>NC_067245.2:131824631-141824631 GCF_019359855.2 Lolium perenne
AGAACTTTGCTCTAAAGATACTTAGGGTAAAGGAATCTCGTGATAGAGCTTTAGAGGTGGCACATGATTTTCAAATTAAAAATGATGAGCTAGTAATTGCTCATGGTAAACTCCTTGAGGATTTTGAGCTTCTCAAAAATGGTTCTAGGACCATGGAGAGTGAGCTCATCAAACTCACCGAGTCACTTGAGCAATTTAAGGCTCTCAACCAAATAGAGCTTGCTAAGTTGCCTTCTCCTTGTGCTATAATTGATAATGCTTGTGCTACTAACTCTACCTCTTGTGAAGCTTCCATCTTGAAGGAGAATGTTGAGCTAAGGGCTCAACTTGCTTTGCTAACAAGCAATTATGAGAAATTTGAAGAAAACTATGGAAAGCTTTCTAGCTCCCATGATGTTCTTCTAGTCTATCATAATTTGCTAAAGTTAGCCCATGAGGCTATCATGTCAAAGGTAAAATCTTGTGAGCCTCATGTGAGTACTAGCACTACCTCTCAAAATGCTATTTTGCCATGTGCTAGTGCTTTTAGTTCATCCACTCATGCTATTGACTTATCTTGTGGTGAACTACCTTCTATGCCTTGTTCTACAATTCCATGTGCTAGTGCTAGTAATTCACCCACCCATGCGATTGCTATATCTTGTGGTGAATTACATACCTTGCCTTGTTGCTCTAACAATAAAGCTTCCACTTCCTCTAGTACTTGTGTTGTTACTAACCATGTAGGGGAAATCGAAGAGCTCAAGGCCCAAGTCACTTCTTTAAAGAAGGACTTGGTAAAGGGTCATGAGGGGACACAATTCCCCAATGACAAGAGTGGACTTGGATTCAACTCCAACAACAAGAACAAGTCCACCTCGCACAAGCGGAAGAAGGGCCAAGGGCATGTGAAGGACCCCGCCAAAATTGTGTGCTTCAAGTGCAAGATTGAAGGGCATCATGTTAGATTGTGCCCCTTGAAGAAGAAGCCACTTGGCGATAAGAAACAAGGGACGCGGCCTCAAGATGGAGCTCATGGTCTATCTCAAGGCCAAGCTCAAGGTCTACCTCAACGTGAAGAAGGGCCGCTACCCTAGAAGGATCAAGCCAAGGCTCCCGTTGTGGAGAAATCAAGTGAGAAGAAGGAGAGGAGGAGAAGATGCTACATGTGCCGTGAGAAGGGCCACATCTCCTCCTTTTGCACTAGTGGTAACTCATCCAACCCTATCTTGATCCATGGTGCTTACTCTCAACATAAGGATAAGGTTGGCGATGTGTTTGCCAAATATGTTGGCACTCAAAGTGGTTTCGCAAAAAGAACTATTTGGGTTGCCAAGCCTATTGTGACTAACTTCTTAGGACCCAACTTAGTTGGGGACCAACAAGCCAAAACTTGATCAATATTTACAAGTGGAAGGCATGGAGGCTTGACTAGCTCATGAAGACTTAGGGGATCTTCATCATTCTCACTTCCTCAAGTCAAGTTGTTTCCTTTCATTCTTTACCCATGCACCTCCTTGCGGTAACGAGTCCTCAACTCCTTTACATTGAAAAGTTACTCGCTCCCCTTTTACATGTGTTGGTTTTGTACCTTGCATGTGATTGTGTATGTTGTGCTTCCTACTTGCTTATCTTGCTTCTTATATGTTGGGTGGCACATCATGTACAATTGTTCTTTGTTGAGACTATTGCATCTTGTTCATATCTTAGTTGTTGGCTCATGTGAGAAATTAATGGACTGTCCCATTTTGGGGGAGTGATATGCTTCGTGCATTTCACAATCCTAAAATGTGTGACGTGATGAATTAAAATTCTATAATGTCCATTAATTATCTCACTTGGTTCTTATTTGCCTCTTGCACGAAAAATGTCTTTATCACATTATGGGGGAGTATTGTGCCTCGTGCATTTTACAAGCCTAGAAAATGTGAACATTTGAGGTTGTGTCACATAGAGTTGATATTACAGATTATCTTGTTCTTATGTGACATGTGTGCTCAAACAAATCCCACTTTACCATTTGCTTTCTTGTTGTGAAGATAATCTTGGACATACTCACAAACTACATATGGATATTTCCTATACACCTCTTGTCCTTTGACAATTGGTAATAAATTGTGTAGTATTGTTTCAGATCATCCTCACACTTGGCTCATGTGCTCATTGCTTCATTTCTTGCCAAGAAATTGTCCTTGTGGGTTAGACTCCCATTTGTCTTCATTGCTTCTTTTGGATCTCCTTATTTCACTTGAACCTTGTTGGTGTTTTGACAAACATGATTGAGCAAATCCCGCATTTGTGCATTTTGTATTCAAATGCAAAATTCTAAATGATGCACTAATTTTGGGTGAGCTCTCCTATGTTTGCTAGAACACTTCCTTGTTTCAAGATTTTGACCTTGGAAGACAAACCTTTCCTTTTCGGTACTTTTGTGCCATCATGAAAAGTGTGGAGGGTTTGGTTTATTCGAACCTTGCTTTCTTTGGGAGTGGGTTATCTCATTTCCTATATTTGGTTTAGATTCTTAACATGAGATAAGTCCTTGAGCATACTTGTTTTGGATATCTTGCTCTATCTCTCCTGTACCTATCTTGTGTGTGCATGTTTCTTTGTGAATAAACGTCTCCGTGATGTTGTCCACTTAGAGAAGCTTATACACATAAGAGATGGTGCATAGCTTTTGATATCCCTCTTTGTTGGAGTCTATTCCTTCATTGTTATTTCACTCTTTAATGACTTCACAAAGAACTTGGCTATGAGTGCTCATTTTATATCATTTGCATCTTCAAGCACTCATAGTTGATTTTGGCACATGCTTTGAGTGGTCTTGTGGGAGTAATGATGCCATGCTTGTGCACCTTATTCTTCAATGCAAATTGTTTATCTTGTGCACAAACTTTGGCGAACTTCCACATAATTACTTAGAGCATAGTGTTGGTTCATTGATTGCTTGCTTCATAGTGTCTCACCTTCATATCCTCTTGCAATCTTTGATCCTCAATATAGTTTGATTTCCTCCGAATATTCGTCATTGAATATGTGCATTTGATTTCACTCACAATTATGAGAAATGCACAACGTATGGAGGAACGCTCACTATATTGGCCTTTCAAACCTTTCATCCATTTTGGCCATCGATGCCAATGGGGGAGAAGTTTGGAGGGTTTAAGGGAATTGCTTTTGTTCTTCTTAAGCATTTGCCTTTCATGCCTTGCATTCGTTGCTTTGCATGGTTGAATATTTAGAGGATACTCCGCTAGGCTTTAATTGCCGGTATATGCAATGAAATTCAAGTTCATTCACACATGCATATATTATGGGGGAGTTTGTTCTAAATATTCAACTTGGGTTGTTCGCTAAATTCCATATCTAAACCCTCTCAAAGAGATTGTCATCAATTACCAAAATGGGGGAGATTGTAAGAACATGTCCTTTACCCCATGTGTGGTTTTGGTAATTGATGACAATCCCTATGGACTAACGGTTGCATTGAGAATCAATCTTAGGTCAAGTCCATAGTCATGTTGGACTCAAGGTTGTAAGATGGAGAAGACGGAGTACAATGATGAAGATGGTGTTGAAGATGAAGAGAGAAGATGGCGTACAAGATGATGAAAGAAGACGGTGGCGTGTATGTTGGAGGAAGACGGTGGCATGGACAATGATGAAGAGTATGAAGACGGAGCTTGCCGACTCGAGAAGAACGCGTAAGAACAAGGTTTGTGCTCGATAGGATAGTGGGTCGTATCATCCGAGAGAGCTCAAACCGTGAATGCAATCCATCGTGTTCTTGGTTCTTCTTGGTTCTTATGAATGAAACGGATTTCGGTTGCATCGCATGTTGCATATGCGAGAGTGATGATTTTCCCGATACATCGTATTGAGAGGTTACACCTCTATGACCATGGGAAAATCATCACTCACTCATTTGCATGATTTCACCTTGTAAAGATGTAGCTCTTGTCGCTCTCTTTCCAACAAAATTGGTTTCATGTCATTCCGATCTTCCTAGCTCAAGATATTGCGTTTTCCGTGTTGCAGAGAAAAAGAAAACGACAATAATCTGTATTGGGCCGGGCGGTACTACCGCGGGCGGTACCGGGCTAAATACCGCGCGCGCATTTTTCTTTACTGGATCCAAAGCGGTATCGGGCCGGTACCAGGCCGGTAGTACCGTAACTCGACTATGTTACCAGGCCGGTACCGGGCCCGGTAGTACCGGCCGCCCCTTTTCTTCTTCCGCTTGGGCCGCCACCAGCCCACTCCACGCGCCGCTCGCCCGCGCCTGCCGCTCGCCCACGTCACCTGCTCGCTGCTCGCTCGCTCCCGCGCGGGAGGCGTTGACCCGCAGGGGATCGAGGCTCCCGACTGCGCGCCTGCCCACGCCTCGCATCGCGCGCCTCTCCCGCTCGCCGCTCGCCAGCCGCGCTGCTCCCGCTCGTTGTCGCCACTGCACGCTGCTGCTGTGCCTCGCCATTGCTGCCTCGCTCGCCGCGCGCTTTCCCGCCCGCATGCAGCTGCTGCTGCTGCTTCGCGCGCGTGCTGCCTGCTTCGCTGCTCTGCTGCCCCACTACCGCATGCTACAGCTGCTGCTCCCTCTCTCTTCCTTCACTTTTCTGCACAGCTTCGAACACAAGCGGTAGTACCGCTCCACAGAGCGGTACTACCGGTTTTAGGGCGTTTTCCAGATCTGGCTTTTTGGGGGAAAGCGGTAGTACCGCTCTGCACAGCGGTAGTACCGCTTAGTGTGAATCTGACCGTTTTTCCAGCCCCCAACAGCTACATTTCTGGGCCCCTATATATACCTCTCTTCCACCTCCGACCAAACCAACCTTGCACCTCCACTCTCTCTCCTCCATTGTTGACCTTGGGTTCTTTCTTCCTCCTCTTGATCCCCCCACTATTTGTTGCATATTTTTGGGGGAAAGGAGAGAGGAGATCTAGATCTAGAGCTTCACCAATTGAATCCTTCTCTAAGTGAGAGGATCTTGCTAGATCTAGATCTTGGAGTTTCTTGGTGTTTCTCCTCACTTTGTTCTTCCTCCCTTATTCCCCCCAATAGCTTCTTCTAGCTTTGTTGGAATTTGGGAGCGAAGAACTTAGGCATCCTAGTGGTGTTTTTAGCCATTGCATTAGGTGCATCGGTTTGTGCTCTCTCCGGGGTTTCGATCTCATAGGGTGTGTGTGTTCTTCCTTAGTGGATCTTGGTGATAGGGTTCCTTTAGTGGAGCATTGGAAGGGTTCCTTGGTGGGGCATTGGAAGGGTTCCTTCGTGGGGCATTGGACGGGTTCCTTCGTGGGGCATTGGAAGGGTTCCTTTGGTGGAGCATTGGAAGGGTTCCTTATGTGGAGCATTGGATGAGTTCCTTTAGTGGGACATTGGAGATGTGCACCTATGGAAGCTAGCTTGGTGATGTACTAGCTCCATAGGGTGTTGGGAGCATCCTTGTGTGTGTGGATGTCGCCCCAACCTTGTGAAGGAATCACCGCCTCGACCGGTGCCTTAGTGGAAGAGGGAGAGCACCTCCGTGGAGCTCTCTCGAGGAAGAAGGTGAGGCCTTCCTTCGTGGTGTGGCCGTCTAGTCTCTTGTGTGAGACTAGCACCTCCTCAACGCAGATGTACTTCCTTTTGTGGAAGGAACTGCGGTAAACAAACCTCGCCTCGCCTCCGCATCCTCCGGTTATCTCGCACCTTACTCTTACTATCTTGTTGATTCCTTTACTTGTGGCACTTGTCCTAGTATCATTGTAGGAACATCACCTTTGCTAAAGCTATCACATTTACCTTCTGTTGCGCTAAAATTGGAAAAGGCTAAAACTTGCCACACCGCCTATTCACCCCCCCTCTAGGCGACGTCCTCGAACAGTCAACCGCCTACAACCCATTAGGTATAACTTGCACAACCTTGTAGCCCTTTTCCTTTTGCGACCTATCCTATCGAGCATTGCTTATCAAGTGTTGCGAGACATTGCACGTGGGCCCGATTGTGAGGTTGTGTGTGTAGTGTGGAGTAAAGCTTATAAGCAAAGCGCTCATGCGGGCACATAGCAAAAGCAAGGCTAACCCAACCAAAGGGTGAGAAAAGCCGGAAAAGCACAAAAAGAGCAAAAGAGTGCAAGTACCACAAATACAAAAGAGTAAAAGCGTTTAAGCAAAAGAGAGAAAAGAGAAGAGAGGCCGCATGTGAATCTTGTTGTCTCTCCTTTTGCAACCAAAGCTTTGCCTCTCCTTGTGTTAGTGTGACACCGAGCACCATATTCCGGGTGGATCTTCTTGTTTTTCCGCTCATTCCTTGGTCGCACTAACCCCAATCATCTCGTGTGTGTGTTCCACATCTTTCGTGTTTTCGTGATCACCATTTGGACATTTGATTTTTGGAACTTAACCACTTTTAACAATAAACTTGATCTCGGATTTTATCATTTGTCTTTCCACCATCCTAATCTACCACCATATTTGCTAGCTTTTGCATGTGTTTTTGTGTGAGTACCCCAACACGGATCATTTTGCTCTCGGTATCGTTAGTCGAACCAATTCCATCACTTCAAGGTAAGACCCGAAGGTAGTTTTCTCCACTAACCACTACCATATAGCTCTTGCCTTGATATCATCGATAGGAGTGGAGATAAAGCGAAGGATGACGGAGTCCTCCACAACAACGAGAGGTTGGTCACACACCACAACATATGGGCTCAACGCCAAGAGTTCAAGGAGAAACTCACCTTGTTTGAGACACGCATCGACGAGCAATATGAAGAAGTGGCGCACAACTTCACCATAGTGAACCAAGATATGTATCTACTTCGTGAAGCTACGGACAACTTGAATGATCAAGTGGCGGCCAATGATGCGAACATGGAGCGGCGCATGGATAGTCTCGAGCGCACCATCAAAAACTTGGGTCACCGACACCGACATCGCTCTACTTCCTCATCATCAAGCTCGGCACAAGATTACTACTCTCATGATCGTCACACATCCTCAAGCTCCAACTCAAGGCATGGAGACCATCATCGACTTCATCACCCACATGATCGCCTTGAAGACTCTCGCTACAACTCAAGGCGAGGAGAATTCCATCGCCATGCTCGTCCCCATGAACGTCCTCCACAAAAAGAAGCACCTCACCATGACCGCCATCAACATGATCGCCATGCCAACCATGGGCGTGATGACCAACCCTACGACAACGTCATCCACAACATGGAACCGGCACCTCTTTGTGAGCCACATGTTGATGCTCAAGACCAAGGTCATCAAGATCCACCGAGGTGTGATCTCCTGAATCATCCTCGCCATGACCAACATGGAAGAGGAGACCCGACACATGCTCAAGATGAGATAGCCATCAATGGACGTCGTCAACAACCTCAACAACCTCGTCAAGGTTTTCAACAACATCATCGCCGTGAACCAAGTGAAGCTAGTGCTCAACTTTAACACCAACCCAATGCTATGGTTGGCCTTGGAAGACCTCCTCCACCACCTCAAGCCGCAAGAGATGAAGGCATCCGTCCTCGCCGAAGTAATTTGGAATATGAAGAGAACATGTATGGCAAGCTCAAGTTCAACATGCCCAAGTTCAAAGGTGAAGACGATGCCGAGGCCTACCTCTCATGGGCATTCAAGGTTGACAAGATCTTCCGCATCCACAACTACTCCGGTGCCAAGAAAGTGGCCATGGCATCTCTTGAATTTGAAGATTATGCCAACACTTGGTGGGAGCAAGTAGTCACTCTAAGGTAAGAAAAGGGTGATCCTCCAATTGACACTTGGGAAGAGATGAAGGAGGAGATGCAAGCTCGTTTTGTGCCCATACACTACAAGACCGACCTCTTCAACAAACTACAAAAATTGAAGTAAGGCACCAAGACCGTCGAGGAGTTCTACAAGGAGATGGAGTTAACTATTATGCGAGCCAACATCCAAGAATCCGAGAACCAAACTATTGCGAGGTTCTTCAATGGCCTCAATTACCCAATCAAGAGGATAGTAGAATTCCAACCTTACTCCAACATGGTTGAGTTGGTACACCAAGCTTCCAAGGCCGAGCGTCAAGTGAATGAGGACATCAAGTACTCCAAGTCCAAATCCTACTTCGCCTCCAAGCTTGCTACAACCGCTCCTTCAACAAGTGCTAAGCCTTCCATTTCCTCTACACCATCCAAGCAAACGACTATGCAAAGTCGCACGAAGCAACCGGTCACTTCCACCTCCTCCTCGAAGGCCTCTACGGGACCCTCCAATGTCACTTGCTTCAAGTGTGGCACACAAGGCCACAAGTCCTTTGAGTGCAAGAATACCAAAGTCATGATCACTATGGAGAATGGTGACATGGAGACGCTAAGTGAAGGTGAATATGAAGCTCTTGTCCAAGCCGCCGTCACCAATGAAGAAGATTACGATGAAGAAAGTGGAGAAGACCCTCTCTTATGTGTGCATGACCCAAGCCACTCACTTGTGGTCACAAGGGTGCTAACAACTCAACCACAACCCATGGAAGACCAAAGGTGCAACATCTTCCAAACCCGTGTCGGTATTGGTGGCAAGTCAATCAAGGTCATCATCAACGGAGGAAGTTGCCACAACCTAGCAAGCACCGAGTTGTGTGAAAAGCTCAACCTCACGCTTCGCAAGCACCCTCATCCTTACCATGTCCAATGGTTGAGCGACAAGGGCAACGTCAAGATACAACATACCGTCACCGTCAACTTCAAGATTGTCCCTTATGAAGACACTATTGAGTGTGATGTGGTGCCCATGACGGTGTGCCACATGTTGCTTGGCCGCCCATGGAAATTTGACAAGAAGGCTATACATGATGGACACTCAAATGTCTACACCTTCACGGTCAAGGATAAGAAGTTTGAGCTTCGCCCAATGACTCCTAGCAAAATCATCGCGGACAATGCGAAGGCTTTAGCGAGGGCCCCACAACACAACCACCATAGTGAGTTGAGAGGAGAGGGAGCGACCCACCAAAAAGAGAGTGAGCGCCACAAGCCATACATGAGTGAGATAAAGAGTGTCCTCCTAGCCACCAAAAGCGAGTGGAGAGAAGTGCAAGAAAACCCATCCACCACTTTGCACTATGTGCTCATTTGCAAAGGGCCATCGACGGCGACTAACAACTTAACCAACATTCCTTCGTCTTTGTTGTCTCTTTTGAAGGAGTTTCAAGATGTCTTTCCTGACGAGCTACCTCATGGACTACCACTGCTTCGGGACATCGAGCACCGCATCGACCTCATACCCGGCGCTCCCCTTCCAAACCACGCCGCCTACCGCACCAACCCCAAAGATACAAAGGAGATTCAACACCAAATACAAGACCTCCTCGCTAAAGGGTACGTTCGCGAAAGCCTTAGCCCTTGTGCGGTTCCGGTGATTCTTGTTCCTAAACCGGATGAGACACAACGAATGTGTATGGATTGTCGCCCCATCAATGCCATTACCGTTCGATACCGCCATCCTATTCCGCGTTTAGATGACATGCTTGATGAGTTGAGTGGTGCCACAATTTTCTCTAAGGTAGATTTGCATAGTGGCTACCACCAAACCCGCATGGCGATTGGTGATGAATGGAAGATGGCATTCAAGACCAAACTTGGTCTCTATGAATGGCTTGTCATGCTATTTGGTCTCTCAAATGCTCCATCAACTTTTATGCATGTATGAACCATATCTTGAGACCTCTCATTGGCAAGATTGTGGTTGTTTAGTTTGATGATATCCTCATTTATAGAAAAAATCTCGAGGACCATGTTCAACATGTCAGAAAAGTCTTATGCACCATACGCCACGAGAAGCTTTATGCCAATCTTCCCAAATGCACATTTGCCCAAAACAAATTGGTTTTTCTTGGATTTGTGATTTCCGCCAATGGCATTGAAGTAGATTCTTCGAAGGTTGACGCCATACATAATTGGCCCACGCCCACCACCGTTGGTCAAGTTCGAAGTTTCCATGGACTTGCCGGTTTCTACCGCCGCTTTGTGAAAGACTTTAGCACCATTGCTTTCCCTTTAAATGAAGTTACCAAAAAAATCCGTTTGTGTGGGGCAAGGCTCAACAAAATGCTTTTGATCAATTAAAGAAACGCCTTACCGAGGCACCACTTATCGTCCTTTCGAACTTTGCAAAAACTTTTGAGATTGAGTGTGATGCGAGTGGACTCGGTATTGGTGGAGTTCTTATGCAAGATGGTAAACCCGTGGTATACTATAGTGAGAAGTTGGACGGTGCACGCCTCAACTATCCTATTTATGACAAGGAACTTTATGCTTTGGTTCGTGTTCTTGAAATTTGGCACCACTACCTTTGGCCAAAAGAGTTTGTTATTCATTCTGATCATGAGTCCTTGAAGTACTTGAAAAGTCAAACCAATTTGAACAAGAGACATGCTAAGTGAGTTGAGTTTATTGAGTCATTCCCTTATGTGATCAAATACAAAAAGGGAAAGGACAATGTGGTAGCAGATGCTCTTTCCCGCAAGAACAACCTTTTGCTCACTCGCTTGGATTTTCATGTTTTGGGTCTCGAGGAGATCAAAGAACTTTACCCTTCCGACTCTTTCTTTGTACCCATCTTTGAAAGGTGTTCCGTTGACCGAGGATTTGATGACTTCTATTTGCATGATGGCTACTTGTTTAAAGCTAACAAAATTTGCATACCCAAGTCTTCTCTTTGAAAGTTGCTTTTCCAAGAATCACATGGAGGTGGTCTCATGGGACACTTTGGACGTGACAAGACGCTCTCTATGCTCTCCACTCATTACTATTGGCCGAAGATGAAGCGAGCTGTGGAGCGCCTAAGCAACCGTTGCACCACATGCCTACAAGCTAAGTCCACAACCAACCCTTATGGTCTTTACACACCTTTACCTATTACATATGCACCATGGTCCGATATAAGTATGGACTTTGTACTAGGATTACCAAGAACAAAACATGGTCATGACTCAATATTTGTGGTAGTGGATAGGTTCTCTAAAATGGCTCATTTCATACCATGCCATGAGACCGATGATGCTTCACACATTGCATCATTGTTTTTCAGGGAAGTTGTTCGCCTACACGGAATACTGGCAAGCATTGTGTCGGATCGAGACGTCAAGTTTATGAGTTATCTATGGAAGTCGCTCATGGCAAAGTTTGGAGTGAAGCTATTATTCTCATCATCCTCGCACCCGCAAACGGATGGACAAATGGAAGTGGTGAATCGAAGCCTCTCAACGCTCCTACACACGCTAGTGAAGAAGAATTTGAAGTCATGGGAAGAGTGCCTCCCCCATGCAGAGTTCGCCTACAATCGAGCCACGCACTCCACAACATCACGGTGTCCATTCATAATCGTCTATGGTTTCGACCCTCCTACGGCACTCGACATCCTCCCACTACCTCTTCATGAGAGAACGAACATGGAATTCGACAAGCGCACCACCGCCATGAAGAAACTACACGAAGATACAAGGGCCACCATACAAGAACGTGTGCTTTGCCAAGCTACCCGCCTCAACGCCAAGAAGAAGGAACAGATATTTCAAGAAGGAGACTTCGTTTGGATTCACCTTCGCAAAGAACGATTCCCACATGAACGCGACTCCAAGCTTAAGCCAAGAGTATGGGCCCTTCAAGGTCCTCAAGCGCATCAACAACAACACCTACGTCATCGACATACCAACCTCCAAGTACTTAGTGAGCAACACTTTCAACATCTCGGATCTCTCACCCTATTATGGAGATGAAGAGGAACAAGAGTCGAGGACGACTCTCTCCCAAGGGGGGGAGATGATGTAGCCCCGCCTAAGGACGACACTACACCAAGGCCAACTACTTCCCCAAGCGGACCTATGACTCGAGACCGGGTGAAAGCCCTACATGAAAAGGTGAACTCAATCCTCTCGACGCTCAATCTTGGAACTACTTTGGACGGAATGCTACCTCATACCAATGTTCTTTGTGTCATTAGTTATGAGCCTCGAGAGGAGCACGTCACGGGTAGCTTAACGCTGGACAAGGAAGAAGGAGAAGGAGAGTTTGAGCCGGAGGCCATCGCCTAGGACTGGCACTGCCGACCTTACCACCCGGAGCTACCGGCCTCGACACCCCGGCACTACCGGCCCCAGGCAGCCGGCACTGCCGGCCTGCACACCCCGGCACTGCCGGACCCAAGCCGCCGGCACTACCGGCCTGCTAACCCCGGCACTGCCGGCCAAACCTTCTGAATACGCTACAGTGACCCAGGTCGGCACTGCCGCTGGAACCAGGCCGGCACTGCCGGCCCCACCCGAGTTGACTTCATCCAGACCGTCTATTTATCATCTATGGCTAGGAATACTTATTTGTAAGGCCCCTTTTACCCCTGTATGAATCTGAACCTATATGTATCTCATCCCCCTCCTCAATTAGGGTTTAGACAAGATTTGAAGCTTAAACTACTTGAGCTTTGTCTCCCTAGAACTATGTTCTTTGTATCAAGGCACTCTTGAGGGATTTATGCTCTTCATGGATGATTCAAGGCTACCACCTCTCTCATCCAAGTGCTAGTTGGATCTCCATCACCAATCTCCCACTTCTTAGATTCTACTCAAGGGTCTCTCCAAGAAGTGGTTCTATTGGCTTGGTCTAACCTACCAAAGGAGTAAATTTGGTTTGTGTTGGGTTGTGTGTGTGTGTGTGTTTTGGTTGGATCTTGTGTTCTTCTTCCTCTCCCACCTCATCCATCCACAAACTTGGTCAAATTCGTGGGATCTGGGCACATCCTAGCCCTTAGGCCAGATCAGGGTAGATACATGATGTTTTTGGCTTGAATATGTCTAGACCCTGTTTATCCACTTGAATGCTTACTACTCCCTCCGTCCCGGAAAAAGCTGCGCCGTGGAGGTTTTGCAGAAAAACCCCTGACCTTTTTCACCTGAAGCCCGGAGTCCCTCCACTAACCTCCCATCGTGTTCGTCTCGCACATTTCGCCTCATCGTCCACTCGCGCGACGGAGCGCCTGCGCCGCCGCCGTATCCTCGGCTCGCCGTCGCCGCCCCCTCACCTCGCCGCCGCCGTCGCCGCCTCCGTCCCCTCGCATTGCCGCCTCCATCCCCTCGCCTAGCTGCTTCCTCCCTTAGTCTCGCCGCAACCGGTCCCTGGTAACAAAGATCAAAATTTTGACCTGCGTTGAGGGGTCCAATACGATGGCGGCGTTGCCGGATCCGGTGGCGGGGTTGCCGGATCAACTGTTGGAGGAGGTCGAGGCAGCAGCGCCTCTCTCGGATCCACTGTTGGAGTGGTTGGATGATCTGCGGCCCCCTTGGCGGAGCGGTCGATCGGCGTCCTGGGAGAGGTCGGAGGCGAGCCGGAGCAGGAAGAAGACGACGATCTGCCGGAGCTTTGGACTGCGGCCGAGCGGCGACGGCGAGGGAGTTGCGCAGGCCTCCGGCGAGCAGAAGCTGGTCGCAGGCGGAGGCGATGCGATCCTAGGCGTGGGATCCAGCTAGCTGATCCAATCCTACGATCGCACGTGTGGGATCAGGAGCTGATCGTTGGCGGGCGGGAGGACAGGTATCGCGGCTGGCGCGGCCGGCGGAGATCGCGGCAGGCGCGGCCGGCGGAGATCGCGGCCGGCATGGACGCAATTTCTAATCTTGAATCTAGCTAGATTTGTAATGGATTGGTTTTACGAGGGTTCATTTGTAATTTGCAAAATGAATAGAGCCCACGCAGCTTTTTTCGGGACGGAGGGAGTATATGACATACGAAGACTATGTGCTTTGGTTTTTCATTTTTTTTGAATTTTTACACCCATTTCAATCTCGCTCAAATGCTAGGTTTGACCAAGATTTAAACAAGTTTAAACATGAATATGAAAAAGTAAGCATGTATCCTTCTTAGTCAGTCCAAAATGAAGCTCTTGGGAGGGTTTTTGAAATTTCCATGTTTGAAACCAAAAACCATTTCTCTTCATCCTTGACTTCATAAGACAGAATTTAGGGTTAGGGGTAGATACATGATTTTTCTGGTTTGAATATGTCTAGACCTTGTTTATTAACCTAAATGCTTACTATATGACATACGAAGACTATGTGCTTTGGTTTTTATTTTTTTGATTTTTTTTTGAATTTTTTTGCCCATTTGAATCTTGGTCGAATCCTAGGTTTGACCAATATTTAAATAAGTTTAAAACATGAATATGAAAAATTAAGCTTGTATCCTTCTGAGTCACTCCAAAATGAAGCTCTTGGGAGGTTTTTTGAAATTACCATGTTTGAAAGCAAAAACCACTTCTCTTCATGCTTGACTTCATAAGATAGAGTTTAGGGTTTGTAGCGACCCGAACCTGGTAGGGTTCGAATCTCTGTGCTTACAGTGCTATCCCTGGATCATAGCTAGCACGCACAGTAACAAATGAATATCAAGATATAACATACGTCATTTTATTAGTCAAACGTTGAATCCAGAGTTTATTACAATCTTGCACAGCATAGTGGCTGGCTCACATTACAGCGGAAACATAAAGGTACGTCTTGGGCTTCATCAACGCCACACGGCTTGTTGAGTATAGGCCCGTGATCCTATCGTCCTTACTCGTCATCTGCAACAGGTAAAGTTACAGCCAAAAATATTTGGTCAATACTTTGAATGTATTGGCAAGTTACACAAGTTGCAAAGTGGTTTATATTTTTATACATGCAAAGGTATGTCAAAGGAAGGCTCATGGTTTATTTTGCGTAAAGCCAATTTTGTTTTGTGAAAATCTTTTTAGAAACTTTCTTTGTCTTTATATATTTTTTTAAAATAAAATAATATAGGGATGGACAAACACAAGGAATCCACCAAGGTTGACCATCCTACATCCCATCCCCAAAACAAGCTAAACTAACTCCAGAGCCACTCACTGGATGAAAGTAGTAATTGCAAAACAGTTCGGACAATCCTAAGTTCAGAGCCACTCACTGGATAAACTTAGCATGCCAAAACAATTTTTGAAAAGGTTTTGAAAACATAGGAGATCCTTCATCCGCTTCAATCTTCAGTTGCTCAAATTGCTCATATCCGGGAGCACGGCTAATCGATTAGATCATACACTCTGCAGAGGTTGTACACTTTCCCCACATGTCACAATCCATCCTTTTTGTTGTATCCTTCATTTGGCTTAACCGGGCATGGATCATGACGAAGTTTTCCATAGAAGCCCCCTATACATAATCCCAGTCCGCCCGCAACTATGATCCGAAGACCCCTCTCCAATGGCGGTACCGATGCAAGGGTTTCCCTCTATGTACGACTAAGCCAGAGCCCATATAGCATGTGGTTGTACTGGAAGCTTCTTCAACTGAAACTTTGAAGATCTCTTTGACCCTGGGCGGCGGTCCCCACCAAAACCTGAGTCTGCAGAGCCACTCACTGGATGCAGCTCTTGTAGACGCTCCCAACATACCACTCCGCCCAGAGGAAAACATTTTGATAAGTTTTTATTTCAAAAATATTTTCACCATATCACCCCAGAATGGGCGCATGTCAATTTTCATAAATGATTTTGTTCTTTGAAAACCCATGTCCCACGTCTACCAAGCAATTGGCTAAGCACTCATACAATATACGCATTTTAATAAAAAGGGCTACAAGGAACATGGTAAGAAATCCTATGGCTCTCTACTAGGATAGCAAAGCATAATTTTCCTACACATGCGTTTCTACAAAAATACTTGTAAAACATGCATATTCAAAAATAGTAGGACAAAAGGTCATGTGTAACTTGCCTTTCATTGATGAAGAATAATTATCTTGTCAACATAATTATCAATATTACTTCCTTGATAAAAATTATCCCGTCACTCTTCGTGAAATCTATCGTAACGAAAAGAAAAACAATACCATACATAAACATACACACATTTCAACAAGGAAATATCAAACAAAACCAAGTATTGAAATATAAATAAACTCCAGATAAAACATCGAGTCATTCCAACAACCAAAATGAAATAAGAACTAGATTATGAAATCCATAAAACATACGCATACATAAGCTATTTCTCAATTGGTTATTTCCAAATTTTAACCATAAGAAACTAGGGTGATTACAAGTTAAACAAATTAAATTATTAATATTAGCAAAAACAATTTTAGATAACACTACTAAATGGTCATAATCTTTCCATACGTTTTATGGAAAGAACAACATTAAAATTGTTTATAGAATTTAAACTATGATCAAACTAATTCGAAATTTACCTCAAAAATTACCGAACGAAAATCTGTCAAAAATGAAATCTAAGGGTTCCATAATATTCTACTCTTTCCAAGGTTTCCAAAATGATTTTATTTACGGATTTTGGCCAAGTGGAACTAAAGTTATGAACTACTGAAGTTACACGTACACGCAGTCTAAAAACGAATTTACTGAAACTAGCTATACACGCTATACACGCTATAGGTTCAGAACTGTCCTAAACTGAAAGCTACGAACGTGAAAACGAGTATTGCTGAAACCAAATCGCAGCTCACCAACGAGACTTCGCCAGTCGTAGAGGTTGTGCGTGGCTGCGGAGAATAGCTTCGTCTGCGTGTGCGTCTCCGAAGAATAAAAACGCTTCAGATGATAACGTACTCGGACTCCTCTGTCGAAACTCCTGGAGATGGTGGCGGACACCTACAGCGACACTGGTGTCACGTGCACGGACCTCCGGCTACGAATTGGATCAAACGTAGGCATCAGTAAGATGCGCAAGAGCTAGAGAGAAGGGAAGGGAGAAGAATCTGGGCCTGAATCCCTCTATACCCAGAGAATTCGACGAGACGTCGCGGCGGCCGTCGGAACTTCGGCGAAGAAATCCGCCCTCCACAGGGGCAGCCTGGGGGCGTGGATCGGTGGAGGGGTGTGATATGCGATGGGAAGGTCGGGGTAGCTTTATACACAGCGAGAGGGAGTAGAGCGACGGGAGACGAACGGAATCAGCCAAAACGGTAATGGTCTTGATGGCCAAAATTGGCGATTTTACTGTGCACTAAAACAGATTTTAATCCCCTGAATTGAACCGTTGTTGAGTGGGGAATAACTTTCGTGTTTACTTTTAGGCGTTTCGGTGTCTAGAATGTCCTAGTGGAGAAGATGAAAGGTGCAGCCATGGCTTCCAGTATGTATGTTAAGGAGGTTGAAGACGATCCGGTGGTGGCTGTGTCGATCGGCCTACATGGGCCAGGAATGAATGCAGCCCAAGAAGGAAGTAAATGAATGAAAGAAAAGAAATAGGGGAAGGGAGGGCACGGTGGTGGGCTCCTAGTTTATTTGGTAAGATACGTGTTCTTATCTTCTTTGTTTTCTTGTTTTATTTTCTATTTAAGATTTGATTTTGTATAAGCTCAAACAAAAATTCCAGAAAATTCCAATAAAATAAAATAATTATATTGGACTTTAGGAAATGTATTTTCAGTCCTTCCTATGAATAAATAATTTATTTTTGATAAAACAATTAACATGCACATGTGTTATATTTAAATCATTTCCAACTCTATATTTGAGGATGTCATGTTATCCCCGTCTCGTAATACTTTGTTTTATTTTGGAAACGAAATAAGATATATATAAAATGCAATAAATGTCAAATAAAACCACAAATCGAATACTTCCCAGACCATTTATATATTTTGGAAATATCATGTTATTTCCTCTCTCTTGGGAAAGTCATATTATTCCCTCTCTAAATAATTCAACATGGTTTGGAAAAAAAATTTAAATGCCACTTAGATCCAAGTGTTAAAACACAACACACAAATCGGATTTGTATAAATTTTCCTCAACCAAGATTTATAATTTTGGATAGTCATATTTATCCGCTCATGTATAATGTTTCTATCGTAATTGAGAAAAGTTTAAACAAGTCCTCAAAAAGTTTCCGTTTCTTCGGAGAATTTCAACAAAGACAATAAATTCAATCAACATATATTATTTATTTAACATTCCAAAATTTGGAAAATTTTGGGATGTTACAGGGTTAGGGGGTAGATACATGATTTTTCTGGTTTGAATATGTCTAGACCTTGTTTATCAACTTAATTGAGTGCTTACTATATGACATAAGAAGACTATGTACCTTGGTTTTTTATTTTTCGGAATTTTTATGCCCATTGGAATCTTGGTCAAATCCTAGGTTTGACCATGATTTAAACAAGTTTAAAACATGAATATGAAAAAGTAATCCTGTATCGATCCTTCTTAGTCCTTCTAAAATTAAGCTCGTGCGAGGTTTTTGAAATTTCCATGTTTGAAACCCAAAACCACTTCTCTTCATGCTTGACTTCATAAGATAGAGTTTAGGGTTAGGGGGTAGATACATGAATTGTCTGGTTTGAATATGTCTAGACCTTGTTTATCTACTTAACTGGATGCTTATTATATGACATAAGAAGACTATGTGCCTTGGTTTTTCATTTTTTTTGAATTTTTATGCGCATTTGAATCTTGGTGAAATCCTTGGTTTGACCAAGATTTAAACAAGTTTAAAACATGAATATGAAAAAGTAAGCATGTATCCTTCTTAGTCACTCCAAAATGAAGCTCGTGGGAGGTTTTTGAAATTTCCATGTTTGAAACCCAAAACCACTTCTCTTCATGCTTGACTTCATAAGACAGAGTTTAGGGTTAGGGTAGATACATGATTTTTCGGGTTTCAATATGTCTAGACCTTGTTTATCAACTTGAATGCGTATTATATGACATACGAAGACTATGTGCTTTGGTTTTTCATTTTTTGATTGTTTTTGAATTTTTATACCCATTTGAATCTTGGTCAAATCCTATGTTTGACCATAATTTAAACAAGTTTAAAACATGAATATGAAAAAGTAAGCTTGTATCCTTCTTAGTCACTCCAAAATGAAGCTCTTGGGTGGTTTTTTGAAATTTCAATGTTTGAAACCAAAAACCACTTCTCTTCATGCTTGACTTCATAAGACAGAATTTAGGGTTAGGGGGTAGATACATGATTTTTCTGGTTTGAATATGTCTAGACCTTGTTTATCAACTTAATTGAATTCTTACTATATGGCATAAGAAGACTATGTGCCTTGGTTTTCATTTTTTTTGAATTTTTATGCCTGCTTGAATCTTTGTCAAATCCTAGGTTTGACCAAGATTTAAACAAGTTTAAAACATGAATATGAAAAAGTAAGCCTGTATCAATCCTTCTTAGTCACTCCAAAATGAAGCTCGTGGGAGGTTTTTGAAATTTCCATGTTTGAAACCCAAAACCACTTCTCTTCATGCTGGACTTCATAAGACAGAGTTTAGGGTTAGGGGTAGTTACGGGATTTTTCTGGTTTGAATATGTCTAGACCTTGTTTATCAACTTGAATTCTTACTATATGACATACGAAGTTGGTTTTTCATTTTTTTGATTTTGTTGAATTTTTATACCCATTTGAATCTTCGTCAAATCCTAGGTTTGACCAAGATTTAAACAAGTTTAAAACATGAATATGAAAAAGTAAGCATGTATCCTTCTTAGTCACTCCAAAATGAAACTCTTGGGAGGGTTTTTGAAATTTCCATGTTTGAAACCAAAAGCCACTTCTCTTCATGCTTGACTTCATAAGAAAGAGTTTAGGGTTAGGTTATAGATACATGATTTTTCTGG
Organism: Lolium perenne; assembly: GCF_019359855.2. Classification (NCBI taxonomy): domain Eukaryota; kingdom Viridiplantae; phylum Streptophyta; class Magnoliopsida; order Poales; family Poaceae; genus Lolium; species Lolium perenne. The sequence continues at coordinate 131,844,239 of NC_067245.2, forward strand.
TTTCAATATGTCTAGACCTTGTTTATCAACTTAATTTAATGCTTACTAAATGACATAAGAAGACTATGTGACTTGGTTATTGCTTTTTTTGATTTTTTTTTGAATTTTGATGCCCATTCGAATCTCGGTCAAATGCTAGGTTTGACCAATATTTAAACAAGTTTAAAACATGACTATGAAAAAGTAAGCCTGTATCCTTCTTAGTCACTCAAAATGAAGCTCTTGGGAGCGTTTTTGAAATTTCCATGTTTGAAACCAAAAACCACTTCTCTTCATGCTTGACTTCATAAGACAGAGTTTAGGGTTAGGGGTAGATACATGATTTTTCTGGTTTGAATATGTCTAGACCTTTTTATCAATTTAATTGAATGCGTACTATATAACATAAGAACACTATGTGCCTTGGTTTTTCATTTTTTGAATTTTTATGCCCATTTGAATCTTAGTCAAATCCTAGGTTTGACCAAGATTTAAACAAGTTTAAAACATGAATATGAAAAATTTTGCATGTATCGATCCTTCTTAGTCACTCCAAAATGAAGCTCATGGGAGGTTTTTGAAATTTCCATGTTTGAAACCCAAAACCATTTCTCTTCATGCTTGACTTCATAAGACAGAGTTTAGGATTAGGGGTAGATACATGATTTTTCATGTTTGAATATGTCTATACCTTGTTTATCAACTTAAAATCTTTCTATATGACATACAAAGATTATGTGCTTTAGTTTTTCATTTTTCATTTTTTTTAAATTTTTATGACCATTTGAATCTTGGTCAAAACCTAGGTTTGACCATGATTTAAACAAGTTTAAAACATGAATATGAAAAAATAAGCATGTATCCTTCTTAGTCAATCCAAAATGAAGCTCTTAGGAGCGTTTTTGAAATTTCCATGTTTTAAGCCAAAAACCACTTCTCTTGATGCTGGACTTCATAAGACAGAGTTTAGGTTTAGGGGGTAGATACATGATTTTTCTGGTTTCAATATGTCTAGCCCTTGTTTATCAACTTAATTGAATGCGTACTATATGACATAAGAACACTATATGCCTTGGTTTTTCATTTTTTGAATTTTTATGCCCATTTGAATCTTGGTCAAATTCTAGGTTTGACCAAGATTTAAACAAGTTTAAAACATGAATATGAAAAAGTAAGCCTGTATCGATCCTTGTTAGTCACTCCAAAATGAAGTTCGTGGGTGATTTTTGAAATTTTTCATGTTTGAAACCCAAAACCACTTCTCTTCATGCACTTCATAAGAAAAAATTTAGGGTTAGGGGTAGATACATGATTTTTCTGGTTTGAATGTGTCTAGACCTTGTTTATCAACTTGAATGCTTACTATATGACATACGAAGACTATGTGCTTTGGTTTTTCATTTTTTGATTTTTTTGATTTTTTATAGTCGTTTGAATCTTGGTCAAATCCTAGGTTTGACCAAGATTTAAACAAGTTTAAAACATGAATATGAAAAAGTAAGCATGTATCCTTCTTAGTCACTCCAAAATGAAGCTCTTGGGAGGGTTTTTGAAATTTCCATTTTGAAACCAAAAACCACTTCTTTTCATGCTTGACTTCATAAGACAGAGTTTAGGGTTAGGGGGTAGATACATGATTTTTCTGGTTTGAATATGTCTACACCTTGTTTATCAACTTAATTGAATGCTTACTATATGACATAAGAAGACTATGTGCCTTGGTTTTTCAAAAAAAATTATTTTTTTGAATTTTTATGCCCATTTGAATCTTGGTCAAATCCTAGGTTTGACCAAGATTTAAACAAGTTTAAAACTTGAATATGAACCTGTATCGATCCTTCTTAGTCACTCCAAAATGAAGCTCGTGGGAGGTTTTTGAAATTTCCATGTTTGAAACCCAAAACCACTTCTCTTCATGCTTGACTTCATAAGACAGAGTTTAGGGTTAGGGGGTAGATACATGATTTTTCTGGTTTGAATATTTCTAGACCTTGTTTATCAACTTGAATGCTTACTATATGACATACGAAGACTATTTACTAACGGAGGGAGTAAGCACTCTAGCTATGAAAAGTACCAAACAATGCGTACCAAAATGATTTTTTAGAGGAATACTAGTTCAGATTATTTAATTTTATATTAGCAGGCCAAAATCGAACCCCATAGTTGGATTTTTTAAAATGATTCGTAGGTCGATTTTTTTACGTTTGTATTATTATTACTAGGCAGCACATGTGTTTTCCCGTCCAGTGGAACTCGGAGGAAGAGGGATTACACGGGAGGAGAAGACGGGAGAGCAGTCACGGGGGCCCTCTTATTTATGGTGTCTCCCCTTTTTCGGGTGATGTTGACTGTTGTGCTGGGTTTGTTAGTGTGTAGGTGGTGCGAGCGAGTGATGCCAAGAATGAGAGAGATGTTTTTTTGTGAGAGGGACAACTGAACGATCCTGAAGGTCCCAGATTTCCAATATGCATCAGAGCACAGTTTACAACAGGACACAAAATAAAGAGGAAATTTCGTCTAAATCCCTAAAATTTACATGGTAGACCCAGGCTGAAAGCAAGAAATGCGATCAGGTCCTTAATAGCCACCGTCCGGATTGATCCTCGTCGCTGCCGAGGACGAACCACTTGGCGCGACCAAATCGCCATGGCTACAAAGCCTACACACCATGTCCTCCGAGCTGAGGTAGAAACGCCCTGCCAAAACCGGCAGCCAACGGAGGTGGATAACTGGAGAGTGGGAGAGAAGAGAGAGAGAGAGAGTCTTGATGCCTCTCTCTTAACAAAGAAGATGGCTGGGAGTTTGCCGACCTAGCGTACGTGACTTGTTGGGGGGATGGCCCCCAGTAGGCCAAAGACATGGGAAACTTGCCCTGTTTTTGTTATAAAGATACCGTCTTAAAGATTAATCTGGATTACTAAGTTATGATGGCTAGCGCCAAGTGGAAACTTACCGGTATCCCAGGAGGGGTATACCGGAATGTGGTTAACTAGAGAAGAGGCCGGAGTACCGGCGGGAGCTCAACTGTAGCCTATCGGCACACTGGTCAAAGATTCCATCAGGAACTAGATGACAAAGATGAGCGAAGCAATCAGCTTTAAACGAAGCCCTGGCGCCAAAGCAGAAGGTGATGTAAAAGCTACCGGAGGATGTCATCGCTCCCTGATTAAAGACAGGACCGGTGTCTTCAAGGCCAAAGAAGCTTTATAAAGTAGCTTAGCTCATCAAAGATGCCATTAGGGTTTCTTCCTTTGTAAGCCACCCTCTCCCCTATATAAGGAGAGGGAGCACACCCCTGTGCGAGACGGATCACCAGCTAGCAGTAGAGAGAAGTAGAGCTTGTATTGTACATCTTCAACCTCTGGCCAAGGGCTAAGTTAAGGAATACATACCGGAATTCTGCCCAAATCCATTCTCTTGTTACCAAAACCCTCACCTGAATCCTCTAGCGCACATTCGGCCCCAACTTAAGCCATCCTATGGCATCTGTCTGTTCACCACCATGACAGTTGGCGCCCACCGTGGGGCCAGCAGCTGCGCTTGCTGGAGTTCATATTCGAGCGGGCATCCCCATCATCTCCGGCGAGCGCGTGGTTTCCGGCCTCGTCTATCGCCTCGGCTCGCTGGACTTCATCGACGACAACGCGGGTTGCTTCGTCAATGGTGGTCGCTACCTGTAGAACGGCCGCATCCTCGAGTTCGGCAGCCACCGCATCTACCTCGGCACCATCAAGGAGCGCCAGTACCCCTCGCCGGTGCTGGTGGCGCCGGATCCACCAAGATCTTCATCAACTCGCGGGCCTCATTCTGGTCACGCCGCCGATAGCATGGAGGTGCTGATGGCTGGCGCGGCCGACGCCGGCAAAGGCGCTGCGGCGGAAGGCGCTGGACAGACGAAGTCCGCGTGCACGGCCAAGCCGCCGATCGAGCGCGACGAGGTTGTTGCAGGAACATCCGCGGCGCCACCAGAGACACCCCTCCAAGTGGCCATGAGCGTGTTGGCAACGCCCATCGCGCAGAACATCGACCCCGCTGCGGTTCAAGCCGAACTGGAGGCGCAGCGGCAGAAGTTGCTCTCCGGCGGAGCGGACATCATCAGGGCTCAGCGAGAGCTCAACCTAACCCTACGTGAGTACAACGCTGCCCATGGCTTTGCTTCCGTTAGCGCTCAGCCCGCTAGAGTAGCGGAAAACTGGCTTAGAGGTCGCAACCTAGATCAGGACTTGCGCCGGGAGGTTCTTGCCGGAAAGAGTACGTCGGTATCTTTGAGCGTTGTAGAAAAACCTAAGGACAACAATCCGGTTAAAACGATAAAAGCTGCTAAGGCTGCAGTAGAGATGTGTGAGTCGCTTTCTGGCGAAGCTTTAGCAAAACAACAGGATCGAGTAAGAGAATTGCTTGTTCTGATTGAGGCACAAAATGCTGAGCTGGCTAAGATTAACAAAGCAGCTGCGGCGTCGAAATTGGTGCGTTCGGCAAAAAAATGCCGGAAGCAAATCGCATGGGCAGGCATCACCCCCCCATCCTGACATAAGAGAAAAAGAAGTGAATGCACAGGAAATGACTATGTATGATCCGGTTCTTGCCGGAAAACAACAAGCCGGGCAATATGAGGCCGGTAGAAAAAGGCAAGGGGCAGGTCATGGCTATGCTGGAAATGGCTACGCCGGAAACGCTTACACCGGTAAAGGAGAAACCGGGCAAAATTATCGAGTGGCAAGAGCAGCTTATGCTGAGGAGGAAATGCCTCCACCAAGGTACCGGCAGGGAAAAGCCGCTGTACCGGAACGTTACGATGAAGCTGATTCTGGAATGGAAAGAATCAGAGCTTACCGGAACCCGTTGGGAGAGCGTGTTGGAGAAAGATGCCTGCCAGACCGGGATGCGAGGCACAGGCTGGGCAGAATATATCTATCTGAAATAATTGAAGCTGAAGGTCCTCCGGGTCCACAATGCTTTGGCCCGCGAATCATGAGAGAAGAACCACCAGTGCGCAACTTTCAGTTGCCTCGTGACACAAAAACATACAATGGAACCACGAAGCCGGAAGATTGGCTCGCGGACTATGTAACCGCAGTGTATGTCGCTGGTGGCGGAGGAACCGCGACAGGTGGAGGAAACCGGCACTGGGCCGTGAGAATCATACCGTCCTTCCTGGTAGGACCTGCACGAATTTGGCTTAACAATTTTCCAAAGGGAAGCATAAATGGCTGGGTTGATTTTGAGGAAGCTTTCGTGACTAACTTCAGCAGCACGTACCGGAGGCCAAACAGGCCGCAACAGCTCGCGCTGTGCCAGCAGCGCCAGAATGAAACAGACCGGGACTATCTAACCCGGTGGAACTCAACAAGGAACTCTTGCGAAGGAGTGATAGAGGCGCAAGCCATTGCTTAGTTCTGCAATGGGTGCAGAAGAGGTTCACCGTTGTGGGAAAAGCTGCAGAGAAACATGCCAACCACTTCGGCTGAAATGATTCGAGTGGCAGATAGCTACGCATTGGGAGATCCGATGCAACCGGCGGTACAAGCTGAGCCGGCGCAAACGAACCAACCGCGCTAAGATTATTACTGGAACAACCACCACAACAAAAGGAGGGAATATTTTCTGGATCGGAGGTACGGAATGCAACAAGTGGCCGCAGTGTAGGACAATTCCGGCGCTAGCGGAAGCCAAAGGTAGAAAACCGGATCGCATCCATGGGCGGGTCCAAAGAAACAATGGGTTGAAAAGAATACGTGGCAAAATGAGGAAAAATACACCATGGAATCCGCTATGGATCAGCCGTGCCGCTGGCACACACCGAATCCGGCGAGGCTGGCAAACCATTTGACAAAAGATTACTCCTGGACCAAGAGGTTGATGGAGAGAGGCATGATGAAAGATGCCAGGGACCAAGGTTCCGGAAGGTTACCACCACCACCACCGCTTACCGGGGCAAATGCGCTATCGGTACAAGCTCAGCCGACCCGGCCTCAGCAGCGAGAAGTTCATCAGGTGGCACAAGCTATTAACCAAGGCCCACCACCGGCACCTTTAGGCCGGAACGTTTATCATGATCTGGATATGTACTGCGTTGTGTTCGTAACAGAGCCGAGAGACCGGCAAAGTATGTGATAAGGGCTAAGCCCAAGGGTGTGCCCGATCTTCACGGATTTGGATGGAATTCGCGGGGGAGGTGGAAGAACGCGATGAACACAGAGGGGAATCGTGGGATACAAACACACACACGCACACAAATCGGTTTGTCCTCATTGGCCCGAACCACCAACTCGATAGAAGTTGCAGGAAAAGACCTTTCGGTAGAAGTCCCGCAAAAAGATCGACGAATCGAAATCCTATAGATCTAGAAGGGTGAAAATACCAAATCGATAGAAGTGCAAGCAAAAGACCAATATTGGTAGAAGTCACCAAAGAGATACAATAGGATTCGATCGGAGCCCGGGTGGGTACAAGATCTAAGATCTATGGTAGGGTTCCCACAAGGGTGAGCAAAGCTCAGGTTTAATTTCACATCAAGTCTAATCTCAGATCTGAGCCAACAAGGCTATTTATAGTTGGTGGGGCGAAGGGGTAAGTTACATGTTGAACCAGTCAGTTTTAGTGCTGAAACGTGTGCAGGCGGAAGTTCCGGCCTCAGGGGGCGGAAGTTCCGGTAGGGCGGACGTTCCGGCAGTATTCCCTTCAGACAGCATCTTGGCGGCATCTGGGCGGAAGTTCCGGTCCTGTGGGCCGGAAGTTCCGGTCGGGCCGGAAGTTCCGGCCTAGTTCCGGAAATGGCCAATTTCCTTGCAGTATGTTCTCGGGATGTTTTGGCGTGTTTCCGGAACAAGGGCGGAAATTTGGCGGAAGTTCCGGTGGCCGGAAGTCCGGTCGCTCGGGGCGGAAGTTCCGGCTGGATGCTTTTTCCTGGGCGCTGGAAGGCATCTGGGAGGCATCTGGCCAGAAGTTCCGGTCCTGGGGAGCGGAAGTTCTGGCTGGGGCGCTGTAGCTCCATCTTCTTCATTTCCAGCTTCCTCTTCATTGGCTTTGTCTCCATGGCTTGTATCTTGACCGATGTAACTGATTGAACACAAGGTATTTGCATGAAGTAGCATGCCATCCAAAGAAGTATCAAATGCATACGTGGAAAGGAGCGAATTCACCTCTTGGTGTATGGCTTGGGCTCGAGCTCGTGTCATTGGGCCCCGAGGAGGGCTTGTCGGTCTTGATGTAGTGTCGACCTTGGGTAGGGCTACATCACCCCCCCTTGGAAAAGAGTCGTCCTCGACTCTAACGTGTCTTCATCTCCTTGACGTGGCATCCTATCCTTGATGTTGATGATGTACTTGGTCTTGAGGGTTGTACCATTGAAGTTCATGAAGCACATGTCTTGGTCCGTGGCGATGGTGGTTGTTAGTCCATGTAGTCGAATGTTCTCCCTAAGCAACAATGTATGCATGTGTGAAGCATTAACCGTTCGAGAGCATGGCTTGCATTGATCTAAAGGATGGACTCTAGCTACTACATCAAAAGTTGGAGCATGGGTATAGGGGTTGGAAATGGACTTAGCTTGAAAACAAATGGGGCGTTGTATGCATTGAAGCTCGATGTCTCTCATCATCTTGTTGTCATGGTGGTGTGTGGAGAGCATGGTAAGTGTCTTGTCTCGTCCCTTCTTCTTGGCGTTGAGGCGGGTGGCTTGACGAAGTACATGTTCTTGTATGATGGCTCTTGTGTCTTCGTGTATTTTCTTCATGGTGATGGCACGCTTGTCGGAGTCCATGTTCGTGCTCTCATGAATAATTGGAGGTGGGTTGTGGCTTCCGAACAATAACTTGGGTAAAAGCAACTTTCGCATAGAAGATTTGGGCATGCCAATTTTCTTTGCATTGGACAAGAAATTATCATGCGAATGGAAATCAACAAATTCTTTTTCCCCGGAAAACTTGGCAAAAATGGGAACAAAAATTGTGTCGGTGTAGTCAACCTTTTGTAGGACAAGGAGTGATGTATAGTGAAGTCTCATTTGCAAGTCACAAAAAGGGTGTTGTGTAGCGTTGTCCCAAACAAACGGGGCATTCAATAGGCAAACAATGGTGCTAATGTTTTTCATGAAGCGAGTATGGAAAATGGCAATGGTATGGAAATGTCGAAGTTGGGCAGTTGTGGTTGGCGTGTGCCGCTTATGTATATCCCCAAAGGTCGAATGATTCACTTCAATGCCAATAGAGGAAATCGCAAATCCAAAGGAAATCAACTTTTTGTGTGTCAACGGCCATAAGATGCATAAGGTCTCTCTCACATATATAATATGGTCCTTGAGATAAATGGGACACATGAGGATATCATCAAGGCCACTTTTGTCAACAAGATGTTTCAAGAGATGTTGCATAAGATGCAAAACGAGTGATGAAACAACGGAACAACCCAAAGGCATGACAAGGATTGTCGGAACCACACTTTGGCTAAGGTTTCCATGAACATACCCGTGTGCTTGACAATCATGAGTTGGACGTTGCATTTCCTCTTGTTCGTTGGTTTTGGTGTGGTGAGTGGTACCTTTTGGTAGTGTGTCGCCTTGCATGAAGTTGATGTGGTGCTCTATGCCTTGAAGCGATAGTAGTCCATGAGGAAGCTCGTCGGGGAAGACATCTTGGAATTCCTTCAAAAGAGACAACAAAGACGAAGGAAGTGTTGTTAAGTTGTTAATCTCCGAGGGTGGACCCTTGCAAATGAGCACATAGTGCAATTTGGTGGATGGGTTGCGGTGCACTTCTCTCATCTCACTCTTGGTAGCTAGGAGGACACTCTTCATCTCACTCACATATGGCTTGTGGCGCTCACTCTCCTTTTGGTGGGTCACTCTCTCACCGCTCATCTCACTAGTGATAGTAGCTTCCTTAGCCCTCGCTAAAGCCTTTGCATTGTTCGCAATTACTTGGCTAGGAGTCATTGGGCGTAGGATGAAGGACTTGTCGCCGACCTTGAAGCTATAGGTATTTGTGTAACCATCATGGTTTACTTTCTTGTCATATTGCCAAGGGCGACCAAGTAGTATGTGGCACACCATCATAGGCACTACATCACACTCAACGGTGTCTTCATAGGCGCCAATCATGTAGGATATTGTGACGGTGTGTTGTATCTTCACATTTCCGTTGTCACTTAGCCATTGCACATGGTAAGGATGGGGGTGTTTCCGGAGCGGAAGGTTGAGTTTGGAGCATAGTTCGGTGCTTGCAAGGTTGTGGCAACTCCCTCCATTGTTGATAACCTTTATTGACTTGCCATTGATTTCGGCTCTTGTTTGGAAGATATTGCATCTTTGGTCTTCATTGGGGAGTGCATGGGTTGTCAACACTTTGGTCACCACAAGTGATGGGCTTGCATGATGCACACATAGGACTTGCTCTTGGTCTTCCAAGTCATCATCTTTATGATTGGTTGTGGCTTGTACCAAGGCTTCATATTCACCTTCACTCAAGTACTCCACATCTCCATCATCCCGAGTTATCATATTTCTTGTGTTCTTGCATTCAAAGGATTTATGTCCTTGAGCACCACACTTGAAGCAAGTGATGTTACTAGATCCCGTGGAAGCTTTGGAGGACATAGTGGATTGCTCCGGCTTGAAGCTTGTAGTCTTGATGGCACTTCTTGTTTGCTTGGGAGGATCCTTGGAGGAACTAACACTTGTATTCTTGGTGCTTGCGGAGTCATTGATTGCAATTCGTGCGGCGAAGAAGGACTTGGATTTAGCATTTGCTAGGTCTTCTCGTACTTGGCGCTCGGCTCTTGTAGCTTGATGTAGCAACTCAACCATGTTGGTGTAAGGCAAGAATTCCACCATCCTCTTGACGGGAGTGTTCAATCCATTCAAGAATCTTGCCATAGTTTGCTCTTCTCGCTCATCCACATTCGCATTCATCATGGTCATGTGCATCTCCTTGTAGTACTCCTCAACGGACTTGAAGATTTGCTTGAGTTGAGTGAGCTTGTTGAAGAGGTCACACTTGTGGTGGGTGGGCACAAAGCGTTTGTGCATGACTTCTTGCATCTCTTCCCATGTGTCAATGGGCTCTAGATCTTCCTTGTCACGCTTCTTGTTCACTTCTTCCCACCAAACATTTGCATATCCCTCAAACTCAAGTGATGCCATGGCCACTTTCTTTGCTTCGGAGAAGTTGTGTACGCGGAAGATCTTGTCAACCTTGAGAACCCAAGATAATTATGCATCGGGGTCTTCCTCTCCTTGGAACTTGGGCATGGTGAACTTTAGCTTCCCAAAGATTTCTTCCTCATTACGGTCATTGCGTCTAGGAGGTGGTCTTTCTTCACCATGTTCTTGATGTTGTTGAGGTTGAGGTTGTGGACCTTGAGCATCTCTATTGTTGTTGCTATGTTGTTGACGAGGAGGTGGTCTTCCATGACCTTGATCTTGATCATCAATGTTGCGGGAGTGTCGGGGCATCACACTTTCTTCACATGATGCTTGGTGATGACTTGATTCCTCATTTCTCGCCCTAGGAGGGGGTCTTCTAGCATGAGGTCGATCATCATGATGGCGGCGATTATCTTGACCTTGCGGGTGTTGCGGTTGAACAACATTGATGATTTGGCGCTCTTGGTGCGCTTGCCTTTGTTCCTCTTCATGAAGGCGTTGCCTTCTAGCTTGAGCTTCTTGTACTTGTCGTTGTCGTTCTTGTTCTTCAAGTGCTTGTTGTTCATTGCGGATACGCTCTTGTTCCCTTGCACGAACTAGCTCTTGATCATGTCGAAGGCGTTCTTGCTCTTGTTGGAATTGAGCATGGAGATTCTCTTGTTGAAGGCGCTCTTCTTCAAGGCGTTGACGTTCTTGGACAAGTCGAAGTCGAGCTTGCTCCGCTTCTTGAGCTTGTTGGTGAAGCACTTGAACATCCACATTATGGTGGCGTGGGTCTTCATTGGAATCATGGTGAGACGGTGTAGGAGCTCGTGACCTTGAACTTTGAGAGCGCGAAGACCTTGAGTGGTGTCTTCTATTTTCTTGACGGTTGAGTGTATGAAGGATATTGTCGAACGCCGTCTTCATTTTGCTTGTCTCTTGACCTTGTATGGCGAGTGTTGCTTTCAACTCGTTGCCTTGAGCTTCAATCTTCTCATTGAGGTCTTGAACTTGGTTTATTGAGGTCTATCCTTTGCACTTGAGCTCTTTCTTCATAGCGGATGTTTGTATCTTTCATCATTGCTTCAAATTCATTGAGCTTGGCGTGGACGGCTTGAGTAGCTATCCAATGTTGGTGCAGCGTCATCGGTAGTTGGTTCCCTTCTTCACTAGACATGGTTACAACTAAAACAAGAACTATGTGGTGGGTTGTTAGGAAAAACTACCAAAGTGTCAAAACTTGCAAACCAAAATCGAAAAGGTGTTTCAAGTCGGAGGACAACCGATATGTATGCACACACACAAAACAAAAACTCTATATGGTGTTAGGTATGGATGTGGAAAGCCAAATGGAAGAACCAAACGAAGAGTCTATTGTCAAAAGTGGGTAAGATCCAAAAGTCACAAGTCAAAAGCGGTGATCAGAAAAGGCATACACAAGGTGGAACACACGCGTGGGACAAAATGGGGTTAGCGCGACTTGGAAAATGAGCACGAACAAAATTGGTCCTAACGAAGACTACTAGCTCGGTATCACGCTAACGCAAGAGAGACCGTGGCTTGGTTGCAAAAATGAGAGGCAACGAGATTTGCGCAAGACGCCTCTCTTCTCTTTTCTCTCTTTTGCTTATAAGCTTTGGACTCTTTTGTGTATAGGTGTCACTCACACTCTTTTTCTTTTTGTATTTTTTTTTCTTTTTCTCACTATGTAAGGATACTACTATCTATGTAAGTATGTCACACTTCTTTTGCTTATCTTTTCACACGAGCTTGCTTCTCTTTTGTACATTGATACGTCCATTTTGCATCACTATTTTATATCATAATTTACTGTTATTCATTGATATATTTCATATTTAGAGATGATACTTATGTTATTTCACCTATTTTTCATGTTTCATGATTATTGGAGAATTACTCACCGGAGTCAGGATTCTGCTGGAAAAAAGCACCTTCAGGATACAATATTTCTGAAGATCAACAATTGACGGAAAATATATCGAAGCTCCTATTTTCGCAGAAGACGGAGCCAGCCAAAAGGGGAGGCCGAGGAGGGCCGCCATGGGCCCCCCATAGGTCGGCGCGGGCTCCACCCTGGCCGCGCCGCCACGTGGGGAGGGGCCCACGACCCCCCTCGGCCATCTCTCTTTCGCGTACTTCATCTACCCGAAACCCTAAGGTGCGGGGGATCATCGCGAATAGACATAGCCGCCTCTGCGGGGCGGAAAACACCAGAGAGAAAAGAGCTCTCCGGCAGGCTGAAATCCGCCGGGGAAATTCCCTCCCGGAGGGGGAAATCGTCGCCATCGTCACCGTCATCGAGCTGGACTTCATTGGGATCATCATCATCATCTCCACCACCGTCACCGTCATCTCCACCGCTGCACCTCGTCTCCGCTGTAACATCTAGGGTTGAATCTTGATTATTTCATAGGGGAAACTCTCCCGGTGTTGATTACTCCTTGTTATTGATACTATTGAGTGAAACCATTGAATCAAGGTTTATGTTCAGATTGTTATCCATCATCATATCACCTCTGATCATGTTCCATATGATGTCTTGTGAGTAGTTCGTTTAGTTCTTGAGGACATGGGTGAAGTCTAAATGTTAGTAGTGAACTATGTTGAGTAATATTTAATGGTTTGATATTTAAGTTGTGGTGTTATTCTTCTAGTGGTGTCATGTGAACGTCGACTACATGATACTTCACCTTTATGGGCCTAGGGGAATGCATCTTTTATTCGTTTGCTAATTGTGGGGTTGCCGGAGTGACAGCAACCTGAACCCCCGTTGGTATATCGATGCAGGAGGGATAGCAGGATCTCAGAGTTTAAGGTTGTGGTTAGATTTATCTTAATTACTTTCTTGTATTTGCGGATGCTTGCAAGGGGTTTAATCACAAGTATGTATTAGTCCTAGGAAGGGCGGTGCATTAGCATAGGTTCACCCACACAACACTTATCAAAACAATGAAGATTAATCAACTATATGAAGCGAAAGCACTAGACTAAATTCCCGTGTGTCCTCAAGAACGTTTGGTCATCATAAGTAAACAAACCGGCTTGTCCTTTGTGCTAAAAAGGATTGGGCCACTCGCTGCAATTATTACTCTCGCATTTTACTTACTTGTATTTTATTTATCTGCTATATCAAAACCCCCTGAATACTTGTCTGTGAGCATTTACAGTGAATCCTTCATCGAAACTGCTTGTCAACACCTTCTGCTCCTCGTTAGGTTCGACACTCTTATTTATCGAAAGTACTACGATACACCCCCTATACTTGTGGGTCATCAAGACTATTTTCTGGCGCCGTTGCCGGGGAGTGAAGCGCTATTGGTAAGTGGAATTGGTAAGGAAAATTTTTATTGTACGTGCTGTTTTTATTTCGGCCTGCTGCTATAACTCATTATGGAGAGATATTCTCTTGAATTCCTATTTGGAAATTCTACTACTACTGCAAAGGTAGTGGATGAGGCGCCATGTGAGAAAGAGGTTCCATATAAAATACCTATGAAAATTATTGAACGTGTTGTGGATAACCGCTATGAAGGGGATGGAACTATCCATCCTGGAGATCATTTACTGTTTTTACATGAATTATGCGGGTTATTCAAGTGTGCAGGTATTTCTATGGATGAAGTTAGGAAGAAATTATTTTCTATATCGATGTCTGGTAAAGCGGCGCATTGGTATAAACTGCTGAAGAATGGGCATTCTCTTGATTGGAAGGATATTGTGCCTCTGTTTTATTCTAAATTCTATCCTCCAAGTGAAATTCACAAAGACCGAAACCGCATATATAATTTATGGCCTCATGATGGAGAGATTATTGCCCAAGCATGGGGGAGATTGAAGTCTTTAATGCTCAAATGCCCCATTCATGAGCTTCCTGGTAATATCATTATTGATAATTTCTATGCAAGACTTTCTTTTCAAGATAAAACCTTGCTGGATACTACTTGTTCTGGATCATTCACACGCAACAAAGAAGGGTTTAAATGGGACCTTCTTGATCGGATTCAGGAGAATACTGAAGGATGGGAGAACGACAAAGATAGAGAGTCAGGTATAAATTATGATTATGAATGCATTGAAACTTTTATGGATACTGATAAATTTCGTAATATGAGTGCTACTTATGGTCTTGACTCTCAAGTTGTTGCAAATTTTTATAAAGCTTTTGCCTCTCATTTTGAATTGCCTAGGAAGAATTTTAATAAGTATCATGAACCTTACAAAGATAAAATTGATTCACCTATAGGTAAATGTGTTGAAATTAAAACTGTTGATCATATTCTTCCTGAAGCTTATATTGAAAAAATTCCTTTTCCTGCTAAAATGAAGGAATATTCTGTTATAACTAGTGTGGTTAATAAAAGTGCAAAGGAACCTATGGAACCTAAAGAGCAAATAAATGTTGAACCTGCTATTGCAATAGTTAAAGATCTTGTGATTGAAAATGTAGAAGATGGTCACAACATTTTCTGTGAAGATGCTTCTAATGTTGTTTCACATCCTAATAAGTCTAGGAAAGCCAGTGTTCCTATGCTCTCTGTTAGAATTGGTGATCATTGTTATTATGGTTTATGCGATACTAGCACAGAGCCCGTGCGTTGCTACGGTGTAATTAAATCAAATAAACAAATTTTATATGTTTAAATATGTACAACCAAATGTAAATGGTAGGGAGTCCTTGATTGACATGTCTTTAGCGTCTTTAACTCTTTATGCTAAAGAAAAGGTATATGTGCTAATATAATATTAAAAGGAGGAGGACTGCAGCCAACGTGTTAACCAAGAAGATCAGGTCTTAGCCATTTGAGAAGCATCCACTACATGGAGCCATGGAGGTATCAAATTGAAAAGTGCAGAAAAATTTACAATCCAAATAATAAAGCAATATCGAGTAGTTATTGCACTGGCACTCTTTCTCTACATCAAGATACAAGTAGGATTGCTCTAATTAGACAAAAAAAATTGCAACGGATCCACACAAACAAAAGATAGTTTGCAATCCAGAAAAAAAACAATTTTGTATAATTTACAGCTCTCGAAAGGAATATGTAACATGTATGAGTTGTTTGGGACCTGAATTTGTTGATTAAGTAACTATGGGACGAAAGATCCTAAACAATTTCTAAACCAGAGATATCATACATTATTGATCTCAGATTTCTGTCTCGTGAGTTTATGTCTCGCAAAATCTAAGCAACAGTACTTCAAGCAATTGTTTGCTCAATTCAACTTGATATGAGCCCAGAGGAAGGTAGGCCAACACAAAATTTTGTGCTAAAACGTAGTACACTCCGCTACTTGGCCACTTATCCCAACTCCCAAGCATGATGTGAGCCTGTGATTGGATTAGCCAACGTAAAACATTGTATAGTTTGAATCCATTCAGTACTCGCATTATGCAGGAAGACAATATATACAGTCTAAAGAGAACCAGCCAAAACGAACGTCCATCTTGATTGCCCGGATGCTTGGATTGCCTCATTGAGTCATTGGGTCAAGATCTCCATCACAGTCATGCATCCTGCCCGGTGGTGCAGCTCACCACCGTTTGGCGCTGCACTTTTCTTCTGCGACGCGCTCCGCATTGCCGTTCATGATGATGATGCCTTGATAGTCTTGTGCTGCACCCCGGCTGCTAGCTCCAACGTCCCGTGCCCTTGGCCTCGCCCAGTCGTCTCTTTCTCCAGCTTGTCTAGCTTCGGCGAATGCCGTTGTTTCCAGGACGCCGCCCGTGCATCTTCGGACTCCGGATGCCCCCAAGTTGCCCGTCGACCTCGGTTTCTATGGCATCCTCTCACGTGCACCGCGCGCCATGCACCTTGTCCCGCGGCCAAGCTCGACGTCAGGCCATCGCCAAGGTCCGCTCAGCACTCTCCCAACCTGCGCGCTGAGGCTCCCGTCCGCCTCCTGAACAACGCCTCCAGTTCATCAACAACCTGGACGCCTGACTTGTCCGCGTGCATATATGTGTGTGCCCGCCGTGTTTCACGTTATCCCGCCTGTGCTGGTGTTTCGTCTGTGCCTATGCTCAGCTGCTGCTCTTAGAGACATGACGAAACCGCCGGTTCCACCGTATACGTTCCACCAGCAGCCGAAAGTAATCGATGGTAAACTAATTTGATCTCGCCTTGCAAACTCGGTTGCTCGCAATTTTTGGGACTCGATCTCGCCTCGACGATCTCAGCTGTGTTTATGTAGGGAACCAGGATAGGGAGCTAGGAAACGTGTCCACACCACAAAACCTAAACCAGACCGATCTGGGTTTGTTTCCATCCACGAAGCGAATAGAGCGGCGTATGAAAGGAAACAAAAGATTGCTCGCGGGAGGTAGCGGACTACCGATTGTTTTTTCGTACGTTTTTTTAACGAATCCGGTAGGACTCCTCCATGCGGTTTTCTTTAGCGATCGTACGGACGTACGAAGCGGACGGAATTAATTTTCTACATGTACGATTATAACTTACCGTACATGACATGGATTGATTCAGCTATTGTTTTTTGGAATACAACTTCAAACCGGAAACTGGGGAGGACTCGTGGTTACGTGCTGGCGTGGGTCTGCGGTTTTTTCGGTATTAGTTTGAGTTGGGCTCTCAGATCTCAGATACGCGGCGGATTTAAAGATATTGGGCCTAAAATTTTCAAGAGACGCTAGGCCTATAGAAAAAAACTTTGGGCCGTTTGTGACACCAGCCAGTCACCTATTGCAATTTAATAGTAAAGATTGGTGCAAGTATTAGTGCCATTCCTTATGAGATTTACGAGGAAATCATGCATGAAATTGGTTCTTGTGAACTTGAAGATATTGATGTGGTTATTCGGCTAGCTAATAGAGAAACTATCTCTCCTATTGGTATTGTTCGAGATGTGGAAGTTCTATGTGGTAAGATTAAATATCCTGCTGACTTTTTGGTACTTGGTTCTGATGCTAGTAAGACTTGTCCTATCATTTTTGGTAGACCTTTTCTAAATACTTGTGGAGCTATTATAGATTGCAAGAAGGAGAAAATTGTAACTAAATTTGCTGGTGAATCTTATGAGTTTGATTTCTCTAAATTTGCCAAAGTTCCTTATAAAGCTGAATTGCCTAATAATGATTTTATAGTTGAATAGCTTGCATCTATTGCTCTTGCTCCTAATAATCCTTTGCAGCAACATTTGGAGGATCATGAGAGTGAAGTCTTTAGGGAAGAAAGGAATGAGCTTGATGAAATTTTCCTTCGTCAACATATTCTCAAACATGACTTACCGGTTGAAGATCTAGGTACAACACCACCACCAAAGGAAGATCCTGTTTTTGATTTGAAACTGTTGCCTGATAATCTTAAGTATGCTTATATTGATGATAAGAAAACATATCATGTTATTATTAGTGTTAAGCTTTCAGACTTTGAGGAAGAAAGGTTATTGGAAATATTGAAGAAACACCGAGGAGCTATTTGCTACACTCTTGATGACTTGAAGGGGATTTCACCCTCTATTTGCCAACATGCCACTAACATGGAAGATGATGCAAAGCCTGTTGTTGAGCATCAGCGTCGTCTAATTCCTAAAATGAAGGATGTGGTAAGGAATGAGGTATTAAAACTTCTTGAAGCTGGTATTATATATCCTATTGCTGATAGTAGATGGGTTAGTCCTGTGCATTCTGTTCCTAAGAAAGGAGGAATAACTGTTGTACCTAATGATAATGATGAGCTCATCCCTCAAAGAGTAGTTGTAGGGTATAGAATGTGCATTGATTATCGAAAAGTTAATAAAGTTACTAAGAAATATCATTACCCTTTACCTTTTATTAATCAAATGTTAGAAAGGTTGTCTAAAAATACGCATTTCTGTTTTCTTGATGGTTATTCTGGGTTTTCACAAATTGTTGTTAAAACTAAAGATCAAGAGAAAACCACTTTCACTTGTCCCTATGGAACTTATGCTTATAGGCGTATGCCTTTTGGTTTATGTAATGCTCATGCTACTTTTCAAAGATGCATGTCTGCTATTTTTCATGGTTTTTGTGAAAAGATTGTAGAGGTATTCATGGATGATTTTTCTGTCTATGGGAATTCTTTTGATAATTGTTTGCGAAACCTTGATAAAGTTTTGCAGAGATGTGAAGAAACTAACCTTGTTCTTAATTGGGAGAAATGCCACTTTATGGTTAATGAAGGAATTGTATTGGGATATAAAATTTCTGAGAGAGGTATTGAAGTTGATAGAGCTAAAGTTGAAGCAATTGAGAAGATGCCCTATCCTAGGGATGTTAAAGGTATTTGTAGTGTTCTTGGTCATGCTAGGTTTTATAGGAGATTTATTAAAGATTTCTCTAAAATTTCAAAGCCTCTTACTAATCTTCTTCAAAAAGATGTACCTTTTGTTTTTGATGATGATTGTAAGGAAGATTTTGAAACTCTAAAGAAAGCCTTGACAACTGCTCCTGTAGTTGAACCTCCTGATTGGAATTTACCTTTTGAAATTATGTGTGATGCTAGTGATTTTGCTGTAGGTGCTGTTCTTGGACAGCGAGTAGATAAAAAACTTAATGTTATTCATTATGCTAGTAAAACTCTTGATGCTGCTCAAAGAAATTATGCTACAACTGAAAAAGAGTTATTAGCTGTGGTTTTTGCTTGCGACAAGTTTAGACCTTATATTGTTGATTCAAAAGTCACAATTCATATTGATCATGCTGCAATTAGGTACCTTATGGAAAAGAAAGATGCTAAGCCAAGGCTTATTAGATGGGTGCTTCTTTTGCAAGAATTTGATTTACATATTATAGATAGGAAAGGTGCTGATAATCCTGTTGCTGATAATTTGTCTAGATTAGAAAATAATGCTTATGATCATGTTCCTGTTAATGATAGTTTTCCAAATGAACAATTGGCTGTAATAAAGGTGAGCTCGCGAGATAGTCCTTGGTATGCTGATTATGCTAACTTTATTGTTTCGAAGTACTTGCCTCCAACCTTTTCAAATTTCAAAGCAAAGGAGGAAATTCTTTGATGACTTGAGGCATTATTTTTGGGATGACCCACACTTATATAAAGAAGGAGTGGATGGTATTATGCGAAGATGTGTTCCCGAATATGAACAACAAGAGATATTGAGTAAGTGTCATGGTAGTGTTTATGGAGGACATCACGCCGGAGATAGAACCGCGCAAAAGGTTTTACAATCAGGTTTTTATTGGCCAACTCTCTTTAAAGATGCAAGAAAGTTTATTTTATCTTGTGATGAGTGTCAAAGGGTTGGTAATATCTCCAGACGCAATGAAATGCCTATGAATTATACTCTTGTTATTGAACAATTCGATTGTTGGGGATTTGACTTCATGGGTCCTTTCCCTTCTTCAGAAGGTAACACTCATATACTTGTCGATGTTGATTATGTTACTAAATGGGTGGAAGTCATACCCACAAAAAGTGCTGATAGTGAGACCTCTTTAAAAATGCTTTTAGATGTTATTTTTCCTAGGTTTGGAGTTCCTAGATATCTTATGACTGATGGAGGTTCTCATTTTATTCATGGTGGTTTTAGAAAAACTCTTGTTAAATATGGTATTAATCATAGGATTGCTTCCGCTTATCATCCTCAAACTAGTGGACAAGTAGAACTATCAAATAGAGAAATTAAATCTATCTTGCAAAAGACAGTTAATAAATCTAGAAAAAATTGGGCTAGTAAGATGAAAGAAGCACTATGGGCTTATAGAACTTCTTATAAAAATCCTATGGGTATGTCTCCTTATAAAATGGTTTATGGAAAAGCTTGCCATTTACCTTTAGAACTAGAGCACAAAGCTTATTGGGCTGTAAGAGAACTTAATAAAGATCCTAAACTTGCCGGTAAGAAAAGGTTGCTACAATTGAGTTCTCTAGATGAGTGGAGAAGTGAAGCTTACAAAAATGCTAAACTTTTTAAGGAGAAAGTTAAGAAATGGCATGATAGAATAATTATCAAAAGAGAATTTAATGTTGGAGATAAAGTCCTATTGTATCGGTCTCGTCTCAGATTTTTTGCAGGGAAATTACTCTCAAAATGGGGAGGGCCATATGTCATTGTGGAGGTGTATCGTTCAGGGGCAATAAAAATTGGTTCGCTGAAAGGTGATGCCACACAAGTGGTGAATGGACAAAGACTCAAGCATTATATTTCTGGGGATTCTTATAACGAAGACGTTGATGTTATTCGAGTGGTGACTCCGGAAGCTTTCATCAAAAATCAAATTGATAGTTCTGCAGAGTTCGACTTCGAATAGGTAACAGTTCTGGTAATAAAAAGTCCGCGTTTAACTTTCCGAACAATGTTTTTGCTATTTTTAGAAAATATGAAAAATTACGAGATCGAATCAGAGCGGAGGAGACGCACGAGGGCGTGTCCCCACGTGGTGGCGCCGGCCCCACCCTGGCCACGCCACCCTATGGGGACAGCTCCTCGGAGTCCCTTTTCCACTCTGGTTCGACCTGGTACTTTCCTTTTGTCGTGGAAATTTTTGCTATATAATCCCCCGGATCCCCCGAGGTCGATATATCGTTTTCACGTCGTGTTTTGTTTCGAGCTGTTTTCTGCCAGGATCTGTTTTTGATCTAGAAGCACCATGGTCTCTAACAACAAGGGCAAGGGGCCTTTTGAGGAAGATATTCAAGACCCCGAGTTGAAAGAAGAAGTCGAGAGTGAAGATGAAGGAGAAGTGGAGGAAGACCCGCGTGCCACCATCGCAAGCATTGGGGTTGTAGCAAATCCGTTCAACCCCAAGAGAAGCGCTCGAATTAGCACCGGAAGAAAAGTCCCATGTCGCTTCCTAGCTCCAAGGACATCTCCTCCATGCATCGACAACCCCTTCCACACTCTAATTCATAATAGCCAAATTGAAAGGATTCTCACGGCAGTATTGCCTAGTAGCTGGGATATGGATCATTCTAACACTGCAGGAAGGGTGAAACTTGAAGCTGAGGAGTGGGGAAACAACTCTAGGAGTTGGGACTCACCGTCTGATATACTTCTTAACCGCGTCGAGCACAACTCGGAGATGATCCGCAACCTCACTTACGATATTGATGAGCTAAAGGAGCTTGTTAAGAAGCTTATCAAGAATTCATCATCACCACTGCCGAAGGAGTAATTCATCATTGGTATTGGCACCCCCTTTGTTTGTTCCAAGCTTGGGGGGAGTGCCGCGGTATCACATCATCACTATCTTTTACCTTTTTACTATCAAGTAGTGTCATATCATGAGTAGGGAAGTTATCATTTAAGATGGTTTGCAGTGTGGAAGTATCTCTCTTTTAGTTGGTTATCTATGTATCCCTTGGTGTGAGTTATCGTTATGGAATATTAATGAGATATTTTATCATTTACATATTGCACACCTTATTTTAGTTTGCAATCTCTGTTATATGATTGATCTTGTTGTTAGTATTGGTATTACTTTGGGAGCATTGAGTAAATCTATTTGGTTTTGGCAAACTTAGCATTGGTCAACAGCAACACTACTTTGAGGTTAAGTAGAAAAGAGGGAAATACATGTAGATATATTATTTCATTATCTTTCTTTCTTGTTAGCTAATGAGCTTAGTATTCTGAAGTTAAAATTGTTTATGCTTACAAGAAAGATGCATGATTGTTTCTATCACATGTATGTTTGTTTGTTTCCCTCAATTCTTATGCTTGCTTCAAACAACCTTGCTAGCCAAAGCCTTGCACTGATAGGGAATGCTTCTCGTGCATCCAAACCGTAAACAAAACCTATGCCATCAGTGTCCACTATAACTACCTACTATGTGGTATTTCCCTGCCATTCCAAGTAAATGCTTCATGTGCTACCTTTAAACAATTCAAAAAGTTAGTATCTCTTATTTGTGTCAATGTTTTATAGCTCATGAGGAAGTATGTGGTGTTTTATCTTTCAATCTTGTTGGGCAGACTTTCACCAATGGACTAGTGGCACATCCGCTTATCCAATAATTTTGCAAAAAGAGCTGGCAACGGGGTTCCCAGCCCCAATTAATTAACTTTCATTAATAATTCTCTTCACATGTTTTGCCCTGATTCATCAGTAAGCAACTTAATTTTGCAAATAGACACTCCTCCATAGTATGTGAAATGTTGGAAGGCACCCGAGGATTCGGTTAGCCATGGCTTGTGAAAGCAAAGGTTGGGAGGAGTTTCATCCCTAAATAAACTAAAGTACATGTGTAAACAAAAGAGAAGAGGGATGATCTACTTTGCTGGTAGAGATAACGTCCTTCATGGGAGCCGCTCTTTGGAAGTCTGTTTGGCAAGGGGGTTAGAGTGCCCACTACCATTCGTTGACAACAACAAACACCTTTCAAAACTTTACTTTTATGCTCTCTATATGATTTCAAAACTTAAAAAGCTCTAGCACATGATTTAATCCCTGCTTCCCTCTGCGAAGGGCCTATCTTTTACTTTTATGTTGAGTCAGTAAACCTATTTCCCTCTATCTTAAGCAAGCAATTGAGTTGTTGTGATCCAACCATTTATATTGTGATCTATTTAATCATGTCCTTTATTCCTCCTTGTTTAGTACAAGTTTTATCTGAATGAATATGGCTTTGAAGGTTATCAATGATTATGAGGAGATTGTTATGATTGAGCATGTAAGTTTTGCCATATAAGCTCTAATATAAAGGCTCTACTCGAAAGATAAGTACAATCTGTTAATTGTTCTTTGACCAAGAACGAAGTTTTCCATCACCAATTATGATTTCCTATACACCTTTATTTGTGATTTCCCTCTACTTGTTTCAAGTTGAATTATATGAGGAAGTTGTTCACTAGAATGTCCTGTGTGAATTAATGTGATGCTTCTTGTCCGTATTTTATTTATCGACTCTTCACTCCATAAACATGTGGTCTTGTTAAATGAGTTCAGTTTCGCTTGGGGACAAGCGAGGTCTAAGCTTGGGGGGAGTTGATACGTCCATTTTGCATCACTATTTTATATCATAATTTACTGTTATTCATTGATATATTTCATATTTAGAGATGATACTTATGTTATTTCACCTATTTTGCATGTTTCATGATTATTGGAGAATTACTCACCGGAGTCAGGATTCTTCTGGAAAAAGCACCGTCAGGATACAATATTTCTGAAGATCAACAATTGATGGAAAATATACCAAAGCTCCTATTTTCGCAGAAGACGGAGCCAGCCAAAAGGGGAGGCCGAGGAGGGCCGCCATGGGGCCCCCCATAGGCCGGCGCGGGCTCCACCCTGGCCGCGCCGCCACGTGGGGAGGGGGCCCACGACCCCCCTCGGCCATCTCTCTTTCGCGTACTTCATCTACCCGAAACCCTAAGGTGCGGGGGATCATCGCGAATAGACACAACCGCCTCTGCGGGGCGGAAAACACCAGAGAGAAAAGAGCTCTCCGGCAGGCTGAAATCCGCCGGGGAAATCCCCTCCCGGAGGGGGAAATTGTCGCCATCGTCACCGTCATCGAGCTGGACTTTATTGGGATCATCATCATCATCATCTCCACCACCGTCACCGTCATCTCCACCGCTGCACCTCGTCTCCGCTGTAACATCTAGGGTTGAATCTTGATTATTTCATAGGGGAAACTCTCCCGGTGTTGATTACTCCTTGTTATTGATACTATTGAGTGAAACCATTGAATCAAGGTTTATGTTCAGATTGTTATCCATCATCATATCACCTCTGATCATGTTCCATATGATGTCTTGTGAGTAGTTCGTTTAGTTCTTGAGGACATGGGTGAAGTCTAAATGTTAGTAGTGAACTATGTTGAGTAATATTTAATGGTTTGATATTTAAGTTGTGGTGTTATTCTTCTAGTGGTGTCATGTGAACGTCGACTACATGATACTTCACCTTTATGGGCCTAGGGGAATGCATCTTTTATTCGTTTGCTAATTGTGGGGTTGCCGGAGTGACAGCAACCTAAACCCCCATTGGTATATCGATGCAGGAGGGATAGCAGGATCTCAGAGTTTAAGGTTGTGGTTAGATTTATCTTAATTACTTTCTTGTATTTGCGGATGCTTGCAAGGGGTTTAATCACAAGTATGTATTAGTCCTAGGAAGGGCGGTGCATTAGCATAGGTTCACCCACACAACACTTATCAAAACAATGAAGATTAATCAACTATATGAAGCGAAAGCACTAGACTAAATTCCCGTGTGTCCTCAAGAACGTTTGGTCATCATAAGTAAACAAACCGGCTTGTCCTTTGTGCTAAAAAGGATTGGGTCACTCGCTGCAATTATTACTCTCGCATTTTACTTACTTGTATTTTACTTATCTGCTATATCAAAACCCCCTGAATACTTGTCTGTGAGCATTTACATTGAATCCTTCATCGAAACTGCTTGTCAATTCCTTCTGCTCCTCGTTGGGTTCGACACTCTTATTTATCGAAAGTACTACGATACACCCCCTATACTTGTGGGTCATCACACATCACCATTAGCATTATGCAATTTATCATAGTATATGTGGTGAATATGCGGAGTAAACACATGAACATGCTCATCATGGATATAGGCAAAGTCTCCAAAGTTTGAGAGAGCTATGGGGCAATCTCATGTACAAGCATATTAGCATTATGGCAAACCAAGCATTGGAAAGAGCAAGTGTTCAACATTTTGGTTGCACTAATGGGAGAGTATTGCAAGCATTTTTCACAAAACATGTTCAAGATTTTATCATTGTTGTCGACAAACCTAGGGAAAGAGCAATTGTTCGGCAAGGTTGTCAGAACACAAGCATCATCATCATCATTGCAAGCAATACATGGGAAAGAGCAATTGTTCGACATGTTGCAAGCAATAGGAGAGAAAGTTAAACTCTCATAGCATGGCATGACTATATTGTCACAAGCAAGTAATTCCATGATCAACAATGTTATCAAGCAAAACATCACATGGGGAAATGAACGAAGCATATGACATAGCAATTGTATCATCTTCATTATCATGCATGCACTCACAAATCATCATGTCCACTAGTGGGATCATGGCATCATCAACACCCATATAGGTACCTTTGTAGTCCGACTCATTTGAGGTAGGTGTTGTGGAAGAGGTAGGCTCCATGTGGCCTCCATGTTCCTCTTCAATCAAGCATGGTGTGATAGCATCATCTTCATGCACCATGTACATCTTTTCCATGATCGGGAACTCGTCCTCCATGGAACCTATTGCAACATGAGAAAACACACTAGAGGTAGAGGTTAAGTTGTTAGAATGTGAAATGGCCTCCATAGACCTATCAACTACCTCTCTCAACTCACTCGGTGTATCACTCATGTCCTCCAAATGGAAGCACTCAACTCACATACGGGGTGGGAGTCACTCAACTCACTATCACTCTCACTCAAGTGGGCTAAGTGGCTCTCATGCTCACATGGGATTGGTACCATCTCATCATTCAAGCATATAGGAGTAGGCTCGATTTTCTCATCTCCATGCGCCTCCATTGGTGAAGGGATCATCCCATGCTCACCATTCTCAACTCCATTCGCCTCATTGGTTGAAGGGAAAATCCCATGCTCAACCTTCTCAACTCCATCGCCTCCCATGTTGACACCATTTGATGGCGCTATGGTGTTGTTGAGAGCTAGGCTCGAATCAACATCACTCTTTACTTGGCCTTCTCGTGCTCCCTCTTGAAGTGTGGACTTCATTGTCGTCCTCTTGGCCATTTCCTTGCACCATTCTTTGAAGACGATGGTGTCTTGAAGTGTCTTGTTGGAGAATTTGGCATCCAATTGGGCGAAGTAGAGCTTGTGGGCTTGTGGTGTGTTGCATTCCCATGTCATGTGCTTGTTGGATGTGCACACATCACAATGGAGATTGGGGCATTCCCAAAGATGTCCGTCTTGTTTGCAACGAAAGCATTGGGAGCTACTTTGTCTTGGTGGACAAATCATTGTCATGTTGGCATAAACTTGGGTAGACCGTCCTTCATCTTGAAGTGTAGACTCCATGGTCTTCATCTTGGGGCTTGAGTTTCTTGTAGGCGCCCTTGTGGTGGTGGCGGTAGGAGAGGGAAGCACCATGAGATGTGGTTCCTCTTTCTTTACACTTGGCACCATCTTGCTTGTTGGTGTAGCGCCTTGTCTCGCATCCTTGGAGATCTTCTCATGTGTGGGTGGTCTTGGAGATGCCATTGTGGTGGTGGCGCTAGGCTTTGTAGACACCATATGGTTGGTGTTGTTGATCTTTGTAGCCTTGGCCGCTTCATGCATCATCACCATGTCTTGGGGGTGTCGTCGAAGATCCTTGGGAGGTGTTGGTCGATGGCGAACATGAGGTGACTTGTGTGGGCGACGGTCATGTGGTGATGCATGTCGATGGTGGTCATGAGGTGGTGATGGTCGACGAAGATCATGAGGTGACGTGTGTCGATGATGATCCTCGGCATGCCTAGATGATGGTTCATGTAGCTTGGCACTTTGGTTGTGGAGCCTTCTTGAGCTCGGAGGAGAGTGTCGATGGCGATCCTGGTGTTGGCGCTCTTGGTGTTCCATAGGATGAGCTCGGTGTAGATGATCATGTGCATAAGCACTCTCATGGTTGCGCCGTCTTGAAGGTCCTCTATCTTCATATGTAGTTCCATTGGAAGATGGGGAACTTGTAGGCACCGGTCTTGTTCAAGGCGGGGTCGAAGCTAGGCTCCACCATGGTGTCCATGTCGTGCTCGAGGTAGTGCTCGGAGCGGTGCTCCATCATGGTGTCGTAGTCGTAGTCGAGGTAGTACTCCACCATGTCGTCGTCCATACTTGGCGAGCCATGGTCGGTGTAGAGATGCTTGATGTCGGTCATGTCGATGATGCTTGCGGAGCTATAGTCGGTATCGAGCTCCACATGGTCCTCCATATCCGCGGTGCTTGCGGAGCTATCACCCTCATAGCACTCCATGTCGTCCTCCGTAGGCTCATCCTCACTATACATGTTAGTCTCTAGGATGGATGTATATATGGTGGAAAGAGAACTACCAAAAGGTCAAAACTAGCAACAAAATCGAGAAAATGGTTCAAGTTAGAGAATAACCGATATGTACTCACACACACACTCAAAGCACACGCAAAAGGCTAAGAACTCTATATGGTGGTAGGTGAGGAAGTGGATAGCAAACGAAAAGAACCAAACAAAATGTCTATTGTCAAATGTGGGTAAGATCCAAAGTCAAATGTCAAAAGCGGTGATCTATGTCAAGGAAACACGGAAACACACACAAGGAAGAACAATGGGGTTAGCGCGACTAAGGAAGTGAGCAAGTAACAAGATGGTCCTAACAAAGACTATAAGCTCAGTGTCACGCCAACACAAGAGAGACCGTAGCTTGGTTGCATATGAGAGAAGCAACTAGAATTGCACAAATGCCACTCTTCCCTTTTCTCTCTTAGTGCGTACAATCTTTGCACTCTTTTGTATCGGTGTGGACACACACTCTTTTTCTATTTCTATTTCTTTTTCTCTTTTTTCACTTTTTTCTATGCTTAGAAGCTTTCCTTTTTCTCTATGTCACACTTTTTCTTCTTTTGTGTATCTTTCTCACCGAGCTTGCTTCGGAGCTTTGCTCAACACAATGCACACACACACCCTCTCACGGTCGTGACACTTGTGCAATGCTTCGCAACACTCGGAAAGCCACTCTCAATGGGATAGGTACACAAAGAAAGAAATGGGGCTACAAGGGGTGGGGCAAGTTATACCTATTGATGTTAGGCGGTGTCGAGCACACGAACTTGCGATGATCAAGGTGGTGTCGATGACGATGTCGAAGGTGTGCCGGAATCCGGGGTGCCAAAGGTGTCGTCGCGGTGTTGGTGTAGGCGCGGAAGCGGAATAGACAACCAATGCACTCCTCAAGGAAATCCGAACACAAAAGTCAATGCCCAAAAATTTGGGTCAAAACGAGCAATCGAAGTTGTCAAAGTTGGAGTCAAGATGGATGGTCAAACTGGTCAAAATTTGAGGTCAAACGGGCTCTGGAAAGTTGGTTTAGTTACATGCTGAATCTGCCAGTTTTAGTGCTGAAAGTCGTGCTGGCGGAAGTTCCGGTCGCTCGGGGCGGAAGTTCCGGATGGATTCTCTTCACAGGGAATCTGGGCGGAAGTTCCGGTCCTGAGGGGCGGAAGTTCCGGTCAGGGCGAAAGTTCCGGCCAACTTCCGGTCTAGTTCCGAAAATGGTCGTTTTCGTTACAGAACCATCCAGGGTTGTTTTGGCGCAATTTCGGAACTAGGCCGGAACTTGGGCGGAAGTTCCGGTTGGCGGAAGTTTCGGTCTCTCGGGGCGGAAGTTCCGGCTGGATTCTCTTTTCAGGGAATCTGGGCGGAAGTTCAGGTCCTAAGGGGCGGATGTTCCGGAAATACCAGAAAATTTCAGATCTGAATCTGCGCGACGAACAGCACGAACGCGGGCGGATAAATGGGCAGAAAATCGTCGGATTCAAGGGGTAAACATTGGAATTTGACGGTGAAAATTGGAGGGATGATAGATCAACACAAAAGACAACAGATCTGTGGACCAAAACCACAAGAAACGCAACAAATCCTGAGATCCAAATTTGAGCTATTTTTTGGGGCAAAAATTTTTTTGGGGAAATTTTTGGGCGAAATTGGTGGAATTGGAGGGTCAAATCCGTGGTAACCTTTGCTCTGATACCATATGATGCGGGCTGAGCCCGTGTGGGTTGCCCGATCTCACGAATTGACCCGAGTGAGTGTGATTGCGGAGGGGGATTCGCGGGGAAGTGGATGAACGCGAAGAACACGATACAAACACACGCACACAACACAAATCGGTTACCCTCGTTGGCCCGAACCACCAACTCGATAGAGGTTGCGAGAAAATACCTTCCGGTAGAAGTCCCGCAAAGAGATCGACGAATCGAACCCGAGAGATCTAGAAGGGTGAAAAGACCGGAAGGTTGATAGAAGTGCAAACAAAAGACCAAACGATAGAAGTGCAAGCAAAAGACCAACAATCTGTAGAAGTCACCAAAGAGATCACAAGGATTCGATACAGAGGTACAATAGATGGATCATCTAAGGTGGGGGTTTCCCAAATCCACAAAGGGATAATAGAGGCATAAGCCAATTCATCTAAACATCATCTCTCCCTCATGAAGGTGGGGGTAGGTTCCTATTTATAGGTAGGGGACCGAAGGGGTAAGTTACAAGCCAAAGGGGGCTGAGATCTGGCTGAGGTTCGACAGGGCGGAAGTTCCGGCTCCTGGGGCAGAAGTTCCGGTCGGGCGGAAGTTCCGGCCATCAGGGGCAGAAATTCCGGCTGGATTCCTTCAGCATGAGCATCTTCAGTCTTGGATGGAATCTGGGCGGAAGTTCCGGTCCTAAGGAGCGGAAGTTCCGGCTGGATTCCTTCAGCATGAGCATCTTCAGTCTTGGATGGAATCTGGGTGGAAGTTCCGGCGGTGGCGGGCGGATTTTCCGACCTAGAGCGTCCATCGCCTCTTTCTCCTTCTCTTCCATGGTTCCGTGACATCGGCCTTCCGTCCTCGAGTCTCCATGGCATCCTCTCTTCCCTCCGTACTTTTCGTCGAGTTCCTATCATCAAGATATGACAGAGCATGAAGTAGTATATCGTCCCAAATAGGCGATTCGAGGCACGCGTAAAGGAGAAGATTCACCTTTGCGTGCCGTCTTGGCGATGAAGCACATGATGCGGTGAAGACCGAAGGTCGCCCCGAATCATTATGATAACTCGTGATGATGAGGATGTGGAGTGCTTAAGTGAAGGTGAATATGAAGCCTTGGTGCAAGCCGCAACCAATCTTGAAGATGATGAATTGGAAGACCAAGAGGAAATCCTATGTGTGCATGATGCAAGCCCATCACTTGTGGTGACCAAAGTCCTGACAACCCATGCACTCCCCAATGAAGACCAAAGATGCAATATATTCCAAACAAGAGCCGGAATAAATGGCAAGTCAATCAAGGTTATCATCGATGGAGGTAGTTGCCACAACCTTGCAAGCACCGAACTATGCTCCAAGCTCAACCTCCCGCTCCGGAAACACGCCCACCCTTACCATGTGCAATGGCTAAGTGACAACGGAAATGTGAAGATCCAACACACTGTCACAATATCCCTCAAGACCGGCACATATGAAGACACCGTTGATTGTGATATCATGCCTATGACGGTGTGCCACATGCTACTTGGTCGCCCTTGGCAATATGACAAGAAAGCAAACCATGATGGTTACACAAATGCCTATAGCTTCAAGGTCGACAACAAGTCCTTCATCCTACGCCCAATGACTCCTAGCCAAGTAATTGCGGACAATGCAAAGGCTTTAGCGAGGGCTAAAGAGGCCACTATCACTAGTGAGATGAGAGGTGAGAGAGTGATCCACCAAAAAGAGAGTGAGCACCACAAGCCATATGTGAGCGAGATGAAGAGTGTCATCTTAGCTACCAAAAGTGAGATGAGAGAAGTGCACCACAACCATCCACCAAATTGCACTATGTGCTCATTTGCAAGGGGCCACCCTCGGAGACTAACAACTTAACAACAATTCCTTCGTCTTTTTTGTCTCTTTTGAAGGAATTTCAAGATGTCTTCCCCGACAAACTCCCTCATGGGCTACCACCGCTTAGAGGAATTGAGCACCGCATCGACCTCATACCCGGCGCCCCTCTACCAAACGGCGCCGCCTACCGCACCAACCCCGAAGACACAAAGGAGATTCAACGACAAATTCAAGATCTCCTCAAAAAGGGTATGTTCGTGAAAGCTTAAGTCCTTGTGCGGTTCCGGTCGTACTTGTGCCTAAACCAAATGAGTCGCAAAGAATGTGTATGGATTCTCGCCCTATCAATGACATTACCATTCGATATCGCCATCCCATTCTGCGTTTAGATGGTATGCTTGATGAGTTATGCGGAGCCACTATTTTCTCGAAAATTGATTTGCGTAGTGGCTACCATCAAATCCGCATGGCCGTTGGTGATGAATGGAAGACAACTGATACGTCTCCAACGTATCTATAATTTCTGATGTTCCATGCTAGTTTTATGACAATACCTACATGTTTTGCTTACACTTCATAATGATTTCATGCATTTTCCGGAACTAACCTATTAACAAGATGTCGAAGTGCCAGTTCCTGTTTTCTGCTGTTTTTGGTTCCAGAAAGGCTGTTCGGGCAATATTCTCGGAATTCGACGAAACAAAGGCCAAACATCTTATTTCACCGAGACGGACCAGAGTACCGAAGGAGAACCAGAGGGGAGGCCCAGGGCTCCCAGACCACAGGGCAGCGCGGCCTAGAGGGGGGCGCCAGCCTATGGGGTGGGACCCCCAGGCACCCCCTCTCGCCGCCTTTTCGCCTATAAAGTCCCTCGCGACCTAAAAACCCTACACCAATTGACGAAACTCCTGAAAGACTCCAGGGGCGCCTCCTCCATCGCGAAACTCCAATTCGGGGGACAGAATCTCTGTTCCGGGACGCCGCCGGGACGGGGAAGTGCCCCCGGAAGCCATCTCCATCGACGCCACCGCCTCCATCATGCTCCGTGAGTAATTCCCCCATGGACTACGGGTTCTAGCAGTAGCTAGTTGGTATTCTATCTCCCATGTACTTCAATACAATGATCTCATGAACTGCCTTACATGATTGAGATCCATCTGATGTAATTGGTGTTGTGTTTGTTGGGATCCGATAGATTGTTACATTATGATTAGTCTATCTATAAAGTTTGTGAAGTGATTGTTGCTGCAATCTTGTTGTGTTTAATGCTTGTCACTAGTGCACGAGTGGCATGATCTTAGATTTAAGCTCTATACTTATTGCTTAGATTGTATCTACAAGTTGTTTGCACATGTCTATGTCCGGAACCCGAGGCCCCAGAGTGACAGCAACTGGGATAACTCGAGGGGAAGGCTTAGGTATGAGGATCACATGTTTTCACCAAGTGTTAATGCTTTGCTCCGGTGCTCTATTAAAAGGAGTACCTTAATTACCAGTAGATTCCCTTGAGGCCCGGCTGCCACCGGCTGGTAGGACAAAAGATGTTATGCAAGTTTCTCATCGCGAGCACGTATGACTATATATGGAAAACATGCCTACATGATTAATAATCTTGATGTTCTGTCTTAATGCTATTTCAATCCTATCAATTGCCCAACTGTAATTCGTTCACCCAACACTTGTCACTTGTTATTGGAGAGTTACCACTAGATAGCTGGGAACCCCGGTCCATCTCTCATCATCATATACTCGTTCCTATATGACACTGGAAGTAGTATCAACTATTTTATGGTGCCATTGCCTCTGTGTTACTGCTACTGATGATGTGTTACTGTTACTATTGCTCTCATATTACTGCTGCTTTCACATCACCCCTGTTAATAGTGCTTTTCCAGGTGCAGCTGAATTGACAACTCAGTTGTTAAGGCTTATAAGTATTCTTTACCTCCCCTTGTGTCGAATCAATAAATTTGGGTTTTACTTCCCTCGAAGACTGTTGCGATCCCCTATACTTGTGGGTTATCAAGACTATTTTCTGGCGCCATTGCCGGGGAGGCATAGCTCTACTCATAAGTTCACCTGGGGAGTACACTCTACCTCTCTCCCTGTTTTTATTTTATTTTGTTTTGTTTTGCTTAGTTTAGTTTTGTCTAGTTTATTTGTGCTTAGTTTATTGCTTAGTTTACTTTTGTCTAGTTTGTTTTTGTCTTGTTTTATTAGATACCCCAAAATCCATAAAAAATTGAAAAACCGAAAAATTAAAAACTGTTGTTATGGGAGAACCCACAACCTATTTGGAGCTTATTGAAATATATATGAATTATAGAGAATCAAGAACGGGTAAAGTTATGAGTGCTGTGATAGAAAAATTGAATACAATTGCTAAAATCTTGCTTAAACGCCATGATATAAACTGTTGCTCTCAACAGGATACTAAACATCTTAAATTCCAATGTGGCTTTAGTGAAGAAGTTTTAATTAAGAACTACAATTGGAATAACTATATTCATTTTGGGTTCGAAGAGGTAGAACAATTTGTCTTATTTATCAGAGCTTCTGAGATCGAATCCTTCATGGCTAAAAATTATGAAACTTGTATTGTTTGTAAGGACCTTAAAGATTATGTCTCTTCTATCCTTAATTTTTGCATAGAAAGTTACAGTGATAATCCTTATATCATTGATTATAAAGAGAGACTCATTAATGCACAAGAATGCACTCACAATTTGCAGGAACCTGTGTGACATAGGCATCCCCAATGGGCCTGCCGAAGATAGTACCCGGGGTTTACTGAAGGCCCACAACCCGAAGGATAAGGAGAATTCGGAAGCCCAACTTGCTAGTTAAGGAAAGCTAGAGTTGTATTAGGAGAGAACACTTGTAACATTACGGGAGAAGTTGGAAACCTTCCCGGACTCTGTAACTTGTACATCTTGAATCCCTCGGCTCCACCTCCTATATAAGGGGGAGTCGAGGGACAAAGAAAGCATCGATTCATTGTCTCACAAACCCTAGTTTTCATATCGTCGAGTACTTTTCGGCTGAAAACTTCGAGATCTACTTGCCCTCTACTTCTAACTAAACCCTAGTCTACAACCCGTAGGTATTGACAAGTTAATCCCTTGTCAATTGGCACCGTCCATGGGGATTAGAGGTGTCAAGGATCTGATCTCGATGGCACGTTCAAGATCGTCGACTTCGTCAACAGCAACCAACGCGATGGATAGAGGTAAATAGATCGAAACTGGTCCTGTCGATTTGTTCCTCACCCGCCCTCCCGTTTGGATGCATATGCGTATCTGGAGAAGCCTATGGAGATGATGTTCGGAAGATTCCACTTCCGTGTCGAGAAAGATGGAGCGTATCGTCTCGAAATTCCGATCTCGTCAGGATTATCAGCGGTCGATTTCGATTTTTCGAACTCAACATCATCAATCGAGTCAGGCGAAGAGGAGACTTCATCGCCACGCTTCATCAGCACCAGGGCAAGCGAAAAGCTCGCCAAGATCTTCAGCGACATGTCCTTCGAGTCATCTGCGGACTCAGATATAAGCGATGACTCGAATAGCTTCGACAGCTTCAACCTCATCGACAGATTTACTACCATTGGCAAGGTCTTCACCAATCTTTACGATGGTGTCACCAAATCCAACATGGTTCAGCATCCAAAATATCACCAGATCTATGCAATCGGAGAACCAAGTCGCCCACAAGAGGAGACGTCAGAGAATTTCGACGAGGCAGGAAATCCGTATGTCGATCCTGCAGATCTCACGAGAGGTCTAGGAACAAAATATATCGGACCAGGAACACGAGAGATGGTGCGATTTCCGCAGGAAGTATGGGATCGAGTCGCAAGAGCTATTAATGGTACAGAGCCAATGACTGTAACGGCGACACCTGAGGAGTTACAAGCATATCAATATAGGCTTGCACGTACCAGGCGGGAGCTCGAGAAGCAGAAAATCGAGTTGGACAGAAGGCAGGAAGCAGCATCTTCATCAAGAAGGCGAAGGGCGGAGTTAAGTCGACATTCAGGAATGTCGGGAGATAGCCACAGAGAAGCCCGGAACAGAGCAAGATCTAGGATGCAAAACATACATGAGGCTGATAGGGAGAATCTGGTTCAAAACCTCGACATGTCCTTTATGTCGATAGACACGAGAGGAAATATTATCCCTAAAACACCAGAGGCTGGGTATATGGCGACGCAAGCCTTTATCCTCGCATCCAAGCCACCTCCCGGAGATCCAAGAGAAGCATTATACAACATGGCTATGGCAGGAGTTGGGGCCATGGGAACAGCGTTTGTAACAACGCCTCCCGAAGGTTCAGCAAGGCAAAATAGTCCACGACCTGCGGCAGCAGCAACAGTTCCCGAAAGAACTGGTGGAGCAAGAGACACAGCAGTGCAAGCAAGGGTGGACAGGGCACGACAAAATAGAAGGGAACATCGGCACTCCCCAGAGATAGATGAAGAGGATATGTGCGGGCTACCGTGCTTTACAAGGAGGGTCCGAAAAACTCGAGTTCCTGCGGGGTTCAAACTGCCCGATAACTTCAAAAAATTCGACGGCCTACAAGATCCAGAGGATTGGCTAGTCGATTATCTCGAGACGGTAATATTGACAGGAGGAACCAGAGCAACAGCCATGCAGAGCATCCAGGTACATCTGAGTGGAGCTGCGCGATCTTGGATAAAGAAGCTTCCTCCAGGTTCTATCGACAGCTGGGATAGCTTCGAGGATGTGTTCGTCAAGAATTTCCGGTCTACTTGCAAAAAACCTGCATCACTAGAGGAGTTGAGAGCGTGTCGACAAAAGCCAGATGAATCAATGAGAAAGTACATCCAAAGGTGGAATATCATCAAAAACTCGGCAGAGAATATATCTGACGAGAGAGCGATAGATGCGTTTGTCGCAGGAATCCGACGAGGAGATTTTGTCGAGGACTTGGGGAGAACCAACCCAAAGATAGTATCTGCATTGATGGAGATAGCAAATAGATGGGCAGATGGAGAGGATGTTGTTCACAACAAACGGCATAGGTCGCCAGAGGAGGACCATGGTCGAAATTATCAAAATAGACGCCGGTTTTCTTGGCAATACTCAAACTACGATGCACCTGGCCAAATCTCGGCTGGATTTCGAGCAAGCGCTGGAGGAAACAATAGAGATGATTATCAAATGAGCAACGAGCAGCGAGGTGACAATAGAGATGACTCCCGAAATAACAGGCCAAATAATGGGCCTAGGTTCCAGAGACCTTTCGTGTCCCCTGAGGAGATGATGAATGGGCCATGCCAGATGCACTTTTATCTCGACAACAATGGAAAGAGACAGTCAGGACACCTGCAAAAGGATTGCCGAAATTTTCAGGCAATGCTAAGGTGGGCAGGGCACGCCAATGCCCAGGCGACAAATAGAAACCCGTAAGGGCCCAGGAGTGAGATTCACTTGCCACCTCCTCCCGCAATTACGGACAAAATCGACATCAGCTCAAAATAGCGGCAGCACCAGCGCCACCACCTTACGTTGATCCCAACTCCAATGGAGCGGTCTCGATTATTAAGAAAGGCAGGCCATCCAATAGAGCTCAGAAAGTAATCTCGCGACA
This sequence comes from Lolium perenne, assembly GCF_019359855.2. NCBI lineage: Eukaryota > Viridiplantae > Streptophyta > Magnoliopsida > Poales > Poaceae > Lolium > Lolium perenne. The sequence continues at coordinate 131,880,468 of NC_067245.2, forward strand.
GGTGTTCATGGTAGAGAAGATGCCTCCACCAACGATTGAGTACCTCAATTGGTCAGGGCAAGACATTGGCTTCACAATAGCGGACCATCCGCAGCAAGTTCCTCGACTAGGGCAGTCAGCACTTATCTTACCAGCAGTAATCGTGGGATTCGACGTATCGCGAGTATTCATAGATGGAGGCAGCAGCCTAAACCTTATGTATGCAGATACACTAAGGAAGATGAACATATCTCTAGCAAATCTGAAGCCAACTGATATGCGTTTCCATGGAATTACGCCGGAGAAGCCAAGTTATCCGTTGGGGAAGATCAATCTAGACGTTCAGTTTGGGACCCGAGAAAACTACAGGATAGAGAGGCTGGAGTTTGAAGTCGTGGATTTCCCATCACAGTACCACGCTTTGTTGGGGCGCCCAACATATGCCAGGTTTATGGCGGTACCACATTACACATACCTGTTGTGGAGGATGCCTGGACCTAAGGGACCAATCACAATGTGACAAGGATTTTCACCGACTGTCAGAAACCTTCGGGATGCAAGCAGAGTACATGGCATCAAGGCTCACGACTGATTATGGTGTGCTACCAGATGTAGGAAGGCCTAACAAAGAATCAACCTTTAATACTGCGAAAAATTCTAAGGAGGTGCAGATTCACCCGACAGATCCAAAGAAGACGACGTCCATCGCGACGGACATGGACCTCGCATAGGAAAGCGCGCTCGTCGAGTTCCTCCATGAGCACTGGAAAATCTTCGCATGGTGTCCAGCTGACATGCCAGGAGTACCCAGGGAACTTGCCGAGCACCACCTAAACTTGGATCCACTAGCGAGACCAATAAAACAACCTTTGCGACGTTTTTCGGAGCCAAACCGCAAAGCTATGCTGTCAGAGATTGATCGACTGAGGGAAGCTGGTTTCATCAAGGAGCTGCATACAGAGGCCACATGGGTCGCAAACCCAGTATTGGTCCCGAAGAAAAACACTAAAGTCCTTCGCATGTGTGTCGACTTTACGTGTCTCAACAAACATTGTCCAAAGGATCACTTTCTCCTCCCGAGGATCGATCAAATTATTGACTCCACGGCAGGATGTGAACATCTTTCCTTCCTGGATGCTTACTCTGGTTATAACCAGATCAGATTGAAAGAAGAGGACGAGGTCAAAACAGCTTTCATCACACCTTATGGCGTGTTTTGCTATCGAACAATGCCTTTTGGTCTGAAAAACGCAGGAGCAACGTACCAGAGGATGATGCAGAAGTGCCTGGCAACACAGATTGGGAAAAACGTACAAGTGTACATTGATGATGTCGTCATAACATCGAAAAAAGGGGGCAACGCTAATCGAGGACCTGAAGGAAACTTTCGACAACCTCGACAAGTTTTGCCTAAAGCTGAACCCAATGAAGTGTTCTTTCGGCATCCCTGCAGGGGAACTTCTCGGGTTCCTAGTTTCAGCAAGAGGGATTGAAGCTAATCCCGAAAAAATCCAAGCTATCGTAACAATGAGGAAGCCAACAAAGTTGAAAGATATACAGCAGTTAACTGGGCGAGTCGCAGCTTTAAGCAGATTCGTTGCCAGGTTAGGAGAAAAGGCGTTACCATTCTACGCTTTAATCAAGCAAGGAGAGAAATTCCAGTGGAACGAAGAGGCAGATAGAGCCTTCGAGGATCTTAAACGCACAATTTTGACACCACCAATCTTGGTGGCGCCGAAAGAGAAGGAACCCCTCTTGTTATACATTGCAGCCACACCTCAGGTGGTCAGCACGGTGCTAGTTGTCGAAAGAGAAGAAGAAGGAAAACTCCATGGAGTGCAAAGGCCGGTATATTTCATTAGTGAAGTTTTATCGCCTTCAAAACAGCGATACCCGCAGTACAAGAAGCTAGCATATGGAGTGTTCACAACCGCAAGGAAATTGCGCCATATTTTTCGGCACATCCGATAGTAGTGGTCAATGAAGCACCTCTATCAAATATACTGAACAATCCAGAAGCTACAGGTCGTGTCTCCCTTTGGGGAATAGAACTTTCTCCTCGGGACATCACGTATGAAAAAAGAAAAGCAATAAAGTCGCAAATTCTACCAGATTTCATCGCAGAGTGGATGGAGTTGCAAAATACAGGACCCCCAGATTTATCGAGAACCTGGACTATGAACTTTGACGGGTCCAAGAGAGTAGAAGGAGCCGGCGCAGGCGTAATACTTATATCACCTGAAGGCGACAAACTGAAGTATGTCCTACGGATGACGTTCCCAAACGCATCTAACAATGAAGCAGAATATGAAGCTCTCATACATGGAATGAAGATGGCGAAAGCTTGTGGTGCAACCCGATTAAAAATCTTTGGTGACTCACAATTGGTAGCTCAGCAAGTCATGAACCAATGTGATGCAGTCAATGACAGCATGGTGGCATACAAGGAAGTGTACAACGAGCTCGAGAAGTTATTTGATGGATGCGAAGTAAATCACATCAGTAGGCTGAGCAATGATGAAGCCGATGTTCTCGCAAATATCGGGTCGCAGTGCCTCGCAATTCCGCCAGGTGTGTTTTGGGAAGAGATAGCCGAGAGATCCACAAAACCAAAGAAGGCGCAGAAGAAGGAGAAGGAGGAGAAAACTTCGATGCCTCCCAAAGAAGCACTAGAAGAAGAGGAGGACCAGGAGCTGGTAATGATGGTGCAGGTCCCATGGATGCAAGCGTACATATCATATATCTTAAGGAAAGAAATACCCGATGACCCAGTTGCAGCAAGGCGAGTTATTCGACGATCCAAAGCCTTTACAGTGGTCAAAGGGGAGTTGTACAAATGCAGTATTTCGGGCGTGCTACAAAGGTGTGTTACACCCGAAGAAGGGAGGATAATCTTAAAGGATGTACACACGAAGGAATATGTGGTCATCACGCGAGCAGTCGAGCTATCGCGGCAAAGGTTTTTCGACCCGGATTTTACTGGTTGACAGCAATCGAGGACGCAAAGGAGATAGTACGAACTTGCGACGCGTGCCAGAGATTTGCCGCAAAACCGCACTCTCCGGCGGCAGAACTGATGCTAATACCATTGTCTTGGCCCTTTGCCCAATGGGGTCTCGATATGGTGGGAAAATTACACAAGGCCTCGCCAGGAGGATACGAGTATATGCTGGTAGCTGTCGACAAATTCACCAAGTGGATAGAAGCAAAGCCGATAAATTCACCAGATGCAGCGTCAACAATAAAATTCGTGAAAAGCATTGTTTTTCGATTTGGAGTACCTCATAGCATCATCACGGTTAATGGCAGTAACTTCACATCCAAGGAATTCAAGGCATACTGCGCAGAAGTAGGCATCAAATTGCACTTCGCGTCAGTTGGGCACCCGCAAACCAATGGTCAAGTCGAGAAAGCCAATGGTATCATCTGCAATGGTATTAAGAAGCGCCTGCTAGGACCGCTTGAAAAGGCTCGACATACTTGGCCAGAAGAGTTGCCAAGTGTTTTATGGAGTATTCGAACAACGCCAAATACAGCGACACAAGAAACTCCGTTCTTTCTGGTCCATGGAGCTGAGGCAGTACTACCGATCGAAATAGAGCATGATTCCCCAAGAGTCATAGAGTATGATGAAGAAACTTCCAGAAGAGCATTAGAGGACGATGTAGATGCACTCGATGAAGCTCGAGACGAAGTACTATCACGGGTCACCAAGTACCAGCAAGACCTGAAAAACTACCACAGTCGACGACTGCGGCCAAGATCCTTTCAGGTCGGAGATTTAGTCTTACGGCTCAATCAACAGAGTACTGAAAAACTCGAGTCGCCATGGCTTGGCCCTTACATCGTCACAGAAGTAATCGAAGGAGGAGCATACAGGATCAAGGACAAGAAGACAGGGGTTCCCGAGAAAAATCCCTGGAACGTGGCGCAACTCAGGCGGTTCTATGCTTAGAGTCGAAATATAGTCCTCCTTTGTAAAAAGACAATGTACTGAAACGCCCGCGAGTTTTCAGACACACTCTTTTCCTTTTCAGGGAACCGAGTGGGGCTGGAAAGGTTTTTAATGAGGCGGGCTCGCGGTGCTGCAATATAGTAAAAGATATTGGTGACTTACATCTTTTTCGTCGACAGGCTCGGGGGCTCATAACCCACGACAGCAAAATATATATACTCTCGCAAAATAGTAAATTCATTAAGACAAAAAAATAGTATAAGCTCCGGCCAACGGCTCGGGGGCTTACCAATATAGATTACACTTCACAATATAGACAACTTCATTATCACAAAGAATTCGACAAAAAAATACAGACATGATTTCTCGCAATATAGTACAATTCAGTTAATGCCTAATATACTATCTATGGATAGACCTTTGTTATTTGCAGCGGTTGTCGTATCTTCAGCATAGCTCCCTTTGACAAAGAATTCAGAATCCATCTGAAGAAGTTCGTCCATCATTTCTTTGGCTACAGGAGTTACAATGTCATTGATTTTGTCGACGTTCCTTTTCGCTTCGACTGCTTGGCCAGGCATTTGGAGACAATCGTCGTCAGGCCTAATTTTCGATAGCAGATCTGTATCATGATCATGGCGAATCTTGCTCCAGCAGATAATTGAGCTCGCACAAAGTTATGGATACGAGGAGCATCCCTAAATTTTTCCATTAAACCAAGAAGAGTGTCGGGCGCCTCGTTCTGAGGAAACATTGTCTTGTAAACCAGGGACAATGTTCTAGTGCAGAAATCAAGGAACTCGCGAACCTGACAGGTGCGGTCTTGAAACCTGACAATCTGTCGGGTCCGCTCTGGGGTGGCCCAGAACAGAGAACCATGGTCAAGAGAAAGGTTAACGAGAAGATTTTTCCTTGCGTTTACCCTTTCGTCTTCAGCAGCAGCATCGAGAATGGAATCTATTTGGCGACGGCACAAGAATTTCAAAAAAGGATACAGCAGGAAGATAGAAGAAGTCTTGATTTGAAAAAGCATACCTGACATGTCCACACTGGCTTCATTCATCAATTCGAGCATAAAATTCTCTCGACCTTTTCAGCTTCAGAAACGGCGGCTTCCTTGGCAGCTATGGCTTCTTGAGCTTGCTGAAGTGCAACTTTCTCTTTTTCGGATGCCTTGCGAGATTTCTCCATCATCACAAGTGTTTGCTTCTTTGCATACTGAAGTTGCTGACGAACTTCTTCCAAGTCTTGCGATAAACTATTACTCGAGGAATCTTCACCAAATTCACTATTCACAAGCGCTTTCTTCGAGCGAGAAGAGGTAGGCAAAACATCGGAAGGAGCAGGAGTTGGAGTATAGTTATCGAACGTCAACTGAAAGAAAAGGCTCGACATCAATCATCAAGCAAGATAGAATTCCATTGATTTTCAGAATATTTACAAGACATTACAATGGATAAAGCCCTAACAAACTAGTGGGGTAGGTGTCGCCATAGCTACTTTGGCGACAGCATCAAAAGAAAAAAAGAAAAGAAAGAAAGGGTGGTCTACTTCACCTCCGGCTTGGATGCGCTTGGAGCAGGAGTTGGTTTAACACCAAGGAAGGCAAGGATTGGCTTTGAGGGAGGCTTGGTAGCTCTAATTAGAGATTGCCACTTCTTCGTTTCCATCTCCCCTATGTCGCCAACCTTGGTCCAGTCGATGTTTTGCTGGCTATCAGCAATCAGCGCGATGGTGCCCTCAACGCCAATCTTCAGGACCTCTTGGCGAAGTTTGAGCCCAAGATCTTCCGGTACGTTGAAGGTTTTGGCAAGAGCAACAAAAGTGTTGCGCTCCTCTTTCTTCGGGAAGAAGTAGGGGAAAAGCTTCGATAGACCTGCCTCAGCATCAGCAAGGCCTTCGCGTGCTTCATTCCCATGGATTCGAGAAGCTCGTCGCCTTCAGGACCATCCACTTCGTATTCTTGATGAGTTCTCCCTGAAAACAAGCAAAGGGTAGCTCGTAAATAAAGAATGCTCGGAAAATGTGAAGTAACCCGAGAAAATGCACAAGGATTCGAGCACTTACTAACAAAACGTCGACTCTGTGCCTCCAAGCGACTGAGGATCTTTTCTTCTCGAGCAGCTTGCTCAGTTATTTTGTCGCTCAAAGCAGTTTCTGCATCGTAAAGCCTCTTCCGAAGATCTTCAACACCAGCAGCATTTGCCTTGGCCTTTTCAGCATCTGCCTTGGCCTTCTTAGCATCTGCTTCAGCCTTCTTACGAGCCTTTTCACTTTGCTCCAATTTTTGAGCAAGTGCATGAGCACGCTTGTTGGCTTCCGCAAAATTTTCTGCCAAAATAAGTCAAAACCAGTAAAAATCACGACAAGAAAGGAGTAAGCAGTCCTGGGCCAGGAGAAGCAGCAGAATATTACCTTCAGCTTCGTTAGCATGATCATGGTACCCGACGAATTGGGCACCGAAGCGGATGAATTCCTTAATCAAAGGCTGACGAAGAAAGATAGAGAAAAGAAAGCGTCAACATAAAAAAACTCGACAGCACAAAGCAAAAAAGAAGCAAACAATGAAAAAAGTCGATAGCATCGGAAAGTACTTAGCACAAAAAAAGAGAAGGGACTTACATCATCAAAAAGAGGAGTCGTGGAGCCACCCAATTGTAAGGCAGGCTCCGCGATTGATTCAACCCTTGCCCTTTTTGGCGAAGGGACACGGGGGCTTGCAGGAGGAGTAGGTTGTTCGGTGTTTTGTTGAGGAGGCGAAGATTCTTCTCCTTCAACTTGCACTTCAGAAACAACTAAAGTACGCGACGTACTCGTTCGAGCAGTCGCGTCAATAGCTTGCGCTTCTTCCTCGTCACCACTACAGTAAAATGGCGACAGTATAAGAAGCAAGATAGACAAAAAACGTCAAGAGCAAAACAGTATGAAGCAAGGGGTAACTTACGAGCTGACGAGGGCATCAAAGTATGGATTGAAAGCTGCCTTCCTATCTGAAGGACCAGCTTCTTCGGCTTTGGAGGTGCCGGAATCTTCGACTTCGTTCCTCTTCCTCTTGTTCCTTGGAGAAACAGCAGGAGGAAGGGAGTGTGTCGAGGCAGTGGCCTTAGACTCAGCGTGTTTTTCAGAAGAATCTGCGGATTTGTGAGAACCCGCGACTTCACTTTCAGGGCGCGAGGTACCTTGGTTGTCATCATCGACAACGGTACGGTCTTCAACTTCTCCACCCTCAGGAAGAGGAGGAAGAGAAGCGAGAATGGGGTGGTTCTGAGAAAAAGAAAGAGTGTCGATAAAAAAGGAAGTTATGCAAAAAAAAACTAGCAAGACAGTAATCGATAAAATAGTAAAACTCGAGGAGACAATAAAGCAACTAAGAGGAAAAATTACCTCGGGGAGGGGATTGGCGCCACTATATGGCGTAATGCGGCAAGAGGATGGAATTGGATCCTTCTTGTTGAGCGATGAGATTTTTGCGGATAAGCTTTTCAAAATCCTTCAAAGGAAGGTCTTTTGAGAGCCTGTCGACATCTTCTTCACCAGCATACTTCCAGAGGGGATTTTTGCGAGCCTGGAGAGGCTGCACTCTAATCCTAAGGAAATAGGCAGTAATCTCAATACCCGAAAGTTCCTTGCAGCGGGTGTTCTGTAGCTCGTGGATGCGAGTCATCAGCGCTTCTGTCGCCAACTTCTCAGCTTCGGTAGCTTCAGCATCCCAAGAACGGCGGCGAAGGATTTTGGCTTCTCCGTCGAAAGGGGCGATGTTGTCCTCCATTGGATTGGAGCTTTCTTCGTGGATATACAGCCATTTCTTCCACCAACCTTGGACAGAGTCGGGGAATTTGACATCGAAATATTCGACGTCAGAGCGAACACAGATAACAACGCCGCCAATGTTGTAGGCGACGTTGTGGGAGCCATTACGGCGGAGGCATAAGATACGCTTCCACAGAGCCCAATTAGGTTGGACCCCGAGGAAGCACTCACACAATGTGATAAAAATCGACACATGGAGGATCGAATTGGGCGTCAACTGATGCAGTTGAAGCCCATAGACAAACAAAAGACCCCGAAGAAACTCGTGGATTGGGGGAGAAAGACCTCAGATGAGGTGGTCAACGAAACTGACCCGATACTCGATTGGAGGCCTTGGATAGCTCTCCTCCTTGGGGAAGCGGAGCGAGTTCTCCTTCTTGTTGAACCCCATCTTCTTCAGCAGGTTGATGTCTTGGGCAAAGATCTTGGATCTCACCCACTCAGCGCTTCCCAGATCCGACGTCGCCATCTTCGACTCTGGAGTGCTGTGCCTAGTCAAACGGATGCGAGGCAGCATCAATGAGCTTGGCGGCGAAGGGTGTGAGTGTGGTTGAGCGCTTGAAGCAATGGGAGCAATGGAGGATTTTGCAGAGGAGAAGCATAGGTGCGGCGCGAGCGAAAGGACTAGAGGAGGAAGACGATGCCTTTATATAGAGGTGTGGTGAATCGATGGGCCGTTGGATTGAGAGATTGCGGGACAGATGGTGTACACGTGGACAACGGGTAAAAAGTAATTTCATACAGACGAGAAAGCACAGGAGCTACAGTACGTGCGCCAGGAAAAGCGGAGGACATGTGTCCCCCACTTGCACGACGTGTCAATACGATGCGTAATTTGGGCCCGCAAGGCAGTGAGAGAGAACTTCTCGCGTTTTCCAAGAACATCGGTCATGGCTATCGTCAGCAGTGATGTCACCTTAGCAAGAGAAAATTTCGACTCAGTAGCTTCATAAAAAAGACGACAGCAGAAGATTATGGATTATTTTGAGAGCCTTTGGTCAAATACAAGTTTTTGATCAAATGCTCGGGGGCTACTTTGGAAAAATGAAAAATTCGAGAAAGACAAAATAGAAATGGCAAGAGCCTATGATCAAATACAAGTATTTGCTCATAGCCTCGGGGGCTACTCCCATCGGGAGCGTTGTTCGCGCACCCGAGAGATTTGAAAAAACTATGCGCCAGGTGAAAAATATAGCGACATAAGGCGTGGAGCCTACACCCAAGCACAAGTCCTTGACTGTAGCCTCGGGGGCTACTCCCATCGGGAACACTGTTCGCGTGCCCGATGAAATTATAAAAAAAAAAGAGAAAAAGAAGAAGAAAAAGTGAGCATATTTCGAGTTATGTAAATAACTCTACATATACTCCCATCGGGAGAGCAATATAAGTCATCCGTTGACTCAATAAAATGTGTTATTCCAACAGCCGAAAAAGCACTCGACAATATATTCTCAGAACGCCAAAGTTGCGAAAAATTTCTGAATGCCGCAAAACTTTGCGAAGGTAAGACCCCGGATCCGTTCTGTGTGGCGTGGCGCCGTCTCTGACGTCGGTTTGCTACTTTTTTCCGTATCAACAGATACGAAGAAAAATCCTAACGGACGCGTTAGGTACCCGATAAATATGATTGGGACTCGACAGAATGGTAAGACCTTAAGCGGCACATGTCGAAGTTTACACCAGTATCCCGAGATCATGTCCAGGGACGTGATCTTGAAGTAGGTTTTTGCGGATTGCCACTAGAGCAGTTAACTAGTACCTGATCCGTCAGATGAACTAGCCCCAACTACCATTATCCCTGTACAATATAGAAATTCGTATGCAAAGATATGTGGTAAAGTTCAGAGTTATCGAATAAATATAAAGGTGGAGATTTTCCCTGAATCCACGATTCAAGCAAAATCTCGGGGGCTACTGACATAGGCATCCCCAATGGGCCTGCCGAAGATAGTACCCGGGGTTTACTGAAGGCCCACAACCCGAAGGATAAGGAGAATTCGGAAGCCCAACTTGATAGTTAAGGAAAGCTAGAGTTGTATTAGGAGAGAACACTTGTAATATTACGGGAGAAGTTGGAAACCTTCCTGGACTCTGTAACTTGTACATCATGAATCCCTCGGCTCCACCTCCTATATAAGGGGGAGTCGAGGGACAAAGAAAGCATCGATTCATTGTCTCACAAACCCTAGTTTTCATATCGTCGAGTACTTTTCGGCTGAAACCTTCGAGATCTACTTGCCCTCTACTTCTAACTAAACCCTAGTCTACAACCCGTAGGCATTGACAAGTTAATCCCTTGTCACTGTGGAAGAAGAAATTGATGAACCTGAAAGCTCAGTGGATGAAAAAGAGGAGGAAATTGATGAACTTGAAAGCTCATTGGATGAAAAAGAAGAGGAGAGTGATGAACAAAAGGAGGAAGAATGGATTAGCTACCCATGCCAACCTTCTAATCAGAGTAACTCTTTATCTCTTACACTATTTGATTGTCCTCCATGCTTACCAAAGGAGGTTGAATGTTATGTTCCTGTGGATTCTCTTGAAATATTCCCTATGAGTAAAACTTGTGAGAATAATTATGCTACTGTTATCTATGATAATCCATGCTACTTTGATAAATCTTATGATAATGCTTTGTTTGTGCCTGATATCGAAATGCATGGTACTAAAGAGTTTTGCTTAGCAAATGTTTATGATAAAGCTCTAGATGATGGTCCTATGTTACTTGATAATATTAATTGTACTACTAATGAAAATGGGATTGGAGAAGTCTTGACTTTATCTAGGAGTCCCATATCTTTTGAGGTTGATCAATCATCTTGTTATATTATTGATAAAAGTGGGTTTGAAAGTTTTGATCCCACTATTTTTGAGCTTGATGAAAATTATGTGTTTGTGGATCATGAAAAACATGCTTTATATGATAGTTATATTGTTGAGTTTGTTCATGAAGCTACTGAAAATTATTATGAAAGAGAAAAATATGGTTGTAGAAATTTGCATGGTACTAAAACACCTCTCTATATGCTGAAACTTTTGAAGTTACTCTTGTTTTATCTTCCTATGCTTGTCACTTTGTTCTTCATGAATTTATTTGTGTACAAGATTCCTATGCATAGGAAGTGGATTAGACTTAAATGTGTTTTGAATTTGCTTCTTGATGCTCCCTTTTGCTTCATTTTCTATCTTCCATGTGAGCATCATTAAAATTGCTGAGCCCATCTTAACGGCTATAAAGAAAGCACTTCTTGGGAGATAACCCATGTTTTTATTTTTCTACTGTTTTGTTGTGTCTTGGAAGTTGTTACTACTGTAGGAACCTCTCCTTATCTTTATTTTATTGCATTGTTGTGCCAACTAAAGTCTCTAATAGAAGGTTGATACTAGATTTGGATTTCTGCGCAGAAACAGATTTCTAGCTTTCACAAATTTGAGTAGGTCTCTCTGTAGGAAAGCCAAAAAATTCTGCCAATTTTCATGTGTGTTCCTCAGATATGTACGCAACTTTCATTAGTTTTGAGTTTTCTGATTTGAGCAACGGAAGTACCTCTTAAAAATTCGTCTTTACTGGTTGTTCTGTTTTGACAGATTCTGTCTCTGTTTTTTGCATTGTCTCTTGTGGACTTTAAGCAAGGCTTTCTAGACGTGGGGAGATGTAGCTAATGTTTTATTGAGTTCTTGCAATGTGTCACTACAGGACCAAGGTGGATTAAAGTTTTTTGAGTACTAACCCCTCTAATGAAGTTTATGAGAAGTTTGGTGTGAAGGAAGTTTTCAAGGGTCAAGAGAGGAGGATGATATATGATCAAGAAGAGTGAAAAGTATAAGCTTGGGGATGCCCCCGTGGTTCATCCCTGCATATTTCAAGAAGTCTCAAGCGTCTAAGCTTGGGGATGCCCAAGGCATCCCCTTCTTCATCAACAACTTATCAGGTCACCTCTAGTGAAACTATATTTTTATTCAGTCACATCTTATGTGCTTTACTTGGAGCGTCTGTGTGCTTTTATTTTTGTTTGTGTTTGAATAAGATCGGATCCTAGCAATCCTTGTGTGGGAGAGAGACACGCTCCGCTTTTTCATATGAACACTGGTGTTCTTCGTTTTACTTTTAATGTTCATGACAAAAGTTGCAAGCTACTGCACTTATTGTTATTTGGTTGGAAACAGAAAATGCCTCATATTGTCTTGAATAATTTGATACTTGGCAATTGTTTTGAGCTCTCAAGTAGATCAAGTTTAAGCTCTTGCACCATATAGTTTAAACCTATTAGTGGAGAACTACTGTAGAGCTTGTTGAAATTGGTTTGCATGATTGGTCTCTCTAAGGTCTAGATATTTTCTGGTAAAAGTGTTTGAGCAACAAGGAAGACAGTGTAGAGTCTTATAATGCTTGCAATATGTTCTTATGTAAGTTTTGCTGTACCGGTGCATACTTGTGTTTGCTTCAAACAACCTTGCTAGCCAAATCCTTGTATTGAGAGGGAATGCTTCTCGTGCATCCAAAACCTTGAGCCAAAACCTATGCCATTTGTGTCCACCATAACTACCTACTATGTGGTATTTCTCTGCCATTCCAAGTAAATACTTCATGTGCTACCTTTAAACTATTCAAAAGTTATCATCTCTAATTTGTGTCAATGTTTTATAGCTCATGAGGAAGTATGTGGTGTTTTATCTTTCAATCTTGTTGGGCAGACTTTCACCAATGGACTAGTGGCTTCATCCGCTTATCCAATAATTTTGCAAAATGAGCTGGCAATGGGGTTCCCAGCCCCAATTAATTAACTTTCACTAATAATTCTCTTCACATGTTTTGCCCTGATTCATCAGTAAGCAACTTAATTTTGCAAATAGACACTCCTTCATGGTATGTGAATGTTGGAAGGCACCCGAGGATTCGGTTAGCCATGGCTTGTGTAAGCAAAAGGTTGGGAGGAGTGTCATCTATAAATAAAACTAAAGTACATGTGTAAACAAAAGAGAAGAGGGATGATCTACTTTGCTGGTAGAGATAACGTCCTTCATGGGAGCCGCTCTTTGAAAGTCTGTTTGATGGGGGGGTTAGAGTGCCCACTACCATTCGTTGACAACAACAAACACCTCTCAAAACTTTACTTTTATGCTCTCTATATGATTTCAAAACTTAAAAAGCTCTAGCACATGATTTAATCCCTGCTTCCCTCTGCGAAGGGCCTTTCTTTTACTTTATGTTGAGTTAGTTTACCTACTTCTTTCTATCTTAGAAGCAAACACTTGTGTCAACTGTGCATTGATTCTTACATACTTGCTTATTGCACTTATTATTTTACTTTGTGTTGACAATTATCCATGAGATATGTATGTTGAAAGTTGAAAGCGATTGCTGAAACTTAATCATCCTTTGTGTTGCTTCAATGCCTTTTACTTTGAATCTATTGCTTTATGAGTTAACTCTTATGCAAGAATTTTTGATTCTTGTCTTGAAAGTACTATTCATGAAAAGTTTTGCTATATGTTATCTATTTGTTAGCAAACTATAGATCGTTGCCTTGAGTCACTTCATTCATCTTATATGCTTTACAATAGTATGATCAAGATTATATAAGTAGCATGTCACTACAGAAATTATTCTTTTTATCGTTTACCTACTCGAGGGCGAGTAGGAACTAAGCTTGGGGATGCTTGATACGTCTCCAACGTATCTATAATTTCTGATGTTCCATGCTAGTTTTATGACAATACCTACATGTTTTGCTCACACTTTATAATGATTTCATGCATTTTCCGGAACTAACCTATTAACAAGATGCCGAAGTGCCAGTTCCAGTTTTCTGCTGTTTTTGGTTCCAGAAAGGCTGTTCGGGCAATATTCTCGGAATTCGACGAAACAAAGGCCAAACATCTTACTTCACCGAGACGGACCAGAACACCGAAGGAGAACCGGAGGGGAGGCCCAGGGCTCCCAGACCACAGGGCGGCGCGGCCTAGAGGGGGGGCGCGCCAGCCTATGGGGTGGGATCCCCAGGCACCGCCTCGCGCCGCCTTTTCACCTATAAAGTCCCTCGCGAGCTAAAAACCCTACACCAATTGACGAAACTCCAGAAAGACTCCAGGGGCGCCGCCGCCATCGCGAAACTCCAATTCGGGGGACAGAATCTCTGTTCCGGCACGCCGCCGGGACGGGGAAGTGCCCCCGGAAGCCATCTCCATCGACGCCACCGCCTCCATCATGCTCCGTGAGTAGTTCCCCCATGGACTACGGGTTCTAGCAGCAGCTAGTTGGTATTCTCTCATCCATGTACTTCAATACAATGATCTCATGAGCTGCCTTACATGATTGAGATCCATCTGATGTAATCGGTGTTGTGTTTGTTGGGATCCGATGGATTGTTACATTATGATTAGTCTATCTATAAAGTTTGTGAAGTTATTGTTGCTGCAATCTTGTTGTGTTTAATGCTTGTCACTAGTGCACGAGTGGCATGATCTTAGATTTAAGCTCTATACTTATTGCTTAGATTGTATCTACAAGTTGTTTGCACATGTCTATGTCCGGAACCCGAGGCCCCAGAGTGACAGCAACTGGGATAACTCGAGGGGGGAGGCTTAGGTATGAGGATCACATGTTTTCACCAAGTGTTAATGCTTTGCTCCGGTGCTCTATTAAAAGGAGTACCTTAATTACCAGTAGATTCCCTTGAGGCCCGGCTGCCACCGGCTGGTAGGACAAAAGATGTTATGCAAGTTTCTCATCGCGAGCACGTATGACTATATATGGAAAACATGCCTACATGATTAATAATCTTGATGTTCTGTCTTAATGCTATTTCAATCCTATCAATTGCCCAACTGTAATTCGTTCACCCAACACTTGTCACTTGTTATTGGAGAGTTACCACTAGATAGCTGGGAACCCCGGTCCATCTCTCATCATCATATACTCGTTCCTATATGACACTGGAAGTAGTATCAACTATTTTCTGGTGCCGTTGCCTCTGTGTTACTGCTACTGATGCTGTGTTACTGTTACTATTGCTCTCATATTACTGCTGCTTTCACATCACCCCTGTTACTAGTGCTTTTCCAGGTGCAGCTGAATTGACAACTCAGTTGTTAAGGCTTATAAGTATTCTTTACCTCCCCTTGTGTCTAATCAATAAATTTGGGTTTTACTTCCCTCGAAGACTGTTGCGATCCCCTATACTTGTGGGTTATCAACAACATTCAAGACCAAACTTGGTCTCTATGAATGGCTTGTCATGCCGTTTGGTCTATCCAATGCTCCTTCAACTTTCATGCGCCTTATGAACCACATATTGAGACCAATCATTGGCAAGAGAGTGGTTGTCTACTTTGATGATATTCTCATTTATAGCAAAAATCTCGAGGACCATGTGCAACATGTGAGAGAAGTCTTATGCATCTTGCGCCTCGAGAAGCTCTTTGCAAATCTTCCCAAGTGCACCTTTGCACAAAACAAATTTATTTTTCTTGGGTTTGTTGTTTCCACCAATGGCATTGAAGTGGACTCTTCCAAGGTTGAGGCCATTGTCAGTTGGCCCACTCCAACCAACATTGGTCAAGTTCGAAGTTCCCATGGATTTGCCGGTTTCTACAGACGTTTCGTGAAAGATTGTAGCACCATTGCTTGCCCTTTAAATGAGCTTACTAAAACGAATGTTCCTTTTGTGTCGGGGAAGGCCCAACAAAAAGCTTTTGATGAGTTGAAAAAACGACTTATCGAGGCGCCACTTCTCGTTTTTCCGAACTTCGGAAAAACTTTTGAGATTGAGTGTGATGCGAGTGGACTCGGTATTGGTGGAGTCCTTATGCAAGATGGAAAACCCGTGGCATATCATAGTGAGAAATTGGATGGTGCACGCCTCAACTATCCTATCTATGACAAGGAACTTTATGCGCTAGTTCGAGTTCTTGAAGTTTGGCAACATTACCTTTGGCCAAAAGAGTTTGTTATTCACTCCGACCATGAGTCATTGAAGTATTTGAAAAGTCAAACCAATTTGAACAAAAGACATGCAAAATGGGTTGAGTTCATTGAGTCCTTTCCATATGTAATCAAATACAAGAATGGCAAGGACAATGTCGTTGCGGATGCTCTTTCCCGCAAGCGCACCCTTTTACTCACTCGTTTGGATTTTAATGTTTTGGGTCTTGATGAAATCAAAGACCTATATGCCTCCGATACCTTCTTTGGCCAAATTTTTGCGAAGTGTTCTAGTGAAAAGGGCATCGATGATTTCAATTTGCACCAAGGATTCTTGTTCAAGGGCAACAAACTTTTTATTCCCATGTCTTCGCTTCGCCTTTTGCTCTTACAAGAATCGCATGGTGGTGGTCTTATGGGACACTTTGGATGAGAGAAGACGTACGCAATGCTTTCAACTCACTACTATTGGCCAAGAATGTACCGCGACGTGGAAAACCTTTGTCGCCGGTGCACAACATGCTTACAAGCTAAGTCCACTTCCAACCCCTATGGCCTTTATACACCGTTGCCTATTCCTTATGCTCCTTGGTCCGATATAAGCATGGACTTTGAACTAGGATTGCCTCAAACTAAATATGGTCATGATTCAATTTTTGTGGTGGTTTATAGATTATCCAAAATGGCTCATTTTATACCTTGCTCCCGAACGGATGATGCTTCACATATTGCCTCCTTGTTTTTTAGGGAAATTGTGAGACTCCACGGTGTACCAAGAAGCATTGTCTCGGACAGAGATGTCAAATTCATGAGCTACCTTTGGAAGACACTAATGGACAAGTTCAACATCAAGCTTTTCTTCTCATCGTCCTCGCACCCGCAAACCGATGGGCAAACCGAAGTGGTGAACCGAAGCCTCTCCACACTACTACAAGTCCTTGTCAAGAAGAATTTGAAATCATGGGAAGATTGCAGCCCGCATGCGGAGTTTGCCTACAACCGCGCCAAGCATTCAACAACAATGAGAAGTTCCTTCATGGTCGTATATGGGTTTGAACCACCAACAGCAACCGACCTTCTTCCTCTTCCACTACATGAGCAAGTAAACATGAACATCGACAAGCGAGCCCAATACATGAAGAAGCTATATGAAGATACAAGGGCAACAATCGAGCAACAAGTACTTCGTCAAGCCATTAGACTCAACATGAAGAAAAAGGCAAGGATCTTCAATGAAGGAGACCTAGTGTGGATACACCTTCGCAAATACCACTTCCCTCAAGAACGAAACTCCAAGCTAAAGCCCCTAGGCGATGGTCCCTTCAAGGTCTTCAAGCGCATCAACAACAACGCCTACATCATCGACATACAAACATCAAAGTACTTGGTGAGAAACACATTCAATGTTTCCGACCTCTCACCCTATCATGGTGATTAGGAGAACATAGAGTCGAGGATGACTCTTTCGCAAGCGGGGGGAGATGATACGGGGTGGCTTTTGGACACCTCCTCCTCAAGAATGACAAGCCCTCCTCGTGGACCAATGACACGAGCTCGGGCCAAAGCCATACACCAAGGGGTGAATTCGCTCCTTTCCATGTATACATTTGATACCTCATTGGATGGCATACTACTTCATGCAAATACGTTGTGTTCCATCAGTTACATCGACCAAGGCAAGACATGGAGACCAAGCCAATGGAGAGGGAGCTGAAGATGAAGAAGAAGCTCCAGCGCCCCAGCCGGAAGTTCCGCCCTCCAGGACCGGAACTTCCGCCCAGATGCCTCCCAGATGTCGTCCAGCACCCAGGAAAGAGGATCCACCCAGAACTTCCGCCCCAAGGACCGGAACTTCCACCCGCTGGAACTTCCGCTCAAGTTCCACTCCAGTTCCGGAAACGCGCCAAAACGCCCCGGGATGTTACTGCAAGCAAATCGGTCATTTTCGGAACTAGGCCGGAAGTTGGCCGGAAGAATCGCCCCGACCGGAACTTTCACCTGCGAAGACCGGAACTTCCGCCCGATCGGAACTTCCGCCCCCTGAGGCCGGAACTTCCACCTGCACGACTTTTAGCCCAAAAATGCACGTTTCGGCATGTAACTTATCCCTTCGCCCCACCAACTATAAATAGCCTTGTTGGCTCAGATCTGAGATTAAACTTGAATTGAGAAAGAACTTGAGCCTTGCTGATGTAGCCCCGCCTATCATCGACGCCACACCATGGCCAAGGAGTCCCCCAAGTGGACCAACAACACAAAACCCCGCCATATATGTCAAGGTGAACTCTTTCCTCTCTATGGTCGACCTCAACACAAACTTGAATGGTATGCTACCTCATGCCTATCATCATTGTGTCTATAGGTGCCCACATCGACAAGGACCAAGAGAGAAGGAACTCCCATGGTGCAAGGAAGAGAGAAGAAGAAGAAGGAAAGAAGAGAAGAAGGAAGAGGAAGAAGAGGCGGGAGGAAGAGGCCCAGCCATCCCGATCCAGGACCCGGTCGACCGGACCCAGGACCAGACCACCCGGTCACAGGCCCGGTCAGACCGGCCCCAAACCGGATTTGACGGGAATGACTCACCAAAATGCCTAAGTTATCCACTTGCTTACCTTTTCGCCTTGCTGGCCATGTATGCCTATATAAGTAGCCTGGACCCCTCCTTTACCCCTTAGACAAGATTTAGGCTTAGACATGAAGTTGAGCTTTGTCTCCCTAGGGTTTCATCCCCTTTGTATCAAGGCTACCCTTGTTGGATGTATGGATTTGTGAGTGTGAGATTCTAGTGTTACCCACTCTCTCTCCCACTCCTAGATTCATCTCCCTCACCAATATCTCCGCTCGAAATTCTACCGCGTGTCTCTTCCAGGTTGATTCTATTGGCGTGGTCCATCGAGCCACGGGGTAAGTATCGATTGTATCGGGTTGGTGTGCGTGTGTCAGTTCCTCGTGTTCTTCGTGTTCATCGTGTTCTTCGCGCTCTCCCTCTCTTCCCTCTTTGGATTTCGGGTCAACCGCAAGATCGGGCCACAAACGGGGTCTTAGACCACATCATATGGTATCAGCAGCCTTTGGTTTCCGCGGATTTGACCCTCCACCCACCGGATTTGCCCTCTAAAAAAATTTCCCAAAAAATCCCTAAAAAATAGCCCTAAATTGCCTCCTGATGGATCTCCGATTTGGTTGCGTTTTGAGTGGTTTTGGTCCATGGATTTGGTGTTGGAGTGCTTGATCTACTATCTCCCCAACTTTTAGCCCCCAATGCCATCATTTCCCTTCGTTTTGGTCGATTTGGCTTGGTTTCGCTCAAGAACAGGAGAGAGAAACTGCGCCCCGAGAAATCCGGTCAACCGGGCGCCAACTGGGCTGCAGACCGGACCACCCGGCGCCAGGGCCGGTCCAACCGGGCGCCAGACCGGGCGCCAACCGGGCGCCAACCGGGCCAGAACCTGGTCAACCGGGCTGTAGACCGGCCAGGCCGGCCCAGGGCCCGGTCAACCGGGCGCCAACCGGGCGCCAACACTACCACCACCTCCGCCAACCACCGCCGCCCTCTCCACCACCGGCAAGCTCCGTCACCCTCCCAAACCACCGGTACACACCACCGCGGCCCCATAACCACCGCCGCAACCGCAAGGGCATCGACACCACTCACCACCGGCTTACCACCGCCACCACCGCCAAGCTACTTTGACCGTTTTCTTCCGCTAACTTGTGTTTGCTTGTTCCGGTTTGAGTGCCTTGTTTGTGAAACTAACCCGCAGCTCCGAAGCAAGCGACGACATCCGAGGCACCCCGAACTTGCAACCGTACTCTTGACACCACCGCCATCATTGCAAGTTGTGTGTTCCGACACCGCCTAACATTTTCATCTAGGTATAACTTGCATTCCCCTTGTAACCCCTCTTCTTTTGCGATCTATCCTATCGAGCATTGCTTATCAAGTGTTGCGAGACATTGCACGTGGCCCCGCTTGTGAGGTGTGTGTGCGTAGTGTGGAGTCAAGCTTCTAAGCAAAACTCGTGTGGCAAGATAGCAAAAGCGAGCTAACGCTA
Organism: Lolium perenne; assembly: GCF_019359855.2. Classification (NCBI taxonomy): domain Eukaryota; kingdom Viridiplantae; phylum Streptophyta; class Magnoliopsida; order Poales; family Poaceae; genus Lolium; species Lolium perenne. The sequence goes on from NC_067245.2 coordinate 131,900,191, forward strand.
ACATAGGGCGAGAAAAAGCCGCCAAAACACAAAAAGAGCAAAAGAGTCAAAGTGCCACCATAGATACAAAAGAGTGCAAGTGCCACCGTATACAAAAGAGAAAAAGCTTTTAAGCAAAAGAGAGAAAAGAGAAGAGAGGCTACGTGTGAATCTTGTTGTCTCTTCATTTGCAACCAAAGCTTTGATCTCTTCTTGTGTTAGTGTGACACCGAGCACCCTTGCTTAAGGGCTTCTTACACTTTTCCGCTCATTCCTTGGTCGCACTAACCCCGTTTATCTCGTGTGTGTGTTCCACATCTTTTCCGTGTTTATAGTGATCATCGCTTTGACATTTGAATTTTTGGATTTCACCCACTCTTGACAACATACTTGATCTTGGATTTCGTCTTTTGGCTTTCCACCATACTCACCTAACACCATATTTGCTAGCTTTTGTGTGTGCTTTTGTGTGAGTACCCGATACAATTGTTCTAACTCTCGGTTTTGTTGGATCACCCCAATCTTGTCATACCACGGTAAGGTTGCGGTGTAGTGTTCTTCCACTAACATACACCATATAGATATTGTCGTGCTAACATGTATAGCGACGAAGAAGATACGGAGGAGTACACGGAGCACTTCGAGGAGGATACCTCTTCAAGCACCGTGGATGTGGAGGAACATGTGGAGCTCGACACCGACTCTAGCTCCGCAAGCATCATCGACATGTTCGACTTCGACGAGCTCTACATCGACAATGGCTCGTCAAGCATCGACGACATGGTGGAGCACCACCTTGAGGACGACTTCGACGAGCTCTACATCGACAATGGCTCACCACTCATGGACGACATGGTGGAGCAACGCCACGAGTACGACATTGACGACATGGTGGAGCAACACCACGAGTACGACATCGACACCATGGCGGAGCCTCACCTACGCTCCACGATGAGAAAAAACGATGCTCCCAAGTACACCTACGTCGCCAATGGAGCTACATATGAAGATAGAGGACCTCCAAGATGGCACCATCATATGGAGCATCAAGAGTGTCCCCAACATGATCGCCATCGACACACTTCTCCGAGCTCCACAAGGCGCCACCATGAGAGTGCTTATGCACAAGATCGTCGACCTCAAGTACATCATATGGAGCATCAAGAGCGTCCACAACATGATCGTCATCGACACTCTTCTCTAAGCTCCACAAGGCGCCGCAAGCAACATTCCAAGTCGCATGAGCCATCATCTAGGCATGGCAAGGACCGTCATCGACTCACACCATCTCATGATAGTCGTCGACCACTACCACCTCATGGTCTACATCAACATACGTCACCACATGAGTTTCGCCGCAACAAGCCACGTCATGATCACCATCGACCAACATCCCCCAAGGATCTTCGATGACCCGCATCAAGACATGGTGATGAAGCACGACGACGAGAGCCTCTACATGAAGGCGACAAACACCATCATAGGGTGTCTACCACTCCAAGGATGGAGAGGGCACATCAAGAAGACCTTCCTCATAAGGCGACTTCTCCCTCTTGTGCCACCACCACAATGGCCCCTACCTCGTCACATGCCTTTGGACTCTGATGCTACAAGTGCAAGCAACAAGGCCACCCTCCACGGGAATGTCCCAATCTCCTATGTGAGGTGTGCAAGGCCAAGGGTCACGTGGCATGGCAATGCACAACGCCAAGTGCCAAGACGCTCTACTTCGACAAGCTACAAGCACAAGTCCCCAAGATGCCTATTGCGCACACACTTCAAGATGGAGATCTACAAGGTCAACTCAAGGATGATGTGGATCGGTGCCTCGCTCTCTACGACACTATGGCGCCACCGCTTGAGGATGACTTGGGAGGCGATGGGGTTGAGCATGGGAATTTCCCTTCAACCAAGGAGGCGCACGGAGATGAGGAAGTCGAGCCTACTCCTATATGCTTCATTGATGAGTTGGTACCAATCCCATGTGAGCATGAGAGCCACTTAGCCCACTTGAGTGAGAGTGATAGTGAGTTGAGTGACTCCCACCCCATATGTGAGTTTGAGTGCTTCCGTTTGGAGGACATGAGTGATACACAAAGTGAGTTGAGAGAGGTAGATGATAGGTCCATGGAGGACATCGCATTTGCTAACACATTAACCTCTCCCTCATTTGTGTCTTCTTATGTTGCACTAGGTTCCACGGAGGATGAATTCCCGCTCATGGAGACGATGTACATGGTGCATGAAGATGATGATATCTCACCATGCTTGCTCCAAGATGGACATGTCGACCACATGGATCCTCCTACTTCCACAACACCTACTTCAAATGAGTCGTCCTACAAAGGTAACAACATAGGTGTTGATGATGCCATGATCCCACTAGTGGACATGATGACTTATGAGTGCATGCATGATCTTGATGATACATTTGCTACGTCACATGCTACTTTCACTTTCCCATGTGATGCTTTGCTTGATAACATTGTTGATCATGTGAAATTGCTTGCTTGTGATACCATGAACATGCCATGCTACGAGAGTTTCACGTTTTCCCTGCTTGCTTGCGTTGTGCCACCCTTGATGAACACTTGCTCTTTACATAGGGTTGTCGACAACAATGTTAACATGTTGAACATGCTTTGCCCAAAATGTTTGCACCATTCCATGATCCTTGCATCCAAGATTGTGAACAATTGCTCTTTCTTATGCTTGGTATGCAAGAATGCTTATTTCATTGTCCACGAGATGGCCCCCATAGCCTTCTCACTTTTTGATGATCATGAGTTACCACATGCCATGAATGCACCTTCTTGCCATATGCACCATCGCCATGCATTTCATACTATCTTGATTGACACTAATGGTGATGTGCACAAGACATGGAACATCATGATGGATGATGTGTTCCTCTACCACGCACACACACTTTTTGTTTTCTCTCTTGTGTGTATAGGTACCCGAATGGCAACTTCCACCGCTACGGAGCATGAGCTCACGAAACGCGCAATTGAGAGCTACCCCAACAAGGACGAGATACATGATCCAACCCATGGGATTCACGCCAAAGGGTATGTTCCCAAACGCCTTCGCCCTCATGTGTTTCCGGCTTGTCTTGTCGAGCTTCCGGTTTGGACCAATGCCTCGTCACCTCTTTTGCCTCTTATGCAACATATCTTGACACATCTTGTTGGCACAATGGTTGTTGTATGTCTTGATGTTATCATCATACACTCTGAGAATCTCAAGGACCATGTCATACATGTGAGAGACACCTTATGCATCTTGTGCCACATGTCACTCATAAAGTTGCTCTTCTTTGGATTTCTCATTTCATCTTTGGCAATTGAAATGTATTCTTTGACACTTGAGGATACCCATACTTGGCTCACACCAACCATACTTTTCCAAGCTAGAAGTTTCCATCTCTTTGCCATTGCACATAACAATTTTGCCCAAAATTTTGCCGACGATACTTGCCTTTTGATTGTTCCATTTGTGTGGGACAATGCTAAACATCACATTTTTGACACTTTACAAACCAAACTTTTACATGCACAAACTTTTGCCCCACCAAATTTTGGATACATCGACACTCTTTTGGTTACCATTTTTGCCAAATGCCTCTTGGAGAAACGACATGATGCTTCCTATTTGATTGAGAGCCTCTTGTTCGCCGATCACAAAAGTGGCATCCACAAGCTTTCCATTTGCAAGTTGTTTTTCCACAAGCTCTTCTTCGACCGCGACTTTATCCCTCTACCACAACATGGGACAACCATCATGGACTACAGCGTCGGTGAGGAGGAACAAGAGTCGAGGGCGACTCTTCCCCAAGGGGGGGGGGAGATGATGTAGCCCCGCCTATCGTCGACGCCACACCATGGCCAAGGAGTCCCCCAAGTGGACCAACAACACAAAACCCCGCCATATATGTCAAGGTGAACTCTTTCCTCTCAATGGTCGACCTCAACACAAACTTGAATGGTATGCTACCTCATGCCTATCATCATTGTGTCTATAGGTGCCCACATCGACAAGGACCAAGAGAGAAGGAACTACCATGGTGCAAGGAAGAGAGAAGAAGAAGAAGGAAAGAAGAGAAGAAGGAAGAGGAAGAAGAGGCGGGAGGAAGAGGCCCAGCCGTCCCGGTCCAGGACCCGGTCGACCGGACCCAGGACCGGACCACCCGGTCACAGGCCCGGTCAGACCGGCCCCAAACCGGATTTGACGGGAATGACTCACCAAAATGCCTAAGTTATCCACTTGCTTACCTTTTCGCCTTGCTGGCCATGTATGCCTATATAAGTAGCCTGGACCCCTCCTTTACCCCTTAGACAAGATTTAGGCTTAGACATGAAGTTGAGCTTTGTCTCCCTAGGGTTTCATCCCCTTTGTATCAAGGCTACCCTTGTTGGATGTATGGATTTGTGAGTGTGAGATTCTAGTGTTACCCACTCTCTCTCCCACTCCTAGATTCATCTCCCTCACCAATCTCTCTGCTTGGAATTCTACCGCGTGTCTCTTCCGGGTTGATTCTATTGGCGTGGTCCATCGAGCCACGGGGTAAGTATCGATTATATCGGGTTGGTGTGCGTGCGTGAGTTCCTCGTGTTCTTCGTGTTCATCGTGTTCTTCGCGCTCTCCCTCTCTTCCCTCTTTGGATTTCGGGTCAACCGCAAGATCGAGCCACAAACGGGGTCTTAGACCACATCACTTGCTCTTGCCCCCATGTGGGAAACCCTACCATAGATCCTAGATCTTGTATCACTCGATCTCCTTGTTTAATCATTGTGATCTCTTTGGTGACTTCTATCAATTGTTGGTCTTTTGCTTGCACTTCTACCTTTGGGTCTTTTGTTTGCACTTCTACCAACCTTGATCTTTTCACCCTTCTAGATCTCTTGGATTCGATTCGTCGATCTCTTTTCGGGACTTCTATCGAAAGGTCTTTTCCTGCAACCTCTATCAAGTTGGTGGTTCGGGCCAACGAGGACAAACCGATTTGTGTGTGTGTGTGTGTGAGTTTGTATAACCGATCCCCTTCATGTTCTACCACCTCCCCCACGAATCCCACCCAAATACGTGAAGATCGGGCCTCCCCCAGGGCTTCTCCCTTATCAGGGAGTGTTCCGGAAGTAGGGGAAGGCGAGGACCTTTCGATATGAACACTTCCGGATACACCAGAAATGTGTTAGTCGAGGAGGAGGAGTATCCCACAGGGGATGCATATGCATCGTTGAATAATCATTTCATGATGATAGATTTCTCCCTGGGATCTTCCTCAGACTCTAACTATCAGCCGACTGGAAGGCCATATGTTGCAGACACTATCAGGAGGACTACTCATTCAACTGGATGGGTGCCTGGAATGTACCAGGAACAAAGCTACAAGTAGTGGACCACCAACGGAGGCGAAGATGCAATACTAATGTACCATATGTATTGTAGTGTGTATTAGTTAAGAAGTTTGTAAGTTACATACAATAAGTGAGTTTGCATACTCACACTTCTTATGAGTATTGTAAAACTACTTGTTTATGTATATACATGGTATATGTTTTGTGTGATTTGGATTTGCTTCTTGATTTCCATTGCGTGACTAGTTCTGTGCAAAAAGTTGAGCTCAGAAAACTTGCGCATGGAGTAATGTTGAGTACCACTTTGTGTAACAGTGCTAGGGGGTGATGATGGGACCGACTGGAGAGGAGAGTGAGGCTCAGCGCCTCAAGCGCGAGACGAACCAGAAGGAAGAAGCCGATGCAGCGGCTCGAGCACAGTTTCCACCACCTCCAATGACGTCGTAGAACTTCATGCAGTACATGCAGATGATGGAGGAGAGACAACGTGTAACCTTGGAGCAGCAGAATAAGTTCTTCGAAGAACTTCTGCATCAGAATAGGGTGGAGAGGCCCGAACACCAAGGAGTGATTTTGTCGGATTTCCAGAACACCAAACCTATATCATTTGCATACGCACTAGAAAGAAGGCTCAAAACGGTTGGATGCACCAACAAAGAGAAGGTGAGATATGCAACACATCTTCCATGTGGACCCGCCGCATCCTGGTGGGATAATATTGTAGCGGTACACCCAGCAGGAAGAGTGTTCCCCTAGGAGGAATTCAAGCGGAAGTTCAGCGAATCCACTGTTCCTGAAAGTGTAATGGAGTTGAAGCATAGGGAGTTTGAGAACCTAGAGCAGAAAGACAAGGCCATCATGACATATGTCACAGAGTTCTCAAGGTTATCCCGGTACGCAGCAGATGAAGTGAGTACAGAGGACAAAAGAAAGAAAATATTCATGAGAGGACTGAATCCATCATTCAAGATGCAACTCAGAATGTTTAAGAAAAAGAGTTTCGAGAGCTGGTAGACGCAGCAATCACACTGGAGGATAATTTCTAGCAAGTTCAGGAGGAAAATCGCAAGAAGGCGAAGTTTGAAACAAAGAAGTTCTTTAGCAACAAACCCAACACCAACTTGACCTTCAAGCCCAGATACAACCCCAGTGGCAACATGCGGACCCCAGGAGCACAGTTTATGGCAAACATCATCCACCATAGCTGTGGAAGTAAGGGACATTCCTCGAAGGATTGCCGAAGGACAAAAGTGATTTGTTTTGGTTGTCGCCAGGAGGGACATATGCTTAAGGATTTCCCAAGCAGGAATAATGGTGGAGGAAATTCAGGAGGAGGAGGGAGTAGGAATGGAAATTCTGGAGGGAACAAGAAGAACAAGAAATGAAATAGCAAGATAAGACCAAAAGGCTGATCCATCAGTCCCAAGTTCCAACATGGAATACACACACAACTGACCAGGCTATGTGCATGCACACCAGCACACAAGCCAGGGATAGTCACAAATTTCACAAAACCTTGCTGTCAATCAGGGAAGCAAGGAGAGGGTGGTATAAAACCTTTTCACAGCCAAACCCTAGTCATTCATCGACTAAACCAGCCAGAGTCACCAGAACACCAAGAACACCAAGAACACAAGAACATCAGTGTTCTAGTTCTTCTTCCGCAAAGAACAAGCACTGATGAACAAGCAAATGGTGCAGTAACTTGCACAACCAGTGAGGAGGAGCAGGACAAGAAAAGCCCAACAACATAGAAGAAATCCTCAACATCAGCAAAACCTAGGAGCTGGAGTGAGGTATACACATCATCATGAATAAACCAGATGGTTTTGTTCATAATTTGCACAGTCATGTACACACAGGCACACAAAGGGTGGAGTAACCCTGTTTTGATCATCATTTGGTCATAGGCCAAGTGTAACCTGGTGGAAATGGCAAAGACCAGGGATGAATCAAAGCCTATGACCATGGTTATGCCAACCATACAAGTGGTAGCCTCTTCCAAATGGAAATAGGAAGGAAAACTATCCCAGATACTTATCCAAATCTACCTAGACTACACTAGCCCTTTTAAAACCATCAGATATGCCGAAATATATGTTTTCTGCAAGTATTTTTAAACATCAAAAGCTACTGGCAATCAAATATGATCACCCAGCAAGCATGTATCCATTCACAACAAGCCACCAGAGGTGGGAGCTACCAAAATAGCAGTTTATTACTCCTAAGGCCACCTCAACCACACAATCATCCAAACCACCAAGCCATGCACACTTATCATCACCCAAATGGGTTTAAAATGGAGCTAGGGTCCCCAGCAGTAGTTGGAATCCCTCTAGCTCAAGTAATTTTAGCAAAAGAATCATTACTGCATAAGCAAATCATCCTACATAATTAACAGGACATGATAAAGCTTCACATATAATTGAATCAAGCAACAGAAAGTACTGAAGATGTCGCTTCTCAAAGATATAATCTTAGTAGGAGGATAATATTTTCCAATAAAAGCATCTTTGCAGTTAACCCAAGAATCAATACTATTTCTAGGCACAAATAGCAACCAATGTTTAGCTCTACGTCTCAAAGAGAAAGGAAATAGTTTCAGTTTAATAATGTCACCATATATATCCTTATATTTTTGCATCTCACAAAGTTCAACAAAATTATTAAGATGAGAAGCGGCATCTTCAGTATTAACACCAGAAAATTGCACTTTCATAACAAGATTTAGTAAAGCAGGTTCAATTTCATAGAAGGCTGCTTCGGGAGCAGGTGGAGCAATAGGTGTACAAATAAAATCATTGTTGTTGGTGCTAGTATAGTCACACAACTTAGTATTCTCAGCGGAACCCATTTTAGCAAAATTAAAACTAAGTAACAAAAATAACAACTATAATAGAAACTAATTTTGTGTGTTTTAGATATAAAGACAACTATAAAAGTAAACTATTTTTTGTGTGTTTTTTGTTATAATAAAAGCAAAGAAAACAAAATAAAGTAAACTAAGCAAACTATAACAAAGTAAAGAGATTGGAGATGAGAGACTCCCCTTGCAGAAATCCTCTTTCTCCCCGGCAACGGCGCCAGAAAACAAGCTTGATGGCGTGTACTTGACGTATGCGGACACACTGTTGGGGAACCCCAAGAGGAAGGTGTGATGAGCAAGCAGCAAGTTTTCCCTTAGTACAAAACTAAGGTTTAATCGACCAGTAGGAGAAAGGCGTGACTTCTGAAGGTGTTGCTGGCTAACTAGTGGTAGGGCGCACAACCGTGTCGGCAACAACGTGGAACCTGCACACAACACAACTAAAATACTTTTCCCCAACTTAAAATGAGGTTGTCAATCTCACCGGTTTGCTGAACACAGGGGATTAGACGTATCGAATGGAAGGAGATGTTTGCAGAAAGTAAACAGAACATGATTACAGTTGGATTTATCAGTAAAGGAAATAGGACCAGGGTCCACAGTTCACTAGAGGAGTCTCTCCATAAAGAAATAGCATGTTGGGTGAACAAATTACAGCTGGGCAATTGACAGAATATTGACCATACATGACAAGATGATTACTATGATAATTTGGTATTGGACATTACAACATAATATATAGACCATAATCCAACTGCGTCTATGACTAATAATCCACCTTCAGGTTATCGTCTAAACCCCTTCCAGTATAAAGTTGCAAGCAACAGACTATCACATTAAGCAATGTGTGTAAAGTAAACAATAGAGTTACCCTTGGATAAGACATTGTTGGGTTATCCCTAGTAGCAACAACACATCTACAACCTTAGAAGTTATAAGTCACTCTCTCAGGAACCTAGAGGCATGAACCTACTATCGAGCATAAATACCCCCTCTTGGAGTCACAAGTATCCACTTGGCCAGAGTTTCTACTAGCAACGGAGAGCATGCAAGATCACAAATAACATATGACATGAATTTATAATCAATCTCAACATAGTATTCAACATTCATCGGATCCCAGCAAACCAAACATAGAGGATTACATAAAGATGATCTTCATCATGTAGGGCAGCTCACAAGATCGATACATGAAGCACAAAGTGGATGACACAACCATCTAGCTACTGCTATTGTAACATCCCAAATTTCAATAAAAAGAAAGTTAGAGAATTCCAGAGAGCAAAATTTCAAACAAACAAAAACTTTTTAAATTGCATATAGTGCCATGCATAGGACTTGTGCATTTGAGTGATATGCCATGATGAGTGTTATTATTTGTTTGTGCTATACTCTAAAACCCCAATGTGATCATATGAAGATCACCAACCAAATAAATCAAAGAGGAAGAAAATCCAATAATTGAAAAACCCTAAAAACCCTCACATATGCTCTATGGCATTTTTATAAATTTTTACCCTAGACCAATTTGGTCTTCACCATTAGTTGAATAATGTTACTAAACACTTATTACAACTTTTGGAATCAAAGAATCACAATTCAAATAATTTTCAAATGCAAAACTAGCTCACATATGATAATGGTCAAAACTGAAATTTATAGCCTGATCACTACTTTGAGCCATTGCCATTCAATTTTCTCAAACCAAATCTTGCTAACTCTTTGCACCATTTCAAAGTCAACATCAAGGTGAACAACTTTTGTAAATATCACCATGCCAAAATCATTCTTGATCAAGAGCTATGCTCATCCAAAGATTCAACTTTTTAACATATTCAACAATCTCCACTTATCCAATTTTGCAAAACTTTGAATTAAAACTTTTCCACCACCACCTCTAATCACCTCTGGTCAAATACAACTTATCTAAACACACACATTTCAAATTGTTCAACCATTTGAATTAAACCAAATTTGGACAAATTTACAAATTTCCAAATATGACACTATTACACACTATTTGCTATAGTGATCCTACTCCACCTAATCTACCCCAACCTACACCATTTGGTCCCCTGGTCCCCTCTAACACTAAGTGCTGCATAGCAAGGCTAAGGAGAGGAGGAGGGCAGCTAGGGCATGGCCATGCCGGCCATGTCGCCCAACCCGACGACCTCCCCTCTCTCCCATTGCTTCTCTGCCCTGGCCACTGCGCCACAGCACGCCACCGCATCGCCTAGCAACGCCTAGCACCGCCATGGTCGAGGAGGACGACGACACTGGCCGGATGACGCGCGCCCAAAACGCGCTCACCATGCCGATGACGTCGCGCCTGCACGTGCATGGACGCGCTCTGGCCACCTCTCGCGCCACCACCTCGCGCTCGCCCTGGCCCCGCTCGAGAGCCGTTGGGCATCACCTCGCCACCTGGACGCCGCCAGACATCACCTCGACCAGACCCTGGACCGCCGCCGCCGTGAACGGAGAAGAAGATCCCGTCACTGTCGCGACATGCCTGGAAGCAACGCGACCCAACCAAGCCTCCCCCGACCAAGCTGTCGCTGCCATTAGCCTCGCCTGGACACGTAGAGCAGTGCCGCCACCTCGCCTAGCTCGACCACTCGCCGGAATCGCCGTGCCACGGTCGACCACCACCCTGCCCCGCAACACCCATGCGCTGCTATAAAAGGAGACCTCCCCTGGATGATCCAAGCACACCACCGCACTCCCCACCTCTCACAGCTTCTCAACCACCTCACCACTCACCTGATTCACGCCGGAGCAAGGCCAATCGAGAGCTCGCCGCCGCGGAAGCTCTGCAGCAATCGCCGGTGAACCAGGCCACCTCAGGCGACGCCACCTGTACCTGGAGCTTCGCTGTCGTCCACATCTACCCCGAGCACACTGCCATCCCTTGCTGGAGCCGCCGTAAGCCCTCCGACCCCCTACCGCCGCCGCCAGAGCGTCGGGTTCTCGTCGGAGACGACGATGAACTCGAGCCGTTGATCTTTGATCTAATCCTACGTCTCTGGTTCACTCATACCGTTTCGGGTTTAAACACTCGCTGACGGGTGGCCCCCACTGTCAGGCAGCCCGCGCGTCACTGGACCGTGGCTGGGTTGGCTTGGGCCGTTTAATTTGAATCTGGCCCAGTAGTTTTTCCCGCCGGCCTTTTTATTCAAACCTAGATTTAATTAATTCCAAATGATTTTGAATACTGCCTCCACTTTGAAATTCAATAGATTTAAATTGGCTAAACCAAATTTAATGAACTTTATGTTGTTGGAAAGCTAGTGAAATTATATACAACATGCCACTGGTCCCATGACCAGATTCCTTGTAGAATTAATTTGATAAAAATAACAAGGCATGGACTTTTCCCTATTCAAAAAATTATTAAAAATCAACCAAAATAGATATTAAGTTAATTCCAACTCTAATAGCTCACATTTGACTTACACTAATTGTTTATGCAATAAAATGGTGTGGTCACTTTGCATGATCATGCCCTAGTTAAATTAATGGATAATATGGCTAGTTTAACTAGTTGATATTGTCCAAAACTATTAAAGCAAATTATGTGAAGTCTTATACTTCATTTAAACTTGTCTCACATGAATTCATGGGATGTTTGGACCCCTGGTCCAAACTCTCTTATATGAATTACTTGAGATTTAAATCATATGTAGTGTTATTAAATGAGATGAGGTGATCTACCTCAATTAAATCATTTTCTCAAATGATGAAGATGAACATTTGACTTAGGTCAATATAAGTTCATCTATGATTGTTTGAGAAATTAAATCTTAAGAAGATTTCAATGAGAGGAAATTATTTCTCAAGAACCCTATGGAAACTATCATATACATATTAAATACAAAGAAGTGAATTCTATTTAAATAACACAACCCCTGCACCCTAGTTAAATTATTTGTGTGCATAGAATAGTTTGTGTGTTTATATGTGATATATGGAATAGCCATTGAATTAGTGAGTAATTATACTCGTATTCAAATTTAGACGCTAGCACCGGAGAGTACATCGAAGAAGAAGGTTGCTACCAAGAGGAGGAGGAGGAACAGTTTGAGAACTACCAAGGCAAGCTAATATTCTTGCAAAGTGCAAAGCCCCTTGGGGCAAGGCACCATGAATCTTACCTTTTCTTACATAAGCCTATCCCAAGTTTATACTTTACAAGTTTTACCTGTTGTTTTCCAAGAGTTACTTTATAGTTAACTTTGGTCAAAGTAAAGGATGGTTACTAGAGTAGTGAAGTAGACTCAATCAAGCAAAGCAAGATAGCACCCCTCATGATTTAGAGCTAGTGCTAATGAAATAAAACTTGACTACTCTAGATGGGAACAATGTGATTTGAAATGAATTTGAAACCTTGGAATGATGAAGCATTCCATTGAATGAATTTTGAAGGTGAATATGACAAAGAGAAGATGGTGATTTTTGATAAAACATGATGTTGGTTTGAATGCGATACCTTTCCAATTATTAAGTACCCCCACAATACCTGATTATGGGTAGGGCTTAACTGGAAGTTTATGCATCTTAGTATGGGTTCCCTCTGAACACACGTCATAGGGGTTACGCTTGAGGCTGCCTCCGTTGTTGAGAAATGATGTAAAATTGAGGTGAATTGTACGGCCAAGCCCTGTGCAGTTCCCAGGTTGACAGTTGGTCTTCACTGGGAGGCCAAGCTCATGGGGAGAGGTGCTCATACTAGGATTTGTAAGTGAAAGGTTATGGTTGGTGATCCGCGTACTGTGTTACGATGATTCGGGGTAATCCCGACGGATGAAATCAAATGTTGTGGCACAAGTGTGCAACCTCTGCATAGTGTCAATCTATTCGAATAGCCGTGTCCACGGTTACGGACGGTTGGAAAGGCCATACAGTTTCCGATGTCATATCTTTGAAAATGATGTTGAAAGATGATGATGAAATGACTTGTGGTGAATTGAATTGAAATCACCACTTGAATGGTGGGAATGACACTAATGTTCCCACTTGAGCTAGTTAGTACTTGAATAAGCTTTTCTCAAATATTGTGAACTAAAACTAGCTTTATGCAAATAAACTAGAGCTTAGCAAACCATACTAGAATGTCTAGCACTTACATTAGTATTAGTTTGCGAGTACTTAAAGTACTCACGGCTTTGTCCCTGGTTATTCAAATGGCCAAAGTATGAAGATGAACAAGGAGACGACCAGCAGGACGCCTACGACAACTAGGAGTCTTCCGACGTCAAGCGTTGGCCTGTGGACTAGAGAGTCCTTGTATCTTACGCTTCCGCTATGAACTATGAACTTGTGTTTGTTCGTTGATCACTAGATTAACTATTCGTGTAATATGGATCATGTGATTCCAATTTGTAAGACTTATGGTTTGTAATGAATGATGACTGTGATACTTAACTATTATGCCTCGCAACAACAATATTCCTGGGATTGCGATGTATGACATAATAGGCATCCGGACTTAAAAATTCGGGTGTTGACAAGTTGATATCAGAGCCATTGTTTGACCTTAGAAGACCTTAGTTAGAATGGGCGTTCTGAAAAACTTAACTTTGAAATCAAATGAAAGAAAATATTTGTGAAAATTTACTACACTCTTGTCTAAGAGACTTTGCCAAACTTTGATGAATCATGTTCTATCTTATTTGAATCAACTTAAAATTTTGCCACACTTTGCACTCTCTAACTTACTCATCCAATTCTCTTTCAGATGGAGCCGAATGAACCCATCAACACCAAGTTTTACCAGCTTGGGAACGGAGGGAGCTTGATCTTCGAGCACGACCTCAACGCCGTCTCTGACTTCCTTGGGCGCCCACACCCCGAGTTCCACGGGGTTCAGCTGGACGACACGCCCGGAGGAGAGCTGCAGTGGGTGATCACTGCCGACTTGAGGGGCAAGATGGAGCCTCCCACCTCGGAGAGGATCCTCTTCTCCTTCCGCGAGAGCAACTGGCTCGACGGACTCGCACGTGGCCTTCAGGAGGCACTTGGGTGCCTCTGTGGACAGAACGTGGTGCGCATCCTCGCTTCACGCTACACGCATCTCGTGAGGCGTGATGCTGCGGGAGTGCCCATGGAGCTGCAGCCGCACCCGGAGTTGAGGCACCATGCTGAGCACCTGGACTTCATGCTCTACCAGACTCAGAGGGACCTCGACGCCACTCGCGCTTACACGAACCAGACCCATGCTCACATCACCGAGCAGGGTGAGGCGATCAAGCTACTCAACAAAGACCGCAAGAGCCTTCGCCAGCAGCGTGCCAAGAAGGACGCTACGATTCGGCGCCTTCGCGCCAAGATAGCATCACTTGAGGCCACTGTCAAGGCCCAGGAGGATCAGATTCGTGAGCTGGAGGATGACAACGGAGGCATCGACATTCAGGGAGGAGACGCCTTCCTGAGCGACGATAACGACTTTGAGGAGGACGAGAACACCGAGGAGGAGGACTACGAGTTCCTGGAGGCAGGACCCGACGACTACGTCCCGATCGATGTCGAGGATGAGGAGTAGTTGCACTAGTCTCACTTATGTAGGTGTGAGTTGTATCCCGTCCCTTGTATCGTAGCATGAGAATGGTTCTTAAAACCATTGGAGTATGTGTGTTAGTTTGTACTGTATGTTGAATGAATGAATGAATGAATGTTATGTTTGTCATGAAAAGATTACAAGTTTTCAAATGTTTTCAAACTTAACCAAAATGAACCATAGAATGTTCCCTCTTATCTCATGATCTTTTATATCTTCAGATGGCCCCTCCCAATCGCACCAACGACGCGATGTTGCAACTGCTGCAAACCATGCTTGCCGACAGGGAAACCGAAAGAGCCGAACGCCAAGCCAACCTCATCGCCTTGCAGAACATTGCCAACCAAGGCCATGGAAATCATGATCACCCTGGATCCAAGCTCAAGAACTTCCAGAACACCAATCCCCCGGTGTTTAGCAAGACCGAGGAACCCCTCGACGCCGACGATTGGCTCCAGACTATGGAGAACAATCTGGAGGTAGCCGGAGTGGAAGCCAACGAGAAGGTCTTGTTTGCAACCCACTATCTCGCTGGACCAGCCCGCGCTTGGTGGACAAGCACCCGTGCCATGAACGGAGGTCAGTTCATGACTTGGGAGGATTTCAAGCTCAAGTTCAGCAAGTACCATGTACCCCCGGGTCTTATCAAAAAGATGAGGGATGAGTTCCGTGAACTGAAACAAGGTCGCATGATGGTGGTTGAATACCGCGACAAGTTTCTCACACTGTCGAGGTATGCCCCTGATGAGACCGACACCGTTGAGAAGAGGAAGGAGAGATTCCTGAACGGACTGCATGATGAGATGCAGACTGTCCTCGTCAACATCCCCTTTGCCGACCTCGAAGCCCTTGTCGACTCCGCCATCCAGATGGAGGGCAAGTTGAACCAAGCCAATGAGAATCGCAAGCGCCGCATGGCGAATCAAAGTGGATCAAGCCACCCCCAGAAGTTTCGCCCTAGCTCAAGCGGAGGTTACACTCCGAGAAACAACAAACCCCCGATGCAGAACTCGCGCCCCGGTTATCAGAACCGGAGTGGAGGAAACTCCAAGCCAGGAGGCTACAACGACAACAACTACAACAACAACAACTACTACTACAACCGCGCTCCGCCGAGAGCCCCCAACAACAACAACAACAACACCAACACCGCTCCTAGAACCGGAAGCAATGTTGTTCCCGTTGCGAACAAGTAGGACAAGACCACCATCACTTGTTATGAGTGTGGTGTAGTGGGGCACTACTCCAACGAGTGTCCCAAGCGTCTTGCCAAGCTCGCCGGCAACACCGCTGCACCCGCTCAGCAGCAACGCCGTGTCTCCACCGGCAAGAAGTTCGCCCCCAACAACCCCAATAACCGCAACGGCCGCCTCTACCACATGAACGCCGAAGAAGCCCAGGAAGCACCAGATGTTGTATTGGGTATGTTTTCTGTCAACCACATCCCTGCCTGAGTGTTGTTTGATTCCAGAGCATCTCATTCTTTTGTCACCGAAGACTTTGCATCAACAAGTAAAATTCACCCCCTCAGTTTGAAGCATGTTATGATAGTTCAAATCCCCGGATCAACCACCAAAGCCAGAAAATTTTGCAAAAATGTACCAATCAAAATCCATGATGTAGATTTCTATGCCAATCTAATCATTCTTGGAACCAAAGGTTTGGAAGTTGTCCTAGGAATGGACTGGATGTCCAAGCACAATGGATTGATAGACTGTGCCAAGAAAGCCATCACCATGACTAGCAGCACCAGTATCGTAGTAGAGCACGTCTCTGAAAAACTACCCAGAAAATTCACCTGCAACCAAAGTGTATCCAAGCCAACTCTGGATCAAATCAGGGTCGTTTGTCGCTACCCTGATGTGTTTCCGGATGATCTACCCGGTATGCCCCCGGATCGGGATATCGAGTTTATCATCGAGTTAATCCCCGGAACTGGACCCATAGCCCAGAGAGCCTACAGCATGAACGCAACCGAGCTTGTGGAGCTGAAGAAGCAGATAGATGATATGTTGGGCAAAGGTCTGATTAGACCAAGTGCATCCCCCTGGAGATCCCCCGTCCTATTTGTGGACAAGAAGGATGGTGCAAATCGTTTATGCACGGACTATCGTAAGCTTAACGATGTCACCATCAAAAACAAATACCCCCTACCCAAGATAGAAGACTTGTTCGATCAACTCACCGGATCCAGAGTTTTCTCCAAGATAGATCTTAGAACTGGATATCATCAGCTGAAAATCCGAGCCACCGACATTCCAAAAACTGCCTTTACCACCAGATATGGGTTGTACGAGTACAACGTCATGTCGTTTGGACTAACCAATGCCCCCGCTTATTTCATGAATCTCATGAATAAGATCTTCATGAACTTTTTGGACAAGTTTGTCGTTGTCTTCATCGACGACATTCTCGTCTACTCCAAGTCCGAAGAGGAACATGAACAGCATTTGGAGACTGTCCTAGAAACCCTTAGACAGCACAAGTTGTATGCCAAGTTCAGCAAGTGTGAGTTTTGGCTGGAAGAAGTTGGATTTCTGGGACACATCTTGTCTGCAGGAGGAATTGCCGTAGATCCCGCCAAAATCAAAACCGTTATGGAATGGCAAGCCCCAACCACCCAAACCGAGGTCCGCGCTTTTCTTGGATTAGCCGGATATTACCGCAGATTTGTAGAAGGTTTTTCGAGCATCGCTCGACCAATGACCCAATTGCTGAAAAAGGACAGGAAGTTTGAATGGACCGACAAATGCGAAGAGAGCTTTCAACAGCTCAAGAGTAGACTGACAACAGCCCCAATCCTGATCATGCCAGATATCGCAAAGCCCTTTGACGTATATTGCGACGCCTCCAAGACTGGACTTGGATGTGTGCTTATGCAAGAAGGCAAGGTTGTATCCTACCTTTCAAGACAGCTAAAGCAACATGAACAGAACTACCCAACCCGGCCATGACCTCGAGCTTGCAGCCGTGGTCTTAGCCTTGAAAGTTTGGCGTCATTACCTCATGGGTAATCGATGCGAGATCTACTCCGACCACAAAAGCCTCAAATACATATTCACCCAGAAAGAACTGAACATGAGACAACACCGCTGGATCGAATTGATCAAGGATTACGACATGGAGATTCACTACCACCCCGGCAAGGCCAATGTGGTAGCGGATGCTTTGAGTCGACTGTCGTGTCAGTTGAACTCCATGCTCGCAACTGAACAGCCCAGCTTGCATCAAGAGTTTGAACAGTTCAGACTTGAACTTGTTAGTGAAGGATTCCTAGCCAGCATAGAACTGCAACCCACCTTGGTTGGTCAAATCAAGGAAGCCCAGAAAGACAACGCTAGCATTGACGGAATCAAGAAACAGATAGCCGCAGGAAAAGCCCCCGGATTCACCGTAGACGAAGCCGGAGTTCTTTGGTACAAAGAACGTCTCTGTGTACCATCGGACTCTGAATTGAAACAAGTCATCCTGCAAGAAGCCCATGACACCCTTTATTCAATCCACCGCGGAGGTACCAAGATGTACCAAGACCTGAAAGAACAATTTTGGTGGCACGGAATGAAGAGAGAAATCGGCAGCTATATCGCCAAGTGTGACATCTGTCAGAGAGTCAAGGCAGAACATCAACGACCCGCCGGACTATTACAGCCCCTCCAGATTCCAGAATGGAAATGGGACTCCGTAGGAATGGACTTTATCACCGGACTGCCCAAATCCAGCAAAGGCAATGATTCAATATGGGTAGTTGTCGATAGATTGACCAAAGTCGCCCATTTCATCACCGTCAAAACCACTTACCAAGGCCCAAAGTTAGTTGAATTATACATCTCCAGAATAGTCGCCCTGCACGGAACCCCCAAATTGATAGTGTCAGATAGAGGATCACAGTTCACCTCAAGATTCTGGCAGAAAGTGCACGAAGGACTAGGAACCCGTCTGAATTTCAGCACTGCCTATCACCCTCAGACCGACGGACAGACTGAGAGAGTCAACCAGATACTGGAGGACATGCTGAGAGCATGTGTACTGGAATATGGATCCAAGTGGGAAGACTGCTTACCTTACGCAGAATTCTCTTACAACAATAGCTACCAAGCCAGCCTACAGATGGCCCCCTTTGAAGCCTTGTACGGAAGGAAATGCTGTACCCCCCTGAACTGGTCAGAAGTCGGAGAGAGCCAAGTTTTTGGCCCAGATGTTCTTCGTGAAGCCAAAGAGAAAGTCCACAAGATCCGAGAGTACCTCAAGACGGCGCAATCTAGACAGTAGAGCTACGCCGACAAGAGACGTCGGGAGATGACCTTTGAGATCGGAGACTTCGTCTATCTCAAGGTATCCCCCTTGAAAGGAATGCAAAGGTTTCAACTGAAAGGAAAGCTCGCACCCCGATATGTCGGACCTTTCAAAATCCTCAGCCGCCGAGGTGAAGTATCTTATCAACTGGAGCTACCTGAAGAAATGTCGGCTGTGCACGACGTGTTTCATATCTCACTCCTCCGGAAGTGCCTTGAAGTCCCTGAGAAGACCGAAGTATTCAAGAACATCGATCACCGATCGGTGGATATCAACAAGGATCTGACTTACCGCGAAGTGCCGATTCGCATTCTGGAGGAAGCTTACCGAACCACCCGCACCCGAAGCATCAAGTTTCTGAAGATACAATGGAGCAATCATACTGAGGATGAAGCCACATGGGAACGCGAAGACTTCATGAAGAAGGAGTACCCAGATCTCTTTAGTACCTAACTTTCTTTTCGATCTCGGGACGAGATCTTTTGTAAGGGGGAAGGGTTTGTAACATCCCAAATTTCAATAAAAAGAAAGTTAGAGAATTCCAGAGAGCAAAATTTCAAACAAACAAAAACTTTTTAAATTGCATATAGTGCCATGCATAGGACTTGTGCATTTGAGTGATATGCCATGATGAGTGTTATTATTTGTTTGTGCTATACTCTAAAACCCTAATGTGATCATATGAAGATCAGCAACCAAATAAATCAAAGAGGAAGAAAATCCAATAATTGAAAAACCCTAAAAACCCTCACATATGCTCTATGGCATTTTTATAAATTTTGACCCTAGACCAATTTGGTCTTCACCATTAGTTGAATAATGTTACTAAACACTTATTACAACTTTTGGAATCAAAGAATCACAATTCAAATAATTTTCAAATGCAAAACTAGCTCACATATGATAATGGTCAAAACTGAAATTTATAGCCTGATCACTACTTTGAGCCATTGCCATTCAATTTTCTCAAACCAAATCTTGCTAACTCTTTGCACCATTTCAAATTCAACATCAAGGTGAACAACTTTTGTAAAGATCACCATGCCAAAATCATTCTTGATCAAGAGCTATGCTCATCCAAAGATTCAACTTTTTAACATATTCAACAATCTCCACTTATCCAATTTTGCAAAACTTTGAATTAAAACTTTTCCACCACCACCTCTAATCACCTCTGGTCAAATACAACTTATCTAAACACACACATTTCAAATTGTTCAACCATTTGAATTAAACCAAATTTGGAAAAATTTACAAATTTCCAAATATGACACTATTACACACTATTTGCTATAGTGATCCTACTCCACCTAATCTACCCCAACCTACACCATTTGGTCCCCTGGTCCCCTCTAACACTAAGTGCTGCATAGCAAGGCTAAGGAGAGGAGGAGGGCAGCTAGGGCATGGCCATGCCGGCCATGTCGCGCAACCCGACGACCTCCCCTCTCTCCCATTGCTTCTCTGCCCTGGCCACTGCGCCACAGCACGCCACCGCATCGCCTAGCAACGCCTAGCACCGCCATGGTCGAGGAGGACGATGACACTGGCCGGACGACGCGCGCCCAAAACGCGCTCACCATGCCGATGACGTCGCGCCTGCACGTGCATGGACGCGCTCTGGCCACCTCTCGCGCCACCACCTCGCGCTCGCCCTGGCCCCGCTCGAGAGCCGTTGAGCATCACCTCGCCACCTGGACGCCGCCAGACATCACCTCGACCAGACCCTGGACCGCCGCCGCCGTGAACGGAGAAGAAGATCCCGCCACTGCCGCGACATGCCTAGAAGCAACGCGACCCAACCAAGCCTCCCCCGACCAAGCTGTCGCTGCCATTAGCCTCGCCTGGACACGTAGAGCACTGCCGCCACCTCGCCTAGCTCGACCACTCGCCGGAATCGCCGTGCCACGGTCGACCACCACCCTGCCCCGCAGCACCCATGCGCTGCTATAAAAGGAGACCTCCCCTGGATGATCCAAGCACACCACCGCACTCCCCACCTCTCACAGCTTCTCAACCACCTCACCACTCACCTGATTCACGCCGGAGCAAGGCCAATCGAGAGCTCGCCGCCGCGGAAGATCTGCAGCAATCGCCGGCGAACCAGGCCACCTCAGGCGACGCCACCTGTACCTGGAGCTTCGCCGTCGTCCACATCTACCCCGAGCACACTGCCATCCCTTGCTGGAGCCGCCGTAAGCCCTCCGACCCCCTACCGCCGCCGCCAGAGCGTCGGGTTCTCGTCGGAGACGACGATGAACTCGAGCCGTTGATCTTTGATCTAATCCTACGTCTCTGGTTCACTCATACCGTTTCGGGTTTAAACACTCGCTGATGGGTGGCCCCCACTGTCAGGCAGCCCGCGCGTCACTGGACCGTGGCTGGGCTGGCTTGGGCCGTTTAATTTGAATCTGGCCCAGTAGTTTTTCCCGCCGGCCTTTTTATTCAAACCTAGATTTAATTAATTCCAAATGATTTTGAATACTGCCTCCACTTTGAAATTCAATAGATTTAAATTGGCTAAACCAAATTTAATGAACTTTATGTTGTTGGAAAGCTAGTGAAATTATCTACAACATGCCACTGGTCCCATGACCAGATTCCTTGTAGAATTAATTTGATAAAAATAACAAGGCAGGGACTTTTCCCTATTTAAATAATTATTAAAAATCAACCAAAATAGATATTAAGTTAATTCCAACTCTAATAGCTCACATTTGACTTACACTAATTTTTTATGCAATAAAATGGTGTGGTCACTTTGAATGATCATGCCCTAGTTAAATTAATGGATAATATGGCTAGTTTGACTAGTTGATATTGTCCAAAACTATTAAAGTAAATTACGTGAAGTCTTATACTTCATTTAAACTTGTCTCACATGAATTCATGGGATGTTTGGACCCCTGGTCCAAACTCTCTTATATGAATTACTTGAGATTTAAATCATATGTAGTGTTATTAAATGAGATGAGGTGATCTACCTCAATTAAATCATTTTCTCAAATGATGAAGATGAACCTTAGGTCAATATAAGTTCATCTATGATTGTTTGAGAAATTAAATCTTAAGAAGATTTCAATGAGAGGAAATTATTTCTCAAGAACCCTATGGAAACTATCATATACATATTAAATACAAAGAAGTGAATTCTATTTAAATAACACAACCCCTGCACCCTAGTTAAATTATTTGTGTGCATAGAATAGTTTGTGTGTTTATATGTGATATATGGAATAGCCATTGAATTAGTGAGTAATTATACTCGTATTCAAATTTAGACGCTAGCACCGGAGAGTACACCGAAGATGAAGGTTGCTTCCAAGAGGAGGAGGAGGAACAGTTTGAGAACTACCAAGGCAAGCTAATATTCTTGCAAAGTGCAAAGCCCCTTGGGGAAAGGCACCATGAATCTTACCTTTTCTTACATAAGCCTATCCCAAGTTTATACTTTACAAGTTTTACCTGTTGTTTTCCAAGAGTTACTTTATAGTTAACTTTGGTCAAAGTAAAGGATGGTTACTAGAGTAGTGAAGTGGACTCAATCAAGCAAAGCAAGATAGCACCCCTCATGATTTAGAGCTAGTGCTAATGAAATAAAACTTGACTACTCTAGATGGGAACAATGTGATTTGAAATGAATTTGAAACCTTGGAATGATGAAGCATTCCATTGAATGAATTTTGAAGGTGAATATGACAA
Source organism: Lolium perenne (assembly GCF_019359855.2). Lineage (NCBI taxonomy): Eukaryota > Viridiplantae > Streptophyta > Magnoliopsida > Poales > Poaceae > Lolium > Lolium perenne. The sequence continues at coordinate 131,922,950 of NC_067245.2, forward strand.
AGAGAAGATGGTGATTTTTGATAAAACATGATGTTGGTTTGAATGCGATACCTTTCCAATTATTAAGAACCCCCACAATACCTGATTATGGGTAGGGCTTAACTGGAAGTTTATGATCTTAGTATGGGTTCCCTCTGAACACACGTCATAGGGGTTACGCTTGAGGCTGCCTCCGTTGTTGAGAAATGATGTGAAATTGAGGTGAATTGTACGGCCAAGCCCTGTGCAGTTCCCAGGTTGACAGTTGGTCTTCACTGGGAGGCCAAGCTCATGGGGAGAGGTGCTCATACTAGGATTTGTAAGTGAAAGGTTATGGTTGGTGATCCGCGTACTGTGTTACGATGATTCGGGGTAATCCCGACGGATGAAATCAAATGTTGTGGCACAAGTGTGCAACCTCTGCAGAGTGTCAATCTATTCGAATAGCCGTGTCCACGGTTACGGACGGTTGGAAAGGCCATACAGTTTCCGATGTCATATCTTTGAAAATGATGTTGAAAGATGATGATGAAATGACTTGTGGTGAATTGAATTGAAATCACCACTTGAATGGTGGGAATGAAACTAATGTTCCCACTTGAGCTCGTTAGTACTTGAATAAGCTTTTCTCAAATATTGTGAACTAAAACTAGCTTTATGCAAATAAACTAGAGCTTAGCAAACCATACTAGAATGTCTAGCACTTACATTAGTATTAGTTTGCGAGTACTTAAAGTACTCACGGCTTTGTCCCTGGCTATTCAAATGGCCAGAGTATGAAGATGAACAAGGAGAAGACCAGCAGGACACCTACGACAACTAGGAGTCTTCCGACGTCAAGCGTTGGCCTGTGGACTAGAGAGTCCTTGTATCTTACGCTTCCGCTATGAACTATGAACTTGTGTTTGTTCGCTGATCACTAGATCAACTATTCGTGAAATATGGATCATGTGATTCCAATTTGTAAGACTTATGGTTTGTAATGAATGATGACTGTGATACTTAACTATTATGCCTCGCAACAACAATATTCCTGGGATTGCGATGTATGACATAATAGGCATCCAGACTTAAAAATCCGGGTGTTGACAGCTATGGACCCATAGTCCAGGGATGAACTACTCACACATCACTACAGAGGCATGCATGGTGATGTAGATGCCTCCGGCGACGATTTCCCCCTCCGATAGGGTGCCAGGAAGAGCTTCAGAACCCCCTGAGATGGGTTCGACGATGGCGGCCGCGACGGGACTTTTCGTGGATGGAGGCTCGGGTATCCAAGGTTTTCCCTAGAAGATGTATAAATAGACGGAGGATTTAGGTCGGTGGGGTGCCCAGGGGGCCTAGACCATGCCTTGGCGCGGGCCAGCCGTAGGGCGCGCCAAGGGCAGGTGTGGCCGCCCTGTGGTGCCTCTTCGTCCCCCCTCCGGACTTCGTCTTTCTTTTTGGTAAAATATTGACTTCGGCTTTTATTTCATCTAATTCCGAGAATATTTCCTGTACAACTTTTCTGAAATACAAAAACAGCAGTGCCGGAAATCATATAAAGTGCAACGAAGTGTAAACAAAACACATATGAATTGGTGTACAAGCATGGATCATCAAAAGTTATAGATACGTTTGAGACGTATCACACATAACGGTTGGATTTGGAGGGACCTATAAAAGGACCCCTTCTTTCCCAACTCGTTTCAACTCTTCTCTCTCTCCTCCATTATTGCTGAGCTCAAAACCTTGAGGATATCCCTCCCTACCCAACCAATCTTGTCCAAACTTTGAGGAGTGGTGGAGGAGACCCCGATCTATAGTTCTACCAAGAGGGATTTCAACAATATTATCTAGTCCTTAGTGGATCTTGGGGTTAGGGTTCCTATGGTGGGATCTTGGAGGAAGTGCTCCTATGGAGGCTAGCTTGGAGTTGTGCTAGCCCCATAGGATGTTGGGAGCCTCCGGTGTTTGTGGAGCTCGCCCCAACCTTATGAAGGAACCACCGCCTCGACGGGCTACTTAGTGGAGAAGGGGAAGCTCCTTCATGGAGCTTTCTCGAGGAACAAGGTGAGGCCTGTGTGGCCGTCGAGCCTTCGTGGTTCGCACTTCGTCAACGCAGACGTACTCCCTTTTGTGGGAGGAACTGCGGGAAACAAACCTCTCCTCCTCTCCGCTATCCCGGTTGTCCCACTCTCTCTCTCTCTCTTACTATTTTGTTCGGTTTCTTTACTCGTTGCATCGCTAGGATCATACTAGGAACACCCCTATCATCAAAGTTGCCACCTTTACTTCCCCATCGCGCCTAAAAGTTGAAAAAGCTATAAAATTTGTGTAGCGACCATTCACCCCCCCCCCCCTTTTGTTCGCTAACGATCCATTCAACAGGTAGCGGTCCGACTTGTGACAGTGTGGTTGCTTTTTTCCAAACACTTTTTTAAGAGCAATTCTGTTTTTTCTTAGGACTCGTTTCACTCAAGCTACCATTGTGGCGTCTAATGAACATATTTGTTGTACCGCTGAGGGCCTTGTGCATCATCATCGGGCTACAAACAGACACAAAGTGCTAGCTAGGTTGTAATGATATGTGTTTTGTCCTACCTCTGTTATGAAGGGATCTCGAAATTTTGTCTAAATTTGGATGTATCTAGACACTTTTTAGTGTATAGATACATCCGAATTTAAACAAATTTCCAACATCTTTTTATAGACGGAGGAATTATATTTTATATCACGTTGATCAAACCGATGATTTAGTGACATACTACGACCTATACACCGAGAGGGAGGGAGTAACAACAACGAAAGCGGAGCAAGAAGCCGGCTTAGTTTTGATTTGTGATTGAATTTGCCACACAAGAAGTAGCACATCGACATTAACCAACAATACATCTTAATATTTTTATATTTGTTGAGTAATAAACTCTCTCTCATTATATAAGTTTAAGTATTTCTAAAATTAGTTTAATTCACATTGAGTCAGATATGTTAAATTTATCCTCGCCTCTAATGAATTATGAAAAAAAATTAACTATAACTTTGCTCTATTACTACTTCCATTCTAAAAAGTATGTCTGAACTTTATCTAGTGTATCTACACCTTAAAACACGTGAAGTATGAAATATCGTAACTAACCTAAGAACTCGTGTGCATAACATTGGTAATATTTTATTTCAACGCATCACAACCACAACAATTGAAAGCAACTTCAATCCTGCCTATATTTCTTCCACCAACAAATTAATAGTACCTCATGAGAAATATTCTTTTATTTTTATTTTTTGATAGTAATATATTAGCTTATTATGAAAACACAATCTATATATAGCAACCACCCCTAATTTTAGTAGATGGTGATGTAGGATAACATTGCATAGAAAACAAAAAATTTCCTACCGCAAACACGCAATCCAAGCCAAGATGCAATCTAGAAGACGGTAGCAATGAGGGGTTTATCGAGTCTCACCCTTGAAGAGATTCCAAAGCCTACAAGATGAGACTCTTGTTGCTGCGGTAGACGTTCACTTGCCGCTTGCAAAAGCGCATAGAAGATCTTGATCACGATCGCTTCCGGCGCCACGAACGGGCAGCACCTCCGTACTCGGTCACACGTTCGGTTGTTGATGAAGACGACGTCCACCTCCCCGTTCCAGCGGGCAGCGGAAGTAGTAGCTCCTCTTGAATCCGACAACACGACGGCGTGGTGTCGGTGGTGGTGGAGAAGTCCGGCGGAGCTTCGCTAAGCGTGCGGGATGTGGTGGAGGAGAGAGGCCGCTAGGGTTTGGGAGAGGGGGGCGCCGGCCACTAAGGGGTGCGGCCACCTTGGTGGTTCTTGGGTGGCCGGCCCCCTCCCCTTGGCCCCTCATTATATAGGTGGAACCCCAAGTGTTGGTCTCCAAGTCTTCGAATAAGACCCGAACCAAAAACCTTCCATATGGTGGGGAAACCTACCCAAGCTAGGACTCCCACTAGAGGTGGGAGTTCCACCTCCCATATGGGGGGGTGGTCGGCCCCCTAAGGGGGAGTCCACTTGGGACTCCACCCCCACTAGGGTTGGCCGGCCATGGAGGTGGAGTCCCATGTGGACTCCACCTTCCTTGGTGGTTTCTTCCGGATTTTTCTAGAACCTTCTAGAACCTTCCATAGAACCTTCCGCGACATTTTAATTCACATAAAATGACATCCTATATATGAATCTTATTCTCCGGACCATTCCGGAACTCCTCGTGATGTCCGGGATCTCATCCGGGACTCCGAACAAATATTCGAACTCCATTCCATATTCAAGTTCTACCATTTCAACATCCAACTTTAAGTGTGTCACCCTACGGTTCGTGAACTATGCGGACATGGTTGAGTACTCACTCCGACCAATAACCAATAGCGGGATCTGGAGATCCATAATGGCTCCCACATATTCAACGATGACTTTAGTGATCGAATGAACCATTCACATACAATACCAATTCCCTTTGTCACGCGATATTTTACTTGTCCGAGGTTTGATCTTCGGTATCACTCTATACCTTGTTCAACCTCGTCTCCTGACAAGTACTCTTTACTCGTACCGTGGTATGTGGTCTCTTATGAACTTATTCATATGCTTGCAAGACATTAGACGACATTCCACCGAGAGGGCCCAGAGTATATCTATCCGTCATCGGGATGGACAAATCCCACTGTTGATCCATATGCCTCAACTCATACTTTCCGGATACTTAATCCCACCTTTATAACCACCCATTTACGCAGTGGCGTTTGGTGTAATCAAAGTACCTTTCCGGTATAAGTGATTTACATGATCTCATGGTCATAAGGACTAGGTAACTATGTATCGAAAGCTTATAGCAAATAACTTAATGACGAGATCTTATGCTACGCTTAATTGGGTGTGTCCATTACATCATTCATATAATGACATAAACTTGTTATTAATAACATCCAATGTTCATGATTATGAAACTAATCATCCATTAATCAACAAGCTAGTTTAAGAGGCATACTAGGGACTTCTTGTTTGTCTACATATCACACATGTACTAATGTTTCGGTTAATACAATTATAGCATGATATATAAACATTTATCATAAACATAAAGATATAAATAATAACCATTTTATTATTGCCTCTAGGGCATATCTCCTTCAGTCTCCCACTTGCACTAGAGTCAATAATCTAGATTACATTGTAATATACCTAACACCCATGACATTCTGGTGTTGGTCATGCTTTGCCCTAGGGAGAGCTTTAGTCAACGGATCTGCTACATTCAGATCAATGTGTACTTTGCAAATCTTTACTTCTCCATCTTCGATGTATTCGCGAATCGAGTGGTAACGCAGCTTGATATGCTTCAGCCTCTTGTGTGACCTTGGCTCTTGTGCATTGGCGATGGCACCCATGTTATCACAGTAAATGATTAATGGGTCCAATGCACTAGGAACCACACCGAGCTCTACAATGAACCTCTTCATCCATACCGCTTCGGATGAAGCCTCTGGAAAGCCGCTATGTACTCGATTCTATTGAAGACTTCGCCACCGTGCACCGCTTCGAGCTTGCCCAGCTTATCAGCACCATTCAATATAAACACGTACCCAGACTGTGACTTAGAGTCATCAGGATCAGTGTTCCAACTTGCATCGGTGTAACCGTTTACAACGAGCTCTTGGTCACCTCCATAACAAAGAAACATATCCTTAGTTCTTTTCAATTACTTCAATATATTCTTGACCGCTGTCCAGTGTTCCATTCCTGGATCACTTTGATATCTGCTAGTCAAACTAACAGCATGTGCTATATCCGGTCTAGTACATAGCATGGCATACATGATAGATCCTACTGCCGAGGCATAGGGGATATTACTCATCCTTTCTCTTTCTTCTGCCGTAGCCGGTCCTTGAGTCTTACTCAAGACTTTGCCTGGTAAGATAGGTAAGAACCCTTTCTTACTTTCGTCCATTCTAAACTTCTTTAGAATCTTGTCCAGATATGTACTCTGTGATAGCCCTATTAGGCGTCTTGATCTATCTCTATAAATCTTGATGCCTAATATATACGATGCTTCACCAAGGTCTTTCATTGAAAAACTATTATTCAAATAACCTTTAACACTGCTTAATAGTTCTATATCATTCCCGATCAATAATATGTCATCTACATATAATATCAGGAATGCTACAGAGCTCCCACTCACTTTCTTGTAAATACAGGCCTCTCCATGACACTGTATAAACCCGAAGTCTTTGATCACCTTATCAAAGCGTCGGTTCCAACTTCTCGATGCTTGCTTCACCATAGATTGAACGCTGAAGTTTGCATACTTTGTCAGCATTTTTAGGATCGACAAAACCTTTGGGTTGTACCATATACAACTCTTCCTCAATGTCTCCATTAAGGAACGCCGTTTTGACATCCATCTGCCAAATCTCATAATCGAAAAATGCAGCTATTGCTAACAAAATCCTCACAGATTTTAGCTTCGCTACAGGTGAGAAAGTCTCATCGTAGTCAACTTCTTGAATTTGTCGGAAACCCTTTGCGACAAGTCGAGCTTTATAGACAGTAATATTACCATCGCATCTGTTTTTCTCTTGAAGATCCATTTATTTTCGACAGCCTTTCGGCTATCGGGTAAGTCTACCAAAGTCCATACTTTGTTATCATACATGGATCCCATTTCGGATTTCATGGCTTCTTGCCATTTGTTGGAATCTGGGCTCATCATCGCTTCTTCATACGTCGCAGGGGTCCTCATCATTGTTATCCACAATCATGACATTTAGACAAGGATCATACCAATCGGGAGTGGTACGTTCCCTTGTCGATCTGCGAGGTTCGATAGTTTCCTCGTTCGAAGTTTCATGATCATTATCATTAGCTTCCTCTCGTTGCCGGTGTAGGCGTACAGTACAATTTCCGATCGCGCTACTCTGATCAACGAGTATAGATTCATCAATCTCATCGAGTTCTACTTTTCTTCCAATCACTTCTTTAGTGAGAAATTCTTTCTCAAGAAAGGTTCCGTTCTTAGCAACAAAGATTTTGCCTTCGGATCTGTGATACAAAGTGTACCCTATAGTTTCCTTAGGGTATCCTATGAAGACGCATTTCTCCGCTTTGGGTTCTAGCTTGTCCGGTTGTAACTTCTTTACATAGGCTTCGCAACCCCAAACTTTCAGGAACGACTTAGGTTTCTTATTAAACCATAATTCATACGGTGTCGTTTCTACGGATTTTGATGGTGCTCTATTTAAAGTGAATGCGGCTGTATCTAATGCATAACTCCAAAATGATAACGGCAAATCAGTAAGAGACATCATAGAACGAACCATATCTAAGAGAGTTCGATTACGACGTTCGGACACACCGTTTCATTGAGGTGTTCCCGGCGGTGTCAATTGTGAAAGTATTCCGCATTTCTTTAAATGCATGCCAAACTCATAACTCAGATATTCACCTCCACGATCAGATCGTAGAAATTTAATCTTCTTGTTACGTTGATTTTCTACTTCACTTTGGAATTCCTTAAACTTCTCGAAAGTTTCGGATTTATGTTTCATGAAATAGATATACCCATATCTACTCAGATCATCTGTGAAGGTTAGAACATAACGATAACCACCGCGCGATGCTACGCTCATTGGTCCGCATACATCGGTATGTATGATTTCCAATAAGTCGGTAGCTCGCTCCATCATACCAGAAAATGGAGTCTTAGTCATTTTTCCCATTAGACATGCTTCGCATCTATCAAGTGACTCAAAGTCAAGTGATTCAAGTAATCCATCAGTATGGAGTTTCTTCATGCGTTTCACTCCAATATGACCAAGACGACAATGCCACATATAAGTAGAATTATCATTCAATTTAATTCGCTTAGCATTAACGTTATGTATATGCGTATCACTACTATCGAGATCTAACAGAAATAAGCCATTCTTTTGTGGTGCTCGACCATAAAAGATATTATTCATAAAAATAGAACAACCATTATTCTCAGACTTGTATGAATAACCGTCTTGCATTAAACAAGATCCGTGATATAATGTTCATGCTCAACGCAGTACATAATAACAATTATTTAGGCTTAAAACTAATCCCGAAGGTAGATGTAGAGGAAGTGTGCCGACTGCGATCACATTGACCTTGGATCCATTTCCAACGCGCATCGTCACTTCATCTTTCAGCAGTTGTCGTTTATTCTTTAGTTCCTGTTTCGAGTTACAAATGTGAGCAACCGAACCAGTATCAAATACCCAGGTACTAGAACGAGAACCAGTGAGATGAACATCTATAACATGTATATCAGATATACCTTCTTTCTTCTTCTTGACAAGGCCGCTCTTCAGATCAGCTAGATACTTGGAGCAATTACGCTTCCAGTGTGCCTTCTCCTTGCAAAGAATAGCACTCAAGCATCAGGCTTAGGGCCGTTCTTAGGTTTCATAGGAGGCGTGGCAACTTTCTTGCCACCCTTCTTGAATTTTCCCTTAGACTTGCCCTGTTTCTTGAAACTGGTGGTCTTGTTGACCACCAACACTTGGTGCTCTTTCTTGATCTCAATCTCAGCAGCTTTTAGCATGCCAAAGAGTTCAGGTAACTCCTTGTTCATGTTCTGCATATTGTAGTTCATCACGAAGTTCTTGTAACTTGGTGGCAGTGATTGAAGGACACGATTAATCCCACCGTTAGGAATCACTATTCCCAAGTCACCGAGTTTCTTCGCATGCCCGGTCATGGCGAGCATGTGCTCACTAACGGAGCTGCCTTCTTCCATCATGCGGTGAAGAATTTTTTCGATGCTTCATAGCATTCCACGGCCGCATGAGACTCAAAAATAGCTTACAGCTCTTACATAAACTCATGAGGATCGTGGTGCTCAAAATGTTTTTGAAGATCGGATTCCAGGACTGCACAGATGGCACACTCGAACTTGAGAGTACCGAATTTTCCGAGTCTCGTAAACAGCTTTTACTTCATCGGTTTCGGTTCGTAGGAGGGTCACCTAGCGGTGCATCAAGCACATATTGCAGATTTCCGCCAGAGAGGAAGATCCTCACATGACGGAGCCAGTCGGTGAAGTTGCTACCGTTGCTCTTAAGTTTCTCTTTCTCTAGGAACTGATTAAAATTGATTGGGGAAGCCATCTCTACAACATATATTTGCAAAAGTTTAGACTAAGTTTATGACAATTTGAGTTCAAATTTTAATTCAACATAATTAAAAATCTAGGTGAACTCCCACTCAAAACAATATCCCTCGCATTGTCTTAGTGATCACACGAACCAAATCCACCGCACCTATGTCCGATCATCACGAGACAAGGTGTGATTTCAATGGCGAACACTCAAAGTGTTCATCATATCAACCATATGATTCATGCTCTACCTTTCGGTATCACGTGTTCCGAGACCATGTCTCAGACATGCTAGGCTCGTCAAGGCCACCTTAGTATCCGCATGTGCAAAACTGTCTTGCACCCGTTGTATGCACTTGTTGATTCTATCACACCCGATCATCACGAGATGCTTCGAAACGACAAGTCTTGGCAACGGTGCTACTAAGGATGAACACTTTATTATCTTGAGATTTTAGTGAGGGATCATCTTATAATGCTACCGTCGCGATCTAAGCAAAATAAGATGCATAAAAGGATTAACATCACATGCAGTTCATATGTGATATGATATGGCCCTTTTGTCTTTGCGCCTTTGATCTTCATCTCCAAAGCACGGACATGATCTCCATCATCTTCGGGCATGATCTCCATCATCGTCGGCGTAGCGCCAAGGTCAATGGCGCCGTCTTCATGATTGTCCTCCATGTAGCAACTATTACAACTACTTTGAAATACTACTCAACATGAAATTTAAAGACAACCATAAGGCTCCTGCCGGTTGCCACAATACAATAATGATCATCTCATACATATTCATCATCACATTATGGCCATATCACATCACCAAACCCTGCAAAAACAAGTTAGACGTCTCTAATTTGGTTTGCATATTTTACGTGGTTTAGGGTTTTCGAGAGAGATCTAATCTACCTACGAACATGAACCACAACGTTGATACTAATGTTTTCAATAGAAGAGTAAATTGAATCTTCACTATAGTAGGAGAGACAGACACCCGCAAAGCCTCTTATGCAATACAAGTTGCATGTCGAACGAGGAACAAGTCTCATGAACGCGGTCATGTAAAGTTAGTCCGAGCCGCTTCATCCCACTATGCCACAAAGATGCAAAGTACTCAAACTAAAGATAACAAGAGCATCAACGCCCACAAAACCATTGTGTTCTACTCGTGCAACCATCTATGCATAGACACGGCTCTGATACCACTGTAGGATAACGTTGCATAGAAAACAAAAATTTTCCTACCGCAAACACGCAATCCAAGCCAAGATGCAATCTAGAAGACGGTAGCAACGAGGGGTTTATCGAGTCTCACCCTTGAAGAGATTCCAAAGCCTACAAGATGAGGCTCTTGTTGCTGCGGTAGACGTTCACTTGCCGCTTGCAAAAGCGCGTAGAAGATCTTGATCACGATCGCTTCCGGCGCCACGAACGGGCAGCACCTCCGTACTCGGTCACACGTTCGGTTGTTGATGAAGACGACGTCCACCTCCCCGTTCCAGCGGGGCGGCGGAAGTAGTAGCTCCTCTTGAATCCGACAGCACGACGGCGTGGTGTCGGTGGTGGTGGAGAAGTCCGGCGGAGCTTCGCTAAGCGTGCGGGATGTGGTGGAGGAGAGAGGCCGCTAGGGTTTGGGAGAGGGGGGCGCCGGCCACTAAGGGGTGCGGCCACCTTGGTGGTTCTTGGGTGGCCGGCCCCCTCCACTTGGCCCCTCATTATATAGGTGGAACCCCAAGTGTTGGTCTCCAAGTCTTCGAATAAGACCCGAACCAAAAACCTTCCATATGGTGGGGAAACCTACCCAAGCTAGGACTCCCACTAGAGGTGGGAGTTCCACCTCCCATATGGGGGGGTGGCCGGCCCCCTAAGGGGGAGTCCACTTGGGACTCCACCCCCACTAGGGTTGGCCGGCCATGGAGGTGGAGTCCCATGTGGACTCCACCTTCCTTGGTGGTTTCTTCCGGATTTTTCTAGAACCTTCTAGAACCTTCCATAGAACCTTCCGCGACATTTTAATTCACATAAAATGACATCCTATATATGAATCTTATTCTCCGGACCATTCCGGAACTCCTCGTGATGTCCGGGATCTCATCCGGGACTCCGAACAAATATTCGAACTCCATTCCATATTCAAGTTCTACCATTTCAACATCCAACTTTAAGTGTGTCACCCTACGGTTCATGAACTATGCGGACATGGTTGAGTACTCACTCCGACCAATAACCAATAGCGGGATCTGGAGATCCATAATGGCTCCCACATATTCAACGATGACTTTAGTGATCGAATGAACCATTCACATACAATACCAATTCCCTTTGTCACGCGATATTTTACTTGTCCGAGGTTTGATCCTCGGTATCACTCTATACCTTGTTCAACCTCGTCTCCTGACAAGTACTCTTTACTCGTACCGTGGTATGTGGTCTCTTATGAACTTATTCATATGCTTGCAAGACATTAGACGACATTCCACCGAGAGGGCCCAGAGTATATCTATCCGTCATCGGGATGGACAAATCCCACTGTTGATCCATATGCCTCAACTCATACTTTCCGGATACTTAATCCCACCTTTATAACCACCCATTTACGCAGTGGCGTTTGGTATAATCAAAGTACCTTTCCGGTATAAGTGATTTAAATGATCTCATGGTCATAAGGACTAGGTAACTATGTATCGAAAGCTTATAGCAAATAACTTAATGACGAGATCTTATGCTACGCTTAATTGGGTGTGTCCATTACATCATTCATATAATGACATAACCTTGTTATTAATAACATCCAATGTTCATGATTATGAAACTAATCATCCATTAATCAACAAGCTAGTTTAAGAGGCATACTAGGGACTTCTTGTTTATCTACATATCACACATGTACTAATGTTTCGGTTAATACAATTATAGCATGATATATAAACATTTATCATAAACATAAAGATATAAATAATAACCATTTTATTATTGTCTCTAGGGCATATCTCCTTCAGGTGATGTGAACCTAGAAAAGACAGATGAAAGAGAACCTGCCCTTCCGACTTGTTCTCTTGCCTATCCTTTACGCCAAAGCAATCTATGGTCTCAACAAGTCGGTTTTTGAAATTCAGCATAGTGCAACAAGAAATAATAAACAAGCTCATACATGCATTTCAAAGATTTGTCTTCGACAGAAAATTTAAGCAATAATACTTTAATTATATTTTACTAACTAATATAATTGGATCTATATTAAAAACACTTTATATTTTTTAAATTAATAATTATCATATAATTGAACTGATTTCTGGTTAAAGAAGACAAATCCTAAAAAATCACCGTACCAAAACTGACCCTGCACATTAAATTTACTTGATCTCGTACAACCTCCCAGCAGCTCGTTGTTGGGTATGTTTGTCAGTGACTGTTGGAGAGCACGAGGAGGTGCTTCCCCAGGAACTTTAATCCTCGGCATACTTTGGGCACATTCAATTTTTCGTCATTATAGCCCCTACGGATGGAGAGGACGCCCCATCTCGGAGATTTCGCACATCCCCCTCGCTCGCACCTTGCATCCCACCTTCACAAATTCACCACCGCCCTCTCTCCCCACTTCCGCCACTTTTTCTTCCTCGTCGTTTCCGCCGCGCTCCTGGACGAATTTGGGAACTGCGGGGAGCCCCTGTGGAGGACGACTCGGCCGGGGCTTTTTATTGGGGGCTATGGAGGTGGAGGACTCCTCACCGTCCTCCTCGCCGTCGTCATCTCCTTCGTCCGATTCCATCGACCTTAACTTCCTGCCGTTCCTCAAGAGGGAGCCCAAGTCGGAACCGGCTTCCCCGGAGCATGACTCTCTGCCGGCGGCCGCGCCGCCGCCGACGCCGGCGCCCGCGGCTGCGGTTGCTGCGGCGTACGTTGCCCCTACACCGGCAACGCCTGACCTGTATTCGGCGGAGGTAATGACGCCTCTGCAGTCGCTGCCGCCAAACCCTGACGAGGACGCCCTCTTCGCCGAGTACTGCCGGCTTGCGAGCCTCTACCTCCTATCGGCGGGGTCCGGGGCGATCGTGCCAGCGCCCACGCCGGAGGCGACCGCTCCGGCTGTTGTGCATCCTGGGTCGGGGTCTGTGGTGAAGAAGCGCCGGCCGCGGTCGTCAGAGCTGGTGCGGGTGTCCTCACTGAGCGTGCGGGATCAGATCTATTTCCGTGACGTGGTGCGCCGGGCGCGCATCACCTTCGAGTCGCTTCGAGGCCTGCTGCTCAAGGACGACGAGCGCGCGGAGGCGCTCGGCCTTGCGGGCGCCATCGGGCTTGCTCCGGTGGACCGGCGTCGCGTGCGCGCCGACTTGCGGGCCGCGGCACTCATGGCCGACCGAGACCTGTGGCTCAACCGGGACCGCCGCATCGTGGGGCCGATACCTGGGATTTCTGTAGGCGATGCATTCTTCTTCCGCATGGAGCTATGTGTGCTAGGCCTCCATGGCCAGGTGCAGGCCGGGATTGACTACCTCTCAGCAGGGCACTCTTCCTCAGGCGAACCTATAGCCACATCTATTATTGTGTCTGGTGGGTATGAAGATGATGATGACCGTGGTGACGTACTGGTGTACACCGGCCATGGTGGTCGAGACCCCAGCCTGCACAAGCATTGCGTCGACCAGAAGCTAGAGGGTGGTAATCTTGCCCTGGAGCGCAGCATGGCCTATGGTATTGAGATCCGCGTAATCCGTGCAGTCAAGTCTAAGTGCAGCCCTGTTGGGAAGGTCTACTTCTATGATGGCCTCTACAAGGTTGTTGACTACTGGCTCGATCGCGGGAAAGCTGGCTTTGGTGTTTACAAGTATAAAATGATTCGCATTGAGGGGCAGGAGCCCATGGGCTCTGTGAATTATCGTGCAGCTGAGCACCTTAAGGTGGATGCTCTATCGATGCGACCAACTGGATACCTGAGCTTTGATATTTCCATGGGTCGAGAGATCATGCCAGTTGCACTATATAATGATGTCGATGATGATAGGGACCCACTTTTATTTGAGTACCTGGTACGACCAATATTTCCATCTTCTGCGGTACAAGGGAAGTCTGCTGAGGGTGGTGGTGGGTGTGGGTGCACACATAATTGCTCAATTGGATGTTATTGTGCAGAAAGGAATGGGGGTGAGTTTGCGTATGATAAAGCTGGTGTTCTTTTACGGGGCAAACCACTGGTCTATGAGTGTGGTCCGTATTGCCGATGCCCACCTAGCTGCACCAACAGGGTTAGTCAGAAGGGGCTTAAGAATAGGCTTGAGGTGTTCAGGTCAAGGGAGACTGGGTGGGGTGTTCGGTCTTTGGATCTCATTAAGGCCGGCACGTTCATTTGTGAGTTTAGTGGGATAGTGCTTACTCATCAGCAGTCAGAGATAGTGGCAGGGAATGGTGATTGCTTGGTGCATCCAAACAGGTTCCCTTCAAGGTGGTTAGATTGGGGTGATATCTCTGATGTGTATCCTGAGTATGTGGCGCCGAATCTTCCTGCCATTGCAGACTTGAACTTTTCAATCGATGTTTCAAGGGCAAGGAATGTGGCTTGTTATTTCAGCCATAGTTGCAGTCCAAATGTTTTTATCCAGTTTGTGCTGTTTGACCACTACAACATGTCGTATCCCCATCTCATGATCTTTGCCCTGGAGAACATTCCGCCATTGAGGGAGCTAAGCATTGACTATGGAATGATTGATGAATGGGTTGGAAAGTTAACTATGTAGTCGGAGTATATCCATTGGACGGCAATACCTTCTTTACTTTTCCATTGGTGTGACATTGTCGTAATGCTTCTCTTGGGGATCATCGAGGAGATCGCTGCTAGAAGTTACTCTGCTGGTAATATTGTCAATCCTTGCTGCAATTCTGTTCTCTCGAACTTCGTAGGATTGTATTTAGAAATTGGATATTTTAATGGTTTTCATAACAGCTATATGTGTTTTATGCCTGTGTGAACTGTTTGGATTTGTATGTTTTCAACTTGCCTTGCATGTTATTCTGCTCCTACCAAGGATCATAAATCTGAGTGGTTTGTGTTGACAATTAGACGGCATGATGCACTTGTGGAACTGTCTAATTTGTATAAGATTTATTTTCGTATGAGGATTTGTTTGTGAAGTAGTTGCCACTTTGTACATATGCATGTGCATCCTTTTCTCTCAAATAGCAGGCTGATCCCTTTAACTATTTTCTCTCAGTTTGACCATGATATAGAACGGCTACTATATATACCTGGAACCTTGCATTACTTCCCCGTTACCGGCATTTTTCTATACATGATCTAGCATATTTAGTGTCCAACTGAACATGGCCCAGTAAGCTAGCAGTCTTTGATGAACATCACATGTCAGTGGTCTCATTATCAGGAACAGCTGAGATGTGATATAGAAAAATCATGTATTTCTGTTTCTGTTGCAAAAAAATATGTTTGTTAACAGACTCAGTTGCCATGGTTTCTCGGGCAAGATTCACATTTTTCCATGGATTATTCTAGAACCATTCGAGTTATTCGGGTTTGGACACCTGAATTAACCAATATATCTTTCTATTTTGGTGATGGTAGCAGGACATAAAAAATACAATAATACTAACAATTTGTCAAATTCATTCTTGATAGGATGTACTACCTCTGTTCCAAATTAAATGTTGCAATGCGGATGTATCTTAGACGCATTCAATATGTAGGTACATCCATATTTAGATAAAGTTGCATCAATTAATTTGGAACGGAGGGAATACATAAAAGTGTTATAGTCTATAAGATGCTTGGTCAGATAAATGAAAACATTGTGTAGTACTAGTGTACTATAGCAGTTATCTGTTACATATACTAGTATCATACTACCTGTCTTTGTTTAATCACTTACATGAGTGGACCCACTGGAAACGGCATGATTTATTTGCTGATACCGCTGTGTTACTCACCACATCAATCACCACAGGGAATAACTGCCGTTGGGGGTTATTTGCTCTGGTTCTAGATATTTACGGATGAGACTATTTGATTTACTTCAGGGCATTAAGTTCACACACATTGAAGTACTGGCGGGATGATATGGGCTTTTCCCAACAACAACGAAATGGTCAAATTGTGACTATACAAAAAAAATATTGATTGGTGTACTAATTGATAGGAGACTAGGTATCAGTATTGCAGGGGCATACATCCTTCTTTAGTGTTGAAGATTAAATTTGGATGTATCTAGATGCTATTTAGCAACAAATATTGAATGTTGAATGTTTAAATAGTATCTAGACACTAAAAATATTGAATGTTGTAACTGCTATTGCATTTAGTCCAAGGATAGGTGCTGCTTTCCAGCTATTGTCGTGAGTGTTTCTTTTTTTTCCTTCTTTTCTGTGATAGTATTTTAATGGAAGTTTTTCCTGATAGTGTACTTATTTAGTTTTACAATTATTTTGTTTCATGATTATACATAGTAACTGGATGGCAGCAGCTGTATACACAGGAAAAAAAAGTGAACTTGGTAGTACAAGTAATGTCCACTCTGCATTAGTTTCACTGGAGCAAATGCTTATTTGTACGAAGTTCAAAGCTAGGTTTATCCTAGTTTCATAGGAACAAACCGAGCCAAGCTTAGAGAAGTTATTGCATGTTTTTGTTCATTTTCATTCTACCTACATTTTATTAGATGTGCGAAAAAGTGTTATAGGAGACTAGGACTTGGTAACTATGAAAAGATTAGTCCAATTTAGTGGCTATGGAGTTAAACATATGATAGTTTCAGTTACATTGTGTTAACGGAGACCGAGTGGACCTTTGCGTGTTATAGGAGACAAAGCATCTGAATAGAACATTGGCGTGGCATGCTCTTAGGCTCTAACCTAGGTTTTATATGAATCCCTTCATATGTATATGCACTTGCTTCTTCGAACCAGCCTAAGTACATTAGCACAGGCAGATCCAAGGGTATCTTTTTCTCCAGGCCATCGGCTATAGAAAAATCTACATTAGTCACAACCAGATTTGTTTCATGATAGAAAATCTGGCCACTCAGCGTAAGATCGTCAACCGCGTCTCGCGAAATCTTGTAGACCACGAGGGAAAGAAAGGAAATCAACCTGGCAAAATTTTAGCCATAAAAATAGAGCCATCATTGACAGCAAAAGGTGTTACCATATTATTTTAGACTCTCAAATTATTGTTGTCATTGTTTCATGGGTAAAATCCTCTTTCTGCCTATGGTCAGTATGGCTAACATATCTAGTCCGAATCCGTAGTTCCATTTTGACATAATATTAATACTTCTTCTTATCTGATTTTTTTGCAAGATTTCGCCTACTTGTTGTCTTCGGGTAGGTTATGCTAGTACTCCCTCTGTCCCATGAAGGTTGTCTTGAGATTTGTCAAAATTTGGATACAAATCTTGAGTAAATTACATAAAACTACCACAAGTCGGGCTAGGGTAACAAGTCAGTAACTCTTTTGCTAATTTTTGCAAAAATTTACCAGTTCTGGGGCATGTCCTTACAAATTGCACCGATTACCTTCTAATAACGTTTTAACAGCAGACCTGACAGGTGGGGCCCATTTGTCAGGCTGAGCTGGCAGAGACACCTGGAGATGGAGCTGAGGTGGAGGTGGGGGCCACATATCAGTCCCCGTCTGTCTATTCTCCTTCTTCCTCCTTATCTCTCTCCTCTCCTCTCAGCACCTTCTCCGGCAACCACTGCCTCTGGCGCCACGCCGCCTCCTTCCGCCGCAACCAATCCCTGCTTTGAGCCCGCAACTCCTCCTTCCCCTGTGAGCCCTAGTCTAGCTCCTTCCAGTCACGCAGCTCCTCTGCTGGGTCTGCTTCCTCTGCTACTGCGCCACGCCCCTGGCCTTCCTCCGCCGCCGAAACGCGCCACCCGTTCCTTACCATAGCGACCTGGTCGGCGGTGACGAGGGCAACACGACGTTCTTGTCTTCTTCCGTTGGTGACCTACTGCACGCCTCCAGCCCCTCCCGAGCTCCGATGTGACGTAGAAGCTGCCCAGGCTCCCGCACATGGTCCAGCGGCGCTGCTGGCGAGGCCCCCGCGCCGGAGAAGTGGACGACCACTGAGAAGAGGGAGAGAAAAGGAAAACGCCGAGCAGAGCAGAGGAGGTGGCCGCCCGAAGCGTGCAAGGAGAGAGATAATGAGAGGAGAGGAAAAAAAGAGTGGAAAAAAGATGTGGGTCTGACACGTGGGTTCCACGTCCAACTTAGTTCCTCCTCCACGTGTGCTGCCAACTCAGCCTTGACAAATAGGCCCCGTCGGTCAGGATTGCTGTTAAAATGCTATTAGACTGGATTCAGCGTGATCTGTGACACGCCTCAGAACTTAGTGGGAATTGTTGTAGTTTTTTGTTACCCAGACCGAATTGTTGTAGTTTTTTGTAATTTACTCACAAATCTCACGCAACCTTAGTGGGACGGAGGGAGTACCTTGTAAAAGTGGACATAGCTCAAAATCCAACTTCTAACACGACCTAGCTCTATACCTTTTGTATATTGTTCAATGTTTTGTAATCGAGTTGCTTAGGTTGTACTTGTACAGTTAGTAATTTGGTTTGTTTTTAAACCTTGTGTTCTTCTTCTATTGATCCGTAACTTGTAACGTGAGCTTGCACTGAATTCTCATTGAATATTACGTGAAAAGGGAGTAAGAATTGTGTTTTCAACAGTAGTTTTGTACTTCCATGTCTACACAGTACTATACTATTTGTTTTTACCAAGTCATTTGATCAACAGCATATTGTAGTGGTTATTGTGTTTCAGATATGCAACTTTAAGGGTGTTCTTTACTTAGCTATTTGATGCTAACTCTTATGCTTGTGCTGTTGCAATTAGTTCAACTGATATTTGAATTGGATGTTTTCTTTTGATCCTTTTACATTGATAGCACAGTGAGCCTGGATAACAGTTTTTTGTACATTCTCCTAAACATAATAATGTTTTAGCCAAGTTTTAAACAATATCTGTTGCCCCTTTGTCATTATTTTTTCCTTTATTAAATCTCAATAAACTTAGCAATACCTTTCTTCTTTCAGTCTAATAATGGAGGATTCCACAGATCAATGTTTCGAGGATCGTGACACCTTTCCATGAGTCACATCTAAGCTCTTTATCATTAACGGGAATCAGCCATTTGGTGTATATTTCGCATGGCAACCGTGGTTACACCTTTGAAGCTTGATTTTTGCTGCTGGATGAAGCTTTGCACGGCACACACTGGGATTCAAGCTTTAGCCATTGCTTTTACATCATTGCCATGGAACTCCGTATATGTACATATATCTGTTAATTATCTAGTATCCAGGTGTACTTGTACCCCCTTGTGTTGCTAAATGGTTGTACCTCCATGAGTTATCGGTGCTGAAACAAACAATAGCTCGTAGGTTTGTAGATCTCGCTAAGTTAGGTTGTACAGGCGAATTGCTTGCAGTTGCAAGGGTACTGTGCAATTTGGCTGTCATGCAGAGTGAGCTCCGTGTGCACAGGGCAGAACTTTTTAAGAGAAACCTGCAGATTTACCATCGGTTGTGCACAGGTGGCAAACGCCTGAAGCTGATTGGACCATGATCAACATCGATTGGGCTTTCAGTGGGACTTCAGGGAATCGATGCTGGGGTTGTGTTGCTATGGATCATGAAAGCCAGCCAATGTTTGCAGTTTCTGCAACCAATGCTGGTGATTGGTGAAGCCCTTCGGTCTGAAACACATGCACACGTGAATGCTAGCTGCATTGCAGATCAGGTTGGAATAGGAAGACTGTTTTTTGCGACACACTGCCAAATCCTTCAAAGAGCAATTGTTTCCGATTCCTAGGACGATGCGCCCCTTGGAGCACGGTTCCGTGAAGTGAAGTACCATCTCCGGCTTGCCTTCATAGATTATCGCATTGTCTATATGCCTCGGTCGATTTGTTAGCATAGAACCATCAGTGCTAAATCTTCATTTTGGTACTACTTTGTGTTTCAGGCGTAAAAAATCACTAGATTTTGATGAGGTTTTCTCACCCCAGCCCAATTTGCTGAGGTGGACTAGAGCCCACCTATCAGTCCAGTTAAAAAAGTTAAACAACACAAAAAATAAATAAAAACAACAACAAAAAATAGAGGATCCCCCAATCGTATCCCTACCCCATCCCGCACGCACCCGCCGCTGAGTCTGCCCTCACGCAGCCACCGCCAAGCCTGCCTGCACGCAGCCGCCGAGCCGCACACCGGGGATGGGGAAGACGACCTTCGAACCCGCATGCAGCCGCCGAGCCTGCCCGGTGCCGCCGCCGAGCCATGCCCGTCGTGCTGCTGCAGGCGCTCGGGGTCAACCCCGCCATGGCCGACCTTGGGCTCGAGGCGGCTCCGGTCCCTACCGCCGCTGCCTCCCCTGAACGCGCCGTTGCCCCAACCCGGTCCACCCGCCGCTCGGTCTCCTCCCCACATGCCGGCGAGTAAGGCCGCCGCCGCATGCAAGCCCCTGCTCGATGGGCCCGAACCCCGGCCTCCCGCACGCTCTCCAGAGCCGCTGCGCTGCAAGGCCGTGGAGGGGTGGTCTCCGGCGAGGTGCAGGGCAACGAGTCAGCGACTCCATGGTCTCCATGGCCTCCGGCGAGGTGCAGGGCAGCGACCACATGGCCTCCGGCGAGGGATCCCTTCCTCAGCGAATACTCCGGTGAGGATGGAGAGAGATTTGACTTTTGATTTTTTCTAGATATTTAGGTTTCTTTTAATTATGCTGACATGTGGGGCCCAGTCTATTGGAAGAAATTTTTTCCACGTCAGCTTTACATGTGGGCCTGGCCTGTCAGAATCGTGTCAATTCGCGCTCAAACATGGTTTAGTGTTTTTTGTGAAAATGTGGGCAGAATGTGGTAGTTTTTTTTGCTTTCGAAAGATAAAGTGATACCAAAATCGATATTTAGCTGGGAATGTAGTGGTTTTATGCAAACAACTCGTCTCGATCATGTAACAAGCCAGCCCATGCCCATGACCTGGAGGCGCTGGGTGTGGCCCAGCTACGAGGATACCACAAAGTGTGGTTTGAACAAGGGTCCGCCTAGGTCACAGTCAACTGAGAAAATGTTATGTCTCAGTCGACATGCTCGATCAGCATCAGGTCCTCGTTCTGTTCTGCCTTCTTTGTAGACCCGTTCTTTCCCTCGCAAAACCGTGTACCATCTGGCCCATGTACATGTTTCTGACTAATTCAATCTAGGCTTCATATCTCTCCTATTCTATGTGGGCTACAAGGATCGAGAAAAAGTAAGCAAATGTATGACGGATCAGCTCACCCATCCCCCAGCCAGACACGAGACATGGGAGTTTTGTTCGCAATTTTACTTTTAAATTTTATGTACATTCATTTTCGCTCACCACTCCCAGCCGCACCTTCTTGAGCATGGTGAGAAGGGTAGAAGACTAGAACCCTAATAAAAAAACAGTTGAAGATCACCGAAAAAGCACATGTACATGATTTAAACGTAATTGATTCGGTATTGCAACATTAAAAATGTTATACAGAATACAATGACATTTGCAGGGTTTAAACACACACAAATTAAATGAATGTACATAAAATTTAAAAGTAAAAATAGAAAGAATAGCTTGCACTTGAAGTATGGAAGAATGTGTGTCCTATGAATATCTGGGGTGGATATTTTTGAATAAAATACAACTATACAAGTTTATCACTCAAGCTTCAAAAGTTTCTCGAATAAAGGTGCAACTCATGTCGAGTGGCATGTTTCTCGGAGAAAGTTGCAACTCGACAAGAGATGAATGATACACGAAGAAAGGAGTAACTCAACAGGAGTTGCACGTTTATCGAAGATAGGTGCAAAAGCGACATGAGTTCCTGGTTTCTCGAAGAAAGGTGCAACTCGTGTCGAGTTGCACATTTCTTGAAGAAAGGTGCAACCCGTGTCGAAGAAAGGTCCAACTCATGTTAGAGAATGTTGCAACTCGACACAACATGAATGTTGCTTGAATAAAGGAGTAACTCAAAACGAGTTGCACGTTTCTCGAAGAAAGGTGCAACTTGACACGAGTTGCACGTTTATCGAAGACAAATGCAAAAACTACACAAGTTCCTCTTTTCTCGAAGAAAGGTGCAACTTGTGCTGAGCTGCACGTTACTTGAAAAAAGGTGCAACTCGAGAAGGAGTAACTCAACACGAGTTGCACGTTTCTCGAAGCAAGGTTGGACACTAGTTGCACGTTTATCGAATATAGTGGAAAAACGACGTGAGTTCCTTGTTTCTTCAAGAAAAGAGAAACTCATGTCGTTTTTGAATTTGTCTTCGATAAAAGTGCAACTCATGTTGAGTTCTCTTTTTTTTAAGTAGCATTCATCTCGTGTCGAGTTGCAACTTTCTCCAACACAAGTTGCACCTTTCTTCGAGAAATGTGCAACTAGTGTCGGAGAAAGTTGCAACTCGACATGAGATGAATATTACTCGAAGAAATGAGTAACTCAACACGAGTTGCACGTTTCTCGAAAAAAGTGCAACTGGACACGAGTTGCACATTTATCGAAGATAGGTGCAAAAAGACATGAGTTCCTCGTTTCTCGGAGAAAGGTGCAACTTGTGTTGGAGAAAGTTGCAACTCGACACGAGATGAATGCTACTTAAAAAAAAGAGAACTCAACATGAGTTGCACTTTTATCGAAGACAAATTCAAAAACGACATGAGTTTCTCTTTTCTCGAAGAAAGGTGCAAGTCATGTCGAGTTGCACGTTTCTCAAAAAACAGTGCAACTCATGTCAAGTTGCATGTTTCTCGGAGAAAATTGCAACTCGGCACGAAATGAGTGATACTCAAAGAAAGGAGTACTCAACATGAGTAGACGTTTCCGAATGGCAGATGTAAAAAATGGCACAAGTTGTACGTTCTCAAAGAAAGTGCAACTCAACATGATTTGTACATTTTCTCAAAGACAGGTGCAAAGAAAAAACACGAGTTAGCATGTTTCTCAAAGAAAGGTGCATTTGTACACGGGAAGTGTGTTACTCGAAAAAAGGTATAACTAGACACTAGTTGCACTTTTCTCGAAGAAATGTGCAACTCCACATAAATTGCACGGTTCTTGATGAAAGGTGCAAGTCCGCACTAGTTGCATGTTTCTCGAAAAACTGTGCAACTCGACACATGAAAGACATAAAAAATATAAACACAAATACCACTATATTCTATTAGTTCTAATTCTTGTATTAGTTATACTTGTACGAACACTGTCAGAGAAAGTTAATAATCATTATGTGATGAGAGAAGCTAATTGGTAATAGCAATTACTTTGTACTTCTCATTTGTCAACTTCGACCAAACAATCAAACCATGAAAAAAGAAGTGGTAAAAACTTACAATTGTATTCACTGCCTTTAGGACAACTATTTCATCCTCAGAGTCAGATCCATCTTGAGTAGTTGAAACCATATAGAGAAGTGTGAACAATAAGAGAAACAAATATAATAAAAGACAGATAGGAAAAAAACATAAAAGACATTATTACTAATCATCCTTTCCTCATGGCTACGGTCAGAGTAACGGTTTCCCCCCGAGTACACTGTGTCATTCTGAAGGATCATAGTGCAACCTACTTCTTGTTTTCTTTCTATTGTTCTAGTCCAATCTCCAATGCAAATTTAAGAAAAAATATACAAAGTTAGCTTAGGTACAACATGAATTAGGTCCTACGCACACCACATAGAAAAAAGGTACATGAGCAGTACTCATCCACCAAAAAGATCTTTCAACACAAGTCAGAAAGTTAACACAAAAGAGAGCAGTCATTGAGCTGATCACATGAGCCAGCATTGCACTCTGTGATGAAGAGACAATTTAGTAACAAACTACAGAGGACACCGTTTGGAACACTTCAGTTATTCAGATAAACTTCACAACAGCACATGCACAACAACGAGTAACCATGTATTTACCACAAAAAAAATGCAAAAAATAATTTCAACCAAATTCACTACAAAATGTATATTTACACTTAAATATTGAGTAAAAACAGAACGTATACATGTGTAGTTGTAGTCTACCGATTCACATAGACAGACCATAATTCCTTCCTCATATTTGCTGCTCTTGAGCGGGGTTAGAATCAATTGATGGATGAAGACGCTTGACCTGACCACTACCTAGCATCTGAACAACGCAAAAGCTCCGTACAGAAAACTCTAAATCGAAGCCAAAATCAACGATCGAGCTATGCCATAACAAAGAGAACACATCTGCGATTTGGTACAAAATCAGTCAGTTCAGAAATTGAAATGATGCAGGGCTCAGAAACAAAATTATCTGGAGAGTTTTCCACCGGATAGACACTGATGGAGACGGCAAGGTTGACGTCGAACTCGCCAGCCTCCTTGAGCTCGCCTCCACAGCTGTGTCTGCCAAGTTCCGCTGTTCCCTCTAGAATGAAACTGCGACATGTTTTCGGAAAGAAACATAGACTGGGATAAAATATAAAACAAATGGACACAGTACCGAGTGATAGACCCGCAGAAAAGCCCAACCCAGTAACGCGACACACCAGAAACGTGAAAGACACACCACATGGACGAGCACAAATCTCCAAGACAATCCAGCGGCTGAAACAATCGACTGAGACTTAAGCTTTTCTCAATCACCTGAGACATAGCAATTCCGTTTGAACAATACCCAATTGATGTAACCAGGGCCTTATGTGTTGATTATGCTGACCTGAGTTAATGGAATGTCGCCGTTCCATGTAAAAAAAAATTCTGAATCATCATCACTCGTTTCGGTTTATCCCGTACAGAGAGTTGTGTCTCCTATCTCGAATCCATAACTCCACCACTGATTCCTCGCTGGATCACCATCATTATCGCTCAGACTAGCTAATGGGAGTATCATAAGTAGTATCATGCATGCTACGTTGGCAAAAATCTAACGTGACGCACCAATTAATGAGACGAGAGATGGAAATTGTATCATAATATGATACTGTATCATAGCACGCAAATCTACAAAACTTAGTGGCAAACACATCATGTACACCAATTTGCATTGAGATTTTACAAAATATTAAATATAATGATACTATGATACTATCTTATGATACTTTGCATTGTGGGGTAGTATCATAAACTAGTATCATGTGCATGATACTAGTGTATGCTACTTTCCATTGTGACTAGTCTCACACTACGGGAAATCACAATCTGGTATTAGAGCTGTAATCCCTCCACTCAGGCTCGAAATCTTGTGGTCGGACCTGTACAATTACACCCCGTTAGGCCTTGTTGCGTTTGTAGTGTTCTATGTGTATAATTTCAAAGGGATTTGGTGAAAACATCCTGTTCGCCCAATCCACTTCTCCGTCCAATCCACTTCCTAATAAATCCGCCTAGTACTTAAACCACTTGTTTGTAACACAGGATTTGCATAGAAATGTATCGGACACATGTTTTGCACACACGTATAAAAATATGATCTTTTTTCACACACTGAGGCGTGCGTTCCAGGCAAGCGATGGCATTGTCGCTGCCAGGCGTACGTCCGGGGCAAAATAGGGTGGGGGTGTGTCTCGGGGGAGGTGCTATACACCAGGCTGGTCGGTGCGGACCGAGTGCCGCACACTCCAAGGTGGGTGTTGGGCCGGCCTAGCAACTATCTTGTTTTTCCTTTTTTTTTTCTGTTTTTTCTCCTTTTTTTGGTGTTTCTTTTCTTTTTTTTCTACGTTTTCTAAATTCAATTTTTTAAATCTGAATTTTTCCGGATATACTTTTTAAAAATCTATTTTTTTCAGAATTTGAACATTTTTTTAATACTAACATATTTTAAATTTGTATATTTTCCAAACTTTGAAAAACAATATTTTTGAAAAATTAATATTTTTTATTTATGAACAATTTTTGAATTTGAATATTTTTAAAATTTAAATAAAATCTCAAATTTGAACAATTATATTTTAAAAAATTTCATTTCAAATATATTTCATGCATGACCAATTTTTGAGTTTGAACAATTTTTATATTTGAACAATTTTCAAATTTGAAAAAATCATATTTGAACTATTTTTGAATTTTATTTTTTTTCGAATTTTAATAATTCTCAAATTTGAAAAAAAATTAAATAGAAAATAAAAGGAAAAAAGAAAACTGAAAATAGAAAAACAAATAAACAAAAAAAATAGAAGCAGAAAACGAAACGAAAAGAAAAGCTAAATGGGCAAGGCTCAATACCCGAGCAGGGTGTGCGGGGCCTGGTAGGCACCAATCTAGTCGGTGTATAGCACTGGCCGTGTCTCGGTTGCACTCCAACCCGACGTCTTTTTGACAAAACTCTAGGACGTGGTGATGCAACCCGACTTTCGTTCTCCAGCGCATCATGTGCGTTAACACCGACACGTCACAGAAATGTGAATCTTCTCCTTTATGTGCCTACAATTGTCTGTCATGAATGGCATGCTATTCATCCTCCGTCATACGATCATGATAGGAATACATCGCCAAGTATGGAGGAAGTAGACGACGCCATGGAGGTTCGAGGACTCAAGGCCGAGGTCGTGGAAGCATGGAAGAGATCGTCGAGGAGAAGGAGACGCGCCAGGAAGGCCGACACTGCTGCTTAGGATGACCGGCACGGCCGCCCTGCCACTATGCCTAATGACGACGACACTGCCGCCCTACCTGCACCAGCCCCGTCGCCCTACCCGCGCCGGCCCTGCTGCCACACTACAAAGAGCATCAAATCTGAACCCGTTATCCCTTTGTATGTCTAAACTACCCATCCTTAGTGGCTCCCTATATATAGGCTCCCACCTCCCGCTTTCATTAGGCTAGTCATAGTGGGGAGTAACTTAGACTAGTAACATGACATATGTTACTAGTCTAAGTTACTACCTCCATAGTGGGTAGTAACTTATATGTGGTGTCATGCATTGTGTCATTTACTATGGTGTAGACTCAACTTGTCTTGCGGTGTGTGATGTTATGGTAACATAGCTAGTTACCACCCCACTCTCTTTATTCATTCATTGCCATGTCATGTCACCAAAATGTCTTGAATTGTGTGATGTTAGTAGCTAAGTTACTCCCACTATGAGCAGTCTTAGTTAGAGTTGAATTGAGAACTTGGCTTATGCCTCCACCATCCCTTTGGGATTAGGGAAACCCCCTCCTTAGATTACCAAATCTATTGTATCAAGACACTCCTTATATGATTAGTCTCTCACATTCGTGATTCTACCGCCGGTCTTTCACTCGTGTGATTCTACCGATCATATGCCGATCATATACCGATCTTTCTCTCGGGAACTCAACCTCGTGTCTTTCTCTCGAGAGATTCTATCGGGACAGTGGTTTGGGTTGTCAGGAGTAAACTAAATTGTATCGGGCTGTGTTGCGTGTGTTCATCGTGTTCTTCGTGGTCATCCCTCACCTCCTTGTGTCCTTAATCAAATTCGTGAGATCGGGCAACCCACGTGGCCTTAGACCTCATCATATGGTATCGGAGCAAAGATTGCCACGAATTTGACCTCCCAATTTCATCTAATTTTTTTTTCAAAAATTGCCCAAAAAATAGCTCGGAATTTTAATCTTCGGATTTATTGTATTTTTTGTGGTTTTGATTCACGGATCTGGTCTATTTGTGGTTGATCTATGTTTTCTCTAATTTTCGTGGTCTAATTCTTCGTACTTCCTGTTAAAGTAATTACCTTGTATAGATATAAGATCTCACCTACCGTATCATTCCGTTTATTCGGTTGTATAGATTGATACGAGGCTGATCTCTTCCTTGGCTTCCAAGGCTCCCTGTACACGGTACCATATAAATACCTGAGCTGATCGCCCCTTGGCGTGGCGTGTTCCTCATCTCTTTATTCTGGTATCAGAGCCCAGGTCTCAAGTTTAAATCCTAGCTTTCACATGGTTTTCGCAATTAAGCCTAAAAATTGTTGTTGTCCCCCTCTTTAGCCATCGCTATTTCGGTGTGCTCTTCTTCGTTCACGTGTTGACTTTCTCTACTCCCGTCACACGCGAGTGGGGGTGTTGTGAAGTGTATATGTGGATTGTCTAGCCATTTCCATCAGTTCGGACTTTTGGTTCAAGTGGCTAGTGCATGAAGCTTAACATGGTATCAGAGCAGATTGCATCTGCCTAAATTCCTCTCGATCTCAACCTAGCTTCCGCAAGCCGCCATGAGTGCTCCGGCCGACACCAGCTCTGCCCTGGGAGCGCTGACTTCCGGCACCATGCACTCCGACTCCACCGCGGCCCTCTCCACTGCCGTGGTACCCGCCTCGCCGGCGTCCCTCGCCGTCAACGTCGCTAGCGTGAAAACGCACGTCCCCGTCGTCCTCGACCTCAAGGCCTCCAACTACTCCAAGTGGCGCATGCTCATGGGCGTCCTCCTCGACAAGTACGACCTCACCGGCCACGTCGCCCACAACACTCCGGCCGCTAAACGCACCGCCGAGTGGAATCGCCAGGACTTTGTCGTCCGCTCGTGGCTCTACGGCTCCATCAGCGAGGAGATCCTCGACATCATCATGGGAGAGAACCAGACGGCGTACGAGGCCTACGTGCTCATCCGCAACCTCTTCCTCGACAACCAGATGACCCGCGCCGTCTACCTCGAGGCGGAGTTCCGCGCCATCACCCAGGGTGACCTCTCCATCACCGCCTACTGCCACCGGCTCAAGTCGCTCTCTGACGCGCTGCGCGATGTCGGGCAACCGGTGACCGACCAGACGTTGGTTCTCAACTGCCTCCGCGGTCTGAATCCTCGCTTCGCCGACATCACGACCTTGGTCACCATGCAGGTTCCCGTGCCCACGTTCCTGCAAACCAGGTCCCTCCTGCTCCTCCGCGAGACTCAGCTCGCCCACACCTTCCAACCATCGCCCCAGGTCGCGCTCTACGGGAACAACACCGGCTCCGGCTCGTCGTCCGGCGGCGACCAGGGCGGCCGCAGCTCCGGCGGTGGTGGAGGCGGCAATGGCCGCGGCTGGCGCAAGAAGAACAAGAACGGAGGCGGCGGTGATCGCAGCGGCAACGCTGACTTGCGCGACACACGCTCGGTTGTGTCCCCTGGCCCGTGGATCTGCTTCAACCCACACACGGGCCAGGCACAGCAGATGCAGCCCAACTGGAGGCCCACCAGCGGACCGAGCCTACCATCAGGCGGACCAGGCCTCCTTGGGCCACGGCCTACTGGACCATCGCAGCAGCGTCAGCCCACCTGGGTCCCTCCAGGCCAGCAGGCGTACGTCACCCAGCTCGCACCACTTCATGGCCAGGCATTCGGCACGAATGCGCCACCACCTGCGACGCCGTACCTCCCGTACGGCTCTGGCGACCACACCATCAGCGCACCAGCATGGGACTGCTCCGCCCTCGTCGCTGCACTGAATAACACCGCCAGCTCCTCCAATGCAGGCGGATGGGTTATGGACTCCGGCGCCACTTCTCATATGGTCTCGGACCCCGGTATAATTTCCTCTCCTACCCAACTATCTTCTCCTTCCCATGTCACCGTCGGCAACGGCATCTCTTTACCTATTTCTAACACTGGTCATACTACTCTATCCACACCACATCGCACTTTTCTTCTAAACAATGTCCTAGTAGTTCCTGATATTATCAAAAATCTTCTTTCTACTCGTCAATTTACTATTGATAATTCTTGTTCTGTGGAATATGACCCTTTTGGTTTTTCCATTAAGGATCTTCGAACTTGGCGCGAGATCATACGCTGCAGTAGCCCCGGTCCACTCTACGAGTTTTCTACAAGCGCCAGCTCACCATCTTCCTTTGGCCTCGTTGCTTCCACCGACTCCACCGAGCTATGGCATCGCCGCTTAGGACATCCGGGTCGTGACGCTATGTCACATTTATCTAGACAATTTGCTATCCCATGTAATAATGCTACTATGGTTTGTCATGCATGCCAACTTGGCAAGCATGTCCGTCTTCCTTTTTCTAGGTCTCAAACTATTTGCGTTGTCCCTTTTCAGCTACTCCATTGTGATTTATGGACCTCTCCCGTTGCGAGCAATTCTGGTTATAAATATTATCTTGTCATAGTTGATGATTTCTCTCATTATATGTGGACATTTCCCCTACGGCGCAAATCCGACACTTCTGATGTCCTCATTAATTTTATAGCCTATGCCCGCACCCAATTCAACCTTCCTGTCGTTTCTCTTCAAACCGACAATGGCACTGAATTTGTTAACTCTACCCTAGTCGAGTTCCTTGCTCGTCACGGCATCCATCTCCGCATGTCATGCCCCTACACCTCCCCACAAAATGGCAAAGCTGAGCGCGCCTTGCGTACTCTCAACGACATTATTCGTACACTACTTTTCCAAGCCCACATGCCACCCTCCTACTGGGCCGAGGCACTCGCCGCAGCAACCTATCTCGTCAATCGCCGTCCGTGCCAACCACTAGGATTTCGTATTCCCTACACTCTCCTATACCAAAAACCAGCCTCATACTCCGATCTTCGGGTCTTCGGTTGTCTTTGCTACCCTAATCAATCCGCCACAGCTCCTCACAAACTCGCCCCTCGCTCGACTGCGTGTGTCTTTTTAGGGTATCCTACTTCTCACCGCGGCTATCGCTGCCTTGAGATCTCTTCCCGGCGAGTCATCACTTCCAGACACGTCATCTTTGACGAAAATAATTTTCCTTTCGCCCAAGCTCAACCCGTTCAGCCGGCCGACTCCCTAGACTTTCTGCTCGAGCTAGCTCACACGCAACCCATCCCACCTGTATACACGGTGGCCCAGCCAAGCATGCATGTGTCTGAAGGAGATATGCCCTAGAGGCAATAATAAAGTGGTTATTATTTATATCTTTATGTTTATGATAAATGTTTATATATCATGCTATAATTGTATTAACCGAAACATTAGTACATGTGTGATATGTAGACAACAAGAAGTCCCTAGTATGCCTCTTAAACTAGCTTGTTGATTAATGGATGATTAGTTTCATAATCATGAACATTGGATGTTATTAATAACAAGGTTATATCATTATATGAATGATGTAATGGACACACCCAATTAAGCGTAGCATAAGATCTCGTCATTAAGTTATTTGCTATAAGCTTTTGATACATAGTTACCTAGTCCTTATGACCATGAGATCATGTAAATCACTTATACCGGAAAGGTACTTTGATTACACCAAACACCACTGCGTAAATGGGTGGCTATAAAGGTGGGATTAAGTATCCGGAAAGTATGAGTTGAGGCATATGGATCAACAGTGGGATTTGTCCATCCCGATGACGGATAGATATACTCTGGGCCCTCTCGGTGGAATGTCGTCTAATGTCTTGCAAGCATATGAATGAGTTCATAAGAGACCACATACCACGGTACGAGTAAAGAGTACTTGTCAGGAGACGAGGTTGAACAAGGTATAGAGTGATACCGAAGATCAAACCTCGGACAAGTAAAATATCGCGTGACAAAGGGAATTGGTATTGTATGTGAATGGTTCATTCGATCACTAAAAGTCATCGTTGAATATGTGGGAGCCATTATGGATCTCCAGATCCCGCTATTGGTTATTGGTCGGAGTGAGTACTCAACCATGTCCGCATAGTTCACGAACCGTAGGGTGACACACTTAAAGTTGGATGTTGAAATGGTAGAACTTGAATATGGAATGGAGTTCGAATATTTGTTCGGAGTCCCGGATGAGATCCCGAACATCACGAGGAGTTCCGGAATGGTCCGGAGAATAAGATTCATATATAGGATGTCATTTTATGTGAATTAAAATGTCGCGGAAGGTTCTATGGAAGGTTCTAGAAGGTTCTAGAAAAGTCCGGAAGAAACCACCAAGGAAGGTGGAGTCCACATGGGACTCCACCTCCATGGCCGGCCAACCCTAGTGGGGGAGGAGTCCCAAGTGGACTCCCACTTAGGGGGCCGGCCACCCCCCCATATGGGAGGTGGAACTCCCACCTCAAGTGGGAGTCCTAGCTTGGCTAGGTTTCCCCTCCATATGGAAGGTTTTTGGTTCGGGTCTTATTCGAAGACTTGGATACCAACACTTGGGGTTCCACCTATATAATGAGGGGCATAGGGGAGGGGGCCGGCCACACCAAAGCCACAAGTTGGCCGCACCCCCTTGAGGCCGGCCACCCCCTCCCAAACCCTAGCCGCCCCCTTCTCCTCCATATCTTCCGCGTAGCTTTAGCGAAGCTCCGCCGGAGTTCTCCACCGCCACCGACACCACGCCGTCGTGCTGTCGGATTCAAGAGGAGCTACTACTTCCACTGCCCGTTGGAACGGGAGGTGGACGTCGTCTTCATCAACAACCGAACGTGTGACCGAGTACGGAGGTGCTGCCCGTTCGTGGCGCCGGAACCGATCGTGATCAAGATCTTCTACGCGCTTTTGCAAGCGGCAAGTGAACGTCTACCGCAGCAACAAGAGCCTCCTCTTGTAGGCTTTGGAATCTCTTCAAGGGTGAGACTCGATACCCCCTCGTTGCTATCGTCTTCTAGATTGCATCTTGGCTTGGATTGCGTGTTCGCGGTAGGAAATTTTTTGTTTTCTATGCTACGTTATCCTACAGTGGTATCAGAGCCGTGTCTATGCATAGATGGTTGCACGAGTAGAACACAATGGTTTTGTGGGCGTTGATGCTCTTGTTATCTTTAGTTTGAGTACTTTGCATCTTTGTGGCATAGTGGGATGAAGCGGCTCAGACTAACTTTACATGACCGCGTTCATGAGACTTGTTCCTCGTTCGACATGCAACTTGTATTGCATAAGAGGCTTTGCGGGTGTCTGTCTCTCCTACTATAGTGAAGATTCAATTTACTCTTCTATTGAAAACATTAGTATCAACGTTGTGGTTCATGTTCGTAGGTAGATTAGATCTCTCTCGAAAACCCTAAACCACGTAAAATATGCAAACCAAATTAGAGACGTCTAACTTGTTTTTGCAGGGTTTGGTGATGTGATATGGCCATAATGTGATGATGAATATGTATGAGATGATCATTATTGTATTGTGGCAACCGGCAGGAGCCTTATGGTTGTCTTTAAATTTCATGTTGAGTAGTATTTCAAAGTAGTTGTAATAGTTGCTACATGGAGGACAATCATGAAGACGGCGCCATTGACCTTGACGCTACGCCGACGATGATGGAGATCATGCCCGAAGATGATGGAGATCATGTCCGTGCTTTGGAGATGAAGATCAAAGGTGCAAAGACAAAAGGGCCATATCATATCACATATGAACTGCATGTGATGTTAATCCTTTTATGCATCTTATTTTGCTTAGATCGCGACGGTAGCATTATAAGATGATCCCTCACTAAAATCTCAAGATAATAAAGTGTTCATCCTTAGTAGCACCGTTGCCAAGACTTGTCGTTTCGAAGCATCTCGTGATGATCGGGTGTGATAGAATCAACAAGTGCATACAACGGGTGCAAGACAGTTTTGCACATGCGGATACTAAGGTGGCCTTGACGAGCCTAGCATGTACATACATGGTCTCGGAACACGTGATACCGAAAGGTAGAGCATGAATCATATGGTTGATATGATGAACACTTTGAGTGTTCGCCATTGAAATCACACCTTGTCTCGTGATGATCGGACATAGGTGCGGTGGATTTGGTTCGTGTGATCACTAAGACAATGCGAGGGATATTGTTTTGAGTGGGAGTTCACCTAGATTTTTAATTATGTTGAATTAAAATTTGAACTCAATTTGTCATAAACTTAGTCTAAACTTTTGCAAATATATGTTGTAGAGATGGCGTCCCCAATCAATTTTAATCAGTTCCTAGAGAAAGAGAAACTTAAGAGCAACGGTAGCAACTTCACCGACTGGTTCCGTCATGTGAGGATCTTCCTCTCTGGCGGAAATCTGCAATATGTGCTTGATGCACCGCTAGGTGACCCTCCTGCAGAAACTGAAACCGATGAAGTAAAAGCTGTTTACGAGACTCGGAAAATTTGGTACTCTCAAGTTCAGTGTGCCATCCTGTGCAGTCTGGAATCCGATCTTCAAAAACGTTTTGAGCACCACGATCCTCATGAGTTGATGAAAGAGCTGAAAGCTATTTTTGAGACTCATGCGGCCGTGGAATGCTATGAAGCATCGAAACAATTCTTCAGATGCATGATGGAAGAAGGCAGCTCCGTTAGTGAGCACATGCTCGCCATGACCGGACATGCGAAGAAACTCAGTGACTTGGGAATAGTGATTCCTAACAGACTGGGGATTAATCGTGTCCTTCAATCACTGCCACCAAGTTACAAGAACTTTGTGATGAACTACAATATGCAGAACATGAACAAGGAGTTACCTGAACTCTTTGGCATGCTAAAAGCTGCTGAGATTGAGATCAAGAAAGAGCACCAAGTGTTGATGGTCAACAAGACCACCAGTTTCAAGAAACAGGGCAAGTCTAAGGGAAAATTCAAGAAGGGTGGCAAGAAAGCTGCCACGCCTACTATGAAACCTAAGAACGGCCCTAAGCCTGATGCTGAGTGCTATTACTGCAAGGAGAAGGGACACTGGAAGCGTAATTGCTCCAAGTATCTGGTTGATCTGAAGAGCGGCCTTGTCAAGAAGAAGAAAGAAGGTATATCTGATATACATGTTATAGATGTTTATCTCACTCGTTCTCGTTCTAGTACCTGGGTATTTGATACTGGTTCGGTTGCTCATATCTGTAACTCGAAACAGGAACTAAAGAATAAACGAAGACTACTGAAAGATGAAGTGACGATGCGCGTTGGAAATGGATCCAAAGTCGATGTGATCGCTGTCGGCACACTTCTTCTACATCTACCTTCGGGATTTGTTTTAAGCCTAAATAATTGTTATTTTGTACCCGCGTTGAGCATGAACATTATATCTGGATCTTGTTTAATGCAAGACGGTTATTCATTCAAGTCTGAGAATAATGGTTGTTCTATTTTTATGAATAATATCTTTTATGGTCGAGCACCACAAAAGAATGGCTTATTTCTGTTAGATCTCGATAGTAGTGATACGCATATACATAACATTGATTCTAAGCGAATTAAATTGAATGATAATTCTACTTATATGTGGCACTGTCGTCTTGGTCATATTGGAGTGAAACGCATGAACAAACTCCATACTGATGGATTACTTGAATCACTTGACTTTGAGTCACTTGATAGATGCGAAGCATGTCTAATGGGAAAAATGACAAAGACTCCATTTTCTGGTATGATGGAGCGAGCTACTGACTTATTGGAAATCATACATACCGATGTATGTGGACCAATGAGCGTAGCATCGCGCGGTGGTTATCGTTATGTTCTAACCTTCACAGATGATCTGAGTAGATATGGGTATATCTATTTCATGAAACATAAATCCGAAACTTTCGAGAAGTTTAAGGAATTCCAAAGTGAAGTAGAAAATCAACGTAACAAGAAGATCAAATTTCTACGATCTGATCGTGGAGGTGAATATCTGAGTTATGAGTTTGGCATGCATTTAAAGAAATGCGGAATACTTTCACAATTGACACCGCCGGGAACACCTCAATGAAACGGTGTGTCCGAACGTCATAATCGAACTCTCTTAGATATGGTTCGTTCTATGATGTCTCTTACTGATTTGCCGTTATCATTTTGGAGTTATGCATTAGAGACAGCCGCATTCACTTTAAATAGAGCACCATCAAAATCCGTAGAAACGACACCGTATGAATTATGGTTTAATAAGAAACCTAAGCTGTCGTTCCTGAAAGTTTGGGGTTGCGAAGCCTATGTAAAGAAGTTACAACCGGACAAGCTAGAACCCAAAGCGGAGAAATGCGTCTTCATAGGATACCCTAAGGAAACTATAGGGTATACTTTCTATCACAAATCCGAAGGCAAAATCTTTGTTGCTAAGAACGGAACCTTTCTTGAGAAAGAATTTCTCACTAAAGAAGTGACTGGAAGAAAAGTAGAACTCGATGAGATTGATGAATCTATACTCGTTGATCGAGTAGCGCGATCGGAAGTTGTACCAGTGCCGCCTACACCGGCAACAGAGGAAGCTAATGATAATGATCATGAAACTTCGAACGAGGAAACTACTGAACCTCGCAGATCGACAAGGGAACGTACCACTCCGATTGGTATGATCCTTGTCTAAATGTCATGATTGTGGATAACAATGATGAGGACCTGCGACGTATGAAGAAGCGATGATGAGCCCAGATTCCAACAAATGGCAAGAAGCCATGAAATCCGAAATGGGATCCATGTATGATAACAAAGTATGGACTTTGGTAGACTTACCTGATAGCCGAAAGGCTGTCGAGAATAAATGGATCTTCAAGAGAAAAACAGATGCTGATGGTAATATTACTGTCTATAAAGCTCGACTTGTCGCAAAGGGTTTCGACAAATTCAAGGAGTTGACTACGATGAGACTTTCTCACCTCGTAGCGAAGCTAAAATCTGTAAGGATTTTGTTAGCAATAGCTGCATTTTTCGATTATGAGATTTGGCGGTATGGATGTCAAAACGGCGTTCCTTAATGGAGACATTGAGGAAGAGTTGTATATGGTACAACCCAAAGGTTTTGTCGATCCTAAAAATGCCGACAAAGTATGCAAACTTCAGCGTTCAATCTATGGACCGAAGCAAGCATCAAGAAGTTGGAACCGTCGCTTTGATAAGGTGATCAAAGACTTCGGGTTTATACAAAGGTCATGGAGAGGCCTGTATTTACAAGAAAGTGAGTGGGAGCTCTGTAGCATTCCTGATATTATATGTAGATGACATATTGTTGATCGGGAATGATATAGAACTATTAAGCAGTGTTAAAGGTTATTTGAATAATAGTTTTTCAATGAAAGACCTTGGTGAAGCATCGTATATATTAGGCATCAAGATTTATAGAGATAGATCAAGACGCCTAATAGGGCTATCACAGAGTACATATCTGGACAAGATTCTAAAGAAGTTTAGAATGGACGAAAGTAAGAAAGGGTTCTTACCTATGTTACCAGGCAAAGTCTTGAGTAAGACTCAAGGACCGGCTACGGCAGAAGAAAGAGAAAGGATGAGTAAAATCCCCTATGCCTCGGCAGTAGGATCTATCATGTATGCCATGCTATGTACTAGACCGGATATAGCACATGCTGTTAGTTTGACTAGCAGATATCAAAGTGATCCAGGAATGGAACACTGGACAGCGGTCAAGAATATCCTGAAGTACTTGAAAAGAACTAAGGATATGTTTCTTTGTTATGGAGGTGACCAAGAGCTCGTTGTAAGTGGTTACACCGATGCAAGTTGGAACACTGATCCTGATGACTCTAAGTCACAATCTGGGTACGTGTTTATATTGAATGGTGCTGCAGTAAGCTGGGCAAGCTCGAAGCAGTGCACGGTGGCGAAGTCTTCAACGAGAATCGAGTACATAGCGGCTTCCGAGGCTTCATCGAAGCGGTATGGATGAAGAGGTTCATTGTAGAGCTCGGTGTGGTTCCTAGTGCATTGGACCCATTAATCATTTACTGTGATAACATGGGTGCCATCGCCAATGCACAAGAGCCAAGGTCACACAAGAGGCTAAAGCATATCAAGCTGCGTTACCACTCGATTCGCAAATTCATCGAAGATAGAGAAGTAAAGATTTGCAAAGTACACACTGATCTGAATGTAGCAGATCCGTTGACTAAAGCTCTCCCTAGGGCAAAGCATGACCAACACCAGAATGCCATGGGTGTTAGGTATATTACAATGTAATCTAGATTATTGACTCTAGTGCAAGTGGGAGACTGAAGGAGATATGCCCTAGAGGCAATAATAAAGTGGTTATTATTTATATCTTTATGTTTATGATAAATGTTTATATATCATGCTATAATTGTATTAACCGAAACATTAGTACATGTGTGATATGTAGACAACAAGAAGTCCCTAGTATGCCTCTTAAACTAGCTTGTTGATTAATGGATGATTAGTTTCATAATCATGAACATTGGATGTTATTAATAACAAGGTTATATCATTATATGAATGATGTAATGGACACACCCAATTAAGCGTAGCATAAGATCTCGTCATTAAGTTATTTGCTATAAGCTTTCGATACATAGTTACCTAGTCCTTATGACCATGAGATCATGTAAATCACTTATACCGGAAAGGTACTTTGATTACACCAAACACCACTGCGTAAATGGGTGGCTATAAAGGTGGGATTAAGTATCCGGAAAGTATGAGTTGAGGCATATGGATCAACAGTGGGATTTGTCCATCCCGATGACGGATAGATATACTCTGGGCCCTCTCGGTGGAATGTCGTCTAATGTCTTGCAAGCATATGAATGAGTTCATAAGAGACCACATACCACGGTACGAGTAAAGAGTACTTGTCAGGAGACGAGGTTGAACAAGTTATAGAGTGATACCGAAGATCAAACCTCGGACAAGTAAAATATCGCGTGACAAAGGGAATTGGTATTGTATGTGAATGGTTCATTCGATCACTAAAAGTCATCGTTGAATATGTGGGAGCCATTATGGATCTCCGGATCCCGCTATTGGTTATTGGTCGGAGTGAGTACTCAACCATGTCCGCATAGTTCACGAACCGTAGGGTGACACACTTAAAGTTGGATGTTGAAATGGTAGAACTTGAATATGGAATGGAGTTCGAATATTTGTTCGGAGTCCCGGATGAGATCCCGGACATCACGAGGAGTTCCGGAATGGTCCGGAGAATAAGATTCATATATAGGATGTCATTTTATGTGAATTAAAATGTCACGGAAGGTTCTATGGAAGGTTCTAGAAGGTTCTAGAAAAGTCCAGAAGAAACCACCAAGGAAGGTGGAGTCCACATGGGACTCCACCTCCATGGCCGGCCAACCCTAGTGGGGGAGGAGTCCCAAGTGGACTCCCCCTTAGGGGGCCGGCCACCCCCCCATATGGGAGGTGGAACTCCCACCTCAAGTGGGAGTCCTAGCTTGGCTAGGTTTCCCCTCCATATGGAAGGTTTTTGGTTCGGGTCTTATTCGAAGACTTGGATACCAACACTTGGGGTTCCACCTATATAATGAGGGGCATAGGGGAGGGGGCCGGCCACACCAAAGCCACAAGTTGGCCGCACCCCCTTGAGGCCGGCCACCCCCTCCCAAACCCTAGCCGCCCCCTTCTCCTCCATATCTTCCGCGTAGCTTTAGCGAAGCTCCGCCGGAGTTCTCCACCGCCACCGACACCACGCCGTCGTGCTGTCGGATTCAAGAGGAGCTACTACTTCCGCTGCCCGCTGGAACGGGAGGTGGACGTCGTCTTCATCAACAACCGAACGTGTGACCGAGTACGGAGGTGCTGCCCGTTCGTGGCGCCGGAACCGATCGTGATCAAGATCTTCTACGCGCTTTTGCAAGCGGCAAGTGAACGTCTACCGCAGCAACAAGAGCCTCCTCTTGTAGGCTTTGGAATCTCTTCAAGGGTGAGACTCGATACCCCCTCGTTGCTATCGTCTTCTAGATTGCATCTTGGCTTGGATTGCGTGTTCGCGGTAGGAAATTTTTTGTTTTCTATGCTACGTTATCCTACAGTGTCATCTACCGATCGATCACGTCCTTGCTCACCTGAACATGCTAGCTCGCCCGCGCCTGCGTCTACACCTGTGAGTTCTCCACGCTCGCCCGCGGGCTCGGCCAGCCCGTTCCCTAGCCCTCCCAGCTCGCCTCCACTTTCCGAGCCATCCTCCTCAGCTGCCACAACACCGCCCACCCCACCTCCTCCATCTCGTGGTCGTGCCGTCCGGCCGTCAACACACACACGATGCTCACTCGTACAAAACACGGTGTTCCCATTCAGCCCAAAGAGCGCCTGAACATCTCAGCTGTCCATTCCACTATATCTCCTATCCCTAAGACATACCGGGGTGCACTCCAAGACCCGCATTGGCGCGCCGCCATGCATGACGAGTACACTGCCCTTCTCGATAACCGCACCTGGTCACTTGTACCTCGTCCAGTTGGCGCTAACATTGTTTCAGGAAAATGGATCTTCAAGCATAAATTTGCTTCCGATGGTGGTCTCGCTCGCTACAAGGCTCGCTGGGTTGTTCGCGGTTTCTCCCAACAACCGGGAGTTGATTTCGACGAGACTTTCAGCCCCGTCGTCAAGCCCGCCACGATCCATGTCGTCCTCAGCATCGCCGCCTCGTGTGCTTGGCCGATTCATCAACTGGACGTCAAGAACGCCTTTCTTCATGGCAATCTTGATGAGGTGGTCTACTGCGAGCAACCGCCTGGCTTCATCGACTCCACTCGTCCTCAACATGTATGTCGCCTTCACAATTCACTCTATGGCCTCAAGCAGGCGCCCCGCGCCTGGTACCAGCGCTTCGCCCACTACGCGCATCGTCTCGGGTTTGTTGCGTCCCTATGTGATGCCTCCCTCTTCATTCTTCAACGGGGTGACGAGCTTGCATACTTACTTCTGTACATGGACGACATCATCCTCACCGCCTCCAGCGATGGTCTTCTTCGACACATCACCGACATGCTTCACCGCGAGTTCTCCATGACCGATCTCGGGGATTTGTCCTACTTCCTCGGCATCTCGGTTACTCGCTCGCCTTCAGGGATGTTGCTGTCTCAACGGCAGTACGCAGTCGACCTTCTTCACCGAGCTGGCATGCTTGACTGCAACCCGTGTGCTACTCCCATAGACACTCGTTGCAAGCTCTCCGCTGATGATGGTCCTCTCGTCGCCGATCCCACTGAGTACCGCAGTGATGAGGTCTAAGACCCGGGTGTGGCCCGATCTTGCGGATTGACTTCGAAACCAAGGGGGAAGATGGGAAAAACGCGAGGAACACGAAGAACACGGCGATGAACACGAGGAACTCCGAGACTCACGCACACACACACCCCGATACACCCGATGCTTACCTCCGTGGCTCGATGGACCACGCCAATAGAATCACCCGGAAGAGGCACGCGGCAGAATTCCCGGTGAGAGATTGGGATTGGAGAAGAAGAGCTTGGTGAGGGAGAGAGAGTATCTTGTACTAGAATCTCACTCAACAAGTTCCAAATCAACAACCGAGGTGCCTTGATTACAGAGGGATGATACCCAAGGGAGACTAAGCTCAAATTTAGGTTTGAGTTCAAAACAAGTCTAAAGAGCTAATGAGGGGTTCCAGCTACTTATATAGTCATACACGGCCAGCAAGGGCGAACAGGTACGCGAATGGATAAGTTAAGGCAGTTTGGTGGGGCATTCTCGTCAGGTCCGGTTTGGGGCAGTCGGACCGGGCTGGGACCGGCTGTCCGGTTTGGGGCCGGTCGACCGGGCTGTGACCGGGCCATCCGGTCATGGGTCCGGCCGATCGGCGCAAACCGGAAACCGCGGTTTCCGGTCCTGGGTCCGGTCGTCGTCCCGCACGAGGGAGCTGGCCCGGTTTGCGCCCGGCCGACCGGGCCTATGACCGGGCGTCCGGTTGTAGGTCCGGTCCGACCGGGTCCTGGACCGGCCAGCGTCCGTCTCTTCCTTGGAGCGCTTCGTGCGACGTCGGCTTCGGCTTCATGATCATCTCCATGTCCAGCTTGCTTCTCTCCTTCCCTTGACCTTGGCGTCTTCTCCTCCCCGTGGTCTTGACGCGCCTTGTACCTAATGACACATAGCACGTCGGCATGAGGTAGCAATCCATCCAAAGGGGTACCAAGATCAAGGGTGGTGAGGAGCGAGTTCACCTCATCATGAAGAGCTTTGACTCGGGCTCGTGTCATCGGTCCACTAGGGGGACTTGTTGGTCTTGGTGTAGCGACGTCGGTGACCGGGGCTACATCATCTCCCCCTTGGGAAAGAGTCGTCCTCGACTCTTGCACCTCCTCATCTCCATGATAGGGTGACAAGTCCGAGACGTTGAACGTGTTGCTCACCAAGTACTTGGATGTTGGTATGTCGATGACGTAAGCGTTGTCATTGATGCGCTTGAGGACCTTGAAGGGGCCATCTCCTCTTGGCTTGAGCTTG
Organism: Lolium perenne; assembly: GCF_019359855.2. Classification (NCBI taxonomy): domain Eukaryota; kingdom Viridiplantae; phylum Streptophyta; class Magnoliopsida; order Poales; family Poaceae; genus Lolium; species Lolium perenne. The sequence continues at coordinate 131,965,062 of NC_067245.2, forward strand.
GAGTTTCGCTCATGGGGAAACCGGTCCTTCCGGAGGTGGATCCAAACGAGGTCTCCTTCTTCGAATATCCTTGCCTTCTTCTTGGCGTTGATGTGGTTGGCTTGACGAAGAACATGTGCTTGTATGGTTGCCCTTGTCTCTTCATGTAGTTTCTTGACGGCGGCGGCGCGCTTGTCGAAGTCCATGTTGATGCGCTCGTGGAGGGAAGCGGAAGTATGTCGAGTGCCGTGTAAGGTTCGAAGCCGTAGACGACCATGAAGGGGCTCCTTGATGTAGTCTTGTGCTTGGCGCGGTTGTAGGCGAACTCGGCGTGAGGAAGGCACTCCTCCCATGACCTCAAGTTTTTCTTCACGAGGACCCGTAGGAGGGTGGAGAGGCTTCGATTGACCACTTCCGTTTGGCCGTCCGTTTGCGGGTGCGATGATGATGAGAACAAGAGCTTGACTCCAAACTTCGCCATGATCGACTTCCAAAGATAACTCATGAACTTGACGTCTCGATCCGACACAATGCTTTGCGGTACTCCATGTAGGCGAACGATTTCCCTGAAAAACAATGAAGCAATGTGTGAAGCATCGTCGCTCTTATGGCAAGGTATGAAATGAGCCATCTTAGAGAATCTATCCACTACAACGAATATGGAATCATGACCATGCTTAGTGCGAGGCAAGCCTAGAACGAAATCCATGCTAATATCGGTCCATGGTGCAAAAGGAATAGGCAATGGCATGTAAAGTCCATAAGGGTTGGAGGTAGACTTAGCTTGTAAGCATGTTGTGCACCGACGGCAAAGGCGCTCCACATCTCGCTTCATCTTTGGCCAATAGTAGTGGGTTGAGAGCATGGCATATGTCTTGTCGCGGCCAAAATGGCCCATAAGACCTCCTCCATGAGACTCTTTCAAAAGCAATTTTCGAAGCGAAGACTCGGGAATGCAAATCTTGTTAGCTTTGAACAAATAGCCATCATGCAAATAGAAATCATCCACTCCTCGCTCAACGGAGCACTTCTCAAAAATGGGAGCAAAGAAAGAATCGGAAGGATAGAGTTCTTTGATCTCTTCAAGTCCCAAAACATGAAAATCCAAACGAGTTAGCAAAAGGGTGTTTTTGCGGGAAAGAGCATCCGCCACAACATTGTCCTTGCCCTTCTTGTATTTGATCACATATGGGAAGGACTCAATGAACTCGACCCATTTTGCATGTCGTTTGTTCAAGTTGTGTTGGCTTTTCAAATATTTCAAGGACTCGTGGTCGGAATGAATGATAAACTCTTTTGGCCAAAGATAGTGTTGCCAAACTTCAAGAACACGAACCAAAGCGTAGAGCTCCTTGTCATATATAGGATAGTTGAGGCGTGCGCCATCTAACTTCTCACTATAGTATGCCACGGGTTTGCCCTCTTGCATAAGAACACCACCGATACCAAGCCCACTTGCATCACACTCAATCTCAAAAGTTTTGGCAAAATTTGGAAGAACAAGAAGTGGAGCTTCGGTAAGGCGTTTCTTCAACTCATCAAAAGCATTTTGTTGGGCCTTGCCCCAAACAAACGGAACATTCTTCTTGGTAAGCTCATTCAAAGGGCAAGCAATGGTGCTAAAGTCTTTGACAAAGCGGCGGTAAAACCCGGCAAGTCCATGGAAGCTTCGGACTTGGCCAACATTTGTAGGGGTAGGCCAATTATGGATGGCCTCCACCTTGGAAGAATCAACTTCAATCCCATTAGCGGAAACCACAAAACCAAGAAAAACCAATTTGTTTTGAGCAAATGTGCACTTGGGGAGGTTAGCATAAAGCTTTTCATGGCGCAAGATGCACAAGACTTCTCTCACATGTTGCACATGGTCCTCGAGGTTTTTGCTATAAATAAGAATATCATCGAAGTAGACAACCACGCTCTTGCCAATGAGAGGACGCAAGATGTGATTCATGAGGCGCATGAAAGTAGATGGTGCATTGGAAAGACCAAAAGGCATAACGAGCCATTCATAGAGACCAAGTTTGGTCTTGAATGCCGTTTTCCATTCGTCACCAATAGCCATGCGGATTTGATGGTAACCACTACGCAAATCGACTTTAGAGAAAATCGTGGCACCACTAAGTTCATCAAGCATGTCATCTAAACGCGGAATGGGATGGCGGTAACGGACGGTAATGGCATTGATGGGGCGACAATCCATACACATCCGTTGCGTCTCATCCGGTTTAGGCACGAGGATCACGGGAACCGCACAAGGGCTAAGGCTTTCTCGGACGTACCCTTTTGCGAGGAGATCTTGAATTTGGCGATTGATCTCCTTGGTCTCTTCGGGATTGGTGCGGTAGGCGGCACGGTTTGGGAGCGGAGCGCCGGGTATGAGGTCGATGCGGTGTTCTATGCCGCGGAGTGGTGGTAGTCCATGAGGGAGCTCGTCGGGGAAGACATCTTGGAATTCCTGCAAAAGAGACAACAAAGATGGAGGAATGTTGGTCAAGTCGTTAGTCGCCGACGAGGGTCCCTTGCATATGAGCACATAGTGCAATATGGTGGATGGGTTCTCTTGGAGCTCTCTCCACTCACTCTTGGTGGCTAGAAGGACACTCTTGGGCTCACTCATGTATGGCTTGTGGTGCTCACTATCTTTGTGGTGGGTCGCTCCCTCTCCTCTCATCTCACTATGGTGGGTGCGGAGTTGTGCCCTCGCTAAAGCCTTCGCATTATCCGCGATGATTTGGCTAGGAGTCATCGGGCGCAATTCGAACTTCTTGTCGTTGACCTTGAAGGTGTATGTGTTGGAGAGTCCATCATGTATAGCCTTCTTGTCATATTGCCAAGGGCGGCCAAGCAACATGTGGCACACCGTCATGGGTACCACGTCACACTCGATGGTGTCCTCATAAGGGCCGATCTTGAAGTTGACGGTGACGGTATGTTGTATCTTGACGTTGCCCTTGTCACTCAACCATTGGATATGGTAAGGGTGAGGATGCTTGCGGAGAGTGAGGTGGAGCTTCTCACACAACTCGGTGCTCGCAAGGTTGTGGCAACTTCCACCATCGATGATGACCTTGATAGACTTGCCACCAATTCCGGCACGGGTTTGGAAGATGTTGCACCGTTGTTCTTCCATATCATGAGGTTGTGTGGTTAGCACCCTTGTGACCACAAGTGAGGGACTTGGGTCATGCTCACATAAGAGAGGATCTTCTCCACTTTCTTGTTCATAGGCTTCTTCACTTGCCACGGCGGCTTGCACAAGGGCTTCATATTCATCTTCATCAAGAGTCTCGATGTCACCATTCTCCATAGTGATCATGACCTTGGTGTTCTTGCACTCAAACGATTTGTGACCTTGGGTGCCACACTTGAAGCAAGTGACACTAGAGGGTCCCGTGGATGCCTTAGAGGAGGCGGTGGAGGAGACCGTTTGCTTCATGCGACTTTGGATAGTCGGTTTCTTGGAAGGTGTAGAGGATGCGTCGGCCTTGGCACTTGTAGCATAAGGAGTTGATGTAGTAGGAGGAGTCGATGTAGCGAGCTTGGAGGAGAAATAGGACTTGGCCTTGGAGTACTTGATGTCCTCAATCACTTGGCGCTCGGCCTTCGATGCTTGGTGGACTAGCTCAACCATGTTGGAGTAAGGTTGGAACTCGACAATCCTCTTGATGGGATAAGTAAGGCCATTGAAGAAGCGAGCAATTGTTTGTTCTTCGGACTCTTGGATGTTGGCTCGCATCATAGTGAGCTCCATCTCCTTGTAGAACTCCTCAACGGTTTTGGTGCCTTGCTTCAAGTTTTGGAGCTTGTTGAAGAGGTCTTTCATGTAGTGCTTTGGGACAAAGCGAGCATGCATCTCCTTTTTCATATCTTCCCAAGTGTCAATTGGAGGTTCACCCTTCTCTTCTCGGAGAGTGAGGACTTGCTCCCACCAAGTGTTGGCGTAGTCTTCAAACTCGAGTGATGCCATAGCCACTTTCTTGGCACCGGAGTAGTTGTGGATGCGGAAGATCTTGTCCACCTTGAGTGCCCATGAGAGGTATGCTTCGGCGTCGTCTTCACCTTTGAACTTGGGCATGTTGAACTTGAGCTTGCCATACATGTTCTCTTCATCCTCCAAGTTTCTTCTACGAGGCGGGGCGCCGTCAACTCTTGCGGCTAGAGGTGGAATAGGAGGTCTTCTATGGCCAACCATAGCATTGGGTTGGTGGTGGAGTTGAACACTTGCTTCACTTGGTTCACGGTGAGGATGTGGTTGAAGATCTTGTCGCGGTTGAGGACGATGCTCAATGTTGGGTCTCTCATCTTGATCATGGTGTAGTTCTCCTCGTCCACGTTGATCATGGTGAGGGTGGCGACGAAGATCTCGCCGAGGTGGATCTCGAGGGTCTTGGTCTTGTTGATGACCATCACGCCCATGGTGAGCATGGCGATCCACTTGGTGACGATCTTGTTGAAGGTCTTGAGCTTGTGGAGGACGCTCATGTGGACGAGCATGGCGATGTATTTCTCCACGCCTAGAGTTGGAGCGGGAGTCTTCATGACGAGCATGTGAGCGATGAGGTCGATGATGGTCTTCACGCCTTGAAGAAGAGCTTGGGGACGAAATGCCACCATGAGAGTAATGGTCTTCATGCCTTGAGGAGGAGCTTGATGAAGAGGAAGTAGAGCGGTGTCGACGATGGCGACCCAAATTGGTGATGGCGCGCTCGAGGCTATCCATGCGCCGCTCCATGTTGGCATCATTGGCCGCCATTTGGCCATTCAAGTTGTCCGTAGCTTCACGAAGAAGGACCAAGTCTTGGTTGACGGTGGAGAAGTTGTGAGCCACCTCATTGTATTGCTCATCGATGCGCGTCTCGAAGAGAGAGAGTTGCTCCTTGAACTCTTGTCGTTGCGTCCATAGGTTGTGTTGAGTAGCCAACCTCTCGGTGTTGCGAAGGATCTCTTCATCCCTATTGGTATCTCCGGTCCTATCCATGATGCAAAGACAAGAACTATGTTGTGTATGTTAGTGGAAGGAGACTACCTCGTACCCTTACCAAGGTAAGATAGTATTGAGGCAATCCACCAAACCGAAAGCAAGATCAAGTGTATCGGGGACACACGCAAAACCACACGCAAAAGCTAGCAAATATGGTGTTAGGCGAGTGTAGTGGAAAGCCAAAAGACAAATCCAAGATCGAGTATGTTGTCAAAAGTGGGTGAGGTCCAAAAATCCAAATGTCAATGTGAAGATCACTATAAACACGGAAAAAGATGTGGAACACACACACGAGATAAACGGGGTTAGTGCAACCAAAAGTGAGCGGAAAAGTGTATGTATAAGTGCTCGGTGTCACACTAACACAAGGAGAGCCAAAGCTTTGGTTGCAAAGGAAGAGACAACAAGATTCACACGTGGCCTCTCTTCTCCTATCTCTCTTTGCTTAAAAGCTTTTTCTCTTTTGTATATGGCGGCACTTGCACTCGTTTGTATCTTTGGTGGCACGTGGACACTTTTGTGTATATGGGCGTATGGATGTATGGATGTATGGATGTATGGTGCTACTCGCACTCTTTTTGTGTTTTTGGGGCTTTTTGACGCACTATGCTAGCGTTAGCCTCGCTTTTGCTATCTTGCCACACGAGTGTTTGCTTGGGTGCCTTACTCAACGCGACACACACACCTCACAATGCGGGGCCACGTGCAATGTCTCGCAACACTAGACAAGCAATGCTCGATGGGATAGATCGCAAAAGGAAGAGGGGTTACAAGGTGACCTGCAAGTTATACCTGCGATGATGGTGGTGGTGGTGGTGGTGGTGGGGATCGCCGGATGTCAAGGTCGAAGGAGGGGGCGTTGCTGCGCCCGGTCTGGGGTCCGGTTGGACCGGCTCCTGGACCGGCCTGTCCGGTTGCCGCCTTGGCCGACCGGGTTCTGTGGCCGGGCCGTCCGGGCCGCGGCCCGGGTGCCCGGGCTCGAAACCGGATTTCGTGGGATGAAGGTTTCTCTCTCCTGTTCTTCACGAAAACCAAGCCAAATCGACCAAATCGAAGGGAAACGATGGAATTGGAGGCTAAAAGTTGGGGAAATAGTAGATCAAGCACAACAACACCAGATCCACGGACCAAAACCACTCAAAACGCAACCAAATCACAGATCGGTCAAGAGGCAATTTAGGGCTATTTTTGGGGATTTTTTGAAAAATTTTCTAGGAACGAAATCGGGTGGGTGGGAGGTCAAATCCGCGGTAACCAAGAGCTGCTGATACCATATGATGAGGTCTAAGACCCGGGTGTGGCCCGATCTTGCGGATTGACTTCGAAACCAAGGGGGAAGATGGGAAAAACGCGAGGAACACGAAGAACACGGCGATGAACACGAGGAACTCCGAGACTCACGCACACACACACCCCGATACACCCGATGCTTACCTCCGTGGCTCGATGGACCACGCCAATAGAATCACCCGGAAGAGGCACGCGGCAGAATTCCCGGTGAGAGATTGGGATTGGAGAAGAAGAGCTTGGTGAGGGAGAGAGAGTATCTTGTACTAGAATCTCACTCAACAAGTTCCAAATCAACAACCGAGGTGCCTTGATTACAGAGGGATGATACCCAAGGGAGACTAAGCTCAAATTTAGGTTTGAGTTCAAAACAAGTCTAAAGAGCTAATGAGGGGTTCCACTACTTATATAGTCATACACGGCGCAAGGGCGAACAGTGCACGCGAATGGATAAGTTAAGGCAGTTTGGTGGGGCATTCTCGTCGGGTCCGGTTTGGGGCGGTCGGACCGGGCCTGGGACCGGGCTGTCCGGTTTGGGGCCGGTTCGACCGGGCTCGTGACCGGGCCATCCGGTCATGGGTCCGGTCGACCGGCGCAAACCGGAAACTGCGGGTTTCCGTCCTGGTCCGGTCGTCGTCCGGTACGAGGGAGCTGGCCCGGTTTGCGCCCGGTCGACCGGGCCTATGACCGGGGCGTCCGGTTGTAGGTCCGGTCTGACCGGGTCCTGGACCGGCCAGCGTCCGTCTCTTCCTTGGAGCGCTTCGTGCGACGTCGGCTTCGGCTTCATGATCATCTCCATGTCCAGTTGCTTCTCTCCTTCCCTTGACCTTGGCGTCTTCTCCTCCCCGTGGTCTTGACGCGCCTTGTACCTAATGACACATAGCACGTCGGCATGAGGTAGCAATCCATCCAAAGGGGTACCAAGATCAAGGGTGGTGAGGAGCGAGTTCACCTCATCATGAAGAGCTTTGACTCGGGCTCGTGTCATCGGTCCACTAGGGGGACTTGTTGGTCTTGGTGTAGCGACGTCGGTGACCGGGGCTACATCACGCAGCTTCGTTGGCGCTCTTCAGTACCTGACTCTGACGCGCCCAGACATTGCACATGCTGTACAGCAGGCATGCTTGTACATGCATGCTCCACGGGAGCCACATCTCAATCTGGTCAAGAGGATTCTTAGGTACATCCGGGGTACTTTGGACCTCGGTCTTCAGCTTCATTCCACGCCAGCTACATCACTCACTGCATACTCGGATGCTGACTGGGCGGGCTGCCCTGACACTCGTCGTTCCACTTCAGGATACTGTGTCTACCTCGGCGACAACCTCGTGTCCTGGTCCTCCAAACGCCATGCCTCGGTGTCTCGTTCCAATGCCGAAGCCGAGTATCGTGCCGTGGCACATGCTGTGGCTGAGTGTTGTTGGCTTCGTCAGCTTCTTCAGGAGCTTCATCGCCCGCTCCGTACTGCGACTATCGTCTTTTGTGACAATGTCAGTGCTGTTTACATGGCCTCGAACCCGTCCAGCATCGCCGTACAAAGCACATCGAGATTGATATCCATTTCGTTCGTGAAAAGGTATCTCTCGGTCAGTTTCGGGTTCTTCATGTGCCATCCTCCCAACAGTTCGCTGATATCATGACGAAGGGTCTTCCGTCCCAGTTGTTCTTGGACTTTCGGTACAGTCTATGCGTTCGACCAACAGACGCTTTGACTGCGGGGGGATGTTAAAGTAATTACCTTGTATAGATATAAGATCTCACCTACCGTATCATTCCGTTTATTCGGTTGTATAGATTGATACGAGGCTGATCTCTTCCTTGGCTTCCAAGGCTCCCTGTACACGGTACCATATAAATACATGAGCTGATCGCCCCTTGGCGTGGCGTGTTCCTCATCTCTTTATTCTAGTTTGCACTTCCCAATAAATCGACGGATTTGTGAGCAGTTTTCCGCTGCTTCATCGCTGGGTTCGTCCTGTTCATGGCCGAATCGGGTCAACACGCGCGGCCCTGGTCCCACTTACCGCCGCGCCTCACCACCCGCTCCCGCTCGCGCAACCGAGCCACCGCCAACCCCGCGCCCGCCCGACCCCACCCACCGCTCGCTCGGCCCCGCCGCGCGAGCGCCGCCGCGCCTCACCCGAACGCGGCCAAGCCGCCCTACGCGCAAGCAGCTCCCGGCCTGGTCCGGCACCACCTCGAGCCCAACCGCGCCCGCGTGCACCCGCCCCTGCCTGACCTGCTCCACGCGCACACGCGTAAGGTCCCGCCCGCGACCACCTACCCGCGCCGCTGCCGGCAAGCCACCACACCACCAGCACGCCCTGCCCCGGCCAAGCCCCGCCGCCAGCCTGCCCGCGCAGCACGCAGAACCTGTTGCCGGCCTGCCGGCCTCTGCTCACGCCTCTCGCTCGCGCGCAAGCCAAACCACCTCTCGACTGCATCCAAACGCGCGCTCCACTCACGCAGCACGCTCAGCACGAGCACCTCAAGTCCACGCACAACCTGCCGCGCTGGATTCCCAGCTCGATCCGCTCTAATCGCGCCCGGCGCTACCTCGCTCCTGCAGCATCCTCCTTGCTCACCGTGCCTCCTTGCTCGCTAGCCCGCAAAGCTCCAAGCGGTACCACCGCTAGCCCCCAACCGGTACCACCGATCTGAATAGAGCGGTACCACCGCCCGCGTTCCAACTCTCCTGTATACTTTGCCTTTTTAACCGGTATCTCCTAGGGTGTTACCCTCCGACACAAAATTCTATCCAGTTTTGACTTCAAATTTTGGCACGGTTTGATATCAGTTTTGACGCATCTTTTTGTCCCAAATCTTGACAACTTTTCAGAGCCCATTTGACTCTAAAATTTTAACAACTTATCGCCTGTTTTGATCCAAATTTCCGGGCATTTTTTTTGAAAGGAATACTGTAGGGGAAGCCCCTACAGTGATTTTTTTAATAATAAGAACCCAAATTCTTGTCCCTGGGACTTGAACCTGGGTGGTTGGGTTGTACATCCAATTCCCTAACAAAGTGAGCTAGGCTCACTTCTTCCCCATCACCCCTTGTATCTCCATTTTTTCTTTGTGTACCTATCCTATTGAGTGACTTTTCGAGTGTTGCGAAGCATTGCACAAGTGCCACGACCGTGAGGGTGTGTGATGCGGGGTGGCCTTCGGACACCTCCACACCAAGACCAACAAGTCCCCCAAGCGGACCAATGACGCGGGCTCGAGTCAAAGCGCTACATGATAAGGTGAACTCAATCCTCACTACCCTTGATCTCGGTACCCCATTGGATGGACTGCTACCTCAGGCCGATACTTTGTGTGTTATCAGATACGAACCCCGAGAGAAGGACGCTGCAGCAGACCCGAAGCTGGACAAGGAAGAAGGAGAAGAAGAGCGCCAGCTGAAGGACGACCCTCAGGGCCGGCACTGCCGGCCTCCAGGCACCGGCACTACCGGCCTGCTCACCCCGGCACTGCCGGTCCCCAGACCCCGACACTGCCGGCCCCTCCAGCTGAAGACGCGAAGAAGGCCAAGACCGGCACTGCCGGCCCAGGACCAGTCTGCCGGTCCCATCGGCACTGCCGGCCAAAGCTCACCGGCACTGCCGGCCCCACCCCTGTTGACTTCATCTCAATCGTTGATTCCTCATCTATGGACCAGGATAATTTATGTAATGCCCGTTTTACCCCTGTACAAATCTGGACCTATAAGTACCTCACCCCTGCCTCCAGATTAGGGTTAGACTTGAATTGAGCTTAAACACTACTTTGAGCTTTGTCTCCCTAGGGTTAGCATCCCTTTGTAATCAAGGCATCCTTGTTGTTGATTGGGATATTGTTGAGTGAGATTCTAGTACAAGCTACTCTCTCTCCCTCACCAATCTCTTCTTCTCCAACACCAATCTCTCACCGGGAATTCTGCCGCGTGCCTCTTCCGGGTGATTCTATTGGCGTGGTCCATCGAGCCACGGGGGTAAGTATCGGGTGTATCGGGTTGGTGTGCGTGAGTACCGGCGTTCTTCGTGTTCTTCGTGTTCCTCGCGTTCTCCCACCTTTTCCCTTGGAGTTTGGGTCAAATCGCGAGATCGGGCCAATCCCTAGATCTCAGATCTCATCATATGGTATCAGCAGCTCTTGGTTACCGCGATTTTGACCCTCCACCCACCCAATTTCGATTCTAGAAAAGTTTCCAAAAATATCCCCAAAAAATAGCCCCAAATTGCCTTTGGACCGATCTGTGATTTGGTTGCGTTTTTAGTGGTTTTGATCCATGGATTTCGTGCCCCTCTGGTTGATCTACGTTTTCCCCACTTCCTAGACCTCAATTCCATCGATTTTTGACGTTTTGGTCGGATTTGGCCCGCAAATCGCGAAGAACAGCTCGAGCTGTTCATCAGGGACCGGCAATGCCGCCACATCCAGGCCGGCACTGCCGCTCAGGCCGGCACTGCCGCCCGAACCAGGCCGGCACTGCTGCCGGGGACAGGCCAAGCTCACCAAGCCAGATTTCGACCACGTCTTCACCTTTGTGTTTGCTTGTTCTGGTTTGAGTGCCTTTTGTGTAAAACTAACCCGCAGCTACGACGCAAGCAACGACACTCTCGGCACCCCGACTTGCAAACGTACTCTTGATCCTTCCACCATATTGCAAGTTGAGTGATCATCACCGCCTACGCCACATCTAGGTATAAATTGCAACTCCTCGTTCCTTTTGCGATCCAAACCTCCTGAGCATTGCTTGTCAAGTGTTGCGAGACATTACACGTGGCCCCAATTGTGAGGTTGTGTGTGTAGTGTGGAGTCAAGCTTATAAGCAAAACTCGTGTGGCAAAGTAGCAAAAGCGAGGCTAACGTGCGAGAAAAGCCCGGCAAAAGTGTGCAAGTGCCACCCAACAAGAGTCCACGGGTTATCATACCAAAAGTATGCAAGTCCAGCAAATTCAAAAGAGTACAAGCTTTTAAGCAAAAGAGAGAGACGAGAAGAGAGGCCGCGTGTCAATCTTGGTGTCTCCTCGTTGCAACCAAAGCTTTGGCTCTCCTAGTGTTAGTGTGACACCGGGCACCACCTTGTTGGTTGGTTTTTGTGCTTTTCCTTGCACTAACCCCGTTTATCTCGTGTGTGCGTTCCGCCTATTTCGTTTTTTCGTGATCACCATTTGGACACTTAATTTTTGGACCTCACCCACTTTTAACAACATACTTGATTTCAGATTTCGTCTTTTGGCTTTCCACCATACTCACCTAACACCATATTTGCTAGCTTTTGCGTGTGTCCGCGATACACTTGATCTTGCTTTTGGCTTGGTTGATTGTCTCAATACTATCTTACCTTGGTAAGAGCGCGAGGTAGTCTCCTTCCACTAACATACACAACATAGTTCTTGTCTTTCCATCATGGATAGGAACGGAGATGACCCAAGGGATGGAGAAGTCCTCCGCAACACCGAGAGGTTGGCTACTCACCACAACCTATGGACTCAACGCCAAGAGTTCAAGGAGCAACTCACACTCTTCGAGACACGCATCGATGAGCAATACGACGAAGTGGCACACAACTTCTCCGTTGTGAACCAAGACTTAGCTCTCCTTCGTGAAGCTACGGACAACTTGAATGGCCAAATGGCGGCCAATGATGTGAACATGGAGCGGCGCATGGATAGCCTCGAGCGCGCCATCACCAACTTGGGTCGTCATCGCTGACACCGCTCTACTTCATCATCATCAAGCTCGTCACAAGATTACTACCCTCATGGTGGCCATTCGTCCTCAAGCTCCACCTCAAGGCATGAAGACCATCCTCGACCTCATCGCCCACATGTTCGTCATGAAGACTCTCGCTCCAACTCTAGGCGAGGAGAATTCCATCGCCATGCTCGCCCACATGAACGTCCTCCACAAGATCAGGTCCTCCAACAAGATCGTCACCAAGCGGATCGCCATGCCCACTATGGGCGTGACGACCAACCCCAAGACCAAGGTCCTCAAGATCAACCTCGGCGAGATCTCCGACGTCACCCTCGCCATGACCAACGTGGAAGAGGAGATCCACCACATGATCAAGATGAGAGGGCCAACAATGAGCATCGTCAACAACCTCAACAAGATCTTCGACAACATCACCACCGTGAGCCAAGTGAAGCTAGTGTCCAACTTCAACGCCAACCCAATGCTATGGTTGGCCGTGGAAGACCTCCTATCCCACCTCAAGCCGCAAGAGATGAAGGCATCCGTCCTCGCCGAAGAAACTTGGAGGATGAAGAGAACATGTTTGGAAGGCTCAAGTTCACCATGCCGAAGTTCAAGGGTGAAGAGGATGCCGAGGCCTATCTCTCATGGTCCCTCAAGGTTGACAAGATATTCCGCATCCACAACTACTCCGGTGCCAAGAAAGTGGCTATGGCGTCTCTTGAGTTTGAGGACTATGCCAACACTTGGTGGGAGCAAGTTCTCACTCTAAAGGAAGAAAAGGGTGAACCTCCAATTGACACTTGGGAAGAGATGAAGGAAGAGATGCAAGCTCGCTTTGTCCCAACACACTACATGACCGACCTCTTCAACAAGCTCCAAAAGTTGAAGCAAGGCACAAAGACCGTTGAGGAGTTCTTCAAGGAGATGGAGTTAACCATGATGCGAGCCAACATCCAAGAATCCGAGAACCAAACCATTGCTCGTTTCTTCAATGGCCTCAACTACCCCATCAAGAGGATTGTGGAGTTCCAACATACTCCAACATGGTTGAGTTGGTCTACCAAGCATCCAAGGCCGAGCGCCAAGTGAATGAGGACATCAAGTACTCCAAGTCCAAGCAATACTTTGCCTCCAAGCTAGCCACATCAACTCCTTCAACAAGTTTCAAGCCCGCCGTGTCCGCTACACCATCCAAGCAACCGACTATCCAAAGTCGCTTGAAGCAAACGGTGTCCTCTACCGCCTCCTCTAAGGCCTCTACGGGACCCTCTAATGTCACTTGTTTCAAGTGTGGCACCCAAGGCCACAAATCGTTTGAGTGCAAGAATACCAAGGTCATGATCACCAGGGAGAACGGTGACATTGAGACGCTAAGTGAAGATGAATATGAAGCCCTTGTGCAAGCCGCCGTTGCCAATGAAGAAGCTTATGAGGAAGATAGTGGAGAAGACCCTCTCTTATGTGAGCATGACCCAAGTCCCTCACTTGTGGTCACAAGGGTGCTAACAACTCAACCTCAAGCTATGGAAGACCAATGGTGCAACATCTTCCAAACCCGTGCCGGTATTGGTGGCAAGTCGATCAAGGTCATCATCGATGGTGGAAGTTGCCATAACCTTGCAAGCACCGAATTGTGTGAGAAGCTCAACCTCACCCTCCGCAAGCATCCTCACCCTTACCATATCCAATGGTTGAGTGACAAGGGCAACATCAAGATACAACATACCGTCACCGTCAACTTCAAGATTGGACCTTATGAGGACACTATTGAGTGTGACGTGGTGCCCATGACGGTGTGCCACATGTTGCTTGGCCGCCCTTGGCAATTTGACAAGAGGGCTATACATGATGGACACTCCAATGCATACACCTTCAAGGTCAAGGACAAGAAGTTCGAGTTACGCCCGATGACTCCTAGCCAAATCATCGCGGACAATGCGAAGGCTTTAGCGAGGGCACAACTCCGCACCCACCATAGTGAGATGAAAGGAGAGGGAGCGACCCACGAAAAAGATAGTGAGCGCCACAAGCCATATATGAGCGAGACAAAGAGTGTCCTACTAGCCACCAAGAGTGAGTGGAGAGAGGTCCAAGAGAACCCATCCACCATATTGTACTATGTGCTCATTTGCAAGGGACCATCGTCGGCGACTAACGACTTAACCAACATTCCTTTGTCTTTGTTGTCTCTTTTGAAGGAGTTTCAAGACGTCTTCCCCGACGAGCTTCCTCATGGACTTCCACCACTTCGAGGCATAGAGCACCACATCGACCTCATACCCGGTGCTCCGCTCCCAAACCGTGCCGCCTACCGCACCAACCCCGAAGACACAAAGGAGATCCAACGCCAAATACAAGATCTCCTCGCCAAAGGGTACGTTCGCGAAAGCCTTAGTCCTTGTGCTGTTCCCGTGATTCTTGTGCCTAAACCGGATGAGACGCAACGAATGTGTATGGATTGTCGCCCCATCAATGCCATTACCGTTCGTTACCGCCATCCCATTCCGCGTTTAGATGACATGCTTGATGAGTTAAGTGGTGCCACGATTTTCTCCAAAGTCGATTTGCGTAGTGGCTACCACCAAATCCGAATGGCCATTGGTGATGAATGGAAAACGGCATTCAAGACCAAGCTTGGTCTCTATGAATGGCTCGTTATGCCTTTTGGTATTTCCAATGCTCCATCCACTTTTATGCGTCTTATGAATCACATCTTGCGTCCTCTCATTGGCAAGAGTGTGGTTGTCTATTTTGATGATAATCTCATTTATAGCAAAAATCTCGAGGACCATGTGCAACATGTGAGAGAGGTCTTATGCATCTTGCGTCATGAGAAGCTTTATGCTAACCTCCCCAAGTGCACCTTTGCTCAAAACAAGTTGGTTTTCCTTGGCTTTGTGGTTTCCGCTAATGGAATTGAAGTTGATTCTTCCAAGGTGGAGGCCATCCACAATTGGCCTACTCCTACAAATGTTGGTCAAGTCCGAAGTTTTCATGGACTTGCCGGTTTCTACCGCCGCTTTGTGAAAGATTTTAGCACCATTGCTTGCCCTTTGAATGAACTTACCAAAAAGAATGTTCCGTTTGTTTGAGGCAAGGCCCAACAAAATGATTTTGATGAGTTGAAGAAACGCCTTACAGAAGCTCCCCTTCTTGTCCTTCCAAACTTTGCAAAGACTTTTGAGATTGAGTGTGATGCGAGTGGACTTGGTATTGGTGGCGTTCTTATGCAAGAGGGCAAACCCGTGGCATATTATAGTGAGAAGTTGGATGGCGCACACCTCAACTATCCTATTTATGACAAGGAGCTCTATGCGTTGGTTCGTGTTCTTGAAGTTTGGCAACACTATCTTTGGCCAAAAGAGTTTATCATTCATTCCGACCATGAGTCCTTGAAATATTTGAAAAGCCAACACAACTTGAACAAACGACACGCAAAATGGGTCGAGTTCATTGAGTCCTTCCCATATGTAATCAAATACAAGAAGGGCAAGGACAATGTAGTGGCGGATGCTCTTTCCCGCAAAAACACCCTTTTGCTTACTCGTTTGGATTTTCATGTTTTGGGACTTGAAGAGATCAAGGAACTCTATCCTTCCGATTCTTTCTTTGCACCGATATTTGAGAAGTGCTCCATTGAAAAAGGAGTGGATGATTTCTATTTGCATGATGGCTACTTGTTTAAAGCTAACAAGATTTGCAAGATTTGCATTCCCGAGTCTTCTCTTCGACTGTTACTTTTGCAGGAGTCACATGGAGGTGGTCTTATGGGACACTTTGGACGAGAGAAGACATATGCCATGCTCTCAACCCACTACTATTGGCCAAGAATGTACCGCGACGTGGAACGCCTTTGCCGCCGGTGCACAACTTGCTTACAAGCTAAGTCCACCTCCAACCCTTATGGCCTTTATAGACCATTACCTATTCCTCATGCTCCTTGGTCGGATATTAGCATGGATTTCATCCTAGGATTGCCTCGAACCAAACATGGTCATGATTCCATATTTGTGGTAGTGGATAGGTTCTCTAAGATGGCTCATTTCATACCTTGCCATAAGAGCGATGATGCTTCACACATTGCTTCATTGTTTTTCAGGGAAATTTTTCGCCTACACGGAATACCGGCAAGCATTGTGTCGGATCGAGACGTCAAGTTCATGAGCTATCTATGGAAGTCACTCATGGCAAAGTTTGGAGTGAAGCTCTTGTTCTCATCATCCCCGCACCCGCAAACGGACGGACAAACGGAAGTGGTCAATCGAAGCCTCTCCACTCTCCTACGCATCCTAGTGAAGAAAAACTTGAAGTCATGGGCGGAGTGCCTTCCACACGAGGAGTTCACCTACAACCGAGCCAAGCACTCTACAACATCAAGGAGTCCCTTCATGGTAGTCTACGGCTTCGACCCTCCCACGGCACTCGACATACTACCACTTCCCCTTCATGAGAGGACGAACATGGACTTCGACAAGCGCACCGCCGCCATGAAGAAACTACATGAAGAAACAAGAGAAACCATTCAAGAACATGTGCTTCGTCAAGCTACCAGCCTCAATGCCAAGAAGAAGGAACGCATATTTGAAGAAGGCGACCTCGTTTGGATCCACCTCCGGAAGGAAAGGTTCCCTCATGAACGCAACTCAAAGCTCAAGCCAAGAGGAGATGGCCCCTTCAAGGTCCTCAAACGCATCAACAACAACGCCTACGTCATTGACATCCCGACCTCCAAGTTCTTGGTGAGCAACACGTTCAACGTTGTGGACTTATCGCCATATCATGAAGATGAGGAGGCAAACGAGTCGAGGACAACTCTTTCTCAAGGGGGAGATGATGCGGGGTGGCCTTCGGACACCTCCACACCTAGACCAACAATTCCCCCAAGCGGACCAATGACGCGGGCTCGAGTCAAAGCGCTACATGATAAGGTGAACTCAATCCTCACTACCCTTGATCTCGGTACCCCATTGGATGGACTGCTACCTCAGGCCGATACTTTGTGTGTTATCAGATACGAACCCCGAGAGAAGGACGCTGCAGCAGACCCGAAGCTGGACAAGGAAGAAGGAGAAGAAGAGCGCCAGCTGAAGGACGACCCTCAGGGCCGGCACTGCCGGCCTCCAGGTGTAACATCCCAAATTTCAATAAAAGAAAGTTAGAAGAATTCCAGAGAGCAAAATTTCAAACCAACAAAAACTTTTTAAATTGCATATAGTGCCATGCATAGGACTTGTGCATTTGATTGATATGCCATGATGATTGTTCTTATGTGTATAAGATAAACCCTAAAACCCTAAAGTGATCATAAGAAGATCACAAACCAAATAAAGCAAAAAGAGGAAGAAAATCAAATAAATGCAAAACCCTAAAAACCCTCACATATGCCCTATGGCATTTGTATAAATTTTGACCCTAGACCAATTTGGTCTTCACCGTTAGTTGAATAATGTTACTAAACACTTATTACAACTTTTGGAATCAAAGAATCACAAATCAAATGGATTGCAAATACAAAACTTGCTCACATATGATAATGGTCAAAACTGCCAATTATAGTCTGATCACTACTTTGAGCCTTTGCAATTCAAATTTCTCAAACCAAACCTTGCTAACTCTTTGCACCACATCCAAGTCAACATCAAGGTGAACACTTTTTGTAAAGATCACCATGCCAAATTCTTTCTTGATCATTAGCTATGCTCAACCAAAGTTGCAACATTTTAACATATGCAACAATCTCCCACTTAGCCAATTTTGCAAAAACTTGAATTCAACAATGCCACCACCCCACTTCACCACCTCTGATCATTTCTAACTCAATGAGACACTCACAATTCAAAACTTGCAACCATTTGAATTAAATCAAATTTGGACAAATTTGGCAAATTGCAAATACGGAACTATTACACACTATTTCAAATAGTGTTCTATCCCACCTAATCTACCCCAAACTACCCTATCTGGTCCCCTTGCCCCCTCTCACACTAAATGCAACATAGTAACCCTAAGAGGGAGGGCACACATGGCATAGCCATGGCCATGCCGGCCATGGGCACGTGCATGCCCCTCCCCTCTCTTCCTTCGTCGCCAGACCTGGCCACCGTGCCCCATCGCGCCACCTCGCACCCCTGCCCCTGCCTAGGCACGCCATTGTCGAGGAGGAGCACTGAACGAGCCAGACCAGCTCGCGCCCATGGTGGCCAGTATGCCGCTCGCGTCGCACGTGTGCGCGCCACAGACGCGCCCTGGACACGCACCGTCCCACGCCCTCACGCAAGCCCTGGACCCCCTTCGAGCACGTTGAGCATCACCGTGCCACCGCGGACGCGCCAGACACGCTCACGACCACGACCCGTGCCCGCCGTCGCCGAAGAAGGAGACCCCGATCCACCGCAGACGCGGCAGACATGGAAACAATGCGACCAACCTAGCCACCGCCCGACCACGCTGTCGCCGCCAAACGCTTCGCCAGGAACCGCAGAACAGCGCCACGCCCTCGCCTAGCTCGCTAGCTCGCTGGAGACGCCGCGCCCATGTCGACTTCCTCACTGCCCCGCAGCACCCTCTCGCGCCTATAAATAGAGACCTCCCTGGACAGAACCAAGCACACCATCACGATCACCACTCACCACCGCTTCGCCCAGCACCAGTAGCTACCTCAATCGTCGCCGGAGCAAGGCCAATCGGAAGATCACCGCCACGGAAGCCCTGCAGCAATCGCCGATGATCCCGACCACCCCAGGCAACGCCACTGCTACCAGGAGACTCGCTGTCGTCCACAACCTCGTCAAGCATACTGCCAAGCCTTGCTGGAGCCACGGTGAGCTCTCCGACCCCCTAGGCTCGCCGCCAGACCCTCGGCATCTCACCGGCGAGATGATGAACCAAAGCCGTTAGATCAGGATCTAATCCAACGCTCCCCTTTTAAACATACCGATTCGGGTTTAATAGCCGCTGACATGCGGGACCCCCCTGTCAGCGCGCCGCGCGTCTGTGGACCGTGGTGGGCTGGACTGGGCCGTTTTAATTCGAATCTGGCTCAGTTTAGTTTCCCGCCGGCCTTTTTAATTCAAACTTCATTTAAACAAATCCAAATAATTTCAATACTGCCCAAACTTTGAAATTTAATAGATTCAAATTGGCTTAACCAAATTCAATGAATTTTATATGGTTGGAAAGCTATGGAAAAGATATACAGAATGCCACTGGTCCCATGATCAGATTAGTTGTAGAATTAATCTGATAAAAAGAAGAAGGTAGGGACTTTTCCATATTCAAATAATTATTAAAAATCAACCAAAATAGATATTAAGTTAATTCCAACTCTAATAGCTCACATTTGACTTACACTAATTGTTTATGCAATAAAATGGTGTGGTCACTTTGTATGATCATGCCCTAGTTTAATTAATGGACAATATGGCTAGTTTATGTAGTTGATATTGTCCAAAACTATTAAGTAAATTATATGAAGTCTTACACTTCATTTAAACTTTGTCTCACATGAATTCATGTGATGTTTGGACCCTTGGCCAAACTCACCTATATGAATTACTTAGAGATTTAAATCATATGTAGCATTATTAAATGGTATGAGGTGGTCTACCTCATTTAAATCATTTTCTCAAAGGATAATGATGAATATTTGACTTAGGTCAATATAAGTTCATCTATGATAATTTTAGAAATTAAATCTTAAGAAGATTTCAATAAGAGGAAATTATTTCTCAAGAACCCTATGGAAACTATCATTTACATATTAAATAAAAAGAAGTAAATTCTCCTCAAGCAACACAACCCATGCACCCTAATTAGATTATTTGTGTGCATAGAATAGTTTGTGTGTTTGTATGTGATACATGGAACAACCATTGAATTAGTGAGTAATTATACTCGTATTCAAATTTAGACGCTAGCACCGGAGAGTACACTGAAGAAGAAGGTTGCTACCAAGAGGAGGAGGAGGAGAATTTTGAGAACTACCAAGGCAAGCTAATATTCTTGCAAAGTGCAAAGCCCTTTGGGGAAAGGCACCATGAGTCTTACCTTTTCTTACATAAGCCTATCCCAACTTTATACATTACAAGTTTTTACTTGTTTTCTCAAGAAGTTACTTTTATAGTTAACTTTATTCAAAGTACAAGAGGTTACTAGAGTAGTGAAGTTATTCTCAATCAAGCAAAGCAAGATAGCCCCCCCTCATGAATTAGAGCTAGTGCTAATGAAATAAAACTTGACTACTCTAGATGGGAACAATGTGACTTGAATTGAAATTTGAAACCTTGGAATGATGAAGCATTCCATTGAATGATTTTTGAAGGTGAATATGGCCAAGAGAAGATAGTGATTTTTGATAAACCTGATATTGGTTTGAATGCGATACCTTTCTAATAGTAAGTACCCCCACAATACCTGATTATGGGTAGGGCTTAACTGGAAGTTTATGCATCTTACTATGGGTTCCCTCTGAACACACATCATAGGGGTTATGCTTGAGGCTGCCTCCGTTGTTGAGAAAAGATGTGAATTGAGGTGAATTGTACGACCAAGCCCTGTGCAGTTCCCAGGTTGATAGTTGGTCTTCACTGGGAGGCCAAGCTCATGGGGAGAGGTGCTCATACTAGGATTTATAAGTGAAAGGTTATGGTTGATGATCCGCGTACCGTGTTATGATGATTCGGGGTAATCCCGATGGATGAAATCAAATGTTGTGGCACAAGTGTGCAACCTCTGCAGAGTGTAAATCTATTCGAATAGCCGCGTCCACGGTTACGGACGGTTGGAAAGGCCATACAGTTTCCGATGTCATAACTTTGAAAACGATGTTGAAACAAGATGGTGAAATGACTTGTGGTGAATTGAATTGAAATCACCACTTGAATGGTGGGAATGACACTAATGTTCCCACTTGAGTTAGTTAGCATTTGAATAAGCTTTTCTCAAATACTTGTGAACTAAAACTGGCTTTATGCAAATAAACTAGAGCTTAGCAAACCTTACTAGAATGTCTAGCACTTACATTAGTATTAGTTTGCGAGTACTTAAAGTACTCACGGCTTTGTCCCTGGCTATTCAAATGGCCAGAGTATGAAGATGAACAAGGAGATGACCACCAGGACGCCTACGACAACTAGGAGTCTTCCGACGTCAAGCGTTGGCCTGTGGACTAGAGAGTCCTTGTATCTTACGCTTCCGCTATGAACTGGTGTTTGTTCGTTGATCAATAGATCAACTATTCGTGTAATATGGATGATGTGATTCCAAGTTGTAAGACATTATGGTTTGTAATGAATGATGACTGTGATACTTAACTATTATGCCTCGCAACAACAATATTCCTGGGATTGCGATGTATAACATAATAGGCATTCGGACTTAAAAAAAATCCGGGTGTTGACAAGTTGGTATCAGAGCCATTGTTTGACCTTAGAAGACCTTAGTTAGAATGGGCGTTCTGAAAAATTTAACTTTGAAAATCAAATGAAGAGAATATTTGTGAAAACTTACTTACACTCTTGTCTTTGAGACTTTGCCAAAATTTGATGAATCATGTTCTATCTTATTTGAATCTACTTAAAATTTTGCCACACTTTACACTCTCTAACTTACTCATCCAATTCTCTTTCAGATGGAGCCGAATGAACCC
Source organism: Lolium perenne (assembly GCF_019359855.2). Taxonomy (NCBI): domain Eukaryota; kingdom Viridiplantae; phylum Streptophyta; class Magnoliopsida; order Poales; family Poaceae; genus Lolium; species Lolium perenne. The sequence continues at coordinate 131,986,649 of NC_067245.2, forward strand.
ATCAACACCAAGTTTTACCAGCTTGGGAACGGAGGGAGCTTGATCTTCGAGCACGACCTCAACGCCGTCTCTGACTTCCTTGGGCGCCCACACCCTGAGTTCCACGGGGTTCAGTTGGACGACACGCCCGGAGGAGAGTTGTAGTGGGTGATCACTGCCGACTTGAGGGGCAAGATGGAGCCTCCCACCTCGGAGAGGATCCTCTTCTCCTTCCGCGAGAGCAACTGGCTCGACGGACTCGCACGTGGCCTTCAGGAGGCACTTGCGCGCCTCTGTGGACAGAACGTGGTGCGCATCCTCGCCTCTCGCTTCCCGCATCTCGTGAGGCGTGATGCCATGGGAGTGCCCATGGAGCTGCAGCCGCACCCGGAGTTGAGGCACCATGCTGAGCACCTGGACTTCATGCTCTACCAGACTCAGAAGGACCTCGACGCCACTCGCGCTTACGCGAACCAGACCCATGCTCACATCATCGAGCAGGGTGAGGCGATCAAGCTACTCAACAACGACCGCAAGAGCCTTCGTCAGCAGCGTGCCAAGAAGGACGCTACGATTGTGCGCCTTCGCGCCAAGATCGCGTCACTCGAGGCCACTGTCAAGGCCCAGGAGGACCAGATTAGAGAGCTGGAGGATGACGACGGAGGCATCGACCTTCAGGGAGGAGGAGCCTTCCTGAGCGACGATGACGACTTTGAGGAGGACGAGTTCACCGAGGAGGAGGACTACGAGTTCTTGGAGGAAGGACCCGATGACTACGTCCCGATCGATGTCGAGGATGAGGAGTAGTTGCACTAGTTTCACTTATGTAGGTGTGAGTTGTATCCCGTCCCTTGTATCGTAGCATGAGAATGGTTCTTAAAACCATTGGAGTATGTGTGTGTTAGTTTGTACTATGTGTTGAATGAATGAATGTTATGTTATGTTTGTCATGAAAAGATTACAAGTTTTCAAATGTTTACAAACATAACCAAAATGAACCATAGAATGTTCCCTCTTATCTCATGATCTTCTATATCTTCAGATGGCCCCTCCCAATCGCACCAACGACGCGATGATGCAACTGTTGCAAACCTTGCTTGCCGACAGGGAGACAGAAAGAGCTCAACGCCAAGCCAACCTCAACGCTTTGCAGAACATCGCCAATCAAGGCCATGGAAATCATGACCACCCTGGATCCAAGCTCAAGAACTCCCAGAACACAAACCCTCCGGTGTTTAGCAAGACCGAGGAACCCCTCGATGCCGACGACTGGCTCCAGACTATGGAGAACAACCTGGAAGTAGCTGGAGTGGAAACCAACGAGAAAGTCTTGTTTGCCACTCACTATCTCGCTGGACCAGCCCGCGCTTGGTGGACAAGCACCCGTGCCATGAACGGAGGACAGTTCATGACTTGGGAGGATTTCAAGCTCAAGTTCAGTAAGTACCATGTACCCCCGGGTCTTATCAAAAAGATGAGGGATGAGTTCCGTGAACTGAAACAAGGTCGCATGACGGTGGTAGAATACCGCGACAAGTTTCTCACACTGTCGAGGTATGCCCCTGATGAGACCGACACCGTTGAAAAGAGGAAGGAGAGATTCCTGAACGGACTGCATGATGAGATGCAGACTGTCCTCGTCAACATCCCCTTTGCCGACCTCGAGGCCCTTGTTGACTCCGCCATCCAGATGGAGGGCAAGTTGAACCAAGCCAATGAGAACCGCAAGCGCCGCATGGCAAATCAAAGTGGGTCTAGCCATACCCAGAAGTTTCGCCCCAGCTCAGGCGGAGGTTTCACTCCAAGAAACAACAAACCCCCGATGCAGAACTCGCGCCCCGGTTATCAGAACCGGAGTGGAGGAAACTCCAAGCCAGGAGGCTACAACAACAACAACTACAACAATAACAACAACTACAACCGCGCTCCGCCCAGAGCCCCCAACAACAACAACAGCAACACCAACACCGCTCCGAGAACCGGAAGCAACGCCGTCCCCGTTGCAAACAAGCAGGACAAGACCACCATCACTTGTTATGAGTGTGGTGTAGTGGGGCACTACTCCAACGAGTGTCCCAAGCGTCTTGCCAAGCTCGCCGGCAACACCGCTGCACCTGCTCAGCAGCAACGCCGTGTCTCCACCGGCAAGAAGTTCGCTCCCAACAACCCCAATAACCGCAACGGCCGCCTCTACCACATGAAGGCTGAAGAAGCCCAGGAAGCACCAGATGTTGTACTGGGTATGTTTTCTGTCAACCACATCCCTGCCAGAGTGTTGTTTGATTCCGGAGCATCTCATTCTTTTGTCACTGAAGACTTTGCATCAACAAGTAAAATTCAACCCCTCAGTTTGAAGCATGTTATGATAGTTCAAATCCCCGGATCAACCACCAAAGCCAGAAAATTTTGCAAAAATGTACCAATCAAAATCCATGATGTAGATTTTTATGCCAATCTAATCATTCTGGGAACCAAAGGTTTGGAGGTCGTACTAGGAATGGACTGGATGTCCAAGCACAATGGATTGATAGACTGTGCCAAGAAAGCCATAACCATGACTAGCAGCACCGGTATCGTAGTAGAGCACGTCTCTGAAAAACTACCCAGAAAATTTACCTGCAACCAAAGTGTATCCAAGCCAACTCTGGATCAAATCAGGGTCGTTTGTCGCTACCCTAATGTGTTTCCGGATGATCTACCCGGTATGCCCCCGGATCGGGATATCGAGTTCATCATCGAGTTAATCCCCGGAACTGGACCCATAGCCCAGAGAGCCTACAGCATGAACGCAACAGAGCTTGTGGAGCTGAAGAAACAAATAGATGATATGTTGGCCAAGGGTCTGATTAGACCTAGTGCATCCCCCTGGAGATCACCAGTTTTGTTTGTGGACAAGAAGGATGGTGCAAATCGTTTATGTACGGACTATCGTAAGCTTAATGATGTCACCATCAAAAACAAATACCCCCTACCCAAGATAGAGGACTTGTTCGATCAACTCACCGGAGCCAGAGTTTTCTCCAAGATAGATCTTAGAACTGGATATCATCAGCTAAAAATCCGAGCCACCAACATTCCAAAAACTGCCTTCACCACCAGATATGGGTTGTATGAGTACAACGTCATGTCGTTTGGACTGACCAATGCCCCCGCTTATTTCATGAATCTCATGAATAAGATCTTCATGAACTTTCTGGACAAGTTTGTCGTTGTTTTCATCGATGACATCCTGGCGTACTCCAAGTCCGAAGAGGAACATGAACAGCATTTGGAAACTGTCCTAGAAACCCTTAGGCATCACCAGTTGTATGCCAAGTTCAGCAAGTGTGAGTTTTGGTTGGAAGAAGTTGGATTCCTGGGACACATCTTGTCTGCAGGAGGAATTGCCGTAGATCCCGCCAAAATTAAAACTGTTATGGAATGGCAAGCCCCAACCACCCAAACCGAGGTCCGCGCTTTTTTTGGATTAGCCGGATATTACCGCAGATTTGTAGAAGGCTTTTCGGGCATCGCTCTACCAATGACCCAACTGTTGAAAAAGGACAGAAAGTTTGAGTGGACCGACAAGTGTGAAGAGAGCTTTCAACAGCTCAAGAGCAGACTGACAACAGCCCCAATCCTGATCATGCCAGATATCGCAAAGCCCTTTGACGTATATTGCGACGCCTCCAAGACTGGTCTTGGATGTGTGCTTATGCAAGAAGGCAAGGTTGTATCCTACCTTTCAAGACAGCTAAAGCAGCATGAACAGAACTACCCAACCCATGACCTCGAGCTTGCAGCCGTGGTCTTAGCCTTGAAAGTTTGGCGTCATTACCTCATGGGTAATCGATGCGAAATCTACTCCGACCACAAAAGCCTGACATACATATTCACCCAGAAGGAGCTGAACATGAGACAACGCCGATGGATCGAATTGATCAAGGATTACGACATGGAGATTCACTACCACCCCGACAAGGCCAATGTGGTAGCGGATGCCTTGAGTAGACTGCCGTGTCAGTTGAACTCCATGCTCGCAACTGAACAGCCCAGCTTGCATCAAGAGTTTGAACAGTTCAGACTTGAACTGGTTAGTGAAGGATTCCTAGCCAGCATAGAACTGCAACCCACCTAGGTTAGCCAAATCAAGGAAGCCCAGAAAGACAACGCTAGCATCGACGGAATCAAGAAACAGATAGCCGCAGGAAAAGCCCCCGGATTCACCGTAGACGAAGCCGGAGTTCTTTGGTACAAAGAACGTCTCTGCGTACCATCGGACTCAGACTTGAAGCAAGTCATTTTGCAAGAAGCCCATGGCACCCTTTATTCAATCCACCCCGGAGGTACCAAGATGTACCAAGACCTGAAGGAGCAATTCTGGTGGCATGGAATGAAGAGAGAGATCGGCAGCTACATCGCCAAGTGTGACATCTGTCAGAGAGTCAAGGCAGAACATCAACGACCCGCCGGACTGTTACAGCCACTCCAGATTCCAGAATGGAAATGGGACTCCGTAGGAGTGGACTTTATCACCGGACTGCCCAAATCCAGCAAAGGCAATGATTCAATATGGGTAGTTGTCGATAGATTGACCAAAGTCACCCATTTCATCGCCGTCAAGACCACCTACCAAGGCCCAAAGTTAGCTGAACTATACATCTCCAGAATAGTCGCCCTGCACGGAACCCCGAAATCGATAGTGTCAGATAGAGGATCACAGTTCAGCTCAAGATTCTGGCAGAAAGTGCATGAAGGACTAGGAACCCGTCTGAATTTCAGCACCGCCTATCACCCTCAGACCGACGGACAGACTGAGAGAGTCAACCAGATACTAGAGGACATGCTGAGAGCATGTGTACTGGAATATGGATCTAAGTGGGAAGACTGCCTACCTTACGCAGAATTCTCTTACAACAACAGCTACCAAGCTAGCCTACAGATGGCCCCCTTTGAATCCTTGTACGGAAGGAAGTGCCGTACCCCCCTGAACTGGTCAGAAGTCGGAGAAAGCCAAGTCTTTGGCCCAGATGTTCTTCGTGAAGCCAAAGAGAAAGTCCACAAGATTCACGAGTATCTCAAGACCGCGCAATCAAGACAGAAGAGCTACGCCAACAAGCGACGTCGGGAGATGACCTTTGAGATAGGAGATTTTGTCTATCTCAAGGTATCCCCCTTGAAAGGAATGCAGAGATTCCAGCTGAAAGGAAAGCTCGCACCCCGATATGTCGGACCCTTCAAAGTCCTCAGCCGCCGAGGAGAAGTATCTTATCAACTGGAGCTACCTGAAGAGATGTCGGCTGTGCACGACGTGTTTCATATCTCACTCCTCCGAAAATGCCTTGAAGTCCCCGAGAAGACCGAAGTGTTCAAGAACATTGATTACCGATCGGTGGATATCAACAAGGACTTAACTTACCGCGAAGTGTCGATTCGTATCCTGGAGGAAGCTTACCGAACCACCCGCACCCGAAGCATCAAGTTTCTGAAGATACAATGGAGCACTCATACCGAGGATGAAGCCACATGGGAACGCGAAGACTTCATGAAGAAGGAGTACCCAGATCTCTTTAGTACCTAACTTTCTTTTCGATCTCGGGATGAGATCTTTTGTAAGGGGGAAGGGTTTGTAACATCCCAAGTTTCAATAAAAGAAAGTTAGAAGAATTCTAGAGAGCAAAATTTCAAACCAACAAAAACTTTTTAAATTGCATATAGTGCCATGCATAGGACTTGTGCATTTGATTGATATGCCATGATGATTGTTCTTATGTGTATAAGATAAACCCTAAAACCCTAAAGTGATCATAAGAAGATCACAAACCAAATAAAGCAAAAAGAGGAAGAAAATCAAATAAATGCAAAACCCTAAAAACCCTCACATATGCCCTATGGCATTTGTATAAATTTTGACCCTAGACCAATTTGGTCTTCACCATTAGTTGAATAATGTTACTAAACACTTATTACAACTTTTGGAATCAAAGAATCACAAATCAAATGGATTTCAAATACAAAACTTGCTCACATATGATAATGGTCAAAACTGCCAATTATAGTCTGATCACTACTTTGAGCCTTTGCAATTCAAATTTCTCAAACCGAACATTGCTCACTCTTTGCACCACATCCAAGTCAACATCAAGGTGAACACTTTTTGTAAAGATCACCATGCCAAATTCTTTCTTGATCATTAGCTATGCTCAACCAAAGTTGCAACATTTTAACATATGCAACAATCTCCCACTTAGCCAATTTTGCAAAAACTTGAATTCAACAATGCCACCACCCCACTTCACCACCTCTGATCATTTCTAACTCAATGAGACACTCACAATTCAAAACTTGCAACCATTTGAATTAAATCAAATTTGGACAAATTTGGCAAATTGCAAATAGGGAACTATTACACACTATTTCAAATAGTGTTCTATCCCACCCTAATCTACCCCAAACTACCCTATCTGGTCCCCTTGCCCCCTCTCACACTAAATGAAACATAGTAACCCTAAGAGGGAGGGCACACATGGCATAGCCATGGCCATGCCGGCCATGGGCACGTGCATGCCCCTCCCCTCTCTTCCTTCGTCGCCAGACCTGGCCACCGTGCCCCATCGCGCCACCTCGCACCCCTGCCCCTGCCTAGGCACGCCATTGTCGAGGAGGAGCACTGGACGCGCCAGAACAGCTCGCGCCCATGGCGGCCAGTATGCCGCTCGCATCGCACGTGTGCGCGCCACAGACGCGCCCTGGACACGCGCCGTCCCACGCCCTCACGCAAGCCCTGGACCCCCTTCGAGCACGTTGAGCATCACCGTGCCACCGCGGACGCGCCAGACACGCTCTCGACCACGACCCGTGCCCGCCGTCGCCGGAGAAGGAGACCCCGATCCGCCGCAGACGCGGCAGACATGGAAACAATGCGACCAACCTAGCCACCGCCCGACCACGCTGTCGCCGCCAAACGCTTCGCCAGGAACCGCAGAACAGCGCCACGCCCTCGCCTAGCTCGCTAGCTCGCCGGAGACGCCGCGCCCATGTCGACTTCCTCACTGCCCCGCAGCACCCTCTCGCGCCTATAAATAGAGACCTCCCTGGACAGAACCAAGCACACCATCACGATCACCACTCACCACCGCTTCGCCCAGCACCAGTAGCTACCTCAATCATCGCCGGAGCAAGGCCAATCGGAAGATCACCGCCGTGGAAGCCCTGCAGCAATCACCGACGATCCCGACCACCCCAGGAGACGCCACTGCTACCAGGAGACTCGCCGTCGTCCACAACCTCGTCAAGCATACTGCCAAGCCTTGCTGGAGCCATGATACGCGTACAGCACGCGTCCGTTGGGAACCCCAAGAGGAAGGTGTGATGCGTACAGCGGCAAGTTTTCCCTCAGTATGAAACCAAGGTTTATCGAACCAGTAGGAGCCAAGAAGCACGTTGAAGGTTGATGGCGGCGAGATGTAGTGCGGCGCAACACCAGGGATTCCGGCGCCAACGTGGAACCTGCACAACACAAACCAAGTACTTTGCCCCAACGAAACAGTGAGGTTGTCAATCTCACCGGCTTGCTGTAACAAAGGATTAGATGTATAGTGTGGATGATGATTGTTTGCAGAGAACAGTAGAACAATTGCAGAAGATTGTATTTCAGTATAAAGAATTGGACCGGGGTCCGCAGTTCACTAGAGGTGTCTCTCCCATAAGATAAATAGCATGTTGGGTGAACAAATTACAGTTGGGCAATTGACAAATAAAGAGGGCATGACCATGCACATACATATTATGATGAGTATTGTGAGATTTAATTGGGCATTACGACAAAGTACATACACCGCTATCCAGCATGCATCTATGCCTAAAAAGTCCACCTTCAGGTTATCATCCGAACCCCCTCCAGTATTGAGTTGCTAACAACAGACAATTGCATTAAGTATTGCGTGTAATGTAATCAATAACTACATCCTCGGACATAGCATCAATGTTTTATCCCTAGTGGCAACAGCACATCCATAACCTTAGAGGTTTCTGTCACTCCCCCAGATTCACGGAGACATGAACCCACTATCGAGCATAAATACTCCCTCTTGGAGTTACTAGCAAAAACTTGGCCAGAGACTCTACTAATAACGGAGAGCATGCGAGATCATAAACAACACATAGATATAAATTGATAATCAACATAACATGGTATTCTCTATTCATCGGATCCCAACAAACACAACATATAGCATTACAGATAGATGATCTTGATCATGTTCGGTAGCTCACAAGAGCCGACAATGAAGCATAATGAGGAGAAGAAAACCATCTAGCTACTGCTATGGACCCATAGTCCAGGGGTGAACTACTCATTCATCACTCCGGAGGCGACCATGGCGGTGTAGAGTCCTCCGGGAGATGATTCCCCTCTCCGGCAGGGTGCCGGAGGCGATCTCCTGAATCCCCCGAGATGGGATTGGCGGCGGCGGTGTCTCTGGAAGGTTTTCCGTATCGTGGCTCTCGGTACTGGGGGTTTCGCGACGAAGGCTATTTGTAGGCGGAAGGGCAGGTCAGGGGGCCACACGAGGGGCCCAGGAGACAGGCCGGCGCGGCCAAGACCTGGGCCGCGCCGCCCTACCTCCTGGCCACCTCGTGGCCCCACTTCGTTGACTCTTCGGTCTTCTGGAAGCTTCGTGTGAAAATAGGCCCCTGGGCGTTGATTTCGTCCAATTCCGAGAATATTTCCTTACTAGGATTTCTGAAACCAAAAACAGCAGAAACAAGAATCGGCTCTTCGACATCTTGTTAATAGGTTAGTTCCAGAAAATGCATAAATATGACATAAAGTATGCATAAAACATGTAGATATCATCAATAATGTGGCATGGAACATAAGAAATTATCGATACGTCAGAGACGTATCAGCATCCCCAAGCTTAGTTTCTGCTTGACCCGAGCAGGTAAACGATAAAAAAGATAATTTCTGGAGTGACATGCCATCATAACCTTGATCATACTATTGTAAAGCATATGTACTGAATGCAGCGATCAAAACAATGTAAATGACATGAGTAAACAAATGAATCATATAGCAAAGACTTTTCATGAATAGTACTTTAAAACAAGCATCAATAAGTCTTGCATAAGAGTTAACTCATAAAGCAAATTCATAGTAGAAGCATTGAAGCAACACAAAGGAAGATTAAGTTTCAGCGGTTGCTTTCAACTTATAACATGTATATCTCATGGATATTGTCAACATAGAGTAATATAACAAGTGCAATATGCAAGTATGTAGGAATCAATGCACAGTTCACACAAGTGTTTGCTTCTTGAGGTGGAGAGAGATAGGTGAACTGACTCAACATAAAAGTAAAAGAATGGTCCTTCAAAGAGGAAAGCATCGATTGCTATATTTGTGCTAGAGCTTTGATTTTGAAAACATATAGAGATCATAAAAGTAAAATTTTGAGAGGTGTTTGTTGTTGTCAACGAATGGTAGTGGGCACTCTAACCCCCTTGCCAGACAAACCTTCAAAGAGCGGCTCCCATTTTATTTTTATTTTTGTGTGGCACTCCTTCCAACCTTTCTTTCACAAACCATGGCTAACCGAATCCTCGGGTGCCTGCCAACAATCTCATACCATGAAGGAGTGCCTTTATATTTTAGTTTTATTATGATGATACTCCTCCCCACCTTTGCTTTCTCAAGCCATGGCTAACCGAATCCTTCGGGTGCCGTCCAACAATCACATACCATGGAGGAGTGTCTATTTTTATTAATTAATTTGGGACTGGGAATCCCATTGCCAGCTCTTTTTGCAAAATTATTGGATAAGCGGATGACGCCACTAGTCCATTGGTGAAAGTTGCCCAACAAGAATGAAAGATAAACACCACATACTTCCTCATGAGCTATAAAACATTGGCACAAATCGGAGGTAATAAATTTTGAATTGTTTAAAGGTAGCACTCAAGCAATTTACTTTGGAATGGCGGAGAAATACCATGTAGTAGGTAGGTATGGTGGACACAAATGGCATAGTGGTTGGCTCAAGTATTTTGGATGCATGAGAAGTATTCCCTCTCGATACAAGGTTTAGGCTAGCAAGGCTATTTGAAACAAACACAAGGATGAAGCGGTGCAGCAAAACTCACATAAAAGACATATTATAAACATTATAAGACTCTACACCGTCTTCCTTGTTGTTCAAGCTCAATACTAGAAATTATCTACACCTTAGAGAGACCAAATATGCAAACCAAATTTTAGCATGCTCTATGTGTTTCTTCATTAATGGGTGAAAAGTATATGATGCAAGAGCTTAAACATGAGCACAACAATTTCCAAATATCACATTATCCAAGACATTTTAGCAAATTACTACATGTATCATTTTCCAATTACAACCATATAACAATTTAACGAAGAAGAAACTTCGCCATGAATATTATGAGTAAAGCCTAAGGACATACTTGTCCATATGCTACAGTGGAGCGTGTCTCTCTCCCACATAAAGAATGCTAGGATCCATTTTATTCAAACAAACAAAAACAAAAACAAACCGACGCTCCAAGCAAAGCACATAAGATGTGACGGAATAAAAATATAGTTTCAGGGGAGGAACCTGATAATGTTGTTGATGAAGAAGGGGATGCCTTGGGCATCCCCAAGATTAGACGCTTGAGTCTTCTTGATATATGCAGGGGTGAACCACCGGGGCATCCCCAAGCTTAGAGCTTTCACTCTCCTTGATCATGTTGTATCATCTCCCTCTCTTGATCCTTGAAAACTTCCTCCACACCAAACTCAAAACAACTCATTAGAGAGTTAGTGCACAATCAAAATATACATGTTCAGAGGTGACATAATCATTATTAACACTTCTGGACATTGCACAAAGCTACTGAAAGTCAATGGAATCGAAATATCCATCGAGCATATCAAAACAGGCAATGCGAAATAAAAGGCAGAATCTGTCAAAACAGAACAGTTCGTAATGACTAATTTTATTGAGGCACCAGACTTGCTCAAATGAAAATGCTCAAATTGAATGAAAGTTGCGTACATATCTGGGGATCACTCACGTAAATTGGCATAATTTTCTGAGTTACCTACAGAGAATTTTTCCCAGATTCGTGACAGCAAAGAAATCTGTTTCTGCGCAGTAATCCAAATCTAGTATGAACCTTACTATCAACGACTTTACTTGGCACAACAATGCACAAAACTAAGATAAGGAGATGTTGCTACAGTAGTAAACAACTTCCAAGACACAAATATAAAACAAAGTACTGTAGTAAAAACATGGGTTGTCTCCCATAAGCGCTTTTCTTTAACGCCTTTCAGCTAGGCGCAGAAGTGTGTACCAAGTATTATCAAGAGACGAAGTGTCATCATAATTTGTTCTAATAATAGAATCAAAAGGTAACTTCATTCTCTTTCTAGGGAAGTGTTCCATACCTTTCTTGAGAGGAAATTGATATTTAATATTACCTTCCTTCATATCAATGATAGCACCAACAGTTCGAAGAAAAGGTCTTCCCAATATAATGGGACAAGATGCATTGCATTCAATATCCAAGACAACAAAATCAACGGGGACAAGGTTATTGTTAACGGTAATGCGAACATTATCAACTCTCCCCAAAGGTTTCTTTGTAGAATGATCAGCAAGATTAACATCCAAATAACAATTTTTCAGCGGTGGCAAGTCAAGCATATTATAGATTTTCTTAGGCATAACAGAAATACTTGCACCAAGATCACATAAAGCATTACAATCAAAGTCATTGACCTTCATCTTAATGATGGGCTCCCAACCATCCTCTAGCTTCCTAGGAATAGAAGCTTCGCGTTCTAGTTTCTCTTCTCTAGCTTTTATGAGAGCATTTGTAATATGTTTTGTGAAAGCCAAGTTTATAGCACTAGCATTAGGACTTTTAGCAAGTTTTTGTAAGAACTTAATAACTTCAGAGATGTGGAAATCATCAAAATTTAAACCATTATAATCTAAAGCAATGGGATCATCATCCCCAATGTTGGAAAAAATTTCAGCAGTTTTATCACAGGCAGTTTCAGCAGTTTTAGCAGTTTCAGGCAGTTTTTCGCGCTTTGCATTAGAAGTGGAAACGTTGCTAACACCAATTCTTTTACCATTATTAGTAGGAGGTGCAGCAACATGTGTAGCATTAGCATTACTAGTGGTGGTAATAGTCCAAACTTTAGCTATATTATCTTCTTTTTCATTTTCTTCTCTTTCCCACCTAGCACGCAATTCGGCCATCAATCTTATATTCTCATTAATTCTAACTTGGATGGCATTTGCTGTAATAACAATTTTATTATTATGATTTTCATGAGGCATAACTAATAGGGCAAAGGTGGCCGATCTTTCGATGAGACGTGGATAGATCGATTTGTTGGTGGAGTTCGTGCTTGACGATCCGACTACACGTGCAAAGCTCGTGCGACAATGCAATCGCTAGGACAATCTCCGGGAGTTACTGATCTTGCGGATGCACGATCAGCCTGACCAGCGAGGGTCTTAATTCCTACCTGAAATCGAGAACAAGTAAGAACTAATGATGCAATCAGAATATTGCGGATGAAAGATGAAAGCTTTATTGAAAAGGTGGGATTCCGAATAGTCGGTCTTGTTCTGGGCGTTGGCCTCAAAAGAAGTACACCAGAGTTGCAGCGATGGCTAACTTTTAATCTAATCAAAATCCGAGTCTAAACGTGACGGCTATGGGGGTATTTAAAGGAGGAAAAGGTGGGGTTTCGGCCAACCATACGTATGGTGGTCGAACCAAACCCTAGAAGGCCTTTCCCCTTCAATACGGACTCTAAAAAGTGGCTGACTTAATTCCTGCGAAAATGACATGGGCCTGGCCCAAAACTAAAGGTGACGCAGCACCATAACATGCTATGGACGAAATTATGAAGTGGGAAACTCTATATTTCGTCCATGTCTTCATCTCTTCTTATGGTGGCTTCAAAGTTCTGAAATCTCCACTTGCGACATCATCTTCAATCCTCAAACGCTTGCTGCCATCTCCTCCATGCGTGATCATGCTCCAATGCTTGTCCTCCTCATCCATGCTTGGTCCATCATTCCTAAGAGTATCAAACATATCTTATTTAGGCAGCATCATATTCTCATGTATGTGAGGAATAGTTCCAAGAAACGAAAGTACCTGATAGTTAAGTTGCTTGGCACGAGCTCGAGTGATTGGTCCTTGTATTTGTGTGGCTGTAGGTACATCGGTTGTATCAAGAGTTGGGATTTCCTCATCATGCCCCCCTTCTTGAATTGAAGTCATCCTCGACGAAAGCTCCTCTTCTTCACCAAAGTAAGGCTTCAAATCTACAATGTTAAATGTAGGACTAACCGGATCCAATTCTGCAGGAAGCTCAAGTTTATATGCATTATCATTTATTTTCTCTAACACCTTAAAAGGGCCAGCAGCGCGTGGCATTAGCTTAGACTTGCGCAATTCAGGAAAACGATCTTTGCGCAAATGCAACCAAACAAGATCACCAACATCAAACACAACATGCTTTCTTCCTCTATCCCCAGCAATTTTATACTTAGCATTCATGCGTGCTATGTTGTCTTTAGTAGTCTCATGCAATTTTAGTATCAATTCAGCACGGTCTGTAGCATCCAAATTATTTTGCACAGAAGATGGTAAAGGCAACAAATCAATAGGTGCACGTGGTACAAAACCATAAACAATCTCAAATGGGCACATCTTAGTGGTAGAATGCAGCGAACGATTGTAAGCAAATTCAACATGAGGTAAACATTCTTCCCACAATTTTAAGTTCTTCTTCAAAACAGCCCGCAGCATAGTAGACAAAGTTCTATTTACTACTTCAGTTTGTCCATCAGTTTGGGGATGACATGTAGTACTAAACAACAATTTAGTCCCCAACTTAGCCCATAAAAATCTCCAAAAGTGGCTAAGAAATTTAGTATCACGATCAGAAACAATAGTATTTGGCACACCATGTAAATGCACAATTTCGCGAAAGAACAAATCAGCAACATGTGTCGCATCATCAGTTTTGTGACATGGAATAAAGTGTGCCATCTTAGAAAATCTATCCACAACAACAAAGATACTATCCCTCCCCTTCTGTGTACGAGGCAAACCCAAAACGAAATCCATAGAAATATCCTCCCAAGGTACACTAGGAACAGGAAGAGGCATATATAAACCATGTGGATTAAGTCGAGACTTAGCTTTTTGACATGTAGTGCAGCGTGCCACAAATCTCTCAACATCTCGACGCATACGTGGCCAAAAGAAGTGTGCAGCAAGTACATCCTCCGTCTTCTTCACACCAAAGTGGCCCATCAATCCTCCTCCATGCACCTCCTGTAACAACAAAAGACGAACGGAACCATCTGGGATGCATAGCTTGTTAGCACGGAACACAAATCCATCATTGAGGACGAATTTGTTCCATGTTCTACCATCTTTACAATTCAGTAATACATCTTTAAAATCAGCATCAAGCAAGTATTGTTCCTTTATGGTTTCTAATCCAAAAATCTTGAAGTCAAGTTGAGATAGCATAGTATAACGACGCGACAAAGCATCAGCAATAACATTATCTTTACCCTTTTTGTGTTTGATAACATAAGGAAAAGACTCTATAAACTCAACCCACTTTGCATGGCGACGATTCAACTTAGCTTGACTACGAATATGCTTCAAAGATTCATGATCAGAATGTATAACAAATTCTTTAGGCCATAAATAATGTTGCCAAGTTTCTAATGTCCGAACCAGCGCATATAATTCTTTATCATAAGTAGAATAGTTCAGACTAGGCCCACTCAATTTTTCACTAAAATATGCAACAGGTTTGCCCTCTTGTAATAACACACCTCCCAAACCAATTCCACTAGCATCACATTCAAGCTCAAAAGTCTTATTGAAATCAGGAAGTTGGAGTAATGGAGCATGTGTTAACTTATCTTTCAGAATCATGAAGGCGTTTTGTTGTGCATCGCCCCACACAAAGGGCACATCCTTCTTTGTAAGCTCATTCAGCGGCGCAGCAATGGATCCAAAATCTTTCACAAAGCGCCTATAGAAACCAGCGAGGCCAAGAAAACTCCTCACTTGTGTTACCGTCTTTGGCTGCGGCCAACTCTCAATTGCCTCAATCTTGGCTGGATCAACTTCAATTCCTGCAAGAACAACATAACCAAGAAACGCAACTCGATTGGTGCAAAAGGTGCACTTCTCAAGATTACCATACAAACGTGCATCACGTAAAGCATTGAAAATAGCACGTAAATGATCCAAATGTTCCTCCAAAGATTTGCTATAAATCAGAATATCATCAAAGTATACCACCACAAAACGTCCAATAAAAGCACGTAAAACTTCGTTCATCAGTCTCATGAAAGTACTAGGTGCATTAGTTAAACCAAAGGGCATTACTAACCACTCATATAAGCCGAACTTAGTTTTAAAGGCTGTTTTCCATTCATCTCCTAATTTCATACGAATCTGGTGGTAACCACTACGCAAATCAACTTTAGAGAACATAATAGAACCACTCAATTCATCAAGCATATCATCTAAACGAGGTATAGGATGACGGTATCGAATGGTAATATTATTAATAGCTCTACAATCAGTACACATGCGTGAAGAACCATCCTTCTTAGGTACCAAGATAATAGGAACAGCACATGGACTAAGAGACTCACGAATGTAACCTTTATCTTGTAGAACCTGAATTTGTCGCTGAATCTCTTTCGTCTCTTCAGGATTGGTACGGTATGGTGCACGGTTGGGCAACGAAGCTCCTGGAATCAAGTCAATCTGGTGTTCTATCCCACGAATAGGTGGCAATCCAGGTGGAACATCTTGTGGAAACACATCAATGAATTCCTGCAAAAGGTTAGCAACCGCAGGTGGCAAAGAAGGAGGCATATCCTCAAATGAAAACATAACTTCTTTGCAAATAATAGCATAGCATTGAGTAGTGTTCACATCAAGTTCAGCAATATCAGATTTGCTAGCAAGCAAACAAGGATTCTTCAAACGAATTTCAGTAGCATGGTTCGAATCAGATTTAGTATTAGTCTTATGTGGCACAAAATCTGTAGCAACAATCTGATTTTCACTCTTATGTTTCTCCTCGTTTTTTACTCTACTAGCTCTAGCAAGATCATCTTTCACTATTTGTTCAGGAGTCATAGGTTTGAGACCAATTTTCTTTCCATCATGCATAAGAGAATACTGATTAGTTCTACCATTATGAACAGATTCTCTATCAAATTGCCAAGGTCTACCAAGTAACAAAGAACAAGCTTGCATAGGTACAACATCACAATCAACAAAATCAGAATATGTACCAATAGTAAAATGCACACGTGTAGTTCTTGTTACCTTGAGCTTCCGAGAGCTCTCAAACCATTGAATGTAGTATGGATGTGTGCGCTGTCTTGTAGGAAGAGAAAGCTTCTCCACCATGTCAACGCTAGCCAGATTATTGCAGCTCCCTCCATCAATAATGATCCTTATAGCTCGCTCTTTTACAACGCCTCTTGTTTGAAACAGATTGTGGCGTTGATCATCCTCAGCTTTGCTCAATTGCACGCTCAACACACGTTGTGCAACTAAGCTCATGTACTGATCAGCAGTGTCAGCATCCATTACCTCTATCTCTCTCTCAGAATCAGAATTGGCACCATCACGTGCAGCAATAAGGGCCAATGTATCTTCATCAAAGTCGCTTGCAGAATCATATTCTCCATCTTCACGCACCAACATCACACGCTTTGTTCTGCATTCTCTCTCTATGTGACCAAATCCCAAGCATTTGCGACATTGAATGTCGCGCGTCTTCCCTATGGAGGCCATGGAAGATGAACTCCGAGGAGGGCCAGCAGATGGTGGTGGAGACGCAGCAGGTGGTGCTCGTGATGCAGGCGCGGTGTACTTGGAAGTAGTAGGTGCTGGTGCAGTCCCACGCGATGGTGGCGCTGATTGTCGCGGAGACCACGGCGATGTACGACCTGCAGAAACATTAGCTCTTCTCCATGGTGGTTGACGATCCTGCACTTCACGTTCAGCTTTGCAAGCAAGATGAAACAAGCGAGTAATAGTGTTGTACTCCTTATAATCTAAAATATGCTGAATCTCTTTATTCAAACCACCAAAGAAACGTGCAAGCATAGCCTCATTATCCTCTACAACACCACAGCGAATCATACCAGTTTGCAATTCTTGATAATAGTCTTCTACAGAATTTTTCCCTTGTTCTAAGCGAGACAATTTCTTAAGTAAATCTCGCTGATAATGTGGAGGAACAAAATGAGTACGCATAGCAAGTTTTAAACCAACCCAAGTAGTAGGAATATTAGCAGGACGTGCTCTACAATGTTCAGACCACCAAATAGAAGCAAAATCTTTGAACTCACAAGTAGCAGCACTAACACGCAAGTGATCAGGGTATTTTAAACATGCAAAGCGTTGTTCTACTTCCAATTCCCATGTAAGATATGCATCAGGATTATATCTACCCTCAAATGGTGGAATATTCAATTTAAGTTTAGCAACATGATCATCATCATTACGTACCGGGCGTGGAGGTGGACGAGAGTTGCGGTGCAGTTGTCGTGGACGACCCGGTGCAGGTTGTTCGACTTCCTCGCCGTCCAGTACGTTCTCCTCGACCTGCTCGTCCGCGTCCGCTTCATAGTCTTCGTATCCCTCATCAGAAGGCGCGTCAGGTGCGGCTGCTGCAGCAGGAGCGGTACCCGCAGGCACATCCGCACGAGGAACACGGCGTGCGCGTCGTTGCACATTGTCGCGAGGTGGCGGCAACCGAGTCCAAAGCTCCTGGAACTTGGCGTCGCGCTTGGAGTTGAAAGCTGCCTCGAGGCCATCCAGCTTGTCCAGCGCGTCGGTGAGTTTGGCATCCACGTCACCAATGCGCGCATCGGTGTCGCGTGCATGCCCGCCCAAAAGGTGGGTGAAGTGAGCATGTAACTGCTCAGACGTCATCTTGGCCGGGTCAACAGCGGCTGGATTAACTGGTCCTGACATGGTTAGTACAGACAAAAGCAGAACTGTATATGCTTACAAAACTACGGAATATGGTGGTTCACGCGCAATTCGTCAAGCAAAATACAAAGCTCTTACAAGTTCTTACCAAACAGGAGGAAGGCGATGTAACAACCAGCAAGGATCAGCCTCTCCAAAGATTGCCAAAGCGATTACCAGGTGTCGACACAAAGCACGTGGAGACAATATGTGGAGCTGTAGGATCGCTTATATATGGTAGCAAAACAGCAATTGTCAAAACAGCAATGCAATATTAAAAGTATGCTCAACGACGGTACTGTGCTGGTCCTAGGCTAGACCGTACTAGAGACGCGAGCCTAGAACACTAGCGAGGTCACGGCGCGGCACACAAGCAACTAGCAGCGATGAGGTGGCGACGCGAGGTGCGAAAAATCACTATGATGGCAAGTGTCTCAAACTGATCCCCAAGGTCTAAAAACAGTATAGCCTCAGAAAATTTTTTTGTCGAAATTTCGGGAGTGCTCCGGAAAGCGCGCTGGCGCCAAAAAAATGTCGCTATAACGGCCAGTGGCGAAAAGTGATCGCCAAAGTGGCCAGAAATTTTTTTCGGAAGCGTTTCCAGACTCGTTTTTTTTGTTTTTTTTGTTTTTGCTAACTTTTTTTTTTTGCTCTCCTTCCAATTCTTTACTGGCGGCCGAAACTTAACTCATGGAAATTTTTCTGCAGTGCAAGATGATATTAGAAGGTAACAGCTAAGTAGGAAAAACAATAAAACCTAATTCTACACGGGCTCTGTCGCGGCAGAGAAACAGCACGAATCCGTGTCGCGGTAGGATACATGGTATATGGCAGATGTATATGTCTGTGGCGGAAACAATCTGGTGGGTGTATATGGTGGATGTATCTGGCAGTGGCGGAAGTATATGGTGGGTGTATATGGAAGTGGCGGAAGTATATGGTGGATGTATCTGGCAGTGGCGGAAGTATATGGTGGGTGTATATGGCGGTGATCTGCGTATGGTGCGAGTGGGCGGCGGCGGCGTGACTAATATGACCAGAACTCGAAACTCTAAAGGAACTAGATGCTAAGACCAGCAACTCGACACGAAGATGCAGACACAAATTCAACTATGCAAAACTGAAAAGACAATGCAAGGCGTGGCAGGGGGTTTATGGGACGATATGATCTAAACCCTAACTGTATATTTTTTTTTGGCTTTTTCGTGGTTTATGGGTATGATGGCAGATGCAATCTACACTAGGAAAACAGTAAATTCTCACCGAGCAACCTGAAATCTGATACCACTTGATAGGGCAAAGGTGGCCGATCTTTCGATGAGACGTGGATAGATCGATTTGTTGGTGGAGTTCGTGCTTGATGATCTGACTACACGTGCAAAGCTCGTGCGCCAATGCAATCGCTAGGACAACTCCGGGAGTTACTGATCTTGCGGATGCACGATCAGCCTGACCAGCGAGGGTCTTAATTCCTACCTGAAATCGAGAACAAGTAAGAACTAATGATGCAATCAGAATATTGCGGATGAAAGATGAAAGCTTTATTGAAAAGGTGGGATTCCGAATAGTCGGTCTTGTTCTGGGCGTTGGCCTCAAAAGAAGTACACGAGAGTTGCAGCGATGGCTAACTTTTAATCTAATCAAAATCCGAGTCTAAACGTGACGGCTATGGGGGTATTTAAAGGAGGAAAAGGTGGGGTTTCGGCCAACCATACGTATGGTGGTCGAACCAAACCCTAGAAGGCCTTTCCCCCTTCAATACGGACTCTAAAAAGTGGCTGACTTAATTCCTGCGAAAATGACATGGGCCTGGCCCAAAACTAAAGGTGACGCAGCACCATAACATGCTATGGACGAAATTATGAAGTGGGAAACTCTATATTTCGTCCATGTCTTCATCTCTTCTTATGGTGGCTTCAAAGTTCTGAAATCTCCACTTGCGACGTCATCTTCAATCCTCAAACGCTTGCTGCCATCTCCTCCATGCGTGATCATGCTCCAATGCTTGTCCTCCTCATCCATGCTTGGTCCATCATTCTTAAGAGTAACAAACATATCTGATTTAGGCAGCATCATATTCTCATGTATGTGAGGAATAGTTCCAAGAAACAAAAGTACCTGATAGTTAAGTTGCTTGGCACGAGCTCGAGTGATTGGTCCTTGTATTTGTGTGGCTGTAGGTACAGCGGTTGTATCAAGAGTTGGGATGTCCTCATCAATAACTTTCGATTTCAAAAGATCAACATCAGCAGCAAGACTATCGACTTTAGAAGCAAGTATATCAATTTTCCCAAGCTTTTCTTCAACAGATTTGTTAAAAGCCGTTTGTGTACTAATAAGTTCTTTAAGCATAGCTTCAAGTCCAGGGGGTGTGTTCCTATTATTGTTGTAAGAATTCCCATAAGAATTACCATAGCCGTTGCCATTATTATAAGGATATGGCCTATAGTTGTTACTAGAATTGTTCCGGTAAGCATTGTTGTTGAAATTATTATTTTTAATGAAGTTTACATCAACATGTTCTTCTTGAGCAACCAATGAAGCTAACGGAACATTATTAGAATCAACATTAGTCCTATCATTCACAAGCATAGACATAATAGCATCAATATATCACTCAAGGAAGAGGTTTCTTCGACAGAATTTACCTTCTTACCTTGTGGAGCTCTTTCCGTGTGCCATTCAGAGTAATTAATCATCATATTATCAAGAAGCTTTGTTGCTTCACCAAGAGTGATGGACATAAAGGTACCTCCAGCAGCTGAATCCAATAGGTTCCGCGAAGAAAAATTCAGTCCTGCATAAAAGGTTTGGATGATAATCCAAGTAGTCAGTCCATGGGTTGGGCAATTTTTAACCAAAGATTTCATTCTTTCCCATGCTTGTGCAACATGCTCAGTATCCAATTGTTTAAAATTCATTATGCTAATCCTCAAAGATATAATTTTAGCAGGGGGATAATATCTAACAATAAAAGCATCCTTGCATTTAGTCCATGAATCAATACTATTCTTAGGCAGAGATAGCAACCAATCTTTAGCTCTTCCTCTTAATGAGAAAGGGAACACTTTTAATTTTATAATGTCACCATCTACATCCTTATACTTTTGCATTTCACAAAGTTCAACAAAATTATTAAGATGGGCAGCAGCATCATCAGAACTAACACCAGAAAATTGCTCTCGCATAACAAGATTTAGTAAAGCAGGTTTAATTCCAATTAATTCTGCTGTAGTAGCAGGTGGAGCAATAGGTGTGCATAAGAAATCATTATTATTTGTGGTTGTGAAGTCACACAACTTAGTATTTTCAGGAGTACCCATTTTAGCAGCAGTAAATAAAGCAAACTAGATAAAGTAAATGCAAGTAACTAATTTTTTTGTGTTTTTGATATAGCAAACAAGATAGCAAGTAAAGTAAAACTAGCAACTAATTTTTTTGTATTTTGATTTAGTGCAGCAAACAAAGTAGTAAATAAAGCAAGACAAAAACAAAGTAAAGATATTGGGATGTGGAGACTCCCCTTGCAGCGTGTCTTGATCTCCCTGGCAACGGCGCCAGAAAAAGAGCTTGATACGCGTATAACACACGTCCGTTGGGAACCCCAAGAGGAAGGTGTGATGCGTACAGCGGCAAGTTTTCCCTCAGTATGAAACCAAGGTTTATCGAACCAGTAGGAGCCAAGAAGCACGTTGAAGGTTGATGGCGGCGAGATGTAGTGCGGCGCAACACCAGGGATTCCGGCGCCAACGTGGAACCTGCACAACACAAACCAAGTACTTTGCCCCAACGAAATAGTGAGGTTGTCAATCTCACCGGCTTGCTGTAACAAAGGATTAGATGTATAGTGTGGATGATGATTGTTTGCAGAGAACAGTAGAACAATTGCAGAAGATTGTATTTCAGTATAAAGAATTGGACCGGGGTCCACAGTTCACTAGAGGTGTCTCTCCCATAAGATAAATAGCATGTTGGGTGAACAAATTACAGTTGGGCAATTGACAAATAAAGAGGGCATGACCATGCACATACATATTATGATGAGTGTTGTGAGATTTAATTGGGCATTACGACAAAGTACATAGACCGCTATCTAGCATGCATCTATGCCTAAAAAGTCCACCTTTAGGTTATCATCCGAACCCCCTCCAGTATTGAGTTGCTAACAACAGACAATTGCATTAAGTATTGCGCGTAATGTAATCAATAACTACATCCTCGGACATAGTGTCGTTGCCTAATCGACGGTACCTCGGAGGAGGGATCCTCACGAGGGGGAGAAGAAGTAGGGGCCATAGGGCGGAGTGCACACGGGACGGTGGTACGCGAGTTACCCAGCTTCGGAACACCTGCACGATGACAGGGCCTACTACTGCTTGTCTGGAATTATCTGGGCTCTTTCGCGGTGTTACAATGAGTTGTGGTTGTGCCTCTAGGGCTCCCAGGATCCGGCTTATATAGACGCACAGATCTAGGGTTTACACGGAGAGTCCTAGCCGGAATACAAGTTACTTAACTACGGTACAATGTCTTGCCGTGTACGTCAAGGATCCGCCTTCCTTCTAGGCCGTGCTGGATCCGGATACTTCATGGGCCTCCACGGATCCGGCCTCCTTCGTAGGTCGGTTAGGATCGGGCTCCTCGTTCCTGGGCTGGACTTCATCCTTCATGATCTACAGCAACTGGGCCGCCCGATGGGCCACATGCCTCACCACCAACTATGGGCCACCCGGGCTTGCCGGATCTAGGCCATGCCGTTGATATACCCATAAAGTATACCCACAACAGTAGCCCCCGAAGTTCTCCGAGATTCATCATTCCTCCGACTTCATACAGCTCGGAAACGAAGAGAATCTTGAAGAGCTTCAAAACTTCTCTCTTGATTTCGGGTTCATTCACTCGGAAATTCTTCATCTTCAGATCACGCATAACAACGGAGACTCCGCTTTTCCCGCGCACAACCTCCTCATTTCCCGCGCTAAATTTTCGCAGATGCAAATCTTTAGCCGGAATTTTTGGGAGTGCATGGTTAAGTTACCTCCACGTCGTTTTACCGCATTTGACCTAAAACACGTGTCGTCCATCCAACGGTGTGACCGTTCCGTTTCCACCGTTGGATCCGAATCCCGAATCTCCGCGTGCGGCCTATAAATACCCCGCGGCTCGGTAAGTTTTCATTCTTTCACCTCTCCTCACCACTTCGTCTTCCTCCTCGCGCCGCGCCGCCCGACAGATCTCGACTCCGGCGAACTTCGTCACGGTGAACTCCGCGCGCCGCCAGTCCAAGGCTCCCCTCGCGCCAAGATCTCTTCGGTTGAACGGGAATTTCTCCCCGCCGCCGATTCGTGGTCACGCGAGGCGGTTTCCTTCAAGTCCGGCGACCTCGTCTTCACCGGAGCTCCGTCGAGCCACCGCGCCATTAGCGGTAAGTGCGCCGGCCTCGTAGAAGATAGATTTAGTGTAGATCCGGGTACTCACATAATTTGTATGGGCGCAGCCGGAAGCATGCCACTTGATTCATCACACTGTACTGGTAGCTCTCCGAGTAGCCCGGATCCCAATCCATTAGAGCCAATATGTCCGGATCCTATATCATTCCTGCCACCATATGTTTCTGACATTAGACTAGCTCAACCGTTTTCCGTATCTTCCAGCACCGCTCCAGGCCGGATCCCCTCCCTCCAAGAGCTTCAAGAAGAACTCGAGGGACAAGCTAGGATGGCAGCCAAGGTTCAGGAGGCGGAAAACAAGAGGGCGTCCAAGGCCCGAATCCGTGAAGGAGAGCGGGGTCAGTGGTGGCCCTGCGCAACTACTGATGTGGAGCTTAGAGAGCTCCAGAATGAGGGTATGATCTCCACTCACTGGAGCTTCACACGTGATTCCGACGTCCCCAAGCCCGAAGCCGGAGAAATCGTTATGACCAAGGCTTGGGTGGAACGCGGACTTTCACTTCCCTGCTCGGAGTTTTTTCTCTCCATCCTCAACACATACGGGCTCCAGCCCCACAACATCTGCCCAAACTCATATCTCCTCCTCTCCAACTTCGTAACTCTTTGCGAAGGGCACCTTGGGATCCGGCCAGATGTCAAGTTATGGCAGTTCTTTTTCCGGGTGAAGAAGGAAACCAAGGACAAAGCAATGGTGAACTGTGGGAGTATGACGTTCATGCTCCGCCCTAGCCGCATGTATCCTCCCCACGACTCGCACGAATCCGTCCGGTACTGGAACGCCGGATGGTTCTATGAGAAGAACGCTTCAGTTCCGGACGTTCATGAAGGCTTGCCCAAGTTCATCAACGAGCCTCCGGAAGAGCTCGCAAGCTGGAGCTTCGTTCCTTCGCTCGCCCAAACCCCTATCTTGGAGAAGGCAGCGCAGAGAATCTCCTGGCTAGTCCACGACGGACTGACCGGAGCCCAGCTCACCCTTAGCTGGTTTTCCCGGAGAATCCAGCCCCTACGCTACAACGCACGCTTGATGTGCGCTTATACCGGGGCAGACGATCTCCTCCGGGTTACCCGCCACGATCTTCCGGCCGACTCCCTGAAGAGAAGGTTCAAGACTTTGGTGAAGATTCCTAGGGGCCAACAGGTCCCGGAACTGATCAAGGACATCTACACAAACGACCAGTGTCCTCCGGTAAGCTTTGTTCTTTTCGTTGCTTCAAACTTCACAAGTTTTTGGATGTTAACTCTAACTTTTATTCATATTCCTTCCAGCTCAACACTTTGGCGGAGGAAAACTTCCGCACCATTCTTCGTGTCCCTGTCAGCGGCGACGCGGCGGAGGAGGTTCCGGAAGACGATGAGGAGGAAGAGGAACAGGCACCCCGCAAGGCGGCCCCTCGACCTTCGAAGCGTCCCCGCGCCAAAGCTTCCGGCTCTGAAGCCGGAGCTAGCGGCGAGGCCTCCGCCAAGAAGCCCAAGACCGTAAAGCCACCTCCGCTAGACTCGAGGAAAGCGGAGCGTGCGCGCCTGAGGATGCTCTCAACAGCTGGCCAGCGCTCGCGCCCCATCATCCCCGGCGCCCCGTAAGTTTTCGAATATGGTGCAATTTTATCTTGGCGAAATTATTTCTTATTCGATCCCTTTCGCTTGTTTGCAGGAATCCGAGTACCACTGCCACGCGGACCATCGGCCAAGAGCCTATCACCAAATATATGAAAAAGTCTCCGACAGTTGGTCCTTCTACTCCAGTTCCGCCAAGTACCTCCCACCCTACTCCTCGGCCGTCTCCTCCTCAGGCTGATCCATCTCCCCCTCCTGCCGCAAACACTCCACCGGAAATAATTCCGGTTAGCAGCGAGAAGGTGGGCGGAGAAGATCCTAAGGACAAAGGCCCTGCCCAAGAAGACACGGAAGAACAAGGCCAAGGAGAGGCTGAAGTCACTTCTTCTGAGAAGGCCGGAGACGGCGCTGGCGACATCGTCGTTTTTCCGAAGAACTTTGGAGATCCGGCTGACACCACTTCCACCCCCAAGGCATATGCTACCAAGTTTTTCAACAAGCTTTCCGAGGCGGAGAAATGGGAGCTTGAACAAGATTTGCTCAACGCCATGCTGAACAACGCCTGGGGGAAGCCTGATTCCGCGACATCGAAAATCCAGGACATCAAGAAGAATGTCGGCCAGTTCTTCGACAAGCTCATCTGCAAGCAAAAGGTACTCCCCAGTAGCCCCCAAGCATGTAGGCGGAAACTCAAAAAATAGTTAGCGCTTAGATGCTTAGAGAAAGATTACTTCCGGGAAGGTTTTTAAATTGGATCAGTAGCCCCCAAGCATTATGGCGGAAAAGTTCCGGCAATAACGCTTTGGAGGAAACCACTGTTACATGCGGAATTTTTACTCCTGCTCTGTCTATGTTTTACAGGAACAGCAGGCGCTGCATTATGAGCTGCACAAGAACATTGCCCTTCAGCGCCGCGTTACTCTGAATCAGGCGGAAAATATCCGGACTCTGAAGGATGAGAATGCGGAACTGACCAAACAACTGGCGGACGCCCAAGGTTGGTTTCCGTCTTCTTCGTCATTAGTCATATTCCGACTTTGAACTTGCTTTTAACTTATGTTATTATAGGCGCATCCTCTTCCCTTGCTACAGCCTCGTCGGAACTTGAGAACCTGCGCTCCTCGAACCAAGATTTGGAAACGAAGCTAAAGGAGGCGGAACTAAAGAGGGAGCAGGCCGAGAAGCAGCTGGCGGAGAAAAACTCCGAGCACATCAGGGAAAAGGGCGAATTGATATTGAAGAAAAATGCTGACAGCGAGACCATCAAGAGGCAGCAAAAAGAGCTCAATGGACTCCGGAAATATATGGAGACCGCGGAACATCACTGGGACTTGCTCAACGAGAACATCTTGGGTACTATGCTGAAACCTTTGTCTAGATGTTTGCTCCGACTTTTGTTTTTCTTTGTGCTCAAATTGCATGCTTATATCCTGATTATCTTATGCAGAGCCGCTTGGGTATCCGGAACAGCGTCGGAATTTGTTCCCACGGGATGACCTTCTTCAACTTGCAGGCGATGATTGCAAAGATCTCATCTCCGCCTCCCGCAAGATATGCTATAACTTATCCATCAAGAGGAGTCGCACTTGCAACGTTCGCAAGCTTGTTGGAAAGATGGACGTTCTTCCGGAGCTGGTGACGGATCTACAAGCATCATCAGCCCGAGGCGCAGCTGCAATGACCTTGACTATGTGCTTAGCACATAATCCGGATCTTGATCTTGATCAGGTAACCACGGGCGTTCCTCCGGATGCGGATGTTAACGCGCTCCTGGATGCAGTGAGCGGCTACGACACCCGTATCGCACGCAGGATCCGGCATGAGGAATTCTACGACAAGGTCGTTCTTCCTGCGGACGAGCCCTTGGAACCCGAACTTCAAAAGGAGCTCGACGCGAAGGCGCGACCCGCGGAATCCGGAACCCAATTTACCTGGACCAGCTCCAAGGACGCTCCCCAAGAGGAACCCAAGACCAGCGCTGCAGCTGCTGAAGAAGAGGAAGAAAGTGATGAAGACGTGTCATCTCCGGCCGAAGGCGCCAAGGAAAAAGATCCAGAAGGCAAGACTTCTCCGGCTAAGGGGGAGTGAAAACTTTTATTCCTACGGGAGAAACAATGCATCATTTTGGCCCCAGCCAGGGTTTGTAATATAACTTTAAATTCTTAAGTATCTAGGGACGAAACAATTATGCATGGGCGGAAAACTTATCCTGCTATCCGTTTGAATTATTTGCATGTTTCGTTTGTAAAAAGCAAGTGCTGGTTTGTAAATTTTCCGGCTTACTCATTTGACCTTCCACGAGCCGGAAATCCTTTGGCCGGAAACGCTCGCCTGCGGCGACGAAGCCCAATGGCGTCCGTCCATAACCGCGGAAACAAGCCCCCAGCCTAGGTGCCGGAGATCGCTACCAGGAATCCACGAGTTCGCAACGAAAAAATTTTCCACCAGAAAACTTAAGCTTACGTCCTAAGGGACGATTTTGAAAATCACAACTTTCATACACGCCTAGGCGGAAACATCCAGCTCTGCGGTTTTAGTCGGAAAAACATACACGATCTAAAATGAACAAGTAAAGGAGGTAAAAGACTCAAAGAGTGAACCATAAGCTTTATTTCATTGATCATGTATAACTATTACAGAGTTTGTAACTCGGAAAAAATATGCTAAGTGTAGAAAGGACGTAGCTGTGCGATGTTCCAAGGGCGATCTGTCTCGTCGTAGATGTCATCCGGATCCTCACGCTTGCGTTTCCAGTGCCAATTAGCAGGTCTATCCCTCAGCTCACGGAAATCAACAAGGTAGTACGACCCGTTATGAAGCACTTTGCTAACGACGAAGGGTCCTTCCCATGGAGATTGCAGCTTATGGTCTTTCACCTGTCGAAGGCGGAGGACCAGGTCTCCTGCCATGAAGGAGCGATTCCGAACTCGACGACTGTGATAACGTCGGAGCTTCTGCTGGTAGATGGCGGAGCGCTGGTCAGCTAAGTTCCGAGCTTCCTTGATCAGGTCCACAAATAGCTGTCTGGCCTCATCAGCTGTTTCTTCATTGTAGGCGGAAACTCGCGGTGAATCGTGGATGATGTCGGAGGGGAGCACGGCTTCGGATCCGTATACTAGGAAGAATGGGGTAAACCCTGTTGATCTGTTAGGGGTAGTTCTTAAACTCCACAAAACAGCTTCCAACTCATCAGCCCAAGCTCCAGCTGCTCGTCGCAGCGGTTCTTCAAGGCGCGGTTTAATTCTTGATAATATTAGGCCGTTAGCCCTTTCAACCTGACCGTTGGATTGTGGATGAGCCACAGATGCAAGGTCCAATCGAATCCCTACTGTCTCACAATAATCCCTCAATTCTCCTTGAGCGAAGTTTGTGCCATTATCTGTGATTATGCTGTGTGGGATGCCGAATCTCATCACGAGGCTGCAGACAAATTTTAGTGCCGTAACACCATCGGCTTTCCTCACTGGCTTTGCCTTGATCCACTTGCTAAATTTGTCAACAGCGACCAGAAGGTATTCAAAACCGCCAGGAGATGATCTTTTTAACTTACCAACCATATCGAGCCCCCAGACCGCAAATGGCCAGGTGATAGGTATGGTCTTCAGCTCTTGGGCTGGAGCATTTGGTTGAGTAGCGTAGTACTGACAACCTCGGCAGGTCTTGACTATTTTGTCAGCATCTTCTTTAGCTGTGAGCCAGTAAAACCCTAACCGAAAAGCTTTTGCAACGAGTGACCTGGGGGCGGCATGATGCCCGCAATCCCCTGCATGGATCTCTCTGAGGATTTCAATGCCATCTTGATTGGAGATGCATTTGAGAAATACCCCTGTTGCACTTCGTTTATAGAGCGTGTCCATCGACAATTGTGTAGGATCTTGCTCGTCTGACGATCTGTCTTGCGAGGACCTCGTCCTCTGGCAACTTCTGATCGATGAGGTAGTCCAGGAAAGGCTGTGTCCAAGCCGGAATGATGGCCATCACTTCCCTAGCCGGAGACACTGCCACTTCTGGGTTTTCCGGGTTAGCGCCCTTCACCGAGGGTATCCGGAGATGCTCCAGGAAA
Organism: Lolium perenne; assembly: GCF_019359855.2. NCBI lineage: Eukaryota > Viridiplantae > Streptophyta > Magnoliopsida > Poales > Poaceae > Lolium > Lolium perenne. Next base: position 132,015,740 of record NC_067245.2, read on the forward strand.
ATGCCAGGCGGAATTTGCTTCCTGCCGGATCCGAGCTTGGATAGCATGTCTGCCGCTGTGTTATCGTCTCTCCTGACGTACTTGACTTCGTATCCGAGGAAGCACTTGGCGATCTCATCAACTTCGTCTCTGTAGGCCGCCATGACGGAGTTTCTGGCGTTCCAGGTTCCGGCTACTTGTTGTGCCACCAGGTCGGAATCTCCACAGCATATGATGTGCTTGATCCCGATTTCCTTAGCGATGCGCAGACCGTATAGTAGAGCCTCGTATTCCGCCATGTTGTTCGTAGCTTCGAAGTGGATCTGCAGAACGTACTGCAGTTCTTCTCCGGTAGGGGACTTCAGGGTGACTCCGGCTCCTGAGCCTTGATGCTGCTTGGATCCATCGAAGTGCATGACCCATGTTTCTGGTTCCGGCTCCAGACTTGCATCCGGAGCTTCTGTCCAATCTGCGATGAAATCTGCCAGGACTTTGGATTTAACCGCGGTCCTAGGCTTGTAAGCGATGTCGAAGGCGGATAATTCGATGCCCCATTTAGCCGTACGTCCTGTTGCGTCAGCGTTGTTGAGAATTGTTGACAGCGGAGCCTTGCTCACAACTGTTACTGGGTGCTCTTGGAAGTAATGTCTCAGCTTCCGGCTGCCTAGGAACACTCCATAAGCTAGCTTCTGAAAGTGAGGGTATCTTTGCTTTGACTCTGTCAGTACCTCGCTAATGTAATAGACAGGCCTTTGGACGTCATATTCATGACCTTCTTCCTTTCGCTCCACCACGATGACGAGGCTGATGACTTTGTTGGTAGCTGCCAGATAAAGGAGCATTGGCTCTGACTCTGCTGGGGCTGCCAAGATAGGTGGGGAGGTGAGTATTTCCTTCAACCCCCGAAGAGCTGCATCGGCTGCGTCGTCCCAGACGAATTTGTCTGTTTTCTTCAGCAGTTTGTACAAAGGTAGCGCCTTCTCGCCAAGACAGCTAACAAACCTACTGATTGCTGCGACGCAAGTTAGTCGTTGCACATCTTTGAGACAAGTTGGCCGTTTGATGCACAGGATTGCCTTGATTTTTTCCGGGTTAACCTCAATGCCTCTGTGAGAGACTATGAAGCCAAGGAGTTTTCCGGCTGGCACGCCAAAGACGCACTTCAGCGGATTCAACATCATCTTGTACCTGCGGAGGTTGTCGAAGGTTTCTGTGAGGTCGCTGATCAAGTCGGATCCTTTCCGGGTCATGACCGCGATGTCGTCGACGTAAGCGTGCACGTTCCGGCCAATTTGGTCCTTCAGGCACCGCTGCATCGTACGTTGGTAGGTGGCACCTGCATTTTTCAAACCAAAAGGCATAGTAACATAGCAGTAAGTACCAAACGGGGTAATGAATGAAGTTGCCTTTTGGTCGGATTCCTTCATCCGGATCTGATGATACCCGGAATACGCATCAAGAAAACACAGAAGTTCCGCCCCCGCCGTCGAATCAATGACTTGGTCAATGCGCGGCAAGGGGAACGGATCCTTCGGGCAATGCTTGTTCAAGCCGGAGTAATCGATGCACATTCTTAGTATTTCAGTGTTCTTTTTGGGTACAAGGATGGGATTTGCGACCCAATCGGTGTGGATAACTTCTATTACAAATCCTGCTTCTAGTAACTTTGCTAGTTCCATTCCTATGGCGCGGCGCTTCTTATCTCCAAAGCGTCGCATAGCTTGCTTCACCGGTTTAGCCCCCGGATTTATGTTGAGGTAGTGCTCGGCGAGTTCCCTAGGTACTCCGGACATGTCAGAAGGTTGCCATGCGAAGATATCCATGTTTGCGCGGAGGAACTCGACGAGCGCGTCTTCCTATTTGGGGTCCATGTTGGCTCCGACTGAAACCTGCTTGGAAGAGTCGCCTTTGATGAGGTCGTGCTTCTTGGTTTCTATCGCGGCCTTGAAGGAGGTTTTCTGCTCAGAGATCTGCTTCTTGGTGGTCTGCATCTCAGTCGGATCCACCGCGGCTCTGTAGCCTTTCAGCTCTTCTCCAGATATCACAGACTCTGCGAAGGCGGCTTCGCCTAACTCGCACTCATGAGCCTTTTTGTAGTCTCCGGATACGGTAATCATACCTTTAGGACCCGGAATCTTGAGCTTGTTGTAAATGTAGCACGCTCTTGCGTGGAACTTGTGGTAGGTGGGCCTGCCGAAGATGACGTGGTAGGAGCTCTTGAAGGGCACAACTTCAAACGTGATCTTCTCTTCGCGGAAATTATGAACATCGCCAAAAGCCACGGGAAGTGTGATGCTGCCGAGGGAATTCGCCTTCTTACCCGGAACCACGCCATGAAACTCAGTGTTGCTGTGTTTGAGCTGTTCCTTGGTGAGGTTCATCCGCTCTAGAGTCTCCAGGTACATGATGTTCAAGCTGGCTCCACCATCCATGAGGCACTTGGAGAAGTCATACCCGTCTATGCGGGGACTTACAACCAAGGCGTAGCATTCTTTTGGCACAATTGCAGGGTGATCCTTCCCATCTAATGTGCACGGGATTTCCGACCACCTGACGTACTGCGGCACAGCCGGAACTATGGTGTTCAGGATCCGGGTAGCTGACTTGGAGGCGCGTACTGTTGGTGTCCCGAGGAAAGTGTGGTAAGCCCCCACGCTCTTTTTATCGAATGGGTTGGATTTACCTGCGGATCCTGCCTTGGGATCCGGCGAGTTATCATCCTCATCCATCGCCTCGGAACTATCTTCCTCTTTGTCCTTGTTCTTGCCCTTGCCTCCCTTGCCGCGTGGGCGGTGCTTCCGGGCTCGCTTGTATCCTGCCTCCGAGTCGTTCTTTAGATCATTGACCCACTTGCAGTTGCGGTTGGTGTGAGTGGACTTCCCTGTAACCGGATCCAGGTGGGCCAGGCAGGGCATGTCTCTGTACTCCTCGTAGGTTTGCGGGGCGCGGGATCCGCCAGCCGTGACCTCAGAGGTATGCTGCTGACCCCTGCCGGCTCCGCCTCCACGTCCGCGTCCTCTTCCGCCTCCTGAACCTCCGCGTTGAAACGCCATGGCGACCATCTCGGATCCGCCACTCTTCTGGTCATCAGGGTTCTTGCGCTTATGGCTGTTGCTGCTACCGTTATCACGGTTCTTCTTTTGTTGATGCAGGGGGATTGCTGTGGCTGCGAGATCACCGCCTGCGTCATCATCGGCGGCAGTATGATCACTGGCAATGGAGATCATTTCATCCAAAGTCAGCTTGGTTGAGTTAGCCAAACGAGTGAGCGTATGCCTCAGCAGTCCTCCCCTCTGCAGTCCACCAATGAAAGCGTACATGGCGGTGGTGTGGTCGACGTTTTCGCACTCGTTCCTGCATGCCAGCCATCGTGTGAGGTAGTTTCTTGAGGTTTCTCCCTTCTTCTGGATGCGAGCTTGCAGGTGTCGCTTGCCGTGGCAGGTCTTTTGTAGGTGCCTCTGAAGTGTTTCTCGAAAGCGGTCTTCAGGTCGAACCAGCAAAAGATGGAGTTCTTCTCGAGGTCACTGAGCCAGATCCGGGCTGGACCTACAAGGTACAACTGGAGCATGCGACAGGCGATGTTAGGGGTTCCTCCGGCAAAGGTTACTGCATTATAGTAATCCTCAATCCAGGTATCCGGCCTTTCGGTGCCATCATAATGCTTTAGGTTTCCGGGTAGCTTGAGGTTCATCCTTGGCTTTGGTTCCTCTCGAATCATCCTGCCAAAGCACTTCGGACCAATGTAATCGGTTCTGTATTCGTTAAGGCGATCCCGCGCGTCGCGCGGGCCGTGGCGGGGAGATTGTGAGCGAGAGCGCGATCTCCGGCCGTTGCCTCCGCCTCCACCTCCGCCGCCACCGCTAGGTGGTGGTGAGGGAGACCTGCGAGGTGGTCGGTCCGATTTCTTGCTTCCGCCATCTGATTCTCCTCGGCCTTCCTGGTGCTGGCTTCGGCTCCTGTGGCTGCCTTCGCCATGGCGCTGGCTGCCCTGGTCGTTCCGGCTCCGGCGAGGCTCCGGGTCGCTGCTCCTGCGAGGCTCTGGGTCGCGGCTCCGGCGAGGTTCCGGGTCGCGCTCCTCATTCCGACTCCTCCTGGGCTCGGGCTCACGAACATTGTTCTGGTTCCGGCGTGGTTCCGGCGAGCGCTCCCTGTTTCTGTTTCTTGGCAGCACGTTGTCGCGGATAACAATCCCACCATGCCCTGGGGACCTGGTGTTTCCGGCTGGACTACGGCGGCGAGGGGGTCGCGGGTAACCATTAGGCGGAGGAGAAGGATTGCGATATTTATCTCGCCCAGAGTACATTGGATCCTTTCCCTTTCTTGGATCTGACGAAGGCGTCTTTGACGGAACAGGGATCGGATTTGGGTGTTCCCTGGTTCTTCTTCTGCGCTCCGAGGATCCGGTGTGTGATTCATCATCGGGATGCCGATCAGCGCGGGCGTCCTTCTGCGCGGTAGATACACAGTTATCCGGATTGGATTCCAACCTGCGCGAAGTATCCGCCTTGCTTTGCTGCTGCATTGCTGAAGCGACAAGTGTGCGAAGGTAATTGATATCAACCTCTTCGTCCTTCTTCTTCAACAGCTCTGCAGCTTTTAGCATGTTGTCCTTTGGGGTTTCGAGCGGCCGCTGCTCTGCGGGCGTGGCGAAGTTGATTCTGCGAGGCGGAATTGCTTCTCTAACAATTCGATCAGCCTCCGCCTGCGCATAGGTCATCTTTACTTCCCACTCTTTTGCCATGCTCTTGACCTGCTCGAGTGTGGCAGTAATTTCGCGATCCTGTCTGTCGAAGTGGTCCGCCAAACCTGCCGCTTCTGCCCTTTCTTCCCTTAATGCGGCTTCGGTGTCGGCGAGCTTCTTGGCTGTGGCCAGCATTTCCTGTCTAGTGGCCTCTAGAGCCTCCAGATCTGCGGCGTCGCCCGGGGTTATAGGTTTGTTAAGAACTGCTCGCGCAACCATCTCTTCAGCCGACAGGAGTTCCTCCGAGGAAGAATCCCTGCGGGGTCGCTCCCGTGACATTGGAGATCCTTGGCGGGATGGCTGAGGGTCGGATTGGCTGGTTGGCTCTTCAGATCCAGTTTGTCCCAGCGCTGCTACGCCGAGAACCTCGCTTAGGGTCAGGCGGAGTCAACTTCAGGCTGATCACCGAAACCGTACTCCCCTAGCTTGCGGTTAAACTCGTCAGTATCCATGGAGGGGGTATCTCCGGAAATTGGGCTCAGATTGCCCAAAATCGACTCTTCAACCGGAGTTTCGCTTTCTCCGACAGGCTTAGCCTGATCTGGATCTGCGCCGTTTTCCGGTGCCTCTTCCTGCTCAGGACCAGCTCCATCTTCTTGAGGGGCGGTTCCGGCGGTATGGGCCAAGAAGTGTACGAAGTGGCACCTCTGCTTTTCAAACACCTGGGAGACCCAGGCGGATCTGCATTGGTCTTCCACCGTTGTTTCCTGCTCAGGGGCGGATTGGGTGGGCTTTGAAAATTCCAGATCCGAGGCGAAATCTTCCTTGGGAAGATCCTGCATCTCAGATCGGATCTTCGCGACAGCGTCCAGCTCTGCGGCGGTCGCGTCTGCGTTACTTACCAGTGGGTTTCCGTCGGAATCAACGGTTTCCCCGATGAAGATGTGTATGCCGCCTATTGGGACGATGGAGAGCTTGACGGGGTTTGTCCTAGCCGGAATCCAACACTCATCCGGAGGGAGATCGGTAGATTTCCGGCGTAGAGGACGCGCCACACAGCGATGGTGTCGTCGTAGCTTCCCATGGCGGAACCCTCCCGGTTCCAGCCTCCAGACGCCACAGGCCCCACGGTGGGCGCCAACTGTCGTTGCCTAATCGACGGTACCTCGGAGGAGGGATCCTCACGAGGGGGAGAAGAAGTAGGGGCCATAGGGTGGAGTGCACACGGGACGGTGGTACGCGAGTTACCCAGCTTCGGAACACCTGCACGATGACAGGGCCTACTGCTGCTTGTCTGGAATTATCTGGGCGCTTTCGCGGTGTTACAATGAGTTGTGGTTGTGCCTCTAGGGCTCCCAGGATCCGGCTTATATAGACGCACAGATCTAGGGTTTACACGGAGAGTCCTAGCCGGAATACAAGTTACTTAACTACGGTACAATGTCTTGCCGTGTACGTCAAGGATCCGCCTTCCTTCTAGGCCGTGCTGGATCCGGATACTTCATGGGCCTCCATGGATCCGGCCTCCTTCGTAGGTCGGTTAGGATCCGGCTCCTCGTTCCTGGGCTGGACTTCATCCTTCATGATCTACAGCAACTGGGCCGCCCGATGGGCCACATGCCTCACCACCAACTATGGGCCACCCGGGCTTGCCGGATCTAGGCCATGCCGTTGATATACCCATAAAGTATACCCACAACACATAGCATCAATGTTTTATCCCTAGTGGCAACAGCACATCCATAACCTTAGAGGTTTCTGTCACCCCCCCAGATTCACGGAGACATGAACCCACTATCGAGCATAAATACTCCCTCTTGGAGTTACTAGCAAAAACTTGGCCAGAGCCTCTACTAATAATGGAGAGCATGCAAGATCATAAACAACACATAGATATAAATTGATAATCAACATAACATGGTATTCTCTATTCATCGGATCCCAACAAACACAACATATAGCATTACAGATAGATGATCTTGATCATGTTCGGTAGCTCACAAGATCCGACAATGAAGTTAATGAGGAGAAGACAACCATCTAGCTAATGCTATGGACCCATAGTCCAGGGGTGAACTACTCACTCATCACTCCGGAGGCGACCATGGCGGTGTAGAGTCCTCCGGGAGATGATTCCCCTCTCCGGCAGGGTGCCGAAGGCGATCTCCTGAATCCCCCGAGATGGGATTGGCGGCGGCGGCGTCTCTGGAAGGTTTTCCGTATCGTGGCTCTCGGTACTGGGGGTTTCGCGACGAAGGCTATTTGTAGGTGGAAGGGCAGGTTAGGGGGCCACACGAGGGGCCCAGGAGACAGGCCGGCGCGGCCAAGACCTGGGCCGCGCCGCCCTACCTCCTGGCCACCTCGTGGCCCCACTTCGTTGACTCTTCGGTCTTCTGGAAGCTTCGTGTGAAAATAGGCCCCTGGGCATTGATTTCGTCCAATTCCGAGAATATTTCCTTACTAGGATTTCTGAAACCAAAAACAATGAAAACAAAGAATCGGCTCTTCGGCATCTTGTTAATAGGTTAGTTCCAGAAAATGCATAAATATGACATAAAGTATGCATAAAACATGTAGATATCGTCAATAATGTGGCATGGAACATAAGAAATTATCGATACGTCGGAGACGTATCAAGCCATGGTGAGCTCTCCGACCCCCTAGGCTCGCCGCCAGACCCTCGGCATCTCGCCGGCGAGACGATGAACCAGAGCCGTTAGATCAGGATCTAATCCAACGATCCCCTTTTAAACATACCGATTCGGGTTTAATAGCCGCTGACATGCGGGACCCCCCTGTCAGCGCGCCGCGCGTCTGTGGACCGTGGTGGGCTGGACTGGGCCGTTTTAATTCGAATCTGGCCCAGTTTAGTTTCCCGCCAGCCTTTTTAATTCAAACTTCATTTAAACAAATCCAAATAATTTCAATACTGCCCAAACTTTGAAATTTAATAGATTCAAATTGGCTTAACCAAATTCAATGAATTTTATATGGTTGGAAAGCTATGGAAAAGATCTACAGAATGCCACTAGTCCCATGACCAGATTAGTTGTAGAATTAATCTGATAAAAAGAAGAAGTCAGGGACTTTTCCATATTCAAATAATTATTAAAAATCAACCAAAATAGATATTAAGTTAATTCCAACTCTAATAGCTCACATTTGACTTACACTAATTGTTTATGCAATAAAATGGTGTGGTCACTTTGCATGATCATGCCCTAGTTTAATTAATGGACAATATGGCTAGTTTATGTAGTTGATATTGTCCAAAACTATTAAGTAAATTATATGAAGTCTTACACTTCATTTAAACTTTGTCTCACATGAATTCATGTGATGTTTGGACCCCTGGCCAAACTCACCTATATGAATTACTTAGAGATTTAAATCATATGTAGCATTATTAAATGGTATGAGGTGGTCTACCTCATTTAAATCATTTTCTCAAGGGATAATGATGAATATTTGACTTAGGTCAATATAAGTTCATCTATGATAATTCGAGAAATTAAATCTTAAGAAGATTTCAATAAGAGGAAATTATTTCTCAAGAACCCTATGGAAACTATCATTTACATATTAAATAAAAATAAGTGAATTCTCCTCAAGCAACACAACCCATGCACCCTAATTAGATTATTTGTGTGCATAGAATAGTTTGTGTGTTTGTATGTGATACATGGAATAGCCATTGAATTAGTGAGTAATTATACTCGTATTCAAATTTAGATGCTAGCACCGGAGAGTACACTGAAGAAGAAGGTTGCTACCAAGAGGAGGAGGAGAATTTTGAGAACTACCAAGGCAAGCTAATATTCTTGCAAAGTGCAAAGCCCTTTGGGGCAAGGCACCATGAGTATTACCTTTTCTTACATAAGCCTATCCCAAGTTTATACATTACAAGTTTTTACTTGTTTTCTCAAGAAGTTACTTTTATAGTTAACTTTGGTCAAAGTACAAGAGGTTACTAGAGTAGTGAAGTTATTCTCAATCAAGCAAAGCAAGATAGCCCCCCTCATGAATTAGAGCTAGTGCTAATGAAATAAAACTTGACTACTCTAGATGGGAACAATGTGACTTGAATTGAAATTTGAAACCTTGGAATGATGAAGCATTCCATTGAATGATTTTTGAAGGTGAATATGGCCAAGAGAAGATAGTGATTTTTGATAAACCTGATATAGGTTTGAATGCGATACCTTTCCAATAGTAAGTACCCCCACAATACCTGATTATGGGTAGGGCTTAACTGGAAGTTTATGCATCTTAGTATGGGTTCCCTCTGAACACACATCATAGGGGTTATGCTGGAGGCTGCCTCCGTTGTTGAGAAAAGATGTGAATTGAGGTGAATTGTACGGCCAAGCCCTGTGCAGTTCCCAGGTTGACAGTTGGTCTTCACTGGGAGGCCAAGCTCATGGGGAGAGGTGCTCATACTAGGATTTATAAGTGAAAGGTTATGGTTGATGATCCGCGTACTGTGTTACGATGATTCGGGGTAATCCCGACGGATGAAATCAAATGTTGTGGCACAAGTGTGCAACCTCTGCAGAGTGTAAATCTATTCGAATAGCCGCGTCCACGGTTACAGACGGTTGGAAAGGCCATACAGTTTCCGATGTCATAACTTTGAAAATGATGTTGAAACAAGATGGTGAAATGACTTGTGGTGAATTGAATTGAAATCACCACTTGAATGGTGGGAATGACACTAATGTTCCCACTTGAGTTAGTTAGCATTTGAATAAGCTTTTCTCAAATACTTGTGAACTAAAACTGGCTTTATGCAAATAAACTAGAGCTTAGCAAACCTTACTAGAATGTCTAGCACTTACATTAGTATTAGTTTGCGAGTACTTAAAGTACTCACGGCTTTGTCCCTGGCTATTCAAATGGCCAGAGTATGAAGATGAACAAGGAGATGACCAGCAGGACGCCTACGACAACTAGGAGTCTTTCGACGTCAAGCGTTGGCCTGTGGACTAGAGAGTCCTTGTATCTTACGCTTCCGCTATGAACTGGTGTTTGTTCGTTGATCAATAGATCAACTATTCGTGTAATATGGATGATGTGATTCCAAGTTGTAAGACATTATGGTTTGTAATGAATGATGACTGTGATACTTAACTATTATGCCTCGCAACAACAATATTCCTGGGATTGCGATGTATGACATAATAGGCATTCAGACTTAAAAAAAATCCGGGTGTTGACACCAGGCACCGGCACTGCCGGCCTTCTCACCCCGGCACTGCCGATCCCCAGACCCCGGCACTGCCGGCCCCTCCAACTGAAGACGTGAAGAAGGCCAAGACCGGCACTACCGGCCCAGGACCAGTGGCATTGCCGGTCCCACCGGCACTGCCGGCCAAAGCTCACCGGCACTACCGGCCCCACCCCTGTTGACTTCATCTCAATCGTTGATTCCTCATCTATGGACCAGGATAATTTATGTAATGCCCGTTTTACCCCTGTACGAATCTGGACCTATAAGTACCTCACCCCTGCCTCCAGATTAGGGTTAGACTTGAATTGAGCTTAAACACTACTTTGAGCTCTGTCTCCCTAGGGTTAGCATCCCTTTGTAATCAAGGCATCCTTGTTGTTGATTTGGATATTGTTGAGTGAGATTCTAGTACAAGCTACTCTCTCTCCCTCACCAATCTCTTCTTCTCCAACACCAATCTCTCACCGGGAATTCTGCCGCGTGCCTCTTCCGGGTGATTCTATTGGCGTGGTCCATCGAGCCATGGGGGTAAGTATCGGGTGTATCGGGTTGGTGTGCGTGCGTGAGTACCGGAGTTCTTCGTGTTCTCCGTGTTCCTCGCATTCTCCCACCTTTTCCCTTGGAGTTTGGGTCAAATCGCGAGATCGGGCCAATCCCTAGATCTCAGATCTCATCAGTGTGTGTGCATTGAGTCGAGCAAAGCTTCGAAGCAAGCTCGGTGAGTGTCATTGCCTATTCGACGGTACCTCGGAGGAGGGATCCTCACGAGGGGGAGAAGAAGTAGAGGCCATAGGGTGGAGAGTCCTCGGGACGGTGGTACGCGATTTACCCAGCTTCGGAACACCTGCTCGAAGACAGGGCCTACTGCTGCTTGTCTGGAATTATCTGGGCGCTTTCGCGTTGTTACAATGAGTTGTGGTTGTGCCTCTAGGGCTCCCAGGATCCGGATTATAAAGGCGCACGGATCTAGGGTTTACATTGGAGAGTCCTAGCCGGAATACAAGTTACCTAACTACGGTACAATATCTTGTCGTGTACGTCAAGGATCCGCCTTCCTCCAAGGTCGTACTGGATCCGGATACTTCACGAGCCTTCACGGATCCGGCCTCCTTCGTAGGTCGGTTAAGATCCGGCTCCTTGCTCCTGAGCTGGACTTCATCCATCTTGATCTACAACAACTGGGCCGCCCGATGGGCCACATGCCACATCACCGTCTATGGGCCACCCGGGCTTGCCGGATCTAGGCCATGCCGATGATATACCCATAAAGTATACCCACAACAGTAGCCCCCGAAGTTCTCCGAGATTCATGATTCCTCCGACTTCATTCAACTCGGATCCGAAGAGAATCTTGAAGAGCTTCCAAAACTTTCTTGTTTCCGACTTCATTCAACCGGAAATCATTGTCCTTCTATAACAATATCTTCAGCAGATTTTTCGCGCATGTTGCACTGAACTCCCTTTTTTCTCGCGCTAAATTTTTGGAGATGCAAATCTTCAGCCGAAAATTTTGGAGCTTGCTCAGTTCTAGTTACCGATGCCTCGATTTCACCGTTTTAACCTAAGACACGTGGCGGTCATCCAACAGGGCGACCGTTCCATTTCCGCCGTTGGATCCGGCTCACGAATCTCCGCGCATTGTCTATAAATACCCGCTGCATCGGTAACTTTCACATTCGTTTCGCCGCAACTTTGCATCGTCTTCTTCCTCCAAACAGCGCCGCTCCTCAGATCTGAACTCCGACGAGCTCATCCTCGGGAAGCTTCACCCGCCGCCGCTCCAGTGATGCCCTCGACCTGAGCTGCACACGTTTGACCGGGAAATCGCCTCCGCCGCCGATCCATGGTCATCTGGAGCCCAGCGCTCCAAGTCCGACGAGCTCATCTTCACCAGCACGACGGGGAACCGCCACGCCATTGAAGGTACGTTCGCCGGACCCGTAGAAGATGAAGTATCGTAAATTTGCATAGTTTCTGGCTACTCAAACAATTTCATCATATGCATGCAGCCGGAAAAATGTCCACTAGTTCACCTAGATATACTGATAGTTCCCCGAATAGTCCGGACTCAAGGTCAAAAGAACCAAGTTTCCCGGAACCATTAGCGTTCCTACCACCGTATGTTTCCGACACACGCTTAGCTCAACCTTTCTCCGCATCTTCCAGCAACGCACTAGGCCGGATCCCCACCCTCAAAGAGATGCAAGAAGAAATCGAGGGCCAAGCAAGGATGGCAGCCAAAGTGCAGGAAGCGGAAATGAAGAAGGCTTCCAAGGCCTGGATCTGAGAAGGCGAGAAAGGGAGTGGTGGCCTTGCGAGATCAAGGATTCGGAGCTCAGGGACCTTCAGAGCGAGGGCATGATTTCTCCGCACTGGAGTTTCATGAAAGACTCTGTCACTCCTAAGCCGGATGCGAACGAACGACACCTGACGAAGGCCTGGGTAGAGCGCGGTCTATCTCTCTCCTTCTCGGAATTTTTCCTCTCCACCCTTTCCACCTACAGCCTTTAGCCTCACAACATCTGTCCCAACTCAAACCTGCTCCTTTAGAATTTCATGACGCTCTGCGAAGGGCATCTCGGAATTCGTCCCGACGTCCGCTTGTGGCAGTTTTTCTTCCGAGTAAAGAAGGAAACAAAGGACAAAGCTATGGTGAACTGCGGAAGCATGGCCTTCATGCTCCGCCCTGGTAGGATGTATCCGCCTCACTCCTCCCACGAGTCCGTCCGGTACTGGAACGTCAAATGGTTATACGTGAAGAATATCACAGTTCCGGGTGTCCACGAGGGGCTATCTAAATTCATCAACAAGCCCCCGGAAGAACTCGACAGCTGGAGCTTCGTCCCCACCCTCGCCCACTTCCCGATCTTGGAGAAGGCTGCGCGAAGGATTTCTTGCTTAGTCCATGACGGGCTAACCGGAAACTGAGCTTACACTGAGCTGGTTTTCTCGCCGGATCCAGCCGCTGCGGTATAACTCATGCTTAATCTACACGTACACCGGGGCGGATGATCTTCTCAGAGTTACCTGCCACGATCTGCCAGCGGATTCTCTCAAGAGGAGAATCAAAACACTGGTGAAGATTGGTCGGGGCCAGCCGGTCCCGAAATTAGTGAAGGACATCAAGACCAATGACCAGTGTCCTCCGGTAAGCATCTGTACTTTGCTATTTTAACTTCTCATTTTGTGAAGTGTTCTAACTTTTTCTTGTTTTCCTCTCCAGATCGATTCTTTGGCGGAGGAGGATTTCCGCACCATACTCAGAGTCCCCGTCAGCAGTGAAGCGGCGGAGGAGGATCCGGAGGACGATGATGAGGAAGAGGAGCAAGCACCCAAGAAGGTTGCCCCTCGACCCACCAAGCGTCCCCGCGCCAGGATTTCCGGCTCCGAAGCCGGAGCCAGTGGTGAGGCCTCCGCCAAAAAAGCCAAGACCAAGCCCCCTCCACTCGACTCCAAGAAGGTGGAGCGCGAGCACCTTAAACTTTTGTCCACAGTAGGGAAAAGGTCGCGCCCGCTCATTCCCGGCGCTGCGTAAGTTTCCGAGTCGTGATGCTTCTTTTTTAACTTGTACAAATTGTTACTTATTTCCTTCACTTGTTTGTAGGAACCCGACTACCACCACCACACGGACCAACGTCCAAAAGCCTATCACGAAATACATGCAAAAATCTCCGGCTGTTGGTCTTCCTACGCCAGCTCCGCCAAGCACTTCACATGCTACTCCCCAACCGTCTCTGCCCCAAGCTGATCCTTCTCCCCCTCCTACTACCGAAGCTCAAGTGGAAATAATCCCAGTGATTAGCGAGAGGGTGCGCGGAGAAAGCTCCGGAACAAAGCAACCTGCTGCCGAAGAAGCTCAGGCACAGGGCCATGGAGAAGCGAAAGTTAACTCTGCTGGAAAGGCTGAAGCTGCGGCTAGTGATCCCGTCGGTTTTACGGAAAACTTCGGCGATCCGACCGACCTTACCTCCACCCCCAAGGCTTATGCGACTAAGTTCTTCAACAAACTTACTGAGGCGGAAAAGTGGGATCTAGAATAAGATCTACTTACCGCCATGATGAGCAATGCCTGGGGAAATCCTGATGCTGAATCTTCGGAGATTCAGAACTTCAAAAGGGAGGTCGGCCAGTTCTCCGACCAGCTCCTCTGCAAGCGCAAGGTACTTCCGAGTATCCCCCAAGTATCTAGGCAGAAACTAATCAATAGTTAGCACCTAAATACTTAGAAGAAACTCAAACTGAAGAAGATTTTAAAGTGCCATAGTAGCCCCCAAGCATTATGGCGGAAAATTTTCCGGCAATAATGCTTCGAAAGGATCCACTTTTGTATATCGTAACCGGAATTTACTCCTTCTCTGTTTCTATTACAGGAACAGCAGGCGCTGCACTATGAATTGCACAAGAACATTGCCCTGCAACGCCGCGTCACACTAAGCCAGGCGGAGAAGATTCAGGCTGCTAAAGAAGAAAATGCAGAACTGAAGAAACAGCTGGCGGAAGCCCAAGGTTGGTTTCCGGCCACTCTTACCATTAGTTCAAGTTCAGTCTGTGAAATTGATTTTAACTTAACTTTGGATAGGTGCATCTTCTTCCCACGCCACAACCTCTTCCGAACTCAAGAACCTACGCTCCTCTTATCAAGATCTAGAGATGAACCTCGCGGAGGCGGAACAAAAACGGGAGCAGGCGGAAAAGCAGCTGACGGAGAAGAGCTCCGAACTTATCAAGAAAGAGGGCGAATTCGTCATGAAGAGAAAGGTTGATAGCGACACTATCCAGAAGCAGCAGAAAGAAATCAATGGGCTCCGAAAGTACATGGACACTGCGGAGAAGCACTGGGACTTACTCAACGCAGATGTCATGGGTACATATCCGAAACTTACCAAATAGAACTTATCCGGTGAACTCAATCTTATGCTTATCTCCGATTATCTCATGCAGAGCCTCTCGGATACGATGAAGAGCGTCGGAGCCAGTTTCCCCATGATGATCTTCTCCAGCTCGCCGGAGATGACTGCAAAGACCTTATCTCCACCTGGAGGAATATTTGCCATAATCTGGCGATAAGAAGAGCCATACTTGCGACGTCCACAAGATTATTCAAAGAATGGACATTCTTCCGGAGCTGGTTGTAGATCTTCAAGCTTCATCAGCTCGAGGCGCTGCTGCTATGTCCTTGGCCATGTGCCTGGCTGATACGTCTCCAACGTATCTATAATTTCTTATGTTCCATGCTAGTTTTATGACAATACCTACATGTTTTATTCACACTTTATAATGTTTTTATGCATTTTCTGGGACTAACTTATTAACAAGATGCCACAGACCCATAGTGCCAGTCCCTATTTTCTGCTGTTTTTTATTTCAGAAAAGTTGTTTTACAAATATTCTCGGAATTGGACGAAACAAAAGCCCACGGCCCTATTTTCCATGGAGTGTTCCAGAAGACCAAAGAGGAGTCGAGGAAGGCCAGCAGGGGGCCCTCCCCATATGGCGGTGCGGGGGGCCCACAGCCGCGCCGTGACGTGGGGAGGGAGCCCCTGGCTCCCCCGACACAGCCCCTTCGCCTATTTATTCCTTCATCCCCGAAAACCCTAGTACCGAGAGACAAAATACCAGAACAGTTCTAGAGACGCCGCCTCCGTCAACCCTAACTCCGGGGGTTCAGAAGATCTCCTCCGGCACCCTGCCGGAGAGGGGAATCATCACCGGAGGGTGATACGTCTCTGACGTATCGATAATTTCTTATGTTCCATGCCACATTATTGATGATATCTACATGTTTTATGCATACTTTATGTCATATTTATGCATTTTCCGGCACTAACCTATTAACGAGATGCCGAAGAACCAGTTGCTATTTTCTGCTGTTTTTGGTTTCAGAAATCCTAGTAAGGAAATATTCTCGGAATTGGACGAAATCAATGCCCAGGGGCCTATTTTGCCATGAAGCTTCCAGAAGACCGAAGGGAAGATGAAGTGGGGCCACGGGGCACCGCCACACTAGGGCGGCGCGGCCCAAGGGGGGCCCGCGCGGCCCTAGCGTGTGGGGCCCCCGTGTGGCCCCCTGACCTGCCTTTCCGCCTACATATAGTCTTCGTCGCGAAACCCCCAGTACCGAGAGCCACGATACGGAAAACCTTCCAGAGACGCCGCTGCCGCCAATCCCATCTCGGGGGATTCAGGAGATCGCCTCCGGCACCCTGCCGGAGAGGGGAATCATCTCCCGGAGGACTCTACACCACCATGGTCGCCTCCGGAGTGATGAGTGAGTAGTTCACCCCTGGACTATGGGTCCATAGCAGTAGCTAGATGGTTGTCTTCTCCTCATTATGCTTCATTGTCGGATCTTGTGAGCTGCCTAACATGATCAAGATCATCTATCTTTAATGCTATATGTTGTGTTTGTTGGGATCCGATGGATAAAGAATACTATGTTATGTTGATTATCAATTTATATCTATGTGTTGTTTATGATCTTGCATGCTCTCCGTTATTAGTAGAGGCTTTGGCCAAGTTTTTACTCTTAACTCCAAGAGGGAGTATTTATGCTCGATAGTGGGTTCATGCCTCCATTAAATCTGGGACAGTGACAGAAAGTTCTAAGGTTGTGGATGTGTTGTTGCCACTAGGGATAAAACATCGATGCTATGTCCGAGGATGTAGTTATTGATTACATTACGCACCATACTTAATGCAATTGTCTGTTGTTTGCAACTTAATACTGGAAGGGGTTCGGATGATAACCTGAAGGTGGACTTTTTAGGCATAGATGCATGCTGGATAGCGGTCTATGTACTTTGTCGTAATGCCCAATTAAATCTCACAATACTCATCATATCATGTATGTGCATTGTCATGCCCTCTCTATTTGTCAATTGCCCAACTGTAATTTGTTCACCCAACATGCTATTTATCTTATGGGAGAGACACCTCTAGTGAACTGTGGACCCCGGTCCATTCTTTTACATCGAATACAATCTACTGCAATACTTGTTCTACTGTTCTCTGCAAACAATCATCATCCACACTATACATCTAATCCTTTGTTACAGCAAGCCGGTGAGATTGACAACCTCACTGTTTCGTTGGGGCAAAGTACTTTGGTTGTGTTGTGCAGGTTCCACGTTGGCGCCGGAATCCCTGGTGTTGCGCCGCACTACATCTCGCCGCCATCAACCTTCAACGTGCTTCTTGACTCCTACTGGTTTGATAAACCTTGGTTTCTAACTGAGGGAAACTTACTGCTGTACGCATCACACCTTCCACTTGGGGTTCCCAACGGTCGCGTGCTGTACGCGTATCAAGCTAAATTTCTGGCGCCGTTGCCGGGGAAGTGAAGGAAAATTACACCACAGAGATTTCTAACTCCCACGTCAACTGCACGCCAGCAAATAAATTTCTGGCGCCGTTGCCGGGGAGATCAAGACACGCAGCAAGGGGAGTCTCCACAATCCAATCTCTTTACTTTGTTTTTGTCTTGCTTTATTTTATTTACTACTTTGTTTGCTGCACTAAAACAAAACACAAAAAAATTAGTTGCTAGTTTTACTTTATTTGCTATCTTGTTTGCTATATCAAAAACCCAAAAAAAATTAGTTACTTGCATTTACTTTATCCCGTTTGCTTTATTTACTATCGCTAAAATGAGTAATCCTGAAGTTGAAGTTCGTGCGTTTAAGCAAAAAGGGGGAGAATGTTTAAAAGATGCTTGGTATAGAATTAGTGATGCCCATAATAGGTGCACTAAGAAACACTCCACCACTATCCTACTGAGGAATTTTTATGTTGGTATCTCTAGCTGGAATAGGTATGTTCTTGATTGTCTCGCGGGAGGTAACTTCCTAGGAACTCCTGCCTTGGAAGCTAGTTGCATTATTGAGAGTTTATTTAGAATACCACCTGTTAATGAAGTTAAAATTGAAACCTCTCTTGAAGATGTCATGAAAAAGTTGGAAACCATAGAGCAAAACCTTCCAAGTATTGATACTACTTTGGGAGCATTACTTGATAGCACTGATAAACTTGATAAATCTCTAGGTGGAATTAATGAAAAAATCGCCATCTCAGAATCTTGTGCTATTCATGATAATCAGACCCAAAGGATTAGCGAACTTGAAGAGGCTATGGGAACATTGGGTTCAACCTTTTCATCTATAAAGTTTAGAGAGAAAGCTTATGTGGGTAAGGAGCAAAAGTTCATGTATGTCTCTAAGGTGCCTAAACCAAAAAGCTATTATAGGCTTAAAATTGATAAAGCTCCTAAAACCACTATAGATAAGGGAGCATCTAAGATCCCCAATGGGACAAATTGTGAAAATTATGATGTTGATGCTTCGTCTCTTGATAACACTTGATATACACTTTCTGCGCCTAGCTGAAAGGCATTAAAGAAAAGCGCTTATGGGAGACAACCCATGTTTTTACTACAGTACCTTTATTTTATATTTGAGTCTTGGAAGTTGTTACTACTGTAGCAACCTCTCCTTATCTTAGTTTTGTGCATTGTTGTGCCAAGTAAAGTCGTTGATAGTAAGGTTCATACTAGATTTGGATTACTGCGCAGAAACAGATTTCTTTGCTGTCACGAATCTGGGCAAAATTCTCTGTAGGTAACTCACAAAATTATGCCAATTTACGTGAGTGATCCTCAGATATGTACGCAACTTTTATTCAATTTGAGCATTTTCATTTGAGCAAGTCTGGTGCCTCTTAGAAATTCGTCTTTATGGACTGTTCTGTTTTGACAGATTCTGCCTTTTATTTCGCATTGCCACTTTTGCTATGTGGGATGGATTTCTTTGTTCCATTAACTTTCAGTAGCTTTGTGCAATGTCCAGAAGTGTTAAGAATGATTGTGTCACCTCTGAACATGTAAATTTTAATTGTGCACTAACCCTCTAATGAGTTGTTTTGAGTTTGGCGTGGAGGAAGTTTTCAAGGATCAAGAGAGGGAGATGATACAATATGATCAAGGAGAGTGAAAGCTCTAAGCTTGGGGATGCCCCGGTGGTTCACCCCTGCATATTTCAAGAAGACACAAGCGTCTAAGCTTGGGGATGCCCAAGGCATCCCCTTCTTCATCGACAACATTATCAGGTTCCTCTAGTGAAACTATATTTTTATTCCGTCACATCTTATGCACTTTGCTTGGAGCGTCTGTTTGTTTTTGTTTTTGTTTTGTTTGAATAAAATGGATCTTAGCATTCACTATGTGGGAGAGAGACACGCTCCGCTGTTGCATATGGACAAATATGTCCTTAGGCTTTACTCATAATATTCATGGCGAAGGTTGAATCTTCTTCGTTAAATTGTTATATGGTTGGAATCGGGAAATGATACATGTAGTAATTGCTATCATGTCTTGGATAATGTGATACTTGGCAATTGTTGTGCTCATGCTTAAGCTCTTGCATCATATACTTTCCACCTATTAATGAAGAAATACATAGAGCTTGCTAAAATTTGGTTTGCATAATTGGTCTCTCTAAGGTCTAGATAATTTCTAGTATTGGGTTGAACAACAAGGAAGACGGTGTAGAGTCTTATAATGTTTACAATATGTCTTTTATGTGAGTTTTGCTGCACTGGTTCATCCTTGTGTTTGTTTCAAATAAACCTTGCTAGCCTAAACCTTGTATCGAGAGGGAATACTTCTCATGCATCCAAAATCCTTGAGCCAACCACTATGCCATTTGTGTCCACCATACCTACCTACTACATGGTATTTCTCCGCCATTCCAAAGTAAATTGCTTGAGTGCTACCTTTAAAATTTCTATTCATCACCTTTACAATATATAGCTCATGGGACAAATAGCCTAAAAACTATTGTGGTATTGAATATGTACTTATGCACTTTATCTCTTATTAAGTTGCTTGTTGTGCGATAACCATGTTCCTGGGGACGCCATCAACTACTCTTTGTTGAATATCATGTGAGTTGCTATGCATGTTCGTCTTGTCTGAAGTAAGGGAGATTTACCACTAAAATGGTTAGAGCATGCATAATGTTAGAGAAGAACATTGGGCCGCTAACTAAAGCCATGATCCATGGTGGAAGTTTCAGTTTTGGACAAATATCCTCAATCTCATATGAGAAAATTAACAATTGTTGAATGCTTATGCATAAAAGAGGAGTCCATTATCTGTTGTCTATGTTGTCCCGGTATGGATGTCTAAGTTGAGAATAATCAATAGCGAGAAATCCGATGCGAGCTTTCTCCTTAGACCTTTGTACAGGCGGGTACCCCTTTGTGACACTTGGTTAAAACATGTGCATTGCAATGATAATCCAGGTAATCCGAGCTAATTAGGACAAGGTGCGGGCACTATTAGTATACTATGCATGAGGCTTGCAACTTGTAGGATATAATTTACATAACACATATGCTTTATTACTACCGTTGACAAAATTGTTTCTTGTTTTCAAAACCAAAGCTCTAGCACAAATATAGCAATCGATGCTTTCCTCTTTGAAGGACCTTTCTTTTACTTTTATTGTTGAGTCAGTTCACCTATCTCTCTCCACCTCAAGAAGCGAACACTTGTGTGAACTGTGCATTGATTCCTACATACTTGCATATTGCACTTGTTATATTACTTTACATTGACAACTATCCATGAGATATACATGTTACAAGTTGAAAGCAACCGCTGAAACTTAATCTTCCTTTATGTTGCTTCAATACCTCTACTATGAATTATTGCTTTACGAGTTAACTCTCATGCAAGACTTATTGATGCTTGTCTTGAAGTACTATTCATGAAAAGTCTTTGCTATATGATTCATTTGTTTACTCATGTCATTTACATTGTTTGGATCGCTGCATTCATTACATATGCTTACAATAGTATGATCAAGGTTATGATGGCATGTCACTCCAGAAATTATCTTTGTTATCGTTTACACACTCTGGACGAGCAGAAACTAAGCTTGGGGATGCTGATACGTCTCCGATGTATCGATAATTTCTTATGTTCCATGCCACATTATTGATGATATCTACATGTTTTATGCATACTTTATGTCATATTTATGCATTTTCCGGCACTAACCTATTAACGAGATGCCGAAGAGCCGATTCTTGTTTCTGCTGTTTTTGGTTTCAGAAATCCTAGTAAGGAAATATTCTCGGAATTGGACGAAATCAACGCCCAGGGGCCTATTTTGCCACGAAGCTTCCAGAAGACCGAAGGGAAGACGAAGTGGGGCCACGGGGCGCCGCCACACTAGGGCGGCGCGGCCCTAGGGGGGCCCGCGCGGCCCTAGCGTGTGGGGCCCCCGTGTGGCCCCCTGACCTGCCTTTCCGCCTACATATAGTCTTCATCGCGAAACCCCCAGTACCGAGAGCCATGATACGGAAAACCTTCCAGAGACGCTGCCGCCGCCAATCCCATCTCGGGGGATTCAGGAGATCGCCTCCGGCACCCTGCCGGAGAGGGGAATCATCTCCCGGAGGACTCTACACCACCATGGTCGCCTCCGGAGTGATGAGTGAGTAGTTCATCGACTATGGGTCCATAGCAGTAGCTAGATGGTTGTCTTCTCCTCATTATGCTTCATTGTCGGATCTTGTGAGCTGCCTAACATGATCAAGATCATCTATCTGTAATGCTATATGTTGTGTTTGTTGGGATCCGATGGATAGAGAATACTATGTTATGTTGATTATCAATTTATATCTATGTGTTGTTTATGATCTTGCATACTCTCCGTTATTAGTAGAGGCTCTGGCCAAGTTTTTACTCTTAACTCCAAGAGGGAGTATTTATGCTCGATAGTGGGTTCGTGTCTCCATTAAATCTGGGACAGTGACAGAAAGTTCTAAGGTTGTGGATGTGCTGTTGCCACTAGGGATAAAACATCGATGCTATGTCCGAGGATGTAGTTATTGATTACATTACGCACCATACTTAATGCAATTGTCTGTTGTTTGCAACTTAATACTGGAAGGGGTTCGGATGATAACCTGAAGGTGGACTTTTTAGGCATAGATGCATGCTGGATAGCGGTCTATGTACTTTGTCGTAATGCCCAATTAAATCTCACAATACTCATCATATCATGTATGTGCATTGTCATGCCCTCTCTATTTGTCAATTGCCCAACTGTAATTTGTTCACCCAACATGCTATTTATCTTATGGGAGAGACACCTCTAGTGAACTGTGGACCCCGGTCCATTCTTTTACATCGAATACAATCTACTGCAATACTTGTTCTACTGTTCTCTGCAAACAATCATCATCCACACTATACATCTAATCCTTTGTTACAGCAAGCCGGTGAGATTGACAACCTAACTGTTTCGTTGGGGCAAAGTACTTTGGTTGTGTTGTGCAGGTTCCACGTTGGCGCCGGAATCCCTGGTGTTGCGCCGCACTACATCTCGCCGCCATCAACCTTCAACGTGCTTCTTGACTCCTACTGGTTCGATAAACCTTGGTTTCTAACTGAGGGAAACTTACTGCTGTACGCATCACACCTTCCACTTGGGGTTCCCAACGGTCGCGTGCTGTACGCGTATCAAGCTAAATTTCTGGCGCCGTTGCCGCGGAAGTTAAGGAAAATTACACCACAGAGATTTCTAACTCCCACGTCAACTGCACGCCAGCAGAGGGCTCTACATCACCATGCCCGCCTCCGGACTAATGCGTGAGCAGTTCATCCTTGGACTACGGGTCCATAGCAGTAGCTAGATGGTTGTCTTCTACTATTGTGCCATCATGTTTAGATCTTGTGAGCTGCCTATCATGATCAAGACCATCTATTTGTAATGCTACATGTTGTGTTTGTTGGGATCCGATGAATATGGAATACTATATCAAGTTGATTATAGATCTATCTTATATGTGTTGTTTATGATCTTGCATGCTCTCCGTTGCTAGTAGAGGCTCTGGCCAAGTTGATATTTGTAACTCCAAGAGGGGGTATTTATGCTAGATAGTGGGTTCATGTCTCCATTGAATCTGGGGGAGTGACAACAACCCCTAAGGTTGTGGATGTGCTGTTGCCACTAGGGATAAAACATCAATGCTTTGTCTAAGGATATTTGTATTGTTTACATTACGCACAGTACTTAATGCAATTGTCTGTTGCTTGCAACTTAATACTGGAAGGGGTGCGGATGCTAACCCGAAGGTGGACTTTTTAGGCATAGATGCATGCTGGATGGCGGTCTATGTTCTTTGTCGTAATGCCCTAAGTAAATCTCATAGTAGTCATCATGATATATATGTGCATTGTTATGCCCTCTCTATTTGTCAATTTCCCAACTGTAATTTGTTTACCCAACATGTTATTTATCTTATTGGAGAGACACCACCAGTGAACTGTGGACCCCGGTCCATTCTTTTACATCTGAAATACAACCTACTGCAATCATTGATGAGGACATCCCTACTACACCACTACCTCCGTCATTGATGAATGAAGATGAACCTGCTGTGAAGCTCAAGTCCGATGAAGTTCGGATTGGTCCAATTACAAGAGCTCGTGCGAAGCTACTTAAACAACAGGTGAACTTGTTCCTAAACGATACTTTGATTGATGAGAACTTTATATTACCTAAGTCCTATGACTTATGTATCATCAGGTATCAAGAGGAGACGAGCATCGCACGAGGAGTAGAGAAGCAGCTGGACATGAAGATGGACGTCAAGATGGACGTGAAGCTGGACATGGAGCTGGACATGAAGATATCTCATGGTCGCGCGAGGGAGGAGCGGGAGGAAGGCGCGAGAGGAGAAGACGACGTCCAGGCCGGTCCAGAACCCGGTTAGACCGGCCTCCGGACCGGCCCGCCCGATCCCTGGCCCGGTTGACCGGGCGCCAACCGGATGGGATTTATCGTACCGGGCAAAAACCGGATTTTTGCGAACTTTCCGGTTTGCCGCCCGGTTGACCGGGTTCTATGCCAGGCAGCCCGGTCACTGGCCCGGTTGACCGGATTCTATGCTAGGCAGCCCGGTCACTGGCCCGGTTGACCGGATTCTATGCTAGGCAGCCCGGTCACTGGCCCGGTTGACCGGATTCCAGACCGGACTACCCGAGTCTCTGTCTCGACCAGATCTATTCTGGGTCGGTTTTCTTTGTATCTTTTCGACCAGAACTCGTCCCGGACGCCTATATAAGTGCCTTGGACGACCCCCTAGCTGCTTTAGACCAAGTTTAAGATAAACCCTAGTTCATAGTTGTTTGCTAAGCAAAACTATTGTTCCCCAACTCTCCAATTCGTTGCGATCTGGAGTTTTATGCTACTGAAAGTTTGTGTGATCTGCTGTTCCATTGGGGATTAGAAGATTGCAATCTACCGCTTCGTGGTCGGCGGCTACGTGCGCAAGTGTGTGGAGTTGCGAATATCTTGCAGGGTTGAGAGCTGTTGCATTGGCATCAGGAATCAATCGAGAGACTTCGTCGGCGTCATACAAGTTATCCTCCTCATCATCATCGATTCCATCCGCTGCTACCATCGTGTGTTCATCACCACCGTCGCTTACTGAGAAGATCGGGCCACCCCATATCATCTTGGTATCAGATTTCCAGTTTTCCTCGGTAAGCCATCCACAATCCACCCCATAGTTGAGTTGTGAGTGTTTTCCTATCCAGAAAAAGACATAAAAAGTTAGGGTTAGGGTTTGCCATAGCCTTAGATTGCACTAATTTCGAGTTTTAGTTGCTTTTCGTAGTTGTTTTTGCGTATCTTTATCTTTCTTATAGTAGAATTGTTAGGGTTTGTGTTTTCTCTATCATCTAGTTTATCATAGTGTGTCAGTTTTTGTTACTCCGAGTCCACATAGCGTACAGTGTGCTTGTTCCCAACCATAGACACAGCCTATCGATATAAAGTGACTAGGAACTTCCCCAGAAGAGACTAGTTTTACCGCTCGACAGGCTGCTCGTTAGGTTATCGGTGCTTTGCATATTTCTGTTGGCCGTGTTATCAAGGAGTTGTGTCAGAAAATCAAAAAAAAAATAGCAAAAAAAAAAAAAAAGCAAAAAGAGCTACATAGCTGCGTGTGCTATACAAAAAGAAAAATCCAAAAAGAAAAGTGAAGTGCTAGTTGAATCAAGTGAAGGCCTAAGTTTACTTTCCTGCACCCGTAGTTGAGCAATCTTGTGCCTGTCTCGTTGAGCTTTGCTAGCGTCTCTCTAGTGCATTGCAACCTTTTCTACATATAGTTGCATTGCCCCAGTATATCGCCTTGTGTGAGTATCATTGGTTGTCTACGGTCAGTGCTAGAGCTTGTTATTGGTGCAAATAGGTAGCCCACCTACAGCCCCACATATATCCTGCTTTGTCGTGTGATTGTTCTTATACCCTTGATATTCGCTTCGCTACATCCGTGCACTAGTCCGTCAATCCAAGTTGGTAAGCAATACTAATTCACTTTGGAGCGGTAAGATTTACCTTTCTTCTCAGTTTTGAGTGAGTTGTGAGAGTACCACCCCAACAACACGATGAACGCAGCCTGGAGAAGAGGGAACGAATCCAGCAAGCAACGGATCGATGAACGATACGCCTCAAACCAAGAGCTAGATAATCCTTGATGAACACAAGAACCTTCGCAGCGGATAATAGTATAGATAAACGGCAGCGCCGTACCCCCGGAGGGATGATACACGTGAACACACGCAACTAGGTATAACCTAAACTTTAGACTAAACTGGAACCATACCGCTTATGTGTTATTGGTAAAGCATGGGAAAAATATCACATACACGATGGGTTCTTGTTTAGAGCTAACAAACTATGTGTTCCAGAATCGTCTGTGCGTTTGCTCTTATTGCAGGAATCACATGCTGGAGGTTTGATGGGTCACTTTGGGCGTGAGAAGACGCTACTCATGCTCGCTGATCACTTCTATTGGCCAAAGATGAGGCGGGACGTGGATAGGTATGTGAAGAGGTGCATTACTTGCAACAAGTCCAAGTCCAAGCTGAAGCCTCACGGTTTGTATACTCCGTTACCGGCACCTACTACACCTTGGGAGGATATTAGTATGGATTTTGTGTTGGGTTTGCCGCGTACTAAGAGAGGCCATGATTCTATATTTGTGGTAGTGGACAGATTTTCTAAAATGTCACACTTTATTGCCTGCCACAAAAGCGACGATGCGTCGCATGTTGCTAACCTGTTTTTCAGGGAGATTGTTCGACTACATGGAGTTCCGAAGACTATTGTTTCTGATCGTGATGTGAAGTTCATGAGCTACTTCTGGAAGACACTTTGGGGAAAGCTGGGGACAAAGCTATTGTTCAGTACTACTTGTCATCCCCAAACTGATGGTCAAACTGAAGTGGTGAATCGAACCTTGTCACAACTGTTGAGATCCATGATCAAGAAGAACCTGAAGGAGTGGGAAGAGTGTTTGCCGCATGTGGAGTTTGCTTACAACAGGGCGGTACACTCTACCACGGAGCTGTGTCCTTTTGAGGTGGTGTATGGTTTCAAACCCATTACTCCACTTGACTTGTTGCCTTTGCCCATACATGAGCGAGTTAATATGGAGGCATCCAAGAGGGCAGATTTTGTGCGTAAGATCCATGTGAAGACTAAAGAGTTGATAGAAAAGAAAGGCAAGACCAATGCTGCAAGGATGAACAAGAAGCGCAAAGAGATGTTGTTCAAGCCTGGTGATATGGTCTGGGTACATTTTCGCAAGGATAGGTTCCCGAAGCTACGGAAGTCTAAGTTGAAGCCTCGTGGTGCTGGTCCTTACAAAGTGCTTGCCAAGATCAATGATAATGCATACTCAATAGATCTTCCAGTTGATGAGTTTGGTGTCAGTAATTCTTTCAATGTTGCTGATTTGACACCATATGACGGAGAAGACCTTGGAGCGTCGAGGTCGACGCCTTTTGAAGGGGGGGGAGATGATGAGGACATCCCTACTACACCACTACCTCCGTCATTGATGAATGAAGATGAACCTGCTGTGAAGCTCAAGTCCGATGAAGTTCGGATTGGTCCAATTACAAGAGCTCGTGCGAAGCTACTTAAACAACAGGTGAACTTGTTCCTAAACGATACTTTGATTGATGAGAACTTTATACTACCTAAGTCCTATTACTTATGTATCATCAGGTATCAAGAGGAGACGAGCATCGCACGAGGAGTAGAGAAGCAGCTGGACATGAAGATGGACGTCAAGATGGACGTGAAGCTGGACATGGAGCTGGACATGAAGATATCTCATGGTCGCGCGAGGGAGGAGCGGGAGGAAGGCGCGAGAGGAGAAGACGACGTCCAGGCCGGTCCAGCACCCGGTTAGACCGGCCTCCGGACCGGCCCGCCCGGTCCCTGGCCCGGTTGACCGGGCGCCAACCGGATGGGATTTATCGTACCGGGCAAAAACCGGATTTTTGCGAACTTTCCGGTTTGCCGCCCGGTTGACCGGGTTCTATGCCAGGCAGCCCGGTCACTGGCCCGGTTGACCGGATTCTATGCTAGGCAGCCCGGTCACTGGCCCGGTTGACCGGATTCTATGCTAGGCAGCCCGGTCACTGGCCCGGTTGACCGGATTCCAGACCGGACCAGTCCGAGTCTGTCTCGACCAGATCTATTCTGGGTCGGTTTTCTTTGTATCTTTTCGACCAGAACTCGTCCCGGACGCCTATATAAGTGCCTTGGACGACCCCCTAGCTGCTTTAGACCAAGTTTAAGATAAACCCTAGTTCATAGTTGTTTGCTAAGCAAAACTATTGTTCCCCAACTCTCCAATTCGTTGCGATCTGGAGTTTTATGCTACTGAAAGTTTGTGTGATCTGCTGTTCCATTGGGGATTAGAAGATTGCAATCTACCGCTTCGTGGTCGGCGGCTACGTGCGCAAGTGTGTGGAGTTGCGAATATCTTGCAGGGTTGAGAGCTGTTGCATTGGCATCAGGAATCAATCGAGAGACTTCGTCGGCGTCATACAAGTTATCCTCCTCATCATCATCGATTCCATCCGCTGCTACCATCGTGTGTTCATCACCACCGTCGCTTACTGAGAAGATCGGGCCACCCCATATCAATCATTGTTCTCTTTTGTTTTCTGCAAGCAAACATCATTTTCCACACCATACGTTTAATCCTTTGTTTTCAGCTAGCCGGTGAGATTGACAACATCACTGTTAAGTTGGGGCAAAGTAGTTTGATTGTGTTGTGCAGGTTCCACATTGGCACCGGAATCCCTGGTGTTGCGCCACACTACACTCCTTCACCAACAACCTTCACGTGATCTTCATCTCCTACTGGTTCGATAACCTTGGTTTCTTACTGATAGAAAACTCGCTGCTGTACTCATCATACCTTTCTCTTGGGGTTTCCAACGGACGGGTGCTTTACCATCACAAGCAGCTACTTTTCTGGCGCCGTTGCCGGGGAGATCAAGACACGCTGCAAGGGGAGTCTCTCACACCCAATCTCTTTACTTTGTGTATTGTCTTGCTTTATTTTATTTTTTGTCTTGTTTGCTTTCTTTATATCAAAAAACAAAAAAAATTAGTTACTTGTTTACTTTTGTTATTTTGTTTTTTTACCTTGTTTATTTTTATTGCTAAAATGAGTAGTCCTGAAGTTGAAGTTCGTTCGTTTAAGCAACAAGGGGGAGAAAGTTTTAAAGATGCTTGGTATAGAATTAGTGATGCTCATCATAGGTGTACTAAGAAACACTCCACTATTATCCTCCTTAGGAAATTTTATGTTGGTATCTCTAGCTGGAATAGGTATGTTCTTGATACTCTTACAGGGGGTAATTTCCTATGTACTCCTGCTTTAGAAGCTAGTTACATCATTGAGAGTCTAGTTGGAATACCACCTGTTAATGAAGCTAATATTGATATCTCTCTTGAGGATGTCATGAAAAAGTTGGAGGCCATAGAGAAAAATCTTCCAAGTGTTGAGACTAAATTGGGAATATTACTTGATAATACTGATAAACTTGATAAATCCCTAGGAGGAATTAATGAAAGAATTGCTGTCTTAGAAACTTGTGCTATCCATGATAATCAAACCCATAGGATTTGTGCACTTGAAGAAGCTATGGGAACCTTGGGTTCAACTTTTTCTTCTCTTATGTTTAAGGAGAAAGCTTATGTGGGTAAGGAGCAAAAGTTCATGTATGTCCCTAAGATGCCAAAGCAAAAGAATCATTATGAGCTTAAAATTGATAAAACCCTTAGTACCACTATAGGAAATTTAGATAATAGAGCATCTAAGATACCTTTTGCGACAAGTTGTGTTTGTAAGGAAAATTATGATGTTGATGCTTTTTCTCTTGATGTTACTTGATTTTCACTTCTGCGCCTAGCTGAAAGGCGTTAAAGAAAAGCGCTTATGGGAGACAACCCATTATTTTATTTCTGCAATTTTTGTTCTATATTTGAGTCAATGTGCTTGTTACTACTGTAGCAATACCTTTGTATCTTTATTTTCTTGCATTGTTGTGCCAAGTAAAGTCTTTGATAGAAAGTTGATACTAGATTTGGATTTCTGCGCAGAAATAGATTTTTAGCTGTCACGGTTTTGAGCTTTTCTCTCTGCAGAAAAATCGTAAAATCCTGAAAAAATTCATGAGTAATCCTCAGATATGTACGCAACTTTCATTCAGCTGGAGCTTTTCCATCTGACCAAGCTAAGTACCTCGAAAAAATTCGTCTTTACGGACTATTCTGTTTTTGACAGATTCTACCTTTTATTTCACGTTGCCTCTTTTACTGTGTTTGAGTGGATTTCTTTGCTCCATTAAATTTCAGTAGCCTTGGGTAATGTCCAGAAGTGTGGGAATGATTGTGTCCTTGCTGAACATGTGAATTTTTGATTATGCACTAACCCTCTAATGAGATTGCTTTGAGTTTGGTGTGAAGGAAGTTTTCAATGATCAAGAGAGGAGGATGATATAATATGATCAAGAAGAGTGAAAAGTCTAAGCTTGAGGATGCCCCCGTGGTTCGTCCCTGCATATTTCAAGAAGACTCAAGCGTCTAATCTTGGGGATGCCCAAGGCATCCCCTTCTTCATCAAACTTATCAGGTCACCTCTAGTGAAACTATATTTTAATTCCGTCACATCTTATGTGCTTTACTTGGAGCGTCCGTGTGCTTTTATTCTCGTTTGTTATTTTAAGTTTTCTTAATAAATCGGATCCTAACATGCTTGTGTGGGAGAGAGACACGCTCCGCTTTTTCATTTGAACACTTGTGTTCTTCGTTTTATTTTTCATGTTCATGGCGAAAGCTGAAAGCCGCAACACTTATTGTTATTTGGTTGGAAACAGAAAAAATGCTTCATGTGGTAGTTGGTATATTGTCTTGAATAATTTGATACTTGGCAATTGTTTTGAGCTCTCAAGTAGATCATGTTTAAGCTCTTGCATCATGTAGTTTAAACCTATTAGTGAAGAACTACCGTAGATCTTGTTGAAATTTGGTTTGCATGATTGGTCTCTCTAAGGTCTAGATATTTTCTGGTAAAGTGTTTGAGCAACAAGGAAGACAGTGTAGAGTCTTATAATGCTTGCAATATGTTCTTATGTAAGTTTTGCTATACCGGTTTATACTTGTGTTTGCTTCAAACAACCTTGCTAGCCAAAGCCTTGTACTGAGAGGGAATGCTTCTCGTGCATCCAAAACCTTGAGCCAAAACCTAAGCCATTTGTGTCCACCATAACTACCTACTATGTGGTATTTTTCTGCCATTCCAAGAAAATACTTCACGTGCTATCTTTAAACAATTCAAAACTTTATTACTCCTTATTTGTGTCAATGTTTTATAGCTCATGAGGAAGTATGTTGTGTTTTATATTTCAATCTTGTTGGGCAGACTTTCACCAATGGACTAGTGGCATATACATCCGCTTATCCAATAATTTTGCAAAAAGAGCTGGCAACGGGGTGCCCAGCCCCAATTAATTAACTTTCATTAATAATTCTCTTCACATGTTTTGCCCTGATTTATCAGTAAGCAACTTAATTTTGCAATAGACACTCCTCCATGGTATGTGAAATATTGGAAGGCACCCGAGGATTCGGTTAGCCATGGCTTGTGAAAGCAAAAGGTTGGGAGGAGTGTCATCTATAAATAAAACTAAAACACATGTGTAAACAAAAGAGAAGAGGGATGATCTACCTTGCTGGTAGAGATAACGTCCTTCATGTGAGCCGCTCTTTGAAAGTCTGTTTGACAAGGGGGTTAGAGTGCCCACTACCATTCGTTGACAACAACAAACACATCTCAAAACTTTATTTTTATGCTCTCTATATGATTTCAAAACTTAAAAAGCTCTAGCACATGATTTAATCCCTGCTTCCCTCTGCGAAGGGCCTTTCTTTTACTTTATGTTGAGTAAGTTTACCTACTTCTTTCTACCTTAGAAGCAAACACTTGTGTTAACTGTGTGC
This sequence comes from Lolium perenne, assembly GCF_019359855.2. Lineage (NCBI taxonomy): Eukaryota > Viridiplantae > Streptophyta > Magnoliopsida > Poales > Poaceae > Lolium > Lolium perenne. The sequence goes on from NC_067245.2 coordinate 132,047,013, forward strand.
ATTGATTCTTACATACTTGCTTATTGCACTTATTATATTACTTTGTGTTGACAATTATCCATGAGATATGCATGTTGAAAGTTGAAAGCAATTGCTAAAACTTAAATCTTCCTTTGTGTTGCTTCAAAACCTTTTATTAAGAATCTATTGCTTTATGAGTTAACTCTTATGCAAAACTTTTTGATGCTTGTCTTGAAAGTACTATTCATGAAAAGTTTTTGCTATATGATTCAGTTGTTTAGTCATTATCTTTTTGTTAGCAAACTATAGACCATTGCTTTGAGTCACTTCATTCATCTCATATGCTTTACAATAGTATTGATCAAGATTATGTTGGTAGCATGTCACTTCAGAAATTATTCTTTTTATCGTTTACCTACTCTAGGGCAAGTAGGAACTAAGCTTGGGGATGCTTGATACGTCTCCAACGTATCTATAATTTCTTATGTTCCATGCTAGTTTTATGACAATACCTACATGTTTTATTAACACTTTATAATGTTTTATGCATTTTCTGGGACTAACCTATTAACAAGATGCCACAGTGCTAGTCCCTATTTTCTGCTGTTTTTGATTTCAGAAAAGTTGTTTTACAAATATTCTCGGAATTGGACGAAACAAAAGCCCACGGCCCTATTTTCCACGGAGTGTTCCAGAAGACCGAAGAGGAGTCGAGGAAGGCCAGCAGGGGGCCCTCCCCATATGGCAGCGCGGGGGGCCCACATCCGCGCCGTGACGTGGGGAGGGAGCCCCCTGGCTCCTCCGACGCTGCCCCTTCGCCTATTTATTCCTTCGTTGTGGTGACCCTGCATACCACTGCATGTTGTAGTATGCCAGTCGTTGATATAACATTCACGAAGTACCATTCCGCAAATATTACATCCCTCAGAGTAGTACAACAGAACATAGCAGGTCCATAACTCATTCATTTATTATTACAAATATCATACACATGTTGTCTTGGAGCTCCTCTTGGGTCCTAAGAGGAATACTCCTGGGTTTGAGGCGAACCCAACTTAGCTTACAATATAAGAGTCTCACTAAGTTATACATTTATATCCTCGAGCAGCTAAATACTAAGAGTTCGGGCTGCTCGGTTACGACTACTACTGGATGTCTCTAGGCTTGATCTCCTCCGGAAGCCTCCCCGGATCCGTAGACGATGAGGTAGTCTACGCCTTCTATACCTCCAGAGAGGTCTGGTTCTTCATAGCCGATGATCTCGGCTCCTTCATTGTTGTCGTAGTCCTCCTCCAGACGATTCAGACAATCTAAGCATGGGATTTAAGAGTGGTATGAGTACGAGCGTACTCAACAAGTTCATTATAGATAAGAGGTGTTTAATGCTCTAGCTACAATATTAGACCAGAAAGTCTAATACTAATGCAAGTTTTGATAAACATTTCTTCAAGAGATTGCTTTTATTCCAAAGAGCTATGTCCGTCAGCCTTCACCGGTTTACTAGAACTTCATGGAGCTCCTTTCCGGCCGCGTTCGCAGTTCCTTATCCCGGAACAGGGAGTGACAGGTCACAGTTCTTTACACTCTGCAGAGGTGTGTTGCTTTACCCATAAGAGATCTTAACCTTGGTGCCAACCGGGCAGCTTTCCCGTCCACACTTCCTTCGGTGTGAGGCCCGGTATAAGGTCTAGCCAATCATGTTCCTCCGCTACCTCGAACACCTACCCTTTGTTGCATACTCCGACCCTGGGTCCACGCCGGCCCCATTATTCCCATAGATTTCAGGGTGGACTCCGACCACGACGTCAATGCAGGGCTCTACCATACATTCCTACGCTGGCAGATGCAACCCATCATAGACCTCATTACCGTTGGGACTTCTACGGGTTTCCACCCCTGCATCAAGTCTCGCAAGATCATGAGCACCCGGTAATGAGCATCCGTTGATGAACGAGAGGTGGAAACACTTTTGACTACTCCGTCCCACTCCGGATCTTATGGTTAACACGGGTATTACGGCACAAGAATCACTGGCGACATTTGTTGTTTAATCCTAGATGGATATAACCCTTGCAATGGAACCTCCACCATATCAACACAATCCATGGTTCCATTGCCCACCACATAGTCATATTCATAGTTATGAAAGTAGTGGTTTTGATTTTTATGCAATAGTGATAACCATAATACTTTGCAAGTAATTTGATAGAAATACTCAAATGACATGAGCAAGTGATGAACTTGCCTGAACACTGCAAAGTTTTGCAGTTGGATGGTGTGGACTGACCCTTGTCCTCTGTCTCTGAAAAATAGCATCATTGTCCGATAAGGGCAATGGTTAAAGAAGCAATTATGCATGATTCCAGTTTTAGGGTTTGTTCCCCCCCTTCCGATGTCGTTGTTATTTCATGTGAGAGGTTAATACTAAGAACAACTTGGAGATACTTGCTTTAGGGTAAATACAACCTTGAAATATTGTCAAGGTGTTTTTAAAGTCCAAATGCATTAATGGACTTATTTTCTTTATTGAAAATAATATGTGTGATTTAAATGATTATTTAAATCATCAAATGAAGACTTATTCCTAATTTTCTTCAAAAATTCACTTTTGTATTTTATTATGATAGAGAATTTTATGCTGATCTATTTTCATATTTTTAATTATTTTTTTAGAGCTATTAAACATTTCTTATATAATTTCAAAGTTTCTGTATTTATTGGAATTATGAAATGACTGAATTGCCCCTGGGCCCACATGCCAGTGGAGCCCAGTGGTTAACCCTAACCCGAGCCACACTTGGGCTCGGTCGGTCGCACCGACCCCTTCTCCTTCATTCGTTCGCAAACCCTAGCCCTCGCCCACGCTCTCGCGACACCCGCGTCGCCGCCGTCTTCTCCGAATTGTTCCGGCCATCTCCGGCCGTCGCCGCCGGCGAGATATGGCGCATCTGAACCGCCGTTCAACGGCACTTCAGATCCACTGCGGCGATTTGTGAAGCGCCGCCTGCTCGTCTTGCCCCCCTTCGCTCTGGTCGCCTGGCGTGGAGTGCCGTGGCGATCTCGTCGCCACCGACGCTCCAGATGCCGTGGCGCCGCCGTGCCTGACCGTGGTGGTGCTGGTGCCGTGGCGCCGCCATGGCTTGGCCTGGCCTGGCGCTGCTGCGCCCTCGGCGTGTGCCGCCGTGGCCGCCATGGCCGTGCCCTGCGCTTCACTTCACCGGTGAGTATCCATCGCCTCCTACTCTCCCTGTCTTCTTTGCTCACTTCTCTCCTTATCCTCTTCGTCTTGCTCAGCCACTGGCCTGCATCTCCATGTTGAGATGCTTGCCATGACTATGCGCTGTTGCTGTGCCTTGCTAGCCTGTTCATGTGCTACTGTGCTTGTGTTGCTGTGCTACTGTGCTGCTGCTATAAATCTGCTGGCCTGCTACTGCCATGGTTACTACTGTTGTGCTATCCTGCCATGCTATACATGATTCTGTGCAAGATTCCTAGGCTCTGTGCTTGCTTATGTTTGCAATTCTTGCTTAATTCTATCTCTGTGATCTTGTCCTTGATGCTATTACTGCTAGATCATCAAGTGTATTCAACTATTTGCCCTGGCTGTGATTACTGTGTGTATTCCTGGCAATTTTTGCAAGTGCCAGTGCCATGGTGTGCTATTTCTTGTGCTCAAACTCATGAGCATGCTCAACTGAGCATTGCTATTGGCTTAATAGTATTCTTCAAAGATGAATGCTATGTGTGTTACTTGTGTATCTTGATCCAGTGGTTCATCAAGCCTTTGATGTGCTTCTGGATACAATCATAAAGTCATTAATTCAGTTATCTATTTATTCAGTTATGACTTGGTTGGATTTCTTCAGTAGCTGGTTAATTCCTGTTGTTGTACTTGGCTATGGCAATCTGTAGCAAGAGCTAGCAAGCTCTGATGATCATCTGATCATCATTTGCTTGATAGTTAACTGCTGTGTTTCTTTCTGTGGCTCTCCGGGGCTCACTCTGTGCTGTGTATGCATCACACAGGCTTTGCCTGATGTGTGCTGTTGCTTGCTTAAGCATCAATTGATGCCTGCCATGATCCATTTGATCATTTGCAAGACCCTGGTGCATCAATTGCTTGTCTGTTTCATTTATCTGTTTATCTGGCTTTAATAGATGGATGAATGATGTGAACTGTGATTCAGTGATGATTATTTCAATGAATTTGTTAGGGCTAGCTGGATGCCAACCACTGGTTGGGTACCCTAGCCCACTACTGAACCTTTCTGGTGATGATGTGGTGGTTCTAAGTGTTGGCTGTGGGTTGAGGTAGCCACAGCACTGTGATGCTGTCAAGGGTAGCTCCCCCTTTCTATGGCTTGCTGTGCATGGACAAATGCTTTCTGGCTGATCATGTTTGACTGCCAGAAGCCTTTTGATGTTGACAATACTGGTAGAAACTTGTATTTCTACCATTCTGATGGTGTAGCTAGACTGTTAGGTGCTTGGTGACTTGGAATGGCTAATTAGGATCAAATCCATGATGGATTTCTCTGGTTGTGTCACTGTGTTGACAAAACCAGTGTTCCCTTGGTTGTTTTCCTTCTAGCCTTTGCTTTATTTGCTGGCACCAAATGGTTTTGCAACCAAGTGATGATACATCCAGGGTTTCCTACCCTTTTTTGATTCTGTGATGCATGTGTATGCTTATTGATGAGCAAAGCATGTGTTTGCTCAGGTTCTTTTGTGTATACCTCACTCCAGCTCCTAGAAAATGGGTGTTGGTGTAGAGGATTTCTTCAGTGTGGTGATGATGCTTGCCCTGCTCCTCCTTGCAATCTTCTGGTGCTTGATTCAGTGTTGTGGTGAGTTAGGCAGGTTGAACAGCAGTGGCTGTTCTTCCTGTTCTTGCTGTGTTTGTGTTCTTACCCTGGAGACTCTGCCGATGGAGCTGCTAGGGTATTGGGTTGGTGAAAAGGTTTTATACCTAGCCTGCCTTGCTTCCCTGGTCGACAGCTCCACCAGTTCACTTTGGTGACTCACTGTGTGTGTGGTGCTGTTGTGCATGCACACATGCTGTGTGTGCTGCCTGTGTGTATGTGTGTACCAGAGGCTTGGGACTTGAGCTGTGAGAAGATCAGCTCGGCAGCTTTGATCATATCCACACCCTTTTCATTTAGTTTCTAACCTGCCAAGTGGCTATGCCACTTGGCATAACTTGCTTTCTTTGTGATTGTGTGCAGGGATCAAAAAGTTGATCAAATAGACATGATGATCATCAAGCTCAAGATTAGTTGATATTCACATTGTAGTATTTAGAACAGATTCATACTTTGTAATTTTCTTTTCTTTTTCTTTTAATTTTCTATTTCTCCAATTCTTGTAATGTGTTGTAAATTTATATCTCAATTCTGGATATTGTAATTGACATTGTATCTTGTGTGAATATCAATAAAGCTCAATTTTCCTTAATGAGCTTTCTATAATTGTTGTTCTATTTATATTCTTGATTACTTATAATTGTTTATTGAATTAGCTCAAGTGTGAATAATGAGATATCCATTTGATGTTTGAATTTGAAATTCAAATTCAAATTTGGTTTGAATTCAATCATACAACTTACTTTAGAATTCAATCATGCAACTTAAGGATGTGATGCAAACTCTCCCCTCTCTTCTCAAAACCCTAATCTAGCTAAGTAGGAACAAGTTCATAGCTCTCTCGAAACCCTAACCCTGTAAAGTGTCGAGAGAGAAACATGTCCCCCTTCGATGCAGTTTTTGTTAAAAAGCGCGAAATTTCCCCGTAAATTACAATGCAATGCACATCCCTTTCTAAAATCTACCCCTCGATCGTCTCTAAACCTGGGACATTACAGCCTTTCCCCCTTAAAGAAAACTTCGTCCCGAAGTTGTGGTTGTAATACCTGAAGAGTTCGGGGTATGTTTTCCTCAGGTCTTCCTCCTTTTCCCAGGTAGCTTCCCTCTCGGGGTGATGCTTCCATTGTATCTTGCAGTATTTGATAGCTTTATTTCTGAGTTGTTTCCAGCTCTCCTCGAGAATCTTGGCTGGTTTCTCAATGTAAGTCAAATCTGGTTGTAACTCGAGCTCAGCATGTGATACTGGCTCATCTGGGGTCTTTAAGCATTTCCTGAGTTGTGACACATGGAATACATTGTGAACCTGAGATAACCTTCCCGGTAATTCCAATTCAAAGGCTAATCCTCGGTTTTGACTCAAAATTTTGAAAGGTCCGATGTACCTAGGACTGAGTTTTCCTTTTACTCCAAACCTCTGGAGTCCTTTCATCGGGCTTACCTTAAGATATACCATGTCTCCAACTCGTGGCTCCCATGTTCTCCTCTTCTGATCGGCATAACTCTTTTGTCGACTTTGGGCTATCTTGAGCCTATCTCTGATAATGTCAATGATTTGTTGTTTTTCCTTGACATAATCAGGGTTGAACTCTTTGCTTGCTCCGGCTTCATACCAACATATCGGTGATCTACACTTCCTTCCATATAGAGCTTCAAATGGTGCCATCTTGATGCTACTTTGGTAACTATTGTTATATGAAAACTCTGCTAGTGGTAAGTGCTCCTCCCATGATCCTCCGAAGTCTAGGGCACAAGCCCTAAGCATATCCTCTAAGATCTGGTTGGTTCTCTCGGTTTGTCAACCTGTCTGGGGATGGTAAGCGGTACTATAGTCCAACTTGCATCCTAAAGCTTCGTGTAGTTGCCTCCAGAATGCTGATATGAACACGGATCCTCGATCCGACACTATCTTCTTAGGCACTCCATGCTTACTCACGATCTCTTTGATGCAAAGATCGATGAGTTTCTCTCCTTTATCCTGCTGATTTACCGCTAAGAAGTGGGCGCTCTTTGTCAACCGGTCCACGATTACCCATATCATGTCCTTCTTTTTATTAGTCATGGGTAGTCCGGTGATGAAATCCATCCCTATTTCCTCCCATTTCCACTCTGGAATAGGTAAAGGTTGTAACTTTCCTGCCAGACTCTGGTGTTCAGCCTTCACTCTCGGGCAGGTATGGCATTCCGCCACATATTGTGCTATCTCTCTCTTCATGTTATTCCACCAGAATAGTTCCTTTAGATCCATGTACATCTTTGTACTTCCCGGGTGTATGGAATATGGTGTTTGATGAGCTTCCCGGAGTATTACTTCCTTAATTTCAGCAATATCCGGAACGCATATTCTCTTCTGGAACCATAATGATCCAGATTCTCCGCGGTGAAATTCTGATGGTCTTCCTTCATCTATTCTTCTCATCTCCTCAACGATAAATGGATTGTCCAGCTGACCCATCATTATCTCATTCTTCAGGTTGACATTTAACTCATCGGCTACTTGCAACGCCGATAATTCTTCATGTGCTTCCTTCTCCCAAAGTTGTATTTGGGCTTGACTTATTTCCTTCCTCAACTCCGGTGAGATTTCTTGTTCCACTCCACCGGTACTCTTCCTGCTCAAGGCATCTGCTACAACATTGGCCTTCCCTGGAGTGTAATTGATTGTCAGATCATAATCCTTGATTAGCTCAAGCCATCTTTTCTGCCTCATGTTGAGTTCCTTCTGAGTGAAGAAATATTTGAGACTCTTATGATCTGTATAGAGCTCACACTTGGCTCCATAAAGAAAATGTCTCCAAGTTTTGAGTGCAAATACAACTGCTGCTAATTCCAAGTCATGTGTTGGATAATTCACTTCATGAGGTCTGAGTTGCCTCGATCCATAAGATATCACTTTCCGATCTTGCATGAGTACGCAACCCAATCCATGTTTGGATGCGTCACAGTACACGGTGTAATCCTTGCCAACTTCCGGAACTGCTAACACCGGTGCCGTGGTGAGTTTCTCCTTCAGAGTTTGAAAACTCTTCTCACACTCCTCTGACCACACGAATGGTGTGTTCTTCCTTAACAGCTTTGTCATTGGTCCTGCTATCTTAGAGAATCCTTCAATAAATCTCCGATAATATCCTGCCATTCCTAGGAATCCTCGGATTTCCTTGACAGTCTTGGGTGCTTCCCATTCTAGAACTACTGCTACCTTACTCTGGTTAACAGCTATTCCATCTTTACTAATAACATGACCAAGGAATTCCACTTGATCTAGCCAAAATTCACACTTGCTAAATTTGGCATAGAGTTGATGTTCCCTTAGTGTTTGCAACACTAACCTCAAATGTTCAGCATGTTCAGCCTTGTTCTTGGAATATATCAAGATATCATCGATGAATACGATGACAAACTTGTCTAGATATGGCATGAAGATCTTATTCATGATATTCATGAATATTGCTGGGGCATTGGTTAATCCAAAAGGCACTACAAGGTATTCATGATGTCCATACCTTGAGACAAAGGCAGTTTTCGGAACGTCTTCCTTCTTGATCTTTATCTGGTGATAACCGGATCTTAGATCAATCTTGGAAAAGACTCTCGCACCTCTAACTTGATCAAATAGATCTTGTATTCTTGGAAGTGGATACTTGTTCTTGATTGTGACGTTGTTCAGATTCCTGTAGTCTCCGCACATCCTTCTTCCTCCATCCCTTTTATCCACGAAGATCACAGGTGATCCCCATGGTGAAACACTTTCTTGAATAAATCCTTTTTGTTCCAAGTCATCCAGTTGCTCCTTAAGTTCTTTCAACTCCTTGGGCCCCATCTTATATGGTGCCTTAGCAATCGGAGCTGTTCCTGGAATTAGGTCGATAGTGAATTCTATCTCCCTATTTGGTGGCATACCAGGTAATTCTGCAGGAAATACATCCTGGAATTCATTTACTACAGGTATATCCTCTAATTTCACCTCCTTCATGTTGTTCAGCTGTAGCTCCACTTCAATCTGTGTATGTTTGTCGCCTTGATAAATCATTCTACTTCCATCGGGGCTTTTCAAAGATACTGTCTTGTTCACACAGTCGATCAATGCTCCATTAGCTTCTAACCAGTTCATACCAAGAATGACATCAATGTCCTTCATCGGTAGAATGAACAGGTCCGCGTCAAACGCGCACTTATTGATCATGATGACTTGTTTTTGTTTGGTATGGGTTACTACTATCGTTCCCCCCGCGGAAAGTATAGTTATGGGTGTATCTAACTTAGTGCAACTAATCCCATGTTTGATGATGAATTGTTGAGAAATGAATGATGTAGTTGCACCAGTATCAAAAAGTACTTTGCCAGGATGAGTGAGTATCTGGAGCGTACCTATCACCGCCTGATCGGAGTTGACCACCTCCTCCAGACTAGTGCAGTTCAGCTTGCCGAAGGGCTTCTTATTCTTCCAGTTCCCTCCGTTATTTCCTCCTCGGCTTGCTCCCCCTCCAGATTGACCTCCTTTATTCTTATTCTTAGGGCAATCCCTAAGCATGTGTCCTTCCTCACGGCACCCGAAGCAAATGATCCTGGGCTTCTTACAGTCCTTGGAGAAATGCCCCGTACCTCCACAGCTTCTGCAAACTATTTGATTTGCAGTTTGGAATGCTTGGTTCTTCCTACTACCGTAGTAGTTGCTGTTGTTGTTATTGTTGTTGTTGTTGTATCTGGGCTTGAAACTCAAGCTGGTATTAGGCTTGTTACTAACAAACCTCTTAGGCTCAAACTTGGCCTTTTTCCTTTTCTCCTCCTGCAGTTGTTTAAAATCATCTTCCAGAGTGATGGCAGCATCCACCAACTCTTGAAACTCCGTTGCTCTCATCATACGGAGCTGTACCTTGAACTGGGGACTTAACCCCCTCAGAAACCTCTTCTTTTTCTTGTCCTCGGTGTTGACTTCCTCAACGGCGTATCGGGACAGCTTGGAGAATTCCCTAACATAAGTCAGGATTGCCTTGTCCTTCTGCTCGAGACTTTCAAATTCTCGACGCTTCAGCTCCACAATACTTTCAGGGACATTGGATTCCCTGAACTTCCTCGTGAACTCCTCCCAGGTAAATACCTTTCCAGCCGGATAAACGGCTACGATATTGTCCCACCATGATGCGGCAGGTCCACACAGCAGATGAGTAGCATAACGAACCTTCTCTTGGTCGTTACATCCAACGGTATTGAGCTTTCGCTCAGTATCCATAAGCCAATCTTCCGCGTCCATTGGCTCGGGCGCGTATGCGAAAGATATAGGCTTGGTGTTCTGGAAGTCTGCTAAGGTGACTCCCGGATTCTCGGGTCTCTCCACCCGGTTCTGTTGCAGCAGCTCTTGAAAGAATTTGTTCTGCTGCTCCAACGTAACACGTTGTCTTTCCTCCACCAGCTGCATGTACTGTATGAAATTCTGCTGCGTCATGGGTGGTGGTGGTGGTGGAAACTGATCTCTGGCTGCTCCCTCAGCCTCTTCCTTTTGTTTTGCTTCGCGCTCCATGCGCTGCGCTTCGGTCTCCTCTCCTAACGCTCCCGACATAACCCCCTAGTTCTGCAACACAAGATGATACTCATAATTACTCCATGCGCAAGTTTTCTGAGCTCAACTTTGTGCACAGAACTAGTCACGCAATGGAAATCAAGAAGCAAATCCAAATCATACAAAACATATACCCTGTATATACATACTTAAGTGGTCTTATTACAATACTCAAGTCGATGTGAGTATGCAAACTCACTTATTAAAGTATATGTACAAATTCATACAAATATTACATACTATAATACACGTGGTACTTGTGTATTATAGCCTCGCCTCCCTTGGTGGACTCTAGTCGATCTTCACTCCCGGTACATCCCAGGCTTCCATCCGGTCGAACATGTCGTCCTTCTGATAGACCCTGGAACATAAGGTCTCCCCGTTGGCTGGTAATCCGAATCAGATGATGATCCTAGGGAGAAATCAGTGCTCACAAACTGATCGTTAAGTGCATCATAGTCCACCCATCGGGTGTACTCCCCTGTAGCTCCACCATAGATGTTTCCAACACTCGTACCCGACTCAACCTGTGTTGGATACCCTCCATCAACTCCTTCATTACTAGGATAACTCTGGTTCTGGGTTGTGGCGTCATCATTCATCTCCCCATCATAATACACAGAAGTACTATGAGTTCCCGTATCAGATCCCCAACGCCAACCCGTGGAATTTTCTATAGGAGTCTCGGAACGCTGATTGTTTCCGGATTCCTCTCCGCCCTCGTATCACCCATAGGAACTACCCAGATAGTTCCCAGGTGTAACTGGTGTAGTTTCACGCTCAAGAGGATCAATACTAATGTAGTCACCAGCTGAGTAAACTGGTGTGTGCACCACATTCTCCATCGGTTCTTTCCCCCTAATCTCCTCCTTGGGTTCAGTAAACTCCTCTAGCATCGTATCAATTGCTCCCGTCAGATGATGGTTCAACTGAAAGAGTAAAGATATGAAGTTGCGGCTATTATCCATATATTTTGCAGCTGCTATGGGTTTGCGTTTTGCATATTTGTAGTGGTTAAGCATGGGATCTTCTTCCTCCTGATTATGAGGAATATGGGAGAATTCGGAACCCATAAGCTCTTTCGTCTTATGTTCCCGAATGTCGGTTATGGCTCTCATAACAGCTATATGGTAGGCTATGTTGATAGTCCTGGCTTCCCTTGCTGGCATGACTACGCTCATTCCCAGAGATTCGGGGAGTCGCAGCCCTACCCTACACTTAGCCAATACTGTACCATCATAGTACATGTATTTCTTTACTTGGATCTGGGGATCACACCCAAATTCAAGTAACATGGCTCGTAGAATATCTGCAAGTCCTCCTTCGTATTCACTCAGTGTGGAATCCATCACTTTCACGTTTCGTCCGGGACGTGAACTTGCCATGTTGGCTGTAGAAATAGAAAGATTATAAGATTAGTAATAATGCATCATAATAGAGATAATAAAGAATTATCGCACTAAAAGATATGATTGTTGTATTCTCAATTGAATATACACCATATTTTTAGAGAATTCTTTACTAGTCCTATTTGACTCCTAACGTTTGGTCCCATTTACTAGGTTCCAACCTAAGGTCAAAGCTTTTGCTCTGATACCAACTGTGGTGACCCTGCATACCACTGCATGTTGTAGTATGCCAGTCGTTGATATAACATTCACGAAGTACCATTCCACAAATATTACATCCCTCAGAGTAGTACAACAGAACATAGCAGGTCCATAACTCATTCATTTATTATTACAAATATCATACACATGTTGTCTTGGAGCTCCTCTTGGGTCCTAAGAGGAATACTCCTGGGTTTGAGGCGAACCCAACTTAGCTTACAATATAAGAGTCTCATTAAGTTATACATTTATTTCCTCGAGCAGCTAAATACTAAGAGTTCGGGCTGCTCGGTTACGACTACTACTGGATGTCTCTAGGCTTGATCTCCTCCGGAAGCCTCCCCGGATCCGTAGACGATGAGGTAGTCTACGCCTTCTATACCTCCGTAGAGGTCCTGGTTCTTCATAGCCGATGATCTCGGCTCCTTCATTGTTGTCGTAGTCCTCCTCCAGACGATTCAGACAATCTAAGCATGGGATTTAAGAGTGGTATGAGTACGAGCGTACTCAACAAGTTCATTATAGATAAGAGGTGTTTAATGCTCTAGCTACAATATTAGACCAGAAAGTCTAATACTAATGCAAGTTTTGATAAACATTTCTTCAAGAGATTGCTTTTATTCCAAAGAGCTATGTCCGTCAGCCTTCACCGGTTTACTAGAACTTCATGGAGCTCCTTTCCGGCCGCGTTCGCAGTTCCTTATCCCGAACAGGAGTGACAGTCACGATTCTTTACACTCTGCAGAGGTGTGTTGCTTTACCCATAAGAGATCTTAACCTTGGTGCCAACCGGGCAGCTTTCCCGTCCACACTTCCTTCGGTGTGAGGCCCGGTATAAGGTCTAGCCAATCATGTTCCTCCGCTACCTCGAACACCCACCCTTTGTTGCATACTCCGACCCTGGGTCCACGCCGGCCCCATTATTCCCATAGATTTCAGGGTGGACTCCGACCACGACATCAATGCAGGGCTCTACCATACATTCCTACGCCGGCAGATGCAACCCATCATAGACCTCATTACCGTTGGGACTTCTACGGGTTCCCACCCCTGCATCAAGTCTCGCAAGATCATGAGCACCCGGTAATGAGCATCCGTTGATGAACGAGAGGTGGAAACACTTTTGACTACTCCGTCCCACTCCGGATCTTATGGTTAACACGGGTATTACGGCACAAGAATCACTGGCGACATTTGTTGTTTAATCCTAGATGGATATAACCCTTGCAATGGAACCTCCACCATATCAACACAATCCATGGTTCCATTGCCCACCACATAGTCATATTCATAGTTATGAAAGTAGTGGTTTTGATTTTTATGCAATAGTGATAACCATAATACTTTGCAAGTAATTTGATAGAAATACTCAAATGACATGAGCAAGTGATGAACTTGCCTGAACACTGCAAAGTTTTGCAGTTGGATGGTGTGGACTGACCCTTGTCCTCTGTCTCTGAAAAATAGCATCATTGTCCGATAAGGGCAATGGTTAAAGAAGCAATTATGCATGATTCCAGTTTTAGGGTTTGTTCCCCCCCTTCCGATGTCGTTGTTATTTCATGTGAGAGGTTAATACTAAGAACAACTTGGAGATACTTGCTTTAGGGTAAATACAAACCTTTGAAATATTGTCAAGGTGTTTTTAAAGTCCAAATGCATTAATGGACTTATTTTCTTTATTGAAAATAATATGTGTGATTTAAATGATTATTTAAATCATCAAATGAAGACTTATTCCTAATTGTCTTCAAAAATTCACTTTTGTATTTTATTATGATAGAGAATTTTATGCTGATCTATTTTCATATTTTTAATTATTTTTTTAGAGCTATTAAACATTTCTTATATAATTTCAAATTTTCTGTATTTATTGGAATTATGAAATGACTGAATTGCCCCTGGGCCCACATGCCAGTGGAGCCCAGTGGTTAACCCTAACCCGAGCCACACTTGGGCTCGGTCGGTCGCACCGACCCCTTCTCCTTCATTCGTTCGCAAACCCTAGCCCTCGCCCACGCTCTCGCGACACCCGCGTCGCCGCCGTCTTCTCCGAATTGTTCCGGCCATCTCCGGCCGTCGCCGCCGGCGAGATATGGCGCATCTGAACCGCCGTTCAACGGCGCTTCAGATCCACCGCGGCGATTTGTGAAGCGCCGCCTGCTCGTCTTGCCCCCCTTCGCTCTGGTCGCCTGGCGTGGAGTGCCGTGGCGATCTCGTCGCCACCGACGCTCCAGATGCCGTGGCGCCGCCATGCCTGACCGTGGTGGTGCTGGTGCCGTGGCGCCGCCATGGCTTGGCCTGGCCTGGCGCTGCTGCGCGCTCGGCGTGTGCCGCCGTGGCCGCCATGGCCGTGCCCTGCGCTTCACTTCACCGGTGAGTATCCATCGCCTCCTACTCTCCCTGTCTGCTCTGCTCACTTCTCTCCTTATCCTCTTCGTCTTGCTCAGCCACTGGCCAGCATCTCCATGTTGAGATGCTTGCCGTGACTATGCGCTGTTGCTGTGCCTTGCTAGCCTGTTCATGTGCTACTGTGCTTGTGTTGCTATGCTACTGTGCTGCTGCTGTAAATCTGCTGGCCTGCTACTGCCATGGTTACTACTGTTGTGCTATCCTGCCATGCTATACATGATTCTGTGCAAGATTCCTAGGCTCTGTGCTTGCTTATGTTTGCAATTCTTGCTTAATTCTATCTCTATGATCTTGTCCTTGATGCTATTACTGCTAGATCATCAAGTGTATTCAACTATTTGCCCTGGCTGTGATTACTGTGTGTATTCCTGGCAATTTTTGCAAGTGCCAGTGCCATGGTGTGCTATTTCTTGTGCTCAAACTCATGAGCATGCTCAATTGAGCATTGCTATTGGCTTAATAGTATTCTTCAATGATGAATGCTATGTGTGTTACTTGTGTATCTTGATCCAGTGGTTCATCAAGCCTTTGATGTGCTTCTGGATACAATCATAAAGTCATTAATTCAGTTATCTATTTATTCAGTTATGACTTGGTTGGATTTCTTCAGTAGCTGGTTAATTCCTGTTGTTGTACTTGGCTATGGCAATCTGTAGCAAGAGCTAGCAAGCTCTGATGATCATCTGATCATCATTTGCTTGATAGTTAACTGCTGTGTTTCTTTCTGTGGCTCTCTGGGGCTCACTCTGTGCTGTGTATGCATCACACAGGCTTTGCCTGATGTGTGCTGTTGCTTGCTTAAGCATCAATTGATGCCTGCCATGATCCATTTGATCATTTGCAAGACCCTGGTGCATCAATTGCTTGTCTGTTTCATTTATCTGTTTATCTGGCTTTAATAGATGGATGAATGATGTGAACTGTGATTCAGTGATGATTATTTCAATGAATTTGTTAGGGCTAGCTGGATGCCAACCACTGGTTGGGTACCCTAGCCCACTACTGAACCTTTCTGGTGATGATGTGGTGGTTCTAAGTGTTGGCTGTGGGTTGAGGTAGCCCTGGCAGCACTGTGATGCTGTCAAGGGTAGCTCCCCCTTTCTATGGCTTGCTGTGCATGGACAAATGCTTTCTGGCTGATCATGTTTGACTGCCAGAAGCCTTTTGATGTTGACAATACTGGTAGAAACTTGTATTTCTACCATTCTGATGGTGTAGCTAGACTGTTAGGTGCTTGGTGACTTGGAATGGCTAATTAGGATCAAATCCATGATGGATTTCTCTGGTTGTGTCACTGTGTTGACACAACCAGTGTTCCCTTGGTTGTTTTCCTTCTAGCCTTTGCTTTATTTGCTGGCACCAAATGGTTTTGCAACCAAGTGATGATACATCCAGGGTTTCCTACCCTTTTTTGATTCTGTGATGCATGTGTATGCTTATTGATGAGCAAAGCATGTGTTTGCTCAGGTTCTTTTGTGTATACCTCACTCCAGCTCCTAGAAAATGGGTGTTGGTGTAGAGGATTTCTTCAGTGTGGTGATGATGCTTGCCCTGCTCCTCCTTGCAATCTTCTGGTGCTTGATTCAGTGTTGTGGTGAGTTAGGCAGGTTGAACAGCAGTGGCTGTTCTTCCTGTTCTTGCTGTGCTTGTGTTCTTACCCTGGAGACTCTGCCGATGGAGCTGCTAGGGTTTTGGCTTGGTGAAAAGGTTTTATACCTAGCCTGCCTTGCTTCCCTGGTCGACAGCTCCACCAGTTCACTTTGGTGACTCACTGTGTGTGTGGTGCTATTGTGCATGCACACATGCTGTGTGTGCTGCCTGTGTGTATGTGTGTACCAGAGGCTTGGGACTTGAGCTGTGAGAAGATCAGCTCGGCAGCTTTGATCATATCCACACCCTTTTCATTTAGTTTCTAACCTGCCAAGTGGCAGCCAAGTGGCTATGCCACTTGGCATAACTTGCTTTCTTTGTGATTGTGTGCAGGGATCAAAAAGTTGATCAAATAGACATGATGATCATCAAGCTCAAGATTAGTTGATATTCACATTGTAGTATTTAGAACAGATTCATACTTTGTAATTTTCTTTTCTTTTTCTTTTAATTTTCTATTTCTCCAATTCTTGTAATGTGTTGTAAATTTATATCTCAATTCTGGATATTGTAATTGACATTGTATCTTGTGTGAATATCAATAAAGCTCAATTTTCCTTAATGAGCTTTCTATAATTGTTGTTCTATTTATATTCTTGATTACTTATAATTGTTTATTGAATTAGCTCAAGTGTGAATAATGAGATATCCATTTGATGTTTGAATTTGAAATTCAAATTCAAATTTGGTTTGAATTCAATCATACAACTTACTTTAGAATTCAATCATGCAACTTAAGGATGTGATGCAAACTCTCCCCTCTCTTCTCAAAACCCTAATCTAGCTAAGTAGGAACAAGTTCATAGCTCTCTCGAAACCCTAACCCTGTAAAGTGTCGAGAGAGAAACCTGTCCCCCTTCGATGCAGTTTTTGTTAAAAAGCGCGAAATTTCCCCGTAAATTACAATGCAATGCACATCCCTTTCTAAAATCTACCCCTCGATCGTCTCTAAACCTGGGACATTACAGCCTTTCCCCCTTAAAGAAAACTTCGTCCCGAAGTTGTGGTTGTAATACCTGAAGAGTTCGGGGTATGTTTTCCTCAGGTCTTCCTCCTTTTCCCAGGTAGCTTCCCTCTCGGGGTGATGCTTCCATTGTATCTTGCAGTATTTGATAGCTTTATTTCTGAGTTGTTTCCAGCTCTCCTCGAGAATCTTGGCTGGTTTCTCAATGTAAGTCAAATCTGGTTGTAACTCGAGCTCAGCATGTGATACTGGCTCATCTGGGGTCTTTAAGCATTTCCTGAGTTGTGACACATGGAATACATTGTGAACCTGAGATAACCTTCCCGGTAATTCCAATTCAAAGGCTAATCCTCGGTTTTGACTCAAAATTTTGAAAGGTCCGATGTACCTAGGACTGAGCTTTCCTTTTACTCCAAACCTCTGGAGTCCTTTCATCGGGCTTACCTTAAGATATACCATGTCTCCAACTCGTGGCTCCCATGTTCTCCTCTTCTGATCGGCATAACTCTTTTGTCGACTTTGGGCTATCTTGAGCCTATCTCTGATAATGTCAATGATTTGTTGTTTTTCCTTGACATAATCAGGGTTGAACTCTTTGCTTGCTCCGGCTTCATACCAACATATCGGTGATCTACACTTCCTTCCATATAGAGCTTCAAATGGTGCCATCTTGATGCTGCTTTGGTAACTATTGTTATATGAAAACTCTGCTAGTGGTAAGTCTCTTGTGTCCCCAACACACCTAATACACTTGTCAGATGTATAGGTGCACTAGTTCGGCGAAGAGATAGTAAGATGCAAGTGATATGGATGAATATGAGTGGTAATAACAATCTGAAATAAATATGGCAGCAAGTAAACATGCAGTAGGACAGTAAATAAACGGTGATTCGCTATTTGGAAACAAGGCCTAGGGATCATACTTTCACTAGTGGACACTCTCAACAATGACCGCATAAATAAATAACTTCTCTTCACTTGTGCTACTTTCTCACACTCTCTTGTTGGATAACAAACACCATTCATTGTGTAGGGCTACAAAAGCACACCTCTAGCCGGAGTAAACAAGCTCCACAACGTTCGGAGTTCATATTAAAGTAACCTCTAGAGTGCATAATAGACCGTTGCAATTTAGACCGAGTACTAACATAGCATACACACTATCAACAATAGCTATGAAAGGGGGAATAGATCGCATCAATACTATCATAGTAATAGTTAACTTCATAATCTACAAGAGATTACAATCATAACCTACGCCAAGTACTACATGATGCACACACTGTCAACATTACATCATGGAGGAGGAATAGACTACTTTAATAACATCACTAGAGTAGCACATAGATTAATAGTGATACAAAGCTCATGATCACATAAAGATCACGCCATGGGAGAGAGAGATGAACCACATAGCTACCGGTAGAGCCCTTAGCCTCGGGGGAGAACTACTCCCTCCTCATCATGGGAGACAGCAACGGCGATGAAGGTGGCGGTGGTGTCGATGGAGATGACTCCGAGGGCAATTCCCCGTCCCGGCGGCGTGCCGGAACAGAGACTTCTGTCCCCCGAAACTTGTCTTCGTGATGGCGGCGGCTACGGAACTCTTCGTGGAATATAGTCGGTTGTCGTAGGGTTTTCGGAGACGGAGCTTTATATAGGCGAAAGGGCGGAGTCGGAGGGGTACCAGGGTGCCCTCACCACATGGTGGCGCGACCAAGGGGTGGCCCGCGCCCAGGTATGGTGTGGGGGCCCCTGGCCCATCTTCGTCTCCCCTTCGGACTTCTGGAACCTTCTGTGAAATATAAGATCGTGGGGTTTTGTTTCGTCCAATTCCGAGAATATTTCCTGTGTAAGATTTCTGAAACCAAAAACAGCAGAAAACAGGAACTGGCTCTTCGGCATCTTGTTAATAGGTTAGTTCCGGAAAATGCATAAAATCATTATAAAGTGTGAGCAAAACATGTAGGTATTGTCATAAAACTAGCATGGAACATCAGAAATTATAGATACGTTGGAGACGTATCAAGCATCCCCAAGCTTAGTTCCTACTCGCCCTCGAGTAGGTAAACGATAACAAGGATAATTTCTGAAGTGACATGCTACTTACATAATCTTGATCATACTATTGTAAAGCATATGAAATGAATGAAGTGATTCGAAGCAATGGTAAAGACAATGACTAAACAACTGAATCATATAGCAAAGACTTTTCATGAATAGTACTTTCAAGACAAGCATCAATAAGACTTGCATAGGAGTTAACTCATAAAGCAATAAATTCTTAATAGAATGGTTTGAAGCAATACAAGGAAAGATATAAGTTTCAGCAGTTGCTTTCAACTTCAACATGTATATCTCATAGATAATTGTCAACACAAAGTAATATGATGAATGCAAATAAGCAAGTCTGTAGGAATCAATGCACACAGTTGACACAAGTGTTTGCTTTTAAGATGGAAAGAAGTAGGTAAACTGACTCAACATAAAGTAAAAGAAAGGCCCTTCGCAGAGGGAAGCAGGGATTACTCTTTGTGCTAGAGCTTTTTATTTTGAAAACATAGAAACAATTTTGTCAACGGTAGTAATAATTCATATGTGTTACGCATAAGACATCCTATAAGTTGCAAGCATCATGCATCGAATACCAATAGTGCTCGCACCTTGTCCTAATTAGCTTGGATTTCCATGGATTATCATTGCATTACATATGTTTGAACCAAGTGTCACAAAGGGGTACCTCTATGCCGCCTGTACAAAAGTCCAAGGAGATAGATCACATTTGATTTCTCGTTTTTGATAGATCTCAACTCGAGGACATCCATACCGGGACAACATAGAAAACAGATAATGGACTCCTCTTCAATGCATAAGCATTCAACAACAGATAATATTCTCATAAGAGATCGAGGATTAATGTCCAAACTGAAGCTTCCACCATGATACATGGCTTTGGTTAGCGGCCCAATGTTCTTTTCTAACAATATGAATACTCAAACCATTTAATCATGGCAAATCACCCTTTCTTCAGACAAGACGAACATGCATAGCAACTCACATGATATTCAACAAAAGTGTAATAGTTGATGGCGTCCCCAGAAACATGGTTACCGCTCAACAAGCAACTTATAAGAAATAAGATACATAAGCTACATATTCTTTACCACAATAGTTTTTAAGGCTACTTTTCCATGAGCTATGTATTGCAAAGACAAGGAATGAAGTTTTAAAGGTAGCACGCAAGCAATTTACTTGGAATGACAGAGAAATACCACATAGTAGATAGGTATGGTGGACACAAATGGCATAGGTTTTGGCTCAAGGTTTTGGATGCACGAGAAGCATTCCCTCTCAGTACAAGGCTTTGGCTAGCAAGGTTATTTGAAGCAAACACAAGTATGATCCGGTACAGAAAAACTTACATAAGAACATATTGCAAGCATTATAAGACTCTACACTGTCTTCCTTGTTGTTCAAACACTTTTACCAGAAAATATCTAGACTTTAGAGAGACCAATCATGCAAACCAAATTTCAAAAAGCTCTATGGTAGTTCTTCATTAATAGGTGCAAACTACATGATGCAAGAACTTAAACATGATCTATTTGAGAGCTCAAAACAATTGCCAAGTATCAAATTATTCAAGACAATATACCAATTACACATGAAGCATTTTATGTTTCCAACCAAATAGCAATGAACGAAGCAGTTTCAACCTTCGCCATGAACATTAAAAGTAAAGCTAAGAACACCAGTGTTCATATGAAACAGCGGAACGTGTCTCTCTCCCACACAAAGAATGCTAGGATACGATTTTATTCAAACATAAACAAAAATAAAAACATACAGACGCTCCAAGTAAAGAACATAAGATGTGACGGAATAAAAATATAGTTTCACTAGAGGTGACTTGATAAGTTGTTGATGAAGAAGGGGATGCCTTGGGCATCCCCAAGCTTAGATGCTTGAGTCTTCTTGAAATATGCAGGGATGAACCACGGGGGCATCCCCAAGCTTAGACTTTTCACTCTTCTTGATCACATTATATCATCCTCCTCTCTTGACCCTTGAAAACATCCTTCACACCAAACTCAAAACAATCTCATTAGAGGGTTAGTGCATAATCAAAAACTCACATGTTCAGAGAAGACACAATCATTCCCAACACTTCTGGACATTACCCAAGGTTACTGAAATTTAATGGAGCAAAGAAATCCACTCAAACACAGTAAAGGAGGCAATGTGAAATAAAAGGCAGAATCTGTCAAAACAGAACAATCCGTAAAGACGAATTTTTTAGAGGCACTTAACATGCTCAGATGAAGAAGCTCAAATTGAATGAAAGTTGCGTACATATCTGAGGATCACTCATGAATTTTCGCATATTTTTCTGAGTTACCTACAGAGAGATCTACTCAAATTCGTGACAGCAAGAAATCTGTTTCTGCGCAGAAATCCAAATCTAGTATCAACTCTCTATCAAAGACTTTACTTGGCACAACAATGCAATAAAATAAAGATAAGGAGAGGTCGCTACAGTAGTAACAACTTCCAAGACACAACAAAACAGTAGCAAAATAAAAACATGGGTTATCTACCAAGAAGTGCTTTCTTTATAGCCATTAAGATGGGCTGAGTGGTTTTAACGATGCACTCGCATAAGGATGAGAATTGAAGCAAAGAGAGCATCAAAAAGCAAGTATGAAACAAATTTAAGCCTAACCCGCTTCCTATGCATAGGAATCTTGTACATAAATAAATTCATGAGGAGAAAAGTGACAAGCATAGGAAGAAAAAACACGAGTAACTTCAAGATTCTCAACATAAAGAGGGGAAACTTAATATTATTAAGATGCATATAACCATGTTTCCCTCTCTCATAATAACTTTCAGAGGCATCATTGATGAAATCCACAATATACCCATCACTTAAAACATTCTTATCATGGTTCATATGCATAAAAGTATCATTAATTTTGGCATAAGAAAAACTCTTCTCATTAATAGTAATTGGAACAGGACCATTATCAAGAATTTGAACATGGTAAACAAGTTGCATACTAAGGAAATGGTTTTTGGCAATCCCATCATAACTATTACAAGTTTCATAACGATAATTATAACCTGTGTCATAGCATTCTTTATAATAATTGTCAAAGATTGGAAGCATAGTGTCATCATAAGAAATAGAATAGTTATCTTCCACAGTATGTTCATCTGTAACCATACCATCACTGTTACTAGAAGGAGATGTATCAAACATATAATCATCAGTAGCAAAAGGATTTTCAAACACCTCATCCCCAAGCTTAGAGCTTTCTATATCATTATGGGAGGAAGTATGGATAGTACTGATACTATGGCAATTATTAACATTATAATTTTCAGAATTGGTTTCCCGGAGATTTTCAATATCAAAAGTAGTGTGCTCTTCTAAATCATGATCACTAATGTAGGTAAAGGGCATATGAAGATCATTGTACTCAGATTCATTATCATAATAATCATTAGGAGCAACATACTTACGGTTACCTATCGTTATCTCATACACGCGGGGATATGCCGTTACCTCTTTCTTTTTATTCCCCCTCTTCTTCTTCTTCTTCTTCTTCTTCTTCTTCTTCTTCGTTCCCTTCTTCTTGTTCCCTTCTTTAGGAGGAAGAGGCTTGAAGGGAGGCTTCTCCACATAACCTGATTTATTTCCAGAAACAATAGAAGAAACTTGGGAGGGTTCCTCCTTTTCATTAATAAGTTCAAAA
The DNA here is from genome assembly GCF_019359855.2 of Lolium perenne. Taxonomy (NCBI): domain Eukaryota; kingdom Viridiplantae; phylum Streptophyta; class Magnoliopsida; order Poales; family Poaceae; genus Lolium; species Lolium perenne. The sequence continues at coordinate 132,069,785 of NC_067245.2, forward strand.
CACACAGTGGTCCTATCATATTTTGGCAAAGTGTCATCTTCTAAAATATTTTGTATGTAAGTATTTGTATGGCAATTATTAATGCAATAAGAAAGACACCCATGAAGGACACTATTAATATCAAGATCACTCATATGTAACAAAGAAATTTTTCTTGATAACTCTTCACACCCCAAAAATAAAGTAAGTTCATCATGCTGATTAGGAAGGATTTCATCATCACAATACAAATTTGCAGCACTCATGGGGTTCGAATTATCATTGGAGGAGCATTGAAAATTAAAATGACCCACTCTATGGGAAAGTTCACAAATAAAAGGATAGAGGGCACAAACTTTTTCACCAAGATCATCTAGAGCCCTAAACCACTTTCTAGTTTTTTCATTCCTATGATGGATACAATATTCATCTTTGATTTGATTAATTCCACAAGGTCTATGCATTCCAAAAAAATTAACATGATTATAAGAAATAGTATTTTTAGAAGTTTGGGCATGTTTATTGCAATCATTAACAAAAATTTCATTTTCCATGCAAGTGTCTTTGAAAGGTTCATGATACATGTACCAATTTTCTTTAGGAACATTAATATGAGAAGCAAAGGCTCTATAGAAATCAACCATAATTTGAGGATCAAGACCATATTTAGCACTAAGCTCTTGAAAATCAACAGTTTCAATGAAAGACTTAATGCATTCATATTCATAGTTTATACCTGATTCTTTACATTTGTCGTTCTCCCAATCTTCAGCGTTCTCCTGAATCCGATCAAGAAGGTCCCATTTAAACTCTTCTTTATTGCGCGTGAATGATCCAGAACAAGTAGTATCCAGCAAGGTTTTGTCTTGAAAAGAAAGTCTTGCATAGAAACTATCAATGATGATATTACCAGGAAGCTCATGAATGGGGCATTTGAGCATTAAAGACTTCGATCTCCCCCATGCTTGGGCAATACTCTCTCCATCATGAGACCAGAAATTATATATGCGGTTTCGGACTTTGTGAATTTCACTTGGAGGATAGAATTTAGAATAAAATAGAAGCATAATATCCTTCCAATCAAGAGAATGCCTATTCTTCAGCAATTTATACCAATGCGCCGCTTTACCAGACATCGACATAGAGAATAGTTTCTTCCTCACTTCATCCATAGAGATACCTGCACACTTGAATAACCCGCATAATTCATGCAAAAACAGTAAATGATCTCCAGGATGGACAGTTCCATCCCTTCATAGCGGTTATCCATAACACGTTCAATAATTTTCATAGGTATTTTATATGGAATACTTTCAACAGGTGGATTTAAAATATCATAAGCATCATTAGAGTTATCACATATGGGAGATAAAGTATTATCAGAGCAAATTTTCTCCCCTAAAGATGGGAAGCTAAAAAGATCATAAAAACTAGCTTCCCCAAGCTTAGACTTCTCCATAGCATTAGTGGTAATTGCGTTCATACTAATAACATTGCTACTAGCATGCAAATAAGGTTCCATAGGTTTTTTAATTTTCGCATCACACAATTCATGTCTTAACTCAGGAAATAGATTAAAAAGCTCACTGTTGTTTTCCATTAAGCCTAACTAGTGAAATAAAAACAAGAAACAAAAAGATGCAATTGCAGGATCTAAAGGAAATAGCTTCGAGCACTCACACACCGGCAACAGTGCTAGGAAATAGCTTAGTAGTCGGAGGATGTGAATACCTTTTACTTTACCTCCCCGGCAACGGCGCCAGAAAATAGCTTCATGTCTACGCACGCTTCTATTCCTGTAGACGGTGTTGGGCCTCCAAGAGCAGAGGTTTGTAGAACAGCAGCAAGTTTCCCTTAAGTGAATCACCCAAGGTTTATCGAACTCAGGGAGGTAGAGGTCAAAGATATCCCTCTCAAGCAACCCTGCAATTACGATACAAGAAGTCTCTTGTGTCCCCAACACACCTAATACACTTGTCAGATGTATAGGTGCACTAGTTCGGCGAAGAGATAGTAAGATGCAAGTGATATGGATGAATATGAGTGGTAATAACAATCTGAAATAAATATGGCAACAAGTAAATATGCAGTAGAACAGTAAATAAACGGTGATTCGCTATTTGGAAACAAGGCCTAGGGATCATACTTTCACTAGTGGACACTCTCAACAATGATCACATAAATAAATAACTTCTCTTCACTTGTGCTACTTTCTCACACTCTCTTGTCGGATAATAAAAACCATTCATTGTGTAGGGCTACAAAAGCACACCTCTAGCCAGAGTAAACAAGCTCCACAACGTTCGGAGTTCATATTAAAGTTACCTCTAGAGTGCATAATAGACCGTTGCAATTTAGACCGAGTACTAACATAGCATACCCACTGTCAACAATAGCTATGAAAGGGGGAATAGATCGCATCAATACTATCATAGTAATAGTTAACTTTATAATCTACAAGAGATTACAATCATAACCTACGCCAAGTACTACATGATGCACACACTGTCAACATTAAATCATGGAGGAGGAATAGACTACTTTAATAACATCAGTAGAGCAGCACATAGATTAATAGTGATACAAAGCTCATGATCACATAAAGATCACACCATGGGAGAGAGAAATGAACCACATAGCTACCGGTAGAGCCCTTAGCCTCGGGGGAGAACTACTCCCTCCTCATCATGGGAGACAGCAACAGCGATGAAGATGGCGGTGGTGTCGATGGAGATGACTCCGGGGGCAATTCCCCGTCCCGGCGGCGTGCCGGAACAGAGACTTCTGTCCCCCGAAACTTGTCTTCGTGATGGCGGCGGCTACGGAACTCTTCGTGGAATATCGTCGGTTGTCATAGGGTTTTCGGAGACGGAGCTTTATATAGGCGAAGGGGCGGAGTCGGAGGGGCACCAGGGTGCCCTCACCACCTGGTGGCGCGGCTAAGGGGTGGCCCTCGCCAGGTATGGTGTGGGCCCCCCTGGCCCATCTTCGTCTCCCCTTCGGACTTCTGGAACCTTCCGTGAAATATAAGATCGTGGGCTTTTGTTTCCTCCAATTCCGAGAATATTTCCTGTGTAAGATTTTTGAAACAAAAAACAGCAGAAAATAGGAACTGGCGCTTCGGTATCTTGTTAATAGGTTAGTTCTGGAAAATGCATAAAATCATTATAAAGTGTGAGCAAAACATGTAGGTATTGTCATAAAACTAGCATGGAACATCAGAAATTATAGATACGTTGGAGACGTATCAGTCCATAGCAGTAGCTAGATGGTTGTCTTCTCCTATTGTGCCATCATGTTTAGATCTTGTGAGCTGCCTATCATGATCAAGATCATCTATTTGTAATGCTACATGTTGTGTTTGTTGGGATCCGATGAATATGGAATACTATGTCAAGTTGATTATAGATCTATCTTATATGTGTTGTTTATGATCTTGCATGCTCTCCGTTTCTAGTAGAGGCTCTGGCCAAGTTGATACTTGTAACTCCATGAGGGGGTATTTATGCTAGATAGTGGGTTCATGTCTCCATTGATTCTGGGGGAGTGACAGCAACCCCTAAGGTTGTGGATGTGCTGTTGCCACTAGGGATAAAACATCAATGCTTTGTCTAAGGATATTTGTATTGTTTACATTACGCACAGTACTTAATGCAATTGTCTGTTGCTTGCAACTTAATACTGGAAGGGGTGCGGATGCTAACCCGAAGGTGGAATTTTTAGGCATAGATGCATGCTGGATGGCGGTCTATGTTCTTTGTCGTAATGCCCTAAGTAAATCTCATAGTAGTCATCATGATATGTATGTGCATTGTTATGCCCTCTCTATTTGTCAATTGCCCAAATGTAATTTGTTTACCCAACATGTTATTTATCTTATTGGAGAGACACCACTAGTGAACTGTGGACCCCGGTCCATTCTTTTACATCTGAAATACAACCTACTGCAATCATTGTTCTCTTTTGTTTTCTGCAAGCAAACATCATTTCCCACACCATACGTTTAATCCTTTGTTTTCAGCAAGCCGGTGAGATTGACAACCTCACTGTTAAGTTGGGGTAAAGTAGTTTGATTGTGTTGTCCAGGTTCCACGTTGGCACCGGAATCCCTGGTGTTGCGCCGCACTACACTCCTTCACCAACAACCTTCACGTGATCTTCATCTCCTACTGGTTCGATAACCTTGGTTTCTTACTGAGGGAAAACTCGCTGCTGTACTCATCATACCTTCCTCTTGGGGTTCCCAACGGACGTGTGCTTTACCGTCACAAGCACTAGCGCACAACCCGGAGCTTGATATAGACAGGGTCACCTCCGGTGTTCCTCCAGCTTCGAATGTCAATGCACTGCTGAATGCAGTAAGCGGCTATGACACCCGCATTGCCCGAAGGATCCGCCATGATGAATTTTATGACAAGGTGATACTTCCTGCCGACGAGCCTCTTGAAGCGGAGCTTCATAAGGAACGTGAGGCGCAGATTCGACCTACCGGATCTGGTGACGGGAGCCAATATACCTGGACCAGCTCCAACGAAGCCAAGAAGGGAAAGTCCAAGGACAGCGCGGCGTCTCCAAGCGAAGATGATGAAGAAAGTGATGATGATGATGACGCATCTTGTCTGCCTGAAGACGAGCCGGAAGCAAGTATCGAGGGCCGTTCTTCTCCGGCTGTGGAGAAGTAAAACTTATTCCCGCGGGAAGAAATCAATGCATCATTTTGGCCCCATCGAGGGTTTGTAATATAACTTAAATATTCTTAAGTAGCTAGGGACGAAACGACTGCATGCGAGCAGAAAACTTATCCTGCAATCCTTTATATGTTATGAATGCATGTGCCGTTCATTTTAAAAAAGCAAGTGCTAGTTTCTAAGTTTTCCGGCCTGCTCACTTGACTTTTCACAAGCCGGAAGACCTTTAGCCGGAAATGCTCGCCTGCGGCGACGATGCCCAATGGCGATCCATCAATAACCGCGGAAACAAGCCCCCAGCCAAGGTGCCGGAAGTCGCTATCGGGAATCCATGAGTTTGCAACGAAAAACTTGTCCACCAGAAGACTTAAGCTTACGTCCTAAAGGACGATTTTGAAAATCACAACTTTCATACACGGCTAGGCGGAAATATCCAGCTCTGCGGTTTTAGTCGGAAAACATACACGATCCAAAAATGAACAAGTAAAGGAGGTAAAAGACTCAAAGAGTAAACCATATGCTTTATTTCATTGATCATGTATAACTATTACAAAGTATGTAATGCGAAAAATTGCTAAGTGTGGAAAGGACGTAGATGTGCTATATTCCAGGGACGATCTGTCTCATCATATATGTCTGATGGCGTGTATTTCACACGTTCGTTGGGCAATCCCAAGAGGAAGGTATGATGCGCACAGCAGCAAGTTTTCCCTCAGAAAGAAACCAAGGTTTATCGAACCAGGAGGAGCCAAGAAGCACGTTGAAGGTTGATGGCGGCGGGATGTAGTGCGGCGCAACACCAGGGATTCCGGCGCCAACGTGGAACCTGCACAACACAACCAAAGTACTTTGCCCCAACGAAACAGTGAGGTTGTCAATCTCACCGGCTTGCTGTAACAAAGGATTAACTGTATTGTGTGGAAGATGATTGTTTGCAGAAAACAGTAGAACAAGTATTGCAGTAGATTGTATTTCAGTAAAGAGAATTGGACCGGGGTCCACGGTTCACTAGAGGTGTCTCTCCCATAAGACAAGCAGCATGTTGGGTGAACAAATTACAGTTGGGCAATTGACAAATAAAGAGAGCATGACCATGCACATACATATCATGATGAGTATAATGAGATTTAATTGGGCATTACGACAAAGTAGATAGACCGTCATCCAACTGCATCTATGCCTAAAAAGTCCACCTTCAGGTTATCATCCGAACCCCCTCCAGTATTAAGTTGCTAACAACAGACAATTGCATTAAGTATGGTGCGTAATGTAACTAGTGACTACATCCTTGAACATAGCACTAATGTTTTATCCCTAGTGGCAACAGCACAACACAACCTTAGAACTTTCTGTCACTGTCCCAGGTGTCAATGCAAGCATGAACCCACTATCGAGCATAAGTACTCCCTCTTGGAGTTACAAGCATCTACTTGGCCAGAGCATCTACTAGTAACGGAGAGCATGCAAGATCATAAACAACACATAGCATAACTTTGATAATCAACATAACAAGTATTCTCTATTCATCGGATCCCAACAAACGCAACATATAGAATTACAGATAGATGATCTTGATCATGTTAGGCAGCTCACAAGATCCGACAATGATAGCACAATGGGGAGAAGACAACCATCTAGCTACTGCTATGGACCCATAGTCCAGGGGTAGACTACTCACACATCACACCGGAGGCGACCATGGCGGCGTAGAGTCCTCCGGGAGATGATTCCCCTCTCCGGCAGGGTGCCGGAGGCGATCTCCTGGATCCCCTGAGATGGGATCGGCGGCGGCGGCGTCTCTGGAAGGTTTTCCGTATCGTGGCTCTCGGTACTGGGGGTTTCGTCACGGAGACTTTTTATAGGCGGAAGGGCAGGTCAAGAGGCGGCACGGGGGCCCCACACCACAGGCCGGCGCGGCCAAGGGGGGGGCCGCGCCGCCCTATAGTGTGGCCCCTCCGTGGCCCCTCTTCGTCTCTCCTTCGGACTTCTGGAAGCTTCGTGAGAAAATAGGCCCCTGGGCTTTGATTTCGTCCAATTCCGAGAATATTTCCTTACTAGGATTTCTGAAACCAAAAACAGCAGAAAACAGCAACTGGCACTTCGGCATCTTGTTAATAGGTTAGTTCCAGAAAATGCACGAATATGACATAAAGTGTGCATAAAACATGTAGATAACATCAATAATGTGGCATGGAACATAAGAAATTATCGATACGTCGGAGACGTATCAGCATCCCCAAGCTTAGTTCTGCTCGTCCCGAGCAGGTAAAACGATAACACAGATAATTTCTGGAGTGACATGCCATCATAATCTTGATCATACTATTTGTAAAGCATATGTAGTGAATGCAGCGATCAAAATAATGTATATGACATGAGTAAACAAGTGAATCATATAGCAAAGACTTTTCATGAATAGCACTTCAAGACAAGCATCAATAAGTCTTGCATAAGAGTTAACTCATAAAGCAATAATTCAAAGTAAAGGCATTGAAGCAACACAAAAGAAGATTAAGTTTCAGCGGTTGCTTTCAACTTGTAACATGTATATCTCATGGATATTGTCAACATAGAGTAATATAATAAGTGCAATAAGCAAGTATGTAGGAATCAATGCATAGTTCACACAAGTGTTTGCTTCTTGAGGTGGAGAGAAATAGGTGAACTGACTCAACATTGAAAGTAAAAGAATGGTCCTCCATAGAGGAAAAGCATCGATTGCTATATTTGTGCTAGAGCTTTGATTTTGAAAACATGAAACAATTTTGTCAACGGTAGTAATAAAGCATATGCATCATGTAAATTATATCTTATAAGTTGCAAGCCTCATGCATAGTGTACTAATAGTGCCCGCACCTTGTCCTAATTAGCTTGGACTACCGGATCATCACAATGCATTGTTTTTACCAAGTGTCACAAAGGGGTACCTCTATGCCGCCTGTACAAAGGTCTAAGGAGAAAGCTCGCATTGGATTTCTCGCTATTGATTATTCTTCAACTTAGACATCCATACCGGGACAACATAGACAACAGATAATGGACTCCTCTTTTATGCATAAGCATATAACAACAATTAATAATTTTCTCATTTGAGATTTGAGGATTGTTGTCCAAAACTGAAACTTCCACCATGGAGCATGGCTTTAGTTAGCGGCCCAATGTTCTTCTCTAACATATGCATGCTTAACCCTATGGTGGTAGATCTCTCTTACTTCAGACAAGACGGATATGCATAGCAACTCACATGAAATTCAACAATGAATAGTTGATGGCGTCCCCAGTGAACATGGTTATCGCACAACAAGCAACTTAATAAGAGATAAAGTGCATAATTACATATTCAATACCACAATAGTTTTTAAGCTATTTGTCCCATGAGCTATATATTGCAAAGGTGAATGATGGAATTTTAAAGGTAGCACTCAAGCAATTTACTTTGGAATGGCGGGAAAATACCATGTAGTATAGGTAGGTATGGTGGACACAAATGGCATAGTGGTTGGCTCAAGTATTTTGGATGCATGAGAAGTATTCCCTCTCGATACAAGGTTTAGGCTAGCAAGGCTTATTTGAAATAAACACAAGGATGAACCGGTGCAGCAAAACTCACATAAAAGATATATTGAAAACATTATAAGACTCTACACCGTCTTCCTTGTTGTTCAAACTCAATACTAGAAATTATCTAGACCTTAGAGAAACCAAATATGCAAACCAAATTTTAGCATGCTCTATGTATTTCTTCATTAATGGGTGCAAAGCATATGATGCAAGAGCTTAAACATGAGCACAACAATTGCCAAGTATCACATTACCCAAGACATTTATAGCAATTACTACATGTATCATTTTCCAATTCCAACCATATAACAATTTAACGAAGGAGAAACTTCGCCATGAATACTATGAGTAGAAACCAAGGACATACTTGTCCATATGCTACAGCGGAGCGTGTCTCTCTCCCATAAAGTGAATGCTAGGATCCATTTTATTCAAACAAAACAAAAACAAAAACAAACCGACGCTCCAAGAAAAAGCACATAAGATGTGATGGAATAAAAATATAGTTTCAGGGGAGGAACCTGATAATGTTGTTGATGAAGAAGGGGATGCCTTGGGCATCCCCAAGCTTAGACGCTTGAGTCTTCTTGATATATGCAGGGGTGAACCACCGGGGCATCCCCAAGCTTAGAGCTTTCACTCTCCTTGATCATGTTGCATCATACTCCTCTCTTGATCCTTGAAAACTTCCTCCACACCAAACTCGAAACAACTCATTAGAGGGTTAGTGCACAATATAAATTGACATATTCAGAGGTGACACAATCATTCTTAACACTTCTGGACATTGCATAATGCTACTGAACATTAGTGGATCAAAGAAATTCATCCAACATAGCAAAAGAGGCAATGCGAAATAAAAGGCAGAATCTGTCAAAACAGAACAGTTCGTATTGACGAATTTTAAAATGGCACCAGACTTGCTCAAATGAAAATGCTCAAATTGAATGAAAGTTGCGTACATATCTGAGGATTACTCACGTAAATTGGCATAATTTTCTGAGCTACCTACAGGGAGGTGGACCCAGATTCGTGACAGCAAAGAAATCTGGAACTGTGCAGTAATCCAAATCTAGTACTTACTTTTCTATCAACGGCTTAACTTGGCACAACAAAACACAAAACTAAGATAAGGAGAGGTTGCTACAGTAGTAAACAACTTCCAAGACACAAAATAAAAACAAAGTACTGTAGGTAAAAACATGGGTTGTCTCCCATAAGCGCTTTTCTTTAACGCCTTTCAGCTAGGCGCAGAAAGTGTGTATCAAGTATTATCAAGAGATGAAGTGTCAACATCATAATTTGTTCTCATAATAGAATCAAAAGGTACCTTCATTCTCTTTCTAGGGAAGTGTTCCATACCTTTCTTGAGAGGAAATTGATATTTTATATTACCTTCCTTCATATCAATAATAGCACCAACAGTTCGAAGAAAAGGTCTTCCCAATATAATGGGACAAGATGCATTGCATTCAATATCCAAGACAACAAAATCAACGGGAACAAGGTTATTGTTAACGGTAATGCGAACATTATCAACTTTACCCAAAGGTTTCTTTGTAGAATGATCAGCAAGATTAACATCCAAATAACAATTTTTCAGCGGTGGCAAGTCAAGCATATTATAAATTTTCTCAGGCATAACAGAAATACTTGCACCAAGATCACATAAAGCATTACAATCAAAATCTTTAACCTTCATCTTAATGATGGGCTCCCAACCATCCTCTAGCTTTTTAGGAATAGAGGCTTCACGCTCTAGTTTCTCTTCTCTAGCTTTTATGAGAGCATTTGTAATATGATGCGTGAAAGCCAAATTTATAGCACTAGCATTAGGACTTTTAGCAAGTTTTTGCAAGAACTTTATAACTTCAGAGATGTGGCAATCATCAAAATTCAAACCATTATAATCTAAAGCAATGGGATCATCATCCCCAATGTTGGAAAAAATTTCAGCAGCTTTATCACAAGCAGTTTCAGCAGTTTTAGCAGTTTCAGGCAATTTTTCGCGCTTTGCATTAGAAGTGGAAACATTGCTAACACCAATTCTTTTATTAGTATGAGTAGGAGGTGCAGCAACATGTGTAGCATTAGCATTACTAGTGGTGGTAATAGTCCAAACTTTAGCTATATTCTTCTCTTTAGCTAGTTTTTCATTTTCTTCTCTATCCCACCTAGCACGCAGTTCAGCCATTAATCTTATATTCTCATTAATTCTAACTTGAATGGCATTTGCTGTAGTAACAATTTTATTATGATGATTCTCATTAGGCAAAACTTTTGATTTCAAAAGATCAACATCAACAGCAAGACTATCGACTTTAGAAGCAAGTATATCAATTTTCCCAAGCTTTTCTTCAACAGATTTGTTAAAAGCAGTTTGTGTACTAATAAATTCCCTAAGCATGGCTTCAAGTCCAGGGGGTGAACTCCTATTATTGTTGTAAGAATTCCCATAAGAATTACCATAGCCGTTGCCATTATTATAAGGATATGGCCTATAGTTGTTACTAGAATTGTTCCGGTAAGCATTGTTGTTGAAATTATTATTTTTAATGAAGTTTACATCAACATGTTCTTCTTGTGCAACCAATGAAGCTAATGGAACATTATTAGGATCAATATTAGTCCTATCATTCACAAGCATAGACATAATAGCATCAATCTTATCACTCAAGGAAGAGGTTTCGTCGACAGAATTTACCTTCTTACCTTGTGGAGCTCTTTCCGTGTGCCATTCAGAGTAGTTGATCATCATATTATCAAGAAGCTTTGTTGCTTCACCAAGAGTGATGGACATAAAGGTACCTCCAGCAGCTGAATCCAATAAATTCCGTGAAGAAAAATTTAGTCCTGCATAGAAGGTTTGGATGATCATCCAAGTAGTCAGTCCATGGGTTGGGCAATTTTTAACCAGAGATTTCATTCTTTCCCAAGCTTGAGCAACATGTTCAGTATCTAATTGTTTAAAATTCATTATGCTACTCCTCAAAGATATAATTTTAGCAGGGGGATAATATCTACCAATAAAAGCATCCTTGCATTTAGTCCATGAATCAATACTATTCTTAGGCAGAGATAGCAACCAATCTTTAGCTCTTCCTCTTAATGAGAAAGGGAACAATTTTAGTTTAATAATATCACCATCTACATCTTTATATTTTTGCATTTCACATAGTTCAACAAAATTATTAAGATGGGCAGCAGCATCATCTGAACTAACACCAGAAAATTGCTCTCGCATAACAAGATTCAGTAAAGCAGGTTTAATTTCAAAGAATTCTGCTGTAGTAGCAGGTGGAGCAATAGGTGTGCATAAGAAATCATTATTATTTGTGGTTGTGAAGTCAGACAACTTAGTATTTTCAGCGTTGGCCATTTTAGCAACAGTAAATAAAGCAAACTAGATAAAGTAAATGCAAGTAACTAATTTTTTTGTGTTTTTGATATAGCAAACAAGATAGCAAGTAAAGTAAAACTAGCAACTAATTTTTTTGTATTTTGATTTAGTGCAGCAAACAAAGTAGTAAATAAAACTAAGCAAGACAAAAACAAAGTAAAGAGATTGAGAAGTGGAGACTCCCCTTGCAGCGTGTCTTGATCTCCCCGGCAACGGCGCCAGAAAATGTGCTTGATGGCGTGTATTTCACACGTTCGTTGGGCAACCCCAAGAGGAAGGTATGATGCGCACAGCAGCAAGTTTTCCCTCAGAAAGAAACCAAGGTTTATCGAACCAGGAGGAGCCAAGAAGCACGTTGAAGGTTGATGGCGGCGGGATGTAGTGCGGCGCAACACCAGGGATTCCGGCGCCAACGTGGAACCTGCACAACACAACCAAAGTACTTTGCCCCAACGAAACAGTGAGGTTGTCAATCTCACCGGCTTGCTGTAACAAAGGATTAACTGTATTGTGTGGAAGATGATTGTTTGCAGAAAACAGTAGAACAAGTATTGCAGTAGATTGTATTTCAGTAAAGAGAATTGGACCGGGGTCCACAGTTCACTAGAGGTGTATCTCCCATAAGACAAGCAGCATGTTGGGTGAACAAATTACAGTTGGGCAGTTGACAAATAAAGAGAGCATGACCATGCACATACATATCATGATGAGTATAGTGAGATTTAATTGGGCATTACGACAAAGTACATAGACCGTCATCCAACTGCATCTATGCCTAAAAAGTCCACCTTCAAAGTTATCATCCGAACCCCTCCGTATTAAGTTGCTAACAACAGACAATTGCATTAAGTATGGTGCGTAATGTAACTAGTGACTACATCCTTGAACATAGCACTAATGTTTTATCCCTAGTGGCAACAGCACAACACAACCTTAGAACTTTCTGTCACTGTCCCAGGTGTCAATGCAGGCATGAACCCACTATCGAGCATAAGTACTCCCTCTTGGAGTTACAAGCATCTACTTGGCCAGAGCATCTACTAGTAACGGAGAGCATGCAAGATCATAAACGACACATAGCATAACTTTGATAATCAACATAACAAGTATTCTCTATTCATCGGATCCCAACAAACGCAACATATAGAATTACAGATAGATGATCTTGATCATGTTAGGCAGCTCACAAGATCCGACAATGATAGCACAATGGGGAGAAGACAACCATCTAGCTACTGCTATGGACCCATAGTCCAGGGGTAGACTACTCACACATCACACCGGAGGTGACCATGGCGGCGTAGAGTCCTCCGGGAGATGATTCCCCTCTCCGGCAGGGTGCCAGAGGCGATCTCCTGGATCCCCCGAGATGGGATCGGCGGCGGCGGCGTCTCTGGAAGGTTTTCCGTATCGTGGCTCTCGGTACTGGGGGTTTCGTCACGGAGACTTTTTATAGGCGGAAGGGCAGGTCAAGAGGCGGCACGGGGGCCCCACACCACAGGCCGGCGCGGCCAAGGGGGGGGCCGCGCCGCCCTATAGTGTGGCCCCTCCGTGGCCCCTCTTCGTCTCTCCTTCGGACTTCTGGAAGCTTCGTGAGAAAATAGGCCCCTGGGCTTTGATTTCGTCCAATTCCGAGAATATTTCCTTACTAGGATTTCTGAAACCAAAAACAGCAGAAAAAGAATCGGCACTTCGGCATCTTGTTAATAGGTTAGTTCCAGAAAATGCACGAATATGACATAAAGTGTGCATAAAACATGTAGATAACATCAATAATGTGGCATGGAACATAAGAAATTATCGATACGTCGGAGACGTATCAATGTCATCCGCTCGCTTTCATTTCCGGTACCAATTTGCGGGTCTATCCTTTTTCTCGCGGAAATCAACGAGGTAGTAAGATCCGTTATGAAGCGCTTTGCTGATGAAAAAGGGTCCTTCCCATGGAGATTGCAATTTATGCTCTTTCACCTGTCGAAGGCGGAGGACCAGGTCACCTACCCTAAACGAGCGATTCCGAACTCGACGACTGTGGTAGCTTCGGAGTTTCTGCTGGTAAATGGTGGAGGGCTGGTCAGCAAAATTCCGAGCTTCTTCGATCAGGTCCACAGATATTTATCTGGCCTTGTCAGCTGTATCTTCGCTGTTGGCGGAAACTCACGGGGTCGTGGATGATGTCAGAGGGAAGCACTGCTTCAGATCCGTATACTAGGAAGAAAGGTGTAAACCCTATTGATCTGTTAGGGGTAGTTCATAAACTCCACAGAACAACATCTAGCTCTTCTGCCCAAGCTCCGGCTGCGTGACGCAGCGGTTCTTCAAGGCGAGGCTTGACTCCGGCTAGTATGAGGCCATTGGCTTGCTCGACCTGCCCATTGGACTGCAGATGCGCCACAGATGCTAGGTCAAGCCAGATCCCTACGTCATGACAATAATCCTTCAATTCTCCTTTAGCAAAGTTTGTGCCATTGTCTGTGATTATGCTACGTCAATAGCGACCAAAAGGTACTCAAAACCGGCAGGAGATGATTTTTTTAGCTTCCCAACCATATCAAGCCCCCAGACCGCGAAAGGCCATGTGATAGGGATGGTCTTGAGCTCCTGGGCTGGAGCATTTGGCTGAGTAGCGTAATACTGACAGCCTCGGCAGGTTTTTACTAATTTTTCAGCATCTTCTTTAGCTGTGAGCCAGTAAAATCCTTGCCGAAAAGCTTTTGCAACGAGGGATCTGGGAGCGGCGTGATGCCCGCAATCTCCAGCATGAATCTCTCTGAGGATTTCAATGCCATCCTTATTTGAGACGCCTTTCATAAATACCCCGTTTGCACTTCGTTTGTAGAGCTGTCCATCAACTATTGTGTAGGATCTTGCTCGTCTGACGACCTGTCGCGCGAGGACCTCGTCCTCTGGCAACTTATTGCGGTCCAAAAGGTAATCCAGGAAAGGCTTAGTCCAAGCCGGAGTGATTACCATCACCTCCTTAGCCGGAGATACTGCCACATCTGGGTTTTCCGGGTTAGCGCCCTTTACAGAGGGTATCCGTAAGTGCTCAAGGAAAATTTTGGGAGGAATGGCTTTCCTGCCGGATCCGAGCATGGATAGCATATCAGTCGCTATGTTATCATCTCTCCGGACGTACTTGACTTCATATCTGAGGAAGCACTTGGTGATCTCATTAACTTCGTCCCTATAAGCCGCCATAACGGAGTTTCTTAGCCTCTTCCATGCATTTAGTGGCTTCGCGTTCTCTCTTGAGGAAATTTTCCATTACTTCGCTTGATTCTTGCCGTTTCTCCAGCATTGCTGCTGCAGTGTTGGCAATTACTTTGGCGGTGCTCAGCATCTCCTTTCTTGTTGCTTCTAGAGCTTCAGGATCTGCGGCGTCGTCCGGAATTATTGGCTTGTTGAGAATTTCCGGGTGTGCGATAGCACCTTGGCCTGCCTGTTCGACGACCTCTTCCGGAGATAAGTAATGCTGGCTCCCGGAATCATTTTCTTCTCTGGAATCCGGCGCAGCGCGGCGACGAGGTCGCGCGGGCGGAGTCTCTGAAGTGGATGGTCCTAGGAGCATGACGCTGGTTGAGTCTCTTCTTCTTCAGCATCCTTCTCTAGCCCAGTTATGGTCGCTAGGACCTTCTTAGGTGGAGCGGATTCCGCTTCGGCTTCCTCTTCACCCTCTAACTCCTTCAGAGCTTTGTTGAATTCCTCCGTGTTCATGGTTGAAACATCGTCGGAAGTTGGACTTAGATTCCCAGGATTGATTCTTCTATATCTCTGACATCCTCTTGCTGTTCCGGGGCTTCGCTTTCTCCGGCAACCTCTTGCTGATCCAGGGTGTCGCTGTCTCCGGTAGCTTCAACCTGCATGGGTCCAGCTCCTTCCGCAGGAGGGGCGGTCCCTGTGGTATGTGCGAGGAAGTGCACGAAGTGGCACCTTTGCTTCTCTAACACCTTGGAGACCCATGCGGATCTGCATTGGTCTTCCACCGTAATTTCCTGCTCAAGGGCGGATTGGGTGGGCTTTGAAATTTCCAGATCTAAGGCGGAATCTTCTTAGGAAGCTCCTGCAGCACAGATCGGATCTTCGCGACAGCGTCCTTCTCAGCGGCGGTTGCGTTAGCGTTACTTACCAGGGCGTTTCCGTCAAAATCGACGGTCTCGCCGATGAAGACGTGAATGCGGCCAATTGGGACGATGGAGAGCTTGATGGGGTTGGTCCTAGCCGGAATCCAACACTCGTCCTGTGGGACGATCGGAAAGTTCCCGGCGTAAAGAACACGCCCCATATCAATGGATTCGTCGTAGCTTCCCATGGCGAACCCTCCCGGTTCCGGCCTCCTGACGTCGCAGGCCCCACGGTGGGCGCCAACTGTCGTTGCCTATTTGATGGTACCTCGGAGGAGGGATCCTCGCGAGGGGGAGAAGAAGTAGGGTCCATAGGGCGGAGAGTCCTCGGGACGGTGGTACGCGATTTACCCAGCTTCGGAACACCTGCTCGAAGACAGGGCCTACTGCTGCTTGTCTGAAATTATCTAGGCTCTTTCGTGTTGTTACAATGAGTTGTGGTTGTGCCTCTAGGGCTCCCAGGATCCGGCTTATAAAGGCGCACGGATCTAGGGTTTACATTTGAGAGTCCTAGCCGGAATACAAGTTACCTAACTACGGTACAAAATCTTGCCGTGTACGTCAAGGATCCACCTTCCTCCAAGGTCGTACTGGATCCGGATACTTCATGGGCCTTCACGGATCTGGCCTCCTTCGTAGGTCGGTTAAGATCCGTCTCCTTGCTCCGGAGCTGGACTTCATCCATCTTGATCTACAGCAACTGGGCCGCCCGATGAGCCACATGCCACATCACCGTCTGTGGGCCACCCGGGCTTGCCGGATATAGGCCATGCCGTTGATATACCTATAAAGTATACCCACAACAGTAAGAAAGATACAAAAGAAGAAAAATTGTGGCAGATACATAGAGGATAATAAAGCTTCTAAGCATAGAGAAAAGTGAAAAAAGGAAAAAATACAAAAAGAGCGTGTGTGCCACCGTTTTTACCGAAAAGTGCAAAGGTTGGAAGCGCTAAGAGAGACAAGAGAAGAGTGGCATCTTGTGCATATCTTGTTGATTCTCTCATATGCGACCAAGCTACAGTCTCTCTTGTGTTGGCGTGACAACGAGCTAATAGTCTTCGTTATGACCCATTTTGTTCATTGCTCACTTTCTTGGTCGCGCTAACCCCATTGCATCTTGTTGTATGTGTTTCCGTGTTTCCTTGACATAGATCACCATTTTTGACATTTGATTTTGGATTTTACCCACATTTGACAATAGACTTTTCCGTTGGTCTTTTTTGTTTGCTATCCACTCCACTCATGCCACATATAGAGTTCTTAGCTTTTTGCGTGTGTTTTGAGTGTGTGTGTGTGAGTAACCCCGATACATTTTGACTTTGCTCTTGACTTGAACCATTGGCTCGATATTATCTTGAAAGGTGAGATACTTGTGTAGTTTTCCTTCCACCATATACATATACCTTGCCTTGTGACTAACATGGATACCGAAGAAGAGGCTACAGAGGACTACATGGAGTACTATGAGGATGATAGCGCCGCAAGCACCGCAGATATGGCGGCCCACACTACTAGGAAAAGGCCTATAGCTGCACAGAATATCACCGGCGCACCAAAATAGTGATACGCCGGTGGTATTTACAGCTGGCGAACCACTATTGCTTTGCTCCAGTGGTACTGGTATACTGCCGGCGAACTTTTTTGTTGGTGCGCCGGAGCTATTGATCTAACAGGTTACAGCTGCTGGATGTCACATGCCACCGGCGAACCAGCTACCAGCTTCGACAGCAGTAGGTAGCCACCTCCGGCCTAGCAAAAACGTGGTCCGCCGGCGATATTTTTTTTTGGCTTGGACATCATGCATGTATGCGCACAGGAATCTTATCCTATCAGCTCTCGTGAGCAGCGTGCCGCCACAGCCTAGCTCCATGAGCTGTCATACAGTACCATGTAGCACTTCAATTAAGTCAGACAAATTTAATGCTCAGTGTGGGCAGAGAGCAGAGCCTCTCTTTCTCTTCCTATGCCTTCTTCTCCCGTGACGAAATATCATATGTAGCCAGTCTCCACAGCGACAAGTTCTTCACCTCGAAGCAATCCCCTTCGGCCACCGATCTCTCCTCCCCTTCGGCCAGTCTCCTCTCCTCCCCTTCGGCCACCGCGTCCCTTCGCCAATACAACGCCTGTGCCTACTCGGACCGCGACGCGGCCACGGCCGACGACGACCTCTGCACCGTGCGCGACCTCTGCGCCGCCTCCGTCAAGGCCCCCGCCCTCCCAGACCCATCCTCCCTCGACCAGCGCCACGCCTCGCTCTTGGCCTACGCGCGCACGCTCGCCCTTGTCGAGCCCCGCTTCCCCGTCTCCGCCGACCGCGCGCACGTCCACTCCCTCTCCTTCACCTGGAACGACGCCTTCAAGACCAGCAAGAAGGCCAACCTGCCCTCCCTCCACCTCGAGAGGGCCGCCGTGTTCTTCAACCTCGCCGCCGTCCACTCGCAGATCGCGCTCGCCGCGGATCGCGTCACCGATGTCCGCATCAGGACCGCGTGCGGCGCCTTCCAGAGTTCCGCGGGCGCGTTCACGCTGCTCAGGGAGAGCGGGATCGCCGCCAAGGGCAAGGGCGGCGGCCGCCGATGCGGCAAGGGCGGCGAACGGAGCTCTGGCCGGCGGTGAAGGAAGACGATTGGGACCCGATTGCGTTTTTATTTTCTTTTTAGGGTGGTCTCTGTAATTTTCCTGCCAGCTGTGATGTGGATAGCCTGTGGGCATGTGCAGTCTTTTTTTATTCTTAAATGGCCATAGCGCTGGCGAACCCAACATTGTGCGCCGGTAATATTTTATACAATCTCTGGCGAATGAGCGTGTGCGCCGGGAATAGCTACGTATCACCGGCGTCTTCCCACTGGCAGGCGGTAGTGCGTCGGGAATAGCCCATTTTACTTCGCCGGCAGTAGCATGTTTCCTAGTAGTGCCATGTGGAGCTCAACACAAACTATGGCTCCCCAAGCATCGTCGACATGACCGACATCGAGGAGCTCTACACCGACAACGGCTCGCCAAGCATGGACGACATGGTGGAGCAACACCACGAGTACGACATCAGTACCATGGTGGAACCTCACCTCGCCTCCACCATGAACAACATCGGTGCTTCCAAGTACCCCATCTTGGCCAATGGAGCTACATATGAAGATACGGGACCTCCAAGACGGCGCCACCACGAGAGTGCTTATGCACATGATCATTTACATCGAGCTCATCACGTGGATCATCAAGAGCATCCCCAACATGATCGTTATCAACACTCTTCTCCGAGTTCAACAAGGCACCACAAGAAACGTTCCAAGGCACATGAGCCATCATCTAGGCATGACGAGGATAATCATCGACACATACCATCTCATGACCGTAGTCGACCATCACCACCTCATGGACTCCATCGACATAAGTCAACATGATCATCGCCGACACAAGTCACCTCATGATCGCCATCGACCAACATCTCCGAAGGATCGACGACAACACCCCTCAAGACATGGTGATGATGCAAGAAGACGAGAGCCTCGCCATGAAGGCGACAAAAACCATCATAGGGTATTTACCACTCCAAGGGTGGCAAGTGCACATCAAGCGGACCTTCCTCATAAGGTGACTTCCACTTCTTGTGCCACCACCACAATGTCCCCTACATCGTCACATGCCTATGGACTCCGATGCTACAAGTGCAAGCAACAAGGCCACCCTCCACGGGAATGTCCCAATCTCCTATGTGATGTGTGCAAGGCCAAGGGTCACATGACGTGGCAATGCACAACGCCAAGCGCCAAGAAGTTAAACTTCGACGAGATAGATGCCCAAGGCGTCAAGAGGCCCATGGCGCGTACACTTCAAGATGAAGGTCGACAAGCCCAAGTCAAGGGTGAAGTTGATTCGAGCCTAGCTTTCAACGACACTGTGGCACCACCACATGAGGTCGATTTGGGAGGCGATGGAGTTGAGATGGTTGAGCATGGGAATTTCCCTTCAACCAAGGAGGAACATGGAGATGAGAAAACCGAGCCTACTCATGTATGCTTAAATGATGATATGGTACCAATCCCATGTGAGCATGAGAGCCACTTAGCCCACTTGAGTGAGAGTGATGGTGTTGAGTGACTCCCACCCGATATGTGAGATTGAGTGCTCCCATTTGGAGGACATGAGTGATACACCGAGTGAGTTGAGAGAGGTAGTTGATAGGTCCATGGAGGCCATTTCATTTTCTAACACCTTAACCTCTCCCTATATTGTGTCTTCTCATGTTGCACTAGGTTCCATGGATGATGAAGCGCCGATCACGGACAAGAACATGTACATGTTGCATAAAGATGATGATATCACACCATGTTTACAAGAAGATGAGCAAGTCGACCACATGGATCCTACAACTTCCACAACACCTACATCATATGAGAGGGACTACAAAGGTAACAACATAGGTGTTGATGATGCCATGATCCCACTAGTGGACATGAAGATTGATGAGTGCATGCATGATATTGACGATACAATTGCTATGTCACATGCTTTGTTCTTATTCCCATGTCATGTTTTCCTTGATAACAATGTTGAACATGTGGAATTACTTCCTTGCGACAATTTGACCATGCCATGCCATGATAAAACCTTGAACATGTTTTGTTCTAGATGTTTGCAATATTCTCCCATTAATGCAACCAAAATTTTGAACACTTGCTCTTTCCAATGCTTGGTTTTCAATAATGTTAATATGATTGTAAATGAGATTGCCCCCATAGCTCTCTCAAATTTTAGAGATTTGGCCTATGTCCGTGTTGAGCATGCTTCCATGTTTACTCCGCATATACACCTTATATATTATGATGCTTTGCTTAACGCTAATGGTGATGTGCAAAAGAAATGGAACATCATGATGGATGATGTGTTCATCTACCATGCACACACATTCTTTTCTTTGCCTATTGTGTGTGTAGGTACGCGGAAGACAATGTTTACCTCGATTGAGCACGCGTTGAAAAATAGAGGCCTCTTGAGAGCATGATACGAGTGAGCTCCAATGAGTGGTTTCGCCCGCACACTTCGACTACACAAGATGATGAGATCTAAGATCTAGGGTGTGGCCCGATCTCGCGATTGACCCAAAATTTAAAGGGGGAAAGAGGAATAGGATGAAGAACGCGAAGAACACAAGAACGAAACACACGCACACAACCCAATACAGTCGATACTTACCCTCGTGGCTCGATGGACCACGCTAATAGAATCACCCGGAAGAGACGCGAGGTAGAATTCCCGGTGAGAGATTGGGGTTGGAGACGGAGATTGGTGAGGGAGAGAGAGTGGGGCACACTAGAATCTCACTCACAAATATCCAGATCCCCAACAAGAGTTGCCTTGGATTACAAAGGGGATCTAACCCTACGGAGACAAAGCTCAAAAGTAGTTTAAGCTCAAATTATGTCTAAAGAGTAAAAGGGGGCGTCCTGGGTACTTATATAGGTCTACAAGGCGACAAGGGCCAAAGAGGTACAAGTGAAACCGGTTCGAGCAGATTTGGTCGAGTCAAGTCGTGCAGGCCGGTTGGGAGGCCGGTCCGACCGGACCTGGGGCCGGCCAGGCCGGTCCAAATCGGGTCCTGGACCGGGCGGCAACCGGACGGGGTTCCGGGGCCGCGGGATGGCGCCCGGATGGCACCGGCTGGGAGGCCGGTTTGGACCGGGTGATCCGGTCAGGAATCCGGTCGGACCGGGTCCTGGGCCGGCCGGCTTCCTTTCCTCTTTCACGCGCTTCGTGTGTCGTCGAATCCAGCTCCATGCCCACCTTCACGTCCAGTTGCTCCTCTCCTCCTCTTGACCATGGTGTGTCCTCCTCTCCGGGGCCTTGACGCACCTCGTACCTAATAACACAAAGAGTGTCGACATGAGGTAGCAATCCATCCAACGGGGTACCGAGATCGAGGGTAGTGAGGAGCGAGTTCACCTTATCATGTAGCGCTTTGACTCTAGCCCGAGTCATCGGTCCACTTGGGGGACTTGTTTGTGGCACCCCCGGGATCAGGGTTAGACAAATACCAGATCTTCGTCTGACATAAGCCTAAACTCGAGCTCAAGAGACTACAGTGAGGGAATCGGTAACACAACAGTGACTCTACGACTAAAAAGAATATATTACAACTCTTAGCAGAGTAAGATCCAAATTATTACACGCAGAGGTCACTGACCCAACATTCAACAAGCAACGGAAGCAAATTATGTTATTCTAAATAACAAGATAGCAAAGGGCTTAAGAAGCCATAACATAAAGCGACATCCTAGCTCATAAGTCGCAGGCTGCTGCCTGGGAACTCCAAACTAACCGTCGATGTTAACGTAGAAACCGCCTTCGGCTGCAGAGACTTCATCTGAAACAAAAGCATGCAAAGCTGAGTACAGGGACTCAGCAAAACTTAGTACAACCTTTTAGCAAAGCGGGTATGCGGGCTTTCTGGTAGATCTTCTTGTGCGTAAAGCCAGTTTTCCTTTGTAAGATAAGAGAGAAGAGAAGCTCGACTACTCAGAACCTTTGAAAAGGGATAAGGGAGCGACATCTCTATTTCTATAGATCATCATATTGTATCCACCAAACTTCATCATCTCGAACCACTATCCTCGGATCACCCCCTCAACACCCGAAGAAGGTGTCCGTAAACACACATTGTGTGCCAAGTTTTACGATTAGGTTCATGTTGTCTATGATCACAGAATCCATTCCCAAGTCGTCCATAACCGTGGACATGGCTTTTCGAAAAGATTTAACCCTGCAGGGGTGCACAACTTTACCCACACGTGCCAACCGACTCTTAATGCCAATATATTAGCTCTCTTCCATGGAAAGCCGGCAGAGGGTGGTCGACCACGACCTTTACCTTGCTGTCGCCGAGACCATGAGTCACGCGCTAAGGATTGTTCCGCCGTAACGGGTCAAGTCCCGAAGTCGGTCCTTAACGATGTGAGGCGAGGTGGGTTTCACCAGGGACTCTAACCCAAGCCACCTCGGCCACGCTTACCTACCTGTATGCTATGCACCTTTTCACAAACATTTTCAATGCATATGTCCAACTAACGCGCAAACTATGTGACTCATGGAATCTACTAGGCAAGTTAGTGAGTCGAGAGGGTACCATAATAGGGCCTCGTGTGGTTGTACGCTCGGTCTTGGTTCAAGAGGCGAGAACTCGGTTCCTAGGGTCGGCAGAAACGAAACAACCCACCACATCCCAATGTGGCCTCTCGTCTGAGCCTTTAATCATGTTTATCATCATCTCTATACTTACCACGTCAACCTGTCAAGCTAGATTCATTTCATTTCATTGTGAGGCTCCAGTCCGAAGACCGGAGTAGTAGCGTAACAAACTAAGCATGGCTAAGCATAAAGAGATAAAGGCTCTCGCGACGCACACATGCCAAACCTAGTTATGCTAGGAGCACTGGATCAGGGTATCGAGGCTACAAAGATCGGACATGCAGCAGATAGGGTAACTCTATTTATCAATAAAAGACAGTTGAATCGTATGCGATATGTAGGAACCACAGATAAAAGCATTTCGAAATCATAGATGAACCTGGTTAGGGCTTGCCTTGTCCCTCAGCGGATGAGTACGGTTCTTAGGTGGCGTTGACGTCGGACTCCGGCTCAGATCCTAGCGCGAAGAACCGAACACCGGAAAGGGAAACATACAATCACGACATGGCATAATGCAATGCGCATACAATATGAATGATATGTCATGTTAAAGGAATTCGGAAAACCCTAATTGCATCATCAGATTAAAGGGGTTCCGGCATCGGACACCGCCATATGAGAGGGGTGTATTAGGGTTTTCTACTAAGCTCCACCTTTAATGGGTTCAATCATGTATGAAACATGTATAAACGAGTAGGAAATGTTTTTCTGATCGAAATGATATATAATTTTGTATTTTTCTGAATTTATATGAATTATTTATCAATTACGGAAAATGAAACAGAATTAAAGAAAATAAATATGGCGTCACGCTGACGTCAGCATGATGTCAGCGCGGCCATGAGCTCTCTGTGAGCTCGGGCTGAGCTCAATTCGAGTGATTGAGCCCGTAATCGGGCGCGCGGGCAGGGGCAAAAGGGGCAGGGCGACGCGGGGAACCAGTTGGTGGGGGCGCCGCCCACCAATGGTCGCCGGACACGGCCGGCGGCGAGCTTGCGCGGAGGCCGGGGTCGGGCGCACGTCGCGGCGGGGCTACGGAGGGGGAGAGAGGAGGCCGTGAGCACCAGGAGGAGCAGTAGCTCACCGGGAAGCTCCACGGTGGCCGGCGAGGGAGGGGAGGGCTGTAGCGGCGGCGTTGAGCTGGTGGCCGGCGGCCGTCTGCGGAGAAGATGAGCGCGGCCACGGCGATTCCGGGCCTCCCGGCTTGCGCGCGTGGGCGGAGGAGGACGAGGGAGTCCGGGCGGACCTCGTGGCGGTGTCGGCTGGGCGCGGGGAGGCTCGGAACGGCGGCGAGGAGGAGCTCTGCGGCGGCTAGGGTTTGGCCGCGCCCTTGCAGAGAAGAGAGAGGAAGGAGGGCGCCGGGGGAAGTGAGGTCGGGAGGGAAAGAAGGGAGGACGGGCGTCCTCATCCCTCGCCAAAGCGACGGAGGTGGCCGGCGAGCCACCGGGCGCCGCCAGGCACTGCCGCTGTCAAAGGAGGAAGAAGACAAGGGATTTTTCCCAAAACCCCCTGGATTTTAGGGAATATTCTAGAAATTAAAAACAGGGTAGATTTTGATGGTTTTAGGGTGTTTTGACCCAAAATTTGAGGGTCTTTTGGCACAAAATTTTGTTAATGCAAAACTACAACAATTTGCAACATTGTTTCATAACATTTTAGTGCAAAGTTTCTCAAATTAATGCAAATGCATGCAATGCACATGAACAACTTAGCAACATTATTTGATTCACAAAGTTGGTCTGTTACAACTCTACCCCCCTTACAAGAATCTCGTCCCCGAGATTCCTATGTTTTAGAAAAGAAGGCAGGGTACTCAGATCGGAGACGATCTTCTCGTTCCCAGGTTGCTTCTGACTCAGAGTGATGAGACCACTGAACTTTCAGGAATTTGATGGTTTGACGCCGAGTTTTACGCTCAGCTTCATCAAGGATACGAATAGGATACCCTCGATAGGTCAGATCCTCTTGGAGATCAAGTGTCTCGTGATCAACACCACGAATGGGATCTTTGAAGCAACGTTTGAGTTGGGAGACATGGAAGACGTCATGAACTTCAGGAAAAGTTGGAGGGAGTTCCAACTTGTAGGCAATTGTACCTCGTTTTGCAAGGATGCGGAAAGGACCAACATAGCGAGGAGCTAGTTTGCCTTTTATACCGAAACGATGGACACCTCTTAAAGGAGTGACTCGAAGATAAGCTTGCTCGCCAGCTTCATAGCGAACTTCTTGATGATGACGATCATAATTGCTCTTTTGACGAGACTGGGCAGCTTTCAAACGTTCTCTGATAATGCCAACTTGATCTTCTGCTTCCTTGATCATGTCCGGTCCAAAGAACTGTCTTTCACCGGTTTCTGACCAATTCAGAGGGGTTCGACATTTCCATCCATAAAGAGCTTCAAAAGGTGCCATGCCTAGGCTAGATTGGAAACTGTTGTTATAGGAGAATTCAGCAAATGGAAGGCACTTTTCCCAATTCTTGCCGAAGGATATAACACAGGCCCTGAGCATGTCTTCAAGGATTTGATTCACCCTCTCGGTTTGACCACCGGTTTGAGGATGATAGGCCGTGCTGAAGGAAAGACGAGTTCCCATAGCTTGTTGGAAACTGGCCCAGAACTTGGAAGTAAACAAGCTTCCTCGGTCAGAGATAATCCTCTTCGGAACACCATGAAGAGAGACTATTCGGGAAACATACAGATCTGCCAACTTGCTAGCAGTAATGTCTTCTCGGATAGGAAGGAAGTGAGCAACTTTGGATAGACGATCAACGATTACCCATATAGCATTGCTTCCTTTCTGAGTTTTGGGAAGTCCGGTAATGAAATCCATGCCAATTTCATCCCATTTCCATTCAGGAGTAGATAGAGGTTGAAGAGTACCAGCTGGTCTTTGATGTTCAGCTTTTACACGACGACAAACGTCGCATTCAGCTACGAAGCGAGCAATTTCTCTTTTCATCCGGGTCCACCAAAACCTTTGGCGAAGATCCTGATACATCTTTGTTCTTCCAGGATGAATATATAGAGGAGACTCATGAGCTTCTCGAAGGATAAGCTCTCTCAGGTTCTTTTTCTTTGGCAGCACCAAGCGGTTACCAAAGTAAACAACACCTTGATCATTGACGGAGAAACATTTAGCATCTCCGCTAGCAATGTTCTCTTTGATCTTAGTGATACCCAAATCACGCTTCTGAGCGTCTTTGATCTGGTCTTCAAGAGAGGGTTTCACCTCTAAGTTGGAAAGGAATCCCTGAGGAACAACTTCAAGATTGAGTCGTGCAAATTCCTCATGGAGGGCAGGTTGACATTGCTTGAGAATCAGATTGTTGCAATATGACTTCCGACTTAGGGCGTCAGCAACGACGTTAGCCTTGCCGGGCTGATAGTTAAGACCCAAATCATAGTCTTTAATGAGTTCCAACCATCTTGTCTGCCTGAGATTCAGATCCGGTTGGGTAAAGAGATACTTCAGGCTTTGATGATCTGAGTACAACTCGCAACGGTTACCGTAAAGGTAAGGTCGCCATTGCTTAAGAGCATGGACCACAGCTGCAAGCTCTAGATCATGAGTTGGATAATTGAGCTCATGTGGCTTCAACTGTCGAGAGGCATAAGCCACTACATGGCCATCTTGCATCAACACACATCCGAGCCCTTGAAGAGAGGCATCACAGAAGATGACAAAGTCTTTGCTTGTGTCTGCAAGGACAAGTACAGGAGCGGTAGTTAGCTTTATTTTCAGTGTTTGAAAACTTTCTTCAGCCTTTTCTGACCACTCAAACTTCTTATCTTTCTTCAGAAGATCAGTCATTGGTTTGGCGATCTTAGAGAAATTCTCAATGTATCGACAGTAATAACCCGCCAATCCAAGAAAACTCCGAATTTCTTTGGCTGACTTAGGAGTCTTCCAGTCAAGAACGGATTGAACTTTATCTGGAATGACTGCAACACCTTTTGCAGAGACCACATGGCCAAGAAAGATGAGCTCTTGTAGCCAAAACTCACATTTAGAAAACTTGGCGTAGAGACGATGTTCACGAAGCTTGGTCAACACCAAACGCAAGTGTTCAGTGTGTTCTTCTTCGGTTTTGGAGTAGACCAGATTATCATCAATGTAGATAATGACGAATTTGTCAAGATACTCCATAAACACTGAGTTCATGAGCCGCATAAAAGTGGCTGGAGCATTTGTGAGGCCAAAGGACATGACGGTGTACTCGTAAAGACCATAACGAGTCATGAACGCCGTTTTTGGAATGTCCTCCATTCGGATTTTGATTTGATGGTAGCCTGATCTCAAATCCATCTTGGAAAAGACTGTGGCACCACTCAATTGATCGAAAAGATCATTGATTCGAGGTAGAGGATACTTGTTCTTGATGGTTACTGCGTTGAGCGGCCGATAATCAACAACCAGACGCGGAACATTGGTATCCCTCTTCTTGACAAAGAGTGCAGGACATCCCCAAGAAGAAGTACTAGGTTGGATGTATCTTTTCCCTTCTAACTCTTCCAACTGCTTCTTCAGTTCAACCAACTCTTCTCGAGGCATACGATAAGGACGTCGAGAAACAGGAGCAGTTCCAGGAACCAGCTCGATGACAAACTCCACACTTCGATCAGGTGGCATGCCAGGTAATTCTTCCGAAAAGACATCAGGAAAGTCACAAACCACCGGAACATCAGAAATTTCAAGCGGAGGTAAGACATCAAGGGCATACAACTCAGCATCAGGAATATGTACTGCTGATGGAGGTGTTGCTGACGGAGACCAATACAGAATGGAGCTTCCGGAAAGATCGGTTAGAGTAAGAGACCTGGCTGCACAATCAATGACAGCCTGATATTTAGCTAGCCAATCCATGCCCAAAATGATATCGATGTCGGTTGACTTGAGGGCAATGAGGGGAATCGGAAAAAGAAGATATCCAATCTCAATTTTATTCCCATGGCTAACCATATTGGTTCGCCAAGTGGAACCCGGGGACTGAACCATTAGGGTAGAAGGCAACTTCACAAAGGTTATCCCATGCAATTGGGCAAACTCTTGGGATATGAATGAATGCGATGCTCCAGAATCAAACAGAACGGTAGCTAAAATGGAGTTGATTCGAAGCGTACCCATTATGACGCTTGGATCTGCTTCAGCTTCCTCAGCTGTGACATGGTCAGACGACCACGACCAACAACTGGAGGCTTGGTAGACTTAGTTGACTGTGGAACTCCATGAACACTGTGAGGGCACTCTCTCTTGAAGTGGCCAGGTTGACCACAAGTGAAGCACGCACCAGAACCTGGTGTAACCATGGCAGAACGATAGTTTGTTCCACCAGCATTGCTTGCAGGAGCACTTGGAGTTTGTGGACGAGGAGCATAACCAGAAGACTTTTGTGCATAAGGAGCACGAGGCACAGCACTGTATGGAATGAAAACACGGCGGCGCTGATTGCCTGATCCAGAAGACTGAGAAGTATCTCGAGTACGCTTGCGACTTTCCTCATAATACACCTTTCCTCTTTCTGCCTTCATAGCCTTGTTGACAAGATCTTGGCAGGTTGGGAAGTCCAGGAGATGAAGATCTCGACGAAGTTCAGGATCCAGTCCCTTGCGGAACAAGGCTTGCTTCTTGGCATCAGTGGACGTCTCTTCAGGAGCATAGCAGGCAAGGCGATAGAAATTACCTTGGTAGTCACAGATAGAACCACTGCCCTGAGTTAGCTTCAGAAACCCTTCTCTTTTCTCATCCATCAGACCCTCTGGGATATGATATGCACGGAAAGCAGCTTTGAACTCTGGCCAAGTTACTACATGACCGGTAGGCTGCATCAACAGGAAGTTTTCCCACCATGAACCAGCAGCTCCTTCAAGATGGTAGGTGGCAAAGTTCACCCAATCTGCTTGAGCAGCGTGGGCAACCTCAAGCTTGCGCTCGGTGGTGCGGAGCCAGTAGTCAGCATCAAGTGGCTCGGTTGAATAACTGAACACTGGTGGGGTGAGGCGGATGAAGCTTCGGATCCCCACTTGTTCCTCATGACGCTGAGCTGTGTTACACTCAATCCTTTCAAGGAGCCTCAGGTTGTCTGCACGATTGGCTTCATACATGGCCATAAGTTGGACCATAGAAGGAGGAGGAGGAAGGTCAGCATTCTCCTCGTGGCCATCTCCACGACCATTGCCACGGCCATGACCACGACCACGACCACGGCCAGCACCACTTCTAGTACCGCCTGACATCCTGAGGAGAAGACAAAAACCATGAGACACGGATTCACCGGAAGGATTCAACAGAAGGATAGCATATACCGAATGCAATGAGCATGCTGAGAAGACAAGACATGTGATATGAAGATATATCATCGTATCGATCATAGTAGTTAAACAAGCATACAAAATGTACACACTACTAACCGACTCACAAACCATGAAGATGGAATGCAAAGATGACATACCATCACCATGTCACATAAAGGCAAACAATTGGATGCTAAGTACCCGAAGCAAGAATAAAGGAACAATGCTTCAGATTAACTGAGGCATTCTGGAAACTCTGAGACAAGCAACCAGATACGAGTCTTGGAGAAAAATAACCCAAACCCGTGTATCCTAGATATTGAATTGATAGGAAAGAAGAGAAACCTTTTTCCAATCAAAACCAGATAAGATGACTCAGCATAGAGTGGCACCAGGTAAGGAGTAAAAAGAATCCTATTCAGAGTTTTGCAAATAAACTTTAGCTTTCAAATAGTTTTCGCAACCACTAGACTCAACACCGACCAGTTAACAAGGGTTTCCTATAGTCAGTCCTGCTCTGATACCAAAACCTGTGGCACCCCCGGGATCAGGGTTAGACAAATACCAGATCTTTGTCTGACATAAGCCTAAACTTGAGGTCGAGAGACTACAATGAGGGAATCGGTAACACAACAGTGACTCTATGACTAAAAAGAATATATTACAACTCTTAGCAGAGTAAGATCCAAATTATTACACGCAGAGGTCACTGACCCAACATTCAACAAGCAACGGAAGCAAATTATGTTATTCTAAATAACAAGATAGCAAAGGGCTTAAGAAGCCATAACATAAAGCGACGTCCCAGCTCATAAGTTGCAGGCTGCTGCCTGGGAACTCCAAACTAACCGTCGATGTTAACGTAGAAACCGCCTTCGGCTGCAGAGACTTCATCTGAAACAAAAGCATGCAAAGCCGAGTACAGGGACTCAGCAAGACTTAGTACAACCTTTTAGCAAAGCGGGTATGCGGGCTTTCTGGTAGATCTTCTTGTGCGTAAAGCCAGTTTTCCTTTGTAAGATAAGAGAGAAGAGAAGCTCGACTACTCAAAACCTTTGAAAAGGGATAAGGGAGCGACATCTCTATTTCTATAGATCATCATATTGTATCCACCAAACTTCATCATCTCGAACCACTATCCTCGGATCACCCCCTCAACACCCGAAGAAGGTGTCCGTAAACACACATTGTGTGCCAAGTTTTACGATTAGGTTCATGTTGTCTATGATCACAGAATCCATTCCCAAGTCGTCCATAACCGTGGACACAGCTTTTCGAAAAGATTTAACCCTGCAGGGGTGCACAACTTTACCCACACGTGCCAACCGACTCTTAATGCCAATATATTAGCTCTCTTCCGTGGAAAGCCGGCAGAGGGTGGTCGACCACGACCTTTACCTTGCTGTCGCCGAGACCATGAGTCACGCGCTAAGGATTGTTCCGCCGTAACGGGTCAAGTCCCGAAGTCGGTCCTTAACGATGTGAGGCGAGGTGGGTTTCACCAGGGACTCTAACCTAAGCCACCTCGGCCACGCTTACCTACCTATATGCTATGCACCTTTTCACAAACATTTTCAATGCATATGTCCAAATAACGCGCAAACTATGTGACTCATGGAATCTACTAGGCAAGTTAGTGAGTCGAGAGGGTACCATAATAGGGCCTCGTGTGGTTGTACGCTCGGCCATGGTTCAAGAGGCGAGAACTCGGTTCCTAGGGTCGGCAGAAACGAAACAACCCACCACATCCCAATGTGGCCTCTCGTCTGAGCCTTTAATCATGTTTATCATCATCTCTATACTTACCACGTCAACCTGTCAAGCTAGATTCATTTCATTTCATTATGAGGCTCCAGTCCGAAGACCGGAGTAGTAGCGTAACAAACTAAGCATGGCTAAGCATAAAGAGATAAAGGCTCTCGCGACGCACACATGCCAAACCTAGTTATGCTAGGAGCAGTGGATCAGGGTATCGAGGCTACAAAGGTCGGACATGCAGCAGATAGGGTAACTCTATCTATCGATAAAAGACAGTTGAATCGTATGCGATATGTAGGAACCACAGATAAAAGCATTTCAAAATCATAGATGAACCTGGTTAGGGCTTGCCTTGTCCCTCAGCGGATGAGTACGGTTCTTCGGTGGCGTTGACGTCGGACTCCGGCTCAGATCCTAGCGCGAAGAACCAAACACCGGAAAGGGAAACATACAATCACGACATGGCATAATGCAATGCGCATACAATATGAATGATATGTCATGTTAAAGGAATTCGGAAAACCCTAATTGCATCGTCAGATTAAAGGGGTTCCGGCATCGGACATCGCCATATGAGAGGGGTGTATTAGGGTTTTCTACTAAGCTCCACCTTTAATGGGTTCAATCATGTATGAAACATGTATAAACGAGTAGGAAATGTTTTTCTGATCGAAATGATATATAATTTTGTATTTTTCTGAATTTATATGAATTATTTATCAATTACGGAAAATGAAACAGAATTAAAGAAAATAAATATGGCGTCACGCTGACGTCAGCATGATGTCAGCGCGGCCATGAGCTCTCTGTGAGCTCGGGCTGAGCTCAATTCGAGCGATTGAGCCCGTAATCGGGCGCGCGGGCAGGGGCAAAAGGGGCAGGGCGACGCGGGGAACCAGTTGGTGGGGACGCCACCCACCAATGGTCGCCGGAGACGGCCGGCGGCGAGCTTGCGCGGAGGCCGGGGTCAGGCGCACGTCGCGGCGGGGCTACGGAGGGGGAGAGAGGAGGCCGAGAGCACCAGGAGGAGCAGTAGCTCACCAGGAAGCTCCACAGCTGGCCGGCGAGGGAGGGGGAGGGCTGTAGCGGCGGCGTTGAGCTGGTGGCCGGCGGCCGTCTGCGGAGAAGACGAGCGCGGCCACGGCGATTCCGGGCCTCCCGGCTTGCGCGCGTGGGCGGAGGAGGACGAGGGAGTCCGGGCGGACCTCGTGGCGGTGTCGGCTGGGCGCGGGGAGGCTCGGAACGGCGGCGAGGAGGAGCTCTGCGGCGGCTAGGGTTTGGCCGCGCCCTTGCAGAGAAGAGAGAGGAAGGAGGGCGCCAGGGGGAAGTGAGGTCGGGAGGGAAAGAAGGGAGGACGGGGCGTCCTCATCCCCTCGCCAGGCGAAGCAGGAGGTGGCCGGCGAGCCACCAGGCGCTGCCAGGCAGCTGCCTGCCTGTCAAAGGAGGAAGAAGACAAGGGATTTTTCCCAAAACCCCCTGGATTTTAGGGAATATTCTAGAAATTAAAAACAGGGTAGATTTTGATGGTTTTAGGGTGTTTTGACCCAAAATTTGAGGGTCTTTTGGCACAAAATTTTGTTAATGCAAAACTACAACAATTTGCAACATTGTTTCATAACATTTTAGTGCAAAGTTTCTCAAATTAATGCAAATGCATGCAATGCACATGAATAACTTAGCAACATTATTTGATTCACAAAGTTGGTCTGTTACAACTCTACCCCCCTTACAAGAATCTCGTCCCCGAGATTCCTATGTTTTAGAAAAGAAGGCAGGGTACTCAGATCGGAGACGATCTTCTCGTTCCCAGGTTGCTTCTGACTCAGAGTGATGAGACCACTGAACTTTCAGGAATTTGATGGTTTGACGCCGAGTTTTACGCTCAGCTTCATCAAGGATACGAATAGGATACCCTCGATAGGTCAGATCCTCTTGGAGATCAAGTGTCTCGTGATCAACACCACGAATGGGATCTTTGAAGCAACGTTTGAGTTGGGAGACATGGAAGACGTCATGAACTTCAGGAAAAGTTGGAGGGAGTTCCAACTTGTAGGCAATTGTACCTCGTTTTGCAAGGATGCGGAAAGGACCAACATAGCGAGGAGCTAGTTTGCCTTTTATACCGAAACGATGGACACCTTTTAAAGGAGTGACTCGAAGATAAGCTTGCTCGCCAGCTTCATAGCGAACTTCTTGATGATGACGATCATAATTGCTCTTTTGACGAGACTGGGCAGCTTTCAAACGTTCTCTGATAGTGCCAACTTGATCTTCTGCTTCCTTGATCATGTCCGGTCCAAAGAACTGTCTTTCACCGGTTTCTGACCAATTCAGAGGGGTTCGACATTTCCATCCATAAAGAGCTTCAAAAGGTGCCATGCCTAGGCTAGATTGGAAACTGTTGTTATAGGAGAATTCAGCAAATGGAAGGCACTTTTCCCAATTCTTGCCGAAGGATATAACACAGGCCCTGAGCATGTCTTCAAGGATTTGATTCACCCTCTCGGTTTGACCACCGGTTTGAGGATGATAGGCCGTGCTGAAGGAAAGACGAGTTCCCATAGCTTGTTGGAAACTGGCCCAGAACTTGGAAGTAAACAAGCTTCCTCGGTCAGAGATAATCCTCTTCGGAACACCATGAAGAGAGACTATTCGGGAAACATACAGATCTGCCAACTTGCTAGCAGTAATGTCTTCTCGGATAGGAAGGAAGTGAGCAACTTTGGATAGACGATCAACGATTACCCATATAGCATTGCTTCCTTTCTGAGTTTTGGGAAGTCCGGTAATGAAATCCATGCCAATTTCATCCCATTTCCATTCAGGAGTAGATAGAGGTTGAAGAGTACCAGCTGGTCTTTGATGTTCAGCTTTTACACGACGACAAACGTCGCATTCAGCTACGAAGCGAGCAATTTCTCTTTTCATCCGGGTCCACCAGAACCTTTGGCGAAGATCCTGATACATCTTTGTTCTTCCAGGATGAATATATAGAGGAGACTCATGAGCTTCTCGAAGGATAAGCTCTCTCAGGTTCTTTTTCTTTGGCACCACCAAGCGGTTACCAAAGTAAACAACACCTTGATCGTTGACGGAGAAACATTTAGCATCTCCGCTAGCAATGTTCTCTTTGATCTTAGTGATACCCAAATCACGCTTCTGAGCGTCTTTGATCTGGTCTTCAAGAGAGGGTTTCACCTCTAAGTTGGAAAGGAATCCCTGAGGAACAACTTCAAGATTGAGTCGTGCAAATTCCTCATGGAGGGCAGGTTGACATTGCTTGAGAATCAGATTGTTGCAACATGACTTCCGACTTAGGGCGTCAGCAACGACGTTAGCCTTGCCGGGCTGATAGTTAAGACCCAAATCATAGTCTTTAATGAGTTCCAACCATCTTGTCTGCCTGAGATTCAGATCCGGTTGGGTAAAGAGATACTTCAGGCTTTGATGATCTGAGTACAACTCGCAACGGTTACCGTAAAGGTAAGGTCGCCATTGCTTAAGAGCATGGACCACAGCTGCAAGCTCTAGATCATGAGTTGGATAATTGAGCTCATGTGGCTTCAACTGTCGAGAGGCATAAGCCACTACATGGCCATCTTGCATCAACACACATCCGAGCCCTTGAAGAGAGGCATCACAGAAGATGACAAAGTCTTTGCTTGTGTCTGCAAGGACAAGTACAGGAGCGGTAGTCAGCTTTATTTTCAGTGTCTGAAAACTTTCTTCAGCCTTTTCTGACCACTCAAACTTCTTATCTTTCTTCAGAAGATCAGTCATTGGTTTGACGATCTTAGAGAAATTCTCAATGTATCGACAGTAATAACCCGCCAATCCAAGAAAACTCCGAATTTCTTTGGCTGACTTAGGAGTCTTCCAGTCAAGAACGGATTGAACTTTATCTGGAATGACTGCAACACCTTTTGCAGAGACCACATGGCCAAGAAAGATGAGCTCTTGTAGCCAAAACTCACATTTAGAAAACTTGGCGTAGAGACGATGTTCACGAAGCTTGGTCAACA
The DNA here is from genome assembly GCF_019359855.2 of Lolium perenne. Taxonomy (NCBI): domain Eukaryota; kingdom Viridiplantae; phylum Streptophyta; class Magnoliopsida; order Poales; family Poaceae; genus Lolium; species Lolium perenne. The sequence goes on from NC_067245.2 coordinate 132,104,795, forward strand.
CCAAACGCAAGTGTTCAGTGTGTTCTTCTTCGGTTTTGGAGTAGACCAGATTATCATCAATGTAGATAATGACGAATTTGTCAAGATACTCCATAAACACTGAGTTCATGAGCCGCATAAAAGTGGCTGGAGCATTTGTGAGGCCAAAGGACATGACGGTGTACTCGTAAAGACCATAACGAGTCATGAACGCCGTTTTTGGAATGTCCTCCGTTCGGATTTTGATTTGATGGTAGCCTGATCTCAAATCCATCTTGGAAAAGACTGTGGCACCACTCAATTGATCGAAAAGATCATTGATTCGAGGTAGAGGATACTTGTTCTTGATGGTTACTGCGTTGAGCTGCCGATAATCAACAACCAGACGCGGAACATTGGTATCCCTCTTCTTGACAAAGAGTGCAGGACATCCCCAAGAAGAAGTACTAGGTTGGATGTATCTTTTCCCTTCTAACTCTTCCAACTGCTTCTTCAGTTCAACCAACTCTTCTCGAGGCATACGATAAGGACGTCGAGAAATAGGAGCAGTTCCAGGAACCAGCTCGATGACAAACTCCACACTTCGATCAGGTGGCATGCCAGGTAATTCTTCCGAAAAGACATCAGGGAAGTCACAAACCACCGGAACATCAGAAATTTCAAGCGGAGGTAAGACATCAAGGGCATACAATTCAGCATCAGGAATATGTACTGCTGATGGAGGTGTTGCTGACGGAGACCAATACAGAATGGAGCTTCCGGAAAGATCGGTTAGAGTAAGAGACCTGGCTGCACAATCAATGACAAATTTGATATTTAGCTAGCCAATCCATGCCCAAAATGATATCGATGTCGGTTGACTTGAGGGCAATGAGGGGAATCGGAAAAAGAAGATATCCAATCTCAATTTTATTCCCATGACTAACCATATTGGTTCGCCAAGTGGAACCCGGGGACTGAACCATTAGGGTAGAAGGCAACTTCACAAAGGTTATCCCATGCAATTGGGCAAACTCTTGGGATATGAATGAATGCGATGCTCCAGAATCAAACAGAACGGTAGCTAAAATGGAGTTGATTCGAAGCGTACCCATTATGACGCTTGGATCTGCTTCAGCTTCCTCAGCTGTGACATGGGTCAGACGACCACGACCAACAACTGGAGGCTTGGTAGACTTAGTTGACTGTGGAACTCCATGAACACTGTGAGGGCACTCTCTCTTGAAGTGGCCAGGTTGACCACAAGTGAAGCACGCACCAGAACCTGGTGTAACCATGGCAGAACGATAGTTTGTTCCACCAGCATTGCTTGCAGGAGCACTTGGAGTTTGTGGACGAGGAGCATAACCAGAAGACTTTTGTGCATAAGGAGCACGAGGCACAGCACTGTATGGAATGAAAACACGGCGGCGCTGATTGCCTGATCCAGAAGACTGAGAAGTATCTCGAGTACGCTTGCGACTTTCCTCATAATACACCTTTCCTCTTTCTGCCTTCATAGCCTTGTTGACAAGATCTTGGCAGGTTGGGAAGTCCAGGAGATGAAGATCTCGACGAAGTTCAGGATCCAGTCCCTTGCAGAACAAGGCTTGCTTCTTGGCATCAGTGGACGTCTCTTCAGGAGCATAGCAGGCAAGGCGATAGAAATTACCTTGGTAGTCACAGATAGAACCACTGCCCTGAGTTAGCTTCATAAACTCTTCTCTTTTCTCATCCATCAGACCCTCTGGGATATGATATGCACGGAAAGCAGCTTTGAACTCTGGCCAAGTTACTACATGACCGGTAGGCTGCATCAACAGGAAGTTTTCCCACCATGAACCAGCAGCTCCTTCAAGATGGTAGGTGGCAAAGTTCACCCAATCTGCTTGAGCAGCGTGGGCAACCTCAAGCTTGCGCTCGATGGTGCGGAGCCAGTAGTCAGCATCAAGTGGCTCGGTTGAATAACTGAACACTGGTGGGGTGAGGCGGATGAAGCTTCGGATCCCCACTTGTTCCTCATGACGCTGAGCTGTGTTACACTCAATCCTTTCAAGGAGCCTCAGGTTGTCTGCACGATTGGCTTCATACATGGCCATAAGTTGGACCATAGAAGGAGGAGGAGGAAGGTCAGCATTCTCCTCGTGGCCATCTCCACGACCATTGCCACGGCCATGACCACGACCACGACCACGGCCAGCACCACTTCTAGTACCGCCTGACATCCTGAGGAGAAGACAAAAACCATGAGACACGGATTCACCGGAAGGATTCAACAGAAGGATAGCATATACCGAATGCAATGAGCATGCTGAGAAGACAAGACATGTGATATGAAGATATATCATCGTATCGATCATAGTAGTTAAACAAGCATACAAAATGTACACACTACTAACCGACTCACAAACCATGAAGATGGAATGCAAAGATGACATACCATCACCATGTCACATAAAGGCAAACAATTGGATGCTAAGTACCCGAAGCAAGAATAAAGGAACAATGCTTCAGATTAACTGAGGCATTCTGGAAACTCTGAGACAAGCAACCAGATACGGAGTACTGGAGAAAAATAACCCAAACCCGTGTATCCTAGATATTGAATTGATAGGAAAGAAGAGAAACCTTTTTCCAATCAAAACCAGATAAGATGACTCAGCATAGAGTGGCACCAGGTAAGGAGTAAAAAGAATCCTATTCAGAGTTTTGCAAATAAACTTTAGCTTTCAAATAGTTTTTGCAACCACTAGACTCAACACCGACCAGTTAACAAGGGTTTCCTATAGTCAGTCCTGCTCTGATACCAAAACCTGTGGCACCCCCGGGATCAGGGTTAGACAAATACCAGATCTTTGTCTGACATAAGCCTAAACTTGAGGTCGAGAGACTACAATGAGGGAATCGGTAACACAACAGTGACTCTACGACTAAAAAGAATATACTACAACTCTTAGCAGAGTAAGATCCAAATTATTACACGCAGAGGTCACTGACCCAACATTCAACAAGCAACGGAAGCAAATTATGTTATTCTAAATAACAAGATAGCAAAGGGCTTAAGAAGCCATAACATAAAGCGACGTCCCAGCTCATAAGTCGCAGGCTGCTGCTTGGGAACTCCAAACTAACCGTCGATGTTAACGTAGAAACCGCCTTCGGCTGCAGAGACTTCATCTGAAACAAAAGCATGCAAAGCCGAGTACAGGGACTCAGCAAGACTTAGTACAACCTTTTAGCAAAGCGGGTATGCGGGCTTTCTGGTAGATCTTCTTGTGCGTAAAGCCAGTTTTCCTTTGTAAGATAAGAGAGAAGAGAAGCTCGACTACTCAAAACCTTTGAAAAGGGATAAGGGAGCGACATCTCTATTTCTATAGATCATCATATTGTATCCACCAAACTTCATCATCTCGAACCACTATCCTCGGATCACCCCCTCAACACCCGAAGAAGGTGTCCGTAAACACACATTGTGTGCCAAGTTTTACGATTAGGTTCATGTTGTCTATGATCACAGAATCCATTCCCAAGTCGTCCATAACTGTGGACACAGCTTTTCGAAAAGATTTAACCCTGCAGGGGTGCACAACTTTACCCACAGGTGCCAATCGACTCTTAATGCCAATATATTAGCTCTCTTCCGTGGAAAGCCGGCAGAGGGTGGTCGACCACGACCTTTACCTTGCTGTCGCCGAGACCATGAGTCACGCGCTAAGGATTGTTCCGCCGTAACGGGTCAAGTCCCGAAGTCGGTCCTTAACGATGTGAGGCAAGGTGGGTTTCACCAGGGACTCTAACCTAAGCCACCTCGGCCACGCTTACCTACCTATATGCTATGCACCTTTTCACAAACATTTTCAATGCATATGTCCAAATAACGCGCAAACTATGTGACTCATGGAATCTACTAGGCAAGTTAGTGAGTCGAGAGGGTACCATAATAGGGCCTCGTGTGGTTGTACGCTCGGCCATGGTTCAAGAGGCGAGAACTCGGTTCCTAGGGTTGGCAGAAACGAAACAACCCACCACATCCCAATGTGGCCTCTCGTCTGAGCCTTTAATCATGTTTATCATCATCTCTATACTTACCACGTCAACCTGTCAAGCTAGATTCATTTCATTTCATTATGAGGCTCCAGTCCGAAGACCGGAGTAGTAGCGTAACAAACTAAGCATGGCTAAGCATAAAGAGATAAAGGCTCTCGCGACGCACACATGCCAAACCTAGTTATGCTAGGAGCAGTGGATCAGGGTATCGAGGCTAGAAAGGTCGGACATGCAGCAGATAGGGTAACTCTATCTATCGATAAAAGACAGTTGAATCGTATGCGATATGTAGGAACCACAGATAAAAGCATTTCAAAATCATAGATGAACCTGGTTAGGGCTTGCCTTGTCCCTCAGCGGATGAGTACGGTTCTTCGGTGGCGTTGACGTCGGACTCCGGCTCAGATCCTAGCGCGAAGAACCAAACACCGGAAAGGGAAACATACAATCATGACATGGCATAATGCAATGCGCATACAATATGAATGATATGTCATGTTAAAGGAATTCGGAAAACCCTAATTGCATCGTCAGATTAAAGGGGTTCCGGCATCGGACACCGCCATATGAGAGGGGTGTATTAGGGTTTTCTACTAAGCTCCACCTTTAATGGGTTCAATCATGTATGAAACATGTATAAACGAGTAGGAAATGTTTTTCTGATCGAAATGATATATAATTTTGTATTTTTCTGAATTTATATGAATTATTTATCAATTACGGAAAATGAAACAGAATTAAAGAAAATAAATATGGCGTCACGCTGACGTCAGCATGACGTCAGCGCGGCCATGAGCTCTCTGTGAGCTTGGGCTGAGCTCAATTCGAGCGATTGAGCCCGTAATCGGGCGCGCGGGCAGGGGCAAAAGGGGCAGGGCGACGCGGGGAACCAGTTGGTGGGGGTGCCGCCCACCAATGGTCGCCGGAGACGGCCGGCGGCGAGCTTGCGCGGAGGCCGGGGTCGGGCGCACGTCGCGGCGGGGCTACGGAGGGGGAGAGAGGAGGCCGTGAGCACCAGGAGGAGCGATGGCTCACCGAAGCTCCACAGCTGGCCGGTGAGGGAGGGGGAGGGCTGTAGCGGCGGCGTTGAGCTGGTGGCCGGCGGCCGTCTGCGGAGAAGACGAGCGCGGCAACGGCGATTCCGGGCCTCCCTGCTTGCGTGCGTGGGCGGAGGAGGACGAGGGAGTCCGGGCGGACCTCGTGGCGGCGTCGGCTGGGCGCGGGGAGGCTCGGAACGGCGGCGAGGAGGAGCTCTGCGGCGGCTAGGGTTTGGCCGCGCCCTTGCAGAGAAGAGAGAGGAAGGAGGGCGCCAGGGGGAAGTGAGGTCGGGAGGGAAAGAAGGGAGGACGGGGCGTCCTCATCCCCTCGCCAGGCGAAGCAGGAGGTGGCCGGCGAGCCACCAGGCGCTGCCAGGCAGCTGCCTGCCTGTCGAAGGAGGAAGAAGACAAGGGATTTTTCCCAAAACCCCCTGGATTTTAGGGAATATTCTAGAAATTAAAAACAAGGTAGATTTTGATGGTTTTAGGGTGTTTTACCCAAAATTTGAGGGTCTTTTGGCACAAAATTTTGTTAATGCAAAACTACAACAATTTGCAACATTGTTTCATAACATTTTAGTGCAAAGTTTCTCAAATTAATGCAAATGCATGCAATGCACATGAACAACTTAGCAACATTATTTGATTCACAAAGTTGGTCTGTTACATTGTTGGTCTTGGTGTAGTGTCGTCGGTGAGCGAGGCTACATCATCTCCCCCCTTGGGAAAGAGTCGTCCTCGAGTCGTGTTCTTCCTCATCTCCATGGTAGGGCGATAAGTCCGAGATGTTGAACGTGTTGCTCACCAATTACTTGGAGGTCGGGATGTCAATGACGTAGGCGTTGTTGTTGATGCGTTTGAGGACCTTGAAGGGGCCATCTCCTCTTGGCTTGAGCTTTGAGTTACGTTCATGAGGAAACCGCTCTTTGCGAAGGTGAATCCTTCTTGAAATATCCTTTCCTTCTTCTTGGCGTTGAGGCGGGTAGCTTGACGAAGCACATGTTCTTGGATGGTTGCTCTTGTTTCTTCATGTAGTTTCTTCATGGCGGCGGTGCGCCTGTCGAAGTCCATGTTTGTCCTCTCATGAAGAGGGAGTGGTAGGATGTCGAGTGCTGTGGGAGGGTCGAAGCCGTAGACGATCATGAAGGGACTCCGTGATGTTGTAGAGTGCGTGGCTCGATTGTAGGCGAACTCCACGTGCGGAAGTCACTCTTCCCATGACTTCAAGTTTTTCTTCACTAGTATGCGTAGAAGAGTTGAGAGGCTTCGATTGACTGACACGCGTACAGCACGCGACCGTTGGGAACCCCAAGTGGAAGGTGTGATGCGTACAACAGTAAGTTTCCCTCAGTTAGAAACCAAGGTTTATCGAACCAGTAGGAGTCAAGAAGCACGTTGAAGGTTGATGGCGGCGAGATGTAGTGCGGCGCAACACCAGGGATTCTGGCGCCAACGTGGAACCTGCACAACACAACCAAAGTACTTTGCCCCAACGAAACAGTGAGGTTGTCAATCTCACCGGCTTGCTGTAACAAAGGATTAGATGTATAGTGTGGATGATGATTGTTTGCAGAGAACAGTAGAACAAGTATTGCAGCAGATTTGTATTCGATGTAAAAGAATGGACCGGGGTCCACAGTTCACTAGAGGTGTCTCTCCCATAAGATAAATAGCATGTTGGGTGAACAAATTACAGTTGGGCAATTGACAAATAGAGAGGGCATGACAATGCACATACATGATATGATGAGTATTGTGAGATTTAATTGGGCATTACGACAAAGTACATAGACCGCTATCCAGCATGCATCTATGCCTAAAAAGTCCACCTTCAGGTTATCATCCGAACCCCTTCCAGTATTAAGTTGAAAACAGCAGACAATTGCATTAAGTATGGTGCGTAATGTAATCAATAACTACATCCTCGGACATAGCATCAATGTTTTATCCCTAGTGGCAACAGCACATCCACAACCTTAGGGGTTTCTGTCACTCCCCCAGATTCAACGGAGACATGAACCCACTATCGAGCATAAATACTCCCTCTTGGAGTTACAAGCATCAACTTGGCCAAAGCCTCTACTAGTAACGGAGAGCTTGCAAGATCATAAACAACACATAGATAGATTGATAATCAACATAACATAGTATTCTCTATCCATCGGATCCCAACAAACACAACATATAGCATTACAGATAGATGATCTTGATCATGTTAGGCAGCTCACAAGATCCGACAATGAAGCACATAAGGAGAAGACAACCATCTAGCTACTGCTATGGACCCATAGTCCAGGGGTGAACTACTCACTCATCACTCCGGAGGCGACCATGGCGGTGAAGAGTCCTCCGGGAGATGATTCCCCTCTCAGGCAGGGTGCCGGAGGCGTTCTCCTGAATCCCCCGAGATGGGATTGGCGGCGGCGGCGTCTCTGGAAGGTTTTCCGTATCATGGCTCTCGGTACTGGGGGTTTCGCGACGAAGGCTATATGTAGGCGGAAGGGCAGGTCAGGGGGCCACAGGAGGGCCCCACACGCTAGGCCGGCGTGGGCCCCCCTTGGGCCGTGCCGCCCTAGTGTGGCGGCGCCCCGTGGCCCCACTTCATCTTCCCTTCGGTCTTCTGGAAGCTTCGTGTGAAAATAGGCCCCTGGGCGTTGATTTCGTCCAATTCCGAGAATATTTCCTTACTAGGATTTCTGAAACCAAAAACAGCAGAAAACAACAACTGGCTCTTCGGCATCTCGTTAATAGGTTAGTGCCGGGAAATGCATAAATATGACATAAAGTATGCATAAAACATGTAGATATCATCAATAATGTGGCATGGAACATAAGAAATTATCGATACGTCGGAGACGTATCAGCATCCCCAAGCTTAGTTTCTGCTCGTCCCGAGCAGGTAAACGATAACAAAGATAATTTCTGGAGTGACATGCCATCATAACCTTGATCATACTATTGTAAGCATATGTAATGAATGCAGCGATCCAAACAATGTAAATGACATGAGTAAACAAATGAATCATATAGCAAAGAATTTTCATGAATAGTACTTCAAGACAAGCATCAATAAGTCTTGCATAAGAGTTAACTCATAAAGCAATAATTCAAAGTAAAGGTATTGAAGCAACACAAAGGAAGATTAAGTTTCAGCGGTTGCTTTCAACTTGTAACATGTATATCTCATGGATATTTGTCAATGTAAAGTAATATAACGAGTGCAATATGCAAGTATGTAGGAATCAATGCACAGTTCACACAAGTGTTTGCTTCTTGAGGTGGAGAGAGATAGGTGAACTGACTCAACAATAAAAGTAAAAGAATGGCCCTTCGCAGAGGGAAGCATTGATTGCTATATTTGTGCTAGAGCTTTGATTTTGAAAACAAGAAACAATTTTGTCAAAGGTAGTAATAAAGCATATGTGTTATGTAAATTATATCTTACAAGTCGCAAGCCTCATGCATAGTATACTAATAGTGCCCGCACCTTGTCCTAATTAGCTCGGATTACCTGGATTATCATTGCAATGCATATGTTTTAACCAAGTGTCACAAAGGGGTACCTCTATGCCGCCTGTACAAAGGTCTAAGGAGAAAGCTCGCATTAGATTTCTCGCTATTGATTATTCTCAACTTAGACATCCATACCGGGACAACATAGACAACAGATAATGGACTCCTCTTTTATGCATAAGCATGTAGCAACAATTAATTTTCTCATATGAGATTGAGGGTATTTGTCCAAAACTGAAACTTCCACCATGGATCATGGCTTTAGTTAGCGGCCCAATGTTCTTCTCTAACATTATGCATGCTCTAACCATTCTAGCGGTAAATCTCCCTTACTTCAGACAAGACGGACATGCATAGCAACTCACATGATATTCAACAAAGAGTAGTTGATGGCGTCCCCAGGAACATGGTTATCGCACAACAAGCAACTTAATAAGAGATAAAGTGCATAAGTACATATTCAATACCACAATAGTTTTTAGGCTATTTGTCCCATGAGCTATATATTGTAAAGGTAGAGAATAGAAATTTTAAAGGTAGCACTCAAGCAATTTACTTTGGAATGGCGGAGAAATACCATGTAGTAGGTAGGTATGGTGGACACAAATGGCATAGTGGTTGGCTCAAGGATTTGGATGCATGAGAAGTATTCCCTCTCGATACAAGGCTTAGGCTAGCAAGGTTATTTGAAACAAACACAAGGATGAACCGGTGCAGCAAAACTCACATAAAAGACATATTGTAAACATTATAATACTCTACACCGTCTTCCTTGTTGTTCAAACTCAATACTAGAAATTATCTAGACCTTAGAGAGACCAATTATGCAAACCAAATTTTAGCAAGCTCTATGTATTTCTTCATTAATAGGTGAAAAGTATATGATGCAAGAGCTTAAACATGAGCACAACAATTGCCAAGTATCACATTATCCAAGACAATTTAGCAATTACTACACGTATCATTTTCTAATTCCAACCATATAACAATTTAATGAAGAAGATTCAACCTTCGCCATGAATACTATGAGTAAAGCCTAAGGACATATTTGTCCATATGCAACAGCGGAGCGTGTCTCTCTCCCACACAATGAATGCTAGGATCCATTTTATTCAAACAAAACAAAAACAAAAACAAACCGACGCTCCAAGCAAAGTGCATAAGATGTGATGGAATAAAAATATAGTTTCACTAGAGAAACCTGATAATGTTGTCGATGAAGAAGGGGATGCCTTGGGCATCCCCAAGCTTAGACGCTTGAGTCTTCTTGATATATGCAGGGGTGAACCACCTGGGCATCCCCAAGCTTAGAGCTTTCACTCTCCTTGATCATATTGTATCATCTCCCTCTCTTGATCCTTGAAAACTTCCTCCACACCAAACTCAAAACAACTCATTAGAGGGTTAGTGCACAATCAAAATTCACATGTTCAGAGGTGACACAATCATTCTTAACAGTTCTGGACATTGCACAAAGCTACTGAAAGTTAATGGAATCGAAAAATCCATCAAGCATAGCAAAACAGGCAATGCGAAATAAAAGGCAGAATCTGTCAAAACAGAGCAGTTCGTAAAGATGAATTTTATTGAGGCACCAGACTTGCTCAAATGAAAATGCTCAAATTTAATGAAAGTTGCGTACATATCTGAGGATCACTCACGTAAATTGGCATAATTTTCTGAGTTACCTACAGAGAATTTGGCCCAGATTCATGACAGCAATGAAATCTGTTTTCTGCGCAGTAATCCAAATCTAGTATGAACCTTACTATCAACGACTTTACTTGGCACAACAATGCACAAAACTAAGATAAGGAGAGGTTGCTACAGTAGTAACAACTTCCAAGACTCAAATATAAAATAAACGTACTGTAGTAAAAACATGGGTTGTCTCCCATAAGCGCTTTTCTTTAACGCCTTTCAGCTAGGCGCAGAAAGTGTGTATCAAGTATTATCAAGAGACGAAGTATCAACATCATAATTTGTTCTAATAATAGAATCAAAAGGTAACTTCATTCTCTTTCTAGGGAAGTGTTCCATACCTTTCTTGAGAGGAAATTGATATTTAATATTACCTTCCTTCATATCAATGATAGCACCAACAGTTCGAAGAAAACGTCTTCCCAATATAATGGGACAAGATGCATTGCATTCAATATCCAAGACAACAAAATCAACGGGGACAAGGTTATTGTTAACGGTAATGCGAACATTATCAACTCTCCCCAAAGGTTTCTTTGTAGAATTATCAGCAAGATTAACATCCAAATAACAATTTTTTAATGGTGGCAAGTCAAGCATATGATAGATCTTTCTAGGCATAACGGAAATACTTGCACCAAGATCACATAAAGCATTACAATCAAAGTCATTGACCTTCATCTTAATGATGGGCTCCCAACCATCCTCTAGCTTCCTAGGAATAGAAGTTTCGCGTTCTAGTTTCTCTTCTCTAGCTTTTATGAGAGCATTTGTAATATGTTTCGTGAAAGCCAAATTTATAGCACTAGCATTAGGACTCTTAGCAAGTTTTTGTAAGAACTTTATAACTTCAGAGATGTGGCAATCATCAAAATCCAAACCATTATGATCTAAAGCAATGGGATCATTATCCCCAATGTTGGAAAAAATTTCAGCAGTTTTATCACAGGCAGTTTCAGCAGTTTTAGCAGTTTCAGGCAGTTTTTCGCGCTTTGCATTAGAAGTGGAAACATTGCCAACACCAATTATTTTACCATTATCAGTAGGTGGTGCAGCAACATGTGTAGCATTAGCATTGCTAGTGGTGGTAATAGTCCAAACTTTAGCTATATTATCTTCTTTTTCTTTTTCTTCTTTTTCCCACCTAGCACGCAATTCGGCCATCAATCTTATATTCTCATTAATTCTAACTTGGATGGCATTTGCTGTAGTGACAATTTTATGATTATGATTTTCATTAGGCATAACTTTCAATTTCAAAAGATCAACATCAGCAGCAAGACTATCGACTTTAGAAGCAAGTATATCAATTTACCCAAGCTTTTCTTCAACAGATTTGTTAAAAGCAGTTTGTGTACTAATAAATTCTTTAAGCATGGCTTCAAGTCCAGGGGGTGTGTTCCTATTATTGTTGTAAGAATTCTCATAAGAATTACCATAGCCGTTGCCATTATTATAAGGATATGGCCTATAGTTGTTACTAGAATTGTTCCGGTAAGCATTGTTGTTGAAATTATTATTTTTAATGTAGTTCACATCAACATGTTCTTCTTGAGCAACCAATGAAGCTAACGGAACATTATTAGGATCAACATTAGTCCTATCATTCACAAGCATAGACATAATAGCGTCAATCTTATCACTCAAGGAAGAGGTTTCTTCGACAGAATTTACCTTCTTACCTTGTGGAGCTCTTTCCGTGTGCCATTCAGAGTAATTAATCATCATATTATCAAGAAGCTTTGTTGCTTCACCAATAGTGATGGACATAAAGGTACCTCCAGCAGCTGAATCCAATAGGTTTCGCGAAGAAAAATTCAGTCCTGCATAAAAGGTTTGGATGATCATCCAAGTAGTCAGTCCATGGGTTGGGCAATTTTTAACCAAAGATTTCATTCTTTCCCATGCTTGTGCAACATGCTCAGTATCCAATTGTTTAAAATTCATTATGCTACTCCTCAAAGATATAATTTTAGCAGGGGGATAATATCTACCAATAAAAGCATCCTTGCATTTAGTCCATGAATCAATACTATTCTTAGGCAGAGATAGCAACCAATCTTTAGCTCTTCCTCTTAATGAGAAAGGGAACAATTTTAATTTTATAATGTCACCATCTACATCCTTATACTTTTGCATTTCACATAATTCAACAAAATTATTGAGATGGGCAGCAGCATCATCAGAACTAACACCAGAAAATTGCTCTCTCATAACAAGATTCAGTAAAGCAGGTTTAATTTCAAAGAATTCTGCTGTAGTAGCAGGTGGAGCAATAGGTGTGCATAAGAAATCATTATTATTTGTGGTTGTGAAGTCACACAACTTAGTATTTTCAGGAGTACCCATTTCAGCAATAGTAAATAAAGCAAACTAGATAAAGTAAATGCAAGTAACTAATTTTTTGTGTGTTTTTAATATAGCAATCAAGATAGCAAATAAAGTAAAACTAGCAACTAATTTTTTTGTATTTCGATATAATGCAGCAAACAAAGTAGTAAATAAAATAAAGCAAGACAAAAACAAAGTAAAGAGATTGGGATGTGGAGACTCCCCTTGCAGCGTGTCTTGATCTCCCCGGCAACGGCGCCAGAAATTTAGCTTGACACGCGTACAACACGCGACCGTTGGGAACCCCAAGTGGAAGGTGTGATGCGTACAGCAGTAAGTTTCCCTCAGTTAGAAACCAAGGTTTATCGAATCAGTAGGAGTCAAGAAGCACGTTGAAGGTTGATGGCGGCGAGATGTAGTGCGGCGCAACACCAGGGATTCCGGCGCCAACGTGGAACCTGCACAACACAACCAAAGTACTTTGCCCCAACGAAACAGTGAGGTTGTCAATCTCACCGGCTTGCTGTAACAAAGGATTAGATGTATAGTGTGGATGATGATTGTTTGCAGAGAACAGTAGAACAAGTATTGCAGCAGATTTGTATTCGATGTAAAAGAATGGACCGGGGTCCACAGTTCACTAGAGGTGTCTCTCCCATAAGATAAATAGCATGTTGGGTGAACAAATTACAGTTGGGAAATTGACAAATAGAGAGGGCATGACAATGCACATACATGATATGATGAGTATTGTGAGATTTAATTGGGCATTACGACAAAGTACATAGACCGCTATCCAGCATGCATCTATGCCTAAAAAGTCCACCTTCAGGTTATCATCCGAACCCCTTCCAGTATTAAGTTGAAAACAACAGACAATTGCATTAAGTATGGTGCGTAATGTAATCAATAACTACATCCTCGGACATAGCATCAATGTTTTATCCCTAGTGGCAACAGCACATACACAACCTTAGGGGTTTCTGTCACTCCCCCAGATTCAACGGAGACATGAACCCACTATCGAGCATAAATACTCCCTCTTGGAGTTATAAGCATCAACTTGGCCAAAGCCTCTACTAGTAACGGAGAGCATGCAAGATCATAAACAACACATAGATAGATTGATAATCAACATAACATAGTTTTCTCTATCCATCGGATCCCAACAAACACAACATATAGCATTACAGATAGATGATCTTGATCATGTTAGGCAGCTCACAAGATCCGACAATGAAGCACATAAGGAGAAGACAACCATCTAGCTACTGCTATGGACCCATAGCCCAGGGGTGAACTACTCACTCATCACTCCGGAGGCGACCATGGCGGTGAAGAGTCCTCCGGGAGATGATTCCCCTCTCCGGCAGGGTGCCGGAGGCGTTCTCCTGAATCCCCCGAGATGGGATTGGCGGCGTGTCAACACCCGGATTTTTAAGTCCGGATGCCTATTATGTCATACATCGCAATCCCAGGAATATTGTTGTTGCGAGGCATAATAGTTAAGTATCACAGTCATCATTCATTACAAACCATAAGTCTTACAAATTGGAATCACATGATCCATATTACACGAATAGTTGATCTATCGATCAACGAACAAACACAAGTTCATAGTTCATAGCGGAAGCGTAAGATACAAGGACTCTCTAGTCCACAGGCCAACGCTTGACGTCGGAAGACTCCTAGTTGTCGTAGGCGTCCTGCTGGTCATCTCCTTGTTCATCTTCATACTCTGGCCATTTGAATAGCCAGGGACAAAGACGTGAGTACTTCAAGTACTCGCAAACTAATACTAATGTGTGTGCTAGACATTTCTAGTATGGTTTGCTAAGCTCTAGTTTATTTGCATAAAGCCAGTTTTAGTTCACAAGTATTTGAGAAAAGCTTGTTCATATGCTAACTAACTCAAGTGGGAACATTAGTGTCATTCCCACCATTCAAGTGGTGATTTCAATTCAATTCACCACAAGTCATTTCACCATCATCTTTTTCAAAGATATGACATCGGAAACTGTATGGCCTTTCCAACCGTCTGTAACCGTGGACGCGGCTATTCGAATAGATGTACACTCTGCAGAGGTTGCACACTTGTGCCACAACATTTGATTTCATCCGTCGGGATTACCCCGAATCATCGTAACACAGTACGCGGATCATCAACCATAACCTTTAACATCCCAAAAATTCAAAACAAAACCAATGAATTTCCTAGTTCCAAATTTTGGAACCAACAAAAACTTTTATTAAATTAAGTTTGATGCTTAGTGATCTTGCTTAATTCTTGTGCTATTGCCATGATTGCTTGTTATAGTAGTTTGAAATAATCTTAAACCCTAAACCTCACCCCTCTTTTCACCATCCTAGTTAAAATAAAATAAAAGAAAATTAAATAAGAAAAAGGCATATGTGCCTATGGCTATATTTATAAAACCTTACCCTAATCTTTTCTACTTTGCTTAGAGGTTTGGAAAACCTTCATACACCTTACCTAGTACTTATCAAACCTAATCCAAGTTGTTTCCAAAGAAAATAAAAAGGAACTAAAAATGCCATAGAGGCATATGAGAGTAAAATAGCAAATATGTGAATTTAAGAATCTTGACCCTAAGACATGTTGTGAATGGTTGGATCACTCCTATATACCATTTCAACCCTCAACAACACCAATTGGGTCAAGCTAAGTCAAACTAGAACTCAAATGCAACATATGCATAGAGGCATATGTGACACATAGCCATAATACCCAATTCTTGCCCTATGACTTAAAACCTTGACCACTTGATGTGAAACCACCTCTCAACTTAATATAATACTAAATTGACCCTAACCCATGTCCAAGTAAAGCAAGATGAACAATTTACAAGTTTAATGAAATATGACACATCACCCCTTATGTGTTATGGCCATTTTTGCAAATCTTTGAGCAAGACCATTTGAATTGGTTTCAATGGTCTTAAAATGTTTCTAAACTAATAAGAATCACATTAGAGTCAAGAAAGGTCAAATCAAATGAAGAGAAATCAATTTGTGAGATAATCCCAATTTCACTCACATACACATAAGACCAATTTTGCAAATCTTCACCAAAGGCCACCATTGCTTGATCTCTTGCTTGTATAATTTTTATATATGATAAACAAACACAACTGCATCAAAGAAACAAGAATCAATTCAAAGGAAATCTCAAAACCATCACACATGTGATAATGGTCATATTGCCATTTTATAAATGTTCCCTACTTTACCCCCTGGTTTTGACTTTTCTTCAAACTAAACTTGGTCAACCAAAGCCATGTCATCCAAGACCAGGTCAAGGTGAGTAACTTTCATGTTGACCACCATAGCTAGAGTTGACTAGATTGACCAGTATGAATGTGACAAATAGTGTATGTGAAGCAAAGTGAAGATCAACCTCAAATTTGAAACTTTGCAAAACAACTCCAAATTGGACACCACCACCACCATTCTTTCTCTTTAATTATATGGTTGAGCTCCACCAAAAATAAATCCAAAATTCGACCAAAAGTTTCATGCGGCCATTTTCACAAACACATGGCAGGCATCAATTGCAAAATGGCATACACTCTATTATCTTCTGGGTTTTTGCCTAAACCCCTTTCCATCTTGATCATTGATTGTTCCTGCACCCTCTCTGCATCAAGCCAAGCACTTTTGCTCTGTTTAAAGTGAGGGAATGATCACATTGTTGCCACCCCGTACCAATGCCGGCTACCCTCACTCCATTCCTCTCTGGCCCTCATCTCTCCCTTGTACCATGTCAATTAGGTAGCCTACACCTCACTGAACCTGCTGGTACCATCCCTGGCTCGAACCTTGCACGCCATTGGCCGGAACACGCTCGCCCAGACACGCCCAGAACATGCCAGGCACGCGGTGAGCGCGCCCAGACAGCGTCCTGGACGCGCCAGAGCGACACTCGACCCGCCGCCCTTGTCCTCCCCTGCAAGGTCTAGCACTGCGTCGAGCACCGCCTCGCCACCCTCTGCAGGCTAGACAACGTCGCTAGCCCGCGGCCGCCTTGTCACCGTCGCCATCATCAAAAACCTGCCGCTCCCGTACTGTAAGCACTCGACGACGCCAGCACGCCCTCGTCCTCCCCTTGCTGCCCCCTTCACGCGCGTCGTCCTCGCCATGATCTCGCCTACACAACGCGCCCCTTAGCTTGCCCCTTTACCCCTCCAAACGCCGGCGCCATGGACGACCTCCCACGAGCACCCACAACACCTCGACCCCCTATAAAAGGAAGCAACCCCAGCACGAGTTTCTCACACCATTCGCTTCCCCTCTTCCTTCTGATCATCCTCGATCCCTTGCTCATCCACATTGCGCAGTAGATAGCTCCAATTTCATCGCCGACCACCGCCACACTAGCTCCTCACCGCCGTCGATTCCGTCTACCTCAAGCCCTCCCCCGACTACCGCTGACCTCGCCGTCGACTCCTCGTTCACCTGCGACCCTCGCCGTCCCTCGCCGGAGCTCCATCACGCCGCCGACCCCCTACCTCGCCGTCGCAGCACGCCCTCCTCCCCCGTCAAGGACGACGATCCTCAGCCGTGCGATCGTCGTCTGATCCGACGGTCGTCATCGCGTACCGTTTCGGTAAGGAAACAAGTCGCTGACGTGTGGGACCCCATGTCAGCAGGCCCGAACCGTTACTGGGCCACTTTCCCTGTTTTAAACCAATTAGGCCCAATTCTTTTCCCGCCTGAGCCCATCTAGCCTTGTTCAAATTATTTTGATTCAGCAAATTTCAATACTGATGCAGTGCTAGAAATTGAATAGCTTTAAATCTACAAATCCAAATCTGGTGATTCAAAATGCTATAGAAAGCTTATGAAATTTTCTAACTAACCTCACTGGATTTAACCTCATATCTTGTGTAGATTTTGAATAGCAAAAATAAAAAAACAGATACTTTTCAGTATTCAAATAAATCTTAAAAATCAACCATTGTGAAATTTGAAGTGAATCCAATTGCAATAATTCACATTTAACAAACCCTAATTTACTATGTAAAAATATGATATGGGTTCTGTACATGATCATGGGCTAGAACCAAAATATTGGCTATGTAGTCAATACTAATCCATTTAAACTATATCAAAATTTTAGGAATTTAAATCTATGAGGTGTAGCACCTCATTTAAATCATTGTCTCAAGTATGATGAAGTAATGTGTTGACCTTTAATTACTTGGGCTCATACTTGCTCACTTGTAGAATTTAAATCAAAGTAGTATTTAATATTGCAATGGTTATTTAAATCACATGAGATGATAAATCTCATTTAAATCCCTTTTCTCAAATAATAAGTGTGAAGTGTTGATCTTGGTCAACATGTGATCATCCCTGGTTATTTGAGAAGATTAAATCTTAAGAAGATTCAATGAGAGGAAATTATTTCTCCAAACCAAAGGGAAACCCTAATTCCAATTTTCAATGAGAGGAAATTATTTCCCCTAATATTAAATAAGAAAACCCTAGCATAATTTGTGAATATATGTTAAGTAGTGATGCTAGATCAATTGTGTGAGCCAATAAGGCTAATTAAGATTACTTAAGTGTTGATTGGTGATTGTATCCTCGTATTCGTTTATAGACGCTAGTACCGGAGACTATCAAGAGGAAGAGGTCTTCTACCAAGAGGAAGAGCAAGAGAACTTTGATCACATCACCAATCAAGGCAAGCTATTACCAATGCAAGCTAGACTAATGCAAACCATTTTGGTTGCAAGTTTATATTCTTGCCAAGTGCAAAGCTCTACAAGAGCAAGGCACCATTACACTTTACTTTATGAACCTATCCCAAGTTTTTTACTTTACAAGCTTTACTTGATTTTATTTATCAAAGTTACTTTTTGATTTATGATTCACTTGGTTGAATTATAGAGTAGTACAAGAGAATCACACTTAGCCTAGCAAGCTCCAAGATACTTAGCTCCCCTCATAACTAGTGGCTAGTGCTCAGTATTAAAAGTGACTACTCTAGTTGGGAACTTGTGAATTGAAATGAATTTGAAAACCTTGGAATGATGAGTCATTCTATGGAGAGATTTTGAAGGTGAATATGACTGGTGAATGACTTGGTGAATTTTACAAAAACTGATGGTTGGGTTCGGATGCGATACCATTCCAATTTTACAAGTACCCCCACAATACCTGAATCTGGGTAAGGCTTAGCTGGAAACTTATGTATTTTAGTATGGGTTCCCTCTAAACAAGCATCATAGGGGTTATGATGAGGCTGCCTCCGTACTGGTGAAGTGATGTGAAGTGACGTGAAATGAGGTGAATGTCCGGCCCAAGCCCTGTGCAGTTCCCAGGCTGACCGCATGTCTTCACTGGGAGGCCAAGCTCATGGGGAGAGGTGCCTATACTAGAATATGTAAATGAAAGGTTAGGATTGGTAGTTCGCGTACTGCGTACGATAAATCAGGGCCAGTTACCCCTGACGAACTATTGCAATTGTTGTGGCACAAGTGTACGACCTCTGCAGAGTTAAACCTATTCGAATAGCCGCGTCCGCGGTTATGGACAGTTGGAAAGGCCATACTGTTCCGTCATCAGAACTTTTCTAAAAATATGAATGGTGACTTGTGACTTGAATTCAAAGGTGACTTTGACTTTGAATCACAACTGAGTTGTGGGAATGACACTAATGTTCCCACTTGAGTTAGTTAAATGAAGAGGCTTTGATTATTAAAGTGTTTATGAAATAAAATTGGCTTTATGCAAATGAAACTAGAGCTTAGAACCCCTTACTATAGTTGATAGTATTTTACCTTAGTATTAGTTTGCGAGTTCTTTAAAGTACTCATGGCTGTGTCCCTGGCTATTCGAATGGCCAGACTATGAAGACGAGTACCAGAACCCGGAAGAAGGACAGCAGGACGTCTACGACAACTAGGATCACTCCTGACGTCAACAGTTGCCTGTGGAATAGATGGACTACTACTACGCTACTTTCGCTTCCGCTATGTGTTATGTAATGAATAAATAGAACTTCTATTATTGTAATGAGGCCCGGATCATGTGATCCTTTATTTGTAAGACGATTATGGTATGTAATGAATGATGTGTTGTGATATCAATCTATTATGTCTCGCAAAAACAATATTCCTGGGATTGCGAGGAATGGCATAATAGGCATCTAGACTTAAAAATCCGGGTGTTGACAAGTTGGTATCAGAGCCATTGTTGACCTTAGGAGACCCTAGTTAGAATGGACGTCTGAAAAATTTAGTTTCAAAACAAATGAAGTGACTATTTATGAAAAACTTATTCTCCCTCTTATCATTGAGATCTTTTTCAAAAATAAGAAAGTTATGCTCTATTCTTCTTATACTAATACCCAAAATTTTGACACACTTCTCTAACTTAGTCATCATAATTCTTCACAGATGGAGTACAAATGGGAGTTCTATCAGCTTGGTCACGGAGGAAACCTGATGTTCGAGAAAGACTTGAAGCAACTAGTGGACTATCTAGGACGCCCGTACCCTGAGTTCTTCGGAACACCCCTCAACAATCACTCCGGAGGACCACCTCGGTGGGAAGTTTCTGCCGATCTACGAAGGAAGCCTGGAACCCCAATATGGGAAACCATCTGGTTTTCTGTAACGGGAAACACTTGGAAGGAAGGACTAGTCAGAGCTATGCAAGAAGCAATTTCTCGTCTGTGTGGAAAAAATGAGAACAAGATTAAGAACACTCGCTTCATCTACTACCCAAGACATGACCCCACCGGAAGACCAATGACCATGCCCCCGCACACGGAGATGAACCACTATGTAGCACACCTCGACTTCATGCTGTACAAGACCCGCAAGGAGTTGGACAACGCCCTCGCCTTTCGCCAAGCACATTACCCGTGAAGACGAAGAATCCCCCCCTGAAGAGTAGTTTCATTTAAAGCACTTTCGTATGTGTGAGTTGTATCAGGATCCCCTTGTATCGTAGAGCGATGAATGGTTCCTCAAACCAACGGTGTGTTAGATTTGTAATGTATGATGCTTGGTATGAATGAAAAAGTGTTGTTGGTTTTTACCCCCGCAACACTACTCAAATTTTCAATATTATGAACTTTTTAAAACTTTCACCAAACAAACCATAGAAATTTCCCTCTTATCTTATCATCTACCCCAATGTTCAGATGGCCCCACCAACCCGCAACACCACCCAGGATGCCATGATGCAACTGCTGCAGACGATGATGGCAGACCGAGAAGTCGAGAGAGCTGAACGCCAAGCCAACATTACCACATTGCAACAGATAGCTCAGAACAATCAAGGCCACGGAAACCACGATCACCCTGGATCGAAGCTGAAGAACTTTCAGCACACCAACCCTCCGATATTCAACAAGACTGAAGAGCCCCTTGATGCTGATGACTGGCTCCAGACCATGGAGAACAACCTCGAAGTTGCGGGAGTTGAAGCCGCAGAAAAAGTACTGTTCGCCACCCACTACCTGTCAGGACCCGCCAGAGCCTGGTGGACCAGTGCCCGTGCAATGAATGCGGGACAGATGATGACATGGGAAGACTTCAAGCTGAAGTTTAGCAAATACCACGTGCCCCAAGGACTGATCAAGAAGATGAGAGACGAGTTCCGTGAACTCAAGCAAGGAAGGATGTCCGTGGTGGAATACCGCGACAGGTTTCTCACTCTGTCAAGGTACGCCCCGGATGAGACCGACACCAATGAGAAGAGAAAGGAAAGATTTCTGAACGGACTGCATGACGAGATGCAAACTGTGTTGGTGAACATTCCGTTCGCTGACTTAGAAGCCCTTGTGGACTCAGCCATACAGATGGAAGGAAAGCTGCATCAGGCCAATGAGAACCGCAAGCGCAGAATGATGAACCAGAATGGACCCCACCATACCCAGAAGTACCGCAACAACTCCTCTGGAGGATTCACCCCAAGATACAACAAGCCCCTTGCTCAGAATTATCGCCCCAACAACAACAACAACAACGGAGGACCCCCGAAGCCCGGAGGCAATAACAACAACAACCACCACAACAACAACCACCCCAACCACAGCAACAACAATGGAAACAACAACAACACCAATACTGCCCCAAGGACTGGAAGCAATGCTACCCCCGTCATTCCCAAAGACAAGTCCACCGTCAACTGCTACGAATGTGGAGTTGTGGGTCACTTCTCCAATGAGTGCCCCAAAAAGCTTGCCAGGATTGCCGCCAATACCGCTGCACCTGCTCAGCAACAGCGCCGCTTTGCCGGAAGAAGGAATCAGAACAACAACAACGGCCGTTACTACCACATGATTGCCACTGAAGCTCAGGAAGCACCCCAGACCATGCCAAGTATGTCTTCCTGCTAAACAGAATGCTCAATCTCTCTTAGGAACCTAACTTTTCTTAAAATCTCGGGACGAGATTTGTTTAAGGGGGAAGGGTTTGTAACATCCCAAAAATTCAAAACAAAACCAATGAATTTCCTAGTTCCAAATTTTGGAACCAACAAAAACTTTTATTAAATTAAGTTTGATGCTTAGTGATCTTGCTTAATTCTTGTGCTATTGCCATGATTGCTTGTTATAGTAGTTTGAAATAATCTTAAACCCTAAACCTCACCCCTCTTTTCACCATCCTAGTTAAAATAAAATAAAAGAAAATTAAATAAGAAAAAGGCATATGTGCCTATGGCTATATTTATAAAACCTTACCCTAATCTTTTCTACTTTGCTTAGAGGTTTGGAAAACCTTCATACACCTTACCTAGTACTTATCAAACCTAATCCAAGTTGTTTCCAAAGAAAATAAAAAGGAACTAAAAATGTCATAGAGGCATATGAGAGTAAAATAGCAAATATGTGAATTTAAGAATCTTGACCCTAAGACATGTTGTGAATGGTTGGATCACTCCTATATACCATTTCAACCCTCAACAACACCAATTGGGTCAAGCTAAGTCAAACTAGAACTCAAATGCAACATATGCATAGAGGCATATGTGACACATAGCCATAATACCCAATTCTTGCCCTATGACTTAAAACCTTGACCACTTGATGTGAAACCACCTCTCAACTTAATATAATACTAAATTGACCCTAACCCATGTCCAAGTAAAGCAAGATGAACAATTTACAAGTTTAATGAAATATGACACATCACCTCTTATGTGTTATGGCCATTTTTGCAAATCTTTGAGCAAGACCATTTGAATTGGTTTCAATGGTCTTAAAATGTTTCTAAACTAATAAGAATCACATTAGAGTCAAGAAAAGTCAAATCAAATGAAGAGAAATCAATTTGTGAGATAATCCCAATTTCACTCACATACACATAAGACCAATTTTGTAAATCTGCACCAAAGGCCACCATTGCTTGATCTCTTGCTTGTAGAATTTTTATATATGATAAACAAACACAATTGCATCAAAGAAACAAGAATCAATTCAAAGGAAATCTCAAAACCATCACACATGTGATAATGGTCATATTGCCATTTTATAAATGTTCCCTACTTTACCCCCTGGTTTTGACTTTTCTTCAAACTAAACTTGGTCAACCAAAGCCATGTCATCCAAGACCAGGTCAAGGTGAGTAACTTTCATGTTGACCACCATGGCTAGAGTTGACTAGATTGACTAGTATGAATGTGACAAATAGTGTATGTGAAGCAAAGTGAAGATCAACCTCAAATTTGAAACTTTGCAAAACAACTCCAAATTGGACACCACCACCACCATTCTTTCTCTTTAATTATATGGTTGAGCTCCACCAAAAAGAAATCCAAAATTCGACCAAAAGTTTCATGCGGCCATTTTCACAAACACATGGCAGGCATCAATTGCAAAATGGCATACACTCTATTATCTTCTGGGTTTTTGCCTAAACCCCTTTCCATCTTGATCATTGATTGTTCCTGCACCCTCTCTGCATCAAGCCAAGCACTTTTGCTCTGTTTAAAGTGAGGGAATGATCACATTGTTGCCACCCCGTACCAATGCCGGCTACCCTCACTCCATTCCTCTCTGGCCCTCATCTCTCCCTTGTACCATGTCAATTAGGTAGCCTACACCTCACTAAACCTGTTGGTACCATCCCTGGCTCGAACCTTGCATGGCATTGGCCGGAACACGCTCGCCCAGACACGCCCAGAACGTGCCAGGCACGCGGTGAGCGCGCCCAGACAGCGTCCTGGACGCGCCAGAGCGACACTCGACCCGTCGCCCTCGTCCTCCCCTGCAAGGTCTAGCACTGCGTCGAGCACCGCCCCGCCACCCTCTGCAGGCTAGACAACGTCGCTAGCCCGCGGCCGCCTTGTCACCGTCGCCATCATCAAAAACCTGCCGCTCCCGTACTGCAAGCACTCGACGACGCCAGCACGCCCTCGTCCTCCCCTTGCTGCCCCCTTCACGCGCGTCATCCTCGCCATGATCTCGCCTACACAACGCGCCCCTTAGCTTGCCCCTTTACCCCTCCAAACGCCGGCGCCATGGACGACCTCCCACGGGCACCCGCAGCACCTCGACCCCCTATAAAAGGAAGCAACCCCAGCACGAGTTTCTCACACCATTCGCTTCCCCTCTTCCTTCTGATCATCCTCGATCCCTTGCTCATCCACATTGCGCAGTAGATAGCTCCAATTTCATCGCCGACCACCGCCACGGTAGCTCCTCACCGCCGTCGATTCCGTCTACCTCAAGCCCTCCCCCGACTACCACTGACATCGCCGTCGACTCCTCGTTCACCTGCGACCCTCGCCGTCCCTCGCCGGAGCTCCGTCACACCGCCGACCCCCTACCTCGCTGTCGCAGCACGCCCTCCTCCCCCGTCGAGGACGACGATCCTTAGCCGTGCGATCGTCGTCTGATCCGACGGTCGTCATCGCGTACCGTTTCGGTAAGGAAACAAGTCGCTGACGTGTGGGACCCCATGTCAGCAGGCCCGAACCGTTACTGGGCCACTTTCCCTATTTTAAACCAATTAGGCCCAATTCTTTTCCCGCCTGAGCCCATCTAGCCTTGTTCAAATTATTTTGATTCAGCAAATTTCAATACTGATGCAGTGCTAGAAATTGAATAGCTTTAAATCTACAAATCCAAATCTGGTGATTCAAAATGCTATAGAAAGCTTATGAAATTTTCTAACTAACCTCACTAGATTTAACCTCATATCTTGTATATATTTTGAATAGCAAAAATAAAAAACAGATACTTTTCAGTATTCAAATAAATCTTAAAAATCAACCATTGTGAAATTTGAAGTGAATCCAATTGCAATAATTCACATTTAACAAACCCTAATTTACTATGTAAAAATATGATATGGGTTCTGTACATGATCATGGGCTAGAACCAAAATATTGGCTATGTAGTCAATACTAGTCCATTTAAACTATATCAAAATTTTAGGAATTTAAATCTATGAGGTGTGGCACCTCATTTAAATCCTTGTCTCAAGTATGATGAAGTAATGTGTTGACCTTTAATTACTTAGGCTCATACTTGCTCACTTGTAGAATTTAAATCAAAGTAGTATTTAATATTGCAATGGTTATTTAAATCACATGAGATGATAAATCTCATTTAAATCCCTTTTCTCAAATAATAAGTGTGAAGTGTTGATCTTGGTCAACATGTGATCATCCCTGGTTATTTGAGAAGATTAAATCTTAAGAAGATTCAATGAGAGGAAATTATTTCTCCAAACCAAAGGGAAACCCTAATTCCAATTTTCAATGAGAGGAAATTATTTCCCCTAATATTAAATAAGAAAACCCTAGCATAATTTGTGAATACATGTTAAGTAGTGATGCTAGATCAATTGTGTGAGCCAATAAGGCTAATTAAGATTACTTAAGTGTTGATTGGTGATTGTATCCTCGTATTCGTTTATAGACGCTAGTACCGGAGACTATCAAGAGGAAGAGGTCTTCTACCAATAGGAAGAGCAAGAGAACTTTGATCACATCACCAATCAAGGCAAGCTATTACCAATGCAAGCTACACTAATGCAAACCATTTTGGTTGCAAGTTTATATTCTTGCCAAGTGCAAAGCTCTACAAGAGCAAGGCACCATTACACTTTACTTTATGAACCTATCCCAAGTTTTTACTTTACAAGCTTTACTTGATTTTATTTATCAAAGTTACTTTTTGATTTATGATTCACTTGGTTGAATTATAGAGTAGTACAAGAGAATCACACTTAGCCTAGCAAGCTCCAAGATACTTAGCTCCCCTCATAACTAGTGGCTAGTGCTCAATATTAAAAGTGACTACTCTAGTTGGGAACTTGTGAATTGAAATGACTTTGAAAACCTTGGAATGATGAGTCATTCTATGGAGAGATTTTGAAGGTGAATATGACTGGTGAATGACTTGGTGAATTTTACAAAAACTGATGGTTGGGTTCGGATGCGATACCATTCCAATTTTACAAGTACCCCCACAATACCTGAATCTGGGTAAGGCTTAGCTGGAAACTTATGTATTTTAGTATGGGTTCCCTCTAAACAAGCGTCATAGGGGTTATGCCGAGGCTGCCTCCGTACTGGTGAAGTGATGTGAAGTGACGTGAAATGAGGTGAATGTCCGGCCCAAGCCATGTGCAGTTCCCAGGCTGACCGCGTGTCTTCACTGGGAGGCCAAGCTCATGGGGAGAGGTGCCTATACTAGAATATGTAAATGAAAGGTTAGGATTGGTAGTTCGCGTACTGCGTACGATAAATCAGGGCCAGTTACCCCTGACGAACTATTGCACTTGTTGTGGCACAAGTGAACGACCTCTGCAGAGTTAAACCTATTCGAATAGCCGCGTCCGCGGTTATGGACAGTTGGAAAGGCCATACTGTTCCGTCATCAGAACTTTTCTAAAAATATGAATGGTGACTTGTGACTTGAATTGAAAGGTGACTTTGACTTTGAATCACAACTGAGTTGTGGGAATGACACTAATGTTCCCACTTGAGTTAGTTAAATGAAGAGGCTTTGATTATTAAAGTGTTTATGAAATAAAATTGGCTTTATGCAAATGAAACTAGAGCTTAGAACCCCCTTACTATAGTTGATAGTATTTTACCTTAGTATTAGTTTGCGAGTACTTTAAAGTACTCATGGCTGTGTCCCTGGCTATTCGAATGGCCAGACTATGAAGACGAGTACCAGAACCCGGAAGAAGGACATCAGGACGTCTATGACAACTAGGATCACTCCTGACGTCAACAGTTGCATGTGGAATAGATGGACTACTACTACGCTACTTTCGCTTCCGCTATGTGTTATGTAATGAATAAATAGAACTTCTATTATTGTAATGAGACTGGATCATGTGATCCTTTATTTGTAAGACGATTATGGTATGTAATGAATGATGTGTTGTGATATCAATCTATTATGTCTCGCAAAAACAATATTCCTGGGATTGCGAGGAATGGCATAATAGGCATCTAGACTTAAAAATCCGGGTGTTGACACTTACAAACCCTAGTATGAGCACCTCTCCCCATGAGCTTGGCCTCCCAGTGAAGACCAACTGTCAGACTGGGAACTGCACAGGGCTTGGCCGTACAATTCACCTCAATTTCACATCATTTCTCAGCAACGGAGGCAGCCTCAAGCGTAACCCCTATGACGTGTGTTCAGAGGGAACCCATACTAAGATGCATAAACTTCCAGTTAAGCCCTACCCATAATCAGGTATTGTGGGGGTACTTAATAATTGGAAAGGTATCGCATTCAAACCAACATCATGTTTATAAAAAATCACTATCTTCTCTTGGTCATATTCACCTTCAAAATCCTTCAATGGAATGCTTCATCATTCCAAGGTTTCAAATTCATTTCAGTTCACATTGTTCCCATCTAGAGTAGTCAAGTTTTATTCATTAGCACTAGCTCTAAGTCATGAGGGGTGCTATCTTGCTTTGCTTGATTGAGACTACTTCACTACTCTAGTAACCATCCTTTACTTTGACCAAAGTTAACTATAAATGTAACTCTTGGAAAACAAGTAAACACTTGTGGTGTATAAACTTGGGATAGGCTTATGTAAGAAAAGGTAAGATTCATGGTGCCTTGCCCCAAGGGGCTTTGCACTTTGCAAGAATATTAGCTTGCCTAGTTGCCTTGGTAGTTCTCAAAATGCTCCTCCTCCTCCTCTTGGTAGCAACCTTCTTCTTCGGTGTACTCTCCGGTGCTAGCGTCTAAATTTGAATACGAGTTTAATTACTCACTAATTCAATGGCTATTTCATGTATCACATATAAACACACAAACTATTCTATGCACACAAATAATCTAATTAGGGTGCATGGGTTGTGTTGCTTGAGGAGAATTCACTTCTTTTTAATTAATATGTAAATGATAGTTTCCATAGGGTTCTTGGGAAATAATTTCCTCTCATTGAAATCTTCTTAAGATTTAATTTCTCAAACAATCATATATGAACTTATATTGACCTAAGTCAAACATTCATCATTATCATTTGAGAAAAATGATTTAAATGAGGTAGATCACCTCATACCTTTTAATAGTGCTACATATGATTTAAATCTCTAAGTAATTCATATAGGTGAGTTTGGCCAGGGGTCCAAACATCACATGAATTCATTTGAGACAAAGTTTAAATGAAGTATAAGACTTCATATGAATTACTTTATAGTTTTGGACAATATCAACTACATACACTAGCCATATTGTCCATTAATTAAACTAGGGCACGATCATGCAAAGTGACCACACCATTTTATTGCATAAACAATTAGTGTAAGTCAAATGTGAGCTATTAGAGTTGGAATTAACTTAATATCTATTTTGGTTGATTTTTAATAATTATTTGAATATGAAAAAGTCCCTGCCTTCTTCTTTTTATCCAATTAATTCTACAAAAATCTTGGCATGGGACCAGTGGCATTGTGTAGATATTTTCCTTAGCTTTCCAACAATATAAAGTTCATTAAATTTGGTTGAGCCAATTTGAATCTATTGAATTTCAAAGTTTGGGAAGTATTGAAATTGTTTGAAATTGTTTAAATAGAATTTGAATTAAACAGGCCGGCGGGAAAAGCTAACGGGCCGAAATGGTTTAAAACGGCCCAAGGCCAGCCCACCACGCGTCTGTGCCCGCGTGGGCTGCCTGACCAGGGGGTCCCGCATGTCAGCGGCCATTTAAACCCGAAGTGGTATGGATCACTCTGGCGCGTTGGATTAGAACACGGATCAATGGCTCAGGTTCATCGTCTCGCCGGCGAGAGAGAGAGTTCGCCGGAGGCTCAGGTAGGGGGTCGGAGGGCTTACGGCGGCTCCAGCTAGGTTTGGCAGTATGCTTGACGAAGTTGTGGACGACGGCGATTCTCCTGGTACAGGTGGCGTCGCCTGAGGTGGTCGGGATCACCGGCGATTGCTGCAGGGCTTCCGCGGCGGTGATCTCCCGATTGAGCTTGCTCCGGCGACGATTGAGTGAGTGGTGAGGTGGTTGAGAAGCGGTGAGAGGTGGCAAGTGCGATGGTGTGCCTGGATTGCTCAGGGGAGCTCAGTATTTATAGAGGCGAGTGAGGGTTGCGGGGCAGGGTGGTGGTCGACCATGGCGCGGCGTTTCCGGCGAGCGGTCGAGCTAGGCGAGGGTGTGGCAACGTTCTCCTTTTCCAGGCGAAGCGAACGATGGCGACAGCTTGGTCGGGCGGCGTCTGGATAGCTCGCATCGTTTCCATGTCGGGCGGCGGCGTTCACGGGATTTCCTTCTCCTTCTCCGGCGGCGGCCGTCCAGGGTCTGGTCGTGGTGATGTCTGGCAGCGTCAAGGTGGCACGGCGATGCTCAACGGCTAGCAAGCGGGGCCAGGGCAAGCGCGAGCGAGTGGGACGGCGCGTGTCCAGTGCGCGTCCACGCGCGACGCGAGCGGCATCCAGGGGAGACCGTGGCACGCTTTCTCCGACGAGGCTACGGCGTCTACGGCGAGCTGGTCGGTGCTAGACGAGGTAGGTGAGCATGGTGGCGACGTTGGACACCAGGGCCAGGGCTGAGAAGCAAGGGGAGAGGAGGTGGTGCGGCAAGGTGGC
This sequence comes from Lolium perenne, assembly GCF_019359855.2. Classification (NCBI taxonomy): domain Eukaryota; kingdom Viridiplantae; phylum Streptophyta; class Magnoliopsida; order Poales; family Poaceae; genus Lolium; species Lolium perenne. Next base: position 132,134,447 of record NC_067245.2, read on the forward strand.
GACATGGCTGGCATGGCCATGTCCATGCCTTGTTAGCCCTCTCCTAGGGTTGCTATTTGGCATTGAATGGGTTAGAGGGGGCAGGGGAACCGTTTAGACTAGGTTAGGATAGATTAGGGTTGAGGTAGATCACTATTTCAAATAGTGTCAAATAGTTCCATATTTGCAATTTGTGAATTTTGTCCAATTTTGATTGAATTCAAATGGTTGACCAATTTGAATTGTGTGTGTTTAGTTGAGTTCTAAAAGACCAGAGATGATGAGAGGTGGTGGTGGAATTGTTGAATTCAAAGTTTTGCAAAAAATGACAAGTGGGAGATTGTTGAACTTAATAAAAAGTTGCAACTTTGGATGAGCATAGCTCTTGATCAAGAAAGATTTTGGCATGGTGATCTTTACAAAAAGTGTTCACCTTGATGTTGAATTTGAAGTGGTGCAAAGAGTTAGCAAGAGTTAGTTTGAGAAAATTGATTTGCAATGGCTCAAAGTAGTGATCAGGCTATAATTGGCAGATTTGACCATTATCATATGTGAGCAAGTTTTGCATTTGAAATTTATTTGATTTGTTATTCTTTGATTCCAAAAGTTGTAATAAGTGTTTAGTAACATTATTCAACTAGTGGTGAAGACCAAATGGGTCTAGGGTCAAAATTTATAAAAATGTCATAGGGCATATGTGAGGGTTTTTAGGGTTTTTCATTTATTGGATTTTCTTCCTCTTTGATTTAGTTGGTTGGTGATCTTCATATGATCACATTAGGGTTTTAGAGTATAGCACATACAAGTAATAACAATCATCATGGCATATCAATCAAATGCACAAGTCCTATGCAGGGTACTATATGCAATTTTGAAAAGTTTTTGTTGGTTTGAATTTTTGCTCTCTGGAATTCTCTAACTTTCTTTTTATTGAAATTTGGGATGTTACAAACCCTTCCCCCTTACAAAAGATCTCATCCCGAGATCGAAAAGAAAGTTAGGTACTAAAGAGATCTGGGTACTCCTTCTTCATGAAGTCTTCGCGTTCCCATGTGGCTTCATCCTCGGTATGATTGCTCCATTGTATCTTCAGAAACTTGATGCTTCGGGTGCGGGTGGTTCGGTAAGCTTCCTCCAGGATGCGAATCGGCACTTTGCGGTAAGTCAGATCCTTGTTGATATCCACCGATCGGTGATCGATGTTCTTGAACACTTCGGTCTTCTCCGGGACTTCAAGGCACTTCCGGAGGAGTGAGATATGGAACACGTCGTGTACAGCCGACATTTCTTCGGGCAACTCCAGTTGATAAGATACTTCACCTCGGCGGCTGAGGACTTTGAAGGGTCCGACATATCGGGGTGCGAGCTTTCCTTTCAGTTGAAACCTTTGCATTCCTTTCAAGGGGATACCTTGAGATAGACGAAGTCTCAGATCTCGAAGGTCATCTCCCGACGTCTCTTGTCGGCGTAGCTCTTCTGTCTTGATTGCGCCGTCTTGAGGTACTCTCGGATCTTGTGTACTTTCTCTTCGGCTTCACGAAGAACATCTGGGCCAAAGACTTGGCTTTCTCCAACTTCCGACCAGTTCAGGGGGGTACGGCATTTCCTTCCGTACAAGGCTTCAAAGGGGGCCATCTGTAGGCTAGCTTGGTAGCTGTTGTTGTAAGAGAATTCTGCGTAAGGTAGGCAGTCTTCCCACTTAGATCCATATTCCAGTACACATGCTCTCAGCATGTCCTCCAGTATCTGGTTGACTCTCTCAGTCTGTCCGTCGGTCTGAGGGTGATAGGCGGTGCTGAAATTCAGACGGGTTCCTAGTCCTTCATGCACTTTCTGCCAGAATCTTGAGGTGAACTGTGATCCTCTATCTGACACTATCGATTTCGGGGTTCCGTGCAGGGCGACTATTCTGGAGATGTACAGTTCAGCTAACTTTGGGCCTTGGTAGGTGGTCTTGACGGCGATGAAATGGGCGACTTTGGTCAATCTATCGACAACTACCCATATTGAATCATTGCCTTTGCTGGATTTGGGCAGTCCAGTGATAAAGTCCATTCCTACGGAGTCCCATTTCCATTCTGGAATCTGGAGGGGTTGTAACAGTCCGGCGGGTCGTTGATGTTCTGCCTTGACTCTTTGACAGATGTCACACTTGGCGATGTAGCTGCCGATCTCTCTCTTCATTCCATGCCACCAGAATTGCTCCTTCAGGTCTTGGTACATCTTGGTACCTCCGGGGTGGATTGACTAAAGGGTGTCATGGGCTTCTTGCAAAATGACTTGCTTCAAGTCTGAGTCCGATGGTACGCAGAGACGTTCTTTGTACCAAAGAACTCCGGCTTCATCTACGGTGAATCCAGGGGCTTTTCCTGCGGCTATCTGTTTCTTGATTCTGTCGATGCTAGCGTTGTCCTTCTGGGCTTCCTTGATTTGGCTAACCAAGGTGGGTTGCAGTTCTATGCTGGCTAGGAATCCTTCACTAACAACTTCAAGTCTGAACTGTTCAAACTCTTGATGCAAGCTGGGCTGTTCAGTTGCGAGCATGGAGTTCAACTGACACGGCAGTCTACTCAAAGCATCCGCTACCACATTGGCCTTGCCGGGGTGGTAGTGAATCTCCATGTCGTAATCCTTGATCAATTCGATCCATCGGCGTTGTCTCATGTTCAGCTCCTTCTGGGTGAAGATATATTTCAGACTTTTGTGGTGGGAGTATATTTCGCATCGATTACCCATGAGGTAATGACGCCAAACTTTCAAGGCTAAGACCACGGCTGCAAGCTCGAGGTCATGGGTTGGATAGTTCTGTTCATGTTGCTTTAGCTGTCTTGAAAGGTAGGATACAACCTTGCCTTCTTGCATAAGCACACATCCAAGACCAGTCTTGGAGGCGTCGCAATATACGTCAAAGGGCTTTGCGATATCTGGCATGATCAGGATTGGGGCTGTTGTCAATCTACTCTTGAGCTGTTGAAAGCTCTCTTCACATTTGTCGGTCCACTCAAACTTCCTGTCCTTCTTCAACAATTGGGTCATTGGTCGAGCGATGCTCGAAAAACCTTCTACAAATCTGCGATAGTATCCGGCTAATTCAAGAAAAGCGCGGACCTCGGTTTGGGTGGTTGGGGCTTGCCATTCCATAACAGTTTTGATTTTGGCGGGATCTACGACAATTCCTCCTGCAGACAAGATGTGTCCCAGGAATCCAACTTCTTCCAACCAAAACTCACACTTGCTAAACTTGGCATACAACTTGTGCTGTCTAAGGGTTTCTAGGACAGTCTCCAAATGCTGTTCATGTTCCTCTTCGGACTTGGAGTAGACGAGAATGTCATCGATGAAGACAACGACAAACTTGTCCAAAAAGTTCATGAAGATCTTATTCATGAGATTCATGAAATAAGCGGGGGCATTGGTCAGTCCAAATGATATGACGTTGTACTCATACAACCCATATCTGGTGGTAAAGGCGGTTTTTGGAATGTCGGTGGATCAGATTTTCAGCTGATGATATCCAGTTCTAAGATCTATCTTGGAGAAAACTCTGGCTCCGGTGAGTTGATCAAACAAGTCTTCTATCTTGGGTAGGGGGTATTTGTTTTTGATGGTGACATCGTTAAGCTTACGATAGTCCGTACATAAACGATTTGCACCATCCTTCTTGTCCACAAACAAAACGGGGGATCTCCAGGGGGATGCACTCGGTCTAATCAGACCATTGGCCAACATATCATCTATCTGTTTCTTCAGCTCCACAAGCTCGGTTGCGTTCATGCTGTAGGCTCTCTGGGCTATGGGTCCAGTTCCGGGGATTAACTCGATGATAAACTCGATATCCCGATCCGGGGGCATACCGGGTAGATTATCCGGAAACACGTCAGGGTAGCGACAAACGACCCGGATTTGATCCAGAGTTGGCTTGGATACACTTTGGTTGCAGGTAAATTTTCTGCGTAGTTTTTCAGAGACATGCTCTACTACGATGCCGGTGCTGCTAGTCGTGGTTATGGCTTTCTTGGCACAGTCTATCAATCCATTGTGTTTTGACATCCAGTCCATTCCTAGGATGACTTCCAAACCTTTGGTTCCCAGTATGATTAGATTGGCACAGAAATCTACATCATGGATTTTGATAGGTACATTTTTGCAAAATTTTCTGGCTTTGGTGGTTGATCCGAGAATTTGAACTATCATAACATGCTTCAAACTGAGGGGTTGAATTTTACTTGTTGATGCAAAGTCTTCCGTGACAAAAGAATGAGATGCTCCGGAATCAAACAACACTCTAGCAGGGATGTGGTTGACAGAAAACATACCCAGTACAACATCTGGTGCTTCCTGGGCTTCTTCGGCGTTCATGTGGTAGAGGCGGCCATTGCGATTATTGGGGTTGTTGGGGGCGAACTTCTTGCCGGTGGAGACACGGCGTTGCTGCTGAGCAGGTACAGCGGTGTTGCCGGCGAGCTTGGCGAGACGCTTGGGACACTCGTTGGAGTAGTGCCCCACTACACCACACTCATAGCAAGTGATGGTGGTCTTGTCCTGCTTGTTCGCAACGGGGACGGCGTTGCTTCCGGTTCTGGGTGATGAGGTCTAAGACCCCGTGTGTGGCCCGATCTCGCGGATTGACTTCGAAACCAAGGGGGGAAGATGGGAAAACGCGAGGAACACGAAGAACGCGATGAACACGAGGAATCCGAGACTCACGCACACACACAACCCGATACACCCGATGCTTACCTCCGTGGCTCGATGGACCACGCCAATAGAATCTCCGAGGAAGAGACACGCGGTAGAATTCCCCGGGGAGAGATTGGAGTTGGAGAGGAAGAACTTGGTGAGGGAGAGAGAGTAGCTTGTACTAGAATCTCACTCAACAAGTTCAAAGTCAACAACTAAGGTGCCTTGATTACAGAGGGATGATACCCAAGGGAGACTAAGCTCAAAGGTAGGTTTGAGTTCAAAACAAGTCTATAGAGCTAAAGGGGTGCTTGGGGTGCTTATATAGTCTTACAAGGTGTCACAGGCCGAAAAGGTAAGTTCGGGCCGAAAATATAACTTAAGTCGTGCAGGCCGGTCAGGGGGACCGGTCAGACCGGGCCTGTGACCGGGCAGGCCGGTTTCAGACCGGGCCTGTGACCGGGCGGAGACCGGACGAGGCTCCAAGTTCCCTGGATGGCGCCCGAATGTCACGAGCGCGAATCCCGGTTTCTGACCGGGCGGCCCGGTCAGGAGGCCGGTCAGACCGGGCTGTGGACCGGGTGATCCGGTCAGGAGGCCGGTCTGACCGGGTTCTGGACCGGCCGTCCGTCTTCTCTTCCTTGCGCTCTTCGGGCGACTTCCTGTCCAGCTCCATGTCCATCTTCGCGTCCCGCTGCTCCTCTCCTTCCTCTGACCATGGCGTATCCTCCTCTTGGTGACCTTGATGCTCCTTGTACCTAATGACACATAACACGTCGGCATGAGGTAGCAATCCATCCAAAGGTGTACCAAGATCAAGGGTGGTGAGGAGCGAGTTCACCTCATCATGGAGAGCCTTGACTCGGGCTCGTGTCATCAGTCCACTTGGGGGACTTGTTGGTCTTGGTGTGGAGGTGACCGAAGGCCACCCCGCATCATCTCCCCCCCTTGGGAAAGAGTCGTCCTTGTTCCTCTTCATCTTCATGATATGGCGACAAGTCCGCAACGTTGAAGGTGTTGCTCACCAAGTACTTGGAGGTGGGGATGTCGATGACGTAAGCGTTGTTGTTGATGCGTTTGAGGACCTTGAAGGGGCCATCTCCTCTTGGCTTGAGCTTGGAGTTGCGCTCACGAGGGAACCGTTCCTTCCGGAGGTGGATCCAAACAAGGTCGCCTTCTTGAAATATCCTTTCCTTCTTCTTGGCGTTGAGGCGGGTGGCTTGACGAAGCACATGTTCTTGTATGGTTGCCCTTGTCTCTTCATGTAGTTTCTTCACGTCGGCGGCGCGCTTGGCGAAGTCCATGTTCGTCCGCTCATGAAGGGGAAGTGGTAGTATGTCGAGTGCCGTGAGCGGCTCAAACCCGTAGACGACCATGAAGTGACTCCTTGATGTAGTCGAGTGCTTGGCGCGGTTGTAGGCGAACTCCGCGTGTGGTATGCATTCCTCCCATGACTTCAAGTTTTTCTTCACGAGGATGCGTAGGAGGGTGGAGAGGCTTCGATTGACCACTTCCGTTTGGCCGTCCGTTTGCGGGTGCGAGGATGATGAGAATAAGAGCTTCACTCCAAACTTTGCCATGAGCGTCTTCCAAAGATAACTCATGAACTTGACGTCTCGGTCCGACACAATGCTTTGCGGTACTCCATGTAGGCGAACGATTTCCCTGAAAAACAATGAAGCAATGTGTGAAGCATCGTCGCTCTTATGGCAAGGTATGAAATGAGCCATCTTAGAGAATCTATCCACTACCACGAATATAGAATCATGACCATGCTTAGTGCGAGGCAATCCTAGAACAAAATCCATGCTAATATCGGTCCATGGTGCATATGGAATAGGAAATGGGGTATAAAGACCATAGGGATTGGAGGTAGACTTAGCTTGTAAGCATGTGGTGCACCGGCGGCAAAGGCGTTCGACGTCGCGGTACATTCTTGGCCAATAGTACTGGGTTGAGAGCATGGCATATGTCTTCTCTCGACCAAAGTGACCCATAAGACCTCCTCCGTGTGACTCTTGCAAAAGCAATTTTCGAAGCGAAGACTCGGGAATGCAAATCTTGTTGGCTTTGAACAAATAGCCATCATGCAAATAGAAATCATCCACTCCTCGGTCAACGGAGCACTTCTCAAAAATGGGAGCAAAGAAAGAATCGGAAGGATAGAGTTCTTTGATCTCTTCAAGTCCCAAAACATGAAAATCCAAACGAGTTAGCAAAAGGGTGTTTTTGCGGGAAAGAGCATCCGCCACAACATTGTCCTTGCCCTTCTTGTATTTGATCACATATGGGAAGGACTCAATGAACTCGACCCATTTTGCATGTCGTTTGTTCAAGTTGTGTTGGCTTTTCAAATATTTCAAGGACTCATGGTCGGAATGAATGATAAACTCTTTTGGCCAAAGATAGTGTTGCCAAACTTCAAGAACACGAACCAAAGCGTAGAGCTCCTTGTCATATATAGGATAGTTGAGGCGTGCGCCATCCAACTTCTCACTATAGTATGCCACGGGTTTGCCCTCTTGCATAAGAACACCACCAATACCAAGCCCACTTGCATCACACTCAATCTCAAAAGTTTTGGCAAAATTTGGAAGAACAAGAAGTGGAGCTTCGGTAAGGCGTTTCTTCAACTCATCAAAAGCATTTTGTTGGGCCTTGCCCCAAACAAACGGAACATTCTTCTTAGTAAGCTCATTCAAAGGGCAAGCAATGGTGCTAAAGTCTTTCACAAAGCGGCGGTAAAACCCGGCAAGTCCATGGAAGCTTCGAACTTGGCCAACATTTGTAGGGGTAGGCCAATTATGGATGGCCTCCACCTTTGAAGAATCAACTTCAATCCCATTAGCGGAAACCACAAAACCAAGAAAAACCAATTTGTTTTGAGCAAATGTGCACTTGGGGAGGTTAGCATAAAGCTTTTCATGGCGCAAGATGCACAAGACTTCTCTCACATGTTGCACATGGTCCTCGAGGTTTTTGCTATAAATAAGAATATCATCGAAGTAGACAACCACGCTCTTGCCAATGAGAGGACGCAAGATGTGATTCATGAGGCGCATGAAAGTAGATGGTGCATTGGAAAGACCGAAGGGCATAACGAGCCATTCATAGAGACCAAGTTTGGTCTTGAATGCCGTTTTCCATTCATCACCAATAGCCATGCGGATTTGATGGTAACCACTACGCAAATCGACTTTAGAGAAAATCGTGGCACCACTAAGTTCATCTAGCATGTCATCTAAACGCGGAATGGGATGGCGGTAACGGACGGTAATGGCATTGATGGGGCGACAATCCATACACATCCGTTGCGTCTCATCCGGTTTAGGCACAAGGATCACGGGAACCGCACAAGGGCTAAGGCTTTCTCGGACGTACCCTTTGGTGAGGAGATCTTGAATTTGGCGGTTGATCTCCTTTGTCTCTTCGGGGTTGGTGCGGTAGGCGGCACGGTTTGGAAGCGGAGCGCCGGGTATGAGGTCGATGCGGTGTTCTATGCCACGGAGTGGTGGTAGTCCATGAGGGAGCTCGTCGGGGAAGACGTCTCGAAATTCCTGCAAAAGAGACAACAAAGACGGAGGAATGTTGGTTAAGTCGTTAGTCTCCGACGCGGGTCCCTTGCATATGAGCACATAGTGCAATATGGTGGATGGGTTCTCTTGGAGCTCTCTCCACTCACTCTTGGTGGCTAGAAGGACACTCTTTGGCTCACTCATGTATGGCTTGTGCCGCTCACTCTCTTTGTGGTGGGTCGCTCCCTCTCCTCTCATCTCACTATGGTGGGTGCGGAGTTGTGCCCTCGCTAAAGCCTTCGCATTATCCGCGATGATTTGGCTAGGAGTCATCGGGTGCAACTCGAACTTCTTGTCGTTGACCTTGAAGGTGTATGTGTTGGAGAGTCCATCATGTATAGCCTTCTTGTCATATTGCCAAGGGCGGCCAAGCAACATGTGGCACACCGTCATGGGTACCACGTCACACTCGATGGTGTCCTCATAAGGGCCGATCTTGAAGTTGACGGTGACGGTATGTTGTATCTTGACGTTGCCCTTGTCACTCAACCATTGGATATGGTAGGGGTGAGGATGCTTGCGGAGAGTAAGGTGGAGCTTCTCACACAACTCGGTGCTTGCAAGGTTATGGCAACTTCCACCATCTATGATGACCTTGATCGACTTGCCACCAATTCCGGCACGAGTTTGGAAGATGTTGCACCGTTGTTCTTCCATATCATGAGGTTGTGTGGTTAGCACCCTTGTGACCACAAGTGAGGGACTTGGGTCATGCTCACATAAGAGAGGATCTTCTCCACTTCCTTGCTCATAAGCTTCTTCACTTTCCATGGCGGCTTGCACAAGGGCTTCATATTCATCCTCATCAAGAGTCTCGATGTCACCATTCTCCATAGTGATCATGACCTTGGTGTTCTTGCACTCAAACGATTTGTGACCTTGGGTGCCACACTTGAAGCAAGTGACACTAGAGGGTCCCGTGGATGCCTTAGAGGAGGCGGTGGAGGAGACCGTTTGCTTCATGCGACTTTGGATAGTCGGCTTCTTGGAAGGTGTAGAGGATGCGTCGGCCTTGGCACTTGTAGCATAAGGAGTTGATGTAGTAGGAGGAGTCGATGTAGCGAGCTTGGAGGAGAAATAGGACTTGGCCTTGGAGTACTTGATGTCCTCAATCACTTGGCGCTCGGCCTTCGATGCTTGGTGGACTAACTCAACCATGTTGGAGTAGGGTTGGAACTCGACAATCCTCTTGATAGGATAAGTAAGGCCATTGAAGAAACGAGCAATGGTTTGTTCCTCGGACTCTTGGATGTTGGCTCGCATCATAGTGAGCTCCATCTCCTTGTAGAACTCCTCAACGGTCTTGGTGCCTTGCTTCAACTTTTGGAGCTTGTTGAAGAGGTCGGTCATGTAGTGTGCGGGGACAAAGCGAGCATGCATCTCCTTCTTCATATCTTCCCAAGTGTCAATAGGAGGTTCACCCTTTTCTTCTCGAAGAGTGAGGACTTGCTCCCACCAAGTGTTGGCGTAGTCTTCAAACTCGAGTGATGCCATAGCCACTTTCTTGGCACCGGAGTAGTTGTGGATGCGGAAGATCTTGTCCACCTTGAGTGCCCATGAGAGGTAGGCCTCGGCATCTTCTTCTCCCTTGAACTTTGGCATGGTGAACTTGAGTCTTCCAAACATGTTCTCTTCATCCTCCAAGGTTCTTCTACGAGGAGGGCGCCGTCATCTCTAGCGGCTAGAGGTGGAATAGGAGGTCTTCTACGGCCAACCATAGCATTGGGTTGGCGTTGGAGTTGAACACTTGCTTCACTTGGTTCACGGTGAGGATGTGGTTGAAGATCTTGTCGCGGTTGAGGACGATGCTCAAGGTTGGGTCTCTCATCTTGATCATGGTGAGGCTCTCCTCGTCCACGTTGGTCATGGCGAGGGTGGCGACGAAGATCTCGCCGAGGTGGATCTTGAGGATCTTGGTGAAGGACTTGTTCTTGTGGAGGACGCTCATGTGGACGAGCATGGCGATGTATTTCTCCACGCCTAGAGTTGGAGCGGGAGTCTTCATGACGAGCATGTGAGCGATGCGGTCGATGATGGTCTTCACGCCTTGAGGAAGAGCTTGGGGACGAAAGGCCACCATGAGAGTAATGGTCTTCATGCCTTGAGGAAGAGCTTGATGAAGAGGAAGTAGAGCGGTGTCGACGATGGCGACCCAAGTTGGTGATGGCGCGCTCGAGGCTATCCATGCGCCGCTCCATGTTGGCATCATTGGCCGCCATTTGGCCATTCAAGTTGTCCGTAGCTTCACGAAGAAGGGCCAAGTCGTGGTTCACGGTGGAGAAGTTGTGAGCCACTTCATCGTATTGCTCATCGATGCGCGTCTCGAAGAGGGAGAGTTGCTCCTTGAACTCTTGTCGTTGCGTCCATAGGTTGTGTTGAGTAGCCAACCTCTCGGTGTTGCGGAGGATCTCTTCATCCCTATTGGTATCTCCGTTCCTATCCATGATGGAAAGACAAGAACTATGTTGTGTATGTTAGTGGAAGGAGACTACCTCGCACTCTTACCAAGGTAAGATAGTATTGAGGCAATCCACCAAACCGAAAGCAAGATCAAGTGTATCGGGAACACACGCAAAACCACACGCAAAAGCTAGCAAATATGGTGTTAGGCGAGTGTTGTGGAAAGCCAAAAGACAAATCCAAGATCGAGTATGTTGTCAAAAGTGGGTGAGGTCCAAAAATCCAAATGTCAATGTGAAGATCACTATAAACACGGAAAAAGATGTGGAACACACACACGAGATAAGCGGGGTTAGTGCAACCAAAAGTGAGCGGAAAAGTGTATGTATAAGTGCTCGGTGTCACACTAACACAAGGAGAGCCAAAGCTTTGGTTGCAAAGGAAGAGACAACAAGATTCACACGTGGCCTCTCTTCTCCTATCTCTCTTTGCTTAGAAGCTTTTTCTCTTTTGTATATGGCGGCACTTGCACTCGTTTGTATCTTTGGTGGCACGTGGACACTTTGTATGTATGGGCGTATGGATGTATGGATGTATGGTGCTACTCGCACTCTTTTTGTGTTTTTGGGGCTTTTTGACGCACTATATTAGCGTTAGCCTCGCTTTTGCTATCTTGCCACACGAGTGTTTGCTTGGGTGCCTTACTCAACGCGACACACACACCTCACAATGCGGGGCCACGTGCAATGTCTCGCAACACTCGACAAGCAATGCTCGATGGGATAGATTGCAAAAGGAAGAGGGGTTACAAGGTGACCTGCAAGTTATACCTGCGATGATGGTGGTGGTGGTGGTGGAGATCGCCGGAAGACGAGGTCGAAGGAGTGGCGTTGCGTCGCCCGGTCGGAGGCCCGGTTGGACCGGGTTCTGGACCGGCTTGCCCGGTTCGCCGCCCGGTTGACCGGGTGCTGGGCCGGCTCGGCCGGTCGTGGGCCCGGTTGACCGGTTGCTCAACCGGATTTCGCGGGATGAAGCTTTCTCTCTCCTGTTCTTCACGAAAACCAAGCCAAATCGACCAAATCGAAGGGAAACGATGGAATTGGAGGCTAAAAGTTGGGGAAATAGTAGATCAAGCACAACAACACCAGATCCACGGACCAAAACCACTCAAAACGCAACCAAATCACAGATCGGTCAAGAGGCAATATAGGGCTATTTTTTGGAAAATTTTCTAGGAACGAAATCGGGTGGGTGGGAGGTCAAATCCGCGGTAACCAAGAGCTGCTGATACCATATGATGAGGTCTAAGACCCCGTGTGTGGCCCGATCTCGCGGATTGACTTCGAAACCAAGGGGGAAGATGGGAAAACGCGAGGAACACGAAGAACGCGATGAACACGAGGAACTCCGAGACTCACGCACACACACAACCCGATACACCCGATGCTTACCTCCGTGGCTCGATGGACCACGCCAATAGAATCTCCGAGGAAGAGACACGCGATAGAATTCCCCGGGGAGAGATTGGAGTTGGAGAGGAAGAACTTGGTGAGGGAGAGAGAGTAGCTTGTACTAGAATCTCACTCAACAAGTTCAAAGTCAACAACTAAGGTGCCTTGATTACAGAGGGATGATACCCAAGGGAGACTAAGCTCAAAGGTAGGTTTGAGTTCAAAACAAGTCTAAAGAGCTAAAGGGGTGCTTGGGGAGCTTATATAGTCTTACAAGGCGTCACAGGCCGAAAAGGTAAGTTCGGGCCGAAAATATAACTTAAGTCGTGCAGGCCGGTCAGGGGGCCGGTCAGACCGGGCCTGTGGCCGGGCAGGCCGGTTTCAGACCGGGCCTGTGACCGGGCGGAGACCGGACGAGGCTCCAAGTTCCCTGGATGGCGCCCGGATGTCACGAGCGCGAATCCCGGTTTCTGATCGGGCGGCCCGGTCAGGAGGCCGGTCAGACCGGGCTGTGGACCGGGTGATCCGGTCAGGAGGCCGGTCTGACCGGGTTCTGAACCGGCCGTCCGTCTTCTCTTCCTTGCGCTCTTCGGGCGACTTCCTGTCCAGCTCCATGTCCATCTTCGCGTCCCGCTGCTCCTCTCCTTCCTCTGACCATGGCGTATCCTCCTCTTGGTGACCTTGATGCTCCTTGTACCTAATGACACATAACACGTCGGCATGAGGTAGCAATCCATCCAAAGGTGTACCAAGATCAAGGGTGGTGAGGAGCGAGTTCACCTCATCATGGAGAGCCTTGACTCGGGCTCGTGTCATCGGTCCACTTGGGGGACTTGTTGGTCTTGGTGTGGAGGTGACCGAAGGCCACCCCGCATCACTGGGAGTGGTGTTGGTGTTGTTGTTGTTGTTGTTGTTGTTGTTGGGGGCTCTGGGCGGAGCGCGGTTGTAGTAGTAGTTGTTGTTGTTATTGTAGCCTCCTGGCTTGGTGTTTCCTCCACTCCGGTTTTGATAACCGGGGCACGAGTTCTGCATCGGTGGCTTGTTGTTTCTCGGAGTGAAACCTCCGCTTGAGCTGGGGCGATACTTCTGGGGGTGGCTTGATCCACTTTGATTCGCCATGCGGCGCTTGCGGTTCTCATTGGCTTGGTTCAGCTTGCCCTCCATCTGGATGGCAGAGTCAACAAGGGCTTCAAGGTCGGCGAAGGGGATGTTAACGAGGACAGTCTGCATCTCATCATGCAGTCCGTTCAGGAATCTCTCCTTCCTCTTCTCAACGGTGTCGATCTCATCAGGGGCGTACCTCGACAGTGTGAGAAACTTGTCGCGGTATTCAACCACCGTCATGCGACCTTGCTTCAGTTCACGGAACTCATCCCTCATCTTTTTGATAAGACCTGGGGGTACATGGTACTTGCTGAACTTTAGCTTGAAATCCTCCCAAGTCATGAACTGACCTCCGTTCATGGCACGGGTGCTTGTCCACCAAGCGCGGGCTGGTCCAGCGAGATAGTGGGTTGCAAACAAGACTTTCTCGTTGGCTTCCATTCCGGCTACTTCCAGGTTGTTCTCCATAGTCTGGAGCCAGTCGTCGGCGTCGAGGGGTTCCTTGGTCTTGCTAAACACTGGGGCATTGATGTTCTGGAAGTTCTTGAGCTTGGATCCGGGGTGGTCATGATTTCCATGGCCTTGATTGGCAATGTTCTGCAAGGCGATGAGGTTGGCTTGGCGTTCGGCTCTTTCGGTTTCCCTGTCGGCAAGCATGGTTTGCAGCAGTTGCAACATCGCGTCGTTGGTGCGATTGGGAGGGGCCGTCTGAAGATATAGAAGATCATGAGATGAGAGGGAACATTCTATGGTTCATTTTGGTTAAGTTTGAAAACATTTGAAAACTTGTAATCTTTTCATGACAAACATAACATTCATTCATTCATTCAACACATGGTACAAACTAACACACACCTACTCCAATGGTTTTAAGAACCATTCTCATGCTACGATACAAAGGACGGGATACAACTCACACCTACGTAAGTGAAACTAGTGCAACTACTCCTCATCCTCGACATCGATCGGGACGTAGTCGTCAGGTCCTGCCTCCAGGAACTCGTAGTCCTCCTCCTCGGTGTTCTCGTCCTCCTCAAAGTCATCGTCGTCGCTCAGGAAGGCTCCTCCTCCCTGAAGGTCGATGCCTCCGTCATCATCCTCCAGCTCACGAATCTGATCTTCCTGGGCCTTGACAGTGGCCTCAAGTGATGCTATCTTAGCGCGAAGGCGCACAATCGTAGCGTCCTTCTTGGCACGCTGCTCGCGAAGGCTCTTGCGGTCGTTGTTGAGTAGCTTGATCGCCTCACCCTGCTCGATGATGTGAGCATGGGTCTGGTTCGCGTAAGTGCGAGTGGCGTCGAGGTCCTTCTGAGTCTGGTAGAGCATGAAGTCCAGGTGCTCAGCATGGTGCCTCAACTCTGGGTGCGGCTGGAGCTCCATGGGCACTCCCATGGCATCACGCCTCACGAGATGCGCGTAGCGAGAGGCGAGGATGCGCACCACGTTCTGTCCACAGAGGCGCGCAAGTGCCTCCTGAAGGCCACGTGCGAGTCCGTCGAGCCAGTTGCTCTCGCGGAAGGAGAAGAGGATCCTCTCCGAGGTGGGAGGCTCCATCTTGCCCCTCAAGTCGGCAGTGATCACCTACTGCAACTCTCCTCCGGGCGTGTCGTCCAGCTGAACCCCGTGGAACTCGGGGTGTGGGCGCCCAAGGAAGTCAGAGACGGCGTTGAGGTCGTGCTCGAAGATCAAGCTCCCTCCGTTCCCAAGCTGGTAAAACTTGGTGTTGATGGGTTCATTCGGCTCCATCTGAAAGAGAATTGGATGAGTAAGTTAGAGAGTGCAAAGTGTGGCAAAATTTTAAGTAGATTCAAATAAGATAGAACATGATTCATCAAATTTTGGCAAAGTCTCAAAGACAAGAGTGTAAGTAAGTTTTCACAAATATTCTTTTCATTTGATTTTCAAATTTAAGTTTTTCAGAACGCCCATTCTAACTAAGGTCTTCTAAGGTCAAACAATGGCTCTGATACTAACTTGTCAACACCCGGATTTTTAAGTCCGGATGCCTATTATGTCATACATCGCAATCCCAGGAATATTGTTGTTGCGAGGCATAATAGTTAAGTAGCACAGTCATCATTCATTACAAACCATAAGTCTTACAAATTGGAATCACATGATCCATATTACACGAATAGTTGATCTATCGATCAACGAACAAACACAAGTTCATAGTTCATAGCGGAAGCGTAAGATACAAGGACTCTCTAGTCCACAGGCCAACGCTTGACGTCGGAAGACTCCTAGTTGTCGTAGGCGTCCTGCTGGTCATCTCCTTGTTCATCTTCATACTCTGGCCATTTGAATAGCCAGGGACAAAGCCGTGAGTACTTCAAGTACTCGCAAACTAATACTAATGTAAGTGCTAGACATTTCTAGTATGGTTTGCTAAGCTCTAGTTTATTTGCATAAAGCCAGTTTTAGTTCACAAGTATTTGAGAAAAGCTTGTTCATATGCTAACTAACTCAAGTGGGAACATTAGTGTCATTCCCACCATTCAAGTGGTGATTTCAATTCAATTCACCACAAGTCATTTCACCATCATCTTTTTCAAAGATATGACATCGGAAACTGTATGGCCTTTCCAACCGTCCGTAACCGTGGACGCGGCTATTCGAATAGATTTACACTCTGCAGAGGTTGCACATTTGTGCCACAACATTTGATTTCACCCGTCGGGATTATCCCGAATCATCGTAACACAGTACGTGGATCATCAACCATAACCTTTCACTTACAAACCCTAGTATGAGCACCTCTCCCCATGAGCTTGGCCTCCCAGTGAAGACCAACTGTCAGCCTGGGAACTGCACAGGGCTTGGCCGTACAATTCACCTCAATTTCACATCATTTCTCAACAACGGAGGCAGCCTCAAGCATAACCCCTATGACGTGTGTTCAGAGGGAACCCATACTAAGATGCATAAACTTCCATTTAAGCCCTACCCATAATCAGGTATTGTGGGGGTACTTAATAATTGGAAAGGTATCGCATTCAAACCAACATCATGTTTATCAAAAATCACTATCTTCTCCTCGTCATATTCACCTTCAAAAATCCTTCAATGGAATGCTTCATCATTCCAAGGTTTCAAATTCATTTCAATTCACATTGTTCCCATCTAGAGTAGTCAAGTTTTATTCATTAGCACTAGCTCTAAGTCATGAGGGGTGCTATCTTGCTTTGCTTGATTGAGACTACTTCACTACTCTAGTAACCATCCTTTACTTTGACCAAAGTTAACTATAAACATAACTCTTGGAAAACAAGTAAACACTTATGATGTATAAACTTGGGATAGGCTTATGTAAGAAAAGGTAAGATTCATGGTGCCTTGCCCCAAGGGGCTTTGCACTTTGCAAGAATATTAGCTTGCCTTAGTAGTTCTCAAAATGCTCCTCCTCCTCCTCTTGGTAGCAACCTTCTTCTTCGGTGTACTCTCCGGTGCTAGCGTCTAAATTTGAATACGAGTATAATTACTCACTAATTCAATGGCTATTCCATGTATCACATATAAATAAACAAACTATTCTATGCACACAAATAATCTAATTAGGGTGCATGGGTTGTGTTCCTTGAGGAGAATTCACTTCTTTTTAATTAATATGTAAATGATAGTTTCCATAGGATTCTTGGGAAATAATTTCCTCTCATTCAAATCTTCTTAAGATTTAATTTCTCAAACAATCATATATGAACTTATATTGACCTAAGTCAAACATTCATCATTATCATTTGAGAAAAATGATTTAAATGAGGTAGATCACCTCATACCATTTAATAGTAATACATATGATTTAAATCTCTAAGTAATTCATATAGGTGAGTTTGGCCAGGGGTCCAAACATCACATGATTTCATTTGAGACAAAGTTTAAATGAAGTATAAGACTTCATATGAATTACTTAATAGTTTTGGACAATATCAACTACATACACTAGCCATATTGTCCATTAATTAAACTAGGGCATGATAATGCAAAGTGACCACACCATTTTATTGCATAAACAATTAGTGTAAGTCAAATGTGAGCTATTAGAGTTGGAATTAACTTAACATCTATTTTGGTTGATTTTTAATAATTATTTGAATATGAAAAAGTCCCTGCCTTCTTCTTTTTATCAAATTAATTCTACAACAAATCTTGGCATGGGACCAGTGGCATTGTGTAGATATTTTCCTTAGCTTTCCAACAATATAAAGTTCATTAAATTTGGTTGAGCCAATTTGAATCTATTGAATTTCAAAGTTTGGGCAGTATTGAAATTGTTTAAATAGAATTTGAATTAAACAGGCCGGCGGGAAAAGCTAACGGGCCAAAATGGTTTAAAACGGCCCAAGACCAGCCCACCACGCGTCTGTGCCCGCGTGGGCTGCCTGACCAAGGGGTCCCGCATGTCAGCGGCCATTTAAACCCGAAGCGGTATGGATCACTCTGGCGCGTTGGATTAGAACACAGATCAACGGCTCAGGTTCATCGTCTCGCCGGCGAGAGAGAGAGTTCGCCGGCGGCTCAGGTAGGGGGTCGGAGGGCTTACGGTGGCTCCAGCTAGGGTTGGCAGTATGCTTGACGAAGTTGTGGACGACAACGATTCTCCTGGTACAGGTGGCGTCGCCTGAGGTGGTCGGGATCGCCGGCGATTGCTGCAGGGCTTCCGCGGCGGTGATCTCCCGATTGAGCTTGCTCCGGCGACGATTGAGTGAGTGGTGAGGTGGTTGAGAAGCGGTGAGACGTAGCGAGTGCGATGGTGTGCCTGGATTGCTCAGGGGAGCTCAGTATTTATAGAGGCGAGTGAGGGTTGCGGGGCAGGGTGGTGGTCGACCATGGCGCGGCGTTTCCGGCGAGCGGTCGAGCTAGGCGTGGGTGTGGCAACGTTCTCCTTGTCCAGGCGAAGCGAACGGTGGCGACAGCTTGGTCGGGCGGCGTCTGGATAGCTCGCATCGTTTCCATGTCGGGCGGCGGCGTTCACCGGATTTCCTTCTCCTTCTCCGGCGGCGGTGGTCCAGGGTCTGGTCGTGGTGATGTCTGGCGGCGTCAAGGTGGCACGACGATGCTCAACGGCTAGCAAGCGGGGCCAGGGCGAGCGCGAGCGAGTGGGACGGCGCGTGTCCAGTGCGCGTCCACGCGCGACGCGAGCGACATCCAGGGGCGACCGTGGCACGCTTTCTCCGGCGAGGCTACGGCGTCTACGGTGAGCTGGTCGGTGCTAGACGAGGTAGGTGAGCATGGTGGCGACGTTGGACACCAGGGCCAGGGCTGAGAAGCAAGGGGAGAGGAGGTGGTGCGGCAAGGTGGCGACATGGCCGGCATGGCCATGTCCATGCCTTGTTAGCCCTCTCCTAGGGTTGCTATTTGGCATTGAATGGGTTAGAGGGGGCAGGGGAACCATTTAGACTAGGTTAGGATAGATTAGGGTTGAGGTAGATCACTATTTCAAATAGTGTCAAATAGTTCCATATTTGCAATTTGTGAACTTTGTCCAATTTTGATTGAATTCAAATGGTTGACCAATTTGAATTGTGTGTGTTTTGTTGAGTTATAAAAGACCAGAGATGATGAGAGGTGGTGGTGGAATTTTTGAATTCAAAGTTTTGCAAAAATTGATAAGTGGGAGATTGTTGAACTTAATAAAAAGTTGCAACTTTGGATGAGCATAGCTCTTGATCAAGAAAGATTTTGGCATGGTGATCTTTACAAAAAGTGTTCACCTTGATGTTGAATTTGAAGTGGTGCAAAGAGTTAGCAAGAGTTAGTTTGAGAAAATTGATTTGCAATGGCTCAAAGTAGTGGTCAGGCTATAATTGGCAGATTTGACCATTATCATATGTGAGCAAGTTTTGCATTTGAAATTTATTTGATTTGTGATTCTTTGATTCCAAAAGTTGTAATAAGTGTTTAGTAACATTATTCAACTAGTGGTGAAGACCAAATGGGTCTAGGGTCAAAATTTATAAAAATGTCATAGGGCATATGTGAGGGTTTTTAGGGTTTTTCATTTATTGGATTTTCTTCCTCTTTGATTTATTTGGTTGGTGATCTTCATATGATCACATTAGGGTTTTAGAGTATAGCACATACAAGTAATAACAATCATCATGGCATATCAATCAAATGCACAAGTCCTATGCAGGGTACTATATGCAATTTTGAAAAGTTTTTGTTGGTTTGAATTTTTGCTCTCTGGAATTCTCTAACTTTCTTTTTATTGAAATTTGGGATGTTACACGGCGGCGGCGTCTCTGGAAGGTTTTCCGTATCGTGGCTCTCGGTACTGGGGGTTTCGCGACGAAGGCTATATGTAGGCGGAAGGGCAGGTCAGGGGGCCACACGGGGGTCCCACACGCTAGGCCGGCGCGGGCCCCCCTTGGGCCGCGCCGCCCTAGTGTGGCGGCGCCCCGTGGCCTCACTTCGTCTTCCCTTCGGTCTTCTGGAAGCTTCGTGTGAAAATAGGCCCCTGGGCGTTGATTTCGTCCAATTCTGAGAATATTTCCTTACTAGGATTTCTGAAACCAAAAACAGCAGAAAACAGCAACTGGCTCTTCGGCATCTCGTTAATAGGTTAGTGCCGGAAAATGCATAAATATGACATAAAGTATGCATAAAACATGTAGATATCATCAATAATGTGGCATGGAACATAAGAAATTATCGATACGTCGGAGACGTATCATTGACCACTTCCGTTTGTCCATCCGTTTGCGGGTGAGAGGATGATGAGAACAAAAGCTTCACTCCAAACTTTTCCATGAGTGACTTCCATAGATAGCTCATAAACTTGATGTCTCGATCCGACACAATGCTTGCCGGTATTCCGTGTAGGTGAACAATTTCCCTGAAAAACAACGAAGCAATGTGTGAAGCATCATCGGTATTATGGCATGGTATGAAATGAGCCATTTTAGAGAACCTATTCACTACGACAAAGATTGAATCATGACCATGTTTGGTGCGAGGCAATCCTAGTACGAAATCCATGCTTATATCAGACCATGGTGCATATGGAATAGGTAATGGTGTGTAAAGACCATAAGGGTTGGTGGTGGACTTAGCTTGAAGGCATGTAGTGCAACGGTTGCATAGGCGCTCCACATCTCGCTTCATCTTTGGCCAATAGTAATGAGTGGATATCATCGAGAGTGTCTTGTCACGTCCAAAGTGTCCCATGAGGCCACCTCCATGTGACTCTTGCAAAAGCAACTTTCGAAGAGAAGACTCGGGTATGCAAATCTTGTTAGCTTTAAACAAGTAGCCATCATGCAAATAGAAATCATCAAATCCTCGTCCCACGGAACACTTCTCAAATATTGGTGCAAAGAAAGAATCGGAAGGATAGAGTTCTTTGATCTCCTCAAGTCCCAAGACATGAAAATCCAAGCGAGTAAGCAAAAGGGTGTTTTTGCGGGAAAGAGCATCCGCCACTACATTGTCCATGCCCTTCTTGTATTTGATTACATACGGGAAGGACTCAATGAACTCAAGCCATTTTGCATGTCGTTTGTTCAAATTGTGTTGGCTTTTCAAATACTTCAAAGACTCATGGTCGGAATGAATGATAAACTCTTTTGGCCAAAGATAGTGTTACCAAACTTCAAGAACACGAACCAAAGCATAGAGTTTCTTGTCATAAATAGGATAGTTGAGGCGTGCGCCATCCAACTTCTCACTATAGTATGCCACGGGTTTTCCATCTTGCATAAGAACGCCACCAATACCAAATCCACTTGCATCACACTCAATTTCAAAAGTTTTTGCAAAGTTTGGAAGGACGAGAAGGGGAGCTTCGGTAAGGCGTTTCTTCAACTCATCAAAAGCATTTTGTTGGGCCTTGCCCCACACAAACGAAACATTCTTTTTGGTAAGCTCATTCAAAGGGCAAGCAATGGTGCTAAAATCTTTCACAAAGCGGCGGTAGAAACCGGCAAGTCCATGAAAACTTCGGACTTGACCAACGTTTGTAGGAGTAGGCCAATTGTGGATGGCCTCAACCTTCGAAGAATAACCTTCAATTCCATTGGCGAAAACCACAAATCCAAGGAAAACCAACTTGTTTTGAGCAAAAGTGCATTTGGGGAGGTTTGCATAAAGCTTCTCATGACACAAGATGCATAAGACTTCTCTCACATGTTGCACATGGTCCTCGAGATTTTTGCTATAAATGAGAATATCATCAAAATAGACAACCACACTCTTGCCAATGAGAGGTCGCAAGATGTGATTCATGAGGCGCATAAAAGTTGATGGAGCATTGGAAAGACCAAATGGCATAACAAGCCATTCATAGAGACCAAGCTTGGTCTTGAATGCCGTTTTCCATTCATCACCAATTGCCATGCGGATTTGGTGGTAGCCACTACGCAAATCGACTTTAGAGAAAGTCGTGGCACCACTTAACTCATCAAGCATGTCATCTAAACGCGGGATGGGATGGCGGTATCGAACGATAATGGCATTGATGGGGCGACAATCCATACACATTCGTTGCGTCTCATCCGGTTTAGGCACAAGAATCACGGGGACGGCACAAGGACTAAGGCTTTCACGAACGTACCCTTTAGCGAGGAGATCTTGTATTTGGCGTTGGATCTCCTTTGTATCTTCGGGGTTGGTGCGGTAGGCGGCGCGGTTTGGGAGCGGAGCGCCGGGTATGAGGTCGATGCGGTGCTCTATGCCCCGAAGTGGTCGAAGCCCATGAGGAAGCTCGTCGGGGAAGACATCTTGAAACTCCTTCAAAAGAGACAACAATGACGAAGGAATGTTGGTTAAGTCGTTAGGCGCCGATGATGGTCCCTTGTAAATGAGCACATAGTGCAATATGGTGGATGGGTTCTCTTGCACTTCTCTCCACTCACTTTTGGTGGCTAGGAGGACACTCTTTATCTCACTCATATATGGCTTGGGGCTCTCACTATCTTTTTGGTGGGTCGCTCCCTCTCCTCTCAACTCACTATGGTGGGTGTGATGTTGTGCCCTCGCTAAAGCCTTCACATTGGCCGCGATGATTTGGCTAGGAGTCATGGGGCGTAGCTCAAACTTCTTATCCTTGACCTTGAAGGTGTATGCATTGGAATGTCCATCGTGTATAGCCTTCTTGTCAAATTGCAAAGGGCGGCCAAGCAACATGTGGCATACCTTCATGGGCATTACGTCACACTCAATAGTGTCTTCATAGGGTCCAATCTTGAAGTTGACGGTGACGGTATGTTGTATCTTGACATTGCCCTTGTCGCTCAACCATTGGACATGGTAAGGATGAGGGTGCTTGCGAAGTGTGAGATTGAGCTTCTCACACAATTCGGTGCTTACAAGGTTATGGCAACTTCCTCCATCGATGATGACCTTTATTGACTTCCCACCAATACCCGCACGGGTTTGGAAGATGTTGCACCTTTGGTCTTCCATATATTGAGGTTGAGTTGTTAGTACCCTTGTGACCACAAGTGAAGGGCTTGGGTCATGCGCACATAAGAGAGGGTCTTCTCCACTTTCTTCATCATAAGCTTCTTCATTTGCGACGGCGGCTTGTACAAGATCTTCATATTCATCTTCACTTAGCGTCTCTATGTCACCATTCTCCATGGTGATCATGACCTTGGTATTCTTGCACTCAAAGGACTTGTGGCCTTGTGTGTGATACGTCTCAAACGTATCTATAATTTCTTATGTTCCATGCTACTTTATTGATGATACTCACATGTTTTATACATACTTTATGTCATATTTATGCATTTTCCGGCACTAACCTATTAACAAGATGCCGAAGAGCCAGTTGCTATTTTCTGCTATTTTTGGTTTCAGAAATCCTACAAAGGAAATATTCTCGGAATTGGACGAAATCAACGCCCAGGGTCTTATTTTTCCACGAAGCTTCCAGAAGACCGAAAGTGATACGAAGTGGGGCGACAAGGCGGCGCCACACCAGGGCCGCGCGGCCAGGCCTTGGGCCGCGCCGCCCTGTTGTGTGGGTCTCTCGTGACGCCCCCTGACCTACCCTTCCGCCTACATATAGCCTTCGTCGAGAAAACCCCAGTACCGAGAGCCATGATGCGGAAAACCTTCCAGAGATGCCGCCGCCGCCAATCCCATCTCGGGGGATTCAGGAGATCGCCTCCGGCACCCTGCCGGAGAGGGGAATCATCTCCCGGAGGACTCTTCATCGCCATGATCGCCTCCGGAGTGATGTGTGAGTAGTTCACCCCTGGACTATGGGTCCATAGCAGTAGCTAGATGGTCGTCTTCTCCTCATTGTGCTATCATTGTCGGATCTTGTGAGCTGCCTAACATGATCAAGATCATCTATTTGTAATGCTACATGTTGCCTTTGTTGGGATCCGATGAATATGGAATACTATGTTATGTTGATTATCAATCTATCATATATGTGTTGTTTATGATCTTGCATGCTCTCCGTTGCTAGTAGAGGCTCTGGCCAAGTCGTTACTTGTAACTCCAAGAGGGAGTATTTATGCTCGATAGTGGGTTCATGCCTCCATTAAATGCAGGACGATGACAAAGTTCTAAGGTTGTGGATGTGCTGTTGCCACTAGGGATAAAACATCAATGCTATGTCTAAGGATATTTGTGTTGATTACATTACGCACCATACTTAATGCAATTGTTTGTTGTTTGCAACTTAACACTGGAAGGGGTGCGGATGCTAACCTGAAGGTGGACTTTTTAGGCATAGATGCATGCTGGATAGCGGTCTATGTACTTTGTCGTAATGCTCAATTAAATCTCACACTACTCATCATAATATGTATGTGCATTGTCATGCCATCTTTATTTGTCAATTGCCCAACTGTAATTTGTTCACCCAACATGCTATTTCTTATCGGAGAGACACCACTAGTGAACTGTGGACCCCTGTCCATTCTTTTACATCGAATACAATCTACTGCAAACACCGTTCTTACTGTTCTCTGCAAACATCATCATCCACACTATACATCTAACCCTTTGTTACAGCAAGCCGGTGAGATTAACAACCTCACTGTTAAGTTGGGGCAAAGTATTTTGGTTGTGTCGTGCAGGTTCCACGTTGGCACCGGAATCCCTGGTGTTGCGCCGCACTACACTCCGCCACCATCAACCTTCAACGTGCTTCTTGACTCCTACTGGTTCGATAAACCTTGGTTTCTTACTGAGGGAAACTTGTTGCTGTACGCATCACACCTTCCACTTGGGGTTCCTAACGGGCGTGTGCTTTACGCGTCAACAAGCTAAATTTCTGGCGCCGTTGCCGGGGACGTGAAGGAAATTACACCACAGAGATTTCTAACTCCCTCGTAAACTGCACGCCAGCAGTGTGCCACACTTGAAGCAAGTGACATTAGAGGGTCCTGTAGAGGCCTTTGAGGAGGCGGTGGAGGACACCGTTTGCTTCAAGCGACTTTGGATAGTCGGTTGCTTTGATGGTGTAGAGGATACGGCGGGCTTGACACTTGTTGTGGGAGTTGTTGTATCGAGCTTGTAGGCGAAGTATGACTTGGACTTGGAGTATTTGATGTCCTCATTCACTTGGCGCTCGGCCTTGGAAGCTTGGTGAACCAACTCAACCATGTTGGAATATTGTTGGAACTCCACAATCCTCTTGATGGGGTAGTTAAGGCCATTGAAGAAACGAGCGATGGTTTGGTTCTCGGATTCTTGGATGTTGGCTCGCATCATAGTCAACTCCATCTCCTTGAAGAACTCGTCAACGGTCTTGGTGCCTTGCTTCAACTTTTGGAGTTTGTTGAAGAGGTCGGTCATGTAGTGTGTTGGGACAAAGCGAGCTTGCATCTCTTCCTTCATCTCTTCCCAAGTGTCAATTGGGGGTTCACCCTTTTCTTCCCTTAGAGTGAGAACTTGCTTCCACCAAGTGTTGGCATAATCCTCAAACTCAAGTGACGTCATGGCCACTTTCTTGGCACCGGAGTAGTTGTGGATGCGGAAAATCTTGTCAACCTTGAGTGCCCATGAGAGGTAGGCCTCGGCATCGTCTTCACCTTTGAACTTGGGCATGTTGAACTTGAGCTTTCCAAACATGTTCTCTTCGTCTTCCAAATTTCTTCGGCGAGGATGGATGCCTTCATTTCTTGCGGCTTGAGGTGGTATAGGAGGTCTTCCACGGCCAACCATAGCATTGGGTTGGCGTTGAAGTTGGACACTAGCTTCACTTGGTTCACAGTGATGATGTTGTTGAAGATCTTGATGATGTTGTTGACGATGTCCATTGATGTCCATCCCATCTTGAGCATGTTGCGGGTCTCCTCTTCCATGTTGGTTATGGCGAGGATGATTTCGGAAATCCCACCGAGGTTGATCTTGATGACATTGGTCTTGAGTATCAACATATGGCTCACGATGAGGTACCGGCTCCATGTTGTGTATGACGTTGTCTTGGGGTTGGTCGTCACGCCCATGGTGGGCATGGCGATCCACTTGATGACGATCTTGATGAAGGACTTGTTCTTGTGGAGGACGTTCATGGGGACGAGCATGGCGATGGATTTCTCCTCGCCTTGAGTTGGAGCGAGAGTCTTCATGACGAGCATGTGGGCGACGAGGTCGATGATGATCTCCATGCCTTGAGTTGGAGCTTGAGGACGTATGGCGATCATGAGAGTAGTAATCTTGTGACGAGCTTGATGATGATGAAGTAGAGCGGTGTCGGCGATGACGACCCAAGTTGGTGATGGCGCGTGATGTCTACTCACACTTCTTTTCCTGTAGACAGTGTTGGGCCTCCAAGAGCAGAGGTTTGTAGAACAGCAGCAAGTTTTCCCTTAAGTGGATCACCCAAGGTTTATCGAACTCAGGGAGGAAGAGGTCAAAGATATCCCTCTCAAGCAACCCTGCGATCACAATGCAAGAAGTCTCTTGTGTCCCCAACACACCCAATACACTTGTCAGATGTATAGGTACACTAGTTCGGCGAAGAGATAATGAGATGCAAGTAATATGGATGAATATGAGTGGTAATAGCAATCTGAATAAAATATGGCAGCGAGTAAACATGCAGTGGAACAGTAAACAAACAGTGACAACGGCGCCAGAAAATGCTTGCTGGCGTGCAGTTGACGTGGGAGATAGGAATCTTTGTGGTGTGACTTTTCTATTCGGAGACAAGGCCTAGGGATCATACTTTCACTAGTGGACACTCTCAACATTGATCACATAATAAAACCACTCTACACTCTCTTGTTGGATGATGAACACCACTAATTGTGTAGGGCTACAAGAGCACCTCAATGCCGGAGTTAACAAGCTCCACAACATTCGATATTCATATTTAAATAACCTTAGAGTGCATGATAGACCAACGCAATTATACCAAGTACTAACATAGCATGCACACTGTCACCAACAGACTATGAAAGGAGAAATAGATCACATCAATACCATCATAGTAATAGTTAACTTCATAATCTACAAGAGATCACAATCATAAACTACGCCAAGTACTACATGATGCACACACTGTCACCATTACATCATGGAGGAGGAATAGAGTACTTTAATAACATCACTAGAGTAGCACATAGATTAATAGTGATACAAAGCTCATCATATGAATCTCAATCATGTAAGGCAACTCATGAGATCATTGTATTGAAGTACATAGGAGAGAGATTAACCACATAGCTACCGGTACAGCCCTTAGCCTCGATGGAGAACTACTCCCTCCTCATGGGAGACAGCAGCGGTGATGAAGATGGCGGTGGTGTCCATGGAGATGCCTTCCGGGGGCACTTCCCCGTCCCGGCGGGGTGCCCAAACAGAGACTCTTGTCCCCCAGATCTTGGCTTCGCGATGGCGGCGGCTCTGGAAGGTTTCTCATACCGTGGCTTATTCGTATCGAAGATTTAGGTCAGGGGGCTTCTTATAGGCGAAGAGGCGGAGTCGGAGGGGTTACGGGGGCGCCACACAATAGGGGGCGCGCCCCCCCTGGGCCGCGCCGGCCACCTGTGTGGTGGGCCTGTGGCTCTCCTCTGGTCCCTCTCGGGTGTTCTGGAAGCTTCGTGGAATTATAAGATGCTGGGCGTTGATTTCGTCCAAGTCCGAGAATATTTCCTTACTAGGATTTCTGAAACCAAAAACAGCAGAAAACTGGAACTGGCACTTCGGCATCTCGTCACTAGGTTAGTTCCGGAAAACGCATAAAATCATCATAAAGTGTGAACAAAACATGTAGGTATTGTCATAAAACAAGCATGGAACATCAGAAATTATAGATACGTTGGAGACGTATCAGCCCGCTCGAGGCTATCCATGCGCCGCTCCATGTTCGCATCATTTGCCGCCACTTGATCATGCAATTTTTTCGTAGCTTCACGAAGTAGAGAGATATCTTGGTTGCCGATGTTGATGTTGTGAGTCACCTCCTCATATTTCTCGTCGATGCGTGTCTCAAACAACGTGAGTTGCTCCTTGAACTCTTGGCGTTGTGTCCATAGATTGTGTTGGGTAGCCAACCTCTCGGTGTTGCGGATGACTTCCCCTTCCCTTGCTTCGTCTCCGTTCCTATCCATGATAGCAAGAAAAGAACTATGTTGTGTATGTTAGTGGAAGAAAACTACCTCGCACCTTTACCTTGGTGAGATAGTATTGAGGCGATCAACCGAACTGAGAGCAAAATCAAATGTATCGGGTACACACGCAAAGGCTAGCAAATCTAGTGGTAGGTGAGAATGGTGGAAAACCAAAAGATGAAATCCAAAATTAAGTATGTTGTTAAAAGTGGGTGAGGTCCAAAAATCAAGTATCAAAGTGAAGATCACTACAAACACGGAAAAGTTGTGGAACACACACGGGATAAACGGGGTTAGTATAACCAAAAATTGAGCGGAGAAACATAAAAACCCGTAAGCAAGGGTGCTCGGTGTCACACTAACACAAGGAGAGGCAAAGCTTTGGTTGCAAACGAAGAGACAACAAGATTCACACGTGGCCTCTCTTCTCTTTTCTCTCTTTTGCTTAAAAGCTTTTTTTTCTCTTTTGTATTTGGTGGCACTTGCACTCTTTTGTATCTATGAGGATATTTGTACTCTTTTTGTGCTTTTTGTTTTGTTTCCTTTTTCTTTCACTATGTAAGCGTTAGCTTCGCTTTTGCTATTTTCCCCACACACGAGTACTTGCTTAGAAGCTTGACTCCACACTACACACACACCTCACAATCGGGGCCACGTGCAATGTCTCGCAACATTTGATAAGCAATGCTCGATAGGAGAGGTCGCAAAAGGAAGAGGGGCTACAAGGCAAAAGCAAGTTATACCAACGATGGTGGTGGTGGTGGTCGTCGAAAAATGAAGTCGGGCGGTGTCGGAGTGGCGCCCGATCGGGAGGTCGGTGGACCGGGTCCTAGGCCGGCCGGTCCGGTCTGGGGGCCGGTCCACCGGTGCCTGGGCTGGCCGGTCCGGTCTGGGGCCCGGTCAACCGGTGCTCAACCGGCTGGCGCGTTTCTCTCTCTTGTTCTTCCCCAAACCAAGACCAAAAGATCAAATCGAAGGGAAACGAAGGGTTTGGGGGCTAAAAGGTGGAGGAAATAGTAGATCAACACTAAGAACACCAAATCCACGGAACAAAACCACTAAAAACTCAACAAAATCGCAGATCCATCCAAAGGCAATTTAGGGCTATTTTTTGGGGATTTTTTGGAAAACTTTTTGGGGACGAATTTGGGTGGGTGGAGGGTCAAAATTGCGGTAACCAAAAGCTGCTGATACCATATGATGAGATCTAAGATCTAGGGTGTGGCCCGATCTCGCGATTGACCCAAAATCCAAAGGGGGAAAGAGGAAGAGGATGAAGAACGCGAAGAACACAAGAACGAAACACACGCACACAACCCGATACAGTCGATACTTACCCTCGCGGCTCGATGGACCACGCCAATAGAATCACCCGAAAGAGACGCGAGGTAGAATTCCCGTTGAGAGATTGGGGTTGGAGACGGAGATTGGTGAGGGAGAGAGAGTGGGGCACACTAGAATCTCACTCACAAATATCCGGATCCACAACAAGAGTTGCCTTGGATTACAAAGGGGATCTAACCCTAGGGAGACAAAGCTCAAAAGTAGTTTAAGCTCAAATTATGTCTAAAGAGTAAAAGGGGGCATCCTGGGTACTTATATAGGTCTACAAGGCGACTCGGGCCGAAGAGGTACAAGTGAAACCGGTTCGGGCCGATTTGGTCGAGTCAAGTCGTGCAGGCCGGTTGGGAGGCCGGTCCGACCGGACCTGGGGCCGGCCAGGCCGGTCCAAACCGGGTCCTGGACCGGGCGGCAACCAGACGGGGTTCCGGGGCCGCGGGATGGCGCCCGGATGGCACCAGCTGGGAGTCCGGTTTGGACCTGGTGATCCGGTCAGGAATCCGGTCGGACCGGGACCTGGGCCGGCCGGCTTCCTTTCCTCCTTCACACGCTTCGTGTGTCGTCGAATCCAGCTCCATGCCCACCTTCACGTCCAGTTGCTCCTCTCCTCCTCTTGACCATGGTGTGTCCTCCTCTCCGGGGCCTTGACGCACCTCGTACCTAATAACACAAAGAGTGTCGGCATGAGGTAGCAATCCATCCAACGGGGTACCGAGATCGAGGGTAGTGAGGAGCGAGTTCACCTTATCATGTAGCGCTTTGACTCTAGCCCGCGTCATCGGTCCACTTGGGGGACTTGTTGGTCTTGGTGCAGTGTCGTCGGTGAGCGGGGCTACATCACAAGATCTCTCAATGAGGGCACACCGACACTTTGATAAGGTGACCTCCTTATAATTAAGGCCTCTTCTTAAACCACATTCAAGCGTTGGTGTCATCTACCTACTCTACACGTTCATAATGAGTTATTGTAGAGGACAACTCTTTTTCAAGTGGGGGAGATGATGCAGCCCGACATTCGGTCTCCACCGCATCATGTGCGTCAACACCGACACGTCACGCAAATGTGAATCTTCTCCTTTATGTGTGCCTACAATTGTCTACCATGATAGGAATACATCGCCAAGTACAGAGGAAGTAGACGACACCATGGAGGCTCGAGGACTCAAGGCCGAGGTCGTGGAAGCTTGGAAGAGATCGTCGAGGCGAAGGAGACGCGTTAGGAAGGCCGGCACTGCTGCTTAGGATGACTGGCACGGACACCCTGCCACTACGCCGGATGAGGACAATACTGCCACGCTACCTGCGCCAGCCCTGTTGCCTTGCCCGCGCCGGCCCTGCCGCCCACTACAAAGAGCATCAAATCTGAACCCTTTATCACATTGTATGCCTAAACTACCCCTCCTTAGTGGCTCCCTATATATAGGCTCCCACCACCCCTTTCATTAGTTAGAGTTGAATTGAGAACTTGGCTTATGCCTCCACCATTCCTTTAGGATTAGAGAAACCCCCTCCTTAGATTACCAAATCTATTGTATCAAGGCACTCCTTAGATGATTAGTCTCGCACACTCGTGATTCTACCGCCGGTCTTTCACTCGTGTGATTCTACCGCCGGTCTTTCACTCGTGTGATTCTACCGATCGTATACCGATCTTTCTCTCGAGGATTTAACCTCATGTCTTTCTCTCGAGAGATTCTATCGGGATAGTAGTTCCTGCTGTCGGGGGTAAACCGAATTATATCAGGTTATGTTGCGTGTGTTCATCGTGTTCTTCGCCGTGTTCTTCGTGTTCATCCCTCACCCCCTTGTGTTCTTGTTCAAATTCATGAGATCGGGCAACCCACGTGGCCTTAGGCCTCATCACGTGGCATGACCGACCCCGTGGCCTGCCGAATGGCTCTTGGCGTGTATCTAGGTGTCTCGAGCTAGGCCGAGAAATTACACAAAAAACCCGGTCAAGACACCGCTGCCGAACGAGGGAGCCCGTAAACATGTGAAAACTGTAAAAGAACCGCAAATTTATTGGTTCGGTTTGCGAAATGGTGTCGATTAGTAACCGTAAACGAGGTCAGCCTGAATTTTTTTATAGGGCCAACCCGAAAACGCAACTTGACCCCTACTTGTAGGGGTATCGTCGTGGTGAACAGACAAATGCCATGGGATGGCTTAAGTTGGGGCCGAATGTGCGCTAGAGGATTCGAGGGAGGGTTTTGGTAAGGATGGGATGGATTCCGGATGCTTTCCTCAAGAACTTGGCCTTGGCTAGAGGTAGAAGAAGAACACGAGAACAATCTCACCTCTAGATCTCTGTATTTCTTGATCATGTAAGGTTACAGGTTTCTGGATACAGGATAGCCTATGCCCGCGATGGGGTGTGCCCCCTCTCCTTATATAGGGGAGAGGGTGGCTCACAGAGGAAGAAATCCTAGGAAACCCTAAAGGCATCTTTGACTAGACAAACTACTTTACAAAGCCACTTTGGCTACCGGTGATGCCGGTATGTCTTTAATCAGGAGCGGTGACATCCTCCGGCACCTTTTACGTCATCATCTGCTTTTGGCGTCAGGGCTTCGTTTAAAGCTGAAGTGCTTCACTCATCCTTGTCCTCTAGCTCTTGAGAGAATCTTTGACTAGTCTTGCCGACGTGCTACAGTGTAGGCTGTACCGGTACTCCGCTACCTTCTTAGCCGGTTCCAGTATACCCCTCCTGGGATACTGGTATGATTCACATTGCATAGAACCAACCTTTGTTATCCGGAATAACCTTTAAACCGGTACTTTGATGGCTCAAACCATCTGGCTTGGCATGCCTTTGGCATACCGGGGGTCATCCCCCCAACATTAGTCCCCGAAGCTGGTATAGTCTGGTGGATCCTATCCAACGGACCATGCCAGGTTCTCGTTACTCAAGGTACCGGTTTAATCCTTCCGGCACCCGGTTTAAGCTTCCCGGCGTCTTTGTCGAATTTATGTTAACACCAAACCTTTCCGGTATCTTTTTCATTAAGACCTTCCTCGACGAAGTCGAGAATATCTCGGGTACAGTGCCTGTCAGTGACATGCGCACTATGCCTGGTGCGATAGTGTCAGGGGTCACTTCCCTTCGACTTCTGCGCTAGCATTTATGGCGCCACACCGAATCCTCGCTGCCGTTGCGGATCCGTGTGGCCTCCCTGTGTCTTTATGTTTTCTGCGCGTGTATCGTTGTGCCACATGGCGGCCCACGAAACGAACCGCCGTGGCCCAGCGGTTGCCAGCCCATTACTTTTCCCCCCTATTTAAGAGCGGAGCGGTTCCTTCTCCTCATCTTCTCCGCATTCACCACTTCTCACGCGCTCTGAGCTCCTCGCCCCTTGCGCTCCCATCGCCGCCGTTCGCCGCTAGAGCGTCGCTCCCGACGAACTTCCGCAGCAACTTGCGCTGGGCAGAGAGTCTCCGCCGCTCTTCCGCTGTTGCTGCATCGGGCGCCCCTTGGCAGCCTCTGCTCCTCTTCCTCGCCAGTCCTCGTCGATGACTGCGAGTTCGCCCCATCTCCGGCGACCATCGTCCTCAACGTCTTCCGCCGCCTCAGGTTAGCCTCAATATCTCTTTGCTCTCTTCTCTTTTGCTTTCTAGTTCTTTGGCCGGTTGGGGATTTACCTTCCCCTTTTATTTTGGTTTTCTCGTGTACTCGTAGATCTTCGTGCATGGCTAGATCTTGGGAAACCTGTTTTTAGGTAGATTCCGGTATCTTTAGACTTGAATGTCTTCCGAAGAATATCTTTCCGAACCAGCCGCCAGCAGTCATCACAGCGAGGCCTCTGACGGGCTCGAGGCTGAACTTGCCCGGATGGAAGCTCCCTCATCCGCTCCGGCAGCCGGTTCCGGAAGGGGCCAGGAGACCAGCAGCTCCGGCCAAGGTTCCGGAGTGGACTTGGCTAACATCACCCGTGGAGCCTGGAAGGGCTCAGACGTGACGCAGCCGGATATCGATTAGCTGTACCGCTCCCGAAGGATATCGGCACAGGTGTCTTGCCGGATTCCACGCGACGAGGTGGAACCTGCGCCTGAACCCGGAGAGTTCGTAGTTTTCCTCGCTCACTTCGAGCGCGGCTTCGGCCTTCCGGCCTCCGATTTCTTCCGCCAATTTCTTGATTTTTACCAACTCCAACCTCATCACCTTCCTAGCAATGCCATTTTCTATCTTTCTTGTTTTGTTTCTTTCATGGAGGCCTACGTTGGTCTTCTCCCCACTCGCGAAGCTTTCGCTCGCTTCTTCTGCCTTCGGATCAACTCGGTCCAAGGCAAAGACATCCCCAAGCCCAAAACTCC
Source organism: Lolium perenne (assembly GCF_019359855.2). NCBI lineage: Eukaryota > Viridiplantae > Streptophyta > Magnoliopsida > Poales > Poaceae > Lolium > Lolium perenne. The sequence goes on from NC_067245.2 coordinate 132,167,804, forward strand.
GGTGTGATGCGGATCCTGCATCGTGGGCTCCCGCCAGGGGAGCCCTTTCTTCAAATTCTCTGATCTGGAGTCATGCCGGGCATGGCAAGAGACCTTCTTTTATGTGAGGAACAAAGGTTCCTCAGATTTTATCAATCTGCCGGCCTACAATCCGGTGAGGCCTACGAAGGCCAACTGGGGCTACAATCCGGGAACCAACCATATAGAGACTAACCGGATTGTTCGGTTCCTGGAGAAACTCAAGAAGGAGACGAACATCTGCTCCGATGATATTATTCGCGCGTTCATCTCACGCCGGGTGCTTCCCCTCCAGCGTCGGGTTCACAAGATGAGCCAGATGTGCGGCCCCCGCGATCCCACCAAAATCACCGGCTTGGCACTAAGCAAAGAGGACATAGTCCTCAAGGCTAGACAAATTTGCCAAACTGACATGCCAATGGATTGGGAGTGGGGCCATCTTCCCCTCAGCTCCATGAATCCTCCATCTGCTGAAGTAAGAACTTAAGCAATCCGGATTGTTTTTCCGGTAGCCTTTCAATGCGTAACTAACTGACTTTTCTCTTTTTCAGGCCTGCGAGCACTTTCCTAGCATTGCTGCAGAGGTACGAGGCCCTTACCGCAAGCGCGACTTGGACGAGGTGGACCCGGACCCTTACGTGGTCTGGACCAAAAACAAGATGGGCCGCACCCACACTTCGCGCCCTGGTAACTTTTCTACCAACGTCTCTGGTTCTGACGATGAGGTCACTGTTCTTGAGGTACTTTGTTATTTCGCTTTCTCATCTATCATTTTTCTGTAGACACCCCCTCAGCCAGCGCCAACCCACAGGTTGTGGAGCGCGCCACCCCGCTTCAGGCCGAGGTTGGGGATGAATTCCTTGATAAACTCGCCTCCCGGGGCCAAAAGAACAAGGCGGCCGCGCCCGAAGCTGGTTCAAGCAATGCTCCCCCTGCCAAACGCTCCCGGATGGAGGTCGGCGGGAAAAAGGTCACCGCGAAGCATTACCGGAAACGGGAGATGCCGGTTGCTTCCGGGTGAGTTCTCGTTTCCACTTTCCTTTTGTTTCGTGATTCTCTTTTTTCCGGTTGCTTCTTCTGAACTTCTTTTTTCCATCTTCTCGGGCCTGCGCTCAAGATTTCCAAGAGCGCCACCGGCATGAGGCCGGAGACCTCGGAGGACGCCACCAGGGCCTCACCTCCTCCTCAACCAAGTCCGGTACCTTCTGGTGTCGGCAGATCTCCTGCCTCCCCTCTGGGAGGCAACACAAGTACGGGGCGCGCGGCCCCTGAACCTTCTGATCTCCGCGCGGAGGAGGAACTCGTCTCCCCTCCAGAAACCCAAGACATCGGTGCCAGCAACACCGGGGCCGACACAGAAGATGCCGGGAGGGCGGAACCTCTTGGTTCCTCCAGCCCCGAAGAACAACAACAAGAAGAAGGCAACTGCCTCCCCCTCCAAGACCGTGACGGATCCTTCCGCGTCGGCAAGCTCCGCTCCGGCAAAGGACGTACCTGAAGCTCCTGCGCCAACCCAGACCACGCCAACGCCCCCTTCGGCAACCTCAGCCGGAGAGTCCGCCATCGCCAAACCAACTCCACCAGAGGGCGCCAAGCTCACTGCGCAAGCACTTGCCGCGGTGGTTACGACGGCCACTGCTCCTTCCTCCGGCATGCCGGCCGCGCCGCCGTTGCAGCCGGTGAGACGGCCTCAGCCCATGTAGGCCGGATCACCGAGTTCCACCGCAGAGGAGCTTACCTGGGCCATTTGCTTGATTACGCTGAAAAGTGGAATCAGGCAGATCTGTCGCCAGCGACACGCGGCCTCGGCAAGGACAAGCTACCGGTGATCGACCCCGCTGGCCCTCGGAGCACCGGGCAACACTTTGGCCGGCTGCGGCGCGCGGTCAAAGAGTTTGACAATGTGTGGCACGACGCCAACAACAATGTGGCGGTAAGTTGCACAAAACTTCATAGTTCTGTAAAATCATGCCGGCTTTCAATCTTATAACCTATATGTATATCCTCTCAGTCCCCGAGTTTCGGGTTGTGAACCCAGTTCTTAGCGCGAAACTTTCTTAGAAACACAAGAAACCGGCATAGCCAGTCCCCGAGTTTCGGGTTGAAATCGCAGTTCTTAGCGCGAAACTTTCTTAGAAACACAAGAAACCGTCATAGCCAGTCCCCGAGTTTCGGGTTGAGATCGCAGTTCTTAGCGCGGAACTTTCTTAGAAACACAAGAAACCGGCATAGCCAGTCCTCGAGTTTCGGGTTGAGATCGCAGTTCTTAGCGCGAAACTTTCTGTCAATACCGGCATCTTCTTTACCGGATCTTTTTAACTTGAACAGAGCGTGCTGGACACCCGGAAGCAGCTCTTCGAGGAGCTTCTGTGGGAGCACCAGGAGCTCTCTGAGGCCCACATCAAGTGCCAAGGTTAGCTTTTTGCCCCCCGGCTTCTTTTTACCGGTTGCTTTTTCCTTTTCAGCACTTATAACTTTTTTGCATCTCAGCTCTTCCGGAAGCCTCCTTCGAGGATCTCTCCGCCCAGCTCACCGCGCTCAAAGGTACCACTTCTTCTTTTCACTTGTCTTGCATCTTTTTAATCTACCGGATTCGTCTTATTACCTGTCTTTTCTTTCGGTTTGTAGCTGAAAAGGAGCAGCTTGCCAAGGAGCACCACCAAGCTCTGGATGCTCAGAGGACTCACTCCTCCGAGCTGAAGGATCAGCTCATGGAAAGCTGAACTCCGGCACTCGCGGGAGCTCAAGGAGGCCCAGGCTGCAGCTGAGGCCAAATTGGATGAATCTCTAAAGGAGTTCACCAATTCTAGCGCGGTGCTGCGGGCGGAGCTAGAGGAGCAGAGCCGAGCGCGGAAGGCGGTAGAAGACTGGATCACCCTACTCACCACGGATTAAAACGCGTATGACCAGCTGGTTCTGCAAGCTGATGCGCTAGCCTTCAGTAAGCCTTTTTTATCTTTTTTGCTTAAAAGCTTCTTTCTTTTCGGCAAGGTCTCTTTATATTTGTTCCATTTGTCTTTTCTGCTTACGAGCTTTTTTCCTTTCTTTCCGGCAACATTTTCTTATACCGGTTCTTTTTCTCTTCTTTCTCCCGCAGAACTCTTCCCGGATTCACAGGCGCACGCTATCAAGAAATTGCGGATCGCAGGGCTGAGCAATCAATGACCAATCCGGACACTCCCTGGGATGCGTATGACTACTTGGTTGCGCTCACCGCCCGGATCCAGCACATGCGCTCAGTGGACCGGCATCTTGTCGATCTACTGGATGTTGCCATCCAGATCTTCAAGGTGCTATGGCCTGGGGAAGCCGTGCCGGCTAACATAATGCTCACCTCCGACCGCCTGAAGGATGCAGGCCAGAGGATCCGTGAGTGGAAATGTTCGGCGGCCCGTGCCGGAGCGGATGCGGCGCTACGCATCGCCTGCTCTTGGTACGAAGACTTGGATCTGGATGCTTTCCACAGCCTTCGCGGCGATGCGCCCACAGATAAGGATCCAGTCCTCACCGCCAAGCGCCAGGACCGCGCCTACCGGATAGCGGAGTTTGCCCACACGCGCACCTTCATCCCTCCCCCCCCCCCCCCGACGTCAAGGACGCAGTTTCTAACGACGAGGAAGAAGACATCGAGGACGAGGAGGATGAGGAACTCGAAGAAGATGCTGCCGCTCCGGAAGGAGGCGATGCCCCTTTGGAAGCTCCTGAAGCCATCCTGCAGCCCCCTGTTGCCTGAGTATCTCTCAACTTGCATGTGTTGCCCCTAGTTATCTTAAAAACAATGTTCGTTAAATTCTACCCCGGTATGCCGGGGTTTATGATGTAAGATAATACTCTGCCTTTCTTTTGGCTGTGCTACAATATTTCATGCCGGTATGTTATACCGGTAACTTGTTAAGTTAAGTTTGTATGCTATCTTAGCATTTTGCATATTGTTTGCTTTTTTATCTTGCACTGTGAAGATTCCGGAATTGTTTCGGCATCCAATCCGATGCACACTTGGTTCTTTTGCTTTGGCTCTGCCTACCTCTCTGGGTGTTTTGGCGTATGAGTCACAAAGTTCTTTTGCCAAGCAAGCACTTTCTTGAACTTAGAAATAATTCGAATTTTTTCACAAAAAACCGGTATACCCGGGGTTAGTTAAACTTTTTCCGGATTGTTTGCTCCCACTCCCTCTTTTCGTGTTTCACGTGCTTAGTTCCTACCGGTTTATCTTGCTTGCCATGAAGACGGGTTGCAGACAGCAGCAAAGTCGAAGACTCCGGTAAGTTTAGCATGTTACTAAACCGGAAAGAAAAAACGTTCACCAAGCAGCCGGTAAACTGGAAAATAAACACATTGCATGCAATTTTCGGTAGAGGCAGTCCCCGAGATTCATTCGAGGTGCCGGCATCTTTTATTCATAGCACATAAGGTACAAATAAGAACTCCTTACAGCACATCTTTAGGAATAGAAAGGACGCAGCAAGGCTATGTTCCATGGGCGCTAAGTCTCCTCTCCTGACCTGTCCGCCTTTCCTTTCTTTGCTTCTTGTGCATCGATCAAGTAATAGGCATCATTGTGTAGAGCCTTGCTCACAATAAAAGGTCCTTCCCACGGAGGTGAGAGCTTGTGGCGCCCCTCAGTGCGCTGCACTAGGCGTAACACCAGGTCTCCTTCCCGGAACACTCTCGGGTTAACCTTCCGGCTATGATAGCGCCTGAGGTTCTGCTGGTATATGGCTGTTCTTGCCAAAGCCAGTTCCCTAGCTTCTTCTAGCAAGTCCACATCATTTTCTCGGGCCTCTTTTACCTCTTCTTCGGTATAGAGTTGAACCCTTGGTGAATCATGAATGATATCGGTTGGTATCACGGCTTCTACCCCGTAAACCATGAAGAAAGGAGTGTACCCGGTAGACCGTTTTGGTGTTGTTCGTATGCTCCACAACACGGATGGTAGCTCATCGAGCCAACATCCCGGTGATCTTCCAAGCGGTTCGATCAGCCTTGGCTTGATACCGGAAAGCACCAGAGCGTTAGTTCTTTTAACTTGGCCATTGCCCTGTGGGTGTGCTACGGAGCACAAATCCAACCGGATATTGTTATCCTCACAGAATCGTTTAAACTCTCCTTGAGCAAAGTTTGTCCCATTGTCAGTGATGATGCTATGCGGGTACCCATACCGCAAGATTACATCTTTTAAGAATTTCACCGCCTTATGCCCATCACACTTTGCGATAGGTTTCACTTCCAGCCACTTGGTGAACTTATCCACAATACCAGGACATGAGTCATGTTGCCCCTTGCGGTTTTGAATGGACCAACCATGTCAAGGCACCAAACAGCAAACGACCATGTTAGGGGTATAGTTTTGAGACCGGATGCTGGGGTATGGTTTTGCTTGGCGTACCGCTGGCACCCATTGCATTTTCTTACCAAATCCTCAGCGTTTTCCAGAGCCGTGGGCCAGTAGAACCCATGCCGGAACACTTTTGCCACCAGTGCCCTCGATGAAGCATGGTGCCCGCACTCTCCTTGGTGAATTTCCACCAACATTTCTTTTCCCTCTTCCGGTTCCACACACCTTTGGAGGACACCGGTAACACTTCTTTTGTATACCTCACCATTGATGATAGTATAGGCCTTGGACCTTCTTTGGATCCTTCTTGACTCGTTTTCGTCAACTGGCAGGGTGCCGTTGATCAGGAATTCCTTAATAGGTTCAACCCAAGTTGGTGCTTCCCGAACCAGAAATACCGGTACGTCTATCTCCATACTGTCCACATGCATAGCTTCTTCCGGTTTAGATCCTGCAGTCCCCCGGTTTACCGGAGCAGTCCCCGGGTTTCTTTCGTCAATGTCCATTGGCACAATGTGTGACTCCGGTACAAAGATTGACTCCGATTCCGGACTCGGTTTAATCGATGGTGTCCTTAGGTGAGCCAAAGCCACTCCGGGAGGAATTTCCTGTCGGGAGGAACCTAGCTTAGAGAGAGTATCTGCGGCTTCATTTTCCGCGCGCGGCACATGGTGAAACTCGCAGCCCTCAAAGAAGCCGGCAATCTTTTGCACGTGGAACCGGTATGAGGCCATGTTGGCATCTTTTGCGTCCCAATCTCCGGAACATTGCTGCACCACAAGATCTGAATCGCCATAGCAAATGATCCGGTGCGCACCGATTTCTTTTGCAACCTTGAGCCCATGGATCAGAGCCTCATATTCAGCTACATTGTTTGATGCTCTGAAGTGTACTTGCAGAACATACCGGAGATGATCTCCCTTTGGTGAAGTTAGGACCACACCGGCACCCAGACCCTCCTTGAGTTTGGATCCATCAAAGTGCATCTTCCAGTACTCTATCTTGTGTTCTGGCGGTTTGTATTGCATTTCCGCCCAATCAACCAAGAAATCAACTAAAGCTTGTGACTTTATGGCATCCCTTATTTCATACACCGGTACGTACGGTGATATCTGAATTGCCCACTTGGCAATCCTGCCGCTAGCATCCTTGTTGCACATGATATCTGAAATGGGTACCTCACTCACCACCTTCATGGGGTGTTCCTCAAAATAGTGCTTGAGCTTTGTGGCGTCCATGAACACACCGTGGGTCATTTTCTGGAAGTGAGGGTAGTTTTGCTTTGAGAGAGAGAGCACCTCGCTCAGGTAGTATACCGGTCTTTGCACGGTTTTTCCTTCCTCTTCTCTTTCCACCACAACTACAACACTCACGACCCGGTTTGTTGCTACTATGTACAACATCATGGGATCCCTTTCCAAAGGCGAAGCCAATACCGGCGCAGTGGCTAGCATTGTTTTTAGCTCTTTGAACGCTGCGTCTGCCTGAGGGGTCCAGATGAAGGTATCGGATTTTTTCATCAAAGCATAGAGCGGCAAAGCCTTTTCTCCCAACCTGCTTATGAACCGGCTTACCGATGCCAAGCTTCCGGTAAATTTTTGCACATCTTTGAGATCTTGCGGTATAGTCATTCTTTCGATGGCCCGGATTTTTACCGGATTAACCTCTATGCCCCGGCTTGACACGAGAAAACCAAGCAATTTACCGGCAGGAACGCCGAAGGTGCATTTTGCCGGATTAAGTTTCATCCGGAACCTTCTCAAGTTATCAAACGTTTGCCTCAGATCATCGATCAAGGTTTCCTTGACCTTAGTTTTTATCACAACATCGTCCACATAGACTTGCACATTTTTTCCGATTTGATCAAACAAACACTTTTGCATGCAGCGCTGGTACGTTGCACCAGCGTTGCGCAAACCGAAAGACATGGTAACATAGCAATAAGCCCCGTGCGGGGTGATAAACGCAGTTTTTATTTGATCTTCCTTTTTCAGGGGAATCTGGTGGAAACCGGAATAAGCATCCAGAAAAGACAACAACTCACAGCCTGCGGTAGAATCAATCACTTGATCGATCCGGGGTAAAGGAAAAGGATCTTTCGGGCAAGCCTTGTTCAGGTTGGTGTAGTCGATGCACATACGCCACACCTTTGGAGCTTTTGGTTCCTCCTCTTTTTTCGTCTCGGCCAGCACCGGATTGGCTAGCCACTCGGTATGCAGTACTTCCATGATGAAACCGGCAACCAGTAACTTTGTCACTTCTTCTCCAATGATTTTCCTCCTGTCTTCAGCGAACCGGCGCAACGGCTGCCTTACCGGCTTCGCATCCTTCCGGACGTTCAGAGAGTGCTCAGCCAACTCCCTCGGAACACCTACCAAGTCATCAGTAGACCAGGCAAAGATATTCCGATTCTCACGGAGGAAGTTAACGAGCGCGCTTTCCTATGCCTCATTGAGATCGGCACCGATACGAACGGTACGCTCAGGGTAAGCCGGGTCCAGCACAATGTCTTTTGTTTCCTTGGTTGGCTTGAATGCCGGTGTGCCTAGGCTGCCACTCATTGCCGCTAAGCTCAATTGTGAGGACTGAGCCAGCGCAACCGCAGTTTGCATTCTCCTTTTTTCCTCTGCGATCACCAGCGATTCGGCCAGATTTGATCCGGCGGAAGCAGTTTCCAGTGAGACCTTGTAGTTTCCCACCACAATTAAGGGTCCACTGGGTGCCAGCATCTTCATCTTGAGATACGCCGTATGGGTTGAGGCCATAAATGCCGCCAACGCCGGTCTCCCCAGCAGCGCATGGTAAGGACTGTCTAAGTCCACTACCTCGAACAGAACGTTCTCCACCCGGCAATTATCGCGTCCTCCAAACGACACATCTACCCGGACTTTTCCCATGGGCGAGCAGGACAAACCCGGAACGATTCTGTGGAATGTAGTGTGGGTTGGTTGTAGCATGTTTTCAGTTATCCCCAGCGTATGCATGGTTTGCCGGTACATAATGTTTATGCTACTTCCATTGTCGATCAGCACCTTGCTGAACTGCACTCGGGTCGTTGGCCCATGCATGATAGGATCCACAACAAGAGCATAGCCACCCGGATTAGGCATTATTTTCGGATGATCCTTGAACGACCAGGTGATTTCCTGATCTGACCACAGCATGTATTTTGGTACTGCCGGCATCACCGCGTTCACTTCCATGGAACGGCGATGCATGATTTGCCTATCTGTAGGCTCAGTAATGAACACAACACAGCACAAGTCCGGATCCTAGTAAACATTCCGGCCTAAAGGTGCCGGTGGCAGCGGTTGGCCATTGCCATCACCTACCTGATGAACTTGCTGGTGCTGTTGCCGGTTTAGCTGAGGCTGTACCGGTAGAGCGTTTGCTCCGGTAAGCGGTGGTGGTGGTGGTAGTTGTTGGTGCAACATGTCTTGCGATGGTGGCAGTATCGTGGTACAGCCTTGTGCTTGCGCATCTTTTACTGCACCCTTCAACATCAGGTACTTGGTCCAAGAACAATCCTTCGTTAGATGATTTGATGAATTTTCCGGATTCGAAGTGTACCACCGGCATGGTTGTTCCATAGCCGATTCCATGGTGTATCTTGCATGTTCTTGCCAATTCTTTTTCTGTCCCCACGGTTTCTTTTCGACCCATTGTTTTTTAGGACCCGCCCATGGCTGTGATCCGGTTTTTTGCCTCTGGCTTCCGCTGGCACCGGAGTTATCCTGCACAGCGGCTACTTGCTGCGCACCGTACCTCCGATCCGGAAAATCTTCCCTTATTTTGTTGTGCCGGTTATCCCGGTATTGATCCTGGCGTGGTTGGCTTGTTTGCGCCGGATTGGCCTGTACTGCCGGTTGTATTGGGTCTCCCATTGCGTAGCTGTCTGCCACACATATCATTTCTGCCAAAGTTGTTGGCATGTTTCTCTGTAGCTTTTGCCACAGTGGTGAGCCTCTTCTGCACCCATTGCAAAACCAAGCAATGGCATGTGCCTCAATCACTCCTTCACCGGAGTTCCTTGTGGAGTTCCACCGGGTTAGGTAATCCCGGTCTGTTTCATTGGAACGCTGCATGCACAAAGCGAGCTGCTGCGGCCTGTTTGGCCTCTGGTAGGTACTGCTGAAGTTGCTCACGAAAGCTTCCTCAAAGTCCAGCCAGCCATTTATGCTTCCTGCCGGCAAGTTGTTTAGCCAGATGCGTGCTGGTCCTACTAGGAAAGACGGTACAATTCTCACGGCCCAGCGCCGGTTTCCTCCACCAGTGATAGTTCCTCCGCCACCAGCAACGTAAACTGCGGTCACGTAGTCCGCAACCCAGTCTTCCGGCTTAGTGGTGCCATCATATGTTTTTGTATCATGGGGCAACGTGAAGTTGCGAACCGGTGGTTCCTCTTTCATGATCCGTGGACCAAAACACTTGGGACCCGGAGGACCTTCTGCCTCGACCATTTCAGATAAGTACATCCTATCCAGCCTGTGCCTCGCATCCCGGTCTGGTAGGCATCTTTCTCCTAACCGTTCCCCCAAAGGGTTCCGGTAGGCTGCGATTCTTTCGGTTCCCGAATCAGCCTCATCATATCTTTCCGGTACCGCGGCTCTTGCCTGCCGGTACCTCGGCGGAGGCATCTCCTCCTCTGCGTAAGCAGCTCTCAGTGCACGATAGTTTTGCCCGATTTCACCTCTACCGGCATACTCATTTCCGGCATAGCCATATACGGCATAGTCACGACCTGCCCCTTGGCTTTTTCTACCGGCTTGTTGTTTTCCGGCAAGCACCGGATCGTACACAGTCATTTGCTGTGCATTCATCTCTTTTTCTTTTCTTTTGTCCGGATGGGGGGACGATGCCTGCCCATAGGACTTGCTTCCGGCATTCTTTGTTGAACGCACAGATTTTGAAGCCGCAGCTTTGTTTATCTTAGCAAGCTGCTCAGCATTTTGTTCCTCGATCATCTCAAGCAACTCCCTAACACGATCCTGTTGTTTTGCCAAAGCATCTCCGGTAAGAGATTCACACAGCTCTATTGCAGCCCTAGCAGCTTTTATGGTCTTATCCGAACTGCTATACTTAGGTTTCTCTACAATGCTCAACGATGCAGAGGTACTTTTTCCGGCAAGAATCTCCTTACCCAGATCCTGGTCTAAGTTACGAGCTCTAAGCCAGTTTTCTGGTATCCTCGCACCCTGAGCGCTAACAGAAGCAAAGCCATGGGAAGCGTTATACTCACGTAGGGTTAGGTTCAGCTCGCGCTGCTCCCGGACGATGTCGGCGCCGTTCGCGAGCAGCTTCTGCCGTTGTGTCTCCAGCTCCGCCTGAGCAGCTGCCGGATCAATGTTCTGCGCGATGGGCGTTGCCAGGACGCTCATGGCCGCTTGGAGAGGAGTCTCCGGTGGCGCTGTAGATGCACCTGCGACCTCCTGGTTGCGCTCGGTTGGCGGCTTGGCCGTGCGCGTGGACTTCGCCTGTCCCGCGCCTTCCGCCGCAACTCCCTTGCCAGCGTCAGCTGCGCCAACCACCAGCACTTCGACGCTGCCGACAGCGTGACGACCGCGAAGCGCAGACCTTGGCGGGTCCGGAGCCACCAGCACCGGCGAGAGGCACTGGCGCTCGGGGACAGTGCCGTAGTAGACGCGGAGGCTCCCAAACTGGATGACGCGGCCGTTCTTGGGGAACTTACCTCCGTTGGCGAAGCAGTCCGTGTTGTCATTGATGAAGTCCATGTCGAAGACGTGGTCGACGAGCGCGGTGACGACACGCTCGCCGGCGACGGTGAGGAGGCCCGCCCGAATATGAACTCCAGCAAGCGCAGCTGCTGGCCCCACGGTGGGCGCCAACTGTCGTCGTGGTGAACAGATAGATGCCATGGGATGGCTTAAGTTGGGGCCGAATGTGCACTAGAGGATTCGGGGGAGGGTTTTGGTAAGGATGGGATGGATTCCGGATGCTTTCCTCAAGAACTCGGCCTTGGCCAGAGGTAGAAGAAGAAGAACAGAGAACAATCTCACCTCTAGATCTCTCTATTTCTTGATCATGTAAGGTTACAGGTTTCTGGATACAAGATATCCTATGCCCGCGATGGGGTGTGCCCCCTCTCCTTATATAGGGGAGAGGGTGGCTCACAGAGGAAGAAACCCTAGGAAACCCTAAAGGCATCTTTGACTAGACAAACTACTTTACAAAGCCACTTTGGCTACCGGTGACGCCGGTATGTCTTTAATCAGGAGCGGTGACATCCTCCGGCACCTTTTACGTCATCATCTGCTTTTGGCGTCAGGGCTTCGTTTAAAGCTGAAGTGCTTCGCTCATCCTTGTCCTCTAGCTCTTGAGAGAATCTTTGACCAGTCTTGCTGACGTGCTACAGTGTAGACTGTACCGGTACTCCGGTACCTTCTTAGCCGGTTCCGGTATACCCCTCCTGGGATACTGGTATGATTCACTTTGCATAGAACCAACCTTTGTTATCCGGAATAACCTTTAAACCGGTACTTTGATGGCTCAAACCATCAGGCTTGTCATGCCTTTGGCATACCGGGAGTCATCCCCCCAACAAGGGGTACGAGAGCCCTTAATTTGCATGCGACGGAGATTTCACCTCCTCCCCAATGCGCCCAGTCTCCACCGCCGATCTACGCGTCATCACCGTTTTCTCCAACGCCGCTACCAGATCTCACCGTGATGAGTCTCAATTTGATGCCGCCGGCCGCTGGAGCGAGCTCGCAGCTTCCGCCACCCTCTCACGTGGCGGCGGTGTCTCGCGGGGTGGGCGGAGCTGATTCGACCACCGCCGAAGTTGCCACCCTGGTCGCGGCAACGAGCGTCAATAAGTGGTGGCGCTCGGGTACACACTTGGTCCCCCATTCAGGTGATGTGGAAACCGTTGCTCGACTGTTGATACCCGCCCACGCTAAGCCGACCAAATCCTGTCTCAAAGAGGCTTTGTTGGGGCCGAGGGGACATAGAACAAGAAAAAAAAAGCAGCGCCGCCCCGCCGACGACCACAACCCCCGTCCTGTCGGCGGCCATAGCGCCCGCGCCGCAAGGCGGTGACATCGCGAACGACGGCCCAACCTGCTCGACGACGGGTCGAGGTAAAAAAATTCTATCATCTCTGCCTCCAAATTTTCGGTTGAATTTGTGCGCGGAATGTCAGGCCGCGAGGTGATAAACAAGAAAATACTTACGTGGAAATCCCAAGATCTAGCCGAGGTAGAAGGCCACGTTGATTACCACTAGATGCGCAGGTGTGGAAACTCGATGAAGTTCGTCGGGGCAGTGTAGATGATCTGATTGTCCCACGATCTGATCCAATCCCGCGATCGTCAAAGCGCTGAACGTACAACGCCTCTGCTGGTATCCACACGTACGAGGAGGAGCGCAGGAGGTGGACTGCTAGGTCCAGGACGACGGCTAGACTGAATGGGGGCTAGGGTTCCAACACATGGACTAGTCTAAGTGTGTGCCCTCTAGGCAGCCTACACCCCACTTATATAGAGGGTGATAGTGGGCTCTCGGTCCACAACACTTGTGGAGTGACAGTGGGATTAATCAACGATTTTGGTCCATCCACTAATTCACTTACTCTTATCACCGTGAGTCCAACTCACTGATTTAGTCCGTGTCTGATTCGGGTCCAACCCAAACCACTTGGTCCCGATCTTAAGTGTGTGACCCCGCAGGCCCATGGCAAGTAGGACACGATTGGAGTCTCACACACAATCGATTAGTTGGTAGCGGCCGTTAGCAGAACATGCCGACTCCCAAGTCCAATAGTGTCATGACGACATGCCTTACCAATGCGACTTACGTCTGAGTCCCTTTTGCTTCATGATATACCTTGTTGAGCTGTAGTAGAATTATCGTCATCCCTTTAATAACTCAACTCTATTCTCGAGATGTGATATGTGATTCACTCAACTAACACTTAGTCGATCGCCTCGGTTAACACTTAATCGAGTCGTGCATGGCCATACTTTCCAAATAATATCACTCGAGAGGGCCCAGAGAATATCTCTCCAGTTGGAGGGCAAAATCCCATCTTGGTTACGGAACAACGTTTGGCAGAACCTAAGTCGGTTCATCCACCACTCGGATCATGCGACAAACTCAGATCTAAGGATTACACTGATATGACGACTGGTTCATTGTATCTCAATATGGGTCTGTCCGACTCATGCTAAAATCTTTAGCTGAATCTGTGTAAGTTGGAATAGCATCACCATGCCCATGACAAGTGGAACCGAGTCATCAGCCGACATACACATTAGTCTAAGTTGTGTGTCCAACACAACTTCGATGACTAAGGACAATCTAGTATGCACGAGATGAATGCACAGTTCCACGATCGAATCGGATATTAAATGATGCATATCAGATGTTCATACAAGGACAACTTAATAACTTTATGAATACATTGGGAATTACATCACATATGATTGCCTCTGGGGCATATTCCCAACTGTCTCCCACCTGCACTAGAGTCAATCATCCTAGCATCACATGTCTAGGCATCGAATGCCCATGGCTCTCGTGTGCGCCTCATGCTTAGGCTGTTTTGACACCCCTGAACCGGTACCATGAGGATTCCAGCGATCCCACCGAAATCCGCACGATATCAATTCTGAGACACCCTCCTGCACGACGTACGCAACGAATCACACACGTGATGCAAGAGGAATTACCACGAGCAGTAACATTACAACAGGTTTACAATAGAGCCCACAAAAAACATATATTACAACAACGACCCCAACGAGTCAAGAATGGGAATATACAATACAAAGATCCAAATCATACAGAAATTCAAATATGTCCGAGTACGGACAAGATACAAATTTGACTCAGATTCCTGAAGATAACCAGTGGCGTCCATAACCCTGCTTAGGCCAAGCCGGAAGGGTAACCTTGCTAACGTTTTCTTCATCGAACATGTCTTCATACCTGCCCAGTTATGTCCCAAAGCATTAATAAGTACGGGTTCGTACGTAAAAAGACTTCAAGACGTATAAGCATTCGTCAACCAGTCGTCGTTTGTACTTGAGGCACGCAAGGGACTTATAGGATGCAAGAGGACGTCATAGGCAATATGGTGGGGTTAAGCGGCAGCGCCCGCAAGCACTAAAAACCTGTAGAGACACTCACCACCCCAGCATCTAGCTCGTGGTCGAGGAGGTGCGCCTTGGCATGTAGATCATCTTGGAGGAGCCCAGAATCAAGGGGAGGTCGAGGCGACACAAATTTGAAGATTCCCTTTCTCAGTACATCGCCGGTAATGGTAAAATTGAGCTCAACTCCAGCGGCAATCATCGTCGCCGACCACACCATCGAACTCAGGGTAAGTTTGCACGTCTGTAGAGCTTACTCTCGCATCCTATCGACTTTTGTAGCTCCATTTAGCCACCTCGCCAGAGAGCACCGCCGCAGTTCATGTTTTCTGATGAAGCTCTAGCAAGCAATAGTCCATTCTGCCACCACCATCGTGTTCCTCGTCTTCTCCTTGTTCGATTGCCACCAACGGGAAGTCCTGGGGTGCCCTGTAGCGGCGGCAGCGTCTTCATCTGACCGCCGACATCAAGCCTCCGGTAGAGATGATGTGGCCGTGGGCTCCCCGAACCTGTTGACTTGGTCGTTGCCCCGTGGCAGCTAACCTGGACCAGACCCACCAGTCAGTCTCAATAGATAGGACATGTCACGGTACATTTAGTGTTTTCTATTTAATTTAAATTCCTGTAAAATAGTGAAACTTTTCCAAAATAAATAAAATTCATTTCAACTCACAAAAATGCAAATAAGATATCAAAATGCTCAAAAAAATAAACTCTACTAAAAATGCGAAATGTCCAAAATAAAGTTTTTGGGTTCCCCGAAGCCCCGAATGGATTGGATCGTTTCTGCCAACGAAATGAAGGCCTCGCCCCATTATTTTAACCTTTGTTAATTATGCCTTTTCTTTTATCAAAAATACAATTAGAATTCAATAATTAGTTAAACTTTACAAAATAAATAATAGCTATTCAGTAAGTCAAGAAAATATTAAGATTAATTTTCTTTATCATATTTTCATTAACTTAAATATTAGTGGTATTTTAAAAACCCTAATTTGCAAATTACCATTTACCATTTTCTTTAAATAATAGTAAAGTCAGAAAATGTTAAAAACTAATATTATTTTAGTAGGAAAATCTTATTTATTTACTTTTTAGTCAACAATTTATCAATTTAAAACTTACTAACAATTATAAAACCCAGATTCCTAAATTAAACCCTAAATAGTATTTATCTTAATTATTAAACCTTTTAAAATAGGGATTTCTATTTCGTGCCCTCGGTTCCTTAGTTGTGCTCAGTTTTCCCGAGCTCCTTAGTTTTTCCTCAGTTTTCCCCAAGACCTTGTCTGAAACCATCACAGATGCTGTAACGGCCGGTTGCCCGACGGTTGACCGTTATCTTCTGACTAGTGGGGCCACGTAGAGCCCGCAAAGACAGGTCAGACCATCCATCTTTGTTTGACCGTAAGCATCGCTGTATCCCTGACTAAAACGCGCACGAGTGGGGCTTCGGTATATCGAATGACAAGTGGGCCATGGCGCTGATACAAGGGGCAATATACGGGTAGGAATAGATTTTTAAACGGAGCTCTACAGCGATGGCACGGAGGAGGTGGCCTGCGGGGTGCCGAGATGAGATCGACGTCCACAAAGAACTGCATGAGGCGAGACCAGACGCATTAGATAGATATGAACTAGACGCGTTTAAACATGCAAAGAAGAGAAGAAATGGTCGACGACATCGACGACTACCTCAAAACTTTGACTGACCGTGTCCGACACGAACGCGAGCAATGTAGAGAAAACTAGTGTCTCTCCTTTCTGGCGTGTATAGATGGGTGCTAGAAGAGTGTGGTGGCGAAGGGAAAGACCTCGCGGTGGTCTGTGGCGTCCAGCATAGCGGGGCGGCGTGGCCGTGCCCACATCGGCGTGGATGCATGTTCGACATTGGCATCAGCATGTACGTTCGGCATTGGCCTCGGCGGTATCTCTGGTGTGTTAGTGATCGAATGAGGGGACGGGATTGAGGGTGCATCCCGACGGTGACCTAGCAGTGGCGGCGAACATAGCCGTTCTGACCATGCCGATATCGGCATCGGAAAAGTTTGGAGGCTGTGGTGCTCGAATCAAGGAGGGATTTGTTTCTTGTACGCCAAAAGTGATTTGAAACAAGTTTCGTGTTGAAGGTTAGGTAACGAAAGTTTGTAACTAAGCCCAAAATTATACTAGTGCCATGGTGAGGTTCTTTTTGATAGAGCTATACGGTTGGGCAAACTTTTTTGACACTTTTTAGATAGGGTTCCTTGTTGTTACACGTATGGCATCATGTATGGCAAATTTGGGGTCATTTGGAGATGTTCGAAAAAATCACTTTGCTTAAACGCATGCCGTTTCGTCTCACTGAAACCAGCTTTTCTAACAAGGTGATTTATTCTACCTTCTCTAAATGACCTCAAATTTCATACAGCTGATCTTCTATACATAGATAGATAGATTGTTTTGTTTTTATATTTTTCGAACTTTTTATTTCCCTTTATAATAACCAATTGATTTTCAGGTCAAAACCTCGAAAAACAACATCATGTATGGCATCATTTTCGCCATAAATTTCAAATTTGGTGAAACTTTCCCTTTTAGATATTCCTTGTTGTTATAGATATGGCATAATGTATGCCAAATTTGGTTAGGTCTCACTGAAACCAGCTTTTGTAACAAGTTAGGTTTTTTCGACCTTCTCAAAAGGGATTTTTTTCTACCTTCTCTAAATGAACTCAAAAATCATACAGACGATCTTCTATACAAAGATAGGTAGATTGTTTCATTTTTACATTTTTTTTGAACTTTTATTTCCCTTTATAATACCCATTTGTTTTCAGGTCAAAACCTCGAAAGTTAACATAACTAGATGGTGAACCCTTCCAAACTTCAAATACAGAGATAGATAGATTGGTTCGTTTATCATTTTTACCGTGAATAGTAATGGCTACAAGAAATCGGTGATGGTTTATCATTTTTTTACGTGAAAAGTAATGGATACAACAAATCGGTGATGGTTTATCATTTTTTTCGTGAAAATTAATGGCTACAACAAATCGGTGATGGTTTATCATTTTTTGCGTGAAAATTAATGGCTACAACAAATCGGTGATGGTTTATCATTTTTTTCGTGAAAATTAATGGCTACAACAAAACGCTGATGGTTTATCATTTTTTGCGTGAAAATTAATGGCTACAACAAATCGGTGATGGTTTATCATTTTTTGCGTGAAAAGTAATGCCTAAAAGAGTTTATAATTTTTATCGCATGAAAATGAATACAGAAAACCGCCCTTTAGTATACTTAGAGAGTGGAAGGTAACTGCCGACAGAGAGAGAGGGGTTATCCTGCCCGTTAGATCATACGATCAACGGTCGGCGGGCACGATCCGCGTGACATGGGCTAGACCAATCAGGGCAATGTTGCACGTGTGAGAGAATTTGTGGAGGGAGAGGGCAAAACTGAGTAGTATCAAGAAACCAAGGGCACCTATGTAATAAACAGACTAAGGGATTCAAATATGAGATTTAAAAAATGGAAAATGCGTGTTTTGTACAATAAAACCCAGCTTGGCCTATCTCAAACTATTTGCAATACAAATACATGAGTGTGAGAATTGTGGCCTCATTTAGACAAAGCATGTTTTGGGAAGGGCTTATTGTGGAAAACCATGCACCTTCATAGCTACTAGGTGATTTGAGAAGTCTTTTGAGAAGTGGTAATTTGTGGTAAAACTTGATTTATCTATGACTTATCTATGTTTTGAGAACTGGAAATTTGTGGTAAAGACTCCATGAGTATGTGCCACTATTTTTCGGAATTTTTTGCACATTAAATGACTCATTTAACTAGTTAATCCCATTTGTTGACTGTCTGTTGACCAGCTACTTGAGGGTAAAACTGAGCATATTGCACTAGCCAGTATTAGCACTCAAGGGGAAAACTGAGCACACAAAAAATGCTAGTATAATACTCGAGGTTATACCTGAGTATATCTAAATTTCCAGGGTTAGACTCGAGGACGCGTGTTGCAGTGCAGAAATGGAAGACGTGCAATTGTTGACGCGTAGACGCCGGTCGCGGTGTAGAAGTCGAAGACGTGCAATCGTGGACGCGTGTCGCATTGCAGAAGTCCAAGACGTGCAGACGTGCAGCGGTGGACGCGTAGGACGCGGGTCGCATTAACCACCCCTTGCCTTTATAGACGCCTCCTCCCACTATCTCTGTCACTCTCACTCGCCTACGCAACGCCGCCTCTCTCATGTCCCATCATCTTCTCCAAAGCAAAAAAACCCTCTCCCTCTCCCTCTCCTCTGCCGGCGAGATGGACAAGGAGAATGCCAATCCCATCGTCCACGGCGCCGTCGGCTCCAAGCGCGAAGCCTCCCTCTTCGACGCTGTCCCCTAAACGGAAGTCGCCGCCGGCCCCACAACGGACGTCGCCGCCTCCTCCGCCGGTGCATCGGAGGCTACTGCCCCCGGTGGCGCTCAGATCCCGCCGGGATTGGACCCCTACGAGGAGGTGCCGTACGTCCCGCCCCCGAACCCCTACGACACCTCCATGGAGGACCCATGGAACGAGGTAACTACGGTTTGCTTCCTTTTTTGTTCCCCATTCCTTTTTGAACCCTATTTTGCTGGTGTAGATGGATTTGTGGATGGATGAGTATTGGGCTAATATTTGCACCGATTTTATTCCATTTTGCTTTGATCCCTCCTTGATTTCGTTTATGATTTGGGGTTCGACCGTTCGGTTAATTTATGCAAGTAATAATGGGATCTCAATCAGTTAATTTATGAAAGTAATCATAGGATTTATCAGTTATTTTATGCACGAATCAAAAGATATCAACCGTTTAATTTTGCAAATAATCTGGAATGTGTTCAAGTTCAGATCTGGAATCTGTTTCTTTGCCTATGATGAATCTGTGGGCACAGATTTTTACAGGGAGGGTTCAGCGAACCATTTCTGTGTACAAATCTGTTATGCATGAGCTTTGGTTCGCTTACACCGTCCCTGTAGACATATAATCGTGTCCACTCTAACTGAGGCTGCCTCTGTTTTTCCTAACTTTGTTATCATGCACGTTAGTCATCGTTGCAACTCATTCACTAATAGTTCCCGTTTGATATGGATCAGCTGTCTGGCAGCGACGTCGGCAGCGACGACGAGCACCATGACATCAAGACTCGCCAGGTGCTGCGGAGGCTGCAGGTCGGCGAGTACGTCTCCTACTTCGCCAAGGGTGTCTACAGGTGCCCCTTCTGCAGTAGGAGGCTCGGCGGCACTGACTTCAACTGCCCCCTCACGCAAGCCGAGAACATCGGCAACACCAACCCCAAGGTCGGCGCGTCGGTGAACCCCCACTCCTTCCGCACCAAGCACATGGCGCTCGGCATGCACCTCCGCAGCATCCAGCGGGTGGAGATCTCCGACGGGCGCATGCCGCCGCTCAAGCCCAAGGCTCCCAAGGGGAGCAGCAAGTGGAGGCAGAGGCAGATGGGGTAGGCGGAGTCCTGGACGTGTGCTGCTGCTGCCTCCTATTTTGTTGCTAGCTAGGGATCCCTTGTTGTTATGTTGTTAGTATGATGGTGCTGTGAAGAACCTCGAACCTGTTACTATGTTTGGCTGCTGTATGCAGCTTATTATCTAGGGAGGGATCCCTATTATCTATCCCGATTCCACTATATGACCGTGTGAATTTATCGTAAATTCCCTGTAGATTTGCTTCTAGATTTAACTACATACATATGGACCAGATGGAGTACTAGATTTGCTGCCATATTGGGCAAACAACGAGGGCCAAAAGGCACAAATAATTGATACTAATTAGGTGAAAAAAGACAGAGAGAAGGAGGCGGAAAAGGTACTCTTAAAAGGGAAAATGCCAATTTGGGCCGAGAGAGACAAAACCCAGCTCCTGCTCACGTGCAACCAAACGCTATATCGTCATGTCCCACTCGGTCCCTTTCTATCAGCCCCAGGCGACGCAGGCCCACACGACGCGGCCCCACACGTCAGCACAGAACGGTCAACTAAATGGGAATCCTACCGTCTGAGCTGCTTCTGCGGGTTTCAAACAAGGACTTGGGGAAAACTGAGGAAAAACTAAGGAGCTGGGGAAAACTGAGCACAACTAAGGACCCGAGGGCACAGAAATAGAAATCTCTTATATGTAATATGCTCTAACAATCATGTGTTTAGAGTAGCCATGTTATGGTCTCGAGAGATCATGTGAGGTTAGTCTTCAATAGAATGGAAACTAAGGTAGTACTTTCCGAGGAAATTAGGTCCACCACAACTATGCTAGACTAATTTGTTCAAGTTTATCCGATTGCAAATGAGCAGTTAGGGTAAAGGTCAAGACAAATAGTAGTAATCCATATATATGTGCTAAGTATCACGACATAAACTTTTATTATGTGGTGTTATATACTACACATCTAAGCCTGATGTTTAGGGATGTTTTACCCAATTACTGTATCCGGAAGGATGTGTATTGTAAGCATAAAGGTGAATCTTCTTGGATTTTATTGGATTTTCATTGATTGACTAGATCCATACATGAAGTTTGACTTTGATATGCAAATGCATGCTGCAATATCAAGCTCTTACTTGATGTTATAGATCTAGAGGGTAAAGGTATTCGTGTGAGGAAGTGACGAATTCTGAAGATTTTCAAGACAAGATGAAGGTTCACAAGAAGAAGGAAGTAAAGTGTGGGAAGCAACCACAATACATTAAAAGAAGGACCAATCAAAACTCACTTTTATCCTTAATTGAGGAGTACTTCAGCATGGAAGGATCATGAAAGTGAGAAAAATGGTGAATATGGAGCAGTTGAAGTGGATCCATAATCATTATGGAATAGGGAATGCAAGTAAAGTCACGTATGATACTATCTTTATAGTGTTAATGAGTGGGTTTCTTACAAAACTAACCCTGGAAGAAGGAAAATGGACAAGTAAAGCCGCAACTGATATGATAAGACTTCAATTGATCTAGGGTAATCATGAAGAGAAAGCACTGGAAGTTATGTATCTATTGACTTGAACTATAAAAGAGTTCACCTCTAGTATCAGATAAGCCACAACTGGTACCAGATAGTCCACAGCTGGTGTATTGATAACAAGAAATTGTTATTAAATAGAATCATACCATTCAAATGATTAGGTAGTATAAACATTAGTCGGACAATTCACATCGGATACCCACAATTGTGTGGATACACCGCAAGAATTCTTCGTGAGACTCTAGAAAAGTACAAACAATAAGCCAGACCAATACCAATTCTCTAACCTTGGAGTTTGATGATTAGAAGAAAAGGAGCTTGAAGACCATTAGCAAACTCCAAGGGGGAGAGGAAGTCTAAATGAGAATTATTAAGATGTCATTTGGAGTGTGATGGATCAAGAAGAATGTCTGAGCTAAGAGGAAGTCCGATCTTATTTTCATAAGGTTGTGGGATATACCCATATAATAGTACTCTCAGGAGGATGTCAGACCAGAAGCTGAGGTTCCTATCTCGAAAGAATAAGGGTTGGACCCTAACTTGAGTTGGTAATGGATAAGTACTCAGAAATAAAAAAGCCCAGGTAAGTCTAAGATAATGAAGTTAGATGAAGAAGATGTCGGAGGACAATCAAAGCTTAAGAAGGCTAAAGACGGAAGGAGTGTCACCATACCAAAACTAATGGTTATTAGAAAGATTCCTTTCATGGAACCTAAAGAAACCAAAAGGAGGATAATTAATATAAACTAGAAGCCATGATTTGGATGGACCAAATGAGTGTAATCCATGCGTAGGAATAAAAAACCAGGACAATACATATTTTAATACCTTACTAAGTACCATTACTATAGTTATGGTAGGAAGGGGAAACAAAACCTTACATGATGGGGATATGCCCATAGGGGTGGGTCGCCAGTCCCACTCGCCACGAAGGAGGAGGCCCAAGTGGGCTGCCAGTCGCCCATGCGACTGGCCCCCGTAGCGACTGGGCCACGTTCCCAGGGCGAAGATCTGCGTGACTGGATGAGGAGTTTACTTGTGAGAGGGGTGGCAAATCTCGGATTAGTAGCAACTGATATGATTCGGAGTTATCTTCATGTAACCCTAGATCGGGGGTGGCTATATAAACCCCCAAGCTAAACCCTAGACGACACTTGATTCGAGATCCAATCTCCCCCTTGTAAGCTCTTGGCGTAGCCGCCGACTGAGCCCCCCATTGTAATTCTCCACTGAGTAATAGATCTAGCAGGACGTTGGCCTTTTACTCTCCGGAGGGGCTGAACCTGGGAAAAACCTTGCGTCCTGTGCACCTCGATCCGCAGATGGCAATGTTCCCTTGCCCCCGAATCAACGAAGTGCTGCCCCCTGTAGCACCTGCCGTCGTCATATCCACGACAGTGGCGCCCACCGTGGGCATGGGACATCAAACCTCCGAGCTGCGACAAGGCCTTACTCGCCGATACGCCGACCGGTCGCCTCCGGCAGGATGATCGCCACGGGCAACTTCTTCCACATCCAGCCGAGCTCCTACCAGCCGGCCTCATCGCACCTCGCGCACACTTGGATGGTACTGGTCGTAACGATCAACCTCTTCATCGGCTCGCCGGCATCAGCGACCCCACTGAGCCTCGCCCTGGCCAGCAGCATGACCCCTTTGCACTGGGGCAACTCCTCACCGCCACTCTCCCCCAAACCGGCGAAATACACGTTGAGGGCGAGTCAGCCCTGGAGGACGACGCTGATTCGGCGGCTACGACATCAGTCTCCGGATCCACCGCCATGGCGTCGGTCGCCGGATCCATCACCGCGGCGTCGTTCAGGAACTCCATCACCCCGGTCTCCAATCCGAGCGACTTTGAGGACGATTCTGTCCCCCCCCCCCCCTCTTTGGCAGCGACTCCGAGTCGGACTCTGTCGACGCCACGCCGTACCAGTACCCCACTGCCGTTTTCATGGCGACCGGCGACGAAGCCCCGCCTCCGCCGGATCCCTTCTCCACCCCACTCCCTGCGACTGCGACCGTGACCGAGATCGAAGCACATTGGGCGGCCCTGGAGGAGCAAAGGAAAAAGGAACTCGTCGAGCGGCAGAAGTTCCGCCTCGAGCAGGACTCGGTGAGAGCCGTATACCATTACCTCAACGAACGCAATCGCCTGCACATGGAGCGCATCCAAGCGTAGGGCTTCCCCAGCGCCCGCCTCAACTTCGATGATCCGGACGGAGAAGTTCGGGTCGCCCGATTCCAGAACCACGGCGTCCCCGAATCGAGTCGGGTTGCCGCCGGCAGGGTGGCACACGGAGAACCACCACCCCCTCCGCCACCTGGAGGACGGCAAGCTCCTCGAGCAGAGGTCGACGCCAACGGCCTGCCTCTTCACTCGTCACTGGCCGACAACGTCGCGGCCGCTCAGGCCGCCCTCACCAACCTCCCCGAAATGGGAGACGGCGCAATCTTCGTCCAGCACGCCAAGGCCCTGGTCGCCAAGGCCCTAGAGCAGCAGTACGCCGCCGCCGATTCCCAAGGACGGCTCTACTCGCGCTCGTCTGCGAGTCGAGCCGCGTCATCAGCCGCGGCGAATTGCGTAGTCGCCAACGTCAACAACTGCCTGCCTCCAGCGGCACAGGCCGCCACTCGACTAAACACCGAGTCGAGCCACGACCTCCGCGGGCGATGGTCGCCGCCAACGGGCAGCCGATTGACGCGCGCACACACATCGTCAACGACCAAGAATGGCGAGCGCGCAACCGCGCAAACGACCGCTTCGCCAACGAGGCCCCGCGCCAAAGCGCGTTCAACCGAGTCGGCCCAGCATGTTTTGGCCCCATGATGAGAGGCGAACCCTACCCCGTAGGGTTCAAGGGTCCCCGCGACATCGAGAAGTACGACACGCATATCGACCCCACGGTCTGGATCGATTCGTACACCATGGCGATGGGTATCCTGGGATACTCCGAGCTGCTCGCCGCCCGCTACCTGCCCCTCATGATGGATGGGGTAAACCGTCACTGGTTCAACACCCTCACCCCAAACAGCATCGACTCGTGGGAGGAGGCTCGCACTGCCTTTAGCCAGCACATCGCCAGCGCATACACCCGCGCAACCACCATAGAGGACCTGGATCGCTGCGTTCAGAGCCCGCGCGAATCGACTCGCCGGTGGGTACAACGCTGGCAGGACATGTGGACGACCTCCAGCGGCATCACCACAGACACGGCGATCTACTGCTTCCGGCGGTGTTGCCAATACGAGCCACTCAGCGCCAAGCTCTGCCGCGTCGGCAGGGACAACATCTCCATTGCCGAGCTCTTTGACATCGCCCAGCGCTACGCTGACGAAGTCCCAACGGTCGACTCGGACGACGAGTACGGGCAGCAGCGCAATCACCGCCCCACTCACTCCGACACTCGCCGCGGCGACTACTGGTTTGGAGGCCGGTCAAGCAACGGCAAGCGACGCGCAGACGACGGTCACACGGAACTCGTCGCCAACGCCGATTACGAGCAGCGCGACCCAAAGTCCTTTTGCCGAGACAACCGTGCCCCCAGAGAAGACCGGCCCCAGCCCAAACGGTTCGACGTGTGCAGCCTGCTGGACGCCCCGTGCATCTACCACAGCAGGGAGGGCAACCCCTCCACCCATACGACTGGAAACTGCTTCTCCCTGAAGCAGATAGAGAAGGCCCGCATCGCCAAGGAGGGGAACGGCGACAATCAGCACAAGGACCGCACCAAAGACCAAGACCAGCACAAGGAAGACGTTTTCGGCCGCAGCACCGGCTCGCTCCATACCTTCACCGGAGTCGGCGACTGGCGCGACAGGAAAGTCCTCGCAAGGGCGGTGGCTGTAAACGCAGTCGTCATTGACGTTCCCCGTTGGCTCAACTAGTCCGAGCAGAGCATCACGTGGAGTCGTGAAGATCACGCCCCAAGCATCGAGTACCCCGGCCAAGTGGCGCTAGTCGTGAGGCCCAAGGTTGCCGACTACTGGCTTCCGAAGACTCTGATGGATGGAGGAAGCTCCATCAACATCATGTACTACGATACCTTCCGGCGGCTCGGCCTGCCTGACTCGCGCCTCGAGAACACCAGCGTCACATTCCACGGCATCGTCCCGGGGCGGAAGGCTTTCCCAATCGGCGAGGTCACGCTGCTGGTAACCTTCGGTACACCCGTGAACTACCGCACCGAGCGGATAACATTCGAGGTGGTCAACTTCCGCAGCCTATACCACTGCGTCCTCGGTCGCCAAATGTTCGCCAGATTCATGGCTACGCCTCATTACGCCTACAACATGATGAAGATGCCCGGGCCTCGGGGTGTCATCACCATCCACGGCGACCCAAAGATGGCCGTGGAATGCGAGGACGGCGGCGCCAAGCTCGCCGACGCCGTCATCGCCGAGGAACGCGACAACACCGTCGAGCTCGCCAAGTACCCTATCGACCGCAACGACCCCGCCATCCTCGAGAAGCCGACCGAGCTCGACTCACCCGCAGCAACCTTCAAGCCTACAACCGATACTCGCCAAGTAGATCTTGTAGAGAACGACTCGAGTAAGCAGGTTACCATTGGGACGGGCCTGTCCGCCCAATAGGAAAGCGCGCTCATCAAGTTCCTCCGTGAGAATCGAGATGTCGTTGCATGGAAACCATCTGACATGCCAGGTGTGCCGAGAGAACTTGCTGAGCACAAACTACACATCAACCCCACCGCACGCCCCGTTAGGCAAGCGATGCGACCCGTGGGGGAAGAGCGTCGGTGCGCAATCGCCGAAGAGGTGAACCGGCTACTCGCCGCCAGCTTCATCATAGAGATCAAGCACCCCAAATGGCTGGCAAACCCAGTCTTGGTGCTGAATAAAAACAAGACATGGCGCATGTGCATCGAGTACACCAGTCTCAACCGCGCCTGCCCCAAGGACCCATTCGTCCTACCGCGAATCGACCAGATCATCAACGCGGTCGCGCGGTCGGAATCGCTATGCTTCCTCGATGCATACTCCGGGTACAATCAAATAAAGATGGCGGTAGAAGACCAGGAGAAAACGGTGTTCATCACGCCACTCGGCGCCTACTGCTATATAGCCATGACCTTCGGCCTCAGGAACGCCGGAGCCACTTACCAGCGGTGCTTGATTAACTGCCTGGAAAGCCAAATCGGTCGCAACGTCCACGTCTACATACACGACATGGTGGTCAAGTCGCCTCGGCATGACGACCTAGTCGCCGACCTCGCCGAGACCTTCGCCAACCTGCGGCGCTACCAGATCAAGCTCAACCCCCTAAAGTGCACCTTCGGGGTCCCATCCAGAAAACTCGGCTACGTCATTTCCAAACGCGGCATTGAGCCCAACCCGGAAAAGACTTCGGCATTCATGCGAACCAAGCGACCAACTTGCCTGGTCGACGCGCAGAAACTTTCCGGGCGAGTCGCAGCCCTCAGTCGCTTCATCCCCCGACTCGGCAACAAGGCCACGCCACTCTACCGTCTCCTGAAGAAGTCGGACTCGTTCTTGTGGACAGACGAAGCGCAGAAGGCCCTGGAAGAACTCCATAACGCCCTGAGAAATGCTCCTGTCCTCGCGGCCCCACTTCCACAAGAAACCATGTTGCTGTACGTTGGCGCCTCCAGTCGCGCAATAAGTGCAGTCATGGTCATCGAGCGCAAGGAGGAAGGGAAAGATTAGCTGTCTCAACGACCAGTCTACTACATCAACGAAGCCTTAATCAAGTTGAAGCAGCGGTACCCGCACTACAAAAAACTGGTATACGCAGTGCTCAGGGCCCAGCGGCGATTGGCCCCTTACTTCCACGAGCATCCCATCAAGGTGGTCGCCTCAACGCCACTCGCCGATATCATCCGCAACCGCAACGCAACCGGCCGGATCGCCAAGTGGGCAGTCGAACTCGACGTTCACAACCTCATGTACGAGTCGTGCCATGCTATCAAGTCCCAAGCGCTAGCCGACTTCCTCGCAGATTGGGAAGAAGCCCAGCAGCCGAGCTCCCCGACGGACCTCAAGCATTGGACACTACACTTCGACGGCTCCAAAAACCTCGAAGTAGCTGGAGCAGGGGTCGTCCTCACTTCGCCTAAAGGCGACATCGTGAGATACGTCCTGCAACTCCGATTCGAGCCCTGCGCCAACAACATGGCCGAATACGAGGCAGTCCTCCACGGCATGCGCATCGCGAAAGAGATGGGCGCAACACGATTACGTTGGCTCGGCGA
The DNA here is from genome assembly GCF_019359855.2 of Lolium perenne. Classification (NCBI taxonomy): domain Eukaryota; kingdom Viridiplantae; phylum Streptophyta; class Magnoliopsida; order Poales; family Poaceae; genus Lolium; species Lolium perenne. The sequence goes on from NC_067245.2 coordinate 132,195,494, forward strand.
ATCTGACCTCGTCGCCAGCCAGACGTCCGGCACCTGCGATGCCACTGACGCCAACATGATCGGCTACAAGCGAGCGGTCGACCAGGCCGGCGCCAGCTTCGCCGGCCACGTTGTCGAGTGGGTCGACAGGCGCAAGAACGAAGAAGCAGACGCACTGGCCAGGCTCAGGTCCAAGCGACACCCACCCCCTCCACGCGTCTCCCTCGACATCCTCACTCACTCGTCGGTGCGTGTGCCACGGGAGATCGACATCGCCGAACCACCCGCACCCGACTCCGTCCTAGTCGCACTCGCCTTCGATACTGGGGACTGGACGGAACCATACATAAGCTACCTCGAGCGCCAGGTATTACCGATGGACGAGACGGAGGCACGCACGCTCGTGCGCCGCTGCAAGTCCTTCACCATCATCAACAATGAGCTCTACAAGCGCACTGTCTCCGGAGTATTCCAGCGGTGCGTCACCGCTGATGAAGGCCGCAAGATTCTGTGCGACTGATACGCGTACAGCACGCGTCCGTTGGGAATCCCAAGAGGAAGGTGTGATGCGTACAGCGGCAAGTTTTCTCAGTAAGAAACCAAGGTTTATCGAACCAGTAGGAGCCAAGAAGCACGTTGAAGGTTGATGGCGGCGGAGTGTAGTGCGGCACAACACCAGGGATTCCGGCGCCAACGTGGAACCTGCACAACACAACCAAAGTACTTTGTCCCAACATAACAATGAGGTTGTCAATCTCACCGGCTTGCTGTAACAAAGGATTAGATGTATAGTGTGGATGATGAAGTTTGCAGAAAACAGTAGAGCTAGTATTGCAGTAGATTGTATTCGATTAAAAGAATGGACCGGGGTCCACAGTTCACTAGAGGTGTCTCTCCGATAAGAATAAGCATGTTGGGTGAACAAATTACAGTTGGGCAATTGACAAATAAACAGGGCATGACCATGCACATACATGTTATGATGAGTATAGTGAGATTTAATTGGGCATTACGACAAAGTACATAGACCGCTATCCAGCATGCATCTATGCCTAAAAAGTCCACCTTCAGGTTATCATCCGAACCCCCTCCAGTATTAAGTTGCAAACAACAGACAATTGCATTAAGTATGGTGCGTAATGTAATCAACGAATATATCCTTAGACATAACATTGATGTTTTATCCCTAGTGGCAACAGCACATCCACAACCTTAGAGGTTTCTGTCACTCCCCCAGATTTAATGGAGACATGAACCCACTATCGAGCATAAATACTCCCTCTTGGAGTTACAAGCAAAAACTTGGCCAGAGCCTCTACTAGCAACGGAGAGCATGCAAGATCATAAACAACACATAGATGATATTGATAATCAACATAACATAGCATTCATTTATTCATCGGATCCCAACAAACACAACATGTAGCATTACAGATAGATGATCTTGATCATGTTAGGCAGCTCACAAGATCCAACAATGATAGCACAATTAGGAGAAGACGACCATCTAGCTACTGCTATGGACCCATAGTCCAGGGGTGAACTACTCACTCATCACTCCGGAGGCGACCATGGCGGTGAAGAGTCCTCCGGGAGATGATTCCCCTCTCCGGCAGGGTGCCGGAGGCGATCTCCTGAATCCCCCGAGATGGGATTGGCGGCGGCAGCGTCTCTGGAAGGTTTTCCGTATCGTGGCTCTCGGTACTGGAGTTATTATCGACGAAGGCTTAAGTAGGCGGAAGAGGTAGGTTTAGGGGCGCCACGAGGGGCCCACACCACAGGCCGGCATGGCCAGGGCCTGGGCCGTGCCGCCCTGGTGTGTGGCGGCCTCGTCGCCCCACTTCGTTTCCTCTCCGGACTTCTGGAAGCTTCGTGGAAAAATAAGATCCTGGGCGTTGATTTCGTCCAATTCCGAGAATATTTCCTTACTAGGATTTCTGAAACCAAAAAACAGCAGAAAACAGCAACTGGCTCTTTGGCATCTCGTTAATAGGTTAGTGCCGAAAAATGCATAAATATGACATAAAGTATGCATAAAACATGTAGATATCATCAATAAAGTAGCATGGAACATAAGAAATTATCGATACGTTGGAGACGTATCAGCATCCCCAAGCTTAGTTCCTGCTCGTCCCGAGTAGGTAAACGATAACAAAGATAATTTCTGAAGTGACATGCCATCATAATCTTGATCATACTATTGTAAGCACATGTAATGAATGCAGCGATCAAAGCAATGGTAATGCAATGAGTAAACAATTGAATCATATAGCAAAGACTTTTCATGAATAGTACTTTCAAGACAAGCATCAATAAGTCTTGCATAAGAGTTAACTCATAAAGCAATAATTTCAAAGTAGAGGCATTGAAGCAACACAAAGGAAGATTAAGTTTCAGCGGTTGCTTTCAACTTGTAACATGTATATCTCATGGATAGTTGTCAATGCAAAGTAATATAATAAGTGCAATATGCAAGTGTGTAGGAATCAATGCACAGTTCACACAAGTGTTTGCTCCTTAAGATAGAGAAAAATAGGTGAACTGACTCAACATAAAAGTAGAAGAAAGGCCCTTCGCAGAGGGAAGCATCGATTGCTATATTTGTGCTAGAGCTTTGGTTTTGAAAACAAGAAACAATTTTGTCAACGGTAGTAATAAGCATATGTATCATGTAAATTATATCCTACAAGTTGCAAGCCTCATGCATAGTATACTAATAGTGCCCGCACCTTGTCCTAATTAGCTCAGATTACCTGGATTATCACTGCAATACATATGTTTTAACCAAGTGTCACAAAGGGGTACCTCTATGCCGCCTGTACAAAGGTCTAAGGAGAAAGCTCGCATTGGATTTCTCGCTTTTGATTATTCTCAACTTAGACATCCATACCGGGACAACATAGACAATAGATAATGGACTCCTCTTTAATGCATAAGCATTCAACAACAATTAATTTTCTCATATGAGATTGAGGATATTTGTCCAAAACTGAAACTTCCACCATGGATCATGGCTTTAGTTAGCGGCCCAATGTTCTTCTCTAACAATATGCATGCTCAAACCATTCAACTCATGGTAAATCGCCCTTACTTCAGACAAGACGAACATGCATAGCAACTCACATGATATTCAACAAAGAGTAGTTGATGGCGTCCCCAGGAACATGGTTATCGCACAACAAGCAACTTAATAAGAGATAAAATGCATAAGTATATATTCAATACCACAATAGTTTTTAGGCTATTTGTCCCATGAGCTATATATTGCAAAGATGAAGAATAGAAATTTAAAGGTAGCACTCAAGCAATTTACTTTGGAATGGCGGAGAAATACCATGTAGTAGGTAGGTATGATGGACACAAATGGCATAGTGTTTGGCTCAAGGATTTTGGATGCATGAGAAGTATTCCCTCTCGATACAAGGCTTAGGCTAGCAAGGCTATTTGAAACAAACACAAGTATGAAGCGGTACAGCAAAACTCACATAAAAGACATATTGTAAGTATTATAAGACTCTACACCGTCTTCCTTGTTGTTCGACCCTTACTAGAAATTATCTAGACCTTAGAGAGACCAATCATGCAAACCAAATTTTAGCAAGCTCTATGTATTTCTTCACTAATAGGTGCAAAGTATATGATGCAAGAGCTTAAACATGAGCACAACAATTACCAAGTATCACATTATTCAAGACATTTTACCAATTACCACATATAGCATTTCCCGTTTCCAACCATATAACAATTTAACGAAGCAGTTTCAACCTTCGCCATGAACATTATGAGTAAAGCCTAAGGACATATGTGTCCATATGCAACAGCGGAGCGTGTCTCTCTCCCACACAATGAATGCTAGGATCCAACTTTATTCAATCAAAACAAAAACAAAAACAAACAGACGCTCCAAGCAAAGTACATAAGATGTGATGGAATAAAAATATAGTTTCACTAGAGGAACCTGATAATGTTGTCGATGAAGAAGGGGATGCCTTGGGCATACCCAAGCTTAGACGCTTGATTCTTCTTGAAATATGCAGGGGTGAACCACCGGGGCATCCCCAAGCTTAGAGTTTTCACTCTCCTTGATCATATTGTATCATCCTCCTCTCATGATCGTTGAAAACTTCCTCCACACCAAACTCAAAACAACTCATTAGAAGGTTAGTGCACAATCAAAATTCACATGTTCAGAGGTGACATAATCATTCTTAACACTTCTGGACATTGCACAAAGCTACTGAAAGTTAATGGAATAGAAAAATCCATCAACCATAGCAAAACAGGCAATACGAAATAAAAGGCAGAATCTGTCAAAACAGAACAGTCCGTAAAGACGAATTTCTAAGAGGCACCAGACTTGCTCAAATGAAAATTCTCAAATTGAATGAAAGTTGCGTACATATCTGAGGATCACTCACGTAAATTGGCAGAATTTTCTGAGTTACCTACAGAGAATTAGGCCCAGATTCGTGACAGCAAGAAATCTGTTTCTGCGCAGTAATCCAAATCTAGTATGAACCTTAATGTCAAAGACTTTACTTGGCACAACAATGCAAAAAAACTAAGATAAGGAGAGATTCCTACAGTAGTAACAACTTCCAAGACTCAAATATAAAATAAAAGTACAGTAGTAAAATCATGGGTTGTCTCCCATAAGCGCTTTTGTTTAACGCCTTTCAGCTAGGCGCAGAAAGTGTGTATCAAGTATTATCAAGAGACGAAGCATCAACATCATAATTTGTTCTAATGATGGAATCAAAAGGTAACTTCATTCTCTTTCTAGGGAAGTGTTCCATACCTTTCTTGAGAGGAAATTGATATTTAATATTACCTTCCTTCATATCAATAATAGCACCAACAGTTCGAAGAAAAGGTCTTCCCAATATAATGGGACAAGATGCATTGCATTCAATATCCAAGACAACAAAATCAACGGGGACAAGGTTATTGTTAACGGTAATGCAAACATTATCAACTCTCCCCAAAGGTTTCTTTGTAGAGTTATCAGCAAGATTAACATCCAAATAACAATTTTTCAATGGTGGCAAGTCAAGCATGTTATAGATTTTTCTAGGCATAACGGAAATACTTGCACCAAGATCACATAAAGCATTGCAATCAAAATCATTGACCTTCATCTTAATTATGGGCTCCCAACCATCCTCTAACTTCCTAGGAATAGAAGCTTCAAGATTTAATTTATCTTCTCTAGCTTTTATGAGAGCATTTGTAATATGTTTTGTGAAAGCCAAATTTATAGCACTAGCATTAGGAATCTTAGCAAGTTTTTGTAAGAACTTTATAACTTCAGAGATGTGGAAATCATCAAAATCCAAACCATTATAATCTAAAGCAATGGGATCATTATCCCCAACATTAGAAAAAATTTCAGCAGTTTTATCACAGGCAGTTTCAGCAGTTTTAGCAGTTTCAGGCAGTTTTTCACGCTTTGCATTAGAAGTGGAAACATTGCCAACATCAATTCTTTTACCATCAATAGTAGGAGGTGCAGCAACATGTGGAGCATTAGCATTACTAGTGGTAGTAATAGTCCAAACTTTGGCTATTTTATCTTCTTTAGCATTTTCTTCTTTTTCCCACCTAGCACGCAATTCGGCCATCAATCTTATATTCTCATTAATTCTAACTTGGATGGCGTTTGCTGTAGTAACAATTTTATTATCAATATCCTCAGGTTTAGCAGCCATTTTATTAATTAAAGAAGATTGTGACGCAGACATATATGAGATTTGGTTTTCAGCATTTGCAAGTTTAGTTTGCAACCCAAAGATATCCATATTCAGATTTTCAATTTGATTTCCTATTTTTTCAACAAGGTAGATTGTTCATTCATAGTTTTAGTAAACAATTTATTTTGCTCATATTGGGATTGCATAAAGCTCTTAGTAGATCTTTCAATTTCTAACATCTTTTCCTCATTAGGTGAAACATATCTACCATAAGAATTACCATTAGCGGGATATGGCCTAGAATTATTGTAATTGTTATTTTTAATGAAGTTCACATCAACATGTTCTTCTTGGGCAACCAATGAAGCTGACGGAACATTATTAGGATCAACATTTGTCCTACCATTCACAAGCATAGACATAATAGCATCAATCTTATCACTCAAGGAAGAGGTTTCTTCGACAGAATTTACCTTCTTACCTTGTGGAGCTCTTTCCGTGTGCCATTCAGAGTAATTAATCATCATATTATCAAGAAGCTTTGTTGCGTCGCCTAGAGTGATGGACATAAAGGTACCTCCAGCAGCTGAATCCAATAAGTTTCGTGAAGAAAAATTCAGTCCTGCATAAAAGGTTTGGATGATCATCCAAGTAGTCAGTCCATGGGTTGGGCAATTTTTAACCAAAGATTTCATTCTTTCCCATGCTTGGGCAACATGCTCATTATCCAATTGTTTAAAATTCATTATGCTACTTCTCAAAGATATAATTTTAGCAGGAGGATAATATCTACCAATAAAAGCATCCTTGCATTTAGTCCATGAATCAATACTATTTTTAGGCAGAGATAGCAACCAATCTTTAGCTCTTCCTCTTAATGAGAAAGGAAACAATTTTAATTTTATAATGTCACCATCTACATCCTTATACTTTTGCATTTCACATAGTTCAACAAAATTATTGAGATGGGCAGCAGCATCATCAGAACTAACACCAGAAAATTGCTCTCTCATAACAAGATTCGGTAAAGCAGGTTTAATTTCAAAGAATTCTGCTGTAGTAGCAGGTGGAGCAATAGGTGTGCATAAGAAATCATTATTATGTGTGGTTGTGAAGTCACACAACTTAGTATTTTCAGGAGTACCCATTTTAGCAACAGTAAGTAAAGTAAACTAGATAAAGTAAATGCAAGTAACTAATTTTTTTGTGTTTTTTAATATGGCAAACAAGATAGCAAATAAAGTAAAACTAGCAACTAATTTTTTTGTGTTTTGATTTAGTGCAATAAACAAAGTACTAAATAAAATAAAGCAAGACAAAAACAAAGTAAAGAGATTGGAGGTGGAGACTCCCCTTGCAGCGTGTCTTGATCTCCCCGGCAATGGCGCCAGAAAACGAGCTATTGACGTGGGAGTTGAAAATCTTTGTGGTGTAACTTTTCTTCGTGTCCCCGGCAACGGCGCAGGAAAACGGTCTTGATACGCGTACAGCACACGTCCGTTGGGAACCCCAAGAGGAAGGTGTGATGCATACAGCGGCAAGTTTTCCCTCAGTAAGAAACCAAGGTTTATCGAACCAGTAGGAGCCAAGAAGCACGTTGAAGGTTGATGGCGGCGGAGTGTAGTGCGGCGCAACACCAGGGATTCCGGCGCCAACGTGGAACCTGCACAACACAACCAAAGTACTTTGTCCCAACGTAACAGTGAGGTTGTCAATCTCACCGGCTTGATGTAACAAAGGATTAGATGTATAGTGTGGATGATGAAGTTTGCAGAAAACAGTAGAGCTAGTATTGCAGTAGATTGTATTCGATAAAAAGAATGGACCGGGGTCCACAGTTCACTAGAGGTGTCTCTCCGATAAGAATAAGCATGTTGGGTGAACAAATTACAGTTGGGCAATTGACAAATAAAGAGGGCATGACCATGCACATACATGTTATGATGAGTATAGTGAGATTTAATTGGGCATTACGACAAAGTACATAGACCGCTATCCTGCATGCATCTATGCCTAAAAAGTCCACCTTCAGGTTATCATCCGAACCCCCTCCAGTATTAAGTTGCAAACAACAGACAATTGCATTAAGTATGGTGCGTAATGTAATCAACGAATATATCCTTAGACATAACATTGATGTTTTATCCCTAGTGGCAACAGCACATCCACAACCTTAGAGGTTTCTGTCACTCCCCCAGATTTAATGGAGACATGAACCCACTATCGAGCATAAATACTCCCTCTTGGAGTTACAAGCAAAAACTTGGCCAGAGCCTCTACTAGCAACGGAGAGCATGCAAGATCATAAACAACACATAGATGATATTGATAATCAACATAACATAGCATTCATTTATTCATCGGATCCCAACAAACACAACATGTAGCATTACAGATAGATGATCTTGATCATGTTAGGCAGCTCACAAGATCCAACAATGATAGCACAATTAGGAGAAGACGACCATCTAGCTACTGCTATGGACCCATAGTCCAGGGGTGAACTACTCACTCATCACTCCGGAGGCGACCATGGCGGTGAAGAGTCCTCCGGGAGATGATTCCCCTCTCCGGCAGGGTGCCGGAGGCGATCTCCTGAATCCCCCGAGATGGGATTGGCGGCGGCAGCGTCTCTGGAAGGTTTTCCGTATCGTGGCTCTCGGTACTGGAGTTATTATCGATGAAGGCTTAAGTAGGCGGAAGAGGTAGGTTTAGGGGCGCCACGAGGGGCCCACACCACAGGCCGGCATGGCCAGGGCCTGGGCCGTGCCGCCCTGGTGTGTGGCGGCCTCATCGCCCCACTTTGTTTCCTCTCCGGACTTCTGGAAGCTTCGTGGAAAAATAAGATCCTGGGCGTTGATTTCGTCCAATTCCGAGAATATTTCCTTACTAGGATTTCTGAAACCAAAAAACAGCAGAAAACAGCAACTGGCTCTTTGGCATCTCGTTAATAGGTTAGTGCCGGAAAATGCATAAATATGACATAAAGTATGCATAAAACATGTAGATATCATCAATAAAGTAGCATGGAACATAAGAAATTATCGATACGTTGGAGACGTATCAGCGACATCCACACAGGCGACTGCGGACACCACGCAGGCGCGCGCTCGATTGTAGCCAAAGCCTTCCGGCACGGCTTCTACTGACCAACAGCCCATGAAGGTGCAGTCGACCTCGTCCGCGCATGCGCCAGATGCCAGAAATACGCGAGCCAGTCGCACATGTCGGGCTCGGCACTGAAAACAATACCCCTCACTTGGTCGTTCGCCGTATGGGTCATGGATATGGTGGGGAAATTCAAGACAGCCCCCGGCGGGTACACTCACCTCCTCGTTGCCGTGGACAAGTTCACCAAATGGGTGGAGGCAAGACCTATCAAGAAGTGCGACGGAAAAATAGCCACCAAGTTCTTACGAGAATTGATCTACCGCTACGGCTACCCTCATAGCATCATCACGGACAACAGCACCAACTTCGCCAAAGGGGAAATGACCGACTTCTGCGAAGAAAATGGCATCCGACTCGACCTCGCATCAGTCGCACACCCCGAGTCGAACGGGCAAGCAGAAAGGGAGAACCAGACCTTCCTCCACGGAATCAAGCCGCGAATGGTAGTACCCCTGGAGCGCGCGGCCGGATGCTGGGCGGAAGAACTCCCTTCCGTACTCTGGGGCATTCGCACAACACCGAACAGGTCGACTGGCTTCACACCCTTCTTCCTGGTGTACAGCACCGAAGCTGTCATGCCCACCGACATCGCCCACGACTCACCACGAGTCACTAAGTACGCTGAAGAAGGGAACGAGCGCACTCGGCAATACGACGTCGACCTCCTCGACGAGGCACGAGACCTCGCACTCTCCAGGACGACCATTTACCAGCAAGGCCTTCGCCGCTACCACAGTCGCCGCGTCCACGATCGCTCCTTCCAAGAAGGCGGCCTCGTCCTTCGGTTAATCCAGGACAAGAAAGGCATGTGCAAGCTTTCCCCCCTTGGGAAGGACCGTTTGCCGTCAGCTGTGCAGTCGGCAATGACGCCTACTACCTCACCGATGTTCGCAAAGATGACAAAGGCGAGCCACTCACCAGGGAAATCAAGCGCCCCTCGAACATCAACCTCCTCTATCGATTCTACACTTAGAAAAAGCATGTAAGCAACACCCGAATATCAATAAAGTCTCCCGTTGCCTCAAATCGCATTCACCAACCGTCTCGTCATCACTCGCCGCACGAACATATCTCTCATCTCTCCACCACGAGCCCAGTCGCCGAATCGCGCGACTCAGGGACTGAGACACTTTCGATTGCTGTTGTTGGCAGAGCAATCCAACATCAGTCAAGTAGCTCGGCTAACAAGGGCACGACAGGCACACCGGTCGCAACACCAGGCCCGGCTAGCCCCGTGTCCCTTACGCCGTCAAGTGAAAATGGCGATTGGATCCTACAGCAGGGTCGCCCGCCCGACCAGCCCTCCGGGCCCCAGCAATCGTATAGTGCTACGCTATACAACACGCAGACGCCCTCTGATACGTCCAAAACGTATCTACTTTCCCGAACACTTTTGCTATTGTTTTGCCTCTAATTTGTGTATTTTGGGTACAACTAACACGGACTAACACTGTTTTCAGCAGAATTGCCCTGGTGTCCTATTTTTGTGCAGAAACTCAACTTTCAGGAAAATCCCCGGAAATAATTACAATGGGCCTATTTTCACAGAAGATTGACGGAGCCAGAAAGCGAGACGGAGGGGGACCACGAGGCGCCCACACCACCAGGCGGCGCGGTGGGCCCCTGGGCTGCGCTGGCCTATGGTGGCGCCACCTCGGCCAACCTCCGACGCTCCCCTCTAGACTACTTAAGCCCTTGATGACCCACAAGTATAGGGGATCGCAACAGTCTTCGCGGGAAGTAAAACCCAATTTATTGATTCGACACAAGGGGAGACAAAGAATACTTGAAAGCCTTAACAGCGGAATTGTCAATTCAGCTGCACCTGGAAACAGACTTGCTCGCAAGAGTTTATCAGTAGTAACAGTTTTATAGCAGTAGCAGTAGTGAAATAACAGCAGAAGTGGAATAAAGACAGCAGTAGTGATTATAGTAAACAGCAGGATTAAGATACAGTAGGCACAGGGATGCATGACGGGTGTTGCATGGATGAGAGAAACTCATGTAACAATTAAAGCAGGGCATTTGCAGATAGTAATAAAACGGTGTCCAAGTACTAAGCAATCCATAGGCATGTGTTGTGTATATAGTCGTACGTGCTCGCAGTGAGAAACTTGCACAACATCTTTTGTCCTACCAGCCGGTGGCAGCCGGGCCTCTAGGGAATCCACTGGAAATTAAGGTACTCCTTTTAATAGAGCACCGGAGCAAAGCATTAACACTCCGTGAACACATGTGATCCTCACATCACTGCCTTCCCCTCCGGTTGTCCCAATTTCTGTCACTTTGGGGCCTCGGGTTCCGGACAGCGACATGTGTATACAACTTGCAGGTAAGATCATAAAACAATGCATATCATCATGAAACAATAACATGTTCAGATCTGAGATCATGGCACTCGGGCCCTAGTGACAAGCATTAAGCATAACAAGTTGCAACAATATCATCAAAGTACCAATTACAGACACTAGGCACTGTGCCCTAACAATCTTATGCTATTACATGACCAATCTCATCCATCCCTACCATCCCCTTCACCTTACAGCGGGGGAATTACTCACACATGGATGGGGGAAACATGGTTGGTCGATGGAGAGGCATCAGTGGTGATGATGGCGATGATCTCCTCTAATTCCCCGTCCCGGCGGAGTGCCAGAACGGAGTTTCTGGTCCCGAGACGGAGTTTCGCGACGGTGGCGGCGTACTGGATGGTTTCTGGCGACTTCGACTTCTCGTCTCGCGTTTTTAGATCGAAACCCTTAAGTAGTCCAGAGGGGGGCGTCAGAGGCTGGCCGAGGGGGCCACACGCTAGGGCGGCGCACCCCCCCTCCAGGCCGCGCCGGCCTGTTGTCTGGGGGGCCTGGGCCTCCCCAGGTCTGCCCTTCTGGCTCCGTGATTCTTCTGGAAAAATAGGCCCTTCGACATAAATTCCGGGGATTTTCCTGAAAGTTGAATTTCTGCACAAAAACGAGACACCAGAGCAATTCTGCTGAAAATAGCGTTAGTCCGTGTTAGTTGTATCCAAAGTACACAAATTAGAGGCAAAACAATAGCAAAAGTGTTCGGGAAAGTAGATACGTTTTGGACGTATCAACTCCCCCCAAGCTTAGCTTATTGCTTGTCCTCAAGCAATTCAGTTAACAACTGAGTGCGATAAAAGAACTTTCACGAACACATTTGTTCATATGATGTAAATATTCTCATGATATGGACAAGTACTTAGGCAATTCATAATAAGATACATGCAAATAAGATCATCTAATAGCTATGTCAATCATGGAAAAGGTACCAGCAAATTAATAATAAGCATCATGAATCATGTCTATCAGCAGGATTGCAATGGTCATAAAAGGATATGATAAAGTGGTATCTCGCTTGCCCGTATTTGTACAGCAAAACATAAATGCGCGGGCACCTCTGAAGTTCATGGAAAGACTAGAAATAGAGATTGTCAAAGATAAAAGCATCAAAGTTATACCACAGTCAATCACATTTTGGGACAAGCATATTATACTAAGAATGACAGTTGTGCTCTCAAGAAAGTGCTCAAAGAAAAGATGGTGACACAACATGAAAGTAAAAGATTGACCCTTCGCGGAGGGAAGCTGGGATTAACATGCGCTAGAGCTTTTCATTTTTAAAACAGGAGTAAAATTATTTTGAGAGGTGTTTGTTGTTGTCAACGAATGGTAATGGGTACACCAACTACCTCGCCAACCGGACTTTCAAGAGCGGCTCCCATGAAGGACGTTATTTCTACCAGCAAGGTAGATCATCCCTCTTCTCTTTTGTTTACACACGTACTTTAGTTTTATTATGGGTGACACTCTCCACAACCTTTGCTTACACAAGCCATGGCTAACCGAATCCTCGGGTGCCTTCCATCAATCTCATACCATGGAGGAGTGTCTATTTGCAAAATTAAGTTGCATACTGATGAATCAGAGCAAAACGTGTGAAGAGAATTATTAATGAAGTTATTAGTTGGGGCTCGGCACCCCGTTGCTAGCTCTTATTATGCAAGTCTGTCAAAAGTAAATGACAAGGTGAAAAGATAAACACCACATACTTCCTCATGAGCTATAAAACATTAACACAAATTGAGAAGCATTTTGAAGGTTTAAAGGTAGGGCATGAGAATTTACTTGGAATGGTTTGAAATGCCATGCATAGGTATTTATGGTGGACACTTTGGAATAACTTGGTTTTCAGGGGTTTGGAAGCACGAGCAGCGTTCCCGCTCAGTACAAGTGAAGGCTAGCAATAGACTGGGGAGCGACAATCAAGAGAGAAGAATCGTCATAATCATGCTTGCGGCAAAATAAATTAACGGAGGCATAAAAGTGATACAAGAACTCTGAGGCAAAGTAAATCATCGAGGCTTAATTGACTTTTGTTCAGTCATATGCATGCGTGAGCATGTGCCAAGTCAATTCGAATGAATTATTCAGAGGAGGATACCACAATGTCATACCTATTTATGAATAAAACAATGCAAGCAAACATCCATGACATGCTACTCATATTAATAAACTGGAGCTAAACATGAGAGATCATGAACTACTAGACTTTCTTAAATGACATATACCTCACATGAACCAACTAAGCATGCTCACATGGATGAGTATATGTACAAAAATGAAAACAAATAGAGTTCATACCAGCCTCTCACCACAGTCGAATTGTCGTAGATCGTCATTATTGCCTTTCACTTGTGCAGCTTGAATAATATGGAATGAAAACCACGCTCCAGCCACCAAAGACCATTGAACTCCAAAATGAACTTTACAAAACCAAAGAAGAACAGCAAATATTTTTGGTGTTTTCGAATTGGAAACAAGAACAAAAGGAAACAAGCAAACAAAGCAAAATCTTTTTGGATTTTCTTATAGCAAACCAACGATTGCAAATAAAGAAAAATAAATGCAAGAAACCAAAATAAGAAAATGGTGAAGAGAAACAACAGAAATATTTTTGGTCTTTTTTGTGTTTTAGGAAAGAAACAAAGCAAAAACAAGAAAATGAAAACTAGAAGAGTCAAATAAACACAAAGCAGCAGGAATTCGTCAAACTTGACAGCAGTACAGTAATCAATTTTTACGAAATTCTTCCACTGCCCAGCTTGAAAAGTGATAAACTAATGAAAGTTAGATAACAACCTGAGGAACATGCACAAAAATTGGCTTTGCAAAATAACGTTCTGGCTGTTTTTGATGATTTTTTTGGTATCAGTCCAGAATCTGTTTTCAGGCAGCACTTCCCCAAATAGCATCTCCCTCTTATTAGAAAACCACTCAAAGAAGCTAAACAAGTATATACAAGTATCCAGCAACCATAATATGCAAGGAATGAGTGATGCCGGTATACCTCCCCCCAAGCTTAGGCTTTTGGCCTAAGTGGAAATCAACCCCATGGTGTCCATGAAGTAGCACCTCCGTAGTACGACGAAGATGGATCCTGGTCCGGGTATGTGCTGGAAGAAGCACTAGGGTACATGACGGTGTAGTCGTAGGAGGGCTCGGCATCCTCGGAGTCATGCTGCTAGTGGAAGCCCTGTATCTTCAGTTGCTCATCGACCTCCTCCTTAGAGCGCGACCATGGTTTCCTGTCAATACTGAACAAATCTGGCTGCGGCAAAGGGATTTCCCTCTCATCCCCGTCAGCAAACAACATTCTATAGACCATATTATCTAAACTAGAGTCAGTTGTAACAAATTGATGACTCTTCATAGCAACAATATCAAGCCTTATAGGAGTTAATTTCACATCAGTAGGGTCAAGAGGAAGATCTAGATATGCTAAAATGTGTGATGCAATAATTCCTCCAAAAAAAGGCCCCTTGTTAGACAAGCGGTGAGCAACAAGAGCACCAAGATGATAAGGTGTCTCTCCAGTAAGTGCAGCAATCAAGAAAGCTAGATGATAGCTAAAAATATTTCTAGTGTTCTCCCTACCAAGAATGCTAGTAGCAAGGTAATAAGCAAAATACTTAATGGCGGGGAGTTGGATGTTTCTTATCTTGCCACGCTGAATGGTGCGGCAATCATCATTGGTGATTTATCGATAGAGCTCCAACAAAGCCTTGGGATTGTCCTCGATCTTCTTCGCTGTACCTATAGGGGCAATATCCAATGCAATACAAAAATCCTTCAACTTCATAGTAATAGGATTACCATAGATCTTGAATGCAACTGTCGGGTGATAGTGCTTGTTGTTGAACTTAAAGCTCTCAACAAAGATTTTAGTGAGTATGTGGTATTGCTCCCTCTCATCTCCCATATAGGTGGTTAAGCCCGCCGTACCGACGAGGGTCAAGAAATCATTCAGCAACCCTGCATTACTCAAAAAGTTATAACATGGGAAAGATGAAGCGTTAGGGACTCCATTGTCCTCTTCGGGTTCGAAGCTCGGTGCGATGACGTCCTCATTATAGGATCGCCTGAATCGGGTGGCGGTCCTAGAAGGCCTCCCCGTGCTTGTCGTCTCTCTTTCAAACACTTCTCCAAAGTTATAATTATCCATCTTCCTTTTCTGAAATTTTTCAACAAACATTATAAAATTTGATTTGGTGACATATAATTGAGGGGAACTACTATAGGAACTTGCTAGAGTACTAATCATGCATCAAAACTAGTTTTTACAACTTAGAACAAGCATGCAAGCTCACTAAACATGTTACCTACAGCAGCAAAATATTCAAGATATACTCAACCAAACAAAATTCTACTTGGATAATCGGAGGAGTCACATACCGGTGAGCAAATGTACCAAATTTCAGACAGAAATCTGGGCTGAGCAAAGAGATCGAGAAATCTTGAGCTCTTGAGCAGAAACACGAGTGAGAGAAAGCTGGTGCGAGTTTTTCGGGAGAGGGAAGAGAATGGGAGGAAGAGATGAAGTGGTGGGGCAAGGAGGGGCCCACACACCAGGGTGGCGTGCCCCCCTTGCTGGCCGCGCCGGCCTGTGGGGTGCCACCCTGGGGTGCCCCACTGGTCATCCCCAGGTGCTCCCAGGTGCCTCTTCAAAAAATAAGACTAACGGTATAATTTTGTGAATTTTTGAAAACTTTGAAAAATGCACATTTCTGGGTATTAAATTTATTATTACTGGGCAGAAAAAGATTTTGAAATCTCTAATTGACTAAAGAACTTTGCAAAAAAAAATGCTACAGCAAGTAGAACAAGTGGAGAAAGAAATAAATGTTGTTTAGCTCCTCTATGCATATAAAAAGTATTTGTTAACAAGGTTGATCAAGTCTTGCCACCAAATAAATTTTACATAGCATAAGAAGAAATAAACCTCAAATAAATCATGTTACCTTGAATTGTATTGATATGGATCCAATCATGATATTTTGATATCCTTCTTTAGGTTCATATATAGGACAATCAATAGCTCCAATTTTGATAGTTCTCACATTAGAAATTGTATTAACTCCACATACTTTATCAATCTTCTTGGGGAAATAACGGTATGCTCCTTGTCATCAACATTGAAAGTAACTTTTCCTTTATTGCAATCAATAACAGCCCCTGCGGTGTTAAGAAAAGGTCTCCCAAGAATAATAGACATATTATCATCTTCAGGCATTTCCAACACAACAAAATCAGTTAATATCAAGCAGTTATTAGTAACTTGAACCGGAACATCCTCACATATACCAACAGGAATAGCAGTAGATTTATCAGCCATTTGCAAAGATATATCAGTCGGTATTAACTTATCTAAATAAAGTCTCTTGTAAAGAGAAAAAGACAGAACACTAACACCTGCTCCCAAATCACATAGAGCAGTTCCAACATAATTATTCTTAATAGAACAAGGAATGGTCGGTATACCTGGGTCGCCCAACTTCTTTGGAACTTTGCCATTGAAAGAGTAATTCGCAAGCATAGTGGAAATCTCCTCATTAGGAATTTTCCTTTTGTTAGATACAATATCTTTCATATACTTTGACTAAGGAGGCAATTTAATAGCATCAGTCAAAGGGATTTGCAAGAATAAAGGTTTCATCCAGTCGCAAAATTTATTATAATGTTCTTCTTCCTTTGATTTTAGTTTCTTAGCAGGAAAAGGCATTTGCTTTTGAACCCAAGGTTCTCTTTCATTACCATGTTTCTTAGCAGTAAAATCTTCTTTAGTATACTTTTTATTTTTAGCATGCTTTTCAGGTTCATCTTCAACCTCTTCTTTATCAGAAGCATCATTCTTATCATTATCTTTATCATGTTCATTTCCACTTTCAGTTTCAGCATCAGAAATAGAAATACTATTAGGATCATTAACAGGTTCAGAGGATTCTACAACATTTTTATGTTTCTTTTTCTTTTTCTTAGAATGAGCACTAGTTTCAATTCGTTGAGAATCTTGTTCAACTCTTTTGGGATGCCCCTCAGGATATAGAGGATCCTGGGTAGAAACACCACCTCTAGTTGTTACTTCATAGGCATGTTTTTCTTTAGAACTATTTTTTAACAAGTCATTTTGCACTTTAGTGAGTTGATCAATTTGAGTTTGAATCATGTGAAAATGTTTAACAAGCATCTTAACATCATTGGAGGTTCTCTCCACAATATCATGCAAATTACTAATACCTTGAGAATTTTCCATTAAATGATTCTCTACTCTCATATTAAAATTTTCTTGCTTAACAATATAATTATCAAACTCATCTAAGCATTGAGAAGGAGGTTTTGAATACGGAATATCTTCCCTAGTAAAGCGTTGAAGAGAGTTTACCTCAATCATGGATGAAGGGGGGAATTATCTTACATAAATCTTCTATGGGTGGTAAGTTCTTCACATCTTCAGATTTAATACCCTTCTCCTGAAGAGATTTCTTGGCTTCCCTCATATCTTCATCATTTAATTTAATTAAACCCCTCTTCTTCAATATTGGCGTCGGAGTTGGTTCAGGTGTAGTCCAATCATCATGATTCCGGCCTATTTTAGCCAATAATTCTTCAGCTTCGTCTAGAGTTCTTTTCCTGAAAACACAACCAGCACAACTATCCAAATATGCTCTAGACTCAACGGTTAGTCCACTATAAAATATATCAAGTAAATCATGCTTTTTCCAAATCATGTCCAGGTCGAGCTCTTATAAGAGAGCAAAATCTTGCCCAAGCTTCAGGCAATTTCTCTCCATCTTCCTGGTCGAAGCTATAAATTTTCTGTAAAGCAGCATGTTGAGCACTAGCAGGAAAGTATTTCCGAAAGAAAACATCAAGCAAATCACCTGAACTATTAATAGAACCAGGAGGCAAACTATTATACCAAGTTTTAGCATCATCCTTTAATGAGAAAGGAAAAATTTTAGCAACAAAATAAGTACGCATCTTGACATCATCAGAAAACAAGCTACTCAAAGTAGAAAGTTCATTCATGTGTTCTACAACACTTTCTTTTTCAGTACCACAAAAGGGTGTTTTCTCAACAATAGCTATATGAGATAGATCAAGAGAAAAATCATAATCCTTATCCTTAATGTTTATAGGAGATGTGGCAAATTTAGGACCAGGAGACAGCTTATATCTAACAGTATGTTGTGCAAGCAACTTTTTAATTTTTCTTCCATCAGTATTAGCATTGCATTTATCAATAAAATCATCATCAAGTTCCACATAATCCTCATCAGGATCATCACTAGAGTATTCAACAGACTCAGGTGAATTAACAGGTGTAGCAGCATTTTCATTAGGACTTTCAGCATTTTCAATTTGTCTAGACCATGCAATTGCAGCATCTAGAAAAGATCCCAATGAACCACTATCATCAAGCACAGCAGAAGCATCATCAATATTATAAGAGTTTTCAGATTCAGCAGAAGTACCAGCATGTGAAGCTTGTGGTGGTGAAACAAGTTGACTTATCACAGATGCTAAATCAAGAGCAGCAGAGGTACTCAGAGTTGTACCTTTTCTTGTAGTGGATGGTAATATGGCGACTTTAGGATCGCGAGATTTACCCATGATGGAGAATTTGCAGTGAACAATATCAATCCAAGTGAACTTCCAAATAAAGCTATGCTCCCCGGCAACGGCGCCAGAAAATAGTCTTGATGACCCACAAGTATAGGGGATCGCAACAATCTTCGTGGGAAGTAAAACCCAATTTATTGATTCGACACAAGGGGAGACAAAGAATACTTGAAAGCCTTAACAGAGGAGTTGTCAATTCAGCTGCACCTGGAAACAGACTTGCTCGCAAGAGTTTATCAGTAGTAACAGTTTTATAGCATTAGCAGTAGTGAAATAACAGCAGCAGTGGAATAAAGACAGCAGTAGTGATTATAGTAAACAACAGGATTAAGATACTGTAGGCATAGGGATGGATGACGGGCTTTGCATGGATGAGAGAAACTCATGTAACAATTAAAGCAGGGCATTTGCAGATAGTAATAAAACGGTGTCCAAGTACTAAGCAATCCATAGGCATGTGTTCCGTATATAGTCGTACGTGCTCGCAATGAGAAACTTGCACAACATCTTTTGTCCTACCAGCCGGTGGCAGCCGAGCCTCTAGGGAATCTACTGGAAATTAAGGTACTCCTTTTAATAGAGCACCGGAGCAAAGCATTAACACTCCGTGAACACATGTGATCCTCACATCACTGCCTTCCCCTCCGGTTGTCCCAATTTCTGTCACTTTGGGGCCTCGGGTTCCGGACAACGACATGTGTATACAACTTGTAGGTAAGATCATAAAACAATGCATATCATCATGAAACAATAACATGTTCAGATCTGAGATCATGGCACTCGGGCCCTAGTGACAAGCATTAAGCATAACAAGTTGCAACAATATCATCAAAGTACTAATTACGGACACTAGGCACTATGCCCTAACAATCTTATGCTATTACATGACCAATCTCATCCAATCCCTACCATCCCCTTCAGCCTACAGCGGGGGAATTACTCACACATGGATGGAGGAAACATGGTTGGTCGATGGAGAGGCGTCGGTGGTGATGATGGTGATGATCTCCTCCAATTCCCCATCCCGGCGGAGTGCCAGAACGGAGTTTCTGGTCCCGAGACGGAGTTTCGTGACGGTGGCAGCGTACTGGATGGTTTCTTGCGACTTCGACTTCTCGTCTCGCGTTTTTAAATCGAAACCCTTTAGTAGTCTAGAGGGGGGCGTCAGAGGCTAGCCGAGGGGACCACACGCTAGGGTGGCGCCCCCCCCCTCCAGGCCGCGCCGGCCTGTTGTCTGGGGGGCCTGGGCCTCCCCCAGGTCTGCCCTTCTGGCTCCGTGATTCTTCTGGAAAAATAGGCCCTTCGACATAAATTCCGGAGATTTTCCTGAAAGTTGAATTTCTGCACAAAAACGAGACACCAGAGCAATTCTGATGAAAACAGCGTTAGTCCGTGTTAGTTGTATCCAAAATACACAAATTAGAGGCAAAACAATAGCAAAAGTGTTCGGGAAAGTAGATACGTTTTGGACGTATAAGCCCTCTGACCTAAAAACGCGAGGGGGTTTGACCAATTTGCCAGAAGACATCCAGAACTCCGCCGCCATCGCGAAACTCCGTCTCGGGATCAGAAACTCCGTTCTGGCACCCTGCCGGGATGGGGAATTGGAGGAGATCATCGCCATCATCACCACCGACGCCTCTCCATCAACCATCCATGCTTCCTCCATCCATGTGTGAGTAATTCCCCCACTGTAGGCTAAAGGGGATGGTAGGGATTGGATGAGATTGTTCATGTAATAGCATAAGATTGTTAGGGCATAGTGCCTAGTATCCGTTGTTGGTACTTTTATGATATCGTTGCAACTTGTTATGCTTAATGCTTGTCACTAGGGCCCGAGTGCCATGATTTTAGATCTGAACATGTTATTGATTCATGATGATATTCATTGTTTTATGATCTTACATGCAATTTGTATACACATATTGCTGTCCGGAACCCGAGGCCCCAAAGTGACAGAAATTGGGACAACCGGAGGGGAAGGCGGTGATATGAGGATCACATGTGTTCACGGAGTGTTAATGATTTGCTCCGGTGCTCTATTAAAAGGAGTACCTTATTGACCAGTAGATTCCCTAGAGGCCCGGCTGCCACCGGCTGGTAGGACAAAAGATGTTGTGCAAGTTTCTCATTGCGAGCACGTACGACTATATACGGAACACATGCCTATGGTTGTTTAGTACTTGGATACTGTTTTATTACTATCTGCAAATGCCCTGCCTTGATTGTTACATGAGTTCTCTTATCCATGCAGCGCCCATTCATCCATCCCTATGCCTACAGTATTTTAATCCTGCTGTTTACTATAATCACTACTGCTGTCTTTATTACACTGCTGCTTATATTTCACTATCGCTCTTTGCTATAAAACTGTTGCTACTGATAAACTCTTGCGAGCAAGTCTGTTTCCAGGTGCAGCTGAATTGACAACTCCGCTATTAAGGCTTACAAATATTCTTTGGCTCCCCTTGTGTCGAATCAATAAATTGGGTTTTACTTCCCTCGAAGACTGTTGCGATCCCCTATACTTGTGGGTCATCAAGACTATTTTCTGGCGCCGTTGTCGGGGAGCATAGCTTTATTTGCAAGTTCACCTGGATTGATATTGTTCGCTGCAAATCGTCCATCATGGGTAAACCTCGCGATGCTAAAGTCGCCATATTACCATCCACTACAAGAAAAGGTACAACTCTGAGTACCTCTGCTGCTCTTGATTCACCATCTGTGATAAGTCAACTTGTTTCACCACCACAAGCTTCACATGCTGGTACTTCTGCTGAATCTGAAAATTCCTCTTATAATTTTGATGATGCTTCTACTGCGCTTGATGATAGTGGTTCATTAGGTCCTTTTCTAGATGCTACAATTGCTAGGTCTAGACAAATTGAAAATACTGAAATTCCTAATGAAAATAATGTTACACCTGTTAATTCACCTGAGTCTGTTGAATACTCTAGTGATGATCTTGATGAAGATTATGTGGAACTTGATGATGATGTTATTGATAAATGTAATGCTACTACTGATGCAAGTAACATTAAAAAGCTTCTTGCACAACGTGCTGTTAGATATAAATTGTCTCCTGGTCCTAAATTTGCCACATCTCCTATAAACATTAAGGATAAGAATTATGATTTTTCTCTTGATTTATCTCATATATCTATTGTTGAGAAAACACCTTTTTGTGGTACTGAAAAAGAAAGTGATGTGGAACACATGATTGAGCTTTCTACTTTGAGTAGCTTGTTTTCTGATGATATCAAGAAGCGTACTTATTTTGTTGCTAAATTTTTTCCTTTCTCATTAAAGGATGATGCTAAAACTTGGCATAATAGTTTGCCTCCTGATTCTATTGATAGTCCAACTGGTTTGCTTGATGTTTTCTTTCGAAAATACTTTCCTGCTAGTGCTCAACATATCGCTCTGCAGAAAATTTATAGTTTTGACCAGGAAGATGGAGAGAAATTGCCTGAAGCTTGGGCAAGGTTTTGCTCTCTTATCAGAGCTCGGCCTGGACATGATCTGGAAAAACATGACTTACTTGATATATTTTATAGTGGACTAACCATTGAGTCTAGGGCATACCTGGATGGTTGTGCTGGTTGTGTTTTCAGGAAAAGAACTCCAGACGAAGTTGAAGAATTAATGGCTAGAATAAGCCGAAATCATGACGATTGGACTACACCTGAACCAACCCTAACACCAATATTGAAGAAGAGGGGTATGATTAAATTAAATGATGAAGATATGAGGGAAGCCAAGAAATCTCTTAAGGAGAAAGGTATTAAATCTGAAGATGTGAAGAATTTACCCCCCATAGAAGATTTATGTAAGATAACTCCCCCTTCATCTATGATTGAGGTACATTCTCTTCAATGCTTTGATAAAGAAGATATTCCGTACCCAAAACCTCCTGATCAATGTTTAGATGAGTTTGATAATTATATATTGTTAAGCAAGATAATTTTAATATGAGAGTAGAGAATCATTTAATGGAAAATTCTCAAGCTATTAGTAAATTGCATGATATTGTGGAGAGAACCTCCAATGATGTTAAGATGCTTGTTAAACATGTTCATATGGTTCAAACTCAAATTGATCAACTCACTAAAGTGCAAAATGACTTGTTAAAAAATACTTCTAAAGAAAAACATGTTTATGAAGTAACAACTAGAGGTGGTGTTTCTACTCAGGATCCTCTATATCTTGAGGGGCATCCCAAAAGAGTTGAACAAGATTCTCAACGAACTAAAAAAATTAGTGCTCCTTCTAAGAAAAAGAAGAAGAAACATAAACCTGTTGTAGAATCCTCTGAGCCTGTTAATGATCCTAATAGTATTTCTATTTCTGATGCTGAAACTGAAAGTGGTAATGAACATGATAAAGATAATGATAAGAATGATACTTCTGATAAAGAAGAGGTTGAAGATGAACCTGAAAAGCATGCTAAAAATAAAAAGTATACTAAAGAAGATTTTATTGCTAAGAAACATGGTAATGAAAGAGAACCTTGGGTTCAAAAGCAAATGCCTTTTCCTGTTAAAAAACATAAATCAAAGGAGGAAGAACACTATAATAAATTTTGTGATTGGATGAAACCTTTGTTCCTGCAAATCCCTTTGACTGATGCTATTAAATTGCCTCCTTATTCAAAGTATATGAAAGATATTGTCTCTAACAAAAGGAAAATTCCTAATGAGGAGATTTCCACTATGCTTGCTAATTACTCTTTCAATGGAAAAGTTCCAAAGAAGCTGGGAGACCCAGGTATACCGACTATCCCTTGTTCCATCAAGAATAATTATGTTAGAACTGCTCTATGTGATTTGGGAGCAGGAGTTAGTGTTATGCCTTTTTCTCTTTACAAGAGACTTTATTTAGATAAGTTGATACCAACTGATATATCTTTGCAAATGGCTGATAAATCTACTACTATTCCTGTTGGTATATGCGAGGATGTTCCTGTTCAAGTTACTAGTAATTGCTTAATATTAACTGATTTTGTTGTGTTGGAAATGCCTGAAGATGATAATATGTCTATTATTCTTGGAAGACCTTTTCTTAACACTGCAGGGGCTGTTATTGATTGCAATAAAGGAAAAGTTACTTTCAGTTGATGACAAGGAGCATACTGTTTATTTTCCCAAGAGGATTGATAAAGTATATGGAGTTAATACAATTTCTAATTTGAGAACTATCTAAGTGGGAGTTATTGATTGTCCTATATATGAGCCTAAACAAGGATATCAAAATATTATGATTGGATCCATATCAATACAATATAAGGTAACATGATTGATTTGAGGTTTATTTCTTCTTATGTCATGTAAAATTTATTTGGTGGCAAGACTTGATCAACCTTGTTAACAAGTACATTTTATATGCATGGAAGAGCTAAACAACATTTCTTTCTTTCTCCACACTTGTTTACTTTTTGTAGTACTACTTGTTTTGCAAGATGCTTTACTTGTTTAGAAGTTTGAAAATCTTTTTCTGCCCTGTAATAGTTACTTCAACACCCAGAAATGTGCATTTTTCAAAGTTTTCAAAAATTTACAAAAATTATATCGTTGGTCCTATTTTTCAAAATGCAACCTGGGAGTGCCTGGGGCTGACCAATGGGGCACCCCAGGGCTGCACCCCATGTGCCGGCGCGTCCAGCAAGGGGGGCGCGCCACCCTGTGGTGAGGGCCCCTCCTGGCCCCACTCATTCATCCCTTCCACTCATTCCACTCTCTCTCCCGAAAAAACTCTTACCAGTTTTCTCTCACTCGCGTTTTCGCCCAAGAGCTCAGGATTTCTCGATCTCCTTGCTCAGCCCAGATTTCTGTCTGAAATTTGGCACATTTGCTCTCCGCACTACAACATAAAAGACATGTAGAGACGTTCAATTAATGTGTTAACAACGCTTTAAAACGTCACTACGCGCTTGTAGAGCCGCTTGTGTAAAGCGTCGTAGAAGCGTCTCCTTATGCACCGTCTCAAGTTATGTACAGACGCATTAGAAGCGTCTTTATATGGCATGAGACGTCTATAAAGCATGTTTATCCCGATAGAGACGTTCTGCTAAATTCCACCACATGTCGTCTTTAAAGCATGTTCTTGCGTCCTAAAGAATCTTAAGACGTTTTTCTTTTATTCCATATATAAAAATGGTTATTTTATTTTGGCGGTCAAATTCCCGCTATGTACCATGATAATCATGTTATCAGAAACTATTGCAAAACAGAAAACAATGAATCTATAAAAAATCACTTTATTTCTTGAGAACAACAGTACTTTACAAGTGATTTGTACATTTTCATGGAACAATTACAAACTTGACCACGCAAAATCATCCTAATCTAATATATTTTCTTCTAGTAGTTGGAATATATCTACAAGCTTCCGCGTGAAGAAATGATAGATCAGCTCCCCATCGTTGCTAATGCTGATTTGCCTTGCAGTTTTCTGCGTTGTTGCTTGAAATGGTTCACAGATAATTCCGCCGTCAAAAATTCAACTGAAACATAAATTAATTAACTGGATAAAATTCAATAATTTATATTTTTCACACACACAAATAAAGCAGATACCATGGGTGTTTACCATCAGAGCGGTATTTATAATTGATAGCCATCTCTTCAGACTTGTATAATGGTGCATACCTTCTTCTGCTGCAAGAAAAAGAGTTACTAAATGCTAAACATCCGTACAGATACATGCTTATAACTTAGAAGAAAACTTTACGAACGTACCTTAGCATTGGCGTTGTGAGTACATCTTGCTGAAGGGTCAATTCTTTCAGTTCACATCAATGATTAGATTAGAAATGCAAATAATTTTCTGAAGCTGCAAAAAATGGAACATACAGTTTGTATATTAGGCTCAAAGAATAAAACCAAATAGTTAAGAGTAGAAAAGGTTATATATTCATGTTAAGTATAGAACGGTAAAAGTTGAAACATACTTCTCGGTTTGGCATAGAGAAAATGAACAGAAGCAATCGTATTTATAGGTTTACTGAAAACATGTGACCCCAGCTTGATCAGCAAAAAGAGAAAAAAATCATACGCGCAGATGTAGATAATAATTGAAACCATGCTGCACAGTATAACATACGTACCGCGTTCACCTATTGGCCAAGAACTTCTAGATGAATCAGTAATTCTGTACTGCAAAAACAGTAGACAATGATATAATCTGCCCTGTGTGCAAAAGTTATCAAAACAAATTTTGCATAATCAGAAGCACGTAAACTGGACAATACCGAGCAACTTAATCATCTGTCCAAATGAATCCACCTGTGATCTCCTAATTACAGATGACTTTGAATATTTTTTGTCCTGCAGATCTGCAAACACCCCGCCACAACATTTATTGGGCAATGACCTCTACCAAAGGATTAAAATTATAGGATAGCACAACATCAGAGGACAAGGAATGGAAAGCAGAGAGAACTAACCTGCAAATACGAGGCTCTGCAAGTCACGCCCGCGCACCATGCCGGCCAGCGCAGGATGGAGCTGACGTGTAGTCGGTGAGCAGCCACTTTGATGATGTTTGGCGGTGGAAGCGCGACAACGAGATGATCCTCGGCCGGGAGATAAATCTGGATGCAGATCAGCCTCTTGAGAGGAACACTAGATCGGAGACGGCGAGAATTAGAGCGGCGGTTTTCTTTTTTGACATGTAGAGCCGCGTCACAGATTCGGTGGCTGCCTGGCGATTGAGGGAGAGGGGTGCAGAAGTAGGGTTTTCTAAATGGGCTGGCTGGGCCATAAACAACGTGTCTGTGCGTCACATGAAACGTTTCCAACTTAATACAAACGAGTTAGGTTCTATTTACCGTCAAAAATTTGAGACGATATGACCAGCGTCTCAAAATACGACCCTAGGAACCGGAGGGTTCAACGCATAGCGACGTTATAAAAAACGTCTAATACAAAACGTCCTTACATGACTAATTTCTTGTAGTGCCGGTGACATAGGCATCCCAAATGGGCCTGCCGAAGATAGTACCCGGGGTTTACTGAAGGCCCACTACCCGAAGAATAAGAAGATTCGGGAGCCCAAGATATATTAGGGAAAGTTAAGAGTTGTAATAGGAAGTGTTATTTGTAATCTGGCGGGATGAGTTAGAAACCGTCCCGGACTCTGTAACTTGTATAGCATGGATCCCTCGGCTCCACCTCCTATATAAAGGGGGAGTCGAGGGACGAAGAGGGAATCGAATCATTGTCTACAAACCCTAATTTTCACAATCGTTGAGTACTTTTCGGCTGAAACCTTCGAGATCTACTTGCCCTCTACTTCCAACTAAACCCTAGCCTACAATCCATAGGCATTGACAAGTTGATACCTTGTCAATTGGCGCCGTCTGTGGGAACTAGAGGCGTAAGGATCTGATCTCGATGGCACGTTCAAGATCTTCGACATCATCAACCGCAAGCAACACAATGGATCGAGGTAAACAGATCGCTGCTGGTCTTGTCGATTTTGTTCCTCACCCACCCTCCCGTTTGGATGCATATGCGTATCTGGCGGAGCCCATGGAGATGACGTTCGGAAGGTTTCACTTTCGCGTCGAGAAGGAGGGATCGTATCGTGTCGAAATTCCGATTTCGTCGGGATCGTCGGCAGTCGATTCTGATTTTTCAAGCTATGCATCGTCAACCGAGTCAGGAGAAGAAGAAACTTCGGCGACACGCTACGTCAGCAACAGAGCAAGAGAGAAACTCGCCAGGATCTTCGGCGACATGTCGTTTGAGTCATCTGCGGACTCATATATAAGCGATGGCTCAAGCGATGTCGACAGTTATGACTTCATCGACAAATCTATCACAGTGGGCAGGGTCTTCATCAATCTCAACGATGATGTCACCAAACCCAACATAGATCTGAGTACAAAGTATCATCAGATTTATGCCATTGAAGATCAAGAGGAAACGTCTGAGGCTTTCGACGATCTGGGAAATCCATACGTCGATCCCTCCAATCTGCGACAAGGCCTGGGCAACAAATACGTCGGGCCAGAGCCGCGAGACAGAGTTTCGCTTTCGCAAGCGGCGTGGGACAGAGCCACGAGAGCTATGAACGGTACAGAACCAATGGCTACCACGGCCACACCAGAGGAATTACAAGCATATCAATATAGGCTCGCACGAGCTGCCAGAGAATTGGAAAAACAGACAGCTGAGTTGAACAGGAGAAAGGAGGCAGCTTCTGCATCCAGGAGGAGAAGGGCAGATCTAAGTCGACAATCTAGAACTACGGGTGATAGCCACAGGGAGGCGCGGAATAGAGCAAGATCAAGGCTGCAACACATACCCGAAGCAGAAAGAGAACACTTGGTCCAAAACCTCGACATGTCCTTCATGTCGATAGATACAAGAGGAAATATCATCCCTAAGACACCAGAAGCTGGGTATATGGCGACACATGCTTTTATCCTTGCATCTAAACCACCTCCAGGTGATCCAAGAGAAACACTGTACAATATGGCGGTAGCAGGAGTTGGAGCTATGGGGACAGCGTTTGTATCAACGCCTCCCGAAGGAGCGGCAAGGCAAAATAGTCCACGACCTGCAGCAGCAACAGCGGCAAAGACTCGAAGGACCAAGTGGAGCAAGAGACACAACAGCACAAGCAAGGGTCGACAGAGCGCGGCAAAGCAGAAGGGATCATCGGCAATCTCCAGAACTTAATGACGAGGATATGTGCGGCTTACCATGCTTCACGAGGAGAGTCCGAAAAACTCGAGTCCCCTCAGGATTCAAGTTACCCGATAATTTCAAGAAGTTCGACGGCCTCCAAGATCCAGAGGATTGGCTTGTCGACTATCTGGAGACGGTGAAGCTGACAGGAGGAACCAGGGCAACAGCTATGCAAAGCATCCAGGTGCATTTGAGTGGAGCCGCACGATCTTGGATAAAGAAACTCGCTCCAGGATCCATCGACAGCTGGGAAAGTTTCGAGGACGTGTTCATCAAGAACTTCAGATCCACGTGCAAAAAACCCGCGTCGTTAGAGGAGTTGAGAGCATGTCGACAAAAGCCAGATGAGCCAATGAGAAAGTATATCCAAAGGTGGAATATCATCAAAAACTCGGCAGAAAATATATCTGACGAGAGAGCAATAGATGCGTTTGTCGCAGGAGTCAGGCGTGGAGATTTTGTCGAGGACTTGGGAAGGACCAATCCAAAGATAGTATCCGCGTTAATGGAGATAGCAAATAAATGGGCAGATGGAGAAGACGCTGTCCACAACAAACGGCACAGGTCGCCAGAGGAGGACCGTGGTCGAAACTATCAACCGAGGCGAAGATTTCCTCGGCAGTACCAGAACTATGACGCTCCAGAACAAATTTCGGCAGGTTTTCGAACAAATACAGGAGGAAACAACAGAGATGATTATCAGAGAAGCAGTGAGCAGCGAGGCGATAACAGGGATGACTCTCGCAACAATAGGCAAAATAGCGGGCCTAGGTTCCCAAGGCCTTTCGTGTCCCCTGAAGAGATGATGAATGGACCGTGTCAGATGCATTTTTTCCTCGACAAATAACAAAGTAAAAGACAGTCAGGGCATTTGCAGAAAGACTGTCGAAATTTTCAGGCAATGTTGCGATACGCAGAGAACGCTAATGCGCGGGCAGCACAGAGAAATCCTCGAGAACCCAGAAGCGAGATTCACTTGCCGCCTCCTCCCGCGATTACAGACGACAATCGGCATCAGCTCAGAATAGCGGCAGCACCTGCACCACCACCTTATGTTGACCCTAACTCCAACGGAGCGGTGTCGATGATTCAGAAGGGAAGGCCGTCCAATAGAGCTCAGAAAGTAATCTCACGACAGGTGTTTATGGCAGAAAAAATGCCTCCACCAACAGTTGAGTATCTTAATTGGTCAGGACAAGATATTGGCTTCACCATAGCAGATCATCCGCAGCAAGTTCCTCGACCAGGGCAGTCAGCACTTATTCTGCCAGCAGTTATCGCGGGATTTGATGTCTCTCGAGTGTTCATAGACGGCGGCAGCAGCCTAAACCTTATGTATGCAGATACATTGAGGAAGATGAACATATCCTTAGCAAACTTGAAACCAACAGACACAAGGTTCCACGGCATCACACCGGAGAAACCAAGTTATCCATTGGGGAAGATCAATCTCGACGTTCAGTTTGGGACCCGAGAAAATTATAGAATCGAGAAGCTCGAATTTGAAGTCGTGGATTTTCCGTCGCAATACCACGCTCTGTTGGGACGACCAGCATATGCTAGATTTATGGCGGTGCCACACTATACATACCTGTTGTGGAGGTTGCCTGGACCAAAGGGACCAATCACAGTCAAAGGAAGCTTTGCCTTAGCCGATAAGTGCGACAAGGATTTTCACCATTTCGTCGAAACTTTCGGGATGCAAGCTGAGTACTTGGCGTCAAAAAGCATGACTGATTACGACGTACTGCCAGACATTGGAAGGCCAAACAAAGAATCAACTTTCAGTACCGAGAAAAATTCAAAAGAAGTGCAGATTCACCCGACAGACCCGAAAAAGACGACATCTATCGCAAACGACATGGATATCGCATAGGAAAGCGCGCTCATCGAGTTCCTCCGTGAGAACTGGAAAATCTTCGCATGGTGTCCAGCTGACATGCCAGGAGTACCCAGGGAACTTGCCGAGCACCACCTAAACTTGGATCCAGTAGCAAGACCAATCAAACAACCTTTGCGGCATTTTTCGGAACCAAACCGCAAAGCCATGCTGTCAGAAATCAATCGACTACGAGAAGCTGGTTTTATCAAAGAGATATTTATAGAAGCCACATGGGTAGCAAATCCTGTGCTGGTGCCGAAGAAAAACACTAAGGTCTTTCGCATGTGCGTCGACTTTACGTGTCTCAATAAACATTGTCCAAAGGATCACTTTCCCCTCCCAAGGATCGATCAAATTATCGACTCCACGGCTGGATGTGAACGTCTTTCCTTCCTGGACGCATATTCTGGTTATAACCAGATCAGATTGAAAGAAGAAGACGAAGTAAAGACCGCGTTTATTACACCTTACGGCGTGTTTTGCTACAGAACAATGCCCTTCGGTCTAAAAAATGCGGGAGCAACATATCAGAGAATGATGCAGAAGTGTTTGGCGACACAGATCGGGAAAAACGTGCAAGTATACATCGACGATGTCGTCATAACGTCAAAAAAGGGAACAACACTAATCGAGGATCTCAAGGAAACTTTTGACAACCTCGACAAATTTTGCCTGAAGCTGAACCCCACGAAGTGTTCTTTTAAGGCCCCAAATAGAGAACTTCTGGGGTTTTTAGTCTCAGCAAGAGGGATTGAAGCAAATCCCGATAAAATACAAGCTATCGTAACAATGAGGAAGCCAACAAAGTTAAAAGAAATACAACATTTAACGGGGCGAGTCGCAGCTTTGAGCAGATTCGTCGCTAGGCTGGGAGAAAAAGCGTTACCATTCTATGCTCTGATAAAGCAAGGAGATAAATTCCAGTGGAACGAAGAAGCCGACAGAGCTTTCGAGGATTTGAAGCGCACAATCTCGACACCACCAATTTTGGTGGCGCCAAAAGAAAGGGAACCCCTCCTGCTGTATATCGCAGCCACGCCCCAAGTGGTGAGCACGGTGCTAGTTGTCGAAAGGGAAGAAGAAGGAAAACTCCACGGCGTGCGAGAGGCCGAGATACTTCGTCAGCGAAGTTTTATCACCCTCAAAACAAAGGTACCCTCAATACCAAAAGATAGCATATGGAGTGTTCACAACAGCACGAAAATTGCGCCACTATTTTTCGGCACACCCGATCATAGTGGTCAATGAAGATCCCTTGTCAAATATATTGAACAATCCAGAAGCTACGGGTCGTGTCTCCCTTTGGGGAATAGAACTTTCCCCTCGGGACATCACGTATGAAAAAAGAAAAGCAATCAAGTCGCAAATACTGCCGGACTTCATCGCAGAGTGGATGGAGTTGCAAAATACAGGACCTCCAGACTTGTCGAGAACCTGGACCATGAACTTTGACGGGTCCAAAAGACTAGAAGGAGCTGGCGCAGGAGTAGTACTCATATCACCTGAAGGCGACAAGTTGAAGTACATCCTTCGGATGACGTTCCCTAACGCATCTAACAATGAAGCAGAATATGAGGCTCTCATACACGGGATGAAGATGGCGAAAGCCTGCGGTGCAACTCGACTAAAAATCTTTGGCGACTCACAATTGGTGGCTCAGCAAGTTATGAACCAATGTGACGCAGTCAATGATAGCATGATGGCATACAAGGAGGTGTACAACGAGCTCGAGAAGTTGTTCGATGGATGCGAAGTAAATCATATTAGTAGATTGAGCAACGACGAAGCCGACGTTCTTGCAAACATCGGGTCACAATGCCTTGCAGTCCCGCCAGGTGTATTCTGGGAAGAGATAACAGAGAGATCCACCAAATTGACAAAATCAAAAAAGAAGGAGAAAAAACCCTCGGGGGCTACCAAGGAAAAGCAAGAGGAAGAAGAAGAAGATCAGGACCTGGTCATGGTGATACAAATACCATGGATGCAGACGTATATATCGTACATCCTCAGGAAAGAAATACCCGATGATCCGGTTGAGGCAAGGCGAGTAAATCGACGCTCCAAAGCTTTCACGGTAGTCAAAGGGGAATTATACAAGCGGAGTATTTCAGGCGTCCTGCAAAGATGTGTCACACCCGAAGAAGGAAGAATAATTCTGAAGGATGTACACGAAGGAATATGTGGCCACCACGCAAGTAGTCGAGCTATTGCAGCCAAGGTTTTTCGGGCAGGATTTTACTGGTTGACAGCAATCGAAGACGCCAAGGACATAGTAAGAACTTGCGACCCGTGTCAAAGGTTTGCCGCAAAACCTCACTCTCCAGCAGCAGAGCTAGCACCAATACCATTGTCATGGCCCTTTGCCCAATGGAGACTTGATATGGTGGGCAAGTTACACAAATCCTGGCCAGGAGGAAAGGAGTACATGCTAGTAGCTGTCGACAAATTTACAAAGTGGATAGAAGCGAAGCCGATAAATTCACCAGACGGAGCATCCGCGGTAAAATTCATAAAAGGCCTCGTCTTCAGATTTGGAGTGCCCCACAGCATCGTCACAGACAACGGCAGTAATTTCACATCCCACGAATTCAAAGATTATTGCGAAGAGGTGGGTATCAAGTTGCACTTTGCATCAGTTGCACATCCTCAAACCAATGGGCAAGTCGAGAAAGCCAATGGCATCATCTGCAATGGCATCAAGAAACGCTTGTTGGGACCACTGGAAAAAGCTCGACATACCTGGCCAGAAGAACTACCAAGTGTGTTGTGGAGCATCCGAACAACACCAAATACAGCAACACAGGAAACTCCGTTTTTCTTGGTTCATGGAGCAGAAGCAGTATTACCAATCGAGATAGAGCACAACTCTCCACGCGTCGTTGAATATGACGAAG
Organism: Lolium perenne; assembly: GCF_019359855.2. NCBI lineage: Eukaryota > Viridiplantae > Streptophyta > Magnoliopsida > Poales > Poaceae > Lolium > Lolium perenne. The sequence continues at coordinate 132,228,785 of NC_067245.2, forward strand.
AAGTGTCGAGAAAAGCACTAGAAGATGACGTCGACGCACTTGACGAAGCTCGAGACGAAGTACTGTCTCGGGTAACCAAATACCAACAGGACTTGAAGAATTACCACAGTCGACGTTTGCGGCCAAGATCTTTTCAGGTGGGAGACCTAGTTCTTCGGCTCACGCAAAAAAGTCATGAAAAACTCGAGTCACCATGGCTTGGCCCTTATATTGTCACGGAAGTAATCGGAGGAGGAGCATACAGGATAAAGGACAAGAAGACAGGGGTGGAGGAGCCAAACCCCTGGAACGTGGCGCAACTCAGGCGATTCTACGCCTAGAATTGAAATATAGTCCTTGTAAAACTTCAATGTACTGAAACGCCCGCGAGTTTTCAGACGCACTCTTTTCCTTTTTCGGGGCACCGAGTGGGGCCGGGAAAGGTTTTTAATGAGGCGGGCTCGCGGTGCTGCAATATAATAAAGATAGTGTCAAGATAACCTTTTTCTTTATCGACATGCTCAAAGTCTCTGCTCCGACGAATTTCAATATAGTTCATCGAAAAAGAAAAGCCTTGCCTTGGTATTAAAATACCTCGTGAGTCAATAAAAATACAAAATAGTACTCAATAAAGAAGCTCGGGGGCTCATATTCGCTATACATACATAAATGCCTTGGTTCAAAACCTCGCAATATACAAATACAGTAAAGAGTCACCGAAACACTCGGGGGCTAGACAAACATAGAAATATAATGATTGCTTCACAATATAATCACACTCATGGGTTGCAAAGAAGAATTATTTACAGGAGGAAAATATCTAGTCCTGATTCAATATGTCATCAAGGGTAACTCTGTTTTCTTCAGGAGCAGCGCCAAGAAAATCAGCATAGTGACCATCGGCAAAAAAGTCGGCGTCCATCCGAAGAAGGTCTTCAATCATTTCTTCGGCTACAGGCGAAACCTTCGTGTTAATTCGGTCAACACCAACTCTTCGACGTTTTACCTTCTGATGAACTTTCGCGACAACTTGGGTAAGGTCAAGATTTGAGTGGCAGATCTGAAGCATGATAAGAGCAAATCTGGCGCCAGCCACCAATTGAGCTCTGACGAAGTCATGGATCCTGTGAGCATCTGTGAATTTCTCCATTAACTCAGGAAGAGTTTTTGGTTGGACGTTCCGAGGAAACATGGAGTTGTAAACCATGGACAAGGTCTTGGTACAGAAGTCAAGGAAATCGCGAGTTTGAGAGGTGCGATCCTGAAATCTGACAATTTGGCGGGTCCTCTCTGGGGTAGCCCAAAACAAAGAACCATGGTCCAGGGAAAGGTTAACAAGGAGGTTCGTCCTAGTATTTACCCTCTCTTCCTCGGCAGCAGCATCAGTAAAGGAACCTATCAAGACAACGAAGTAGAAACCCTTAAGAGACATAGCATGAAGGTGAAAGATATCGGAGGATGAAACAAGCATACCCGACATATCTGCACTGGCTTCATTCATTAACTCGAGCATGAAATTTTCTCGAGTAGTCGCCTTTTCAGCCTCGGAAGCAGCAATTTCCTTAGCAGCCATGGCCTCGCGAGCTTGCTGAAGTGCAGTTTTTTCGGCTTCAGATGACTTATGAGACTTTTCCATCATCACAAGTGTTTGCTTCTTCGCATACTGAAGTTGCTGTCGAAGTTCATCCAGTTCTTGCGACAAGGTATCGTCGACAGGTGCAGTATCAGCAAAAGCTCTCCTCGAGCGAGAAGAAGAAGGCGAAATATTGGAAGGAGCGGAAGATGGAGTATAGTTATCAAATATCAACTGAAATTTAAACAAGACAACATCAAACAACAAGCAAAGATAGAGTTTTTCATTAATTTCTCGGAATAATTACAAAGGCATTACAGTGGAGCTAAGGAAGTACGTGTCGCCAAATGACTACTTTGGCGACAAGAGCAAAAGAAACATAGAAAGAAAAACAAAGAAGCATGCAACTAGACCTCCGGTCTTGATGAGCTAGGAGTCAACGCTGGTTTGATCCCGAGATAGGCCAAGATCTTCTTCGTGTTGGGCTTGGCTGCCTTAATCAGCGACTTCCATCTTGATTGCTCTATCTGCTCGGTGTCGCCAACTTTCGTCCAGTCAATAGTCTGTCGACTATCAGCAACCAAAGCGACAGTGTTTTCGACAGCAATTTTCATATTTTCTTGGCGCATCTTCAGTCCAAGGTCTTCTGGTGAACTGAACATCTTGGCAAGGTTAAGGAAAGTCGAGGGCTCCTCTTTCTTCGGGAAGAAGTAGGGGAACAACACCGACAATCCTGCGTTAGCATTCGACATGCCTTCACGAATTTCGGACCCATGCAGCTCCAGATAGGAAAGTGCGTCAAGGAGAGGGTCATCGACAGGATTCGTCAGATCAAAATCTTGGTTTGTTTGGGCTGTCAAGGAAACAAAGCGTTGGTCAAACAACAAGAAACAACGATTCTCATAAAAATAGAAGGGATCAGCAATATTACTGAAAGTGCGTCGACTTTGGGTTTTCAGGCGCTTGAGGATCCCTTGTTCACGAGAAGCTTGCGCAGCTTTGTGCTCGTTTAAGGCAGATGTAGCATCCTCAAGTTTTTTCTGCAGTTCCTCGACACCAGCAGCTTTTGCCTTGGCTTCATCAGCTTCGGCCTTGGCTTCGCTAGCAACAAGTTCGGCTTTCTTGCGGGCCGCCTCACTTTGCTCAAGTTTTTGAGCAAGTGCGTCGGCACGTTCGTTGGCCTCTGCAAGTTTCTCTGTCGAGATATGAAAAAGAGAGAGAAGAAAGATCAAAAATCGCGACAAGCAACAGGAGCAAAAAGTCAAGGAAAAACGGCAAGTATAAAAGTCGTTACCTTCGGCTTTGTTAGCATATTCACGGTACCCAATAAATTGGGATCCGATGCGGAGAAGCTCTTTGATCATGGGCTGTTCAAGACGAACACAGCAAGAGAAACATCGGCATGAAAAAGAGAGTGAAGGCGTGAAAAAACAAAATAAAGAAAATATAGATATCGACAAACTTACATCATCTAAGAGCAGAGTCGACGAACTGCCCAACTGAGGGGCAGGTTCAACAATCTTTTCAACCCTTGACCTTTTTGGTGAAGGAGCAAGGGGGCTTGCTGGTGGAGTTGTGGTGACGACATTTTGTTGAGGAGGCGAGGTTTCTTCTCCTTCAACTAGTGTGTCTGAGGCAAGTACAGTACGTGACGTGCTTGTCCGAGGAGCCACGTCAACAGTTGGTACTTCTTCCTCGTCATCACTGTTGATCAAAAAATCGGCAGCATAAAAAGCAAGACAAGATAAATATTTCGAGTACAAAAATAGGGAGAAATAAAGACGACTTACGAGCTGACGAGGGATTCAATATAAGGATCATAAGCTGCCTTCGGATGAGAAGGAACAACTTCTTCAGCCTTAGAGGTGCCAGAATCCTCGGCATCATTCCTTTTCCTTTTGTTCCTTGGGGAAACAGCAGGAGGAAGGGATTGCGTCGACTCACTGGCTTCAGACTCAATTTCTTTTTCATGGGAAGCCGCAGATTTGTGAGAACCCGCGACTTCACTTTCGGGAATAGAAGAACCTTCAGTATCTTTGGCAACGATAGCCTGTTCTTCGACTTCTCCATCCTCAGGAAGAGGAGGAAGGGAAGTCATAGTAGGATGGTTCTGTAAAAAAAATAGCGACAAAAGGAAAATTCAAGAGATACCAATACAATGAGATGCAGAGGAAGTTCAGAACAAGATAGAAACTCGAGAAGACAAAATACCTCGGGGAGTGGATTGGCGGAGCTGTATGGTTCCACGCGACAAGAGGAAGGAATAGGATCCTTCTTGGCCAGGCGGGAAATTCTTCGAATCAATTTCTCCAAGTCTTTTGCAGAAAGATCACTGGAGATTCTGTTGGCGTCGTTTTCACCAGAATACGTCCAAAGGGGATTTTTGCGAGCCTGAAGAGGCTGCACTCTAATCCTAAGAAAGTAGGCAGTGATTTGAACACCAGACAGCTCTTTGCCTCGAGTGTTTTGAAGCTGATGAATACGAGACATGAGTGCCTCTGTCGCCTTTTTCTCTTCTTCGGACGCTTCGACATCCCAAGAGCGGCGGCGCTGAATTCTGGCACTTCCATCGAAAGGAATTATGTTGTGTTCAACAGAGTTGGCGCTTTCTTCGTGAATGTAGAGCCACTTTTTGCGCCATCCTTGGACAGAATCAGGAAATTTGACGTCGAAGTAATCAACATCAGTTTGGACACAGATAACAACGCCGCCTATGTTATAGGTGACGTTGTGGGAGCCATTGCGGCGGAGGCAGAAAATGCGTTTCCACAGAGCCCAATTAGGAGGGATTCCGAGGAAGCATTCGCAAAGTGTGATGAAAATAGAAATGTGAAGGATGGAATTGGGGGTCAACTGGTGCAGTTGAATCCCGTAAACAAAAAGAAGGCCGCGGAGGAAATCGTGAATTGGGGCCGAAAGGCCGCGGATGAGGTGATCAACGAAACTAACCCGGTACTCCATTGGAGGCTTGGGGTAGCTTTCTTCACTGGGAAAGCGGATGGCGTCTTCCTTCTTCATGAGGCCAAGCCTCTTCAGCATGTTGATGTCCTGGTTGGAGATTTTAGATCTCTCCCACTCAAGATCCTCGGCGGCCATCTTGGATTCTGGAGTGCTGTGGCGAGTGAGTCGCGTGCGCGGTGGCATCAACGGCAATGGGCAAAGCAATGTTCGTGAGTGTGGAAGATCAGAGAGAGTTGGGCGCAGGGGAAGCTTTTGTGAAGAGGAACAAATGAGCGGCGCAAGCGAGGGAGTGAACGGAGGTTGAAGAAAGGTTTATATAAGAATCGGGTGAAGCAGTGCGCCGTTGGATGAAGAAATCGTGTGGTGAAAAAAGATCTTCTAGATACAAGGGTAAAAAGGTATTTTTACTGAGATAGGCGTTACCGTACGTGCGCCAGAAAAAGCGGAGGACGTGTGTCCCCCACTTGCCCGACGTGTCAACATGGTGGAAACAATGGACCCACAAGGCAGAAAAATCAAGACTACTAACAGAGATGAAGCAATTTTGATTAAGGGAAGCATGTCGACAAGAAAAATAAAAGAAGATTGGCGACAGGGGGAATTATTAAATACTTCGGGAGCCTTTGATCAAATACAAGTTTTTGCCCAAATGCTCGGGGGCTACTTCGACAAAAAGTAAAATTTCGAGTTTGGCAGTATAGAAATTGCGGGAGCCTACAACTAAGCACAAGTTCTTGGTTGTAGCCTCGGGGGCTACTCCCATCGGGAGCGCTGTTCGCGCACCCGAGAGATAAAAAAAGAAGAAGAAAGAAGAGGGAGATCATATTGGGGAAATAATGACAATATAGCGACAAGGTGGACTAAAGTGTTGAGCCTACAACCAAGCACAAGTTCTTGGTTGTAGCCTCGGGGGCTACTCCCATCGGGAACGCTGTTCGCGTGCCCGATGAAGTTAACAAAGGAAAGATAGAAAAGCAAGAGAGTATATTTCGAGTTATAATTAACTCTACATATACTCCCATCGGGAGAGCAATATAAGTCATATTTGACTCGATAAAATGTGCCGTTCCAACAGCCGGAAAAGCACTCGACAATATATTCTCAGAACGCCAAAGTTGCGATCAATTTCTGAATGCCGCAAATTTGCGAAGGTAAGACCCCAGATCCGTTCTGCTGGGCGTGGCATCGCCGAAGACTGCGCTCTGCTACTTTTATCCGTATCAACAGATACGAAGAAAAATCCTAACGGACGCGTTAGGTACCCGATAAATTTGACTGGGACTCGACAGAATGGTAAGACCTTAAGCGGCACCTGTCGAAGTTTACACCAGTATCCCGAGATCATGTCCAGGGACGTGATTTTGAAGTAGGTTTTTGCGGATTGCCACTAGAGCAGTTAACTAGTACCTGATCCGTCAGATGAACTAGCCCCAACTACCATTATCCCTGTACAATATAGAATCTTATGTGAAGAAGTATAAAAAGGTTAAAGTCTTCGAATAAAGATAAACAGTGGAGATTTTTCCTGACTCTACGATTCAAGCAAAATCTCGGGGGCTACTGACATAGGCATCCCAAATGGGCCTGCCGAAGATAGTACCCGGGGTTTACTGAAGGCCCACTACCCGAAGAATAAGAAGATTCGGGAGCCCAAGACATATTAGGGAAAGTTAAGAGTTGTAATAGGAAGTGTTATTTGTAATCTGGCGGGATGAGTTAGAAACCGTCCCGGACTCTGTAACTTGTATAGCACGGATCCCTCGGCTCCACCTCCTATATAAAGGGGGAGTCGAGGGACGAAGAGGGAATCGAATCATTGTCTACAAACCCTAATTTTCACAATCGTCGAGTACTTTTCGGCTGAAACCTTCGAGATCTACTTGCCCTCTACTTCCAACTAAACCCTAGCCTACAATCCATAGGCATTGACAAGTTGATACCTTGTCATCCGGTATGTGACTCCTCCGATTATCCAAATAGAATTTTGTTTGGTTGAGTATATCTTGGGTATTTTGCTGCTGTAGGTAACATGTTAAGTGAGTTTGCATGCTTGTTCTAAGTTGCAAAAATTAGTTTTGATGCATGTTAGTACTCTATCAAGTTCCTATAGTAGTTGCCCTCATTTATATGTCTCAAAATCAACTTTTATAATGTTTGTTGAAAAATTTCAGAAAAGGAAGATGCATAACCACACCTTCGGAGAAGTGTTCGAAAGGGATACGACAAGAGCGGGAAGGCCCTCAAGGGCAGCCACTCGAGTTAGGCGATCCTATGATGAGGATGTCATTGGACCTAGCTTTGAAGCTGAAGAGGATAATGGAGTTCCTAATGCTTCATCCTTTCCATGCTTTGACTTTTTGCGTAATGCAGGGTTACTTGATGACTTCTTGTTCCTCATCAATAATGTGGGCTTATCTACCTATATGGAACATGAGAGTGAACAATTTTACAGGCTAACTAAAATCTTTGTTGAAAGCTTTAAATTCAACAACTCGGCCTTCTCACCATCAGTTAAATTTAGGATTTATGACATGCCTATTACTATGAAGTTGAAGGATTTTTGTGCTGCATTGGATATTACTCCTGTAGGTACAGCGAAGAAGATCGAGAACCGTCCCAAAGCTTTGACGGAACTCTATCGAGAAGTTACCAATGATGATGACCGTACCATTCAACGCGGCAAGATAAGAAACATTCAGCTCCCTGCCATTGGATATTTCGCTTACTATCTTGCTACTAGCATTCTTGGTAGGGAGAACACTAGCAACATTTCTAGTTATCATCTTGCTTTTCTGGTTGTTGCACTTACTGGAAGTACACCTTATCATATTGGTGCTCTCATTGCTCGTCGCTTAGCTAGTAAGGGACCTATTTATGGAGGAATTGTTGCCTCATGTATTGTTGCATATCTAGGTCTTCCTGTTGATCCTAGTGATGAGAAACTAACTCCTATTAAGCTTGATATTGCTGCTATGAAGTATCACCAATTTTTCACAACTGACTCTAATCTAGAAAATATTGTCTATAGAATGTTGTTTATTGACGGGGATGAGAGGGAAATCCCTTTGCCGCAGACCGATTTGTTCAGTGTTCGCAGGAAGCCGTGGTCGCGCTCTAAGGACGAGGTGGATGAGCAGCTGACGATACATGGTTTCAACCAGCAGCATGACTCCGAGGACGCCGAGCCCTCCATCCTTCTTCATCATACTACGGAGGTGCCACCTCATGGGCACCGTGGGATTGATCTCCACTTAGGCCAAAAGCCTAAGCTTGGGGGGAGGTATGCCGGCATCACTCATTCATTGCATATTACAATTTCCGGATACTTGTACATACTTGTTTCGCCTCTTATGGTTGTTTCTAATATGAGGAAGATGATATTTGGGGAAGTGCTGTCTAAAAACAGATTCTGGGCTGATACTAAAAAACTTCCTAAAAACAGCCAGAACGTTATTTTGAGAAGACAATTTTTTTGCATGTTCCCCAGGTTATTATCTAACTTTCATTAGTTGAGCACTTTTCGAGTTGAACAGCGGAAGATCTTTGTAAAAAATGATTACTGTACTGTTGTCAAGTTTGACGGATTTCTGCTACTTTGTGTTTATGTGACTCTTTTAGTTTTCATTTTCTTGTTTTTGCTTTTTTTCTTTCCTAAAACACAAAAAGACCAAAAATATTTCTGTTGTTTCGCTTTACCATTTGTTTATTTTGTTTTCTTGTTCCTATTTTGCTTTATTTGCTATCGTTGGTTTGCTATGAGAAAATCCAAAAAGATTGTGCTTTGTTTGCCTGTTTCCTTTCGTTTTTGTTTCCAATTCGCAAACACCAAAAATATTTGTTGTTCTTTTTTGGTTTTGTAAAGTTTATTATGGAGTTCGGCGGTCTCCGGTGGTTGGAGCTTGGTTTTTATTTCATATTATTCAAGCTACACAAGTGAAAGGCAATAATGACGATCTACGTTGACTCGACTGTGGTGAGAGGCTGGTATGAACTCTATTTGTTTTCATTTTTGTACATATACTCATCCATGTGAGCATGCTTAGTTGGTTCATGTGAGGTATATGTCATTTAATGAAAGTCTAGTAGTTCATGATCTCTCATGCTTAGCTCCAATTTATTAATATGAGTAGCATGTCATAAATATTTGCTTGCATTGTTTTATTCATAGATAGGTATGATATTGTGGTATCCTCCTTTGAATAATTCATTTGAATCGACTTGGCACAAGCTCACGCATGCATATGACTGAACAAAACTCAATTAAGCCTCGATGATTTACTTCGCCTCAGAGTTCTTGTATCACTTTTATGCATCCGTTAATTTATTTTGTCGCAAGCATGATTATGACAGTTATTGCTCTCTTGGTTGTCGCTTCTCAGTCTATTGCTAGCCTTCACTTGTACTGAGTGGGAACGCTGCTCGTGCTTCCAAATCCCTGAAAACTAAGTTATTCCAAAGTGTCCACCATAAATACCTATGCATGGCATTTCAAACCATTCCAAGTAAATTATCATGTGCTACCTTTAAACCTTCAAAATACTTCTCAATTTGTGTCGATGTTTTATAGCTCATGAGGAAGTATGTGGTGTTTTATCTTTCAACCTTGTCATTTACTCCTGACAGACTTTCACCAATGGACTAGTGGCACATCCGCTTATCCAATAATTTTGCAAAAAAGAGCTGGCAACGGGGTGCCCAGTCCCAATTAATTAACTTTCATTGATAATTCTCTTCACATGTTTTGCCCTGATTTATCAGTAAGCAACTTAATTTGCAAATAGACACTCCTCCATGGTATGTGAATGTTGGAAGGCACCCGAGGATTCGGTTAGCCATGGCTTGTGTAAGCAAAGGTTGGGGGAGTGTCATCCATAATGAAACTAAAATACATGTGTAAACAAAAGAGAAGAGGGATGATTTACCTTGTTGGTAGAGATAACGTCTTTCATGGGAGCCACTCTTGAAAGTCTGGTTGACGAGGTAGTTAGAGTGCCCACTATCATTCGTTGACAACAACAAACACCTCTCAAAACAATTTTACTTCTGTTTTAAAAATGAAAAGCTCTAGCACATGTTAATCCCTGCTTCCCTCTGCGAAGGGCCAATCTTTTAATTTTACGTTGAGTCACCATCCTTTCTTTGAGCACCTTCTTGAGAGCATAATTGTCATTCTTAGTGTAATATGCTTGTCCCAGAATATGATTAACTGTGGTATAACTTTGATGCTTTTACCTTTGATAATTTTACTTCTAGTCTTTCCATGAAATTCAAAGGTGCCTGGGCATTTATGTTTTGTTATACAAATATAGGCAAGCGAGATACCACTTTATCATATCTTTTTATGAGCATTGCAATCCTGCTGATAGATATGTTTCATGATGTTTATTATTAATTTGTTGGTATCTTTTTCATGATTGACATAACTATTAGATGACTTTATTTGCATGTATCTTATTATGAATTGCCTAAGTACTTGTCCATATCATGAGAATATTTACATCATATGAACAAATGTGTTCGTGAAAGTTCTTTTATCGCACTCAGTTGTTAACTGAATTGCTTGAGGACAAGCAATAAGCTAAGCTTGGGGGGAGTTGATACGTCCAAAACGTATCTACTTTCCCGAACACCTTTGCTATTTGTTTTGCCTCTAATTTGTGTATTTTGGATACAACTAACACGGACTAACGCTGTTTTCAGCAGAATTGCCCTGGTGTCCTATTTTTGTGCAGAAATTCAACTTTCAGGAAAATCCCCGGAAATAATTGCAATGGGCCTATTTTCACAGAAGATTGACGGAGCCAGAAGGCGAGACGGAGGGGGGCCACGAGGCGCCCACACCACCAGGCGGCGCGGTGGGCCCCTGGGCCGCGCCGGCCTATGGTGGCGCCGCCTCGGCCAGCCTCCGACGCTCCCCTCTGGACTACTTAAGCCCTCTGGCCTAAAAACGCGAGGGGGTTCGACCAATTTGCCAGAAGACATCCAGAACTCCGCCGCCATCGCGAAACTCCGTCTCGGGATCAGAAACTCCGTTCTGGCACCCTGCCGGGATGGGGAATTGGAGGAGATCATCGCCATCATCACCACCGACGCCTCTCCATCAACCATCCATGCTTCCTCCATCCATGTGTGAGTAATTCCCCCGCTGTAGGCTGAAGGGGATGGTAGGGATTGGATGAGATTGTTCATGTAATAGCATAAGATTGTTAGGGCATAGTGCCTAGTATCCGTTGTTGGTACTTTGATGATATTGTTGCAACTCATTATGCTTAATGCTTGTCACTAGGGCCCGAGTGCCATGATTTCAGATCTGAACATGTTATTGATTCATGATGATATTCATTGTTTTATGATCTTACCTGCAAGTTGTATACACATATTGCTGTCCGGAACCCGAGGCCCCAAAGTGACAGAAATTGGGACAACCGGAGGGGAAGGCGGTTATATGAGGATCACATGTGTTCACGGAGTGTTAATGCTTTGCTCTGGTGCTCTATTAAAAGTAGTACCTTAATTACCAGTAGATTCCCTAGAGGCCCGGCTGCCACCGGCTGGTAGGACAAAAGATGTTGTGCAAGTTTCTCATTGCGAGCACGTACGACTATATACGGAACACATGCCTATGGTTGTTTAGTACTTGGATATTGTTTTATTACTATCTGCAAATGCCCTGCCTTGATTGTTACATGAGTTCTCTTATCCATGCAGCGCCCGTTCATCCATCCCTGTGCCTATAGTATTTTAATCCTGCTGTTTACTATAATCACTACTGCTGTCTTTATTACACTACTGCTTATATTTCACTACTGCTACTGCTATAAAACTATTGCTACTGATAAACTCTTGCGAGCAAGTCTGTTTCCAGGTGCAGCTGAATTGAAAACTCCGCTGTTAAGGCTTACAAATATTCTTTGTCTCCCCTTGTGTCGAATCAATAAATTGGGTTTTACTTCCCTCGAAGACTGTTGCGATCCCCTATACTTGTGGGTCATCACCCTCCTCTACCTTAGGCAGGTGACTTGAAAGGCTAAGTACTTCGACCAGGGACTCCGCAAAACGGACCCGCGGCTCGCCAAGGAACAACGCCACACCAAGAACCCCTCTGGAGTCGCCAAGTGACTGGCTCACCGAGCCATGACGAGAGGCATGCTACACAAACAGCGTAAAACAAACGACCCACTCTTCCACCCATGAGGCTGCTATTCGCACTAAACGACTACGTACTGCGACTGGGACGCCCAGCTCGACAAGGAAAACAGTCATGTCGATAGCCTTCATCGGGGTCACAAAGCGACTGACCCCTCTGGCCATGGAGAGTAGGCTCACAACAAAACACTCGCACAGAGAATTCACCAACCACCATTCCCAAAAGCACTTTACTTATATAAAACTAACACCCACGAGTCGCGCTCGTAGGAACAAAATATTTAGCCTTACATGCCAGAGGGTCATTCCCCATACAAGAAGAACTACTTGGAAGACCCCGGCTTCTCCTTTATCACCGGCTCGGCACCACCCTCTCCATGTAAAAACTTCGGGGTGTACCTGACGACCGGGTGGACAGGGCATTGGTGGCCGCAACATGGAACAGGCACTCGGCGGGGAAGTCCTTCGGGCCCGCCTCCATCTCTGTACCCCTGGGAGCCGACTGGATGACAATATGTGTCTCCAAGTCCGCAGTCGCCAGCACTCGGTTGGCGTACGGGCGTACCGCCTCCATCAAGCGCAACACCTCGGAGACATCGAACTCGCCAGTCTCGAACGAAAAGCCGGCCGTCACCTCCTCCACATTGAAGCCCTCCGAGTAGTGGGCAAGCACCATGCTCAAAGCCATGGTGAAGCCCACACGACAAGAGGAGCGGTGGAGCCAGTCGACCACCGCCGGAATATCGGAGACGGCTTTGAAGACCGACGGCGCATCACGGGGAATCACCTCCCGCGGACTCAGGTACTGAAGCGCCGCCAGTATTTACCCCGCGCAGGCGATGATGCGCGTGGTCGCAGCCTCCAGGCACTCACGAGGGGTCGCCGCCTCCACGAATTCACATTGGCCTGGAAAAATGAAAAGTTCACAAAGTCAGCACTTGTTCATAAGTAACTAGCCGCGCCCGGGGACTGGCCCCCGTCACGGAGTCGCCACGCTCGGGAACTGCCCCCCGTCACGGAGTCGCCACGCTCGAGGACTGGCCCCCGCAACGGACTCGCCACGCTCGGGAACTGGCCCACGCAACGGACTCAACGCGCTCAGGGACTAGCCCCCGTCACGGAATCGCCACGCTCGGGGACTGGCCCTCGTCACGAAGTCGCCACGCTCGGGGACTGGTTCCCGCAACGGACTCGCCGCGCTCGGGGACTGGCCCCCGTCACGGAATCGCCACACTCGGGGACTGGCCCACGCAACGGACTCGCCGCGCTCGGGGACTGGCCCCCGCAATGGACTCGCCGCGCTCGGAGACTGGCCCCTGATAAGTCTCCAACGTATCTATAATTTCTTATGTTCCATGCTAGTTTTATGGCAATACCTACATGTTTTATTCACACTTTATAATGTTTTTATGCATTTTCTGGAACTAACCTATTAACAAGATGCCACAGTGCCAGTTCCTGTTTTCTGCTGTTTTTGATTTCAGAAAAGATGTTTACAAATATTCCGGAATTGGACGAAACAAAATCCCACGGCCCTATTTTCCACGGAGTGTTCCAGAAGACCGAAGAGGAGTCGAGGAAGGCCAGCAGGGAGCCCTCCCCATATGGCGGCGCGGGGGGCCCCACTGCCGCGCCGTGACGTGGGGAAGGAGCCCCCTGGCTCCCCCGACGCTGCCCCTTCGCCTATTTATTCCTTCGTCCCCGAAAACCCTAGTACCGAGAGCCAAAATACCAGAACAGTTCCAGAGACGCTGCCGCCGTCAACCCTAACTCGGGGGGTTCAGAAGATCTCCTCCAGCACCCTGCCGGAGAGGGGAATCATCACCGGAGGGCTCCACATCACCATGCTAGCCTCCAGACTGATGCGTGAGTAGTTCATCCTTGGACTACGGGTCGATAGCAGTAGCTAGATGGTTGTCTTCTCCTATTGTGTCATCATGTTTAGATCTTGTGAGCTGCCTATCATGATCAAGATCATCTATTTGTAATGCTACATGTTGTGTTTGTTGGGATCCGGTGAATATGGAATACTATGTCAAGTTGATTATTGATCTATCATATATGTGTTGTTTATGATCTTGCATGCTCTCCGTTGCTAGTAGAGGCTCTGGCCAAGTTGATACTTGTGACTCCAAGAGGGAGTATTTATGCTAGATAGTGGATTCATGTCTCCATTGAATTTGGGGGAGTGACAGCAACCCCTAAGGTTGTGGATGTGCTGTTGCCACTAGGGATAAAACATCAATGCTTTGTCTAAGGATATTTGTATTGTTTACATTACGCACAGTACTTAATGCAATTGTCTGTTTCTTGCAACTTAATACTGGAAGGGGTGCGGATGCTAACCCGAAGGTGGACTTTTTAGGCATAGATGCTTGCTGGATGGCGGTCTATGTTCTTTATTGTAATGCCCTAAGTAAATCTCATAGTAGTCATCATGATATGTATGTGCATTGTTATGCCCTCTCTATTTGTCAATTGCCCAACTGTAATTTGTTTACCCAACATGTTATTTATCTTATTGGAGAGACACCACTAGTGAACTGTGGACCCCGGTCCATTCTTTTACATCTGAAATACAACCTACTGCAATCATTGTTCTCTTTTGTTTTCTGCAAGCAAACATCATTTTCCACACCATACGTTTAATCCTTTGTTTTCAGCAAGCCAGTGAGATTGACAACCTCACTGTTAAATTGGGGCAAAGTAGTTTGATTGTGTTGTGCAGGTTCCATGTTGGCACCGGAATCCCTGGTGTTGCGCCGCACTACACTCCTTCACCAACAACCTTCACGTGATCTTCATCTCCTACTGGTTCGATAACCTTGGTTTCTTACCGAGGGAAAACTCGTTGCTGTACTCATCATACCTTCCTCTTGGGGTTCCGAACGGACGTGTGCTTTACCGTCACAAGCAGCTATTTTTCTGGCGCCGTTGCCGGGGAGATCAAGACACGCTGCAAGGGGAGTCTCTCACACCCAATCTCTTTACTTTGTTTATTATCTTGCTTTATTTATTTTATGTCTTGTTTGCTTTCTTTATATCAAAAACACAAAAAAATTAGTTACTCGCATTTACTTTATTTATCGGTTTACCCTTGTTTATTTCATCATGCTTCTCCCTAAGTTCACTTTGAAAGATATATCGGTAGGGAGTGGGTCTATCATTGGAAGAGATAATATAGAAAAAAATTTCAATCATGTTAGTAAGGTTAAAGATTTTGAAGATAGATCCTTGGTAGAACTTGCTCCTAATTATGAAATTGCTACTGCCTCTTTAGTGCACATGTTGGAAGTTAGATTTGTTAATCTTAATCCATAATGCAACATATGTTTCTTACACTCCGTGATATGGAAGAAGGAGAGAAGAAAGATTTTGTTTTAGAAACCCTTCTTAAAGAATTTGGTGATGTAGCTAGTGAAGTTAGGAAAGTCTTTATTCAACATAATATGCTTGGCTTTTATATCAATGTTGCAAATACCCTTGAAAGGATGGAAAAAGATAGGCTAAAGTACACTAATGAAGCCAATTGTGAGGGGGGAGACTAAAGTACCAATACCTTATAAGCTCATAGGAATGCATGAGGCACTAGAAAAGAATTTTGATTGGATTGTTCCTGAAAATTTATTTGATGAGGATAGTGAGCCTAAAAGTAATGAAAGAGGAGCTTCTGAAACTTACATAGATAAGGTACAATGCATCGTTGAGAAAACTCCCAACTCCTCTGTTGATGCTTCTTCTCTTGATGTTACTTGATTTTCACTTTCTGCGCCTAGTTGAAAGGCGTTAAAGAAAAGCGCTTATGGGAGACAACCCATTATTTTATTTCTACAATTTTTGTTTTATATTTGAGTCAAGGTGCTTGTTACTACTATAGCAATACCTTTGTATCTCTATTTTCTTGCATTTTTGTGCCAAGTAAAGTCTTTGATAGAAAGTTGATACTAGATTTGGATTTCTGCGCAGAAACAGATTTTTAGCTGCACGAATTTGAGCTTTTCTATCTGTAGAAAAATCTAAAAATTCTGAACAATTTCATGAGTAGTCCTCACATATGTACGCAACTTTAATTCAACTGGAGCTTTTCCATCTGAGCATGTTAAGTGCCTCGAAAAAATTCGTCTTTACGGACTGTTCTATTTTTGACAGATTCTGCCTTTTATTTCGCATTGCCTCTTTTACTGTGTTTGAGTGGATTTCTTTGCTCCATTAAATTTCAGTAGCCTTGGGTAATGTCCAGAAGTGTTGGGAATGATTGTGTCCTTGCTAAACATGTGAATTTTTGATTATGCACTAACCCTTTAATGAGATTGCTTTGAGTTTGGTGTGAAGGAAGTTTTCAAGGATCAAGAGAGGAGGATGATATAATATGATCAAGAAGAGTGAAAAGTCTAAGCTTGGGGATGCCCCCATGGTTCATCCCTGAATATTTCAAGAAGACTCAAGCGTCTAAGTTTGGGGATTCCCAAGGCATCCCCTTCTTCATCAAACTTATCATGTCACCTCTAGTGAAACTATATTTTAATGCCGCCACATCTTATGTGCTTTACTTGGAGCATCCGTGTGCTTTTATTCTCGTTTGTTATTTTAGTTTTCTGAATAAATCGGATCCTAACATGCTTGTGTGGGAGAGAGACACGCTCCGCTCTTTCATTTGAACACTTGTGTTTTTCGTTTTATTTTTCATGTTCATGGTGAAAGCTGAAAGTCGCAGCACTTATTGTTATTTGTTTGGAAACAGAAAATGCTGCATGTGGTAGTTGGTATATTCTCTTGAATAATTTGATACTTGGCAATGTTTTGAGCTCTCAAGTAGATCATGTTTAAGCTCTTGCATCACGTAGTTTAAACCTATTAGTGGAGAACTACCGTAGAGCTTGTTGAAAGTTGGTTTGCATGATTGGTCTCTCTAAGGTCTAGATATTTTCTGGTAAAAGTGTTTGAGCAACAAGGAAGACAGTGTAGAGTCTTATAATGCTTGCAATATGTTCTTATGTAAGTTTTGCTGTACCGGTTTATACTTGTGTTTGCTTCAAACAACCTTGCTAGCCAAAGCCTTGTACTGAGAGGGAATGCTTCTCGTGCATCCAAAACCTTGAGCCAAAACCTATGCCATTTGTGTCCACCATAACTACCTACTATGTGGTATTTTTCTGCCATTCCAAGTAAATACTTCATGTGCTACCTTTAAACAATTCAAAACTTTATTACTCCTTATTTGTGTCAATGTTTTATAGCTCATGAGGAAGTATGTGGTGTTTTATGTTTCAATCTTGTTGGGCAGACCTTCACCAATAGACTAGTGGCATATACATCCGCTTATCCAATAATTTTGCAAAAAGAGCTAGCAACGGGGTGCCCAGCCCCAATGAATTAACTTTCATTAATAATTCTCTTCACATGTTTTGCCCTGATTTATCAGTAAGCAACTTAATTTTGCAATAGACACTCCTCCATGGTATGTGAAATGTTGGAAGGCACCCGAGGATTCGGTTAGCCATGGCTTGTGAAAGAAAAAGGTTGGGAGGAGTGTCATCTATAAATAAAACTAAAATACATGTGTAACCAAAAGAGAAGAGGGATGATCTACCTTGCTGGTAGAGATAACGTCCTTCATGGGAGCCGCTCTTTGAAAGTCTGTTTGACAAGGGGGTTAGAGTGCCCACTACCATTCGTTGACAACAACAAACACCTCTCAAAACTTTATTTTTATGCTCTCTATATGATTTCAAAATTTGAAAAGCTCTAGCACATGATTTAATCCCTGCTTCCCTCGCGAAGTGTCTTTCTTTTACTTTATGTTGAGTCAGTTTACCTACTTCTTTCTATCTTAGAAGCAAACACTTGTGTCAACTTTGTGTGCATTGATTCTTACATGCTTACTTATTGCACTTATTATATTACTTTGTGTTGACAATTATCCATAAGATATGCATGTTGAAAGTTGAAGGCAATTGCTGAAACTGAAATCTTCCTTTGTGTTGCTTCAAAACATTTTATTAAGAATATATTGCTTTATGAGTTAACTCTTATGCAAAACTCTTTGATGCTTGTCTTGAAAGTACTATTCATGAAAAAATTTTGCTATATGATTCAGTTGTTTAGTCATTATCTTTTTGTTAGCAAACGATAGACCATTGCTTTGAGTCACTTCATTCATCTCATATGCTTTACAATAGTATTGATCAAGATTATGTTGGTAGCATGTCACTTCAGAAATTATTCTTTTTATCGTTTACCTACTCGAGGGCGAGTAGGAACTAAGCTTGGGGATGCTTGATACGTCTCCAACGTATCTATAATTTCTTATGTTCCATGCTAGTTTTATGAAAATACTCACATGTTTTATATACACTTTATATCATTATTATGCATTTTCCGGCACTAACCTATTAACAAGATGCCGAAGCGCCAGTTCCTGTTTTCTGCTGTTTTTGGTTTCAGAAATCCTACACAGGAAATATTCTCGGAATTGGACGAAACAAAAGCCCAAGGTCTTATTTTCCACGGAGCCTTCCAGAAGTCTGAAGAGGAAACGAAGAAGAGCCGAGGTGGCCCCACACCACCTGGCGGCGCGGCCAGGAAGGGGGGCGCGCCGCACTAGGGTGTGGGCCCCTCGAGCCTCTCCCGACTCTGCCTCTTCGCGTATTTATTCTCTCCGTCGCGAAAACCCTATGACCGAGAGCCACGATACGAGAAAAGTTCCAGAGACGCCGCCGCCGCCAATCCCATCTCGGGGGATTCAGGAGATCGCCTCCGGCACCCTGCCGGAGAGGGGAATCATCACCCGGAGGACTCTACATCACCATGATCGCCTCCGGAATGATGTGTGAGTAGTTCATCCTTGGACTATGGGTCCATAGCAGTAGCTAGATGGTTGTCTTCTCCTCTTGTGCTATCATGTTTAGATCTTGTGAGCTGCCTATCATGATCAAGATCATCTATTTGTAATGCTACATGTTGTGTTTGTTGGGATCCGATGAATATGGAATACTATGTCAAGTTGATTATTGATCTATCATATATGTGTTGTTTATGATCTTGCATGCTCTCCGTTGCTAGTAGAGGCTCTGGCCAAGTTGATACTTGTGACTCCAAGAGGGGGTATTTATGCTCGATAGTGGGTTCATGCCTCCATTGAATCTGGGACAGTGACAGAAAGTTCTAAGGTTATGGATGTGCTATTGCCACTAGGGATAAAACAACAATGCTTTTTCTAAGGATATTTGTATTGTTTATATTACGCATGGTACTTAATGCAATTGTCTGTTGTTTGCAACTTAATACTGGAAGGGGTGCGGATGCTAACCCGAAGGTGGACTTTTTAGGCATAGATGCATGCTGGATAGCGGTCTATGTTATTTGTCGTAATTCCCTAAGTAAATCTCATATTAATCATCATGATATGTATGTGCATTGTTATGCCCTCTCTATTTTTCAATTGCCCAACTGTAATTTGTTCACCCAACATGCTATTTATCTTATTGGAGAGACACCACTAGTGAACTGTGGACCCCGGTCTATTCTTTTACATCTGAATACAATCTACTGCAATCATTATTCTCTACTGTTCTTTGCAAATAAACATCATTCTCCACACCATACGTTTAATCCTTTGTTTACAGCAAGCCGGTGAGATTGACAACCTCACTGTTAAGTTGGGGCAAAGTATTTTGATTGTGTTGTGTAGGTTCCACGTTGGCGCCGGAATCCCTGGTGTTGCGCCGCACTACACTCCTTCACCAACAACCTTCACGTGGCCTTCATCTCCTACCGGTTCGATAACCTTGGTTTCTTACTGAGGGAAAACTTTCTGTTGTACGCATCACACCTTCCTCTTGGGGTTCCCAACGGACGTGTGCTTTACACATCATCAAGACTGTTTTCTGGCGCCGTTGCCGGGGAGATCAAGACGCTGAAAGGGGAGTCTCCCACATCCAATCTCTTTACTTTGTTTATTGTCTTGCTTTACTTTATTTTATTTTCTGTTTTATTTGCTTTCTTTATATCAAATACACAAAAAAATTAGTTACTTGCATTTACTTTATTTAATTCAGTTTGCTTTACTTATTTTTATTATTGCTAAAATGATTACTCCTGAGAACACTAAGTTGTGTGACTTCACTAGCACAAATAATAATGATTTCCTATGCACACCTATTGCTCCACCTTCTGCTACAACAGAATTTTATGAAATTAAACCTGCTTTACTAAATCTTGTTATGAGAGAGCAATTTTCTGGTGTTAGTTCTGATGATGTTGCTGCCCATCTTAATAATTTTGTTGAACTTTGTGAAATGCAAAAGTATAAGGATGTAGATGGGGACATTATAAAACTGAAATTGTTTCCTTTCTCCATAAGAGGAAGAGCTAAAGATTGGTTGCTATCTTTGCCTAAAAATAGTATTGATTCATGGACTAAATGTAAAGATGCTTTCATTGGTAGATATTATCCTCCTGCTAAAATTATATCTTTGAGAAGTAGCATAATGAATTTTAAGCAATTGGATAATGAACATGTTGCCCAAGCATGGGAAAGAATGAAATCTTTGGTAAATAATTGCCCTACCCATGGACTGACTACTTGGATGATCATCCAAACCTTTTATGCAGGACTGAATTTTTCTTCAAGGAACCTATTGGATTCAGCTGCTGGAGGTACTTTTATGTCCATCACTTTGGGCGCCGCAACAAAGCTTCTTGATAATATGATGATCAACTACTCTGAATGGCACACTGAAAGGACTCCACAAGGTAAGAAGGTAAATTCTGTTGAAGAAACCTCCTCCTTGAATGATAAGATTGATGTTATTATGCCTATGCTTGTTAATGGTAGATCTAATGTTGATCCTAATAATGTTCCTTTAGCTTCATTGGTTGCTCAAGAAGAGCATGTTGATGTGAACTTCATTAAAAATAATAATTTCAACAACAATGCTTATAGGAATAATTTTGGTAACAACAACTATATGCCATACCCTTCTAATAATGGTAATGGTTATGGTAATTCTTATGGAAATTCTTACAACAATAGTAGGAGTGTACCCTATGGTCTTGAAGCCATGCTTAAAGAATTTATTAGTACACAAACTGCTTTTAACAAATTTGTTGAAGAAAAGCTTGGTAAAATTGATGTTCTTGCTTCTAAGGTTGATAATCTTGCTGCTGATGTTGATCTTTTAAAATTGAAAGTTATGCCTAATGAAACTAAAGATATTAAGTCATTTTCTACAGCAAATGCTATCCAAGTTCGAATTAATGAAAATATTAGATTGGTGGCTGAATTGCATGCTAGGTGGGAAAGAGAAGAAAAACTTGCTAAAGAGAATAATGTAGCTAAAGTTTGGACTATTACCACCACTAGTAACGTTGATGCTTCACATGTTGCTAAACCTCCTACTATCAGTGGTAAAATAATTGGTGTTGGCAATGTTTCTACTCCTAATACAAAGCGTGCAAAACTGCCTGAAACTGCTGAAACTGTTTGTGATAAAAGTGCTGAAATTTTTCAGAATATTGGGGACAATGATCCCATTGCTTTAGATCATAATGGTTTAGATTTGATAATTGTCATATCTCTGAAGTTATTAAGTTCTTACAAAACTTGCTAGAAGTCCTAATGCTAGTGCTATAAATTTGGCCTTTACAAAATATATTACAAATGCTCTCATTAAAGCTAGAGAAGAGAAATTAAAACTTGAAACTTCTATTCCTAGGAAGTTGGAAGATGGTTGGGAGCCCATCATTAAAATGAAGGTCAATGATTTTGATTGTAATGCTTTATGTGATCTTGGTGCAAGTATTTCTGTTATGCCTAAGAAACTCTATGATATGCTTGACTTGCCACCATTGAAAAATTGTTATTTGGATGTTAATCTTGCTGATAATTCTATAAAGAAACCTTTGGGGAAGATTGATAATGTTCACATTACGGTTAACAATAACCTTGTCCCTGTTGATTTTGTTGTCTTGGATATTGAATGCAATGCATCTTGTCCTATTATTTTGGGAAGACCTTTTCTTCGAACTGTTGGTTCTATTATTGATATGAAAGAAGGGAATATTAAGTATCAATTCCCTCTTAAGAAAGGTATGGAACACTTCCCTAGAAAAAGAATGAAGTTGCCTTTTGATTCTATTATTAGAACAAATTATGATGTGATGCTTCATCTCTTGATAATACTTGATTTACACTTTCTGCGCCTAGCTGAAAGGCGTTAAAGAAAATCGCTTATGGGAGACAACCCATTATTTTACTTCTGCAATTTTTGTTTCATATTTGTGTCTTGGAAGTTGTTACTACTGTAGCAACCTCTTCTTATCTTTATTTTATTGCATTGTTGTGCCAAGTAAAGTCCTTGATAGTAAGGTTGATACTAGATTTGGATTTCTGCGCAGAAACAGATTTCTTTCTATCACGAATTTGAGTAGATCTCTCTATAGGTAACTCAGAAAAATCTGCGAAAAATCATGAGTAATCCTCAGATATGTATGCAACTTTCATTAAATCTGAGCTTCTTCATCTGAGCATGTTAAGTGCCTCTAAAAAATTCGTATTTACGGACTGTTCTGTTTTGACAGATTCTGCCTTTTATTTCACATTGCCTCTTTTACTGTGTTGAGTGGATTTCTTTGCTCCATTAACTTTCAGTAGCTTTGGGTAATGTCCAGAAGTGTTAGGAATGATTGTGTTACCTCTGAACATGTGAATTTTTGATTATGCACTAACCCTCTAATAAGATTGTTTTGAGTTTGGTGTGGAGGAAGTTTTCAAGGGTCAAGAGAGGAGGATGATACAATATGATCAAGAAGAGTGAAAAGTCTAAGCTTGGGGATGCCCCCGTGGTTCATCCCTGCATATTTCAAGAAGACTCAAGCATCTAAGCTTGGGGATGCCCAAGGCATCCCCTTCTTCATCGACAACTTATCAGGTCACCTCTAGTGAAACTATATTTTTATTCTGTCACATCTTATGTGCTTTACTTGGAGCGTCTGTATGTTTTTTTTTATTTTTGTTTGAATAAATTCGGATCCTAGCATTCCTTGTGTGGGAGAAAGACACGCTCCGCTTGTTCATATGAACACTGGTGTTCTTAGCTTTACTTTTAATGTTCATGGCGAAGGTTGAAAACCGCTTCGTTCATTGCTATTTGGTTGGAAACAGAAAAAATGCTTCATGTGGTAATTGGTATATGGTCTTGAATAATTTGATACTTGGCAATTGTTTCGAGCTCTCAAATAGATCATGTTTAAGCTCTTGCATCATGTAGTTTGAACCTATTAGTGGAGAATTACTGTAGAGCTTGTTGAAATTTGGTTTGCATGATTGGTCTCTCTAAAGTCTAGATATTTTCTGGTAAAAGTGTTTGAACAACAAGGAAGACAGTGTAGAGTCTTATAATGCTTGCAATATGTTCTTATGTAAGTTTTGCTGTACCGGTTCATACTTGTGTTTGCTTCAAACAACCTTGCTAGCCAAAGCCTTGTACTGAGAGGGAATGCTTCTCGTGCATCCAAAACCTTGAGCCAAAACCTATGCCATTTGTGTCCACCATACCCACCTACTATGTGGTATTTCTCTGCCATTCCAAAGTAAATTGCTTCCATGCTACCTTTAAAACTTCATTCCTTGTCTTTGCAATACATAGCTCATAGGAAAGTAGCCTAAAAAACTATTGTGGTAAAGAATATGTAGCTTATGTATCTTATTTCTTATAAGTTGCTTGTTGAGCGGTAACCATGTTTCTGGGGATGCCATCAACTGTTACACTTTTGTTGAATATCATGTGAGTTGCTATGCATGCTCGTCTTGTCAGAAGTAAGGGTGATTTATCATGATTAAATGGTTTGAGTATGCATATTGTTAGAGAAGAACATTGGGCCGCTAAACAAAGCCATGTATCATGGTGGAAGTTTCAGTTTGGACATTAATCCTCAATATCTTATGAGAATATTACCTGTTATTGAATGCTTATGCATTAAAGAGGAGTCCATTATCTGTTTTCTATGTTGTCCCGGTATGGATGTCCTCGAGTTGAGATCTATCAAAAACGAGAAATCAAATGCGATCTATCTCCTTGGACCTTTGTACAGGCGGCATAGAGGTACCCCTTTGTGACACTTGGTTGAAACATATGTAATGCAATGATAATCCATGGAAATCCAAGCTAATTAGGACAAGGTGCGAGCACTATTGGTATTCGATGCATGAGGCTTGCAACTTATAGGATGTTTTATGCATAACACATATGAATTATTACTACCATTGACAAAATTGTTTCCATGTTTTCAAAATAAAAAGCTCTAGCAGAAAGAGTAATCCCTGCTTCCCTCTGCGAAGGGCCTTTCTTTTACTTTATGTTGAGTCAGTTTACCTACTTCTTTCTATCTTAGAAGCAAACACTTGTGTCAACTGTGTGCATTGATTCCTACATACTTGCTTATTTGCATTCATCATATTACTTTGTGTTGACAATTATCCACGAGATATACATGTTGAAGTTGAAAGCAACTGCTGAAACTTATATCTTCCTTTGTATCGCTTCAAAACCTTCTATTAAGAATTTATTGCTTTATGAGTTAACTCCTATGCAAGTCTTATTGATGCTTGTCTTGAAAGTACTATTCATGAGAATTCTTTGCTATATGATTCAGTGTTTAGTCATTATCTTTACCATTGCTTCGAATCACTTCAATCATCTCATATGCTTTACAATAGTATTGATCTAGATTATGATAGTAGCATGTCACTTCATAAATTATCCTTGTTATCGTTTACCTACTCGAGGGCGAGTAGGAACTAAGCTTGGGGATGCTTGATACGTCTCAAACGTATCTATAATTTCTTATGTTCCATGCTAGTTTTATGACAATACTCACATGTTTTATATAGACTTCATATAATTATTATGCATTTTCCGGCACTAACCTATTAACAAGATGCCGAAGCACCAGTTCCTATTTTCTGCTGTTTTTGGTTTCAGAAATCCTACACAGGAAATATTCTCGGAATTGGACGAAACAAAAGCCCAGGGTCCTATTTTCCACGGAGCCTTCCAGAAGTCCGAAGAGGAAATGAAGAAGAGCCGAGGTGGCCCCACACCACCTGGCGGCGCGGCCAGGAAGGGGGGCGCGCCGCCCTAGGGTGTGGGCCCCTCGAGCCTCTCCTGAATCTGCCTCTTCGCCTATTTATTCTCTCCGTCGCGAAAACCCTATGACCGAGAGACACGATACGAGAAAAGTTCCGGAGACGCCGCCGCCGCCAATCCCATCTCGGGGGATTCAGGAGATCGCCTCCGGCACCCTGCCGGAGAGGGGAATCATCACCTGGAGGACTCTACATCACCATGATCGCCTCCGGAATGATGTGTGAGTAGTTCATCCTTGGACTATGGGTCCATAGCAGTAGCTAGATGGTTGTCTTCTCCTCTTGTGCTATGATGTTTAGATCTTGTGAGCTGCCTATCATGATCAAGATCATCTATTTGTAATGCTACATGTTGTGTTTGTTGGGATCCGATGAATATGGAATACTATGTCAAGTTGATTATTGATCTATCATATATGTGTTGTTTATGATCTTGCATGCTCTCCGTTGCTAGTAGAGGCTCTGGCCAAGTTGATACTTGTGACTCCAAGAGGGGGTATTTATGCTCGATAGTGGGTTCATGCCTCTATTGAATCTGGGACAGTGACAGAAAGTTCTAAGGTTATGGATGTGCTGTTGCCACTAGGGATAAAAAACAATGCTTTGTCTAAGGATATTTGTATTGTTTACATTACGCACGGTACTTAATGCAATTGTCTGTTGTTTGTAACTTGATACTGGAAGGGGTCCGGATGCTAACCCGAAGGTGGACTTTTTAGGCATAGATGCATGCTGGATAGCGGTCTATGTTATTTTTCGTAATGCCCTAAGTAAATCCCATATTAATCATCATGATATGTATGTGCACTGTTATGCCTTCTCTATTTGTCAATTGCCCAACTGTAATTTGTTCACCCAACATGCTATTTATCTTATTGGAGAGACACCACTAGTGAACTGTGGACCCCGGTCCATTCTTTTACATTTGAATACAATCTACTGCAATCAATGTTCTCTACTGTTCTTTGCAAACAAACATCATTCTCTGCACCATATGTTTAATCCTTTGTTTACAGCAAGCCGGTGAGATTGACAGCCTCACTGTTAAGTTGGGGCAAAGTATTTTGATTGTGTTGTGCAGGTTCTACGTTGGCGCCAGAATCCCTGGTGTTGCGCCGCACTACACTCCTTCACCAACAACCTTCACGTGGCCTTCATCTCCTACTGGTTCGATAACCTTGGTTTCTTACTGAGGGAAAATTTGCTGCTGTACGCATCACACCTTCCTCTTGGGGTTCCCAACGGACGTGTGCTCTACGCGTCATCATTCGTCACCTCACCGCTGCTCGCACTCGCCGAGGGGCCGCCCCCGGTGACTGGCCCAACTGAGCTGGCGGTCACGACCGTCGCCTTGCTCACGACGGCGGGCTCCTCCCGCGACGAGGCTAGGCCCGCGGGGTCGGCGGCCGCTTTCTTCAGCTCGGTGGCCTTTTTCACCTCGGCAGCCTGTAACATCCCAAGTGAGCTACCATCTTTACCTTACCATGTTTTGTGCATCATCTTTGCATTCATGCATCTCATACATGTCACCTTTGGTTTTTATCAAATTGCATTTAGTTTTATGTGCCACCTTTTATTTTGCCTTGTTGGGTTTTCTTCCTCTCTCTTGTTCTCTCTACATCACTTGTGATGTTCCAAGCAAGGCCAAACCATCACCATATCTTGATCTATTTTTTCATATAGATCATGCCAAAACTTCTTACTTGGGTTTAATATTAAAGCCCTCCTAAATCTCCTCTTATTTTACAATTGTTTTTTATATATGAAACAAATAATTTTGGGAACACCTATAACTTGCTTTGTTTGAATTATAGTTGCAGGCTTGAAAATGTTTGAAACTCTATCTCATCTATGTCCAAATTCAAAATAGTTTAAATATGTTTTATTTCAAAACAGGAACTAAACAAACTAAGAAGAAAGTGCTAACAGAATCCTATCCTAAGCTGAAACTAACCCAGCCCAAGCCAAACCTGAGCGTGAGTGCTAGCCTCCTCCTGTCGCTGTCCTTCGTGAGGTGAAGCACGAGGGGAGCCTGGGCATCTCCCTCCTACACTTTTCCCCTTGCCCTTTTCAATCCAGCAACCCTAGCCCTCTCTCTCTCTCTTGCCGCCGCCGTCGCCCCATCTTCTGTCCCCTCCTCCACAAGGGCTTCAGAGAGGAACACCCAGGAAGAATTCAGAACCTTCAGTCACCGAGTTCGCCGGAGAAAGATCCACGCAGCGCCGCCGTTCCTCACCGTCGTCCGCTGTACTGAGTGCGGGGATGGAGCCCCCGTGGCCTAGTCTTCCTCCTCGCTGAGTTCACGGAGCCGGCGCAGCTCCAGGACACGTCTTCTTCGACCTCGTCTTCTTCCCGGAGCCAGCGCGTCTTCTTCCTCTTCCCGACGACTCCGCCGTCCACGAGCTCGAGCGCATCGCCATCTTCGTCCTGGGTGAGAACCGCTTCGCCTCCACCATCTCCCTGTCCGTTCTGTCGCAATAATCTTCTGCTCTGTCCAGGAGCGAGCGCGTGGTCGCCATGTTCGATGTCCAGACATGTGGGTGATCCTGTGAGTTCAGTTTGTCAGTTTCGTCAGTTCAATGGCCGTCGTGTGATCTGCTCAAAAACAATTCCATCTTTTACATATCATAATTTGAGCACCCTCCCAGTGGCAGGCATGCCAGATCTGATCCATCACTTCCGGATACCAAATCCCAGTAGAAGCAAACGCCAGTTTATTTTTGCATGTTCTGTTCGTCTTACAGTTTCAGAATTCTGGCATCCATGTTACTGCCGTTCAAGTTCAAGACTTGCCCTTTTGCAATCACGTCTATAACAAGCCCTTTTGGCTGTTGTGTTGCACGCCTAACTGGGAGGCCAGTGATCAATTCCTGGTGCCCTTGGTATAAACTATTTTGTTCTTTTGGAAATGTTGATCTCTGTCCAGTAACACCTCTATTCAGTTCTTCTGTCAGTTAACGTCACTTATAACAGTAACTGGAGATGTCTGTGTCTTGCTTCAAAAACTTGAACCACACCGATGGGTTAGTTCCTTTTTGCCAGGAGGTTCAGGGATCAAATTTTTGTAGCCTCTGATTTAAAATAAAACCCTTTTCTGCCTTATGTTTTGTAATTCGGATTATCAAAATGCGCATAATCATTGAAACTTGGAAATTCCATATCTCAACTTCTACAATTCCAAATGCATCAAAATTTATGTCTATTTGTATCAGAAAAATATGAGAAATCCAAATATTAAATTGTCATGCATCATATACCATTCTATGTCCCGGCCAAATGAAAATTACTAATCATATTAAATGTTATGTGAGGGTTTACTCTTATATCTTGCTATTTAGATGCCCCACTTAATTTTGCCAAGCATGAACCCCTTGCATATCACATGCCATGCATCATATTGTGCATTGCACTTCCTGTATTGATTTGCGCAATTTATTTCTTTGTATGTGATTTGCTTCTTCGCGATAGACGCCGGTACCGAGGAGTGCCACGAGGAGTTTGCGTGCTACCCCGAGGAGGATATCGCTTGTGCCTCTACCGCTGATCCTGCAGGCGAGCCCTCCCTCCTTCACCTATTTTACATTTCAGCTCTTGCTATCTATTCCTACCCTTATATTGCGATTCTTTCGAGTCACGTATTCTATTCCACTTGTTTACCATAATGAGCCGTGTTTCCCTTCCATTACCTATCAGTTGTTGTTTGATGTTTGATAAGCCTTGCGAGTCGTAGGCGTGCTTAGGGTCTTGTTGTTTATCTCGATATGTTATCGAGATATGTTGGGGTTGTTACATGTCTTATCTATGGATAATGCTGGTGAGCTTAATCATGAATTCATGATACTTGTTGCAACTAAAAATTGAGGTGGGATGTCGCGACCCCGGAGGTCGGGGCTAGACAAACCCAGATATCACATCTGGCATAAGCCTAACCTAGATCTCTAGGGCCTACAGGGTGAGAATCGGTAACACAACAGTGACTCTACGACTGAAAGCAATTATATTACAACTCTTAGCAGAGTTAAGATCCAAATTTATTACACGCAGAGGTCACTGACCACAATTCAACAAGCAACGGAAAGCAAATTATGTTATCTAGATAACAAGACTGCAAAGGGCCTAAGAGGCCATAACATAAGGCGACGTCCCAGCCCATAAGTCTCAGGCTGCCGCCTGAGGAACTCCGAACTACTCGTCGACGTCGAGGTAGAAGCCACCATCAGAAGGATTTCCTCTGAAACAAAGCATGCAAGGCTGAGTACAGGGACTCAGCAAGACTTAGTACAACCTGTTAGCAAAGCGGGTACGCGAGGCTTTATGTGGAGCTTATTTTGCGAAAAGCCAGTTTTCCTTTGTAAACAGGAGGGAGCAAAAGCTCGTCTATTCAGACCATTTTCAAAGGGATAAGAGAGCAATATCAATTCCAGCTCTAAGATCATCATGTTGATCCACCGAATCTTCATCATCACCTGAACCTATCACCTAGGATCACCCCCTCGACACCCTGAGAAGGGATCCTTATTCACACATTGACATCAAGTTTTACGATTAGGTTCAAGTTGTCTATGATCACAGAATCCATCACCAAGTCGTCCATAACCGTGGACACGGCTTTTTGAAAAGATTTACCCTGCAGGGGTGTACAACTTTACCCACACGCGCCGACCAACTCTTAATGCCACTATAGATTAACACACTTCCTTGGTGTGCTGGCAGAGGGTGGTCGACCAAAACCTTTCCCTTACTTCGCCTATTCCATGAGTCAAACTAACTGGGGATCTCCGTCATCGTAGGTAGCCATTCTCCGAGTCGGTCCCGGTCATTGTGTGCAGGGGATCCAGTTCAATGCCTCCAGCATCCTTCACCCTAGCCACGCCCTGTATGATGCACTTTGAAAACCTTTTCCACCTTTCCCCCATGCGTATGGCAAATGGAACTCGCAAACTAATTGACTCATGGGTAAGCTAGGTAAGTTAGGGCCAAGGGGTTCCCATGGGCCCCGTGTGGTTGTACGCTCAGTCTTGGTTCCGAAGGCGAGAACTCAGGTCCTAGTATCGGCGAGAACGAGTCAAATCACCACATCCCCATGTGGCGGCCCATCCAAGCCTTTAGCATGTTTATTAACATCATCACTGATCTTACCACGTCATCCTGTCAAACTAGGTTCATTCGTAGCTCTGATTCATCAACCGGATGGATCAGACTTCAACAGCTAAGCATAGCTAAGCATAACACATATACGGCTCTAGCGATGCGAACAAGCTCACACCTAGTTTTGCTAGGAGCGGTGGATCAGTAACTCTGGGCTACAAGGATGGAATTATGCACACATAGGATATCTACAACTGCCGATGAAACATATTTGAAGCGGATGCAATATGTAAGAACCAGAAGTAAAGTATTTCGAACCCATATATGAACCAGGTTAGGGCTTGCCTTGTCCCTCGTTGTTCTGATGCTGCTCTTCGATGGCGTTGATCTCAGGCTCGCGTTCGGTCCCTATCGAGAAGAACCAAATACCGGAAAGGAAGAGCACAATCAAGACAAGGTACAATGCAATGCACATACAATATGATGACATGTCATATTAAAGGGGTTCGGTTAAACCCTAGGTGCATCGACTGAAAAAGAGGGGTTCGGCATCGACTCCGGCACGTGAGAGGGGTCGATTTAGGGTTTCTACTAGGGCTCATAATTAATTGGTTCAAGCATGTATGAAACATGGATAAACAATTAGGAAATGTTTTTCTGATCATTTTGATATATTATTTTATATTTTTCTGATTTAAAATGAATTACTTATGAATTTCCAAAGTTTAATTCATTTTAAAACAATTTCTGAAAATTAAATAAAAATAATAAAAGTTGGACCCACATGTCATAATTTTATTATTTTCTAAACATTTATGAAATTATTAAAATTCTGACCAGGGGACTCACATGTCATTATTTTTCTATTTACAGAAATTACATAAATGAATATAAGAAAATACAGAAAAATAGGAAAATTGATTAATGATGTCACGCTGACGTCATGCTGACATCAGCGGCGCCATTGCTCACTGGGAGCTCGGGTGCTGCTGCAATCCGGCGATTCGAGCCGAAATCGCAGTCGCGCGTAGGGGGGAAATGGGAGGGGCGACGCGGCGAACCATTTGGTCGTGGCACCGCCGGCTATTAGCCGCCGGAGCATCGCCGGCGACGAGCGCGAGCGGCGGCCGGGACAGGTGCCACGGTGCCGCGGCGCTACAGGGCGAGAGAGGGCGAGCCGAGGGGACGAGGAGGAGCAGCAGCTCACCGCGGATCTCGTGGAGGGGTCGGCGACTGCCGGGGAACCTCGCCGGCGGCGAATCGACGGCGAGCGGGCCGGCAGTAGGTCGGCTAGGGTTAGGGTTTTGGGGCGCAGGAGAGCGCGGGGAAGGGGGAAATGCGGGGCTAGGGTTCCGGAGGCGCGGCGGCGAGCTTCTTATAGGCCGCCGGGGGCGGCGGAGGTCATCGTGGCCGGCCAGGCCATCGGGCGGCCGGCGTGCTGCCAGGCAACAGCTTCGGTCGGTGGGGACGACGACCATTTTGCAAAAACCCCCTCGTGGGAAAGAACTGGGCTGAGGTGGGTTGTCTGGGCTGAGTTGGGCCGTTCGGCCAGGGAGAGAAGAGAGAGAGGAAGGGGCCGAGCCCAGGGGAGAAGAGAGAAGGTGTTTCTCCCTCTATTTTTTTATTTCTGTTTTCAAAACCCAATTTCAAATATGTTTTGAATTTGGTTTGAACTCAAAAAAATTTGAGAGGATATTAAACACACATGGCCTTATTGAATAACAACAATTCCATGTGGCCTAATTTTCAAAACTTGAGAGAATTTGAGTGAGAAAGAAATAGAGAGGTATTTGCATAATTGAAAATTGAGATGCAAACTTTACTCAAATGCAAGCTACATGCATGAGATGCACATGAACACTCATTTATTTATGATAACAAGGTTGGGATGTTACATGGGATAACTATTAATGCAGAGGCATCGGTGGACGACACCTTTGTCAACCACTTGTGTCCCCTAAGACCCCGAGTTCTTGTTATCTGTTCCGAGACTGAGCGCTCTACCCGTACGTGGGGGAGTGGGACCCCCATCACCTACTACCTTACCTCGAGTCTGTTTAGCGGGAGCCACAACCTTGGTTTTATTTGCTCATATGCACGATATGCACGTTTTACTTCCTGTTGCCTTCGGGTGTTTATTTCTGTATTGTACTCATATCGCGGATAGACTTATCTTGTGCCTGGTTGTTAGTGCCCGCCTGGACTATGTCGCAAACCTCTGGGTCCGTATCGGAGTACGGCCGAACTTCGTCACGGGTAGCTTAGTTGGGTGGCTCCCAATAAACTTGCTTGTAGCTTTGGGAATGGTCTTGTCGTGAGCCTCTGGTTTTGACACCGGGGTCGAGCGTGCGTATGGTTACATTTGGGCAACCCCTGCAGGGTGTACATCTTATCGATAAGCCGTGTCCGCGGTTATGGACGACTTGGAATTGTATGGCTTGATCATAGAACAACTTACACCTTATACTTGTTGCTAATAATTTGCTAATAACTTGCGTAGTAATATAGCATTACTACAACCAATATCTATAAAATTTGTCAACCGTTGAGTGCCTTTTACATTGCCTCTTCGCCTTGTTGAAGGGGATATGTGTATTTGGCTGGGTTATGCTTGTAGTAGTATATAGTTGGATCCTTGTATGCGCTCTCTTACCTTCTATAAATAGACGGAAGTTGTAGCGTGTCTCTATAAGTATTAGTACAAGTTTTGCTGCCGCTAAACCCACCATATAGCCCGGCGAGCATAGCCTAGTTCTAGTCTCACTGAGTACACGTGCTTTGGTACTCACGCTCTGCTTTCTATCTATCTTTCGGCAACCGTTGGCCCGACTTGCAGGTACGTTCCCTTGCGAGTATCTGACAGGAGGATACTACGTGGAGTACGATGATGAGGATGTTTTCGGTCCGCAGTGAGAGTTCCTTAGCAGCGACCTGAGATCCGTGGATATGGGCATCGTCTGATTTATGTTATTGGCATCTTATGCCTATTTGCATCTTGTCTGTACTCAGACTCTATATTCGCTTCCGCATGATGTATGATGTATTGTTGGGATATGTATCCTATGAGTGTCATTTGCTATCTTGCTCATTAGAGCGTTGCTATATAAACTTATTTCCATCTTTTGTGTCATAGACGTTATTGTTGTGATACTATATGTTGTATTTCACCCTTATACCCTATGCACCGTGCGTGTTTGTTTGAAGTGCACAGGAAGGTGAAGCACTCAGGCTTGGGACTAACCGTGAGCCTATGAGGTCGGTATTGTGTATGGGCGTGTCGAGCTTTGCTTGGCCTACCCATAAGCTTGGGAATGTGAGGCGACCTCACGGTCCCTTGTACTGACCTCATACACAAAAACTCCTCATACCTACGCGCTCTTATGTTCCCTACTCCTGGGGCTTACAGACTTGGTATCAGAGCCTTAACTGCCTATAGGAGCCCTTGCAGCGGACGAAGTTGTGTCTAGAACTGATATTTTTGTAGCTATTCAGAAAAATATTCGTGAGAGTAGGAACTCATTCATTTTACTTCTTACCCCACCCACCCACCCTCTGGTAAGGAAGTGTAACGGCTTTGTTCTATCCTTACCTTGTTTCATCTAGGATATCACGTGTTTTGGGTCCGTAGTACCATAGGTGTTTGTTTCAAAGTTTTAAAATGTTGCCTCTAAATCTACTGGTTACAAGATCTATGAAGGTTGTTGAAAAATCTTTCTATCGCTTGTTAGCATGATCGTGCTAACTTGTTGTTTGTTGTTCAAGTTTCTTTCCTTTGGAATTGTTTGATCAACTATCTTCTTTTGGCATAACTTGGACAGTGTTAGCACATACCATGTTTTGTTAAACTCTGCATAGCTATATATATCACTATCTTGCGAGATTTGTGAAGTATTATTGATGCTATCGTTCTAATCGTCGTATGTTATGGCTACCACTTGTGTACTTGATTTCTCTTGTACCTTGATGATATCTATGTCATGCTCATGCTATTCTGTTGCAATTCAAAAGTTTCTTTAGTGCACTCATGTTGGATTTTCATATCCTTCCGTGTACTAATCAAATTCTTCTTCATCAACAGGATGGCGCGCCCTCCTCCCCCACCACCACCTCCTCCACCTGAGATGGGCCAGGCAATGCTCCAGATGACTCAGTTGCTTGCACAGATGCAGCAGCATCAACATAATGTCGATCAAGCATATCGTCAGGGCAATGGTCGAGTGATGATACGGGACTTCTTGCAGCTAAACCCTCGCACTTTTGATGCTACTCCTCATCCTTTGGATGCGGATGATTGGGTACACGATGTGAATCGCATGCTCAACACAGCTGGAGTGGCCCCCGAAGATAAGGTGAAGTATGCAACACACTTGCTGAAAGGAGGGTCTGCAGCTTGGTGGGATCAGTATCAGGAGATGAGAGATGGTGCTGATGTCAGTAGGGACCAGCTTGTGGAGGCTTTTCGGAGTCATCACATCTCAGATGGGATTATGGAGCGCATGAAAGAAAAGTTCTGTCAGCTTGTTCAGGGCAACAATGATGTGACCACCTATAGCTCACAGTTCACAGATCTGGCTCGCTATGCTGGTGATGAGGCGTCAACTGATGCAAAGAAGCAGAAGAGATTCCGCGGTGGCCTCAAACCTTCTCTCAGATATGCTTTGACTCATGTGCCGGCCAAGACTTTCGATGAGCTAGTGAACAATGCAGTCAAGGAAGAGACAGGAAGACTTGCGTTCGAGGAATCGCGCAAGCATTCTCGAGATGTTGGTGGCCCTTCTGCACCGACACCGAAGAGGAGGTTGTGGGTCCCTTTTTCCACAGCTCCAGGAGCTTACCACATGCCAGCAGGGTATGCTCCCCACCCACCAGCTTTCCGTCCGCCAGCTCCTAGTCCATCTTTCAGAGTCTCTCAGCCTCGGTATCACGTGCTATAAGTGTGGGCAAGCTGGACACATCTCCACCTTCTGCACTCAGAAGCTGCCACCACCACCACCTCGCTCTACTTCGACACACGCGATGGTGCGTGCTCCTGCTCCGACTCGTGGCTTCTACTCCAACAACAGGCCGGGTCCCAAGGCCATCCGAGTGAACAATATCAACGTTGAGCAAGCTCAACACTCTGAGGACGTCGTTCTTGGTACTTTACTTGTGAACTCATCTTCTGCATCAGTTTTGTTTGATACTGGAGCTTCACTTTCATTTGTGTCACAAAAGTTCTTCCAGAAGCAGTTGTTGCCTATGGATTCTTTGCCTCAAAGTTTCAAAGTTGTTTCCCCTGGAGGACAGATGATCGCATCTAAGATAAGCCATGGTAACCAAATTTAAATTGGAAACCATTGGTTCCTTGCCTCTCTCATCGAGCTGAAATCTTCAGGCATTGATGTCATCCTTGGTATGGATTGGTTGAAAATCAACAAGGCTATCATTGATTGTGCTAATCACACAGTCACTCTTC
This sequence comes from Lolium perenne, assembly GCF_019359855.2. Classification (NCBI taxonomy): domain Eukaryota; kingdom Viridiplantae; phylum Streptophyta; class Magnoliopsida; order Poales; family Poaceae; genus Lolium; species Lolium perenne. The sequence continues at coordinate 132,264,134 of NC_067245.2, forward strand.
CAAATCCAACCGGCCACATAGTCTATCCACCGACTCAGTCTCCATCTGTTCAGTTATACTCCTTGAATGGCAATCATCTACCGGAGCTTGAACTTGTGCCAGTTGTCTGTGACTTCCCAGATGTCTTCCCAGAAGAGCTCCTAGGTATGCCACCTGACAGGGCAGTCGAGTTTGTCATCGAGCTTGAACCTGGAACGGCTCCTATCTCCAAGCGTCCTTACAAGATGGGCCCAAATGAGTTGCTTGAACTCAAGAAGCAGTTGGATGAATTGGAGAAGCTTGGATTCATTCAGCCCAGCACTTCTGCTTGGGGTTGTCCCACCATCTTTGTCAAGAAAAAGGATAAAACTGATCGGTTGGTGGTTGATTACCGCCCTCTCAATGAGAAGACCATCAAGAACACATATCCTCTTCCTCAAATAAATGATCTCTTCGATCAACTTGCGGGTGCCGTTGTTTTCTCTAAGTTGGACTTGAGAAGCGGCTACCATCAAATCAAAATCCGCAAGGAGGATGTTTCAAAGACAGCTTTCAAGACTCGCTATGGTCTCTATGAGTACACTGTCATGTCCTTTGGTCTCACCAATGCTCCAGCAACTTTCTCTCGCCTTATGAACTCGGTCTTCCATGAGTACCTTGATAAGTTTGTGGTGGTCTATCTTGATGATATCCTTGTCTACTCCAAGTCTAATGAAGAGCATGAAGAGCACCTTCGTCTCATTCTAACGAAGCTTCGTGAACACCGCCTTTATGCCAAGTTCTCCAAGTGTGAATTTTGGCTTCCTCAAGTTGTCTACCTTGGCCATGTGATTTCTGCAAAAGGCATTGCTGTCAATCCTGAAACTGTCAAGTCCATTGTTGAATGGCTCCCTCCAAAGAATGTCAAGCAAGTGAGAAGCTTCCTCGGTTTGGCTAGCTATTGCCGCCGCTTTGTTGAGAACTTCTCTAAGATTGCTAAGCCTATGACTGATCTCCTCAAGAAAGATAAGAAGTTTCTTTGGTCTCCAGAATGCCAAGAAAGCTTTGAACTCCTCAAGAAGAAGCTCACCACGGCGCCAGTTCTTGTTCCTCCTGACACTTCTAAGCCTTTTCAGATCTTTTGTGATGCTTTGCTTCAAGGACTTGGTGCCATCCTTATGCAAGAGCGTCAAGTCGTTTCTTATGCCTCTCGTCAGTTGCGCACTCATGAGCTCAACTATCCTACACATGATCTCGAGCTTGCAGTAGTGATTCATGCTTTGAAGCAATGGAAACACTACTTGTTGGGTAGGAAATGTGAGATCTTCACCGACCACAAGAGCCTCAAATACATCTTCACCCAACCCAACTTGAACCTTCGTCAAACAAGATGGCTTGAGAAAATCAAGGACTTTGATTTGACTATCTCCTACACTCCTGGCAAAGCAAATGTGATGGCTGATGCGCTGAGTCGCAAGTCATATTGCAATAATCTCATGGTGGATGAAATTCCATCGTCTCTTCTTGAAGATTTCCAGAAGTTGAATCTCCAAGTGGTTCCTCAAGGCTATCTTGCGAACCTTGTTATCGCCTCCACTCTTGAGGAAAGGATCCGTCAAGCACAGTTGTTAGATGATGAGATCCAGAAAACTAAGGCCAACATGCAAGAGCCTAAGTACAGTTCCTTCTCCCTTGATGATCGAGGCACTCTCTTCTTTCAAGGCCGCCTCGTTGTTCCCAATGATCCAAGCTTGAAAGAGTTGATTCTCAAAGAAGCCCATGAAACTCCTCTCTCTATCCACCCTAGAAGCACAAAGATGTATCATGATATCAAGACCACATTCTGGTGGACTGGTATGAAGCAGCAAATAGCAAGCTATGTCTCAGAGTGTGACACATGTTGCCGAGTCAAGGCTATGCATCAAAAGCCTTCGGGTATGCTTCAACCTTTGAAGGTTCCTGAATGGAAATGGGACAAAGTCGAGATGGATTTCATCACTGGCTTTCCAAAATCTCGCAAAGGCAATAATGCAATCTTTGTTGTGATCGACCGCCTCTCCAAGGTTGCTCACTTCCTTCCTGTCAAAGAGTCGATAGTTATACACCAACAGAATCGTCTCTCTTCACGGTGTTCCTTTGGAAATAAGCTCAGATCGTGGAAGCATCTTCACTTCCAAGTTTTGGGAAAGCTTTCAGCAAGCTATGGGAACTAAGTTGCTCTTCAGCACAGCTTATCACCCTCAGACTAGTGGTCAAGTCGAAAGAGTGAATCAAATCCTTGAGGATATGCTTCGTGCATGTGTGATATCTTTTGGTATGAAGTGGGAGGATTGTCTTCCTTTTGCTGAGTTCTCATACAACAACAGCTATCAAGCCAGCTTGGGCATGGCACCCTTTGAAGTTCAGTATGGTCGGAAGTGTAGAACACCTCTGAACTGGTCTGGACCTGGGGAAAGAAAATTCTTTGGTCCTGACATTGTACAAGAGGCTGAAGAACAAGTTCGAGTGATTCAAGAGAACTTGAAGATAGCTCAATCCCGGCAGAAAAGCTATTATGATAGCAAGCACCGTGACATGGTATACAAGCCTGATGATTTGGCTTACCTTCGTGTGACTCCGATGAGGGGAACACATCGCTTTGGTATCAAAGGCAAGCTTGCGCCTAGATACATCGGTCCCTTCAAGGTTCTTGGCAAGCGTGGTCAAGTGTCCTATCAGTTGGAGCTTCCACCCAACCTCTCCTTGGTGCACGATGTTTTTCATGTCTCCCAGCTCAAGAAGTGTCTCAAAGATCCCGGCCGTGCAGTGGATCACGAGACAATCGATCTCCGTGAAGATCTATCTTATCAGGAGCATCCGATTCGCATCCTTGATGAAGCTGAGAGAAAGACCAGAAACAAATCTGTCAAGTTCTACAAAGTTCAATGGTCAAACCACTCCGATAAAGAGGCAACTTGGGAACGCGAAGATCTTCTTAGATCCGAGTATCCCGCTCTTTTCACATCTCCTTAGGAATCTCGGGGCGCGATTCCTTCTAGGGGGGCGAGTTGTAACATCCCAAGTGAGCTACCATCTTTACCTTACCATGTTTTGTGCATCATCTTTGCATTCATGCATCTCATACATGTCACCTTTGGTTTTTATCAAATTGCATTTAGTTTTATGTGCCACCTTTTATTTTTGCTTGTTGGGTTTTCTTCCTCTCTCTTGTTCTCTCTACATCACTTGTGATGTTCCAAGCAAGGCCAAACCATCACCATATCTTGATCTATTTTTTCATATAGATCATGCCAAAACTTCTTACTTGGGTTTAATATTAAAGCCCTTCTAAATCTCCTCTTATTTTACAATTGTTTTTTTATATATGAAACAAATAATTTTGGGAACACCTATAACTTGCTTTGTTTGAATTATAGTTGCAGGCTTGAAAATGTTTGAAACTCTATCTCATCTATGTCCAAATTCAAAATAGTTTAAATATGTTTTATTTCAAAACAGGAACTAAACAAACTAAGAAGAAAGTGCTAACAGAATCCTATCCTAAGCTGAAACTAACCCAGCCCAAGCCAAACCTGAGCGTGAGTGCTAGCCTCCTCCTGTCGCTGTCCTTCGTGAGGTGGAGCACGAGGGGAGCCTGGGCATCTCCCTCCTACACTTTTCCCCTTGCCCTTTTCAATCCAGCAACCCTAGCCCTCTCTCTCTTGCTGCCGCCGTCGCCCCATCTTCTGTCCCCTCCTCCACAAGGGCTTCAGAGAGGAACACCCAGGAAGAATTCAGAACCTTCAGTCACCGAGTTCGCCGGAGAAAGATCCACGCAGCGCCGCCGTTCCTCGCCGTCGTCCGCTGTACTGAGCGCGGGGATGGAGCCCCCGTGGCCTGGTCTTCCTCCTCGCTGAGTTCACGGAGCCGGCGCAGCTCCAGGACACGTCTTCTTCGACCTCGTCTTCTTCCTGGAGCCAGCGCGTCTTCTTCCTCTTCCCGACGACTCCGCCGTCCACGAGCTCGAGCGCATCGCCATCTTCGTCCTGGGTGAGAACCGCTTCGCCTCCACCATCTCCCTGTCCGTTCTGTCGCAGTAATCTTCTGCTCTGTCCAGGAGCGAGCGCGTGGTCGCCATGTTCGATGTCCAGACATGTGCGTGATCCTGTGAGTTCAGTTTGTCAGTTTCGTCAGTTCAATGGCCGTCGTGTGATCTGCTCAAAAACAATTCCATCTTTTACATATCATAATTTGAGCACCATCCCAGTGGCAGGCATGCCAGATCTGATCCATCACTTCAGGATACCAAATCCCAGTAGAAGCAAACGCCAGTTTATTTTTGCATGTTATGTTCGTCTTACAGTTTCAGAATTCTGGCATCCATGTTACTGCCGTTCAAGTTCAAGACTTGCCCTTTTGCAATCACGTCTATAACAAGCCCTTTTGGCTGGTGTGTTGCACGCCTAACTGGGAGGCCAGTGATCAATTCCTGGTGCCCTTGGTATAAACTATTTTGTTCTTTTGGAAATGTTGATCTCTGTCCAGTAACACCTCTATTCAGTTCTTCTGTCAGTTAACGTCACTTATAACAGTAACTGGAGATGTCTGTGTCTTGCTTCAAAAACTTGAACCACACCGATGGGTTAGTTCCTTTTTGCCAGGAGGTTCAGGGATCAAATTCCTGTAGCCTCTGATTTAAAATAAAACCCTTTTCTGCCTTATGTTTTGTAATTCGGATTATCAAAATGCGCATAATCATTGAAACTTGGAAATTCCATATCTCAACTTCTACAATTCCAAATGCATCAAAATTTATGTCTATTTGTATCAGAAAAATATGAGAAATCCAAATATTAAATTGTCATGCATCATATACCATTCTAGGTCCCGGCAAAATGAAAATTACTAATCAGATTAAATGTTATGTGAGGGTTTACTCTTATATCTTGCTATTTAGATGCCCCACTTAATTTTGCCAAGCATGAACCCCTTGCATATCACATGCCATGCATCATATTGCGCATTGCACTTCCTGTATTGATTTGCGCACTTTATTTCTTTGTATGTGATTTGCTTCTTCGCGATAGACGCCGGTACCGAGGAGTGCCACGAGGAGTTTGCGTGCTACCCCGAGGAGGATATCGCTTGTGCCTCTACCGCTGATCCTGCAGGCGAGCCCTCCCTCCTTCACCTATTTTACATTTCAGCTCTTGCTATCTATTCCTACCCTTATATTGCGATTCTTTCGAGTCACGTATCCTATTCCACTTGTTTACCATAATGAGCCGTGTTTCCCTTCCATTACCTATCAATTGTTGTTTGATGTTTGATAAGCCTTGCGGGTCGTAGGCGTGCTTAGGTCTTGTTGTTTATCTCGATATGTTGGGGTTGTTACATGTCTTATCTATGGATAATGCTGGTGAGCTTAATCATGAATTCATGATACTTGTTGCAACTAAAAATTGAGGTGGGATAACTATTAATGCAGAGGCATCGGTGGACGACACCTTTGTCAACCACTTGTGTCCCCTAGGACCCCGAGTTGTTATCTGTTCCGAGACTGAGCGCTCTACCCGTACGTGGGGGAGTGGGACCCCCATCACCTACTACCTTACCTCGAGTCTGTTTAGCGGGAGCCACAACCTTGGTTTTATTTGCTCATATGCACGATATGCACGTTTTACTTCATGTTGCCTTCGGGTGTTTATTTCTGTATTGTACTCATATCGCGGATAGACTTATCTTGTGCCTGGTTGTTAGTGTCCGCCTGGACTATGTCGCAAACCTCTGGGTCCGTATCGGAGTACGGTCGAACTTCGTCACGGGTAGCTTAGTTGGGTGGCTCCCAATAAACTTGCTTGTAGCTTTGGGAATGGTCTTGTCGTGAGCCTCTGGTTTTGACACCAGGGTCGAGCGTGCGTATGGTTACATTTGGGCAACCCCTGCAGGGTGTACATCTTATCGATAAGCCGTGTCCGCGGTTATGGACGACTTGGAATTGTATGGCTTGATCATAGAACAACTTACACCTTATACTTGTTGCTAATAATTTGCTAATAACTTGCGTAGTAATATAGCATTACTACAACCAATATCTATAAAATTTGTCAACCGCTGAGTGCCTTTTACATTGCCTATTCGCCTTGTTGAAGGGGATATGTGTATTTGGCTGGGTTATGCTTGTAGTAGTATATAGTTGGATCATTGTATGCGCTCTCTTACCTTCTCTAAATAGACGGAAGTTGTAGCGTGTCTCTATAAGTATTAGTACAAGTTTTGCTGCCGCTAAACCCACCATATAGCCCGGCGAGCATAGCCTAGTTCTAGTCTCGCTGAGTACACGTGCTTTGGTACTCACGCTCTGCTTTCTATCTATCTTTCGGCAACCGTTGGCCCGACTTGCAGGTACGTTTCCTTGCGAGTATCCGACAGGAGGATAGTACGTGGAGTACGATGATGAGGATGTTTCCGGTCCGCAGTGAGAGTTCCTTAGCAGCGACCTGAGATCCGTGGATATGGGCATCGTCTGATTTATGTTATTGGCATCTTATGCCTATTTGCATCTTGTCTGTACTCAGACTCTATATTCGCTTCCGCATGATGTATGATGTATTGTTGGGATATGTATCCTATGAGTGTCATTTGCTATCTTGCTCATTAGAGTGTTGCTATATAAACTTATTTCCATCTTTTGTGTCATAGATGTTATTGTTGTGATACTATATGCTGTATTTCACCCTTGTACCCTGTGCACCGTGCGTGTTTGTTTGAAGTGCACAGGAAGGTGAAGCACTCAGGCTTGGGACTAACCGTGAGCCTATGAGGTCGGTATTGTGTATGGGCGTGTCGAGCTTTGCTTGGCCTACCCATAAGCTTGGGAATGCGAGGCGACCTCACGGTCCCTTGTAGTGACCTCATACACAAAAACTCCTCATACCTGCGCACTCTTACGTTCCCTACTCCTGGGGCTTACACAGCCTTCTTCGCCTCGGCCGCCCTTGTAGCCGCCGCTCCACCAGCCGGAGCGGGCTTCGCCAGAACCTTCTTCTTAGACCTGCAAAGGATCAACGTGAACTCCTCGCCAACCCAGCAAACGGTGAAACAAGACAAGGCGAGGCATGCTTACTTCACTGTCGAGATCGCCTTCACGCCCGGGCCGACTCGGGCCCCGGCCTCGAGGGCGTCCTTGATGGGGCGCCGAAGCTCAGTGGCGCCCTCGAGGATGGTCTGACGCAACCGCTTGGACCGTGGCTCGTCAGCCCCCTTCATGGGCCCCTTTCCTTCCGGAGGCGTGGTCGTCTCCTCTCCTTCGTCGTCCTCCGGGGCGCCCTCCCCTGGTGCGCCCTGCGACGAGGAGGTCGCCCCCCTCTTCGCAGCGCGAGGAAGTCGGACGAAGTCCCTCGCATCGGAGTCCGATTCGGTGCGCTCCCCTTCGTCTTCGACTTCATCTTCTTCGCCGTCGGTCATCTTTGGAGGCTCTTTTCCCGCGAGCGCCGCGAGCGGGGGAAGATGGTCAGAAATCTTCTGCCACCGCTACGCCTGGGTCGAGAAAGCACGTCAGTGGACGCGTAATCCCAGTCGACCATATGTAATTACTAAAAAATATGAATTGATACCTGAGGCGCCGGCTTGTCCTCGGAGAAGGGCTGCATCCCGTCGTCGAAGGAGGTGAAGGTGGCCGTAGTGACCTTGGCGAGCGCCTTCCGGTACTCGGCCTCGTCCCACTTGGTCACCGTCAAACGCGTGCAGTCGTTCTGCCCCCGGTACTCACACATGAAGTGGCTGCGGCAGCGCAGAGGAATCAGGCGGCGGCCGAGCCAACAGTTTTACATGTTGGCGACCGTCAATCCGTCATCCTTCAGCGCCTGGATCGCCAGGCGCATCTCCCTCACCACTTCCTCCTGGTCGCGCGGCAACGACCGCACGTTGAGGCGCCGGGGGACGCTCGGCTCGGCCGTGTACTAGGGAATGCGAACCTCCCCCGGAGGAGTGTACTCCTGGGCGTAGAACCAGAACCGGCGCCATTGCGACTGCGCCTTCTTGGGGAGCGCCATGTCAATGAAGCTCTCCCCGGACTTTACTTGGAAGGTGATCCCGCCATTCGGGAAGAGCGATTGGTCGCTCTTGCTGGCTCTGGTCGCCCGCCCATGGAAGATCGACACCCACAATGGGAAATAGGGTGGGCAGCCCAGGTAGCACTCGCACAGCGCCATGAACAGCGCGATTTGCTGGATGCTGTGCGGCCCGAGGTAGGAGATCTTGATGTTGTAGAAGGCCAGGAGTTGCCGGAGGAAGTCGGAGGTGGGGAGTGCGAAGCCGCGGTCGAGGAAGCTTAGGAAGATCACGAATTCTTCGGGCCTTGGGAGCGACTCCACCTCGTTCGCCACCGGAACCCTCCACCGCTCCTACTTGAACTCGGGAATAATCCTTGCGGCGAGATTTGCCCCAACCCTTTGCCGCCATGGATGTGTTTGAAGCTCGAAATGGAGAGAGGATGAGAGAAGGAGAAAGAGGAATGTGGAGGAATGAGGAGCCCTAATTCCCGGAGCGGCCCTTTGTACCGTCGCACTCGCCGAAATAAGGGATGAGATCCACCCTTTGCGTTTGCTCCGAAACCGCCGCCCCGCAATCAATTGCCAGGATTTGCGCCAGATTAGGCCAGGTAACAGTTAAACTAGCTGTTTGCGGTCATGTCAAGCCCAACGGTCAACTGCATGCAAATGGCTCGCGCCTCGGTCAACGTGAAATCTAGCTGTTGGTTCCTCCACCTGTCATACGCCGACTGGCAAACGATGACTAGCCAACGCCGACTGTCATACGCCGACTAGCCAACTAACCTTTGGCGACTGGAGACTGGAGCTTAGCCGGTTACTTCGTTTCTGAGAGCCCGATGGCGACTCACATTGATCCATCATCGCACCTCTTCAAGACTCGCCTCGAATCTACGCCTCATCACCACCGCGCTCGGGGACTACTGATGGGGATATGCCCATAGGGGGATGGGTCGCCAGTCCCACTCGCCATGAAGGAGGAGGCCCAAGTGGGCTGCCAGTCGCCCATGCGACTGGGCCCCGTAGCAACTGGATGAGGAGTTTACTTGTGAGAGGGGTGGAAAATCCCGGATTAGTAGCAACTGATATGATTCAGAGTTATCTTCATGTAACCCTAGATCGGGGGTGGCTATATAAACCCCTGAGCTAAACCCTAGACGACACTTGATTCGAGATCCAATCTCCCCCTTGTAAGCTCTTGGCGTAGCCGCCGACTCAGCCCCCCATTGTAATTCTCCACTGAGTAATAGATCTAGCAGGACGTAGGCCTTTTACTCTCCGGAGGGGCACCTGGGTAAAACCTTGCGTCCTGTGCACCTCGATCCGCAGATGGCAATGTTCCCTTGCCCCCGAATCAACAAAGTGATGCCCCCTGTAGCACGTGCCGTGGTCATATCCACGACATTACCTTAAACAAACATTTGAGAACCAAGCTTTGGATTCCCAGATAGGAAACTACCACCACAATTAGTAGTAAAGTCCATAAGCACAAGAAGATGTCCTAATCCAAGGATCTTTGAAGAGCAAGACAATAAGCTTAGAGTGTTGGAATAAATCATAGAATTGAAGAAAGTATCTACTATTTAGCATCAGACATTACAAGAATTTGGACAAGTGATATATCCAATTATATCTAATGAGATTACCATGGAGTTTGAAAGAGATCTTGATATGTTCAAGTCATTTTCCCATTTCGAAATGTGAAAGCATTCGAACTTCAGGACGAAATTCAGTTTAAGGGGGAGAAGCTGTAATATCCCAACATTAGAGGCTACAAAAAGAGAGAATAGAGAAGTGTGCATTGCATTAATGCATAGAAAATCCAGGGGATTTTCGCGCTTTCTAACAAAACCTGTCACAGTAACTGAAGTTTCACTTGACTTGTTGGAATTGAAGTATATCATCAAGTCAAGCGCTATATACTTCACTGTGATCTTTGCTAAAACCTTGTTTTGGGGTAGAGATGATTTGATCTATGGGATAGATCAAATGGGATTAGTTTTACTATAACAACACCTTAAGTGTGGATCTAATACCAGATCTGATAAAAGATCTTAACATGGTATTCGTTACAACAACATATAAATGTTTTTTCAACTATAAACCAAAGAACAGAAATAATTAAGAAACTATTATTTACTTATCTTTTCCATGTACTTTCTACTTAATCAATATTCCTACCATGATTCACATGGTATATTTTTAACTACAATCTTTGAGCTCATGTCAAGGACATTCACCTTAGTTCTTTATCAAACCTGGACTATTCCAATCTTGTTTATTCAAACCTATTTCTACTAAACCTCGGAGAAAGGAGAGGACCACCCAGATGTATTTACATCGTCTCTTGAGTAGATACTTAGGTTATCATTCAAGCCATATCCAAGTGAAGTAAGTTGTTGATACTAATTAAGGCTATGAGAAATACAAACTAAGTACTTAACCTTTAACCAGCCAATGGTAAGTGAGAACCTATTTCACTAGGAATTCATGAAGAGGCCAATGTTACGATCATCACACCTTGGTAATGATCATAAACCCTAGAGAAAACCTACCTATCCAAGAGAGCTCAAGCTAAAAGTGTATACTCAAGTGTATTGACCAATACTTGATCTTGGAGAGGAGAACCATGTTTCACTAATGAACCATTATGAGGCCAATACCTTGATCATTACAAATTGGGTAATGATCATAAACCCTAAGAATCTAGCTGAGTGTGATGAGAGGAATAATAAAGAGAGATTAGTGAGAATTAAGTAAATCATGTCCAATGCATAACCATGCCTTGTAGATTTAGATGATAAATTGAACCTATATGTTAATCAGATATCATCCATCACATAATATGATAGATCACTAGTTATTAAACCTAGATCATTTCTCATATCTTGAGTGGAGGAGTAATAGCATTACACTTAAACCTTTCTTATCCAAACACTTGAGACAACTCTAGTATTGTCTTAATACAAGAATCCTATCACGGTGAGGAAGAGTAACCCTAGTCAATAAAACATGACCATAGCTATGCCCATATCCCAATCCTAGTTTGTGTATCACTTGGGTGATCACAACTAAAACCCTAGAACACATTTGAATTCCAATCCATATATCACTTGGGATCATAAGTAGAACCCTGCCACACCTGATGCCCACTTATGTGTCAATTAGTGAAACTTATGTAAAACCCTAAACCATTTCACATGAGATCCACTCCACATAAAATAATATTTCCTAACTTGTGTATCATGGATCACAAGTATAAAACCAAGCCATAAATATACCTTAAGCTTAAATACCATTCAGGTGATTAGAGTTAAACAAATATCCAATTCTATTTTGCCTTCCAAGTATTTTGTTTAGTTGACCAAATGGAATAATATGTTATAGTTTGGATCATCCTCTTAGCAAGTGAATTGACCATGGTGAGCATTGGATTTATCCTAAATCATTCAAGCTAAAGTTTGCTAAGTAAGATTAGTAATTATAGAGTTTATCCAACCATCTTCCTAAATCCTTAGAAATAACTTTACACATGAAATCATGACCTAACATCATCTCCATTAACACCTTATTTTAAATTCTAGACATTTTTAAAAACATATGAACAACCAATATTGTTAAGCACATTAACAAAAACCTAATAATATGTTTACCATGAAAATGTCATAAAATTCAAATCACCTAAATATATTTGGTTCTTAAATAAAAAAGAATTTAAATGAACACATATATTCATGTCTATTTTAAATTTGGAATGACTCTCATAAAAATACCAATTTAATCAAACATTAAATATTTGTTTGAACAACAAAACTATGCACCAAGCATTATTATCAAGTTCTATTTAGATTCAAATATTTAGAAACCTAAAAAACAAAAGAGAATTCAAATTGGAAATTCTGACCTAAAATAAAAAGAAAACAAAAAACAGAAATAGAAAAAGAAGGGGAAGCTTACCTGGTGGACCACCGTAGGCCGCAGCAGCCCGAAGCCAACCCAGCAGCAGCCCACGACATGGCCCAGGTGATGTGGGCATTACCCTTCGGGTAACTAGTCTTGTGCTACCTCTTACGGCCCAACCAGGGGCCCATGAAGGATATCCATCGACCAAGGTGGGCCGATACGTTAATTCCAAGAAAGGAGTCTTGGGGAGCAAGGCAAGCAGATGAAGACAACAAGGAAAGATTAGACACATGACTCTTTGTAACCTAGTCGTACTCGAACAGGCCTCTCGAGACCTGGCTCTCGATATAAGGGCCAGGAGAGGGCCTGTCGAGACACACAATCATAGTAGCCATAACCTCCATAACTCTAGGGCTAGGTCATTGCAGAACTTAGCCTCTCGAAGAGATCATAGCAGAAACCTTCGGCACCCCATTGTAACTCGATATTTTCAGTAATCAAGATCAGACATGAAGGACGTAAGGGTTTTACCTCATCGAGGGCCCCGAACCTGGGTAAATCGCTCTCCCCGCTTGTTTGATAACTGATGTCTCGTGTGAGCCTACATGATTCCATCTACCCTAAGCCCCAAGCGGAGGGCATTGCCGAGGAGTACCCTTGACAATTGGCGCCGTCTGTGGGAACCCTGTTGGCACAAGACCCAGCATCGGCAGCTTCGATCATGTCGTCGGTAGCTTCGTCAACACTACCGACATCTCCACTGGCTTCTTTGTCACCAATCTCGGGGAAATCGATTTGATTCAGGTCCTTCGAGTTTACTCCGCATAACGAATCGTCTCGCTCGGCCTTTTTGGATCTACAAGGGGGCTTGGGCATGACGTTTGGAAGTGTTCACTACAACATCAACACGGAAGGAATCCTTTGACTACCTGGTGGTGCGCCATCCTCCAAGTGCTTCATCAACCTCGCGACTTACTTGATCAATCAGCAACCAGAACCCGAAGGTCCTATGGCACAAGCTCATCGAGGTGCTCTGGAAAGCCTCGCGATCCTCGGAGACAAACTTGTTCCATGGAAGGAGAAATCTACACATCAAGCTAGTGGCTCCAGGCATCGTTCGAGAGATGCTCGAGATGACATTACCCAGAGCAGGATCGACAAAGCTCGACGATGGCGAGCGGCAAGAGAAGAATATGATAGTGATGATTCTGAAGAGAGTCAGGAATACGATGGCGAATTAAGAGGAGCCGATTGTTTAAGCTACAAAATCTGGGAGACGATGTCGCCTAAAAGGTTCAAACCTACTCCCACTGATGCTGCAAAATACGACGGGCAGTAAGAGCCGAGGTCCTGGTTAGACGATTACCTACAGACTGTGATCCTGCATAAAGGAAACCAGACAGCAGCAATGCAATGTTTGCAGCTTTAGTTAAAGGATTCGGCAAGAGCATGGTTGATAAGTCTGCCGAAGGGTTCCATCAAATCGTGGGAAGATCTGGTTGACGCCTTCGTAAAAAAATTCCAGGCAACGTATAGAAGGCCTGTTGGAATTGAGGAGTTGCGTCATTGTCAGCAAAAACCGAAAGAGTCGATGCGCACGTACATCGGGAGGTTCACTAAACTCTTGAACGTTACTGAAGATGTCCCTGTCGATAGAGTAATCGACGCTTTCAGTGATGGTATTCGACGAGAATCTTACATAGAGGAACTTGGACGAAAGAAGCCGAAGACCTTAACCAAGTTAATGGAAATTGTCAATAGTTGGGCTGATGGCGAGGATAATGTACGAAAGACTCAACCACGCAGCGACGATGAAGACGACGACCAGCCGAGACATGACTCAGGCAGTCGAAAAGATCGCTGTAAGAGAAGGAAAGAGCGCAGATACGATGATACCAATATGGTAGCTGCAGGATATTCTGATCGCCGAGATGCTCGGTACGATGATAGGCGGGATGATCGATAGGACAACAATCGCGGTAACCCAGGGAATCGTGGCAACTACAAACCACGACCCTCAAGGATCCCGGAACTGCCTTTTGCCGAGCAATTAAACGCTCCCTGTTATCTGCTTGCATATATTGATTCTAAGGATGACAAGAAGAAGTCGAGCCACCTGATCAGGGACTGTCGACAGTTTATCGAGATGCAGAAGTTTATTCAACAATAGCAGCAGCCGAACCCTCCACCACCACCCACCACCTCAGCACCAAGTTCAGCAAGTGCAGCCTCGTAACTCCAACGAGTCCTTCCCCCCACCACGGGGACAGATGAGCATGATCCACAAAACTGGTGTCTCGAGAAGTGAGATGAAGAAGCTCACTCAAGGAAATCAACCTTACAGAAAGTATTATGACAAATATTCCAGAATATATCGATTGGTCGTCTCAGAGTATCCTGTTCAGCAGAGCATATCACCCGATGACAAACCCAAAGCCAGGGCATGCTGCCTTGGTAGTTGAGGCGCAAATAGGAGGGTACAATATGAGCAAAGTCTTCATGGATGGCAGAAGCGGACTAAATCTGATATTCGCGGACACAGTCAAGAATATGGGAATTACTATGAGGATGTTGGAAGAATTTGATACATGTTTTCATGGCATCCTCCCCACTTTACCAGCGTACTCTCTTGGCAGAGTTTACTTGAATGTTGTCTTTCGAAAGCCTGATAATTTCAGGAAGGAAAAGATAGAGTTCGAGATAGTAGATTGGGAATCGCAGTACCATGCTATACTCGGGAGACCAGCTTATGCCAAGTTTATGGTTGTGCCACATTATGCGTATCTCAAGCTCAAGATTCCAGGCAATAATGAAACCAACATCACAGTCTATGGAAGTTTTTCACGCTCAGACAACTGTGACCGCGAGTTTCAGAGGATTGCTGCCAAGTTCGGAATAAAGCAAGAAGCTGTAGACTTATCTTCTAAACAGTTGGCACTTAAAGATAAAGAGGATGAGAGCATCAAGAAATTGAAAAAGAAACTGGATGACCCTGCCCTGAAATTTTCAGCAGTTGGGCCTTCGGCAGCTGATAGCAAGGCCTCTGCCGAAGACGGTAAAACTCTAGCGCTTGCTGCAAGTACTTCTGATGGAATCATCGAAGCCACCAAAGCCACCGGCTCTCTAGACAAGATCGAAGATAAGAAGAACCCTCCTCTTGTTTAAAGAAGATAGGCAGCATTATGCATATCTATTTTTCTCTCTATCAATAAGGCTTTTTAAGCCACTTCGTTTTTAAGCTTACAATAAAGACTCAAGTTTCGTTTATCTGAAGTATTGCAGTAATTCGGGGCACCCGAACAAAGTTTATCAAGAACCTTTTTTCGTATACTATAGAACATTGGTTTACTCGAAATTTCACCCGAGATTGTCATCTAAAGCCTCTGAAATTACGAGTGCTACGAGGCAAAATCAACGGGAATCTTACTCTTATCCTTTGCTAGAAAAGCCTCAAGATTACGCGACTGCTGCAGATAGCAAGGGTAAACAACTACACACTTACAAAAAGACCCATGACCGGTACTTTAAACTATAGAAATACTTATAAGAGCGACGGAGTGCAGTTTAAATCCATTGAGCTATCCCTCCCGCCATAATGCATAAAGAAATCCAAAACATATGCTATTTGTCAATTGAGTGGCTTATGAGCTTCATGTTGAGTTGTAGTCTGTGAGTCCTAGATACATCTACGCGACCTCACACTACTATACTCTTACACGGTGGCTTCGGCCACCAACCCCCCCTCTTTGAGGGGTTTTTCGGTTCTTTGTGTTTCCTTGTGACCTTCTTTTTGTCTTTCTTCTTTGGTTTCTTTTCTTGTTTTTGAAGAACCTCTTTCAAGCTCGTTTTCTCGTGATTTTTGCAAGCTTGGTTGTTTGTTCTTTTTCTCCATCTGTATAGTTTCTTTACCCTCCTTTTTGGTGTTCAGATGCCAAAGGGGGAGAAGTTCCTATGTGGATGGAACCTTTGTTGTTTGTAGCCTTTTTGGTTCTAGTTGCTTATCCTTTCTTATGGCTACATCAACAACCCTAGGGAGGCATCTTATGGTGAGTTTGGGTATTCTCAAGACTATGGTATGATAACTCCACCCAAATCTCCTTGCATGATCTTATGTTGCCTCCATATTGTGCATATGCTACTTGAACATGTCATCTATCCATGTTGCATATGTGCTTGGTTTGTAAAAACTAGGGGGAGTGATGTCTCTAGAACATGTGTATTTGTATTCAAATACATATTCATCATATGCACATGTGTAGGGGGAGCTCCGTCGAGTTTTTGCAAATCTAGGTATTTCATCATAATATCATATGTTATTGTAAACTCTTGTGTTGTCATCAAACACCAAAAAGGGGGAGATTGTAAGAGCAAAGTTTACATCCCAAGTTTTGTGTGTTTGATGACAACACTTGAGTAATCTCACCGTGTGCCTTGAGTATCATTTTTAGATTTGCAAGTGCACGGTGACCTCGCTGGACACGTCAAGATCGGAAGACTGAAGCATATTTGATAGGTTTTCTGGTTTTGTGTGTGTTTAGCGAGGTGACATGGATGGAGAGAAAAAGGGAAGAAAACCAGTTTTAGCCAGGCCGGTACTACCGGTACCTGTAGCGGTAGTACCGCTACCCCTATAGGTACCGCCCACGGTACCGCTCTGAGTTCTGCGCCGAAATTGTCCCACAGTACGAGTTGCGGTACCCCTGCAGTACCTGGAGCGGTAGTACTGCTCACGGTACCGCCTAGGTACCGTAAACTAGTTACGGCAGTACCGCTCCGGTACCGCTTTGGATCCAGTAAGGTTTGGACCCCATTGTGGTACCTCGAGCGGTACCTCTAGCGGTATTACCGCTCTGCGTCCACGTTGACCAGATCTGGGGAATTCGAACTCAGAGCGGTAGTACCGCTTCCCAAAAGCGGTAGTACCGCTTAGGCAAAAACTGGACATAACGGTTGGATTTGGAGGAGCCTATTTAAGGGCTCCTTCTTCCCCAACACGATTTTATCTCTTCCCTCTCTCTCCTCCATTGTTGCTGAGCTTAATCCTTGAGGTTCTTCCCATCCATCCAACCACTACTAGGAAAAGGCCTAGCCGTAAGACTGCCAGCAGTGGCGCACCATGACTGCCGTGCGCCACTACTACTTAGCAGTGGCGCACCACAAAACGGTGGGCCACTGTTACAAAAGTAGTAGTGGCGCACCTTGATTGTGGTGCGCCATAAGTAAGTGGTGACAGGAGGCCAGCTCCTCCCCCAACCTAGTAGTGGCGCACGTCTCCGGGGTGCGCCACTGCTACATTTCTTACCTATGGCGCACGTTGGTGAGGTGCGCCACTGCTAGGAGGTGTCCAGAGCCCGTTTAGAGATGATAGGCTTAGCAATGGCGCACTTCGGTGGTGCGCCACTGCTACATAGGTTACCTATGGCGCATGTCATTAGGTGCGCCACTGCTAGGGGGTGGCCAGAGCCCATTTAGAGATGAGAGGCTTAGCAGTGGCGCACCACCTAGCAGTGCGCCATTGCTATGTCGCCCTAGCAGTGGCGCACGGCTAGCTGGTGCGCCACTGCTAACCTGGGACCATTTCCTGCTTTTAACCCCTCCACTCACATGTGCCACCCACTTTCCCCAAACACTCTTCCACCACCACCTCCCACCAAATTTGGATCTGGTCGTGTTGCCCCTCCTTCCCACCTCATTTTCACCTCTTCATTCACCAAAATTAAGTTGGTAAACTTAATTTTCTTCATAGGTAAGTAATGGTGAAGCTTTCTTAGCTCAATACCCTACTCAATCTCAACTTTTTACCTCATCCAACACTCTAGGTCTCGCCGTATCGGTAACTTTGTTGGTTTTATGCTTTGTGTGTGACCGGTTCCGATCGTCTTGCACACACGTCACGTACACGTGTGTGTGCACATATGTTATGTGCGAAGCTCGATGATCATGTGTTGTGCGCATGCGCGAAAAGCGTCACGTGCATGTGTGTTGTATGTGAAGCCTCCGGATCCACATGTGTTGTATATGCGAAGCCTCCACACATGTGTTGCATGTGTTTTTGTTTGCAGGGATTTGAAATGCGATGGAGTTGCCAATATTTTGCCGAAACGTTGATTCATTTCCGTTTCGGCGAATGTTGGGCATACTACGCATATACATATGTTCTATTTTTAGGGAAGGTCATGCCAAAATTTTCTTTTGGTATGCTAAGATATCCATTTTCTCTATACCTGCAGGCGACCATGGTCCGCATGATGAGCGAAGGCGTTGTGGCTAGGTTTTTAAAAGCCGCGACAGCCGAGATGATTAGAAATAACCAAAAGGAGATAAGATGTCCGTGTCGAAGATGCAAGCTGACGAGCCTTATGGACCCTAAAGCCGATATGGTGCGGGACCACCTTCTCATGCGTGGTAAACAACTACACACTTACAAAAAGACCCATGACCGGTAAACAACTACACACTTACAATTAAGAGCGACGGAGTCATCAGCAGGCATTAGATTTGCTCGTAATACAGATGTAAAACGATTAATTAAGATTTGCTCTATTCATACATATACAACATAATACAGATGTAAAACGATTAATTAAGATTTGCTCTATTCATACTAACCCTTGCCAACTGCATTAGACGCAATTTGTCACATCCAGAAATTTTATAAATTTTGGAATGTCAAATAAAAATAAATTTAATTCTTGATTGTTTGCACTTATGTTGAAACTATTCATTTGGTATACACTTATGTTGAAACTATTCACACATAGCCATAATGGCCTAGTAGTAATAAAATGATATAAAATAATAATTTATAAAATTTAAGTCCTTTTGTTGTGCTATGCTGAGCAATTTTCAAACTGATAGAAATATGTTTCACTCAAATCGAAGTTACGAAACTCATTTTATAAAAAAAACAAGAAAAAGGAAAAAAGAAAAGAGGTGATCGGGCCGGCCAGCCGCCGCTCGGCCCAGCTCGCGCGAGCGGCAGCCAGCCAGCCGTCGCCCGGCCTCCCCAGCACAGCCCACCCGGCCAGCTCGCCCCCTGCCTTCTTTTCCTATTTCTTTTTTTATCTAGCCCACTCCGGCCCAGCTCCCCACCGCCTCGGCACGCCACGGCCCAGCTCCGCGCGCACGCCCGCACGATTACGCCGTGCACTTTCCCTTTTGCTTTTTATCCCACCTCGCCTCCTTAAGAAATTATTCCCTAGTCTCAGCCCTATATAAAAGACCCCGTGGGTGCTTCTCCATGCACAGCGCCCGGCGCCTCCTCTCTCCCCACGCGCAGCCCCGGGCAGGGCTGTTTCTTTAGCGACGGTGGCCCACACTCGCGACCCAATATCTGCAACGCTATTTTGAGAAACGCCGCGGTTCGACGCATCTCTTGCCGGGTAATAATTCTATTTTTGCTCTTTTTACTAGATTGTCTTTAGTAACTTCGTAATTTTATTTCTTTAGATCTACACCTTCGTTTAGAATAGTGGTTTTTCCGTTAAGTTTCTAATTAGATCCTCTACAACTTTTCATGTATGAAGTTTTTCCATCCGAGCAACTTGTTCGGACAACTTTTCGTACACCATTAAATTTGTAGCCGCTTCGGTATAATTTTGTAAAATTCATATCTTGAGTTCTACAAGTCGGATTTCAGCAAACTTTATACCGTTGTAACCAGCAAATCGCGTAGATCATGTTAGACATTTTGCATGTCAGTTTCACACAGTTTATTTTCGCGGTATCCCTTTGATCCGCAACATCGTCTCTAAAATAAATCCTATAATCTTTTTCCAATAGATTCTTTTGGCGATACGCTTGTAATGGAATTCTCTACAACTTCCGTGTAGAAAGTTCTTCCATCCGGAAAACTTCTTCTAATAATTTTTCATGAAAAGTGTAGTCCTATAACTGGTTTCGATATATTTCCTTTAGGCAAAATGATCCTTATGATCATACCCATCTTCTAGCACCAGTTATAATTCTTTATCATGTTCACAGATGATGCATAACTTAGCCCTGATTGTCTAGTTCATATTATTTAATAACAGTTGAGTTATTTGAGTAAGGTGTGACATGTCCTAGTTTAGATTTTACCTTGCTTTAGTAGGGTGGAGATACTGATGCGGCCTAAGGCCACGTGGGTTGCCCGATCTCACGAATTGACCGAGGGAAAGGCGGGGGAAGAGGAAGAACCCGAAGAACACGGCGAAGAACACGATGAACACACGCGAACGCACGCAACACAACCCGATACAATTCCGGTTTACTCCTGATAGCCTAAACCACTATCCCGATAGAATCTCTCAAGGGAGAGACACGCGGTAGAATCCCCGAGAGGAAGATCGGTATACGATCGGTGGAATCACACGAGTGAGAGACCGTGGTAGAATCACAAGTGTGAGAGACTAATCATATAAGGAGTGCCTTGATACAACTCATAGATTTGTGTCTAAGAGAGGAGGGGGTTTCCCTAATCCCAAAGGGATGGTGGAGGCATAAGCCAAGTTCTCACTCAAGTTATGTCTTCACCTAATGAAGGGGGAGGTGGGAGCCTATATATAGGGAGCCACTAAGGAGGGGTAGTTTAGGCATACAAAGAGCATAGTGGGATGGTTTATATTATGAGCTTCGCAGTGGGAACGGCGGTGTCGGCGTAGGCATGGCGACAGTGCCATCTTCCTCCGGCGTCGAGCAGGGTGGCAGTGTCGGCCACTCCATGGCGGTGGTGCCAGCCTTCCTAGACGCGTCTCCTTCTTCCGTCTCCTCTTCCATGCTTCCGTGACGTCGGACTTGAGCGTAGTTCTTGATGATGACCATGATGCGGATAAGACCGAAGGTCGCCCCGTATCATCTCCCCCCACTTGAAAAAGAGTCGTCCTCGACGATGAGTCTTCATGAATGTGTAGAGGAGGTAGATGACACCAACGCTTCAATGTCCCTTCACTTGTCAAGAGCCCTATCAATAGCACAAGAAAAGCAAAGGACCAATAAAAGCGTAGCCAAAGTTCAATGGATTTAGGAACAGGGTGCAAGTAGAAGGAGGTCACCTTATCAAAGTGTCGGTGTGCTCTCATTGAGAGGTCTTGTGTAGTGGAAGTGTGCGGGCAAAACCTCTCATTGGAGCTCACTTGTATCATGCTCTCAAGAGCTCTTTTTGTCAACTCGTGCTCAATCGAGGTTGACATTGGAGTTTGGGTACCTACACACATGTTAGACAACAAGAACAATGTGTGTGCATGGTATATGAACACATCATCCATCATGATGCGCCATTTATTGTGCACATCACCATTAGCGGTAAGCAAAGCATCATAATAGATATGGTGAATATGCGGGGTAAAAACATGAACATGCTCATCATGGATATAGGCAAAGTCTCCAAAGTTTGAGAGAGCTATGGGGGCAATCTCATTTACAAGCATATTAACATCATTGCAAACCAAGCATTGGAAAGAGCAAGTATTCAACATTTTGGTTGCATTAATGGGAGAGTATTGCAAGCATCTAGCACAAAACATGTTCAACATTTTATCATGGTTGTTGACAAACCTAGGGAAAGTGCAATTGTTCATCAAGGTTGTCACAACACAAGCATTAGCATCATCATCATTGCAAGCAATACATGGGAAAGAGCAATTGTTCAACATATTGCAAGCAAGAGGAGAGAAAGTGAAACTCTCATAGCATGGCATGACCATATTGTCACAAGCAAGTAATTCCACATGATCAACAATGTTATCAAGCAAAGCATCACATGGGGAAATGAACGAAGCATATGACATAGCACTTGGATCATCCAACTCATGCATGCACTCACAAATCATCATGTCCACTAGTGGGATCATGGCATCATCAACACCCATATAGGTACCTTTGTAGTCCCGCTCATATGAGGTAGGTGTTGTGGAATAGGTAGGCTCGATGTGGCCTCCATGTTCATCTTCAAGCAATAAGCATGGTGTGATATCATCATCTTCATGCACCATGTACATCTTCTCCATGATCGGCGTCTCGTCATCCATGGAACCTAATGAGACACGAGAGAACACACTAGAGGTAGAGGGTAAGTTGTTAGAATTCGAAATGGCCTCACAAGACCTATCAACTACCACTCTCATCTCACATGGTGTATCACTCATGCTCTCAAAGTGGAGGCACTCATCAAGCTCACATATAGTGGAGTCACTCATCTCACATATAGTGGAGTCGCTCATCTCACATGTAGTGGACTCCCTCATCTCCATGGCAATGGCGTCGTTAATGTCCGAGCAACCTAGCAAAGAGGAAGACAACACAAGCGGAGTAGAGGTGAAGTTGTTAGAAATTGAAACATCCTCACTCGACTCATGGTGTGTATCACTCTTGCTCTCAAGGTGTTTGAAGTATGCGTTGCACTCGGCTTTATCATTGGGTGTCATTTGGGCTTCTCGAGCACCTAGCTCGGCGAAGTATGCTCTCATCTCGGCTTGCTCTTGTGGTGTCATCATGTATATATCTCACTAGGAAGGGTATATGTATGTGGTGGGAGGGAAGCTACTCAAATATCCCACCTTTCAAGAAAGTATCGGAAAAATGGTTCAAGTCAAGAGCAAAGTCGAAATGTATCGGGGTTACTCACACACACTCAAAGCACACGCAACAGGCTAAGAACTCTATATGTGGTGGGTAAGGGGTGGATAGCAAACGAAAAGATCAACGAAAAAGTCTATTGTCAAATGTGGGTAAGATCCAAAGTCAAATGTCAAGAGTGGTGATCTATGTCAAGGAAACACGGAAACACACACAACGGAGAACAAAGGGGTTAGCGCGACCAATGAAGTGAGCAAGTAACAAGGATGGTCCTAACGAAAACTATAAGCTCGGTGTCACGCTAACACAAGAGAGACGGTAGCTCGGTTGCATAAGAGGGAAGCAACAAGATTTGCACAAATGCTCACTCTTCTCTTTTCTCTCTTAGTGCGCACAAGCTTTGCACTCTTTTGTATCGGTGGACACACACTTCTTTTTCTATTTCTTTTTTTTCTCTTTTTTTCACTTTTTTTCTCTATGCTTAGAAGCTTTATTTCTCTCTATGTATATGTCACACTTTTCTTCTTTTGTGTATTTTTCCTCACCGAGCTTGCTTCGGAGCTTCGCTCAACACAACGCACACACACCCCCTCTCACGGTCGTGACACTTGTGCAATGCTTCGTAACACTCGGAAAGCCACTCTCAATGGGATAGGTACGCAAAGGAAGAAAGGGGCTACAAGGGGTAGGGGAGGCAAGTTATACCTATTGACGTTAGGCGGTGTCAAGGGCACGAACTTGCGAAGGTGTCGATGATGGCGGTGTCGAAGTTGCGCCGGAATCCGGGGTGCCGAAGGTATCGCCGCGGTGTTGATGTAGACGCAGAAGCTTGGTAGACAATCCTTGCACTCCAAAACGGAAACCGGGCAAATTAAGTCAATGCCCGAAAAGTTGGGTCGAAACGAGCGGTCAAAAAATATGTTCCAAAAATCACGGAAAATTAGGGATGGGCTATGTGGAGTATTTGGGGGATGCTGTTAAAATTTGGAATCAAACGGGCTCCGGAAAGTTGTCAAAATTTGGGGCAAAAAGATGTGTCAGAAATGGATGAAAACTGGGTCAAAACTGCAAAATCCGGTCAGGGAGCCGGTTTGACCGGATACTGGGCCGGACCGTCCGGCGTGACGCCCGGTTTGGGTCCGGTCCGGTTGCCGCCCGATCTGGGCTCCGGTTTCGACCTGATTTGCGAGATTGGAATTAGCGTGCGTGAGCTGATGCAGTAATTGGCGAGCTGAAACGAGCAGAGGAGCCGCTTGGCGGTTGCCTGATGCGCGCGCGCGCTGCGAGCTGGTGGCGTGGGCGTTGATCGTAGGAGGCGGAAACGGGCGGAGCTCTGGGAAGAGGACCAGCGGCGTGAGCTGGTCACGGGCTTGGCCTGCAGGCTGCAGCGCGTGGCGGCTTCGTGTTGCTGGCGGCAGTGGCCTGGTGCGGCACGGAGGGAGCAGGGCCAGGGGCCAGAGGCGGGTGCGGGCGGATGCTGCGTGGCCGAGCGGCCGTAGCGGCTAGCGGCGGTCAGGGGAGCTAGCGAGGCGGCTCGTTGCTGGCCTGCTGCGGGTGGACGCGCGGGGCGGGACCTGTAGGCGACGCGCGTGGGGATCAAGCTGGGTAGTTGATTGGGCGGCGGCAGCGCAGCAGTGATGTGAGCCAAGAGGCGGTGGTGGGAGCGGTGGTGGTGGCCTGGGGCTTGGCCAGGATGCGGAGGAGGGCAGCCGGCGGCGGACCTGGTAGGTGGGCCGGAGTTGCACAGGGCGGGAGTGGCGGCCGGCTCGAGCGGCGTGCTGGTGGTGAGCGAGCAGGGCAGCAGTAGCTGCGCGTGCGGCGGGTCGACTGCGATGCGAGGAGGGGAAAGATGGAGCCTCGAGGTGCGGGCGTTGACCGAATTGGTCAGGATGGAGTTCTTCCTCCAAGAAGAACACACGAAGAACAGCTCGAAAATAGCCTCACGGGCAGCACCACGAATCCTCAAATTCGAGCTGAAATCGATGGAATTAGAAGGGGAAATTTGGGGAAGTAGTAGATCAGCACCAGTAACATCAGATCCGTGGACCAAAACCACAAAAAACTCAACAAATTCGCGGATCAAATTTCGAGCTATTTTTTGGGACAATTTTTTTTGGGAATTTTTTTGGGCGAAATTGATGAAATTGGACGTGGCAACCTTTGCTCTGATACCATATGATGCGGCCTAAGGCCACGTGGGTTGCCCGATCTCACGAATTGACCGAGGGAAAGGCGGGGGAAGAGGAAGAACACGAAGAACACGGCGAAGAACACGATGAACACACGCGAACGCACGCAACACAACCCGATACAATTCCGGTTTACTCCCGATAGCCCGAACCACTATCCCGATAGAATCTCTCAAGGGAGAGACACGCGGTAGAATCCCCGAGAGGAAGATCGGTATACGATCGGTGGAATCACACGAGTGAGAGACCGTGGTAGAATCACAAGTGTGAGAGACTAATCATATAAGGAGTGCCTTGATACAACTCATAGATTTGTGTCTAAGAGAGGAGGAGGTTTCCCTAATCCCAAATGGATGGTGGAGGCATAAGCCAAGTTCTCACTCAAGTTATGTCTTCACCTAATGAAGGGGGAGGTGAGAGCCTATATATAGGGAGCCACTAAGGAGGGGTAGTTTAGGCATACAAAGAGCATAGTGGGATGGTTTATATTATGAGCTTCGCAGTGGGAACGGCGGTGTCGGCGTAGGCATGGCGACAGTGCCGTCTTCCTCCGGCGTCGAGCAGGGTGGCAGTGTTGGCCACTCCATGGCGGTGGTGCCAGCCTTCCTAGACGCGTCTCCTTCTTCCGTCTCCTCTTCCATGCTTCCGTGACGTCGGACTTGAGCGTAGTTCTTGATGATGACCATGATGCGGATAAGACCGAAGGTCGCCCCGTATCAGATACTCTACCTCATATCACATGTGATGAATCTTTGTCATCCATTAGGCACCGCGAACCAAATCTCGATATCATTCATGCCTATACACCATCATGTCATTCAATCCTTCCACTTAGTTCGAACTATTCGACTTTCAAATGAGTTACTTGAGTGGTTCAATATATCATTAGTCCATATCCAATGTTATGTGTGACCTTGTGCTACTCTGACAAGTGTTGTCACACTATGTCAATTGCATAAGCCTTGCTTTACAATACTTCATCCAATAGCACCACCGTCCAAAAATATTTGAATCCCTTTGCAAATACTCAAATTCAAATATGAGAATTTGAGTATGTATCCATTATTGTTTTCCTATAATCCTTTCTCAACATGATTCTTTTGTGAAGGTGAAATTTAAGATCACATCCACACACCAATACCACTAAACACTTTACCTTGAACCAATATCGTGTCTATTCAAATTCTTTTTCATTCATTCCTTTGACTTAGTTTAAAATTATTCAACTTACAAATGAGTAAATTGAGTAATTCTATATAGCATTTGTTTATACCCAAGCCTATGGGTAGTTCATACTATTTTGAGTAATTGTTGTCACACTTATTCAATAGTATTTTTGTTGCACTATTTGTCACCTATGTGATTCAATTCAGCCGTTTCGAATTCTTTTCATGTTTTTCTAAAGCATAAAGATTCTTCAATTATATCTTGGATACTTCATTACTTTCTAATCATGTGACTTTCCATCCAAACTCTCACCGCCATATCTTGCAAGCCAAACCTCATGCCATACCTTAGTACCATAGATCGATTTCAGATTGTTGTCTTGTTTGATTTTATTGTTGTTGAATGGTGTGTTTATGTTGTGCTATATTCTATGTTATAGTTCATACGGAGAGGCACGTATTTTGATTAAGAGAAGTGAACGCGCTTCAACTACCAAAAAGGCAAGTGACATTCAAATCATATCTATTTTATATTATGCATTAGTGTTTTCAATTAGTATGCATGGTAGGGTTTTTGTTTTCAAAAGAAACTAGCGGGGTGGCCCGTGCATACTGCACGGCTAGACTTGCTTCAGTTTTATGAGATCAATGGATTTTTTTAATATGTTCATCTTCACCAAATGAATAATATTTTAATCGTACTTTGTGTCATCATATTTTGGATAAATAGTTATTATAAGCACCATCATTTCGGTTACCATTGTTAATCCTATTTTTCTTGTATCTCCAATGGCAACGCTACCTTGGACACGTTCTTTTAGTACGCAATATAGAATTACTGTAAGTGCACACATATATACCTTATTTCAAATGATAAAGATTCAATTGGAAGGATAGGTGCTTTGCGCAACTCTGAACTTCCCCATGTTCTTGTACCTTTGTGATCTATTTGATGGCATTGAAAATGCGTACTGTATTAGGACTTGATTGAGGATATTTTAAAAAAATATATCTTCTTCTATCAGTATCATCTGTACACATTTTGTGCCTCCCAAATCCATATATTCTCCTTCAAAACTAAAATTTTACTATCACAACCAACATATATTTGCCTGCTAAATTAATCGGACATCTATTATAGCATCTCTGGTGCTCACGACAAAATTTTGAATTCCTCAACGAAATTGTACTTGAAATATACTCAGATCGTGAGTCAGTACTCAGTAGTGACAGAGAGGCACAATAATGTAGAATCAACATACACAATATTTTTTTGCTCTCTGAGATTCAGAACTGGTGATAGAAAATCCATAGTAACTTACATTGCTTTTAGTATATACCAGTATACTCCATCAAGAATCACTGAAGATTGATTGAGATGATCCAGCAATAAACAAAATACATCAGACAGCGCCATAGTCCAAAAAAAAAGAAATTTATATGAAGATACCTGCAAAAAATAAATATTAATGTACATACTTTGTATAGATCAAGAAAAATTACTCCCTGATGACCATTCAGTATATGGAAATTAATGGTGCCGAAGAGAAGTGACAAATACATATCTGAGTAAAGAAGTGAATCTCCTGAATGACACGTATAGAACCTCCGAATATTATCTGGGTGACCTACTCTTGCATGATGCAGATTCCTATATACGTTATAAATTTAACACACAGATAGGAATTTGTCCAGGTCACATCCTTGCGTCGGGGTTCAGGTTCAGGCATGCGTCGAAGTCACGAAACGCCGATCGGCGGTCCGCTCCTGCTGCTGGACGGCTGGACCTAGTAAGGAGTGGCGGCGTTGCCGTTTGGCGATTTCTTGGCAACTCATTTGTAGGTCGATCTGGACGAACAGGCTCCTAGGGTTGTTGCCTACATTTTTACCTGCTATCGATCGTTGTTGGATACTCCATTTTTTAAGCTGATTTCCTAATTCGCTGATGGTTTTTTTCCTGCTAGCCAGATAAACACAAACGTGTATTTTTATATAGATAGAGATAACAGTTAGTTGAGATAAAGTATCTGTTGGAGTTCCTAATGTGCACTGTACATAGTCAATTTTCTCAAGGCGGCTGCACGTGCCAAGTTTATTAATCTCATCCGTTGGGATTTCATAACTCTGTACTGATAAATCTTCACCGTTGATTGTTTGTTGTTTTAGTAATATAATAGATAGATAGATAACTAATAAAACTATCAGCATTTCATATAATAAGAGTAATCCTCACATATATATCTTCTTCTACCCACCTCGTAAGGAAACTTATCACACTTGCCTTATATTTTTTAGGAGATCATAAAATAAATATACCTTTACCATAGTACATTTTATTAGAGAATCTATATATTTGGATCGTTCTAATTTTACTTTCCCATGTGACTTCTTCTTGTCGACACGTACTACAGTATGTGTAAATATTTTTTTTCCTATGCTGATATATATCTTGTCTTATTTTAATTAGACTGGTTGTGATATACTGAATTGTGTGTAATAATATTTTAAACTATGTGGGAAAATAGACAACAAAGCATAGATCAAAAAAAGACTTTGGTATACCTCTTTATAGATACAGCTGAGGCATATCCGCATATGTAATAGCTCCTTACTGAAGTTTTGTCTCGTGTTAACCCCCTGTGGTACCATGACGGCTGAGCACTTTGTTGCTTGACATCGTCGGTGTGCCAGTGTTTTTTCATCCTTAATTATGAGATGTGTCTGATTTTGTATCCAAAACTTCACTCTATTTTCCATACGATGCATCCATGGCTCATGTATGAGCTAACCTTTGTTAAATAGTCTGTCTCACAATGCATTCACTGTATGTTAATGACAGCATAGGACGTACTCCATCCGAGATTGCTGAAACCTCTGCGGATTGAGAGGTTTGTTCGAATGACATATCCGATGAAATTGGACTCCAACTTGAGCCCACGCTCGTCGATCATAAACATCTTTAGTTATAAGATAGGCTGACTTCTTACTCGGACATATATATGCATAATGCATGCAGTGCATGTTAATTCAAACACTGGAGAGTAAGTATAGAGTTGATAAATTGAGAGGTCAGTTCGAATGATATTTCGATTGGATTATACTCAAAACTCGAGTTGAAGCTAGATCAGAAAATAACCTGAGCCCAAACTCTGCTTGCGTTGTGGTACTTCTGCCGCCTGGAAGCGCAATCGGGCTCTACATCCATCGTGGTAGTTCTATCGCAAGCGATCCTAACTTCCACTTGGCCTTTGCGCACCTTTTTGCCTGCCCGCCGCACTGATGTTCATCAGTCTGGTTTGGGGATTGGGGACTAACAGTGAAAGAAATGAGAGCTGGTTGTTCTTGTAGCTTGTGGAGCCCTGGAACATGAGAGAGATAATCATGAATAAATTATGCAAATTGGAAAATTTCAATAAGCTTACTCCACGGGTTATTACATTGGTTGATCTCTGGTACTTCTCTGCAAAGTAATGTTAAAATCGTAATAGACACGATGTAAGAAATATAGCATCATATCTTCTAGTGCTTATTGCTTACAATTTCTTGCCCATATTCACCTCTGCTCTGTGTTGTTGATCATCCCGCCACTGCACTAATCACTTTATTATTTAGACATATCCAAACAACATGTTTGACTCTAATGGTATATAATTGGTTTTTTCTAAGTACTACTATAGTTGAATTAACTATACCGTGCCAAGCAAAAGGAAGTGGTCAGTAGTGAAAACATGCTTTATGTAGACTACTTAATAGAGCTTACATTGGTATAGTAGCAGCTCCAGAAAAACATAGTTCGTCATATATCCATATTATGCACATGAAAAAGTGCACGCGGATAATTAGTACCCATGGTTAAGGTTATCCTGCATCTCTGTTGTGTACTGGGTACTTGCCGTTGTGACGTAAGTTCGCTGGTCATCTCCGACATGTACTGGACATGTGCCATCCTGGCTTTGATTCACCAGACCTCGTCGGCGCGTATGGATTATCTCCGGCGTATTGGCTACTTGTTGTCCTGACTTCGATTCGCCGGACGTCGATCGCTACTTCGATTCGCCAGACGTCGTCCGGTCATATGGATCATCTCCGGCATTTTTGGTACTTGCCGTTTTGACTTTGATTCGTTGGATGTTGGAGTGTCGTCTGCGCGCGCGCATGGATGTGCCTGCATCGTTTCCATTAGCCGAGCGTCCAGAAGCTGCCAGTTCTTACTTGTGAGCCGAGTCCTTACCATTCACAGCCAACATATACTTGCCTGCTAAATTCGTCTCTTATATCTAATTTCATCCATGCGTATAAGACCTCAAATCATAACCTGTTTGATGCGAGCAGATCTAAACCTCAATGAACAGTGTAGGTGTGTGAAGTTGAAACTTAAGAGCAGGTAGATCGTATCAGGTCTTACCGGATGAGCACGTACATGGATTTGTCGGGCTCCAACTTTGCCATCAGCATGAACTTCGCGGCAGCCGTGCAGCGGCGAGAAAACATGGTGAGATCACGTCATGCCCACGCAGTTAGACGAACCAAATTCTGAAATTTAGGAACGTGCCATGAAGAGCTTCATGGACTTGGGAGGATAAATTCTTGTGAGGCGTGTACTCCATGTACTCCAGCCGGAACTGCATCAATCTCGTTTTCCTAGCTAGGTCAAGCTGCAAGAGTTCGTTGCCAATGGAAGGCCGCTCGATGTATGACGGTCGGCAATAAAAACCTCCGCCGTCATTGCCCTTAATGTTGATTTGGAAACCACATGATTCCCTTTTGCCACGCTCGAGAATTCCCTAGACACTCTATCGTCGATTTATTCCCGATCTTAT
Organism: Lolium perenne; assembly: GCF_019359855.2. Lineage (NCBI taxonomy): Eukaryota > Viridiplantae > Streptophyta > Magnoliopsida > Poales > Poaceae > Lolium > Lolium perenne. The sequence goes on from NC_067245.2 coordinate 132,294,754, forward strand.
CTAGTGCCGGATGTGCCTAGAGTTAGGATCAAGATATATATTACGATTTTTTTCCCAAACCGTTCCCGTGAAAAAAGGGGCTGCTCCTGCTACGATTAGTTTTTCCCCAACCGCTTCAACCTACTGAAATCATTAAATCTGAGCCGTCTAGTTTTTTTTCTTTTTTGCAGAATCAAATCTAGGCTGTTAATTGTTTGTTGTTTTAATAATATAATAGAAGTATTATGCTATGCTTGGATCCTAGTACTGTATAGCCACCCTTTAATCACAACTTGTTAGGATTGTCAGAGGTGATTTAAAAATGATGCCAATGCTTTGTTTCATTTGTTGGTTAAATTGTTGTTTGAAAAATTTAAAGTTAATAACCTTAATGAAACACCTGGGTGGAATTGGTGTGGCTTTGGATTATGTTGAGTGGCTACCGGGGGCTACATACATGGGAGTGAACCATGGTATGTGGTGGTGACCTGGGGGGTGAGTACACTTGTGCATTGCCACCCAGGAACAAAGAGATTGCTATGTCTTCCGTGTTTAGTGTACTTCCAGTGCAGCCTTATGATATTATGGGCTCTGTCTTGATTGAGTAAGATGCGAGGGTTCAACTTGTTGCAAGACATTGGCTGGTAGTAGAATTATAGGTGGAAACGGGTGTTGCTGGTATGGTTGCTCTCTCCTTCTGAAAGGTCTCGTCTCATTCTTCTCTCTCGATAGAATGGGTCGTAAGGTGAAAGTGCACAACCTCTGCAGAGTTAAAAACTAAGATCTTAGCCGTGTCCCCGGTTATGGACAATTTGAGTCTCTAGACAAGGAAGTACGAAATAATATCATCACCTTTTCTGAATGATTAAAAATTTGTGTAGAAACAATCACAGGACGGGATTTTCCCAGGGCTACATACATGGCAGTGAAAACCATGGTATGTTGTGGTGACCTGAGGTTTATCCTAGTTGAGTGGCCCCAGGGCTACATACATGGCAGTGAAAACCATGGTATGTGGTGGTGACCTAGGAGGCATCTTGACTTTGTGCCCCTTTTTGTAAAAATCTTTTTCAAGAGTTACAAAATGTTTTATTTAAAAAAAACATAGGATAAAACTGGCTTTATGCAAATTTGCTTAAACTCCACTAGCCAAATATCATGTAGATAGTCATGCCTAAAAACTGCCACCATATAAGTGTCATTTGCCAGTACATCATTGTACTGACCTCCATTTGTGGGGCTGCATATTCAAACGTGCAGGATTTTCTGAGGAGAAGAACGTGGTAGGATCTCGAGTCTACATTCCAACATGACTGCCTGTGGCACATGAAGATGATGAAGGCTCATTGATGACTTACATTCCGCTATGTTTGTTCTGAACATTGTTGGGCTAGTCCATGTGACTATGCAATTTGTAAGGTTTTACTCTACCCTCTGGATCAACGATGTAGTAATTTGATACTATTGCAATGATTACTATATTTTGTAATGTGTGTGCTATTAGTGATCCCGGGAATAGCACTATACACAGGTATCTTACCTTTATTGAAAGGTAGGGCGCTACAGAATGGTATCAGAGCATAGTGTTGCCTGTAGGATCGAGACCCTAGGTTTCAATTAAAAAGATGTTTGCTTTGTGAACCTCTTGTATTCTCATCTATTGCATCTTCAAAATTGGTTTCCTCTCACTTTAGATGACCACCTTATCAAAACTATCAGCAAGGACCAACGATGACCTTGTGCCTGAAGGGAGGGACTGCTGCTTCATGTGATATTCTTCGACTCCGCAAGAAGTGTTTCATGGAAGACCAATGAAGAACATGAAGGAAGACTTCAATGCAGTCTGCACAACACACGAAGATACACCGAAGGACTAGAATAGAAATTTGATGCATCCAATATAGAAATATAGTAGACCACCATTAGTTATCTCTTAGCAAACCAACAATAAAGTAACAAAATATTGATCATACCAAATTGAGGTGTGACCACACTAATTCGTTTGTGTTTGAAACATATTGCTCGATGCTTGTTAGATGTTGTTTGTAAAATGATTTGCCTTGATCTGATGTGTTTGGGTAGGAAATCTCCTTGACAATCTTTCTATCTATTCTCATCTATACCCAACCCAGAGAATGTTTTCTCTGCAACTTGCCCTGAAGACAACAGTAGTTAAATCAACCTTGATATTTCCTATCAAGATTAAGAAGTATAGTTTATGAGATACACAAAACCGTAGCTAGGGATCGATAGAAATGTTTTTCGAAACAATTCAATAATGGGGATTGAAACATTGATTCAATTCTCCACGGAAGTTTTTATCAAACTTGTGAGGTTGACCAAGTGTTAGAATACGAGATATACCAAACTGAAAACAAGGAAATGATTGGGTGCGACATTGATTGGCCCCCATGACGACTACTCATATTGTTTGCTTTTGTTATGAGGAATGGTAAATCTAGAGAGACATACCTACAAAAGAGATGTCGGCGTATAAGCCTAAACCCTATGGTGGATAAATATTATACCCTTATAGTAGGCAAGTGCTGCCAACCGTAGGACTACGGTGAGTTTGAAGATCCAACCACTAGATGAAAAATAGTGGAAGACTTCAGGTAAAAAGAAAAAGGATGCCTTGAAGTGCTCTCATATTGGTTTTCCGATTGACCCAAGGAGTGACCATCAGTGTCAGAAGTAGTTCACCAACCAATCGTTTGGATTAGAAGCTCTACTATAAAGGAAACCTATTAGACTCACCTTGGAGAGATATGTTGTTCACTATATTTGAATAAATATTCGCCTATTGGATTTAACTCAGAAGCCCTAAGCCATAGACGTTTTGCAAATATGACGTGAGGGCAAGTCTTATCCTCGGATGAGACAACTCATACCAGAATGAGCTTAGCCTAAACCCAAGATCTAAAACTACCTAACAAAAGTCTCTTTAAGGGTGGTAGAAGACATACCCTTGGATTATGGTTTTACACCAAATACTGCATGAGATAGTTTTTGGAGAAGGTATCATAAGGAGTTCCCCATGACCAAGTGTACTCAAGTACATAATAATAATCATGGGATGAGTACCCTCATATGAATAGATACAGTTGATGGTATAACCGCATATGGTTTAGTGTAATGTTTTGAAAGCCCAAGGTTAACTTCCGAAATCTCCTCGGAGACGTTCGAAAAAGAAGCAATAGTGGATATGAACCTACTAGAAGACCTGAACCAAAACATTTTCTTTCTAGCCTTTCTCAAATCTCGAGGACGAGATTTCTTTTAAGGGTGGTAGTCTGTCACATCCCGAAATTTTATAAATTTTGGAATGTCAAATAAAAATAAATTTAATGCTTGATTGTTTGCACTTGATTGGAAATTCACAAGAAATTAAAACTTTTTGAAGTTATTTAAAAGTATTTTCCAAAATGATGTTTACAAAGACTTTTGGTTTCAAAGTATTTTTTAAAATAAAACATATTTTGATTTTCAAGGTTTTCATACCCTTAATGGATTTCTATTTAAGAAAATAAAACTATAGAAAACTATACTTACAAAATATTGCCCAAGTAGCCATATAGGCAAAGTGCATAAAATTATTATTTTATTTTAAATAATGGATTTTAAACAAGTTTCTTATTATCCTAAAACGCTATTTTGATTTTTACAAGTTTTTAGAAATTCGTTTGGTATACACTTATGTTGAAACTATTCACACATAGCCATAATGGCATAGTAGTAATAAAATGATATAAAATAATAATTTATAAAATTTAAGTCCTTTTGTTGTGCTATGCTGAGCAAAATAATTTTACAAACTTATAGAAATTTGTTTCACTCAAATCGAAATTACGAAACTTATTTTATAAAAGAAACAAGAAAAAGGAAAAAAGAAAAAAAAAAGGTGATCGGGCCGGCCAGCCGCCGCTCGGCCCAGCTCGCGCGAGCGGCAGCCAGCCAGCCGTCTACCGGCCTCCCCAGCCCAGCCCACCCGGCCAGCTCGCCCCCTGCCTTCTTTTCCTATTTCTTTTTTTATCTGGCCCACTCCGGCCCAGCTCCCCACCGCCTCGCCCACGCCACGGCCCAGCTCCGCGCGCACGCCCGCACGATTGCGCCGTGCACTTTTCTCTTTTCCTTTTTATCCCACCTCGCCTCCTTAAGAAATTACTAGCAAAAGTGCCCGTGCGTTGCGACGGGTTTAAACTAAATCAAATATTTTATGTTTGAAATATACCTCTTTTTTGGTTGTATCATTGTTTCTCAAGTATGCTAGCTTTCACCCAAAATTAAATTCTCACAACTTGGATTTTCTAATTTTTGCTATATACATCATGTGTATCCCAAAGTATGAAATCATCATGCGAAAAATCACTTGTTAAAATGCATGAATACATAAATGAAGTTAATTAAAATTTCTTTCTCAAGTTTATTGGATTTCCCCCAAAATTCAATTCTCACCACTTGAGTTCCTAAATTTTTTTATATACACCATGTTTATCCAAAAGTATGAAATCACCATGCGAAAAATCACTTGTTAAAATGCATGAAATATACGGAAAATCCTAGTTCAATTTTGAATATACGGAAGCACACAAACACAAATTTATACTTTGTTTAATTAAAATAGGGAGTGCCTAACCATCATCTAGCTGAAAATGCAATTCAGCATAAGTCAGATTTTGACTTTAGTACTACTCCCTTCATTAACTCATTTTCACCCCGCTTGAATATTCATTCTTGAGATTTCAGAGTTGACAAAAAACAAATCTGCACATTATCATTTGATACCGGTTTTTTCCAGCTCCTTTACGTTCTCCTTTTCATGCTCCTTTTCAGTCTGTTTGGAGGCTGCATATGGCTGCTTTTGGGCTTTACAAAAAGAACGGGAAACTGGGCTTGCCCCACATGTCTCTCTTCTTCCTCCCTGTGCAAAAACGACAGCAGCCACCACACCTCCTCAGGAAAAAAAGGAGAATGAGTGGAAAACAAGAGAATAGTAAGAAAAGAGGGAGGGAGGGACAAGAAAACAATCCATAGAAACACAAAAAGGAGTAGATGGAGGGGAATGCGAAAGAACAAGTCAGGACAAAGAAAGAAGTAGCAGATGGGCAAACCTTTGGATCCCATAAAAGCGTCTGCACTGGCATGTCACCCCTCTCCCCCTTTCACTCTATCTCTCTAGCTCTTTCTTGATCAAGCAATGCCTACCGTTACTGCAGCAAAAAAATGGTCAATTATTAGGAAAAAAAAATAAAGATAATGAAGATTAAAGGAATAGACTGGAGATTTCAAACTATTTAGCTTATGTTCTCTAGGCATTATCCATGTAAATGTCTAGTACTAACATATACTGTGAATTACATTAGCTTTTGAATTTGTTAGGTGCTACCTGCCTACCTCCACTACAGCAAACTGCACCAAAACACATGAACCAATGTGAGGTACATACCTACACATTCATGTATGAAAAAACGAAGCTACTAGCAGTGGCCAGTAGAGATGGCTGATAGGACAAAAAACTGATGAGAAATAGAAATAGAAGAACCGAAAACAAACTACAGAGACAGACTAAACACAAAGAGTGAATTACTCAAGAAAGAGTGGCCGGAAAAACGTACTGGTGTGGGAGCAGTGCATGCTGGGATGTCGTGCTGATCCGGTTGCTGCCATGAAGCATGCCAATCGGAAGATGGTGGTGCGGCGGCGTCTGCAACTTGATTTTCACTCATGGCAACAGTCTCGGTTGTCTAGCGTCCTCGAAATGGACACGGTTCTCATACTCTTCATCCTCTAGTTGAGGGAGCACATGATTCTTGTCTCTGTGCGGGATGGTGGACGACGTGCTAATACACAAATGCTTTCATTCTTTATGAGAATTTATTGAGGAAACTGAGAGAGGAGTGAAAAATAAATGATGAGATAAAATGAAGAAATATTGATAAAATTATGGCTGAGGAAACGAGATGAAAATAGATTTTGAGATTAAAAAAACTGATAAATCTACTTGAAAATTAAATAAAGTATCATAAAAAGAAGAATAAGAATGACAATGAGATAAGAATGAAAAAATAAGAATAAGAATGATAATGAGATAAAAAATCATACTCCCTCCGTTCCAAAAAAAAGCTTCTCCGTATCTTGAAAAAGTTGAGAAGCTTTTTTTTTTTGGAACGGAGGGAGTACTACATCCGTTCCAAAATAAGTGTCACCAAACTAACATAGAGGTTCTCCCCTAGAAAATAATCCATATTTTAAAAGTGTAGTCAGAATGAACGAATGAATTAAAACTGAAGAAATAATATGAGACTAAGAAATTATAAATGAAATACATGAATTCAAGTGAGCAAATAAAGAGAAGTGAATGAGCAAATTAGAATGAAAGGCCGATAAAATAGGAGACTAACACACTTAAGTGAGAAGATAAACTCTCATATACTAAGAGACACATCGACGGGGCACATTGTTGATGGTCTCAAAATACCACTGTTGCTACTTGATCCTTGGGCCGCAGCTGCAACAAATAAAACAATAAATAATTGAGAAAGATAAAAGAAAAGAATGAGGAATAAAATATTGAGCAAATAAAGAAAAGTAACTGAAGAAAGACTCCGGATAGAGAGAAACTGAGAGAAAAGAAGAAAGAGAAGGTGAGGAAACAAGAACTGACTGAAACTAAGGAATGACTGAAGAAGGAAAGACTGAGCAAATAAAACTGAGAAGAAAATAATGAAAGAAAGACTGAACATATAAAACTAAGAAGAGACTAAGATAAACTGAGAGAAATACTAAGCAAATAAATAAAACTAAGAAGAAACTAGAAGAAGATTCAAAAAAATGAAGAGAAGGTGAAGAAAGAAGACGAATAAATAACTAAAACTAAGGAGTTACTGAAACGAAGACTAAAAAATCAAACTAAGAAGTAACTGAGAAAAACTAAGAAGATGAAGACTGGACTCAAAGATAAACTCAAGACTGAGAACTGATAAATATAAATTGAAATAAAAAATAAACTAAGATATTTGACTAAGGGAATGAATGTCTATCTCTGAGTTCTCAGTTTGAGCTAAGAATGAAAAATCGAGAAAAAAAAGAACAGGAATATTGTAAACTGAGAGAATGAACAAGATAAGGAACAACATACTGAGACTAAGCACTGAGAGAAATCGAGAGAATTAAGATAAACTGATCTAAATTAAACACTAACGATGCGCACTGAAAAACTAAAATGAGTAAATAAAATAAAGACGGATACAAATAAAATAAAAATGAAGACTAATGTGTGAAAACTGAAGAATGAAGATTGAAAACTGATAACTGAGACAAATTAAGAAAAACTGAAGAAATAGAAAGAGGAATAAAGAGAGTGAATAGTAATGAATTAAATACAACATAAACTGAAGATATTCGCTGCTCGGAAAATAAATTTGTAATGCATATTGATTCAGGGATATACTCGCAAGACTTTCCAACAACAATTCATATCCAAGATGATTTTTTCACAAAGGTTCACAAAAACCTTTGTCACAAAATAAGGAGACTTCAGTTTCACTTTTCGTAGCAATATGACACACTTGCTATGATATTATTGCAGGAATGATTCATATACAGTGGGTTGCTTCTTCGTGGTATGCAATACATTAAAATACTATGCTCAGGTAGCCCCTCACATATATTTTCTAAACTAGAAAAGTCAGAGATCATTCTCAAGTTGCTGAATAAATAATTGTTCAAATTTTAGGTTTTGGCTCATAATTCCAATATCAAAACAGATCAATCAAACAACAAAATTTTAGTTGATGTTCAGGGTCCAACACACGATAAAAACCAAGGATCATCTTCTACATTACTCAGAGAAGATATAGATAATCCATGGGATCAGAGAAGATAATGATAATGTTTTTTCTAGCAATGCATAGAGTACTATCAACTGAAAAAAGATTACATACATGGAGGTTATTGATTCTGAACTATAGACAAAGTCCATCGAAAAAATGAACCGAATACTCCACTAACGACGGACCCTAGGAGAACTCATCGTACAGAGAAGAGAAACTGGTAAGCACTGAAAAAGGCGTATGCATGATGAGAAATGAAAAAAAAGGAAGAATAAATAATAGTAATAATTAAATATTGGGCAAAGAAGACAGCATCTCCCGTCCTCCACTTTACCTGTGCACCACCGACCAAGCAATAGCCCATATTACAACATGTGTTCCACTGATTAGAACTCACAAGAGTCATCAGGAAAATGAAAGTTACAAATGACTACCAACATAGCAAACATATAAAATGCCGGTTTCACTCGTTTTGGTCTATATTTTCCTAGCCTTCTTTCCAAGTACTTAGCAAAAACATGTGCGCAAAACATACACTGCTTGCAATTGGGGATCCAATTTTTCTGTTCAACTGTCCACGGGCAAATTATAAGTATCTTCGAATATGAGTATGACCCAGCAAAACTCTCATGGAGGCAAGTCGCTAACTTCACAAATAGAATAACGTTCTGAATCCAGATGCAGGTAGTTGAATATTGAGGTAATCAAATCTCCAGAAGTACACGGTATCACATACAAGGTACACTACTGATCACAATCTATGTACTGAACTGCTCTAATTCCTGTAAGTGAACAACTGGGTACACTTCTCAAAATTTATAAGCCCTTTGCGGGTGTAACTGGGCCAGGACAAGGAGAACTGACTTCTCATATTAGAAACTACACTGGTTGAGGTGACGCAAGTATACATATTAGAAACTAGCACTACAATCACTGTCGTACTGAAGAACATTCCTTCTAAACCGAACTTCTGAACTGAACCTCGCAACATGCCTGGCATTTGCTGTCGCAAGCATAGCCTAAAAACAGTACAAAAATTTGGGGGAAAATTATCACGGGGCAAGCATCCGAGAATCGCCTTGCAAATCATTGTATTCGGGTCCCCCCACACCACCTAAGAAAAACAACTAACCACATTTGGATGCGAAACTAGCAGACTACAATATGAAGACAAAGATCGGCTAAAAGAAAAATAGAAAGGGAAGCAAAGGAAGAAGAAAGGTACCCTTCCCGCCCGGGGACACTGCCTCCAAACAGTGGTCCTCACTCGAAGCTTTGGCATGGAGAAACCATGCTCCTCGGCCTCCACGCAAACGGCAAACCCATTCTTCTCACACCCAGACTGCGGAAAAAACATAGGGATGAGAGGGAGCGGACTCCTCCCGGTTCCTCGCTCCGTCGGCCTTCACCGATTTCACCTCCGCCATGCGGAGAACCCCATACCTCCGCCGTGAGAGAGCCCACCACCACCTTGACTAAAACTCTCTCAGAGGTAAGGGAGAAAGGAAAATGAAGGGAGGCTACAGACAAGAAAGACAAGAAAAAACCGGACGGACTAACAAAACCAAAATCACAAAAACCAGACACCTAAGGTCTTGTTTGGTACTAGTGTTTCAGTGGGGATTAGCGGGGATAATACTCTAGAGTATTGGGTGAATCACTGTTGTCACTCAATCCCCACAAAACCCCATCCCCAATCCACTAGGTAGGGGTAGAGTATTGGTGATTGAAAAAATTACACTAAAAGTTTGGGGAAAAGTGGGGATAAGTGGGGATTAAACTCTCTCATACTCTAGCACCAAACATGCATTGGGGATAAGTGGGGATTTAAAATTTGTAGCGGATTATCCCCGCTAATCCCCACTAAAACTCTAGTACCAAACAAGGCTTAACGGTGGGGAGACGAGTACGCGATGAGATTCGTGCCATAGTAAGGAAATGAGCGGTCAGCGATCTGACTTGACGCCAATTGAGATTTCAGCTAGCTGAAATTTAGGAAAGGTGTTAAAATATAATCCAGAAAACTTTAATTAACCTCAACTGGTACAGTTGCAATAGTATATGCACGTGGTGGTGGGAAAATATGGGTACGTAACTATGTATATTTCCTGACAAACCGGTTACAGCAAGATCCATAGAAACACATATGGGCTAAGGAAAGGGGACCCCCGAATATTGGGTAGCCATTGTTAAACAAGGTCGGGGAGTATCCGAAATTGTAGCTAGGGCAGCTATGAAGATAGTTGCCAATAAAATGCCAATATGAAGCCAATTTATTCGATTAGAGATATAGAACACCTAGAACTAAACGAGTATTGAAGATAAAATAAAAAAAATACCTGATCTTATTTCTAAAAAGACAATATTTTTTCATCCTTTTGCATTGAAATAACAAAACAAATTAAAATCAAAACAATATGATTCAACCTCAGACCCTGTCTAAATTATTATGTTTCATACGGCCAAAGAAAACTATGCAATCAGCAAGAAAGAACATAGAACACAATTATTAGTACGGAGTAATACTAATCTTAATTGAAGTAGATGTAACTATTGATAGTGTATAGTCTCCTCGTAGTCTTAGTCAAACATGCTGGTGGACGTGCTTCTGCACCATGTAGTTTTGGTCTCGCCTACATTGCTGCCACAGTCGCTCCTTGTTTTTCTTTCGAAATTGCTTCTTGCAGCTTCTATCTTTGTGCTTAATGTAATCGCTGCTTGCAGCTCTTTGTTCCGTGCTCGCTGCCCTAGTGCTTTCTTGTTAGTTTGCTCTGCGTTTAGTCGCCGCTGCATCCCAGTCAGTCTCGATAGTACATCAGATGTGATCGCCGGTCGTTTGTGCATGGCTGCTGTTTCTGTGCTGCGCGTTGTAGTGATCGCTGTGCGGGATGTGACGAACGGATGAAAATATGACATGATCAACATCAAGGACTCCTCGTTCGTGACCCTGCCGAAGATGTGCCCGGCGGAGCAGATGGGTTGTTGCTTGATCAATCATGGAACATCCAGATGGTTCTGCTTCCTTCCGTCGTTGCGACAAGCCTGAGGACCACCTTCCTCCGCGGCTCAACAGCAGCGTCTCTGAGCGGAAGCCACCCGTCCCGAGCAGGCTCACCTCGCCGTCGAGCTCTTTGCTGTAGTCCGATCAGTGTCGGCTTTGTTTTCGAGATCGATCGCTGGATGATATTGGTATTTATGGGATCAATCTATTGCGGCATAGGTTCGGTACTTCTATTCTGCAGTTTAAGTAAGACACGGTCGCGTCCGATCTAGCTCTTGACTCGGCCGGCCCACATATTAGGTATAGATATAGGTTACGTAGGTAAGGTGCGACTGAATAGATCCATATTTAGAGATATTGGGTCTAGAATTTCTATGAGACATTGGGCCTAGAGGAATTTTTTTTGGCCCGTTTGTGACACCAGGCGATCACCTATTGCAATTTAATAGTAAAGATATCCTAGTCTCAGCCACCCCCTGGGTGCTTCTCCATGCACAGCGCCCGACGCCTCCTCTCTCCCCACGCGCAGCCCCGGGCAGGGCTGTTTCTTTAGCGACGGTGACCCACACTCGCGACGCAATATCTGCAACGCTATTTTGGGAAACGCCGCGACTCGACGCATCTCTTGCCTCGATGCATCTCTTGCCGGGTAATAATTCTATTTTCGCTATTTTCGCTCTTTTTACATAGATTGTCTTTAGTAACTTCGTAATTTTATTTCTTTAGATCTACACCTCCGTTTAGAATAGTGGTTTTTCCGTTAAGTTTCTAATTAGATCCTCTACAACTTTCATGTAGGAAGTTTTTCCATCCGAGCAACTTGTTCGGACAACTTTTCGTACACCATTAAATTTGTAGCCGCTTCGGTATAATTTTGTAAAATTCATATCTTGAGTTCTACAAGTTGGATTTCGGCAAACTTTATACCGCTGTAACCAGCAAATCGCGTAGATCATGTTAGACATTTTGCATGTCAGTTTCACACTTATTGTAACATCCCAAGTTTCAACAATAATAATCAAGAATGAAAATTTCCCCAAAACTCAAAATTTGCAATTAACAAAAACTTTTTATATGCATATAGTGCCACATATAGTTTCTTGCATTTGAGTGAATTTCTTTTGTGCAATTGCCATGATGAGTGTTAGTATGATTATCAATTGCTATTTGAACCATAACAAAGATCATCAAACCCTAGTTTGAGGGGAAATGAAGAAAATGGGAAAAACCCATATTTCACTTACATACACAATATGCCAAATTGCAAATCTTCACTCTAGGCCATAATTGCTTGCCCCCTTGCTTGTAAAATACTTCAATATGATAAACTAACACAATTGCATCCTTGGATCAAGAATCAAACACAAGGAAATTAAAATTTCTACATACATATGATAATGGTCATATGGCCCAAAAATATTTTCTTCACTACTTTACCCCTCTGGTGTTCTCAATTCTTAAACTAAACTTGGTCAACCAAAGCCATGTCATCCAAGACCATGTCAGGGTGAGTAACTTTGATGTTGACCACCATGGCTAGAGTTGACTAGGTTGACCAGTATAAAGGTGACAAGTAGTGATGCTGAAATAAAGAGAAGATCATGTCACATTTGCCATTTTGCAAAACAACTCCAAATTGAACCCCACCACCACCAAACTAACCTATAATTAATATGTTTGAGTTCCACCAAAAAGAATTTCGAAATTCAAATTCAAAGTTCATGCGGCCATTGTGTCGAACACTTGGCAGGCAGTTTTCTGGTTTGATGTTACACCTCTTTGTCTAGCAGATTTTGGACTAAACCACTTTTGGTTTGTGATGATCACCCTCTCCTACATCCCCTGCACCTCTACTCGTCCTTGCCCCATCGATTAAAGCGTGGAAACAAACCTAAACAATGCCAAACTTTGCCATGCCGGCCACCTTTGGTCACCCTCTCTCTGGCCCTCCAGTCCCTCGCCAACCTTGTCCAGTACATGCCCCTGACCATGGTGATCACAACGGTACACGGCCCAGGCTCGCGCAGGCACGGCATTGGCCAGGAGACACGCGCCCAGCACCGTGCCAGAACGTGCCAGGCACGCGGTGATCGCGCTCTGGACGCGCCAGAGCATCTCGCGTGCCGTCGCCCTCGTCCTCCCCCTGCATCCCTATCTCTGTAACGAGCATCGCCTCCCCGCCCTCTACCCCCTAGACACACTCAAGCGACTGCGGCTGCCTCGTCACCGTCGTCCTCGCCGGAGAAGTACCGCGGGTACTGCCGCACTCGAAACGAACCACCGATCGATCCCATCTCCATTTTCCTGCGCCAGCTGCACCTAGCGCATCGCCAGGACACCGCCCACACGCTGCCGTCCTTGCCTTGCCCCTTCGAGCACCCCAAGCACCGCGCCATGGCCGCTCCCCCACAGCACCTCACGGTCACCTCCGCCCGCTATAAATAGAGGAGCTCTGATCTCCATTTCTTCACAACATCTGCTCCCCTCTCATCCCTGCCTCCTCTCCACTCATCAATTTGACACCACACCACCGGAGCTGCTCCAATCGCAAGACGAAGGCCGCCGGAGCTCGCAGATCCTCGCCATCGATTGACGCCACCCCGAGCCTCGCCACTGCTACCAGGAGCCTCAGCATCCTCGACAACGCCACCTCGCCACCAGCAGAGCCCCGCGGGAACGCCGGTAAGGCCGTCGACCCCCTACGTCCGCCACCAGAACCTCGCCTTCTCGTCGGAGAAGACGACGATTGCTGGCCGTCGATCCCTCCCCTAATCCAACGCCTCTCAGCGCGCGTACCGTTTCGCGTGGTTAAGAGCCACTGACGGGTGGCCCCCACCACGTCAGGGCAGCCCACTCGCACCCGTGGCTTGTTGGGCTGCGCAGTAGTTTTAAATACCGTTTCGGCCCGTTAAGGTTTCCCGCCCAAGCCCACGATCCAAATTTAGGTTTAAACTTATTTCAAATTGTGCTGCAGATGGTTTAGTAAAATTTGAATAGTTTGAAATCTGCCAAACCAAATTTAGCAAACTTTATACTGTTGGAAAGCCCATGAATTTATCTAACCAATGCCACTGGTCCCACCTCCAAATTCATAGTAGATTTAATTTGATAAAAAAGACAAGACAGGGACTTTTGAACATTCAAACTTTATTTAAAATTTAACCAGAATAGATTTTTAATTGATTCCAATTCTAATAAATCACAAATGATGTCCTCTAATTGATTATGCAATAATATAGACATGTTATTTGTATGATCATGGACTAGATCAAATAAAATGGCTATGTAGTCAATTCTAGCGCAATTAAATTTGGAATTCAAATTCAACAACTAATATGAGAGCTACCTCTCATTTAAATCTTGATCCTAAGTAATATAACCAGGGGGAAAGACTTAGGCTAATGAACCCTTGATAAGTATTACTTAGAGATTTTAATTCATTTAAATATTAAGTTTTAAGACTATGTGAAGTGTAGCACTTCAATTAAATTATACTCACATATAATAGATATGAAATGTTGACTTTGGGTCAACCTATATTTCATACCTTATTATTATATGAAGAGATTAAATCTTAATATGAGGTAATGAGAAGAAATTATTTTCCTCTAAGGATCTACATACCAAATTTAAGACATAGGAATAAAGAGAGGAAATTATTCTTCTTTCAAATAAAGACTAATCCAATAATCCACCATGCCATGTTTGATTGATGATAGGATTAGTGTGTGAACTCTTTTGAGTGTTTCTAGTTTAGTATGTGAGCTTGGTTTAGTATTTATACCTCGTATTCGTATATAGACGCTAGTAACAAGGAATACCAAGAGGAGGAGGCCTACTCTCAGGAAGAAGAAGAGAACTTCGATAACTACTCAGCTCAAGGCAAGCTAACCCTTGCTAAACACAAGTGCTTAGCTCTACAAGAGCAAAGGCACCATCACACTTTACTTTTATGTATTACCTATCCCATGTTGTTACTTACATTTACTTTTGCTTATTTATTTCAAAGTACTCTTTGATTTATGATTCACTTGGTCTAGAGTAGAACAATACTTGAAGTTAGATTAACACAACTCAAAGCTAGATAGCACCCCTCATATAGTTGCTAGTGCTAATCAATTAAAATTGACTACTCTAGATGGGAACTTGGTGAAGTGTAATAACTTTGAAAGAAAGTAAAGTGGAGGTGGAATTGAACAAGAGAAGATGGTGATTTTTGATAAAAATTGATGATTGGGTTTGAATGCGATACCCTTCCAATTATACAAGTACCCCCACAATACCTGATTATGGGTAGGGCTTAACTAGAAGCTTGTGTATGTTAGTATGGGTTCCCTCTAAACAAGCATCATAGGGGTTACGCCGAGGCTGCCTCCGTTAGGTGTGGAATGATGTTTAAATGAGGTGAATGTACGGCCCAAGCCCTATGCAGTTCCCGGGTTAACTGCGGTTTCCACCGGGAGGCCAAGCTCATGGGGAGAGGTGCTCATACTAGCATATATAAGTGAAAGGTTACGGTTGATGATCCGCGTACTGTGTTACGATGATTCGGGGTTATCCTCGACGGATGTAATCAAAAGTTGTGGCACAAGAGTACAACCTCTGCAGAGTGTTAAACCTATTCGAATAGCCATGTCCACGGTTACGGACGATTGGAAAGGCCATACTATCTCCGTTATCATAATGTTTGATTTTAAAAAGGAATGATGAATTGAAAGGTGATATTGAGGTGAATCAATATGAGTTGTGGGAATGACACTAATGTTCCCACTTGAGTTAGTCTAGCACATGATAAGGCTTTACTAAATGTTTATCAAAATAAAACTTGGCTTTATGCAAATAAACCTAGAGCTTAGCATCCTTTACTACACTTAATAAGTAATTAATTTAGAGTTAGTTTGCGAGTACTTTAAAGTACTCATGGCTTTGCCCTGGCTATTCAAATGCCATACTATGAAGGAGAGCACCAGTATCAGGATGACGGACAGCAGGACGTCTATGATAACTAGGATCGTCTTCTAACGTCAAGCGTTGCCTGTGGAATAGATAGTCCACTACTACTTCGCTTCCGCTACTATGTGTGTTGTTGAACAATATATTTGTGTAATATTGGATCATGTGATCTATGGTTGTAAGACAATATGTGTTGTAATAAATGATGACTCTATGCTACTTACTATTATGTCTCGCAAAAACGTTATTCCTGGGATTGCGATGTACGGCATAATAGGCATCTGGACTTAAAAATCCGGGTGTTGACAAGTTGGTATCAGAGCCATTGTTTGACCTTAGGAGACCCTAGTTAGAATGGACGCTCAAAAAACTTAGTTTCAAATTCCATGAATTGACTAGTTATGAAAACTTTATTCCCCCTCTTACCTTGAAGAGTCTTTGGCAAACTTTAAATTCATGATCTTTCTTATGAATGAATTAAAATTTGGAATACTTGCACTTCTCTAAATTAATCATCTACTCCCTCTACAGATGGATCACGTCGTTGATGCGCAGCCCTTTCTCCAGACTGAGTTCTATCAGTTGGGGAACGGTGGAGAGATCATCTTCGAGAGGGACCTCTTCTCCCTCTCAGAGTTCCTCGGGCGCCCACCACCGGAAGTCTTTGGTGGAATGATCAATGACCAGCCCGGTGGTCAACTCCAGTGGGTGATCATGGTGGATCTTCGTGGAAGGTTCACGCTCCCAATGAGCGCAAGATCCAGTTCTCCTTCCGGGAGAACAACTGGGCGGATGGTCTCGCACGGGGACTTCAGGAGGGGCTCGCACGTCTGTGCGGGCAAAACTTCATGGATGTCGTGGTATCGTCACGGCATATGCCATAGGGTGGCTAATCGAAGTGGTTCCTGAGAGATCTCACGGCGGTATCCGGAAGCGGGTATGGGCACGAGCGACACGGCGACGTACCCAGGTTCGAGGCCCTCCGATGGAGGTAAAACCTCTACTCCTGCTGTGAGTGTATATGATGGTCACACAGTACAAGGTTGCTCCTTGAGCTGTGTCCGGCTGGCCCTGAGAGGCTAAGGGAGACGATGGTCTCTCTCACAGGGCAGCTCTGTAGGTAGGTGAAAGCAATGAAATGATCGATCGTCCCCGCACTAGAGGGGTAGTGCGGCTTATATAGGCACCGGCACTTTTACACATAAGACCCTATAGTCTACTGGCCGGCTTGGCCGGCTTCGGCTCCCGCTCCTTCCCGAGGCGGTGACGTCAGGAGTGGTTGAGCGTCATGGCCTGTCCCATCCGGCTGCCACGGTCAGCGGTATGGAGGAGGTGTCCCTGTCGCCGTCAGCCACTGTGGCCGGTACGGATCGTCGTAAGCCCTGACGGCCTGTCCATCGCGCGGCACTATTGCTCTACAGTGCCCCGCGTATCACGGAAGATGGAGTCAGCGTGGACTTTGGGAACCCGGATCACCTACCCGGTTCCTTCCAGTGCAAGACTCGCCAGCCTCGAGTCGGTCTGAGGTACAAACCCCAGTCGGATATGGCTTGTAGAAGCCGGCCCAACTACAGCATTGGTGGCCGTAGCCAGGCCGACTAGGACCTAGAGCCAGCCGGCTTCCAGACCAGCCGGCCACGGCGCCAGCCGGCTGCTCCTCAGCCGGCCTTTGCCGCGAGCCGGCCAGTGGCCAGCCGGCTGCTCCGCGTCCATTGCCCTATCCGGGGTCTTCCCCCCGACAATGGACTTCGAGGATAGCTGCTTTGTGCACTATGCAAGGCACAACTCCCTCGGGGTGCCAATGAACCTGCCGTCGCACCCGCAACTTCGCCACCATGTGGATCATCTCGACTTCATGTTGAATGAGACCCGCATCGACCTCGACAACTCCCGCGAATACGCCAACCACACTCACATCCAGTTGGCGCAGCAGGCGGAGACCATCAAGGTCATCGCCGGAGAACGCAGGGCACTCCGCCGTGCCAACCAGAAGAAGGACTATGCCATCAACCGCCTCAAGGCCAGGATCGCCACTCTGAAGGCGACCATCGCCACCCAAGCTGAACAGATCCTGGAGCTGGAGGGCGAAGGTGAAGGGGAGAACATCCAGGGGGACGGCTACTCCTACGTCAGCAACGACGACGACTACGAGGAGGAGGAAGACGACGACCTGGAGTTCCACCCTTACGAGGATGGCCACGAGCACCTGGCTGCCGGGGTAGACAATGTCTACCCTATCAACGTCGATGGCGAGTAGTCCCGTCTGAGCACTTGCGCCCCATGTTATGTATCGGTCCTTTGTACCCGCCCCTTGTATCGTAGTTTGTTGAAAGGGTTCTTCAAACCCTCCGGAACATTTGGCTTGTAATATTTGCTACCTCCATGACTATGTTTGTGTGTGTGTAATATTATTATAATTATGAAATCAAGTTTTAAGTTGTGTGAAATTTTATCCCAAAATGAGCCATAGAAATTTCCCTCTCATCTCATGATCCCTATCACTGTTCAGATGGCACCCCCAACTCGCAGCGAAGCCGCAATGCTGCAAATGCTGCAACAGATGATGGCAGAGAGAGAAGCAGAGAGAGTTGACCGTCAAGCCAATCTAGCTGCACTTCAACAGATTGCTCAGGGCAATCAAGGCCACGGAAACCACGACCACCCAGGGTCGAAGCTGAAAAACTTCCAAAACACCAATCCACCAGTGTTCAGCAAGACGGAGGAACCCCTCGATGCTGATGATTGGCTCCAAACTATGGAGAACAATCTCGAGGTTGCCGGAGTGGAGGACAACGAGAAGGTGTTGTTCGCCACCCACTATCTGGCTGGACCTGCACGTGCCTGGTGGACAAGTGCCCGCGCATTAAATGCGGGGCAAATGATGACTTGGGAAGATTTCAAACTCAAGTTTAGCAAGTATCACATGCCCCCGGGCTTGATCAAGAAGATGAGGGATGAGTTCAGGGAACTGAAGCAAGGCAGAATGACCGTGGTGGAATACCGCGACAAGTTCCTCACTTTGTCAAGGTACGCCCCGGATGAGACGGATACCGTCGAGAAGAGGAAGGAGAGGTTTCTGAATGGACTGCACGATGAGATGCAGACTGTACTGATCAATATCCCCTTTGCTGACTTAGAAGCCCTCGTTGACTCCGCCATTCAAATGGAGGGGAAGATACACCAAGCCAATGAGAACCGCAAGCGCCGCATGATGAACCAGAGTGGGCCCAGCAATAACCACAAGTATCGCCCCAGCTCAAGTGGAGGTTTCGCCCCAAGAAACAACAAGCCCCCGATGCAGAATCCACGTCCGAGTTATCAGAACCGGAGTGGAGGAAACCCCAGGTCAGGAGGCCACAACAACCACAACAACAACAACAACAACAACTTCAACCGCGCTCCACCCCGCGCCCCCAACAACAACTCCAACACTGCTCCAAGGACTCGGAGCAATGCTGTTCCCATCACCCCCAAGGACAAATCCACCTACAACTGCTACGAGTGCGGAGTGGCGGGGCACTTCTCCTACGAGTGCCCCAAGAAGCTCGCCAAGACTGCCGCCAACACCTCAGGCCCTGCTCAGCAGCAGCGTCGTGTCACCACCAACAAGAAGTTCTCCTCCAACAACCCGAACAACCGCAACGGCCGCCTCTACCACATGAATGCAGAAGAAGCTCAGGAAGCCCCAGACGTTGTGCTGGGTATGTTCTCTGTTAACTCAATACCTGCAAGAGTGCTGTTTGATTCTGGAGCATCGCATTCCTTTATTACCGAAGATTTTGCATGCACTAGTAAGATTCAACCCATCAGTTTGAAGCATGTCATGATAGTTCAAATACCCGGATCAACAACTAAAGCTAGAAAAATTTGCAAAGATGTGCCTATCAGAATTCATGAAATAGAATTTTATGCCAATTTGATTGTTCTGGGAGCCAAGGGTTTGGAAGTAGTCCTGGGAATGGACTGGATGGCGAAACATCATGGACTGATTGATTGTGCCAAGAAGGCCATCACCATGACTAGTAGCACTGGAATAATAGTCGAACACATATCTGAAAAGATGCCCAGAAAGTTTACCTGCAACCAAAGCCTAGCCAAACCCACCTTGGATCAGATCAGGGTCGTTTGTCGATATCCTGATGTGTTTCCAGATGATCTACCCGGTATGCCCCCAGATCGGGATATCGAGTTTATCATCGAGTTAATCCCCGGAACCGGACCTATAGCCCAGAGAGCCTATAGCATGAACCCGGCAGAGTTAGTGGAACTGAAGAAGCAACTGGATGATATGCTATTCAAAGGTCTGATTCAACCAAGTGCGTCACCTTGAGATCGCCGCTTTGTTTGTGGATAAGAAGGACGGTGCCACTCGTTTGGTTACGGACTACCGTAAGCTCAACGATGTCACCATCAAGAACAAGTACCCGTTGCCAAAGATAGAAGATCTGTTTGACCAGCTGACCGGAGCCCAAGTATTCTCGAAGATTGATCTGCGAACAGGATACCATCAGCTGAAGATTCGTGCCACCGATATCCCAAAAACTGCCTTCACCACCAGATATGGATTGTACGAGTACAATGCCATGTCATTTGGATTGACCAATGCCCCCGCTTACTTCATGAATCTCATGAATAAGATCTTTATGAACTTCCTAGACAAGTTTGTCGTTGTCTTCATCGACGACATCCTCATCTACTCCAAGTCCGAAGAAGAACATGAGCAACATTTGGAAGTGGTCCTAGATACCCTCCGGGAACATCAGTTATATGCCAAGTTCAGCAAGTGTGAGTTCTGGTTGAAAGAAGTAGGATTCTTGGGTCATATCTTGTCAGCCGGAGGAATTGCCGTTGACCCCGCAAAAATCAAGACTGTTGAAGAATGGAAAGCCCCAACCACTCAGACCGAAGTCCGTGCATTTCTCGGATTGGCGGTATATTACCGCCGATTCGTTGAAGGATTCTCGAGCATAGCAAGACCAATGACTCAATTGTTGAAGAAGGACCGGAAGTTCGAATGGACCGACAAGTGTGAAGAGAGCTTTCAACAGCTCAAGCTAAGATTTACATCAGCCCCAATACTGGTTATGCCGGACATTACCAAGCCATTTGATGTGTACTGTGACACCTCCAAGATTGGTCTTGGATGTGTGCTGATGCAAGAAGGCAAAGTGATATCCTACCTGTCAAGACAACCAAGCAAAGATGAACAGAACTATCCAACCCATGACTTAGAGCTAGCAGCCGTGGTTTTAGCACTGAAAGTATGGCGTCATTACCTCATGGGTAATCGATGCGAGGTTTACTCGGACCACAAGAGCCTGAAGTATATCTTCACGCAAAAGGAGCTGAATATGAGACAGCGCAGATGGATAGAGTTAATCAAGGATTACGACATGGAAATCCACTATCACCCCGACAAGGCCAATGTGGTAGCGGATGCTCTGAGTAGACTGCCGTGTCAGTTAAACTCCATGTTAGCGATTGAGCAACCCAGCCTGTTTGAAGAGTTTGAACAGTTTAGGCTTGAACTGGTTAGCGAAGGATATCTCGCCAGCATTGAACTCCAACCCACCCTGATTAGCCAGATCAAGGAAGCTCAGAAAGGAAATGCTAGCATTGATGGAATCAAGAGCCAAATAGCTGCCGGAAAAGCACCGGGATTCACCGTAGATGAAGAAGGAGTGCTATGGTATAACAAGCGCCTTTGCGTGCCGTCAGACTCAGAATTGAAGCAAGTTATTCTGAAAGAAGCCCACGACACCCTGTACTCCATTCACCCCGGAGGAACCAAGATGTACCAGGATTTGAAGGAACAATTCTGGTGGCATGGAATGAAGAGAGAAATTGGAAGCTACATCGCCAAGTGTGATATCTGTCAAAGAGTCAAAGCTGAACACCAACGCCCCGCAGGACTGTTGCAACCCCTACAGATTCCTGAATGGAAATGGGATTCCGTAGGAATGGACTTCATCACCGGACTGCCCAAATCTAATAAAGGAAATGATTCCATCTGGGTAGTGGTCGACAGACTAACCAAAGTCGCCCACTTCATCCCCGTCAAGACCACCTATCAAGGACCTAGACTCGCAGAGCTATATATCTCAAGGATAGTCAGCCTGCACGGAACCCCGAAGTCGATAGTATCCGACAGAGGATCCCAATTCACCTCCAGATTCTGGCAGAAAGTACATGAAGGACTCGGAACTCGTCTGAATTTCAAGATGACCTATCACCCGTGCAGTGCATGGACAGACTGAACGAGTCAACCAGATACTAGAAGATATGTTGAGAGCATGTGTGTTAGAGTATGGATCTAAGTGGGAAGACTGCTTGCCGTACGCAGAATTCTCGTACAACAACAGCTACCAAGCCAGCTTGCAGATGGCCCCCTTCGAAGCATTGTACGGAAGGAAGTGCCGTACCCCTCTGAATTGGTCGGAAGTAGGAGAGAGTCAAGTCTTTGGACCAGATATTCTCCGAGAAGCCGAAGAGAAGGTTCACAAGATCCGCGAGTACCTCAAGATAGCCCAATCAAGACAGAAGAGCTACACCGACAAGAGACGCCGAGATATGACCTTCGAGATCGGAGATTTCGTATATCTCAAAGTGTCCCCTCTTAAAGGAATGCAGAGATTCCAACTTAAAGGGAAGCTTGCACCCCGATATGTCGGACCTTTCAAAGTCCTGAGTCGCCGAGGAGAAGTATCCTATCAGCTGGAGTTACCGGAAGAAATGTCAGCGGTGCACAATGTGTTTCACATCTCGCTACTCCGGAAGTGCTTAGAAGTGCCTGAGAAGACCGAGGTTTTCAAGAACATCGACCATCGAGCTGTGGATATCAACTCAGATCTGACATACCGCGAAGTACCTATTCGCATCTTGGAAGAAGCCTTCAGAACCACCCGTACCCGAAGTATCAAGTTTCTGAAGATCCAATGGAGTAATCACACCGAAGAAGAAGCCACTTGGGAGAGAGAAGACTTCATGAGGACTGAGTACCCAGATCTCTTTAGTACCTAGTTTTCTCGCAGATCTCGGGACGAGATCTTTTGTAAGGGGGAAGGGTTTGTAACATCCCAAGTTTCAACAATAATAATCAAGAATGAAAATTTCCCCAAAACTCAAAATTTGCAATTAACAAAAACTTTTTATATGCATATAGTGCCACATATAGTTTCTTGCATTTGAGTGAATTTCTTTTGTGCAATTGCCATGATGAGTGTTAGTATGGTTATCAATTGCTATTTGAACCCTAACAAAGATCATCAAACCCTAGTTTGAGGGGAAATGAAGAAAATGGGAAAAACCCATATTTCACTTACATACACAATATGCCAAATTGCAAATCTTCACTCTAGGCCATAATTGCTTGCCCCCTTGCTTGTAAAATACTTCAATATGATAAACTAACACAATTGCATCCTTGGATCAAGAATCAAACACAAGGAAATTAAAATTTCTACATACATATGATAATGGTCATATGGCCCAAAAATATTTTCTTCACTACTTTACCCCTCTGGTTTTCTCAATTCTTAAACTAAACTTGGTCAACCAAAGCCATGTCATCCAAGACCATGTCAGGGTGAGTAACTTTGATGTTGACCACCATGGCTAGAGTTGACTAGGTTGACCAGTATAAAGGTGACAAGTAGTGATGCTGAAATAAAGAGAAGATCATGTCACATTTGCCATTTTGCAAAACAACTCCAAATTGAACCCCACCACCACCAAACTAACCTATAATTAATATGTTTGAGTTCCACCAAAAATAATTTCGAAATTCAAATTCAAAGTTCATGCGGCCATTGTGTCGAACACTTGGCAGGCAGTTTTCTGGTTTGATGTTACACCTCTTTGTCCAGCAGATTTTGGACTAAACCACTTTTGGTTTGTGATGATCACCCTCTCCTACATCCCCTGCACCTCTACTCGTCCTTGCCCCGTCGATTAAAGCGTGGAAACAAACCTAAACAATGCCAAACTTTGCCATGCCGGCCACCTTTGGTCACCCTCTCTCTGGCCCTCCAGTCCCTCGCCAACCTTGTCCAGTACATGCCCCTGACCATGGTTATCACAACGGTACACGGCCCAGGCTCGCGCAGGCACGGCATTGGCCAGGAGACGCGCGCCCAACACCGTGCCAGAACGTGCCAGGCACGCGGTGATCGCGCTCTGGACGCGCCAGAGCATCTCGCGTGCCGTCGCCCTCGTCCTCCCCCTGCATCCCTATCTCTGTAACGAGCATCGCCTCCCCGCCCTCCACCCCCTAGACACACTCAAGCGACTGCGGCTGCCTCGTCACCGTCGTCCTCGCCGGAGAAGTACCGCGGGTACTGCCGCACTCGAAACGAACCACCGATCGATCCCATCTCCCTTTTCCTGCGCCAGCTGCACCTAGCGCATCGCCAGGACACCGCCCACACGCTGCCGTCCTTGCCTTGCCCCTTCGAGCACCCCAAGCACCGCGCCATGGCCGCTCCCCCACAGCACCTCACGGTCACCTCCGCCCGCTATAAATAGAGGAGCTCTGAGCTCCATTTCTTCACAATATCTGCTCCCCTCTCATCCCTGCCTCCTCTCCACTCATCAATTTGACACCACACCACCGGAGCTGCTCCAATCGCAAGACGAAGGCCGCCGGAGCTCGCAGATCCTCGCCATCGATTGACGCCACCCCGAGCCTCGCCACTGCTACCAGGAGCCTCAGCATCCTCGACAACGCCACCTCGCCACCAGCAGAGCCCCGCGGGAACGCCGGTAAGGCCGTCGACCCCCTACGTCCGCCGCCAGAACCTCGCCTTCTCGTCGGAGAAGACGACGATTGCTGGCCGTCGATCCCTCCCCTAATCCAACGCCTCTCAGCGCGCGTACCGTTTCGCGTGGTTAAGAGCCACTGACGGGTGGCCCCCACCTCGTCAGGGCAGCCCACTCGCACCCGTGGCTTGTTGGGCTGCGCAGTAGTTTTAAATACCGTTTTGGCCCGTTAAGGTTTCCCGCCCAAGCCCACGATTCAAATTTAGGTTTAAACTTATTTCAAATTGTGCTGCAGATGGTTTAGTAAAATTTGAATAGTTTGAAATCTGCCAAACCAAATTTAGCAAACTTTATACTGTTGGAAAGCCCATGAATTTATCTAACCAATGCCACTGGTCCCACCTCCAAATTCATAGTAGATTTAATTTGATAAAAAAGACAAGACAGGGACTTTTGAACATTCAAACTTTATTTAAAATTTAACCAGAATAGATTTTTAATTGATTCCAATTCTAATAAATCACAAATGATGTCCTCTAATTGATTATGCAATAATATAGACATGTTATTTGTATGATCATGGACTAGATCAAATAAAATGGCTATGCAGTCAATTCTAGAGCAATTAAATTTGGAATTCAAATTCAACAACTAATATGAGAGCTACCTCTCATTTAAATCTTGATCCTAAGTAATATAACCAGGGGGAAAGACTTAGGCTAATGAACCCTTGATAAGTATTACTTAGAGATTTTAATTCATTTAAATATTAAGTTTTAAGACTATGTGAAGTGTAGCACTTCAATTAAATTATACTCACATATAATAGATATGAAATGTTGACTTTGGGTCAACCTATATTTCATACCTTATTATTATATGAAGAGATTAAATCTTAATATGAGGTAATGAGAAGAAATTATTTTCCTCTAAGGATCTACATACCAAATTTAAGACATAGGAATAAAGAGAGGAAATTATTCTTCTTTCAAATAAAGACTAATCCAATAATCCACCATGCCATGTTTGATTGATGATAGGATTAGTGTGTGAACTCTTTTGAGTGTTTCTAGTTTAGTATGTGAGCTTGGTTTAGTATTTATACCTCGTATTCGTATATAGACGCTAGTAACGAGGAATACCAAGAGGAGGAGGCCTACTCTCAGGAAGAAGAAGAGAACTTCGATAACTACTCAGCTCAAGGCAAGCTAACCCTTGCTAAACACAAGTGCTTAGCTCTACAAGAGCAAAGGCACCATCACACTTTACTTTTATGTATTACCTATCCCATGTTGTTACTTACATTTACTTTTGCTTATTTATTTCAAAGTACTCTTTGATTTATGATTCACTTGGTCTAGAGTAGAACAATACTTGAAGTTAGATTAACACAACTCAAAGCTAGATAGCACCCCTCATATAGTTGCTAGTGCTAATCAATTAAAATTGACTACTCTAGATGGGAACTTGGTGAAGTGTAATAACTTTGAAAGAAAGTAAAGTGGAGGTGGAATTGAACAAGAGAAGATGGTGATTTTTGATAAAAATTGATGATTGGGTTTGAATGCGATACCCTTCCAATTATACAAGTACCCCCACAATACCTGATTATGGGTAGGGCTTAACTAGAAGCTTGTGTATGTTAGTATGGGTTCCTTCTAAACAAGCATCATAGGGGTTACGCCGAGGCTGCCTCCGTTAGGTGTGGAATGATGCTAAAATGAGGTGAATGTACGGCCCAAGCCCTATGCAGTTCCCGGGTTAACTGCGGTTTCCACCGGGAGGCCAAGCTCATGGGGAGAGGTGCTCATACTAGCATATATAAGTGAAAGGTTACGGTTGATGATCCGCGTACTGTGTTACGATGATTCGGGGTTATCCTCGACGGATGTAATCAAAAGTTGTGGCACAAGAGTACAACCTCTGCAGAGTGTTAAACCTATTCGAATAGCCGTGTCCACGGTTACGGACGATTGGAAAGGCCATACTATCTCCGTTATCATAATGTTTGATTTTAAAAAGGAATGATGAATTGAAAGGTGATATTGAGGTGAATCAATATGAGTTGTGGGAATGACACTAATGTTCCCACTTGAGTTAGTCTAGCACATGATAAGGCTTTACTAAATGTTTATCAAAATAAAACTTGGCTTTATGCAAATAAACCTAGAGCTTAGCATCCTTTACTACACTTAATAAGTAATTAATTTAGAGTTAGTTTGCGAGTACTTTAAAGTACTCATGGCTTTGCCCTGGCTATTCAAATGCCAGACTATGAAGGAGAGCACCAGTATCAGGATGACGGACAGCAGGACGTCTACGATAACTAGGATCGTCTTCTAACGTCAAGCGTTGCCTGTGGAATAGATAGTCCACTACTACTTCGCTTCCGCTACTATGTGTGTTGTTGAACAATATATTTGTGTAATATTGGATCATGTGATCTATGGTTGTAAGACAATATGTGTTGTAATAAATGATGACTCTATGCTACTTACTATTATGTCTCGCAAAAACGTTATTCCTGGGATTGCGATGTACGGCATAATAGGCATCTGGACTTAAAAATCCGGGTGTTGACATTTATTTTCGCGGTATCCCTTTGATCCGCAACATCGTCTATAAAATAAATCCTATAATCTTTTTCCGAGAGATTCTTTTGGCGATACACTTGTAATGGAATTCTCTACAACTTCCGTGTAGAAAGTTCTTTCATCCGAAAAACTTCTTCTAATATTTTTTCACGAAAAGTGTAGTCCTATAACTGGTTTCGATATATTTCCTATAGGCAAAATGATCCTTATGATCATACCCATCTTCTAGCACCAGTTATAATTCTTTATCATGTTCACAAATGATGCATAACTTAGCCCTGGTTGTCTAGTTCATATTATTCAATAACAATTGAGTTATTTGAGTAAAGTGTGACATGTTCTAGTTTAGATTTTACCTTGCTTTAGTAGGGTGGAGATACTCTACCCCATATCACATGTGATGAATCTTTGTCATCCATTAGGCACCGCGAACCAAATCCCGATATCATTCATGCCTATACACCATCATGTCATTCAATCCTTCCACTTAGTTCGAACTATTCGACTTTCAAATGAGTTACTTGAGTGGTTCAATATATCATTAGTCCATATCCAATGCTATGTCTGACCTTGTGCTACTCTGACAAGTGTTGTCACACTATGTCAATTACATAAGCCTTGCTTTACAATACTTTATCCAATAGCACCACCGTCCAAAAATATTTGAATCCCTTTGCAAATACTCAAATTCAAATATGAGAATTTGAGTATGTATCCATTATTGTTTTCCTATAATCCTTTCTCAACATGATTCTTTTGTGAAGGTGAAATTTAAGATCACATCCACACACCAATACCACTAAACACTTTACCTTGAACCAATATCGTGTCTATTCAAATTCTTTTTCATTCATTCCTTTGACTTAGTTTAAAATTATTCAACTTACAAATGAGTAAATTGAGTAATTATATATATCATTTGTTTATACCCAAGCCTATGTGTAGTTCATACTATTTTGAGTAATTGTTGTCAAACTTATTCAATAGTATTGTTGTTGCACTATTTGTCACCTATGTGATTCAATTCAGCCGTTTCGAATTCTTTTCATGTTTTTCTAAAGCATACAGATTCTTCAATTATATCTTGGATAGTTCATTACTTTCTAATCATGTGACTTTCCGTCCAAACTCTCACCGCCATATCTTGCAAGCCAAACCTCATGCCATACCTTAGTACCATATATCGATTTCCGATTGTTGTCTTGTTTGATTTTATTGTTGTTGAATGGTGTGTTTATGTTGTGCTATATTCTATGTTATAGTTCATACGGAGAGGCATGCATTTTGATAAAGAGAAGTGAACGCGCTTCAACTACCAAAAAGGCAAGTGACATTCAAATCCTATCTATTTTATATTATGCATTAGTGTTTTCAATTAGTATGCATGGTAGGGTTTTTGTTTTCAAAAGAAAAGTATTATGCTATGCTTAGATCCTAGTAGTGTGTAGCCACCCTTTAATCACAACTTGCTAGGATTGTCAGAGGTGATTTAAAAATGATGCCAATGCTTTGTTTCATTTGTTGGTTAAAGTGTTGTTTGAAAATTTTAAAGTTAATAACCTTAGTGAAACACCTGGGTGGAATTGGTGTGGCTTTGGATTATGTTGAGTGGCTACCGGGGGCTACATACATGGGAGTGAACCATGGTATGTGGTGGTGACCTGGGGGGTGAGTACACTTGTGGTTTGCCAACCAGGAACAAAGAGATTGCTATGTCTTCCGTGTTTAGTGTACTTCCAGTGCAGCCTTATGATATTATGGGCTCTATCTTGATTGAGTAAGATGCGAGGGTTCAACTTGTTGCAAGACATTGGCTGGTAGCAGAATTATATGTGGGAACGGGTCTTGCTGGTATGGTTGCTCTCTCCTTCTGAAAGGTCTCGTCTTATTCTTCTCTCTGGATAGAATGGGTCATAAGGTGAAAGTGCACAACCTCTGCAGAGTTAAAAACTAAGATCTTAGCCGTGTCCCCGGTTATGGACAATTTGAGTCTCTAGACAAGGAAGTACGAAATAATCTCATCACCTTTTCTGAATGATTAAAAATTTGTGTAGAAACAATCACATGACGGGATTTTCCCAGGGCTACATACATGGCAGTGAAAACCACGGTATGTGGTGGTGACCTGAGGTTTATCCTAGTTGAGTGGCCCCAGGGCTACATACATGGCAGTGAAAACCATGGTATGTGGTGGTGACCTGGGAGTCATCTTGACTTTGTGCCCCCTTTTGTAAAAATCTTTTTCAAGAGTTACAAAATGTTTTGTTTAAAAAAACATAGGATAAAACTGGCTTTATGCAAATTTGCCTAAACTCCACTAGCCAAATATCATGTAGATATTCATGCCTAAAAACTGCAACCATATAAGTGTCATTTGCCAGTACATCATTGTACTGACCTCCATTCGTGGGGCTGCATATTCAAACGTGCAGGATTTTCTGAGGAGAAGAACGTGGTAGGATCTCGAGTCTACATTCCAACATGACTGCCTGTGGCACATGAAGATGATGAAGGCTCATTGATGACTTACATTCCGCTGTGTTTGTTCTGAACATTGTTGGGCTAGTCCATGTGACTATGCAATTTGTAAGGTTTTACTCTACCCTCTGGATCAACGATGTAGTAATTTGATACTATTGCAATGATTACTACATTTTGTAATGTGTGTGCTATCAGTGATCCCGGGAATAGCACTATACACAGGTATCTTACCTTTATTGAAAGGTAGGGTGCTACACAATTACAAACAAAAGTGAGGTACATATATACACCTTCCGATGAATTAGCTTAAATCAATGCATCCGAACAATCGGCTGCAGCAAGCATTGAAGTATTTACTTTACAGTAGGAGCATAAACGTTTTTCAGGACTTTTCTTTTGGAACCTCCGCTTCTTCGACTGCCTTTGAACTATCTTCATGTCTTTCAACTACGATGGTGGCAGGAATCTCCGCCTCGGGAAACAGATATCCTACATCACCATCGGCGTTGGCAATGACCATCAAGTTTGCGGAAGGATGTCTCAAGAGTACGAGGGAAAAGGCAGATTTAGCTCCAGCAATAAGTTGTGCATGAATCAGACCTCGAATCTTTTTGGTATTACTGAACTTTGACATCAAAGTCACTAAAGTAGGAGGGACTTCGTTCAAAGCAAACATTGTCTTCCATATCACCCTCAAACCAGTATAGCACTTGATGAAAAATCGGTGCACCTATTGCACCCGATCTTGAAACTTCGCGACAGTGGCATCTTTCGATTAGTTTCTCCAAAAAACCTCATCAAAGGATGAAAGATGAGTCAAGGCATTTACGCGTTCATGAACACGCTGGTTTTCCTCCGACAAGTTCAAGGCTATGACTACAAGAAAAAATGAGAGAGGTGGCATCATAAGAATATACCGTTTCAGTACTAAAAAGAAGGCCAACGCCTTCGTTCTCTTCTCCGGTGGCGACAACGCGCAGGAGAGCGTCGGCCACATCCCTCGCTAACGATAAGGGCGTCCACGTCGCCCACCATCTCAGAACCGCACCCAATTCTTCTCGCGTCCGAGCCTATCCCAAATGCACCCTGATTCGTGTCGTTTGGCATGCCAACACCTCCGTCACATCTCGGCCGTCGCCGGCAGGGATATGACGATAGGGACCTTAAGCAGAGCTATAAAAGCGTGTAGAAGATCACCATGATCTCACTGATGTTCTCCACTCCTCCATTTCCCCTCAGATCCTCTCAATCCCTCACACCTCTCTATGAACCACAACCGGCGTCGCGGAAGAAGCCGGCGATACAGACCACCCCAACATCTAGCTCGTGGTCGAGGAGGTGCGCCTTGGCGTGTAGATCATCTCGGAGGAGCCCAACATCAAGGTGAGGTCGAGGCGACACAAATTTGAAGATTCCCTTTCTCAGTACGTCGCCGGTAATGGTGAAATCGAGCTCAACTCCGGCGGCAATCCTCGTCGCCGACCACACCATCGTACTCAAGGTAAGTTTGCGCGTTTGTAGAGCTTACTTTCGCATCGTATCGACTTCTGTAGCTCCATTTAGCCACCTCGCCGGAGAGCACTGCCACGGGTCATGTTTTCTGATGAACTTCTGGCAAGCAATAGTCCATTCCGCCACCACCATCGTGTTCCTCGTCTTCTCGTCGTTCGATTGCCTCCAACGGGAAGTCCGGGGGTGCCTTGTAGTGGCGGTTCCGTCTTCATCTGACCGCCGATGTCAAGCCGCCGGTAGAGATGACGTGGCCGTGGGCTCCCCGAACCTGTTGACTTTGTCGTTGCCCCGTGGCAGCTGACCTGTACCAGACCCACCAGTCAGTCTCGGCAGCTAGGACATGTCACGGTAGGTTTAGTGTTTTCTATTTAATGAAATTCCAGGAAAATAAATAAAATTCATTTCAACTCAAAAAATGCAAATAAGATATCAAATTCTCACAAAAATAAACTCTACTCAATAAAAATATAATATGAAAATGTTTGTCCAAAATAAAAATTCAATTATTTTCACCTTCGTTAATTATGCCTTTTCTTTTATCCAAAATACAATTAGAATTCAATAATTAGTTAAGCTTTACAAAATAAATAATATCTACTCAGTAAGTCAAGAAAATTTTAAGATTAATTTTATTTATCATATTTTCATTAACTTAAATATTAGTGGTATTTTAAAAACCCTAATTTGCTTAAATATTTAAATAATAATAAAGTAAGAAAATGTTAAAAACTAATATTATTTTAGTAGTGAAAAGTTATTTATTTACTTAAATATTTTAGTCAACAAGTTATCAATTTAAAACTTAATAACAATTATAAAACCTTGATTCCTGAATTAAACCGTAAACAGTATTTATCTTAATTATGATTAAACCTTTTAAAATAATAAAATGTTAAACCCATTAATAATTTTATTTCAAAGTAACTAGTAACCTCAACTCCATTACAAATTATTATTTTGAGGCTTATATCACAATTTAGAAACCTAGTTCCAATAGGAATAAAAACCCTTAACCCTATTCTTTTATGTTAGAACGCTAAGTTGTTCACATTTCTAAAACCCTACGTAGTGATGAAATGTGATCATATGATTTGCACTCTTACTCATAGATTCATCCTAATAGAATTTATGCATGCTCATGATCTCCTAAAATAAAACCAAACCAATTCACATGAAGTCATCATTTCATGTCTTCATTTTTGAATAAACCTTATATGACCAATTAGTATCACCTTATGGTGCTAATGCCTAACAAAGCCTTAAATGTTTATGAAATCAACTACGTAAGGTTCCTCTAATAATATTTGAAAGACTCAATTGAACATAATGATGAACCCTAATTAACTTGTTAGTGGCATATCCTCAACCTTAACCATCATTACTTAGTAGAACCATGGTGATCAACCATAATACCAACCTTGGATAGTAATTCACCTTACATGCTCCTACTCAACTAAACTTTACTTGAGGATAATAAACCACCTAGTTTAGGAACCCATTATTGATTACTTAGTAAAGCAAATGAGAAGTCATAATAAACCCTAATGTTTAACTCATGGCACCACCTTGATAACTATCCTTGGATATGATACCTATGATCAACCACAGTAATAAATCTATCAATACTTGGTTCATATAGACTCATTCTATCTAAGATCCAACTAGTCCCTAATTAGTGAATTAAATGAACCTAATAGTGAATCTTAGTAAACCCTAGGAACACATAGCTCCTACTTATAGTGATGAGGTCTAAGACCCCGTGTGTGGCCCGATCTTGCGGTTGACCCGAAATCCAAAGGAGGGAGAGAGGGAGAGCGCGAAGAACACGAAGAACACGATGAACACGATGAACTCACGCACGCACACCAACCCGATACAATCGATACTTACCCCGTGGCTCGATGGACCACGCCAATAGAATCAACCCGGAAGAGACACGCGGTAGAATTCCGAGCGGAGAGATTGGTGAGGGAGATGAATCTAGGAGTGGGAGAGAGAGTGGGTAACACTAGAATCTCACACACCAAATCCAATCATCCAACATAGGTAGCCTTGATACAAAGGGGATGAAACCCTAGGGAGACAAAGCTCATATCCATGTTTAAGCTATCATCTTGTCTAAAGAGGTAAGGGGGCGACCTGGGGGCTTATATAGGCATACAAGGCAGCATGGGTCAAAAAGGTACAAGTTGGTGGGTCAAACCCGACGAATCCGGTCACAGGGCCGATCTGACCGGGCCTGGGACCGGCCCATCCGGTTCACAACCGGATTCTGGACCGGGCGGTGACAGGGCGAGGCTTCGGGAGCCCCGGGATTGCGTCCGGATGGCACCGGTCGTCGTTCCGGTCGAAAACCGGCCGGGCCGGTTAGGGGGCCGGTCAACCGGGCCTGTGACCGGGTGGGCCGGTCAGGGGGCCGGTCAACCGGGCCTGTGACCGGCCGGCCTCCCTCCTCCCGCTTCTTCTTCCTCTTCCTTCCTTCTTCCTTCATTGTTCCTTCCTTCTTCTTCTTCTTCCTTCTTCCTTGCACCATGATGAATGGCTCCTCTTCCCTTCCCTCGCTTCCTTGCACCATGGGTGTTCCTCCTCTCCGGTCCTCGATGACTCTTGTACCTAATGACATATAACATGCCGACATGAGGTAGCATTCCATTCAAGGTATCTACGAGGTCGAGTATCGAGAGGAAGGAGTTCACCTTGACGCGTGTAGCGTGGGTTAGGGTTGAAGGTCCACTTGGGGGACTCTTTGGCCATGGTGTAGCGTCGACGATAGGCGGGGCTGCACTTGATGGTCTTGGTGTAGCGACGTCGGTGACCGGGGCTACATCATATAGTAATTCTTGTTCTTTATTAAACACATTCTTCAAAAGTTATTCTTTTGAAGTAAATACCAAGCCAAACATAGAAACAAATAGTTATTACTTTTAATACTTATTATTTCTTAAATAACATGTTCTTCAAAAGTTATTCCTTTGAAGTATAATATAAGTAATCATCTGACATGCACTGTAGAAATTAAAACTGACAACTACTCTTGTGCAACCACTATTCCTTTGTGTGTATGATTGTTATTATGTCTTATATCACTTGTTTATGATACTAAGGTAACCAAATCTTAATAAGAACCTTGTTTGTGAAACCACTCTAAAAGTGCAACACATCCTAAAGAAATCTTTACAACTCACCCAATCCTAAGTCATCGGGGTTAGGTTACGCTCGGGACGATTGCATCTCATACTATGCATTATAACATCTTTGCCAGTTCTTTAAACATTGTCCTTACCGGACGATGATGGTATTTCAGAATTTGGAGTTATCGCTTTTTCCTGCATAATCTTGCAGTCAAGAAAGGAAAGTTCATCGCTTGCTCATGTCATTTGATTAATTTTATCAAACTACATGAAAAATACTATACTTATCACTCTTGCATTGAAAAGCAAAATATTATTTTACAATTATGAATATGACTGTGGTGGCCAATGGAACCATGGTATGTGTTGATGGTGGAGGTTAGATTGCAAGGGTACTACTCATCTAGGAATAATCACCAATGCCGTCTAGTGATTCTAGCGCCGTACATATCACGTTAACTATGAGATCTATAATGGCTCTAGGGAAGTTAGTTGTATCCTTTTCCTTCTGCATATCAACGGACTTGATAGAGCATGGCTGGGTGTTGCGAGAACACTGCAATGGTTGGGAAATCCTTTAAAATCCCCATCCTTGAGGATGAGTGCGCTCTACCGTCTATGATGGATTGTCCATAGTACATCGTGGGTAAAGCCGAATGATCGGGAGAAGTCTACCGGGACTATGCGGATGGACAAAAGGGTGGGTATGCAGGGTCACGGAGAAGGCAGTGATTGGCTTGGTTCTTATACCTGGCCTCACACAAAGGAAGTGTGGACGGAGTCTTAAGCCCGGTTGGCAACAAGGATAAGTTCTCTTATGGGAAAATTAACGCACCTCTGCAGAGTGTATCAAATTGTGGCTTGTCACTCACTGTTCCGGGAAGGGAACTACGAATGCGGCAGGAAAGGAACTCCATGAAGTTCTGTTCAACCTGTGAAGACTGACGGGCATAGTTTTCAGAATAAAATAAACCTTTTGGAAGAAATGCTTACGAAAACTTGCATTCGCCTATGAGTTTCTGGTCTATGGTTGTAGCTAGTGCATGATACACCTATTTCCTATAATAAACTTGCTGAGTACGCTTGTACTCATTCCCTCCCTCTTGAACCCCCTTCTTAGATCAAAGTCACCGAAGAAGAAGCTACCGTGGAACTCGAAGACAAAGGAGTCAACTGCAACAAGATGGAGAAACCAATCAATGAAGTCAATGGAGTCAAATTCTGCATCAGCCAAAGTGGAAACCTAGACTAGTAATAGAAGGGAACTATTTCCCTAATCCTAATACCTAAGTAGCTAGAGTTCTATAGCAAGCCAAGTAGCTCTAAGAGCTAGTGTTAGCAATATTATAGACTTCGAGTTGTTCTTTTGGAGATTTATTTGAAGTTTTACCTCACTGTAAAGTAGGAGGCTATGTTGATCTTCTGTAAACAGTTCATGTATCCTTCTATAGACATGCCTTGGACTCGCATATGTTTCTGTTGTACCACACTGAGGGATGTAATATGAGTGGAACGGTGTTTCACTTGTGTTATGTCAACGACTTGCGTACCACACCATCAAGTGGTATGTGATATGTCTCAAACGTATCTATAATTTCTTATGTTCCATGCAAGTTTTATGCCAATACTCACATGTTTTATATACACTTTATATCATTTATATGCATTTTCCGGCACTAACCTATTAACAAGATGCCGAAGCGCCAGTTCCTGTTTTCTGCTGTTTTTGGTTTTAGAAATCCTACACAGGAAATATTCTCGGAATTGGACGAAACAAAAGCCCAGTGTTTTATTTTCCACGGAGCTTTCCAGAAGACCGAAGGAGATACGAAGTTGGGCCACGAGGTGGCGACACCACCAGGAGGCGCGGCCAGGAAGGGGCCCGTGCCGCCCTAGGGTGTGGGCCCCTCGTGCGCCTCCCGACTCTGCCTCTTCGCCTATTTATTCCCTCCATCGCGAAAACCCTATTACCGAGAGCCACGATACGAGAAAAGTTCCAGAGACGCCGCCGCCGCCAATCCCATCTCGGGGGATTCAGGAGATCGCCTCCGGCACCCTGCCGGAGAGGGAAATCATCACCCGGAGGACTCTACATCACCATGATCACCTCCGGACTGATGTGTGAGTAGTTCATCCTTGGACTATGGGTCCATTGCAGTAGCTAGATGGTTGTCTTCTCCTCTTGTGCTATCATATTTAGATCTTGTGAGCTTCCTATCATGATCAAGATCGTCTATTTGTAATGCTACATGTTGTGTTTGTTGGGATCCGATGAATATGGAATACTATGTCAAGTTGATTATCAATCTATCATATATGTGTTGTTTATGATCTTGCATGCTCTCCGTTGCTAGTAGAGGCTCTGGCCAAGTTGATACTTGTGACTCCAAGAGGGAGTATTTATGCTCAACAGTGGGTTCATGCCTCCATTGAATCTGGGACAGTGACAGAAAGTTCTAAGGTTATGGATGTGTTGTTGCCACTAGGGATAAAACAACGATACTTTGTCTAAGGATATTTGTATTGTTTACATTACGCACCGTACTTAATGCAATTGTCTGTTGTTTGCAACTTAATACTGGAAGGGGTGCGGATGCTAACCCGAAGGTGGACTTTTTAGGCATAGATGCATGCTGGATAGCGGTCTATGTTCTTTGTCGTAATGCCCTAAGTAAATCTCATATTATTCATCATGATATGTATGTGCATTGTTATGCCCTCTCTATTTGTCAATTGCCCAACTGTAATTTGTTCACCCAAAATGCTATTTCTTATTGGAGAGACACCACTAGTGAACTGTGGACCCCGGTTCGTTCTTTTACATCTGAATACAATCTACTGCAATCATTGTTCTCTGCTGTTCTTTGCAAACAAACATCATTCTCCACACCATACGTTTAATCCTTTGTTTACAGCAAGCCGGTGAGATTGACAACCCCACTGTTAAGTTGGGGCAAAGTATTTTGATTGTGTTGTGCAGGTTCCACGTTGGCGCCGGAATCCCTGGTGTTGCGCCGCACTACACTCCTCCACCAACAACCTTCACGTGGCCTTCATCTCCTACTGGTTCGATAACCTTGGTTTCTTTCTGAGGGAAAACTTACTGCTGTGCGCATCACACCTTCCTCTTGGGGTTCCCAACGGACGTGTGCTTCACGCGCCATCAAGAATGTTTTCTGGTGCCGTTGCCGGGGAGATCAAGACACGCTGCAAGGGGAGTCTCCCACATCCAATCTCTTTACTTTGTTTATTGTCTTGCTTTACTTTATTTTATTTTTGATTTTGTTTGATTTCTTTATATCAAAAACACAAAAAAAATTAGTTACTTGCATTTACTTTATTTTATTTAGTTTGCTTTACTTATTTACTATTGATAAAATGAGTAATCCTGAAGTTGAAGCTCGTTCGTTTAAGCAACAAGGGGGAGAAAGTTTTAAAGATGCTTGGTATAGAATTAGTGATGCTCATCATAGGTGCACTAAGAAACACTCCACTATTATCCTCCTTAATAACTTTTATGTTGGTATTTCTAGCTGGAATAGGTATGTTCTTGATACTCTTGCGGGAGGTAATTTCTTAGGCACTCCTGCTTTAGAAGCTAGTTGCATTATTGAGAGTCTAGTTGGAATACCACCTGTTAATGAAGCTAAAATTGAAATCTCTCTTGAAGATGTCATGAAAAAGTTGGAGGCCATAGAGAAAAATCTTCCAAGTGTTGAGACTAAATTGGAAATATTACTTGATAACACTGATAAACTTGATAAATCTCTAGGAGGAATTAATGAAAGAATTGCTGTCTTAGAAACTTGTCCTATCCATGACAAACCCATAGGATTGGTGAACTTGAAGAAGCTATGGGAACCTTGGGTTCAACTTTTTCTTCTCTTAAGTTTAAGGAGAAAGCTTATGTGGGTATGGAGAAAAAGTTCATGTATGTCTCTAAGGTGCCTAAGCCAAAGAACTATTATAAGCCTAAAATTGATAAAGCCCTTAGTACCACTATGGGAAATTTAGATAATGGAGCATCTAAGATACCTATTGTGACAAGTTGTGAAAGTTATGATGTTGATGCTTCTTCTCTTGATGTTACTTGATTTACACTTTCTGCGCCTAGCTGAAAGGCGTTAAAGAAAAGCGCTTATGGGAGACAACTCATTATTTTACTTCTGCAGTTTTTGTTTTATATTTGTGTCTTGGAAGTTGTTACTACTGTAGCAACCTCTCCTTATCTTTACTTTATTGCATTTTTGTACCAAGTAAAGTCTTTGATAGTAAGGTTGATACTAGATTTGGATTTCTGCGCAGAAACAGATTTCTTGCTGTCACGAATTTGAGTAGATCTCTCTGTAGGAAACTCAGAAAAATCTGCGAAAAATCATGAGTAATCCTCAGATATGTACGCAACTTTCATTCAATTTGACCTTCTTCATCTGAGCATGTTAAGTGCCTCTAAAAAATTCGTCTTTACGGACTGTTCTGTTTTGACAGATTCTGCCTTTTATTTCACATTGCCTCTTTTGCTATGTTGAATGGATTTCTTTGGTACATTAACTTTCAGTAGCTTTGGGCAATGTCCAGAAGTGTTAAGAATGATTGTGTTACCTCTGAACATGTGAATTTTTGATTATGCACTAACCCTCTAATAAGATTGTTTTGAATTTGGTGTGGAGGAAGTTTTCAAGGGTCAAGAGAGGAGAATGATACAATATGATCAAGAAGAGTGAAAAGTCTAAGCTTGGGGATGCTCGCGTGGTTCATCCCTGCATATTTCAAGAAAACTCAATCATCTAAGCTTGGGGATGCCCAAGGCATCCCCTTCTTCATCGACAACTTATCAGCTCACCTCTAGTGAAACTATATTTTTATTCCGTCACATCTTATGTGCTTTACTTGGAGCGTCTGTATGTTTTTATTTTTGTTTTTGTTTGAATAAAATTGGACCCTAGCATTATTTGTGTGGGAGAAAGACACGCTCCGCTGTTTCATATGAACACTGGTGTTCTTAGCTTTACTTTTAATGTTCATGGCGAAGATTGAAAACTGCTTCGTTCATTGCTATTTGGTTGGAAACAGAAAATGCTTCATGTGGTAATTGGTATATGGTCTTGAATAATTTGATACTTGGCAATTGTTTTGAGCTCTCAAATAGATCATGTTTAAGCTCTTGCATCATGTAGTTTGCACCTATTAGTGGAGAATTACTGAAGAGCTTGTTGAAATTTGGTTTGCATGATTGGTCTCTCTAAAAGTCTTTGATATTTTCTGGTAAAGTGTTTGAACAACAAGGAAGACAGTGTGGAGTCTGATAATGCTTGCAATATGTTCTTATTTAAGTTTTGCTGTACCGGTTCATACTTGTGTTTGCTTCAAACAACCTTGCTAGCCAAAGCCTTGTACTAAGAGGGAATGCTTCTCGTGCATCCAAATCCTTGAGCCAAAACCTATGCCATTTGTGTCCACCATACCTACCTACTATGTGGTATTTCTCTGCCATTCCAAAGTAAATTGCTTACGTACTACCTTTAAAACTTCATTCCTTGTCTTTGCAATACATAGCTCATGGGAAAGTAGCCTTAAAAACTATTGTGGTAAAGAATATGTAGCTTATGTATCTTATTCTTATAAGTTGCTTGTTGAGCGGTAACCATGTTTCTGGGGACGCCATCAACTATTACACTTTTGTTGAATATCATGTGAGTTGCTATGCATGTTCGTCTTGTCTGAAGTAAGGGTGATTTATCATGATTAAATGGTTTGAGTATGCATATTGTTAGAGAAGAACTTTTGGCCGCGAACCAAAGCCATGAATCATGGTGGAAGTTTCAGTTTGGACATTAATCCTCAATCTCTTATGAGAATATTATCTGTTGTTCAATGCTTATGCATTAGAGAGGAGTCCATTATCTGTTTTCTATGTTGTCCCGGTATGGATGTCCTCGAGTTGAGATCTATCAAAAATGAGAAATGAAATGCGATCTATCTCCTTGAACCTTTGTACAGGCGGCATAGAGGTACCCCTTTGTGACACTTGGTTGAAACATATGTAATGCAATGATAATCCATGGAAATCAAAGCTAATTAGGACAAGGTGCGAGCACTATTAGTATTCAATGCATGAGGCTTGCAACTTATAGGATGTCTTATGCATAACACATACGAATTATTACTACCGTTGACAAAATTGTTTCTATGATTTCAAAATAAAAGCTCTAGCACAAAAATAGTAATCTATGCTTCCCTCTGCGAAGGGCCTTTCTTTTACTTCATGTTGAGTCAGTTTACCTACTTCTTTCTATCTTAGAAGCAAACACTTGTGTCAACTGTGTGCATTGATTCCTACATACTTGCTTATTTGCACTCATCATATTACTTTGTGTTGACAATTATCCATGAGATATACATGTTGAATTTGAAAGCAACTGCTGAAACTTATATCTTCCTTTATGTTGCTTCAAACCCTTCTATTAAGAATTTATTGCTTTATGAGTTAACTACTATGCAAGTCTTATTGATGCTTGTCTTGAAAGTACTATTCATGAAAAGTCTTTGCTATATGATTCAGTTGTTTAGTCATTATCTTTACCATTGCTTCGAATCACTTCATTCATCTCATATGCTTTACAATAGTATTGATCAAGATTATGATAGTAGCATGTCATTTCAGAAATTATCCTTGTTATCGTTTACCTACTCGAGGGCGAGTAGGAACTAAGCTTGGGGATGCTTGATACGTCTCAAACGTATCTATAATTTCTTATGTTCCATGCTAGTTTTATGACAATACTCACATGTTTTGTATACACTTTATATCATTTATATGCATTTTCTGGCACTAACCTATTAACAAGATGCCAAAGCGCCAGTTCCTGTTTTCTGCTGTTTTTGGTTTCAGAAATCCTACACAGGAAATATTCTCAGAATTGGACGAAACAAAAGCCCAGGGTCTTATTTTCCACGGAGCTTTCCAGAAGACCGAAGGAGATACGAAGTGGGGCCTGATACGTCTCCAACGTATCTATAATTTCTGATGTTCCATGCTTGTTTTATGACAATACCTACATGTTTTGTTCACACTTTATATCGTTTTTATGCGTTTTCCGGGACTAACCTATTGACGAGATGCCGAAGGGCCAGTTGCTGTTTTCTGCTGTTTTTGGTTTTAGAAATCCTACAAAGGAAATATTCTCGGAATCGGACGAAATCAACGCCCAATATCTTATTTTTCCCGGAAGCTTCCAGAGAACCGAAGAGGGGCCAGAGGGGAGCCAGGGGAGCCCCACCCCACAGGGCGGCGCGGCCAAGGGGGGGCACCCCCCTAGTGTGTGGGTCCCCCGTGGCCCCTCCGACTCCGCCTCTTTGCCTATTTAGGCCTCCCTGACCTAAATCCTCGACACCGATTGACGAAACCCGAGAAAACCTTCCAGAGCCGCCGCCATCGCGAAACTCCAATTCAGGGGACAGAAGTCTCTGTTCCGGCACCTTGCCGGGACGGGGAATTGCCCCCGGAGTCATCTCCACCGCCGTCTCCACCGCCATCTTCACCGCCATCGCTGTCTCCATGATGAGGAGGGAGTAATCCACCCCCGGGGCTGAGGGCTCCGCTGTAGCTATGTGGTTCATCTCTCTCTTTATGTGATCTAGTTGAATATCATTTATGTGCTACTCTAGTGATGTTATTAAAGTACTCTATTCCTCCTCCATGATGTAATGGTGACAGTGTGTGTGCATCATGTAGTACTTGGCGTAGTTTATGATTATGATCTCTTGTAGATTATGAAGTTAACTATTACTATGATGGTATTGATGTGAACTATTCCTCCTTTCATAGTATGAAGGTGATAGTGTGCATGCTATGTTAGTACTTGGTATAGTTGTGTTGATCTATCATGCACTCTAAGGTTATTTAAATATGAATATCGAATATTGGGGAGCTTGTTAACTCCGGCATTGAGGTGCTCTTGTAGCCCTACACAATTAGTGGTGTTCATCATCCAACAAGAGAGTGTAGAGTGGTTCTATTATGTGATCATTGTTGAGAGTGTCCACTAGTGAAAGCAGGATCCCTAGGCCTTGCTTCCAAGCATCGAATCTCCGTTTGTTTACTGTTTTGTTGCATGTTTACTCGCTGTCATATTTTGTTCAGATTGCTATTACCACTCATATTCATTCATACCACTTGTATTTCA
Source organism: Lolium perenne (assembly GCF_019359855.2). NCBI lineage: Eukaryota > Viridiplantae > Streptophyta > Magnoliopsida > Poales > Poaceae > Lolium > Lolium perenne. The sequence goes on from NC_067245.2 coordinate 132,337,180, forward strand.
CTATCTCTTCGCCGAACTAGTGCACCTATACATCTGACAAGTGTATTGGGTGTGTTGGGGACACAAGAGACTTCTTGCTTTGTGATCGCAGGGTTGCTTGAGAGGGATATCTTTGACCTCTTCCTCCCTGAGTTCGATAAACCTTGGGTGATCCACTTAAAGGAAAACTTGCTGCTGTTCTACAAACCTCTGCTCTTGGAGGCCCAACACTGTCTACAGGAAAAGAAGCGTGAGTAGACATCAAGCTTATTTTCTGGCGCCGTTGCCGGGGAGGAAAGGTAAAAGGTACTCACACTCCGGATCTCGGCTACTAAGCTATTTTCCGGCGCCGTTGTAAGTACTCGAAGCTATTTCCTTTAGATCCTGCAATTGCATCTTTTTGTTTCTTGTTTTACGCTAGTAAGGCATAATGGAAAACAACTGTGAGCTTTTTAATTTATTTCCTAAGTTAAGACATGAATTGTGTGATGCGAAAATTAAAGAACCTATGGAACCTCATTTGCATGCTAGTAGCAATGTTATTAGTACGAACGCAATCACTGCTAATGCTATGGAGAAGTCTAAGCTTGGGGAAGCTAGTTTTTGTGATCTTTTTAGCTTCCCACCTTTAGGGGAGAAAATTTGCTCTGATAATGCTTTATCTCCCATATGCGATAACTCTAATGATGCTTGTGATATTTTAAATCCACCAACTGCAAGTACTGCTTTCAAGATACCCATGAAAATTATTGAACGTGTTATGGATAACCGTTATGAAGGGGATGGAACTGTCCATCCTGGAGATCATTTACTATTTTTGCATGAATTATGCAGGTTATTCAAGTGTGCAGGTATCTCTATGGATGAAGTGAGGAAGAAACTATTCTCTATTTTGCTGTCTGGTAAAGCGGCGCATTGGTATAAATTGCTGAAGAATAGTCATTCTCTTGGTTGGGAGGAAATTGTATCTCTCTTTTATTCTAAATTTTGTCCTCCCCATGAAGTGCATATTGATAGGAATTACATTTATAACTTTTATCCTCGTGATGGACAGAGTATTTCTCAAGCATGGGGGAGATTGAAGTCACTAATGCTCAAATGTCCCATTCATGAGCTCCCCCGTAATGTTATTGTTAACAATTTTTATGTGAGGCTTTCAGGACATCACAAGGACTATCTGGATGCATGTTCGGAGGGATCTTTCACAAGCAAGGAGGTTGAAGCTAGGTGGGATCTTCTTGACCGGATTGAGGAGAATGCTGAAGATTGGGAGAACGACAAAGGTAAAGAGTCAGGTATAAATTATGATTATGAATGCATTGAAACTTTTATGGATACTGGTAAATTTTGAAATATGAGTGCTACCTATGGTCTTGACTCTCAAGTTATTGCAAATCTTTATAAAGCTTTTGCCTCTCATTTTGAATTGCCTAAAAAGAATTTTGATAAGTATCATGAACCTTTTAAAGAGGCTTGCATGAAGGATTAAATCGTTTTTAATGATTGCAATAAACATGCTCAAACTCCTAAGAATGTTATTTCCTATAAGCATGTTAATTTTTGTGGAATGCATAGACCCTGTGGAATTAATCAAATCGAAGATGAATATTGTATCCATCATATTAATGAAAAAACTAGAAAGTGGTCTAGGGCTCTAGATGATCTTGGTAAAAAAGTTTGTGCCCTCTATCCTTTTATTTGTGAAGTTTGCCATAGAGTGGATCATTTTAATTTTCAATGCTCCTCCAATGATAATTTGAACCCCATGAGTGCTGCAAATTTGTATTGTGATGATGAAATTACTCCTAATAAGCATGATGAACTTACTTTATTTTTGTGGTGCGAAGAGCTATCAAGAAAAATCTCTTTGTTACATATGAGTGATCTTGATATTGATGATGTCATGCATGGGTGTTTTTCTTATTGCATTGATAATAGCCATACAAATACTTACATACAAAATATTTTAGAAGATGACACCTTGCCAAAATATGATAGAACCGCTGTGTGTTTTGAACTTATTAATGAAAAGGAGGAATCCTCCCAAGTTTCTTCTATTGTTTCTGGAAATAAGTCAGGTTATGTGGAGAAGCCTCCCTTCAAGCCTCTTCCTCCTAAATAAGGGAACGAGGAGAAGGAAGAGAAGAAGAAGAAGAAGAAGAAGAAGAAGAAGAAGGAGAATAAAGAGAAAGAGGTAACGGCATATCCCCGCGTGAATGAGATAACGCTAGGTAACCGTAAGTATGTTGCTCCTAATGATTATTATGATAATGAATCTGAGTACAATGATCTTCCTATGCCCTTTACCTACATTAGTGATCATGATTTGAAAGAGCACACTACTTTTGATATTGCAAATCTCTGGGAAACTAATTCTGAAAATGATGATGTTAATAATTGCCATAATATCAGTACTATCCATGCTTCCTCCCATAATGATATAGAAAGCTCTAAGCTTGGGGATGAGGTGTTTGAAAATCCTTTTGCTACTGATCATTACATGTTTGATACATCTTCTTCTTGCAACAATGATGGTATGGTCACGGATGAACCTACTGTGAAAGATAACTATTCTATTTCTTATGATGACACTATGCCTCCGACCTTTGATGATTATTATAAAGAATGCTATGATATAGGTTATAACTATCCTTATGAAACTTGTCATAGTTATGATTGGATTGCTAAAAACAATTCCCTTAATATGCAACTTGTTTACCATGTTCAAATTCTTGATAATAATCTTGCTCCAATTACTATTAATGAGAAGAACTCTTCTTATGCCAAAATTAATGATACTTCTATGCATATGAACCATGATAAGAATGTTTTAAGTGATGGGTATATTGTGGATTTCATCAATGATGCTACTGAAAGTTATTATGAGAGAGGGAAACATGGTTATATGCATCTTAATAATATTAAGTTTCCCCTCTTTATGTTGAGAATCTTGAAGTTGCGCTTGTGCTGTCTTTCTATGCTTGTCACTTTGTTCTTCATGAATTCATTTGTGTACAAGATTCCTTTGCATAGGAAGTGGGTTAGAATTAAATGTGTTTTGAATTTGCTTCTTGATGCTCTCTTTTGCTTCAACTTTTATTTCTTGAGTGTGCATCATTAAAATTACTGAGCCCATCTTAATGGCTATAAAGAAAGCACTTCTTGGGAGATAGCCCATGTGTTTATTTTGCTACAGTACTTTTGTTTTATATTTGTGTCTTGGAAGTTGTTAATACTGTAGCAACCTCTCCTTATCTTAGTTTTGTTGCATTGTTGTGCCAAGTAAAGTCTTTGATAGTAAGGTTCATACTAGATTTGGATTACTGCGCAGAAACAAATTTCTCGCTGTCACGAATCTGGGCCTAATTCTCTGTAGGAAACTCAGAAAATTATGCCAATTTACGTGACTGATCCTCAGATATGTACGCAACTTTCATTCAATTTGAGCATTTTCATTTGAGCAAGTCTGGTGCCTCTTATAAATTCATCTTTACGGACTGTTCTGTTTTGACAGATTCTGCCTTTTATTTCGCATTGCCTGTTTTGCTATGCTTGATGGATTTTTCTATTCCATTAACTTTCAGTAGCTTTGTGCAATGTCCAGAAGTGTTAAGAATGATTATGTCACCTCTGAACATGTGAATTTTGATTGTGCACTAACCCTCTAATGAGTTGTTTTGAGTTTGGTGTGGAGGAAGTTTTCAAGGATCAAGAGAGGAGGATGATACAATATGATCAAGGAGAGTGAAAGCTCTAAGATTGGGGATGCCCCGGTGGTTCATCCCTGCATATTTCAAGAAGACTCAAGCATCTAAGCTTGGGGATGCCCAAGGCATCCCCTTCTTCATCGACAACATTATCAGGTTCCTCTAGTGAAACTATATTTTTATTCCATCACATCTTATGTACTTTACTTGGAGCGTCTGTGTGCTTTTATTTTCGTTTTATTATTTTCATTATCTGAATAAATGCTTGTGTGGGAGAGAGACACTCTCCGCTGGTTCATATGAACACATGTGTTCTTAGATTTTAATTTTCATGGCGAAGGTTGAAACTGCTTCGTAAATTGTTATATGGTTGGAAACGGGAAATGCTACATGTGGTAATTGGTATGATGTCTTGAATAGCTTGATACTTGGCAATTGTTGTGCTCATGATTAAGCTCTTGCATCATATGCTTTGCACCCATTAATAAAGAACTACATAGAGCTGGTTAAAATTTGGTTTGCATGATTGGTCTCTCTAAGGTCTAGATATTTTCTGGTAAAGGGGTTTGAACAACAAGGAAGACAGTGTAGAGTCTTATAATGCTTGCAATATGTTTTTATGTGAGTTTTGCTGTACCGGTTCATACTTGTGTTTGCTTCAAATAACCTTGCTAGCCTAAGCCTTGTATCGAGAGGGAATACTTCTCATGCATCCCAAATCCTTGAGCCAAACACTATGCCATTTGTGTCCACCATACCTACCTACTACATGGTATTTCTCCGCCATTCCAAAGTAAATTGCTTGAGTGCTACCTTTAAATTTCTATTCTTTATCTTTGCAATATATAGCTCATGGGACAAATAGCCTAAAAACTATTGTGATATTGAATATGTACTTATGCATTTTATCTCTTATAAGTTGCTTGTTGTGCGATAACCATGTTCCTGGGGACGCCATCAACTACTCTTTGTTGAATATCATGTGAGTTGCTATGCATGTCCGTCTTGTCTGAAGTAAGGGCGATTTACCATGAGTTGAATGGTTTGAGCATGCATACTGTTAGAGAAGAACATTGGGCCGCTAACTAAAGCCATGATCCATGGTGGAAGTTTCAGTTTTGGACAAATATCCTCAATCTCATATGAGAATATTAATTGTTGTTGAATGCTTAAGCATTAAAGAGGAGTCCATTATCTGTTGTCTATGTTGTCCCGGTATGGATGTCTAAGTTGAGAATAATCAAAAGCGAGAAATCCAATGCGAGCTTTCTCCTTAGACCTTTGTACAAAGTGGCATAGAGGTACCCCTTTGTGATACTTGGTTAAAACATATGTATTGCGGTGATAATCCAGGTAATCCGAGCTAATTAGGACAAGGTGCGGGCACTATTGGTAATCTATGCATGAGGCTTGCAACTTGTAGGATATAATTTACATAATACATATGCTTTATTACTACCGTTGACAAAATTGTTTCTTGTTTTCAAAATAAAAGCTCTAGCACAAATATAGCAATCAATGCTTCCCTCTGCGAAGGGCCTTTCTTTTACTTTAATGTTGAGTCAGTTTACCTACTTCCTTCCATCTTAGAAGCAAACACTTGTGTCAACTGTGCATCGATTCTTACATACTTGCTTATTGCACTTGTTATATTACTTTGCATTGACAACTATCCATGAGATATACATGTTACAAGTTGAAAGCAACCGCTGAAACTTAATCTTCCTTTGTGTTGCTTCAATGCCTTTACTCTGAATCTATCGCTTTGTGAGTTAACTCTTATGCAAGACTTATTGATGCTTGTCTTGAAAGTACTATTCATGAAAAGTCTTTGCTATATGATTCAGTTGTTTAATCATTGTCTTTATCATTGCTTTGAATCGCTGCATTCATCTCATATGCTTTACAATAGTATGGTCAAGATTATGTTGGTAGCATGTCACTTCAAAAATTATCTTTTATCGTTTACCTACTCGGGGACGAGTAGGAACTAAGCTTGGGGATGCTGATACGTCTCCAACGTATCTATAATTTCTGATGTTCCATGCTTGTTTTATGACAATACCTACATGTTTTGTTCACACTTTATATCGTTTTTATGCGTTTTCTGGGACTAACCTATTGACGAGATGCCGAAGGGCCAGTTGCTGTTTTCTGCTGTTTTTGGTTTCAGAAATCCTACAAAGGAAATATTCTCGGAATCGGACGAAATCAACGCCCAATATCTTATTTTTCCCGGAAGCTTCCAGAGCACCGAAAAGGGGCCAGAGGGGAGCCAGGGGGGCCCCACCCCACAGGGCGGCGCGGCCAAGGGAGGGGGGCGCGCCCCCCTAGTGTGTGGGTCCCCCGTGGCCCCTCCGACTCCGCCTCTTCGCCTATTTAGGCCTCCCTGACCTAAATCCTCGACACCGATTAACGAAACCCGAGAAAACCTTCCAGAGCCGCCGCCATCGCGAAACTCCAATTCGGGGGACAGAAGTCTCTGTTCCGGCACTCTGCCGGGATGGGGAATTGCCCCCGGAGTCATCTCCACCGCCATCTCCACCGCCATCTTCACCGCCATCGCTGTCTCCATGATGAGGAGGGAGTAATCCACCCCCGGGGCTGAGGACTCCGCTGTAGCTATGTGGTTCATCTCTCTCTTTATGTGATCTAGTTGAATATCATTTATGTGCTACTCTAGTGATGTTATTAAAGTACTCTATTCCTCCTCCATGATGTAATGGTGACAGTGTGTGCATCATGTAGTACTTTGCGTAGTTTATGATTATGATCTCTTGTAGATTATGAAGTTAACTATTACTATGATGGTATTGATGTGATCTATTCCTCCTTTCATAGTAAGAAGGTGACAGTGTGCATGCTATGTTAGTACTTGGTATAGTTGTGTTGATCTATCATGCACTCTAAGGTTATTTAAATATGAATATCGAATATTGTGGAGCTTGTTAACTCCGGCATTAAGGTGCTCTTGTAGCCCTACACAATTAGTGGTGTTCATCATCCAACAAGAGAGTGTAGAGTGGTTCTATTATGTGATCATTGTTGAGAGTGTCCACTAGTGAAAGCAGGATCCCTAGGCCTTGCTTCCAAGCATCGAATCTCCGTTTGTTTACTGTTTTGTTGCATATTTACTCGCTGCCATATTTTATTCAGATTGCTATTACCACTCATATTCATTCATACCACTTGTATTTCACTATCTCTTCGCCGAACTAGTGCACCTATACATCTGACAAGTGTATTGGGTGTGTTGGGGACACAAGAGACTTCTTGCTTTGTGATCGCAGGGTTGCTTGAGAGGGATATCTTTGACCTCTTCCTCCCTGAGTTTGATAAACCTTGGGTGATCCACTTAAGGGAAAACTTGCTGCTGTTCTACAAACCTCTGCTCTCTGAGGCCCAACACTGTCTACAGGAAAAGAAGCGTGAGTAGACATCAGGGCCACGAGGTGGCGACACCACCAGGCGGCGCGGCTAGGAAGGGGCCCGCACCGCCCTAGGGTGTGGGCCCCTCGTGCGCCTCCCGACTCTGCCTCTTCGCCTATTTATTCCCTCCGTCGCGAAAACCCTATTACCGAGAGCCACGATACGAGAAAAGTTCCAGAGACGCCGCTGTCAACACCCGGATTTTTAAGTCCAGATGCCTATTATGTCATTCATCGCAATCCCAGGAATATTGTTGTTGCGAGGCATAATAGTCGAATATCATAGTCATCATTCATTACAAACCATATTGTCTTACAACTTGAATCACATGATTCATATTACACAAATAGTTGATATATTGATCAACGAACAAACACAAGTTCATAGCGGAAGCGTAAATAGAAATGGACTCTCTAGTCCACAGGCCAACGCTTGGCGTCGGAAGACTCGTAGTTGTCGTAGGCGTCCTGCTGGTCATCTCCTTGGTAGTTCTGTTCATCTTCATACTCTGGCCATTTGAATAGCCAGGGACAAAGCCGTGAATACTTTAAGTACTCGTAAACTAATACTAGTGTAAGTGCTAACAATTCTAGTAAGGGGTGCTAAGCTCTAGTTTAATTTGCATAAAGCCAATTTTAGTTCACAAGTATTGGAGAAAAGACTTATTCATGTGCTAACTAACTCAAGTGGGAACATTAGTGTCATTCCCACAACTCAGTTGTGATTCAAAAACTAGTCACCATTCACCATTCACTTCACCAACATTTTCAAGAATCTGACACCGGAAACTGTATGGCCTTTCCAACCGTTCGTAACCGTGGACACGGCTATTCGAATAGGTTTACACTATGCAGAGGTTGCACACTTGTGCCACAACATTTGATTTCATCCATCGGGATAACCCCGAATCATCGTAACACAGTTCGCGGATCATCAACCATAACCTTTCACTTACAAACCCTAGTATGAGCACCTCTCCCCATGAGCTTGGCCTCCCAGTGAAGACCAACTGTCAACCTGGGAACTGCACAGGGCTTGGCCGTACAATTCACCTCAATTCACATCATTTCTCAACAACGGAGGCAGCCTCGGCATAACCCCTATGATGTGTGTTCAGAGGGAACCCATACTAAGATGTATAAACTTCTAGTTAAGCCCTACCCATAATCAGGTATGGTGGGGGTACTCAAAATTGGAAAGGTATCGCATCCAAACCAATATCAGTTTTAATCAAAAATCACCATCTTCTCCAAGTCATATTCACCTTCAAAACTCATTCAATGGAATGACTCATCATTCCAAGGTTTCAAATTCATTTCAAGTCACATGTTCCCATCTAGAGTAGTCAAGTTTTAGTATTTAGCACTAGCACTAATCATGAGGGGTGCTACCTTGCTTGGCTAGCTTGAGACTAACTTTGCTACTCTAGTAACCTTCTTAACTTAGACCAAAGTTAACTATAAAAGTAACTCTTTAATAAAACAAGTAAAAACTTGTAAAGTAAAACTTGGGATAGGATTGTGGTAAGTAAGATATAACTAATGGTGCCTTGCCCCAAAGGGGCTTTGCACTTTGCAAGAATATTAGCTTGCCTTGGTAGTGGTCAAAGTTCTCCTCTTCCTCCTCTTGGTAGCAACCTTCCTCTTCCTGGTATTCTCCAGTGCTAGCGTCTAAATTCAAATACGAGGTATAATCACTCAACAAGTTCAAGAGCTATACTAAGCACCACATTACTTCACACAAACTATTCTAGTCACACACATAACACAATTAGGTGCATTGGTTTTTCTTTCTTGAGGAAAATAATTTCCTCTCATTACATATGTAAATGATAGTTTCCATTTAGTTCTTGAGGAATAATTTCCTCTTATTGACTCTTCTTAAGATTTAATTTCCTCAAACAATTATGCATGAAATCATGTTGACCTAAGTCAACCATTCATCATCATCATTTGGGGAAAATAACTAAAATGAGGTAGAATACCTCATACAATTTAACAAAGCTAATTATGATTTAATATCACCAAGTATTCCATGTGAGAGTAAGTTGACCAGGGTCTAAACCTCATATGAAAGTACTTGGGACAAGATTTAAATGAAGTAGAACAATTCATAAAGTTTGCATAATAGTTTTGGACAATATCACTTAACTAAACTAGCCATATAGTCCTTTATTCAAACTAGGCCATGATCACTCAAAGTGACCACACCATATTTTTGCAGAAACAATTAGTGTAAGTGAAATTTGAGCTATGAGAGTTGAAATCAACTCAATATCATTTTTGGTTGATTTTTAAGATTTATTTGAATGTGCAAAAGTCCCTGACTTGTTCTTTTTGTCACATTATTTCTACAAAGCAATTTGATGTGAAACCAGTGTAGTTGGATATAGCTTTTCATAAGCTTTCCAACAATATAAAGTTTACTAAATTTGGCCAAGCCCATTTGAAACTATTCAATTTCAAACTCAGGGCCAATATTTGAATTTAACTAAACTAGAAATTCGATTTAAATCAAACTGGGCCTGGCGGGAAACTCTACTGGGCCGATTTTGAAATAAACGGGCACAGTCCAGCCCACCACGGTCCACAGACGCGTGGGCTGTCTGACGGTGTGCTCCACCAGTCAGTCACACATAAAACCCGAAACGGTACGAGCGAGGGTTAGAAGCAGATCCAACGGGCCGAGGGTCATCGTCGTCACCGGCGAGATAACCTCACTGGCGCGGCGAGGGTAGGGAGTCGGAGGGCTAAGCAGGGCTCCCACGGTGGTTGGTAGTGTGCGCGAGGAAGGTGTAGTCGACGGCTAGGCTCCTGGTACCGGCGGCAGCTCCGGGGACGGCTCCAATCGACGGCGACGAGATGCGGTATTGGCGGGCTCCGGCGGTGCAATTGGCGAGCTACGGTGGTGAATCGAGAAGGGGAAGTGGTCGAGGAGATCGAGGGAAGAGTGGGGATGGTGCTGGTGTGCAGAAATCGTCGATTGGAGGCCTCTATTTATAATGGAGGAGGTGGCCGTGGGGTTGCTGCAAGGTCGACACGGGCGCGGGTTCTCCGGCGAGCTAACGGGCTAGGCGAGGGCGGCATCCTGTTCCACGTATCCAGGCGATCCTCTGGGCGGCGCTGGCTAGCTTAGGCGGTGCCTAACACGGTCGGGAAGCTTCCGTGTCTGGCGGTGTCCGCGGCGGAGTTCCTCCTTCGTCTCCGGCGGCGGCGGTCACAGGTCGCTGTCGTGGCCATGTCTGGCGGGTTCGTGGTCATCAGGCGATGCTCAACCCGTAGCGAAGTGGTCCAGGGCGTGCTCGAGGCGACGGCACGACGCGTGGCCAGTGATGCCCGCGGCGTGCGCACGTGCGACGCCAACATCATCCTGGGACGATCTGGGCGCGCGATTTCCGGCGAGCTGCGGCATCTTCCTCGATAGTGGCGAGTGTAGGCGGTGCTAGGGAGGTGAGGTGGAGCGTTGGGACGTGGTGGCCGTGGCTGAAGAAGAAGAAGGAGAGGGGTGGCTCGACGTGTGGCGCATGGCCGGCATGGCCATGCCCATGGCTTGCTAGCTCCTCTCCTAGGCTTGCTATTTGGTTTAAGAGAGAGAGAGGGGTCCAGGGGACAAGGTAGAGTTGAGGGGGCACTTAGGGTTAGGCCAAACACTATTCAAAATAGTGTTTTGGATTTATCCCTATTTGAAAATTGCAAACTTTGCCAAATTTGGTTTGGGTCTTGGGGTTCCAAAATTTGAAAGTGGTGCATTTGGATAAGTTGCAAATGACCAGAGACAAATACAAGTGGTGGTGGAATTTTAAAAATCAAAGAAATGCAAATTTGCAAAATATGAGATTGTTAACAATGTTAAAAAGTCTCAACTTTGCATGAGCATAGGTTTTTATCCAAGATGATTTTGGCATGGTGGTCTTTACCAAAGTTGTTCACCTTGATGTGCTCTTGGATGAGGTTCAAAGAATTGGGAAAGTTTAGTTTGAAAAACTTGAAAACCAGGGGCTCAAAGTAGTGACCAGAATATAAATGGCAGATTTGACCATTATCATATGTGATCACAATTTGAGTTTGAATTTGATTTGATTTGTGTTTCTTTGATTCAAAAAGTTGTAATAAGTGTTTAGTAACATAATACAACTAATGGTGAAGGTCAAATTGGTCTAGGATAAAGATTTGCAAAAATGGCATAAACCATATGTGAGGGTTTTAGGGTTTTCTTATTTGATTTCTTTCTCTTTTTATTTGATTTGAATTGTGATCATCACTTGATCCAATTAGGGTTTTAGGGGTTATCACATAAGCATAAGAACAATCATCATGGCATATCACTCAAAATGCACAAGTCCTATGCATGGCACTATATGTAAATAAGAGTTTTTGTTGGTTCTAAATTTTGGATCTCTGGAATTATTGTTCTTCCTTTTATAGAAATTTGGGATGTTACAAACCCTTCCCCTTACAAAAGATCTCGTCCCGAGATCTAAAAGAAAATTAGGTACTAAAGAGATCTGGGTACTCCTTCTTCATGAAGTCTTCGCGTTCCCAAGTGGCTTCATCTTCAGTATGGTTGCTCCACTGAATCTTTAGAAACTTGATGCTTTGGGTGCGGGTGGTTCTGTAAGCTTCCTCCAGGTTGCGAATCGGCACTTCACGGTATGTCAAGTCCTTGCTGATATCCACTGATCAGTGATCGATGTTCTTGAACACTTCGGTCTTCTCGGGGACTTCTAGGCACTTCTGGAGTAGTGAGATGTGAAACACGTCGTGCACAGCCGACATTTCTTCTGGTAGCTCCAGTTGGTAAGAAACTTCGCCTCGGCGACTCAGAACTTTGAAGGGTATGACATATCGGGGTGCAAGCTTTCCTTTCAGCTGGAATCTCTGCATTCCTTTCAGGGGGATACTTTGAGATAGACAAAATCTCCGATCTCGAAGGTCATCTCTCGGCGTCTCTTGTCGGCGTAGCTCTTCTGTCTTGATTGCGCCGTCTTGAGGTACTCGCGGATCTTGTGTACTTTCTCTTCGGCTTCACGAAGAACATCTGGTCCAAAGACTTGGCTTTCTCCGACTTCCGACCAATTAAGAGGGGTACAACACTTCCTTCCGTACAGGGCTTCAAAGGGGGCCATCTGTAAGCTGGCTTGGTAGCTGTTGTTGTAAGAGAATTCTGCGTAAGGCAGGCAGTCTTCCCACTTGGATCCATATTCCTGTACACATGCTCTCAACATGTCCTCTAGTATCTGGTTGACTCTCTTAGTCTGTCTGTCGGTCTGCGGATGATAGGCGGTGCTGAAATTCAGACGGGTTCCTAGTCCTTCGTGCACTTTCTGCCAGAATCTCGAGGTAAACTGTGATCCTCTATCTGACACTATCGACTTCGGGGTTCCGTGCAGGGCGACTATTCTGGAGATGTACAATTCAGCTAACTTTGGGCCCTAGTATGTGGTCTTGACGGCGATGAAATGGGCTACCTTGGTCAGTCTATCGACAACTACCCATATCAAATCATTTCCTTTGCTGGATTTGGGCAACCTGTGATAAAGTCCATTCCTACAGACTCCCACTTCCATTCTGGAATCTGCACTAGCTGCAGCAATCCTGCGGGTCGTTGATGTTCCGCCTTGACTCGCTGACAGATATCACACATGGCGATGTAGCTTCCAATTTCTCTCTTCATTCCATGCCACCAAAATTGCTCCTTCAAGTCCTGATTCATCTTGGTACCTCCGGGGTGAATTGAGTAAAGGGTGTCATGGGCTTCCTTCAGGATGACTTGCTTCAGTTCAGAATTTGCTGGCACACATAGGCGTCCTTTGTACCAAAGAACTCCGGCTTCATCTACGGTGAATCCGGGTGCTTCCCCCGCAGCTATCTGGTTCTTGATTCCATCGATGCTAGCATTTCCTTTCTGGGCTTCCTTGATCTGACTAATCAAGGTGGGTTGAAGCTCTATGCTGGCTAGGAATCCTTCACTAACAAGTTCCAGTCTAAACTGTTCAAACTCCTGAAACAGGCTGGGTTGCTCGATTGCGATCATGGAGTTCAACTGGCATGGCGGTCGACTCAAAGCATCCGCTACCACATTGGCCTTGCCGGGGTGGTAGTGAATCTCCATGCATAATCCTTGATCAATTCTATCCATCGGTGCTGCCTCATATTCAGCTCTTTCTGGGTGAAGATATATTTCAGGCTTTTGTGGTCGGAGTAGATCTCGCATCGATTAACCATGAGGTAATGACGCCAAACTTTCAAGGCTAGGACAACGGCTGTGATATGGATATCCAGGCCTGGTACACTAGGACAGCCATTGATATGATGATTAAGTCTAAGGTTGTACCAGTATTTTATCATAGTCTTGTTATTAGGAAATAATAATGTAGCCAGGTCATGTGGTGGGCCATTAGGGTTTAAATTAGTGTTTGTTTGATTTGGGCATGTCCGAGTCAAACTAGGTTATGCCCAATAGGGCTGGCCGGCCACCTCTCCCTCATATAAGGAGATGGTGCGGCTTAGGGTTTGGTAGATTAGATTGAATTCCAGAATATGTAGAACTTTGAGTTCATACTATCACCGTCCCTATGGGATCGGCGTGCGTGACGGCGTCTTGGACGTTCGTCCGGTTATCCAATAAAGATGTGAGAGTTCTTGAGTCTGTCAAGAGTAATCATATGTGCTTGAGTATCCTTGAATCTGTCAAGGGAGTTCAAGATCTATCGGTCCTATGGATCATCAAGGTGCATCGTGAGAGATCGGGAAACCAGTCCCTCATCATGTGGTATCAGTTTGCTGGGTTGATCACGGTGCAGAGTTATTGTCGATGGGCTGATCGCAAGATCTGTTAGTCGGCGTGATTGGAGGCAGGTCAGCGTGATTGGAGGAAGACCGACTGCAGGTTGCAAATTGGTGAGATCGTATTCTACTGCGTTGTCCAGCCTGTCCACGTGCTCGATCAGATCGTGGTTGAGTTGAATTGTGGAAGCACGTGGAGTTGATGAAGGTCAAGGCGTGGCTGAAGATCAAGTCGTGGCTGTTCCTTGCCATGCTTGCAGATCGTGAGGAGCCAGCAACAGCACGTAGGTTACCACGCAGCCTCAGCTGCGATCGAGCGTGACGGCGGGAGTCTACGATCACGAGGAGTCCAAGCGATCCACGTCTGAATTTGGCTTTTTCCCATCGACCCTTGCCAGGGAGTTCTGCGAAAGATTGTGGGCGGTTTGGGAAAATCGATATGGGCCAGGGCTCAAGCGATCGTGCGTGCGTGGCCATCGCTTGCGTGGCGCACGTGGGAGAGTTCACGTTCGTCCGGTTATCCAATAAAGATGTGAGAGTTCTTAAGTCTGTCAAGAGTAATCATATGTGCTTGAGTATCCTTGAATCTGTCAAGGGAGTTCAAGATCTATCGGTCCTATGGATCATCAAGGTGCATCGTGAAAGATCGGGAAACCAGTCCCTCATCAGGCTGCAAGCTCTAAGTCATGGGTCGGATAATTTTGTTCATGTTGCTTCAACTGTCTTGACAGATATGATATCACTTTGCCTTCTTGCATAAGTACACATCCAAGACCAATCTTGGAGGCGTCGAAATAGATGTCAAAGGGCTTGGTGATGTCCGGCATGATCAGGATTGGGGCTGAGGTTAGTCTACTCTTGAGTTGTTGGAAACTCTCTTCACATTTGTCCGTCCATTCGAACTTCTTGTCCTTCTTCAACAGTTGGGTCATTGGTCGAGCGATGCTCGAAAAGCCTTCTACAAATCTGCGGTAATATCCGGCTAATCCAAGAAAAGCGCGGACCTCGGTTTGAGTGGTTGGGGCTTGCCATTCTGTAACAGTTTTGATCTTGGCGGGATCTACGGCAATTCCTCTTGCAGACAAGATATGTCCCAGGAATCCTACTTCCTTCAACCAAAACTCACATTTGCTGAACTTGGCATACAACTGGTGGTGTCTAAGGGTTTCTAGGACAGTCTCCAAATGCTGTTCATGTTCTTCTTCGGACTTGGAGTAAATAAGAATGTCGTCGATGAAGACAACGACAAACTTGTCCAAAAAGTTCATGAAGATCTTATTCATGAGGTTCATGAAATAAGCTGGGGCATTGGTTAATCCAAACGACATGACGTTGTACTCATACAACCCATATCTGGTGGTAAAGGCAGTCTTTGGAATGTCGGTGGCGCGAATCTTCAGCTGATGATAACCAGTCCTAAGATCTATCTTAGAGAACACTTTGGCACCGGTCAACTGATCAAACATGTCTTCTATCTTGGGTAGGGGGTACTTGTTCTTGACGGTGACATCGTTAAGCTTACGGTAGTCCGTACATAAACGAGTGGCACCATCCTTCTTGTCCACAAACAAAACTGGTGATCTCCAGGGTGATGCACTAGGTCGAATCAAACCTTTGGCTAACATATCATCGATCTGCTTCTTCAGCTCCACAAGCTCTGTTGGGTTCATACTATAGGCTCTCTGGGCTATAGGTCCAGTTCCAGGGATTAACTCAATGATGAACTCGATATCCCGATCCGGGGACATACCGGGTAGATCATTCATCCTTGCTTGAGTTCGCGGAACTCATCCCTCATCTTCTTGATAAGACCCGGGGGCACATGATACTTGCTAAACTTGAGCTTGAAGTCTGCCCAAGTCATGAATTGACCTGAGTTCATGGCATGGGTGCTAGTCCACCAGGCTCGGGCTGGTCCGGCAAGGTAATGGGGTGCGAACATGACCTTCTCGTTGGCTTCCACTCCGGCTACCTCCAAGTTGTTCTCCATAGTCTGGAGCCAGTCATCGGCGTCGAGGGGTTCTTCGGTCTTTCTAAACACCGGAGGATTGGTGTTCTGGAAGTTCTTGAGCTTTGATCCGGGGTGGTCATGATTTCCATGGCCTTGGTTGGCAAGGTTTTGCAGTGCTGCTATGTTGGCTTGGCGTTCAGCTCTGTCAGTCTCCCTGTCGGCCATCAGGGTTTGCAGCAGTTGCATCATGGCATCGTTGTTGTTGTGATTGGGAGGGGCCATCTCAACATAGAGAAGATCATGAGATAAGAGGGAAATTTCTATGGTTTATTTTGAGTAAGTTCATAAATTTAAAACTCAAAATCTTTTGATGACAAACACAGCATTCATTCATTCATTCAACAACACACATTACAAACTAACACACTAACACTTCCCATGGTTTTAAGAACCATTCACTCATGCTACGATACAACGGGCGGGATACAACTCACACCTACATAAGTGATCAAGTGCAAATACTCCTCATCATCAACATCGATCGGGACGAAGTCGTCGGGTCCTGCCTCCAGGAACTCGTAGTCCTCCTCCTCGGTGAACTCGTCCTCCTCAAAGTCGTCGCGTCGCTCAGGAAGGCTCCTCCTCCCTGAAGGTCTATACCTCCGTCGTCTTCCTCCATCTCTCTCAGCTGGTCCTCCTGGGCCTTGACAGTGGCGTCCAAAGATGCTATCTGGGCGCGAAGGCGCACAATAGTAGCGTCCTTCTTGGCACGCTGCTGACGAAGGGTCTTGCGGTCGCGGGCGAGTAGCTTGATCGCCTCACCCTGCTCGGTGATGTGAGCGCGGGTCTGGTTGGCGTAAGCGCGGGAGGCGTCCAGATCCTTCTGAGTCTGGTACAGCATGAAGTCGAGGTACTCAGCATGGTGCCTCAACTCCGGGTGCGGCTGCAGCTCCATGGGCACTCCCATGGCATCACGCCTCACAAGATGCGCGAAGCGAGATGCGAGGATGCGCACCACATTCTGCTCACAGAGGCGAGCAAGTGCCTCCTGAAGGGCACGTGCAAGACCGTCGAGCCAGTTGCTCTCGCGAAAGGAGAAGAGGATCCTCTCCGAGGTGGGAGGCTCCATCTTGCCCCTCAAGTCAGCGGTGATGATCCACTGCAACTCTCCTCCGGGCTGGTCGTCCACCTCGATTCCGTGGAACTCGGGGTGAGAGCATCCAAGGAAGTCTGAGAGGGCGTTGAGGTCGTGCTCGAAGATCAAGCTTCCTCCATTCCCAAGCTGGTAGAACTTGGTGTTGATGGGTTCATTCGGCTCCATCTGAAAGTGAAATGGATAAGTAAGTTAGAGAGTGAACAAGTGTGGCAAAATTTTAAGTAGATTCAAATAAGAAAGAACATGATTCATCAATTTTTGAAATGATCTCAAAGGCAAGAGTGTGAATAACTTTTCATAAATATTCTCTTCATTTGTTTTCAAAGTTAAGTTCTTCTGAACGTCTATTCTAACTAGGGTCTTCTAAGGTCAAACAATGGCTCTGATACCAACTTGTCAACACCCGGATTTTTAAGTCCAGATGCCTATTATGTCATTCATCGCAATCCCAGGAATATTGTTGTTGCGAGGCATAATAGTCGAATATCATAGTCATCATTCATTACAAACCATATTGTCTTACAACTTGAATCACACGATCCATATTACACAAATAGTTGATCTATTGATCAACGAACAAACACAAGTTCATAGAGGAAGCGTAAATAGAAATGGACTCTGTAGTCCACAGGCCAACACTTGACGTCGGAAGACTCCTAGTTGTCGCAGGCATCCTGCTGGTCATCTCCTTGGTAGTTCTATTCATCTTCATACTCTGGCCATTTGAATAGCCAGGGACAAAGCCGTACAATTCACCTCAATTCACATCATTTCTCAACAACGGAGGCAGCCTCGGCATAACCCCTATGATGTGTGTTCAGAGGGAACCCATACTAAGATGTATAAACTTCTAGTTAAGCCCTACCCATAATCAAGTATTGTGGGGGTACTCAAAATTAGAAAGGTATCGCATCCAAACCAATATCAGTTTTAATCAAAAATCACCATCTTCTCCAAGTCATATTCACCTTCAAAAATCATTCAATGGAATTACTCATCATTCCAAGGTTTCAAATTCATTTCAAGTCACATGTTCCTGATACGTCTCCAACGTATCTATAATTTCTTATGTTCCATGCTACTTTATTGATGATACTCACATGTTTTGTACATACTTTATGTCATATTGTCACATCCCGGAAATTTTCTAAATTTCGGAATGTAAAATAAAATTTAATTTAATGCTTGATTGATTGAACTTGATTGAAAATTCACAAAGAATTAAAACTTTTTAAAGTTATTTACTCATTAATTTCAAAATAGTGTTTTCAAAAAAAAAACTTTTGGTTTCAAAGTATTCAAAATCAAACATATCTTTGTTTTCAAGGTTTTCAAAATCCTTAATGCATTTTTATTTGAGAAAACAAAACGTTAGAAAACTCTATTTGCAAAATATTGCCAAAGTTGCCATTTAGGCCAAGTGCAAATAATTATTAATTTATTTTCATAAATGGTTTTTAAACAGGTTCCTTATTATCCTAAAACACTATTTTGATTTTTACAAATTTTTAGAAACTTGTTCGGTGAGCATATATTGAAACTATTCACACATAGCCATAATGGCATAGTAGTAATAAAATGCTATAAAATAATAAATTGTAAAATTTAAGTCCTTTTGTTGTCCTATTCTGATCAAAATAAGTTTACAAACTTATAGGATTTCGTTTCACTCAAATCGGAATTATAAAACTCATTTATAAAAAAAACAAGTAATAGAAAAAAGAAAAAGAAAAAAAAAACAAAACGGGCCGGCCAGCCGGACCGACCGGCCCAGCAGGCGGCCAAGCCCAGCCGGCTGACCGAGCCAGCCAGCCGGCCACCATCGATCGGTTCAGTCAACTAAAGAAAGAATCCCGTGTTTAGAAAACCTATCTTCACTTAAATCTACTTTTCTTGAGCTACACAACTTCAAATTCAGATCCGTTTGTTTCTACGTATTCCTAACTTTGAGGTCCACCTTTTCCACCGACCTATGGCCTATATAAACTCTCCACCAAACCGCAGTTTCGTTTTCCCTTTCCTCCTCTCGAAACCTTACATCAACGAAATCTTAACTCGTTGCTTTGACCCCCTAAACCACATCAAATCGCTTCGGGTTCTACACGAAAGTTGTAGATCTCGTCGAGATCATTCAATCCCGACCAATCTCATCTCTTTTCATCCACCATACACGGATAATTTCGCATCGCAAGGCGTCAGGTCTGACAAAGGGAACCTTCAATTAGTTCGTGCTCGTTCCACGAAATCCAAATTCCTTTGCTGAGTATGTAGATCTGATCATCGTCTACAACTTTCATGTAGAAAGTTTTTCGATTTGACGTACGGATTTATTGCTCATCTACAGATCTATTTCGAGTCAACCGGAGCCGAATCGAGTTTCAAAACTATCTCGAATCGTCATGACTTCAACACGGAAGTTGTTTCTCTCGTCAAGATCTTTCCATTGCCGCGAGTCTCACCTTGTTTCGTTCACCGAGCAAGGAGAAAACCGTGTTACAAGATTCAGATCTTATAAGGTATAACTCTGATCTTGTCAAACTAATTGTGTCATTGGTAAAAGTAATTTATTCGTTAAATAGATCTATTAATTCTATACAACTTTGATGTACAAAGTTTTTCCATCTGAGCAACTTTTTCTGTCAACATTTATGACATCATCATGATATCAGCATAGTCAACTCAGTCTGGCCAAAGTCAAACCTATTTATGATCTGATGATCAATGATCTGTATATCAGCAGTCAACTGTACAGTCAGCAGTCAACTATACAGTCATCAGTACAGTCAGCGTCTCAGTCAAACTCGGTCAAACTTGTTTTAAATTTAAATTTTAAATGTCAGATTATGTGTCCAACTTAGAAATTCATTATAAAATCAACCACTAGGTCAAATTTTGCAAATTTTATAGTTTTGAAAAGCTCCTAACCTGTACAACAACTTTATGCAATAATACTGTATAGGTTTTGTGTTAGATTTTGCGTCATAATTCAAATAGTTAAATTAAACCTTTTATACTATAGAATTTGTATAAAATAATCTACTAGGCCAAATCTTACGTTTTTGTACTTTCTGGAATCCTCAGATCATGTACTACAATATGGAATAAGAATTGTACAACTTTGATACGTGCACAAACTTGCTTTAGTAAAATTTATACAAATCAGTAATTTGATGATAATTCAAATTCTATAAATTATTTTTGAATAATTCCAATTGGTCTAATCTTGTACTAGTGTAGCATATCCAGGGAGGTCAAAATCATATTTTTACAACACATAATGCTTGCAGTAGCTAATTAATAAGGTTGTATATGTTAAGTAGATACTCGATTAATGGTTTTTCTAAATCAAATTAAATGTCCAGAATACTTTATTAACATTGCACATATCAGAGAACACCTAATACAACACTTACACACTACTTATCTGGTGAAAGTAATTGGTGCATAGCATGCATGCATGTCTATGATTGTTCCTATCGAATGTTTGTTTATTTTTGTTGTTGTTGTTGAATGGTGTGTTTATGTTGTGCTATATTCTATGTTATAGTTGTACGGAGAGGCACGTATTTTGATTAAGAGTAGTGAACGCGCTTCGACTACCAAAAAGGCAAGTGACACTCAAATCCTACTTATTTTAATTATGCATTAGTGTTTTGAAACTAGTATGCATGGTAGGATTTTGTTTTCAAAAGTAAATTATTATGCTATGCTTACCAAACTTAGTAGTGTGTAGCTACTCATGAACCCAATGCTAGGATGCTTTAATTTTTGTTTTGCAACATCAAATGCCAACTGTTGTTTCGTTATTGGTTGTGAGTGTTTGAAAATTTAAAATTAACAACCCTAATGAAACACCTGGGTGGATTGGTTGATGGTGGGCGGCTGCTCAGGTCCACGCCCCTAGTAGGCTAAAATGGTGAAGTCCACGCCCCTAGTTGGCTGAAGTGGTGAATCCCTGAGAGTTCGCATGTTGTAGAGTGGTCGCTTTTGACTGCACACCTGGTTTTCACCAGGGGATCGTGTGGGGTTTACTACCTGTGAGGGGTTTTAAGCCTGTGAGTTCCACTTGTGGTTGGCCACCCAGGATTAAAGAGATTACCATGTTGTCCGTGTTTTAGTTAGCTTCCAGTGCAGCCTTATGGTATTATGGGCTCTGCCGGGATTAAGTAAGTTGTGAGGGTTCAACTTGTGGCTAGACAGTGGGTGGAGGCGATGGCCAAGGGAACGGGTCTAGTTTGTATGGTTGAATTCTTCTTCTGAAAGATCTTGTCTCATTCTTATGAAGGGTGGGTCGTAAGGTGAAAGTGCACAACCTCTCGAGAGTTAAACCTAAGATCTTAGCCGTGTCCCCGGTTACGGACAATTTGAGCTTCTAGGCAAGGAATGTACGGAAGAATCTCATCATTGTTTTCGGAATGTATTTAAAATTTGATCAACCTTGTAAAACTCATGGGAGATGTAACCATGTGATTATTCTAAAACCCATGGAGGATTTAACCATGGTGTGATTTCAAAATGTCATTCAAAGATTTTCAAAAATGTTTTGTTTTGAAATAAAATGTAGGATAAAATTGGCTTTATGCAAATTTGCCTAAACTCCACTTGCCAAATATCATGTAGATAGTCATGTCCAAAACAGCCACTAAATAAGTGTCATTTGCCAGTACATCATTGTACTGACCTCCATTCGTGGGGCTGCATATTCAAACGTGCAGGTTATTCTGAAGACGGGTACTAGTAGGATCTCGAGTCTACATTCCAACATGTCTGCCTGTGGCGCATGGAGATGATGGAGGCTCATTGAAGTTTATTTCCGCTGTGTTTGCTTTGAATATTATTATTTGAGCTAGTCCAAGTGACTATGCAATTTGTAAGACTTTATTTTATCTCCTGTGGATCTACGTTGTAGTAATTTGATACTATTGCAATGATTACTATATTTTGTAATGTGTGTGCTATCAGTGATCTCGGGAATAGCACTATACACAGGTATCTTGCCTTTAATTAAAAGGTAGGGTGCTACAGAATGGTATCAGAGCATAGTGTTGCCTGTAGGATCGAGACCCTAGGTTTTGATTAGAAATAGGAAGGCCCTAGAATGAAAATTTTGTCTAATCCTATTTTCAATCAAAAGATGTTTGAATTTTGAACCTTATGCATTTTCCGGCACTAACCTATTAACAAGATGTCGAAGAGCCAGTTGCTGTTTTCTGCTGTTTTTGGTATCAGAAATCCTAGTAAGGAAATATTCTCGGAATTGGACGAAATCAACGCCCAGGGTCTTATTTTTCCACGAAGCTTCCAGAATTCCGAAAGGGAAACGAAGTGGGGCGACGAGGCGATGCCACGCCAGGGCCGCGCGGCCAGGCCTTGGGCCGCGCCACCCTGTTGTGTGGGTCCCTCGCGTCGCCCCCTGACCTACCCTTCCGCCTACATATAGCCTTCGTCGAGAAAACCCCAGTACCGAGAGCCACGATACGGAAAACCTTCTAGAGACGCCGCCGCCGCCAATCCCATCTCGGGGGATTCAGGAGATCGCCTCCGGCACCCTGCCGGAGAGGGGAATCATCTCCCGGAGGACTCTTCATCGCCATGATCGCCTCCGGAGTGATGTGTGAGTAGTTCACCCCTGGACTATGGGTCCATAGCAGTAGCTAGATGGTTGTTTTCTCCTCATGTGCTATCATTGTTGGATCTTGTGAGCTGCCTAACATGATCAAGATCATCTATTTGTAATGCTACATGTTACGTTTGTTGGGATCCGATGAATATGGAATACTATGTTATGTTGATTATCAATCTATCATCTATGTGTTGTTTATGATCTTGCATGCTCTCCGTTGCTAGTAGAGGCTCTGGCCAAGTCGTTACTTGTAACTCCAAGAGGGAGTATTTATGCTCGATAGTGGGTTCATGCCTCCATTTAATCTGGGACAAAGGATGAAAGTTCTAAGGTTGTGGATGTGCTGTTGCCACTAGGGATAAAACATCAATGCTTTGTCTAAGGATATTTGTGTTGATTACATTACGCACCATACTTAATACAATTGTCTGTTGTTTGCAACTTAATACTGGAAGGGGTGCGGATGCTAACCTGAAGGTGGACTTTTTAGGCATAGATGCGTGCTGGATAGCGGTCTATGTACTTTGTCGTAATGCCCAATTAAATCTCACACTACTCATCATAATATGTATGTGCATGTCATGCCATCTTTATTTGTCAATTGCCCAACTGTAATTTGTTCACCCAACATGCTAATTCTTATCGGAGAGACACCACTAGTGAACTGTGGACCCCGGTCCATTCCTTTACATCGAATACAATCTACTGCAATACTTGTTCTTACTGTTCTCTGCAAACATCATCATCCACACTATACATCTAATCCTTAGTTACAGCAAGCCGGTGAGATTGACAACCTCACTGTTACGTTGGGGCAAAGTATTTTGGTTGTGTTGTGCAGGTTCCACGTTGGCGCCAGAATCCCTGGTGTTGCGCCGCACTACACTCCGCCGCCATCAACCTTCAACGTGCTTCTTGGCTCCTACTGGTTCGATAAACCTTGGTTTCTTACTGAGGGAAAACTTGATGTTGTACGCATCACACCTTCCTCTTGGGGTTCCCAACGGATGCGTGCTGTACGCGTATCAAGCTCTTTTTCTGGCGCCGTTGCCGGGGAGATCAAGACACGCTGCAAGGGGAGTCTTCCACTTGCAATCTCTTTACTTTATTTTTGTCTTGCTTTATTTTATTTACTTCTTTGTTTGCTGCATTAATATCAAAATACAAAAAAATTAGTTTCTTGCATTACTTTATTTACTATCTTGTTTGCGTTCTCCATATTAAAAATACAAAAAAAATTAGTTACTTGCATTTACTTTATCTAGTTTGCTTTATTTACTATTGATAAAATGGGTACTCCTGAAAATACTAAGTTGTGTGACTTCACAAACACAAATAATAATGATTTCTTATGCACACCTATTGCTCCACCTGCTACTACAGCAGAATTCTTTGAAATTAAACCTGCTTTACTAAATCTTGTTATGAGAGAGCAATTTTCTGGTGTTAGTTCTGATGATGCTGCTGTCTGATACGTCTCCGACGTATCGATAATTTCTTATGTTCCATGCCACATTATTGATGATATCTACATGTTTTGTGCACACTTTATGTCATATTCGTGCATTTTCTGGAACTAACCTATTAACAAGATGCCGAAGTGCCGCTTGTCAAGTTTTCACTGCTTTTGGTTTCAGAAATCCTAGTAAGGAAATATTCTCGGAATTGGACGAAATCAACGCCCAGGGTCCTATTTTGCCACGAAGCTTTCAGAAGACCGAAGAGGAGACGAAGTGGGGCCACGAGGTGGCCACACCCTAGGGCGGCGCGGCCTAGGTCTTGGCCGCGCCGACCTATAGTGTGGGCCCCTCGTGACGCCCCTTGACCTGCCCTTCCGCCTACAAATAGCCTTCGTCGCGAAACCCCCAGTACCGAGAGCCACGATACGGAAAACCTTCCAGAGACGCCGCCACCGCCAATCCCATCTCGGGGGATTCAGGAGATCGCCTCCGGCACCCTGCCGGAGAGGGGAATCATCTCCCGGAGGACTCTACGCCGCCATGGTCGCCTCCGGAGTGATGTGTGAGTAGTCTACCCCTGGACTATGGGTCCATAGCAGTAGCTAGATGGTTGTCTTCTCCCCATTATGCTTAATTGTCGGGTCTTGTGAGCTGCCGAACATGATCAAGATCATCTATCTGTAATTCTATATGTTGTGTTTGTTGGGATCCGATGAATAGAGAATACTTGTTATGTTGATTATCAATTCATGTCTATGTGTTGTTTATGATCTTGCATGCTCTCCGTTACTAGTAGATGCTCTGGCCAAGTAGATGCTTGTAACTCCAAGAGGGAGTATTTATGCTCGATAGTGGGTTCATGTCTCCGTGAATCTGGGGGAGTGACAGAAACCTCTAAGATTATGGATGTGCTGTTGCCACTAGGGATAAAACATTGGTGCTATGTTCGAGGATGTAGTTACTGATTACATTACGCACAATACTTAATGCAATTGTCTGTTGTTAGCAACTTAATACTGGAGGGGGTTCGGATGATAACCTGAAGGTGGACTTTTTAGGCATAGATGCATGCTGGATAGCGGTCTATGTACTTTGTCGTAATGCCCAATTAAATCTCACTATACTCATCATAATATGTATGTGCATGGTCATGCCCTCTTTATTTGTCAATTGCCCAACTGTAATTTGTTCACCCAACATGCTGTTTATCTTATGGGAGAGACACCTCTAGTGAACTGTGGACCCCGGTCCAATTCTCTTTACTGAAATACAATCTACTGCAATACTGTTCTACTGTTTTCTGCAAACAATCATCATCCGCACTATACATCTAATCCTTTGTTACAGCAAGCCGGTGAGATTGACAACCTCACTGTTTCGTTGGGGCAAAGTACTTGGTTTGTGTTGTGCAGGTTCCACGTTGGCGCCGGAATCCCTAGTGTTGCGCCGCACTACATCTCGCCGCCATCAACCTTCAACGTGCTTCTTGACTCCTACTGGTTCGATAAACCTTGGTTTCTAACTGAGGGAAACTTACTGCTGTACGCATCACACCTTCCACTTGGGGTTCCCAACGGTCGCGTGCTGTACGCGTGTCAAGCTAAATTTCTGGCACCGTTGCCGGGGAACTGAAGAAAAGAAGATTTCTAACTCCCACGTCAACTACACGCCAGCAAGTAAATTTCTGGCGCCGTTGCCGGGGAGATCAAGACACGCTGCAAGGGGAGTCTCCACATCGCAATCTCTTTACTTTGTTTTTGTCTTGCTTAGTTTTATTTACTACCTTGTTTGCTGCACTAAATCAAAATACAAAAAAATTAGTTGCTAGTTTTACTTTATTTGCTATCTTGTTTGCCATATTAAAAACACAAAAAAATTAGTTACTCGCATTTACTTTATTTAGTTTGCTTTATTTACTGCTGCTAATATGGGTACTCGTGAAAATACTAAGTTGTGTGACTTCACAACCACAAATAATAATGATTTCTTATGCACACCTATTGCTCCACCTGCTACTACAGCAGAATTCTTTGAAATTAAACCTGCTTTACTGAATCTTGTTATGCGAGAGCAATTTTCTGGTGTTAGTTCTGATGATGCTGCTGCCCATCTTAATAATTTTGTTGAACTATGTGAAATGCAAAAATATAAAGATGTAGATGGTGACATTATAAAATTAAAATTGTTCCCTTTCTCATTAAGAGGAAGAGCTAAAGATTGGTTGCTATCTCTGCCTAAGAATAGTATTGATTCATGGACTAAATGCAAGGATGCTTTTATTGGTAGATATTATCCCCCTGCTAAAATTATATCTTTGAGGAGTAGCATAATGAATTTTAAACAATTAGATACTGAACATGTTGCACAAGCATGGGAAAGAATGAAATCTTTGGTTAAAAATTGCCCAACCCATGGACTGACTACTTGGATGATCATCTAAACCTTTTATGCAGGACTGAATTTTTCTTCGCGGAACCTACTGGATTCAGCTGCTGGAGGTACCTTTATGTCCATTACTCTTGGTGAAGCAACAAAGCTTCTTGATAATATGATGATCAATTACTCTGAATGGCACACGGAAAGAGCTCCACAAGGTAAGAAGGTAAATTCTGTCGAAGAAACCTCTTCCTTCAGTGATAAGATTGATGCTATTATGTCTATGCTTGTGAATGATAGGACAAATGTTGATCCTAATAATGTTCCGTTAGCTTCATTGGTTGCGCAAGAAGAACATGTTGATGTAAACTTCATTAAAAATAATAATTTCAACAACAATGCTTACCGGAACAATTCTAGTAACAACTATAGGCCATATCCTTATAATAATGGCAACGGCTATGGTAATTCTTATGGGAATTCTTACAACAATAATAGGAACACACCCCCTGGACTTGAAGCCATGCTTAAAGAATTTATTAGTACACAAACTGCTTTTAACAAATCTGTTGAAGAAAAGCTTGGGAAAATTGATATACTTGCTTCTAAAGTCGATAGTCTTGTTGCTGATGTTGATCTTTTGAAATCGAAAGTTATGCCTAATGAAAATCATCATAATAAAATTGTTACTACAGCAAATGCCATCCAAGTTAGAATTAATGAGAATATAAGATTGATGGCCGAATTGCGTGCTAGGTGGGAAAGAGAAGAAAATGAAAAAGAAGATAATATAACTAAAGTTTGGACTATTACCACCACTAGTAATGCTAATGCTACACAAGTTGCTGCACCTCCTACTAATAATAATAAAATAATTGGTGTTAGCAATGTTTCCACTTCTAATGCAAAGCGCGAGAAACTGCCTGAAACTGCTAAAACTGCTGAAACTGCCTGTGATAAGACTGCTGAATTTTTTTCCAACATTGGGGATGATGATCCCATTGCTTTAGATTATAATGGTTTGAATTTTGATGATTGCCACATCTCTGAAGTTATAAAGTTCTTGCAAAAACTTGCTAAAAGTCCTAATGCTAGTGCTATAAATTTGGCTTTCACAAAACATATTACAAATGCTCTCATAAAAGCTAGAGAAGAGAAATTAGAGCGCGAAGCTTCTATTCCTAGAAAGCTAGAGGATGGTTGGGAGCCCATCATTAAGATGAAGGTTAATGACTTTGATTGTAATGCTTTATGTGATCTTGGTGCAAGTATTTCTGTTATGCCTAAGAAAATTTATAATATGCTTGACTTGCCACCGCTGAAAAATTGTTATTTGGATGTTAATCTTGCTGATCATTCTACAAAGAAACCTTTGGGGAAAGTTGATAATGTTCGCATTAACGTTAACAATAACCTTGTCCCCGTTGATTTTGTTGTCTTAGATATTGAATGCAATGCATCTTGTCCCATTATATTGGGAAGACCTTTTCTTCGAACTATTGGTGCTATCATTGATATGAAGGAAGGTAATATAAAATATCAATTTCCTCTCAAGAAAGGTATGGAACACTTCCCTAGAAAGAGAATGAAGTTACCTTTTGATTCTATTATTAGAACAAATTATGATGTTGACACTTCGTCTCTTGATAATACTTGATACACACTTTCTGCGCCTAGCTGAAAGGCGTTAAAGAAAAGCGCTTATGGGAGACAACCCATGTTTTTACTACAGTACTTTGTTTTTATTTTGTGTCTTGGAAGTTGTTTACTACTGTAGCAACCTCTTCTTATCTTAGTTTAGTGTTTTGTTGTGCCAAGTAAAGTCGTTGATAGAAAAGTTCATACTAGATTTGGATTACTGCGCAGAAACAGATTCCTTTGCTGTCACGAATCTGGGAAAAATTCACTGTAGGTAACTCAGAAAATTATGCCAATTTACGTGAGTCATCCTCAGATATGTACGCAACTTTCATTCAATTTGAGCATTTTCATTTGAGCAAGTCTGGTTCCTCGATAAAATTCGTCAATACGAACTGTTCTGTTTTGACAGATTCTGCCTTTTATTTCGCATTGCCAGTTTTGTTATGTTCGATGGATATTTCGATTCCATTGACTTTCAGTAGCTTTGTGCAATGTCCAGAAGTGTTAATAATGATTATGTCACCTCTGAACATGTATATTTTGATTGTGCACTAACCCTCTAATGAGTTGTTCTAAGTTTGGTGTGGAGGAAGTTTTCAAGGATCAAGAGAGGGAGATGATACAACATGATCAAGGAGAGTGAAAGCTCTAAGCTTGGGGATGCCCCGGTGGTTCACCCCTGCATATATCAAGAAGACTCAAGCGTCTAAGCTTGGGTATGCCCAAGGCATCCCCTTCTTCATCGACAACATTATCAGGTTCCTCCCCTGAAACTATATTTTTATTCCATCACATCTTATGTGCTTTGCTTGGAGCGTCGGTTTGTTTTTGTTTTTGTTTTGTTTGAATAAAATGGATCCTAGCATTCATTGTGTGGGAGAGATGATGAGGTCTAAGACCCCGTGTGTGGCCCGATCTCGCGGATTGACTTCGACACCAAGGGGGAAGATGGAAGAACGCGAGGAACACGAAGAACACGACGAACACGAGGAACTCCGAGACTCACGCACACACACCAACCCGATACACCCGATGCTTACCTCCGTGGCTCGATGGACCACGCCAATAGAATCTCCGAGGAAGAGGCCGTGGCAGAATTCCCGGAGAGAGATTGGGGTTGGAGAGGAAGAGCTTGGTGAGGGAGAGAGAGTAACTTGTACTAGAATCTCACTCAACAAGATCAAAGTCAACAACCAAGGTGCCTTGATTACAGAGGGATGATACCCAAGGGAGACTAAGCTCAAAGGTAGGTTTGAGTTCAAAACAAGTCTAAAGAGCTAAGGAGGGGTCCAGGCTACTTATATAGGCACACATGGCCAACAAGGGCGAACAGGTACGCGAAGGGATAAGTTAAGGTAGTTTGGTGGGGCATTCCCGTCAGATCCGGTTTGGGTCCGGTCTGACCGGGCCAGTGACCGGGCTATCCGGTCATGGATCCGGTTGACCGGGCGCAAACCGGGTTTCTGCGAAGAATCCGGTCCTGGGTCCGGTCGTCGTCCGATGACGAGGGGCTGGCCGGTTTGCGCCCGGCTGACCGGGCCCGTGGACCGGGCGTCCGGTTCTTTGGTCCGGTCCGACCGGGCTCGTGGACCGGCCAGCCTCCGTCTCTTCCTTGGAGCGCTTCGAGCGACGTCGGCTTCGACTTCATGATCATCTCCATGTCCAGCTGCTTCTCTCCCTCCCTTGACCTGGGCGTCTCCTCCTCTCCGGGGTCTTGACGCGCCTTGTACCTAATGACACATAGCACGTCGGCATGAGGTAGCAATCCATCCAAAGGGGTACCAAGATCAAGGGTGGTGAGGAGCGAGTTCACCTCATCATGTAGAGCTTTGACTCGGGCTCGTGTCATCGGTCCACTTGGGGGACTTGTTGGTCTTGGTGTAGCGACGTCGGTGACCGGGGCTACATTATCTCCCCCCCCTTGGGAAAGAGTCGTCCTCGACTCTTGCACCTCCTCATCTCCATGATAGGGTGACAAGTCCGAGACGTTGAACGTGTTGCTCACCAAGTACTTGGATGTCGGTATGTCGATGACGTAAGCGTTGTTGTTGATGTGTTTGAGGACCTTGAAGGGGCCATCTCCTCTTGGCTTGAGCTTGGAGTTGCGCTCATGAGGGAACCGTTCCTTCCGGAGGTCGATCCAAACGAGGTCTCCTTCTTCGAATATTCTTGCCTTCTTCTTGGCGTTGATGCGGTTGGCTTGACGAAGAACATGTTCTTGTATGGTTGCCCTTGTCTCTTCATGTAGTTGCTTGACGGCGGCGGTGCGCTTGTCGAAGTCCATGTTGATGCGCTCGTGGAGGGGAAGCGGAAGTATGTCGAGTGCCGTGTAAGGTTCGAAGCCATAGACGACCATGAAGGGGCTCCTTGACGTAGTCTTGTGCTTGGCGCGGTTGTAGGCGAACTCGGCGTGAGGAAGGTACTCCTCCCATGACTTCAAGTTCTTCTTCACGAGGATGCGTAGGAGGGTGGAGAGGCTTCGATTGACCACTTCCGTTTGGCCATCCGTTTGCGGGTGCGATGATGATGAGAACAAGAGCTTCACTCCAAACTTCGCCATGAGCGACTTCCAAAGATAACTCATGAACTTGACGTCTCGATCCGACACAATGCTTTGCGGTACTCCATGTAGGCGAACAATTTCCCTGAAAAACAATGAAGCAATGTGTGAAGCATCGTCGCTCTTATGGCAAGGTATGAAATGAGCCATCTTAGAGAATCTATCCACGACGACAAATATGGAATCATGACCATGCTTAGTGCGAGGCAAGCCTAGAACGAAATCCATGCTAATATCGGTCCATGGTGCATAAGGAATAGGCAATGGAGTGTAAAGACCATAAGGGTTGGAGGTAGACTTAGCTTGTAAGCAAGTGGTGCATCGGCGGCAAAGGCGTTCCACATCTCGCTTCATCTTTGGCCAATAGTAGTGGGTTGAGAGCATGGCATATGTCTTGTCACGTCCAAAGTGACCCATAAGACCACCTCCATGTGACTCTTGCAAAAGCAATTTTCGAAGCGAAGACTTGGGAATGCAAATCTTGTTAGCTTTAAACAAGTAGCCATCATGCAAATAGAAATCATCCACTCCTCGTTCAACGGAGCACTTCTCAAATATGGGAGCAAAGAAAGAATCGGAAGGATAGAGTTCTTTGATCTCTTCAAGTCCCAAGACATGAACATCCAAACGAGTAAGCAAAAGGGTGTTTATGCGGGAAAGAGCATCCGCCACAACATTGTCCTTGCCCTTCTTGTATTTGATCACATATGGGAAGGACTCAATGAACTCGACCCATTTTGCATGTCGTTTGTTCAAGTTGTGTTGGCTTTTCAAATATTTCAAGGACTCATTGATGAGGTCTAAGACCCCGTGTGTGGCCCGATCTCGCGGATTGACTTCGAGACCAACGGGAGAGATGGGAGAACGCGAGGAACACGAAGAACACGACGAACACGAGGAACTCCGAGACTCACGCACGTACACCAACCCGATACACCCGATGCTTACCTCCGTGGCTCGATGGACCACGCCAATAGAATCTCCGAGGAAGAGGCCGTGGCAGAATTCCCGGAGAGAGATTGGGGTTGGAGAGGAAGAGCTTGGTGAGGGAGAGAGAGTAACTTGTACTAGAATCTCACTCAACAAGATCAAAGTCAACAACCAAGGTGCCTTGATTACAGAGGGATGATACCCAAGGGAGACTAAGCTCAAAGGTAGGTTTGAGTTCAAAACAAGTCTAAAGAGCTAAGGAGGGGTCCAGGCTACTTATATAGGCACACATGGCCAACAAGGGCGAACAGGTACGCGAAGGGATAAGTTAAGGTAGTTTGGTGGGGCATTCCCATCAGATCCGGTTTGGGTCCGGTCTGACCGGGCCAGTGACCGGGCTGTCCGGTCATGGATCCGGTTGACCGGGCGCAAACCGGGTTTCTGCGAAGAATCCGGTCCTGGGTCCGGTCGTCGTCCGGTACGAGGGGGCTGGGCCGGTTTGCGCCCGGTTGACCGGGCCTGTGACCGGGGCGTCCGGTTGCTGGTCCGGTCTGACCGGGCCTGTGACCGGCCAGCCTCCGTCTCTTCCTTGGAGCGCTTCGAGCGACGTCGGCTTCGACTTCATGATCATCTCCATGTCCAGCTGCTTCTCTCCCTCCCTTGACCTGGGCGTCTCCTCCTCTCCGGGGTCTTGACGCGCCTTGTACCTAATGACACATAGCACGTCGGCATGAGGTAGCAATCCATCCAAAGGGGTACCAAGATCAAGGGTGGTGAGGAGCGAGTTCACCTCATCATGTAGAGCTTTGACTCGGGCTCGTGTCATCGGTCCACTTGGGGGACTTGTTGGTCTTGGTGTAGCGACGTCGGTGACCGGGGCTACATTATCTCCCCCCCTTGGGAAAGAGTCGTCCTCGACTCTTGCACCTCCTCATCTCCATGATAGGGTGACAAGTCCGAGACGTTGAACGTGTTGCTCACCAAGTACTTGGATGTCGGTATGTCGATGATGTAAGCGTTGTTGTTGATGCGTTTGAGGACCTTGAAGGGGCCATCTCCTCTTGGCTTGAGCTTGGAGTTGCGCTCATGAGGGAACCGTTCTTTCCGGAGGTCGATCCAAACGAGGTCTCCTTCTTCGAATATTCTTGCCTTCTTCTTGGCGTTGATGCGGTTGGCTTGACGAAGAACATGTTCTTGTATGGTTGCCCTTGTCTCTTCATGTAGTTGCTTGACGGCGGCGGTGCGCTTGTCGAAGTCCATGTTGATGCGCTCGTGGAGGGGAAGCGGAAGTATGTCGAGTGCCGTGTAAGGTTCGAAGCCATAGACGACCATGAAGGGGCTCCTTGACGTAGTCTTGTGCTTGGCGCGGTTGTAGGCGAACTCGGCGTGAGGAAGGTACTCCTCCCATGACTTCAAGTTCTTCTTCACGAGGATGCGTAGGAGGGTGGAGAGGCTTCGATTGACCACTTCCGTTTGGCCATCCGTTTGCGGGTGCGATGATGATGAGAACAAGAGCTTCACTCCAAACTTCGCCATGAGCGACTTCCAAAGATAACTCATGAACTTGACGTCTTGATCCGACACAATGCTTTGCGGTACTCCATGTAGGCGAACAATTTCCCTGAAAAACAATGAAGCAATGTGTGAAGCATCGTCGCTCTTATGGCAAGGTATGAAATGAGCCATCTTAGAGAATCTATCCACGACGACAAATATGGAATCATGACCATGCTTAGTGCGAGGCAAGCCTAGAACGAAATCCATGCTAATATCGGTCCATGGTGCATAAGGAATAGGCAATGGAGTGTAAAGACCATAAGGGTTGGAGGTAGACTTAGCTTGTAAGCAAGTGGTGCATCGGCGGCAAAGGCGTTCCACATCTCGCTTCATCTTTGGCCAATAGTAGTGGGTTGAGAGCATGGCATATGTCTTGTCACGTCCAAAGTGACCCATAAGACCACCTCCATGTGACTCTTGCAAAAGCAATTTTCGAAGCGAAGACTTGGGAATGCAAATCTTGTTAGCTTTAAACAAGTAGCCATCATGCAAATAGAAATCATCCACTCCTCGTTCAATGGAGCACTTCTCAAATATGGGAGCAAAGAAAGAATCGGAAGGATAGAGTTCTTTGATCTCTTCAAGTCCCAAGACATGAACATCCAAACGAGTAAGCAAAAGGGTGTTTATGCGGGAAAGAGCATCCGCCACAACATTGTCCTTGCCCTTCTTGTATTTGATCACATATGGGAAGGACTCAATGAACTCGACCCATTTTGCATGTCGTTTGTTCAAGTTGTGTTGGCTTTTCAAATATTTCAAGGACTCATTGATGAGGTCTAAGACCCCGTGTGTGGCCTGATCTCGCGGATTGACTTCGAGACCAACGGGAGAGATGGGAGAACGCGAGGAACACGAAGAACACGACGAACACGAGGAACTCCGAGACTCACGCACGCACACCAACCCGATACACCCGATGCTTACCTCCGTGGCTCGATGGACCACGCCAATAGAATCTCCGAGGAAGAGGCCGTGGCGGGAATTCCGAGAGAGATTGGGGTTGGAGAGGAAGAGCTTGGTGAGGGAGAGAGAGTAACTTGTACTAGAATCTCACTCAACAAGATCAAAGTCAACAACCAAGGTGCCTTGATTACAGAGGGATGATACCCAAGGGAGACTAAGCTCAAAGGTAGGTTTGAGTTCAAAACAAGTCTAAAGAGGTGAAGGGGCGTCCTGGGGGCTTATATAGTCTTACAAGGCGTCATGGGCCGAAAAGGTACAAGTCAAACAGGTTCGGGCCGATTTGGGTGACTTAAGTCGTGCAGGCCGGTCAGGAGGCCGGTCGAGCCGGACTGGGACCGGGCAGCCGGTCCAGACCGGACTCCTGGACCGGCGGCAACCGGACGGGGTTCCGGGGCCCCGGGATAGCGCCGGATGGCACGGTGGAAAACCCGGTTTGGACCGGTGTCCCGGTCAGGAGGCCGGTCAGACCGGGTTCTGGACCGGCTGGCCATCTTCTCTTCCTTGCGCTCTTCGGGCGACTTCCGGTCCAGCTCCATGTCCATCTTCACGTCCGGCTGCTCCTCTCCTCCTCTTGACCATGGTGTGTCCTCCTCTTCGTGATCTTGATGCTCCTTGTACCTAATGACACATAACACGTCGGCATGAGGTAGCAATCCATCCAAAGGGGTACCAAGATCAAGGGTGATGAGGAGCGAGTTCACCTCATCATGTAGAGCTTTGACTCGGGCTCGTGTCATCGGTCCACTTGGGGGACTTGTTGGTCTTGGTGTAGCGACGTCGGTGACCGGGGCTACATCATCTCCCCCCCCCTTGGGAAAGAGTCGTCCTCGACTCTTGCACCTCCTCATCTCCATGATAGGGTGACAAGTCCGAGACGTTGAACGTGTTGCTCACCAAGTACTTGGATGTCGGTATGTCGATGACGTAAGCGTTGTTGTTGATGCGTTTGAGGACCTTGAAGGGGCCATCTCCACTTGGCTTGAGCTTGGAGTTGCGCTCATGAGGGAACCGTTCCTTCCGGAGGTGGATCCAAACGAGGTCTCCTTCTTCGAATATTCTTGCCTTCTTCTTGGCGTTGATGCGGTTGGCTTGACGAAGAACATGTTCTTGTATGGTTGCCCTTGTCTCTTCATGTAGTTTCTTGACGGCGGCGGTGCGCTTGTCGAAGTCCATGTTGATGCGCTCGTGGAGGGGAAGCGGAAGTATGTCGAGTGCCGTGTAAGGTTCGAAGCCATAGACGACCATGAAGGGGCTCCTTGACGTAGTCTTGTGCTTGGCGCGGTTGTAGGCGAACTCGGCGTGAGGAAGGCACTCCTCCCATGACTTCAAGTTCTTCTTCACAAGGATGCGTAGGAGGGTGGAGAGGCTTCGATTGACCACTTCCGTTTGGCCATCCGTTTGCGGGTGCGATGATGATGAGAACAAGAGCTTGACTCCAAACTTCGCCATGAGCGACTTCCAAAGATAACTCATGAACTTGACGTCTCGATCTGACACAATGCTTTGCGGGTACTCCATGTAGGCGGACAATTTCCCTGAAAAACAATGAAGCAATGTGTGAAGCATCGTCGCTCTTATGGCAAGGTATGAAATGAGCCATCTTAGAGAATCTATCCACTACCACAAAGATGGAATCATGACCATGCTTAGTGCGAGGCAAGCCTAGAACGAAATCCATGCTAATATCGGTCCATGGTGCATAAGGAATAGGCAATGGAGTGTAAAGACCATAAGGGTTGGAGGTAGACTTAGCTTGTAAGCAAGTGGTGCACCGGCGGCAAAGGCGTTCCACATCTCGCTTCATCTTTGGCCAATAGTAATGAGTAGAGAGCATCGCAAGTGTCTTATCACGGCCAAAGTGACCCATAAGACCTCCTCCATGAGACTCTTGCAAAAGCAATTTTTGAAGCGAAGACTCGGGAATGCAAATCTTGTTAGCTTTAAACAAATAGCCATCATGCAAATAGAAATCATCCACTCCTCGCTCAACGAAGCACTTCTCAAAAATTGGAGCAAAGAACGAATCGGAAGGATAGAGTTCTTTGATCTCTTCAAGTCCCAAAACATGAAAATCCAAACGAGTTAGCAAAAGGGTGTTTTTGCGGGAAAGAGCATCCGCCACAACATTGTCCTTGCCCTTCTTGTATTTGATCACATATGGAAAGGACTCAATGAACTCGACCCATAATGCATGTCGTTTGTTCAAGTTGTGTTGGCTTTTCAAATATTTCAAGGACTCATGGTCGGAATGAATGATAAACTCTTTTGGCCAAAGATAGTGTTGCCAAACTTCAAGAACACGAACCAAAGCGTAGAGCTCCTTGTCATATATAGGATAGTTGAGGCGTGCGCCATCTAACTTCTCACTATAGTATGCCACGGGTTTGCCCTCTTGCATAAGAACACCACCAATACCAAGCCCACTTGCATCACACTCAATCTCAAAAGTTTTGGCAAAATTTGGAAGAACAAGAAGGGGAGCTTCGGTAAGGCGTTTCTTCAACTCATCAAAAGCATTTTGTTGGGCCTTGCCCCAAACAAACGGAACATTCTTCTTGGTAAGCTCATTCAAAGGGCAAGCAATGGTGCTAAAATCTTTCACAAAGCGGCGGTAAAACCCGGCAAGTCCATGGAAGCTTCGGACTTGACCAACATTTGTAGGAGTAGGCCAATTGTGGATGGCCTCTACCTTGGAAGAATCAACTTCAATCCCATTAGCGGAAACCACAAAGCCAAGGAAAACCAATTTGTTTTGAGCAAATGTGCATTTAGGGAGGTTAGCATAAAGCTTTTCATGTCGCAAGATGCACAAGACCTCTCTCACATGTTGCACATGGTCCTCGAGGTTTTTGCTATAAATAAGAATATCATCGAAGTAGACAACCACGCTCTTGCCAATGAGAGGACGCAAGATGTGATTCATGAGGCGCATGAAAGTAGATGGAGCATTGGAAAGACCGAAAGGCATAACGAGCCATTCATAGAGACCGAGTTTGGTCTTGAATGCCGTTTTCCATTCATCACCAATGGCCATGCGGATTTGATGGTAACCACTACGCAAATCGACTTTAGAGAAAATCGTGGCACCACTAAGTTCGTCAAGCATGTCATCTAAACGCGGAATGGGATGGCGGTAACGGACGGTAATGGCATTGATGGGGCGACAATCCATACACATCCGTTGCATCTCATCCGGTTTAGGCACAAGAATCACGGGAACCGCACAAGGGCTAAGGCTTTCGCAGACGTACCCTTTGGCGAGGAGATCTTGTATTTGGCGTTGTATCTCCTTTGTGTCTTCGGGGTTGGTGCGGTAGGCGGCACGGTTTGGGAGCGGAGCGCCGGGTATGAGGTCGATGCGGTGTTCTATGCCTCGGAGTGGTGGTAGTCCATGAGGGAGCTCGTCGGGGAAGACGTCTTGAAATTCCTGCAAAAGAGACAACAAAGACGGAGGAATGTTGGTTAAGTCGTTAGTCGCCGACGAGGGTCCCTTGCATATGAGCACATAGTGCAATATGGTGGATGGGTTCTCTTGGAGCTCTCTCCACTCACTCTTGGTGGCTAGAAGGACACTCTTGGACTCACTCATGTATGGCTTGTGGCGCTCACTCTCTTTGTGGTGGGTCGCTCCCTCTCCTCTCATCTCACTATGGTGGGTGCGGAGTTGTGCCCTCGCTAAAGCCTTCGCATTATCCGCGATGATTTGGCTAGGAGTCATCGGGCGCAACTCGAACTTCTTGTCGTTGACCTTGAAGGTGTATGTGTTGGAGAGTCCATCATGTATAGCCTTCTTGTCATATTGCCAAGGGCGGCCAAGCAACATGTGGCACACCGTCATGGGTACCACGTCACACTCGATAGTGTCCTCAGAATGTCCAATCTTGAAAGTGACGGTGACGGTATGTTGTATCTTGACGTTGCCCTTGTCACTCAACCATTGGATATGGTAAGGGTGAGGATGCTTGCGGAGAGTGAGGTTGAGTTTCTCACACAACTCGGTGCTCGCAAGGTTATGGCAACTTCCACCATCTATGATGACCTTGATCGACTTGCCACCAATTCCGGCACGGGTTTGGAAGATGTTACACCGTTGTTCTTCCATAGCATGAGGTTGTGTTGTTAGCACCCTTGTGACCACAAGTGAGGGACTTGGGTCATGCTCACATAAGAGAGGATCTTCTCCACTTTCTTGCTCATAAGCTTCTTCACTTTCCACGGCGGCTTGCACAAGAGCTTCATATTCATCCTCATCAAGCGTCTCGATGTCACCATTCTCCATAGTGATCATAACCTTGGTGTTCTTGCACTCAAACGATTTGTGACCTTGGGTGCCACACTTGAAGCAAGTGACACTAGAGGGTCCCGTGGATGCCTTAGAGGAAGCGGTGGAGGAGACCGTTTGCTTCATGCGACTTTGGATAGTCGGTTTCTTGGATGGTGTAGAGGATGCGTCGGCCTTGGCACTTGTAGCATGAGGAGTTGATGTAGTGGGAGGAGTCGATGTAGCAAGCTTGGAGGAGAAATAGGTCTTGGCCTTGGAGTACTTGATGTCCTCAATCACTTGGCGTTCGGCCTTCGATGCTTGGTGGACCAACTCAACCATGTTGGAGTAGGGTTGGAACTCGACGATCCTCTTGATGGGGTAAGTGAGGCCATTGAAGAAGCGAGCAATGGTTTGTTCCTCGGACTCTTGGATGTTGGCTCGCATCATAGTGAGCTCCATCTCCTTGTAGAACTCCTCAACGGTCTTGGTGCCTTGCTTCAACTTTTGGAGCTTGTTGAAGAGGTCGGTCATGTAGTGCGTGGGGACAAAGCGAGCATGCATCTCTTTCTTCATTTCTTCCCAAGTGTCAATAGGAGGTTCACCCTTTTCTTCTCGAAGAGTGAGAGGACTTGCTCCCACCAAGTGTTAGCGTAGTCTTCAAACTCAAGAGACGCCATAGCCACCTTCTTGGCACCGGAGTAGTTGTGGATGCGGAATATCTTGTCAACCTTGAGTGCCCATGAGAGGTATGCCTCGGCATCTTCTTCTCCCTTGAACTTTGGCATGGTGAACTTGAGTCTTCCAAACATGTTCTCTTCATCCTCCAAGGTTCTTCTACGAGGAGGGGCGACTTCATCTCTTGCGGCTTGAGGAGGAATAGGAGGTCTTCTACGGCCAACCATAGCATTGGGTTGGCGTTGAAGATGAACGCTTGCTTCACTTGGTTCACGGTGAGGATGTGGTTGAAGATCTTGTCGCGGTTGAGGGCGATGCTCAATGTTGGGTCTCTCATCTTGATCATGGTGCGGCTCTCCTCGTCCACGGTGGTCATGGCGAGGGTGGCGACGGAGATCTCGCCGAGGTTGATCTTGAGGACCTTGGTATTGGGGATGGTCATCACGCCCATGGTGGGCATGGCGATCCGCTTGGTGATGATCTTGTTGAAAGACTTGGTCTTGTGGAGGACGCTCATGTGGGCGAGCATGGCGATGTATTTCTCCACGCCTAGAGTTGGAGCGGGAGTCTTCATGACGAGCTTGTGGGCGATGAGGTCGATGATGGTCTTCATGCCTTGAAGAGGAGCTTGAGGACGAAAGGCCACCATGAGAATAGTAATCTTGTGGCGAGCTTGATGAAGAGGAAGTAGAGCGGTGTCGACGATGACGACCCAAGTTGGTGATGGCGCGCTCGAGGCTATCCATGCGCCGCTCCATGTTGGCATCATTGGCCGCCATTTGGCCATTCAAGTTGTCCGTAGCTTCACGAAGAAGAGCCAAGTCTTGGTTCACAGTGGAGAAGTTGTGAGCCACCTCATCGTATTGCTCATCGATGCGCGTCTCGAAGAGGGTGAGTTGCTTGTTGAACTCTTGTCGTTGTGTCCATAGGTTGTGTTGAGTAGCCAACCTCTCGGTGTTGCGGAGGATCTCGTCATCCCTATTGGTATCTCCGTTCCTATCCATGATGAAAAGACAAGAACTATGTTGTGTATGTTAGTGGAAGGAGACTACCTCGCTCTCTTACCAAGGTAAGATAGTATTGAGGCAATCCACCAAGCCGAAAGCAAGATCAAGTGTATCGGGAACACACGCAAAACCACACGCAAAAGCTAGCAAATATGGTGTTAGGCGAGTGTTGTGGAAAGCCAAAAGACAAATCCAAGATCGAGTATGTTGTTAAAAGTGGGTGAGGTCCAAAAATCCAAATGTCAATGTGAAGATCACTATAAACACGGAAAAAGTTGAGGAACACACACACGAGATAAGCGGGGTTAGTGCAACCAAAAGTGAGCGGAAAAGTGTATGTATAAGTGCTCGGTGTCACACTAACACAAGGAGAGCCAAAGCTTCGGTTGCAAAGGAAGAGACAACAAGATTCACACGCGGCCTCTCTTCTCGTATCTCTCTTTGCTTAAAAGCTTTTTCTCTTTTGTATATGGTGGCACTTGCACTCGTTTGTATCTTTGGTGGCACGTGGACACTTTTGTATGTATGGGCGTATGGATGTATGGATGTATGGATGTATGGTGCTACTCGCACTCTTTTGTGTTTTTGGGGCTTTTTCACGCGCTATGTTAGCGTTAGCCTCGCTTTTGCTATCTTGCCACACGAGTGTTTGCTTGGATGCCTTACTCAACGCGACACACACACCTCACAATGCGGGGCCACGTGCAATGTCTCGCAACACTAGACAAGCAATGCTCGATGGGATAGATCGCAAAAGGAAGAGTGGTTGCAAGGTGAAAGCTGCAAGTTATACCTGCGATGATGGTGGTGGTGGTGGTGGTGGTGGAGATCGCCGGAAAACGAGGTCGAAGGAGGGCGCGAAGAGGCGCCCGGTCTGGGGCCCGGTTAGACCGGATCCTGGACCGGCCTGCCCGGTTGCCGCCCGGTCGACCGGGTTCTGGGCTGGCGCGGCCAGTCGTGGGTCCGGTTGACCAGGTGTGCGACCGGGTTTCACGATTTGGAGCTTTCTCTCTCCTGTTCTTCCCCAAACCAAAACCAAATCGACCAAATCGATGGGAAACGATGGAATTGGAGGCTCAAAGTTGGGAAAATAGTAGATCAAGCACAACAACACCAGATCCACGGACCAAAACCACTCAAAACGCAACCAAATCGCAGATCGGTCAAGAGGCAAATTGGGGCTATTTTTGGGGATTTTTTGGAAAATTTTCTAGGAACGAAATCGGGTGGGTGGAAGGTCAAATCCGCGGTAACCAAGAGCTGCTGATACCATATGATGAGGTCTAAGACCCCGTGTGTGGCCCGATCTCGCGGATTGACTTCGAGACCAACGGGAGAGATGGGAGAACGCGAGGAACACGAAGAACACGACGAACACGAGGAACTCCGAGACTCACGCACGCACACCAACCCGATACACCCGATGCTTACCTCCGTGGCTCGATGGACCACGCCAATAGAATCTCCGAGGAAGAGGCCGTGGCAGAATTCCCGGAGAGAGATTGGGGTTGGAGAGGAAGAGCTTGGTGAGGGAGAGAGAGTAACTTGTACTAGAATCTCACTCAACAAGATCAAAGTCAACAACCAAGGTGCCTTGATTACAGAGGGATGATACCCAAGGGAGACTAAGCTCAAAGGTAGGTTTGAGTTCAAAACAAGTCTAAAGAGGTGAAGGGGCGTGCTGGGGCTTATATAGTCTTACAAGGCGTCATGGGCCGAAAAGGTACAAGTCAAACAGGTTCGGGCCGATTTGGGTGACTTAAGTCGTGCAGGCCGGTCAGGAGGCCGGTCAGACCGGACCTGGGACCGGGCAGGCCGGTCCAGACCGGACCCTGGACCGGGCGGCAACCGGACGGGGTTCCGGGGCCCCGGGATAGCGCCCGGATGGCACAGGTGGAAAACCCGGTTTGGACCGGGTGTCCCGGTCAGGAGGCCGGTCAGACCGGGTTCTGGACCGGCTGGCCATCTTCTCTTCCTTGCGCTCTTCGGGCGACTTCCGGTCCAGCTCCATGTCCATCTTCACGTCCGGCTGCTCCTCTCCTCCTCTTGACCATGGTGTGTCCTCCTCTTCGTGATCTTGATGCTCCTTGTACCTAATGACACATAACACGTCGGCATGAGGTAGCAATCCATCCAAAGGGGTACCAAGATCAAGGGTGGTGAGGAGCGAGTTCACCTCATCATGTAGAGCTTTGACTCGGGCTCGTGTCATCGGTCCACTTGGGGGACTTGTTGGTCTTGGTGTAGCGACGTCGGTGACCGGGGCTACATCACTCATGGTCGGAATGAATGATAAACTCTTTTGGCCAAAGATAGTGTTGCCAAACTTCAAGAACACGAACCAAAGCGTAGAGCTCCTTGTCATATATAGGATAGTTGAGGCGTGCGCCGTCTAACTTCTCACTATAGTATGCCACGGGTTTGCCCTCTTGCATAAGAACACCACCAATACCAAGCCCACTTGCATCACACTCAATCTCAAAATTTTTGGCAAAATTTGGAAGAACAAGCAGGGGAGCTTCGGTAAGGCGTTTCTTCAACTCATCAAAAGCATTTTGTTGGGCCTTGCCCCAAACAAATGGAACATTCTTCTTGGTAAGCTCATTCAAAGGGCAAGCAATGGTGCTAAAATCTTTCACAAAGCGGCGGTAAAACCCGGCAAGTCCATGAAAACTTCGGACTTGGCCAACATTTGTAGGGGTAGGCCAATTATGGATGGCCTCCACCTTGGAAGAATCAACTTCAATCCCATTAGCGGAAACCACAAAGCCAAGGAAAACCAATTTGTTTTGAGCAAATGTGCATTTAGGGAGGTTAGCATAAAGCTTTTCATGTCGCAAGATGCACAAGACCTCTCTCACATGTTGCACATGGTCCTCGAGGTTTTTGCTATAAATGAGAATATCATCGAAGTAGACAACCACGCTCTTGCCAATGAGAGGACGCAAGATGTGATTCATGAGGCGCATGAAAGTAGATGGAGCATTGGAAAGACCGAAAAGCATAACGAGCCATTCATAGAGACCGAGTTTGGTCTTGAATGCCGTTTTCCATTCATCACCAATGGCCATGCGGATTTGATGGTAACCATAACGCAAATCGACTTTAGAGAAAATCTTGGCACCACTAAGTTCATCAAGCATGTCATCTAAACGCGGAATGGGATGGCGGTAACGGACGGTAATGGCATTGATGGGGCGACAATCCATACACATCCGTTGCGTCTCATCCGGTTTAGGCACAAGAATCACGGGAACCGCACAAGGGCTAAGGCTTTCGCGGACGTACCCTTTGGCGAGGAGATCTTGTATTTGGCGTTGTATCTCCTTTGTTTCTTCGGGGTTGGTGCGATAGGCGGCACGGTTTGGGAGCGGAGCGCCGGGTATGAGGTCGATGCGGTGTTCTATGCCTCGGAGTGGTGGTAGTCCATGAGGGAACTCGTCGGGGAAGACGTCTTGAAATTCCTGTAAAAGAGACAACAAAGACGAAGGAATGTTGGTTAAGTCGTTAGTCGCCGATGATGGTCCCTTGCATATGAGCACATAGTGCAATATGGTGGATGGGTTCTCTTGGAGATCTCTCCACTCACTCTTGGTGGCTAGAAGGACACTCTTGGACT
This sequence comes from Lolium perenne, assembly GCF_019359855.2. Taxonomy (NCBI): domain Eukaryota; kingdom Viridiplantae; phylum Streptophyta; class Magnoliopsida; order Poales; family Poaceae; genus Lolium; species Lolium perenne. The sequence continues at coordinate 132,380,865 of NC_067245.2, forward strand.
CACTCATATATGGCTTGTGGCGCTCACTCTCTTTGTGGTGGGTCGCTCCCTCCTCTCATCTCACTATGGTGGGTGCGGAGTTGTGCCCTCGCTAAAGCCTTCGCATTATCCGCGATGATTTGGCTAGGAGTCGTCGGGCGCAACTCGAACTTCTTGTCGTTGACCTTGAAGGTGTATGTGTTGGAGAGTCCATCATGTATAGCCTTCTTGTCATATTGCCAAGGGCGGCCAAGCAACATGTGGCACACCGTCATGGGTACCACGTCACACTCAATAGTGTCCTCATAAGGGCCGATCTTGAAGTTGACGGTGACGGTATGTTGTATCTTGATGTTGCCCTTGGCACTCAACCATTGGATATGGTAAGGGTGAGGATGCTTGCGGAGAGTGAGGTTGAGCTTCTCACACAACTCGGTGCTAGCAAGGTTATGGCAACTTCCACCATCTATGATGACCTTGATCGACTTGCCACCAATTCCGGCACGGGTTTGGAAGATGTTGCACCGTTGTTCTTCCATAGCATGAGGTTGTGTTGTTAGCACCCTAGTGACCACACGTGAGGGACTTGGGTCATGCTCACATAAGAGAGGATCTTCTCCACTTTCTTGCTCATAAGCTTCTTCACTTTCCACGGCGGCTTGCACAAGGGCTTCATATTCATCCTCATCAAGCGTCTCGATGTCACCACTCTCCATAGTGATCATAACCTTGGTGTTCTTGCACTCAAATGATTTGTGACCTTGGGTGCCACACTTGAAGCAAGTGACACTAGAGGGTCCCGTGGATGCCTTAGAGGAGGTGGTGGAGGAGACCGTTTGCTTCATGCGACTTTGGATAGTCGGTTTCTTGGATGGTGTAGAGACACGTCGGCCTTGGCACTTGTAGCATGAGGAGTTGATGTAGTAGGAGGAGTTGATGTAGCGAGCTTGGAGGAGAAATAGGTCTTGGCCTTGGAGTACTTGATGTCCTCAATCACTTGGCGCTCGGCCTTCGATGCTTGGTGGACCAACTCAACCATGTTGGAGTATGGTTGGAACTCGACGATCCTCTTGATGGGGTAAGTGAGGCCATTGAAGAAGCGAGCAATGGTTTGTTCCTCGGACTCTTGGATGTTGGCTCGCATCATAGTGAGCTCCATCTCCTTGTAGAACTCCTCAACGGTCTTGGTGCCTTGCTTCAACTTTTGGAGCTTGTTGAAGAGGTCGGTCATGTAGTGTGCGGGGACAAAGCGAGCATGCATCTCCTTCTTCATATCTTCCCAAGTGTCAATAGGAGGTTCACCCTTTTCTTCTCGAAGAGTGAGTACTTGCTCCCACCAAGTGTTGGCGTAGTCTTCAAACTCGAGAGACGCCATAGCCACCTTCTTGGCACCGGAGTAGTTGTGGATGCGGAAGATCTTGTCCACCTTGAGTGCCCATGAGAGGTAGGCCTCGGCATCTTCTTCTCCCTTGAACTTTGGCATGGTGAACTTTAGTCTTCCAAACATGTTCTCTTCATCCTCCAAGGTTCTTCTACGAGGAGGGGCGCCTTCATCTCTTGCGGCTAGAGGTGGAATAGGAGGTCTTCTACGGCCAACCATAGCATTGGGTTGGCGTTGGAGGTGCACACTTGCTTCACTTGGTTCACGGTGAGGATGTGGTTGAAGATCTTGTCGCGGTTGAGGACGATGCTCAAGGTTGGGTCTCTCATCTTGATCATGGTGTGGCTCTCCTCGTCCACGTTGGTCATGGCGAGGGTGGCGGCGGAGATCTCGCCGAGGTTGATCTTGAGGACCTTGGTCTTGGGGTTGGCCGTCACGCCCATGGTGGGCATGACGATCCGCTTGGTGACGATCTTGTTGAAGGCCTTGGTCTTGTGGAGGACGCTCATGTGGACGAGCATGGCGATGTATCTCTCCACGCCTAGAGTTGGAGCGAGAGTCTTCATGACGAGCTTGTGAGCGATGAGGTCGATGATGGTCTTCATGCCTTGAGGAAGAGCTTGAGGACGAAAGGCCACCATGAGAGTAATAGTCTTGTGGCGAGCTTGAGGACGATGAAGTAGAGCGGTGTCGGCGATGACGACCCAAGTTGGTGATGGCGCGCTCGAGGCTATCCATGCGTCGCTCCATGTTGGCATCATTGGCCGCCATTTGGCCATTCAAGTTGTCCGTAGCTTCACGAAGAAGAGCCAAGTCTTGGTTCACGGCGGAGAAGTTGTGAGACACCTCATCGTATTGCTCATCGATGCGCGTCTCGAAGAGGGTGAGTTGCTCCTTGAACTCTTGTCGTTGCGTCCATAGGTTGTGTTGAGTAGCCAACCTCTCGGTGTTGCGGAGGATCTCTTCATCCCTATTGGTATCTCCGTTCCTATCCATGATGGAAAGACAAGAACTATGTTGTGTATGTTAGTGGAAGGAGACTACCTCGTACTCTTACCAAGGTAAGATAGTATTGAGGCAATCCACCAAGCCGAAAGCAAGATCAAGTGTATCGGGGACACACGCAAAACCACACGCAAAAGCTAGCAAATATGGTGTTAGGCGAGTGTTGTGGAAAGCCAAAAGACAAATCCAAGATCGAGTATGTTGTTAAAAGTGGGTGAGTTCCAAAAATCCAAATGTCAATGTGAAGATCACTATAAACACGGAAAAAGTTGTGGAACACACACACACGAGATAAGCGGGGTTAGTGCAACCAAAAGTGAGCGGAAAAGTGTATGTATAAGTGCTCGGTGTCACACTAACACAAGGAGAGCCAAAGCTTCGGTTGCAAAGGAAGAGACAACAAGATTCACACGCGGCCTCTCTTCTCGTATCTCTCTTTGCTTAAAAGCTTTTTCTCTTTTGTATATGGTGGCACTTGCACTCGTTTGTATCTTTGGTGGCACGTGGACACTTTTGTATGTATGGGCGTATGGATGTATGGATGTATGGATGTATGGTGCTACTCACACTCTTTTTGTGTTTTTGGGGCTTTTTCACGCACTATGTTAGTGTTAGCCTCGCTTTTGCTATCTTGCCACACGAGTGTTTGCTTGGATGCCTTACTCAACGCGACACACACACCTCACAATGCGGGGCCACGTGCAATGTCTCGCAACACTATACAAGCAATGCTCAATGGGATAGATCGCAAAAGGAAGAGGGGTTACAAGGTGAAAGCTGCAAGTTATACCTGCGATGGTGGTGGTGGTGGTGGTGATCGCCGGAAAACGAGGTCGAAGGGGGCGCGAAGATGCGCCCGGCCTGGGGTCCGGTTGGACCGGCTCCTGGACCGGCCTGTCCGGTTGCCGCCCGGTCGACCGGGTTCTGGGCTGGCTCGTCTGGCTCAGGTCTTGCTGACCGGGTCGAAACCGGGTTTCACGATTTGGAGCTTTCTCTCTCCTGTTCTTCCCCAAACCAAAACCAAATCGTCCAAATCGACGGGAAACGGTGGAATTGGAGGCTCAAAGTTGGGGAAATAGTAGATCAAGCACATCAACACCAGATCCACGGACCAAAACCACTCAAAACGCAACCAAATCACAGATCGGTCAAGAGGCAAATTGGGGCTATTTTTTGGGGATTTTTTGGAAAATTTTCTAGGAACGAAATCGGGTGGGTGGAAGGTCAAATCCGCGGTAACCAAGAGCTGCTGATACCATATGATGAGGTCTAAGACCCCGTGTGTGGCCCGATCTCGCGGATTGACTTCGAAACCAAGGGGGAAGATGGAAGAACGCGAGGAACACGAAGAACACGACGAACACGAGGAACTCAGAGACTCACGCACACACACCAACCCGATACACCCGATGCTTACCTCCGTGGCTCGATGGACCACGCCAATAGAATCTCCGAGGAAGAGGCCGTGGCAGAATTCCCGGAGAGAGATTGGGGTTGGAGAGGAAGAGCTTGGTGAGGGAGAGAGAGTAACTTGTACTAGAATCTCACTCAACAAGATCAAAGTCAACAACCAAGGTGCCTTGATTACAGAGGGATGATACCCAAGGGAGACTAAGCTCAAAGGTAGGTTTGAGTTCAAAACAAGTCTAAAGAGCTAAGGAGGGGTCCAGGCTACTTATATAGGCACACATGGCCAACAAGGGCGAACATGTACGCGAAGGGATAAGTTAAGGCAGTTTGGTGGGGCATTCCCGTCAGATCCGGTTTGGGTCCGGTCTGACCGGGCCAGTGACCGGGCTGTCCGGTCATGGATCCGGTTGACCGGGCGCAAACCGGGTTTCTGCGAAGAATCCGGTCCTGGGTCCGGTCGTCGTCCGGTACGAGGGGGCTGGGCCGGTTTGCGCCCGCTGACCGGGCTCGTGGACCGGGCGTCCGGTTGCTGGTCCGGTCTCGACCGGGCTCGTGGACCGCCAGCCTCCGTCTCTTCCTTGGAGCGCTTCGAGCGACGTCGGCTTCGACTTCATGATCATCTCCATGTCCAGCTGCTTCTCTCCCTCCCTTGACCTTGGCGTCTCCTCCTCTCCGGGGTCTTGACGCGCCTTGTACCTAATGACACATAGCACGTCGGCATGAGGTAGCAATCCATCCAAAGGGGTACCAAGATCAAGGGTGGTGAGGAGCGAGTTCACCTCATCATGTAGAGCTTTGACTCGGGCTCGTGTCATCGGTCCACTTGGGGGACTTGTTGGTCTTGGTGTAGCGACGTCGGTGACCGGGGCTACATCAAGAGAGACACGCTCCGCTGTAGCATATGGACAAGTATGTCCTTAGGCTCTACTCATAATATTCATGGCGAAGTTTCTTCTTCGTTAAATTGTTATATGGTTGGAATTGGAAAATGATACATGTAGTAAGTTGCTAAAATGTCTTGGATAATGTGATACTTGGCAATTGTTGTGCTCATGTTTAAGCTCTTGCATCATATACTTTGCACCCATTAATGAAGAAATACATAGAGCATGCTAAAATTTGGTTTGCATATTTGGTTTCTCTAAGGTCTAGATAATTTCTAGTATTGAGTTTGAACAACAAGGAAGACGGTGTAGAGTCTTATAATGTTTTCAATATGTCTTTTATGTGAGTTTTGCTGCACCGCTTCATCCTTGTGTTTGTTTCAAATAGCCTTGCTAGCCTAAACCTTGTATCGAGAGGGAATACTTCTCATGCATCCAAAATACTTGAGCCAACCACTATGCCATTTGTGTCCACCATACCTACCTACTACATGGTATTTCTCCGCCATTCCAAAGTAAATTGCTTGAGTGCTACCTTTAAATTTCTATCCTCTACTTTTACAATATATAGCTCATGGGACAAATAGCTTAAAAACTATTGTGGTATTGAATATGTACTTATGCACTTTATCTCTTATTAAGTTGCTCGTTGTGCGATAACAATGTTCACTGGGGACGCCATCAACTACTCTTTGTTGAATATCATGTGAGTTGATATGCATGTTCGTCTTGTCTGAAGTAAGGGAGATCTACCACCTTATGGTTAGAGCATGCATATTGTTAGAGAAGAACATTGGGCCGCTAACTAAAGCCATGATCCATGGTGGAAGTTTCAGTTTTGCACATATATCCTCAATCTCAAATGAGAAAATTAATTGTTGCTACATGCTTATGCATAAAAGAGGAGTCTATTATCTGTTGTCTATGTTGTCCCGGTATGGATGTCTAAGTTGAGAATAATCAATAGCGAGAAATCCAATGCGAGCTTTCTCCTTAGACCTTTGTACAGGCGGCATAGAGGTACCCCTTTGTGACACTTGGTTAAAACATGTGCATTGCGATGATCCCGGTAGTCCAAGCTAATTAGGACAAGGTGCGGGCACTATTAGTATACTATGCATGAGGCTTGCAACTTGTAAGATATAATTTACATGATACATATGCTTTATTACTACCGTTGACAAAATTGTTTCTTGTTTTCAAAATCAAAGCTCTAGCACAAATATAGCAATCGATGCTTTCCTCTTTGAAGGACCTTTCTTTTACTTTTATTGTTGAGTCAGTTCACCTATCTCTCTCCACCTCAAGAAGCAAACACTTGTGTGAACTGTGCATTGATTCCTACATACTTGCATATTGCACTTGTTATATTACTCTATGTTGACAATATCCATGAGATATACATGTTACAAGTTGAAAGCAACCACTGAAACTTAATCTTCCTTTGTGTTGCTTCAATGCTTTTACTATGAATTATTGCTTTATGAGTTAACTCTTATGCAAGACTTATTGATGTTTGTCTTGAAGTACTATTCATGAAAAGTCTTTGCTATATGACTCACTTGTTTACTCATGTCATTTACATTGTTTTGATCGCTGCATTCACTACGTATGCTTTACAATAGTATGATCAAGATTATGATGGCATGTCACTCCAGAAATTATCTTTGTTTATCGTTTACTTGCTCGGGACGAGCAGGAACTAAGCTTGGGGATGCTGATACGTCTCCGACGTATCGATAATTTCTTATGTTCCATGCCACATTATTGATGATATCTACATGTTTTGTGCACACTTTATGTCATATTCGTGCATTTTCTGGAACTAACCTATTAACAAGATGCCGAAGTGCCGATTCTTTGTTTTCTGCTGTTTTTGGTTTCAGAAATCCTAGTAAGGAAATATTCTCGGAATTGGACGAAATCAACGCCCAGGGTCCTATTTTGCCACGAAGCTTCCAGAAGACCGAAGAGGAGACGAAGTGGGGCCACGAGGTGGCCACACCCTAGGGCGGCGCGGCCCAGGTCTTGGCCGCGCCGACCTATAGTGTGGGCCCCTCGTGACGCCCCTTGACCTGCCCTTCCGCCTACAAATAGCCTTCGTCGCGAAACCCCCGCATCTGAGAGCCACGATACGGAAAACCTTCCAGAGACGCCGCCACCGCCAATCGCATCTCGGGGATTCAGAGATCGCCTCCGCACCCTGCCGGAGAGGGGAATCATCTCCCGGAGGACTCTACGCCGCCATGGTCGCCTCCGGAGTGATGTGTGAGTAGTCTACCCCTGGACTATGGGTCCATAGCAGTAGCTAGATGGTTGTCTTCTCCCCATTATGCTTAATTGTCGGGTCTTGTGAGCTGCCGAACATGATCAAGATCATCTATCTGTAGTTCTATATGTTGTGTTTGTTGGGATCCGATGAATAGAGAATAATTGTTATGTTGATTATCAATTCATGTCTATGTGTTGTTTATGATCTTGCATGCTCTCCGTTACTAGTAGATGCTCTGGCCAAGTAGATGCTTGTAACTCCAAGAGGGAGTATTTATGCTCGATAGTGGGTTCATGTCTCCGTGAACTGGGAGTGACAGAAACCTCTAAGATTATGGATGTGCTGTTGCCACTAGGGATAAAACATTGGTGCTATGTTCGAGGATGTAGTTACTGATTACATTACGCGCAATACTTAATGCAATTGTCTGTTGTTAGCAACTTAATACTGGAGGGGGTTCGGATGATAACCTGAAGGTGGACTTTTTAGGCATAGATGCATGCTGGATAGTGGTCTATGTACTTTGTCGTAATGCCCAATTAAATCTCACTATACTCATCATAATATGTATGTGCATGGTCATGCCCTCTTTATTTGTCAATTGCCCAACTGTAATTTGTTCACCCAACATGCTGTTTATCTTATGGGAGAGACACCTCTAGTGAACTGTGGACCTCGGTCCAATTCTCTTTACTGAAATACAATCTACTGCAATACTGTTCTACTGTTTTCTGCAAACAATCATCATCCACACTATACATCTAATCCTTTGTTACAGCAAGCCGGTGAGATTGACAACCTCACTGTTTCTGATGTAGCCCCGGTCACCGACGTCGCTACACCAAGACCATCAAGTGCAACCCCGCCTATCGTCGACGCTACACCATAGCCAAAGAGTCCCCCAAGTGGACCTTCAACCCTCACCCACGCTACACGCGACAAGGTGAACTCCTTCCTCTCGATACTCGACCTCGTAGATACCTTGAATGGAATGCTACCTCATGTCGACATGTTATATGTCATTAGGTACAAGAGTCATCGAGGACCGGAGAGGAGGAACACACATGGTGCACGTAAGCGAGGGAAGGGAAGAGGAGCCATTCATCATGGTGCAAGGAAGAAGGAAGAAGAAGAAGAAGGAAGGAAGAATGAAGGAAGAAGGAAGGAAGAGGAAGAAGAAGCGGGAGGAGGAAGGCCGGCCGGTCACAGGCCCGGTTGACCGGCCTCGACCGGCCCACCCGGTCACAGCCCGGTTGACCGGCCTCTGACCGGCCCGGCCGGATTTCGACCGAACGTCGACCGGTGCCATCCGAAGCCATCCCGGGGCTCCGAAGCCTTGCCCGGTCACCGCCCGGTCCAGGATCCGGTTGTGGACCGGATGGGCCGGTCACAGGCCCGGTCCGACCGGCCCTGTGACCGGATTCGTCGGGTTTGACCCACCAACTTGTACCTTTTCGACCCATGCTGCCTTGTATGCCTATATAAGCCCCCAGGTCGCCCCCTTACCTCTTCAGACAAGATGATAGCTTAAACATGAAGATGAGCTTTGTCTCCCTAGGGTTTCATCCCCTTTGTATCAAGGCTACCTATGTTGGATGATTGGATTTGGTGTGTGAGATTCTAGTGTTTCCCACTCTCTCTCCCACTCCTAGATTCATCTCCCTCACCAATCTCTCCGCTCGGAATTCTACCGCGTGTCTCTTCCGGGTTGATTCTATTGGCGTGGTCCATCGAGCCACGGGGTAAGTATCGATTGTATCGGGTTGGTGTGCGTGCGTGAGTTCATCGTGTTCTTCGTGTTCATCGTGTTCTTCGCGTTCTCCCTCTCTCCCTCCTTTGGATTTCGGGTCAACCGCAAGATCGGGCCACACACGGGGTCTTAGACCTCATCATATGGTATCAGCAGCCTGTGTTTTCCGCGGATTTGACCCCCCACCCATCCAATTTCGTCTCTAAAATTTTTCCCCAAAAAAATCCCCAAAAATAGCCCTAATTTGCCTCTTGACCGATCTGCGATTTCGTTGCGTTTTGAGTGGTTTTGGTCCATGGATTTGGTGTTGGAGTGCTTGATCTACTATCTCCCCAACTTTTAGCCCCCAATTCCATCGTTTCCCCTCCGATTTGGTCAATTTGGTCGATTTTCGTGAAGAACAGGAGAGAACCGCACCGGTTGAGAAATCCGGTCAACCGGGCTGCAGACCAGCCGGCCAGCCAGAACCCCGTCGACCAGCCGTGTGACCGGCCAGGCCGGTCCTGTGTCCGGCCCAACCGGCCCCCGGACCGGGCGCCACCCCTCCACCTCCACCGCCGACCACCGCCACTCCTCTCCTTCGCCGGCAAGCACCGCCATCATCCCCAACCACCGGCAAACACCACCGCGGCCCCAACAAACACCGCCGCATCCGCAAGAGCATCGACACCACCACCACCGGCTTACCACCGCCACCACCGCCAAGCTACTTTGACCGTTTTCTTCCGCTAACTTGTGTTTGCTTGTTCCGGTTTGAGTGCCTTGTTTGTGAAACTAACCCGCAGCTCCGAAGCAAGCGACGACATCCCTCGGCACCCCGGACTTGCAAACGTACTCTTGACATCACCGCCTTCATCGCAAGTTGTGTGTTCCGACACCGCCTAACATCTAGGTATAACTTGCATTCCCCTTGTAACCCCTCTTCTTTTGCGATCTATCCTATCGAGCATTGCTTATTGAGTGTTGCGAGACATTGCACGTGGCCCCGATTGTGAGGTGTGTGTGTAGTGTGGAGTCAAGCTTCTAAGCAAAACTCGTGTGGCAAGATAGCAAGAGTGAGCTAACGCTAACATAGAGCGTGAAAAAGAAAGAAAAGCATAAAAAGAGTGCAAGTAGCACCATACACCCATACATACAAAAGTGTGAAAGTGCCACCATAGATACAAAAGAGTGCAAGTGTCACCGTGTACAAAAGAGTGTCATAAGCTTTTAAGCAAAAGAGAGATAAGAGAAGAGAGGCCACGTGTGAATCTTGTTGTCTCTTCCTTTGCAACCGAAGCTTTGATCTCTTCTTGTGTTAGTGTGACACCGAGCACCCTTGCTTAAGGGCTTCTTACACTTTTCCGCTCATTCCTTGGTCGCACTAACCCCGTTCATCTCGTGTGTGCGTTCCACATCTTTTTCCGTGTTTATAGTGATCATCGCTTTGACATTTGAATTTTTGGATTTCCACCACTCTTAACAACAAACTTGATTTCGGATTTCGTCTTTTGGCTTTCCACCACACTCACCTACCACCATATTTGCTAGCTTTTGCGTGTGTCTTTGTGTGAGTGCCCGATACAATTGACTTTGACCTCGGCTTGTTGGATCGCCCCGATCTTATCATACCACGGTAAGATTGCGAGGTAGTGTTCTTCCACTAACATACACCATATACATACCATCGTGCTAACATGGATAGCGAAGATGAGGATACGGAGGAGTACACGGAGCACTTCGAGGAGGATACCTCTTCAAGCACCGCGGATGTGGAGGAACATGTGGAGCTCGACACCGACTATGGCTCCGCGAGCATCACCGACATGACCGACATCGAGGAGCTCTACATCGACAATGGCTCCTCAAGCATGGACGACATGGTGGAGCACCACCTTGAGGACGACATCGACGAGCTCTACATCGACAATGGCTCGTCAAGCATCGACGACATGGTGGAGCAATGCCACGACTACGACATCGACACCATGGCGGAACCTCACCTCGACTCCACCTTGAGCAACGCCTATTTGGCCAATGGAGCTACATATGAGGATAGAGGACCTCCACGATGGCACCATCATATGGATCATCAAGAGCGTCCTCATCATGATCGTCATCGACACTCGTCTACGAGCTCCACAAGGCGCCACCATGAGAGTGCTTATGCACAAGATCGTCGACTTCAAGTACACCATATGGAGCATCAAGAGCGTCCCCATCATGAGCGTCGTCGACACTCTTCTCCAAACTCCACAAGGCGCCGCAAGCAATATGCCAAGTTGCATGAGCCATCATCTAGGCATGGCAAGGACCGTTATCGACATACGTCACCACATGAGCTTCACCGCCACAAGCCACTTCATGATCGCCATCGACCAACACCTTCCACGAGTCTTCGACGACACCACTCAAGCCATGGTGATGATGCACGAAGACGAGAGCCTCGCCATGAAGGCGACAAACACCATCATATGGTGTCCACTACTACAAGGACGGCAAATGCACATCGCGCATACCTTCCTCATGAGGCGACTTCCACCTCTTGTGCCACCACCACAATGGCCCCTACTTCGCCATACACCTATGGACTCCGATGCTACAAGTGCAAGCAACAAGGACACCCTCCACGGGAATGTCCCAATCTCCTATGTGAGGTGTGCAAGGCCAAGGGTCACGTGGCATGGCAATGCACAACGCCAAGTGCCAAGACGCTCTACTTCGACAAGCTACAAGCACAAGTCCCCAAGATGCCTATTGCGCCAACACTTCAAGATGAAGATCGCCAAGGTGAACTCAAAGGTGAAATTGATCCGAGCCTAGCTCTCATCAACACTACGGCGCCACCTCTTGAGGATGACTTGGGAGGCGATGGAGTTGAGCATGGTGAGCATGGGATTCTCCCTTCACCTACGGAGGCGCATGGAGTTGAGATGGTTGAGCATGGGAATTTCCCTTCAACCAAGGAGGCGCATGGAGATGAGAAAGTCGAGCCTACTCCCCTATGCTTCATTGATGAGTTGGTACCAATCCCATGTGAGGATGAGAGCCACTTAGCCCACTTGAGTGAGAGTGATAGTGACTTGAGTGACTTCCACCCCATATGCGAGTTTGAGTGCTTCCATTTGGAGGACATGAGTGATACAGAAAGTGAGTTGAGAGAGGTAGATGATAGGTCCATGGAGGACATTGCTTTTGCTAACACATTAACCTCTCCCTCGTTTGTGTCTTCTTATGTTGCACTAGGTTCCACGGAGGACGAGTTCCCGCTCATGGAGACGATGTACATGGTGCATGAAGATGATGATATCTCACCATGCTTGCTCCAAGATGGACAAGTCGACCACATGGATCCTCCTACTTCCACCACACCTACTTCACATGAGTCGGCCTACAAAGGTAACAACATAGGTGTTGGTGATGCCATGATCCCACTAGTGGACATGATGACTCATGAATGCATGCATGATCTTGATGACCCATTTGCTACGTCACATGCTACTTTCACTTTCCCATGTGATGCTTTGCTTGATAACATTGTTGATCATGTGGATTTGAATGCTTGTGATACCTTGACCATGCCATGCTATGAGAGCTTCAATTTTTCCACCATTGCTTGCAATATGTCGACCACTTGCTCTTTACCATGTATTGCTTGCAATGATAATGACAAGGATGACATTAGCTTCCGCATGCTTTGCCCCAAATGTTTACACTCTTCCATGATCCTTGCATCCAAGATTGTGAACAATTGCTCTTTCTTATGCTTGGTATGCAAACATGCTTATTTCATTGTCCACGAGATGGCCCCCATAGCCTTCTCTATTTTTGATGATCATGAGTTGCCACATGCCATGAATGCACCTTCTTGCCATTTGCACTATCGCCATGCATTTCATAATATCTTGATTGACACTAATGGTGATGTGCACGAGACATGGAACATCATGATGGATGATGTGTTCCTTTACCATGCACACACGCTTTTTGTTTTCTCTTTTGTGTGTATAGGTACCCGAATGACAACTTCCACCGCTACGGAGCATGAGCTCACGAAACGCGCAATTGAGAGCTACCCCAACAAGGACCTAACCCGCGGGAATCACACCAAAGGGTATGTTCCCAAACGCCTTCGCCCTCGTGTGTTTCCGGCTTGCATTGTCGAGTTTCCGGTTTGGTCCAATGCCTCGTCGCCTCTTTTGCCTCTTTTGCAACATATCTTGACACATCTTGTTGGCACAATGATTGTTGTATGTCTTGATGCTTTCATCATACACTTCGAGAATCTCAAGGACCATGTCATACATGTGAGAGACACCTTATGCATCTTGTGCCACATGTCACACAAAAAGTTGCTCTTCTTTGGATTTCACATTTCATCTATGGCAATTGCATTGGATTCTTTGACACTTGAGGATACCCATACTCGGCTCACGCCAACCATACCTCCCCAAGCTAGAAGTCTCCATAGCTTTGCCATTGCACATAACAATTTTGCCCCAAATTTTGCCGCCGATACTTGCCTTTTGTTTGTTCCATTTGCTTGGGACAAGGCTATACCACACATTTTTGACACCATACAACTCTTACATGCACAAATTTTTGCCCTTCCACATGTTGGATACACCCACACTCTTTTGGTTCCCATTTTTGCCAAATGCCTTTTGGAGCTTTCCCTTCGCAAGTGGTTTTTCTCCAAGTTCTTCTTCGACCGCGACTACCCAACTCTACATGGGACAACCGTCATGGACTACCTCTTCGATGAGGAGGAACAAGAGTCGAGGACGACTCTTCCCCAAGGGGGGGGGGGAGATGATGTAGCCCCGGTCACCGACGTCGCTACACCAAGACCATCAAGTGCAACCCCGCCTATCGTCGACGCTACACCATGGCCAAAGAGTCCCCCAAGTGGACCTTCAACCCTCACCCACGCTACACGCGACAAGGTGAACTCCTTCCTCTCGATACTCGACCTCGTAGATACCTTGAATGGAATGCTACCTCATGTCGACATGTTATATGTCATTAGGTACAAGAGTCATCGAGGACCGGAGAGGAGGAACACACATAGTGCACGTAAGCGAGGGAAGGGAAGAGGAGCCATTCATCATGGTGCAAGGAAGAAGGAAGAAGAAGAAGAAGGAAGGAAGAATGAAGGAAGAAGGAAGGAAGAGGAAGAAGAAGCGGGAGGAGGAAGGCCGGCCGGTCACAGGCCCGGTTGACCGGCCCCCTGACCGGCCCACCCGGTCACAGGCCCGGTTGACCGGCCTCCTGACCGGCCCGGCCGGATTTCGACCGGAACGTCGACCGGTGCCATCCGGAAGCCATCCCGGGGCTCCCGAAGCCTTGCCCGATCACCGCCCGGTCCAGGATCCGGTTGTGGACCGGATGGGCCGGTCACAGGCCCGGTCCGACCGGCCCTGCGACCGGATTCGTCGGGTTTGACCCACCAACTTGTACCTTTTCGACCCATGCTGCCTTGTATGCCTATATAAGCCCCCAGGTCGCCCCCTTACCTCTTCAGACAAGATGATAGCTTAAACATGAAGATGAGCTTTGTCTCCCTAGGGTTTCATCCCCTTTGTATCAAGGCTACCTATGTTGGATGATTGGATTTGGTGTGTGAGATTCTAGTGTTTCCCACTCTCTCCCACTCCTAGATTCATCTCCCTCACCAATCTCTCCGCTCGGAATTCTACCGCGTGTCTCTTCCGGGTTGATTCTATTGGCGTGGTCCATCGAGCCACGGGGTAAGTATCGATTGTATCGGGTTGGTGTGCGTGCGTGAGTTCATCGTGTTCTTCGTGTTCATCGTGTTCTTCGCGTTCTCCCTCTCTCCCTCCTTTGGATTTCGGGTCAACCGCAAGATCGGGCCACACACGGGGTCTTAGACCTCATCAGTTTCGTTGGGGCAAAGTACTTGGTTTGTGTTGTGCAGGTTCCACGTTGGCGCCGGAATCCCTGGTGTTGCGCCGCACTACATCTCGCCGCCATCAACCTTCAACGTGCTTCTTGACTCCTACTGGTTCGATAAACCTTGGTTTCTAACTGAGGGAAACTTACTGCTGTACGCATCACACCTTCCACTTGGGGTTCCCAACGGTCGAGTGCTGTACGCGTGTCAAGCTAAATTTCTGGCGCCGTTGCCGGGGAACTGAAGAAAAGAAGATTTCTAACTCCCACGTCAACTACACGCCAGCACTGTCCATCTTATTAATTTTGTTGAACTTTGTGAAATGCAAAAGTATAAGGATGTAGATGGTGACATTATAAAATTAAAATTGTTTCCTTTCTCAGTAAGAGGAAGAGCTAAAGATTGGTTGCTATCTTTGCCTAATAATAGTATTGATTCATGGACTAAATGTAAGGATGCTTTCATTGGTAGATATTATCCTCCTGCTAAAATTATATCTTTGAGAAGTAGCATAATGAATTTTAAGCAATTGGATAATGAGCATGTTGGTCAAGCATGGGAAAGAATGAAATCTTTGGTTAAAAATTGCCCAACCCATGGACTGACTACTTGGATGATCATCCAAACCTTTTATACAGGATTGAAATTTTCTTGGCGGAACCTATTGGATTCAGCTGCTGGAGGTACGTTTATGTCCATCACTCTAGGCGCCGCAACAAAGCTTCTTGATAATATGATGATTAATTACTCTGAGTGGCACACGGAAAGAGCTCCACAAGGTAAGAAGGTAAATTCTGTTGAAGAAACCTCCTCCTTGAGTGATAAGATTGATGCTATTATGTCTATGCTTGTTAATGGTAGGACTAATGTTGATCCTAATAATGTTCCTTTAGCTTCATTGGTTGCCCAAGAAGAACACGTTGATGTGAACTTCATTAAAAATAATAATTTCAACAACAATGCTTATAGGAATAATTCTGGTAACAACTATAGGCCATATCCTTCTAATAATGGTAATGGTTATGGTAATTCTTATGGAAATTCTTACAACAATAATAGAAATACACCCCCTGGTCTCGAAGCCATGCTTAAAGAATTTATTAGTACACAAACCGCTTTTAACAAATCTATTGAAGAAAAGCTTGGTAAAATTGATATTCTTGCTTCTAAAGTTGATTGTCTTGCTGCTGATGTTGATCTTTTAAAATCGAAAGTTATGCCTAATGTAAATAGAGATATTAAGTCATTTTCTACAGAAAACGCCATCCAATTTAGAATTAATGAGAATATTAGATTGATGGCCGAATTGCGTGCTAGGTGGGAAAAAGAGGAAAATGCTAAAGAGAATAATGTAGCTAAAGTTTGGACTATTACCACCTCTAGTAATGATAATGCTTCATATGTTGCTACACCTCCTACTATAAATGGTAAAATAATTGGTGTTGGAAATGTTTGTACTCCTAATGCAAAGCTTGCAAAACTTCCTGAAAATGCTAAAACTGCTGAAAATGCTTGTGATAAAACTGCTGAAATTTTTTCACATATTGGGGACAATGATCCCATTGCTTTAGATCATAATGGTTTAGATTTTGATGATTGTCACATCTCTGAAGTTATAAAGTTCTTACAAAAACTTGCTAAAAGTCCTAATGCTAGTGCTATAAATTTGGCCTTTACAAAACTTATTACAAATGCTCTCATTAAAGCTAGAGAAGAGAAATTAAATCGTGAAACTTCTATTCTTAGGAAGTTAGAAGATGGTTGGGAGCCCATCATTAAGATGAAGGTCAATGATTTTGATTGTAATGCTTTATGTGATCTTGGTGCAAGTATTTCCGTTATGCCTACGAAAATCTATGATATGCTTGACTTGCCACCATTGAAAAATTGTCATTTGGATGTTAATCTTGCTGATAATTCTACAAAGAAACCTTTGGGGAGGATTGATAATGTTCGCATTACGGTTAACAATAACCTTGTCCCCGTTGATTTTGTTGTCTTGGATATTGAATGCAATGCATATTGTCCCATTATATTGGGAAGACCTTTTCTTCGAACTGTTGGTGCTATCATTGATATGAAGGAAGGCAATATTAAATATCAATTTCCTCTCAAGAAAGGTATGGAACACTTCCCTAGAAAGAGAATGAAGTTACCTTTTGATTCTATTATTAGAACAAATTATGATGTTGATGCTTCGTCTCTTGATAACACTTGATTCACACTTTCTGCGCCTAGCTGAAAGGCGTTAAAGAAAAGTGCTTATGGGAGACAACCCATTATTTTACTTCTGCACTTTTGTTTTATATTTGAGTCTTGGAAGTTGTTACTACTGTATCAACCTCTCCTTATCTTAATTTTGTTGCACTGTTGTGCCAAGTAAAGTCTTTGATAGTAAGGTTCATACTAGATTTGGATTACTGCGTAGAAACAGATTTCTTGCTGTCACGAATTTGAGTAGTATTCTCTGTAGGTAACTCAGAAAAATCTTCCAATTTACGTGAGTAATCCTCAGATATGTACGCAACTTTCATTCAATTTGAGCATTTTCATCTGAGCACGTCTAGTGCCCCAGAAAAATTCGTCTTTACGGACTGTTCTGTTTTGACAGATTCTGCCTTTTATTTCGCATTGCCTGTTTTGCTATGTTTGATGGATTTCTTTGTTCCATTAAATTTCAGTAGCTTTGTGCAATGTCCAGAAGTGTTAAGAATGATTATGTCACCTCTGAACATGTGAATTTTTGATTATGCACTAACCCTCTAATGAGTTGTTTTGAGTTTGGTGTGGAGGAAGTTTTCAAGGATCAAGAGAGGAGGATGATACAATATGATCAAGGAGAGTGAAAGCTCTAAGCTTGGGGATGCCCCCGTGGTTCATCCCTGCATATTTCAAGAAGACTCAAGCATCTAAGCTTGGGGATGCCCAAGGCATCCCCTTCTTCATCGACAAATTATCAGGTCACCTCTAGTGAAACTATATTTTTATTCCATCACATCTTATGTGCTTTACTTGGAGTGTCTGTATGCTTTTGTTTTTGTTTTGTTTGAATAAAATTGGATCCTAGCATTCATTGTGTGGGAGAGAGACACGCTCCGCTGTTGCATATGAACACATATGTTCTTAGCTTTATTCTTAATGTTCATGGCGAAGGTTGAAACTGCTTCGTTAATTGTTATATGGTTGGAAACAGAAAATGCTACATGTGGTAATTGGTATAATGTCTTGAATAATTTGATACTTGGAAATTTTTGTGCTCATATAGATCATGTTTAAGCTCTTGCATCATATACTTTTCACCTATTAGTGAAGAAATACATAGAGCTTGCTAAAATTTGGTTTGCATGATTGGTCTCTCTAAAGTCTAGATATTTTCTGGTAAGGGTTTGAGCAACAAGGAGGACGGTGTAGAGTTTTATAATGCTCGCAATATGTTCTTATGTGAGTTTTGCTGTACCGGTTCATACTTGTGTTTGCTTCAAATAACCTTGCTAGCCTAAGCCTTGTATTGAGAGGGAATACTTCTCGTGCATCCAAATCCTTGAGCCAATAACTATGCCATTTGTGTCCACCATACCTACCTACTACATGGTATTTTCTGCCATTCCAAAGTAAATTACTTGAGAGCTATCTTTAAACAATTCAAAATTTATCATCCCTTATTTGTGTCAATGTTTTATAGCTCATGAGGAAGTATGTGGTGTTGTATCTTTCAATCTTGTTGGGCAACTTTCACCAATAGACTAGTGGCTTCATCCGCTTATCCAATAATTTTGCAAAAAGAGCTGGCAATGGGGTTCCCAGCCCCAATTAATTAACCTTCATAATTTTACAAAAAATAGACACTCCTCCATGGTATGTGATTGTTGGACGGCACCCGAGGATTCAGTTAGCCATGGCTTGAGAAAGCAAAGGTGGGGAGGAGTGTCATCTAAATAAAACTAAAATAAAAGGCACTCCTTCATGGTATGAGATTGTTGGCAGGCACCCGAGGATTCGGTTAGCCATGGTTTGTGAAAGCAAAGGTTGGAAGGAGTGCCACCCAAAAATATTTTTTTTTCATGGGAGCCGCTCTTTGAAAGTCTGTCTGGCAAGGGGGTTAGAGTGCCCACTACCATTCGTTGACAACAACAAACACCTCTAGAAACTTTACTTTTATGCTCTCTTTATGTTTTCAAAATAAAAGCTCTAGCACACATATAGCAATCCATGCTTCCCTCTGCGAAGGGCCTTTCTTCTACTTTTATGTTGAGTCAGTTTACCCATTTCCTTCCATCTTAGAAGCAAACACTTGTGTTAACTGTGCATTGATTCTTACATACTTGCATATTTGCATTCATCATATTACTTTATGTTGACAATTATCCATGAGATATACATGTTACAAGTTGAAAGCAACTGCTGAAACTTAATCTTCCTTTGTGTTGCTTCGATGCCTTTACTTTGAATTTACTGCTTTATGAGTTAACTCTTATGCAAGACTTATTGATGCTTGTCTTGAAAGTACTATTCATGAAAAGTCTTTGCTATATGATTCAGTTGTTTAACCATTGTCTTTACCATTGCTTCGGATCGCTGCATTCATTACATATGCTTACAATAGTATTGATCAAGATGATGATAGCATGTCACTTCAGAAACTATCTTTGTTATTGTTTACCTACTCGGGGACGAGTAGGAACTAAGCTTGGGGATGCTGATACGTCTCCAACGTATCTACAATTTCTTATGTTCCATGCTACTTTATTGATGATACTCACATGTTTTATACATACTTTATGTCATATTTATGCATTTTCCGGCACTAACCTATTAACAAGATGCCGAAGAGCCAGTTGCTGTTTTCTGCTGTTTTTGGTTTCAGAAATCCTAGTAAGGAAATATTCTCGGAATTGGACGAAATCAACGCCCAGGGTCTTATTTTTCCACGAACCTTCCAGAAGTCCGAAAGGGAAACGAACTGGGGCGATGAGGCGACGCCACGCTAGGGCCGCGCCGCCTTGTTGTGTGGGTCCCTCGCGTCGCCCCCTGACCTACCCTTCCGCCTACATATAGCCTTCATCGAGAAAACCCCAGTACCGAGAGCCACGATACGGAAAACCTTCCAGAGACGCCGCCGCCAATCCCATATCGGGGGATTCAGGAGATCGCCTCCGGCACCCTGCCGGAGAGGGGAATCATCTCCCGGAGGACTCTTCATCGCCATGATCGCCTCCAGAGTGATATGTGAGTAGTTCACCCCTGGACTATGGGTCCATAGCAGTAGCTAGATGGTTGTCTTCTCCTCATGTGCTATCATTATTGGATCTTGTGAGCTGCCTAACATGATCAAGATCATCTATTTGTAATGCTACAGGTTGCGTTTGTTGGGATCCGATGAATATGGAATACTATGTTATGTTGATTATCAATCTATCATCTATGTGTTGTTTATGATCTTGCATGCTCTTCGTTGCTAGTAGAGGCTCTGGCCAAGTCGTTACTTGTAACTCCAAGAGGGAGTATTTATGCTCGATAGTGGGTTCATGCCTCCATTTAATCTGGGACAGTGATAGAAAGTTCTAAGGTTGTGGATGTGCTGTTGCCACTAGGGATAAAACATCAATGCTTTGTCTAAGGATATTTGTGTTGATTACATTACGCACCATACTTAATGCAATTGTCTGTTGTTTGCAACTTAATACTGGAAGGGGTGCGGATGCTAACCTGAAGGTGGACTTTTTAGGCATAGATGCATGCTGGATAGCGGTCTATGTACTTTGTCGTAATGCCCAATTAAATCTCACACTACTCATCATAATATGTATGTGCATTGCCATGCCATCTTTATTTGTCAATATAATTGCCCAACTGTAATTTGTTCACCCAACATGCTAATTCTTATCGGAGAGACACCACTAGTGAACTGTGGACCCCGGTCCATTCCTTTACATCGAATACAATCTACTGCAATACTTGTTCTTACTGTTCTCTGCAAACATCATCATCCACACTATACATCTAATCCTTTGTTACAGCAAGCCGGTGAGATTGACAACCTCACTGTTACGTTGGGGCAAAGTATTTTGGTTGTGTTGTGCAGGTTCCACGTTGGCGCCGGAATCCCTGGTGTTGCGCCGCACTACACTCCGCCGCCATCAACCTTCAACGTGCTTCTTGGCTCCTACTGGTTCGATAAACCTTGGTTTCTTACTGAGGGAAAACATGCTGCTGTATGCATCACACCTTCCTCTTGGGGTTCCCAACGGACGCGTGCTGTACGCATATCAGTTCCCATCTAGAGTAGTAAAGTTTTAGTATTTAGCACTAGCACTAATCATGAGGGGTGCTACCTTGCTTGGCTAGCTTGAGACTAACTTTGCTACTCTAGTAACCTTCTTAACTTAGACCAAAGTTAACTATAAAAGTAACTCTTTAATAAAACAAGTAAAAACTTGGGATAGGATTGTGGTAAGTAAGGTATAACTAATGGTGCCTTGCCCCAAAGGGGCTTTGCACTTTGCAAGAATATTAGCTTGCCTTGGTAGTGGTCAAAGTTCTCCTCTTCCTCCTCTTGGTAGCAACCTTCCTCTTCCTGGTATTCTCCGGTGCTAGCGTCTAAATTCGAATACGAGGTATAATCACTCAACAAGTTCAAGAGCTATACTAAGCACCACATTACTTCACACAAACTATTCTAGTCACACACATAACACAATTAGGTGCATTGGTTTTTCTTTCTTGAGGAAAATAATTTCCTCTCATTACATATGTAAATGATAGTTTCCATTTAGTTCTTGAGGAATAATTTCCTCTTATTGACTTTTCTTAAGATTTAATTTCCTCAAACAATTATGCATTAAATCATGTTGACCTAAGTCAACCATTCATCATCATCATTTGGGGAAAATAACTTAAATGAGGTAGAATACCTCATACAATTTAACAAAGCTAATTATGAATTAATATCACCAAGTATTCCATGTGAGAGTAAGTTGACCAGGGTCTAAACTTCATATGAAAGTACTTGGGACAAGATTTAAATGAAGTAGAACACTTCATAAAGTTTGCATAATAGTTTTGGACAATATCACTTAACTAAACTAGCCATATAGTCCTTTATTCAAACTAGGCCATGATCACTCAAAGTGACCACACCATATTTTTGCAGAAACAATTAGTGTAAGCGAAATGAGAGCTATGAGAGTTGAAATCAACTCAATATCATTTTTGGTTGATTTTTAAGATTTATTTGAATGTGCAAAAGTCCCTGACTTGTTCTTTTTGTCACATTATTTCTACAAAGCAATTTGGTGTGAAACCAGTGTAGTTGGATAAAGCTTTTCATAAGCTTTCCAACAATATAAAGTTTGCTAAATTTGGCCAAGCCCATTTGAAACTATTCAATTTCAAACTCAGGGCCAGTATTTGAATTTAACTAAACTAGAAATTCGATTTAAATCAAACTGGGCCTGGCGGGAAACTCTACTGGGCCGATTTTGAAATAAACGGGCAGAGTCCAGCCCACCACGGTCCACAGACGCGTGGGCTGTCTGACGGTGGGCTCCACCAGTCAGTCACACATAAAATGCGAAATGGTACGAGCGACGTGGCGCGTTGGATTAGAAGCAAATCCAACGGCCGAGGGTCATCGTCGGCACCGGCGAGATAACCTCACTGGCGTGGCATGGGTAGGGGGTCGGAGGGCTAACCAGGTCTCCCGCGGTGGTTGGTAGTGTGCGCGAGGAAGGTGTAGTCGACGGCGAGGCTCCTGGTACCGGCGGTAGCTACGGGGACGGCTCCAATCGACGGCGACGAGATGCGGTACTGGCGGGCTCCGGCGGTGCAATTGGCGAGCTACGGTGGTGAATCGAGAAGGGGAAGTGGCCGAGGAGATCGAGGGAAGAGTGGGGATGGTGCTGGTGTGCAGAAATCGTCGAGGGGAGGCCTCTATTTATAATGGTGGAGGTGGCCGTGGGGTTGCTGCAAGGTCGACACGGGCGTGGGTTCTCCGGCGAGCTAACGGGCTAGGCGAGGGCGGCGTCCTGTTCCGCGTATCTAGGCGATCCTCTGGGCGGCGCTGGCTAGCTTAGGCGGTGCCTAACACGGTCGGGAAGCTTCCGTGTCTGGCGGTGTCCGCAGCGGAGTTCCTCCTTCGTCTCCGGCGGCGGTGGTCACGGGTCGCTGTCGTGGCCATGTCTGGCGGGTTCGTGGTCGCCAGGCGATGCCCAACCCGTAGCAAAGTGGTCCAGGGCGTGCTCGAGGCGACGGCGCGGCGCGTGGCCAGTGATGCCCGCGGCGTGCGCACGTGCGACGCCAACGGCATACTGGGACGATCTGGGCGCGCGATTTCCGGCGAGCTGCGGCATCTTCCTTGACAACAGCGAGTGTAGGCGGTGCTAGGGAGGTGAGGTGGAGCGTTGGGACGTGGTGGCCGTGGCTGAAGAAGAAGAAGGAGAGGGGTGGCTCGACGTGTGGCGCATGGCCGGCATGGCCATGCCCATGGCTTGCTTGCTCCTCTCCTAGGCTTGCTATTCGGTTTAAGAGAGAGAGAGGGGTCCAGGGGACAAGGTAGAGTTGAGGGGGCACTTAGGGTTAGGCCAAACACTATTCAAAATAGTGTTTTGGATTTATCCCTATTTGAAAATTGCAAACTTTGCCAAATTTGGTTTGGGTCTTGGGGTTCCAAAATTTGAAAATGGTGCATTTGGATAAGTTGCAAATAACCAGAGACAAATACAAGTGGTGGTGGAGTTTTAAAAATTAAAGAAATGCAAATTTGCAAAATATGAGATTGTTAACAATGTTAAAAAGTCTCAACTTTGCATGAGCATAGTTTTTGATCCAAGATGATTTTGGCATGGTGGGCTTTACCAAAGTTTTTCACCTTGATGTGCTCTTCGATGAGGTGCAAAGAATTGGGAAAGTTTAGTTTGAAAAACTTGAAAACCAGGGGCTCAAAGTAGTGACCAGAATATAAATGGCAGATTTGACCATTATCATATGTGATCACAATTTGAGTTTGAATTTGATTTAATTTGTGTTTCTTTGATTCCAGAAGTTGCAATAAGTGTTTAGTAACATAATACAACTAATGGTGAAGGTCAAATTGGTCTAGGATAAATATTTGCAAAAATGGCATAAACCATATGTGAGGGTTTTAGGGTTTTCTTATTTGATTTCTTTCTCTTTTTATTTGATTTGAATTGTGATCATCACTTGATCCAATTAGGGTTTTAGGGTTTATCACATAAGCACAAGAACAATCATCATGGCATATCACTCAAAATGCACAAGTCCTATGCATGGCACTGTATGCAGATAAGAGTTTTTGTTGGTTCTAAATTTTGGATCTCTGGAATTCTTCTTCTTCCTTTTATTGAAATTTGGGATGTTACAGCCGCCGCTGCCAATCCCATCTCGGGGGATTCAGGAGATCACCTCCGGCACCCTGCCGGAGAGGGGAATCATCACCCGGAGGACTCTACATCACCATGATCGACTCCGGACTGATGTGTGAGTATTTCATCCTTGGACTATGGGTCCATAGCAGTAGCTAGATGGTTGTCTTCTCCTCTTGTGCTATCATGTTTAGATCTTGTGAGCTGCCTATCATGATCAAGATCTTCTATTTGTAATGCTACATGTTGTGTTTGTTGGGATCCGATGAATATGGAATACTATGTCAACTTGATATCAATCTATCATATATGTGTTGTTTATGATCTTGCATGCTCTCCGTTGCTAGTAGAGGCTCTGGCCAAGTTGATACTGGTGACTCCAAGAGGGAGTATTTATGCTCGATAGTGGGTTCATGCCTCCATTGAATCTGGGACAGTGACAGAAAGTTCTAAGGTTATGGATGTGATGTTGCCACTAGGGATAAAACAACGATGCTTTGTCTAAGGATATTTGTATTGTTTACATTACGCACCATACTTAATGCAATTGTATGTTGTTTGCAACTTAATACTGGAAGGGGTGCAGATGCTAACCCGAAGGTGGACTTTTTAGGCATAGATGCATGCTGGATAGCGGTCTATGTTCTTTGTCGTAATGCCCTAAGTAAATCTCATATTAGTCATCATGATATGTATGTGCATTGTTATGCCCTCTCTATTTGTCAATTGCCCAACTGTAATTTGTTCACCCAACATGATATTTCTTATTGGAGAGACACCACTAGTGAACTGTGGACCCCGGTCCATTCTTTTACATCTGAATACAGTCTACTGCAATCATTGTTCTCTGATGTTCTTTGCAAACAAACATCTTTCTCCACACCAAACGTTTAATCCTTTGTTTACAACAAGCCGGTGAGATTGACAACCTCACTGTTAAGTTGGGGCAAAGTATTTTGATTGTGTTGTGCAGGTTCCACGTTGGCGCCGGAATCCCTGGTGTTGCGCCGCACTACACTCCTCCATCAACAACCTTCACGTGTCCTTCATCTCCTACTGGTTCGATAACCTTGGTTTCTTTCTGAGGGAAAACTTACTGTTGTGCACATCACACCTTCCTCTTGGGGTTCCCAACGGACGTGTGCTTCACGCGCCATCAGTATGATGGGTCACTGTAGCCTCCTCCTCCCTTAATAGGTGGTCGTGATGGAGATCCATGCGTGGGCTTGTGATGCCTCTTGCTTCCGCCATCAGATTCTCTGCGTCCCTCCTGGTGGTGCTGGCTCCAGTTGTGGTGGCTTGCTCCGCCATCTTGGTAGTTGCATCCTTCGTGTTGGGATTGCCTGCCCTCAGCTGCGTGGTCGTTGTTTCGGCTTCTCCTGGGATCAACATTGTTGCAAATTTTAATTACACCCGGTGCCATGGGGTTTAACGTTTCTGGCTGGACTACGTTAGCGAGGGTGCGGTGGCACGTAGCGATGCTTTGGCAGTGAGGTGTTACGGTACTTGTCCTTGCTACTGAACATTGGATCCTTCCCCTTAGCTTTGTCCTTAAGAGTATATGAAGGTATGGGGATCGGATTTGCATGTTCCTTGATCTTTCTCCGGCGTTCTGTTTATCCGGTACGCGATTGGTTGTCGCGGTGCTCCTGTTGTTTTACGGCAGGCCAATTTTGCGCTGCCGAAACACATGCCTCCAGGTTGGAAGCTAGTCTGTGCGAAGTATTCGCCTTGCTCTGCTACTTCATGGAAGTGCCAACGATTGCCCTGATGTACTCAAGGTCGACCTCATCGACGTCGTTGGCAAGGAACTCCGCCGCTTTTTGTATGTTATCTTTTGGAGTTGCCAGAGGTTTGCGGTGTGCTGCACCATCAAAGTTGATGTTCCGAGGGGGGGGGCGGGGTAGCATCTCTCTGCCTCGTCATCTTTTGCTTTTTCTGATTCCTGGGTTTGCTTGGTCTGCGTTTCCCATTGGGCTTTGAGATCTATCGCTTTCTGAAGGGGTTCGTGTGTGTCGCGCTGATGCGAGCGGGCTTGCTCAAACTCTTTGACCGTAGCCACTTTGTCCTTTAGGATGGATGCATTGACTTTGACCAAGTTCTGAGCTTCCGCCAGAAGTTCTTTTCGTGCTTCAAAGGCTTCCGAATCCGCCACCTCCTCTAGGGTGATGGGATTGGTTAGGATTTCCTTGTGCTTGACGTTTTCTCCATCCTCGCCTGCAATCTGCATGAGCATCTCAGCTGTTGTATCCTCATGGAAGTTCAGGGTCCGGCTAGGCGGTTGGTCCATCATACGGGTACGGACCCGTGGAGGAGCATCCGGAAGCTCTGGATCCGGGATTCCTGCTTGAGGCGGAGTCTTTTCGGAATATTTCTCCTCGTTATCATCATCCAAGGCCGGCTAAGGTCACAAAAACCTGCTTTGGCGGATACTATTCATCACCAGCTTCCTCAGCGACGTTAAACTCCCTACAGTATCCCTCTTATTCTTCCGAAGCAGTGGGGGAGATGTTTTCTGAGATCATGCTAAGGCTATCGAGCAAGGAGTCGCCACCTTCTGGGCGGCATTCTCTAGCTACATGGGTCATGCACCCTCCAAGGGAGGGGCGGATCCTAGCGTATGTGCAAGGAAGAGCACGAAGTGGCATCTCTGCTTCTCAAACACCTGGGAAACCCAAGTGGATATATGTTGGTCTTCCACCGTTGTTTCCTGCTCAAGGGAAGATAGGGTGAGCCTTGAAATTTCCATATGTAAGGTAGAATTTTCTAGGAAACTCTAGCGACTCAGATCAGATCTTTGCAGCTGCGTCCAACTCGGTGGCGGTCGTAGATGCAGTACTTACCAGTGTGTTTGTCAGAATCGATGGTCTCGCCGATGAAGATGTGTATCCCGTCGATCGGGATGATGGAGAGCTTGACGGGGTCTGTGCTAGCCGGAATCCAACACTTGTCCGAAGGGACGATCGGAAAGTTTCCGGCGTACACCCCACGGCGATTGTGTCACCGACGCCTCCAAAGGCGGAACCCACCCGGTTCTGGCCTCAAGACTCCGTTGGCCCCACAGTGGGAACCAACTGTCGTTGCCTACTAGAAAATACCTCGGAGTTGTGATCCTCACGGAGGGGG
This sequence comes from Lolium perenne, assembly GCF_019359855.2. Classification (NCBI taxonomy): domain Eukaryota; kingdom Viridiplantae; phylum Streptophyta; class Magnoliopsida; order Poales; family Poaceae; genus Lolium; species Lolium perenne. The sequence continues at coordinate 132,407,945 of NC_067245.2, forward strand.
GAAGAAGAGGGGGGCATAGGGTGGAGAGCGATCGGTATGGTGGAACACGAGTTACCCAGCTTTAGATCACGCTGCACGGAAGCAGGCCCTACTGCTGCTTGTCTGGAATTATGTGGGCGCTTTCGTGTTGTTACAATGAGTTGTGGTTGTGCCTCTAGGGCTCCTGGGATCTGGCTTATATAGGCATCTAGATCCTAGGGTTTCTACGGAGAGTCCTACCCGGATAAAAGTTACCTATCTATGGAATATTAGATTGCCGTACACGTCAAGGATTGTGGTCACCCTGCATACCACTGCATGTTGTAGTATGCTAGTCGTTGATATAACATTCACGAAGTACCAATCCACAAATATTACATCCCTCAGAGTAGTACAACAGAACATAGCTGGTCCATAACTCATTCATTTATTAATACAAACCATATATACATATCATCACAGAGTTCCTCCTGGGTCCAGAGAGGAATACTACTGGGTTCCAGGTGAACCCAACTTAGCTTACAATATAATAGTCTTAGTAGGTCATACATTTATTCTACTCGAGCAGCTAAGTACTAAAGTGTTCATACTGCTCGAATACTGCTACTATAATACTAGCCTACGCTTGTTCTCCTTAGGAACCCTCCACGGCTCCGTAGACGATGAGGTAATCCACTCCCTCTACACCTCCGAAGATGTCTGGCTCTTCATAGCAGATCCCATCTGCTCCTTCTTGGCCATCGGTGTCCTCCTCAAGACGATTCAGGCAATCTAAGCAGGGGATTTAGGAGTGGTATGAGTACGAGCGTACTCAACAAGTTCATATTAGGAAAGAGGTGTTTAATGCACTAGCTACGATACTAGACAAGAAAGTCTATTACCAATGCATGTTTTAATAACCATTTCTACAAAAGATTGCTTTTATTAAAAGAACTATGTCCGTCAGCCTTCACCGGTTTACTAGAACTTCATGGAGATCCTTTCCGGCAGCGTTCGCAGTTCCAAAACCCGAAACAAGGAGTGACAGGTCACGATTTATTACACTTTGCAGAGGTGTGTTGCTTTACCCACAAGAGATCTTAACCTTGGTGCCAACCGGGCAGCTTTCCCGTCCACACTTCCGTTGGTGTGACGCCCGGTATAAGGTCTTAGCCAATTATACTCCTCCACTACCTCGCACACCCACCCTTTGTTGCAATCCCCGACCCTGGGTCCACGCTGGTGCATTTATACCAATAATGGATAGCCCCCAACCACGACGACAATTCAGGGCTATCTACCATAAATTCCTACGTCGGTAGATGCAACCCATCATAGACCGCATTACCGTGGGGATTTAGGGCTCCCCAACCACTCCGCTTGTCCCTCGGGATTCAAGTGACTACGGTAAGCGCATCCGTTGATGTACAAGAGGTGGAAGTACAATTGACTACTCCGTCCCACTCCAGATCTTATGGTTAACACGAGTTTTACGGCACAACAATCACTGGACGACATTTGTTGTTTAATCCTAGATGGATATAAACCCATTGCAATGGAACCTCCACCATATCAATACATTCCATTGTTCCATTTCCCACCACATAGTCATATTCATAGTTATGAAAATAGGACTTTTGCTTTTTTTATGCAAGAGTGATAAGTATAGTACTTTGCAAGTAATTTGGTAAAAATACTCAAATGACATGAGCAAGCGATGAACTTGCCTGAAGACTGCAAAGTGTTGCAGTTCGATAGTGTGGTCTGACCCTTGTCCTCTGTTGCCGAAAGATAGGATCATTGTCCGATAAGGGCAATGGTTAAAGAAGCAATTATGCATGATTCAGCTTTTAGGGTTTTGTTCCCCCTTCCCGGTGTTTATTATTCTATGTCAGAGGTAATTACTAAGAATAATTTAGGGACACTCTGTTTAAGGTAAAATACTACCTTGGAATGTTGCCAAGGTGTTTTTAAAGTCCAAAAGGTGTCATGGACTTATTTTCATTATTACAAATATGAGGTGTGACTCTGAATGATTATAATATTCATTAAATTATGACTTAATTTCATTTGTCTCAAAAATTCCATTTCATATTTTATTATGATAGAGAATTTTATGTTGAGTGGTTTTCATATTTTTTTGAGCTATATTTATTTTCTAAAAATTCTGGAAAGATTCACTTAAATAGTCATTTTTGAAATGACCAAAATGCCCCTCGGGCCCACCTGTCAGGCAGCTCGAGCTGGTTAGGTTGGACCAGCCCACTAGGCTTGGTCCAACCGACCCAGTCGCGCCGTAGACGCTGTCTCTCCCCTAACCCTAGCTCTCCCCATGCTCTCTGGCGATCCTTCGTTGCCACCGCCGTCGCCGCTTTATCCTGGCCGTCTCCGGCCACCTCCGGCGACGAGATGTGTCGCGGATGAACCGCCGTTCGACGATGCACCTCTTGGTCCGCATCGATCTACGATTTGTCGCCGCCTCTGTTCGCCCCCAACCTCTTTGCCACACGGCCCGCATGGATCCGCCGTTGATCCGTTGCTCGCCGGCGCCCCTGGTCGTTGTGGTGCTGCTGCGCTCTTGCCGTGGTGTTGCTGGAGCCTCTGCGCTCGGCGACGCCTGGCTTGGCCACGGCTTGGCGCTGCCATGGCCGGTTTGTGCCGCCGCGCCGCCACGGTACACCATGGTGCTCTGCTCCAGGTACGTCTCCCCTTCTCCTCTCTTCTTCTCCTCCTTCTAGCTGAGCTGCGGCTGCTTCTCCGCATGGAGAGGCCATGTCGTGCTGTAGCTTTGGTTTGGTGGCCGCTGCTTCCCTGCTCTCTGCTACTGCCATGCGTATGCTGCTGTTGTGCGTGTGCTGCTGCTGTGTGTGTGATGCTGCTGCGATTGCCTTACTGACGCTAACCTATGCCATGGTGGTCCTCTTCTCCCTCTGATGTATTCATGTGCACTGGCTCTCTGTGCTGCTATGGCTCATGAGCACTTGCTCATGAGCAATATGTGATGCTCCTGCCATGCTAGGCTATTCCTATTACTGCTAATGATGCTTTGACTTTGATGTGTAACTATTTAACTGCTCCTGGCTTGATTTCTGCGATGAATCCTTGCATTTTTGCAAGTGCCAGTGCCTCTGTGTGATGTTCGTTGAGTTGTAATTCTTGGGAATGCTCAATTGAGCATGTTGGTTGGCTAGACAACTCCATCACTTGTTGGTGAGCTTCTGCATACAATTATAATGCATCTATTTAATTATCTGTGATACATTGGTTGATTAATTGTGGCTTTAGATGATCCTGTGATCGCCATGACCTACTGTTGGTTCATGTTGTCAACACCCGGATTTTTAAGTCCAGATGCCTATTATGCCATACATCGCAATCCCAGGAAGATTGTTTTTGCGAAACATAATTAGTTCATATCACAGCACATCATTCATTACAACATCATAATAGTCTTACATCAAAGGATCACATGATCCAGTCTCATTACAACAACTGATCTAATGATCAAATACATAACACATAGCGGGAGTACGTAGTAGAAGTCCATCTATTCCACAGGCAACGCTTGACGTTAGGAGACGATCCTAGTTGTCATAGACGTCCTGCTATCCGTCATCCTGATACTGCTGCTCCTCTTCATAGTCCGGCCATTGGAATAGCCAGGGACACAGCCATGAGTACTTTAAAGTACTCGCAAACTAAAACTAGTGTAAGTACTAACAATTTTAGTAAGAGGATTTTGCATAAAGCCAGCTTTATTTCATAAGCAATTGGTAATCAAAGACTCTTCATTTGCCTAACTTAACTCAAGTGGGAACATTGGTGTCATTCCCACCAGTCTGTTGTGATCAAGTCAAATTCACCGTTCAATTCCCATTCATTATTGGAAAACTTCTGACGACGGAACAGTATGGCCATCCAACCGTCCATAACCGCGGACACGGCTATTCGAATAGGTTTACACTCTGCAGAGGTTGTACACTTGTGCCACAACATTTGATTGCATCCGTCAGGGATAGCCCTGAATAATCATACTCAGTATGCGGATCATCAACCATTAACCTTTCACTTACATACCCTAGTATAGGCACCTCCCCATGAGTTTGGCCTCCCAGTGATAACCATCTGCTATCCTGGGAACTGCACAGGGCTTGGGTAGGACAGTCACCTCATTTTCACGTCATTTCACATTTCACGGAGGCAGCCTCGGCATAACCCCTATGACGCTTGTTTAGAGGGAACCCATACAAAAGTGCATAAGTTTCTAGTTAAGCCCTACCCATAATCAGGTATTGTGGGGGTATTCTAAAATTGGAATGGTATCGCATCCAAACCCAATCATTAGTTTTTGTCAAAATCACATGTCATTCCAGTCATATTCACCTTCAAAATCTTTCAATAGAATGACTCATCATTCGTAGGTTTTTCAAAGTCATTTGATTCACAAGCTCCCATCTAGAGTAATCAATTTTAGTTTTAGCACTAGCAACTAGTCATGAGGGCTGCTAGCTAATTGGTAGCTCTCTAGGCTAAAGTTGATACTCTTGTAACACTCTATACTTAGACCAAAGTTAACTATAAAAGTAAGCTTTGATAATCAAAGTAAAAGCTTGTAAGGGTAAAAACTTGGGATTGGATCATTAAACATAAAGTAAAAGTGCAATGGTGCCTTGCTCTAGTAGAGATTTGCATTAGGGTAGCTTGCAATAGTATATCTTGCCTTGAGTGGTACAGTGATCAAAGTTTTCTTCTTCTTCCTCGTAGAAGACCTCCTCCTCCTGATAGCCTTCGGTACTAGCGTCTATAAACGGGTATGAGGTATACAATCACCAAACAATGATTAACACACAAATGGTTCACACTAGCTATCCTAGCATCACAACATGATTAACAAGGTGGTTTAATTTGCTTTCTTTTAAGAAAAATAATTTCCTCTCATTGAAAATATTTATTAGAGTTTCTATGTATTTCCTTTGAGAAATAATTTCCTCTTATTGAATCTTATTAAGATTTAATATCCTCAAATGATAAAGCATGAACATATGTTGACCAAGGTCAACACTTCATATTTATCCATTTGAGGAATTGATTTAAATGAGATACTATATCCCATAAAATTTAAATACTATTTGAAAGATTTAATATCACAAAGTAATTAAATATGAAATTCTAAATACTAGGCTATTATCTCATATTGAATTACTTGAGACAATGATTTAAATGAGAGAAAACCTCTCATACTATTTAAGAAAGAAATTTGGGTAATTTAAATGGACTAGAAATGGCCACATAGCCATTATTTTGCTCTAGTCCATGATCATGGTAAACACCCTTGTAATATTTTTACATATTCATGTAGGGTATTTGAAACGTAAATTTTGAGAGTTGGAAACAACTCAAAATAACTCATGGTTGGTTTTTAATAAATGTTTGAAGTTTTAAAAGGTCCTGCCTTGTTTTTTTACTACATGAGTTCTACCATGAATTTAGGGTTGAGACCAATGTAGTTGTTTAGATAATTTCCTAAGCTTTCCAACGATACCAAATTCATAAATTTTGGCTCAGCAGATTTGATTCTATTAAAGATTGAACAAGGCACCAGTATGGAATTCAAACTAAATCTATTAATTCGAATTTGAATCGCTGGGCCTGCGCGGGAAACTAAGCTAGGCCAAGGGGAGACAAAGAAACGTGCGGGCCCACTGCGTGTCTCGCACGAGCAGGCCGCCTGATAGTGGGCTCCACTGGTCAGTGGCACTTAAACCCGAAACGGTATGGATTCACAGGGTGCGTTGGATTAGAGGGCGATCTAATGGCTCTCGTGTGTCATCGTCGACGACGAGCACGGGCTCACTGGCGCGGCGAGGGTAGGGGTTCGGAGGCTCACGGGCGGTCCGGCGCTCGTCGGCGAGGTGCTGCGGCGAAGTTTTGGAAGACAGCGAAGCTCCAGGTACAAGCGGCAACTCCGGGGGTGGCGCCTAGCGTCGTCTTCTTCCGCGGCGGCTCCACGGCACTCCGGTGAGAAATTAGCTAGCTACGGGAGAAATTGAGGCGACGGGAGGATAGAGGAGGGGTTCTGGGTCGAGAGAAGGCGAATGGTGTGGAGATTTGGAGCTAGGGCCTTTTATAGCGGGCGGCGAGGTCTGAGGCGCGCGGCTAGGTCGAGCATGGCGACAACGTTTGAAGCGGCGAAGGGGCAAAGCATGGACGCTGCTCTGTTCCTGGTGTCCTAGAGGTCATCACGCGCTTGGCGGCACAGTGAACGGTGGTCAGACGCGCCGGGGAGCTTGACGTAAGCTGACATGCCCGTGGCGGACGATGGTGACGGGAGCGACGGTGACAAGGCTTGGGGGAGAGAGAGTGTCCGGCGCGTTGCTGGTGTCATGGTGAATCACCTGGCGGGCGCTGATGGCGAGGCGCGGTCGGAGCTGACGGGGCGTTGCCGCGCTCAGGCACGCCCATGCGTCGCAACCATGCGCGCCCTGCCGTCACTGGTGGTCATGGGCGAGTCCTATGCTGGCTCGTGCTGGCCTGTTCTCGGTCAACAGCGTGGACGAGCAGATGCAGGTGAGTGAGGGGAGGCTCCTGGACATGGTGCTGCAGGCTGGAGAGTGATGGAGAGGGAGATGGCCGAGTGTGTGCATGAGCTCACGGCATGGCCAGTTTTGGGTCTTTTCTCTGCTTTGACCAAGGGTGCAAGTGGGTGGTTCTGTCCAGGGATGCCAGAGGGAGTGAGGGGTGACTTGATCATGGATGGTTTAGTCAAGAAACCAGTGGGTAAAAGAGTGTATTGCATTTTCAGATTTATGCATGCCAAGTGCTCGACACAATGGCCGCATGAGGCAAAATTTTCAATTTGGCCAAAATATTGTATGGAGATGATTCAAATAATGTTTGGCACATAATAGTGGTCTTGGTTTGCAAAGCGGAGGTGATTTGTGAAAATCCAAAATAGGCATGATCTAGAATCTGATTTGATGTTGCATCTTGGCTTGCTTAAATTAATCAATTGGGAAAGTATTTGCTATGTAGGTCTTTACCAAAGTTGTTCATCTTGATGAGTTCTTGGATGAGGTGCAAAGAGTTGAGAGACTTTGGTTTAGAAATTTCTTAATACAGGGGCTCAAAGAGGGTAAGATGTTAAAATTGTCACATGTGACCATTATCACATGTAACTTGGTTTTGATATTTCCTTTGATTTGATTTGTGTTTTCTTGATCCAAAAGGTGTTATTTAGTGTTTAGTTATTTTTCCAAACCATTGGCACAAAGTAAAATGGCCTAGGTTAAAGATTTGCAAATATGGCCATAGCCTCATATGTGAATTCCATTTTTGTTTTGTTTTCTTTTTCTTTGACCCAAGGTCCTTGTTTTGGGTTTATTGAGGGTTAGGTTAGGTTTCATAATGGTTCACAATCATTTAGGTAAGGTAAATAGGGCATAGGCCATTATTTGTAGAAATGGCCATAAGCCCACATATGCCTCACCTTTTATCTTATTTTCTTTTTTATTTGTTCCTCTTGGGTTTTGAAAATGGTAGGGTTTTAGGGTTTGAACTTGTTTAATACTTCAAACAAACATGTAGGTTAAAAACCCCACACACATGTATGAACACTATGCACATAAGAGAAAGTAATCCAAATTTTTTGTTGGCTCCAATTTTTGAAATATGTGAAAAATCATTTTCTTCTTTGTTTTAAAATTTTGGATGTTACAAATCCTTCCCCCTTAAACAAAATCTCGTCCCGAGATTTAAGAAAAGTTAAGAACCTAAGAGAGATTGGGCAATTGGTTTAACATGAAAACATACTCTGCATGGTCTGGGGTGCTTCCTGGGCTTCTGTTGCATTCATGTGGTAGAGACGGCCGTTGCGGTTGTTCGGGTTCCTTCTAGCTGCGAAGCAGCGCTGTTGCTGGGCAGGTGCAGTGGTGGTGGGGGATGTCTTCGCCAATTTCTTGGGGCAGTCATTGGAGTAGTGACTCAAAGTTCCACATTCATAACAAGTCAGAGTTGACTTGTCTTTAGGGGAAATGGGCGTAGCATTGCTTCCAGTCCTTGGGGCAGTGTTAGGGTGGTTGTTGTTGGCACCATTATGGTTGTTGTTGTTGTTGTGGTGGTTGTGGTTGTGGTTGTTGTTGTTGTTGCCTCCGGGCTTGGGGGTCCTCCATTATTGTTGGTGTAGTTTAGGCGGTATGTCTGAGCAGGTGGCTTGTTGTGTCTTGGGGCAAATCCTCCAGATGAATTGTTGCGGTACTTCTGTGCATTGCTGGGTCCATTCTGGTTCATCATACAGCGCTTGCGGTTCTCATTGGCTTGATGAAGCTTCCCTTCCATCTGGATGGCAGAGTCCACAAGGGCTTCGAGGTCGGCAAACGGGATGTTCACTAACACAGTCTGCATCTCATCATGCAGTCCATTCAGAAATCTTTCCTTCCTCTTCTCGTTGGTGTCGGTCTCATCGTGGGCGTACCTTGATAGAGTGAGGAACCTGTCACGGTATTCCACCACGGACATCTTTCCTTGTTTGAGTTCGCGGAACTCGTCTCTCATCTTCTTGATCAGTCCTGGGTACATGGTACTTGCGGAACTTGAGTTTAAAATCCTCCTAAGTCATCATTTGTCCCGCATTCATTGCACGGGCACTTGTTCACCAGGCTCTGGCAGGTCCTGACAGATAGTGGGTGGCAAACAATACTTTCTCAGCGGCTTCTACTCCCGCAACTTCCAAGGTGTTCTCCATCGTTTGGAGCCAATCATCAGCATCTAGGGTGATGAGGTCTAAGACCCCGTGTGTGGCCCGATCTCGCGGATTGACTTCGAAACCAAGAGGGGAGATGGGAAAACGCGAGGAACACGAAGAACACGACGAACACGAGGAACTCCGAGACTCACGCACGCACACCAACCCGATACACCCGATACTTACCCCCGTGGCTCGATGGACCACGCCAATAGAATCACCCGGAAGAGGCACGCGGCAGAATTCCCGGTGAGAGATTGGTGTTGGAGAAAAGGGGATTGGTGAGGGAGAGAGAGTAGCTTGTACTAGAATCTCACTCAACAATATCCGAATCAACAACAAGGATGGCCTTGATTACAGAGGGATGATACCCAAGGGAGACTAAGCTCAAATGTAGGTTTGAGTTCAAAACAAGTCTAAAGAGCTGATGAGGGGTTCCAGCTACTTATATAGTCATACACGGCCAGCAAGGGCGAACAGGTACGCGAATGGATAAGTTAAGGCAGTTTGGTGGGGCATTCTCGTCAGGTCCGGTTTGGGGCCGGTCGGACCGGGCCTGGGACCGGGCTGTCCGGTTTGGGACCGGTCTGACCGGGCCTGTGACCGGGCCGTCCGGTCATGGGTCCGGTCGACCGGCGCAAACCGGAAATCGCGGGTTTCCGGTCCTGGGTCCGATCGTCGTCCGCACGAGGGAGCTGGCCGGTTTGCGCCCGGTCGACCGGGCCTATGACCGGGGTGTCCGGTTGTAGGTCCGGTCCGACCGGTCTGGACCGGCCAGCGTCCGTCTCTTCCTTGGAGCGCTTCGTGCGACGTCGGCTTCGGCTTCATGATCATCTCCATGTCCAGTTGCTTCTCTCCTTCCCTTGACCTTGGCGTCTCCTCCTTTCCGTGGTCTTGACGCGCCTTGTACCTAATGACACATAGCACGTCGGCATGAGGTAGCAATCCATCCAAAGGGGTACCAAGATCAAGGGTGGTGAGGAGCGAGTTCACCTCATCATGAAGAGCTTTGACTCGGGCTCGTGTCATCGGTCCACTTGGGGGACTTGTTGGCCTTGGTGTAGCGACGTCGGTGACCGGGGCTACATCATCTCCCCCCCCTTGGGAAAGAGTCGTCCTCGACTCTTGCACCTCCTCATCTCCATGATAGGGTGACAAGTCCGAGACGTTGAACGTGTTGCTCACCAAGTACTTGGATGTTGGTATGTCGATGACGTAAGCGTTGTCGTTGATGCGCTTGAGGACCTTGAAGGGGCCATCTCCTCTTGGCTTGAGCTTGGAGTTGCGCTCATGGGGAAACCGGTCCTTCCGGAGGTGGATCCAAACGAGGTCTCCTTCTTTGAATATCCTTGCCTTCTTCTTGGCGTTGATGTGGTTGGCTTGACGAAGAACATGTGCTTGTATGGTTGCCCTTGTCTCTTCATGTAGTTTCTTGACGGCGGCGGCGCGCTTGTCGAAGTCCATGTTGGTGCGCTCGTGGAGGGGAAGCGGAAGTATGTCGAGTGCCGTGTACGGTTCGAAGCCGTAGACGACCATGAAGGGGCTCCTTGATGTAGTCTTGTGCTTGGCGCGGTTGTAGGCGAACTCGGCGTGAGGAAGGCACTCCTCCCATGACCTCAAGTTTTTCTTCACGAGGACCCGTAGGAGGGTGGAGAGGCTTCGATTGACCACTTCCGTTTGGCCGTCCGTTTGCGGGTGCGATGATGATGAGAACAAGAGCTTGACTCCAAACTTCGCCATGATCGACTTCCAAAGATAGCTCATGAACTTGACGTCTCGATCCGACACAATGCTTTGCGGTACTCCATGTAGGCGAACGATTTCCCTGAAAAACAATGAAGCAATGTGTGAAGCATCGTCGCTCTTATGGCAAGGTATGAAATGAGCCATCTTAGAGAATCTATCCACTACAACAAATATGGAATCATGACCATGCTTAGTGCGAGGCAAGCCTAGAACGAAATCCATGCTAATATCTGTCCATGGTGCAAAAGGAATAGGCAATGGCATGTAGAGACCATAAGGGTTGGAGGTAGACTTAGCTTGTAAGCATGTTGTGCACCGACGGCAAAGGCGCTCCACATCTCGCTTCATCTTTGGCCAATAGTAGTGGGTTGAGAGCATGGCATATGTCTTGTCACGGCCAAAGTGGCCCATAAGACCTCCTCCATGAGACTCTTGCAAAAGCAATTTTCGAAGCGAAGACGCGGGAATGCAAATCTTGTTGGCTTTGAACAAATAGCCATCATGCAAATAGAAATCATCCACTCCTCGCTCAACGGAGCACTTCTCAAAAATGGGAGCAAAGAAAGAATCGGAAGGATAGAGTTCTTTGATCTCTTCAAGTCCCAAAACATGAAAATCCAAACGAGTTAGCAAAAGGGTGTTTTTGCGGGAAAGAGCATCCGCCACAACATTGTCCTTGCCCTTCTTGTATTTTATCACATATGGGAAGGACTCAATGAACTCGACCCATTTTGCATGTCGTTTGTTCAAGTTGTGTTGGCTTTTCAAATACTTCAAGGACTCATGATCGGAATGAATGATAAACTCTTTTGGCCAAAGATAGTGTTGCCAAACTTCAAGAACACGAACCAAAGCGTAGAGCTCCTTGTCATATATAGGATAGTTGAGGCGTGCGCCATCTAACTTCTCGCTATAGTATGCCACGGGTTTGCCCTCTTGCATAAGAACACCACCGATACCAAGCCCACTTGCATCACACTCAATCTCAAAAGTTTTGGCAAAATTTGGAAGAACAAGAAGTGGAGCTTCGGTAAGGCATTTCTTCAACTCATCAAAAGCATTTTGTTGGGCCTTGCCCCAAACAAACGGAACATTCTTCTTGGTAAGCTCATTCAAAGGGCAAGCGATGGTGCTAAAGTCTTTCACAAAGCGGCGATAAAACCCGGCAAGTCCATGGAAGCTTCGGACTTGGCCAACATTTGTAGGGGTAGGCCAATTATGGATGGCCTCCACCTTGGAAGAATCAACTTCAATCCCATTAGCGGAAACCACAAAACCAAGAAAAACCAATTTGTTTTGAGCAAATGTGCATTTGGGGAGGTTAGCATAAAGCTTTTCATGGCGCAAGATGCACAAGACTTCTCTCACATGTTGCACATGGTCCTCGAGGTTTTTGCTATAAATAAGAATATCATCGAAGTAGACAACCACGCTCTTGCCAATGAGAGGACGCAAGATGTGATTCATGAGGCGCATGAAAGTAGATGGTGCATTGGAAAGACCAAAAGGCATAACGAGCCATTCATAGAGACCAAGTTTGGTCTTGAATGCCGTTTTCCATTCGTCACCAATAGCCATGCGGATTTGATGGTAACCACTACGCAAATCGACTTTAGAGAAAATCGTGGCACCACTAAGTTCATCAAGCATGTCATCTAAACGCGGAATGGGATGGCGGTAACGGACGGTAATGGCATTGATGGGGCGACAATCCATACACATCCGTTGCGTCTCATCCGGTTTAGGCACGAGGATCACGGGAACCGCACAAGGGCTAAGGCTTTCACGGACATACCCTTTGGCGAGGAGATCTTGAATTTGACGGTTGATCTCCTTGGTCTCTTCGGGGTTGGTGCGATAGGCGGCACGGTTTGGGAGCGGAGCGCCGGGTATGAGGTCGATGCGGTGTTCTATGCCGCGGAGTGGTGGTAGTCCATGAGGGAGCTCGTCGGGGAAAACGTCTTGAAATTCCTGCAAAAGAGACAACAAAGACGGAGGAATGTTGGTTAAGTCGTTAGTTTCCGATGACGGTCCCTTGCAAATTAGCACGTAGTGCAATATGGTGGATGGGTTTGCTTGTACTTCTCTCCACTCGCTTTTGGTGGCTAGGAGGACGCTCGTTCGCTCACTCATATATGGCTTGTGGCGCTCACTCTCCATTTGGTGGGTCGCTCCCTCACCTCTCAACTCACTATGGTGGGTGCGGAGTTGTGCCCTCGCTAAAGCCTTCGCATTATCCGCGATGATTTGGCTAGGAGTCATCGGGCGCAACTCGAACTTCTTGTCGTTGACCTTGAAGGTGTAAGTGTTGGAGAGTCCATCATGTATAGCCTTCTTGTCATATTGCCAAGGGCGGCCAAGCAACATGTGGCACACCGTCATGGGTACCACGTCACACTCGATGGTGTCCTCATAAGGGCCGATCTTGAAGTTGACGGTGACGGTATGTTGTATCTTGACGTTGCCCTTGTCACTCAACCATTGGATATGGTAAGGGTGAGGATGCTTGCGGAGAGTGAGGTGGAGCTTCTCACACAACTCGGTGCTCGCAAGGTTGTGGCAACTTCCACCATCGATGATGACCTTGATAGACTTGCCACCAATTCCGGCACGGGTTTGGAAGATGTTGCACCGTTGTTCTTCCATATCATGAGGTTGTGTGGTTAGCACCCTTGTGACCACAAGTGAGGGACTTGGGTCATGTTCACATAAGAGAGGATCTTCTCCACTTTCTTGTTCATAGGCTTCTTCACTTGCCACGGCGGCTTGCACAAGGGCTTCATATTCATCTTCATCAAGAGTCTCGATGTCACCATTCTCCATAGTGATCATGACCTTGGTGTTCTTGCACTCAAACGATTTGTGACCTTGGGTGCCACACTTGAAGCAAGTGACACTAGAGGGTCCCGTGGATGCCTTAGAGGAGGCGGTGGAGGAGACCGTTTGCTTCATGCGACTTTGGATAGTCGTCTTCTTGGACGGTGTAGAGGATGCGTCGGCCTTGGCACTTGTAGCATAAGGAGTTGATGTAGTAGGAGGAGTCGATGTAGCGAGCTTGGAGGAGAAATAGGACTTGGCCTTGGAGTACTTGATGTCCTCAATCACTTGGCGCTCGGCCTTTGATGCTTGGTGGACTAACTCAACCATGTTGGAGTAGGGTTGGAACTCGACAATCCTCTTGATAGGATAAGTAAGGCCATTGAAGAAACGAGCAATTGTTTGTTCTTCGGACTCTTGGATGTTGGCTCGCATCATAGTGAGCTCCATCTCCTTGTAGAACTCCTCAACGGTCTTGGTGCCTTGCTTCAACTTTTGGAGCTTGTTGAAGAGGTCGGTCATGTAGTGTGCGGGGACAAAACGAGCATGCATCTCCTTCTTCATATCTTCCCAAGTGTCAATTGGAGGTTCACCCTTTTCTTCGCGAAGAGTGAGGACTTGCTCCCACCAAGTGTTGGCGTAGTCTTCAAACTCGAGTGATGCCATAGCCACTTTCTTGGCACCGGAGTAGTTGTGGATGCGGAAGATCTTGTCCACCTTGAGTGCCCATGAGAGGTATGCTTCGGCGTCGTCTTCACCTTTGAACTTGGGCATGTTGAACTTGAGCTTGCCATACATGTTCTCTTCATCCTCCAAGTTTCTTCTACGAGGAGGGGCGCCGTCGACTCTTGCGGCTAGAGGTGGAATAGGAGGTCTTCTACGGCCAACCATAGCATTGGGTTGGCGTTGGAGTTGAACGCTTGCTTCACTTGGTTCACGGTGAGGATGTGGTTGAATATCTTGTCGCGGTTGAGGACGATGCTCAAGGTTGGGTCTCTCATCTTGATCATGGTGTAGCTCTCCTCGGCCACGTTGGTCATGGTGAGGGTGGCGACGAAGATCTCGCCGAGGTGGATCTTGAGGATCTTGGTCTTGGGGATGGCCATCACGCCCATGGTGAGCATGGCGATCCACTTGGTGACGATCTTGTTGAAGGTCTTGAGCTTGTGGAGGACGCTCATGTGGACGAGCATGGCGATGTATTTCTCCACGCCTATAGTTGGAGCGGGAGTCTTCATGACGAGCATGTGAGCGATGAGGTCGATGATGGTCTTCACGCCTTGAAGAAGAGCTTGGGGACGAAAGGCCACCATGAGAGTAATGGTCTTCATGCCTTGAGGAAGAGCTTGATGAAGAGGAAGTAGAGCGGTGTCGACGATGGCGACCCAAGTTGGTGATGGCGCGCTCGAGGCTATCCATGCGCCGCTCCATGTTGGCATCATTGGCCGCCATTTGGCCATTCAAGTTGTCCGTAGCTTCACGAAGAAGGGCCAAGTCGTGGTTCACGGTGGAGAAGTTGTGAGCCACTTCATTGTATTGCTCATCGATGCGCGTCTCGAAGAGGGAGAGTTGCTCCTTGAACTCTTGTCGTTGCGTCCATAGGTTGTGTTGAGTAGCCAACCTCTCGGTGTTGCGAAGGATCTCTTCATCCCTATTGGTATCTCCGTTCCTATCCATGATGGAAAGACAAGAACTATGTTGTGTATGTTAGTGGAAGGAGACTACCTCGCACTCTTACCAAGGTAAGATAGTATTGAGGCAATCCACCAAACCGAAAGCAAGATCAAGTGTATCGGGAACACACGCAAAACCACACGCAAAAGCTAGCAAATATGGTGTTAGGTGAGTGTTGTGGAAAGCCAAAAGACAAATCCAAGATCGAGTATGTTGTCAAAAGTGGGTGAGGTCCAAAAATCCAAATGTCAATGTGAAGATCACTATAAACACGGAAAAAGTTGTGGAACACACACACGAGATAAGCGGGGTTAGTGCAACCAAAAGTGAGCGGAAAAGTGTATGTATAAGTGCTCGGTGTCACACTAACACAAGGAGAGCCAAAGCTTTGGTTGCAAAGGAAGAGACAACAAGATTCACACGTGGCCTCTCTTCTCCTATCTCTCTTTGCTTAAAAGCTTTTTCTCTTTTGTATATGGCGGCACTTGCACTCGTTTGTATCTTTGGTGGCACGTGGACACTTTGTATGTATGGGCGTATGGATGTATGGATGTATGGATGTATGGTGCTACTCGCACTCTTTTTGTGTTTTTGGGGCTTTTTTGACGCACTATGTTAGCGTTAACCTCGCCTTTGCGATCTTGCCACACGAGTGTTTGCTTGGGTGCCTTACTCAACGCGACACACACACCTCACAATGCGGGGCCACGTGCAATGTCTCGCAACACTAAACAAGCAATGCTCGATGGGATAGATCGCAAAAGGAAGAGGGGTTACAAGGTGACCTGCAAGTTATACCTGCGATGATGGTGGTGGTGGTGGTGGTGGTGGAGATCGCCGGAAGACGAGGTCGAAGGAGAGCGCGAAGATGCGCCCGATGCAGGGTCCGGTTGGACCGGCTCCTGGACCGGCCTGTCCGGGCTGCCGCCCGGCCGACCGGGTTCTTGGCCGGGTCAGTCCGTCGTGGGTCTTGCTGACCGGGCTCGAAACCGGATTTCGCGGGATGAAGGTTTCTCTCTCCTGTTCTTCACGAAAACCAAGCCAAAACGACCAAATCGAGGGGAAACGATGGAATTGGAGGCTAAAAGTTGGGGAAATAGTAGATCAAGCACAACAACACCAGATCCACGGACCAAAACCACTCAAAACGCAACCAAATCACAGATCGGTCAAAAGGCAATTTAGGGCTATTTTTTGGAAAATTTTCTAGGAACGAAATCGGGTGGGTGGGAGGTCAAATCCGCGGTAACCAAGAGCTGCTGATACCATATGATGAGGTCTAAGACCCCGTGTGTGGCCCGATCTCGCGGATTGACTTCGAAACCAAGAGGAGATGGGAAAACGCGAGGAACACGAAGAACACGACGAACACGAGGAACTCCGAGACTCACGCACGCACACCAACCTGATACACCCGATACTTACCCCCGTGGCTCGATGGACCACGCCAATAGAATCACCCGGAAGAGGCACGCGGAAGAATTCCCGGTGAGAGATTGGTGTTGGAGAAAAGGGGATTGGTGAGGGAGAGAGAGTAGCTTGTACTAGAATCTCACTCAACAATATCCGAATCAACAACAAGGATGGCCTTGATTACAGAGGGATGATACCCAAGGGAGACTAAGCTCAAATGTAGGTTTGAGTTCAAAACAAGTCTAAAGAGCTGATGAGGGGTTCCAGCTACTTATATAGTCATACACGGCCAGCAAGGGCGAACAGGTACGCGAATGGATAAGTTAAGGCAGTTTGGTGGGGCATTCTCGTCAGGTCCGGTTGGGGCCGGTCGGACCGGGCCTGGACCGGGCTGTCCGGTTTGGGGCCGGTCTGACCGGGCTGTGACCGGGCCGTCCGGTCATGGGTCCGGGCCGATCGGCGCAAACCGGGAAACTGCGAAGTTTCCGGTCCTGGGTCCGATCGTCGTCCGGTACGAGGGAGCTGGCCCGGTTTGCGCCCGGTCGACCGGGCCTATGACCGGGGTGTCCGGTTGTAGGTCCGGTCTGACCGGGTCCTGGACCGGCCAGCGTCCGTCTCTTCCTTGGAGCGCTTCGTGCGACGTCGGCTTCGGCTTCATGATCATCTCCATGTTCAGTTGCTTCTCTCCTTCCCTTGACCTTGGCGTCTCCTCCTTTCCGTGGTCTTGACGCGCCTTGTACCTAATGACACATAGCACGTCGGCATGAGGTAGCAATCCATCCAAAGGGGTACCAAGATCAAGGGTGGTGAGGAGCGAGTTCACCTCATCATGAAGAGCTTTGACTCGGGCTCGTGTCATCGGTCCACTTGGGGGACTTGTTGGCCTTGGTGTAGCGACGTCGGTGACCGGGGCTACATCATAGGGGCTCTTCTGTCTTGCTAAACATGGGTGGATTTGTGTTCTGGAAATTCTTCAGTTTGGATCCAGGATGATCCTAATGTCCATGTCCTTGGTTGTTCTGGGCTAGCTGTTGCAGTACGACAAGGTTGGCTTGTCGCTCAGCTCTTTCGACTTCTCGATCTTCCATCATCATTTGCAGCATCTGCAGCATTGCATCTTGGTTGGTGCTGCGGGTTGGAGGGGCCATCTAAACATTGAGGTAGATGATAAGATAAGAGGGAAATTTCTATGGTTTGTTTGGTTTAAAGTTCAAAAAGTTTCAAAACTTGAGTAGTGTTGAGGTGGTAAAAACCAACAACACTTTTTCATTCATACCAAGCATCACACATTACAAGCTAACACAACGCTGGTTTTAAGAACCATTCCTTCGTTCTACGATATAAGGGGAAAGATACGAACTCACACCTACGCAAGTGATCTAATGATACTACTATTCATCCGGAATGGTAGGTTCTTCGTCTTCATGGGTAATGTGCTTGGCGAAAGGCACGGGCGTTGTCCAACTCCTTGCGGGTCTTGTACAACATAAAGTCCAGGTATGCTACATAGTGGTTCATCTCCGGGTGCGGTGGCATGGTTATTGGCCTTCACATGGGGTCATGTCTTGGGTAGTAGAAGAAACGAGTGTTCTTGATCTTGTTCAAATTCTGTCCACACAGACGGGCAATTGCTTCTTGCATGGCTTGGGCTATTCCTTCCTTCCAAGTGTTTCCCTTTACAGAAAACCATATGGTTTCCCAAATTGGGGCTCCTAGCTTTCCTTTCAGATCTGCAGTAACTTCCCATTGGGCTTGTCTTCCCGACTGATTATTTAGTGGCACTCCAAAGAACTCGGGATACGGGCGTCCTAGATATTCAACCAATTGTTTCAAATCCTTCTCGAACATTAGGTCTCCTCCGTGGCCAAGCTGATAGGACTCATAGTGATACTCCATCTGTGAGCAATTAGGGTGAGTAAGTTAAACAAGTGATCAAGTGTGCAAAATTTTATGTAGGATTACAAGGAAAAGTAGAGCATTGAGTTCTCATTTTGAAAAGATCTCAAGGATAAGAGTGAGAATAAGTTTTCATAAATATTCACTTCATTTGTTTTGAAACTAAGTTTTTCAGACGTCCATTCTAACTAGGGTCTCCTAAGGTCAAACAATGGCTCTGATACCAACTTGTCAACACCCAGATTTTTAAGTCCAGATGCCTATTATGCCATACATCGCAATCCCATGCAGATAGTTTTTGCGAGATATAATAAGTTCATATCACAACACATCATTCATTACAACATCATAATAGTCTTACATCAAAGGATCACATGATCCAGTCTCATTACAACAATTGATTAAATGATCAAATACATAACACATAGCGGGAGTACGTAGTAGAAGTCCATCTATTCCACAGGCAACGCTTGACGTCAGGAGACGATCCTAGTTGTCATACACGTCCTGCTGTCTGTCATCCTGATACTGCTGCTTCTCTTCATAGTCTGGCCATTGGAATAGCCAGGGACACAGCCATGAGTACTTTAAAGTACTCGCAATCTAAAACTAGTGTAAGTAATAACAATTTTAGTAAGAGGATTCTAAGCTCTAGGTTCATTTGCATAAAGCCAGTTTTATTTCATAAGCAATTGGTAATCAAAGACTCTTCATTTGCCTAACTTAACTCAAGTGGGAACATTAGTGTCATTCCCACCACTCTGTTGTGATCAAGTCAAATTCACCGTTCAATTCACCATTCATTATTGGAAAACTTCTGACGACGGAACAGTATGGCCATCCAACCGTCCATAACCGCGGACACGGCTATTCAAATAGGTTTACACTCTGCAGAGGTTGTACACTTGTGCCACAACATTTGATTGCATCCGTCAGGGATAGTCCTGAATAATCATACTCAGTATGCGGATCATCAACCATTAACCTTTCACTTACATACCCTAGTATAGGCACCTCCCCCATGAGTTTGGCCTCCCAGTGGTAACCATCCGCTATCCTGGGAACTGCACAGGGCTTGGGTAGGACAACCACCTCATTTTCACGTCATTTGACATTTCACGGAGGCAGCCTCGGCATAACCCCTATGACGCTTGTTTAGAGGGAACCCATACTAAAGTCCATATGTTTCTAGTTAAGCCCTACCCATAATCCGGTATTGTGGGGGTACTCTACAATTGGAATGGTATCGCATCCATACCCAATCATCGGTTTTTGTCAAAATCACCATGTCATTCCAGTCATATTCACCTTCAAAATCTTTCAATAAAATGACTCATCATTCCAAGGTTTTTCAAATTCATTTGATTCACAAGTTCCCATCTAGAGTAATCAATTTTAGTTTTAGCACTAGCAACTAGTCATGAGGGGTGCTAGCTAATTGGTAGCTCTCTAGGCTAAAGTTGATACTCTTGTAACACTCTATACTTAGACCAAAGTTAACTATAAAAGTAAGCTTTGATAATCAAAGTAAAATCTTGTAAGGGTAAAAACTTGGGATTGGATCATTAAACATAAAGTAAAAGCGCAATGGTGCCTTGCTCCAGTAGAGCTTTTCATTAGGGTAGCTTGCAATAGTATAGCTTGCCTTGAGTGGTACAGTGATCAAAGTTTTCTTCTTCTTCCTCGTAGAAGACCTCCTCCTCCTGATAGCCTTCGGTACTAGCGTCTATAAACGGGTACGAGGTATACAATCACCAAACAATGCTTAGGTACTAGAATTAACACAAAAATGGTTCACACAAGCTATCCTAGCATCACAACATGATTAACAAGGTGGTTTGCTTTGCTTTCTTTTAAGAAAAATAATTTCCTCTCATTGAAAATATTTATTAGAGTTTCTATGTATTTCCTTTGAGAAATAATTTCCTCTTATTGAATCTTATTAAGGTTTAATATCCTCAAATGATAAAGCATGAACATATGTTGACTAAGGTCAACACATCATATTTATCCATTTGAGGAATTGATTTAAATGAGATACTATATCCCATACAATTTAAATACTATTTGAAAAGATTTAATATCACAAAGTAATTAAATATGAGATTCTAAATACTAGGCTATTATCTCATATTGAATTACTTGAAACAATGATTTAAATGAGAGAAAACCTCTCATAGTATTTAAGAAATAAATTTGGGTAATTTAAATGGACTAGAAATGGCCACATAGCCATTATTTTGCTCTAGTCCATGATCATGTTAAACACCCCTGTCATATTTTTACATATTCATGTAGGGTATTTGAAATGTAAATTTTGAGAGTTGGAAACAACTCAAAATAACTCATGGCTGATTTTTAATAAATGTTTGAAGTTTGAAAAGGTCCTGCCTTGTTATTTTTACTACATGAATTCTTCAATGAATTTAGGGTTGAGACCAATGTAATTGTTTAGAGAATTTCCTAAGCTTTCCAACGATACCAAATTCATAAAATTTGGCTTAGTAGATTTGATTCTATTAAAGTTTGAACATGGCAACAGTATGGAATTCAAACTAAATCTATTAATTCGAATTTGAATCGCTGGGCCTGCGCGGGAAACTAAGCTGGGCCAAGGGGAGAAAAAGAAATGGGCTGGCCCACTGCATGTCTCGCACGAGCAGGCCACCTGACAGGGGGCTCCACTGGTCAGTGGCACTTAAACCCGAAACGGTATGGATTGACAGGGTGCGTTGGATTAGAGGGCGATCTAACGGCTCTCGTGAGTCGTCGTCGACGACGAGCACGGGCTCACTGGCACGGCGAGGGTAGGGGGTCGGAGGCTCACCGGTGGTCCGGCGCTCGTCGGCGAGGTGCTGCGGCGAAGTTGTGGACGACGGCGAAGCTCCAGGTACAAGCAGTAGCTCCGGGGGTGGCGCCTAGCGTCGTGTTCTTCTGCGGCGGCTCCACGACACTCCGGTGAGAAATTAGCTAGCTACGGGAGAAATTGAGGCGAGGGGAGGATAGAGGAGGGGTTCTGGGTCGAGAGAAGGCGAATGGTGTGGAGATTTGGAGCTGGGGCGGCCTCCTTTTATAGTGGGCGACAAGGTCTGAGGCGCGCGGCTAGGTCGAGCATGGCGACGGCGTTTGAAGCAGCGAAGGGGCAAAGCATGGACGCTGCTCTGTTCCTGGTGTCCTGGAGGTCATCACGCGCTTAGCGGCACAGTGAACGGTGGTCAGACGCGACAGGGAGCTTGACGTAAGCTGACATGCCCGTGGCGGACGACGGCGACGGGAGCGATGGTGACAAGGCTCGGGGGAGAGAGAGAGTGTCCGGCGCGTTGATGTTGTCATGGTGACTCGCCTGGCGGGCGCTGATGGCGACGCGCGGTCGGAGCTGACGGGGCGACGCCGCGCTCTGGCACGCCCGTGCGTCGCAACCATGCGCGCCCTGGCGTCACTGGTGGTCATGGGCGAGTCCTGTGCTGGCTCGTGCTGGCCTCTTCTTGGTCAACAGCGTGGACGAGCAGATGCAGGGGAGTGAGGGGAGGCTCCTGGACATGGTGCTGCAGGCTGGAGAGTGATGGAGAGGGAGATGGCCGAGTGTGTGCATGAGCTCACGGCATGGCCAGTTTTGGGTCGTTTCTCTGCTTTGACCAAGCGTGCAAGTGGGTGGTTCTGTCCAGGGATGCCAGAGGGAGTGAGGGGTGACTTGATCATGGATGGTTTAGTCAAGAAACCAGTGGGTAAAAGAGTGTATTGCATTTTCAGATTAATGCATGCCAAGTGCTCGACACAATGGCCGCATGAGGCAAAATTTTGAATTTGTCCAAAATATTGTATGGAGATGATTCAAATAATGTTTTGCACATAATAGTGGTCTTGGTTTGCAAAGTGGAGGTGATTTGTGAAAATCCAAAATAGGCATGATCTAGAATCTGATTTGATGTTGCATCTTGGCTTGCTTAAATTAATCAATTGGGAAAGAATTTGCTATGTTGTTCTTTACCAAAGTTGTTCATCTTGATGAGTTCTTGGATGAGGCGCAAAGAGTTGAGAGACTGTAGTTTAGAAATTTCTTAATACATGGGCTCAAAGAGGGTAAGATGTTAAAATTGTCACATGTGACCATTATCACATGTAACTTGGTTTTGATATTTCCTTTGATTTGATTTGTGCTTCCTTGATCCAAAAGGTGTTATTTAGTGTTTAGTTATGGTTCCAAACCATTGGCACAAAGTAAAATTGCCTAGGTTAAAGATTTGCAAATATGGCCATAGCCTCATATGTGAATTCCATTTTTTTGTTTTGTTTTTTTTTTCAAGGTCCTTGTTTATGGTTTATTGAGGGTTAGGTTAGGTTTGATAATGGTTCACAATCATTTAGGTAAGGTAAATAGGGCATAGGCCATTATTTGTAGAAATGGCCATAAGCCCACATATGCCGCACCTTTTATCTTATTTTATTTTTATTTGTTCCTCTTGGGTTTTGAAAAGGGTAGGGTTTTAGGGTTTTGAACTTGTTTAAAACTTCAAACAAACATGTAGGTTAAAAACTCCACACACATGTATGAACACTATGCACATAAGAGAAAGTAATCCAAAAAATCATTTTCTTCTTTGTTTTAAAATTTGGGATGTTACACATGTATTTGCATGAGTTCAATTCTTATACTGTTGTTATTGCTAGGCTTGGCTCTAGCATGCTCCTGCATGCACTGTCAAATCCTGGTGATCATGTGATCACCAGTTGCTTGGTGATTGACTGATGTGCTATGACTTGTGGCTCACTGATGCTCCTTTTTTGAGTCTGTGTGGTAATCAAGCATGTGTTGGAGTATGCTCTTACTTGCCCAACACTTGTTGATGCTTGCAGTGATCCATTGGATCATATGCAAGGCGCTAATACATGATTAACTTGTATATTTCATTTATCTGTGTTGCCTGGTTTGATTTAGTGGATAAATGATGTGAATTGCTTTGCAGTAAGGATCTCATGAATTGCTTTAATGGAGCTAGAGGGATGCCAACCACTGGTTGGGTACCCTAGCTCATGGTGAACCCTATTGGGTGATGATGTGATGCTTCAATAGGCTTTTCTGTGTAGCTAGGTAGCTGTTGTGACCCTAGCAGACTTGGTCTGCTGGAAATGGTTGCTCCTACCTCTATTGGATACTTCTGTGCACTATTCCTGGTAATATTCCATGGGTTGCTAGGATATTTGATGTTGAAATAACACTGGACAAATAATTGTCCAATAATCTGATGGTTTAGCAAGCTATATGTGTGCTTTGTGAATCTGGCTGGCTAGATAGGATCCATCCGTGATGGATTTCTTTGGTTATGTCAATGTGTTGACATAACCAATGTTCCCTTGGTGATTTCCTTCTAGCTAGATCACTTGTTTGCTGGCACCAAATGACTTTGCGGGTTTCTACCCTTCTTTGCTTATGTGATGCATGTGTATGCTTATCTATGAGAAAACATGTGCTTGCTCATGATCATATGGTATACCTCACTCCAGCTCCTAGATTAGTTGCTGATGTAGAGGTTTTGCTTCTGGAAATTGATCAAGGCTTGCCCTGCTCCTCCTGCTGGCTTGGCTTGATTAATTTCTGTTGGTTTTGGAGAGGTTGAACAACTCTGGATGTTCTTCCTGTTCTTGCTGTTCTTACCCTTGGAGACTCTATCGATGAGCTGTTAGGGTTTTGGCTTGGTGAAAAGGTTTTATATGAGCTTCACCTTGCTCTGTTGGTCGACAACAAAGTTGGTCACTTTGGTGACTCTTCCCTGGTCTTGTGTGCTGTTAAGCATGCATCACTCCTTGTGAGCTGCCTGTGTGCTTCTGGTTGGGACTTGTGCTACTTCTGGATCAGCTCGGCTGATCCCTGATCATATCCTCTCCATTTTCCTTTATTTGCTAACTTGCCAAGTGGTTTTACCACTTGGCCTAATTTTGCTTATTGTTTTCTGTCTTTGATTGCACGGATACATTTGGTGATCAAGAAGAGCTGGATCAAGTGTTGATCAAGCAATCTATGAGGATTTATTTGTCTAGTTTAGCCATTTACATTACCTTGTAATTTTCATTTTCTATTTTCCATTATTCAATTTCTGTAATGAATTGTAATATTCATAATCCAATTGGAATATTGTAAATGACAATGTATATTGTGTGGTAATCAATAAAGCTCAAGGTTTTCTCTAATGAGCTTTACTTATAATTTCTATTGTTTCAAATTCTTATTTATTCACTTGTTTATTGAATTATCCAAATTTGGATTATAATATTCTTGTTTAATGTTTGAATTTTGAAATTAAAACACAACATGTTACAATTCAATCATACAATTTAAGTTGAGATGATATATGTTCCCCTCTCTTCTCGAAAACCCTAATTGAGTTTAGTTAGGTCCAAGTTTATCACACTCTCGAAACCCTAATCCTATATGGTCTCGAGAGAGAAACTTGTCCCCCCTCGATGCAGTTTTTCTATAAAAGCGTGAAATTTCCCCAGATTTTACGATGCAATGCACATCCCTTCCTAAATTCTACCACTTGATCGTCTCTAAACCTGGGATATTACAGCCTTTCCCCCTTAAAGAAACTTCGTCCCGAAGTTGTGGTTGTAATACCTGAACAGTTCTGGGTATGACTTCCTCAAATCTTCCTCTTTTTACCAGGTGGCTTCTCTCTCAGGATGATGCTTCCATTGTATTTTTCAATACTTAATAGCTCTATTCCTGAGTTGTTTCCAGTTCTCCTCGAGGATCTTGGCTGGCTTCTCGATATAAGTCAAGTCTGGCTGAAGATCTGACTCGTCATGAGATACTGGCTCATCTGGTGTCTTTAAACATTTTCTGAGTTGTGACACATGGAACAGGTTGTGTACCTAGGCTAATCTTCCCGGTAGATCCAATTCAAAGGCTACCCCTCGGTTCTGACTTAGTATTTTAAAAGTTCCGATGTATCTAGGGCTAAGCTTCCCCTTTACTCCGAATCTCTGGAGACCTTTTATCGGGCTTACTTTAAGGTATACCATGTCTCCAACTTTTGGTTCCCATGTCCTTCTCTTTTGGTCTGCATAACTCTTCTGTCGGCTTTGGGCTATCTTGAGTCTGTCCCTTATCACATCAATTATCTGTTGCTTCTCCTTCACATAATCTGGATCAAACTCCTTACTTCAACCTGCCTCGTACCAACAGATAGGTGACCTACACTTCCTTCCGTACAGAGCTTCAAATGGTGCCATCTTGATGCTGCTTTGATAGATATTGTTGTAAGAAAACTCTGCTAGTGGTAAGTGTTCCTCCCATGATCCTCCGAAGTCTAGGGCACAAGCCCTAAGCATATCTTCCAGTATCTGGTTTGTCCTCCCCGTTTGTCCTCCCGTCTGAGGATGATAAGCTATGTTGTAGTCCAATTTGGATCCTAAAGCTTCATGAAGTTGCTTCCAGAAAGCTGAGGTGAACACAGATCCTCGATCTGATACTATTTTCTTGGGAACTCCATGTTTACTTACTATCTCTTTGATGTATAGATCTATGAGCTTCTCACCTCTATCTTGTTGATTTACTTCTAAGAAGTGTGCACTTTTCGTCAGCCGGTCCACGATTACCCATATCATATCCTTCTTTTTATTTGTCATGGGTAGTCTGACACGCGTACAGCACGCGACCGTTGGGAACCCCAAGTGGAAGGTGTGATGCGTACAGCAGTAAGTTTCCCTCGGTTAGAAACCAAGGTTTATCGAACCAGTAGGAGCCAAGAAGCACGTTGAAGGTTGATGGCGGCGAGATGTAGTGCGGCGCAACACCAGGGATTCCGGCGCCAACGTGGAACCTGCACAACACAAACCAAGTACTTTGCCCCAACGAAACAGCGAGGTTGTCAATCTCACCGGCTTGCTGTAACAAAGGATTAGATGTATAGTGTGGATGATGATTGTTTGCAGAAAACAGTAGAACATGTATTGCAGTAGATTGTATTTCAGTATAGAGAATTGGACCGGGGTCCACAGTTCACTAGAGGTGTCTCTCTCATAAGATAAACAGCATGTTGGGTGAACAAATTACAGTTGGGCAATTGACAAATAAAGAGGGCATGACCATGCACATACATATTATGATGAGTATTGTGAGATTTAATTGGGCATTACGACAAAGTACATAGACCGCAATCCAGCATGCATCTATGCCTAAAAAGTCCACCTTCAGTTTATCATCCGAACCCCCTCCAGTATTAAGTTGCTAACAACAGACAATTGCATTAAGTATTGCGCGTAATGTAATCAGTAACTACATCCTCGAACATAGCACCAATGTTTTATCCCTAGTGGCAACAGCACATCCATAACCTTAGAGGTTTCTGTCACTCCCCCAGATTCACGGAGACATGAACCCACTATCGAGCATAAATACTCCCTCTTGGAGTTACAAGCATCTACTTGGCCAGAGCATCTACTAGTAACGGAGAGCAAGCAAGATCATAAACAACACATAGATATAAATTGATAATCAACATAACAAGTATTCTCTATTCATCGGATCCCAACAAACACAACATATAGAATTACAGATAGATGATCTTGATCATGTTCGGCAGCTCACAAGACCCGACAATTAAGCACAATGGGGAGAAGACAACCATCTAGCTACTGCTATGGACCCATAGTACAGGGGTAGACTACTCACACATCACTCCGGAGGCGACCATGGCGGCGTAGAGTCCTCCGGGAGATGATTCCCCTCTCCGGCAGGGTGCCGGAGGCGATCTCCTGAATCCCCCGAGATGGGATCGGCGGCGGCGGCGTCTCTGGAAGGTTTTCCGTATCGTGGCTCTCGGTACTGGGGGTTTCGCGACGAAGGCTATTTGTAGGCGGAAGGGCAGGTCAAGGGGCGTCACGAGGGGCCCACACTACAGGTCGGCGCGGCCAAGACCTGGGCCGCGCCGCCCTATAGTCTGGCCACCTCGTGGCCCCACTTCGTCTCCTCTTCGGTCTTCTGGAAGCTTCGTGGCAAAATAGGACCCTGGGCGTTGATTTCGTCCAATTCCGAGAATATTTCCTGACTAGGATTTCTGAAACCAAAAACAGCAGAAAACAGCAACTGGCACTTCGGCATCTTGTTAATAGGTTAGTTCCAGAAAATGCACGAATATGACATAAAGTGTGCATAAAACATGTAGATATCATCAATAATGTGGCATGGAACATAAGAAATTATCGATACGTCGGAGACGTATCAGCATCCCCAAGCTTAGTTCCTGCTCGTCCCGAGCAGGTAAACGATAAACAAAGATAATTTCTGGAGTGACATGCCATCATAATCTTGATCATACTATTTGTAAAGCATATGTAGTGAATGCAGCGATCAAAACAATGTATATGACATGAGTAAACAAGTGAATCATATAGCAAAGACTTTTCATGAATAGTACTTCAAGACAAGCATCAATAAGTCTTGCATAAGAGTTAACTCATAAAGCAATAATTCATAGTAAAAGCATTGAAGCAACACAAAGGAAGATGAAGTTTCAGCGGTTGCTTTCAACTTATAACATGTATATCTCACGGATATTGTCAACATAGAGTAATACAATAAGTGCAATATGCAAGTATGTAGGAATCAATGCACAGTTCACACAAGTGTTTGCTTCTTGAGGTGGAGATGAAATAGGTGAACTGACTTAACAGTAAAAGTAAAAGAATGGTCCTTCAAAGAGGAAAGCATCGATTGCTATATTTGTGCTAGAGCTTTGATTTTGAAAACAAGAAATTTTTTTGTCAACGGTAGTAATAAAGCATATGTATCATGTAAATTATATCTTACAAGTTGCAAGCCTCATGCATAGTATACTAATAGTGCCCGCACCTTGTCCTAATTAGCTTGGACTACCGGGATTATCGCAATGCACATGTTTTAACCAAGTGTCACAAAGGGGTACCTCTATGCCGCCTGTACAAAGGTCTAAGGAGAAAGCTCGCATTGGATTTCTCGCTATTGATTATTCTCAACTTAGACATCCTTACCGGGACAACATAGACAACAGATAATGGACTCCTCTTTTATGCATAAGCATGTAGCAACAATTAATTTTCTCATATGAGATTGAGGATATATGTCCAAAACTGAAACTTCCACCATGGATCATGGCTTTAGTTAGCGGCCCAATGTTCTTCTCTAACAATATGCACGCTCTAACCATAAGGTGGTAGATCGCCCTTACTTCAGACAAGACGAACATGCATAGCAACTCACATGATATTCAACAAAGAGTAGTTGATGGCGTCCCCAGGAACATGGTTATCGCACAACGAGCAACTTAATAAGAGATAAAGTGCATAAGTACATATTCAATACCACAATAGTTTTTAAGCTATTTGTCCCATGAGCTATATATTGTAAAGGTAGAGGATAGAAATTTAAAGGTAGCACTCAAGCAATTTACTTTGGAATGGCGGAGAAATACCATGTAGTAGGTAGGTATGGTGGACACAAATGGCATAGTGGTTGGCTCAAGTATTTTGGATGCATGAGAAGTATTCCCTCTCGATACAAGGTTTAGGCTAGCCAGGCTATTTGAAACAAACACAAGGATGAAGCGGTGCAGCAAAACTCACATAAAAGACATATAGTAAACATTATAAGACTCTACACCGTCTTCCTTGTTGTTCAAACTCAATACTAGAAATTATCTAGACTTTAGAGAGACCAAATATGCAAACCAAATTTTAGCATGATCTATGTATTTCTTCATTAATGGGTGCAAAGTATATGATGCAAGAGCTTAAACATGAGCTCAACAATTGCCAAGTATCACATTATCCAAGACATTTTAGCAAATTACTACATGTATCATTTTCCAATTCCAACCATATAACAATTTAACGAAGAAGAAACTTCGCCATGAATATTATGAGTAGAGCCTAAGGACATACTTGTCCATATGCTACAGCGGAGCGTGTCTCTCTCCTACAAAGTGAATGCTAGGATCCATTTTATTCAAACAAAACAAAAACAAAAACAAACCGACGCTCCAAGAAAAGCACATAAGCTGTGATGGAATAAAAATATAGTTTCAGGGGAGGAACCTGATAATGTTGTCGATGAAGAGGGGGATGCCTTGGGCATCCCCAAGCTTAGACGCTTGAGTCTTCTTGATATATGCAGGGGTGAACCACCGGGGCATCCCCAAGCTTAGAGCTTTCACTCTCCTTGATCATGTTGTATCATCTCCCTCTCTTGATCCTTGAAAACTTCCTCCACACCAAACTTAGAACAACTCATTAGAGGGTTAGTGCACAATCAAAATATACATGTTCAGAGGTGACATAATCATTCTTAACACTTCTGGACATTGCACAAAGCTACTGAAAGTCAATGGAATCAAAATATCCATCGAACATAACAAAACAGGCAATGCGAAATAAAAGGCAGAATCTGTCAAAACAGAACAGTTCGTATTGACGAATTTTATTGAGGCACCAGACTTGCTCAAATGAAAATGCTCAAATTGAATGAAAGTTGCGTACATATCTGAGGATAACTCACGTAAATTGGCATAATTTTCTGAGTTACCTACAGAGAATTTTGCCCAGATTCGTGACAGCAAAGAAATCTGTTTCTGCGCAGTAATCCAAATCTAGTATGAACTTTACTATCAACGACTTTACTTGGCACAACAAAACACTAAACTAAGATAAGGAGAGGTTGCTACAGTAGTAAACAACTTCCAAGACACAAAATAAAAACAAAGTACTGTAGTAAAAAATATGGGTTGTCTCCCATAAGCGCTTTTCTTTATAGCCATTAAGATGGGCTCAGCAGTTTTAATGATGCACTCGCAAGAAATAGTATTTGAAGCAAAAGAGAGCATCAAGAGGCAAATTCAAAACAAATTTAAACCTAACATGCTTCCTATGAAAAGGAATCTTGTAAATAAACAAGTCAATGAAGAACAAAGTGAATAGCATAGGAAGACAAAACAAGTGTAACTTCAAAAATTTCAGCATATAGAGAGGTATTTTAGTAACATGAAAATTTCTACAACCATATTTTCCTCTCTCATAATAATTTCCAGTAGGATCATGAACAAACTCAACAATATAGCTATCACATAAAGCATTCTTATCATGAGTCTCATGCATAAAATAATTACTACTCCCAACATAAGCATAGTCATTCTTATTAATTGTAGTGGGAGCAAATTCAACAAAGTAGCTATCATTATTATTCTCATCACCATAATCATCAAATGTAGGAGGCATAGTATAATCATAATAAACTTTATCCTCAATAGTAGGTGGCACCAAAATACCACTATCATCATAAATGGGAGGCAAAGTGTCATCAAAGTAAATTTTCTCCTCCATGCTTGGGGGACTAAAAATATCATGCTCATCAAAACCAGCTTCCCCAAGCTTAAATTCTTCCATAGCGTTAGCAATAATAGTGTTCAAAGAGTTCATGCCAATAACATTGCTACAACTATTTTGCAAACAAAGTTCCATGGGTTTTTTAATTTTTTCTTCAAACACCTCCTAACTCAAGATAAATACTATAAAGATCTCTAATATTTTTGTTGTTTTCCATTAAGCCTAACTAGTGAAATAAAAGCATGCATGGAATTAAGTAAAGTAAAACAAGTAACTAATTTTTTTTGTGTTTTTGATATAGAGTGCAAGACAGTAAATAAAGTAAAACTAGCAACTAATTTTTTTGTATTTTGATTTAGTGCAGCAAACAAAGTAGTAAATAAAACTAAGCAAGACAAAAACAAAGTAAAGAGATTGCGATGTGGAGACTCCCCTTGCAGCGTGTCTTGATCTCCCCGGCAACGGCGCCAGAAAAAGAGCTTGACACGCGTACAGCACGCGACCGTTGGGAACCCCAAGTGGAAGGTGTGATGCGTACAGCAGTAAGTTTCCCTCAGTTAGAAACCAAGGTTTATCGAACCAGTAGGAGCCAAGAAGCACGTTGAAGGTTGATGGCGGCGAGATGTAGTGCGGCGCAACACCAGGGATTCCGGCGCCAACGTGGAACCTGCACAACAAAAACCAAGTACTTTGCCCCAACGAAACAGCGAGGTTGTCAATCTCACCGGCTTGCTGTAACAAAGGATTAGATGTATAGTGTGGATGATGATTGTTTGCAGAAAACAGTAGAACAGGTATTGCAGTAGATTGTATTTCAGTATAGAGAATTGGACCGGGGTCCACAGTTCACTAGAGGTGTCTCTCGCATAAGATAAACAGCATGTTGGGTGAACAAATTACAGTTGGGCAATTGACAAATAAAGAGGGCATGACCATGCACATACATATTATGATGAGTATTGTGAGATTTAATTGGGCATTACGACAAAGTACATAGACCGCTATCCAGCATGCATCTATGCCTAAAAAGTCCACCTTCAGGTTATCATCCGAACCCCCTCCAGTATTAAGTTGCTAACAACAGACAATTGCATTAAGTATTGCGCGTAATGTAATCAGTAACTACATCCTCGAACATAGCACCAATGTTTTATCCCTAGTGGCAGCAGCACATCCATAACCTTAGAGGTTTCTGTCACTCCCCCAGATTCACGGAGACATGAACCCACTATCGAGCATAAATACTCCCTCTTGGAGTTACAAGCATCTACTTGGCCAGAGCATCTACTAGTAACGGAGAGCATGCAAGATCATAAACAACACATAGATATAAATTGATAATCAACATAACAAGTATTCTCTATTCATCGGATCCCAACAAACACATCATATCGAATTACAGATAGATGATCTTGATCATGTTCGGTAGCTCACAAGACCCGACAATTAAGCACAATGGGGAGAAGACAACCATCTAGCTACTGCTATGGACCCATAGTCCAGGGGTAGACTACTCACACATCACTCCGGAGGCGACCATGGCGGTGCAGAGTCCTCCGGGAGATGATTCCCCTCTCCGGCAGGGTGCCGGAGGCGATCTCCTGAATCCCCCGAGATGGGATTGGCGGCGGCGGCGTCTCTGGAAGGTTTTCCGTATCGTGGCTCTCGGTACTGGGGGTTTCGCGATGAAGGCTATTTGTAGGCGGAAGGGCAGGTCAAGGGGCGTCATGAGGGGCCCACACTACAGGTCGGCGCGGCCAAGACCTGGGCCGCGCCGCCCTATAGTCTGGCCACCTCGTGGCCCCACTTCGTCTCCTCTTCGGTCTTCTGGAAGCTTTGTGGCAAAATAGGACCCTGGGCGTTGATTTCGTCCGATTCCGAGAATATTTCCTTACTAGGATTTCTGAAACCAAAAACAGCAGAAAACAAAGAATCGGCACTTCGGCATCTTGTTAATAGGTTAGTTCCAGAAAATGCACGAATATGACATAAAGTGTGCATAAAACATGTAGATATCATCAATAATGTGGCATGGAACATAAGAAATTATCGATACGTCGGAGACGTATCATAGTACGGTGATGAAATCCATTCCTATCTCTTCCCATTTCCATTCTGGGATTGGTAAAGGTTGTAATGGTCCTGCTGGACTTTGATGTTCTACCTTGACCCTTTGGCAAGTATGGCATTCGGCCACATATTGTGCAATTTCTCTATTCATGTTAATCCACCCGAACAACTCTTTTAGATCCGTGTACATCTTTGTACTTCCTGGATGGATTGAATACGGTGTTTGATGAGCTTCCCAAAGTATAACTTCCTTGATCTCCGCATTATTTGGAACGCAAATCCTTTTCTAGAACCATAGCGATCCAGACTCTCCTCGATGGAATTCTGATAGTCTTCCTTCATCAATCCTTCTCATTTCTTCTAAGTTGAATGGATCATCAAGTTGACCCATGATAATCTCATTCCTTAAGTTTACACTTAATTCATCTGCAACTTGTAGTGTTGATAGTCCTTCATGTGCTTCCTTCTCCCAAAGTTGTATCTGTGCTTGGCTTATTTCCTTCTTCAACTCCGGTGCTATTTCTTGTTCCACTCCTCTGGTACTCTTTCGACTTAAAGCATCCGCTACAATGTTAGCTTTTCCTAGAGTGTAGTTGATGGTTAGATCATAATCCTTGATTAATTCGAGCCATCTTTTCTGTCACATGTTCAGTTCCTTCTGAGTGAAGAAGTATTTAGGGGGATGACCCCCGGTATGCCAAAGGCATGCCAAACCGGATGGTTAGGCCATCAAAGTACCAGTTTAAAGGTTGTTCCAGATAGCAGAAGTTGATTCAGAGAATCATACCGGTATCCCAAGAAGGGGGATACCGGAACTAACTAAGAGTGTACCGGAATAACCGGTACAGGCTGCACTGTAGCACGTCGGCAATGACCAGTCAAAGATGCTCTCCAGAGCTAGAAGACAAAGATGAGCGAAGCACTTCAGCTTTAATCGAAGCCATGACGCCAAAGGCAAAGGATGACGTAAAAGGTGCCGGAGGATGTCACGACTTCTGATTAAAGGCATACCGGCATCACCGGTAGCTAAAGTAGCTTTGTAAAGTAGTTTGTCTAGTCAAAGATCCCATTAGGGTTTCTAGGGTTCCTTCCCTTGTAAGCCACCCTCTCCCCTATATAAGGAGAGGGGGCACAGCCCTTCGCGGGCACGTTGCGTGATTCTAGGTTACGAAGACAGAAACTTGTAAGCACTTGTGAAGAAGAAATAGAGAGATCTAGTGCTGTTCTCGTTCTTGAGTTCATCATCTTCTTCCTTCGGCCAAGGCCAAGTTCTTGAGGAATCCATCCGGAAACCTCTCCATCCATAACAAAAATCCTCCCCCTAATCCCCTAGCGTCCATTCGGCCCCAAGATAAGCCATCCCATGGCATCTGTCTGTTCACCACGACGACAGTTGGCTCCCACCGTGGGGCCAGCAGTGGCGCTTGCTGGAGTTCATATTCGGGGGGGGCCTCCTCACCGTCGGCGGCGAGCGCGTCGTCACCGCGCTCGTCAACCGCATCCGCGACATGCGCTTCATCAACGACAACACGGGCTGCTTCTCCAACGGAGGCAAGTTCCCCAAGAATGGCCGCATCATCGAGTTCGGGAGCATCGTCGTCTACTACGGCACCGTCCCCGAGCGCCAGTGCCTGTCGCCGGTGCTGGTGGCTCCGGACCCGCCAAGATCTGCGTTTCGCAGCGACCGCGCCGCCGGCAGCGTCGAGGTGCTGGTCGTTGGCGCGGGCGATGCCGACAAGGGAGCTACGGCGGAAGGCGCTGGCCGGACAAAGTCCGCGCGCACGGCCAAGCCGCTGACCGAGCGCGACCAGGAAGCTGCGGGAGCTTCCGCACCACCACCGGAGACTCCACTCCAAGCGGCCATGAGTGTCCTCGCTACGCCCATCGCGCAGAACATCGACCCGGCAGTGGCTCAGGCAGAGCTGGAGGCGCAATGCCAGAAGCTATTCGCGAACGGCGCCGACATCGTTTGGGCGCAGCGCGAGCTGAACCTAACCCTACGTGAGTATAATGCTGCCCATGGCTTTGCTTCTGTTAGCGCTCAGGCTGCAAGGATACCGGAAAACCGGCTTAGAGCTCGCAACCTAGATCAGGATTTGCGTAAGGAGATTCTTACCGGAAAAAGCACTTCTGCATCGTTGAGCATGGTAGAGAAACCTAAGTATAGCAGTCCGGATAAAACCATAAAAGCTGCTAAGGCTGCAGTAGAGCTGTGTGAATCGCTTTCTGGAGATGCTCTGGCAAAACAGCAAGAGCGTGTCAGGGAGCTGCTTGATACCATCGAGCAGCAAAATGCTGAGCAGCTAGCCATGCTGAACAAGGCTGCGGCTTCGAAATCTGTGCATTCAACAAAGAATGCCGGAAGCAAGTCCCAAGGGCAGGCATCGTCTCCCCATCCGGACAGGAGAAAAGAAAAAGAGGTGAATGCGCAGCAGATGACTGTGTACGATTCGGTTCTTGCCGGAAAACAACAAGCCGGGCGACATGAGGCCGGTAGAAAAAGCCAAGGGGCAGATCGTGGCTACGCCAGATACGGCTACGCCCGAGATGAGTATGCCGGTAGAGGTGAAACCAGGCAAAATTATCGCGTACCAAGAGCTGCTTATGCAGAGGAGGAAATGCCTCCGCCAAGGTACCGGTAGGCAAGGGCCGCGGTACCGGAAAGATACGATGAAGCCAACTCAGCAACCGAAAGATTCGGAACCTACCGGAACCCTTTAGGGGAAAGGTTGGGAGAAAGATGCCTACCAGACCGGGATGCGAGGCACAGGCTAGATAGGATGTATTTGTCTGAGATGGCTGAGGAAGAAGGTCCACCGGGTCCCAAATGTTTTGGCCCGCTTATCATGAAAGAGGAACCACCGGTTCGCAACTTTACGTTGCCCCGCGATACAAAAACGTATGATGGTAGCACTAAGCCGGAAGACTGACTTGCGGATTACGTGACCGCAGTTTACGTTGCCGGAGGCGGAGGAACCGTCGCTGGTGGAGGAAACCGGCGCTGGGCCGTGAGAATTGTACCGTCTTTCATGGTAGGACCAGCGTGCATCTGGCTAAACAACTTGCCGGCAGGAAGCATAAACGGCTGGCTGGACTTTGAGGAAGCTTTCGTGAGCAACTTCAGCAGTACCTACCGGAGGCCAAACAGACCACAACAGCTTGCTCTATGCACGCAGCGTCCGAACAAAACAGATCGGGATTACTTGACCCGGTGGAACTCCACAAGGAACTCCTGTGAAGGGGTAATCGAAGCGCTAGCCATAGCTTGGTTTTGCAACGGGTGCAGAAGAGGTTCACCTCTGTGGCAAAAGCTACAGAGGAACATGCTGGCAACTTTGTCAGAAATGATACGTGTGGCGGATAGCTACGCATTGGGAGACCCAATGCAACCGGCAGTGCAGGCAGAGCTAGCACAAACAAGCCAACCGCGCCAAGATCAGTACCGGGATAACCGGCACAACAAAAGAAGGGAAGAATTCCCGGATCGGAGGTACGGTCCGCAGCAAGTTGCTGCTGTGCAAGAGAATTCTGCTGCCAGCGGCAGCTAGAGGCAAAATACCAGATCGCAGCCGTGGGCGGGTCCTAAAAAACAATGGGTCGAAAAGAAACCCTGGGGCCAGAAAAAGAACTGGCAAGAACATGCAAAATATACCATGGAAGCAGCTATGGACCAACCTTGTCGGTGGCACACACCGAATCCGGCTAATCCGTCTAACCATTTGACGAAGGATTGTTCTTGGACCAAGTACCTGATGCTGAAAGGCGCAGTAAAAGATGCGCAAGCACAAGGCTGTACCACGATACTTCCACCGTCGCAAGATATGCTGCATCAGCATCCCTTACCACCACCACCACCGCTTACCGGAGCAAATGCTCTACCGGACAGCCTCAGCCAAACCGGCAGCAGCACCAGCAAGTTCATCAGGTGGGTGATGGCAATGGCCAACCGCCACCACCGGCACCTTTGGGGCGGAATGTTTACCAGGATCCGGACATGTGTTGTGTTGTGTTCGTTACTGAGCCAACCGACAAGCAAAGCTTATACCGACGCTCCATGGAAGTGAATGCAGTGATGCCGGCAGTACCAAGGTACATGCTGTGGTCAGATCAGGAAATCACCAGGTCGTTCAAGGATCATCCAAAAATCATGCCTAATCCGGGTGGTTATGCTCTTGTTGTGGACCCTATCATGCATGGGCCAACAGCTCGAGTGCGGTTCAGCAAGGTGCTGATTGACAATGGAAGTAGCATAAACATTATGTACCGGCACACCATGCGTACGCTGGGAATTACTGAAAACATGCTGCAACCAACTCACACTACGTTCCACGGAATCGTTCCGGGTTTGTCCTGATCGCCCATGGGAAAAGTCCGGGTGGATGTGTCGTTTGGAGGACGAGACAATTGCCGGGTGGAAAATGTTCTGTTCGAAGTGGTGGACTTAGACAGTCCTTACCATGCGCTGCTGGGGAGACCGGCATTGGCATCATTTATGGCCTCAACTCATACGACATATCTCAAGATGAAGATGCCGGCACCGTCTGGACCCTTGACCGTGGTAGGAAACTACAAGATCTCGCTGGAAACCGCTTCCGCCGGATCAAATCTGGCCGAATCGTTGGTAATCGCAGAAGAAAAAAAAGGAGAATGCAAACTGCGGTTGCGCTGGCTCAGTCCTCACAGTTGAGCTTAGCTGCAATGAGTGGCAACCTTGGCACACCGGCGTTCAAGCCAACCAAGGAAACAAAAGACATCGTGCTGGACCCGGCTTACCCTGAGCGCACCGTTCGTACTGGTGCCGGTCTCAGTGAGGCATAGGAAAGCGCGCTCGTCA
Source organism: Lolium perenne (assembly GCF_019359855.2). Taxonomy (NCBI): domain Eukaryota; kingdom Viridiplantae; phylum Streptophyta; class Magnoliopsida; order Poales; family Poaceae; genus Lolium; species Lolium perenne. Next base: position 132,445,447 of record NC_067245.2, read on the forward strand.
ACTTCCTCGGTGAGAATCGGAATATCTTCGCCAGGTCCACTGATGACTTGGTAGGTGTTCCGAGGGAGTTGGCTGAGCACTATCTGAATATCCGGAAGGATGCGAAGCTGGTAAGGCAGCCGTTGCGCCGGTTTGCTGAAGACAGGAGAAAGATTACTGGAGAAGAGGTGACAAAGTTGTTAGTTGCCGGTTTCATCGTGGAAGTACTGCATACTGAGTGGCTAGCCAATCCGGTGCTGGTCGAAAAGAAAAAAGAGGAGAACCTTGAAGCAAAAGCTCCAAAGGTGTGGCGCATGTGCATCGACTATACCAACCTGAACAAGGCTTGTCCGAAAGATCCTTTCCCTTTACCCCGGATCGATCAAGTGATTGATTCCACTGCTGGATGTGAACTGCTGTCGTTCCTGGATGCCTATTCTGGTTTCCACCAAATTCCCTTGAAAAAGGAAAATCAAATAAAAACTGCGTTTATCACCCCGCACGGGGCTTATTGCTATGTTACTATGCCTTTCGGTTTGCGCAACGCTGGTGCAACGTACCAGCGCTGCATGCAAAAGTGTTTGTTTGATCAAATCGGTAAGAATGTGCAAGTCTATGTGGATGACATTGTGATAAAAACAAAGGTCAAGGAAACCTTGATCGATGATCTAAGGCAAACGTTTGATAACCTAAGAAGGTTCCGGATGAAACTCAATCCGGCAAACTGCACCTTCGGTGTGCTAGCCAGCAAATTGCTTGGCTTTCACGTGTCTAGCCGGGGCATTGAGGTTAATCCGGTAAAGATCCGGGCCATAGAAAGAATGGCAATACCGCAAGAGCTCAAAGATGTGCAAAAGTTTACCGGAAGCTTGGCATCGCTAAGCCGGTTCATAAGCAGGTTGGGGGAAAAGGCCCTACCGCTCTATGCTTTGATGAAAAAGTCTGATAGCTTTGTCTGGACCCCTCAGGCAGATGCGGCGTTCAAAGAGCTAAAAACGATGCTAGCCACTGCGCCGATATTGGCTTCGCCTCTAGAAAGAGAGCCCATGCTGTTGTACATAGCGGCAACAAACCGGGTTGTGAGTGTGGTGGTTGTGGTTGAAAGAGAAGAGGAAGGAAAAACCGTGCGGAGACCGGTATACTACCTGAGCGAGGTGCTCTCCCTCTCAAAACAAAACTACCCTCACTTCCAGAAAATGACCTATGGAGTGTTCATGGCCGCCACAAAGCTCAAGCACTACTTTGAAGAGCATCCCATGAAGGTAGTGAGCGAGGCACCAATTTCTGATATCATGGGAAACAAGGATGCTAGCGGCAGGATTGCCAAGTGGGCGATTCAGGTATCACCATATGTACCGGAGTACGAAAGAAGGGACGCCATAAAATCACAGGCTTTAGCTGATTTCTTGGTTGATTGGGCGGAAATGCAATACAAACCGCCAGAACACAAGGTAGAGTACTGGAAGATGCACTTTGATGGATCCAAACTCAAGGAGGGTCTGGGTGCCGGTGTTGTGCTTACTTCGCCTAAGGGAGATCATCTCCGGTATGTTTTACAAGTGCACTTCAGAGCATCAAACAATGTTGCTGAGTATGAGGCTTTGATCCATGGGCTCAAGGTTGCAAAAGAAATCGGTGCGCACCAGATCATTTGCTATGGTGATTCAGATCTTGTGGTGCAGCAGTGTTCCGGAGATTGGGACGCAAAATATGCCAACATGGCCTCCTACCGGTTTCACGTGCAAAATATTGCCGGCTTCTTCGAAGGTTGTGAGTTCCACCATGTGCCGCGCGCTGAAAACGAAGCCGCGGATACTCTCTCTAAGCTAGGTTCCTCCCGGCAGGAAGTTCCTCCCGGAGTGGCTTTGGCTCACCTAAGGACTCCATCAATCAAACCGAGTCCGGAATCAGAGTCAATTTTTGTACCAGAGTCACATGTTGTGCCAATGGACATTGACGAAGGAAACCCGGGGACTGTTCTGGTAAACCCAGGGACTGCAGTGTCAAAACCGGAAGAAGCTATGCTGGTGGACAATATGGAGATAGACGTACCGGTATTCCTGGTCCGTGAAGCACCAGCTTGGGTTGAACCTATTAAGGAATTCCTGATCAACGGCACCTTTCCGGTTGACGAAAACGAGTCAAGAAGGATCCGAAGAAGGTCCAAGGCCTACACTATCATCAATGGGGAGGTATACAAAAGAAGTGTTACCGGTGTCCTCCAGAGATGTGTGGAACCGGAAGAGGGAAAAGAAATGCTGGTAGAGATTCATCAAGGAGAATGTGGGCACCATGCTTCGTCGAGGGCTCTGGTGGCAAAAGTCTCCCGGCATGGGTTCTATTGGCCCACAGCCCTGGAAAACGCTGAGGACTTGGTACGAAAGTGCAACGGCTGCCAGCGGTACGCAAAGCAAAATCATACCCCAGCGTCCGGCCTCAAAACTATAGCATTGACGTGGCCATTTGCTGTTTTGTGCCTTGATATGGTTGGTCCATTTAAAACCTCAAGGGGTAACATGACACATGTACTGGTGATGGTGGATAAGTTCACCAAATGGTTGGAAGTGAAGCCTATCGCAAAGTGTGATGGGCATATGGCTGTAAAATTCTTGAAAGATGTGATCTTGCGGTATGGATACCCGCATAGCATCATCACTGACAATGGCACAAACTTTGCTCAAGGTGAGTTAAAAAGATTTTGTGAGGACAACAATATACTTTTGGATTTGTGCTCCGTAGCGCACCCCCAAGGCAATGGCCAGGTTGAAAGGACAAATGCCCTGGTACTTTCCGGTATCAAGCCAAGGCTGATCGAACCGCTTGAAAAGTCACCAGGATGTTGGCTAGACGAGCTACCATCCGTGTTGTGGAGCATCCGGACGACGCCGAATCGGTCTACCGGATACACTCCATTTTTCATGGTTTATGGGGCGGAAGCCGTAATTCCAACCGATATCATTCATGATTCACCAAGGGTTCAACTCTATACTGAAGAAGAGGTAAAAGAGGCCCGAGAAAACGATGTGGACTTGCTAGAAGAAGCAAGAGAGTTGGCTTTGGCAAGAACAGCCATATACCAGCAGAACCTCATACGCTATCATAGCCGAAAGGTTAACCCGAGGGTTTTTCGGGAGGGAGATCTGGTGTTACGCCTAGTGCAGCGCACTGAGGGACACCACAAGCTCTCACCCCCATGGGAAGGACCTTTCATTGTGAGCAAGGCTCTGCACAATGATGCCTACTGCTTAATCGATGCACAGGAATCGAAGAAAGGCAAGGCGGACAGGTCAGGAGAAGAAACCAAACGCCATGGAACATAGCACTACTGCGTCCTTTCTATTCCTGAAGTTGTGTTGTAAGAAGTTCTTTTTTGTACCTTAATGCTATGAATAAAGATGCTGGCACCTCGAATGAATCTCGGGGACTGCCTCTACCGAAAATTACATGTAATGTGTTTATTTTTTCAGTTTACCGGTTGCTTGGTGAACACTTTTTCTTTCCGGTTTAGTAACGTGCTAAACCTACCGGAGTCTTCGACTATGCTGTTGTCCGCAGACCGGCTTCATGGCAAGCAAGATAAACCGGTAGGAACTAAGCACGTGAAACACGAAGAGGATGAATGGGAACAATCAATCCGGAAAAGTTTAACTAACCCCGGTTATACCAGTTTTTTGTGAAAAAAATCGATTTTTTCTAAGTTCAAGAAAATTCTTGCTTGGCAAAAGAACTTTGTAACTCATACGCCAAAAAACCCAGAGGGGTAAGCAGAGGCAAAGCAAAAGAACCAAGTGTGCATCGGATTGGATGCCGAAACAATTCCGGAATCTTCACAGTGCAAGATCAAAGCAAACGATATGCAAAATGCTAAGTTAGCACATAAAACTTAACTTCAATAGTTATTGGTAAAGAGATACCGGCATAAGCATGATTGTAGCACAAGCAAAAGAAATGGTAAGTTTTATCTTACACCATAAACCCCGGCATACTGGGGTAGAATTGAACAACCTTAAGAGTTTTGAAGCAACAGGCAAGGAACACAGGGTGAAAGTTCAGGCAACGGGGAGCTAAGCACCGGCCTCAGGGGCTTCCGGGGGAGCAGCGCCTTCTCCGGCTTCTTCTCCTTCCTCCTCCTCGATGTCTTCCTCATCGTCAGAGAGCGCATCTTGGACTTCGGGAGGGGGAGGGATGAAGGTGCGGAAGGGGGCGAACTCCGCGATCCGGTAGGCACGATCCTGGCGCTTGGCGGTCAAGACCGGATCCATGTCTGTGGGTGCTTCGTCACGAACGGCGTAAACGGCATCCAGATCCAGATCATCATACCAGGAGCAGGCGATACGCAGTGTCGTATCTGCTCCGGCACGAGCCGCGGAGCATCTCCATTCCCGTATCCTCCGGCAGGCATCCTTGAGACGGTCAGAGAGAAGCGTTACGCTCTCCGGCACAGCGTCCTCGGGCCACAGCACCTTGCAGATCTCCTTGGCATGATCTGGCAGATCGACCAGGTGTCGCTCCACGGAGCTCATATGCTGCACCCGGGCAGAGAGCGTGACCAGGTGGTCATATGCGTCCCAGGGAAGTTCCCGGTCGCGGAAAGAAAGCTCTGTCCTGCGCTCCTCTACCTTCTGGCAGGCGTACACCTGGGAGTCCGGAAAGAGCCCTACAAGAAAAGAAAGAGGATATGGACAAACTATCGGATGACATAAGCTTATAAGCAGTAAAGGGAAAGAAGAAATGCTTACTGAGGAGCAGCGTGTCGGTTTGTACGACCAGCCGGTCATAGTCTTTTTGCTCCGTCATGAGGGCGGCAACCTGGTTTTCAGCCGTCTCCCGCGCCGTGCTCTGATCCTCCCGAGCTTTGGTATGCTCCTCCAGCTCAGCCCGCAGCACCGCGGTGGCGTTCGTGTACTCCTCCAGGGATTCGTTTAGTTTGGCCTCCGCTGCCGCCTGGACCTCCTTGAGTTCCCGGGAATGCCGGGATTCGACCGCCCGGAGCTGTGCCTTCAGCTCAGAGAAGTTGGTCCTCTGAACATCCAGAGCTTGCTGATGCTCCTTGGCGAGCCGCTCCTTTTCAGCTGCAGGCCGGAAGGGAAAGCGTTAACAGAAAAATAACTCCGGTAAAATGGAAAGACGCAAGGCAATCGGAAAAGAAATGATACCTTGGAGCGCTGCAACCAGGGAAGACAGGGCCTCGATGGTGGCTTCCGGGACAGCTGGAGTGTAGAAAATTTTATAAGTACCTAAAGGAAGAAGCAACCGGTAAAAAGAAGCCGGAGACAAAAAGCTAACCTTGGCATTTGCTGTGGGCTTCCGAAAGCTCCCGGTGCTCCCACAGCAGCTCCTCAAAGTGCTGCTTCCGGGTGTTCGCCGTGCTCTATTCAAGTTGAAAAGATTTTCGGTAAGAGAGATGCCGGCAAGGGGAAGAGTTTCGCGCTAAGTGCGGCGCTCTCAACCCGAAACTCGGGGACTGGCTATGTCGGGTTTTTTTGTGTGTTTCTAGCAAAGTTTCGCACGGAGAGCTGCTCTCTCAACCCGAAACTCGGAGACTGGGAAGATATATAATCCGGAAAGAGTAAAAACTGGCAAGGATGTAAAAGAAATTGAGTTTGTGCAGCTTACCACCACGTTGTTGTTGGCGTCGTGCCACACGGTGTCAATTCTTTGACAGCGCGCCGCAACCGGCCAAAGTGCTAGACGGTGCTCCGGGGGCCGGCAGGGTCAGCAACCGGCAGCTTGTCCTTCACCAGGCCGCAGGTCGCAGGGGACAGATCCGCCTGATTCCACTTGTAGGCATAATCAGCAAGATGCCCCAGTTCCACCCCTCCGTGGGTTAGCTCGGTGATCCGGCCCAGCTGAGCTGAGACCGATTCTCCGGCCACGACGGAGGCGCGACTGGTGTGCAGCACCAGCGAAGAAGGTGCAGGAGCGGGCCCGCCGGTAGGAGCGGCCGGTGGAGGCGTTGGAGCCTTGGATGGCGCAGGAGCCCCAGGAGCTTCCTTTGCCGGAGAGGAGCTGGCTGGCCCGGAAGAGTCCGGCACGGCCTTGGAGGGGGAGGAAGCAGTATTCTTCTTCTTCTTTTTTGGGACAGGAGGAACGAGAGGTTCCGCCTGCCCAGCGTCTTTGGTGCCAGCGCCGGTGTTGCTGGTGCCGGTATCTTGGGTCTTTGGAGGAGAAACAGGTTTCCCCTCCGCGCGGTGCTGTGGAGGTTTAGGGGCCGCGCGCCCCGTACTTGTGCTGCCCCCCAGGGGGAGGCAGAAGGTTTGCCGGCACCAGATGGTACCGGACTTGGTTGAGGAGGAGGTGAGGCCATGGGCGTATCCTCAGAGCTTTCCGGCCACATGCCAGAGGCGCTCTTGGTAATCTTGAGGGTAGGCCTGAAAAGATAAAAGAAAAAATGATGTTGAGAAAGAGCGACCGGAAAAAGAACCGCGAAGCGAAAGAAACGGAAGCTTACCCAGAGGCAACCGGCATCTTCCGGTAGTGCTTGGCGGTAACCTTTTTCCCGCCAACAACTTCCTTCCGGGAGCGCTTGGCAGGAGGAGCATGGCTTGGACCGGCCTCGGTTGCGGGCACCTTGTTCTTCCGGCCTTCGGAGCCTGCTGGGGAAAGGTCTACAGAAAGAAAAAATGACGGATGAGAAAGCGAAAGAGCAAAATACCTCAAGTATAACAACCTCGTCATTCTAACCGGAGTCCTTACCGGGATGAGGGGTGTGGGTGCGACCCATTTGCTGCTCTCCCCTTACGTAGGGATCAGCGTCGGAGTCGTCTTGGAAGATCCGATCCGGCGCGTAGGAAGCCGGATGCTCCTGGCCGATCCGGCGAAAGTTCTGAAACAAAAACAACATGTTAGAGCAAAATACACGCGGGGGTATCCGGAAAAGCTTTCCGAAGATCTCAAGGCCTTACTCGCCGCGGAGGAGAGTTGCGGCGACTGTAGGGGGCCAGCCCGTATCTTCCGCTAGAACTCAGCGGGTTCTGGCATATCTGCTTGGCCTTAAGGACCAAGTCGGTAGGGCTAAGCCGGTGGGTAGTGATCCTTGTCGGGTCCATTGGCCCCGACATCTGGCTGATCTTGTGGGCGCGCCGCTGAAGGGGCATCACCCGGCGCGCGAGGAAGACGCGAACCAGATCCTCCACGCAGAGGTTGGTCTCTTCCCGGTTGATGTCGATGAAGCCGGCGACCCGGATGGACTCTTGGTCATCCTTGGGATTGTGGAGCCAGTTCTTCATGGAGGGCGGCCCGGGGACATATGCCGGAAGATTGATGAAGTCTTCCGGACCGCCGTTCCGGACGTAGAAAAAGGTCCTCTGCCAGGTCCGGACAGAGTCCAGACCGGAGAGTTTGTAGAAGTTACTCCCGGAGCGGGGGGATAAGATGCAGCCCCCACACCGGACAAAGGGTTTGGGCTGAGGAAGTTTCCTATCTTGGATAGAATTCTTCCGAAGATAGTAAAAGAAAGAGAAATTATCTACAGAAGGAGTGATACCGCAGTATCCCTCCATGAAGGCGGTGAAAGAAGAAAGGTAGAAGATGGCATTTCCTGGGAGATGATGGGGACGAAGTTCATAGAAGTCTAGAAAGCGCCGGAAGAAATCCGACGCTGGAAGGCCTAAGCCGCGCTCAAAATGAGCGGCGAAGACCACGACTTCACCCGGATGAGGCTCTGGCTGGCGCTCCTTGCCAGGGATCCGGCACCAAACCTCTTCTGGAATCCTCCGGGAGCGGTAAAGCCAGTCAACTTCTGCCTGGGTCACATCGGAGCCCATCCAAGCTCCTCGCGTGTAGGAGTCCAGATCAACTCCGGTGCTCCGGCTGGAGCTGCCGGCTTCCCCTTGGTTACCGGTAGCAGGAACAGAGCTACTGGTACCAGCCTCGCTCTGGGCGAGATCTGTCGTGAGCCCATCGGAAGTTTCATCGTGGCGGCAGCTGCCGGTAGACTCGGTAAGATAGAGATCGGTTGAAATTTGATTAAAGATGCCGGATGCTACCCGCAAACAACTTTCCCAAGTCCTAGCCTCGTATGAAGATCTACGAAAAGAGGAAAAAGCAAGAGAAAAGCGAAGATAAATATCCTAGCGCCCCAAGAACTGAAATGCCAAGACAAGCGGGAAGAGGTTGGGATTTAGAGACTAACCCGAGGCGGCGGAGACGTCGGCGAAGAAGATTGCCGGAGGTGCGACGGGCTTGCGGTCGACGGAGAAGGCCGGCGGCGTAGGCGAGCAGAGGGTGCCTGCGGGAACCCGATGTTGCGGCAGACGAGGAGCTTCAAGGATCCTCGGTGCGGCGGAGAGTCCCCTGTGCAGCGTGAGGACCGGCTGGACTTCGTCGGAGTAACACTATGGCGGAGAACGGCGGCAGCGGGAGCGCAGGGGGTAAGAAGCTCTGAGCACGAGGAGAAGGGGGCAAATGCGAGAAGGGGAAGAAGGAGGAACCGCTCCCCCCTTAAGTAGGGAGAGCGGGTAATGGGCCGATAACCGTTGGGCCGCGGCGGTTCAGTTCGTGGGCTGCCACGTGGCGCGCGGATACACGCGCGGAAAATAGAAGACACAGGAAGGCCACACGGATCCGGAACGGCAGCGCGGATCCGGTGCGGCGCCATAAATGCGGGCATAGAAGATGAACCGAAGTGACCACTGACACTGTCGCGCGCCAGGCACAGTGCGCATGTCACTGACAGGCACGGTACTCGAGATATTCTCGACTTCGTCGAGGAGAAGTTTAATGACAAGAGATGCCGGAGAAAACCGGTATAGATACATAAGTTCGGCAAGAACGCCGAAGAGTTTGATCCGGATCCCGGAAGGGTTAAACCGGTACCTTGAGAAAGGAAAACCTGGCATGGTCCGTTGGATAGGATCCACCGGACTATACCAGCTTCGGGGACTAATGTTGGGGGGATGACCCCCGGTATGCCAAAGGCATGCCAAACCGGATGGTTTAGGCCATCAAAGTACCGGTTTAAAGGTTGTTCCGGATAGCAGAAGTTGATTCAGAGAATCATACCGGTATCCCAAGGAGGGGGATACCGGAACTAACTAAGAGCGTACCGGAATAACCGGTACAGGCTGCACTGCAGCACGTCGGAAATGACCAGTCAAAGATGCTCTCCAGAGCTAGAAGACAAAGATGAGCGAAGCACTTCAGCTTTAATTGAAGCCATGACGCCAAAGGCAAAGGATGACGTAAAAGGTGCCGGAGGATGTCACGGCTTCTGATTAAAGGCATACCGGCATCACCGGTAGCTAAAGTAGCTTTGTAAAGTAGTTTGTCTAGTCAAAGATCCCATTAGGGTTTCTAGGGTTCCTTCCCTTGTAAGCCACCCTCTCCCCTATATAAGGAGAGGGGGCACAACCCTTCGCGGGCACGTCGCGTGATTCTAGGTTACGAAGATAGAAACTTGTAAGCACTTGTGAAGAAGAAATAGAGAGATCTAGTGCTGTTCTCGTTCTTGAGTTCATCATCATCTTCCTTCGGCCAAGGCCAAGTTCTTGAGTAATCCATCCGGAAACCTCTCCATCCATAACCAAAACCCTCCCCCGAATCCTCTAGCGTCCATTCGGCCCCAAGATAAGCCATCTCATGGCATCTGTCTGTTCACCACGACGACAATTTGAGACTCTTGTGATCTGTATGTAGCTCACATTTGGCTCCATAAAGAAAATGTCTCCAAGTTTTTAGTGCAAATACAACCGCTGCTAGCTCTAGATCATGTGTTGGATAGTTAACTTCATGAGGTCTGAGTTGCCTTGATCCATAAGATATTACTTTCCGATCTTGCATGAGTACGTAACCTAATCCATGCTTGGATGCGTCACAATACACGGTGTAATCCTTGCCAACTTCCGGAACTGCTAACACCGGTGCTGTGGTTAGTTTTTCCTTTGGAGTCTGAAAACTCTGCTCACACTCATCAGACCACACGAATGGTGTGTTCTTCCTTAACAACATTGTCATTGGCCTTGCTATTTTGGAGAATCCTTCAATGAATCTTCTATAGTATCCTACCATTCCTAAGAATCCTCAGATTTCCTTGACATTCTTTGGTGCGTCCCATTCTAAACTGCAGCTACCTTACTTGGGTTTACTGCTATCTGATGTCTACGCACGCTTCTATTCCTGTAGACAGTGTTGGGCCTCCAAGAGCAGAGGTTTGTAGAACAGCAGCAAGTTTCCCTTAAGTGAATCACCCAAGGTTTATCGAACTCAGGGAGGTAGAGGTCAAAGATATCCCTCTCACGCAACTCTGCAATTAAGATACAAGAAGTCTCTTGTATCCCCAACACACCTAATACACTTGTCAGATGTATAGGTGCACTAGTTCGGCGAAGAGATAGTGAAATACAAGTAATATGGATGATTATAAGTAGTAATAGCAATCTGAAATAAAGATGGCAGCAAGCAAACATGTAGCAGAACTTGTTGGAAACGGTGTTTCAATGCTTAGATATAAGGCCTAGGGATCATACTTTCACTAGTGGACACTCTCAACAATGATCACATAATTGAATAAAGCTACTCTTAAACACTCTCTTATTGGATAACAAACACCATTCATTGTGTAGGGCTACAAAAGCACACCTCAAGCCGGAGTAAACAAGCTCCACAACATCATAAAGGAATCACGCACGATGCGCACTCTGTCACCATCACACCGTGGAGAGTGAATCCGGAGTTCATATTAAAGTAACCTCTAGAGTGCATAATAGACCGTTGCAATTTAGACCGAGTACTAACATAGCATACACACTGTCACCAATAGCTATGAAAGGGGGAGTAGACCACATCAATACTATCATAGTAATAGTTAACTTCATAATCTACAAGAGATTACAATCATAACCTATGCCAAGTACTACATGATGCACACACTGTCAACTTTACATCATGGAGGAGGAATAGACTACTTTAATAACATCACTAGAGTAGCACATAGATTAATAGTGATACAAAGCTCATGATCACATAAAGATCACACCATGGGAGAGAGAGATGAACCACATAGCTACCGGTAGAGCCCTCAGCCTCGGGGGAGAACTACTCCCTCCTCATCATGGGAGTCAGCAGCGGCGATGAAGATGGCGGTGGTGTCGATGGAGATGGATTCCGGGGGCACTTCCCCGTCCCGGCGGCGTGCCGGAACAGAGATTCTGTCCCCCAAAACTTATCTTCGCGATGGCGGCGGCTACGGAACTCTTCGTGGAATATCGTCGACTCCCTTAGGGTTTTCGGAGACAGAGGAATATATAGGCGAAGGGGCGATGCCGGTGGAGTCCCGAGGGGCCCACCCCATATGGCGGCGCGGCCAAGGGTGGGGCCGCGCCCCCCTATGGTGTGGCTGCCTCGTCGCCCCTCTTCGTCTCCTCTTCGGTGTTCTGGAAGGCTCCGTGGAAAATAATACCGTGGGCTTTTGTTTCGTCCAATTCCGAGAATATTTCCTGTGTAGGATTTCTGAAACCAAAAACAGCAGAAAACAGGGACTGGCGCTTCGGCATCTTGTTAATAGGTTAGTGCCAGAAAATAAATCAAAATGATATAAAGTATGAATAAAACATGTAGGTATTGTCATAAAACTAACATGGAACATAAGAAATTATAGATACGTTGGAGACGTATCAAGCATCCCCAAGCTTAGTTCCTACTCACCCTCGAGTAGGTAAACGATAAAAAGAATAATTTCTGAAGTGACATGCTACCAACATGATCTTGATCAATACCATTGTAAAGCATATGAGATGAATGAAGTGACTCAAAGCAATGGTCTATAGTTTGCTAACCAATAGATAATGACTATTTCCTGTGTAGGATTTCTAAAACCAAAAACAGCAGAAAACAGGAACTGGCGCTTCGGCATCTTGTTAATAGGTTAGTGCCGGAAAATGCATCAAAATGATGTAAAGTATGAATAAAACATGTAGGTATTGTCATAAAACTAACATGGAACATAAGAAATTATAGATACGTTGGAGACGTATCAAGCATCCCCAAGCTTAGTTCCTACTCACCCTCGAGTAGGTAAATGATAAAAAGAATAATTTCTGAAGTGACATGCTACCAACATGATCTTGATCAATACCATTGTAAAGCATATGAGATGAATGAAGTGACTCAAAGCAATGGTCTATAGTTTGCTAACCAATAGATAATGACTAAACAACTGAATCATATAGAAAAGACTTTTCATGAATAGTACTTTCAAGACAAGCATCAAAAAGTCTTGCATAAGAGTTAACTCATAAAGCAATAGATTCTTAATAGAAGGTTTTGAAGCAACACAAAGGAAGATTTAAGTTTCAGCTGTTGCTTTCAACTTTCCACATGCATATCTCATGGATAATTGTCAACACAAAGTAATATGATGAGTGCAAATAAGCAAGTATGTAAGAATCAATGCACACAGTTGACACAAGTGTTTGCTTCTAAGATAGAAAGAAGTAGGTAAACTGACTCAACATAAAGTAAAATAAAGGCCCTTGGCAGAGGGAAGCAGAGATTACTCATGTGCTAGAGCTTTTTATTTTGAAAACATGGAAACAATTTTGTCAATGGTAGTAATAATTCATATGTGTTATGCATAAAACCTCCTATAAGTTGCAAGCCTCATGCATCGAATACTAATAGTGCCCGCTCCTTGTCCTAATTAGCTCGGATTTCCATGGATTATCATTGCATTACATATGTTTCAACCAAGTGTCACAAAGGGGTACCTCTATGCCACCTGTACAAAGGTCCAAGGAGATAGATCGCATTTGATCTCTCAATTTTGATAGATCTCAACTTGAGGACATCCATACCGGGACAACATAGAAAACAGATAATGGACTCCTCTTTAATGCTTTAGGCATTCAACAATAGATAATATTCTCATAAGAGATTTGAGGATTAATGTCCCAGCTGAAACTTCCACCATGATACATGGCTTTGGTTGGTGGCCCAAAGTTCTTCTCTAACAATATGCATACTCAAACCATTCAACTCATGGCAAATCTCCCTTAATTCAGACAAGACGAACATGCATAGCAACTCACATGATATTCAACAAAGGTGTGACAGGTTGATGGCGTCCCCAGAAACATGGTTACCGCTCAACAAGCAACTTATAAGAACTAAGATACATAAGCGACATATTCATTACTACAATAGTTTTTAGGCTACTTTCCCATGAGCTATGTAGTGCAAAGACAAAGAATGAATTTTTTAAAGGTAGCACGCAAGCAATTTACTTGGAATAGCAGAAAAATACCACATAGTAGGTAGTTATGGTGGACACAAATGGCATAGGTTTTGGCTCAAGGTTTTGGATGCACGAGAAGCATTCCCTCTCAGTACAAGGCTTTGGCTAGCAAGGTTGTTTGATGCAACACAAGTATAAACCGGTACAGCAAAACTTACATAAGAACATATTGCAAGCATTATAAGACTCTACACTGTCTTCCTTGTTGCTCAAACACTTTTACCAGAAAATATCTAGACCTTAGAGAGACCAATCATGCAAACCAAATTTCAACAAGCTCTATGGTAGTTCTCCACTAATAAGTTTAAACTACATGATGCAAGAGCTTAAACATGATCTACTTGAGAGCTCAAAACAATTGCCAAGAATCAAATTATTCAAGACAATATACCAATTACCACATGAAGCATTTTATGTTTCCAACCAAATAGCAATAAATGAAGCGGCTTTCAACTTTTGCCATGAACATTAAAAGTAAAACGAAGAACACAAGTGTTCAAATGAAAAAGAGGAGCGTGTCTCTCTCCCACACAAGCATGATAGGATCCGATTTATTCAGAGAACTAAGATAACAAAACAAAAATAAAAGAACACAGACGCTCCAAGTAAAGCACATAAGATGTGATGGAATTAAAATATAGTTTCACTAGAGGTGACCTGAGAAGTTGTTGATGAAGAAGGGGATGCCTTGGGCATCCCCAATCTTAGACGCTTGAGTCTTCTTGAAATATGCATGGGTGACCCACGGGGGCATCCCCAAGCTTAGACTTTTCACTCTTCTTGATCATATTATATCATCCTCCTCTCTTGATCCTTGAAAACTTCCTTCACACCAAACTCAAAGCAATCTCATTAGAGGGTTAGTGCATAATGAAAAATTCACATGTTCAGCAAGGACACAATCATTCCCAACACTTCTGGACATTACCCAAGGTTACTGAAATTTAATGGAGCAAAGAAATCCACTCAAACATAGTAAAGGAGGCAATGTGAAATAAAAGGCAGAATCTGTAAAAACAGAACAGTCCGTAAAGACGAATTTTTTCGAGGCAATTAACATGCTCAGATGAAGAAGCTCAAATTGAATGAAATTTGCGTACATATCTGAGGATTACTCATGAATTTTATAGAATTTTTAGATTCTCCTACAGAGAGAACAACTCAAATTCGTGACAGCTAAAAATCTGTTTCTGCGCAGAAATCCAAATCAAGTATCAACTTTCTATCAAAGACTTTACTTGTCACAACAATGCAATAGACATGATAAGGAGAGGTTGCTATAGTAGTAACAACTTCCAAGACACAACAAAACAGTAGCAAAATAAAAACATGGGTTATCTCCCAAGAAGTGCTTTCTTTATAGCCATTAAGATGGGCTCAGTAATTTTAATGATGCTCTCATGAAAATAGAAAATGAAGCAAAAGGAGCATCAAGAAGCAAATTCAAAACAAATTTAAGCCTAACCCGCTTCCTATGCATAGGAATCTTGTACACAAATAAATTCATGAAGAACAAAGTGACAAACATAGGAAGATAAAACATGAGTAACTTCAAAATTTTCAGCATGTAGTTTTAGTACCATGAAAATTTCTACAACCATATTTTCCTCTCTCATAATAATTTCCAATAGCATCATGAACAAACTCAACAATATAACTATCACATAAAGCATTCTTATTCACATGCATAAAAGTATCATTACTCTCCACATAAGCATAATCAATTTTATTAGTAATAGTGGGAGTAAAACTATCACAACCATCATTGTAATCATCATAAATTGCAGGCATGGTATAATCATAATAAACTTTATCCTCCATAGTAGGTGGCACCAAAATACCACTATCATTATAATCATTAAATGGGAGGCAAAGTATCATCAAAGAAAATTTTCTCCTCAAAACTTGGGGGACTAAAAATATCACAACCAGCTTCCCCAAGCTTAAATTCTTCCATAGCATTAGCAATAATAGTGTTCAAAGAGTTCATGCTAATAACATTGCTACAACTATTTTGCAAACAAAGTTCCATGGGTTTTTGTAATTCTCTCTTCAAACACATCATGTCCTAATTCAATATAAAGTTCATAAAGATCTCTAATTTTTTTGTTGTTTTCCATTAAGCCTAACTAGTGAAAATAAAAACAAGAAACAAAAAAGATATAATTGCAGAATCTAAAGGAAATAGCTTCGAGCACTCACACACCGGCAACAGTGCTAGGAAATAGCTTAGTAGTCGGAGGATGTGAATACCTTTTACCTTACGTCCCCGGCAACGGCGCCAGAAAATAGCTTGATGTCTACGCACGATTCTATTCCTGTAGACAGTGTTGGGCCTCCAAGAGCAGAGGTTTTTAGAACAGCAGCAAGTTTCCCTTAAGTGAATCACCCAAGGTTTATCGAACTCAGGGAGGTAGAGGTCAAAGATATCCCTCTCACGCAACTCTGCAATTAAGATACAAGAAGTCACTTGTGTCCCCAACACACATAATACACTGTTCAGATGTATAGGTGCACTAGTTCGGCGAAGAGATAGTGAAATACAAGTAATATGGATGATTATAAGTAGTAATAGCAATCTGAAATAAAGATGGCAGCAAGCAAACATGTTGCAGAACTTGTTGGAAATGGTGTTTCAATGCTTAGATATAAGGCCTAGGGATCATACTTTCACTAGTGGACACTCTCAACAATGATCACATAATTGAATAAAGCTACTCTTAAACACTCTCTTGTTGGATAACAAACACCATTCATTGTGTAGGGCTACAAAAGCACACCTCAAGCCGGAGTAAACAAGCTCCACAACATCATAAAGGAATCACGCACGATGCGCACTCTGTCACCATCACACCGTGGAGAGTGAATCCGGAGTTCATATTAAAGTAACCTCTAGAGTGCATAATAGACCGTTGCAATTTAGACCGAGTACTAACATAGCATACACACTGTCACCAATAGCTATGAAAGGGGGAATAGATCACATCAATACTATCATAGTAATAGTTAACTTCATAATCTACAAGAGATTACAATCATAACCTATGCCAAGTACTACATGATGCACACACTGTCAACTTTACATCATGGAGGAGGAATAGACTACTTTAATAACATCACTAGAGTAGCACATAGATTAATAGTGATACAAAGCTCATGATCACATAAAGATCACACCATGGGAGAGAGAGATGAACCACATAGCTACCGGTAGAGCCCTCAGCCTCGGGGGAGAACTACTCCCTCCTCATCATGGGAGTCAACAGCGGCGATGAAGATGGCGGTGGTGTCGATGGAGATGGATTCCGGGGGCACTTCCCCGTCCCGGCGGTGTGCTGGAACAGAGGTTCTGTCCCCCGAAACTTGTCTTCGCGATGGCGGCGGCTACGGAACTCTTCGTGGAATATCGTCGACTCCCTTAGGGTTTTCGGAGACGGAGGAATATATAGGCGAAGGGGCGATGTCGGTGGAGTCCCGAGGGGCCCACCCCAGATGGCGGCGTAGCCAGGGGTGGGGCCACGCCCCCTATGGTGTGGCCGCCTCGTCGCCCCTCTTCGTCTCCTCTTCGGTGTTCTGGAAGGCTCCATGGAAGATAAGGCCGTGGGCTTTTGTTTCGTCCAATTCCGAGAATATTTCCTGTGTAGGATTTCTGAAACCAAAAACAGCAGAAAATAGGAACTGGCGCTTCGGCATCTTGTTAATAGGTTAGTGCCAGAAAATGCATCAAAATGATATAAAGTATGAATAAAACATGTAGGTATTGTCATAAAACTAGCATGGAACATAAGAAATTATAGATACGTTGGAGACATATCACTATCCCATCCTTACTGATGACATGTCCAAGGAATTCTACTTGATCTAGCCAAAATTCACACTTGCTAAATTTGTCATAGAGTTGATGTTCTCTTAGGGTTTGCAACACTATCCTAAGATGCTCTGCATGTTCAGCTTTATCCTTGGAGTATATCAAGATATCATCGATGAACAGGATGACAAACTTGTCAAGATATGGCATGAAGATCTTATTCATGAGATTCATGTATATTGTTGGAGCATTGGTTAACCCAAAAGGTACTACTAAGTACTTATGATGTCCATACCTTGAAACAAAGGTAGTTTTAGGAACATCTTCCTTCTTGATCTTTATCTGATGGTATCCTGTTCTCAGATTAACCTTGGAAAAGACTCATGCTCCTCTTACTTGATCAAACAGATCTTGTATTATGGGAAGTGGATACTTGTTCTTGATAGTAACATTGTTCAAGTTCCTGTAGTCTTTGCACATCCTTCGGCCTCCATCTCTTTTGTCCACAAATATTACTGGTGATCCCCAAGGTGAAATACTCTCCTGAATGAATCCTTTCTGTTGTAGGTCATGCAATTGTTCCTTGAGTTCCTTCAACTCCTTAGGTCCCATCTTGTATGGTGCCTTAGCAATCGGAGTTGTTCCCGGAATTTGGTCGATAGTAAACTCTATCTCCCTATCTGGTGGCATTCCAAGTAATTCGTTTGGGAAAACATCTTGGAATTCATTAACTACTGGGATGTCCTCAAGTTTCACTTCCTTCATGATATTCAACTGTAAATCTACTTCAATCTGAGTATGTTTGTCTCCTTGGTAAATCATCCTTCCTCCATCTAGGCTTTTCAACGATACTGTCTTGTTTGCATAATCTATTAAGGATCCCTTTGCCTCTAACCAGTTCATACCAAGAATGACATCTATGTCCTTCATAGGTAGAACGAACAGGTCTGCGTCAAACGCACATTTATGGATCATAATGACTTGTCCCTGTTTAATGTGGGTACTACTATGGTTCCCCCCGCAGATAGTATGGTGATAGGTGTTTCTAACTTAGTGCAACTAATCCCATGTTTGATGATGAATTGCTGAGAAATGAATGATGTAGTTGCACCAGTATCAAAAAGTACTTTGCGAGGGTGAGTGAGTATGTGAAGCGTACCTATCACTTCTTGATCCGAGTTTATCACGTCCTCTAGGCTGGTGCAGTTTAACTTTCCGAATGGCCTCTTATTTTTCCAGTTCCCTCCGGAATTCCCAGTTCGATTTCCTCCTCCTCCTGACTGACTTACAAGGGATTAACTTATCAATGCCTACAGATTGTAGACTAGGATTTTGTTGGAAGTAGAGGGCAAGTAGATCTCGAGGGTTTCAGCCGAAAAGTACTTGACGATTAAGAAACTAGGGTTATGTTGACAATGGATTCGATCCTCTCTTTGTCCCTTGACTCCCCCTTATATAGGAGTCAGAGCCGAAGGTACCGTGTTACACAAGATTACAGATTCCGGGAGACTCTCTGAGTTCAACACGTAAAGTTACAAATCTCTGTATTTCCTAGTACAACTCTATCTTTCCTTAATACTAATTGGGCTTCCGAACTTTGTATCCTTCGACCTGTGGGCCTTCAATAAACCCCGGGTACTATCTTCGGCAGGCCCATTGGGGATGCCTATGTTAGTAGCCCCCGAGATTTTGCTTGAATTGAAGAATCAGGGAAAATCTCCAACTTTATAATCGTCAAATAACTTTTTCAAGTCATCACACATCTTTAGATAAACAGTTTTATATTGTACAGGGATAATGGTAATTGGGGCTAGTTCATCTGACGGATCAGGTACTAGTTAACTGCTCTAGTGGCAGTCCGCAAAAACCTACTTCAAGATCACGTCCCTGGACATGATCTCGGGATACTGGTGTAACTCGACATGTGCCGCTTAAGGTCTTACCATCTGTCGAGTTCCAGTCATGTTTTATCGGGTACCTAACGCGTCCGTTAGGATTTTTCTTCGTATCTGTTGATACGGAAAAAAGTAGCAAACCGACATCAGAGATGGTGCCACGCCGCTCAGGACGGATCCGGGGTCTTACCTTCGCAGAGTTTTGTGGCATTCAGAGATTATTCGCGACTGAGGCGCTCTGAGAATATATTGTCGAGTGCTTTTTCGGCTGTTGGAATAGCACATTTTATCGATTCAACGGATGACGTATCTTGTCTTCCCGATGGGAGTATATGAAGAGTTATTTGTATAACTCGAAATATGCTCATTATACTCTTTATAATTTCATCGGGCACGTGAACAGCGTTCCCGATGGGAGTAGCCCCCGAGGCTACAGCCAAGAACTTGTACTTGGTTGTAGGCTCAACATTTTCACGCCTCTTGTCGCTATATTGTCATCTTTTTTGAGTTTTTTTTATTTCTCTCGGGTGCGCGACCAGCGCTCCCGATGGGAGTAGCCCGCGAGGCTATGGACAAATGCTTGCATTTGATCATAGGCTCTCGCCATTTCCTTTTTGCCACATCCAAAATTTCCTTTTTAAAGAGTAGCCCCCGAGCATTTGATCAAAAACTTGTATTTGATAAAAGGCTCGCGAAATTATCATCACTTCGTTATATCATCAATCTTCACACCACCGCAGTCGCAATTTTCCTCTGTTAACGTGACGTTAATGCTGACGATAGCCACGAACTCTGTATTGAGAACACGCAAATTCTGTCCTGTCACTGAATTGTGGACCCAAAATCTGTGACATGTTGACACGTTACGCAAGTGGGGGACACACGTCCTCCGCTTTTTCTGGCACGCTTACTATAGCGCCTGTCCAGTTCCTTCTTAGTGAAAATACAATGTTACCCCTCTTCGCCACGTGTAGCTCATCAAGGTTATTACTGCTCCATCCAACGGTGCGTCAATTCGCAAGGTGCCTATAAAAGACCTTCTTCTTCCTCCGTTCTTCCCTTCGCTGCGCCGTGCCTCTGTTCTTCCAAAAAATCCCCTCTACAAACACCAGAGCTCCGGCACTCACGCACCGCCCTTCTGCCTCTAGCGCCACTCTTTATGCCACCACGCGCAAGACTCACGAGGCGCATCACACCCGAATCGAAGATGGCGACGCAAGATCTGGGAACGTCAGAGTGGGAAAGATCCAAGATTTCCAACCAGGACCTCAACCTGATGAAGAAGCTTGGTTTGCTGAAGAAAAAGGACGCACTGCGCTTCCCTAGCAAGGAGAGCTACCCAACGCCCCCTATGGAATATCGGGTTAGCTTCGTTGAACCATCTTATCCGCGGCCTTTCTGCCCCCATTCATGATTTCCTCCGCGGTCTGCTTTTTGTGTATGGGTTGCAGCTTCATCAGCTGACTCCCAACTCCATCCTCCATGTGTCTATTTTCATCACTCTTTGCGAGTGCTTCCTCGGAGTCCATCCTAATTGGGCTCTGTGGAAGCGCATCTTCTGCCTCCGCCGCAATGGCTCCCACAACATCGCCTACAACATAGGCAGTGTCGTTATTTGCGTTCGCCCCGATGTCGAATATTTTGACGTCAAATTTCCCAACTCCGTCCAAGGGTGGCGCAAAAAATGGTTGTACGTCCATGAGGAATGCCCTGAATCGTTGGATTATAACATCGCCCCCTTTGACGGGGGTGCCGAAATGCTTCGGCGCCGATCCTGGGACGCGGAGGCCACCGAAGAAGAGAAAACGGCGACAGAGATGCTGATGTCCTGTATCCGCGAGCTCCAAAATACCCGTGGCAAGGAACTGTCGGGTATCCAAATTACAGTGTATTTCCTTAGGATTAGGGTGCAGCCTCTGCAGGCTCGCAAGAATCCCCTCTGGATGTACGCTGGCAAGGAAGATGTCGACCGGCTCTCCAAAGATCTTGCAGTGAAGGACTTGGAGAAGCTTGTCCGATGAATCTCACCGCTTAGCAAGAAAGATGCCGTTCCATCCGCCTGTCGCGTGGAGCCGTATAGCGGCGCCAATTCCCTCCCCAAGGTAAATTACCATTGTCCTAACTGCTATTTTGTCGACTGCTACCTTGAACATTTGTCGTCTTGTTTTTTGCTGACTCCCTAGTGTAACTTATTGTCGATATGTGTTGTCTTCTTGTAGAAACATCAAGTTTACGCATAGTATACTTTGATGCCTACCTCTGCACAATATGCCTTGAATTCCTTGGATGTGAAATTACTACCATTGTCTGTGACGATGCTATGCGGCACTCCAAATCGAAAAACGATACTTTTCACGAACTTGATTGCAGATGCTCCATCCGGTGAATTTATCGGCTTGCTTCTATCCACTTTGTGAATTTGTCGACAGTTATAAGCATGTACTTGTATCCTCCTGGCCAAGCTTTGTGCAATTTTCCTACCATATCGAGACCCCATTGAGCAAAGGGCCATGATTATGGTATTGGCATCAACTCTGCTGTCGGAGAGTGCGGTTTTGTGGCAAACCTTTGGCATGCGTCACAAGTACGTACTATGTCCTTTGCATCCTTGATGGTTGTTAGCCAGTAGAATCCTGCTCTGAAAACCTTGGCTGCTATAGCTCGGCTGCTTGCGTGATGTCAGCACACCCCTTCGTGCACATCCTTCAGAATTAGCCTTCCTACCTCGGGTGTGACACATCTTTGTAGTACTCCCAAAATACTTCGTTTGTATAGCTCTCCTTTGACCACAGTAAAGGCTTTAGAACGCCTAATAACTCGCCTTGCTTCAACTGGATTGTCGGGTAGTTCTTTTCTCGAGATATATGCTATGTACGCCTGCATCCATGGAATTTGTATCATCATTATTACCTTAGGTTCCTCCTCTTCTTCCGACGATACTTCTTTAGCCCCCGAGGATTTCTCCTCCTTCTCCTTCTTCTGATGTTTCTTTGCCTTGGTTGATCTTTCAGCTATCTCCTCCCAAAACACGCCAGGTGGAATTGCGAGACATTGCGACCCGATGTTTGCGAGAACATCGGCTTCATCGTTGCTGAGCCTGCTGATATGATTTACTTCGCACCCGTCGAATAACCTCTCGAGCTCGTTATACACTTCTTTGTATGCTATCATACTATCATTGACTGCGTCACATTGATTCATCACTTGTTGAGCCACCAGTTGTCAGTCGCCAAAGATTTTTAATCGAGTTGCGCCACAAGCCTTCGCCATCTTCATCCCATGTATAAGTGCTTCGTATTCTGCTTCGTTGTTAGACGCGTTTGGAAACGTCATCCGCAAGATGTACTTCAACTTGTCGCCTTGAGGTGATACTAATATCACGCCTGCTCCAGCTCCTTCTAATCTCTTGGACCCGTCGAAGTTCATAGTCCACGTTCTCGATAAATCCGGAGGTCCCGTGTTTTGCAGCTCCATCCACTCTGCGATGAAGTCTGGTAAGATCTGTGATTTTATTGCTTTTCTTTTCTCGTATGTGATGTCCCGATGGGAAAGTTCTATTCCCCAAAGGGAGACACGACCCGTATCTTCTGGATTATTTAAGATGTTGGATAAAGGCGCCTCATTGATCACTATTATTGGATGCGCCAAAAAATAGTGTCACAGTTTTCTTGCGGTTGTAAATACTCCATATGCTAGCTTTTGGTACTGCGGATATCGCTGTTTCGAGGGAGATAAAACTTCACTGACGAAATATACCGGCATCTGCACTCCATGGAGTTTTCTTTCTTCCTCTCTTTCAACCACGAGTACTATGCTGACCACCTGAGGCGCGGATGCGATATATAACAAGAGAGGCTCCTTCTCCTTAGGCGCCACCAAGATTGGTGCTGTCGAGATTGTACGCTTAAGATCTTCGAAAGCTCTATCTGCTTCTTCATTCCACTGGAACTTCTCTCCTTGTTTGATCAAAGCATTAAACGGCAACGCCTTTTCTCCTAGCCTGGCGACGAATCTGCTTAAAGCTGCGACTCGCCCAGTCAGCTGTTGTATTTCCTTCAACTTTGTTGGCTTCCGCATTGTTACAATGGCTTGGATTTTCTCTGGATTGGCCTCGATTCCTCTTGCTGAAACTAGGAACCCGAGAAGTTCTCCCGTAGGAACGCCAAAGGAGCACTTTGCCGTGTTCAGCTTGAGGCGGAACTTGTCAAGGTTGTTGAAAGTTTCCTTCAGATCCTCGATCAATGTTGACCCCTTCTTTGTTGTTACGACGACATTGTCTATATAGACTTGTACATTTTTGCCAATCTGAGTGGCGAGACATTTCTGCATCATCCGCTGATATGTTGCTCCCGCGTTTTTTAGCCCAAAAGGCATTGTTCTATAGCAGAACATGCCATAAGGTGTTATGAAAGCTGTTTTGACCTCGTCGTCTTCTTTTAATCTGATCTGGTTATAACCAGAATATGCATCCAGGAAGGAAAGACGTTCACAGCCTGCAGTGGAGTCGATGATTTGATCGATCCTTTGGAGGGGAAAGTGATCCTTTGGACAATGTTTATTGAGACACGTGAAGTCAACGCACATGCGAAGGACCTCCATGTTTTTCTTCGGGACCAGCACTGGGTTAGCTACCCACGTGGCCTCTGTATGTAACTCTGTGATAAAACCAACCTCTCTGAGTCGATCGATTTCTGACAGCATAGCTTTGCGGTTTGGTTCCGAAAAACGCCGCAAAGGTTGTTTAATTGGTTTCGCAATTGGATCCAAGTTTAGGTGGTGCTCGGCAAGTTCCCTGGGTACTCCTGGCATGTCAGCTGGACACCATGCGAAGATTTCCCAGTGCTCACGGAGGAACTCGATGAGCGCGCTTTCCTATGCGAGGTCCATGTTTGCTGCAATGGACGTCGTTTTCTTGGGATCTGTCGGGTGAATCTGTACCTCCTTAGAATCCTTGGTAGTGTTAAAGGTTGGTTCCCTGAGTGGCCTTCCTACATCTGGCAACACATCATAGTCAGTTGTTAGCCTTGACGTCATATACTCTGCTTGCATCCCGAAAGTTTCTGACAGTCGATGAAAATCCTTGTCGCATTTATCAGCTAACGCGAAACTGCCTTTGACTGTAAACGGTCCCTTGGGTCCAGGTAGCCTCCACAACAAGTATGTGTAGTGTGGTACCGCCATAAACCTGGCATACGCTGGTCGTCCCAACAAAGTGTGGGGACCCCGGACTAACAGTCTGAAATACCCTGTTATGTATACAGTTCACGATCCCATGATCAGTGCGCCGTGAACACATAACCGAACTGATATCAAATTACACCATCCATTACAAAGCGGAATAAGAAAATTACAATAAGGTCTCATGACCATTACTTACATAATAGCCTCGAAGGGCCTAACTAAACATCAGAGTAGCATCATCACTTCAACAGCGCGGAGCCCCAAGTCATCTGCCATAAACCCTACAGGCAACTGACTGGGAAGACGTTCCTAGCTCGCATAGACGTCGTCAATTCCTTCTTCATCGGTCGAAGTCCTTCAAGTCTGGCCAAGTAAATAGCCAGAGACAAAGCCGTGAGTACATTGGAATTGTACTCGCAAACCATCAAGAAGGTACTTTGCAAGAGTGCAAGATAACAAGTGCTAATCTAGGATGACAATAGGGAAGAGCTAATTTCTCTGGTGGAAATAGCATGAAGAAGAGAAATAGTTTCTCTTGTGGATATAGCATCCCGGCATCTCAAGTGATGGGAACACTATGGTGGTCCTAAGACATCTCTATATCTTTATCTTTACTATTAAACGCGGTGAGGTGGTGTCCGTACGTAAAAAAGACGTTTGGTACGTCATAAAAACCAGAGCGATTGGCAAAAACCGTGACTTAGATTTCCTCCGTGACGGAAAAAAAACCAACGTTGGACGAGGTGGTACTAAAACTCTGCATTGTTTCTTCGTCACTAATTCTTGTGTCCTGCCGAAGTGGACCTGTTGTAGCCTTTCCTCAGGCCTGTGAAAAAGCCCATCCAATCAGCTGGCTCGGGATTCTCGTGCCACACTCCAACTCGAGCTTAGGGATACGGCAACAGCAGCTACGCCCAATCCCTGCCGGACTTAGCCTCGAGTGTTGCTGGAGTCTGAACCCCGGTCCACTTATATATACACAGACACACACGCTCTCCTCGATCGATCAATGTAAGTAACTGGATTAAAATCTCCATCGCGTTTTCAGTATGGATCGATCATCGTCGGAAGCTGGCCAGAGGATCGAGCTCGCTTCTGGCCGCCTATCAGTTCCGATCTCTCACAATTTGATTCGTGTTAATGAGGATGAGTGGATGACGACATCTAGGGCGTCCTGAACTGCTTGCCCGTGCACGTCCTCATCGCCAAGAAGGCCGTCATCGGAATATTTGATGCTTGCATCCTAAGGGGGCTTGCTGGCCGTTGTCAGAATATTTGATGCTTGCCAACCCAAGGACCTTGCCTATTCAGGCCCTCTAGGTGTCCGCTGATGTGTCTGTTATGTCGCAAAAATGGCGATCGACCTTCTGAGCGTAAAAAAAACCGCATGTACACGACATCCTGCCGTATCGGATCTAATTGGGCACAGTGGCATACCGTTCCTTAGTGCTTACCGCATCCGCATGGCATGGAGGTGGCCGCGACGTTCCTAGGCAGCGCCAGGCTGGACCGTATCATCCACTACCTGCGACATCGACTTGGAGTACCAGCGGACAGGCGCCGGCGAAGGCCAATGTTTACGCGCTCAACGCCGTGGTGCTGCAGGCCTACAGCTGCTGATGGGGAGGACGTCTCCCTGCAGGGCTCGCCCACGCCGTGGAGACAGGGCTCGAAGGAGGTGGCGACGGCGCCTACTTCGGGGAGATGGTGGACGTGACAGACAGGGAGTGGTCGCTGGAGGAGGCACGGAAGCTTGCCGCACCAGAGCTATGGTGTGCCCAGAAGCGGCGCAAGGACCTGCCAGGCTGCGCGAGCACAATCGTCCGGCGCTGGAACGGACCAAGGACGACGCCGCCAAGGCCATTCTTCAGGAGGTAACAGTGAATCATGTCGTCGTTTACGAATACTGCTTTGCATGACATGACTATATACGTGCACTTGGACTTGATACACGTTGTGTTTAATCAAGTATGTATTATAATGATACCTAGAGTCCTGGATCATTGCATATGGCAATGAGTGCTAGCTAGCTGAAGAGTTCTTGGTCTGTTGTTCGGCTCCTATGACGTACTATTTCCAGGTCAAGGACCAGTCGGCAGCTTTTTCTAATTTCCCTCCGGCGTCAACAAATGCAACTCCATCACATTTGGCCGCCCTCATGGGCGGTCATGGTAAGATCGCCATCTTCATCAGCGACAAGTACATAGGAGAACCACACAGTGTTACTACGTCGAGTTTAAACATGAAAAGTCCATATGCAGATAAGAAAATGCTTTATATGTGATACATACGAACATCAGATTTCCAGGCATCTCGCTACCAAAGAAAGTGCTACAAAAGCGATTTACTCGAGGTATTATTACACTATTAATGGCCCCTTTCTAGGTATTAACATCGCAAATGATGTAGGCTATGGTCTTCCTAATCTATTCCTTTTCCTAGGGTCACGAACCTACAGTCAACACAATGCTCTGATACCATCTGAAGCGATCCAACCCGATAAGGGTTGAATCTCTGTGCTTATTTGTGCTAGTCCCTGGATCAATCGCTAGCACACACAGTTTAAGATGTAATACCAAGAAACAAACGTGATGCAGCCCGACCTTCGGTCTTCACCGCATCATGTGCTTCATCGCCAAGACGGCACGCTAAGGTGAATTTTCTCCTTTACGCGTGCCTCGAATCGCCTACTTGGGACGATATACTACTTCATACTCCGACATATCTTGATGATAGGAACTCGACGACAAGTACGGAGAGAAGAGAGGATGCCATGGAGACCTGAGGACGCAAGGCCGATGTCACGGAAGCATGGATGAGAAGGAGAAAGAGGAGCTGGACGCTCCAGGCCGGAACTTCCGCCCTGAAGGCCGGAACTTCC
Organism: Lolium perenne; assembly: GCF_019359855.2. Lineage (NCBI taxonomy): Eukaryota > Viridiplantae > Streptophyta > Magnoliopsida > Poales > Poaceae > Lolium > Lolium perenne. The sequence goes on from NC_067245.2 coordinate 132,472,422, forward strand.
GCCCATGACCAGAACTTCCGCCTCGGAGGACCGGAACTTCCGCCCGCCGGAACTTCCGCCCAAGTTCCAAAAGTCCGTCAAAACCATACTGGATGTTACTGCGAGGAAATGGCCGAATTCCGGAACTAGGCCGGAACTTGGCCGGAACTTCCGCCCAGACCGGAACTTCCGGCCTCCAGGACCGGAATTCCGCCCAGATGCTTTGAAGATGCTGTCTAAAAGGAATCCAGCCGGAACTTCCGCCCACGACGACCGGAACTTCCGCCCGACCGGAACTTCCGCCCCTCAGGACCGGAACTTCCGCCCATACGCATTTCAGCACCAAAACTGGCAGATTCAGCTTGTAACTTATCCCTTCGCCCCACCTACTATAAATAGCCTAGTTGGCTCAGATCTAAGATTAGACTTGATGTGAAATTAAACCTGAGCTTAGCTCACCCTTGTGGGAACCCTACCTAGATCTTTGATCTTGTACCCACCCGGGCTCCTTATCGACTTGTCAAGATCTCTTTGGTGACTTCTACCGTTTGTTTGATCTTTTGCTTGCACTTCTACCTATTTGGTCTTTTGCTTGCACTTCTATCAACCTTCCGGTCTTTTCACCCTTCTAGATCTTGCGAGCTTCGATTTGTCGATCTCTTTGCGGGACTTCTACCGGAAGGTCTTTTCTCGCAACCTCTATCGAGTTGGTGTATCGGGCCAACGAGGGAAAACCGGTTTGTGTGCGTGTGTGTGTTGTATCCCCACAATTCCCCCTCGCGTTCTTCATGTTCATCGCGTTCATCCACCTACCCCCACGTGTTCCACCCAAATCCGTGAAGATCGGGCACATCCTTGGGCTTAGCCCTTATCATATGGTATCAGCAGCTCTTTGGTTGCCACGGATTTGACCCCCACATCCCCCAATTCCACCATTTTCGCCCAAAAAATTTTGCAAATTTTTTTCCCAAAAAATAGCCCCAAATTGGCCTTGGATCGATTTCTCGATTTGTTGAGTTATTTGTGGTTTTGCTCCAATAGAAACTTGTCTTTGGTGTTGATCTGCAATTCCCCCACCTTCCCACAGCTTCTAGTGCTAAATTTTCCTCGAATTCGAAGGATTTCGGCCCGGATTTCCGCCCAAATCGACGAACAGCCCGCAGATCTGATTGCGACCGGAAGTTCCGTCCGGAAGGACCGGAAGATCCGCCCGGGGACCGGAAGTTCCGCCCCTCAGGACCGGAAATTCCGCCTGGCCGAAATTTTGACAGCAACCTTCGTTTTCCGTTTTGGTACTAACCCCCTTGTGTTTGGACTTCGGTTTGAGTGCCATTTCAGCTACCACAAAGCTTCCGCAACATCGACAACGAAGACGGCACCCCGGGGATCCAAGCGGTTCATTTGACACCTCCACCATAGCAAGTTCAAGATCGTCGGCCACCATCATCAAGTGGTATAACTTGCTCCTAACTTGTAGCCCTAGCCTCTTTTGCGTACCTTTCCTATCGAGAGTGGCTTTCTAGTGTTGCGAAGCATTGCGCAAGCGTCCCGACCGTGAGTGTGTGCGTGTGTTGAGCAAAGCTTCGAAGCAAGCTCGTGTGAAAAGATAAGCAAAAGAAGTGTGACATACTTACATAAAAAGGAAGAAAAATACAAAAAGAAAAAGAAAAAGTGTGTGAGTGACACCTATACACAAAAGAGTCCAAAGCTTTTAAGCAAAAGAGAGAAAAGAGAAGAGAGGCGTCTTGCGCAAATCTTGTTGCTTCTCAATTTTGCAACCAAGCCACGGTCTCTCTTGCGTTGGCGTGACACCGAGCTAGTAGTCTTCGTTATGACCATTTTGTTCTTGCTCATTTTCCAAGTCGCGCTAACCCCAGTTTGTCCCACGCGTGTGTTCCTCCTTGTGTATGCCTTTTGTGATCACCGCCTTTGACTTGTGACTTTTGGATCTTACCCACTTTTGACAATAGACTTTTCGTTTGGTTCTTCCATTTGGCTTTCCACATCCATACCTAACACCATATAGAGTTTTGTTTTTGTGTGTGTGCATACATATCGGTTACCCTCCGCCTTGAAACACCTTTTCGATTTTGGTTTGCAAGTTTTGACCCTTTTGGTAGTTTTCCTTCCACCATATATACACCAATACTATAGACTAACATGGATAGTGAGGATGAACCTACGGAGGACGACATGGAGTCCGATGAGGGTGATAGCTCCGCAAGCACCGCGGATATGGAGGACCATGGGGAGCCCGACACCGACTATGGCTCCACATGCATTGGCGACGTGACCGACATCGAGCATCTCTACACCGACCATGACTCGCCAAGCATGGACAACATGGTGGATCACCACTCCGAGCTCGACTACAACATGGACAACATGGTGGAGCACTACCTCGACCACGACTACGACCACGCCGACATGGTTGAGCACTACCTCGACCACGACTACAACCACGACGACATGGGTGAGCACTACCTCGACCACGACTACGACCACGACGACATGGTTGAGCACTACCTCGACTACAACTACGACACCATGATGGAGCACCGCACCGAGCACTACCTCGAGCATGACATCGACACCATGGTGGAATCTAGCTTCGACTCCACCTTGAACAAGACCGGTGCCTACAAGTTCCCCACCTTGGCAAATGAAACTACATATGAAGATAGAGGACCTCCAAGACGGCGCAACTATGAGAGTGCTTATGCACATGATCATCTACGCCGAGCTCATCCTATGGACCATCAAGAGCGCCACCACCATGATCGCCATCGACACTCTCCTCCGAGCTCAAGAAGGCACCACAAGCAAAGTGCCAAGCCACATGAACCATCATCTAGGCATGCCGATGTAATAACCCAGAACATAGGAACAACGAAGGGTAGATTTAGAAATGGGATGTGCATTTCATCGCAAAACGGGGGAAATTTTCGCGCCTTATTGCAACTAAACCTAAGAGGGATCGAGGTTCTCTCTCATTTTGCACTTAGGGTTAGGCAATGTGAGTTAGGGGAAATTTCGACATGATCTTTTTTTTTTGTATCTTGCTTGATTTGGGGAATTGATTTCATTTGACAAGTGTCAATACATTAAACAATAAACAATGAACAATATAAATGGAATTCATAATTCAAACAACTTATGAATTCAAACAACTTTGAATTTCAAAGTGAATCACAAATACAATATTTATTCTAGAATATAAATATCACATCATCAAAAGCTCATAAACAAAAACTTGGGCTTTATTGATAACAACACAGATTACAAAGTCTTTACAATATTCTTGATACAAGAATTGATAAATAAGAAACAGAAATGAAAATGAAGATTACAAGTTTATTCCTAATCTAAAACCTAGACTATATGACTTGGAGAATATCTTCTGGCCATGTCCAACTTCATAAACCTGCAAAACAAAGAATCAAACTAGCCAAAATGTTAGAGTTAGCAAATGACACAATATTCAGTTTGGACAGAACCAAGTCACAGCACACTTGTGCTTGTCCAAAGCCAAGGACAGCACAAGATAGGATCAGGCAGACCAAAACTGAGCAGCTGCAGTAGGCTCAAGTTTCAGCATATGAGAGCACACAGCTCAAGTGTGCTGGGCAGCAACAGCAAGGCAATGCAAGGGATGAGTCACAAAGTGACCAGGCCTTGTGTGTCATGGTCAGAGTAAAAGAAGAGATGGTATAAAAGGATCACAAACCCTAGAACCAGTGCACAGTCGACCAGATAAGAATCACCAGGTAAGGGTGAAGTTTGAGCAACACATAGTTCATCCTGTTCTTGCTTAAGAACAGCACAAACACACAAAACCTCAGCCATCAGAAATCATGGTGACCTGAGAAGATCATCCAAGATCTGGAGGTGAAGGGCTTTGCACAAACCACAAGACTGCAACAACAAAGCATTACTTTCTAGGAGCTGGAACAAGGTATACCTAGTTCCTGGAAGAGATCCAATGGATCTAATCCATCATATACATAAGCATGGGATGAGCAGATGCTCATATGGGTAGATCATCACTTGGTTTTCACCAAGGATTACCGCTACCAAAGGCTCCTAAGATAGACACTATCCAGATACAGATCATGTGCACAGAGGCTAGAAAGCATGAACAGATGCACACTAGCAAGATCACATGCACAGATAGCACCAGTAGAGAGCATAGATTAGCAGCTAAGACTACACCGAAGATCCGAAGCAAGCAACCATCGAAACCCTAGATTTCTTCACGAGCAAGCATATTGGCATTCATACTTAATATGATCCCCAAATATGCAAGCAAAGTGAGTAGCCAACAAGATCAAATCAATCATGTGAGCAACCAATCAGTAGCAAGCTACTGAGGTCACATCACACTTAGCACCAATTAAAGAAAGCCAAATAGATCACATCACTATCCAGAAATGGATTCAGATTTTAACTGCTTGTAAAAGAATCATGAACAGCAAACTCATATACAAGCAAGACATTTAAATCATCACTGCATAAGCAGTTCATCCTAATTAAATAATCCAAGCATGAATTTATTACAGATCCATGCTAAACATGACAGCAGCATACTGTTAAGCAAGACAACTTAATTCATAGCCACTAGAGCAACTCTAGATAGCTAGAAATAAGCAACAGCACAAGTAAGCAACCACACAGTGATGCTTGAGCATCAGCATCACTAAATAATTGATTCATATAGCCACAGAATTAGCCAGTAAGCAATCACTGACAAGCTATTGATCAAATTGATCAATCATAGCAAGCCAAGCTACACAGAGGGATTAGCCAACAAGCAAGAAATGATCCAATGGATCATTGGCTTGCAGAATTAGTACTGAATTATATCACAGGCACCTCTGGCACACACACAAGTGTCACAGATGCATCACAAGTGCACCTAGACAAGCAAGTATGAATAAACCAGTAAGCATAGCAAGCCTATAAGCATGAACAGCAGGGTATATCAAGCCATAAGCAAGCACAGCATAGCATGGCAAGTATAGAGCAAGCTAGGAGTAGCAGAGAAGCAAGCATAACATGAACAGCAAGCAAATCGACATGTACCAGTACCAATAACTAGTAATCTGACCATAAGCTTGCAGTAAACCGAAGCACAGCAAGATTGCGCAGCAGTAGCATGACTCTAGATGATCACAAGATCACCAGAGAGTGACATAGCATGAGGAGGAAGAAGCACAGTAACAAGGGGAGGCGCACAGAGGAGTAGGAGGAGGAACAGAGAACCTTACCCGCGCCTGGAGGCAGAAGCTATGGCATGGCGAGGCAGTGCCCGCGCGGCCATAGCAGCTGCAAAGCCAGGGTAGTCGCCGGCGTTACGCCGACGAACACCACCACAAAGAAGACAAAGCACGGAGACGACGGCACAGCGCTGCGAGCAAGACCCGCGCCAGGTCGGTCTCGGAGGCGCTCACGTCGATGGCGAGGGCGAGAGCTCGTCGGAACTTCACAATCGCGAGGCGATTCTCCGCTGGATCCAGATCGAGGCGATCCGCCAGGAGAAGACGAAGAGAGGAAAACTGCTCGGACAGATCGATAGATCTGCTCGAGGCGGTTCTAGATCGGTAGGTGGCTACGGCGGAGGAGGCCGGTGATGGCCGGAGCAGAGCGGCGGCCATGGCGGCGACGCCATCGCCACGGGATCGCCAGAGGCTAGGGTTAGACGAGTGAGGAGAGGGCCGAGTGAGAGTGAGTGAGGTGGGCCGCTTCGGCGCCACCGAACCCAAAAGGGGGCCAGCCTATTTGGGCCGTCCCTGGGTTAGTTTAATTGGGCTGGGCCCAATATGGGTCCAGGGGGTATTTTGGTCATTTTACAATTAATAAAAGACCAAAACTTTACCAAATTTTTATAAATCATAAACAACTCTAAAAATCCAATAAAAATTGGATTTATAAATGAAAAATAAATCTTAACCAGAATAAAATATGAAATGAAATTATGGAACAAATTCAAAATTATGAATTTTTAGAATTTAAATAATAACTTGGAATTTTAAATTATTATTTCCTTGTATTTAAAATTCAAGGAAAAATCTCAAATAAGTTCAAATACTTATTTTCCAACATTTCAAAATGGGATTCTATTATTCCAAGTCATTTCATTTGAACAAGGGAATTTTTCCTAAAACTACTATATTTCTTTTTATTCCAAAAACTATAGAGGTAACTCTATAATTTCAAATTATTTTGGAATGACTAAGGTAATTATCAAGTAAAATCATTTTACTTTGAAAATTGTTGTACTTTGTGTGAATTACCATGATTAACACTTTTAAATCAATTGTAAATTACCGTCAAAGACATAAATCTTAAATACAACCCTAACTTGTAATAACTCAATCGGGTAAAGGGATTCAACATAAAATAATACATCCATGATTGCATTATTTGGAGTTTTATAACATTGTCCTTACCGGACAATGATGCTTCTTACAGAACCCGAGGTCCAGGTTCCATCAACTGCATTGAACTGCACTATCTCGCAGTCCACAGGCAAGTTCACCCTTGCTCATGTCAACTTGATTATTTTCTATTACTTTAATGCAAAACTATATACTTATCATTCCTGCATCGCAAATGAAATGTTATTTTCCAACTATGAATATGACTATGTGGCTGGCAATGGAACCATGGTATGTGTTGATATGGTGGAGGTTCCATTGCAATGGGTTATATCACCCTAGGATTAATTACCAATGCCGTCCAGTGATTCTAGCGCCGTACAAACCGCGTTGACCATGAGATCTATAATGGCTCGAAAAGCCAGTTGTATCTTTTCCTTCGCACGCCAACGGATCGGAGAGACGGTGGGGTGCCGGAGGCACCGCCACAATAGGTTGGGAAATCCTTTTAAATCCCCATCCATTGGTGATGTTAATCTCTTCCGATCTATGAAGGATTGTCCAAAGTACACCATGAGTAAAGCCGTATTATCTGGGAAAGTCTACTGGAGGTGTGCGGGTGGACAAAAGGGTGGGTTTGCAATCGCGGAGAAGGCGGTGTGGGCTTGGATCTTTATACCTGGCCTCACACCAAAGGAAGTGTGAACGGGGGCAAGTCCTCGGATGGCAAAAAGGGTGAGATCTCTTGTGGGAAAAGTAACGCACCTCTGCAGAGTGTATCAAATTGTGGCTGTCACTCCTTGTTCCGGAAGGGAACTGCGAACGCGGCAGAAAGGAACTCCACGAAGTTCTAGTCAACCTGTGAAGACTGACGGGCATAGTTTTCATAATAAAAGCAACCTTTTGAAGAAATGTTTTCAAAACATGCATTGACCTGCGATTTCCTGATCAATGGTCGTAGCTAGTGCATCAAACACCTTTTATTCTTTTAGAACTTGCTGAGTACCTCCGTACTCACTTTCTTTCGACACCCTTGCTAGACTGTGATCCTGAAGTGGAGGCTATCAACGATGGAGCACCAGAAGGAGGCTACGAGTTGGTCTACGAGGAACCCGATCTTACCTGGCGGAGTGGAAGGCGTAGACTATGGGATAGTCTACGGACCGGATGACACGGAGGTGGAGGAGTAGTGACATACCCTTAGTATCATAGAGCCGAGCAACGTAGAACTTACCTAAATAAGTTGTTGAGCTCTTTATATTTGTTATGAGTTGTAATCGTACTTAAGTAGTATCTTAGGGTGTTCTCATAGGACCTGTGAGAATACCAACTTGTTAAGACAATGTTTGTAATAAAGTATGGAGTGTTATGACCTGCAATGTTTCTGTTGTACCACTCTGAGGGATATGGCAATTTGTGAGGAAGCCCCTTCACAAAGATCATATCAACGACTTGTATACTACAACATGCAGTGGTATGCTGGGTCACCGCAGCTGGTATCAGAGCAAATGTTGCGACCTTAGGTTGGAAAAACCTAGTATAGGGAAGGAACCTGTAGGAGTTTAGTAGAAATAGTAAAGGATTCTCTAGAAGTATGGTGATTATTCACTTGAGAATAGCAAAACCATATATTTTAGTGCGATAATTCTTTATTATAGCTATTATGATGCATTATCATCACTAATATTCTGCTTTTGTATACAGCCATAATGGCGAACACTTTTCCTAAGAGGACTTTGAGGAAAGTTGAGGGTTGGCTCGGTGATTATGATGGACCAATAACAGCTCTCCTGTGTGGGATGCTGAAGGAACTTCATTGCGATCCACGGATACCTGTTATCAAGTATACTTACTATGATGGGGAAATCCTAGCCAAGTGCGAGTATCGGTCCAACTACCGAAAAGCTGCCGATGAGTCGTATAATGCCATACGGAGAAGCCAAAACTATCACCACAAAGCCTACCATATGGGTCTATTCAAGGCAATCCTTGAGATAAGGCAGCACAAGTCAAGAGAACTGCTATGTTCAGTAGTTTTCTCATATACCTCATGCCGAGGAAGATGAGGATCCCACTCAATCATTTGGTGTTAGCACACAGAAGTCCTGAAGCTGCAGACAAAGACATGGATAGTTGTAAGTCTTTATTGACCACGATGTACCTTTTACACATGAAGATGAGAGGTGAGATTGACCACATGCTAGCTGAGTTCACGGACCCTGATAAAGTCCAAACTCGGATGCGTGATTTGAGGGCACAACCACAACATACTACACCCTTCTTTAACCCAGATAGTGATGTAGATTTGAGTGACCAGTGGTTCAAGAGAAATCTACCTACAAGAGATCCACTTACACCTAACTTTGTCCCGCACTATCCACACGTGTCAGCATCATATGATACTGGATATGGGGAAGACCACTCATGGAACATAAATTGCTCGGAGTCACCGATTGAAAACTCGACGGGTTGGCGTTTCGGGGAACCTTTCGGTGATGAGGAGGAGCCAATTCCATGTGATACCGGAGATGAGAGTGATGCGGTTAACCCGAATGTTAACCAAAGCTTTGAGCAGAAAGAGAAAGACACCAACTCCATTTCTTTGGATTTGGAGATGGGATTACCCAAAACATCCCAGTACGTTGTAGGTGAGAGTTCTGGAACCAAGAAAAAGAAGAAGAAGAAGATGAGGGGTCAAGTTAATAGGAATCCTCCATGGATGACTGGGGAAGAGGAGATGTATTCCACTGGGGATATGTACGAGTCTTTATCTAGTTACTTTGGCATGACGGATCTCTGTCTCGGCACTTCGTCCGATTCAGATTACATACCTACGGGAAGAACTTTCATTCCGGACGGTCTTCGGAGGACAGACCGTTGTACCGGATGGACCCCAGGGATGTACGCGGAGGCGAATGAAGACGATGAGGAGTAGAGTTCCAATGAGGAATAAAGTAATCTAGGTGGTATTGTAATAGAACGTATTTTAAATTTCCGTTGGCTTGGGCTTTGAGCCAAATAAGTGGTTTATATGTACCACATGTAATATAAGTTTGTGAGTGTGTTATGTATTATACGGTGTATATACATAATAAATGTTTGTTTTGGATTTGCTTCTTGATTTCATTGTGTGACTAGTTCTGGGCATTGAGTTGAGCTCAGAAAGCATTTGCATGGTGTAATTATGAGTAATCGCTCTTTCTTACAGGACTAGGGGGAAATGGCGTTAGTAGAAACTGAAGAGGCTCGCAGAGAGCGGGAAGCCAGAGAGAAAGAGGAAGCAGATGCAGCAGCTAGAGCAGAAAACGCACCACCACCACCACACCCAATGTTGCACCCAGACTTCCAACAATATATGAGGTCAATGGAGGAAGATAGGAGGCGTTACTGTGAAAGCCAGAGCAAGAATATGCAGATTTCTTTACCCATGTCATTAATGATAGGGGTAATGAAGGCAAGGGAGTAACACTATCGGACTTCCAAAATGCAAGACCATTACCATTTACATCAGCTCCAGAACCAATGGACGCTGAAGATTGGCTCATGGATACGGAACGGAAGTTGAAGACTGTTGGATGCAACGATGAGGAGAAGATTAGATACACCACGTATCTCGTTGTCGGGACCAAAGATCATGGTGGGAGAACCTTGTAGCAGTACACCCTCCGGATAAGGTATTCACCTGGGAGGAGTTCAAGAAGAAGTTTCGAGATGCTCATGTTCCGGACAGCGTGGTGGAGTTGAAGAAGAGGGAGTTTGAAGAACTGAGACAGAATACTGCACCAATTATGCAGTATGTTCGGGATTTCAATAGGTTATCCAGGTATGCACCTGAGGATGTAGATACCGAGGAGAAGCGGAAGAAGCGGTTCATGAAAGGCATGAATCCATACATGAAGATGCAACTGAGGTTGGCACGGACTGCCGAATTCCAGGAACTGATTGACTCGGCAATCACTTTCGAGGATGACTACAGGCAAGTCCAGGAGGACAGGAGGAAGAGAGCTCGTATAGAGCCAAGGAAGTACCCAATCAGTAAACCAATACCTGATCGGAGTTTCAAACCCAGATATCGACCTACTACTGGTAATCAATATAACCGGGGAGGTCGTAGTCGTAACCCAATTAACCAGATCATCTGCAACAGCTTGTGGCTCGAGAGGGCATTTGCGTAAGGACTGTCAGAAACCCAGAATCATCTGCTATGGTTGTGGGAAGGAAGGACACATCAAGCCGGAGTGTCCGAACAAGTCATCTTGGAGCGGACAGAGCTCTGGAGGACGAGGTGGAAACAACAACAACAACAACAACAACCGCAACAACAACAACAACAACCGCAACTACAACTACAACAACAAGAAGGGAAAGCCTTATGGAAAGCTGAATTGCACATCTTTGGAACAAGCGGAAGAGTCGGATCAAACAGTCTTAGGTACGCTAAGCATTCTTACTCATCCTGGCAAAGTATTATTTGATACTGGAGCAACCACATCATTTCTTGCATTGGAGTTTGTGGAAAAATTCGGGCTTAGATGTTCTAAGTTAGAAACCCCTATAACTGTCCTATCCGCGGGGGGAACGATCTTAGTAACCCACGTGAAAGAAGCACAAGTCCTAACCATATGTGACTGTGTGTATTTCGCGGACCTATTCATCATACCCATGAAGGACATATCAGTCATCTTAGGGATGGATTGGTTGACAGAAAATGGAGCGGTGATTAACTGTGGAGACAAAACAGTGTCACTTCGCAACTCCATCGGAGGTAGAATAGTGTTCCAAGGCGATAGGTACAGTGAGTTGGAGATTGGATTGGAACTCAACAGCCTGAAGGAAGTGAGAATTGAAGATATTCCTGTAGTAAATGAGTTTAAGGATGTATTTCCTAAGGAACTACCAGGGATGCCACCCGATAGAGAGATAGAATTCACAATCGATCTAATTCCAGGCACAGCACCAATAGCACAACCACCATATAAGATGGGACCAAAGGAGTTAGTGGAACTAAAAGCTCAGATAGATGAACTGGAACAGAAGGGATTTATTCAAGAAAGTGTGTCACCATGGGGTACACCAGTTATTTTTGTGGATAAAAGAGATGGAGGAAAGAGAATGTGTGGAGATTACAGAAATTTGAACAATGTAACTATCAAGAACAAGTATCCTTTACCTAGAATTCAAGATCTTTTGATCAAGTTCAAGGAGCAGGAGTCTTCTCAAAGATAGATTTAAGGTCAGATACCATCAAATCAAGATCAAGAAGGAAGATGTACCAAAAACAAGATTCGTATCAAGGTATGGACACCATGAATACTTGGTTGTACCATTTGGACTAACAAATGCACCAGCAATTTTCATGAATTTGATGAACAAGATATTCATGAAGTACTTGGACAAGTTTGTGATAGTGTTCATAGATGATATTCTAATCTATTCCAAAGATAAAGAAGAACATGCCAAACATTTGAAGATAGTTCTCAGAACTTTGAGGGAACATCAGCTATATGCGAAGTTCAGCAAGTGCAAGTTTTGGTTAGATAGTGTTGAATTTCTTGGACATGTGATAACCAAAGAAGGCATAGCGGTGAATCCAAATAAGGTTCAGTCCGTATTGGAATGGAAATCACCTAAAAATGCGAAGGAGATACGAGGATTTCTTGGTATGGCAGGCTACTATAGAAGATTCATAGAGGGATTTTCGAAGATTGCAGGACCAATGACCAAGTTACTCAAGAAAAATGCTCCATTTGTGTGGATCGATGAATGTGAAGCCAGCTTCCAAACACTCAAAGATAAGTTAACCACAAGACCAAGATTGGCAGTTCTGAACCTGGAAAGGATTATACGGTGTATTGTGATGCTTCCAAGAATGGACTTGGATGTGTTCTTATGCAAGATCGGAAGGTAATAGCCTATGGATCAAGACAATGAAACCACATGAACACAACTACCCAAGTACATGATCTCGAGTTAGCGGCAGTTGTGTATGCTTTGAAAAGTTGGAGACAATTTCTATATGGATCCAAGTGTGAGTTATACACCGATCACAAAAGCTTGAAATATTTCTTCACTCGTAAAGAATTAAACATGAGACAGAAGAGATGGTTGGAGTTGATTAAGGATTACGACCTTAAGATCAACTATACCCTGTGCAAAGCTAATGTAGTAGCAGATGCTTTAAGTAGGAAGAGTACGGAGAATCAACCTACGGAATGGGAAATTCCAAAGGAACTTCGGAAAGAGTTAGAAGATGCTCAGATCTTGTTTATTCAAGGTGATGTCAAAGGAAGTTTAGCAACCATGAGGATAATGGATGAGATGTACTCAGACTTGAAATATGAGATTATCCGAAAACAAGCGGATGATTTGTTCATCCAAGAGGAGATAAAAAGGATTGGCGAAGGAAGACCATCGGAATTCCATCTAGGGGATTTTGATTCATTATACTTCCGTAAAAGGATCTGTGTACCGATGATCAAGAAGTGAAGTCAATCATATTAAAAGAAGCACATGAAACCCCTTATTCCATACACCCGGGAAGTACGAAGATGTATATGGATTTGAAGGAGATGTTCTGGTGGAACAACATGAAGAGAGAAATAGCACAATATGTCTCGGAATGTCATACATGTCAACGAGTGAAGGCAGAGCATCAGAGTCCTGCGGGATTACTCAAACCACTAGAGATACCGAAATGGAAATGGGATGAAATAGGAATGGATTTTGTTACTGGTTTACCAATGACTAATAAGAAGAAGGATATGATATGGGTAATAGTGGATAGACTCACCAAGAGTGCTCATTTCATAGCCGTAAACACAAAAGATAATGCAGAAAAGCTTGTGGATATATATGTGAAGGAAATTGTGAGTAAGCATGGAGTACCAAAGAAGATAGTCTCGTATAGAGGTTCGATTTTCACATCAGCATTCTGAAACAACTACAAGAATCTTTGGGATCCAAGTTGGATTTCAGTACAGCATATCATCCACAAACCGGAGGACAAACCGAAAGAACCAATCAGATACTTGAGGACATGCTTAGAGCTTGTGCTCTGAACTTTGGAGGCTCATGGGAAGATCATTTACCTTTAGCGGAGTTCTCATATAACAATAGTTATCAGAGTAGCATTCAGATGGCACCCTACGAAGCACTGTACGGAAGGAAGTGTAGATCACCAATTTGTTGGTTTGAAACCGGAGAAAACAAGGAGTTTACACCAGACTACATCAAGGAGAGACAAGACGTCATCGAGGTGATCCGGGATAGACTCAAGATAGCTCAGAGTCGTCAGAAGAGTTACGCCGACTTAAAGAGAAGAGATTGGGAACCAAAAGTGGGAGACATGGTTTATCTGAAGGTTAGCCCAATGAAAGGACTTAAGAGGTGCGGAGTGAAAGGAAAGTTAAGCCCTCGATATATCGGACCATTTAAGATACTCAATGTAATCGAGGAACAGCTTTTGAGTTGGAATTACCGGCACAACTAAGTCAAATTCATAATGTATTTCATGTATCACAACTCAGAAAGTGTTTGAAGGCACCGGATGATCCTATCACATATGAAGAAATTGAATTGCAATCTGATCTAACCTATGTGGAAAGGCCTGAGAAGATCTTAGTCGTACAATTGAAGAAGTTCAGAAACAGTGGCAATCAAATATTGTAAAGTGCAATGGCAACATCACCCCGAGCGAGAAGCCACTTGGGAGACGGAAGAAGAACTCAGGAAGTCTTACCCCGAGATGTTCAGTACCAATCTTAACTTCGGACGAAGTCTCGTTAAGGGGGAGAGGCTGTAATAACCCAGAACATAGGAACAACGAAGGGTAGATTTAGAAATGGGATGTGCATTTCATCGCAAAACGGGGGAAATTTTCGCGCCTTATTGCAACTAAACCTAAGAGGGATCGAGGTTCTCTCTCATTTTGCACTTAGGGTTAGGCAATGTGAGTTAGGGAAATTTCGACATGATCTCTTTTTGTATCTTGCTTGATTTGGGGAATTGATTTCATTTGACAAGTGTCAATACATTAAACAATAAACAATGAACAATATAAATGGAATTCATAATTCAAACAACTTATGAATTCAAACAACTTTGAATTTCAAAGTGAATCACAAATACAATATTTATTCTAGAATATAAATATCACATCATCAAAAGCTCATAAACAAAAACTTGGGCTTTATTGATAACAACACAGATTACAAAGTCTTTACAATATTCTTGATACAAGAATTGATAAATAAGAAACAGAAATGAAAATGAAGATTACAAGTTTATTCCTAATCTAAAACCTAGACTATATGACTTGGAGAATATCTTCTGGCCATGTCCAACTTCATAAACCTGCAAAACAAAGAATCAAACTAGCCAAAATGTTAGAGTTAGCAAATGACACAATATTCAGCTTTGGACAGAACCAAGTCACAAGACACTTGTGCTTGTCCAAAGCCAAGGACAAGACAAGATAGGATCAAAGTGCAGACCAAAACCGAGCAGCCGGCAGAGGGCTCAAGTTTCAAGATATGAGAGCACACAGCTCAAGTGTGTTGGCAGAATAAAGAAGGCAATGCAAGGGATGAGTCACAAAGTGACCAGGCCTTGTGTGTCATGGTCGAGTAAAAGAAGAGATGGTATAAAAGGATCACAAACCCTAGAACCAAAGGCACGATCGACCGTGATAAGAATCACCAGGTAAGGGTGAAGTTTGAGCAACACATAGTTCATCCCTGTTCTTGCTTAAGAACAAAGCACAAACACACAAAACCTCAGCCATCGTAAATCATGGTGACCTGAGAAGATCATCCAAGATCTGGAGGTGAAGGGCTTTGCACAAACCACAAGATCGCAACAACAAAGCATTACTTTCTAGGAGCCGGAACAAGGTATACCTAGTTCCCGGAAGAGATCCAATGGATCTAATCCATCATATACATAAGCATGGGATGAGCAGATGCTCATATGGGTAGATCATCACTTGGTTTTCACCAAGGATTACCGCTACCAAAGGCTACTAAGATAGACACTATCCAGATACGTATCATGTGCACAGAGGCTAGAAAGCATGAACAGATGCACACTAGCAAGATCACATGCACAGATAGCACCAAGAGATAGCATAGATTAGCAGCTAAGACTACACGTAAGATCCTAAGCAAGCAACCATCAAAAACCCTAGATTTCTTCACAGGCAAGCATATTGGCATTCATACTTAATATGATCCCCAAATATGCAAGCAAAGTGAGTAGCCAACAAGATCAAATCAATCATGTGAGCAACCAATCAGTAGCAAGCTACTGAGGTCACATCACACTTAGCACCAATTAAAGAAAGCCAAATAGATCACATCACTATCCGTAAATGGATTCAGATTTTAACCGCTTGTAAAAGAATCATGAACAAGCAAACTCATATACAAGCAAGACATTTAAATCATCACCGCATAAGCAGTTCATCCTAATTAAATAATCCAAGCATGAATTTATTACAGATCCATGCTAAACATGACAAAATAAAGATATCGCAAGACAACTTAATTCATAGCCACTAGAGCAACTCTAGATAGCTAGAAATAAGCAACAGCACAAGTAAGCAACCACACAGTGATGCTTGAGCATCAGCATCACTAAATAATTGATTCATATAGCCACAGAATTAGCCAGTAAGCAATCACTGACAAGCTATTGATCAAATTGATCAATCATAGCAAGCCAAGCTACACAGAGGGATTAGCCAACAAGCAAGAAATGATCCAATGGATCATTGGCTTGCAGAATTAGTACTGAATTATATCACAGGCACCTCTGGCACACACACAAGTGTCACAGATGCATCACAAGTGCACCTAGACAAGCAAGTATGAATAAACCAAGAAGCATAGCAAGCCTATAAGCATGAACAAATAGGTATATCAAGCCATAAGCAAGCACAAAGATAGCATGGCAAGTATAGAGCAAGCTAGGAGTAGCAGAGAAGCAAGCATAACATGAACAGCAAGCAAATCGACATGTACCAGTACCAATAACTAGTAATCTGACCATAAGCTTGCAGTAAACCGAAGCACAGCAAGATTGCGCAGCAGTAGCATGACTCTAGATGATCACAAGATCACCAGAGAGTGACATAGCATGAGGAGGAAGAAGCACAGTAACAAGGGGAGGCGCACAGAGGAGTAGGAGGAGGAACAGAGAACCTTACCCGCGCCTGGAGGCAGAAGCTATGGCATGGCGAGGCAGTGCCCGCGCGGCCATAGCAAAGCTCGCAAAGTTGTAGTCGCCGGCGTTACGCCGACGAACACCACCACAAAGAAGACAAAGACGGAGACGACGGCACAGGCGCTGCGAGCAGCACCCGCGCCAGGTCGGTCTCGGAGGCGCTCACGTCGATGGCGAGGGCGAGAGCTCGTCGGAACTTCACAATCGCCCGAGGCGATTCTCCAGTGGATCCAGATCGAGGCGATCCGCCAGGAGAAGACGAAGAGAGGAAAACTGCTCGGACAGATCGATAGATCTGCTCGAGGCGGTTCTAGATCGGTAGGTGGCTACGGCGGAGGAGGCCGGTGATGGCCGGAGCAGAGCGGCGGCCATGGCGGCGACGCCATCGCCACGGATCGCCGCAGGCTAGGGTTAGACGAGTGAGGAGAGGGCCGTGTGAGTGTGTGTGTTGTGGGCCGCTTTGGCGCCACCGAACCCAAAAGGGGGCCAGCCTATTTGGGCCGTCCCTGGGTTAGTTTAATTGGGCTGGGCCCAATATGGGTCCAGGGGGTATTTTGGTCATTTTACAATTAATAAAAGACCAAAACTTTACCAAATTTTTATAAATCATAAACAACTCTAAAAATCCAATAAAAATTGGATTTATAAATGAAAAATAAATCTTAACCAGAATAAAATATGAAATGAAATTATGGAACAAATTCAAAATTATGAATTTTTAGAATTTAAATAATAACTTGGAATTTTAAATTATTATTTCCTTGTATTTAAAATTCAAGGAAAAATCTCAAATAAGTTCAAATACTTATTTTCCAACATTTCAAAATGGGATTCTATTATTCCAAGTCATTTCATTTGAACAAGGGAATTTTTCCTTAAAACTACTATATTTCTTTTTATTCCAAAAACTATAGAGGTAACTCTATAATTTCAAATTATTTTGGAATGACTAAGGTAATTATCAAGTAAAATCATTTTACTTTGAAAATTGTTGTACTTTGTGTGAATTACCATGATTAACACTTTTAAATCAATTGTAAATTACCGTCAAAGACATAAATCTTAAATACAACCCTAACTTGTAATAACTCAATCGGGTAAAGGGATTCAACATAAAATAATACATCCATGATTGCATTATTTGGAGTTTTATAACATTGTCCTTACCGGACAATGATGCTTCTTACAGAACCCGAGGTCCAGGTTCCATCAACTGCATTGAACTGCACTATCTCGCAGTCCACGTGCAAGTTCACCCTTGCTCATGTCAACTTGATTATTTTCTATTACTTTAATGCAAAACTATATACTTATCATTCCCGCATCGCAAATGAAATGTTATTTTCCAACTATGAATATGACTATGTGGTGGCAATGGAACCATGGTATGTGTTGATATGGTGGAGGTTCCATTGCAATGGGTTATATCACCCTAGGATTAATTACCAATGCCGTCCAGTGATTCTAGCGCCGTACAAACCGCGTTGACCATGAGATCTATAATGGCTCTGGAAAAGCCAGCTGTATCTTTTCCCTTCTGCACGCCAACGGATCGGAGAGACGGTGGGGTGCTGGAGGCACTGCCACAATAGGTTGGGAAATCCTTTTAAATCCCCATCCATTGGTGATGTTAATCTCTTCCGATCTATGAAGGATTGTCCAAAGTACACCATGAGTAAAGCCGTATTATCGGGGGAAAGTCTACTGGAGGTGTGCGGGTGGACAAAAGGGTGGGTTTGCAGTCGCGGAGAAGGCGGTGTGGGCTTGGATCTTTATACCTGGCCTCACACCAAAGGAAGTGTGAACGGGGGCAAGTCCCTGCGGATGGCAAAAAGGGTGAGATCTCTTGTGGGAAAAGTAACGCACCTCTGCAGAGTGTATCAAATTGTGGCTGTCACTCCTTGTTCCGGGAAGGGAACTGCGAACGCGGCAGGAAAGGAACTCCACGAAGTTCTAGTCAACCTGTGAAGACTGACGGGCATAGTTTTCATAATAAAAGCAACCTTTTGAAGAAATGTTTTCAAAACATGCATTGACCTGCGATTTCCTGATCAATGGTCGTAGCTAGTGCATCAAACACCTTTTATTCTTTTAGAACTTGCTGAGTACCTCTGTACTCACTTTCTTTCGACACCCTTGCTAGACTGTGATCCTGAAGTGGAGGCTATCAACGATGGAGCACCAGAAGGAGGCTACGAGTTGGTCTACGATGAACCTGATCTTACCGGCGGAGTGGAAGGCGTAGACTATGGGATAGTCTACGGACCAGATGACACGGAGGTGGAGGAGTAGTGACATACCCTTAGTATCATAGAGCCGAGCAACGTAGAACTTACCTAAATAAGTTGTTGAGCTCTTTATATTTGTTATGAGTTGTAATCGTACTTAAGTAGTATCTTAGGGTGTTCTCATAGGACCTGTGAGAATACCAACTTGTTAAGACAATGTTTGTAATAAAGTATGGAGTGTTATGACCTGCAATGTTTCTGTTGTACCACTCTGAGGGATATGGCAATTTGTGAGGAAGCCCCTTCACAAAGATCATATCAACGACTTGTATACTACAACATGCAGTGGTATGCTGGGTCACCGCAGCCGAGGATCGTCATCAACACACGTCGCCTCATGATCATCGTCGACCATCACCACCTCATGACCACAATCGACATGCATCACCACATGACCGTCACCGACACAAGTCACCTCATGATCATCGTCGACCATCACCACCTCATGACCACCATCGACATGCATCACCATATGACCATCGCCGACACAAGTCACCTCATGATCGTCGTCGACCATCACCACCTCATGACCACCATCGACATACATCACCACATGACCGTCACCGACACAAGTCACCTCATGTTCACCATCGACCAACACCTACCAAGGATCTTCGACGACACCCCCCAAGACATGGTGATGATGCAAGAAGACGAGATCATCGACATGAAGCGGCCAAGGCTACAAAGAACAACAACACCAACCATATGGTGTCCACAAAGCCTAGCGCCACCACCAAAATGGCATCTCCAAGACCGCCTACACATGAGAAGATCTCTAATGGTGCGAGACAAGATACTACATCAACAAGGAAGATGACGCCAAGTGCAAAGAAAGAGGAACCACATCTTATGGTGCTTCCCTCTCCTACCACCATCACATTGAAGTCTCCAAGACCACCTACACATGAGAAGATCTCCAATGGTGCAAGACAAGGCGCTACACCAACAAGCAAGATGGTGCCAAATGCCAAGAAAGAGGGACCACATATCATGGTGCTTCTCCCTCCTACCGCCACCACCATAATGGCGCCTACAAGAAGCTCAAGCCCCAAGATGAAGACGATGTAGTCTACACTTCAAGATGAAGGACGGTCTACACAACTTTATGCCAACATGACAATGATTTGTCCACCAAGACCACGTAGCTCCCAATGCCTTCGTTGCACACAAGACGGTCATCATCTTTGGGAATGCCCCAATCTCCATTGTGATGTGTGCACATCCAACAAGCACATGACATGGGAGTGCAACACATCTCAAGCCCACAAGCTCTACTTCGCCCAATTGGATGCCCAATTCAACAACAAGACACTTCAAGATACCATTGTCTTCAAAGAATGGTGCAAGGAAATGGCAAGAGGACGACTATGAAGTCCACACTTCAAGATGAATCACGAGAAGGCCAAGTCAAGGGTGACGTTGATTCGAGCCTAGCTCTCAATAACACCATAGCGCCATCAAATAGTGTCAACATGGGAGGCGATGGAGTTGAGACGGTTGAGCATGGGATTCTCCCTTCAACCAAGGAGGCAAATGGAGTTGAGAATGGTGAGCATGGGATGATCCCTTCACCAATGGAGGCGCATGGAGATGAGAAAATCGAGCCTACTCCAATATGCTTGATTGAGGAGATGGTACCAATCCCATGTGAGAATGAGAGCCACTTAGCCCACTTGAGTGAGAGTGATAGTGAGTTGAGTGACTCCCACCCAATATGTGAGTTTGAGTGCCTCACATTTGCCGAGCTAGAAGTTCTTGAAGCCAATATGACCCCCAAAGACAAGGCCGAGTGCAAATCCTACTTCAAACACTTTGAGAGCAAGAGTGACACACCACATGAGTTGAGTGAGGATGCTTTGGTTTCTAACAACTTAACCTCTACTCCTCTTGTGTTGTCTTCCTCTTTGCTAGGTTGCTCGGACATCGACGACGCCATTGACATGGAGATGAGGGACTCCACTATATGTGAGATGAGGGACTCCACTATATGTGAGATGAGCGACTCCACTATATGTGAGATGAGCGACTCCACTATATGTGAGATGAGCAACTCCACTATATGTGAGATGAGTGAATCCACTATACATGAGCTTGAGTGCCTCCACCTTGTGGATATGAGTGATACACCATGTGAGATGAGAGTGGTAGTTGATAGGTCATGTGAGGCCATTTCGAATTCTAACAACTTACCCTCTACCTCTAGTGTGTTTCCTTGTGTCTCATTAGGTACCATGGATGACGAGTTCCCGATCATGGAGAAGATGTACATGGTGCATGAAGATGATGCTATCACACCATGCTTGATTGAAGATGAACATGGAGGCCACATGGAGCCTACCTCTTCCACAACACCTACCGCAAATGAGTCGGACTACAAAGGTACCAACATAGGTGTTGATGATGCCATGATCCCACTAGTGGACATGATGATTTGTGAGTTCATGCATGATGATGATGATACAATTGCTATGTCATATGCTTCATTCATTCCTCCATGTGATGCTTTGCTTGATAACATTGTTGATCATGTGGAATTACTTGCTTGTGACAATATGATCATGCCATGCCATGAGTGTTTCAATATATCTCCCATTGCATGCAACTTGTCGAACAATTTCTCTTTCCCATGTGTTGCTTGCAATGACGATAATGAGAATGCTAACGCTTGTGTTGTGACAACCTTGATGAACAATTGCTCTTTCCCTAGGTTTGTCGACAATAATGATAAAATGTTAAACATGTTTTGTGCTAGATGCTTGCAATACTCTCCCATTAATGCAACCAAAATGTTGAATACTTGCTCTTTCCAAGGCTTGGTTTGCAATGATGTTAATATGCTTGTAAATGAGATTGCCCCCATAGCTCTCTCAAATTGTGGAGACTTTGCATATATCCATGTTGAGCAAGTTCCCATGTTTACTCCGCATATTCACCATATCTATTATGATGCTTCGCTTAACGCTAATGGTGATGTGCAAAAGACATGGACCATCATGATGGATGATGTGTTCATCTACCATGCACACACGTTCTTTGCTTTACCTATTGTGTGTGTAGGTACAAGAATGCCAATGTCAACCTCGATTGAGCACGAGTTGACAAAGAGAGCTCTAGAGAGCATAATACAAGTGAGTTCAAGATCGAACCCGACTCTAATACCTTTCCCATGCTTTGCATTGAACATGTCGAACAGTTTCTCTTTCTCTTGGTTCCTTGGCAAGCATGATGATGTGATTCTTACCGTGGGTGTTGCCTCAAACAAGTTGACCAATTCCTCTTTTATTTGGTTTGTAGGCACGCACGGTTGTGCAAATTTCTACTTGGTGAACTTTTTGGATGATATGTTGTGTGTTGCACCAAATATTAGGACCAATTTCTCTTTCCAATGGTTTGTGTGCACACACGTTGATTATATTTTGGACACTCTTCCGTATGTGATTTTGCCAAATTCTCCTCTTATTGCTTCGAGGATGTTGAATAATTTCTCTTTCCGATGCCTTGAGTGCAATAATGCACATGAGTTTCTACATGAGATGGATACCATGGTCGTCTCACAATTTGAAGTTTTTGTGTTCCCACATTTGGAAGATGTTCATATGGAGTTCTTACACATTGACCTTGCACATGCCTTATTCTTGATAAATTTGTGTTGTGCTAACGGTGTTGTGAACATGAATGGACATGTCGTTGATGATATGCTCCTCTATCACGCACACATATACTTTGCTTGGTCTTTGTTGTGTGAAGGTACATGTGACTTGTGGATGAGCGTCAATGAGTGGTTCCGCCCACATACTTCGACGACACAAGATCTATCGATGATATCACACCGACATTATGCAAAGGTGACCTCCTTCTACTTGCGCTCTCTTGCTAAACCCGTGGAACATTGGCTATGCTTTGAGTGTTGTTTGGCTTTTCTTGTGCTATTGATAGGGCTCTTGACAAGTGAAGCGACATTCAAGCGTTGGTGTCATCTACCTCCTCTACACATTCATGAAGATTTATCGTCGAGGACGACTCTTTTTCAAGTGGGGGGAGATGATGCAGCCCGACCTTCGGTCTTCACCGCATCATGTGCTTCATCGCCAAGACGACACGCTAAGGTGAATCTTCTCCTTTACGCGTGCCTCGAATCGCCTACTTGGGACGATATACTACTTCATACTCCGACATATCTTGATGATAGGAACTCGACGACAAGTACGGAGAGAAGAGAGGATGCCATGGAGACCCGAGGACGCAAGGCCGATGTCACGGAAGCATGGAAGAGAAGGAGAAAGAGGAGCTGGACGCTCCAGGCCGGAACTTCCGCCCCTGAAGGCCGGAACTTCCGCCCATGACCGAAACTTCCGCCTCGGAGGACCGGAACTTCCGCCCGCCGGAACTTCCGCCCAAGTTCCGCCCAAGTTCCGAAAGTCCGTCAAAACCATACTGGATGTTACTGCGAGGAAATGGCCGAATTCCGGAACTAGGCCGGAACTTCCGCCCAGACCGGAACTTCCGGCCTCCAGGACCGGAACTTCCGCCCAGATGCTTTGAAGATGTTGTCTAAAAGGAATCCAGCCGGAACTTCCGCCCACGACGACCGGAACTTCCACCCGACCGGAACTTCCGCCACTCAGGACCGGAACTTCCGCCCATACGCATTTCAGCACCAAAACTGGCAGATTCAGCTTGTAACTTATCCCTTCGCCCCACCTACTATAAATAGCCTAATTGGCTCAGATCTGAGATTAGACTTGATGTAAAATTAAACCTGAGCTTAGCTCACCCTTGTGGGAACCCTACCTAGATCTTTGATCTTGTACCCACCCGGGCTCCTTATCGACTTGTCAAGATCTCTTTGGTGACTTCTACCGTTTGTTTGATCTTTTGCTTGCACTTCTACCTATTTGGTCTTTTGCTTGCACTTCTATCAACCTTCCGGTCTTTTCACCCTTCTAGATCTTGCGAGCTTCGATTTGTCGATCTCTTTGCGGGACTTCTACCGGAAGGTCTTTTCTCGCAACCTCTATCGAGTTGGTGTATCGGGCCAACGAGGGAAAACCGGTTTGTGTGCGTGTGTGTGTTGTATCCCCACGATTCCCCCTCGCGTTCTTCGTGTTCATCGCGTTCATCCACCTACCCCCACGAGTTCCACCCAAATCCGTGAAGATCGGGCACATCCTTGGGCTTAGCCCTTATCAAAAGGTCTTTACTATATCGCATGATCCAGATATTACATAATAATTACAAGTTGCATAGCACAAGGCTAGCTCAATATCAGAGTTTACAACGAAACATATCAGCATGGAGCCCTTCATCTTCATGTGCCACAGGCGAGCATGTCGAGTATAGACTCGTAACCCAAACCATCGAACCTCACTCGTTCATCGGAATATCTGCAACATAAAACGTTGCAGCCACGCAGGGTCAATACATTTGGAATTGTATTGGCGAGTATGACTAGAGACTCATAACAAACCAATTAAGTACATTTTCAAGGCGAGGGTTCAAACTTTTATTTTGCACAAAGCAATCATATTATCATCCTAGTTTTTATCCCAGCGATTTTAATCTCCGAACTCCTATAGTGCGCATGTGAGTAGACCAAGCCCAGGGCCCCTACCATGCTAATCTCCTTTTCTTTATTGCACATGTCAGTAAGTAAGGCTCAATACCCTTACCATGCTAATCTCCACTCCATTAGTGTACATGTCAGTAAGTCAGGCTCTACACCCTTACCATGTCACTCATCACCAATGTACATGTCAGTAAGTCTGGCTCAACACCCTTACCATGCCACTCACCACCAGTGAACATGTCAGTAAGTCAGGCTCAACGCCCTTACCATGCCTCCCTCCAATCAACTAGTATACATGTCAGTAAGTCAGGCTTTCTGCCCTTACCATGCCACTCGACCTATACATGTCAGTAAGTCCAGCTCAAACCCCTTACCATGTCGGTCGATCTACAACCTTCTCAAGTACTATTCATATCCGCCCCAATTCATCCAATTGTTATTTTGTCGACTAAAACTAACCTTTCAACTAATACATACCCATGACATGATATTCCACCCACTTATAAAGTAAGCGTATCCAAGCAATCAAACATAGGTTGACGAGAAATGAATCCAATCATAATAAACATATGGCTATCCTGCGCGGGTTTCATAGCAATAGCACACAATCCATCAATAACAATCCTACACATGTACTTGTACTAAAATTCTACTACACATATAGGAAAACAATAGATCTGTTATGATCAAAAGTTCAACTTGCCTTATTTATCGCTGTCGTTCGCACTCTCTTTACAAGAAGAGACCTTACACACCGCACGATCTAGACGATAAAATAATCACAATAAATATCCAGAGAGCACAAACAGAGAAAACACATAACAAAATAATGCATGCATGCTCTCAAAATAGTTTAGGTTCGAAACTATTTTATAAGAATTTGTTTATTCAATAGCAATTTCAAAAAAAGGCATTTTAATACAAACTGTGAACTTATGCAAAAAAATAATTTCGAAAATCACAAATAAGTATTCTAGTGTATGGGAGATTTCATTATATTTAATTTGCGACTGAAATCAACTTAAGATCATTTATATAATTTAAAATATAGCGAAAATACTATAAACACTATTATTAATTTGAAAAATCCTTAAGTTGCGTCAAATCTCAAATTAACAGTACCAAGTTGTGCTTATCATTTTTTTGAATCCAATGATATATTATTTGTTCAAATCCGAGTTATGAAAATATATTTATGATTTTTACAAGATTAAACATTTCGCGGACCTTTTATATTTTTGTCCGAAAAGTGGTCAGAAAAAGTTTCTCGGATGGAGAAACTTTCTACACGAAAGTTACAGAGAATTCAATTACAAACTCAATGCAAAAGGAATCATCTAAAACGGAGCTATGGATCAATTGATACGAAATTTTAAAGTTTTAGATCAGCTAGCATCAATCGTAAATCGAGAATCGATCGGATATGCCCAGCAGTCGGATATGCAGGTGTCAGTTCAGTCTAAACAGACCATTGGATTTGGATCTAACGCCGTATGGGGAATATATGTCTCATACCTATGAGCACAGCACAATGAAACTGTCGGCGTGATTGAAGTGAACGTGCCGGCCTGGGGGTTAGAGTCGTTCACGTCGGCCAGATGCTCCTCCGGCCTGGGGTAGTGGTCGACGGGGTTGCGGGGCTTCATGGGGATTCTCAGAGACTGGCTATTCAGCGTCTCCTCCTTCCTCGGTCGACGATGGCAGTGGGCTGGCCGAGCTCTGTTGCGGCGGAACTCCGGCGAAAGCTCCGGCGATGTTTCCTCGGCGTTCTAGTGGCCTGCAGATCGGGGAAAAGAGGATGGGAGCGAAGTGGTAGATCAAGGGGAAAAATATTGGTGCAGGCGAGAGGGTCTCAGGAGGTCTGAGACGACGGTGACATTAACGGATTAACCTCCGAAGCTCAGCGATGGCGGCGGCGGCTCGAACTCCGGCGAGAAATTTGCGCAGCCTGGCGGCGCAACAATTGGGGATTTCGGGGAGCAAAAACGGAGAAGATTATGGGGTATTTATAGACGAAGTTTCGTGGAAAAAGGGGTAAAAATCCGAGAGAAATCGGGCGAAGTAGTTGGCACTTCTCGCGTCTGTAACAAACTCGTACGCAGGTTGGACTCTATCCCAAGCTAGAAGATGATCGTGGGTCCCAGCGATTATTGGAAAAAAAAAAAAAAGAAGCTGCTGCGCTGCTGCCTCGCATGTGCGTGCCGCTGGGCCAGCACGGCCGTACACGAGCGCGGCCGTACGCGACTCGCATATACGCAGGCTGCCTGGCTCGATGATGAGCTCGTTCGTTGCCTTGCCACACTTTTTTTTTCTTTATTCTCTTTTCTTCTCCGTTCTAGTTACTAAAACAGACGCAAATAAAAATACTAAAATTTGTAAATACTCCCAGTATTGTATCTAGATTTAATGGACACAGCCCCAATCCAGTAAAGCACTAGGATAAAAATAGTTTGCATATAGATTAATCAACAAGGAGCAAAACTAGTAATATAAAACACTTTTATGCAAGAAACATGTAAAACATTTTCTAAAACTGAAACTTTGACAGGCTGATATGATGCAATGCATAAATTTTAAAATTCTCAGATTTTGGGATGTTACATAGGTTCCTGCAAATTGTGAGTGCATTCTTGTGCATTAATGAGTCTCTCTTTATCATCAATGATATAAGGATTCAACCTTCAAAAAAAAAATGATATAAGGATTATCACTGTAACTTTCTATGCAAAAATTAAGGATAGAAGAGACATAATATTTAAGGTCCTTACAAGCAACACAAGTTTCATAATTTTTAGACATGAAGGATTCGATCTCAGAAGCTCCCATAAATCAGATAAATTGTTCTACCTCTTCGAACACAAAATGAATATAGTTATTCCAATTATAGTTCTTAATTAAAACTTCTTCACTAAAGCCACATTGGAATTTCAGATGTTTAGTATCCTGTTTAGAGCAACAATTTATATCATGGCGTTTAAGCAAGATTTTAGCAATTGTATTCAATTTTTCTATCACAGCACTCATGACTTTACCCGTTCTTGATTCTCTATAATTCATATATATTTCAATAAGCTCCGAATAGGTTGTGGGTTCTCCCATAACAACAGTTTTTAATTTTTTGGTTTTTCAAATTTTTATAGATTTTGGGGTATATAAGAAAAGTAAAATAAGACAAAAACAAACTAGACAAAAATAAACTAAGCAAAATAATACTAGACAGAAATAAACTAAGCACAAATAAACTAGACAAAAGTAAACTAAGCAAAACAAAATAAAATAAAATAAAAACAGAGAGAGATGTAGAGTGTACTCCCCAGGTGAACTTATGAGTAGAGCTATGCCTCCCCGGCAACGGCGCCAGAAAATAGTCTTGATAACCCACAAGTATAGAGGATCGCAACAGTCTTCGAGGGAAGTAAAACCCAAATTTATTGATTCGACACAAGGGGAGGTAAAGAATACTTATAAGCCTTAACAAATGAGTTGTTAATTCAGCTGCACCTGGAAAAGTACTAGTAACAGTGGTGATGTGAAAGCAGCAGTAATATGAGAGCAATAGTAACAGTAACACAGCAGCAGCAGTAACACAGAGGCAATGGCATCAGAAAATAGTTGATACTACTTCCAATGTCATATAGGAACGAGTATATGATGATGAGAGATGGACCGGGGTTCCCAGCTATCTACACTAGTGGTAACTCTCCAATAACAAGTGACAAGTGTTGGGTGAACAAATTACAGTTGGGAAATTGATAGGATTGAAATAGCATTAAGACAGAACATCAATTTATTAATCATGTAGGCATGTTTTCCATATATAGTCATACGTGCTCGCAATGAGAACCTTGCATAACATCTTTTGTCCTACTAGCCAGTGGCAGCCGGGCCTCAAGGGAATCTACTGGTAATTAAGGTACTCCTTTTAATAGAGCACCGAAGCAAAGCATTAACACTTGGTAAAAACATGTGATCCTCATATCTAAGCCTTCCCCTCCAGTTATCCCAGTTGCTGTCACTCTGGGGCCTCGGGTTCCAGACATAGACATGTGCAAACAACTTGTAGATATAATCTAAGCAATAAATATAGAGCTTAAATCTAAGATCATGCCACTCGTGCACTAGTGACAAGCATTAAAAACAACAAGATTGCAGCAACAATAACTTCACAAACTTTATAGATAGACTAATCATAATGTAACAATTCATCGGATCCCAACAAACACAACACTGATTACATCAGATGGATCTCAATCATGTAAGGCGGCTCATGAGATCATTGTATTGAAGTACATGGGAGAGAGAGTACCAACTAGCTACTGCTAGAACCCGTAGTCCATGGGGGAACTACTCACGGAGCATGATGGAGGCGGTGGCGTCAATGGAGATGGCTTCCGGGGGCACTTCCCCGTCCCGGCGGCGTGCCGGAACAGAGATGATGTCCCCCGAATTGGAGTTTCGCGATGGCGGCGGCGCCCCTGGAGTCTTTCTAGAGTTTCGTCAATTGGTGTCGGGTTTTTAGGTCTCGAGTGATTTTATAGGCGAAGAGGCGGCGCGAGGGGGTGCCTGGGGGGCCCACCCCATAGGGCGGCGCGCCCCACTCCTAGGCCACACCCCAGTGTGGTGTGGGGGCCCTGGGCCTCCTCTCCGGCTCCCCTTCAGTGTTCCGGTCCGTCTCGGTGAAATAAGATGTTTGGCTTTTGTTTCGTCGAATTCCGAGAATATTGCCCAAATAGCCTTTCTGGAACCAAAAACAGCAGAAAACAGGAACTGGCACTTCGGCATCTTGTTAATAGGTTAGTTCCGGAAAATGCATAAAATCATTATAAAGTGTGAGCAAAGCATGAAGGTATTGTCATAAAACTAGCATGGAACATCATAAATTATAGATACGTTGGAGACGTATCAGTGGTCAGCACAGCACTTGTAGTCGAAAGAGAGGAAGAAGGAAAACTCCATGGAGTTCAGAGGCCGGTATATTTCATCAGTGAAGTTTTATCGCCTTCAAAACAACGATATCCGCAGTACCAGAAGCTAGCATATGGAGTGGTTACGACCACAAGAAAATTGCGGCACTATTTTTTGGCGCATCCGATAATAGTGGTCAACGAGGCGCCTTTATCCAATATACTAAACAATCCAGAGGCTACGGGTTGTGTCTCCCTTTGGGGAATAGAGCTTTCTCCTCGGGACATCACGTATGAAAAAAAGAAAAGCAATAAAGTCGCAAATTCTACCAGATTTCATCGCAGAGTGGATGGAGCTACAAAATACAGGACCCCCGGATTTATCGAGAACCTGGACTATGAACTTCGACGGGTCCAAGAGATTAGAGGGAGCTGGAGCAGGCGTGATACTAATATCACCTGAAGGCGACAAATTAAAGTATGTCTTATGGATGACATTTCCAAACGCGTCTAACAATGAGGCAGAATACGAAGCTCTTATACACGGGATGAAGATGGCGAAGGCTTGTGGTGCAACTCGACTAAAAATATTTGGCGACTCACAATTGGTGGCTCAGCAAGTCATGAACCAATGTGATGCAGTCAATGATAGTATGGTAGCATACAAAGAAGTGTACAACGAGCTAGAGAAGCTGTTTGATGGATGCGAAGTAATTCACATCAGTAGGTTGAGCAATGATGAAGCCGATGTTCTTGCAAACATTGGGTCGCAATGTCTCGCAATTCCACTAGGCGTGTTCTGGGAAGAGATAGCCGAGAGATCTACAAAGCCGAAGAAAGCACAGAAGAAACAGAAGGATGAGAAACCCTCGGGGGCTCCAAAAGAAGCACTAGAAGAAGAAGAGGAACATGACCTAGTAATGATGGTGCAAATTCCATGGATGCAAGCGTACATATCATACATCCTAAGGAAAGAAATACCCGATGGCCCAGTTGAAGCAAGGCGAGTTATTAGACGATCTAAAGCCTTCTGTGGTCAAAGGGGAGTTGTACAAGCGAAGTATTTTGGGAGTGTTACAAAGGTGCGTCACACCCGAAGAAGGAAGGCTAATTCTGAAGGATGTACATGAAGGAATATGTGGTCATCACGCAAGCAGTCGAGCTATAGCAACCAAGATTTTCAGAGCAGGATTTTATTGGTTGACAGCAATCGAAGATGCGAAGGAGATAGTTCGAACTTGCGACGCGTGCCAGAGATTTGCCGCAAAACCTCATTCTCCGGCAGCAGAGTTGATGCCAATACCGTTGTCTTGGCCCTTTGCTCAGTGGGGTCTCGATATGGTGA
Organism: Lolium perenne; assembly: GCF_019359855.2. Lineage (NCBI taxonomy): Eukaryota > Viridiplantae > Streptophyta > Magnoliopsida > Poales > Poaceae > Lolium > Lolium perenne. The sequence continues at coordinate 132,503,105 of NC_067245.2, forward strand.
GAAAATTACACAAGGCCTCACCAGGAGGATACGAGTATATGCTCGTCGTTGTCGACAAATTTACCAAGTGGATAGAAGCAAAGCCGATCAATTCACCAGACGGAGCGTCGGCAATCAAGTTCGTGAAAAGCATCGTTTTTCAGTTTGGAGTACCTCATAGCATCGTCACGGACAATGGTAGTAATTTCACATCCAAGGAATTCAAGGCATACTGTGCAGAGTTGGGCATCAAACTGCACTTTGCGTCAGTTGCGCACTCGCAGACCAATGGTCAAGTCGAGAAAGCCAATGGAATCATTTGCAATGGTATCAAGAAGCGCCTGCTAGCACCATTGGAGAAAGCGCGACATACTTGGCCAGAGGAGCTGCCAAGTGTACTATGGAGTATTCGAACAACACCAAATACAGCGACACAGGAAACTCCGTTTTTCCTGGTCCATGGAGCTGAGGCAGTATTGCCGATAGAAATAGAGCATGATTCTCCACGAGTCACGGAATATGATGAAGAAGCTTCCAGAAAAGCATTGGAGGACGATGTCGATGCACTTGACGAAGCTCGAGACGAAGTATTATCACGGGTCACCAAGTACCAGCAAGACTTGAAAAACTACCACATTCAACGTTTGCGACCAAGATCCTTTCAGGTCGGCGACTTAGTTCTACAGCTCACGCAAAAAAGCCATGAAAAACTCGAGTCGCCGTGGCTTGGCCCTTACATAGTCACAGAAGTAATCGAAGGAGGAGCGTACAGGATAAAGGACAAGAAGACTGGGGTTCCCGAGCAAAATCCCTGGAACGTGGCGCAGCTAAGGCGTTTTTACGCTTGAAGTCGAAATATAGTCCTCCTTGTAAACATACAATGTACTGAAACGCCCGGGAGTTTTCAGACGCACTCTTTTCCTTTCAGGGCACCGAGTGGGGCTGAAAGGTTTTTAATGAGGCGGGCTCACGGTGCTGCAATATAGTAAAAGATATTGGTGATATACATCATTTTTTGTCGACAGGCTCAGGGGCGCATAACCCGTGGCAACAAAATATATATACACGCTCGCAAAATAGTAACTTCATCGAGGCGCAAACATAGCTCGAGTTCTGGCCAAAGGCTCGGGGGCTTTACAATATAGATTATATCTTCCAATATAGACAACTTCATCATCAAGAAAAATTCGACAAAAGAAAGAAAATATATGAACTCCCGCAATATAGTAAAACTCAGTTGTTACCCAATATATCATCTATGTTTACACCTTCATTGTTTGCAGCACCAGTTTTATGTTCAGCATTGCTACCTTTTACAAAGAATTCTGAGTCCATCCGAAGAAGTTCATCCATCATTTCTTCGGCTACAGGGGTTACAGTGTCGTTGATTTTGTCGATGTTCCTCTTCCACTTCGTTTGCTTGGCCAGACACTTGGCGATAATTTGAGTCAGATCTAATTTCGGGTAGCAGATCTGTATCATAATCATGGCGAATCTTGCCCCAGCAGATAGCTGAGCCCGTACAAAATTATGGATACGAGGGGCATCTCGGAACTTCTCCATCACAGTAGGGAGAGTGTCTGGTATTTTGTTACGAGGAAACATGGTACTATAAACTAGAGACAAGGTTCTTGTGCAGAAGTCGAGAAAATCACTGACCTGACTCACGCGATCTTGAAATCTGATTATTTGGCGAGTACGCTCAGGAGTAGCCCAGAAATTGGAACCATGTTGACGAGCAAGCCTGAGAAGCACATTGGTTCGGGCTTCCACGCGTTGATCTTCGGCAGCAGTATCCAAAAAGAACCTATTTTAGCGAGAGCATCAGTAAGCAATTAAGACAGTAAGAACAAAAGACAGCATGACTACGTTTGCGGAGCGTACCCATCATATCCAAGCTAGCATCGTTCATTAGTTGAAGCATAAAATTTTCTCGGGAAGTAGCTTCAGTAGCCTCAGCAACCGCAGTTTCCTTCAACGCTATAGCTTCCCGAGCTTGCTGAACAGCCAGTTTTTCATTTTCAGATGATCTCCGAGATTGTTCCATTATCACGAGAGATTGTTTTTTCATCGACTGCAGTTGTTGACAAAGTTCGTCCAAATCTTCATTCTGTGTAGCACTCGACGAACCTCCAATAAACTTGTCAGCGGAGGACCTTTTCGAGTAAGATGTGGCAGGCAAAGCAGCAGAGGGAGGCACCACGGTGTAATTGTCAAAAATTAACTGGAAGAAATACTTCGATATCATTATCTCGGCAACATAGCTTTTCATTAATAAGGTCAGATAGTTACATGGCTATTACAAAGGAGGATTCCTACTGGACTAGTGGGATAGTTGTCGCCAAAACTACTTTGGCGACAGCATCAAAAGAGAAGAAAAACAAAAGAGAGACGAGGTGGTCTACTTGACCTCCGGCTTCGACGAACTGGGAGCGGGAGTTGGCTTGCATCCAAGGAAGGCGAGGATTGGCTTTGAGTTTGGCTTGGCAGCCTTAATCAAAGACTGCCATTTCTTCGTCTCCATCTCCTTTATATCGCCAAGTTTAGCCCAGTCGACATCTTGTTGGCTGTCAGCAACCAAAGCAATGGTGCCTTCGACACCAATCTTCAGGCCTTCTTGTCGCAGATTGAGCCCAAGATCTTCTTTCGAATTGAAGCACTTGGCGAGAGCTGTAAAAGTCTCGGGCTCTTTCTTCCTAGCAAAGAAGTAGGGGAAAAGCTTCAACAGACCTGCTTTAGCGTCAGCAAGGCCTTCGCGTGCCTCGTCTCCATGAATCTCAAGGAGGGAGAGCGCGTCAAGAAGGCGGTCTCCTTCAAGACTTTCCAAGTCGAAATCCTGATGCGTTTTCCCTACAAACAAGCAAAAGGAAGCTCGTCAAAAAGTGCGCCAGGAAAAATATGATCATCCGAAGAAATAACAATGGTTTGAAGTACTCACTGACAAAACGCCAACTCTGCGACTCCAAGCGAGCAAGGATTTCATCTTCTCGAGCAGACTGCTGAGCAATGTTTTCGTTTAAAGAAGTTTCCGCGTCTTGAAGTCTTTTTCGAAGATCTTCGACAGCGGTAGCATCTGCTTCAGCTTTCTTGCGAGCTTTTTCGCTTTGCTCCAATTTAAGAGCAAGAGCATCAGCGCGCTTGTTGGCTTCCGCAAGATTGGCTGGTAAAACAATCGACAGTAATAATGTCATGACAAAAGAATCAGGGGGAAGTCATTTGCCAGAAGAAGCAGCAAAAATAGTACCTTCAAGCTTTTTCGCATGGTCACGGTACCCGACGAATTGGGTACCGAGACGGATAAACTCCTTCATCAAAGGCTGCAAAGAAAAATAGAGATCAAAAAATCAATATAGGAAGCAAAAAAGTTCGACAGCAACAAGCAAAGGAGAGTCGAAAGCATTGAAAAATTCAGAACATAAAAGAAGAAATGAACAACTTACATCATCCATTGAAGGAGTCGTGGAACTACCAATTAGCAAGGTAGGCTCCTTGGCCGGCTCAACCCTAGCCCTCTTTGGTGAAGGGGCATGGGGGCTTGCAATTGGAGTTGGATTCTCGATGTCTTGCTGAGGAGGCGAGGTTTCATCCCCGTCAGGCTGAGCTTCAGAGACAACTAAAGTACGCGACGTACTCGTTCGAGCAGTCGCGTCAATAGGTGGATCTTCATCCTCGTCACCACTACAATAAAAAGGCGACAATATAAGAAACAACATAGACAAAATATCAAGAGCAAACAACAAAGAGCAGCAAGAACTTACGAGCTGACAAGAGCATCTTCGTAAGGGTTGAGTTATCCTTTCCTCAGTAGGAACAACTTCTTCGGCAGGAGATGCGCCGGCTTTGGAGGTGCCACAATCGGCAACTTCGTCCCTTTTTCTCTTGTTCCTTGGAGAAACAACGGAGGGGAGGGAGTGTGTCGATGCGGTAGCCTCGGATTCATATTCCTTTTCAGAGGAAGCTGCGGGTTTGTGAGAAACCGCGACTTCGCACTCAGGAGGAGGAAGAACCCGGGTGTCTTCAGTAATGATGGCGCGATCTTCAACCTCTCCACCTTCGGGAAGGGGAGGAAGAGGCGACGCAGTTTTGTGGTTCTGGACAAGATAGAAAAAATATCGACAGGACTTTGTATCAATAACAGCAGTCGAAGAAATAACAGTAAAAAAAGAGAAGAAGTAAGTGAATGAACAAGCAGACGATAAAAATATATTACCTACGGAAGCGTGTTGGTGGCGCTATATGGTGTCACACGGCAAGATGACGGGACAGTGTCTTTCTTGCTAAGCGACGAGATTTTTTGGACAAGTTTTTCTAAGTCCTTGACCGGTAAATCTATCGACATGCGAGCTTGCAAAGGTTGCACCCTAATCCTAAGGAAATATGCCGTGATTTGGATACCCGACAATTCTTGTCCACGGGTATTTTGAAGCTCGTGGATGCGCGTCATCAGCACCTCTGTCGCCGCTTTTTCTTCGTCGCTAGCCTCTGCGTCCCAGGACCGGCGGCGACAGATTTTTTCGTTGCCATCGAAAGGGGGAATGTTGTGTTCTGCCGAGTCGTGACTTTCCTCGTAGATATACAACAATTTTTTGCACCACCCTTGAACTGAGTCAGGGAATTTGACATCGAAGTACTCGACATCAGGGCGGACACAGATAACAACGCCGCCTATGTTATAGGCAACGTTGGGAGAGCTATTACGGCGAAGGAGGAAAATGCGCTTCCATAAAGCCTAGTTAGGCTGGACTCCAAGGAAAGATTCGCAAAGAGTGATAAAGATCGAGATGTGGAGGATGGAGTTGGGAGTAAGATGGTGAAGTTGCCATCCGTAAACAAAAAGCAACCCACACAGAAAATCATGAATTGGGGAAGAAAGACCATGGATGAGGTGGTCAACGAAACTGACCCGGTACTCGATCGGAGGAGATGGATAGCTCTCCTCGCTGGGGAAGAGCAGCGAATCTTTCCTTTTGCTGATCCCAAGCTTCTTCAGCAAGTTGATGTCTTGAGCGGAGATCTTGGATCTCTCCCACTCAGTGCTCCCCAGATCCGTTGTCACCATTTTCGCTTCGGGGGTGGTATGCCTTGAAAGTCTTGGCCGCCGCGGCATCAACGATGGTGTGGAGAAAGTGGAGCAGTGCGCGTGCGCTAGAACTTGGATGTTGGCAATGGAGATTGGAGCAGAGGAGGTATGAGCACAGGTGCGGCGAAGGGGAATACGCGAGGAAGAATGAGAGTATTTATAGCAAGCTTAGTCGGAACGCCGCACCGTTGGATGTTCTCCAAATAAACTTGATGCTTTACACGTGGATCAAAGGGTACAATGGTACTTTTACCATGATGGAACTGGACAGGCGCTACAGCGCGTGGAGCAGAAAAAGTGGAGGACGTGTGTCCCCCACTTGCGTAACGTGTCAACAGGTCGCAGGTTTTGGGCCCGCAGGTCAGTGAACGGACGGCTCTCGCGTCTTCCCAATACAAAGATCGTGGCTATCGTCAGTAGTGATGTCACCTTTTTAACGGAAAATCTCGGCTATGAAGATTACTGAAATTGGCGGCAGACAAAGACTATTGATTATTTTGAGAAGCCTTTGATCAAATACAAGTTTTTGCTCAAACGCTCGGGGGCTACTTTGGAAAAAAGAAAAATTCAAGTATGACAAAATAGAAATGGCGAGAGCCTATGACCAAATACAAGCATTTGTTCATAGCCTCGGGGGCTACTCCCATCGGGAGCGCTGGTCGCGCACCCGATAGATATGAAAAGTTCGAGAAAGAATGACAATATAGCAACATAAGGCATTAAAGTGTTGAGCCTATAACCAAGCACTAGTCCTTGGCTGTAGCCTCGGGGGCTACTCCCATCGGGAACGCTGTTCGCATGCCCGATGAAATTATAAAAAAAAGAGAAGAAAAAGTGAGCATATTTCGAGTTATACAAATAACTCAGAATTTGTGCCCAATTTTTTGGGGAATCCATGCCCAATTTTTAGGGGAATCCATGCCCAATTTTTTCAATACATGGCTGACGCCGGCGACCATATATGGGCGGCGCCGCCGTGCAAAAGGAGTTGCTACACATTTTCAACAGAACACATTTTCAACTGAACATAATTGCACACATACATAGACATGGTTCAAATTCAGGAACTAAACATTGTGGCACGAACAGACAAACGGTTGGAATTACAACACAATAACTCTAGCATATATTCTACCTTCTTCTCCTCCTGACCAACATATCACTGAATTCACCCTAATTTCAGTTCCTACACATCACTCAGGTACAACAGATGACAAAAGCTACAGATAACACCCAAACCATGAAGCCTCTCATTTTCTTTGGTTCATGGTTGCTCTGTTTCCTTGCAGCAAGCAGAAACTTTTCTTCCTGGAGCCTCTCAATTTCTACCTGGAGCCTCTCAATTTCTTCATCTCGATCCCAAACAGCATCACGCAGATCACGAACTAATTCTTTGTGATGTTCATCCAGCGGATCATCAATCCACGTAAACACTTGATGCGGGGTGGCCTTCGGTCACCTCCACACCAAGACCAACAAGTCCCCCAAGTGGACCGATGACACGAGCCCGAGTCAAAGCGCTACATGATGAGGTGAACTCGCTCCTCACCACCCTTGATCTTGGTACACCTTGGGACGGATTGCTACCTCATGCCGACGTGTTATGTGTCATTAGGTACAAGGAGCATCAAGGTCACCAAGAGGAGGAAACGCCATGGTCAAAGGGAGGAGAGGAGCAGCTGGACAAGAAGATGGACACGAAGATGGACATGGAGCTGTACAGGAAGTCGCCCGAAGAGCACAAGGAAGAGAAGACGGACGGCCGGTCCAGAACCCGGTCAGACCGGCCCCCTGACCGGATCACCCGGTCCACAGCCCGGTCTGACCGGCCTCCTGACCGGGCCGCCCGGTCAGAAACCGGGATTCGCGCTCGTGACATCCGGGCGCCATCCAGGGGACTTGGAGCCTCGTCCGGTCTCCGCCGGTCCACGAGCTCCGGTCTGAAACCGGCCTGCCCGGTCACAGGCCCGGTCCGACCGGCCCCCTGACCGGCCTGCACGACTTAAGTTATATTTTCGGCCCGAACTTACCTTTTCGGCCTGTGACGCCTTGTAAGACTATATAAGCACCCCAAGCACCCCTTTAGCTCTTTAGACTTGTTTTGAACTCAAACCTACCTTTGAGCTTAGTCTCCCTTGGGTATCATCCCTCTGTAATCAAGGCACCTTAGTTGTTGACTTTGAACTTGTTGAGTGAGATTCTAGTACAAGCTACTCTCTCTCCCTCACCAAGTTCTTCCTCTCCAACTCCAATCTCTCCCCGGGGAATTCTACCGCGTGTCTCTTCCTCGGAGATTCTATTGGCGTGGTCCATCGAGCCACGGAGGTAAGCATCGGGTGTATCGGGTTGTGTGTGTGCGTGAGTCTCGGAGTTCCTCGTGTTCGTCGCGTTCTTCGTGTTCCTCGCGTTTTCCCATCTTCCCCCTTGGTTTCGAAGTCAATCCGCGAGATCGGGCCACACACGGGGTCTTAGACCTCATCATATGGTATCAGCAGCCTTTGGTTTCCGCGGATTTGACCCCCCACCCACCCGATTTCGTCCCTAGAAAATTTTCCAAAAAATCCCCAAAAATAGCCCTAAATTGCCTCTTGACCGATCTGTGATTTGGTTGCGTTTTGAGTGGTTTTGGTCCGTGGATCTGGTGTTGTTGTGCTTGATCTACTATTTCCCCAACTTTTAGCCTCCAATTCCATCGTTTCCCTTCGATTTGGTCGATTTGGCTTGGTTTTCGTGAAGAACAGGAGAGAGAAATCACGCGATCCGGTTGAGCACCGGTCCAACCGAACTCTGACTCGGCCGGTCCGGTCCAGAATCCGGTCGACCGGCCATACAACCGGCCGGGCCGGTCCAGCAGCCGGTCCAACCGGGCCTCCGACCGGGCGACGCAACGCCACTCCTTCGACCTTGTCTTCCGGCGATCTCCACCACCACCACCACCACCACCACCATCATCGCAGGTATAACTTGCAGGTCACCTTGTAACCCCTCTTCCTTTTGCGATCTATCCCATCGAGCATTGCTTGTCTAGTGTCGCGAGACATTGCACGTGGCCCCGCATTGTGAGGTGTGTGTGTCGCGTTGAGTAAGGCACCCAAGTAAACACTCGTGTGGCAAGATAGCAAAAACGAGGCTAACGCTAACATAGTGCGTCAAAAAGCCCCAAAAACACAAAAAGAGTGCGAGTAGCACCATACATCCATACATCCATACATCCATACGCCCATACATACAAAGTGTCCACGTGCCACCAAAGATACAAACGAGTGCAAGTGCCGCCATATACAAAGGAGAAAAAGCTTTTAAGCAAAGAGAGATAGGACAAGAGAGGCCACGTGTGAATCTTGTTGTCTCTTCCTTTGCAACCAAAGCTTTGGCTCTCCTTGTGTTAGTGTGACACCGAGCACTTATACATACACTTTTCCGCTCACTTTTGGTTGCACTAACCCCGCTTATCTCGTGTGTGTGTTCCACATCTTTTTCCGTGTTTATAGTGATCTTCACATTGACATTTGGATTTTTGGACCTCACCCACTTTTAACAACATACTCGATCTTGGATTTGTCTTTTGGCTTTCCACAACACTCGCCTAACACCATATTTGCTAGCTTTTGCGTGTGGTTTTGCGTGTGTCCCCGATACACTTGATCTTGCTTTCGGTTTGGTGGATTACCTCAATACTATCTTACCTTGGTAAGAGTGCGAGGTAGTCTCCTTCCACTAACATACACAACATAGTTGTTGTCTTTGCATCATGGATAGGAACGGAGATACCAATAGGGATGAAGAGATCCTTCGCAACACCGAGAGGTTGGCTACTCAACACAACCTATGGACGCAACGACAAGAGTTCAAGGAGCAACTCTCCCTCTTCGAGACGCGCATCGATGAGCAATACGATGAAGTGGCTCACAACTTCTCCACCGTGAACCACGACTTGGCCCTTCTTCGTGAAGCTACGGACAACTTGAATGGCCAAATGGCGGCCAATGATGCCAACATGGAGCGGCGCATGGATAGCCTCGAGCGCGCCATCACCAACTTGGGTCGCCATCGTCGACACCGCTCTACTTCCTCTTCATCAAGCTCTTCCTCAAGGCATGAAGACCATTACTCTCATGGTGGCCTTTCGTCCCCAAGCTCTTCCTCAAGGCGTGAAGACCATCATCGACCGCATCGCTCACATGCTCGTCATGAAGACTCCCGCTCCAACTCTAGGCGTGGAGAAATACATCGCCATGCTCGTCCACATGAGCGTCCTCCACAAGAACAAGTCCTTCACCAAGATCCTCAAGATCCACCTCGGCGAGATCTTCGTCGCCACCCTCGCCATGACCAACGTGGACGAGGAGAGCCTCACCATGATCAAGATGAGAGACCCAACATTGAGCATCGTCCTCAACCGCGACAAGATCTTCAACCACATCCTCACCGGGAACCAAGTGAAGCAAGTGTTCAACTCCAACGCCAACCCAATGCTATGGTTGGCCGTAGAAGACCTCCTATTCCACCTCTAGCCGCAAGAGATGAAGGCGCCCTCCTCGTAGAAGAACCTTGGAGGATGAAGAGAACATGTTTGGAAGACTCAAATTCACCATGCCAAAGTTCAAAGGAGAAGAAGATGCCGAGGCCTACCTCTCATGGGCACTCAAGGTGGACAAGATCTTCCGCATCCACAACTACTCCAGTGCCAAGAAAGTGGCTATGGCATCACTCGAGTTTGAAGACTACGCCAACACTTGGTGGGAGCAAGTCCTCACTCTTCGAGAAGAAAAGGGTGAACCTCCAATTGACACTTGGGAAGATATGAAGAAGGAGATGCATGCTCGCTTTGTCCCAACGCACTACATGACCGACCTCTTCAACAAGCTCCAAAAGTTGAAGCAAGGCACCAAGACCGTTGAGGAGTTTTACAAGGAGATGGAGCTCACTATGATGCGAGCCAACATCCAAGAGTCCGAAGAGCAAACCATTGCTCGCTTCTTCAATGGCCTCTCTTACCCCATCAAGCGGATCGTCGAGTTCCAACCCTACTCCAACATGGTTGAGTTAGTCCACCAAGCATCGAAGGCCGAGCGCCAAGTGATTGAGGACATCAAGTACTCCAAGGCCAAGACCTACTTCACCTCCAAGCTCGCCACATCGACTCCTCCTACTACATCAACTCCTTATGCTACAAGTGCCAAGGCCGACGCCTCATCTACACCTTCCAAGAAACCGACTATCCAAAGTCGCATGAAGCAAACGGTCTCCTCCACCGCCTCCTCTAAGGCATCCACGGGACCCTCTAGTGTCACTTGCTTCAAGTGTGGCACCCAAGGTCACAAATCGTTTGAGTGCAAGAACACCAAGGTCATGATCACTATGGAGAATGGTGACATCGAGACTCTTGATGAGGATGAATATGAAGCCCTTGTGCAAGCCGCCGTGGAAAGTGAAGAAGCTTATGAGCAAGAAAGTGGAGAAGATCCTCTCTTATGTGAGCATGACCCAAGTCCCTCACTTGTGGTCGCAAGGGTGCTAACCACACAACCTCATGATATGGAAGAACAACGGTGCAATATCTTCCAAACCCGTGCCGGAATTGGTGGCAAGTCTATCAAGGTCATCATCGATGGTGGAAGTTGCCATAACCTTGCGAGCACCGAGTTGTGTGAGAAGCTCCACCTCAATCTCCGCAAGCATCCTCACCCCTACCATATCCAATGGTTGAGTGACAAGGGCAACGTCAAGATACAACATACCGTCACCGTCAACTTCAAGATCGGCCCTTATGAGGACACCATCGAGTGTGACGTGGTACCCATGATGGTGTGCCACATGTTGCTTGGCCGCCCTTGGCAATATGACAAGAAGGCTATACATGATGGACTCTCCAACACATACACCTTCAAGGTCAACGACAAGAAGTTCGAGTTGCGCCCGATGACTCCTAGCCAAATCATCGCGGATAATGCGAAGGCTTTAGCGAGGGCACAACTCCGCACCCACCATAGTGAGATGAGAGGAGAGGGAGCGACCCACCATAAAGATAGTGAGCGCCACAAGCCATACATGAGTGAGTCCAAGAGTGTCCTTCTAGCCACCAAGAGTGAGTGGAGAGAGCTCCAAGAGAACCCATCCACCATATTGCACTATGTGCTCATATGCAAGGGACCCTCGTCGGCGACTAACGACTTAACCAACATTCCTCCGTCTTTGTTGTCTCTTTTGCAGGATTTCAAGACGTCTTCCCCGACGAGCTCCCTCATGGACTACCACCACTCCGCGGCATAGAACACCGCATCGACCTCATACCCGGCGCTCCGCTACCAAACCGTGCCGCATACCGCACCAACCCCGAAGAGACGAAGGAGATCAACCGCCAAATTCAAGATCTCCTCGCCAAAGGGTACGTCCGAGAAAGCCTTAGCCCTTGTGCGGTTCCCGTGATTCTTGTGCCTAAACCGGATGAGACGCAACGGATGTGTATGGATTGTCGCCCCATCAATGCCATTACCGTCCGTTACCGCCATCCCATTCCGCGTTTAGATGACATGCTTGATGAACTTAGTGGTGCCACGATTTTCTCTAAAATCAATTTGCGTAGTGGTTACCATCAAATCCGCATGGCTATTGGTGATGAATGGAAAACGGCATTCAAGACCAAACTCGGTCTCTATGAATGGCTCGTTATGCCTTTCGGTCTTTCCAATGCTCCTTCTACTTTCATGCGCCTCATGAATCACATCTTGCGTCCTCTCATTGGCAAGAGCGTGGTTGTCTACTTCGATGATATTCTTGTTTATAGCAAAAACCTCGAGGACCATGTGCAACATGTGAGAGAAGTCTTGTGCATCTTGCGCCATGAAAAGCTTTATGCTAACCTCCCCAAGTGCACATTTGCTCAAAACAAATTGGTTTTTCTTGGTTTTGTGGTTTCCGCTAATGGGATTGAAGTTGATTCTTCCAAGGTGGAGGCCATCCATAATTGGCCTACCCCTACAAATGTTGGCCAAGTTCGAAGCTTCCATGGACTTGCCGGGTTTTACCGCCGCTTTGTGAAAGACTTTAGCACCATTGCTTGCCCTTTGAATGAGCTTACCAAGAAGAATGTTCCGTTTGTTTGGGGCAAGGCCCAACAAAATGCTTTTGATGAGTTGAAGAAACGCCTTACCGAAGCTCCACTTCTTGTTCTTCCAAATTTTGCAAAAACTTTTGAGATTGAGTGTGATGCAAGTGGGCTTGGTATTGGTGGTGTTCTTATGCAAGAGGGCAAACCCGTGGCATACTATAGTGAGAAGTTAGATGGCGCACGCCTCAACTATCCTATATATGACAAGGAGCTCTACGCTTTGGTTCGTGTTCTTGAAGTTTGGCAACACTATCTTTGGCCAAAAGAGTTTATCATTCATTCCGACCATGAGTCCTTGAAATATTTGAAAAGCCAACACAACTTGAACAAACGACATGCAAAATGGGTCGAGTTCATTGAGTCCTTCCCATATGTGATCAAATACAAGAAGGGCAAGGACAATGTTGTGGCGGATGCTCTTTCCCGCAAAAACACCCTTTTGCTAACTCGTTTGGATTTTCATGTTTTGGGACTTGAAGAGATCAAAGAACTCTATCCTTCCAATTCTTTCTTTGCTCCCATTTTTGAGAAGTGCTCCGTTGAGCGAGGAGTGGATGATTTCTATTTGCATGATGGCTATTTGTTCAAAGCTAACAAGATTTGCATTCCCGAGTCTTCGCTTCGAAAATTGCTTTTGCAAGAGTCACATGGAGGAGGTCTTATGGGTCACTTTGGTCGAGAGAAGACATATGCCATGCTCTCAACCCACTACTATTGGCCAAGAATGTACCGCGACGTCGAACGCCTTTGCCGCCGGTGCACCACATGCTTACAAGCTAAGTCTACCTCCAATCCCTATGGTCTTTATACCCCATTGCCTATTCCATATGCACCATGGACCGATATTAGCATGGATTTTGTTCTAGGATTGCCTCGCACTAAGCATGGTCATGATTCTATATTCGTGGTAGTGGATAGATTCTCTAAGATGGCTCATTTCATACCTTGCCATAAGAGCGACGATGCTTCACACATTGCTTCATTGTTTTTCAGGGAAATCGTTTGCCTACATGGAGTACCGCAAAGCATTGTGTCGGACCGAGACGTCAAGTTCATGAGTTATCTTTGGAAGACGCTCATGGCAAAGTTTGGAGTGAAGCTCTTATTCTCATCATCATCGCACCCGCAAACGGATGGCCAAACGGAAGTGGTCAATCGAAGCCTCTCCACCCTCCTACGCATCCTCGTGAAGAAAAACTTGAAGTCATGGGAGGAATGCATACCACACGCGGAGTTCGCCTACAACCGCGCCAAGCACTCGACTACATCAAGGAGTCCCTTCATGGTCGTCTACGGGTTTGAGCCGCTCACGGCACTCGACATACTACCACTTCCCCTTCATGAGCGGACGAACATGGACTTCGCCAAGCGCGCCGCCGACGTGAAGAAACTACATGAAGAGACAAGGGCAACCATACAAGAACATGTACTTCGTCAAGCTACCCGCCTCAACGCCAAGAAGAAGGAAAGGATATTTCAAGAAGGAGACCTCGTTTGGATTCACCTCCGGAAGGAACGGTTCCCTCGTGAGCGCAACTCCAAGCTCAAGCCAAGAGGAGATGGCCCCTTCAAGGTTCTCAAACGCATCAACAACAACGCGTACGTCATCGACATCCCCACCTCCAAGTACTTGGTGAGCAACACCTTCAACGTTGCGGACTTGTCGCCATATCATGAAGATGAAGAGGAACAAGAGTCGAGGACGACTCTTTCCCAAGGGGGGGGGAGATGATGCGGGGTGGCCTTCGGTCACCTCCACACCAAGACCAACAAGTCCCCCAAGTGGACCGATGACACGAGCCCAAGTCAAAGCGCTACATGATGAGGTGAACTCGCTCCTCACCACCCTTGATCTTGGTACACCTTGGGACGGATTGCTACCTCATGCCGACGTGTTATGTGTCATTAGGTACAAGGAGCATCAAGGTCACCAAGAGGAGGAAACGCCATGGTCAAAGGGAGGAGAGGAGCAGCTGGACAAGAAGATGGACACGAAGATGGACATGGAGCTGTGAGAAGTCGCCCGAAGAGCGCAAGGAAGAGAAGACGGACGGCCGGTCCAGAACCCGGTCAGACCGGCCCCCTGACCGGATCACCCGGTCCACAGCCCGGTCTGACCGGCCTCCTGACCGGGCCGCCGGGTCAGAAACCGGGATTCGCGCTCGTGACATCCGGGCGCCATCCAGGGGACTTGGAGCCTCGTCCGGTCTCCGCCCGGTCACAGGCCCGGTCTGAAACCGGCCTGCCCGGTCACAGGCCCGGTCCGACCGGCCCCCTGACCGGCCTGCACGACTTAAGTTATATTTTCGGCCCGAACTTACCTTTTCGGCCTGTGACGCCTTGTAAGACTATATAAGCACCCCAAGCACCCCTTTAGCTCTTTAGACTTGTTTTGAACTCAAACCTACCTTTGAGCTTAGTCTCCCTTGGGTATCATCCCTCTGTAATCAAGGCACCTTAGTTGTTGACTTTGAACTTGTTGAGTGAGATTCTAGTACAAGCTACTCTCTCTCCCTCACCAAGTTCTTCCTCTCCAACTCCAATCTCTCCCCGGGGAATTCTACCGCGTGTCTCTTCCTCGGAGATTCTATTGGCGTGGTCCATCGAGCCACGGAGGTAAGCATCGGGTGTATCGGGTTGTGTGTGTGCGTGAGTCTCGGAGTTCCTCGTGTTCGTCGCGTTCTTCGTGTTCCTCGCGTTTTCCCATCTTCCCCCTTGGTTTCGAAGTCAATCCGCGAGATCGGGCCACACACGGGGTCTTAGACCTCATCAACACTCTACACCCTATTCCACCAGCAATCTGATAGATGAAGAACAAAAGAGGATAAATAAGCCAGGAAATTCAGAATGGGGGGGCGTGCTCGAAGACTAATCGAGCGAATTTTGCAGTTCCGGTATCTTCTCCCAGGATTTGGATCACTCCAAGAAATCCATTGCGGCATCTTCTCGCCACAGTCACAGACGTCGGCGGGCTCATAATCGAATGGCCGCTGTCGATACGGGATGGGCGTGCCCGGCCGCCGGCGGCGATGCGATGACGCTCCTGACCTAGAAGAACTGCCCGAGCAGGCTGGGAACCTAGATGCGCCGCCATGCGAGCTGTCGGAGGAGGAACCCTAGATGCACCTGGTCGGAGGGATTTTGGTCGAGGAGGAGCGGTTCAACGGCACCTGTTTTGAAGAAAACTGATTAGTCTATCATGTCTATATAGATGGACAACCCTACTTGTGTCAACAACACTATTGTAGCAAAGCGGTAGGGAGTGGTAGTGAGGCAGCGCCAGGTCGACGGTTCGAGTCCCCACAAGCGCAATTTTTTGTCAGTTATTTCCATCGGAAGCGCAATTTTTGGCAGTTATTTAGGGACCAAAAAACACTATTGTCAATTATGCGAAATTTACAGATACGGAGAATCAGAGACAAAAAACTTAAAATATCGCTGAATACTGAGAAGAAAGAAACAGAGAGACCCTCCTCCTTTATCCAGGCTTGGGACCGGCTACCGAGAATATGGTAGGCGGAGTTACCCCCCAAAACCCAAATCAAAAAAATATCAGAAATATAGTCTGCATAATAGATATTGCGACATATATAGTCAAACAAGCGGCCAGGGTAGCAAAGATGACATAAACACACAATGGACACACACAAATTGTAGACTAAAACAATTATATCATATGATAAAGATTATATCATATGATATCAACTAAAACTTCAATACCACCACGGCCGCCCTGGTTGAAAAGAAGGAGAACAACATTCCCAGATTCAAGGTTATACTCCTTAGCAAACTCTGACCAGCAGGAATCGAACTTCAGCCTTCCATCAGTAGTAGTGTAGTATGCACCCTTAGGGTGGTAGCCATAGTCATCAACAAAAAAAACATGCCTCGCCGCTTTCAGAGATATTCAATGACCTAACAACTTCCATCGGTATACGCTGAATAATACAAATTAAATTATATATGGAAAGGATATATATAAAGGATATATATAAAGGATAACTAAGATCACATAAAGAAAAGCAGAATTATACCAGTCCATTGCCCTTCAAATCAGTATTCGTCAAGGTGTGCACAAAAACAACACCAAGACCAAGACCACGCTCACGGAGAAGTTGTTCCTTCTTCAATGTTTGAGCAGTAGTAAGCATAACACCTTTAGTGTGGACAACTGCAGTTGGAATTTTTGCATACAAATTTAAAATTAATAAAAGAATCAAAAAAAGAGGAGATATAACATCAGTTGTATTACAAAAATGGGCAACACATGGTAAAGGAGAAAACAGAATTACCATCGACACGATGCTTTTCAGTGCCATCAGGACCTTCTGCAAAAATCCCAAACAGTTCACGAGCATTATCAAACCCAAACATGATACAGTCGCCAACTTTCAGGTCGTAGTCACGAAGAAATTTTTGGTATCCACTTCCAAAAACACGTGTCTTCGAACTGCCTTTCTTAACATGAAAATTGTACTTCACTTCATCCGATGTAGCGACAAAAAAGACATTACCAACAAGGTTGTTGAACTGCCTCCTCACAAAACAAGGCGCAGTCTGAACAAAAATGCCGAAAATAAGGATATAGTCTATAATTTGTCAACAAAAAAGATACAGACTAAAAAAGGATATATACCATGAACTCATCAAATCGGCTTCCAAGATAACAACAAAATGAACTGAGAGTCTCCCGCCTCTCCTGACAATGGTTGCCCATCGAACCACAAACAACACAGTTCATCCTGCGTATATTTAGCAATTACCAAAGCTAAAAAAAAAATACAGGTAGGTAGGGCATATTCATAGAAATCTATCCATAGATCTGAAACCATACACATATATCCATAGATCTGAACAAACAAGATTATTCAGAAGACAAAAAGGATTTTGAACAAACAGAGAAAAGGAGATGAAGTAGTGACATGTAAAAACATATTTTCCTACCTCTTAAAACAAACAAGAATCTTCAGAGAGAAAAGAGTTTTTCAGCACAAAAGAGAGAGAAAGAAGATGAAGGAGACTTGTTTCACCGGAGGGCGGAAGGCAAAACCAACCAGGGGCATTATAAATACAATAAGTACTAGTAACTGCCTATAACCTATTTAATGAGGCTGTTGGTAGGTGGTGGTTGCTATCCTGTAAGTTCAAAATTCAAACACAAAGTATCTCATGCAAAAATGGAGCCCACTGTTATTATGTAATCTCTGTCAAGAAGTTCACACTAAATAGGCTAGAAAAATGAATTTCCCATCCACTTTACATGGCTGACGCCGGCGACCATATATGGGCGCCGCCGCCGTGCATGGCTGACGCCGGCGACCATATATGGGCGGCGTCGCCGTGCAAAAGGAGTTGCTACACATTGTTCTATCATGTCTATATTGTCAACAACACTATTGTAGCAAAGCGGTAAGGAGTGGTAGTGCGGCAACGCCAGGTCGAGGGTTCGAGTCCCCGCAAGCGCAATTTTTGCCAGTTATTTCCAACCCCGGATGGGCCGTCGGGCCAGCAATTCAACCACCGGATGGGCCGTCGTGCCAGCAATTCAACCAGCATATACATTAGGGTAGGCCAGCAGCCTAGTAGAGGACAGCCCAAAAGAGGATGATATCACCAGCAACCCATTAAAATGGTGGATGCAACAGAGAAAAAAAATTACAAGACGCCTTGGTCCCACAAGTATCAGTTGGTCCTACATGTCGGTTAGTTCAAGCCAGTTGCTTCTAGTGACACGTGTGAGGCACGTGGGACCCGAAAAGGGACACATAGGCAAAATGGATGACATGGCAGCCAAACACATACCATTGTATTGAGCCAAATGCCAATGACGTTATTGATTTGTCGCAATCGGTAGTGGAAAAACGTCGTAGGCCACTTAATTTTGCTAATGAAGTTTTGACCTAAATTTCCAATGACATTTTTGCCCAATAACATCACGATTTTCTAGGGTTTTGCCCCCCCCCCCCCCGAGTGGCCAAGGACGGTCAAAGCTAGGAACGTCATAAAGCTATGAAATTTTGATTTCCAGTCATAAAAAAAATGTCATATTATGGTAGATTTCTTGTAGTGTCACTATGCTCATGACAAGTGGAACCAAGTCATCAGCCCACATACACATTAGTCTAAGTTGTGTGTCCAACACAACTTCGATGACTAAGACAACATGAATATACAGTTCCACAATCGAATTACATATTCAATGATGAATATCAGATGTTCATACAAGGACAACTTAATAAATTTATGAATACATTGGGAATTACATCACACATGATTGCCTCTAGGGCATATTGTAGGGATTCGTTGCATAGAAAACAAAAAAATTCCTACCGCGAGAACGCAATCCAAGCCAAGATGCAATCTAGAAGACGGAAGCAACGAGGGGATGAACGCGACTCACCCTTGAAGATTTCCAAAGCCTACAAGATGAGGCTCTTGTTGCTGCGGTAGACGATCACTTGCCGCTTGCAAAAGCGCGTAGAAGATCTTGACGGTGCTACAATTGGGCAGCACCTCCGTACTCGGTCACACGTTCGGTGTTGATGAAGACTACGTCCTTCTCCCCGTTCCAGCGGGAAGCGGAAGTAGTAGCTCCTCCTTGAATCCGGCAGCATGACGGCGTGGTGGCGGTGGCGATGGAGAACAACGGCGGAGCTTCGCTAAGCGTTGCGGGAGAGGTGGAGGAGAGGGGGGCGGCTAGGTTTTGGGAGAGGGGGTGGCCGGCCTCTATGGGGTGCGGCCAGCTTGGTGGCTTGTGGTGGCCGGCCCCCTCCCCTTGACCCCTCATTATATAGGTGGAACCCCAAAGTGTTGGACTACAAGTCTTCGACTAAGACCCCAACCCAAAACCTTCCATGTAGTAGGGAAACCTACCCAAGGTGGGACTCCCACCCAAGTGGGATTCCCACCCTTCCATGAGGGGGGGGGGGGTGACCGGCCCCCTTGGTGGAGTCCACCTTGGACTCCCCCCCTCTAGGGTTGGCCGGCCATGGGAGGTGGAGTCCCTCCGGGACTCCTCCTTCCTTAGTGATTTATTCTGGACTTTTCTAGAACCTTCTAGAACCTTCCATAAAATCACCGGATCATTTTCAAACTTATAAAATGACTTCCTATATATGAATCTTATTCTCCGGACCATTCTGAAACTCCTCGTGATGTCCGGGATCCCATCCGAGACTTCGAACAATACTTCGAACTCCATTCCATATTCAAGTTCTACTATTACAACATCAAACCTTAAGTGTGTCACCCTACGGTTCGCGAACTATGTGGACATGGGTGAGAACTCTCTCCGACCAATAACCAATAGCGAGATCTGGAGATCCATAATGGCTCCCACATATTCAACGATGACTTAGTGATCGAATGAACCATTCACATACGATACCAATTCCCTTTGTCACGCGATATTTTACTTGTCCGAGGTTTGATCATCGGTATCACTCTATACCTTGTTCAACCTCGTCTCCTGACAAGTACTCTTTACTCGTACCGTGGTATGTGGTCTCTTATGAACTTATTCATATGCTTGCAAGACATTAGACGACATTCCACCGAGAGGGCCCAGAGTATATCTATCTGTCATCGGGATGGACAAATCCCACTGTTGACCCATATGCCTCAACTCATACTTTCCGGATACTTAATCCCACCTTTATAACCACCCATTTACGCAGTGGCGTTTGATGTAATTAAAGTACCTTTCCGGTATAAGTGATTTACATGATCTCATGGTCGAAAGGACTAGGTAACTATGTATCGAAAGCTTATAGCAAATAACTTAATGACATGATCTTTATGCTACGCTTAATTGGGTGTGTCCATTACATCATTCATATAATGATATAACCTTGTTATTAATAACATCCAATGTTCATGATTATGAAACTAATCATCTATTAATCAACAAGCTAGTTAAGAGGCTTACTAGGGACTTCATTGTTGTTTACATATCACACATGTATCAATGTTTCGGTTAATACAATTATAGCATGGTATATAAACATTTATCATAAACATAAAGATATATAATAACCACTTTTATTATTGCCTCTTGGGCATATCTCCAACAGTCTCCCACTTGCACTAGAGTCAATAATCTAGATTACATTGTAAGGTACCTAACACCCATGGCATTCTGGTGTTGGTCATGCTTTGCCCTAGGGAGAGCTTTAGTCAACGGATCTGCTACATTCAGATCAGTGTGTACTTTGCAAATCTTTACTTCTCCATCTTCGATGTACTCGCGAATCGAGTGATAACGCAGCTTGATATGCTTCAGCCTCTTGTGTGACCTTGGTTCTTGTGCATTGGCGATGGCACAAATGTTGTCACAGTAGATGACTAGTGGGTCCAATGCACTAGGAACCACACCGAGCTCTACAATGAACCTCTTCATCCATACCGCTTCTGATGAAGCCTCTGAAGCCGCTAGGTACTCTGATTCTGTTGAAGACTTCGCCACCGTGCACTGCTTCGAGCTTGCCCAGCATCGCACCATTCAATATAAACACGTACCCAGACTGTGACTTAGAGTCATCAGGATCAGTGTTCCAACTTGCATCGGTGTAACCGTTTACAACGAGCTCTTGGTCACCTCCATAACAAAGAAACATATCCTTAGTTCTTTTCAAGTACTTCAGGATATTCTGGACCGCTCTCCAGTGTTCCATTCCTGGATCACTTTGATATCTGCTAGTCAAACTAACAACATGTGCTATATCCGGTCTAGTACATAGCATGGCATACATGATAGAGCCTACTGCCGAGGCATAGGGGATCTGACTCATCCTTTCTCTTTCTTCTACCGTAGCCGGACCTTGAGTCTTACTCAAGACCTTGCCTGGTAACATAGGTAAGAATCCTTTCTTACTTTCGTCCATTCTAAACTTCTTTAGAATCTTGTCCAGGTATGTACTCTGCGATAGCCCTATTAGGCGTCTTGATCTGTCTCTATAAATCTTGATGCCTAATATATACGATGCTTCACCAAGGTCTTTCATTGAAAAACTATTATTCAAATAACCTTTTACACTGCTTAATAGTTCTATATTATTCCCAATCAATAATATGTCATTGATACGCGTACAGCACGCGTCCGTTGGGAACCCCAAGAGGAAGGTGTGATGCGTACAGCGGCAAGTTTTCCCTCAGTAAGAAACCAAGGTTTATCGAACCAGTAGGAGCCAAGAAGCACGTTGAAGGTTGATGGCGGCGAGATGTAGTGCGGCGCAACACCAGGGATTCCGGCGCCAACGTGGAACCTGCACAACACAACCAAAGTACTTTGCCCCAACGAAACAGTGAGGTTGTCAATCTCACCGGCTTGCTGTAACAAAGGATTAGATGTATAGTGTGGATGATGATTGTTTGCAGAAAACAGTAGAACAAGTATTGCAGTAGATTGTATTCGATTAAAAAAATGGACCGGGGTCCACAGTTCACTAGAGGTGTCTCTCCCATAAGATAAATAGCATGTTGGGTGAACAAATTACAGTTGGGCAATTGACAAATAGAGAGGGCATGACAATGCACATACATGATATGATGAGTATTGTGAGATTTAATTGGGCATTACGACAAAGTACATAGACCGCTATCCAGCATGCATCTATGCCTAAAAAGTCCACCTTCAGGTTATCATCCGAACCCCTTCCAGTATTAAGTTGAAAACAATAGACAATTGCATTAAGTATGGTGCGTAATGTAATCAATAACTACATCCTCGGACATAGCATCAATGTTTCATCCCTAGTGGCAACAGCACATCCACAACCTTAGAACTTTCTCATCCTTGTCCCAGATTTAATGGAGGCATGAACCCACTATCGAGCATAAATACTCCCTCTTGGAGTTAAGAGTAAAAACTTGGCCAGAGCCTCTACTAATAACGGAGAGCATGCAAGATCATAAACAACACGTAGGTAATAGATTGATAATCAACATAGCATAGTATTCTCTATCCATCGGATCCCAACAAACACAACATATAGCATTACAGATAGATGATCTTGATCATGTTAGGCAGCTCACAAGATCCGAAAATGAAGCACAATTAGGAGAAGACGACCATCTAGCTACTGCTATGGACCCATAGTCCAGGGGTGAACTACTCACTCATCACTCCGGAGGCGACCATGGCGGTGAAGAGTCCTCCGGGAGATGATTCCCCTCTCCGGCAGGGTGCCGGAGGCGATCTCCTGAATCCCCCGAGATGGGATTGGCGGCGGCGGCGTCTCTGGAAGGTTTTCCGTATCGTGGCTCTCGGTACTGGGGGTTTCGCGATGAAGGCTTTAAGTAGGCGGAGGAGATAAGTCAGGGGGCCACACGAGGGCCCCACACGCTAGGCCGGCGTGGCCAAGGGCCAGGCCGCGCCACCCTGCTGTGTGGCCACCTCGTGGCCCCACTTCGTATCATCTTCGGTCTTCTGGAAGCTTCGTGTGAAAATAGGCCCCTAGGCGTTGATTTCGTCCAATTCCGAGAATATTTCTTTACTAGGATTTCTGAAACCAAAAACAGCAGAAAACAGCAACTGGCTCTTCGGCATCTCGTTAATAGGTTAGTGCCGGAAAATGCATAAATATGACATAAAGTATGCATAAAACATGTAGATATCATCAATAATGTGGCATTGAACATAAGAAATTATTGATACGTCGGAGACGTATCAGCATCCCCAAGCTTAGTTTCTGCTCGTCCCGAGCAGGTAAACGATAACAAAGATAATTTCTGGAGTGACATGCCATCATAACCTTGATCATACTATTGTAAGCACATGTAATGAATGCAGCGATCAAAACAATGGTAAATGACATGAGTAAACAACTGAATCATATAGCAAAGACTTTTCATGAATAGTACTTTCAAGACAAGCATCAATAAGTCTTGTATAAGAGTTAACTCATAAAGCAACAATTCAAAGTAAAGGTGTTGAAGCAACACAAAGGAAGATTAAGTTTCAGCGGTTGCTTTCAACTTGTAACATGTATATCTCATGGATATTGTCAATGTAAAGTAATATAACAAGTGCAATATGCAAGTATGTAGGAATCAATGCACAGTTCACACAAGTGTTTGTTTCTTGAGGTGGAGAGAGAGAGGTGAACTGACTCAACATAAAAGTAAAAGAAAGGCCCTTCGCAGAGGGAAGCATTGATTGCTATATTTGTGCTAGAGCTTTGGTTTTAAAAACAAGAAACAATTTTGTCAACGGTAGTAATAAAGCATATGCATAATGTAAATTATATCCTACAAGTTGCAAGCCTCATGCATAGTATACTAATAGTGCCCGCACCTTGTCCTAATTAGCTCGGATTACCTGGATTATCATCGCAATACATATGTTTTAACCAAGTGTCACAAAGGGGTACCTCTATGCCGCTTGTACAAAGGTCTAAGGAGAAAGCTCGCATTGGATTTCTCGCTATTGATTATTCTCAACTTAGACATCCATACCGGTACATCATAGACAACAGATAATGGACTCCTCTTTAATGCTTAAGCATTCAACAATTATTAATTTTCTCATATGAGATTGAGGATATTTGTCCAAAACTGAAACTTCCACCATGGATCATGGCTTTAGTTAGCGGCCCAATGTTCTTCTCTAACATTATGCATGCTCTAACCATTCTAGTGGTAAATCTCCCTTACTTCAGACAAGACGGACATGCATAGCAACTCACATGATATTCAACAAAGAGTAGTTGATGGCGTCCCCAGGAACATGGTTATCGCACAACAAGCAACTTAATAAGAGATAAAGTGCATAAGTACATATTCAATACCACAATAGTTTTTAGGCTATTTGTCCCATGAGCTATATATTGCAAAGATGAAGAATAGAAATTTTAAAGGTAGCACTCAAGCAATTTACTTTGGAATGGCGGAGAAATACCATGTAGTAGGTAGGTATGGTGGACACAAGTGGCATAGTGGTTGGCTCAAGGATTTGGATGCATGAGAAGTATTCCCTCTCGATACAAGGCTTAGGCTAGCAAGGTTATTTGAAACAAACACAAGTATGAAGCGGTACAGCAAAACTCACATAAAAGACATATTGTAAGCATTATAAGACTCTACACCGTCTTCCTTGTTGTTCAAACTCTTACTAGAAATTATCTAGACCTTAGAGAGACCAATTATGCAAACCAAATTTTAGCAAGCTCTATGTATTTCTTCATTAATGGGTGCAAAGTATATGATGCAAGAGCTTAAACATGAGCACAACAATTGCCAAGTATCAAATTATTCAAGACATTTTACCAATTACTACATGTAGCATTTCCCGATTCCAACCATATAACAATTTAACGAAGAAGATTCAACCTTCGCCATGAATATTATGAGTAAAGCCTAAGGACATATTTGTCCATATGCAACAGCGGAGCGTGTCTCTCTCCCACACAATGAATGCTAGGATCCATTTTATTCAAACAAAACAAAAACAAAAAAAAACCGACGCTCCAAGCAAAGTACATAAGATGTGATGGAATAAAAATATAGTTTCACTAGAGGAACCTGATAATGTTGTCGATGAAGAAGGGGATGCCCAAGGCATCCCCAAGCTTAGACGCTTGAGTCTTCTTGAAATATGCAGGGGTGAACCACCGGGGCATCCCCAAGCTTAGAGCTTTCACTCTCCTTGATCATATTGTATCATCTCCCTCTCTTGATCCTTGAAAACTTCCTCCACACCAAACTCAAAACAACTCATTAGAGGGTTAGTGCACAATCAAAATTTACATGTTCAGAGGTGACATAATCATTCTTAACACTTCTGGACATTGCACAAAGCTACTGAAAGTTAATGGAATCGAAAAATCCATCAAGCATAGCAAAACAGGCAATGCGAAATAAAAGGCAGAATCTATCAAAACAGAACAGTTCGTAAAGACGAATTTTATTGAGGCACCAGACTTGCTCAAATGAAAATGCTCAAATTTAATGAAAGTTGCATACATATCTGAGGATCACTCACGTAAATTGGCATAATTTTCTGAGTTACCTACAGAGAATTAGGCCCAGATTCGTGATAGCAAAGAAATCTATTTCTGCGCAGTAATCCAAATCTAATATGAACCTTACTATCAACGACTTTACTTGGCACAACAATGCACAAAACTAAGATAAGGAGAGGTTGCTACAGTAGTAACAACTTTCAAGACTCAAATATAAAATAAAAGTACTGTAGTAAAAACATGGGTTGTCTCCCATAAGCGTTTTTCTTTAACGCCTTTCAGCTAGGCGCAGAAAGTGTGTATCAAGTGTTATCAAGAGACGAAGCATCAACATCATAATTTGTTATAATGATAGAATCAAAAGGTAACTTCATTCTCTTTCTAGGGAAGTGTTCCATACCTTTCTTGAGAGGAAATTGATATTTAATATTACCTTCCTTCATATCAATAATAGCACCAACAGTTCGAAGAAAAGGTCTTCCCAATATAATGGGACAAGATGCATTGCATTCAATATCCAAGACAAAAAAATCAACGGGGACAAGGTTATTGTTAACGGTAATGCGAACATTATCAACTCTCCCCAAAGGTTTCTTTGTAGAGTTATCAGCAAGATTAACATCCAAATAACAATTTTCCAATGGTGGCAAGTCAAGCATATTATAAATTTTCTTAGGCATAACGGAAATACTTGCACCAAGATCACATAAAGCATTACAATCAAAGTCATTGACCTTCATCTTAATGATGGGCTCCCAACCATCCTCTAGCTTCCTAGGAATAGAATTTTCGCGTTCTAGTTTCTCTTCTCTAGCTTTTATGAGAGCATTTGTAATATGTTTCGTGAAAGCCAAGTTTATAGCACTAGCATGAGGACTATTAGCAAGTTTTTGTAAGAACTTTATAACTTCAGAGATGTGACAATCATCAAAATCCAAACCATTATAATCTAAAGCAATGGGATCATTATCCCCAATGTTGGAAAAAATTTCAGCAGCTTTATCACAGGCAATTTCAGCAGTTTTAGCAGTTTCAGGCAGTTTTTCACGCTTTGCATTAGAAGTGGAAACATTGCCAACACCAATTATTTTACCATTAATAGTAGGAGGTGCAGCAACATGTGAAGCATTAGCATTACTAGTGGTGGTAATAGTCCAAACTTTAGCTATATTATCTTCTTTTTCATTTTCTTCTTTCTCCCACCTAGCACGCAATTCGGCCATCAATCTTATATTCTCATTAATTCTAACTTGGATGGCATTTGCTGTAGTAACAATTTTATTATTATGATTTTCATTAGGCATAACTTTCGATTTCAAAAGATCAACATCAGCAGCAAGACTATCGACTTTAGAAGCAAGTATATCAATTTTCCCAAGCTTTTCTTCAACAGATTTGTTAAAAGCAGTTTGTGTACTAATAAATTCTTTAAGCATGGCTTCAAGTCTAGGGGGTGTGTTCCTATTATTGTTGTAAGAATTCCCATAAGAATTACCATAGACGTTGCCATTATTATATGGATATGGCCTATAGTTGTTACTAGAATTGTTCCGGTAAGCATTGTTGTTGAAATTGTTATTTTCAATGAAGTTTACATCAACATGTTCTTCTTGAGCAACCAATGAAGCTAACGGAACATTATTAGGATCAACATTTGTCCTACCATTCACAAGCATAGACATAATAGCATCAATCTTATCACTCAAGGAAGAGGTTTCTTCGACAGAATTTACCTTCTTACCTTGTGGAGCTCTTTCCGTGTGCCATTCAGAGTAATTAATCATCATATTATCAAGAAGCTTTGTTGCTTCACCAAGAGTGATGGACATAAAGGTACCTCCAGCAGCTGAATCCAATAGGTTCCGTGAAGAAAAATTCAGTCCTGCATAAAAGGTTTGGATGATCATCCAAGTAGTCAGTCCATGGGTTGGGCAATTTTTAACCAAAGATTTCATTCTTTCCCAAGCTTGTGCAACATGCTCATTATCCAATTGTTTAAAATTCATTATGCTACTTCTCAAAGATATAATTTTAGCAGGGGACAATATCTACCAATAAAAGTATCCTTGCATTTAGTCCATGAATCAATACTATTCTTAGGCAGAGATAGCAACCAATCTTTAGCTCTTCCTCTTAGTGAGAAAGGAAACAATTTTAATTTTATTATGTCACCATCTACATCCTTATACTTTTGCATTTCACATAATTCAACAAAATTATTAAGATGGGCAGCAGCATCATCAGAACTAACACCAGAAAATTGCTCTCGCATAACAAGATTCAGTAAAGCAGGTTTAATTTCAAAGAATTCTGCTGTAGTAGCAGGTGGAGCAATAGGTGTGCATAAGAAATCATTATTATTTGTGGTTTTGAAGTCACACAACTTAGTATTTTCAGGAGTACCCATTTTAGCAATAGTAAATAAAGCAAACTAGATAAAGTAAATGCAAGTAACTAATTTTTTTGTGTTTTTAATATGGCGAACAAGATAGCAAGTAAAGTAAAACTAGCAACTAATTTTTTTGTATTTTGATTTAGTGCAGCAAACAAAGTAGTAAATAAAATAAAGCAAGACAAAAACAAAGTAAAGAGATTGGGATGTGGAGACTCCCCTTGCAGCGTGTCTTGATCTCCCCGGCAACGGCGCCAGAAAAAGAGCTTGATACGCGTACAGCACGCGTCCGTTGGGAACCCCAAGAGGAGGGTGTGATGTGTACAGTGGCAAGTTTTCCCTCAGTAAGAAACCAAGGTTTATCGAACCAGTAGGAGCCAAGAAGCACGTTGAAGGTTGATGGCGGCGAGATGTAGTGCGGCGCAACACCAGGGATTCCGGCACCAACGTGGAACCTGCACAACCCAACCAAATTACTTTGCCCCAATGAAACAATGAGGTTGTCAATCTCACCGGCTTGCTGTAACAAAGGATTAGATGTATAGTGTGGATGATGATTGTTTGCAAAAAACAGTAGAACAAGTATTGCAGTAGATTGTATTCGATTAAAAAAACGGACCGGGGTCCACAGTTCACTAGAGGTGTCTCTCCCATAAGATAAATAGCATGTTGGGTGAACAAATTACAGTTGGGCAATTGACAAATAGAGAGGGCATGACAATGCACATACATGATATGATGAGTATTGTGAGATTTAATTGGACATTACGACAAAGTACATAGACCGCTATCCAGCATGCATCTGTGCCTAAAAAGTCCACCTTCAGGTTATCATCCGAACCCCTTCCAGTATTAAGTTGAAAACAACAGACAATTGCATTACGTATGGTGCGTAATGTAATCAATAACTACATCCTCGGACATAGCATCAATGTTTTATCCCTAGTGGCAACAGCACATCCACAACCTTAGAACTTTCTGTCACTGTCCCAGATTTAATGGAGGCATGAACCCACTATCGAGCATAAATACTCCCTCTTGGAGTTAAGAGTAAAAACTTGTCCAGAGCCTCTACTAATAACGGAGAGCATGCAAGATCATAAACAACACATAGGTAATAGATTGATAATCAACATAGCATAGTATTCTCTATCCATCGGATCCCAACAAACACAACATATAGCATTACAGATAGATGATCTTGATCATGTTAGGCAGCTCACAAGATCCGACAATGAAGCACAATTAGGGGAAGACGACCATCTAGCTACTGCTATGGACCCATAGTCCAGGGGTGAACTACTCACTCATCACTCCGGAGGCGACCATGGCGGTGAAGAGTCCTCCGGGAGATGATTCCCCTCTCCGGCAGGGTGCGGGGAGGGCGGCGGTGGCGTATCTGGAAGGTTTTCCGTATCGTGGCTCTCGGTACTGGGGGTTTCACGACGAAGGCTTAAGTAGGCGGAAGGGTAGGTCAGGGGGCGCCACGAGGGCCCCACACGCCAGGACCGCGCGGCCAGCACCTGGGCCGCGCCGCCCTGTTGTGTGGGCGCCTCGTCACCCCACTTCGTATCTCCTCCGGACTTCTGGAAGCTTCGTGGAAAAATAAGATCCTGGGCGTTGATTTCGTCCAATTCCGAGAATATTTCCTTACTAGGATTTCTGAAACCAAAAACAGCAGAAAACAGCAACTGGCTCTTCGACATCTCATTAATAGGTTAGTGCCGGAAAATGCATAAATATGACATAAAGTATGCATAAAACATGTAGATATCATCAATAATGTGGCATGGAACATAAGAAATTATCGATACGTCAGAGACGTATCAGTCATCTACATATAATATCAGAATGCTACAGAGCTCCCACTCACTTTCTTGTAAATACAGGCCTCTCCATGACAGTGTATAAACCCGAAGTCTTTGATCACCTTATCAAAGCGTCGGTTCCAACTTCTCGATGCTTGCTTCAGTCCATAAATTGAACGCTGAAGTTGGAATACTTTGTCAGCATTTTTAGGATCGACAAAACCTTTGGGTTGTACCATATACAACTCTTCCTCAATGTCTCCATTAAGGAACGCCGTTTTAACATCATCTGCCAAATCTCATAATCGAAAAATGCAGCTATTGCTAACAAAATCCTCACAGATTTTAGCTTCGCTACAGGTGAGAAAGTCTCATCGTAGTCAACACCTTGAATTTGTCGGAAACCCTTTGTGACAAGTCGAGCTTTATAGACAGTAATATTACCATCAGCATCTGTTTTTCTCTTGAAGATCCATTTATTCTCGACAGCCTTGCGGCTATCAGGTAAGTCTACCAAAGTCCATACTTTGTTATCATACATGGATCCCATTTCGGATTTCATGGCTTCTTGCCATTTGTTGGAATCTGGGCTCATCATCGCTTCTTCATACGTCGCAGGGTCTTCATAATTGTTGTCCACAATCATGACATTTAGACAAGGATCATACCAATCAGGAGTGGCACGTTCCCTTGTCGACCTGCGAGGTTCAGTAGCTTCCTCGTTCGAAGTTTCATGATCATTATCATTAGCTTTCTCTGTTGCCGGTGTAGGCGGCACAGGAACAACTTCCGGTACTGCGCTACTCTGATCAACGAGTGAAGATTCATCAATCTCATTGAGTTCTACTTTTCTTCCAGTCACTTCTTTAGTGAGAAATTCTTTCTCAAGAAAGGTTCCGTTCTTAGCAACAAAGATTTTGCCTTCGGATCTGTGATAGATAGTGTACCCTATAGTTTCCTTAGGGTATCCTATGAAGACGCATTTCTCCGCTTTGGGTTCTAGCTTGTCCGGTTGTAACTTCTTTACATAGGCTTCGTAACCCCAAACTTTAAGGAACGACAGCTTAGGTTTCTTATTAAACCATAATTCATACGGTGTCGTTTCAACAGATTTTGATGGTGCTCTATTTAAAGTGAATGCGGCTGTCTCTAATGCATAACTCCAAAATGATAACGGCAAATCAGTAAGAGACATCATAGAACGAAGCATATCTAAGAGAGTTCGATTACGACGTTCGGACACACTGTTTCATTGTGGTGTTCCCGGCGGTGTCAATTGTGAAAGTATTCCGCATTTCTTTAAATGCATGCCAAACTCATAACTCAGATATTCACCTCCACGATCAAATCGTAGAAATTTAATCTTCTTGTTACGTTGATTTTCTACTTCACATTGGAATTCCTTAAACTTCTCGAAAGTTTTGGATTTATGTTTCATGAAATAGATATACCCATATCTACTCAGATCATCTGTGAAGGTTAGAACATAACGATAACCACCGCGCGATGCTACACTCATTGGTCCGCACACATCGGTATGTATGATTTCCAATAAGTCAGTAGCTCGCTCCATCATACCAGAGAATGGAGTCTTAGTCATTTTTCCCATTAGACATGCTTCGCATCTATCAAGTGATTCAAAGTCAAGTGATTCAAGTAATCCATCGGTATGGAGTTTCTTCATGCGTTTCACTCCAATATGACCAAGACGACAGTGCCACATATAAGTAGAAATATCATTCAATTTAATTCGCTTAGCATCAATGTTATGTATATGTGTATCACTACTATCGAGATCTAACAGAAATAAGCCATTCTTTTCAGGTGCTCGACCATAAAAGATATTATTCATAAAAATAGAACAACCATTATTCTCAGACTTGAATGAATAACCGTCTTGCATTAACCAAGATCCAGATATAATGTTCATGCTCAACGCGGGTACAAAATAACAATTATTTAGGCTTAAAACTAATCCCGAAGGTAGATGTAGAGGAAGTGTGCCGACAGCGATCACATCGACTTTGGATCCATTTCCAACGCGCATTGTCACTTCATCCTTTAGTAGTCTTCGTTTATTCTTTAGTTCCTGTTTCGAGTTACAAATATGAGCAACCGAACCAGGATCAAATACCCAGGTACTAGTACGAGAACCAGTAAGATAAACATCTATAACATGTATATCAGATATACCTTCTTTCTTCTTCTTGACAAGGCCGCTCTTCAGATCAGCCAGATACTTGGAGCAATTACGCTTCCAGTGTCCCTTCTCCTTGCAGTAATAGCACTCAGCATCAGGCTTAGGGCCGTTCTTAGGTTTCATAGGAGGCGTGGCAGCTTTCTTGCCACCCTTCTTGAATTTTCCTTTAGACTTGCCCTGTTTCTTGAAACTGGTGGTCTTGTTGACCATCAACACTTGGTGCTCTTTCTTGATCTCAATCTCAGCAGCTTTTAGCATGGCGAAGCGTTCAGGTAACTCTTTGTTCATGTTCTGCATATTGTAGTTCATCACAAAGTTCTTGTAACTTGGTGGCAGTGATTGAAGGACACGATTAATCCCCAGTCTGTTAGGAATCACTATTCCCAAGTCACTGAGTTTCTTCGCATGCCCGATCATGGCGAGCATGTGCTCACTAATGGAGCTGCCTTCTTCCATCATGTAGCTGAAGAAGTGTTTCGATACTTCATAGCATTCCACGGCCGCATGAGTTTCAAATATAGCTTTCAGCTCATTGACCAACTCATGAGGATCGTGGTGCTCAAAACGTTTTTGAAGATCGGCTTCCAGACTGCACAGGATGGCACACTGAACTTGAGAGTACCGAGTTTTCCGAGCAGCGTAAACATTCTTTACTGTAGGATAACGTTGCATAGAAAACAAAAATTTTCCTACCGCGAACACGCAATCCAAGCCAAGATGCAATCTAGAAGACGGTAGCAACGAGGGGATTATCGAGTCTCACCCTTGAAGAGATTCCAAAGCCTACAAGATGAGGCTTTTGTTGCTGCGGTAGATGTTCACTTGCCGCTTGCAAAAGCGCGTAGAAGATCTTGATCACGATCGCTTCCGGCGGCACGAACGGGCAGCACCTCCGTACTCGGTCACACGTTCGGTTGTTGATGAAGACGACGTCCACCGCCCCATTCCAGCGGGCAGCGGAAGTAGTAGCTCCTCTTGAATCCGACAGCACGACGGCGTGGTGTCAGTGGTGGTGGAGAAGTCCGGCGGAGCTTCGCTAAGCGTGCGGGACGTGGTGGAGGAGAGAGGCCGCTAGGGTTTGGGGAGAGGGGGCGTCGGCCACTATGGGGGTCCGGCCACCTTGTGGTTCTTGGGTGGCCGGCCCCCTCCCCTTGGCCCCTCATTATATAGGTGGAACCCCAAGTGTTGGTCTCCAAGTCTTCGAATAAGACCCGAACCAAAAACCTTCCATATGGTGGGGAAACCTACCCAAGCTAGGACTCCCACTAGAGGTGGGAGTTCCACCTCCCATATGGGGGGGTGGCCGGCCCCCTAAGGGGGAGTCCACTTGGGACTCCTCCCCCACTAGGGTTGGCCGGCCATGGAGGTGGAGTCCCATGTGGACTCCACCTTCCTTGGTGGTTTCTTCCGGACTTTTCTAGAACCTTCTAGAACCTTCCATAGAACCTTCCGCGTCTTTTTAATTCACATAAAATGACATTCTATATATGAATCTTATTCTCCGGACCATTCCGGAACTCCTCGTGATGTCCGGGATCTCATCCGGGACTCCGAACAAATATTCAAACTCCATTCCATATTCAAGTTCTACCTTTTCAACATCCAACTTTAAGTGTTGAAGGAGATATGCCCTAGAGGCAATAATAAAGTGGTTATTATTTATATCTTTATGTTTATGATAAATGTTTATATATCATGCTAGAATTGTATTAACCGAAACATTAGTACATGTGTGATATGTAGACAAACAAGAAGTCCCTAGTATGCCTCTTAAACTAGCTTGTTGATTAATGGATGATTAGTTTCATAATCATGAACATTGGATGTTATTAATAACAAGGTTATGTCATTGTGTGAATGATATAATGGACACACCCAATTAAGCGTAGCATAAGATCTCGTCATTAAGTTATTTGCTATAAGCTTTCGATACATAGTTACCTAGTCCTTATGACCATGAGATCATGTAAATCACTTATACCGGAAAGGTACTTTGATTACACCAAACACCACTGCGTAAATGGGTGGCTATAAAGGTGGGATTAAGTATCCGGAAAGTATGAGTTGAGGCATATGGATCAACAGTGGGATTTGTCCATCCCGATGACGGATAGATATACTCTGGGCCCTCTCGGTGGAATGTCGTCTAATGTCTTGCAAGCATATGAATGAGTTCATAAGAGACCACATACCACGGTACGAGTAAAGAGTACTTGTCAGGAGACGAGGTTGAACAAGGTATAGAGTGATACCGAAGATCAAACCTCGGACAAGTAAAATATCGCGAGACAAAGGGAATTGGTAATATATGTGTATGGTTCATTCGATCACTAAAGTCATCGTTGAATATGTGGGAGCCATTATGGATCTCCAGATCCCGCTGTTGGTTATTGGTCGGAGTGAGTACTCAACCATGTCCGCATAGTTCTCGAACCGTAGGGTGACACACTTAAAGTTGGATGTTGAAATGGTAGCACTTGAATTATGGACTGGAGTTCGAATATTTGTTCGGAGTCCCGGATGAGATCCCGGACATCACGAGGAGTTCCGGAATGGTCCGGAGAATAAGATTCATATATAGGATGTCATTTTATGTGAAATAAAATGTCGCGGAAGGTTCTATGGAAGGTTCTAGAAGGTTCTAGAAAAGTCCGGAAGAAACCACCAGGGAAGGTGGAGTCCACAAGGGACTCCACCTCCATGGCCGGCCAGCCCTAGATGGGGTGGAGTCCCAAGTGGACTCCACCATAGGGGGCCGGCCACCCCCACATGGGAGGTGGGAATCCCACCTTTGGGTGGGAGTCCTAGTTGGGCTAGGTTTCCCCTCCTATGGAAGGTTTTGGTTTCGGGTCTTATTCGAAGACTTGGACACCAACACTTGGGATCCACCTATATAATGAGGGGCCAAGGGAGGGGGCCGGCCACCCCCAAGACCATAGCTTGGCCGCCCTTGAGTGGCCGGCCACCCCCTCCCAAACCCTAGCTTTGCTCCTCCACTTCATATTGCCCGCGTAGCTTAGCGAAGCTCCGCCGGACTTCTACACCGCCACCGACACCACGCCGTCGTCTTTGTCGGATTCAAGAGGAGCTACTACTTCCGCTGCCCGCTGGAACGGGGAGGTGGACGTCGTCTTCATCAACAACCGAACGTGTGGACCGAGTACGGAGGTGCTGCCCGTTCGTGGCGCCGGAACCGATCGTGATCAAGATCTTCTACGCGCTTTGCAAGCGGCAAGTGATCGTCTACCGCAGCAACAAGAGCCTCATCTTGTAGGCTTTGGAATCTCTTCAAGGGTGAGACTCGATACCCCCTCGTTGCTACCGTCTTCTAGATTGCATCTTGGCTTGGATTGCGTGTTCGCCGTAGGAAAATTTTTGTTTTCTATGCAACGTTATCCTCAGGGTATCGAGCCGTGTCTATGCATAGATGGTTGCACGAGTAGAACACAATGGTTTGTGGGCGTTGATGCTCTTGTTATCTTTAGTTTGAGTACTTTGCATCTTTATGGCATAGTGGGATGAAGCGGCTCGGACTAACTTTACATGACCGCGTTCATGAGACTTGTTCCTCGTTCGACATGCAACTTGTATTGCATAAGAGGCTTTGCGGGTGTCTGTCTCTCCTACTATAGTAAAGATTCAATTTACTCTTCTATTGAAAACATTAGTATCAACGTTGTGGTTCATGTTCGTAGGTAGATTAGATCTCTCTCGAAAACCCTAAACCACGTAAAATATGCAAACCAAATTAGAGACGTCTAACTTGTTTTTGCAGGGTTTGGTGATGTGATATGGCCATAATGTGATGATGAATATGTATGAGATGATCATTATTGTATTGTGGCAACCGGCAGGAGCCTTATGGTTGTCTTTAAATTTCATGTTGAGTAGTATTTCAAAGTAGTTGTAATAGTTGCTACATGGAGGACAATCATGAAGACGGCGCCATTGACCTTGACGCTACGCCGACGATGATGGAGATCATGCCCGAAGATGATGGAGATCATATCCGTGCTTTGGAGATGAAGATCAAAGGCGCAAGAACAAAAGGGCCATATCATATCACATATGAACTGCATGTGATGTTAATCCTTTTTATGCATCTTATTTTGCTTAGATCGCGACGGTAGCATTATAAGATGATCCCTCACTAAAATATCAAGATAATAAAGTGTTCATCCTTAGTAGCACCGTTGCCAAGTCTTGTCGTTTCGAAGCACCTCGTGATGATCGGGTGTGATAGATTCAATAAGTACATATAACGGGTGCAAGACAGCATTGCCCATGCGGATACTAAGGGGGCCTTGACGCGCCTAGCATGTACCGACAGGGTCTCGGAACACGTGATACCGAAAGGTAGAGCATGAATCATATGGTTGATATGATGAACACTTTGAGTGTTCGCCATTGAAATCACACCTTTTCTCGTGATGATCGGGTTTAGGTGCGGTGGATTTGGTTCGTGTGATCACTAAGACAATGCGAGGATATTGTTTTGAGTGGGAGTTCACTTAGGTTTTTAATTATGTTGAATTAAAATTTGAACTCAATTTGTCATAAACTTAGTCTAAACTATTGCAAATATATGTTGTAGAGATGGCGTCCCCAATCAATTTTAATCAGTTCCTAGAGAAAGAGAAACTTAAGAGCAACGGTAGCAACTTCACCGATCGGTTCCGTCATGTGAGGATCTTCCTCTCTGGCGGAAATCTGCAATTTGTGCTTGATGCACCGCTAGGTGACCCTCCTGCAGAAAATGAATCCGATGAAGTAAAAGCTGTTTACGCGACTCGGAAAACTCGGTACTCTCAAGTTCGGTGTGCCATCCTGTGCGATCTGGAATCCGATCTTCAAAAACGTTTTGAGCACCATGATCCTCATGAGTTGATGAATGAGCTGAAAGCTATATTCGAGACTCATGCGGCGATGGAATGCTATGAAGCATCGAAACATTTCTTCACTGTATGATGGAAGAAGGCAGCTCCGTTAGTGAGCACATGCTCGCCATGACCGGGCATGCGAAGAAACTCGATGACTTGGGAATAGTGATTCCTAACAATTTGAGGATTAATCGTGTCCTTCAATCACCGCCACCAAGTTACAAGAACTTTGTGATGAACTACAATATGCGAGAACATGAACAAGGAGTTACCTGAACTTTTTGGCATGCTAAAAGCTGCTGAGATTGAGATCAAGAAAGAGCATCAAGTGTTGATGGTCAACAAGACCACCAGTTTCAAGAAACAGCAGGGCAAGTCTAAGGGAAAATTCAAGAAGGGTGGCAAGAAAGCTGCCACGCCTCCTATGAAACCTAAGAACGGCCCTAAGCCCGATGCCTGAGTGCTATTATCGCAAGGAGAAGGGACACCGAAGCGTAATTGCTCCAAGTATCCGGCTGATCTGAAGAGCGGCCTTGTCAAGAAGAAGAAAGAAGGTATATTTGATATACATGTTATAGATGTTCATTTCATGGTTCTCGTTCTAGTACACAGGTATTTGATACTGGTTCGGTTGCTCATATTTGTAACTCGAAACAGGGAACTAAAGAATAAACGACAATTGCTGAAAGATGAAGTAACGATGCGCGTTGGAAACGGATCCAAGGTCAATGTGATCGCAGTCGGCACACTTCCTCTACATCTACCTTCGGGATTAGTTTTAAGCCTAAATAATTGCTATTATGTACTGCGTTGAGCATGAACATTATATCTGGATCTTGTTTAATGCAAGACGGTTATTCATTCAAGTCCGAGAATAATGGTTGTTCTATTTTTATGAATAATATCTTTTATGGTCGAGCACCACAAAAGAATGGCTTATTTCTATTAGATCTCGATAGTAGTGATACGCATATACATAACATTGATGCTAAGCGAATTAAACTTAATGATAATTCTACTTATATGTGGCACTTGTCGTCTTGGTCATATTGGAGTGAAACGCATGAAGAAACTCCATCTTGATGGATTACTTGAATCACTTGACTTTGAGTCACTTGATAGATGCGAAGCATGTCTAATGGGTAAAATGACAAAGACTCCATTTTCTCGTATGATGGAGCGAGCCATCGACTTATTGGAAATCATACATACAGATGTATGTGGACCAATGAGCGTAGCATCGCGCGGTGGTTATCGTTATGTTCTAACCTTCACAGATGATCTGAGTAGATATGGGTATATCTATTTCATGAAACATAAATCCGAAACTTTCGAGAAGTTTAAGGAATTTCAAAGTGAAGTAGAAAATCAACGTAACAAGAAGATCAAATTTCTACGATCTGATCGTGGAGGTGAATATCTGAGTTATGAGTTTGGCATGCATTTAAAGAAATGCGGAATACTTTCACAATTGACACCGCCGGGAACACCTCAACGAAACGGTGTGTCCGAACGTCGTAATCGAACTCTCTTAGATATGGTTCGTAGTATGATGTCTCTTACAGATTTGCCGTTATCATTTTGGAGTTATGCATTAGAGACAGCCGCATTCACTTTAAATAGAGCACCATCAAAATCCGTAGAAACGACACCGTATGAATTATGGTTTAATAAGAAACCTAAGCTGTCGTTCTGAAAGTTTGGGGTTGCGAAGCCTATGTAAAGAAGTTACAACCGGACAAGCTAGAACCCAAAGCGGAGAAATGCGTCTTCATAGGATACCCTAAGGAAACTATAGGGTACACTTTCTATCACAAATCCGAAGGCAAAATCTTTGTTGCTAAGAACGGAACCTTTCTTGAGAAAGAATTTCTCACTAAAGAAGTGACTGGAAGAAAAGTAGAACTCGATGAGATTGATGAATCTATACTCGTTGATCAGAGTAGCGCGATCTGGAAGTTGTACTGCACCGCCTACACACCGGCAACAGAGGAAGCTAATGATAATGATCATGAAACTTCGAACGAGGAAACTACTCGAACCTCGCAGATCGACAAGGGAACGTGCCACTCCTGATTGGTATGATCCTTGTCTAAATGTCATGATTGTAGATAACAATGATGAGGACCACTGCGACGTATGAAGAAGCGATGATGAGCCCAGATTCCAACAAATGGCAAGAAGCCATGAAATCCGAAATGGGATCCATGTATGATAACAAAGTATGGACTTTGGTAGACTTACCTGATAGCCGAAAGGCTGTCGAGAATAAATGGATCTTCAAGAGAAAAACAGATGCTGATGGTAATATTACTTGTCTATAAAGCTCGACTTGTCGCAAAGGGTTTCCGACAAATTCAAGGAGTTGACTACGATGAGACTTTCTCACCTGTAGCGAAGCTAAAATCTGTGAGGATTTTGTTAGCAATAGCTGCATTTTTCGATTATGAGATTTGGCAGATGGATGTCAAAACGGCGTTCCTTAATGGAGACATTGAGGAAGAGTTGTATATGGTACAACCCAAAGGTTTTGTCGATCCTAAAAATGTTGACAAAGTATGCAAACTTCAGCGTTCAATTTATGGACCAAGCAAGCATCAAGAAGTTGGAACCGACGCTTTGATAAGGTGATCAAAGACTTCGGGTTTATACAGTGTCATGGAGAGGCCTGTATTTACAAGAAAGTGAGTGGGAGCTCTGTAGCAGTCCCCATCGTATATGTAGATGACATATTATTGATCGGGAATGATATAGAACTATTAAGCAGTGTTAAGGGTTATTTGAATAATAGTTTTTCAATGAAAGACCTTGGTGAAGCATCATATATATTAGGCATCAAGATTTATAGAGATAGATCAAGACGCCTAATAGGGCTATCACAGAGTACATATCTGGACAAGATTCTAAAGAAGTTTAGAATGGACGAAAGTAAGAAAGGGTTCTTACCAATGTTACCGAGCAAGGTATTGAGTAAAACTCAAGGACCGGCTACGGCAGAAGAAAGAGAAAGGATGTGTAACATCCCCTATGCCTCGGCGATAGGATCTATCATGTATGCCATGCTATGTACTAGACCGGATATAGCACATGCCGTTAGTTTGACTAGCAGATATCAAAGTGATCCAGGAATGGAACAACGGACAGTCAAGAATATCCTGAAGTACTTGAAAAGAACTAAGGATATGTTTCTTTGTTATGGAGGTGACCAAGAGCTCGTTGTAAACGGTTACACCGATGCAAGTTGGAACACTGATCCTGATGACTCTAAGTCACAATCTGGGTACGTGTTTATATTGAATGGTGCTGCGAAGCTGGGCAAGCTCGAAGCGGTGCACGGTGGCGAAGTCTTCAACAGAATCGAGTACATAAGCGGCTTCAGAGGCTTCATCGAAGCGGTATGGATGAAGAGGTTCATTGTAGAGCTCGGTGTGGTTCCTAGTGCATTGGACCCATTAATCATTTATCGTGATAACATGGGTGCCATCGCCAATGCACAAGAGCCAAGGTCACACAAGAGGCTCAAGCATATCAAGCTGCGTTACCACTCGATTCGCGAGTACATCAAAGATGGAGAAGTAAAGATTTGCAAAGTACACACTGATCTGAATGTAGCAGATCCGTTGACTAAAGCTCTCCCTAGGGCAAAGCATGACCAACACCAGAATGCCATGGGTGTTAGGTATATTACAATGTAATCTAGATTATTGACTCTAGTGCAAGTGGGAGACTGAAGGAGATATGCCCTAGAGGCAATAATAAAGTGGTTATTATTTATATCTTTATGTTTATGATAAATGTTTATATATCATGCTAGAATTGTATTAACCGAAACATTAGTACATGTGTGATATGTAGACAAACAAGAAGTCCCTAGTATGCCTCTTAAACTAGCTTGTTGATTAATGGATGATTAGTTTCATAATCATGAACATTGGATGTTATTAATAACAAGGTTATGTCATTGTGTGAATGATATAATGGACACACCCAATTAAGCGTAGCATAAGATCTCGTCATTAAGTTATTTGCTATAAGCTTTCGATACATAGTTACCTAGTCCTTATGACCATGAGATCATGTAAATCACTTATACCGGAAAGGTACTTTGATTACACCAAACACCACTGCGTAAATGGGTGGCTATAAAGGTGGGATTAAGTATCCGGAAAGTATGAGTTGAGGCATATGGATCAACGGTGGGATTTGTCCATCCCGATGACGGATAGATATACTGCAGGCCCTCTCGGTGGAATGTCGTCTAATGTCTTGCAAGCATATGAATGAGTTCATAAGAGAACACATACCACGGTACGAGTAAAGAGTACTTGTCAGGAGACGAGGTTGAACAAGGTATAGAGTGATACAGAAGATCAAACCTCGGACAAGTAAAATATCGCGAGACAAAGGGAATTGGTAATATATGTGTATGGTTCATTCGATCACTAAAGTCATCGTTGAATATGTGGGAGCCATTATGGTTCTACATATACCGCTGTTGGTTATTGGTCGGAGTGAGTACTCAACCATGTCCGCATAGTTCTCGAACCGTAGGGTGACACACTTAAAGTTGGATGTTGAAATGGTAGCACTTGAATTATGGAATGGAGTTCGAATATTTGTTCGGAGTCCCGGATGAGATCCCGGACATCACGAGGAGTTCCGGAATGGTCCGGAGAATAAGATTCATATATAGGATGTCATTTTATGTGAAATAAAATGTCGCGGAAGGTTCTATGGAAGGTTCTAGAAGGTTCTAGAAAAGTCCGGAAGAAACCACCAAGGAAGGTGGAGTCCACAAGGGACTCCACCTCCATGGCCGGCCAGCCCTAGATGGGGTGGAGTCCCAAGTGGACTCCACCATAGGGGGCCGGCCACCCCCCACATGGGAGGTGGGAATCCCACCTTTGGGTGGGAGTCCTAGTTGGGCTAGGTTTCCCCCTCCTATGGAAGGTTTTGGTTTCGGGTCTTATTCGAAGACTTGGACACCAACACTTGGGATCCACCTATATAATGAGGGGCCAAGGGAGGGGGCCGGCCACCCCCAAGACCATAGCTTGGCCGCCCCCCTTGAGTGGCCGGCCACCCCCTCCCAAACCCTAGCTTTGCTCCTCCACTTCATATTGCCCGCGTAGCTTAGCGAAGCTCCGCTGGACTTCTACACCGCCACCGACACCACGCCGTCGTGCTGTCGGATTCAAGAGGAGCTACTACTTCCGCTGCCCGCTGGAACGGGGAGGTGGACGTCGTCTTCATCAACAACCGAACGTGTGACCGAGTACGGAGGTGCTGCCCGTTCGTGGCGCCGGAACCGATCGTGATCAAGATCTTCTACGCGCTTTTGCAAGCGGCAAGTGATCGTCTACCGCAGCAACAAGAGCCTCATCTTGTAGGCTTTGGAATCTCTTCAAGGGTGAGACTCGATACCCCCTCGTTGCTACCGTCTTCTAGATTGCATCTTGGCTTGGATTGCGTGTTCGCCGTAGGAAAATTTTTGTTTTCTATGCAACGTTATCCTACAAGTGTGTCACCCTACGGTTCGCGAACTATGCGGACATGGTTGAGTACTCACTCCGACCAACAACCAATAGCGGGATCTGGAGATCCATAATGGCTCCCACATATTCAACGATGACTTTAGTGATCGAATGAACCATTCACATACAATACCAATTCCCTTTGTCACGCGATATTTTACTTGTCCGAGGTTTGATCTTCGGTATCACTCTATACCTTATTCAACCTCGTCTCCTGACAAGTACTCTTTACTCGTACCATGGTATGTGGTCTCTTATGAACTTATTCATATGCTTGCAAGACATTAGACGACATTCCACCGAGAGGGCCCAGAGTATATCTATCCGTCATCGGGATGGACAAATCCCACTGTTGATCCATATGCCTCAACTCATACTTTCCGGATACTTAATCCCACCTTTATAACCACCCATTTACGCAGTGGCGTTTGGTGTAATCAAAGTACCTTTCCGATATAAGTGATTTACATGATCTCATGGTCATAAGGACTAGGTAACTATGTATCGAAAGCTTATAGCAAATAACTTAATGACGACATCTTATGCTACGCTTAATTGGGTGTGTCCATTACATCATTCTTATTATTAATAACATCCAATGTTCATGATTATGAAACTAATCATCCATTAATCAACAAGCTAGTTTAAGAGGCATACTAGGGACTTCTTGTTTGTCTACATATCACACATGTACTAATGTTTCGGTTAATACAATTATAGCATGATATATAAACATTTATCATAAACATAAAGATATAAATAATAACCACTTTATTATTGCCTCTAGGGTATATCTCCTTCAGTCTCCCACTTGCACTAGAGTCAATAATCTAGATTACATTGTAATATACCTAACACCCATGGCATTCTGGTGTTGGTCATGCTTTGCCCTAGGGAGAGCTTTAGTCAACGGATCTGCTACATTCAGATCAGTGTGTACATTGCAAATCTTTACTTCTCCATCTTCGATGTACTCGCGAATCGAGTGGTAACGCAGCTTGATATGCTTCAGCC
This sequence comes from Lolium perenne, assembly GCF_019359855.2. Lineage (NCBI taxonomy): Eukaryota > Viridiplantae > Streptophyta > Magnoliopsida > Poales > Poaceae > Lolium > Lolium perenne. Next base: position 132,546,062 of record NC_067245.2, read on the forward strand.
TCTTGTGTGACCTTGGCTCTTGTGCATTGGCGATGGCACCCATGTTATCACAATAAATGATTAATGGGTCCAATGCACTAGGAACCACACCGAGCTCTACAATGAACCTCTTCATCCATACCGTTTCTGATGAAGCCTCTGAAGCCGCTATGTACTCTGATTCTGTTGAAGACTTCGCCACCGTGCACTACTTCGAGCTTGCCCATCTTACTGCAGCACCATTCAATATAAACACGTACACAGATTGTGACTTAGAGTCATCAGGATCAGTGTTCCAACTTGCATCGGTGTAACCACTTACAACGAGCTCTTGGTCACCTCCATAACAAAGAAACATATCCTTAGTTCTTTTCAAGTACTTCAGGATATTCTTGACCGCTCTCCAGTGTTCCATTCCTGGGTCACTTTGATATCTGCTAGTCAAACTAACAGCATGTGCTATATCCGGTCTAGTACATAGCATGGTATACATGATAGATCCTACTGCCGAGGCATAGGGGATTTTACTCATCCTTTCTCTTTCTTCTGCCGTAGCCGGTCCTTGAGTCTTACTCAAGACTTTGCCTGGTAACATAGGTAAGAACCCTTTCTTACTTTCGTCCATTCTAAACTTCTTTAGAATCTTGTCCAGATATGTACTCTGTGATAGCCCTATTAGGCGTCTTGATCTATCTCTATAAATCTTGATGCCTAATATATACGATGCTTCACCAAGGTTTTTCATTGAAAAACTATTATTCAAATAACCTTTAACACTGCTTAATAGTTCTATATCATTCCCGATCAATAATATGTCATCTACATATAATATCAGGAATGCTACAGAGCTCCCACTCACTTTCTTGTAAATACAGGCCTCTCCATGACACTGTATAAACCCGAAGTCTTTGATAACCTTATCAAAGCGTCGGTTCCAACTTCTCGATGCTTGCTTCAGTCCATAGATTGAACGCTGAAGTTTGCATACTTTGTCAGCATTTTTAGGATCGACAAAACCTTTGGGTTGTACCATATACAACTCTTCCTCAATGTCTCCATTAAGGAACGCCGTTTTGACATCCATCTGCCCAAATCTCATAATCGAAAAATGCAGCTATTGCTAACAAAATCCTCACAGATTTTAGCTTCGCTACGAGGTGAGAAAGTCTCATCGTAGTCAACTCCTTGAATTTGTCGGAAACCCTTTGCGACAAGTCGAGCTTTATAGACGATAATATTACCATCAGCATCTGTTTTTCTCTTGAAGATCCATTTATTCTCGACAGCCTTTCGGCTATCAGGTAAGTCTACCAAAGTCCATACTTTGTTATCATACATGGATCCCATTTCGGATTTCATGGCTTCTTGCCATTTGTTGGAATCTGGGCTCATCATCGCTTCTTCATACGTCGCAGGGTCTTCATCATTGTTATCTACAATCATGACATTTAGACAAGGATCATACCAATCAGGAGTGGTACGTTCCCTTGTCGATCTGCGAGGTTCAGTAGTTTCCTCGTTCGAAGTTTCATGATCATTATCATTAGCTTCCTCTCATTGCCGGTGTAGGCGAGACAGTACAATTTCCTGATCGCGCTACTCTGATCAACGAGTATAGATTCATCAATCTCATCGAGTTCTACTTTTCTTCCAGTCACTTCTTTAGTGAGAAATTCTTTCTCAAGAAAGGTTCCGTTCTTAGCAACAAAGATTTTGCCTTCGGATCTGTGATAGAAAGTGTACCCTATAGTTTCCTTAGGGTATCCTATGAAGACGCATTTCTCCGCTTTGGGTTCTAGCTTGTCCGGTTGTAACTTCTTTACATAGGCTTCGCAACCCCAAACTTTCAGGAACGACAGCTTAGGTTTCTTATTAAACCATAATTCATACGGTGTCCTTTCTACGGATTTTGATGGTGCTCTATTTAAAGTGAATGCGGCTGTCTCTAATGCATAACTCCAAAATGATAACAGCAAATCAGTAAGAGACATCATAGAACGAACCATATCTAAGAGAGTTCGATTACGACGTTCGGACACACCGTTTCGTTGAGGTGTTCCCGGCGGTGTCAATTGTGAAAGTATTCCGCATTTCTTTAAATGCATGCCAAACTCATAACTCAGATATTCACCTCCACGATCAGATCGTAGAATTTTAATCTTCTTGTTACGTTGATTTTCTACTTCACTTTGGAATTCCTTAAACTTCTCGAAAGTTTCGGATTTATGTTTCATGAAATAGATATACCCATATCTACTCAGATCATTTGTGAAGGTTAGAACATAACGATAACCACCGCGCGATGCTACGCTCATTGGTCCGCATACATCGGTATGTATGATTTCCATAAGTCAGTAGCTCACTCCATCATACCAGAAAATGGAGTCTTAGTCATTTTTCCCATTAGACATGCTTCGCATCTATCAAGTGACTCAAAGTCAAGTTATTCAAGTAATCCATCAGTATGGAGTTTCTTCATGCGTTTCACTCCAATATGACCAAGACGACAGTGCCACATATAAGTAGAATTATCATTCAATTTAATTCGCTTAGCATTAACGTTATGTATATGCGTATCACTACTATCGAGATCTAACAGAAATAAGCCATTCTTTTGTGGTGCTCGACCATAAAAGATATTATTCATAAAAATAGAACAACCATTATTCTCAGACTTGAATGAATAACCATCTTGCATTAAACAAGATCCAGATATAATGTTCATGCTCAACGCAGGTACATAATAACAATTATTTAGGCTTAAAACTAATCCCGAAGGTAGATGTAGAGGAAGTGTGCCGACTGCGATCACATTGACCTTGGATCCATTTCCAACGCGCATCGTCACTTCATCTTTCAGCAGTTGTCGTTTATTCTTTAGTTCCTATTTCGAGTTACAAATGTGAGCAACCGAACCAGTATCAAATACCCAGGTACTAGAACGAGAACCAGTGAAATGAACATCTATAACATGTATATCAGATATACCTTCTTTCTTCTTCTTGACAAGGCCGCTTTTCAGATCAGCCAGATACTTGGAGCAATTACGCTTCCAGTGTCCCTTCTCCTTGCAGTAATAGCACTCAGCATCAGGCTTAGGGCCGTTCTTAGGTTTCATAGGAGGCGTGGCAGCTTTCTTGCCACTCTTCTTGAATTTTCCCTTAGACTTGCCCTGTTTCTTGAAACTGGTAGTCTTGTTGACCATCAACACTTGGTGCTCTTTCTTGATCTCAATCTCAGCAGCTTTTAGCATGCCAAAGAGTTCAGGTAACTCCTTGTTCATGTTCTGCATATTGTAGTTCATCACGAAGTTCTTGTAACTTGGTGGCAGTGATTGAAGGACACGATTAATCCCCAGTCTGTTAGGAATCACTATTCCCAAGTCACTGAGTTTCTTCGCATGCCCGGTCATGGCGAGCATGTGCTCACTAACGGAGCTGCCTTCTTCCATCATGCAGCTGAAGAATTGTTTCGATGCTTCATAGCATTCCACGGCCGCATGAGTCTCAAAAATAGCTTTCAGCTCTTTCATCAACTCATGAGGATCGTGGTGCTCAAAACGTTTTTGAAGATCGGATTCCAGACTGCACAGGATGGCACACTGAACTTGAGAGTACCGAATTTTCCGAGTCTCGTAAACAACTTTTACTTCATCGGTTTCAGTTTCTGCTGGAGGGTCACCTAGCGGTGCATCAAGAACATATTGCAGATTTCCGCCAGAGAGGAAGATCCTCACATGACGGAACCAGTCGGTGAAGTTGCTACCTTTGCTCTTAAGTTTCTCTTTCTCTAGGAACTGATTAAAATTGATTGGGGACGCCATCTCTACAACATATATTTGCAAAAGTTTAGACTAAGTTTATGACAAATTGAGTTCAAATTTTAATTCAACATAATTAAAAATCTAGGTGAACTCCCACTCAAAACAATATCCCTCGCATTGTCTTAGTGATCACACGAACCAAATCCACCACACCTAAACCCGATCTTCACGAGAAAAGGTGTGATTTCAATGGCGAACACTCAAAGTGTTCATCATATCAACCATATGATTCATGCTCTACCTTTCGGTATCACGTGTTCCGAGACCATGTCTGTACATGCTAGGCTCGTCAAGGCCACCTTAGTATCCGCATGTGCAAAACTGTCTTGCACCCGTTGTATGTACTTATTGATTCTATCACACCCGATCATCACGAGATGCTTCGAAACGACAAGACTTGGTAACGGTGCTACTAAGGATGAACACTTTATTATCTTGAGATTTTAGTGAGGGATCATCTTATAATGCTACCGTCGCGATCTAAGCAAAATAAGATGCATAAAAGGATTAACATCACATGCAGTTCATATGTGATATGATATGGCCCTTTTGTCTTTGCGCCTTTGATCTTCATCTCCAAAGCACGGACATGATCTCCATCATCTTCGGGCATGATCTCCATCATCGTCGGCGTAGCGTCAAGGTCAATGGCGCCGTCTTCATGATTGTCCTCCATGTAGCAACTATTACAACTACTTTGAAATACTACTCAACATGAAAATTAAAGACAACCATAAGGCTCCTACCGGTTGCCACAATACAATAATGATCATCTCATACATATTCATCATCACATTATGGCCATATCACATCACCAAACCCTGCAAAAACAAGTTAGACGTCTCTAATTTGGTTTGCATATTTTACGTGGTTTAGGGTTTTCGAGAGAGATCTAATCTACCTACAAACATGAACCACAACGTTGATACTAATGTTTTCAATAGAAGAGTAAATTGAATCTTCACTATAGTAGGAGAGACAGACACCCGCAAAGCCTCTTATGCAATACAAGTTGTATGTCGAACGAGGAACAAGTCTCATGAACGCGGTCATGTAAAGTTAGTCCGAGCCGCTTCATCCCACTATGCCACAAAGATGCAAAGTACTCAAACTAAAGATAACAAGAGCATCAACGCCCACAAAACCATTGTGTTCTACTCGTGCAACCATCTATGCATAGACACGGCTCTGATACCACTGTAGGATAACGTTGCATAGAAAACAAAAATTTTCCTACCGCGAACACGCAATCCAAGCCAAGATGTAATCTAGAAGACGGTAGCAACGAGGGGATTATCGAGTCTCACCCTTGAAGAGATTCCAAAGCCTACAAGATGAGGCTCTTGTTGCTGCGGTAGATGTTCACTTGCCGCTTGCAAAAGCGCGTAGAAGATCTTGATCACGATCGCTTCCGGCGCCACGAACGGGCAGCACCTCCGTACTCGGTCACACGTTCGGTTGTTGATGAAGACGACGTCCACCTCCCCGTTCCAGCGGGCAGCAGAAGTAGTAGCTCCTCTTGAATCCGACAGCACGACGGCGTGGTGTCGGTGGTGTTGGAGAAGTCCGGCGGAGCTTCGCTAAGCGTGCGGGACGTGGTGGAGGAGAGAGGCCGCTAGGGTTTGGGGAGAGGGGGCGTCGGCCACTATAGAGGTGCGGCCACCTTGTGGTTCTTGGGTGGCCGGCCCCCTCCCCTTGGCCCCTCATTATATAGGTGGAACCCCAAGTGTTGGTCTCCAAGTCTTCGAATAAGACCCGAACCAAAAACCTTCCATATGGTGGGGAAACCTACCCAAGCTAGGACTCCCACTAGAGGTGGGAGTTCCACCTCCCATATGGGGGGGTGGCCGGCCCCCTAAGGGGGAGTCCACTTGGGACTCCTCCCCCACTAGGGTTGGCCGGCCATGGAGGTGGAGTCCCATGTGGACTCCACCTTCCTTGGTGGTTTCTTCCGGACTTTTCTAGAACCTTCTAGAACCTTCCATAGAACCTTCCGCGTCTTTTTAATTCACATAAAATGACATCCTATATATGAATCTTATTCTCCGGACCCTTCCGGAACTTCTCGTGATGTCCGGGATCTCATCCGGGACTCCGAACAAATATTCGAACTCCATTCCATATTCAAGTTCTACCTTTTCAACATCCAACTTTAAGTGTGTCACCCTACGGTTCGCGAACTATGCGGACATGGTTGAGTACTCACTCCGACCAATAACCAATAGCGGGATCTGGAGATCCATAATGGCTCCCACATATTCAACGATGACTTTAGTGATCGAATGAACCATTCACATACAATACCAATTCCCTTTGTCACGCGATATTTTACTTGTCCGATGTTTGATCTTCGGTATCACTCTATACCTTGTTCAACCTCATCTCCTGACAAGTACTCTTTACTCGTACCGTGGTATGTGGTCTCTTATGAACTTATTCATATGCTTGCAAGACATTAGACGACATTCCACCGAGAGGGCCCAGAGTATATCTATCCGTCATCGGGATGGACAAATCCCACTGTTGATCCATATGCCTCAACTCATACTTTCCAGATACTTAATCCCACCTTTATAACCACCCATTTACGCAGTGGCGTTTGGTGTAATCAAAGTACCTTTCCGGTATAAGTGATTTACATGATCTCATGGTCATAAGGACTAGGTAACTATGTATCGAAAGCTTATAGCAGATAACTTAATGACGAGATCTTATGCTACGCTCAATTGGGTGTGTCCATTACATCATTCTTACAATGATATAACCTTGTTATTAATAACATCCAATGTTCATGATTATGAAACTAATCATCCATTAATCAACAAGCTAGTTTAAGAGGCATACTAGGGACTTCTTGTTTGTCTACATATCACACATGTACTAATGTTTCGGTTAATACAATTATAGCATGATATATAAACATTTATCATAAACATAAAGATATAAATAATAACCACTTTATTATTGCCTCTAGGGCATATCTCCTTCATTTACTTCATCGGTTTCAGTTTCTGCAGGAGGGTCACCTAGCGGTGCATCAAGCACATATTGCAGGTTTCCACCTGCGAGGAGGATCCTCACATGGCGGAACCAGTCGGTGAAGTTGCTACCGTTGCTCTTAAGCTTTTCTTTCTCTAGGAACTGGTTAAAATTGATTGGGGACGCCATATCTACAACATATATTTGCAATAGTTTAGACTAAGTTTATGACAAATTGAGTTCAAATTTTAATTCAACATAATTAAAAACTAGGTGAACTCCCACTCAAAACAATATCCCTCGAATTGTCTTAGTGATCACACGAACCAAATCCACCACACCTAAGTCCGATCATCACGAGACAAGATGTAATTTCAATGGCGAACACTCAAAGTGTTCATCTTATCAATCATATGATTCATGCTCTACCTTTCGGTATCACGTGTTCGAAGACCATGTCTGTACATGCTAGGCTCGTCAAGGCCACCTTAGTATCCGCATGTGCAAAACTGACTTGCACCCGTTGTATGCACTTGTTGATTCTATCACACCCGATCATCACGAGATGCTTCGAAACGACAAGTCCTGGCAACGGTGCTACTAAGGATGAAAACTTTATTATCTTGATATTTTAGTGAGAGGGATCATCTTATAATGCTACCGTCGCGATCTAAGCAAAATAAGATGCATAAAAGGATTAACATCACATGTAGTTCATATGTGATATGATATGGCCCTTTTGTCTTTGCGCCTTTGATCTTCATCTCCAAAGCACGGACATGATCTCCATCATCAACGGGCATGATCTCCATCATCGTCGGCGTAGCATCAAGGTCAATGGCGCCGTCTTCATGATTGTTCTCCATGTAGCAACTATTACAACTACTTTGAAATACTACTCAACATGAAATTTAAAGACAACCATAAGGCTCATGTCGGTTGCCACAATACAATAATGATCATCTCATACATATTCATCATCACATTATGGCCATATCACATCACCAAACCCTGCAAAAACAAGTTAGACGTCTCTAATTTGGTTTGCATATTTTACGTGGTTTAGGGTTTTCGAGTGAGATCTAATCTACCTACGAACATGAACCACAACGGTGATACTAGTGTTGTCAATAGAAGAGTAAACTGAATCTTCACTATAGTAGGAGAGACAGACACCCGCAAAGCCTCTTATGCAATACAAGTTGCATGTCGAACGAGGAGCAAGTCTCATGAACGCGGTCATGTAAAGTTAGCCCGAGCCGCTTCATCCCACTATGCCACAACGATGCAAAGTACTCAAACTAAAGACAACATAAGCATCAACGCCCACAAAACCATTGTGTTCTACTCGTGCAACCATCTATGCATAGACACGGCTCTGATACCACTGTAGGGATTCATTGCATAGAAAACAAAAAATTTCCTACCGCGAGAACGCAATCCAAGCCAAGATGCAATCTAGAAGACGGAAGCAACGAGGGGATGAACGCGACTCACCCTTGAAGATTTCCAAAGCCTACAAGATGAGGCTATTGTTGCTGCGGTAGACGATCACTTGCCGCTTGCAAAAGCGCGTAGAAGATCTTGATGGTGCCACAATCGGGCAGCACCTCCGTACTCGGTCACACGTTCGGTGTTGATGAAGACGACGTCCTTCTCCCCGTTCCAGCGGGCAGCGGAAGTAGTAGCTCCTCCTTGAATCCGGCAGCATGACGGCGTGGTGGCGGTGGCGATGGAGAACTCCGGCGGAGCTTCGCTAAGCGTTGTGGGAGAGGTGGAGGAGAGGGGGACGGCTAGGGTTTGGGAGAGGGGGTGGCCGGCCTCTATGGGGTGCGGCCAGCTTGGTGGCTTGTGGTGGCCGGCCCCCTCCCCTTGACCCCTCATTATATAGGTGGAACCCCAAAGTGTTGGACTACAAGTCTTCGAATAAGACCCCAACCCAAAACCTTCCATGTAGTAGGGAAACCTACCTAAGGTGGGACTCCCACCCAAGTGGGATTCCCACCCTTCCATGAGGGGGGATGGCCGGCCCCCTTGGAGGAGTCCACCTTGGGCTCCCCCCTCTAGGGTTGGCCGGCCATGGGAGGTGGAGTCCCTCCGGGACTCCTCCTTCCTTAGTGATTTCTTCCGGACTTTTCTAGAACCTTCTAGAACCTTCCATAAAATCACCGGATCATTTTCAAACTTATAAAATGACTTCCTATATATGAATCTTATTCTCCGGACCATTCCGGATCTCCTCGTGATGTCCGGGATCCCATCCGAGACTTCGAACAATACTTCGAACTCCATTCCATATTCAAGTTCTACTATTACAACATCAAACCTTAAGTGTGTCACCCTACGGTTCGCGAACTATGTGGACATGGGTGAGAACTCTCTCCGACCAATAACCAATAGCGAGATCTGGAGATCCATAATGGCTCCCAAATATTCAACGATGACTTAGTGATCGAATGAACCATTCACATACGATACCAATTCCCTTTGTCACGCGATATTTTACTTGTCCGAGGTTTGATCATCGGTATCACTCTATACCTTGTTCAACCTCGTCTCCTGACAAGTACTCTTTACTCGTACCGTGGTATGTGGTCTCTTATGAACTTATTCATATGCTTGCAAGACATTAGACGACATTCCACCAAGAGGGCCCAGAGTATATCTATCCGTCATCGGGATGGACAAATCCCACTGTTGACCCATATGCCTCAACTCATACTTTCCGGATACTTAATCCCACCTTTATAACCACCCATTTACGCAGTGGCGTTTGATGTAATTAAAGTACCTTTCCGGTATAAGTGATTTACATGATCTCATGGTCGAAAGGACTAGGTAACTATGTATCGAAAGCTTATAGCAAATAACTTAATGACATGATCTTTATGCTACGCTTAATTGGGTGTGTCCATTACATCATTCATATAATGATATAACCTTGTTATTAATAACATCCAATGTTCATGATTATGAAACTAATCATCTATTAATCAACAAGCTAGTTAAGAGGCTTACTAGGGACTTCATTGTTGTTTACATATCACACATGTATCAATGTTTCGGTTAATACAATTATAGCATGGTATATAAACATTTATCATAAACATAAAGATATACAATAACCACTTTTATTATTGCCTCTTGGGCATATCTCCAACACATATTCCCAACAATGAAGGCGGGCCCAGCTTAGAGAAATCCACTTTTTGGCCATAGCCCCGACAATAGCGCCTTTGCCGGTGCCACGCCCGAGGGTTTTGTTGTTTCCGATGAAACGGTTGTTTCCCTGATTGACTAAGTGTGGGCTACAAATTTTGTCTCCAATGCCGAGGGAAGCTAAAGAACCCAATTCGAAGATTGCGGCAAGCCCCGTCCTCCGCGTGGGAGCCCTGATAGGTCCCAGGAAGGCACTAGAAACCCCTTTGCCGGGAAGGAAACATCAGCCTCGATGCACCTCACTAGGCCCCCGGAAAATAAATGTCACAAGTGAGTCAGCCACGACCACTTTATGGCTTGGACTGGACACGATAAAAAAAGATAACATTGCACAGAGTCTGAGCCCTCTGCGGTGCAAGTATCACCATCCAGGACACCGTGTATGCTTTGCCCCTCATGTGTATAAAGCAACACGAGAGACAGCTGAAGATCCAATTGTATCCTAAGCATAATTGGATAGCTAGGCCAGTGTAGGTGCCCTCCTAGCGGCCTAACATGGCAGGGAATGACAAAACTGACATTAAAGCCCGAAGACCAAGACCAAGGAACAAGACAAGACACTAGTGCAGTCTCATCCCGTATCAATCCCCCATGCCATTGTGGGGCAATCAGTTGAAAGAAGCGTGGGATTCTAGGCCACTATGGCATCCCCTTCCGCTATAAAAGAAGGACCATGCTAGATACTGAGCTCTTCACGGACTGAGAGTGTAATCTAGGACTCCCAGCAAGGGGTGCCACCTTTATAACCCACACGCTTGTTCATACTCCGACGAGCAATACAATCAGATAACCGGGAAGTAGGGTTGTTAGCCTCTAGGTGGCCTGAACCTAGGTAAACCATTTTGTGTCTTTGCAGGAATACTAAGATCAAGAGCATACTTGTGGCCCACTCCCGAACAACTAAAGAGGGTAGGAATACCACTTATGTCCTTTTCCCCACTCACGACAAGCATTTTCTATGAAGAAATCTAAGGGGAGCTCTACAATACTTCCATTGACGGCACTAATAGCAAAGGAGGCAACAAATGGATAAGGGCCAAAGAAATTCGGCATGCATTTTTATGTTCATGAAATCAACCTTGTCTTATAAGAAATTACAGTAAAATAACAACCAGAACGACTGTGTTGTGTTGTCAAAAGCTAAACATACTATTGAGCTCCGAATACAAAATTTAGGAAATTAAAATATACATTATACAATTTTATAAATTAAACTTAGCTATCATAGTTTCAAAAAGAAATGAGTGGAAAGATACACCTATTATGAATTACAAAAAAACCATAAATATTTTCGACAATGCACCATATATCAGGCCAATAAATATCACAGTTCAGAAATCATCTTCGGCGGCGCTTGCAGCACTTAGATCCACGCTAAGATCAATGGTCTGATAAAATGGGATATTGATTAGAATTAGCAGCGGGATATAAGATCAAGACTGAGTAAAAAAAAAAAGTATCTTTACTCCTAGCATTAATCTGTTTCCTTCAGTTATACTCTGAGATTCGTCATAAGCATTTTGAAATTTTGATGTAATCCGCTTATCGTTTTTTGCTTCTAATATCTCAGATTTTTGCACCTTGCCTGGGGCTGCTTGTATCGGGTGCAAGATTTGTATGCCCATCCGTTAGTTAGTTGAACTGAACACCAGTGGACACATTAATTACACACCCATTCCAAGCAAGTAGTGACAATTGTTTAGGTCCGCTTAGGCCCACTGTAGTCCTCTTCCCTAGAAATAGTTAGTACTACAAATACTTTATATGGCGACACTGAACCATGACAAATCTGACATTGGTCATTCCTACTTAAATTCTACAGGATTGAATCTGCGTCAAAGGTTGTTTGATTATGTCATACGGAAAATAAATGAAGCTTTCCAATAGGTTGGAGTCCTTGGAAAGTTCCTATGAATTGCAGTGCAAATAAATCCTTGGAAGGTCTAGCTAGGATCATACAATCAATCAAAACTAGCGTCGGAATTTCCTAGTGATCCCAATCATCCTATGGAAATTCTTTTAGTCAAAGAGGCCCTATAGTCGGTATAGAACTAGACCATGATAAAAATTAGTATCCGTAACTCAATATAATGAAAACATAAAAAATGGCGACCTTACTCCACTGCAGAGATTGCACAAAGGTTTTCATAAAAAAGTGTACCTTTCCAGTGATCTTAGTATACAGGGAAAGAACATCCATCACAGTGGACTCGAAGTGTGTTGTGGCATCATAACTCTGAAACAAATTAATTTGGGATACATTGCAATTATCTTTAAGATATCTTTTGTGTTTGCTAAATCTTGAAAACAAGAACAATCGCTACTTGCGCAAATACTTACTGTTGATATAAAACAATTGTCTGAAGATGGGTCATTAGCAGGTTCATATCGGTCATATGTGTCGATAAATAACTCATCCACTGGCCCAAGAAGATCAATTCCTGGCTTCAGTTCTGCCTCTGGTTTTTCACTTTCTGCTTGTGCTGACACGAATGCAATGAACTTTCCCTTTGATGCAACATTGTGAGAGTAGGAACAACAGAAAACATACCTGATATATATGATGAGTTAAAAATTGTAGTTTAAATCACCGATAAAAATTGAACAAAATGAGCAATAATTTATGGAATACTTGCATGTCTGATTTGCGTCCAAGTTGCTTTTGCGGTATTATGATCTGTACTGAGTGAGATTCAGCAGTATTTGGAATCGGATGGCTCATGATAGCAATTGCACGAAAAACTTTTCCAACCTTTTTCACCTGTTATTAGAGCAGAAAATTATCATCAGTTGCAAAACTTCCTTTTACACCCCATGTTTCCTTTTTAAACTTTACTATAAGATGTTGATCTACAATTACTTTTCCTTCTGTAAAATTTCTGCATAAATAATTTTGTACCCTATTTAAATAGTCTTACAGAATGCATGGCATAATGGAAGCCACAAAAGAGATAATCACTGGGACAATGCTCCATATATCATCTGTTTGTTCAGATAATGGAAAAGGATGGTTTTACCTTCCCAGGGAGGTACGACGGATCACACACAACTTTCTTGCATTTTGCAGTCTCACCTTCAGACGTAACACCACAAACTTTACCTTCACCATCGAATTCGACCTGAATACACAAATTGTTTCACCGGTTATATATTTACCATTGGAATGAGGTAACTGTAATCCAAGGGGAAGAGAAGTTCTGTTTGATTGTACCAAAGGATTTTTCTATGAGGTATGACATAATGTTTTTTTTCCATAGGATTTGCACTACAAGATTACTATAGGATTAGTTCCTATGGGATATGTTCCTATGAATCAAACAACTAGCATAGGAAAAATTCCCATAGGATCAAAATCCTACACTATTCCTATGCAAATAATATGAATCAAAGGAGCCCTTATTGGGTTTTGCCACAGAATGTGATCTTCAACCGATGAAAGTTTTATCCCGTTGGTCACAAGGTTTCCATTCTGAAACTATAAACATCATTATTCCTCTAAATTTATTACTGTATTGTGCACATAAACCCTAGTGCTTTGCTGCTTTGTCTCTATATTGTATCATAATGTTGTCTTATGCAACAGTTTATTCGGTGTCACCATTAGACTTCCAAAATTACCGGAGGATCGATATTTGAAATGCTATTGTTTTCCAAACCATCACTTTACCTTGCAATCTGGCTTATTCAACATGTAAGTCCCACCATACACCGCACTAAGCCTTGCGAAACCCTGTATGAAGCAAAGTAAATTAAAAAATCAAATAACTATGACTTTATTATTTTTCGGAACCAGATAAGAAAAGCATTCACAAGCATTGACCTGTGGTAGCTCCCCTAAGCCATAAAGAGGATAAATATAGGGTGAGCTTCCTTGAAAACGAGCAACTGATTCCGCATAAAGCTGCAATAGTTGAAAAATGTTCAGATAGAAATCAATAGAGATGGCCTAACACCAAAAGTAATCTATATATATATATATATATATATATAATTATATAGAATGAAAAATTAACGTGGAGCAAGTGTACGTACAAAATATCTAGAGTTTTTAAAAGTATTTACGCTGGAGGCCACTTAGGTTGCTGACAAGCATGTTCCCTAGTGGTGTTTTCCAGTTAAGATTACTCAGTGAACTACAATGTTTTTGTCCTTGACCGCAGACATCCCAACTTAGTGTTTTTTCAGTTTGTATACACTGAAAGTGATTGTTTAATCCAGGCAGGAATTATGAAGTTAGTATGTCAGGACCTAGTTTGAGCAAGGCTGGTTTTGAAGTTTTCAGTAGGTTCCGGAGGCAGTGTGCAGCCGGCGATGCGAAGCAGACGAGGCGTGGCGGCGGTGGGGCGAGGCAGCTTGCTGCAACGGCGGCGCCCGTGTGCACGCGGACTCAGATGGGCTTGAACGGGCCCAGATGGGCTCGTGTGGGCCATGCCCTCTGGTCGCGCCGGTTCGGCTCTGCATCTGCGGAGGGCTGGCCTCAGGGCGGTCCTCCTGCGACGGCGGTGGTGGCCGGAGTTCCTCCGGTGGCGGCAACGACCTAACGATCAGACCATCTCGGTCTCGTCCCTAGTTCGTGCTGGGCAGCTGCTGCGGTGGGTCTTTGGTGGGCTTCGCTCTCCTCCATCGGCTAGTTTCTGATTCCCGTGGTGGTGGTTCAGGCCGGCATCTTCTGGCTCGGTGAAAACCTTGCTCGGTGCACCCGATGCTGACCACGGTGACGCCTGCGGGCGCCATTTTCCTCCTTGTAGGCGTGTTCTTGGGTCTGGCTGTTCTTCCCCTCGACGCTAGGGCCCTAGGTCTGCATGTCAGACCGGGCAGCGGCGGCGCTACCACATCATTTCCCTTCTTGAAGGCGCTGCTTTGGCGGCGAGGAGTGTCCCAATGTGGCACTCGGAGGTGGTGGCCTTGCCGGTGTTGGCTACTGCTCAAGGTGTGAGTCTCCGGGGCGCAATGTACGCCATCGCCAACACTCTCCAGTCGACTCATTTCCAATTTCGGCCACACCCTGCCACTTGCTCGCTTCATCTTCTAGGCGCCTGTAGTGGTACGTTGGTCTGGGCAACTTGGGTTGGTGGTCATGTTGTGGTGGTTGTTGGGCGTTGGCTGTGACGCGGTCTGGGGAGTCTGTGCCCTGCCTCCTCGCCATTCTTGGGTTGAGGTTGGGCAAGGCGATCGTGTCGTTGTTGTAGGAGTGCGTTGTAAGCCGATAGGCATGTGTGGTGTTGTAGCCGTTCTATGGCGTTTTCTTGTCAGCTTAATACAATGACGCGCACTCCGTTGTGGGTTCTCGAAAAAAGTAGGTAAAAGAATCAGAAAACGCGAAGTTTATATTTTGTACTTATATTATTTTCAGGAGGTATCTAAAATATTAATGCAGGCTTTTGTTGTCAGCAATACTCGCCTTCATCCGCTTCACAGTTTCAATTGCAGGTTCTGACAGGTAGCTATCCTCCTTATAAAGAGCGACCGCATGACCAATGAAGTCTATTGTATTATCATCCAATCCGTATTTTCTGAAACACGTAAGTGGGACCAAAGGGAATCATTAAATTGAGTCATAATCAAGCGCTATATCTTCAGATTCTGGAAACATATAAAATGCACCTGAATAAAATTTAAGAATAGTATGTTTAACAATTTCAAAAGGAAAATGAATGCTAGTAGGATAACACTTGAAGGAACTTTTGATACTAGATTGCCCTAACTTTATGCCTCTCTGAATACCATGAAGGAACATATGATACTATATGGATGGGGTTTATGAGGATAAACGAGTCCAATTCGAGCGAGTTAGACCAGGCTCAGCTCAGCTCATACAAATATTCAAGCGAGCTAATACTGAGTCGAGTTAAAGGTTGAGATGTAAAAGTTAGTTCGTATACAGCTTGCAACCATCTTGAGTCGATCTCGAGCTAGTTCGAGCTAAGAAAAGATAATATTTTTTAAAATTCTGCTTGCTTATGAAAGGAACAAAAATACCATCCACAATATATAGAAGGAATAAATAAACTGAAAGAATAGACATATCTGCATGTTGTCTTTTCTTTCAGTTTCGATGGTGTTCCAATGGGGTGAAGTTTACATTATTCATGCGCATGTTGATGTGGCAACAAATAAATTAAAATGGAATATCATTATTCCATCTTTATTGAACCGAGTAAGAAACTGAAGTTCTAGTTCCCTTGTTGGCGTGCATGCACAATTTATGGAATACAATTTGGTTCATTAAAAAGCATCACCTAACTTGTACTATTACCCAAGAAATCAAAACTGCAAACATAAGTTACTTTCAAAAACATCATGTTTCCAGGGGTGGCTTTTAATTAAATTGACAAGTCAGGCATGTCATCAACTACTCTTCTTTAATGAGAACGAAAAGCTAAAGGGGCAACAATAAAGATGGGTACCCACGAGATAAGTTCTTTACTGGTCATTTTGTTTAGGTCCAACCCCTTGTGAGTACTTGGGTCATTTTCCTTGTAATCTTGGACATAAAGGAAGAATTTCCCTGCTCTTCGCTTCTCAAATAGCCCCATCAATGGAGACTTGAGAGCTTCCATGTCAGTAGAGGGAACCTTGTGGATCTGGAACGAACATAATGGATAGAGAAATGTTTTAGATGAAATGTCTTGAATGCATGATAGGGTGTGTTTGCATGAGAAAGAGGGTTAAACCTTTCCCTTGTTGAAAACATAGCTTCCATCCACAGCTTTAAAGGACAAATACTTGGTAACACCAGTATGAATGAGTACACGGACCAAAGCACCATTTGCCATCATAAACTAGTGAGAATAGCATAGTGATGTTCGTAAGGAGGTGATGTCACAGTCGTTGTTCAAAAGAGCAGTATTCAAAATATTTATCCGTGAGACAAGTTAAAAAAAAAGAACTCACTCCATTGACTTTGGTTTCAAAGTAATGTCTATCCATTGCATAAACGATGGATATCTCCGAAGAGGAGCTATGTAACGTGGAATAGGAACAGACCTTTGGAACCATGTCTACATTGTAGTCTCTGCTGGCACCTATGTTTGCAGGGGGTGTAGCGTCACCCTTGAACCTTTTCCAGAGCTGCGAATCACAACATAAGTTACCCCAATGTTTCAGAGAGTTCAATTAGATCACAAGACAGAGATAAGTAATTCCTGATTTATCATCTGCATTTGCTAAAATATCAGGTGCGCCATTCTCGGGGCCAGAAAACGCATCACAGAAAGCAATGAACAAAGGAAGTGAAGACACGTCACCTGGTTGAGATTGAGCGATGTGGAGTCTCCACCATAATAGTCATTCCTGTCCATGTGCAGCACCTGATTTCACACAAAATTGAGACATTTTCTCATAATTGCCAGAAAACATGTCTCCCATTAGATCTAATAACGCGAACCCAGCAGCTCTACCAGCAAATACGAAAATGCCTTGTCTAATACGATCGTGCCTACCAATACGGTTACGACTAGTGACACACAGTATATATAATCAGATCAAGACGCAATTTACAATTCAGAATCAAAAAAGAACAAGACCCGTGGGAACCGCCCACCCTTTTAATACATGAGAAAAATGTACTACCTCTGTCCATAAATAGATGCCAAAAATTTGTCTAAATTTGAATGTATCTAGACACGATTTAGTGTATAGATACATTCGAATTTAAATAAATCTTTGGCATCTATTTATGGACGGAGGGAGTACAACATTTGAAAATACATTTCAGTTTAAATAGACGGAATTGGATCCAAACGGCATGCATGCAGAAACAAAAACTGGAAACGTTAATTTCTGCACCTAAGACCTCCAATCCAAGATCAATATATCTAGGCATGGCAACGAGATGGGAAGAAATGAGAGCAATGGCCGCAAGGCCGCCTCACCTTGAGTCGATCGACGGAGAGGAGGCCGCTGAGGATGCACTCCTTGAGACCCGTTCCCAGCACGATCATATCGTACTCCACGTCCATTGCGTGCACAAGCCGATCTGCTCCGCCCCTGTAGAGGGTTCGAGAGGGTGTGAGAGAGGTGTCGTGTGATGCGTCTCCAACACCACAAGTATCGCATAGATGTTCGGGAGAAGGGACGGCAAGTTCGTGGGGTAGCAGAGGAGTGATGTGAATGCCCCGACATGGTCTATTGATGGCCCAAGAAAAATGGGGAGGGTGCCAAGCAATGGATCGACACATGTACCGCTTGACTCGCTCGCCAGATTTGTTTCGCTCCAAATCTAATTATTGCCTGGGGACTGTGTATTTTTAGGCGGTGCTCTGGATCTGTCGCATACTCGCATAGTCGCATCACATCGCCATGTGACGACTCTCCTTGCGTTGCCCCCGTTGACCGGTCCTGGAGAGAGTGAAACTGGCAAACAGAAGCCCATCGGTCAAAATTTCCCCATTCTCCACCCCACTCGAACACATCCGCGCCATCCATTTTTTACAGGGCCTGCTTTTCTGAGGCGTGGGAGCCAGGGGCAAAATCGACTTTTCACCTCGCTTGCCGTACGTGCGTGGCGACCAGCGACGCGCCGCCGGGTACCATCGCTACAGCCGCCGGCGTCTCCATGGGCAAGGAAGCCCCTATAGGCCTCCCTCATCGCCACCCAGGACCTTATCCTCTCCCTTACCCCTCCCTTCTTTCTCCTTGTCTCTCCCGGGGCGTGGCGGCGGACGGCTGAGGATTTTCTTGATTAGTTGATGCACAGTATGCAAGAACCTGCTTGAGAGAGATTTTTTCTTAGATCTCCTATCAAGAGCCTGCTTTGAGTAACCTTGTTAGAGCATCTCCAACAGGCGCGCTATATAGACCGCGCGGCAAAAAAACTACCGATTTGGCGCGCGCGGGAGGGAATGAGGCGCTCCAGCAGGCGCGGTAAACGGCGCGGCGCTGTAAAAATTTAGGGCGCGCGGCGTTTTGCACAAAAGGGAGCGGCATATCTGGCGCGTCGGCTACAGCGCGCGGCAACGCTCGTCCAAGCGCGAAAAGCCAACGGCTGGAAAATTCCTCCCCCCCGCGCCCGCGCCCTCATTTCCCCACCTACCGCCGGCGCGAAATCCAGCCGCCGCCGGTCGATTCCGCGGCCGCCCCCGCTTCTGCGCGCCGCCGCGCCGTAGATCCGCGTCGCCCGTACCTCCTCCGGGCAGCAGCGGGCGCTCCGCCGCACTGTGCCGCTCGCGCCGCCGCCAGCGACAAGTTGTACTCGGCACTCCTTCTCCGCGGCGCGCCGCCGTCGCGTTCTCCTCCGCTCAGGCGTCGCCATGTCGTCCTCGTCGTCCTCGAGCTTGCTAGCAACATGGCGCGCCCATGGTGCTCGCCCATTTGCTCGCAAGGTATGAACCTCCGCCGGCCGGCCGGCCTCTATTAGTCGCCAATTATCTACAATAGCATAGTGAAGTAATTTTATATATATGTTTCTAGAGTTCATCATATGATTCATCGGATGACGAGTTCGACCAAGAAGAAGAGGAGAACATATCAATACTATTAGCATACCGCGCCGTTAAGAGGCCAAAATTTGGTGGATCGGTGTTCGGTAGACAGAAGTTGTGGAGAGAAAGGATTGAAGGGCATGAGAAGTTGATGCGGTCGTATTTCAATGAGAATCCGATTTTCCCCGAAAGCTATTTTCGGCGGCGTTTCCGGATGAGTCTCAACTTGTTCAAGCACATTGCAACGGAGGTCACCAAATATGATCGCTTCTTTGAGCAAAGGAGGAATGCCGCCGGAGAACTTGGTCATAGCACATATCAAAAGGTGACCGCCGCCTTGCGTATGTTGGCATATGGTATACCAGCGGATCTAGTTGATGATCATTTGGCCATGGGAGAGAGCACTTCTATCTTGTGTGTGAAGCGCTTTGTCGTTGCAATTGTCAATGTCTTTGGCTCCACATACTTGAGAGCCCCCAATGCTCAAGACACGGCAAGACTTTTGGAGATCAACGCCAACCGGGGGTTTCCCGGTATGCTTGGTTCCATTGATTGTATGCATTGGAGTTGGAAGAATTGTCCAGCGGCATGGCATGGACAATTCAAAGGCTACAAGAAGGATGCCACCATAGTACTTGAAGCGGTGGCCGACCAAGAGACTTGGATATGGCATGCTTTCTTTGGAATGCCCGGATCTTGCAATGACATCAATGTTCTTCAACGGTCACCACTAATGACAAGACTTGCAATGCGGGAAGGTCCATTGGTGGAGTTTAAAGCAAATGGCCACAAGTACAACTATGGCTACTTCCTCGCCGACGGCATATATCCAAGGTGGCAAACATTTGTGAAGCCAATTATTCAACCAAGAGGTAAGAAGCAAACCCAATTCCACAATGCACAAGCGGCGGCTAGGAAAGATGTAGAGAGAGCATTTGGGATTTTGCAAGCCCAATTTGCCATTGTTAGAGGACCGGCTAGATTTTGGGATCAAGAATGCCTTTGGTATATCATGACCGCGTGTGTAATCATGCACAACATGATTATAGAGGATGATCGCGGAAAAGATGTGGATCATACCCACTACGACTTGATGGGGTTCCCGTGCAAGTGAGGAGATCCGCACATAGGATTGCCCGATTCATTGCCTCATACCATGCCATTCGGTGCAACGACACACATGATGAGTTTCAAAAAGATCTCATGGAAGAATGGTGGAATTGGAATGGACAACAATAGTTGCATATTTGTTGTATTTGTTTGTAAACTATGTGTTGTATTGTCTGAAAACCATGTTGTATTGTTGTATGTTGGACGTGTTGTATTTGGTGTGAAGTATTGTTGTCAACAATGTATTGTATTTGGATGGTACAATTTATTTATGAATTTTTATATATTGTTTGATCTTGTTGGATGCATACTTGTGGGTGTTTGTTGTTTGCGCCGCGCCCGCGCGCTGCAAAATGGCGCGTCCGGCGGAGGGGCTATTTTACCGCGCCAACGCGCGCTGCAAAATGGCGCACCCGGCGGGGGAGAAATCGCTCCGACGCGCGGCATCGGTTTACAGCGCGCATAATCGGAGGTTTAGCGCGCCGCGATATAGCGCGCCTGCTGGAGATGCTCTTAGGCCACTACCTTTTCCATGTAGCTCTCTTTTGTTTCCTCTGTGGATCTAAAATAGTAGGCTATTAGTTGTAATTTGGTGTTCTAAGAATGAAAAATATGGGGTAAGATTATGTTGTGAAATCTGGTCCGTTCTAACAACTATTGATCTACTGGTGTAGATTGTCAATTCTTTGCGTTGTTTTGTTTCAGGTATGTTATGGAAGAAGAAGAAGAAATTGTACATATGTGATATTCTACAGAAGTGTTCACTGTATTGAAATTATGTACAATGTATCTCTTTGTGATATGCCATTTGTTCTGCTCATATTGAGCTGAAACTGATGAAAGAAAACCTTGAAGTTGCAGGTATTTCGCACTTGTATTCAACCCAGTCAGAAAATTGGCGACATGGAACATTGTGCATTCGAGCCTCTATTCGAGAGTTACGTAGACCACTGAGTTTTGTCCAGAACTATTTTTTATTCATCTTGATTAACATCTCTGTCTAGATACTCTTATCGGGTCAGAAGCGTTAGTGGAAAGAATCAATGCAAGTTTTTCTAAATATTCTTAGGCTTTGAGTTATATTTTACCTACTCTCATCATTTTAGATCAGCCAATGTGTCCTTCAGGACTAACTATTCTTACTCTAGATTAGTATGTTCATAGACTTTGAGATCGGCAGATGTTAGAATACGTGTTTGATTATTTGTAGGTCATACATGTTTCAGGACCAGCTCAATAGCTTTAACTACCATATTCCATGTTCAAATATGTTGCTCAGAATGATGGCAAGGAAATGATGGATTTTGATAATTGCATTATATTGATAGTTGGTGAAAGACTAGCTTAGTTGTGTTGCTGCACATAATTTGTTTATTGACTTACAGGGTAATTGCTTACTGTTATTTATTAAATGAGGCTGCCATTTATGTAGTCCTTCCCATATCCATGATGGCTGGAAGAATTAATTATTATGGGATTTGGTACATTGCTAGCCTTATATTCATCGGTCGTTTGTAACCAGGTTATTGCTTATTTTTCTTTGCTTCTTGTTATTAGAAATAAAATCATTTTGTGTCTCTGCTATTATTCCATCTGCAGATTATACTATTGTCTAACCATCATATATTTGCAGGATGGTCGATGTGGTGTGGTGGGCAGCGTAAAGGAATTTGTCGAGGTTGCCAATATGATCGAGGTAGCGGATGCGGTTCGGCAGAACAAGAATGTGTGTCATCAGATTAGAAATCGCGCAGACTGTTGTTGTGCCACGCTCTTAAAGCTTGTTCATGCTGGTGCGGAGAAGGACCCCATAGATTGATTTAGTATATCCATGTGATTGTGAGAGCGGAGTGCTGGTGTTCGTATTGGAGAGGGAAATTATTTGTTTCCCATTCGGCCATATCCAATCCTCCCTGGCGAACCGCCGCTTGGGGAGTGTTCTCTGCATCACCTCTAGCGAGGGAAACAAGCTACGACAGCTTCAGTTACTCATGTAGCATGGTAATTCCATCTCCTCCATGTCCTTTTCCTTTTTCTGTTCATTTTCTATTGCAGCTCCTTTCGAGAATGCTCCTAGCTAGAATGTGTATTCTCTGTCATGTTCCACATTGGATGTGTGTATGTATTCTTGGAGATACCTGGTGTACGGTTGGTCTACTTTCTTTTATGACTGGTGTACTGTGTGTGATATCATGCAAAGATAATTTCCATAATTGTGTATGTGCGGGGTTTGGTTCAGCAATGCTCGAGCTTTATATAGCTGTAGTGATAGCAACCAATGATTGTTCATTTAATTTTTGACATGGTTTGAGGAGTAACCAATAGATGGGTCTTCGTTTTCTTGCACGGAGTAGGATCTGATATTCTCCGTTCATGATTTGGCATTGCGATCACTCTTCTGTTGGGTGAAAAACATTGCTGCTTCCAGGAGTAGGGTCAGCAAACTCCCCTGACATTTTTCTTTAGTTTTATTAGTTGCAAGGTTGTGACCATTACTCATAGCAGAACTAGGATTTGTGCTGAAATCTGGTCTCTACATATTTTTCTAACATTTTGTGCTGCCAATGCTCAAGGTTACCATCTTTGTAAAGCTCGAGCCCAGAAGTGGAAGGTTAATGCTGGCGATGGTGTAGGTGTTGCATGTGATGCTCACCTTTGAGGAGAGGGTCTTTGATTGGTCGTTGCAGGTAATGCATGGTCTAATTACGGGAAATCTGCAGGATTAAATCGTTCATTGGCAGTAACTTTAGCTGGCATTTATTTTTGTGCAGATATGGATACTAGCAGCGAGCCGAGGATAGTTAAGAACATGCTGATAATTAATATGGATGTGAAAGATAACCATGAAGAAGACGGTGTTGGGGCGAAGCTTGTTTTAGATTTGTGTCAGAAGGTATTGAAACAACACAACACTTATAGCGTGCATACCTTTCATTGATATGTTAATCACCAATTAACAGATATCTTTGTGTGGTTTTGTGAAAATGGATTTTATCGAGATTTTGCGGAGAAAACGGGCCAGTTTCTACTCATAAACTCATATATAGTGACAAACTACTTTATAGGGCCTCTGGCCACTTTGGGCGCCATACGCAAAATGAGATAGGGCCATGTATACATCAAATATGAAATTATAGAAATGGTTTGTTTTCAAGTTAATAAATAGTAAATGGCGATGAAGCTCCAGAACATCTAAATCACATTGCAACTTTGCTCCTTTGATTGCGAGTAACATAAATAATGAGAAGTGAGTATCCTGATCTTTGAGATCCTAACCATACTGATTACTGCATTTGTGAGGATTCTAGAATGGTTTTTTGTGAGGGTGGGGCTTGGATTTATTTCATTGCTTAATTGCATCATACTCTGTGTACGGCTAGATTGAAACTAAGTAGAACATGGGTTTATATTTTTTGGGACAAGTAGTTCTGAGTTATGGGTGACATGAAATGTGAAAACAGAGTTTCAACATGAATGCACATGGGTTTAAATTTGTTGTGCTTGCTAAGATGATGGACTTTCTCTTGTCATAGTGCGGGTTATCATTCTCTAATTTTTGATCGGTTGGTGCTAGGTTGTCATTTCTCATTTTTTATTGGTTCAGGTGTTCTATGTAAGATAAGATGAAGTTGTACAGAAGATTGGACCCAATTGTAGCAGGTAATGGCTATAACATTTTCAGATATGAACCATAGTAAAATTTAGGGATCTTTCTATTTGTTCCAAGAAAAATACTCTTTCAGTCCTTACATGTGATTTTCTTACAGGTTCTCTTTGTTCTGCACTGTATGCAAATTTGAATAGGTAGTTCCTGCAGAGTTATGTTGAGTTTAAAATAAGCATGCCGATCACTGTTCAAGCTGCCCACCAACTTGTTAGCAGTAGGACACAGAGATACTCCTTTGCTGCTGATCTCTTAAATTCGAAGCCATTTTTTAAACGGAACTAGCTTGTTGTTAGTGGTTATAGGATTGGTGATTGGTAATGAGGGCACTACTGATTGAATGCTTTTTATGTGCTTATTCGTATTTTTCCTAAACATTCTTTTTTGTTGAGACATGATGTTTGATCCCGATTGAGGATTTTCATTGATAAAGTGGTTATCATCTTGTCCGTTTATGAATAATGAAATGTTTCCTAAAGTTGCAGCTCATCATGCCTGCTGCTTGCTTGTTTGTCGATCTGTTTATGTTCGGGTATGTTCAGGTTCTGTGTAGTGTTGAATCATCTGCTTGCTGAACTGAGTTGATGTTGGTTAAGCTGGAATGACAGAACTAGAGGTTTTATTTAATTTGAGGTGTTATCTATCTACTCTATGTGCAAGTTGTCCTTTTGTGGATCCGGAAGCGTCGGAACGCGGTGGTCTTTGACAACGTGCGACCTTCGGTGACATCCTTGGTCAACGACGTAGTGGCCGACGCGCGGCAATGGGCGAACGCGGGAGCCCGGGGTGTGCGCCAGCTACTCCCTTAGATTAGTTTCCTTTTTCTTGGGTTGAGTTGTACGGCGTGTTGGGTCCGTGCTTGGACTTGTACATAAACTCTTCTTTTCTATCAATGCATCGAAACGCAAAGCTTTTGCGTTTTCGCGAAAAAAAAAAGTTGTCCTTTTGTCAGAGTTTTGGTCGACCTTCTCATTGTCCGTGAAATAATATATGTCCTGTAGTCTGTTTTCCAGCAGGAGATTGAAGTAGTTTGCCTATCGTATCTTGCTTGAAGTAACCTAGAGCATCTACTTTGGCCATTGTTTCTTTGCTTGAGTAATCTTTGTCTCAGCCATGTCATTCTAGATATTTTGTTAATTTCGTACTTTCATGCTTGATTTAGTTTTCAGCTCAGTGATAATTTTATTTTCAAAGTTACTTACAATTTTATTTTCTTCGCAATCTACAACTATCATTGAACTAATTTTTCTTACGTAAATTCTCTCTTTCTATCACCACTAGGCTGTTACCATGAATACTATCAAGACTCCTGCAAACATCATACTGGATGCTATGTTAACTTGGTCAGATCTTTCAAAAGGCAATCTACTCTGCCTACACGGACCATGACAGTGTTCTGTATGTCACTATCAAATTTCACACTTTTGTTGGTCAATATGAGACTCCGGATGCAACCTGAGCATTCCCGGTTTAGAATGGTTTAGACTGGTTCCTCAAACCAGCCCGTCAGTGGCAGGTTTAATTGGATTGGTTTGGTTTACACCGTTTAGTTAGGAGGTCACACAGCGAGTCGGTGCGGGCTGGTTTGCCGGTGTATGCGGGTTTGGAACCGGGACGAGGGTGGCGGACGGCCAGGAGAGGACCAGCGGCAGCCGGGGCGGCGGTCGGAATCGGACGGCTGGGGCAGCGGCCGTAATTGGATGGCCGGGGCGACGACAGACAGTCGGGACGGCGGCGGCCCGGAAGAATAGGCAGCCGGAATCGGACGGCCGGGGCGGCGGCGGACGGCCGCGATGGCGACGGCCGGAATTGGACGGCCGGTAGCCTGAATCGAACAGCCGATGACCTGAATCGGACGGGAGGCGGCGGCCATGCGCAGCGCCTGAATCGCACCAGTCATGGCCGTGCACCTTCGCGGGAGTCTGCCGGCGCTGCTGATGGCGAGCAGCACTATGACCTGGCGGTTTGTGAATGGTTTCGTGTGGTTCAGCTGGTCTCAAACCAGCTAACAGTTTGTGCTCACGGTTTCAATCCCGAAACCAGTTGAACCCGGTACAAACCGTATATCTGGTTCGGTGCGGGTTGGCCTCATGGTTTAACTGGTTTAACACCAAACCATTAACAGGCCAAGAAGTCTGTATGAAGTTACATGCCGCTTCAGTTAACTTTTCACAAAGTGTGATTAATGGATTGGAAAACTATGCAATGAGGAGCACTAGGCCACTAGCTAACACCAAATACTTTATTCTTCTGCTAGGCTTCAGCCGTTTCATTGTAAAGGAACCGAACTGGAGATTGTTGGTTCCTTTATTGGAAGGGAATAGGGCGACAAGCCTTGCCTATGTGATGAACCTGATAATGTAATTTATATTTTGCAAGTCCCTACACATGACATGCTGTAAGTTTCTATATTGTGTCAGCTAAATCTTCTGCTCATTATAATTTGTCCTCTGTAGAAAGGCAATTATTTATCCTGTGTCAAGCAAGATACTAATTTCCAGATAGATATTTTGCTAGAGCACCTATGAGTAACTAGGTCGGTTGTTGTTTCCTCAGAGATACCAATGTTTCAGCTTCTTGAATTACTGAATTATAAGCCTCCACATTATTACAGACTATCAACCCGTGTTCCAATATAACAGCCGAAGAAACTGCTGCAGGCGTACAATAGGCCCCTCCAATGATGCTAAACTTATGGTCTTGGTTTTGTGGATATATATAGTGAAATCTACAACTCTATCGCTCAAGGGCTCAGATGCTCAATCGAAACAGTTGGCAACTTGCATCAATAAAATCCTACAAATTTCTTCACGGCCATTTCGGTCAACATCTTTTGGGGCTGTAAACAAAGCATTGCCAAGAAAAGAATACCATTACACTAGCACCAGAATTTTATGCTTCTGGTGGTTGAGGATCTGCTTAGCCCTTTCTCTACGTTTCATCAGCAAACATCAAAGACTATAGAACTATTATTTGGACCGATAAACAAGAAGTATTCCTTTGATTATTATTTTGTTTACAGCATCCACTTTTTGTGAAATCACAATAGATTCAGAGGAAGGAAAGATTCTAGCAGTGCAAGTGATGGAGAGCTCATGTAAAAAAAAAGGTGATGAAGAAGAGCTACCACACATGTGTTGGATTGAAACCGTAAGATTAGCAATGTTTACATATTCCTCACAAAGCTACAACCTAACATAGTCAGTTGTCATTTCATATATCCCTATTTGATTCATGATATCACGTATTGTACAATTATGTATAAATCATCTAATATCTACTATATTGTAAAATTGTGCTTCATTACTATAACCTTTTATCAAAATCTTTTATATATGCTTGCTCGCCGTTAGGTGGGCAAGCGCGCGGCCGCGCTTTCCTATATAGTTTAAAAGTAGATTTGGATGTGCCTCTTGGTGCACGATTCTCATTCTCCGTGGAGCTCGTGCCCATGTTTATTCTTATAAAACTAGTCACAGTGGGGAGCATCATGTTACTACTATATGTTATTATCTTCATACTGGGTTGTTATATATATATGTGGTATCATGCATACTATATTTATTTATTAGATTGTAGATTCATCCTGTCTTGAGAAGTGTGATGTTATGGTAACATAGCTAGTTACCACCTCACTTTTTTTTTCATTTATTGCCATATCATGTCACCAAAATGCTTTGGGGTGTCGGATGTTACTACCTATGTTGCTCCCACTATGAGTAGTCTAACGACGATAAAAATAGTTGCTAATATAAATAGACATATCGTCATTGGCCGCGTCATCCTCCTAGCCTCAAACATTTCATTGTACATATTAAATCAATATCAATTTTATTATAAGTTTGTACATTTATTTTGAAGTAAGAAATATTGCAACGCAATCAAAAGCACACTTGTCAGATTATCAATGAAGAACTTGGCTGGAAAGTAAGAATACAATAATATTAAATATGTGCAAGCATGTATGTAAGCAGCTAGAAGTTAAAAATGGGACACCCCGTGCGGTGATTCTTGCAACGGCATTGCAACCTATCTCATCACTGTAGGAGGCATCCACTTTGCATCCCGCACACGTTACGAACTCTTGCATAGGCTGCCGTGCTTGGTAGAAGATTGAGATGTGCACCCCACAACCATAAACTGACATTATCGCCGCAGACACCAAACCATCACCATATCAGGAAACATAATGAATAACTGTAAACTGCAAGATAATCAACAAAGACATCACTTATCTCAAAGACCCTCCCCGCAATTGACTGTGAAACACTGTAAAACACTGATGTAAAGTCATGAGGAGTGGGTATAAGAATGATAGTTAATTGCATATGTAGGGGACCGAATCAGTATTAACTAGATGAATAGGCGAGCTTCGCCTCGCCGCCTACACGAGCGTTTGGCACAAAATACACATTGTTATAAACATAATAATTTACACCGTTCAATCTAGATATGAACCCAACACAAACACCCCCCTTGTCCATTGAAAAAAAATCCGCTCTTGCACCATTACTTTTTCTTTTTTTGGTAAATTGATCGCCGGTTTTGCTTTAAGAGAAAATTGGATCTGTTGTTTCATTAAAAATCATATGGGCCTTCTTCTAACACATGAATCCATAAGACTCCGACAGAAATCAGCAGATTTCCCAACCAAAAGTCCTGGTCCACATCCTTGAAGGACATGTAAATAGTAGAGTCATCCCTACATATGCAATGATCGGTATCCTACCACTTGTATTGTGTTAAAAGAAAAAGACCTATCAATTACACCAAGCCCAGCAGCGAGATTGCAGAGCTGAAAGGGTGGGATTTTCTTTAGCACAGCTCTTCTTTAGCTTGTTCTCCATATAAGTTGTCGCTTATATCATGGGAGAGTCGTACTACGCGAGATGCTGGATAGGTAGGACAAAGGCCTGACTACCAATAACAACATATATCTTTAGTAAACACACACATAAATATAGACAGAACCTTTCATCCAAGTTTGGAGCCAAAACCTGAAGTAAACGAACTATGTTTTTTTTTAGATGAAAGAGGGTTGAACCCACCCCATAAAATGAAACCAGGAAGCAAACTGTCTCAAGTAGCAACTGGAAGTAAAGCTAGGAAAACTTAATTTTTTTGAATTTGGCCTCATCTCACGTACAGAAAGTAAAGTCCCACGCAGGGGAGTAACCAGAACCTTGATCAGGTCCACGTCTTTGCAGATCTCATATTACTTAGGCATAGCCATAGTTGAGTCTTATGTTAAAAACAAATATCCCACTTCTTTGCATTTCCCAATAGACAAAAGTGCATCTAGCAGCTCAAGTCTAGCACCTTGATCTTCTCCTCCAGCTATCTTGTTAGAACACTCCTAAACGAAGCCGACCTACGGTAAAATATACCATACCAAATATCTATGCTAGCATGGAGCAAAAAAATGCTGTCTCCAATATGAAATATAATATCTAATATGGGTACGATAAATCTTAAATAAGTAAGACAAAAATCCTCCAGATCATTTTGGTATAACTCAGGATGTTTGTATCCAAAAGATATGCAAGAAATGAAAAGGAGATGATCAGTAAAGGGTCTTTTCTAAACATGGAACTATATGAACGATTTTTTTCTTAGCTAAACAAACAAATAGGACCATTGTACATGAGCCTCTAATAACTACCAGCTGCAGTTGTAGAAAATAAATAACATCAAACATTTTCATTTTGAATGGAAATGCTTAAAATTTATACCTACGAAGAGTAGGGAGCCAGGAATCCTGAACTCCCAAACTAAAATTGATGTTGTATCGTCGTATTTAATTGGCGGAACAATAACATATAATATATAGCTAATACTGAACTATAAACAATAATAGCGTGGAACTTATTTGGCACCTTTTTCAGCGAAATACTTCCTAGGTTGATTTTTTCTTAGGGTGTGCAAATTTTCCTACAGGGAAAAACTCAATCATCCAGCATGACTGCATGATAATGTATCCATGTCAAAGTGAGTCCATGTCAAAGTGAGTTTACAAAGCTAGAAGGAAAAAAATTCCAATTACTGCAATATATCTCACTTTTAGCTTGTACTGCAAGAAAAAAAATTCCCGGTAGCAAGAGATGTCATGTCCATAATCTTCATAGCAATCTGTGCAACTAAGGTATGGTAAATAAACACAACCAATGTGGCCCAGACCAAGCCTCTTTAGTAAAGTGATATGGCCTGGTCCTAGAGAACTTCTATTAGGATCACCTGAACTGCCTGCCACCTCAAATCTTAATGAGGCTTGCTTGCTAGTAATGCTGCATATACTGCTACAGGCGTTGTCATCAGTCACATGGCCCAGAAACACTACTTCCTTCCCTCGACAATGCTTGGCTATTAAACTTAGTGCTCACACTGACTTTATCAGGTTGCTCATTATCTCACTGAATTTAGTTCACACTATGATATCCTTAAAGTTCACTCGCATCAAGTTCTCCTTAGCATCTTCACCATCATCCAACCTCACACAACCATGAACAGATTTTCAGAACTGAAATCCTTATCTTGTTCTATAACCCCACATGATGTAGCAACTTCACCTGACATAACTGTTCTTGGTGAAAAAGGCCCCAGATTCCTTACTCCTGACTCGCTCGTCAAACTTCATCAAACTACATCCTACAACAGATGACTTCAGAGGACTGCAGTGTTCTTCAGATCCAAAGCATTACCCAACTGGTAAAACTGAATGGTTCGGATTGCTCAGGGTAAAGATCAAACGATAAAAAATGCTTGTCCCCGGGGATGGTCTCAGAACGCAGGGTTGTCAACATGCTTACACTATAGAGTAATAGCGAGAAAAATAATTGTTCCTTTTTTGCTTACCTGTATCAGTTTATCAGCATCAAGTGGTTCAACACTGTCAGCAGAGAGAAACCAGATGTATCTATAGATGGACATATGGACACGGCTTAGAAAGCATGTATTGTATAAGTATTGTGTTATTACGAACATGTTGGCTCAGTCTTCTAGGATATGCCTTTGTAATTCATGTAATAGTATTTTTAATGCAATATGCCTTTGTAATTCATGTGGTCTGTTGTACAGGGATCATTGCTTGAAAAACATTGCCTGCATCTAAACGAAATACAGCCATCTTTTTGTCCTGGAACCAATTAGTTTATAAAAATTGCAAAGAAATTTTGAGAAAGAAAATTAATTAGTGGTTAACTAATTTTAGCAACAGCAACTTATAAATATTTTTCTTGACTTTCTCAGTGAAAAGACGAAACGATTAGAACACCAGGCTTCCTAAACAATCAAGATGAGGAATACCAAACCGCATAAAGAAAAAGCGAATAACCAAGAAGAGCGAGTAATACCGGCCCATTGGTCCATGTAACTGCATGCTGCTGACACGCAGCTCATACCTCGCGAGAGGAACCTTTAGGTCAAGCGGACAAGCGGGTACCATTAAGGTCCTGCACCGGCGCATCGGAACCAGCACAGCGAGAGTAGAAGAAAATGGATGGCGCCCTTGCTGGTACAGATGGCAAAATTTCCAACTTACCAACAAAAGTTAAAGATGTAGCCGCAACATCTCTTGTAGCAGTGATATTTAGTACTATGATTACTAATCAGTAAGGCAAGATATATCTAGTTTGTAGTCCATCTAGTGAACCATTGGGTTTTTATAATAGTCCAAAAAAGAGCGGTAAACATATCTTAATATGCAACATCAACATCTAGATAGCAAAACAAATTAACAAAAGTAATACCCTACTGAATCCGATGAACAAAGCTAGCACAAATCAAAGAAACCACTGCCCTAACTCCTCCGAACTTATATGTTAGTTCAGTTAAAGCAGTAGTACATTAATCGATTCTCGGTTGATGGAAACTTCATCCATATACGTCACCTGGAAGAATTTTTTATCAACATATACCCAGTGATCTGCAGTGTGAAAATTCTAAAATCTTGCACAAATAATTTGAACAAAAGTTGAAGCTGGTAAAAAAAAAAGAGGAACGGAAATCATCCGCACCCAGCGATTTGCAGTGAGAAAGAAAATCAAAGCAAAGAAAAAGAATCGAACTCTTACTTGTCCGCTTCCACTGCATCAAGCCCCGCATGCCCGCGCGCCTATCTGGATTGCAGAGGCAGCTCGCTGCCGGATCCCGCGTGCGCCGTGCCGGACCCGTCCTTCCGCCTTCACTGGCAGGATCCGGTGGATGTGAAGATGGGGAGCCGGACAGGTCACCCGCCTCGACGCTGGTGGGCAGCCGGCCACCTCGTGCCGCCGGGAGCCCGACGCCCTGGAGCTCGCCTACCACACAGGGCCATCCGCTCTGACGCCCGTGCTGGCACCTTGAGCTAGACACCGGCATGCTGCTCTGTTCTCACCACTTATTCGTCTGCATCGTCGTCATCGACCCCGTCTTCCACGAGGTCACGACCGCTTCTAGATGCGAGGTTCAGGGGAGGAAGAAAAGATCGGTCAAACCCCCCAGAATACGCACCACGCACGAACCTCTCAACACGCGTCCGACATGCAGCAGCGTGCCAGGCCCAAACGGTGGCCCACGCACCGACCCTGGCCAACACGACGACGCGGCGCCGTCCAATCGCTCGGAATGCAGGGAATGCAACAGCCTTATTACTTGTTTAGTAGAATTTGGTGGAGTTCCATCTCAAACTCATAACGCACAGAGGACGTTGAATACCCAAATGTGCTTGAATAAACAAATTCATGAGACTACCTTTGCATCCACAATACACTCCTTTTGAATGGATGTATTTTAAATTACAAATAGTGCAATCACCATTAGAATATTTATGGCCCTATACATCTGGTTTCTCAATCAACTTGAAGATAACTATTCCTGGTACTATCCTATGTACTGCACAACTCCTTGGCTATGTTCTTTTTTTAGGAATAATTTTTTAGGGAAGTAAGCATTAGGATTTGAATCTTGACAACCAATAACAAAAGGTCCATCCTGATCATGTTTGTTGACCGCATCTTCAGCTTTCTGAACTGCGACAACACTAAATGGAGTATAAATAAACACACTATCAATTCAGAAAGGGCCCAGAAGGTTTCAGTAAGCATCCAGATCATGTTTGTTGACGGCGTCTTCAGCTTTCTGAAGTGCGACAACACTAAATGGAGTATAAATAAACACACTATCAATTCAGAAAGGGCCAAGAAAGATTCAGTAAGCATTCATGTATATATGTGCACTCATACAATGCATGCCCTGGTGTTTTAAAAGGGACATGTTTCAGTAGCTACTAATTTTCCCAGGATGTAGATGTTGCACTTTTGTTCATATTTTGTTCAACCCGTGTGCATGAAAGATAATGAGCGTATATAATGATACGCAGTTCTCCAAGGCAGAGCTAGATGTCTTTGCTGCCTCCACCTACATGGTGGTAGGCAACGGGATGTCCACCCTATTTTGGGAGGATAGGTGGATGGATGGTCAATCCAACAGGGAGATAGCGCCAGAAGTTTGTGCGGTAATCCCCAAGTGCCGTAGGAGGCAGCATACCGTGCAACAGGCCCTGGTGGAGCGCAGTTGGATCTCTGACATGGTTGGTACGCTTAGCGCTTTGGCGCTCTGGCAATATGTCCAACCGTGGAGCAGACTCAGGGGCTCTCAACTATCGACGGAGCCGGACAAGATGATTTGGCGCTGGACGACGGACTCTCAGTACTCTTCCCAGTCCTGCTATGACACCCTCTTCTAGGGGGCAGTCACTTCAGGATCGTGGGAGCTGAACTGGAAAAATCATGGGCGCCGCCTAGGGTGAAGTTCTTCATATGGTTGGCCTGCCTCGCCAGATGTTGGACGAGCGAGCGGCTTGCGCGTCGTGGTCTACCACATGCTGCGAGCTGCCCGTTGTGCGACCAGTCCGAGGAGACTATGGCACACATTCTTACCGATTGTCCCTTCTGCGGGACTATCTGGTATGAGGTCCTGTCGTGGATTCGATCCACCTCAGGGCCATCCACGGTTGAGGGTGACTTCGCGGAGTGGTGGTCGCCAGTGGTGCGGACCGCCCCTCGCCAGCTGCGCAAGGGTACCTCGTCACTGATCATGCTCCTTGCACGGGGAATATGGAAGCATAGGAACGATGCAGTCTTCGACAATGCGCGTCCCTGGGTGGCTTCCCTATTCGTGGACATCAGGGCCGAGGCGCGGCAGTGGACGGACGCGGGGCTCGGGGTCTTCGCCAACTACTCCCATAGATTAGCTTTCTTGGGTTCAATTGTATGGCGTGGTGTTGGTCCTTTCTTGGACTTGTACATATAACCTTCTTTTCTATCAATGCATCGAAACGCAAGGCTTTTACGTTTTCGCGAAAAAATGAGCACATATAATGATTATGAACAAACATTTTACCATACTAAATAACACAAAGTATGGGCATGTGCCATTCATCAAAT
Organism: Lolium perenne; assembly: GCF_019359855.2. Lineage (NCBI taxonomy): Eukaryota > Viridiplantae > Streptophyta > Magnoliopsida > Poales > Poaceae > Lolium > Lolium perenne. The sequence continues at coordinate 132,580,679 of NC_067245.2, forward strand.
ATTTATCACGGGTCTATAAATATAATCCATTCAGGTAAACTTTTCTTGGGAAAATGAAACTTGCTAAATTTTTCTTGGCAAAATGAAACACCTTTCAGAAAGAGGTAGACATGTGTTCACCCTTACCTTCTTCTTACCATTAAAAAACATCATAGATAATGGAGTGGAGGAGAGTAGTGTACCCACTTGCACTTGGTATGGGGCGCCACCAAGCGCTCCATGCTCCCCTTCTTTTTCTCTTTTGCCTCTAATAAAGGTGTTATACCAGCTGTAGCAGCACCTAGGTTGGCAAACTTAATAACCCCTTTCAGCGTCTACCTTGGATATCTCTCACATTGTAAAATATTTATCTTTCTCTCTCTATCTCTATCTCTATCTTTATCTCTATCTCTACTACTATATTTAAAAAGAATGAAGTTCCTTTTTTCCTCCGGTCAGATGTTTCGTCAAGCTGGTAGTTGGGGACTTAGTTCTCAATGTTATTAGAGCTTATGCCCCGCAAATAGGCCACAATGAGAACACCAAGAGGGAGTTCCGCGAAGGCCTAGAGGACTTGGTTAGGAGTGTACCTAGTGGCGAAAAGCTCTTCATAGGAGATCTTAATTGCCACGTGGGCACATCTAACATAGGTTTTGAAGGGGTGCATGGGGGCTTTGCTATGGCATCAGGAATCAAGAAGGGGAAGATGTCCTAAGCTTTGCTTTAGCGTACGACATGATCGTAGCTAACACCCTCTTTAAAAAGAGAGAATCACATCTAGCTACTTTTTGTAGTGGCCACCACAGTAGCTAGATTGACTTCATCCTCTCAAGGAGAGAAGACAGGAGTGTGTGCCTAGATTGTAAGGTGATACCTGGAGAGAGTGTTGTCCATTATCATAAGCTTGTGGTGGCTGACTTTCGCTTTCGACTTCGTGTCCAGCGGGATAAGCATGCGAAAATCGCTAGAACGAAGTGGTGGAAGTTCAAGGGGGAGGTAGCCCAGACGTTCAAGGAGAGGGTCATTAAGGAGGGCCCTTGGGAGGAAGGAGGTGACGCGGATAATATGTGGATGAAGATGGCGACCTGTATTCGTAAGGTGGTCTCAGAGGAGTTTGGAGTGTCCAGGGGAAGTAGAAGCGAAGTTAGGGATACCTGGTGGTGGAACACTGGTGTCGAGAAGGCTATTAAGGAGAAGAAGAGTTCTTTCAGACGCCTATATCTGGATAGGAGTGCAGACAACATGGAGAAGTACAAGATGGCAAAGAAGGCCGCAAAGCGGGCTATGAGTGAAGCAAGGGGTCAGGCGTATGAGGACCTCTACCAGCGGTTAGGTACGAAGGAAGGCGAAAAGGACATCTATAGGATGATCCGAGAGAGGAAGACGAGGGATGTTGACCAATTCAAATGCATCAAGGACGGAGCAGACCAGCTCCTGGTGAAGGACAAGGAGATTAAGCATAGATGGCGGGAGTACTTCAACGGGTTGTTCAATGGGGAGACTGAGAGCTCTACCATTGAACTGGACAACTCCTTTGATGATACCAGTAGGCGTTTTGTGCGGCGAATCCAGGAGTCTGAGGTCAAGGAGGCGTTGAAAAGGATGAAGGGAGGCAATGCAATGGGCCCTGATTGTATCCCCATTGAGGTGTGGAGAGGCCTCGGAGACATAGCAATTGTATGGCTAACTAAGCTCTTCAACTCCATTTTTCGGGCAAACAAGATGCCAGAATAATGGAGACGCAGTATATTAGTACAAATCTTCAAGAACAAAGGGGATGTTCAGAGTTGTACTAACTACCATGGAATTAATCTTATGAGCCATACAATGAAGCTATGAGAGAGAGTCATTGAGCACCGTTTAAGACGAATGACAAGCGTGACCAAAGACCAGTTTGGTTTCATGCTTGGGAGGTCGACCATGGAAGCCATCTTCTTGGTACGACAACTCATGGAGAGATACAAGGAGCAAAAGAAGGACCTGCATATGGTGTTCATTGACTTGGAGAAGGCCTACGATAAGATACCGCGACACGTCATGTGGTGGGCCTTGGAGAAACACAAAGTCCCAGCAAAGTACATTACCCTCATCAAGGACATGTACGATAATGCTGTGACAAATGGTCGAACAAGAGATGGCGATACCGATGAATTCCGGATTAAAATAGGACTACACCAGGGGTCAGCTTTGAGCCCTGATCTATTTGATTTGGTGATGGATGAGGTCACAAGGGATATACAAGGAGATATCCCATGGTGTATGCTCTCTGCGGATGATGTGGTCCTAATCGATGATAGTCGAAGGGGGATCAATAGGAAGTTAGAACTATGGAGACAAACCTTGGAATCGAATGGCTTTACACTTAGTAGAACTAAAACTGAGTACATGATGTGCGGTTTTAGTACTACTAGGCACGAGGAGGAGAAGGTTAGCCTGTATGGGAAGGTGGTGCCTCTGAAGGACACCTTTCGATACTTGGGGTCAATCCTGCACAAGGATGGGGATATTGATGAAGATGTGAACCATCGGATCAAAGCCGGATGGATGAAGTGGCGCCAAGCTTCTGGCATTCTTTGTGATCAGAGAGTGCCACAAAAGCTAAAAGGCAAGTTCTATAGGACGACGGTTCGACCCGCAATGTTGTATGGCGATGAGTGCTGGCCGACTAAAAGGCGACATGTTCAACAATTAGGTGTGGCGGAGATGCGCATGTTGAGATGGATGTGTGGCCACACGAGGAAGGACCATGATACAGGGTTGCTTTTGGACACCTCCTCCTCAAGAACGACAAGCCCTCCTCATGGCCCAATGACACGAGCTCGGGCCAAAGCCATACACCAAGAGGTCAATTCGCTGCTTTCCACGTATACATTTGATACCTCATTGGATGGCATGCTACTTCATGCGAATACCTTGTGTTCAATCAGGTACATCGAACAAGATACAAACCGCGAGGACCAAGCCAATGGAGAAAGAGAAGAAGAAGATGAAGAAGATGCAACAGCGCTCCAGCCGGATCTTTCGTCCCTCATGGCCGGAACTTCCGCCCAGATGCCTCCCAGTTATGAAGGAAACGCTGAAGAAGCACAACTGCTTCCACCGGAACTTCCACCCGACACGACCGGAACTTCCGCCCAGATGTTGTCCAAGACTGAAGATGCTCAAGTTGAAGGAGTCACGTCCGGAACTTCCGCCCTCAACGACCGGAACTTCCGCCCGTCGGTACTACCGCCCATGTTCCGCCCAGTTCCGGAAATGCGCCAAAACGCCCCAGGATGTTACTGCAAGCAAGGAGTTTGTTTTCGGAACTAGGCCGGAAGTTGGCCGGAAGTACCGCCTCGACAGGAACTTCCTCCCCTTAGGACCGGAACTTCCGTCCCGAACAGAACGTCCGCCCCCAGAGGCCGGAACTTCCGCCTGTACGCGTTTTAGCACGAAACTGCCGGTTTTCAGCTTTGACTTACCCCTTCGACCCTCCTACTATAAATAGTCTTGTTAGCTTAGATCTAGGGTTAGAGTTGTTTTGAGATTAGACATGAGCTTTGCTCCTCCCAATGGGAAACCCCTCCAGATCTGAATCTATGGAGTGTATCACGAATCTTCTGAGGAATTGGTCTCTTCCATTCTAGGAATTCTAGTGTTTGTGGATCTTTTGCTTCTTGCAATTCTATCTATTTGCACTCTTTCCTCTTTGGAACTCTACCAATCGCTTGCCAATCTTTTGTGAGGGATTCTACACCTTGTGGGTCTTCGCCTTGCAGTTCTATTGGGTTGGTGTATCGGACCAACGAAGAACAACCAGTTGTGTCTGTGTGTTGCGTTTGTATCTCCGATCCCCTCCGCTTTCCACCCGTATTCTTCGTGTTTCTCACCCCCCGTCCCCAAATCCGTGAAGATCGGGCCTCCCCTAGGGTTAAACCCTTATCATATGGTACCAAGAGCTCCTTAGTTGCCACAGATTTGACCCCCATACCCCCAAAACAATCTTGAGAAAATTTCAAAATTCCCAAAAAATAGACCTAAATTGGCCTTGCTTGGATCTCGCGATTTGTTGAGTTTTTGGTGGTTTTGCTCCAATAGAAACTTGTCCTTGGTGTTGATCTACGACTCCCCCACCATCCCACAGCTTTTAGTGCCAAATTTTCTACGAATTCGAAGGTTTTTGGACCGGATTTCCGCACAAATCGAAGAACAACCCGCAGATTTGTTGAGATCGGAAGTTCCGCCCGGCCGGAAGTACCGCCCCCAGTGACCGGAAGTTCCGCCCGTCCGAAATTTTGACAGCTAACTTTGTTTTTTGTTTTGGTACTACCTCTTTGTGTTCGGACTTCGGTTTTGAGTGCCATTTCAGCTACCACAAGCTTCCGCAACATCGACAATGACGACGGCACCCCGAGGATCCAGGCGGTTCATTTGACACCTTCCACCACCATTGCAAGTTCGAGATCATCGTCGGCCACCATCATCAAGTGGTATAACTTGCCCTTTAACTTGTAGCCCCAGCTTCCTTCGTGTACCTTTCCCATCGAGAGTGGCTTTCTAGTGTTGCGAAGCATTGCGCAAGAGTCCCGACCGTGAGGGTGTGCGTGTGTTGAGCCAAGCTACAAAGCAAGCTTGTTGTGAAAAGATAAGCAAAAGAATTGTGAGATACTTACATAGATAGTAGTATCCTTACATAGTGAGAAAAATAAAGAAAAAAATACAAAACGAAAATAGTGTGTGAGTGACACATATATAAAAAAGACTCGAAAGCTTATAAGCAAAAGAGAGAAAAGAGAAGAGAGGCGTATTGCACAAATCTTGTTGCTTCTCAGTTTTGCAACCAAGCCACGGTCTCTCTTGTGTTAGGGTGACACCGAGCTAGTAGTCTTCGTTAGGACCAATTTTGTTCGTGCTCATTTTTCTTGGTCACACTAACCCCATTTTGTCCCGTGCGTGTGTTCCATCTTGTGTATGCCTTTTCTGATCACCGTTTTTGACTTGTGACTTTTGAATCTTACCCACTTTTGACAATAGATATTTTGTTTCATTTGGCTTTCCACATCCATACCTAACACCCTATAGAGTTCTTAGCCTTTTGCGTGTGTATCCGGTTGTTTCTCACCTTAACACAATTCCAAATACTTTATTTGATAAGTTAGGAATGGGGCCATTTAGAACAACTGAGCTAAGACTGCACTTAGCTGATTCAACATATAGACAAGTTGTAGGGATAAAAGATAATATTGTAGTAAGATTAAAGGATGTCTTGCTCTTATTGATCTTATTATTATGGACATGCCTGAAGATCCTATAGCTCCTATCTTTACTATTACTAGCAAAAGTGCCCGTGCGTTGCACCGGGTAACCAAATACTCAAACGCTCCAGATAACCATCGGTGTTGATACTTCTCCTCCTTGTCACCAATCATCGATGGTGGTCATGTTTTCTCATTTTGATAGTAATATTAGATTGCAATTCTCTCTCTGTACCACAAACCTGTAATGAATGTGGATGCTATCCTCAAATTTTATTAAGATGTGAAACAAAATTATAGTTAGTATATACATATTATTTTGCTAACGGTTCCAAAGTTTAGAACTAAAAATGGCTAGCTCATTACAAAAATTACACTACTTTTAGTAAAAAGTTCAGGGCAAAATATTGTGATTAGAATTGAATTAACACGATACAATGGCCTTATTCATGCTCTATTCCAAAAAGCTGATACCTGGTATCATTTGATGAACGCTAGTATGTCTTTATTCTGATCCTGAAAACTGCAGTTCGAAATTCAATTAAAATATCTTTTGGAATCCACCGGCTAAGAGTAAGGACCAACCACACTCTTATATATACACATTTCTTCTTAAGACTTCCACAATGAGAATGCGCCAGATTATTCAAAAAGAGGTGCCACATGACCATTGATGCCAGATGAAACAATTATTGTCAAAAGGAGGCCTCCGCTGATAATTTTTCTAGCCAAACCCCCCGGCGCCTCCCTTCACAGGAGTAAAGAAAATGCTCGATTGCCTCCAGTAAGTTTTATCTGGCGCCACGGCTCTAGGTTGGGCACGGAGCAGCTTCACATCTTGGCGGTAGCGCCATTCGAATCGGCGGACAGTTTGGGTACCATTAATTCAACTTCTCAATCTCAGAGAAATCATCAAGCAAGCTCATGTCAAGCGCCATGACGGACAATGGTACCATGCTTCCTAGCTCCGATGTGGTCTAGTTCAGATACCAACGTAGAGGTCCACGACTCCGTATTTGCAATGACATCACTCACCGTCTAGAGCTTGCAGGCCTCGTGCGCTTACTTCATCCGCGCGGACTGCAGCTCGGTATCCCTCCCGATTCAGCATGTTTTCTGGTCCTTAATCGCACGTTACTTAATCGCACGTTACCTTAGGGCGTCCCTCTAATAAGGCAGATCGGTCGCGGTCTCACAGACCTGGATTGCGACATCGTCGGCTTAGGGTAACGCTGCCTCATCGGCCTAGGATGACTGTTGCTGCTCAACCTCGCCTCTCATCTTGGCCAACAATGTCGTCTGTCGACCCACTTCCGGGGCATGTCGCGCAGCCAGCCGACTCTGTCGAGTTGACGTGGAGTTCCCGATGGTGCAGTTCACGAGCGTCGGGCCAGGCGGCGATTTGGCCACTGCCAGACATAGTTGCAAAGACAGAATCCTAACTGCTCGCGACCGGGGTTATTGGATCAGGGAGAAAGCGACGAGAAGAAGGGACTGAGAATATATCACGTGACGGTGCGTGCTCTTTTCCGGGCGATCTTCCCGCACTCGACGAGGTCATGGACGGTGGCACGGGAAGCGTCGACACACGTAACCGCGGTGCCTTCTAATACGGCCACCACAGCCGGTGATTACGACTCCGCGGCTCACGATAAAAGCTAGCCACAACAGTAAGAACAGTATTATCGACAACTTCCGTGGCTAATGCAACCTTTGGTTTTTTATGCACTTCCATTATACTGAAGCAAGCCAGATTCAGCGTAAAGCCGGTAACACTTCCCTGTTCATGTTGGCCAGCGCACTGGTTAGTAAAATTTTGGGAAATCCAATTAATTTTCAATATGTTGAGACGAATCTGCTCTTTGCTGTTCCTATTTGAGCTGCCCGACCAGCACTTTTATTAGCAAAACTAAAGGAAATCCAATGGGCTGTGCTCCGGTGTCCCCCCTTGGCGAACGATGTTCAGGTGTTAAACGTGTGTTTGGTTCGTGACCAGAAAATATGGATGATCCCATCCCAAAAGCCAAATATTTCTGAGAAAGGCTGAACCATATGATCCGTGAATTTCATGACTAATCACACTAGCCGCCTGAGAATCCATGGCCGTCGACGCGACTCCGACACCTGCCACCGTCGTATGTGTGGCTCCCCAGCTCAGCGGCGGCCACCATGTCACGGCGAGCGGTGGGCTTGTTTTTCCGCGTGGCTCCCCAGCTCGACATCAGCGGCCTCCAGGACGCGGTAAGCGGCGGGCTTGATTCTCAACGTGGCTCTCTAGCTCGGCGGTGGCGGCCTCCATGGCATGGCGAGCAACGAGCTTGCTACGTCTGCGCCACACCCAGTCAAAGAAATGGCCTCGCTAAGTATGTGCGGGTAGTGACCTTGCTAGGCACGAGTAGGCGGCGGCCCGCTAGGTCCGGCCTCCACCACAAAGGGAAAAGGACCCGTTAATTACATATTAACCGGTGTGTTAATGTCATATTATATTTTTCTATTAATTATTAATTAAACATATTTTTATCCCATCTCATCCCGTACATATTTGCCCATGAACCAAACACACATGTTAAGTCAACCCACGAAGGGGTATCAGCAGATCCTAGCCGTCTAAATAGAACAAAGCTTAAGGAGGGGGGGACACCGGAGCAATAGCCAAATCCAATTAACTTTCAACACAATGAGACCCCATACATGCCAATGAAACCATGCCTGAAGGAACGATGGACTCGGCTGGATGCTACCAGAACACCGCCAGTCAGGCTCGTGAGCAGCCCCGCCACTGGTTCCGCACTGTAAAGTCGATGCCCACAGCCCACCGCCGTGTCCTGCTCAGCTTCCGACCAACGCCGATGCCAAAGCTGCACCTTCCAAAGAGACCACCAGCCCCGCCTCTGGATGCTGAAGATTCAACCTACCTGCTCTCGACGATATGTAATGCGCTGTATACGACGGGCGCCTTCGCTCTCTGGTTTTCTCATGGTGGTCGAAGAACTCCTATAGAAGTGGCGGGCGCAGCTATACGGTAGGTGCTAGAAGGTAATCGTGGAGGAGCGAGCTCTCCCGGTGCGAGGCAGCGTGACCAAGAGCCTGAATACAGCAGCTTTTGGGAGCACATGAGACACCAATCCCGAGCTAAAGATCAATTTTCCATTGTCTTTATCGTGTTCATCGTCTAATGAGACGGCAAAGCATGGATCGTATCTGAGGTCGTGTCGAATACGCTTACGGGCGGAGCCAAATTGACGCGATCATGGATCTTGATCGATGGATGTTGATTGGAGCAGCATCGGCCGCTCCCGGCGAAATTAGTGTGCTGGCGTTATCCGGCTCGGCAGCGACGGCGCATAGGGCTGTGCTCTAGCCTCCGGTTACGGTCAACAAACTGGCACACCATGCCGTTTTTCTCTGTCTCCCGAGCGGTGGGGTGTAGTCCAGGCAATGAAGCACTCGCCATCGGGGCTCGCTTATCCGATGGATTGGAGGAACTCGATTTTCACCGTAATTTTTCATTGTACTGAATCGATTAGATACAGGGCAATCGACGGCCCCAGTATTTCTCGTGGCGGACGACGGAAACACACCGAGGGGTAGCGGACGAGACTTTCTCGTGGCGGGTGAGGACTCTGTCCAATATACGGATCCGGACATAACTCGATTTTCACCGTAATTTTTCATTGTACTGAATCGATTAGATACAGGGCAATCGACGGCCCCAGTATTTCTCGTGGCGGACGACGGAAACACACCGAGGGGTAGCGGACGAGACTTTCTCGTGGCGGGTGAGGACTCTGTCCAATATACGGATCCGGACATATTTTGGTGGGAGGGTAAAACGGTCCAAAAAAGTGTTGGACGACGGAAACAATCCTCCCTTTATTATTAGGTATATAGATATAGATATAGATATAGAAACGCGGATCGGTGGTGTCCGTACGTGTAAAAACCGTGGTACGTCAAAAAAATCTGCCCATCGTGTGAAAAAACCTGGATGGGAGCGGCCTTCTCCGTGAAAATCGGATCAAAGAAGAGTTTGCATGTCGTACGTAAAAAAAACCCGCTCCACGCACGCACGCGACCTCCGTCGCCCAGAACAGCTATTGTCCACCACCGATTCTTTAGTTCAATATAAAGCCGCACCTCGAACAAATCTTGTCATGGGCGCCGTCAAGCGATCGACCTTGGTGCGACTTATCTTTCGGCAAGGATCAAGATGAAGCTAACCAACCTGGACAGAAACGTCGACTTGGTCTGGGCGCCGAGGTGGAAGAGGACAAGCTGCAGAAGCACCTTATTGAGCTGGAGATAGAGCACGACAACGAACAAAACGGTGCCGGTCAGGTACCAGCTGAACTGCAGGTTGACGAGCGACTTTGCGCGGGCGAGCGCCTCGTCGGTGCGGCACCGGACGACAGCGCGTCCTGCCTCGAGGCAGAGGAAGCAGCCCTTGGACACGAGGTCCAGCGTCCAGAGCATGACGCCCATGACGATGAACCAGACGCCCTGGAACACGATGCTCGCCGAGCGCACCAGGCTCACGGCGAAACTCCGAGGGCAGGGGAACCACAACAGCGTGGCGGCGAGCGTGACGGCAATGACAGGCAGCAGCAGCCAGTGGAACTGTCCTTCCACGCCGACGTGGTCCGGTGAGTGGAGGTGCAAGAGGAGCAGTTCCTGCGTGAGCACTACTGCGGCGATTAGCTGCGAGACGGCGTCCCGCATGGGCGTCCCGACCCTGTCCATGTGGATGGTGACGGACGAGCCAATGGATGCATCATGCATGGCTTCTTGAGAAACACGACTACATGAGTATATAGCCCTGCTTTGAGATTCTTTCTCTGCTGGAATAGAATAGCTATTGGCCGTGTCCGTATCAAGATGATTATGATGGTCAGGACTTTGCTAGGCGTGGGACATGTGGATCCCTTGTACACGTGGAAGAGGGCGAGGGATAACTTGAGAACTCCCCGGCGCCACCTGGGTGTCGGTTTGGTGGTTGCCCTCTCATGCCAAAGGTATGGTTGTAACAAACTCTTCTCCTATATGCTTAATGAAATGACGCGCAGATCTCCTGTGGGTTCTTAAAAAAAAGACTTTGCTAGGCACAAGGACCAAAATCTCGATTGACTTCATGCTACAGTACATAATTTTCAATCTGTGAGCTTCTCTAAACTAATGGGCAAGTTTCGAGACAAATGGTTGGGTCTTTTAAATATCATCTACATGGCCGTGGATGTAGCGCATGAGGTCATCGTGACGGTGTACCATGAACCATGGATGACGCCCACGAGATTGCCGTCAACCACACCATTCAAGTCTTCCTCCTTGCGCATGAGTTTTTAATCAACGATGTTGTCTCTGTACCATCTCTTCCCATCAATGGTTACTTCAGAATATTGTTATTGGTAGCTTCGTAGCGAAGCACGGGTATTCTGCTAGTAATATTAGGAAGGCCATTTCATAGAACTATTAAAGCTCTAATCAATCTGCATGAAGGGAATGTGAGGATTGGAGTACCATCCAAAGACCAATTTTTAGTGCACTTCCCTAGAAAGAAGAAGGACAATACTGATGATGATGGGATCATTACTTTAAAAGCTAACTATTTTGTAGTGGGTCTTCCACTTCCAACTCTTAAGTGATCACAATCTTGGTCAAGCTAATTGACCTTATCTAGAAGCGCTTCATGGGAGGAAACCCATGCCCAATAAAGTTTTCTATCTAGTTCAAGTTTAATGTTTAGTTTTATTTGTTTGTTTCATTTTTAATAAAGAGTGTTCATGAGATCCTTGGAAAAGAGGAGAAGAAACTAAACAACAATGCCTTTTTAAATTTCGATGCTAACGGTTGCGCATTCTTGATATAAATTGTTGTTTTTTCCTTAGCCATTTTCGAGGTAGTGTTGTTGATGCATAAAGGCACATGAGAATTGCACAGAAATTTTTGATGTTCGCAGGTTACAGTAACTTTGGCGACCATCGGTACGATCATACCAAACCGTACGGCGCGCCCGTACCGCATCCACGACCACGAAAGAACCAGGTTAGGGCTTGCCTTTGTCCCTGACAAACCAATATGGATCTTCGGAGATCCCATGCTTGATTTGTTCATCGGTGGACAATTTTTTATCTGCGCCATTGTCGATCTTCATCGTCTCGGCAGTTTCTCTATCGATCGCGAAGAAGCAAATACCGAAAAGGGTGAAACAACAATCAACACATAGCACAGTGCAATGCGCATACAAGTATGATGACATGACATGTTAATTAGGTATAGAAACTAACCCTAAGACATGTTCATCAATTTAAATGGGGCTGAATGCATAAAACACAGCATTTCGATAAACCCCAGAAAGTGGTATTAGATTGTTCTAACATAAGTGTTAATCTAAGTTGTTAAAATATGCATGATTTTGACATAAACAGACATTTTCTGAACGTTTTGATATCTTATTTGCATTTTTATGATTTTATATGAATTAGTTATGATTTTTACACGTTCGGATATTTTATGAAAACGGAGAACAACAGGCCACAAAGGTACTCTATTATTATCTGAACAGATCTCACGATTTCTGTTTGGAAGCACTGAGTTTAGATGTTAGGTTCTGTAGCTTTTAAACTGAAAATATTGGTACATCAAGTAGCTCAAACATTTGGCCATACTGATTTTTCCTTGGCGGTAGCTATTCTCTTTACAAAACTGAACACAGGCATTGAATTGGCACTCTGAACACTTACATTAACTGCTGGTTGTTGAATTCGAATTGAGATGGTTCAGTTTGGCATGTATTTGCACGGTAGGAAAGTATTTGTAGTAGAGAAGAACGACCCAGCAATGGATGCATTCACTAATGGTAAACACTATTCATCGCAGTCCGATGGAAAGAAAAACATCGGACCGATTAGATGCCGCTCATTCGCGTTCCATCGTACGGCCCGGAGGTATTAAGGCTTCAGACCGAGAAAAAAAAATCTGGCCCGATAACACGGCACGTTGCCTACCTCCTCCCTAAAATTTGGGTTGAATAGCTCATCCTCAATCAATCCCAAAAATCACGGCCGGATTGTTCCGCCCCATATCGATCTGAAGTTGCCGCATTTTCTCTCCCCACGCCGCCGTCGTTCATGTCGCCACATCGCCGTCGTTCCTTTCCCCACCATGCCGCCGCCTCCCACCCTGGCCGGTACTTGCGCCTCCACCTGGTTCATGCCCTGCTCTGGCACGCATGCGGCTCCGCCATGGGAAGTTGCCGTTGGGGCCTCCCTGATCGGCGGTGGTCTAGAGTCGGAGGCGGCATAGCCGGGCCGACCAGGATCCGCACGAAGCAGAGAGTCGGAAGCTTCTTCCTTCAACGACTACATGAACCAGGAGCAGGTAACTGTAACTAATTAACCTAGGCCTCAGAGTGCAGGTGGACGTGGATGTCTGCAGGTTCGCTCCGGCCGTGCCGCTTAAATCACCATGTCAACAACGTCATAGAGAAACTGTGTATCTAAGTGACCTTCATGTAGACTCCACATATCCCGCTAATATGTTCCAGATCTGCAGTTCCTGCTTCCACCGCACACTGTTCTGACTATCTCCGATCTAGATGAGGGGATAAGGTAATAGCTAGACCTAGATCTACATGTGTGTATATTTTATGAAATTTATGAACTGCAGGTCATTGTAGTTCTCTACCAGTTGGAATTGTGAAATCAATTTATCCAGCTGAATCATATAACCAATTTCTATTTTTGTGCTTTAACATATTGTTTGTCCATGCTTTTTTGCGTCAAGAATTATGCACGGATCATGATGAAGTTGGTACATTTTTTTTTTACAATTAGCGGGAACTGTTGTTATATCATACATTTCAAATTTGTTTGTTTCCACGTAGATTGCAATCTACTGCGTGCAAATTAAATTGACGCTTCCATGTTTCAGTACTTTCATATCCTTCTTATTATGATGTTTCTTATGATGATTGCCATGATGCTTCCATATCCTGCTCGTTATGATGCGTGACAGGCTTCCATGAACTTTTTTTGTTTTATGCCGTGTCAAATGTATTTTCATGCGTCGTATTTTATAATGTCCCAAAATTATACAGTGATGATGATGGTGAAGTTGGATACACATCCAGTTAAATTGATCATGCTTGTGTGTGGAGAGAAGGTAGAAGTTGTCAATTTCACTGGATTTCATGAAATATTGCAGATGCTTGAGTAGAAGAAATTCAAAAGCGAAGCACATAGCTGAAGAAAGAATGCTTCTAATGTACACATGTTCTGTCTGATGGAAATAAATTTGCCAATTCACATAAGTATGCTTTCACTTCTTATCAAGCATGCTTCCTCAGATTTCAACTTATGCTTCCAAGATACATAAGGTCTGCGACATCAATCAAATCACAAATTTCAGTACCCAAAATTTGTCCGGATTCCGGAAGCATGCCAACTTGCAAAAATGAAATTTCTCTAGTGCTAGTTCAAGTTATATATGCTCTGATGGCATAATATCCTTGCTTTACGCCGGCCAAGTTTTCGTACTTGATTTTTTCTTCAACTAGTGTCATTGTGTGATGCTCTCATCGTACAATAATTTTGCTTCAACCGCCACGAGCCAGTGCTTCAACCATGTGTGTTTGCTTCATGCAAAGTTTCCAACCGATGCTTCAACCTTTCTTATTGCTACGACATGGTTCGTGTTACTAACCGATGCTTCTGTTATATAACATAATTCTGCCTAACCTGATTCTAGTTGTGTATTCAGCGATGTTGTTATACTGTCGAGTACACCGCCTCTGGGATACAAATGCCTTATTCATGAGGAACTTGCAGCGCATGGGAGATCGTCCATGATCAGCCCATAAATCGGTCAATAATGCTGGTTAGGGAGAAGCGAGAAAAGTGTTTTTGTAGTAGTGCTTACTTTTGTCACCTCAGGGAGTTGTAATTTTTTGTTTAAAAATATTAATTTGTTCATTGCTTCATGCTTCATGTTGTGCTTCCACAGTTTTCTTTTACGAAGCAAATATTTTCATCAACTGAATTTTGTTTTAGTTGCATCAAAACTTGTATTGATATATCAAAAATACTAGCATGTATAAATAAATATATGTATTCATCGTAAAAAGAATGTTGAATGTTCCATGATGTGAACAATATGTCTCTAGTGCCACATAAATGATGCTTCCATTTGTCAATATAAGTGCTTTCTTGGTTCAAAAACATGTCACCATGTCGCCATTGCAAACAAATGGAGACTGAAAAAATGGTGCTTCCATCGATCAAGACGAAAGCTTCTGTCAGCATATTGAAAATACAAATCATAATTATTTTTCAACATTTATTCTTTTGGAGACGAATTATGAGAAGCACGGTCCCATTATTTTTGAAGCAAATTCATATTTACTTAATATTGAAAATAATATCTGGTCCCGTAAAGAATCAAATAAGGAAACATATTTGATCTGCGTGGAAACACGGTTTATCAAATCAATCAGTCACCTAAAAATCTGGAATCATTTTAGGAAGCATTTAATAGGAAACAAACTATAATTCACAATTACCTGAGATTCCGAGATCTGTTCCATAGAAGCATGCAATCTTGCCCACGAATTACGGAGGTAGTCACGCGCGGGACTGGCTTCAACATCATACGGCTATTATCTATTTGATCGTGTGGCCACGGCCTAGTCCGATGGAAAGCTATCAATCGGGTTCCGATTTCTAGCGCTGCCCTTCACTAATCTCCATTACACAGACGTGTATGTACAAGGATTAAACATGTACAACACTCCAGCCATCTAGAAGGATTATTTTACCAAACGCATTATTGAACTGACATGGCCGAAGCTCCTTTGTTCTCTGTTTGCTTCGAACTTGAACTTCGTGACGCTCTCTCTGCTCGCGCACGAACACAACGGAGCCAGCAGAGCAGGCCGTGCGGGGCAGCGCTAGAGGATGTGTTCGACGCTAAAGAGCACAGGGAGCAAGATAGAAGCGAGGCTGCTATTTGTCGGCCACCGGAACACGGCCAACGACGAGACCAAGCGACAGCGGACGATGGCGCACGACGCTGACAAAATAGAGAGCGAAAGGGAGGCAGAGGACTAGCTGGGGAGGTTCTCCTGCTCACCAGGAGTGTGACGTTCGGGTCAGACAGGCCGGAGTATGTTGGAGACGAGCCAATCATCGGCGGCTGATGTCTTAGAAGACGGGCTCCTCGGCGGCGATTGAGGACGCCCAGCGTCCATTCCTTTTGCGGTCCGGACGAGAACGACTATGTGAAGACGAAGGCGGTCTCCGCGGAGGTCGGAGAGATGCGGAACAACAAGGATTCGCGCTGGCCATGGCTAGGGTTTCGTCAAGCTTCGGGGAGAACGAGAGAGAAAACGAGAGAGAGTAGGAATTAACTAAGAGCATCTCCATTCGTCCCCCCCGGGCGACGTTTTTCCCATCCGGACGGTGAAATTCGGTCCAGTCGCGCCCCTCGGTTTCTCGTTTTCGTCCGGATTTGGCCCTTCATCCATCCGGCGAGCCCACGCCATCCCCGGTCCCCCGGGGCGCGCTCGGGGACTCCGGACGAAAGCATTTGACGCGAAACGTCGTGTGGACCCTCGTAGTCGGCGACAGGGAAGCCGAATCCTATCGATTTCCCTCCAATTTGCTTGCATATCCCCAAACTCTCCCGCCGAATTTGTCCATTCTCCTCCTCGTCTTCCAGTTCAAGATCCCGTCCTCATCTTCTCGTCCACCACCGTTCTCCTCCTCGTCTTCTCGTCCACCACCATGTCGCCGATGGCTAGGAAGCCGCGGGCGAAGAAGGAGCGGCCGCCGGGTATGTCGAACGCAGAGTGGGCGGCGGACGAGATCCGGTGCCAGGTCGAAACAAGCGGCAGGGTGGAGAGGGAGAAAAAAGCCGCCGCCAAGAGGGCCGCGGCGGCCCAGGACGAACAAGCGAGGAAGATCAGCATGGCCATGAGCATGGGCCATGCTCACGGCGGCGGTGGCGGCGCCATGTTCCCCGGCCAATGGCCGACGCAAGGTACAAGCAGTTCCCCGTCGACTTTCTCCCCTTCGATCTACTCGCCGTCGCCGCCTGCCATGTTCCAAGAGGGCGCCTACGTCCAACCGTCCAGGTTCACGCCGTTGCCGCCCGAGCTCGACGTCGGCAGCGAGAACCAGTACGAGGGCACCACGCCGGCCCTGCGACGAGGGCAGCTCCCGTTCGGTGCGATGGCGGCGCCGAACGACGAGGAGATCCACGAGATGATCACCTCCGGCTCCATGGCCGCCGCTGCGAGCCCGGGGTTCTTCATGGCCGCCGCCGCTGCGAGCCCGGGGTTCTTCACGCAAGAGGAGGCGAGGGCGACGACAGCTGTCGCGGCGCGCAACAAGTATGTGGAGGATGTGGCCGACGGAAGCCAAGCCATCGAAGAAGAAGACGAAGAAGAAGAGCAGCCAACTAAAGCCGCCACCAACCTGTCGAAGGGAAAGAAGAAGAGGAAGAAGGACTCGCCGCCTGCCGAACTGCGTATCAAATGGACGCCGAAGGAAGAGGAGTGCCTCGCCGAAGCTTGGATGACCGTGTCCATGAACGGCATAACCGGGGCCAATCAGTGGCTCGACACATATTGGCTTCGAGTGAAGCAGGCGTTCGACGAACGCAAACTCTTCGATCCCTACTTCAGCAAGACGAACATGAACCGGGGAGACAAGGTAATGGCCACCCATTGGGAGATCATACAGACAGCATGCAGCAAATGGCACGACATACAGGAGGAGATCGAAGAACGGCCGATGAGCGGCCACGACTTGGAGCAAAAGGTATGCTCCATCGACCCTGCATCACCGAGGTTAGCTGTGCACCGTGTAGATCGTCGTGAGCTGACCCGTATCGCCGTACTCTTTTTCCCCAGCTGCGCCGTGCTTTGGACATGTACATGGACGACACCGGCATGCAGTTCAAGTTCCTGAACGTCTACGCCCGCATCGAGAAGTGCGAGAAGTGGGCGGAAACCCGCAAGAACCTCTCGAAGAGGAAGACCGAGCAGTACAACCCCGACGCTCCGGCGGCTGGCTCGGCGGATGGGCGCCCGGAACTCGGCCAGAAAAAGCTCAAATAGCTCAAAAAGACGGGAAATCCCGCCGACAGGATGCAGGCGTCGATCGACAAGTGCTGGGCCGACTTGAGGATGCACGCCGACGGGAGGAACGACAAGTTCGATGGCAGGTGGCGGGAGATGCTCGCCAACCAAGGCGTCCGGATCGCCCTGCTGAAGACGACGGCAGTGGCGAAGAAGAGGAACACTGACTTGGCAGTTCTGATGGGCGGGAACACGGATCTGATGGACGAGGAGACGAGGAATTGGTACCAGGGCCACCGCAGCGACATCCTCCGACCCACTCCGGCCAGTTCTTCGTCGTCTCCACCGGCTCCTACCTCGTCTTCTTCACCGTCTATGCCGTCGACTGCCGCTGCTTCGACGTCGACTGCCGCTGCTTCGTCATCGACTACCGCTGCTTCGTCGTCGACTGCCGTTGCTTCGTCGTCGACTGTCGCCGCTTCGACCACGGCGTGTGAGGAAACTGGTCCGTCGGACACCGTCGTGCCAGCCGGGACTGCCGATGAGCCTGTTTTCGTGTAATTTCCCTCCTATCGCCGATCTGTGGCTGATCCTTTTGCTGGTCCTTTTGCCGATCAACTGGCCGTATTTGTAGCGCGGGACGACGGTTTGTTTGAATTTAAACTATGTCCGCCGAACTCCGGGTGGACGACTGGAAATACGGTGCTCCCCACGACTTTATTTCGTCCAATCCGGCGGTTGTTTCGTCCAGATTTCGTCGTGGGCAGGCCAAACGAGTGGAGATGCTCTAAACAGATTAAAGCTTTTGCATTCGCTGGGTTCTCAGCGATTGGACGGCGCGCTCATCACCGTGTGGGCCAGCCGAAGTAACTCTACCGATGTACAGTTTCCGATCCCGAAACATCAAGGTCATCTACACTACTTAAAAAGAATGAACTTGTTCCGTATTCTGCCAAGGATCCAATACGTCAAGATTTTGGTCGTTCGCTTCGTCGTTCCGCACGGGCTTAACTGGGCCGAAGCCCAGCTATACCAGATCGTCGTGAACTCGTGATGGAACCTAAAACCAGCACCCGAAACCCTCGCCCCTTGCCCCTGAGCTCGTCATCCTCCCCCCCGTGATAGAAACAAAAGAGTAGGGTTACTCCCACACATCCTCCGCCGCCGCCGCACCTGGCTGCTTCGGCCTCCGGCCTCCGCCTGCCCCTGGCCAGCCAACCGTCGCCAAGTCGATCCCCGTCTCTCCCCGCATCCATCCCATGGAGCAGGGCCAGCCCGCGGCCACCCCCCTGCGCGTCTTCGGCCCATCAAGCGGAGCTTGAGCTCGCCGGATGACGCTCCCTCCGCCGCGGCCTAGGACCGGCGATGCGACTCCAGCCCCTCACTGCTGCTCCCTCCGCCGTCCTCCTCAAGCCGGAGTCCCGCCTACGTACACCTCGTCAGTCTGAATCCAGGCGAGGTCGCGATGTACCGCGCATCCTCGTCGGTGTCTTGACCGGGATTTGTCCATGCGCGACGTCCTTGCAGCATCTCCTATGCCGCGGCCGACGCGGCCGTGTGCACAACTGTATCCCTCACCCCCAGTCTCCTCGCGGAACTGAGAGCATGTCAAGATACGGGCGGGTGCCAAGGTAGGCAGTCCCAACCTACTGCCATTTCACTAATACTGCATATTATGGTTGGAGAGTTTTCATAATTCGTGAGATAGTAAGAAATCTGCAGCATTTTTCTTCAAAAAAGGGAGAGATATACTTTTGTCTTGTGAAACTTGCACGTACAAGCTAGACTGCTAGATTGATGTCGGTAGCACTCACGCACATACAAGCTGGCTATCTTGGTATATTGTCTAGATGTATAGAGCTAGCATTCAAGCACAACACCTACAAGCATCTTACTATATCGGCCACATTGATGCAGTGAATATATGGTAAATTAAGCTTCTGTAGCTCTCTGATATTTTGTTTATACAATGCAGGTTTCATGGTTCAGAGCATGTACCTCTCCTCCACACGCGCCCCAGTTCACCATCAGTGGTCAACGGAAGCTGACGGGGTCGTGTATCCCCCGGTAACATCATTTCTCTATTTCTCCTTCTCTTCCCAATGTTTGCTTTTCCCAGGATATCCCACTGTTTTAAATTAGTATAATTGTATAACTGGGCCATGTATAACTGGGCCATGTATAACTGGGCCATGTATAACTGGGCCATGTATAACTGGGCCATGTATAACTGGGCCAACCCTTGCGCAGTTAAGTCTGACAAAATTGATTTATACTATGATTTTGGACACACAATTTTGTCAACTGTGGAAGTGCAAGAGCCCTTTGTTGTGTGACATAGCATTTTTACATTTTGATCTTGATGATTATTGTGGTTTATTTATTCGTACATGGAGTGTATTCGCTCAAAGTTGTTTTGTTTGTTGTTTCATACCTGCAGCTTACTTCCACAATGTACTAGGAATTCTTTTGTATCAGCCGGGACTACTTAAGTTGATATATTCTGAATCCTTGTGTACCTAGAAAGGAACATAACTATTTCTACACCTTATCAAAATATCAACATAAGTTAGAAGAGCCCCTAACAAGAAATCCCAATTTTGTAAGGCCATCATATTGCTTGCACGGGGTGAGGCTCTATTATGTATATCTTTTTTCAATCTAATGCGTTTTTATTGATTTACTGCTACAAATTGTAGTGGAAAAGTGTATAACTCTTTGCTTATCAAATGGAGACTTTAATTATATTGTGATGGGTATTACCTTCTGAAATAGTTGAAAGAATGCTTTCAGAAATCATATTGTTTTTTTCTTGTAAGATATGTGACTATTCTTACAAAAAAAAAATAGAAGAAATTTTATAGCTGTGAGCATCCCTTATTATCAAGATCCCTTAAAAAATAATTATGGAAATTAATATCAATCACTATTTCAATGCAGCTCGAGATGATGTCTGATGCCATGGACAAAAACAATAGACAAAGATGAGGCCGAAGAAGAAACAGAAGAGCTCACCAACCAGGTAAAATGCTAACTATATTCTCTTTAGTAAGTGTTTCATGCCATAATGGCGAATTTGGATATACTGCAAGATCTTGTGCTTGTTGATGAGGTCGGAACCATTGACGAAGCTAGCTTTGGGTGCATTTACTCAAGCCAGGACAATCCTAGGCTTGCTAGAGAAAGGAGGGCATTTGGCTATGCTAGCCACTGTTGCTGGTAACTGCAAAAGTTATCTTGCCATCAGAGCCTCGGAGGAGATTATTAAGATAGGTGTGCAAGCATTCAGAGAATATATGAAGATTTTTCAGATCCATGCAGGAGAATGTTGATTGTGAGAGCATACTGTCAAACTTCTTACATTGGAATTCTTCTTAAACAGTATATCCATATAAGGTACATAAACGCGGGCAAGTTATTGTCTTAAAGCAAGTAATAGTTGATATGGAGGAAGATGTTGAGCTTCAAATTGGCACAGAAAAGAAAATCTTAATAATCCATAAAACAGGACAGTTTTTGCAGTTATCAGCAATTTTTTGGGCTATCCTATCCAGTTTTTGTTTTCTGGTAGGAAAAAATAGCTTAATACAACATGTTTCTGATATTTTCATAGTTAAAAATATTGACGCGACCTTTAGTTTTACAACATGGTTTAGTTAATGTAAGATGAAGATTTCCTGATATCAATGATTTTACAGCATGGTTTAGTTATCTGTAGCAGCTGTAGCATCTTGCTAATTAGTTCCCTGCACTTCCCACTAAAGTTATTTAGTTATCTGTAGCAGTTGTGTCTTGAATGTTATTTTGATGAAATCAAGATAACATTGTTTGTTATTTTGATTTGGTTGTCAATAGCAGGGGATATTGATAGCGGGGCGACCGACGTCCCACTAGTGGAAAACGGGCTATAGGCCCGGTCCATTTGGGCCTTCAGTCCCGGTTTCCAAACCGGGACCAATTAGGCGGGACTAAAGGGGGGCGGGCCTAAAGGCGGCGCCACGTGGTGCGGCCAGAGAGCTCGCGGTGGATGGCCTTTGGTCCCGGTTCGTGGTACGAACCGGGCCTGGGGTTCTCTGCCGCGGCAGAGAATTGCTATTTCTCTGCCGCGGCACAGGTTTAGGCTGTAGCAGCGTTTCTCTGCCGCGGCAGAGAAACAGGGCGTTTCTCTGCCGCGGAAGAGTTTCAGCAATGCATATATATCATTCAAGAAACCACAAAAAATCGTCGTGAATATATAGACATCGTCAACAGTACACGTAATGCATGCATATTTACAATATAAAGCTTGATGTGGCCTAAGGGCTAGGGTGTGCCCAGATCCCACGAATTTGACCAAGTGAGTGGGTGATTGAGGGGGAAGAGGATGAAGAACACAAGATCCAAATAAGAACACACACACACAACCCAACACAAACCAAATTTACTCCCTTGGTAGGTTAGACCAAGCCAATAGAACCACTTCTTAGAGAGACCCTTGGGTAGAATCTAACAAGTGGGAGATTGGTGAGGAGATCTCAACTAGAACTTGGATGAGAGAGGGGTAGCCTTGAATCATCCATGAAGAGTAGAAATCACTCAAGAGTGCCTTGATACAAAGAACATAGTTCTAGGGAGACAAAGCTCATGTAGTCTAAGCCTAATCTTGTCTAAACCTAAATGAGGTGGGAAGAGAGGTATATATAGCCTCAGATCCGGAGCAGGGATAACTTAGTCATTTGCACAGAATAAACATAGCCATAGGATGCAAATAGACGGTTCAGATGAGGTTGGCTTCGGAGGGGCCGGCAGTGCCGGTGTGCTCGTGGCGGCAGTGCTGGTGGGGCCGGCAGTGTCGGGGAAGATGGGCCGGCAGTGCCGGGGTGCGCCCACCGGCAGTGCCGGCCTTGTCGAGGCTGGCGGCTGGATCCCTTCTCCTTCTTCTTCTTCTTCTTCTTCTTCTTCTTCTTCTTCTTCTTCTTCTTCTTCTTCTTCTTCTTCTTCTTCTTCTCCTTCTTCTTCTTCCTTGCACCATGGGAGTTCCTTCTCTCTTGGTCCTTGTCGACGTCGGCACCTATAGACACCATGACGATAGGCATGAGGTAGCATACCATTCAAGTTGGTGTTGAGGTCGACCATAGAGAGGAAGGAGTTCACCTTTACATATTTGGCGGGGGTTTGTGTTGTTGGTCCACTTGGGGGACTCCTTGACCATGGTGTAGCGTCGATGATAGTCGGGGCTGCACTTGACGGTCTTGAGGTGGAGGTGTCTGAAAGCCACCCCGCATCATCTCCCCCCCCCTTGGGGAAGAGTCGCCCTCGACTCTTGTTCCTCCTCACCGACGGTGTAGTCCATGACGGTTGTCCCATGTTGTGGTAGAGGGATAAAGTCGCGGTCGAAGAAGAGCTTGTAGAAAAACAACTTGCAAATGGAAAGCGTGTGGATGCCAATTTTGTGATCGGCGAACAAGAGGCTCTCAATCAAATACGAAGCATCAAGTCATTTCTCCAAGAGGCATTTCGCAAAAATGGGAACCAAAAGAGTGTCGATGTATCCAAAATTTGGTGGGGCAAAGGTTTGTGCATGTAAAAGTTTGGTTTGTAAAGTGTCAAAAATGTGATGTGTAGCATTGTCCCACACAAATGGAACAATCAAAAGGCAAGTATCGGCGGCAAAATTTTGGGCAAAATTGTTATGTGCAATGGCAAAGAGATGGAAACTTCTAGCTTGAGAAAGTATGGTTGGCGTGAGCCAAGTATGGGTATCCTCAAGTGTCCAAGAATCCATTTCAATTGCCAAAGGTGAAATGAGAAATCCAAAGAAGAGCAACTTTATGAGTGACATGTGGCACAAGATGCATAAGGTGTCTCTCACATGTATGACATGGTCCTTGAGATTCTCGGAGTGTATGATGCTAACATCAAGACATACAACAACCATCGTGCCAACAAGATGTGTCAAGATATGTTGCATAAGAGGCAAAAGAGGTGACGAGGCATTGGTCCAAACCGGAAGCTCGACAAGACAAGCCGGAAACACACGAGGGCGAAGGCGTTTGGGAACATACCCTTTGGCGTGAATCCCATGGGTTGGATCATGTATCTCGTCCTTGTTGGGGTAGCTCTCAATTGCGCGTTTCGTGAGCTCATGCTCCGTAGCGGTGGAAGTTGTCATTCGGGTACCTATACACACAAAAGAGAAAACAAAAAGCGTGTGTGCATGGTAGAGGAACACATCATCCATCATGATGTTACAAGTCTTGTGCACATCACCATTAGTGTCAATCAAGATAGTATGAAATGCATGGCGGTGGTGCATATGGAAAGAAGGTGCATTCATGGCATGTGGTAACTCATGATCATCAAAAAGTGAGAAGGCTATGGGGGCCATCTCGTGGACAATGAAATAAGCATTCTTGCATACCAAACATAAGAAAGAGAAATTGTTCACAATCTTGGATGCATGGATCATGGAGTAGTGCAAACATTTTGGGCAAAGCATGTTCAACATGTTATCATTGTTGTCGACAACCCTATGTAAAGAGCAAGTGTTCATCAAGGGTGGCACAACACAAGTATTATCATAATCATTATCATTGCAAGCAAGCGGGGAAAAAGTGAAACTCTCATAGCATGGCATGGTCATGGTATCACAAGCAATCAATTTCACATGATCAACAATGTTATCAAGCAAAGCATCACATGGGAAAGTGAAAGTAGCATGTGATGTAGCAAATGTATCATCAAGATCATGCATGCATTCTTAAGTCATCATGTCCACTAGTGGGATCATGGCATCATCAACACCTATGTTGTTACCTTTGTAGGCCGACTCATTTGAGGTAGGTGTTGTGGAAGTAGGAGGATCCATGTGGTCGACATGTCCGTCTTGAAGCAAGCATGGTGAGATATCATCATCTTCATGCACCATGTACATCGTCTCCATGAGCGGGAACTCGTCCTCCGTGGAACCTAGTGCAACATAAGAAGACACCAAAGAGGGAGAGGTTAATGTGTTAGCCAAAGCGATGTCCTCCATGGACCTATCATCTACCTCTCTCAACTCACTTAGTGTATCACTCATGTCCTCTAAATGGAAGCACTCAAACTCACATATGGGGGGCAAGTCACTCAACTCACTATCACTCTCACTCAAGTGGGCTAAGTGGCTCTCATGCTCACATGGGATTGGTACCAACTCATCAATGAAGCACATAGGAGTAGGCTCGACTTTCTCATCTCCATGCGCCTCCTTGGTTGAAGGGAGAATCCCATGCTCAACCATCTCAACTCCATCGCCTCCCAAGTCGTCCTCCATCGGTGGCGCCGTAGTGTCGTGGATAGCTAGGCTCGGATCCACATCATCCTTGAGTTCACCTTGGTGATCTTCATCTTGAAGTGTTGGTGTCAAAGGCTTCTTGGTGGTTTGGGCTTGTAGCTCGTCGAAGTAGAGCGTCTTGGCGCTTGGCTTTGTGCATTGCCATGCCTCATGACCCTTGGCCTTGCATACCTCACATAGGAGATTGGGACATTCCCGTGGGCGGTGGCCTTGTTGTTTGCACTTGTAGCATCGGAGTCCATAGGCATGTGACGAGCTAGGGGCCATTGTGGTGGTGGCACAAGAGGGAGAAGTCGCCTTATGAGGAAGGTCTTCTTGGTGTGCCCTCTCCATCCTTGGAGTGGTAGACACCCTATGATGGTGTTTGTCGTCTGCATGTCGAGGCTCTCGTCGTCGTGCTTCATCACCATGTCTTGATGAGTGTCGTCGAAGATCCGTGGGGGATGTTGGTCGATGGAGATCATGAAATGGTTTGTGGCGGCAAAGCTCATGTGGTGACGTATGTCGATGTAGACCATGAGGTGGTAGTGGTCGACGACTATCATGAGATGGTGTGAGTCGATGACGGTCCTTGCCATGCCTAGATGATGGCTCATGCGACTTGGCATATTGCTTGGGGCGCCTTGTGGAGCTTGTAGAAGAGTGTCAATGACGATCATGTTGGGGACGCCCTTGAAGCTCCATATGATGTCCTTGATGTCGATGATCTTGTGCATAAGCACTCTCATGGTGCCGCCTTGTGGAGCTCGGAGAAGTGTGTCTATGGCGATCATGTTGGGGACACTCTTGATGCTTCATATGATGGTGCCATCTTGGAGGTCCTCTATCTTCATATGTAGCTCCATTGGCGACGTAGGTGTACTTGGGAGCATCGTCTTTGCTCATCGTGGAGCGTGGGTGAGGCTCCGCCATGGTGTCGATGTCGTACTCGTGGTGTTGCTCCACCATGTCGTCGATGTCGTACTCGTGGCGTTGCTCCACCATGTCGTCCATGAGTGGTGAGCCATTGTTGATGTAGAGCTCATCGATGTCGTCCTCAAGGTGGTGCTCCACCATGTCGTGCATGCTTGAGGAGCCATTGTCGATGTAGAGCTCCTCGATGTCGGTCATGTCGGTGATGCTCGCGGAGCCATAGTTGGTGTCGAGCTCCACATGTTCCTCCACATCCGCGGTGCTTGAAGAGGAATCCTCCTCGAAGTAGTCCATGTAGTCTTCCATGTCCTCTTCTTCGCTATCCATGTTAGCACGACAAAAGCTATATGGTGGGTGTTAGTAAAAGAAACTACCGTCAAGTCTCACCTTGAAGTGATAGAATTGGGTCAACTAACTAAACCAAGAGATAATTCAATTTGTGTTGGGTACACACACAAAAACACACGCAAAAGCTAGCAAATATGGTGGTAGGTGAGGATGGTAGAAAGCCAAAAGTCAAAATCCGAAATCAAGTTTGTTGTTAAGAGTGGGTAAGCTCCAAAAATCAAATGTCCAAATGGTGATCGCTATAAACACGGAAAGGATATGGAACGCACACACGAGATGAACGGGGTTAGTGCGACCAAGGATTGAGCGGAAAAGTGTAAGAACCCAAAAGCAAGGGTGCTCGGTGTCACACTAACACAAGAAGAGATCAAAGCTTTGGTTGCAACTTGAGAGACAACAAGATTCACACGCGGCCTCTCTTCTCTTTTCTCTCTTTTGCTTAAAAGCTTTTTCTCTTTTGTATTTGGTGGCACTTGACACTCTTTTGTATTTGTATGTATGGGGCACTTGCACTCTTTTGCTCTTTTTGTGTTTTGGCGGCTTTTTCTCGCACTATGTTAGCGTTAGCCTTGCTTTTGCTATTTTGCCACACGAGTGTTTGCTTAGAAGCTTTACTCCACACGACACACACACCTCACAATCGGGGCCACGTGCAATGTCTCGCAACACTTGATAAGCAATGCTCGATAGGATAGGTCGCAAAAGGAAGAAGGGCTACAAGGTGGGGAGCAAGTTATACCTAGATTAAAATGTTAGGCGGTGTCGGAACACACAACTTGCGATGATGGCGACGATGGTGTCAAGTTGCGCCGGAATCCGGGGTGTCGAAGGTGTCGCCGCGGTGTTGATGTAGACGCGGAAGCTTGTTGGACAAACCTTGCACTCCGAAACGGAAACCGAGCAAAAAAAGTCAATGCCCGAAAATTTGGGTCACGACGAGCGATCGAAGGTGTCAAAATTTTGGAGTCGGAAAATTTCGGAAATGGTGTCTAAATTAGAGTCAAAATGAAAAGGGATAACTGTGAAAATTTGGGGTCAAACGAACGCCGGAAAGTTGTCAAAATTTGGGGCAAAAAGTGAGCCGAAATTGGACGAAACTTGCTCAGCACATGTACATGGCCGGCAGTGCCGCTGGGAGATGGCCGGTAGTGCCGGAGTGCGCTTAGCGGCAGTGCCGGGGTGTGTATGCCGGTACTGCCGGTCAACCAAAATCTGAAAGCTGCGGGGCAATTGATCGCGCGCGGGGAAATTGAGGCCTAGCGGCTCTGCTGATGGCGCTGCTTGTGCTGGTTCGAGCGCGTGCGGGAATTGATGGAGCGCCTGGGGCGTGTTGGCTGCTGGTGGTGAAACGGGCGGCGCGTGGTGGTGATGTTGTCCTGCGCGGGATGGGCCAGGGCGCGAGCGGAGGACCTGGGAGCGAGCGAGCTAGCTTGCTGGGGCTGCTGCTGCTCCGGCGGGATGGAGCTGTGTGGGCGAGCGGTGGCTTGGCGTGGTGCTGCGCGCTAGCAAGCGGAGGCGGGGGCGGGCGCGCTATGGAGTGGGCTTGCTTGGGCCTGGCCGGGGCGCAACCAGGGCGGGCGGCGCGTGGTGGACGCGAGCTGGCAGCAGGGCGCGTGGTGGAGGCGGGGCGTGCTGGGCGAGCGGAAGAGGATGGGTGGCAGCAGTGCCGGTCGAGCGGCAGTGCCGCTGTGCACTGCCCGGCAGTGCCGGCCGAGCACGAGCCTGATGAACAGCTCGACGAACTGGCGGAAATTGGCTCAGAAAATCTTCGATTCGGGCAGAAATTGATGGAATTGGACGGGGAAAATTGGGGAGGATGTAGATCTACCATAAGAACACGAAATCCATGGATCAAAACCACTCAAAACGCAACAAAATCCAGATCTGACCAAAGGCAATTTAGGGCTATTTTTTGGGAATTTTTTGGAGAAATTTTTTGGGGCGAAATTGGATGGATGGGGGTCAAATCCGGGCTAACCAAGAGCTGCTGATACCATTTGATGTGGCCTAAGGGCTAGGGTGTGCCCAGATCCCACGAATTTGACCAAGTGAGTGGGTGATTGAGGGGGAAGAGGATGAAGAACACAAGATCCAAATAAGAACACACACACACAACCCAACACAAACCAAATTTACTCCCTTGGTAGGTTAGACCAAGCCAATAGAACCACTTCTTAGAGAGACCCTTGGGTAGAATCTAACAAGTGGGAGATTGGTGAGGAGATCTCAACTAGAACTTGGATGAGAGAGGGGTAGCCTTGAATCATCCATGAAGAGTAGAAATCACTCAAGAGTGCCTTGATACAAAGAACATAGTTCTAGGGAGACAAAGCTCATGTAGTCTAAGCCTAATCTTGTCTAAACCTAAATGAGGTGGGAAGAGAGGTATATATAGCCTCAGATCCGGAGCAGGGGTAACTTAGTCATTTGCACAGAATAAACATAGCCATAGGATGCAAATAGACGGTTCAGATGAGGTTGGCTTCGGAGGGGCCGGCAGTGCCGGTGTGCTCGTGGCGGCAGTGCTGGTGGGGCCGGCAGTGCCGGGGAAGATGGGCCGGCAGTGCCGGGGTGCGCCCACCGGCAGTGCCGGCCTTGTCGAGGCTGGCGGCTGGAGCCCTTCTCCTTCTTCTTCTTCTTCTCCTTCTTCTTCTTCCTTGCACCATGGGAGTTCCTTCTCTCTTGGTCCTTGTCGACGTCGGCACCTATAGACACCATGACGATAGGCATGAGGTAGCATACCATTCAAGTTGGTGTTGAGGTCGACCATAGAGAGGAAGGAGTTCACCTTTACATATTTGGCGGGGGTTTGTGTTGTTGGTCCACTTGGGGGACTCCTTGACCATGGTGTAGCATCGATGATAGTCGGGGCTGCACTTGACGGTCTTGAGGTGGAGGTGTCTGAAAGCCACCCCGCATCAAAGCTAGTCGGATCTCTTTACTAAATCTATTAGCCTCTATGAAGTTGCTCAATATCTATGCGTGACCTTCGCATAGTGCTCTCCACCTGGGGCAATAACCTCGGTAAGAAAGAATCCCGCGATTTCCTCTTGAATTGCTCGTATTTGATCCTCCGTTATGAGATTGTCCCGCAGGCGTATCATCTATATTTAAAAAAGGAGATCTATATATATATATATATATATATGTGAATGGAACTCAATACAATAGATGGTACTAATTAAGATTAATTGTGAAAATTTGTTATCGTACACGAGTGTGGTGTATACGGGCATCCCCACCCTTGGGACAGGACATGTCACGAATGAAGGTGCAGACGTAATATCCACATAAGTTATTCCCGGGTTCCTGCCTCATACACTTTACGAAAAAATAGTTCGATCAAACTAATAATCAAGCATCATATTGAAAGTAAATATCATATATAGAGTTTCACGGACATAACTATATATATAGTACTACTTACAGGGTAATCTTGAAATGTAAGCTCCGGTTTCCATTTACCCGGAACAATATTGATGAACCGTTTCCAAGCCATGCCCGGCAAAAAATAATGAGTAAATGAGTTATTGATTAGTTGATGATATCGTCGAATTAGAACAGATGAAGATGCCAATACGAAATTGATTGAAATTACCTCTGGAGGATGGCAGCCATGTCCGCCCATTCCGCATGTTCTTTACGTTTCGAGTCCATGATATTTACGACTCCTTTGTGAAGATCAATGATTAGGAGAATAAAGTGGAATCTGCACAAGCATAGCTCAATGATTACGAGAATAAAGTGGAAGCTGCACAAGCATAATGTATGTTATATATAACACTCACTTGAAGTTGTAGGGAAAGAATATATCCTCTTTGTTTGCTTGCTTCACTAAAAACATTACCATGTTGTCCTCTGTGTCCTTGGCGTACTTTTGAACCGTAACTT
Organism: Lolium perenne; assembly: GCF_019359855.2. NCBI lineage: Eukaryota > Viridiplantae > Streptophyta > Magnoliopsida > Poales > Poaceae > Lolium > Lolium perenne. The sequence continues at coordinate 132,610,434 of NC_067245.2, forward strand.
CATGAACTGTGTCTGGGTCAATGAACCCCAGCTCGAGGAGCTTGCCTCTTTTGCATTCGAGCTTCTTCATTCTGCATAATTAAATGTATAGCGTACACAAAGAATATAGTGAGGATAATTGTTAGTGCAAATGAATGAGCTGAGCTACAGACTTAATTACATAAATAAATCACTTACGAGTATAACTGATGGCAGCTTTGTCGAGGGCGTCTTGATTGAATAACTGAAACAGTTCTTCTAACTCAAGGTTTATCTCCTCGTCCCCCGGAAGTAATGCTCATCTCTAAGATACACCGTGAGGTAGCGATCACCTCTTCGACATGCTTTCAGGTACCATTCATGCAACCTTCGCATTTGAGTCCCTAGACGCGCGAGCTCGCCAGGTTTGACGAGATCAGATCCGTATCTATACTTGTTTACCACTTGAGCCGTTGGATAGTAATCTTCATACTCAATTGATGCTCCCTGAGCTCTAGCCTCCCGTTCGATCATCGATGTCGTCTCTGGATCATCATAGGGCTGCACGACGAAGTGGGGTATGGCCTGAATGTCCTGCTGTCCAAGCTGGGCGACTTTTTTTGCTTCTTTGCTCGCTCTAGAGGACTGTCCAAGAGAGCGGTCATAATCAGCTCTCAGCTCAGGTCTCTTCATTCTCGTCTCGGCAAAGTGCTTCACTGTAGGCGGTGGAATAAACATCTTCTTCGCCGCAAGAAACGCCTTTTGCTCTTCAGTCTGCTCATGTGGTAACAACTCTGGACTCTGTGCTCTCATCGGAGTTGATGATCTCTTCGGAGCTGTAGGAGGTGCCGCGGTTAGCTTCCTCTTTTGCTTAGGTGGAGGCGGCGGAGTCTCCTGACGAGGAGGAGGAGGCGGCGGAGTATTTTCACGCGGAGGAGACTGCTCATGCACAGGGGAATCATCATCGCGCAGAGGAGAATCATCACGCGGAGGAGACTGCGTAGGTGGCGGAGGAGGCGGACGAGGTGGCCTACCGAGGAGATCACGCCCTACGACATCTTCAGAAACTGCGCCTTGGAATTTTTCCCTGCAAGCCCCTGAATGACTGCATCTCCTCTAACAGTGTTGGGGAAAGGGTTGGGAAATCTCCCGTGGCGCATCTCCACTTTTAATATCTTACATACAGTTAAATGATTACACAAAAATAAATGGGAAATTGATTGCCATGTTGAGATACTCATTTGTGCCATGAACATTCTTCAATTAACTTGATGATGGAGCATCTTCATCATTTAATCTTCTTCGGCCGTAACCATGGAGCATCTTCATCATTTAACTTGATGCTTGGATCAATGTTCACTCTGAAGGGTGGAATTTCATCAAACTTATTATAATCTTCTGACATGTCTGTCTTGTCCTCCACTCCCACGATGTTTCTTTTTCCAGAAAGAACTATGTGGCGCTTTGGCTCATCGTTTGATGTATTTGTTTCCTTATGTTTCCTTTTTCTTGGTTTGGTAGACATATCCTTCACATAGAAAACCTGGGCCACATCCTTGGCTAGGACGAATGGTTCGTCTCTATACCCAAGATTGTTGAGATCCACTATTGTCATTCCATACAACTTGTCTACCTGAACCCCGCCTCCTGTTTTGTTGACCCATTTGCACCTAAACAAAGGGACCTTAAAAGAAGGTCCATAGTCAAGTTCCCATATATCCTCTATGTAACCATAATATGTGTCATTTGGGCCTTCATTCATTATTGCATCAAATCGGACACCACTGTTTTGGTTGGTGCTCTTTTTATCTTGGGCGATCGTGTAAAATGTATTCCCATTTATCTCGTACCCTTGGAAAGTCACTACAGTCGAAGATGGTGTCTGGGCCAGCAAGTACATCTGATCTTCAATATCTTTGTTATTCAGGAGATGTTTTTGCAACCAACCACCGAAAGTCGACATGTGTTCACGTCTAATCCAATCGTTCGACTGCCCCGGGTTCTGGGAGCGTAGAAAGTTCTTATGGTCACCGATATACGGAGCCACCAAGGTGGAACTTTGTAGAACTGTGTAGTGTGCTTGAGTCAAAGAAATCCCGTCCCTACATATCATTGATTTCCTTCCTAGCGTGCCTTTTCCCCTTAGTCTCCCTTCATGCCGCGATTCAGGAACACCAATCGGCTTAAGGTCAGGAATAAAGTCAACCCAGAATTCAATGACCTCCTCTGTTCCATAGCCCTTGGAGATGCTTCCTTCTGGCCTAGCACGATTATGAACATATTTCTTTAAGACTCTCATGAACCTCTCGAAGGGGAACATATTGTGTAGAAACACAGGACCGAGAATGGAAATCTCATCGACCAGGTGAACGAGGAGATGTGTCATAATATTGAAGAAGGTTGGTGGGAACACCAGCTCAAAACTAACGAGACATTGGACCACATCATTCTGCAACCTCGATAGAATTTATGGATTTATTACCTTCTGAGAAATTGCATTGAGGAATGCACATAGCTTCACAATGGGTAGTCGAACATTTTCCGGTAGAAGCCCCCTCAATGCAATCGGAAGCAACTATGTCATTATCACGTGACAGTCATGAGACTTCAGGTTCTGGAATGTTTTCTTCTCCATATTTATTATTCCCTTTATATTGGAGGAGAAGCCAGACGGGACCTTGATACTGCTCAGATATTCAAAAAATATTTCCTTCTCTGCTTTTGTAAGAGCGTAGCTGGAGTAATGACGTCCTTTAACTCTCTCATGCAGTTTTTTGGGGTCTTTCCTACGTTGCTGGTCCTCCCGTGCTTCTGGTGTATCTTTTGTCTTCCCGTACACGCCCAGAAAGCCTAGCAGGTTCACGCAAAGATTCTTCGTCACGTGCATCACATCGATTGAAGAGCGGACCTCTAAGACTTCCCAATAGGGTAGATCCCAAAATATAGATTTCTTCTTCCACATGGGCGCGTGTCCGGCATCGTCATTTGGAACAGACCGTCCGCCAGGACCCTTTCCAAATATTACATCTAGATCCTTGACCATACCAAATATATCAACACCATCACGATGGGGAGGCTTCCTCCGGTGATCAGCCTCACCGTTGTAATGCTTGCCTTTCTTTCTTACGGGATGGGTTGTCCTAAGAAATCGACGATGCCCCAGGTACACGACCTTCTTACATTTTTCTAAATAATCACCTTCGAGCATCCAAATTCTCGTACTCACCGCGGTAGAGGATGCAGTCATTAATGCATGCATGTATCTTTTGCACATCTAATCCTAGATGGCAGACAATCTTCTTCGCTTCGTACGTACTGGCGGGCAATTCGTTACCCCTTGGAAGCTTCCTCTTAATTATTGTCAGTAACTTTCCAAATCCTGAGTCAGTGACACCGTTCTCTGCCTTCCATTGCAACAATTCCAGTGTGATGCCTAGATTTTTATGGCCATCTTCGCAAGTTGGGTATAACAATTTGTTGTGATCTTCTATCATCTTGTCGAAGGCCAACCTTTCCTTTTCAGTTTCACATTCTCTCCTTGCATCAGCAATGGCCCGACCAAGATCATCATCAGCAGGCTCATCTGGTGCCTCTTGATCTTCTACTTCATTGTCTTCATTGCCTTCTGCAGTATCATCGTATTCAGGGAAATTGGGATAACCGTCATCATCCTCTTCCTCTTCTTCATTGTCTTCCATCATAACCCCTCTTTCTCCGTGCTTGGTCCAACAATAGTAACTGGGCATGAAACCGGATCGCAGAAGGTGGCTGTGAATGAGACTCGAGTGAGCGTAATTTACGGTATTCTTGCAGTCAACACATGGACAATACATGAAGCCACCATGTTTGTTTGCCTCCGCCACGGCCATAAAATTATCCAGGCCCGAAGTGAACTCGTCAAACCGTCGGTCAATGTACATCCATTGCCGATTCATCTGCATGATATAATTAAGCTGATCAAAACCATTACAGAACATCACGATGTATATATATACATGCACTTTATCAATTACAGATGAAAAGGATAAAGTTGTTAACCTCGATGAAGAAGAAAAAAGCAAGTTAAGTGTGGCTTGATTTGTGTAAACTCAAGTGGCAAATCCTCTTAAGCATTTCATCGAACACCTCTTGTGCATGTGAAGAAGAGAGGAGAGCAATACACCCCTCTTGTGAAGAAAGTGAAAAAATGGCCAAGTGTGGCTCACACTTGGGCAGGGGCAAGGTTATATAGCCAGATTGGGGACTTTGTCCCGGTTTGTAATACAAACCGGGTCCAGAGGGGGCGCCTTTGGACCCGGTTTGTATTACAAACCGGGACTAAAGGTTTCCCACGCCTGACACGACCTGTCGCGTCCTGCCGCCGACCCTTTAGTCCCGGTTTTTAGTACAAACCGGGACCAAAGGCCACTACCGGACAGGCTCCAGCTAGTGGGGTCGCCCTGGGCAAAACGAACCGGGACCAATGCCCCCCATTGGTCCCGGTTTGGTTCTGCACTGGGACATTTGCTTGGGACCAAAGGCCTCTTCTCCACTAGTGTCCCTTGAATGACAGGGTTGCAGCGAAGGTGTACACCATGTTAAATGATTACTGACCAATAGGTTGTTGCTTGGGTAGGATCTGGTTTGGGCGGTACTTCAGGTGGAAGTTGATACAAAGTAGAGCAGTTTCTTCAAGTAATGGCAATGGAGAGGTTCATGAGAAAGGGAATGTCGTAACATTTTCTCAAAAGATATGTATCAGTGATTATTAGCCGTATAAAAATGAAAAATCAACTATTATCTCATGTAGAAATATGCTAAAACAAATATGCTTTTCCGAAAGATTTAGTGTTTCGTTGTTAACTGTAAACATGATATAAAAAGTGTGGTCTGGATGTCAAGTTTAATATTATTAGATAGGAAGTTCAGTTCAATCAACAATGGGAGTTTACCTTTTTTATTTTCCTACAAAAGTTTCAGTTTATTATAGCTAGGTTTATATCCGTTTACCAAAACTAACATAAGGTCATTGCTAAATGTGCAGAAAAGTGAAAATTTCACGGGAAAATATAACAGATGCACCTTCTGCTCCAAAACGCAAGTCCAGAAGCATGCAGCCGGCAAGTCCACCTTCTGCTCCCTCGGCGATCCACTACGTGCTGCCATAGAGTCTGCCGCCCAGATTACAGCTGTGCCTACTGGCCATCCAGTGCAATTCTTCTATGAAAACAAATTAAATGATCATAGTGAGTTCATTTGGTGTAAAAGTGAAGTTCACTCTGCAATAAAATAAACTTAAGGTATGCTCCAAGACTGATAGGATTACAATCTGGTAAGCGACCTACAGATTATTCATTTCTTTTAGTTTCCTATACTAAGTTGTTAGATCTAGCACCATTTTTTAGTACTGGATTGATATGTTGTTCAAGTGCTTTGTTTCTTATCCGTTATGCTCACTTGCCTATGTGGAAGTTCACTATTTACAATATGACAAGTCAATCTATTTTTGTTGACTACTGCAGTTACATGAGTTCTCTTCTTTTGTCCGTCTGGTCTTGGTCTCCAGGTGAATGAATGGGAATTTTATTGATGTGTATTTTGTAATCATGCCTAAAGTTGGGACCTTTTCCGTGGACAATTCAGTTCTATATTACCAGGAAGTTTTCCTTTTTTGAGTAAGTGCATATGGCGCAGTGGCCTTATCACTATTGTTAATACCCTGGTAGCATTATTTGCATGTCAAGTTCTTGTTTTAGCTCCTCAGTCTGGTTTATATACTGTTTATTTGTGTCGTTGCCTGTCTGACTATAAAAGGTAGAAGCTCAATTTGTTTACAGATGAAGTTCACTTTTCATCTTGTAGATGGTCACCACGTGGGGTGCCAGTGAACTCCGACACCCTTTTCCTGTGAAGTCCACTTTCGTTGTCATCACACAGGCTGGACTCGATGGCGGGCGGCCACCTGTCCATCACGGTGGCGCAACATGTGGCGTAATCTAGCACGTGACGTAATCAACATGGTAGTTCACCTTGCGCCATCCCGGGAGTCCACGGCTATGGTAGGTCTTTCATGCCCAGGTCAGCGTGCTCCTCGCACAGTTGTCGCTATGTTGGTTTCTGCTATGCAAAATGCTACTGATGAATGAGATTTTATTCTTGGTCGTACTTGCTTGTGTGTCTTACATCATTAAGCAGTTCACTTCTTAATTGTGAGCAGTTCGATTAGGCCAAAAATATGGAGTTCACATTCCTCTTAAATTAAGATAGAAGAAAAATTTCCTCGGTAAAATTGTTAGTCCAGGAAGTTCATTCTTTTCAGTTTAGACAGTGCACTTGTTATTTATTTCCATCTTAAAATTCATTTTTTAATCGAACTTTTATTGTTTGCAAAGATCATTCCAAGTTGATTTCATCATAAGATTGTGACATATAACAGGTACATTCAATCATATGACCTTTGTTAATAACCATAATTCTATATGTGAATAAGTTCAGATTTGGCAAAAATTGTTTAATTTGCGTTAACTCCTTTGAATTTATTCATTACATATTTGCATCGACATCTAAAGCAGGATTAGAAAGTGCAAGATATATGAATTTTAGTATTTTGGTGTAAATGAAAAATGATGTGTCTTAAATGCATGACATGAAGTTCAGTATTTCCTTGCTGTGATGTTAACTTTTATTATAAAACGTACCCTCTAAAATTAACAACACTTCACTATGTTAAAACAAACCACTGCTGGGTAGTTTACGATGCCTGGACTGGGAATTCAGTCTTGCTAGTATGTATGTGCTGATGCGTTTCTGCCTGTAAAAGGTAGAAGTTCAGTTTGCTTACAAAAGAAAGCTTACATTTCATTTTTTTCTGATGCTTGTTTCGACTTTCTAACACCATGGATATGCGCTCAAGTTTCTGGTCTCAAATTAGTTCAGTTTTTACGGTTCACCTTTCTATTTGTTTGAAGTAGTCTAATTTTGGCTTAACAAATTTGATGTCTTATAATTCTACCATTTATGTGAATAAGGGGGCTGGACTTCCAAGACAATGGTAGCAACAGTTGGAAGTCAGCTCCATGCAAAAGGCCGGACTCAGCTCCATGCAAAAGGCTGGACTGGTGGACTACCATGAGCCCTGGTGGTAGTCGGGCCATTAATGGCTTTGTCTCCTAGGGCATGGGGAAAAGCTTCGTTGTCATGACTCGGTTCGCTGCCCTGAGTTGCTGTGAAGTTCAGTTAGCTAGCTTTTCAGTGCAATTCAGTTTAAGGCCATGAGTAGTTCAGTCATTGGGCTCTGGCCGAGCTGAGCATCCCTATATGCGTGTGTGCCACCTCCTATTTTACGGTTCATCTTTGAATTTGTGGTATATGTGATGTCTCTTAAAAAGATGTTGAGATATAAAATGTGTGTTTGGAAGTTCACTTCCTGTACCATGAGAAGTTTGCTTCTAATATAGGTGAATTTTTTTGGCGAGAAGTTCGTTGAATGCCTCTAAAAAGTTTGTCCTTTTTTTAAATATGGATGTCATTTTTATTAATACATAAGTTCATTTTTTCGAGAAAAATTCAGTGTATAAAATTGCACGTTTCTTGATTAGGTAGTCTTTGAGAAAAGGAGCCATACAGAAAGTTCACATTTCTATTGTATAAAAGTTCATTCTTACATGAATGTTGTCATGTCCGTATGGAAAAACAAACTATAAATACCAGGAAATTCACTAATGGAACTCCAGAAGTTTATTATAAAATCCTCGGTCTAGCTTCAAAAATAGTGAAAATATTCAAATGTTACTACTATGTAAAGCATGGAAGTCCACTAGCTATCAAGAAAAATATATCAGAGTTTTGTATATTTGAAATTGCCTCTAAATTACAAGAAATTTTGGAAAATAATCAACATGAAAAGTTGCACAAAATTGATATCTTTTTAATGGTATATTATTTGCACCTAGATTATTTGCATCCAGATAAAAAGTTTAAGAACTACGACAAAACCAACATTAAAAACATTTATACGAAGGCACGAAGTTCACTAATAGAAACCTGGAAGTTCACTTCCGTATACAGGGGATGTCCAGGTACTCTGTTTTTCCGAGCGGAAACCAAATCAAGTATTTTAAAATCTGTTGTTAAGCCGTAAACAATTTGGAAAAATGTTCAACACCAAAAGTTTGTGCCTAGTTAACAGCTTTCCAACGGGGTATCATTTGTATCAATCCGACATACGGTTGAAAAAATGGATCCAAATAACCTTATGAATATATAGAAATCCGCAAAAACTTTTTTGTATATTCGAAATTAGCTTTAAACCGTACAAAATTTGGGAAAGCACCCAAGACAAAAATTGTGCGCAATTCCTATATCTTTCCAATGGTATATCATATGTATTAATACAACAAGCGGTGTACAAATTAAGCGCAAACAACTGTCCGAAAATGGAGAAATACGCGAAAACGTAGTTTTGTATATTTGAAATTGGGCGAATAGCTCCTATGCGAACGTCGTTGAGTGAAATTGTCCACGGTGCGATGTTGTTGGTGGGAATAGCTACCGTGCGTCGTTTTTTCTGCGTCCAATAGCTCGCATGCGACAGGCAACGAACGCGGGTTAAGAAACTTAGTTAGGATGCGATTAGGAGCGGACAGTGAGGGTTATAACAAGTGGGGTCCACATGGTCCATGTCATGTAGAGTCAACCGTTCACGACTGAGGGTCCCGCACGACTCAACGGTCCGCTCGACTCGCGCGTGGTGAACTGGGAGCGGCGGCGCCCTGGGCTTCTTCTTCGACAGCGGCTGGCCTGGTTTTCATCTCGGCGGCGGCGGAGCGTCTATCTCGGCGGCGGTGGAGCCATTGCAAGTGAGTAATTGCGAAACCCTAGTCTCATACCCATGGATCTTGGCTTGATGTTCCGTTTCGTTGCCGATTTAGAATTTACGTATCTGGGCGGATCGAGAGGAGCGCGGGCTGAATCAGATGGTGGGACGAGTCGGTGCTTCAAATCGGTAATGCGCCCCTTCTTTTGATGTTATCGTTATCGATTTGGGGGTCAATTGCTTACGCAGCCACTGCCCACCATTGACAGGGGAGATGCTGCGCCCGATTCTGCCACCACATTCGCAATTACAATCGAATTATTTCCCTGTAAAGCCAAGCTGAGTGATGGAAGCGTCCAAGACATTGCAAATCGCACCGTGAGGTTGGCCCTTGATCTTGAAGATGTTGATCCGCAGGAATTGGAGGGAAAGGAGGAGGAGGCCGTGCGCAATTTGGTGGAGAAGATAGGGGAGAAGATTGTTTGGGGTCCAGAACAAGAGGTGTCTGTGCTACGGTTTGACAACTATAAGGGTGAATATGTGAGAATTGAAGATGGAGAATCCATGGTTGCTGAAATTGATCGTCAAGAAGGGTGGGAAAGCAACCAAGTAAGTTTTCATGCAGAGCTTATTGATCTACAAGAAAATTCTAGAGTAGGTTATGTGCCATCAAAGATGGCTACACAGATGCAAGATGATGAGTGGGCTTCACAAAGGAGGGGGCAGATGTTGGCATTGTTCACTGAACCGACAATACTAGCTGAAGATACAGGGGCTGATGCAGATGCAGAGGAGGGAAACCATGGTGCTCAAAAGATTGTTGTTGGCTGGAATGTAGTAGACTTGAATGAAAAAACAGATTTAGTCATTGCACCAATATCTTACATTGAAATGGCCAAAATGTTTGGCATTCCAGTTGATGACAGAGATGAAGGCCGTGCAACTGAGGATGACAGTTCTTTGCCTGCACATGGTAACACAAATGCAGGCCGTGGAAATGAGGATGAAGAAGAGCTGATGAGACAGGCTGCAGATGATGTGGATGATGCAAATGACAATGAGCTGGTCTGTTTGTATGACAAAGAGAACCCAGCTGTTGAGGTTGGAAAGTTGTGGCCAAATATGAATGAGTTTAGGATGTCTTTTAGGACCTATGCAGTGAAAAAAGAGTTTGATGCCAAGACTATGTGGACTGATAGGAAGAAATTTTATGCTAGGTGCAAAGGGTATGATGGTGGTGGAAATCCATGCAAATGGTACATATCTGCCAGACTACAACCTGATGGCAGTACAGTCAGGGTAAATCAAATACCAAACCAACATACATGTATGACCACTTCACAGAGAGTTTCAAATATGACAAACCAGCTTTGGATTACAGAGAAGATTACTCCTATTTTAGCAAAAACTCCAAACACTACTGCAAAAAGGCTTAAAGTGGACTTGGAGAAGTTGTACCCCATCAAACTGAAATATACCACAGTTTGGAAGGCAAAACAAAGGGCAATGAAATCATTGTATGGTGACTGGGCAAATACATTTAGGATGTTGTATAGCTTTAAAGCTGAGGTGGAGAAGAGGTCACCTGGAAGTGTGGTGGAGATAGACACAGAGGTTATAGAGGATGGCAGTGTTCACTTCAGCAAGTTTTTTATGTGTTTGAAGCCTTGCATAGATGGATTAAAAGCAGGATGTCGTCCATATTTGAGCATAGACTCTTCTTTTTTGACTGGAAAGTGGAATGGTCAGTTGGCTGCATGCAATGCTTTGGATGGACACAACTGGATGTTCCCAATTGCAACTGGACTGTTTCAATCAGAGACAGAGGCAAGCTGGACATGGTTCATGATGCAACTGAAAAGATGCATAGGGCCAGTTTCACCTTTGGCCATCCACACAGATGCATGTAAAGGGCTGGAAAATGCTGTAAAAAATGTTTTCCCCCATGCTGAGCAGAGAGAGTGCTTTGGACATATGTGGATGAATCTGATTAAAAAATTCAGAGGAGATGTTTGGGCGCATGTGGCCAGCAGCAAGAGCTTATAGAGCACAGACACATTCCTACCACCTTGGTAAGATCATGCAGCTTGTGCTGACAATGAATTTGCTTCCTAGTTGAACACATACCATTCTCTATTGTGGTACAAATCAGGTTTTAATACTGCGATAAAATGTGATCACATCAATAACAACTTGGCAGAAAGTTTCAACAATAAAGTGAAAGATTTAAAAGATTTACCTGTGCATGACATGGTGGACCAAATAAGGATCATGATCATGCGTTTGTGGGACTTGAGAGAAAGACTTGGTGATATGTTGGAAGGGGACAAGCTTCCAGTAGTGGTACAACAGGTGGTCAACAAGAGTAGAAACCTTTCACATCTATCTGTTGAGAAATCCTCCTTATTTGATGCTGAAGTTAAAGATGCAAGGAGTGTCAAGAGGCATGTGGTAAACATTGAGTTGCAGGAGTGCACTTGCCTAGAGTGGCAACACACTGGAAAGCCATGTGAGCATGCCATAATTTTTTTGGCATCTAAACCCAGGTTAAATATGCACCCATATTTGCATGAGTATTACTCAGTACAAAAGTTTAAGGCTGCATATACAACTCCAATTCCAGCCCTGACTGACCAATCTCAGTGGCCTGGGGTGGATATAGAATTTACACTGTGTCCCCCTCTGAGTAAAAGAAAGGCTGGGAGGCCCAAACAGAGCAGATACAAAGCTTGGTTTGAGAAGGGGGGTTGTAGTAAGAAGGGGAAAAAGGAAAAACCAGAAAATCCTAAAAGGGCTCAAAAAGGTAACAAAAACAGGTGCAAGTTGTGTGAGGAACTTGGGCATAGAATTGGTTGCCCAAAATGCTGTTACACTCATGTACAACCAAAGTATGTTAATGTTAATTCTCCAATTTATGCACCTTGTTTCATCTGCTTATTTCAGTATCTAATTTATATCCTTGTTCCAATTTATATGCTTTTTTCAGGAGGAAGCATGGAGAAAAAGCCCCACCTCTTGTTGTTGAACAGTGCTGGCCAATGAAAAAGCCAAGACTCAATGGCTATAGAAAGAAAAGAAGCAGTTTGGTCAATGCACCAGTGCCAGATGAACCTGTTTCAGAGCTACTTCTGTTGCCTCAACCATATTTGTCTATTGAGTTGCCAGATGAACCTGTTCTGGAGGTTATGATGAATTCTGAACCTATTCTAGAGGTTGTGCTGAATTTTGAAGCTCAGGAGGTTATGCCTATGCCAGATGTGCCTGTGGCTGATGTGCTTTTCCCTGTGGCTGCTGATGTCCTTGTGCCTGTGGCTGATGTGCTTGTGCCTGTGCCAGATGTTCATGTGCCAGATGTGCAAAAGATGAGGGGGCCTAGTGGTTGCGGCAAAAAGTTCAGGAGTATGAACAAACTATGCTATGGTACTGCAATGAGAAGTGGTAGGAAGAAGCAGAAGAAATAGTTTGATGTAATGGTTTTAAACTTATGTGCTATGATGTGGAAACTTATCATTTGTAATTTGAATAAATTTCAAATTTGAACCAATTTCAAATTTGAACAAAATTTGAAAGTTGACATCATTTTTTGATGTTGCAATGCTATTTGAATGTTCTGCACTAGTTTGTTCTAACTTGTTAATCAATTGGAACAATTTTGTGGAGTAAACTCATTTTCATCAGTTTAATGAAAGATGTGTTCAAAAACGGCCTCCGGGTGAGGGTAAACGACCCCATTTGTAAGCAACTTTTTTTCAACCTTGTCTAAATCATCTTATGTTACTTGAGTTGTTGCTACATGACATAACAAGACAATGTGAGCAGGTTCCATATTTTTCTGATTTTTTTTTTGAAATTTTTATCCTCATTTCAAATCTGGTCAAAGCTAAGGTTTGACTAGCATTTGAACAAATTCAAAACAAAAAATTGAGAAATGAAGCTTGGATCCTTCTTACTTACACCAAAATGAACCTATTTCCAAGTTTTTGTTCCATTCCATGATTTAAAATTCAAACCCTTCTCTCAAATCCTCGACTTCGTACGGCAGAGTTCAAGATATCACATTGTACACATGATTTTTTCGTTACAATGTATCTAGACCATGTTTATCAACTTGAGTTGTTGGTACATGACATAAGAAGACAATGTGAGCAGGTTTCATATTTTTTGAACTTTTTTGAAATTTTTATCCTCATTTCAAATCTGGTCAAAGCTAAGGTTTGACTAGCATTTCAACAAGTTCAAAACACAAAATTGAGAAATGAAGCCTAGATCCTTCTTACATACACCAAAATGAACCTATTTCCAAGTTTTGGTTCCATTCCATGATTCAAAGTTCAAACCCTTCTCTTAAATCCTCGACTTCGTATGGCAGAGTTCAAGATATCACATTGTACACATGATTTTTTTGTTACAATGTATCTAGACCATGTTTATCAACTTGAGTTGTTGCTACATGACATAAGAAGACAATGTGAGCAGGTTTCATATTTTTTTGAATTTTTTTGAAATTTTTATCATCATTTCAAATCTGGTCAAAGCTAAGGTTTGACTAGCATTTGAACAAGTTCAAAACACAAATTTGAGAAATGAAGCCTAGATCCTTCTTACTTACACCAAAATGAACCTATTTCCAAGTTTTGGTTCCATTCCATGATTAAAAGTTCAAACCCTTCTCTCAAATCCTCGACTTCGTACGACAGAGTTCAAGATATAACATTGTACACATGATTTTTTCGTTACAATGTATCTAGACCTTGTTTACCAATTTTAGTTGTTGATACATGACATAAGAAGACAATGTGAGCAGGTTTCATATTGTTTTGAATTTTTTTGATTTTTTTATCCTCATTTCAAATTTGCTGGCCAGCTAACCCTAACGGCCAATCTAGACCGTCAGCTAACCCTGAGGACCAACCGCATTCGTCCGATCTGTGCTTCTAGAAGGATTCCGCGGGCTGGCGAGTGTGATCCGTGGGAGGACTAGTTCTCGAATCTGATTGGCCGCCATATTTTCTCCCTTTGGGCTGAGCTCACATCCTTTTGTCCGCTGGGCCGAATCGTGTCGCCTCCTGGAGAGCCTGTGCGCGACCGAGCCATCGAGCTGAACGCCCACGTCGGCATGCATGCCCCATGCAGCGTCGCAGCAGAGCTATTGTCTTCTAGAGTGCAGCGTCCTCGTCTCAGCCTTGCCACTCCTTTTAAAGCTCCACATAAAATACGGGGCCCTAAAATACGAGGGCGGGCAGTGTCGTGTGTCATTGGCATCTAGGGGAGCAACGGTAAAACCAACGGTAACAAAACTTACTTTATTTTATTCAACTAATTATCGTCTATCATAACAAAACTGATTTTGTTTTATCCAACTCTTTTTCATGTGTCTTTCTGAAATACAAGCATAACTTACTTAGTTTATTTTAGTAAACTCATGCTCGTGTTGCATTGCCAAAGCCAAGCATAACAAAACTCATTTTGATTTATTCAACTCGTTTTCGTGTGTCTTTGCCAAATACAAGAATAACATACTTAGTTTCTTGAAAATCAAATCATGCTTGTGTGTCATTGCCAAATCCAAACATAACAAAACTCATTTTGAATTATTTGACTCATTTTCGTGTGTCTTTGCCAAGTACAAACATAGCATACTTAGTTTCTTGAAATCAGATCATTCTTGTGTGTCATTGCCAAATCCAAACATAACAAAACTCATTTTGATTTATTCAACTCATTTTCGTGTGTCTTTGCCAAATACAAGAATAACATACTTAGTTTCTTGAAAATAAAATCATGCTTGTGTGTCATTGCCAAATCCAAACATACCAAAACTCATTTTGATTTTTTCAACACATTTTCATGTGTCTTTCTCAAATCCAAGCATAACAAAACTCATACTCTACTTTAAGTGCAAACGGTCATGTACAAACATACACAATCAAATCAGAAGGGCATCTTTTTTCAGCCCTGCCCGCGTAGTACCATAGCTATTTATTACGTCTCAGGCCCGTGTCGCAATGCGGGGGGGGGGGGGGGGGGGCGGCGTGCCCTCTTTTCAGCCCTGGAGCAGCTCACATTGGCGGGCAGTGCAGACGTGCCATCGTTTCAGCAAACACGGGCATGCAAACGACCACGGGTCATGCTCATCCATTTAAGGGCCCTCCATTTTAATTTTCTCACACGCCCCCTCCCCTTCTTCTCTTTCACACGATGCCCCCGTCCACTCCCATTCTTCCTCTAGCTATTTAAGGGCACCCATCCCCTTCCTCTTCACTCACCACTAACCCACTCTCCTTCCCCTCAAGCCGCAACCGTCCCATCCGTGCCCTACCACCATCACCAAGCCCATGGAGTTCACCCACCCAACCTACCGTCTCCCTGCGACCGTCCGAGAGCGCGAGTTCCCGGCGGGAGTGATTGTGGAGAACCAACTCCGTGTGTGGACCATTTCTTGGTGGAGGACTGGTAGGGAACTTGCGGAGTGCTTTCTCTCGCAAGGCTACCGCCACCTCAACCTCCCTCGCGGCGCGCCGCCCATGTTCCACTTCGACGGGGGCAACGGTGAACTCGAGATCGGCCTCACCGTCCGCTTCGTCAACCCCCACGACGCTTTCTACCTTCTTGGGAAGGTGTTTTGGTGTGGATGCGAGTCCATCGCATTCACAACCTACAATATCTTCACCAATTTCTGTGCGATCTTCCCCACTCGCGGGAACATGCACTCCCTCCCTACAACTTCTACTACCCGCCCACCGTCGAGGAGGAGTGACCACCGGAGGAGCCAAGCTAACTAGCCAAGGAGGAGCCAAGGATGACGGCGTCGCGTCTTTTTTTTTATTGTTTTCTAGTTTTTATTATATATTGTCGTTGTGTTTGTTTTTAATCGTGTGAGTTTGTATCATCTGAGTTTGTATCGTGTGCTTGCTTGGGCATATATGCCCCACTTATGTAGTCTATTTAATTTCCATGTTTTATGAGTATTTTTATTTAATTTCCATGTGGTCAAACATTTATGCATTTGGTAAAACATTTGTGCATCAGATTGCTCAATCCTACTAACCCTTAAACATCTAAAACTGAGAAAAGAGTGAAATGAAATGAAAAACCCAGGCCGTGCTTTACATTTAGCTTAACAGGCCGGGCGTTTTTTTTTGTTTACAGACGCATCCCACTTTACATTTAGCTTAAGGGCCTCTTCTCTTTTCCTCCACTTCTTTTCACCTATTTCTTTTTTACTTTTTTCTTTAGCTTCTCATTTTCTGTCCTCAAATTTGAATGTTACTCATTTTATTTACAAAACTTTATACTACAATTTTCTCATTGCCTTATATTCAAGGCTACATAACAATGCACTTTGTTCTTCTTTCACATAAACAGTGCACGTTGAACGGTAATTAACATTGCACAAAAACTAAATTGCAATTAATTCTTGACGGTCATCTAGATGGAAATCAAACAAGACCATGTGCCATGTCATTCATATCTAACTGCATCGTCTATCGACTAATGATCAGCACATAAGCAATCCCAAGAGCAATTACACAAAGATAAAAAAATGCAGCCATCATATTATCCTGCTTCTTCAGAACCACGAGTTTCTTTATCTTCTTGTGCATCTGCTTCAGCTCATTCAACTCAGCTGCCTTGAATTCTTCCCCATTCCCAATAGTTGAAGCAAGCCCGCCGGTGGTGGCAGCTACAGATTTGTCCAAGATCAGCCCCAGGGATGCGCCTTGACCTTGAATCCTATCGATGTACTCATCCAACCACTCAAAATGCTTGCAACTGCGTAGATCCTGAAACCAATTCCCAAATCAGAACGATGAACCCTAATTCCCAAATCGGAAATATGAACCCTAATTCCCAAATCGGCACAAAAAGCAGAAATTGGACACACCAAAATGAAATTGGGAGAGGTATAACCAAGATCTGACCTTTCCCATCTCTGGCTTGCTGTCGCACTTGACATACTCGCGCCCAAGATTGCCGTGCGTGTCGGACATGGTGACACGCCGCTTCAGGGGTGCGGTACAGGGGCAATCCGGGCACCTCGTCATCGGCACTGGACCATATTGCGGCCAGCGGGATTGGGAGGATGAAGCGCTCGACATCTGCCGCCGCGATTTGTCGTCGGAGCCCGAGAAGAAGAGGGGAGAGGGGTGGAAGATGCGGGCAACGATCGGAATGGTGGCATTGGATGGCTCCGGGGAGTGGCGGCTCTGTTTTCCGTTGTTAGTTGTGGGTCCCACGCCGTGACTTGGAAAACTGGTGGGTCCCGCGCTTGAGGCCCCACGGCTGATATGTATAAGTTGTGGGACCCGCGAGGATCACATAATACTACCACTAACCTGTGTCTGGGCCGACAGTCGCACATAGGCTATTTGGGCCGTCTTAGCTGTCGCACGAGAGCTATTTCCACCAACAACGTCTTCTGGACGCGTTTCTTCAACGACGTTGCATAGGAGCTATTGACCCATTTGAAATTAGTTTCAAATAGTCCAGAATTTGGAAAAACTTTTTGAACGAAAAAGTTACGAAATTTCCATATATTTTCAACGGTATATCATATGTATGATTCCGATAAATGGTTCAAAACTCAACCTCAAAATATTGTCCGCCGAAACATGGAATTCTTCTGCTCCGTCGAGAAGTTCACACCACTATGCAACGGGAAGTTCAGAAAGGGTTCGAGAATAGCTATTTCTTCTACCTTATATTTCTTCTACCTTTCTGTTTCTAATCTTGAGTCTGATTAGTTAGTTTTGGTTGGTTAGGGTTCTTAGTTTTTTTTATTCTCATCGATGACAAAATGGACTACCAAAGTAGGCCTGATAACATAAATCTAGATGCTGAAAAGCAAGAATTAACAGACTACACTAGATAGTCCAGTAGATGAGATGCCAAACTTAGATGTTACATATACAGAAGATTATTTCCAAATTTATATGTGAGATTGGGGTTGAGTTAATACAAAAGGAGCTAGCATGTGTGTGGATCATTATGTTCTTTTGATCTTCTCTTTAACTTCTTCTGTATTGAAGCAATTATAGGATCATTAGAACAGAGGTGGGATTGCGTACAGCATGAGATTGTGTTTATTTCCCTCTTGTGCGCCCAGTACCAAATCTTACATTTTGCTAAATTTTTTTCTAACTACAAAGTGGACCACATTTGGATTTGAAAATGAATTGCGGGGAGATGCATTCATATGTTGGATCTAGCTCTTAAATCTGTATTTGTGTCATCCATTGTATAGCTAGCAAAAACGTGTCCTACGTTACATGTGTTTTGCTAAATGAGTTGAACAAAGATTAAGAATCAATTTGAGCTCCTTGATCGGTGCAATTTGTGTATCGTTTTGTCTTCTAAAATGCCGGTTTCAGTGTTGCAGGAGTTATTGTTGCAAATCCTTGCCACATTCATGGTTGTTAATATTATTTTTTGGTAGTATACCATATACTATTGCAATTGCAGTTTTAATTACTGACGCTGGAGCAGTTTGCTAAGTCATTGCCCCACTGTCTACATAACTGCTACTTATTTCACATGTCCTGTTGCTTGTCAGATATAACCTCTCAGTTCCCCTGCTTTTTGGCTTTAGCCTCATGCATCATTCTTTTTTCATCGTTTTATTCATGATTAGTTTGGCTCCATAGCTGAGATGAGCGGCATCCTCTTTATTTTGAATTTTGACAGTGAGATGTGTGGCACCTTGCTGGGAGCTAAGCCATCTTTGGGCCAATGTTCTTTGGCAAAGTTGGCTGTGATACACTATTGTGTTTTTCCTTTTTCTTATGGACACATGCCTCTTTTTTGCCTGCACTATTTCACAATGTGTTTCAGGGGATGACCCAGCCACCACTTATGCGATGAACATGTTATGATCTTGGTCCATTTTTTGCGCTATGGTTGCAGCCGAGTATGCCGTTTTTGTTTAAACCAATGTTTATTTCGCTTTATCTTGATTTCTATTTTGTCTGTTAAGTTGTGGCATTCCTGTGCACCTTCTGAGTATTGAGGTACTGATGCTGCTGTCTGTGCTTTTTCTCAAGGGATGGATAAAAGTTTGGAGGTTTGATATGTTGACTGTGTTTTTTTGCACGATTAATATATATAGTAAAATCTCAGATTTTGGAAAGACATACTGAATGCATAGCAGTATATCACATCTTCCATTCTATGGTATCACATATTTTCAGGGTCAGGTTGCAGTTGTAAGTCAAGAAATTGGTATGAAAATTCAAATATAAGAATGATTTAAACCTAATTGTATCATATTTTCCTGTAAAGAAAAGGCAACAAATGCGCCGCGCCAACCACACCGTTGCACACTGCCATAAAGGCGGCGCGGCGAAGCGCGCATGTCTATCTAGTGACATAGAAGGATGACTACGACATCGAGACGGTCTAATCCACTCGCAAGGGCGGCAGCAGGAGGTGGCACGCGAGGCTCTGGCGCTGGACAGGCAGCTGCTTGCCTGCTTCGTGACTCGACGAAGAAGAAGACAAAGAGATTTTTGCAAAATAGCCCTCACTCTTCTAGGGTTTTCCTGGAAAACTTCAAACAACTACATTTTTGCAAGATCTTATGATTGAAACCTGGTTTTGAAACTTGAGTAAAAGTTCAGGGAGCTTGAAAAAGAAACAAGGAAGCTCCATGTACTTTTTTTTGCAAATTGGAGACATTTTGAAAGTATCAAAGTATATACAAATTTGCATACATTAGGATTTTCAAATTATTTCTTTTGTGCAATTTTCTTAGGAAAATAACACGATGCTCATGATGCACAAAATGATCCTAATTAAGTTATAGCTAAAACAGGGATGTTACAGAATACCTAGCACACTTCTTCGGGGTAATACTATTTGGTGCCCTGCTATTCTCTATTTGCACTATTTTATCGCTAACACCTTGCAGGAACGTGGCGATTTCACAAGACTTAATGAGGAGGACATGATGGTCCTCGCAAAGGCAGTGTTCCCAGAATGCAACCTCCGCCCAAACTTGGGTGCCATTCTTGTTCTCTACTTGAACCACCAAGCACTTGAAGATCGTGGCCCCATATGCGGAGGTGGAGTCATCACCTTCCTTGCAAGAAAGCTCAAAATCGATGTAAGTAATTTACAAGCATTGGAAGGCCATCGTTGCCTTGGTTCTACTACTCTGAATGCATGTGGTATGATCGGAAAAATAGATGGTAGATATTACTTTGATATACCAGGAGCTGATCACTTGGTCACTGCCCCTATGCCTAATGGTCTATTCTCTCTCGAGGAAAGGCGTTTGCATTATGATGCGCAGGTTGAGGAAAATCTACCCCCACAACAAGATGAACCAGAAGAAGGAGAAGATGTTGAATAAGAACCTCAAGGACCAGAACAGGGGCAGCAACCACTCCATGACTTCACCACCTACCAGGACATGTACGTGCTCGAAGGAAGCATTGAGAACCTGATGAGGACATCCCTACCACACTACTACCTCCGTCATTACCAAATAAAGATGAAGCTGCTGTGAAGCTCAAGTCCAATGAAGTTCGGATTGGACCTATTACAAGGGTTCGTGCCAAGCTACTTAAACAACAAGTGAATTTGTTCCTAAACCATACTTTGATTGATGAGAACTTTATAATGCCTAAGTCCTGTTACTTATGTATAATCAGGTATGAAGAGGAGACAAGCATCGCACGAGGAGGAGAGGAGCAGCTGGACGTGAAGATGGACGTGAAGTTGGACATGGAGCTGGACATGAAGATACCCCATGGACGCGCGAGGGAGGAGCGGGAGGCATGCACGAGAGGAGAAGCCAAAGTCCAGGCCGGTCCGATGCCGGTCGACCGGTCGCCACGCCGCCGCTCGGTCCACCGGTCCAGCCAACCGGCGATACGCCGGCCCCGTCCCGGCGCCAACCGGACGTTCTGCTGATGCCAACCGGGAGGGTTACTGCGCGACACTTCCCCCGACCGGTCGGCACCCGGTCACTGGCCCGGTTTGAACCGGCCAGCCCGGTCCTAGGCCAGGTCGACCGGCCCCTAGACCGGCCGAATCCGAGTCTGTCTCGACCAGATCTTCTGGGTCGGTTATTTTCGTACTTTTTCTACCTGAGGTCGTCCCGGATGCATATATAAGTGCGCATGATGCCCCCAAAGTTTCTTTAGACCACGTTTAAGATAAACCCTAGTTCTTAGTTGTTTGCTCTGCAAAACTATTGAATTCCCTACACCATATTGCTTGATTTGGTGTGGATCTGAAAGTCTTGTGTGATTTGCTGTTCCATTGGCAATTAGAAGATTGCAACTTACCGCTTCGTGGTCGGCGGCTACGTGCGCAAGTGTGTGGAGTTGCGAATATCTTGCAGGTTTGAGAGTTGTTGCATTGGCGACAGGTACCAATCGAGAGATCTCGTTGCGTCATACAAGTTATCTACCACTTCATCATCCGTGATTCTCCGCTGTGTTCATCCCGTGATCATCATCACCACCGTTGCTTACTGAGAAGATCGGGCCACCCCTTATCATCTTGGTATCAGATTTCAGTGTTTCCTCGGTAAGCCATCCACAATCCACCCCATAGTTGACTTGTGAGTGTTTTCCTATCCAGAAAAAGCTAAAAATATTAGGGTTAGGGTTTGCCATAGCTTTAGATTGCACTAATTTCGAGTTTTAGTTGCTTTTCGTAGTTTTTTTTGCGTATCTTTTTCTTCCATCTAGTTGTTAGGGTTTGTGTTTTCCGCTTTCATCTAGAGTCAGTTTTGTTGCTCCGAGTCCACATAGCATACAATGTGTTTCTCCGAACCATAGCCACAGCCTTTCGATATAAGTGACTAGGAACTTCCCCAGAAAAGACTAGTTTTACCGCTCGACAGGCTGCTCATTAGGGTTTTGCTGCTTTGCATTATCTGTTGGCCGTGTTATCAAGGAGTTGTGTCATAAAATCAAAAACAAAAAAAATATAGAAAAGAAGCAAAAAGAGCTACATAGCTGTGTGTTATACAAAAAGAAAAATCCAAAAAGAAAAGTGAAGTGCTAGAAGAATCAAGTGAAGGCCTAAGTTTACTTTACTGCACCAGTAGTTTAGCAATCTTGTGCCTGTCTCGTTAAGCTTTGCTAGCGTCTCTCTAGTGCATTGCAACCTTTCCTACATATAGTTGCATTGCCACATTTATCGCCTTGTGTGAGTATCATTGGTTGTCTACGGTCAGCGCTAGAGCTTGTTATTGGTGCAAATAGGTAGCCCACCTACAGCCCCACATATATCCTGCTTTGCCGCGTGATTTGTTCTTATACCCTTGATATTCGCTTCGCTACATCCGTGCACTAATCATCATTACAAGTGGTAAGCAATACTAATTCACTTTGGAGCGGTAAGATTTCCGTTTCTTATCAGTTTTGAGTGAGTTGTGAGAGTACCAACATATATATTTTTTTTGCACTAACCTACTAACCATGTCTGCTAGTGATGAGAAAATTGTTAACCAGGAGAACAAGAACTCCGCGGACTTGATGACATGGAGGGAGTATGAGGCTCTTCGTAATGAGATGCGACGTGAATTCCGCATTCAGGATGATGAGCTTAGGGGGACTGTTCAGGGGATCTCCCAGAAGCTGGATACTACATGTGAGACCGTCACTACGATGAAAGATGAAATGACGGATATCCAGCGCAGTCTTCTAGATTTGCGACTAGCTATTGAGAGTTTGACCCAACAACAACAACAAGAAGATGACGAAGATCCTGAGCTTCAAGATGACGCGCCTAATGTTAATCGTGGTGCAGCACATGGTAATCGTCCTTGTGGGTTTGCTGAACTCCGACGTCCAGGTCGTGGGTTTGAGGAAGAAGATGGATTGGGTGAGCCTAAGTTCTCCATACCCAAGTTTGAAGGAGGTGCTGATGTTGAAGAATACCTCACTTGGGAGCTGAAGATTGAGAAGTTATGGCGCTTACATAATTACACTGAAGATAGGAAGATCAAGCTTGCTTATTCCGAAATTTGATGGCTATGCATTGCGTTGGTAGGATCGATTTGTTAGTGCTCGCGAAGAAGATGTTGAACCGCCTATTATCACATGGCGTGCAATGAAGGCAGCAATGAATGATCGTTTTGTGTCCACTAATTATTTGCGAAATATATTTGACAAGTTGACCCTATTGAGACAAGGTGTGAAGACTGTTGATGAATATTAGATGGAGATGGAGATGCTAATGCAGCGTGGCCGTGTCAAAGAATCCCTTGAGATGACAATGACTCGTTTTCTCAATGGTTTGAAGTATGATATCAAAGGCATTGTTCGTCATTACAGTTACACCACTATGAATGAGTTGCTACATCATGCAAGAGAAGCTGAATCACAGTTGGATGACGAAGCTAAGGTTAAAGGCTGTACTACGGGAGCTGGGCATTTCACGCCTCGGGCGCCCCCATCAACGGCGTCGGCGCCATCTACGCGCTCCGTACCTTATTCTACTCCGCCTAGCAA
Organism: Lolium perenne; assembly: GCF_019359855.2. Classification (NCBI taxonomy): domain Eukaryota; kingdom Viridiplantae; phylum Streptophyta; class Magnoliopsida; order Poales; family Poaceae; genus Lolium; species Lolium perenne. Next base: position 132,633,654 of record NC_067245.2, read on the forward strand.
ACCGGTCTCCAATGTGTCCAACACAAAGCAGTCCGAATCTGCTGCAAGTAGAAGTGGTTCTAGCATGTCTACTATGTGCAACCGCGATATGAATTGCCATACATGTGGTGGCAAGGGTCACTTTAGGAGGGTTTGTCCTAACCGCAAGGTCATGATTGTTAATGAGGACAATGAGTATGAGACTGGAGATGATGTTGATCCAAATGCTCCAGAAGATGATGATTATGACAGTGATGGTGTAGATGCTTATCCGTCTGAAGCTCGCACTATAGTTGTGTCTCAGCGTGCTCTTAATGTGTTGCCTAGTGCATCTACTCAGCGCTGCAATTTGTTCCAAACAAAGGCTTTAGTTGTTCCTGACAAGTCTAGCAAGGTCATTATTGATGGCGGGAGTTGCCGTAATTTAGCAAGCAAGGAGTTGTGTACCAAGCTGAAGTTGAAGTATCTACCGCACCCACATCCATACTATATTCAGTGGTTGAGCGACAATGGTGAGATGAAGGTAAACAACATGGTGCGCGTTGAATTTGCGATTGGGCCGTATAAGGATTCCATTGATTTTGACGTGGTTCCTATGACGGTGTGTCACCTACTATTGGGTCGGCCTTGGCTCTATGACCGTTCTGTGCAACACAATGGCCGTGCCAATACATATCACTTGGAGTTCAAGGGCAAGAAAATCAACCTACAGCCTATGTCACCACAACAAATTGTCAATGAATCTCGTCAGAAAGTTGAAGTAAACTTGGAGGATGCTTCTTTAGATAGGCGAGAGAATTGTAGTGTCGTGAGTGATATAACGAAAAGTGAGAGAGTGAATTCCTTAGTCTCAATAGCCACCAAAGAAGACATGAGAGAATTTAGTGAGGATCCTACAGCCATGCCTCTTGTGCTCTTGTACAGGGGTACGATTTTGGTTTCTAACGACATGACCCCTCTTCCTCTTGGTGTTTCTACTGTTTTGCAGGAATTCGGCGACGTGTTTCCGGAGGAGGTACCCGCAGGACTACCACCATTGCGAGGTATTGAGCATCAAATTGACTTGATCCCCGGAGTTTCGCTACCCAATAGGGCACCATATAGAACGAACCCTGAAGAAACGAAGGAGATACAGAAGCAAGTACAAGCGCTACTCGACAAAAGGTTATATCCGCATAAGCCTTAGTCTTTGTGTTGTTCCTGTTATTCTAGTTCCTAAGAAAGATGGTACATGGCGTTTGTGCGTAGATTGTAGAGCGATAAACACCATTACTATTCGATATCGTCATCCTATTCCCCGTTTAGAGGATATGCTAGATGAATTGAGTGGTGCTGCTGTTTTCTCTAAAATTGATTTGCGTAGTGGTTATCATCAAATTAGGATGAAACAAAGTGGGCCGGCCCAACAAGAAAGTGGGTCGGGCCAAAAAACGTAGGTGGGTCCCACTTTCCTGCTAAAGGGCCAGCCCATTTAGTACGTGGGGTCCACCATATAGCAAGTGGGTCGGGCCAAAAACACAGGTGGGTCCCACTTTCCTGTTAAAGGGCCGACCCATTTAGTATGTGGGGTCCACCATATAGCAAGTGGGCCGGCCCAACAAGATGGTGGGCCGGGTCAAAAACGCAGGTGGGTCCCACTAAACTGTTAAAGGGCCGGCCCATTTAGTGTGTGGGGTCCACCAAAAGCATTTGGGCTGGCCCAACAAGTCAGTGGGCCGGCCCAATTAGTATGTGGGGTCCACGGTAAATCAGGTGGGCTGGCCCGACGAGTTAGCGGGCCGGCCCAATAAGCTTGTGGGGCCCACTTTTCTGTTACTGGGCCAGCCCAGTAGTGGGTGGGGTCCACCTTAAAGCAAGTGGGCTGGCCCAATATGTACGTGGGCCAGCCCGTTTTGTTAGTGCTTATATGCCGGCACAATAGGCGCTTTAGGATTTTGCGGGCCGGCACATGTGTGATTTCGCTTAATTGGGCCGTTTAAGTGACGGGAATTTGTGATTTACTGAGAATATTTACGCAGCACATGATTTCTGTCGGATAGCCTCACTTACCACAAGCACCAAAGAAAAAATGCGCGAAAGAACTATAAAAACTAACTAAATATTACATCAGCTACAAGGCTTTGAAAAAATATTACAGAACCCAGAGAAATTGAATGGTAATTAAACCTAGCAATACAATGAAGCGATCCAGCAATCTTTTAAGTTGTCCATGCAGCACCTATATCTGAAACAAAGACATTACAAGTTAAGACAACAACAATGGAAAGGCAAAGACACTACAATATTGTTTGCCAAAGAATTTGGAACTAATCATTTCTTCGTTATAACAAGATCATTGTAATGCGCACAATAAGCAAACAAAGAGTGCAGGCCGCATACCAATAGCCAATATAACAGAGCATGTTAGAATGAAACAATAGACTTACTACTGTCGAGTCCCATGCAAACCAACATGTTCAGGGAGTACAAGATTGGCATGAACAACATAGTAGCAGGCTATAAATTTTGTAACAACGACTGAGCAAGATGAAGTTATGATGGCTACATCTACGAAAGTGGAATGTAAACCAAAAATAGAAGTTACGATGGCAAAAGCTAAAGAGGAGGGAATGTGAACCAACATGTGCCAAGTGCAATTACATCATTTTGGCCGTGAACTAAATAATACTCATGAACTTATAGTGAAGGGGATGCAAATCAAGATGTTTCGGGATATAAACTTGTAATGAGCAACACATAGAGGATAGTTAACGCTGGAGCTTAGGATGGACCAGATACAGAATATAGTGGGATCACCTGTGAACTTGTATAAGAGGGAATGCAAACCAATACGTTCATCATTCCATATGTGAGCGTCATGCCAAGTCAGAGAAACAAGTCAATAATGCAGCTTTTGAAGAACAAGATGGCACGCAAAATTATTATCTAGTAGTATGACAAGTTTATTTGTACTACAGGCTAGATAGCAGAGTGATAGCATGCCAAACTAAGTCCTTACTTTGTTAGCTTACAATGAACTAGGTACAAAACAATGGCATCACCTGTAGTACAGATGTAAGAGCAAGATTCATATCCCGTGTTTTGTGTGTTTGATAGCAACACTCGAACAATTCTAACCGTGCACAAAGTTTGTCATTGATAGGTTTGCAAGATGCATGGTACCCTCGCTGAGCACATTATGATCAGAAGACCGAAGCGTAGCTCTTAGGGTTTCTGGTTTTGCGTGTGTGTCGTGAGGTGACTTGGTAGGAGAGGAAGAGAGGAAATCTATTTTAGCCATAGCGGTACTACCGGTACCAGCAGCGGTAGTACCGCTACCTCTACTGGTACCGCCCGTGGTACCGCTCTAAGCATTGCACTAGGTTTTCTCCCACAGAGCATGTTGCGGTACCTTCGCGGTACCTGGAGCGGTAGTACCGCTTGAGGGCGGTAGTACCGCCCACGGTACCGCGCTAGGTACCGTACACTACAAGAAAAGTTCTGATAGACAACGTCTCAAAATCGTCAGCTAAGGGGTATTTTTCGTCGCCTATGGGCCTAACCCGACGATATGGGTTCTGTTGTCGAAACTGCATCAGGCAAAGTCCTACCACGTATTTTTCGGTCTGTCGCACTTGGGTGCCCTTCCGCCATGGAAAATCGGACCGTTGCAGAAGTGTTTCCGGGAGCCCGTTGACTGCTGACGTCATGCAAACTGCCACGTGGCAGACGCCGTTAACTGGCAGTTAACGGCGTTAACCGCTGAAACCCCGTGGTAGATGGTAGGCCCACACGAGGCCTGCCACGTCTTAAGCGGGCCGGCCCATTAAGTTTGCGGGCCGGGCCAGCTGACTTAGTTTGACCGGTCAACTATATAGCTGGGCTGGTCCATTAGTTACGTGGGCCGGGCCTAACCTCTAAGGTTGACTGGTCAAAACATTAACGGGCCGGCCCACTAAGCATGTGGGCCGGGCCGAATGCACTCGTTTGACCAGTCAACAGGCAAAAGGGCCGGCCCACAAAACATGTGGGATCCACTTTCATGTTATCGGGCCGGCCCATTTACCAAGTGGGGTCCACCTTAAAGCAAGTGGGCCGGCCCAAGAAGTTATTGGGTCGGCCCAATTAGCATGTGGGTCCCACTTTCCTGCTATCGGGCCGGCCCATTTAGTGCGTGGGGTCCACATTAGATCAAATGGGCCGGCCCACCAAGCCAGTGGGCGGGGCCAAAAGCACAGGTGGATCCCACTTTCCTGTTAATGGGCCAGCCCATTTAGTATGTGGGGTCCACCATATAGCAAGTGGGCCGGCCCAACAAGATAGTGGGCCGGGCCAAAAACACAGGTGGGTCCCACTTTCCAGTTAAAGGGCCGACCCATTGAGTATGTTGGGTCCACCATATAGCAAGTGGGCCGGGCCAAAATCACAGGTGGGTCCCTCTTTCCTCTAAAAGGGCCGGCCCATTTAGTATGTGGGGTCCACCATGCAGCAAGTGGGCCGGCCCAACAAAATAGTGGGCCGGGCCAAAAACGCAGGTGGGTCCCCCTTTCCTCTTAAAGGGCCGGCCCATTTAGTATGTGGGGTCCACCATGCAGCAAGTGGGCCGGCCCAGCAAGATAGTGGGCCGGGCCAAAAGCACAGGTGGGTCAAGTGGGCCGGCCCAATTAGAGTGTGGGGTCCACCGTAAATCAAGTGGGCTGGCCCAATAAGTAAGTGGGCCAGCCCGTTTAGTTGCTGTTTATATGCCGGCATAATAGGCGCTTTAGGATTTTGCGGGCCGGCACATATGTGATTTCGGTTAATTGGGCCGTTTAAGGGATGAGAATTCGTGTTTTAGATACTGAGAATATTTACGCAGCAATGATTTCTGTCGGATAGCCTCACTTACCACAAGCAACAAAGAAAAAATGCGCGAAAGAACTATAAAAACTAACTAAATATTACATCAGCTGCACGGCTTTGAAAAAATATTACAGAACCCAGAGAAATTGAATGGTAATTAAACCTAGCAATACAATGAAGCGATCCGGCAATCTTTTAAGTTGTCCATGCAGCACCTATATCTGAAACAAAGACATTACAAGTTAAGACAGCAACAATGGAAAGGCAAAGACACTACAATATTGTTTGCCAAAGAATTTGGAACTCATCATTTCGTCGTTATAACAAGATCATTGTAATGCGCACAATAAGCAAACAAAGAGTGCATGCCGCATACCAACAGCCAATATAACATAGCATGTTAGAATGAAACAGCAGACTTACTACTGTCGAGTCCCATGCAAACCAACATGTTCAGGGAGTACAAAATTGGCATGAACAACATAGTAGCAGGCTATAAATTTTGTAACAACGACTGAGCAAGATGAAGTTATGATGGCTACATCTACAGAGCAGGGAATGTAAACCAAACATAGTAGCAGGCTATAAATTTTGTAACAACGACTGAGCAAGATGAAGTTACGATGGCAAAAGCTAAAGAGGAGGGAATGTGAACCAACATGTGCCAAGTGCAATTACTTCATTTTGGCCGTGAACTAAATAATACTCCTGAACTTATAGTGAAGGGATGCAAATCAAGATGTTTCGGGATATAAACTTGTAATGAGCAACACATAGAGGATAGTTAATGCTGGAGCTTAGGATGGACCAGATACAGAATATAGTGGGATCACCTGTGAACTTGTATAAGAGGGAATGCAAACCAATATGTTCAGCATTCCATATGTGAGCGTCATGCCAAGTCAGAGAAACAAGTCAATAATGCAGCTTTTGAAGAACAAGATGGCACGCAAAATTATTATCTAGTAATATGACAAGTTTATTTGTACTACAGGCTAGATAGCAGAGTGATAGCATGCCAAACTAAGTCCTTACTTTGTTAGCTTACAATGAAGTAGATACAAAACAATGGCATCACATGTAGTACAGGGAATGTAAGCCAACATGTTCATGGAGTAAAAAATTGGCACAAACAACATAGTAGCAGGCCATAATTTTTGTAACAACGACTGAGCAAGATAAAGTTATGATGGCTAGATCTACAGAAAGGTGCAATGTAAACCAAATATAGAAGTTACGATGCCAAAAGCTATAGAGCAGGGAATGCGAACAACCATGTGCAATTACTTAAAATTGGCCATGAACTAAATAATAGCAGGATGTTACTATAATACCTATAATTTTTGTAACAACGACTGAGCAAGATAGAAGTTATGATGGCAACATCTACAGAGCAGGGAATGCAAACCAAAATGTTCAATCGCTTAAAGTTAGCAATGAACTAGAAAATAGCAAGGTGTTACGGTCATAGCTAGGAATGAACTAAAAGAGCTTCAGACAAACAAGCATCCAGAACCTTAACATGGCGCTAAAACAAGGGACTTACATTAGGAGAAGCACTCTGTGGGAGTCACAGCAGATCTTCCTGGGGTTGATAGATCCGGTGATGAAGTACGCAACATGTGCTACTTGGGGTTGGAGAGACGGCCATTACACTTCATGGTTACTCATCTCATCTGCAAAACCGTAACGGCGCGTCGTTAGCACAAACAGGTTCCCCCAAGATTAAACAAGAACTTGCAGGCAAGCAATAGAAAAGCGACAGTAGAAGAGTTTAGATCATGCACGGCGCCGGTGAAGCAGATCCGGTTCATGCACAGCGGTGTCGGTGAGCAAGATCCGATGCGGTGGACGACGGATCCGGCGAAGCGGCTCCGGTGGGGTGGACGATACCGCAGCTGAAGCGACTGCGGTAGACTGCTGGATGAGCATATGGTTTCGAGGTTCGGCGGGGATGATCCGGTCCGGTTGATGACGGCGTCGATGAAGCGGCTCCGGCAGGCAGCTGGATGACGAGGATCGCGAGGCCTCGGGTAGGCCAGGGAAGTCCGGCGGGGATGTTCCGGTGCGGTGGTCGTGGAGGTGGGAGAGAGGGACTTGGGAAGTTCCGGTGGGTGGTCTGAGGGAAATGAATTTTTTTTGGGAGGGTTTCCGGGCTAGGGAGGTGGTGATCCAAAAAATGACGGGCAGACCCCCCACCAACCGACTTTGCTGTCATCTCCACAGGGGTAGAATAGGAATTTGGAAGCGTGTGAAATTTTTGTATTTTGTGGGCGGGAAGTTTTGCCGCTATGAGATTTTGAATTTGGCTAAGGTCCAACTATAATGATAAAAAATTGTGAGACCTTACTAGTACCTCTTTTCAAGGCCGACTGCAAAATCAAATCATCATCACCTTGAATATCGGTCACTACCATGATCATGATCTATCTCTGAAATTAGTGTATCCGCTAGATCTTGCAAAGTGTAGTGATAAAAAGAATTGTGAGACCGTACTAGTACTTCTCTTCTAGGCCGAGTGCAACATCAAATCATCATCACGTTGAAAATTTGTTACCATGATCATGATCTACCTCAAAATGGGCGCATCCGCTAAAACTTGCAAAGTATAATGATACAAATTTGTGAGACCGTACTAGTACTTGTGTTCAAGGTCGAGTGCAACATCAAATCATTATTAGATTGAATATTGTGTTACCATGATCATGATCTATCTCTGAATTTGGCGCATCCGCTAAATCTCGCAAAGTATAATGATAAAAAAATTGTGAGACTATACTAGTACTTATGTTCAAGGCCGAGTGCAGGATCAAATCATCATCACGTTGAAATTTGTTACAACGATCATGCCATATCTCTAAAATTGGCGCATGCGCTAGTGAGAGTGACAGAGAGAGTGCGAGGAGGCGTCTATAAAGGCGAGGGGTGGTTAATGCAACCCGCGTCCTACGCATCCACCATTGATCGTCTGCACGTCTTGGGCTTCTGCAACGCGACACGCGTCCACGATTGCACGTCTTCGACTTTTGCACCGCGACCCGCGTCTACGCGTCAACAATTGCACGTCTTCCACTTCTGCACCGCAACACGCGTACTTGAGTCTAATACTTGCTAATGCAATATACTCAGTTTTACCTCAAGTGGATGGTCAACAGAGAGTCAACAAATGGGATTAACTAGTTAAATGAGTCAACAAATGGGATTATCAAGCTTACTTATTCGTTTTCACGTGTTAAACTTGTCTAAATCTTGGTCAAACCTAGGATTTGATCAAGATTCAAATGGGCAGAAAATTCCAAAAAAAAAACAGAAAAATGAAAAACCAAAGCACATAGTCTTGTTATGTCATATAGTAAGCATTACAGTTGATAAGCAAGGTCTAGACATATTCAAACCTTACAAATCATGTATCTACCCTCTAACCCCTAAACTATGTCTTATGAAGTCAAGCATGAAGACAAGTGGTTTTGGGTTTCAAACATGGAAATTTCAAAAACCTCCCAAAAACTTCATTTTAGAGTGACTAAGAAGGATACATGCTTCCCTTTTCATTTTCATGTTTTAAACTTGTTTAAATCTTGGTCAATCCTAGTATTTGACCAAGATTCAAATGGGCATCAAAATTTAAAAAAATCAGAAAAATGAAAAACCAATGCACATAGTTTTTCTTATGTCATATAGTAAGCATTCAAGTTGATAAACAAGGTCTATACATATTCAAACCAGACAAATCATGTATCTATACCCCTAACCCCTAAACTCTGTCTTATGAAGTCAAGCATGAAGAGAAGTGGTTTTTGGTTTCAAACATGGAAATTTCAAAAACCTCCCAAAAGCTTCATTTTAGAGTGACTAAGAAGGATCCATGCTTACCTTTCCATTTTCATATTTTAAACTTGTTTAAATCATTGTCAAACCTAGGATTTATCCAAGATACAAATGGGCACAAATTTAAAAAAATCAGAAAAATTAAAAACAAAAGCACATAGTCTTCTTGTGTCATATCGTAATCATTCAAGTTGATAAACAAGGTCTAGATATATCCAAACCAGACAAATCATGTATCTACCCCCTGTCGATCTTATGAAGTCTAGCATGAAGAGAAGTCGTTTTGGGTTTCAAACATGGAAATTTCAAGAACATCCCAAAAGCTTCATTTTATAGTGACTAAGAAGGATCAAGGCTTACGTTTTCATTTTCATGTTCTAAACTTGTTTAAATCCTGGTCAAATCTAGGATTTGACCAAGATTCAAATGGGCATAAAATAAAAAAATAGAAAAATGAAAAACCAAAGCACATAGTCTTCTTATATCATATAGTAAACATTAACGTTGATAAATAAGGTCTAGACATATTCAAACTAGACAAATCATGTATCTACCCCTAACCCCTAAACTCTGTATTGTGAAGTCAAGCATGAAAAGAAGTGCATGGTTTTGGGTTTCAAACATGGAAATTTCAAAAACCTCCCGAAAACTTCATTTTAGAGTGACTAAGAAGGATACATGCTTCCCTTTTCATTTTCATGTTTTAAACTTGTTTAAATCTTGGTCAAACCTAGGATTTTACAAGATTCAAATGTGCATCAAAATTCCAAAAAAAACAGAAAAATGAAAAACCAAAGCACATAGTTTTCTTATGTCATATAGTAAGCATTAAAGTTGATAAACAAAGCCTAGACATATTCAAACAAGAAAAAATCATGTATCTACCCCTACCCCTAAACTCTGTCTTATGTAGCTAAGCATGAAGAGAAGTGGTTTTGGGTTTCAAACATGGAAATTTCAAAAACCTCCCAAAAGCTAGCCTTATTTTAGAGTGACTAAGAAGGATCCATGCTTACCTTTTCATTTTCATATTTTAAACTTATTAAAATCATTGTCAAACCTAGGATTTGACCAAGATTCAAATAGGCATAAAATTTAAAAAGATCAGAAAAATGAAAAACAAAAGCACATAGTCTTCTTATGTCATATATATAGTAAGCATTCAAAAGTTGATAAACAAGGTCTAGACATATTCAAATAATACAAATCATGTATCTACCCCTAACCATAAACTCCGTCTTATGAAGTCAAGCATGAAGACAAATGGTTTTTGGTTTGAAACACGGAAATTTCAAAAACCTCCCAAAAGCTTCATTTTAGAGTGACTAAGAAGGATCCAGGCTTACCTTTTCATTTTCATGTTTTAAACTTGTTTAAATCTTGGTCAAACCTAGGATTTGACCAATATTCAAATGGGCATAAAATAAAAAATAAAAAACCAAAGCACATAGTCTTCTTATGTCATATAGTAACCATTCAAGTTCATAAACAAGGTCTAGACATATTCAAACCAGACAAATCATGTACCCCCTAAGCCTAAACTCTATCTCATATATGAAGTCAAGCATGAAGAGAAGTGTGGTTTTGGGTTTCAAACATGTAAATTTCAAAAACATCCCAAAAGCTTCATTTTAATTAGACTTACTGATTAATTAAGAAGGATCCATGATTAATTACCTTTTCATTGTCATGTTTTAAACTTGTTTAAATCTTGGTCAAGCCTGGGATTTGACCAAGATTCAAATGGGCATAAAAATTCAGAAAAAAATCGAAAGAATGAAAAACCAAAGCACATAGCCTTCATATGTCATATAGTAAGCATTCAAATTGATAAACAAGGTCTAGACATATTTAAACCAGAAAAATCATGTATCTACCCCTAAGCCCTAACCCTAAACTCTGTCTTATGAAGTCAAGCATGAAGAGAAGTAGTTTGGGGTTTCAAACATGGAAATTTCAAAAACCTCCCAAAAGCTTCATTTTAGAGCGACTAAGAAGGATCGATGCTTACCTTTTCATTGTCATGTTTTTAACTTATTTGAATCTTGGTCAAATCCTAGGTTTGACCAAGATTTAAACAAGTTTAAAACATTAAAATGAAATGGGAAGTCTGTATCCTTCTTAGTCACTCTAAAATGAAGCTTTTGGGAGGTTCTTGAAATTTCCATGATTGACTTCATAAGACGGAGTTTAGGGTTAGGGTAGACATATACATGATTTGTCTGGTTTGATTATGTCTAGACCTTGTTTATCAACTTTAATGCTTACTATATAACATAATAAAACTATTTGCTTTTGTTTTTCATTTTTCTGTTTTTTTATTTTGATGCCCATTTGAATCTTGTCAAATCCTATGTTTGACCAAGATAATTTAAACAAGTTTAAAACATGAAATGAAAAGGGAAGCATGTATCCTTCTTAATCACTCTAAAATGAAGTATTTGGGAGGTTTTTGAAATTTCCATGTTTGAAACCCAAAACCACTTGTAAAGTTCTTAATCTATCTCTGAATTTGGCGCATCCGCTAAATCTTGCAAAGTATAATGATAAAGAAATTGTAAGACAGTAGTAGTACTTCTATTCAAGGTCGAGTGCAACATCAAATCATCATCATGTTGAAAATTTGTTACCATGATCCTCTAAAAATGGGCGCATCCGCTAAAACTTGCAAAGTATAATGATACAAAATTGTGAGACCGTACTAGTACTTACGTTCAAGGTCGAGTGCAACATCAAATCATCATTACATTGAAAATTGTGTTACCATGATCATGATCTATCTCTGAATTTGGCGCGTCCGCTAAATCTCGCAAAGTATAATGATAAAAAAATGTGAGACTGTACTAGTACTTATGTTCAAGGCCAAGTGCAGGATCAAATCATCATCACGTTGAAATTTGTTACAACGATTATGACATATCTCTAAAATTGGCGCATCCGCTAAATCTTGCACGTGGCGCATCTCGGTGCGGAGCAACAGGCCGGTGCTATCAAGGTTGAGGCGTCGGTAGCATCATCGGGCTCTCCTCTTTTGATAGATGTTCTACATGGCGTGGCGCATCGCCCACCGAGAAGCAGTCACATGTGAGATCGAGGTGGAGACGTCACCGGCATCCTCGAGGCGCGGCTGCCCTTCTACGAGCCAGAGTCGACTCAAGGTATGAATCCATGCGTTGTCGCGCCCCTTCTGCACATGAAGTGGGGTGCCTTAGATTTATTGTTCTTCTCTTACGATTATTTGTAGCCGAACATGTGTGCTCTTTCTCTGAATATATTGCTTGAAAAGCTAACCAAGTTACTTAAATTCACTTCGTTCTTAATCTTGCATGCTAATTTTGTTATTATTGCTGACAATGGTGCGCGCAAGGAAATTTATTTGTGGGTGTGCTGAGCTGTTAGGCCTAAGTCGAAATCCTCAGCTAAACAAGGCCTTAGCTTAACACATAAAAAAGGTGTTCAATCTCGCCCACACTGTCCTCTTCTTTCCTCTTCCTTTATTGGAACTTGTTTTGCAGACAAGGAAAGTGGCACGTGTAATGTGAGTAAAACCCACTTAGCCAAAATCAGTTACGAGCAAGATTTTATGTATTGTAGATGCCCCAATTGACTCTCATCCCCAATGTAGTCTTTTTTTATGTCAGTATAGACTTCTTTACTGGATGTATACTATTGTACATGGCATGCATTTGCCTAATGAGGAGCATTGTATTGCCATTCTAGCCAACCTGATCGATCTGTCAAGCTTCATGCACGAGATGCCATGTTTAGTTTACTCCCTCGCTCCGATCCATATTTCTTGGTGTAAAATGAATGTGAATCAGAGGGAGTACTCTTCTTACATAGTACTATACCAGTTCAAAAAAAGTACTACTACATCACAAATGCATCAAAAGAGTACTACATCACAAGACCACCATGGTTGTACTAGTAGAGTTTAATGCTTAACTTCCAAAGGGAATAAGATTAAACATATGAACTTTAAATAGGCGCTATCCGACGTCTGCTTGTTTTGGGAGCACAACATAAATAATACTACCCCCGTCCATACATAAGTGACTAAACTTTATCTAGAGATGGTTTCATCTATATCTGTTTTTAGTGTGTAGATACATTCTGATGAGGTCTAAGACCCCGTGTGTGGCCCGATCTCGCGGATTGACTTCGAAACCAAGAGGGGAGATGGGAAAACGCGAGGAACACGAAGAACACGATGAACACGAGGAACTCCGAGACTCACGCACGCACACCAACCCGATACACCCGATACTTACCCCCGTGGCTCGATGGACCACGCCAATAGAATCACCCGGAAGAGGCACGCGGCAGAATTCCCGGTGAGAGATTGGTGTTGGAGAAAAGGGGATTGGTGAGGGAGAGAGAGTAGCTTGTACTAGAATCTCACTCAACAATATCCAAATCAACAACAAGGATGGCCTTGATTACAGAGGGATGATACCCAAGGGAGACTAAGCTCAAAATTAGGTTTGAGTTCAAAACAAGTCTAAGGAGGTAAGGGGGGTGTCTTGGGTCTATATATAGGCCTACAAGACAACACATGGCGAAAAGGTACATAAGTGGGCAACTTAGGCAGTTTGGTGGGTAGTTTCCGTCGGATCCGGTCTGGGGCCGGTCAGACCGGGCCTGGGACCGGGCGGTCCGGTTGTGGAGCCGGTCGACCGGTCGCCAACCGGGCAGGTCGGTCTGGGGCCCGGTCGGACCGGACTCTGGGCCGGCTGGGCCTCCTCCTCCCTCTTCCTTCTTCTCTTCTTCTTCTTCCTTCTTCCTTCTTCCTTGCACCATGATGAATGGCTCCTCTTCCCTTCCCTCGCTTCCTTGCACCATGGGGGTTCCTCCTCTCCGGTTCCTCGATGATTCTTGTACCTAATGATATGTAGCACACCGATATGAGGTAGCATTCCATTCAAGGTATTGACGAGGTCGAGTATCGAGAGGAAGGAGTTCACCTTGTCGCGTGTAGCGTGGTTTAGGGTTGAAGGTCCACTTGGGGGACTCTTTGGCCATGGTGTAGCGTCGACGATAGGCGGGGTTGCACTTGACGGTCTTGAGGCGGAGGTGTCCGAAAGCCACCCCGCATCATCTCCCCCCCCTTGGGGAAGAGTCGTCCTCGACTCTTGTTTCTCCTCATCGAAGAGGTAGTCCATGACGGTTGTCCCATGTATAGTCGGGTAGTCGCGGTCGAAGAAGAACTTGGAGAAAAACCACTTGCGAAGGGAAAGCTCCAAGAGGCATTTGGCAAAAATGGGAACCAAAAGAGTGTGGGTGTATCCAACATGTGGAAAGGCAAAAATTTGTGCATGTAAGAGTTGTATGGTGTCAAAAATGTGTGGTGTAGCATTGTCCCAAACAAGTGGAACAAACAAAAGGCAAGTGTCGGCGGCAAAATTTGGGGCAAAATTGTTATGTGCAATGGCAAAGCGATGGAGACTTCGAACTTGGGAGAGTATGGTTGGCTTGAGCCGAGTATGGGTGTCCTCAAGTGTGAAAGAATCCATTGCAAATGCCAAATATGAAATGAGAAATCCAAAGAAGAGCAACTTTTTGTGTGACATGTGGCACAAGATGCATAAGGTGTCTCTCACATGTATGACATGGTCCTTGAGATTCTCGGAGTGTATGATGATAACATCAAGGCATACAACAATCATTGCGCCAACAAGATATTTCAAGATAAGTTGCATAAGAGGCAAAAGGGGCGACGAGGAGTTGGACCAAACCGGAAACTCGACAAGGCAAGTCGGAAACATATGAGGGCGAAGGCTTGTGGGAACATACCCTTTGGTGTGATTCCCGCGGGTTAGGTCCTTGTTGGGGTAGCTCTCAATTGCGCGTTTCATGAGCTCATGCTCCGTAGCGGTGGAAGTGGATGGTCGGGTACCTACACATGGAATGAGCAAAACAAAGAGCGTATGTGCATGGTAGAGGAACACATCATCCATCATGATGTTCCAAGACTTGTGCACATAACCATTAGTGTCAAGCAAGATAGTATGAAATGCATGGCGATAGTGCAAATGGCATGAAGGTGCATGTGTGGTATGTGGGTACTCATGATCATCAAAAATGGAGAAGGCTATGGGGGCCATCTCATGGACAATGAAATAAGCATTCTTGCATACCAAGCATAAGAAAGAGCAATTGTTCACAATCTTGGATGCAAGGATCATGGAAGAGTGTAAACATTTGGGGCAAAGCATGCGGAAGCTAATGCCATCCTTGTCATTATCATTGCAAGCAATACATGGTAAAGAGCAAGTGGTCGACATATTGCAAGCAATGGTGGAAAAATTGAAGCTCTCATAGCATGGCATGGTCATGGTATCACAAGCAAGCAATTTCACATGATCAACAATGTTATCAAGCAAAGTATCACATGGGAAAGTGAAAGTAGCATGTGATGTAGCAAATGGGTCATCAAGATCATGCATGCACTCATAAGTCATCATGTCCACTAGTGGGATCATGGCAGCATCAACACCTATGTTGTTACCTTTGAAGGCCGACTCATTTGAGGTAGGTGTTGTGGAAGTAGGAGGATCCATGTGGTCGACATGTCCGTCTTGAAGCAAGCATGGTGAGATATCATCATCTTCATGCACCATGTACATCATCTCCATGAGCGGAAACTCGTCCTCCGTGGAACCTAGTGCAACATAAGAAGACACAAACGAGGGAGAGGTTAATGTGTTAGCAAATGCGACGTCCTCCATGGACCTATCATCTACCTCTCTCAACTCACTTTGTGTATCACTCATGTCCTCCAAATGGAAGCACTCAAACTCACATATGGGGTGGAAGTCACTCAACTCACTATCACTCTCACTCAAGTGGGCTAAGTGGCTCTCATCCTCACATGGGATTGGTACCAACTCATCAATCAAGCATATAGGAGTAGGCTCGACTTTCTCATCTCCATGCGCCTCCTTGGTTGAAGGGAAAATCCCATGCTCAACCATCTCAACTCCATGCGCCTCCATAGGTGAAGGGAGAATCCCATGGTCACCATGCTCAACTCCATCGCCTCCTAAGGCATCCTCAAGTGGTGGCATCTCGGAGACTTGTGCATTGAGCTCGTCGAAGTATAGCTTCTTGGCGCTTGGCGTTGTGCATTGCCATGCCACGTGACCCTTGGCCTTGCACACCTCACATAGGAGATTGGGACATTCCCGTGGAGGGTGGCCTTGTTGCTTGCACTTGTAGCATCGGAGTCCATAGGCATATGGCGAAGTAGGGGCCATTGTGGTGGTGGCACAAGAGGTGAAAGTCGCCTCATGAGGAAGGTATACGCGATGTGCACTTGCCGCCCTTGGAGTTGTAGGCACCCTATCAAGGTGTTTGTCGCCTTCATGTCGAGGCTCTCGTCTTCGTGCACCATCACCATGGCTTGAGTGGTGTCGTCGAAGACTCGTGGAAGATGTTGGTCGATGGCGATCATGAAGTGGCTTGTGGCGGCGAAGCTCATGTGGTGACGTATGTCGATGACGGTCCTTGCCATGCCTAGATGATGGCTCATGCGACTTGGCATGTTGCTTGTGGCGCCTTGTGGAGCTTGGAGAAGAGTGTCGATGACGCTCATGAAGGGGACGCTCTTGATGCTCCATATGGTGTACTTGAAGTCGACGATCTTGTGCATAAGCACTCTCATGGTGGCGCCTAGTGGAGCTCGGGGACGAGTGTCGATGACGAGCATGATGAGGACGCTCTTGATGATCCATATGATGGTGCCATCGTGGAGGTCCTCTATCCTCATATGTAGCTCCATTGGCCAAATAGGCGTTGCTCAAGGTGGAGTCGAGGTGAGGTTCCGCCATGGTGTCGATGTCGTAGTCGTGGCATTGCTCCATCATGTCGTCCATGCTTGACGAGCCATTGTTGATGTAGAGCTCGTCGATGTCGTCCTCAAGGTGGTGCTCCACCATGTCGTCCATGCTTGAGGAGCCATTGTCGATGTAGAGCTCCTCGATGTCGGTCATGTCGGTGATGCTCGCGGAGCCATAGTCGGTGTCGAGCTCCACATGTTCCTCCACATCCGCGGTGCTTGAAGAGGTATCCTCCTCGAAGTGCTCCGTGTACTCCTCCGTATCTTCTTCGTCGCTATACATGTTAGCATGACAAGATCTATATGGTGTATGTTAGTGGAAGGAGACTACCTCGCACTCTTACCAAGGTAAGATAGTATTGAGGCAATCCACCAAACCGAAAGCAAGATCAAGTGTATCGGGAACACACACAAAACCACACGCAAAAGCTAGCAAATATGGTGTTAGGCGAGTGTTGTGGAAAGCCAAAAGACGAAATCCGAAATCAAGTTTGTTGTTAAGAGTGGGTGAAGTCCAACGAAATCAAATGTCAAAGCGATGATCACTAGAAACACGGAAAAGATATGGAACACACACACGAGATGAACGGGGTTAGTGCGACCAAGGAATGAGCGGAAAAGTGTATGAAGCCCTTAATCAAGGGTGCTCGGTGTCACACTAACACAAGAAGAGATCAAAGCTTGGTTGCAAACGAAGAGACAACAAGATTTACACGCGGCCTCTCTTCTCTTTTTCTCTCTTTTGCTTAAAAGCTTTTCCCTCTTTTGTATTTGGTGGCACTTGCACTCTTTTGTATCTATGGTGGCGCTTTGTACACTTTGGTATGTATGATGGCACTATGCACACTTGTGCTCTTTTTGTATTTTGGCGGCTTTTTCTCGCACTATGTTAGCGTTAGCTCGCTTTTGCTATCTTGCCACACGAGTTTTGCTTAGAAGTTTTACTCCACACGACACACACACCTCACAATCGGGGCCACGTGCAATGTCTCGCAACACTCGATAAGCAATGCTCGTAGGATAGATCGCAAAAGGAAGAGGGGCTACACGGTGGGGAGCAAGTTATACCTAGATGAAAAGTTAGGCGGTGTCGTAACACACAACTTGCGAGGATGGCGACGATTGTGTCGTAGTTGCGCCGGAGTCCGGGGTGCCGAAGGTGTCGCCGCGGTGTTGATGTAGACGCGGAAACTCGAAAGACAATCCTTGCACTCCAAAACGGAAACCGGGCAAAATAAGTCAATGCCCGAAAATTTGGGTCACGACGAGCGATCGAAGGTGTCAAAATTTTGGAGTCGGAAAATTTCGGAAACGGTGTCAAAATTAGAGTTAAGATGAAAGGGGGTAACTGTGAAAGTTTGGGGTCAAACGGGCGCCGGAAAGTTGTCACAATTTGGAGCAAAAAGTGGAGTCAAAATGGGCGAAAACTGGGTCAAACCCGGTCCAGAACCCGGTCAAACCGGACCTGGGACCGGCCGGCCCGGTCCAGAACCGGATCTGGAACCGGATGGGCCCCTGGATTGTGCCCGGATGGCACCGGTCTGGGACCCGGTTGTAGACCGGACGTCCCGGTCAGAAATCCGGTCTGACCGGATTTGGGCGAGCGGCGCGCGCGTGAGGGGCGAGCGCAGGACAGGGCACTGGCGGCCAGAGGCGTGCTCGCGCGCGTGGGGTGCGGAAGTTGATGCTGGGTGCGTGCGCTGCTTGGGCAGAGAGCGGGGCGCGCGTGCGGGATGAGCAAGGGCGAGCGGCGAGTGGAGGCGCTAGAAGGAGGGCGGCGCGTGGGCCTGGCTGGCCTGCTGCGGGCTTGGAGGCGAGCGGGAGCGTTGACTCGCGGCGGTTGCTGCGCGCGGAGCTGAGCGCAGGTGCGGGCGGCGCTTGGGCGCGTGGTAGGTGGCCGCGGGAGCAGCTTAGCCAGGAGCGGAGCGGCCTCGAGCGGGGAAGGCCAGGAGGAGCGGGCGGGCGAGGGGCCAAGGCGCGGGCGTTGAACCAAATCGAGGACGAACAACCCGATGAACTCAGCGGAAATAGGCTCAAAACGCCTCAGATCTGGACGAAAATTGGTGGAAATTGAAGGGGAAAAAGATGGGGATTAGTAGATCAATCACTCCAACATCAAATCCATGAACTAAAACCACTCAAAACGCAACGAAATCGCAGATCCGGCCAAAGGCAAATTAGGGCTATTTTTGGGGATTTTTGGGGAAAATTTTCAGAGACGAAATTGGATGGGTGGGGGGTCAAATCCGCGGAAACCAAAGGCTGCTGATACCATATGATGAGGTCTAAGACCCCGTGTGTGGCCCGATCTCGCGGATTGACTTCGAAACCAAGAGGGGAGATGGGAAAACGCGAGGAACACGAAGAACACGATGAACACGAGGAACTCCGAGACTCACGCACGCACACCAACCCGATACACCCGATACTTACCCCCGTGGCTCGATGGACCACGCCAATAGAATCACCCGGAAGAGGCACGCGGCAGAATTCCCGGTGAGAGATTGGTGTTGGAGAAAAGGGGATTGGTGAGGGAGAGAGAGTAGCTTGTACTAGAATCTCACTCAACAATATCCAAATCAACAACAAGGATGGCCTTGATTACAGAGGGATGATACCCAAGGGAGACTAAGCTCAAAATTAGGTTTGAGTTCAAAACAAGTCTAAGGAGGTAAGGGGGGTGTCTTGGGTCTATATATAGGCCTACAAGACAACACATGGCGAAAAGGTACATAAGTGGGCAACTTAGGCAGTTTGGTGGGTAGTTTCCGTCGGATCCGGTCTGGGGCCGGTCAGACCGGGCCTGGGACCGGGCGGTCCGGTTGTGGAGCCGGTCGACCGGTCGCCAACCGGGCAGGTCGGTCTGGGGCCCGGTCGGACCGGACTCTGGGCCGGCTGGGCCTCCTCCTCCCTCTTCCTTCTTCTCTTCTTCTTCTTCCTTCTTCCTTCTTCCTTGCACCATGATGAATGGCTCCTCTTCCCTTCCCTCGCTTCCTTGCACCATGGGGGTTCCTCCTCTCCGGTTCCTCGATGATTCTTGTACCTAATGATATGTAGCACACCGATATGAGGTAGCATTCCATTCAAGGTATTGACGAGGTCGAGTATCGAGAGGAAGGAGTTCACCTTGTCGCGTGTAGCGTGGTTTAGGGT
This sequence comes from Lolium perenne, assembly GCF_019359855.2. Classification (NCBI taxonomy): domain Eukaryota; kingdom Viridiplantae; phylum Streptophyta; class Magnoliopsida; order Poales; family Poaceae; genus Lolium; species Lolium perenne. Next base: position 132,653,272 of record NC_067245.2, read on the forward strand.
TGAAGGTCCACTTGGGGGACTCTTTGGCCATGGTGTAGCGTCGACGATAGGCGGGGTTGCACTTGACGGTCTTGAGGCGGAGGTGTCCGAAAGCCACCCCGCATCACATTCGTATCTTGAAGGAAAAAGGTGAGCCGCTAACTTTTTGAATAGAGTGAGTAATACAATTCGGATAAACAATGGTGTAGTAAAACAAATACTCCTGCCCATCATAAAACAAAACACAGACTGACTGAAATATATGTACAGATCACAAAAAAGGTTTCATCAGACCCCGAACATATACATGCAGAGATGACCGTTTGATCACATAAAACAAAGGTTTCGTGGCATATTTATGCCCCCAAAACAAGCAGACGTCGGACAGCGCCAACGTACTAGCAGCTACCACTATGGAGTCAAGAAGACAAACAAATGGTGCAGCGACATTTCCACCAGAACGAAAACTAAAAGACATCAGACCAAACAAAAGCTGGGCTATCACTTCTTGCCCAAACAAGCCTTGCTCCTTCATATGCGACTTCCTTTTCTCTTATGGATGTTGAACTTTGAATTAGATGGGTTCCTGACAGCGCGTTCTTTTTCGTGTCCTTGATGTTGCACTCTCGATCGGAGTCAAGTTCTGTCGAGAAATGAACAAATTGATCAGCAAAAGTCATATGTAAATGAATGCAAAGGTTACATATGAACGACTAACCCGGTCTAACTGAGTAGGGATGTAAAGTGCACCAACGTCTAGCAGAATTGTACTTTCTCCACTGCTAGTTGCTCATATCTAATTGGAATACTCCCTCCTTTGCCCTTACAACCAGCTCATTTTTGTCCTGAAATACACAGAGTAACCTTACTGCATGTTTCCAATTGTATGGAAATGATGTGTCAAGGCCAAGAAAAGTATCCAATTCAAAATTTATATGACATGTCCATGACTCGTGATCGCCTGTTGATGATCTTGTACTGGCCCATGTTTGTAGGGTGAAGTCTCTTATAACAGCAAGGGCAACATCTCCATTATGTCCCTTGAAGATGTGAATGTTAAGCATGAATATATCATGCGTCTCATGAGGGCACTGAATATATTTCAGAGCCTTCTTTGCATGGTCAAGCTCAATGATATATCTAGACTTCGTTGGCCAGTACAAAATACCCCCTATGAGAGTTGCCGGTCTACGGTCAATCTCTGACAGCATCGGAGTTGATCGAGCTAGAAACTCCCATTCTTTTGAATCTGGTGAGTAGATATGAGCATGTGCATCGTAACTTTTAGTTGTTATCCAAACAACCGAGAACTTGCAACAATGTGTAAACGGTTCAGAGTTGTTTCTCGAACAGAGAATTGAGCCGCTGCTTTCAATTGCATGATTGCGCCACAATGGTGGTTCTGGTATCGCTGTGAGAACTTGCCTAATTGGATCCCAGACTGATATATACCCACCAGATATGATGCGGGGTGGCCTTCGGTCACCTCCACACCAAGACCAACAAGTCCCCCAAGTGGACCGATGACACGAGCCCGAGTCAAGGCTCTCCATGATGAGGTGAACTCGCTCCTCACCACCCTTGATCTTGGTACACCTTTGGATGGATTGCTACCTCATGCCGACGTGTTATGTGTCATTAGGTACAAGGAACATCAAGGTCACCAAGAGGAGGATACGCCATGGTCAGAGGAAGGAGAGGAGCAGCGGGACGCGAAGATGGACATGGAGCTGGACAGGAAGTCGCCCGAAGAGCGCAAGGAAGAGAAGACGGACGGCCGGTCCAGAACCCGGTCAGACCGGCCTCCTGACCGGATCACCCGGTCCACAGCCCGGTCTGACCGGCCTCCTGACCGGGCCGCCCGGTCAGAAACCGGGATTCGCGCTCGTGACATCCGGGCGCCATCCAGGGAACTTGGAGCCTCGTCCGGGTCTCCGCCCGGTCACAGGCCCGATGTCTGAAACCGGCTCGCCCGGCCACAGCCCGGCTCGACCGGCCCCCTGACCGGCCTGCACGACTTAAGTTATATTTTCGGCCCGAACTTACCTTTTCGGCCTGTGACGCCTTGTAAGACTATATAAGCACCCCAAGCACCCCTTTAACTCTTTAGACTTGTTTTGAACTCAAACCTACCTTTGAGCTTAGTCTCCCTTGGGTATCATCCCTCTGTAATCAAGGCACCTTAGTTGTTGACTTTGAACTTGTTGAGTGAGATTCTAGTACAAGCTACTCTCTCTCCCTCACCAAGTTCTTCCTCTCCAACTCCAATCTCTCCCCGGGGAATTCTACCGCGTGTCTCTTCCTCGGAGATTCTATTGGCGTGGTCCATCGAGCCACGGAGGTAAGCATCGGGTGTATCGGGTTGTGTGTGTGCGTGAGTCTCGGAGTTCCTCGTGTTCATCGCGTTCTTCGTGTTCCTCGCGTTTTCCCATCTTCCCCCTTGGTTTCGAAGTCAATCCGCGAGATCGGGCCACACACGGGGTCTTAGACCTCATCAAGATACATTAGAATGGAGTAGCACCATACCATCGCGGCATCCCAGGACATAGATTTTGGGACCGTTCACTTCAGACGGGATTGCCAGCATCTGCAAGATGGCCGGGTGAAGATCATGCTCTGTGATGAATCGATTGTCCTCGGAGTTGTTGGTGAAAAACCCTAGCAACGGGTTTCCTCCGTTGTGTGACACAGTTAGCTTTCTGAAATAATTGCTTCCCATACATTGCCTCCATGCTTTCTTGGTGCCTGATGCAGCTAGTAAGCAGGTTGGATGGGGAGGAAGCATGACAAGAATCTGAGAGACTACATCTTCAGGCAGATTGTTGATTGTTGTGGGTGTCCTTCGACTAAAGCTGGTAGGATTACGCAAATTGCACGATGCATCGTCAAAATTATGTAAACAGCACATTGCATCATCTAATTTTTTAAACAAAATGCAACATCTAATTTGACTAAACAGCAAAATGCATGATCTAATTCATCATCAAAGTTTCCTAAACTGCACGGTGCATCAGCAAAATCAAAATAGTGTAAACAGCACAATGCATCAGCAAAATCAAAATAATGTAAACAGGACAATGCATCAGCAAAATCAAAATAATGTAAACATCACAATGCAAAAACACCACAAAAATAGGACGCACCAACGGAAGGCAATCTCGCATCTACAGTAATAATTGCTAACGTGTCAACACGATTGGAGGAAAAGGAGACATCTACAGGACCCAAAACGCTGTGGTAACATCAGATGGGGTTAGCTTTGATATAAGTAATAAAATGTAAACATCACAATGCATCATCTAAGTTGACAGCAAAATTCTTCATCGAAATTTCCCACACTGCTCAAGGAATCAGAAAAATTACCTAAAAGGCTAAAAGAGCAAAATGCATCATCAGAGTAAAATATATGTAAACAGTACAATGCATCATCCAACTTTTGGCTAAACAAACAGAGCATTAGCTAGGTTGTGACAAAAAAAATCACCATGAAAAATTCTGAAGAGGACAAAGGCATCGTAAAAATTACTACTCCCCTCCGATTCATATTAATTGACTCCAATATGGATGTATCTAGAACTAAAATGTGTCTAGATACATTCATATTAGAGTCAATTAATATGAACCGGAGTACCTAAAAAGCATAATGAATCACCCAAATTACAAAAGAAGCAGAATGCATCATCAAAAATACAAAAACATCGCAATGCATCATCACGTCTGGTTTGGGCAAAAAACCCAATCCACCAGATCTAACCGCATTGCAGTTGGGGAAGGTAGAACTTACGAAGGGGTTGACAAGTCATGATCATATGCAACAAGCGCCGCCTTAGATGAAGTCTCCATCCAAGCTCTCGACGCGTTCAAAGCAGCCAGCTTCGAAGCCTCCGACGGTTCTCCCGGCTGCACCGCCAAAACTCTCGAAGCACGCGCCAAGACTTTCCAACAAAATGCCGCTTCGATACGAGCATTTGCCAGCGCCACAGCGCCCGGGGCCATCCTAGCCACCGCCTTCGCCTTTGCCTCCGCATCCGCATCCGCTTTACATGTCTCCGCCGATGCATGCAGAGCATCCGTCTCCGCTTTCCATGTATCCACCGACGCAGTGTAGGCATCGAGCGACGCCGTTTTCATTTCCTAGAAAACCCAGTAAGTTACTCACATTGCAATCCCCAAATTAAGGTTATATCGAACAAAATGGCCGATGAACCTCTCTACTTGTCGGAGGTTGGAGATGTACATACCTGCGAAGATCGGTCCGGTGGTGCTTGACGGTGGTGCGTCGGGGACGGGGGAGAACTCGGCGGGGAGAATGGCGGCGCGGCCCAAGACGGCGGCGCGGAGAGTGGCGACGGTGCGGTCATCGAACCTCGGCAGACAGTATTTTGTATATATATATGAGAAGAAGAATAAAGTCTGGTCGAATGAGGCAGCGCGACCGGCAGAGTACTACTACCGAAGGCTACTAGTGCTACCTTGGAGTACTGTAGTAATATAACATAATAAAATAATGGCCTTGTTTAAACCACTCTTGTCAGTGTGTCATCGCGTCCAAATTTAATGCATTCTGTGGAAATCGGAATAATGCTGTAAAAACTCTCATATATAGCATGCACCGACACTTTTCAACAAAATGTCGTCTCCATTTCATAGCAGACTGCTTGCACACTGGGATACGATGCTGACATGACGAAGGGCGCAGAAGTATTTTGGTGTATTTCATCCGAGCAGATCGGGGCGACGGTGCATATTTGGAGGGAATACCGTGTGGTGTGTCTTTCGAGGGAATACCATACGTACTTAGGAGTATTTCATTCGAGCAGACTGCTTGCACACTGGGATACGATGCTGACATGACGAAGGGCGAAGAAGTTTGCGTGAATGGTTGTACTACCATCCGACCATTAGCATAATCATTGCGCGATAGCTTACACGAGAAGGAAAAGAGCCGAACAGCTGTGGATAATATAAGCATTTGGTTCTTCGAGGATCCTTCTTCTACTGCCTTCTCAAAGGAGCACTACTACTGTAATTTTTTTGATTTTCTGGGACCTTCGGGTCCCTTCCCCGTTGAAAGTGAAGTGTTCTATTCCAATACATTCATATGCCTATGTTTCTATTTTTACAAGCAAATAAATAACAAAGGATGACTCAATGCACAAGTTGATCTCGTTTTGAAGTTTTTTTAAACTTCTTCTATTGTATTCAAATTTGATTAGAAGGAGTCGATCGATTGTACACACCAATCGTATAGCTCGGTGGGTGGATTGGCATTTGAAGTTTGGTCATTGTGTTCTTGTTTGTTACCACCCTCGCAAGGCACGTCCAAGTATTTCCTGTCAGAATTTATGGCATGTATGTAGTTACATAACCTACATTGTTTCAATTATGAGTTTAATTACTAGGCAAAAGCTTAAAAAATCCATATATAGTTGCAGATTAAGATCAACAAATCCTTGAACCTATATCTACAAAATTGATGGCACTAACACATCCTAGCAAGCGGAAAGCATGTCTACCCTACTGCTTGCAAAAGGTGGAATTATGACAATAATGTGCAACTGTTAAAATTTGGTAGAATCTCTTGTTTGTGAAGTTGCTTAAAATACGATCTCTTCCAAACTTGAGGTCATATGATAACTAAAAAGTTTTGTATGGCGGGATTTTGCATCAAAGTACATGCGCACAATACTCACTTGTGGGCAGAAAGCCAAGCAAACTCATATTACTAGGTTTGTATTGATTTGTTCTAGAAATTTCACCATCACATATGATTTTGGGCTTGCGTTAATTTTACTTTAAAAAATTCTTCCAAATTCAAATTTTCTTCAAACATGCCAACGGTACATGTCTACCAATTGATAATTAAGGGTACACCACACGTACTACCGCGTAGGGTACATAAAAAAATACTATATTTTATGGCATGTACTAATTTCACATAATCTACAACTCAATGTTTAGTTTAATGATCAGCCCAGAACTAGAAAACAAATATACATATAGTTCCAAATTAACCTAGAAAAGCTCTAGTATCCTTTAAAACCCTAGAAAATGGTCATGCATGCATGCATCCTACCCATAATACTAACTAATTCAGGTCTCGATCTCTATACTGCTCACGAAGTTTGGAATTCTGGAAAATATGCAACTTGTTTCATTAATTTACCATGGCGAGATAGATGCATGCACATCGATCTCTTAAAAAATGTGGTCATATATGTTAAATATAAGTTTGTAAAGGATTTGGCATCCATATAAGCTCACCGGATATATAGATAAGGTCAAGCAAACACATCGAATATTTGTGAAGAAATGTTTTTGCTAGAACCTTCAAATTTTTAGATTTACATCACACACAAAGAACACACCTTTTATTTCGCCAGGTTTGTGCACTAATAAAGTACTCCTACAGTACTAGAAATTGGATTGTTCTACTCCGGAGTGATATGCTCACCGGAGTATTTTTTGATCTTAGCTGGAGCGGCGTTTGGCGGTTGCACGAAGCCGTGCTGGATGTTAAGCCTGTCGAGGCACGCCTGGTGGAAAGCGTGCGCCACCTTGGCCTCATCGGCGCGCCGCTACAATGCTGCGTCCCTGGGATTTGCCGCCGCCGCATTCTTAGCCTGCACGAAAGCTTGCAGAGCATCCCGGCATCTATAGAGTGCCGGGAACATCACGTTATATACGAGCTCATTGGCGGTGTTGCTCCTGCAAAGGGCGTCGCCGTGATGCGCTTCGAAAGAACGACCTGGCTCCACGGCAGGCACCGCCTGAAGTGCGGTCGGATTAGGCGGCTGGCCACGGGAGCTCCTCGCTCCGCATCGTTCGCGCCGGCCGGAAGGGGATCTCACCCGCTGGCAAAGAAAACCATGCGGCATGCGCGTGGCGGAAAAGCCGGCCACGGCCCAGCGGGCGTCGCAAGCCGGGGTGCGTGGGAGATCACCGCCTCTGCATCCATCGGCCCGCACGGAAGCGGGCGCGAGGGGCTCCACGGCCAGCGCCGCCGCCGCGGGCTGAACAACCGGCCAGTGCAGAGCGGGCGGGTTATGCCTTGGTGCGCGATGGACGAAGCGAAGGCCGAGCTGATGCTCCGCTTCCTCGTCGGTGGTAGGACTACGCACGTGGCGACCAGAGCCAAGTCGGAAGGCCATAGCTATGTCGATTGGTCACTTAAGCTGGAGAGGTTCTCTTACCATTTCGGAGAGAGTAGCGGAGTAAGAGGAAGTTGTTGCTTATAATAAAAATATCTCGGGTTCACTGCCACGTTGGGTTAAGAGGGGCAAAGTTGGTCAATGCCTAGGAAGTTGGAATCGTTTTGGCCCCAATTTAATTACCTTGCGGTTCCTCGGTCTTACGAAGTCTAGCATGAAGAGAAGTAGTTTTGGGTTTCAAACGTTTAAGCCAAAAGCCCCATTTCAAATATTTCAAACTTATTCAAATTTGGTTCAAATTCGAAAGACATACAAGTTATAGTACACATAGTGCATACATGTTCACACATACTGCACTAGATGCTAACCCTATAGTTTGAGGCCATTGGATGAGGTCGAAAAAATTCTTGGATTAAATGGGGTTGTTCGAACCCCGTAGTTGGATTTTTTTGAACCTTGATTTGTAGAACTGGGCAAAACCCTAGTTTAACCTATTTAATTATAGATTCATAGGTCGATTTTCTACCTTTTTATTATTACTATGCAGCACATGTGTGTTTGCCCGTCGAGTGAAACTCGGAGGAAGAGGGATCACTCGGAAGGAGAGAAGAAGGGAGAGAATTATGGTGTCTTCCCTTTTTCGGGTGATGATGTTGACTGTTGTGCAGGTTTTGTCAGTGAGCAGGAGGTGCTAGCGAGCGAGGCCGAGAATGAGAGAGTTTTTTTTGTGAGAGGGACAACCGAAGGATCCAGAAGGACCCACAGACTCCCAATACGCATCCTGATGCGTCTTCTCTTGACAAAGAAAATGGCTGGGAGTTTGCGTACCTATTGCACGTGACTTGTGCTCACTGAAGTGTGGGACCTCACGCATGGGCACCACACGTAAGTGACAGACCTGTTGGTGTAAAAACTCGGTTGATTATTATAGTGCATTAGAACAAAGTTTCCTATGGATTCAAGGGTAGGAAATCCAAGTTAACTCATTTACATGACATTATTTTTTCCATGAAGCAAAGTTAACACACCTATCAATTTCCCGTACATTTTGGAGTGACTAAGAAGGATCCAGGCTTACTTATTCGTTTTCACGTGTAAAACTTGTCTAAATCTTGGTCAAACCAAATTGGCAGAAAATAAAAAAAAACTGAAAAATGAAAAACCAAAGCACATAGTCTTATATGTCATATAGTAAGCATTAAAGTTGATAAACAAGGTGTAGACATATTCAAACTATACAAATCATGTATCTACCCCCTAACCCCTAAACTATGTCTTATGAAGTCACGCATGAAGAGAAGTGGTTTTGGGTTTCAAACATGGAATTTTCAAAAACCTCCCAAAAACTTCATTTTATAGTGACTAAGAAGGATACATGCTTCCCTTTTCATTTTCATGTTTTAAACTTGTTTAAATCTTGGTCAAACCTAGGATTCGACCAAGATTCAAATGGGCACAAAAAATGAAAAACAAAAGCACATAGTCTTCTTATATATGTCATATCGTAAGCATTCAAGTTGATAAACAAGGTCTAGATATATCCAAACCAGACAAATCATGTATCTACCCCCTTGTCGATCTTATGAAGTCTAGCATGAAGAAAAGTTGTTTTGGGTTTCAAACATGGAAATTTCAAGAACATCCCAAAAGCTTCATTTTAGAGCGACTAAGAAGGATCCAGGCTTACCTTTCCATTTTCATGTTTTAAACTTGTTTAAATCTTGGTGAAATCTAGGATTTGACCAAGATTCAAATAGGCATAAAATAAAAAAATAGAAAAATGAAAAACCAAAGCGCACATAGTCTTCTTATGTCATACAGTAAGCATTAAAGTTGGTAAACAAGGTCTAGACATATTCAAACCAGACAAATCATGTATCTACCCCCTAACCCCTCAACTCTGTCTTATAAAGTCAAGCATGAAGATAAGTGGTTTTGGGTTTCAAACATGGAAATTTCAAAAACCTCCCAAAAACTCCATTTTAGGGTGACTAAGAAGGATACAGGCTTCCCTTTTCATTTTCATGTTCTATACTTGTTTAAATCTTGGTCAAACCTATGATTTGACCAAGATTCAAATGTGCATCAAAATTCAAAAAAAAATCAGAAAAATGAAAAACCAAAGCACATACTTTTCTTATGTCATATAGTAAGCATTAAAGTTGATAAACAAGGTCTATGCATATTCAAACAAGAAAAATCATGTATCTACCCCCTAACCCTAAACTTTGTCTTATGTAGTCAAGCATGAAGAGAAGTGGTTTTGGGTTTCAAATATGGAAATTTCAAAAACCTATCAAAAGCTTCATTTTAGAGTGACTTGCTAAGAAGGATCCATGCTTACCTTTTCATTTTCATATTTTAAACTTGTTTAAATCATTGTCAAGCCTAGGATTTGACCAAGATTTAAATGGGCATAAAATTTAAAAAAATCGAAAAAATGAAAAACAAAAGCACATAGTCTTCTTATGTCACACACATATATATAGTAAGAATTCAAAAGTTGATAAACAAGGTCTAGACATATTCAATCATGTATCTACCCCTAACCCTAAACTATGTCTTATGAAGTCAAGCATGAAGAGAAGTGTTTTTTGGTTTCAAACATGGAAATTTCAAAAACCTCCCAAAAGCTTCATTTTAGAGTGACTAAGAAGGATCCATGCTTACCTTTTCATTTTCATGTTTTAAACTTGTTTAAATCTTGGTCAAACCTAGGATTTGACCAATATTCAAATGGGCATAAAATAAAAAAAACAAAGCACATAGTCTTCTTATGTCATATAGTAAGCATTCAAGTTCATAAACAAGGTCTAGACATATTCAAACCAGGCAAATCATGTACCCCCTAACCCTAAACATTCTGTCTTAATTATATATGAAGTCAGGCATGAAGCAGAGAAGTGTGGTTTTGGGTTTCAAACATGGAAATTTCAGAAACCTCCCAAAAGCTTCATTTTAATTGGACTGACTGGTTAATTAAGAAGGATCCAGGATTAATTACCTTTTCATTGTCATGTTTTAAACTTGTTTAAATCTTGCTCAAACCTAGGATTTGACCAAAATTCAAATGGGCATAAAAATTCAGAAAAAATCGAAAGAATGAAAAACCAAAGCACATAGCCTTCTTATGTCATATAGTAAGCATTCAAATTGATAAACATGGTCTAGACATATTCAAACCAGAAAAATCAAGTATCTACCCCTAACCTTAAACTCTGTCTTATGAAGTCAAGCATGAACAGAAGTGGTTTTGGGTTTCAAACATGGTAAATTCAAGAACCTCCCAAAAGCTTCATTTTAGAGTGACTAAGAGAAGGATCCAGACTTAATTACCTTTTTCATTTTCACATGTTAAACTTGTTTAAATCTTGCTCAAACCTAGGATTTTACCAAGATTCAAATGGGCATAAAAATAAAAAAAATGAAATACCAATGCACATAGTCCTCTTATATATGTCATATAGTAAGCATTCAACAAGTTGATAAACAAGGTCTAGACACATATTCAAACCAGACAAATCATGTATCTACCCCCTATCGACCCTAAACTTCGTCTTATATGAAGTCAAGCATGAAGAGAAGTGTGGTTTTTGGTTTCAAACATGGAAATTTCAAAAACCTCCGAAAAGCACATAGTCTTCCTATGTCATATAGTAAGCATTCAAGATAGTCTTCCTATGTCATGTAGTAAGCATTCAAGATAGTCTTCCTATGTCATGTATCTACACCCCCTAACCCTAAACTTTGTCTTATCAAGCATGAAGAGAAGTGGTTTTGGGTTTCAAATATGGAAATTTCAAAAACCTATCAAAAGCTTCATTTTAGAGTGACTGACTAAGAAGGATCCATGCTTACCTTTTCATTTTGATATAGTAATTAAGCATTCAAGTTGATAAACAAGGTTTAGACATATTCAAACCAAACAAATCATGTATCTACCCCTAACCCTAAACTCTGTCTTATGAAGTCAAGCATGAACAGAAGTGGTTTTGGGTTTCAAATATGGAAATTTCAAAAACCTATCAAAAGCTTCATTTTAGAGTGACTGACTAAGAAGGATCCATGCTTACCTTTTCATTTTCATATAGTAATTAAGCATTCAAGTTGATAAACAAGGTTTAGACATATTCAAACCAAACAAATCATGTATCTACCCCTAACCCTAAACTCGGTCTTATGAAGTCTAGCATGAAGAGAAGTAGTTTTGGGTTTCAAACGTTTAAGCCAAAAGCCCCATTTCAAATATTTCAAACTTATTCAAATTTGGTTCAAATTTGAAAGACATACAAGTTATAGTACACATAGTGCATACATGTTCACACATACTGCACTAGATGCTAACCCTATAGTTTGAGGCCATTGGATGAGGTCGAAAAATTTCTTGGATTAAATGGGGTTGTTCGAACCCCGTAGTTGGATTTTTTGAACCTTGATTTGTAGAACTGGGCAAAACCCTAGTTTAACCTATTTAATTATAGATTCGTAGGTCGATTTTCTACCTTTTTATTATTACTATGCAAAGCACATGTGTGTTTGCCCGTCGAGTGAAACTCGGAGGAAGAGGGATCACTCGGAAGGAGAGAAGAAGGGAGAGAATTATGGTGTCTTCCCTTTTCGGGTGATGATGTTGACTGTTGTGCAGGTTTTGTCAGTGAGCAGGAGGTGCGAGCGAGCGAGCGAGTCGAGCGAGGCCGAGAATGAGAGAGTTTTTTGTGAGAGGGACAACCGAAGGATCCGAAGGACCCACGGACTCCCAATACGCATCCCGATGCGTCTTCTCTTGACAAAGAAAATGGCTGGGAGTTTGCGTACCTATTGCACGTGACTTGTGCTCACTGAAGTGTGGGACCTCACGCATGGGCACCACACGTAAGTGACAGACCTGTTGGTGTAAAAACTCGGTTGATTATTATAGTGCATTAGAACAAAGTTTCCTATGGATTCAAGGGTAGGAAATCCAAGTTAACTCATTTACATGACATTATTTTTTCCATGAAGCAAAGTTAACACACTTATCAATTTCCCGTACATTTTGGAGTGACTAAGAAGGATCCAGGCTTACTTATTCGTTTTCACGTGTAAAACTTGTCTAAATCTTGGTCAAACCAAATTGCGTGAGAAAATTAAAAAAAAACTGAAAAATGAAAAACCAAAGCACATAGTCTTATATGTCATATAGTAAGCATTAAAGTTGATAAACAAGGTGTAGACATATTCAAACCATACAAATCATGTATCTACCCCTAACCCCTAAACTATGTCTTATGAAGTCACGCATGAAGAGAAGTGGTTTTGGGTTTCAAACATGGAATTTTCAAAAACCTCCCAAAAACTTCATTTTATAGTGACTAAGAAGGATACATGCTTCCCTTTTCATTTTCATGTTTTAAACTTGTTTAAATCTTGGTCAAACCTAGGATTCGACCAAGATTCAAATGGGCACAAAAAATGAAAAACAAAAGCACATAGTCTTCTTATATATGTCATATCGTAAGCATTCAAGTTGATAAACAAGGTCTAGATATATCCAAACCAGACAAATCAAGTATCTACCCCCTTGTCGATCTTATGAAGTCTAGCATGAAGAAAAGTTGTTTTGGGTTTCAAACATGGAAATTTCAAGAACATCCCAAAAGCTTCATTTTAGAGCGACTAAGAAGGATCCAGGCTTACCTTTCCATTTTCATGTTTTAAACTTGATTAAATCTTGGTGAAATCTAGGATTTGACCAAGATTCAAATGGACCAAGATTCAAATGGGCATAAAATAAAAAAATAGAAAAATGAAAAACCAAAGCGCACATAGTCTTCTTATGTCATACAGTAAGCATTAAAGTTGGTAAACAAGGTCTAGACATATTCAAACCAGACAAATCATGTATCTACCCCCTAACCCCCAACTCTGTCTTATAAAGTCAAGCATGAAGATAAGGGGTTTTGGGTTTCAAACATGGAAATTTCAAAAACCTCCCAAAAACTTCATTTTAGGGTGACTAAGAAGGATACAGGCTTCCCTTTTCATTTTCATGTTCTATACTTGTTTAAATCTTGGTCAAACCTATGATTTGACCAAGATTCAAATGTGCATCAAAATTAAAAAAAAATCAGAAAAATGAAAAACCAAAGCACATAGTTTTCTTATGTCATATAGTAAGCATTAAAGTTGATAAACAAGGTCTATACATATTCAAACAAGAAAAATCATGTATCTACCCCCTAACCCTAAACTTTGTCTTATGTAGTCAAGCATGAAGAGAAGTGGTTTTGGGTTTCAAATATGGAAATTTCAAAAACCTATCAAAAGCTTCATTTTAGAGTGACTGGCTAAGAAGGATCCATGCTTACCTTTTCATTATCATATTTTAAACTTGTTTAAATCATTGTCAAGCCTAGGATTTGACCAAGATTTAAATGGGCATAAAATTAAAAACAATCGGAAAAATGAAAAACAAAAGCACATAGTCTTCTTATGTCACATATATATATAGTAAGCATTCAAAAGTTGATAAACAAGGTCTAGACATATTCAATCATGTATCTACCCCTAACCCTAAACTATGTCTTATGAAGTCAAGCATGAAGAGAAGTGTTTTTTGGTTTCAAACATGGAAATTTCAAAAACCTCCCAAAATCTTCATTTTAGAGTGACTAAGAAGGATCCATGCTTACCTTTTCATTTTCATGTTTTAAACTTGTTTAAATCTTGGTCAAACCTAGGATTTGACCAATATTCAAATGGGCATAAAATAAAAAAACAAAGCACATAGTCTTCTTATGTCATATAGTAAGCATTCAAGTTCATAAACAAGGTCTAGACATATTCAAACTAGGCAAATCATGTACCCCTAACCCTAAACACTCTGTCTTAATTATATATGAAGTCAGGCATGAAGCAGAGAAGTGTGGTTTTGGGTTTCAAACATGGAAATTTCAAAAACCTCCCAAAAGCTTCATTTTAATTAGACTGACTGGTTAATTAAGAAGGATCCAGGATTAATTACCTTTTCGTTGTCATGTTTTAAACTTGTTTAAATCTTGCTCAAACCTAGGATTTGACCAAAATTCAAATGGGCATAAAAATTCAGAAAAAATCGAAAGAATGAAAAACCAAAGAACATAGCCTTCTTATGTCATATAGTAAGCATTCAAATTGATAAACATGGTCTAGACATATTCAAACCAGAAAAATCCTGTATCTACCCCTAACCCTAAACTCTGTCTTATGAAGTCAAGCATGAACAGAAGTGGTTTTGGGTTTCAAACATGGTAAATTCAAGAACCTCCCAAAAGCTTCATTTTAGAGTGACTAAGAGAAGGATCCAGACTTAATTACCTTTTTCATTTTCACATGTTAAACTTGTTTAAATCTTGCTCAAACCTAGGATTTTACCAAGATTCAAATGGGCATAAAAATCAAAAAAATGAAATACCAATGCACATAGTCCTCTTATATATGTCATATAGTAAGCATTCAACAAGTTGATAAACAAGGTCTAGACACATATTCAAACCAGACAAATCATGTATCTACCCCCTATCGACCCTAAACTTCGTCTTATATGAAGTCAAGCATGAAGAGAAGTGTGGTTTTTGGTTTCAAACATGGAAATTTCAAAAACCTCCGAAAAGCACATAGTATTCCTATGTCATATAGTGAGCATTCAAGATAGTCTTCCTATGTCATGTAGTAAGCATTCAAGATAGTCTTCATATGTCATGTATCTACACCCCCTAACCCTAAACTTTGTCTTATGTAGTCAAGCATGAAGAGAAGTGGTTTTGGGTTTCAAATATGGAAATTTCAAAAACCTATCAAAAGCTTCATTTTAGAGTGACTGACTAAGAAGGATCCATGCTTACCTTTTCATTTTCATATAGTAATTAAGCATTCAAGTTGATAAACAAGGTTTAGACATATTCAAACCAAACAAATCATGTATCTACCCCTAACCCTAAACTCTGTCTTATGAAGTCAAGCATGAACAGAAGTGGTTTTGGGTTTCAAATATGGAAATTTCAAAAACCTATCAAAAGCTTCATTTTAGAGTGACTGACTAAGAAGGATCCATGCTTACCTTTTCATTTTCATATAGTAATTAAGCATTCAAGTTGATAAACAAGGTTTAGACATATTCAAACCAAACAAATCATGTATCTACCCCTAACCCTAAACTCTGTCTTATGAAGTCAAGCATGAACAGAAGTGGTTTTGGGTTTCAAATATGGAAATTTCAAAAACCTATCAAAAGCTTCATTTTAGAGTGACTGACTAAGAAGGATCCATGCTTACCTTTTCATTTTCATATAGTAATTAAACATTCAAGTTGATAAACAAGGTTTAGACATATTCAAACCAAACAAATCATGTATCTACCCCTAACCCTAAACTCGGTCTTAGGAAGTCTAGCATGAAGATAAGTAGTTTTGGGTTTCAAACGTTTAAGCCAAAAGCCCCATTTCAAATATTTCAAACTTATTCAAATTTGGTTCAAATTTGAAAGACATACAAGTTATAGTACAAATAGTGCATACATGTTCACACATACTGCACTAGATGCTAACCCTATAGTTTGAGGCCATTGGATGAGGTCGAAAAATTTCTTGGATTAAATGGGGTTGTTCGAACCCCGTAGTTGGATTTTTTTGAACCTTGATTTGTAGAACTGGGCAAAACCCTAGTTTAACCTATTTAATTATAGATTCGTAGGTCGATTTTCTACCTTTTTATTATTACTATGCAGCACATGTGTGTTTGCCCGTCGAGTGAAACTCGGAGGAAGAGGGATCACTCGGAAGGAGAGAAGAAGGGAGAGAATTATGGTGTCTTCCCTTTTTTGGGTGATGATGTTGACTGTTGTGCAGGTTTTGTCAGTGAGCAGGAGGTGCGAGCGAGCGAGCGAGTCGAGCGAGGCCGAGAATGAGAGAGTTTTTTTTGTGAGAGGGACAACCGAAGGATCCAGAAGGACCCACAGACTCCCAATACGCATCCTGATGCGTCTTCTCTTGACAAAGAAAATGGCTGGGAGTTTGCGTACCTATTGCACGTGACTTGTGCTCACTGAAGTGTGGGACCTCATGCATGGGCACCACACGTAAGTGACAGACCTGTTGGTATAAAAACTCGGTTGATTATTATAGTGCATTAGAACAAAGTTTCCTATGGATTCAAGGGTAGGAAATCCAAGTTAACTCATTTACATGACATTATTTTTTCCATGAAGCAAAGTTAACACACCTATCAATTTCCCGTACATTTTGGAGTGACTAAGAAGGATCCAGGCTTACTTATTCGTTTTCACGTGTAAAACTTGTCTAAATCTTGGTCAAACCAAATTGGCAGAAAATTAAAAAAAACTGAAAAATGAAAAACAAAAGCACATAGTCTTATATGTCATATAGTAAGCATTAAAGTTGATAAACAAGGTGTAGACATATTCAAACCATACAAATCATGTATCTACCCCCTAACCCCTAAACTATGTCTTATGCAGTCACGCATGAAGAGAAGTGGTTTTGGGTTTCAAACATGGAATTTTCAAAAACCTCCCAAAAACTTCATTTTATAGTGACTAAGAAGGATACATGCTTCCCTTTTCATTTTCATGTTTTAAACTTGTTTAAATCTTGGTCAAACCTAGGACTCGACCAAGATTCAAATGGGCACAAAAAAATGAAAAACAAAAGCACATAGTCTTCTTATATATGTCATATCGTAAGCATTCAAGTTGATAAACAAGGTCTAGATATATCCAAACCAGACAAATCAAGTATCTACCCCATTGTCGATCTTATGAAGTCTAGCATGAAGAAAAGTTGTTTGGGTTTCAAACATGGAAATTTCAAGAACATCCCAAAAGCTTCATTTTAGAGCGACTAAGAAGGATCCAGGCTTACCTTTCCATTTTCATGTTTTAAACTTGTTTAAATCATGGTGAAATCTAGGATTTGACCAAGATTCAAATGGACCAAGATTCAAATGGGCATAAAATAAAAAAATAGAAAAATGAAAAACCAAAGCGCACATAGTCTTCTTATGTCATATAGTAAGCATTAAAGTTGGTAAACAAGGTCTAGACATATTCAAACCAGACAAATCATGTATCTACCCCCTAACCCCTCAACTCTGTCTTATAAAGTCAAGCATGAAGATAAGTGGTTTTGGGTTTCAAACATGGAAATTTCAAAAACCTCCCAAAAACTTCATTTTAGGGTGACTAAGAAGGATACAGGCTTCCCTTTTCATTTTCATGTTCTATACTTGTTTAAATCTTGGTCAAACCTATGATTTGACCAAGATTCAAATGTGCATCAAAATTCAAAAAAAAATCAGAAAAATGAAAAACCAAAGCACATAGTTTTCTTATGTCATATAGTAAGCATTAAAGTTGATAAACAAGGTCTATACATATTCAAGCAAGAAAAATCATGTATCTACCCCCTAACCCTAAACTTTGTCTTATGTAGTCAAGCATGAAGAGAAGTGGTTTTGGGTTTCAAATATGGAAATTTCAAAAACCTATCAAAAGCTTCATTTTAGAGTGACTGGCTAAGAAGGATCCATGCTTACCTTTTCATTTTCATATTTTAAACTTGTTTAAATCATTGTCAAGCCTAGGATTTGACCAAGATTTAAATGGGCATAAAATTTAAAAAAAAATCGGAAAAATGAAAAACAAAAGCACATAGTCTTCTTATGTCACATATATATATATAGTAAGCATTCAAAAGTTGATAAACAAGGTCTAGACTTATTCAATCATGTAT
Source organism: Lolium perenne (assembly GCF_019359855.2). Classification (NCBI taxonomy): domain Eukaryota; kingdom Viridiplantae; phylum Streptophyta; class Magnoliopsida; order Poales; family Poaceae; genus Lolium; species Lolium perenne. Next base: position 132,671,168 of record NC_067245.2, read on the forward strand.
CTACCCCTAACCCTAAACTATGTCTTATGAAGTCAAGCATGAAGAGAAGTGTTTTTTGGTTTCAAACATGGAAATTTCAAAAACCTCCCAAAAGCTTCATTTTAGAGTGACTAAGAAGGATCCATGCTTACCTTTTCATTTTCATGTTTTAAACTTGTTTAAATCTTGGTCAAACCTAGGATTTGACCAATATTCAAATGGGCATAAAATAAAAAAACAAAGCACATAGTCTTCTTATGTCATATAGTAAGCATTCAAGTTCATAAACAAGGTCTAGACATATTCAAACCAGGCAAATCATGTACCCCCTAACCCTAAACTAACACTCTGTCTTAATTATATATGAAGTCAGGCATGAAGCAGAGAAGTGTGGTTTTGGGTTTCAAACATGGAAATTTCAAAAACCTCCCAAAAGCTTCATTTTAATTAGACTGACTGGTTAATTAAGAAGGATCCAGGATTAATTACCTTTTCATTGTCATGTTTTAAACTTGTTTAAATCTTGCACAAACCTAGGATTTGACCAAAATTCAAATGGGCATAAAAATACAGAAAAAATCGAAAGAATGAAAAACCAAAGCACATAGCCTTCTTATGTCATATAGTAAGCATTCAAATTGATAAACATGGTCTAGACATATTCAAACCAGAAAAATCATGTATCTACCCCTAACCCTAAACTCTGTCTTATGAAGTCAAGCATGAACAGAAGTGGTTTTGGGTTTCAAACATGGTAAATTCAAGAACCTCCCAAAAGCTTTATTTTAGAGTGACTAGGAGAAGGATCTAGACTTAATTACCTTTTTCATTTGCACATGTTAAACTTGTTTAAATCTTGCTCAAACCTAGGATTTTACCAAGATTCAAATGGGCATAAAAATCAAAAAAATAAAATACCAATGCACATAGTCCTCTTATATATGTCATATAGTAAGCATTCAACAAGTTGATAAACAAGGTCTAGACACATATTCAAACCAGACAAATCATGTATCTACCCCCTATCGACCCTAAACTCCGTCTTATATGAAGTCAAGCATGAAGAGAAGTGTGGTTTTTGGTTTCAAACATGGAAATTTCAAAAACCTCCGAAAAGCACATAGTATTCCTATGTCATATAGTAAGCATTCAAGATAGTCTTCCTATGTCATGTAGTAAGCATTCAAGATAGTCTTCCTATGTCATGTATCTACACCCCCTAACCCTAAACTTTGTCTTATGTAGTCAACCATGAAGAGAAGTGGTTTTGGGTTTCAAATATGGAAATTTCAAAAACCTATCAAAAGCTTCATTTTAGAGTGACTGACTAAGAAGGATCCATGCTTACCTTTTCATTTTCATATAGTAATTAAGCATTCAAGTTGATAAACAAGGTTTAGACATATTCAAACCAAACAAATCATGTATCTACCCCTAACCCTAAACTCTGTCTTATGAAGTCAAGCATGAACAGAAGTGGTTTTGGGTTTCAAATATGGAAATTTCAAAAACCTATCAAAAGCTTCATTTTAGAGTGACTGACTAAGAAGGATCCATGCTTACCTTTTCATTTTCATATAGTAATTAAGCATTCAAGTTGATAAACAAGGTTTAGACATATTCAAACCAAACAAATCATGTATCTACCCCTAACCCTAAACTCGGTCTTATGAAGTCTAGCATGAAGAGAAGTAGTTTTGGGTTTCAAACGTTTAAGCCAAAAGCCCCATTTCAAATATTTCAAACTTATTCAAATTTGGTTCAAATTTGAAAGACATACAAGTTATAGTACACATAGTGCATACATGTTCACACATACTGCAGTAGATGCTAACCCTATAGTTTGAGGCCATTGGATGAGGTCGAAAAATTTCTTGGATTAAATGGGGTTGTTCGAACCCCGTAGTTGGATTTTTTTGAACCTTGATTTGTAGAACTGGGCAAAACCCTAGTTTAACCTATTTAATTATAGATTCGTAGGTCGATTTTCTACCTTTTTATTATTACTATGCAGCACATGTGTGTTTGCCCGTAGAGTGAAACTCGGAGGAAGAGGGATCACTCAGAAGGAGAGAAGAAGGGAGAGAATTATGGTGTCTTCCCTTTTTCGGGTGATGATGTTGACTGTTGTGCAGGTTTTGTCAGTGAGCAGGAGGTGCGAGCGAGCGAGCGAGTCGAGCGAGGCCGAGAATGAGAGAGTTTTTTTTTGTGAGAGGGACAACCGAAGGATCCAGAAGGACCCACAGACTCCCAATACGCATCCTGATGCGTCTTCTCTTGACAAAGAAAATGGCTGGGAGTTTGCGTACCTATTGCACGTGACTTGTGCTCACCTAAGTGTGGGACCTCACGCATGGGCACCACACGTAAGTGACAGACCTGTTGGTGTAAAAACTCGGTTGATTATTATAGTGCATTAGAACAAAGTTTCCTATGGATTCAAGGGTAGGAAATCCAAGTTAACTCATTTACATGACATTATTTTTTCCATAAAGCAAAGTTAACACACCTATCAATTTCCCGTACATTTTGGAGTGACTAAGAAGGATCCAGGCTTACTTATTCGTTTTCACGTGTAAAACTTGTCTAAATCTTGGTCAAACCAAATTGGCAGAAAATTTAAAAAAAAACTGAAAAATGAAAAACCAAAGCACATAGTCTTATATGTCATATAGTAAGCATTAAAGTTGATAAACAAGGTGTAGACATATTCAAACCATACAAATCATGTATCTACCCCCTAACCCCTAAACTATGTCTTATGAAGTCACGCATGAAGAGAAGTGGTTTTGGGTTTCAAACATGGAATTTTCAAAAACCTCCCAAAAACTTCATTTTATAGTGACTAAGAAGGATACATGCTTCCCTTTTCATTTTCATGTTTTAAACTTGTTTAAATCTTGGTCAAACCTAGGATTCGACCAAGATTCAAATGGGCAAAAAAAAATGAAAAACAAAAGCACATAGTCTTCTTATATATGTCATATCGTAAGCATTCAAGTTGATAAACAAGGTCTAGGTATATCCAAACCAGACAAATCATGTATCTACCCCCTTGTCGATCTTATGAAGTCTAGCATGAAGAAAAGTTGTTTTGGGTTTCAAACATGGAAATTTCAAGAACATCCCAAAAGCTTCATTTTAGAGCGACTAAGAAGGATCCAGGCTTACCTTTCCATTTTCATGTTTTAAACTTGATTAAATCTTGGTGAAATCTAGGATTTGACCAAGATTCAAATGGACCAAGATTCAAATGGGCATAAAATAAAAAAATAGAAAAATGAAAAACCAAAGCGCATATAGTCTTCTTATGTCATACAGTAAGCATTAAAGTTGGTAAACAAGGTCTAGACATATTCAAACCAGACAAATCATGTATCTACCCCCTAACCCCTCAACTCTGTCTTATAAAGTCAAGCATGAAGATAAGTGGTTTTGGGTTTCAAACATGGAAATTTCAAAAACCTCCCAAAAACTTCATTTTAGGGTGACTAAGAAGGATACAGGCTTCCCTTTTCATTTTCATGTTCTATACTTGTTTAAATCTTGGTCAAACCTATGATTTGACCAAGATTCAAATGTGCATCAAAATTCAAAAAAAAAATCAGAAAAATGAAAAACCAAAGCACATAGTTTTCTTATGTCATATAGTAAGCATTAAAGTTGATAAACAAGGTCTATACATATTCAAACAAGAAAAATCATGTATCTACCCCCTAACTCTAAACTTTGTCTTATGTAGTCAAGCATGAAGAGAAGTGGTTTTGGGTTTCAAATATGGAAATTTCAAAAACCTATCAAAAGCTTCATTTTAGAGTGACTGGCTAAGAAGGATCCATGCTTACCTTTTCATTTTCATATTTTAAACTTGTTTAAATCATTGTCAAGCCTAGGATTTGACCAAGATTTAAATGGGCATAAAATTAAAAAAATCGGAAAAATGAAAAACAAAAGCACATAGTCTTCTTATGTCACATATATATATAGTAAGCATTCAAAAGTTGATAAACAAGGTCTAGACATATTCAATCATGTATCTACCCCTAACCCTAAACTATGTCTTATGAAGTCAAGCATGAAGAGAAGTGTTTTTTGGTTTCAAACATGGAAATTTCAAAAACCTCCCAAAAGCTTCATTTTAGAGTGACTAAGAAGGATCCATGCTTACCTTTTCATTTTCATGTTTTAAACTTGTTTAAATCTTGGTCAAACCTAGGATTTGACCAATATTCAAATGGGCATAAAATAAAAAACAAAGCACATAGTCTTCTTATGTCATATAGTAAGCATTCAAGTTCATAAACAAGGTCTAGACATATTCAAACTAGGCAAATCATGTACCCCCTAACCCTAAACACTGTCTTAATTATATATGAAGTCGTGCATGAAGCGAGAAGTGTGGTTTTGGGTTTCAAACATGGAAATTTCAAAAACCTCCCAAAAGCTTCATTTTAATTAGACTGACTGGTTAATTAAGAAGGATCCAGGATTAATTACCTTTTCATTGTCATGTTTTAAACTTGTTTAAATCTTGCTCAAACCTAGGATTTGACCAAAATTCAAATGGGAATAAAAATTCGAGAAAAATCGAAAGAATGAAAAACCAAAGCACATAGCCTTCTTATGTCATATAGTAAGCATTCAAATTGATAAACATGGTCTAGACATATTCAAACCAGAAAAATCATGTATCTACCCCTAACCCTAAACTCTGTCTTATGAAGTCAAGCATGAACAGAAGTGGTTTTGGGTTTCAAACATGGTAAATTCAAGAACCTCCCAAAAGCTTCATTTTAGAGTGACTAAGAGAAGGATCCAGACTTAATTACCTTTTTCATTTTCACATGTTAAACTTGTTTAAATCTTGCTCAAACCTAGGATTTTACCAAGATTCAAATGGGCATAAAAATCAAAAAAATGAAATACCAATGCGCATAGTCCTCTTATATATGTCATATAGTAAGCATTCAACAAGTTGATAAACAAGGTCTAGACACATATTCAAACCAGACAAATCATGTATCTACCCCCTATCGACCCTAAACTTCGTCTTATATGAAGTCAAGCATGAAGAGAAGTGTGGTTTTTGGGTTCAAACATGGAAATTTCAAAAACCTCCGAAAAGCACATAGTATTCCTATGTCATATAGTAAGCATTCAAGATACTCTTCCTATGTCATGTAGTAAGAATTCAAGATAGTCTTCCTATGTCATGTATCTACACCCCCTAACCCTAAACTTTGTCTTATGTAGTCAAGCATGAAGAGAAGTGGTTTTGGGTTTCAAATATGGAAATTTCAAAAACCTATCAAAAGCTTCATTTTAGAGTGACTGACTAAGAAGGATCCATGCTTACCTTTTCATTTTCATATAGTAATTAAGCATTCAAGTTGATAAACAAGGTTTAGACATATTCAAACCAAACAAATCATGTATCTACCCCTAACCCTAAACTCTGTCTTATGAAGTCAAGCATGAACAGAAGTGGTTTTGGGTTTCAAATATGGAAATTTCAAAAACCTATCAAAAGCTTCATTTTAGAGTGACTGAATAAGAAGGATCCATGCTTACCTTTTCATTTTCATATAGTAATTAAGCATTCAAGTTGATAAACAAGGTTTAGACATATTCAAACCAAACAAATCATGTATCTACCCCTAACACTAAACTCGGTCTTATGAAGTCTAGCATGAAAAGAAGTAGTTTTGGGTTTCAAACGTTTAAGCCAAAAGCCCCATTTCAAATATTTCAAACTTATTCAAATTTGGTTCAAATTTGAAAGACATACAAGTTATAGTACACATAGTGCATACATGTTCACACATACTGCACTAGATGCTAACACTATAGTTTGAGGCCATTGGATGAGGGCGAAAAATTTCTTGGATTAAATGGGGTTGTTCGAACCCCGTAGTTGGATTTTTTTGAACCTTGATTTGTAGAACTAGGCAAAACCCTAGTTTAACCTATTTAATTATAGATTCGTAGGTCGATTTTCTACCTTTTTATTATTACTATGCAGCACATGTGTGTTTGCCCGTCGAGTGAAACTCGGAGGAAGAGGGATCACTCGGAAGGAGAGAAGAAGGGAGAGAATTATGGTGTCTTCCCTTTTTCGGGTGATGATGTTGACTGTTGTGCAGGTTTTGTCAGTGAGCAGGAGGTGCTAGCGAGCGAGGCCGAGAATGAGAGAGTTCTTTTTTGTGAGAGGGACAACCGAAGGATCCAGAAGGACCCACAGACTCCCAATACGCATCCTGATGCGTCTTCTCTTGACAAAGAAAATGGCTGGGAGTTTGCGTACCTATTGCACGTGACTTGTGCTCACTGAAGTGTGGGACCTCACGCATGGGCAACACACGTAAGTGACAGACCTGTTGGTGTAAAAACTCGGTTGATTATTATAGTGCATTAGAACAAAGTTTCCTATGGATTCAAGGGTAGGAAATCCAAGTTAACTCATTTACATGACATTATTTTTTCCATGAAGCAAAGTTAACACACCTATCAATTTCCCGTACATTTTGGAGTGACTAAGAAGGATCCAGGCTTACTTATTCGTTTTCACGTGTAAAACTTGTCTAAATCTTGGTCAAACCAAATTGGCAGAAAATTAAAAAAAACTGAAAAATGAAAAACCAAAGCACATAGTCTTATATGTCATATGGTAAGCATTAAAGTTGATAAACAAGGTGTAGACATATTCAAACCATACAAATCATGTATCTACCCTCTAACCCCTAAACTATGTCTTATGAAGTCACGCATGAAGAGAAGTGGTTTTGGGTTTCAAACATGGAATTTTCAAAAACCTCCCAAAAACTTCATTTTATAGTGACTAAGAAGGATACATGCTTCCCTTTTCATTTTCATGTTTTAAACTTGTTTAAATCTTGGTCAAACCTAGGATTCGACCAAGATTCAAATGGGCACAAAAAAATGAAAAACAAAAGCACATAGTCTTCTTATATATGTCATATCGTAAGCATTCAAGTTGATAAACAAGGTCTAGATATATCCAAACCAGACAAATCATGTATCTACCCCCTTGTCGATCTTATGAAGTCTAGCATGAAGAAAAGTTGTTTTGGGTTTCAAACATGGAAATTTCAAGAACATCCCAAAAGCTTCATTTTAGAGCGACTAAGAAGGATCCAGGCTTACCTTTCCATTTTCATGTTTTAAACTTGTTTATATCTTGGTGAAATCTAGGATTTGACCAAGATTCAAATGGACCAAGATTCAAATGGGCATAAAATAAAAAAATAGAAAAATGAAAAACGAAAGCGCACATAGTCTTCTTATGTCATATAGTAAGCATTAAAGTTGGTAAACAAGGTCTAGACATATTCAAACCAGACAAATCATGTATCTACCCCCTAACCCCTCAACTCTGTCTTATAAAGTCAAGCATGAAGATAAGTGGTTTTGGGTTTCAAACATGGAAATTTCAAAAACCTCTCAAAAACTTCATTTTAGGGTGACTAAGAAGGATACAGGCTTCCCTTTTCATTTTCATGTTCTATACTTGTTTAAATCTTGGTCAAACCTATGATTTGACCAAGATTCAAATGTGCATCAAAATTCAAAAAAAATCAGAAAAATGAAAAACCAAAGCACATAGTTTTCTTATGTCATATAGTAAGCATTAAAGTTGATAAACAAGGTCTATACATATTCAAACAAGAAAAATCATGTATCTACCCCCTAACCCTAAACTTTGTCTTATGTAGTCAAGCATGAAGAGAAGTGGTTTTGGGTTTCAAATATGGAAATTTCAAAAACCTATCAAAAGCTTCATTTTAGAGTGACTGGCTAAGAAGGATCCATGCTTACCTTTTCATTTTCATATTTTAAACTTGTTTAAATCATTGTCAAGCCTAGGATTTGACCAAGATTTAAATGGGCATAAAATTAAAAAAAATCGGAAAAATGAAAAACAAAAGCACATAGTCTTCTTATGTCACATATATATATATATAGTAAGCATTCAAAAGTTGATAAACAAGGTCTAGACATATTCAATCATGTATCTACCCCTAACCCTAAACTATGTCTTATGAAGTCAAGCATGAAGAGAAGTGTTTTTTGGTTTCAAACATGGAAATTTCAAAAACCTCCCAAAAGCTTCATTTTAGAGTGACTAAGAAGGATCCATGCTTACCTTTTCATTTTCATGTTTTAAACTTGTTTAAATCTTGGTCAAACCTAGGATTTGACCAATATTCAAATGGGCATAAAATAAAAAAACAAAGCACATAGTCTTCTTATGTCATATAGTAAGCATTCAAGTTCATAAACAAGGTCTAGACATATTCAAACCAGGCAAATCATGTACCCCCTAACCCTAAACACTCTGTCTTAATTATATATGAAGTCAGGCATGAAGCAGAGAAGTGTGGTTTTGGGTTTCAAACATGGAAATTTCAACAACCTCCCAAAAGCTTCATTTTAATTAAACTGACTGGTTAATTAAGAAGGATCCAGGATTAATTACCTTTTCATTGTCATGTTTTAAACTTGTTTAAATCTTGCTCAAACCTAGGATTTGACCAAAATTCAAATGGGCATAAAAATTCAGAAATAATCGAAAGAATGAAAAACCAAAGCACATAGCCTTCTTATGTCATATAGTAAGCATTCAAATTGATAAACATGGTCTAGACATATTCAAACCAGGAAAATCATGTATCTACCCCTAACCCTAAACTCTGTCTTATGAAGTCAAGCATGAACAAAAGTGGTTTTGGGTTTCAAACATGGTAAATTCAAGAACCTCCCAAAAGCTTCATTTTAGAGTGACTAAGAGAAGGATCCAGACTTAATTACCTTTTTCATTTTCACATGTTAAACTTGTTTAAATCTTGCTCAAACCTAGGATTTTACCAAGATTCAAATGGGCATAAAAATCAAAAAAATGAAATACCAATGCGCATAGTCCTCTTATATATGTCATATAGTAAGCATTCAACAAGTTGATAAACAAGGTCTAGACACATATTCAAACCAGACAAATCATGTATCTACCCCCTATCAACCCTAAACTTTGTCTTATATGAAGTCAAGCATGAAGAGAAGTGTGGTTTTTGGTTTCAAACATGGAAATTTCAAATACCTCCGAAAAGCTCATAGTATTCCTATGTCATATAGTAAGCATTCAAGATAGTCTTCCTAGGTCATTTAGTAAGCATTCAAGATAGTCTTCCTATGCCATGTATCTACACCCCCTAACCCTAAACTTTGTCTTATGTAGTCAAGCATGAAGAGAAGTGGTTTTGGGTTTCAAATATGGAAATTTCAAAAACCTATCAAAAGCTTCATTTTAGAGTGACTGACTAAGAAGGACCCATGCTTACCTTTTCATTTTCATATAGTAATTAAGCATTCAAGTTGATAAACAAGGTTTAGACATATTCAAACCAAACAAATCATGTATCTACCCCTAACCCTAAACTCTGTCTTATGAAGTCAAGCATGAACAGAAGTGGTTTTGGGTTTCAAATATGGAAATTTCAAAAACCTATCAAAAGCTTCATTTTAGAGTGACTGACTAAGAAGGATCCATGCTTACCTTTTCATTTTCATATAGTAATTTAGCATTCAAGTTGATAAACAAGGTTTAGACATATTCAAACCAAACAAATCATGTATCTACCCCTAACCCTAAACTCGGTCTTATGAAGTCTAGCATGAAGAGAAGTAGTTTTGGGTTTCAAACGTTTAAGCCAAAAGCCCCATTTCAAATATTTCAAACTTATTCAAATTTGGTTCAAATTTGAAAGACATACAAGTTATAGTACACATAGTGCATACATGTTCACACATACTGTACTAGATGCTAACCCTATAGTTTGAGGCCATGGGATGAGGTCGAAAAATTTCTTGGATTAAATGGGGTTGTTCGAACCCCGTAGTTGGATTTTTTTGAACCTTGATTTGTAGAACTGGGCAAAACCCTAGTTTAACCTATTTAATTATAGATTCGTAGGTCGATTTTCTACCTTTTTATTATTACTATACAACACATGTGTGTTTGCCCGTCGAGTGAAACTCGGAGGAAGAGAGATCACTCGGAAGGAGAGAAGAAGGGAGAGAATTATGGTGTCTTCCCTTTTTCGGGTGACGATGTTGACTGTTGTGCAGGTTTTGTCAGTGAGCAGGAGGTGCGAGCGAGCGAGCGAGCGAGCGAGTCGAGCGAGGCCGAGAATGAGAGAGTTTTTTTTGTGAGAGGGACAACCGAAGGATCCAGAAGGACCCACAGACTCCCAATACGCATCCTGATGCGTCTTCTCTTGACAACGAAAATGGCTGTAAGTTTGCGTACCTATTGCACGTGACTTGTGCTCACTGAAGTGTGGGACCTCACGCATGGGCACCACACGTAAGTGACAGACCTGTTGGTGTAAAAACTCGGTTGATTATTATAGTGCATTAGAACAAAGTTTCCTATGGATTCAAGGGTAGGAAATCCAAGTTAACTCATTTACATGACATTATTTTTTCCATGAAGCAAAGTTAACACACCTATCAATTTCCCGTACATTTTGGAGTGACTAAGAAGGATCCAGGCTTACTTATTCGTTTTCACGTGTAAAACTTGTCTAAATCTTGGTCAAACCAAATTGGCAGAAAATTAAAAAAAAACTGAAAAATGAAAAACCAAAGCACATAGTCTTATATGTCATATAGTAAGCATTAAAGTTGATAAACAAGGTGTAGACATATTCAAACCATACAAATCATGTATCTACCCCCTAACCCCTAAACTATGTCTTATGAAGTCACGCATGAAGAGAAGTGGTTTTGGGTTTCAAACATGGAATTTTCAAAAACCTCCCAAAAACTTCATTTTATAGTGACTAAGAAGGATACATGCTTCCGTTTTCATTTTCATGTTTTAAACTTGTTTAAATCTTGGTCAAACCTAGGATTCGACCAAGATTCAAATGGGCACAAAAAAAATGAAAAACAAAAGCACATAGTCTTCTTATATATGTCATATCGTAAGCATTCAAGTTGATAAACAAGGTCTAGATATATCCAAACCAGACAAATCATGTATCTACCCCCTTGTCGATCTTATGAAGTCTAGCATGAAGAAAAGTTGTTTTGGGTTTCAAACATGGAAATTTCAAGAACATCCCAAAAGCTTCATTTTAGAGCGACTAAGAAGGATCCAGGCTTACCTTTCCATTTTCATGTTTTAAACTTGTTTAAATCTTGGTGAAATCTAGGATTTGACCAAGATTCAAATGGACCAAGATTCAAATGGGCATAAAATAAAAAAAATAGAAAAATGAAAAACCAAAGCGCACATAGTCTTCTTATGTCATACAGTAAGCATTAAAGTTGGTAAACAAGGTCTAGACATATTCAAACCAGACAAATCATGCATCTACCCCCTAACCCCTCAACTCTGTCTTATAAAGTCAAGCATGAAGATAAGTGGTTTTGGGTTTCAAACATGGAAATTTCAAAAACCTCCCAAAAACTTCATTTTAGGGTGACTAAGAAGGATACATGCTTCCCTTTTCATTTTCATGTTCTATACTTGTTTAAATCTTGGTCAAACCTATGATTTGACCAAGATTCAAATGTGCATCAAAATTCAAAAAAAATCAGAAAAATGAAAAACCAAAGCACATAGTTTTCTTATGTCATATAGTAAGCATTAAAGTTGATAAACAAGGTCTATACATATTCAAACAAGAAAAATCATGTATCTACCCCCTAACCCTAAACTTTGTCTTATGTAGTCAAGCATGAAGAGAAGTGGTTTTGGGTTTCAAATATGGAAATTTCAAAAACCTATCAAAAGCTTCATTTTAGAGTGACTGGCTAAGAAGGATCCATGCTTACCTTTTCATTTTCATATTTTAAACTTGTTTAAATCATTGTCAAGCCTAGGATTTGACCAAGATTTAAATGGGCATAAAATTAAAAAAAAATCGGAAAAATGAAAAACAAAAGCACATAGTCTTCTTATGTCACATATATATATATATAGTAAGCATTCAAAAGTTGATAAACAAGGTCTAGACATATTCAATCATGTATCTACCCCTAACCCTAAACTATGTCTTATGAAGTCAAGCATGAAGAGAAGTGTTTTTTGGTTTCAAACATGGAAATTTCAAGAACCTCCCAAAAGCTTCATTTTAGAGTGACTAAGAAGGATCCATGCTTACCTTTTCATTTTCATGTTTTAAACTTGTTTAAATCTTGGTCAAACCTAGGATTTGACCAATATTCAAATGGGCATAAAATAAAAAAACAAAGCACATAGTCTTCTTATGTCATATAGTAAGCATTCAAGTTCATAAACAAGGTCTAGACATATTCAAACCAGGCAAATCATGTACCCCCTAACCCTAAACACTCTGTCTTAATTATATATGAAGTCAGGCATGAAGCAGAGAAGTGTGGTTTTGGGTTTCAAACATGGAAAATTCAAAAACCTCCCAAAAGCTTCATTTTAATTAGACTGACTGGTTAATTAAGAAGGATCCAGGATTAATTACCTTTTCATTGTCATGTTTTAAACTTGTTTAAATCTTGCTCAAACCTAGGATTTGACCAAAATTCAAATGGGCATAAAAATTCAGAAAAAATCGAAAGAATGAAAAACCAAAGAACATAGCCTTCTTATGTCATATAGTAAGCATTCAAATTGATAAACATTGTCTAGACATATTCAAACCAGAAAAATCATGTATCTACCCCTAACCCTAAACTCTGTCTTATGAAGTCAAGCATGAACAGAAGTGGTTTTGGGTTTCAAACATGGTAAATTCAAGAACCTCCCAAAAGCTTCATTTTAGAGTGACTAAGAGAAGGATCCAGACTTAATTACCTTTTTCATTTTCACATGTTAAACTTGTTTAAATCTTGCTCAAACCTAGGATTTTACCAAGATTCAAATGGGCATAAAAATCAAAAAAATGAAATACCAATGCACATAGTCCTCTTATATATGTCATATAGTAAGGATTCAACAAGTTGATAAACAAGGTCTAGACACATATTCAAACCAGACAAATCATGTATCTACCCCCTATCGACCCTAAACTTCGTCTTATATGAAGTCAAGCATGAAGAGAAGTGTGGTTTTTGGTTTCAAACATGGAAATTTCAAAAACCTCTGAAAAGCACATAGTATTCTTATGTCATTGATGACCCACAAGTATAGGGGGTGTATCGTAGTATTTTCGATAAGTAAGAATGTCGATCCCAACGAGGAGCAGAAGGTGTTGACAAGCAGTTTCGATGAAGGATTCCCTGTAAATGCTCACAGACAAGTATTCAGGGGTTTTTGATGTAACAGTTGAATAAAGTACGAGTAAGTAAAGTGCGAGAGTAACAATTGCAGCGAGTGGCCCAATCCTTTTTAGCACAAAGGACAAGCCAGTTTGTTTACTTATAATGACCAAACGTTCTCGAGGACACACGGGATTTTAGTCTAGTGCTTTCGCTACATACGGCTAAATAATCTTCATTGTTATGATAAGTGTTGTGTGGGTGAACCTATGCTAATGTACCGCCCTTCCTAGGACTAATACATACTTGTGATTATACCCCTTGCAAGCATCCGCAACTACAAGAAAGTAATTAAGAATAAATCTAACCACAGCCTTAAACTCTGAGATCCTGCTATCCCTCCTGCATCGATATACCAACGGGGGTTTAGGTTTCTGTCACTCCGGCAACCCCGCAATTGGCAAACGAGTACAAGATGCATTCCCCTAGGCCCATAAAGGTGAAGTGTCATGTAGTCGACGTTCACATGACACCACTAGAAGAATAACACCACAACTTAAATATCATAGCATTGAATATTACTCAACCATAGTTCACTACTAACATTTAGACTTCACCCATGTCCTCAAGAACTAAACGAACTACTCACGAGACATCATATGGAACATGATCAGAGGTGATATGATGATGAATAACAATCTGAACATAAACCTTGGTCCAATGGTTTCACTCAATAGCATCAACAACAAGTAGAAATCGATACCGGGAGAGTTTCCCCTATCAAACAATCAAGATCAAACCCAAATTGCTACGGCGGTGACGGTGTCCAGCGGTGGAGACGGCGGTGATGATGGTGGAGATGATCATTATGGTGATGGAGATGATGTCCAGCTCGATGACGGTGACGATGGCATCGATTTCCCCCTCCCGGAGGGAATTTCCCCGGCGGATCTCAGCCCGCCGGAGAGCTCTTTTCTCTCTGGTGTTCTCCGCCCCGCAGAGGTGGCTGTAACTCTTCGTGAGGTACCCTCTGTGGCTTAGGTCTTCGGGACGAAGGGTTTCGCGAAGAAAAGGAGGCGAAAGGGGCTGTGGGGTCCCCACACCACAAGGTGGCGCGGCCAGGCCATGGGTCGCGCCGGCCTGTGGTCTGGCCCCACCTTGGGCCTTCTTAGCTCCTCCTTCTGGCTTCCTTCGTCATCTTGAAAAATAGGATTTTTGGTATAATTTCCTTCCACAGTTGATCTTCCGAAGTATTGCGTTTTGACGGTGCTTTTTCCAGCAGAATCCTGGCTCCGGTGCTTGATCCTCCAATAATGATGAAACATGCAAAATAGATGAAATAACATAAGTATTGTGTCCAAATATGAAATATATCAATGAATAACAGCAAATTATGATACAAAATAGTGATGCAAATTGGACGTATCAACTCCCCCCAAGCTTAGACTTCGCTTGTCCCCAAGCGAAACTGAACTCAGTAAACAGGACCACATGTTTATGGAGTGAAGAGTCGATAAATAAAATACGGACAAGAAGCATCATATTCATTCACACAAGACATTCTAGTAAACAACTTCCTCATATAACTCAACTTTTAACAAGTATAAAGTAATCACAAATAAAGGTGCATAAGAAATCATAGTTGGTGATGGCAAACTTCGTTCTTGGTCAGAGAACAATTAACAGATTATACTTATCTCATTGAGCAGCGCTCTCATGTTAAAGTTTATATGGCACAACTTGCATACTCAATCATAATGGTCTCCTCATGATCATTGATAACTTGCAAAGCTATATTCATTCAGATAAAACTTGTACTAAACAAGGAAGAATAAAAGACATGATAAAGCAAATCACAATATAATGGTTTGATCACAACTACTCAAATGCTTGCTTGAGATGGAGGGAAATAGGTTTACTGACTCAACATAAAGTAAAAGACAGGCCCTTCGCAGAGGGAAGCAGTGATTAAATCATGTGCTAGAGCTTTTTCAGTTTTGAAATCATATAGAGATAATAAAAGTAACATTTTGAGAGGTGTTTGTTGTTGTCAACGACTGGTAGCGGGTACTCTAACCCCCTTGCCAGACAACCTTCAAAGAGCGGCTCCCATTTTATTTTTATTTTGTGTGGCACTCCTTCCAACCTTTCTTTCACAAACCATGGCTAACCGAATCCTCGGGTGCCTGCCAACAATCTCATACCATGAAGGAGTGCCTTTTTATTTTAGTTTTATTATGATGACACTCCCCCAACCTTTGCTTACACAAGCCATGGCTAACCGAATCCTTCGGGTGCCGTCCATCAATCACATACCATGGAGGAGTGTCTCTTTAGATTAATTAATTCGGGACTGGGAATCCCATTGCCAGCTCTTTTTTGCAAATTTATTGGATAAGCGGATGAAGCCACTAGTCCATTGGTGAGAGTTGCCCAACAAGATTGAAAGATAAAACACCACATACTTCCTCATGAGCTATAAAACATTGACACAAATAAGAGATAATAAGTTTTGAATTGTTTAAAGGTAGCACACGAAGTATTTACTTGGAATGGCAGAAAATACCATGTAGTAGGTAGATATGGTGGACACAAATGACATAGGTTTGGGCTAAGGTTTGGATGTACGAGAAGTATTCCCTCTCAGTACAGGTCTTTGGCTAGCAAGGTTAATTAGCAAGCATAAGAGTCGAGGGAAACAAACAAATATACATGTGATAGAAGCAATCACGCATCTTCCTTGTAAGCACAAACAATTTTAACTTCAGAATAATAAGCTATGAGCTAACAAGAAAGAAAGACAATGAAACAACTACATGTATTTCTCTTTTCTACTTAAACCTCAAAGTGTTGTTGCTATTGACCAATGCTAAGTTTGCCAAAACCAAATAGATTTATTCAATGCTCCCAAAGTGATACCAATACTAACAACAAGGTAAATCATATAATAGAGATTGCAAACTAAAATAAGATGTGCAATATGTAAATGATAAGACTTCTCATTAATTTTCCATAACGATAACTCACACCAAGGGATACATAGACAACCAACTAAAGGAGAGATACTTCCAAACTGCAACCCATCTTATATGATAACTTCCCTACTCATGATATGACACTACTTGACAATAAAAAGTAAAAGGTAGTGATGATGTGATACCGCGGCACTCCCCCAAGCTTGGAACAAACCAAGGGGATGCCAATACGGATGATGAATTACTCCTTCGGCGATGGTGGTGATGAACTCCTCCCGCGCTTCTTACAGATCTCCTTCAGCTTCAGTTTCTCAGCTTGGCAATTCTGCACTAAGACTCAAAGAGATTCATTGTTATCTGAAGTTGGCGATGATGACCTTGTGATGTGAATCGAGTGGTATTCCAGCATTCTACGGAGATGGCAATTCTCCTCCTGGAGTATCTCCACTTCTCTTCTTAGAGCCTGATATTGATCACAAAACTCATCGGTAGTCCGTAGAGCTTCTTCCAACACAGGGAAGGAGTCGAGGCTAAGAGCGGGTGGTAAGGGTCCCTGCAAGTTATGAGAAAAAGAACGTCGAGTGTCAACAGATCCCACCAAGATTTGCTTGCTCCCAACGGCTTGCTGCTCTTGTTTTGATGGCACCCTCTTCACTTCTTCCTCCGAAAGCCCCTTACCCTTGTTGTTGGAGGCCATTGTGCTTCTAGACCGAAAACAGATCCTGGCAGAAACAGCTCGAAACAAAACACGTCGAAAAAACGATATACGGACCTCCAGGGGTCCGGGGGATTATATAGCAAAAATTTTCACGACAAAAGGAAAGTACCAGATCGAACTAGAGTCGGAAAGGGGCGACGAGGCGGCCAGACCATAGGGCGGCGCGGGCCCAGGCTAGGCCGCGCCGGCCTATGGTGGCACGCTGATACGTCCAAAACGTATCTACTTTCCCGAACACTTTTGCTATTGTTTTGCCTCTAATTTGTGTATTTTGGATGCAACTAACACGGACTAACGCTGTTTTCAGCAGAACTGCTCTGGTGTCTCGTTTTTGTGCAGAAATCCAACTTTCGGGAAAAACCTCGGAATTTATGCAGAAGGCCCTATTTTCCCAGGAAACTAACGGAGCCAGAAGGGCAATTGAAGTGGAGGCCCGAGGGCCCCACACCATGGGGCGGCGCGGCCCAGGGGGGGCCCGCGCCACCCTGTGGTGTGGCCCCCTCGGCCGGCCTCCGACGCCCTCTTTCGGACTACTTATTCGCCTCGACCTAAAAACACCAGGGGAGAAGTCGAAGTCGCCAGAAACCCTCCAGAACGCCGCCACATCGCGAAACTCCGTCGCGGGAGCCAGAAGTCTCCGTTCTGGCACTCCGCCGGGACGGGGAATTGGAGGAGATCATCGCCGCCATCACCGCCATCACCTCTACATCAACCAGCCATGTTTCCCCCATCCATGTGTGAGTAATTCCCCCGCTGTAGGCCGAAGGGGATGGTAGGGATTGGATGAGATTGGTCATGTAATAGCATAAGATTGTTAGGGCATAGTGCCTAGTGTCCGTAATTGGTACTTTGATGATATTGTTGCAACTTGTTATGCTTAATGCTTGTCACTAGGGCCCGAGTGCCATGATCTCAGATCTGAACATGTTATTGTTTCATGAAGATAATCATTGTTTATGGTCTTATCTATAAGTTGTATACACATGTCGCTGTCCGGAACCGATGGCCCCGAAGTGACAGAAATCGGGACAACCGGAGGGAATGGTAGCGATGTGAGGATCACATGTGTTCACGGAGTGTTAATGCTTTGCTCCGGTACTCTATTAAAAGGAGTACCTTAATATCCAGTAGTTTCCCTTGAGGCCCGGCTGCCACCGGCTGGTAGGACAAAAGATGTTGTGCAAGTTTCTCATTGCGAGCACGCACGACTATATATGGAACACATGCCTATTGATTGCTTTGTACTTGGACACCGTTTTATTATTATCTGCCAAATGCCCTGCTATGATTGTTACATGAGTTTCTCTCATCCATGCAACGCCCGTCATCCGTCCCCGTGCCTACGTATTTTAATCCTGCTGTTTACTATAATCACTACCGCTGTCTCTCGTTACTCTGTCTGTTATTTCACTACTTTGCTATAAAACTGTTACTATTGATAAACTCTTGCGAGCAAGTCTGTTTCCAGGTGCAACTGAATTGACAACTCCGTTGTTAAGGCTTCCAAGTGTTCTTTGTCTCCCCTTGTGTCGAATCAATAAATTGGGTTTTACTTCCCTCGAAGACTGTTGCGATCCCCTATACTTGTGGGTCATCAAGACTATTTTCTCGGCGCCGTTGCCGGGGAGCATAGCTTTATTTGGAAGTTCACTTGGATTAATATTGTTCGCTGCAAATTCTCCATCATGGGTAAACCTCGCGATACTAAGATCGCCATATTACCATCCACTACAAGAAAAGGTACAATTCTGAATACCTCTGCCGCTCTTGATTCACCATCTGTGATTGATAAACTTGTTTCACCGCCACATGCTTCGCATGTGGGTACATCTGCTGAATCTGAACACTCTCATAATATTGATAATGTTTCTGCTGTGCTTGATGATAGTGGTTCATTGGGATCCTTTCTAGATGCTACAATTGCTAGGTCTAGACAAATTGAAAATACTGAAACTCCTAATGCTACTACACCTGTTAGTTCACCCGAACTTGGTTATTTTAGTGATGATCCTGAGGAAGATTATGTGGAGCTTAATGATGATTTTATTGAAAAATGCAATGCTACTACCGATGCAAGAAAAATTAAAAAGTTGCTTGCGTAACATACCGTTAGATATAAACTGTCTCCGATCCTAAATTTGCCACATCTCCTATAAACATTAGGGATAAAGATTATGATTTTTCTCTTGATCTATCTCATATAGCTATTGTTGAGAAAACACCTTTCGTGGTACTTGAAAAGAAAGTGCTGTTGAACACATGACTGAGTTATCTACTTTGAGTAGCTTGTTTTCTGATGACGTTAAGAAGCGTACTTACTTTGTTGCTAAAATATTTCCATTCTCATTGAAGGATGACGCTAAAACTTGGTATAATAATTTGCCACCTAGTTCTATTAAAAGTCCGAAAGAATTGCTTGCTGTTTTCTTTCGGAAATATTTTCCTGCTAGTGCTCAACATGTCGCTTTGCGAGAGAGTTTATAGTTTTGATCAGGAGATGAAGAGAAATTGCCTGAGGCTTGGGCGAGATTTTGCTCTCTTATTAGAGCTTTGCCTGACCATGATTTAGAAAAGCATGAATTACTTGATATATTTTATAGTGGACTAACCATTGATTCTAGGGCATACCTGGATAGTTGTGCTGGTTGTGTTTTCAGGAAAAGAACTCCGCACGACGCTGAAGAATTATTGGCTAAAATAGGCCGGAATTATGATGATTGGAATACGCTGAACCAACTCCAACGCCAATAGTGAAGAAGAGGGGTTTAATTAAATTGAATGATGAAGATATGAGGGAAGCCAAGAAGTCTCTCAAGGAGAAAGGTATTAAATCTGAAGATGTGAAGAATCTACCTCCTATTGAAGATATATGTGAGATAATTCCCCCTTCGTCCATGATTGAGGTAAACTCCCTTCAACGCTTTACTAGGGAAGATATTCCGTATTCGAAACCTCCTGCACAATGCTTAGATGAGTTTGATAATTATATTGTTAAGCAAGAAAATTTTAATATGAGGGTAGAGAATCATTTAATGGAAAATTCTCAAGCTATTAGTGAATTGCATGGTATTGTGGAGAGAACCTCCAATGATGTTAAGATGCTTGTTAAACATTTTCAAATGATTCAAACTCAAATTGATCAACTCACTAAAGTGCAAAATGACTTGTTAGGGAATAATTCTAAAGAGAAACATGCTTATGAAGTAACAACTAGAGGTGGTGTCTCTACCCAGGATCCTCTATATCCTGAAGGGCATCCCAAAAGAGTTGAACAAGATTCTCAACGCATTGAACCTAGTGCTCATTCTAGGAAGAAAAAGAAGAAGAAACATAAAAATGTTGTAGAATCCTCTGAACCTGCTAATGATCCTAATAGTATTTCTATTTCTGATGCTGAAACTGAAAGTGGTAATGAACATGATAATGATAAAGATAATGATAAGAATGATACTCCTGATAAAGAAGAGGCTGAAGAAGAACCTGAGAAGCATGCTAAAAATAAAAAGTATACTAAAGAAGACTTTATTGCTGAGAAACATGGTAATGAAAGAGAACCTTGGGTGCAAAAGCAAATGCCTTTTCCTGCTAAGAAACTAAAATCAAAGGAAGAAGAACACTATAATAAATTTTGCGAATGGATGAAACCTTTATTCTTGCAAATCCCTTTGACTGATGCCATTAAATTGCCTCCTTATTCAAAGTATATGAAAGATATTGTTACTAACAAAAGGAAAATCCCCAATGAGGAAATTTCCACTATGCTTGCTAATTACTCTTTCAATGGCAAAATTCCAAAGAAGTTGGGCGACCCAGGTATACCTACTATTCCTTGTTCTATTAAGAATAATTATGTTAAAACTGCTCTATGTGACTTGGGAGCCGGTGTTAGTGTTATGCCTTTTTCTCTTTATAAGAGACTTTACTTAGATAAGTTGATACCTACTGATATATCTTTGCAAATGGCTGATAAATCTACTGCTATTCCTGTTGGTATATGTGAGAATGTTCCTGTTCAAGTTACTACTAACTGCTTGATATTAACTGATTTTGTTGTGTTGGAAATGCCTGAAGATGATAATATGTCTATTATTCTTGGGAGACCTTTTCTTAACACCGCAGGGGCTGTTATTGATTGCAATAAAGGGAAGGTTACTTTCAATGTTGATGATAGGGAACATACCGTTTATTTCCCCAAGAGGATTGAGAAAGCGTGTGGAGTTAATACTATTTCTAATGTGAGAACTATCAAAGTGGGAACTATTGATTGTCCTATATATGAGCCTAAAGAAGAATATCAAACTCTCGTGATTGGATCCATATCAATACAATTCAAGGTAACATGATTGATTTGAGGTTTATTTCTTCTTATGCTATGAAAATTTATTTGGTGGCAAGACTTGATCAACCTTGTTAACGAATACTTTTTATATGCATAGAGGAGGTAAACAACATCTCTTTCTTCCTCCACTTGTTTTACTTTCTGTAGCAACCTCTCCTTATCTTTATTTTATTTCAATGTTGTGCCAAGTGAAGCCTCTAATCGAAGGTTGATACTAGATTTGGATTTCTGCGCAGAAACAGATTTCTATCTGTCACGAATCTGGGTTGTTTTCTCTGTAGGTAACTCAGATAATTATGCCAATTTACGTGCGTGTTCCTCAGATATGTACGCAACTTTCATTAGTTTTGAGTTTTCTGATTTGAGCAACGGAAGTATTTTATTAAAATTCGTCTTTACTGGCTGTTCTGTTTTGGCAGATTCTGTCTCTGTTCTTTGCATTGTCTCTTGTGGACTTTAAGCGAGCTTTTCTAGACGTAGAGAGCTGTAGCTAATGTTTTATTGAGCTCTTGCAATGTGCCACTACAGGACCAAGGTGGATTCAAATTTTTTGAGTACTAACCTCTCTAATGAAGTTTATGAGAAGTTTGTGGTGAAGGAAGTTTTCAAGGGTCAAGAGAGGAGGATGATATATGATCAAGAAGAGTCAAAAGCCTAAGCTTGGGGGGAGGTATACCGGCATCACTCATTCTTTGCATATTATGATTGCTGGATACTTGCACATACTTGTTTTGTTCGTTTGAGTGGTTTTCTAATGAGAGGAAGATGATATTTGGGGAAGTGCTGCCTGAAAACAGATTCTGGAACGTTACTGTAAAAATCGTCAAAAATAGCCAGAACGTCATTTTAAGCTGCAAATTTTTGTGCAGGTTCCCCAGGTTGTTATCTAACTTTCATTAGTTGAACACTTTTCGATCTGAGCAACGTAAGATTTTTGTAAAAATCGATTTCTGTACTGCTGTCAGGTTTTGGCAGATTTCTGTCATCCTGCTTTTCTGTGTTTCTTTTAGTTTGCTATTTCTTGTTTTTGTTTTGTTTCCTTCCCAAAACACAAAAAGACCAAAAATATTTCTGTTGTTTCTCTTCACCATTTGTTTGCTTTGGTTTCTTGCATTTGTTTCACTTTATTTGCTATTGCTAGTTTGCTATAAGAAAACCCAAAAAGATTTTGCTTTGTTTGTTTGTTTCCTCTTGTTCTTATTTGCAATTTGAAAACACCAAAAATATTTGTTGTTCTTCTCTGGTTTGTAAAGTTCTTTTTGAGTTCAATGGTCTTCGGTGGCTGGAGCGTGGTTTTCATTTCATATTATCCAAGCTGCACAAGTGAAAAGGCAATAATGACGATCTACGACAATCTGATTGTGGTGAGAGGCTGGTATGAACTCTATTTGTTTTCATCTTTGTACATATACTCATCCATGTGAGCATGCTTAGTTGGTTCATGTGAGGTATATGTTATTTGAGAAAGTCTAGTAGTTCATGATCTCTCATGTTTAGCTTCAATTTATTAATATGAGTAGCATGTCATGTATGTTTGTCTGCATTGTTTTATTCATAAGTAAGTATGGCATTGTGGTATCCTCCTCTGAATAATTCATTTATATCGACTTGGCACATGCTCACGCATGCATATGACTGAACAAAAAAGTCAATTAAGCCTCGATGATCTATATTGCTTCAGAGTTCTTGTATCACTTTTATGCCTCCGTTAATTTATTTTGCCGCAAGCATGATTATGACAGTTACTGCTCTCTTGATTTGTCGCTCCCTAGTCTATTGCTAGCCTTCACTTGTACTGAGCGGGAACGCTGATCGTGCTTCCAAACACATGAAAACCAAGTTATTCCAGAGTGTCCACCATAAATACCTATGCATGGCATTTCAAACCATTCCAAGTAAATTCTCATGCGCTACCTTTAAAACCTTCAAAATGCTTCTCAATTTGTGTTTATGTTTCATAGCTCATGAGGAAGTATGTGGTGTTTAGCTTTCAACCTTGTCATTTACTTTTGACGGACTCTCATATGGACTAGTGGCACATCCGCTTATCTAATAATTTTGCAAAAAGAGCTGGCAATGGGATTCCCAGTCCCGAATTAATTAACTTAAATAGACACTCCTCCATGGTTTGTGATTGTTGGACGGCACCCGAAGGATTCGGTTAGCCATGGCTTGTGTAAGCAAAGGTTGGGGGGAGTGTCATCATCATAGTAAAACTAAAATAAAAAGGCACTCCTTCATGGTATGAGATTGTTGGCAGGCACCCGAGGATTCGGTTAGCCATGGTTTGTGAAAGAAAGGTTGGAAGGAGTGCCAAATAAATATGCAATAATTCATGGGAGCCGCTCTTGAAAGTCCGGTTGGCGAGGTAGTTAGTGTACCCATTACCATTCGTTGACAACAACAAACACCTCTCAAAATAATTTTACTCCTGTCTTTATAAAAATAAAAAGCTCTAGCGCATGTTAATCCCTGCTTCCCTCTGCGAAGGGTCAATCTTTTACTTTTATGTTGTGTCTCCATTATTTCTTTGAGCACTATCTTGAGAGCACAACTGTCATTCTTAGTATAATATGCTTGTCTCAAAATATGATTGATTGTGGTATAACTTTGATGCATTTATCTTTTGACAATCACTACTTCTAGTCTTTCTATGAACTCCAGAGATGCCCGGGCATTTATGTTTTGCCAACCAAATACAGGCAAGCGAGATACCACTTTATCATGCTCTCTTATGAACATTACGATTCTGCTTATATACATGATTCATGATGCTTATTATTAATTGTTGGTGCTTCTCCATGATTGACATAGCTGTTAGATGATCTTATTTGCATGTATCTCATTATGAACTGCTTAAGTATTAGCCATACCATGAGAATATATACATCATATGAGCAAATGTGTTCGTGAAAGTTCTTTTATCGCTCAGTTGTTAACTGAATTGCTTGAGGACAAGCAATAAGCTAAGCTTGGGGGGAGTTGATACGTCCAAAACGTATCTACTTTCCCGAACACTTTTGCTATTGTTTTGCCTCTAATTTGTGTATTTTGGATGCAACTAACACGGACTAACGCTGTTTTCAGCAGAACTGCTCTGGTGTCTCGTTTTTGTGCAGAAATCCAACTTTCGGGAAAAACCTCGGAATTTATGCAGAAGGCCCTATTTTCCCAGGAAACTAACGGAGCCAGAAGGGCAATTGAAGTGGAGGCCCGAGGGCCCCACACCATGGGGCGGCGCGGCCCAGGGGGGGCCCGCGCCACCCTGTGGTGTGGCCCCCTCGGCCGGCCTCCGACGCCCTCTTTCGGACTACTTATTCGCCTCGACCTAAAAACACCAGGGGAGAAGTCGAAGTCGCCAGAAACCCTCCGTAACGCCGCCACATCGCGAAACTCCGTCGCGGGAGCCGAAGTCTCCGTTTCCGGCACTCCGCCGGGACGGGGAATTGGAGGAGATCATCGCCGCCATCACCGCCATCACCTCTACATCAACCAGCCATGTTTCCCCCATCCATGTGTGAGTAATTCCCCCGCTGTAGGCCGAAGGGGATGGTAGGGATTGGATGAGATTGGTCATGTAATAGCATAAGATTGTTAGGGCATAGTGCCTAGTGTCCGTAATTGGTACTTTGATGATATTGTTGCAACTTGTTATGCTTAATGCTTGTCACTAGGGCCCGAGTGCCATGATCTCAGATCTGAACATGTTATTGTTTCATGAAGATAATCATTGTTTATGGTCTTATCTATAAGTTGTATACACATGTCGCTGTCCGGAACCGATGGCCCCGAAGTGACAGAAATCGGGACAACCGGAGGGAATGGTAGCGATGTGAGGATCACATGTGTTCACGGAGTGTTAATGCTTTGCTCCGGTACTCTATTAAAAGGAGTACCTTAATATCCAGTAGTTTCCCTTGAGGCTCGCTACTGCACCTGAACCGTGGTAGGACAAAAGATGTTGTGCAAGTTTCTCATTGCGAGCACGCACGACTATATATGGAACACATGCCTATTGATTGCTTTGTACTTGGACACCGTTTTATTATTATCTGCAAATGCCCTGCTATGATTGTTACATGAGTTTCTCTCATCCATGCAACGCCCGTCATCCGTCCCCGTGCCTACAGTATTTTAATCCTGCTGTTTACTATAATCACTACTGCTGTCTACTCTGTTACTCGCTCGTCATGTTATTTCACTACTCATATCGCTATAAAACTGTTACTACTGATAAACTCTTGCGAGCAAGTCTGTTTCCAGGTGCAACTGAATTGACAACTCCGTTGTTAAGGCTTCCAAGTGTTCTTTGTCTCCCCTTGTGTCGAATCAATAAATTGGGTTTTACTTCCCTCGAAGACTGTTGCGATCCCCTATACTTGTGGGTCATCACACGCCCTCGTGCGTCTTTTCCACTCCGTTTCGATCTCGTAATTTTTCATATTTTCCAAAAACAGCAAAAATATTGTTCGGAAAGTAAATTGCGAACTTTTCATTACCAGTACTGTTACCTATTCAAAGTCGAGTTCTGGCGGACTGTCAATTTGCCCTTTGATGAAATCCTCCGGCGTTTCCACTCGAATAATATCAACATCAACATTATAGGAATCACCTGAGATATAATGCTTGAGTCTTTGTCCATTTACCACTTGCGTGGCATTGCCTTGGAGAGAGCTAATTTTGATTGCTCCTGAACGATACACCTCCTCGACAACATATGCTCCTTCCCATTTTGAGAGTAATTTCCCTGCAAAGAATCTGAGATGAGACCGATACAATAGGACTTTATCCCCAATATTAAATTCTCTTTTGATAATCCTTCTATCATGCCATTTTTTAACTTTTTCTTTAAAGAGTTTAGCATTTTCATAAGCTTCACTTCTCCATTCATCTAGAGAACTCAATTGCAACAACCTCTTATTACCGGCAAGTTTAGGATCTTTATTTAATTCTCTAACAGCCCAATAAGCTTTGTGCTCTAGTTCTAAAGGCAAATGACAAGCTTTCCCATAAACCATTTTATAAGGTGACATTCCCATGGGATTTTTATAAGCAGTTCTATAAGCCCAAAGTGCATCCTTCAATTTACTAGCCCAATTCTTTCTAGTTTTATTAACAGTCTTTTGCAAGATACATTTAATCTCTCTATTTGATAATTCTACTTGTGATGAGGTCTAAGACCCAATTTGTGGCCCAATCTTGCGAAATCGACCCGAAATCGAAAGGGGAAAAGTGGAGGAACGAAGAACGAGACGAACACGATGAACACACACGCAACACAAACCCGATACAATCGATTTACACTCCCATGGCTCGACAAACCACGCCGGTAGAATCACACTAGGAGAGACCAAGAGGTTGAATCCCGGTGTGAGAGATCGGTGTTGTAGACGAACACTTGTGCGGGAGAGAGAGTGGTTAAACTAGAATCTCACACACAACTATTAATCTCAACAAGAGTAGCCTTGATGAAACACAGGAGATAATCCCCAAGATGAGCTAAGCTCTAAGAATTATCCAAGTCTATGTCTAACCCTAGCAAATGAGGAGTACGGGGATACAAATAGCTCAGATCTGAGTCAAGGGTAATTTGGGTAAAGGCTAATTAAATTACAACCGTCGGATGGCGAAACAGCGTCTCAGATTCGGGTCAGCTCGCGTGCGGGCGGTACCATCGGGCGGAGGCTCCGGCCATGGTACCGGGGAGCATGTCATTTCGAGGCAAAGTATCCAGGGTACTTGGACCTCTGAGCGGTACCCCGGCCGGTACCTTGGCCGGAGGTACCGGTCTCCTCTTCTTTCCCGCAGGTCGGCCAGGAGGTGGCGCCCAACCCCCGCCGGTAGTACCGGCCAGGAGGGGCCGGTACTACCGGTCTCCCCATGCAGCGCGCGGCCAGGCTTGGCTGTGGCCACCGGCCGGCCAGGGTGGAGGCTCCGGCCACCTCAGGCCTGGAGGTACCGGCCTCCCATGGCCTGGAGGCTCCACCCTCCTTCTCTTCTTCTTTTTCTTGTCCATTCTTCTTTCTTCTTTCTTCTTCCTTCTTTCTTTCTTCTTCTTCTAGTCCATAAGCTTTAGCTTCTTCTCCCTTGATGAATGGTGTCTCCTCTCCCTCGTATCCTTGATGATCCTTGTACCTAATAACACATAGAGTGTCGGCATGAGGTAGCATTCCGTCCAACGGTGTGTCAAGGTCAAGAGTAGCGAGGATAGAGTTCACCTTATCGTGTAGCGCTTTAACTCGGGCTCGTGTCATCGGTCCACTTGGGGGACTTGTTGGTCTTGGTGTAGCGACGTCGGTGACCGGGGCTACATCATCTCCCCCCCCCTTGGGAAAGAGTCGTCCTCGACTCTTGCATCTCCTCATCTCCATGATAGGGTGACAAGTCCGAGACGTTGAACGTGTTGCTCACCAAGTACTTGGATGTCGGTATGTCGATGACGTAAGCGTTGTCGTTGATGCGTTTGAGGACTTTGAAGGGGCCATCTCCTCTTGGCTTGAGCTTGGAGTTGCGCTCATGAGGGAACCGTTCCTTGCGGAGGTGGATCCAAACGAGGTCTCCTTCTTCGAATATCCTTGCCTTCTTCTTGGCGTTGATGCGGTTGGCTTGACGAAGGACATGTTCTTGTATGGTTGCCCTTGTCTCTTCATGTAGTTTCTTGACGGCGGCGGTGCGCTTGTCGAAGTCCATGTTGATGCGCTCGTGGAGGGGAAGCGGAAGTATGTCGAGTGCCGTGTAAGGTTCGAAGCCATAGACGACCATGAAGGGGCTCCTTGACGTAGTCTTGTGCTTGGCGCGGTTGTAGGCGAACTCCGCGTGGGGAAGGCACTCCTCCCATGACTTCAAGTTCTTCTTCACGAGGATGCGTAGGAGGGTGGAGAGGCTTCGATTGACCACTTCCGTTTGGCCGTCCGTTTGCGGGTGCGATGATGATGAGAACAAGAGCTTGACTCCAAACTTCGCCATGAGCGACTTCCAAAGATAACTCATGAACTTGACGTCTCGATCCGACACAATGCTTTGTGGTACTCCATGTAGGCGAACGATTTCCCTGAAAAACAATGAAGCAATGTGTGAAGCATCGTCGCTCTTATGGCAAGGTATGAAATGAGCCATCTTAGAGAATCTATCCACTACAACAAATATGGAATCATGACCATGCTTAGTGCGAGGCAAGCCTAGAACGAAATCCATGCTAATATCGGTCCATGGTGCATAAGGAATAGGCAATGGCATGTAAAGACCATAAGGGTTGGAGGTAGACTTAGCTTGTAAGCATGTTGTGCACCGACGGCAAAGGCGCTCCACATCTCGCTTCATCTTTGGCCAATAGTAGTGGGTTGAGAGCATGGCATATGTCTTGTCACGGCCAAAGTGGCCCATAAGACCTCCTCCATGAGACTCTTGCAAAAGCAATTTTCGAAGCGAAGACTCGGGGATGCAAATCTTGTTAGCTTTGAACAAATAGCCATCATGCAAATAGAAATCATCCACCCCTCGCTCAACGGAGCACTTCTCAAAAATGGGAGCAAAGAAAGAATCGGAAGGATAGAGTTCTTTGATCTCTTCAAGTCCCAAAACATGAAAATCCAAACGAGTTAGCAAAAGGGTGTTTTTGCGGGAAAGAGCATCCGCCACAACATTGTCCTTGCCCTTCTTGTATTTGATCACATATGGGAAGGACTCAATGAACTCGACCCATTTTGCATGTCGTTTGTTCAAGTTGTGTTGGCTCTTCAAATATTTCAAGGACTCATGGTCGGAATGAATGATAAACTCTTTTGGCCAAAGGTAATGTTGCCAAACTTCAAGAACACGAACCAAAGCGTAGAGCTCCTTGTCATATATAGGATAGTTGAGGCGTGCGCCATCCAACTTCTCACTATAGTATGCCACGGGTTTGCCCTCTTGCATAAGAACACCACCAATACCAAGCCCACTTGCATCACACTCAATCTCAAAAGTTTTGGCAAAATTTGGAAGAACAAGAAGTGGAGCTTCGGTAAGGCGTTTCTTCAACTCATCAAAAGCATTTTGTTGGGCCTTGCCCCAAACAAACGGAACATTCTTCTTGGTAAGCTCATTCAAAGGGCAAGCGATGGTGCTACTAAAGTCTTTCACAAAGCGGCGATAAAACCCGGCAAGTCCATGGAAGCTTCGGACTTGGCCAACATTTGTAGGGGTAGGCCAATTATGGATGGCCTCCACCTTGGAAGAATCAACTTCAATCCCATTAGCGGAAACCACAAAACCAAGAAAAACCAATTTGTTTTGAGCAAAGGTGCATTTGGGGAGGTTAGCATAAAGCTTTTCATTGCGCAAGATGCACAAGACCTCTCTCACATGTTGCACATGGTCCTCGAGGTTTTTGCTATAAATAAGAATATCATCGAAGTAGACAACCACGCTCTTGCCAATGAGAGGACGCAAGATGTGATTCATGAGGCGCATGAAAGTAGATGGTGCATTGGAAAGACCGAAAGGCATAACGAGCCATTCATAGAGACCAAGTTTGGTCTTGAATGCCGTTTTCCATTCGTCACCAATAGCCATGCGGATTTGATGGTAACCACTACGCAAATCGACTTTAGAGAAAATCGTGGCACCACTAAGTTCATCAAGCATGTCATCTAAACGCGGAATGGGATGGCGGTAACGGACGGTAATGGCATTGATGGGGCGACAATCCATACACATCCGTTGCGTCTCATCCGGTTTAGGCACAAGGATCACGGGAACCGCACAAGTGCTAAGGCTTTCTCGGACGTACCCTTTGGCGAGGAGATCTTGAATTTGGCTGTTGATCTCCTTGGTCTCTTCGGGGTTGGTGCGGTATGCGGCACGATTTGGGAGCGGAGCGCCGGGTATGAGGTCGATGCGGTGTTCTATGCCGCGGAGTGGTGGTAGTCCATGAGGGAGCTCGTCGGGGAAAACATCTTCAAATTCCTGCAAAATAGACAACAAAGACGGAGGAATGTTGGTTAAGTCGTTAGCCGCCGACGATGGTCCCTTGCATATGAGCACATAGTGCAATATGGTGGATGGGTTCTCTTGTAGCTCTCTCCACTCACTCTTGGTGGCTAGAAGGACATTCTTGGACTCACTCATATATGGCTTGTGGCGCTCACTATCTTTGTGGTGGGTCGCTCCCTCTCCTCTCATCTCACTATGGGTGCGGAGTTGTGCCCTCGCTAAAGCCTTCGCATTATCCGCGATGATTTGGCTAGGAGTCATCGGGCGCAACTCGAACTTCTTGTCGTTGACCTTGAAGGTGTATGTGTTGGAGAGTCCGTCATGTATAGCCTTCTTGTCATATTGCCAAGGGCGGCCAAGCAACATGTGGCACACCGTCATGGGTACCACGTCACACTCGATGGTGTCCTCATAAGGGCCGATCTTGAAGTTGACGGTGACGGTATGTTGTATCTTGACGTTGCCCTTGTCACTCAACCATTGGATATGGTAGGGGTGAGGATGCTTGCGGAGAGTAAGGTGGAGCTTCTCACACAACTCGGTGCTTGCAAGGTTGTGGCAACTTCCACCATCGATGATGACCTTGATAGACTTGCCACCAATTCCGGCACGGGTTTGGAAGATGTTGCACCGTTGTTCTTCCATATCATGAGGTTGTGTGGTTAGCACCCTTGTGACCACAAGTGAGGGACTTGGGTCATGCTCACATAAGAGAGGATCTTCTCCACTTTCTTGCTCATAAGCTTCTTCACTTTCCACGGCGGCTTGCACAAGGGCTTCATATTCATCCTCATCAAGAGTCTCGATGTCACCATTCTCCATAGTGATCATGACCTTGGTGTTCTTGCACTCAAACGACTTGTGACCTTGGGTGCCACACTTGAAGCAAGTGACACTAGAGGGTCCCGTGGATGCCTTAGAGGAGGCGGTGGAGGAGACCGTTTGCTTCATTCGACTTTGGATAGTCGTCTTCTTGGAAGGTGTAGAGGATGCGTCGGCCTTGGCACTTGTAGCATAAGGAGTTGATGTAGTAGGAGGAGTCGATGTAGCGAGCTTGGAGGAGAAATAGGACTTGGCCTTGGAGTACTTGATGTCCTCAATCACTTGGCGCTCGGCCTTCGATGCTTGGTGGACTAACTCAACCATGTTGGAGTAGGGTTGGAACTCGACAATCCTCTTGATAGGATAAGTAAGGCCATTGAAGAAGCGAGCAATGGTTTGCTCCTCGGATTCTTGGATGTTGGCTCGCATCATAGTGAGCTCCATCTCCTTGTAGAACTCCTCAACGGTCTTGGTGCCTTGCTTCAACTTTTGGAGCTTGTTGAAGAGGTCGGTCATGTAGTGTGCGGGGACAAAACGAGCATGCATCTCCTTCTTCATATCTTCCCAAGTGTCAATGGGAGGTTCACCCTTCTCTTCTCGGAGAGTGAGGACTTGCTCCCACCAAGTGTTGGCGTAGTCTTCAAACTCGAGTGATGCCATAGCCACTTTCTTGGCACCGGAGTAGTTGTGGATGCGGAAGATTTTGTCCACCTTGAGTGCCCATGAGAGGTAAGCTTCGGCGTCGTCTTCACCTTTGAACTTGGGCATGTTGAACTTGAGCTTGCCATACATGTTCTCTTCATCCTCCAAGTTTCTTCGGCGAGGACGGATGCCTTCATCTCTTGCGGCTTGAGGTGGGAAAGGAGGTCTTCCCGGCCAACCATAGCATTGGGTTGGCGTTGATAATGGACGCTAGCTTCACTTGGTTCACGGCGATGGTGTTGTTGAAGATCTTGTCGAGGTTGTTGACGAGGCTCATAGTTGGCTCTTTCATCTTGATCATGTTGTGGGTCTCCTCTTCCACGTTGGTCATGGCGAGGATGGCGTCGGAGATCTTGCCGAGGTTGAACTTGAGGACCTTGGTCTTGGGGTTGGTCGTCACGCCCATGGTGGGCATGGCGATCCGCTTGGTGACGATCTTGTTGTAGGACTTGGTCTTGTGGAGGACGCTCATGTGGACGAGCATGGCGATGTATTTCTCCGCGCCTAGAGTTGGAGCGAGAGTCTTCATGCCGAGCATGTGGGCGATGAGGTCGATGATGGTCTTCATGCCTTGAAGAAGAGCTTGAGGACGAAAGGCCACCATGAGAGTAGTAATCTTGCGGCGAGCTTGATGATGATGAAGTAGAGCGGTGTCGGCGATGACGACCCAAGTTGGTGATGGCGCGCTCGAGGCTATCCATGCGCCGCTCCATGTTAGCATCATTGGCCGCCATTTGGCCATTCAAGTTGTCCGTAGCTTCACGAAGGAGAGCCAAGTCTTGGTTCACGGCGGAGAAGTTGTGAGCCACTTCATCGTATTGCTCATCGATGCGTGTCTCGAAGAGGGCTAGTTGCTCCTTGAACTCTTGGCGTTGTGTCCATAGGTTGTGTTGAGTAGCCAACCTCTCGGTGTTGCGGAGTACTTCACCATCCCGTGATTCATCTCCGTTCCTATCCATGATGGCAAGACAAGAACTATGTTGTGTATGTTAGTGGAAGGAGACTACCTCACAATCTTACCGTTGTGTGATAGTATCGAGGTGATCAATCAAACCGAGAGCGAAACCAATTGTATCGGGCACACACGCAAAGACACACGCAAAAGCTAGCAAATATAGTGGTAGGTGAGTATGGTGGAAAGCCAAGAGACGAAATCCGAAATCAAGTTTGTTGTTAAGAGTGGGTAAAATCCAAATATCGAATGTCAAAGCGATGATCACTAAAACACGGAAAAAGATGTGGAACACACACACGAGATGAAAGGGGTTAGTGCGACCAAGGAATGAGCGGAAAGATGTAAGAAGCCCTTAACAAGGGTGCTCGGTGTCACACTAACACAAGGAGAGACAAAGCTTTGGTTGCAACGGAGAGACAACAAGATTTACACGCGGCCTCTCTTCTCTTTTCTCTCGTTTGCTTAAAAGCTTTCCTCCTTTGTATTTGGTGGCACTTGACACTCTTTTGTATTTTGTGGCACTTGCACTCTTTTGCTCTTTTGTGTTTTGGCGGCTTTTGTCTCGCACTATGTTAGCTTAGCTTCGCCTTTGCTACTTTGCCACACGAGTTTTGCTTAAAAGCTTGACTCCACACTACACACACACCTCACAACGGGGCCACGTGCAATGTCTCGCAACACTAGTCAAGCAATGCTCGGGAGGTTAGATCGCAAAAGGGAAAAGGATTTGCAAGTTATACCTAGATGGGGCGTAGGCGGTGATGAACACTCAACTTGCAATATGGTGGTTGGATCAAGAGTACGTTTGCAAGCTCGGGGTGCCGAGAGTGTCGTCGCTTGCTTCGGAGCTGCGGGTTAGTGTTACACAAAAGGCACTCAAACCGAACAAGCAAACACAAGGTAGGCGAGAAAAAATTGGATCAAACTAGCTTGGCGGTGGTGGTAGTGGTATGCCGGTGGTCTTGCGGTGGCGTTGGTGGTGGCGGTGGTGGTGGCGGTGCCGCGGCGGTGGTTACCGGTGATTTGGGGGGACGGCGGTGTTGGCCGGTGGTGGAGAGGGGTGGTGGTGTTGGTCGGCGGCGGTGGGGGAAGGGGAGTGGTGGCCGGCTTGGGGAGGCGAGCGGTGGTGGCGGCTGGGTGGTGGGCGGTAGTGGTGGGCGGTAGTGGCGGCCGGTAGCGGAGGCTGGAGCCTCCACCCGTGCCCTGCCTGGAGGTACCGCTCAGCGCTGAGCGGTAGTACCGCTCGTGCTTCTTCCCCACACGTGAAGTTGCTTGTTCTTCCCTTTTCTCTCTCCTGTTCTTGAGGAGCTCAAACCAAATCAACCCAAAACGAAGGAAACGATGAAATTTGTGGATAGAAAGTGGGGGAAGTGATAGATCAACACTAAAAACACCGAATCAATGGACCAAAACCACTCAAAACTCAACAAAATCGCAGATCGGTCAAAAGGCAAATTAGGGCTATTTTTTGGGGATTTTTTGGGAAATTTTTTAGGGACGAAATTGGGTGGGTGGGGGGTCAAATTCGCGGTAACCTTGAGCTGCTGATACCATATGATGAGGTCTAAGACCCAATTTGTGGCCCAATCTTGCGAAATCGACCCGAAATCGAAAGGGGAAAAGTGGAGGAACGAAGAACGAGACGAACACGATGAACACACACGCAACACAAACCCGATACAATCGATTTACACTCCCATGGCTCGACAAACCACGCCGGTAGAATCACACTAGGAGAGACCAAGAGGTTGAATCCCGGTGTGAGAGATCGGTGTTGTAGACGAACACTTGTGCGGGAGAGAGAGTGGTTAAACTAGAATCTCACACACAACTATTAATCTCAACAAGAGTAGCCTTGATGAAACACAGGAGATAATCCCCAAGATGAGCTAAGCTCTAAGAATTATCCAAGTCTATGTCTAACCCTAGCAAATGAGGAGTACGGGGATACAAATAGCTCAGATCTGAGTCAAGGGTAATTTGGGTAAAGGCTAATTAAATTACAACCGTCGGATGGCGAAACAGCGTCTCAGATTCGGGTCAGCTCGCGTGCGGGCGGTACCATCGGGCGGAGGCTCCGGCCATGGTACCGGGGAGCATGTCATTTCGAGGCAAAGTATCCAGGGTACTTGGACCTCTGAGCGGTACCCCGGCCGGTACCTTGGCCGGAGGTACCGGTCTCCTCTTCTTTCCCGCAGGTCGGCCAGGAGGTGGCGCCCAACCCCCGCCGGTAGTACCGGCCAGGAGGGGCCGGTACTACCGGTCTCCCCATGCAGCGCGCGGCCAGGCTTGGCTGTGGCCACCGGCCGGCCAGGGTGGAGGCTCCGGCCACCTCAGGCCTGGAGGTACCGGCCTCCCATGGCCTGGAGGCTCCACCCTCCTTCTCTTCTTCTTTTTCTTGTCCATTCTTCTTTCTTCTTTCTTCTTTCTTCTTCCTTCTTTCTTTCTTCTTCTTCTAGTCCATAAGCTTTAGCTTCTTCTCCCTTGATGAATGGTGTCTCCTCTCCCTCGTATCCTTGATGATCCTTGTACCTAATAACACATAGAGTGTCGGCATGAGGTAGCATTCCGTCCAACGGTGTGTCAAGGTCAAGAGTAGCGAGGATAGAGTTCACCTTATCGTGTAGCGCTTTAACTCGGGCTCGTGTCATCGGTCCACTTGGGGGACTTGTTGGTCTTGGTGTAGCGACGTCGGTGACCGGGGCTACATCAACTTGCCCACTAGTTTGACGATGATAAGCGGAAGCAATTCTATGGTTAATACCATATCTAGCAAGAGTCTTTCTAAAACCACCATGAATAAAATGAGAACCTCCATCAGTTATAATATACCTAGGAACTCCAAATCTAGGAAAAATAATATCTAAAAGCATTCTTAAAGAGGTCTCACCATCAGCACTTTTTGTAGGTATGGCTTCCACCCATTTAGTAACATAATCAACAGCAACAAGTATATGAGTGTTACCTTCTGAAGAGGGAAAAGGTCCCATGAAGTCAAATCCCCAACAATCAAACGGTTCAATAACAAGAGTATAATTCATCAGCATTTCATTGCGTCTAGAGATATTACCAACCCTTTGACATTCATCACAAGATAAAATAAACTTCCTTGCATCTTTGAAGAGAGTTGGCCAATAAAAACCTGATTGTAGAACCTTTTGCGCGGTTCTTTCTCCGGCGTGATGTCCTCCATAAGCACTACCATGGAATTTACTCAATATCTCCTGTTGTTCATATTCGGGAACACATCTTCGCATAATACCATCCACTCCTTCTTTATATAAGTGTGGGTCATCCCAGAAATAATGACTCAAATCATAAAAGAATTTCCTCCTTTGCTGAGCTGAAAAGGTTGGAGGCAAATACTTGGAAACAATAAAGTTAGCATAATCAGCATACCAAGGACTGTCTCGCGAACTCACCTTTATTGCAGCCAATTGTTCATTTGGAAAACTATCATTAACAGGAACATGATCATAAGCAATATTTTCCAATCTAGACAGATTATCAGCAACAGGATTATCAGCACCTTTCCTATCTACAATATGTAAATCAAATTCTTGCAACAGAAGTACCCATCTAATAAGCCTAGGCTTAGCATCTTTCTTTTGCATAAGGTATCTGATTGCAGCATGATCAGTATGAATAGTAACTTTTGAATCAACAATATAGGATCTAAACTTATCACACGCAAAAACTACAGCTAACAATTCCTTTTCAGTAGTAGCATAATTTCTTTGAGCAGCATCAAGAGTTTTACTAGCATAATGAATAACATTCAATTTTTTATTTACCCGCTCTCCAAGAACAGCGCCTACAGCAAAATCACTAGCATCACACATAATTTCAAATGGTAAGTTCCAATCAGGAGGTTCAACTATAGGAGCAGTTGTTAAGGCTTTCTTAAGAGTTTCAAAAGCTTCCTTACAATCATCATCAAAAACAAAAGGTACATCTTTTTGAAGAAGATTAGTAAGAGGCTTTGAAATCTTGGAGAAATCTTTAATAAACCTCCTATAAAACCCAGCATGACCAAGAACACTACGAATACCTTTAACATCCCTAGGATAGGGCATCTTCTCAATTGCTTCAACTTTAGCTCTATCAACTTCAATACCTCTCTCGGAAATTTTATGTCCCAATACAATTCCTTCATTAACCATAAAGTGGCATTTCTCCCAATTAAGAACAAGGTTAGTTTCTTCACATCTCTGCAAAACTTTATCGAGGTTCCGCAAGCAATTATCAAAAGAATTCCCATAGACAGAAAAATCATCCATGAATACCTCTACAATACTCTCGCAAAAACCATGAAAAATAGCAGACATGCATCTTTGAAAAGTAGCAGGAGCATTACATAAACCAAAAGGCATACGTCTATAAGCATAAGTTCCATAGGGACAAGTGAAAGTGGTTTTCTCTTGATCTTTAGTTTTAACAGCAATTTGTGAAAATCCAGAATAACCATCAAGAAAGCAAAAATGAGTATTTTTAGATAACCTTTCTAACATTTGATCAATAAAAGGCAAAGGGTAATGATCTTTTTTAGTAACTTTATTAACTTTTCGATAATCCATGCACATTCTATATCCTACAACCACTCTTTGAGGTATGAGCTCATCATTATCATTAGGCACAACAGTCATTCCTCCTTTCTTAGGAACACAATGCACAGGACTAACCCATCTACTATCAGCAATAGGATATATAATACCAGCTTCAAGAAGTCGTAATACCTCATTTCTTACCACATCCTTCATTTTGGGAATTAGACGACGCTGAGGTTCAACAACAGGCTTCGCATCATCTTCCATATTGATGGCGTGTTGGCAAATAGAGGGAGAAATCCCCTTCAAATCATCAAGAGTGTAGCCAATAGCGCCTGGGTGTTTCTTCAATATTTCCAATAGCCTTTCTTCTTCAAACTCTGTAAGCTTAGAACTAATAATAACAGGATATATTTTCTTATCATCAATATGAGCATATTTAAGATTATCAGGCAAAGGTTTTAAATCAAAGACAGGATCTTCCTTTGGTGGCGGTGTTGTACCCAGATCTTCCACCGGTAAATCATGCTTAAGAATCGGTTGGCGAAGAAAAATTTCCTCAAGCCCATCTCTTTCTTTCCTAAAAACTTCACTCTCGCTATTCTCCAAATGTTGCTGCAAAGGATTAGTAGGAACAAGAACAATAGATGCACACTGTTCCATTTTAAAATCATTACTAGGCAAATCAGCTTTATAAGGAGCTTTGGTAAATTTAGAGAA
The DNA here is from genome assembly GCF_019359855.2 of Lolium perenne. Classification (NCBI taxonomy): domain Eukaryota; kingdom Viridiplantae; phylum Streptophyta; class Magnoliopsida; order Poales; family Poaceae; genus Lolium; species Lolium perenne. The sequence goes on from NC_067245.2 coordinate 132,709,155, forward strand.
GTTAAACTCATAAGATTCACCAGCAAATTTAGTCAAAATTTTCTCTTTCTTGCAATCTATAATAGCTCCACAAGTATTTAGAAAAGGTCTACCAAAAATAATAGGACAATAACCACTAGCAGCAGAACCAAGTACCAAAAAGTCAGCAGGATATTTAATCTTACCACATAGAACTTCCACATCTCGGACAATTCCAATTGGAGAGATAGTTTCTCTATTAGCCAGCTGAATAACCACATCAATATCTTCAAGTTCACAAGAACCAATTTCGTGCATAATCTCCGTATAAAGCTCATAAGGAATAGCACTAATACTTGCACCAATATCACATAAACCATAATAGCAATGATCACCAATTCTAACAGATAGCATAGGAACACTAGCTTGCTTGGGTTTATTAGGATGTGAAACAATATTAGAAGCATCTTCACAGAAAATAATATGACCTTCCTCCAAATTTTCAGTCACAAGATCTTTAACTATTGCAACAGCAGGTTCAACTTTTATTTGTTCTTCAGGTTCTAAAGGTTTCTTTTCACTTTTATGAACCGCACTATTTATAACAGAGTACTCCTTCATTTTAGCAGGGAAAGGAGTTTTTTCAATATAAGCTTCAGGAATAACATGATCAACGGTTTTCAACTACAACGCATTTATTAATAGATGAATCAATTTTATCTTTATACGGTTCATGATACTTATCAAAATTCTTCTTAGGCAATTCATAATGAGAGGCAAAAGCTTTATAAAGATTTGCAGCAACTTGAGAATCAAGACCATAAGTAGCACTCATATTACGAAATTTATCAGTATCCATAAAAGCTTCAATGCATTTATAATCATAATTTATACCTGATTCTCTACCTTTGTCGATCTCCCATCCTTCAGTATTTTCCTGGATCCGATTAAGAAGGTCCCTTTTAAACTCTTCCTTATTACGCGTGAATGATCCAGAACAAGAAGTATCCAGCAAGGTCTTGTCTTCAAAAGAAAGTCTTGCATAGAAATTATCAATAATAACATTACCAGGAAGCTCATGAATGGGGCATTTGAGCATTAAAGACTTCAATCTCCCCAAGCTTGGGCAATACTCTCTCCATCATGAGGCCAAAAATTATATATGCGGTTCCGATCCTTGTGAATTTCACTTGGAGGATAGAACTTAGAATAAAGCTGGGGCACAATATCATTCCATTCAAGAGAATCCCCATTATCCAGTAATTTATACCAATGCGCCGCTTTACCAGACATCGATATAGAGAATAGTTTCTTCCTCACTTCATCCATAGAAATACCTGCACACTTGAATAAACCGCATAATTCATGTAAGAACAGTAAATGATCTCCAGGGTGGACAGTTCCATCCCCTGTATAACGGTTATCCACTACACGTTGAATAATTTTCATAGGTATTTTGTATGGTATCTCTTCTTTACCTGGCGCCTCATCCACTACCTTTGCAGTAGTAGAGGATTTTCCAAATAAACATTCGAGAGAAGATCTCTCCATAATGAATTATGGCAAGAGGCGAGAAATAAAATCAGCACAAACGGTAGATATTTCCCTTACCAATTCCACTTACCAATAGCGCTTGACTCCCGACAACGGCGCGAGAAAATAGTCTTGATGACCCACAATTATAGGGGTGTATCGTAGTATTTTCGATAAGTAAGAATGTCGATCCCAACGAGGAGCGAGAAGGTGTTGACAAGCAGCTTCGATGAAGGATTCCTGTAAATGCTCACGAGACAAGTATTCGTGGGGTTTTGATGTAACAGTTGAATAAAGTACGAGTAAGTAAAGTGCGAGAGTAACAATTGCAGCGAGTGGCCCAATCCTTTTTAGCACAAAGGACAAGCCGGTTTGTTTACTTATAATGACCAAACGTTCTCGAGGACACACGGGATTTTAGTCTAGTGCTTTCGCTACATACGGCTAAATAATCTTCATTGTTATGATAAGTGTTGTGTGGGTGAACCTATGCTAATGTACCGCCCTTCCTAGGACTAATACATACTTGTGATTATACCCCTTGCAAGCATCCGCAACTACAAGAAAGTAATTAAGAATAAATCTAACCACAACCTTAAACTCTGAGATCCTGCTATCCCTCCTGCATCGATATACCAACGGGGGTTTAGGTTTCTGTCACTCCGGCAACCCCGCAATTGGCAAACGAGTACAAGATGCATTCCCCTAGGCCCATAAAGGTGAAGTGTCATGTAGTCGACGTTCACATGACACCACTAGAAGAATAACACCACAACTGAAATATCATAGCATTGAATATTACTCAACCATAGTTCACTACTAACATTTAGACTTCACCCATGTCCTCTAGAACTAAACGAACTACTCACGAGACATCATATGGAACATGATCAGAGATGATATGATGATGAATAACAATCTGAACATAAACCTTGGTCCAATGGTTTCACTCAATAGCATCAACAACAAGTAGAAATCGATACCGGGAGAGTTTCCCCTATCAAACAATCAAGATCAAACCCAAATTGCTACGGCGGTGACGGTGTCCAGCGGTGGAGACGGCGGTGATGATGGTGGAGATGATGATGATGGTGATGGAGATGATGTCCAGCTCGATGACGGTGACGATGGCGTCGATTTCCCCCTCCCGGAGGGAATTTCCCAGCGGATCTCGGCTGCACGGAGAGCTCTTTTCTCTACGGTGTTCTCCGCCCCGCGAGGCGGCTGTAACTCTTCGTGAGGTACCCTCTGTGGCTTAGGTCTTCGGGACGAAGGGTTTCGCGAAGAAAAGGAGGCGAAAGGGGCTGTGGGGCCCCCACACCACAAGGTGGCGCGGCCAGGCCATGGGCCGCGCCGGCCTGTGGTCTGGCCCCACCTTGGGCCTTCTCAGCTCCTCCTTCTGGCTTCCTTCGTCATCTTGAAAAATAGGATTTTTGGTATAATTTCCTTCCACAGTTGATCTTCCGAAGTATTGCGTTCTGACGGTGCTTTTTCCAGCAGAATCCTGGCTCCGGTGCTTGATCCTCCAATTATGATGAAACATGCAAAATAGATGAAATAACATAAGTATTGTGTCCAAATATGAAATATATCAATGAATAACAGCAAATTATGATACAAAATAGTGATGCAAATTGGATGTATCAGTCATATAGTAAGCATTCAAGATAGTCTTCCTATGTCATGTAGTAAGCATTCAAGATAGTCTTCCTATGTCATGTATCTACACCCCTAACCCTAAACTTTGTCTTATGTAGTCAAGCATGAAGAGAAGTGGTTTTGGGTTTCAAATATGGAAATTTCAAAAACCTATCAAAAGCTTCATTTTAGAGTGACTGACTAAGAAGGATCCATGCTTACCTTTTCATTTTCATATAGTAATTAAGCATTCAAGTTGATAAACAAGGTTTAGACATATTCAAACCAAACAAATCATGTATCTACCCCTAACCCTAAACTCTGTCTTGTGAAGTCAAGCATGAACAGAAGTGGTTTTGGGTTTCAAATATGGAAATTTCAAAAACCTATCAAAAGCTTCATTTTAGAGTGACTGACTAAGAAGGATCCATGCTTACCTTTTCATTTTCATATAGTAATTAAGCATTCAAGTTGAAACAAGGTTTAGACATATTCAAACCAAACAAATCATGTATCTACCCCTAACCCTAAACTCGTTCTTATGAAGTCTAGCATGAAGAGAAGTAGTTTTGGGTTTCAAATGTTTAAGCCAAAAGCCCCATTTCAAATATTTCAAACTTATTCAAATTTGGTTCAAATTTGAAAGACATACAAGTTATAGTACACATAGTGCATACATGTTCACACATACTGGACTAGATGCTAACCCTATAGTTTGAGGCCATTGGATGAGGTCGAAAAATTTCTTGGATTAAATGGGGTTGTTCGAACCCCGTAGTTGGATTTTTTTTGAACCTTGATTTGTAGAACTCGGCAAAACCCTAGTTTAACCTATTTAATTATAGATTCGTAGGTCGATTTTCTACCTTTTTATTATTACTATGCAGCACATGTGTGTTTGCCCGTCGAGTGAAACTCAGAGGAAGAGGGATCACTCGGAAGGAGAGAAGAAGGGAGAGAATTATGGTGTCTTCCCTTTTTCGGGTGATGATGTTGACTGTTGTGCAGGTTTTGTCAGTGAGCAGGAGGTGCGAGCGAGCGAGTGAGTGAGTCGAGCGAGGCCGAGAATGAGAGAGTTTTTTTTTGTGAGAGGGACAACCGAAGGATCCAGAAGGACCCACAGACTCCCAATACGCATCCTGATGCGTCTTCTCTTGACAAAAAAAATGGCTTGGAGTTTGCGTACCTATTGCACGTGACTTGTGCTCACTGAAGTGTGGGACCTCACGCATGGGCACCACACGTAAGTGATAGACCTGTTGGTGTAAAAACTCGGTTGATTATTATAGTGCATTAGAACAAAGTTTCCTATGGATTCAAGGGTAGGAAATCCAAGTTAACTCATTTACATGACATTATTTTTTCCACGAAGCAAAGTTAACACACCTATCAATTTCCCGTACATTTTGGAGTGACTAAGAAGGATCCAGGCTTACTTATTCATTTTCACGTGTAAAACTTGTTTAAATCTTGGTCAAACCAAATTGGCAGAAAATAAAAAAAAACTGAAAAATGAAAAACCAAAGCACATAGTCTTATATGTCATATAGTAAGCATTAAAGTTGATAAACAAGGTGTAGACATATTCAAACCATACAAATCATGTATCTACCCCCTAACCCCTAAACTATGTCTTATGAAGTCACGCATGAAGAGAAGTGGTTTTGGGTTTCAAACATGGAATTTTCAAAAACCTCCCAAAAACTTCATTTTATAGTGACTAAGAAGGATACATGCTTACCTTTTCATTTTCATGTTTTAAACTTGTTTAAATCTTGGTCAAACCTAGGATTCGACCAAGATTCAAATGGGCACAAAAAAAAAATGAAAAACAAAAGCACATAGTCTTCTTATATATGTCATATCGTAAGCATTCAAGTTGATAAACAAGGTCTAGATATATCCAAACCAGACAAATCATGTATCTACCCCCTTGTCGATCTTATGAAGTCTAGCATGAAGAAAAGTTGTTTTGGGTTTCAAACATGGAAATTTCAAGAACATCCCAAAACCTTCATTTTAGAGCGACTAAGAAGGATCCAGGCTTACCTTTCCATTTTCATGTTTTAAACTTGTTTAAATCTTGGTGAAATCTAGGATTTGACCAAGATTCAAATGGACCAAGATTCAAATGGGCATAAAATAAAAAAATAGAAAAATGAAAAACCAAAGCGAACATAGTCTTCTTATGTCATATAGTAAGCATTAAAGTTGGTAAACAAGGTCTAGACATATTCAAACCAGACAAATCATGTATCTACCCCCTAACCCCTCAACTATGTCTTATAAAGTCAAGCATGAAGATAAGTGGTTTTGGGTTTCAAACATAGAAATTTCAAAAACCTCCCAAAAACTTCATTTTAGGGTGACTAAGAAGGATACAGGCTTCCCTTTTCATTTTCATGTTCCATACTTGTTTAAATCTTGGTCAAACCTATGATTTGACCAAGATTCAAATGTGCATCAAAATTCAAAAAAAAATCAGAAAAATGAAAAACCAAAGCACATAGTTTTCTTATGTCATATAGTAAGCATTAAAGTTGATAAACAAGGTCTATACATATTCAAACAAGAAAAATCATGTATCTACCCCCTAACCCTAAACTTTGTCTTATGTAGTCAAGCATGAAGAGAAGTGGTTTTGGGTTTCAAATATGGAAATTTCAGAAACCTATCAAAAGCTTCATTTTAGAGTGACTGGCTAAGAAGGATCCATGCTTACCTTTTCATTTTCATATTTTAAACTTGTTTAAATCATTGTCAAGCCTAGGATTTGACCAAGATTTAAATAAGCATTCAAAAGTTGATAAACAAGGTCTAGACATATTCAATCATGTATCTACCCCTAACCCTAAACTATGTCTTATGAAGTCAAGCATGAAGAGAAGTGTTTTTTGGTTTCAAACATGAAAATTTCAAAAACCTCCCAAAAGCTTCATTTTAGAGTGACTAAGAAGGATCCATGCTTACCTTTTCATTTTCATGTTTTAAACTTGTTTAAATCATTGTCAAGCCTAGGATTTGACAAAGATTTAAATGGGCATAAAAATAAAAAAAATCAGAAAAATGAAAAACAAAAGCACATAGTCTTCTTATGTCACATATATATATATGGTAAGCATTCAAAAGTTGATAAACAAAGTCTAGACATATTCCAGTAAGACAAATCATGTATCTACCCCTAACCCTAAACTCTGTCTTATGAAGTCAAGCATGAAGAGAAGTGGTTTTTGGTTTCAAACATGCATGGAAATTTCAAAAACCTCCCAAAATCTTCATTTTAGAGTGACTAAGAAGGATCCAGGCTTACCTTCTCATTTTCATGTTTTAAAATTGTTTAAATCTTGGTCAAACCTAGTATTTGACCAATATTCAAATGGGCATAAAATAAATAAAATAAATAAAATAAAAAACCAAAGCACATAGTCTTCTTATGACATATAGTAAACATTCAAGTTCATAAACAAGCTCTAGACATATTCAAACCAGTCAAATCATGTACACCCTAACCCTAAACTTTGTCTTAATTCTATATGAAGTCAAGCATGAAGCAGAGAAGTGTGGTTTTGGGTTTCTAACATGGAAATTTCAAAAACCTCCCAAAAGCTTCATTTTAATTAGACTGACTGGTTAATTAAGAAGGATCTATGATTAATTACCTTTTCATTGTCATGTTTAAACTTGTTTAAATCTTGGTCGAACCTAGGATTTGACCAAGGTTCAAATGGGCATAAAAAATTAGAAAAAATCAAAAGAATGAAAAACCGAAGCACATAGCCTTCTTATGTCATATAGTAAGTATTCAAATTGATAAACATGGTCTAGGCATATTCAAACCAGAAAAATCATGTCTCTACCCCTAACCCTAAACTCTGTCTTATGAAGTCAAGCATGAACAGAAGTGGTTTTTGGTTTCAAACATGGTAAATTCAAGAACCTCCCAAAAGCTTCATTTTATGGTTTCTAAGAGAAGGATCCAGACTTACCTTTTCATTTTCACATGTTAAAGTTGTTTAAATCTTGCTCAAACCTAGGATTTACCAAGATTCAAATGGGCATAGAAATCAAAAAATGAAATACCAATGCACATAGTCCTCTTATGTCATATAGTAAGCATTCAAGTTGATAAACAAGGTCTAGACATATTCAAACTAAACAAATCATGTATCTACCCCTTACCGACCCTAAAATTCGTCTTATGAAGTCAAGCATGAAGAGAAGTGGTTTTGGGTTTCAAACATGGAAATTTCAAAAACCTCCCAAAAGCTTCATTTTAGAGCGACTAAACGATCGTTGCTTATCTTTTCATTTTCATGTTTTAAACTTATTTAAATCTTGGTCAAACCTAGGATTTGACCAAGATTCAAATGGGCATAAAAATTCAGACAAAAAATCTAAAGAATGAAAAACCAAAGCACATAGCCTTCTTAATTATGTCATATAGTAAACATTCAAGTTGATAAACAAGGTCTAGACATATTCAAACCAGAAGAATCATGTATCTACCCCTAACCCTAAACTCTGTCTTAGGAAGTCCAGCATGAAGAAAAGTGGTTTTGGGTTTCAAACATGCATGGAAATTTCAAGAACCTCCCAAAAGCTTCATTTTAGAGTGACTACGAAGGATCCATGCTTACACCTTTTCATTTTCATGTTTTAAACTTGTTTAAATCCTGGTCAAACTTGGGATTTGACCAAGATTCAAATGGGCATAAAATTAAAAAAAATAGATAAATGAAAAACCAAAGCACATAGTCTTCTTATGTCATATAGTAAGCATTCAAGTTGATAAACAAGGTCTAGACATATTGAAACCAGACAAATCATGTATGTACCCCTATCCCTAAACTATGTCTTATGAAGTCTAGCATGAAAGAAGTGGTTTTGGGTTTCAAACATGGAAATTTCAAAAACCTCCCAAAAGCTTCATTTTGGATTGACTAAGGAGGATCCATGCTTAGTTATTCATTTTCATGTTTTAAACTTGTTTAAATCTAGGTCAAACCTAAGATTTGACCAAGATTCAAATAGACATAAAAAATCAACTGTTTATAGCAGCACACAAAATAAACATGAAATTACATCTAAATCCCTAACTTTTACATGGAGGACCCCTGACCGAAAGCAAGAAATGCGATCGGGTCTTGAATCTTGATGCGTCTTCTCTTGACAAAGAAGATCGCTGGGAGTTTGCATATGTACAGCACGTCACTTGTGCTCACTGAAGTGTGGGACCTGACGCATGGGCAACACACGTAAGTGACATGGATTCAAGGGTAGGGAAGCCAAGAGAAAAAAACGAGAATTTGGACAAAAATAACCCAATCTTGCTAGTATGTCGAAAGTTTGTTTTTCCCAATCTTTTTGACTTTGGGTTATTTCTGTCTATTTTGCCGAAAAAACGAGGACAGAGACTGGAGACGAGTTGAGGATTTCTGGTGTCAGACTGGAAACAGTGATGCATCTAGCTTCAGAGTACGTCAGATTAAGACTTCCTGAGCAACACTAGTCCGACGTAAGTACAGTGTATACAGACAAGACAAGGACCCGACATTGCTACCCACGTCCCTCTACGCCCCTTTAAAGAAATCATACTCCGTACTAGAATCTCGAATCGTAGGAATTAGTCTGACACGATTTCTGATTGTTTAATTCATAGGATTGCAATTTTCAGAATTCATTGACAATACATTTTTATATAAAAACAAAAAATCCTTCATTGTGTAACCGTATGTTATTATTTCTTTTGGTTTTCACACGTAATCAAATGTTATTGGATCCAAATACCGTTGTTTCTCAATCCTATATATTTGGAGATGATCATCACTCTCTAATCATACAATTTTCATATTCCCGCACTTTGAAAATCTTGCGAATAATCAAAGCAGCCAAAATTTATGGTGTGTATTGTATATGTTTATGGCATGCTTAGTTTCATCGAATATTGTTTGGTTGCATCGCGGGGAAACCACGTGAATTTAGATTAATTGTTGCATGTTTGTTTGTGGTGTGACCAAGTGCTTTTGCAATGAAACAACCCCCCCACCATGCACGCATTGTTTGGGTCGCATGCATGATGTGTACAAAATGTTAAAATAGAAATAATGCAGGAATTGAATATGATTGCATGTTGAATTAATCCTATATGAAAGAAATCACACAAATTTGAATTCCATGTTCTTTGGTTGTAGTGCTACACAAAAAACACGTGAATTAATATGAATTATCATGTATTCAAGAATCAAAGGAGCCACTGAGATTTGAATCCCACAAAATTTCTATGAATTTCTTCGAACCAAACAAGCCCAACAAGATTTGATGTAGCCCTACCCAAGGTCGATACTACATCAAGACCGACAAGCCCTCCTCGTGGTCCAATGACACGAGCTCGAGCTCAAGCCCTACACCAAGAGGTGAACTCGCTCCTCTCCATGTATGCTTTTGACACCCCTTTGGATGGCTTGCTACTTCATGCCACTATCCTATGTTCAATCAGGTACATCGACCAAGAAGCGAGCCATGAAGACCAAGCCAATGGAGAGAGAGCTGGAAATGACGAAGATGGAGCTACAGCTGCCAGGCCGGAACTTCCGCCCTCCAGGACCGGAACTTCCGCCCAGATGCCTTCCAGATTCCCTCCAGATGCCTTCCAGCGCCCAGAAGACAGGATCAGGCCGGAACTTCCGCCCCGAGGGACCGGAACTTCCGCCCACCGGAACTTCCGCCCAAGTTCCGCCCAAGTTCCGAAAGTCGGCGAAAACCCCCCTGGATGTTACTGCGGGACAATGGCGCAATTCCGGAACAAGGCCGGAACTTGGCCGGAACTTCCGCCCCGACCGGAAGTTCCGCCCCTTCAGACCGGAACTTCCGCCCCTGACCGGAACTTCCGCCCCTGACCGGAACTTCCGCCCAAGTTGACCGGAACTTCCGCCCCAGCGAGCTTCAGCACAACAGCACTTTTCAGCTTGTAACTTACCCCTTCGCCCCCACCTATAAATAGGCTGGTTGCCTCAGATCTGAGATTAGACTTGATGTGAAATTAAACCTGAGCTTAGCTCACCCTTGTGGGAACCCTACCTAGATCTATGATCTTGTACCCACCCGGGCTCCTTATCGACTTGTCAAGATCTCTTTGGTGACTTCTACCGTTTGTTTGATCTTTTGCTTGCACTTCTACCTATTTGGTCTTTTGCTTGCACTTCTATCAACCTTCCGGTCTTTTCACCCTTCTAGATCTTGCGAGCTTCGATTTGTCGATCTCTTTGCGGGACTTCTACCGGAAGGTCTTTTCTCGCAACCTCTATCGAGTAGGTGTATCGGGCCTACGAGGGAAAACCGGTTTGTGTGCGTGTGTGTGTTGTATCCCCCACGATTCCCCCTCGCGTTCTTTGTGTTCATCGCGTTCATCCACCTACCCCCACGAGTTCCACCCAAATCCGTGAAGATCGGGCACATCCTTGGACTTAGTCCACATCATATGGTATCAGCAGCTCTTTGGTTGCCACGGATTTGACCCCCACATCCCCCAATTCCACCAATTTCGCCCAAAAAATTTCCAAATTTTTTTCCCAAAAAATAGCCCCAAATTGGCCTTGGATCGATCTCTCGATTTGTTGAGTTATTTGTGGTTTTGCTCCAATAGAAACTTGCCTTTGGTGTTGATCTGCAATTCCCCCACCTTCCCACAGCTTTTGGTGCCAAATTTTCCTCGAATTCGAAGGATTTCGGCCCGGATTTCCGCCCAAATCGACGAACTGCCCGCAGATCTGATTGCGACCGGAAGTTCCGCCCGGAAATACCGGAAGTTCCGCCCCCGGACCGGAAGTTCCGCCCCTCAGGACCGGAAGTTCCGCCTGGCCAAAATTTTGACAGCAACCTTCGTTTTTCGTTTTGGTACTAACCCCCTTGTGTTTGGACTTCGGTTTGAGTGCCATTTCAGCTACCACAAGCTTCCGCAACATCGACAGCGACGACGGCACCCCGAGGATCCAAGCGGTTCACTTGGCACCTCCACCATAGCAAGTTCAAGATCGTCGGCCACCATCATCAAGTGGTATAACTTGCTCCTAACTTGTAACCCTAGCCTCTTTTGCGTATCTTTCCTATCGAGAGTGGCTTTCTAGTGTTGCGAAGCATTGCGCAAGCGTCCCGACCGTGAGGGTGTGCGTGTGTTGAGCAAAGCTTCGAAGCAAGCTCGTGTGAAAAGATAAGCAAAAGAAGTGTGACATACTTACATAGATAGTAGTATCCTTACATAGTGAGAAAAAGAAAGAAAAATACAAAAAGAAAAAGAAAAAGTGTGTGAGTGACACCTATACACAAAAGAGTCCAAAGCTTTTAAGCAAAAGAGAGAAAAGAGAAGAGAGGCGTCTTGCGCAAATCTTGTTGCTTCTCAATTTTGCAACCAAGCCACGGTCTCTCTTGTGTTGGCGTGACACCGAGCTAATAGTCTTCGTTAGGACCATTTTGTTCTTGCTCATTTTCCAAGTCGCGCTAACCCCATTTTGTCCCACGCGTGTGTTCCTCATTGTGTATGCCTTTTGTGATCACCGCCTTTGACTTGTGACTTTTGGATCTTACCCACTTTTGACAATAGACTTTTCGTTTGGTTCTTCCATTTGGCTTTCCACACCCATACCTAACACCATATAGAGTTTTTGTTTTTGTGTGTGTAACCGGTTGTTCCTCAACTTGATACACCCTTTCGATTTTGGTTTGCAAGTTTTGACATTCTTGGTAGTCTTTCCTAACCACCCACCACATAGTTCTTGTTTTAGTTGTAACCATGTCTAGTGGAGAAGGGAACCAACTACCGATGACGCGGCACCAACATTGGATAGCTACTCAAGCCGTCCACGCCAAGCTAAATCAATTTGAAGCCATGCTCAAGGATACCAATGTCCGCTACGAAGAAAGAGCTCAAGTGCAAAGGAATGACCTCAACAATCAAGTGCAAGACCTCAATGAGAAGATTGAAACTCAAGGCAATGAGTTGAAGGCCACACTTGCCATACAAGGTCAAGAGACAAGGGAAATGAAGACGGCGTTGGACAATATCCTCCACACACTCAACCGTCAAGAAGAGAGAAGACACCACTCAAGGTCTTCACGCTCTCATAGCTCAAGGTCAAGAGCTCCTACACTGTCTCGCCATGATTCTAATGAAGACCCACGCCACCATAATGTGGATGTCCAAGTGCTTCACCAACAAGCTCAAGAAGCGGAGCAAGCTCGACTTCGACTTGTCCAAGAGCGTCAACGCCTTGAAGAAGAGCGCCTTCACCAAGAGGACCTCAATGCTCAATTCCAACAAGAGCAAGAACGCCTTCGACATGATCAAGAGCTAGTTCGAGCAAGGGAACAAGAGCGTCTCCGCAATGAACAACAAGCACTTGAAGAACAAGAGCGGCAACGACAAGCACAAGAAGCTCAAGCTAGAAGACAACACCTTCTTGAAGAGGAACAAAGGCAAGCGCACCAAGAGCGCCAAATCATCAATGTTGTTCGTCCTCAACGCCCTCAAGGTCAAGATAATCGCCGCCATCATGATGATCGCCCTCATGCTAGAAGACCTCCTCCAAGGGCAAGAGATGAAGAATCAAGTCATCACCAAGCATCAAGTGAAGAAAGTGTGATGCCTCGACGACGCCAAAACAATGATGATCAAGATGAAGGTCATGGAAGACCACCTCCTCGTCAACAACATAGCAACAACAATAGAGATGCTCAAGGTCCACAACATCCACCTCAACAACGTCAAGATATTGGTGAAGAAAGACCACCTCCTAGGCGCAATGACCGCAATGAAGAGGAAATATTTGGGAAGCTCAAGTTCACCATGCCCAAATTCCACGGAGAAGAAGACCCCGATGCATACCTCTCTTGGGTTCTCAAGGTTGACAAGATATTCCGCATACACAACTTCTCCGAAGCAAAGAAAGTGGCCATGGCATCACTAGAGTTTGAAGGGTATGCAAATGTTTGGTGGGAAGAAGTGAGCAAGAAGCGTGACAAGGAAGATCTAGACCCCATTGCTACATGGGAAGAGATGCAAGAAGTCATGCACAAACGCTTTGTGCCCAACCATCACAAACGCGACCTCTTCAACAAGCTTACCCAACTCAAGCAAAGCTACAAGTCCGTTGAGGAATACTACAAGGAGATGCACATGACAATGATGAGTGCAAATGTGGACGAGCGAGAAGAGCAAACAATGGCAAGATTCTTGAATGGATTGAACATCCCCGTCAAGAGGATAGTGGAATTCTTGCCTTACACCAACATGGTTGAATTGCTTCATCAAGCTACAAGGGCCGAGCGCCAAGTGCGAGAAGACATAGCAAGTGCAAAAACAAAGTCCTTCTTCGCCGCGCGCAATGCAACAAATACCTCCTCAAGCATCAAGAACACAAGTGCTATTGCTCCCAAGGATCCTCCTAAGCAAATGAAGAGTGCCTTCAAGACAACAAGCTTCAAGCCGGATCAATCAACTATGTCCTCCAAAGCTTCCACGGGATCTAGTAACATCACATGCTTCAAGTGCGGAGCTCAAGGACATAAATCCTTTGAATGCAAGAACACAAGAGTTATGATAACTCGAGATGATGGAGATGTGGAGTACTTGAGTGAAGGCGAATATGAAGCCTTGGTACAAGCCGCAACCAATCATGAAGATGATGACTTGGAAGACCAAGAGCAAGTCCTATGTGTGCATGATGCAAGCCCGTCCCTTGTGGTGACCAAAGTGTTGACAACCCATGCACTTCCCAATGAAGATCAAAGGTGCAACATCTTCCAAACAAGAGCCGGAATCAATGGCAAGTCAATAAAGGTTATCATCGATGGAGGGAGTTGCCACAATCTTGCAAGCACCGAACTATGTTCCAAGCTCAACCTCACACTCCGGAAACACCCCCATCCTTACCATGTGCAATGGCTAAGTGACAATGGAAATGTCAAGATACAACACACCGTCTCCGTATCCTTCAAGATTGGCGCCTATGAAGACACCGTTGATTGTGATGTAGTGCCCATGACGGTGTGCCACATGCTACTTGGTCGCCCTTGGCAATACGACAAAAGAGCAAGCCATGATGGCTACACAAATGTCTATAGCTTCAAGGTCGGCGACAAGACATACATCCTACGCCCAATGACTCCTAGCCAAGTGATTGCGGACAATGCAAAGGCTTTAGCGAGGGCTAAGGAAGCTACCATCACTAGTGAGATGAGTGGTGAGAGAGTGACCCACCAAAAGGAAAGTGAGCGCCACAAGCCATATATGAGTGAGATGAAGAGTGTCCTCATAGCTACCAAGAGTGAGATGAGAGAATTGCACCACAACCCATCCACCATATTGCACTATGTGCTCATTTGCAAGGGGCCATCCTCGGAGACTAACAACTTAACAACTCTTCCTTCGTCTTTGTTGTCTCTTTTGAAGGAGTTCCAAGATGTCTTCCCCGACGAGCTTCCTAATGGACAACCACCGCTTCGAGGAATTGAGCACCGCATCGACCTCCTACCCGGCGCTCCTCTACCAAACCGCGCCGCCTACCGCACCAACCCCGAAGACACAAAGGAGATCCAACGACAAATACAAGACCTCCTCGAAAAAGGGTATGTTCGTGAAAGCTTAAGCCCTTGTGCGGTTCCCGTGATCCTTGTGCCTAAACCGGATGAGACGCAACGGATGTGTATGGATTGTCGCCCCATCAATGCCATTACCGTCCGTTACCGCCATCCCATTCCACGTTTAGATGACATGCTTGATCAACTTAGTGGTGCCACGATTTTCTCTAAAATTGATTTGAATAGTGGTTACCATCAAATCCGCATGGCTATTGGTGATGAATGGAAAACGGCATTCAAGACCAAACTCGGTCTCTATGAATGGCTCGTTATGCCTTTCGGTCTTTCCAATGCACCATCTACTTTCATGCGCCTCATGAATCACATCTTGCGTCCTCTCATTGGCAAGAGCGTGGTTGTCTACTTCGATGATATTCTTATTTATAGCAAAAACCTCGAGGACCATGTGCAACATGTGAGAGAAGTCTTGTGCATCTTGCGACATGAAAAGCTTTATGCTAACCTCCCTAAATGCACATTTTCCCAAAACAAATTGGTTTTCCTTGGCTTTGTGGTTTCCGCTAATGGTATTGAAGTTGATTCTTCTAAGGTTGAGGCCATCCACAATTGGCCCACTCCTACCAATGTTGCTCAAGTCCGAAGTTTCCATGGACTCGCCGGTTTTTACCGCCGCTTTGTGAAAGACTTTAGCACCATTTCTTGCCCTTTGAATGAGCTTACCAAAAAGAATGTTCCGTTTGTTTGGGGCAAGGCCCAACAAAATGCTTTTGATGAGTTGAAGAAACGCCTTACCGAGGCACCACTCCTTGTTCTTCCAAACTTTTCCAAAACTTTTGAGATTGAGTGCGATGCAAGTGGACTCGGTATTGGTGGAGTGCTTATGCAAGATGGAAAACCCGTGGCATACTATAGCGAGAAGTTAGATGGCGCACGCCTCAACTATCCTATATATGACAAGGAACTTTATGCTTTGGTTCGTGTTCTTGAAGTTTGGCAACACTATCTTTGGCCAAAAGAGTTTATTATCCACTCCGACCATGAATCCTTGAAATATTTGAAAAGTCAACACAATTTGAACAAAAGACATGCAAAGTGGGTTGAGTTCATTGAGTCCTTTCCATATGTGATCAAATACAAGAAGGGCAAGGACAATGTTGTGGCGGATGCTCTTTCCCGCAAACTCACCCTCTTACTCACTCGTTTGGACATTAGTGTTTTGGGTCTTGATGAAATCAAAGATTTATATGCTTCCGATCCTTTCTTTGGCCCAATCTTTGCAAAGTGTTCTAGTGACAAGGGCATCGATGATTTCTATTTGCACCAAGGATTCTTGTTCAAGGGCAACAAACTTTGTATTCCCACGTCTTCGCTTCGCCTTTTGCTCTTACAAGAATCGCATGGTGGTGGTCTTATGGGACACTTTGGAAGAGACAAGACATATGCCATGCTCTCCACTCACTATTATTGGCCAAGAATGAAGCGCGATGTGGAACGCCTTTGCCGACGGTGTACAACATGCTTACAAGCTAAGTCTACCTCCAACCCTTATGGTCTTTACACCCCATTGCCTATTCCATATGCACCATGGACCGATATTAGCATGGATTTCGTTCTAGGCTTGCCTCGCACTAAGCATGGTCATGACTCTATATTTGTGGTAGTGGATAGATTCTCTAAGATGGCTCATTTCATACCTTGCCATAAGAGCGACGATGCTTCACACATTGCTTCATTGTTTTTCAGGGAAATTGTTCGCCTACATGGAGTACCGCAAAGCATTGTGTCGGATCGAGACGTCAAGTTCATGAGTTATCTTTGGAAGTCGCTCATGGCGAAGTTTGGAGTGAAGCTCTTATTCTCATCATCCTCGCATCCGCAAACGGACGGCCAAACGGAAGTGGTCAATAGAAGCCTATCCTCTCTTCTACGCATCCTCGTGAAGAAAAACTTGAAGTCATGGGAAGAGTGCCTCCCACACGCGGAGTTCGCCTACAACCGCGCCAAGCACACGACTACGTCAAGGAGTCCCTTCATGGTCGTCTACGGGTTTGAGCCGCTCACGGCACTCGACATACTACCACTTCCACTTCATGAGCGGACAAACATGGACTTCGACAAACGCACCGACGCCGTGAAGAAGCTACATGAAGATACAAGGGCAACAATCGAGCAACAAGTTCTTCGTCAAGCAACACGCCTCAACATGACGAAAAAGGCACGGATTTTCAATGAAGGGGACCTAGTGTGGTTACATCTTCGCAAGGACCGCTTCCCTAAAGAAAGAAACTCCAAGCTCAAGCCCCGAGGCGATGGTCCCTTCAAGGTCCTCAAGCGAATCAACGACAACGCCTACGTCATCGACATACCAACATCCAAGTACTTGGTGAGCAACACATTCAATGTGTCCGACCTCTCACCATACCATGAAGATGAAGAGACGCTAGAGTCGAGGACGACTCTTTCCCAAGGGGGGGGAGATGATGTAGCCCTACCCAAGGTCGATACTACATCAAGACCGACAAGCCCTCCTCGTGGTCCAATGACACGAGCTCGAGCTCAAGCCCTACACCAAGAGGTGAACTCGCTCCTCTCCATGTATGCTTTTGACACCCCTTTGGATGGCTTGCTACTTCATGCCACTACCCTATGTTCAATCAGGTACATCGACCAAGAAGCGAGCCATGAAGACCAAGCCAATGGAGAGAGAGCTGGAAATGACGAAGATGGAGCTACAGCTGCCAGGCCGGAACTTCCGCCCTCCAGGACCGGAACTTCCACCCAGATGCCTTCCAGATTCCCTCCAGATGCCTTCCAGCGCCCAGAAGACAGGATCAGGCCGGAACTTCCGCCCCGAGGGACCGGAACTTCCGCCCACCGGAACTTCCGCCCAAGTTCCGCCCAAGTTCCGAAAGTCGGCGAAAACCCCCCTGGATGTTACTGCGGGACAATGGCGCAATTCCGGAACAAGGCCGGAACTTGGCCGGAACTTCCGCCCCGACCGGAACTTCCGCCCCTTCAGACCGGAACTTCCGCCCCTGACCGGAACTTCCGCCCAAGTTGACCGGAACTTCCGCCCCAGCGAGCTTCAGCACAAATTTACTTTTCAGCTTGTAACTTACCCCTTCGCCCCCACCTATAAATAGGCTGGTTGCCTCAGATCTGAGATTAGACTTGATGTGAAATTAAACCTGAGCTTAGCTCACCCTTGTGGGAACCCTACCTAGATCTATGATCTTGTACCCACCCGGGCTCCTTATCGACTTGTCAAGATCTCTTTGGTGACTTCTACCGTTTGTTTGATCTTTTGCTTGCACTTCTACCTATTTGGTCTTTTGCTTGCACTTCTATCAACCTTCCGGTCTTTTCACCCTTCTAGATCTTGCGAGCTTCGATTTGTCGATCTCTTTGCGGGACTTCTACCGGAAGGTCTTTTCTCGCAACCTCTATCGAGTAGGTGTATCGGGCCTACGAGGGAAAACCGGTTTGTGTGCGTGTGTGTGTTGTATCCCCCACGATCCCCCCTCGCGTTCTTCGTGTTCATCGCGTTCATCCACCTACCCCCACGAGTTCCACCCAAATCCGTGAAGATCGGGCACATCCTTGGACTTAGTCCACATCAAGATTCCTAAGGAATATAATACAATGAATCAAACGGCTTCCGTTGTTGGAATATTTCCTTAGGACATCAATCCTATAGACACTATATGATCCAGTTTCAGCGACAATCTGGTCGGTGTAGGCTCGAGGAGGCCAATTGTATATATATGTTTGGACCCGGTTGGTTGAGTGATCATGCTCGTGACATCTAGCCTGAAAGGTAAAATTCGGGCAAGGCCAACGTGACACCACAATACTTTTGAAATATTCAAAAGCGCGTAATATTTGTGAAATTTTAATAATAGCTACTACTTATGTGATTTTTTCGCTCATACGCTTATTGGGGGGTAGGCTAACCCTAATGGCCTCCTCAAGATCCCTACCTCTACCAAGGTTTCCCGAGTTCATCCACCTCGACGGGTTTCTTGCCACTTTCGACCATGTTGTGGGCCTCATTTCGGGTTCCCGTACCACGACCAGTCCTTATCAGGAGTTCCGAACCCGATGCCATAATATTTGTTTGAAAAAATTCAAGATCGCACAGTATTTGTTGAAATAAATGAATACATATTTTTAAATAGCTAAATAAAAGAAGTATGAATTTTGAAAAATCTATTTTTTCTAAAACATTAATTAGAGCATTGACATGTTGAACCCACTTGTCGATTTTGCTATCAACATGACTAACTAGCTGATTAGATAACCAAGTGGTGCAATTTGCAACATTTTAGACCACCACATGGTGGAAACTGCCAAAAAAATGTCCAAGTGGTGGTTTGTGCAACATATAGAGCAGTACAGTATATGGTAGTACAAGATGAATGTGCACTGCCATGGGCCCGTGGTAATATATCATGATGATGGCAAAGGATCTTTTCTCTGCTGAAACTGTCCAGAGCTGATTTGATGAGACAAAATACAGCTCCACGGCGTGCAAGGAAAGCTATACAATACATTAGCTTCTTCTCGGGTCACACGCCTTCACGACAGGTGCAGTAAGTGTAGCAGAGACCAGAGAGAGAAGGCACGCCCGTAGTACTCGTATATTGATTTCAATTCAAATTGTTTTTTTGGCTGCCTCTCCGTCTTCTTCATCTCCATCTTCTCTGGTGACCCCGCCTACACCAGCAGCCCCTGCACCACCGCCGCCATGCCTTTTTCGGATCATCTCGAGCCACCTGTTTAATGGTACTAGTAGGAGTTGTGGACTTTTATCCATATCGCTCTACCATCTGCCGCTCGCTGTCCTCCAATACCTCATACCCAAACGCCAGCGTCCCACTCCCACACCCCCACACCCACTTGACCGCATCCTTCCAATGGCGAGATCGATCAATGAGAGTGGCCGTTCTTGGGTGTTTGCTGATGGCCCCTTTGAAGAAATCGCATCCCGATGTGATGTCATCACCGCCGCGAGCCTCGTCGGTTCATGCAAGTTTTATCATGATTCAGCAACACAAAGTGTAGCTCTGCCTGCATCTCAGCCGTTTGGCTTGCGCTGTGTTCTTCATACTCACCAAACTCAGGTACCATCCGCTCACAATCCCTTCTCCCGCGTCGTCAAGTTCAAGCAGCAGGGTGCGCAGAAGGGCGAGCAGCAGGATTCGAAAGAGCGCAAGGGTACATTGTGCCAACTGACGCCGCTGGATAGGATCTCTTCCGATGCCGTGATTCCAGATGGTGGTATGGGCATGTGGGCAGGCGCGAATGGAGATTGGATCGCTCTTCTTGGCTTTCCGTGGAATTGGGAGCTTGTCAATGTGTACACTGGTCGCCGGATTCCTCTACCAGCAATACGTGAGTATAAATCCACCCCGGATAAACTTGTGTTCGAGTCTAATGATCAACATCTTCAACTGCTGAAGATAGCTATTTGCCGAGTTCCAACAGCTGCTTCAAATTATACTAGTTTCTCTGTTCTTGCCATCTTCAACGCGGCAATTGCAGTCCTTCACTGTGCTTCTAGCCGATGGACAGTTCTTGACAACCAGTTCTTAGCATTCGGCTACTCCGATGCAATCATCCACAAGGGTATTGTATTTGCTGTAACTCAGACAGGCGAAGTTTATGCATGGAATCAACTTTCTTGGGGTAATTTTTCTCATCTCATATGATGTGTTTTCGCTATTACCTGCTAGTTTCAGATATAGCTTTAGCCTTTTTCTTTTTGTTGTGCAGTTTTCGTGTCATGCCTGTACCTTTCCCCCTCTATATTCAATCAAAATCAGCAGCGATATGCCTTTGAGTCAAAATAAAGTACTCCCTCATATCCAAATCAAATTGACTCAGCTTTTTCTAGCGAGTGCATCTAGCTAGACAAACTTGAGTCAATTAATTTGTGCATATCTAGCTAGATACATCAAGTTGAGTCAATTAATTTGGATCGGAGGCAGTATTTTAGCTAGTATCATTATTCATGTATGTAATGAACTAATCAAGTTTTGCTGAACTGACTTCAAATTGTGCTTTCCTTTGCAAGGTCCTTTGTTGATCAGCACGGCACCTATTCCTCCAGAACTTGATGAACAAGGTCGGTACAATCTTGGCTCCTGGTGGTTAGCACGATCTCCTGATGGTTCTAGAGTTTTTCTGGTCCATGCACAGGGCGTTGCGACGGGGCGGGATTATACTGGACTGGTTCGTATTTTACCTGCTGCTGCTACCTCTGAGGGTCGTCATGGTCGCACTATTAGCGGGTATGGTAAGGGTTTACTTGGCTGCGAGGTGTACAGCATGGACACCAGTCAGTTGATGCCACCGAGGCCATGGAGGAGGATTATTTCCCTTGGATCATATTCTCTCTTCCTTGGAGTGAACTATCCGATTATCATTCCAGTAGAAGACGGGGCAGAACATAACCGTCCAAATATGGCGAGAAGCAACTCTGTTTACACATCGCACCATGAAGTAGGCCTTGCATATCCTCCTTCTCCAGAAATTTGCCGCTTCAGTTTGAATTCTGAAGACTGTACTGTTGGTTTCCAAACCAACATTAGATGGACATGGCGGCAGGTTCCGTTGTGGTTCATCCCAAGCTTCGCCAACGCCCGGCAATGGAACCTGCCTTCGCGTCACAGGTCCAGAAAGAAGGGATGATGTACTTTATGTAATACTCGTGTTGCAATGCAAGATTTGTATCTGTTGAACTATTTCATTTGCATGTTTATCTCTACCTAGGCTACTCCCTTTCCGTAAGTAGTTGTGTTGTACTATCTGTTGAACTATTTCCTTTGCCTGTTATCTCTACCTAGGCTACTCCTCCGTAGTTGTTAAATTGGTGTAATGCTCCTACAACGCAGGCTACACTGGGCGTGTGGCCTGTAATGTTATCAAACACCTTTTGTACTCGTTCTAGTAAGCATTTCACACGATAGCTCACATAATTAAAGTACTCCTACAACGTATTAGTTGAAAGATATCTCTCACAATTAAGTAGCCCTCTTTGAGCTTATGCGAAACATAAATGACTATTTTAGAAATATATACTCTCGTCACAAGATTATATTAAAAACAATGGTACGTAGTTCTATTGGAAAAAAAGGTGTGAATAGTAGAATGATGTAGAAGTGTTTTTTGAGGTCTGTGCATAGCTAGTGTTCATTGTGCAAAAGCACTTAGACTAGTCACAATGGGAAGTATCATAGACTAGTATCATACATACTCCCTACGTCTTCAAATAAGTGGACATCTAGCCTCAAACTTTGTCCATGAAAGAGTGTACTTCTATGTTCCCAATGTACTTTAAATTAGCAAAAGTTATTTCTCTCTCATCGCATGGAAATCAAACCCAATAATATTCAACACATGTTTTCTTAATTTTGTACATGCACTTAGCCTATTGGAGATGAAATAATTAAAGAGGAGAGAGATGTTGGTTGCATCTTCCCAATGCAATTTTTCTCTCTTTTTTACTAATTTACCTTGAAAATCCCGCACGTCCACTTATTTATGGACGGAGGGAGTATGATACTAGTTTATGATACAACACCTACAATGCAAAGTATCATGAATTAGTATCATAGTTCCATTCTATTTAATGTTTTGTAGAATCTCAATGCAAATATGTGTACATGATGTGTTTGCCTCTAAAATTTCTAGTTTTACATGCTATGATACTGTATCTACCTATGATACTAATTTCACCTCTCTCATCATTAATTGATGTGCCACATAAGATTTATACCTACATGACATGCATGATACTACTACTACCTATGATACTCCCATTGTGGCTAGTCTTAGTTGAAGCAAAACCGAGCCGTGGCCCGCCCAACCTAGAAAAATTAAGCCTATGTTATTTGTAAAATTCAGCGTAATATTAGCTCATTTTACTTTCTCTCAGCTTGTTGTCCCTCCAACCTTTCTTGTCAAGCTTCACCGTTATGCAAAAGGCTAAGAGAATCCACTATGTTGTCCACAAGACCTATCTACAAGGAAAAAGTAGTTGATAAGGTTGTAGTGGAGGTTATCCACAAGTAATATTTCCTTGGGCTGCATGATTCGTAGGAATAGGAAAAAACATATGATTAGTATGGCATGCCTAGTCGAATCCTGTAGGAAGATGAGTTCTCTTTGATTCAGCCAAAGGAATTATCAATGAGATATGACCTCATGTTTATTTTCTATAGGATTATTTCCTATAGGATATGTTCCCATGAATCAAACAACTAGCTGGTGTAGGAAAAAATCCCGTAGAATCAAACAACTAGCAATCAAAAATAATTTATCTCTCATTCCTCTGTCGTGCATGTGGGTACACCAATAGCATATACATGTTGGTCCCATCTTAATGCTAAGGTTCAGTTCATCATACATAGTGGGAAACTTCACATGATAAATGGGACCCAAGTTATGGCGAAAGTTAATATTATTACTATATATATACACATAGTTTCATTCGATTTGAATTATAGGTTTGTGAGCAAATATATATTTAGTTTGAACTAGTGCTCGAGTACGTAAGAAGCTATTTAATCACAAGCTTCATAGATTTTAAAACAAGGCATCTACATATTACTGGATTTTTTCAAAATTTTCAGAATAGTTTTTTTAGCTTCGAAATAAGAGATAGTTTGGAACATTGGATCTCAGATGGATGGTAGATGGTGGCACATAGTCACAATGTATCTTGGAATGTTGCGGGGTGGCCTTCGGTCACCTCCACACCAAGACCAACAAGTCCCCCAAGTGGACCGATGACACGAGCCCGAGTCAAAGCGCTACATGATGAGGTGAACTCGCTCCTCACCACCCTTGATCTTGGTACACCTTGGGACGGATTGCTACCTCATGCCGACGTGTTATGTGTCATTAGGTACAAGGAGCATCAAGGTCACCAAGAGGAGGAAACGCCATGGTCAAAGGGAGGAGAGGAGCAGCTGGACAAGAAGATGGACACGAAGATGGACATGGAGCTGTACAGGAAGTCGCCCGAAGAGCGCAAGGAAGAGAAGACGGACGGCCGGTCCAGAACCCGGTCAGACCGGCCCCCTGACCGGATCACCCGGTCCACAGCCCGGTCTGACCGGCCTCCTGACCGGGCCGCCGGTCAGAAACCGGGATTCGCGCTCGTGACATCCGGGCGCCATCCAGGGGACTTGGAGCCTCGTCCGGTCTCCGCCCGGTCACAGGCCCGGTCTGAAACCGGCCTGCCCGGTCACAGGCCCGGTCCGACCGGCCCCCTGACCGGCCTGCACGACTTAAGTTATATTTTCGGCCCGAACTTACCTTTTCGGCCTGTGACGCCTTGTAAGACTATATAAGCACCCCAAGCACCCCTTTAGCTCTTTAGACTTGTTTTGAACTCAAACCTACCTTTGAGCTTAGTCTCCCTTGGGTATCATCCCTCTGTAATCAAGGCACCTTAGTTGTTGACTTTGAACTTGTTGAGTGAGATTCTAGTACAAGCTACTCTCTCTCCCTCACCAAGTTCTTCCTCTCCAACTCCAATCTCTCCCCGGGGAATTCTACCGCGTGTCTCTTCCTCGGAGATTCTATTGGCGTGGTCCATCGAGCCACGGAGGTAAGCATCGGGTGTATCGGGTTGTGTGTGTGCGTGAGTCTCGGAGTTCCTCGTGTTCGTCGCGTTCTTCATGCCTTGAGGAAGAGCTTGATGAAGAGGAAGTAGAGCGGTGTCGACGATGGCGACCCAAGTTGGTGATGGCGCGCTCGAGGCTATCCATGCGCCGCTCCATGTTGGCATCATTGGCCGCCATTTGGCCATTCAAGTTGTCCGTAGCTTCACGAAGAAGGGCCAAGTCGTGGTTCACGGTGGAGAAGTTGTGAGCCACTTCATCGTATTGCTCATCGATGCGCGTCTCGAAGAGGGAGAGTTGCTCCTTGAACTCTTGTCGTTGCGTCCATAGGTTGTGTTGAGTAGCCAACCTCTCGGTGTTGCGAAGGATCTCTTCATCCCTATTGGTATCTCCGTTCCTATCCATGATGGAAAGACAAGAACTATGTTGTGTATGTTAGTGGAAGGAGACTACCTCGCACTCTTACCAAGGTAAGATAGTATTGAGACAATCCACCAAACCGAAAGCAAGATCAAGTGTATCGGGAACACACGCAAAACCACACGCAAAAGCTAGCAAATATGGTGTTAGGCGAGTGTTGTGGAAAGCCAAAAGACAAATCCAAGATCGAGTATGTTGTTAAAAGTGGGTAAAGTCCAAAAATCCAAATGTCAATGTGAAGATCACTATAAACACGGAAAAAGTTGTGGAACACACACACGAGATAAGCGGGGTTAGTGCAACCAAAAGTGAGCGGAAAAGTGTATGTATAAGTGCTCGGTGTCACACTAACACAAGGAGAGCCAAAGCTTTGGTTGCAAAGGAAGAGACAACAAGATTCACACGTGGCCTCTCTTCTCCTATCTCTCTTTGCTTAAAAGCTTTTTCTCGTTTGTATATGGCGGCACTTGCACTCGTTTGTATCTTTGGTGGCACGTGGACACTTTGTATGTATGGGCGTATGGATGTATGGATGTATGGTGCTACTCGCACTCTTTTTGTGTTTTTGGGGCTTTTTGACGCACTATGTTAGCGTTAGCCTTGCTTTTGCTATCTTGCCACACGAGTGTTTGCTTGGGTGCCTTACTCAACGCGACACACACACCTCACAATGCGGGGCCACGTGCAATGTCTCGCAACACTAAACAAACAATGCTCGATGGGATAGATCGCAAAAGGAAGAGGGGTTACAAGGTGACCTGCAAGTTATACCTGCGATGATGGTGTGATGAGGTCTAAGACCCCGTGTGTGGCCCGATCTTGCGGTTGACCCGAAATCCAAAGGGGGAAAGGTGGGAGAGCGCGAAGAACACGATGAACACGAAGAACACGAGGACTCACGCACGCACACCAACCCGATACAACCGATACTTACCCCCGTGGCTCGATGGACCACGCCAATAGAATCAACCCGGGAGAGACGCGAGGTAGAATCCCGGAGTGAGAGATCGGTGTTGGAGAAAAGAGATTGGTGAGGGAGAGAGAGTGACTGGCACTAGAATCTCACTCAACAATATCCAAATCAACAACAAGGGTTGCCTTGATTACAGAGGGATGAAACCCTAGGGAGACAAAGCTCAAGTTCATGTTTAAGCTATCATCTTGTCTAAAGAGCTAAGGGGTGGGGGAAGAGGTATATATAGGCCCAGATCCGTCCAGGGGTAAAAGGGGCATTACAATAAAGTATTGGTGACCATAGATGATAAATAGACGGTTGGGATGAAGTTGACTTCGAGGGGGCCGGCAGTCTTGGCGTGCTCGAGGGCGGCGGTGCGGTGGGGCCGGCGATCTTGGCGTGCTCGAGGCGGCGATGCCGGTGGGGCCGGCGGTGCCGGGGAAGATGGGCCGGCAGTGCCGGGATCGCCCACGGCGATGCCGGCCAGGTGGGGGCAGCGATCATGCCTTGTCGTGGTCGTGGCGGCCGGAGCCCTTCTCCTTCTTCTGCTTCTTCTTCCTTCTTCCTTGCACCATGATGAATGGCTCCTCTTCCCTTCCCTCGCTTCCTTGCACCATGGGTGTTCCTCCTCTCCGGTCCTCGATGATTCTTGTACCTAATGATATGTAGCACACCGATATGAGGTAGCATTCCATTCAAGGTATTGACAAGGTCGAGTATCGAGAGGAAGGAGTTCACCTTGTCGCGTGTAGCGTGGTTTAGGGTTGAAGGTCCACTTGGGGGACTCTTTGGCCATGGTGTAGCGTCGACGATAGGCGGGGTTGCACTTGATGGTCTTGGTGTAGCGACGTCGGTGACCGGGGCTACATCATCTCCCCTTGGGGAAGAGTCGTCCTCGACTCTTGTTCCTCCTCATCGAAGAGGTAGTCCATGACGGTTGTCCCTTGTAGAGTTGGGTAGTCGCGGTCGAAGAAGAACTTGGAGAAAAACCACTTGCGAAGGGAAAGCTCCAAGAGGCATTTGGCAAAAATGGGAACCAAAATAGTGTGGGTGTGTCCAACATGTGGAAGGGCAAAAATTTGTGCATGTAAGAGTTGTAAGGTGTCAAAAATGTGTGGTGTAGCATTGTCCCAAACAAGTGGAACAAACAAAAGGCAAGTGTCGGCGGCAAAATTTGGGGCAAAATTGTTATGTGCAATGGCAAAGCTATGGAGACTTCTAGCTTGGGAAAGTATGGTTGGCGTGAGCCAAGTATGGGTATCCTCAAGTGTCAAAGAATCCATTTCAATTGCCAAAGATGAAATGAGAAATCCAAAGAAGAGCAACTTTATGAATGACATGTGGCACAAGATGCATAAGGTGTCTCTCACATGTATAACATGGTCCTTGAGATTCTCGAAGTGTATGATGAAAGCATCAAGACATACAACAACCATTGTGCCAACAAGATGTGTCAAGATATGTTGCATAAGAAGCAAAAGAGGTGACGAGGCATTGGTCCAAACCGGAGCTCGACAAGACAAGCCGGAAACACACGAGGGCGAAGGCGTTTGGGAACATACCCTTTGGCGTGAATCCCATGGGTTGGATCATGTATCTCGTCCGTGTTGGGGTAGCTCTCAATTGCGCGTTTCGTGAGCTCATGCTCCGTAGCGGTGGAAGTTGTCATTCGTGTACCTATACACACAAAAGAGAAAACAAAAAGCGTGTGTGCATGGTAGAGGAACACATCATCCATCATGATGTTCCATGTCTTGTGCACATCACCATTAGTGTCAATCAAGATAGTATGAAATGCATGGCGATGGTGCATATGGCAAGAAGGTGCATTCATGGCATGTGGTAACTCATGATCATCAAAAATTGAGAAGGCTATGGGGGGCATCTCATGGACAATGAAATAAGCATTCTTGCATACCAAGCATAAGAAAGAGCAATTGTTCGCAATCTTGGAAGCAAGGATCATGGAATAGTGTAAACATGTGGGGCAAAGCATGCGGAAGCTAATAGCATCATTGTCATTATCATTGCAAGCAATACATGGTAAAGAGCAAGTGGTCGACATATTGCAAGCAATGGTGGAAAAATTGAAGCTCTCATAGCATGGCATGGTCATGGTATCACAAGAACTCACTTCCACATGATCAACAATGTTATCAAGCAAAGCATCACATGGGAAAGTGAAAGTAGCATGTGAAGTAGCAAATGGATCATCGAGATCATGCATGCACTCATAAGTCATCATGTCCACTAGTGGGATCATGGCATCATCAACACCTATGTTGTTACCTTTGTAGGCCGACTCATTTGAGGTAGGTGTTGTGGAAGTAGGAGGATCCATGTGGTCGACATGTCCGTCTTGAAGCAAGCATGGTGAGATATCATCATCTTCATGCACCATGTACATCGTCTCCATGAGCGGGAACTCGTCCTCCGTGGAACCTAGTGCAACATAAGAAGACACAAACGAGGGAGAGGTTAATGTGTTAGCAAATGCGATGTCCTCCATGGACCTATCATCTACCTCTCTCAACTCACTTTGTGTATCACTCATGTCCTCCAAATGGAAGCACTCAAACTCGCATATGGGGTGGAAGTCACTCAACTCACTATCACGCTCACTCAAGTGGGCTAAGTGGCTCTCATCCTCACATGGGATTGGTACCAACTCATCAATGAAGCATAGGGGAGTAGGTTCGACTTTCTCATCTCCATGCGCCTCCTTGGTTGAAGGGAAATTCCCATGCTCAACCATCTCAACTCCATGCGCCTCCGTAGGTGAAGGGAGAATCCCATGCTCACCATGCTCAACTCCATCGCCTCCCAAGTCATCCTCAAGCGGTGGCGTCGTGGTGTAGTAGAGAGCTAGGCTCGGATCCACATCAACCTTGAGTTGACCTTGGCGATCTTCATCTTGAAGTGTGGGCGCGATAGGCATCTTGGAGACTTGTGCATTGAGCTCGTCGAAGTAGAGCTTCTTGGCGCTTGGCGTTGTGCATTGCCATGCCACGTGACCCTTGGCCTTGCACACCTCACATAGGAGATTGGGACATTCCCGTGGAGGGTGGCCTTGTTGCTTGCACTTGTAGCATCGGAGTCCATAGGCATGTGACGAGGTAGGGGCCATTGTGGTGGTGGCGCAAGAGGTAGAAGTCGCCTCATGAGGGAGGTATGCGCGATGTGCACTTGCCATCCTTGGAGTGGTAGGCATCCTATCATGGTGTTTGTCGCCTTCATGTCGAGGCTCTCGTCTTCGTGCATCATCACCATGGCTTGAGTGGTGTCGTCGAAGACTCGTGGAAGATGTTGGTCGATGGCGATCATGAAGTGGCTTGTGGCGGCGAAGCTCATGTGGTGACGCATGTCGATGACGGTCCTTGTCATGCCTAGATGATGGCTCATGTGGCTTGGCATGTCGCTTGTGGCGCCTTGTGGAGCTTGGAGAAGAGTGTCGACGACGATCATGTTGGGGACGCTCTTGATGCTCCATATGATGTACTTGAGGTCGACGATCTTGTGCATAAGCACGCTCATGGTGGTGCCTTGTGGAGCTCGGAAAAGTGTGTCGATGGCGATCATGTTGAGGACGCTCTTGATGCTCCATATGATGGTGCCATCTTGGAGGTCCTCTATCTTCATATGTAGCTCCATTGGCGATGTAGGTGTACTTGGGAGCATCGTCTTTGCTCATCGTGGAGCGTAGGTGAGGCTCCGCCATGGTGTCGATGTCGAAGTCGTGGCGTTGCTCCACCATGTCGTTCATGAGTAGTGAGCTAGTGTCGATGTAGAGCTCGTCGATGTCGTCCTCGGGGTGGTCCTCCACCATGTCGTCCATGTCGTCCTCGAGGTGGTGCTCCACCATGTCGTCCATGCATGAGGAGCCATTGTCGATGTAGAGCTCCTTGATGTTGGTCATGTCGGTGATGCTTGGGGAGCCATGGTCGTTGTTGAGCTCCTCGATGTCGGACATGCCGATGATGCTTGTGGAGCTAGAGTCGGTGTCGAGCTCCACATGTTCCTCCACATCCGCGGTGCTTGAGGAGGCATCCTCCTCGAAGTACTCCATGTACTCCTCCGTGTCGTCTCCGTCGCTATACATGTTAGCACGATGGTATCTATATGGTGGATGTGAGTGGAAGAACACTACCTCGCACCCTTACCGTGGTGTGATAAGATCGGGGCGATCCAACAAGCCGAGGTCAAAATCAATTGTATCGGGCACTCACACAAAGACACACGCAAAAGCTAGCAAATATGGTGGTAGGTGAGTGTGGTGGAAAGCCAAAAGTCAAAATCTGAAATCAAGTTTGTTGTTAAGAGTGGGTAAGCTCCAAAAATCAAGTGTCCAAATGGTGATCACTATAAACACGGAAAGGATATGGAACGCACACACGAGACGAACGGGGTTAGTGCGACCAAGGAATGAGCGGAAAAGTGTAAGAACCCAAAAGCAAGGGTGCTCGGTGTCACACTAACACAAGAAGAGATCAAAGCTTTGGTTGCAACTTGAGAGACAACAAGATTCACACGCGGCCTCTCTTCTCTTTTCTCTCTTTTGCTTAAAAGCTTTTTCTCTTTTGTTTTTGGTGGCACTAGACACTCTTTTGTATATGTATGGTGGCACTTGCACTCTTTTGCTCTTTTTGTGTTTTGGCGGCTTTTTCTCGCACTATGTTAGCGTTAGCTCACTTTTGCTATCTTGCCACACGAGTTTTTGCTTAGAAGCTTTACTCCATACGACACACACACCTCACAATCGGGGCCACGTGCAATGTCTCGCAACACTTGATAAGCAATGCTCGATAGGATAGATCGCAAAAGAAAGAGGGGCTACAAGGTGGGGAGCAAGTTATACCTAGATGAAAATGTTAGGCGGTGTCGGAACACACAACTTGCGATGATGGCGACGATGGTGTCGAGTTGCGCCGGAGTCCGGGGTGCCGAAGGTGTCGCCGCGGTGTTGATGTAGACGCGGAAGCTCAATAGACAATCCTTGCACTCCAAAACGGAAACCGAGCAAAATAAGTCAATGCCCGAAAATTTGGGTCACGACGAGCGATCGAAGGTGTCAAAATTTTGGAGTCGGAAAATTTCGGAAATGGTGTCAAAATTGGAGTTAAGATGAAAAGGGGTAACTGTGAAAGTTTAGGGTCAAACGGGCGCCGGAAAGTTGTCAAAATTTGGGGCAAAAAGAGGAGTCAAAACTGGCCGAAACTGGAACAGCCGATGTACATGGCCGGCAGTGCCGCTGTGGGATGGCCGGCAGTGCCGGACTGCACTGGGCGGCAGTGCCGTGGTGCTGTGGCCGGAACTGCCGGGGTCAAAATTTTCTTGCGTGGAAGGAGATGGCCTGGGCGCTGGTTACGGGCGTGCGTGGAGGTGGCCAGGGGCAGAGCGGGAGCTGGGGCGAGCTTGGGCTGGTGGCTGCCTGGCTGGTGCCTTGCGCGCGCTGCAGGTGGTGGCGGTCTGGTTTGGGCGGAAGCTGGGGCGTGGGGCGCGCAGCGCGGGCCGGATCGAGGCGGGGGCGAGTGGGGCGGGGCAGCGGCCGAGCTGCTGCACGAGCGTGGAGGCGAGCCGGGGGCGCGGTGGCCTGCTGTGCTGCGCGCGCGGGCGGCTTGGGCGTCGCTGCTGGAGGCGTGGGACTCGCGCGCGAGCTGTGGGCGAGCGGAGGTGCTGCGTGGTGGTGGTTGCTGCTGGCGGCTTGCGCGGCTCGGGGTGGAGATGCAGCGGGCGAAGGCGAGCGAAAGCAGGAAGTCGAACGGCGGCAGTGCCGGCCAAAATCCACCGGCAGTGCCGGCCTAGCGGCAGTGCCGCTGCTGGTGCACCGGCAGTGCCGGGGAGCACGAACCCGATGAACAGCTCGATGAACTGAGCGGAAATTGGACCCGGAAATCGTCGATTTGCGGAGAAATAGGTGGAATTGGACGGAGAAAATTGGAGGGATTGTAGATCTACCACAGGAACACGAAATCCATGGATCAAAACCACTCAAAACGCAACAAAATCACAGATCGACCAAAGGCAAATTAGGGCTATTTTTTGGGAAATTTTCTAGAAACGAAATTGGGTGGGTGGAGGGTCAAATCCGTGGAAACCAAAGGCTTCTGATACCATATGATGAGGTCTAAGACCCCGTGTGTGGCCCGATCTTGCGGTTGACCCGAAATCCAAAGGGGGAAAGGTGGGAGAGCGCGAAGAACACGATGAACACGAAGAACACGAGGACTCACGCACGCACACCAACCCGATACAACCGATACTTACCCCCGTGGCTCGATGGACCACGCCAATAGAATCAACCCGGGAGAGACGCGAGGTAGAATCCCGGAGTGAGAGATCGGTGTTGGAGAAAAGAGATTGGTGAGGGAGAGAGAGTGACTGGCACTAGAATCTCACTCAACAATATCCAAATCAACAACAAGGGTTGCCTTGATTACAGAGGGATGAAACCCTAGGGAGACAAAGCTCAAGTTCATGTTTAAGCTATCATCTTGTCTAAAGAGCTAAGGGGTGGGGGAAGAGGTATATATAGGCCCAGATCCGTCCAGGGGTAAAAGGGGCATTACAATAAAGTATTGGTGACCATAGATGATAAATAGACGGTTGGGATGAAGTTGACTTCGAGGGGGCCGGCAGTGCCGGCGTGCTCGGGGCGGCAGTGCCGGTGGGGCCGGCAGTGCCGGGGAAGATGGGCCGGCAGTGCCGGGATGCGCCCACCGGCGCTGCCGGCCAGGTGGGGCGGCAAAGTGCCGGCCTTGTCGTGGCTGGCGGCTGGAGCCCCTTCTCCTTCTTCTGCTTCTTCTTCCTTCTTCCTTGCACCATGATGAATGGCTCCTCTTCCCTTCCCTCGCTTCCTTGCACCATGGGTGTTCCTCCTCTCCGGTCCTCGATGATTCTTGTACCTAATGATATGTAGCACACCGATATGAGGTAGCATTCCATTCAAGGTATTGACAAGGTCGAGTATCGAGAGGAAGGAGTTCACCTTGTCGCGTGTAGCGTGGTTTAGGGTTGAAGGTCCACTTGGGGGACTCTTTGGCCATGGTGTAGCGTCGACGATAGGCGGGGTTGCACTTGATGGTCTTGGTGTAGCGACGTCGGTGACCGGGGCTACATCATGGTGGTGGTGGTGGTGGTGGTGGTGGAGATCGCCGGAAGACGAGGTCGAAGGAGTGGCGTTGCGTCGCCCGGTCGGAGGCCCGGTTGGACCGGGTTGTGGACCGGCCCGGCCGGTTGTATGGCCGGTCGACCGGCTTCTGGACCGGACCGGCCGGTCTGTAGCCCGGTTGACCGGTGCTCAACCGGATCGCACGATTTCTCTCTCCTGTTCTTCACGAAAACCAAGCCAAATCGACCAAATCGAGGGGAAACGATGGAATTGGAGGCTAAAAGTTGGGGAAATAGTAGATCAAGCACAACAGCACCAGATCCACGGACCAAAACCACTCAAAACGCAACCAAATCACAGATCGGTCAAGAGGCACTTTGGGGCTATTTTTGGGGATTTTTTGTAAAATTTTCTAGGAACGAAATCGGGTGGGTGGGAGGTCAAATCCGCGGTAACCAAGAGCTTCTGATACCATATGATGAGGTCTAAGACCCCGTGTGTGGCCCGATCTCGCGGATTGACTTCGAAACCAAGGGGGAAGATGGGAAAATGCGAGGAACACGAAGAACACGGCGATGAACACGAGGAACTCCGAGACTCACGCACACACACAACCCGATACACCCGATGCTTACCTCCGTGGCTCGATGGACCACGCCAATAGAATCTCCGAGGAAGAGACACGGTAGAATTCCCGGGAGAGATTGGGATTGGAGAAGAAGAGCTTGGTGAGGGAGAGAGAGTATCTTGTACTAGAATCTCACTCAACAAGTTCCAAATCAACAACCAAGGTGCCTTGATTACAGAGGGATGATACCCAAGGGAGACTAAGCTCAAAGTTAGGTTTGAGTTCAAAACAAGTCTAAAGAGCTAAAGGGGCGTCCTGGGGGTATTTATAGTCTTACAAGGCGTCACAGGCCGAAAAGGTAAGTTCGGGCCGAAAAGATAACTTAAGTCGTGCAGGCCGGTCAGGGGGCCGGTCAGACCGGGCTTTGTGGACCGGCAGTCCGGTTTCGAACCGGGCACAGGGACCGGGCGGCGACCGGACGAGGCTCCAAGTCCCCTGGATGGCGCCCGGATGTCACGAGCGCAAATCCGGTTGCGACCGGCGGTTCGGTCAGGAGGCCGGTCAGACCGGGCTGTGGACCGGGTGATCCGGTCAGGGAGCCGGTCTGACCGGGTTCTGGACCGGCCGTCCGTCTTCTCTTCCTTGCGCTCTTCGGGCGACTTCCTGTCCAGCTCCATGTCCATCTTCGTGTCCATCTTCTTGTCCAGCTGCTCCTCTCCTCCCTTTGACCATGGCGTATCCTCCTCTTGGTGACCTTGATGCTCCTTGTACCTAATGACACATAACACGTCGGCATGAGGTAGCAATCCATCCAAAGGTGTACCAAGATCAAGGGTGGTGAGGAGCGAGTTCACCTCATCATGTAGCGCTTTGACTCGGGCTCGTGTCATCGGTCCACTTGGGGGACTTGTTGGTCTTGGTGTAGCGACGTCGGTGACTGGGGCTACATCACAACCATACAAGAACATGTACTTCGTCAAGCTACCCGCCTCAACGCCAAGAAGAAGGAAAGGATATTTCAAGAAGGAGACCTCGTTTGGGTTCACCTCCGGAAGGAACGGTTCCCTCGTGAGCGCAACTCCAAGCTCAAGCCAAGAGGAGATGGCCCCTTCAAGGTTCTCAAACGCATCAACAACAACGCGTACGTCATCGACATCCCCACCTCCAAGTACTTGGTGAGCAACACCTTCAACGTTGCGGACTTGTCGCCATATCATGAAGATGAAGAGGAACAAGAGTCGAGGACGACTCTTTCCCAAGGGGGGGGAGATGATGCGGGGTGGCCTTCGGTCACCTCCACACCAAGACCAACAAGTCCCCCAAGTGGACCGATGACACGAGCCCGAGTCAAACCGCTACATGATGAGGTGAACTCGCTCCTCACCACCCTTGATCTTGGTACACCTTGGGACGGATTGCTACCTCATGCCGACGTGTTATGTGTCATTAGGTACAAGGAGCATCAAGGTCACCAAGAGGAGGAAACGCCATGGTCAAAGGGAGGGGAGGAGCAGCTGGACAAGAAGATGGACACGAAGATGGACATGGAGCTGTACAGGAAGTCGCCCGAAGAGCGCAAGGAAGAGAAGACGGACGGCCGGTCCAGAACCCGGTCAGACCGGCCCCCTGACCGGATCACCCGGTCCACAGCCCGGTCTGACCGGCCTCCTGACCGGGCCGCCCGGTCAGAAACCGGGATTCGCGCTCGTGACATCCGGGCGCCATCCAGGGGACTTGGAGCCTCGTCCGGTCTCCGCCCGGTCACAGGCCCGGTCTGAAACCGGCCTGCCCGGTCACAGGCCCGGTCCGACCGGCCCCCTGACCGGCCTGCACGACTTAAGTTATATTTTCGGCCCGAACTTACCTTTTCGGCCTGTGACGCCTTGTAAGACTATATAAGCACCCCAAGCACCCCTTTAGCTCTTTAGACTTGTTTTGAACTCAAACCTACCTTTGAGCTTAGTCTCCCTTGGGTATCATCCCTCTGTAATCAAGGCACCTTAGTTGTTGACTTTGAACTTGTTGAGTGAGATTCTAGTACAAGCTACTCTCTCTCCCTCACCAAGTTCTTCCTCTCCAACTCCAATCTCTCCCCGGGGAATTCTATCGCGTGTCTCTTCCTCGGAGATTCTATTGGCGTGGTCCATCGAGCCACGGAGGTAAGCATCGGGTGTATCGGGTTGTGTGTGTGCGTGAGTCTCGGAGTTCCTCGTGTTCGTCGCGTTCTTCGTGTTCCTCGCGCTTTCCCATCTTCCCCCTTGGTTTCGAAGTCAATCCGCGAGATCGGGCCACACACGGGGTCTTAGACCTCATCATGGAAGCATCAAGTCACTGAAGCTCTGTCCGGTTTCCAAACCAAGCTAAGAAAGGCATTGAAAATGAAGTTCTGCTCTAAAACATCTCTCATTCCATTTTGGTGCTCGCGCAGTTGCATGCTACCCACATGTTAAGGTACGTGTCTCTGGCATGTAGAGAACTACGATTATTGGCGAAAAATATATCGAAATGGAAACTGTAAAAAAAAACCTCTCAGGTCAACCTGATGTGACGAGACATCACTGCACCAAACGTCGTCGCAAATTTATAGATGGGTGGCGTGCTAGTATACCAACAGTCAAATCGGCGCCCAGTCGCAGCAGCAGCCTAGAGTACTACCTAGTTTTTGCCCCTTGCATGTCTATCATCTTCTTCTTCACCCTCCCAGAATCACGCGCACGCGCAGTATCTCGATCCCCACCACGCCGCATCGTTCCTTCCATAGCGCTCGCCCTCTCCTCCGAAATCCCCAAGCGCGGTTGCATCCGCCATCCACCTAAATCCATCTTCACGTGATGAATTATTCTAGGCTTTGCCGGGGCGGCGGGGAAGGCCACTGGGAGGCTCTCACCGGCGACAACACCGACCTCATCGCTTCGCATCTGGACGTTACCTACACCGTCCGACTTGCCGCATGTTCCAGGGAGCTCTACGACCGGATCAGCAAGGATGAAGGTAAGATGCACCATTGGGGTGAACCCTGCCTGTTGATGCCTCCGCCTGCTTATTGGTTCGATGAACACTGGGATTGGGCGACAGCATCTCGTCTGCATGATACCGTGTACGACCTGGTGCCCCTCGACCATCCTCGCCGTTCTGTCGCCCTGCCGTTCATGCACGACAGAAAATGGCTTGGCGTGAACGGCGACTGGATCGCCGCCGCCGATCATCATGGGTACCAGTGGTGCCTTGTGAACGTCTACACCGAGCGACATATCCCCCTTCCATCCCTACCTGCTTCGAAGATCGATCATTGTAGTTTTTCATATCAACCTGCATACTCTTTTAACTGGGGTCCAGCAATTGATTTGTTGAAGATTGTAATCTGCCAAGTGCCCACAAAAGGTGGGAGGTACGCAGATTACAAGCTCATCGCCTTGACAAAACGATTTTCTACCTTGAAGGGGGTGGCGACTGGAGAATGCTGGAGGCCCTTACACCTGCACCTGATTATCCAAATTACTGTGATGCCATTGAACTCGGTGGCCACGTTTTTGCGGTGGACGAAACTGACGGCTCCACGTACTTCTGGGACACCGCAAATGGTATTTTTTCAGTCCTTTTGCATTGCATGATACACTGCCTTAACCAATGAAGTTATTAATGAACTACCTTGTTTATATTTTACCTTTCTTAAATGACTTAATGATCACACCCCCTTTTGCTGAATATGAATGAACCGTTGCTTGCAATGAATTAGTAGTACTAATTAGCCACCAACAAACATAGTACGCTCAGTATGTGATTGCATTCCTGAATTAGTAACTCTACGCCAATGCAGAATATGGATGTAATTAACCAGTATCTCAAAAGATAACGTAGCACTATGAAGGCACCCTTTTTGATAACCTTTTACACCCATTGTTTCATATATAACTAATTGATTTTGCCTCCAAAAGGAGGACGAGAGACCCCCGCCATCTGCATCAGAGAGATGCATAAGGACTTTCATAAGTATATGACTTAACGATCACATCCTTTATCTGAATATGAATGAACCGTTGCTTGCAATGAATTAGTACTAGTCAGTCATCAGCAAACATAGTATACTCCGTATGTGAATGCATTCCTGAATTAGTAACTCTATGCAACTGCAGAATATGGATGTAATTAACAAGTATCTCAAATGTTAACGTAGAAACAGAAAAATAGAAGGAAATCGTTTGTAATTACATGCGTAGCTTATATTTTCTAGAGATCGGGGAAAAAGCGTTGATTGGATGTACCTACATGCAGATCAAACAGTTCTTTGTTTATATCGGTGAACAATCTGCAAAATGGTATAATTAATTTTGTTTTTGATAATTATTTCTCCCATTTTCTTGAATAGATTTCAGTTTCCCACAATTATCTTTGATTAGTGATTGTGACGTCCCCTTGATGCGTGTGGTTGGCACGTCCGTTGGGAACCCCAAGAGGAAGGTGTGATGCGCACAGCGGCAAGTTTCCCTCAGTAAGAAACCAAGGTTTAATCGAACCAGTAGGAGTCAAGAAGCACGTTGAAGGTTGATGGCGGCGGGATGTAGTGCGGCGCAACACCAGTGATTCCGGCGCCAACGTGGAACCTGCACAACACAACCAAAGTACTTTGCCCCAACGAAACAGTGAGGTTGTCAATCTCACCGGCTTGCTGTAACAAAGAGTTAACCGTATTGTGTGGAAGATGATTGTTTGCACAAAACAGTAGAACAAGTATTGCAGTAGATTGTATTTCAGTAAAGAGAATTGGACCGGGGACCACAGTTCACTAGAGGTGTCTCTCCCATAAGACGAACAGCATGTTGGGTGAACAAATTACAGTTGGGCAATTGACAAATAAAGAGAGCATGACCATGCACATACATATCATGATGAGTATAGTGAGATTTAATTGGGCATTACGACAAAGTACATAGACCGTCATCCAACTGCATCTATGCCTAAAAAGTCCACCTTCAGGTTATCATCCGAACCCCTTCCAGTATTA
Source organism: Lolium perenne (assembly GCF_019359855.2). Lineage (NCBI taxonomy): Eukaryota > Viridiplantae > Streptophyta > Magnoliopsida > Poales > Poaceae > Lolium > Lolium perenne. Next base: position 132,747,561 of record NC_067245.2, read on the forward strand.
AGTTGCTAACAACAGACAATTGCATTAAGTATGGTGCGTAATGTAACTAGTGACTACATCCTTGAACATAGCACTAATGTTTTATCCCTAGTGGCAACAGCACAACACAACCTTAGAGCTTTCACTCTCCTTGATCATGTTGCATCATACTCCTCTCTTGATCCTTGAAAACTTCCTCCACACCAAACTCGAAACAACTCATTAGAGGGTTAGTGCACAATATAAATTGACATATTCAGAGGTGACACAATCATTCTTAACACTTCTGGACATTGCATAATGCTACTGGACATTAATGGATCAAAGAAATTAATCCAACATAGCGAAAGAGGCAATGCGAAATAAAAGGCAGAATCTGTCAAAACAGAACAGTTCGTATTGACGAATTTTAAAATGGCACCAGACTTGCTCAAATGAAAATGCTCAAATTGAATGAAAGTTGCGTACATATCTGAGGATCATGCACGTAAATTGGCTTAATTTTCTGAGCTACCTACAGGGAGGTGGACTCAGATTCGTGACAGCAAAGAAATCTGGAACTGTGCAGTAATCCAAATCTAGTACTTACTTTTCTATCAACGGCTTAACTTGGCACAACAAAACACAAAACTAAGATAAGGAGAGGTTGCTACAGTAGTAAACAACTTCCAAGACACAAAATAAAAACAAAGTACTGTAGGTAAAAACATGGGTTGTCTCCCATAAGCGCTTTTCTTTAACGCCTTTCAGCTAGGCGCAGAAAGTGTGTATCAAGTATTATCAAGAGACGAAGTGTCAACATCATAATTTGTTCTCATAATGGAATCAAAAGGTACCTTCATTCTCTTTCTAGGGAAGTGTTCCATACCTTTCTTGAGAGGAAATTGATATTTTATATTACCTTCCTTCATATCAATAACAGCACCAACAGTTCGAAGAAAAGGTCTTCCCAATATAATGGGACAAGATGCATTGCATTCAATATCCAAGACAACAAAATCAACGGGAACAAGGTTATTGTTAACGGTAATGCGAACATTATCAACTTTACCCAAAGGTTTCTTTGTAGAATGATCAGCAAGATTAACATCCAAATAACAATTTTTCAGCGGTGGCAAGTCAAGCATATTATAAATTTTCTTAGGCATAACAGAAATACTTGCACCAAGATCACATAAAGCATTACAATCAAAATCTTTAACCTTCATCTTAATGATGGGCTCCCAACCATCCTCTAGCTTTTTAGGAATAGAGGCTTCACGCTCTAGTTTCTCTTCTCTAGCTTTTATGAGAGCATTTGTAATATGATGCGTGAAAGCCAAATTTATAGCACTAGCATTAGGACTTTTAGCAAGTTTTTGCAAGAACTTTATAACTTCAGAGATGTGGCAATCATCAAAATTCAAACCATTATAATCTAAAGCAATGGGGTCATCATCCCCAATGTTGGAAAAAATTTCAGCAGCTTTATCAAAGGCAGTTTCAGCAGTTTTAGCAGTTTGAGCGCTTTTTCGCGCTTTGCATTAGAAGTGGAAACATTGCTAACACCAATTCTTTTATTAGTATTAGTAGGAGGTGCAGCAACATGTGTAGCATTAGCATTACTAGTGGTGGTAATAGTCCAAACTTTAGCTATATTCTTTTCTTTAGCTAGTTTTTCATTTTCTTCTCTATCCCACCTAGCACCTTGAGTTCAGCCATTAATCTTATATTCTCATTAATTCTAACTTGAATGGCATTTGCTGTAGTAACAATTTTATTATGATGATTCTCATTAGGCAAAACTTTTGATTTTAAAAGATCAACATCAGCAGCAAGACTATCGACTTTAGAAGCAAGTATATCAATTTTCCCAAGCTTTTCTTCAACAGATTTGTTAAAAGCAGTTTGTGTACTAATAAATTCTTTAAGCATGGCTTCAAGTCCAGGGGGTGAATTCCTATTATTGTTGTAAGAATTCCCATAAGAATTACCATAGCCGTTGCCATTATTATAAGGATATGGCCTATAGTTGTTACTAGAATTGTTCCGGTAAGCCTTGTTGTTGAAATTATTATTTTTAATGAAGTTTACATCAACATGTTCCTCTTGTGCAACCAATGAAGCTAACGGAACATTATTAGGATCAATATTAGTCCTATCATTCACAAGCATAGACATAATAGCATCAATCTTATCACTCAAGGAAGAGGTTTCTTCGACAGAATTTACCTTCTTACCTTGTGGAGCTCTTTCCGTGTGCCATTCAGAGTAATTGATCATCATATTATCAAGAAGCTTTGTTGCTTCACCAAGAGTGATGGATAAAGGTACCTCCAGCAGCTGAATCCAATAAATTCCGTGAAGAAAAATTTAGTCCTGCATAGAAGGTTTGGATGATCATCCAAGTAGTCAGTCCATGGGTTGGGCAATTTTTAACCAGAGATTTCATTCTTTCCCAAGCTTGAGCAACATGTTCAGTATCTAATTGTTTAAAATTCATTATGCTACTCCTCAAAGATATAATTTTAGCAGGGGGATAATATCTACCAATAAAAGCATCCTTGCATTTAGTCCATGAATCAATACTATTCTTAGGCAGAGATAGCAACCAATCTTTAGCTCTTCCTCTTAATGAGAAAGGGAACAATTTTAATTTAATAATATCACCATCTACATCTTTATATTTTTGCATTTCACATAATTCAACAAAATTATTAAGATGGGCAGCAGCATCATCAGAACTAACACCAGAAAATTGCTCTCGCATAACAAGATTCAGTAAAGCAGGTTTAATTTCAAAGAATTCTGCTGTAGTAGCAGGTGGAGCAATAGGTGTGCATAAGAAATCATTATTATTTGTGGTTGTGAAGTCACACAACTTAGTGTTTTCAGCGTTGGCCATTTTAGCAATAGTAAATAAAACAAACTAGATAAAGTAAATGCAAGTAAACTAATTTTTTGTGTGTTTTAGATATAGCAAACAAGATAGCAAATAAAGTAAAACTAGCAACTAATTTTTTTGTATTTTGATTTAGTGCAGCAAACAAAGTAGTAAATAAAACTAAGCAAGACAAAAACAAAGTAAAGAGATTGAGAAGTGGAGACTCCCCTTGCAGCGTGTCTTGATCTCCCGGCAACGGCGCCAGAAATTTGCTGCTGGCGTGCAGTTGACGTGGGAGATAGAAATCTTTGTGGTGTAACTTTTCTTCAGGTCCCCGGCAACGGCGCCAGAAATTTGCTTGATGCGTGTGGTTGGCACGTCCGTTGGGAACCCCAAGAGGAAGGTGTGATGCGCACAGCGGCAAGTTTCCCTCAGTAAGAAACCAAGGTTTAATCGAACCAGTAGGAGTCAAGAAGCACGTTGAAGGTTGATGGCGGCGGGATGTAGTGCGGCGCAACACCAGTGATTCCGGCGCCAACGTGGAACCTGCACAACACAACCAAAGTACTTTGCCCCAACGAAACAGTGAGGTTGTCAATCTCACCGGCTTGCTGTAACAAAGAGTTAACCGTATTGTGTGGAAGATGATTGTTTGCACAAAACAGTAGAACAAGTATTGCAGTAGATTGTATTTCAGTAAAGAGAATTGGACCGGGGACCACAGTTCACTAGAGGTGTCTCTCCCATAAGACGAACAGCATGTTGGGTGAACAAATTACAGTTGGGCAATTGACAAATAAAGAGAGCATGACCATGCACATACATATCATGATGAGTATAGTGAGATTTAATTGGGCATTACGACAAAGTACATAGACCGTCATCCAACCGCATCTATGCCTAAAAAGTCCACCTTCGGGTTATCATCCGAACCCCTTCCGGTATTAAGTTGCTAACAACAGACAATTGCATTAAGTATGGTGCGTAATGTAACTAGTGACTACATCCTTGAACATAGCACTAATGTTTTATCCCTAGTGGCAACAGCACAACACAACCTTAGAACATTCTCTCACTGTCCCAGGTTTCAATGCTCGCAGCAACCCACGAGCGAGCCTAACTACTCCCTCTTGGAGTTAATAGCAAAAACTTGGCCAGAGTATCTACTAGTAACGGAGAGCATGCAAGATCATAAACAACACATAGCATAACTTTGATAATCAACATAACAAGTATTCTCTATTCATCGGATCCCAACAAACGCAACATATAGAATTACAGATAGATGATCTTGATCATGTTAGGCAGCTCACAAGATCCGACAATGATAGCACAATGGGGAGAAGACAACCATCTAGCTACTGCTATGGACCCATAGTCCAGGGGTAGACTACTCACACATCACACCGGAGGCGACCATGGCGGCGTAGAGTCCTCCGGGAGATGATTCCCCTCTCCGGCAGGGTGCCGGAGGCGATCTCCTGGATCCCCCGAGATGGGATCGGCGTTGGCGGCGTCTCTGGAAGGTTTTCCGTATCGTGGCTCTCGTGCGGGGGTTTCGTCACGGAGGCTATTTGTAGGCGGAAGGGCAGGTCAAGAGGCGGCAGGGGGGCCCCACACCACAGGGCCGCGCGGCCAAGGGGGGGGCCGCGCCGCCCTAGGGTGTGGCCCCTCCGTGGCCCCTCTTCGTCTCTCCTTCGGACTTCTGGAAGCTTCGTGAGAAAATAGGCCCCTGGGCTTTGATTTCGTCCAATTCCGAGAATATTTCCTTACTAGGATTTCTGAAACCAAAAACAGCAGAAAACAGCAACTGGCACTTCGGCATCTTGTTAATAGGTTAGTTCCAGAAAATGCACGAATATGACATAAAGTGTGCATAAAACATGTAGATAACATCAATAATGTGGCATGGAACATAAGAAATTATCGATATGTCGGAGACGTATCACCCCTCATTCAAAATAACTCAGGTTATCTTTTTCCTAATTTAGTGTTATTTAAGTTTGAGTAAGTTTACGACTAATATCTACAACCTCATAAATATATAAGATTTAGCACCTGCAGGCCTAGCAAAGTTAGCTGCCTGTAGTCCCCTGTATAGTTCTTTCTTTTTGCTTTCTCAGTTTTTCGTAGCCTTGCTACAACCCTGTATGCTCTAATATATAATGATGCACAACTAGGCATGTGTTCGAGAAAAGAAAATCTAAATATCTTTTGTAATATATGAACCTATATTGATGTTTTAGATGTTGGTAGTATAACTTTCGATAAACTTGAACAGACTTAAATCAGTTTAACTTAGCACAACCATATGGCGTACCTTTTTTAGAACGCGAAAATGAGGTAAACAAATACCATGTGTACCCTTTACTATCAATAGTAGAGAAGAGATTATGAACCTTCAACTCTAAAATGCAAATTCTTCTACTGAATGGATAGCTGCATCTGATACCTATTTTGCAAATGTTACCAGACTTGGGGTTAGCTATAAAAAGGCATTTCTTTCTTGTGAAGCTTAATGCACTACCAACACAACCAAAAGTCTGAACTGATCGCAAGGGCGGCAATTTTAGGATAAATTGCGAAAGCCAGGACTCGAACTCGAGACCCTGGCTCTGACACCATGTCAAGCTTCATCGACTAGCCAACACAACCAAAAGTCTGAACTGATGGAAAGGTCTAGGCAATCCACTTATACAGTTAAACATTTCTTACCCTTCGGGTGGTCACAGGGAAGCTCTCTAATAGATCACTTAAGACAAAGGGAATTAACTACAGCACAGGACTTAAACTTAAGATGATATATATTTGTCAAATTTGAATGTATCTATATGCTTTCACTGTCTAGATACATCTGAATTTGGACAAATCTCAGACACTTTCAGTGGGACAGAGGTAGTATATAACTGTGTATACACTAACTAGTGTCTAGTTTTGGCGAAGTTAAGACTAGTTTCGTGGGATGGATGCAGTATAACTGATATATTGGACACTCGATTTGAACACATGAATGACCAATGTCCTTAGCTTACATAGTCGTATTTATACTGTGAGCATGAACGATGAACAATGCTGCTGTTTGAATATGGTTGCCAGTAACACCCTATTCATCTCCATTTCTAATATTGCAGAAAACCTGATGCTCCCGTTTGTAATCCCGCCACCGGTGGTGGATGATCAGCAGTACGCGTGGTTCCCCGCTCCATCTGCTGATGGCAAGCGATTGATGATCATCCTTACAGTAAACAACATTGGGATTGCCAATGCTGAAGTACCTCCTGACATTCCCTATGCTGCTAATGGGCTTCAGCTACGGCAGTATCCTCCTGTTGCCACCTACGTCTTTGAGCAGGATCCCTTATCTACTGCACGTGCAGGAGACTCTCTTTGGAGGCAGGTTAACAGCCTCGGCGACCACTCTCTGTTCCTCGGACTCAATTACCCGATCATTGCCAATCTGAAGAAGCGTGAATCCAAAGCTCCTGATGGCACATTGGTTCCATTCATGAGGAAAAACTGCGTCTACACAGCATACCGGAAGTTTCTTCATAATGAATACCCTAAAATTTTGGGCTGCAACCTCCAGCCAGATGAAGGTGAGACTGTGGGAGTTATCAGCCTTCCCAGAGATGGTTGGGGTATTGTCCGACAAGCGGCTATGTGGTTTAAGCCTGCTTTAAACATTGCCCGTTCGGTGTTACCTTTAAAAAAACACTGACGCACTTTTTTATTATGCTTGAAGTGTTGAGAAGTAGTACACTGTTTTTAGTACGTACTAGTTTGAATCAGTTTATTTGAACACTGCCCTGCTTTTGTATTTCGTGTTGCCTTCATATTATAACCCATGCATGGCTGTTTTAGGATTGACTTTATTTCAGTACTATAATTACAATGTGTGTACGTCCTTTATAATATAGCCACCTCTTGTTGTGCCAAAAAGAAGGCACATACCAACACATGACTTTGGTTGTGCATGTGCGGTCCACACAATGTAGCTACCCAGTTGAAAATGTCAAATTAAGCTGGTCCGCACAATGTAGCTACCCAGTTGAAAACGTCAAAAAAAAAAAAATAGCCACCTCTTGTTGATCATACTCATGAGAGGACCATTCCTATTTTTTTCGCCGCTAAAGGGTAAAGTACATCCCTGGGGGCAGTGATTCTTGCTGCAGGCCACTAAACATGCATCAACTACGAGCAAGGAAGTAGATGAGCGACCTAGGTGACTGTGCGGACCCCACTTGTGGACCAAAGAAAAAACATGTCAATACGGAACAGATGTACATACGACAACTCCTATATGATATGTGTATGTACGATTGAGCATCTGGAGGTGTGCTGCCACCTGCTACCTCACACGAAGGGTTTGGATCTTGTGTTTCGTACACGGATCGGACTGAAATTGTCGTGTGCATAGCAAGGTTCATGTCAATAAGGCTGAGTTTGGCATCTAAGTCTAGGCAACAAATACTTTTGGGTTCCAACGGCCATCTACATGGTATTTGCTATTGGCCTACTTGCTCCGGCTGTCGAAGCCCAATAACTAGAAATGGGCCTTTCTGCTCATGCAATGTCAGCCCTTTCCTAAAGAACCACAGATCCTATGATTGGCAAAAAACAAAAACACGGAGATTCTACATAAAAGTTGTTTGTATTTTTTTTATTGGGTTGCAATTTTTGAAACTGCTCATGGCCAATATGAAAATCCTTGATCGCTCCATACCCACATGGATCACGGTATTTTTAAAAATTCATAAAGTGGATTTGAAATTTAAAACATATCCTAATAATTCCATGATATATATTCTATTAACTTGCAAGATCTTGGAGCGAAAGAGCTTGTATTAGTCTGCAAAAATAATACAGATAAACCTGTCATTAACAAGAAATGAAGGTTTATCGTCCAAAGAGGATGCCATGTGGGACCCATGAGCCAGCAGCGTCCTCAACATTTCAAATGCGGTAGGATATCCAAAAAAAAAGAAGCAAGTATCCCGAAAATAGGGGTCAAAAATAAATCATAGAAAGGAAACATTTATAGTTCAGAGAGTCTGACATGTGGGACAGATCTGCCAGCAGCATCCTCATCATTTCAAAGTCGGCAGAGGATCAAAAGAAAAAAAGGCAACTAGCCAGAAATTAGGGGTCAAAAGTAAATCCAACAAAGGAAACTTTTATTCTTCATAGAAGATGACATGTGGGACCGACTGCCAAAGATCGTCCTCATCGTTTCAAAGGCCGCAGGGGATCAAAAGAAAAAGGCAAATATCCAGAAATTAGGGGTAAAAAATAAATCCAACAAAGGAAAGGTTTATTGTTCATAGAGGCTGACATGTGGGACCCATGAGCCAGCAGCCTCCTCAATTTCAAAGGCGGCATAGGATCGAAAGAAAAAGGCAAGTGACCAAAAATTAGGGGGTAAAAAAAATCCAAGAAAAGAAACTTTATTGTACATAGATGATGAAATGCGGGTCCCATGAGGCAGCTACTTACTCAACGTTTCAGAGGCGGCATGAGATCGAAAGAAAAAGGAAAGTGACCAAATATCAGTAGCAAAGAAACTTTTATTGTACATAGAGGATGACATATGGGTCCCATTTTGCAGCAGCGGTCTCAACGTTTCATAGGCGGCATGAGATCGAAAAAAAAATGCAAGTGCCAAAACATCAGTAGCAAAAAATAAACGAAGAAAAGAAACTTTATTGTACATAGAGTATGACATGCGGGTTCCATTTTTCAGCAGTGGTCTTAACGTTTCCAAGGGGCACGGGATCGAAAGAAAAAGGAAGTGACCAAATATCAGGAGCCAAAAATAATCCAAGAAAAGAAACTTTATTGTACATAGAGGATGACATGCGGGTCCCATTTTGCAGCAGCGGTCTCAACGTTTCCAAGGCGGCACAGGATCAAAAGAAAAAGGAAGTAACCAGAAATCAGGGGTAAAAATAATTCCAAGAAAGGAAACTTTTATTCTACATAGAGGATGACTTGCGGGACCCACGAGCCAGCAGCTTCCTCAACGTTTCAGAAGCGGCATGATACCGAAAGAAAAAGGCAAGTGACAAATATCAGGTCCCAAAAATAATCCAAGAAAAAACGATTATTGTACATAGAGGATGACATGCGGGTCCCATTTTGCAGCAGTGTTCTCAACGTTTCAAAGTTGGCATGAGATCGAAAGAAAAAGGCAAGTGACAAATATCAGGAGCCAAAAATAATCCATGAAAGAAACTTTTATTGTGCATAGAGGATGACATGCGGGTCCCATCATGCAGCAGCGGTCTCGACGTTGCCAAGGCGGCATAGGACCAAAAGAAAAAGGAAGTAGGCAGAAATTAGGGGGTCAAAAATAAACTCCAAAAAAAGAAAGTTGATTGTACATAGAGGATGACATGCGGGTCTCATGAGTCAGCAGCTTACTCAACGTTTCCAAGGCGAGGGGATCAAAAGAAAATCAGAGGGTGAAAAAAATCAAAGAAAAGAAAGTTTTATAGTACATAGAGGATGACATGCGGGTCCCATGAGCCAGCAGGTTCCTCAACGTTTCAAAGGTGGCATGAGATCGAAAGAAAAAGGCAAGTGACCAAATATCAGGAGCCAAAAATAATAATCCAAGAAAAGTAATTTTTATTGTACATAGAGGATGACATGTGGGTCCCATTTTTGCCGCAGCGGTCTCAGCGTTTCGAAGTCGGCATAAGATGGAAAGAAAAAGGCAAGTGACAAATATCAGGAGCCAAAAATAATCCAAGAAAAGAAATTATTGTACATAGAGGATGACATGCGGGTCCCATTTAGCAGCAGAGTTCTCAACGTTTCCAATGCGGCACTGGACCAAAAAAAAAAAGGAAGTAGCCGTAAATCAGGGGGTCAAAAAAATCCAAGAAAAGAAAGGTTTCAATTGGGCTGCATCTGGCCGTCTGGGCCTTCGAAGTATCCTGCTGACGCCTTTGGACTCGTACAATTTCAGCCCACTCCAAAACAGGAAAGTCCTATGCTTCGCAAAAACAAAAAACAAGGAGATTCAACATATAAGTTTGTTTATTTAAAAATAAAGATTTATTTTTTCCGTTTGCAATAGCTCAGAGCGAAATACACTGTTTATTGTCTGCAAAATAATCAAGATATCACATGTTTTTGTACGGGGAGGCTGACATCGGGGACCCATGAGCCAGCAGCGTCGTGAACGTTTTAAAGACGGCAGAGGATCGAAAGAAAAAATAAACCAAAAATCAGTTGGTAAAAAAAAACATTTATCGTTCTGAGAGGATGACATGCGGGACCCATGAGGCAGCAGCATCCTCAACGATTGCAGGGGATCAAAAGAAAAAAAGGAAATATCCAGAAATTAATTAGGGGTTCAAAATAAATCCATCAAAGGAAAGTTTTATTGTTCATAGAGGATGACATGTGGGACCAACCTGCCAATAGCGTTCTCATCGTTTCAAAGGGGGCAGGAGATCAAAAGAAAAAGGCAAGTAGCCAGAAATTAGGGGTAAAAAAGAAATCCAAGAAAGGAAACTTTTATTGTTCGTAGAGGATGACATGCGGGACCCATGAGCCAGCAGCTTACTTAAAGTTTCAAAGGCGGCATGAGATCGAAAGAAAAAGGCAAGTGACAAAATATCAGGAGCCAAAGATAATCCAAGAAAAGAAACTTTATTTACATAGAGGATGAGATGCGGGTCCCATTTTGCAGCAGCGGTCCCAACGTTTCAAATGCGGCTTGAGATCAAAAGAAAAAGAAAGTAGCCCGAAATTAGGGGTCAAAAAAATCCAAGAAAATAAAGTTGATGGACATAGAGGATGACATGCGGGTCCCATGAGCTAGCAGGTTCCTCAACGTTTCTAACGTGGCATGAGATCGAAAGAAAAAGGCAAGTGACCAAATATGAGGAGCCAAAAATAATTCAAGAAAAGAAAGTTTTATAGTACATAGAGGATGACATGCGGGTCCCATGATCCTGCAGGTTCCTCAACGTTTCAAACGTGGCATGAGATGGAAAGAAAAAGGCAAGTGACCAAATATCAGGAGCCAAAAATAATTCAAGAAAAGAAACTTGATTGTACATAGAGGATGACATGCGGGTCCCATTTAGCAGCAGCGGTCTCACCGTTTGAGAGGCTGCGCGGGATCGAAAGAAAAAGGCAAATGACCAAATATCAGGAGCCAAAAATAATCCAAGAAAAGAAATTTTATTGTACATACAGGATGACATGCGGGTCCCATTTTGCAGCAGCGGTCTCAACATTTCCAAGGCGGCACAGGACCAAAAGAAAAATGAAGTAGCCAGAAATCAGGGGGTGAAAAAAATCCAAGAAAAGAAAGATTTCAATTGGGCTGCATCTGGACATCTGGGCCTTCGAACTATCCTGCTGGGCCTTTTGACTCGTACAATTTCAGCCCACTCCAAAACAGGAAAGTTCGGATTTTTCTAAAAAAAACAGGAAAGTTCTATGCTTCGCAAAAACACAAAACAAGGAGATTCAACATATAAGTTTGTTTATGTAAAAATAAAGATTTAATTTATCCGCTTGCAATAGCTCAGAGCGAAATACAATGTTTATTGTCTGCAAAATAATCAAGATATCACATGTTTCTTGTACGGGGAGGCTGACATCGGGGACCCATGAGCCAGCAGCGTCGTCAACGTTTTAAAGGCGGCAGGGGATGGAAAGAAAAAATAAACCAAAAATCTTTTGGTAAAAAATCCAAGAAAAGAAACATTTTCGTTCTGAGAGGATGACATGCGGGACCCATGAGGTAGCAGCATCCTCAGCGTTTATTGTTCATAGAGGTTGCCATGTGGGACCCGTGAGCCAGCATCGCCCTGAACGTTTTAAAGGCTGCAGGAGATCGAAAGAAAAAATAAGCCAAAAATCGTTTGGTCAACAAAATCCAAGAAAAGAAACATTTACCGTTCTGAGAGGATGACATGCGGGACCCATGAGGCAGCAGCATCCTCAACGATTCCAAGGTGGCAGGGGATCAAAGGAAAAAAGGAAATATCCCAAAATTAATTAGGGGTTCAAAATAAATCCATCAAAGGAAACTTTTATTGTTCACAGAGGATGACATGTGGGACCGACCTGCCAACAGCGTCCTCATCGTTTCAAAGGGGGCAGGAGATCAAAAGAAAAAGGCAAATAGCCAGAAATTAGGGGTCAAAAATAACTCCAAGAAAGGAAACTTTTATTGTTCGTAGAGGATGACATGCGGGACCCATGAGCCAGCAGCTTACTCAACATTTCAAAGGCGGCATGAGATCGAAAGAAAAAGGCAAGTGACAAAATATCAGGAGCCAAAGATAATCCAAAAAAAACTTTATTGTACATAGAGGATGACATGCGGGTCCCAATTAGCAGCAGCGATCTCAACGTTTCAAATGCGGCTTGAGATCAAAAGAAAAAGAAAGTTGATTGTACATAGAGGATGACATGCGGGTCCCATGAGTCAGCAGCTTACTCAACGTTTCCAAGGCGGCGAGGATCAAACGGAAAAGGAAATAGCCAAAAATCAGAGGGTGAAAAAAACCCCAAGAAAATAAACTTTTATTGCACTTAGAGGATGACATGCGGGTCCCATGAGCCAGCAGGTTCCTCAACGTTTCAAACGTGGCATGAGATCGAAAGAAAAAGGCAAGTGACCAAATATCAGGAGCCAAAAATAATTCAAGAAAAGAAACTTGAGTGTACATAGAGGATGACATGCGGGTCCCATTTAGCAGCAGCGGTATCACCGTTTGAGAGGCTGCACGGGATCGAAAGAAAAAGGCAAGTGACCAAATATCAGGAGCCAAAAATAATCCAAGAAAAGAAATTTTATTGTACATAGAGGATGACATGCGTGTCCCATGAGCCTGCAGGGTCCTCAACGTGGCATGAGATCGAAAGAAAAATGCAAGTGACCAAATATCAGGAGCCAAAAAATAATTCAAGAAAAGAAACTTGATTGTAGATAGAGGATGACATGCGGGACCCATTTAGCAAGAGCGGTATCACCGTTTGAGAGGCTGCAGGGGATCGAAAGAAAAAGGCAAGTGACCAAATATGAGGTTCCAAAAAAAATCCTAGAAAAGAAAGTTTTATAGTACATAGAGGATGACATGCGGGACCCATTTAGCAAGCGGTCTCACTGCTTGAGAGGTGGCAGGGGATCGAAAGAAAAAGGTAAGTGACCAAATATGAGGTGCCAAAAAAAATCCAAGAAAAGAAAGTTTTATAGTACATAGAGGATGACATGCGGGTCCCATTTAGCAGCAGCGGTATCACCGTTTGAGAGGCGTCAGGGGATCGAAAGAAAAAGGCAAGTGACCAAATTTGAGGTGCCAAAAAAAATTCCAAGAAAAGAAAGTTTTATAGTACATAGAGGATGACATGCGGGTCCCATTTAGCAGCAGCGGTATCACCGTTTGAGAGGCGGCAGGGGATCGAAAGAAAAAGGCAAGTGACCAAATTTGAGGTGCCAAAAAAAACTCCAAGAAAAGAAAGTTGATTGCTCATAGAGGATGACATGCGGGTCCCAATTAGCAGCAGCGGTCTCAACGTTTCCAAGGCGGCAAGGGATCAAAAGAAAAAGGAAGTAGCCAGAAATCAGGGTGTCAAAAAAATCCAAGAATAGAAAGAATTTTGGTTCATAGAGGATGACATGCGGGACCCATGATCCTGCATCGTAAACGGCTCGATCGGAGAGCGTTGAATGAGATGGCGCGATCGGAAAAAAAAACAATGCCAGAGAGGCTGCCATCTGGGCCCTACATCCCTCGGCGGTGCGGATTTGCGTTGACTCGGCCGGCGAACCTGAGAATTCGAGATGCACCACGTCCCGGGCCACCATACGCAACGTTTTGGCCGGTTTCGTCGGGCTAGGTGGCCTCAAAAACGAGAAAAAAAACGTTTTGACATGCACAACGGACAGACCCAAAATCGTCGGCCATGGTACACCAGCAACCACGGCGCAACTTCAACTTCGTCAGCCATGGCAACTTTTCTTGTAGTGGTAACGCATTACGGTAGTACCGCTCTGGTACCGCTTGGGATCCAGTAAGGTTTGGACCCCATTGCAGTACCGCAAGCGGTACCGCGAGCGGTAGTACCGCAATGTGTCCACATGGACAAGTTCAGTGGGGAATTCGAACTCAGAGCGGTAGTACCGCTTCTAGGAGCGGTAGTACCGCTTAGACAAAAACAGAGGGCAACGGTTGGATTTGGAGGGACCTATATAAAGGCCCCTTCTTCTCCACCCAGCTTAGCTCTTCTCTCTCTCTCTCTCCTCCATTATTGCTGAGCTCAAATTTGAGGGGATCTCCTCATCCACCCAACCAATCTTGTTCATACTTTGTGTGGTGGTGGAGGAGACCCCGATCTATCATTCCACCGAGAGAAAGTTCACCAATTCGTGGTAGTCCTTAGTGGATCTTGTTGTTAGGGTTCCTTGGTGGAAGAGCTTCTTGGTGGAGCATTGGAAGAGCTTCTTGGTGGAGCATTGGAAGAGCTTCTAGGTGGAGCATTAGAAGAGCCTCTTGGTGGAGCACTGAAAGAGCTTCTTGGTGGAGTATTGGAGGAGCTTCTTGGTGGAGTATTGGAGGGGTTTCTTTGGTGAAACACACTACAAGAAAAGTTCTGATAGACAACGTCTCAAAATCGTCCGCTAAGGGGTATTTTTCGTCGCCTATGGGCCTAACCCGACGATATGGGTTCTGTTGTCGAAACTGCGTCAGGCAAAGTCCTACGACGATTTTTTCGGTCCGTCGCGCTTGGGCGCCCTTCCGTCACAGAAAATCGGACCGTTGCAGAAGTGTTTCCGGGAGCCCGTTGACTGCTGACGTCATGCAAACTGACACGTGGCAGACGCCGTTAACTGGCAGTTAACGGCGTTAACCGCTGAAACCCCGTGGTAGATGGTAGGCCCACACGAGGCCTGCCACGTCTTAAGCGGGCCGGCCCATTAAGTTTGCGGGCCGGGCCAGCTGACTTAGTTTGACCGGTCAACTATATAGCTGGGCTGGTCCATTAGTTAAGTGGGCCGGGCCTAACCTCTAAGGTTGACTGGTCAAAAGATTAATGGGCCGGCCCACTAAGCATGTGGGCCGGGCCGAATGCACTCGTTTGACCGGTCAACAGGCAAAAGGGCCGGCCCACAAAACATGTGGGACCCACTTTCATATTATCAGGCCAGCCCATTTACCAAGTGGGGTCCACCTTAAAGCAAGTGGGCCGGCCCAAGAAGTTATTGGGCCGGCCCAATTAGCATGTGGGTCCCACTTTCCTGCTATCGGGCCGGCCCATTTAGTATGTGGGGTCCACATTAGATCAAATGGGCCGGCCCACCAAGCCAGTGGGCCGGGCCGAAAGCACAGGTGGGTCCCACTTTCCTGTTAATGGGCTAGCCCATATAGTATGTGGGGTCCACCATATAGCAAGTGGGCCGGCCCAACAAGATAGTGGGCCGGGCCAAAAACACAGGTGGGTCCCACTTTCCAGTTAAAGGGCCGACCCATTTAGTATGTGGGGTCCACCATATAGCAAGTGGGCCGGCCCAACACGCTAGTGGGCGCGGCCAAAAACACAGTGGGTCCCTCTTTCCTCTTAAAGGGCCTACCATTTAGTATGTGGGGTCCACCATGCAGCAAGTGGGCCGGCCCAACAAGATAGTGGGCCGGGCCAAAAACGCAGGTGGGTCCCACTTTCCTCTTAAAGGGCCGGCCCATTTAGTATGTGGGGTCCACCATGCAGCAAGTGGGCCGGCCCAACAAGATAGTGGGCCAGGCCAAAAGCACAGGTGGGTCCCACTTTCCTGTTAAAGGGCCGGCCCATTTAGTATGTAGGGTCAACCACAAAAGCAATTGGCTGGCCCAACTAGTTAGTGGGCCGGCCCAGTAGTGGGTGGGGTCCACCTTAAAGCAAGTGGGCCGACCCAATTAGAGTGTGGGGTCCACCGTAAATCAAGTGGGCTGGCCCAACAAGTAAGTGGGCCAGCCCGTTTAGTTGCTGTTTATATGCCGGCATAATAGGCGCTTTAGGATTTTGCGGGCCGGCACATATGTGATTTCGGTTAATTGGGCCGTTTAAGGGATGGGAATTCGTGTTTTAGATATTGAGAATATTTACGCAGCAATGATTTCTGTCGGATAGCCTCACTTACCACAAGCAACAAAGAAAAAATGCGCGAAAGAACTATAAAAACTAACTAAATATTACATCAGCTGCACGGCTTTGAAAAAATATTACAGAACCCAGAGAAATTGAATGGTAATTAAACCTAGCAATACAATGAAGCGATCCGGCAATCTTTTAAGTTGTCCATGCAGCACCTATATCTGAAACAAAGACATTACAAGTTAAGACAACAACAATGGAAAGGCAAAGACACTACAATATTGTTTGCCAAAGAATTTGGAACTCATCATTTCGTCGTTATAACAAGATCATTGTAATGCGCACAATAAGCAAACAAAGAGTGCATGCCGCATACCAACAGCCAATATAACAGAGCATGTTAGAATGAAACAAATAGACTTACTACTGTCGAGTCCCATGCAAACCAACATGTTCAGGGAGTACAAAATTGGCATGAACAACATAGTAGCAGGCTATAAATTTTGTAACAACGACTGAGCAAGATGAAGTTATGATGGCTACATCTACAGAGCAGGGAATGTAAACCAAAAATAGAAGTTACGATGGCAAAAGCTAAAGAGGAGGGAATGTGAACCAACATGTGCCAAGTGTAATTACTTCATTTTGGCCGTGAACTAAATAATACTCCTGAACTTCTAGTGAAGGGGATGCAAATCAAGATGTTTCGGGATATAAACTAGTAATGAGCAACACATAGAGGATAGTTAATGCTGGAGCTTAGGATGGACCAGATACAGAATAAAGTGGGATCACCTGTGAACTTGTATAAGAGGGAATGCAAACCAATATGTTCAGCATTCCATATGTGAGCGTCATGCCAAGTCAGAGAAACAAGTCAATAATGCAGCTTTTGAAGAACAAGATGGCACGCAAAATTATTATCTAGTAATATGACAAGTTTATTTGTACTACAGGCTAGATAGCATAGTGATAGCATGCCAAACTAAGTTCTTACTTTGTTAGCTTACAATGAAGTAGATACAAAACAATGGCATCACCTGTAGTACAGGGAATGCAAGCCAACATGTTCATGGAGTAAAAAATTGGCACAAACAACATAGTAGCAGGAAATAATTTTTGTAACAACGACTGAGCAAGATAAAGTTATGATGGCTAGATCCACAGAGCAGGCAATGTAAACCAAATATAGAAGTTACGATGCCAAAAGCTATAGAGCAGGGAATGCGAACCAACATGTGCAATTACTTAAAATTGGCCATGAACTAAATAATAGCAGGATGTTACTATAATATACCTATAATTTTTGTAACAACGACTGAGCAAGATAGAAGTTATGATGGCTACATCTACAGAGCAGGGAATGCAAACCAAAATGTTCAATCGCTTAAAGTTAGCAATGAACTAGAAAATAGCAAGGTGTTACGGTCATAGCTAGGAATGAACTAAAAGAGCTTCAGACAAACAAGCATCTGAACCCAGAACATGGCGCTAAAACAAGGGACTTACATTAGGAGAAGCACTCTGTGGGAGTCACAGCAGATCTTCCTAGGGTTGATAGATCCGGTGATGAAGTACGCTACATGTGCTACTTGGGGTTGGAGAGACGGCCATTACACTTCATGGTTACTCATCTCATCTGCAAAAACGTAACGGCGCATCGTTAGCACAAACAGGTTCCCGCACGATTAAACAAGAACTTGCAGGAAAGCAATAAAAAAGCGACAGTAGAAGAGTTTAGATCATGCACGGCGCCGGTGAAGCAGATCCGGTTCATGCACAGTGGTGTCGGTGAGCAAGATCTGATGCGGTGGACGACGGATCCGGCGAAGCGGCTCCGGTGGGGTGGACGATACCGCAGCTGAAGCGACTGCGGTAGACTGCTGGATGAGCATATGGTTTCGAGGTTCGGCGGGGATGATCCGGTCCAGTTGATGACGGCATCGATGAAGCGGCTCCGGCAGGCAGCCGAATGACGAGGATCGCGAGGCCTCGGGTAGGCCAGGGAAGTCCGGCGGGGATGTTCCGGTGCGGTGGTCGTGGAGGTGGGAGAGAGGAACTTGGGAAGTTCCGGTGGGTGGTCTGAGGGAAATGAATTTTTTTTGGGAGGGTTTTCGGGCTAGGGAGTGTTGCGGTCAAAACCCACCGGCGGGCAGCGACGGGCAACACAGTAGAGCCGGGAACAACCTAGGGCTGCGGCTGGCCCAGGTCCCTCCGAGCGACGGCCCACAAAGCCTCTGGTACACACGTCCGATGCTGAATGCAAGGGCGTGCCACCTGACCTATACCTGGTCAGGAAGGTGATGGAGATGCCTCGCTTAGTTTCCTACATGGCATACACGTAAACATTAAATACGAGCCTCGATCGGCTCTCAGGTTATCCTGTGAATCGGCTCAAGGAGCCGATCCACCCATGATTCGTACAGGGTGCACGAATATATGGTGGTCCTGCTTGATCAAGATAAAGCTGATGGGATCTACGACGATTTAGGGTTTTCACCGCATAATCGGATCATCCTACTCACGATTGGGCCTCGCGGCCACGCACGGTGATCGTAAGCCGATCCTAGATAGGGCCTAAAAACCAACACGAGGTTGATCCCCGGAACATCCTATCTAGGACTAGCGAACGCCACCCTACGTGCCGCTGGATCCTCCAACCCTTTGTAAGGCCTAACTATTGCAGATATTAAACTAATCCTTGATGAACAAGGAGCAACCGTAACGGATCGGATCTACTAAATAATGATCAAGCGGGGTGCCGCCCCTACACCTGAGATAGGTGTAAGGGCGGCTAGATATGCAAGGGTTGCACCACGATAGCATGTTACGCGAAGAACTATGCTAACCCTAACACATCTATGATAACTACGTTGCTCGCCATCAAAAAGGCTTCAGTACGAGCAACGCATGAACAACATGAAGCTTCTGCTGCCTAGATCGCAAGATGCGATCTAGGCAGCATGATGCTTACCGGTAGAAACCCTCGAGACGAAGGAGTTGGCGATGCGCCGAGATTGATTTGTTGGTTGAACGTTGGTTGTTGTTTATTCCATAAACCCTAGATACATATTTATAGTCCAGGGGACTTTCTAACGTGGGAGTAATCCCAACCGTGCACGAGACAAACTCTAACTTTTAATCTAAGATGCGATCTACTATAATACAGATACACGGGCAACCCAGCCCAAACTCTTCGTGCAAGGCCGCTTCAAAGATCTTCCATGCGTAATCTTCCAAGCCCATCTCCTTTACGGCCCTCCTCCTGATTTTGGCCAAAATCTGGTGATAACACATGCCCCCCTGGTTTTGGCAATGATAATTCCAAAACCACTCTGTTTTTCCTTCGAAGGGTCATGTCTTGGCAGAGCAGACCCGTTGCAGCATCCTTCATCATGATGCCCTGTCTTTTCACCTTCTCTGCAAAATTCGATAGCTTTAGCATCACCTCCTCGGAAACTGCAATAGCATTAAATTTCCACCAGATTTCTCATTATTTATCCGTGCCGATCGATTAGCCCTCTTCATCCCCTTCCTCTGTTCTAGCTATCGGCACCAAAAAACCCTCTTCTTCCTCAGCCATGTCGTCTTCTTCCTCCTCTTCCGTCTCTCTCCAATCCTCTTCCACAAGCGAGTTGGTTCCAGAGCACGACCAGATGGAAGCGTACAACCGTCGGGCTCCCAAACATTGGGACAAGCGGGAGTGGGACTTCGACTTCGTGCCGGAGGGCGAGGACCTCGTCTGGTCAGATGGGGCCATGCCCCTAACCGACGGGGAAGATGACCTCCGGTACCTGGTTGATGGAGCACTGGAGGCGGAGAGCGATGACGACGACCCTCCCTTCCGGGGTAAATTCACCTCCGTCACCAAAGAAGAAGAGGATGACGAAGAAGAAGACGTCTCCTCCGACCTGAAGAAGGAACAGGAGGACGACACCTCCTCCGACGAACCACCACCAAAGCGTATCCGGGGCTAGGCTTGGTCAGACGAGGACGATGATGATGACGAGGAAGAGGCCTCTGCTGAAGGTCACAGTAGCAGCAACGAGGAACTCGCCGACAGCAGCAATGACGGCAGCTACCCCAGCGACGGCGAAGACAGCAACAGCCCTTAGAGTAGGGATTTACTAGCATAGGGTTGGCAGTAGTAATCCGTTCCCTTTTGTTGAACAATCGGCCTCTCCTTGTAAGAAATTTTATTATCAATGAAAACTTCTTTTGATTTTGCCGATGTCCCGTATGCTGATTCAGCCGATTTTCCCTCATCTGACTTTGTCGACCGTTAGCCCAATCAATGTTCAATGTCCGATGGCAATGCATCGGTCTCTCATGATAATCTGCAAGACACGCCAATTCAGTCATCCCTCCAAATTAGCCAGTCTTACCGATGACGATAGCACTGCCGATCGCAGTAAGCCGTAGGTTTAGTCTTGAGCAGGTGTCTTTACAAGGGCCCTGGAACTGTCGCTGAATCAGCTTGGATGCTAAAGCTGACACCTCTGTAACAAAGGCACCCCTTTTCAGAACAGTTGCGATGTAGAGCCAACCGATTCCAACCAAATTTACTCTTCAGAGCCAAGAAACTTTCGGGCGAGTTGCCCCCCAAGCCTCACCCAAGGCGAGAATAGTGACGAATCAGCCAAACACGTTACCATTGGCTTCCAAGCTATAATATGGAACCAGCCGATCCCAACGAAATCGGCTCTTAAGAACAAAGACATTTTAGGGCGAGCTGCCCCCCGAGCCTCAATCAAGGCGAGAACACCGGCATGGATGCATAGATCAAACAAAAAGGCTCTTTTTTTTGTTTCACTGGCCGATTTTTCCCTACCGGCCCCTGCACACATGTTCTCCTGCACATGTTCATCGTGTTTAGGTGCCCCCCGAGCCGAATCTGTCAGGTGACTGCAGATATCGGCTTTGTGGTTAGCCAAGGCACTGTACTTGCACGTCGGCTCCGCGAGGATTCGTGTTGCCTTTCATCCGCCGACGTGACCGCTGCCCGGTAGATCGATGTTGAACACAAGCAGAACATGTGGTGAAGATAATTTTGGCCGATTGCTGGAATCGGCCTCCATATCGATTGAAGCGCTGACTGAAGGTTCTGTAATGCCCCTTCATAATTTTTGGGGCCGATCACAAGGACCAGCCTCGCCCCGTTTGCTCATCGGTTTGTCCTTGCTACTCGGTCAGGCTGGTGGATAAAACCATCCCAACCTCTGACTTTATCATGTTGATGTGCTTGCTGTCGTCCACCTTGAGTGCATCGTGTAATCGTGGAGCACTAAGCTCCGTTGGAAGGACGAGCACCATGTTTGTGCCAGCCGATGTTTCATCATCGGCTTTCCTTTGCTTGGGGCGCCACTCCATTTTCCGTGGACGGCCCTCTTCGTCTAGGGTTCGCTGAATTTTCGCGGCCAGATCAGGTCGCGCCTTCCTTAGCGTATGCAAGTATAACCTTTCGGCTTCCTCCAGGCCGCGCAATCGCTGAACCCTGCGCTTTTGGGAACGGCTGAGTCCATCAGGGCACCACCTTGGCCGGTGGTACCTGTCTTCTTCTTCTTGTCCCTCGTCTTCTGAATCCTAGAGATCTTCCCACCGAGGGGACTCAGCGCGTTTGCTTTGTGGCGGGAGAGGCCCTAAGCGCCTGAACACAGACACGTTGGCTGCCTCCTTCTTCTTCTGGTTGCATTCTGGGCAATTGCCGATTGTGGGCAATCGGCTCATTCCTGAATCCCAGCAGTGTCTGAAAAAGGGGCAGTCCCAGTGCCTATCGTTGTCGTCTTGCTCCCTTGATTTTCCTTTGGCACGGCGCTCGTGCTCCTCCTCATCGTGATCATGCCGACGATGTCTTCTGGCTTCTCTAGCCAGACGATCTCTTTCATCATCATCGCTGGATCGTCGGCGTTGGTCATACTGACTCACATACTTGTTGAGGAGGTGATCAGAGAGGGGTCGCTGATATCTTATGTTCTTCACTTCTCCCTCTGTGACGTAGCGCTTGCCATCATGACGGAGCCGATCGCGTGGAGCGGCCTCCTCTGTGTCCTTGCTACGAGAGCAGCTGCCCTCGTCTCCATCTTTGCCAGAGTGGTGCCCAGGTCCTACCATGTTGATGCTGACCGAGGATCCTGGCTGGCAACCTTCAGGGTAAGTGCATTCCACCATGTTAACGGCGGGGAAGGGTTGGGTGTCGACCTTCATGGCGTACTGGTTGAAAATCAGACGTACTTTTTCTATCGCCATTTGGATCTGCTGACGCCACACCCTGCAGTCGTTGGTGGCATGGGAGAGCGAGTTATGCCATTTGCAGTATGGCTTTCCGTTCAGCTCTTGTACCGTGGGGAATTTGAGACCTTCGGGAATCGTCAACTGCTTCTCCTTGAGCAGGAGGTCGAAGATTTGCTCAGTCTTGGTCACGTCAAAATCAAACCCCCTGGGCGGGCTTGGTGGCTTTACCCATTTGCAGGACACGGGGTTTGCCCCCCGAGTCCATTCAGCCACTGCTACCTCTTGATCCCCCGCAGAAACGTCGTCTTCCTCTGCCTCGACCAGGACTACTGCACGCTTGAATTTATCCTGCACAGTCCGGTGGCACTGTTCATATGCCGACAGCTTCGAACCATGTGCGCCGATGAGGGATAGTCTCGCTTGGGAGGCCATGTCCTTGAGCGGTGTTGCGAGGCCCGCCATACGCCAACTCGATCGCTTCCTTTTCACACACGAACCGAATAACATCGGTTCCTAAGAGTCCCGAAGCGCTGGATGTATTCTCGTCACGCTTTCTCCACGCTTCGACGTATTTGTGCTAGATCGGCAAGGCCGGACTCGGAAACCTCTCGAGTGGTACCGCATATGGAACTGTTCTTCCAATCGCTTCCAAGTCCGGATCGAGTCCGGGTGGCAACGAGGTGTACCACCCGAAAGCCGATCCCGTGAGGGACTGTGAGAAGAACCTCACGCGTAGCGAATCCGACACTGAGGCCGTTCCTAGCTGTGCCAAATATCGGCCCACATGCTCGATGGAGCTGGAACCATCTGATTCACTGAATTTGGAGAAATCAGGGAGCCGATATTTAGGTGGTAGCGGGATCATTTCGTAGTCATCGGGGTACGGCTTGGAATAGCCGATTGCCCTCCTTTTCGGCACCATGCCGAACTGGTCTCTCAGTATGGTACTGATCTGATCCGTCGTGCCGGCCGGCAGGAGTTGAACTCTGAAGATTCGCCGGGGTGGCGTACTTAGCCAGCCATGTCTGCTTTTCCAGCTCTGAGCCAACTGCAGGAGCTGAGCTCTGGAGGTTCGTCGGGGTGGCGTACTTAGTTAGCCACGTCTGCTTCTCAAGATCTATTGTTGACGTCCCTCCTGTTTTCCCAGAAGTCCCTGATGTTGTGGCCTGGTTTGTGAGCGCCCAGTTACCGCAATCTGGCACATACGTGCACGTGTACCCGTGAGGGATCTCCTTAGGCGCCTCATGCAAGAACTGGCAGTCACTAGGGTCACCACCAATCTTGTAGACGACGAATGCCGGTGAATTCGGCACTTCTGGTGCTGCCAATGCAAATGGCAGCGGTGGACCGGACTGGAGTGGCAATTCTCCTTGATGCGTCCCAAGAGCTGGTCCTGACGGCGAGTACTGGTGCCTCATGATCTCCTGGATCACCCGAAGAGCGACACGCTCCAACGTGTTTACCAGGTTCTCAGAGTGGCGGTGTAGCGAGTGAGCCACCAAGTAGTTGATCTCCTGCCGCAGGGACCTGGTGCGTTCTTCTGACGGGGCAGAGAGGTCTATCCCATCGAGTGCACCATCAGGCGAGAACCCCTTCCACCTGATGCCATGTGAACGGGTTCTGTGGAAATAGCCGATGAGGTCGGCTTCGAGGATGGTTTTGACCTCGTCATACTTCTTCTTGAGCTCGTCGGTCAGATCCTCGTACGTGACTGGTGTGCCGTCCGCCATCTCAGATGTAGATGGCGATGTGGTTGATGTAGACGCTTGTCCCACCGGGCGTGCCAGAATGTGTTGCAGTCAAAACCCACCGGCGGGCAGCGACGGGCAACACAGTAGAGCCGGGAACAACCTAGGGCTGCGGCTGGCCCAGGTCCCACCGAGCGACGGCCCGCAAAGCCTCTGGTACACACGTCTGATGCTGAATGCAAGGGCGTGCCACCTGACCTATACCTGGTCAGGAAGGTGATGGAGATGCCTCGCTTAGTTTCCTGCATGGCATACACGTAAACATTAAATACGAGCCTCGATCGGCTCTCAGGTTATCCCGTGAATCGGCTCAAGGAGCCGATCCACCCATGATTCGTACAGGGTGCACGAATATATGGTGGTCCTGCTTGATCAAGATAAAGCTGATGGGATCTACGACGATTTAGGGTTTTCACCGCATAATCGGATCATCCTACTCACGATTGGGCCTCGCGGCCACACACGGTGATCGTAAGCCGATCCTAGATAGGGCCTAAAAACCAACACGAGGTTGATCCCCGGAACATCCTATCTAGGACTAGCGAACGCCACCCTACGTGCCGCTGGATCCTCCAACCCTTTGTAAGGCCTAACTATTGCAGATATTAAACTAATCCTTGATGAACAAGGAGCAACTGTAACGGATCGGATCTACTAAATAATGATCAAGCGGGGTGCCGCCCCTACACCTAAGATAGGTGTAAGGGCGGCTAGATATGCAAGGGTTGCACCACGATAGCATGTTACGCGAAGAACTATGCTAACCCTAACACATCTATGATAACTACGTTGCTCGCCATCAAAAAGGCTTAAGTACGAGCAACGCATGAACAACATGAAGCTTCTGCTGCCTAGATCGCAAGATGCGATCTAGGCAGCATGATGCTTACCGGTAGAAACCCTCGAGACGAAGGAGTTGGCGATGCGCCGAGATTGATTTGTTGGTTGAACGTTGGTTGTTGTTTATTCCATAAACCCTAGATACATATTTATAGTCCAGGGGACTTTCTAACGTGGGAGTAATCCCAACCGTGCACGAGACAAACTCTAACTTTTAATCTAAGATGCGATCTACTATAATACAGATACACGGGCAACCCAGCCCAAACTCTTCGTGCAAGGCCGCTTCAAAGATCTTCCATGCGTAATCTTCCAAGCCCATCTCCTTTACGGCCCTCCTCCTGATTTTGGCCAAAATCTGGTGATAACAGGGAGGTGGTGATCCAAAAAATGACGGGCATGCCCCCCCACCAACCGACTTTGCTGTCATCTCCACAGGGGTAGAATAGGAATTTGGAAGCGTGTGAAATTTTTGTATTTTGTGGGCGGGAAGTTTTGCCGCTATGAGATTTTGAATTTGGCTAAGGTCAAACTATAATGATAAAAAATTGTGAGACCGTACTAGTACCTCTGTTCAAGGCCGACTGCAAAATCAAATCATCATCACCTTGAATATCGGTCACTACCATGATCATGATCTATCTCTGAAATTAGTGTATCCGCTAGATCTTGCAAAGTGTAATGATAAAAAGAATTGTGAGACCGTACTAGTACTTCTCTTCTAGGCCGAGTGCAACATCAAATCATCATCACGTTGAAAATTTGTTACCATGATCATGATCTACCTCAAAATGGGCGCATCCGCTAAAACTTGCAAAGTATAATGATACAAATTTGTGAGACCGTACTAGTACTTATGTTCAAGGTCGAGTGCAACATCAAATCATCATTACATTGAATATTGTGTTACCATGATCATGATCTATCTCTGAATTTGGCGCATCCGCTAAATCTCGCAAAGTATAATGATAAAAAAATTGTGAGATTGTACTAGTACTTATGTTCAAGGCCGAGTGCAGGATCAAATCATCATCACGTTGAAATTTGTTACAACGATCATGCCATATCTCTAAAATTGGCGCATCCGCTAGTGAGAGTGACAGAGAGAGTGCGAGGACGCGTCTATAAAGGCGAGGGGTGGTTAATGCAACCCGCGTCCTACGCGTCCACCATTGATCGCCTGCACGTCTTGGGCTTCTGCAACGCGACACGCGTCCACGATTGCACGTCTTCGACTTTTGCACCGCGACCCGCGTCTACGCGTCAACAATTGCACGTCTTCCACTTCTGCACCGCAACACGCGTACTCGAGTCTAATACTCGCTAATGCAATATACTCAGTTTTACCTCAAGTGGATGGTCAACAGAGAGTCAACAAATGGGATTAACTAGTTAAATGAGTCAACAAATGGGATTATCAAGCTTACTTATTCGTTTTCACGTGTTAAACTTGTCTAAATCTTGGTCAAACCTAGGATTTGATCAAGATTCAAATGGGCAGAAAATTCCAAAAAAAAACAGAAAAATGAAAAACCAAAGCACATAGTCTCGTTATGTCATATAGTAAGCATTACAGTTGATAAACAAGGTCTAGACATATTCAAACCATACAAATCATGTATCTACCCTCTAACCCCTAAACTATGTCTTATGAAGTCAAGCATGAAGAGAAGTGGTTTTGGGTTTCAAACATGGAAATTTCAAACACCTCCCAAAAACTTCATTTTAGAGTGACTAAGAAGGATACATGCTTCCCTTTTCATTTTCATGTTTTAAACTTGTTTAAATCTTGGTCAATCCTAGTATTTGACCAAGATTCAAATGGGCATCAAAATTAAAAAAAATCAGAAAAATGAAAAACCAATGCACATAGTTTTTCTTATGTCATATAGTAAGCATTCAAGTTGATAAACAAGGTCTATACATATTCAAACCAGACAAATCATGTATCTATACCCCTAACCCCTAAACTCTGTCTTATGAAGTCAAGCATGAAGAGAAGTGGTTTTTGGTTTCAAACATGGAAATTTCAAAAACCTCCCAAAAGCTTTATTTTAGAGTGACTAAGAAGGATCCATGCTTACCTTTGCATTTTCATATTTTAAACTTGTTTAAATCATTGTCAAACCTAGGATTTGTCCAAGATACAAATGGGCACAAATTTAAAAAATCAGAAAAATTAAAAACAAAAGCACATAGTCTTCTTGTGTCATATCGTAAGCATTCAAGTTGATAAACAAGGTCTAGATATATCCAAACCAGACAAATCATGTATCTACCCCCTGTCGATCTTATGAAGTCTAGCATGAAGAGAAGTCGTTTTGGGTTTCAAACATGGAAATTTCAAGAACATCCCAAAAGCTTCATTTTAGAGTGACTAAGAAGGATCAAGGCTTACGTTTTCATTTTCATGTTCTAAACTTGTTTAAATCCTGGTCAAATCTAGGATTTGACCAAGATTCAAATGGGCATAAAATAAAAAAATAGAAAAATGAAAAACCAAAGCACATAGTCTTCTTATGTCATATAGTAAACATTAACGTTGATAAACAAGGTCTAGACATATTCAAACTAGACAAATCATGTATCTACCCCTAACCCCTAAACTCTGTATTGTGAAGTCAAGCATGAAAAGAAGTGCATGGTTTTGGGTTTCAAACATGGAAATTTCAAAAACCTCCCGAAAACTTCATTTTAGAGTGACTAAGAAGGATACATGCTTCCCTTTTCATTTTCATGTTTTAAACTTATTTAAATCTTGGTCAAACCTAGGATTTTACAAGATTCAAATGTGCATCAAAATTCCAAAAAAATCAGAAAAATGAAAAACCAAAGCACATAGTTTTCTTATGTCATATAGTAAGCATTAAAGTTGATAAACAAAGCCTAGACATATTCAAACAAGAAAAAAATCATGTATCTACCCCTACCCCTAAACTCTGTCTTATGTAGTTAAGCATGAAGAGAAGTGGTTTTGGGTTTCAAACATGGAAATTTCAAAAACCTCCCAAAAGCTTTATTTTAGAGTGACTAAGAAGGATCCATGCTTACCTTTTCATTTTCATATTTTAAACTTATTAAAATCATTGTCAAACCTAGGATTTGACCAAGATTCAAATGGGCATAAAATTTAAAAAGATCAGAAAAATGAAAAACAAAAGCACATAGTCTTCTTATGTCATATATATAGTAAGCACTCAAAAGTTGATAAACAAGGTCTAGACATATTCAAATAATACAAATCATGTATCTACCCCTAACCATAAACTCTGTCTTATGAAGTCAAGCATGAACACAAATGGTTTTTGGTTTGAAACACGGAAATTTCAAAAACCTCCCAAAAGCTTCATTTTAGAGTGACTAAGAAGGATCCAGGCTTACCTTTTCATTTTCATGTTTTAAACTTGTTTAAATCTTGGTCAAACCTAGGATTTGACCAATATTCAAATGGGCATAAAATAAAAAATAAAAAACCAAAGCACATAGTCTTCTTATGTCATATAGTAACCATTCAAGTTTATAAACAAGGTCTAGACATATTCAAACCAGACAAATCGTGTACCCCCTAAGCCTAAACTCTATCTCATATATGAAGTCAAGCATGAAGAGAAGTGTGGTTTTGGGTTTCAAACATGTAAATTTCAAAAACATCCCAAAAGCTTCATTTTAATTAGACTTACTGATTAATTAAGAAGGATCCATGATTAATTACCTTTTCATTGTCATGTTTTAAACTTGTTTAAATCTTGGTCAAGCCTGGGATTTGACCAAGATTCAAATGGGCATAAAAATTCAGAAAAAAATCGAAAGAATGAAAAACCAAAGCACATAGCCTTCATATGTCATATAGTAAGCATTCAAATTGATAAACAAGGTCTAGACATATTTAAACCAGAAAAATCATGTATCTACCCCTAAGCCCTAACCCTAAACTCTGTCTTATGAAGTCAAGCATGAAGAGAAGTAGTTTGGGGTTTCAAACATGGAAATTTCAAAAACCTCCCAAAAGCTTCATTTTAGAGCGACTAAGAAGGATCAATGCTTACCTTTTCATTGTCATGTTTTTAACTTATTTGAATCTTGGTCAAATCCTAGGTTTGACCAAGATTTAAACAAGTTTAAAACATTAAAATGAAATGGGAAGTCTCAGATCCTTCTTAGTCACTCTAAAATGAAGCTTTTGGGAGGTTCTTGAAATTTCCATGGTTGACTTCATAAGACGGAGTTTAGGGTTAGGGTACACATATACATGATTTGTCTGGTTTGATTATGTCTAGACCTTGTTTATCAACTTTAATGCTTACTATATGACATAAGAAAACTATTTGCTTTTGTTTTTCATTTTTCTGTTTTTTTTTATTTTGATGCCCATTTGAATCTTGTCAAATCCTATGTTTGACCAAGATAATTTAAACAAGTTTAAAACATGAAATGAAAAGGGAAGCATGTATCCTTCTTAATCACTCTAAAATGAAGTATTTGGGAGGTTTTTGAAATTTCCATGTTTGAAACCCAAAACCACTTGTAAAGTTCTTAATCTATCTCTGAATTTGGCGCATCCGCTAAATCTTGCAAAGTATAATGATAAAGAAATTGTAAGACAGTAGTAGTACTTCTATTCAAGGTCGAGTGCAACATCAAATCATCATCATGTTGAAAATTTGTTACCATGATCCTCTAAAAATGGGCGCATCCGCTAAAACTTGCAAAGTATAATGATACAAAATTGTGAGACCGTACTAGTACTTATGTTCAAGGTCGAGTACAACATCAAATCATCATTACATTGAAAATTGTGTTACCATGATCATGATCTATCTCTGAATTTGGTGCGTCCGCTAAATCTCGCAAAGTATAATGATAAAAAATTGTGAGACTGTACTAGTACTTATGTTCAAGGCCGAGTGCAGGATCAAATCATCATCACGTTGAAATTTGTTACAACGATTATGAAATATCTCTAAAATTGGCGCATCCACTAAATCTAGCACGTGGCGCATCTCGGTGCGGAGCAACAGGCCGGTGCTATCAAGGTTGAGGCGTCGGTAGCGTCATCGGGCTCTCCTCTTTTGATAGATGTTCTACATGGCGTGGCGCACCGCCCACCAAGAAGCAGTCACATGTGAGATCGAGGTGGAGACGTCACCGGCATCCTCGAGGCGCGGCCGCCCTTCTACGAGCCAGAGTCGACTCAAGGTATGAATCCATGCGTTGTCGCGCCCCTTCTGCACATGAAGTGGGGTGCCTTAGATTTATTGTTCTTCTCTTACGATTATTTGTAGCCGAACATGTGTGCTCTTTCTCTGAATATATTGCTTGAAAAGCTAACTAAGTTACTTAAATTCACTTCGTTCTTAATCTTGCGTGCTAATTTTGTTATTGTTGCTGACAATGGTCGCGCAAGGAAATTTATTTGTGGGTGTGCTGAGCTGTTAGGCCTAAGTCGAAATCCTCAGCTAAACAAGGCCTCAGCTTAACACATAAAAAAGGTGTTCAATCTCGCCCACACTGTCCTCTTCTTTCCTCTTCCTTTATTGGAACTTGTTTTGTAGACAAGGAAAGTGGCACGTGTAATGTGAGTAAAACCCACTTAGCCAAAATCAGCTACGAGCAAGATTTTATGTATTGTAGATGCCCCAATTGACTCTCATCCCCAATGTAGTCTTTTTTTATGTCAGTATAGACTTCTTTACTGGATGTATACTATTGTACATGGCATGCATTTGCCTAATGAGGAGCATTTTATTGCCATTCTAGCCAACCTGATCGATCTGTCAAGCTTCATGCACGAGATGCCATGTTTAGTTTACTCCCTCGCTCTGATCCATATTTCTTGGTGTAAAATGAATGTGAATCGGAGGGAGTACTCTTCTTACATAGTACTATACCAGTTCAAAAAAAGTACTACTACATCACAAATGCATCAAAAGATTACTACATCACAAGACCACCACGGTTGTACTAGTAGAGTTTAATGCTTAACTTCCAAAGGGAATAAGATTAAACATATGAACTTTAAATAGGCGCTATCCGACGTCTGCTTGTTTTGGGAGCACAACATAAATAATACTACCCCCGTCCATACATAAGTGACTAAACTTTGTCTAGAGATGGTTTCATCTATATCTGTTTTTAGTGTGTAGATACATTCGTATCTTGAAGGAAAAAGGTGAGCCGCTAACTTTTTGAATAGAGTGAGTAATACAATTCGATAAACAATGGTGTAGTAAAACAAATACTCCTGCCCATCATAAAACAAAACACAAACTGACTGAAATATATGTACAGATCACAAAAAAGGTTTCATCAGACCCTGAACATATACATGCAGAGATGACCGTTTGATCACATAAAACAAAGGTTTCGTGGCATATTTATGCCCCCAAAGCAAGCAGACGTCGGACAGCGCCAACGTACTAGCAGCTACCACTATGGAGCTGCAGTACAAACAAATGGTGCAGCGACATTTCCACCAGAACGAAAACTAAAAGACATCAGACCAAACAAAAGCTGGTCTATCACTTCTTACCCAAACAAGCCTTGCTCCTTCATATGCGACTTCCTTTTCTCTTATGGATGTTGAACTTTGAATTAGATGGGTTCCTGACAGCGCGTTCTTTTTCGTGTCCTTGATGTTGCACTCTGGATCTGGTCGGTTACTATCAGGAATTGAACAAATTGATCAGCAAAAGTCATATGTAAATGAATGCAAAGGTTACATATGAATGACTAACCCAGTCTAACTGAGTAGGGATGTAAAGTGCACCAACGTCTAGCAGAATTGTACTTTCTCCACTGCCAGTTGCTCATATCTAATTGGAATACTCCCTCCTTTGCCCTTACAACCAGCTCATTTTTGTCCTCAAATACGCAGAGTAACCTTACTGCATGTTTCCAATTGTATGGAAATGATGTGTCAAGGCCAAGAAAAGTATCCAATTCAAAATTTATATGACATGTCCATGACTCGTGATCGCCTGTTGATGATCTTGTACTGGCCCATGTTTGTAGAGTGAAGTCTCTTATAACAGCAAGGGCAACATCTCCATTATGTCCCTTGAAGATGTGAATGTTAAGCATGAATATATCATGCGTCTCATGAGGGCACTGAATATATTTCAGAGCCTTCTTTGCATGGTCAAGCTCAATGATATATCTAGACTTCGTTGGCCAGTACAAAATACCCCTATGAGAGTTGCCGGTCTACGGTCAATCTCTGACAGCATCGGAGTTGATCGAGCTAGAAACTCCCATTCTTTTGAATCTGGTGAGTAGATATGAGCCTGTGCATCGTAACTTTTAGTTGTTATCCAAACAACCGAGAACTTGCAACAATGTGTAAACGGTTCAGAGTTGTTTCTCGAACAGAGAATTGAGCCGCCGTTTCAATTGCATGATTGCGCCACAATGGTGGTTCTCGGTATCGCTGTGAGAACTTGCCTAATTGGATCCTGCATCGATATATACCCACCGGATACATTAGAATGGAGTAGCACCATACCATCGCGGCATCCCAAGACATAGATTTTGGGACCGTTCACTTCAGACGGGATTGCCAGCATCTGCAAGATGGCCGGGTGAAGATCATGCTCTGTGATGAATCGATTGTCCTCGGAGTTGTTGGTGAAAAACCCTAGCAACGGGTTTCCTCCGTTGTGTGACACAGTTAGCTTTCTGAAATAATTGCTTCCCATACATTGCCTCCATGCTTTCTTGGTGCCTGATGCAGCTAGTAAGCAGGTTGGATGGGGAGGAAGCCTGACAAGAATCTGAGAGACTACATCTTCAGGCAGATTGTTGATTGTTGTGGGTGTCCTTCGACTAAAGCTGGTAGGATTACGCAAATCGCACGATGCATCATCAAAATTATGTAAACAACACATTGCATCATCTAATTTTTTAAACAAAATGCAACATCTAATTTGACTAAACAGCAAAATGCATGATCTAATTCATCATCAAAGTTTCCTAAACTGCACGGTGCATCAACAAAATCAAAATAGTGTAAACAGCACAATGCATCAGCAAAATCAAAATAATGTAAACAGGACAATGCATCAGCAAAATCAAAATAATGTAAACGGCACAATGCAAAAACACCACAAAAATAGGACGCACCAACGGAAGGCAATTCTCGCATCTACAGTAATAATTGCTAACGTGTCAACACGATTGGAGGAAAAGGAGACATCTACACGACCCAAAACGCTGTGGTAACATCAGATGGGGTTAGCTTTGATATAAGTAATAAAATGTAAACAGCACAATGCATCATCTAAGTTGACAGCAAAATTCTTCATCGAAATTTCCCACACTGCTCAAGGAATCAGAAAAATTACCTAAAAGGCTAAAAGAGCAAAATGCATCATCAGAGTAAAATATATGTAAACAGTACAATGCATCATCCAACTTTTGGCTAAACAAATGAGAGAGCATTAGCTAGGTTGACAGAAAAAAAAATCACCATGAAAAATTCCTGAAGAGGACAGTGCATCAGAAAAATTACTACTCCCCTCCGATTCATATTAATTGACTCCAATATGGATGTATCTAGAACTAAAATGTGTCTAGATACATTCATATTAGAGTCAATTAATATGAACCGGAGTACCTAAGAAGCATAATGAACCACCCAAATTACAAAAGAAGCAGAATGCATCATCAAAAATACAAAAACATCGCAATGCATCATCACGTCTGGTTTGGGCAAAAAACCCAATCCACCAGATCTAACCGCATTGCAGTTGGGGAAGGTAGAACTTACGAAGGGGTTGACGAGTCATGATCATATGCAACAAGCGCCGCCTTAGATGAAGTCTCCATCCAAGCTCTCGACGCGTTCAAAGCAGCCAGCTTCGAAGCCTCCGACGGTTCTCCCGGCTGCGCCGCCAAAACTCTCGAAGCACGCGCCAAGACTTTCCAACAAAATGCCGCTTCGATACGAGCATTTGCCAGCGCCATAGCGCCCGGGGCCGTCCTAGCCACCGCCTTCGCCTTTGCCTCCGCATCCGCATCCGCTTTACATGTCTCCGCCGATGCATGCAGAGCATCCGTCTCCGCTTTCCATGTATCCGCCGACGCAGTGTAGGCATCGAGCGACGCCGTTTTCATTTCCTAGAAAACCCAGTAAGTTACTCACGTTGCAATCCCCAAATTAAGGTTATATCGAACAAAATGACCGATGAACCTCTCTACTCGCCGGAGGTTGGAGATGTACATACCTGCGAAGATCGGTCCGGTGGTGCTTGACGGTGGTGCGTCGGGGACGGGGGAGAACTCGGCGGGGAGAATGGCGGCACGGCCCAAGACGGCGGCGCGGAGAGGGGCGACGGTGCGGTCATCGAACCTCGGCAGACAGTATTTTGTATATATATATGAGAAGAAGAATAAAGTCTGGTCAAATGAGGCAGCGCGACCGGCAGAGTACTACTACCGAAGGCTACTAGTGCTACCTTGGAGTACTGTAGTAATATAACATAATAAAATAATGGCCTTGTTTAAACCACTCTTGTCAGTGTGTCATCGCGTCCAAATTTAATGCATTCTGTGGAAATCGGAATAATGCTGTAAAAACTCTCATATATAGCATGCACCGACACTTTTCAACAAAATGTCGTCTCCATTTCATAGCAGATTGCTTGCACACTGGGATACGATGCTGACATGACGAAGGGCGTAGAAGTATTTTGGTGTATTTCATCCGAACAGATCGGGGCGACGGTGCGTCTTTGGAGGGAATACCGTGTGGTGTGTCTTTGGAGGGAATACCGTACGTACTTAGGAGTATTTCATTCGAGCAGACTGCTTGCACACTGGGATACGATGCTGACATGACGAAGGGCGAAGAAGTTTGCGTGAATGGTTGTACTACCATCCGACCATTAGCATAATCATTGCGCGATAGCTTACACGAGAAGGAAAAGAACCGAACAGCTGTGGATAATAAAAGCATTTGGTTCTTCGAGGATCCTTCTTCTACTGCCTTCTCAAAGGAGTACTACTATTGTAATTTTTTTGTTTTTCTGGGACCTTCGGGTTCCTTCCCCGTTGAAAATGAAGTGTTCTATTCCAATACATTCATATGCCTATGTTTCTATTTTTACAAGCAAATAAATAACAAAGGATGACTCAATGCACAAGTTGATCTCGTTTTGAAGTTTTTTTAAACTTCTTCTATTGTATTCAAATTTGATTAGAAGGAGTCGATCGATTGTACACACCAATCGTATAGCTCGGTGGGTGGATTGGCATTTGAAGTTTGGTCATTGTGTTCTTGTTTGTTACCACCCTCGCAAGGCACGTCCAAGTATTTCCTGTCAGAATTTATGGCATGTATGTAGTTACATAACCTACATTGTTTCAATTATGAGTTTAATTACTAGGCAAAAGCTTAAAAAATTGATATATAGTTGTAGATTAAGATCAACAAATCCTTGAACCTATATCTACAAAATTGATGGCTCTAACACATCCTAGCAAGCGGAAAGCATGTCTACCCTACTGCTTGCAAAAGGTGGAATTATGACAATAATGTGCAACTGTTAAAATTTGGTAGAATCTCTTGTTTGTGAAGTTGCTTAAAATACGATCTCTTCCAAACTTGAGGTCATATGATAACTAAAAAGTTTTGTATGGCGGGATTTTGCATCAAAGTACATGCGCACAATACTCACTTGTGGGCAGAAAGCCAAGCAAACTCATATTACTAGGTTTGTATTGATTTGTTCTAGAAATTTCACCATCACATATGATTTTGGGCTTGCATTAATTTTACTTTAAAAACTTCTTCCAAATTCAAATTTTCTTCAAACATGCCAACGGTACATGTCTACCAATTGATAATTAAGGGTACACCACACGTACTACCGCGTAGGGTACATAAAAAAATACTATATTTTATGGCATGTACTAATTTCACATAATCTACAACTCAATGTTTAGTTTAATGATCAGCCCAGAACTAGAAAACAAATATACATATAGTTGCAAATTAACCTAGAAAAGCTCTAGTATCCTTTAAAACCCTAGAAAATGGTCATGCATGCATGCATCCTACCCATAATACTAACTAATTAAGGTCTCGATCTCTATACTGCTCACGAAGTTTGGAATTCTGGAAAATATGCAACTTGTTTCATTAATCTACCATGGCGAGATAGATGCATGCACATCGATCTCTTAAAAAATGTGGTCATATATGTTAAATATAAGTTTGTAAAGGATTTGGCATCCATATAAGCTCACCGGATATATAGATAAGGCCAAGCAAACACATCGAATATTTGTGAATAAATGTTTTTGCTAGAACCTTCAAATTTTTAGATTTACATCACACACAAAGAACACACCTTTTAGTACTCCTACAGTACTAGAAATTGGATTGTTCTACTCCGGAGTGATATGCTCACCGGAGTATTTTTTGATCTTAGCTGGAGCGGCGTTTGGCGGTTGCACGAAGCCGTGCTGGATGTTAAGCCTATCGAGGCACGCTTGGTGGAAAGCGTGCGCCACCTTAGCCTCATCGGCGCACCGCTGCAATGCTGCGTCCCTGGGATTTGCCGCCACCGCATTCTTAGCCTGCACGAAATCTTGCAGAGCATCCCGGCATCTATAGAGTGTCGGGAACATCACGTTATATACGAGCTCATTGGCGGTGTTGCTCCTTCAAAGGGCGTCGCCGTGATGCGCTTCGAAAGAACGGCCTGGCTCCACGGCAGGCACCGCCTGAAGTGCGGTCGGATTAGGCGGCTGGCCACGGGAGCTCCCTGCCTCCGCATCGTTCGCTGCGGCCGGGAAGGGGATCTCACCTGCTGGCAAAGAAAACCATGCGGCATGCGCGGGCGGAAAAGCCAGCCAGGGCCGAGCGAGCGTCGCATGCGGGGTTGCGTGGGAGATCCCTGCCTCTGCATCCATCGGCCCGCACGGGAAGCGGCTGGCGAGGGGCTCCACGGCCAGCGCCGCCGCCGCGGGCTGAACAACCGGCCAGTGCAGAGCAGGCGGGTTATGCCTTGGTGCGAGATGGACTTAGAGAAGGCGGCGCCGATGCTCCGCTTCCTCGTCGGTGGTAGGACTACGCGCGCGCGACCGTGCAGCCAAGTCGGAAGGCCATAGCTATGTCGATTGGTCACTTAAGCTGGAGAGGTTCTCTTACCATTTCGGAGAGAGTAGCGGAGTAAGAGGAAGTTGTTGCTTATAATAAAAATATCTCGGGTTCACTGCCACGTTGGGTTAAGAGGGGCAAAGTTGGTCAATGCCTAGGAAGTTGGAATCGTTTTGGCCCCAATTTAATTACCTTGCGGTTCCTCGGTCTTATGAAGTCTAGCATGAAGAGAAGTAGTTTTGGGTTTCAAACGTTTAAGCCAAAAGCCCCATTTCAAATATTTCAAACTTATTCAAATTTGGTTCAAATTTGAAAGACATACAAGTAATAGTACACATAGTGCATACATGTTCACACATACTGCACTAGATGCTAACCCTATAGTTTGAGGCCATTGGATGAGGTCGAAAAATTTCTTGGATTAAATGGGGTTGTTCGAACCCCGTAGTTGGATTTTTTTGAACCTTGATTTGTAGAACTGGGCAAAACCCTAGTTTAACCTATTTAATTATAGATTCGTAGGTCGATTTTCTACCTTTTTATTATTACTATGCAGCACATGTGTGTTTGCCCGTCGAGTGAAACTCGGAGGAAGAGGGATCACTCGGAAGGAGAGAAGAAGGGAGAGAATTATGGTGTCTTCCCTTTTTCGGGTGATGATGCTGACTGTTGTGCAGGTTTTGTCAGTGAGCAGGAGGTGCGAGCGAGCGAGCGAGCGAGTCGAGCGAGGCCGAGAATGAGAGAGTGTTTTTTTTGAGAGGGACAACCGAAGGATCCAGAAGGACCCACAGACTCCCAATACGCATCCTGATGCGTCTTCTCTTGACAAAGAATATGGTTGGGAGTTTGCGTACCTATTGCACGTGACTTGTGCTCACTGAAGTGTGGGACCTCACGCATGGGCACCACACGTAAGTGACAGACCTGTTGGTGTAAAAACTCGGTTGATTATTATAGTGCATTAGAACAAAGTTTCCTATGGATTCAAGGGTAGGAAATCCAAGTTAACTCATTTACATGACATTATTTTTTCCATGAAGCAAAGTTAAGACACCTATCAATTGGTACATTTTGGAGTGACTAAGAAGGATCCAGGCTTACTTATTCGTTTTCACGTGTAAAACTTGTCTAAATCTTGGTCAACCCAAATTGGCAGAAAATTCAAAAAAAAACTGAAAAATGAAAAACCAAAGCACATAGTCTTATATGTCATATAGTAAGCATTAAAGTTGATAAACAAGGTCTAGACATATTCAAACCATACAAATCATGTATCTACCCCCTAACCCCTAAACTATGTCTTATGAAGTCACGCATGAAGAGAAGTGGTTTTGGGTTTCAAACATGGAATTTTCAAAAACCTCCCAAAAACTACATTTTATAGTGACTAAGAAGGATACATGCTTCCCTTTTCATTTTCATGTTTTAAACTTGGTTAAATCTTGGGCAAACCTAGGATTCGACCAAGATTCAAATGGGCACAAAAAAAAAAAAGCACATATTCTTCTTATATATGTCATATCGTAAGCATTCAAGTTGATAAACAAGGTCTAGATATATCCAAACCAGACAAATCATGTATCTACCCCCTTGTCGATCTTATGAAGTCTAGCATGAAGAAAAGTTGTTTTGGGTTTCAATCATGGAAATTTCAAGAACATCCCAAAAGCTTCATTTTAGAGCGACTAAGAAGGATCCAGGCTTAACTTTCCATTTTCATGTATTAAACTTGTTTAAATCTTGGTGAAATCTAGGATTTGACCAAGATTCAAATGGACCAAGATTCAAATGGGCATAAAATAAAAAAATAGAAAAATGAAAAACCAAAGCGCACATAGTCTTATATGTCATATAGTAAGCATTCAAATTGATAAACATGGTCTAGACATATTCAAACCAAAAAAATCATGTATCTACCCCTAACCCTAAACTCTGTCTTATGAAGTCAAGCATGAACAGAAGTGGTTTTGGGTTTCAAACATGGTAAATTCAAGAACCTCCCAAAAGCTTCATTTTAGAGTGACTAAGAGAAGGATCCAGACTTAATTACCTTTTTCATTTTCACATGTTAAACTTGTTTAAATCTTGCTCAAACCTAGGATTTTACCAAGATTCAGATGGGCATAAAAATCAAAAAAATGAAATACCAAAGCACATAGTCCTCTTATATATGTCATATAGTAAGCATTCAACAAGTTGATAAACAAGGTCTAGACACATATTCAAACCAGACAAATCATGTATCTACCCCCTATCAACCCTAAACTTCGTCTTATATGAAGTCAAGCATGAAGAGAAGTGTGGTTTTTGGTTTCAAACATGGAAATTTCAAAATAAACCTCCGAAAGCACATAGTCTTCCTATGTCATATAGTAAGCATTCAAGATAGTCTTCCTATGTCATGTAGTAAGCATTCAAGATAGTCTTCCTATGCATGTATCTACACCCCCTAACCCTAGACTTTGTCTTATGTAGTCAAGCATGAAGAGAAGTGGTTTTGGGTTTCAAATATGGAAATTTCAAAAACCTATCAAAAGCTTTATTTTAGAGTGACTGACTAAGAAGGATCCATGCTTACCTTTTCATTTTCATATAGTAATTAAGCATTCAAGTTGATAAACAAGGTTTAGACATATTCAAACCAAACAAATCATGTATCTACCCCTAACCCTAAACTCGGTCTTATGAAGTCTAGCATGAAGAGAAGTAGTTTTGGGTTTCAAACATTTAAGCCAAAAGCCCCATTTCAAATATTTCAAACTTATTCAAATTTGGTTAAAATTTGAAAGACATACAAGTTATAGTACACATAGTGCATACATGTTCACACATACTGCACTAGATGCTAACCCTATAGTTTGAGGCCATTGGATGAGGTCGAAAAATTTCTTGGATTAAATGGGGTTGTTTGAACCCCGTAGTTGGATTTTTTTGAACCTTGATTTGTAGAACTGGGCAAAACCCTAGTTTAACCTATTTAATTATAGATTCGTAGGTCGATTTTCTACCTTTTTATTATTACTATGCAGCACATGTGTGTTTGCCCGTCGAGTGAAACTCGGAGGAAGAGGGATCACTCGGAAGGAGAGAAGAAGGGAGAGAATTATGGTGTCTTCCCTTTTTCGGGTGATGATGCTGACTGTTGTGCAGGTTTTGTCAGTGAGCAGGAGGTGCGAGTGAGCGAGCGAGCGAGTCGAGTGAGGCCGAGAATGAGAGAGTTATTTTTTGTGAGAGGGACAACCGAAGGATCCAGAAGGACCCGCAGACTCCCAATACGCATCCTGATGCGTCTTCTCTTGACAAAGAATATGGCTGGGAGTTTGCGTACCTATTGCGCGTGACTTGTGCTCACTGAAGTGTGGGACCTCACGCATGGGCACCACACGTAAGTGACAGACCTATTGGTGTAAAAACTCGGTTGATTATTATAGTGCATTAGAACAAAGTTTCCTATGGATTCAAGGGTAGGAAATCCAAGTTAACTCATTTACATGACATTATTTTTTCCATGAAGCAAAGTTAACACACCTATCAATTGGTACATTTTGGAGTGACTAAGAAGGATCCAGGCTTACTTATTCGTTTTCACGTGTAAAACTTGTCTAAATCTTGGTCAAACCAGGCAGAAAATTCAAAAAAAAACTGAAAAATGAAAAACCAAAGCACATAGTCTTATATGTCATATAGTAAGCATTAAAGTTGATAAACAAGGTCTAGACATATTCAAACCATACAAATCATGTATCTACCCCCTAACCCCTAAACTATGTCTTATGAAGTCACGCATGAAGAGAAGTGGTTTTGGGTTTCAAACATGGAATTTTCAAAAACCTCCCAAAAACTACATTTTATAGTGACTAAGAAGGATACATGCTTCCTTTTTCATTTTGACGTTTTAAACTTGTTTAAATCTTGGTCAAACCTAGGATTCGACCAAGATTCAAATGGGCACAAAAAAAATAAAAACAAAAGCACATAGTCTTCTTATATATGTCATATCGTAAGCATTCAAGTTGATAAACAAGGTCTAGATATATCCAAACCAGACAAATCATGTATCTACCCCCTTGTCGATCTTATGAAGTCTAGCATGAAGAAAAGTTGTTTTGGGTTTCAAACATGGAAATTTCAAGAACATCCCAAAAGCTTCATTTTAGTGCGACTAAGAAGGATCCAGGCTTACCTTTCCATTTTCATGTTTTAAACTTGTTTAAATCTTGGTGAAATCTAGGATTTGACCAAGATTCAAATGGACCAAGATTCAAATGGGCATAAAATAAAAAATAGAAAAATGAAAAACCAAAGCGCACATAGTCTTATATGTCATATAGTAAGCATTCAAATTGATAAACATGGTCTAGACATATTCAAACCAGAAAAATCATGTATCTACCCCTAACCCTAAACTCTGTCTTATGAAGTCAAGCATGAACAGAAGTGGTTTTGGGTTTCAAACATGGTAAATTCAAGAACCTCCCAAAAGCTTCATTTTAGAGTGACTAAGAGAAGGATCCAGACTTAATTACCTTTTTCATTTTCACATGTTAAACTTGTTTAAATCTTGCTCAAACCTAGGATTTTACCAAGATTCAAATGGGCATAAAAATAAAAAAAAATGACTGAAAAATGAAAAACCAAAGCACATAGTCTTATATGTCATATAGTAAGCATTAAAGTTGATAAAAAAGGTCTAGACATATTCAAACCATACAAATCATGTATCTACCCCCTAACCCCTAAACTATGTCTTATGAAGTCACGCATGAAGAGAAGTGGTTTTGGGTTTCAAACATGGAATTTTCAAAAACCTCCCAAAAACTACAATTTATAGTGACTAAGAAGGATACATGCTTCCCTTTTCATTTTCATGTTTTAAACTTGTTTAAATCTTGGTCAAACCTAGGATTCGACCAAGATTCAAATGGGCACAAAAAAAATGAAAAACAAAAGCACATAGTCTTCTTATATATGTCGTATCGTAAGCATTCAAGTTGATAAACAAGGTCTAGATATATCCAAACCAGACAAATCATGTATCTACCCCCTTGTCGATCTTATGAAGTCTAGCATGAAGAAAAGTTGTTTTGGGTTTCAAACATGGAAATTTAAAGAACATCCCAAAAGCTTCATTTTAGAGCGACTAAGAAGGATCCAGGCTTACCTTTCCATTTTCATGTTTTAAACTTGTTTAAATCTTGGTGAAATCTAGGATTTGACCAAGATTCAAATGGACCAAGATTCAAATGGGCATAAAATAAAAAAATAGAAAAATGAAAAACCAAAGCGCACATAGTCTTATATGTCATATAGTAAGCATTCAAATTGATAAACATGGTCTAGACATATTCAAACCAGAAAAATCATGTATCTACCCCTAACCCTAAACTCTGTCTTATGAAGTCAAGCATGAACAGAAGTGGTTTTGGGTTTCAAGCATGGTAAATTCAAGAACCTCCCAAAAGCTTCATTTTAGAGTGACTAAGAGAAGGATCCAGACTTAATTACCTTTTTCATTTTCACATGTTAAACTTGTTTAAATCTTGCTCAAACCTAGGATTTTACCAAGATTCAAATGGGCATAAAAATCGAAAAAAATGAAATACCAATGCACATAGTCCTCTTATATATGTCATATAGTAAGCATTCAACAAGTTGATAAACAAGGTCTAGACACATATTCAAACCAGACAAATCATGTATCTACCCCTATCGACCCTAAACTTCGTCTTATATGAAGTCAAGCATGAAGAGAAGTGTGGTTTTTGGTTTCAAACATGGAAATTTCAAAAACCTCCGAATAGCACATAGTCTTCCTATGTCATATAGTAAGCATTCAAGATAGTCTTCCTATGTCATGTAGTAAGCATTCAAGATAGTCTTCCTATGTCATGTAGTAAGCATTCAAGATAGTCTTCCTATGTCATGTATCTACACCCCCTAACCCTAAACTTTGTCTTATGTAGTCAAGCATGAAGAGAAGTGGTTTTGGGTTTCAAATATGGAAATTTCAAAAACCTATCAAAAGCTTCATTTTAGAGTGACTGACTAAGAAGGATCCATGCTTACCTTTTCATTTTCATATAGTAATTAAGCATTCAAGTTGATAAACAAGGTTTAGACATATTCAAACCAAACAAATCATGTATCTACCCCTAACCCTAAACTCGGTCTTATGAAGTCTAGCATGAAGAGAAGTAGTTTTGGGTTTCAAACGTTTAAGCCAAAAGCCCCATTTCAAATATTTCAAACTTATTCAAATTTGGTTCAAATTTGAAAGACATACAAGTTATAGTACACATAGTGCATACATGTTCACACATACTGCACTAGATGCTAACCCTATAGTTTGAGGCCATTGGATGAGGTCGAAAAATTTCTTGGATTAAATGGGGTTGTTCGAACCCCGTAGTTGGATTTTTTTGAACCTTGATTTGTAGAACTGGGCAAAACCCTAGTTTAACCTATTTAATTATAGATTCGTAGGTCGATTTTCTACCTTTTATTATTACTATGCAGCACATGTGTGTTTGCCCATCGAGTGAAACTCGGAGGAAGAGGGATCACTCGGAAGGAGAGAAGAAGGGAGAGAATTATGGTGTCTTCCCTTTTTCGGGTGATGATGCTGAGTGTTGTGCAGGTTTTGTCAGTGAGCAGGAGGTGCGAGCGAGCGAGTCGAGTGAGGCCGAGAATGAGAGAGTGTTTTTTTTGAGAGGGACAACCGAAGGATCCAGAAGGACCCACAGACTCCCAATACGCATCCTGATGCGTCTTCTCTTGACAAAGAATATGGCTGGGAGTTTGCGTACCTATTGCACGTGACTTGTGCTCACTGAAGTGTGGGACCTCACGCATGGGCACCACACGT
The DNA here is from genome assembly GCF_019359855.2 of Lolium perenne. Lineage (NCBI taxonomy): Eukaryota > Viridiplantae > Streptophyta > Magnoliopsida > Poales > Poaceae > Lolium > Lolium perenne. The sequence continues at coordinate 132,791,285 of NC_067245.2, forward strand.
AAGTGACAGACCTGTTGGTGTAAAAACTCGGTTGATTATTATAGTGCATTAGAACAAAGTTTCCTATGGATTCAAGGGTAGGAAATCCAAGTTAACTCATTTACATGACATTATTTTTTCCATGAAGCAAAGTTAAGACACCTATCAATTGGTACATTTTGGAGTAACTAAGAAGGATCCAGGCTTACTTATTCGTTTTCACGTGTAAAACTTGTCTAAATCTTGGTCAACCCAAATTGGCAGAAAATTCAAAAAAAAACTGAAAAATGAAAAACCAAAGCACATAGTCTTATATGTCATATAGTAAGCATTAAAGTTGATAAACAAGGTCTAGACATATTCAAACCATACAAATCATGTATCTACCCCTAACCCCTAAACTATGTCTTATGAAGTCACGCATGAAGAGAAGTGGTTTTGGGTTTCAAACATGGAATTTTCAAAAACCTCCCAAAAACTACATTTTATAGTGACTAAGAAGGATACATGCTTCCCTTTTCATTTTCATGTTTTAAACTTGTTTAAATCTTGGGCAAACCTAGGATTCGACCAAGATTCAAATGGGCACAAAAAAAAAGAAAAACAAAAGCACATATTCTTCTTATATATGTCATATCGTAAGCATTCAAGTTGATAAACAAGGTCTAGATATATCCAAACCAGACAAATCATGTATCTACCCCCTTGTCGATCTTATGAAGTCTAGCATGAAGAAAAGTTGTTTTGGGTTTCAATCATGGAAATTTCAAGAACATCCCAAAAGCTTCATTTTAGAGCGACTAAGAAGGATCCAGGCTTAACTTTCCATTTTCATGTTTTAAACTTGTTTAAATCTTGGTGAAATCTAGGATTTGACCAAGATTCAAATGGACCAAGATTCAAATGGGCATAAAATAAAAAAATAGAAAAATGAAAAACCAAAGCGCACATAGTCTTATATGTCATATAGTAAGCATTCAAATTGATAAACATGGTCTAGACATATTCAAACCAAAAAAATCATGTATCTACCCCTAACCCTAAACTCTGTCTTATGAAGTCAAGCATGAACAGAAGTGGTTTTGGGTTTCAAACATGGTAAATTCAAGAACCTCCCAAAAGCTTCATTTTAGAGTGACTAAGAGAAGGATCCAGACTTAATTACCTTTTTCATTTTCACATGTTAAACTTGTTTAAATCTTGCTCAAACCTAGGATTTTACCAAGATTCAAATGGGCATAAAAATCAAAAAAATGAAATACCAAAGCACATAGTCCTCTTATATATGTCATATAGTAAGCATTCAACAAGTTGATAAACAAGGTCTAGACACATATTCAAACCAGACAAATCATGTATCTACCCCCTATCGACCCTAAACTTCGTCTTATATGAAGTCAAGCATGAAGAGAAGTGTGGTTTTTGGTTTCAAACATGGAAATTTCAAAATAAACCTCCGAAAGCACATAGTCTTCCTATGTCATATAGTAAGCATTCAAGATAGTCTTCCTATGTCATGTAGTAAGCATTCAAGATAGTCTTCCTATGTCATGTATCTACACCCCCTAACCCTAAACTTTGTCTTATGTAGTCAAGCATGAAGAGAAGTGGTTTTGGGTTTCAAATATGGAAATTTCAAAAACCTATCAAAAGCTTTATTTTAGAGTGACTGACTAAGAAGGATCCATGCTTACCTTTTCATTTTCATATAGTAATTAAGCATTCAAGTTGTTAAACAAGGTTTAGACATATTCAAACCAAACAAATCATGTATCTACCCCTAACCCTAAACTCGGTCTTATGAAGTCTAGCATGAAGAGAAGTAGTTTTGGGTTTCAAACGTTTAAGCCAAAAGCCCCATTTCAAATATTTCAAACTTATTCAAATTTGGTTCAAATTTGAAAGACATACAAGTTATAGTACACATAGTGCATACATGTTCACACATACTGCACTAGATGCTAACCCTATAGTTTGAGGCCATTGGATGAGGTCGAAAAATTTCTTGGATTAAATGGGGTTGTTTGAACCCCGTAGTTGGATTTTTTTGAACCTTGATTTGTAGAACTGGGCAAAACCCTAGTTTAACCTATTTAATTATAGATTCGTAGGTCGATTTTCTACCTTTTTATTATTACTATGCAGCACATGTGTGTTTGTCCGTCGAGTGAAACTCGGAGGAAGAGGGATCACTCGGAAGGAGAGAAGAAGGGAGAGAATTATGGTGTCTTCCCTTTTTCGGGTGATGATGCTGACTGTTGTGCAGGTTTTGTCAGTGAGCAGGAGGTGCGAGTGAGCGAGCGAGCGAGTCGAGCGAGGCCGAGAATGAGAGAGTTATTTTTTGTGAGAGGGACAACCGAAGGATCCAGAAGGACCCACAGACTCCCAATACGCATCCTGATGCGTCTTCTCTTGACAAAGAAAATGGCTGGGAGTTTGCGTACCTATTGCGCGTGACTTGTGCTCACTGAAGTGTGGGACCTCACGCATGGGCACCACACGTAAGTGACAGACCTGTTGGTGTAAAAACTCGGTTGATTATTATAGTGCATTAGAACAAAGTTTCCTATGGATTCAAGGGTAGGAAATCCAAGTTAACTCATTTACATGACATTATTTTTTCCATGAAGCAAAGTTAACACACCTATCAATTTCCTGTACATTTTGGAGTGATTAAGAAGGATCCAGGCTTACTTATTCGTTTTCACGTGTAAAACTTGTCTAAATCTTGGTCAAACCAAATTGGCAGAAAATTAAAAAAAAACTGAAAAATGAAAACCAAAGCACATAATATTATATGTCATATAGTAAGCATTAAAGTTGATAAACAAGGTCTAGACATATTCAAACCATACAAATCATGTATCTACCCCCTAACCCCTAAACTATGTCTTATGAAGTCACGCATGAAGAGAAGTGGTTTTGGGTTTCAAACATGGAATTTTCAAAAACCTCCCAAAAACTTCATTTTATAGTGACTAAGAAGGATACATGCTTCCCTTTTCATTTTCATGTTTTAAACTTGTTTAAATCTTGGTCAAACCTAGGATTCGACCAAGATTCAAATGGGCACAAAAAAAATGAAAAACAAAAGCACATAGTCTTCTTATATATGTCATATCGTAATCATTCAAGTTGATAAACAAGGTCTAGATATATCCAAACCAGACAAATCATGTATCTACCCCCTTGTCGATCTTATGAAGTCTAGCATGAAGAAAAGTTGTTTTGGGTTTCAAACATGGAAATTTCAAGAACATCCCAAAAGCTTCATTTTAGAGCGACTAAGAAGGATCCAGGCTTACCTTTCCATTTTCATGTTTTAAACTTGTTTAAATCTTGGTGAAATCTAGGATTTGACCAAGATTCAAATGGACCAAGATTCAAATGGGCATAAAATAAAAAATAGAAAAATGAAAAACCAAAGCGCACATAGTCTTATATGTCATATAGTAAGCATTCAAATTGATAAACATGGTCTAGACATATTCAAACCAGAAAAAACATGTATCTACCCCTAACCCTAAACTCTGTCTTATGAAGTCAAGCATGAACAGAAGTGGTTTTGGGTTTCAAACATGGTAAATTCAAGAACCTCCCAAAAGCTTCATTTTAGAGTGACTAAGAGAAGGATCCAGCCTTAATTACCTTTTTCATTTTCACATGTTAAACTTGTTTAAATCTTGCTCAAACCTAGGATTTTACCAAGATTCAAATGGGCATAAAAATCAAAAAAATGAAATACCAATGCACATAGTCCTCTTATATATGTCATATAGTAAGCATTCAACAAGTTGATAAACAAGGTCTAGACACATATTCAAACCAGACAAATCATGTATCTACCCCCTATCGACCCTAAACTTCGTCTTATATGAAGTCAAGCATGAAGAGAAGTGTGGTTTTTGGTTTCAAACATGGAAATTTCAAAAACCTCCGAAAAGCACATAGTCTTCCTATGTCATATAGTAAGCATTCAAGATAGTCTTCCTATGTCATGTAGTAAGCATTCAAGATAGTCTTCCTATGTCATGTATCTACACCCCCTAACCCTAAACTTTGTCTTATGTAGTCAAGCATGAAGAGAAGTGGTTTTGGGTTTCAAATATGGAAATTTCAAAAACCTATCAAAAGCTTCATTTTAGAGTGATTGACTAAGAAGGATCCATGCTTACCTTTTCATTTTCATATAGTAATTAAGCATTCAAGTTGATAAACAAGGTTTAGACACATTCAAACCAAACAAATCATGTATCTACCCCTAACCCTAAACTCGGTCTTATGAAGTCTAGCATGAAGAGAAGTAGTTTTGGGTTTCAAACGTTTAAGCCAAAAGCCCCATTTCAAATATTTCAAACTTATTCAAATTTGGTTCGAATTTGAAAGACATACAAGTTATAGTACACATAGTGCATACATGTTCACACATACTGCACTAGATGCTAACCCTATAGTTTGAGGCCATTGGATGAGGTCGAAAAATTTCTTGGATTAAATGGGGTTGTTCGAACCCCGTAGTTGGATTTTTTTTAACCTTGATTTGTAGAACTGGGGAAAACCCTAGTTTAACACATTTAATTATAGATTCGTAGGTCGATTTTCTACCTTTTTATTATTACTATGCAGCACATGTGTGTTTGCCCGTCGAGTGAAACTCGGAGGAAGAGGGATCACTCGGAAGGAGAGAAGAAGGGAGAGAATTATGGTGTCTTCCCTTTTTCGGGTGATGATGTTGACTATTGTGCAGGTTTTGTCAGTGAGCAGGAGGTGCGAGCGAGCGAGCGAGTCGAGCGAGACCGAGAATGAGAGAGTTTTTTCTTGTGAGAGGGACAACCGAAGGATCCAGAAGGACCCACGGACTCCCAATACGCATCCTGATGCGTCTTCTCTTGACAAAGGAAATGGCTGGGAGTTTGCGTACCTATTGCACGTGACTTGTGCTCACTGAAGTGTGGGACCTCACGCATGGGCACCACACGTAAGTGACAGACCTGTTGGTGTAAAAACTTGGTTGATTATTATAGTGCATTAGAACAAAGTTTCCTATGGATTCAAGGGTCGGAAATCCAAGTTAACTCATTTACATGACATTATTTTTTCCATGAAGCAGAGTTAACACACCTATCAATTTCCTGTACATTTTGGAGTGACTAAGAAGGATCCAGGCTTACTTATTCGTTTTCACGTGTAAAACTTGTCTAAATCTTGGTCAAACCAAATTGGCAGAAAATTAAAAAAAAAAACTGAAAAATGAAAACCAAAGCACATAGTCTTATATGTCATATAGTAAGCATTAAAGTTGATAAACAAGGTCTAGACATATTCAAACCATACAAATCATGTATCTACCCCCTAACCCCTAACTTATGTCTTATGAAGTCACGCATGAAGAGAAGTGGTTTTGGGTTTCAAACATGGAATTTTCAAAAACCTCCCAAAAACTTCATTTTATAGTGACTAAGAAGGATACATGCTTCCCTTTTCATTTTCATGTTTTAAACTTGTTTAAATCTTGGTCAAACCTAGGATTCGACCAAGATTCAAATGGGCACAAAAAAAAATGAAAAACAAAAGCACATAGTCTTCTTATATATGTCATATCGTAAGCATTCAAGTTGATAAACAAGGTCTAGATATATCCAAACCAGACAAATCATGTATCTACCCCCTTGTCGATCTTATGAAGTCTAGCATGAAGAAAAGTTGTTTTGGGTTTCAAACATGGAAATTTCAAGAACATCCCAAAAGCTTCATTTTAGAGCGACTAAGAAGGATCCAGGCTTACCTTTCCATTTTCATGTTTTAAACTTGTTTAAATCTTGGTGAAATCTAGGATTTGACCAAGATTCAAATGGACCAAGATTCAAATGGGCATAAAATAAAAAATAGAAAAATGAAAAACCAAAGCGCACATAGTCTTATATGTCATATAGTAAGCATTCAAATTGATAAACATGGTCTAGACATATTCAAACCAGAAAAATCATGTATCTACCCCTAACCCTAAACTCTGTCTTATGAAGTCAAGCATGAACAGAAGTGGTTTTGGGTTTCAAACATGGTAAATTCAAGAACCTCCCAAAAGCTTCATTTTAGAGTGACTAAGAGAAGGATCCAGACTTAATTACCTTTTTCATTTTCACATGTTAAACTTGTTTAAATCTTGCTCAAACCTAGGATTTTACCAAGATTCAAATGGGCATAAAAATCAAAAAAATGAAATACCAATGCACATAGTCCTCTTATATATGTCATATAGTAAGCATTCAACAAGTTGATAAACAAGGTCTAGACACATATTCAAACCAGACAAATCATGTATCTACCCCCTATCGACCCTAAACTTCGTCCTATATGAAGTCAAGCATGAAGAGAAGTGTGGTTTTAGGTTTCAAACATGGAAATTTCAAAAACCTCCGAAAAGCACATAGTCTTCCTATGTCATATAGTAAGCATTCAAGATAGTCTTCCTATGTCATGTAGTAAGCATTCAAGATAGTCTTCCTATGTCATGTATCTCTACCCCCTAACCCTAAACTTTGTCTTATGTAGTCAAGCATGAAGAGAAGTGGTTTTGGGTTTCAAATATGGAAATTTCAAAAACCTATCAAAAGCTTCATTTTAGAGTGACTGACTAAGAAGGATCCATGCTTACCTTTTCATTTTCATATAGTAATTAAGCATTCAAGTTGATAAACAAGGTTTAGACATATTCAAACCAAACAAATCATGTATCTACCCCTAACCCTAAACTCGGTCTTATGAAGTCTAGCATGAAGAGATGTAGTTTTGGGTTTCAAACGTTTAAGCCAAAAGCCCCATTTCAAATATTTCAGACTTATTCAAATTTGGTTCAAATTTGAAAGACATACAAGTTATAGTACACATAGTGCATACATGTTCACACATACTGCACTAGATGCTAACCCTATAGTTTGAGGCCATTGGATGAGGTCGAAAAATTTCTTGGATTAAATGGGGTTGTTCGAACCCCGTAGATGGATTTTTTTGAACCTTGATTTGTAGAACTGGGCAAAACCCTAGTTTAACCCATTTAATTATAGATTCGTAGGTCGATTTTCTACCTTTTGATTATTACTATGCAGCACATGTGTGTTTGCCCGTCGAGTGAAACTCGGAGGAAGAGGGATCACTCGGAAGGAGAGAAGAAGGGAGAGAATTATGGTGTCTTCCCTTTTTCGGGTGATGATGTTGACTGTTGTGCAGGTTTTGTCAGTGAGCAGGAGGTGCGAGCGAGCGAGCGAGTCGAGCGAGACCGAGAATGAGAGAGTTTTTTTCTTGTGAGAGGGACAACCGAAGGATCCAGAAGGACCCACAGACTCCCAATACGCATCCTGATGCGTCTTCTCTTGACAAAGAAAATGGCTGGGAGTTTGCGTACCTATTGCACGTGACTTGTGCTCACTGAAGTGTGGGACCTCACGCATGGGCACCACACGTAAGTGACAGACCTGTTGGTGTAAAAACTCGGTTGATTATTATAGTGCATTAGAACAAAGTTTCCTATGGATTCAAGGGTAGGAAATCCAAGTTAACTCATTTACATGACATTATTTTTTCCATGAAGCAAAGTTAACACACCTATCAATTGGTACATTTTGGAGTGACTAAGAAGGATCCAGGCTTACTTATTCGTTTTCACGTGTAAAACTTGTCTAAATCTTGGTCAAACCAAATTGGCAGAAAATTAAAAAAAAACTGAAAAATGAAAACCAAAGCACATAGTCTTATATGTCATATAGTAAGCATTAAAGTTGATAAACAAGGTCTTGACATATTCAAACCATACAAATCATGTATCTACCCCCTAACCCCTAAACTATGTCTTATGAAGTCACGCATGAAGAGAAGTGGTTTTGGGTTTCAAACATGGAATTTTCAAAAACCTCCTAAAAACTTCATTTTATAGTGACTAAGAAGGATACATGCTTCCCTTTTCATTTTCATGTTTTAAACTTGTTTAAATCTTGGTCAAACCTAGGATTCGACCAAGATTCAAATGGGCACAAAAAAAATGAAAAACAAAAGCACATAGTCTTCTTATATATGTCATATCGTAAGCATTCAAGTTGATAAACAAGGTCTAGATATATCCAAACCAGACAAATCATGTATCTACCCCCTTGTCGATCTTATGAAGTCTAGCATGAAGAAAAGTTGTTTTGGGTTTCAAACATGGAAATTTCAAGAACATCCCAAAAGCTTCATTTTAGAGCGACTAAGAAGGATCCAGGCTTACCTTTCCATTTTCATGTTTTAAACTTGTTTAAATCTTGGTGAAATCTAGGATTTGACCAAGATTCAAATGGACCAAGATTCAAATGGGCATAAAATAAACAATAAAAAAATGAAAAACCAAAGCGCACATAGTCTTCTTATGTCATGTAGTAAGCATTAAAGTTGGTAAACAAGGTGTAGACATATTCAAACCAGACAAATCATGTATCTACCCCCTAACCCCTCAACTCTGTCTTATAAAGTCAAGCATGAAGATAAGTGGTTTTGGGTTTCAAACATGGAAATTTCAAAAACCTCCCAAAAACTTCATTTTAGGGTGACTAAGAAGGATACATGCTTCCCTTTTCATTTTCATGTTCTATACTTGTTTAAATCTTGGTCAAACCTATGATTTGACCAAGATTCAAATGTGCATCAAAATTCAAAAAAAAATCAGAAAAATGAAAAACCAAAGCACATAGTTTTCTTATGTCATATAGTAAGCATTAAAGTTGATATATTAGGTCTATACATATTCAAACAAGAAAAATCATGTATCTACCCCCTAACCCTAAACTTTGTCTTATGTAGTCAAGCATGAAGAGAAGTGGTTTTGGGTTTCAAATATGGAAATTTCAAAAACCTATCAAAAGCTTCATTTTAGAGTGACTGGCTAAGAAGGATCCACGCTTACCTTTTCATTTTCATATTTTAAACTTGTTTAAATCATTGTCAAGCCTAGGATTTGACTAAGATTTAAATGGGCATAAAATTAAAAAAAATCGGAAAAATGAAAAACAAAAGCACATAGTCTTCTTATGTCACATATATATATATATAGTAAGCATTGAAAAGTTGATAAACAAGGTCTAGACATATTCAATCATGTATCTACCCCTAACCCTAAACTATGTCTTATGAAGTCAAGCATGAAGAGAAGTGTTTTTTTGGTTTCAAACATGGAAATTTCAAAAACCTCCCAAAAGCTTCATTTTAGAGTGACTAAGAAGGATCCATGCTTACCTTTTCATTTTCATGTTTTAAACTTGTTTAAATCTTGGTCAAACCTAGGATTTGACCAATATTCAAATGGGCATAAAATAAAAAACAAAGCACATAGTCTTCATATGTCATATAGTAAGCATTCAAGTTCATAAACAAGGTCTAGACATATTCAAACCAGGCAAATCATGTACCCCTAACCCTAAACACTCTGTCTTAATTATATATGAAGTCAGGCATGAAGCAGAGAAGTGTGGTTTTGGGTTTCAAACATGGAAATTTCAAAAACCTCCCAAAAGCTTCATTTTAATTAGACTGACTGGTTAATTAAGAAGGATCCAGGATTAATTACCTTTTCATTGTCATGTTTTAAACTTGTTTAAATCTTGCTCAAACCTAGGATTTGACCAAAATTCAAATGGGCATAAAAATTCAGAAAAAAACGAAAGAATGAAAAACCAAAGCACATAGCCTTCTTATGTCATATAGTAAGCATTCAAATTGATAAACATGGTCTAGACATATTCAAACCAGAAAAATCATGTATCTACCCCTAACCCTAAACTCTGTCTTATGAAGTCAAGCATGAACAGAAGTGGATTTGGGTTTCAAACATGGTAAATTCAAGAACCTCCCAAAAGCTTCATTTTAGAGTGACTAAGAGAAGGATCCAGAGTTAATTACCTTTTTCATTTTAACATGTTAAACTTGTTTAAATCTTGCTCAAACCTAGGATTTTACCAAGATTCAAATGGGCATAAAAATCAAAAAAATGAAATACCAATGCACATAGTCCTCTTATATATGTCATATAGTAAGCATTCAACAAGTTGATAAACAAGGTCTAGACACATATTCAAACCAGACAAATCATGTATCTACCCCCTATAGACCCTGAACTTTGTCTTATATGAAGTCAAGCATGAAGAGAAGTGTGGTTTTTAGTTTCAAACATGGAAATTTCAAAAACCTCCGAAAAACACACAGTCTTCCTATGTCATATAGTAAGCATTCAAGATAGTCTTCCTATGTCATGTAGTAAGCATTCAAAATAGTCTTCCTATGTCATGTATCTACACCCCCTAACCCTAAACTTTGTCTTATGTAGTCAAGCATGAAGAGAAGTGGTTTTGGGTTTCAAATATGGAAATTTCAAAAACCTATCAAAAGCTTCATTTTAGAGTGACTGACTAAGAAGGATCCATGCTTACCTTTTCATTTTCATATAGTAATTAAGCATTCAAGTTGATAAACAAGGTTTAGACATATTCAAACCAAACAAATCATGTATCTACCCCTAACCCTAAACTATGTCTTATGAAGTCAAGCATGAACAGAAGTGGTTTTGGGTTTCAAATATGGAAATTTCAAAACCCTATCAAAAGCTTCATTTTAGAGTGACTGACTAAGAAGGATCCATGCTTACCTTTTCATTTTCATATAGTAATTAAGCATTCAAGTTGATAAACAAGGTTTAGACATATTCAAACCAAACAAATCATGTATCTACCCCTAACCCTAAACTCGGTCTTATGAAGTCTAGCATGAAGAGAAGTAGTTTTGGGTTTCAAACGTTTAAGCCAAAACTACCCCATTTCAAATATTTCAAACTTATTCAAATTTGGTTCAAATTTGAAAGACATAGAAGTTATAGTACACATAGTGCATACATGTTCACACATACTGCACTAGATGCTAACCCTATAGTTTGAGGCCATTGGATGAGGTCGAAAAAATTCTTGGATTAAATGGGGTTGTTCGAACCCCGTAGCTGGATTTTTTTGAACCTTGATTTGTAGAACTGGGCAAAACCCTAGTTTAACCTATTTAATTATAGATTCGTAGGTCGATTTTCTACCTTTTTATTATTACTATGCAGCACATGTGTGTTTTCCCGTCGAGTGAAACTCGGAGGAAGAGGGATCACTCGGAAGGAGAGAAGAAGGGAGAGAATTATGGTGTCTTCCCTTTTTCGGGTGATGATGTTGACTGTTATGCAGGTTTTGTCAGTGAGCAGGAGGTGCGAGCGAGCGAGCGAGCGAGCAAGTCGAGCGAGGCCGAGAATGAGAGAGTTTTTTTGTGTGAGAGGGACAACCGAAGGATCTAGAAGGACCCACAGACTCCCAATACGCATCCTGATGCGTCTTCTCTTGACAAAAAAAAATGGCTGGGAGTTTGCGTACCTATTGCACGTGACTTGTGCTCACTGAAGTGTGGGACCTCACGCATGGGCACCACACGTAAGTGACAGACCTGTTGGTGTAAAAACTCGGTTGATTATTATAGTGCATTAGAACAAAGTTTCATATGGATTCAAGGGTAGGAAGTCCAAGTTAACTCATTTACATGACATTATTTTTTCCATGAAGCAAAGTTAACACACCTATCAATTGGTACATTTTGGAGTGACTAAGAAGGATCCAGGCTTACTTATTCGTTTTCACGTGTAAAACTTGTCTAAATCTTGTTCAAACCAAATTGGCAGAAAATTCAAAAAAAAACTGAAAAATGAAAAACCAAAGCACATAGTCTTATATGTCATATAGTAAGCATTAAAGTTGATAAACAAGGTCTAGACATATTCAAACCATACAAATCATGTATCTACCCCCTAACCCCTAAACTATGTCTTATGAAGTCACGCATGAAGAGAAGTGGTTTTGGGTTTCAAACATGGAATTTTCAAAAACGTCCCAAAAATTTCATTTTATAGTGACTAAGAAGGATACATGCTTCCCTTTTCATTTTCATGTTTTAAACTTGTTTAAATCTTGGTCAAACCTAGGATTTGACCAAGATTCAAATGGGCACAAAAAAACTGAAAAACAAAAGCACATAGTCTTCTTATATATATATGTCATATCGTAAGCATTCAAGTTGGTAAACAAGGTCTAGATATATCCAAACCAGACAAATCATGTATCTACCCCCTTGTCGATCTTATGAAGTCTAGCATGAAGAAAAGTTGTTTTGGGTTTCAAACATGGAAATTTCAAGAACATCCCAAAAGCTTCATTTTAGAGCGACTAAGAAGGATCCAGGCTTACCTTTCCATTTTCATGTTTTAAACTTGTTTAAATCTTGGTGAAATCTAGGATTTGACCAAGATTCAAATGGACCAAGATTCAAATGGGCATAAAATAAAAAAATAGAAAAATGAAAAACCAAAGCGCACATAGTCTTCTTATGTCATATAGTAAGCATTAAAGTTGGTAAAAAAGGTCTAGACATATTCAAACCAGACAAATCATGTATCTACCCCCTAACCCCTCAACTCTGTCTTATAAAGTCAAGCATGAAGATAAGTGGTTTTGGGTTTCAAACATGGAAATTTCAAAAACCTCCCAAAAACTTCATTTTAGGGTGACTAAGAAGGAACAGGCTTCCCTTTTCATTTTCATGTTCTATACTTGTTTAAATCTTGGTCAAACCTATGATTTGACCAAGATTCAAATGTGCATCAAAATTCAAAAAAAAATCAGAAAAATGAAAAACCAAAGCACATAGTTTTCTTATGTCATATAGTAAGCATTAAAGTTGATAAACAAGGTCTATACATATTCAAACAAGAAAAATCATGTATCTCTACCCCCTAACCCTAAACTTTGTCTTATGTAGTCAAGCATGAAGAGAAGTGGTTTTGGGTTTCAAATATGGAAATTTCAAAAACCTATCAAAAGCTTCATTTTAGAGTGGCTGGCTAAGAAGGATCCATGCTTACCTTTTCATTTTCATATTTTAAACTTGTTTAAATCATTGTCAAGCCTAGATTTGACCAAGATTTAAATGGGCATAAAATTAAAAAAATCGGAAAAATGAAAAACAAAAGCACATAGTCTTCTTATGTCACATATATATATAGTAAGCATTCAAAAGTTGATAAACAAGGTCTAGACATATTCAATCATGTATCTACCCCTAACCCTAAACTATGTCTTATGAAGTCAAGCATGAAGAGAAGTGTTTTTTGGTTTCAAACATGGAAATTTCAAAAACCTCCCAAAAGCTTCATTTTAGAGTGACTAAGAAGGATCCATGCTTACCTTTTCATTTTCATGTTTTAAACTTGTTTAAATCTTGGTCAAACCTAGGATTTGACCAATATTCAAATGGGCATAAAATAAAAAAACAAAGCACATAGTCTTCTTATGTCATATAGTAAGTATTCAAGTTCATAAACAAGGTCTAGACATATTCAAACCAGGCAAATCATGTACCCCTAACCCCAAACACTCTGTCTTAATTATATATGAAGTTAGGCATGAAGCAGAGAAGTGTGGTTTTGGGTTTCAAACATGGAAATTTCAAAAACCTCCCAAAAGTTTCATTTTAATTAGACTGACTGGTTAATTAAGAAGGATCCAGGATTAATTACCTTTTCATTGTCATGTTTTAAACTTGTTTAAATCTTGCTCAAACCTAGGATTTGACCAAAATTCAAATGGGCATAAAAATTCAGAAAAAATCGAAAGAATGAAAAACCAAAGCACATAGCCTTCTTATGTCATATAGTAAGCATTCAAATTGATAAACATGGTCTAGACATATTCAAACCAGAAAAATCATGTATCTAACCCTAACCCTAAACTCTGTCTTATGAAGTCAAGCATGAACAGAAGTGGTTTTGGGTTTCAAATTTTGAAATTTTAAAAACCTATCAAAAGCTTCATTTTAGAGTGACTGGCTAAGAAGGATCCATGCTTACCTTTTCATTTTCATATTTTAAACTTGTTTAAATCATTGTCAAGCCTAGGATTTGACCAAGATTTAAATGGGCATAAAATTAAAAAAAATCGGAAAAATGAAAAACAAAAGCACATAGTCTTCTCATGTCACATGTATATATATAGTAAGGATTCAAAAGTTGATAAACAAGGTCTAGACATATTCAATCATGTATCTACCCCTAACCCTAAACTCTGTCTTATGAAGTCAAGCATGAAGAGAAGTGGTTTTTGGTTTCAAACATGCATGGAAATTTCAAAAACCTCCCAAAATCTTCATTTTAGAGTGACTAAGAAGGATCCAGGCTTACCTTTTCATTTTCATGTTTTAAACTTGTTTAACTCTTGGTCAAACCTACTATTTGACCAATATTCAAATGGGCATAAAATAAATAAAATAAAAAACCAAAGCACATAGTCTTCTTATGACATATAGTAAACATTCAAGTTCATAAACAAGCTCTAGACATATTCAAACCAGTCAAATCATGTACACCCTAACCCTAAACTTTGTCTTAATTATATATGAAGTCAAGCATGAAGCAGAGAAGTGTGGTTATGGGTTTCAAACATGGAAATTTCAAAAACCTCCCAAAAGCTTCATTTTAATTAGACTGACTGGTTAATTAAGAAGGATCTAGGATTAATTACCTTTTCATTGTCATGTTTAAACTTGTTTAAATCTTGGTCGAACCTAGGATTTGACCAAGATTCAAATGGGCATAAAAAATTAGAAAAAATCAAAAGAATGAAAAACCAAAGCACACAGCCTTCTTATGTCATATAGTAAGTATTCAAATTGATAAACATGGTCTAGGCATATTCAAACCAGAAAAATCATGTATCTACCCCTAACCCTAAACTCTGTCTTATGAAGTCAAGCATGAACAGAAGTGGTTTTTGGTTTCAAACATGGTAAAAATCATGTATCTACCCCTAACCCTAAACTCTGTCTTATGAAGTCAAGCATGAACAGAAGTGGTTTTTGGTTTCAAACATGGTAAATTCAAGAACCTCCCAAAAGCTTCATTTTAGGGTTTCTAAGAGAAGGATCCAGACTTACCTTTTCATTTTCACATGTTAAACTTGTTTAAATCTTGCTCAAACCTAGGATTTACCAAGATTCAAATGGGCATAGAAATCAAAAAATGAAATACCAATGCACATAGTCCTCTTATGTCATATAGTAAGCATTCAAGTTGATAAACAAGGTCTAGACATATTCAAACCAAACAGATCATGTATCTACCCCTTATCGACCCTAAAATTCGTCTTATGAAGTCAAGCATGAAGAGAAGTGGTTTTGGGTTTCAAACATGGAAATTTCAAAAACCTCCCAAAAGCTTCATTTTAGAGCGACTAAACGATCGTTGCTTATCTTTTCATTTTCATGTTTTAAAATTATTTAAATCTTGGTCAAACCCAGGTGCCCCCCTGCGCCGCCTCTTCGCCTATAAAATCCCTTTCGACCTAAAAACACCGCACCAATTGACGAAACTCCAGAAAGACTCCAGGGGCGCCGCCACCATCGCGAAACTCCACCCGGGGGACAAGTCTCTGTCCCGGCACTCGCCGGACGGGGAAGTGCCCCGAAGCCATCTCCATCAACGCCACCACCTCTCGCCATGCTCCGTGAGTAGTTCCCCCATGGACTACGGGTTCTAGCAAAGAGCTATGCTCGGTATACTCTCCCCCATGTACTTCAATACAATGGTCTCATGAGCTGCCTTACATGATTGAGATTCATCTGATGTAATCGGTGTTGTGTTTGTTGGGATCCGATGGATGATACATTATGATTAGTCTATCTATAAAGTTTGTGAATTTATTGTTGCTGCAATCTTGTTATTCTTAATGCTTGTCACTAGGGCCCGAGTGGCATGATCTTAGATTTAAGCTCTATATGAATTGCTTAGATTGTATCTACAAGTTGTATGCACATGTCGCTGTCCGGAACCAAAGGCCCCAAAGTGACAGAAATCGGGACAACCGGAGGGGATGGTAGTGATGTGAGGATCACATGTTTTCACGGTGTGTTAATGCTTTGCTCCGGTACTCTATTAAAAGGAGTACCTTAATATCCAGTAGTTTCCCTTGAGGCCCGGCTGCCACCGGCTGGTAGGACAAAAGATGTTGTGCAAGTTTCTCATTGCGAGCACGTACGACTATATATGGAAAACATGCCTACATAATTAGTAATCTGGATGTTCTGTCTTAATGCTTTGATTCCTATCAATTGCCCAACTGTAATTTGTTCACCCAACACTTGTCACTTATTGGAGAGTTACCACTAGTGTAGATCGCTGGGAACCCCAGTCCATCTCTCATCATTATATACTCGTTCTATATGTCATTGGAAGTAGTATCAACTATTTTCTGGTGCCATTGCTCTCATATTGCTATTACTGCTGCTGTGTTACTCTTACTACTGCTCTCATATTACTGCTACTTTTACATCACCCCTGTTACTAGTGCTTTTCCAGGTGCAGCCGAATTGACAACTCAGTTGTTAAGGCTTATAAGTATTCTTTACCTCCCCTTGTGTCGAATCAATAAATTTGGGTTATACTACCCTCGAAGACTGCTGCGATCCCCTATACTTGTGGGTTATCAAGACTATTTTCTGGCGCCGTTGCCGGGGAGGCATAGCTCTACTCATAAGTTCACCTGGGGATTACACTCTACCTCTCTCTCTGTTTTATTTTATTTTGTTTTGCTTAGTTTACTTTTGTTTAGTTTATTTTTGTCTTGTTTTATTTTTCTCATATACCCAAAAATCCATAAAAGTTTGAAAAACCTAAAAATTAAAAACTGCTGTTATGGGAGAACCCACAACCTACTTGGAGCTTATAGAATGTTATAATAATTATAGAGAATCAAGAACTGGTAAAATAATGAGTGCTATGATAGAGAAATTAAATACAATTGCTAGAATCTTGCTTAGACGCCATGATATAAACTGTTGCTCTCAACAGGATACTAAACATCTTAAATTTCAATGTGGCTTTAGTGAGGAATTTTTTATTAAGAACTATAACCGGAATTGCTATATTCATTATGGGTTCGAAGAGGTAGAACAATTTGTCTTATTTATGGGAGCCTCCGAGATAGAATCCTTCATGGTTGAGAATTATGAAACTTGTGCTATTTGTAAGGACCTTAAAGATTATGTCTCTACTATCCTTAATTCTTGCATAGAATGCTACAGTAGGAATCCTTATATCCTTGATTATAAAGAGAGACACATTAATGCACAAGAATGCACTCACAATTTGCAGGAACCTGTGGAAGAAGAAACTGATGAACCTGAAAGCTCATTGGATGAAAAAGAGGAGGAAATTGATGAACCTGAAAGCTCATTGGATGAAAAAGAAGAGGAGAGCGACGAACAAAAGGAGGAAGAATGGATTAGCTACCCATGCCAACCGTCTAATGAGAGTAACTCTTTATCTCTTACACTATTTGATTGTCCTCCATGCTTACCGGAAGAGGTTGAATGTTATGTTCCTGTGGATTCTCTTGAAATACTACCTATGAGTAAAACTTGTGAAAATAATTATGCTACTGTTATATATGATAATCCATGCTACTTTGATAAATCTTATGATAACGCTTTGTTTGTGCCTGATGTCGAAATGCATGGTACTAAAGAATTTTGCTTAGCAAATGTTTATGATAAAGCTCTAGATGATGGTCCTATGTTACTTGATACTATTAATTGTACTACTAATGAAAATGGGATTGGAGAATTCTTGACTTATTCTATGAGTCCCATATCTCTTGAGATTGATCAATCATCATGTTATGTTATTAATAAAAGAAAGTTTGAAAGTTTTAATTCCACTATTCTTGAACTTGATAAAAATTATATGTTTGTGGATCATGAAAAGTATGCTGCATGTGATAGTTATATTGTTGAGTTTATTCATGAAGCTACTGAAAATTATTATGAGAGAGGAAAATATGGTTGTAGATATTTGCATGGTACTAATACACCTCTCTATATGCTGAAGATCTTGAAATTACACTTGTTCTATCTTCCTATGCTTGTTACTTTGCTTTTCATGAACTTGTTTATGTACAAGATTCCTATGCATAGGAAGCATGTTAGACTTAAATGTGTTATGGATTTGCTTTTTGATGCTCTCTTTTGCTTCAAATACTATTTCTTGCGAGTGCATCCTTAAAACTGCTGAGCCCATCTTAATGGCTATAAAGAAAGCAACTTTTGGGAGATAACCCATGTGTTATTTTGCTACAGTACTTTATTTTATATTTGTGTCTTGGAAGTTGTTTACTACTGTAGCAACCTCTCCTTATCTTAGTTTTGTGTTTTGTTGTGCCAAGTGAAGCCTCTAATCGAAGGTTGATACTAGATTTGGATTTCTGCACAGAAACAGATTTCTATCTGTCACGAATCTGGGCTGTTTTCTCTGTAGGTAACTCAGAAAAATATGCCAATTTACGTGCGTGTTCCTCAGATATGTACGCAACTTTCATTAGTTTTGAGTTTTCTGATTTGAGCAAGTCTGGTGCCTCAATAAAATTCGTCTTTACGGACTGTTCTGTTTTGACAGATTCTGCCTTTTATTTCGCATTGCCTCTTTTGCTATGTGGGATGGATTTCTTTGTTCCATTAAACTCCAGTAGATTTGGGCAATGTCCAGAAGTGTTAAGAATGATTGTGTCACCTCTGAACATGTGAGTTTTTGATTATGCACTAACCCTCTAATGAAGTTTATGAGAAGTTTGGTGTGAAGGAAGTTTTCAAGGGTCAAGAGAGGAGGATGATATATGATCAAGAAGAGTGAAAAGTCTAAGCTTGGGGATGCCCCCGTGGTTCATCCCTGCATATTTCAAGAAGACTCAAGCGTCTAAGCTTGGGGATGCCCAAGGCATCCCCTTCTTCATCAACTTATCAGGTTCCTCCCCTGAAACTATATTTTTATTCGGTCACATCATATGTGTTTTACTTGGAGCGTCTGTGTGCTTTTATTTTTGTTTTTGTTTGAATAAGATCAGATCCTAGCAATCCTTGATTGGGAGAGAGACACGCTCCGCTTTTTCATATGAACACTTGTTCTTCGTTTTACTTCTAATGTTCAATGATAAAAGTTGGAAGCTACAATACTTATGGTTATTTGGTTGGAAAAAGAAAATGCCTCATATGTTGTGGATAATTTGACACTTGGCAATTGTTTTGAGCTCTCAAATAGATTAAGTTTTTTTTCATGTGGTTTAAACCTATTAGTGGAGAACTACCGTAAAGCTTGTTGAAATTGGTTTGCATAATTGATCTCTCTTAAGGTCTAGATATTTTCTGGTAAAAGTGTTTGAGCAACAAGGAAGACAGTGTAGAGTATTATAATGCTTGCGATATGTTCTTATGTAAGTTTTGCTGTACCGGTTCATACTTGTGTTTGCTTCAAACAACCTTGCTAGCCTAAACCTTGTATTGAGAGGGAATACTTCTCATGCATCCAAAATACTTGAGCCAACCACTATGCCATTTGTGTCCACCATACCTACCTACTATGTGGTATTTTCTGCCATTCCAAAGTAAATTGCTTGAGTGCTACCTTTAAACAATTCAAAATGCTTCTCAATTTGTGTCAATGTTTTATAGCTCATGAGGAAGTATGTGGTGTTTATCTTTCAATCTTGTTGGGCAACTTTCACCAATGGACTAGTGGCTACATCCGCTTATCCAATAATTTTGCAAAAAGAGCTGGCAATGGGATTCCCAGTCCCAAATTAATCAAACTAAATAGACACTCCTCCATGGTATGTGATTGTTGGACGGCACTCGAAGGATTCGGTTAGCCATGGCTTGTGTAAGCAAAGGTGGGGAGGAGTGTCATCATAATAAAACTAAAATAAAAGGGCACTCCTTCATGGTATGAGATTGTTGGCAGGCACCCGAGGATTCGGTTAGCCATGGTTTGTGAAAGAAAGGTTGGAAGGAGTGCCACCCAAAAATAAAATAAAATGGGAGCCGCTCTTTGAAGGTTTGTCTGGCAAGGGGGTTAGAGTACCCGCTACCATTCGTTGACAACAACATACACCTCTCAAAATTTTACTTTTTATGCTCTCTATATGTTTTCAAAACCAAAGCTCTAGCACAAATATAGCAATCGATGCTTCCCTCTGCGAAGGGCCATTCTTTTACTTTATGCTGAGTCAGTTTACCTACTTCCTTCCATCTTAGAAGCAAACACTTGTGTTAATTGTGCATTGATTCTTACATACTTGCATATTTGCATTCATCATATTACTTTATGTTGACAATTATCCATGAGATATGCATGTTGAAAGTTGAAAGCAATCGCTGAAACTTATATCTTCCTTTGTGTTGCTTCGATGCCTTTACTTTGAACTTATTGCTTTATGAGTTAACTCTTGTGCAAGACTTTTGATGTTTGTCTTGAAAGTACTCTCCATGAAAAGTTTTGCTACATGTTATCTATTTGTTAGCAACTATAGATCATTGCCTTGAGTCACTTCATTCATTTCATATGCTTTGTAATAGTATGATCAAGGTTATGTAAGTAGCATGTCACTACAGAAATTATTCTTTTTATCATTTACCTGCTCGGGACGAGCAGGAACTAAGCTTGGGGATGCTGATACGTCTCCGACGTATCCATAATTTATGTTGTTCCATGCTTGTTTTATGACAATACTTACATGTTTTGCTTGCACTTTATGATGATTTCATGCGTTTTCCGGAACTAACCTATTAACAAGATGCCACAAAGGCTGCCTCGTTTTCGCTGTTTTTGGTTCCAGAAAGGCTGTTCGGGCAATATTCTCGGAATTGGACGAAATCAACGCCAAACCTCCTATTTTTCCCGGAAGGCTCCAGAACACCGAAGAAGAGTCGGAGAGGGGCTAGAGGGCCACCACACCATAAGGCGGCGCGGCCTGGCCTGGGCCCGCGCCAGCCTATGGTGAGGCGCCCCCAGGTGCCCCCCTGCGCCGCCTCTTCGCCTATAAAATCCCTTTCGACCTAAAAACACCGCACCAATTGACGAAACTCCAGAAAGACTCCAGGGGCGCCGCCACCATCGCGAAACTCCAATTCGGGGGACAGAAGTCTCTGTCCCGGCACCCTGCCGGGACGGGGAAGTGCCCCCGGAAGCCATCTCCATCAACGCCACCACCTCTGCCATGCTCCGTGAGTAGTTCCCCCATGGACTACGGGTTCTAGCAGTAGCTATGTCGGTATACTCTCCCCCATGTACTTCAATACAATGGTCTCATGAGCTGCCTTACATGATTGAGATTCATCTGATGTAATCGGTGTTGTGTTTGTTGGGATCCGATGGATGATACATTATGATTAGTCTATCTATAAAGTTTGTGAAGTTATTGTTGCTGCAATCTTGTTATTCTTAATGCTTGTCACTAGGGCCCGAGTGGCATGATCTTAGATTTAAGCTCTATATGAATTGCTTAGATTGTATCTACAAGTTGTATGCACATGTCGCTGTCCGGAACCAAAGGCCCCGAAGTGACAGAAATCGGGACAACCGGAGGGGATGGTAGTGATGTGAGGATCACATGTTTTCACGGTGTGTTAATGCTTTGCTCCGGTACTCTATTAAAAGGAGTACCTTAATATCCAGTAGTTTCCCTTGAGGCCCGGCTGCCACCGGCTGGTAGGACAAAAGATGTTGTGCAAGTTTCTCATTGCGAGCACGTACGACTATATATGGAAAACATGCCTACATAATTAGTAATCTGGATGTTCTGTCTTAATGCTTTGATTCCTATCAATTGCCCAACTGTAATTTGTTCACCCAACACTTGTCACTTATTGGAGAGTTACCACTAGTGTAGATCGCTGGGAACCCCGGTCCATCTCTCATCATTATATACTCGTTCTATATGTCATTGGAAGTAGTATCAACTATTTTCTGGTGCCATTGCTCTCATATTGCTATTATCGCTGTGTTATCACATTACCTGCTCTCATATTACTGCTACTTTTACATCACCCCTGTTACTAGTGCTTTTCCAGGTGCAGCTGAATTGACAACTCAGTTGTTAAGGCTTATAAGTATTCTTTACCTCCCCTTGTGTCGAATCAATAAATTTGGGTTATACTACCCTCGAAGACTGCTGCGATCCCCTATACTTGTGGGTTATCATTCACTAGAGGCGTCTCTCCCATAAGAATAAGCATGTTGGGTGAACAAATTACAGTTGGGCAATTGACAAATAAAGAGGGCATGACCATGCACATACATGATATGATGAGTATTGTGAGATTTAATTGGGCATTACGACAAAGTACGTAGACAGCTATCCAGCATGCATCTATGCCTAAAAAGTCCACCTTCAAAGTTATCATCCGAACCCTTCCGCATTAAGTTGCAAACAACAGACAATTGCATTAAGTATGCTGCGTAATGTAATCAACAACTACATCCTTAGACATAGCATCGATGTTTTATCCCTAGTGGCAACAGCACATCCACAACCTTAGAACTTTCTCGTCACATCGTCCTGCATTTAATGGAGGCATGAACCCACTATCGAGCATAAATACTCCCTCTTGGAGTTACAAGCAAAAACTTGGCCAGAGCCTCTACTAGTAACGGAGAGCATGCAAGATCATAAACAACACATAGATAATAGATTGATAATCAACATAGCATAGTATTCTCTATTCATCGGATCCCAACAAACACAACATGTAGCATTACAGATAGATGATCTTGATCATGTTAGGCAGCTCACAAGATCCAACAATGAAGCACAATTAGGAGAAGACGACCATCTAGCTACTGCTATGGACCCATAGTCCAGGGGTGAACTACTCACTCATCACTCCGGAGGCGACCATGGCGGTGAAGAGTCCTCCGGAGATGATTCCCCCTCTCCGGCAGGTGCCGGAGGCGATCTCCCGAATCCCCCGAGATGGGATTGGCGGCGGCGGCGTCTCTGGAAGGTTTTCCGTATCGTGGCTCTCGGTACTGGAGTTATTATCGACGAAGGCTTAAGTAGGCGGAGGAGATAGGTCAGGGGGCGCCACGAGGGCCCCACACAACAGGCCGGCGCGGCCAGGGCTTGGGCCGCGCCGCCCTAGCGTGTGGGCGCCTCGTCGCCCCACTTCGTTTCCTCCCCGGTGTTCTGGAAGCTTCGTGGAAAAATAAGATCCTGGGCGTTGATTTCGTCCAATTTCGAGAATATTTCCTTACTAGGATTTCTGAAACCAAAACCAGCAGAAACAAAGAATCGGCTCTTCGGCATCTCGTTAATAGGTTAGTGCCGGAAAATGCATAAATATGACATAAAGTATGCATAAAACATGTAGGTATCATCAATAAAGTGGCATGGAACATAAGAAATTATCGATACGTTGGAGACGTATCAGCATCCCCAAGCTTAGTTCCTTCTCGTCCCGAGTAGGTAAACGATAACAAAGATAATTTCTGGAGTGACATGCCATCATAATCTTGATCATACTATTGTAAGCACATGTAATGAATGCAGCGATCAAAGCAATGGTAAATGACATGAGTAAACAAATGAATCATATAGCAAAGACTTTTCATGAATAGTACTTTCAAGACAAGCATCAATAAGTCTTGCATAAGAGTTAACTCATAAAGCAATAATTCAAAGTAAAGGCATTGAAGCAACACAAAGGAAGATTAAGTTTCAGCGTTTGCTTTCAACTTGTAACATGTATATCTCATGGATATTGTCAACATAAAGTAATATAACAAGTGCAATATGCAAGTATGTAAGAATCAATGCACAGTTCACATAAGTGTTTGCTTCTTGAGATTGTGAGAAATAGGTGAACTGACTCAACATAAAAGTAGAAGAAAGGGCCCTTCACAGAGGGAAGCATTGATTGCTATTTTTTTGCTAGAGCTTTGATTTTAAAATCATAAAGAGAGTATAAAAGTAAAGTTTTGAGAGGTGTTTGTTGTTGTCAACGAATGGTAGTGGGCACTCTAACCCCCTTGCCAGGTAAACCTTCAAAGAGCGGCTCCCATTTTATTTTTTGGGTGGCACTCCTTCCAACCTTTACTTTCACAAACCATGGCTAACCGAATCCTCGGGTGCCTGCCAACAATCTCATACCATGAAGGAGTGCCTTTTTATTTTAGTTTTATTTAGATGACACTCCTCCCCACCTTTGCTTTCTCAAGCCATGGCTAACCGAATCCTCGGGTGCCGTCCAACAATCACATACCATGGAGGAGTGTCTATTTTTCTAACATTATGAAGGTTAATTAATTTGGGACTGGGAATCCCATTGCCAGCTCTTTTTGCAAAATTATTGGATAAGCGGATGAAGCCACTAGTCCATTGGTGAAAGTTGCCCAACAAGATTGAAAGATAAACTGATGTAGCCCCGCCTATCGTCGATGCTACACCATAGCCAAGGTGTTCCCCAAGTGGACCGACAACCCGAACCGAAGCCATACACGACAAGGTGAACTCTATCCTCTCTACCCTCGATCTCGGTACCCACTTGAATGGTGTACTACCTCATGCAAGTTTATGTGTCATTAGGTATAAGTCTAATCAAGGACATGAGGAGGAGGAGGTTACACCATTGTTCAAGGAAGAAGAAGAAAGGAAGAAGAACATGAGAAGAGGAGAAGAAGGAAAGAAGGAAGAAGAGAAGAGAGGAAGAGAGAGTGGAGGCCGGAGCCTCCACCAAGGTGTGGCCGGAGCCTCCAGGCTGCCAGGCCGGCCACCTTCAAGGCCGGAGCCTCCAGGGAGCATAGGCCGGAGCCTCCACCCTCCCCCATGGCCGGTACCACTCCATGGAGGTGGCCAGGCGCGGGTTGGAGCAAGGCCGGTACTACCGGCCATGCATGGCCGGTACTACCGGGCAGTGCTGGCCGCCCCATTCTGGCCGCCCGCGGGAAAAGAAGGCAAGAGCGGTACCTCCGGCCGTGGTACCGCCCGAGGTACCGCTCATGCGCCCAACCATACTGGATGTTTCGACCAGATTTTGGTGTATTTCCGGTACCACGGCCGGTACCTCCGCCCGAGGTACCGCTCGTGCACTTTTCCCTCGAATCTGAACCATCCCTTCACATCTGGACGCTCCGAAATCATTCAGCTGTAATCCCTACTTTACCCCTGCCTGTAAGTAAGCCTATATGTGCTCCCGTACCTGCACTTTGCTAGGGTTAGACAAGATTTGGCTTAGAATAGGATTTGAGCTATGTCTCCCTAGGGTATCATCCCTCTGTAATCAAGGCCACCCTTGTTGTTGATTGAGTTTGTGAGTGAGATTCTAGTGTGTGCACTCTCTCTCCCTCACCGATCTCCGTCTCCAACACCGTATCTCTCACCTCGGAATTCTACCGCGGTCTCTTCCGTGGGTGATTCTATTCGGCGTGGTCCATCGAGCCACGAGGGTAAGCATCGGTTGTATCGGGTTGGTGTGCGTGCATGTGTCCTCGTGTTCATCGCGTTCGTCGCGTTCGTCGTGTTCTTCCTCTTTTCCCCTTTCGATTCCGGGTCAATTCGCAAGATCGGGCCACAAACGGGGTCTTAGACCTCATCATATGGTATCAGCAGCCTTTGGTTTCCGCGAATTTGACCCCCCACCCACCCAATTTCATCTCTGAAAAAATTTCCCAAAAAATCCCCAAAAAATAGCCCTAATTTGCCTTTTGATGGATCTGCGATTTTGTTGCGTTTTGAGTGGTTTTGGTCCATGGATTTGGTGTCTCTAGTGTTGATCTACTATTTCCCCCACTTTTTAGCCTCCAATTCCATCAATTTTCGAGTTTGGATCAATTTGGTTTGGATTTGGGGAAGAACAGGAGAGAGAAAGGTGGCCTCGCGTGAGCTCCCAGGGAAGAAGAAGGTGTGAGCGGTACCTCCGGGTGGAGGCTCCACCCGTGCACAAGCGGTACCTCCGGGTGGAGGCTTCACCCTCCACTACCGCTCATCCTCTCCCAAGCCGGCCACCACCACCATTCCTCTCCGCAGCCGGCAAGCACCGCCACCCCCCTTCATCACCGGCAAACACCGCCACCCCCCTTCATCATCGGCAAACACCGCCACCCCCCTAAATCACCGGCAAGCACCGCCACCCTCCCAAAACATCGGGAAACACCGCCGCGGCAAACCACCACCACCGTCGCCACCGCAAGCTCACCGATACCGCCATCGGCATACCACCGGCAAACACCGTCGTTGCCCCACCACCACCACCGCCGCCGCTAGCTCACCGATATCACCACCGGCATACCACCGCCATCGACGCCAAGCTACTTTGACCCGACTTTTCTTCCGCTAACTTGTGTTTGCTTGTTCCGGTTTGAGTGCCTTGTTTGTGAAACTAACCCGCAGCTCCGAAGCAAGCGACGACATCCTCGGCACCCCGGACTTGCAAACGTACTCTTGACACCACCGCCATCATCGCAAGTTGTGTGTTCCGACACCGCCTAACATTTTCATCTAGGTATAACTTGCTCCCCACCTTGTAACCCCTCTTCTTTTGCGATCTATCCTATCGAGCATTGCTTATTGAGTGTTGCGAGACATTGCACGTGGCCCCGCATTGTGAGGTGTGTGTGTCGTGTTGAGTAAAGCATCCAAACAAACACTCGTGTGGCAAGATAGCAAAAGCGAGGCTAACGCTAACATAGTGCGTGAAAAAGCCCCAAAAACACAAAAAGAGTGCGCGTAGCACCATACATCCATACATCCATACATCCATATACCCATACATACAAAAGTGTGCAAGTGCCACCAAAGATACAAACGAGTGCAAGTGCCACCATATACAAAAGAGAAAAAGCTTTTAAGCAAAGAGAGATAAGAGAAGAGAGGCCGCGTGTGAATCTTGTTGTCTCTTCACTTGCAACCAAAGTTTTGATCTCTTCTTGTGTTAGTGTGACACCGAGCACCCTTGCTTAAGGGCTTCTTACACTTTTCCGTTCATTCCTTGGTCGCACTAACCCCGTTTATCTCGTGTGTGCGTTCCATATCTTTTCCGTGTTTATAGTGATCTTCCCATTGACATTTGGATTTTTGGACCTCACCTACTTTTAACAACATACTTGATTTCGGATTTCCTCTTTTGGCTTTCCACCACACTCACCTACCACCATATTTGCTAGCTTTTGCGTGTGTTTTTGCGTGAGTACCCGATACAATTGTTCTAACTCTCGGTTTTGTTGAAGCACCCCGATCTTATCATACCACGGTAAGGATGCGAGGTAGTGTTCTTCCACTAACATACACCATATAGATCTTGTCGTGCTAACATGTATAGCGACGAAGAAGATACGGAGGCGTACACGAAGCACTTCGAAGAGGATACCTCTTCAAGCACCGCGGATGTGGAGGAACATGTGGATCTCTACTCCGACCATAGCTCCCCAAGCATCACCGACATGTCCGACATCGAGGAGCTTGACAACGACCATAGCTCCCCAAGCATCACCGACATCTCCGACATCGAGGAGCTCGACAACGACCATGGCTCCCCAAGCATCATTGACATGGACGACATGGTGGAGCGCCATCTTGAGGACGACTTCGACGAGCTCTACATCAACAATGGCTCACCAAGCATGGACGACATGGTAGAGCAATGCCACGCCTTCGACATCGACACCGTGACGGAGCCTTACCTCGACTCCACCATGAGCAACGCCGGTGCTCCCACATACCCCTACTTCGCCAACGGAGCTACATATGAAGATGGAGGACATCCACAATGGCACCATCATATGGGTCATCAAGAGCGTCCCCATCATGAGCGTCATCGACACACTTCTCCAAGCTCCACAAGGCGCCACCATGAGAATGCTTATGCACAAGATCATCGACATCAAGTACATCATACGGAGCATCAAGAGCGTCCCCAACATGATCGTCATCGACACTCTTCTCCAAGCTCCACAAGGCGCCACAAGCAACATGCCAAGTCGCATGAGCCATCATCTAGGCATGGCAAGGACCGTCATCGACATACGTCACCACATGAGCTTCGCCGCCATAAGCCACTTCATGATCGCCATCGACCAACATCTTCCACGAGTCTTCGACGACACCACTCAAGCCATGGTGATGATGCACGAAGACGAGAGCCTCGCCATGAAGGCGACAAACACCATGATAGGATGCCTACCACTCCAAGGATGGCAAGTGCACATCGAGCATACCTTCCTCATAAGGCGACTTCCACCTCTTGTGCCACCACCACAATGGCCCCTACCTCGTCACGTGCCTATGGACTTCGATGCTACAAGTGCAAGCAACAAGGCCACCCTCCACGGGAATGTCCCAATTTCCTATGTGAGGTGTGCAAGGCCAAGGGTCACGTGGCATGGCAATGCACAACACCAAGCGCCAAGACGCTCTACTTCGACAAGCTACAAGCACAAGTCCCCAAGATGCCTATTGCGCCAACACTTCAAGATGAAGATCGCCAAGGTGAACTCAAGGGCGAAGTTGAGCCGAGCCTAGCTCTCATCAACACCATGGCGCCACCGCTTGAGGATGACTTGGGAGGCGATGGAGTTGAGCATGGTGACCATGGGATTCTCCCTACACCTACGGAGGCGCATGGAGTTGAGATGGTTGAGCATGGGATTTTCCCTTCAACCAAGGAGGCGCATGGAGATGAGAAAGTCGAGCCTACTCATATATGCTTGTTTGATGAGTTGGTACCAATCCCATGTGAGCATGAGAGCCACTTAGCCCACTTGAGTGAGAGTGATAGTGAGTTGAGTGACTTCCACCCCATATGTGAGTTTGAGTGCTTCCGTTTGGAGGACATGAGTGATACACAAAGTGAGTTGAGAGAGGTAGATGATAGGTCCATGGAGGACAACGCTTTGACTAACACATTAACCTCTCCCTCGTTTGTGTCTTCTTATGTTGCACTAGGTTCCACGGAGGATGAGTTCCCGCTCATGGAGAAGATGTACATGGTGCATGAAGATGATGA
Organism: Lolium perenne; assembly: GCF_019359855.2. Taxonomy (NCBI): domain Eukaryota; kingdom Viridiplantae; phylum Streptophyta; class Magnoliopsida; order Poales; family Poaceae; genus Lolium; species Lolium perenne. The sequence goes on from NC_067245.2 coordinate 132,820,178, forward strand.
TATCTCACTATGCTTGCTTCAAGACGGACATGTCGACCACATGGATCCTCCTACTTCCACAACACCTACCTCAAATGAGTCGGCCTACAAAGGTAACAACATAGGTGTTGATGATGCCATGATCCCACTAGTGGACATGATGACTTATGAGTGCATGCATGCTCTTGATGATACATTTGCTACGTCACATGCTACTTTCATTTTCCCATGCGATACTTTGCTTGATAACATTGTTGATCATGTGGAAGTGAATGTTTGTGATACCATGACCATGCCATGCTATGAGAGCTTCAATTTTTCCACCATTGCTTGCAATATGCCGACCACTTGCTCTTTACCATGTATTGCTTGCAATGCTAATGACAAGGATGACATTAGCTTCCGCATGCTTTGCCCCAAATGTTTACACTCTTCCATGATCCTTGCATCCAAGATTGCGAACAATTGCTCTTTCTTATGCTTGGTATGCAAGAATGCTTATTTCATTGTCCACGAGATGGCCCCCATAGCCTTCTCACTTTTTGATGATCATGAGTTACCACATGCCATGAATGCACCTACTTGCCATTTGCACCATCGCCATGCATTCCATACTATATTGATTGACACTAATGGTGATGTGCACAAGACTTGGACCATCATGATGGATGATGTGTTCATCTACCATGCACACACGCTCTTTGTCTTGTTTATTCCATGTGTAGGTACACGGACGACCACTTCCACCGCTACGGAGCATGAGCTCACGAAACGCGCAATTGAGAGCTACCCTATCAAGGACCTAACTCGCGGGATTCACACCAAAGGGTATGTTCCCACAAGCCTTCACCCTCATGTGTTTCCGACTTGGTTTGTCGAGTTTCCGGTTTGGTCCAATTCCTCGTCACATCTTTTGCCTCTTATGCAACATATCTTGAAACATCTTGTTGGCACAATGATTGTTGTATGTCTTGATGTTATCATCATACACTCCGAGAATCTCAAGGACCATGTCATACATGTGAGAGACACCTTATGCATCTTGTGCCACATGTCTCACAAAAAGTTGCTCTCCTTTGGATTTCTCATTTCATCTTTGGCAATTGCAATGGATTCTTTGACACTTGAGGATACCCATACTCGGCTCACGCCAACCATACTTTCCCAAGCTAGAAGTCTCCATAGCTTTGCCATTGCACATAACAATTTTGCCCCAAATTTTGCCGCCGATACTTGCCTTTTGTTTGTTCCACTTGTTTGGGACAATGCTACACCACACATTTTTGACACCTTACAACTCTTACATGCACAAATTTTTGCCCTTCCAAATTTTGGATACATCGACACACTTTGGTTTCCCATTTTTGCCAAATGCCTCTTGGAGAAACGACTTGATGCTTCGTATTGGATTGAGAGCCTCTTGTTCGCCGATCATGAAATTGGCATCCACGAGCTTTCCATTTGCAACTCGTTTTTCCCCAAGTTCTTCTTCGACCGCGACTTTATCCCTCTACCACAACATGAGAGAGTCGTCATGGACTACACCATCGGTGAGAAAGAACAAGAGTCGAGGACGACTCTTCCCCAAGGGGGGGGAGATGATGTAGCCCCGCCTATCGTCGATGCTACACCATGGCCAAGGTGTTCCCCAAGTGGACCGACAACCCGAACCGAAGCCATACACGACAAGGTGAACTCTATCCTCTCTACCCTCGATCTCGGTACCCACTTGAATGGTGTACTACCTCATGCAAGTTTATGTGTCATTAGGTATAAGTCTAATCAAGGACATGAGGAGGAGGAGGTTACACCATTGTTCAAGGAAGAAGAAGAAAGGAAGAAGAACATGAGAAGAGGAGAAGAAGGAAAGAAGGAAGAAGAGAAGAGAGGAAGAGAGAGTGGAGGCCGGAGCCTCCACCAAGGTGTGGCCGGAGCCTCCAGTGCCGCTGTGCCGGCCACCTTCAAGGCCGGAGCCTCCAGGGAGCATAGGCCGGAGCCTCCACCCTCCCCCATGGCCGGTACCACTCCATGGAGGTGGCCAGGCGCGGGTTGGAGCAAGGCCGGTACTACCGGCCATGCATGGCCGGTACTACCGGGCAGTGCTGGCCGCCCCATTCTGGCCGCCCGCGGGAAAAGAAGGCAAGAGCGGTACCTCCGGCCGTGGTACCGCCCGAGGTACCGCTCATGCGCCCAACCATACTGGATGTTTCGACCAGATTTTGGTGTATTTCCGGTACCACGGCCGGTACCTCCGCCCGAGGTACCGCTCGTGCACTTTTCCCTCGAATCTGAACCATCCCTTCACATCTGGACGCTCCGAAATCATTCAGCTGTAATCCCTACTTTACCCCTGCCTGTAAGTGAGCCTATATGTGCTCCCGTACCTGCACTTTGCTAGGGTTAGACAAGATTTGGCTTAGAATAGGATTTGAGCTATGTCTCCCTAGGGTATCATCCCTCTGTAATCAAGGCCACCCTTGTTGTTGATTGAGTTTGTGAGTGAGATTCTAGTGTGTGCACTCTCTCTCCCTCACCGATCTCCGTCTCCAACACCGTATCTCTCACCTCGGAATTCTACCGCGGTCTCTTCCGTGGGTGATTCTATTCGGCGTGGTCCATCGAGCCACGAGGGTAAGCATCGGTTGTATCGGGTTGGTGTGCGTGCGTGTGTCCTCATGTTCATCGCGTTCGTCGCGTTCGTCGTGTTCTTCCTCTTTTCCCCTTTCGATTCCGGGTCAATTCGCGAGATCGGGCCACAAACGGGGTCTTAGACCTCATCATAAACACCACATACTTCCTCATGAGCTATAAAACATTGACACAAATCAGAGGTGATAAATTTTGAATTGTTTAAAGGTAGCACTCAAGCAATTTACTTTGGAATGGCGGAGAAATACCATGTAGTAGGTAGGTATGGTGGACACAAATGGCATAGTGGTTGGTTCAAGGATTTTGGATGCATGAGAAGTATTCCCTCTCGATACAAGGCTTAGGCTAGCAAGGCTATTTGAAACAAACACAAGTATGAAGCGGTACAGCAAAACTCACATAAAAGACATATTTTAAACATTATAAGACTCTATACCGTCTTCCTTGTTGTTCGACCCTTACTAGAAATTATCTAGACCTTAGAGAGACCAATTATGCAAACCAAATTTTAGCAAGCTCTATGTATTTCTTCATTAATAGGTGCAAAGTATATGATGCAAGAGCTTAAACATGAGCACAACAATTGCCAAGTATCAAATTATTCAAGACATTTTACCAATTACTACATGTAGCATTTCCCGTTTCCAACCATATAACAATTTAACGAAGAAGATTCAACCTTCGCCATGAATATTATGAGTAAAGCCTAAGGACATATTTGTCCATATGCAACAGCGGAGCGTGTCTCTTTCCCACACAATGAATGCTAGGATCCATTTTATTCAAACAAAACAAAAATAAAAACAAACCGACGCTCCAAGCAAAGTGCATAAGATGTGATGGAATAAAAATATAGTTTCACTAGAGGAACCTGATAATGTTGTCGATGAAGAAGGGGATGCCTTGGGCATCCCCAAGCTTAGACGCTTGAGTCTTCTTGAAATATGCAGGGGTGAACCACCGGGGCATCCCCAAGCTTAGAGCTTTCACTCTCCTTGATCATATTGTATCATCTCCCTCTCTTGATCCTTGAAAACTTCCTCCACACCAAACTCAAAACAACTCATTAGAGGGTTAGTGCATAATCAAAATTCACATGTTCAGAGGTGACATAATTATTCTTAACACTTCTGGACATTGCACAAAGCTACTGAAAGTTAATGGAATCGAAAAATCCATCAAGCATAGCAAAATAGGCAATGCGAAATAAAAGGCAGAATCTGTCAAAACAGAACAGTCCGTAAAGACTAATTTTATTGAGGAACCAGACTTGCTCAAATGAAAATGCTCAAATTGAATGAAAGTTGCGTACATATCTGAGGATCACTCACATAAATTGGCATAATTTTCTGAGTTACCTACAGAGAATTAGGCCCAGATTCGTGACAGCAAAGAAATCTGTTTCTGCGCAGTAATCCAAATCTAGTATGAACCTTACTATCAAAGACTTTACTTGGCACAACAATGCAACAAAACAAAGATAAGGAGAGGTTGCTACAGTAGTAACAACTTCCAAGACTCAAATATAAAACAAAAGTGCAGTAGTAAAAACATGGGTTGTCTCCCATAAGCGCTTTTCTTTAACGCCATTCAGCTAGGCGCAGAAAGTGTGTATCAAGTATTATCAAGAGACGAAGCATCAACATCATAGTTTGTTCTAATGATAGAATCAAAGGTAACTTCATTCTCTTTCTAGGGAAGTGTTCCATACCTTTTTTGAGAGGAAATTTATATTTAATATTACCTTCCTTCATATCAATGATAGCACCAACAGTTCGAAGAAAAGGTCTTCCCAATATAATGGGACAAGATGCATTGCATTCAATATCCAAGACAACAAAATCAACGGGGACAAGGTTATTGTTAACGGTAATGCAAACATTATCAACTCTCCCCAAAGGTTTCTTTGTAGAGTTATCAGCAAGATTAACATCCAAATAACAATTTTTCAATGGTGGCAAGTCAAGCATATTATAGATCTTTCTAGGCATAACGGAAATACTTGCACCAAGATCACATAAAGCATTACAATCAAAGTCATTGACCTTCATCTTAATGATGGGCTCCCAACCATCCTCTAACTTCCTAGGAATAGAAGTTTCGCGATTTAATTTCTCTTCTCTAGCTTTTATGAGAGCATTTGTAATATGTTTCGTGAAAGCCAAATTTATAGCACTAGCATTAGGACTCTTAGCAAGTTTTTGTAAGAACTTTATAACTTCAGAGATGTGGCAATCATCAAAATCCAAACCATTATAATCTAAAGCAATGGGGTCATTATCCCCAATGTTGGAAAAAATTTCAGCAGTTTTATCACTGGCAGTTTCAGCAGTTTTAGCAGTTTCAGGCAGTTCTTCACGCTTTGCATTAGAAGTGGAAACATTGCCAACACCAATTCTTTTACCATTAATAGTAGGAGGTGCAGCAACATGTGGAGCATTAGCATTACTAGTGGTGGTAATAGTCCAAACTTTAGCTATATTATCTTCTTTAGCATTTTCTTCTTTTTCCCATCTAGCACGCAATTCGGCCATCAATCTTATATTCTCATTAATTCTAACTTGGATGGCATTTGCTGTAGTAACAATATTATTATTATTATTTTCATTAGGCATAACTTTCGATTTCAAAAGATCAACATCAGCTGTAGGACTATCGACTTTAGAAGCAAGTATATCAATTTTCCCAAGCTTTTCTTCAACAGATTTGTTAAAAGCAGTTTGTGTACTAATAAATTCTTTAAGCATGGCTTCAAGTCCAGGGGTGAATTCCTATTATTGTTGTAAGAATTCCCATAAGAATTACCATAGCCGTTGCCATTATTATAAGGATATGGCCTATAGTTGTTACTAGAATTGTTCCGATAAGCATTGTTGTTGAAATTATTATTTTTAATGAAGTTCACATCAACATGTTCTTCTTGAGCAACCAATGAAGCTAACGGAACATTATTAGGATCAACATTAGTCCTACCATTCACAAGCATAGACATAATAGCACCAATCTTATCACTCAAGGAGGAGGTTTCTTCATGCAATTTACCTTCTTACCTTGTGGAGCTCTTTCCGTGTGCCATTCAGAGTAATTAATCATCATATTATCAAGAAGCTTTGTTGCGTCGCCTAGAGTGATGGACATAAAGGTACCTCCAGCAGCTGAATCCAATAGGTTCCGTGAAGAAAAATTCAGTCCTGCATAAAAGGTTTGGATGATCATCCAAGTAGTCAGTCCATGGGTTGGGCAATTTTTAACCAAAGATTTCATTCTTTCCCATGCTTGGGCAACATGCTCATTATCCAATTGTTTAAAATTCATTATGCTACTTCTCAAAGATATAATTTTAGCAGGAGGATAATATCTACCAATAAAAGCATCCTTGCATTTAGTCCATGAATCAATACTATTCTTAGGCAGAGATAGCAACCAATCTTTAGCTCTTCCTCTTAATGAGAAAGGAAACAATTTTAATTTTATAATGTCACCATATACATCCTTATACTTTTGCATTTCACATAGTTCAACAAAATTATTAAGATGGGCAGCAGCATCATCAGAACTAACACCAGAAAATTGCTCTCGCATAACAAGATTCAGTAAAGCAGGTTTAATTTCAAAGAATTCTGCTGTAGTAGCAGGTGGAGCAATAGGTGTGCATAAGAAATCATTATTATTTGTGGTTGTGAAGTCACACAACTTAGTACTTTCAGGAGTACCCATTTTAGCAATAGTAAATAAAGCAAACTAGATAAAGTAAATGCAAGTAACTAAATTTTTTGTGTTTTTAATATAGCAAACAAGATAGCAAGTAAAGTAAAACTAGCAACTAATTTTTTGTGTTTTGTTTTAGTGCAGCAAACAAAGTACTTAATAAAATAAAGCAAGACAAAAACAAAGTAAAGAGATTGGAGGTGGAGACTCCCCTTGCAGCGTGTCTTGATCTCCCCGGCAACGGCGCCAGAAAAAGAGCTTGATACGCGTACAGCACGCGTCCGTTGGGAACCCCAAGAGGAAGGTGTGATGCGTAAAGCGGCAAGTTTTCCCTCAGTAAGAAACCAAGGTTTATCGAACCAGTAGGAGCCAAGAAGCACGTTGAAGGTTGATGGCGGCGAAGTGTAGTGCGGCGCAACACTAGGGATTCCGGCGCCAACGTGGAACCTGCACAACACAACCAAATTACTTTGCCCCAACGTGACAGTGAGGTTGTCAATCTCACCGGCTTGCTGTAACAAAGGATTAGATGTATAGTGTGGATGATGATTGTTTGCGGAAAACAGTAGAACAAGTATTGCAGTAGATTGTATTAGATGTAAAAGAATGGACCGGGGTCCACAGTTCACTAGAGGCGTCTCTCCCATAAGAATAAGCATGTTGGGTGAACAAATTACAGTTGGGCAATTGACAAATAAAGAGGGCATGACCATGCACATACATGATATGATGAGTATTGTGAGATTTAATTGGGCATTACGACAAAGTACATAGACCGCTATCCAGCATGCATCTATGCCTAAAAAGTCCACCTTCAGGTTATCATCCGAACCCCTTCCAGTATTAAGTTGCAAACAACAGACAATTGCATTAAGTATGGTGCGTAATGTAATCAACAACTACATCCTTAGACATAGCATCGATGTTTTATCCCTAGTGGCAACAAAGACATCCACAACCTTAGAACTTTCTCACACCGTCCTGCATTTAATGGAGGCATGAACCCACTATCGAGCATAAATACTCCCTCTTGGAGTTACAAGCAAAAACTTGGCCAGAGCCTCTACTAGTAACGGAGAGCATGCAAGATCATAAACAACACATAGATAATAGATTGATAATCAACATAGCATAGTATTCTCTATTCATCGGATCCCAACAAACACAACATGTAGCATTACAGATAGATGATCTTGATCATGTTAGGCAGCTCACAAGATCCAACAATGAAGCACAATTAGGAGAAGACGACCATCTAGCTACTGCTATGGACCCATAGTCCAGGGGTGAACTACTCACTCATCACTCCGGAGGCGACCATGGCGGTGAAGAGTCCTCCGGGAGATGATTCCCCTCTCCGGCAGGGTGCCGGAGGCGATCTCCTGAATCCCCCGAGATGGGATTGGCGGCGGCGGCGTCTCTGGAAGGTTTTCCATATCGTGGCTCTCGGTACTGGAGTTATTATCGACGAAGGCTTAAGTAGGCGGAGGAGATAGGTCAGGGGGCGCCACGAGGGCCCCACACAACAGGCCGGCGTGGCCAGGGCTTGGGCTGTGCCGCCCTAGCGTGTGGGAGCCTCGTCGCCCCACTTCGTTTCCTCCCCGGTGTTCTGGAAGCTTCGTGGAAAAATAAGATCCTGGGCGTTGATTTCGTCCAATTTCGAGAATATTTCCTTACTAGGATTTCTGAAACCAAAAACAGCAGAAAACAACAACTGGCTCTTCGGCATCTCGTTAATAGGTTAGTGCCGCAAAATGCATAAATATGACATAAAGTATGCATAAAACATGTAGGTATCATCAATAAAGTGGCATGGAACATAAGAAATTATCGATACGTTGGAGACGTATCATCAGCTAATCCCAGTGTGTTTCATTGGAGCGCTGCACGCATAGAGCAAGTTGTTGCGGCCTGTTTGGCCTCCGGTACGTACTGCTGAAGTTGCTTACGAAAGCTTCCTCAAAGTCCAGCCAGCCATTTATGCTTCCCGCTGGCAAGTTGTTAAGCCAAATGCGTGCCGGTCCTACCAGGACGGAGGGTATGATTCTCACGGCCCAACGCCGGTTTCCTCCACCTGTCGTGGTTCCTCCACCGCCAGCGACGTACACTACGGTCACATAGTCCGCAAGACAATCTTCCGGCTTAGTGGTGCCATCATATGTTTTTGTGTCACGGGGCAACATGAAGTTGCGAACCGGTGGTTCCTCTTTCATGATCCGCGGGCCAAAGCACTTTGGACCCGGAGAACCCTATGCTTCGATCACCTCTAGATAAGTATACTCTGTCCAGACTGTTCATCGCATCCCGGTCTGGCAGGCACCTTTCTCCCAAGCGTTCCCCAAAGGGTTCCGGTAAGCCCCGATCCTTTCCATTCCAGAATCGGCTTCATCGTAACGTTCCGGTACCGCGGCTCTTGCCTGCCGGTACCTTGGTGGAGGCATTTCCTCCTCCGCATAAACTGCTCTTGGTGCACGATAGTTTTGCCCGGTTTCGCCTTTACCGGCATAATCATTTCCGGCATAGCCGTTTCCGGCATAGCCACGAGCTACCCCTTGGCTTTTTCTTCCGGCCTCGTGTCGCACGGCTTGTTGTTTTCCGGCAAGAACCGGATCATACACAGTCATTTGTTGCGCATTCACTTCTTTTTCTCTTCTTCTATCTAGATGGGGGGACGATGCCTGCCCATGCGACTTGTTTCCGGCATTCTTTGCCGAACGCACGGATTTTGACGCTGCTGCTACTTTGTTTACCCTAGCAAGCTGTTCCGCATTTTGTTCCTGTATCATGTCAAGCAACTCCCTAACTCGATCTTGTTGCTTTGCTAATGCATCTCCGGAAAGCGAGTCACACAGCTCTACTGCAGAACTAGCAGCTTTTATTGTTTTATCCGGACAGCTGTACTTAGGTTTTTCTACGATGCTCAAGGATGCTGAGGAACTTTTTCCGGCAAGGACTTCCTTACGCAGATCCTGATCTAGGTTGTGAGCTCTAAGCCGGTTTTCCGGTACTCTAGCAGGCTGAGCGCTAACAGAAGCAAAGCCATGGGCAGCGTTGTACTCACGTAGGGTTAGGTTCAGCTCGCGCTGCGCCCGGATGATGTTCGCACCTCCGGAGAGCAACTTATGCAGTTGCGCCTCCAGCTCCGCTCGAGCCACTGCCGGATCGATGTTCCGCGCGATGGGCGTCGCCAGCACGCTCATGGACGCTTGGAGAGGAGTCTCCGGTGGCACTTCAGATGCACCCGCAACCACTTGGTCACGCTCGGTCGGTGGCTTGGCCGTGCGCGTGGACTTCGTCTGTCCAGCACCTTCCGCTGCCTCCTTGCCGGCTTCAGCCGCGCCAACCACCAGCACCTCCACGATGCCGGTGGTGCAGCCGTTGCGCAGCCCACAAGCAGATCTTGGCAGGTCTGGCGCTACCAGCACCGGTGAGAGGTACTGGCGCTCCGGGACAGTGCCGTAGTAGACGCGGTGGCTGCCGAACTCGATGACACGGCCGTTCTTGGGGAACTTACCGCCGTTGGAGAAGCAACCAGCGTTGTCGTTGATGAAGTCCATCGAGAAGAGGCGGTAGGCGAGGCCAGTGACCACACGCTCGCCGGAGATGGTGAGGAGGCCCGCCCGAATATGAACTCCAGCAAGCGCAACTGCTGGCCCCACGGTGGGCGCCAACTGTCGTCGTGGTGAACAGACAGATGCCATGTGATGACTTGAGTTGGGGCCGAATGTGCGCTAGAGGATTCGGGGTGGGGTTTTGGTAACACAAGGGTGGAATTCGGATGGATTACCGGTATCTTATTGATGAACTTGGCCTTGGCCAGAGGTTGAAGAAGCACAGTACAAGCACTACTTCTAACTTGGGATCTCTCTATTGCATACTCAATTACAGGTTACTGGCTATCATCTACTTCTTGAGTTCCCCGCGCAAGGGTGTGCTCCCTCTCCTTATATAGGGGGGAGCGTGGCTTACAAGGGAAGAAACCCTAATGGCATCTTTGACTAGACAAACTACTTTACAAATCCTCTTTGGTAGCAGGTGACGCCGGTATGTCTTTACTTAGGGACAGTGATATCCTCCGGTAGCTTTTACGTCATCTTCCGCTTTGGCCTCGGAGCTTCGTTTAAAGCTGAAGTGCTTCGCTCATCTTTGTCCTCTAGTCCTTGAGGGAATCTTTGACCAGACTGCCGACGTGCTACAGTGTAGCCTGTGCCGGTACTCCGGTACCTTCTTAGCCTATTCAGGTATACCCCTCCCGGGATACCGGTATAGCCTCACTTAGCTACGAACTTAACTTCATTGTCCGGAAGAATCTTTAAGCTGGTACCTCTAAAGCCTAAACAAGGCCAGTTTGGCATGCCTTTGGCATACCGGGGGTCATCCCCCAACATTTCTTAAGGGTTTCACTTTGTGGAAATTCAATTCGTCTCCCACGTGCATATGCTCTCTGTACCAAAAAATTATATTTCAAAATATCGAAAAATTTATCGTCTCTGTAAAAAAGAAAAAAATTATCTTCTGAAAGGCCTTACTTTTAGCATTGAATAGTCTTTTTTACAAACTCCACACAACAAATCATGTTTTCATGAAATTGCTTTGTAAGCGTGTAGCACGTGAAGATGTAAATGTGAATTTTTCGTTTCAATTTTTAAAATTTTCAAAATATGTGTAACATGCAGTTTAAAATAAAGGGAGTATATGCTTCCATGTGCCAATACACCACTCCCCTTGGCTTTGAAGATACTTAACTCCATAGATATTGTGATAAACTTGATAGCACTCTTGATAGGATTTGTTTGATGGAATTGAAGTCTAGTGGTAGCTGAGATCCATGCCAAGATGTAAGGTTGTATATAAATATGAGATATTGTTTTACGCGTGTCAACATATGCTTTACTGTCTGATATTTCTTTATGCGTGTCAACACGACTGTTACGCACACTCTTGGGATACTAGCACCACTGGCCCCATGATTGTCACAATCCTATAAAGTCACTAGAAGGAGAAGGGCGCTTTGCTGCGCCGCCTACATATCGTTGTGCCACAACGTGCCCGGTAGAACTGAATAGGTTTTGGCTCGTAAACAAACCCTATTGGAGTAAATTTACCTGGTAAAAGGTAAGTAAGCACTGGTATATATTTTTATTTATTTCATGCTCATATGTAAATGATCCTTCCCTGGGTCGTAAAAGGTATGGATGATTCTTTGTGACACGCTTGTTGGGTTTGATAGGTGATTATTTTTTCACCGAGAATTTTCCTCTTCTAAACAGGAATACAAGAAAGGCTTTTGCATCCAAAAAATTCAAATGGTACGAGTTGTTGTAGTAGTTACCTAGTTTTATGTGTTCTTACCATTAATTGGAGAAGTGCTCTTCAGGAGTTAACGATAAGCATGATTCATGCATCATTGCAGTAAAACCTGGTTGATTCCATGGGTAGAATTGGCTTTAATGTTGCATCATGGCAAATGATAAAGAAAAGTTCCAGTTTATACCTATCAAAGCTATATATTGCCTTATCATTTTCAAATCCCCACACTGAGAACCAAAGAGACAGAGATCACCCATCTAATATTTCAAGTAAAAAGAATATACCAAATGCACCAGAAATGAATTTCTCTAATATCTCAAATAACAAAGCTACCTAGTAGTTCTCGATATTTTGACAGAGCCAAATAAACTCACCAGATTGTATATCAATTTTTCTATATTAGCAACACAAGGTTGAGAGCGCTTCTCAAATGAAACTCCCATATGTTTATCTACAAATGCCAAGCACCCCAGATGTCATGAGAAAACCAGGGATATTATGCTGCTTCACCAAAAAAAAAAAAAAAGGAACGGACAATTGGTATTAACTTCATGTTGTACTGAATCGTTTAAGAAAACTTAACGAAGAGAACACACATTCTAGTTCAGCTTCTTTTTCCCATGACGTTATCTCCAAAGTGTGCTCCCAAGCAGCAAACATTAATCCCATGCAATGTCATCATATATGTTGTTGCAGACACATAAAAATCCATGCGAAATTTTATGCACACACTAGTAGAAAAAGAGGCTTCCATACGTCCCCATTAGTCCCCAAAATAATCAAACCGCGACTAAAGGGACCTTTAGTCGCGGTTCGGGAGACGACCCACGACTGATGGTCTGGACCCAGCAGGCTCGGTCGACAGCTGGTGGATGGGAGGGTCTTTAGTCGCGGTTGGCCAAGGTCCTCAAGCCTGGCCCGAAGGCCTTTAGTCGCGGTTGGCCAGGCCAACCGGTACTAAAGGCCCATCCCTATAAATGCAGCTCAGCACACTTAGCCATTTGGTACCACTTCTATTCACAATATTCACAAGGGGGTGGTGGGTTTGCTTTTGGTTTCTCTTATGCACATAAGGTGTTCGATGAAATGCCCGAGAGCATGAAACAAACATAATATGAAGTGTCCGAGCCACACTTGAGCTTTCTCATTTATTTTTCCTCCTCGATCGCGGTTAGCAACTTGAACCTTTCATGTGTCATTGAAAAAGTATGCATGATGCGGGGTGGCTTTCGGACACCTCCACCTCAAGACCGTCAAGTGCAGCCCCGCCTATCGTTGACGCTACACCATGGCCAACGAGTCCCCCAAGTGGACCAACAACACAAACCCACGCCATATATGTCAAGGTGAACTCCTTCCTCTCTATGGGCGACCTCGACATAACCTTGGACGGATTGCTACCTCATGCCTATATCTATATGTCGTTAGGTACCAATCTCGTCAAGGAACCGAAGGGAGCGTCAAGGAGCCGAGGAGAGGGAAGCCACATGGTTCATGGAAGAAGAAGGGAGGACCGAAGAAGAAGAATCAGAAGAAGGAGAAGGGCTCCAGCCGCCACCACGACAAGGCGACCTTTGCCGCCCCACTTGGCCGGCAACGCTGCCGGTGGCGCACTCCCGGCACTGCCGGCCCATCTTCCCCGGACTGCTGCCCCACTGCACGCGCCTTCGAACACGCGGCACCGCTGCCCCCTCGAAGTCAACTTCATCCCAACCGTCTATTTATCATCTATTGTCACCACTACCTTATTGTAATGCCCCTTTTACCCCTGGACGGATCTGGGCCTATATATAGCTCATCCCTCTCCCCAAATTAGGGTTAGACAAGATTAGGCTTAGACTACATGAGCTTTGTCTCCCTAGAACTATGTTCTTTGTATCAAGGCACTCTTGAGTGATTTCTACTCTTCATGGATGATTCAAGGCTACCCCTCTCTCATCCAAGTTCTAGTTGAGATCTCCTCACCAATCTCCCACTTGTTAGATTCTACCCAAGGGTCTCTCTAAGAAGTGGTTCTATTGGCTTGGTCTAACCTACCAAGGGAGTAAATTTGGTTTGTGTTGGGTTGTGTGTGTGTGTTCTTATTTGGATCTTGTGTTCTTCATCCTCTTCCCCCTCAATCACCCACTCACTTGGTCAAATTCGTGGGATCTGGGCACATCCTTGCCCTTAGGCCACATCAAATGGTATCAGAAGCTCTTGGTTAGCCCGGATTTGACCCCCATCCACCCAAATTCGCCCCAAAAATTTTCTCCAAAAATAGCCCTAAATTGCCTTTGGTCAGATCTGGATTTTGTTGCGTTTTGAGTGGTTTTGATCCATTGATTTCGTGTTCCTAAGGTTGATCTATCATTCCCCCATCATTTACCCTTCAATTTCATCCGATTTCGTGCAAATCTGAGCATTTTTTGTCCGCCCGTGGTCAAAATCGGACGAACAGCTCGAGCTGTTCTTGCTCGGCCGGCACTGCCGGGCAGGACAGGCCGGCACTGCCGCTCAACCGGCACTGCCGGTGGGGTTTGGCCGGCACTGCCGCCAGCCTCCATCTTCCTCGCGACGCCACCACGCCCGCGCCTTGGCCCTTGGCTCGCCCAGCTCCGCCCGTTTTTTTTTTTCCTCAGGCCGCTCCACGCCTCGATCCGCACAGCCCCGCCTGACCAAGCCGCCTGCCGCACCAGCCAGCAACCACCACCGCGCTCGCGCCGCGCGTTGACCGCCGCCTGGCCCCACCCTGCACGCGCCTCCCGCCCGCGTACGATCGGCCGCAGCGCCGCGCGCAACCACCACCACGCCTCGCCTCGATCCGCGCCTCCGCTCGCCCCACGGCCGCGCCACCAGGCCAACCACCGCCCACGCCCAGCCGCTCGCGCTCGCCCACGCGAAACTGCCGCCAGCCCCGCGGCCCCAATTCCCGTTCGCCACCAACAGCAGCCGCCGCATCCACTTCCGCCCGCGCCCGCACGAAGACGCAGCGCCGCTGCCAAAGCTTTGCTCCCACGCGCAAGCAATCGCCCAAGCTCCCTGTTTCCATTCACGCAGAGAACCACGACCGGCAGTGCCGCTAGCATCAGCCCGGCAGTGCCGGCCAAGTCACCCCGGTAGTGCCGGTCAGCACAGCCCGGCAGTGCCGCTGTTTCAGTTTCGCCCAATTCTGTCTCCATTTTTTGCCCCAAATTTTGACAACTTTCCGGCGCCCGTTTGACCCCAAACTTTCACAGTTATCCCTTTTCATTTTGACTCTAATTTAGACACCGTTTTCGAAATTTTCCGACTCCAAAATTTTGACACCCTCGATCGCTCGTCGTGACCCAAATTTTCGGGCATTGACTTATTTTGCTCGGTTTCCGTTTTGGAGTGCAAGGATTGTCTTTCGAGCTTCCGCGCCTACATCGACACCGCGGCGACACCTTCGGCACCCCGGACTCCGGCGCAACTACGACACCATCGTCGCCATCATCGCACGTTGTGTGTTCCGACACCGCCTAACATATTCATCTAGGTATAACTTGCTCCCCACCTTGTAGCCCCTCTTCCTTTTGCGACCTATCCTATCGAGCATTGCTTATCAAGTGTTGCGAGACATTGCACGTGGCCCCGATTGTGAGGTGTGTGTGTCGTGTGGAGTCAAGCTTATAAGCAAGAACTCGTGTGGCAAAATAGCAAAAGCGAGCTAACGCTAACATAGTGCGAGAAAAAAGCCGCCAAAACACAAAAAGAGCAAAAGAGTGCAAGTGCCCCCATACATACAAATACAAAAGAGTGTCTAGTGCCACCAAATACAAAAGAGAAAAAGCTTTTAAGCAAAAGAGAGAAAAGAGAAGAGAGGCCGCGTGTGAATCTTGTTGTCTCTCAAGTTGCAACCAAAGCTTTGATCTCTTCTTGTGTTAGTGTGACACCGAGCACCCTTGCTTTTGGGTTCTTACACTTTTCCGCTCATTCCTTGGTCGCACTAACCCCGTTCATCTCGTGTGTGCGTTCCATATCCTTTCCGTGTTTATAGTGATCACCATTTGGACATTTGATTTTTGGAGCTTACCCACTCTTAACAACAAACTTGATTTCGGATTTTGACTTTTGGCTTTCCACCATTCCTCACCTACCACCATATTTGCTAGCTTTTGCGTGTGTTTTTGTGTGTGTACCCCAACACAAATCATTTTGCTCTCGGTATCGTTAGTTGACCCAATTCCATCACTTCAAGGTAAGACCCGAAGGTAGTCTCTCCACTAACACCCACCATATAGCTTTTGTCGTGCTAACATGGATAGTGAAGAAGAGGAGATGGAAGACTACATGAAGCACTTCGAGGAGGATTCCTCTTCAAGCACCGCGGATGTGGAGGAACATGTGGAGCTCTACATCGACAATGGCTCCTCAAGCATGGACGACATGGTGGAGCGCCACCTTGAGGACGACTTCGACGAGCTCTACATCGACAATGGCTCACCAAGCATGGACGACATGGTGGAGCAACGCCACGTCTACGACATCGACACCGTGGCGGAGCCTCACCTCGACCCCACCATGAGCAACGTCGGTGCCTCCACGCACCCCTACTTGGCCAATGGAGCTACATATGAAGATAGAGGACCTCCACGATGGCACCATATGGATCATCAAGAGCGTCCCCATCATGAGCGTCATCGACACACTTCTCCGAGCTCCACAAGGCGCCACCATGAGAGTGCTTATGCACAAGATCATCGACATCAAGGACATCATATGGAGCTTCAAGAGCGTCCCCAACATGATCGTCATCGACACGCTTCTCCAAGCTCCACAAGGCGCCGCAAGCAACATGCCACGTCGCATGAGCCATCATCTAGGCATGGCAAGGACCGTCATCGACTCACACCATCTCATGATAGTCGTCGACCACTACAACCTCATGGTCTTCATCGACGCACGTCACCACATGATCTTCGCCGCCACAAGCAACCTCATGATCGCCATCGACCAACATCCTCCAAGGATCATCGACGACACTCCTCAAGACATGGTGATGACGCACGAAGACGAGAGCCTCGACATGAAGGCGACAAACACCATGATAGGGTGTCTACCACTCCAAGGATGGCAAGTGCACATCGCGCATACCTTCCTCATACGACGACTTCCACCTCTTGCGCCACCACCACAATGGCCCCTAGCTCATCACATGCCTATGGACTCCGATGCTACAAGTGCAAGCAACAAGGCCACCGCCCACGGGAATGTCCCAATCTCCTATGTGAGGTATGCAAGGCCAAGGGTCATGAGGCATGGCAATGCACAAAGCCAAGCGCCAAGACGCTCTACTTCAACGAGCTACAAGCCCAAGCCACCAAGAAACCTACGGCGCCCACACTTCAAGATGAAGACCTCCAAGGCCATCGCAAGGATGATGTGGATCCGAGCCTAGCTCTCCACGACACTATGGCGCCACCGTTGGAGGACGACTTGGGAGGTGATGGAGTTGAGATGGTTGAGCATGGGATTCTCCCTTCAACCAAGGAGGCGCATGGAGATGAGAAAGCCGAGCCTACTCCTACATGCTTGATCGATGAGTTGGTACCAATCCCATGTGAGCAAGAGAGCCACTTAGCCCACTTGAGTGAGAGTGATAGTGAGTTGAGTGACTTCCACCCCATATGTGAGTTTGAGTGCTTCCGTTTGGAGGACATGAGTGATACACAAAGTGAGTTGAGAGAGGTAGATGATAGGTCCATGGAGGACATCACTTTTGCTAACACATTAACCTCTCCCTCGTTTGTGTCTTCTTATGTTGCACTAGGTTCCACGGAGGACGAGTTCCCGCTCATGGAGACGATGTACATGGTGCATGAAGATGATGATATCTCACCATGCTTGCTCCAAGATGGACATGTCGACCACATGGATCCTCCTACTTCCACAACACCTACCTCAAATGAGTCGGCCTACAAAGGTAACAACATAGGCGTTGATGATGCCATGATCCCACTAGTGGACATGATGACTTATGAATGCATGCATGACCTTAATGATCCATTTGCTACTTCACATGCTACTTTCACTTTCCCATGTGATGCTTTACTTGATAAGATTGTTGATCATGTGGAATTGATTGCTTGTGATACCATGACCATGCCATGCTACGAGAGTTTCACTTTTTCCCCGCTTGCTTGCCATAATGATCATGCTTGTGTTGTGACACCCTTGATGAACACTTGCTATTTCAATAGGGTTGTCGACAACAATGATAACATTAGCTTCCGCATGCATTGCCCAAAATGTTTACACCATTCCATGATCCTTGCATCCAAGATTGTGAACAATTGCTCTTTCTTATGCTTGGTATGCAAGAATGCTTATTTCATTGTCCACGAGATGGCCCCCATAGCCTTCTCACTTTTTGATGATCATGAGTTGCCACATGCCATGAATGCACCTTCTTGCCATATGCACCATCGCCATGCATTTCATACTATCTTGATTGACACTAATGGTGATGTGCACAAGACTTGGAACATCATGATGGATGATGTGTTCCTCTACCATGCACACACGCTTTTTGTTTTCTCTTTTGTTTGTATAGGTACCCGAATGACAACTTCCACCGCTACGGAGCATGAGCTCACGAAACACGCAATTGAGAGCTACCCCAACACGGACGAGATACATGATCCAACCCACGGGATTCACGCCAAAGGGTATGTTCCCAAACGCCTTCGCCCTCGTGTGTTTCCGGCTTGTCTTGTCGAGCTTCCGGTTTGGACAAATGCCTCGTCACCTCTTTTGCTTCTTATGCAACATATCTTGACACATCTTGTTGGCACAATGGTTGTTGTATGTCTTGATGTTATCATCATACACTCCGAGAATCTCAAGGACCATGTCATACATGTGAGAGACACCTTATGCATCTTGTGCCACATGTCACACAAAAAGTTGCTCTTCTTTGGATTTCTCATCTCTTCTATGGCAATGGAAATGGATTCTTTGAAACTTGAGGATACTCATACTCGGCTCACGCCAACCATACTTTCCCAAGCTAGAAGTTTCCATCTCTTTGCCATTGCACATAGCAATTTTGCCCAAAATTTTGCCGCCGCTACTTGCCTTTTGATTGTTCCATTTGTGTGGGACAATACTTCACAACACATTTTTGACACCTTACAAAGCAAACTCTTACATGCACAAATTTTTGCCCTACCACATTTTGGATACATCGACACTCTTTTGGTTCCCATTTTTGCCAAATGCCTCTTGGAGAAACGGCTTGATGCTTCGTATTTGATTGAGAGCCTCTTGTTCGCCGATCACCAAATTGGCATCCACAAGCTTTCCATTTGCAAGTTGTTTTTCCCCAAGTTCTTCTTCGACCGCGACTTTGTCCACCCATTACTACATGGGAGAACCGTCATGGCCTACATCATCGTTGAGGTGGAACAAGAGTCGAGGACGACTCTTCCCCAAGGGGGGGGAGATGATGCGGGGTGGCTTTCGGACACCTCCACCTCAAGACCGTCAAGTGCAGCCCCGCCTATCGTTGACGCTACACCATGGCCAACGAGTCCCCCAAGTGGACCAACAACACAAACCCACGCCATATATGTCAAGGTGAACTCCTTCCTCTCTATGGGCGACCTCGACATAACCTTGGACGGATTGCTACCTCATGCCTATATCTATATGTCGTTAGGTACCAATCTCGTCAAGGAACCGAAGGGAGCGTCAAGGAGCCGAGGAGAGGGAAGCCACATGGTTCATGGAAGAAGAAGGGAGGACCGAAGAAGAAGAATCAGAAGAAGGAGAAGGGCTCCGGCCACCACGACAAGGCCGGCACTGCCGCCCCCACTTGGCCGGCACTGCCGGTGGGCGCACCCCGGCACTGCCGGCCCATCTTCCCCGGCACTGCCGGCCCCACCGGCACTGCCGCCCCGAACACGCCGGCACTGCCGGCCCCCTCGAAGTCAACTTCATCCCAACCGTCTATTTATCATCTATTGTCACCACTACCTTATTGTAATGCCCCTTTTACCCCTGGACGGATCTGGGCCTATATATAGCTCATCCCTCTCCCCAAATTAGGGTTAGACAAGATTAGGCTTAGACTACATGAGCTTTGTCTCCCTAGAACTATGTTCTTTGTATCAAGGCACTCTTGAGTGATTTCTACTCTTCATGGATGATTCAAGGCTACCCCTCTCTCATCCAAGTTCTAGTTGAGATCTCCTCACCAATCTCCCACTTGTTAGATTCTACCCAAGGGTCTCTCTAAGAAGTGGTTCTATTGGCTTGGTCTAACCTACCAAGGGAGTAAATTTGGTTTGTGTTGGGTTGTGTGTGTGTGTTCTTATTTGGATCTTGTGTTCTTCATCCTCTTCCCCCTCAATCACCCACTCACTTGGTCAAATTCGTGGGATCTGGGCACATCCTTGCCCTTAGGCCACATCAATGCATGTGTGTTGTTCATTGTTTAATTTCTATTATTTCTAGCTAGTTACTTTAACAAATGCATGATGGTTAATTATATACTTTATATAATAATAATGCAGATGAATCGGCAATGGATGTACGGTAACCGACTCTCCGGCGAGTTTATTACGGGTTTGAAAGATTTCCTCGTAGTGGCTAATGCGAACAAGCAGGGGGGGTTTGTTATCTGTCCATGTGCTTCCTGTAAGAATTAGAAGGGTTATTCTTCCTCAAGAAATGTTTACCTACACCTGCTTCGGCACGGTTTCATGCCAAGCTATAATTGTTGGACCAAGCATGGAGAAAGAGGGGTTAGAATGGAAGAAGATGAAGAAGGGGATGATATCGATGACAATTATCCTGATCATTTCGGTGATACTTTCATGGAGGATGCTGAAGGTGGGGAAGGTGAAGGGGAAGGTGAAGGTGAAGAAGAGGCACGTGATGAGCCCGCTGATGATCTTGGTCGGACCATTGCTGATGCACGGAGACGCTGCGAAACTGACAAGGAGAGGGAGAATTTGGATCGCATGTTAGAGGATCAGAAAAAGTCGTTGTACCCAGGATGCGATAATAGTCTGAAAAAACTGGGCTGCACACTGGATTTGCTGAAATGGAAGGCACGGGAAGGTGTAGCTGACTCAGGATTTGAAAATTTGCTGAAAATGTCGAAGAAGAATATGTTTCCAAAGAATAATGAGTTGCCCGCCAGTACGTACGAAGCAAACAAGATTGTCTGCCCTCTAGGTTTAGAGGTTCTAAAGATACATGCATGCATTAACGACTGCATCCTCTACCGCGGTGAATACGAGAATTTGAATGAATGCCCGATATGCACTGCATTGCGTTATAAGATCAGAGGCGATGACCCTGGTGACGATGTTGAGGGCGAGAAACCCAGGAAGAGGGCTCCCGCCAAGGTGATGTGGTATGCTCCTATAATACCACGGTTGAAACGTCTGTTTAGGAACAAATAGCATGCCAAGTTGTTGCGATGGCACAAAGAGGACCGTAAGTCGGACGGGGAGTTGAGGCACCCCGCTGATGTAATGCAATGGAGAAAGATCGACAGAGAGTTCAAAGATTTTGCAGCTGACGCAAGAAACATAAGATTTGGTCTAAGTACAGATGGCATGAATCCTTTTGGCGAGCAGAGCTCCAGCCATAGCACCTGGCCTGTGACTCTATGCATCTACAACCTTCCTCCTTGGTTGTGCATGAAGCGGAAGTTCATTATGATGCCAGTGCTCATCCAAGGTCCGAAGCAGCCCGGCAACGACATCGATGTGTACCTAAGGCCATTAGTTGATGAACTTTTATAGTTGTGGGGCAGACCTGGTGTACGTGTGTGGGATGAGCACAAAGAAGAGGAATTTTACCTACGAGTGTTGCTTTTCGTAACCATCAATGATTGGTCTGCTCTTAGTAACCTTTCGGGACAGACAAATAAGGGATACAATGCATGCACGCACTGCTTACATGAGATTGAAAGTGTATATTTGGGTAATTGTAAGAAGAACGTGTACCTAGGGCATCGTCGATTTCTTCACCGACATCATAACGTAAGAAAGAAAGGCAAGCATTTCAACGGCAAGGCAGATCACCGACCGAAGCCTGCGGAACGTACTGGTGCTGAGGTATTTGATATGATCAAGGATTTGAAAGTCATCTTTGGAAAGGGTCCTGGCGGACAATCAGTTCCGCAGGGAGTTGACGGGCACACACCCATGTGGAAGAAGAAATCTATATTTTGGGAGCTAGAATATTGAAAAGTCCTAGATGTCCGCTCTGCAATCGACGTGATGCATGTTACGAAGAATATTTGCGTGAACCTGCTAAGCTTCTTGGGCGTGTATGGGAAGACAAATGATACAAAGGAAGCACGGCAGGACCAGCAACATTTGAAAGAACCAGATGACCGGCATCCGGAATGGTTTCAAGGTCGTGCCAGCTACGCTCTTACCAAAGAAGAGAAGGTCATCTTTTTTGAATGCCTGAGCAGTATGAAGGTCCCGTCTGGCTTCTCGTCGAATATAAAGGGATAATAAACATGGCGGACAAAAATTTCCAAAACCTGAAGTCTCACGACTGCCACATGATTATGATGCAATTGCTTCCGATTGCTTTGAGGGGCTCCTACCGGAAAATGTTCGAGTAGCCATTCTGAAGCTATGTGCATTCCTCAATGAAATCTCTCAGAAGGTAATCAATCCAGAAGATCTACCATGGTTACAGAACGATGTGGTTCAATGTCTTGTCAGTTTCGAGTTGGTGTTCCCACCATCTTTCTTCAATATTATGACGCACCTCCTGGTTCACCTAGTCGAAGAGATTTCCATTCTTGGTCCTGTATTTCTACACAATATGTTCCCCTTTGAGAGGTTCATGGGAGTATTAAAGAAATATGTTCGTAACCGTGCTAGGCCAGAAGGAAGCATTGCCAAGGGCTATGGAAATGAGGAGGTAATTGCGTTTTGTGTTGACTATGTTCCTGACCTTAAGCCGGTTGGTCTTCCTTAATCGCGGCACGAGGGAAGACTAAGTGGAAAAGGCACGATCGGAAGGAAATCAACGATATGTATGGACGGCCATTCTATGACTGAAGTACACCACACAATTCTGACCAATTCCAGCTGGGTGGCTCCGTACTTTGAGGAACACAAGAATATTTTATGCTCGGACAACCCGGGGAAGCCTGAATCCTGGATTAGAAAGGTCCACATGGAGACTTTCGGCGGTTGGTTGCGAAAACATTTAATGAATGACAATGATGTTGGAGATCAGCTGTACATGTTGGCCAAGACACCATCTTCGACTATAACGACTTTCCAAGGGTACGAGATAAATGGGAATACATTTTACACGATCGCCCAAGATAAAAAGAGCACCAACCAAAACAGTGGTGTCCGCTTTGATGCAACAACCGAGACTAGGAAAAAGGTCACATATTATGGTTACATAGAGGAGATATGGGAACTTGACTATGGACCCTCCTTTAAGGTCCCTTTGTTCCGGTGCAAATGGTTCAAGCTAACAAGAGGTGGGGTAAAGGTGGACGAGCAATACGGAATGACAATGGTGGATTTCAACAATCTTGGTTACCTTGACGAACCATTCGTCCTAGCAAAAGATGTCGCTCGGGTTTTCTATGTGAAGGACATGAGTAGCAAACCGAGGAAACAGAAAGATAAGAAAATGATCAGTACATCATGCGATGATCCAAAGCGCCACATTGTTCTTTCAGGGAAAAGAAACATCGTGGGAGTGGAGGACAAGACAGACATGTCAGAAGATTATAATATGTTTGGTGAAATTTCGCCCTTCAAAGTGAACACTGACCCAAGCATTAAGTTAAATGATGAGGATGCTCCATGGATACAGCACAATCGTAAGCAAGCAGGGACACAAGGGAAGAAATGATGTGTAATATTTTATTGTACCAAACTTTGTTGAATGGATCATGTGAATTATATTATCTGTGATGTGTTTGGTGTCCATTTTCGAATGATTCGATTGATTCGAGATATCACTGATGATACATGAAATTTGAAGTACAACGTGGAATGTTGGATTTATTTAGTCATACTCCTGCCTAGGCGTATAATATGCATACTCGTAGTCTTCATAGTCGCCGCCGTTGTACTGGTAGTCGTCGCCTTCTAAGTTACCGTCATCGTCGTCGCTGTCGTCGGGCGGCGCTCGTGGCTCGAACTGAGGGTAGCGTAGGCGGGGGATATCACCGGTCGTGATGTAGTCCATGACGCTCTATAGAGTCCGTCCGTAACACCATAGCCGACGGCCGACCTCGTGGAAGTTCCCAGGAGGCAGACCGTCCTCCTCATACCTAGCAAGCGCCCTCTCACGGCGATTGATGAAGAAGGCGTCCCAAGTATGCTGGTTATTGGGATGCCAACGGGGATTCATCCGCTGCTCCGGCGTGAGGTCGAGGTGGTAGTGGTTCGTGATGGCCGCCCGACGCGCAGTACCCTGAGGGCCGGGAGGGATCGGCACGCCTCTGGCGCTTAGGCTCCAGCCGGCGGGGACGCGGTAGCCCGGTGGGAAAGGGTAGTTCGAGGTGCAAAGCTCCTCCACCTGCTGGTAGGTTAGAGTGGGTACGGTGGAAGCCATGAGAGAGTGATGAGAGATTGTAGAGATGTGATAATGCTGGTGAACGGATCGTAGCGAACAAGAGGGGGGGTGAATGGCGCTACGGCAAGTTTTAGTCTTTTTCAAGTTTTATGCAACGGAAGGTAAAGGTGTGACTTTTAGCAATGGGGGTGATCCTACAATGAAGCTAGAACATGTGCAACATGTAAAGGAATCAACAAGATAACAAAAGTGAGGAGCGAGACAACCGGGGGGCGCGAGGCGAGTCGAGGTTTGTTTCCCGCAGTTTCCTCCACTAAAGGAGGTACGTCTGCGTTGAGGAGGTGCTAGTCTCACACAAGAGACTAGGCGGCCACTCCACGAAGGAAGGCCTCACCCTCTTCCTCGAGAGAGCTCCACGGAGGTGCTCTCCCTCTTCCACTAAGGCACCGGTCGAGGCGGTGATTCCTTCACAAGGTTGGGGCGAGCTCCACACACACAAGGATGCTCCCAACACCCTATGGAGCTAGTACATCACCAAGCTAGACTCCATAGCTGCACATCTCCAATGCTCCACCATAGGAACCCATCACCAATGCTCCACCATAGGAACTCTTCCAATGCTCCACCAAGAAACTCTCCAAGGCTCCACCAAGAAACTCTCCAAGGCTCCACCAAAGGAACTCCCCAATGATCCACCAAAGGAAATCTTCTCCAAGATCCACCAAAGGAACCCTACCACCAAGATCCACTAAGGAATAGCTAGTATTTGTGAAATCTCTCTTGGTAGAACTATAGATCGGGGTCTCCTCCACCTATCCTCAAAATTAGGGCAAGATTGGTTGGAGGGGGAAGGAGATCCACAAGGATTAAGCTCAGCAACAATGGAGGAGAGAGAAGAGGAAGAGATAAAATCGGGTGGGGAAGAAGGGGCCCTTAAATAGGCTCCTCCAAATCCAACCGTTATACCCAGTTTTGGCCTAAGCGGTACTACCGCTTTGGGGCAAGCGGTACTACCGCCCTGAGTTCGAAAACACCCCAGATCTGGTCAAAGGACGCAGAGCGGTACTACCGCCCGCGGTACCGCTCGTGGTACCGCAATAGGGTCCAGAGCTTACTGGATCCAGAGCGGTACCAGGGCGGTACCAGAGCGGTACGACCGTAACTCGTTACGGTACCTCAAGCGGTACCTTGAGCGGTACTACCGCTCGTGAGCGGTACTACCGCCCTAGGTACTGCAGGGGTACCGCAACTTGTTCTGGGGGATGAATTCAGCGCAGAACTCAGAGCAGTACCGAGGGCGGTACCTATAGGGGTAGCGGTACTACCGCTACAGGTACCGGTAGTACCGGCCTGGCTAAAACTGGTTTTCTTCACTTTTTCTCTCCAACTTTGTTACCTCGCTAAACGCACACAAATCCGGAAAACCTATCAACTACGCTTCAGTCTTCTGATCTTGACGCGTCCGGCGAGGTCACCGTGTACTTGCAAATCTAACAATGATACTCAAGGCACACGGTGAGATTACTCAAGTGTTGTCATCAAACACACAAAACTTGGGGTATGAATTTTGCTCTTACAATCTCCCCCTTTTTGGTGTTTGATGACAACACAAGAGTTGACAATAACATATGATATTATGATGAGAACATTAGATTTGCAAAAACTAGACGGAGCTCCCCCTACACATGTGCATATCATGAATATGTATTTGAATACAAATACACATGTTATAGAGACATCACTCCCCCTAGTTTTTACAAACCAAGCACATATGCAACATAGATAGATGACATGTTCAAGAGGCATATGCACAATATGGAGGCAACATGAGATCATATACGGAGATTTGGGTGAAGTTATCATACCATAGCCTTGAGTGTTGGAGATATGCCCAAGAGGCAATAATAAAATGGTTATTATAATATCTTTGAGTTTATGATAATGTTTACATACCATGCTATAATTGTATTAACCGAAACATTGATACATGTGTGTTATGTGAACAACAAGGAGTCCCTAGTAAGCCTCTTGTATAACTAGCTTGTTGATTAATAGATGATCATCGTTTCATGATCATGAACATTGGATGTTATTAATAACAAGGTTATGTCATTATGTGAATGATATAATGGACACACCCAATTAAGCGTAGCATAAGATCACGTCATTAAGTTATTTGCTATAAGCTTTCGATACATAGTTACCTAGTCCTTATGACCATGAGATCATATAAATCACTTATACCGGAAAGGTACTTTGATTACATCAAACGCCACTGCGTAAATGGGTGGTTATAAAGGTGGGATTAAGTATCCGGAAAGTATGAGTTGAGGCATATGGATCAATAGTGGGATTTGTCCATCCCGATGACGGATAGATATACTCTGGGCCCTCTCGGTGGAATGTCGTCTAATGTCTTGCAAGCATATGAATAAGTTCATAAGAGACCACATACCACGGTACGAGTAAAGAGTACTTGTCAGGAGACGAGGTTGAACAAGGTATAGAGTGATACCGATGATCAAACCTCGGACAAGTAAAATATCGCATGACAAAGGGAATTGGTATCGTATGTGAATGGTTCATTCGATCACTAAAGTCATCGTTGAATATGTGGGAGCCATTATGGATCTCCATATCCCGCTATTGGTTATTGGTCGGAGAGAAGTCTCAACCATGTCTACATAGTTCGCGAACCGTAGGGTGGCACACTTAAGGTTTGATGTCGTTTAAGTAGATATGGAATATGGAATGGAGTTCGAAGTTTTGTTCGGAGTCTCGGATGGGATCCAGGACATCACGAGGAGTTCCGGAATGGTCCGGAGAATAAGATTCATATATAGGAAGTCACTTTCCAAGTTTGGAAATGATCCGGTGAATTTATGGAAGGTGGTTTCTAGAATTATCCGGAAATAAATTACTATGGAAGGAGGAGTCCCGGAGGGACTCCACAAACCCTAACCAGCAAACCAAGTGGGAGGGTGGAGTCCATGGTGGACTCCACCTCCTTGGCCGGCCAAGAAAAGGGGAAAGGGGAGAGTCCCTGTCCCTCTAGGTTTCGTCCATAAGGCAGTTTTTCTGTTGGGGTCTTATTCGAAGACTTTGGGCAAACCCTTGGGGTTCCACCTATATAATGAGGAGGAGAGGGAGGGGGCAGCCCATGGCTTGGCCGCACCACCCCTGCCCCCCTTGAGGCCGGCGCCCATGGCACCTCCCCTCTCCCCAAACCCTAGCACCCCTCCTCCACTACTTCTCCCGCATATGCTTAGCGAAGCTCCGCCGGAGATCTCCATCGACACCGCCACCACGCCGTCGTGCTGCCGGGATTCCGAGGAGGATCTACTACTTCCGCTGCCCGCTGGAACGGGGAGAAGGACGTCGTCATCAACACCGAACGTGTGACCGAGTACGGAGCTGCTGCCCGATCGTGGCACCGTGATCAAGATCTTCTACGCGCTTTTGCAAGCGGCAAGTGATCGTCTACCGCAGCAATAAGTGCCTACTCTTATAGGCTTTGGAAATCTTCAAGGGTTAGTCTCGTTCATCCCCTCGTTGCTCCCATCTTCTAGATTGCATCTTGGCTTGGATTGCGTTCTCGCGGTAGGAAAATTTTTGTTTTCTATGCAACGAATCCCTACAGTGGTATCAGAGCCGTGTCTATGCATAGATGGTTGCACGAGTAGAACACATTGGTTTTGTGGGCGTTGATGCTCTTGTTGTCTTTAGTTTGAGTACTTTGCATCTTTGTGGCATAGTGGGATGAAGCGGCTCGGACTAACTTTACATGACCGCGTTCATGAGACTTGTTCCTCGTTCGACATGCAACTTGTATTGCATAAGAGGCTTTGCGGGTGTCTGTCTCTCCTACTATAGTGAAGATTCAATTTACTCTTCTATTGACAACATTAGTATCACCGTTGTGGTTCATGTTCGTAGGTAGATTAGATCTCTCTCGAAAACCCTAAACCACGTAAAATATGCAAACCAAATTAGAGACGTCTAACTTGTTTTTGCAGGGTTTGGTGATGTGATATGGCCATAATGTGATGATGAATATGTATGAGATGATCATTATTGTATTGTGGCAACCGGCAGGAGCCTTATGGTTGTCTTTAATTTTCATGTTGAGTAGTATTTCAAATTAGTTGTAATAGTTGCTACATGAGGTGAACAACCATGAAGACGGCGCCATGGACCTTGACGCTACGCCGACGATGATGAAGATCATGCCCGTTGATGATGGAGATCATGTCCGTGCTTTGGAGATGAAGATCGAAGGTGCAAAGACAAAATGGCCATATCATATCACATATGAATTGCATGTGATGTTAATCCTTTATGCATCTTATTTTGCTTAGAACGCGGCGGTAGCATTATAAGATGATCCCTCACATTAATATCAAGATAATAAAGTGTTCTCCCCTCGTATGCACCGTTGCCAAAGTTCGTCGTTTCAAAGCATCTCGTGATGATCGGATGTGATAGATTCAACGTTCATATACAACGGGTGTAAGCCATGTTGCACATGCGGAATACTTGGGTTTGCTTGACGAGCCTAACATGTACAGACATGGCCTCGGGACAACGGAAACCGAAAGGTTGAACACGAGTCATATGGATGATATGATCAACATGTTGATGTTCACCATTGAAGCTACATCATCTCACGTGATGATCGGTTTTGGTGTAGTGGATTTGGATCGTGTACCACTTAACAACTATGAGGGATGTTGTATTAAGTGGGAGTTCATTAGTAATTAGATTAAACTATTGTGCCAACAAGATGTGTCAAGATATGTTGCATAAGAGGCAAAAGAGGTGACGAGGAAATGGGCCAAACCGAAATCTCGACAAGACAAGCCGGAAGCGCATGAGGACGAAGGCGTTTGGGAACATACCCTTTGGTGTGAATCCCATGGGTTGGGTCATGTGTCTCGTCCGTGTTGGGGTAGCTCTCAATTGCGCGTTTCGTGAGCTCATGCTCCGTAGCGGTGGAAGTTGATGGTCGGGTACCTACACATGGAATGGGCAAAACAAAGAGCGTGTGTGCATGGTAGAGGAACACATCATCCATCATGATGGTCCAAGACTTGTGCACATCACCATGAGTGTCAAGCAAAATAGGATGAAATGCATGGCGATGGTGCAAATGGCATGAAGGTGCATGTGTGCCATGTGGGTACTCATGATCATCAAAAATGGAGAAGGCTATGGGGGCCATCTCGTGGACAATGAAATAAGCATGTTTGCATACCAAGCATAAGAAAGGGGAATTGTTCACAATCTTGGATGCAAGGATCATGGAGTAGTGCAAACATTTTGGGCAAAGCATGCGGAAGCTAATATCATCATTGTCATTGCAAGCAATACTGTGAAAGAGCAAGTAGGTAACATATTGCAAGCAATGGTAGGAAAATTGAAGCTCTCATAGCATGGCATGGTCATGGTATCACAAGCACTCAATTCCACATGATCAACAATGTTATCAAGCAAAGCATCACATGGGAAAGTGAAAGTAGCATGTGACGTAGCAAATGGGTCATCAAGATCATGCATGCATTCATGAGTCATCATGTCCACTAGTGGGATCATGGCATCACCAACACCTATGTTGTTACCTTTGTAGGCCGACTCATTTGAAGTAGGTGTTGTGGAAGTAGGAGTATCCATGTGGTCGACATGTCCATCTTGGAGCAAGCATGGTGAGATATCATCATCTTCATGCACCATGTACATCGTCTCCATGAGCGGGAACTCATCCTCCGTGGAACCTAGTGCAACATAAGAAGACACAAACGAGGGAGAGGTTAATGTGTTAGCAAAAGCGATGTCCTCCATGGACCTATCATCTACCTCTCTCAACTCACTTTGTGTATCACTCATGTCCTCCAAACGGAAGCACTCAAACTCACATGTGGGGTGGAAGTCACTCAACTCACTATCACTCTCACTCAAGTGGGCTAAGTGGCTCTCATGCTCACATGGGATTGGTACCAACTCATCAATGAAGCATAGAGGAGTAGGCTCGACTTTCTCATCTCTATGCGCCTCCTTGGTTGAAGGGAGATTCCCATGCTCAACCATCTCAACTCCATCTGCCTCCATAGGTGAAGGGAGAATCCCATGGTCACCATGCTCAACTCCATCGCCTCCCAAGTCATCCTCAAGCGGTGGCGCCATGGTGTTTATGAGAGCTAGGCTCGGCTCAACTTCGCCCTTGAGTTCACCTTGGCGATCTTCATCTTGAAGTGTTGGCGCAATAGGCATCTTGGGGACTTGTGCGTGTAGCTTGTCGAAGTAGAGCGTCTTGGCACTTGGCGTTGTGCATTGCCATGCCACGTGACCCTTGGCCTTGCACACCTCACATAGGAGATTGGGACATTCCCGTGGAGGGTGGCCTTGTTGCTTGCACTTGTAGCATCGGAGTCCATAGGCACGTGACGAGGTAGAGGCCATTGTGGTGGTGGCACAAGAGGTGGGAGTCGCCTTATGAGGAAGGTATGCTCGATGTGCACTTGCTATCCTTGGAGTGGTAGGCACCCTATCAAGGTGTTTGTAGCCTTCATGTCGAGGCTCTCGTCTTCGTGCATCATCACCATGGCTTGAGTGGTGTCGTCGAAGACTCGTGGAAGATGTTGGTCGATGGCGATCATGAAGTGGCTCGTGGCGGCGAAGCTCATGTGGTGACGTATGTCGATGACGGTCCTTGCCATGCCGAGATGATGGCTCATGCGACTTGGCATGTTGCTTGCGGCGCCTTGTGGAGCTTGGAGAAGAGTGTCGATGACGCTCATGATGGGGACGCTCTTGATGCTCTATATGGTGTACTTGAAGTCGACGATCTTGTGCATGAGCACTCTCATGGTGGCGCCTTGTGGAGCTCGAAGAAGTGTGTCGATGACGATCATGATGAGGACGCTCTTGATGATCCCTATGATGGTGCCATCGTGGAGGTCCTCTATCTTCATATGTAGCTCCATTGGCTAAGTATGTGTTGCTCATGGTGGAGTCGAGGTGAGGCTCCGCCTTGGTGTCGATGTCGTAGGCGTGGCGTTGCTCCACCATGTCATCGATGTCGTACTCGTGGTGTTGCTCCACCATGTCTTCCATGCTTGAGGAGCCATTGTCGATGTAGAGCTCGTCGAAGTCGTCCTCAAGGTGGTGCTCCACCATGTCATCCATGCTTGAGGAGCCATTGTCTATGTAGAGCTCCTCGGTGTCGGTCATGTCGGTGATGCTCGCGGAGCCATAGTCGGTGTCGAGCTCCACATGTTCCTCCACATACGCGGTGCTTGAAGAGGTATCCTCCTCGAAGTGCTCCGTGTACTCCTCCGTATCGTCTTCGTCACTATACATGTTAGCATGACAAGATCTATATGGTGTATGTTAGTGGAAGGAGACTACCTCGTACTCTTACCAAGGTAAGATAGTATTGGGGCAATCAACCAAGCCAAACGCAAGATCAAGTGTATCGGGACACACGCAAAACCACACGCAAAAGCTAGCAAATATGGTGTTAGGCGAGTGTTGTGGAAAACCAAAAGACAAATCCAAGATCGAGTATGTTGTCAAGAGTGGGTGAAATCCAAAAATTCAAATGTCAAAGCGATGATCACTATAAACACGGAAAAGATGTGGAACGCACACACGAGATGAACGGGGTTAGTGCGACCAAGGAATGAGCAGAAAAGTGTATGAAGCCCTTAAGCAAGGGTGCTCGGTGTCACACTAACACAAGAAGAGATCAAAGCTTTGGTTGCAACGGAGAGACAACAAGATTTACACGCGGCCTCTCTTCTCTTTTCTCTCTTTTGCTTAAAAGCTTTTTCTCTTTTGTATATGGTGGCACTTGCACTCTTTTGTATCTATGGTGGCACTTTGTACACTTTGTATGTATGGGTGTATGGATGTATGGATGTATGGGGCTACTCGCACTCTTTTTGTGTTTTTGGGGCTTTTTCACGCACTATGTTAGCGTTAGCCTCGCTTTTGCTATCTTGCCACATGAGTGTTTGCTTGGATGCCTTACTCAACGCGACACACACACCTCACAATGCGGGGCCACGTGCAATGTCTCGCAACACTCAATAAGCAATGCTCGATAGGATAGATCGCAAAAGAAGAGGGGTTACAAGAGGAATGCAAGTTATACCTAAGATGTTAGGCGGTGATGAACACACAACTTGCGATGAAGGTGGTGGTGTCAAGAGTACGGTTGCAAGTTCGGGGTGCCGAGGATGTCGTCGCTTGCTTCGGAGCTGCGGATTAGTTGTACAAACAAGGCACTCAAACCGGAACAAGCAAACACAAGTTAGCGGAAGAAGTCGGGTCAATATAGCTTGGCGGTGGTGGCGGTGGTATGCCGGTGGTGGTGGTGTCGATGTTCTTGCGGATGCGGCGGTGTTTGTTAGGGCCGCGGTGGTGTTTGCCGGTGGAGGAGAGGAGTGGCGGTGGTCGGCGGTGGAGGTGGAGGGGTGGCGCCCGGTCCAGGGGCCGGTTGGGCCGGACCTGGGGCCGGCCTGGCCGGTCACACGGCCGGTCGACCGGGTTCTGGGCTGGCCCGGCCGGTCTGCAGCCCGGTTGACCCGATTTCTCAACCGGGACGCAGTTTCTCTCTCCTGTTCTTCACGAAAATCGACCAAATTGACCAAATCGGAGGGGAAACGATGGAATTGGGGGCTAAAAGTTGGGGAGATAGTAGATCAAGCACTCCAACACCAAATCCATGGACCAAAACCACTCAAAACGCAACCAAATCACAGATCGGTCCAAAGGCAATTTGGGGCTATTTTTGGGGATTTTTTTGGAAAATTTTCTAGGAACGAAATCGGGTGGGTGGGAGGTCAAATCCGCGGTAACCAAGAGCTGCTGATACCATATGATGAGGTCTAAGACCCCGTGTGTGGCCCGATCTCGCGGATTGACTTCGAAACCAAGGGGAGAGATGGGAGAACGCGAGCAACACGACGAACACGACGAACACGAGGAACTCCGAGACTCACGCACACACACCAACCCGATACACCCGATGCTTACCTCCGTGGCTCGATGGACCACGCCAATAGAATCTCCGAGGAAGAGGCCGTGGCAGAATTCCCGGAGAGAGATTGGGGTTGGAGAGGAAGAGCTTGGTGAGGGAGAGAGAGTAACTTGTACTAGAATCTCACTCAACAAGATCAAAGTCAACAACCAAGGTGCCTTGATTACAGAGGGATGATACCCTAGGGAGACATAGCTCAAACCCTAATCTAAGCCAAATCTTGTCTAAAGAGGTAAGGGGGCGACCGGGGTGCTTATATAGGCATACAAGGCAGCTCGGGTCGAACGGGTACAAGTTGGTGGGTCAAACCCGTGAAATCCGGTCCAGGGGCCGGTCCGACCGGGTCTGGGACCGGGCCATCCGGTCCAAACCGGATTCTGGGCGGGCCGGTGACCGGGCGAGGCTCCCGAAGCCCCGGGACTGCGTCCGGATGGCACAAGCGGCGATTTCGGTCGAAACCGGCCAGGCCGGTCAGGGGCCCGGTCACCCGGCCCTGGGGCCGGGTGGGCCGGCCTGTGGCCCGGTTGACCGGCCCTGGGACCGGCCGGCCTTCCTCCTCTCGCCTCTTCTTCCTCTTCCTTCCTTCTTCCTTCCTTCTTCTTCTTCTTCCTTCTTCCTTGCACCATGGGAGTTCCTCCTCTCCGGTTCCTCGATGATTCTTGTACCTAATGATATGTAGCACACCGATATGAGGTAGCATTCCATTCAAGGTATTGACGAGGTCGAGTATCGAGAGGAAGGAGTTCACCTTGTCGCGTGTAGCGTGGTTTAGGGTTGAAGGTCCACTTGGGGGACTCTTTGGCCATGGTGTAGCGTCGACGATAGGCGGGGCTGGACTTGATGGTCTTGAGGCGTAGGTGTCCGAAGGCCACCCCGCATCAATTTGGCTAGGAGTCATCGGGCGCAACTCGAACTTCTTGTCGTTGACCTTGAAGGTGTATGTGTTGGAGAGTCCATCATGTATAGCCTTCTTGTCATATTGCCAAGGGCGGCCAAGCAACATGTGGCACACCGTCATGGGTACCACGTCACACTCGATAGTGTCCTCATAAGGTCCAATCTTGAAAGTGACGGTGACTGTATGTTGTATCTTGACGTTGCCCTTGTCACTCAACCATTGGATATGGTAAGGGTGAGGATGCTTGCGGAGAGTGAGGTTGAGCTTCTCACACAACTCGGTGCTCGCAAGGTTATGGCAACTTCCACCATCTATGATGACCTTGATCGACTTGCCACCAATTCCGGCACGGGTTTGGAAGATGTTACACCGTTGTTCTTCCATAGCATGAGGTTGTGTTGTTAGCACCCTAGTGACCACAAGTGAGGGACTTGGGTCATGCTCACATAAGAGAGGATCTTCTCCACTTTCTTGCTCATAAGCTTCTTCACTTTCCACGGCGGCTTGCACAAGGGCTTCATATTCATCCTCATCAAGCGTCTCGATGTCACCATTCTCCATAGTGATCATAACCTTGGTGTTCTTGCACTCAAACGATTTGTGACCTTGGGTGCCATACTTGAAGCAAGTGACACTAGAGGGTCCCGTGGATGCCTTAGAGGAGGCGGTGGAGGAGACCGTTTGCTTCATGCGACTTTGGATAGTCGGTTTCTTGGATGGTGTAGAGGATGTGTCGGCCTTGGCACTTGTAGCATGAGGAGTTGATGTAGTAGGAGGAGTCGATGTAGCGAGCTTGGAGTAGAAATAGGTCTTGGCCTTGGAGTACTTGATGTCCTCAATAACTTGGCGCTCGGCCTTCGATGCTTGGTGGACCAACTCAACCATGTTGGAGTAGGGTTGGAACTCGACGATCCTCTTGATGGGGTAAGTAAGGCCATTGAAGAAACGAGCAATGGTTTGTTCCTCGGACTCTTGGATGTTGGCTCGCATCATAGTGAGCTCCATCTCCTTGTAGAACTCCTCAACGGTCTTGGTGCCTTGCTTCAACTTTTGGAGCTTGTTGAAGAGGTCGGTCATGTAGTGCGTGGGGACAAAGCGAGCATGCATCTCTTTCTTCATTTCTTCCCAAGTGTCAATAGGAGGTTCACCCTTCTCTTCTCGGAGAGTGAGGACTTGCTCCCACCAAGTGTTGGCGTAGTCCTCGAACTCAAGAGACGCCATAGCCACCTTCTTGGCACCGGAGTAGTTGTGGATGCGGAATATCTTGTCAACCTTGAGTGCCCATGAGAGGTATGCCTCGGCATCTTCTTCTCCCTTGAACTTTGGCATGGTGAACTTGAGTCTTCCAAACATGTTCTCTTCATCCTCCAAGGTTCTTCTACGAGGAGGGGCGACTTCATCTCTTGCGGCTTGAGGAGGAATAGGAGGTCTTCTACGGCCAACCATAGCATTGGGTTGGCGTTGGAGGTGCACGCTTGCTTCACTTGTTTCACGGTGAGGATGTGGTTGAAGATCTTGTCGCGGTTGAGGACGATGCTCAAGATTGGGTCTCTCATCTTGATCATGGGGTAGCTCTCCTCGTCCACGTTGATCATGGCGAGGGTGGCGGCGGAGATCTCGCCGAGGTTGATATTGAGGACCTTGGTCTTGGGGTTGGTCGTCACGCCCATGGTGGGCATGGCGATCCGCTTGGTGACGATCTTGTTGAAGGACTTGGTCTTGTGGAGGACGCTCATGTGGACGAGCATGGCGATGTATTTCTCCACGCATAGAGTTGGAGCGAGAGTCTTCATGACGAGCATGTGGGCGATGAGGTCGATGATGGTCTTCATGCCTTGAGGAAGAGCTTGAGGACGAAAGGCCACCATGAGAGTAATAGTCTTGTGGCGAGCTTGATGAAGAGGAAGTCGAGCGGTGTCGACGATGACGACCCAAGTTGGTGATGGCGTGCTCGAGGCTATCCATGCGCCGCTCCATGTTGGCATCATTGGCCGCCATTTGGCCATTCAAGTTGTCCGTAGCTTCACGAAGAAGAGCCAAGTCTTGGTTCACGGCGGAGAAGTTGTGAGCCACCTCATCGTATTGCTCATCGATGCGGGTCTCGAAGAGGGTGAGTTGCTCCTTGAACTCTTGTCGTTGCGTCCATAGGTTGTGTTGAGTAGCCAACCTCTCGGTGTTGCGAAGGATCTCTTCATCCCTATTGGTATCTCCGTTCCTATCCATGATGGAAAGACAAGAACTATGTTGTGTATGTTAGTGGAAGGAGACTACCTCGTACTCTTACCAAGGTAAGATAGTATTGAGGCAATCCACCAAGCTGAAAGCAAGATCAAGTGTATCGGGAACACACGCAAAACCACACGCAAAAGCTAGCAAATATGGTGTTAGGCGAGTGTTGTGGAAAACCAAAAGACAAATCCAAGATCGAGTATGTTGTTAAAAGTGGGTGAGGTCCAAAAATCCAAATGTCAATGTGAAGATCACTATAAACACGGAAAAGTTATGGAACACACACACGAGATAAGCGGGGTTAGTGCAACCAAAAGTGAGCGGAAAAGTGTATGTATAAGTGCTCGGTGTCACACTAACACAAGGAGAGCCAAAGCTTCGGTTGCAAAGGAAGAGACAACAAGATTCACACGCGGCCTCTCTTCTCCTATCTCTCTTTGCTTAAAAGCTTTTTCTCTTTTGTATATGGTGGCACTTGCACTCGTTTGTATCTTTGGTGGCACGTGGACACTTTTGTATGTATGGGCGTATGGATGTATGGATGTATGGTGCTACTCGCACTCTTTTTGTGTTTTTGGGGCTTTTTCACGCGCTATGTTAGCGTTAGCCTCGCTTTTGCTATCTTGCCACTCGAGTGTTTGCTTGGATGCCTTACTCAACGCGACACACACACCTCACAATGCGGGGCCACGTGCAATGTCTCGCAACACTAGACAAGCAATGCTCGATGGGATAGATCGCAAAAGGAAGAGGGGTTACAAGGTGAAAGCTGCAAGTTATACCTGCGATGATGGTGGTGGTGCTGGTGGTGGTGGAGATCGCCGGAAAACGAGGTCGAAGGAGGGCGCGAAGAGGCGCCCGGTCTGGGGCCCGGTTGGACCGGATCCTGGACCGGCCTGCCCGGTTGTCGCCCGGTCGACCGGGTTCTGGGCTGGCGCGGCCGGTCGTGGGTCCGGTTGACCGGGTGCGCGACCGGGTTTCACGATTTGGAGCTTTCTCTCTCCTGTTCTTCCCCAAACCAAATCCAAATCGACCAAAACGAAGGGAAACGATGGAATCGGAGGCTCAAAGTTGGGGAAATAGTAGATCAAGCACAACAACAGCAGATCCACGGACCAAAACCACTCAAAAGGCAACCAAATCACAGATCGGTCAAGAGGCAATTTGGGGCTATTTTTGGGGATTTTTTGGAAAATTTTCTAGGAACGAAATCGAGTGGGTGGGAGGTCAAATCCGCGGTAACCAAGAGCTGCTGATACCATATGATGAGGTCTAAGACCCCGTGTGTGGCCCGATCTCGCGGATTGACTTCGAAACCAAGGGGGAAGATGGAAGAACGCGAGGAACACGAAGAACACGACGAACACGAGGAACTCCGAGATTCACGCACGCACACCAACCCGATACACCCGATGCTTACCTCCGTGGCTCGATGGACCACGCCAATAGAATCTCCGAGGAAGAGGCCGTGGCAGAATTCCCGGAGAGAGATTGGGGTTGGAGAGGAAGAGCTTGGTGAGGGAGAGAGAGTAACTTGTACTAGAATCTCACTCAACAAGATCAAAGTCAACAACCAAGGTGCCTTGATTACAGAGGGATGATACCCAAGGGAGACTAAGCTCAAAGGTAGGTTTGAGTTCAAAACAAGTCTAAAGAGGTGAAGGGGCGTCTTGGGTGCTTATATAGTCTTACAAGGCGTCACGGGCCGAAAAGGTACAAGTGAAACAGATTCGGGCCGATTTGGTGACTTAAGTCGTGCAGGCCGGTCAGGAGGCCGGTCAGACCGGACCTGGGGCCGGGCAGGCCGGTCCAGACCGGGCCCTGGACCGGGCGGCAACCGGACGGGGTTCCGGGGCCCCGGGATAGTGCCCGGATGGCACAGGCGGAAAACCCGGTTTGGACCAGGTGTCCCGGTCAGGAGGCCGGTCAGACCGGGTTCTGGACCGGCCGGCCATCTTCTCTTCCTTGTGCTCTTCGGGCGACTTCCGGTCCAGCTCCATGTCCATCTTCACGTCCAGCTGCTCCTCTCCTCCTCTTGACCATGGTGTGTCCTCCTCTTCGTGATCTTGACGCTCCTTGTACCTAATGACACATAACATGTCGGCATGAGGTAGCAATCCATCCAAAGGGGTACCAAGATCAAGGGTGGTGAGGAGCGAGTTCACCTCATCATGTAGAGCTTTGACTCGGGCTCGTGTCATCGGTCCACTTGGGGGACTTGTTGGTCTTGGTGTAGCGACGTCGGTGACCGGGGCTACATCAGGAGCTGTCCGGCCCAGGACCCGGTCGACCGGCCCCACGACCGGACCACCCGGTCCCAGACCCGGTCAACCGGGCGGCACGCCGGATTCTTCTCGGTTTCGACCGGGCGTCGCACCGGGGCCAAACGGACGGAGATCTGCTACATTTCCGGTTGGCGCCCGGTCACCCGCCCGGTTTGGACCGGCCCCGCCGGTCCCAGGCCCAGTCTGACCGACTCCTGGACCGGATCCGACAGGATTGCTCCACCAAACTGCCTAAGTTATCCACTTATGTACCTTTTCGCCATGCGGGCCATGTAGGCCTATATAAGCACCCTGGACACCTCCTTTACCCCTTAGATTTAAATTGAGCTTAAACACTACTTTGAGCTTTGTCTCCCTAGGGTTAGCATCCCTTTGTAATCAAGGCACTCCTGTTGTGGATCTGGATATTTGTGAGTGAGATTCTAGTGCAACCCACTCTCTCCCTCACCAATCTCCGTCTCCAACACCAATCTCTCACCGGGAATTCAACCTTCGCATCTCTTCCTTGTGATTCTATTGGCGTGGTCCATCGAGCCACGGGGGTAAGTATGAGGTGTATCGGGTTGGTGTGTGTGTGTATTCTTCTCGAGATCATATCGTGTTCTTCGCGTTCTTCACCTTCCCCACCTTTTCCCCCTGGATTTTGGGTCAAATCGCGAGATCGGGCCAAACCCTAGATCTCAGATCACATCATATGGTATTAGCAGCTTTTGGTTACCGCAATTTTGACCCTCCACCCACCCAATTTCGTTTCTAGAAAATTTTTCCAAAAAATCCCCAAAAATAGCCCCAAATTGCCTTTGGACGGATCTGTGATTTGGTTGCGTTTTGAGTGGTTTTGGTCCGTGGATTCGGTGTTGTTGTGCTTGATCTACTATTTTCCCAACTTTTAGCCTCCAATTCCATCGTTTCCCGTCGATTTGATCTTTCGGTTTTGGTTTGGGGAAGAACAAGAGAGAGAAACGCGAAATCCGGTTGAGCAGCCGGTCAACCGGCACCCAGACCGGACCAGCCGGCCCAGCACCCGGCCGACCGAGCGCCAAACCGGACAAGCCGGCCTAGAGACCGGTCAAACCGTCCCCCAGACCGGGCGCCACTCCACGCCCTTCTCCGAGCTCGATTTCGGCTTCCACCACTACCACCACCACCAACATCGCAGGTATAACTTGCAGTTTTCCCTTGTAGCCCTCTTCCTTTCGCGATCTATCATATCGAGCATTGCTTGTTTAGTGTTGCGAGACATTGCACGTGGCCCCGATTGTGAGGTGTGTGTGTAGTGTGGAGTAAAGCTTCTAAGCAAACACTCGTGTGGCAAGATAGCAAAAGCAAGGCTAACGCTAACATAGTGCGTGAAAAAGCCCCAAAAACACAAAAAGAGTGCAAGTCGCACCATACATACAAAATAGTGAAAGTGCCACCATAGATACAAACGAGTGCAAGTGCCACCGTATACAAAAGAGTCATAAGCTTTTAAGCAAAAGAGAGAAGAGAAGAGAGGCCGCGTGTGAATCTTGTTGTATCTCCGTTGCAACCGAAGCTTTGCCTCTCCTTGTGTTAGTGTGACATTGAGCACCCTTACATACACTTTTCCGCTCACTTTTGGTTGCACTAACCCCACTTATCCCGTGTGTGCGTTCCACAACTTTTCCGTGTTTATAGTGATCTTCACTTTGATTTTTGGATTTTTGGACCTCACCCACTTTTAACAACATACTTGGTTTCGGATTTCGTCTTTTGGCTTTCCACCATACTCACCTAACACCATATTTTCTAGCTTTTGCATGTGGTTTTGCGTGTGTACCCGATACACTTGGTCTTGCTTTTGGCTTGGTTGATTGCCTCAATACTATCTTACCTAGGTAAGAGTGCG
Source organism: Lolium perenne (assembly GCF_019359855.2). NCBI lineage: Eukaryota > Viridiplantae > Streptophyta > Magnoliopsida > Poales > Poaceae > Lolium > Lolium perenne. The sequence continues at coordinate 132,860,674 of NC_067245.2, forward strand.
AGGTAGTCTCCTTCCACTAACATACACAACATAGTTCTTGTCTTTCCATCATGGATAGGAACGGAGATGAACCAAGGGATGGAGAGGTCCTCTGCAACATCGAGAGGTTGGCTACTCAACACTGTTGGAGATATGCCCAAGAGGCAATAATAAAAGTGGTTATTATATATCTTTATGTTTATGATAAATGTTTATATACCATGCTATAATTGTATTAACCGAAACATTGATACATGTGTGATATGTAAACAACAAAGAGTCCCTAGTATGCCTCTTAACTAGCTTGTTGATTAATGGATGATTAGTTTCATAATCATGAACATTGGATGTTATTAATAACAAGGTTATATCATTGTATGAATGATGTAATGGACACACCCAATTAAGCGTAGAATAAGATCACGTCATTAAGTTATTTGCTATAAGCTTTCGATACATAGTTACCTAGTCCTTATGACCATGAGATCATGTAAATCACTTATACCAGAAAGGTACTTTGATTACATCAAACGCCACTGCGTAAATGGGTGGTTATAAAGGTGGGATTAAGTATCCGGAAAGTATGAGTTGAGGCATATGGATCAACAGTGGGATTTGTCCATCCCGATGACGGATGGATATACTCTGGGCCCTCTCGGTGGAATGTCGTCTAATGACTTGCAAGCATATGAATAAGTTCATAAGAGACCACATACCACGGTACGAGTAAAGAGTACTTGTCAGGAGACGAGGTTGAACAAGGTATAGAGTGATACCGATGATCAAACCTCGGACAAGTAAAATATCGCGTGACAAAGGGAATTGGTATTGTATGTGAATGGTTCATTCGATCACTGAAGTCATCGTTGAATATGTGGGAGCCATTATGGATCTCCAGATCCCGCTATTGGTTATTGGTCGGAGAGAGTACTCAACCATGTCCACATAGTTCGCGAACCGTAGGGTGAAACACTAAAGGTTTGATGTTGAAATGGTAGAACTTGAATATGGAATGGAGTTCGAAGTATTGTTCGAAGTCTCGGATGGGATCCCGGACATCACGAGGAGTTCCGAAATGGTCCGGAGAATAAGATTCATATATAGGAAGTCATTTTATAAGATTTAAAATGATCCGGAAGATTTTACGGAAGGTTCTAGAAGGTTCTAGAAAAGTCCGAAAGGAATCACTAAGGAAGGAGGAGTCCCGGAGGGACTCCTCCTCCCCATGGCCGGCCAACCCTAGAGGGGGGAGTCCAAGGTGGACTCCACCAAGGGGGCTGGCCACCCCCCCACATGGAAGGGGGGAATCCCACCCCAAGTGGGATTCCCACCTTGGGTAGGTTTCCCTACTACATGGAAGGTTTTGGGTTGGGGTCTTATTCGAAGACTTGTAGTCCAACACTTGGGGGTTCCACCTATATAATGAGGGGCCAAGGGGAGGGGCCGGCCACCCCAAGACCACAAGGTGGCCGCACCCCCTAGTGGCCGGCGCCCCCCTCTCCCAAACCCTAGCCGCCCCCTCTCTCCTCCACCACTCCCGCACGCTTAGCGAAGCTCCGCCGGAGTTCTCCACCACCACCGCCACCACACCGTCGTGCTGCCGGATTCAAGGAGAAGCTACTACTTCCGCTGCCCGCTGGAACGGGGAGGTGGACGTTGACTTCATCAACACCGAACGTGTGACCGAGTACGGAGGTGCTGCCCGATCGTGGCACCGTGATCAAGATCTTCTACGCGCTTTTGCAAGCGGCAAGTGATCGTCTACCACAGCAAAAAGAGCCTCATCTTATAGGCTTTGGAAATCATCAAGGGTGAGTCTCGATCATCCCCTCGTTGCTACCGTCTTCTAGATTGCATCTTGGCTTGGATTGCGTTCTCGCAGTAGGAAATTTTTTGTTTTCTATGCAACGAATCCCTACAGTGGTATCAGAGCCGTGTCTATGCATAGATGGTTGCACGAGTAGAACACAATGGTTTTGTGGGCGTTGATGCTCTTGTTGTCTTTAGTTTGAGTACTTTGCATCTTTGTGGCATAGTGGGATGAAGCGGCGCGGACTAACTTTACATGACCGCGTTCATGAGACTTGTTCCTCGTTCGACATGCAACTTGTATTGCATAAGAGGCTTTGCGGGTGTCTGTCTCTCCTACTATAGTGAAGATTCAATTTACTCTTCTATTGACAACATTAGTATCACCGTTGTGGTTCATGTTCGTAGGTAGAATAGATCTCTCTCGAAAACCCTAAACCACGTAAAATATGCAAACCAAATTAGAGACGTCTAACTTGTTTTTGCAGGGTTTGGTGATGTGATATGGCCATAATGTGATGATAAATATGTATGAGATGATCATTATTGTATTGTGGCAACCGGCAGGAGCCTTATGGTTGTCTTTAAAATTCATGTTGAGTAGTATTTCAAAGTAGTTGTAATAGTTGCTACATGAGGTGAACAACCATGAAGACGGCGCCATTGACCTTGACGCTACGCCGACGATGATGGAGATCATGCCCGAAGATGATGGAGATCATGTCCGTGCTTTGGAGATGAAGATCAAAGGCGCAAAGACAAAAGGGCCATATCATATCACACATGAACTGCATGTGATGCTAATCCTTTTATGCATCTTATTTTGCTTAGATCGTGACGGTAGCATTATAAGATGATCCCTCACTAAAATATCAAGATAATAAAGTGTTCATCCTTAGTAGCACCGTTGCCAAGACTTGTCGTTTCGAAGCATCTCGTGATGATCGGGTGTGATAGAATCAACAAGTGCATACAACGGGTGCAAGCCAGTTTTGCACATGTGGATACTAAGGTGGCCTTGACGAGCCTAGCATGTACAGACATGGTCTCGGAACACGTGATACCGAAAGGTAGAGCATGAATCATATGGCTGATATGATGAACACTTTGAATGTTCGCCATTGAAATTACACCTTGTCTCGTGATGATCGGACTTAGGTGTGGTGGATTTGGTTCGTGTGATCACTAAGACAATGCGAGGGATATTATTTTGAGTGGGAGTTCACCTAGATTTTTAATTATGTTGAATTAAAATTTGAACTCAATTTGTCATAAACTTAGTCTAAACTTTTGCAAATATATGTTGTAGAGATGGCGTCCCCAATCAATTTTAACCAGTTCCTAGAGAAAGAAAAGCTTAAGAGCAACGGTAGCAACTTCACCGACTGGTTCCGTCATGTGAGGATCTTCGTCGCTGGCGGAAATCTGTAATATGTGCTTGATGCACCGCTAGGTGACCCTCCTGCAGAAACTGAAACCGATGAACTAAAGAATGTTTACGCGACTCGGAAAGCTCGGTACTCTCAAGTTCAGTGTGCCATCCTGTGCAGTCTGGAAGCCGATCTTCAAAAACGTTTTGATGAGGACTAAGTCCAAGGATGTGCCCGATCTTCACGGATTTGGGTGGAACTCGTGGGGGTAGGTGGATGAACGCGATGAACACGAAGAACGCGAGGGGGAATCGTGGGGATACAACACACACACGCACACAAACCGGTTTTCCCTCGTAGGCCCGATACACCTACTCGATAGAGGTTGCGAGAAAAGACCTTCCGGTAGAAGTCCCGCAAAGAGATCGACAAATCGAAGCTCGCAAGATCTAGAAGGGTGAAAAGACCGGAAGGTTGATAGAAGTGCAAGCAAAAGACCAAATAGGTAGAAGTGCAAGCAAAAGATCAAAAAAACGGTAGAAGTCACCAAAGAGATCTTGACAAGTCGATAAGGAGCCCGGGTGGGTACAAGATCAAAGATCTAGGTAGGGTTCCCACAAGGGTGAGCTAAGCTCAGGTTTAATTTCACATCAAGTCTAATCTCAGATCTGAGCCAACAAGGCTATTTATAGTAGGTGGGGCGAAGGGATAAGTTACAACTAAAAGTGCTGTTGTGCTGAAGTTCGATGGGGCGGAAGTTCCGGTCAACTTGGGCGGAAGTTCCGGTCAGGGGCGGAAGTTCCGGTCTGGAGGGGCGGAAGTTCCGGTCGGGGCGGAAGTTCCGGCCAAGTTCCGGCCTTGTTCCGGAATTGCGCCATTGTCTCGCAGTAACATCCAGTAAGGTTTTCGTCGACTTTCGGAACTTGGGCGGAACTTGGGCGGAAGTTCCGGTCCCTCGGGGCGGAAGTTCCGGCCTGATCCATTTTGCTGGGCGCAGGAAGGCATCTGGAGAGCATCTGGAGGGCATCTGGGCGGAAGTTCCGGTCCTGGAGGGCGGAAGTTCCGGCCTGGCAGCTGTAGCTCCATCTTCGTCATTTCCAGCTCTCTCTCCATTGGCTTGGTCTTCATGGCTCGCTTCTTGGTCGATGTACCTGATTGAACATAGGGTATTGGCATGAAGTAGCAAGCCATCCAAAGGGGTGTCAAAGGAGTACGTGGAGAGGAGCGAATTCACCTCTTGGCGTAGGGCTTGGGCTCGAGCTCATGTCATTGGACCACGAGGAGGGCTTGTCGGTCTTGAGGCGGTGGTGTCCGAAGGCCATCCCGTATCATCTCCCCCCCCCCTTGGGAAAGAGTCGTCCTCGACTCTAACGTCTCTTCATCTTCATGGTATGGCGAGAGGTCGGACACATTGAATGTGTTGCTCACCAATACTTGGATGTTGGTATGTCGATGACGTAGGCATTGTCGTTGATTCGCTTGAGGACCTTGAAGGGACCATCACCTCGGGGCTTGAGCTTGGAGTTTCTTTCTTGAGGGAAACGGTCCTTGCGAAGATGTATCCACACTAGGTCCCCTTCGTTGAAGATCCGTGCCTTTTTCTTCATGTTGAGGCGTGTTGCTTGACGAAGAACTTGTTGCTCGATTGTTGCCCTTGTATCTTCATGTAGCTTCTTCACGGCGGCGGTGCGCTTGTCGAAGTCCATGTTTGTCCGCTCATGAAGTGGAAGTGGTAGTATGTCGAGTGCCGTGAGCGGCTCAAACCCGTAGGCGACCATGAAGGGACTCCTTGATGTTGTCGAGTGCTTGGCGCGGTTGTAGGCGAACTCCGCGTGTGGAAGGCACTCTTCCCATGACTTCAAGTTTTTCTTCACGAGGATGCGTAGAAGAGAGGTTAGGCTTCTATTGACCACTTCCGTTTGGCCGTCCGTTTGCGGGTGCGAGGATGATGAGAATAAGAGCTTCACTCCAAACTTTGCCATGAGCGACTTCCAAAGATAACTCATGAACTTGACGTCTCGATCCGACACAATGCTTTGCGGTACTCCATGTAGGCGAACAATTTCCCTGAAAAACAATGAAGCAATGTGTGAAGCATCGTCGCTCTTATGGCAAGGTATGAAATGAGCCATCTTAGAGAATCTATCCACTACCACAAATATAGAATCATGACCATGCTTAGTGCGAGGCAAGCCTAGAACGAAATCCATGCTAATATCGGTCCATGGTGCATATGGAATAGGCAATGGAGTGTAAAGACCTTAAGGGTTGGAGGTAGACTTAGCTTGTAAGCATGTTGTACACCGTCGGCAAAGGCGCTCCACGTCGCGGTACATTCTTGGCCAATAATAGTGAGTGGATAGCATGGCATATGTCTTCTCTCTTCCAAAGTGTCCCATAAGACCACCACCATGCGATTCTTGTAAGAGCAAAAGGCGAAGCGAAGACATAGGAATACAAAGTTTGTTGCCCTTGAACAAGAATCCTTGGTGCAAATAGAAATCATCGATGCCCTTCTCACTAGAACACTTTGCAAAGATTGGGCCAAAGAAAACATCGGAAGCATATAAATCTTTGATTTCATCAAGACCCAAAACACTAATATCCAAGCGAGTGAGTAAGAGGGTGAGTTTGCGGGAAAGAGCATCCGCCACAACATTGTCCTTGCCCTTCTTGTATTTGATCACATATGGAAAGGACTCAATGAACTCAACCCACTTTGCATGTCTTTTGTTCAAATTGTGCTGACTTTTCAAATATTTCAAAGACTCATGGTCGGAGTGGATAATAAACTCTTTTGGCCAAAGATAGTGTTGCCAAACTTCAAGAACACGAACCAAAGCGTAAAGTTCCTTGTCATATATAGGATAGTTGAGGCGTGCGCCATCTAACTTCTCGCTATAGTATGCCACGGGTTTTCCATCTTGCATAAGCACTCCACCAATACCGAGTCCACTTGCATCGCACTCATTCTCAAAAGTTTTGGAAAAGTTTGGAAGAACAAGGAGTGGTGCCTCGGTAAGGCGTTTCTTCAACTCATCAAAAGCATTTTGTTGGGCCTTGCCCCAAACAAACGGAACATTCTTCTTGGTAAGCTCATTCAAAGGGCAAGCAATGGTGCTAAAATCTTTCACAAAGCAGCGGTAAAAACCGGCAAGTCCATGAAAACTTCGGACTTGAGCAACATTGGTAGGAGTGGGCCAATTGTGGATGGCCTCAACCTTAGAAGAATCAACTTCAATACCATTAGCGGAAACCACAAAGCCAAGGAAAACCAATTTGTTTTGAGCAAATGTGCATTTAGGGAGGTTAGCATAAAGCTTTTCATGTCGCAAGATGCACAAGACTTCTCTCACATGTTGCACATGGTCCTCGAGGTTTTTGCTATAAATAAGAATATCATCGAAGTAGACAACCACGCTCTTGCCAATGAGAGGACGCAAGATGTGATTCATGAGGCGCATGAAAGTAGATGGAGCATTGGAAAGACCGAAAGGCATAACGAGCCATTCATAGAGACCGAGTTTGGTCTTGAATGCCGTTTTCCATTCATCACCAATAGCCATGCGGATTTGATGGTAACCACTACGCAAATCAATCTTACAGAAAATCGTGGCACCGCTCAATTCATCAAGCATGTCATCTAAACGCGGAACGGGATGGCGGTATCGAACGGTAATGGCATTGATGGGGCGACAATCCATACACATTCGTTGCGTCTCATCCGGTTTAGGAACAAGAATCACGGGAACCGCACAAGGGCTTAAGCTTTCACGAACATACCCTTTTTCGAGGAGGTCTTGTATTTGGCGTTGAATCTCCTTTGTGTCTTCGGGGTTGGTGCGGTAGGCGGCGCGGTTTGGTAGAGGAGCGCCGGGTATGAGGTCGATGCGGTGCTCAATCCCTCGAAGCGGTGGTAGTCCATGAGGAAGCTCGTCGGGGAAGACATCTTGGAACTCCTTCAAAAGAGACAACAAAGACGAAGGAAGTGTTGTTAAGTTGTTAGTCTCCGAAGATGGCCCCTTGCAAATGAGCACGTAGTGCAATATGGTGGATGGGTTGTGGTGCAATTCTCTCATCTCACTCTTGGTAGCTATGAGGACACTCTTCATCTCACTCATATATGGCTTGTGGCGCTCACTTTCCTTTTGGTGGGTCACTCTCTCACCACTCATCTCACTAGTGATGGTAGCTTCCTTAGCCCTCGCTAGAGCCTTTGCATTGTCCGCAATTACTTGGCTAGGAGTCATGGGGCGTAGGATGAATGTCTTGTCGCCGACCTTGAAGCTATAGGCATTTGTGTAGCCATCATGGCTTGCTCTTTTGTCATATTGCCAAGGGCGACCAAGTAGCATGTGGCACACCGTCATGGGCACTACATCACAATCAATGGTGTCTTCATAGGCGCCAATCTTGAAGGATACGGAGACAGTGTGTTGTATCTTGACATTTCCATTGTCACTTAGCCATTGCACATGGTAAGGATGGGGGTGTTTCCGGAGTGTGAGGTTGAGCTTGGAGCATAGTTCGGTGCTTGCAAGATTGTGGCAATTCCCTCCATCGATGATAACCTTTATTGACTTGCCATTGATTCCGGCTCTTGTTTGGAAGATGTTGCACCTTTGATCTTCATTGGGAAGTGCATGGGTTGTCAACACTTTGGTCACCACAAGGGACGGGCTTGCATCATGCACACATAGGACTTGCTCTTGGTCTTCCAAGTCATCATCTTCATGATTGGTTGCGGCTTGTACCAAGGCTTCATATTCGCCTTCACTCAAGTACTCCACATCTCCATCATCTCGAGTTATCATAACTCTTGTGTTCTTGCATTCAAAGGATTTATGTCCTTGAGCTCCACACTTGAAGCAAGTGATGTTACTAGATCCCGTGGAAGCTTTGGAGGACATAGTTGATTGATCCGGCTTGAAGCTTGTTGTCTTGAAGGCACTCTTCATTTGCTTAGGAGGATCCTTGGGAGCAATAGCACTTGTGTTCTTGATGCTTGAGGAGGTATTTGTTGCATTTCTTGCGGCGAAGAAGGACTTTGTTTTTGCACTTGCTATGTCTTCTCGCACTTGGCGCTCGGCCCTTGTAGCTTGATGAAGCAATTCAACCATGTTGGTGTAAGGCAAGAATTCCACTATCCTCTTGATGGGAATGTTCAATCCATTCAAGAATCTTGCCATTGTTTGCTCTTCTCGCTCGTCCACATTTGCACTCATCATTGTCATGTGCATCTCCTTGTAGTATTCCTCAACGGACTTGTAGCTTTGCTTGAGATGGGTAAGCTTGTTGAAGAGGTCGCGTTTGTGATGGTTGGGCACAAAGCGTTTGTGCATGACTTCTTGCATCTCTTCCCATGTAGCAATGGGGTCTAGATCTTCCTTGTCACGCTTCTTGTTCACTTCTTCCCACCAAACATTTGCATACCCTTCAAACTCTAGTGATGCCATGGCCACTTTCTTTGCTTCGGAGAAGTTGTGTATGCGAAATATCTTATCAACCTTGAGAACCCAAGAGAGGTATGCATCGGGGTCTTCTTCTCCGTGGAATTTGGGCATGGTGAACTTGAGCTTCCCAAAGATTTCCTCTTCATTGCGGTCATTGCGCCTAGGAGGTGGTCTTTCTTCACCAATATCTTGACGTTGTTGAGGTGGATGTTGTGGACCTTGAGCATCTCTATTGTTGTTGCTATGTTGTTGACGAGGAGGTGGTCTTCCATGACCTTCATCTTGATCATCATTGTTGTGGCGTCGTCGAGGCATCACACTTTCTTCACTTGATGCTTGGTGATGACTTGATTCTTCATTTCGTGCCCTTGGAGGAGGTCTGATGAGGTCTAAGACCCCGTGTGTGGCCCGATCTCGCGGTTGACCCGAAATCCAAAGGGGAAGGAGAGGGAGAGCGCGAAGAACACGATGAACACGAAGATCACGAGGAACTCACGCACGCACACCTACCCGATACAACCGATTACTTACCCCCGTGGCTCGATGGACCACGCCGATAGAATCTCCTACGGAAGAGACCGCGGTAGAATTCCGAGGAGAGAGACCGGTGTTGGAGAAGGAGATCGGAGAGGGAGAGAGAGTGCTCGCACTAGAATCTCACTCACAGATCTAGATCAACAACAAGGGTTGCCTTGATTACAGAGGGATGAAACCCTAGGGAGACAAAGCTCATATCCATGTTTAAGCTATCATCTTGTCTAAAGAGCTAAGGGGTGGGGGAAGAGGTATATATAGGCCCAGATCCGTCCAGGGGTAAAAGGGGCATTACAATAAAGTATTGGTGACCATAGATGATAAATAGACGGTTGGGATGAAGTTGACTTCGAGGGGGCCGGCAGTCTTGGCGTGTTTGGGGCGGCAGCAGCCGTGGGGCCGGCAGTCTGGGAAGATGGGGCGGCAGTGCCGGCCCGGTCTCCGTGGCGTCTTCAAGAGGTAGGCCGGCGGTGCCGGCGTCGGGGCCGGCAGTGCCGGGTGTGCCCACGGCGGTGCCGGCCGTGTGGGGCGGCAGTGCCGGCCTTGTCGTGGCTGGCGGCTGGAGCCCTTCTCCTTCTTCTGCTTCTTCTTCCTTCTTCCTTGCACCATGATGAATGGCTCCTCTTCCCTTCCCTCGCTTCCCTGCACCATGGGTGTTCCTCCTCTCCGGTTCCTCGATGATTCTTGTACCTAATGATATGTAGCACACCGATATGAGGTAGCATTCCATTCAAGGTATTGACGAGGTCGAGTATCGAGAGGAAGGAGTTCACCTTGTCGCGTGTAGCGTGGTTTAGGGTTGAAGGTCCACTTGGGGGACTCTTTGGCCATGGTGTAGCGTCGACGATAGGCGGGGTTGCACTTGATGGTCTTGGTGTAGCAACGTCGGTGACCGGGCTACATCATCTCCCCTTGGGGAAGAGTCGTCCTCGACTCTTGTTCCTCCTCATCGAAGAGGTAGTCCATGACGGTTGTCCCTTGTAGAGTTGGGTAGTCGCGGTCGAAGAAGAACTTGGAGAAAACCACTTGCGAAGGGAAAGCTCCAAGAGGCATTTGGCAAAAATGGGAACCAAAAGAGTGTGGGTGTATCCAACATGTGGAAGGGCAAAAATTTGTGCATGTAAGAGTTGTAAGGTGTCAAAAATGTGTGGTGTAGCATTGTCCCAAACAAGTGGAACAAACAAAAGGCAAGTGTCGGCGGCAAAATTTGGGGCAAAATTGTTATGTGCAATGGCAAAGAGATGGAAACTTCTAGCTTGGGAGAGTATGGTTGGCGTGAGCCAAGTATGGGTATCCTCAAGTGTCAAAGAATCCATTTCAATTGCCAAAGATGAAATGAGAAATCCAAAGAAGAGCAACTTTATGAATGACATGTGGCACAAGATGCATAAGGTGTCTCTCACATGTATAACATGGTCCTTGAGATTCTCGAAGTGTATGATGAAAGCATCAAGACATACAACAACCATTGTGCCAACAAGATGTGTCAAGATATGTTGCATAAGAAGCAAAAGAGGTGACGAGGCATTGGTCCAAACCGGAAGCTCGACAAGACAAGCCGGAAACACACGAGGGCGAAGGCGTTTGGGAACATACCCTTTGGCGTGAATCCCATGGGTTGGATCATGTATCTCTTCCGTGTTGGGGTAGCTCTCAATTGCGCGTTTCGTGAGCTCATGCTCCGTAGCGGTGGAAGTTGTCATTCGGGTACCTATACACACAATAGAGGAAACAAAAAGCGTGTGTGCATGGTAGAGGAACACATCATCCATCATGATGGTCCAAGACTTGTGCGCATCACCATGAGTGTCAAGCAAAATAGAATGAAATGCATGGCGATGGTGCATATGGCAAGAAGGTGCATTCATGGCATGCGGTAACTCATGATCATCAAAAAGTGAGAAGGCTATGGGGGCCATCTCGTGGACAATGAAATAAGCATTCTTGCATACCAAGCATAAGAAAGAGCAATTGTTCACAATCTTGGATGCAAGGATCATGGAATAGTGTAAACATGTGGGGCAAAGCATGCGGAAGCTAATGTCATCCTTGTCATTTTCATTGCAAGCAATACATGGTAAAGATTGAGTGGTCGACATATTGCAAGCAATGGTAGAAAAATAGAAGCTCTCATAGCATGGCATGGTCATGGTATCACAAGAACTCAATTCCACATGGTCAACAATGTTGGCAAGCAAAGTATCACATGGGAACATGAAAGTAGCATATGATGTAGCAAATGTGTCATCAAGATCATGCATGCATTCATAAGTCATCATGTCCACTAGTGGGATCATGGCATCACCAACACCTATGTTGTTACCTTTGTCGGGCGACTCATTTGAAGTAGGTGTGGTGGAAGTAGGAGGATCCATGTGGTCGACCTGTGCATCTTGGAGCAAGCATGGTGAGATATCTTCATCGTCATGCACCATGTACATCGTCTCCATGATCGGGAACTCGTCCTCCTCGGAACCTAGTGCAACATAAGAAGACACAAACGAGGGAGAGGTTAATGTGTTAGCAAATGTGATGTCCTCCATGGACCTACCATCTACCTCTCTCAACTCACTTTGTGTATCACTCATGTCCTCCAATTGGAAGCACTCAAACTCACATGTGGAGTAGTAGTCACTCAACTCACTATCACTCTCGCTCAAGTGGGCTAGGTGGCTCTCATGCTCACATGGGATTGGTACCAACTCATCAATCAAGCATATGGGAGTAGGCTCGACTTTCTCATCTCCATGCGCCTCCTTGGTTGAAGGGAAGTTCCCATGCTCAACCATCTCAACTCCATGCGCCTCCTTAGGTGAAGGGAGAATCCCATGCTCACCATGCTCAACTCCCTCGCCTCCTAAGTCGTCCTCAAGTGGTGGCATCTCGAAGACTTGTGCATTGAGCTCGTCGAAGTAGAGCTTCTTGGCGCTTGGCGTTGTGCATTGCCATGCCACGTGACCCTTGGCCTTGCACACCTCACATAGGAGATTGGGACATTCCCGTGGAGGGTGGCCTTGTTGCTTGCACTTGTAGCATCGGAGTCCATAGGCACGTGACGAGGTAGGGGCCATTGTGGTGGTGGCACAAGAGGTGGAAGTCGCCTCATGAGGAAGGTATGTGCGATGAGCACTTGCCGTCCTTGTAGTGGTGGACACCCTATGATGGTGTTTTTCGCCTTCATGTCGAGGCTCTCGTCGTCGTGCGTCATCACCATGGCTTGAGTGGTGTCGTCGAAGATCCGTGGTAGATGTGTGTCGATGGCGCTCATGGGGTGGCTTGTGTCGGTGAAGATCACGTGGTGACATGTGTCGATGGGATCCATGAGACGATGGTGGTCGACGACGATCATGTGATGGTGTGTGTCGATGACGATCCTCGACATGCCTAGAAGATAGCTCATGTGGCGTGGCATGTCGCTTGTGGCGCCTTGTGGAGCTTGGAGAAGAGTGTCGACGACGATCATGTTGGGGACGCTCTTGATGCTCCATATGATGTACTTGAGGTCGACGATCTTGTGCATAAGCACGCTCATGGTGGTGCCTTGTGGAGCTCGGAGTAGTGTGTCGATGACGCTCATGTTGAGGACGCTCTTGGTGAACCATATGATGGCGCCATCGTGGAGGTCCTCCATCTTCATATGTAGCTCCCTTGGCCAAGTATGGATGCGAGGGCGCATCGTCTTTGCTCCGTGTGGAGACTAGGTGAGGCTCCGCCATGGTGTCGATGTCGAAGTCATGGCGTTGCTCCACCATGTCGTTCATGAGTAGTGAGCTAGTGTCGATGTAGAGCTCGTCGATGTCGTCCTCGGGGTGGTCCTCCACCATGTCGTCCATGTCGTCCTCGAGGTGGTGCTCCACCATGTCGTCAATGCATGAGGAGCCATTGTCGATGTAGAGCTCCTCGATGTCGGTCATGTCGGTGATGCTTGGGGAGCCATGGTCGTTGTCGCGCTCCTCGATGTCGAACATGCCGATGATGCTTGTGGAGCTAGAGTCGGTATCGAGCTCCACATGTTCCTCCACATCCGCGGTGCTTGAGGAGGCATCCTCCTCGAAGTACTCCATGTACTCCTCCGTGTCGTCTCCGTCGCTATACATGTTAGCACGACAATATCTATATGGTGGATGTTAGTGGAAGAACACTACCTCGCACCCTTACCGTGGTGTGATAAGATCGGGGCGATCCAACAAGCCGAGGGAAAAAAAATCAATTGTATCGGGTACTCACACAAAGACACACGCAAAAGCTAGCAAATATGGTGGTAGGTGAGTGTGGTGGAAAGCCAAAAGTCAAAATCCGAAATCAAGTTTGTTGTTAAGAGTGGGTAAGCTCCAAAAATCAAGTGTCCAAATGGTGATCACGGAAACACGAAAGATATGGAACTCACACACGAGATGAACGGGGTTAGTGCGACCAAGGAATGAGCGGAAAAGTGTAAGAAGCCCTTAAACAAGGGTGCTCGGTGTCACACTAACACAAGGAGAGGCAAAGCTTGGTTGCAAACGGAGAGACAACAAGATTCGCACGCGGCCTCTCTTCTCTTATCTCTCTTTTGCTTAAAAGCTTTTTCTCTTTTTGTATATGGTGGCACTTGCACTCTTTTGTATCTATGGTGGCACTTTGTACACTTTTGTATATATGATGGCACTTGCACTCCTTTTGTGCTTTTCTTTCTTTTTCACGCTCTATGTTAGCGTTAGCTCGCTTTTGCTATTTTGCCACACGAGTTCTTGCTTATAAGCTTGACTCCACACGACACACACACCTCACAATCGGGGCCACGTGCAATGTCTCGCAACACTTGATAAGCAATGCTCGATAGGATAGATCGCAAAAGGAAGAGGGGCTACAAGGTTAGGAGCAAGTTATACCTAGATGAATATGTTAGGCGGTGTCGGAACACACAACTTGCGATGATGGCGACGATGGTGTCGTAGTTGCGCCGGAGTCCGGGGTGCCTACGGTGTCGTCGCGGTGTTGATGTAGGTGCGGAAGCGAAATAGACAACCGATGCACTCCAAATCGGAAACCGAGCAAAATATGTCAATGCCCGAAAAGTTGGGTCAAAACGAGCGGTCAAAAGTTGGGCTCCAAAAATCACGGAAAAATAGACGTAGGCTATGTGGAGTATTTGGGGAATGATGTTAAAATTTGGTGTCAAACGGGCGTCGAAAAGTTGTCAAAATTTGGAGCAAAAAGTTGTGTCAAAGTGAGCTGAAACTTGCACCGTGGATGGACATGGGCGGCAGTGCCGTGGATCGCCGGCAAGCGTCGGAGGAGGTCGCGCACGGCAGCCTCTGGGTATTGCGGCGGTACTGCCGGTGGTGATTTGGATGCGGCCTAGCAGGTTTGGTCGAGCGGAAGGTGCAGGGCTTGGCAGGAGGCGCGGCTAGATGGGGAGTTGGGCGCGTGGCCGGCGGCTGATGCTAGCGCGGCCGATCAAGGAGCAGGGAGGCTGGCGCGCGGGGAGGAGCTTGGCTTGGCCTGGGAGCAGCGCGTGCGAGGCCAGCGATGACGAGGGGCAGCGCGGCCTGGTGGATGGTGAGGGCGCGCGGTGCGGGATGGGCCAGGGAGCGGCGGGCCTTGGCCTGTGCGGGGCGCGGTGGCGGAGCAAGTTTGGCGCGGGCGCGCGTGGAGATGCTTGGGTGGAGGCGCGCGGTGTGGTGGCGAGGCACAGCTGCAGCGGCCAAGGTTGAGCGGGGCGAGCGTGGAGCGGGGGGGAAGAAGGGCGGCGGCGGCAAGGTGCCGCTATGAACAGGCCGGCAGCTGGCCGGTCGGCCGGCAAGGCGGTGTGGTCAACCGGCAGACTGCCGGTGAGCACGAACAGGATGAACTGGATGAATACGCAGCGGAAATTTGGGGCAAAAATCGTCGATTCGCGGAGAAATACCAGGAATTTTACGGTGAAATTTGGAGGGGATGTAGATCTACCATAGGAACACGAAATCCATGGATCAAAACCACTCAAAACGCAACAAAATCACAGATCGACCAAAGGCAAATTAGGGCTATTTTTTGGGAAATTTTCTAGAAACGAAATTGGGTGGGTGGAGGGTCAAATCCGCGGAAACCAAAGGCTGCTGATACCATATGATGAGGTCTAAGACCCCGTGTGTGGCCCGATCTCGCGGTTGACCCGAAATCCAAAGGGGAAGGAGAGGGAGAGCGCGAAGAACACGATGAACACGAAGAACACGAGGAACTCACGCACGCACACCTACCCGATACAACCGATTACTTACCCCCGTGGCTCGATGGACCACGCCGATAGAATCTCCTACGGAAGAGACCGCGGTAGAATTCCGAGGAGAGAGACCGGTGTTGGAGAAGGAGATCGGAGAGGGAGAGAGAGTGCTCGCACTAGAATCTCACTCACAGATCTAGATCAACAACAAGGGTTGCCTTGATTACAGAGGGATGAAACCCTAGGGAGACAAAGCTCATATCCATGTTTAAGCTATCATCTTGTCTAAAGAGCTAAGGGGTGGGGGAAGAGGTATATATAGGCCCAGATCCGTCCAGGGGTAAAAGGGGCATTACAATAAAGTATTGGTGACCATAGATGATAAATAGACGGTTGGGATGAAGTTGACTTCGAGGGGGCCGGCAGTGCCGGCGTGTTTGGGGCGGCAGTGCCGGTGGGGCCGGCAAGTGCGGGAAGATGGGGCGGCAGTGCCGGCCTGGTCTCCGTGGCGTCTTCAAGAGGTAGGGCCGGCAGCCGGCGTGTGGGGCCGGCAGGCCGGGGTGTGCCCACCGGCAAGGCCGGCCGTGGGGGCGGCAGGTCGCCTTGTCGTGGCTGGCGGCTGGAGCCCTTCTCCTTCTTCTGCTTCTTCTTCCTTCTTCCTTGCACCATGATGAATGGCTCCTCTTCCCTTCCCTCGCTTCCTTGCACCATGGGTGTTCCTCCTCTCCGGTTCCTCGATGATTCTTGTACCTAATGATATGTAGCACACCGATATGAGGTAGCATTCCATTCAAGGTATTGACGAGGTCGAGTATCGAGAGGAAGGAGTTCACCTTGTCGCGTGTAGCGTGGTTTAGGGTTGAAGGTCCACTTGGGGGACTCTTTGGCCATGGTGTAGCGTCGACGATAGGCGGGGTTGCACTTGATGGTCTTGGTGTAGCAACGTCGGTGACCGGGGCTACATCAAGGTCTTCTAGCATGAGGGCGATCATCCTGATGGCGGCGATTATCTTGACCTTGAGGGCGTTGAGGATGAACAACATTGATGATTTGGCGCTCTTGGCGCGCTTGCCTTTGTTCCTCTTCAAGAAGGCGTTGTCTTCTAGCTTGAGCTTCTTGTGCTTGTCGTTGCCGCTCTTGTTCTTCAAGTGCTTGTTGTTCATTGCAGAGACGCTCTTATTCCCTTGCTCGAACTAGCTCTTGATCATGTCGAAGGCGTTCTTGCTCTTGTTGGAATTGAGCATTGAGGTCCTCTTGGTGAAGGCGCTCTTCTTCAAGGCGTTGACGCTCTTGGACAAGTCGAAGTCGAGCTTGCTCCGCTTCTTGAGCTTGTTGGTGAAGCACTTGGACATCCACATTATGGTGGCGTGGGTCTTCATTAGAATCATGGCGAGACGGTGTAGGAGCTCTTGACCTTGAGCTATGAGAGCGCGAAGACCTTGAGTGGTGTCTTCTTTCCTCTTGACGATTGAGT
Organism: Lolium perenne; assembly: GCF_019359855.2. Taxonomy (NCBI): domain Eukaryota; kingdom Viridiplantae; phylum Streptophyta; class Magnoliopsida; order Poales; family Poaceae; genus Lolium; species Lolium perenne. The sequence goes on from NC_067245.2 coordinate 132,877,477, forward strand.
GTGTGGAGGATATTATCCAACGCCGTTGATGCAGCCCGACCTTCGGTCTTCACCGCATCATGTGCTTCATCACCAAGACGGCACGCTAAGGTGAATCTTCTCCTTTACGCGTGCCTCAAATCACCTATTTGGGACGATATACTACTTCATACTCCGACATACCTTGATGATAGGAACTCGACGACAAGTACGAAGAGAAGAGAGGATGCCATGGAGACCCGAGGACGCAAGGCCGATGTCACGGAAGCATGGAAGAGAAGGAGAAAGAGGAGCTGGACGCTCCAGGCCGGAACTTCCGCCCCTGATGGCCGGAACTTCCGCCCAGGACCAGAACTTCCGCCTCGGAGGACCGGAACTTCCGCCCACCGGAACTTCCGCCCAAGTTCCGCCCAAGTTCCGAAAGTCGGCGAAAACCATACTAGATGTTACTGCGGGACAATGGCGCAATTCCGGAACAAGGCCGGAACTTCCGCCCCGACCGGAACTTCCGCCCGTCCAGACCGGAACTTCCGCCCCTGGCCGGAACTTCCGCCCAAGTTGACCGGAACTTCCACCCCATCGAACTTCAGCACGACAGCACTTTTCAGCTTGTAACTTACCCCTTCGCCCCCACCTATAAATAGCCTTCTTGGCTCAGATCTGAGATTAGACTTGATGTGAAATTAAACCTGAGCTTAGCTCACCCTTGTGGGAACCCTACCTAGATCTATGATCTTGTACCCACCCGGGCTCCTTATCGACTTGTCAAGATCTCTTTGGTGACTTCTACCGTTTGTTTGATCTTTTGCTTGCACTTCTACCTATTTGGTCTTTTGCTTGCACTTCTATCAACCTTCCGGTCTTTTCACCCTTCTAGATCTTGCGAGCTTCGATTTGTCGATCTCTTTGCGGGACTTCTACCGGAAGGTCTTTTCTCGCAACCTCTATCGAGTAGGTGTATCGGGCCTACGAGGGAAAACCGGTTTGTGTGCATGTGTGTGTTGTATCCCCACGATTCCCCCTCGCGTTCTTCGTGTTCATCGCGTTCATCCACCTACCCCCACGAGTTCCACCCAAATCCGTGAAGATCGGGCACATCCTTGGACTTAGTCCACATCATATGGTATCAGCAGCTCTTTGGTTGCCACGGATTTGACCCCCACATACCCCAATTCCACCAATTTCGCCCAAAAAAATTTCCAAAATTTTTTTTTTCCCAAAAAATAGCCCCAAATTGGCCTTGGATCGATCTCTCGATTTGTTGAGTTATTTGTGGTTTTGCTCCAATAGAATCTTGCCTTTGGTGTTGATCTGCAATTCCCCCACCTTCCCACAGCTTCTAGTGCCAAATTTTCCTCGAATTCGAAGGATTTTGGCCCGGATTTCAGCCCAAATCGACGAACTGCCCGCAGATCTGATTGCGACCGGAAGTTCCGCCCGGAAGGACCTGAAGTTCCGCCCCCGGACCGGAAGTTCCGCCCCTCAGGACCGGAAGTTCCGCCTGGCCGAAATTTTGACAGCAACCTTCGTTTTTCGTTTTGGTACTAACCCCCTTGTGTTTGGACTTCGGTTTGAGTGCCATTTCAGCTACCACAAAGCTTCCGCAACATCGACAACGACGACGGCACCCCGAGGATCCAAGCGGTTCACTTGACACCTCCACCATAGCAAGTTCAAGATCGTCGGCCACCATCATCAAGTGGTATAACTTGCTCCTAACTTGTAGCCCTAGCCTCTTTTGCGTACCTTTCCTATCGAGAGTGGCTTTCTAGTGTTGCGAAGCATTGCGCAAGCATCCCGACCGTGAGGGTGTGCGTGTGTTGAGCAAAGCTTCGAAGCAAGCTCGTGTGAAAAGATAAGCAAAAGAAGTGTGACATACTTACATAGATAGTAGTATACTTACAAAGTGAGAAAAAGAAAAAGAAAAAAAAATACAAAAAGAAAAAGTGTGTGAGTGACACCTATACACAAAAGAGTCCAAAGCTTTTAAGCAAAAGAGAGAAAAGAGAAGAGAGGCGTCTTGCGCAAATCTTGTTGCTTCTCAATTTTGCAACCAAGCCACGGTCTCTCTTGTGTTAGCGTGACACCGAGCTAGTAGTCTTCGTTAGGACCATTTTGTTCTTGCTTATTTTCCAAGTCGCGCTAACCCCATTTTGTCCCACGCGTGTGTTCCTCATTGTGTATGCCTTTTGTGATCACCGCCTTTGACTTGTGACTTTTGGATCTTACCCACTTTTGACAATAGACTTTTTGTTTGGTTCTTCCATTTGGCTTTCCACATCCATACCTAACACCATATAGAGTTTTTGTTTTTGTGTGTGTGCATACATATCGGTTGCCCTCCGCCTTGAAACACCTTTTCGATTTTGGTTTGCAAGTTTTGACCCTTTTGGTAGTTTTCCTTCCACCATATATACACCAATACTATAGACTAACATGGATAGTGAGGATGAACCTACGGAGGACGACATGGAGTCCGATGAGGGTGATAGCTCCGCAAGCACCGCGGATATGGAGGACCATGGGGAGCCCGACACCGACTATGGCTCCACATGCATTGGCGACGTGACCGACATCGAGCATCTCTACACCGACCATGACTCGCCAAGCATGGACAACATGGTGGATCACCACTCCGAGCTCGACTACAACATGGACAACATGGTGGAGCACTACCTCGACCACGACTACGACCACGACGACATGGTTGAGCACTACCTCGACCACGACTACGACCACGACGACATGGTTGAGCACTACCTCGACCACGACTACGACCACGACGACATGGTTGAGCACTACCTCGACTACGACTACGACACCATGATGGAGCACCGCACCGAGCACTACCTCGAGCATGACATCGACACCATGGTGGAATCTAGCTTCGACTCCACCTTGAACAAGACCGGTGCCTACAAGTTCCCCACCTTGGCAAGTGGAACTACATATGAAGATAGAGGACCTCCAAGACGGCGCAACCATGAGAGTGCTCATGCACATGATCATCTACACCGAGCTCGTCCTAGGGAACATCAAGAGTGACACCACCATGATTGCCATCGACACTCTCCTCCGAGCTCAAGAAGGCGCCACAAGCAAAGTGCCAAGCCTCATGAACCATCATCTAGGCATGCCGAGGATCGTCATCGACACACGTCGCCTCATGATCGTCGTCGACCATCACCAACTCATGACCACCATCGACATGCATCACCACATGACCGTCGCCGACACAAGTCACCTCATGATCTGATAAGGGGTTGCCCGATCTTCTCAGTAAGCGACGGGTGGTGATGAACACACGATGGTAGCAGCGGATGAAATCGATGATGACGAGGAGGATAACTTGTATGACGCCGACGAAGTCTCTCGATTGATTCCTGATGCCAATGCAACAGCTCTCAACCCTGCAAGATATTCGCAACTCCACACACTTGCGCACGTAGCCGCCGACCACGAAGCGGTAGATTGCAATCTTCTAATCCCCAATGGAACAGCAGATCACACAAACTTTCAGTAGCATAAAACTCCAGATCGCAACGAATTGGAGAGTTGGGGAACAATAGTTTTGCTTAGCAAACAACTATGAACTAGGGTTTATCTTAAACGTGGTCTAAAGCCGCTAGGGGGTCGTCCAAGGCACTTATATAGGCGTCCGGGACGAGTTCTGGTCGAAAAATACAAGTAAAACCGACCCAGAAAAGTTCTGGTCGAGACAGACTTCAGACGTATCCGGCTCCGGAATCCGGTCAACCGGGCCAGTGACCGGGCTGCCTGGCATAGAACCCGGTCAACCGGGCCAGTGACCGGGCGGCCTGGCATAGAACCCGGTCAACCGGGCGGCAAACCGGAAAGTTCGCAAAAATCCGGTTTTTGCCCGGTACGATAAATCCCATCCGGTTGGCGCCCGGTCAACCGGGCCAGGGACCGGGCGGGCCGGTCCGGAGGCCGGTCTAACCGGGTGCTGGACCGGCCTGGACGTCGTCTTCTCCTCTCGCGCCTTCCTCCCGCTCCTCCCTCGCGCGACCATGAGATATCTTCATGTCCAGCTCCATGTCCAGCTTCACGTCCATCTTGACGTCCGTCTTCATGTCCAGCTGCTTCTCTACTCCTCGTGCAATGCTCGTCTCCTCTTGATACCTGATGATACATAAGTAATAGGATTTAGGTACTAGAAAATCCTCAGCAATCAAACGATCGTTTCGGAACAAGTTCACCCGTTGTTTAAGTAGCTTCGCACGAGCTCTTGTAATTGGACCAATCCGAACTTCATCGGACTTGAGCTTCACAAAGGTTCATCTTCATTCATCAATGACGGAGGTAGTGGTGTAGTAGGGATGTCCTCATCATCTCCCCCTTCAAAAGGCGTCGACCTCGACGCTCCAAGGTCTTCTCCGTCATATGGTGTCAAATCAGCAACATTGAAAGAATTACCGATACCAAACTCATCAAGCTGGAAGATCTATCGAGTATGCATTATCATTGATCTTGGCAAGCACTTTGTAAGGACCAGCACCACGAGGCTTCAACTTAGACTTCCGTAGCTTCGGGAACCTATCCTTGCGAAAATGTACCTGCACCATATCACCAGGCTTGAACAACATCTCTTTGCGCTTCTTATTCATCCTTGCAGCATTGCTCTTGCCTTTCTTTTCTATCAACTCTTTAGTCTTCACATGGATCTTACGCACAAAATCTGCCCTCTTGGATGCCTCCATATTAACTCTCTCATGTATGGGCAAAGGCAACAAGTCAAGTGGAGTAATGGGTTTGAAACCATACACCACCTCAAAAGGACACAGCTCCGTGGTAGAGTGTACCGCCCTGTTGTAAGCAAACTCCACATGCGGCAAACACTCTTCCCACTCCTTCAGGTTCTTCTTGATCATGGATCTCAACAGTTGTGACAAGGTTCGATTCACCACTTCAGTTTGACCATCAGTTTGGGGATGACAAGTAGTACTGAACAGTAGCTTTGTCCCCAGCTTTCCCCAAAGTGTCTTCCAGAAGTAGCTCATGAACTTCACATCACGATCAGAAACAATAGTCTTCGGAACTCCATGTAGTCGAACAATCTCCCTGAAAAACAGGTTAGCAACATGCGACGCATCGTCGCTTTTGTAAGGTGCAATAAAGTGTGACATTTTAGAAAATCTGTCCACTACCACAAATATAGAATCATGGCCTCTCTTAGTACGCAGCAAACCCAACACAAAATCCATACTAATATCCTCCCAAGGTGTAGTAGGTGCCGGTAACGGAGTATACAAACCGTGAGGCTTCAGCTTGGACTTGGACTTGTTGCAAGTAATGCACCTCTTCACATACCTGTCCACGTCCCGCCTCATCTTTGGCCAATAAAAATGATCAGCAAGCATGAGTAGCGTCTTCTCACGCCCAAAGTGACCCATCAAACCTCCAGCATGTGATTCCTGCAATAAGAGCAAACGCACAGACGATTCTGGAACACATAGTTTGTTAGCTCTAAACAAGAACCCATCATGTATGTGATATTTTTCCCATGCTTTACCAATAGCACACAAGCGGTATGGCTCAACAAAATCATGATCAGTCGCATATAAATCACATAACACCTCTAATCCAGGAATTTTAACATCAAGATGGGTTAATAGCATAGTCTTCCTAGATAGAGCATCAGCAACAATATTATCTTTTCCCTTCTTATGTTTAATAATGTACGGAAAAGACTCAATAAACTCAACCCACTTAGCAAGACGCCTATGCAAAGTAGATTGGGCTTTCAGATATTTCAAAGCTTCATGATCAGAATGTATGATAAATTCTTTTGGCCACAAATAATGTTGCCAAACCTCAAGAACTCTAATTAAAGCATACAATTCTTTATCATAGATAGGATAGTTCAACTTAGCACCCGAAAGTTTCTCAGAAAAATATGCAATAGGGCGACCCTCTTGCATCAACACACCACCAATTCCAATACCACTAGCATCACATTCAATCTCAAATTGCTTATTGAAATCAGGAAGTGCAAGCAACGGTGCAGAAGTTAACAATCGTTTCAGTTCATCAAAAGCATGATCTTGGGCAACGCCCCACTCAAAGACAACACCCTTTTTAGTCAATTCATTCAAAGGTGCAGCAATAGTAGAAAAATTGGGCACAAAACAGCGATAAAACCCAGCTAGACCATGAAAACTTCTAACTTGACTCACATTCATGGGAGTAGGCCAATTTTGAATAGCTTCAATTTTAGACACATCTACTTCTACTCCATGCTTAGAGACAACATAACCCAGAAATATGACCTTATCTTTGCAAAATGTGCACTTCTCAAGATTACCATAGAGTTTACTATCACGCAACACTTGCAAAACATGTCGAATATGTATAATATGATCAGATTCATTGCGGCTGTAGATTAATATATCATCAAAATACACAACCACAAACTTGCCAATAAAATCACGCAAAACATGGTTCATTAGTCTCATGAAAGTGCTAGGTGCATTAGTCAAACCAAAAGGCATTACTAACCACTCATATAAACCAAATTTTGTTTTAAAGGCGGTTTTCCACTCATCCCCTTCTTTCATCCTAATTTGATGATAACCACTACGCAAATCAATTTTAGTGAAAACAGCAGCACCACTCAATTCATCTAGCATATCCTCTAAACGGGGAATAGGATGACGATATCGAATAGTAATGTTGTTTATCGCTCTACAATCTACGCACATACGCCATGTACCATCTTTCTTAGGAACAAGAATAACAGGAACAGCACAAGGACTAAGGCTTATGCGGATATAACCTTTGTCGAGTAGCGCTTGTACTTGCTTCTGTATCTCCTTCGTTTCTTCGGGATTCGTTCTATATGGCGCCCTATTGGGCAGCGATGCTCCGGGGATCAAGTCAATTTGATGCTCAATACCTCGCAAAGGTGGAAGTCCTGCGGGTACCTCTTCCGGAAACACATCACTGAATTCCTGCAAAACATTAGAAACACCAAGAGGAAGAGGGGTCATGTCGTTAGAAACCAAAACCGTACCCTTGTACATGAGCACAATAGGCATGGCTGTAGGATCCTCACAAAATTCTCTCATGTCTTGTTTGGTGGCTAATGAGACTAAGGAATTCACTCTCTCACTTTTCGTTATATCACTCACGGCATTACAATTCTCTCGCCTATCTATGGACGCATCCTCCAAGTTTACTTCAATCTTCTGACGAGACTCATTGACAATTTGCTGTGGTGACATAGGCTGTAAGTTAATTTTCTTGCCCTTGAACTCCAAGTGATATGTATTGGCGCGGCCATTGTGTTGCACCGAACGGTCATAGAGCCATGGCCGGCCCAACAGCAGGTGACAAACCGTCATAGGAACCACATCAAAATCAATGGAATCCTTATACGGTCCAATCTCAAAATCAACTCGCACCATGTGGCTCACCTTCATCTCACCATTATTGCTCAACCACTGAATATAATATGGATGCGGGTGCGGTAGATACTTCAGTTTCAGCTTGGCACATAACTCTTTGCTTGCTAGATTGCGACAACTTCCGCCATCAATAATGACCTTGCAAGCTTTATCAGGACCAACTAGTGCCTTTGTTTGGAACAAATTACAGCTACTGTAGATGCACTTGATCGCACATTAAGAACACGCTGCGAGACAACAATAGTTTGAGCTTCAGAAGGAAAAGCATCATAACCATCACTATCATAATCATCCTCATCTGGAGCATTTGGATCAACATCATCTCCAGTTTCATACTCATTGTCCTCATTAATTATCATAACTTTACGATTAGGACAATCCTTCTTGAAGTGACCCTTGCCACCACATGTATGACAAACCATATCACGGTTGCGCGCTGTCGACATGTTAGAACTAGTTCCACTTGCTGCAGGAGCGGGCTTCTTTGTGTTGGTGACACTAGAGACCGGCTTGCTAGACGAAGTAGGAACATCTCGGGGGCGCGAAGATGGCGCCATGGAGGGCGGCGCGCGGGGTGTGTAGCGCCCGGCGCCGTAGCACGGCCCTTCATTTGCGGTTCTTCAGCCAACTGTGACTCAGCTTCTCTTGCATGATGTAGTAGCTCATTCATAGTAGCGTAGCTGTGATGACGCACAATGCCCTTGATGTTAAATCTGAGACCATTCAGAAATCGCTGTAGTGTCATCTCAAGAGACTCACGGACACGGGCACGCTGCATAAGCATCTCCATCTCCATGTAGTAAGCATCAACCGTCAACACACCTTGTTTCAATTGGGTCAACTTGTCAAAGACGGAACGCAAGTAATTGGTAGGCACAAAACGAGCTCTCATTGCCGCCTTCATAGCACGCCATGTGATAATAGGCAGCTCACCATCTTCTTCTCGAGCACTCACAAGTCCATCCCACCAACGCAATGCATAGCCATCAAACTCAGAGGAAGCAAGCTTGATCTTCCTATCTTCAGTATAGTTAGGATGTAAACGCCATAATCTCTCAATCTTCAGCTCCCATGTAAGATATTCTTCAACATCAGTACCTCCTTCAAATCTGGGAATTGAGAACTTGGGCTTACCCAAACCATCTTCTTGTTGTTGAGGAACACGTTGGGCTCCGACGGGGACAAAACCACGACCACGGAAATCACCAACACCACGGCCAATACCACGACCCATACCACGCCCTTGAGCATGAGCAGCTTCAGCATTGTCGCCTTGCACACTGCCATCGTCATCATGCGGTGGTTGTTGTGGTTGCACCATAGTACGTATCTCAGCAACGGCGTTAGTCAACGTTTGTATGGATGCTTGAAGAGTCGTCACGGATGTTTGAACGGTATTAACCGCTGTAGTAGCCTCATCGACCTTCAAGTGAACACCTTGAATATCCTTGTCCAACACATCGCTAGCAACTCGTATTTCACGTTGCATGTGATCACGAAGTGCCTCAAATTCACGCCAAGTAACTGGTGTAGCGGCGTCCTTTTTCTGCATCACATCAACATTCTCGGTAGAAGACATGATTAGTAGGTTAGTGCACTAAACAAAAATCTTTGGTGGTACTCTCACAACTCACTCAAAATTGATAAGGAAGGTAAATCTTACCGCTCCAAAGTGAATTAGTATTGCTTACCAACTTGGATTGACGGACTAGTGCACGGATGTAGCGAAGCGAATATCAAGGGTATAAGAACAATCACACGACAAAGCAGGATATATGTGGGGCTGTAGGTGGGCTACCTATTTGCACCAATAACAAGCTCTAGCGCTGACCGTAGACAACCAATAGATACTCACACAAGGCGATATAATGGAGCAATGCAACTATATGTGGGAAAGGTTGCAATGCACACGAGAGACGCTAGCAAAGCTCAACGAGACAGGCACAAGATTGCTCAACTACGGGTGCAGTAAAGTAAACTTAGGCCTTCACTTGATTCAACTAGCACTTCACTTTTCTTTTTGGATTTTTCTTTTTGTATAGCACACGCAGCTATGTAGCTCTTTTTGCTTTTTTTTTTTGCTATTTTTTTTTTTTGATTTTCTGACACAACTCCTTGATAACACGGCCAACAGAAATATGCAAAGCACCGATAACCTAACGAGCAGCCTGTCGAGTGGTAAAACTAGTCTCTTCTGGGGAAGTTCCTAGTCACTTTATATCGATAGGCTGTGTCTATGGTTGGGAACAAGCACACTGTACGCTATGTGGACTCGGAGTAACAAAAACTGACACACTATGATAAACTAGATGATAGAGAAAACACAAACCCTAACAATTCTACTATAAGAAAGATAAAGATACGCAAAAACAACTACGAAAAGCAACTAAAACTCGAAATTAGTGCAATCTAAGGCTATGGCAAACCCTAACCCTAACTTTTTATGGCTTTTTCTGGATAGGAAAACACTCACAACTCAACTATGGGGTGGATTGTGGATGGCTTACCGAGGAAAACTGGAAATCTGATACCAAGATGATAAGGGGTTGCCCGATCTTCTCAGTAAGCGACGGGTGGTGATGAACACACGATGGTAGCAGCGGATGAAATCGATGATGATGAGGAGGATAACTTGTATGACGCCGACGAAGTCTCTCGATTGATTCCTGATGCCAATGCAACAGCTCTCAACCCTGCAAGATATTCGCAACTCCACACACTTGCGCACGTAGCCGCCGACCACGAAGCGGTAGATTGCAATCTTCTAATCCCCAATGGAACAGCAGATCACACAAACTTTCAGTAGCATAAAACTCCAGATCGCAACGAATTGGAGAGTTGGGGAACAATAGTTTTGCTTAGCAAACAACTATGAACTAGGGTTTATCTTAAACGTGGTCTAAAGCCGCTAGGGGGTCGTCCAAGGCACTTATATAGGCGTCCGGGACGAGTTCTGGTCGAAAAATACAAGTAAAACCGACCCAGAAAAGTTCTGGTCGAGACAGACTCGGACAGATCCGGTCTGGAATCCGGTCAACCGGGCCAGTGACCGGGCTGCTCGGCATAGAACCCGGTCAACCGGGCCGGTGACAGGCGGCCTGGCATAGAACCCGGTCAACCGGCGGCAAACCGGAAAGTTCGCAAAAATCCGGTTTTTGCCCGGTACGATAAATCCCATCCGGTTGGCGGTCACAGTCGGGGCTGTGGACTGGCGGGCGGTCCGGAGGCCGGTCTAACCGGGTGCTGGACCGGCCTGGACGTCGTCTTCTCCTCTCGCGCCTTCCTCCCGCTCCTCCCTCGCGCGACCATGAGATATCTTCATGTCCAGCTCCATGTCCAGCTTCACGTCCATCTTGACGTCCGTCTTCATGTCCAGCTGCTTCTCTACTCCTCGTGCAATGCTCGTCTCCTCTTGATACCTGATGATACATAAGTAATAGGATTTAGGTAGTATAAAATTCTCATCAATCAAAGTATCGTTTAGGAACAAGTTCACCTGTTGTTTAAGTAGCTTCGCACGAGCTCTTGTAATTGGACCAATCCGAACTTCATCGGACTTGAGCTTCACAGCAGGTTCATCTTCATTCATCAATGACGGAGGTAGTGGTGTAGTAGGGATGTCCTCATCATGATCATCGTCGACCATCACCACCTCATGACCACCATCGACATGCATCACCACATGACCATCGCCGACACAAGTCACCTCATGATCATCGTCGACCATCACCACCTCATGACCACCATCGACATGCATCACCACATGACCATCGCCGACACAAGTCACCTCATGATCGCCGTCGACCATCCACACCTCATGACCACCATAGTCATACATCACCACATGACCGTCACCGACACAAGTCACCTCATGTTCACCATCGACCAACACCTACCAAGGATCTTCGACGACACCCCCCAAGACATGGTGATGATGCAAGAAGACGAGATCCTCGACATGAAGCGGCCAAGGCTACAAAGAACAACAACACCAACCATATGGTGTCCACAAAGCCTAGCGCCACCACCAAAATGGCATCTCCAAGACCGCCTACACATGACAAGATCTCCAATGGTGCGAGACAAGATACTACATCAACAAGGAAGATGGTGCCAAGTGCAAAGAAAGAGGGACCACATATCATGGTGCTTCCCCCTCCTACCGCCACCACCATAATGGCGCCTACAAGAAGCTCAAGCCCCAAGATGACGACCATGGAGTCTACACTTCAAGATGAAGGACGGTCTACACAACTTTATGCCAACATGACAATGATTTGTCCACCAAGACCACGTAGCTCCCAATGCCTTCGTTGCACACAAGACGGTCATCATCTTTGGGAATGCCCCAATCTCCATTGTGATGTGTGCACATCCAACAAGCACATGACATGGGAGTGCAACACATCTCAAGCCCACAAGCTCTACTTCGCCCAATTGGATGCCCAATTCAACAACAAGACACTTCAAGATACCATTGTCTTCAAAGAATGGTGCAAGGAAATGGCCAAGAGGACGACTATGAAGTCCACACTTCAAAATGAAGCACAAGAAGGCCAAGTCAAGGGTGACGTTGATTCGAGCCTAGCTCTCAACAACACCATAGCACCATCAAACGGTGTCAACATGGGAGGCGATGGAGTTGAGACGGGTGAGCATGGGATTCTCCCTTCAACCAAGGAGGCGAATGGAGTTGAGAATGGTGAGCATGGGATGATCCCTTCACCAATGGAGGCGCATGGAGATGAGAAAATCGAGCCTACTCCAATATGCTTGAATAAGGAGATGGTACCAATCCCATGTGAGAATGAGAGCCACTTAGCCCACTTGAGTGAGAGTGATAGTGAGTTGAGTGACTCCCACCCCATATGTGAGTTTGAGTGCTTCCATCTGGAGAGCAAGAGTGACACACCACATGAGTTGAGTGAGGATGTTTTGATTTCTAACAACTTAACCTCTACTCCTCTTGTGTTGTCTTCCTCTTTGCTAGGTTGCTCGGACATCGACGACGTCATTGCCATGGAGATGAGGGACTCCACTATATGTGAGATGAGCGACTCCACTATATGTGAGATGAGTGAATCCACTATACATGAGCTTGAGTGCCTACACCTTGAGGATATGAGTGATACACCGAGTGAGATGAGAGTGGTAGTTGATAGGTCATGTGAGGCCATTTCGAATTCTAACAACTTACCCTCTACCTCTAGTGTGTTTCCTTATGTCTCATTAGGTACCATGGATGACGAGTTCCCGATCATGGAGAAGATGTACATGGTGCATGAAGATGATGCTATCACACCATGCTTGATTGAAGATGAACATGGAGGCCACATGGAGCCTACCTCTTCCACAACACCTACCGGAAATGAGTCGGACTACAAAGGTACCAACATAGGTGTTGATGATGCCATGATCCCACTAGTGGACATGATGATTTGTGAGTTCATGCATGATGATGATGATACAATTGCTATGTCATATGCTTCGTTCATTCCTCCATGTGATGCTTTGCTTGATAACATTGTTGATCATGTGGAATTACTTGCTTGTGACAATATGATCACGCCATGCGATGAATGTTTCAATATATCTTCCATTGCATGCAACTTGCCGAACAATTTTTCTTTCCCATGTGTTGCTTGCAATGATGAGAATGAGAATGCTAATACTTGTGTTGTGACAACCTTGCCGAACAATTGATCTTTCCATAGGTTTGTCAACAACAATGATAACATGTTGAACATGATGCTTGATGAGTACTTGCATGAGTTGGATGATACTATTTCCATGTCATATGCTTCTTTCACTTTCCCTTGTGATACTTGTGATACCACCATTGTTGATCATGTGGAAGTAGTTGCTTATGATAATATCACCATGCCATGCTATGAGAGTTTCGATTTCTATCCCATTGCTTGCAATATGTCGAACAATTGCTCTTTCCCATGTATTGCTTGCAATGAAAATGATGATGTTAATTCTTGTGTTGTGACAACCTTGATGAACAATTTCTCTTTCCCTAGGTTTGTCGACAACAATGATACAATGTTGAACATGTTTTGCTCTAAATGTTTGCAATACTCTCACATTAATGTAACCAAAATGTTGAACACTTGCTCTTTCCAATGCTTGGTTTGCAATAATGTTAATATGCTTGTAAATGAGATTGCCCCCATAGCTCTCTCAAATTTTGGAGACTTTGCATATAACCATGTTGAGCATGTTCCCATGTTTACTCCGCATATTCACCATATCTATTATGATGCTTTGCTTAACGCTAATGGTGATGTGCAAAAGAAATGGACCATCATGATGGATGATGTGTTCATATACCATGCACACACGTTCTTTGCTTTGCCTATTGTGTGTGTAGGTACAAGAATGCCAATGTCAACCTCGATTGAGCACGAGTTGACAAAGAGAGCTCTAGAGAGCATAATACAAGTGAGTTCAAGATCGAACCCGGCTCTAATACCTTTCCCATGCTTTGCATTGAACATGTCGAACAATTTCTCTTTCTCTTGGTTCTTTTGCAAGCATGATGATGTGATTCTTACCGTTGGTGTTGCCTCAACCAAGTTGACCAAATCCTATTTCATTTGGTTTGTTGGCACACACGGTTGTGTACATGTTGTTTTGGTGAACGTTTTGGAAGATATGTTGTGTATTGCACCAAATATGAGGACCAATTTCTCTTTCAAATGGTTTGAGTGCACACATGTTGATGATATTTTGGACACTCTTCCGTATGTGTTTTTGCCAAATTCTCCACTTGTTGCTTCAAGGATGTTGAACAATCTCTCTTTCCGATGCCTTGAGTGCAATAATGCACATGAGTTTATACATGAGATGGACATCATAGTCGTCTCACAATTTGGAGTTCTTGTGTTTCCACATTTGGAAGATGTTCATATGGAGTTCTTACACATTGACCTTGCACATGCATTATTCTTGATAAATTTGTGTTGTGCTAACGGTGTTGTGAACATGAATGGACATGTCGTTGATGATATGATCCTCTATCACGCACACATATACTTTGCTTGGTCTTTGTTGTGTGAAGGTACAAGTGACTTGTGGATGAGCGTCAACGAATGGGTTTAACCCCATACATCTACTACCCAAGATCTCTCAATGAGAGCACACCGACATCTTGCTAAGGTGACCTCCTTCTACTTGCGCTATCTTGCTAAACCCGTGGAACATTGGCTATGCTTTGAGTGTTGCTTGGCTTTTCTTGTGCTATTGATAGGGCTCTTGACAAGTGAAGCGACATTCAAGCGTTGGTGTCATCTACCTCCTCTACACATTCATGAAGATTTATCGTCGAGGACGACTCTTTTTCAAGTGGGGGGAGATGATGCAGCCCGACCTTCGGTCTTCACCGCATCATGTGCTTCATCACCAAGACGGCACGCTAAGGTGAATCTTCTCCTTTACGCGTGCCTCAAATCACCTATTTGGGACGATATACTACTTCATACTCCGACATACCTTGATGATAGGAACTCGACGACAAGTACGGAGAGAAGAGAGGATGCCATGGAGACCCGAGGATGCAAGGCCGATGTCACGGAGGCATGGAAGAGAAGGAGAAAGAGGAGCTGGACGCTCCAGGCCGGAACTTCCGCCCAGGACCGGAACTTCCGCCTCGGAGGACCGGAACTTCCGCCCACCGGAACTTCCGCCCAAGTTCCGCCCAAGTTCCGAAAGTCGGCGAAAACCATACTGGATGTTACTGCGGGACAATGGCGCAATTCCGGAACAAGGCCGGAACTTGGCTGGAACTTCCGCCCCGACCGGAACTTCCGCCCGTCTGCACCGGAACTTCCCCTGGCCGGAACTTCCGCCCAAGTTGACCGGAACTTCCGCCCCATCGAACTTCAAGACGACAAAGACTTTTCAGCTTGTAACTTACCCCTTCGCCCCCACCTATAAATAGCCTTCTTGGCTCAGATCTGAGATTAGACTTGATGTGAAATTAAACCTGAGCTTAGCTCACCCTTGTGGGAACCCTACCTAGATCTATGATCTTGTACCCACCCGGGCTCCTTATCGACTTGTCAAGATCTCTTTGGTGACTTCTACCGTTTGTTTGATCTTTTGCTTGCACTTCTACCTATTTGGTCTTTTGCTTGCACTTGTATCAACCTTCCGGTCTTTTCACCCTTCTAGATCTTGCGAGCTTCGATTTGTCGATCTCTTTGCGGGACTTCTACCGGAAGGTCTTTTCTCGCAACCTCTATCGAGTAGGTGTATCGGGCCTACGAGGGAAAACCGGTTTGTGTGCGTATGTGTGTTGTATCCCCACGATTCCCCCTCACGTTCTTCGTGTTCATCGCGTTCATCCACCTACCCCCACGAGTTCCACCCAAATCCGTGAAGATCGGGCACATCCTTGGACTTAGTCCACATCAGCCGTCTTCATTTCCCTTGTCTCTTGACCTTGTATGGAAAGTGTGGCCTTCAACTCATTGCCTTGAGTTTCAATCTTCTCATTGAGGTCTTGCACTTGATTGTTGAGGTCATTCCTTTGCACGTGAGCTCTTTCTTCATAGCGGACATTGGTATCCTTGAGCATGGCTTCAAATTGATTTAGCTTGGCGTGGACGGCTTGAGTAGCTATCCAATGTTGGTGTCGTGTCATCGGTAGTTGGTTCCCTTCTCCACTAGACATGGTTACAACTAAAACAAGAACTATGTGGTGGGTGGTTAGGAAAGACTACCAAGAAAGTCAAAACTTGCAAACCAAAATCGAAAAGGTGTTTCAAGACGGAGGGAAACCGATATGTATGCACACACACAAAAACCAAAACTCTATATGGTGTTAGGTATGGATGTGGAAAGCCAAATGGAAGAACCAAACGAAAAGTCTATTGTCAAAAGTGGGTAAGATCCAAAAGTCACAAGTCAAAGGCGGTAATCACAAAAGGCATACACAATGAGGAACACACGCGTGGGACAAAATGGGGTTAGCGCGACTTGGAAAATGAGCAAGAACAAAATGGTCCTAACGAAGACTACTAGCTCGGTGTCACGCTAACACAAGAGAGACCGTGGCTTGGTTGCAAAATTGAGAAGCAACAAGATTTGCGCAAGACGCCTCTCTTCTCTTTTCTCTCTTTTGCTTAAAAGCTTTGGACTCTTTTGTGTATAGGTGTCACTCACACACTTTTTCTTTTTCTTTTTGTATTTTTCTTTCTTTTTCTCACTATGTAAGGATACTACTATCTATGTAAGTATGTCACACTTCTTTTGCTTATCTTTTCACACGAGCTTGCTTCGAAGCTTTGCTCAACACACGCACACCCTCACGGTCGGGATGCTTGCGCAATGCTTCGCAACACTAGAAAGCCACTCTCGACAGGAAAGGTACGCAAAAGAGGCTAGGGCTACAAGTTAGGAGCAAGTTATACCACTTGATGATGGTGGCCGACGATCTTGAACTTGCTATGGTGGAGGTGTCAAATGAACCGCTTGGATCTTCGGGGTGCCGTCGTCGTTGTCGATGTTGCGGAAGCTTTGTGGTAGCTGAAATGGCACTCAAACCAAAGTCCAAACACAAGGGGGTTAGTACCAAAACGAAAAACGAAGGTTGCTGTCAAAATTTCGGCCAGGCGGAACTTCCGGTCCTGAGGGGCGGAACTTCCGGTCCGGGGGCGGAACTTCCGGTCCTTCCGGGCGGAACTTCCGGTCGCAATCAGATCTGCGGGCAGTTCGTCGATTTGGGCGGAAATCCGGGCCGAAATCCTTCGAATTCGAGGAAAATTTGGCACTAGAAGCTGTGGGAAGGTGGGGGAATTGCAGATCAACACCAAAGGCAAGTTTCTATTGGAGCAAAACCACAAATAACTCAACAAATCGAGAGATCGATCCAAGGCCAATTTGGGGCTATTTTTTGGGAAAAAAAAATTTTTGGAAATTTTTTTGGGCGAGATTGGTGGAATTGGGGTATGTGGGGGTCAAATCCGTGGCAACCAAAGAGCTGCTGATACCATATGATGTGGACTAAGTCCAAGGATGTGCCCGATCTTCACGGATTTGGGTGGAACTCGTGGGGGTAGGTGGATGAACGCGATGAACACGAAGAACGCGAGGGGGAATCGTGGGGATACAACACACACACGCACACAAACCGGTTTTCCCTCGTAGGCCCGATACACCTACTCGATAGAGGTTGCGAGAAAAGACCTTCTGGTAGAAGTCCCGCAAAGAGATCGACAAATCGAAGCTCGCAAGATCTAGAAGGGTGAAAAGACCGGAAGGTTGATAGAAGTGCAAGCAAAAGACCAAATAGGTAGAAGTGCAAGCAAAAGATCAAACAAACGGTAGAAGTCACCAAAGAGATCTTGACAAGTCGATAAGGAGCCCGGGTGGGTACAAGATCAAAGATCTAGGTAGGGTTCCCACAAGGGTGAGCTAAGCTCAGGTTTAATTTCACATCAAGTCTAATCTCAGATCTGAGCCAACAAGGCTATTTATAGTAGGTGGGGCGAAGGGATAAGTTACAACTAAAAGTGCTGTTGTGATGAAGTTCGATGGGGCGGAAGTTCCGGTCAACTTGGGCGGAAGTTCCGGTCAGGGGCGGAAGTTCCGGTCGGGGCGGAAGTTCCGGCCAAGTTCCGGCCTTGTTCCGGAATTGCGCCATTGTCCCGCAGTAACATCCAGTAAGGTTTTCGCCGACTTTCGGAACTTGGGCGGAACTTGGGCGGAAGTTCCGGTGGGCGGAAGTTCCTGTCCCACGGGGCGGAAGTTCCGGCCTGATCCATTTTGCTGGGCGCTGGAAGGCATCTGGAGAGCATCTGGAGGGCATCTGGGCGGAAGTTCCGGTCCTGGAGGGCGGAAGTTCCGGCCTGGCAGCTGTAGCTCCATCTTCGTCATTTCCAGCTCTCTCTCCATTGGCTTGGTCTTCATGGCTCGCTTCTTGGTCGATGTACCTGATTGAACATAGGGTATTGGCATGAAGTAGCAAGCCATCCAAAGGGGTGTCAAAGGAGTACGTGGAGAGGAGCGAATTCACCTCTTGGCGTATGGCTTGGGCTCGAGCTCGTGTCATTGGACCACGAGGAGGGCTTGTCGGTCTTGAGGCGGTGGTGTCCGAAGGCCACCCCGTATCATGTTTTGAGCACCACGATCCTCATGAGTTGGTCAACGAGCTGAAAGCTATATTTGAGACTCATGCGGCCATGGAATGCTATGAAGCATCGAAACACTTCTTCAGCTGCATGATGGAAGAAGGCAGCTCCGTTAGTGAGCACATGCTCGTTATGACCGGGCATGCGAAGAAACTCAGTGACTTGGGAATAGTGATTCCTAATAGACTGGGGATTAATCGTGTCCTTCAATCATTGCCACCAAGTTACAAGAACTTTGTGATGAACTACAATATGCAGAACATGAACAAAGAGTTACCTGAACTCTTTGACATGCTAAAAGCTGCTGAGATTGAGATCAAGAAAGAGCACCAAGTGTTGATGGTTAACAAGACCACCAGTTTCAAGAAACAGGGCAAGTCTAAGGGAAAATTCAAGAAGGGTGGCAAGAAAGCTGCCACGCCTCCTATGAAACCTAAGAACGGCCCTAAGCCTGCTGCTGAGTGCTATTACTGCAAGGAGAAGGGACACTGGAAGCGTAATTGCTCCAAGTATCTGGCTGATCTGAAGAGCGGCCTTGTCAAGAAGAAACAAGGTATATCTGATATACATGTTATAGATGTTTATCTCACTGGTTCTTGTTCTAGTAC
This sequence comes from Lolium perenne, assembly GCF_019359855.2. Classification (NCBI taxonomy): domain Eukaryota; kingdom Viridiplantae; phylum Streptophyta; class Magnoliopsida; order Poales; family Poaceae; genus Lolium; species Lolium perenne. The sequence goes on from NC_067245.2 coordinate 132,896,629, forward strand.
CTGGGTATTTGATACTGGTTCGATTGCTCATATTTGTAACTCGAAACAGGAACTAAAGAATAAACGAAGACTACTGAAAGATGAAGTGATGATGCGCGTTGGAAACGGATCCAAAGTCGATGTGATCGCTGTCGGCACACTTCCTCCACATCTACCTTCGGGATTAGTTTTAAGCCTAAATAATTGTTATTTTGTACCCGCGTTGAGCATGAACATTATATCTGGATCTTGTTTAATGCAAGACGGTTATTCATTCAAGTCTGAGAATAATGGTTGTTCTATTTTTATGAATAATATCTATTATGGTCGAGCACCTGAAAAGAATGGCTTATTTCTGTTAGATCTCGGTAGTAGTGATACGCATATACATAACATTTGATGAGGTCTAAGACCCCGGGAGTGGCCCGATCTCGCGGTTTGACCCCGAAGACCTAGGGGAGAGGTGGGAGAACGCGAGGAACACGAAGAACAGGATGAACACCGAGACTCACGCATGCACACCAACCCGATACACCCGATGCTTACCTCTGTGGCTCGATGGACCACGCCAATAGAATCTCCGAGGAAGAGGCACGTGGCAGAATTCCCGGAGAGAGATTGGGGTTGGAGAGGAAGATCTTGATGAGGGAGAGAGAGTAACTTGTACTAGAATCTCACTCAACAAGATCAAAGTCAACAGCCAAGGTGCCTTGATTACAGAGGGATGATAGCCCTAGGGAGACTAAGCTCAAAGGTAAGTTTGAGTTCAAAACAAGTCTAAGGGGTAAAGGAGGGGTCCAAGCTACTTATATAGGCACACATGGCGAGCAAGGGCGAACAGGTACGCGAATGGATAACTTAAGACAGTTTGGTGGGTCATTCCCGTCAGACCCGGTTTGGATCCGGTCTGACCGGGCCTGTGATCGGGCGGTCCGGTCATGGGTCCGGTTGACCGGGCGCAAACCGGGAATCTGCGAGGTTTCCGGTCTTCGTCCGGTATGAGGGAGCTGCGCCGGTTAGTGCCCGGTTGACCGGGCCTGTGACCGGGTCGCCCGGTTGTGGGGCCGGTCTGACCGGGTCCTGGACCGGCCAGCGTCCTTCTCTTCCTTCGATCGCTTCGATCGACGTCGGGTTCGGCTTCGTGATCATCTCCATGTCCAGCTGCTCCTCTCCTTCCCTTGGCCATGGCGTGTCCTCCTCTCCGGGGTCTTGATGCGCCTTGTACCTAATGACACATAACACATCGGCATGAGGTAGCATTCCGTCCAAAGGGGTACCAAGGTCAAGGGTGGTGAGGAGCGAGTTCACCTCGTCATGTAGAGCTTTAACTCGGGCTCGTGTCATCGGTCCACTTGGGGGACTTGTTGGTCTTGGTGTAGCGACGTCGGTGAGCGGGGCTACATCATCTCCCCCCTTGGGAAAGAGTCGTCCTCGACTCTTGCACCTCCTCATCTCCCTGATAGGGTGACAAGTCCGAGACGTTGAACGTGTTGCTCACCAAGTACTTGGATTTCGGGATGTCGATGACGTAAGCGTTGTTGTTGATGCGTTTGAGGACCTTGAAGGGGCCATCTCCTCTTGGCTTGAGCTTGGAGTTTCGCTCATGAGGGAACCTTTCCTTCCGGAGGTGGATCCAAACGAGGTCTCCTTCTTGGAATATTCTTTCCTTCTTCTTGGCGTTGATGCGGCTTGCTTGACGAAGCACATGTTCTTGTATGGTCGCTCTTGTCTCTTCATGTAGTTTCTTGACGGCGGCAGTGCGTTTGTCGAAGTCCATGTTGGTCCGCTCGTGAAGGGGGAGCGGGAGTATGTCGAGTGCCGTGTAAGGTTCGAATCCATAGACGACCATGAAGGGGCTCCTTGATGTAGTCTTGTGCTTGGCGCGGTTGTAGGCGAACTCCGCGTGGGGAAGGCACTCCTCCCATGACTTCAAGTTCTTCTTCACAAGGATGCGTAGGAGGGTGGAGAGGCTTCGATTGACCACTTCCGTTTGGCCGTCCGTTTGCGAGTGCGAGGATGATGAGAATAAGAGCTTCACTCCAAACTTTGCCATGAGCAACTTCCAAAGATAACTCATGAACTTGACGTCCAGATCCAACACAATGCTTTGCGGTACTCCATGTAGGCGAACAATTTCCCTGAAAAACAGTGAAGCAATGTGTGAAGCATCGTCGCTCTTATGGCAAGGTATGAAATGAGCCATCTTAGAGAATCTATCCACTACCACGAATATAGAATCATGACCATGCTTAGTGCGAGGCAATCCTAAAACGAAATCCATGCTAATATCGGTCCATGGTGCATATGGAATAGGCAATGGAGTGTAAAGACCATAAGGGTTGCAGGTAGACTTAGCTTGTAAGCAAGTGGTGCACCGGCGGCAAAGGCGTTCCACATCTTGCTTCATCTTTGGCCAATAGTAGTGGGTTGAGAGCATGGCATATGTCTTGTCACGTCCAAAGTGACCCATAAGACCACCTCCATGTGACTCTTGCAAAAGCAATTTTCGAAGCGAAGACTCGGGAATGCAAATCTTGTTAGCTTTAAACAAGTAGCCATCATGCAAATAGAAAACATCCACTCCTCGTTCAACGGAGCACTTCTCAAATATGGGAGCAAAGAAAGAATCAGAAGGATAGAGTTCTTTGATCTCTTCAAGTCCCAAGACATGAAATCCAAACGAGTTAGCAAAAGGGTGTTTTTGCGGGAAAGAGCATCCGCCACAACATTGTCCTTGCCCTTCTTGTATTTGATCACATATGGAAAGGACTCAATGAACTCGACCCATTTTGCATGTCGTTTGTTCAAGTTGTGTTGGCTTTTCAAATACTTCAAGGACTCATGATCGGAATGAATGATAAACTCTTTAGGCCAAAGATAGTGTTGCCAAACTTCAAGAACACGAACCAAAGCGTAGAGCTCCTTGTCATATATAGGATAGTTGAGGCGTGCGCCATCTAACTTCTCACTATAGTATGCCACGGGTTTGCCCTCTTGCATAAGAACACCACCAATACCAAGCCCACTTGCATCACACTCAATCTCAAAAGTTTTTGCAAAATTTGGAAGAACAAGAAGGGGAGCTTCGGTAAGGCGTTTCTTCAACTCATCAAAAGCATTTTGTTGGGCCTTACCCCAAACAAACAGAACATTCTTCTTGGTAAGCTCATTCAAAGGGCAAGCAATGGTGCTAAAAATTTTCACAAAGCGGCGATAGAAACCGGCAAGTCCATGAAAACTTCGGACTTGACCAACATTTGTAGGAGTAGGCCGATTGTGGATGGCCTCCACCTTGGAAGAATCAACTTCAATTCCATTAGCGGAAACCACAAAGCCAAGGAAAACCAATTTGTTTTGAGCAAATGTGCATTTAGGGAGGTTGGCATAAAGCTTTTCAAGACGCAAGATGCATAAGACCTCTCTCACATGTTGCACATGGTCCTCGAGACTTTTGCTATAAATGAGAATATCATCGAAATAGACAACCACACTCTTGCCAATGAGAGGACACAAGATGTGATTCATGAGGCGCATGAAAGTAGATGGAGCATTGGAAAGACCAAAAGGCATAACGAGCCATTCATAGAGACCAAGTTTGGTCTTGAATGCCGTTTTCCATGCATCACCAATGGCCATGCGGATTTGGTGGTAGCCACTACGCAAATCGACTTTAGAGAAAATCGTGGCACCGCTTAACTCATCAAGCATATCATCTAAACGCGGAATGGGATGGCGGTAACGGACGGTAATGGCATTGATGGGGCGACAATCCATACACATCCGTTGCGTCTCATCCGGTTTAGGCACAAGAATCACGGGAACCGCACAAGGGCTTAGGCTTTCGCGGACATACCCTTTGGCGAGGAGATCTTGAATTTGGCGTTGGATCTCCTTTGTCTCTTCGGGGTTGGTGCGGTAGGCGGCGCGGTTTGGAAGCGGAGCGCCGGGTATGAGGTCGATGTGGTGTTCGATGCCTCGAAGTGGTGGTAGTCCGTGAGGGAGCTCGTCGGGGAAGACGTCTTGAAACTCCTGCAAAAGAGACAACAAAGACGGAGGAATATTGGTTAAGTCGTTAGTTGCCGACGAGGGTCCCTTGCATATGAGCACGTAGTGCAATATGGTGGATGGGTTATCTTGGACCTCTCTCCACTCACTCTTGGTGGCTAGGAGAACACTATTGGTCTCACTCATATATGGCTTGTGGCGCTCACTATCTTTGTGGTGGGTCGCTCGCTCTCCTCTCATCTCACTATGGTGGGTGCGGAGTTGTGCCCTCGCTAAAGCCTTCGCATTATCCGCGATGATTTGGCTAGGAGTCATCGGGCGCAACTCGAACTTCTTGTCGTTGACCTTGAAGGTGTATGTGTTGGAGAGTCCATCATGTATAGCCTTCTTGTCAAATTGCCAAGGGCGGCCAAGCAACATGTGGCACACCGTCATGGGTACCACGTCACAATCGATAGTGTCCTCATAAGGTCCAATCTTGAAGGTGACAGTGACGGTATGTTGTATCTTGACATTGCCCTTGTCACTCAACCATTGGATATGGTAAGGTTGAGGATGCTTGCGGAGAGTGAGGTTGAGCTTCTCACACAACTCGGTGCTTGCAAGGTTATGACAACTTCCACCATCGATGATGACCTTGATCGATTTGCCACCAATTCCGGAACGGGTTTGGAAGATGTTGCACCGTTGTTCTTCCATAGCGTGAGGTTGCGTTGTTAGCACCCTAGTGACCACAAGTGAGGGACTTGGGTCATGCTCACATAAGAGAGGGTCTTCTCCACTATCTTCCTCATAAGCTTCTTCATTTGCAACGGCGGCTTGCACAAGGGCTTCATATTCATCCTCATCAAGCGTCTCGATGTCACCATTCTCCATAGTGATCATAACCTTGGTGTTCTTGCACTCAAACGATTTGTCGCCTTGGGTGCCACACTTGAAGCAAGTGACATTAGAGGGTCCCGTAGATGCTTTAGAGGAGGCGGTGGAAGACACCGTTTGCTTCATGCGACTTTGGATAGTCGGTTTCTTGGATGGTGTAGAGGATGCGTCGGCCTTGACACTTGCAGTAGGAGGAGTTGATGTAGTCAGAGGAGTTGATGAAGCGAGCTTGGAGGAGAAGTAGGTCTTGGCCTTGGAGTACTTGATGTCCTCAATCACTTGGCGCTTGGCCTTCGATGCTTGGTGGACCAACTCAACCATGTTGGAGTATGGTTGGAACTCCACGATCCTCTTGATGGGGTAATTGAGGCCATTGAAGAAACGAGCAATGGTTTGTTCCTCGGACTCTTGGATGTTGGCTCGCATCATAGTGAGCTCCATCTCCTTGTAGAACTCCTCAACGGTCTTGGTGCCTTGCTTCAACTTTTGGAGCTTGTTGAAGAGGTCGGTCATGTAGTGAGTTGGGACAAAGCGAGCATGCATCTCTTTCTTCATCTCTTCCCAAGTGTCAATCGGAGGTTCACCCTTTTCTTCCCTAAGAGTGAGGACTTGCTCCCACCAAGTTTTGGCATAATCTTCAAACTCAAGCGATGCCATAGCCACTTTCTTGGCACCGGAGTAGTTGTGGATGCGGAATATTTTGTCAACCTTGAGTGCCCATGAGAGGTATGCCTCGGCATCTTCTTCACCCTTCAACTTCGGCATGGTGAACTTGAGTCTTCCAAACATGTTTTCTTCATCCTCCAAGTTTCTTCTACAAGGAGGGGCGCCTTCATCTCTTGCGGCTAGAGGAGGAATAGGAGGTCTTCTACGGCCAACCATAGCATTGGGTTGGCGTTGGAGGTGCACACTTGCTTCACTTGGTTCACGGTGAGGATGTGGTTGAAGATCTTGTCGTGGTTGTTGACGATGCTCAAGGTTGGGTCTCTCATCTTGATCATGGTGTGGCTCTCCTCGTCCACGTTGGTCATGGCGAGGGTGGCGGCGGAGATCTCGCCGAGGTTGATCTTGAGGACCTTGGTCTTGGGGTTGGTCGTCACGCCCATGGTGGGCATGGCGATCCGCTTGGTGACGATCTTGTTGTAGGACTTGGTCTTGTGGAGGTCGCTCATGTGGACGAGCATGGCGATGTATTTCTCCACGCCTAGAGTTGTGGCGAGAGTCTTCATGACGAGCATGTGGGCGATGAGGTCGATGATGGTCTTCATGCCTTGAGGAAGAGCTTGAGGACGAAAGGCCACCATGAGAGTAGTAATCTTGTGGCGAGCTTGATGAAGAGGAAGTAGAGCGGTGTCGGCTATGGCGACCCAAGTTGGTGATGGCGCGCTCGAGGCTATCCATGCGCCGCTCCATGTTTGCATCATTAGCCGCCATTTGGCCATTCAAGTTGTCCGTAGCTTCACGAAGAAGAGCCAAGTCTTGGTTCACGGTGGAGAAGTTGTGAGCCACCTCATCGTATTGCTCATCGATGCGTGTCTCGAAGAGGGCTAGTTGCTCCTTGAACTCTTGTCGATGCGTCCATAGGTTGTGTTGAGTCACCAACCTCTCGGTGTTGCGAAGAACTTCTTCATCCCTTGGGGTATCTCCGTTCCTATCCATGATGGAAAGACAAGAACTATGTTGTGTATGTTAGTGGAAGGAGACTACCTCGCACTCTTACCAAGGTAAGATAGTATTGAGGCAATCCACCAAGCTAAAATCAAGATCAAGTGTATCGGGACACACGCAAAACCACACGCAAAAGCTAGCAAATATGGTGTTAGGCGAGTGTTGTGGAAAGCCAAAAGACAAATCCAAGATCGAGTATGTTGTTAAAAGTGGGTGAGGTCCAAAAATCCAAATGTCAATGTGAAGATCACTATAAACACGGAAAAAGTTGTGGAACACACACACGAGATAAGCGGGGTTAGTGCAACCAAAAGTGAGCGGAAAAGTGTATGTATAAGTGCTCGGTGTCACACTAACACAAGGAGAGCTAAAGCTTCGGTTGCAAAGGAAGAGACAACAAGATTCACACGCGGCATCTCTTCTCTTACCTCTCTTTTGCTTAAAAGCTTTTTCTCTTTTGTATATGGTGGCACTTGCACTCATTTGTATCTTTGGTGGCACTTGCACACTTTTGTATGTATGGGTATATGGATGTATGGATGTATGGATGTATGGTGCTACTCGCACTCTTTTTTTGTTTTTGGGGCTTTTTCACGCACTATGTTAGCGTTAGCCTCGCTTTTGCTATCTTGCCACATGAGTGTTTGCTTGGATGCTTTACTCAACACGACACACACACCTCACAATGCGGGGCCACGTGCAATGTCTCGCAACACTAAACAAGCAATGCTCGATGGGATAGATCGCAAAAGGAAGAGGGGTTACAAGGGGACAGCTGCAAGTTATACCTGCGATGATGGTGGTGGTGGTGGTGGTGATCGCCGGAAATCGAGCTCGAAGGAGGGCGCGGAGATGCGCCCGGTCTAGGGCCGGTTGAACCGGACTGATGACCGGTGGATCCGGTTGCCGCCCGGTCGACAGGGTTCTGGGCCGGCTCGTCCGGTCGGGGGTCCGGTTGACCGGATTCTCAACCGGGTTTCGCGATTTCTCTCTCCTGTTCTTCCCCAAACCAAATCCAAAGAGCAAATCGACGGGAAAACGATGGAATTGGAGGCTCAAAGTTGGGGAAATAGTAGATCAAGCACAACAACACAAGATCCACGGACCAAAACCACTCAAAACGCAACCAAATCACAGATCGGTCAAGAGGCAATTTGGGGCTATTTTTGGGGATTTTTTGGAAAATTTTCTAGAAACGAAATCGGGTGGGTGGAGGGTCAAATCCGCGGTAACCAAGAGCTGTTGATACCATATGATGAGGTCTAAGACCCCGGGAGTGGCCCGATCTCGCGGTTTGACCCCGAAGACCTAGGGGAGAGGTGGGAGAACGCGAGGAACACGAAGAACACGACGAACACCGAGACTCACGCACGCACACCAACCCGATACACCCGATGCTTACCTCTGTGGCTCGATGGACCACGCCAATAGAATCTCCGAGGAAGAGGCACGTGGCAGAAATCCCGGAGAGAGATTGGGGTTGGAGAGGAAGAGCTTGATGAGGGAGAGAGAGTAACTTGTACTAGAATCTCACTCAACAAGATCAAAGTCAACAACCAAGGTGCCTTGATTACAGAGGGATGATAGCCCTAGGGAGACTAAGCTCAAAGGTAAGTTTGAGTTCAAAACAAGTCTAAGGGGTAAAGGAGGGGTCCAAGCTACTTATATAGGCACACATGGCCAGCAAGGGCGAACAGGTACGCGAATGGATAACTTAAGGCAGTTTGGTGGGTCATTCCCGTCAGACCCGGTTTGGATCCGGTCTGATCGGGCCTATGACCGGGCGGTCCGGTCATGGGTCCGGTTGACCGGGCGCAAACCGGGAATCTGCGAGGTTTCCGGTCTTCGTCCGGTACGAGGGAGCTGCGCCGGTTGGCGCCCGGTGGACCGGGCCTATGACCGGGTCGCCCGGTTGTGGGGCTGGTCTGACCAGGTCCTGGACCGGCCAGCGTCCTTCTCTTCCTTGGAGCGCTTCGATCGACGTCGGGTTCGGCTTCGTGATCATCTCCATGTCCAGCTGCTCCTCTCCTTCCCTTGGCCATGGCGTGTCCTCCTCTCCGGGGTCTTGATGCGCCTTGTACCTAATTACCCATAACACATTGGCATGAGGTAGCATTCCGTCCAAAGGGGTACCAAGATCAAGGGTGGTGAGGAGCGAGTTTACCTCGTCATGTAGAGCTTTAACTCGGGCTCGTGTCATCGGTCCACTTGGGGGACTTGTTGGTCTTGGTGTAGCGACGTCGGTGAGCGGGGCTACATCAACATTGATGCTAAGAGAATTAAATTGAATGATAATTCTACTTATATGTGGCACTGTCGTCTTGGTCATATTGGAGTGAAACGCATGAAGAAACTCCATACCGATGGATTACTTGAATCACTTGACTTTGAGTCACTTGATAGATGCGAAGCATGTCTGATGGGAAAAATGACTAAGACTCCATTTTCTGGTATGATGGAGCGAGCTACTGACTTATTGGAAATCATACATACCGATGTGTGCGGACCAATGAGTGTAGCATCACGCGGTGGTTATCGTTATGTTCTAACCTTCACAGATGATCTGAGTAGATATGGGTATATCTATTTCGTGAAACATAAATCCGAAACTTTCGAGAAGTTTAAGGAATTCCAAAGTGAAGTAGAAAATCAACGTAACAAGAAGATTAAATTTCTACGATCTGATCGCGGAGGTGAATATCTGAGTTATGAGTTTGGCATGCATTTAAAGAAATGCGGAATACTTTCACAATTGACACCGCCGGGAACACCACAACGAAACGGTGTGTCCGAACGTCGTAATCGAACTCTCTTAGATATGGTTCGTTCTATGATGTCTCTTACTGATTTGTCGTTATCATTTTGGAGTTATGCATTAGAGACAGCCGCATTCACTTTAAATAGAGCACCATCAAAATCCGTAGAAACGACACCGTATGAATTATGGTTTAGTAAGAAACCTAAGCTGTCGTTCCTTAAAGTTTGGGGTTGCGAAGCCTATGTAAAGAAGTTACAACCGGACAAGCTAGAACCCAAAGCGGAGAAATGCGTCTTCATAGGATACCCTAAGGAAACTATAGGGTACACTTTCTATCACAGATCCGAAGGCAAAATCTTTGTTGCTAAGAACGGAACCTTTGTTGAGAAAGAATTTCTCACTGAAGAAGTGACTGGAAGAAAAGTAGAACTCGATGAGATAGATGAATCTTTACTTGTTGATCAGAGTAGCGCAGTACCGGAAGCTGTTCCTGTACCGCCTACACCGGTAACAGAGGAAGCTAATGATAATGATCATGAAACTTCGAACGAGGAAACTACTGAACCTCGCAGATCGACAAGGGAACGTGCCACTCCTGATTGGTATGATCCTTGTCTAAATGTCATGATTGTGGACAACAATGATGAGGACCCTGCGACGTATGAAGAAGCAATGATGAGCCCAGATTCCAACAAATGGCAAGAAGCCATGAAATCCGAAATGGGATCCATGTATGATAACAAAGTATGGACTTTGGTAGACTTACCTGATAGCCGCAAGGCTGTCGAGAACAAATGGATCTTCAAGAGAAAAACAGATGATGATGGTAATATTATTGTCTATAAAGCTCGACTTGTCGCAAAAGGTTTCCGACAAATTCAAGGAGTTGACTACGATGAGACTTTCTCACCTGTAGCGAAGCTAAAATCTGTGAGGATTTTGTTAGCAATAGCTGCATTTTTCGATTATGAGATTTGGCAGATGGATGTCAAAACGGCGTTCCTTAATGGAGACATTGAGGAAGAGTTGTATATGGTACAACCCAAAGGTTTTGTCGATCCTACAAATGCTGACAAAGTATGCAAACTTTAGTGTTCAATCTATGGACTGAAGCAAGCATCAAGAAGTTGGAACCGACGCTTCGATAAGGTGATCAAAGACTTCGGGTTTATACAGTATCATGGAGAGGCCTGTATTTACAAGAAAGTGAGTGGGAGCTCTGTAGCATTCCTGATATTATATGTAGATGACATATTATTAATTGGGAATGATATAGAACTATTAAGCAGTGTAAAAGGTTATTTGAATAATAGTTTTTCAATGAAAGACCTTGGTGAAGCATCATATATATTAGGCATCAAGATTTATAGAGATAGATCAAGATGCCTAATAGGGCTATCACAGAGTACATACCTGGACAAGATTCTAAAGAAGTTTAGAATGGACGAAAGTAAGAAAGGGTTCTTACCTATGTTACCAGGCAAGGTCTTGAGTAAGACTCAAGGACCAGCTACGGCAGAAGAAAGAGAAAGGATGAGTATATCCCCTATGCCTCGGCAGTAGGATCTATCATGTATGCCATGCTATGTACTAGACCGGATATAGCACATGCTGTTAGTTTGACTAGCAGATATCAAAGTGATCCAGGAATGGAACACTGGACAGCTGTCAAGAATATCCTGAAGTACTTGAAAAGAACTAAGGATATGTTTCTTTGTTATGGAGGTGACCAAGAGCTCGTTGTAAGTGGTTACACCGATGCAAGTTGGAACACTGATCCTGATGACTCTATGTCACAGTCTGGGTACGTGTTTATATTGAATGGTGCTGCAGTAAGCTGGGCAAGCTCGAAGCAGTGCACGGTGGCGAAGTCTTCAACAGAATCATAGTACATAGCGGCTTCAGAGGCTTCATCAGAAGCGATATGGATGAAGAGGTTCATTGTAGAGCTTTGTGTGGTTCCTAGTGCATTGGACCCACTAGTCATCTACTGTGACAACATGGGTGCCATCGCCAATGCACAAGAACCAAGGTCACACAAGAGGCTGAAGCATATCAAGCTGCGTTACCACTCGATTCGCGAGTACATCGAAGATGGAGAAGTAAAGATTTGCAAAGTACACGCTGATCTGAATGTAGCAGATCCGTTGACTAAAGCTCTCCCTAGGGCAAAGCTTGACCAACACCAGAATGCCATGGGTGTTTGGTACATTACAATGTAATCTAGATTATTGACTCTAGTGCAAGTGGGAGACTGTTGGAGATATGCCCAAGAGGCAATAATAAAAGTGGTTATTATATATCTTTATGTTTATGATAAATGTTTATATACCATGCCATAATTGTATTAACCGAAACATTGATACATGTGTGATATGTAAACAAAAAAGAGTCCCTAGTATGCCTCTTAACTAGCTTGTTGATTAATGGATGATTAGTTTCATAATCATGAACGTTGGACGTTATTAATAACAAGGTTATATCATTGTATGAATGATGTAATGGACACACCCAATTAAGCATAGCATAAGATCACGTCATTAAGTTATTTGCTATAAGCTTTCGATACATATTTACCTAGTCCTTATGACCATGAGATCATGTAAATCACTTATACCGGAAAGGTACTTTGATTACATCAAATGCCACTGCGTAAATGGGTGGTTATAAAGGTGGGATTAAGTATCCGGAAAGTATGAGTTGAGGCATATGGATCAACAGTGGGATTTGTCCATCCCGATGACGGATAGATATACTCTGGGCCCTCTCGGTGGAATGTCGTCTAATGACTTGCAAGCATATGAATAAGTTCATAAGAGACCACATACCACGGTACGAGTAAAGATTACTTGTCAGGAGACGAGGTTGAACAAGGTATAGGGTGATACCGATGATCAAACCTCGGACAAGTAAAATATCGCGTGACAAAGGGAATTGGTATTGTATGTGAATGGTTCATTCGATCACTGAAGTCATCGTTGAATATGTGGGAGCCATTATGGATCTCCAGATCTCGCTATTGGTTATTGGTCAGAGAGAGTACTCAACAATGTCCACATAGTTCGCGAACCGTAGGGTGACACACTTAAGGTTTGATGTTGAAATGGTAGAACTTGAATATGGAATGGAGTTCGAAGTATTGTTCGAAGTCTCGGATGGGATCCCGGACATCACGAGGAGTTCCGAAATGGTCCGGAGAATAAGATTCATATATAGGAAGTCATTTTATAAGATTTAAAATGATCCGGAAGATTTTACAGAAGGTTCTAGAAGGTTCTAGAAAAGTCCGGAAGGAATCACTAAGGAAGGAGGAGTCCCGGAGGGACTCCACCTCCCCATGGCCGGCCAACCCTAGAGGGGGGAGTCCAAGGTGGACTCCACCAAGGGGGCCGGCCACCCCCCCCCACATGGAAGGGGGGAATCCCACCCCAAGTGGGATTCCCACCTTGGGTAGGTTTCCCTACTACATGGAAGGTTTTGGGTTGGGGTCTTATTCGAAGACTTGTAGTCCAACACTTGGGGGTTCCACCTATATAATGAGGGGCCAAGGGGAGGGGGCCGGCCACCCCAAGACCACAAGGTGGCCGCACCCCCTAGTGGCCGGCGCCCCCCTCTCCCAAACCCTAGCCGCCCCCTCTCTCCTCCACCACTCCCGCACGCTTAGCAAAGCTCTGCCGGAGTTGTCCACCACCACCGCCACCACGCCGTCGTGCTGCCGGATTCAAGGAGAAGCTACTACTTCCGCTGCCCGCTGGAACGGGGAGGTGGACATCGACTTCATCAACACCGAACGTGTGACCGAGTACGGAGGTGCTGCCCGATCGTGGCACCGTGATCAAGATCTTCTACGCGCTTTTGCAAGCGGCAAGTGATCGTCTACCGCAGCAACAAGAGCCTCATCTTGTAGGCTTTGGAAATCTTCAAGGGTGAGTCTCGATCATCCCCTCGTTGCTACCGTCTTCTAGATTGCATCTTCGCTTGGATTGCGTTCTCGCGGTAGGAAAATTTTTGTTTTCTATGCAACGAATCCCTACAAACACAACCTATGGATGCAACGCCAAGAGTTCATGGAGCAACTCACCCTCTTCGAGACACGCATCGACGAGCAATACGACGAAGTGGCACACAACTTCTCCGTTGTGAACCAAGACTTGGCTCTACTTCGTGAAGCTACGGACAACTTGAATGGCCAAATGGCGGCCAATGATGTGAACATGGTGCGGCGCATGGATAGACTCGAGCGCGCCATCACCAACTTGGGTCGTCATCGCCGACACCGCTCTACTTCATCATCATCAAGCTCGTCACAAGATTACGACACTCATGGTGGCCATTCGTCCTCAAGCTCCACCTCAAGGCATGAAGACCATCATCGACCTCATCGCCCACATGTTCGTCATGAAGACTCTCGCTCCAACTCTAGGCGAGGAGAATTCCATCGCCATGCTCGTCCACATGAACGTCCTCCACAAGACCAAGTCCTACAACAAGATCGTCACCAAGCGGATCGCCATGCCCACTGACATAGGCATCCCCAATGGGCCTGCCGAAGATAGTACCCGGGGTTTACTGAAGGCCCACTACCCAAAGAATAAGAAGATTCGGAAGCCCAAGATATTGTTAAGGAAAGCTAGAGTTGTAATAGGAAGCATTATTTGTAATCTTGTGGGATTAGTTAGAAACCTTCCCGGACTCTGTAACTTGTACAATACGAATCCCTCGGCTCCGCCTCCTATATAAGGGGGAGTCGAGGGACAAAGCAAGCATCGAATCATTGTCTCTCAAACCCTAGTTTTCATAATCGTCGAGTACTTTTCGGCTGAAACCTTCGAGATCTACTTGCCCTCTACTTCCAACTAAACCCTAGTCTACAAACCGTAGGCATTGATAAGTTGATACCTTGTCAATTGGCGCCATCTGTGGGAACTAGAGGCGTCAAGGATCCGATCTCGATGGCACGTTCAAGATCGTCGACTTCATCAACCGCAAGCAACACGATGGATCGAGGTAAACAGATCGTAACTGGTCTTGTCGATTTTGTTCCTCACCCGCCCTCCCGTTTGGATGCATATGCGTATCTGGAGGAGCCTATGGAGATGACGTTCGGAAGATTTCACTTTCGCGTCGAGAAAGAGGGATCGTATCGTGTCGAAATTCCGATTTCGTCGGGATCGTCGGCGGTCGATTCCGATTTTTAAGCTATACATCGTCAACCGAATAAGGAGAAGAAGAAACTTCGACGTCACGCTTCATCAGCACCAGGGCAAGAGAAAAACTTGCCAAGATCTTCAGCGACATGTCGTTTGAGTCACCTGCAGACTCCTATATAAGCGATGACTCAAGCAGTGTCGACAGCTTCAACTTCATCGACAAATCCACTACAGTGGGCAAGGTCTTCGCCAATCTTCATGATGGTGTCACCAAACCCAGCATAGATCTGAATACAAAGTATCATCAGATTTATGTCATCGGAGAGCCAAGCCGTGACCAGGAGGAAACATCTGAGGCTTTCGACGATTTGGGAAATCCATACGTCGATCCCTCTAATTTGCGACAAGGCCTAGGCAATAAATATATCGGGCCACAGCCGCGAGATAGAGTCCAACTTCCGCAAGCAGCATGGGATAGAGCCGCAAGAGCTATGGATGGCTCAGAACCAATGGCCACCACAGCCACGCCAGAAGAGTTACAAGCATATCAATACAGGCTCGCACGAGCCGCAAGGAAATTGGAAAAACAGACAACTGAGTTAAACAGAAGAAAAGAGGCAGCCTCTGCGTCAAGTAGGCGAAGGGCAGAGCTGAGTCGATAATCTAGAACTTCGGGTGATAGCCACAGAGAAGCTCGGAACAGAGCAAGATCAAGGTTACAAAACGTACCTGAAGGAGAAAGAAAGCAGTTGGTTCAAAACCTCGACATGTCTTTTATGTCGATAGACACGAGAGGGAACATCATCCCCAAGACACCAGAAGCTGGGTACATGGAGACACAGGCTTTCATCCTTGCATCCAGGCCACCACCAGGAGATCCAAGGGAGGCATTATATAACATGGCAATGGCAGGAGTTGGAGCCATGGGAACGGCATTTGCATCAACACCTCCCGAGGGAACAGCAAGGCAAAATAGTCCACGACCTGCGGCAGCAACAGCAGCAGCTCCCGAAGGACCAAGTGGAGCAAGGGACACGGCAGCACAAGCAAGGGTCGACAGAGCGCGACAAAGCAGAAGAGAACATCGGTAGTCCCCAGAGCTAAACGACGAGGATATGTGTGGTTTGCCATGCTTCACAAGGAGAGTTCGAAAAACTTGAGTCCCTTCAGGATTCAAGTTACCCGATAACTTCAAGAAATTCGATGGCCTTCAAGATCCAGAGGATTGGCTAGTTGATTACCTCGAGACGGTAAGGCTCACAGGAGGAACCAGAGCAACAGCTATGCAAAGCATCCAAGTGCATTTAAGTGGAGCCGCACGATCTTGGATAAAGAAACTTCCTCCAGGATCTATCGACAGCTGGGATAGCTTCGAGGACGTGTTCGTCAAGAACTTCCGATCCACATGTAAAAAACCTGCGTCATTAGAGGAACTGAGGGCATGCCGACAAAAGCCAGACGAGCCAATGAGAAAGTATATCCAAAGGTGGAATATCATCAAAAACTCGGCAGAAAACATATCTGACGAGAGAGCAATAGACGCGTTTGTCGCAGGTATCAGGCGTGGAGATTTTGTCGAGGACTTGGGGAGGACCAATCCAAAGACAGTATCTGCACTAATGGAAATAGCAAACAGATGGGCAGATGGAGAAGATGCTGTTCACAACAAACGGCATAGGTCGCCAGAGGAAGACCGCGGTCGAAATTATCAACCAAGGCGACAATTTCCTCGGCAGTACTCGAGTTATGACGCTCCAGGTCAAATCTCGGCTGGCTTCCGAGCAAGCACCGGAGGAAACAACAGAGATGATTACTAGAGAAGCAATGAGCAACGAAGCGACAATAGAGATGACTCTTGAAACAATAGGCAAAATAGCGGGCCAAGGTTTCAGAGACCTTTCGTATCTCCCGAAGATATGATGAACGGGCCGTGTCAGATGCATTTTTTCCTCGACAAAGAACGGAAAAGACAACAGACATCTGCAGAAGGATTGTAGAAATTTCCAGGCAATGCTAAGGTATGCAGGGCATGCTAATGCTCAGGCAGCACAGAGAAATCCTCGAGAACCCAGGAGTGAGATTCACTTGCCACCTCCTCCCGCGATTACAGACGACAATCGACATCAACTCAGAATAGCAGCAGCACCAGCACCACCGCCTTACGTTGATCCTAACTCTAAAGGAGCGGTCTCGATGATTCAGAAGGGAAGGCCATCCAATAGAGCTCAGAAAGTAATCTCGCGGCAGGTGTTCATGGCAGAAAAAATGCCTCCACCAACAGTCGAGTACCTTAATTGGTTAGGGCAAGACATTGGCTTCACCATAGCGGATCATCCACAGCAAGTTCCTCGACCAGGGCAGTCAGCACTCATACTACCAGCGGTCATCGCAGGATTTGACGTATCTCGCGTGTTTATAGATGGCGGCAGCAGCTTAAACCTTATGTACGCAGATACATTAAGGAAGATGAACATATCCCTAGCAAACCTGAAGCCAACAGACACGAGATTCCATGGTATCACACCAGAAAAGCCAAGTTATCCGCTGGGGAAGATTAATCTCGGCGTTTAGTTTGGGACCCGAGAAAATTACAGAATCGAGAACTTGGAGTTTGAAGTCGTAGATTTTTCGTCACTGTACCACGCTCTGTTGGGACGACCAGCATATGCTAGATTTTTGGCGGTACCACATTACACGTACCTGTTGTGGAGAATGCCTGGACCTAAGGGACCAATCACAGTCAAAGGAAGCTTCGCCCTAGCCGATAAATGTGATAAGGATTTTCATCGTATATCAGAAACTTTCGGGATGCAAGCTGAGTATTTGGCGTCAAGGCTCATGACTGACTACGACGTGCTGCCAGACGTTGGAAGGCCAAATAAAGAATCAACTTTCAATACTGAGAAAAATTCTAAGGAGGTGCAGATTCACCCGACAGACCCGAAAAAGACGACGTCCATCGCAAACGACATGGACCTCGCATAGGAAAGCGCGCTCGTCGAGTTCCTCCGTGAGAACTGGAAAATCTTTGCATGGTGTCCAGCTGACATGCCAGGAGTACCCAGGGAACTTGCCGAGCACCACCTAAACTTGGATCCATTAGCGAGACCAATCAAACAACCTTTGCGGCGTTTTTCGGAACCAAACCGCAAGGCTATGCTGTCAGAAATTGATCGACTAAGAGAAGCTGATTTTATCAAGGAGCTGCATACAGAGGCCACATGGGTAGCAAATCCAGTGTTGGTGCCAAAGAAAAACACTAAAGTCCTTCGCATGTGCGTCGACTTTACGTGTCTCAATAAACATTGTCCAAAGGATCACTTTCCCCTCCCGAGGATCGACCAAATTATCGACTCCACGGCAGGATGCAAACGTCTTTCCTTCCTGGACGCATATTCTGGTTATAACCAGATTAGATTGAAGGAAGAGGATGAAGTCAAAACAGCGTTCATCACACCTTATTGCGTGTTTTGCTACAGAACAATGCCCTTTGGTCTGAAAAACGCGGGAGCAACATATCAGAGGATGATGCAGAAGTGTTTGGCGACACAGATTGGAAAAAATGTGCAAGTGTACATCGACGATATCGTCATAACGTCAAAAAAGGGGGCGACGCTGATCGAGGATCTCAAGGAAACCTTTGACAACCTCGACAAATTCTGCCTCAAGCTGAACCCGACGAAGTGCTCCTTCGGCGTTCCAGCAGGAGAACTTCTTGGGTTTCTAGTTTCAGCAAGACGGATTGAAGGAAATCCCGACAAAATACAAGCTATCGTAACAATGAGGAAGCCAACAAAGTTGAAAGAAATACAGCAATTAACTGGGCGAGTCGCAGCTTTAAGCAGATTCGTCGCCAGGCTGGGAGAAAAAGCGTTACCGTTCTACGCTTTAATAAAGCAAGGGGAGAAATTCCAGTGGATCGAAGAAGCCGATAGAGCTTTCGAGGATCTGAAACGCACAATCTCGACACCACCAATCTTGGTGGCGCCGAAGGAAAAGGAACCTCTCCTGCTGTACATTGCAGCCACACCCCAGGTGGTTAGCACGGTGCTAGTCGTCGAAAGAGAAGAAGAAGGAAAACTCCATGGAGTGCAAAGGCCGGTATATTTCATCAGTGAAGTTTTATCGCCTTCCAAACAGCGGTACCCGCAGCATTTAAGCTAGCATATGGAGTGATTACAACGGCAAGAAAGTTGCGCCACTATTTTTCGGCACACCCGATAATAGTAGTCAACGAAGCACCTCTTTCAAATATACCGAACAATCCAGAGCACAGACGTGTCTCCCTTTGGGGAATAGAACTTTCCCCTCGGGACATCACGTATGAAAAAAGAAAGGCAATCAAGTCGCAAGTTTTGCCAGATTTCATTGCAGAGTGGATGGAGCTGCAGAACACGGGACCCCCAGATTTGTCGAGAACTTGGACCATGAACTTTGATGGATCCAAGAGAGTAGAAGGAGCTGGCGCAGGAGTGATACTTGTATCACCCGAAGGCGACAAATTAAAGTATGTCCTACGGATGACGTTCCCAAACGCATCCAACAATGAAGCAGAATACGAAGCCCTCATACACGGGATGAAGATGGCGAAAGCTTGCGGCGCAACTCGACTAAAAATCTTTGGCGACTCACAATTGGTGGCTCAGCAAGTTATGAACCAATGTGATGCAGTCAATGATAGCATGGTAGCATACAAGGAGGTGTACAATGAGCTTGAGAAGCTGTTTGATGGATGCAAGGTAAATCACATCAGTAGGTTGAGCAATGATGAAGCCGATGTTCTCGCAAACATCGGGTCGCAGTGCCTTCCAATCCTGCCAGGTGTATTTTGGGAAGAAATAGCGGAAAGATCCACAAAGCCGAAGAAGACGCAGAAAAAAGCAAAAGAGGAAAAAACTTCGGCGCCCCTCAAAGGAGCCGTGGATGACGATGAGGACCAAGAGCTTGTGATGATGGTAGAAGTTCCTTGGATGCAAGCGTACATATCGTATATCCTTAGGAAAGAAATACCCGACGATCCAGTTGTGGCAAGGCGAATTATTCGACGATCCAAAGCTTTCACAGTGGTCAAAGGGGAGTTATACAAGCGAAGTATTTCAGGCGTCCTGCAAAGGTGCGTCACACCCGAAGAAGGAAGGATAATCCTAAAGGATGTGCATGAAGGAATATGTGGTCACCACGCGAGCAGTCGAGCTATTGCAGCCAAGGTTTTTCGGGCAGGATTTTACTGGTTGACAGCAATTGAGGACGCCAAAGAAATAGTACAAACCTGCGATGCGTGCCAGAGATTCGCCGCAAAACCTCACTCTCCGGCGGCAGAGCTAATGCCAATGCCATTGTCGTGGCCCTTTGCCCAATGGGGACTCGATATGGTGGGCAAGTTGCACAAAGCTTCGCCAGGAGGATATGAGTACCTGTTGGTTGCTGTCGATAAATTCACCAAGTGGGTAGAAGCGAAGCCAATAAACTCACCAGATGCAGCGTCGGCAATAAAGTTCGTGAAAGGCCTCGTTTTTCGGTTTGGAGTGCCGCATAGCATTGTCACAGACAACGGCACTAATTTTACAGCTAAGGAGTTCAAGACATACTGCGCAGAAGTAGGCATCAAATTGCACTTTGCGTCAGTTGGACACCCGCAAACCAATGGCCAAGTCGAAAAAGCCAATGGTATCATCTGCAACGGCATTAAAAAGCGCCTCCTAGGACCGCTTGAAAAGGCTCGGCATACTTGGCCAGAAGAATTGCCAAGTATTTTGTGGAGCATCCGAACAACACCAAATACGGCGACACAAGAAACTCCGTTTTTTCTCGTCCACGGTGCCGAAGCAGTACTACCAATCGAAATAGAGCATGATTCTCCAAGAGTAACAGAGTATGACGAGGAAACATCACGAAAAGCTCGGGAGGACGATATGGATGCACTCGATGAAGCTCGAGATGAAGTACTATCACGAGTTACCAAGTACCAGCAGGACCTGAAAAATTACCACAGTCGACGATTGCGGCCCAGATCTTTCCAGGTCGGTGATTTGGTCCTACGGCTTAACCAGCAAAGTACTGAAAAGCTTGAGTCACCATGGTTGGGACCTTACGTCATCACGGAAGTCATCGATGGAGGAGCATACAAGATCAAGGACAAGAAGACAGGGGTTCCCGAGAAAAACCCCTGGAACGTGGCGCAGCTCAGGCGGTTCTACTCTTAGAGTCAAAATATAGTCCTCCTCTGTAAAAATACAATGTACTGAAACGCCCGCGAGTTTTCAGACGCACTCTTTTCCTTTTCGGGGCACCGAGTGGGGCCGAAAAGGTTTTTAATGAGGCGGGCTCGCGGTGCTGCAATATAATAAAGATAGTGGAGATATACTTCTTATTCGGGGGCTCAATGCCTTCAAGTTACAAAATATACACAATATAGATAAACTAGACTTACCGAAATATTTCGCCTTGGTACAAGAATACCTCGCCAAATAGAACATCGGGAGCTAACAATTATAAACATAGTGTGCTCGTCAAAATTTTACTGCTTTGGTTTGAAAACCTCGCAACAAAAATATAGAACGTCACCACCAAGACACTCGGGGGCTCGTACCCATCGACAGCAAAATATATATATCTTCTTGCAACAAGAGAAAAAACTTCGGGATAACAAAACAGTATAAACTCTAGCCAAAGGCTCGGGAGCTTCACAATATAGATTACACTTCACAATGTACATAAGAGTTCGACAAAAATATAGACATAGCTCCTTGCAGTATAAGTACAACTCAGTTAAGGCCTAATATACTATCTATGGATAAACCTTTGGTTGTCTTGTGCTCAGCATAGGCCCCCTTGACGAAGAATTCCGAATCCATCCGAAGAAGGTCATCCATCATCGCCTCAGCCACAAGAGTAACCATCTCGTTGATTGAGTCAATGTTATTTTTTCGCCGCGATTTCTTGGCCAAGCAGTCAGCGACAATCGTCGTCAGGTCCAATTTGGGATGGCAAATATGTATCATAATCATGGCTGATGTAGCCCCGCTCACCGACGACGCTACACCAAGACCAACAAGTCCCCCAAGTGGACCGATGACACGGGCTCGAGTCAAAGCACTACATGATAAGGTGAACTCAATCCTCACTACCCTTGACCTCGATACCCCATTGGATGGACTGCTACCTCAGGCCGATACTCTCTGTGTTATCAGATACGAACCTCGAGCGAAGGACGCTACAGCAGACCCGAAGCTGGACAAGGAAGAAGGAGAAGAAGAGGGCCAGCTGAAGGACGCCTCGTGGCCGGCATCGCCGGCCTCAGCACCGGCATCGCCGGCCTGCTCACCGGCATCGCCGGCCTCAAGCTCCCCAAGATCGCTGCCCCTCCACCGAAGACGCGACGAGAGCCAAGACCGGCACCGCCGGCCTCGAAACAGCTGCATCGCTGCCCCACCAAAGATCGCTGCCAAACCTCACGGCATCGCTGCCGGCCCCACCCCGGTTGACTTCATCTCAACCGTTGATTTCGCATCTATGGACCAGGATAATTTATGTAATGCCGACTTTACCCCTGTACGAATCTGGGCCTATAAATACCTCACCCCTTCCTCCAGATTAGGGTTAGAGATGAACTAAGAAGAAACTTGAGCTTTGCTCTTACCCATGTGGGAAACCCTTCTAGATCTACCAATCTATGAAGCTACCTACTCTTCTAGGTGATGGATCTCTTCCATTCTAGGAATTCTGGTGTTTGTGGATCTTTTGCTTTTGCAATTCTATCTATTTGCACTCTTTTCCTCTTTGGAACTCTATCCATTGCTATTGCCAATCTTTTGTGAGGGATTCTACTCCTTGTGGGTCTTTTTCTTGCAATTCCATTGGGTTGGTGTATCGGGCCAACGAAGAAAAACCGGTTGTGTGTGTGTGTTGCGTTTGTATCTTCGATCCATCCCGAAATCCACCCGTGTTCTTCGTGTTCATCCACCTCCCCCACGAATCCCATCCAAATCCGTGAAGATCGGGCAGACCCTTGGGCTTAGCCCTTATCATATGGTATCAAGAGCTCCTTGGTTGCCACGGATTTGACCCCCACAACCCCCAATTCCATCAATTTCGCCCAAAAAAAATTCCAAAATTTTTTCCCAAAAAATAGCCCCAAATTGGCCTTGGATCGATCTCTCGATTTGTTGAGTTATTTGTGGTTTTGTTCCAATAGAAACTTGTCTTTGGTGTTGATCTACTATTCCCCCAACTTTTCCCACCAGTTTGTGCCAATTTTCCCACGAAATCGAAGATTTTTGGGTCAGTTTTCCGCCAAATCGACGAACAGCAGCTGAGGCCGGCATCGCGCCCCAAGACGCCGGCACTACGTCAGGCCAAAGGCAAGATCGCGCCGCCTGCCAGAACGCTGCATCGCCGCTGGCCCCGAAATTTTTCACACTTTCTTTGTTTTCGTTTTGGCACTTCCCATTTGTGTTTGGTCTTCGGTTTTGAGTGCCATTTCAGCTACCACAAGCTTCCGCAACATCGACAACGACGACGGCACCCCGAGGATTCAAGCGGTTCATTTGACACCTTCACCACCATAGCAAGTTCAAGATCGTCGGCCACAATCATCAAGTGGTATAACTTGCTCCTAAATTGTAGCCCTAGCCTCTTTTGCGTATCTTTACTATCGAGAGTGGCTTTCTAGTGTTGCGAAGCATTGCGCAAGCGTCCCGACCGTGAGGGTGTGCGTGTGTTGAGCAAAGCTTCGAAGCAAGCTCGTGTGAAAAGATAAGCAAAAGAAGTGTGACATACTTACATAGATAGTAGTATCCTTACATAGTGAGAAAAAGGAAGAAAAATACAAAAAGAAAAAGAAAAAAAAAGTGTGTGAGTGACACCTATACACAAAAGAGTCCAAAGCTTTTAAGCAAAAGAGAGAAAAGAGAAGAGAGGCGTCTTGCGCAAATCTTGTTGCTTCTCAATTTTGCAACCAAGCCACGGTCTCTCTTGCGTTAGCGTGACACCGAGCTAGTAGTCTTCGTTAGGACCATTTTGTTCTTGCTCATTTTCCAAGTCGCGCTAACCCCATTTTGTCCCACGCGTGTGTTCCTCTTTCTGTATGCCTTTTGTGATCACCGCCTTTGACTTGTGACTTTTGGACCTTACCCACTTTTGACAATAGACTTTTCGTTTGGTTCTTCCATTTGGCTTTCCACATCCATACCTAACACCATATAGAGTTTTCTTTTTGTGTGTGTAACCGGTTGTTCCTCACCTTGATACATCTTTCCAATTTTGTTGTGAGTCTTTGACTTACTTGTGAGCTTTCCTCTAACCCCACAACATAGTTCTTGTTTTAGTTGTAACCATGTCTAGTGGAGAGGGGAACCAACTACCGATGACACGGCACCAACATTGGATAGCTACTCAAGCCGTCAACAAGAGTATCCATGACCTCACGGCAAGGATCGATGAGACCGTCGCACGCTATGAAGAACGAGCTCAAGTGCAAAGACGGGACCTCAATGTCCAAGTGCAAGACATCAATGACAAGCTTGATGCTCAAGCCCATGATATGAGGGCCACACTTGCTACTCAAGGTCAACAAAACATGGCGAGCATGAGAAGGCAAGAAGAAAGGATGGCACGCCTTGAGCAAGCTATTGCCAACATCGCCAACAACCGAAGCCAACATTCAAGGTCTTCGCGCTCTCATAGTTCAAGACACCGAGCTTCATCCTCGTCTTACCATGCTTCTAATGAAGACCCACACCACCATAATGTGGATGCTCAAGTACTTCAACAACAAGCTCGAGATGTGGAGCAAGCACGTGCTCAACTTGAACAAGAGAGACTACAACAAGAAAATCGCCAAGCTCAATTCGAAGAGGAACAACATCGTCTACGTCATGATCAAGCTCTCCTTCATGCACGTGAGCAAGAATGTCTTCGCCATGAACAAGAGGCACGTCAACAACAAGGGCAACCGCGCCTATCTCAAGTGGCTAATGCTCAAAGGAACCCACCTCATGACGTCGACCAAGAAGTGAACCAAGAACGCCAAATCATCAATATTGATGCTCCGCAAGATGATGGCGCAAGAAGGAACAATAGGGACAATAGAAGACACAACCCTCTCAATTATCGAGCTCATCAAGCACTTCATGCTCACCAAGGTGAAGCAAGGAACCAAAATGAAGAAGACGCCTCAAGTGAAGCTAGTGTCATGCCACACCCCCGGCAACCTCATGGAAGGCGTCCTCCTCTTCCAAACCGCCGCCATGGAAATGAGGATCCACCTCAACAACCTCAACAACCTCAACAACCTCGCAACCATGATGAGGATGAAGATGATGCAAGACCACCTCCTAGACGCAATGACCGCAATGAAGAGGAAATATTTGGGAAGCTCAAATTCACCATGCCCAAATTCCACGGGGAAGAAGACCCCGATGCATACCTCTCTTGGGTTCTCAAGGTTGACAAGATTTTCCGCATCCAAAACTTCTCCGAAGCAAAGAAAGTGGCCATGGCATCACTTGAGTTTGAAGGATATGCAAATGTTTGGTGGGAAGAAGTGAACAAGAAGCGTGACAAGGAAGATCTAGAGCCCATTGACACATGGGAAGAGATGCAAGAAGTCATGCACAAGCGCTTTGTGCCCAACCACCATAAACGCGACCTCTTCAACAAGCTTACTCAACTCAAGCAAAGCTTCAAGTCCATTGAGGAATACTACAAGGAGATGCACATGTCCATGATGAGTGCCAATGTGGATGAGCGAGAAGAGCAAACAATGGCACGATTCTTGAATGGATTGAACATTCCCGTCAAGAGGATAGTGGAGTTCTTGCCTTACACCAACATGGTTAAATTGCTTCATCAAGCAACAAGAGCCAAGCGCCAAGTGCGAGAAGACTTAGCAAGTGCAAAAACAAAGTCCTTCTTCGCCGCAAGAAATGCAACAACCACCTCCTCAAACATCAAGAACACAAGTGCTATTGCTCCCAAGGATCCTCCTAAGCAAACGAAGAGTGCATTCAAGACAACAAGCTTCAAGCCGGATCAACCAACTATGTCCTCCAAAGCTTCCACGGGATCTAGTAACATCACTTGCTTCAAGTGTGGAGCTCAAGGACATAAATCCTTTGAATGCAAGAACACAAGAGTTATGATAACTCGAGATGATGGAGATGTGGAGTACTTGAGTGAAGGAGAATATGAAGCCTTGGTACAAGCCGCAACCAATCATGAAGATGATGACTTGGAAGACCAAGAGCAAGTCCTATGTGTGCATGATGCAAGCCTGTCCCTTGTGGTGACCAAAGTGTTGACAACCCATGCACTTCCCAATGAAGATCAAAGGTGCAACATCTTCCAAACAAGAGCCGGAATCAATGGCAAGTCAATAAAGGTTATCATCGATGGAGGGAGTTGCCACAATCTTGCAAGCACCGAACTATGCTCCAAGCTCAACCTCACACTCCGGAAGCACCCCCACCCTTACCATGTGCAATGGCTAAGTGACAATGGAAATGTCAAGATACAACACACCGTCTCCATATCCTTCAAGATTGGCGCCTATGAAGACACCGTTGAGTGTGATGTCGTACCCATGACGGTGTGCCACATGCTACTTGGTCGCCCTTGGCAATATGACAAAAGAGCAAGCCATGATGGCTACACAAATGCCTATAGCTTCAAGGTCGGCGACAAGACATTCGTCCTACGCCCAATGACTCCTAGCCAAGTAATTGCGGACAATGCAAAGGCTTTAGCGAGGGCTAAGGAAGCTACCATCACTAGTGAGATGAGTGGTGAGAGAGTGACCCACCACAAAGAAAGTGAGCGCCACAAGCCCTATATGAGTGAGATGAAGAGTGTCCTCATAGCTACCAAAAGTGAGATGAGAGAATTGCACCACAACCCATCCACCATATTGCACTACGTGCTCATTTGCAAGGGGCCATCCTCGGAGACTAACAACTTAACAACACTTCCTTCGTCTTTGTTGTCTCTTTTGAAGGAATTCCAAGATGTTTTCCCCGACGAGCTCCCTCATGGACTACCACCGCTTCGAGGGATTGAGCACCGCATCGACCTCATACCCGGCGCTCCTCTACCAAACCGCGCCGCCTACCGCACCAACCCCGAAGACACAAAGGAGATCCAACGACAAATACAAGACCTCCTCGAAAAAGGGTATGTTCGTGAAAGCTTAAGCCCTTGTGCGGTTCCCGTGATTCTTGTTCCTAAACCGGATGTGACGCAACGAATGTGTATGGATTGTCGCCCCATCAATGCCATTACCGTTCGATACCACCATCCCATTCCGCGTTTAGATGACATGCTTGATGAATTGAGTGTTGCCACGATTTTCTCTAAGATTGATTTGCGTAGAGGCTACCACCAAATCCGCATGGCAATAGGTGATGAATGGAAGACGGCATTCAAGACCAAACTTGGTCTCTATGAATGGCTTGTCATGCCATTTGGTATTTCAAATGCTCCATCTACTTTCATGCGACTCATGAATCACATCTTGCGACCTCTCATTTGCAAGAGTGTGGTTGTTTATTTCGATGATATTCTCATTTATAGCAAAAATCTCGAGGACCATGTGCAACATGTGAGAGAAGATTTGTGCATCTTGCGTCATGAAAAGCTTTATGCAAATCTTCCAAAGTGCACCTTTGCTCAAAACAAGTTGGTTTTTCTTGGATTTGTGGTTTCCGCTAATGGTATTGAAGTTGATTCTTCCAAGGTTGAGGACATTCACAATTGGCCCACTCCTACCAATGTTGGTCAAGTTCGTAGTTTTCATGGACTTGCCGGTTTCTACCGCCGCTTTGTGAAAGATTTTAGCACCATTGCTTGCCCTTTGAATGAACTTACAAAAAAGAATGTTCCATTTGTGTGGGGCAAGGCACAACAAAAAGCTTTTGATGAGTTGAAAAAGAGACTTACCGAGGCACCACTTCTTGTTCTTCCGAACTTTTCCAAAACTTTTGAGATTGAATGTGATGCGAGTGGACTCGGTATTGGTGGAGTGCTTATGCAAGATAGAAAACCCGTGGCATACTATAGCGAGAAGTTGGATGGCGCACGCCTCAACTATCCTATATATGACAAGGAACTTTATGCTTTGGTTCGTGTTCTTGAAGTTTGGAAACACTATCTTTGGCCAAAAGAGTTTATTATCCACTCCGACCATGAGTCCTTGAAATATTTGAAAAGTCAACACAATTTGAACAAAAGACATGCAAAGTGGGTTGAGTTCATTGAGTCCTTTCCATATGTAATCAAATACAAGAAGGGCAAGGACAATGTTGTGGTGGATGCTCTTTCCCGCAAACTAACCCTCTTACTCACTCGTTTGGATATTAGTGTTTTGGGTCTTGATGAAATCAAAGATTTATATGCTTCCGATACTTTCTTTGGCCCAATCTTTGCAAAGTGTTCTAGTGAGAAGGGCATCGATGATTTCCATTTGCACTAAGGATTCTTGTTCAAGGGCAACAAACTTTGTATTCCCATGTCTTCGCTTCGCCTTTTGCTCTTACAAGAATCGCATGGTGGTGGTCTTATGGGACAATTTGGACGAGACAAGACATATGCCATGCTCTCCACTCACTATTATTGGCCAAGAATGCAGCGCGATGTGGAGCGCCTTTGTCGACGGTGTACAACATGCTTACAAGCTAAGTCAACTTCCAACCCCTATGGTCTTTATACACCATTGCCTATTCCTCATGCTCCTTGGTCCGACATTAGTATGGATTTTGTGTTAGGATTGCCTAGAACCAAATATGGTCATGATTCCATTTTCGTAGTGGTTGATCGATTCTCTAAAATGGCACATTTCATACCATGCTCCCGAACGGATGATGCTTCACACATTGCTTCCTTGTTTTTTAGGGACATTGTGAGACTCCACGGTGTACCAAGAAGCATTGTGTCGGATCGAGATGTCAAGTTCATGAGTTACCTTTGGAAGACACTAATGGCCAAGTTCAACGTCAAGCTTTTGTTCTCCTCATCCTCACACCCACAAACCGATGGGCAAACCGAAGTGGTGAATCGAAGCCTCTCAACACTACTACGAGTCCTTGTCAAGAAGAATTTGAAGTCATGGGAAGATTGCATCCCGCATGCGGAGTTTGCCTACAACCGCGCCAAGCACACTACTACAAAGAGAAGCCCGTTCATGGTTGTCTATGGCTTTGAGCCTCCTACGGCGATTGACCTCCTTCCTCTACCGCTACATGAGCAAGTAAACATGGACATCGACAAGCGAGCACAATACATGAAGAAGCTACATGAAGATACAAGGGCAACAATCGAGCAACAAGTTCTTCGTCAAGCAACACGCCTCAACATGAACAAAAAGGCACGGATCTTCAATGAAGGGGACCTAGTGTGGATACATCTTCGCAAGGACCGTTTCCCTCAAGAAAGAAACTCCAAGCTCAAGCCCCGAGGCGATGGTCCCTTCAAGGTCCTCAAGCGAATCAACGGCAACGCCTACGTCATCGACATACCAACATCCAAGTACTTGGTGAGCAACACATTCAATGTGTCCGACCTCTCGCCATACCATGAAGATGAAGAGACGTTAGAGTCGAGGACGACTCTTTCCCAAGGGGGGAGATGATGTAGCCCCGCTCACCGACGGCGCTACACCAAGACCAACAAGTCCCCCAAGTGGACCGATGACACGAGCTCGAGTCAAAGTGCTACATGATAAGGTGAACTCAATCCTCACTACCCTTGACCTCGATACCCCATTGGATGGACTGCTACCTCAGGCCGATACTCTGTGTGTTATCAGATACGAACCTCGAGCGAAGGACGCTGCAGCAGACCCGAAGCTGGACAAGGAAGAAGGAGAAGAAGAGGGCCAGCTGAAGGACGCCCCTCAGGGCCGGCACTGCCGGCCTGCTCACCCCGGCACTGCCGGCCTCAAGCCCCCGGCACTGCCGGCATGCTCACCCCGGCACTGCCGGCCTCAAGCCCCCGGCACTGCCGGCCCCTCCAGCTGAAGACGCGACGAGAGCCAAGACCGGCACTGCCGGCCTCGAACCAGCGGCACTGCTGGCCCCACCGGCACTGCCGGCCAATCCTCACCGGCACTGCCGGCCCCACCCCGGTTGACTTCATCTCAACCGTTGATTTCGCATCTATGGACCAGGATAATTTATGTAATGCCGACTTTACCCCTGTATGAATCTGGGCCTATAAATACCTCACCCCTTCCTCCAGATTAGGGTTAGAGATGAACTAAGAAGAAACTTGAGCTTTGCTCTTACCTATGTGGGAAACCCTTCTAGATCTACCAATCTATGAAGCTACCTACTCTTCTAGGTGATGGATCTCTTCCATTCTAGGAATTCTGGTGTTTGTGGATCTTTTGCTTTTGCAATTCTATCTATTTGCACTCTTTTCCTCTTTGGAACTCTATCCATTGCTATTGCCAATCTTTTGTGAGGGATTCTACTCCTTGTGGGTCTTTTTCTTGCAATTCCATTGGGTTGGTGTATCGGGCTAACGAAGAACAACCGGTTGTGTGTGTGTGTGTTGCGTTTGTATCTTCGATCCATCCCGAAATCCACCCGTGTTCTTCGTGTTCATCCACCTCCCCCACGAATCCCATCCAAATCCGTGAAGATCGGGCACACCCTTGGGCTTAGCCCTTATCAATGGCGAATCTTGCTCCAGCAGTTAATTGAGCTCGCACAAAATTGTGAATACGGGGGGCATCTCTGAATTTCTCCATCAATCCAACAAGAGTTTCGGGGGCTTCGTCTCGAGGGAACAGAGTCTTGTAAACAAGAGTCAAGGTTCTCGTGCAGAAGTTAAGAAATTCACGAACCTGACAAGCGCGATCTTGAAACCTGACAATCTGTTGGGTTCGCTCGGGAGTGGCCCAGAAAAGACAGCCATGGTTAAGTGAAAGATTGACGAGGAGGTTAGTTCTCACATTCACTCTCTCATCTTTAGCAGCAGCATCAAGAACCGAACCTATTAAGCGACGGAACAAGAAACTTCAGGGGAGGTACAGCAAAAAGCAGAAGCAGTGTTAAGTTGGAAAAACATACCTAACATATCCACACTAGCTTCAGTCATTAGCTCGAGCATACTATTTTCTCGAGTCGCCGCTTTCTCAGCTTCCAAAATAGCAGTGTCCTTAGCAGCCATGGCTTCTTTCGCCTGCTGAAGAGCAATTTTCTCTCTCTCGGATGCTTTTCGAGATTGCTCCATCATCGCCAGAGTTTGTTTCTTCATGGATTGAAGTTGTTGGCGAAGTTCTTGCAAATCTTGCGACAAGTGTTTACTTGAAGAACCTTCGATAAGGCTATTATCGACAAAGGTTTTCTTCGAGAAGGAAGAAGCAGGCGAAGTATCAGCAGAACAAGGACTGGCGGAGTAGTTATCAAATATCAACTGGAAAAGAAAGTCTCGGTATCAATGATAAGGCAAAATAGAATTTCATTGAGCTTCAGGAAATTTACAAGGATATTACAGGAGGAGTTCTTCAAAAGGATTACTACGACTATTGTCGCCAAAACTGCTGTGGCGACAAGATCTAAAGAAACAGAAAAAAAAGAAGGGGCGTTCAACTAGACCTCCGGCTTCGACGAGCTAGGGGTCGAAGTTGGCTTGATCCCGAGATAGGCCAAGATCTTCTTCGTGTTGGGCTTTGCTGCCCTGATCAGCGATCGCCATTTTGTGGTCTCCATCTGTTCTGTGTCGCCTACTTTCGTCCAGTCGATAGTTTGCTGGCTGTCAGCGACCAAGGCGACAGTGCTTTCGACGGCAATCTTCATGTTTTCTTGGCGCATCTTGAGTCCAAGATCTTCTGGTGGATTGAAGTCCTTGGCAAGAGCAAGAAAAGTCTTGGGTTCCGTTTTCTTCGGGAAGAAGTAGGGGAACAGCCGTGACAATCCTGCGTCAGCCTGTTCAATACCTTCACGAGTTTCTGTTCCATGGAACTCAAGGACAGAGAGTGCGTCGAGAAGAGGATCGTTGTCGGGATCTTCAAGCTCAAATTCTTGGTTTGTTTTACCTGTCGAAGAAAATATATGTTGGTCGACAAGCAAGTAAAGAAAAGTAAGTCTAAAGAGGACAGAATAGATCGACAAACTTACCGACAAAGCGCCGACTCTGCGAGTTCAAGCGCTTGATGAGTGATTGATATGGGCACGGAGGCCTATGTGGAGCCCAATTTCAGGACTCCACCAACCTAGGTGGTACGCCATCAAGGATTCAGGAGTGACACGCTAGGACGACCTACGCCATGTAATAATTAAGTCTAAGGTTGTGTCATTCATTCTATGTTAGGAAATAATGTAGCCAGGTCATGCTGTGGGCCATCTAGGGTTTTATTAGAGTCTGTTTGACTTGGGCCTGTCCAAGTCGAACTAGGTTAGGCCCAATAAGGGGGCCGGCCGGCCAGCTCTCCCTCTCATATAAGGAGATGGCACGGTTAGGGTTTAGGGGAGAACAAGTTTAGTCTAAAAGTTTAGGGTTTCCCTATCGCGTGTGTTCACGTGTATCATCCCTCCGGGGGTACGGCGCTGCCGTTATCTATTATATCCGCTGCGAAGGTTCTTGTGTTCATCAATGATTGTCTAGCTCTTGGTTTGAGGCGTATCGTTCATCGATCCGTTGCTTGCTGGATTCGTTCCCTCTTCTCCAGGCTGCGTTCATCGCATTGTTGGGAGGATTCTCTACCCCAGGTTCTCGCTGTGAAAGATCGGGCATCAATCTAGGTGGATCGGCTTGGATCTACCGTATCATCTGGTATCAGATTTCTGGGTTGCTCACGGCGAGGTGTTGTTGATCGATCTTTTTGATCGGTTTGCATCGGAGAAGATTAGCTCTAAGATCAGAGGAGTTTGGCTCTCGATCGAAGGAGTTTGGTTGGAGGAAGTTTGGCATTGTTTGGTATAGTTTGGAGGTCATCCATGGCTATTTCGGAGGTCAAAATCGCGAAAAATCGCGACCAGAATCGGGAAGAAGACGAAATTTCGCTACCTGCCCGAAAAATCCGGTCTGAAATCCGGTCAACCGGGCCAGTGATCGGGCAGGCCGGCGTGGCATCCGGTCAACCGGGCGCCCAACCGGGAAGTTCGCAAAAATTCGTCCGGTTGTGTTCCGGTACGACGCATCCGGTTGGTGACCGGTCAACCGGGCCAGGGACCGGGCTGGCCGGTCTGGAGGCCGGTCTAACCGGGCCCTGGGCCGGGCGGGCTCCAACTGCTGCGGTTTTTCCTCCGGCGGTTTCTCCTGTTGCTGCGGTGAATTCTCCGGTGATGCGGGCTCATGTTGCTGATGTTGTTCCGTCTACAAAAGGGTTAGCTGATGCTATCGCTGTTCTTGCATTGTCTTCCGATGATAAGCTTGGCATACGGTGTTCGCGTGACATGAAATCTAGTAAGGTTTTCAATGACTATCTGGATTGCTTGAAGGGAGAACAAGTTTAGTCTAAAAGTTTAGGGTTTCCCTATCGCGTGTGTTCACGTGTATCATCCCTCCGGGGGTACGGCGCTGCCGTTATCTATTATATCCGCTGCGAAGGTTCTTGTGTTCATCAAGGATTGTCTAGCTCTTGGTTTGAGGCGGTCGTTCATCGATCCGTTGCTTGCTGGATTCGTTCCCTCTTCTCCAGGCTGCGTTCATCGCGTTGTTGGGAGGATTTACTACCCCAGGTTCTCGCTGTGAAAGATCGGGCATCAATCTAGGTGGATCGGCTGGGATCCACCGTATCAAAACGACTTGATGCTTCGTATTTGATTGAGAGCCTCTTGTTCGCCGATCACCAAATTGGCCTCCACAAGCTTTCCATTCGCAAGTTGTTTTTCCCCAAGCTCTTCTTCGACCGCGACTTTATCCCTCTACCACAACATGGGACAACCGTCATGGACTACACCGTCGGTGAGGAGGAACAAGAGTCGAGGACGACTCTTCCCCAAGGGGGGGGGAGATGATGTAGCCCCGCCTATCGTCGACGCCACACCATGGCCAAGGAGTCCCCCAAGTGGACCAACAACACAAACCCCCGCCATATATGTCAAGGTGAACCTCTAGGTTTGACCTCAACACCAACTTGAATGGTATGATTCCTCATGCCTATCATCATGGTGTCCCTAGGTGCCGACATCGACAAGGACCAAGAGAGAAGGAACTCCCATGGTGCAAGGAAGAGAGAAGAAGAAGAAGGAAGAGAAAGAAGAGGCTGGAGGAAAAGGCTGTCCGGTCCAGGACCCGGTCGGACCGGACCCACAACCGGATCATCCGGTCCCAGGCCCGGTCAACCGGGCGCCCAACCGGATTTCCCTGCATCGTACCGGAAGGCAACCGGACGGAAAGTTGCGAGGTTTCCGGTTGGCGCCCGGTCGACCGGACCCAGGACCGGACCACCCGGTCACAGGCCCGGTCTGACCGGCCCCGAACCGGATTTGACGGGAATGACTCACCAAACTGCCTAAGTTATCCACTTGCTTACCTTTTCGGCCCAAGTTGCCTTGTACCTCTATATAAGCACCTAGGTCATCCCCTTTACCCCTTAGACAAGATTTAGGCTTAGACATGAAGTTGAGCTTTGTCTCCCTAGGGTTTCATCCCCTTTGTATCAAGGCTACCCTTGTTGGATGTATGGATTTGTGAGTGTGAGATTCTAGTGCTACCCACTCTCTCTCCCACTCCTAGATTCATCTCCTTCACCAATCTCTCCGCTCGGAATTCTACCGCGCGTCTCTTCCGGGTTGATTCTATTGGCGTGGTACATCGAGCCACGGGGTAAGTATCGATTGTATCGGGTTTGATGTAGCCCGACCTACGGTCTTCGCTTCATCATGTGTGTCAACGTCAAGAACCACACTCAAGGCCGAGGTCACGGAGGCATGGAAGAGAAGAAGGAAGAAGAGCGTCTGAGGTTGCCTAGGAGAGAAGACGCCGGCCACAAGTCAATTCGGGCCAAGGCCCATGATTAGTCTCTCACACTTGTGATTCTACCACCGGTCTCTCACTCGTGTGATTCCACCGATCGTATACCGATCTTCCTCTCGGGGATTCTACCGCGTGTCTCTCCCTTGAGAGATTCTATCGGGATAGTGGTTCGGGCTATCGGGAGTAAACCGGAATTGTATCGGGTTGGTGTGTGTTTGCGTGTGTTCATCGTGTTCATCGCCGTGTTCTTCGTGTTCTTCCTCTCCCCCGCCTTTCCCTCGGTCAATTCGTGAGATCGGGCAACCCACGTGGCCTTAGGCCGCATCAGGGTTGGTGTGCGTGCGTGAGTTCATCGTGTTCTTCGTGTTCATCGTGTTCTTCGCGCTCTCCCTCTCTTCCTCCTTTGGTTTTCGGGTCATCCGCAAGATCGGGCCACAAACGGGGTCTTAGACCTCATCAGTGTATCACTCATGTCCTCCAAATGGAAGCACTCAAACTCACATATGGGGTGGGAGTCACTCAACTCACTATCACTCTCACTCAAGTGGGCTAAGTGGCTCTCATGCTCACATGCGATTGGTACCAACTCATCAATCAAGCATATAGGAGTAGGATCGACTTTCTCATCTCCATGCGCCTCCTTGGTTGAAGGGAAATTCCCATGCTCAACCATCGCAACTCCATGCGCCTCCATAGGTGAAGGGAGAATCCCATGCTCACCATGCTCAACTCCATCGCCTCCCAAGTCGTCCTCCATCGTGGGTGCCGTAGTGTCGTGGAGAGCTAGGCTCGGATACACATCATCCTTGAGTTGACCTTGTTGATCTTCATCTTGAAGTGTTGGCGCTAAAGGCTTCTTGGTGGCTTGGGCTTGTAGCTTGTCGAAGTAGAGCGTCTTGGTGCTTGGCGTTGTGCATTGCCATGCCACGTGACCCTTGGCCTTGCACACCTCACATACGAGATTGGGACATTCCCGTGGAGGGTGGCCTTGTTGCTTGCACTTGTAGCATCGGAGTCCATAGGCATGTGACGAGGTAGGGGCCATTGTGGTGGTGGCCCAAGATGTCGGAGTCGCCTTATGTTGCTTGTGGCGCCTTGTGGAGCTTGTAGACGAGTGTCGATGACGATCATGTTGGGGACGCTCTTGATGCTCCATATGATGCCCTTGATGTCGATGATCTTGTGCATAAGAACTCTCATGGTGGCGCCTTGTAGAGCTCGGAGATGTGTGTCGATGATGATCATGTTGGGGACGCTCTTGATGATCCATATGATGGTGCCATCGTGGAGGTCCTCTATCTTCATTGGTATCTCCATTGGCCAAGTAGGGGTACATGTGAACACCGGCGTTGTGTATGGTGGTGACGAGGTGAGGCCCCGCCATGGTGTTGATGTCGTACTCGTGGCGTTGCTCAACCATGTCGTCGATGTTGTACTCGTGGTGTTGCTCCACCGTGTCGTCCATGCTTGGTGAGCCATTGTCGATGTAGAGCTCGTCGAAGTCGTCGTCAAGGTGGCGCTCCACCATGTCGTCCATGTCGATGATGCTTGGGGAGCCATGGTCGTTGTCGAGCTCCTCGATGTCGGAGATGTCGGTGATGCTTGGGGAGCCATGGTTGTTGTCGAGCTCCTCGAAGTCGGAGATGTCGTTGATGCTTGGGGAGCCATAGTCGGAGTAGAGCTCCACATGTTCCTCCACATCCGCGGTGCTTGAAGAGGTATCCTCCTCGAAGTGCTCTGTGTACTCCTCCGTATCTTCTTTGTCGCTATACATGTTAGAACGACGAGATCTATATGGTGTATGTTAGTGGAAGAACACTACCTCGCAACCTTACCATGGTATGACAAGATTGGGGTGATCCAACAAACCAAGAGTTAGAACAATTGTATCGGGCACGCACACAAAAGCACACGCAAAAGCTAGCAAATATGGTGTTAGGTGAGTGATGCAGCCCGACCTTCGGTCTTCACCGCATCATATGCTTCATCGCCAAAACGACACGGAAAGGTGAATCTTCTCCTTTATGCGTGCCTACAATCGCCTATGTGGAACGATATACTACTTCATACTCCGTCATACCTTGATGATAGGAACTCGACGACAAGTACGGAGGGAAGAGAGGATGCCATGGAGACCCGAGGACGCAAGGCCGATGTCACGGAAGCATGGAAGAGAAGGAGAAAGAGGAGCTGGACGCTCCAGGCCGGAACTTCCGCCCACCACCGCCGGAACTTCCGCCCAGATTCCATCCAAGACTGAAGATGCTCGCACTGAAGAACTGCGACCGGAACTTCCGCCCCTCATGGCCGGAACTTCCGCCCCCCGACCGGAACTTCCGCCCTCAGGGACCGGAACTTCCGCCCTGTCGAGCCTCAGCCAGATCTCAGCCCCTTTTGGCTTGTAACTTACCCCTTCATCCCCTTGCCTATAAATAGACACCTACCCCCACCTTCATGAGGGAGAGATGATGTTTAGATGAATTGTCTTATGCCTCTATTATCCCTTTGTAGATTTGGGAAACCCCCACCTTAGGTGTGATCATCTATTGTACCCCTCCTAATCCGGATCTTTTCCATTCTAGTAATTCTATCAATTGAGAATCTCTTGCTTTGCAACTCTATTCTTAGATGGTCTTTTACTCTTTTGACTTCTATTTGGATTTGTCGATCTTTTGCAAGAGATTCTACCTTTGGTCTTTCTCTCGCAATTCTATCGGTTGGTGGTTCGGGCCAACGAGGATAACCGATTTGTGTGTGTGCGTGTGTTTGTATCGTGTTCTTCGCGTTCATCCACTTTCCCCGCGAATCCTCCTCCGCAATCACACTCACCCGGGTCAAACCGTGAAGATTGGGCACACCCTCGGGCTTGTTCACATAGGCGATTGTAGGCACGCATAAAGGAGAAGATTCACCTTTGCGTGTCGTTTTGGCGATGAAGCATATGATGCGGTGAAGACCGAAGGTCGGGCTGCATCAGTGAGTATGGTGGAAAGCCAAAAGACGAAATCCGAAATCAAGTTTGTTGTCAAGAGTGGGTGAAATCCAAAAAAAAATCAAATGTCAAAGCGATGATCTCTATAAACACGGAAAGGATATGGAACACACACACGAGATGAACGGGGTTAGTGCGACCAAGGAATGAGCGGAAAGGTGTAAGAAGCCCTTAAGCAAGGGTGCTCGGTGTCACACTAACACAAGGAGAGGCAAAGCTTTGGTTGCACACGGAGAGACAACAAGATTTACACGCGGCCTCTCTTCTCTTTTCTCTCTTTTTCTTAAAAGCTTTTTCTCTTTTTTATTTGGTGGCACTTGACACTCTTTTGTATATGTATGGTGGTACTTGCACTCTTTTGCTCTTTTTGTGTTTTGGCGGCTTTTTCTCACCCTATGTTAGCGTTAGCTCGCTTTTGCTATTTTGCCACACGAGTTTTGCTTAGAAGCTTGACTCCACACTACACACACACCTCACAATCGGGGCCACGTGCAATGTCTCGCAACACTCGATAAGCAATGCTCGATAGGATAGATCGCAAAAGAAGAGGGGTTACAAGGGGAATGCAAGTTATACCTAGCTGAAAATGTTAGGCGGTGTTGAAACACACAACTTGCGATGATGGTGGTGGTGTCAAGAGTACGGTTGCAAGTTCGGGGTGCCGAGGATGTCGTCGCTTGCTTCGGACCTGCGGGTTAGTTTCACAAACAAGGCACTCAAACCGGAACAAGCAAACACAAGTTAGCGGATAAGATGGGTCAAAGTAGCTTGGCGGTGGTGGCGGTGGTATGCCGGTGGTGGGTAGTGTCGATGTTCTTGCGGTTGCGGCGGAGGTTATGGGGCCGCGGCGGTGTGTACCGGTGGTTTGGGAGGGTAACGGAGCTTGCCGGTTGTGGAGAGGAATGGTGGTGGTCGGCGGCGGAGGTGGGAGTGGTGGCGCCCGGTCTGGCGCCCGGTTGACCGGCCCTGGCGCCGGCTGGCCCGGTTGGCGCCCGGTTGACCGGGTTCTGGCCCGGTTGGCGCCCGGTCTGGCGCCCTGTTGACCGGCCCTGGCGCCGGCTGGCTCGGTGTGCCGCCCGGTTGACCAGGTTCTGGGCCGGTTTGCATTTATCTCTCCTGTTCTTGAGCAAAAACCAAGCAAATCGACCCAAATCGAAGGGAAACGATGGAATTGGGGGCTAAAAGTTGGGGAAATAGTAGATCAAGCACCATAACATCGAATCCATGGACCAAAACCACTCAAAACGCAACGAAATCGCTGATCCGTCCAAAGGCGAATTAGGGCTATTTTTTGGGAAATTTTTCAGAGATGAAATTGGGTGGGTGGGGGGTCAAATCCGCGGAAACCAAAGGCTGCTGATACCATATGATGAGGTCTAAGACCCCGTTTGTGACCCGATCTTGCGATTGACCCGAAAACCAAAGGGGAAAGAGAGGGAGAGCGCGACGAACACGACGAACACGAAGAACACGAGGAACTCACGCACGCACACCAACCTGATACAACCGATACTTACCCTCGTGGCTCGATAGACGACACCAATAGAATCAACCCGGAAGAGATGCGAGGTAGAATTCCGAGCGGAGAGATTGGTGAGGGAGATGAATCTAGGAGTGGGAGAGAGAGTGGGTAGCACTAGAATATCACACACCAAATCCAATCATCCAACAAGGGTAACCTTGATACAAAGGGGATGAAACCCTAGGGAGACAAAGCTCAAATTCATATCTAAGCATAAATCTTGTCTAAGAAGTAAAGGGGATGACCTAGGTGCTTATATAGAGGTACAAGGCGACTTGGGTCGAATAGATATGCGGTGGACCGACTCGGGTCAGTTCCGGTCGAGTCGAACCCGTGAAATCCGGTCAACCGGGCGGCAACCGGGCCTGGGACTGGACGGTCCGGTCCAAACCGGGCCAGGGACCGGGCGTGATGCGGGCTAAGCCCGAGGGTGTGCCCAATCTTCACGGTTTGACCCGGGTGAGTGTGATTGCGGAGGGGGATTCGCGGGGAAGTGGATGAACGCGAAGAACACGATACAAACACACACACACACACACACACACACAAATCTGTTATCCTCGTTGGCCCAAACCACCAACCGATAGAAGTGCGAGAGAAAGACCAAAGGTAGAATCTCTTACAAAAGATCGACAAATCCAAATAGAATTCCAAAGAGTAAAAGACCAACTAAGAATAGAGTTGCAAAGCAAGAGATTCTCAATTGATAGAATTACTAGAATGGAAAAGATCCGGATAAGGAGGGATACAATAGATGGATCATCTAAGGTGGGGGTTTCCCAAATCCACTAAGGGATAATAGAGGCATCAGCCAATTCATCTAAACATCATCTCTCCCTCATGAAGGTGGGGGTAGGTGTCTATTTATAGGCAAGGGGATGAAGGGGTAAGTTACAAGCCAAAAGGGGCTGAGATCTGGCTGAGGCTCGACAGGGCGGAAGTTCCGGTCCCTGAGGGCGGAAGTTCCGGTCAGGGGCGGAAGTTCCGGCCATGAGGGGCGGAAGTTCCAGTCGCAGTTCTTCAGTGCGAGCATCTTCAGTCTTGGATGGAATCTGGGCGGAAGTTCCGGCTGTGTCGGGCGGAAGTTCCGGCCTGGAGCGTCCAGCTCCTCTTTCTCCTTCTCTTCCATGCTTCCGTGACATCGGCCTTGCGTCCTCGGGTCTCCATGGCATCCTCTCTTCTCTCCGTACTTGTCGTCGAGTTCCTATCATGAAGGTATGACGGAGTATGAAGTAGTATATCGTTCCACATAGGCGATTGTAGGCACGCGTAAAGGAGAAGATTCACCTTAGCGTGCCGTCTTGTCGATGAAGCATATGATGTGGCGAAGACCGAAGGTCGGGCTACATCATCTCCCCCCACTTGAAAAAGAGTCGTCCTCGACGATAAATCTTCATGAATGTGTAGAGGAGGTAGATGACACCAACGCTTGAATGTCGCTTCACTTGTCAAGGGCCCTATCAATAGCACAAGAAAAGCCAAGCAACACTCAAAGCATAGCCAATGTTCCACGGGTTTAGCAAGAGAGCGTAAGTAGAAGGAGGTCACCTTAGCATAATGTCGGTGTGCTCTCATTGAGAGATCTTGTGTAGTAGATGTATGGGGTTGAACCCATTCGTTGACGCTCATTCTCAAGTCACGTTTACCTTCACACAACAAAGACCAAGCAAAGTATATGTGTGCGTGATAGAGGAGCATATCATCGATGACATGTCCTTTCATATTCACAACACCGTTAGCACAACACAAATTTATCAAGAATAAGGCATGTGCAAGGTCAATGTGTAAGAACTCCATATGAACATCTTCCAAATGCGGAAACACAAAAACTCCAAATTGTGAGACGACTATGATGTCCATCTCATATATAAACGCATGTGCGTTATTGCACTCAAGGCATCGGAAAGAGAAATTGTTCAACATCCTTGAAACAATAAGTGGAGAGTTTGGCAAAAACACATACGAAAGAGTGTCCAAAATATCATCAACATGTGTGCACACAAACCATTGGAAAGAGAAATTGGTCCTCATATTTGGTGCAACACACAACATATCATCCAAAAAGTTCACCAAAAAAACATTTGCACAACCGTGTGAGCCAACAAACCAAAAGAAAGAGCAATTGGTCAACTTGTTTGAGGCAACACCAACGGTAAGAATCACATCATCATGCTTGCAAAAGAACCATAAGAAAGAGAAATTGTTCGGCATGTTCAATGCAAAGCATGGGAAAGGTATTAGAGCCGGGTTCGATCTTGAACTTACGTGTATTATGCTCTCTCGAGCTCTCTTTGTCAACTCGTGCTCAATCGAGGTTGACATTGGCATTCTTGTACCTACACACACAATAGGCAAAGCAAAGAACGTGTGTGCATGGTATATGAACACATCATCCATCATGATGGTCCATTTCTTTTGCACATCACCATTAGCGTTAAGCAAAGCATCATAATAGATATGGTGAATATGCGGGGTAAACACATGAACATGCTCATCATGGATATATGCAAAGTCTCCAAAATTTGAGAGAGCTATGGGGGCAATCTCATTTACAAGCATATTAACATCATTGCAAACCAAGCATTGGAAAGAACAATTGTTGATGAGGTCTAAGACCCCGTGTGTGGCCCGATCTTGCGGTTGACCCGAAATCCAAAGGGGAAAAGGTGGGAGAGCGCGAAGAACACGATGAACACGAAGAACACGAGGACTCACGCACGCACACCAACCCGATACAACCGATACTTACCCCCGTGGCTCGATGGACCACGCCGATAGAATCTCCTACGGAAGAGACCGCGGTAGAATTCCGAGGAGAGAGACCGGTGTTGGAGAAGGAGATCGGAGAGGGAGAGAGAGTGCTCGCACTAGAATCTCACTCACAGATCTAGATCAACAACAAGGGTTGCCTTGATTACAGAGGGATGAAACCCTAGGGAGACAAAGCTCAAGTTCATGTTTAAGCTATCATCTTGTCTAAAGAGCTAAGGGGTGGGGGAAGAGGTATATATAGGCCCAGATCCGTCCAGGGGTAAAAGGGGCATTACAACAAAGTATTGGTGACCATAGATGATAAATAGACGGTTGGGATGAAGTTGACTTCGAGGGGCCGGCGATGCCGGCGTGCTCGGGGCGGCAGTGCCGGTGGGGCCGGCAGTGCCGGGGAAGGTGGGCCGGCAGTGCCGGGGTGCGCCCACCGGCAGTGCCGGCCAAGTGGGGGCGGCAGTGCCGGCCTTGTCGTGGCTGGCGGCTGGAGCCCTTCTCCTTCTTCTGATTCTTCTTCTTCGGTCCTCCCTTCTTCTTCCATGAACCATGTGGCTTCCCTCTCCTCGGCTCCTTGACGCTCCCTTCGGTTCCTTGACGAGATTGGTACCTAACGACATATAGGCATAGGCATGAGGTAGCAATCCGTCCAAGGTTATGTCGAGGTCGCCCATAGAGAGGAAGGAGTTCACCTTGCCATATATGGCGTGGGTTTGTGTTGTTGGTCCACTTGGGGGACTCCTTGGCCATGGTGTAGCGTCGACGATAGGTGGGGCTACACTTGACGGTCTTGAGGTAGCGACGTCGGTGACCGGGGCTACATCATCTCCCCCCCCTTGGGAAAGAGTCGTCCTCGACTCTTGTTTCTCCTCACCAACGGTGTAGTCCATGATGGTTGTCCCATGTTGTGGTAGAGGGATAAAGTCGCGGTCGAAGAAGAGCTTGGGGAAAAACAACTTGCAAATGGAAAGCTTGTGGATGCCAATTTTGTGATCGGCGAACAAGAGGCTCTCAATCAAATACGAAGTATCAAGTCGTTTCTCCAAGAGGCGTTTGGCAAAAATGGGAATCAAAAGAGTGTCAATGTATCCAAAATGTGGTATGGCAAAAATTTGTGCATGTAAGAGTTGTATGGTGTGAAGAAAGTGTGATGTGGTCTTGTCCCAAGCAAATGGAACAAGCAAAAGGCAAGTATCGGCGGCAAAACTTGGGGCAAAATTGTTATGTGCAATGGCAAAACGATGGAGACTTCGAGCTTGGGAGAGTATGGTTGGCGTGAGCCGAGTATGAGCCTCCTCAAGTGTGAAAGAATCCATTGCAAATGCCAAAGATGAAATGAAAAATCCGAAGAAGATCAACTTTTTGTGTGACATGTGGCACAAGATGCATAAGGTGTCTCTCACATGTATGACATGGTCCTTGAGATTCTCGGAGTGTATGATGATAACATCAAGACATACAACAACCATTGTGCCAACAAGATGTGTCAAGATATGTTGCATAAGAAGCAAAAGAGGTGACGAGGCATTTGTCCAAACCGGAAGCTCGACAAGACAAGCCGGAAACATACGAGGGCGAAGGCGTTTGGGAACATACCCTTTGGCGTGAATCCCGTGGGTTGGATCATTTATCTCGTCCGTGTTGGGGTAGCTCTCAATTGCGCGTTTCGTGAGCTCATGCTCCGTAGCGGTGGAAGTTGATGGTCGGGTACCTACACATGGAATGAGCAAAACAAAGAGCGTATGTGCATGGTAGAGGAACACATCATCCATCATGATGGTCCAAGACTTGTGCGCATCACCATGAGTGTCAAGCAAAATAGAATGAAATGCATGGCGATGGTGCATATGGCAAGAAGGTGCATTCATGGCATGCGGTAACTCATGATCATCAAAAAGTGAGAAGGCTATGGGGGCCATCTCGTGGACAAAGAAATAAGCATTCTTGCATACCAAGCATAAGAAAGAGCAATTGTTCACAATCTCGGATGCAAGGATCATGGAATGGTGTAAGCATTTTGGGCAAAGCATGCGGAAGCTAATGTCATCATTATCATTGTCATTGCAAGCAATACATGGTAAAGAGCAAGTGGTCGACATGTTGCAAGCAATGGTGGAGAAATTAAAGCTCTCATAGCATGGCATGTTCAAGGTATCACAAGAACTCAATTCCACATGGTCAACAATGTTGGCAAGCAAAGTATCACATGGGAA
The DNA here is from genome assembly GCF_019359855.2 of Lolium perenne. Taxonomy (NCBI): domain Eukaryota; kingdom Viridiplantae; phylum Streptophyta; class Magnoliopsida; order Poales; family Poaceae; genus Lolium; species Lolium perenne. The sequence goes on from NC_067245.2 coordinate 132,940,475, forward strand.
CATGAAAGTAGCATATGATGTAGCAAATGTGTCATCAAGATCATGCATGCATTCATAAGTCATCATGTCCACTAGTGGGATCATGGCATCACCAACACCTATGTTGTTACCTTTGTCGGGCGACTCATTTGAAGTAGGTGTGGTGGAAGTAGGAGGATCCATGTGGTCGACCTGTGCATCTTGGAGCAAGCATGGTGAGATATCTTCATCGTCATGCACCATGTACATCGTCTCCATGATCGGGAACTCGTCCTCCTCGGAACCTAGTGCAACATAAGGAGACACCAAAGAGGGAGAGGTTAAGGTGTTAGCAAATGTGATGTCCTCCATGGACCTATCATCTACCTCTCTCAACTCACTTTGTGTATCACTCATGTCCTCCAATTGGAAGCACTCAAACTCACATGTGGAGTAGTAGTCACTCAACTCACTATCACTCTCGCTCAAGTGGGCTAGGTGGCTCTCATGCTCACATGGGATTGGTACCAACTCATCAATCAAGCATATGGGAGTAGGCTCGACTTTCTCATCTCCATGCGCCTCCATAGGTGAAGGGAAAATCCCATGCTCACCCTTCTCATCTCCATCGCCTCCCAAGTCGTCCTCCATCGGTGGCGCCGTAGTGTCGTGGAGAGCTAGGCTCGTATCCACAACATCCTTGAGTTCACCTTGGTGATCTTCATCTTGAAGTGTGGGCGTCGAAGGCTTCTTGGTGGCTTGGGCTTGTAGCTCGTCGAAGTAGAGCGTCTTGGCGCTTGGCGTTGTGCATTGCCATGCCTCATGACCCTTGGCCTTGCACACCTCACATAGGAGATTGGGACATTCCCGTGGAGGGTGGCCTTGTTGCTTGCACTTGTAGCATCGGAGTCCATAGGCATGTGATGAGGTAGAGGCCATTGTGGTGGTGGCACTAGAGGTGGAAGTCGCCGTATGAGGAAGGTATGCACGATGTGCACTTGCCATCCTCGGAGTGGTAGACACCGTATGGTGGCGGTGGTCGTCTTCATGTCGAGGCTCTCGTCTTCGGGCATCATCACCATGGCTTGAGTGGTGTTGTCGAAGATCCGTGGAAGATGTTTGTCGATGGCGCTCATGGAGTGGCTTGTGTCGGTGAAGATCACGTGGTGACATGTGTCGATGGGATCCATGAGATGGTGGTGGTCGACGACGATCATGTGATGGTGTGTGTCGATGACGATCCTCAACATGCCTAGATGATGGCTCATGTGGCTTGGCATGTCGCTTGTGGAGCCTTGTGAAGCTTGGAGAAGAATGTCGACGACGATCATGTTGGGGACGCTCTTGATGCTCCATATGATGTACTTGAGGTCGACGATCTTGTGCATAAGCACGCTCATGGTGGTGCCTTGTGGAGCTCGGAGTAGTGTGTCGATGACGCTCATGTTGAGGACGCTCTTGGTGAACCATATGATGGCGCCATCGTGGAGGTCCTCCATCTTCATATGTAGCTCCCTTGGCCAAGTATGGATACGAGGGCGCATCGTCTTTGCTCCGTGTGGAGACTAGGTGAGGCTCCGCCATGGTGTCGATGTCGAAGTCGTGGCGTTGCTCCACCATGTCGTCCATGAGTAGTGAGCTAGTGTCGATGTAGAGCCTGCCGATGTCGTCCTCGGGGTGGTGCTCCACCATGTCATCCATGTCGTCCTCGAGGTGGTACTCCACCATGTCGTCCATGCATGAGGGGCCATTGTCGATGTAGAGCTCCTCGATATCGGTCATGTCGGTGATGCTTGGGGAGCCATGGTCGTTGTCGAGCTCCTCGATGCTCGGACATGCCGATGATGCTTGTGGAGCTAGAGTCGGTGTCGAGCTCCACATGTTCCTCCACATCCGCGGTGCTTGAGGAGGCATCCTCCTCGAAGTACTCCATGTACTCCTCCGTATCCTCATCTTCGCTATCCATGTTAGCACGATGGTATGTATATGGTGTATGTTAGTGGAAGAACACTACCTCGCACCCTTACCGTGGTGTGATAAGATCGGGGCGATCCAACAAGCCGAGGGAAAAAATCAATTGTATCGGTACTCACACAAAGACACACGCAAAAGCTAGCAAATATGGTGGTAGGTTAGGATGGTGGAAAGCCAAAAGCCAAAATCCGAAATCAAGTTTGTTGTTAAGAGTGGGTAAGCTCCAAAAATCAAGTGTCCAAATGGTGATCACGGAAACACGAAGGATATGGAACTCACACACGAGATGAACGGGGTTAGTGCGACCAAGGAATGAGCGGAAAAGTGTAAGAAGCCCTTAAACAAGGGTGCTCGGTGTCACACTAACACAAGAAGAGATCAAAGCTTTGGTTGCAACTTGAGAGACAACAAGATTCACACGCGGCCTCTCTTCTCTTTTCTCTCTTTTGCTTAAAAGCTTTTTCTCTTTTGTATTTGGTGGCACTAGACACTCTTTTGTATATGTATGGTGGCACTTGCACTCTTTTGCTCTTTTTGTGTTTTGGCGGCTTTTTCTCGCACTATGTTAGCGTTAGCTCGCTTTTGCTATCTTGCCACACGAGTTTTTGCTTAGAAGCTTTACTCCACACGACACACACACCTCACAATCGGGGCCACGTGCAATGTCTCGCAACACTTGATAAGCAATGCTCGATAGGATAGGTCGCAAAAGGAAGAGGGGTTACAAGGTTGGGAGGGAGCAAGTTATACCTAGATGACAATGTTAGGCGGTGTCGGAACACACAACTTGCGGTTATGGCGACGATGGTGTCGTAGTTGCGCCGGAGTCCGGGGTGCCGAAGGTGTCGCCGCGGTGTTGATGTAGGCGCGGAAGCTTGATAGACAAACCTTGCACTCCGAAACGGAAACCGAGCAAAAAGTCAATGGCCGAAAATTTGGGTCACGACGAGCGATCGAAGGTGTCAAAATTTCGGAGTCCAAAAATTTGGGAAATGGTGTCAAAATTAGAGTCAATATGAAAAGGGCTAATCGGGAAAGTTTGGAGTCAAACGGACGCCGGAAAGTTGTCAAAATTTGGGGCAAAAAGTGGAGTTAGAACTGAACGAAACCGAAACAGCCTAGACAGTCGGGCCGGCAGCTGCCGCTGTGATGTGGCCGGCGGTGCCGGGGTGTGTTCGGCGGTAGTGCCGGTCTGCGGCTCACGGCAGTGCCGGGGTGGTGCTTGCGCGCGATGCGTGGCCCTGGTGGAGCGGCAGCTTTGTGGCGGGCGGCTTTGCGCGCGTGGGGTGGGCGCGTGGTGGCGCCGCGACCGGGCCGAGCTGGTGCAGCTTGGGGCGTGGCAGCCTGGTGGTGTGGCGGTCGGGCGGGCGGGGCCAGCGCGGAGCGGCTTGGCCGGTTGCTTCAGGGGCGCGCGGCGTCGGCGTGGAGCACAGGCGCGTGGGGCGGAGTGGTTGGAGGCGGCGGCCTTGGGCGATTGGAGCAAGGGCGGAACGGCTGCCGCCGTGGCGCGAGCGAGGTGAGCGGAGGAAGGAGGAGGCCAGCGCGGCGGTGCCGGGCAGGTCGGGCCGGCGGCAGCCGGTGGGCCGGCGATGCCGGTGAAACGAGGCCGGCAAAGGCTTGGCCGAGCACGAACAGGACGAACTGGACGAACACGGGGGCGGAAAATTGAGCAGAAAATCGTCGATTCGCGGAGAAATAGAAGGAGTTTGACAGTGAAATTTGGTGGAGATGTAGATCTACCATAGGGACATCAAATCCATGGATCAAAACCACTCAAAACGCAACAAAATCACAGATCGACCAAAGGCAAATTAGGGCTATTTTTTGGGAAATTTTCTAGAAACGAAATTGGGTGGGTGGAGGGTCAAATCCGCGGAAACCAAAGGCTTCTGATACCATATGATGAGGTCTAAGACCCCGTGTGTGGCCCGATCTTGCGGTTGACCCGAAATCCAAAGGGGAAAAGGTGGGAGAGCGCGAAGAACACGATGAACACGAAGAACACGAGGACTCACGCACGCACACCAACCCGATACAACCGATACTTACCCCCGTGGCTCGATGGACCACGCCGATAGAATCTCCTACGGAAGAGACCGCGGTAGAATTCCGAGGAGAGAGACCGGTGTTGGAGAAGGAGATCGGAGAGGGAGAGAGAGTGCTCGCACTAGAATCTCACTCACAGATCTAGATCAACAACAAGGGTTGCCTTGATTACAGAGGGATGAAACCCTAGGGAGACAAAGCTCAAGTTCATGTTTAAGCTATCATCTTGTCTAAAGAGCTAAGGGGTGGGGGAAGAGGTATATATAGGCCCAGATCCGTCCAGGGGTAAAAGGGGCATTACAACAAAGTATTGGTGACCATAGATGATAAATAGACGGTTGGGATGAAGTTGACTTCGAGGGGGCCGGCAGTGCCGGCGTGCTCGGGGCGGCAGTGCCGGTGGGGCCGGCAGTGCCGGGGAAGGTGGGCCGGCAGTGCCGGGGTGCGCCCACCGGCAGTGCCGGCCAAGTGGGGGCGGCAGTGCCGGCCTTGTCGTGGCTGGCGGCTGGAGCCCTTCTCCTTCTTCTGATTCTTCTTCTTCGGTCCTCCCTTCTTCTTCCATGAACCATGTGGCTTCCCTCTCCTCGGCTCCTTGACGCTCCCTTCGGTTCCTTGACGAGATTGGTACCTAACGACATATAGGCATAGGCATGAGGTAGCAATCCGTCCAAGGTTATGTCGAGGTCGCCCATAGAGAGGAAGGAGTTCACCTTGCCATATATGGCGTGGGTTTGTGTTGTTGGTCCACTTGGGGGACTCCTTGGCCATGGTGTAGCGTCGACGATAGGTGGGGCTACACTTGACGGTCTTGAGGTAGCGACGTCGGTGACCGGGGCTACATCAATTGTTCAACATTTTGGTTGCATTAATGGGAGAGTATTGCAAGCATCTAGCACAAAACATGTTTAACATTTTATCATTATTGTCGACAAACCTAGGGAAAGAGCAATTGTTCATCAAGGTTGTCACAACACAAGCGTTAGCATTCTCATTATCGTCATTGCAAGCAACACATGGGAAAGAGAAATTGTTCGACAAGTTGCATGCAATGGGAGATATATTGAAACACTCATGGCATGGCATGATCATATTGTCACAAGCAAGTAATTCCACATGATCAACAATGTTATCAAGCAAAGCATCACATGGAGGAATGAACAAAGCATATGACATAGCAATTGTATCATCATCATCATGCATGAATTCACAAATCATCATGTCCACTAGTGGGATCATGGCATCATCAACACCCATATAGGTACCTTTGTAGTCCGACTCATTTGCGGTAGGTGTTGTGGAAGTGGTAGGCTCCATGTGGCCTCCATGTTCATCTTCAATCAAGCATGGTGTGATAGCATCATCTTCATGCACCATGTACATCTTCTCCATGATCGGGAACTCGTCATCCATGGGACCTAATGAGACATAAGGAAACACACTAGAGGTAGAGGGTAAGTTGTTAGAATTTGAAATGGCCTCACATGACCTATCAACTACCACTCTCATCTCACTCGGTGTATCACTCATATCCTCAAGGTGGAGGCACGCAAGCTCATGTATAGTGGATTCACTCATCTCACATATAGTGGAGTTGCTCATCTCACATATTGATGAGGTCTAAGACCCCGTGTGTGGCCCGATCTCGCGGATTGACTTCGAAACCAAGGGGAGAGATGGAAGAACGCGAGGAACACGAAGAACACGACGAACACGAGGAACTCCGAGACTCACGCACGCACACCAACCCGATACACCCGATGCTTATCTCCGTGGCTCGATGGACCACGCCAATAGAATCTCCGAGGAAGAGGCCGTGGCAGAATTCCCGGAGAGAGATTGGGGTTGGAGAGGAAGAGCTTGGTGAGGGAGAGAGAGTAACTTGTACTAGAATCTCACTCAACAAGATCAAAGTCAACAACCAAGGTGCCTTGATTACAGAGGGATGATACCCAAGGGAGACTAAGCTCAAAGGTAGGTTTGAGTTCAAAACAAGTCTAAGGGGTAAAGGAGGGGTCCAGGCTACTTATATAGGCACACATGGCCAGCAAGGGCGAACAGGTACGCGAAAGGATAAGTTAAGGCAGTTTGGTGGGTCATTCCCGTCAGATCCGGTTTGGGTCCGGTCTGACCGGGCCTGTGACCGGGCTGTCCGGTTGTGGGTCCGGTTGACCGGGCGCAAACCGGGAATCTGCGAAGTTTCCGGTCGTCGTCCGGTACGAGGGGGCTGAGCCGGTTTGCGCCCGGTTGACCGGGCCTGTGACCGGGGCGTCCGGTTGTGGGTCCGGTCTGACCGGGTCCTGGACCGGCCAGCGTCCGTCTCTTCCTTGGGGCGCTTCGAGCGACGTCGGCTTCGGCTTCATGATCATCTCCATGTTCAGCTGCTCTTCTCCTTCCCTTGACCTTGCACCGTGGGAGTTCCTTCTCTCTTGGTCCTTGTCGATGTCGGCACCTATGGACACCATGATGATAGGCATGAGGTAGCATACCATTCAAGTTGGTGTTGAGGCCAACCATAGAGAGGAAAGAGTTCACCTTGACATATATGGCGGGGGTTTGTGTTGTTGGTCCACTTGGGGGACTCCTTGGCCATGGTGTGGCGTCGACGATAGGCGGGGCTACATCATCTCCCCCCCTTGGGGAAGAGTCGTCCTCGACTCTTGTTCCTCCTCACCGATGGTGTAGTCCATGATGGTTGTCCCATGTTGTGGTGGAGGGATAAAGTCGCGGTCGAAGAAGAGCTTGGGGAAAAACAACTTGCGAATGGAAAGCTTGTGGAGGCCAATTTGGTTATCGGCGAACAAGAGGCTCTCAATGAAATACGAAGCATCAAGTCGTTTTTCCAAGAGGCATTTGGCAAAAATGGGAACCAAAAGAGTGTCGATGTATCCAAAATTTGGTAGGGCAAAACTTTGTGCATGTAAATGTTTGGTTTGTAAAGTGTCAAAAATGTGATGTGTAGCATTGTCCCACACAAATGGAACAATCAAAAGGCAAGTATCGGCGGCAAAATTTTGGGCAAAATTGTTATGTGCAATGGCAGAGAGATGGAAACTTCTAGCTTGGGAAAGTATGGTTGGCGTGAGCCAAGTATGGGAATCCTCAAGTGTCAAAGAATCCATTTCAATTGTCAAAGATGAAATGAGAAATCCAAAGAAGAGCAACTTTATGAGTGACATGTGGCGCAAGATGCATAAGGTGTCTCTCACATGTATGACATGGTCCTTGAGATTCTCGGAGTGTATGATGATAACATCAAGACATACAACAACCATTGTGCCAACAATATGTGTCAAGATATGTTGCGTAAGAGGCAAAAGAGGTGACGAGGCATTGGTCCAAGCCGGAAGCTCGACAAGACAAGCCAGAAACACACGAGGGCGAAGGCGTTTGGGAACATACCCTTTGGCGTGAATCCCATGGGTTGGATCATGTATCTCGTCCTTGTTGGGGTAGCTCTCAATTGTGCGTTTCGTGAGCTCATGCTCCGTAGCGGTGGAAGTTGTCATTCGGGTACCTATACACACAATAGAGAGAACAAAAAGCGTGTGTGCATGGTAAAGGAACACATCATCCATCATGATGTTCCATGACTTGTGCACATCACCATTAGTGTCAAGTAAGATAGTATGAAATGCATGGCGATGGTGCATATGGCAAGAAGGTGCATTCATGGCATGTGGTAACTCATGATCATCAAAAAGTGAGAAGGCTATGGGGGCCATCTCGTGGACAATGAAATAAGCATTCTTGCATAAGAAAGAGCAATTGTTCACAATCTTGGATGCAAGGATCATGGAGTAGTGCAAACATTTTGGGCAAAGCATGTTCAACATGTTATCATTGTTGTCGACAACCCTATGGGAAGAGCAAGTGTTCATCAAGGGTGTCACAACACAAGCATTATCATAATCATTATCATGGCAAGCAAGCGGGGAAAACGTGAAACTCTCGTAGCATGGCATGTTCATGGTATCACAAGCAAGCAATTTCACATGATCAACAATGTTATCAAGCAAAGCATCACATGGGAAAGTGAAAGTAGCATGTGACGTAGCAAATGTATCATCAAGATCATGCATGCACTCATAAGTCATCATGTCCACTAGTGGGATCATGGCATCATCAACACCTATGTTGTTACCTTTGTAGGCCGACTCAATTGAGGTAGGTGTTGTGGAAGTAGGAGGATCCATGTGGTCGACATGTCCGTCTTGAAGCAAGCATGGTGAGATATCATCATCTTCATGCACCATGTACATCGTCTCCATGAGCGGCAACTCGTCCTCCGTGGAACCTAGTGCAACATAAGAAGACACAAACGAGGGAGAGGTTAATGTGTTAGCGAATGCGATGTCCTCCATGGACCTATCATCTACCTCTCTCAACTCACTTTGTGTATCACTCATGTCCTCCAAACGGAAGCACTCAAACTCACATATGGGGTGGAAGGCACTCAACTCACTATCACTCTCACTCAAGTGGGCTAGGTGGCTCTCATGCTCACATGGGATTGGTACCAACTCATCGATCAAGCATGAAGGAGTAGGCTCGACTTTCTCATCTCCATGCGCCTCCTTGGTTGAAGGGAAATTCCCATGCTCAACCATCTCAACTCCATCGCCTCCCAAGTCGTCCTCCATCGGTGGCGTCGTAGTGACGTGGAGAGCTAGGCTCGGATCCACATCATCCTTGCGATGGCCTTGGAGTTCTTCATCTTGAAGTGTGGGCGCCGTAGGATTCTTGGTGGCTTGGGCTTGTAGCTCGTCGAAGTAGAGCGTCTTGGCGCTTGGCTTTGTGCATTGCCATGCCACGTGACCCTTGGCCTTGTACACCTCACATAGGAGATTGGGACATTCCCGTGGAGGGTGGCCTTGTTGCTTGCACTTGTAGCATCGGAGTCCATAGGCACGTGACGAGGTAGAGGCCATTGTGGTGGTGGCACAAGAGGTGGAAGTCGCCTTATGAGGAAGGTATGCTCGATGTGCACTTGCCATCCTTGGAGTGGTAGGCACCTTATCATGGTGTTTGTCGCCTTCATGTCGAGGCTCTCGTCTTCGTGCATCATCACCATGGCTTGAGTGGTGTCGTCGAAGACTCGTGGAAGATGTTGGTCGATGGTGATCATGAAGTGGCTTGTGGCGGCGAAGCTCATGTGGTGATGTATGTCGATGACGGTCCTTGCCATGCCTAGATGATGGCTCATGCGACTTGGCATGTTGCTTGCGGCGCCTTGTGGAGCTTGGAGAAGAGTGTCGATGACGCTCATGATGGGGACGCTCTTGATGCTCCATATGGTGTACTTGAAGTCGACGATCTTGTGCATAAGCACGCTCATGGTGGCGCCTTGTGGAGCTCGAAGAAGTGTGTCGATGACGCTCATGATGGGGACGCTCTTGATGATCCATACGATGGTGCCATCGTGGCGGTACTCTATCTTCATATGTAGCTCCATTGGCCAAGTAGGGGTTCGTGGGAGCACCGATGTTCCTCATGGTGGAGTCGAGGTGAGGCTCCGTCACGGTGTCGATGGAGTAGGCGTGGCGTTGCTCCACCATGTCGTCGATGTCGTAGTCGTGGTGTTGCTCCACCATGTCATCCATGCTTGGTGAGCCATTGTCGATGTAGAGCTCGTCGAAGTCGTCCTCAAGGTGGTGCTCCACCATGTCGTCCATGCTTGAGGAGCCATTGTCGATGTAGAGCTCCTCGATGTTGGTCATGTCGGTGATGCTCGCGGAGCCATAGTCGGTGTCGAGCTCCACATGTTCCTCCACATCCGCGGTGCTTGAAGAGGAATCCTCCTCTAAGTGCTCCGTGTACTCCTCCGTATCTTCTTCGTCGCTATACATGTTAGCATGACAAGATCTATATGGTGTATGTTAGTGGAAGGAGACTACCCCGCACTCTTACCAAGGTAAGATAGTATTGAGGCAATCAACCAAGCCAAAAGCAAGATCAAGTGTATCGGGGACACACGCAAAACCACACGCAAAAGCTAGCAAATATGGTGTTAGGCGAGTGTTGTAGAAAGCCAAAAGACAAATCCAAGATCGAGTATGTTGTTAAAAGTGGGTGAAATCCAAAAAATTCAAATGTCAAAGCGATGATCACTATAAACACGGAAAGATATGGAACGCACACACGAGATGAACGGGGTTAGTGCGACCAAGGAATGAGCGGAAAAGTGTAAGAAGCCCTTAAGCAAGGGTGCTCGGTGTCACACTAACACAAGAAGAGATCAAAGCTTTGGTTGCAAACGGAGAGACAACAAGATTTACACGTGGCCTCTCTTCTCTTATCTCTCTTTTGCTTAAAAGCTTTTTCTCTTTTGTATATGGTGGCACTTGCACTCTTTTGTATCTTTGGTGGCACTTGCACACTTTTGTATGTATGGGTATATGGATGTATGGATGTATGGTGCTACTCACACTCTTTTTGTGTTTTTGGGGCTTTTTCACGCACTATGTTAGCGTTAGCCTCGCTTTTGCTATCTTGCCACACGAGTTTTGCTTATAAGCTTGACTCCACACTACGCACACACACCTCACAAGCGGGGCCACGTGCAATGTCTTGCAACACTCGATAGGCAATGCTCGATAGGATAGATCGCAAAAGAAGAGGGGTTACAAGGGGAATGCAAGTTATACCTAAGATGTTAGGCGGTGATGAACACACAACTTGCGATGAAGGTGGTGGTGTCAAGAGTACGGTTGCAAGCCCGGGGTGCCGAGGATGTCGTCGCTTGCTTCGTAGCTGCGGATTAGTTGTACAAACAAGGCACTCAAACCGGAACAAGCAAACACAAGTTAGCGGAAGAAATGGGTCAAAGTAGCTTGGCAGCGGTGGCGGTGGTAAGCCGGTGGTGGGTGGTGTCGATGCCCTTGCGGTTGCGGCGGAGGTTATGGGGCCGCGGTGATGTTTCCCGGTGGTTTGGGGAGGGTGGCGGTGCTTGCCGGCGGCGGAGAGGGTGGCGGTAGTTGGCGGAGGTGGTGGTGGAGGTGGCGCCCGGTTGGCGCCCGGTTGACCAGGCCCTGGACCGGCCTGCCCGGTCTACAGCCCGGTTGACCGGGTTCTGGCCCGGTTGGCGCCCGGTTGGCGCCCGGTTGGGGCCCGGTTGACCGGCCCTGGCGCCAGGCTGTCCGGTCACTGGCCCGGTTAGCGCCCGGTCGACCGGATTTCGCGGGGCACAGTTTTTCTCTCTCCTGTTCTTGAGCGAAATCAAGCCAAATCGACCAAAACGAAGGGAAATGATGGAATTGGGGGCTAAAAGTTGGGGAGATAGTAGATCAAGCACTCCAACACCAAATCCATGGACCAAAACCACTCAAAACGCAACCAAATCGCAGATCGGTCAAGAGGCAAATTAGGGCTATTTTTGGGGAATTTTAGGGAAAATTTTTAGAGACGAAATTGGATGGGTGAGGGGTCAAATCCGCGGAAACCAAAGGCTGCTGATACCATATGATGAGGTCTAAGACCCCGTGTGTGGCCCGATCTCGCGGATTGACTTCGAAACCAAGGGGAGAGATGGAAGAACGCGAGGAACACGAAGAACACGACGAACACGAGGAACTCCGAGACTCACGCACGCACACCAACCCGATACACCCGATGCTTACCTCCGTGGCTCGATGGACCACGCCAATAGAATCTCCGAGGAAGAGGCCGTGGCAGATTTCCCGGAGAGAGATTGGGGTTGGAGAGGAAGAGCTTGGTGAGGGAGAGAGAGTAACTTGTACTAGAATCTCACTCAACAAGATCAAAGTCAACAACCAAGGTGCCTTGATTACAGAGGGATGATACCCAAGGGAGACTAAGCTCAAAGGTAGGTTTGAGTTCAAAACAAGTCTAAGGGGTAAAGGAGGGGTCCAGGCTACTTATATAGGCACACATGGCCAGCAAGGGCGAACAGGTACGCGAAAGGATAAGTTAAGGCAGTTTGGTGGGTCATTCCCGTCAGATCCGGTTTGGGTCCGGTCTGACCGGGCCTGTGACCGGGCTGTCCGGTTGTGGGTCCGGTTGACCGGGCGCAAACCGGGAATCTGCGAAGTTTCCGGTCGTCGTCCGGTACGAGGGGGCTGAGCCGGTTTGCGCCCGGTTGACCGGGCCTATGACCGGGGCGTCCGGTTGTGGGTCCGGTCTGACCGGGTCCTGGACCGGCCAGCGTCCGTCTCTTCCTTGGGGCGCTTCGAGCGACGTCGGCTTCGGCTTCATGATCATCTCCATGTTCAGCTGCTCTTCTCCTTCCCTTGACCTTGCACCGTGGGAGTTCCTTCTCTCTTGGTCCTTGTCGATGTCGGCACCTATGGACACCATGATGATAGGCATGAGGTAGCATACCATTCAAGTTGGTGTTGAGGCCAACCATAGAGAGGAAAGAGTTCACCTTGACATATATGGCGGGGGTTTGTGTTGTTGGTCCACTTGGGGGACTCCTTGGCCATGGTGTGGCGTCGATGATAGGCGGGGCTACATCACATATAGTGGAGTCGCTCATCTCACCTATACTGGAGTCGCTTATCTCACATATAGTGGAGTCGCTCATCTCACATAGGGTGGAGTCGCTCATCTCACATATAGTGGAGTCACTCATCTCACATATAGTGGAGTCGCTCATCTCACATATAGTGGAGTTCCTCATCTCCATGGAAATGACGTCGTCGATGTCCGAGCAACCTAGCAAAGAGGAAGACAACACAAGAGGAGTAGAGGTTAAGTTGTTAGAAATCAAAACATCCTCACTCAACTCATGTGGTGTGTCACTCTTGCTCTCAAGGTGTTTGAAGTAGGATTTGCACTCGGCTTTATCTTGGGTGGTCATATTGGCTTCAAGAGCTTCTAGCTCGGCAAAGTAGGCTCTCATCTCGGCCTTTTCTTGTGGGGTCATATTGGATAGCTCTCACGAGGAAGGGTGTGTATGTATGTGGTGGAAGGAAAACTACCAAAAGGTCAAAGCTCGCAAACCAAAATCGAGAAAATGGTTCAAGTTAGAGAATAACCGATATGTACTCACACACACACTCAAAGCACACGCAAAAGGCTAAGAACTCTATATGGTGGTAGGTGAGGAAGTGGATAGCAAACGAAAAGAACCAAAGAAAATGTCTATTGTCAAATGTGGGTAAGATCCAAAGTCAAATGTCAAAAGCGGTGATCTATGTCAAGGAAACACGGAAACACACACAAGGAAGAACAATGGGGTTAGCGCGACCAAGGAAGTGAGCAAGTAACAAGGATGGTCCTAACGAAGACTATTAGCTCGGTGTCACGCCAACACAAGAGAGACCGTAGCTTGGTTGCATATGAGAGAAGCAACTATATTTGCACAAATGCCACTCTTCTCTTATCTCTCTTAGTGCTTACAAGCTTTGCACTCCTTTGTATCGGTGGACACACACTTTTTTTGTATTTCTTTTTCTTTTTCTCTTTTTTTTCACTTTTTTTTTCTATGCTTAGAAGCTTTATTTTTCTCTATGTCACACTTTTTCTTCGTTTGTGTATCTTTCTCACCGAGCTTGCTTCGGAGCTTTGCTCAACACAACGCACACACACACCCTCTCACGGTCGTGACACTTGTGCAATGCTTCACAACACTCGGAAAGCCACTCTCGATGGGATAGGTACACAAAGAAAGAAACGGAGCTACAAGGGGTGGGGCAAGTTATACCTATTGATGTTAGGCGGTGTCAAGCACACGAACTTGCGATGAACGAGGTGGTGTCGATGATGGTGTCGAAGTTGCGCCGGAATCCGGGGTGCCAAAGGTGTCATCGCGGTGTTTATGTAGGCGCGGAAGCGAAATAGACCACCAATGCACTCCAAATCGGAAACCGAGCAAAATAAGTCAATGCCCGAAAAGTTGGGTCAAAACGAGCGGTCAAAAGTTGGGCTCCAAAAATCGTCAAAAATTCGACGTAGACTATGTGGAGTCGTTGGAGGATGTTGTTAAAGTTTGGAGTCAAACGGGCTCCGGAAAGTTGTCAAAATTTGGGGCAAAAAGAGGAGTCAAATTGGCGCGGGAAAATTGTCAAAATTTGGGGTCAAGATGGTGGTATTATGGTCAAAATTTGAGGTCAAACGGGCTCCGGAAAGTTGTCAAAAGTTGGGTCAAAGTTGGGGTCAAAAGTTGCTGAAAACTGGGTCAAAAACTGCACCGGGCGGAACTTCCGGTCAAGTTCCGGCCAAGTTCCGGAAATAGACTGCTAATATCCAGGGGTTACTGCGAGGAAAACGCGCAATTCCGGAAGTTGGGCGGAAGTTGGGCGGAAGTACCGCCGGGCCGGAAGTACCGCTCGATTTGGCCGGAACTTCCGGTCTAGGAATTTTTTCTGGCGAATTTTCTGCTGAGCTGGGGAAACAAACGTGCGACCTGGAGCTGATTTCGCGGCAGATGCTCGATTGAGCGGATGGCGTTGCGCGAGGCGAAGTGGAGGTGGGCCGGTGCGTGGTGGCGCGTGGGCGGGCGGCCAGGCGAGCTGGGGCCGGAGGTAGGGTCGGCCGCACGTGGCTGTTGCTACCGCGCGGGGCGGATGGATGTGGCCGCGCGGGGCGTTTGCTGGTGGCGTGGAGCGCGTTTGCAGGGCGAGCAAGGGTGACGTGCGGTGGTGGCCCTGGTGGCTTGGGCTGGCGGCGCGGTGGGCCAAGGGGTGTGGGGCTGGGCCTGGTCGTGGCTTGGAGTGAGCTGGGCGATGGGGCGCGCTACTGGCGGCTGTGCGAGGCGAGCGAGGAGCGGGCGATCGAGGCGCGCGTGGTGCTGCTGCGTAGATGAGGCTGGTGGCGGCGGTTATGCGGTGGTGGCCTAGGCGCGTTGCTGGTGGCGAGCGGAAGCCGGGCGGTTGCGAGCGGAAACAGCGGGCGGCGCGATGCAAACGAGGAAGATGGGGAAAATTTGGCGCGAGCGGAAGTTCCGCTGGGTAGGGACGGTAGTTCCGGAAATACACGAATTTTCCAGATCTGGATCTGGATCTGCGCGAACAGCACGAACTGATGAACACGGGGCGGAAACGTGGGGCGAAAATCGACGGATTTCGAGGGGAAACGGTGGAATTTGACGGAAAAAAGTGGAGGGATGATAGATCAACACCAAAGACAACAGATCTGTGGACCAAAACCACAAACAACGCAACAAATACTGAGATCCAATTTCGAGCTATTTTTTGGGGAATTTTTTTTGGGGAAATTGGTGGAATCGGAGGGTCAAATCCGTGGCAACCTTTGCTCTGATACCATATGATGCGGGCTAAGCCCGAGGGTGTGCCCAATCTTCACGGTTTGACCCGGGTGAGTGTGATTGCGGAGGGGGATTCGCGGGGAAGTGGATGAACGCGAAGAACACGATACAAACACACACACACACACAAATCGGTTATCCTCGTTGCCCCGAACCACCAACCGATAGAAGTGCGAGAGAAAGACCAAAGGTAGAATCTCTTGCAAAAGATCGACAAATCCAAATAGAATTCCAAAGAGTAAAAGACCAACTAAGAATAGAGTTGCAAAGCAAGAGATTCTCAATTGATAGAATTACTAGAATGGAAAAGATCCGGATAAGGAGGGATACAATAGATGGATCATCTAAGGTGGGGGTTTCCCAAATCCACTAAGGGATAATAGAGGCATCAGCCAATTCATCTAAACATCATCTCTCCCTCATGAAGGTGGGGGTAGGTGTCTATTTATAGGCAAGGGGATGAAGGGGTAAGTTACAAGCCAAAAGGGGCTGAGATCTGGCTGAGGCTCGACAGGGCGGAAGTTCCGGTCCCTGAGGGCGGAAGTTCCGGTCAGGGGCGGAAGTTCCGGCCATGAGGGGCGGAAGTTCCGGTCGCAGTTCTTCAGTGCGAGCATCTTCAGTCTTGGATGGAATCTGGGCGGAAGTTCCGGCTGTGTCGGGCGGAATTTCCGGCCTGGAGCGTCCAGCTCCTCTTTCTCCTTCTCTTCCATGCTTCCGTGACATCGGCCTTGCGTCCTCGGGTCTCCATGGCATCCTCTCTTCTCTCCGTACTTATCGTCGAGTTCCTATCATGAAGGTATGAGGGAGTATGAAGTAGTATATCGTTCCACATAGGCGATTGTAGGCACGCGTAAAGGAGAAGATTCACCTTAGCGTGCCGTCTTGTCGATGAAGCATATGATGTGGCGAAGACCGAAGGTCAGGCTACATCAGGGCGGCAACCGGGAAGGTCGCAAAAGTCCATCTGGTTGGCGTCGGTACGACGCCCGTTTGTCGCCGGGGTGGATCCGGTCTGGGGCCCGGTCTGACCGGCCCTGGGACCGGCCTGGCCGGCCTAGGGACCGGTTGGCCGGCCTCTAGGCCGGCTGGGCCTCTTCCTCCCGCCTCTTCTTCCTCTTCCTTCTTCTCTTCTTTCCTTCTTCTTCTTCTTCTCTCTTCCTTGCATTCCTTCTATCTTGGTCCTTGTCGATGTCGGCACCTATAGACACCATGATGATAGGCATAAGGTAGCATACCATTCAAGTTGGTGTTGAGGTCGACCATAGAGAGGAAGGAGTTCACCTTTACATATATGGCGGGGGTTTGTGTTGTTGGTCCACTTGGGGGACTCCTTGGCCATGGTGTAGCGTCGACGATAGGCGGGGCTACATCAAGTTGATTCTTCCAAGGTGGAGGCCATCCACAATTGGCCTACCCCTACAAATGTTGGTCAAGTCCAAAGTTTTCATGGACTTGCCGGTTTCTACCGCCGCTTTGTGAAAGATTTTAGCACCATTGCTTGCCCTTTGAATGAGCTTACCAAAAAGAATGTTCCATTTGTGGGGCAAGGCCCAACAAAATGCTTTTGATGAGTTGAAGAAACGCCTTACCGAAGTTCCTCTTCTCGTCCTTCCAAACTTTGCAAAAACTTTTGAGATTGAGTGTGATGCGAGTGGACTTGGTATTGGTGGCGTTGTTATGCAAGATGGCAAACTCGTGGCATACTATAGTGAGAAGTTGGATGGCGTACGCCTTAACTATCCTATTTATGACAAGGAGCTCTATGCTTTGGTTCGTGTTCTTGAAGTTCGGCAACACTACCTTTGGCCAAAAGAGTTTATCATTCATTCCGACCACGAGTCTTTGAAGTATTTGAAAAGCCAACACAATTTGAACAAACGACATGCAAAATGGGTCTAGTTCATTGAGTCCTTCCCATATGTAATCAAATACAAGAAGGGCAAGGACAATGTAGTGGCGGATGTTGTTTCCCGCAAAAACACCTTTTTTCTTACTCGCTTGGATTTTCATGTTTTGGGACTTGAAGAGATCAACGAACTCTATCCTTCTGATTATTTCTTTGCACCGATATTTGAAAAGTGTTCCGTTGAACGAGGATTTGATGATTTCTATTTCCATGATGGCTACTTGTTTAAAGCTAACAAGATTTGCATACCCGAGTCTTCTCTTCGAAAGTTGATTTTGCAAGAGTCACATGGAGGTGGCCTCATGGGACACTTTGGACGTGACAAGACACTATCGATGCTATCCACTCATTACTATTGGCCAAAGATGAAGCGGGATGTGGAGCGCCTATGCAACCATTGCACTACATGCCTTCAAGCTAAGTCCACCACCAACCCTTATGGTCTTTACACACCATTACCTATTCCATATGCACCATGGACCGATATTAGCATGGATTTTGTACTAGGATTGCCTCGCACCAAACATGGTCATGATTCGATCTTTGTGGTAGTGGATAGGTTCTCTAAGATGGCACATTTCATACCTTGCCATAAGACCGATGATGCTTCACACATTGCTTCATTGTTTTTCAGGGAAATTGTCCGCCTACACGGAATACTGGCAAGCATTATGTCGGATCGAGACGTCAAGTTCATGAGCTATCTATGGAAGTCACTTATGGCAAAGTTTGGAGTGAAGCTCTTATTCTCATCATCCTCCCACCCGCAAACGGACGGACAAACGGAAGTGGTCAATAGAAGCCTCTCAACTCTTCTACGCATCCTCGTGAAGAAAAACTTGAAGTCATGGGAAGAGTGCCTTCCGCATGCGGAGTTCACCTACAATCGAGCCACACACAAGACAACATCACGGAGCCCCTTCATGATCGTCTACGGCTTCGACCCTCCCACGGCACTCGATATACTACCACTCCCCCTTCATGAAAGGACGAACATGGACTTCGACAAGCGCACCGCCGCCATGAAGAAACTATATGAAGAAACAAGAGCGACCATACAAGAACATGTGCTTCGTCAAGCCAACCGCCTCAACGCCAAGAAGAAGGAAAGAATATTTCAAGAAGTAGACCTCGTTTGGATCCACCTCCGGAAGGAAAGGTTCCCTCATGAGCGTAACTCAAAGCTCAAGCCAAGAGGAGATGGCCCCTTCAAGGTCCTCAAACGCATCAACAACAACGCCTACGTCATCGACATCCCAACCTCCAAGTAGTTGGTGAGCAACACGTTCAACGTCTCGGACTTGTCACCCTATCATGGAGATGAGGAGGAGCACGAGTCGAGGACGACTCTTTCCCAAGGGGGGAGATGATGTAGCCCCGCTCACCGACGACACTACACCAAGACCAGCAAGTCCCCCAAGTGGACCGATGACTCGGGCTCGAGTTAAAGCGCTACATGATAAGGTGAACTCGCTTCTCACCACCCTTGATCTCGGTACCCCTTTGGATGGAATGCTACCTCATGCCGATGTGCTTTGTGTCATTAGGTACAAGGTGCATCAAGACCCCGGAGAGGAGGACACACCATGGTCAAGGGAAGGAGAGGAGCAGCGGGACATGAAGATGGGCACGAAGCTGGACCCGAAGGAAGAGAAGAAGCTGGCCGGCCCAGGACCCGGTCGACCGGCCCCACGACCGGACCATCCGGTCCCAGGCCCTGTCAACCGGGTGCCAAACCGGATTCCCCTCGGTCTTGACCGGGCGTCGTACCGGGGGCCAACCGGACGGAGATCTGCGACATTTCCGGTTGGCGCCCGATTGACCGGCCCCACGACCGGACCATCCTGTCCCAGGCCCGGTCTGACCGGCCCCAGGACCGGATCCAGGAATTCTCCACCAAACTGCCTAAGTTATCCATTTATATTCCTTTTCGCCCTGCTGGCCATGTAGGCCTATATAAGGACCCTGGACCCCTCCTTTACCCCTTAGACTTAATTTGAGCTTAAACACTACTTTGAGCTTTGTCTCCCTAGGGTTAGCATCCCTTTGTAATCAAGGCATCCTTGTTGTTGATTTGGATATTTTTGAGTGAGATTCTAGTGCAAGCCACTCTCTCTCCCTCACCAATCTCTTTTCTCCAACACCAATCTCTCACCGGGAATTCTGCCGCGTGCCTCTTCCGGGTGATTCTATTGGCATGGTCCATCGAGCCACGGGGGTAAGTATCGGGTGTATTGGGTTGGTGTGCGTGCGTGAGTACCGGTGTTCCTCGTGTTCTTCGTTTTCCTCGCGCTCTCCCACCTTTTCCCCTTGGATTTTGGGTCAAATCGCGAGATCGGGCCCAACCCTAGATCTCAGATCTCATCAGGGGATCAAGCCAATTTGATGCTCAATACCACGCAATGCTGGTAGTCCTGCGGGTACCTCCTCCGGAAACACGTCATGGAATTCCTGCAAAACATTAGAAACACCAAGAGGAAGAGGGGTCATGTCGTTAGAAACCACAACCGTACCCCTGTACAAGAGCTCATGTCTTGTACAGGGGTACGGTTGTGGTTTCTAACGACATGACCCCTCTTCCTCTTGGTGTTTCTAATGTTTTGCAGGAATTCCATGACGTGTTTTCGGAGGAGGTACCCGCAGGACTACCACCACTGCGTGGTATTGAGCATCAAATTGGCTTGATCCCCTGTTGAGATCTGAGATCTAGGGTTTGGCCCGATCTCGCGATTTGACCAAAATCCAAGGGGAGAAGGTGGGAGAGCGTGAGGAACACGAAGAACACGAGGAACACCGGTACTCACACACGCACACCAACCCGATACACCCGATACTTACCCCCGTGACTCGATGGACCACGCCAATAGAATCACCCGGAAGAGGCACGCGGCAGAATTCCCGGTGAGAGATTGGTGTTGGAGAAAAGAGATTGGTGAGGGAGAGAGAGTGGCTTGCACTAGAATCTCACTCAACAATATCCAAATCAACAACAAGGATGCCTTGATTACAAAGGGATGCTAACCCTAGGGAGACAAAGCTCAAAGTAGTGTTTAAGCTCAAATTAAGTCTAAGGGGTAAAGGAGGGGTCCAGGGTCCTTATATAGGCCTACATGGCCAGCAGGGCGAAAAGGTAAATAAATTGATAACTTAGGCAGTTTGGTGGCGAATTCCCGTCGGATCCGGTCCTGGGGCCGGTCAGACCGGGCCTGGGACCGGATGGTCCGGTCGTGGGGCCGGTTGACCGGGCGCCAACCGGAAATGTCGCAGATCTCCGTCCGGTTGGCCCCCGGTACGACGCCCGGTCAAGACCGAGGGGAATCCGGTTTGGCGCCCGGTTGACCGGGCCTGGGACCGGATGGTCCGGTCGTGGGCCGGTCAACCGGGTCCTGGGCCGACCAGCTTCTTCTCTTCATTCGAGCGCTTCGAGTGACGTCGGGTCCAGCTTCGTGCCCACCTTCATGTCCCGCTACTCCTCTCCTTCCCTTGACCATGGTGTGTCCTCCTCTCCGGGGTCTTGATGCACCTTGTACCTAATGACAAAAGCACATCGGCATGAGGTAGCATTCCATCCAAAGGGGTACCGAGATCAAGGGTCGTGAGGAGCGAGTTCACCTTATCATGTAGCGCTTTAACTCGAGCCCGAGTCATCGGTCCACTTGGGGGACTTGCTGGTCTTGGTGTAGTGTCATCGGTGAGCGGGGCTACATCATCTCCCCCCCTTGGGAAAGAGTCGTCCTCGACTCGTGCTCCTCCTCATCTCCATGATAGGGTGACAAGTCCGAGACGTTAAACGTGTTGCTCACCAAGTACTAGGAGGTCGGGATGTCAATGACGTAGGAGTTGTTGTTGATGCGTTTGAGGACCTTGAAGGGGCCATCTCCTCTTGGCTTGAGCTTTGAGTTACGCTCATGAGGGAACCTTTCCTTCCGGAGGTGGATCCAAACGAGGTCTCCTTGAAATATTCTTTCCTTCTTCTTGGCGTTGAGGCGGTTGGCTAGACGAAGCACATGTTCTTGTATGGTTGCTCTTGTTTCTTCATGGCGGCGGTGCGCTTGTCGAAGTCCATGTTCGTCCTTCCATGAAGGGGGAGTGGTAGTATGTCGAGTGCCGTGGGAGGGTCGAAGCCGTAGACGATCATGAAGGGGCTCCGTGATGTTGTCTTGTGCGTGGCTCGATTGTAGGCAAACTCTGCATGCAGAAGGCACTCTTCCCATGACTTCAAGTTTTTCTTCACGAGGATGCGTAGAAGAGTTGAGAGGCTTCTATTGACCACTTCCGTTTGTCCGTCCGTTTGCGGGTGGGAGGATGATGAGAATAAGAGCTTCACTCCAAACTTTGCCATGAGTGACTTCCATAGATAGCTCATGAACTTGATGTCTCGATCCGACACAATGCTTGCCGGTATTCCGTGTAGGCGGACAATTTCCCTGAAAAACAATGAAGCAATGTGTGAAGCATCATCGGTCTTATAGCAAGGTATGAAATGTGCCATCTTAGAGAACCTATCCACTACCACAAAGATCGAATCATGACCATGTTTGGTGCGAGGCAATCATAGTACAAAATCCATGCTAATATCGGTCCATGGTGCATATGGAATAGGTAATGGTGTGTAAAGACCATAAGGGTTGGTGGTGGACTTAGCTTGAAGGCATGTAGTGCAACGGTTGCATAGGCGCTCCACATCCCGCTTCATCTTTGGCCAATAGTAATGAGTGGATAGCATCGATAGTGTCTTGTCACGTCCAAAGTGTCCCATGAGGCCACCTCCATGTGACTCTTGCAAAAGCAACTTTCGAAGAGAAGACTCGGGTATGCAAATCTTGTTAGCTTTAAAGAAGTAGCCATCGTACAAATAGAAATCATCAAATCCTCGTTCAACGGAACACTTTTCAAATATCGGTGCAAAGAAAGAATCGGAAGGATAGAGTTCTTTGATCTCTTCAAGTCCCAAAACATGAAAATCCAAGCGAGTAAGCAAAAGGGTGTTTTTGCGGGAAAGAGCATCCGCCACTACATTGTCCTTTCCTTTCTTGTATTTGATTACATATTGATAAGGGCTAAGCCCAAGGATGTGCCCGATCTTCACGGATTTGGGTGGAATTCGTGGGGGGAGGTGGATGAACGCGATGAACACGAAGAACACGTAGGGGAATCGTGGGGATACAACAAACACACACGCACACAAATCGGTTTTCCCTCGTTGGCCCGAACCACCAACTCGATAGAGGTTGCAGGAAAAGACCTTCCGGTAGAAGTCCCGCAAAGAGATCGACAAATCGAAGCTCGAGAGATCTAGAAGGGTGAAAAGACCCGAAGGTTGATAGAAGTGCAAGCAAAACACCAAATAGGTAGAAGTGCAAGCAAAAGACTAACAAATCGGTAGAAGTCACCAAAGAGATCTTCACGAGTCGATAAGGAGCCCAGGTGGCTACAAGATCAAAGATCTAGGTAGGGTTCCCACAAGGGTGAGCTAAGCTCAGGTTTAATTTCACATCAAGTCTAATCTCAGATCTGAGCCAACAAGGCTATTTATAGGTGGGGGCGAAGGGATAAGTTACACGCTGAAAAGTGCTGTCGTGCTGAAGTTCGATGGGGCGGAAGTTCCGGTCGTCCTGGGCGGAAGTTCCAGTCTTGCGGGCCGGAAGTTCCGGCCGGGGCGGAAGTTCCGGCCAAGTTCCGGCCTAGCTCCGGAAATTGCCCATTTCCTTGCAGTAACATCCAGGGGCATTTTGGCGCAATTTCGGAACTTGGGTGGAACTTAGGCGGAAGTTTCGGTGGGCGGAAGTTCCGGTTCCTTGTGGCGGAAGTTCCGGCCTGATCCATTTCTCTGGGCGCTGGAAGGCATCTGGAAGGCATCTGGCCGGAAGTTCCGGTCCTGGGGGCGGAAGTTCTGGCCTGGGCGCTGTAGCTCCATCTTCATCATTTCCAGCTCTCTCTCCATTGGCTTGGTCTCCATGGCTCGCGTCTTGGTCGATGTACCTGATTGAACATAGGGTATTTGCATGAAGTAGCACGCCATCGAAAGGGGTGTCAAAAGCATACGTGGAAAGGAGCGAATTCACCTCTTGGTGTAGGGCTTGGGCTCGAGCTCGTGTCATTGGACCACGAGGAGGGCTTGTCGGTCTTGAGGAGGCGGTGTCCGAAGGCCACCCCGTATCATCTCCCCCCCTTGGGAAAGAGTCGTCCTCGACTCGATGTTCTCCTCATCGCCATGATAGCGTGAGAGGTCGGACACATTTAATGTGTTGCTCACCAAGTACTTGGATGTTGGTATGTCGATGACGTAGGCGTTGTCGTTGATGCGCTTGAGGACCTTGAAGGGACCATCGCCTCGGGGCTTGAGCTTGGAGTTTCTTTCTTGAGGGAAACGGTCCTTGCGAAGATGTATCCACACTAGGTCTCCTTCATTGAAGATCCGTGCCTTTTTCTTCATGTTTAGGCGTGTTGCTTGACGAAGAACTTGTTGCTCGATTGTTGCCCTTGTATCTTCATGTAGCTTCTTCATGTATTGTGCTCGCTTGTCGATGTTCATGTTTACTTGCTCATGTAGCGGGAGAGGAAGGAGGTCAATCGCCGTAGGTGGTTCAAACCCATAGACAACCATGAATGGGCTTCTCATTGTTGAAGAGTGCTTGGAGCGGTTGTAGGCAAACTCCGCATGCGGGATGCAATCTTCCCATGACTTCAAATTCTTCTTGACAAGGATGCGGAGTAGTATGGAGAGGCTTCGGTTCACCACTTCGGTTTGCCCATCGGTTTGTGGGTGCGAGGATGATGAGAAAAAAGGTGACGTTGAACTTGGCCATTAGTGTCTTCCAAAGGTAACTCATGAATTTGACATCTCGATCCGACACAATGCTTCTTGGTACACCGTGGAGTCTCACAATTTCCCTAACAAACAAGGAGGCAATATGTGAAGCATCATCCGTTCGAGAGCATGGTATGAAATGAGCCATTTTAGAGAATCGATCAACCACTACAAAAATTGAATCATGACCATATTTGGTTCTAGGCAATCCTAGCACGAAATCCATACTTATATTGGACCAAGGAGCATAAGGAATAGGCAATGGTGTATAAAGACCATAGGGGTTGGAAGTTGACTTAGCTTGTAAGCATGTTGTACACCGTCGGCAAAGGCGCTCCACGTCACGGTACATTCGTGGCCAATAATAGTGAGTGGAAAGCATGGCATATGTCTTCTCTCGTCCAAAGTGTCCCATAAGACCACCACCATGCGATTCTTGTAAGAGCAAAAGGCGAAGTGAAGACATGGGAATACAAAGTTTGTTGCCCTTGAACAAGAATCCTTGGTGCAAATAGAAATCATCGATGCCCTTATCACTAGAACACTTTGCAAAGATTGGGCCAAAGAAAGTATCGGAAGCATATAAGTCTTTTATTTCATCAAGACCCAAAACATGGATATCCAAACGAGTGAGTAAGAGGGTGAGCTTGCGGGAAAGAGCATCCGCAACAACATTGTCCTTGACCTTCTTGTATTTGATTACATATGGAAAGGACTCAATGAACTCAACCCACTTTGCATGTCTTTTGTTTAAATTGTGTTGACTTTTCAAATACTTCAAAGACTCATGGTCGGAGTGGATAACAAACTCTTTTGGCCAAAGATAGTGTTGCCAAACTTCAAGAACACGAACCAAAGCATAAAGTTCCTTGTCATATATAGGATAGTTGAGGCGTGCGCCATCCAACTTCTCGCTATAGTATGCCACGGGTTTTCCATCTTGCATAAGAACACCAATACCGAGTCCACTCACATCACATTCTATCTCAAAAGTTTTGGAAAAGTTCGGAAGAACAAGGAGTGGAGCCTCGGTAAGTCTCTTTTTCAACTCATCAAAAGATTTTTGTTGGGCCTTGCCCCACACAAATGGAACATTCTTTTTCGTAAGCTCATTCAAAGGGCAAGCAATGGTGCTAAAATCTTTCACAAAGCGGCGGTAGAAACCGGCAAGTCGATGAAAACTACGGACTTGACCAACATTTGTAGGAGTAGGCCAATTGTGGATGGCCTCAACCTTGGAAGAATCAACTTCAATACCATTGGCGGAAACCACAAATCGAAGAAAAACCAACTTGTTTTGAGCAAAGGTGCACTTGGGGAGGTTTGCATAAAGCTTTTCATGACGCAAGATGCATAAGACTTCTCTCACATGTTGTACATGGTCCTCGAGATTTTTGCTATAAATGAGAATATCATCGAAATAGACAACCACACTCTTGCCAATGAGAGGTCGCAAGATGTGATTCATGAGACGCATGAAAGTAGATGGAGCATTTGAAAGACCAAATGGCATGACAAGCTATTCATAGAGACCAAGTTTGGTCTTGAATGTCGTCTTCCATTCATCACCTATTGCCTTGCGAATTTGGTGGTAGCCACTACGCAAATCAATCTTAGAGAAAATCGTGGCACCATTCAATTCATCAAGCATGTCATCTAAACGCGGAATGGGATGGCGGTATCGAACGGTAATGGCATTGATGGGGCGACAATCCATACACATTCATTGCGTCTCATCCGGTTTAGGAATGAGAATCACGGGAACCGCACATGGGCTTAAGCTTTCACGAACATACCCTTTTTCGAGGAGGTCTTGTATTTGGCGTTGGATCTCCTTTGTGTCTTCGGGGTTGGTGCGGTAGGCGGCGCGGTTT
Organism: Lolium perenne; assembly: GCF_019359855.2. Classification (NCBI taxonomy): domain Eukaryota; kingdom Viridiplantae; phylum Streptophyta; class Magnoliopsida; order Poales; family Poaceae; genus Lolium; species Lolium perenne. The sequence continues at coordinate 132,966,271 of NC_067245.2, forward strand.
GGTAGAGGAGCGCCAGGTATGAGGTCGATGCGGTGCTTGATGCCTCTAAGCGGTGGTAGTCCATGAGGAAGCTCGTCGGGGAAGACATCTTCGAACTCCTTCAAAAGAGACAACAAAGACGAAGGAAGTGTTGTTAAGTCGTTAGTCTCCGAGGATGGCCCCTTGCAAATGAGCACATAGTGCAATTTGGTGGATGGGTTGTGGTGCACTTCTCTCATCTCACTCTTGGTGGCTATGAGGACACTCTTCATCTCACTCACATATGGCTTGTGGCGCTCACTTTCTTTTTGGTGGGTCACTCTCTCACCACTCATCTCACTAGTGATGGTAGCTTCCTTAGCCCTCGCTAAAGCCTTTGCATTTTCCGCAATTACTTGGCTAGGAGTCATTGGGCGTAGGATGAATGTCTTGTCGCCAACCTTGAAGCTATAGGCATTTGTGTAGCCATCATGGCTTGCTCTTTTGTCATATTGCCAACGGCGACCAAGTAGCATGTGGCATACCGTCATGGGTACTACATCACAATCAACGGTGTCTTCATAGGCGCCAATCTTGAAGGATACGGAGACGGTGTGTTGTATCTTGACGTTTCCATTGTCAATTAGCCATTGCACATGGTAAGGGTGGGGGTGTTTCCGGAGCGTGAGGTTGAGCTTGGAGCATAGTTCGGTGCTTGCAAGATTGTGGCAACTCCCTCCATCGATGATAACCTTTATTGACTTGCCATTGATTCTGGCTCTTGTTTGGAAGATGTTGCACCTTTGATCTTCATTGGGGAGTGCATGGGTGGTCAACACTTTGGTCACCACAAGAGATGGGCTTGCATCATGCACACATAGGACTTGCTCTTGGTCTTCCAAGTCATCATGTTCATGATTGGTTGCGGCTTGTACCAAGGCTTCATATTCACCTTCACTCAAGTACTCTACATCTCCATCATCTCGAGTTATCATAACTCTTGTGTTCTTGCATTCAAAGGATTTATGTCCTTGAGCACCACACTTGAAGCAAGTGATGTTACTAGATCCCGTGGAAGCTTTGGAGGACATAGTTGATTGATCCGGCTTGAAGTTTGTTGTCTTGAAGGCACTCTTCGTTTGCTTGGGAGGATCCTTGGAGGCAATAGCACTTGTGTTTTTGATGCTTGAGGAGGTGTTTGTTGCATTTTGTGCGGCGAAGAAGGACTTTGTTTTTGCACTTGCTATGTCTTCTCGCACTTGGCGCTCGGCTCTTGTAGCTTGATGAAGCAACTCAACCATGTTGGTGTAAGGCAAGAACTCCACTATTCTCTTGGCGGGAATGTTCAATCCATTCAAGAATCTTGCCATTGTTTGCTCTTCTCGCTCATCCACATTGGCACTCATCATGGTCATGTGCATCTCCTTGTAGTATTCCTCAACGGACTTGTAGCTTTGCTTGAGTTGAGTAAGCTTGTTGAAGAGGTCACGTTTATGGTGGTTGGGCACAAAGCGTTTGTGCATGACTTCTTGCATCTCTTCCCATGTGTCAATGGGCTCTAGATCTTCCTTGTCACGCTTCTTGTTCACTTCTTCCCACCAAACATTTGCATATCCTTCAAACTCAAGTGATGCCATGGCCACTTTCTTTGCTTCGGATAAGTTGTGTATGCCGAAAATCTTGTCAACCTTGAGTACCCAAGATAAGTATGCATCGGGGTCTTCCTCTCAGTGGAATTTGGGCATGGTGAACTTGAGCTTCCCAAAGATTTCCTCTTCATTGCGGTTATTGCGTCTAGGAGGTGGTCTTTCTTCACCAAGGTCTTGACGTTGTTGAGGTAGATGTTGTGGACCTTGAGCATCTCTATTGTTGTTGCTATGTTGTTGACGAGGAGGTGGTCTTCCATGACCTTCATCGTGATCATCATTGTTGTGGGAGCGTCGAGGCATTACACTTTCTTCACTTGATGCTTGGTGATGACTTGATTCCTCAATTCTTGCCCTTGGAGGTGGTCTTCTAGCATGAGGTCGATCATCATGATGACGGCGATTATCTTGACCTTGAGGGCGTTGAGGTTGAACAACATTGATGATTTGGCGCTCTTGACGTGCTTGCCTCGCTTCTTCTTCATGAAGGCGTTGTCTTCTAGCTTGAGCTTCTTGTACTTGTCGTTGCTGATGAGGTCTAAGACCCCGTGTGTGGCCCGATCTTGCGGTTGACCTGAAATCCAAAGGAGGGAGAGAGGGAGAACGCGAAGAACACGATGAACACGAAGAACACGATGAACTCACGCACGCACACCAACCCGATACAATCGATACTTACCCCGTGGCTCGATGGACCACGCCAATAGAATCAACCCGGAAGAGACACGCGGTAGAATTCCGAGCGGAGAGATTGGTGAGGGAGATGAATCTAGGAGTGGGAGAGAGAGTGGGTAACACTAGAATCTCACACACCAAATCCAATCATCCAACATAGGTAGCCTTGATACAAAGGGGATGAAACCCTAGGGAGACAAAGCTCATCTTCATGTCTAAGCCTAAATCTTGTCTAAAGAGGTAAGGGGGCGACCTGGGGGCTTATATAGGCATACAAGGCAGCATGGGTCGAAAAGGTACAAGTTGGTGGGTCAAACCCGACGAATCCGGTCACAAGGCCGGTCTGACCGGGCCTCGGACCGGCCCATCCGGTTCACAACCGGATTCTGGACCGGGCGGTGACCGGGCGAGGCTTCGGGAGCCCCGGGATTGCGTCCGGATGGCACCGGTCGTCGTTCCGGTCGAAAACCGGCCGGGCCGGTCAGGGGGCCGGTCAACCGGGCCTGTGACCGGGTGGGCCGGTCGGGGGCCGGCCAACCGGGCTCGTGACCGGCCGGCCTCCCTCCTCCCGCTTCTTCTTCCTCTTCCTTCCTTCTTCCTTCATTCTTCCTTCCTTCTTCTTCTTCTTCCTTCTTCCTTGCACCATGATGAATGGCTCCTCTTCCCTTCCCTCGCTTCCTTGCACCATGGGTGTTCCTCCTCTCCGGTCCTCGATGACTCTTGTACCTAATGACATATAACATGCCGACATGAGGTAGCATTCCATTCAAGGTATCTCCGAGGTCGAGTATCGAGAGGAAGGAGTTCACCTTGACGCGTGTAGCGTGGGTTAGGGTTGAAGGTCCACTTGGGGGACTCTTTGGCCATGGTGTAGCGTCGACGATAGGCGGGGCTGCACTTGATGGTCTTGGTGTAGCGACGTCGGTGACCGGGGCTACATCATCTCCCCCCCCCTTGGGGAAGAGTCGTCCTCGACTCTTGTTCCTCCTCATCGAAGAGGTAGTCTATGACGGGTGTCCCATGTTGTGGTAGAGGGATAAAGTCGCGGTCGAAGAAGAACTTGGAGAAAAACCACTTGCGAAGGGAAAGCTCCAAGAGGCATTTGGCAAAAATGGGAACCAAAAGAGTGTGGGTGTATCCAACATGTGGAAGGGCAAAAATTTGTGCATGTAAGAGTTGTATGGTGTCAAAAATGTGTGGTATAGCCTTATCCCAAGCAAATGGAACAAACAAAAGGCAAGTATCGTCGGCAAAATTTGGGACAAAATTGTTATGTGCAATGGCAAAGCGATGGAAACTTCGAACTTGGGAGAGTATGGTTGGCTTGAGCCGAGTATGAGTGTCCTCAAGTGTGAAAGAATCCATTGCAAATGCCAAAGATGAAATGAGAAATCCAAAGAAGAGCAACTTTTTGTGTTACATGTGGCACAAGATGCATAAGGTGTCTCTCACATGTATGACATGGTCCTTGAGATTCTCGGAGTGTATGATGATAACATCAAGGCATACAACAATCATTGTGCCAACAAGATGTTTCAAGATAAGTTGCATAAGAGGCAAAAGGGGCGACGAGGAGTTGGACCAAACCGGAAACTCGACAAGGCAAGTCGGAAACACATGAGGGCGAAGGCTTGTGGGAACATACCCTTTGGTGTGATTCCCGCGGGTTAGGTCCTTGTTGGGGTAGCTCTCAATTGCGCGTTTCGTGAGCTCATGCTCCGTAGCGGTGGAAGTTGTCATTCGGGTACCTATACACACAATAGATAGAACAAAAAGCGTGTGTGCATGGTAAAGGAACACATCATCCATCATGATGTTCCAAGACTTGTTGATGTAGCCCCGGTCACCGACGTCACTACACCAAGACCATCAAGTGCAGCCCCGCCTATCGTCGACGCTACACCATGGCCAAAGAGTCCCCCAAGTGGACCGTCAACCCTAACCCATGCTACACGCGTCAAGGTGAACTCCTTCCTCTCGATACTCGACCTCGTAGATACCTTGAATGGAATGCTACCTCATATCGGCATGTTATATGTCATTAGGTACAAGAGTCATCGAGGACCGGAGAGGAGGAACACCCATGGTGCAAGGAAGCGAGGGAAGGGAAGAGGAGCCATTCATCGTGGTGCAAGGAAGAAGGAAGAAGAAGAAGAAGGAAGGAAGAATGAAGGAAGAAGGAAGGAAGAGGAAGAAGAAGCGGGAGGAGGGAGGCCGGCCGGTCACAGGCCCGGTTGACCGGCCCCCTGACCGGCCCGGCCGGTTTTCGACCGGAACGACGACCGGTGCCATCCGGACGCAATCCCGGGGCTCCCGAAGCCTCGCCCGGTCACCGCCCGGTCCAGAATCCGGTTGTGAACCGGATGGGCCGGTCCCAGGCCCGGTCAGACCGGCCCTGTGACCGGATTCGTCGGGTTTGACCCACCAACTTGTACCTTTTCGACCCATGCTGCCTTGTATGCCTATATAAGCCCCCCAGGTCGCCCCCTTACCTGTTTAGACAAGATTTAGGCTTAAACATGATTTTGAGCTTTGTCTCCCTAGGGTTTCATCCCCTTTGTATCAAGGCTACCTATGTTGGATGATTGGATTTGGTGTGTGAGATTCTAGTGCTACCCACTCTCTCTCCCACTCCTAGATTCATCTCCCTCACCAATCTCTCCACTCGGAATTCTACCGCGTGTCTCTTCCGGGTTGATTCTATTGGCGTGGTCCATCGAGCCACGGGGTAAGTATCGATTGTATCGGGTTGGTGTGCGTGCGTGAGTTCATCGTGTTCTTCGTGTTCATCGTGTTCTTCGCGCTCTCCCTCTCTCCCTCCTTTGGATTTCGGGTCAACCGCAAGATCGGGCCACACACGGGGTCTTAGACCTCATCATATGGTATCAGCAGCTCTTGGTTACCGCGGATTTGACCTCCCACCCACCCGATTTCGTCCCTAGAAAATATTCCAAAAAATCCCCAAAAATAGCCCTAAATTGCCTCTTGACCGATCTGTGATTTGGTTGCGTTTTGAGTGGTTTTGGTCCGTGGATCTGGTGTTGTTGTGCTTGATCTACTATTTCCCCAACTTTTAGCCTCCAATTCCATCGTTTCCCCTCGATTTGGTCGATTTGGCTTGGTTTTCGCGAAGAACAGGAGAGAGAAATCGCGCGATCCGGTTGAGCACCGGTCAATCCAGACTCTGACCGGCCGGTCCGGTCCAGAATCCGGTCGACCGGCCATACAACCGGCCGGGCCGGTCCAGCAGCCGGTCCAACCGGGCCTCCGACCGGGCGACGCAACGCCACTCCTTCGACCTCGTCTTCCGGCGATCTCCACCACCACCACCACCACCACCACCATCATCGCAGGTATAACTTGCAGGTCACCTTGTAACCCCTTTTCCTTTTGCGATCTATCCCATCAAGCATTGCTTGTTTAGTGTTGCGAGACATTGCACGTGGCCCCGCATTGTGAGGTGTGTGTGTCGCGTTGAGTAAGGCACCCAAGCAAACACTCGTGTGGCAAGATAGCAAAAGCGAGGCTAACGCTAACATAGTGTGTCAAAAAGCCCCAAAAACACAAAAAGAGTGCGAGTAGCACCATACATCCATACGCCCATACATACAAAGTGTCCACGTGCCACCAAAGATACAAACGAGTGCAAGTGCCACCATATACAAAAGAGAAAAAGCTTTTAAGCAAAGAGAGATAGGAGAAGAGAGGCCACGTGTGAATCTTGTTGTCTCTTCCTTTGCAACCGAAGCTTTGATCTCTTCTTGTGTTAGTGTGACACCGAGCACCCTTGCTTAAGGGCTTCTTACACTTTTCCGCTCATTCCTTGGTCGCACTAACCCCGTTCATCTCGTGTGTGCGTTCCACATCTTTTCCGTGTTTATAGTGATCATCGCTTTGAAATTTGAATTTTTGGATTTCCACCACTCTTGACAATACACTTGATTTCAGATTTCGTCTTTTGGCTTTCCACCACACTCACCTACCACCATATTTGCTAGCTTTTGCGTGTGTCTTTGTGTGAGTGCCCGATACAATTGTTCTAACTCTCGGTTTGTTGGATCACCCCAATCTTGTCATACCACGGTAAGATTGCGAGGTAGTGTTCTTCCACTAACATACACCATATACATACCATCGTGCTAACATGGATAGCGAAGATGAGGATACGGAGGAGTACACGGAGCACTTCGAGGAGGATACCTCTTCAAGCACCGCGGATGTGGAGGAACATGTGGAGCTCGACACCGACTATGGCTCCGCGAGCATCACCGACATGACCGACATCGAGGAGCTCTACATCGACAATGGCTCCTCAAGCATGGACGACATGGTGGAGCACCACCTTGAGGACGACATCGACGAGCTCTACATCGACAATGGCTCGTCAAGCATGGACGACATGGTGGAGCAACGCCACGCCTACGACATCGACACCATGGCGGAACCTCACCTAGTCTCCACAAGGAGCAACGACGATGCTCCCAAGTACCACCACTTGGCCATTGGAGCTACATATGAAGATAGAGGACCTCCACGATGGCACCATCATATGGATCATCAAGAGCGTCCCCAACATGATCGCCATCGACACACTTCTTCGAGCTCCACAAGGCACCACCATGAGAGTGCCCATGCACAAGATCGTCGACCTCGAGTACGCCATATGGAGCATCAAGAGCGTCCCCATCATGAGCGTCATCGACACTCTTCTCCAAGCTCCACAAGGCGCCACAAGCAACATGCCAAGTCGCATGAGCCATCATCTAGGCTTGGCAAGGACCGTCATCGACATACGTCACCACATGAGCTTCGCCGCCACAAGCCACTTCATGATCGCCATCGACCAACATCTTCCACGAGTCTTCGACGACACCACTCAAGCCATGGTGATGATGCACGAAGACGAGAGCCTCGACATGAAGGCGACAAACACCATGATAGGGTGTCCACCACTACAAGGACGGCAAGTGCACATCGCGCATACCTTCCTCATGAGGCGACTTCTACCTCTTGCGCCACCACCACAATGGCCCCTACCTCATCACATGCCTATGGACTCCGGTGCTACAAGTGCAAGCAACAAGGCCACCCTCCACGGGAATGTCCCAATCTCCTATGTGAGGTGTGCAAGGCCAAGGGTCATGTGGCATGGCAATGCACAACGCCAAGCGCCAAGAAGCTCTACTTCGACGAGCTCAATGCACAAGTCTCCAAGATGCCTATCGCGCCCACACTTCAAGATGAAGATCGCCAAGGTCAACTCAAGGTTGATGTGGATCCGAGCCTAGCTCTCTACTACACCACGACGCCCCCGCTTGAGGATGACTTGGGAGGCGATGGAGTTGAGCATGGTGAGCATGGGATTCTCCCTTCACCTACGGAGGCGCATGGAGTTGAGATGGTTGAGCATGGGAATTTCCCTTCAACCAAGGAGGCGCATGGAGATGAGAAAGTCGAGCCTACTCCCCTATGCTTCATTGATGAGTTGGTACCAATCCCATGTGAGAATGAGAGCCACTTAGCCCACTTGAGTGAGAGTGATAGTGAGTTGAGCGACTTCCACCCCATATGTGAGTTTGAGTGCTTCCATTTGGAGGACATGAGTGATACACTAAGTGAGTTGAGAGAGGTAGATGATAGGTCCATGGAGGACATCGCATTTGCTAACACATTAACCTCTCCCTCGTTTGTGTCTTCTTATGTTGCACTAGGTTCCACGGAGGACGAGTTCCCGCTCATGGAGACGATGTACATGGTGCATGAAGATGATGATATCTCACCATGCTTGCTTCAAGACGGACATGTCGACCACATGGACCCTCCTACTTCCACAACACCTACCTCAAATGAGTCGGCCTACAAAGGTAACAACATAGGTGTTGATGATGCCATGATCCCACTAGTGGACATGATGACTTATGAGTGCATGCATGATATCGATGATCCATTTGCTACTTCACATGCTACTTTCACTTTCCCATGTGATACTTTGCTTGATAACATTGTTGATCATGTGAAATTGAGTGCTTGTGATACCATGACCATGCCATGCTATGAGAGCTTCAATTTTCCTACCATTGCTTGCAATATGTTACCTACTTGCTCTTTCACATGTATTGCTTGCAATGACAATGATGATATTCGCTTCCGCATGCTTTGCCCAAAATGTTTGCACTACTCCATGATCGTTGCATCCAAGATTGTGAACAATTCCCCTTTCTTATGCTTGGTATGCAAACATGCTTATTTCATTGTCCACGAGATGGCCCCCATAGCCTTCTCCATTTTTGATGATCATGAGTACCCACATACCACACATGCACCTTCATGCCATTTGCACTATCGCCATGCATTTCATACTATCTTGCTTGACACTAATGGTGATGTGCACAAGTCTTGGAACATCATGATGGATGATGTGTTCCTCTACCATGCACATACACTCTTTGTTTTGCTCATTCCATGTGTAGGTACCCGACCATCGACTTCCACCGCTACGGAGCATGAGCTCACGAAACGCGCAATTGAGAGCTACCCCAACAAGGACCTAACCCGCGGGAATCACACCAAAGGGTATGTTCCCACAAGCCTTCGCCCTCATGTGTTTCCGACTTGCCTTGTCGAGTTTTCGGTTTGGTCCAACTCCTCGTCGCCCCTTTTGCCTCTTATGCAACTTATCTTGCAACATCTTGTTGGCACAATGATTGTTGTATGTCTTGATACTTTCATCATACATGTGAGAGACACTTTACGCATCTTGTGCCACATGTCACACAAAAAGTTGCTCTTCTTTGGATTTCTCATTTCATCTTTGGAATTTGCAATGGATTCTTTCACACTTGAGGACACTCATACTCGGCTCAAGCCAACCATACTCTCCCAAGTTGGAAGTCTCCATCGCTTTGCCATTGCACATAACAATTTTGCCCCAAATTTTGCCGCCGACACTTGCCTTTTGTTTGTTCCACTTGTTTGGGACAAGGCTACACCACACATTTTTGACACCATACAACTCTTACATGCACAAATTTTTGCCCTTCCACATGTTGGATACACCCACACTCTTTTGGTTCCCATTTTTGCCAAATGCCTCTTTGAGCTTTCCCTTCGCAAGTGGTTTTTCTCCAAGTTCTTCTTCGACCGCGACTTTATCCCTCTACCACAACATGGGACACCCGTCATGGACTACCTCTTCGATGAGGAGGAACAAGAGTCGAGGACGACTCTTCCCCAAGGGGGGGGGAGATGATGTAGCCCCGGTCACCGACGTCGCTACACCAAGACCATCAAGTGCAGCCCCGCCTGATGTAGCCCCGGTCACCGACGTCGCTACACCAAGACCAACAAGTCCCCCAAGTGGACCGATGACACGAGCCCGGGTCAAAGCGCTACATGATAAGGTGAACTCACTCCTCACTACCCTTGATCTTGATACCCCATTGGACGGACTGCTACCTCAGGCCGATATGCTTTGTGTTATCAGATATAAACCTCGAGAGAAGGACGTCGCAGCAGACCCGGAGATGGACAAGGAAGGAGGAGGAGAAGAATGGCCGCCGAAGGACGCCTCGTGGCCGGCATCGCCGGCCTCCAGGCACCGGCATCGCTGCCGGCCTGCTCACCCCGGCATCGCCGGCCAAGCAACCGGCACCGCCCGGCTACTCGCACCGGCATCGCCGGCCTCGGGACACCGGCACTGCCGGCCTCCAGCGGTAGACGTGACCAGCGGCACCGCCGGCCTCGGACCAGCGGCATCGCGGCCCCACCGGCACCGCCGGCCAACCATCACCGGCACTGCCGGCCAAACCCCTGTTGACTTCATCTCAACCGTTGATTTCGCATCTATGGACCAGGATAATTTATGTAATGCCGATTTTACCCCTGTACGAATCTGGACCTATAAGTACCTCACCCCTTCCTCCAGATTTGGGTTAGACTTGTTTTGAACTCAAACCTAAATTTGAGCTTAGTCTCCCTTGGGTATCATCCCTCTGTAATCAAGGCACCTTGGTTGTTGATTTGGAACTTGTTGAGTGAGATTCTAGTACAAGATACTCTCTCTCCCTCACCAAGCTCTTCTTCTCCAATCCCAATCTCTCCCCGGGGAATTCTACCGCGTGTCTCTTCCTCGGAGATTCTATTGGCGTGGTCCATCGAGCCACGGAGGTAAGCATCGGGTGTATCGGGGTGTGTGTGTGCGTGAGTCTCGGAGTTCCTCGTGTTCATCGCCGTGTTCTTCGTGTTCCTCGCGTTTTCCCATCTTCCCCCTTGGTTTCGAAGTCAATCCGCGAGATCGGGCCACACACGGGGTCTTAGACCTCATCATATGGTATCAGCAGCTCTTGGTTACCGCGGATTTGACCTCCCACCCACCCGATTTCGTCCCTAGAAAATTTTCCAAAAAATCCCCAAAAATAGCCCCAAATTGCCTTTTGACCGATCTGTGATTTGGTTGCGTTTTGAGTGGTTTTGATCCATGGATTTCGTGCCCCTCTGGTTGATCTACGTTTTCCCCACTTTCTAGACCTTAATTCCATCGATTTCTGACGTTTTGGTCGAATTTGGGCCGCTTTTCGCGAAGAACAGCTCGAGCTGTTCGTCAGGGACCGGCACTGCCGCCCCCATCAGGCCGGCACTGCCGCCCAGGCCGGCACTGCCGCCCGATTCAGGCCGGCACTGCCGCCAGAGACCAGCCAAGCCCACCAGCCACTTTTCGACCACGTCTTAACCTTTGTGTTTGCTTGTTCTGGTTTGAGTGCCTTGTGTGTAAATCTAACCCGCAGCTACGACGCAAGCGACGACACTCTCGGCACCCCGACTTGCAAACGTACTCTTGATCCTTCCACCATATTGCAAGTTGTGTGATCATCACCGCCTACGACACATCGAGGTATAACTTGCAACTCTTCACTCCTTTTGCGATCCAACCTTCCCGAGCATTGCTTGTTTAGTGTTGCGAGACATTGCACGTGGCCCCGCATTGTGAGGTGTGTGTGTCGCGTTGAGTAAAGCACCCAAGCAAACACTCGTGTGGCAAGATAGCAAAAGCGAGGCTAACGCTAACATAGTGTGTGAAAAAGCCCCAAAAACACAAAAAGAGTGTGAGTAACACCATACATCCATACGCCCATACATACAAGTGTCCACGTGCCACCAAAGATACAAACGAGTGCAAGTGCCAACATATACAAGAGAGATACGAGAAGAGAGGCCGCGTGTGAATCTTGTTGTCTCTTCCTTTGCAACCAAAGCTTTGACTCTCCTTGTGTTAGTGTGACACCGAGCACTTATACATACACTTTTCCGCTCACTTTTGGTTGCACTAACCCCGCTTATCTCGTGTGTGTGTTCCACAACTTTTCCGTGTTTTTGTGATCACCATTTGGACACTTAATTTTTGGACCTCACCCACTTTTGACAACATACTCGATCTTGGATTTGTCTTTTGGCTTTCCACAACACTCGCCTAACACCATATTTGCTAGCTTTTGCGTGTGGTTTTGCGTGTGTTCCCGATACACTTGATCTTGCTTTCGGTTTGGTGGATTGCCTCAATACTATCTTACCTTGGTAAGAGTGCGAGGTAGTCTCCTTCCACTAACATACACAACATAGTTCTTGTCTTTCCATCATGGATAGGAACGGAGATACCAATAGGGATGAAGAGATCCTTCGCAACACCGAGAGGTTGGTTACTCAACACAACCTATGGACGCAACGACAAGAGTTCAAGGAGCAACTCTCCCTCTTCGAGACGCGCATCGACGAGCAATACGATGAGGTGGCTCACAACTTCTCCACCGTCAACCAAGACTTGGCCCTTCTTCGTGAAGCTACGGACAACTTGAATGGGCAAATGGCGGCCAATGATGCCAACATGGAGCGGCGCATGGATAGCCTCGAGCGCGCCATCACCAACTTGGGTCGCCATCGTCGACACCGCTCTACTTCCTCTTCATCAAGCTCTTCCTCAAGGCATGAAGACCATTACTCTCATGGTGGCCTTTCATCCCCAAGCTCTTCTTCAAGGCGTGAAGACCATCATCGACCTCATCGCTCACATGCTCGTCATGAAGACTCCCGCTCCAACTCTAGGCGTGGAGAAATACATCGCCATGCTCGTCCACATGAGCGTCCTCCACAAGCTCAAGGCCTTCAACAAGATCGCCACCAAGCGGATCGCCACGCTCACCATGGGCGTGATGGCCATCCCCAAGACCAAGATCCTCAAGATCCACCTCGGCGAGATCTTCGTCGCCACCCTCACCATGACCAACGTGGACGAGGAGAGCCTCACCATGATCAAGATGAGAGACCCAACATTGAGCATCGTCCTCAACCGCGACAAGATCTTCAACCACATCCTCACCGTGAACCAAGTGAAGCAAGTGTTCAACTCCACCACCAACCCAATGCTATGGTTGGCCGTAGAAGACCTCCTATTCCACCTCTAGCCGCAAGAGTTGACGGCGCCCTCCTCGTAGAAGAAACTTGGAGGATGAAGAGAACATGTATGGCAAGCTCAAGTTCAACATGCCCAAGTTCAAAGGTGAAGACGACGCCGAAGCTTACCTCTCATGGGCACTCAAGGTGGACAAGATCTTCCGCATCCACAACTACTCCGGTGCCAAGAAAGTGGCTATGGCATCACTCGAGTTTGAAGACTACGCCAACACTTGGTGGGAGCAAGTCCTCACTCTTCGGGAAGAGAAGGGTGAACCTCCTATTGATACTTGGGAAGATATGAAGAAGGAGATGCATGCTCGTTTTGTCCCCGCACACTACATGACCGACCTCTTCAACAAGCTCCAAAAGTTGAAGCAAGGCACCAAGACCGTTGAGGAGTTCTACAAGGAGATGGAGCTCACTATGATGCGAGCCAACATCCAAGAGTCGGAGGAACAAACAATTGCTCGTTTCTTCAATGGCCTTACTTATCCCATCAAGAGGATTGTCGAGTTCCAACCTTACTCCAACATGGTTGAGCTAGTCCACCAAGCATCGAAGGCCGAGCGCCAAGTGATTGAGGACATCAAGTACTCCAAGGCCAAGTCCTATTTCTCCTCCAAGCTCGCTACATCGACCCCTCCTACTTCATCAACTCCTTGTGCTACAAGTGCCAAGGCCGAAGCCTCCTCTACACCTTCCAAGAAACCGACTATCCAAAGTCGCATGAAGCAAACGGTCTCCTCCACCGCCTCCTCTAAGGCATCCACGGGACCCTCTAGTGTCACTTGCTTCAAGTGTGGCACCCAAGGTCACAAATCGTTTGAGTGCAAGAACACCAAGGTCATGATCACTATGGAGAATGGTGACATCGAGACTCTTGATGAGGATGAATATGAAGCCCTTGTGCAAGCCGCCGTGGCAAGTGAAGAAGCTTATGAGCAAGAAAGTGGAGAAGATCCTCTCTTATGTGAGCATGACCCAAGTCCCTCACTTGTGGTCACAAGGGTGCTAACCACACAACCTCATGATATGGAAGAACAACGGTGCAACATCTTTCAAACCCGTGCCGGAATTGGTGGCAAGTCTATCAAGGTCATCATCGATGGTGGAAGTTGCCATAACCTCGCGAGCACCGAGTTGTGTGAGAAGCTCCACCTTACTCTCCGCAAGCACCCTCATCCTTACCATATCCAATGGTTGAGTGACAAGGGCAACGTCAAGATACAACATACCGTCACCGTCAACTTCAAGATCGACCCTTATGAGGACACCATCGAGTGTGACGTGGTACCCATGACGGTGTGCCACATGTTGCTTGGCCGCCCTTGGCAATATGACAAGAAGGCTATACATGATGGACTCTCCAACACATACACCTTCAAGGTCAACGACAAGAAGTTCGAGTTGCGCCCGATGACTCCTAGCCAAATCATCGCGGACAATGCGAAGGCTTTAGCGAGGGCACAACTCCACACCCACCATAGCGAGATGAGAGGTGAGGGAGCGACCCACCACAAAGAGAGTGAGCGCCACAAGCCATATATGAGTGAGTCCAAGAGTGTCCTTCTAGCCACCAAGAGTGAGTGGAGAGAGCTCCAAGAGAACCCATCCACCATATTGCACTATGTGCTCATATGCAAGGGACCCGCGTCGGAGACTAACGACTTAACCAACATTCCTCCGTCTTTGTTGTCTCTTTTGCAGGAATTTCAAGACGTCTTCCCCGACGAGCTACCTCATGGACTACCACCACTCCGCGGCATAGAACACCGCATTGACCTCATACCCGGCGCTCCGCTCCCAAACCGTGCCGCCTACCGCACCAACCCCGAAGAGACCAAGGAGATCAACCGTCAAATTCAAGATCTCCTCGCCAAAGGGTATGTCCGTGAAAGCCTTAGCCCTTGTGCGGTTCCCGTGATCCTTGTGCCTAAACCGGATGAGACGCAACGGATGTGTATGGATTGTCGCCCCATCAATGCCATTACCGTCCGTTACCGCCATCCCATTCCGCGTTTAGATGACATGCTAGATGAACTTAGTGGTGCCACGATTTTCTCTAAAGTCGATTTGCGTAGTGGTTACCATCAAATCCGCATGGCTATTGGTGATGAATGGAAAACGGCATTCAAGACCAAACTTGGTCTCTATGAATGGCTCGTTATGCCTTTCGGTCTTTCCAATGCACCATCTACTTTCATGCGCCTCATGAATCACATCTTGCGTCCTCTCATTGGCAAGAGCATGGTTGTCTACTTCGATGATATTCTTATTTATAGCAAAAACCTCGAGGACCATGTGCAACATGTGAGAGAAGTCTTGTGCATCTTACGCCATGAAAAGCTTTATGCTAACCTCCCCAAATGCACATTTGCTCAAAACAAATTGGTGTTTCTTGGTTTTGTGGTTTCCGCTAATGGGATTGAAGTTGATTCTTCCAAGGTGGAGGCCATCCACAATTGGCCTACCCCTACAAATGTTGGTCAAGTCCGAAGCTTCCATGGACTTGCCGGGTTTTACCGCCGCTTTGTGAAAGACTTTAGCACCATTGCTTGCCCTTTGAATGAGCTTACCAAGAAGAATGTTCCGTTTGTTTGGGGCAAGGCCCAACAAAATGCTTTTGATGAGTTGAAGAAACGCCTTACCGAAGCTCCACTTCTTGTTCTTCCAAATTTTGCCAAAACTTTTGAGATCGAGTGTGATGCAAGTGGGCTTGGTATTGGTGGTGTTCTTATGCAAGAGGGCAAACCCGTGGCATACTATAGTGAGAAGTTAGATGGCGCACGCCTCAACTATCCTATATATGACAAGGAGCTCTACGCTTTGGTTCGTGTTCTTGAAGTTTGGCAACACTATCTTTGGCCAAAAGAGTTTATCATTCATTCCGACCATGAGTCCTTGAAATATTTGAAAAGCCAACACAACTTGAACAAACGACATGCAAAATGGGTCGAGTTCATTGAGTCCTTCCCATATGTGATAAAATACAAGAAGGGCAAGGACAATGTTGTGGCGGATGCTCTTTCCCGCAAAAACACCCTTTTGCTAACTCGTTTGGATTTTCATGTTTTGGGACTTGAAGAGATCAAAGAACTCTATCCTTCCGATTCTTTCTTTGCTCCCATTTTTGAGAAGTGCTCCGTTGAGCGAGGAGTGGATGATTTCTATTTGCATGATGGCTATTTGTTCAAAGCCAACAAGATTTGCATTCCCGCGTCTTCGCTGCGAAAATTGCTTTTGCAAGAGTCTCATGGAGGAGGTCTTATGGGCCACTTTGGCCGTGACAAGACATATGCCATGCTCTCAACCCACTACTATTGGCCAAAGATGAAGCGAGATGTGGAGCGCCTTTGCCGTCGGTGCACAACATGCTTACAAGCTAAGTCTACCTCCAACCCTTATGGTCTTTACATGCCCTTGCCTATTCCTTATGCACCATGGACCGATATTAGCATGGATTTCGTTCTAGGCTTGCCTCGCACTAAGCATGGTCATGATTCCATATTTGTTGTAGTGGATAGATTCTCTAAGATGGCTCATTTCATACCTTGCCATAAGAGCGACGATGCTTCACACATTGCTTCATTGTTTTTCAGGGAAATCGTTCGCCTACATGGAGTACCGCAAAGCATTGTGTCGGATCGAGACGTCAAGTTCATGAGTTATCTTTGGAAGTCGATCATGGCGAAGTTTGGAGTCAAGCTCTTGTTCTCATCATCATCGCACCCGCAAACGGACGGCCAAACGGAAGTGGTCAATCGAAGCCTCTCCACCCTCCTACGGGTCCTCGTGAAGAAAAACTTGAGGTCATGGGAGGAGTGCCTTCCCCACGCCGAGTTCGCCTACAACCGCGCCAAGCACAAGACTACATCAAGGAGCCCCTTCATGGTCGTCTATGGCTTCGAACCTTACACGGCACTCGACATACTTCCGCTTCCTCTCCACGAGCGCATCAACATGGACTTCGACAAGCGCGCCGCCGTCAAGAAACTACATGAAGAGACAAGGGCAACCATACAAGAACATGTTCTTCGTCAAGCCAACCGCCTCAACGCCAAGAAGAAGGCAAGGATATTCGAAGAAGGAGACCTCGTTTGGATCCACCTCCGAAAGGAAAGGTTCCCTCATGAGCGCAACTCCAAGCTCAAGCCAAGAGGAGATGGCCCCTTCAAGGTCCTCAAGCGCATCAACGACAACGCTTACGTCATCGACATACCAACATCCAAGTACTTGGTGAGCAACACGTTCAACGTCTCGGACTTGTCACCCTATCATGGAGATGAGGAGGTGCAAGAGTCGAGGACGACTCTTTCCCAAGGGGGGGGAGATGATGTAGCCCCGGTCACCGACGTCGCTACACCAAGACCAACAAGTCCCCCAAGTGGACCGATGACACGAGCCCGGGTCAAAGCGCTACATGATAAGGTGAACTCACTCCTCACTACCCTTGATCTTGATACCCCATTGGACGGACTGCTACCTCAGGCCGATATGCTTTGTGTTATCAGATATAAACCTCGAGAGAAGGACGTCGCAGCAGACCCGGAGATGGACAAGGAAGGAGGAGGAGAAGAATGGCCGCCGAAGGACGCCCCTCAGGGCCGGCACTGCCGGCCTCCAGGCACCGGCACTGCCGGCCTGCTCACCCCGGCACTGCCGGCCCCAAGCAACCGGCACTGCCGGCCTACTCGCACCGGCACTGCCGGCCTCAGGACACCGGCACTGCCGGCCCCTCCAGCGGTAGACGTGACCAGCGGCACTGCCGGCCTCGGACCAGCGGCACTGCCGGCCCCACCGGCACTGCCGGCCAACCATCACCGGCACTGCCGGCCAAACCCCTGTTGACTTCATCTCAACCGTTGATTTCGCATCTATGGACCAGGATAATTTATGTAATGCCGATTTTACCCCTGTACGAATCTGGACCTATAAGTACCTCACCCCTTCCTCCAGATTAGGGTTAGACTTGTTTTGAACTCAAACCTAAATTTGAGCTTAGTCTCCCTTGGGTATCATCCCTCTGTAATCAAGGCACCTTGGTTGTTGATTTGGAACTTGTTGAGTGAGATTCTAGTACAAGATACTCTCTCTCCCTCACCAAGCTCTTCTTCTCCAATCCCAATCTCTCCCCGGGGAATTCTACCGCGTGTCTCTTCCTCGGAGATTCTATTGGCGTGGTCCATCGAGCCACGGAGGTAAGCATCGGGTGTATCGGGGTGTGTGTGTGCGTGAGTCTCGGAGTTCCTCGTGTTCATCGCCGTGTTCTTCGTGTTCCTCGCGTTTTCCCATCTTCCCCCTTGGTTTCGAAGTCAATCCGCGAGATCGGGCCACACACGGGGTCTTAGACCTCATCACCGCCTATCGTCGACGCTACACCATGGCCAAAGAGTCCCCCAAGTGGACCGTCAACCCTAACCCACGCTACACGCGTCAAGGTGAACTCCTTCCTCTCGATACTCGACCTCGTAGATACCTTGAATGGAATGCTACCTCATATCGGCATGTTATATGTCATTAGGTACAAGAGTCATCGAGGACCGGAGAGGAGGAACACCCATGGTGCAAGGAAGCGAGGGAAGGGAAGAGGAGCCATTCATCATGGTGCAAGGAAGAAGGAAGAAGAAGAAGAAGGAAGGAAGAATGAAGGAAGAAGGAAGGAAGAGGAAGAAGAAGCGGGAGGAGGGAGGCCGGCCGGTCACAGGCCCGGTTGACCGGCCCCCTGACCGGCCCACCCGGTCACAGGCCCGGTTGACCGGCCCCCTGACCGGCCCGGCCGGTTTTCGACCGGAACGACGACCGGTGCCATCCGGACGCAATCCCGGGGCTCCCGAAGCCTCGCCCGGTCACCGCCCGGTCCAGAATCCGGTTGTGAACCGGATGGGCCGGTCCCAGGCCCGGTCAGACGGGCCCTGTGACCGGATTCGTCGGGTTTGACCCACCAACTTGTACCTTTTCGACCCATGCTGCCTTGTATGCCTATATAAGCCCCCCAGGTCGCCCCCTTACCTGTTTAGACAAGATTTAGGCTTAAACATGATTTTGAGCTTTGTCTCCCTAGGGTTTCATCCCCTTTGTATCAAGGCTACCTATGTTGGATGATTGGATTTGGTGTGTGAGATTCTAGTGCTACCCACACTCTCTCCCACTCCTAGATTCATCTCCCTCACCAATCTCTCCGCTCGGAATTCTACCGCGTGTCTCTTCCGGGTTGATTCTATTGGCGTGGTCCATCGAGCCACGGGGTAAGTATCGATTGTATCGGGTTGGTGTGCGTGCGTGAGTTCATCGTGTTCTTCGTGTTCATCGTGTTCTTCGCGCTCTCCCTCTCTCCCTCCTTTGGATTTCGGGTCAACCGCAAGATCGGGCCACACACGGGGTCTTAGACCTCATCACTTGTGCACATCACCATTAGTGTCAAGCAAGATATTATGAAATGCATGGCGATAGTGCAAATGGCAAGAAGGTGCATTCATGGCATGTGGTAACTCATGATCATCAAAAAGTGAGGAGGCTATGGGGGCCCTCTCGTGGACAATGAAATAAGCATGTTTGCATACCAAGCATAAGAAAGGGGAATTGTTCACAATCTTGGATGCAACGATCATGGAGTAGTGCAAACATTTTGGGCAAAGCATGCGGAAGCTAATATCATCATTGTCATTGCAAGCAATACATGTGAAAGAGCAAGTAGGTAACATATTGCAAGCAATGGTAGGAAAATTGAAGCTCTCATAGCATGGCATGGTCATGGTATCACAAACACTCAATTCCACATGATCAACAATGTTATCAAGCAAAGCATCACATGGGAAAGTGAAAGTAGCATGTGACGTAGCAAATGGGTCTTCAAGATCATGCATGCATTCATGAGTCATCATGTCCACTAGTGGGATCATGGCATCACCAACACCTATGTTGTTACCTTTGTAGGCCGACTCATGTGAAGTAGGTGTGGTGGAAGTAGGAGGATCCATGTGGTCGACTTGTCCATCTTGGAGCAAGCATGGTGAGATATCATCATCTTCATGCACCATGTATATCGTCTCCACGAGCGGGAACTCGTCCTCCGTGGAACCTAGTGCAACATAAGAAGACACAAACGAGGGAGAGGTTAATGTGTTAGCAAATGCGATGTCCTCCATGGACCTATCATCTACCTCTCTCAACTCACTTAGTGTATCACTCATGTCCTCCAAACGGAAGCACTCAAACTCACATATGGGGTGGAAGTCACTCATCTCACTATCACTCTCACTCAAGTGGGCTAAGTGGCTCTCATCCTCACATGGGATTGGTACCAACTCATCAATCAAGCATATAGGAGTAGGCTCGACTTTCGCATCTCCATGCGCCTCCTTGGTTGAAGGGAAGTTCCCATGCTCAACCATCTCAACTCCATGCGCCTCCATAGGTGAAGGGAGAATCCCATGCTCACCATGCTCAACTCCCTCACCTCCTAAGTTGTCCTCAAGTGGTGGCATCTCGGAGACTTGTGCATTGAGCTCGTCGAAGTAGAGCTTCTTGGCGCTTGGCGTTGTGCATTGCCATGCCATGTGACCCTTTGCCTTGCACACCTCACATAGGAGATTGGGACATTCCCGTGGAGGGTGGCCTTGTTGCTTGCACTTGTAGCATCGGAGTCCATAGGCGTATGGCGAAGTAGGGGCCATTGTGGTGGTGGCACAAGAGGTGGAAGTCGCCTTATGAGGAAGGTATGCTCGATGTGCACTTGCTATCCTTGTAGTGGTAGGCACCCTATCAAGGTGTTTGTCGCCTTCATGTCGAGGCTCTCGTCTTCGTGCATCATCACCATGGCTTGAGTGGTGTCGTCGAAGACTCGTGGAAGATGTTGGTCGGTGGAGATCATGAAGTGGCTTGTGGTGGCGAAGCTCATGTGGTGACGTATGTCGATGACGGTCCTTGCCATGCCTAGATGATGGCTCATGCGACTTGGCATGTTGCTTGCGGCGCCTTGTGGAGCTTGGAGAAGAGTGTCGATGACGCTCATGATGGGGACGCTCTTGATGCTCCAAATGGTGTACTTGAAGTCGACGATCTTGTGCATAAGCACTCTCATGGTGGCGCCTCGTGGAGCTCGAAGAAGTGTGTCGATGGCGATCATGTTGGGGATGCTCTTGATGATCCATATGATGGTGCCATCGTGGAGGTCCTCCATCTTCATATGTAGCTCCAATGGCCAAGTGGTGGTACTTGGGAGCATCGTCGTTGCTCCTTGTGGAGACTAGGTTAGGTTCCGCCATGGTGTCGATGTCGTAGGCGTGGCGTTGCTCCACCAAGTCGTCGATGTCGTACTCGTGGTGTTGCTCCGCCATGTCGTCGATGTCGTAGTCGTGGCGTTGCTCCACCATGTCGTCCATGCTTGAGGAGCCATTGTCGATGTAGAGCTCCTCGATGTCGTCCTCAAGGTGATGCTCCACTATGTCGTCCATGTCTATGGTGCTTGGGGAGCCATGGTCGTTGTCGAGCTCCACATGTTCCTCCACATCCGCGGTGCTTGAGGAGGTGTCCTCCTCGGAGTGCTCCGTGTACTCCTCCGTATCCTCATCTTCGCTATCCATGTTAGCACGATGGTATGTATATGGTGTATGTTAGTGGAAGAACACTACCTCGCAATCTTACCGTGGTATGATAAAATCGGGGTGATCCAACAAACCGAGAGTTAGAACAATTGTATCGGGCACTCACACAAAGACACACGCAAAAGCTAGCAAATATGGTGGTAGGTGAGTGTGGTGGAAAGCCAAAAGACGAAATCTGAAATCAAGTGTATTGTCAAGAGTGGGTGAAATCCAAAAATTCAAATGTCAAAGCGATGATCACTATAAACACGGAAAAGATGTGGAACGCACACACGAGATGAACGGGGTTAGTGCGACCAAGGAATGAGCGGAAAAGTGTAAGAAGCCCTTAAGCAAGGGTGCTCGGTGTCACACTAACACAAGAAGAGATCAAAGCTTTGGTTGCAACGGAGAGACAACAAGATTTACACGTGGCCTCTCTTCTCTTATCTCTCTCTTGCTTAAAAGCTTTTTCTCTTTTGTATGTGGTGGCACTTGCACTCGTTTGTATCTTTGGTGGCACGTGGACACTTTGTATGTATGGGCGTATGGATGTATGGATGTATGGTGCTACTCGCACTCTTTTTGTGTTTTTGGGGCTTTTTCACACACTATGATGGTGTTAGCTCACTCTTGCTATCTTGCCACACGAGTTTTGCTTAGAAGCTTGACTCCACACTACACACACACCTCACAAGCGGGGCCACGTGCAATGTCTCGCAACACTAGATAAGCAATGCTCGATAGGATAGATCGCAAAAGAAGAGGGGTTACAAGGTGGGGTGCAAGTTATACCTAGATGTTAGGCGGTGTCGGAACACACAACTTGCGATGAAGGCGGTGATGTCAGGAGTACGGTTGCAAGTCCGGGGTGCCGAGGATGTCGTCGCTTGCTTCGGAGCTGCGGGTTAGTTTCACACACAAGGCACTCAAACCGGAACAAGCAAACACAAGTTAGCGGAAGAAAACGGTCAAAGTAGCTTGGCGGTGGTGGCGGTGGTATGCCGGTGGTGGTGGTGTCGATGCTCTTGCGGATGCGGCGGTGTTTGTTGGGGCCGCGGTGGTGTTTGCCGGTGGTTGGGGATGATGGCGGTGCTTGCCGGCGGAGGAGAGGAGTGGCGGTGGTTGGCGGTGGAGGTGGAAGGGTGGCGCCCGGTCCAGGGGCCGGTTGGGCCGGACCTGGGACCGGCCTGGCCGGTCACACGGCCGGTCGACCGGGTTCTGGGCTGGCCCGGCCGGTCTGCAGCCCGGTTGACCGGATTCTCAACCGGGACGCAGTTTCTCTCTCCTGTTCTTCACGAAAACCAAGCCAAAACGACCAAATCGGAGGGGAAACGATGGAATTGGGGGCTAAAAGTTGGGGAGATAGTAGATCAAGCACTCCAACACCAAATCCATGGACCCAAACCACTCAAAACGCAACCAAATCACAGATCGGTCCAAAGGCAAATTAGGGCTATTTTTTGGGGAATTTTGGGGAAAAATTTTCAGAGATGAAATTGGATGGGTGGGGGGTCAAATCCGCGGAAACCAAAGGCTGCTGATACCATATGATGAGGTCTAAGACCCCGTGTGTGGCCCGATCTTGCGGTTGACCCGAAATCCAAAGGAGGGAGAGAGGGAGAACGCGAAGAACACGAAGAACACGATGAACTCACGCACGCACACCAACCCGATACAATCGATACTTACCCCGTGGCTCGATGGACCACGCCAATAGAATCAACCCGGAAGAGACACGCGGTAGAATTCCGAGCGGAGAGATTGGTGAGGGAGATGAATCTAGGAGTGGGAGAGAGAGTGGGTAACACTAGAATCTCACACACCAAATCCAATCATCCAACATAGGTAGCCTTGATACAAAGGGGATGAAACCCTAGGGAGACAAAGCTCATCTTCATGTCTAAGCCTAAATCTTGTCTAAAGAGGTAAGGGGGCGACCTGGGGGCTTATATAGGCATACAAGGCAGCATGGGTCGAAAAGGTACAAGTTGGTGGGTCAAACCCGACGAATCCGGTCACAAGGCCGGTCTGACCGGGCATGGGACCGGCCCATCCGGTTCACAACCGGATTCTGGACCGGGCGGTGACCGGGCGAGGCTTCGGGAGCCCCGGGATTGCGTCCGGATGGCACCGGTCGTCGTTCCGGTCGAAAACCGGCCGGGCCGGTCAGGGGGCCGGTCAACCGGGCCTGTGACCGGGTGGGCCGGTCAGGGGGCCGGTCAACCGGGCCTGTGACCGGCCGGCCTCCCTCCTCCCGCTTCTTCTTCCTCTTCCTTCCTTCTTCCTTCATTCTTCCTTCCTTCTTCTTCTTCTTCCTTCTTCCTTGCACCATGATGAATGGCTCCTCTTCCCTTCCCTCGCTTCCTTGCACCATGGGTGTTCCTCCTCTCCGGTCCTCGATGACTCTTGTACCTAATGACATATAACATGCCGACATGAGGTAGCATTCCATTCAAGGTATCTACGAGGTCGAGTATCGAGAGGAAGGAGTTCACCTTGACGCGTGTAGCGTGGGTTAGGGTTGAAGGTCCACTTGGGGGACTCTTTGGCCATGGTGTAGCGTCGACGATAGGCGGGGCTGCACTTGATGGTCTTGGTGTAGCGACGTCGGTGACCGGGGCTACATCAGTTGCCGCTCTTGTTCTTCAAGTGCTTGTTGTTCATTGCGGAGACGCTCTTGTTCCCTTGCTCGAACTAGCTATTGATCATGTCGAAGGCGTTCTTGTTCTTGTTGGAATTGAGCATGGAGATTCTCTTGTTGATGGCGCTCTTCTTCAAGGCGTTGATGTTCTTGGACAAGTCGAAGTCCAGCTTTCTACGCTTCTAGAGGTTGTTGGTGAAGCACTTGAACATCCACATTATGGTGGCGTGGGTCTTCATTGGAATCATGGTGAGACGGTGTAGGAGCTCGTGACCTTGAACTATGAGAGCGCGAAGACCTTGAGTGGTGTCTTCTATCTTCTTGACGGTTCAGTGTATGGAGGATATTTTCCAACGCCGTCTTCATTTCCCTTGTCTCTTGACCTTGTATGGCGAGTGTTGCCTTCAACTCATTGCCTTGAGTTTCAATCTTCTCATTGAGGTCTTCAACTTGATTGTTGAGGTCAATCCTTTGCACTTGAGCTCTTTCTTCATAGCGGACGTTGGTATCCTTGATCATGGCTTCAAATTGATTGAGCTTGGCGTGGACGGCTTGAGTAGCTATCCAATGTTGGTGCCGCGTCATCGGTAGTTGGTTCCCTTCTCCACTAGACATGGTTACAACTAAAACAAGAACTATGTGGTGGGTGGTTAGGAAAGACTACCAAAAAGGTCAAAACTTGCAAACCAAAATCGAAAAGGTGTTTCAAGGCGGAGGGCAACCGATATGTATGCACACACACAAAACCAAAAACTCTATATGGTGTTAGGTATGGATGTGGTAAGCCAAATGGAAGAACCAAACGAAAAGTCTATTGCCAAGAGTGGGTAAGATCCAAAAGTTACAAGTCAAAGGCGGTGATCACAAAAGGCATACACAAGGAGGAACACACGCGTGGGACAAAATGTGATGTAGCCCCGCTCACCGACGTCGCTACACCAAGACCAACAAGTCCCCCAAGTGGACCGATGACACGAGCCCGAGTGAAAGCCCTACATGATGAGGTGAACTCGCTCCTCACCACCCTTGATCTTCGCTATGTGTCATTAGGTACAAGGCGCATCGAGACCCCGGAGAGGAGGACAAGCCAAGGTCAAGGGAGGGAGAGAAGCAACTGGACATGGAGATGATCATGAAGACGAAGCCGACGTCGCTCGAAGCGCTCCAAGGAAGAGACGGACGCTGGCCGGTCCAGGACCTGGTCAGACCGGACCCACAACCGGACGCCCCGGTCACAGGCCCGGTCAACCGGGCGCAAACCGGCGCAGCTCCCTCGTACCGGACGACGACCGGACTCTTCGCAGATTTCCGGTTTGCGCCCGGTCGACCGGACCCAGGACCGGACAGCCCGGTCACAGGCCCGGTCAGACCGGACCCAAACCGGATCTGACGGGAATGACCCACCAAACTGCCTTAACTTATCCATTCGCGTACCTGTTCGCCCTTGCTGGCCATGTGTGCCTATATAAGTAGCCTGGACCCCTCCTTTACCCTTTAGACTTGTTTTGAACTCAAACCTACCTTTGAGCTTAGTCTCCCTTGGGTATCATCCCTCTGTAATCAAGGCACCTTGGTTGTTGACTTTGATCTTGTTGAGTGAGATTCTAGTACAAGTTACTCTCTCTCCCTCATCAAGCTCTTCCTCTCCAACCCCAATCTCTCTCCAGGAATTCTGCCGCGTGCCTCTTCCTCGGATATTCTATTGGCGTGGTCCATCGAGCCACGGAGGTAAGCATCGGGTGTATCGGGTTGGTGTGCGTGCGTGAGTCTCGGTGTTCGTTGTGTTCTTCGTGTTCCTCACGTTCTCCCACCTCTCCCCTTGGTTTTCGAAGTCAATCCGCGAGATCGGGCCACACACGGGGTCTTAGACCTCATCATATGGTATCAGCAGCTCTTGGTTACCGCGGATTTGACCCTCCACCCACCGATTTCGTTCCTAGAAAATTTTCCAAAAAATCCCCAAAAATAGCCCCAAATTGCCTCTTGACCGATATGTGATTTGGTTGCGTTTTGAGTGGTTTTGGTCCGTGGATCTGGTGTTGTTGTGCTTGATCTACTATTTCCCCAACTTTGAGCCTCCAATTCCATCGTTTTCCCGTCGATTTGCTCTTTGGATTTGGTTTGGGGAAGAATAGGAGAGAGAAATCTCGAAATCGTGAAACCCGGTCGGGAGCCCGGTCAACCGGGCCCCAGACCGGCCGAGCCAGCCCAGAACCCGGTCGACCGGGCGGCAACCGGAGCATCCGGTCCTCGGTCCGGTCCAACCGGCCCCCAGACCGGGCGCATCTTCGCGCCCTCCTTCGAGCTCGACTTCCGGCGATATCCACCACCACCACCACCACCATCATCGCAGGTATAACTTGCAGCTGTCCCCTTGTAACCCCTCTTCCTTTTGCGATCCATCCCATCGAGCATTACTTGTTTAGTGTTGCGAGACATTGCACGTGGCCCCGCATTGTGAGGTGTGTGTGTCGTGTTGAGTAAGGCATCCAAGCAAACACTCGTGTGGCAAGATAGCAAAAGCGAGGCTAACGCTAACATAGTGCGTGAAAAAGCCCCAAAAACACAAAAAGAGTGCGAGTAGCACCATACATCCATACATCCATACATCCATACATACAAAAGTGTCCAAGTGCCACCAAAGATACAAACGAGTGCAAGTGCCACCATATACAAAAGAGAAAAAGCTTTTAAGCAAAGAGAGATAGGAGAAGAGAGGCCGCGTGTGAATCTTGTTGTCTCTTCCTTTGCAACCGAAGCTTTGGCTCTCCTTGTGTTAGTGTGACACCGAGCACTTATACATACACTTTTCCGCTCACTTTTGGTTGCACTAACCCCGCTTATCTCGTGTGTGTGTTCCACAACTTTTTCCTTGTTTATAGTGATCTTCACATTGACATTTGGATTTTTGGACCTTACCCACTTTTAACAACATACTCGATCTTGGATTTGTCTTTTGGCTTTCCACAACACTCGCCTAACACCATATTTGCTAGCTTTTGCGTGTGGTTTTTGCGTGTGTTCCGATACACTTGATCTTGCTTTCGGCTTGGTGGATTGCCTCAATACTATCTTACCTTGGTAAGAGTGCGAGGTAGTCTCCTTCCACTAACGTACACAACATAGTTCTTGTCTTTCCATCATGGATAGGAACGGAGATACCCCAAGGGATGATGAAGTCCTTCGCAACACCGAGAGGTTGGTGACTCAACACAACCTATGGACGCGTCGACAAGAGTTCAAGGAGCAACTAGCCCTCTTCGAGACGCGCATCGATGAGCAATACGATGAGGTGGCTCACAACTTCTCCGCCGTGAACCAAGACTTGGCTCTCCTTCGTGAAGCTACGAACAACTTGAATGGCCAAATGGCGGCCAATGATGCGAACATGGAGCGGCGCATGGATAGCCTCGAGCGCGCCATCACCAACTTGGGTCGCCATCGCCGACACCGCTCTACTTCCTCTTCATCAAGCTCGCCACAAGATTACTACTCTCATGGTGGCCTTTCGTCCTCAAGCTCTTCCTCAAGGCATGAAGACCATCATCGACCTCATCGCTCACATGCTCGTCATGAAGACTCTCGCTCCAACTCTAGGCGTGGAGAAATACATCGCCATGCTCGCCCACATGAGCGACCTCCACAAGACCAAGTCCTACAACAAGATCGTCACCAAGCGGATCGCCATGCCCACCATGGGCGTGACGACCAACCCCAAGACCAAGGTCCTCAAGATCAACCTCGGCGAGATCTCCGCCGCCACCCTCGCCATGACCAACGTGGACGAGGAGAGCCATACCATGATCAAGATGAGAGACCCAACATTGAGCATCGTCAACAACCACGACAAGATCTTCAACCACATCCTCACCGTGAACCAAGTGAAGCAAGCGTTCATCTTCAACGCCAACCCAATGCTATGGTTGGCCGTAGAAGACCTCCTATTCCTCCTCAAGCCGCAAGAGATGAAGTTGCCCCTCCTCGTAGAAGAAACTTGGAGGATGAAGAAAACATGTTTGGAAGGCTCAAATTCACCATGCCAAAGTTCAAGGGTGAAGAAGATGCCGAGGCATACCTCTCATGGGCTCTCAAGGTTGACAAGATATTCCGCATCCACAACTACTCCGGTGCCAAGAAAGTGGCTATGGCATCACTTGAGTTTGAGGATTACGCCAACACTTGGTGGGAGCAAGTCCTCACTCTTAGGGAAGAAAAGGGTGACCCGCCTATTGACACTTGGGAAGAGATGAAGAAAGAGATGCATGCTCGCTTTGTCCGGACTCACTACATGACCGACCTCTTCAACAAGCTCCAAAAGTTGAAGCAAGGCACCAAGACCGTTGAGGAGTTCTACAAGGAGATGGAGCTCACTATGATGCGAGCCAACATCCAAGAGTCCGAGGAACAAACCATTGCTCGCTTCTTCAATGGCCTCAATTACCCCATCAAGAGGATCGTCGAGTTCCAACCATACTCCAACATGGTTGAGTTGGTCCACCAAGCATCGAAGGCCGAGCGCCAAGTGATTGAGGACATCAAGTACTCCAAGGCCAAGAACTACTTCTCCTCCAAGCTCGCTACATCAACTCCTCCTACTACATCAACTCCTCATACTACAAGTGTCAAGGCCGACGCATCCTCTACACCATCCAAGAAACCGACTATCCAAAGTCGTATGAAGCAAACGGTCTCCTCCACCGCCTCCTCTAAGGCATCCACGGGACCCTCTAGTGTCACTTGCTTCAAGTGTGGCACCCAAGGTCACAAATCGTTTGAGTGCAAGAACACCAAGGTTATGATAACTATGCAGAATGGTGACATCGAGACGCTCGATGAAGATGAGTACGAGGCCCTTGTGCAAGCCGCCGTGGAAAGTGAAGAAGCTTATGAGCAAGGAAGTGGAGAAGATCCTCTCTTATGTGAGCATGACCCAAGTCCCTCACTTGTGGTCACTAGGGTGCTAACAACACAATCTCAAGCTATGGAAGACCAACGGTGCAACATCTTCCAAACCCGTGCCGGAATTGGTGGCAAGTCGATCAAGGTCATCATAGATGGTGGAAGTTGCCATAACCTTGCAAGCACTGAGTTGTGTGAGAAGCTCAACCTCACTCTCCGCAAGCATCCTCACCCTTACCATATCCAATGGTTGAGTGACAAGGGCAACATCAAGATACAACATACCGTCACCATCACTTTCAAGATTGGACCTTATGAGGACACTATCGAGTGTGACGTGGTACCCATGACGGTGTGCCACATGTTGCTTGGCCGCCCTTGGCAATTTGACAAGAAGGCTATACATGATGGACTCTCCAACACATACACCTTCAAGGTCAACGACAAGAAGTTCGAGTTGCGCCCGATGACTCCTAGCCAAATCATCGCGGATAATGCGAAGGCTTTAGCGAGGGCACGACTCCGCACCCACCATAGTGAGATGAGAGGAGAGGGAGCGACCCACCACAAAGATAGTGAGCGCCACAAGCCATATATGAGTGAGTCCAAGAGTGTTCTCCTAGCCACCAAGAGTGAGTGGAGAGAGGTCCAAGATAACCCATCCACCATATTGCACTACGTGCTCATATGCAAGGGACCCTCGTCGGCAACTAACGACTTAACCAACATTCCTCCGTATTTGTTGTCTCTTTTGCAGGAATTTCAAGACGTCTTCCCCGATGAGCTCCCTCATGGACTACCGCCACTTCGAGGCATAGAACACCGCATCGACCTCATACCCGGAGCTCCGCTTCCAAACCGTGCCGCCTACCGTACCAACCCCGAAGAGACAAAGGAGATCCAACGCCAAATTCAAGATCTCCTCGCCAAAGGGTATGTCCGCGAAAGCCTTAGCCCTTGTGCGGTTCCCGTGATTCTTGTGCCTAAACCGGATGAGACGCAACGGATGTGCATGGATTGTCGCCCCATCAATGCCATTACCGTCCGTTACCGCCATCCCATTCCGCGTTTAGATGACATGCTTGATGAGTTAAGCGGTGCCACGATTTTCTCTAAAGTCGATTTGCGTAGTGGTTACCATCAAGTCCGCATGGCTATTGGTGATGAATGGAAAACGGCATTCAAGACCAAACTCGGTCTCTATGAATGGCTCGTTATGCCTTTCGGTCTTTCCAATGCTCCATCTACTTTCATGCGCCTCATGAATCACATCTTGCGTCCTCTCATTGGCAAGAGTGTTGTTGTCTATTTCGATGATATTCTCATTTATAGCGAAAACCTCGAGGACCATGTGCAACATGTGAGAGAGGTCTTGTGCATCTTGCGTCATGAAAAGCTTTATGCTAACCTCCCCAAGTGCACCTTTGCTCAAAACAAATTGGTTTTCCTTGGCTTTGTGGTTTCCGCTAATGGGATCGAAGTTGATTCTATCGCCGCTTTGTGAAAGATTTTAGCACCATTGCTTGCCCTTTGAATGAGCTTACCAAGAAGAATGTTCCGTTTGTTTGGGGCAAGGCCCAACAAAATGCTTTTGATGAGTTGAAGAAACGCCTTACCGAAGCTCCCCTTCTTGTTCTTCCAAATTTTGCCAAAACTTTTGAGATTGAGTGTGATGCAAGTGGGCTTGGTATTGGTGGTGTTCTTATGCAAGAGGGCAAACCCGTGGCATACTATAGAGAGAAGTTAGATGGCGCACGCCTCAACTATCCTATATATGACAAGGAGCTCTACGCTTTGGTTCGTGTTCTTGAAGTTTGGCAACACTATCTTTGGCCAAAAGAGTTTATCATTCATTCCGACCATGAGTCCTTGAAATATTTGAAAAGCCAACACAACTTGAACAAACGACATGCAAAATGGGTCGAGTTCATTGAGTCCTTCCCATATGTGATCAAATACAAGAAGGGCAAGGACAATGTTGTGGCGGATGCTCTTTCCCGCAAAAACACCCTTTTGCTAACTCGTTTGGATTTTCATGTTTTGGGACTTGAAGAGATCAAAGAACTCTATCCTTCCGATTCTTTCTTTGCTCCAATTTTTGAGAAGTGCTCCGTTGAATGAGGAGTGGATGATTTCTATTTGCATGATGGCTACTTGTTTAAAGCTAACAAGATTTGCATTCCCGAGTCTTCGCTTCGAAAATTGCTTTTGCAAGAGTCACATGGAGGAGGTCTTATGGGTCACTTTAGACGTGACAAGACACTCGCGATGTTATCCACTCACTACTATTGGCCAAAGATGAAGCGAGATGTGGAACGCCTTTGCCGCCGGTGCACAACATGCTTACAAGCTAAGTCCACTTCCAACCCTTATGGTCTTTACACCCCATTGCCTATTCCTTATGCACCATGGACCGATATTAGCATGGATTTCGTTCTAGGCTTGCCTCGCACTAAGCATGGTCATGATTCCATATTTGTCGTAGTGGATAGATTCTCTAAGATGGCTCATTTCATACCTTGCCATAAGAGCGACGATGCTTCACACATTGCTTCATTGTTTTTCAGGGAAATTGTTCGCCTACATGGAGTACCGCAAAGCATTGTGTCGGATCGAGACGTCAAGTTCATGAGTTATCTTTGGAAGTCGCTCATGGCAAAGTTTGGAGTGAAGCTCTTATTCTCATCATCCTCGCACCCGCAAACGGATGGCCAAACGGAAGTGGTCAATCGAAGCCTCTCCACCCTCCTACGCATCCTCGTGAAGAAGAACTTGAAGTCATGGGAGGAGTGCCTTCCTCACGCGGAGTTCGCCTACAACCGCGCCAAGCACAAGACTACGTCAAGGAGCCCCTTCATGGTCGTCTATGGCTTCGAACCGTACACGGCACTCGACATACTTCCGCTTCCCCTCCACGAGCGCATCAACATGGACTTCGACAAGCGCACCGCCGCCGTCAAGAAACTACATGAAGAAACAAGAGCGACCATACAAGAACATGTGCTTCGTCAAGCAAACCGCATCAACGCCAAGAAGAAGGCAAGAATATTCCAAGAAGGAGACCTCGTTTGGATCCACCTCCGGAAGGAAAGGTTCCCTCATGAGCGCAACTCCAAGCTCAAGCCAAGAGGAGATGGTCCCTTCAAGGTCCTCAAACGCATCAACAACAATGCTTACGTCATCGACATACCAACATCCAAGTACTTGGTGAGCAACACGTTCAATGTCTCGGACTTGTCACCCTATCATGGAGATTAGGAGGTACAAGAGTCGAGGACGACTCTTTCCCAAGGGGGGGAGATGATGTAGCCCCGCTCACCGACGTCGCTACACCAAGACCAACAAGTCCCCCAAGTGGACCGATGACACGAGCCCGAGTGAAAGCCCTACATGATGAGGTGAACTCGCTCCTCACCACCCTTGATCTTGGAACACATTTGGATGGAATGCTACCTCATGCCCATGTGCTATGTGTCATTAGGTACAAGGCGCATCGAGACCCCGGAGAGGAGGACAAGCCAAGGTCAAGGGAGGGAGAGAAGCAACTGGACATGGAGATGATCATGAAGACGAAGCCGACGTCGCTCGAAGCGCTCCAAGGAAGAGACGGACGATGGCCAGTCCAGGACCCGATCAGACCGGACCCACAACCGGACGCCCCGGTCACAGGCCCGGTCAACCGGGCGCAAACCGGCGCGGCTCCCTCGTACCAGACGACGACCGGACTCTTCGCAGATTTCCGGTTTGCGCCCGGTCGACCGGACCCAGGACCGGACAGCCCGGTCACAGTCCCGGTCAGACCGGACCCAAACCGGATCTGACGGGAATGACCCACCAAACTTCCTTAACTTATCCATTCGCGTACCTGTTCGCCCTTGCTGGCCATGTGTGCCTATATAAGTAGCCTGGACCCCTCCTTTACCCTTTAGACTTGTTTTGAACTCAAACCTACCTTTGAGCTTAGTCTCCCTTGGGTATCATCCCTCTGTAATCAAGGCACCTTGGTTGTTGACTTTGATCTTGTTGAGTGAGATTCTAGTACAAGTTACTCTCTCTCCCTCATCAAGCTCTTCCTCTCCAACCCCAATCTCTCTCCGGGAATTCTGCCGCGTGCCTCTTCCTCGGAGATTCTATTGGCGTGGTCCATCGAGCCACGGAGGTAAGCATCGGGTGTATCGGGTTGGTGTGCATGCGTGAGTCTCGGTGTTCGTCGTGTTCTTCGTGTTCCTCACGTTATCCCACCTCTCCCCTTGGTTTTCGAAGTCAATCCGCGAGATCGGGCCACACACGGGGTCTTAGACCTCATCAAAATGGGGTTAGCGCGACTTGGAAAATGAGCAAGAACAAAATGGTCCTAACGAAGACTACTAGCTCGGTGTCACGCTAACGCAAGAGAGACCGTGGCTTGGTTGCAAAATTGAGAAGCAACAAGATTTGCGCAAGACGCCTCTCTTCTCTTTTCTCTCTTTTGCTAAAAGCTTTGGACTCTTTTGTGTATAGGTGTCACTCACACACCTTTTCTTTTTGTATTTTTCTTTCTTTTTCTATGTAAGTATGTCACAAGCTTTGGACTACTATCAATGTAAGTATGTCACACTTCTTTTGCTTATCTTTTCACACGAGCTTGCTTCGTAGCTTTGCTCAACACATGCACACCCTCACGGTCGGGACGCTTGCGCAATGCTTCACAACACTAGAAAGCCACCCTCGATAGGAAAGGTACGCAAAAGAGGCTAGGGCTACAAGTTAGGAGCAAGTTATACCACTTGATGATGGTGGCCGACGATCTTGAACTTGCTATGGTGGAGGTGTCAAATGAACCGCTTGGATCCTCGGGGTGCCGTCGTCGTTGTCGATGTTGCGGAAGCTTTGTGGTAGCTGAAATGGCACTCAAAACGAAGTCCAAACACAAGGGGGTTAGTGCCAAAACGAAAAACGAAGGTAGCTGTGAAAAATTCGGCCAGCCGGAACTTCCGGTCTTGAGGGGCGGTACTTCCGGTCCCGGGCGGAACTTCCGGTTCTGCCGGGCGGAACTTCCGGTCGCAATCAGATGTGCGGCCTGTTCGTCAATTTGGGCGGAAATCCGGGCCGAAATCCTTCGAATTCGAGGAAAATTTGGCAATAAAAGCTGTGGGAAGGTGGGGGAATTGCAGATCAACACCAAAGACAAGTTTCTATTGGAGCAAAACCACAAACAACTCAACAAATCGCGAGATCGATCCAAGGCCAATTGCCGGGCGGAATTGGTCGAATTGGGGGTGGTGGGGGTCAAACCGTGAAGATTGGGCACACCCTCGGGCTTAGCCCTTATCATAACTCGACCGCAATGAAGAGGAAATCGTTGGGAAGCTCAAGTTCACCATGCCCAAATTCCACGGAGAGGAAGACCCCGATGCATACTTATCTTGGGTACTCAAGGTTGACAAGATTTTCCGCATACACAACTTCTCCGAAGCAAAGAAAGTGGCCATGGTGATGAGGTCTAAGACCCCGTGTGTGGCCCGATCTCGCGGATTGACTTCGAAACCAAGAGGGGAGATGGGAAAACGCGAGGAACACGAAGAACACGATGAACACGAGGAACTCCGAGACTCACGCACGCACACCAACCCGATACACCCGATACTTACCCCCGTGGCTCGATGGACCACGCCAATAGAATCACCCGGAAGAGGCACGCGGCAGAATTTCCGGTGAGAGATTGGTGTTGGAGAAAAGGGGATTGGTGAGGGAGAGAGAGTAGCTTGTACTAGAATCTCACTCAACAATATCCAAATCAACAACAAGGATGGCCTTGATTACAGAGGGATGATACCCAAGGGAGACTAAGCTCAAAATTAGGTTTGAGTTCAAAACAAGTCTAAGGAGGTAAGGGGGGTGTCTTGGGTCTATATATAGGCCTACAAGACAACACATGGCGAAAAGGTACATAAGTGGGCAACTTAGGCAGTTTGGTGGGTAGTTTCCGTCGGATCCGGTCTGGGGCCGGTCAGACCGGGCCTGGGACCGGGCGGTCCGGTTGTGGAGCCGGTCGACCGGTCGCCAACCGGGCAGGTCGGTCTGGGGCCCGGTCGGACCGGACTCTGGGCCGGCTGGGCCTCCTCCTCCCTCTTCCTTCTTCTCTTCTTCTTCTTCCTTCTTCCTTCTTCCTTGCACCATGATGAATGGCTCCTCTTCCCTTCCCTCGCTTCCTTGCACCATGGGGGTTCCTCCTCTCCGGTTCCTCGATGATTCTTGTACCTAATGATATGTAGCACACCGATATGAGGTAGCATTCCATTCAAGGTATTGACGAGGTCGAGTATCGAGAGGAAGGAGTTCACCTTGTCGCGTGTAGCGTGGTTTAGGGTTGAAGGTCCACTTGGGGGACTCTTTGGCCATGGTGTAGCGTCGACGATAGGCGGGGTTGCACTTGACGGTCTTGAGGCGGAGGTGTCCGAAAGCCACCCCGCATCATCTCCCCCCCCTTGGGGAAGAGTCGTCCTCGACTCTTGTTTCTCCTCATCGAAGAGGTAGTCCATGACGGTTGTCCCATGTATAGTCGGGTAGTCGCGGTCGAAGAAGAACTTGGAGAAAAACCACTTGCGAAGGGAAAGCTCCAAGAGGCATTTGGCAAAAATGGGAACCAAAAGAGTGTGGGTGTATCCAACATGTGGAAAGGCAAAAATTTGTGCATGTAAGAG
This sequence comes from Lolium perenne, assembly GCF_019359855.2. Classification (NCBI taxonomy): domain Eukaryota; kingdom Viridiplantae; phylum Streptophyta; class Magnoliopsida; order Poales; family Poaceae; genus Lolium; species Lolium perenne. The sequence goes on from NC_067245.2 coordinate 133,001,804, forward strand.
TTGTATGGTGTCAAAAATGTGTGGTGTAGCATTGTCCCAAACAAGTGGAACAAACAAAAGGCAAGTGTCGGCGGCAAAATTTGGGGCAAAATTGTTATGTGCAATGGCAAAGCGATGGAGACTTCGAACTTGGGAGAGTATGGTTGGCTTGAGCCGAGTATGGGTGTCCTCAAGTGTGAAAGAATCCATTGCAAATGCCAAAGATGAAATGAGAAATCCAAAGAAGAGCAACTTTTTGTGTGACATGTGGCACAAGATGCATAAGGTGTCTCTCACATGTATGACATGGTCCTTGAGATTCTCGGAGTGTATGATGATAACATCAAGGCATACAACAATCATTGCGCCAACAAGATATTTCAAGATAAGTTGCATAAGAGGCAAAAGGGGCGACGAGGAGTTGGACCAAACCGGAAACTCGACAAGGCAAGTCGGAAACACATGAGGGCGAAGGCTTGTGGGAACATACCCTTTGGTGTGATTCCCGCGGGTTAGGTCCTTGTTGGGGTAGCTCTCAATTGCGCGTTTCATGAGCTCATGCTCCGTAGCGGTGGAAGTGGATGGTCGGGTACCTACACATGGAATGAGCAAAACAAAGAGCGTATGTGCATGGTAGAGGAACACATCATCCATCATGATTGATGAGGTCTAAGACCCCGTGTGTGGCCCGATCTCGCGGTTGACCCGAAATCCAAAGGGGAAGGAGAGGGAGAGCGCGAAGAACACGATGAACACGAAGAACACGAGGAACTCACGCACGCACACCTACCCGATACAACCGATTACTTACCCCCGTGGCTCGATGGACCACGCCGATAGAATCTCCTACGGAAGAGACCGCGGTAGAATTCCGAGGAGAGAGACCGGTGTTGGAGAAGGAGATCGGAGAGGGAGAGAGAGTGCTCGCACTAGAATCTCACTCACAGATCTAGATCAACAACAAGGGTTGCCTTGATTACAGAGGGATGAAACCCTAGGGAGACAAAGCTCATATCCATGTTTAAGCTATCATCTTGTCTAAAGAGCTAAGGGGTGGGGGAAGAGGTATATATAGGCCCAGATCCGTCCAGGGGTAAAAGGGGCATTACAATAAAGTATTGGTGACCATAGATGATAAATAGACGGTTGGGATGAAGTTGACTTCGAGGGGGCCAGCGTGCTCGGGCGTGCTCGAGCGGCGATGCTGGTGGGGCCAGCGTGCTCGGCGTGCGGCAGCCGGTGGGGCCGGGCAGCAGTGCCGGGGAAGATGGGCCGCAGTGCCGGGATGCGCCCACCGGCAGCCGGCCAGTGGGGGGGCGGCAGTGCCGGCCTTGTCGTGGCTGGCGGCCGGAGCCCCTTCTCCTTCTTCTCGCTTCTTCTTCCTTCTTCCTTGCACCATGATGAATGGCTCCTCTTCCCTTCCCTCGCTTCCTTGCACCATGGGTGTTCCTCCTCTCCGGTCCTCGATGATTCTTGTACCTAATGATATGTAGCACACCGATATGAGGTAGCATTCCATTCAAGGTATTGACAAGGTCGAGTATCGAGAGGAAGGAGTTCACCTTGTCGCGTGTAGCGTGGTTTAGGGTTGAAGGTCCACTTGGGGGACTCTTTGGCCATGGTGTAGCGTCGACGATAGGCGGGGTTGCACTTGATGGTCTTGGTGTAGCGACGTCGGTGACCGGGGCTACATCATCTCCCCCCCCTTGGGGAAGAGTCGTCCTCGACTCTTGTTCCTCCTCATCGAAGAGGTAGTCCATGACGGTTGTCCCTTGTAGAGTTGGGTAGTCGCGGTCGAAGAAGAACTTGGAGAAAAACCACTTGCGAAGGGAAAGCTCCAAGAGGCATTTGGCAAAAATGGGAACCAAAATAGTGTGGGTGTGTCCAACATGTGGAAGGGCAAAAATTTGTGCATGTAAGAGTTGTAAGGTGTCAAAAATGTGTGGTGTAGCATTGTCCCAAACAAGTGGAACAAACAAAAGGCAAGTGTCGGCGGCAAAATTTGGGGCAAAATTGTTATGTGCAATGGCAAAGCTATGGAGACTTCTAGCTTGGGAAAGTATGGTTGGCGTGAGCCAAGTATGGGTATCCTCAAGTGTCAAAGAATCCATTTCAATTGCCAAAGATGAAATGAGAAATCCAAAGAAGAGCAACTTTATGAATGACATGTGGCACAAGATGCATAAGGTGTCTCTCACATGTATAACATGGTCCTTGAGATTCTCGAAGTGTATGATGAAAGCATCAAGACATACAACAACCATTGTGCCAACAAGATGTGTCAAGATATGTTGCATAAGAAGCAAAAGAGGTGACGAGGCATTGGTCCAAACCGGAAGCTCGACAAGACAAGCCGGAAACACACGAGGGCGAAGGCGTTTGGGAACATACCCTTTGGCGTGAATCCCATGGGTTGGATCATGTATCTCGTCCGTGTTGGGGTAGCTCTCAATTGCGCGTTTCGTGAGCTCATGCTCCGTAGCGGTGGAAGTTGTCATTCGTGTACCTATACACACAAAAGAGAAAACAAAAAGCGTGTGTGCATGGTAGAGGAACACATCATCCATCATGATGTTCCATGTCTTGTGCACATCACCATTAGTGTCAATCAAGATAGTATGAAATGCATGGCGATGGTGCATATGGCAAGAAGGTGCATTCATGGCATGTGGTAACTCATGATCATCAAAAATTGAGAAGGCTATGGGGGGCATCTCATGGACAATGAAATAAGCATTCTTGCATACCAAGCATAAGAAAGAGCAATTGTTCACAATCTTGGATGCAAGGATCATGGAATGGTGTAAGCATGAAGGGCAAAGCATGCGGAAGCTAATGTCATCAGTATCATTGTCATTGCAAGCAATACATGGTAAAGAGCAAGTGGTCGACATGTTGCAAGCAATGGTGGAGAAATTAAAGCTCTCATAGCATGGCATGTTCAAGGTATCACAAGCACTCAAATCCACATGAGCAACAATGTTGTCAAGCAAAGTATCACATGGGAACATGAAAGTAGCATGTGACGTAGCAAATGGATCATCAAGATCATGCATGCGCTCATAAATCATCATGTCCACTAGTGGGATCATGGCATCACCAACACCTATGTTGTTACCTTTGTCGGGCGACTCATTTGAAGTAGGTGTGGTGGAAGTAGGAGGATCCATGTGGTCGACATGTCCATCTTGGAGCAAGCATGGTGAGATATCATCGTCGTCATGCACCATGTACATCGTCTCCATGATCGGGAACTCGTCCTCCTCGGAACCTAGTGCAACATAAGGAGACAACAAAGAGGGAGAGGTTAAGGTGTTAGCAAATGTGATGTCCTCCATGGACCTACCATCTACCTCTCGCAACTCACTTTGTGTATCACTCATGTCCTCCAAACGGAAGCACTCAAACTCACATATGGGGTGGAAGTCACTCAACTCACTATCACTCTCACTCAAGTGGGCTAAGTGGCTCTCATGCTCACATGGGATTGGTACCAACTCATCAATGAAGCATATAGGAGTAGGCTCGAATTTCTCATCTCCATGCGCCTCCGTGGTTGAAGGGAACTTCCCATCCTCAACCATCTCAACTCCCTCGCCTCCTAAGTCGTCCTCAAGTGGCGGTATCTTGGAGACTTGGGCTTGTAGCTTGTCGAAGTAGAGCGTCTTGGCACTTGGCGTTGTGCATTGCCATGCCACGTGACCCTTGGTCTTGCACACCTCACATAGGAGATTGGGACATTCCCGTGGAGGGTGGCCTTGTTGCTTGCACTTGTAGCATCGGAGTCCGTAGGCACGTGACGAGGTAGAGGCCATTGTGGTGGTGGCACAAGAGGTGGAAGTCGCCTTATGAGGAAGGTATGCACGATGTGCACTTGCCATCCTCGGAGTGGTAGACACCGTATGGTGGCGGTGGTCGTCTTCATGTCGAGGCTCTCGTCTTCGGGCATCATCACCATGGCTTGAGTGGTGTCGTCGAAGATCCGTGGAAGATGTTTGTCGATGGCGCTCATGGAGTGGCTTGTGTCGGTGAAGATCACGTGGTGACATGTGTCGATGGGATCCATGAGATGGTGGTGGTCGACGACGATCATGTGATGGTGTGTGTCGATGACGATCCTCAACATGCCTAGATGATGGCTCATGTGGCTTGGCATGTCGCTTGTGGCGCCTTGTGGGGCTTGGAGAAGAGTGTCGACGACGATCATGTTGGGGACGCTCTTGATGCTCCATATGATGTACTTGAGGTCGACGATCTTGTGCATAAGCACGGTCATGGTGGTGCCTTGTGGAGCTCGGAGTAGTGTGTCGATGACGCTCATGTTGAGGACGCTCTTGGTGAACCATATGATGGCGCCATCGTGGAGGTCCTCCATCTTCATATGTAGCTCCATTGGGGACGTAGGTGTACTTGGGAGCATCGTCTTTGCTCATCATGGAGCGTAGGTGAGGCTCCGCCATGTTGTCGATGTCGTACTCGTGGCGTTGCTCCATCATGTCGTCCATGAGTGGTGAGTCATTGTCGATGTAGAGCTCGTCGATGTCGTCCTCAAGGTGGTGCTCGAACATGTCGTCCATGTCGTCCTCGAGGTGGTGCTCCAACATGTCGTCCATGCATGAGGAGCCATTGTCGATGTAGAGCTCCTCGATGTCGGTCATGTCGGTGATGCTCGCGGAGCCAAAGTCGGTGTAGAGCTCCTCGATGTCGGTCATGTTGGCGATGCTCGCGGAGCCATAGTCGGTGTCGAGCTCCACATGTTCCTCCACATCCGCGGTTCTTGAGGAGGTGTCCTCCTCGGAGTGCTCCGTGTACTCCTCCGTATCCTCATCTTCGCTATCCATGTTAGCACGATGGTATGTATATGGTGTATGTTAGTGGAAGAACACTACCTCGCAATCTTACCGTGGTGTGATAAGATCGGGGCGATCCAACAAGCCGAGGTCAAAATCAATTGTATCGGGCACACACACAAAGGCACACGCAAAAGCTAGCAAATATGGTGGTAGGTTAGGAAGTGGATAGCAAACGAAAAGAACCAAAGAAAATGTCTATTGTCAAATGTGGGTAAGATCCAAAGTCAAGTGTCAAAAGCGGTGATCTATATCAAGGAAACACGGAAACACACACAAGGAAGAACAATGGGGTTAGCGCGACCAAGGAAGTGAGCAAGTAACAAGATGGTTCTAACGAAGACTATTAGCTCGGTGTCGCGCCAACACAAGAGAGACCGTAGCTTGGTTGCATATGAGAGAAGCAACAAGATTTGCACAAATGTCACTCTTCTCTTTTCTCTCTTAGTGCTCACAAGCTTTGCACTCCTTTGTATCGGTGGACACACACTCTTTTTGTATTTCCTTTTCCCTTTTCTCTTTTTTTTTTCCTATGCTTAGAAGCTTTCTTTTTCTCTATATATATGTCACACTCTTTCTTCTTTTGTGTATCTTTCTCACCGAGCTTGCTTCGGAGCTTTGCTCAACACAACGCACACACACCCTCTCACGGTCGTGACACTTGTGCAATGCTTCGCAACACTCGGAAAGCCACTCTCAATGGGATAGGTACACAAAGAAAGAAACGGGGCTACAAGGGGAGGCAAGTTATACCTATTGATGTTAGGCGGTGTCAAGCACACGAACTTGCGATGGCGAAGTGGTGGTGTCGATGACGATGTTGAAGTTGCACCGGAATCCGGGGTGCCAACGGTGTCGTCGCGGTGTTGATGTAGGCGCGTAAGCGAAATAGACAACCGATGCACTCCAAATCGGAAACCGAGCAAAAAATGTCAATGCCCGAAAAGTTGGGTCAAAACGAGCGGTCAAAAGTTAGGCTCCAAAAATCGTCAAAAATTAGAGGTGGGCTATGTAGAGTATTTGGAGTATGTTGGTCAAAATTGGAGTCAAACGGGCGCCGAAAAGTTGTCAAGATTTGGGGCAAAAAGTTGAATCCAAATGAGATGAAACTGTGTCAAGACGCTACATGAGCCGGCAGTGCCGGAGTGGTACGGCCGGTAGTGCCGGAGGGAGCAGCACGGCAGTGCCGGTGGGAGGGAGGCGGCAGCGTCGGCTGAAATTGCAGATGAAAATCTTGAGCGGAACCGCGTGGGATTTACATGGGCGAGCGGAGCAACGAGGTTAGCGGGCGGCCGAATCGATCTTTCTGGTTTGGATTCTGCTGCGCGCGTGCGGATGGAGTCGATGGCGAGCTGGGAGCGGGCTGAGGCGAGCTGGGCGGAAGCTGCTGCTTGGCTTGCTGGTGGCGGCGGGAGCAAGGCGAGGGCAGCGGCGGCAGCGCGTGGGTGGGAGTGGCGCGCGTGGCGCTGTAGGAGCTGGCAGCGGCCGGTGGTTGGCGCGCTTGGGGCGCGGGCGAGTGGTGGTATGCGGGCGCGCTCGCGGAGCTGGCAGATGGTTGGCGACGCCGGGCTGCGCGCGCGTCTTTGTAGCGGGGCTATGGGCCTGGCGGCGGTAGGTGGGGCAAGCGGGGCGCAGCGTGGAGCCGGCCCTGGTCCTGGATCGAGCTGCTGGCGGGAGCTGGTGGTGGCGGATGCGTGGCGGCGGTGCCGCTCAAGATGTACCCGGCATGCGGGCAACGATGAACTCGCACGAACAGCTCGAACTGCAGCGGAAAATTTGGCACAAAATCGTCGATTGCCGGAGATGTATAAGGAATTAGGCCACGAAAATTGGGGGATTGATAGATCAGCACAAGAGACAACAGATCTGTGGACCAAAACCACAAAAAACGCAACAAATCCAGAGATCCAAATTCGAGCTATTTTTTGGGGAAAAATTTTTTTGGGGAAATTTTTGGGCGAAATTGGTGGAATCGGAGGGTCAAATCCGTGGCAACCTTTGCTCAGATACCATATGATGAGGTCTAAGACCCCGTGTGTGGCCCGATCTCGCGGTTGACCCGAAATCCAAAGGGGAAGGAGAGGGAGAGCGCGAAGAACACGATGAACACGAAGAACACGAGGAACTCACGCACGCACACCTACCCGATACAACCGATTACTTACCCCCGTGGCTCGATGGACCACGCCGATAGAATCTCCTACGGAAGAGACCGCGGTAGAATTCCGAGGAGAGAGACCGGTGTTGGAGAAGGAGATCGGAGAGGGAGAGAGAGTGCTCGCACTAGAATCTCACTCACAGATCTAGATCAACAACAAGGGTTGCCTTGATTACAGAGGGATGAAACCCTAGGGAGACAAAGCTCATATCCATGTTTAAGCTATCATCTTGTCTAAAGAGCTAAGGGGTGGGGGAAGAGGTATATATAGGCCCAGATCCGTCCAGGGGTAAAAGGGGCATTACAATAAAGTATTGGTGACCATAGATGATAAATAGACGGTTGGGATGAAGTTGACTTCGAGGGGCCGGCAGCGATAGGCGTGCTCGAAGCGGCGATGCGGAGGGACCGGCAGTGCCGGCGTGCTCGAGGCGGCAGTGCCGGTGGGGCCGGCAGTGCCGGGGAAGATTGGCCGGCAGTGCCGGGATGCGCCACCGGCAGCGTGCCGGCCAGTGGGGGCGGCGATCGGCCTTGTCGTGGCTGGCGGCTGGAGCCCCTTCTCCTTCTTCTGCTTCTTCTTCCTTCTTCCTTGCACCATGATGAATGGCTCCTCTTCCCTTCCCTCGCTTCCTTGCACCATGGGTGTTCCTCCTCTCCGGTCCTCGATGATTCTTGTACCTAATGATATGTAGCACACCGATATGAGGTAGCATTCCATTCAAGGTATTGACAAGGTCGAGTATCGAGAGGAAGGAGTTCACCTTGTCGCGTGTAGCGTGGTTTAGGGTTGAAGGTCCACTTGGGGGACTCTTTGGCCATGGTGTAGCGTCGACGATAGGCGGGGTTGCACTTGATGGTATTGGTGTATCGACGTCGGTGACCGGGGCTACATCAATGATGTTCCAAGACTTGTGCACATAACCATTAGTGTCAAGCAAGATAGTATGAAATGCATGGCGATAGTGCAAATGGCATGAAGGTGCATGTGTGGTATGTGGGTACTCATGATCATCAAAAATGGAGAAGGCTATGGGGGCCATCTCATGGACAATGAAATAAGCATTCTTGCATACAAAGCATAAGAAAGAGCAATTGTTCACAATCTTGGATGCAAGGATCATGGAATAGTGTAAACATTTGGGGCAAAGCATGCGGAAGCTAATGTCATCCTTGTCATTATCATTGCAAGCAATACATGGTAAAGAGCAAGTGGTCGACATATTGCAAGCAATGGTGGAAAAATTGAAGCTCTCATAGCATGGCATGGTCATGGTATCACAAGCAAGCAATTTCACATGATCAACAATGTTATCAAGCAAAGTATCACATGGGAAAGTGAAAGTAGCATGTGATGTAGCAAATGGGTCATCAAGATCATGCATGCACTCATAAGTCATCATGTCCACTAGTGGGATCATGGCAGCATCAACACCTATGTTGTTACCTTTGAAGGCCGACTCATTTGAGGTAGGTGTTGTGGAAGTAGGAGGATCCATGTGGTCGACATGTCCGTCTTGAAGCAAGCATGGTGAGATATCATCATCTTCATGCACCATGTACATCATCTCCATGAGCGGAAACTCGTCCTCCGTGGAACCTAGTGCAACATAAGAAGACACAAACGAGGGAGAGGTTAATGTGTTAGCAAATGCGACGTCCTCCATGGACCTATCATCTACCTCTCTCAACTCACTTTGTGTATCACTCATGTCCTCCAAATGGAAGCACTCAAACTCACATATGGGGTGGAAGTCACTCAACTCACTATCACTCTCACTCAAGTGGGCTAAGTGGCTCTCATCCTCACATGGGATTGGTACCAACTCATCAATCAAGCATATAGGAGTAGGCTCGACTTTCTCATCTCCATGCGCCTCCTTGGTTGAAGGGAAAATCCCATGCTCAACCATCTCAACTCCATGCGCCTCCATAGGTGAAGGGAGAATCCCATGGTCACCATGCTCAACTCCATCGCCTCCTAAGGCATCCTCAAGTGGTGGCATCTCGGAGACTTGTGCATTGAGCTCGTCGAAGTATAGCTTCTTGGCGCTTGGCGTTGTGCATTGCCATGCCACGTGACCCTTGGCCTTGCACACCTCACATAGGAGATTGGGACATTCCCGTGGAGGGTGGCCTTGTTGCTTGCACTTGTAGCATCGGAGTCCATAGGCATATGGCGAAGTAGGGGCCATTGTGGTGGTGGCACAAGAGGTGAAAGTCGCCTCATGAGGAAGGTATACGCGATGTGCACTTGCCGCCCTTGGAGTTGTAGGCACCCTATCAAGGTGTTTGTCGCCTTCATGTCGAGGCTCTCGTCTTCGTGCACCATCACCATGGCTTGAGTGGTGTCGTCGAAGACTCGTGGAAGATGTTGGTCGATGGCGATCATGAAGTGGCTTGTGGCGGCGAAGCTCATGTGGTGACGTATGTCGATGACGGTCCTTGCCATGCCTAGATGATGGCTCATGCGACTTGGCATGTTGCTTGTGGCGCCTTGTGGAGCTTGGAGAAGAGTGTCGATGACGCTCATGAAGGGGACGCTCTTGATGCTCCATATGGTGTACTTGAAGTCGACGATCTTGTGCATAAGCACTCTCATGGTGGCGCCTAGTGGAGCTCGGGGACGAGTGTCGATGACGAGCATGATGAGGACGCTCTTGATGATCCATATGATGGTGCCATCGTGGAGGTCCTCTATCCTCATATGTAGCTCCATTGGCCAAATAGGCGTTGCTCAAGGTGGAGTCGAGGTGAGGTTCCGCCATGGTGTCGATGTCGTAGTCGTGGCATTGCTCCATCATGTCGTCCATGCTTGACGAGCCATTGTTGATGTAGAGCTCGTCGATGTCGTCCTCAAGGTGGTGCTCCACCATGTCGTCCATGCTTGAGGAGCCATTGTCGATGTAGAGCTCCTCGATGTCGGTCATGTCGGTGATGCTCGCGGAGCCATAGTCGGTGTCGAGCTCCACATGTTCCTCCACATCCGCGGTGCTTGAAGAGGTATCCTCCTCGAAGTGCTCCGTGTACTCCTCCGTATCTTCTTCGTCGCTATACATGTTAGCATGACAAGATCTATATGGTGTATGTTAGTGGAAGGAGACTACCTCGCACTCTTACCAAGGTAAGATAGTATTGAGGCAATCCACCAAACCGAAAGCAAGATCAAGTGTATCGGGAACACACACAAAACCACACGCAAAAGCTAGCAAATATGGTGTTAGGCGAGTGTTGTGGAAAGCCAAAAGACGAAATCCGAAATCAAGTTTGTTGTTAAGAGTGGGTGAAGTCCAACGAAATCAAATGTCAAAGCGATGATCACTAGAAACACGGAAAAGATATGGAACACACACACGAGATGAACGGGGTTAGTGCGACCAAGGAATGAGCGGAAAAGTGTATGAAGCCCTTAATCAAGGGTGCTCGGTGTCACACTAACACAAGAAGAGATCAAAGCTTGGTTGCAAACGAAGAGACAACAAGATTTACACGCGGCCTCTCTTCTCTTTTTCTCTCTTTTGCTTAAAAGCTTTTCCCTCTTTTGTATTTGGTGGCACTTGCACTCTTTTGTATCTATGGTGGCGCTTTGTACACTTTGGTATGTATGATGGCACTATGCACACTTGTGCTCTTTTTGTATTTTGGCGGCTTTTTCTCGCACTATGTTAGCGTTAGCTCGCTTTTGCTATCTTGCCACACGAGTTTTGCTTAGAAGTTTTACTCCACACGACACACACACCTCACAATCGGGGCCACGTGCAATGTCTCGCAACACTCGATAAGCAATGCTCGTAGGATAGATCGCAAAAGGAAGAGGGGCTACACGGTGGGGAGCAAGTTATACCTAGATGAAAAGTTAGGCGGTGTCGTAACACACAACTTGCGAGGATGGCGACGATTGTGTCGTAGTTGCGCCGGAGTCCGGGGTGCCGAAGGTGTCGCCGCGGTGTTGATGTAGACGCGGAAACTCGAAAGACAATCCTTGCACTCCAAAACGGAAACCGGGCAAAATAAGTCAATGCCCGAAAATTTGGGTCACGACGAGCGATCGAAGGTGTCAAAATTTTGGAGTCGGAAAATTTCGGAAACGGTGTCAAAATTAGAGTTAAGATGAAAGGGGGTAACTGTGAAAGTTTGGGGTCAAACGGGCGCCGGAAAGTTGTCACAATTTGGAGCAAAAAGTGGAGTCAAAATGGGCGAAAACTGGGTCAAACCCGGTCCAGAACCCGGTCAAACCGGACCTGGGACCGGCCGGCCCGGTCCAGAACCGGATCTGGAACCGGATGGGCCCCTGGATTGTGCCCGGATGGCACCGGTCTGGGACCCGGTTGTAGACCGGACGTCCCGGTCAGAAATCCGGTCTGACCGGATTTGGGCGAGCGGCGCGCGCGTGAGGGGCGAGCGCAGACGGGGCACTGCGGCGGCAGGCGTGCTCGCGCGCGTGGGGTGCGGAAGTTGATGCTGGGTGCGTGCGCTGCTTGGGCAGAGAGCGGGGCGCGCGTGCGGGATGAGCAAGGGCGAGCGGCGAGTGGAGGCGCTAGAAGGAGGGCGGCGCGTGGGCCTGGCTGGCCTGCTGCGGGCTTGGAGGCGAGCGGGAGCGTTGACTCGCGGCGGTTGCTGCGCGCGGAGCTGAGCGCAGGTGCGGGCGGCGCTTGGGCGCGTGGTAGGTGGCCGCGGGAGCAGCTTAGCCAGGAGCGGAGCGGCCTCGAGCGGGGAAGGCCAGGAGGAGCGGGCGGGCGAGGGGCCAAGGCGCGGGCGTTGACCCAAATCGAGGACGAACAACCCGATGAACTCAGCGGAAATAGGCTCAAAACGCCTCAGATCTGGACGAAAATTGGTGGAAATTGAAGGGGAAAAAGATGGGGATTAGTAGATCAATCACTCCAACATCAAATCCATGAACTAAAACCACTCAAAACGCAACGAAATCGCAGATCCGGCCAAAGGCAAATTAGGGCTATTTTTGGGGATTTTTGGGGAAAATTTTCAGAGACGAAATTGGATGGGTGGGGGGTCAAATCCGCGGAAACCAAAGGCTGCTGATACCATATGATGAGGTCTAAGACCCCGTGTGTGGCCCGATCTCGCGGATTGACTTCGAAACCAAGAGGGGAGATGGGAAAACGCGAGGAACACGAAGAACACGATGAACACGAGGAACTCCGAGACTCACGCACGCACACCAACCCGATGCACCCGATACTTACCCCCGTGGCTCGATGGACCACGCCAATAGAATCACCCGGAAGAGGCACGCGGCAGAATTCCCGGTGAGAGATTGGTGTTGGAGAAAAGGGGATTGGTGAGGGAGAGAGAGTAGCTTGTACTAGAATCTCACTCAACAATATCCAAATCAACAACAAGGATGGCCTTGATTACAGAGGGATGATACCCAAGGGAGACTAAGCTCAAAATTAGGTTTGAGTTCAAAACAAGTCTAAGGAGGTAAGGGGGGTGTCTTGGGTCTATATATAGGCCTACAAGACAACACATGGCGAAAAGGTACATAAGTGGGCAACTTAGGCAGTTTGGTGTGTAGTTTCCGTCGGATCCGGTCTGGGGCCGGTCAGACCGGGCCTGGGACCGGGCGGTCCGGTTGTGGAGCCGGTCGACCGGTCGCCAACCGGGCAGGTCGGTCTGGGGCCCGGTCGGACCGGACTCTGGGCCGGCTGGGCCTCCTCCTCCCTCTTCCTTCTTCTCTTCTTCTTCTTCCTTCTTCCTTCTTCCTTGCACCATGATGAATGGCTCCTCTTCCCTTCCCTCGCTTCCTTGCACCATGGGGGTTCCTCCTCTCCGGTTCCTCGATGATTCTTGTACCTAATGATATGTAGCACACCGATATGAGGTAGCATTCCATTCAAGGTATTGACGAGGTCGAGTATCGAGAGGAAGGAGTTCACCTTGTCGCGTGTAGCGTGGTTTAGGGTTGAAGGTCCACTTGGGGGACTCTTTGGCCATGGTGTAGCGTCGACGATAGGCGGGGTTGCACTTGACGGTCTTGAGGCGGAGGTGTCCGAAAGCCACCCCGCATCACATGGCATCACTTGAGTTTGAAGGATATGCAAATGTTTGGTGGGAAGAAGTGAACAAGAAGCGTTACAAGGAAGATCTAGAGCCCATTGACACATGGGAAGAGATGCAAGAAGTCATACACAAACGCTTTGTGCCCAACCACCATAAACGCGACCTCTTCAACAAGCTTACTCAACTCAAGCAAAGCTACAAGTCCGTTGAGGAGTACTACAAGGAGATGCACATGACCATGATGAGTGCCAATGTGGATGAGCGAGAAGAGCAAACAATGGCAAGATTCTTGAATGGATTGAACATTCCCGTCAAGAGAATAGTGGAGTTCTTGCCTTACACCAACATGGTTGAGTTGCTTCATCAAGCTACAAGAGCCGAGCGCCAAGTGCGAGAAGACATAGAAAGTGCAAAAACAAAGTCCTTCTTCGCGCGAGAAATGCAACAAACACCTCCTCAAGCATCAAAAACACAAGTGCTATGGCCTCCAAGGATCCTCCCAAGCAAACGAAGAGTGCCTTCAAGACAACAAGCTTCAAGCCGGATCAATCAACTATGTCCTCCAAAGCTTCCACGGGATCTAGTAACATCACTTGCTTCAAGTGTGGTGCTCAAGGACATAAATCGTTTGAATGCAAGAACACAAGAGTTATGATAACTCGATATGATGGAGATGTGGAGTACTTGAGTGAAGGTGAATATGAAGCCTTGGTACAAGCCGCAGCCAATCATGAAGATGATGACTTGGAAGACCAAGAGCAAGTCCTATGTGTGCATGATGCAAGCCCATCTCTTGTGGTGACCAAAGTGTTGACAACCCATGCACTCCCCAATGAAGATCAAAGGTGCAACATCTTCCAAACAAGAGCCGGAATCAATGGCAAGTCAATAAAGGTTATCATCGATGGAGGGAGTTGCCACAATCTTGCAAGCACCGAACTATGCTCCAAGCTCAACCTCACACTCCGGAAACACCCCCACCCTTACCATGTGCAATGGCTAAGTGACAATGGTAACGTCAAAATACAACACACCGTCTCCGTATCCTTCAAGATAGGCGCCTATGAAGACACCGTTGATTGTGATGTAGTGCCCATGACGGTGTGTCACATGCTACTTGGTCGCCCTTGGCAATATGACAAAAGAGCAAGCCATGATGGCTACACAAATGCCTATAGCTTCAAGGTTGGCGACAAGACATTCATCCTACGCCCAATGACTCCTAGCCAAGTAATTGCGGACAATGCAAAGGCTTTAGCGAGGGCTAAGAAAGCTACCATCACTAGTGATGAGGTCTAAGACCCCGTGTGTGGCCCGATCTCGCGGATTGACTTCGAAACCAAGAGGGGAGATGGGAAAACGCGAGGAACACGAAGAACACGATGAACACGAGGAACTCCGAGACTCACGCACGCACACCAACCCGATACACCCGATACTTACCCCCGTGGCTCGATGGACCACGCCAATAGAATCACCCGGAAGAGGCACGCGGCAGAATTCCCAGCGAGAGATTGGTGTTGGAGAAAAGGGGATTGGTGAGGGAGAGAGAGTAGCTTGTACTAGAATCTCACTCAACAATAACCAAATCAACAACAAGGATGGCCTTGATTACAGAGGGATGATACCCAAGGGAGACTAAGCTCAAAGTTAGGTTTGAGTTCAAAACAAGTCTAAAGAGCTAATGAGGGGTTCCAGCTACTTATATAGTCACACATGGCCAGCAAGGGCGAACAGGTACGCGAATGGATAAGTTAAGGCAGTTTGGTGGGGCATTCTCGTCAGGTCCGGTTTGGGGCCGGTCTGACCGGGCCTGTGACCGGGCCGTCCGGTCATGGGTCCGGTCGACCGGGCGCAAACCGGGAAACTGCGAAGTTTCCGGTCCTGGGTCTGGTCGTCGTCCGGTACGAGGGAGCTGGCCCGGTTTGCGCCCGGTCGACCGGGCCTATGACCGGGGCGTCCGGTTGTAGGTCCGGTCTGACCGGGTCCTGGACCGGCCAGCGTCCATCTCTTCCTTGGAGCGCTTCGTGCGACGTCGGCTTCGGCTTCATGATCATCTCCATGTCCAGTTGCTTCTCTCCTTCCCTTGACCTTGGCGTCTTCTCCTCTCCGTGGTCTTGACGCGCCTTGTACCTAATGACACATAGCACGTCGGCATGAGGTAGCAATCCATCCAAAGGGGTACCAAGATCAAGGGTGTGAGGAGCGAGTTCACCTCATCATGAAGAGCTTTGACTCGGGTTCGTGTCATCGGTCCACTTGGGGAACTTGTTGGTCTTGGTGTGGAGGTGACCGAAGGCCACCCCGCATCATCTCCCCCCCCTTGGGAAAGAGTCGTCCTCGACTCTTGTTCCTCCTCATCTTCATGATATGTCGACAAGTCCGCAACATTGAAGGTGTTGCTCACCAAGTACTTGGAGGTGGGGATGTCGACGACGTAAGCGTTGTTGTTGATGCGTTTGAGGACCTTGAAGGGGCCATCTCCTCTTGGCTTGAGCTTGGAGTTGCGCTCACGAGGAAACCATTCCTTCCGGAGGTGGATCCAAACGAGGTCTCCTTCTTGAAATATCCTTTCCTTCTTCTTGGCGTTGAGGCGGGTAGCTTGACGAAGCACATGTTCTTGTATGGTTGCCCTTGTCTCTTCATGTAGTTTCTTCACGTCGGCGGCGCGCTTGGCGAAGTCCATGTTCGTCCGCTCATGAAGGGGAAGTGGTAGTATGTCGAGTGCCGTGAGCGGCTCAAACCCGTAGATGACCATGAAGGGACTCCTTGATGTAGTCGAGTGCTTGGCGCGGTTGTAGGAGGGTGGAGAGGCTTCGATTGACCACTTCCGTTTGGCCGTCCGTTTGCGGGTGCGAGGATGATGAGAATAAGAGCTTCACTCCAAACTTTGCCATGAGCGTCTTCCAAAGATAACTCATGAACTTGACGTCTCGATCCGACACAATGCTTTGCGGTACTCCATGTAGGCGAACAATTTCCCTGAAAAACAATGAAGCAATGTGTGAAGCATCGTCGCTCTTATGGCAAGGTATGAAATGAGCCATCTTAGAGAATCTATCCACTACCACGAATATAGAATCATGACCATGCTTAGTGCGAGGCAATCCTAGAACAAAATCCATGCTAATATCGGTCCATGGTGCATATGGAATAGGCAATGGGGTATAAAGACCATAGGGGTTGGAGGTAGACTTAGCTTGTAAGCATGTGGTGCACCGGCGGCAAAGGCGTTCGACGTCGCGGTACATTCTTGGCCAATAGTAGTGGGTTGAGAGCATGGCATATGTCTTCTCTCGACCAAAGTGTCCCATAAGACCTCCTCCATGAGACTCTTGCAAAAGCAATTTTCGAAGCGAAGACTCGGGAATGCAAATCTTGTTAGCTTTAAACAAATAGCCATCATGCAAATAGAAATCATCCACTCCTCGCTCAACGGAGCACTTCTCAAAAATTGGAGCAAAGAAAGAATCGGAAGGATAGAGTTCTTTGATCTCTTCAAGTCCCAAAACATGAAAATCCAAACGAGTTAGCAAAAGGGTGTTTTTGCGGGAAAGAGCATCCGCCACAACATTGTCCTTCCCCTTCTTGTATTTGATCACATATGGGAAGGACTCAATGAACTCGACCCATTTTGCATGTCGTTTGTTCAAGTTGTGTTGGCTTTTCAAATATTTCAAGGACTCATGGTCGGAATGAATGATAAACTCTTTTGGCCAAAGATAGTGTTGCCAAACTTCAAGAACACGAACCAAAGCGTAGAGCTCCTTGTCATATATAGGATAGTTGAGGCGTGCGCCATCCAACTTCTCACTATAGTATGCCACGGGTTTGCCCTCTTGCATAAGAACACCACCAATACCAAGCCCACTTGCATCACACTCAATCTCAAAAGTTTTGGCAAAATTTGGAAGAACAAGAAGTGGAGCTTCGGTAAGGCGTTTCTTCAACTCATCAAAAGCATTTTGTTGGGCCTTGCCCCAAACAAACGGAACATTCTTCTTAGTAAGCTCATTCAAAGGGCAAGCAATGGTGCTAAAGTCTTTCACAAAGCGGCGGTAAAACCCGGCAAGTCCATGGAAGCTTCGGAATTGGCCAACATTTGTAGGGGTAGGCCAATTATGGATGGCCTCCACCTTGGAAGAATCAACTTCAATCCCATTAGCGGAAACCACGAAACCAAGAAAAACCAATTTGTTTTGAGCAAAGGTGCATTTGGGGAGGTTAGCATAAAGCTTTTCATGGCGCAAGATGCACAAGACCTCTCTCACATGTTGCACATGGTCCTCGAGGTTTTTGCTATAAATAAGAATATCATCGAAGTAGACAACCACGCTCTTGCCAATGAGAGGACGCAAGATGTGATTCATGAGCCGCATGAAAGTTGATGGAGCATTGGAAAGACCGAAAGGCATAACGAGCCATTCATAGAGACCAAGTTTGGTCTTGAATGCCGTTTTCCATTCATCACCAATAGCCATGCGGATTTGATGGTAACCACTACGCAAATCGACTTTAGAGAAAATCGTGGCACCACTAAGTTCATCAAGCATGTCATCTAAACGCGGAATGGGATGGCGGTAACGGACGGTAATGGCATTGATGGGACGACAATCCATACACATCCGTTGCGTCTCATCCGGTTTAGGCACAAGAATCACGGGAACCGCACAAGGGCTAAGGCTTTCTCGGACGTACCCTTTGGCGAGGAGATCTTGAATTTGGCGGTTGATCTCCTTGGTCTCTTCGGGGTTTGTGCAGTAGGCGGCACGGTTTGGGAGCGGAGCGCCGGGTATGAGGTCGATGTGGTGTTCTATGCCTCGGAGTGGTGGTAGTCCATGAGGAAGCTCGTCAGGGAAGATGTCTTGAAACTCCTTCAAAAGAGACAACAAAGACGAAGGAATGTTGGTTAAGTCGTTAGTCGCCGACGAGGGTCCCTTGCATATGAGCACATAGTGCAATATGGTGGATGGGTTCTCTTGGAGCTCTCTCCACTCACTTTTGGTGGCTAGAAGGACACTCTTGGACTCACTCATATATGGCTTGTGGCGCTCACTCTCTTTGTGGTGGGTCGCTCCCTCTCCTCTCATCTCACTATGGGTGCGGAGTTGCGCCCTCGCTAAAGCCTTCGCATTATCCGTGATGATTTGGCTAGGAGTCATCGGGCGCAACTCGAACTTCTTGTCGTTGACCTTGAAGGTGTATGTGTTGGAGAGTCCATCATGTATAGCCTTCTTGTCATATTGCCAAGGGCGGCCAAGCAACATGTGGCACACCGTCATGGGTACCACGTCACACTCAATGGTGTCCTCATAAGGGCCTATCTTGAAGTTGACGGTGACGGTATGTTGTATCTTGACGTTGCCCTTGTCACTCAACCATTGGATATGGTAGGGGTGAGGATGCTTGCGGAGAGTGAGGTTGAGCTTGTCACACCACTCGGTGCTCGCAAGGTTGTGGCAACTTCCACCATCTATGATGACCTTGATTGACTTGCCACCAATTCCGGCACGGGTTTGGAAGATGTTGCACCGTTGTTCTTCCGTAGCATGAGGTTGTGTGGTTAGCACCCTTGTGACCACAAGTGATGGACTTGGGTCATGCTCACATAAGAGAGGATCTTCTCCACTATCTTGCTCATAAGCTTCTTCACTTGCCATGGCGGCTTGCACAAGGGCTTCATATTCATCCTCATCAAGAGTCTCGATGTCACCATTCTCCATAGTGATCATGACCTTGGTGTTCTTGCACTCAAATGATTTGTGACCTTGGGTGCCACACTTGAAGCAAGTGACATTAGAGGGTCCCGTGGATGCCTTAGAGGAGGCGGTGGAGGAGACCGTTTGCTTCATGCAACTTTGGATATTTGGTTTCTTGGGAGTTGTAGAGGATGCGTCGGCCTTGGCACTTGTAGCATAAGGAGTTGATGTAGTAGGAGGAGTCGATGTAGCGAGCTTCGAGGAGAAATAGGACTTGGCCTTGGAGTACTTGATGTCCTCAATCACTTGGCGCTCGGCCTTCGATGCTTGGTGGACTAATTCAACCATGTTGGAGTAGGGTTGGAACTCGACAATCCTCTTGATGGGATAGGTAAGGCCATTGAAGAAACGAGCAATTGTTTGTTCCTCGGACTCTTGGATGTTGGCTCGCATCATAGTGAGCTCCATCTCCTTGTAGAACTCCTCAACGGTCTTGGTGCCTTGCTTCAACTTTTGGAGCTTGTTGAAGAGGTCGGTCATGTAGTGCATTGGGACAAAGCGAGCATGCATCTCCTTCTTCATATCTTCCCAAGTGTCAATAGGAGGTTCACCCTTTTCTTCTCGAAGAGTGAGGACTTGCTCCCACCAAGTGTTGGCGTAGTCTTCAAACTCGAGTGATGCCATGGCCACTTTCTTGGCACCGGAGTAGTTGTGGATGCGGAAGATCTTGTCCACCTTGAGTGCCCATGATAGGTATGCTTCGGCGTCGTCTTCACCTTTGAACTTGGGCATGTTGAACTTGAGCTTGCCATACATGTTCTCTTCATCCTCCAAGTTTCTTCTACGAGGAGGGGCGCCGTCAACTCTTGCGGCTAGAGGTGGAATAGGAGGTCTTCTACGGCCAACCATAGCATTGGGTTGGCGTTGGAGTTGAACACTTGCTTCACTTGGTTCACGATGAGGATGTGGTTGAAGATCTTGTCGCGGTTGAGGACGATGCTCAAGGTTGGGTCTCTCATCTTGATCATGGTGTAGCTCTCCTCGACCACGTTGGTCATGGCGAGGGTGGCGACGAAGGTCTCGCCGAGGTGGATCTTGAGGATCTTGGTCTTGGGGATGGTCATCACGCCCATGGTGGGCATGGCGATCCGCTTGGTGACGATCTTGTTGAAGGTCTTGAGCTTGTGGAGGACGCTCATGTGGACAAGCATGGCGATGTATTTCTCCACGCCTAGAGTTGGAGCGGGAGTCTTCATGACGAGCATGTGAGCGATGAGGTCGATGATGGTCTTCATGCCTTGAAGAGGAGCTTGAGGACGAATGGCCACCATGAGAGTAATAGTCTTGTGGCGAGCTTGATGAAGAGGAAGTAGAGCGGTGTCGACGATGACGACCCAAGTTGGTGATGGCGCGCTCGAGGCTATCCATGCGCCGCTCCATGTTGGCATCATTAGCCGCCATTTGGCCATTCAAGTTGTCCGTAGCTTCACGAAGAAGGGCCAAGTCTTGGTTCACGGTGGAGAAGTTGTGAGCCACCTCTTCGTATTGCTCATCGATGCGGGTCTCGAAGAGTGAGAGTTGCTCCTTGAACTCTTGTCGTTGCGTCCATAGGTTGTGTTGAGTAGCCAACCTCTCGGTGTTGCGGAGGATCTCTTCATCCCTATTGGTATCTCCGTTCCTATCCATGATGCAAAGACAAGAACTATGTTGTGTATGTTAGTGGAAGGAGACTACCTCGCACTCTTACCAAGGTAAGATAGTATTGAGGCAATCCACCAAACCGAAAGCAAGATCATGTGTATCGGGGACACACGCAAAACCACACGCAAAAGCTAGCAAATATGGTGTTAGGCGAGTGTTGTGGAAAGCCAAAAGACAAATCCAAGATCGAGTATGTTGTTAAAAGTGGGTAAAGTCCAAAAATCTAAATGTCAATGTGAAGATCACTATAAACACGGAAAAAGTTGTGGAACACACACACGAGATAAGCGGGGTTAGTGCAACCAAAAGTGAGCGGAAAAGTGTATGTATAAGTGCTCGATGTCACACTAACACAAGGAGAGCCAAAGCTTTGGTTGCAAAGGAAGAGACAACAAGATTCACACGTGGCCTCTCTTCTCCTATCTCTCTTTGCTTACAAGCTTTTTCTCTTTTGTATATGGCGGCACTTGCACTCGTTTGTATCTTTGGTGGCACTTGGACACTTTGTATGTATGGGGGTATGGATGTATGGATGTATGGATGTATGGTGCTACTCGCACTCTTTTTGTGTTTTTGGGGCTTTTTGACGCACTATGTTAGCGTTAGCCTCGCTTTTGCTATCTTGCCACACGAGTGTTTGCTTGGGTGCCTTACTCAACGCGACACACACACCTCACAATGCGGGGCCACGTGCAATGTCTCGCAACACTAAACAAGCAATGCTCAATGGGATAGATCGCAAAAGGAAGAGGGGTTACAAGGTGACCTGCAAGTTACACCTGCGATGATGGTGGTGGTGGTGGTGGTGGTGGTGGTGGAGATCGCCGGAAGACGAGGTCGAAGGAGTGGCGTTGCGTCGCCCGGTCGGAGGCCCGGTTGGACCGGGTTCTGGACCGGCTTGCCCGGTTTGCCGCCCGGTTGACCGGGTGCTGGGCCGGCTCGGCCGGTCGTGGGCCCGGTTGACCGGCTGCTCAACCGGATTTCGCGGGATGAAGCTTTCTCTCTCCTGTTCTTCACGAAAACCAAGCCAAATCGACCAAATCG
This sequence comes from Lolium perenne, assembly GCF_019359855.2. Classification (NCBI taxonomy): domain Eukaryota; kingdom Viridiplantae; phylum Streptophyta; class Magnoliopsida; order Poales; family Poaceae; genus Lolium; species Lolium perenne. The sequence goes on from NC_067245.2 coordinate 133,023,256, forward strand.
AGGGGAAACGATGGAATTGGAGGCTAAAAGTTGGGGAAATAGTAGATCAAGCACAACAACACCAGATCCACGGACCAAAACCACTCAAAACGCAACCAAATCACAGATCGGTCAAGAGGCACTTTGGGGCTATTTTTGGGGATTTTGTGGAAAATTTTCTAGGGACGAAATCGAGTGGGTAGAAGGTCAAATCCGCGGTAACCAAGAGCTGCTGATACCATATGATGAGGTCTAAGACCCCGTGTGTGGCCCGATCTCGCGGATTGACTTCGAAACCAAGAGGGGAGATGGGAAAACGCGAGGAACACGAAGAACACGATGAACACGAGGAACTCCGAGACTCACGCACGCACACCAACCCGATACACCCGATACTTACCCCCGTGGCTCGATGGACCACGCCAATAGAATCACCCGGAAGAGGCACGCGGCAGAATTCCCAGTGAGAGATTGGTGTTGGAGAAAAGGGGATTGGTGAGGGAGAGAGAGTAGCTTGTACTAGAATCTCACTCAACAATAACCAAATCAACAACAAGGATGGCCTTGATTACAGAGGGATGATACCCAAGGGAGACTAAGCTCAAAGTTAGGTTTGAGTTCAAAACAAGTCTAAAGAGCTAATGAGGGGTTCCAGCTACTTATATAGTCACACATGGCCAGCAAGGGCGAACAGGTACGTGAGTGGATAAGTTAAGGCAGTTTGGTGGGGCATTCTCGTCAGGTCCGGTTTGGGGCCGGTCTGACCGGGCCTGGGACCGGGCTGTCCGGTTTGGGGCCGGTCTGACCGGGCCTGTGACCGGGCCGTCCGGTCATGGGTCCGGTCGACCGGGCGCAAACCGGAAACTGCGAAGTTTCCGGTCCTGGGTCCGGTCGTCGTCCGGTACGAGGGAGCTGGCCCGGTTTGCGCCCGGTCGACCGGGCCTATGACCGGGGCGTCCGGTTGTAGGTCCGGTCTGACCGGGTCCTGGACCGACCAGCGTCCGTCTCTTCCTTGGAGCGCTTCGTGCGACGTCGGCTTCGTCTTCATGATCATTTCCATGTCCAGTTGCTTCTCTCCTTCCCTTGACCTTGGCGTCTTCTCCTCTCCGTGGTCTTGACACGCCTTGTACCTAATGACACATAGCACGTCGGCATGAGGTAGCAATCCATCCAAAGGGGTACCAAGATCAAGGGTGGTGAGGAGCGAGTTCACCTCATCATGAAGAGCTTTGACTCGGGTTCGTGTCATCGGTCCACTTGGGGAACTTGTTGGTCTTGGTGTGGAGGTGACCGAAGGCCACCCCGCATCAACTAGTGAGATGAGTGGTGAGAGAGTGACCCACCAAAAAGAAAGTGAGCGCCACAAGCCATATGTGAGTGAGATGAAGAGTGTCCTCATAGCCACCAAGAGTGAGATGAGAGAAGTGCACCACAACCCATCCACCAAATTGCACTATGTGCTCATTTGCAAGGGGCCATCCTCGGAGACTAACAACTTAACAACACTTCCTTCGTCTTTGTTGTCTCTTTTGAAGGAGTTCCAAGATGTCTTCCCCGACGAGCTTCCTCATGGACTACCACCGCTTAGAGGCATCGAGCACCGCATCGACCTCATACCTGGCGCTCCTCTACCAAACCGCGCCTCCTACCGCACCAACCCCGAAGACACAAAGGAGATCCAACGCCAAATACAAGACCTCCTCCAAAAAGGGTATGTTCGTGAAAGCTTAAGCCCATGTGCGGTTCCCGTGATTCCCGTTCCTAAACCGGATGAGACGCAACGAATGTGTATGGATTGTCGCCACATCAATGCCATTACCGTTCGATACCGCCATCCCATTCCGCGTTTAGATGACATGCTTGATGAATTGAGTCGTGCCACGATTTTTTCTAAGATTGATTTGCGTAGTGGCTACCACCAAATTCGCATGGCAATAGGTGATGATTGGAAGACGGCATTCAAGACCAAAATTGGTCTCTATGAATGGCTTGTCATGCCATTTGGTCTTTCAAATGCTCCATCTACTTTCATGCGTCTCATGAATCACATCTTGCGACCTCTCATTGGCAAGAGTGTGGTTGTCTATTTCGATGATATTCTCATTTATAGCAAAAATCTCGAGGAACATGTGCAACATGTGAGAGAAGTATTATGCATCTTGCGTCATGAGAAGCTTTATGCAAACCTTCCCAAGTGCACCTTTGCTCAAAACAAGTTGGTTTTTCTTGGATTCGTGGTTTCCGCCAATGGTATTGAAGTTGATTCTTCCAAGGTTGAGGCCATCCAAAATTGGCCTACTCCTACAAATGTTGGTCAAGTCCGAAGTTTTCATGGACTTGCCGGTTTCTACCGCCGCTTTGTGAAAGATTTTAGCACCATTGCTTGCCCTTTGAATGAACTTACCAAAAAGAATGTTCCGTTTGTGTGGGGCAAGGCCCAACAAAACGCTTTTGGTGACTTGAAAAAGAGACTTACCGAGGCTCCACTCCTTGTTCTTCCGAACTTTTCCAAAACTTTTGAGATTGAATGTGATGCGAGTGGACTCGGTATTGGTGGAGTTCTTATGCAAGATGGAAAACCCGTGGCATACTATAGCGAGAAGTTGGATGGCGCACGCCTCAACTATCCTATATATGACAAGGAACTCACTACCTCCGTCATTGATGAATGAAGATGAACCTGCTGTGAAGCTCAAGTCCAATGAAGTTCGGATTGGATCAATTACAAGGGCTCATGCGAAGCTACTTAAACAACAGGTGAACTTGTTTCTAAACGATACTTTGATTGATGAGAACTTTATACTGCCTAAGTCCTATTACTTATGTATCATCAGGTATCAAGAGGAGACGAGCATCGCACGAGGAGTAGAGGAGCAGCTGGACATGAAGACGAACGTCAAGATGGACGTGAAGCTGGACATGGAGTTGGACATGAAGATATCTCATGGACGCGCGAGGGAGGAGCGGGAGGCATGCGCGAGAGGAGAAGTCGACGTCCAGGCCGGCCCAGCGCCCGGTTAGACCGGCCTCCAGACCGGCGCGCCCGGTCCCTGGCCCGGTTGACCGGGCAGCAACCGGATGCATCGTACCGGGGCCAAACCGGACGAAGTTTTGCGAACTTTCCGGTGTGCCGCCCGGTTGACCGGATGCCAGACCGGCCAGCCCGGTCCCTGGCCCGGTTGACCGGATTCCAGACCGGATATGTCCGAGTCTGTCTCGACCAGAACTATTCTGGGTCGGTTTTACTTGTATCTTTCGACCAGAACTCGTCCCGGACGCCTATATATGTTCCTTGGACGACCCCCTAGCTACTTTAGACCAAGTTTAAGATAAACCCTAGTTCATAGTTGTTTGCTAAGCAAAACTATTGTTCCCCAACTCTCCAATTCGTTGCGATCTGGAGTTTTATGCTACTGAAAGTTTGTGTGATCTGTTGTTCCATTGGGGATTAGAAGATTGCAATCTACCGCTTCGTGGTCGGCGGCTACGTGCGCAAGTGTGTGGAGTTGCGAATATCTTGCAGGGTTGAGAGCTGTTGCATTGGCATCAGGAATCAATCGAGAGACTTCGTCGGCGTCATACAAGTTATCCTCCTCATCATCGTCCATTCCATCCGCTGCTACCATCGTGTGTTCATCACCACCCGTCGCTTACTGAGATGATCGGGCCACCCCATATCATCTTGGTATCAGATTTCCAGTTTTCCTCGGTAAGCCATCCACAATCCACCCCATAGTTGAGTTGTGAGTGTTTTCCTATCCAGAAAAAGCCATAAAAAGTTAGGGTTAGGGTTTGCCATAGCCTTAGATTGCACTAATTTCAAGTTTTAGTTGCTTTTCGTAGTTGTTTTTGCGTATCTTTTCTTTCCATCTAGTATTTTAGGGTTTGAGTTTACTCTATCATCTTGTGTTACTTTGTCGTCTAGTGTCAGTTTTGTTACTCCGAGTCCACATAGCGTACAGTGTGCTTGTTCCCAACCATAGACACAGCCTATCGATATAAAGTGACTAGGAAATTCCCCAGAAGAGATTAGTTTTACCGCTCGACAGGCTGCTCGTTAGGTTATCGGTGCTTTGCATATTTCTATTGGCCGTGTTATCAAGGAGTTGTGTCCTATATCAAAAAAAGATAAAATTGAAAAGAAGCAAAAAGAGCTACATAGCTGCGTGTGTTATACAAAAAGAAAAATCCAAAAGAACAGTGAAGTGCTAGTTGAATCAAGTGAAGGCCTAAGTTTACTTTACTGCACCCGTAGTTGAGCAATCTTGTGCCTGTCTCGTTGAGCCTTGCTAGCGTCTCTCCAGTGCATTGCAACCTTTCGTACATATAGTTGCATTGCCCCATTATATCGCCTTGTGTGAGTATCTTTGGTTGTCTACGGTCAGCGCTAGAGCTTGTTATTGGTGCAAATAGGTAGCCCACCTACAGCCCCACATATATCCTGCTTTGTCGTGTGATTGTTCTTATACCCTTGATATTCGCTTCGCTACATCCGTGCACTAGTCCGTCAATCCAAGTTGGTAAGCAATACTAATTCACTTTGGAGCGGTAAGATTTACCTTTCTTATCAGTTTTGACTGAGTTGTGAGAGTACCACCGCAGATTTTTGTTTAGTGCACTAACCTACTAATCATGTCTACTGAGGATGTTGATGTGATGCAGAAAAAGGACGCCGCTACACCAGTTACTTGGCGTGAATTTGAGGCACTTCGTGATCACATGCAACGTGAAATACGAGTTGCTAGTGATGTGTTGGAAAAGGATATTCAGAGTGTACACTTGAAGGTTGATGAGGCTACTACAGCGGTTAACACCGTTCAAACATCCATGACGACTCTTCAAGCATCTATCCAGACGTTGACTAACGCCGTTGGTGAGATATGTACTATGGTGCAACCACAACAACCACCGCATGATGACGATGGCAGTGTGCAAGGCGACAATGTTGAAGCTGCTAATGCTCAAGGGCGTGGTATGGGTCGTGGTATTGGCCGTGGTGTTGTTGATTTCCGTGGTCGTGGTTTTGCCCCCGTCGGATCCCAACGTGTTCCACAACAACAAGAAGATGGTTTGGGTAAACCCAAGTTCTCAATTCCCAGATTTGAAGGAGGTACTGATGTTGACGAATATCTTACATGGGAGCTGAAGATTGAGAGATTATGGCGTTTACATCCTGACTATACTGAAGACAGGAAGATCAAACTTGCTTCCTCTGAATTTGATGGCTATGCATTGCGTTAGAGGGATGGACTTGTTCGTGCCCGAGAAGACGATGGTGAACTGCCCATTATCACATGGCGTGCTATGAAGGCGGCAATGAGAGCTCGTTTTGTGCCTACCAATTACTTGCATTCCGTCTTTGACAAGTTGACCCAATTGAAGCAAGGTGTGTTGACGGTTGATGCTTACTACATGGAGATGGAGGTGCTTATGCAGCGTGTCCGTGTCCGTGAGTCTCTTGAGATGACACTACAGCGTTTTCTGAATGGTTTGCGGTTTAATATCAAGGGCATTGTGCGTCATCACAGCTACGCTACTATGAATGAGCTACTATATCATGCAAGGGAAGCTGAGTCACAGTTGGCTGAAGAACTGCAAACGAAGGGCCATGCTACAGGCGCTGGGCGCTACACACCCCACGCGCCGCCCTCCATGGCGCCATCTACGCGCCCTGCAGATGTTCCTACTTCGTCTAGCAAGCCGGTCTCTAGTGTCACCAACACAAAGAAGCCCGCTCCTGCAGCAAGTGGAACTAGTTCTAACATGTCGACAGCGCGCAATCGCGATATGGCTTGTCATACATGTGGTGGCAAGGGTCACTTCAAGCGAGATTGTCCTAACCGCAAAGTTATGATCATTAATGAGGACAATGAGTATGAAACTGGAGATGATGTTGATCCAAATGCTCCAGATGAGGATGATTATGACAGTGATGGGAAATCTGCTTGATACGCGTACATCACGCGTCCGTTGGGAACCCCAAGAGGAAGGTGTGATGCGTACAGCGGCAAGTTTTCCCTCAGTATGAAACCAAGGTTTATCGAACCAGTAGGAGCCAAGAAGCACGTTGAAGGTTGATGGCGGCGAGATGTAGTGCGGCGCAACACCAGGGATTCCGGCGCCAACGTGGAACCTGCACAACACAACCAAAGTACTTTGCCCCAACGTAATAGTGAGGTTGTCAATCTCACCGGCTTGCTGTAACAAAGGATTAGATGTATAGTGTGGATGATGATTGTTTGCAGAAAACAGTAGAACAATTGCAGTAGATTGTATTTCAGATGTAAAGAATGGACCGGGGTCCACAGTTCACTAGTGGTGTCTCTCCCATAAGATAAATAGCATGTTGGGTGAACAAATTACAGTTGGGCAATTGACAAATAGAGAGGGCATGACCATGCACATACATGATATGATGAGTATTGTGAGATTTAATTGGGCATTACGACAAAGTACATAGACCGCTATCCAGCATGCATCTATGCCTAAAAAGTCCACCTTCAGGTTATCATCCGAACCCCTTCCAGTATTAAGTTGCAAACAACAGACAATTGCATTAAGTATGGTGCGTAATGTAATCAATAACAACATCCTCGGATATAACATCAATGTTTTATCCCTAGTGGCAACAGTACATCCATAACCTTAGGGGTTTCTGTCACTCCCCCAGATTCACGGAGACATGAACCCACTATCGAGCATAAATACTCCCTCTTGGAGTTAAGAGTAAAAACTTGGCCAGAGCCTCTACTAATAATGGAGAGCATGCAAGATCATAAACAACACATAGATATAAATTGATAATCAACATAACATAGTATTCTCTATCCATCGGATCCCAACAAACACAACATATAGTATTACAGATAGATGATCTTGATCATGTTCGGCAGCTCACAAGATCCGACAATGAAGCACATAAGGAGAAGACAACCATCTAGCTACTGCTATGGACCCATAGTCCAGGGGTGAACTACTCACTCATCACTCCGGAGGCGACCATGGCGGTGAAGAGTCCTCCGGGAGATGAATCCCCTCTCCGGCAGGGTGCCGGAGGCGATCTCCTGAATCCCCCGAGATGGGATTGGCGGCGGCGGCGTCTCTGGAAGGTTTTCCGTATCGTGGCTCTCGGTACTGGGGGTTTCGCGACGAAGACTATATGTAGGCGGAAGGGCAGGTCAGGGGGCCACACGAGGGGCCCAGACGCCAGGGCCGCGCGGCCAAGACCTGGGCCGCGCCGCCCTGTTGTCTGGCCACCTCGTGGCCCCACTTCGTCTCCTCTTCGGTCTTCTGGAAGCTTCGTGGCAAAATAGGCCCCTGGGCGTTGATTTCGTCCAATTCCGAGAATATTTCCTTACTAGGATTTCTGAAACCAAAAACAGCAGAAAACAGCAACTGGCTCTTCGGCATCTCGTTAATAGGTTAGTGCCGGAAAATGCATAAATATGACATAAAGTATGCATAAAACATGTAGATATCATCAATAATGTGGCATGGAACATAAGAAATTATCGATACGTCGGAGACGTATCAGCATCCCCAAGCTTAGTTTATGCTCGTCCCGAGTAGGTAAACGATAACAAAGATAATTTCTGGAGTGACATGCCATCATAACCTTGATCATACTATTGTAAGCATATGTAATGAATGCAGCGATCAAAACAATGTAAATGACATGAGTAAACAACTGAATCATATAGCAAAGACTTTTCATGAATAGTACTTCAAGACAAGCATCAATAAGTCTTACATAAGAGTTAACTCATAAAGCAATAATTCAAAGTAAAGGCATTGAAGCAACACAAAGGAAGATGAAGTTTCAGCGGTTGCTTTCAACTTGTAACATGTATATCTCATGGATAGTTGTCAACATAGAGTAATATAACAAGTGCAATATGCAAATATGTAGGAATCAATGCACAGTTCACACAAGTGTTTGCTTCTTGAGGTGGAGAGAGATAGGTGAACTGACTCAACAATAAAAGTAAAAGAAAGGTCCTTCAAAGAGGAAAGCATCGTTTGCTATATTTGTGCTAGAGCTTTGATTTTGAAACAAGAAACAATTTTGTCAACTGTAGTAATAAAGCATATGTGTCATGTAAATTATATCTTACAAGTTGCAAGCCTCATGCATAGTGTACTAATAGTGCCCGCACCTTGTCCTAATTAGCTCGGATTACCTGGATTATCATCGCAATGCACATGTTTTAACCAAGTGTCACAAAGGGGTACCTCTATGCCGCCTGTACAAAGGTCTAAGGAGAAAGCTCGCATCGGATTTCTCGCTATTGATTATTCTCAACTTAGACATCCATACCGGGACAACATAGACAACAGATAATGGACTCCTCTTTTATGCATAAGCATGTAGCAACAATTAATTTTCTCATATGAGATTGAGGATATTTGTCCAAAACTGAAACTTCCACCATGGATCGTGGCTTTAGTTAGCGGCCCAATGTTCTTCTATAACATTATGCAATGCTCTAACCATTTTAGTGGTAAATCTCCCTTACATCAGACAAGGCGGACATGCATAGCAACTCACATGATATTCAATAAAGAGTAGTTGATGGCGTCCCCAGGAACATGGTTATCGCACAACAAGCAACTTAATAAGAGATAAAGTGCATAAGTACATATTCAATACCACAATAGTTTTTAGGATATTTGTCCCATGAGCTATATATTGTAAAGGTAGAGGATAGAAATTTTAAAGGTAGCACTCAAGCAATTTACTTTGGAATGGCGGAGAAATACCATGTAGTAGGTAGGTATGGTGGACACAAATGGCATAGTGGTTGGCTCAAGGATTTGGATGCATGAGAAGTATTCCCTCTCGATACAAGGTTTAGGCTAGCAAGGCTATTTGAAACAAACACAAGGATGAAGCGGTGCAGCAAAACTCACATAAAAGACATATTGTAAACATTATAAGACTCTACACCGTCTTCCTTGTTGTTCAAACTCAATACTAGAAATTATCTAGACCTTAGAGAGACCAATTATGCAAACCAAATTTTAGCATGCTCTATGTATTTCTTCATTAATAGGTGCAAAGTATATGATGCAAGAGCTTAATCATGAGCACAACAATTGCCAAGTATCACATTATCCAAGACATTATAGCAATTATTACATGTATCATTTCCCGTTTCCAACCATATAACAAATTAACGAAGAAGATTCAACCTTCGCCATGAACATTATGAGTAAAGCCTAAGGACATATTTGTCCATATGCAACAGCGGAGCGTGTCTCTCTCCCACACAATGAATGCTAGGATCCATTTTATTCAAACAAAACAAAAACAAAAACAAACAGACGCTCCAAGCAAAGCACATAAGATGTGATGGAATAAAAATATAGTTTCAGGGGAGGAACCTGATAATGTTGTCGATGAAGAAGGGGATGCCTTGGGCATCCCCAAGCTTAGGCGCTTGAGTCTTCTTGATATATGCAGGGGTGAACCACCGGGGCATCCCCAAGCTTAGAGCTTTCACTCTCCTTGATCATGTTGTATCATCCTTGAAAACTTCCTCCACACCAAACTCAAAACAACTCATTAGAGAGTTAGTGCACAATCAAACTTTACATGTTCAGAGGTGACATAATCATTCTTTACACTTCTGGACATTGCACAAAGCTACTGAAAGTTAATAGAATCGAAAAATCCATCAAGCATAGCAAAACAGGCAATGCGAAATAAAAGGCAGAATCTGTCAAAACAGAACAGTTCGTAAAGATGAATTTTATTGAGGCACCAGACTTGCTCAAATGAGAATGCACAAATTGAATGAAAGTTGCGTACATATCTGAGGATCAATCACGTAAATTGGCATAATTTCCTGAGTTACCTACAGATAATTTGGCCCAGATTCGTGACAGCAAAGAAATCTGTTTCTGCGCAGTAATCCAAATCTAGTATGAACCTTACTATCAACGACTTTACTTGGCACAACAATGCACAAAACTAAGATAAGGAGAGGTTGCTACAGTAGTAACAACTTCCAAGACTCAAATATAAAATAAAGGTACTGTAGTAAAAACATGGGTTGTCTCCCATAAGCGCTTTTCTTTAACGCCTTTCAGCTAGGCGCAGAAAGTGTATATCAAGTATTATCAAGAGATGGTGTATCAACATTACCTTGGGCTTTACCCTTACCTTTCTTGTTCTTTTTCTTACTCTTTGATTTAGGGAATACATGTCTTCCACCCGGTGTAGAGGTGAATTTCAGGGTGCCTTCTCCCATATCTATGACTGCTCCCAATAGTTTCAGCAGGGATCTTCCGAGTGTGATTTGTCCTGTTCCTACACATTCAATAACAAGATAATCAATGGATATTGTTCTTCCAAGAATGGTTGTATGCACACCTGCGACTATTCCCTTAGGAATTATAACAGAGTTATCAATGAGAGTTATTTCTTCTCCTCCTTCAACGAATCCCCAAAGTTTCAAAGATTCATGAATACTCTTAGGCATAAGGCAAAATTCAGACATAATATCACAATTGGCATGAAGAGTTTGATCACCGATAACAATTTTAACAGTAGGTTCCCATAATGAAGGCTCAGAGTTCACTAAAACTTGTTCAAGACGGTTACGAACATAGCGATAATTGTCATTAAAGCGAGATGCACTTGTCTCAAGATTGTTTAATCTATTATAAATGCTAATAAGGGCTGAATCAAAGTTATTAGCTGAATCATGTGATGCAACCAACTTCTTTATGGCATTAAAAGCTTGATCCCCATTGCAATGAAGGAAATCTCCTCCCACTAAAGCATCCAAGGCATATCTATAGCGAATCATAAGACCAAAATAAAAATTACTAAGGAGCAAACTTAGAGTCATTTTGATGAGGTCTAAGACCCCGTGTGTGGCCCGATCTCGCGGATTGACTTCGAAACCAAGGGGAGAGGTGGGAGAACGTGAGGAACACGAAGAACACGACGAACACGAGGAACTCCGAGACTCACGCACGCACACCAACCCGATACACCCGATGCTTACCTCCGTGGCTCGATGGACCACGCCAATAGAATCTCCGAGGAAGAGGCACGTGGCAGAATTCCCGGAGAGAGATTGGGGTTGGAGAGGAAGAGCTTGGTGAGGGAGAGAGAGTAACTAGTACTAGAATCTCACTCAACAAGATCAAAGTCAACAACCAAGGTGCCTTGATTACAGAGGGATGATACCCTAGGGAGACATAGCTCAAACCCTAATCTAAGCCAAATCTTGTCTAAAGAGGTAAGGGGGCGACCGGGGTGCTTATATAGGCATACAAGGCAGCTCGGGTCGAACGGGTACAAGTTGGTGGGTCAAACCCATGAAATCCGGTCCAGGGGCCGGTCCGACCGGGTCTGGGACCGGGCCATCCGGTCCAAACCGGATTATGGGCCGGCCGGTGACCAGGCGAGGCTTCCGAAGCCCCGGGACTGCGTCCGGATGGCACAAGCGGAGTTTCCGGTCGAAACCGGCCAGGCCGGTCAGGGGCCCGGTCAGACCGGCCCTGGGGCCGGGTGGGCCGGCCTGTGGCCCGGTTGACCGGCCCTGGGACCGGCCGGCCTTCCTCCTCTCGCCTCTTCTTCCTCTTCCTTCCTTCTTCCTTCCTTCTTCTTCTTCTTCCTTCTTCCTTGCACCATGATGAATGGCTCCTCTTCCCTCCCCTTGCTTCCTTGCACCATGGATGTTCCTCCTCTCCGGTCCTCGATGACTCTCGTACCTAATGACATATAACATACCGACATGAGGTAGCATTCCATCCAAGGTATTGACGAGGTCGAGTATCGAGAGGAAGGAGTTCACCTTGTCGCGTGTAGCGTGGGTTAGGGTTGAAGGTCCACTTGGGGGACTCTTTGGCCATGGTGTAGCGTCGACGATAGGCGGGGCTGCACTTGATGGTCTTGGTGTAGCGACGTCGGTGACCGGGGCTACATCATCTCCCCCCCCCCCTTGGGGAAGAGTCGTCCTCGACTCTTGTTCCTCCTCACCGACGGTGTAGTCCATGACGGGTGTCCCATGTTGTGGTAGAGGGATAAAGTCACGGTCGAAGAAGAGTTTGGGGAAAAACAACTTGCGAATGGAAAGCTTGTGGAGGCCAATTTGGTGATCGGCGAACAAGAGGCTCTCAATCCAATACGAAGCATCAAGTCGTTTCTCTAAGAGGCATTTGGCCAAAATGGGAACCAAAAGAGTGTCGATGTATTCAAAATTTGGTGGGGCAAAAGTTTGTGCATGTAAAAGTTTGGTTTGTAAAGTGTCAAAAATGTGATGTGTAGCATTGTCCCACACAAATGGAACAATCAAAAGGCAAGTATCGGCGGCAAAATTGTGGAAAAAATTGTTATGTGCAATGGCAAAGAGGTGGAAACTTCTAGCTTGGGAAAGTATGGTTGGCGTGAGCCAAGTATGGGTATCCTCAAGTGTCAAAGAATCCATTTCAATTGCCAAAGGTGAAATGAGAAATCCAAAGAAGAGCAACTTTATGAGTGACATGTGGCACAAGATGCATAAGGTGTCTCTCACATGTATGACATGGTCCTTGAGATTCTTGGAGTGTATGATGAAAGCATCAAGACATACAATAATCATTGTGCCAACAAGATGTGTCAAGGTATGTTGCAAAAGAAGCAAAAGAGGTGACGAGGCATTGGTCCAAACCGGAAGCTCGACAAGACAAGCCGGAAACACATGAGGGCGAAGGCGTTTGGGAACATACCCTTTGGCGTGAATCCCATGGGTTGGATCATGTATCTCGTCCGTGTTGGGGTAGCTCTCAATTGCGCGTTTCATGAGCTCATGCTCCGTAGCGGTGGAAGTTGTCATTCGGGTACCTATACACACAAAAGAGAAAACAAAAAGTGTGTGTGCATGGTAGAGGAACACATCATCCATCATGATGTTCCACGTCTTGTGCACATCACCATTAGTGTCAATCAAGATAGTATGAAATGCATGGCGATGGTGCATATGGCAAGAAGGTGCATTCATGGCATGTGGTAACTCATGATCATCAAAAGGTGAGAAGGCTATGGGGGCCATCTCGTGGACAATGAAATAAGCATTCTTGCATACCAAGCATAAGAAAGAGCAATTGTTCACAATCTTGGATGCAAGGATCATGGAATGGTGTAAACATTTTGGGCAAAGCATGTTCAACATGTTATCATTGTTGTCGACAACCCTATGTAAAGAGCAAGTGTTCATCAAGGGTGTCACAACACAAGCATGATCATAATCATTATCATGGCAAGCAAGCGGGGAAAACGTGAAACTCTCGTAGCATGGCATGTTCATGGTATCACAAGCAAGCAATTTCACATGATCAACAATGTTATCAAGCAAAGCATCACATGGGAAAGTGAAAGTAGCATGTGACGTAGCAAATGTATCATCAAGATCATGCATGCACGCATAAGTCATCATGTCCACTAGTGGGATCATGGCATCATCAACACCTATGTTGTTACCTCTGTAGGCCGACTCATTTGAGGTAGGTGTTGTTGAGGTAGGAGGATCCATGTGGTCGACATGTCCGTCTTGAAGCAAGCATGGTGAGATATCATCATCTTCATGCACCATGTACATCGTCTCCATGAGCGGGAACTCGTCCTCCGTGGAACCTAGTGCAACATAAGAAGACACAAACGAGGGAGAGGTTAATGTGTTAGCAAAAGCGATGTCCTCCATGGACCTATCATCTACCTCTCGCAACTCACTTTGTGTATCACTCATGTCCTCCAAACGGAAGCACTTAAACTCACATATGGGGTGGAAGTCACTCAACTCACTATCACTCTCACTCAAGTGGGCTAAGTGGCTCTCATGCTCACATGGGATTGGTACCAACTCATCAATGAAGCATATAGGAGTAGGCTCGACTTTCTCATCTCCATGCGCCTCCTTGGTTGAAGGGAGAATGCCATGCTCAACCATCTCAACTCCATCCGCCTCCATAGGTGAAGGGAGAATCCCATGGTCACCATGCTCAACTCCATCGCCTCCCAAGTCATCCTCAAGCGGTGGCGCCATGGTGTTTATGAGAGTTAGGCTCGGCTCAACTTCGCCCTTGAGTTCACCTTGGCGATCTTCATCTTGAAGTGTTGGCGCAATAGGCATCTTGGGGACTTGTGCTTGTAGCTTGTCGAAGTAGAGCGTCTTGGCACTTGGCCACACCTCACATAGGAGATTGGGACATTCCCGTGGAGGGTGGCCTTGTTGCTTGCACTTGTAGCATCGGAGTCCATAGGCACGTGACGAGGTAGAGGCCATTGTGGTGGTGGCACAAGAGGTGGAAGTCGCCTTATGAGGAAGGTATGCTCGAGGTGCACTTGCCATCCTTGGAGTGGTGGGCACTCTATTATGGTGTTTGTCGCCTTCATGTCGAGGCTCTCGTCTTCGTGCATCATCACCATGGCTTGAGTGGTGTCGTCGAAGACTCGTGGAAGATGTTGGTCGATGGCGATCATGAAGTGGCTTGTGGCGGCGAAGCTCATGTGGTGACGTATGTCGATGACGGTCCTTGCCATGCCTAGATGATGGCTCATGCGACTTGGCATATTGCTTGCGGCGCCTTGTGGAGCTTGGAGAAGAGTGTCGATGACGCTCATGATGGGGACGCTCTTGATGCTCCATATGGTGTACTTGAAGTCGACGATCTTGTGCATAAGCACTCTCATGGTCGCGCCTTGTGGAGCTCAAAGAAGTGTGTCGATGACGCTCATGATGGGGACGCTCTTGACGATCCATATGATGGTGCCCTCGTGGAGGTCCTCCATCTTCATATGTAGCTCCATTTGCCAAGTAGGGGTATGTAGGAGCACCGACGTTGCTCATGGTGGAGTCGAGGTGAGGCTCCGCCACGGTGTCGATGTTGTAGACGTGGCTTTGCTCCACCATGTCGTCCATGAGTGGTGAGCCATTGTCGATGTAGAGCTCGTCGACGTCGTCCTCAAGGTGGTGCTCCACCATGTCATCCGTGCTTGAGGAGCCATTGTCGATGTAGAGCTCCTCGATGTCGGTCATGTCGGTGATGCTCGCGGAGCCATAGTCGGTGTCGAGCTCCACATGTTCCTCCACATCCGCGGTGCTTGAAGAGGTATCCTCCTCGAAGTGCTCCGTGTACTCCTCCGTATCTTCTTCGTCACTATACATGTTAGTATGACAAGATCTATATGGTGTATGTTAGTGGAAGGAGACTACCTCGTACTCTTACCAAGGTAAGATAGTATTGGGGCAATCAACCAAGCCAAAAGCAAGATCAAGTGTATCGGGGACACACGCAAAACCACACGCAAAAGCTAGCAAATATGGTGTTAGGCGAGTGTTGTGGAAAGCCAAAAGACAAATCCAAGATCGAGTATGTTGTTAAAAGTGGGTAAAATCCAAAAATTCAAATGTCAAAGCGATGATCACTATAAACACGGAAAAGATATGGAACGCACACACGAGATGAACGGGGTTAGTGCGACCAAGGAATGAGCGGAAAAGTGTAAGAAACCCTTAAGCAAGGGTGCTCGGTGTCACACTAACACAAGAAGAGATCAAAGCTTTGGTTGCAAACGAAGAGACAACAAGATTCACACGCGGCCTCTCTTCTCGTATCTCTCTTTTGCTTAAAAGCTTTTTCTCTTTTGTATATGGTGGCACTTGCACTCTTTTGTATCTATGGTGGCACTTTGTACACTTTTGTATGTATGATGGCACTTGCACTCTTTTTTGTGCCTTTCTTTCTTTTTCACGCTCTATGTTAGCGTTAGCTCACTCTTGTTATCTTGCCACACGAGTTTTGCTTAGAAGCTTGACTCCACACTACACACACACCTCACAATCGGGGCCACGTGCAATGTCTCGCAACACTTGATAAGCAATGCTCGATAGGATAGATCGCAAAAGAAGAGGGGTTACAAGGGGAATGCAAGTTATACCTAGATGAAAATGTTAGGCGGTGTCGGAACACACAACTTGCGATGAAGGCGGTGATGTCAAGAGTACGGTTGCAAGTCCGGGGTGCCGAGGATGTCGTCGCTTGCTTCGGAGCTGCGGGTTAGTTTCACACACAAGGCACTCAAACCGGAACAAGCAAACACAAGTTAGCGGAAGATGGGTCAAAGTAGCTTGGCGGTGGTGGCGGTGGTATGCCAGTGGTGGTGGTGTCGATACTCTTGCGGATGCGGCGGTGTTTGTTGGGGCCGCGGTGGTGTTTGCCGGTGGTTGGGGATGATGGCGGTGCTTGCCGGTGGAGGAGAGGAGTGGCGGTGGTCGGCGGTGGAGGTGGAGGGGTGGCGCCCGGTCCAGGGGCCGGTTGGGCCGGACCTGGGGCCGGCCTGGTCGGTCACACGGCCGGTCGACCGGGTTCTGGGTTGGCCCGGCCGGTCTGCAGCCCGGTTGACCGGATTTCTCAACCGGGGCGCAGTTTCTCTCTCCTGTTCTTCACGAAAATCGACCAAATTGACCAAATCGGAGGGGAAACGATGGAATTGGGGGCTAAAAGTTGGGGAGATAGTAGATCAAGCACTCCAACACCGAATCCATGGACCAAAACCACTCAAAACGCAACCAAATCACAGATCGGTCCAAAGGCAAATTTGGGCTATTTTTTGGGGATTTTTTGGAAAATTTTTAGGAACGAAATCGGGTGGGTGGGAGGTCAAATCCGCGGTAACCAAGAGCTGCTGATACCATATGATGAGGTCTAAGACCCCGTGTGTGGCCCGATCTCGCGGATTGACTTCGAAACCAAGGGGAGAGGTGGGAGAACGCGAGGAACACGAAGAACACGACGAACACGAGGAACTCCGAGACTCACGCACGCACACCAACCCGATACACCCGATGCTTACCTCCGTGGCTCGATGGACCACGCCAATAGAATCTCCGAGGAAGAGGCACGTGGCAGAATTCCCGGAGAGAGATTGTGATACGGGAGGAACCCAGTGGATCCTCCTTAGTTGATGCCCGATCTTTCACAGCGAGAACCTGGGGTAGAGAATCCTCCCAACAACGCGATGAACGCAGCCTGGAGAAGAGGGAACGAATCCAGCAAGCAACGGATCGATGAACGATACGCCTCAAACCAAGAGCTAGATAATCCTTGATGAACACAAGAACCTTCGCAGCGGATAATAGTATAGATAAACGGCAGCGCCGTACCCCCGGAGGGATGATACACGTGAACACACGCAACTAGGTATAACCTAAACTTTAGACTAAACTGGAACCGTCCTAAACCCTAGCCGCCCCACCTCCTTATATGAGGGGAAGGGTGGCCGGCCAGCCCTTGCTGGGCTGGGCGCCCCACTATGGGCCTCCCTAACTTGGTTGGACAGGCCCAAACCAAGACTGACTCGATTTATTAAAAATCCCTAATTTGCCAATATATGACAATTACAAAAACTAAGATAATTAAGCTGGTGGAGTCCTGAATCGGGGCTCCACATAGGCCTCCGTGCCCATATCATCCTCCCCCCCTTCAAGAAGCGTTGTCCCCAACGCGTGAGGGTCTTCTGGAAAAGGTGACGTGATATGAACATGACACGTCCTCGCCGTCTTCAAGTCTTGCTTGCCTTCCACACCACATCCTCCCTCGCGGCCTTCTTGACTTGATACAGCACTTGGCGCCTCCTTTCTTCTCCACATGAGCTTGGGCTTTGGCGCCAATTCCTTCTTCTTCTGAGGTCTTGATGGAACCCTGTGTCGCTGAACATGACCCTGCATAAGATGTGTAATGCCTGGGCCACATAAATGTCGCACACATCCGTCCTTGCCTCGATGCATCCGCGGTGTCGCGGAAAACTGGACAGTACTCATAGCACGGTAGTGCCGCTGCCCACCATCTCCACTGACGCGCTCCGCCACAGCCGGTCTAGGCACCGGTTGACCGGCCCGGCCGGTCCTGGAGCCGGTCGGCCGGCCCTGGCACCGGGCTGAAACACCATCAGCAATGGCTTCTCTAACCTGCTCGCCTCCCACTCCTCCCACGCGCATCTGCGCCATATGCACTGAAACACCATTAGCGCACCCATCATCAGTCTGTGTACTGACATCAACACAAACTGGAACTGTAGCACATGCTGCAACATCCACATCAACAACTAGTGTAGCTTCATCCGGCTTGTCACCAACAAGAACTGGCTTGTCATCTACAGGCTTGGCTGAAACATCACCAACAGCAATGTTCGAAACATCATGCACCTTATGCTGTACATTAGGCTTGTGCAACTTCTCCTTACGCATCACTAACTCCACATCGGACTTGATATGATCATCACCCAAAGGCTTCAAAGTCCGCTGTTTGCCACCATGCATAAAAGAATATGTATTTGCTCGCCCAGCATGTGTCATATTGCGATCATACTGCCAAGGACGCCCAAGTAGCAATCCACACACCTCCAATGGCAACACATCGCAATCTATCTCATCAACATAATCACCAACTGTAAATGGCACACGCACCTTGTGAGTAATCTTCAGCATACCACAGCTATTCAACCACTCAAGATGTTTAGGTTCAGAAAGACGCCATGTAGACAACCCCAATGCTGCCACCATCACCTTGCTAATGCCATTAGTACAGCTACCACCATCAACCATCAACTTGCAAGCCTTGCCCTTGATAAAGCACTGAGTCTGAAACAAACTCCATCGCTGAACCTTGTCAACTATCTTGCAAGCATCATCTTGTACCTTCTTGAGTTGCATATTCAGCCCTCTCAATGGTACATCCTTCTCAACAGTCACAGTAGTGCTCTTGGTATCAGAGCCAGGTTTCCTCTCCTCAATGACTATCGATACGGGAACAACCTCCTCCACGGTAGTGTTAGAGCACACCACCGTTTTAGTCAAGCTTGCAAACTTAAAGCTATCACGAAGAAACCGCTTGAAATCTGCCCAACTAGACCGTAGACCAACGATACCCTGAACGATGAGAGCATTACGGTACCAACTAGCCACAACATCATCAACACGCCTGTATGCAATAGCAAATTCCGTCTGGCCACCAAACGAACCATCAAACTCCTTGCATCTCGCAAACCCACCTTCAATGTGTGATTCCCAAAGCTGAAATTCCGTCGGTGTCGCAGAACTAGCCAACCGCCATTTGATTTGCCATGCGTCAAACTTGATACCTATTCGCATACCGAGGTAGTCATGATATACATCGTCACTCCTATGTGCTTCAACACCAATCATTGGAGTAACATCATCAACAGCATGAACCAACATCACCGGAGAAACCACCGGAACAACAGGAGAAACCGCCGGAGGAAAAACCGCAGGAACAGACGCCGGCCCGGCCCAGGGCCCGGTTGGACCGGCCTCAGACTGCATCTGCCGTCATCGCCCGGTTGACCGGTCGCCAACCGGATGCATCGCACCGGAACACAACCGGACGAATTTTTGCGAACTTCCCGGTTTGCCGCCCGGTTGACCGGATTCTACGCCGGCCGGCCCGGTCACTGGCCCGGTCACTGGCCCGGTTGACCGGATTTCAGACCGGATTTTTCCTGGTCGCGAAATTTCGTCTTCTTCCTGATTCTGGTCGCGATTTTTCGCGATTTTGACCTCCGAAACAGCCATGGATGACCTCCAAACTGCACCAAACTATGCCAAACTTCCTCCAACCAACCTCCTTTGACCGAGAGTCAAACTCCTCCGATCTTAGAGCTAATCTTCTCCGATGCAAACCGATCAAAGAAATCGATCAACAACACCTCGCCGTGAGCAACCCAGAAAACTGATACCACATGATACGGGAGGAACCCAGTGGATCCTCCTTAGTTGATGCCCGATCTTTCACAGCGAGAACCTGGGGTAGAGAATCCTCCCAACAACGCGATGAACGCAGCCTGGAGAAGAGGGAACGAATCCAGCAAGCAACGGATCGATGAACGATACGCCTCAAACCAAGAGCTAGATAATCCTTGATGAACACAAGAACCTTCGCAGCGGATAATAGTATAGATAAACGGCAGCGCCGTACCCCCGGAGGGATGATACACGTGAACACACGCAACTAGGTATAACCTAAACTTTAGACTAAACTGGAACCGTCCTAAACCCTAGCCGCCCCACCTCCTTATATGAGGGGAAGGGTGGCCGGCCAGCCCTTGCTGGGCTGGGCGCCCCACTATGGGCCTCCCTAACTTGGTTGGACAGGCCCAAACCAAGACTGACTCGATTTATTAAAAATCCCGAATTTGCCAATATATGACAATTACAAAAACTAAGATAATTAAGCTGGTGGAGTCCTGAATCGGGGCTCCACATAGGCCTCCGTGCCCATATCATCTGGTATCAGAGCTCTGATACCACATGATACGGGAGGAACCCAGTGGATCCTCCTTAGTTGATGCCCGATCTTTCACAGCGAGAACCTGGGGTAGAGAATCCTCCCAACAACGCGATGAACGCAGCCTGGAGAAGAGGGAACGAATCCAGCAAGCAACGGATCGATGAACGATACGCCTCAAACCAAGAGCTAGATAATCCTTGATGAACACAAGAACCTTCGCAGCGGATAATAGTATAGATAAACGGCAGCGCCGTACCCCCGGAGGGATGATACACGTGAACACACGCAACTAGGTATAACCTAAACTTTAGACTAAACTGGAACCGTCCTAAACCCTAGCCGCCCCACCTCCTTATATGAGGGGAAGGGTGGCCGGCCAGCCCTTGCTGGGCTGGGCGCCCCACTATGGGCCTCCCTAACTTGGTTGGACAGGCCCAAACCAAGACTGACTCGATTTATTAAAAATCCCTAATTTGCCAATATATGACAATTACAAAAACTAAGATAATTAAGCTGGTGGAGTCCTGAATCGGGGCTCCACATAGGCCTCCGTGCCCATATCAGATTGGGGTTGGAGAGGAAGAGCTTGGTGAGGGAGAGAGAGTAACTAGTACTAGAATCTCACTCAACAAGATCAAAGTCAACAACCAAGGTGCCTTGATTACAGAGGGATGATACCCTAGGGAGACATAGCTCAAACCCTAATCTAAGCCAAATCTTGTCTAAAGAGGTAAGGGGGCGACCGGGGTGCTTATATAGGCATACAAGGCAGCTCGGGTCGAACGGGTACAAGTTGGTGGGTCAAACCCGTGAAATCCGGTCCAGGGGCCGGTCCGACCGGGTCTGGGACCGGGCCATCCGGTCCAAACCGGATTCTGGGTCGGCCGGTGACCGGGCGAGGCTTCCGAAGCCCCGGGACTGCGTCCGGATGGCACAAGCGGAGTTTTCGGTCGAAACCGGCCAGGCCGGTCAGGGGCCCGGTCAGACCGGCCCTGGGGCCGGGTGGGCCGGCCTGTGGCCTGGTTGACCGGCCCTGGGACCGGCCGGCCTTCCTCCTCTCGCCTCTTCTTCCTCTTCCTTCCTTCTTCCTTCCTTCTTCTTCTTCTTCCTTCTTCCTTGCACCATGATGAATGGCTCCTCTTCCCTCCCCTTGCTTCCTTGCACCATGGATGTTGCTCCTCTCCGGTCCTCGATGACTCTCGTACCTAATGACATATAACATACCGACATGAGGTAGCATTCCATCCAAGGTATTGACGAGGTCGAGTATCGAGAGGAAGGAGTTCACCTTGTCGCGTGTAGCGTGGGTTAGGGTTGAAGGTCCACTTGGGGGACTCTTTGGCCATGGTGTAGCGTCGACGATAGGCGGGGCTGCACTTGATGGTCTTGGTGTAGCGACGTCGGTGACCGGTGCTACATCACATTTGAGGTTCAGCTTTACGATAAGAAGTAAAAATTCTGGACCAAGCATCTTTAAAACTCTCCTCATCCCCTTGTTTAAAAGTGAAGACTAATTCTTCAGGTGAAGAAGTAACAAGTGCAGAACTAGACATGGTAACAAAAGTAAAATGCAAGTAACTAAATAAAATACAAGTAACTAATTTTTTTTGTGTTTTTAATATAGAGTGCAAACAAGATAACAAATAAAGTAAAACTAGCAACTAATTTTTTTGTATTTTGATATAATGCAGCAAACAAAGTAGTAAATAAAATAATGCAAGACAAAAACAAAGTAAAGAGATTGGGATGTGGAGACTCCCCTTGCAGCGTGTCTTGATCTCCCCGGCAACGGCGCCAGAAAATCTGCTTGATACGCATACAGCACGCATCCGTTGGGAACCCCAAGAGGAAGGTGTGATGCGTACAGCGGCAAGTTTTCCCTCAGTATGAAACCAAGGTTTATCGAACCAGTAGGAGCCAAGAAGCACGTTGAAGGTTGATGGCGGCGAGATGTAGTGCGGCGCAACACCAGGGATTCCGGCGCCAACGTGGAACCTGCACAACACAACCAAAGTACTTTGCCCCAACGTAACAGTGAGGTTGTCAATCTCACCGGCTTGCTGTAACAAAGGATTAGATGTATAGTGTGGATGATGATTGTTTGCAGAAAACAGTAGAACAATTGCAGTAGATTGTATTTCAGATGTAAAGAATGGACCGGGGTCCACAGTTCACTAGTGGTGTCTCTCCCGTAAGATAAATAGCATGTTGGGTGAACAAATTACAGTTGGGCAATTGACAAATAGAGAGGGCATGACCATGCACATACATGATATGATGAGTATTGTGAGATTTAATTGGGCATTACGACAAAGTACATAGACCGCTATCCAGCATGCATCTATGCCTAAAAAGTCCACCTTCAGGTTATCATCCGAACCCCTTCCAGTATTAAGTTGCAAACAACAGACAATTGCATTAAGTATGGTGCGTAATGTAATCAATAACTACATCCTCGGACATAGCATCAATGTTTTATCCCTAGTGGCAACAGTACATCCATAACCTTAGAGGTTTCTGTCACTCCCCCAGATTCACGGAGACATGAACCCACTATCGAGCATAAATACTCCCTCTTGGAGTTAAGAGTAAAAACTTGGCCAGAGCCTCTACTAATAACGGAGAGCATGCATGATCATAAACAACACATAGATATAAATTGATAATCAACATAACATAGTATTCTCTATCCATCGGATCCCAACAAACACAACATATAGTATTACAGATAGATGATCTTGATCATGTTCGGCAGCTCACAAGATCCGACAATGAAGCACATAAGGAGAAGACAACCATCTAGCTACTGCTATGGACCCATAGTCCAGGGGTGAACTACTCACTCATCACTCCGGAGGCGACCATGGTGGTGAAGAGTCCTCCGGGAGATGAATCCCCTCTCCGGCAGGGTGCCGGAGGCGATCTCCTGAATCCCCCGAGATGGGATTGGCGGCGGCGGCGTCTCTGGAAGGTTTTCCGTATCGTGGCTCTCGGTACTGGGGGTTTCGCGACGAAGACTATATGTAGGCGGAAGGGCAGGTCAGGGGGCCACACGAGGGGCCCAGACGCCAGGGCCGCGCGGCCAAGACCTGGGCCGCGCCGCCCTGTTGTCTGGCCACCTCGTGGCCCCACTTCGTCTCCTCTTCGGTCTTCTGGAAGCTTCGTGGCAAAATAGGCCCCTGGGCGTTGATTTCGTCCAATTCCGAGAATATTTCCTTACTAGAATTTCTGAAACCAAAAACAGCAGAAAACAGCAACTGGCTCTTCGGCATCTCGTTAATAGGTTAGTGCCGGAAAATGCATAAATATGACATAAAGTATGCATAAAACATGTAGATATCATCAATAATGTGGCATGGAACATAAGAAATTATCGATACGTCGGAGACGTATCAATGGGTTTGATGCTTTCCCTTCTGAAGCTCAAACTATTGTTGTCTCGCAGCGTGTTCTTAATGTGCAGTCAAGTGCATCTACACAGCGCTGTAATTTGTTCCAAACAAAGGCACTAGTTGGTCCTGATAAAGCTTGCAAGGTCATTATTGATGGCGGGAGTTGTCGCAATCTAGCAAGCAAGAGTGATGTGCCAAGCTGAAACTGAAGTATCTACCGCATCCACATCCATATTATATTCAGTGGTTGAGCAATAATGGTGAGATGAAGGTGAGCCACATTGATGTGGACTAAGTCCTTGGATGTGCCCGATCTTCACGGATTTGGATGGGATTCGTGGGGGAGGTGGATGAACACGAAGAACATGGGTGGATGGCGGGGTGGATCGAAGATACAAACGCAACACACACACACAACCGGTTGTTCTTCGTTGGCCCGATACACCAACCCAACGGAATTGCAAGAAAAAGACCCACAAGGAGTAGAATCCCTCACAAAAGGTTGGCAATAGCAATCGATAGAGTTCCAAAGAGGAAAAGAGTGCAAATAGATAGAATTGCAAAAGCAAAAGATCCAAAACACTAGAATTCCTAGAATGGAAGAGATCAATCGCCTAGAAGAGTAGATAACTTCGTAGATTCGTAGATCTAGAAGGGTTTCCCGCGGGAAGGAGCATAGCTCATGTTTTCTCTTACATCAAGTCTAATCTCAGATCTGAGCCAACTAGGCTATTTATAGTAGGTGGGGCGAAGGGATAAGTTACAACTAAAAGTGTTGTTGTGCTGAAGTTCGATGGGGCGGAAGTTCCGGTCAACTTGGGCGGAAGTTCCGGTCAGGGGCGGAAGTTCCGGTCAAGTTCCGGCCTTGTTCCGGAATTGCGCCGTTGTCCCGCAGTAACATCCAGTAAGGTTTTCGCCGACTTTCGGAACTTGAGCGGAACTTGGGCGGAAGTTCCGGTGGGCGGAAGTTCCGGTCCCTCGGGGCGGAAGTTCCGGCCTGATCCATTTCGCTGGGCGCTGGAGGGCATCTGGAGGGCATCTGGCCGGAAGTTCCGGTCCTTGGGGGCGGAAGTTCCGGCCTGGCAGCTGTAGCTCCATCTTCGTCATTTCCAGCTTTCTCTCCATTGGCTTGGTCTTCATGGCTCGCTTCTTGATCGATGTACCTGATTGAACATAGGGTATTGGCATGAAGTAGCAAGCCATCCAAAGGGGTGTCAAAAGCATACATGGAGAGGAGCGAATTCACCTCTTGGTGTAGGGCTTGGGCTCTAGCTCGTGTCATTGGACCACGAGGAGGGCTTGTCGGTCTTGATGTAGTATCGACCTTGGGTAGGGCTACATCATCTCCCCCCCTTGGGAAAGAGTCGTCCTCGACTCTAACGTCTCTTCGTCTTCATGGTATGGCGAGAGGTCGGACACATTGAATGTGTTGCTCACCAAGTACTTGGATGTTGGTATGTCGATGGCGTAGGCGTTGTCGTTGATTCTCTTGAGGACCTTGAAGGGACCATCGCCTCGGGGCTTGAGCTTGGAGTTTCTTTCTTGAGGGAAACGGTCCTTGCGAAGACGTAGCCACACTAGGTCCCCTTCATTGAAGATCCATGCCTTTTTCTTCATGTTGAGGCGTGTTGCTTGACGAAGAACTTGTTGCTTGATTGTTGCCCTTGTATCTTCATGTAGCTTCTTCATGTATTGTGCTCTCTTGTCGATGTCCATGTTTACTTGCTCATGTAGCGGTAGAGGAAGGAGGTCAATCGCCGTAGGAGGCTCAAAGCCATAGACAACCATGAACGGGCTTCTCCTTGTCGTAGTGTGCTTGGCGCGGTTGTAGGCAAACTCCGCATGCGGGATGCAATCCTCCCATGACTTCAAATTCTTCTTCACGAGGATGCGTAGGAGAGAGGAGAGGCTTCGATTGACCACTTCCGTTTGGCCGTCCATTTGCGGATGCGAGGATGATGAGAATAAGAGCTTCACTCCAAACTTTGCCATGAGTGACTTCCAAAGATAACTCATGAACTTGACATCTCGATCCGACACAATGCTTCTTGGTACACCGTGGAGTCTCACAATTTCCCTAAAAAACAAGGAAGCAATGTGTGAAGCATCATCCGTTCGGGAGCATGGTATGAAATGTGCCATTTTAGAGAATCGATCAACTACTACGAAAATGGAATCATGACCATATTTGGTTCTAGGCAATCCTAACACAAAATCCATACTAATGTCGGACCAAGGAGCATGAGGAATAGGCAATGGTATATAAAGACCATAGGGGTTGGAAGTTGACTTAGCTTGTAAGCATGTTGTACACCGTCGGCAAAGGCGCTCCACATCGCGCTTCATTCTTGGCCAATAATAGTGAGTGGAGAGCATGGCATATGTCTTGTCTCTTCCAAAGTGTCCCATAAGACCACCACCATGCGATTCTTGTAAGAGCAAAAGGCGAAGCGAAGACATAGGAATACAAAGTTTGTTGCCCTTGAACAAGAATCCTTGGTGCAAATAGAAATCATCGATGCCCTTCTCACTAGAACACTTTGCAAAGATTGGGCCAAAGAAAGTATCGGAAGCATATAAATCTTTGATTTCATCAAGACCCAAAACACTAATATCCAAACGAGTGAGTAAGAGGGTGAGTTTGCGGGAAAGAGCATCCGCCACAACATTGTCCTTGCCCTTCTTGTATTTGATCACATATGGAAAGGACTCAATGAACTCAACCCACTTTGCATGTCTTTTGTTCAAATTGTGTTGACTTTTCAAATATTTCAAAGACTCATGGTCGGAGTGGATAATAAACTCTTTTGGCCAAAGATAGTGTTGCCAAACTTCAAGAACACGAACCAAAGCGTAAAGTTCCTTGTCATATATAGGATAGTTGAGGCGTGCGCCATCTAACTTCTCGCTATAGTATGCCACGGGTTTGCCATCTTGCATAAGCTCTCCACCAATACCGAGTCCACTTGCATCGCACTCAATCTCAAAAGTTTTGGAAAAGTTTGGAAGAACAAGGAGTGGTGCCTTGGTAAGGCGTTTCTTCAACTCATCAAAAGCATTTTGTTGGGCCTTGCCCCAAACAAACGGAACATTCTTCTTGGTAAGCTCATTCAAAGGGCAAGCAATGGTGCTAAAATCTTTCACAAAGCGGCGATAGAAACCGGCAAGTCCATGGAAACTTCGGACTTGAGCAACATTGGTAGGAGTGGGCCAATTGTGGATGGCCTCAACCTTAGAAGAATCAACTTCAATACCATTAGCGGAAACCACAAAGCCAAGAAAAACCAATTTGTTTTGAGCAAAGGTGCACTTGGGGAGGTTAGCATAAAGCTTTTCATGATGCAAGATGCACAAGACCTCTCTCACATGTTGCACATGGTCCTCGAGGTTTTTGCTATAAATGAGAATATCATCGAAATAGACAACCACACTCTTGCCAATGAGAGGACGCAAGATGTGATTCATGAGTCGCATGAAAGTAGATGGAGCATTTGAAAGGCCAAATGGCATGACAAGCCATTCATAGAGACCAAGTTTGGTCTTGAATGCGGTCTTCCATTCATCACCTATTGCCATGCGGATTTGATGCTAGCCACTACGCAAATCAATCTTAGAGAAAATCGTGGCACCGCTCAATTCATCAAGCATGTCATCTAAATGCGGAATGGGATGGCGGTATCGAACGGTAATGGCATTGATGGGGCGACAATCCATACACATTCGTTGCGTCTCATCCGGTTTAGGAACAAGAATCACGGGAACCGCACAAGGGCTTAAGCTTTCACGAACATACCCTTTTTCGAGGAGGTCTTGTATTTGTCGTTGAATCTCCTTTGTGTCTTCGGGGTTGGTGCGGTAGGCGGCGCGGTTTGGTAGAGGAGCGCCGGGTATGAGGTCGATGCGGTGCTCAATCCCTCGAAGCAGTGGTAGTCCATGAGGAAGCTCGTCGGGGAAGACATCTTGGAACTCCTTCAAAAGAGACAACAAAGACGAAGGAAGTGTTGTTAAGTTGTTAGTCTCCGAAGATGGCCCCTTGCAAATGAGCACGTAGTGCAAAATGGTGGATGGGTTGTGGTGCAATTCTCTCATCTCACTCTTGGTAGCTATGAGGACACTCTTCATCTCACTCATATATGGCTTGTGGCGCTCACTTTCCTTTTGGTGGGTCACTCTCTCACCACTCATCTCACTAGTGATGGTAGCTTCCTTAGCCCTCGCTAAAGCCTTTGCATTGTCCGCAATTACTTGGCTAGGAGTCATGGGGCGTAGGATGAATGTCTTGTCGCCGACCTTGAAGCTATAGGCATTTGTGTAGCCATCATGGCTTGCTCTTTTGTCATATTGCCAAGGGCGACCAAGTAGCATGTGGCACACCGTCATGGGCACTACATCACAATCAACGGTGTCTTCATAGGCGCCAATCTTGAAGGATACAGAGACGGTGTGTTGTATCTTGACATTTCCATTGTCACTTAGCCATTGCACATGGTAAGGATGGGGGTGTTTCCGGAGTGTGAGGTTGAGCTTGGAGCATAGTTCGGTGCTTGCAAGATTGTGGCAACTCCCTCCATCGATGATAACCTTTATTGACTTGCCATTGATTCCGGCTCTTGTTTGGAAGATGTTGCACCTTTGATCTTCATTGGGAAGTGCATGGGTTGTCAACACTTTGGTCACCACAAGGGACGGGCTTGCATCATGCACACATAGGACTTGCTCTTGGTCTTCCAAGTCATCATTTTCATGATTGGTTGCGGCTTGTACCAAGGCTTCATATTCGCCTTCACTCAAGTACTCCACATCTCCATCATCTCGAGTTATCATAACTCTTGTGTTCTTGCATTCAAAGGATTTATGTCCTTGAGCTCCACATTTGAAGCAAGTGATGTTACTAGATCCCGTGGAAGCTTTGGAGGACATAGTTGGTTGATCCGGCTTGAAGCTTGTTGTCTTGAAGGCACTCTTCGTTTGCTTAGGCGGATCCTTGGGAGCAATAGCACTTGTGTTCTTGATGCTTGAGGAGGTATTTGTTCCATTTCTTGCGGCGAAGAAGGACTTTGTTTTTGCACTTGCTATGTCTTCTCGCACTTGGCGCTCGGCTCTTGTAGCTTGATGAAGCAATTCAACCATGTTGGTGTAAGGCAAGAACTCCACTATCCTCTTGACGGGAATGTTCAATCCATTCAAGAATCTTGCCATTGTTTGCTCTTCTCGCTCATCTACATTGGCACTCATCATGGTCATGTGCATCTCCTTGTAGTATTCCTCAACGGACTTGAAGCTTTGTTTGAGTTGAGTAAGCTTGTTGAAGAGGTCGCGTTTGTGATGGTTGGGCACAAAGCGTTTGTGCATGACTTCTTGCATCTCTTCCCATGTAGCAATGGGGTCTAGATCTTCCTTGTCACGCTTCTTGTTCACTTCTTCCCACCAAACATTTGCATACCCTTCAAACTCTAGTGATGCCATGGCCACTTTCTTTGCTTCGGAGAAGTTGTGTATGCGGAATATCTTGTCAACCTTGAGAACCCAAGATAAGTATGCATCGGGGTCTTCTTCTCCATGGAATTTGGGCATGGTGAACTTGAGCTTCCCAAAGATTTCTTCTTCATTGCGGTCATTGTGTCTAGGAGGTGGTCTTTCTTCATCTTCATCCTCATTATGGTTGCGAGGTTGTCGAGGTTGTTGAGGTTGTTGAGGTGGATCCTCATCTCCATGGCGGCAGTTTGGGAGAGGAGGACGCCTTCCATGAGGTTGCCGGGGGTGTAGCATGACACTAGCTTCACTTGAGGCGTCTTCTTCATTTTGGTTCCTTGCTTCACCTTGGTGAGCATGAAGTGCTTGATGAGCTCGATAATTGAGAGGGTTGTGTCTTCTATTGTCCCTATTGTTCCTTCTTGCGCCATCATCTTGCGGAGCATCAATATTGATGATTTGGCGTTCTTGGTTCACTTCTTGGTCGACGTCATGAGGTGGGTTCCTTTGAGCGTTGGCCACTTGAGATGGGCGCGGTTGCCCTTGTTGTTGACGTGCCTCTTGCTCATGGCGAAGACGTTCTTGCTCACGTGCATGAAGGAGATCTTGATCATGACGAAGACGTTGTTGTTCCTATTCGAATTGAGCTTGGCGATGAGCTTGTTGTAGTCTCTCTTGTTCAAGTTGAGCACGTGCTTGCTCCACATCTCGAGCTTGTTGTTGAAGCACTTGAACATCCACATTATGGTGGCGTGGGTCTTCATTAGAATCATGGCGAGACGGTGTAGGAGCTCTTGACCTTGAACTATGAGAGCGCGAAGACCTTGAGTGTTGGCTTCGATTGTTGGCGATGTTGGCAATAGCTTGCTCAAGGCGTGCCATCCTTTCTTCTTGCCTTCTCATGCTCGCCATGTTTTGTTGACCTTGAGTAGCAAGTGTGGCCCTCATATCATGGGCTTGAGCATCAAGCTTGTCGTGGATGTCTTGCACTTGGACATTGAGGTCCCGTCGTTGCACTTGAGCTCGTTCTTCATAGCGTGCAACGGTCTCATCGATCCTTGCCGTGAGGTCATGGATACTCTTGTTGACGGCTTGAGTAGCGATCCAATGTTGGTGCCGTGTCATCGGTAGTTGGTTCCCCTCTCCACTAGACATGGTTACAACTAAAACAAGAACTATGTTGTGGGGTTAGAGGAAAGCTCACAAGTAAGTCAAAGACTCACAACAAAATTGGAAAGGTGTATCAAGGTGAGGAACAACCGGTTACACACACAAAAACAAAACTCTATATGGTGTTAGGTACGGATGTGGAAAGCCAAAAGGAAGAACCAAACGAAAAGTCTATTGTCAAAAGTGGGTAAGATCCAAAAGTCACAAGTCAAAGGCGGTGATCACAAAAGGCATACACAATGAGGAACACACGTGTGGGACAAAATGGGGTTAGCGCGACTTGGAAAATGAGCAAGAACAAAATGGTCCTAACGAAGACTTGATGAGGTCTGAGACCCGTGTGTGGCCCGATCTCGCGGATTGACTTCGAAACCAAGGGGGAAGATGGGAAAAACGCGAGGAACACGAAGAACACGGCGATGAACACGAGGAACTCCGAGACTCACGCACACACACACCCCGATACACCCGATGCTTACCTCCGTGGCTCGATGGACCACGCCAATAGAATCACCCGGAAGAGGCACGCGGCAGAATTCCCGGTGAGAGATTGGGATTGGAGAAGAAGAGCTTGGTGAGGGAGAGAGAGTATCTTGTACTAGAATCTCACTCAACAAGTTCCAAATCAACAACCGAGGTGCCTTGATTACAGAGGGATGATACCCAAGGGAGACTAAGCTCAAATTTAGGTTTGAGTTCAAAACAAGTCTGAAGAGCTAATGAGGGGTTCCAGCTACTTATATAGTCATACACGGCCAGCAAGGGCGAACAGGTACGCGAATGGATAAGTTAAGGCAGTTTGGTGGGGCATTCTCGTCAGGTCCGGTTTGGGGCCGGTCGGACCGGGCCTGGGACCGGGCTGTCCGGTTTGGGGCCGGTCGGCGGGCTTTGTGACCGGCCGTCCGGTCATGGGTCCGGTCGACCGGCGCAAACCGGAAGCTGCGGGTTTCCGGTCCTGGGTCCGGTCGTCGTCCGATACGAGGGAGCTGGCCCGGTTTGCGCCGATCGGCCGGGCCTATGACCGAGGCGTCCGGTTGTAGGTCCGGTCCGATCGGGTCCTGGACCGGCCAGCGTCCGTCTCTTCCTTGGAGCGCTTCGTGCGACGTCGGCTTGGCTTCATGATCATCTCCATGTCCGATTGCTTCTCTCCTTCCCTTGACCTTGGCGTCTCCTCCTCTCCGTGGTCTTGACGCGCCTTGTACCTAATGACACATAGCACGTCGGCATGAGGTAGCAATCCATCCAAAGGGGTACCAAGATCAAGGGTGGTGAGGAGCGAGTTCACCTCATCATGAAGAGCTTTGACTCGGGCTCGTGTCATCGGTCCACTTGGGGGACTTGTTGGTCTTGGTGTAGCAACGTCGGTGACCGGGGCTACATCATCTCCCCCTTGGGAAAGAGTCGTCCTCGACTCTTGCACCTCCTCATCTCCATGATAGGGTGACAAGTCCGAGACGTTGAACGTGTTGCTCACCAAGTACTTGGATGTTGGTATGTCGATGACGTAAGCGTTGTCGTTGATGCGCTTGAGGACCTTGAAGGGGCCATCTCCTCTTGGCTTGAGCTTGGAGTTGCGCTCATGAGGGAACCTTTCCTTTCGGAGGTGGATCCAAACGAGGTCTCCTTCTTCGAATATCCTTGCTTTCTTCTTGG
Organism: Lolium perenne; assembly: GCF_019359855.2. Classification (NCBI taxonomy): domain Eukaryota; kingdom Viridiplantae; phylum Streptophyta; class Magnoliopsida; order Poales; family Poaceae; genus Lolium; species Lolium perenne. Next base: position 133,055,220 of record NC_067245.2, read on the forward strand.
CGTTGAGGCGGTTGGCTTGACGAAGAACATGTTCTTGTATGGTTGCCCTTGTCTCTTCATGTATTTTCTTGATGGCGGTGGCGCGCTTGTCGAAGTCCATGTTGATGCGCTCGTGGAGAGGAAGCGGAAGTATGTCGAGTGCCGTGTAAGGTTCGAAGCCATAGACGACCATGAAGGGCTCCTTGATGTAGTCTTGTGCTTGGCGCGGTTGTAGGCGAACTCGGCGTGAGGAAGGCACTCCTCCCATGACCTCAAGTTTTTCTTCACGAGGACCCGTAGGAGGGTGGAGAGGCTTCGATTGACCACTTCCGTTTGGCCGTCCGTTTGCGGGTGCGATGATGATGAGAACAAGAGCTTGACTCCAAACTTCGCCATGATCGACTTCCAAAGATAGCTCATGAACTTGACGTCTCGATCCGACACAATGCTTTGCGGTACTCCATGTAAGCGAACGATTTCCCTGAAAAACAATGAAGCAATGTGTGAAGCATCGTCGCTCTTATGGCAAGGTATGAAATGAGCCATCTTAGAGAATCTATCCACTACAACAAATATGGAATCATGACCATGCTTAGTGCGAGGCAAGCCTAGAACGAAATCCATGCTAATATCTGTCCATGGTGCAAAAGGAATAGGCAATGGCATGTAGAGACCATAAGGGTTGGAGGTAGACTTAGCTTGTAAGCATGTTGTGCACCGACGCAAAGGCGCTCCACATCTCGCTTCATCTTTGGCCAATAGTAGTGGGTTGAGAGCATGGCATATGTCTTGTCACGGCCAAAGTGGCCCATAAGACCTCCTCCATGAGACTCTTGCAAAAGCAATTTTCGAAGCGAAGACGCGGGAATGCAAATCTTGTTGGCTTTGAACAAATAGCCATCATGCAAATAGAAATCATCCACTCCTCGCTCAACGGAGCACTTCTCAAAAATGGGAGCAAAGAAAGAATCGGAAGGATAGAGTTCTTTGATCTCTTCAAGTCCCAAAACATGAAAATCCAAACGAGTTAACAAAAGGGTGTTTTTGCGGGAAAGAGCATCCGCCACAACATTGTCCTTGCCCTTCTTGTATTTGATCACATATGGGAAGGACTCAATGAACTCGACCCATTTTGCATGTCGTTTGTTCAAGTTGTGTTGGCTTTTCAAATATTTCAAGGACTCATGGTCGGAATGAATGACAAACTCTTTTGGCCAAAGGTAATGTTGCCAAACTTCAAGAACACGAACCAAAGCGTAGAGCTCCTTGTCATATATAGGATAGTTGAGGCGTGCGCCATCTAACTTCTCACTATAGTATGCCACGGGTTTGCCCTCTTGCATAAGAACACCACCGATACCAAGCCCACTTGCATCACACTCAATCTCAAAAGTTTTGGCAAAATTTGGAATAACAAGAAGTGGAGCTTCGGTAAGGCGTTTCTTCAACTCATCAAAAGCATTTTGTTGGGCCTTGCCCCAAACAAACGGAACATTCTTCTTGGTAAGCTCATTCAAAGGGCAAGCGATGGTGCTAAAATCTTTCACAAAGCGGCGATAAAACCCGGCAAGTCCATGGAAGCTTCGGACTTGGCCAACATTTGTAGGGGTAGGCCAATTATGGATGGCCTCCACCTTGGAAGAATCAACTTCAATCCCATTAGCGGAAACCACAAAACCAAGAAAAACCAATTTGTTTTGAGCGAATGTGCACTTGGGAAGGTTAGCATAAAGCTTGTCATGGCGCAAGATGCACAAGACTTCTCTCACATGTTGCACATGGTCCTCGAGGTTTTTGCTATAAATAAGAATATCATCGAAGTAGACAACCACGCTCTTGCCAATGAGAGGACGCAAGATGTGATTCATGAGGCGCATGAAAGTAGATGGTGCATTGGAAAGACCAAAAGGCATAACGAGCCATTCATAGAGACCAAGTTTGGTCTTGAATGCCGTTTTCCATTCGTCACCAATAGCCATGCGGATTTGATGGTAACCACTACGCAAATCGACTTTAGAGAAAATCGTGGCACCACTAAGTTCATCAAGCATGTCATCTAAACGCGGAATGGGATGGCGGTAACGGACGGTAATGGCATTGATGGGGCGACAATCCATACACATCCGTTGCGTCTCATCCGGTTTAGGCACGAGGATCACGGGAACCGCACAAGGGCTAAGGCTTTCACGGACATACCCTTTGGCGAGGAGATCTTGAATTTGGCGGTTGATCTCCTTGGTCTCTTCGGGGTTGGTGCGGTAGGCGGCACGGTTTGGGAGCGGAGCGCCGGGTATTAGGTCGATGCGGTGTTCTATGCCGCGGAGTGGTGGTAGTCCATGAGGGAGCTCGTCGGGGAAGACGTCTTGAAATTCCTGCAAAAGAGACAACAAAGACGGAGGAATGTTGGTTAAGTCGTTAGTTGCCGACGAGGGTCCCTTGCATATGAGCACGTAGTGCAATATGGTGGATGGGTTCTCTTGTAGCTCTCTCCACTCACTCTTGGTGGCTAGAAGGACACTCTTGGACTCACTCATATATGGCTTGTGGTGCTCACTATCTTTGTGGTGGGTCGCTCCCTCTCCTCTCATCTCACTATGGTGGGTGCGGAGTTGTGCCCTCGCTAAAGCCTTCGCATTATCCGCGATGATTTGGCTAGGAGTCATCGGGCGCAATTCGAACTTCTTGTCGTTGACCTTGAAGGTGTATGTGTTGGAGAGTCCATCATGTATAGCCTTCTTGTCATATTGCCAAGGGCGGCCAAGCAACATGTGGCACACCGTCATGGGTACCACGTCACACTCGATGATGTCCTCATAAGGGCCGATCTTGAAGTTGACGGTGACGGTATGTTGTATCTTGACGTTGCCCTTGTCACTCAACCATTGGATATGGTAAGGGTGAGGATGCTTGCGGAGAGTGAGGTGGAGCTTCTCACACAACTCGGTGCTCGCAAGGTTGTGGCAACTTCCACCATCGATGATGACCTTGATAGACTTGCCACCAATTCCGGCACGAGTTTGGAAGATGTTGCACCGTTGTTCTTCCCTATCATGAGGTTGTGTGGTTAGCACCCTTGTGACCACAAGTGAGGGACTTGGGTCATGCTCACATAAGAGAGGATCTTCTCCACTTGCTTGTTCATAGGCTTCTTCACTTGCCACGGCGGCTTGCACAAGGGCTTCATATTCATCTTCATCAAGAGTCTCGATGTCACCATTCTCCATAGTGATCATGACCTTGGTGTTCTTGCACTCAAACGATTTGTGACCTTGGGTGCCACACTTGAAGCAAGTGACACTAGAGGGTCCCGTGGATGCCTTAGAGGAGGCGGTGGAGGAGACCGTTTGCTTCATGCGACTTTGGATAGTCGTCTTCTTGGACGGTGTAGAGGATGCGTCGGCCTTGGCACTTGTAGCATAAGGAGTTGATGTAGTAGGAGGAGTCGATGTAGCGAGCTTGGAGGAGAAATAGGACTTGGCCTTGGAGTACTTGATGTCCTCAATCACTTGGCGCTCGGCCTTCGATGCTTGGTGGACTAGCTCAACCATGTTGGAGTAAGGTTGGAACTCGACAATCCTCTTGATGGGATAAGTAAGGCCATTGAAGAAGCGAGCAATTGTTTGTTCTTCGGACTCTTGGATGTTGGCTCGCATCATAGTGAGCTCCATCTCCTTGTAGAACTCCTCAACGGTTTTGGTGCCTTGCTTCAAGTTTTGGAGCTTGTTGAAGAGGTCTTTCATGTAGTGCTTTGGGACAAAGCGAGCATGCATCTCCTTTTTCATATCTTCCCAAGTGTCAATTGGAGGTTCACCCTTTTCTTCGCGAAGAGTGAGGACTTGCTCCCACCAAGTGTTGGCGTAGTCTTCAAACTCGAGTGATGCCATAGCCACTTTCTTGGCACCGGAGTAGTTGTGGATGCGGAAGATCTTGTCCACCTTGAGTGCCCATGAGAGGTAAGCTTCGGCGTCGTCTTCACCTTTGAACTTGGGCATGTTGAACTTGAGCTTGCCATACATGTTCTCTTCATCCTCCAAGTTTCTTCTACGAGGAGGGGCGCCGTCAACTCTTGCGGCTAGAGGTGGAATAGGAGGTCTTCTATGGCCAACCATAGCATTGGGTTGGTGGTGGAGTTGAACACTTGCTTCACTTGGTTCACGGTGAGGATGTGGTTGAAGATCTTGTCGCGGTTGAGGACGATGCTCAATGTTGGGTCTCTCATCTTGATCATGGTGAGGCTCTCCTCGTCCACGTTGATCATGGTGAGGGTGGCGACGAAGATCTCGCCGAGGTGGATCTTGAGGATCTTGGTCTTGTGGATGGCCATCACGCCCATGGTGAGCATGGCGATCCACTTGGTGACGATCTTGTTGAAGGTCTTGAGCTTGTGGAGGACGCTCATGTGGACGAGCATGGCGATGTATTTCTCCACGCCTAGAGTTGGAGCGGGAGTCTTCATGACGAGCATGTGAACGATGAGGTCGATGATGGTCTTCACGCCTTGAAGAAGAGCTTGGGGACGAAATGCCACCATGAGAGTAATGGTCTTCATGCCGTGAGGAGGAGCTTGATGAAGAGGAAGTAGAGCGGTGTCGACGATGACGACCCAAGTTGGTGATGGCGCGCTCGAGGCTATCCATGCGCCGCTCCATGTTGGCATCATTGGCCGCCATTTGGCCATTCAAGTTGTCCGTAGCTTCACGAAGAAGGGCCAAGTCGTGGTTCACGGTGGAGAAGTTGTGAGCCACTTCATTGTATTGCTCATCGATGCGCGTCTCGAAGAGGGAGAGTTGCTCCTTGAACTCTTGTCGTTGCGTCCATAGGTTGTGTTGAGTAGCCAACCTCTCGGTGTTGCGAAGGATCTCTTCATCCCTATTGGTATCTCCGGTCCTATCCATGATGCAAAGACAAGAACTATGTTGTGTATGTTAGTGGAAGGAGACTACCTCGTACTCTTACCAAGGTAAGATAGTATTGAGGCAATCCACCAAACCGAAAGCAAGATCAAGTGTATCGGGGACACACGCAAAACCACACGCAAAAGCTAGCAAATATGGTGTTAGGCGAGTGTTGTGGAAAGCCAAAAGACAAATCCAAGATCAAGTATGTTGTTAAAAGTGGGTGAGGTCCAAAAATCCAAATGTCAATGTGAAGATCACTATAAACACGGAAAAAAGATGTGGAACACACACACGAGATAAGCGGGGTTAGTGCAACCAAAAGTGAGCGGAAAAGTGTATGTATAAGTGCTCGGTGTCACACTAACACAAGGAGAGCCAAAGCTTTGGTTGCAAAGGAAGAGACAACAAGATTCACACGTGGCCTCTCTTCTCCTATCTCTCTTTGCTTAAAAGCTTTTTCTCTTTTGTATATGGCGGCACTTGCACTCGTTTGTATCTTTGGTGGCACGTGGACACTTTGTATGTATGGGCGTATGGATGTATGGATGTATGGATGTATGGTGCTACTCGCACTCTTTTTGTGTTTTTGGGGCTTTTTGACGCACTATGTTAGCGTTAGCCTCGCTTTTGCTATCTTGCCACACGAGTGTTTGCTTGGGTGCCTTACTCAACGCGACACACACACCTCACAATGCGGGGCCACGTGCAATGTCTCGCAACACTAAACAAGCAATGCTCGATGGGATAGATCGCAAAAGGAATAGGGGTTACAAGGTGACCTGCAAGTTATACCTGCGATGATGGTGGTGGTGGTGGTGGTGGTGGAGATCGCCGGATGTCGAGGTCGAAGGAGGGGGCGTTGCTGCGCCCGGTCTGGGGTCCGGTTGGACCGGCTCTGGACCGGCCTGTCCGGTTGCCGCCGGTCGACCGGGTTCTGTGCTGGGCCGTCCGGGCCCGTGGGTCTTGCTGACCGGGCTCGAAACCGGATTTCGCGGGATGAAGGTTTCTCTCTCCTGTTCTTCACGAAAACCAAGCCAAATCGACCAAATCGAAGGGAAACGATGGAATTGGAGGCTAAAAGTTGGGGAAATAGTAGATCAAGCACAACAACACCAGATCCACGGACCAAAACCACTCAAAACGCAACCAAATCACAGATCGGTCAAGAGGCAATTTAGGGCTATTTTTGGGGATTTTTTGGAAAATTTTCTAGGGACGAAATCGGGTGGGTGGGAGGTCAAATCCGCGGTAACCAAGAGCTGCTGATACCATATGATGAGGTCTGAGACCCGTGTGTGGCCCGATCTCGCGGATTGACTTCGAAACCAAGGGGGAAGATGGGAAAAACGCGAGGAACACGAAGAACACGGCGATGAACACGAGGAACTCCGAGACTCACGCACACACACACCCCGATACACCCGATGCTTACCTCCGTGGCTCGATGGACCACGCCAATAGAATCACCGGAAGAGGCACGCGGCAGAATTCCCGGTGAGAGATTGGGATTGGAGAAGAAGAGCTTGGTGAGGGAGAGAGAGTATCTTGTACTAGAATCTCACTCAACAAGTTCCAAATCAACAACCGAGGTGCCTTGATTACAGAGGGATGATACCCAAGGGAGACTAAGCTCAAATTTAGGTTTGAGTTCAAAACAAGTCTGAAGAGCTAATGAGGGGTTCCAGCTACTTATATAGTCATACACGGCCAGCAAGGGCGAACAGGTACGCGACTGGATAAGTTAAGGCAGTTTGGTGGGGCATTCTCGTCGAGTCCGGTTTGGGGCCGGTCGGACCGGGCACAGGACCGGGCTGTCCGGTTTGGGGCCGGTCGGCGGGCTGTGACCGGGCCGTCCGGTCATGGGTCCGTCGACCGGCGCAAACCGGAAAGCTGCGAAGTTTCGGTCTGGGTCCGGTCGTCGTCAGTCTGAGGGAGCTGGCCCGGTTTGCGCCCGGTCGACCGGGCCTATGACCGGGGCGTCCGGTTGTAGGTCCGGTCTGACCGGGTCCTGGACCGGCCAGCGTCCGTCTCTTCCTTGGAGCGCTTCGTGCGACGTCGGCTTCGGCTTCATGATCATCTCCATGTCCAGTTGCTTCTCTCCTTCCCTTGACCTTGGCGTCTCCTCCTCTCCGTGGTCTTGACGCGCCTTGTACCTAATGACACATAGCACGTCGGCATGAGGTAGCAATCCATCCAAAGGGGTACCAAGATCAAGGGTGGTGAGGAGCGAGTTCACCTCATCATGAAGAGCTTTGACTCGGGCTCGTGTCATCGGTCCACTTGGGGGACTTGTTGGTCTTGGTGTAGCAACGTCGGTGACCGGGGCTACATCAAGACTACTAGCTCGGTGTCACGCTAACGCAAGAGAGACCGTGGCTTGGTTGCAAAATTGAGAAGCAACAAGATTTGCGCAAGACGCCTCTCTTCTCTTTTCTCTCTTTTGCTTAAAAGCTTTGGACTCTTTTGTGTATAGGTGTCACTCACACACTTTTTCTTTTTCTTTTTGTATTTTTTCTTTCTTTTTCTCACTATGTAAGGATACTACTATCTATGTAAGTATGTCACACTTCTTTTGCTTATCTTTTCACACGAGCTTGCTTCAAAGCTTTGCTCAACACACGCACACCCTCACGGTCGGGACGCTTGAGCAATGCTTCGCAACACTAGAAAGCCACTCTCGATAGGAAAGGTACGCAAAAGAGGCTAGGGCTACAAGTTAGGAGCAAGTTATACCACTTGATGATGGTGGCCGACGATCTTGAACTTGCTATGGTGGAGGTGTCAAATGAACCGCTTGAATCCTCGGGGTGCCGTCGTCGATGTTGCGGAAGCTTTGTGGTAGCTGAAATGGCACTCAAACCGAAGTCCAAACACAAGGGGGTTAGTACCAAAACGAAAAACGAAGGTTGCTGTCAAAATTTCGGCCAGGCGGAACTTCCGGTCCTGAGGGGCGGAACTTCCGGTCCCGGGCGGAACTTCCGGTCCTGCCGGGCGAAACTTCCGGTCGCAATCAGATCTGCGGGCTGTTCGTCGATTTGGGCGGAAATCCGGGCCGAAATCCTTCGAATTCGAGGAAAATTTGGCACTAGAAGCTGTGGGAAGGTGGGTGAATTGCAGATCAACACCAAAGACAAGTTTCTATTGGAGCAAAACCACAAATAACTCAACAAATCGAGAGATCGATCCAAGGCCAATTTGGGGCTATTTTTTGGGAAAAAAATTTGGAAATTTTTTTGGGCGAAATTGGTGGAATTGGGGGATATGGGGGTCAAATCCGTGGCAACGAAAGAGCTGCTGATACCATATGATGTGGACTAAGTCCTTGGATGTGCCCGATCTTCACGGATTTGGATGGGATTCGTGGGGGAGGTGGATGAACACGAAGAACGTGGGTGGATGGCGGGGTGGATCGAAGATACAAACGCAACACACACACACAACCGGTTGTTCTTCGTTGGCCCAATACACCAACCCAACGGAATTGCAAGAAAAAGACCCACAAGGAGTAGAATCCCTCACAAAAGGTTGGCAATAGCAATCGATAGAGTTCCAAAGAGGAAAAGAGTGCAAATAGATAGAATTGCAAAAGCAAAAGATCCAAAACACTAGAATTCCTAGAATGGAAGAGATCAATCGCCTAGAAGAGTAGATAACTTCGTAGATTCGTAGATCTAGAAGGGTTTCCCGCGGGAAGGAGCATAGCTCATGTTTTCTCTTACATCAAGTCTAATCTCAGATCTGAGCCAACTAGGCTATTTATAGTAGGTGGGGCAAAGGGATAAGTTACAACTAAAAGTGCTATTGTGCTGAAGTTCGATGGGGCGGAAGTTCCGGTCAACTTGGGCGGAAGTTCCGGTCAGGGGCGAAAGTTCCGGTCTGGAGGGGCGGAAGTTCCGGTCGGGGCGGAAGTTCCGGCCAAGTTCCGGCCTTGTTCCGGAATTGCGCCATTGTCCCGCAGTAACATGCAGTAAGGTTTTCGCCGACTTTCGGAACTTGAGCGGAACTTGGGCGGAAGTTCCGGTGGGCGGAAGTTCCGGTCCCTCGGGGCGGAAGTTCCGGCCTGATCCATTTCGCTGGGCGCTGGAGGGCATCTGGAGGGCATCTGGCCGGAAGTTCCGGTCCTTGGGGGCGGAAGTTCCGGCCTGGCAGCTGTAGCTCCATCTTCGTCATTTCCAGCTTTCTCTCCATTGGCTTGGTCTTCATGGCTCGCTTCTTGGTCGATGTACCTGACTGAACATAGGGTATTGGCATGAAGTAGCAAGCCATCCAAAGGGGTGTCAAAAGCATACATGGAGAGGAGCGAATTCACCTCTTGGTGTAGGGCTTGGGCTCTAGCTCGTGTCATTGGACCACGAGGAGGGCTTGTCGGTCTTGATGTAGTATCGACCTTGGGTAGGGCTACATCACACATGGTGCGAGTTGATTTTGAGATTGGACGTATAAGGATTCCATTGATTTTGATGTGGTTCCTATGAAGGTTTGTCACCTGCTGTTGGGCCGGCCATGGCCCTATGACCGTTCTGTGCAACACAATGGCCGCGCAGATACATATCACTTGGAGTTCAAGGGCAAGAAAATTAACTTAAAGCCTATGTCACCACAACAAATTGTCAATGAGTCTCGTCAGAAGATTGAAGTAAACTTGGAGGATGCATCCATAGATAGGCGAGAGAATTGTAATGTCGTGAGTGATATAACGAAAAGTGAGAGAGTGAATTCCTTAGTCTCATTAGCCACCAAACAATACATGAGAGAATTTTGTGAGGATCCTACAGCCATGCCTATTGTGCTCATGTACAAGGGTACGGTTTTGGTTTCTAACGACATGACCCCTCTTCCGCTTGGTGTTTCTAATGTTTTGCAGGAATTTAGCGACGTGTTTCCGAAAGAGGTACCCGCAGGACTTCCACCATTGCGAGGTATTGAGCATCAAATTGACTTGATTCCCGGAGCATCGCTGCCCAATAGGGCGCCATATAGGACGAATCCCGAAGAGACGAAGGAGATACAGAAGCAAGTACAAGCGCTACTCGACAAAGGTTATATCCGCATAAGCCTTAGTCCTTGTGCTGTTCCTGTTATTCTTGTTCCTAAGAAAGATGGTACATGGCGTATGTGCGTAGATTGTAGAGCGATAAACAACATTACTATTCGATATTGTCATTCTATTCACCGTTTAGAGGATATGCTAGATGAATTGAGTGCTGCTGCTGTTTTCACTAAAATTGATTTGCATAGTGGTTATCATCAAATTAGGATGAAAGAAGGGGATGAGTGGAAAACCGCCTTTAAAACAAAATTTGGTTTATATGAGTGGTTAGTAATGCCTTTTGGTTTGACTAATGCACCTAGTACTTTCATGAGACTGATGAACCTTGTTTTGCGTGATTTTATTGGCAAGTTTGTGGTTGTGTATTTTGATGACATATTAATTTACAGCCGCAATGAATCTGATCATATTATACATATTCGACATGTTTTGCAAGTGTTGCGTGATAGTAAACTCTATGGTAATCTTGAGAAGTGCACATTTTGCAAAGATAAGGTCATATTTCTGGGTTATGTTGTCTCTAAGCATGGAGTAGAAGTAGATGTGTCTAAAATTGAAGCTATTCAAAATTAGCCTACTCCCATGAATGTGAGTCAAGTAAGAAGTTTTCATGGTCTAGCTGGGTTTTATCGCCATTTTGTGCCCAATTTTTCTACTATTGCTGCACCTTTGAATGAATTGACTAAAAAGGGTGTTGCATTTGAGTGGGGCGTTGCCCAAGATCATGCTTTTGAGGAACTGAAACGATAGTTAACTTCTGCACCGTTGCTTGCACTTCCTGATTTCAATAAGCAATTTGAGATTGAATGTGATGCTAGTGGTATTGGAATTGGTGGTGTGTTGATGCAAGAGGGTCGCCCAATTGCATATTTTTCTGAGAAACTTTCTGGTGCTAAGTTGAACTATCCAATATATGATAAAGAATTGTATGCTTTAGTTAGAGTTCTTGAGGTTTGGCAACATTATTTGTGGCCAAAAGAATTTATCATACATTCTGATCATGAAGCTTTGAAATATCTGAAAGCCCAATCTACTTTGCATATGCGTCTTTCTAAGTGGGTTGAGTTTATTGAGTCTTTTCCATACATTATTAAGCATAAGAACGGAAAAGTAATATTGTTGCTGATGCTCTATCTAGGAAGACTATGCTATTAACCCATCTTGATGTTAAAATTCCTGGATTAGAGGTGTTATGTGATTTATATGCGACTGATCATGATTTTGCTGAACCATACCGCTTATGTGTTATTGGTAAAGCATGGGAAAAATACCACATACACGATGGGTTCTTCTTTAGAGCTAACAAACTATGTATTCCAGAATCGTCTGTGCGTTTGCTCTTATTGCAGGAATCACATGCTGGAGGTTTGATGGGTCACTTTGGGCGTGAGAAGACGCTACTCATGCTCGCTGATCACTTTTATTGGCCAAAGATGAGGCGGGACATGGACAGGTATGTGAAGAGGTGCATTACTTGCAACAAGTCCAAGTCCAAGCTGAAGCCTCACGGTTTGTATACTCCGTTACCAGCACCTACTACACCTTGGGAAGATATTAGTATGGATTTTTTGTTGGGTTTGCCGTGTACTAAAAGAGGCCATGATTCTATATTTGTGGTAGTGGACAGATTTTCTAAAATGTCACACTTTATTGCCTGCCACAAAAGCGACGATGCGTCGCATATTGCTAACCTATTTTTCAGGGAGATTGTTCGACTACATGGAGTCCCGAAGACTATTGTTTCTGATCGTGATGTGAAGTTCATGAGCTACTTTTGGAAGACACTTTGGGGCAAGCTGGGGACAAAGCTACTGTTCAGTACTACTTGTCATCCCCAAACTGATGGTCAAACTGAGGTGGTGAATCGAACCTTGTCACAACTGTTGAGATCCATGATCAAGAAGAACCTGAAGGAGTGGGAAGAGTGTTTACCGCATGTAGAGTTTGCTTACAATAGGGCGGTACATTCTACCACGGAGCTATGTCCTTTTGAGGTGGTGTATGGTTTCAAACCCATTACTCCACTTGATTTGTTGCCTTTACCCATACATGAGAGAGTTAATATAGATGCTCGATGATGGTGGCGAAGTTGCGCCGGAATCCAGGGTGCCAACGGTGTCGTCGCGGTGTTGATGTAGGCGCGGAAGCGGTATAGACAACCGATGCACTCCAAATCGGAAACCGAGCAAATTAAGTCATGCCCGAAAAGTTGGGTCAAAACGAGCGGTCAAATGTTGGGTTCCAAAAATCGTCAAAAATTAGTGGTGGGCTATGTGGAGTAGTTGTAGATTGATGTTAAAATTTGGAGTCAAACGGGCGCCGGAAAGTTGTCAAAATTTGGGGCAAAAAGATGGGTCGGAATTGGACGAAACTGGAACAGGAATTATAGCAGCACTATTGTAAGCCGGCACTGCCGGAGTGCGCACAGCAGCACTGCCGGTTGGCTTCGGGCGGCACTGCCGGGCTAGCTGATTCTTGCGCGTGAGGATGAGCAAGCTGATGCAGCGCGTGGGCTTGGGCGCTGTAGGTGCGGCGCGCTGCAGGCAGTTGGGCGGGCAAGCAACGCGGGCGCTTGGTGGTGGCGGCTAGGTGGAGCTTGGCTCGGACGCGAAGGCTTGCGGGGCGTGGAGCGTGGGCCGGCGGGTGAGCAGCGCGTGGAGTGGGCCGGCGGGAGGATGAGGTGGCGCGTGCAGGCCTGGCAGGTGCGGCGTGGAGCGGCTCGGTGGCTTGGTTGGGCGTGCGCAAGGAGCAGCTGCTGGCGCTGGGCGGGCGGGGGCTGCTCGAGGAGGCGTGCTTGGGCCGGAGGCGGGCGGGTGCGTCGGCTCAGCTTGGTGGTGGGGAGCAGCGGAGCAACAGGCGGACGGCGGGATGCGGCCGGAGGCGAGGTAGCTGGCGGCGGGTAGCCCAGCGGCAGTGCCGCTCTGCCCTGGCCGACAGTGCTTGTGAGCACGAACTCGACGAATAGGAGGTTGAACGCAGCGGAATTGAGGCAAAAATCGGTCGATTTTGAGAGAAATAGGAAGAATTAGCGTGCGAAAATTTGAGGGATTGTAGATCAACCACTATAACATCAGATCTGTGGATCAAAACCACAAAAAACTCAACAAATCCAGAGATCCAAATTCGAGCTATTTTTTGGGGCAAAATTTTTTTGGGGAATTTTTTGGGCGAAATTGGTGAAATTGGAGGGTCAAATCCGTGGCAACCTTTGCTCTGATACCATATGATGCGGGCTAACCCCGTGTGGGTTGCCCGATCTCACGAATTGACCCGGGTAAGTGTGATTGCGGAGGGGGATTCGCGGGGAAGTGGATGAACGCGAAGAACTCGATACAAACACACGCACACAACACAATCGGTTTGGTCTCGTTGGCCCGAACCACCAACTCGATAGAAGTTACAAGGAAAAGACCTTTCGGTAGAAGTCCAGCAAAAAGATTGACGAATCGAAGATCCTATGAATCTAGAAGGGTGAAAATACTAAAATCGATAGAAGTGCAAGCAAAAGACCAAATAGGTAGAAGTGCAAGCAAAAGATCAAGATTGGTAGAAGTCACCAAAGAGATACAATAGGATTCGATAAGGAGCCCGGGTGGTACAATAGAAATTAATCTAAGGTGGGGGTTACCCAAATCCACAAGGGGATAATAGAGGCATAAGCCAATTCATCTAAACATCATCTCTCCCTCATGAAGGTGGGGGTGGAGGCCTATTTATAAGGAACCACTAAGGAGGGGTATTTTGGGGAAACAAAGATACAAGCACACAACCATACATGTGGCAGCTAGGGTTTATATTGTAAGTGGTCACGACCTCGGCGGCAGTGCCGGCGTGGGGAGGGCGGCAGTGCCGGGGTGGGCGGCAGTGCCGGCCTTGGTGCAGCGGCAGTGCCGGCGGGGGCGGCAGTGCCGACTATGGTGCAGCAGCAGTGCCGGCCTGGAGCATCCAGCCCTTCCTCTTCCTTCTTCTCTTCCATGCCTCCGTGATATCGGCCTTGCGTCCTCGGGTCTCCATGGCATCCTCTCTTCCCTCCGTACTTGTCGTCGAGTTCCTATCATCAAGATGTGACGGAGTATGAAGTAGTATGTCGTCCCAAATAGGCGATTCGAGGCATGCGTAGAGGAGAAGATTCACCTTTGCGTGCCGTCTTGGCGATGTAGCACATGATGCGGTGAAGACCGAAGGTCGCCCCGTATCATCGGTGGGGGTTTCCCAAATCCACAAAGGGATAATAGAGGCATAAGCCAATTCATGTAAACATCATCTCTCCTTCATGAAGGTGGGGGAGGAGGCCTATTTATAGGGAACCACTAAGGAGGGGTATTTTGGGGAAACAAAGATACAAGCACACAGCCATACATGTGGCAGCTAGGGTTTATATTGTAAGTGGTCACGACCTCGGCGGCAGTGCCGGCGTGGGGAGGGCGGTAGTGCCGGGGTGGGCGGAAGTGCCGGCCTTGGTGCAGCGGCAGTGCCGGCGGGGGCGGCAGTGCCGGCTATGGTGCAAAGGCAGTGCCGGCCTGGAGCATCCAGCCCTTCCTCTTCCTTCTTCTCTTCCATGCCTCTGTGACATCGGCCTTGCGTCCTTGGGTCTCCGTGCCATCCTCTCTTCCCTCCGTACTTGTCGTCGAGTTCCTATCATCAAGGTATGACGGAGTATGAAGTAGTATATCGTTCCAAATAGGCGATTTGAGGCACGCGTAAAGGAGAAGATTCACCTTTGCGTGCCTTCTTGGTGATGAAGCACATGATGCGGTGAAGACCGAAGGTCGCCCCGTATCATCTCCTCCACTTGAAAAAGAGTCGTCCTCGACGATAACTCATCATGAACGTGTAGAGGAGGTAGATGACACGAACGCTTGAATGTTGCTTCACTTGTCAAGAGCCCTATCAATAGCACAAGAAAAGCCAAACAACACTCAAAGCATAGCCAATGTTCCACGGGTTTAGCAAGAGAGCGCAAGTACAAGGAGGTCACCTTAGCAAGATGTCGGTGTGCTCTCATTGAGAGATCTTGTGTAGTAGTATGGGGTTGAACCCATTCGTTGACGCTCATCCACATGTCACGTGTACCTTCACACAACAAAGACCAAGCAAAGTATATGTGTGCGTGATAGAGGAGCATATCATCAACGACATGTCCATTCATGTTCACAACACCGTTAGCACAACACAAATATATCAAGAATAAGGCATGTGCAAGGTCAATGTGTAAGAACTCCTTATGAACATCTTCCAAATGTGGAAACACAAAAACTCCCAATTGTGAGACGACCATGGTGTCCATCTCATGTAGAAACTCATTTCCATTGTTGCACTCAAGGCATCGGAAAGAGAAATTGTTCAACATCCTTGAAGCAATAAGTGGAGAATTTGGCAAAAACACATACGGAAGAGTGTCGAAAATATCATCAACATGTGTGCACACAAACCATTGAAAAGAGAAATTGGTCCTCATATTTGTTGCAACACATGACATATCATCCAAAAAGTTCACCAAGTAAACATTTGCACAACCGTGCGTGCCAACAAACCAAAGTAAAGAGAAATTGCTCAACTTGTTTGAGGCAACACCAATGGTAAAAATCACATCATCATGCTTGCAAAAGAACCACAAGAAAGAGAAATTGTTCGGCATGTTCAATGCAAAGCATGAGAAAGGTATTAGAGTCGGGTTCGATCTTGAACTCACTTGGATTATGCTCTCAAGAGCTCTCTTTGTCAACTCGTGCTCAATCGAGGTTGACATTGGCATTCTTGTACCTACACACACAATAGACAAAGCAAAGAACGTGTGTGCATGGTATATGAACACATCATCCATCATGATGGTCCATTTCTTTTGCACATCACCATTAGCATTAAGCAAAGCATCATAATAGATATGGTGAATATGCGGGGTAAACACATGAACATGCTCATCATGGATATGGGCAAAGTTTGAGAGAGCTATGGGAGGAATCTCATTTACAAGCATATTAACATTATGGCAAACCAAGCATTGGAAAGAGCAAGTATTCAACATTTTGGTTGCATTAATGGGAGAGTATTGCAAACATTTAGAGCAAAACATGTTCAACATTGTATCATGGTTGTCGACAAATGATGTAGCCCCGGTCACCGACGTCGCTACACCAAGACCATCAAGTGCAACCCCGCCTATCGTCGACGCTACACCATGGCCAAAGAGTCCCCCAAGTGGACCTTCAACCCTCACCCACGCTACACGCGACAAGGTGAACTCCTTCCTCTCGATACTCGACCTCGTAGATACCTTGAATGGAATGCTACCTTATGTCGACATGTTATATGTCATTAGGTACAAGAGTCATCGAGGACCGGAGAGGAGGAACACCCATGGTGCACGTAAGCGAGGGAAGGGAAGAGGAGCCATTCATCATGGTGCAAGGAAGAGAGAAGAAGAAGAGAAGAAGAAGAAGAAGAAGAAGAAGGAAAGAGGAGAAGAAGGCTGGCCGGCCCAGAACCCGGTTGGACCGGCCCCACGACCGGACTGTCCGGTTGCCGCCCGGTCGACCGGCCCTAGGACCGGACCACCCGGTCCCAGGCCCGGTCTGACCGGCCCCAAACCGGATCCGACGGGAATGACTCCCCAAGCTGCCTAAGTTATCCACTTGCGTACCTTTTCGGCCCAAGCTGGCTTGTACCTCTATATAAGCACCTAGGACCCCTCCTTTACCCCTTAGACAAGATGATAGCTTAAACATGAACTTGAGCTTTGTCTCCCTAGGGTTTCATCCCTCTGTAATCAAGGCAACCCTTGTTGTTGATTTGGATATTGTTGAGTGAGATTCTAGTGCAAGTCACTCTCTCTCCCTCACCAATCTCTTTTCTCCAACACCGATCTCTCACTCCGGGATTCTACCTCGCGTCTCTCCCGGGTTGATTCTATTGGCGTGGTCCATCGAGCCACGGGGGTAAGTATCGGTTGTATCGGGTTGGTGTGCGTGCGTGAGTCCTCGTGTTCTTCGTGTTCATCGTGTTCTTCGCGCTCTCCCACCTTTTCCCCTTTGGATTTCGGGTCAACCGCAAGATCGGGCCACACACGGGGTCTTAGACCTCATCATATGGTATCAGAGCCAGAGATACCTCATCATATGGTATCAGCAGCCTTTGGTTTCCGCGGATTTGACCCCCCACCCATCCAATTTCGTCTCTAAAAATTTTCCCCAAAAATCCCCAAAAATAGCCCTATTTTGCCTCTTGACCGATCTGCGATTTGGTTGCGTTTTGAGTGGTTTTGGTCCATGGATTTGGTGTTGGAGTGCTTGATCTACTATCTCCCCAACTTTTAGCCCCCAATTCCATCATTTCCCTTCGTTTTGGTCGATTTGGCTTGGTTTTCGCTCAAGAACAGGAGAGAGAAAATCTGCGCCCCGCGAAATCCGGTCGACCGGGCGCCAATCGGGCCGATGACCGGACAGCACAGCACCAGGCCGGTCAACCGGGCGGCAGACCGGGCGCCAGGACCGGGCGCCAACCGGGCGCCAACCGGGCGCAAACCGGGCCGAGAACCGGTCCAGCCGGGCTGTAGACCGGACGGGCCGGTCCGGGGCCTGGTCAACCGGGCGCCAACCGGGCGCCACCTCCACCACCACCTCCGCCAACCACCGCCACCCTCTCCGCCGCCGGCAAGCACCGCCACCCTCCCCAAACCACCGGGACACATCACCGCGGCTCCATAACCTCCGCCGCAACCGCAAGGGCATCGACACCACCACCACCGGCATACCACCGCCACCACCGCCAAGCTACTTTGACCGTTTTCTTCCGCTAACTTGTGTTTGCTTGTTCCGGTTTGAGTGCCTTGTTTGTGAAACTAACCCGCAGCTCCGAAGCAAGCGACGACATCCTCGGCACCCCGGACTTGCAAACGTACTCTTGACATCACCGTCTTCATCGCAAGTTGTGTGTTCCGACACCGCCTAACATCTAGGTATAACTTGCACCCCACCTTGTAACCCCTCTTCTTTTGCGATCTATCCTATCGAGCATTGCTTACCTAGTGTTGCGAGACATTGCACGTGGCCCCGATTGTGAGGTGTGTGTGTAGTGTGGAGTCAAGCTTCTAAGCAAAACTCGTGTGGCAAGATAGCAAGAGTGAGCTAACGCTAACATAGAGCGTGAAAAAGAAAGAAAAGCACAAAAAGAGTGCAAGTAGCACCATACACCCATACATACAAAAGTGTGAAAGTGCCACCATAGATACAAAAGAGTGCAAGTGTCACCGTGTACAAAAGAGTGTCATAAGCTTTTAAGCAAAAGAGAGATAAGAGAAGAGAGGCCACGTGTGAATCTTGTTGTCTCTTCCTTTGCAACCAAAGCTTTGATCTCTTCTTGTGTTAGTGTGACACCGAGCACCCTTGTTTAAGGGCTTCTTACACTTTTCCGCTCATTCCTTGGTCGCACTAACCCCGTTCATCTCGTGTGTGCGTTCCACATCTTTTCCGTGTTTATAGTGATCATCGCTTTGACATTTGAATTTTTGGATTTCACCCACTCTTGACAACATACTTGATTTCAGATTTCGTCTTTTGGCTTTCCACCACACTCACCTACCACCATACTTGCTAGCTTTTGCGTGTGTCTTTGTGTGAGTGCCCGATACAATTGTTCTAACTCTCGGTTTTGTTGGATCACCCCAATCTTGTCATACCACGGTAAGATTGCGAGGTAGTGTTCTTCCACTAACATACACCATATACATACCATCGTGCTAACATGGATAGCGAAGATGAGGATACGGAGGAGTACATGGAGCACTCCGAGGAGGACACCTCCTCAAGCACCGCGGATGTGGAGGAACATGTGGAGCTCGACACCGACTATGGCTCCGCGAGCATCACCTACATGACCGACATCGAGGAGCTCTACATCGACAATGGCTCCTCAAGCATGGATGACATGGTGGAGCACCACCTTGAGGACGACATCGACGAGCTCTACATCGACAATGGCTCGTCAAGCATCGACGACATGGTGGAGCACCACCTTGAGGACGACATCGAGGAGCTCTACATCGACAATGACTCCTCAAGCATGGACGACATGGTGGAGCAACGCCACGAGTACGACATCGACCCCATGGCGGAGCCTCACCTACACTCCACGATGAGCAAAGACGATGCTCCTACATACCCCTACTTGGCCAATGGAGCTACATATGAAGATGGAGGACCTCCACGATGGCACCATCATATGGATCATCAAGAGCGTCCTCATCATGATCGTCATCGCCACTCGTCTACGAGCTCCACAAGGCACCACCATGAGAGTGCTCATGCACAAGAGCGTCGACGTCAAGTACACCATATGGAGCATCAAGAGCGTCCCCATCATGAGCGTCATCGACACTCTTCTCCAAGCTCCACAAGGCGCGGCAAGCAACATGCCAAGTCGCATGAGCCATCATCTAGGCATGGCAAGGACCGTCATCGACATACGTCACCACATGAGCTTCGCCGCCACAAGCCACTTCATGATCGCCATCGACCAACACCTTCCACGAGTCTTCGACGACACCACTCAAGCCATGGTGATGATGTACGAAGACGAGAGCCTCGACATGACGGCGACAAACACCATCATAGGGTGTCCACTACTACAAGGACGGCAAGTGCACATCGCGCATACCTTCCTCATGAGGCGACTTCCACCTCTTGTGCCACCACAATGGCCCCTACTTCGCCATACGCCTATGGACTCCGATGCTACAAGTGCAAGCAACAAGGCCACCCTCCACGGGAATGTCCCAATCTACTATGTGAGGTGTGCAAGGCCAAGGGTCACGTGGCATGGCAATGCACAACGCCAAGCGCCAAGAAGCTCTACTTCGACAAGCTACAAGCACAAATCCCCAAGATGCCTATTGCGCCCACACTTCAAGATGAAGAACTCCAAGGCCATCGCAAGGGTGATGTGGATCCGAGCCTAGCTCTCCTCGTCACTACGGCGCCACCGCTTGAGGATGACTTGGGAGGCGATGGAGTTGAGCATGGTGACCATGGGATTCTCCCTTCACCTATGGAGGCGCATGGAGTTGAGATGGTTGAGCATGGGAATTTCCCTTCAACCAAGGAGGCGCATGGAGATGAGAAAGTCGAGCCTACTCCTATATGCTTGATTGATGAGTTGGTACCAATCCCATGTGAGGATGAGAGCCACTTAGCCCACTTGAGTGAGAGTGATAGTGAGTTGAGTGACTTCCACCCCATATGCGAGTTTGAGTGCTTCCATTTGGAGGACATGAGTGATACACAAAGTGAGTTGAGAGAGGTAGATGATAGGTCCATGGAGGACATCGCATTTGCTAACACATTAACCTCTCCCTCGTTTGTGTCTTCTTATGTTGCACTAGGTTCCACGGAGGACGAGTTCCCGCTCATGGAGACGATGTACATGGTGCATGAAGATGATGATATCTCACCATGCTTGCTCCAAGATGGACATGTCGACCACATGGATCCTCCTACTTCCACAACACCTACCTCAAATGAGTCGGCCTACAAAGGTAACAACATAGGTGTTGATGATGCCATGATCCCACTAGTGGACATGATGACTCATGAATGCATGCATGATCTTGATGACCCATTTGCTACGTCACATGCTACTTTCACGTTCCCATGTGATGCTTTGCTTGATAACATTGTTGATCATGTGAAATTGATTGCTTGTGATACCATGACCATGCCATGCTATGAGAGTTTCACGTTTTCCCCGCTTGCTTGCCATGATAATGATTATGATCATGCTTGTGTTGTGACACCCTTGATGAACACTTGCTCTTTACATAGGGTTGTCGACAACAATGATAACATGTTCCACATGCTTTGCCCCAAATGTTTACACCATTCAATGATCCTTGCATCCAAGATTGTGAACAATTGCTCTTTCTTATGCTTGGTATGCAAGAATGCTTATTTCATTGTCCATGAGATGGCCCCCATAGCCTTCTCCATTTTTGATGATCATGAGTTCCCACATGCCACGCATGCACCTTCATGCCATTTGCACTATCGCCATGCATTTCATACTATCTTGCTTGACACTAATGGTGATGTGCACAAGACATGGAACATCATGATGGATGATGTGTTCCTCTACCATGCACACACGCTTTTTGTTTTCTCTTTTGTGTGTATAGGTACCCGAATGACAACTTCCACCGCTACGGAGCATGAGCTCATGAAACGCGCAATTGAGAGCTACCCCAACAAGGACCCAACCCGCGGGAATCACACCAAAGGGTATGTTCCCACAAGCCTTCGCCCTCATGTGTTTCCGACTTGCCTTGTCGAGTTTCCGATTTGGTCCAACTCCTCGTCACCTCTTTTGCTTCTTATGCAACATATCTTGACACATCTTGTTGGCACAATGGTTGTTGTATGTCTTGATGTTATCATCATACACTCCGAGAATCTCAAGGACCATGTCATACATGTGAGAGACACCTTATGCATCTTGTGCCACATGTCACACAAAAAGTTGCTCTTCTTTGGATTTCTCATTTCATCTTTGGCAATTGCAATGGATTCTTTCACACTTGAGGACACTCATACTCGGCTCAAGCCAACCATACTCTCCCAAGTTCGAAGTCTCCATCGCTTGGCCATTGCACATAACAATTTTGCCCCAAATTTTGCCGCCGACACTTGCCTTTTGTTTGTTCCACTTGTTTGGGACAATGCTACACCACACATTTTTGACACCATACAACTCTTACATGCACAAATTTTTGCCCTTCCACATGTTGGATACACCCACACTCTTTTGGTTCCCATTTTTGCCAAATGCCTCTTGGAGCTTTCCCTTCGCAAGTGGTTTTTCTCCAAGTTCTTCTTCGACCGCGACTACCCAACTCTACATGGGACATCCGTCATGGACTACCTCTTCGATGAGGAGAAACAAGAGTCGAGGACGACTCTTCCCCAAGGGGGGGGAGATGATGTAGCCCCGGTCACCGACGTCGCTACACCAAGACCATCAAGTGCAACCCCGCCTATCGTCGACGCTACACCATGGCCAAAGAGTCCCCCAAGTGGACCTTCAACCCTCACCCACGCTACACGCGACAAGGTGAACTCCTTCCTCTCGATACTCGACCTCGTAGATACCTTGAATGGAATGCTACCTTATGTCGACATGTTATATGTCATTAGGTACAAGAGTCATCGAGGACCGGAGAGGAGGAACACCCATGGTGCACGTAAGCGAGGGAAGGGAAGAGGAGCCATTCATCATGGTGCAAGGAAGAGAGAAGAAGAAGAGAAGAAGAAGAAGAAGAAGAAGAAGGAAAGAGGAGAAGAAGGCTGGCCGGCCCAGAACCCGGTTGGACCGGCCCCACGACCGGACTGTCCGGTTGCCGCCCGGTCGACCGGCCCTAGGACCGGACCACCCGGTCCCAGGCCCGGTCTGACCGGCCCCAAACCGGATCCGACGGGAATGACTCCCCAAGCTGCCTAAGTTATCCACTTGCGTACCTTTTCGGCCCAAGCTGGCTTGTACCTCTATATAAGCACCTAGGACCCCTCCTTTACCCCTTAGACAAGATGATAGCTTAAACATGAACTTGAGCTTTGTCTCCCTAGGGTTTCATCCCTCTGTAATCAAGGCAACCCTTGTTGTTGATTTGGATATTGTTGAGTGAGATTCTAGTGCAAGTCACTCTCTCTCCCTCACCAATCTCTTTTCTCCAACACCGATCTCTCACTCCGGGATTCTACCTCGCGTCTCTCCCGGGTTGATTCTATTGGCGTGGTCCATCGAGCCACGGGGGTAAGTATCGGTTGTATCGGGTTGGTGTGCGTGCGTGAGTCCTCGTGTTCTTCGTGTTCATCGTGTTCTTCGCGCTCTCCCACCTTTTCCCCTTTGGATTTCGGGTCAACCGCAAGATCGGGCCACACACGGGGTCTTAGACCTCATCAACAAACCTAGGGAAAGAGCAATTGTTCGTCAAGGTTGTCACAACACAAGAATTAGCATCATCATTTTCATTGCAAGCAAAACGTGGGAAAGAGCAATTGTTCGACATATTGCAAGCAATAGGATAGAAATCGAAACACGCATAGCATGGCATGGACATATTATCATAAGCAACTACTTCCACATGATCAACAATGGTGGTATCACAAGTATCACAAGGGAAAGTGAAAGAAGCATATGACATGGCAATAGGATCATCCAACTCATGCATGCACTCACAAATCATCATGTCCACTAGTGGGATCATGGCATCATCAACACCCATATAGGTACCTTTGTAGTCCGACTCATTTGAAGTGGGTGTTGTGGAAGAGGTAGGCTCCATGTGGCCTCCATGTTCATCTTCAATCAAGCATGGTATGATATCATCATCTTCATGCACCATGTACATCTTCTTTTCCATGATCGGCGTCTCGTCATCCATGGGACCTAATGAGACACAAGGAAACACACTAGAGGTAGAGGGTAAGTTGTTAGAATTCGAAATGGCCTCACATGACTGTCGATCCCAACGAGGAGCAGAAGGTGTTGACAAGCAGTTTCGATGAAGGATTCACTGTAAATGCTCACAGACAAGTTGATGCGGGGTGGCCTTCGGACACCTCCACCTCAAGACCGTCAAGTGCAGCCCCGCCTATCGTCGACGCTACACCATGGCCAAGGAGTCCCCCAAGGGACCAACAACACAAACCCCCGCCATATATGTCAAGGTGAACTCTTTCCTCTCTATGGTTGACCTCAACACCAACTTGAATGGTATGCTACCTCATGCCTATCATCATGGTGTCCATAGGTGCCGACATCGACAAGGACCAAGAGAGAAGGAACTCCCACGGTGCAAGGAAGAGAGAAGAAGAAGAGAAGAAGAAGAAGAAGAAGAAGAAGAAGAAGAAGAAGAAGAAGAAGAAGGAAAGAGGAGAAGAAGGCTGGCCGGCCCAGAACCCGGTTGGACCGGCCCCACAACCGGACCGTCCGGTTGGCGCCCGGTCGACCGGACCTAGGACCGGACCACCCGGTCACAGACCCGGTCTGACCGGACCCAAACCGGATTTGACGGAAATGACTCACCAAACTGCCTAAGTTATCCACTTGCGTACCTTTTCGCCTTGCTGGCCATGTATGCCTATATAAGTAGCCTTGGACCCCTCCTTTACCCCTCAGACAAGATTTAGGCTTAGACATGAAGTTGAGCTTTGTCTCCCTAGGGTTTCATCCCCTTTGTATCAAGGCTACCCTTGTTGGATGATTGGATTTGGTGTGTGAGATTCTAGTGCTACCCACTCTCTCTCCCACTCCTAGATTCATCTCCCTCACCAATCTCTCCGCTCGGAATTCTACTGCGCGTCTCTTCCGGGTTGATTCTATTGGCGTGGTCCATCGAGCCACGGGGTAAGTATCGATTGTATCGGGTTGGTGTGCGTGCGTGAGTTCCTCGTGTTCTTCGTGTTCATCGTGTTCTTCGCGCTCTCCCTCTCTCCCCTCTTTGGATTTCGGGTCAACCGCAAGATCGGGCCACAAACGGGGTCTTAGACCTCATCATATGGTATCAGAGCCTTTGGTTTCCGCGGATTTGACCCCCCACCCACCCAATTTCATCTCTAAAAAATTTTCCCCAAAAATCCCCAAAAATAGCCCTAAATTGCCTCTTGACCGATCTGTGATTTTGTTGCATTTTGAGTTGTTTTGGTCCATGGATTTGGTGTTGGAGTGCTTGATCTACTATCTCCCCAACTTTTAGCCCCCAATTCCATCGTTTCCCTTCGTTTTGGTCGATTTGGCTTGGTTTCGCTCAAGAACAGGAGAGAGAAACTGCGCCCCGAGAAATCCGGTCAACCGGGTGCCAACCGGGCTGTAGACCGGACCACCCGGCGCCAGGGCCGGTCCAACCGGGCGCCAGACCGGGCGCCAACCGGGCGCCAACCGGGCCAGAACCCGGTCAACCGGGTTGTAGACCGGCCAGGCCGGCCCAGGGCCCGGTCAACCCGGCGCCAACCGGGCGCCACCACTACCACCACCTCCGCCAACCACCGCCGCCCTCTCCGCCGCCGGCAAGCACCGCCACCCTCCCCAAACCACCGGGAAACATCACCGCACCCCATAACCTCCGCCGCAACCGCAAGAGCATAGACACCACCACCACCGGCTTACCACCGCCACCACCGCCAAGCTACTTTGACCCATTTCTTCCGCTAACTTGTGTTTGCTTGTTCCGATTTGAGTGCCTTGTTTGTGAAACTAACCCGCAGCTCCGAAGCAAGCGACGACATCCGAGCTACCCCGAGCTTGCAACCGTACTCTTGACACCACCGCCATCATCGCAAGTTGTGTGTTCCGACATCGCCTAACATTTTCATCTAGGTATAACTTGCATTCCCCTTGTAACCACTCTTCTTTTGCGATCTATCCTATTGAGAATTGCTTATAAAGTGTTGCGAGACATTGCACGTGGCCCCGATTGTGAGGTGTGTGCGTAGTGTGGAGTCAAGCTTATAAGCAAAACTCGTGTGGCAAAATAGCAAAAGTGAGATAACGCTAACATAGAGCGTGAAAAAGAAAGAAAAACATAAAAAGAGTGCAAGTGCCATCATACATACAAAAGTGTACAAAGTGCCACCATATACAAAAAGAGAAAAAGCTTTTAAGAAAAAGAGAGAAAAGAGAAGAGAGGCTGCGTGTGAATCTTGTTGTCTCTCCGTTTGCAACCAAAGCTTTGATCTCTTCTTGTGTTAGTGTGACACCGAGCACCCTTGCTTAAGGGCTTCTTACACTTTTCCGCTCATTCCTTGGTCGCACTACACCCGTTCATCTCGTGTGTGCGTTCCACATCTTTTCCGTGTTTATAGTGATCATCGCTTTGACATTTGAACTTTTGGATTTCAACCACCCTTGACAATACACTTGATTTCGGATTTCGTCTTTTGGCTTTCCACCATACTCACCTAACACCATATTTGCTAGCTTTTGCATGTGCTTTTGTGTGAGTACCCGATACAATTGTTCTAACTCTCGGTTTTGTTTGATCACCCCAATCTTGTCATACCACGGTAAGGTTGCGGGGTAGTGTTCTTCCACTAACATACACCATATAGATCTTGTCGTGCTAACATGCATAGCGACGAAGAAGATACGGAGGAGTACACGGAGCACTTCGAGGATGATCCCTCTTCAAGCACCGCGGATGTGGAGGAACATATGGAGCTCGACACCGACTATAGCTCCACGAGCATCACCGACATGACCGGCATCGAGGAGCTCTACATCGACAATGGCTCCTCAAGCATGGACGACATGGTGGAGCACCACCTTGAGGACGACATCGACGAGCTCTACATCGACAATGGCTCACCACTCATGGACGACATGGTGGAGCAACGCCACGAGTACGACATCGACGACATGGTGGAGCAACACCACGAGTACGACATCAACACCATGGCGGAGCCTCACCTACGCTCCACGATGAGCAAAGACGATGCGCCCACGTACACCTACTTGGCCAATGGAGCTACATATGAAGATAGAGGACCTCCACGATGGCACCATCATATGGATCATCAAGAGCGTCCCCATCATGAGCGTCATCGACACACTTCTCCGAGCTCCACAAGGCGCCACCATGAGAGTGCTTATGCACAAGATCATCGACATCAAGGACATCATATGGAGCTTCAAGGGCGTCCCCAACATGATCGTCATCGACACTCTTCTACAAGCTCCACAAGGCGCCCCAAGCAATATGCCAAGTCGCATGAGCCATCATCTAGGCATGGCAAGGACCGTCATCGACTCACATCATCTCATGATAGTCGTCGACCACTACCACCTCATGGTCTACATCGAAATACGTCACCACATGAGCTTCGCCGCCACAAGCCACTTCATGATCGCCATCGACCAACATCCCCCAAGGATCTTCGAAGACACTCATCAAGACATGGTGATGAAGCACGACGACGAGAGCCTCTACATGAAGGCGACAAACACCATCATAGGGTGTCTACCACTCCAAGGATGGAGAAGGCACATCAAGAAGACCTTCCTCATAAGGCGACTTCTCCCTCTTGTGCCACCACCACAATGGCCCCTACCTCGTAACATGCCTATGGACTCCGATGCTACAAGTGCAAGCAACAAGGCCACCGCCCGCGGGAATGTCCCAATCTCCTATGTGAGGTATGCAAGGCCAAGGGTCACGAGGCATGGCAATGCACAAAGCCAAGCGCCAAGACGCTCTACTTCGACGAGCTACAAGCCCAAGACACCAAGAAGCCTATGGCGCCCACACTTCAAGAGGAAGACCTACAAGGCCAACGCAAGGATGATGTGGATCCGAGCTTAGCTCTCCACAACACTACGGCGCCACCAATGGAGGACGACTTGGAAGGCGATGGAGTTGAGATGGTTGAGCATGGGAACTTCCCTTCAACCAAGGAGGCGCATGGAGATGAGAAAGTTGAGCCTACTCCCCTATGCTTCATTGATGAGTTGGTACCCATCCCATGTGAGCATGAGAGCCACTTAGCCCACTTGAGTGAGAGTGATAGTGAGTTGAGTGAATTCCACCCCATATGTGAGTTTGAGTGCTTCCGTTTGGAGGACATGAGTGATACACTAAGTGAGTTGAGAGAGGTAGATGATAGGTCCATGGAGGACATCGCATTTGCTAACACATTAACCTCTCCCTCGTTTGTGTCTTCTTATGTTGCACTAGGTTCCACGGAGGACGAGTTTCCGCTCATGGAGACGATGTACATGGTGCATGAAGATGATGATATCTCACCATGCTTGCTCCAAGATGGACATGTCGACCACATGGATCCTCCTACTTCCACAACACCTACCTCAAATGAGTCAGCCTACAAAGGTAACAACATAGGTGTTGATGATGCCATGATCCCACTAGTGGACATGATGAATTTTGAGTGCATGCATGATCTCGATGATCCATTTGCTACTTCACATGCTACTTTCACTTTCCCATGTGATGCTTTGCTTGATAACATTGTTGATCATGTGGAATTGATTGCTTGTGATACCATGACCATGCCATGCTACGAGAGTTTCACTTTTTCCACGCTTGCTTGCCATAATGATCATGCTTGTGTTGTGACACCCTTGATGACCACTTGCTCTTTCCATAGGGTTGTCGACAACAATGATAAATTGTTCCACATGCTTTGCCCTAAATGTTTACACCATTCCATGATCCTTGCATCCAAGATTGTGAACAATTGCTCTTTCTTATGCTTGGTATGCAAGAATGCTTATTTCATTGTCCATGAGATGACCCCCATAGCCTTCTCAATTTTCGATGATCATGAAGTACCACATGCCATGAATGCACCTTCATGCCATATGCACCATCGCCATGCATTTCATACTATCTTGCTTGACACTAATGGTGATGTGCACAAGACATGGAACATCATGATGGATGATGTATTCATCTACCATGCACACACGCTTTTTGTTTTCTCTTTTGTGTGTATAGGTACCCGAATGACAACTTCCACCGCTACGGAGCATGAGCTCATGAAACATGCAATTGAGAGCTACCCCAACAAGGACGAGATACATGATCCAACCCATGGGATTCACGCCAAAGGGTATGTTCCCAAACGCCTTCGCCCTCGTGTGTTTTCGGCTTGTCTTGTCGACCTTACGGTTTGGACCAATGCCTCGTCACCTCTTTTGCCTCTTATGCAACATATCTTGACACATCTTGTTGGCACAATGGTTGTTGTATGTCTTGATGTTATCATCATACACTCCGAGAATCTCAAGGACCATGTCATACATGTGAGAGACACCTTATGCATCTTGTGCCACATGTCACTCATAAAGTTGCTCTTCTTTGGATTTCTCGTTTTATCTTTGGCAATTGAAATGGATTCTTTGACACTTGAGGATACCCATACTTGGCTCATGCCAACCATACTTTCCCAAGCTAGAAGTTTCCATCTCTTTGCCATGGCACATAACAATTTTGCCCAAAATTTTGCCGCCGATACGTGCCTTTTGATTGTTCCATTTGTGTGGGACAATGCTACACATCACATTTTTGACACTTTACAAACCAAACTTTTACATGCACAAACTTTTGCCCCACCAAATTTTGAATACATCGACACTCTTTTGGTTCCCATTTTTGCCAAATGCCTCTTGGAGAAACGACTTGATGCTTCGTATTTGAGTGAGAGCCTCTTGTTCGCCGATCACCAAGTTGGCATCCACAAGCTTTCCATTCGCAAGTTGTTTTTCCCCAAGTTCTTCTTCGACCGCGACTTTGTCCATCCATTACTACATGGGAGAACCATCATGGCCTACATCATCGTTGAGGAGGAACAAGAGTCGAGGGCGACTCTTCCCCAAGGGGGGGGAGATGATGGGGTGGCCTTCGGACACCTCCACCTCAAGACCGTCAAGTGCAGCCCCGCCTATCGTCGACGCTACACCATGGCCAAGGAGTCCCCCAAGGGACCAACAACACAAACCCCCGCCATATATGTCAAGGTGAACTCTTTCCTCTCTATGGTTGACCTCAACACCAACTTGAATGGTATGCTACCTCATGCCTATCATCATGGTGTCCATAGGTGCCGACATCGACAAGGACCAAGAGAGAAGGAACTCCCACGGTGCAAGGAAGAGAGAAGAAGAAGAGAAGAAGAAGAAGAAGGAAAGAGGAGAAGAAGGCTGGCCGGCCCAGAACCCGGTAGGACCGGCCCCACAACCGGACCGTCCGGTTGGCGCCCGGTCGACCGGACCTAGGACCGGACCACCCGGTCACAGACCCGGTCTGACCGGACCCAAATCGGATTTGACGGAAATGACTCACCAAACTGCCTAAGTTATCCACTTGCGTACCTTTTCGCCTTGCTGGCCATTTATGCCTATATAAGTAGCCTTGGACCCCTCCTTTACCCCTCAGACAAGATTTAGGCTTAGACATGAAGTTGAGCTTTGTCTCCCTAGGGTTTCATCCCCTTTGTATCAAGGCTACCCTTGTTAGATGATTGGATTTGGTGTGTGAGATTCTAGTGCTACCCATGATGAGGTCTAAGACCCCGTGTGTGGCCCGATCTCGCGGATTGACTTCGAAACCAAGGGGGAAGATGGGAAAACGCGAGGAACACGAAGAACACGGCGATGAACACGAGGAATTCCGAGACTCACGCACACACACAACCCGATACACCCGATGCTTACCTCCGTGGCTCGATGGACCACGCCAATAGAATCTCCGAGGAAGAGACACGCGGTAGAATTCCCCGGGGAGAGATTGGGATTGGAGAAGAAGAGCTTGGTGAGGGAGAGAGAGTATCTTGTACTAGAATCTCACTCAACAAGTTCCAAATCAACAACCAAGGTGCCTTGATTACAGAGGGATGATACCCAAGGGAGACTAAGCTCAAAGTTAGGTTTAAGTTCAAAACAAGTCTAAAGAGCTAAAGGGGCGTCCTGGGGGTATTTATAGTCTTACAAGGCGTCACAGGCCGAAAAGGTAAGTTCGGGCCGAAAAGATAACTTAAGTCGTGCAGGCCGGTCGAGGCCGGTCGGACGGGCTGTGGACCGGGCAGTCCGGTTTCAGACCGGGCCTGGGACCGGCGGCGACCGGACGAGGCTCCAAGTCCCCCTGGATGGCGCCCGGATGTCACGAGCGCAAATCCCGATTGCTGACCGGGCGGTCCGGTCAGAGGCCGGCCGACCGGGCGTGGACCGGGTGATCCGGTCGAGGAGCCGATCGACCGGGTTCTGGACCGGCCGTCCGTCTTCTCTTCCTTGCGCTCTTCGGGCGACTTCCTGTCCAGCTCCATGTCCATCTTCGTGTCCATCTTCTTGTCCAGCTGCTCCTCTCCTCCCTTTGACCATGGCGTATCCTCCTCTTGGTGACCTTGATGCTCCTTGTACCTAATGACACATAACACGTCGGCATGAGGTAGCAATCCATCCAAAGGTGTACCAAGATCAAGGGTGGTGAGGAGCGAGTTCACCTCATCATGTAGCGCTTTGACTCGGGCTCGTGTCATCGGTCCACTTGGGGGACTTGTTGGTCTTGGTGTAGCGACGTCGGTGACCGGGGCTACATCATCTCCCCCCCTTGGGAAAGAGTCGTCCTCGACTCTTGCACTTCCTCATCTCCATGATAGGGTGACAAGTCCGAGACGTTGAACGTGTTGCTCACCAAGTACTTGGATGTTGGTATGTCGATGACGTAAGCGTTGTCGTTGATGCGTTTGAGGACCTTGAAGGGGCCATCTCCTCTTGGCTTGAGCTTGGAGTTGCGCTCATGGGGGAACCGTTCCTTCCGGAGGTGGATCCAAACGAGGTCTCCTTCTTCGAATATCCTTGCCTTCTTCTTGGCGTTGATGTGGTTGGCTTGACGAAGAACATGTGCTTGTATGGTTGCCCTTGTCTCTTCATGTAGTTTCTTGACGGCGGCGGCGCGCTTGTCGAAGTCCATGTTGATGCGCTCGTGGAGGAAGCGGAAGTATGTCGAGTGCCGTGTAAGGCTCGAAGCCATAGACGACCATGAAGGGGCTTCGTGATGTAGTCTTGTGCTTGGCGCGGTTGTAGGCGAACTCGGCGTGAGGGAGGCACTCCTCCCATGACTTCAAGTTTTTCTTCACGAGAACACGTAGGAGGGTGGAGAGGCTTCGATTGACCACTTCCGTTTGGCCGTCCGTTTGCGGGTGCGATGATGATGAGAATAGAAGCTTCACTCCAAACTTTGCCATGAGCGACTTCCAAAGATAACTCATGAACTTGACGTCTCGATCCGACACAATGGTTTGCGGTACTCCATGTAGGCGGACAATTTCCCTGAAAAACAATGAAGCAATGTGTGAAGCATCGTCGCTCTTATGGCAAGGTATGAAATGAGCCATCTTAGAGAATCTATCCACTACAACAAATATGGAATCATGACCATGCTTAGTACGAGGCAAGCCTAGGACGAAATCCATGCTAATATCGGTCCATGGTGCATAAGGAATAGGCAATGGCATGTAAAGACCATAAGGGTTGGAGGTAGACTTAGCTTGTAAGCATGTTGTGCACCGACGGCAAAGGCGCTCCACATCTCGCTTCATCTTTGGCCAATAGTAGTGGGTTGAGAGCATGGCATATGTCTTGTCACGGCCAAAGTGGCCCATAAGACCGCCTCCATGAGACTCTTGCAAAAGCAATTTTCGAAGCGAAGACTCGGGAATGCAAATCTTGTTAGCTTTGAACAAATAGCCATCATGCAAATAGAAATCATCCACTCCTCGCTCAACGGAGCACTTCTCAAAAATGGGTGCAAAGAAAGAATCGGAAGGATAGAGTTCTTTGATCTCCTCAAGTCCCAAAACATGAAAATCCAAACGAGTTAGCAAAAGGGTGTTTTTGCGGGAAAGAGCATCCGCCACAACATTGTCCTTGCCCTTCTTGTATTTGATCACATATGGGAAGGACTCAATGAACTCGACCCATTTTGCATGTCGTTTGTTCAAGTTGTGTTGGCTTTTCAAATATTTCAAGGACTCATGGTCGGAATGAATGATAAAATCTTTTGGCCAAAGATAGTGTTGCCAAACTTCAAGAACACGAACCAAAGCGTAGAGCTCCTTGTCATATATAGGATAGTTGAGGCGTGCGCCATCTAACTTCTCGCTATAGTATGCCACGGGTTTGCCCTCTTGCATAAGAACACCACCGATACCAAGCCCACTTGCATCACACTCAATCTCAAAAGTTTTGGCAAAATTTGGAAGAACAAGAAGTGGAGCTTCGGTAAGGCGTTTCTTCAACTCATCAAAAGCATTTTGTTGGGCCTTGCCCCAAACAAACGGAACATTCTTTTTGGTAAGCTCATTCAAAGGGCAAGCAATGGTGCTAAAGTCTTTGACAAAGCGGCGGTAAAACCCGGCAAGTCCATGGAAGCTTCGGACTTGGCCAACATTTGTAGGGGTAGGCCAATTATGGATGGCCTCCACCTTGGAAGAATCAACTTCAATCCCATTAGCGGAAACCACAAAACCAAGGAAAACCAATTTGTTTTGAGCAAATGTGCACTTGGGGAGGTTAGCATAAAGCTTTTCATGGCGCAAGATGCACAAGACTTCTCTCACATGTTGCACATGGTCCTCGAGGTTTTTGCTATAAACAAGAATATCATCGAAGTAGACAACCACGCTCTTGCCAATGAGAGGACGCAAGATGTGATTCATGAGGCGCATGAAAGTAGAAGGAGCATTGGAAAGACCGAAAGGCATAACGAGCCATTCATAGAGACCAAGTTTGGTCTTGAATGCCGTTTTCCATTCATCACCAATAGCCATGCGGATTTGATGGTAACCACTACGCAAATCGATTTTAGAGAAAATCGTGGCACCACTAAGTTCATCAAGCATATCATCTAAACGCGGAATGGGATGGCGGTAACGGACGGTAATGGCATTGATGGGGCGACAATCCATACACATCCGTTGCGTCTCATCCGGTTTAGGCACAAGAATCACGGGAACCGCACAAGGGCTAAGGCTTTCTCGGACGTACCCTTTGGCGAGGAGATCTTGGATTTGGCGGTTGATCTCCTTGGTCTCTTCGGGGTGGTGCGGTAAGCGGCACGGTTTGGGAGCAGAGCGCCGGGTATGAGGTCGATGCGGTGTTCTATGCCTCGGAGTGGTGGTAGTCCATGAGGGAGCTCGTCGGGGAAGACGTCTCGAAATTCCTGCAAAAGAGACAACAAAGACGGAGGAATGTTGGTTAAGTCGTTAGTCTCCGACGCGGGTCCCTTGCATATGAGCACATAGTGCAATATGGTGGATGGGTTCTCTTGGAGCTCTCTCCACTCACTCTTGGTGGCTAGAAGGACACTCTTGGGCTCACTCATGTATGGCTTGTGGCGCTCACTCTCTTTGTGGTGGGTCGCTCCCTCTCCTCTCATCTCACTATGGTGGGTGCGGAGTTGTGCCCTCGCTAAAGCCTTCGCATTATCCGCGATGATTTGGCTAGGAGTCATCGGGCGCAACTCGAACTTCTTGTCGTTGACCTTGAAGGTGTATGTGTTGGAGAGTCCATCATGTATAGCCTTCTTGTCATATTGCCAAGGGCGGCCAAGCAACATGTGGCACACCGTCATGGGTACCACGTCACACTCGATGGTGTCCTCATAAGGGCCGATCTTGAAGTTGACGGTGACGGTATGTTGTATCTTGACGTTGCCCTTGTCACTCAACCATTGGATATGGTAGGGGTGAGGATGCTTGCGGAGAGTGAGGTGGAGCTTCTCACACAACTCGGTGCTTGCAAGGTTATGGCAACTTCCACCATCTATGATGACCTTGATCGACTTGCCACCAATTCCGGCACGGGTTTGGAAGATGTTGCACCGTTGTTCTTCCATATCATGAGGTTGTGTGGTTAGCACCCTTGTGACCACAAGTGAGGGACTTGGGTCATGTTCACATAAGAGAGGATCTTCTCCACTTTCTTGCTCATAAGCTTCTTCACTTTCCACGGCGGCTTGCACAAGGGCTTCATATTCATCCTCATCAAGAGTCTCGATGTCACCATTCTCCATAGTGATCATGACCTTGGTGTTCTTGCACTCAAACGATTTGTGACCTTGGGTGCCACACTTGAAGCAAGTGACACTAGAGGGTCCCGTGGATGCCTTAGAGGAGGCGGTGGAGGAGACCGTTTGCTTCATGCGACTTTGGATAGTCGGCTTCTTGGAAGGTGTAGAGGATGCGTCGGCCTTGGCACTTGTAGCATAAGGAGTTGATGTAGTAGGAGGAGTCGATGTAGCGAGCTTGGAGGAGAAATAGGACTTGGCCTTGGAGTACTTGATGTCCTCAATCACTTGGCGCTCGGCCTTCGATGCTTGGTGGACTAACTCAACCATGTTGGAGTAGGGTTGGAACTCGACAATCCTCTTGATAGGATAATTAAGGCCATTGAAGAAGCGGGCAATGGTTTGTTCCTCGGACTCTTGGATGTTGGCTCGCATCATAGTGAGCTCCATCTCCTTGTAGAACTCCTCAACGGTCTTGGTGCCTTGCTTCAACTTTTGGAGCTTGTTGAAGAGGTCGGTCATGTAGTGTGCGGGGACAAAGCGAGCATGCATCTCCTTCTTCATATCTTCCCAAGTGTCAATAGGAGGTTCACCCTTTTCTTCTCGAAGAGTGAGTACTTGCTCCCACCAAGTGTTGGCGTAGTCTTCAAACTCGAGAGACGCCATAGCCACCTTCTTGGCACCGGAGTAGTTGTGGATGCGGAAGATCTTGTCCACCTTGAGTGCCCATGAGAGGTAGGCCTCGGCATCTTCTTCTCCCTTGAACTTTGGCATGGTGAACTTTAGTCTTCCAAACATGTTCTCTTCATCCTCCAAGGTTCTTCTACGAGGAGGGGCGCCTTCATCTCTTGCGGCTAGAGGTGGAATAGGAGGTCTTCTACGGCCAACCATAGCATTGGGTTGGCGTTGGAGTTGAACACTTGCTTCACTTGGTTCACGGTGAGGATGTGGTTGAAGATCTTGTCGCGGTTGAGGACGATGCTCAATGTTGGGTCTCTCATCTTGATCATGGTGAAGCTCTCCTCGTCCACGTT
Source organism: Lolium perenne (assembly GCF_019359855.2). Classification (NCBI taxonomy): domain Eukaryota; kingdom Viridiplantae; phylum Streptophyta; class Magnoliopsida; order Poales; family Poaceae; genus Lolium; species Lolium perenne. The sequence goes on from NC_067245.2 coordinate 133,090,743, forward strand.
GGTCATGGCGAGGGTGGCGACGAAGATCTCGCCGAGGTGGATCTTGAGGATCTTGGTCTTGGGGATGGCCATCACGCCCATGGTGGGCATGGCGATCCGCTTGGTGATGATCTTGTGGAAGGTCTTGAGCATGTGGAGGACGCTCATGTGGACGCGCATGGCGATGTATTTCTCCACGCCTAGAGTTGGAGCGGGAGTCTTCATGACGAGCATGTGAGCGATGAGGTCGATGATGGTCTTCACGCCTTGAAGAAGAGCTTGGGGACGATAGGCCACCATGAGAGTAATGGTCTTCATGCCTTGAGGAAGAGCTTGATGAAGAGGAAGTAGAGCGGTGTCGACGATGGCGACCCAAGTTGGTGATGGCGCGCTCGAGGCTATCCATGCGCCGCTCCATGTTGGCATCATTGGCCGCCATTTGGCCATTCAAGTTGTCCGTAGCTTCACGAAGAAGGGCCAAGTCGTGGTTCACGGTGGAGAAGTTGTGAGCCACTTCATCGTATTGCTCATCGATGCGCGTCTCGAAGAGGGAGAGTTGCTCCTTGAACTCTTGTCGTTGCGTCCATAGGTTGTGTTGAGTAGCCAACCTCTCGGTGTTGCGAAGGATCTCTTCATCCCTATTGGTATCTCCGTTCCTATCCATGATGGAAAGACAAGAACTATGTTGTGTATGTTAGTGGAAGGAGACTACCTCGCACTCTTACCAAGGTAAGATAGTATTGAGGCAATCCACCAAACCGAAAGCAAGATCAAGTGTATCGGGAACACACGCAAAACCACACGCAAAAGCTAGCAAATATGGTGTTAGGCGAGTGTTGTGGAAAGCCAAAAGACAAATCCAAGATCGAGTATGTTGTTAAAAGTGGGTAAAGTCCAAAAATCCAAATGTCAATGTGAAGATCACTATAAACACGGAAAAAGTTGTGGAACACACACACGAGATAAGCGGGGTTAGTGCAACCAAAAGTGAGCGGAAAAGTGTACGTATAAGTGCTCGGTGTCACACTAACACAAGGAGAGCCAAAGCTTTGGTTGCAAAGGAAGAGACAACAAGATTCACACGTGGCCTCTCTTCTCCTATCTCTCTTTGCTTAAAAGCTTTTTCTCGTTTGTATATGGCGGCACTTGCACTCGTTTGTATCTTTGGTGGCACGTGGACACTTTGTATGTATGGGCGTATGGATGTATGGGGGTGCTACTCGCACTCTTTTTGTGTTTTTGGGGCTTTTTGACGCACTATGTTAGCGTTAGCCTTGCTTTTGCTATCTTGCCACACGAGTGTTTGCTTGGGTGCCTTACTCAACGCGACACACACACCTCACAATGCGGGGCCACGTGCAATGTCTCGCAACACTAAACAAGCAATGCTCGATGGGATAGATCGCAAAAGGAAGAGGGGTTACAAGGTGACCTGCAAGTTATACCTGCGATGATGGTGGTGGTGGTGGTGGTGGTGGTGGAGATCGCCGGAAGACGAGGTCGAAGGAGTGGCGTTGCGTCGCCCGGTCGGAGGCCCGGTTGGACCGGGTTGTGGACCGGCCCGGCCGGTTGTATGGCCGGTCGACCGGCTTCTGGACCGGACCGGCCGATGCAGAGCCCGGTTGACCGGTGCTCAACCGGATCGCACGATTTCTCTCTCCTGTTCTTCACGAAAACCAAGCCAAATCGACCAAATCGAGGGGAAACGATGGAATTGGAGGCTAAAAGTTGGGGAAATAGTAGATCAAGCACAACAACACCAGATCCACGGACCAAAACCACTCAAAACGCAACCAAATCACAGATCGGTCAAGAGGCACTTTGGGGCTATTTTTGGGGATTTTTTGTAAAATTTTCTAGGAACGAAATCGGGTGGGTGGGAGGTCAAATCCGCGGTAACCAAGAGCTTCTGATACCATATGATGAGGTCTAAGACCCCGTGTGTGGCCCGATCTCGCGGATTGACTTCGAAACCAAGGGGGAAGATGGGAAAACGCGAGGAACACGAAGAACACGGCGATGAACACGAGGAACTCCGAGACTCACGCACACACACAACCCGATACACCCGATGCTTACTTCCGTGGCTCGATGGACCACGCCAATAGAATCTCCGAGGAAGAGACACGCGGTAGAATTCCCCGGGGAGAGATTGGGATTGGAGAAGAAGAGCTTGGTGAGGGAGAGAGAGTATCTTGTACTAGAATCTCACTCAACAAGTTCCAAATCAACAACCAAGGTGCCTTGATTACAGAGGGATGATACCCAAGGGAGACTAAGCTCAAAGTTAGGTTTGAGTTCAAAACAAGTCTAAAGAGCTAAAGGGGCGTCCTGGGGGTATTTATAGTCTTACAAGGCGTCACAGGCCGAAAAGGTAAGTTCGGGCCGAAAAGATAACTTAAGTCGTGCAGGCCGGTCAGGGGGCCGGTCAGACCGGGCCTGTGACCGGGCAGTCCGGTTTCAGACCGGGCCTGGGACCGGGCGGCGACCGGACGAGGCTCCAAGTCCCCTGGATGGCGCCCGGATGTCATGAGCGCAAATCCCGGTTGCTGACCGGGCGGTCCGGTCTGGAGGCCGGTCAGACCGGGCTGTGGACCGGGTGATCCGGTCAGGGAGCCGGTCTTACCGGGTTCTGGACCGGCCGTCCGTCTTCTCTTCCTTGCGCTCTTCGGGCGACTTCCTATCCAGCTCCATGTCCATCTTCGTGTCCATCTTCTTGTCCAGCTGCTCCTCTCCTCCCTTTGACCATGGCGTATCCTCCTCTTGGTGACCTTGATGCTCCTTGTACCTAATGACACATAACACGTCGGCATGAGGTAGCAATCCATCCAAAGGTGTACCAAGATCAAGGGTGGTGAGGAGCGAGTTCACCTCATCATGTAGCGCTTTGACTCGGGCTCATGTCATCGGTCCACTTGGGGGACTTGTTGGTCTTGGTGTAGCGACTTCGGTGACTGGGGCTACATCAACCCACTCTCTCTCCCACTCCTAGATTCATCTCCCTCACCAATCTCTCCGCTCGGAATTCTACCGCGCGTCTCTTCCGGGTTGATTCTATTAGCGTGGTCCATCAAGCCACGGGGTAAGTATCGATTGTATCGGGTTGGTGTGCGTGCGTGAGTTCCTCATGTTCTTCGTGTTCATCGTGTTCTTCACGCTCTCCCTCTCTCCCCTCTTTGGATTTCGTGTCAACCGCAAGATCGGGCCACAAACGGGGTCTTAGACCTCATCACAAGTATTCAGGGGGTTTTGATGTAGCAGATGAATAAAGTACGGGTAAGTAAAGTGCGAGAGAAATAATTGCAGCAAGTGGCCCAATCCTTTTTAGCACAAAGGACAAGCCGGTTTGTTTACTTATAATGACCAAACGTTCTTGAGGACACACGGGAATTTAGTCTAGTGCTTTCGCTTCATATAGCTGATTAATCTTCATTGTTTTGATAAGTGTTGTGTGTGTGAACCTATGCTAATGCACCGCCCTTCCTAGGACTAATACATACTTGTGATTATACCCCTTGCAAGCATCCGCAACTACAAGAAAGTAATTAAGATAAATCTAACCACAGCCTTAAACTCTGAGATCCTGCTATCCTTCCTGCATCGATATACCAACGGGGGTTCAGGTTTCTGTCACTCTGGCAACCCCGCAATTGGCAAACGAGTACAAGATGTATTCTCCTAGGCCCATAAAGGTGAAGTATCATGTAGTCGACATTCACATGATAACTAGAAGAATAACACCTCAACTTAAATATCATAACATTGAATATTACTCAACCATAATTCACTACTAACATTTAGACTTCACCCATGTCCTCAAGAACTAAACGAACTACTCACGAGACATCAGATGGAACATGATCAGAGGTGATATGATGATGAATAACAATCTGAACATAAACCTTGGTTCAATGGTTTCACTCAATAGCATCAATAACAAGTAGAAATCAATACCGGGAGAGTTTCCCCTATCAAACAATCAAGATCCAACCCAAATTGTTACAGCGGTGACGAGGTGCAGCGGTGGAGATGGCGGTGATGATGATGGAGATGATGGTGATGATGATGGAGATGATGTCCAGCTCGATGACGGTGACGATGGCGTCGATTTCCCCCTCCGGGAGGGAATTTCCCCGGCAGATTTCAGCCTGCCGGAGAGCTCTTTTCTCTCTGGTGTTTTCCGCCCCGCAGAGGCGGCTGTGACTCTTCGCGACTATCCTCTGGAGCTTAGGTTTTCGGGACGAAGATGTACGCGAAGGAGAGGAGGCCAGAGGGGGCTGTGGGCCCCCTCCCCACATGGCGGCGCGGCTAGGGCAGGGCCCGCGCCGGCCTATGAGGGGGGCCCATGGCAGCCCTCCTCGGCTCCTCCTTCTGGCTCTCTTCGTCTTCTGGAAAAATAGGATTTTTCATATAATTTCCGTCAATTGTTGATCTTCCGAAATATTGCATTCTGACGGCGCTTTTTCCAGCAGAATCCTGACTCCGGTGCGCGATCCTCCAATAATCATGAAACATGCAAAATATATGAAATAACATAAGTATCACCTCTAAATACGAAATATATCAATGAATAACAGTAAATTATGATATAAAATAGTGATGCAAAATGGACGTATCAACTCCCCCCAAGCTTAGACTTCGCTTGTCCCCAAGCGAAACTGAACTCGGTAAACAGGACCACATGTTTATGGAGTGAAAAGTCGATAAACAAAATACGGACAAGAAGCATCATATTAATTCACACAAGACATTCTAGTGAACAACTTCCTCATATAATTCAACTTGAAACAAGTAGAAGGTAATCACAAATAAAGGTGCATAAGAAATCATAGTTGGTGATGGCAAACTTCGTTCTTGGTCAGAGAACAATTAACAGATTATGTTAAAGCTTATATGGCACAACTTGCATACTCAATCATAATAATCTCTCAAAATCATTGATAACTTTCAAAGCTATATTCATTCAGATAAAACTTGTACTAAATAAGGAAGAGTAAAAGACATGATGAAGTAGATCACAATATAAATGGTTTGATCACAACAACTCGAATACTTGCTTAAGATGGAGGGAAATATGTCTACTGACTCAACATAAAGTAAAAGACAGGCCCTTCGCAGAGGGAAGCAGGGATTAACTCATGTGCTAGAGCTTTTTCAGTTTTGAAATCATATAAAGAGAATAAAAGTAATATTTTGAGAGGTGTTTGTTGTTGTCAACGACTGGTAGCGGGTTCTCTAACCCCCTTGCCAGACAAACTCTCGAAGAGCGGCTCCCATAAAGTTTTATTTTTGGTTGACACTGCTTCCAACCTTTGCTTTCACAAACCATGGCTAACTGAATCCTCGGGTGCCTGCCAACAATCTCATACCATGAAGGAGTGCCTTTTTATTTTAGTTTTATTTGGATGACACTCCTCCCCTCCTTTGCTTTCTCAAGCCATGGCTAACCGAATCCTCGGGTGCCGTCCAACAATCACATACCATGGAGGAGTGTCTATTGTAAAATTATGAAAGTTAATTTAATCAGGGCTGGGAACCCCATTGCCAGCTCTTTTTGCAAAATTATTGGATAAGCGAATGAAGCCACTAGTCCATTGGTGAAAGTTGCCCAACAAGATTGAAAGATAAAACACCACATACTTCCTCATGAGCTATAAAACATTGACACAAATAAATGATGATAAATTTTTAATTGTTTAAAGGTAGCACACGAAGTATTTACTTGGAATGGCAGAAAATACCATGTAGTAGGTAGTTATGGTGGACACAAATGGCATAGGTTTGGGTTAAGGTTTGGATGCACGAGAAGCATTCCCTCTCGGTGCAGGTTTTTGGCTAGCAAGGTTAATTAGCAAGCATAAGAGTTGAGGGAAACAAACAAATATACATGTGATAGAAACAATCATGCATCTTCCTTGTAAGCACAAACAATTTTAACTTCAGAATAATAAGCTTAAGAGCTAACAAGAAAGAACGACAATGAAACAACATATCTACATGTATTTCTCTTTTCTACTTAAACCTCAAAGTGTTGTTGCTATTGACCAATGCTAAGTTTGCCAAAACCAAATAGATTTATCCAATGCTCCCAAAGTGATACCAATACTAATAACAAGATCAATCATATAATAGAGATTGCAAACTAAAATAAGATGTGCAATATGTAAATGATAAGACTTCTCATTAATATTCCATAACGATAACTCACACCAAGGGATACATAGACAACCAACTAAGAAGAGATACTTCCACACTGCAACCTATCTTATATGATAACTTCCCTACTCATGATATGACACTACTTGATAGTAAAAAGTAAAAGATAGTGATGATGTGATACCGCGACACTCCCCCAAGCTTGGAACAAACCAAGGGGATGCCAATACCGATGATGAATTACTCCTTCGGTGGTGGTGGTGATGAATTCTTGACAAGCTTCTCAACAAGCTCCTGAAGCTCATCAATCTTGTACATGAGGTTGCGAATCGTCTCTGAATTGTGCTCGACGCGGTTAAGAAGTATGTCCGATGGCGAGCCCCAACTCTTGGAGTTATTTCCCCACTCTTCAGCTTCAGGCTTCATCCTTCCTGCAGTGTTAGAACGATCTATATCCCAATTGCTAGGCAATGCTGCCTTGGGAGTCCTTTCAATTTGACTATTGTAAATTAGATTGCGGAAGGGATGGTACGTGCCTGGAGAAGATGTCTTTGGAGCTAAGTAGTGACGTGGAACCCTTCCTCCGGTGCGAATTCTTGCGCTCCTCTTGGCACTGAAAGGGTTTTCCACCACCTCGATGCTTGCGATGGCAGCACGCGGGTATGCACACGAGTCTTCCTCCACTTCTTCTTCATCTTCTTGCTTGACGCTCTCGTCCACCTCTTTCCACTCGGGATCTTGACTATCTTCGTCCGAAAGCCCCTTGCCCTTGTTGTTGGAGACCATGGTGCTTCTAGATCAAAGACAGATCCTGGCAGAAAACAGCTCGAAACAAAACACGTCGAGAAAACGATATACGGACCTCCAGGGGTCCGGGGGATTACATAGCAGGAATTTTTACGTCAAAAGGAAAGTACCAGGTCGAACCAGAGTCGGAGAGGGGCAACGAGGTGGCCTCCTCATATGGCGGCGCGGCCAGGCTGGGGCCCGCGCCGGCCTATGGGGGCACACCCTCGTGCGTCTCCTCCACTCCGTTTCGATCTCATAATTTTTCATATTTTCCAAAAAACAGCAAAAACATTGTTCGGAAAGTAAAACGCGAACTTTTTATTACCAGTACTATTACCTATTCAAAGTCGAATTCTGCCGGATTGCCAATTTGGCCTTTGATGAAAGTTTCCGGAGTTTCCACTCGAATAACATCAACATCTTCATTATAAGAATCACATGAGATATAATGCTTGAGTCTTTGTCCATTCACCACTTGTGAGGCATCGCCTTGGAGACAACTAATTTTAATCGCCCCTGAACGATATACCTCCTCAACGACATAGGGTCCTTCCCTCTTTGAGAGTAATTTCCCTGCAAAGAATCTGAGACGAGACCGATACAATAGGACTTTATCCCCAATATTAAATTCTCTTTTGATAATTCTTCTATCGTGCCATTTTTTAACTTTCTCTTTAAAGAGTTTAGCATTTTCATAAGCTTCACTTCTCCACTCATCTAGAGAACTCAATTGTAGCAATCTCTTCTTACCGGCAAGTTTAGGATCTTTATTTAGTTCTCTTACAGCCCAATAAGCTTTGTGCTCTAGTTCTAAAGGTAAATGACAAGCTTTTCCATAAACCATTTTATACGGTGACATACCCATGGGATTTTTATAAGCAGTTCTATAAGCCCATAGTGCTTCCTTCAATTTACTAGCCCAATTCTTTCTAGATTTATTAACAGTCTTTTGCAAGATAGATTTGATCTCTCTATTTGATAGTTCTACTTGCCCACTAGTTTGAGGATGATAAGCAGAAGCAATTCTATGATTAATACCATATTTAGCAATAGTTTTTCTAAAACCACCATGAATAAAATGAGAACCTCCATCAGTCATAATATATCTAGGAACTCCAAATCTAGGAAAAATAATATCTAAATGCATTCTTAAAGAAGTCTCACCATCAGCACTTTTTGTGGGTATGGCTTCCACCCATTTAGTAACATAATCGACAGCAACAAGTATATGAGTGTTACCTTCTGAAGAGGGGAAAGGTCCCATGAAGTCAAATCCCCAACAATCGAATGGTTCAATAACAAGAGTATAATTCATAGGCATTTCATTGCGTTTAGAGATATTACCAACCCTTTGACATTCATCACAGGATAAAATAAACTTCCTTGCATCTTTGAAGAGAGTTGGTCAATAAAAACCTGATTGTAGAACCTTTTGCGCGGTTCCATCTCCGGCGTGATGTCCTCCATAAGCACTACCATCACATTTACTCAATATCTCTTGTTGTTCATATTCGGGAACACATCTTCGCAGAATACCATCCACTCCTTTATATAAGTGTGGGTCATCCCAAAAATAATGCATCAAGTCATAAAAGAATTTCCTCCTTTGCTGGGCTGAAAAGGTTGGATGAAAGTACTTGGAAACAATAAAGTTAGCATAATCAGCATACCAAGGGCTATCTCGCGAGCTCACCTTTATTACAGCCAATTGTTCATTTGGAAAACTATCACTAACAGGAACAGGATCATAAGTAATATTTTCCAATCTAGATAAATTATCAGCAATAGGATTATCAGCACCTTTCCTATCTACAATATGCAAATCGAATTCTTGCAACAGAAGCACCCATCTAATAAGCCTTGGCTTAGCATCTTTCTTTTGCATAAGGTATCTGATTGCAGCATGATCAGTATGAATTGTAACTTTTGAATCAACAATATAGGATCTAAACTTATCACAAGCAAAGACTACAGCTAACAATTCTTTTTCAGTTGTAGCATAATTACTTTGAGCAGCATCAAGAGTTTTACTAGCATAATGAATAACATTCAATTTTTTATCTACTCGCTGTCCAAGAACAGCGCCTACAACAAAATCACTAGCATCACACATAATTTCAAAAGGTAAGTTCCAATCAGGAGGTTCAACTATAGGTGCAGTTGTTAAGGCTTTCTTTATAGTTTCAAAAGCTTCCTTACAATCATCATCAAAAACAAAAGGTACATCTTTTTGAAGAAGATTAGTAAGAGGTTTTGATATCTTGGAGAAATCTTTAATGAATCTCCTATAAAACCCAACATGACCAAGAACACTACGAATAACTTTAACATCCCTAGGATAGGGCATCTTCTCAATTGCTTCAACTTTAGCTCTATCAACTTCAATACCTCTCTCGGAAATTTTATGTCCCAATACAATTCCTTCATTAACCATAAAGTGGCATTTCTCCCAATTAAGAACAAGGTTAGTTTCTTCACATCTCTGCAAGACTTTATCAAGGTTCCGCAAGCAATTATCAAAAGAATTTCCATAGACAGAAAAATCATCCATGAATACCTCCACAATATTCTCACAAAAGCCATGAAAAATAGCAGACATGCATCTTTGAAAAGTAGCAAGAGCATTACATAAACCAAAAGGCATACGCTATAAGCATAAGTTCCATAGGGACAAGTGAAAGTGGTTTTCTCTTGATCCTTAGTTTTAACAGCAATTTGTGAAAACCCTGAATAACCATCAAGAAAGCAAAAATGAGTATTTTTAGATAACCTTTCTAACATTTGATCAATAAAAGGTAAAGGGTAATGATCTTTCTTAGTAACCTTATTAACTTTCCGATAATCAATGCACATTCTATACCCTACAACTACTCTTTGAGGTATGAGCTCATCATTATCATTAGGTACAACAGTCATTCCTCCTTTCTTAGGAACACAATGCACATGACTAACCCATCTACTATCAGCAATAGGATATATAATACCAGCTTCAAGAAGTGTTAATACCTCATTTTTTACCACATCCTTCATCTTAGGAATTAGACGACGCTGATGTTCAACAACAGGCTTTGCATCATCTTCCATATTAATGGCATGTTGGCAAATAGAGGGAGAAATCCCCTTCAAGTCATCAAGAGTGTAGCCAATAGCTCCTCTGTGTTTCTTCAATATTTCCAATAACCTTTCTTCCTCAATCTCTGAAAGCTTAGAACTAATAATAACAGGATATATTTTCTTATCATCAATATGAGCATATTTAAGATTATCAGGCAATGGTTTTAAATCAAAAACAGGATCTTCTTTGGTGGTAATGTTGTACCTAGATCTTCTACAGGCAAGTCATGTTTAAGAATAGGTTGACGAAGGAAAATTTCATCAAGCTCATTTCTTTCTTCCCTAAAGACTTCACTCTCACTATTTTCCAAATGTTGTTGCAAAGGATTATTAGGAGCAAGAGCAATAGATGCACACTGTTCAACTCTAAAATCATTATTAGGCGAATCAGATTTATAAGGAGTTTTGGCAAATTTAGAGAAATTAAACTCATAAGATTCACCGGCAAATTTAGTCAAAATTTTCTCTTTCTTGCAATCTATAACAGCTCCACAAGTATTTAGAAAAGGTCTATCAAAAATGATAGGACAATACTTACTAGCAGCAGAACCAAGTACTAAAAAGTCAGCAGGATATTTAATCTTACCACATAGAACTTCCACATCTCGAACAATACCAATTGGAGTGATAAATTCTCTATTATCTAGCCGAATAACCACATCAATATCTTCAAGTCACAAGAACCAATTTTGTGCATGATCTCCGTGTAGAGCTCATAAGGAATAGCACTAATACTAGCACCAATATCGCATAAACCATAATAGCAATGATCACCAATTCTAACAGATAGCATAGGAACACTAGTTTTTCTAGACTTATTAGGATGTGAAACAATATTAGAAGCATCTTCACAGAAAATAATATGACCATCTTCCACATTTTCAGTCACAAGATCTTTAACTATTGCAACAGTAGGTTCAACTTTTATTTGCTCTTCAGGTTCTATAGGTTTCTTTTCACTTTTATTAACAGCACTATTTATAACAGAGTACTCCTTCATTTTAGCAGGGAAAGGAGTTGTTTCAATATAAGCTTCAGGAATAACATGATCAGTAGTTTCAATTACAACACATTTATTTATAGATGAATCAATTTTATCTTTATACGTTTCATGATACTTATCAAAGTTCTTCTTAGGCAATTCATAATGAGTGGCAAAAGCTTTATAAAGATTTGCAGCAACTTGAGAATCAAGACCATAAGTAGCACTCATATTACGAAATTTATCAGTATCCATAAAAGCTTCAATGCATTTATAATCATATTTTATACCTGACTCTCTATCTTTGTCGTTCTCCCATCCTTCATTATTCTCCTGGATCCGATTAAGAAGGTCCCTTTTAAACTCTTCTTTGTTGCGTGTAAATGATCCAGAACAAGAAGTATCCAGCAAGGTCTTGTCTTGAAAAGAAAGTCTTGCATAGAAATTATCAATAATAATATTACCAGGAAGCTCATGAATATGGCATTTGAGCATTAAAGACTTCAATCTCCCCCACGCTTGGGCAATACTCTCTCCATCATGAGGCCAGAAATTATATATGCGGTTCCGGTCTTTGTGAATTTCACTTGGAGGATATAATTTAGAATAAAATCGGGGCACAATATCATTCCATTCAAGAGAATCTCCATTATTCAGTAATTTATACCAATGCGCCGCTTTACCAGACAGCGATATAGAGAATAATTTCTTCCTCACTTCATCCATAGCAATACCAATAGCGCTTCACTCCCCGGCAACGGCGCCAGAAAATAGTCTTGATGACCCACAAGTATAGGGGGTGTATCGTAGTATTTTTGATAAGTAAGAATGTCGATCCCAACGAGGAGCAGAAGGTGTTGACAAGCAGTTTCGATGAAGGATTCACTGTAAATGCTCACAGACAAGTATTCAGGGGGTTTTGATGTAGCAGATGAATAAAGTACGAGTAAGTAAAGTGTGAGAGAAATAATTGCAGTGAGTGGCCCAATCCTTTTGAGCACAAAGGACAAGCCGGTTTGTTTACTTATAATGACCAAACATTCTTGAGGACACACGGGAATTTAGTCTAGTGCTTTCGCTTCATATAGCTGATTAATCTTCATTGTTTTGATAAGTGTTGTGTGGGTGAACCTATGCTAATGCACCGCCCTTCCTAGGACTAATACATACTTGTGATTATACCCCTTGCAAGCATCCGCAACTACAAGAAAGTAATTAAGATAAATCTAACCACAGCCTTAAACTCTGAGATCCTGCTATCCCTCCTGCATCGATATACCAACGGGGGTTCAGGTTTCTGTCACTCCGGCAACCCCGCAATTGGCAAACGAGTACAAGATGTATTCCCCTAGGCCCATAAAGGTGAAGTATCATGAGTCGACGTTCACATGACACCACTAGAAGAATAACACCTCAACTTAAATATCATAACATTGAATATTACTCAACCATAATTCACTACTAACATTTAGACTTCACCCATGTCCTCAAGAACTAAACGAACTACTCACGAGACATCATATGGAACATGATCAGAGGTGATATGATGATGAATAACAATCTGAACATAAACCTTGGTTCAATGGTTTCACTCAATAGCATCAATAACAAGTAGAAATCAATACCGGGAGAGTTTCCCCTATCAAACAATCAAGATCCAACCCAAATTGTTACAGCGGTGACGAGGTGCAGCGGTGGAGATGGCGGTGATGATGATGGAGATGATGGTGATGATGATGGAGATGATGTCCAGCTCGATGACTGTGACGATGGCGTCGATTTCCCCCTCCAGGAGGGAATTTCCCCTGCAGATTTCAGCCTGCCGGAGAGCTCTTTTCTCTCTGGTGTTTTCCGTCCCGCTGAGGCGGCTGTGACTCTTCGCGACTATCCTCTGGAGCTTAGGTTTTCAGGACGAAGATGTACGCGAAGGAGAGGAGGCCAGAGGGGGCTGTGGGCCCCCTCCCCACATGGCGGCGCGGCCAGGGTAGGGCCCGTGCCGGCCTATGAGGGGGGCCCATGGCGGCCCTCCTCGGCTCCTCCTTCTGGCTCTCTTCGTCTTCTGGAAAAATAGGATTTTTCATATAATTTCCGTCAATTGTTGATCTTCCAAAATATTGCATTCTGACGGCGCTTTTTCCAGCAGAATCCTGACTCTAGTGCGCGATCCTCCAATAATCATGAAACATGCAAAATAGATGAAATAACATAAGTATCACCTCTAAATACGAAATATATCAATGAATAACAGTAAATTATGATATAAAATAGTGATGCAAAATGGACGTATCAATGACCTATCAACTACCACTCTCATCTCACATGGTGTATCACTCATGCTCTCGAAGTGTATGCACTCAAGCTCACATATAGTGGATGCACTCATCTCACATATAGTGGAGTTGCTCATCTCACATATGGTGTATCACTCATACGTGGAAAGGAGCGAATTTACCTCTTGGTGTAGGGCTTGGGCTCGAGCTCGTGTCATTGGACCACGAGGAGGTCTTGTCGGTCTTGAGGAGGTGGTGTCCGAAGGCCACCCCGTATCATCTCCCCCCCTTGGGAAAGAATCATCGTCGACTCTATGTTCTCCTCATCTCCATGATAGGGTGAGAGGTCGGACACATTGAATGTGTTGCTCACCAAGTACTTGGATGTTGGTATGTCGATGACGTAAGCGTTGTCGTTGATGCGCTTGAGGACCTTGAAGGGACCATCGCCTCGGGGCTTGAGCTTGGAGTTTCTTTCTTGAGGGAAACGGTCCTTGCGAAGATGTACCCACACTAGGTCTCCTTCATTGAAGATCCGTGCTTTTTCTTCATGTTGAGGTGTGTTGCTTGACGAAGACCTTGTTGCTCGATTGTTTCCCTTGTATCTTCATGTAGCTTCTTCATGTATTGTGCTCGCTTGTCGATGTTCATGTTTACTTGCTCATGTAGCGGGAGAGGAAGGAGATCAATCGCCGTAGGTGGTTAAAACCCGTAGACGACCATGAATGGACTTTTCAATGTTGTAGAGTGCTTGGAGCGGTTGTAGGCAAATTCCGCATGCGGGATGCAATCTTCCCATGACTTCAAATTCTTCTTGACAAGGACGCGGAGTAGTGTGGAGAGGCTTCGGTTCACCACTTCGGTTTGCCCATCGGTTTGTGGGTGTGAGGATGACGAGAACAAAAGTTTGACGTTGAACTTGGCCATTAGTGTCTTCCAAAGGTAACTCATGAACTTGACATCTCGATCCGACACAATGCTTCTTGGTACACGGTGGAGTCTCACAATTTCCCTAAAAAAACAAGTGTGAAGTAGCATCCGTTCGGGAGCATGGTATGAAATGAGCCATTTTAGAGAATCGATCAACCACTAAAAAAATTGAATCATGACCATATTTGGTTCTAGGCAATCCTAGCACAAAATCCATACTTATATCGGACCAAGGAGCATAAGGAATAGGCAATGGTGTATAAAGACCATAGGGGTTGGAAGTTGACTTAGCTTGTAAGCATGTTGTACACCGTCGGCAAAGGCGCTCCACGTCGCGGTACATTCTTGGCCAATAATAGTGAGTGGAGAGCATGGCATATGTCTTCTCTCGTCCAAAGTGTCCCATAAGACCACCACCATGCGATTCTTGTAAGAGCAAAATGCGAAGCGAAGACATGGGAATACAAAGTTTGTTACCCTTGAACAAGAATCCTTGGTGCAAATAGAAATCATCAATGCCCTTATCACTAGAACACTTTCCAAAGATTGGGCCAAAGAAAGTATCGGAGGCATATAAGTCTTTAATTTCATCAAGACCCAAAACATGGACATCCAAACGAGTGAGTAAGAGGGTGAGCTTGCGGGAAAGAGCATCCGCAACAACATTGTCCTTGCCCTTCTTGTATTTGATTACATATGGAAAGGACTCAATGAACTCAACCCATTTTGCATGTCGTTTGTTCAAATTGTGTTGACTTTTCAAATACTTCAAAGACTCATGGTCGGAGTGAATGACAAACTCTTTTGGCCAAAGATAGTGTTGCCAAACTTCAAGAACACGAACCAAAGCATAAAGTTCCTTGTCATATATAGGATAGTTGAGGCGTGCGCCATCCAACTTCTCGCTATAGTATGCCACGGGTTTTCCATCTTGCATAAGAACTCCACCAATACCGAGTCCACTCGCATCACATTCAATCTCAAAAGTTTTGGAAAATTTCAGAAGAACAAGAAGTGGAACCTCGGTAAGTCTCTTTTTCAACTCATCAAAAGCTTTTTGTTGGGCCTTGCCCCAAACAAACGGAACATTCTTTTTAGTGAGCTCATTTAAAGGGCAAGCAATAATTCTAAAATCTTTCACAAAGCGTCTATAGAAACCGGCAAGTCCATGAAAATTTCGAACTTGACCAACATTGGTAGGAGTGGGCCAATTGTGGATGGCCTCAACCTTGGAAGAATCGACTTCAATACCACTAGCGGAAACCACAAATCCAAGGAAAACCAACTTGTTTTGTGCAAAGGTGCACTTTGGAAGATTTGCAAAGAGCTTTTCACGGCGCAAGATGCATAAGACTTCTCTCACATGTCGCACATGGTCCTCGAGATTTTTGCTATAAATGAGAATATCATCGAAATAGACAACCACACTCTTGCCAATGAGAGGTCGCAAGATGTGATTCATGAGACGCATGAAAGTAGATGGAGCATTTGAAAGACCAAATGGCATGACAAGCCATTCATAGAGACCAAGTTTGGTCTTGAATGCCGTCTTCCATTCATCACCTATTGCCATATGAATTTGGTGGTAGCCACTACGCAAATCAATCTTAGAGAAAATTGTGGCACCACTCAATTCGCCAAGCATGTCATCTAAACGCGAATGGGATGGCGGTAACGAACGGTAATGGCATTGATGGGGCGACAATCCATACACATTCGTTGCATCTCATCCGGTTTAGGAACAAGAGTCACGGGAACCGCACAAGGGCTTAAGCTTTCACGAACATACCCTTTTTCGAGGAGGTCTTGTATTTGGCGTTGGATCTCCTTTGTGTCTTCGGGGTTGGTGCGGTAGGCGGCGCGGTTTGATAGAGGGGCGCCCGGTATGAGATCGATGCGGTCCTCAATTCCTCTAAGCGATGGAAGTCCATGAGAAAGCTCGTCGGGGAAGACATCTTGGAACTCCTTCAAAAGAGACAACAAAGACGAAGGAAGTGTAGTTAAGTTGTTAGTCTCCGAGGATGGCCCCTTGCAAATGAGCACATAGTGCAATTTGGTGGATGGGTTGTGATGTAGCCCTACCCAAGGTCGATTGATAAGGGGTGTCCCGATCTTCTCAGTAAGCGACGGTGGTGATGAACACACGATGGTAGCAGCGGATGGAATCGATGATGATGAGGAGGATAACTTGTATGACGCCGACGAAGTCTCTCGATTGATTCCTGATGCCAATGCAACAGCTCTCAACCCTGCAAGATATTCGCAACTCCACACACTTGCGCACGTAGCCACCGACCACGAAGCGGTAGATTGCAATCTTCTAATCCCCAATGGAACAGCAGATCACACACAAACTTTCAGTAGCATAAAACTCCAGATCGATGCGAATTGGAGAGTAGTATTCAATAGTTTTGCAGAGCAAACAACTAAGAACTAGGGTTTATCTTAAACGTGGTCTAAAGCAACTTTGGGGGCGTCCCAGGGACTTATATAGGCGTTCGGGACGACCTCAGGTCGAAAAAGTACGGAAATAACCGACCCAGATTAGATCTGGTCGAGACAGACTCGGACTCGGCCGGTCTGGGGGCCGGTCGACCGGGCCTGGGACCGGGTGGTCCGGTCCTAGACCGGGTCTGTGACCGGGCGGAAACCGGACTAAGGGTCCGTGTTCCCTGGATGTTGCCCGGATGGCACCGGTTCAAAATCCGGTTGGTGACCGGGTGGCCCGGTTCCACGGCCGGTCTGACCGGGCCTGGGACCGGCCTGAAGAACTCCTCCTCTCGCGCATGCCTCCCGCTCCTCCCTCGCGCGTCCATGGGATGTCTTCACGTCCAGCTCCATGTCCAGCTTCACGTCCAGCTTCTTGTCCAGCTGCTCCTCTCCTCCTCGTGCGATGCTTGGTTCCTCCTCATACCTGATCATACATAAGTAATACGACTTAGGTAATATAAAGTTCTCATCGATCAAAGTATCGTTTAGGAACAAGTTCACCTGTTGTTTAAGTAGCTTCGCACGAGCTCGTGTCATTGGTCCAATCCTAACTTCATTGGACTTGAGCTTCACAGCTTCATCTTCATCTTGCAATGACGGAGGTAGTAGTGAGGTAGGGATGTCCTCATCATCTCCCCCCCCCTTCAAAAGGCGTCGACCTCGACGCTCCAAGGTCTTCTCCGTCATATGGTGTCAAATCAGCAACATTGAAAGAATTACTGACACCAAACTCATCAACTGGAAGATCTATCGAGTATGCATTATCATTGATCTTTGCAAGCACTTTGTAAGGACCAGCACCACGAGGCTTCAACTTAGACTTCCGCAGCTTCGGGAACCTATCCTTGCGAAAATGTACCCAGACCATATCACCAGGCTTGAACAACATCTCTGTGCGCTTCTTGTTCATCCTTGCAGCATTGCTCTTGCCTTTCTTCTCGATCAACTCTTTAGTCTTCATATGTATTTTCTTCACAAAATCTGCCCTCTTGGATGCCTCCATATTAACTCTCTCATGTATGGGCAAAGGCAACAAGTCAAGTGGAGTAATGGGTTTGAAACCATACACCACCTCAAAAGGACACAGCTCTGTGGTAGAGTGTACCGCCCTGTTGTAAGCAAACTCCACATGCGGCAAACACTCTTCCCACTCCTTCAGGTTCTTCTTGATCATGGATCTCAACAGTTGTGACAAGGTTCGATTCACCACCTCAGTTTGACCATCAGTTTGGGGATGACAAGTAGTACTGAACAGTAGCTTTGTCCCCAGCTTTCCCCAAAGTGTCTTCCAGAAGTAGCTCATGAACTTCACATCACGATCAGAAACAATAGTCTTTGGGACTCCATGTAGTCGAACAATCTCCCTGAAAAACAGGTTAGCAATATGCGACGCATCGTCGCTTTTTTGTAATGTGCAATAAAGTGTGACATTTTAGAAAATCTGTCCACTATCACAAATATAGAATCATGGCCTCTCTTAGTACGCGGCAAACCCAACACAAAATCCATACTAATATCTTCCCAAGGTGTAGTAGGTGCCGGTAAAGGAGTATACAAACCGTGAGGCTTCAGCTTGGACTTGGACTTGTTGCAAGTAATGCACCTCTTGACATACCTGTCCACATCCCGCCTCATCTTTGGCCAATAAAAGTGATCAGCGAGCATGAGTAGCGTCTTCTCACGCCCAAAGTGACCCATCAAACCTCCAGCATGCGATTCCTGCAATAAGAGCAAACGCACAGACGATTCTGGAACACATAGTTTGTTAGCTCTAAACAAGAACCCATCGTGTATGTGATATTTTTCCCATGCTTTACCAATAACACATAAGCGATATGGTTCAGCAAAATCATGATCAGTCGCATATAAATCACATAACACCTCTAATCCAGGAATTTTAACATCAAGATGGGTTAATAGCATAGTTTTCCTAGATAGAGCATCAGCAACAATATTATCTTTTCCCTTCTTATGCTTAATAATGTACGGAAAAGACTCAATAAACTCAACCCACTTAGCAAGACGCCTATGCAAAGTAGATTGGGCTTTCAGATATTTCAAAGCTTCATGATCAGAATGTATGATAAATTCTTTTGGCCACAAATAATGTTGCCAAACCTCAAGAACTCTAATTAAAGCATACAATTCTTTATCATATATTGGATAGTTCAACTTAGCACCAGAAAGTTTCTCAGAAAAATATGCAATTGGGCGACCCTCTTGCATCAACACACCACCAATTCCAATACCACTAGCATCACATTCAATCTCAAATTGCTTATTGAAATCAGGAAGTGCAAGTAACGGTGCAGAAGTTAACAATCGTTTCAGTTCATCAAAAGCATGATCTTGGGCAACGCCCCACTCAAAGACAACACCCTTTTTAGTCAATTCATTCAAAGGTGCAGCAATAGTAGAAAAATTGGGCACAAAACGGCGATAAAACCCAGCTAGACCATGAAAACTTCTTACTTGACTCACATTCATGGGAGTAGGCCAATTTTGAATAGCTTCAATTTTAGACACATCTACTTCTACTCCATGCTTAGAGACAACATAACCCAGAAATATGACCTTATCTTTGCAAAATGTGCACTTCTCAAGATTACCATAGAGTTTACTATCACGCAACACTTGCAAAACATGTCGAATATGTATAATATGATCAGATTCATTGCGGCTGTAGATTAATATATCATCAAAATACACAACCACAAACTTGCCAATAAAATCACGCAAAACATGGTTCATCAGTCTCATGAAAGTGCTAGGTGCATTAGTTAAACCAAAAGGCATTACTAACCACTCATATAAACCAAATTTTGTTTTAAAGGCGGTTTTCCACTCATCCCCTTCTTTCATCCTAATTTGATGATAACCACTACGCAAATCAATTTTAGTGAAAACAGCAGCACCACTCAATTCATCTAGCATATCCTCTAAACGGGGAATAGGATGACGATATCGAATAGTAATGTTGTTTATCGCTCTACAATCTACGCACATACGCCATGTACCATCTTTCTTAGGAACAAGAATAACAGAACAAAGCACAAGGACTAAGGCTTATGCGGATATAACCTTTGTCGAGTAGCGCTTGTACTTGCTTCTGTATCTCCTTCGTCTCTTCGGGATTCGTCCTATATGGCGCCCTATTGGGCAGCGATGCTCCGGGGATCAAGTCAATTTGATGCTCAATACCTCGCAATGGTGGAAGTCCTGCGGGTACCTCTTCCGGAAACACGTCGCTGAATTCCTGCAAAACATTAGAAACACCAAGAGGAAGAGGGGTCATGTCGTTAGAAACCAAAACCGTACCCTTGTACATGAGCACAATAGGCATGGCTGTAGGATCCTCACAAAATTCTCTCATGTCTTGTTTGGTGGCTAATGAGACTAAGGAATTCACTCTCTCACTTTTCGTTATATCACTCACGGCATTACAATTCTCTCGCCTATCTATGGATGCATCCTCCAAGTTTACATCAATCTTCTGACGAGACTCATTGACAATTTGCTGTGGTGAGATAGGCTGTAAGTTAATTTTCTTGCCCTTGAACTCCAAGTGATATGTATTGGCGCGGCCATTGTGTTGCACAGAATAGTCATAGAGCCATGGCCGGCCCAAGAGTAGATGGCAAACCGTCATAGGAACCACATCAAAATCAATGGAATCCTTATACGGTCCAATCTCAAAATCAACACGCACCATGTGGCTCACCTTCATCTCACCATTATTGCTCAACCACTGAATATAATATGGATGCGGGTGCGGTTGATACTTCAGTTTCAGCTTGGCACATAACTCTTTGCTTGCTAGATTGCGACAACTCCCGCCATCAATAATGACCTTGCAAGCTTTATCAGGACCAACTAGTGCCTTTGTTTGGAACAAATTACAGCGCTGTGTAGATGCACTTGACTGCACATTAAGAACACGCTGCGAGACAACAATAGTTTGAGCTTCAGAAGGGAAAGCATCAAACCCATCACTGTCATAATCATCCTCATCTGGAGCATTTGGATCAACATCATCTCCAGTTTCATACTCATTGTCCTCATTAATTATCATAACTTTACGATTAGGACAATCCTTCTTGAAGTGACCCTTGCCACCACATGTATGACAAACCATATCACGGTTGCGCGCTGTAGACATACTAGAACCAGTTCCACTTTCTGCAGAGACGGGCTTCTTTGTGTTAGACACATTGGAGACCGGCTTGCTAGACGAAGAAGGAACATCCATAGGACGCATAGATGACGCCGTAGAAGGCGGCGGCCTAGGCGTGTAGCGCCCTGCGCCTGTAGCACGGCCCCTCTGTTGCGCTTCTTCAGCCAACTGTGACTCAGCTTCTCGTGCATGATGTAGTAGCTCATTCATAGTAGCGTAGCTGTGATGACGCACAATTCCCTTGATATTAAACCGCAGACCATTCAGAAAACGCTGTAGTGTCATCTCAAGAGACTCACGGACACGGGCACGCTGCATAAGCATCTCCATCTCCATGTAGTAAGCATCAACCGTCAACACACCTTGCTTCAATTGGGTCAACTTGTCAAAGACGGAACGCAAGTAATTGGTAGGCACAAAACGAGCTCTCATTGCCGCCTTCATAGCACGCCATGTGATAATAGGCAGCTCACCATCTTCTTCACGAGCACGAACAAGTCCATCCCACCAACGCAATGCATAGCCATCAAATTCAGAGGAAGCAAGCTTGATCTTCCTATCTTCAGTATAGTCAGGATGTAAACGCCATAATCTCTCAATCTTCAGCTCCCATGTAAGATATTCTTCAACATCAGTACCTCCTTCAAATCTGGGAATTGAGAACTTGGGCTTACCCAAACCATCGTCTTGTTGTTGAGGAACACGTTGGGCTCCGACGGGGACAAAACCACGACCACGGAACGCATCTCCAACGCCACGTCCAAGACCACGACCAACACCACGCCCTTGAGCATTAGCAGCTTCAGCATTGTCACCTTGCACACTGCCATCTTCATCAGGTGGTGGTTGTTGTTGCACCATTGTACGTATCTCACCAACGGCGGTTGTCAAAGCTTGTATAGATGCTTGAAGGGTCGTCACCGACGTTTGAACGGTGTTAACCACTGTAGTAGTCTCATCGACCTTCAAGTGAACACTCTGAATATCCTTGTCCAACGCGTCATTGGCAACACGGATTTCACGTTGTAGGTGATCACGTAGTGCCTCATACTCCAGCCAAGTAACTGTCGCTGCTGGATCCTTTTTCTGCATCACATCAACATTCTCGGTAGAAGACATGATTAGTAGGTTAGTGCACTAAACAAAAATCTTTGGTGGTACTCTCACAACTCACTCAAAACTGATAAGAAAGGTAAATCTTTACCGCTCCAAAGTGAATTAGTATTGCTTACCAACTTGGATTGACGGACTAGTGCACGGATGTAGCGAAGCGAATATCAAGGGTATAAGAACAAATCACACGACAAAGCAGGATATATGTGGGGCTGTAGGTGGGCTACCTATTTGCACCAATAACAAGCTCTAGCGCTGACCGTAGACAACCAATGATACTCACACAAGGCGATATAATGGGACAATGCAACTATATGTGGGAAAAGTTGCAATGCACTAGAGAGACGCTAGCAAAGCTCAACGAGACAGGCACAAGATTGCTCAACTACGGGTGCAGGAAAGTAAACTTAGGCCTTCACTTGATTCAACTAGCACAACACTTTTCTTTTTGTATAACACACGCAGCTATGTAGCTCTTTTTGCTTCTTTTCTATTTTTATTTTTTGATTTTATGACTCAACTCCTTGATAACACGGCCAACAAGATATGCAAAGCACCAAAACCCTAATGAGCAGCCTGTCGAGCGGTAAAACTAGTCTCTTCTGGGGAAGTTCCTAGTCACGTATATCGATAGGCTGTGTCTATGGTTGGGAACAAGCACACTGTACGCTATGTGGACTCGGAGTAACAAAAACTGACACACTATGATAAACTAGATGATAGAGAAAACACAAACCCTAACAATTGTACTATAAGAAAGATAAAGATACGCAAAAACAACTACGAAAAGCAACTAAAACTCGAAATTAGTGCAATCTAAAGCTATGGCAAACCCTAACCCTAACTTTTTATGGCTTTTTCTGGATAGGAAACACGCACACCTCAACTATGGGGTGGATTGTGGATGGCTTACCGAGGAAAACTGGAAATCTGATACCAAGATGATAAGGGGTGTCCCGATCTTCTCAGTAAGCGACGGTGGTGATGAACACACGATGGTAGCAGCGGATGGAATCGATGATGATGAGGAGGATAACTTGTATGACGCCGATGAAGTCTCTCGATTGATTCCTGATGCCAATGCAACAGCTCTCAACCCTGCAAGATATTCGCAACTCCACACACTTGCGCACGTAGCCGCCGACCACGAAGCGGTAGATTGCAATCTTCTAATCCCCAATGGAACAGCAGATCACACACAAACTTTCAGTAGCATAAAACTCCAGATCGATGCGAATTGGAGAGTAGTATTCAATAGTTTTGCAGAGCAAACAACTAAGAACTAGGGTTTATCTTAAACGTGGTCTAAAGCAACTTTGGGGGCGTCCCAGGGACTTATATAGCCGTTCGGGACGACCTCAGGTCGAAAAAGTACGGAAATAACCGACCCAGATTAGATCTGGTCGAGACAGACTCGGACTCGGCCGGTCTGGGGGCCGGTCGACCGGGCCTGGGACCGGGTGGTCCGGTCCTAGACCGGGTTCCGTGGATCGCGGAAACCGGACTAAGGGTCCGTGTTCCCCGGATGTTGCCCGGATGGCACCGGTTCAAAATCCGGTTGGTGATCGGGTGGCCCGGTTCCACGGCCGGTCCGACCGGGCTCTGGACCGGCCTGAAGAACTCCTCCTCTCGCGCATGCCTCCCGCTCCTCCCTCGCGCGTCCATGGGATGTCTTCACGTCCAGCTCCATGTCCAGCTTCACGTCCAGCTTCTTGTCCAGCTGCTCCTCTCCTCCTCGTGCGATGCTTGGTTCCTCCTCATACCTGATCATACATAAGTAATACGACTTAGGTAATATAAAGTTCTCATCGATCAAAGTATCGTTTAGGAACAAGTTCACCTGTTGTTTAAGTAGCTTCGCACGAGCTCGTGTCATTGGTCCAATCCTAACTTCATTGGACTTGAGCTTCACAGCTTCATCTTCATCTTGCAATGATGGAGGTAGTAGTGAGGTAGGGATGTCCTCATCATCGATACTACATCAAGACCGACAAGCCCTCCTCATGGTCCAATGACACGAGCTCGAGCCCAAGCCCTAAACCAAGAGGTGAATTCGCTCCTCTCCACGTATGCTTTTGACACCCCTTTGGATGGCTTGCTACTTCATGCAAATACCCTATGTTCAATCAGGTACATCGACCAAGACGCGAGCCATGGAGACCAAGCCAATGGAGAGAGAGCTGGAAATGATGAAGATGGAGCTACAAAGACCAGGCCGGAACTTCCGCCCCCCAGGACCGGAACTTCCGGCCAGATGCCCTCAAGATGCCTTCCAGCGCCCAGGAAAAAGGATCCAGCCGGAACTTCCGCCCCAGAGGACCGGAACTTCCGCCCACCGGAACTTCCGCCCAAGTTCCGCCCAAGTTCCGAAAGTCCGCGAAAACCATACTAGATGCCACTGCGAGACAATGGCGGAATTCCGGAACAAGGCCGGAACTTGGCCGGAACTTCCGCCCCGACCGGAACTTCCGCCCCTGACCGGAACTTCCGCCCAAGATGACCGGAACTTCCGCCCCATCGAACTTCAGCACAACAACACTTTTCAGCGTGTAACTTACCCCTTCGCCCCCACCTATAAATAGCCTTGTTGGCTCAGATCTGAGATTAGACTTGATGTAAGAGAAAACATGAGCTATGCTCCTTCCCGCGGGAAACCCTTCTAGATCTACGAATCTACGAAGTTATCTACTCTTCTAGGCGGTTGATCTCTTCCATTCTAGGAATTCTAGTGTTTTGGATCTTTTGCTTTTGCAATTCTATCTATTTGCACTCTTTTCCTCTTTGGAACTCTATCGATTGCTATTGCCAACCTTTTGTGAGGGATTCTACTCCTTGTGGGTCTTTTTCTTGCAATTCCGTTGGTTTGGTGTATCGGGCCAACGAAGAACAACCGGTTGTGTGTGTGTGTTGCGTTTGTATCTTCGATCCACCCCGCCATCCACCCACGTTCTTCGTGTTCATCCACCTCCCCCACGAATCCCATCCAAATCCGTGAAGATCGGGCACATCCTAGGACTTAGTCCGCATCATATGGTATCAGCAGCTCTTTGGTTGCCACGGATTTGACCCCCACATACCCCAATTCCACCAATTTCGCCCAAAAAAAAAATTTCCAAAATTTTTTCCCAAAAAATAGCCCCAAATTGGCCTTGGATCGATCTCTCGATTTGTTGAGTTTTTGGTGGTTTTGCTCCAATAGGAACTTGTCTTTGGTGTTGATCTACAATTCCCCCAACTTCCCACAGCTTCTAGTGCCAAATTTTCCTCGAATTCGAAGGATTTCGGCCCGGATTTCCACCCAAATCGACGAACAGTCCGCATATCTGATTGTGACCGGAAGTTCCGCCCGGAAGGACCGGAAGTTCCGCCCGGGGACCGGAAGTTCCGCCCCTCAGGACCGGAAGTTCCGCCTGGCCGAAATTTTGACAGTAACCTTCGTTTTTCGTTTTGGTACTAACCCCCTTGTGTTTGGACTTCGGTTTGTGTGCCCTTTCAGCTACCACAAAGCTTCCGCAACATCGACAATGA
Organism: Lolium perenne; assembly: GCF_019359855.2. Lineage (NCBI taxonomy): Eukaryota > Viridiplantae > Streptophyta > Magnoliopsida > Poales > Poaceae > Lolium > Lolium perenne. The sequence continues at coordinate 133,116,268 of NC_067245.2, forward strand.
CGACGGCACCCCGAGGATCCAAGCGGTTCATTTGACACCTCCACCATAGCAAGTTCAAGATCGTCGGCCACCATCATCAAGTGGTATAACTTGCTCCTAACTTGTAACCCTAGCCTCTTTTGCGTACCTTTCCTATCGAGAGTGGCTTTCTAGTGTTGCGAAGCATTGCGCAAGCGTCCCGACCGTGAGGGTGTGCGTGTGTTGAGCAAAGCTACGAAGCAAGCTCGTGTGAAAAGATAAGCAAAACAAGTGTGACATACTTACATAGATAGTAGTATCCTTACATAGTGAGAAAAAGAAAGAAAAAAAATACAAAAAGAAAAAGTGTGTGAGTGACACCTATACACAAAAGAGTCCAAAGCTTTTAAGCAAAAGAGAGAAAAGAGAAGAGAGGCGTCTTGCGCAAATCTTGTTGCTTCTCAATTTTGCAACCAAGCCACGGTCTCTCTTGCGTTAGCGTGACACCGAGCTAGTAGTCTTCGTTAGGACCATTTTGTTCTTGCTCATTTTCCAAGTCGTGCTAACCCCATTTTGTCCCACGCGTGTGTTCCTCCTTTTGTATGCCTTTTGTGATCACCGCCTTTGACTTGTGACTTTTGGATCTTACCCACTTTTGACAATAGACTTTTCGTTTGGTTCTTCCATTTGGCTTTCCACATCCGTACCTAACACCATATAGAGTTTTGTTTTTGTGTGTGTAACCGGTTGTTCCTCACCTTGATACACCTTTCCAATTTTGTTGTGAGTCTTTGACTTACTTGTGAGCTTTCCTCTAACCCCCACAACATAGTTCTTGTTTTAGTTGTAACCATGTCTAGTGGAGAGGGGAACCAACTACCGATGACACGGCACCAACATTGGATAGCTACTCAAGCCGTCAACAAGAGTATCCATGACCTCACGGCAAGGATCGATGAGACCGTTGCACGCTATGAAGAATGAGCTCAAGTGCAAAGAAGGGATCTCAATGTCCAAGTGCAAGACATCCATGACAAGCTTGATGCTCAAGGCCATGATATGAGGGCCACACTTGCTACTCAAGGTCAACAAAATATGGCGAGCATGAGAAGGCAAGAAGAAAGGTTGGCACGCCTTGAACAAGCTATTGCCAACATCGCCAACAACCGAAGCCAACACTCAAGGTCGTCGCGCTCTCATAGTTCAAGACACCGAGCTTCGTCCCCGTCTTACCATAATTCTAATGAAGACCCACACCACCATAATGTGGATGCTCAAGTACTTCAACAACAAGCTCGAGATGTGGAGCAAGCACGTGCTCAACTTGAACAAGAGAGACTACACCAAGCACATCGCCAAGCTCAATTCGAAGAGGAACAACAATGTCTTCGTCATGATAAAGCTCTCCTTCATGCACGTGAGCAAGAACGTCTTCGCCATGAGCAAGAGGCACGTCAACAACAAGGGCAACCGCGCCCATCTCAAGTGGCCAATGCTCAAAGGAACCCACCTCATGACGGCGACCAAGAAGTGAACCAACAACGCCAAATCATCAATATTGATGCTCCGCAAGATGATGGCGCAAGAAGAAACAATAGGGACAATAGAAGACACAACCCTCTCAATTATCGAGCTCGTCAAGCACCTCATGCTCATCAAGGTGAAGCAAGGCACCAAAATGAAGAAGACGCCTCAAGTGAATCTAGTGTCATACCACACCCCCGACAACCTCATGGAAGGCGTCCTCCTCTTCCAAACCGCCGCAATGAAAATGAGGATCAGCCTCCACAACCTCGCAACCATAATGAGGATGAAGATGATGCAAGACCACCTCCTAGACGCAATGACCGCAATGAAGAGGAAATCTTTGGGAAGCTCAAATTCACCATGCCCAAATTCCACGGAGAAGAAAACCCCGATGCATACCTCTCTTGGGTTCTCAAGGTTGACAAGATTTTCCGCATCCATAACTTCTCCGAAGCAAAGAAAGTGGCCATGGCATCACTTGAGTTTGAAGGATATGCAAATGTTTGGTGGGAAGAAGTGAACAAGAAGCGTGCCAAGGAAGATCTAGAGCCCATTGACACATGGGAAGAGATGCAAGAAGTCATGCACAAGCGCTTTGTGCCCAACCACCATAAACGCGACCTCTTCAACAAGCTTACTCAACTCAAGCAAAGCTTCAAGTCCGTTGAGGAATACTACAAGGAGATGCACATGACCATGATGAGTGCCAATGTGGATGAGCGAGAAGAGCAAACAATGGCAAGATTCTTGAATGGATTGAACATTCCCGTAAAGAGGATAGTGGAGTTCTTGCCTTACACCAACATGGTTGAATTGCTTCATCAAGCTACAAGAGCCGAGCGCCAAGTGCGAGAAGACTTAGCAAGTGCAAAAACAAAGTCATTCTTCGCCGCAAGAAATGCAACAAACACATCCTCAAGCATCAAGAACACAAGTGCTATTGCTCCCAAGGTGTGGTGACCCTGCATACCACTGCATGTTGTAGTATGCCAGTCGTTGATATAACATTCACGAAGTACCATTCCGCAAATATTACATCCCTCAGAGTAGTACAACAGAACATAGCAGGTCCATAACTCATTCACATATTATTACAATTAACATACACATGTCGTCTCGGAGCTCCTCTTGGGTCTTCAGAGGAATACTCCTGGGTTCGAGGCGAACCCAACTTAGTTTACAATATATAAGTCTCATTAAGTGATACATTTATTTCCTCGAGCAGCTAAATATTAAGAGTTCGTGCTGCTCGGCTACAATTACTACTAGGTTCTTCTAGGCTTGATCTCCACCGGAAGCCTCCCCGGTTCCGTAGACTATGAGATAGTCTACGCCTTCTACACCTCCTGAGAGGTCTGGTTCCTCGTAGCCGATGATCTCGGCTCCTTCATTGTTGTCGTAGTCCTCCTCCAGACGATTCAGACAATCTAAGCATGGGATTTAAGAATGGTATGAGTACGAGCGTACTCAACAAGTTCATTATAGATAAGAGGTGTTTAATGCACTAACTACGATATTAGACCAGAAAGTCTAATACCAATGCAAGTTTTGATAAACATTTCTTCAAGAGATTGCTTTTATTTCAAAGAGCTATGTCTGTCAGCCTTCACCGGTTTACTAGAACTTCATGGAGCTCCTTTCCGGCCGCGTTCGCAGTTCCTCATCCCGGAACAGGGAGTGACAGGTCACAGTTCTTTACACTCTGCAGAGGTGTGTTGCTTTACCCATAAGAGATCTTATCCTTGGTGCCAACCGGGCAGCTTTCCCGTCCACACTTCCTTCGGTGTGAGGCCCGGTATAAGGTCATAGTCAATCATATTCCTCCGCTACCTCGCACACCCACCCTTTGTTGCAAACCCCGACCCTGGGTCCTCGCCGGTCCCATTATTCCCGTTATTTCAGGGTGGACCCCGACCATGACGACAGTCTGGGATTGAACCAAACTCCTTCGCCGGTAGCTGCAACCCATCATAGACCACATTACCGTGGGGAATTAGAAGGGGATCCCCACCCACCAATTGTTCCGCAAGCAGCAACCCCTACGGTAAGCAACAGCTATACCGTGGGGAATTAGAAGGGGCTCCCCACCCACCAATTGCTCCGCAAGATACAACCGTCTACGGTAAGCGCATCCGTTGATGTACAAGAGGTGGAAATACAATTGACTATTCCGTCCCACTCCAGATCTTATGGTTAACACGAGTATTACGGCACAAGAATCACTGGCGACATTTGTTGTTTAATCCTAGATGGATATAAACCCGTGCAATGGAACCTCCACCATATCAACACAATCCATGGTTCCATTGCCCACCACATAGTCATATTCATAGTTATGAAAGTAGTGGTTTTGATTTTTATGCAATAGTGATAACCATAATACTTTGCAAGTAATTTGATAGAAATACTCAAATGACATGAGCAAGTGATGAACTTGCCTGAACACTGCAAAGTTTTGCAGTTGGAAGGTGTGAACTGACCCTTGTCCTCTGTCTCTGAAAGATAGCATCATTGTCCGATAAGGGCAATGGTTAAAGAAGCAGTTATGCATGATTCCAGTTTTAGGGTTTGTTTCCCCCTTCCGATGTCGTTATTATTTCATGTAAGAGGTTAATACTAAGAATAATTTGAGGATACTTGATTTAAAGTAAAATACAACCTTGAAATGTTGTCAAGGTGTTTTTAAAGTCCAAATACATTAATGGACTTATTTTCATTATAGAAATTATATGTGTGATTTAAATGATTATTTAAATCATCAAATGAGGTCTTATTCTTAGTTGTCTTCAAAAATTCTTTTTGATATTTTATTCAGGTAGAGAATTTTATGTTGATCAATTTTCATATTTTTAATTATTTTTTTAGAGCTGTATCTTATTTTATAAAATTCTTGGAAATTCTCATTTAAATGGGTATTTTGGAAATGTCCAAAATACCCCTCGGGCCCACCTGTCAGGCGGCCGAGCTGGTTAGGTTGGACCAGCCCAGTGGGCTCGGTCCAACCGACCCAGTCGCTTCGTCGTCCTCCTCCCCGTAACCCTAATCCCTTTTCGGCTCCCGCGACACCAAAATCGCCTCCGCCGTCGCCGCCTTGCTCCGGCCGCCTTCGGCCATCATCGGCGACGAACTGGTGCGGATCTGGACCGCCTCTTGACGGTGGACATGGTGGTCCAAGTCGATCTGACGCTCGTGTCCACCTCGACTCTCCTCCAACGCGTCTGCCCTTGGCCGCACGGATCCGTGAAGATCCGCCGTTCATCGGCGTCCCTGGCGCCGTGGTGATGCCGTGGAGATGCCGGCGTTGCGGTGACGTGGTGACCAGGCTTGGCTTGGCCTGGCGCCGCCGTCGCCCGGCGTGTGCCGCCGTGCCGCCGCGGTCGTGCTCATCTGCTTCGCCTGTAAGTTTCTCCTCCTCTTTCCTCCTCTGTTACCTGTTCTACCTTCCTCTCTGCTCCTCTTCTTCGTCTAGCTCGGCCACTGGCCGACTTCTCCCTGTGGAGATGCTTGCCTTGACGAAGTGCTGCTGCTGCTCTTCTGTAGCCTTGTGCTCTGCCAGCCCTGGTGCTGTGTTAGTTGCGGCGTTGTGCTGGGCTAGGCATGCTGCTGCGCTACTGCTACTGCCATGCTTGTTCTAGTCTATGTGCTTGTGTGAATCGTGCTGTGACGTGTGCTTCCTTTGATTCATGTCTCTGCTCACCCTTGGTTATACATGTTATTATCTGGCTAGATGTTCATCTGAGCATCACTAGCCATTGCTGTTGCTTGCTTGCTTATGCTGTAACAAGCCCTAGCTCCCCTGGTTCATTACTGTGAGTGGTTCTTGCTGTTTAGCAAGAGGCAGTGTTATTTATGTGATGATTATTGAGTTCTGGCTCACAGTAGGTTTGGCTTGGCTTAATTGTTGTCCATATACATCAATTCCTTGATGATATGCTTCTGGATACAATCATAAAAATGGTTTATGTGCTAGTCTGTGATCTAATTGTTGCTTATCTGTGACTGTTTAATTCATAGCATTCATGTGTGATACTGGTGATTGATTCTAGCATGCCTTGGCATGCTCTAGCAGGCTCTGGTGATCAAATGATCATCACTTGCTTGTGGCCTGTGCCTTACTGGTGCTTCTCCTAGTGTCTGTGTGACACTTATACTTGTGCTGGTGTGTGTTAAAGTGTGCTCAGGCATCATCTGATGCTTGCAGTGAGCCATTGGTTCACTGGCAAGATGTTGTTGCTTTAGTTACTTAACTGTTTCATTTATCTGTAATTCCTTGCTTTATTATATGGATAAATGATGTGAACTGTTTATCAGTAATGATCATATGGATGAATTTGATGTAGCTAGAGGGATGCCAACCACTGGTTGGGTACCCTAGCTCATACTGAATCCCCTGGATAATGATGTGATGCTTTGGTGAATTTCCTATGTGGATAGGTAGCTGTTGTGACCCTAGCAGGCTCTGTCTGCTTATAAATGGTTGCTCCTACCTGTGTTGGCTTGCTGTGATTTGGGAAATATCTTACTGGAAGAATCCTTGTGGTTTTTTCCAGTTTCCTTTGATGTTGACAAACTAGAATAGGCACAAGTTGCCTATCTGTCTGATGGTTAGCAAACCATGTAGTGCTAGGTGAGTTGGGTAGGCTAGCTGTGAATCTTTTCCTTGCTGGATGCTTTGGTTTACCTCAGTGTTAACACAATGGGTTTGACCATTTCTTCCCTGGGATGATTTCTTCTGGCTTAATTCCCTTTTTGCCAGCATCAAATGGTTTGATCACCAAATGATGATGCACATAGGGTAACCACACCCTCTGGCTTGTGTATATGTCATGCACATGCTTATTTATGAGCAAAACAAAGTTTTGCTCAGGTTGATCTTGTTTATACCTCACTCCAGCTCCTAGATGATTTGTTGATGTAGAGGTTTTGCTTCTGTGATGATCTTGTGGTTGGTTTACTTGCCCTGCTCCTCCTGGTGATCTTGTGGGGCTTGATTCAGTGCTGTGGTGAGTTAGCAGGTTGAACAGCAGTGGTTGTTCTTGTGTTATTGTGTTCTTGTGTTCTTACCAGTGAAGCCTGTCGATGGATATGGCTTAGGGTTTGCTTCTGAAAAGTTTATATGTGGTGCTCCCTTGCTCTCCCTGGTCGACAGCTTGGGTCTGGCACACATGGTGACTCACTGATGATGTGTGTGTGTGTTGTGCTACATGCACACTCAGTGACTTGGTGTTGAGCATGCACACATGCTGTGTGTGCTGCTTGTGTGTATGTGTGTACCAGATCCTTTGAACTTGGCTTGGAGAGGATCAGCTCGGCAGAGCTGTGAGCATATCCTCTCTGTTGCCATTTTATTTCTAACCTGCCAAGTGGCAATGCCACTTGGCATAATTGTTGCTTTTCTTTGTTATGTGCAGGGAATCAAGTTGATGATCAAATGAAGATGGAGGTCAACAAATCCAAGATCAAGTGATGATGATCTTGTAGTATTTAGGATAGGTTCCATACTTGTACTTTTCTTTTTATTTACTTTTATTTTTCAATTTCTCCAATTCTTGTAATGTGTTGTATTATTCATTTATTTTCTCTTATGGATATTGTAATGACAATGTAAATTGTGTGATGATCAATAAAGCTCAAAGTTTTCCCTAATGAGCTTTACTCTATTTTAATTGTTCATATTGTTTATGATTTATAATTGTACTTAATGAATTTCCTCACAATTGAATTATTTAGGGTAATTATTTAATGTTTGAATTTGAAATTCAAATTCCACTTTGGTTTGAATTCAACCATGCCACTTAATTTTAGAATTCAATCATGCAACTTAAGTTTGATGCAAACTCTCCCCTCTCTTCTCAAAACCCTAAACTAGTTAAGTGAGATGCAAGTTTGTCGCGCTCTCGAAATCCTAACCCTGTAAGGTGTCGAGAGAGAAACTTGTCCCCCTTCGATGCAATTTTTGTTTAAAAGCGCGAAATTTCCCCAGAATTTACCATGCAATGCACATCCCTTTCTAAAATCTACCCCTCGATCGTCTCTAAACCTGGGACATTACAGCCTTTCCCCCTTAAAGAAAACTTCGTCCCGAAGTTGTGGTTGTAATACCTGAACAGCTCGGGGTATGTTTTCCTCAGGTCTTCTTCTTTTTCCCAGGTGGCTTCCCTCTTGGGGTGATGCTTCCATTGTATCTTGCAGTACTTGATAGCTTTATTTCGGAGTTGTTTCCAGCTCTCCTCGAGAATCTTGGCTGGCTTCTCGATGTATGTCAAGTCTGGTTGTAACTCAAGCTCATCATGTGATATTGGTTCATCTGGGGTCTTTAAGCATTTCCGGAGTTGTGACACATGGAATACATTGTGAACTTGAGCTAGCCTTCCCGGTAGATCCAATTCAAAGGCTAAACCTTGGTTCTGACTCAGTATCTTAAAAGGTCCTATGTATCTAGGGCTGAGTTTTCCTTTTACTCCAAACCTCTGGAGTCCTTTCATCGGGCTTACCTTAAGATAAACCATGTCTCCAACTCGTGGTTCCCATGTCCTCCTCTTCTGATCGGCATAACTCTTTTGCCGACTTTGGGCTATCTTAAGCCTGTCTCTGATAATGTCAATGATTTGTTGTTTTTCCTTGACATAATCAGGGTTGAACTCTTTGCTTGCTCCGGCTTCGTACCAACATATCGGTGATCTACACTTTCTTCCATACAAAGCTTCAAATGGTGCCATCTTGATGCTGCTTTGATAGCTATTATTGTATGAAAATTCTGCTAGTGGTAAGTGCTCCTCCCATGATCCTCCGAAGTCTAGGGCACAAGCCCTAAGCATATCCTCTAAGATTTGGTTGGTTCTCTCAGTTTGTCCACCTGTCTGGGGATGGTAAGCGGTACTATAGTCCAACTTGGATCCTAAAGCTTCGTGAAGTTGCTTCCAGAATGCTGATGTGAACACGGATCCTCGATCCGACACTATCTTCTTAGGCACTCCATGCTTACTCACGATCTCTTTGATGTAAAGATCGATGAGTTTCTCTCCTTTATCTTGCTGGTTTACCGCTAAAAAGTGTGCACTTTTCGTCAACCGGTCCACGATTACCCATATCATGTCCTTCTTTTTATTAGTCATGGGTAGTCCGGTGATGAAATCCATCCCTATTTCCTCCCATTTCCACTCTGGAATAGGTAAGGGTTGTAACTTTCCTGCCGGACTCTGGTGTTCAGCCTTTACTCTCTGGCAGGTATGGCATTCCGCCACGTATTGTGCTATCTCCCTCTTCATGTTATTCCACCAGAATAGTTCCTTTAGGTCCATGTACATCTTTGTACTTCCCGGATGTATAGAATATGGTGTTTGATGAGCTTCCCGGAGTATTACTTCCTTAATTTCAGCAATATCCGGAACGCAAATTCTCTTCTGGAACCATAATGATCCAGATTCTCCGCGATGAAATTCTGATGGTCTTCCTTCATCTATTCTTCTCATTTCTTCCATGATGAATGGATCGTCCAACTGACCCATCATTATCTCATTCTTCAGGTTGACATTTAGCTCATCGGCTACTTGTAAAGCTGATAGTCCTTCATGAGCTTCCTTCTCCCAAAGTTGTATTTGGGCTTGACTTATTTCCTTCCTCAACTCCGGTGATATTTCTTGTTTCACTCCTCCAGTGCTCTTCCTACTCAGGGCATCTGCTACAACATTAGCCTTCCCTGGTGTGTAATTGATTGTCAGGTCATAATCCTTGATCAATTCTAGCCATCTTTTCTGCCTCATGTTGAGTTCCTTCTGAGTGAAGAAATATTTGAGGCTTTTATGGTCTGTATAGAGCTCACATTTAGCTCCATAGAGAAAATGTCTCCAAGTTTTGAGTGCAAAAACGACCGCTGCTAACTCCAAGTCATGTGTTGGATAGTTTACTTCATGAGGTCGGAGTTGTCTTGATCCATAAGATATCACTTTTCGATCTTGCATGAGTACGCAACCCAATCCGTGTTTGGACGCGTCACAGTACACGGTGTAATCCTTGCCAACTTCCGGAACCGCTAACACCGGTGCAGTGGTGAGTTTCTCCTTCAGAGTTTGAAAACTCTTCTCACACTCCTCTGACCACACGAATGGTGTGTTCTTCCTTAACAGCTTTGTCATTGGTCCTGCTATCTTAGAGAATCCTTCAATGAATCTCCGATAATATCCTGCCATTCCTAGGAATCCTCGGATTTCCTTGACAGTTTTGGGTGCTTCCCATTCTAGAACTGCTGCTACCTTACTCGGGTTAACAGCTATTCCATCTTTACTAATAACATGACCAAGAAATTCCACTTGATCTAGCCAAAATTCACACTTACTAAGTTTGGCATAGAGTTGATGTTCCCTTAGTGTTTGCAACACTAACCTCAAATGTTCAGCATGTTCGGCCTTGTTCTTGGAATATATCAGGATATCATCGATAAATACGATGACAAACTTGTCTAGATATGGCATGAATATCTTATTCATGAGATTCATGAATATTGCTGGGGCATTGGTTAATCCAAAAGGTACTACAAGGTATTCATGGTGTCCATACCTTGAGACAAAGGCAGTTTTCGGAACGTCTTCCTTCTTGATCTTTATCTGGTGATAACCGGATCTTAGATCAATCTTGGAAAAGACTCCCGCGCCTCTCACTTGATCAAATAGATCTTGTATTCTTGGAAGTGGGTACTTGTTCTTGATTGTGACGTTGTTCAGATTCCTGTAGTCTCCGCACATCCTTCTTCCTCCATCTCTTTTATCCACGAAGATCACAGGTGATCCCCATGGTGAAACACTCTCCTGAATGAATCCCTTTTGTTCCAAGTCATCCAATTGCTCCTTCAGTTCTTTCAACTCCTTGGGCCCCATCTTATATGGTGCTTTAGCAATCGGAGCTGTTCCTGGGATTAGGTCGATAGTGAATTCTATCTCCCTATCTGGTGGCATACCAGGTAATTCCGCAGGAAACACATCCTGGAATTCATTTACTACAGGTATATCTTCTAATTTCACCTCCTTCATGCTGTTCAGCTGTAGCTCAACTTCAATTTGTGTATGTTTGTCGCCTTGGTAGATCATTCTACTTCCATCGGGGCTTTTCAAAGACACCGTTTTGTTCACACAGTCGATCAATGCTCCATTAGCTTCCAACCAGTTCATACCAAGAATGACATCAATGTCCTTCATCGGTAAAATGAACAGGTCCGCGTCAAACGCGCACTTATTGATCATGATGACTTGTTTTTGTTTGGTATGGGTTACTACTATCGTTCCCCCCGCAGAAAGTATGGTTATGGGTGTATCTAACTTAGTGCAACTAATCCCATGTTTGGTGATGAATTGTTGAGAAATGAATGATGTAGTTGCACCAGTATCAAAAAGTACTTTGCCAGGATGAGTGAGTATCTGGAGCGTACCTATCACCGCCTGGTCAGAGTTGACCACCTCCTCCAGGGCCCAGTGCAGTTCAGCTTGCCGAAGGGCTTCTTATTCTTCCAGTTGCCTCCGGTGTTTCCTCCTCGATTTCCTCCTCCTCCTGACTGACCTCCTCCACTATTTTTCTTGGGGCAGTCCTTCAGCATGTGCCCCTCCTGACGACACCCAAAACATATTATCTTGGGTTTCCGACAATCTTGTGAAAGATGCCCTCTAAACCCACAAATGCGGCAAACAATCTGGTTTGCGGCTTGGTTTCCTTGATTCCTCCTATTATTGTAGTTGTTGTTGTTGTTGTTGTTGTTGTACCTTGGTTTGAAACTCAAGCCAGTATTAGGCTTGTTACTGACATATCTCTTAGGCTCAAACTTGGCCTTTTTCCTCTTCTCCTCCTGCAGTTGTTTAAAATCATCTTCTAGAGTGATGGCTGCATCCACCAACTCTTGGAACTCCGTAGCTCTCATCATACGGAGCTGTACCTTGAACTGGGGACTTAACCCCCTCAGAAACCTCTTCTTCTTCTTGTCCTCGGTGTTGACTTCTTCAACAGCATACCGGGACAGCTTTGAGAATTCCCTGACATAAGTCAGGATTGCCTTGTCCTTCTGCTCGAGACTTTCAAATTCTCGACGCTTCAGCTCCACAATACTTTCAGGGACATTGGATTCCCTGAACTTCCTTGCAAATTCCTCCCAGGTAAATACCTTTCCAGCCGGGTAAACGGCTACAATATTGTCCCACCATGATGCGGCAGGTCCACACAGCAGATGGGTAGCATAGCGAACCTTCTCTTGGTCGTTGCATCCAACAGTATTGAGCTTTCGCTCAGTATCCATAAGCCAATCTTCCGCGTCCATTGGCTCGGGCGCGTATGCGAAAGATATAGGCTTGGTGTTTTGGAAGTCTGCTAGTGTGACTCCCGGGTTCTCAGGTCTCTCCACCCTGTTTTGCTGCAGCAAATCTTGGAAGAATTTGTTCTGCTGCTCCAGTGTTACACGCTGCCTCTCCTCTACCAGCTGCATGTACTGGATGAAATTTTGCTGCGTCATAGGTGGTGGTGGTGGAAACTGATCTCTGGCTGCACCCTCAGCCTCTTCCTTTTGTTTTGCTTCGCGCTCCATGCGCTGAGCTTCGGTCTCGTCTCCTAGCGTTCCCGACATAACCCCCTAGTTCTGCAACACAAGATGATACTCATAATTACTCCATGCGCAAGTTTTCTGAGCTCAACTTTGTGCACAGAACTAGTCACGCAATGGAAATCAAGAAGCAAATCCAAATCATACAAAACATATACCCTGTATATACATACTTAAGTGGTCTTATTACAATACTCAAGTCGATGTGAGTATGCAAACTCACTTATTAAAGTATATGTACAAATTCATACAAATATTACATACTATAATACACGTGGTACTTGTGTATTATAGCCTCGCCTCCCTTGGTGGACTCTAGTCGATCTTCACTCCCGATACATCCCAGGCTTCCATCCGGTCGAACGTGTCGTCCTCCTGATAGACCCTGGAACATAAGGTCTCCCCGTTGGCTGGTAATCCGAATCCGATGATGATCCTAGGGAGAAATCAGTGTTTACAAACTGATCGTTAAGTGCATCATAGTCCACCCATCGGGTGTACTCCCCTGTAGCTCCACCATAGGTGTTACCAAAACTCATACCCGACTCAACCTGTGTCGGATATCCTCCATCCACTCCTTCATTACCAGGATAGCTCTGGTTCTGGGTTGTTGCGTCATCATTCATCTCCCCATCATAATACACAGAAGTACTATGAGTTCCAGTATCCGATCCTCAGCGCCAACCCGTGGAATTCTCGATAGGAGTCTCGGAACGCTGGTTGTTTCCGGATTCCTCTCCGCCCTCGTATCCCCCATAGGAACTACCCAGGTAGTTCCCAGGTGTAACAGGTGTAGGTTCACGCTCAAGTGGATCAATACTGATGTAGTCACCAGCTGAGTAAACTGGTGTATGCACCACATTCTCCATAGGTTCTTTCCCCCTACTCTCCTCCTTGGGTTCAGTAAATTCCTCTAGCATCGTATCAATAGCTCCTATCAGATGATGGTTCAACTGAAAGAGTAATGATATGAAGTTGCGACTATTATCCATATATTTTGCCGCTGCTATGGGTTTGCGTTTGGCATATTTGTAGTGGTTGAGCATGGGATCTTCTTCCTCCTGATTATGAGGAATATGGGAGAACTCGGAATCCATAAGCTCTTTCGTCTTATGTTCCCGTATGTCGGTTATGGCTCTCATAACAGCTATATGGTAGGCTGTGTTGGTTGTCCTAGCTTCCCCTGCTGGCATGACTACGCTCATTCCCAAAGATTCGGGAAGTCGCAGTCCTACCCTGCACTTGGCCAATACCGGACCATCATAGAACATGTATTTCTTTACTGGAATCTGGGGATCGCACCCAAATTCCAGTAACATGGCTCGTAGGATATCTGCAAGTCCTCCTTGGTATTCGTTCAGTGTGGAATCCATAACTTTCACGTTTCTTCCCGGTCGTGAACTTGCCATGTTGGCTGTAGAAATAGAAAGATTATAAGATTAGTAATAATGCATCATAATAGAGATAATAAAGAATTATCGCACTAAAAGATATGATTGTTGTATTCTCAATTGAATATACACCATATTTTTAGAGAATTCTTTACTAGTCCTATTTGACTCCTAACGTTTGGTCCTATTTACTAGGTTCCAACCTAAGGTCAAAGCTTTTGCTCTGATACCAACTGTGGTGACCCTGCATACCACTGCATGTTGTAGTATGCCAGTCGTTGATATAACATTCACGAAGTACCATTCCGCAAATATTACATCCCTCAGAGTAGTACAACAGAACATAGCAGGTCCATAACTCATTCACATATTATTACAATTAACATACACATGTCGTCTCGGAGCTCCTCTTGGGTCTTCAGAGGAATACTCCTGGGTTCGAGGCGAACCCAACTTAGTTTACAATATATAAGTCTCATTAAGTGATACATTTATTTCCTCGAGCAGCTAAATATTAAGAGTTCGTGCTGCTCGGCTGCAATTACTACTAGGTTATTCTAGGCTTGATCTCCACCGGAAGCCTCCCCGGTTCCGTAGACTATGAGATAGTCTACGCCTTCTACACCTCCTGAGAGGTCTGGTTCCTCGTAGCCGATGATCTCGGCTCCTTCATTGTTGTCGTAGTCCTCCTCCAGACGATTCAGACAATCTAAGCATGGGATTTAAGAATGGTATGAGTACGAGCGTACTCAACAAGTTCATTATAGATAAGAGGTGTTTAATGCACTAACTACGATATTAGACCAGAAAGTCTAATACCAATGCAAGTTTTGATAAACATTTCTTCAAGAGATTGCTTTTATTTCAAAGAGCTATGTCTGTCAGCCTTCACCGGTTTACTAGAACTTCATGGAGCTCCTTTCCGGCCGCGTTCGCAGTTCCTCATCCCGGAACAGGGAGTGACAGGTCACGGTTCTTTACACTCTGCAGAGATGTGTTGCTTTACCCATAAGAGATCTTATCCTTGGTGCCAACCGGGCAGCTTTCCCGTCCACACTTCCTTCGGTGTGAGGCCCGGTATAAGGTCATAGTCAATCATATTCCTCCGCTACCTCGCACACCCACCCTTTGTTGCAAACCCCGACCCTGGGTCCTCGCCGGTCCCATTATTCCCGTTATTTCAGGGTGGACCCCGACCACGACGACGATGCAGGATTGAACCAAACTCCTTCGCCGGTAGCTGCAACCCATCATAGACCACATTACCGTGGGGAATTAGAAGGGGATCCCCACCCACCAATTGTTCCGCAAGCAGCAACCGCTACGGTAAGCAACAGCTATACCGTGGGGAATTAGAAGAGGCTCCCCACCCACCAATTGCTCCGCAAGATACAACCGTCTACGGTAAGCGCATCCGTTGATGTACAAGAGGTGGAAATACAATTGACTATTCCGTCCCACTCCAGATCTTATGGTTAACACGAGTATTACGGCACAAGAATCACTGGCGACATTTGTTGTTTAATCCTAGATGGATATAAACCCGTGCAATGGAACCTCCACCATATCAACACAATCCATGGTTCCATTGCCCACCACATAGTCATATTCATAGTTATGAAAGTAGTGGTTTTGATTTTTATGCAATAGTGATAACCATAATACTTTGCAAGTAATTTGATAGAAATACTCAAATGACATGAGCAAGTGATGAACTTGCCTGAACACTGCAAAGTTTTGCAGTTGGAAGGTGTGGACTGACCCTTGTCCTCTGTCTCTGAAAGATAGCATCATTGTCCGATAAGGGCAATGGTTAAAGAAGCAGTTATGCATGATTCCAGTTTTAGGGTTTGTTTCCCCCTTCCGATGTCGTTATTATTTCATGTAAGAGGTTAATACTAAGAATAATTTGAGGATACTTGATTTAAAGTAAAATACAACCTTGAAATGTTGTCAAGGTGTTTTTAAAGTCCAAATACATTAATGGACTTATTTTCATTATAGAAAATTATATGTGTGATTTAAATGATTATTTAAATCATCAAATGAGGTCTTATTCTTAGTTGTCTTCAAAAATTCTTTTTGATATTTTATTCAGGTAGAGAATTTTATGTTGATCAATTTTCATATTTTTAATTATTTTTTTAGAGCTGTATCTTATTTTATAAAATTCTTGGAAATTCTCATTTAAATGGGTATTTTGGAAATGTCCAAAATACCCCTCGGGCCCACCTGTCAGGCGGCCGAGCTGGTTAGGTTGGACCAGCCCAGTGGGCTCGGTCCAACCGACCCAGTCGCTTCGTCGTCCTCCTCCCCGTAACCCTAATCCCTTTTCGGCTCCCGCGATACCAAAATCGCCTCCGCCGTCGCCGCCTTGCTCCGGCCGCCTTCGGCCATCATCGGCGACGAACTGGTGCGGATCTGGACCACCTCTCGACGGTGGACATGGTGGTCCGCGTCGATCTGACGCTCGTGTCCACCTCGACTCTCCTCCAACGCGTCTGCCCTCGGCCGCACGGATCCGTGAAGATCCGCCGTTCATCGGCGTCCCTGGCGCCGTGGTGATGCCGTGGAGATGCCGGCGTTGCGGTGACGTGGTGACCAGGCTTGGCTTGGCCTGGCGCCGCCGTCGCCCGGCGTGTGCCGCCGTGCCGCCGCGGTCGTGCTCATCTGCTTCGCCTGTAAGTTTCTCCTCCTCTTTCCTCCTCTTTCCTCCTCTGTTACCTGTTCTACCTTCCTCTCTGCTCCTCTTCTTCGTCTAGCTCGGCCACTGGCCGACTTCTCCCTGTGGAGATGCTTGCCTTGACGAAGTGCTACTGCTGCTCTTCTGTAGCCTTGTGCTCTGCCAGCCCTGGTGCTGTGTTAGTTGCGGCGTTGTGCTGGGCTAGGCATGCTGCTGCGCTACTGCTACTGCCATGCTTGTTCTAGTCTATGTGCTTGTGTGAATCGTGCTGTGACGTGTGCTTCCTTTGATTCATGTCTCTGCTCACCCTTGGTTATACATGTTATTATCTGGCTAGATGTTCATCTGAGCATCACTAGCCATTGCTGTTGCTTGCTTGCTTATGCTGTAACAAGCCCTAGCTCCCCTGGTTCATTACTGTGAGTGGTTCTTGCTGTTTAGCAAGAGGCAGTGTTATTTATGTGATGGTTATTGAGTTCTGGCTCACAGTAGGTTTGGCTTGGCTTAATTGTTGTCCATATACATCAATTCCTTGATGATATGCTTCTGGATACAATCATAAAAATGGTTTATGTGCTAGTCTGTGATCTAATTGTTGCTTATCTGTGACTGTTTAATTCATAGCATTCATGTGTGATACTGGTGATTGATTCTAGCATGCCTTGGCATGCTCTAGCAGGCTCTGGTGATCAAATGATCATCACTTGCTTGTGGCCTGTGCCTTACTGGTGCTTCTCCTAGTGTCTGTGTGACACTTATACTTGTGCTGGTGTGTGTTAAAGTGTGCTCAGGCATCATCTGATGCTTGCAGTGAGCCATTGGTTCACTGGCAAGATGTTGTTGCTTTAGTTACTTAACTGTTTCATTTATCTGTAATTCCTTGCTTTATTATATGGATAAATGATGTGAACTGTTTATCAGTAATGATCATATGGATGAATTTGATGTAGCTAGAGGGATGCCAACCACTGGTTGGGTACCCTAGCTCATACTGAATCCCCTGGATAATGATGTGATGCTTTGGTGAATTTCCTATGTGGATAGGTAGCTGTTGTGACCCTAGCAGGCTCTTTCTGCTTAGAAATGGTTGCTCCTACCTGTGTTGGCTTGCTGTGATTTGGGAAATATCTTACTGGAAGAATCCTTGTGGTTTTTTCCAGTTTCCTTTGATGTTGACAAACTAGAATAGGCACAAGTTGCCTATCTGTCTGATGGTTAGCAAACCATGTAGTGCTAGGTGAGTTGGGTAGGCTAGCTGTGAATCTTTTCCTTGCTGGATGCTTTGGTTTACCTCAGTGTTAACACAATGGGTTTGACCATTTCTTCCCTGGGATGATTTCTTCTGGCTTAATTCCCTTTTTGCCAGCATCAAATGGTTTGATCACCAAATGATGATGCACATAGGGTAACCACACCCTCTGGCTTGTGTATATGTCATGCACATGCTTATTTATGAGCAAAACAGAGTTTTGCTTAGGTTGATCTTGTTTATACCTCACTCCAGCTCCTAGATGATTTGTTGATGTAGAGGTTTTGCTTCTGTGATGATCTTGTGGTTGGTTTACTTGCCCTGCTCCTCCTGGTGATCTTGTGGGGCTTGATTCAGTGCTGTGGTGAGTTAGCAAAGTTGAATGACAGCAGTGGTTGTTCTTGTGTTATTGTGTTCTTGTGTTCTTACCAGTGAAGCCTGTCGATGGATATGGCTTAGGGTTTGCTTCTGAAAAGTTTATATGTGGTGCTCCCTTGCTCTCCCTGGTCGACAGCTTGGGTCTGGCACACATGGTGACTCACTGATGATGTGTGTGTGTGTTGTGCTACATGCACACTCAGTGACTTGGTGTTGAGCATGCACACATGCTGTGTGTGCTGCCTGTGTGTATGTGTGTACCAGATCCTTTGAACTTGGCTTGGAGAGGATCAGCTCGGCAGAGCTGTGAGCATATCCTCTCTGTTGCCATTTTATTTCTAACCTGCCAAGTGGCAATGCCACTTGGCATAATTGTTGCTTTTCTTTGTTATGTGCAGGGAATCAAGTTGATGATCAAATGAAGATGGAGGTCAACAAATCCAAGATCAAGTGATGATGATCTTGTAGTATTTAGGATAGGTTCCATACTTGTACTTTTCTTTTTATTTACTTTTATTTTTCAATTTCTCCAATTCTTGTAATGTGTTGTATTATTCATTTATTTTCTCTTATGGATATTGTAATGACAATGTAAATTGTGTGATGATCAATAAAGCTCAAAGTTTTCCCTAATGAGCTTTACTCTATTTTAATTGTTCATATTGTTTATGATTTATAATTGTACTTAATGAATTTCCTCACAATTGAATTATTTAGGGTAATTATTTAATGTTTGAATTTGAAATTCAAATTCCACTTTGGTTTGAATTCAACCATGCCACTTAATTTTAGAATTCAATCATGCAACTTAAGTTTGATGCAAACTCTCCCCTCTCTTCTCAAAACCCTAAACTAGTTAAGTGAGATGCAAGTTTGTCGCACTCTCGAAATCCTAACCCTGTAAGGTGTCGAGAGAGAAACTTGTCCCCCTTCGATGCAATTTTTGTTTAAAAGCGCGAAATTTCCCCAGAATTTACCATGCAATGCATATCCCTTTCTAAAATCTACCCCTCGATCGTCTCTAAACCTGGGACATTACACAAGGATCCTCCTAATCAAACGAAGAGTGCCTTCAAGACAACAAGCTTCAAGCCGGATCAATCAACTATGTCCTCCAAAGCTTCCACGGGATCTAGTAACATCACTTGCTTCAAGTGTGGGGCTCAAGGACATAAATCCTTTGAATGCAAGAACACAAGAGTTATGATAACTCGAGATGATGGAGATGTGGAGTACTTGAGTGAAGGTGAATATGAAGCCTTGGTACAAGCCGCAACCAATCATGAAGATGATGACTTGGAAGACCAAGAACAAGTCCTATGTGTGCATGATGCAAGCCCGTCCCTTGTGGTGACCAAAGTGTTGACAACCCATGCACTTTCCAATGAAGATCAAAGGTGCAACATCTTCCAAACAAGAGCCAGAATCAATGGCAAGTCAATAAAGGTTATCATCGATGGAGGGAGTTGCCACAATCTTGCAAGCACCGAACTATGCTCCAAGCTCAACCTCACACTTCGGAAACACCCCCACCCTTACCATGTGCAATGGCTAAGTGACAATGGAAACGTCAAGATACAACACACCGTCTCCGTATCCTTCAAGATTGGCGCCTATGAAGACACCGTTGATTGTGATGTAGTGCCCATGACATTGTGCCACATGCTACTTGGTCTCCCTTGGCAATATGACAAAAGAGCAAGCCATGATGGCTACACAAATGCCTATAGCTTCAAGGTCGGCGACAAGACATTCATCCTACGCCCAATGACTCCTAGCCAAGTAATTGCGGACAATGCAAAGGCTTTAGCGAGGGCTAAGGAAGCTACCATCACTCGTGAGATGAGTGGTGAGAGAGTGAACCACCAAAAAGAAAGTGAGTGCCACAAGCCATATATGAGTGAGATGAAGAGTGTCCTCATAGCTACCAAGAGTGAGATGAGAGAATTGCACCACAACCCATCCACCATATTGCACTATGTGCTCATTTGCAAGGGGCCATCCTCGGAGACTAACAACTTAACAACACTTCCTTCGTCTTTGTTGTCTCTTTTGAAGGAATTCCAAGATGTCTTCCCCGACGAGCTTCCTCATGGAATACCACCGCTTCGAGGAATTGAGCACCGCATCGACCTCATACCCGTCGCTCCTCTACCAAACCGCGCCGCCTACCGCACCAACCCCGAAGACACAAAGGAGATTCAACGCCAACTACAAGACCTCCTCGAAAAAGGGTATGTTCGTGAAAGCTTAAGCCCTTGTGCGGTTTCCGTGATTCTTGTTCCTAAACCGGATGAGACGCAACGAATGTGTATGGATTGTCGCCCCATCAATGCCATTACCGTTCGATACCGCCATCCCATTCCGCGTTTAGATGACATGCTTGATGAATTGAGTGGTGCCACGATTTTCTCTAAGATTGATTTGCGTAGTGGCTACCACCAAATTCGCATGGCAATAGGTGATGAATGGAAGACGGCATTCAAGACCAAACTTGGTCTCTATGAATGGCTTGTCATGCCATTTGGTCTTTCAAATGCTCCATCTACTTTCATGCGTCTCATGAATCACATCTTGCGACCTCTCATTGGCAAGAGTGTGGTTGTCTATTTCGATGATATTCTCATTTATAGCAAAAATCTCGAGGACCATGTACAACATGTGAGAGAAGTCTTATGCATCTTGCGTCATGAGAAGCTTTATGCAAACCTTCCCAAGTGCACCTTTGCTCAAAACAAGTTGGTTTTTCTTGGATTTGTGGTTTCCGCCAATGGTATTGAAGTTGATTCTTCCAAGGTTGAGGCCATCCACAATTGGCCCACTCCTACCAATGTTGGTCAAGTTCGAAGTTTTCATGGGCTTGCCGGTTTCTACCGCCGCTTTGTGAAAGATTTTAGCACCATTTCTTGCCCTTTGAATGAGCTTACGAAAAAGAATGTTCCATTTGTGTGGGGCAAGGCACAACAAAAAGCTTTTGATGAGTTGAAAAAGAGACTTACCGAGGCACCACTTCTTGTTCTTCCAAACTTTTCCAAAACTTTTGAGATTGAGTGCGATGCGAGTGGACTCGGTATTGGTGGAGTTCTTATGCAAGATGGAAAACCCGTGGCATACTATAGCGAGAAGTTGGATGGCGCACGCCTCAACTATCCTATATATGACAAGGAACTTTATGCTTTGGTTCGTGTTCTTGAAGTTTGGCAACACTATCTTTGGCCAAAAGAATTTGTTATCCACTCCGACCATGAGTCTTTGAAATATTTGAAAAGTCAACACAATTTGAACAAACGTCATGCAAAATGGGTTGAGTTCATTGAGTCCTTTCCATATGTAATCAAATACAAGAAGGGCAAGGACAATGTTGTTGCAGATGCTCTTTCCCGCAAGCTCACCCTATTACTCACTCGTTTGGATATCAATGTTTTGGGTCTTGATGAAATCAAAGATTTGTATGCCTCCGATAATTTCTTTGGACCAATTTTTGCAAAGTGTTCTAGTGAGAAGGGCATCGATGATTTCTATTTGCACCAAGGATTCTTGTTCAAGGGCAACAAACTTTGCATTCCCATGTCTTCACTTCGCCTTTTGCTCTTACAAGAATCGCCTGGTGGTGGCCTTATGGGACACTTTGGACGAGACAAGACATATGCCATGCTCTCCACTCACTATTATTGGCCAAGAATGAAGCGCGATGTGGAGCGCCTTTGCCGACGGTGCACAACATGCTTACAAGCTAAGTCAACTTCCAAACCCTATGGTCTTTATACACCATTGCCTATTCCTCATGCTCCTTGGTCCGATATAAGTATGGATTTTGTGCTAGGATTGCCTAGAACTAAATATGGTCATGATTCAATTTTTGTAGTGGTTGATCGATTCTCTAAAACGGCTCATTTCATACCATGCTCCCGAACGGATGATGCTTCACACATTGCCTCCTTGTTTTTTAGGGAAATTGTGAGACTCCACGGTGTACCAAGAAGCATTGTGTCGGATCGAGATGTCAAGTTCATGAGTTACCTTTGGAAGACACTAATGGCCAAGTTCAACGTCAAGCTTTTGTTCTCCTCATCCTCACACCCACAAACCGATGGGCAAACCGAAGTGGTGAACCGAAGCCTCTCCACACTACTACGAGTCCTTGTCAAGAAGAATTTGAAGTCTTGGGAAGATTGCATCCCGCATGCGGAGTTTGCCTACAACCGTGCCAAGCACACTACAACAATGAGAAGCCCGTTCATGGTTGTCTATGGCTTTGAACCACCTACGGCGATTGACCTCCTTCCTCTACCGCTACATGAGCAAGTAAACATGAACATCGACAAGCGAGCACAATACATGAAGAAGCTACATGAAGATACAAGGGCAACAATCGAGCAACAAGTTCTTCGTCAAACAACACGCCTCAACATGAAGAAAAAGGCACGGATCTTCAACGAAGGGGACCTAGTGTGGATACATCTTCACAAGGACCATTTCCCTCAAGAAAGAAACTCCAAGCTCAAGCCCCGAGGCGATGGTCCTTTCAAGGTCCTCAAGCGAATCAACGACAACGCCTACATCATCGACATACCAACATCCAAGTACTTGGTGAGCAACACATTCAATGTGTCCGACCTCTCGCCATACCATGAAGACGAAGAGACGTTAGAGTCGAGGACGACTCTTTCCCAAGGGGGGGGGATGATGTAGCCCTACCCAAGGTCGATAATACATCAAGACCGACAAGCCCTCCTCGTGGTCCAATTACACGAGCTAGAGCCCAAGCCCTACACCAAGAGGTGAATTCGCTCCTCTCCACGTATGCTTTTGACACCCCTTTGGATGGCTTGCTACTTCATGCAAATACCCTATGTTCAATCAGGTACATCGACCAAGACGCGAGCCATCGAGACCAAGCCAATGGAAAGAGAGCTGGAAATGATGAAGATGGAGCTACAGCACCCAGGCCGGAACTTCCGCCCCTAGGACCGGAACTTCCGGCCAGATGCCCTCAAGATGCCTTCCAGCGCCCAGGAAAAAGGATCCAGCCGGAACTTCCGCCCCAGAGGACCGGAACTTCCGCCCATCGGAACTTCCGCCCAAGTTCCGCGCAAGTTCCGAAAGTCTGCGAAAACCATACTGGATGCTACTGCGGGACAATGGCGGAATTCCGGAACAAGGCCGGAACTTGGCCGGAACTTCCGCCCCGACCGGAACTTCCGCCCCACAAGACCAGAACTTCCGCCCCTGACCGGAACTTCCGCCCAAGATGACCGAAACTTCCGCCCCATCGAACTTCAGCACAACAGCACTTTTCAGCGTGTAACTTACCCCTTCGCCCCCACCTATAAATAGCCTTGTTGGCTCAGATCTGAGATTAGACTTGATGTAAGAGAAAACATGAGCTATGCTCCTTCCCGCGGGAAACCCTTCTAGATCTACGAATCTACGAAGTTATCTACTCTTCTAGGCGGTTGATCTCTTCCATTCTAGGAATTCTAGTGTTTTGGATCTTTTGCTTTTGCAATTCTATCTATTTGCACTCTTTTCCTCTTTGGAACTCTATCGATTGCTATTTCCAACCTTTTGTGAGGGATTCTACTCATTGTGGGTCTTTTTCTTGCAATTCCGTTGGGTTGGTGTATCGGGCCAACGAAGAACAACCGGTTGTGTGTGTGTGTGTGTGTTGCGTTTGTATCTTCGATCCACCCCGCCATCCACCCACGTTCTTCATGTTCATCCACCTCCCCCACGAATCCCATCCAAATCCGTGAAGATCGGGCACATCCTAGGACTTAGTCCGCATCAGGTTGTGGTGCACTTCTCTCATCTCACTCTTGGTGGCTATGAGGACACTCTTCATCTCACTCACATATTGCTTGTGGCGCTCACTTTCTTTTTGGTGGGTCACTCTCTCACCACTCATCTCACTAGTGATGGTAGCTTCCTTAGCCCTCGCTAAAGCCTTTGCATTGTCCGCAATTACTTGGCTAGGAGTCATTGGGCGTAGGATGAATGTCTTGTCGCCGACCTTGAAGCTATAGGCATTTGTGTAGCCATCATGACTTGCTCTTTTGTCATATTGCCAAGGGCGACCAACTAGCATGTGGCACACCTTCATGGGTACTACATCACAATCAACGGTGTCTTCATAGGCGCCAATCTTGAAGGATACGGAGACGGTGTGTTGTATCTTGACGTTTCCATTGTCACTTAGCCATTTCACATGGTAAGGGTGGGGGTGTTTCCGGAGTGTGAGGTTGAGCTTGGAGCATAGTTCGGTGCTTGCAAGATTGTGGCAACTCCCTCCATCGATGATAACCTTTATTGACTTGCCATTGATTCCGGCTCTTGTTTGGAAGATGTTGCACATTTGATCTTCATTGGGGAGTGCATGGGTTGTCAACACTTTGGTCACCACAAGAGATGGGCTTGCATCATGCACACATAGGACTTGCTCTTGGTCTTCCAAACTCCTTTACGCGTGCCTCAAATCGCCTATTTGGAACGATATACTACTTCATACTCCGTCATACCTTGATGATAGGAACTCGACGACAAGTACGGAGGGAAGAGAGGATGGCACGGAGACCCGAGGACGCAAGGCCGATGTCACGGAGGCATGGAAGAGAAGAAGGAAGAGGAAGGGCTGGATGCTCCAGGCCGGCACTGCAGCTGCACCATAGCCGGCACTGCCGCCCCCGCCGGCATCGTCCCAGACCAAAGTCGGCACTGCCGCCCACTCCGGCACTGCCGCCCTCCCCACGCCGGCACTGCCGCCGAGGTCGTGACCACTTACAATATAAACCCTAGCTGCCACATGTATGGTTGTGTGCTTGTATCTTTGTTTCCCCAAAATACCTGTAACATCCCAAATTGCAATAAAAAGAAAGTTAGAAGAATTCCAGAGAGCAAAATTTCAAACCAACAAAAACTTTTTAAATTGCATATAGTGCCATGCATAGGACTTGTGCATTTGATTGATATGCCATGATGATTGTTATTATATGTATGAGCTATACTCTAAAACCCTAATGAGATCATGAGAAGATCACCAACCAAATAAATCAAAAAGAGAAAGAAATCAAATAAAAGAAAAACCCTAAAACCCTCACATATGGCTTATGCCATTTTTATAAATTTTGACCCTAGACCATTTTGGTCTTCACCATTAATTGAATAATGTTACTAAACACTTATTACAACTTTTGGAATCAAAGAAACACAAATCAAATGAATTTCAAACTCAAAATTGGATCACATATGATAATGGTCAAATCTGCCATTTTTAGTCTGATCCCTACTTTGAGCCTTTGCAATTCAAATTTTCCAAACTAAACTTTGTCCACTCTTTGCACCTCATCCAAGACAACATCAAGGTGAACACTTTTTGTAAAGACCAGCATACCAAATTCTTTTTAGATCAAATACTATGCTCATCCAAAGTTGACCCTTTTTATTAAGTGGAACATTCTCACACTTAGTGATTTTTGCAATTCTTTGAATTGGACCATTCCACCATCACACCTCACCTTCTCTGGTCATTTACAACTCAACTAAACACACACATTTCAAATTGGGCAACCATTTGAACTCACCCAAAAATTGGACAAATTTGCAATTTGCAAATATGGAACAAATCAAAAACACTAGTGTAAATAGTTTTGGCCTAACCCTACTGCCCCAACCTACTCCACCCTGTCCCCTGATCTCTTCTACCTCCAGCACACTCAACAGCAAGCCTAGAGGAGAGCCATGAATGCCAAAGCCACCACCATGCCGGCCATGGCCGTGAGCATCTCCCTCTCCTCTACACTGTGGCCTCGACCACCTTGCCAATCTTGCTCCCCTTGGTCCCCTGAGCACGCCGGTGGTCGCCGTTCGTCGAGAGGTGGACCACAACGCCCTGGCCAGAACGCGCCCGCGACGCCCACGTGCGACAGGAGCGGCATGGCAATGCCATGCTTGTCGGCCGACGCGCGCGCCACGGACACGCGCTGCCTCGCTGCATCCTTCCCTCTCTGGCCCCCTTTCCTTCACCGTTCGCCTCGCCGCGATACCACGACTCCATCAGACACGCGCAGAACGGAGACCCTGGACCGCCGCCGCCGGAGACGTCGAGCAAACCCCGCCATTGCCGCGGCAGACCTGGAAACAATGCGAGCAAACCAAGCACCGCCCGACCAAGTTGTCGCCGCCCAGAGGACCATTGTGACGTCGTGAACACCACCGCGCCCTCGCCTAGCTCGCTAGCTTGCCGGAGGAGCCGCGCCATTGTCAACCTCGCCACTGCCCCGCAGCCCCCCTCTCGATTCTATAAATAGAGGACTCCCTGGATGAAGCTGAGCACCCCAACCTCTTCTCCTCCCATCCTTGCTTCTCCCGACCAAACCACACACCCAATTGACGCCGGAGCTGCCCCAATTTGGTGATCGGAGCCACCAGTACCCGGAGATCGCCGCCGTCGATTGGAGCTTCCCCATGCCTCGCCACTGCTACAGGCTGCTTCGCCGTCGTCTACCACTTCCTCGCGCACACTGCCAACCCTTGCTGGAGCCTCGGTGAGCCCTCCGACCCCCTAGGCTCGCCGGAGAAGCCACGGCATCTCGTCGGAGACGACGATGCACGTGAGCCGTCCGCTGCTCATCTAATCCTACGCCCCACGTTAAATCATACCGTTTCGGGTTTTATGACTCGCTGACGAGTGGACCCCATGCTGTCAGCAAGCCCACGCGTCTGTGGACCGTGGTGGGCTGGGCATGGGCCGTTTTAATCCAATTCGGCCCAGCTTCGTTTCCCGCCGGCCCTTTAATTCAAATCCTGTCTAATTAATTTCAACTCAACTTTGAAATTCAATAGAATCTGTTTGGCTTGGCCAAATTTAACAAATTTGATATTGTTGAAAAGCTATGAAAAAGATCTACAATATACCACAGGTCCCACTTCAAGATCTATTGTAGAATTAATCTGATAAAAAGATGAAGGCAGGGGCTTTTCCCTATTCAAATAATTATTAAAAATCAACCAAAATAGATATTAAGTTAATTCCAACTCCAATAGCTCACATTTGACTTACACTAATTGATTATGCAAGAAAATGGTGTGGTCACTTTGCATGATCATGCCCTAGTTTAATTAATGGTCATTATGGCTAGTTTATTTAAGTGATATTGTCCAAAACTATTATGTAAATCATATGAAGTATTTTACTTCATTTAAATCTTGTCCCAAATGAATTCATGTGATGTTTGCGCCCCTGGTAAAACACTCTTATATGAATTATTTGGAGATTTAAATCATTTGTAGAATTATTAAATGGTATGAGGTGGTCTACCTCATTTAAATCATTTTCTCAAATGATGACAATGAATGTTTGACTTAGGTCAATATGAATTCATGCATGATTGTTTTAGAAATTAAATCTTAAGAAGATTCAATGAGAGGAAATTATTTCTCAAGAACCCTATGAAAACTATCATTTACATATTAAATAAAAGGAAAGTATTTTCTCCTCAAGCAACACAACCAATGCACCCTAATTAGATTAATTGTGTGCTTAGAATAGTTTGTGTGAATATATGTGATGTATGGAATAGCCATTGAATTAGTTGAGTGATTATACTCGTATTTAAATTTAGACGCTAGCACCGGAGAATACCCGAAAGAAGAAGGTTGCTACCAAGAGGTTTGAGAACTACCAAGGCAAGCTAATATTCTTGCAAAGTGCAAAGCCCTTTGGGGCAAGGCACCATTAGTCTTACCTTTTCTTACCATAAGCCTATCCCAAGTTTATACATTACAAGTTTTACTTGTTATTTTCCAAGAGTTACTTTTATAGTTAACTTTGGTCAAGGTAAAAGAAGTTTGCTAGAGTAGTAAAGTTAGTCTCAATCAAGCAAAGCAAGATAGCACCCCTCATGATTTAGAGCTAGTGCTAATGATTAAAACTTGACTACTCTAGATGGGAACAATGTGACTTGAACTGAATTTTGAAACTTTGGAATGAGGAAGCATTCCATTGAATGATTTTTGAAGGTGAATATGACAAAGAGAAGATGGTGATTTTTGATAAAACTGATATTGGTTTGAATGCGATACCTTTCCAATATTGAGTACCCCCACAATACCTGATTATGGGTAGGGCTTAACTTGAAGTTTATGCATCTCAGTATGGGTTCCCTCTGAACACACGTCATAGGGGTTATGCTTGAGGCTGCCTCCGTTGTTGAGAAATGATGTGAATTTAGGTGAATTGTACGGCCAAGCCCTGTGCAGTTCCCAGGTTGACAGTTGGTCTTCACTGGGAGGCCAAGCTCATGGGGAGAGGTGCTCATACTAGGATTTGTAAGTGAAAGGTTATGGTTGATGATCCGCGTACTGTGTTACGATGATTCGGGGTAATCCCGACGGATGAAATTAAATGTTGTGGCACAAGTGTGCAACCTCTGCAAAGTGTCAATCTATTCGAATAGCCGCGTCCACGGTTACGGACGGTTGGAAAGGCCATACAGTTTCCGATGTCAAATTCTTGAAATGAAATGGGTGAAATGAATTGTGAAGTGGTGAATTGAATTGAAATCACCAGTTGAATGGTGGGAATGACACTAATGTTCCCACTTGAGTTAGTTAGCACATGAATAAGCTTTTCTCAAATACTTGTGAACTAAAATTGGCTTTATGCAAATAAACTAGAGCTTAGCAAACCTTACTAGAATTGTCTAGCACTTACACTAGTATTAGTTTGCGAGTACTTGAAGTACTCACGGCTTTGTCCCTGGCTATTCAAATGGCAAGAGTATGAAGATGAACAAGGAGATGACCAGCAGGATGCCTACGACAACTAGGAGTCTTCCGACGTCAAGCGTTGGCCTGTGGACTAGAGAGTCCTTGTATCTTACGCTTCCCCTATGAACTTGTGTTTGTTCGTTGATCAATAGATCAACTATTCGTGTAATATGGATGATGTGATTCCAATTGTAAGACATTATGGTTTGTAATGAATGATGACTGTGATACTTAACTATTATGCCTCGCAACAACAATATTCTTGGGATTGCGATGTCTGACATAATAGGCATCCGGACCTAAAAATCCGGGTGTTGACAAGTTGGTATCAGAGCCATTGTTTGACCTTAGAAGACCTTAGTTAGAATGGGCGTTCTGAAAAACTTAACTTTGAAAATCAAATGAAGAGATTATTTGTGAAAATTTACTTACACTCTTGTCTTTGAGACTTTGCCAAAATTTGATGAATCATGTTCTATCTTATTTGAATCTACTTAAAATTTTGCCACACTTTTCACTCTCTAACTTACTCATCCAATTCTCTTTCAGATGGAGCCGAATGAACCCATCAACACCAAGTTTTACCATCTTGGGAACGGAGGGAGCTTGATCTTCGAGCATGACCTCAACGCCCTTTCGGACTTCCTCGAGCGCCCGCACCCTGAGTTCCACGGGATTCAGGTGGACGACACTCCTGGAGGAGAGTTGTAGTGGATCATCACCGCCGACTTGAGGGGCAAGATGGAGCCTCCCACCTCGGAGAGGATCCTCTTCTCCTTCCGTGAGAGCAACTGGCTCGACGGACTCGCACGTGGCCTTCAGGAGGCACTTGCGCGCCTCTGTGGACAGAACGTGGTGCGCATCCTCGCTTCGCGCTTTGCGCATCTCGTGAGGCGTGATGCTATGGGAGTGCCCATGGAGCTGCAGCTGCACCCGCAGTTGAGGCACCATGCTGAGCACCTGGACTTCATGCTCTACCAGACTCAGAAGGACCTCGACGCCACTCGCGCTTACGCGAACCAGACCCATGCTCACATCATCGAGCAGGGTGAGGCGATCAAGCTACTCAACAACGACCGCAAGAGCCTTCGCCAGCAGCGTGCCAAGAAGGACGCTGCGATTGTGCGCCTTCGCACCAAGATCGCGTCTCTTGAGGCCACTGTCAAGGCCCAGGGGGATCAGATTACAGAGCTGGAGGATGACGACGGAGGTATCGACCTTTAGGGATGAGGAGCCTTCCTGAGTGACGACGACGACTTTGAGGAGGACGAGTTCACCGAGGAGGAGGACTACGAGTTTCTGGAGGCAAGACCTGACGACTACGTCCCGATCGACGTCGAGGATGAGGAGTAGTTGCACTAGTTGCACTTATGTAGGTGTGAGTTGTATCCCGTCCTTTGTATCGTAGCATGAGAATGGTTCTTAAAACCATGCGAGTATGAGTGTGTTAGTTTATACTATGTGATGAATGAATGAATGAATGAATGTTATGTTTGTCATGAAAAGATTACAAGTTTCAAATGTTTTCAAACTTACTCAAAATAAACCATAGCAATTTCCCTCTTATCTCATGATCTTCTCTATCTTCAGATGGCCCCTCCCAATCGCACCAACAACGATGCGATGATGCAACTGCTGCAAACCCTGCTTGCTGACAGGGAGACAGAAAGAGCTGAACGCCAAGCCAACATCGCAGCCTTGCAGAACCTTGCCAATCAAGGCCATGGAAATCATGACCACCCCGGATCCAAGCTCAAGAACTTTCAGAACACCAATCCTCCAATGTTTAGCAAGACTGAAGAACCCCTCGACGCCGACGACTGGCTCCAGACTATGGAGAACAACTTGGAAGTAGCTGGAGTGGAAGCCAGTGAGAAGGTTTTGTTTGCAACCCACTATCTCGCCGGACCAGCCCGCGCTTGGTGGACAAGCACCCGTGCCATGAACGGAGGTCAGTTCATGACTTGGGAGGATTTCAAGCTCAAGTTCAGCAATTACCATGTACCCCCGGGTCTTATCAAAAAGATGAGGGATGAGTTCCATGAACTGAAGCAAGGTCGCTTGACGGTGGTAGACACTACTAGGGAAAGCCTTATAGCAGCACTCCTTACCGCCGGCGAGTACGGTTTGAAAATGCCGGCGGTAAGACCTTCCAGGGTGGCCTAACCCTACCGCCGGCGAGTTGAACGCAAGGCGCCGGGGGTGAGGGCTTTACCGCCGGCGAACACGAAAACGAAAATGCCGGGGGTAATGAGTGGCTCGGCGGGCCACCCAGCCTGCACTTACCGCCGGCGTTTTATGCCCAAATCGCCGGGGGTAGCTGGCTGTACCGCCGGCGAACCCGAGAATGCAAATGCCGGGGGTAACAAGTGGCTGGGTGGGCCACCCATCCTGCACTTACCGCCGGCGTTTGTGGGCCGTAGGTGCCGGCGGTAATGGGCCCTACCGCTGGCAAACACGCATGTTGGCGCCGGCGGTAACCTGGGCTTGGCCATTTAATTAGCCCGACCAGCCACCTACCACCACCGTCACACACTCATATGTGATGGCAAATCAACCCAAGCACTTGTTATCTCATTCCCCCACCCATTTTAGCTATTTCAACCAACAAGATATGATGTATTTGAGCAAATCATGCACTACCTAGCCCCTCTAGCATGATTTGCATGATCTAGATCTAGATCTATCTCCTCCCACCACCTTTTCCACTAGATCTAGCTAGATCTCTCTATTACTAGATCTCTAGATCTCTCGAGCATAAAAGTCAACGTGTGGCGTCTCTCCGGTGCTTTTGGACGTCGCGTCAACTAATAGGTATATAACTAATGAGTGGAATGTTCATGAGTTGGTGAAAAGTCACGGTTATGTCACTAGTGATGGCAAAAGACGCGGTTCCATATATGTAAATGCATTGTTGCATTTGTTGACGTGTGCAGGAACATTGAGTTGCCAATGTTTTGCCGGAATGTTGATTAACTTCCGTTCCGGCGAATTTTTGGAACTCCAGCATGACAATATTTAGCAAAGGTCATGCCGAATTTTTTCATGAAAACCGAGGCGGCGGTTGTAATCAATTATCTTGTCATGTAGGCGACGATGGTCATCAAGATGAGGGAAAGCGTCGTGGATAGATACGTGGAACGCGCGACGGCCGACATGTATCAAAAAAAGCGAAAGGATATAATGTGTCCTTGTCGAAGATGCAAGCTAGGGTCGTTGTTCGACCCCTTTTCAGGCATAGTGAATGAGCACCTGCTCAGGTATAGTTTCATGGAGGGGCATACTCAGTGGATGAGTGATGATGGAGATGATGATATCGAAGGTGATGATGATGGAGATTATGATGGTGGAGATGATGATAACGAAGGTGATGAAGAGGATGCCCCATACGGCAATGGAGACGAGGTTGAAGAGGATGGCGCACACGTTGATGGTGATCAAGAAGGCCGGGAAGAACATGCGGCCGACGAGGACATGAGTAGAATTACCCCGCTAACCGCGGCCGTGCAGGACCGTCATGTTCAAGAACTTCTTCTCAGCAACACATCGACCGACCCCAAAATCGCTGGTAGATGGAAGGCTAAGCTGGATCAACTCGAGGTAGACTCGAGAACTCCGTTGTACGACGCAGCTTGTGGGACGAAGGAGAGCCGTCTGAGATACGCTCTCGATATTATGGAGATGAAGGCAAAGCACAAATGGACTGACACAAGCGTGGATGAACTCTTCGGATACTTGAAGATCCACTTTCCTAAAGATAACACGTGTGCCGGTAGCCTACAGGAGGCCAAGAAAATCGTGTGCCCTCTCGATTTACCGCACCAGAAATACCACGCATGCATCAGTGACTGCGTAATATATCGGAACGAGCATGCCAATCTCGATACATGCCCACAGTGTGGAGAATCTCGATACAAGAGAGGGACAAGAAAATCTCCTCGAAAAGTTGTGTGGTACTTCCCGCTCACGCCCCGTCTGCAGCGGTACTTCGTGGACCCTAAGGAAGCAAAGCTCATGCGCTGGCACGCGGAAAGAAAGGAGGCGGTGATGCGTGATGTAGAACGGGTTGAAAACCCAGTGCTAACATACCCTTCGGATGCAAGCCAGTGGAAAACATTAGACGATGAGTATTACGAAGAATTCGGGAAAGAACCAAGGAACATCAGGTTGGGTGCTAGCACCGACGGACTCAATCCGTTTGGGAACTAAAGCAGCAAGCACAGCACCTGGCCCGTGTTTGTATGGATGTATAACCTCCCTCCATGGCTATGCCTGAAGAAGAAGTACATACACATGAGTATGCTAATCCAAGGGCCGACGCAGCCAGGGAGCGATATCAACCTGTATCTGGAGCTACTGAAGGAGGAGCTAGTCACTCTGTGGGAGGAAGGGATAGAAACTTGGGACGCCTACGGACAAGAAACTTTCCGTATGAAAGCCGCACTGTTGACGACGGTGTAGGACTATCTTGGATACGGATATATCGCGTGCCAGGTGTGGCACGGACACAAGGCATGTGTGAGGTGCATGGAAAAGACGCCGTTTTTACAGCTGGGTAAGGATCCCGGGTCTTCAAAAACCGTCTACATGAGGCATCGAATGTGGCTTCCCAAGAATGACCCGTGGAGGAAGCGTGGAGACCTGTTCAATGGGAAGGATGAGGTCGAGGGACCTCCACCTAGGCGAAGCGGCGAAGAGATAGATACTCTGTTGAAAAACTGGAAAGACTGCCCTCCGGCAGGTAAGATAAAGATCCAGAAGGGAAGAAAGGAGACAAGAGAAAGAAAAAGGAACCCGGGCCGCTCTTGGGGGTATGGAAAAGGAGGTCCATGTTTTGGGACTTGCCGTACTGGAAGATCCTCGGTACGCCTCATAGCCTTGATGTCATGCATATCACGAAGAACGTGTGCGATAGCTTGCTTGGCACTGTGCTCAACTTGCCAGAGAGGACCAAAGACGGGTCGAAAGCAAGACACGACCTAATGGCCCTTTGATGTAGCCCTACCCAAGGTCGATACTACATCAAGACCGACAAGCCCTCCTCGTGGTCCAATGACACGAGCTAGAGCCCAAGCCCTACACCAAGAGGTGAATTCGCTCCTCTCCATGTATGCTTTTGACACCCCTTTGGATGGCTTGCTACTTCATGCCAATACCCTATGTTCAATCAGGTACATCGACCAAGAAGCGAGCCATGAAGACCAAGCAAATGGAGAGAGAGCTGGAAATGACCAAGATGGAGCTACAGCTACCAGGCCGGAACTTCCGCCCTCCAGGACCGGAACTTCCGCCCAGATGCCCTCCAGATGCTCTCCAGATGCCTTCCAGCGCCCAGCAAAATGGAACAGGCCGGAACTTCCGCCCCGAGGGACCGGAACTTCCGCCCACTGGAACTTCCGCCCAAGTTCCGCCCAAGTTCCGAAAGTCGGCGAAAACCTTACTGGATGTTACTGCGGGACAATGGCGCAATTCCGGAACAAGGCCGGAACTTGGCCGGAACTTCCGCCCCGACCGGAACTTCCGCCCCTCTAGACCGGAACTTCCGCCCCTGACCGGAACTTCCGCCCAAGTTGACCGGAACTTCCGCCCCATCGAACTTCAGCACAACAGCACTTTTAGTTGTAACTTATCCCTTCGCCCCACCTACTATAAATAGCCTTGTTGGCTCAGATCTGAGATTAGACTTGATGTGAAATTAAACCTGAGCTTAGCTCACCCTTGTGGGAACCCTACCTAGATCTATGATCTTGTACCCACCCGGGCTCCTTATCGACTTGTCAAGATCTCTTTGGTGACTTCTACCGTTTGTTTGATCTTTTGCTTGCACTTCTACCTATTTGGTCTTTTGCTTGCACTTCTATCAACCTTCCGGTCTTTTCACCCTTCTAGATCTTGCGAGCTTCGATTTGTCGATCTCTTTGCGGGACTTCTACCGGAAGGTCTTTTCTCGCAACCTCTATCGAGTATGTGTATCGGGCCTACGAGGGAAAACCGGTTTGTGTGCGTGTGTGTGTTGTATCCCCACGATCCCCCCTCGCGTTCTTCGTGTTCATCGCGTTCATCCACCTACCCCCACGAGTTCCACCCAAATCCGAGAAGATCGTGCACATCCTTGGACTTAGTCCTCATCATATGGTATCAGCAGCTCTTTGGTTGCCACGGATTTGACCCCCACATCCCCCAATTCCACCAATTTCGCCCAAAAAAATTTCCAAAATTTTTTCCCAAAAAATAGCCCCAATTTGGCCTTGGATCGATCTCTCGATTTGTTGAGTTATTTGTGGTTTTGCTCCAATAGAAACTTGCCTTTGGTGTTGATCTGCAATTCCCCCACCTTCCCACAGCTTTTGGTGCCAAATTTTCCTCGAATTCAAAGGATTTCGGCCCGGATTTCCGCCCAAATCGACGAACTGCCCGCAGATCTGATTGCGACCGGAAGTTCCGCCCGGAAATACCGGAAGTTCCGCCCCCGGACCGGAAGTTCCGCCCCTCAGGACCGGAAGTTCCGCCTGGCCGAAATTTTGACAGCAACCTTCGTTTTTCGTTTTGGTACTAACCCCCTTGTGTTTGGACTTCGGTTTGAGTGCCATTTCAGCTACCACAAAGCTTCCGCAACATCGACAACGACGACGGCACCCCGAGGATCCAAGCGGTTCATTTGACACCTCCACCATAGCAAGTTCAAGATCGTCGGCCACCATCATCAAGTGGTATAACTTGCTCCTAACTTGTAGCCCTAGCCTCTTTTGCGTACCTTTCCTATCGAGAGTGGCTTTCTAGTGTTGCGAAGCATTGCGCAAGCGTCCCGACCGTGAGGGTGTGCGTGTGTTGAGCAAAGCTTCGAAGCAAGCTCGTGTGAAAAGATAAACAAAAGAGTGTGACATACTTACATAGATAGTAGTATCCTTACATAGTGAGAAAAAGAAAAAGAAAAATACAAAAAGAAAAAGAAAAAGTGTGTGAGTGACACCTATACACAAAAGAGTCCAAAGCTTTTAAGCAAAAGAGAGAAAAGAGAAGAGAGGCGTCTTGCGCAAATCTTGTTGCTTCTCAATTTTGCAACCAAGCCACGGTCTCTCTTGTGTTGGCGTGACACCGAGCTAGTAGTCTTCGTTAGGACCATTTTGTTCTTGCTCATTTTCCAAGTCGCGCTAACCCCATTTTGTCCCACGCGTGTGTTCCTCATTGTGTATGCCTTTTGTGATCACCGCCTTTGACTTGTGACTTTTGGATCTTACCCACTTTTGACAATAGACTTTTCGTTTGGTTCTTCCATTTGGCTTTCGACATCCATACCTAACACCATATAGAGTTTTGTTTTGTGTGTGTGCATACATATCGGTTTCCCTCCGCTTTGAAACACCTTTTCGATTTTGGTTTGCAAGTTTTGACATTCTTGGTAGTCTTTCCTAACCACCCACCACATAGTTCTTGTTTTAGTTGTAAGCATGTCTAGTGGAGAAGGGAACCAACTACCGATGACGCGGCACCAACATTGGATAGCTACTCAAGCCGTCCACACCAAGCTAAATCAATTTGAAGCCATGCTCAAGGATACCAATGTCCGCTATGAAGAAAGAGCTCAAGTGCAAAGGAATGACCTCAACAATCAAGTGCAAGACCTCAATGAGAAGATTGAAACTCAAGGCAATGAGTTGAAGGCCACACTTGCCATACAAGGTCAAGAGACAAGGGAAATGAAGACGGCGTTGGACAATATCCTCCACACACTCAATCGTCAAGAGGAAAGAAGACACCACTCAAGGTCTTCGCGCTCTCATAGCTCAAGGTCAAGAGCTCCTACACCGTCTCGCCATGATTCTAATGAAGACCCACGCCACCATAATGTGGATGTCCAAGTGCTTCACCAACAAGCTCAAGAAGCGGAGCAAGCTCGACTTCGACTTGTCCAAGAGCGTCAACGCCTTGAAGAAGAGCGCCTTCACCAAGAGGACCTCAATGCTCAATTCCAACAAGAGCAAGAACGCCTTCGACATGATCAAGAGCTAGTTCGAGCAAGGGAACAAGAGCGTCCCCGCAATGAACAACAAGCACTTGAGAACAAGAGCGGCAACGACAAGCACAAGAAGCTCAAGCTAGAAGACAACGCCTTCTTGAAGAGGAACAAAGGCAAGCGCACCAAGAGCGCCAAATCATCAATGTTGTTCATCCTCAACGCCCTCAAGGTCAAGATAATCGCCGCCATCATGATGATCGCCCTCATGCTAGAAGACCTCCTCTAAGGGCACGAAATGAAGAATCAAGTCATCACCAAGCATCAAGTGAAGAAAGTGTGATGCCTCGACGCCGCCACAACAATGATGATCAAGATGAAGGTCATGGAAGACCACCTCCTCGTCCACAACATAGCAACAACAATAGAGATGCTCACGGTCCACAACATCCACCTCAACAACGTCAAGACCTTGGTGAAGAAAGACCACCTCCTAGACGCAATGACCGCAATGAAGAGGAAATCATTGGCAAACTCAAGTTCACCATGCCTAAGTTCCATGGAGAAGAAGACCCCGATGCATACCTCTCTTGGGTTCTCAAGGTTGACAAGATATTCCGCATACACAACTTCTCCGAAGCAAAGAAAGTGGCCATGGCATCACTAGAGTTTGAAGGGTATGCAAATGTTTGGTGGGAAGAAGTGAACAAGAAGCGTGACAAGGAAGATCTAGACCCCATTGCTACATGGGAAGAGATGCAAGAAGTCATGCACAAACGCTTTGTGCCCAACCATCACAAACGCGACCTCTTCAACAAGCTTACCCAACTCAAGCAAAGCTACAAGTCCGTTGAAGAATACTACAAGGAGATGCACATGACAATGATGAGTGCAAATGTGGACGAGCGAGAAGAGCAAACAATGGCAAGATTCTTGAATGGATTGAACATTCCCGTCAAGAGGATAGTGGAATTCTTGCCTTACACCAACATGGTTGAATTGCTTCATCAAGCTACAAGAGCCGAGCGCCAAGTGCGAGAAGACATAGCAAGTGCAAAAACAAAGTCCTTCTTCGCCGCGCGCAATGCAACAAATACCTCCCCAAGCATCAAGAACACAAGTGCTATTGCTCCCAAGGATCCTCCTAAGCAAATGAAGAGTGCCTTCAAGACAACAAGCTTCAAGCCGGATCAATCAACTATGTCCTCCAAAGCTTCCACGGGATCTAGTAACATCACATGCTTCAAGTGTGGAGCTCAAGGACATAAATCCTTTGAATGCAAGAACACAAGAGTTATGATAACTCGAGATGATGGAGATGTGGAGTACTTGAGTGAAGGCGAATATGAAGCCTTGGTACAAGCCGCAACCAATCATGAAGATGATGACTTGGAAGACCAAGAGCAAGTCTTATGTGTGCATGATGCAAGTCCATCCCTTGTGGTGACCAAAGTGTTGACAACCCATGCACTACCCAATGAAGATCAAAGGTGCAACATCTTCCAAACAAGAGCCGGAATCAATGGCAAGTCAATAAAGGTTATCATCGATGGAGGGAGTTGCCACAATATTGCAAGCACCGAACTATGCTCCAAGCTCAACCTCACACTCCGGAAACACCCCCATCCTTACCATGTGCAATGGCTAAGTGACAATGGAAATGTCAAGATACAACACACCGTCTCCGTATCCTTCAAGATTGGCGCCTATGAAGACACCGTTGATTGTGATGTAGTGCCCATGACGGTGTGCCACATGCTACTTGGTCGCCCTTGGCAATATGACAAAAGAGCAAGCCATGATGGCTACACAAATGACTATAGCTTCAAGGTCGGCGACAAGACATTCATCCTACGCCCAATGACTCCTAGCCAAGTAATTGCGGACAATGCAAAGGCTTTAGCGAGGGCTAAGGAAGCTACCATCACTAGTGAGATGAGTGGTGAGAGAGTGACCCACCAAAAGGAAAGTGAGCGCCACAAGCCATATATGAGTGAGATGAAGAGTGTCCTCATAGCTACCAAGAGTGAGATGAGAGAATTGCACCACAACCCATCCACCATATTGCACTACGTGCTCATTTGCAAGGGGCCATCTTCGGAGACTAACAACTTAACAACACTTCCTTCGTCTTTGTTGTCTCTTTTGAAGGAGTTCCAAGATGTCTTCCCCGACGAGCTTCCTCATGGACTACCACCGCTTCGAGGGATTGAGCACCGCATCGACCTCATACCCGGCGCTCCTCTACCAAACCGCGCCGCCTACCGCACCAACCCCGAAGACACAAAGGAGATTCAACGCCAAATACAAGACCTCCTCGAAAAAGGGTATGTTCGTGAAAGCCTAAGCCCTTGTGCGGTTCCCGTGATTCTTGTTCCTAAACTGGATGAGACGCAACGAATGTGTATGGATTGTCGCCCCATCAATGCCATTACCGTTCGCTACCGCCATCCCATTCCGCGTTTAGATGACATGCTTGATGAATTGAGCGGTGCCACGATTTTCTCTAAGATTGATTTCCGTAGTGGTTACCATCAAATCCGCATGGCTATTGGTGATGAATGGAAAACGGCATTCAAGACCAAACTCGGTCTCTATGAATGGCTCGTTATGCCTTTCGGTCTTTCCAATGCTCCATCTACTTTCATGCGCCTCATGAATCACATCTTGCGTCCTCTCATTGGCAAGAGCGTGGTTGTCTACTTCGATGATATTCTTATTTATAGCAAAAACCTCGAGGACCATGTGCAACATGTGAGAGAAGTTTTGTGCATCTTGCGACATGAAAAGCTTTATGCTAACCTCCCTAAATGCACATTTGCTCAAAACAAATTGGTTTTTCTTGGCTTTGTGGTTTCCGCTAATGGTATTGAAGTTGATTCTTCTAAGGTTGAGGCCATCCACAATTGGCCCACTCCTACCAATGTTGCTCAAGTCCGAAGTTTCCATGGACTTGCCGGTTTCTACCGCCGCTTTGTGAAAGATTTTAGCACCATTGCTTGCCCTTTGAATGAGCTTACCAAGAAGAATGTTCCGTTTGTTTGGGGCAAGGCCCAACAAAATGCTTTTGATGAGTTGAAGAAACGCCTTACCGAGGCACCA
Organism: Lolium perenne; assembly: GCF_019359855.2. Lineage (NCBI taxonomy): Eukaryota > Viridiplantae > Streptophyta > Magnoliopsida > Poales > Poaceae > Lolium > Lolium perenne. The sequence goes on from NC_067245.2 coordinate 133,155,853, forward strand.
CTCCTTGTTCTTCCAAACTTTTCCAAAACTTTTGAGATTGAGTGCGATGCAAGTGGACTCGGTATTGGTGGAGTGCTTATGCAAGATGGAAAACCCGTGGCATACTATAGCGAGAAGTTGGATGGCGCACGCCTCAACTATCCTATATATGACAAGGAACTTTACGCTTTGGTTCGTGTTCTTGAAGTTTGGCAACACTATCTTTGGCCAAAAGAGTTTATTATCCACTCCGACCATGAGTCTTTGAAATATTTGAAAAGTCAACACAATTTGAACAAAAGACATGCAAAGTGGGTTGAGTTCATTGAGTCTTTTCCATATGTGATCAAATACAAGAAGGGCAAGGACAATGTTGTGGCGGATGCTCTTTCCCGCAAACTCACCCTCTTACTCACTCGCTTGGATATTAGTGTTTTGGGTCTTGATGAAATCAAAGATTTATATGCTTCTGATACTTTCTTTGGCCCAATCTTTACAAAGTGTTCTAGTGATAAGGGCATCGATGATTTCTATTTGCATCAAGGATTCTTGTTCAAGGGCAACAAACTTTGTATTCCTATGTCTTCGCTTCGCCTTTTGCTCTTACAAGAATCGCATGGCGGTGGTCTTATGGGACACTTTGGAAGAGACAAGACATATGCCATGCTCTCCACTCACTATTATTGGCCAAGAATGAAGCGCGATGTGGAGCGCCTTTGCCGACGGTGTACAACATGCTTACAAGCTAAGTCCACTTCCAACCCCTATGGTCTTTATACACCATTGCCTATTCCTCATGCTCCTTGGTCCGACATTAGTATGGATTTTGTGTTAGGATTGCTTAGAACCAAATATGGTCATGATTCCATTTTCGTAGTGGTTGATCGATTCTCTAAAATGGCACATTTCATACCATGCTCCCGAACGGATGATGCTTCACACATTGCTTCCTTGTTTTTTAGGGAAATTGTGAGACTCCACGGTGTACCAAGAAGCATTGTATCGGATCGAGATGTCAAGTTCATGAGTTATCTTTGGAAGTCGCTCATGGCAAAGTTTGGAGTGAAGCTCTTATTCTCATCATCCTCGCATCCGCAAACGGACGGCCAAACGGAAGTGGTCAATCGAAGCCTCTCCTCTCTCCTACGCATCCTCGTGAAGAAGAATTTGAAGTCATGGGAGGATTGCATCCCGCATGCGGAGTTTGCCTACAACCGCGCCAAGCACACTACGACAAGGAGAAGCCCGTTCATGGTTGTCTATGGCTTTGAGCCTCCTACGGCGATTGACCTCCTTCCTCTACCGCTACATGAGCAAGTAAACATGGACATCGACAAGAGAGCACAATACATGAAGAAGCTACATGAAGATACAAGGGCAACAATCGAGCAACAAGTTCTTCGTTAAGCAACACGCCTCAACATGAAGAAAAAGGCACGGATCTTCAATGAAGGGGACCTAGTGTGGTTACATCTTCGCAAGGACCGTTTCCCTCAAGAAAGAAACTCCAAGCTCAAGCCCCGAGGCGATGGTCCCTTCAAGGTCCTCAAGAGAATCAACGACAACGTCTACGTCATCGACATACCAACATCCAAGTACTTGGTGAGCAACACATTCAATGTGTCCGACCTCTCGCCATACCAAGAAGATGAAGAGACGTTAGAGTCGAGGACGACTCTTTCCCAAGGGGGGGGGAGATGATGTAGCCCTACCCAAGGTCGATACTACATCAAGACCGACAAGCCCTCCTCGTGGTCCAATGACACGAGCTAGAGCCCAAGCCCTACACCAAGAGGTGAATTCGCTCCTCTCCATGTATGCTTTTGACACCCCTTTGGATGGCTTGCTACTTCATGCCAATACCCTATGTTCAATCAGGTACATCGACCAAGAAGCGAGCCATGAAGACCAAGCCAATGGAGAGAGAGCTGGAAATGACCAAGATGGAGCTACAGCTGCCAGGCCGGAACTTCCGCCCTCCAGGACCGGAACTTCCGCCCAGATGCCCTCCAGATGCTCTCCAGATGCCTTCCAGCGCCCAGCAAAATGGAACAGGCCGGAACTTCCGCCCCGAGGGACCGGAACTTCCGCCCACCGGAACTTCCGCCCAAGTTCCGCCCAAGTTCCGAAAGTCGGCGAAAACCTTACTGGATGTTACTGCGGGACAATGGCGCAATTCCGGAACAAGGCCGGAACTTGGCCGGAACTTCCGCCCCGACCGGAACTTCCGCCCCTCCGCACGGAACTTCCGCCCCTGACCGGAACTTCCGCCCAAGTTGACCGGAACTTCCGCCCCATCGAACTTCAGCACAACAGCACTTTTAGTTGTAACTTATCCCTTCGCCCCACCTACTATAAATAGCCTTGTTGGCTCAGATCTGAGATTAGACTTGATGTGAAATTAAACCTGAGCTTAGCTCACCCTTGTGGGAACCCTACCTAGATCTATGATCTTGTACCCACCCGGGCTCCTTATCGACTTGTCAAGATCTCTTTGGTGACTTCTACCGTTTGTTTGATCTTTTGCTTGCACTTCTACCTATTTGGTCTTTTGCTTGCACTTCTATCAACCTTCCGGTCTTTTCACCCTTCTAGATCTTGCGAGCTTCGATTTGTCGATCTCTTTGCGGGACTTCTACCGGAAGGTCTTTTCTCGCAACCTCTATCGAGTAGGTGTATCGGGCCTACGAGGGAAAACCGGTTTGTGTGCGCGTGTGTGTTGTATCCCCACGATTCCCCCTCGCGTTCTTCGTGTTCATCGCGTTCATCCACCTACCCCCACGAGTTCCACCCAAATCCGTGAAGATCGGGCACATCCTTGGACTTAGTCCACATCACCCTTGATATCAGGAAAGAGCTTCATTTCGCGCAGGTTGACAAGGAAACTGAGGAGGAGGAGATGGATGGTCGCAAACGCAAAAGGGTGGCCAAGCAGCGCGAAACTCCTAGCCCCTCCTGCTTCACTCTAAATCCCGATGAGCTCGAACAATTCTTCAAGTGCCTCCTGGAAGTCAAATTTCCCATAGGCTACGCGGGGCTGATACGCAGATGGCTGGACCCGACGAAAAAAATCTTCAGCGGGATGAAGTCTCATGACTGTCATGTCATGATGACGCAGATACTTCCGGTTGCTATCCGAGGGATAATGGAACCACACGTTCGTGCGACGCTGACTGACCTGTGTAACGTCTTCGACGTCATCACTCAAAAGTCGATAACCGTCAAGAAACTCGGGAGGCTATAGGAAGAGATCGTCACCATCCTATGCGAGATGGAGATGTACTTCCCGCCCGCATTCTTTGACATCATGGTCCATCTGCTGGTGCATACAGTGGACGATATCGAGGATCTCGGGCCCGCGTTCCTTCACAACATGATGGCGTTAGAAAGAATGAATGGCTTCATCAAAGGATACGTTCGTAACAGGGCACATCCGGATGGAAGCATTGTCCAGGGCTTTCTCACCGAGGAGTGCATCTCTTTCTGCAAGAATTATTTAAATGAGGACGACCCACGTCCGGTTGGATTGCCCGCCAACAAGCACCTCGGCAGATTCGAGGGAGTAGGCCACAACGCTGGCAAGACGGAACTCGACGCGGATCAAGATGATAGGAGAACAGACTTCAACAGGGCCCACTTAGTAGCACTACAGCACATGAACGAGGTAGAGCCTTGGGTGGATCAGCACATAAACATGATCAAGGGCAGGGCTGACAAGCCGATGACGGAAGAAGAGGTATTTAGAGCGCACAACTCCTCTTTCGCGAGCTGGTTCAAAGACCAGATTGATGCCAATCCCCCACCAATGGCAAGCGACGTAGACAAAATGATATTGGCCTTGTCTTATGGGCCCGCCCCCAACCTCATGACTTATCAGAAATACGACATCAACGGTTACACATTCTCCACAGAGGAGAGAGACAAAAGAAGCGACTATCAGAACTCGGGTGTGACGATGGAATCGTACACGGGTGAAGAGAAGAAAAGGTACTACGGAAGGATCGAGGAAATCTGGGAGCTCGACTACGTCGGGGAGAAGCTACCGATGTTTCGTGTCAGATGGGCTATGGACGTCACAAAAGAAGATGCTTATGTCACCACCATGCGACTGCCCCCCAAATCCAAGACCAAGAACCCCACCGCGCAAAATGAGCCTTGGGTATTGGCTAAGCACGTCGAGCAATGCTTCTTCATAACTGACCCGTCAAGGCCCAGCCGTGTTGTCGTAAGGAGAGGAAAAAGGGCCCTCGTCGGAATGGATGGAGTTGCCGATGAGAAAGACTTCGACGGCCTCGTCGGAGACCCAATGATGGAAGAACCCGACGAAGACGATAGAACCTACACACTAAGAAGAAGAAGGACGACGCTACCTAGGTCAAGTGTTCCTCCGTACACAAGGAGTCGCGACGATACCGGTGGGGTCACAAGGACCAAGCGGAAGGGACTTTGAAGTCATTTGTGTATTTATAATAATTATCTCTCGAACAACCATTTGTCCTTCTCAAGTGTATCCTAAATTTATGTCATGGTTTTTTATCGGATCTCGCCGAAAGGACTTTGAAGTCATTCAAGAATTAAAATCCTAAATTTATGTCTTGCAATTTATCCTTCATTGATTTTTTATCATATGTCGCCAAAAGCACTTTACAATTTAAGAATTAAGTCTTAGCTAGAAAAGGGAAGGAAAAAAAGGTTGGCCTTTTTGCATCCACAGGGATTCGAACCCTTGGTGCTTCAGCATAAGTGATGCGGGGTGGCTTTCGGACACCACCGCCTCAAGACCGTCAAGTGCAGCCCCGCCTATCGTCGACGCTACACCATGGTCAAGGAGTCCCACAAGTGGACCAACAACACAAACCCCCGCCATATATGTCAAGGTGAACTCCTTCCTCTCGACACTCGACCTCGTCACTACCTTGGATGGAATGCTACCTCATGTCGGTGTGTTACATGTCATTAGGTACAAGAGTCATCGAGGAACCGGAGGGAAGGAACTCCCATGGTGCAAGGAAGAAGGAAGAAGAAGAAGGAAAGAAGAGAAGGAGGAAGAGGGAGGAGGAGGCCCAGCCGGCCCAGAGTCCGGTCCGACCGGGCCCCAGACCGACCTGCCCGGTTGGCGACCGGACGACCGGCCCCACAACCGGACTGCCCGGTCCCAGGCCCGGTCTGACCGGCCCCAGACCGGATCCGACGAGAACTACCCACCAAACTGCCTAAGTTACCCACTTATGTACCTTTTCGCCATGTGTTGTCTTGTAGGCCTATATATAGACCCAAGACACCCCCCTTACCCCTCAGACAAGATGATAGCTTAAACATGAAGATGAGCTTTGTCTCCCTAGGGTTTCATCCCCTTTGTATCAAGGCAACCCATGTTGGATGATTGGATTTGGTGTGTGAGATTCTAGTGTTACCCACTCTCTCTCCCACTCCTAGATTCATCTCCCTCACCAATCTCTCCGCTCGGAATTCTACCGCGTGTCTCTTCCGGGTTGATTCTATTGGCGTGGTCCATCGAGCCACGGGGTAAGTATCGATTGTATCGGGTTGGTGTGCGTGCGTGAGTTCATCGTGTTCTTCGTGTTCATCGTGTTCTTCGCGTTCTCCCTCTCTCCCTCCTTTGGATTTCGGGTCAACCGCAAGATCGGGCCACACACGGGGTCTTAGACCTCATCATATGGTATCAGCAGCTCTTGGTTACCGCGGATTTGACCCCCACCCATCCAATTTCGTCTCTAAAAATTTTCCCCAAAAAATCCCCAAAAAATAGCCCTAATTTGCCTTTGGACCGATCTGTGATTTGGTTGCGTTTTGAGTGGTTTTGGTCCATGGATTTGGTGTTGGAGTGCTTGATCTACTACTTCCCCATCTTTTCCCCATCAATTTCGTCCAATTTCGCTCGAATCTGAGCATTTTTTGTCCGTTTTTCGTCAAGAACACGAGCTGTTCTTCGTGGCTGTTCATCTTGCCGTGCCATCCATTCGCCCCTGGCCGCCGGCCGCCCTGCCACCCCACTGCCGCTGCCTGGCTGCCTCCGCTCTGTCCGGCCCCACCTGCCGCCGCTCTACGCTCGAGCCAGGCCGCTGCTCTCCGCGCGCGCACTGCTGCTGCCACCACCTCGCGCGCCCACCAAGCCAGCTGCCGCCGCCGCCTGGCTCTCCCTGCCCGCACGCCTCCGCCCAGGCCACGCCCAAGCCGCCGCCCGCCTCCACCAAATCAGGCCCAAGGCCGCCGCCGCCAGCGAGCAACCCGTCCCGGCCGTGCGGCCCGCCACCAACGCCTGGCCTTCGCCCCACGCGCGCGCCCGCGAGCAGCACAGCAGCCACGCCCGAACCCAGCAACCCCATCCCGCGCTGCACTCCCTCGATTCCTCAACCACGCGCAGGCGCCGCTCGATTCCCTGCATCCGCGCTCGCGCTACAGCCGCAAAGCAACCGCCCGACCGCGCCTCAATCGCTTGGTCCAGCCAGCACACAAGCATCCAAGCCACCATTCACGCATCACAATTCCTCAATCCGGCCAACCATCAGCAAGTGCCTCACGCGCGCCCGCAAAAAGCAATCAGCCCAGCTCAGCTCACACAGAAATCGCCTTGGCCGGTCGACCGGACGACACGCCGACACACCCGGTTAGAAACCGGAGCCCAGACCGGTGCCAACCGGCCCAATACAGGGGCTCCATCCGGTCAGGGGCCCGGTCTGGACCGGGCGCGCCAGTCTCAGATCCGGTTTGACCGGGTTCTGGACCGGATTGACCCAGTTTCGCCCACTTTTGACTCCACTTTTACTCCAAATTTTGACAACTTTCCGGCGCCCGTTTGACCCCAAATTTTCACAGTTACCCCCTTTCATATTGACTCTAATTTTGACATCATTTCCGAAATTTTCCGACTCCAAAATTTTGACACCTTCGATCGCTCGTCGTGACCCAAATTTTCGGGCATTGACTTATTTTCGCCCGGTTTCCGTTTTGGAGTGCAAGGTTTGTCCATCAAGCTCCGCGTCTACATCAACACCGCGGCGACACTTTCGGCACCCCGGACTCCGGCGCAACTACGACGCCATCGTCGCCATCATCGCAAGTTGTGTGTTCCGACACCGCCTAACTTTTCATCTAGGTATAACTTGCTCCCCACCTTGTAACCCCTCTTCTTTTGCGATCTATCCTATCGAGCATTGCTTATCGAGTGTTGCGAGACATTGCACGTGGCCCCGATTGTGAGGTGTGTGTGTAGCGTGGAGTCAAGCTTCTAAGCAAAACTCGTGTGGCAAGATAGCAAAAGCGAGCTAACGCTAACATAGTGCGAGAAAAAGCCGCCAAAATACAAAAAGAGCACAAGTGTGCTTAGTGCCATCATACATACCAAAGTGTACAAAGCGCCACCATAGATACAAAAGAGTGCAAGTGCCACCAAATACAAAAGAGGAAAAGCTTTTAAGCAACAAGAGAGAAAAGAGAAGAGAGGCCACGTGTAAATCTTGTTGTCTCTTCGTTTGCAACCAAGCTTTGATCTCTTCTTGTGTTAGTGTGACACCGAACACTGATGTAGCCCCGGTCACCGACGTCGCTACACCAAGGCCAACAAGTCCCCCAAGTGGACCGATGACACGAGCCCGAGTCAAAGCTCTTCATGATGAGGTGAACTCGCTCCTCACCACCCTTGATCTTGGTACCCCTTTGGATGGATTGCTACCTCATGCCGACGTGCTATGTGTCATTAGGTACAAGGCGCGTCAAGACCACGGAAAGGAGGAGACGCCAAGGTCAAGGGAAGGAGAGAAGCAACTGGACATGGAGATGATCATGAAGCCGAAGCCGACGTCGCACGAAGCGCTCCAAGGAAGAGACGGACGCTGGCCGGTCCAGGACCCGGTCAGACCGGACCTACAACCGGACACCCCGGTCATAGGCCCGGTCGACCGGGCGCAAACCGGGCCAGCTCCCTCGTACCGGACGACGACCGGACCCAGGACCGGAAACTTCGCAGCTTTCCGGTTTGCGCCGATCGACCGGACCCATGACCGGACGGCCCGGTCACGAGCCCGGTCGAGCCGGCCCCAAACCGGACAGCCCGGTCCCAGGCCCGGTCCGACCGGCCCCAAACCGGACCTGACGAGAATGCCCCACCAAACTGCCTTAACTTATCCATTCGCGTACCTGTTCGCCCTTGCTGGCCGTGTATGACTATATAAGTAGCTGGAACCCCTCATCAGCTCTTTAGACTTGTTTTGAACTCAAACCTACATTTGAGCTTAGTCTCCCTTGGGTATCATCCCTCTGTAATCAAGGCCATCCTTGTTGTTGATTCGGATATTGTTGAGTGAGATTCTAGTACAAGCTACTCTCTCTCCCTCACCAATCCCCTTTTCTCCAACACCAATCTCTCACCGGGAATTCTGCCGCGTGCCTCTTCCGGGTGATTCTATTGGCGTGGTCCATCGAGCCACGGGGGTAAGTATCGGGTGTATCGGGTTGGTGTGCGTGCGTGAGTCTCGGAGTTCCTCGTGTTCGTCGTGTTCTTCGTGTTCCTCGCGTTTTCCCATCTCCCCTCTTGGTTTCGAAGTCAATCCGCGAGATCGGGCCACACACGGGGTCTTAGACCTCATCATATGGTATCAGCAGCTCTTGGTTACCGCGGATTTAACCTCCCACCCACCCGATTTCGTTCCTAGAAAATTTTCCAAAAAATAGCCCTAAATTGCCTTTTGACCGATCTGTGATTTGGTTGCGTTTTGAGTGGTTTTGGTCCGTGGATCTGGTGTTGTTGTGCTTGATCTACTATTTCCCCAACTTTTAGCCTCCAATTCCATCGTTTCCCCTCGATTTGGTCGATTTGGCTTGGTTTTCGTGAAGAACAGGAGAGAGAAACCTTCATCCCGCGAAATCCGGTTTCGAGCCCGGTCAACCGGGCCACAGACCGGACGGCCTGAGAACCCGGTCGACCGGGCGGCAACCGGACAGGCCGGTCCAGGAGCCGGTCCAACCGGACCCCAGACCGGGCGCATCTTCGCGCTCTCCTTCGACCTCGTCTTCCGGCGATCTCCACCACCACCACCACCACCACCATCATCGCAGGTATAACTTGCAGGTCACCTTGTAACCCCTCTTCCTTTTGCGATCTATCCCATCGAGCATTGCTTGTTTAGTGTTGCGAGACATTGCACGTGGCCCCGCATTGTGAGGTGTGTGTGTCGCGTTGAGTAAGGCACCCAAGCAAACACTCGTGTGGCAAGATCGCAAAGGCGAGGTTAACGCTAACATAGTGCGTCAAAAAAGCCCCAAAAACACAAAAAGAGTGCGAGTAGCACCATACATCCATACATCCATACATCCATACGCCCATACATACAAAGTGTCCACGTGCCACCAAAGATACAAACGAGTGCAAGTGCCGCCATATACAAAAGAGAAAAAGCTTTTAAGCAAAGAGAGATAGGAGAAGAGAGGCCACGTGTGAATCTTGTTGTCTCTTCCTTTGCAACCAAAGCTTTGGCTCTCCTTGTGTTAGTGTGACACCGAGCACTTATACATACACTTTTCCGCTCACTTTTGGTTGCACTAACCCCGCTTATCTCGTGTGTGTGTTCCACAACTTTTTCCGTGTTTATAGTGATCTTCACATTGACATTTGGATTTTTGGACCTCACCCACTTTTGACAACATACTCGATCTTGGATTTGTCTTTTGGCTTTCCACAACACTCGCCTAACACCATATTTGCTAGCTTTTGCGTGTGGTTTTGCGTGTGTTCCCGATACACTTGATCTTGCTTTCGGTTTGGTGGATTGCCTCAATACTATCTTACCTTGGTAAGAGTGCGAGGTAGTCTCCTTCCACTAACATACACAACATAGTTCTTGTCTTTCCATCATGGATAGGAACGGAGATACCAATAGGGATGAAGAGATCCTTCGCAACACCGAGAGGTTGGCTACTCAACACAACCTATGGACGCAACGACAAGAGTTCAAGGAGCAACTCTCCCTCTTCGAGACGCGCATCGATGAGCAATACAATGAAGTGGCTCATAACTTCTCCACCGTGAACCACGACTTGGCCCTTCTTCGTGAAGCTACGGACAACTTGAATGGCCAAATGGCGGCCAATGATGCCAACATGGAGCGGCGCATGGATAGCCTCGAGCGTGCCATCACCAACTTGGGTCGCCATCGTCGACACCGCTCTACTTCCTCTTCATCAAGCTCTTCCTCAAGGCATGAAGACCATTACTCTCATGGTGGCCTTTCGTCCCCAAGCTCTTCTTCAAGGCGTGAAGACCATCATCGACCTCATCGCTCACATGCTCGTCATGAAGACTCCCGCTCCAACTCTAGGCGTGGAGAAATACATCGCCATGCTCGTCCACATGAGCGTCCTCCACAAGCTCAAGACCTTCAACAAGATCGTCACCAAGTGGATCGCCATGCTCACCATGGGCGTGATGGCCATCCCCAAGACCAAGATCCTCAAGATCCACCTCGGCGAGATCTTCGTCGCCACCCTCACCATGACCAACGTGGCCGAGGAGAGCTACACCATGATCAAGATGAGAGACCCAACCTTGAGCATCGTCCTCAACCGCGACAAGATATTCAACCACATCCTCACCGTGAACCAAGTGAAGCAAGCGTTCAACTCCAACGCCAACCCAATGCTATGGTTGGCCGTAGAAGACCTCCTATTCCACCTCTAGCCGCAAGAGTCGACGGCGCCCCTCCTCGTAGAAGAAACTTGGAGGATGAAGAGAACATGTATGGCAAGCTCAAGTTCAACATGCCCAAGTTCAAAGGTGAAGACGACGCCGAAGCATACCTCTCATGGGCACTCAAGGTGGACAAGATCTTCCGCATCCACAACTACTCCGGTGCCAAGAAAGTGGCTATGGCATCACTCGAGTTTGAAGACTACGCCAACACTTGGTGGGAGCAAGTCCTCACTCTTCGCGAAGAAAAGGGTGAACCTCCAATTGACACTTGGGAAGATATGAAGAAGGAGATGCATGCTCGTTTTGTCCCCGCACACTACATGACCGACCTCTTCAACAAGCTCCAAAAGTTGAAGCAAGGCACCAAGACCGTTGAGGAGTTCTACAAGGAGATGGAGCTCACTATGATGCGAGCCAACATCCAAGAGTCCGAAGAACAAACAATTGCTCGTTTCTTCAATGGCCTTACTTATCCTATCAAGAGGATTGTCGAGTTCCAACCCTACTCCAACATGGTTGAGTTAGTCCACCAAGCATCAAAGGCCGAGCGCCAAGTGATTGAGGACATCAAGTACTCCAAGGCCAAGTCCTATTTCTCCTCCAAGCTCGCTACATCGACTCCTCCTACTACATCAACTCCTTATGCTACAAGTGCCAAGGCCGACGCATCCTCTACACCGTCCAAGAAGACGACTATCCAAAGTCGCATGAAGCAAACGGTCTCCTCCACCGCCTCCTCTAAGGCATCCACGGGACCCTCTAGTGTCACTTGCTTCAAGTGTGGCACCCAAGGTCACGAATCGTTTGAGTGCAAGAACACCAAGGTCATGATCACTATGGAGAATGGTGACATCGAGACTCTTGATGAAGATGAATATGAAGCCCTTGTGCAAGCCGCCGTGGCAAGTGAAGAAGCCTATGAACAAGAAAGTGGAGAAGATCCTCTCTTATGTGAACATGACCCAAGTCCCTCACTTGTGGTCACAAGGGTGCTAACCACACAACCTCATGATATGGAAGAACAACGGTGCAACATCTTCCAAACCCGTGCCGGAATTGGTGGCAAGTCTATCAAGGTCATCATCGATGGTGGAAGTTGCCACAACCTTGCGAGCACCGAGTTGTGTGAGAAGCTCCACCTCACTCTCCGCAAGCATCCTCACCCTTACCATATCCAATGGTTGAGTGACAAGGGCAACGTCAAGATACAACATACCGTCACCGTCAACTTCAAGATCGGCCCTTATGAGGACACCATCGAGTGTGACGTGGTACCCATGACGGTGTGCCACATGTTGCTTGGCCGCCCTTGGCAATATGACAAGAAGGCTATACATGATGGACTCTCCAACACTTACACCTTCAAGGTCAACGACAAGAAGTTCGAGTTGCGCCCGATGACTCCTAGCCAAATCATCGCGGATAATGCGAAGGCTTTAGCGAGGGCACAACTCCGCACCCACCATAGTGAGTTGAGAGGTGAGGGAGCGACCCACCAAATGGAGAGTGAGCGCCACAAGCCATATATGAGTGAGCGAACGAGCGTACTCCTAGCCACCAAAAGCGAGTGGAGAGAAGTACAAGCAAACCCATCCACCATATTGCACTACGTGCTAATTTGCAAGGGACCGTCATCGGAAACTAACGACTTAACCAACATTCCTCCGTCTTTGTTGTCTCTTTTGCAGGAATTTCAAGACGTTTTCCCCGACGAGCTCCCTCATGGACTACCACCACTCCGCGGCATAGAACACCGCATCGACCTCATACCCGGCGCTCCGCTCCCAAACCGTGCCGCCTATCGCACCAACCCGAAGAGACCAAGGAGATCAACCGTCAAATTCAAGATCTCCTCGCCAAAGGGTATGTCCGTGAAAGCCTTAGCCCTTGTGCGGTTCCCGTGATCCTCGTGCCTAAACCGGATGAGACGCAACGGATGTGTATGGATTGTCGCCCCATCAATGCCATTACCGTCCGTTACCGCCATCCCATTCCGCGTTTAGATGACATGCTTGATGAACTTAGTGGTGCCACGATTTTCTCTAAAGTCGATTTGCGTAGTGGTTACCATCAAATCCGCATGGCTATTGGTGACGAATGGAAAACGGCATTCAAGACCAAACTTGGTCTCTATGAATGGCTCGTTATGCCTTTTGGTCTTTCCAATGCACCATCTACTTTCATGCGCCTCATGAATCACATCTTGCGTCCTCTCATTGGCAAGAGCGTGGTTGTCTACTTCGATGATATTCTTATTTATAGCAAAAACCTCGAGGACCATGTGCAACATGTGAGAGAAGTCTTGTGCATCTTGCGCCATGAAAAGCTTTATGCTAACCTCCCCAAATGCACATTTGCTCAAAACAAATTGGTTTTTCTTGGTTTTGTGGTTTCCGCTAATGGGATTGAAGTTGATTCTTCCAAGGTGGAGGCCATCCATAATTGGCCTACCCCTACAAATGTTGGCCAAGTCCGAAGCTTCCATGGACTTGCCGGGTTTTATCGCCGCTTTGTGAAAGACTTTAGCACCATCGCTTGCCCTTTGAATGAGCTTACCAAGAAGAATGTTCCGTTTGTTTGGGGCAAGGCCCAACAAAATGCTTTTGATGAGTTGAAGAAACGCCTTACCGAAGCTCCACTTCTTGTTCTTCCAAATTTTGCCAAAACTTTTGAGATTGAGTGTGATGCAAGTGGGCTTGGTATCGGTGGTGTTCTTATGCAAGAGGGCAAACCCGTGGCATACTATAGCGAGAAGTTAGATGGCGCACGCCTCAACTATCCTATATATGACAAGGAGCTCTACGCTTTGGTTCGTGTTCTTGAAGTTTGGCAACACTATCTTTGGCCAAAAGAGTTTATCATTCATTCCGATCATGAGTCCTTGAAGTATTTGAAAAGCCAACACAACTTGAACAAACGACATGCAAAATGGGTCGAGTTCATTGAGTCCTTCCCATATGTGATAAAATACAAGAAGGGCAAGGACAATGTTGTGGCGGATGCTCTTTCCCGCAAAAACACCCTTTTGCTAACTCGTTTGGATTTTCATGTTTTGGGACTTGAAGAGATCAAAGAACTCTATCCTTCCGATTCTTTCTTTGCTCCCATTTTTGAGAAGTGCTCCGTTGAGCGAGGAGTGGATGATTTCTATTTGCATGATGGCTATTTGTTCAAAGCCAACAAGATTTGCATTCCCGCGTCTTCGCTTCGAAAATTGCTTTTGCAAGAGTCTCATGGAGGAGGTCTTATGGGCCACTTTGGCCGTGACAAGACATATGCCATGCTCTCAACCCACTACTATTGGCCAAAGATGAAGCGAGATGTGGAGCGCCTTTGCCGTCGGTGCACAACATGCTTACAAGCTAAGTCTACCTCCAACCCTTATGGTCTCTACATGCCATTGCCTATTCCTTTTGCACCATGGACAGATATTAGCATGGATTTCGTTCTAGGCTTGCCTCGCACTAAGCATGGTCATGATTCCATATTTGTTGTAGTGGATAGATTCTCTAAGATGGCTCATTTCATACCTTGCCATAAGAGCGACGATGCTTCACACATTGCTTCATTGTTTTTCAGGGAAATCGTTCGCCTACATGGAGTACCGCAAAGCATTGTGTCGGATCGAGACGTCAAGTTCATGAGCTATCTTTGGAAGTCGATCATGGCGAAGTTTGGAGTCAAGCTCTTGTTCTCATCATCATCGCACCCGCAAACGGACGGCCAAACGGAAGTGGTCAATCGAAGCCTCTCCACCCTCCTACGGGTCCTCGTGAAGAAAAACTTGAGGTCATGGGAGGAGTGCCTTCCTCACGCCGAGTTCGCCTACAACCGCGCCAAGCACAAGACTACATCAAGGAGCCCCTTCATGGTCGTCTACGGCTTCGAACCGTACACGGCACTCGACATACTTCCGCTTCCCCTCCACGAGCGCACCAACATGGACTTCGACAAGCGCGCCGCCGTCAAGAAACTACATGAAGAGACAAGGGCAACCATACAAGCACATGTTCTTCGTCAAGCCAACCACATCAACGCCAAGAAGAAGGCAAGGATATTCGAAGAAGGAGACCTCGTTTGGATCCACCTCCGGAAGGACCGGTTTCCCCATGAGCGCAACTCCAAGCTCAAGCCAAGAGGAGATGGCCCCTTCAAGGTCCTCAAGCGCATCAACGACAACGCTTACGTCATCGACATACCAACATCCAAGTACTTGGTGAGCAACACGTTCAACGTCTCGGACTTGTCACCCTATCATGGAGATGAGGAGGTGCAAGAGTCGAGGACGACTCTTTCCCAAGGGGGGGGAGATGATGTAGCCCCGGTCACCGACGTCGCTACACCAAGGCCAACAAGTCCCCCAAGTGGACCGATGACACGAGCCCGAGTCAAAGCTCTTCATGATGAGGTGAACTCGCTCCTCACCACCCTTGATCTTGGTACCCCTTTGGATGGATTGCTACCTCATGCCGACGTGCTATGTGTCATTAGGTACAAGGCGCGTCAAGACCACGAAAAGGAGGAGACGCCAAGGTCAAGGGAAGGAGAGAAGCAACTGGACATGGAGATGATCATGAAGCCGAAGCCGACGTCGCACGAAGCGCTCCAAGGAAGAGACGGACGCTGGCCGGTCCAGGACCCGGTCAGACCGGACCTACAACCGGACACCCCGGTCATAGGCCCGGTCGACCGGGCGCAAACCGGGCCAGCTCCCTCGTACCGGACGACGACCGGACCCAGGACCGGAAACTTCGCAGTTTCCCGGTTTGCGCCCGGTCGACCGGACCCATGACCGGACGGCCCGGTCACAGGCCCGGTCAGACCGGCCCCAAACCGGACAGCCCGGTCCCAGGCCCGGTCCGACCGGCCCCAAACCGGACCTGACGAGAATGCCCCACCAAACTGCCTTAACTTATCCATTCGCGTACCTGTTCGCCCTTGCTGGCCGTGTATGACTATATAAGTAGCTGGAACCCCTCATCAGCTCTTTAGACTTGTTTTGAACTCAAACCTACATTTGAGCTTAGTCTCCCTTGGGTATCATCCCTCTGTAATCAAGGCCATCCTTGTTGTTGATTCGGATATTGTTGAGTGAGATTCTAGTACAAGCTACTCTCTCTCCCTCACCAATCCCCTTTTCTCCAACACCAATCTCTCACCGGGAATTCTGCCGCGTGCCTCTTCCGGGTGATTCTATTGGCGTGGTCCATCGAGCCACGGGGGTAAGTATCGGGTGTATCGGGTTGGTGTGCGTGCGTGAGTCTCGGAGTTCCTCGTGTTCGTCGTGTTCTTCGTGTTCCTCGCGTTTTCCCATCTCCCCTCTTGGTTTCGAAGTCAATCCGCGAGATCGGGCCACACACGGGGTCTTAGACCTCATCAAACACCCTTGATTAAGGGCTTCATACACTTTTCCGCTCATTCCTTGGTCGCACTAACCCCGTTTATCCCGTGTGTGCGTTCCACATCTTTTCCGTGTTTCTAGTGATCATCACTTTGACATTTGATTTTTGGATTTCTACCACTCTTGACAATACACTTGATTTCGGATTTCGTCTTTTGGCTTTCCACCACACTCACCTACCACCATATTCGCTAGCTTTTGCGTGTGTCTTTGTGTGAGTGCCCGATACAATTGTTCTAACTCTCGGTTTGTTGGATCACCCCAATCTTGTCATACCACGGTAAGGTTGCGAGGTAGTGTTCTTCCACTAACATACACCATATAGATCTTGTCGTGCTAACATGTATAGCGACGAAGAAGACACGGCGGAGTACACGGAGCACTTCGAGGAGGACGCCTCCTCAAGCACCGCGGATGTGGAGGAACATGTGGAGCTCTACACCGACTATGGCTCCGCGAGCATCGCCGACATGGATGACATGGTGGAGCGCCACCTTGAGGACGACTTCGACGAGCTCTCCATCGACAATGGCTCACCAAGCATGGACGACATGGTAGAGCAACGCCACGAGTACGACATCGACACCATGGCGGAACCTCACCTCGGCTCCACCATGAGCAACGCCGGTGGTACCACGTACCCCTACTTGGCCAATGGAGCTACATATGAAGATAGAGGACCTCCACGATGGCACCATCATATGGATCATAAAGACCGTCCTCATCATGAGCGTCATCGACACACTTCTCCGAGCTCCACAAGGCGCCACCATGAGAGTGCTTATGCACATGATCATCTACGACGAGTTCATCATATGGAGCATCAAGAGCGTCCCCAACATGATCGTCATCGACACTCTCCTCCAAGCTCCACAAGGCGCCACAAGGAACATGCCAAGCCACATGAGCTATCATCTAGGCATGTCAAGAATCGTCATCGACACCACTCAAGCCATGGTGATGAAGCACGACGACGAGAGCCTCGACATGAAGGCGACAAACACCATCATAGGGTGTCTACCACTCCAAGGATGGCAAGTGCACATCGCGCATACCGTCCTCATATGGCGACTTCCACCTCTTGTGCCACCACCACAATGGCCTCTAGCTCGTCACGTGCCTATCGACTCCGATGCTACAAGTGCAAGCAACAAGGCCACCTCCCACGGGAATGTCCCAATCTCCTATGTGAGGTATGCAAGGCCAAGGGTCATGAGGCATGGCAATGCACAACGACGAGCACCGACATGCTCCACTTCAACGAGCTACAAGGCCAAGCCACCAAGAAGCCTACGGCGCCCACACTTCAAGATGAAGACCTACAAGGCCAACGCAAGGATGTCGTGGATCCTAGCCTAGCTCTCCACAACACTATGGCGCCACCGATGGAGGACGACTTGGGAGGCGATGGAGTTGAGATGGTTGAGCATGGGAATTTCCCTTCAACCAAGGAGGCGCATGGAGATGAGAAAGCCGAGCCTACTCCCCTATGCTTGCTTGATGAGTTGGTACCAATCCCATGTGAGCATGAGAGCCACTTAGCCCACTTGAGTGAGAGTGATAGTGAGTTGAGTGACTTCCACCCCATATGTGAGTTTGAGTACTTCCAATTGGAGGACATGAGTGTTACACAAAGTGAGTTGAGAGAGGTAGATGATAGGTCCATGGAGGACATTGCATTTGCTAACACATTAACCTCTCCCTCTATTGTGTCTTCTTATGTTGCTCTAGGTTCCACGGAAGACGAGTTCCCGATCATGGAGAAGATGTACATGGTGCATGAAGATGATGATATCCCACCATGCTTGCTTCAAGACGGACATGTCGACCACATGGATCCTCCTACTTCCACCACACCTACTTCAAATGAGTCGGCCTACAAAGGTAACAACATAGGTGTTGGTGATGCCATGATCCCACTAGTGGACATGATGACTTATGAGTGCATGCATGATGAGCTTGATGATACATTTGCTACATCACATGCCACTTTCACTTTCCCATGTGATGCTTTGCTTGATAACATTGTTGACCATGTGAAATTGATTGCTTGTGATACCATGACCATGCCATGCTACGAGAGTTTCACTTTTTCCACGCTTGCTTGCCATGCTAATGATAATGATTATGCAAATGCTTGTGTTGTGACACCCTTGATGCACACTTGCTCTTTACATAGGGTAGTCAACAACAATGATAACATGTTGAACATGCTTTGCCCAAAATGCTTGCACTATTCCATAATCCCTGCATCCAAGATTATGACCAATTGCTCTTTCTTATGCTTGGTATGCAAGAATGCTTATTTCTTTGTCCACGAGATGGCCCCCATAGCCTTCTCACTTTTTGATGATCATGAGTTACCACATGCCATGAATGCACCTTCTTGCCATTTGCACCATCGCCATGCATTCCATACTATCTTGATTGACACTAATGGTGATGTGCACAAGTCTTGGAACATCATGATGGATGATGTGTTCCTCTACCATGCACATACGCTCTTTGTTTTGCTCATTCCATGTATAGGTACTCGCATGACAATTTCCACCGCCACGGAGCATGAGCTCACAAAGCGCGCAATTCAGAGCTACCCCAACAAGGACCTAACCCGCGGGAATCACACCAAAGGGTATGTTCCCACAAGCCTTCGCCCTCGTGTGTTTCCGACTTGCCTTGTCGAGTTTCCGGTTTGGCCCAAGGCCTCGTCCCCTCTTTTGCCTCTTTTGCAACCTATCTTGAAACATCTTGTTGGCACAATGATTGTTGTATGTCTTGATGTTATCATCATACACTCCGAGCATCTCAAGGACCATGTCATACATGTGAGAGACACCTTATGCATCTTGTGCCACATGTCACACACAAAGTTGCTCTTCTTTGGAATTCTCATTTCATCTTTGGCAATTGAAATGGATTCTTTGACACTTGAGGATACCCATACTTGGCTCACGCCAACCATACTTTCCCAAGCTAGAAGTTTCCATCTCTTTGCCATTGCACATAACAATTTTGCCCCAAATTTTGCCCCAAATTTTGCCGCCGACACTTGCCTTTTGGTTGTTCCATTTGTTTGGGACAATTCTACACCACACATTTTTGACACCTTACAACCCTTACATGCACAAATTTTTACCATACTACATTTTGGATACATCGACACTCTTTTGGTTCCCATTTTTGCGAAACGCCTCTTTGAGAAACGACTTGATGATTCGTATTTGCTTGAGAGCTTCTTGTTCGCCGATCACCAAATTGGCATCCACAAGCTTTCCATTTGCAAGTTGTTTTTTCCCCAAGCTCTTCTTCGACCGCGACTTTTTCCCTCCACAACTTCATGGGAGAACCGTCATGGACTACAACAAGGACGCCCGCACCACGACGAACATCCCTAAGGACACAAGGGCAACTATCATTTCGGACCTCTCGCCACATCATGGAGATGAGGAGGAACAAGAGTCGAGGACGACTCTTCCCCAAGGGGGGGAGATGATGCGGGGTGGCTTTCGGACACCACCGCCTCAAGACCGTCAAGTGCAGCCCCGCCTATCGTCGACGCTACACCATGGTCAAGGAGTCCCACAAGTGGACCAACAACACAAACCCCCACCATATATGTCAAGGTGAACTCCTTCCTCTCGACACTCGACCTCGTCACTACCTTGGATGGAATGCTACCTCATGTCGGTGTGTTACATGTCATTAGGTACAAGAGTCATCGAGGAACCGGAGGGAAGGAACTCCCATGGTGCAAGGAAGAAGGAAGAAGAAGAAGGAAAGAAGAGAAGGAGGAAGAGGGAGGAGGAGGCCCAGCCGGCCCAGAGTCCGGTCCGACCGGGCCCCAGACCGACCTGCCCGGTTGGCGACCGGACGACCGGCCCCACAACCGGACCGCCCGGTCCCAGGCCCGGTCTGACCGGCCCCAGACCGGATCCGACGAGAACTACCCACCAAACTGCCTAAGTTACCCACTTATGTACCTTTTCGCCATGTGTTGTCTTGTAGGCCTATATATAGACCCAAGACACCCCCCTTACCCCTCAGACAAGATGATAGCTTAAACATGAAGATGAGCTTTGTCTCCCTAGGGTTTCATCCCCTTTGTATCAAGGCAACCCATGTTGGATGATTGGATTTGGTGTGTGAGATTCTAGTGTTACCCACTCTCTCTCCCACTCCTAGATTCATCTCCCTCACCAATCTCTCCGCTCGGAATTCTACCGCGTGTCTCTTCCGGGTTGATTCTATTGGCGTGGTCCATCGAGCCACGGGGTAAGTATCGATTGTATCGGGTTGGTGTGCGTGCGTGAGTTCATCGTGTTCTTCGTGTTCATCGTGTTCTTCGCGTTCTCCCTCTCTCCCTCCTTTGGATTTCGGGTCAACCGCAAGATCGGGCCACACACGGGGTCTTAGACCTCATCAATAAGATCGAGAGTGGCACCACTGTGTTAAGGACTCGGTTTTGATTAATTAACATGCTTATACAACTAAAGGCGTCTCGCCAGCTGGGAACGAAAAAAAAACCCCGGCGAATTAGGCCCTTTCCGCCGGTGGAAACTAACTATGGCCCACATGTTAGTGAGTGCGAAGTTACCGCCGGCGTTTACGCCAAAACGCCGGGGGTAGTAGTTCCATGACTTAGCCGTGTGCGCGTCACTCCCCTCCACGGCCAAATCGACGAAAAAAATCCCCCACCGCCGCCATCGCTCCCCAGCCGCCGTCGTCGATCCACCACCGTCGCTGCCCACTGCCGCCGTCGATCCCTCCACCGCAGGTGCGCCCCTCTCCCCTGCCTCCCTCTCTCCCTTACCGTCGTTCCCCTCTCCTCCTTCCTCACCGTCTCCTCCTTCCTCATCGTCGGCCACTAGCAGGAGAAAGGAGGCCGCCGTCGCAAAAGCTCGTCCCGTCGCCCTCCGTTGACCCCGAGGATCCCTTCACGGCGGCGCAGTACGAGGAGCTGGAGCACCAGGCGCTCATCTACAAGTACCTCGTCGCAGGTGTGCCCGTCCTGCCGGATCTCCTCCTCCCCATCCGCCGGGGCTTCGACTCCCTCGCCGCGCGCTTCTACCACCACCCCGCCCGTACGTACCCCCTCCATTGCTCCTACTACTACGCATCTGCTCATTGTTAATTGCTGCAGTTCTGTCGCCATGATCAAGTTTTAACTTTGATAGCTCTCTACTCAACTGGACATCGAATCGCAGAGGAATGGTTAACATGGCAAAAGTTCTCATGTCATCACTCTACCCTCCTTTTCTATTGAACCTTTTTTTTAATGATGAGTGGATTATAAATGAAGCAAATGCACTTGCATGTTTGACATGCCAAACTATTGAAACTAAGAATCTTGTGCCTGATCACCAGTTTGTGAAGTTCTGTAGTTTGCATCAGGATTCAGGTTGTCTACTTGTATGCTGATCGATTCTGCTACATTGCTGTGCAAATGTATACATCTCACAAATTGAGCTGTCATAGTGCCAATCTTGTGTTCCCTAATATCTGTACACAAATACAACAATTGGGTTGAAATCTGCATGAGCTGTTTTGGCATGATTGTCTCTTGGAAAGATAGCCAATTAGCAGTGCCAAACTATTCTTTCCAGGAGATGAATTTTCTTTTGCTTGATTTGTGGTTAGGCCCATTTAGACACGATGTGCACATTGATCAACTCTTTTGCCGGATGTTGAGCAGAGATGTGTTAAATAATGCAAGCACTGACTTGATCAGTTGAGATTCTTCTGCATTGTTTATGAGAATTGATAGGATCCCAGACTTTGACTTCCTCCTCCAAGTAGCTGGAGGTGTATTTTAATTGGGAAGATTAGGTGTTGCTACTTGCTCTGACTATTTATCCATTACCAGGATAAACAGCAGCCCCTATTGCAGCATATATGCTGCAGGTTGCAGTAAACAATTTAGTAGCATCTTCAGTTGCCAACATACAAAAGGTTAAAAATTAGATATATCATGTCCTCAACAGCTCATGGTTCCTTCACTTTCGAACAGTCATATTTCGCACAATCAGGAGTAACTGACTCGCCAAAGAAATGACTGTTGCACTCAAATGTAATTTCATAAGATTTCACAAGAAACAACTCATTTTCGCCTGCTCTAAATACAGTATGTATGAGAAGAAAGAGGGCATGTGTTATTCTGGACTGTTTGTACTAATTCTGCAGTGTCAGGCCCCAAGATAATAGTATATAGTAATTGCATTAGTTTAGCCCCATCCCTGATTAATTCATTACTTGGTAAAAAGCATAGCATGATTGTTATTTACTATCCAGAAAGCATAGCATGATCTGTTGTTGTTGTTATAAAACTTTAAAAATCTTGATGTTAATAATTACTGGAAGCTACTGTGATAGTAGCACTTTCTGGACATAAAGCAGTTTGTTGCCCAGATATGTCTCTGCAGGTACAAAAAGCAACTTTGAAATGATAACACTGTATGCTTGATCATGGCATGCAGTTTGTTGCCCAGATGTATTGAAAATTCTGTATCTCTGCATGTAGTTTGTTGCCTAGATATGTGTCTGCAGGTACATTGAGTGCCAATGTTTCGTCGGAATGTCGATTAACTTCCGTTCCGGCGAATTTCTGGCACTCTGGCATGACCATTTTTAGCAAAGGTCATGCCGAATTTTCGCCGTGGATTTACACCTAGTAGTGTTAACAGAATATGTGTTGTAATGCAAGTGATTTTCTTAATTCCTGGACATTGATACTGCTAGGGTTGGCTGCACATTGTTTTTTGACCCCTAAGTACCTATATAAGAATAGACTACCTATACTGTCTAGTGTTGTTATGGTTGCAGAACTAATGAGAAGCGAATAAGTGCTGCACTTGGTTCAGTAGTTACAGTATATGAATTTCTGAATTTGTCATGTGATAGTTACAGTATATGAATTTCTGAGTATATTTTTAAAATAGCTTGTGCACTTACAGTAGCTTGTGCACTTACAGAAGGTATAGCTAGCGATGTCGTCTTCTGCAGACCCCAACGAAGACGTTGACGGGTCTTCTCAGCGGAAGTTGGATGAGCACTACAGGCTCATGGTCTCGGATCAGCTGGAGGAACTTCCAGGCAGCGATGACGGGTCCTCGGAGGAGGGGGATGATGAGATGGACAACGATGGTGAGGATGAGAGGGCCGCTGCCGACGAGACCACCGACAGTGGCGTTGCCGGGGGTAGCTCGGATACTACTACCGAGGCCAAGAGGAAACGGAAGCAGCGGCGCCCAAACAGGGTCGGCACCACTCGCGACATAATCACCGCGGTGGACGCCAAGACCGGTCTTCCTACTGAGCCCAAGCATGTGGCGAAGGGGTACGGCCTCCAACTGGGAGCAATCCTTCGGGACGTCGTCGATGTCAACGAGACAAAACTCCGAACCAAGAAGAAGCAGCATCTGCAGGCCCAACTCCTTGCGCGGCTGCACGCACGGTATGAGTTCCCTGTGGAATACAGGAACGAGGATCCCAAGGATAACATCGTGAATAGACGAGCCCTGTCTAAGTTCACCAAGAACCTCAGCGGTTATAAAACCATGCTGAGGGGGATGCTTGGTGACAATGAGACTTGGACAGAGATCCAGCGCCACTTCCCGCGGATGACGCTGGATCAGTATAATAAATTCTTGGAAAACGAGGAGCTCGAGTACACCAAACAACAATCGGCCTGGGGGAAGGAGCTGGCGGATAAGAACATCGGTCACCACCATCTCGGTTGCCGTGGCTTCGAAGGCAAGCAGCCGGTATGGGACAAGGAGGACCAGGCCTACATAAACGCTGGCCTCGAGCCCCCTTTTGCCAAGTACAAAGACCCACTCTTCAGGGCATATCTCAGGTCCCGATACCATAGAGAAATGGGTGGGAAACGTGTCACGAAACCTGATGTGGTGGTGGGAGTTGAGTTGGTCGCCGACGCGAAGGTGAAGGCACTTGAGAATGCAGTTGTAAGCAATTTACCAGCCTATTAATTTGATAGTGCTCACCAAGTCCATTACATTCTAAATTGTTCATGTTACTGATGGCAGTTGAAGGAACAAGCAGCCGCCGAATCAGCTGGCTCCTCGACCCAGACGTCGACGGGCAAAGTCCCATGGGACACGCCATTTATCAGGGGTCTGAACACCGTGAAGGAACGTCCGCCGTTGGACAAGCCCCACCATGTCCCCGGTGCCGGAGGAGGTCGCAAGCTTGTCGACTATGGCTTGGACATGCCCGCAAGCACTAAGGAGTCGCGGCAGGCGCAGAAGGACCGGGAGCACGAGGCTCTTTTGAAAAAGGTGGCCGACTTGGAAACAACCATGGAGCAACGCGTCAGTGCCGCGGTTGCTAGCAAGATTGATGACGCGGTGGCCACCAGGGTCAATGAAATCATCCCTGATCTTGTGCTGTCGATGAAGAATTACTTCGCCGGCGGCCAAAAGGGACCGATGCCGGTGATCAGCCTAGGCGCCAGCAACTCCGACAACCGGCATCCAACTATACACGCTCAATGCACACCCAACTTGGTATGCGCTAGAGAGGATTCGGCGGCCATGGGGGGCGCCAGTAGCCCCTCAGTCACGTGCACGCCTGGCCTCGGTCCTTCGACGCGAGCCGAGCTCGACGCCCTCACGGTAATTAATTTAGCCTCTCAAGCCTCTACAAATTAGATACTTTGTCATCGCCCCTCTCTGACCTACGTACACATGTTTTCACATGAGGACGTGAGTCCTTGCACCTTCCTACTGAATGTGGATAACAAGTTGAAGGATGTAGCGAGCAGCAGTGTCCTCCTGCCAAAAAATCGGACGTTCCACTGCGCCAGGATGGATGATAGCATGAGCCGGGTTCGCGCGAACCGGTCGTTACCGGGATGCCAAGACCTCCATCCACCTTATCAACCCCCGGAAACAGAAACCCCGCTCACTCTCGGGGACCTCAAGAATCACATCCTTCTATGGCCGAAAGCCCTAATTCGGCTGAACACCGCCGCCTCAGGTTCGGAGGCAAGCTATGGCATGGTCACTCCTCAGGATGCGACGGCTGCCCTGAGTCCTCCACCGGCTGGTGGTCCTTTTGAGCCCGATAGCTAGCCCGACAATTAGCCCGAGAGTCAGCACGGCAATGCGTTGGACATCGATCAAGCTCCAATCGATACGTTCATCGCTGAGATGGAGGGCGGCGGGGTTTCTCCTTACAAGCCACCCACCGATCGTACGCTAAAGAAGAAGTTGTTCCTTTCACAAGAAACTCCCGAGCAGGAAGACACTACCGCCTTCACCGCTCCACCCCGAGTTGGGCTTACCCCGAGGACACTCCTTGGTGCGACCACGGAGGGTATGAAACAAAACGCCACTCCCAGTTGCAGTAAGAAGAAGGTCAGGAAGCGGAAGAAGTCCGGAGATGTTGCCGCAAGCAAGAAAGTGGTTAATGACAAGTTGCCGACCCCGTGGAGGAAGATGCATCACCTAGGGCAGCCTATGCTGCTGGCACACATTGTCCAGCAGGTGACGCCGGATATGAGGAGCTTGCATGATGCTGTTCTAATGAAAGAGGACCTCGTACCCGGTTTTGATGGCCAAGGTGCCCACTGGCTTTGGCTTTGTCACCACATACCCTGCGGACTTGATGTTCATTCGATATGAAGACATCTTCAGGCTCTTGAACATGCAACAGCTCGACCGAAACTTGGTCCGCCTCCTATCGCTCAGCATGGCGCACGATATCGCCATGGAGAACACAGCGGACATCGCTATCATGGACCCCTTCTACATGACTCCAACTGTCGTCCAGAACGAACAAGCGTTTCTAGCGAAGTACATCAAGGATTTATTGGTGTTAAACAAGGATAAGAAATGCTTTGCCATACCATATTTCCGCGAGTAAGTATTTGGTTACTAGAGTACCCTCTATTACATTCTTTCATGAATTTCCTTCATAGTTGATCGAGTATGATGGTTTATTTCCATTTTGCGCAGATTCAAGTACTGCACCCTCCTCCTCTTTCACCCGTATCATTCACATGTCAGTTACCTCGACTCCGGGCTTGATCCGGACAAGGACTGCACCGACCTTAAGTCTACACTTGATAAAGCCCTCAGCGGCTTCATAGCCGAGGTTGGCATTGACAAAATCAGGCATGAGAAGAAAGTTAAAGGTTGCTATGTGTGCAACCACATAACCAAGTTCCCCTGCCTCAAGCAATCGGCGCATGAAAATGGGATGGAGGCCTGGTTTGCCATCCTACAGATGAGGTTGATTGTAAGGTCTCAGAACGATCTCTTGTTGCCATCCAGTCTTCAGCGGATGTTCGTGAACATGGCGGACACCACCGATGAAAACGTGAGAGCCGAGTTCCGTGCCATCCAGCGGACCATTTGCACAATACTCTGGAGGGATGTCTGCGGTAATGGTGGCTTGTTCCACTATGGTCCCGCACATTCTAAGGTCGAGATAGAAGGCCGATTAGAAGATGGATGTGACGACAGAACATTCAACACGCTCGAGGGCATCCGTCCCTTCCCGCCGAAGCCGACTTGACTAAAAAACTATTGTCCTTTGCAAATGTTAGTCATAAAATTACTTAATTAATTTCCATGCTTTTTCTTTGCACTAGTACTCTATGTTATATCTCTCTCTACTAATGTACTAACAACTTTCATTTATTTTTCCTGTGTTGGCATAGATGACGTACTATGTCGTCTACCACGGCAGGGTTCCTGGAGTCTACGAGGACCGGAAGACCAGAGGAGGCAGGTCCACCGTTTCAGCGGCAACAGTTACAAGGGGTACACCACTTTGGAGGAGGCGGAAGCTCGATACGCCAACTTTCGAGCGGGACAGAGGAGGGAGATGTGGAGGACCCCTTTCATCGTGATGATGCTTGCCGCCACCGCCTCTATAGTTTACTATGTCATTGTTGTTTAGCTAGGTCGTCGACTGGACTTGTATGTATTTGTGTAATATGTGCTACTTTGAGTCGTGATGTTTGAACCATATGGTCGACACTTGTGTAATTGATGCATGCATGCATGTTATGGACATTTCGGGACTTTCTAATGATGTGTATCATTGCTAGTGATGTGTATCTTGCTAATGATGTATATCTTGCTGTCATTCTGGTATTTGCCTGTATATTCTGTGTATATGCTATGAATTCTGGTGTATATGCTGTGTAATTCGAGTTTTTATTGTATTTTTGCTCCTGTTAATATTACCACCGGCGAAATTCTACATGTATTCGGTAAGCGCCAGCAGTAAGACAACTTACCCCTGGCGATTTGAATAAAACGCCGGCGGTAACGGCCCTTACCACCGGCGAAATCAGTAGGCGCCGGTGGAAACACTTACCCCTGGCGATTTGCATAAAACGCCGGTGGTAACGGCCCCTTACCACCGGCGAATTAGAAGGCGCCGGCGATGAGGCATTACCACCGGCGAGGTGATCGCCGGCGAATGCAAAGGCGCCGGCGGTAAGCCCATCCAGGTCGCCGGCGGTAAGGCTGTTTGTAGTAGTGTAGAATACCGCGACAGGTTCCTTACCCTGTCAAGGTACGCCCCCGACGAGACCGAAACCACCGAGAAGAGGCAGGAGAGATTCCTGAACGGACTGCATGATGAGATGCAGACTGTCCTCGTCAACATCCCATTCGCCGACCTTGAAGCCCTTGTTGACTCCGCCATCCAGATGGAGGGCAAGCTGAACCAAGCCAATGAGAACCGCAAGCGTCGTATGATGCACCAGAGTGGGTCTAGCAATGCCAAGAAGTATCGCCCCAGCTCAAGCGGAGGTTTCACTCCGAGAAACAACAACAAGCCCCCGATGCAGAACTCGCGCCCCGGTTATCAGAACCGGAGTGGAGGAAACTCCAAGCCAGGAGGCTACAACAACAACAACAACTACTACTACTACTACAACCGCACTCCGCCCAGAGCCCCCAACAACAACAACAACAACAACAACAACAACAACAACAACAACACCGCTCCCAGAACCGGAAGCAACGCCATCCCTGTTGCGACCATGGACAAGGCCACCATCACTTGTTATGAGTGTGGTGTAGTGGGGCACTACTCCAACGAGTGTCCCAAGAGGCTCGCCAAGCTCGCCGGCAACACCGCTGCACCTACTCAGTAGCAACGCCGTGTCTCCACCGGCAAGAAGTTCGCCCCCAACAACCCCAATAACCGCAACGGCCGTCTCTACCACATGAACGCCGAAGAAGCCCAGGAAGCACCAGATGTTGTACTGGGTATGTTTTCTGTCAACCACATCCCTGCCAGAGTGTTGTTTGATTCCGGAGCATCTCATTCTTTTGTCACTGAAGACTTTGCATCAACAAGTAAAATTCAACCCATCAGTTTGAAGCATGTTATGGTAGTTCAAATTCCCGGATCAACCACCAAAGCCAGAAAATTTTGCAAAAATGTACCCATCAAAATCCATGATGTAGATTTCTATGCCAATCTAATCATTTTGGGAACCAAAGGTTTGGAAGTCGTACTAGGAATGGACTGGATGTCAAAACACAATGGATTGATAGACTGCGCCAAGAAAGCCATCACCATGACTAGCAGCACCGGTATCATAGTAGAACATGTCTCTGAAAGACTACCCAGAAAATTCACCTGCAACCAAAGTGTATCCAAGCCAACTCTGGATCAAATCAGGGTTGTTTGTCGCTACCCTGATGTGTTTCCGGATGATCTACCCGGTATGCCCCCGGATCGGGATATCGAGTTCATCATCGAGCTAATCCCCGGAACTGGACCATAGCCCAGAGAGCCTATAGCATGAACGCAACAGAGCTTGTGGAGCTGAAGAAACAGATAGATGATATGTTAGCCAAAGGTCTGATTAGACCTAGTGCATCCCCCTGGAGATCCCCAGTTTTGTTTGTGGACAAGAAGGATGGTGCCAATCGTTTATGTACGGACTATCGTAAGCTTAACGATGTCACCATCAAAAACAAATACCCCCTACCCAAGATAGAAGACTTGTTCGACCGGCTAACCAGAGCCAAAGATTTCTCCAAGATAGACCTTAGAACTGGATATCATCAGCTGAAGATCCGAGCCACCGACATTCCAAAGACTGCCTTTACCACAGATATGGGTTGTATGAGTACAACATCATGTCGTTTGGATTAACCAATGCCCCCGCTTATTTCATGAATCTCATGAATAAGATCTCCATGAACTTTTTGGAAAAGTTTGTCGTTGTCTTCATCGATGACATCCTTGTATACTCCAAGTCCGAAGAGGAGCATGAACAGCATTTGGAGACTGTCCTAGAAACCCTTAGGCACCACCAGTTGTATGCCAAGTTCAGCAAGTGTGAGTTTTGGTTGGAGGAAGTAGGATTCCTGGGACATATCTTGTCTACAGGAGGTATTGCCGTAGATCCCGCCAAGATCAAAACTGTTATGGAATGGCAAGCCCCAACCACCCAAACCGAGGTCCGCGCTTTTCTTGGATTAGCCGGATATTACCGCAGATTTTTAGAAGGCTTTTTGAGCATCGCTTGACCAATGACCCAACTGCTAAAGAAGGACAAGAAGTTTGAGTGGACTGACAAATGTGAAGAGAGCTTTCAACAGCTCAAGAGTAGACTGACAACAGCCCCAATCATGATCATGCCAGACATCGCCAAGCCCTTTGACGTATATTGCGACGCCTCCAAGGTTGGTCTCGGATGTGTGCTTATGCAAGAAGGCAAAGTTGTATCCTACCTTTCAAGACAGTTGAAGCAACATGAGCAGAACTACCCCACCCATGACCTCGAACTCGCAGCCGTGGTCCTAGCCTTGAAAGTTTGGCGTCATTACCTCATGGGTAATCGATGCGAGATCTACTCCGACCACAAGAGCCTGAAATATATCTTCACCCAGAAGGAGCTGAACATAAGACAACGCCGATGGATAGAATTGATCAAGGATTACGACATGGAGATTCACTACCACCCCGGCAAGGCCAATGTGGTAACGGATGCCTTGAGTCGACTGCCGTGTCAGTTGAACTCCATGATCGCAACCGAGCAGCCCAGCCTGTATCAAGAGTTTGAACAGTTTCGCCTAGAACTTGTTAGCGAAGGATTCCTAGCCAGCATAGAACTCCAACCCACCTTGGTTAGCCAGATCAAGGAAGCCCAGAAGGGAAACGCTAGCATCGACGGAATCAAGAAATAGATAGCCGCAGGGAAAGCCCCCAGATTCACTGTTGATGAAGCCGGAGTTCTTTGGTACAAAGAACGCCTCTGCGTACCATCGGACTCAGACTTGAAGCAAGTCATCCTGCAAGAAGCCCATGACACCCTTTATTCAATCCACCCCGGAGGTACCAAGATGTATCAAGACCTGAAGGAGCAATTCTGGTGGCATGGAATGAAGAGAGAAATCGGCAGCTACATCGCCAAGTGTGACATCTGTCAGAGAGTCAAGGCAGAACATCAACGACCCGCCGGACTGCTACAACCACTGCAGATTCCAGAATGGAAGTGGGACTCCGTAGGAATGGACTTTATCACAGGACTGCCCAAATCCAGCAAAGGCAATGATTCAATATGGGTAGTTGTCGATAGACTGACCAAGGTAGCCCATTTCATCGTCGTCAAGACCACATACCAAGGCCCAAAGTTAGCTGTACTGTACATCTCCAGAATAGTCGCCCTGCACGGAACCCCGAAGTCGATAGTGTCAGATAGAGGATCACAGTTCACCTCAAGATTCTGGCAGAAAGTGCACGAAGGACTAGGAACCCGTCTGAATTTCAGCACCGCCTATCACCCTCAGACCGACGGACAGACCGAGAGAGTCAACCAGATACTGGAGGACATGCTGAGAGCATGTGTGATGTAGCCCCGGTCACCGACGTCGCTACCTCAAGACCGTCAAGTGTAGCCCCACCTATCGTCGACGCTACACCATGGCCAAGGAGTCCCCCAAGTGGACCAACAACACAAACCCACGCCATATATGGCAAGGTGAACTCCTTCCTCTCTATGGGCGACCTCGACATAACCTTGGACGGATTGCTACCTCATGCCTATGCCTATATGTCGTTAGGTACCAATCTCGTCAAGGAACCGAAGGGAGCGTCAAGGAGCCGAGGAGAGGGAAGCCACATGGTTCATGGAAGAAGAAGGGAGGACCGAAGAAGAAGAATCAGAAGAAGGAGAAGGGCTCCAGCCGCCAGCCACGACAAGGCCGGCACTGCCGCCCCCACTTGGCCGGCACTGCCGGTGGGCGCACCCCGGCACTGCCGGCCCACCTTCCCCGGCACTGCCGGCCCCACCGGCACTGCCGCCCGAGCACGCCGACGCTGCCGGCCCCTCGAAGTCAACTTCATCCCAACCGTCTATTTATCATCTATGGTCACCAATACTTTGTTGTAATGCCCCTTTTACCCCTGGACGGATCTGGGCCTATATATACCTCTTCCCCCACCCCTTAGCTCTTTAGACAAGATGATAGCTTAAACATGAACTTGAGCTTTGTCTCCCTAGGGTTTCATCCCTCTGTAATCAAGGCAACCCTTGTTGTTGATCTAGATCTGTGAGTGAGATTCTAGTGCGAGCACTCTCTCTCCCTCTCCGATCTCCTTCTCCAACACCGGTCTCTCTCCTCGGAATTCTACCGCGGTCTCTTCCGTAGGAGATTCTATCGGCGTGGTCCATCAAGCCACGGGGGTAAGTATCGGTTGTATCGGGTTGGTGTGCGTGCGTGAGTCCTCGTGTTCTTCGTGTTCATCGTGTTCTTCGCGCTCTCCCACCTTTTCCCCTTTGGATTTCGGGTCAACCGCAAGATCGGGCCACACACGGGGTCTTAGACCTCATCATATGGTATCAGAAGCCTTTGGTTTCCGCGGATTTGACCCTCCACCCACCCAATTTCGTTTCTAGAAAATTTCCCAAAAAATAGCCCTAATTTGCCTTTGGTCGATCTGTGATTTTGTTGCGTTTTGAGTGGTTTTGATCCATGGATTTGATGTCCCTATGGTAGATCTACATCTCCACCAAATTTCACTGTCAAACTCCTTCTATTTCTCCGCGAATCGACGATTTTCTGCTCAATTTTCCGCCCCCGTGTTCGTCCAGTTCGTCCTGTTCGTGCTCGACCGGCACTGCCGGCCTCGTTTCACCGGCACTGCCGGCCCACCGGCACTGCCGGCCCGACCTGCCCGGCACTGCCGCCGCTGGCCTCCTCCTTCCTCCGCTCACCTCGCTCGCGCACAGCAGCCGTTCCGCCCTTGCTCCAATCGCCCAAGGCCGCCGCCTCCAACCACTCCGCCCCACGCGCCCAGGCTCCACGCCAGACGCCGCGCGCCCCTGAAGCAACCGGCCAAGCCGCTCCCGCACTGGCCCCGCCCGCCCGACCGCCACACCACCAGGCTGCCACGCCCCAAGCTGCACCAGCTCGGCCCGGTCGCAGCGCCACCACGCGCCCACCCCACGCGCGCAAAGCCGCCCGCCACAAAGCTGCCGCTCCACCAGGGCCCTGCATCGCGCAAGCACCACCCCCGGCACTGCCGTGAGCCGCAGACCGGCACTACCGCCGAACACACCCCGGCACCGCCGGCCACATCACAGCGGCACCGCCGGCCCCGACCGTCTAGGCTGTTTCGGTTTCGTTCAGTTCTAACTCCACTTTTTGCCCCAAATTTTGACAACTTTCCGGCGTCCGTTTGACTCCAAACTTTCCCGATTAGCCCTTTTCATATTGACTCTAATTTTGACACCATTTCCCAAATTTTTGGACTCCGAAATTTTGACACCTTCGATCGCTCGTCGTGACCCAAATTTTCGGCCATTGACTTTTTTTGCTCGGTTTCCGTTTCGGAGTGCAAGGTTTGTCTATCAAGCTTCCGCGCCTACATCAACACCGCGGCGACACCTTCGGCGCCCCGGACTCCGGCGCAACTACGACACCATCGTCGCCATAACCGCAAGTTGTGTGTTCCGACACCGCCTAACATTGTCATCTAGGTATAACTTGCTCCCTCCCAACCTTGTAACCCCTCTTCCTTTTGCGACCTATCCTATCGAGCATTGCTTATCAAGTGTTGCGAGACATTGCACGTGGCCCCGATTGTGAGGTGTGTGTGTCGTGTGGAGTAAAGCTTCTAAGCAAAAACTCGTGTGGCAAGATAGCAAAAGCGAGCTAACGCTAACATAGTGCGAGAAAAAGCCGCCAAAACACAAAAAGAGCAAAAGAGTGCAAGTGCCACCATACATATACAAAAGAGTGTCTAGTGCCACCAAATACAAAAGAGAAAAAGCTTTTAAGCAAAAGAGAGAAAAGAGAAGAGAGGCCGCGTGTGAATCTTGTTGTCTCTCAAGTTGCAACCAAAGCTTTGATCTCTTCTTGTGTTAGTGTGACACCGAGCACCCTTGTTTAAGGGCTTCTTACACTTTTCCGCTCATTCCTTGGTCGCACTAACCCCGTTCATC
Organism: Lolium perenne; assembly: GCF_019359855.2. NCBI lineage: Eukaryota > Viridiplantae > Streptophyta > Magnoliopsida > Poales > Poaceae > Lolium > Lolium perenne. Next base: position 133,189,381 of record NC_067245.2, read on the forward strand.
TCGTGTGTGAGTTCCATATCCTTCGTGTTTCCGTGATCACCATTTGGACACTTGATTTTTGGAGCTTACCCACTCTTAACAACAAACTTGATTTCGGATTTTGGCTTTTGGCTTTCCACCATCCTAACCTACCACCATATTTGCTAGCTTTTGCGTGTGTCTTTGTGTGAGTACCCGATACAATTGATTTTTTTTTCCCTCGGCTTGTTGGATCGCCCCGATCTTATCACACCACGGTAAGGGTGCGAGGTAGTGTTCTTCCACTAACATACACCATATACATACCATCGTGCTAACATGGATAGCGAAGATGAGGATACGGAGGAGTACATGGAGTACTTCGAGGAGGATGCCTCCTCAAGCACCGCGGATGTGGAGGAACATGTGGAGCTCGACACCGACTCTAGCTCCACAAGCATCATCGGCATGTCCGACATCGAGGAGCTCGACAACGACCATGGCTCCCCAAGCATCACCGACATGACCGATATCGAGGAGCTCTACATCGACAATGGCCCCTCATGCATGGACGACATGGTGGAGTACCACCTCGAGGACGACATGGATGACATGGTGGAGCACCACCCCGAGGACGACATCGACGAGCTCTACATCGACACTAGCTCACTACTCATGGACGACATGGTGGAGCAACGCCACGACTTCGACATCGACACCATGGCGGAGCCTCACCTAGTCTCCACACGGAGCAAAGACGATGCGCCCTCGTATCCATACTTGGCCAAGGGAGCTACATATGAAGATGGAGGACCTCCACGATGGCGCCATCATATGGTTCACCAAGAGCGTCCTCAACATGAGCGTCATCGACACACTACTCCGAGCTCCACAAGGCACCACCATGAGCGTGCTTATGCACAAGATCGTCGACCTCAAGTACATCATATGGAGCATCAAGAGCGTCCCCAACATGATCGTCGTCGACATTCTTCTCCAAGCTTCACAAGGCTCCACAAGCGACATGCCAAGCCACATGAGCCATCATCTAGGCATGTTGAGGATCGTCATCGACACACACCATCACATGATCGTCGTCGACCACCACCATCTCATGGATCCCATCGACACATGTCACCACGTGATCTTCACCGACACAAGCCACTCCATGAGCGCCATCGACAAACATCTTCCACGGATCTTCGACAACACCACTCAAGCCATGGTGATGATGCCCGAAGACGAGAGCCTCGACATGAAGACGACCACCGCCACCATACGGTGTCTACCACTCCGAGGATGGCAAGTGCACATCGTGCATACCTTCCTCATACGGCGACTTCCACCTCTAGTGCCACCACCACAATGGCCTCTACCTCGTCACATGCCTATGGACTCCGATGCTACAAGTGCAAGCAACAAGGCCACCCTCCACGGGAATGTCCCAATCTCCTATGTGAGGTGTGCAAGGCCAAGGGTCATGAGGCATGGCAATGCACAACGCCAAGCGCCAAGACGCTCTACTTCGACGAGCTACAAGCCCAAGCCACCAAGAAGCCTTCGACGCCCACACTTCAAGATGAAGATCACCAAGGTGAACTCAAGGATGTTGTGGATACGAGCCTAGCTCTCCACGACACTACGGCGCCACCGATGGAGGACGACTTGGGAGGCGATGGAGATGAGAAGGGTGAGCATGGGATTTTCCCTTCACCTATGGAGGCGCATGGAGATGAGAAAGTCGAGCCTACTCCCATATGCTTGATTGATGAGTTGGTACCAATCCCATGTGAGCATGAGAGCCACCTAGCCCACTTGAGCGAGAGTGATAGTGAGTTGAGTGACTACTACTCCACATGTGAGTTTGAGTGCTTCCAATTGGAGGACATGAGTGATACACAAAGTGAGTTGAGAGAGGTAGATGATAGGTCCATGGAGGACATCACATTTGCTAACACCTTAACCTCTCCCTCTTTGGTGTCTCCTTATGTTGCACTAGGTTCCGAGGAGGACGAGTTCCCGATCATGGAGACGATGTACATGGTGCATGACGATGAAGATATCTCACCATGCTTGCTCCAAGATGCACGGTCGACCACATGGATCCTCCTACTTCCACCACACCTACTTCAAATGAGTCGCCCGACAAAGGTAACAACATAGGTGTTGGTGATGCCATGATCCCACTAGTGGACATGATGACTTATGAATGCATGCATGATCTTGATGACACATTTGCTACATCATATGCTACTTTCATGTTCCCATGTGATACTTTGCTTGCCAACATTGTTGACCATGTGGAATTGAGTTCTTGTGATACCTTGAACATGCCATGCTATGAGAGCTTTAATTTCTCCACCATTGCTTGCAACATGTCGACCACTTGCTCTTTACCATGTATTGCTTGCAATGACAATGATAATGATGACATTAGCTTCCGCATGCTTTGCCCAAAATGCTTACACCATTCCATGATCCTTGCATCCGAGATTGTGAACAATTGCTCTTTCTTATGCTTGGTATGCAAGAATGCTTATTTCTTTGTCCACGAGATGGCCCCCATAGCCTTCTCACTTTTTGATGATCATGAGTTACCGCATGCCATGAATGCACCTTCTTGCCATATGCACCATCGCCATGCATTTCATTCTATTTTGCTTGACACTCATGGTGATGCGCACAAGTCTTGGACCATCATGATGGATGATGTGTTCCTCTACCATGCACATACGCTCTTTGTTTTGCTCATTCCATGTGTAGGTACCCGACCATCAACTTCCACCGCTACGGAGCATGAGCTCACGAAACGCGCAATTGAGAGCTACCCCAACACGGACGAGATAAATGATCCAACCCACGGGATTCACGCCAAAGGGTATGTTCCCAAACGCCTTCGCCCTCGTATGTTTCCGGCTTGTCTTGTCGAGCTTCCGGTTTGGACAAATGCCTCGTCACCTCTTTTGCTTCTTATGCAACATATCTTGACACATCTTGTTGGCACAATGGTTGTTGTATGTCTTGATGTTATCATCATACACTCCGAGAATCTCAAGGACCATGTCATACATGTGAGAGACACCTTATGCATCTTGTGCCACATGTCACACAAAAAGTTGATCTTCTTCGGATTTTTCATTTCATCTTTGGCATTTGCAATGGATTCTTTCACACTTGAGGAGGCTCATACTCGGCTCACGCCAACCATACTCTCCCAAGCTCGAAGTCTCCATCGTTTTGCCATTGCACATAACAATTTTGCCCCAAGTTTTGCCGCCGATACTTGCCTTTTGCTTGTTCCATTTGCTTGGGACAAGACCACATCATACTTTCTTCACACCATACAACTCTTACATGCACAAATTTTTGCCATACCACATTTTGGATACATTGACACTCTTTTGATTCCCATTTTTGCCAAACGCCTCTTGGAGAAACGACTTGATACTTCGTATTTGATTGAGAGCCTCTTGTTCGCCGATCACAAAATTGGCATCCACAAGCTTTCCATTTGCAAGTTGTTTTTCCCCAAGCTCTTCTTCGACCGCGACTTTATCCCTCTACCACAACATGGGACAACCATCATGGACTACACCATTGGTGAGGAGAAACAAGAGTCGAGGACGACTCTTTCCCAAGGGGGGGGAGATGATGTAGCCCCGGTCACCGACGTCGCTACCTCAAGACCGTCAAGTGTAGCCCCACCTATCGTCGACGCTACACCATGGCCAAGGAGTCCCCCAAGTGGACCAACAACACAAACCCACGCCATATATGGCAAGGTGAACTCCTTCCTCTCTATGGGCGACCTCGACATAACCTTGGACGGATTGCTACCTCATGCCTATGCCTATATGTCGTTAGGTACCAATCTCGTCAAGGAACCGAAGGGAGCGTCAAGGAGCCGAGGAGAGGGAAGCCACATGGTTCATGGAAGAAGAAGGGAGGACCGAAGAAGAAGAATCAGAAGAAGGAGAAGGGCTCCAGCCGCCAGCCACGACAAGGCCGGCACTGCCGCCCCCACTTGGCCGGCACTGCCGGTGGGCGCACCCCGGCACTGCCGGCCCACCTTCCCCGGCACTGCCGGCCCCACCGGCACTGCCGCCCCGAGCACGCCGGCACTGCCGGCCCCCTCGAAGTCAACTTCATCCCAACCGTCTATTTATCATCTATGGTCACCAATACTTTGTTGTAATGCCCCTTTTACCCCTGGACGGATCTGGGCCTATATATACCTCTTCCCCCACCCCTTAGCTCTTTAGACAAGATGATAGCTTAAACATGAACTTGAGCTTTGTCTCCCTAGGGTTTCATCCCTCTGTAATCAAGGCAACCCTTGTTGTTGATCTAGATCTGTGAGTGAGATTCTAGTGCGAGCACTCTCTCTCCCTCTCCGATCTCCTTCTCCAACACCGGTCTCTCTCCTCGGAATTCTACCGCGGTCTCTTCCGTAGGAGATTCTATCGGCGTGGTCCATCGAGCCACGGGGGTAAGTATCGGTTGTATCGGGTTGGTGTGCGTGCGTGAGTCCTCGTGTTCTTCGTGTTCATCGTGTTCTTCGCGCTCTCCCACCTTTTCCCCTTTGGATTTCGGGTCAACCGCAAGATCGGGCCACACACGGGGTCTTAGACCTCATCAATGTGTACTGGAGTATGGATCCAAGTGGGAAGACTGCTTACCTTATGCAGAATTCTCTTACAACAACAGCTATCAAGCTAGCCTGCAGATGGCCCCCTTTGAAGCCTTGTACGGAAGGAAATGCCGTACCCCCCTGAACTTGTCGGAAGTCGGAGAAAGCCAAGTTTTTGGCCCAGATGTTCTTCGTGAAGCCGAAGAGAAAGTGCACAAGATTCGCGAGTACCTCAAGACGGCGCAATCAAGACAGAAGAGCTACGCCGACAAGAGACGTCGGGAGATGACCTTCGAGATCGGAGACTTCGTCTATCTCAAGGTATCCCCCTTGAAAGGAATGCAGAGATTTCAGCTGAAAGGAAAGCTCGCACCCCGATATGTTGGACCCTTCATAGTTCTGAGTCGCCGAGGCGAAGTATCTTATCAACTGGAGTTGCCCGAAGAAATGTCGGCTCTGCACGACGTGTTTCACATCTTACTCCTCCGGAAGTGCCTTGAAGTCCCTGAGAAGACCGAAGTGTTCAAGAACATCGATCACCGCTCGGTGGATATCAACAAGGACCTGACATACCGCGAAGTGCCAATTCGCATCCTGGAGGAAGCTTACAGAACCACCCGCACCCGAAGCATCAAGTTTCTGAAGATACAGTGGAGCAATCATACCGAAGATGAAGCTACCTGGGAACGTGAAGACTTCATGAAGAAGGAGTACCCAGATCTCTTTAGTACCTAACTTTCTTTTAGATCTCGGGACGAGATCTTTTGTAAGGGGAAAGGGTTTGTAACATCCCAAATTTCAATAAAAAGAAAGTTAGAAGAATTCCAGAGAGCAAAATTTCAAACCAACAAAAACTTTTTAAATTGCATATAGTGCCATGCATAGGACTTCTGCATTTGATTGATATGCCATGATGATTGTTATTATATGTATGAGCTATACTCTAAAACCCTAATGAGATCATGAGAAGATCACCAACCAAATAAATCAAAAAGAGAAAGAAATCAAATAAAAGAAAAACCCTAAAACCCTCACATATGGCTTATGCCATTTTTATAAATTTTGACCCTAGACCATTTTGGTCTTCACCATTAATTGAATAATGTTACTAAACACTTATTACAACTTTTGGAATCAAAGAAACACAAATCAAATGAATTTCAAACTCAAAATTGGATCACATATGATAATGGTCAAATCTGCCATTTTTAGTCTGATCCCTACTTTGAGCCTTTGCAATTCAAATTTTCCAAACTAAACTTTGTCCACTCTTTGCACCTCATCCAAGACAACATCAAGGTGAACACTTTTTGTAAAGACCACCATACCAAATTCTTTTTAGATCAAATACTATGCTCATCCAAAGTTGACACTTTTTATTAAGTGGAACATTCTCACACTTAGTGATTTTTGCAATTCTTTGAATTGGACCATTCCACCATCACACCTCACCTTCTCTGGTCATTTACAACTCAACTAAACACACACATTTCAAATTGGGCAACCATTTGAACTCACCCAAAAATTGGACAAATTTGCAATTTGCAAATATGGAACAAATCAAAAACACTAGTGTAAATAGTTTTGGCCTAACCCTACTGCCCCAACCTACTCCACCCTGTCCCCTGATCTCTTCTAACTCTAGCACACTCAACAGCAAGCCTAGAGGAGATCCATGAATGCCAAAGCCACCACCATGCCGGCCATGGCCGTGAGCATCTCCCTCTCCTCTACACTGTGGCCTCGACCACCTTGCCAATCTTGCTCCCCTTGGTCCCCTGAGCACGCCGGTGGTCGCCGTTCGTCGAGAGGTCGACCACAACACCCTGGCCAGAACGCGCCCGCGACGCCCACGTGCGACAGGAGCGGCATGGCCATGCCATGCTTGTCGGCCGACGCGCGCGCCACGGACACGCGCTGCCTCGCTGCATCCTTCCCTCTCTGGCCCCCTTTCCTTCACCGTTCGCCTCGCCGCGCCACCACGACTCCACCAGACACGCGTTGAATGGAGACCCTGGACCGCCGCCGCCGGAGACGTCGAGCAAACCCCGCCATTGCCGCGGCAGACCTGGAAACAATGCGACCAAACCAAGCACCGCCCGACCAAGCTGTCGCCGCCCAGAGGACCGTTGTGACGTCGTGAACACCACCGCGCCCTCGCCTAGCTCGCTAGCTTGCCGGAGGAGCCGCGCCATTGTCGACCTCTGATGCGGACATCCCATCTCTTGATACAACCACTGTACCTACAGCCACACAAATACAAGGACCAATCACTCGAGCTCGTGCCAAACAACTTAACTATCAGGTACTTTCGTTTCTTGGAACTATTCCTCACATACATGAGAATATGATGCTGCCTAAATCAGATATGTTTGTTACTCTTAGGAATGATGGACCAAGCATGGATGAGGAGGACAAGCATTGGAGCATGATCACGCATGGAGGAGATGGCAGCAAGCGTTTGAGGATTGAAGATGACGCCGCAAGTGGAGATTTCAGAACTTTGAAGCCACCATAAGAAGAGATGAAGACATAGACGAAATATAGAGTTTCCCACTTCATAATTTCGTCCATAGCATGTTATGGTGCTGCGTCACCTTTAGTTTTGGGCCAGGCCCATGTCATTTTCGCAGGAATTAAGTCAGCCACTTTTTAGAGTCCGTATTGAAGGGGGAAAGGCCTTCTAGGATTTGGTTCGACCACCATACGTATGGTTGGCCGAAACCCACCTTTTCCTCCTTTAAATACCCCCATAGACGTCACGTTTAGACTCGGATTTTGATTAGATTAAAAGTTAGCCATCGCTGCAACTCTCGTGTACTTCTTTTGAGACCAACGCCCAGAACAAGACCGACTATTCGGAATCCCACCTTATTCAATAAAGATTTCATCTTTCATCCGCAATATTCTGATTGCATCATTAGTTCTTACTTGTTCTCGATTTCAGGTAGGAATTAAGACCCTCGCTGGTCAGGCTGATCGTGCATCCGCAAGATCAGTAACTCCCTGAGATTGTCCTAGCGATTGCATTGGCGCACGAGCTTTGCACGTGTAGTCGGATCGTCAAGCACGAACTCCACCAACAAATCGATCTATCCACGTCTCATCGAAAGATCGGCCACCTTTGCCCTATCAACCTCGCCACTGCCCCGCAGCCCCCCTCTCGATTCTATAAATAGAGGACTCCCTGGACGAAGCTGAGCACCCCAACCTCTTCTCCTCCCATCCTTGCTTCTCCACGACCAAACCACACACCCAATTGACGCCGGAGCTGCCCCAATTTGGTGATCGGAGCCGCCAGTACCCGGAGATCGCCGCCGTCGATTGGAGCTTCCCCACGCCTCGCCACTGCTACAGGCCGCTTCGCCGTCGTCTACCACTTCCTAGCGCACACTGCCAACCCTTGCTGGAGCCTCGGTGAGCCCTCCGACCCCCTAGGCTCGCCGGAGAAGCCACGGCACATTGACGGAGACGACGATGCACGTGAGCCGTCCGATGCTCATCTAATCCTACGCCCCACGTTAAATCATACCGTTTCGGGTTTTATGACTCGCTGACGAGTGGACCCCATGCTGTCAGCAAGCCCACGTGTCTGTGGACCGTGGTGGGCTGGGCGTGGGCCGTTTTAATCCAATTTGGCCCAGCTTCGTTTCCCGCCGGCCCTTTAATTCAAATCCTGTCTAATTAATTTCAATTCAAATTCAATACTGGCTCCAAATTTAAAATTCAATAGAATCTGTTTGGCTTGGCCAAATTTAACAAATTTGATATTGTTGGAAAGCTATGAAAAAGATCTACAATATGCCACAGGTCCCACTTCAAGATCTGTTGTAGAATAAATCTGATAAAAAGATGAAGGCAGGGGCTTTTCCCTATTCAAATAATTATTAAAAATCAACCAAAATAGATATTAAGTTAATTCCAACTCCAATAGCTCAAATTTGACTTACACTAATTGATTATGCAAGAAAATGGTGTGGTCACTTTGCATGATCATGCCCTAGTTTAATTAATGGACATTATGGCTAGTTTATTTAAGTGATATTGTCCAAAACTATTATGTAAATCATATGAAGTATTTTACTTCATTTAAATCTTGTCCCAAATGAATTCATGTGATGTTTGCACCCCTGGTCAAACACTCTTATATGAGTTATTTGGAGATTTAAATCATTTGTAGAATTATTAAATGGTATGAGGTGGTCTACCTCATTTAAATCATTTTCTCAAATGATGATAATGAATGTTTGACTTAGGTCAATATGAATTCATGCATGATTGTTTGAGAAATTAAATCTTAAGAAGATTTCAATGAGAGGAAATTATTTCTCAATAACCCTATGGAAACTATCATTTACATATTAAATAAAAGGAAAGTATTTTCTCCTCAAGCAACACAACCAATGCACCCTAATTAGATTAATTGTGTGCTTAGAATAGTTTGTGTGAATATGTGTGATGTATGGAATAGCCATTAAATTAGTTGAGTGATTATACTCGTATTTAAATTTAGACGCTAGCACCGGAGAATACCCGGAAGAAGAAGGTTGCTACTAAGAGGAGGAGGAGGAGAACTTTGAGAACTACCAAGGCAAGCTAATATTCTTGCAAAGTGCAAAGCCCTTTGGGGCAAGGCACCATTAGTCTTACCTTTTCTTACCATAATCCTATCCCAAGTTTATACATTACAAGTTTTACTTGTTGTTTTCCAAGAGTTACTTTTATAGTTAACTTTGGTCAAGGTAAAAGAAGTTTGCTAGAGTAGTAAAGTTAGTCTCAATCAAGCAAAGCAAGATAGCACCCCTCATGATTTCTCGCTAGTGCCGGAGGAGCCGCGCCATTGTCGACCTCTGATGCGGACATCCCATCTCTTGATACAACCGCTGTACCTACAGCCACACAAGTAGAAGGACCAATCACTCGAGCTCGTGCCAAACAACTTAACTATCAGGTACTTTCGTTTCTTGGAACTATTCCTCACATACATGAGAATATGATGCTGCCTAAATCAGATATGTTTGTTACTCTTAGGAATGATGGACCAAGCATGGATGAGGAGGACAAGCATTGGAGCATGATCACGCATGGAGGAGATGGCAGCAAGCATTTGAGGATTGAAGATGACGCCGCAAGTGGAGATTTCAGAACTTTGAAGCCACCATAAGAAGAGATGAAGACATGGACGAAATATAGAGTTTCCCACTTCATAATTTCGTCCATAGCATGTTATGGTGCTGCGTCACCTTTAGTTTTGGGCCAGGCCCATGTCATTTTCGCAGGAATTAAGTCAGCCACTTTTTAGTGTCCGTATTGAAGGGGGAAAGGCCTTCTAGGGTTTGGTTCGACCACCATACGTATGGTTGGCCGAAACCCACCTTTTCCTCCTTTAAATATACCCCCATAGCCGTCACGTTTAGACTCGGATTTTGATTAGATTAAAAGTTAGCCATCGCTGCAACTCTCGTGTACTTCTTTTGAGGCCAACGCCCAGAACAAGACCGACTATTCGGAATCCCACCTTATTCAATAAAGATTTCATCTTTCATCCGCAATATTCTGATTGCATCATTAGTTCTTACTTGTTCTCGATTTCAGGTAGGAATTAAGACCCTCGCTGGTCAGGCTGATCGTGCATCCGCAAGATCAGTAACTCCCTGAGATTGTCCTAGCGATTGCATTGGCGCACGAGCTTTGCACGTGTAGTCGGATCGTCAAGCACAAACTCCACCAACAAATCGATCTATCCACGTCTCATCGAAAGATCGGCCACCTTTGCCCTATCAAGTGGTATCAGATTTCAGGTTGCTCGGTAAGAATTTACTGTTTTCCTAGTGTAGATTGCATCTGCCATCATACCCATAAACCACGAAAAAGCCAAAAAAAAAATATACAGTTAGGGTTTAGATCATATCGTCCCATAAACCCCCTGCCACGCCTTGCATTGTCTTTTCAGTTTTGCATAGTTGAATTTGTGTCTGCATCTTCGTGTCGAGTTGCTGGTCTTAGCGTCTAGTTCCTTTAGAGTTTCGAGTTCTGGTCATATTAGTCACGCCGCGGCCCACTCGCACCATAAGCAGATCACCGCCATATACACCCACCATATACTTCCGCCACTGCCAGATACATCCACCATATACTTCCGCCACTGCCAGATACATCCACCATATACTTCCGCCACTTCCATATACACCCACCATATACTTCCGCCACTGCCAGATACATCCACCATATACACCCACCAGATTGTTTCCGCCACAGACATATACACCTGCCATATACCCTGTATCCTACCGCGACACGGATTCGTGATGTTTCTCTGCCGCGACAGAGCCCGTGTAGAATTAGGTTTTATTGTTTTTCCTACTTAGCTGTTACCTTCTAATATCATCTTGCGCTGCAGAAAAATTTCCGTGAGTTAAGTTTCGGCCGCCAGTAAAGAATTGGAAGGAGAGCACAAAAAAAAAAGTCTGGAAACGCTTCCGAAAAAAATTTCTGGCTACATTGGTTTTTCACTTTGGCGATCACTTTTCGCCACTGGCCGTTATAGCGACATTTTTTTGGCGCCAGCGCGCTTTCCGGAGCACCCCCGAAATTTCGACAAAATTTTTTCTGAGGCTATACTGTTTTTAGACCTTGGGGATCAGTTTGAGACACTTGCCATCATAGTGATTTTTCGCACCTCGCGTCGCCACCTCATCGCTGCTAGTTGTTTGTGTGCCGCGCCGTGACCTCGCTAGTGTTCTAGGCTCGCGTCTCTAGTACGGTCTAGCCTAGGACCAGCACAGTACCGTCGTTGAGCATACTTTCAATATTGCATTGCTGTTTTGACAATTGCTGTTTTGCTACCATATATAAGCCATCCTACAGCTCCACATATTGTCTCCACGTGCTTTGTGTCGACACCTGGTAATCGCTTTGGCAATCCTTGGAGACGCTGATCCTTGCGGGTTGTTACATCGCCTTCCTCCTGTTTGGTAAGAACTTGTAAGAGCTTTGTATTTTGCTTGACGAATTGCGCGTGAACCACCATATTCCGTAGTTTGTAGGCATATACATTTGTGCTTTTTGTGTACTAACCATGTCAGGATCAGTTGATCCGACCGCTGTTGACCCGGCCAAGATGACGTCTGAGCAGTTGCATGCACATTTCACCCACCTTTTGGGCGGGCATGCACGCGACACCGATGCGCGCATTGGTGACGTGGATGCCAAACTCACCGACGCGCTGGACAAGTTGGATGGCCTCGAGGCAGCTTTCAACTCCAAGCTCGACGCCAAGTTCCGGGAGCTTTTGACTCGGTTGCCGCCACCTCGCGACAACGTGCAACGACGCGCACGCTGCGTTCCTCGTGCGGATGTGCCCGCGGGTACCGCTCCTGCTGCAGCAGCCGCACCTGACGCTCCTTCTGATGAGGGATACGAAGACTATGAAGCGGACGCGGACGAGCAGGTCGAGGAGAACGTGCTGGACGGCGAGGAAGTCGAACAACCTGCACCGGGTCGTCCACGACAACTGAACCGCAACGCTCGTCCACCTCCACGCCCGGTACGTAATGATGATGATCATGTTGCTAAACTTAAATTGAATATTCCACCATTTGAGGGTAGATATAATCCTGATGCATATCTTACATGGGAATTGGAAGTAGAACAACGCTTTGCATGTTTAAAATACCCTGAGCACTTGCGTGTTAGTGCTGCTACTTGTGAGTTCAAAGATTTTGCTTCTATTTGGTGGTCTGAACATTGTAGAGCACGTCCTGCTAATATTCCTACTACTTGGGTTGGTTTAAAACTTGCTATGCGTACTCGTTTTGTTCCTCCACATTATCAGCGTGATTTACTTAAGAAATTGTCTCGCTTAGAACAAGGGAAAAATTCTGTAGAAGACTATTATCAAGAATTGCAAACTGGTATGATTCGCTGTGGTGTTGTAGAGGATAATGAGGCTATGCTTGCACGTTTCTTTGGTGGTTTGAATAAAGAGATTCAGCATATTTTAGATTATAAGGAGTACAACACTTTTACTCGCTTGTTTCATCTTGCTTGCAAAGCTGAACGTGAAGTGCAGGATCGTCAACCACCATGGAGAAGAGCTAATGTTTCTGCAGGTCGTACATCGTCGTGGTCTCCACGACAATCAGCGCCACCATCGCGTGGGACTGCACCAGCACCTACTACTTCCAAGTACACCGCGCCTGCATCACGAGCACCACCTGCTGCGACTCCACCACCATCTGCTGGCCCTCCTCAGAGTTCATCTTCCATGGCCTCCACAGGGAAGACGCGCGACATTCAATGTCGCAAATGCTTGGGATTTGGTCACATAGAGAGAGAATGCAGAACAAAGCGTGTGATGTTGGTGCGTGAAGATGGGGAATATGATTCTGCAAGTGACTTTGATGAAGATACATTGGCCCTGATTGCTGCACATGATGGTGCCAATTCTGATTCTGAGAGCGAGATAGAGGTAATGGATGCTGACACTGCTGATCAGTACAGGAGCTTAGTTGCACAGCGTGTGTTGAGCGTGCAATTGAGCAAAGCTGAGCATGATCAACGACAGAATCTGTTTCAAACAAGAGGCGTTGTAAAAGAGCGAGCTATATAAGGATCATTATTGATGGAGGGAGCTGCAATAATCTGGCTAGCGTTGACATGGTGGAGAAGCTTTCTCTTTCTACAAGACAGCGCACACATCCATACTACATTCAATGGTTTGAGAGCTCTCGGAAGCTCAAGGTAACAAGAACTACACGTGTGCATTTTACTATTGGTACATATTCTGATTTTGTTGATTGTGATGTTGTACCTATGCAAGCTTGTTCTTTGTTACTTGGTAGACCTTGGCAATTTGATAAAGAATATGTTCATAATGGTAGAACTAATCAGTATTCTCTTATGCATGATGGAAAGAAAATTGGTCTCAAACCTATGACTCCTGAACAAATAGTAAAAGATGATCTTGCTAGAGCTAGTAGAGTAAAAAACGAGGAGAAACATAAGAGTGAAAATCAGATTGTTGCTGCAGATTTTGTGCCACATAAGACTAATACTAAATCTGATTCGAACCATGATACTGAAATTCGTTTGAAGAATCCTTGTTTGCTTGCTAGCAAATCTGATATTGCTGAACTTGATGTGAACACTACTCAATGCTATGCTATTATTTGCAAAGAAGTTCTGTTTTCATTTGAGGATATGCCTCCTTCTTTGCCACCTGCGGTTGCTAACCTTTTGCAGGAATTCATTGATGTGTTTCCACAAGATGTTCCACCTGGATTGCCACCTATTCGTGGGATAGAACACCAGATTGACTTGATTCCAGGAGCTTCGCTGCCCAACCGTGCACCATACCGTACCAATCCTGAAGAGACGAAAGAGATTCAGCGACAAATTCAGGTTCTACAAGATAAAGGTTACATTCGTGAGTCTCTTAGTCCATGTGCTGTTCCTATTATCTTGGTACCTAAGAAGGATGGTTCTTCACGCATGTGTACTGATTGTAGAGCTATTAATAATATTACCATTCGATACCGTCATCCTATACCTCGTTTAGATGATATGCTTGATGAATTGAGTGGTTCTATTATGTTCTCTAAAGTTGATTTGCGTAGTGGTTACCACCAGATTCGTATGAAATTAGGAGATGAATGGAAAACAGCGTTTAAAACTAAGTTCGGCTTATATGAGTGGTTAGTAATGCCCTTTGGTTTAACTAATGCTCCTAGTACTTTCATGAGACTGATGAACGAAGTTTTACGTGCTTTTATTGGACGTTTTGTGGTGGTATACTTTGATGATATTTTGATTTATAGCAAATCTTTGGAGGAACATTTGGATCATTTACGTGCTGTTTTCAATGCGTTACGTGATGCACGTTTGTATGGTAATCTTGAGAAGTGCACCTTTTGCACCAATCGAGTTGCGTTTCTTGGCTATGTTGTTACTGCGCAGGGAATTGAAGTTGATCCAGCAAAGATTGAGGCAATTGAGAGTTGGCCGCAGCCAAAGACGGTCACACAAGTGAGGAGTTTTCTTGGCCTCGCTGGTTTCTATAGGCGCTTTGTGAAAGATTTTGGATCCATTGTTGCGCCGCTGAATGAACTTACAAAGAAGGATGTGCCCTTTGTGTGGGGCGATGCACAACAAGACGCCTTCATGATTCTGAAAGATAAGTTAACACATGCTCCATTACTCCAACTTCCTGATTTCAATAAGACTTTTGAGCTTGAATGTGATGCTAGTGGAATTGGTTTGGGAGGTGTGCTATTACAAGAGGGCAAACCTGTTGCATATTTTAGTGAAAAATTGAGTGGGCCTAGTCTGAACTATTCTACTTATGATAAAGAATTATATGCGCTGGTTCGGACATTAGAAACTTGGCAACATTATTTATGGCCTAAAGAATTTGTTATACATTCTGATCATGAATCTTTGAAGCATATTCGTAGTCAAGCTAAGTTGAATCGTCGCCATGCAAAGTGGGTTGAGTTTATAGAGTCTTTTCCTTATGTTATCAAACACAAAAAGGGTAAAGATAATGTTATTGCTGATGCTTTGTCGCGCCGTTATACTATGCTATCTCAACTTGACTTCAAGATTTTTGGATTAGAAACCATAAAGGAACAATACTTGCTTGATGCTGATTTTAAAGATGTGTTGCTGAATTGTAAAGATGGTAGAACATGGAACAAATTCGTCCTCAATGATGGATTTGTGTTCCGTGCTAACAAGCTATGCATCCCAGATGGTTTCGTTCGTCTTTTGTTGTTACAGGAGGCGCATCGAGGAGGATTGATGGGTCACTTCGGTGTGAAGAAGACGGAGGATGTACTTGCTGCACACTTCTTTTGGCCACGTATGCGTCGAGATGTTGAGAGATTTGTGGCACGCTGCACTACATGTCAAAAAGCTAAGTCTCGACTTAATCCACATGGTTTATATATGCCTCTTCCTGTTCCTAGTGTACTGTGGGAGGATATTTCTATGGATTTCGTTTTGGGTTTGCCTCGTACACAGAAGGGGAGGGATAGTATCTTTGTTGTTGTGGATAGGTTTTCTAAGATGGCACACTTTATTCCATGTCACAAAACTGATGATGCTACACATGTTGCTGATTTGTTCTTTCGCGAAATTGTGCGTTTACATGGTGTGCCAAATACTATTGTTTCTGATCGTGATACTAAATTTCTTAGCCACTTTTGGAGATGTTTATGGGCTAAGTTGGGGACTAAATTGCTGTTTAGTACTACATGTCATCCCCAAACTGATGGACAAACTGAAGTAGTAAATCGAACTTTGTCTACTATGCTGCGGGCTGTTTTGAAGAAGAACTTAAAATTGTGGGAAGAATGTTTACCTCATGTTGAATTTGCTTACAATCGTTCGCTGCATTCTACCACTAAGATGTGCCCATTTGAGATTGTTTATGGTTTTGTACCACGTGCACCTATTGATTTGTTGCCTTTACCATCTTCTGTGCAAAATAATTTGGATGCTACAGACCGTGCTGAATTGATACTAAAATTGCATGAGACTACTAAAGACAACATAGCACGCATGAATGCTAAGTATAAAATTGCTGGGGATAGAGGAAGAAAGCATGTTGTGTTTGATGTTGGTGATCTTGTTTGGTTGCATTTGCGCAAAGATCGTTTTCCTGAATTGCGCAAGTCTAAGCTAATGCCACGCGCTGCTGGTCCTTTTAAGGTGTTAGAGAAAATAAATGATAATGCATATAAACTTGAGCTTCCTGCAGAATTGGGTCCGGTTAGTCCTACATTTAACATTGCAGATTTGAAGCCTTACTTTGGTGAAGAAGAGGAGCTTTCGTCGAGGACGACTTCAATTCAAGAAGGGGGGCATGATGCAGACATCCCATCTCTTGATACAACCGCTGTACCTACAGCCACACAAATACAAGGACCAATCACTCAAGCTCGTGCCAAACAACTTAACTATCAGGTACTTTCGTTTCTTGGAACTATTCCTCACATACATGAGAATATGATGCTGCCTAAATCAGATATGTTTGTTACTCTTAGGAATGATGGACCAAGCATGGATGAGGAGGACAAGCATTGGAGCATGATCACGCATGGAGGAGATGGCAGCAAGCGTTTGAGGATTGAAGATGACGCCGCAAGTGGAGATTTCAGAACTTTGAAGCCACCATAAGAAGAGATGAAGACATGGACGAAATATAGAGTTTCCCACTTCATAATTTCGTCCATAGCATGTTATGGTGCTGCGTCGCCTTTAGTTTTGGGCCAGGCCCATGTCATTTTCGCAGGAATTAAGTCAGCCACTTTTTAGAGTCTGTATTGAAGGGGGAAAGGCCTTCTAGGGTTTGGTTCGACCACCATACGTATGGTTGGCCGAAACCCACCTTTTCCTCCTTTAAATACCCCCATAGCCGTCACGTTTAGACTCGGATTTTGATTAGATTAAAAGTTAGCCATCGCTGCAACTCTCGTGTACTTCTTTTGAGGCCAACGCCCATAACAAGACCGACTATTCGGAATCCCACCTTATTCAATAAAGATTTCATCTTTCATCCGCAATATTCTGATTGCATCATTAGTTCTTACTTGTTCTCGATTTCAGGTAGGAATTAAGACCCTCGCTGGTCAGGCTGATCGTGCATCCGCAAGATCAGTAACTCCCTGAGATTGTCCTAGCGATTGCATTGGCGCACGAGCTTTGCACGTGTAGTCGGATCGTCAAGCACGAACTCCACCAACAAATCGATCTATCCACGTCTCATCGAAAGATCGGCCACCTTTGCCTTATCAACCTCGCCACTGCCCCGCAGCCCCCCTCTCGATTCCATAAATAGAGGACTCCCTGGACGAAGCTGAGCACCCCAACCTATTCTCCTCCCATCCTTGCTTCTCCACGACCAAACCACACACCCAATTGACGCCGGAGCTGCCCCAATTTGGTGATCGGAGCCGCCAGTACCCGGAGATCGCCGCCGTCGATTGGAGCTTCCCCACGCCTCCCCACTGCTACAGGCCGCTTCGCCGTCGTCTACCACTTCCTCGCGCACACTGCCAACCCTTGCTGGAGCCTCGGTGAGCCCTCCGACCCCCTAGGCTCGCCGGAGAAGCCACGGCACATCGTCGGAGACGACGATGCATGTGAGCCATCCGATGCTCATCTAATCCTACGCCCCACGTTAAATCATACCGTTTCGGGTTTTATGACTCGCTGACGAGTGGACCCCATGCTGTCAGCAAGCCCACGTGTCTGTGGACCGTGGTGGGCTGGGCGTGGGCCGTTTTAATCCAATTCGGCCCAGCTTCGTTTCCCGCCGGCCCTTTAATTCAAATCCTGTCTAATTAATTTCAATTCAAATTCAATACTGGCTCCAACTTTAAAATTCAATAGAATCTGTTTGGCTTGGCCAAATTTAACAAATTTGATATTGTTGGAAAGCTATGAAAAAGATCTACAATATGCCACAGGTCCCACTTCAAGATCTGTTGTAGAATTAATCTGATAAAAAGATGAAGGCAGGGGCTTTTCCCTATTCAAATAATTATTAAAAATCAACCAAAATAGATATTAAGTTAATTCCAACTCCAATAGCTCAAATTTGACTTACACTAATTGATTATGCAAGAAAATGGTGTGGTCACTTTGCATGATCATGCCCTAGTTTAATTAATGGACATTATGGCTAGTTTATTTAAGTGATATTGTCCAAAACTATTATGTAAATCATATGAAGTATTTTACTTCATTTAAATCTTGTCCCAAATGAATTCATGTGATGTTTGCACCCCTGGTCAAACACTCTTATATGAGTTATTTGGAGATTTAAATCATTTGTAGAATTATTAAATGGTATGAGGTGGTCTACCTCATTTAAATCATTTTCTCAAATGATGATAATGAATGTTTGACTTAGGTCAATATGAATTCATGCATGATTGTTTGAGAAATTAAATCTTAAGAAGATTTCAATGAGAGGAAATTATTTCTCAATAACCCTATGGAAACTATCATTTACATATTAAATAAAAGGAAAGTATTTTCTCCTCAAGCAACACAACCAATGCACCCTAATTAGATTAATTGTGTGCTTAGAATAGTTTGTGTGAATATGTGTGATGTATGGAATAGGCATTAAATTAGTTGAATGATTATACTCGTATTTAAATTTAGACGCTAGCACCGGAGAATACCCGGAAGAAGAAGGTTGCTACCAAGAGGAGGAGGAGGAGAACTTTGAGAACTACCAAGGCAAGCTAATATTATTGCAAAGTGCAAAGCCCTTTGGGGCAAGGCACCATTAGTCTTACCTTTTCTTACCATAATCCTATCCCAAGTTTATACATTACAAGTTTTACTTGTTGTTTTCCAAGAGTTACTTTTATAGTTAACTTTGGTCAAGGTAAAAGAAGTTTGCTAGAGTAGTAAAGTTAGTCTCAACCAAGCAAAGCAAGATAGCACCCCTCATGATTTCTCGCTAGTGCCGGAGGAGCCGCGCCATTGTCGACCTCTGATGCGGACATCCCATCTCTTGATACAACCGCTGTACCTACAGCCACACAAATACAAGGACCAATCACTCGAGCTCGTGCCAAACAACTTAACTATCAGGTACTTTCGTTTCTTGGAACTATTCCTCACATACATGAGAATATGATGCTGCCTAAATCAGATATGTTTGTTACTCTTAGGAATGATGGACCAAGCATGGATGAGGAGGACAAGCATTGGAGCATGATCACGCATGGAGGAGATGGCAGCAAGCGTTTGAGGATTGAAGATGACGCCGCAAGTGGAGATTTCAGAACATTGAAGCCACCGTAAGAAGAGATGAAGACATGGACGAAATATAGAGTTTCCCACTTCATAATTTCGTCCATAGCATGTTATGGTGCTGCGTCACCTTTAGTTTTGGGCCAGGCCCATGTCATTTTCGCAGGAATTAAGTCAGCCACTTTTTAGAGTCCGTATTGAAGGGGGAAAGGCCTTCTAGGGTTTGGTTCGACCACCATACGTATGGTTGGCCGAAACCCACCTTTTCCTCCTTTAAATACCCCCATAGCCGTCACGTTTAGACTCGGATTTTGATTAGATTAAAAGTTAGCCATCGCTGCAACTCTCGTGTACTTCTTTTGAGGCCAACGCCCATAACAAGACCGACTATTCGGAATCCCACCTTATTCAATAAAGATTTCATCTTTCATCCGCAATATTCTGATTGCATCATTAGTTCTTACTTGTTCTCGATTTCAGGTAGGAATTAAGACCCTCGCTGGTCAGGCTGATCGTGCATCCGCAAGATCAGTAACTCCCTGAGATTGTCCTAGCGATTGCATTGGCGCACGAGCTTTGCACGTGTAGTCGGATCGTCAAGCACGAACTCCACCAACAAATCGATCTATCCACGTCTCATCGAAAGATCGGCCACCTTTGCCCTATCAACCTCGCCACTGCCCCGCAGCCCCCCTCTCGATTCTATAAATAGAGGACTCCCTGGACGAAGCTGAGCACCCCAACCTCTTCTCCTCCCATCCTTGCTTCTCCACGACCAAACCACACACCCAATTGACGCCGGAGCTGCCCCTATTTGGTGATCGGAGCCGCCAGTACCCGGAGATCGCCGCCGTCGATTGGAGCTTCCCCACGCCTCGCCACTGCTACAGGCCGCTTCGCCGTCGTCTACCACTTCCTCGCGCACACTGCCAACCCTTGCTGGAGCCTCGGTGAGCCCTCCGACCCCCTAGGCTCGCCGGAGAAGCCACGGCACATCGTCGGAGACGACGATGCACGTGAGCCGTCCGATGCTCATCTAATCCTACGCCCCACGTTAAATCATACCGTTTCGGGTTTTATGACTCGCTGACGAGTGGACCCCATGCTGTCAGCAAGCCCACGTGTCTGTGGACCGTGGTGGGCTGGGCGTGGGCCGTTTTAATCCAATTCGGCCCAGCTTCGTTTCCCGCCGGCCCTTTAATTCAAATCTTGTCTAATTAATTTCAATTCAAATTCAATACTGGCTCCAACTTTAAAATTCAATAGAATCTGTTTGGCTTGGCCAAATTTAACAAATTTGATATTGTTGGAAAGCTATGAAAAAGATCTACAATATGCCACAGGTCCCACTTCAAGATCAGTTGTAGAATTAATCTGATAAAAAGATGAAGGCAGGGGCTTTTCCCTATTCAAATAATTATTAAAAATCAACCAAAACAGATATTAAGTTAATTCCAACACCAATAGCTCAAATTTGACTTACACTAATTGATTATGCAAGAAAATGGTGTGGTCACTTTACATGATCATGCCCTAGTTTAATTAATGGACATTATGGCTAGTTTATTTAAGTGATATTGTCCAAAACTATTATGTAAATCATATGAAGTATTTTACTTAATTTAAATCTTGTCCCAAATGAATTCATGTGATGTTTGCACCCTTGGTCAAACACTCTTATATGAGTTATTTGGAGATTTAAATCATTTGTAGAATTATTAAATGGTATGAGGTGGTCTACCTCATTTAAATCATTTTCTCAAATGATGATAATGAATGTTTGACTTAGGTCAATATGAATTCATGCATGATTGTTTGAGAAATTAAATCTTAAGAAGATTTCAATGAGAGGAAATTATTTCTCAATAACCCTATGGAAACTATCATTTACATATTAAATAAAAGGAAAGTATTTTCTCCTCAAGCAACACAACCAATGCACCCTAATTAGATTAATTGTGTGCTTAGAATAGTTTGTGTGAATATGTGTGATGTATGGAATAGCCATTAAATTAGTTGAGTGATTATACTCGTATTTAAATTTAGACGCTAGCACCGGAGAATACCCGGAAGAAGAAGGTTGCTACCAAGAGGAGGAGGAGGAGAACTTTGAGAACTACCAAGGCAAGCTAATATTATTGCAAAGTGCAAAGCCCTTTGGGGTAAGGCACCATTAGTCTTACCTTTTCTTACCATAATCCTATCCCAAGTTTATACATTACAAGTTTTACTTGTTGTTTTCCAAGAGTTACTTTTATAGTTAACTTTGGTCAAGGTAAAAGAAGTTTGCTAGAGTAGTAAAGTTAGTCTCAATCAAGCAAAGCAAGATAGCACCCCTCATGATTTCTCGCTAGTGCCGGAGGAGCCGCGCCATTGTCGACCTCTGATGCGGACATCCCATCTCTTGATACAACCGCTGTACCTACAGCCACACAAATACAAGGACCAATCACTCGAGCTCGTGCCAAACAACTTAACTGATGAGGTCTAAGACCCCGTGTGTGGCCCGATCTCGCGGATTGACTTCGAAACCAAGGGGGAAGATGGGAAAACGCGAGGAACACGAAGAACGCGATGAACACGAGGAACTCCGAGACTCACGCACACACACAACCCGATACACCCGATGCTTACCTCCGTGGCTCGATGGACCACGCCAATAGAATCTCCGAGGAAGAGACACGCGGTAGAATTCCCCGGGGAGAGATTGGAGTTGGAGAGGAAGAACTTGGTGAGGGAGAGAGTGTAGCTTGTACTAGAATCTCACTCAACAAGTTCAAAGTCAACAACTAAGGTGCCTTGATTACAGAGGGATGATACCCAAGGGAGACTAAGCTCAAAGTTAGGTTTGAGTTCAAAACAAGTCTAAAGAGCTAAAGGGGTGCTTGGGGTGCTTATATAGTCTTACAAGGCGTCACAGGCCGAAAAGGTAAGTTCGGGCCGAAAATATAACTTAAGTCGCGCAGGCTGGTCAGGAGGCCGGTCAGACCGGGCCTGTGACCGGGCGGGCCGGTCAGGGGGCCGGTCAGACCGGGCCTGTGACCGGGCAGGCCGGTTTCAGACCGGGCCTGGGACCGGGCGGTGACCGGACGAGGCTCCAAGTCCCCTGGATGGTGCCCGGATGTCACGAGCGCGAATCCCGGTTTCTGATCGGGCGGCCCGGTCAGGAGGCCGGTCAGACCGGGCTGTGGACCGGGTGATCCGGTCAGGGGGCCGGTCTGACCGGGTTCTGGACCGGCCGTCCGTCTTCTCTTCCTTGCGCTCTTCGGGCGACTTCCTGTCCAGCTCCATGTCCATCTTCGTGTCCATCTTCTTGTCCAGCTGCTCCTCTCCTCCCTTTGACCATGGCGTATCCTCCTCTTGGTGACCTTGATGCTCCTTGTACCTAATGACACATAACACGTCGGCATGAGGTAGCAATCCATCCAAAGGTGTACCAAGATCAAGGGTGGTGAGGAGCGAGTTCACCTCATCATGTAGCGCTTTGACTCGGGCTCGTGTCATCGGTCCACTTGGGGGACTTGTTGGTCTTGGTGTGGAGGTGACCGAAGGCCACCCCGCATCATCTCCCCCCCCTTGGGAAAGAGTCGTCCTCGACTCTTGTTCCTCTTCATCTTCATGATATGGCGACAAGTCCGCAACGTTGAAGGTGTTGCTCACCAAGTACTTGGAGGTGGGGATGTCGATGACGTAAGCATTGTTGTTGATGCGTTTGAGAACCTTGAAGGGACCATCTCCTCTTGGCTTGAGCTTGGAGTTGCGCTCACGAGGGAACCTTTCCTTCCGGAGGTGTATCCAAACGAGGTCTCCTTCTTGAAATATCCTTTCCTTCTTCTTGGCGTTGAGGCGGGTAGCTTGACGAAGCACATGTTCTTGAATGGTAGCTCTTGTTTCTTCATGAAGTTTCTTCACGTCGGCGGCGCGCTTGGCGAAGTCCATGTTCGTCCGCTCATGAAGGGGAAGTGGTAGTATGTCGAGTGCCGTGAGCGGCTCAAACCCGTAGACGACCATGAATGGACTCCTTGATGTAGTCGAGTGCTTGGCGCGGTTGTAGGCGAACTCCGCGTGTGGGATGCATTCCTCCCATGACTTCAAGTTTTTCTTCACGAGGATGCGTAGGAGGGTGGAGAGGCTTCGATTGACCACTTCCGTTTGGCCGTCCGTTTGCGGGTGCGATGATGATGAGAATAAGAGCTTCACTCCAAACTTTGCCATGAGCGTCTTCCAAAGATAACTCATGAACTTGACGTCTCGATCCGACACAATGCTTTGTGGTACTCCATGTAGGCGAACGATTTCCCTGAAAAACAATGAAGCATTGTGTGAAGCATCGTCGCTCTTATGGCAAGGTATGAAATGAGCCATCTTAGAGAATCTATCCACTACCACGAATATAGAATCATGACCATGCTTAGTGCGAGGCAATCCTAGAACAAAATCCATGCTAATATCGGTCCATGGTGCATGTGGAATAGGCAAAGGGGTATAAAGACCATAGGGATTGGAGGTAGACTTAGCTTGTAAGCATGTGGTGCACCGGCGGCAAAGGCGTTCGACGTCGCGGTACATTCTTGGCCAATAGTAGTGGGTTGAGAGCATGACATATGTCTTCTCTCGACCAAAGTGACCCATAAGACCTCCTCCATGTGACTCTTGCAAAAGCAATTTTCGAAGCGAAGACTCGGGGATGCAAATCTTGTTAGCTTTAAACAAATAGCCATCATGCAAATAGAAATCATCCACTCCTCGCTCAACGGAGCACTTCTCAAAAATTGGAGCAAAGAAAGAATCGGAAGGATAGAGTTCTTTGATCTCTTCAAGTCCCAAAACATGAAAATCCAAACGAGTTAGCAAAAGGGTGTTTTTGCGGGAAAGAGCATCCGCCACAACATTGTCCTTGCCCTTCTTGTATTTGATCACATATGGGAAGGACTCAATGAACTCGACCCATTTTGCATGTCGTTTGTTCAAGTTGTGTTGGCTTTTCAAATACTTCAAGGACTCATGGTCGGAATGAATGATAAACTCTTTTGGCCAAAGATAGTGTTGCCAAACTTCAAGAACACGAACCAAAGCGTAGAGCTCCTTGTCATATATAGGATAGTTGAGGCGTGCGCCATCCAACTTCTCACTATAGTATGCCACGGGTTTGCCCTCTTGCATAAGGACGCCACCAATACCAAGCCCACTTGCATCACACTCAATCTCAAAAGTTTTGGCAAAATTTGGTAGAACAAGAAGTGGAGCTTCGGTAAGGCGTTTCTTCAACTCATCAAAAGCATTTTGTTGGGCCTTGCCCCAAACAAACGGAACATTCTTTTTGGTAAGCTCATTCAAAGGGCAAGCAATGGTGCTAAAGTCTTTCACAAAGCGGCGGTAAAACCCGGCAAGTCCATGGAAGCTTCGGACATGGACAACATTTGTAGGGGTAGGCCAATTATGGATGGCCTCCACCTTGGAAGAATCAACTTCAATCCCATTAGCGGAAACCACAAAACCAAGAAAAACCAATTTGTTTTGAGCAAATGTGCACTTGGGGAGGTTAGCATAAAGCTTTTCATGGCGCAAGATGCACAAGACTTCTCTCACATGTTGCACATGGTCCTCGAGGTTTTTGCTATAAATAAGAATATCATCGAAGTAAACAACCACGCTCTTGCCAATGAGAGGACGCAAGATGTGATTCATGAGGCGCATGAAAGTTGATGGAGCATTGGAAAGACCGAAAGGCATAACGAGCCATTCATAGAGACCAAGTTTGGTCTTGAATGCCGTTTTCCATTCATCACCAATAGCCATGCGGATTTGATGGTAACCACTACGCAAATCGACTTTAGAGAAAATCGTGGCACCACTAAGTTCATCAAGCATATCATCTAAACGCGGAATGGGATGGCGGTAACGGACGGTAATGGCATTGATGGGGCGACAATCCATACACATCCGTTGCGTCTCATCCGGTTTAGGCACAAGAATCACGGGAACCGCACAAGGGCTAAGGCTTTCTCGGACGTACCCTTTGGCGAGGAGATCTTGAATTTGGCGGTTGATCTCCTTGGTCTCTTCGGGGTTGGTGCGGTAGGCGGCACGGTTTGGGAGCGGAGCGCCGGGTATGAGGTCGATGCGGTGTTCTATGCCTCGGAGTGGTGGTAGTCCATGAGGGAGCTCGTCGGGGAAGACATCTTGGAATTCCTGCAAAAGAGACAACAAAGATGGAGGAATGTTGGTCAAGTCGTTAGTCGCCGACGAGGGTCCCTTGCATATGAGCACATAGTGCAATATGGTGGATGGGTTCTCTTGGGGCTCTCTCCACTCACTCTTGGTGGCTAGAAGGACACTCTTGGGCTCACTCATGTATGGCTTGTGGCGCTCACTCTCTTTGTGGTGGGTCGCTCCCTCTCCTCTCATCTCACTATGGTGGGTGCGGAGTTGTGCCCTCGCTAAAGCCTTCGCATTATCCGCGATGATTTGGCTAGGAGTCATCGGGCGCAACTCGAACTTCTTGTCGTTGACCTTGAAGGTGTATGTGTTGGAGAGTCCATCATGTATAGCCTTCTTGTCATATTGCCAAGGGCGGCCAAGCAACATGTGGCACACCGTCATGGGTACCACGTCACACTCGATGGTGTCCTCATAAGGGCCGATCTTGAAGTTGACGGTGACGGTATGTTGTATCTTGACGTTGCCCTTGTCTCTCAACCATTGGATATGGTAGGGGTGAGGATGCTTGCGGAGAGTGAGGTGGAGCTTCTCACACAACTCGGTGCTCGCAAGGTTGTGGCAACTTCCACCATCGATGATGACCTTGATAGACTTGCCACCAATTCCGGCACGGGTTTGGAAGATGTTGCACCGTTGTTCTTCCATATCATGAGGTTGTGTGGTTAGCACCCTTGTGACCACAAGTGAGGGACTTGGGTCATGTTCACATAAGAGAGGATCTTCTCCACTTTCTTGCTCATAAGCTTCTTCACTTGCCACGGCGGCTTGCACAAGGGCTTCATATTCATCCTCATCAAGAGTCTCGATGTCACCGTTCTCCATAGTGATCATGACCTTGGTGTTCTTGCACTCAAATGATTTGTGACCTTGGGTGCCACACTTGAAACAAGTGACACTAGAGGGTCCCGTGGATGCCTTAGAGGAGGCGGTGGAGGAGACCGTTTGCTTCATGCGACTTTGGATAGTCGGCTTCTTGGAAGGTGTAGAGGATGCGTCGGTCTTGGCACTTGTAGCATAAGGAGTTGATGTAGTAGGAGGAGTCGATGTAGCGAGCTTGGAGGAGAAATAGGACTTGGCCTTGGAGTACTTGATGTCCTCAATCACTTGGCGCTCGGCCTTCGATGCTTGGTGGACTAACTCAACCATGTTGGAGTAGGGTTGGAACTCGACAATCCTCTTGATAGGATAAGTAAGGCCATTGAAGAAGCGGGCAATTGTTTGTTCCTCGGACTCTTGGATGTTGGCTCGCATCATAGTGAGCTCCATCTCCTTGTAGAACTCCTCAACGGTCTTGTTGCCTTGCTTCAACTTTTGGAGCTTGTTGAAGAGGTCGGTCATGTAGTGTGCGGGGACAAAGCGAGCATGCATCTCCTTCTTCATATCTTCCCAAGTGTCAATAGGAGGTTCACCCTTTTCTTCTCGAAGAGTGAGGACTTGCTCCCACCAAGTGTTGGCGTAGTCTTCAAACTCGAGTGATGCCATAGCCACTTTCTTGGCACCGGAGTAGTTGTGGATGCGGAAGATCTTGTCCACCTTGAGTGCCCATGAGAGGTAGGCCTCGGCATCTTCTTCTCCCTTGAACTTTGGCATGGTGAACTTTAGTCTTCCAAACATGTTCTCTTCATCCTCCAAGGTTCGTCTACTAGGAGGGGCGCCTTCATCTCTTGCGGCTAGAGGTGGAATAGGAGGTCTTCTACGGCCAACCATAGCATTGGGTTGGCGTTGGAGTTGAACACTTGCTTCACTTGGTTCACGGTGAGGATGTGGTTGAAGATCTTGTCGCGGTTGAGGACGATGCTCAATGTTGGGTCTCTCATCTTGATCATGGTGAGGTTCTCCTCGTCCACGTTGGTCATGGCGAGGGTGGCGACGAAGATCTCGCCGAGGTGGGTCTTGAGGATCTTGGTCTTGGGGATGGCCATCACGCCCATGGTGGGCATGGCGATCCGCTTGATGACGATCTTGGTGAAGGATTTGGTCTTGTGGAGGACGCTCATGTGGACGAGCATGGCGATGTATTTCTCCACGCCTAGAGTTGGAGCGGGAGTCTTCATGACGAGCATGTGAGCGATGGGGTCGATGATGGTCTTCATGCCTTGAAGACGAGCTTGGGGACGAAATGCCACCATGAGAGTAATGGTCTTCATGCCTTGAGGAAGAGCTTGATGAAGAGGAAGTAGAGCGGTGTCGACGATGGCGACCCAAGTTGGTGATGGCGCGCTCGAGGCTATCCATGCGCCGCTCCATGTTGGCATCATTGGCCGCCATTTGGCCATTCAAGTTGTCCGTAGCTTCACGAAGAAGGGCCAAGTCGTGGTTGACGGTGGCGAAGTTGTGAGCCACCTCATCGTATTGCTCATCAATGCGGGTCTCGAAGAGGGAGAGTTGCTCCTTGAACTCTTGTCGTTGCGTCCATAGGTTGTGTTGAGTAGCCAACCTCTCGGTGTTGCGAAGGATCTCTTCATCCCTATTGGTATCTCCGTTCCTATCCATGATGGAAAGACAAGAACTATGTTGTGTATGTTAGTGGAAGGAGACTACCTCGCACTCTTACCAAGGTAAGATAGTATTGAGGCAATCCACCAAACCGAAAGCAAGATCAAGTGTATCGGGAACACACGCAAAACCACACGCAAAAGCTAGCAAATATGGTGTTAGGCGAGTGTTGTGGAAAGCCAAAAGACAAATCCAAGATCGAGTATGTTGTTAAAAGTAGGTAAAGTCCAAAAATCCAAATGTCAATGTGACGATCACTATAAACACTGAAAAAGTTGTGGAACACACACACAAGATAAGCGGGGTTAGTGCAACCAAAAGTGAGCGGAAAAGTGTATGTATAAGTGCTCGGTGTCACACTAACACAAGGAGAGCCAAAGCTTTGGTTGCAAAGGAAGAGACAACAAGATTCACACGTGGCCTCTCTTCTCCTATCTCTCTTTGCTTAAAAGCTTTTTCTCTTTTGTATATGGCGGCACTTGCACTCGTTTGTATCTTTGGTGGCACGTGGACACTTTGTATGTATGGGCGTATGGATGTATGGATGTATGGGTGTATGGTGCTACTCGCACTCTTTTTGTGTTTTTGGGGCTTTTTGACGCACTATGTTAGCGTTAGCCTCGCTTTTGCTATCTTGCCACACGAGTGTTTGCTTGGGTGCCTTACTCAACGCGACACACACACCTCACAATGCGGGGCCACGTGCAATGTCTCGCAACACTAGACAAGCAATGCTCGATGGGATAGATCGCAAAAGGAAGAGGGGTTACAAGGTGACCTGCAAGTTATACCTGCGATGATGGTGGTGGTGGTGGTGGTGGAGATCGCCGGAAGACGAGGTCGACGGAGGGGGCGTTGCTGCGCCCGGTCTGTGGCCCGGTTGGACCGGCTGCTGGACCGGCTCGGCCGGTTGGATGGCCGGTCGACCGGATTCTGGACCGGACCGGCCGGTCTGTAGCCCGGTTGACCGGTGCTCAACCGGATCGCACGATTTCTCTCTCCTGTTCTTCACGAAAACCAAACCAAATCGACCAAATCGAAGGGAAACGATGGAATTGGAGGCTAAAAGTTGGGGAAATAGTAGATCAAGCACAACAACACCAGATCCACGGACCAAAACCACTCAAAACGCAACCAAATCACAGATCGGTCAAGAGGCAATTTAGGGCTATTTTTGGGGATTTTTTGGAAAATTTTCTAGGGACGAAATCGGGTGGGTGGGAGGTCAAATCCGCGGTAACCAAGAGCTGCTGATACCATATGATGAGGTCTAAGACCCCGTGTGTGGCCCGATCTAGCGGATTGACTTCGAAACCAAGGGGGAAGATGGGAAAACGCGAGGAACACGAAGAACGCGATGAACACGAGGAACTCCGAGACTCACGCACACACACAACCCGATACACCCGATGCTTACCTCCGTGGCTCGATGGACCACGCCAATAGAATCTCCGAGGAAGAGACACGCGGTAGAATTCCCCGGGGAGAGATTGGAGTTGGAGAGGAAGAACTTGGTGAGGGAGAGAGAGTAGCTTGTACTAGAATCTCACTCAACAAGTTCAAAGTCAACAACTAAGGTGCCTTGATTACAGAGGGATGATACCCAAGGGAGACTAAGCTCAAAGTTAGGTTTGAGTTCAAAACAAGTCTAAAGAGCTAAAGGGGTGCTTGGGGTGCTTATATAGTCTTACAAGGCGTCACAGGCCGAAAAGGTAAGTTCGGGCCGAAAATATAACTTAAGTCGCGCAGGCTGGTCAGGAGGCCGGTCAGACCGGGCCTGTGACCGGGCGGGCCGGTCAGGGGGCCGGTCAGACCGGGCCTGTGACCGGGCAGGCCGGTTTCAGACCGGGCCTGGGACCGGGCGGTGACCGGACGAGGCTCCAAGTCCCCTGGATGGTGCCCGGATGTCACGAGCGCGAATCCCGATTTCTGACCGGGCGGCCCGGTCAGGAGGCCGGTCAGACCGGGCTGTGGACCGGGTGATCTGGTCAGGGAGCCGGTCTGACCGGGTTCTGGACCGGCCGTCCGTCTTCTCTTCCTTGCGCTCTTCGGGCGACTTCCTGTCCAGCTCCATGTCCATCTTCGTGTCCATCTTCTTGTCCAGCTGCTCCTCTCCTCCCTTTGACCATGGCGTATCCTCCTCTTGGTGACCTTGATGCTCCTTGTACCTAATGACACATAACACGTCGGCATGAGGTAGCAATCCATCCAAAGGTGTACCAAGATCAAGGGTGGTGAGGAGCGAGTTCACCTCATCATGTAGCGCTTTGACTCGGGCTCGTGTCATCGGTCCACTTGGGGGACTTGTTGGTCTTGGTGTGGAGGTGACCGAAGGCCACCCCGCATCATTAACTATCAGGTACTTTCGTTTCTTGGAACTATTCCTCACATACATGAGAATATGATGCTGCCTAAATCAGATATGTTTGTTACTCTTAGGAATGATGGACCAAGCATGGATGAGGAGGACAAGCATTGGAGCATGATCACGCATGGAGGAGATGGCAGCAAGCGTTTGAGGATTGAAGATGACGCCGCAAGTGGAGATTTCAGAACTTTGAAGCACCATAAGAAGAGATGAAGACATGGACGAAATATAGAGTTTCCCACTTCATAATTTCGTCCATAGCATGTTATGGTGCTGCGTCACCTTTAGTTTTGGGCCAGGCCCATGTCATTTTTGCAGGAATTAAGTCAGCCACTTTTTAGAGTCCGTATTGAAGGGGGAAAGGCCTTCTAGGGTTTGGTTCGACCACCATACGTATGGTTGGCCAAAACCCACCTTTTCCTCCTTTAAATACCCCCATAGCCGTCACGTTTAGACTCGGATTTTGATTAGATTAAAAGTTAGCCATCGCTGCAACTCTCGTGTACTTCTTTTGAGGCCAACGCCCAGAACAAGACCGACTATTCGGAACCCCACCTTATTCAATAAAGATTTCATCTTTCATCCGCAATATTCTGATTGCATCATTAGTTCTTACTTGTTCTCGATTTCAGGTACGAATTAAGACCCTCGCTAGTCAGGCTGATCGTGCATCCGCAAGATCAGTAACTCCCTGAGATTGTCCTAGCGATTGCATTGGCGCACGAGCTTTGCACGTGTAGTCGGATCGTCAAGCACAAACTCCACCAACAAATCGATCTATCCACGTCTCATCGATAGATCGGCCACCTTTGCCCTATCAAGTGGTATCAGATTTCAGGTTGCTCGGTGAGAATTTACTGTTTTCCTAGTGTAGATTGCATCTGCCATCATACCCATAAACCACGAGAAAGCCAAAAAAAAAATATACAGTTAGGGTTTAGATCATATCGTCCCATAAACCCCCTGCCACGCCTTGCATTGTCTTTTCAGTTTTGCATAGTTGAATTTGTGTCTGCATCTTCGTGTCGAGTTGCTGGTCTTAGCGTCTAGTTCCTTTAGAGTTTCGAGTTCTGGTCATATTAGTCACGCCGCCGCCCACTCGCACCATAAGCAGATCACCGCCATATACACCCACCATATACTTCCGCCACTGCCAGATACATCCACCATATACTTCCGCCACTGCCAGATACATCCACCATATACTTCCGCCACTTCCATATACACCCACCATATACTTCCGCCACTGCCAGATACATCCACCATATACACCCACCAGATTGTTTCCGCCACAGACATATACACCTGCCATATACCCTGTATCCTACCGCGACACGGATTCGTGCTGTTTCTCTGCCGCGACAGAGCCCGTGTAGAATTAGGTTTTATTGTTTTTCCTACTTAGCTGTTACCTTCTAATATCATCTTGCGCTGCAGAAAAATTTCCGTGAGTTAAGTTTCGGCCGCCAGTAAAGAATTGGAAGGAGAGCAAAAAAAAAAAAGTCTGGAAACGCTTCCGAAAAAAATTTCTGGCTACATTGGTTTTTCACTTTGGCGATCACTTTTCGCCACTGGCCGTTATAGCGACATTTTTTTTGGTGCCAGCGCGCTTTCCGGAGCACCCCCGAAATTTCGACAAAAAATTTTCTGAGGCTATACTGTTTTTAGACCTTGGGGATCAGTTTGAGACACTTGCCATCATAGTGATTTTTCGCACCTCGCGTCGCCACCTCATCGCTGCTAGTTGCTTGTGTGCCGCGCCGTGACCTCGCTAGTGTTCTAGGCTCGCGTCTCTAGTACGGTCTAGCCTAGGACCAGCACAGTACCGTCGTTGAGCATACTTTCAATATTGCATTGCTGTTTTGACAATTGCTGTTTTGCTACCATATATAAGCCAACCTACAGCTCCACATATTGTCTCCACGTGCTTTGTGTCGACACCTAGTAATCGCTTTGGCAATCCTTGGAGACGCTGATCCTTGCGGGTTGTTACATCGCCTTCCTCCTGTTTGGTAAGAACTTGTAAGAGCTTTGTATTTTGCTTGACGAATTGCGCGTGAACCACCATATTCCGTAGTTTGTAGGCATATACATTTGTGCTTTTTGTGTACTAACCATGTCAGGACCAGTTGATCCGACCGCTGTTGACCCGGCCAAGATGACGTCTGAGCAGTTGCATGCACATTTCACCCACCTTTTGGGCGGGCATGCACGCGACACCGATGCGCGCATTGGTGACGTGGATGCCAAACTCACCGACGCGCTGGACAAGTTGGATGGCCTCGAGGCAGCTTTCAACTCCAAGCTCGACGCCAAGTTCCAGGAGCTTTTGACTCGGTTGCCGCCACCTCGCGACAACGTGCAACGACGCGCACGCCGCGTTCCTCGTGCGGATGTGCCCGCGGGTACCGCTCCTGCTGCAGCAGCCGCATCCGACGCGCCTTCTGATGAGGGATACGAAGACTATGAAGCGGACGCGGACGAGCAGGTCGAGGAGAACGTGCTGGACGGCGAGGAAGTCGAACAACCTGCACCGGGTCGTCCACGACAACTGAACCGCAACGCTCGTCCACCTCCACGCCCGGTACGTAATGATGATGATCATGTTGCTAAACTTAAATTGAATATTCCACCATTTGAGGGTAGATATAATCCTGATGCATATCTTACATGGGAATCGGAAGTAGAACAACGCTTTGCATGTTTAAAATACCCTGAGCACTTGCGTGTTAGTGCTGCTACTTGTGAGTTCAAAGATTTTGCTTCTATTTAGTGGTCTGAACATTGTAGAGCACGTCCTGCTAATATTCCTACTACTTGGGTTGGTTTAAAACTTGCTATGCATACTCGTTTTGTTCCTCCACATTATCAGCGTGATTTACTTAAGAAATTGTCTCGCTTAGAACAAGGGAAAAATTCTGTAGAAGACTATTATCAAGAATTGCAAACTGGTATGATTCGCTGTGGTGTTGTAGAGGATAATGAGGCTATGCTTGCACGTTTCTTTGGTGGTTTGAATAAAGAGATTCAGCATATTTTAGATTATAAGGAGTACAACACTATTACTCGCTTGTTTCATCTTGCTTGCAAAGCTGAACGTGAAGTGCAGGATCGTCAACCACCATGGAGAAGAGCTAATGTTTCTGCAGGTCGTACATCGTCGTGGTCTCCGCGACAATCAGCGCCACCATCGCGTGGGACTGCACCAGCACCTACTACTTCCAAGTACACCGCGCCTGCATCACGAGCACCACCTGCTGCGACTCCACCACCATCTGCTGGCCCTCCTCGGAGTTCATCTTCCATGGCCTCCACAGGGAAGACGCGCGACATTCAATGTCGCAAATGCTTGGGATTTGGTCACATAGAGAGAGAATGCAGAACAAAGCGTGTGATGTTGGTGCGTGAAGATGGGGAATATGATTCTGCAAGTGACTTTGATGAAGATACATTGGCCCTGATTGCTGCACGTGATGGTGCCAATTCTGATTCTGAGAGCGAGATAGAGGTAATGGATGCTGACACTGCTGATCAGTACAGGAGCTTAGTTGCACAGCGTGTGTTGAGCGTGCAATTGAGCAAAGCTGAGCATGATCAACGCCACAATCTGTTTCAAACAAGAGGCGTTGTAAAAGAGCGAGCTATAAGGATCATTATTGATGGAGGGAGCTGCAATAATCTGGCTAGCGTTGACATGGTGGAGAAGCTTTCTCTTTCTACAAGACAGCGCACACATCCATACTACATTCAATGGTTTGAGAGCTCTCGGAAGCTCAAGGTAACAAGAACTACACGTGTGCATTTTACTATTGGTACATATTCTGATTTTGTTGATTGTGATGTTGTACCTATGCAAGCTTGTTCTTTGTTACTTGGTAGACCTTGGCAATTTGATAAAGAATCTGTTCATAATGGTAGAACTAATCAGTATTCTCTTATGCATGATGGAAAGAAAATTGGTCTCAAACCTATGACTCCTGAACAAATAGTAAAAGATGATCTTGCTAGAGCTAGTAGAGTAAAAAAACGAGGAGAAACATAAGAGTGAAAATCAGATTGTTGCTGCAGATTTTGTGCCACATAAGACTAATACTAAATCTGATTCGAACCATGATACTGAAATTCGTTTGAAGAATCCTTGTTTGCTTGCTAGCAAATCTGATATTGCTGAACTTGATGTGAACACTACTCAATGCTATGCTATTATTTGCAAAGAAGTTCTGTTTTCATTTGAGGATATGCCTCCTTCTTTGCCACCTGCGGTTGCTAACCTTTTGCAGGAATTCATTGATGTGTTTCCACAAGATGTTCCACCTGGATTGCCACCTATTCGTGGGATAGAACACCAGATTGACTTGATTCCATACCGTACCAATCCTGAAGAGACGAAAGAGATTCAGCGACAAATTCAGGTTCTACAAGATAAAGGTTACATTCGTGAGTCTCTTAGTCCATGTGCTGTTCCTATTATCTTGGTACCTAAGAAGGATGGTTCTTCACGCATGTGTACTGATTGTAGAGCTATTAATAATAGTACCATTCGATACCGTCATCCTATACCTCGTTTAGATGATATGCTTGATGAATTGAGTGGTTCTATTATGTTCTCTAAAGTTGATTTGCGTAGTGGTTACCACCAGATTCGTATGAAATTAGGAGATGAATGGAAAACAGCGTTTAAAACTAAGTTCGGCTTATATGAGTGGTTAGTAATGCCCTTTGGTTTAACTAATGCTCCTAGTACTTTCATGAGACTGATGAACGAAGTTTTACGTGCTTTTATTGGACGTTTTGTGGTGGTATACTTTGATGATATTCTGATTTATAGCAAATCTTTGGAGGAACATTTGGATCATTTACGTGCTGTTTTCAATGCGTTACGTGATGCACGTTTGTATGGTAATCTTGAGAAGTGCACCTTTTGCACCAATCGAGTTGCGTTTCTTGGCTATGTTGTTACTGCGCAGGGAATTGAAGTTGATCCAGCCAAGATTGAGGCAATTGAGAGTTGGCCGCAGCCAAAGACGGTCACACAAGTGAGGAGTTTTCTTGGCCTCGCTGGTTTCTATAGGCGCTTTGTGAAAGATTTTGGATCCATTGCTGCGCCGCTGAATGAACTTACAAAGAAGGATGTGCCCTTTGTGTGGGGCGATGCACAACAAGACGCCTTCATGATTCTGAAAGATAAGTTAACACATGCTCCATTACTCCAACTTCCTGATTTCAATAAGACTTTTGAGCTTGAATGTGATGCTAGTGGAATTGGTTTGGGAGGTGTGCTATTACAAGAGGGCAAACCTGTTGCATATTTTAGTGAAAAATTGAGTGGGCCTAGTCTGAACTATTCTACTTATGATAAAGAATTATATGCGCTGGTTCGGACATTAGAAACTTGGCAACATTATTTATGGCCTAAAGAATTTGTTATACATTCTGATCATGAATCTTTGAAGCATATTCGTAGTCAAGCTAAGTTGAATCGTCGCCATGCAAAGTGGGTTGAGTTTATAGAGTCTTTTCCTTATGTTATCAAACACAAAAAGGGTAAAGATAATGTTATTGCTGATGCTTTGTCGCGCCGTTATACTATGCTATCTCAACTTGACTTCAAGATTTTTGGATTAGAAACCATAAAGGAACAATACTTGCTTGATGCTGATTTTAAAGATGTGTTGCTGAATTGTAAAGATGGTAGAACATGGAACAAATTCGTCCTCAATGATGGATTTGTGTTCCGTGCTAACAAGCTATGCATCCCAGATGGTTCCGTTCATCTTTTGTTGTTACAGGAGGCGCATCGAGGAGGATTGATGGGTCACTTCGGTGTGAAGAAGACGGAGGATGTACTTGCTGCACATTTCTTTTGGCCACGTATGCGTCGAGATGTTGAGAGATTTGTGGCACGCTGCACTACATGTCAAAAAGCTAAGTCTCGACTTAATCCACATGGTTTATATATGCCTCTTCCTGTTCCTAGTGTACCGTGGGAGGATATTTCTATGGATTTCGTTTTGGGTTTGCCTCGTACACAGAAGGGGAGGGATAGTATCTTTGTTGTTGTGGATAGGTTTTCTAAGATGGCACACTTTATTCCATGTCACAAAACTGATGATGCTACACATGTTGCTGATTTGTTCTTTCGCGAAATTGTGCGTTTACATGGTGTGCCAAATACTATTGTTTCTGATCGTGATACTAAATTTCTTAGCCACTTTTGGAGATGTTTATGGGCTAAGTTGGGGACTAAATTGCTGTTTAGTACTACATGTCATCCCCAAACTGATGGACAAACTGAAGTAGTAAATCGAACTTTGTCTACTATGCTGCGGGCTGTTTTGAAGAAGAACTTAAAATTGTGGGAAGAATGTTTACCTCATGTTGAATTTGCTTACAATCGTTCGCTGCATTCTACCACTAAGATGTGCCCATTTGAGATTGTTTATGGTTTTGTACCACGTGCACCTATTGATTTGTTGCCTTTACCATCTTCTGTGCAAAATAATTTGGATGCTACAGACCGTGCTGAATTGATACTAAAATTGCATGAGACTACTAAAGACAACATAGCACGCATGAATGCTAAGTATAAAATTGCTGGGGATAGAGGAAGAAAGCATGTTGTGTTTAATGTTGGTGATCTTGTTTGGTTGCATTTGCGCAAAGATCGTTTTCCTGAATTGCGCAAGTCTAAGCTAATGCCACGCGCTGCTGGTCCTTTTAAGTTGTTAGAGAAAATAAATGATAATGCATATAAACTTGAGCTTCCTGCAGAATTGGGTCTGGTTAGTCCTACATTTAACATTGCAGATTTGAAGCCTTACTTTGGTGAAGAAGAGGAGCTTTCGTCGAGGACGACTTCAATTCAAGAAGGGGGGCATGATGCGGACATCCCATCTCTTGATACAACCGCTGTACCTACAGCCACACAAATACAAGGACCAATCACTCGAGCTCGTGCCAAACAACTTAACTATCAGGTACTTTCGTTTCTTGGAACTATTCCTCACATACATGAGAATATGATGCTGCCTAAATCAGATATGTTTGTTACTCTTAGGAATGATGGACCAAGCATGGATGAGGAGGACAAGCATTGGAGCATGATCACGCATGGAGGAGATGGCAGCAAGCGTTTGAGGATTGAAGATGACGCCGCAAGTGGAGATTTCAGAACTTTGAAGCCACCATAAGAAGAGATGAAGACATGGACGAAATATAGAGTTTCCCACTTCATAATTTCGTCCATAGCATGTTATGGTGCTGCGTCACCTTTAGTTTTGGGCCAGGCCCATGTCATTTTCGCAGGAATTAAGTCAGCCACTTTTTAGAGTCCGTATTGAAGGGGGAAAGGCCTTCTAGGGTTTGGCTCGACCACCATACGTATGGTTGGCCGAAACCCACCTTTTCCTCCTTTAAATACCCCCATAGCCGTCACGTTTAGACTCGGATTTTGATTAGATTAAAAGTTAGCCATCGCTGCAACTCTCGTGTACTTCTTTTGAGGCCAACGCCCAGAACAAGACCGACTATTCGGAATCCCACCTTATTCAATAAAGATTTCATCTTTCATCCACAATATTCTGATTGCATCATTAGTTCTTACTTGTTCTCGATTTCAGGTAGGAATTAAGACCCTCGCTGGTCAGGCTGATCG
Organism: Lolium perenne; assembly: GCF_019359855.2. NCBI lineage: Eukaryota > Viridiplantae > Streptophyta > Magnoliopsida > Poales > Poaceae > Lolium > Lolium perenne. Next base: position 133,227,484 of record NC_067245.2, read on the forward strand.
TGCATCCGCAAGATCAGTAACTCCCTGAGATTGTCCTAGCGATTGCATTGGCGCACGAGCTTTGCACGTGTAGTCGGATCGTCAAGCACGAACTCCACCAACAAATCGATCTATCCACGTCTCATCGAAAGATCGGCCACCTTTGCCCTATCAACCTCGCCACTGCCCCGCAGCCCCCCCTCTCGATTCTATAAATAGAGGACTCCCTGGACGAAGCTGAGCACCCCAACCTCTTCTCCTCCCATCCTTGCTTCTCCACGACCAAACCACACACCCAATTGACGCCGGAGCTGCCCCAATTTGGTGATCGGAGCCGCCAGTACCCGGAGATCGCCGCCGTCGATTGGAGCTTCCCCACGCCTCGGCACTGCTACAGGCCGCTTCGCCGTCGTCTACCACTTCCTCGCGCACACTGCCTACCCTTGCTGGAGCCTCGGTGAGCCCTCCGACCCCCTAGTCTCGCCGGAGAAGCCACGGCACATCGTCGGAGACGACGATGCACGTGAGCCGTCTGATGCTCATCTAATCCTACGCCCCACGTTAAATCATACCGTTTCGGGTTTTATGACTCGCTGATGAGTGGACCCCATGCTATCAGCAAGCCCACGTGTCTGTGGACCGTGGTGGGCTGGGCGTGGGCCGTTTTAATCCAGTTCGGCCCAGCTTCGTTTCCCGCCGGCCCTTTAATTCAAATCCTGTCTAATTAATTTCAATTCAAATTCAATACTGGCTCCAACTTTAAAATTCAATAGAATCTGTTTGGCTTGGCCAAATTTAACAAATTTGATATTGTTGGAAAGCTATGAAAAAGATCTACAATATGCCACAGGTCCCACTTCAAGATCTGTTGTAGAATTAATCTGATAAAAAGATGAAGGCAGGGGCTTTTCCCTATTCAAATAATTATTAAAAATCAACCAAAATAGATATTAAGTTAATTCCAACTCCAATAGCTCAAATTTGACTTACACTAATTGATTATGCAAGAAAATGGTGTGGTCACTTTGCATGATCATGCCCTAGTTTAATTAATGGACATTATGGCTAGTTTATTTAAGTGATATTGTCCAAAACTATTATGTAAATCATATGAAGTATTTTACTTCATTTAAATCTTGTCCCAAATGAATTCATGTGATGTTTGCACCCCTGGTCAAACACTCTTATATGAGTTATTTGGAGATTTAAATCATTTGTAGAATTATTAAATGGTATGAGGTGGTCTACCTCATTTAAATCATTTTCTCAAATGATGATAATGAATGTTTGACTTAGGTCAATATGAATTCATGCATGATTGTTTGAGAAATTAAATCTTAAGAAGATTTCAATGAGAGGAAATTATTTCTCAATAACCCTATGGAAACTTTCATTTACATATTAAATAAAAGGAAAGTATTTTCTCCTCAAGCAACACAACCAATGCACCCTAATTAGATTAATTGTGTGCTTAGAATAGTTTGTGTGAATATGTGTGATGTATGGAATAGCCATTAAATTAGTTGAGTGATTATACTCGTATTTAAATTTAGACGCTAGCACCGGAGAATACCCGGAAGAAGAAGGTTGCTACCAAGAGGAGGAGGAGGAGAACTTTGAGAACTACCAAGGCAAGCTAATATTCTTGCAAAGTGCAAAGCCCTTTGGGGCAAGGCACCATTAGTCTTACCTTTTCTTACCATAATCCTATCCCAAGTTTATACATTACAAGTTTTACTTGTTGTTTTCCAAGAGTTACTTTTATAGTTAACTTTGGTCAAGGTAAAAGAAGTTTGCTAGAGTAGTAAAGTTAGTCTCAATCAAGCAAAGCAAGATAGCACCCCTCATGATTTAGAGCTAGTGCTAATGATTAAAACTTGACTACTCTAGATGGGAACAATGTGACTTGAACTGAATTTTGAAACTTTGGAATGAGGAAGCATTCCATTGAATGATCTTTGAAGGTGAATATGACAAAGAGAAGATGGTGATTTTTGATAAAACTGATATTGGTTTGAATGCGATACCTTTCCAATATTGAGTACCCCCACAATACCTGATTATGGGTAGGGCTTAACTGGAAGTTTATGCATCTCAGTATGGGTTCCCTCTGAACACACGTCATAGGGGTTATGCTTGAGGCTTCCTCCGTTGTTGAGAAATGATGTGAATTGAGGTGAATTGTATGGCCAAGCCCTGTGCAGTTCCCAGGTTGACAGTTGGTCTTCACTGGGAGGCCAAGCTCATGGGGAGAGGTGCTCATACTAGGATTTGTAAGTGAAAGGTTATGGTTGATGATCCGCGTACTGTGTTACGATGATTCGGGGTAATCCCGACGGATGAAATCAAATGTTGTGGCACAAGTGTGCAACCTCTGCAGAGTGTCAATCTATTCGAATAGTCGCGTCCACGGTTACAGACGGTTGGAAAGGCCATACAGTTTCCGATGTCAAATTCTTGAAATGAAATGGGTGAAATGAATTGTGAAGTGGTGAATTGAATTGAAATCACCACTTGAATGGTGGGAATGACACTAATGTTCTCACTTGAGTTAGTTAGCACATGAATAAGCTTTTCTCAAATACTTGTGAACTAAAATTGGCTTTATGCAAATAAACTAGAGCTTAGCAAACCTTACTAGAATTGTCTAGCACTTACACTAGTATTATTTTGCGAGTACTTGAAGTACTCACGGCTTTGTCCCTGGCTATTCAAATGGCCAGAGTATGAAGATGAACAAGGAGATGACCAGCAGGACGCCTACGACAACTAGGAGTTTTCCGACGTCAAGCGTTGGCCTGTGGACTAGAGAGTCCTTGTATCTTACGCTTCCGCTATGAACTTGTGTTTGTTCGTTGATCAATAGATCAACTATTCGTGTAATATGGATGATGTGATTCCAATTGTAAGACATTATGGTTTGTAATGAATGATGACTGTGATACTTAACTATTATGCCTCGCAACAACAAAATTCCTGGGATTGCGATGTATGACATAATAGGCATCCGGACCTAAAAATCCGGGTGTTGACAATACCCCTCCTTAGTGGTTCCCTATAAATAGGCCTCCACCCCCACCTTCATGAGGGAGAGATGATGTTTAGATGAATTGGCTTATGCCTCTATTATCCCCTTGTGGATTTTGGTAACCCCCACCTTAGATTAATTTCTATTGTACCACCCGGGGTCCTTATCGAATCCTATTGTATCTCTTTGGTGACTTCTACCAATCTTGATCTTTTGCTTGCACTTCTACCTATTTGGTCTTTTGCTTGCACTTCTATCGATTTTGGTCTTTTCACCCTTCTAGATTCATAGGATCTTCGATTCGTCGATCTTTTTGCGGGACTTCTACCGAAAGGTCTTTTCCTTGCATCTTCTATCGAGTTGGTGGTTCGGGTCAACGAGAACAAACTGATTTGTGTTGTGTGCGTGTGTTTATATCGTGTTCTTCGCGTTCATCTACTTCCCCGCGGATGATACGGGGCGACCTTCGGTCTTCACCGCATCATGTGCTACATCGCCAAGACGGCACGCAAAGGTGAATCTTCTCCTCTACGCGTGCCTCGGATCACCTATTTGGGACGACATACTACTTCATACTCCATGACATCTTGATGATAGGAACTCGACGACAAGTACGGAGGGAAGAGAGGATGCCATGGAGACCCGAGGACGCAAGGCCGATATCACGGAGGCATGGAAGAGAAGGAGGAAGAGGAGCTGGGAGCTCCAGGGCCGGCACTACCGCCCACCACAGGCCGGCACTGCCGCCTACCCCGGCACTGCTGCCCTGCCTCCACCGGCACTGCCGCCGCACCGGTACTGCCGGCCTCCCCACGCCGGCACTGCCGCCGATGTCATGACCACTCACAATCTGAACCCTAATATGCCACATGTATGGCTGTGCTTGTATCTTAGTTTCCCCAAACTACCCCTCCTTAGTGGTTCCGTATAAATAGACCCCCACCCCCACCTTCATGAGGGAGAGATGATGTTTAGATGAATTGGCTTATGCCTCTATTATCCCCTTGTGGATTTGGGTAACCCCCACCTTAGATTAATTTCTATTGTACCACCTGGGCTCCTTATCGAATCCTATTGTATCTCTTTGGTGACTTCTACCAATCTTGATCTTTTGCTTGCACTTCTACCTATTTGGTCTTTTGCTTGCACTTCTATCGATTTTGGTCTTTTCACCCTTCTAGATTCATAGGATCTTCGATTCGTCGATCTTTTTGCGGGACTTCTACCGAAAGGTCTTTTCCTTGCAACTTCTACCGAGTTGGTGGTTCGGGCCAACGAGAACAAACCAATTGTGTTGTGTGCATGTGTTTGTATCGAGTTCTTCGCGTTCATCCACTTCCCCGTGAATCCCCCTCTGCAATCACACTTACCCGGGTCAATTCGTGAGATCGGGCAACCCACACGGGCTTAGCCCGCATCATATGGTATCAGATCAAAGGTTGCCACGAATTTGACCCCCAAATCTCTCCAATTTCGCCCCAAAAAAAATTTCTGAAAAAATACCCAAAAAATAGCTCGAATTTGGATCTCTGGATTTGTTGAGTTTTTTGTGGTTTTAATCCACAGATCTGTTGTCTTAGGTGTTGATCTACATCCCCACAAAATTTCCCCATCAAATTTCAAGTATTTCTCCGCGAATCAACGATTTTCTCTCCATATTTCCGCTGCGTTCGCGAGCTGTTCATCCTGTTCGTGCCTGAGTTCGTGCTCAGCGGCACTGTCGGCCTCGCAGTAGCGGCACTGCCGCCACGCATCCGCCATCACCAACTCTCGCCCACGCCCAACTGCCGCCGCCGCCCCAAGCCAAGCCGCAACCACCTGCGCTCGCTCGACAGCAGCACCGCCCGGCCTGGCTTCGCCCCATGCCCACCCGCGCTCCTCCACCTGGCCCGGCCTTGCCCACGCACGCGGCCCGCTCTCGCATCTCACCAACGCCAACCAAGCCGCCCGCCCTGGCCCCGAGCCACTTCCGCGCACCTGCCTCCAAGCGCCGCCAGGGCCCAATCCCACGCCGCCGCTCGCGCCTTGCCGTTCCGTCCGCTCGCCCCTGGCCTACCCCTACTCGTCGTGGTGCAGCACCGCAGAAGCAGCCCTCCACGCGCTGGCCGCACCCAGACCACCACACGCGTGCCCACGGCCGCCAGCTCGCCCTTCAATTTCATCTCCTCACCTCCACATCGCTTGATTCCCAGCTCCAGTCGCTCAAGTCCTAGACCGGCAGTGCCGGCTGCATCTTACCGGCAGTGCCGGCCACCGCACCCCGGCAGTGCCGGCCAAGACTCCATGTGCTGTTCCACTTTGGCCCGTTTTGACTCACTTTTTTTGCCAAATCTTGACAACTTTCCGGCGCCCGTTTGACTCCAATCTTTAACATCAATCTTCATACACTCTACATAGTCCACCTCTAATTTTTGACGATTTTTGGAGCCCAACTTTTGACCGCTCGTTTTGACCCAACTTTTTGGGCATTGACTTAATTTGCTCGGATTTCCTTGTGGAGTGCATTGGTTGTCTATTTCGCTTCCGCGCCTACACCAACACCGCGACGACACCTTTGGCACCCTGGATTCCGGTGCAACTTCGACACCATCATCGACACCACCTCGATCATCGCAAGTTCGTGTGCTTGACACCGCCTAACATCAATAGGTATAACTTGCCCCACCCCTTGTAGCCCCGTTTCTTTCTTTGTGTACCTATCCCATTGAGAGTGGCTTTCCGAGTGTTGCGAAGCATTGCACAAGTGTCACGACCGTGAGAGGGTGTGTGTGTGCGTTGTGTTGAGCAAAGCTCCGAAGCAAGCTCGGTGAGAAAGATACACAAAAGAAGAAAAAAGTGTAACATATACATAGAGAAAAAGAAAACTTCTAAGCATAGAAAAAAGTGAAAAAAAAAAAGAGAAAAGAAAAAGAAATACAAAAGAGTGTGTGTCCACCGATACAAAGGAGTGCAAAGCTTGTAAGCACTAAGAGAGAAAAGAGAAGAGTGGCATTTGTTCAAATCTTGTTGCTTCTCTCATATGCAACCGAGCTACAGTCTCTCTTGTGTTGGCGCGACACCGAGCTAATAGTCTTCGTTAAGTCCATCTTGTTACTTGCTCACTTCCTTGGTCGCGCTAACCCTATTGTTCTTCCTTGTGTGTGTTTTCGTGTTTTCTTGACATAGATCACCGCTTTTGACATTTGACTTTGGATCTTACCCACATTTGACAATAGACATTTTCTTTGGTTCTTTTCGTTTGCTATCCACTTCCTCACCTACCACCATATAGAGTTCTTAGCCTTTTGCGTGTGCTTTGAGTGTGTGTGTGTGAGTACATATCGGTTATTCTCTAACTTGAACCATTTTCTCGACTTTCTTGCTAGTTTTGACCTTTTGGTAGTTTTCCTTCCACCACATACATATACACCCTTCCTAGTGAGAGCTATCCAATATGACCCCACTAGAAAAGGCCGAGATGAGAGCATATTTCGCCGATTTAGAGGCTCGAGAAGCCAAGATGTCCTCCCAAGACAAAGCCGAGTGTAAATCCTACTTCAAACACCTTGAGAGCAAGAGTGACACACCACATGAGTTGAGTGAGGACGCTTTGATTTCTAACACATTAACCCCTACTCCTCTTGTGTTGTCTTCCTCTTTGTTAGGTTGCTCGGACATCGACGACGCCGTTGCCATGGAGATGAGGGACTCCACTATATGTGAGATGAGTGACTCCACTATATGTGAGATGAGTGATACGCGTACAGCACGCGACCGTTGGGAACCCCAAGAGGAAGGTGTGATGCGTACAGCGGCAAGTTTTCCCTCAGTAAGAAACCAAGGTTTATCAAACCAGTAGGAGCCAAGAAGCACGTTGAAGGTTGATGGCGGCGAAGTGTAGTGCGGCGCAACACCAGGGATTCCGGCGCCAACGTGGAACCTGCACAACACAACCAAAGTACTTTGCCCCAACAAAACAGTGAGGTTGTCAATCTCACCGGCTTGCTGTAACAAAGGATTAGATGTATAGTGTGGATGATGATTGTTTGCAGAGAACAGTAGAACAAGTGTTGCAGTAGATTGTATCGATGTAAAAGAATGGACCGGGGTCCACAGTTCACTAGTGGTGTCTCTCCCATAAGATAAATAGCATGTTGGGTGAACATATTACAGTTTGGCAATTGAAAAATAGAGAGGGCATGACAATGCACATACATGATATGATGAGTATTGTGAGATTTAATTGGGAATTACGACAAAGTACATAGACCGCTATCCAGCATGCATCTATGCCTAAAAAGTCCACCTTCAGGTTATCATCCGAACCCCTTCCAGTATTAAGTTGCAAACAACAGACAATTGCATTAAGTATGGTGCGTAATGTAATCAATAACTACATCCTCGGGCATAGCATCAATGTTTTATCCCTAGTGGCAACAACACATCCACAACCTTAGAACTTTCATCACATCGTCCCATTTAATGGAAGCATGAACCCACTATCGAGCATAAATACTGCCTCTTGGAGTTAAGAGTAAAAACTTGGCCAGAGCCTCTACTAATAACGGAGAGCATGCAAGATCATAAACAACACATAGATATAAATTGATAATCAACATAACATAGTATTCTCTATCCATCGGATCCCAACAAACACAACATATAGCATTACAGATAGATGATCTTAATCATGTTAGGCAGCTCACAAGACCCGACAATGAAGCATAATGAGGAGAAGACAACCATCTAGCTACTGCTATGGACCCATAGTCCAGGGGTGAACTACTCACTCATCACTCCGGAGGCGACCATGGCGGTGAAGAGTCCTCCGTGAGATGAATCCCCTCTCCGGCAGGGTGCCGGAGGCGATCTCCTGAATCCCCCGAGATGGGATTGGCGGCGGCGGCGTCTCTGGAAGGTTTTCCGTATCGTGGCTCTCGGTACTGGGGGTTTCGCGATGAAGACTATTATTTGTAGGCGGAAGGGCATGTCAGGGGGCCACACGGGGGACCCACACGCTAGGGCCGCGTGGGCCCCCCTTGGGCCGCGCCGCCCTAGTGTGGCGGCGCCCCGTGGCCCCACTTCGTCTTCCCTTCGGTCTTCTGGAAGCTTCGTGTGAAAATAGGCCCCTGGGCGTTGATTTCGTCCAATTCCGAGAATATGTCCTTACTAGGATTTCTGAAACCAAAAACAGCAGAAAACAACAACTGGCTCTTCGGCATCTCGTTAATAGGTTAGTGCCGGAAAATGCATAAATATGACATAAAGTATGCATAAAACATGTAGATATCATCAATAATGTGGCATGGAACATAAGAAATTATCGATACGTCGGAGACGTATCAGCATCCCCAAGCTTAGTTTCTGCTCGTCCCGAGTAGGTAAACGATAACAAAGATAATTTCTGGAGTGACATGCCATCATATCCTTGATCATACTATTGTAAGCATATGTAATGAATGCAGCGATCCAAACAATGTAAATGACATGAGTAAACAAATGAATCATAAAGCAAAGACTTTTCATGAATAGTACTTCAAGACAAGCATCAATAAGTCTTGCATAAGAGTTAACTCATAAAGCAATAATTCAAAGTAAAGGTATTGAAGCAACATAAAGGAAGATTAAGTTTCAGCGGTTGCTTTCAACTTGTAACATGTATATCTCATGGATATTTGTCAATATAGAGTAATATAACAAGTGCAATATGCAAGTATGTAGGAATCAATGCACAGTTCACACAAGTGTTTGCTTCTTGAGGTGGAGAGAGATAGGTGAACTGACTCAACATGAAAGTAAAAGAATGGTCCTTCAAAGAGGAAAGCATCGATTGCTATATTTGTGCTAGAGCTTTGGTTTTGAAAACAAGAAACAATTTTGTCAACGGTAGTAATAAAGCATATGTGTTATGTAAATTATATCCTACAAGTTGCAAGCCTCATGCATAGTATACTAATAGTGCCCGCACCTTGTCCTAATTAGCTCGGATTACCTGGATTATCATCGCAATGCACATGTTTTAACCAAGTGTCACAAAGGGGTACCTCTATGCCGCATGTACAAAGGTCTAAGGAGAAAGCTCGCATCGGATTTCTCGCTATTGATTATTCTCAACTTAGACATCCATACCGGGACAACATAGACAACAGATAATGGACTCCTCTTTTATGCATAAGCATGTAGCAACAATTAATTTTCTCATATGAGATTGAGGATATTTGTCCAAAACTGAAACTTCCACCATGGATCATGGCTTTAGTTAGCGGCCCAATGTTCTCCTCTAACATTATGCATGCTCTAACCATTTTAGTGGTAAATCTCCCTTACTTCAGACAAGACGAACATGCATAGCAATTCACATGATATTCAACAAAGAGTAGTTGATGGCGTCCCCAGGAACATGGTTATCACACAACAAGCAACTTAATAAGAGATAAAGTGCATAAGTACATATTCAATACCACAATAGTTTTTAGGCTATTTGTCCCATGAGCTATATATTGCAAAGGTAAAGGATAGAAATTTAAAGGTAGCACTCAAGCAATTTACTTTGGAATGGCGGAGAAATACCATGTAGTAGGTAGGTATGGTGGACACAAATGGCATAGTGGTTGGCTCAAGGATTTTGGATGCATGAGAAGTATTCCCTCTCAATACAAGGTTTAGGCTAGCAAGGTTTATTTGAAACAAACACAAGGATGAACCGGTGCAGCAAAACTCACATAAAAGACATATTGTAAACATTATAAGACTCTACACCGTCTTCCTTGTTGTTCAAACTCAATACTAGAAATTATCTAGACCTTAGAGAGACAAATTATGCAAACCAAATTTTAGCAAGCTCTATGTATTTCTTCATTAATAGGTGCAAAGTATATGATGCAAGAGCTTAAACATGAGCACAACAATTGCCAAGTATCACATTATCCAAGACATTATAGCAGTTACTACATGTATCATTTTCCAATTCCAACCGTATAACAATTTAACGAAGAAGAAACTTTCGCCATGAATATTATGAGTAAAGCCTAAGGACATATTTGTCCATATGCAACAGCGGAGCGTGTCACTCTCCCCACAATGAATGCTAGGATCCATTTTATTCAAACAAAACAAAAACAAAAACAAACAGACGCTCCAAGCAAAGTACATAAGATGTGATGGAATAAAAATATAGTTTCACTAGAGGAACCTGATAATGTTGTCGATGAAGAAGGGGATGCCTTGGGCATCCCCAAGCTTAGACACTTGAGTCTTCTTGATATATGCAGGGGTGAACCACCGGGGCATCCCCAAGCTTAGAGCTTTCACTCTCCTTGATCATATTGTATCATCTCCCTCTCTTGATCCTTGAAAACTTCCTCCACACCAAACTCAAAACAACTCATTAGAGGGTTAGTGCACAATTAAAATTTACATGTTCAGAGGTGACATGATCATTCTTAATACTTCTGAACATTGCACAAAGCTACTGAAAGTTAATGGAATCGAAAAATCCATCAAGCATAGCAAAACAGGCAATGCGAAATAAAAGGCAGAATCTGTCAAAACAGAACAGTTCGTAAAGACGAATTTCTAAGAGGCACCAGACTTGCTCAAATGAAAATGCTCAAATTGAATGAAAGTTGCGTACATATCTGAGGATCACTCACGTAAATTGGCATAATTTTCTGAGTTACCTACAGAGAATTAGTCCCAGATTCGTGACAGCAAAGAAATCTGTTTCTGCGCAGTAATCCAAATCTAGTATGAACCTTACTATCAACGACTTTACTTGGTGACAAGGTATCAACTTGTCAATGCCTATGGATTGTAGGCTAGGGTTTAGTTGGAAGTAGAGGGCAAGTAGATCTCGAAGGTTTCAGCCGAAAAGTACTCGACGATTATGAAAACTAGGGTTTGTAAACAGTGATTCGATGATCTCTGCGTCCCTCGACTCCCCCTTATATAGGAGGCGGAGCCGAGGGATTCGTGCTGTACAAGTTACAAAGTCCGGGAAGGTTTCTAACTCATCCCGTAAGATTACAAATAAGACTTTCTATTACAACTCTAGCTTTCCTTAATATCTTGGGCTTCCGAATCTTCTTATTCTTCGGGTAATGGGCCTTCAGTAAACCCCGGGTACTATCTTCGGCAGGCCCATTTGGGATGCCTATGTCAGTAGCCCCCGAGATTTTGCTTGAATCGTAGGGTCAAGGAAAATCTCTACTGTTTATTTTTATTCGACAGCTTCGACTTTTTCTATATTTCTTCTCATAAACATCTATATTGTACAGGGATGATGGTAGTTGGGGCTAGTTCATCTGACGGATCAGGTACTAGTTAACTACTCTAGTGGCAATCCGCAAAAACCTACTTCAAGATCACGTCCCTGGACATGACCTCGGGATACTGGTGTAAACTTCGACACGTGCCGCTTAAGGTCTTACCATTCTGTCGAGTCCCAGTAAAATTTATCGGGTACCTAACGCGTCCGTTAGGATTTTTCTTCGTATCTGTTGATACGGATAAAAGTAGCAGAGCGCAGTCTTTGGCGATACCACGCCCAGCAGAACGGATCTGGGGTCTTACCTTCGCAAATTTGCGGCATTCAGAAATTGATCGCAACTTCGGCGTTCTGAGAATATATTGTCGAGTGCTTTTTCGGCTGTTGGAATGGCACATTTTATCGAGTCAAAAATGACTTATATTGCCCTCCCGATGGGAGTGTATGTAGAGTTAATTATAACTCGAAATATACTTTTTTGCTCTTCTATCTTTCTTTTTCTCTTTCTTTCTTTCTTTTTTATAATTTCATCGGGCACGCGAGCAGCGTTCCCGATGGGAGTAGCCCCCGAGGCTACAGCCAAGGACTTGTACTTGGGTGTAGGTTCCACGCCTTATGCCGCTATATCTTCTTTTATCTCCCGAAGTTTTATAATTTCTCGGGTGCGCGAACAGCGCTCCCGATGGGAGTAGCCCCCGAGGCTATGAACAAATATTTGTATTTAGTCATAGGCTCACGCCATTTCTATCTTGTCATTCTGGATCTTTTCCTTTTTTCCAAAGTAGCCCCCGAGCATTTGATCAAAAACTTGTATTTGATCAAAGGCTCAGCATTATTTTTCCATGTCGCCTTTTATGAAGCTGTTCAGTCGAATTTTTTCTTCTGCCAAGGTGACGTTATTGCTGACGATAGCCACGATTGCTAGTCAGAAATTTGCGACAAGTCTTTTCTCGCTGCCATGCGGGCCCAATTGATCCACTATCTTGACACGTCGTGCAAGTGGGGGACACACGTCCTCCGCTTTTTCTGGCGCACGCACCGTAACTTCCCCAACGTTGAGTTACTTTTTTACCCTTGTTGCCACGTGGCTATCATCTGTCACACATTTTCCTTATCCAACGGTTCGTCGTTTCACCGCACCCCTATATAAGACCGTCTTCTTCCTCCTTGAGCACTTCCGCTCGCGCCGTCCTCCTTCTCTCATCTGCAAATTTCCTCCTGCGATCCACAACCTCCTAAGCTCCTCGCCTCCAAACTGCAAACCCTGCGCCATTGTTGATGCCACCGCGTCGATTGACAAGGCACAGCACGCCGGAATCCTCCATGGCCGCCGTGGATCTTGGGGCGGCGGAGTGGGAAAGATCGAAAATTTCCACTCAAGACATCAACATGCTGAAGAAGCTGGGGATCAGCAAGAAACCCAAGGCATTGTGCTTCCCCAGTGAGGAGAGCTACCCAACCCCTCCAATGGGGTACCGGGTAAGTTTTGTCGATCACCTCATCCGCGGTCTGTCCGCCCCCATTCATCCTTTTCTCCGTGGACTGCTTTTTATCTACGGTCTGCAACTCCACCACCTCACGCCAAACTCCATTCTTCACATCTCCATTTTCATCACTCTTTGCGAGGCCTTCCTTGGCGTCCAGCCTAACTGGGCGCTATGGAAGCGCATTTTCTTCTGCCGCCGTAATGGCTCGCCCAATGTCGCCTATAATATAGGCGGCGTTGTAATTTCTGTTCGGCCCACTGTTGACTACTTCAACGTCAAGCTTCCTAACTCAGTTCAAGGATGGCGCAAGAAGTGGTTGTACATTCAGGAGGAGAACCATGGATGTGCGGAGGACAACATCCCTCCTTTTGATGGCGCCGAGAAAATCTTTCGCCGCCGCTCCTGGGACGCGGAGGCCACCGAAGAAGAAAGGGCGTCGACAGAAACCTTGATGGCTCGTATCCACGAGTTGCAAAATACTCGCGGCAAAGAGTTATCGGGTGTCCAAATCACTGCATACTTTCTTAGGACTAGAGTGCAGCCGCTTCAGGCTCGCAAATATTCTCTCTGGAAATATGCCGGCGACAAGGACGTAAATCGGCTGTCGTTGAATTTGGAGGTCAAGGATTTAGAAAGACTTGTCCGAAAAATTTCATCTCTCAGCAAAAAAGATGCTGTCCCTTCTTCTTGCCGTGTGACACCATTCAGCGCCGCCAATCCACTTCCCAAGGTAATCTTTGTCTATTGTCTTGTTGTTGCTTTGCTATCTTTTTTGTAACTTCTTTTCTGACATCTCTCCCTGTTTTATTTTGCACAGAATCATCCAGACCTTGTCTCGCTTCCTCTTCCTGAAGGTGGAGAAGTCGAAGAAAGGGCCATTGTCACTGATGACAATCAAGAAGCTCCGTCTTTTGTGAATGAACCCGTGGATTCTCGAAAATCTGCGGGATCTTCCGAAGGCACTGCGTCGGCACTATCTCCTCCTCCCGCTGTTTCTCCAAAAGGCAAAAGGAAGAGGAATGACGTCGAAGATTCCGGCACTTCCAAAGCCGAAGAAGTTGATCCTTCACGTCAGAAGGCAACTTATGATCCATATCTCGCATCCCTCATCAGCTCGTAAGTCACCTTGATTTCCCCTTATTTCTGTAGTCGAAGTTTTTTGTCTCATCTTGCTTTTTATGCTGTCGATCTTTAATCGCAGTGATGATGAGGAAGAAGTACCAACTCGTGACGTGGCTCCTCGGACGAGCGCGTCACATACTTTACTTGTTTCGGAGATGCCAATTGAAGGAGAAGAATCCTCGCCTCCTCAACAAAACGTCGTCACCACCACTCCTCCTTCAAGCCCCCTTGCTCCTTCACCAAAAAGGACAAGGGTTGAAACGATCATCGAGCCTGCCCCTCAATTGGGTAGCTCTTCTCATTCGCTCTTAGATGATGTAAGTTTTTGACTTTCCTGCTAGTATCTATATTTCCTCTGTTTACTTCTTTTTGTGCCTTCATATTTTTCTCGTACCGATATTTTCTTTCTCTGTTCTTCTTTGACAGCCCATGATCAAAGAGCTTGTTCGCATTGGATCCCAATTCATTGGGTACCGTGAATATGCCAGCAGGACTGAAGGTAACAACTTTTTTGCTGTCATTGTTTCTAATCTTCTTGCTCCTATTTTTGTCGCAATTTTGACTGTCCTTTTCTATTTTGGCAGAGAAACTTGCAGAGGCCAACAGGCTTGCCGACACTCTTGCTCAGAAATTGGAGCAAAGTGAAACGGCTCGCAAGAAAGCCGAACTTGATGCTAGCCAAGCAAAAGTAGAGGCTGATGAGGCCAAAGCAAAAGCTGCTAGTGTCGAAGAACTGCAGAAGAAACTTGATGATGCTGAAGCTGCTTTAAACGAGCACAAAGCCGCACAGGACACCCGTGAAAAGGGAATCCTCAAGCGCTTGAACACACAAAATCGTCGCTTCCTCGGTAACTTTGTTGATCCCTTCTATTTTTCTTAAGACTTGCTTTCTTTTGTTTTTACTTGCTGTCAACTAACATATAATTTCTATGGCAGGTCAAACAAGCCAAGATTTTGACCTTGAGAATCCCACCAATGATCCTCTCGCTTGACGCAGCCTTGTCTTATCCTGGAGTTTCATGGCCAAGAAATTCGCGAAGGCGTGGTGAATGCCGACGCAGATTGTCGAAGTTGTTCCCCTACTTCTTCCCGAAGAAAGAGGAGCCTAAGACTTTCCTTGCCCTTGCCAAGGACTTCAATCCACCAGAGGATCTTGGACCGAAGATGCGCCAGAGAACATGAAGGTTGCTGTTGAGAACACTATTGCCTTGAGTCGATGACCAACAAACTGTTGACTGGATGAAGGTAGGCGACACCGAGCAGATAGAACAATCAAAATGGAGGTCGTTGATCAAGGCAGCCAAGCCCAACACGAAGAAAATCCTGGCCTATCTCGGGATCAAGCCATCTTCAACTCCTAGCTCATCAAGGCCGGAGGTCTAGTTGAATGCCTTTGCTTTTTCTTTCCTTTGCTTTCTCTATTTCTTTTTCTTTGTTGTCGCCATTTTAGCCTTGGCAACAATTACCCTGTTAGTCCCTTTGGAGAACTTCTTTTGTAATGTCCGTGTAAACTTTCTAGAAATCAATGAAATTCCTCTTGGTACTATCATTGATCCTGGGACTTTCTTTTCCAGTTAATATTTGATAATTATTCGACCAACCCTTGCTCTGCCGATGCTTCACCTGCGTCTTCCTTCTCGAAGAAAATACTAGTCGATGATAATCCCCTCGAAGGTTCTTCAAGCAAACATTTGTCGGAAGATTTGCAAGAACTTCGACAACAACTTCAATCCATGAAGAAACAAACTCTGGCAATGATGGAACAATCTCGGAAAGCGTCCGAACAAGAAAAACTTGCTCTCCAACAAGCCAAAGAGGCTATGGCTGCCAAGGATACTGCTGTATTGGAAGCAAAGGGAGCCACTACCCGAGAAAATAGCATGCTCAAGTTAATGTTGGAAGCTAGCACAGATATGTTAGGTATGTTTTTCCAACCTCACAATGCCTCCTCTTTATTTTGCTGTGCCCCCCTTCAAATTTCTTGCCTTGTCGCTTAATAGGCTCGGTTCTTGATGCTGCCGCCGAAGATCGAAGAGTAAACGAGAGAACAAATCTTCTTGTCAATCTTTCCCTTAACCATGGCTGTTTATTCTGGGCCACCTCGAACGAACCCAGCAAATTGTCAGGTTCCAAGATCGTGCTTGCCAAGTGCGCGAATTTCTCAATTTTTGCACGACAACATTAACCCTTGTTTACAAGACTTTGTTTCCTCGAAATGAGGTTCCCAAAACTCTTCCTGAATTGCTGGAGATATTCAGAGATGCTCCCCGCATTCATAATTTTGTGCGAGCTCAATTGACTGCTGGAGCAAGGTTCGCCATGATTATGATAAATATTTGTCATCCAAAATTAGACCTGACGAAGATTGTTGCTGATTGCCTGGCCAAGAAATCGCGGCGAAAAAATGATATTGACACAATCAATGAGATGGTAACTCCTGTGGCCGAGTCGATGATAGATGAGCTTCTTCGGATGGACTCAGAATTCTTCGTCAAGGGGTCCTATGCTGAACATAAAACAACCAGAGGCTTGTCCATAGATAGTATTTTAGGCTTTGACTGATTTGTACCATATTGCAAAACCTTGTGTCTCTATCTTTTTTGATTTCTTTTTTATTTCCGAAGAAATTTGTTGTATATTGCAAAGTGCTCTATATTGTTGGAGCCCCCGAGCCTTCTGGCTAGAGTTTGTACTTGTTTTTCCATCTCGAAGATTTTTCCTTCTGTTGTAATAAGACATCTTTGTTTTTTCATTGATGGATTGCAAGCCCTCGAGTATCTTAGTGTCGAAGTTCTATATTTTTGTTGCGAGGTTCTTGGACCAAAGCAATAAGATTTTTGACGTGTACACTATATTTATAATTGTTAGCTTCCGATTTTTATATTTGGCGAGGTATTAGTGTACCAAGGCGAAATATTTCGGTAAGTCTAGTTTGTCTATATTGTACGTATTTTGAGACTTGAAGGCGTTGAGCCCCCGAGCATGTCGAAGAATAAGAAGTATATCTCCACTATCTTTATTATATTGCAGCACCGCGAGCCCGCCTCATTAAAAACCTTTCCGGCCCCACTCGGTGCCCCGAAAAGGAAAAGAGTGCGTCTGAAAACTCGCGGGCGTTTCAGTACATTGTATTTTTACAGAGAAGGACTATATTTCAGCTCTAGGCGTAGAACCGCCTGAGCTGCGCCATGTTCCAGGAGTTTTTCTCGGGAGCCCCTGTCTTCTTGTCCTTGATCCTGTATGCGCCTCCGTCGATGACTTCCGTGACAACGTAAGGCCCCAACCATGGTGATTCGAGCTTCTCAGTACTTTTTTGATTTAACCCCAAGACCAAATCCCCAACTTGAAAAGATCTTGGCCTTAACCGTCGACTGTGGTAGTTTTTGAGGTCTTGCTGGTATTTGGTGACTCGTGAAAGTACTTCATCTCGAGTTTCGTCGAGTGCGTCCATATCATCCTCCCGAGCTTTTTGTGATGTTTCTTCGTCATACTCTGTTACTCTTGGAGAATCATGCTCTATTTCAATTGGTAGTACTGCTTCGGCTCCGTGGACGAGAAAAAACGGAGTTTCTTGTGTCGCCGTATTTGGTGTTGTTCGGATGCTCCACAAAACACTTGGCAATTCCTCTGGCCAAATATGTCGAGCTTTTTCAAGCGGTCCTAGCAGGCGCTTTTTGAGGCCGTTGCAGATGATTCCATTGGCTTTCTCGACTTGTCCGTTAGTTTGCGGGTGCCCAACTGACGCAAAGTGCAATTTAATGCCTACTTCTGTGTAGTATTCCTTGAATTCCTTGGATGTGAAGTTTGAACCATTATCTGTGACAATGCTATGAGGCACTCCAAACCGAAAAACCAGGCCTTTCACAAACTTTATTGCCGATGCTGCATCTGGTGAATTTATTGGCTTCGCTTCTACCCACTTGGTGAATTTGTCGACAGCGACCAGCAAGTACTCATACCCTCCTGGCGAAGCTTTGTGCAACTTGCCCACCATATCAAGTCCCCATTGGGCAAAGGGCCACGACAATGGTATTGGTGTTAATTCCGCCGCTGGAGAGTGAGGTTTTGCAGCAAATCTTTGACACGCGTCGCAAGTTCTTACTATTTCCTTGGCATCCTCGATTGTTGTCAACCAATAGAATCCTGCCCGAAAAACTTTGGCTGCAATAGCTCGACTACTTGCGTGGTGGCCACATATTCCTTCGTGTACATCCTTCAGAATTATTCTTCCTTCCTCGGGTGTGACACACCTTTGCATAACACCTGAAATACTTCGCTTGTATAACTCCCCCTTGATCACTGTGAAAGCTTTGGATCGTCGAATAATTCGCCTGGCCTCAACTGGATCGTCGGGTATTTCTTTCCTGAGGATATATGATATATACGCTTGCATCCAAGGAACTTCTACCATCATCACAAGTTCTTGGTCCTCTTCATCCTCCGTAGTTTGTTTGAGGGGCGCCGAAGTTTTTCCTTCCTTTGCTTTTTTCTGCACCTTTTTCGACTTCGTGGATCTCTCCGCTATTTCTTCCCAAAATACTCCTAGCGGGATTGGGAGGCACTGCGATCCGATGTTTGCGAGAACGTCGGCTTCATCATTGCTCAATCTACTGATGTGATTTACCTCACACCCATCAAACAGCTTCTCAAGCTCATTGTACACCTCCTTGTATGCCATCATGCTATCATTGACTGCGTCACATTGGTTCATAACTTGCTGAGCCACCAATTGTGAGTCGCCAAAGATTTTTAGTCGAGTTGCACCGCAAGCTTTCGCCATCTTCATCCCTTGTATGAGGGCTTCATATTCTGCTTCATTGTTGGATGCGTTAGGGAACGTCATCCGAAGGACGTATTTCAATTTGTCGCCTTCAGGTGATATAAGTACTACTCCTGCGCCAGCTCCTTCTGCTCTCTTGGACCCATCGAAGTTCATGGTCCAAGTTCTCGACAAATCTGGGGGTCCCGTGTTTTGTAGCTCCATCCACTCTGCAATGAAATCTGGCAGAACTTGCGACTTGATTGCCTTCCTTTTTTCATACGTGATGTCCCGAGGGGAAAGTTCTATTCCCCAAAGGGAGACACGCCCTGTAGCTTCTGGATTGTTTAGTATATTTGAAAGAGGTGCTTCGTTGACTACTATTATCGGGTGTGCCGAAAAATAGTGGCGCAACTTCCTTGCCGTTGCAATTACTCCATATGCTAGTTTCTGGTACTGCGGGTACCGCTGTTTGGAAGGCGATAAAACTTCACTGATGAAATATACTGGCCTTTGCACTCCATGGAGTTTTCCTTCTTCTTCTCTTTCAACGACTAGCACCGTGCTAACCACTTGGGGCGTGGCTGCAATATGCAGTAGGAGAGGTTCCTTTTCCTTCGGCGCCACCAAGATTGGTGGTGTCGAGATTGTGCGCTTCAAATCCTAGAAAGCTCTGTCGGCCTCTTCGTTCCACTGGAATTTCTCTCCTTGCTTTATCAGAGCGTAAAATGGTAACGTTTTTTCTCCCAGCCTGGCGACGAATCTGCTCAAAGCTGCGACTCGCCCAGTTAGCTGCTGTATTTCTTTCAACTTTGTTGGCTTCCTCATTGTTACGATAGCCTGTATTTTGTCGGGATTTGCTTCAATCCCTCTTGCTGAAACTAGAAACCCCAGAAGTTCTCCTGCTGGAACGCCAAAAGAACACTTCGTCGGGTTCAGCTTGAGGCAGAATTTGTCGAGGTTGTCAAAGGTTTCCTTGAGATCCTCGATCAGCGTTGCCCCCTTTTTTGACGTTATGACGACATCGTCGATGTATACTTGCACGTTTTTCCCTATCTATGTCGCCAAACACTTCTGCATCATCCTCTGATATGTTGCTCCCGCGTTTTTCAGACCAAAGGGCATTGTTCTGTAGCAAAACACGCCATAAGGTGTGATGAACGCTGTCTTTACTTCATCTTCTTCTTTCAATCTGATCTGGTTGTAACCAGAATATGCGTCCAGGAAGGAAAGACGTTCACATCCAGCCGTGGAGTCGATAATTTGATCGATCCTCGGGAGGGGAAAGTGATCCTTTGGACAATGTTTATTGAGACACGTAAAGTCGACGCACATGCGAAGGACCTTAGTGTTTTTCTTCGGCACCAACACAGGATTTGCTACCCATGTGGCTTCTGTGTGCAACTCCTTGATAAAACCAGCTTCTCGTAGTCGATCGATTTCTGACAGCATGGCCTTGCGGTTTGGTTCCGAAAAACACCGCAAGGGTTGTTTGATTGGTCTCGCTAGTGGATCCAATTTTAGGTGGTGCTCGGCAAGTTCCCTGGGTACTCCTGGCATGTCAGCTGGACACCATGCGAAGATTTTCCAGTTCTCATGGAGGAACTCGACGAGCGCGCTTTCCTATGCGAGGTCCATGTCGTTTGCGATGGACGTCGTCATTTTCGGGTCTGTCGGGTGAATCTGCACCTCCTTAGAATTTTTCTCGGTATTGAAAGTTGATTCTTTATTTGGCCTTCCAACGTCTGGCAGCACGTCGTAGTCAGTCATACTCCTTGACGCCAAATACTCAGCTTGCATCCCGAAAGTTTCTGATATCCGATGAAAATCCTTATCGCACTTATCGGCTAAGGCGAAGCTTCCTTTGACTGTGATTGGTCCCTTCGGTCCAGGCATCCTCCACAACAGGTATGTATAGTGTGGTACCGCCATAAATCTAGCATATGCTGGTCGTCCCAACAGAGCGTGGTACTGCGACGGAAAATCCACAACTTCAAACTCCAGCTTCTCGATTCTATAATTTTCTCGGGTTCCAAACTGAAGTCGAGATTGATCTTCCCCAATGGATAACTTGGTTTTTCCGGTGTGATACCATGGAACCTCGTGTCTGTTGGCTTCAAGTTTGCTAGGGATATGTTCATTTTCCTCAATGTATCTGCATACATAAGGTTTAAGCTGCTGCCGCCATCTATGAACACTCGAGAGACATCAAATCCCGCAATAACTGCTGGTAAGATAAGTGCTGACTGCCCTGGTCGAGAAACTTGCTGCGGATGATCTGCTATGGTGAAGCCAATATCTTGCCCTGACCAATTAAGATACTCGACCGTTGGTGGAGGCATTTTTTCTGCCATGAACACCTGTCGTGAGATTACTTTCTGAGCTCTATTGGATGGCCTTCCCTTCTGAATCATCGACACCGCTCCATTAGAGTTAGGATCAACGTAAGGTGGTGGTGGAGGTGCTGCCGCTATTCTGAGCTGATGTCGATTATCTTCGTAATCGCGGGAGGAGGTGGCAAGTGAATCTCGCTTCGGGTTCTCGAGGATTTCTCTGTGCTGCCCTAGCGTTAGCGTGTAATGACCACCTTAACATTGCCTGGAAATTGCGACAATCTTTCTGCAGATGTCCCGACCGTCTTTTTCCGTTCGTCGAGGAAAAAGTGCATCCGACACGGCCCATTCATCATCTCTTCAGAGACACGAAAGGCCTCGGGAACCTAGGCCCGCTATTTTGCTCGTTGTTTCGAGAATCGTCTCTATTATCGCCTCGCTGCTCATTGCTTCTTTGATAATCATCTCTGTTGTTTCCTCCTGTGTTTGCCCGAAAACCTGCCGAAATCTGTCCTGGAGCATCATAGTTCGGGTACTGCCGAGGAAATCGTCGCCTCGGTTGATAATTTCGACCACGGTCCTCCTCTGGCGACCTGTGCCGTTTGTTGTGGACAGCATCTTCTCCATCTGCCCATCTGTTTGCTATTTCCATTAACGCGGATACTGTCTTTGGGTTGGTCCTTCCCAAGTCCTCGACAAAATCTCCACGCCTGATTCCTGCGACAAACGCATCTATCGCTCTTTCGTCAGATATATTTTCTGCCGAGTTTTTGATGATGTTCCACCTTTGGATATATTTTCTCATTGGCTCGTCT
Source organism: Lolium perenne (assembly GCF_019359855.2). Lineage (NCBI taxonomy): Eukaryota > Viridiplantae > Streptophyta > Magnoliopsida > Poales > Poaceae > Lolium > Lolium perenne. The sequence goes on from NC_067245.2 coordinate 133,249,252, forward strand.
GGCTTTTGTCGACATGCTCTCAACTCCTCTAACGACGCAGGTTTTTTGCACGTGGACCTGAAGTTCTTGACGAACACGTCCTCGAAGCTTTCCCAACTGTCGATAGATCCTGGAGGGAGTTTCTTTATCCAAGACCGTGCGGCTCCACTCAAATGCACCTGGATGCTTTGCATAGCTGTTGCTCTGGTTCCTCCTGTGAGTTTCACCGTCTCGAGATAATCAACTAGCCAATCTTCTGGATCTTGAAGGCCGTCGAATTTTTTGAAATTATCAGGCAACTTGAATCCCGAAGGTACTCGAGTTTTTCGCACTCTCCTCGTGAAGCACGGCAAACCGCACATATCCTCGTCGTTTAACTCTGGGGACTGTCGATGTTCTCTTCTGCTTTGTCGCGCTCTATCGACCCTTGCTTGTGATGCCGTATCTCTTGCTCCACTTGGTCCTTCAGGAGCTGCTGCTGCTGCCGCAGGTCGTGGACTATTTTGCCTTGCTGTTCCTTCGGGAGGTGTTGATACAAACGCCGTCCCCATGGCACCAACTCCTGCTATCGCCATGTTGTAAAGTGTTTCCCTTGGATCCCCTGGAGGTGGTTTAGATGCGAGGATAAAAGCATGTGTCGCCATATACCCAGCCTCTGGTGTCTTAGGGATGATGTTTCCTCTTGTATCTATCGACATAAAGGACATGTCGAGGTTTTGGACCAGGTGCTCTCTTTCTGCTTCGGGTATGTGTTGTAACCTTGATCTTGCTCTGTTCCGAGCTTCCCTGTGGCTATCACCCGAAGTTCTAGATTGTCGACTCAACTCTGCCCTTCTCCTGCTGGATGCAGAAGCTGCCTCCTTTCTTCTATTTAACTCAGCTGCCTGTTTTTCCAATTCTCTTGCAGCTCGTGCGAGCCTATATTGATATGCTTGTAATTCCTCTGGCGTGGCTGTGGTGGCCATTGGTTCTGAGCCGTCCATAGCTCTCGCGGCTCTATCCCATGCTGCTTGTGGGAGTCGAACTCTGTGTCGCGGCTGTGGCCCGACGTATTTATTGCCCAAACCTCGTCGCAGATCGGAGGGATCGACGTATGGATTTCCCAGATCGTCGAAAGCCTCGGATGTTTCCTCTTGGTCATTGCTTGACTCTCCAATGACATAAATCTGATGATATTTTGTATTCAGATCTATGTTGGGTTTGGTGACACCATCGTTGAGATTGGTGAAGACCTTGCCCACTATAGTAGATTTGTCGATGAAGTCGTAACTGTCGACACTGCTTGAGCCATCGCTTATATATGAGTCCGCAGATGACTCAAACGACATGTCGCTGAAGATCTTGGCGAGTTTCTCTCTTGCCCTGATGCTGATGTAGCGTGACGACGAAGTTTCTTCTTCTCCTGATTCGGTTGACGATGTATAGCTTGAAAAATCGGAATCGACCGCCGATGATCCCGACGAAATCGGAATTTCGACACGATACGATCCTTCTTTCTCGACGCGAAAGTGAAACCTTCCGAACGTCATCTCCATAGGCTCCGCCAGATACGCATATGCATCCAAACGGGAGGGTGGGTGAGGAACAAAATCGACAGAACCAGCAGCGATCTGTTTACCTCGATCCATTGCGTTTCTTGCGGTTGATGATGTCGAAGATCTTGAACGTGCCATCGAGATAAGATCCTTACGCCTCTAGTTCCCACAGATGGCGCCAATTGACAAGGTATCAACTTGTCAATGCCTATGGATTGTAGGCTAGGGTTTAGTTGGAAGTAGAGGGCAAGTAGATCTCGAAGGTTTCAGCCGAAAAGTACTCGACGATTATGAAAACTAGGGTTTGTAAACAGTGATTCGATGATCTCTGCGTCCCTCGACTCCCCCTTATATAGGAGGCGGAGCCGAGGGATTCGTGCTGTACAAGTTACAAAGTCCGGGAAGGTTTCTAACTCATCTCGTAAGATTACAAATAAGACTTTCTATTACAACTCTAGCTTTCCTTAATATCTTGGGCTTCCGAATCTTCATATTCTTCGGGTAATGGGCCTTCAGTAAACCCCGGGTACTATCTTCGGCAGGCCCATTTGGGATGCCTATGTCACTTGGCACAACAATGCACAAAACTAAGATAAGGAGAGGTTGCTACAGTAGTAACAACTTCCAAGACTCAAATATAAAATAAAAGTGCAGTAGTAAAATCATGGGTTGTCTCCCATAAGCGCTTTTCTTTAACGCCTTTCAGCTAGGCGCAGAAAGTGTATATCAAGTATTATCAAGAGACGAAGTGTCAACATCATAATTTTCACAATTTGTCTCATTGGGGCTCTTAGATGCTCCCTTATCTATAGTGGTTTTAAGAGCTTTATCAATTTTAGGCCTATAATAACTTTTTGGTTTAGGCACCTTAGAGACATACACGAACTTTTGCTCCTTACCCACATAAGCTTTCTCTCTAAACTTTATAGATGAAAAGGTTGAACCCAATGTTCCCATAGCCTCTTCAAGTTCACTAATCCTTTCGGTTTGATTATCATGGATAGCACAAGATTCAAAGATGGCGATTCTCTCATTAATTCCACCTAGAGATTTATCAAGTTTATCAGTGCTATCAAGTAATGCTCCCAAAGTAGTATCAATACTTGGAAGGTTTTGCTCAATGGTTTCCAACTTTTTCATGACATCTTCAAGAGAGGTTTCAATTTTAACTTCATTAACAGGTGGTATTCCAAATAAACTCTCAATAATTCAACTAGCTTCTAAGGCAGGAATACCTAGGAAGTTACCTCCCGCGAGATAATCAAGAACATACCTATTCCAGCTAGAGATACCAACATAAAAATTCCTCAGTAGGATAGTGGTGGAGTGTTTCTTAGTGCACCTATTATGGGCATCACTAATTCTATACCAAGTATCTTTTAAACATTCTCCCCCTTTTTGCTTAAACGCACGAACTTCAACTTCAGGATTACTCATTTTAGCAATAGTAAATAAAGCAAACTAGATAAAGTAAATGCAAGTAACTAATTTTTTTGTGTTTTTAATATAGCAAACAAGATAGCAAATAAAGTAAAACTAGCAACTAATTTTTTTTTGTATTTTGATTTAGTGCAGCAAACAAAGTAGTAAATAAAGTAAAGCAAGACAAAAACAAAGTAAAGAGATTGGGATGTGGAGACTCCCCTTGCAGCGTGTCTTGATCTCCCCGGCAACGGCGCCAGAAATTTACTTGCTGGCGTGTAGTTGACGTGAGAGTTAGAAATCTTTGTAGTGTAACTTTTCTTCAGGTCCCCGGCAACGGCGCCAGAAAACAGTCTTGATACGCGTACAGCACGCGACCGTTGGGAACCCCAAGAGGAAGGTGTGATGCGTACAGCGGCAAAGTTTTCCCTCAGTAAGAAACCAAGGTTTATCGAACCAGTAGGAGCCAAGAAGCACGTTGAAGGTTGATGGCGGCGAAGTGTAGTGCGGCGCAACACCAGGGATTCCGGCGCCAACGTGGAACCTGCACAACACAACCAAAGTACTTTGCCCCAACGAAACAGTGAAGTTGTCAATCTCACCGGCTTGCTGTAACAAAGGATTAGATGTATAGTGTGGATGATGATTGTTTGCAGAGAACAGTAGAACAAGTATTGCAGTAGATTGTATCGATGTAAAAGAATGGACCGGGGTCCACAGTTCACTAGTGGTGTCTCTTCCATAAGATAAATAGCATGTTGGGTGAACAAATTACAGTTGGGCAATTGACAAATAGAGAGGGCATGACAATGCACATACATGATATGATGAGTATTGTGAGATTTAATTGGGCATTACGACAAAGTACATAGACCGCTATCCAGCATGCATCTATGCCTAAAAAGTCTACCTTCAGGTTATCATCCGAACCCCTTCCAATATTAAGTTGCAAACAACAGACAATTGCATTAAGTATGGTGCGTAATGTAATCAATAACTACATCCTCGGATATAGCATCAATGTTTTATCCCTAGTGGCAACAGCACATCCACGACCTTAGAACTTTCTGTAACTGTCCCAGATTTAATGGAGGCATGAACCCACTATCGAGCATAAATACTCCCTCTTGGAGTTAAGAGTAAAAACTTGGCCAGAGCCTCTACTAATAACGTAGAGCATGAAAGATCATAAACAACACATAGATATAAATTGATAATCAACATAACATAGTATTCTCTATCCATCGGATCCCAACAAACACAACATATAGCATTACATATAGATGATCTTGATCATGTTAGGCAGCTCACAAGACCCGACAATGAAGCATAATGAGGAGAAGACAACCATCTAGCTACTGCTATGGACCCATAGTCCAGGGGTGAACTACTCACTCATCACTCCGGAGGCGACCATGGCGGTGAAGAGTCCTCCGGGAGATGAATCCCCTCTCCGGCAGGGTGCCGAAGGCGATCTCCTGAATCCCCCGAGATGGGATTGGCGGCGGTGTCGTCTCTGGAAGGTTTTCCGTATCGTGGCTCTCGGTACTGGGGGTTTCGCGATGAAGACTATTTGTAGGCGGAAGGGCAGGTCAGGGGGGCACACGGGGGCCCCACACGCTAGGGCCGCGCGGGCCCCCCTTGGGCCGCGCCGCCCTAGTGTGGCGGCGCCCCGTGGCCCCACTTCGTCTTCCCTTCGGTCTTCTGGAAGCTTCGTGTGAAAATAGGCCCCTGGGCGTTGATTTCGTCCAATTCCGAGAATATTTCCTTACTAGGATTTCTGAAACCAAAAACAGCAGAAAACAGCAACTGGCTCTTCGGCATCTCGTTAATAGGTTAGTGCCGGAAAATGCATAAATATGACATAAAGTATGCATAAAACATGTAGATATCATCAATAATGTGGCATGGAACATAAGAAATTATCGATACGTCGGAGACGTATCAATGAGCGACTCCACTATATGTGAGATGAGTGACTCCACTATATGTGAGATGAGTGCATCCACTATATGTGAGCTTGAGTGCATACACTTCGAGAGCATGAGTGATACACCACATGAGATGAGAGAGGTAGTTGATAGGTCATGTGAGGCCATTTCGAATTCTAACAACTTACCCTCTATCTCTAGTGTGTTTCCTTGTGTCTCATTAGCTCCCATGGATGAAGAGACGCCGATCATGGAAAAGAAGATGTACATGGTGCATGAAGACGATGATATCACACCATGCTTGATTGAAGATGAACATGGAGGCCACATGGAGCCTACCTCTTCCACAACACCCACTTCAAATGAGTCGGACTACAAAGGTACCTATATGGGTGTTGATGATGCCATGATCCCACTAGTGGACATGATGATTTGTGAGTGCATGCATGAGTTGGATGATCCTATTGCCATGTCATATGCTTCTTTCACTTTCCCTTGTGATACTTGTGATACCACCATTTTTGATCATGTGGAAGTAGTTGCTTATGATAATATGTCCATGCCATGCTATGAGTGTTTCGATTTCTATCCTATTGCTTGCAATATGTTGAACAATTGCTCTTTCCCATGTTTTGCTTGCAATGAAAATGATGATGCTAATTCTTGTGTTGTGACAACCTTGACGAACAATTGCTCTTTCCCTAGGTTTGTCGACAACCATGATATAATGTTGAACATGTTTTGCTCTAAATGCTTGCAATACTCTCCCATTAATGCAACCAAAATGTTGAATACTTGCTCTTTCCAATGCTTGGTTTGCAATGATGTTAATATGCTTGTAAATGAGATTGCCCCCATAGCTCTCTCAAATTTTGGAGACTTTGCCTATATCCATGATGAGCATGTTCTTGTGTTTACCCCGCATATTCACCATATCTATTATGATGCTTTGCTTAATGCTAATGGTGATGTGCAAAAGAGATGGACCATCATGATGAATGATGTCTTCATATACCATGCACACACGTTCTTTGCTTTGCCTATTGTGTGTGTAGGTGCAAGAATGCCAATGTCAACCTCGATTGAGCACGAGTTGACAAAGAGATCTCTAGAGAGCATAATACAAGTAAGTTCAAGATCGAACCCGGCTCTAATACCTTTCCCATGCTTTGCATTGAACATGCCGAACAATTTCTCTTTCTTGTGGTTCTTTTGCAAGCATGATGATGTGATTCTTACCGTTGGTGTTGCTTCAACCAAGTTGACCAATTCCTATTTCATTTGGTTTGTTGGCACACACGGTTGTGTAGATGTTGTTTTGGTGAACGTTTTGGAAGATATGTTGTGTGTTGCACCAAATATGAGGACCAATTTCTCTTTCCAATGGTTTGTGTGCACACATGTTGATGATATTTTGGACACTCTTCCGTATGTGTTTTTGCCAAATTCTCCACTTGTTGCTTCAAGGATGTTGAAAAATTTCTCTTTCCGATGCCTTGAGAGCAACAATGAAAATGAGTTTCTACATGAGATGGACACCATGGTCGTCTCACAATTTGGAGTTTTTGTGTTTCCACATTTGGAAGATGTTCATACGGAGTTCTTACACATTGACCTTGCACATGCATTTTTCTTGATAAATTTATGTTGTGCTAACGGTGTTGTGAACATGAATGGACATGTTGTTGATGATATGCTCCTCTATCACGCACACATATACTTTGCTTGGTCTTTGTTGTGTGAAGATACACGTGACATATGGATGAGCGTCAACGAATGGGTTCAACCCCATACATCTACTACACAAGATCTCTCAATGAGAGCACAACGACATCTTGCTAAGGTGACCTCCTTCTACTTGCGCTATCTTGCTAAACCCGTGGAACATTGGCTATGCTTTGAGTGTTGCTTGGCTTTTCTTGTGCTATTGATAGGGCTCTTGACAAGTGAAGCGACATTTAAGCGTGGTTCTCGTCTACCTCCTATACAAGTTCATGAAGAGCTATCGTCGAGGACGACTCTTTTTCAAGTGGGGGGAGATGATACGGGGCGACCTTCGGTCTTCACCGCATCATGTGCTTCATCGCCAAGACGGCACGCAAAGGTGAATCTTCTCCTTTACGCGTGCCTCAAATTGCCTATTTGGAACGATATACTACTTCATACTCCGTCATACCTTGATCATATGAACTCGACGACAAGTACGGAAGGAAGAGAGGATGGCACGGAGACCCGAGGACGCAAGGCCGATGTCACGGAGGCATGGAAGAGAAGAAGGAAGAGGAAGGGCTGGATGCTCCAGGCCGGCACTGCAGCTGCACCATAGCCGGCACTGCCGCCCCCGCCGGCACTGCCGCTGCACCAAAGTCGGCACTGCCGCCCACTCCGGCACTGCCGCCCTCCCCACGCCGGCACTGCCGCCGAGGTCGTGACCACTTACAATATAAACCCTAGCTACCACATGTATGGCTGTGTGCTTGTATCTTTGTTTCCCCAAAATACCCCTCCTTAGTGGTTCCCTATAAATAGGCCTCCACCCCCACCTTCATGAGGGAGAGATGATGTTTAGATGAATTGGCTTATGCCTCTATTATCCCCTTGTGGATTTGGGTAACCCCCACCTTAGATTAATTTCTATTGTACCACCCGGGCTCCTTATCGAATCCTATTGTATATCTCTTTGGTGACTTCTACCAATCTTGATCTTTTGCTTGCACTTCTACCTATTTGGTCTTTTGCTTGCACTTCTATCGATTTTGGTCTTTTCACCCTTCTAGATTCATAGGATCTTCGATTCGTCGATCTTTTTGCGGGACTTCTACCGAAAGGTCTTTTCCTTGCAACTTCTATCGAGTTGGTGGTTCGGGCCAACGAGAACAAACCGATTGTGTTGTGTGCGTGTGTTTGTATCGTGTTCTTTGCGTTCATCCACTTCCCCGCGAATCCCCCTCCGCAATCACACTCACCCGGGTCAAACCGTGAAGATTGGGCACACCCTCGGGCTTAGCCCGCATCATATGGTATCAGAGCAGCGCGTGGAGTGGGCCGGCGGGAGGATGAGGCGGCGCGTGCAGGCCTGGCAGGTGCGGCGTGGAGCGGCTCGGTGGCTTGGCTGGGCGTGCGCAAGGAGCAGCTGCTGGCGCTGGGCGGGCGTGGGCTGCTCGAGGAGGCGTGCTTGGGCCGGAGGCGGCGGGTGCGGCGGCTCAGCTTGGTGGTGGGGAGCAGCGGAGCAACGGGCGGACGGCGGGATGCGGCCGGAGGCGGGTAGCCCAGCGGCAGTGCCGCTCTGCCCTGGCCGGCAGTGCCGGTGAGCACGAACTCGACGAACAGGAGGTTGAACGCAGCGGAAATTGAGGCAAAAATCGGTCGATTTTGAGAGAAATAGGAAGAATTAGCGTGCGAAAATTTGAGGGATTGTAGATCAACCACTATAACATCAGATCTGTGGATCAAAACCACAAAAAACTCAAAAAATCCAGAGATCCAAATTCGAGCTATTTTTTGGGGCAAAATTTTTTTGGGGAAATTTTTGGGCGAAATTGGTGAAATTGGAGGGTCAAATCCGTGGCAACCTTTGCTCTGATACCATATGATGCGGGCTAAGCCCGTGTGGGTTGCCCGATCTCACGAATTGACCCGGGTGAGTGTGATTGCGGAGGGGGATTCGCGGGGAAGTGGATGAACGCGAAGAACACGACACAAACACATGCACACAACACAAATCGGTTTGTTCTCGTTGGCCCGAACCACCAACTCGATAGAAGTTGCAAGGAAAAGACCTTTAGGTAGAAGTCCCGCAAAAAGATCGACGAATCGAAGATCCTATGAATCTAGAAGGGTGAAAAGACCAAAATCGATAGAAGTGCAAGCAAAAGACCAAATAGGTAGAAGTGCAAGCAAAAGATCAAGATTGGTAGAAGTCACCAAAGAGATACAATAGGATTCGATAAGGAGCCCGGGTGGTACAATAGAAATTAATCTAAGGTGGGGGTTACCCAAATCCACAAGGGGATAATAGAGGCATAAGCCAATTCATCTAAACATCATCTCTCCCTCATGAAGGTGGGGGTGGAGGCCTATTTATAGGGAACCACTAAGGAGGGGTATTTTGGGGAAACAAAGATACAAGCACACAGCCATACATGTGGCAGCTAGGGTTTATATTGTAAGTGGTCACAACCTCGGCGGCAGTGCCGGCGTGGGGAGGGCGGCAGTGCCGGGGTGGGCGGCAGTGCCGGCCTTGGTGCAGCGGCAGTTCCGGCGGGGGCGGCAGTGCCGGCTATGGTGCAGCAGTAGTGCCGGCCTGGAGCATCCAGCCCTTCCTCTTCCTTCTTCTCTTCCATGCCTCCGTGATATCGGCCTTGCGTCCTCGGGTCTCCATGGCATCCTCTCTTCCCTCCGTACTTGTCGTCGAGTTCCTATCATCAAGATGTGACGGAGTATGAAGTAGTATGTCGTCCCAAATAGGCGATTCGAGGCACGCGTAGAGGAGAAGGTTCACCTTTGCGTGCCGTCTTGGCGATGTAGCACATGATGCGGTGAAGACCGAAGGTCGCCCCGTATCATCTCCCCCCACTTGAAAAAGAGTCGTCCTCGACGATAACTCATCATGAACGTGTAGAGGAGGTAGATGACACGAACACTTGAATGTTGCTTCACTTGTCAAGAGCCCTATGAATAGCACAAGAAAAGCCAAGCAACACTCAAAGCATAGCCAATGTTCCACGGGTTTAGCAAGAGAGCGCAAGTAGAAGGAGGTCACCTTAGCATAATGTCAGTGTGCTCTCATTGAGAGATCTTGTGTAGTAGATGTATGGGGTTGAACCCATTCGTTGACACTCATTCTCAAGAAACTTTTACCTTCACACAACAAAGACCAAGAAAAGTATGTTTGTGTGTGATATTGGAGCACATCATCGATGACATGTCCTTTCATGTTCACAACACCATTAGCACAACACAAATTTATCAAGAATAATGCATGTGCAAGGTCAATGTGTAAGAACTCCGTATGAATATCTTCCAAATGCGGGAACACAAAAACTCCAAAATGTGAGACGACCATGGTGTCCATCTCGCTGTCCGGTCGCGTGAGGGCGTGCTGGCTCGTTTGCTTCGGGCGAAAGCCTGACCGCGCGGCGTCTGCGGATGTCGCCGTCCTTCTTGGGGGCGGTCGTGGAGCTTTACGACCTTCACTGCCTCGGGTTCACATCTTCAGGCGAAAGCCTAGATCCCGCGGGATCAGATGACGGCGTCGATTCTTCGTCGTGCCCCCTCTTGAGGGCGTCGTCTTGAAGTTGATGATCCCCTTCGCGCCCTCCTGCGGCCTCGACACACAGGGCATCTAGGTTGGCTGGAGGTCAACCGGAGATGCGGGCGTTTCTGGGTGGAGACTTGAGAGGCAACGACGATGGTGGTGACCAAGGTCTGGTTGCGGCAAGGTCATGTTAGTCGGCTCCGTTCCGGCGTGTTCGAATGTCTTCGTGGTGGTCTCTCCTTGTTGTGAAGTCGAAGCCACCCTCGGGTAGTGTACGATGACCTTCGAGGGGTGGTCCGCTGAAGGTCCTATTCGATGCTTGTCTTGCGCATCTCCTCTCCGAGGCTTGTTGCCAGAAGCGGAGCTGCCGGTCTCTCTTCGAAGAGTCATCTGTTTGGCATAGGCCGGCTTGAGCTTCTTAGCTTTTGTGGGTAGCCAGGGTGGCTGGGTGTGCCCTTGTGGCGGGGTGTGTGGTCTTGGGTGTGCTCTGGCACTGTTGTTGTTGTTTTTTGCCCGATTTTCTCCTAAAAATCGGGCACCTTCTGCTTAATGAATGAATGAGGCAAAGCTTTTGCCTCCGTTTAAAAAAAAAATGGTGTCCATCTCATGTAGGAATCCATTTTCATTGTTGCACTCAAGGCATCGGAAAGAGAAAGTGTTCAACATCCTTGAAGCAATAAGTGGAGAATTTGGCAAAAACACATACGGAAGAGTATCCAAAATATCATCAACATGTGTGCACACAAACCATTGGAAAGAGAAATAGGTCCTCATATTTGTTGCAACACATGACATATCATCCAAAAAGTTCACCAAGTAAACATTTGCACAACCGTGCGTGTCAACAAACCAAAGGAAAGAGAAATTGCTCAACTTGTTTGAGGCAACACCAACGGTAAAAATCACATCATCATGCTTGCAAAAGAACCACAAGAAAGAGAAATTGTTCGGCATGTTCAATGCAAAGCATGGGAAAGGTATTAGAGCCGGTTCAATCTTGAACTCACTTGGATTATGCTCTCAAGATGATGCGGCCTAGGGCCACGTGGGTTGCCCGATCTCACGAATTGACCGAGGGAAAGGCGGGGGAGAGGAAGAACACGAAGAACACGGCGATGAACACGATGAACACACGCAAACGCACACCAACCCGATACAATTCGGTTTACTCCCGATAGCCCGAACCACTATCCCGATAGAATCCCTCAAGAGAAAGACACGCGGTAGAATCCCCGAGAGGAAGATCGGTATACGATCGGTGGAATCACACGAGTGAGAGACCGGTGGTAGAATCACAAGTGTGAGAGACTAATCATATAAGGAGTGCCTTGTACAATAGATTATAGTAATCTAAGGAGGGGGTTTCCCTAATCCCAAAGGGATGGTGGAGGCATGAGCCAAATTCTATTTCATCTACCTTACCTAATGAAGGGGGAGGTGGGAGCCTATATATAGGGAGCCACTAAGGAGGGGTAGTTTAGGCATAGAAGGGGGTACATGGGCCTGGGCCCTAATTGACTTGTGGCTAGCGCTTCACATAGTCCGGAGACTCTCGTGTATGTAGGCCGGAGACTCCGGTCTTGATCTTCATGGGCCGGAGACTCCGTTGTGAGTTGGCGAGGCCGGCGACTCCGGTGTAGCTGCGCCTGGAGCTTCTTCCATGCTTCCACGACCTCGGCCTTGAGTCCTCGAGCATCCATGGCATCCTCCACGTCCTCCGTACTTGGCGATGTATTCCTATCATGGTCATATGGCGGAGGATGAAGTAGCATACCATTCCACATAGGTAATTGTACGCACGCATAAAGGAGAAGATTCACCTTTGCGTGACATGTCGGCGTCGATGCATATGATGTGGCGAAGACCGAAGGTCGGGCTACATCATCTCCCCCCACTTGAAAAAGAGTCGCCCTCGACGATAACTCATCATGAACGGGTAGAGGTGGGAGATGACAACTCTTGAATGTGGCATCACTTATCATGAACCCTATCAATAGCACAAGACAAGCAACGCAACACTCAAAGAGTAGCCGAAGTTCCATGGGTATAGCAAGAGAGCGCAAGTTGAAGGAGGTCACTTTATCGAAGTGTCGTTGTGCTCTCATTGAGAGATCTTGTGTAGTCGAAGTGTGTGGGCGAAACCACTCATTGGAGCTCACTTGTATCATGCTTTCAAGAGCTCGTTTGGTCAACTCGTGCTCAATCGAGGTTGACCTTGTCTTCCGTGTACCTACACACACAATAGGCAAAGCAAAGAACGTGTGTGCATGGTATATGAACACATCATCCATCATGATGGTCCATTTCTTTTGCACATCACCATTAGCATTAAGCAATTTACCATAGTAGATGTGGTGAATATGCGGAGTAAACATGGGAACATGCTCAACATGGATATATGCAAAGTCTCCAAAATGTGAGAGAGCTATGGGGGCAATCTCATTTACAAGCATATTAACACTATTGCAAGCCAAGCATTGGAAAGAGAAATTGTTCATCATTTTGGTTGCATTAATGGGAGAATATTGCAAGCATGTAGCACAAAACATGTTCAACATTTGATCATTGTTGTCGACAAACCTAGGGAAAGAGAAATTGTTCGGCAAGGTTGTCACAACACAAGCATCATTATCAACATTGCAAGCAATACATGGGAAAGAGAAATTGTTCGACATATTGCAAGCAATAGGATAGAAATCGAAACACTCATAGCATGGCATGGTCATGTTATCACAAGCAATCAAGTCCACATGATCAACAATGTTATCAAGCAAAGCATTACATGGGAATAAGAACAAGCATATGACATGGCAATAGGATCATCCAACTCATGCAAGCACTCACAAATCATCATGTCCACTAGTGGGATCATGGCGTCATCAACACCCATATAGGTACCTTTGTAGTCCCGCTCATATGAGGTAGGTGTTGTGGAAGAGGTAGGCTCGATGTGGCCTCCATGTTCATCTTCAAGCAACAAGCATGGTGTGATATCATCATCTTCATGCACCATGTACATCTTCTCCATGATCGGCGTCTCGTCATCCATGGGACCTAATAAGACACAAGGAAACACACTAGAGGTAGAGGGTAAGTTGTTAGAATTCGAAATGGCCTCACATGACCTATCAACTACCACTCTCATCTCACTCGGTGTATCACTCATGTCCTCAAAGTGGAGGCACTCATCACGCTCACATATAGTGGAGTCGTCACTCATCTCACATATAGTGGAGTCGCTCATCTCACATATAGTGGAGTCCCTCATCTCCATGGCAATGGCGTCGTCGATGTCCGAGCAACCTAGCAAAGAGGAAGACAACACAAGCGGAGTAGAGGTTAAGTTGTTAGAAATCGGAACATCCTCACTCGACTCATGGTGTGTATCACTCTTGCTCTCAAGGTGTTTGAAGTATGCGTTGCACTCGGCTTTTTCTTTGGGTGTCATTTGGGCTTCTCGAGCATCTAGCTCGGTGAAGTATGCTCTCATCTCGGCTTGCTCTTGTGGGGTCATCATGTATATCTCACTAGGATAGGTGTATATGTATGGTGGAAGAAAAACTACAGAAGTATCCCACCTTTCAAGAAAGTATCAGAAAAATGGTTCAAGTCAAGAGCAAAGCCAAAATTGTACCGGGGTTACTCACACACACACTCAAAGCACACGCAAAAGGCTAAGAAACACTATATGTGGTGGGTAAGGGGTGGATAGCAAACGAAAAAGATCAACGGAAAAGTCTATTGTCAAATGTGGGTAAGATCCAAAGTCAAATGTCAAAAGTGGTGATCTATGTCAAGGAAACACGGAAACACACACAACGGAGAACAATGGGGTTAGCGCGACCAAGGAAATGAGCAAGTGACAAAGATGGTCCTAACGAAGACTATATGCTCGGTGTCACGCCAACACAAGAGAGACCGTAGCTTGGTTGCACAAGAAAGAAGCAACAAGATTTGCACAAATGCCACTCTTCTCTTTTCTCTCTTAGTGCGCACAAGCTTTGCACTTCTCGGTATCGGTGGACACACACTCTTTTTCTCTTTTTTTTTCTCTTTTTTTTTCTTTTTTTTTCTATGCTTAGAAGCTTTATTTTTCTCTATGTATATGTCACACTTTTTCTTCTTTTGTGTATCTTTCTCACCGAGCTTGCTTCGGAGCTTCGCTCAACACAACGCACACACACCCTCTCACGGTCGTGACACTTGTGCAATGCTTCGCAACGCTCGGAAAGCCACTCTCAATGGGATAGGTACACAAAAAAAGAAACGGGGCTACAAGGGGTAAGGGGCAAGTTATACCTAGTGAAAAGGTTAGGCGGTGTCAAGCACACGAACTTGCGATGGCGAAGTGGTGGTGTCGATGACGATGTCGAGGTTGCGTCGGAATCCGGGGTGCCAACGGTGTCGTCGCGGAGTTGGTGTAGGCGCGGAGGTGGAGTAGACAACCGATGCACTCCAAATCGGAAACCGAGCAAATTAAGTCAATGCCCGAAAAGTTGGGTCGAAACGAGCGGTCAAAAAATATGTTCCAAAAATCACGGAAAATTAGAGATGGACTATGTGGAGTATTTGAGGAATGCTGTTAAAATTTGGAGTCAAACGGGCTCCGGAAAGTTGTCAAAATTTGGGGCAAAAAGGGGAGTCAAAATGGTGCAAAAATTGGATCAAAACTGGGAAATCCGGTCATGGGGCCGGTTGGACCGGGTCCTGGGCCGGACCGTCCGGTCTGGCGCCCGGTTTGGCTCCGGTCCGGTTGCCGCCCGGTTGCCGCCCGGTTTGGTTCCGGTTTGGACCGGGTGGCCCGGTGTGCTGTCCGGTTTGAGGCGATTTTGCGGACGGAAATGTGTGCGCGAAGTGGAGCGAAGCTGAAGACGCACGCGATGTAGACAAGCTGGCGAATTGGGAAGCTGCAAGCCGTGCGTAGATGCTGTGCTGATGATGCGGAGCGGCTGTAGCTGATTTCGAGTGAGGAATTGCTGTGGTGTGCGCGGAATTGATCGAATGGAGGCAGAGCTTGAGCAGGCCGTGATGCGGCCAGATGCGGGCGCGCGGGGCCACGGCGGCAGTGGCGGCCGAGCTGGGGAGCTGCGCGCGTGCGTGGAGAGCGGCAGGGGCAGGCTTGCGGTTTTGCAGCGGGCGGAGCAGCGTGGTGGCCAAGGCGAGCGATGGCGCGGCTTGGTGCGTCGGTGGCCTGTGGTGCGGGCGGTGGTTGGCACAGGGGCCGGCGGCAGCTAGCGGGCGGGGCCAGGAGCGGGTTGGGGCTTGCGCGCGTGGCTGCAGCAGCACGGCGTGCGGGGCGGCGCTGTGAGCGGAGGCTGGGCGTGTTTGGTGGCTTGGCGGCGGGGCGTGCTGGGCTTGGATGAGCAGGGTCGGTGGCGAGCCTGCTGAGGGGAGGCGGGCTCGCGAGCAGCAGCGAGCGGAGGTCGGGCCGGCGGTGGCTGATGCGGCCTGGTGGTGTGCGGCAGCACGAGGCAGGGCCTGGAGCGGCAGGTGCGCGCTGGGCGTTGACCTGCGGTGAGCAGCGGGGGAATTTGGTCGGGACGGGTTGACGAAGAACGCTGATGAACTCGTTCTTCACAGAAACGGACACAAACACCTCAGATCTGGACGAAATTGGACGAATTTGATGGGGAAAAATATGGGAAGTAGTAGATCAACACCAATAACATCAGATCCGTGGATCAAAACCACAAAAAACGCAACAAATCCGGAGATCAATTTTCGAGCTATTTTTTTTGGGGCAATTTTTGGAGAAAATTTTTGGGCGAAATTGGAGAGATTCGAGGGTCAAATTCGTGGCAACCTTTGCTCTGATACCATATGATGCGGCCTAGGGCCACGTGGGTTGCCCGATCTCACGAATTGACCGAGGGAAAGGCGGGGGAGAGGAAGAACACGAAGAACACGACGATGAACACGATGAACACACGCAAACGCACACCAACCCGATACAATTCGGTTTACTCCCGATAGCCCGAACCACTATCCCGATAGAATCCCTCAAGAGAAAGACACGCGGTAGAATCCCCGAGAGGAAGATCGGTATACGATCGGTGGAATCACACGAGTGAGAGACCGGTGGTAGAATCACAAGTGTGAGAGACTAATCATATAAGGAGTGCCTTGTACAATAGATTATAGTAATCTAAGGAGGGGGTTTCCCTAATCCCAAAGGGATGGTGGAGGTATGAGCCAAATTCTATTTCATCTACCTTACCTAATGAAGGGGGAGGTGGGAGCCTATATATAGGGAGCCACTAAGGAGGGGTAGTTTAGGCATAGAAGGGGGTACATGGGCCTGGGCCCTAATTGACTTGTGGCTAGCGCTTCACATAGTCCGGAGACTCTCGTGTATGTAGGCCGGAGACTCCGATCTTGATCTTCATGGGCCGGAGACTCCGTTGTGAGTTGGCGAGGCCGGCGACTCCGGTGTAGCTGCGCCTGGAGCTTCTTCCATGCTTCCACGACCTCGGCCTTGAGTCCTCGAGCATCCATGGCATCCTCCACGTCCTCTGTACTTGGCGATGTATTCCTATCATGGTCATATGGCGGAGGATGAAGTAGCATACCATTCCACATAGGTAATTGTACGCATGCATAAAGGAGAAGATTCACCTTTGCGTGACATGTCGGCGTCGATGCATATGATGTGGCGAAGACCGAAGGTCGGGCTACATCACAAGAGCTCTCTTTGTCAACTCGTGCTCAATCGAGGTTGACATTGGCATTCTTGTACCTACACACACAATAGGCAAAGCAAAGAACGTGTGTGCATGGTATATGAACACATCATCCATCATGATGGTCCATTTCTTTTGCACATCACCATTAGCGTTAAGAAAAGCATCATAATAGATATGGTGAATATGCGGGTTAAACACATGAACATGCTCATCATGGATATAGGCAAAGTCTCCAAAATTTGAGAGAGCTATGGGGGAAATCTCATTTACAAGCATATTAACATTATGGCAAACCAGCATTGGGAAGAGCAAGTATTCCACATTTTGCTTGCATTAATGGGAGAGTATTGCAAGCATCTAGCACAAAACATGATCAACATTTTTTTATGGTTGTCGACAAACCTAGGGAAAGAGCAATTGTTCATCAAGGTTGTCACAACACAAGCATTATCATCATCAATATCATTGCAAGCAATACATGGGAAAGAGCAATTGTTTGACATATTGCAAGCAATAGGAGAGAAAGTGAAACTCTCGTAGCATGGCTTGATCATATTGTCACAAGCAAGTAATTCCACATGATCAACAATGTTATCAAGCAAAGCATCACATGGGGAAATGAACGAAGCATATGACATAGCACTTGGATCATCCAACTCATGCAAGCACTCACAAATCATCATGTCCACTAGTGGGATCACGGCATCATCAACACCCATATAGGTACCTTTGTAGTCCGACTCATTTGAAGTGGGTGTTGTGGAAGAGGTAGGCTCCATGTGGCCTCCATGTTCATCTTCAATAAAGCATGGTGTGATAGCATCGTCTTCATGCACCATGTCATCTTCTCCATGATCAGGAACTCGTCCTCCATGGAACCTATTGCAACATGAGAAAACACACTAGAGGTAGAGGTTAAGTTGTTAGAATGTGAAATGGCCTCCATGGACCTATCAACTACCTCTCTCAACTCACTCGGTGTATCACTCATGTCCTCCAAATGGAAGCACTCAAACTCACATATGGGGTGGGAGTCACTCAATTCACTATCACTCTCACTCAAGTGGGCTAAGTGGCTCTCATGCTCACATGGGATTGGTACCATCTCCTCATTCAAGCATATTGGAGTAGGCTCGATTTTCTCATTTCCATGCGCCTCCATTGGTGAAGGGATCATCCCATGCTCACCATTCACAACTCCATTCGCCTCCTTGGTTGAAGGGAAAATCCCATGCTCAACCTTCTCAACTCCATCGCCTCCCATGTTGACACCATTTGATGACGCTATGGCGTTGTTGAGAGCTAGGCTCGAATCAACGTCACTCTTGTCTTGGCCTTCTCGTGCTCCATCATGAAGTGTGGTCTTCATAGTCGTCATCTTGTCCATTTCCTTGCACCATTCTTTGAAGACAATGGTATCTTGAAGTGTCTTGTTGACGATTTTGGCATCCAATTGGGCGAAGTAGAGCTTGTGGGCTTGTGGTGTGTTGCATTCCCATGTCATGTGCTTGTTGGATGTGCACACATCACAATGGAGATTGGGGCATTCCCAAAGATGACCATCTTGTTTGCAACGAATGCATTGGGAGCTACTTGATCTTGGTGGATAACGCATTGTCATGTTGGCATAAAGATGGGTAGATCGTCCTTCATCTTGAAGTGTAGACTCCATGGTCTTCATCTTGGGGCTTGAGCTTCTTGTAGGCGCCATTATGGTGGTGGCGGTAGGAGGGGAAGCACAATGATATGTGGTTCCTCTTTCCTTGCACTTGGCACCATCTTGCTTGTTAGTGTAGCGCCTTGTTTTGCACCATTGGGGAGATCTTCTCATGTGTAGGCGGTCTTGTAGATGCCATTTTGGTGGTGGCGCTAGGCTTTGTGGACACCATATGGTTGGTGTTGTTGTTCTTTGTAGCCTTGGCTGCTTCATGTCGAGGCTCTCGTCTTCTTGCATCATCACCATGTCTTGGGGGGTGTCGTCGAAGATCCTTGGGAGGTGTTGGTCGATGGCGAACATGAGGTGACTTGTGTCGGCGACGGTCATGTGGTCATGCATGTCGATGGTGGTCATGGGGTGGTGATGGTCGACGACGATCATGAGGCGACGTGTGTTGATGACGATCCTCGGCATGCCTAGATGATGGTTCATGTGGCTTGGCACTTTGCTTGTGGCGCCTTCTTGAGCTCAGAGGAGAGTGTCGATGGCGATCATGGTGGTGGCGCTCTTGATGTTCCATAGGATGAGCTCGACGTAGATGGTCATGTGCATAGAGGCATGGAAGAGAAGAAGGAAGAGGAAGAGCTGGATGCTCCAGGCCGGCACTGCCGCTGCACCATAGCCGGCACTGCCGCCCCCGCCGGCACTGCCGCTGCACCAAAGCCGGCACTGCCGCCCTCCCCACGCCGGCATTGCCGCCGAGGTCGTGACCACTTACAATATAAACCCTAGCTGCCACATGTATGGCTGTGTGCTTGTATCTTGTGGCATATTAGGGTTCAGATTGTGAGTGGTCACGACATCGGCGGCAGTGCCAGCGTGGGGAGGCCAGCAGTACCGGTGCGGCGGCAGAGCCGCTGGAGGCAGGGCGGCAGTGCCGGCCTGTGGTGGGCGGTAGTGCCGGCCCTGGAGCTCCCGGCTCCTCTTCCTCCTTCTCTTCCATGCCTCCGTGATATCGGCCTTGCGTGCCCAATCTTCACGGTTTGACCCGGGTGAGTGTGATTGCGGAGGGGGATTCGCGGGGAAGTGGATGAACGCAAAGAACACGATAAAAACACATGCACACAACACAATCGGTTTGTTCTCGTTGGCCCGAACCACCAACTCGATAGAAGTTGCAAGGAAAAGACCTTTCGGTAGAAGTCCCGCAAAAAGATCGACGAATCGAAGATCCTATGAATCTAGAAAGGTGAAAAGACCAAGGCATCCCCTTCTTCATCGACAAATTATCAGGTCACCTCTAGTGAAACTATATTTTTATTCCGTCACATCTTGTGTACTTTACTTGGAGCGTCTGTTTGTTTTTATTTTTGTTTTGTTTGAATAAATTCATCCTTGTGTGGGAGAGAGACACGCTCCGCTGGTTCATATGAACACATGTGTTCTTAGCTTTTAATGTTCATGGCGAAGGTTGAAACTGCTTCGTTAATTGTTATATGGTTGGAAACAGAAAATGCTACATGTGGTAATTGGTATAATGTCTTGAATAAATTGATACTTGGCAATTGTTGTGCTCATGTTTAAGCTCTTGCATCGTATACTTTGCACCTATTAGTGAAGAAATACATAGAGCTTGCTAAAATTTGGTTTGCATGATTGGTCTCTCTAAGGTCTAGATATTTTCTAGTAAGGGTTTGAGCAACAAGGAAGACGGTGTAGAGTCTTATAATGCTTGCAATATATCTTTTATGTGAGTTTTGCTGTACCGGTTCATACTTGTGTTTGTTTCAAATAACCTTGCTAGTCTAAGCCTTGTATTGAGAGGGTATACTTCTCGTGCATCCAAAATCCTTGAGCCAAACACTATGCCATTTGTGTCCACCATACCTACCTACTACATGGTATTTTCTGCCATTCCAAAGTAAATTGCTTGAGTGCTACCTTTAAAATTCCATCCTTTGTCTTTGCAATATATAGCTCATGGGAAAAATAGCTTAAAAACTATTGTGGTATTGAATATGTACTTATGTATCTTATTTCTTATTAAGTTGCTTGTTGAGCGATAACCATGTTCCTGGGGACGCCATCAACTATCTTTGTTGAATATCATGTGAGTTGCTATGCATGTTCGTCTTGTCTGAAGTAAGGGTGATTTATCATGAGTTGAATTGTTTGAGTATGCATATTGTTAGAGAAGAACATTGGGCCGCTAACTAAAGCCATGATCCATGGTGGAAGTTTCAGTTTTTGACAACAATCCTCAATCTCTTATGAGAATATTATTTGTTGCTAAATGCTTATTGATGTAGCCCCGCTCACCGACGACGCTACACCAAGACCAACAAGTCCCCCAAGTGGACCAATGACGCGAGCCCGAGTCAAAGCGCTACATGATAAGGTGAACTCACTCCTCACTACCCTTGATCTCGATACCCCATTGGATGGGCTGCTACCTCAGGCCGATATGCTTTGTGTTATCAGATATGAACCTCGAGAGAAGGACGTCGCAGCAGACCCGAAGATGGACAAGGAAGAAGGAGACGAAGAGTGCCCGCTGCAGGACACCCCTCAGGGCTGGCACTGCCGGCCTCCAGGCACCGGCACTGCCGGCCTGCACACCCGGCATCGCTGCCTCCAGCCACCGGCATCGCGGCCTGCTCACCCGGCACTGCCGCTCCTCGGACTGCAGCATCGCCGGACCCACCAGCTGAAGACGTGAAGAAGGCCAAGACCGGCACTGCCGGCCCAGGACCAGCGGCACTGCCGGCCACCCCGGCACTGCCGACCAAACATCACCGGCACTGCCGGCCCCACCCCTGTTGACTTCATCTCAACCGTTGATTTCGCATCTATGGACCAGGATAAGTTATATAATGCCGATTTTACCCCTGTACGAATCTGGACCTATAAGTACCTCACCCCTTCCTCCAGATTAGGGTTAGACTTGTTTTGAACTCAAACCTACCTTTGAGCTTAGTCTCCCTTGGGTATCATCCCTCTATAATCAAGGCACCTTGGTTGTTGACTTTGATCTTGTTGAGTGAGATTCTAGTACAAGTTACTCTCTCTCCCTCATCAAGCTCTTCCTCTCCAACCCCAATCTCTCTCCGGGAATTCTGCCGCGTGCCTCTTCCTCGGAGATTCTATTGGCGTGGTCCATCGAGCCACGGAGGTAAGCATCGGGTGTATCGGGTTGGTGTGCGTGTGTGAGTCTCGGTGTTCGTCGTGTTCTTCGTGTTCCTCGCGTTCTCCCACCTCTCCCCTTGGTTTCGAGGTCAATCCGCGAGATCGGGCCACACACGGGGTCTTAGACCTCATCATATGGTATCAGCAGCTCTTGGTTACCGCGGATTTGACCCTCCACCCACCCGATTTCATTTCTAGAAAATTTTCCAAAAAATAGCCCCAAATTGCCTCTTGACCGATCTGTGATTTGGTTGCGTTTTTAGTGGTTTTGATCCATGGATTTCGTGCCCCTCTGGTTGATCTACATTTTCCCCACTTTCTAGACCTCAATTCCATCGATTTTTGACGTTTTGGTCGGATTTGGCCCGCTTTTCGCGAAGAACAGCTCGAGCTGTTCGTCGGGGACCGGCACTGCCGCCCCTATCAGGCCGGCACTGCCGCCACATCCAGGCCGGCACTGCCGCCAGGGTCAAGCCAAGCTCGCCCAGCCAGATTTCGACCACGTCTTCACCTTTGTGTTTGCTTGTTCTGGTTTGAGTGCCTTTTGTGTAAAACTAACCCGCAGCTACGACGCAAGCGACGACACTCTCGGCACCCCGACTTGCAAACGTACTCTTGATCCTTCCACCATATTGCAAGTTGCGTGATCATCACCGCCTACGACACATCTAGGTATAACTTGCAACTCCTCGTTTCTTTTGCGATCCAACCCTCCCGAGCATTGCTTGTTTAGTGTTGCGAGACATTGCACGTGGCCCCGCATTGTGAGGTGTGTGTGTCGTGTTGAGTAAAGCATCCAAGCAAACACTCGTGTGGCAAGATAGCAAAAACGAGGCTAACGCTAACATAGTGTGTGAAAAAGCCCCAAAAACACAAAAAAGAGTGCAAGTCGCACCATACATCCATAGACACAAACGAGTGCAAGTGCCACCATATACAAAAGAGAAAAAGCTTTTAAGCAAAAGAGAGATACGAGAAGAGAGGCCGCGTGTAAATCTTGGTGTCTCCTCGTTGCAACCAAAGCTTTGGCTCTCCTTGTGTTAGTGTGACACCGGGCACCACCTTGTTGGTTGGTTTTTGTGCTTTTCCGCCATTCCTTGGTTGCACTAACCCCGTTTATCTCGTGTGTGCGTTCCACCTCTTTCGTGTTTTCGCGATCACCATTTGGACACTTAAGTTTTGGACCTCACCCACTTTTAACAACATACTCGATCTTGGATTTGTCTTTTGGCTTTCCACAACACTCGCCTAACACCATATTTGCTAGCTTTTGCGTGTGGTTTTGCGTGTGTCCCCGATACACTTGATCTTGCTTTCGGCTTGGTTGATTGCCTCAATACTATCTTACCTTGGTAAGAGTGCGAGGTAGTCTCCTTCCACTAACATACACAACATAGTTCTTGTCTTGCCATCATGGATAGGAACGGAGATACTACAAGGGATGAAGAAGTCCTCCGCAACACCGAGAGGTTGGTTACTCAACACAACCTATGGACGCATCGACAAGAGTTCAAGGAGCAACTCGCTCTCTTCGAGACGCGCATCGATGAGCAATACGATGAAGTGGCTCACAACTTCTCCGCTGTGAACCAAGACTTGGCTCTCCTTCGTGAAGCTACGGACAACTTGAAGGGCCAAATGGCGGCCAATGATGCGAACATGGAGCGGCGCATGGATAGCCTCGAGCGCGCCATCACCAACTTGGGTCGTCATCGCCGACACCGCTCTACTTCATCATCATCAAGCTCGCCACAAGATTACTACTCTCATGGTGGCCTTTCGTCCTCAAGCTCTTCCTCAAGGCATGAAGACCATCATCGACCTCATCGCCCACCAGCTCGTCATGAAGATTCTCGCTTCAATTCTAGGCGCGGAGAAATCCATCGCCATGCTCGTCCTCATGAGCGCCCTCCACAAGACCAAGTCCTACAACAAGATCATCACCATGCGGATCGCCATGCCCACCATGGGCGTGACGACCAACCCCAAGACCAAGGTCCTCAAGTTCCACCTCGGCGAGACCTCCGTCGCCATCCTCGCCATGACCAACGTGGAAGAGGAGTTCCACCACAAGCTCAAGATGAAAGGGCCAACAATGAGCCCCATCACCAACCTCGACAAGATCTTCAACAACATCATCACCATGAACCAAGCGAAGCTAGTGTACACCTTCAACGCCAACCCAATGCTATGGTTGGCCGTAGAAGACCTCCTATCCCTCCTCAAGCCGCAGGAGATGAAGGCGCCCCTCCTCGTCGAAGAAACTTGGAGGATGAAGAAAACATGTTTGGAAGACTCAAGTTCACCATGCCAAAGTTCAAGGGTGAAGAAGATGCCGAGGCCTACCTCTCATGGGCACTCAAGGTTGATAAGATATTCCGCATCCACAACTACTCCGGTGCCAAGAAAGTGGCTATGGCATCGCTTGAGTTTGAAGATTACGCCAACACTTGGTGGGAGCAAGTCCTCACTCTTAGGGAAGAGAAGGGTGAACCACCAATTGACACTTGGGAAGAGATGAAGAAAGAGATGCATGCTCGCTTTGTCCCAACTCACTACATGACCGACCTCTTCAACAAGCTCCAAAAGTTGAAGCAAGGCACCAAGACCGTTGAGGAGTTCTTCAAGGAGATGGAGCTCACTATGATGCGAGCCAACATCCAAGAGTCCGAAGACCAAACCATTGCTCGTTTATTCAATGGCCTCAATTACCCAATCAAGAGGATTGTGGAGTTCCAACCATACTCTAACATGGTTGAGTTGGTCCACCAAGCATCGAAGGCCGAGCGCCAAGTGATTGAGGACATCAAGTACTCCAAGTCCAAGACTTACTTCGCCTCCAAGCTTGCTACAACAACTCCTCCTACTACAAGTGTCAAGCCCGTCGAGTCCTCTACACCATCCAAGGAACCAACTATCCAAAGTCGCATGAAGCAAACGGTCTCCTCTACCGCCTCCTCTAAGGCATCCACGGGACCCTCTAGTGTCACTTGCTTCAAGTGTGGCACCCAAGGTCACAAATCGTTTGAGTGCAAGAACACCAAGGTCATGATCACTATGGAGAATGGTGACATTGAGACACTAGATGAGGATGAATACGAGGCCCTTGTGCAAGCCGCCGTGGAAAGTGAAGAAGCTTATGAGCAAGAAAGTGGAGAAGATCCTCTCTTATGTGAGCATGACCCAAGTCCCTCACTTGTGGTCACAAGGGTGCTAACAACTCAACCGCAAGCTATGGAAGACCAACGGTGCAACATATTCCAAACCCGTGCCGGAATTGGTGGCAAGTCGATCAAGGTCATCATAGATGGTGGAAGTTGCCATAACCTCGCAAGCACCGAGTTGTGTGAGAAGCTCAACCTCACTCTCCACAAGCATCCTCACCCTTACCATATCCAATGGTTGAGTGACAAGGGCAATGTCAAGATACAACATACCGTCACCGTCACCTTCAAGATTGGACCTTATGAGGACACTATCGAGTGTGACGTGGTACCCATGATGGTGTGCCACATGTTGCTTGGCCGCCCTTGGCAATTTGACAAGAAGGCTATACATGATGGACTCTCCAACACATACACCTTCAAGGTCAACGACAAGAAGTTCGAGTTGCGCCCGATGACTCCTAGCCAAATCATCGCGGATAATGCAAAGGCTTTAGCGAGGGCACAACTCCGCACCCACCATAGTGAGATGAGAGGAGAGGGAGCGACCCACCACAAAGATAGTGAGCGCCACAAGCCATGTATGAGTGAGTCCAAGAGTGTCCTTCTAGCCACCAAGAGTGAGTGGAGAGAGCTCCAAGAGAACCCATCCACCATATTGCACTATGTGCTCATATGCAAAGGACCATCGTCGGCGACTAACGACTTAACCAACATTCCTTCGTCTTTGTTGTCTCTTTTGAAGGAGTTTCAAGACGTCTTCCCCGACGAGCTCCCTCATGGACTACCACCACTTCGAGGCATAGAACACCGCATCGACCTCATACCCGGCGCTCCGCTTCCAAACCGTGCCGCCTACCGCACCAACCCCGAAGAGACAAAGGAGATCCAACGCCAAATTCAAGATCTTCTCGCCA
This sequence comes from Lolium perenne, assembly GCF_019359855.2. NCBI lineage: Eukaryota > Viridiplantae > Streptophyta > Magnoliopsida > Poales > Poaceae > Lolium > Lolium perenne. The sequence goes on from NC_067245.2 coordinate 133,274,983, forward strand.
AAGGGTATGTCCGCGAAAGCCTTAGCCCTTGTGCGGTTCCCGTGATTCTTGTGCCTAAACCGGATGAGACGCAACGGATGTGTATGGATTGTCGCCCCATCAATGCCATTACCGTCCGTTACCGCCATCCCATTCCGCGTTTAGATGACATGCTTGATGAGTTAAGCGGTGCCACGATTTTCTCTAAAGTCGATTTGCGTAGTGGCTACCACCAAATCCGCATGGCCATTGGTGATGAATGGAAAACGACATTCAAGACCAAACTCGGTCTCTATGAATGGCTCGTTATGCCTTTCGGTCTTTCCAATGCTCCATCTACTTTCATGCGCCTCATGAATCACATCTTGCGTCCTATCATTGGCAAGAGTGTGGTTGTCTATTTCGATGATATTCTCATTTATAGCAAAAACCTCGAGGACCATGTGCAACATGTGAGAGAGGTCTTGTGCATCTTGCGTCATGAAAAGCTTTATGCTAACCTCCCCAAATGCACCTTTGCTCAAAACAAATTGGTTTTCCTTGGCTTTGTGGTTTCCGCTAATGGGATTGAAGTTGATTCTTCCAAGGTGGAGGCCATCCATAATTGGCCTACTCCTACATATGTTGGTCAAGTCCGAAGTTTCCATGGACTTGCCGGTTTCTATCGCCGCTTTGTGAAAGATTTTAGCACCATTGCTTGCCCTTTGAATGAGCTTACCAAGAAGAATGTTCCGTTTGTTTGGGGCAAGGCCCAACAAAATGCTTTTGATGAGTTGAAGAAACGCCTTACCGAAGCTCCACTTCTTGTTCTTCCAAATTTTGCCAAAACTTTTGAGATTGAGTGTGATGCAAGTGGGCTTGGTATTGGTGGTGTTCTTATGCAAGAGGGCAAACCCGTGGCATACTATAGTGAGAAGTTAGATGGCGCACGCCTCAACTCTCCTATATATGACAAGGAGCTCTACGCTTTGGTTCGTGTTCTTGAAGTTTGGCAACACTATCTTTGGCCTAAAGAGTTTATCATTCATTCCGATCATGAGTCCTTGAAGTATTTGAAAAGCCAACACAACTTGAACAAACGACATGCAAAATGGGTCGAGTTCATTGAGTCCTTTCCATATGTGATCAAATACAAGAAGGGCAAGGACAATGTTGTGGCGGATGCTCTTTCCCGCAAAAACACCCTTTTGCTAACTCGTTTGGATTTTCATGTCTTGGGACTTGAAGAGATCAAAGAACTCTATCCTTCCGATTCTTTCTTTGCTCCCATATTTGAGAAGTGCTCCGTTGAACGAGGAGTGGATGATTTCTATTTGCATGATGGCTACTTGTTTAAAGCTAACAAGATTTGCATTCCCGAGTCTTCGCTTCGAAAATTGCTTTTGCAAGAGTCACATGGAGGAGGTCTTATGGGTCACTTTGGACGTGACAAGACACTCGCGATGCTATCCACTCACTACTATTGGCCAAAGATGAAGCGAGATGTGGAGCGCCTTTGCCGCCGGTGCACAACATGCTTACAAGCTAAGTCCACTTCCAACCCTTATGGTCTTTACACCCCATTGCCTATTCCTTATGCACCATGGACCGATATTAGCATGGATTTCGTTCTAGGTTTGCCTCGCACTAAGCATGGTCATGATTCCATATTTGTGGTAGTGGATAGATTCTCTAAGATGGCTCATTTCATACCTTGCCATAAGAGCGACGATGCTTCACACATTGTGATGTAGCCCCGCTCACCGACGTCGCTACACCAAGACCAACAAGTCCCCCAAGTGGACCGATGACACGAGCCCGAGTCAAAGCTCTACATGATGAGGTGAACTCGCTCCTCACCACCCTTGATCTTGGTACCCCTTTGGATGGATCCCTACCTCATGCCGACGTGCTATGTGTCATTACGTACAAGGCGCATCAAGACCCCGGAGAGGAGGACAAGCCAAGGTCAAGGGAGGGAGAGAAGCAGCTGGACATGGAGATGATCATGAAGCCGAAGCCGACGTTGCTCGAAGCGCTCCAAGGAAGAGACGGACGCTGGCCGGTCCAGGAGCCGGTCAGACCGGACCCACAACCGGACGCCCCGGTCACAGGCCCGGTCAACCGGGCGCAAACCGGCGCAGCTCCCTCGTACCGGACGACGACCGGACCCAGGACCGGACTCTGCGCAGATTTCCGGTTTGCTCCTGGTCAACCGGACCCATGACCGGATAGCCCGGTCACAGGCCCGGTTAGACCGGACCCAAACCGGATCTGACGGGAATGACCCACCAAACTGCCTTAACTTATCCTTTCGCGTACCTGTTCGCCCTTGCTGGCCATGTGTGCCTATATATGTAGCCTGGACCCCTCCTTAGCTCTTTAGACTTGTTTTGAACTCAAACCTACCTTTGAGCTTAGTCTCCCTTGGGTACCATCCCTCTGTAATCAAGGCACCTTGGTTGTTGACTTTGATCTTGTTGAGTGAGATTCTAGTACAAGTTACTCTCTCTCCCTCACCAAGCTCTTCCTCTCCAACCCCAATCTCTCTCCGGGAATTCTGCCACGTGCCTCTTCCTCGGAGATTCTATTGGCGTGGTCCATCGAGCCACGGAGGTAAGCATCGGGTGTATCGGGTTGGTGTGCGTGCGTGAGTCTCGGAGTTCCTCGTGTTCATCGTGTTCTTCATGTTCCTCGCGTTCTCCCATCTCTCCCCTTGGTTTCGAAGTCAATCCGCGAGATCGGGCCACACACGGGGTCTTAGACCTCATCATATGGTATCAGCAGCTCTTGGTTACCGCGGATTTGACCCTCCACCCACCCGATTTCGTTCCTAGAAAATTTTCCAAAAAATCCCCAAAAATAGCCCCAAATTGCCTCTTGACCGATCTGTGATTTGGTTGCGTTTTCAGTGGTTTTGTTCCGTGGATCTGGTGTTGTTGTGCTTGATCTACTATTTCCCCAACTTTCAGCCTCCAATTCCATCGTTTTTCCGTCGATTTGCTCTTTTGGATTTGGTTTGGGGAAGAACAGGAGAGAGAAAGCTCCAAATCGTGAAACCCGGTTGCGAACCCGGTCAACCGGATCCACGACCGGCCGGGCCAGCCCAGAACCCGGTCAACCGGGCGGCAACCGGACAGGCCGGTCCTGGATCCGGTCCAACCGGGCCCCAGACCGGGCGCATCTTCGCGCCCTCCTTCGAGCTCGACTTCCGGCGATCTCCACCACCACCACCACCACCATCGCAGGTATAACTTGCAGCTTTCACCTTGTAACCCCTCTTCCTTTTGCGATCTATCCCATCGAGCATTGCTTGTTTAGTGTTGCGAGACATTGCACGTGGCCCCGCATTGTGAGGTGTGTGTGTCGTGTTGAGTAAGGCATCCAAGCAAACACTCGTGTGGCAAGATAGCAAAAACGAGGCTAACGCTAACATAGTGCGTGAAAAAGCCCCAAAAACACAAAAAGAGTGCGAGTAGCACCATACATCCATACATCCATACATCCATACATACAAAGTGTCCAAGTGCCACCAAAGATACAAACGAGTGCAAGTGCCACCATACACAAAAGAGAAAAAGCTTTTAAGCAAAGAGAGATAGGAGAAGAGAGGCCGCGTGTGAATCTTGTTGTCTCTTCCTTTGCAACCGAAGCTTTGGCTCTCCTTGTGTTAGTGTGACACCGAGCACTTATACATACACTTTTCCGCTCACTTTTGGTTGCACTAACCCCGCTTATCTCGTGTGTGTGTTCCACAACTTCTTCCGTGTTTATAGTGATCTTCACATTGACATTTGGATTTTTGGACCTTACCCGCTTTTAACAACATACTCGATCTTGGATTTGTCTTTTGGCTTTCCACAACACTCGCCTAACACCATATTTGCTAGCTTTTGCGTGTGGTTTTGCGTGTGTTCCCGATACACTTGATCTTGCTTTCGGCTTGGTGGATTACCTCAATACTATCTTACCTTGGTAAGAGTGCGAGGTAGTCTCCTTCCACTAACATACACAACATAGTTCTTGTCTTTCCATCATGGATAGGAACGGAGATACCACAAGGGATGAAGAGATCCTCCGCGACACCGAGAGGTTGGCTACTCAACACAACCTATGGACGCAACGACAAGAGTTCAAGGAGCAACTCACCCTCTTCGAGACGCGCATCGATGAGCAATACGATGAGGTGGCTCACAACTTCTCCGCCGTGAACCAAGACTTGGCTCTTCTTCGTGAAACTACGGACAACTTGAATGGCCAAATGGCGGCCAATGATGCCAACATGGAGCGGCGCATGGATAGCCTCGAGCGCGCCATCACCAACCTGGGTCGTCATCGTCGACACCGCTCTACTTCATCATCCTCAAGCTCGCCACAAGATTACTACTCTCATGGTGGCCTTTCGTCCTCAAGGCATGAAGACCATCATCGACCTCATCGCCCACAAGCTCGTCATGAAGACTCTCGCTCCAACTCTAGGCGCGGAGAAATCCATCGCCATGCTCGCCCACATGAGCGTCCTCAACAAGACCAGGTCCTACAACAAGATCGTCACCAAGCGGATCGCCATGCCCACCATGGGCGTGATGACCAACCCCAAGACCAAGGTCCTCAAGATCAACCTCGGCGAGATCTCCGCCGCCACCCTCGCCATGACCAACGTGGACGAGGAGAGCCACACCATGATCAAGATGAGAGACCCAACATTGAGCATCGTCCACAACCGCGACAAGATCTTCAACCACATCCTCACCGTGAACCAAGTGAAGCAAGTGTGCACCTCCAACGCCAACCCAATGCTATGGTTGGCCGTAGAAGACCTCCTATTCCTCCTCTAGCCGCAAGAGATGAAGGCGCCCCTCCTCGTAGAAGAAACTTGGAGGATGAAGAAAACATGTTTGGAAGGCTCAAATTCACCATGCCAAAGTTCAAGGGTGAAGAAGATGCCGAGGCCTACCTCTCATGGGCACTCAAGGTTGACAAGATATTCCGCATCCACAACTACTCCGGTGCCAAGAAGGTGGCTATGGCGTCTCTTGAGTTTGAGGATTACGCCAACACTTGGTGGGAGCAAGTCCTCACTCTTCGGGAAGAAAAGGGTGACCCTCCAATTGACACTTGGGAAGAAATGAAGAAAGAGATGCATGCTCGCTTTGTCCCCACGGACTACATGACCGACCTCTTCAACAAGCTCCAAAAGTTGAAGCAAGGCACCAAGACCGTTGAGGAGTTCTACAAGGAGATGGAGCTCACTATGATGCGAGCCAACATCCAAGAGTCCGAGGAACAAACCATTGCTCGTTTCTTCAATGGCCTCAATTACCACATCAAGCGAATTGTGGAGTTCCAACCATACTCCAACATGGTTGAGTTGGTCCACCAAGCATCGAAGGCCGAGCGCCAAGTGATTGAGGACATCAAGTACTCCAAGGCCAAGACCTACTTCTCCTCCAAGCTCGCAACATCGACTCCTCCTACTATATCAACTCCTCATACTACAAGTGCCAAGGCCGACGCATCCTCTACACCATCCAAGAAACCGACTATCCAAAGTCGTATGAAGCAAACGGTCTCCTCCACCGCCTCCTCTAAGGCATCCACGGGACCCTCTAGTGTCACTTGCTTCAAGTGTGGCACCCAAGGTCACAAATCGTTTGAGTGCAAGAACACCAAGGTTATGATCACTATGGAGAATGGTGACATCGAGACGCTAGATGAAGATGAATACGAGGCCCTTGTGCAAGCCGCCGTGGAAAGTGAAGAAGCTTATGAGCAATAAAGTGGAGAAGATCCCTCTTATGTGAGCATGACCCAAGTCCCTCACTTGTGGTCACTAGGGTGCTAACAACGCAACCTCATGCTATGGAAGAACAACGGTGCAACATCTTCCAAACCCGTGCCGGAATTGGTGGCAAGTCGATCAAGGTCATCATAGATGGTGGAAGTTGCCATAACCTTGCAAGCACCGAGTTGTGTGAGAAGCTCAACTTCACTCTCCGCAAGCATCCTCACCCTTACCATATCCAATGGTTGAGTGACAAGGGCAATGTCAAGATACAACATACCGTCACCGTCACTTTCAAGATTGGACCCTATGAGGACACTATCGAGTGTGACGTGGTACCCATGACGGTGTGCCACATGTTGCTTGGCCGCCCTTGGCAATTTGACAAGAAGGCTATACATGATGGACTCTCCAACACATACACCTTCAAGGTCAACGACAAGAAGTTCGAGTTGCGCCCGATGACTCCAAGCCAAATCATCGCGGATAATGCGAAGGCTTTAGCGAGGGCATGACTCCACACCCACCATAGTGAGATGAGAGGAGAGGGAGCGACCCACCACAAAGATAGTGAGCGCCACAAGCCATACATGAGTGAGACCAAGAGTGTTCTCCTAGCCACCAAGAGTGAGTGGAGAGAGGTCCAAGAGAACCCATCCACCATATTGCACTACGTGCTCATATGCAAGGGACAATCGTCGGCGACTAACGACTTAATCAACATTCCTCCGTCTTTGTTGTCTCTTTTGCAGGAATTTCAAGACGTCTTCCCCGATGAGCTCCCTCATGGACTACCACCACTTCGAGGCATCGAACACCGCATCGACCTCATACCCGGCGCTCCGCTTCCAAACCGTGCCGCCTACCGCGCCAACCCCGAAGAGACAAAGGAGATCCAATGCCAAATTCAAGATCTCCTCGCCAAAGGGTATGTCCGCGAAAGCCTTAGCCCTTGTGCGGTTCCCGTGATTCTTGTGCCTAAACCGGATGAGACGCAACGGATGTGTATGGATTGTCGCCCCATCAATGCCATTACCGTCCGTTACCGCCATCCCATTTCGCGTTTAGATGACATGCTTGATGAGTTAAGCGGTGCCACGATTTTCTCTAAAGTCGATTTGCGTAGTGGTTACCATCAAATCCGCATGGCTATTGGTGATGAATGGAAAACGGCATTCAAGACCAAACTCGGTCTCTATGAATGGCTCGTTATGCCTTTCGGTCTTTCCAATGCTCCATCTACTTTCATGCGCCTCATGAATCACATCTTGCGTCCTCTCATTGGCAAGAGTGTGGTTGTCTATTTCGATGATATTCTCATTTATAGCAAAAACCTCGAGGACCATGTGCAACATGTGAGAGAGGTCTTGTGCATCTTGCGTCATGAAAAGCTTTATGCTAACCTCCCCAAGTGCACCTTTGCTCAAAACAAATAGGTTTTCCTTGGCTTTGTGGTTTCCGCTAATGGGATTGAAGTTGATTCTTCCAAGGTGGAGGCCATCCACAATTGGCCTACTCCTACAAATGTTGGTCAAGTCCGAAGTTTTCATGGACTTGCCGGTTTCTACCGCCGCTTTGTGAAAGATTTTAGCACCATTGCTTGCCCTTTGAACGAGCTTACCAAGAAGAATGTTCCGTTTATTTGGGGCAAGGCCCAACAAAATGCTTTTGATGAGTTGAAGAAACGCCTCACCGAAGCTCCCCTTCTTGTTCTTCCAAATTTTGCAAAAACTTTTGAGATTGAGTGTGATGCAAGTGGGCTTGGTATTGGTGATGTTCTTATGCAAGAGGGCAAACCTGTGGCATACTATAGTGAGAAGTTAGATGGCGCACGCCTCAACTATCCTATATATGACAAGGAGCTCTACGCTTTGGTTCGTGTTCTTGAAGTTTGGCAACACTATCTTTGGCCAAAAAAGTTTATCATTCATTCCGACCATGAGTCCTTGAAATATTTGAAAAGCCAACACAACTTGAACAAACGACATGCAAAATGGGTCGAGTTCATTGAGTCCTTCCCATATGTGATCAAATACAAGAAGGGCAAGGACAATGTTGTGGCGGATGCTCTTTCTCGCAAAAACACCCTTTTGCTTACTCGTTTGGATGTTCATGTCTTGGGACTTGAAGAGATCAAAGAACTCTATCCTTCCGATTCTTTCTTTGCTCCCATATTTGAGAAGTGCTCCGTTGAACGAGGAGTGGATGATTTCTATTTGCATGATGGCTACTTGTTTAAAGCTAACAAGATTTGCATTCCCGAGTCTTCGCTCCGAAAATTGCTTTTGCAAGAGTCACATGGAGGAGGTCTTACGGGTCACTTTGGACGTGACAAGACACTCACGATGCTATCCACTCACTACTATTGGCCAAAGATGAAGCGAGATGTGGAACGCCTTTGCCGCCGGTGCACCACTTGCTTACAAGCTAAGTCTACCTCCAACCCTTATGGTCTTTACACTCCATTGCCTATTCCATATGCACCATGGACCGATATTAGCATGGATTTCGTTCTAGGCTTGCCTCGCACTAAGCATGGTCATGATTCTATATTCGTGGTAGTGGATAGATTCTCTAAGATGGCTCATTTCATACCTTGCCATAAGAGCGACGATGCTTCACACATTGCTTCATTGTTTTTCAGGGAAATTGTTCGCCTACATGGAGTACCGCAAAGCATTGTGTCGGATCGAGACGTCAAGTTCATGAGTTATCTTTGGAAGTCGCTCATGGCAAAGTTTGGAGTGAAGCTCCTATTCTCATCATCCTCGCACCCGCAAACGGACGGCCAAACGGAAGTGGTCAATCGAAGCCTCTCCACCCTCCTACGCATCCTCGTGAAGAAGAACTTGAAGTCATGGGAGGAGTGCCTTCCCCACGCGGAGTTCGCCTACAACCGCGCCAAGCACAAGACTACATCAAGGAGCCCCTTCATGGTCGTCTATGGCTTCGAACCTTACACGGCACTCGACATACTTCCGCTACCTCTCCACGAGCGCATCAACATGGACTTCGACAAGCGCACCGCCGCCGTCAAGAAACTACATGAAGAAACAAGAGCAACCATACAAGAACATGTGCTTCGTCAAGCAAACCGCATCAACGCCAAGAAGAAGGAAAGGATATTTCAAGAAGGAGACCTCGTTTGGATCCACCTCCGGAAGGAAAGGTTCCCTCATGAGCGCAACTCCAAGCTCAAGCCAAGAGGAGATGGCCCCTTCAAGGTCCTCAAACGCATCAACAACAACGCTTACGTCATCGACATACCGACATCAAAGTACTTGGTGAGCAACACGTTCAACGTCTCGGACTTGTCACCCTATCATGGAGATGAAGAGGTGCAAGAGTCGAGGACGACTCTTTCCCAAGGGGGGGGGAGATGATGTAGCCCCGCTCACCGACGTCGCTACACCAAGACCAACAAGTCCCCCAAGTGGATCGATGACACGAGCCCGAGTCAAAGCTCTACATGATGAGGTGAACTCGCTGCTCACCACCCTTGATCTTGGTACCCCTTTGGATGGATCGCTACCTCATGCCGACGAGCTATGTGTCATTAGGTACAAGGCGCATCAAGACCCCGGAGAGGAGGACAAGCCAAGGTCAAGGGAGGGAGAGAAGCAGCTGGACATGGAGATGATCATGAAGCCGAAGCCGACGTCGCTCGAAGCGCTCCAAGGAAGAGACGGACGCTGGCCGGTCCAGGACCCGGTCAGACGGACCCACAACCAGACCCCCCGGTCACAGGCCCGGTCAACCGGGCGCAAACCGGCGCAGCTCCCTCGTACCGGACGACGACCGGACCCAGGACTGGACTCTTCGCAGATTTCCGGTTTGCGCCCGGTCAACCGGACCCATGACCGGACAGCCCGGTCACAGGCCCGGTTAGACCGGACCCAAACCGGATCTGACGGGAATGACCCACCAAACTGCCTTAACTTATCCTTTCGCGTACCTGTTCGCCCTTGCTGGCCATGTGTGCCTATATAAGTAGCCTGGACCCCTCCTTAGCTCTTTAGACTTGTTTTGAACTCAAACCTACCTTTGAGCTTAGTCTCCCTTGGGTACCATCCCTCTGTAATCAAGGCACCTTGGTTGTTGACTTTGATCTTGTTGAGTGAGATTCTAGTACAAGTTACTCTCTCTCCCTCACCAAGCTCTTCCTCTCCAACCCCAATCTCTCTCCGGGAATTCTGCCACGTGCCTCTTCCTCGGAGATTCTATTGGCGTGGTCCATCGAGCCACGGAGGTAAGCATCGGGTGTATCGGGTTGGTGTGCGTGCGTGAGTCTCGGAGTTCCTCGTGTTCATCGTGTTCTTCGTGTTCCTCGCGTTCTCCCATCTCTCCCCTTGGTTTCGAAGTCAATCCGCGAGATCGGGCCACACACGGGGTCTTAGACCTCATCACATTGCTTCATTGTTTTTTAGGGAAATTGTCCGCCTACATGGAGTACCGCAAAGCATTGTGTCGGATCGAGACGTCAAGTTCATGAGTTATCTTTGGAAGTCGCTCATGGCAAAGTTTGGAGTGAAGCTCTTGTTCTCATCATCATCGCACCCGCAAACGGATGGCCAAACGGAAGTGGTCAATCGAAGCCTCTCCACCCTCCTACGCATCCTCGTGAAGAAGAACTTGAAGTCATGGGAGGAGTGCCTTCCCCATGCGGAGTTCGCCTACAACCGCGCCAAGCACAAGACTACATCAAGGAGCCCCTTCATGGTCGTCTATGGCTTCGAACCTTACACGGCACTCGACATACTTCCGCTACCCCTACACGAGCGCATCAACATGGACTTCGACAAGCGCACCGCCGCCGTCAAGAAACTACATGAAGAAACAAGAGCGACCATACAAGAACATGTGCTTCGTCAAGCAAACCGCATCAACGCCAAGAAGAAGGCAAGAATATTCCAAGAAGGAGACCTCGTTTGGATCCACCTCCGGAAGGAAAGGTTCCCTCATGAGCGCAACTCCAAGCTCAAGCCAAGAGGAGATGGCCCCTTCAAGGTCCTCAAACGCATCAACAACAACGCTTACGTCATCGACATACCGACTTCCAAGTACTTGGTGAGCAACACGTTCAACGTCTCGGACTTGTCACCCTATCATGGAGATGAGGAGGTGCAAGAGTCGAGGACGACTCTTTCCCAAGGGGGGGAGATGATGTAGCCCCGCTCACCGACGACGCTACACCAAGACCAACAAGTCCCCCAAGTGGACCAATGACGCGAGCCCGAGTCAAAGCGCTACATGATAAGGTGAACTCACTCCTCACTACCCTTGATCTCGATACCCCATTGGATGGGCTGCTACCTCAGGCCGATATGCTTTGTGTTATCAGATATGAACCTCGAGAGAAGGACGTCGCAACAGACCCGAAGATGGACAAGGAAGAAGGAGACGAAGAGTGCCCGCTGCAGGACACCCCTCAGGGCCGGCACTGCCGGCCTCCAGGCACCGGCACTGCCGGCCTGCACACCCTGGCACTGCCGGCCTCCAGCCACCGGCACTGCCGGCCTGCTCACCCGCATCGCCGCTTCCTGCATCAGCATCGCTGGACCCACCACTCGAAGACGTGAAGAAGGCCAAGACCGGCACCGCTGCCCAGACCAGCGCATCGCTGCCACCCCAAAGATCGCCGGCCAAACATCACCGGCACTGCCGGCCCCACCCCTGTTGACTTCATCTCAACCGTTGATTTCGCATCTATGGACCAGGATAAGTTATGTAATGCCGATTTTACCCCTGTACGAATCTGGACCTATAAGTACCTCACCCCTTCCTCCAGATTAGGGTTAGACTTGTTTTGAACTCAAACCTACCTTTGAGCTTAGTCTCCCTTGGGTATCATCCCCCTGTAATCAAGGCACCTTGGTTGTTGACTTTGATCTTGTTGAGTGAGATTCTAGTACAAGTTACTCTCTCTCCCTCATCAAGCTCTTCCTCTCCAACCCCAATCTCTCTCCGGGAATTCTGCCGCGTGCCTCTTGCTCGGAGATTCTATTGGCGTGGTCCATCGAGCCACGGAGGTAAGCATCGGGTGTATCGGGTTGGTGTGCGTGCGTGAGTCTCGGTGTTCGTCGTGTTCTTCGTGTTCCTCGCGTTCTCCCACCTCTCCCCTTGGTTTCGAGGTCAATCCGCGAGATCGGGCCACACACGGGGTCTTAGACCTCATCACTTATGCATTAAAGAGGAGTCCATTATCTGTTGTCTGTGTTGTCCCGGTATGGATGTCTAAGTTGAGAATAATCAAAAGCGAGAAATCCAATGCGAGCTTTCTCCTTAGACCTTTGTATAGGCGGCATAGAGGTACCCCTTTGTGATACTTGGTTAAAACATATGTATTGCGATGATAATCCATGTTAATCCGAGCTAATTAGGACAAGGTGCGGGCACTATTGGTATACTATGCATGAGGCTTGCAACTTGTAGGATATAATTTACATAATACATATGCTTTATTACTACCGTTGACAAAATTGTTTCTTCTTTTCAAAATAAAAGCTCTAGCACAAATATAGCAATCAATGCTTCCCTCTGCGAAGGGCCATTCTTCTACTTTCATGTTGAGTCACACTTGTGCTAATTGTGCATTGATTCCTACATACTTGCTTATTGCACTTATTATATTACTTTATGTTGACAACTATCCATGAGATATACATGTTATAAGTTGAAAGCAACCGCTGAGACTTAATCTTCCTTTGTGTTGCTTCAATGCCTTTACTTTGAATCTATTGCTTTATGAGTTAACTCTTATGCAAGACTTATTGATGCTTGTCTTGAAAGTACTATTCATGAAAGGTCTTTGCTATATGATTCAGTTGTTTACTCATTGTCTTTACCATTGCTTCGAATCGCTGCATTCATTACATGTGCTTACAATAGTATTGATCAAGATCATGATAGCATGTCACTTAAGAAATTATCTTTGTTATGGTTTACCTACTCGAGGACGAGTAGGAACTAAGCTTGGGGATGTTGATACGTCTCCAACGTATCTATAATTTCGTATGTTCCATGCTTGTTCTATGACAATATCTACATGTTTTGTTCACACTTTATGTCATTATTATGCATTTTCCGGAACTAACCTATTAACGATATGCCGAAGTGCTAGTTCCTGTTTTCTGCTGTTTTTGGTTTCAGAAATCCTAGTAAGGAAATATTCTCGGAATTGGACGAAATCAATGCCCAGCATCTTATAATTCCACGAAGCTTCCAGAACACCCGGGAGGGACCAGAGGAGAGCCACAGGCCCACCACACAGGTGGCCGGCGCGGCCCAAGGGGGGGCGCGCCCCCCCTATTGTGTGGCGCCCCCGTAACCCTTCCGACTCCGATTGTCCGCCTATAAGAAGCCTCCTGACCTAAATCTTCGATACGAAAAAGCCACGGTGATAAGGGGTGTCCCGATCTTCTCAGTAAGCGACGGTGGTGATGAACACACGATGGTAGCAGCGGAAGGAATCGATGATGATGAGGAGGATAACTTGTATGACGCCGACGAAGTCTCTCGATTGATTCCTGATGCCAATGCAACAGCTCTCAACCCTGCAAGATATTCGCAACTCCACACACTTGCGCACGTAGCCGCCGACCACGAAGCGGTAAATTGCAATCTTCTAATCCCCAATGGAACAGCAGATTACACACAAACTTTCAGTAGTATAAAACTCCAGATCGATGCGAATTGGAGAGTAGTATTCAATAGTTTTGCAGAGCAAACAACTAAGAACTAGGGTTTATCTTAAACGTGGTCTAAAACAACTTTGGGGGCGTCCCAGGGGCTTATATAGGCGTTCGGGACGACCTCAGGTCGAAAAAGTACGAAAATAACCGACCCAGAATAGATCTGGTCGAGACAGACTCGGACTCGGCCGGTCTGGGGGCCGGTCGACCGGGCCTGGGACCGGGTGGTCCGGTCCTAGACCGGGTCTGTGACCGGGTGGAAACCGGACGAAGGGTCCGTGTTCCCTGGATGTGGCCCGGATGGCACCGGTTCAAAATCCGGTTGGTGACCGGGTGGCCCGGTCCCACGGCCGGTCTGACCGGACCTGGGACCGGCCTGAAGATCTCCTCCTCTCGCGCATGCCTCCCGCTCCTCCCTCGCGCATCCATGGGATGTCTTCACGTCCGGCTCCATGTCCAGCTTCACGTTCAGCTTCTTGTCCAGCTGCTCCTCTCCTCCTCGTGCGATGCTTGATTCCTCCTCATACCTGATCATACACAAGTAATACGACTTAGGTAGTATAAAGTTCTCGTCGATCAAAGTATCGTTTAGGAACAAGTTCACCTGTTGTTTAAGTAGCTTCGCACGAGCTCGTGTCATTGGTCCAATCCTAACTTCATTGGACTTGAGCTTCACAGCTTCATCTTCATCTTGCAATGACGGAGGTAGTAGTGAAGTAGGGATGTCCTCATCATCTCCCCCCCTTCAAAAGGCGTCGACCTCGACGCTCCAAGGTCTTCTCCGTCATATGGTGTCAAATCAGCAACATTGAAAGAATTACTGACACCAAACTCATCAACTGGAAGATCTATCGAGTATGCATTATCATTGATCTTGGCAAGCACTTTGTAAGGACCAGCACCACGAGGCTTCAACTTAGACTTCCGCAGCTTCGGGAACCTATCCTTGCGAAAATGTACCCAGACCATATCACCAGGCTTGAACAACATCTCTTTGCGCTTCTTGTTCATCCTTGCAGCATTGCTCTTGCCTTTCTTTTCTATCAACTCTTTAGTCTTCACATGTATTTTCTTCACAAAATCTGCCCTCTTGGATGCCTCCATATTAACTCTCACATGTATGGGCAAAGGCAACAAGTCAAGTGGAGTAATGGGTTTGAAACCATACACCACCTCAAAAGGACATAGCTCTGTAGTAGAGTGTACCGCCCTGTTGTAAGCAAACTCCACATGCGGCAAACACTCTTCCCACTCCTTTAGGTTCTTCTTGATCATGGATCTCAACAGTTGTGACAAGGTTCGATTCACCACCTCAGTTTGACCATCAGTTTGGGGATGACAAGTAGTACTGAACAATAGCTTTGTCCCCAGCTTCCCCCAAAGTGTCTTCCAGAAGTAGCTCATGAACTTCACATCACGATCAGAAACAATAGTCTTCGGGACTCCATGTAGTCGAACAATCTCCCTGAAAAACAGGTTAGCAATATGCGACGCATCGTCGCTTTTGTGGCAGGCAATAAAGTGTGACATTTTAGAAAATCTGTCCACTACCACAAATATAGAATCATGGCCTCTCTTAGTACGCGGCAAACCCAACACAAAATCCATACTAATATCTTCCCAAGGTGTAGTAGGTGCCGGTAAAGGAGTATACAAACCGTGAGGCTTCAGCTTGGACTTGGACTTGTTGCAAGTAATGCACCTCTTGACATACCTGTCCACGTCCCGCCTCATCTTTGGCCAATAAAAGTGATCAGCGAGCATGAGTAGCGTCTTCTCACGCCCAAAGTGACCCATCAAACCTCCAGCATGAGATTCCTGCAATAAGAGCAAACGCACAGACGATTCTGGAACACATAGTTTGTTAGCTCTAAACAAGAACCCATCGTGTATGTGATATTTTTCCCATGCTTTACCAATAACACATAAGCGGTATGGTTCAGCAAAATCATGATCAGTCGCATATAAATCACATAACACCTCTAATCCAGGAATTTTAACATCAAGATGGGTTAATAGCATAGATTTCCTAGATAGAGCATCAGCAACAATATTATCTTTTCCCTTCTTATGCTTAATAATGTACGGAAAAGACTCAATAAACTCAACCCACTTAGCAAGACGCCTATGCAAAGTAGATTGGGCTTTCAGATATTTCAAAGCTTCATGATCAGAATGTATGATAAATTCTTTTGGCCACAAATAATGTTGCCAAACCTCAAGAACTCTAATTAAAGCATACAATTCTTTATCATATATTGGATAGTTCAACTTAGCACCAGAAAGTTTCTCAGAAAAATATGCAATTGGGCGACCCTCTTGCATCAACACACCACCAATTCCAATACCACTAGCATCACATTCAATCTCAAATTGCTTATTGAAATCAGGAAGTGCAAGCAACGGTGCAGAAGTTAACAATCGTTTCAGTTCATCAAAAGCATGATCTTGGGCAACGCCCCACTCAAAGACAACACCCTTTTTAGTCAATTCATTCAAAGGTGCAGAAATAGTAGAAAAATTGGGCACAAAACGGCGATAAAACCCAGCTAGACCATGAAAACTTCTAACTTGACTCACATTCATGGGAGTAGGCCAATTTTGAATAGCTTCAATTTTAGACACATCTACTTCTACTCCCTGCTTAGAGACAACATAACCCAGAAATATGACCTTATCTTTGCAAAATGTGCACTTCTCAAGATTACCATAGAGTTTACTATCACGCAACACTTGCAAAACATGTCGAATATGTATAATATGATCAGATTCATTGCGGCTGTAGATTAATATGTCATCAAAATACACAACCACAAACTTGCCAATAAAATCACGCAAAACATGGTTCATCAGTCTCATGAAAGTGCTAGGTGCATTAGTTAAACCAAAAGGCATAACTAACCACTCATATAAACCAAATTTTGTTTTAAAGGCGGTTTTCCACTCATCCCCTTCTTTCATCCTAATTTGATGATAACCATTACGCAAATCAATTTTAGTGAAAACAGCAGCACCACTCAATTCATCTAGCATATCCTCTAAACGGGGAATAGGATGACGATATCAAATAGTAATGTTGTTTATCGCTCTACAATCTACGTACATACGCCATGTACCATCTTTCTTAGGAACAAGAATAATAGGAACAGCACAAGGACTAAGGCTTATGCGGATATAACCTTTGTCGAGTAGCGCTTGTACTTGCTTCTGTATCTCCTTCGTTTCTTCGGGATTCGTCCTATATGGCGCCCTATTGGGCAGCGATGCTCCGGGAATCAAGTCAATTTGATGCTCAATACCTCGCAATGGTGGAAGTCCTGCGGGTACCTCTTCCGGAAACACGTCGCTGAATTCCTGCAAAACATTAGAAACACCAAGAGGAAGAGGGGTCATGTCGTTAGAAACCAAAACCGTACCCTTGTACATGAGCACAATAGGCATGGCTGTAGGATCCTCACAAAATTCTCTCATGTCTTGTTTGGTGGCTAATGAGACTAAGGAATTCACTCTCTCACTTTTCGTTATATCACTCACGGCATTACAATTCTCTCGCCTATCTATGGATGCATCCTCAAAGTTTACTTCAATCTTCTGACGAGACTCATTGACAATTTGCTGTGGTGACATAGGCTGTAAGTTAATTTTCTTGCCCTTGAACTCCAAGTGATATGTATTGGCGCGGCCATTGTGTTGCACAGAACGGTCATAAAGCCATGGCCGGCCCAACAGCAGGTGACAAACCGTCATAGGAACCACATCAAAATCAATGGAATCCTTATACGGTCCAATCTCAAAATCAACTCGCACCATGTGGCTCACCTTCATCTCACCATTATTGCTCAACCACTGAATATAATATGGATGCGGGTGCGGTAGATATTTCAGTTTCAGCTTGGCACATAACTCTTTGCTTGCTAGATTGCGACAACTCCCGCCATCAATAATGACCTTGCAAGCTTTATCAGGACCAACTAGTGCCTTTGTTTGGAACAAATTACAGCGCTGTGTAGATGCACTTGACTGTACATTAAGAACACGCTGCGAGACAACAATAGTTTGAGCTTCAGAAGGGAAAGCATCAAACCCATCACTGTCATAATCATCCTCATCTGGAGCATTTGGATCAGCATCATCTCCAGTTTCATACTCATTGTCCTCATTAATTATCATAACTTTACGATTAGGACAATCCTTCTTGAAGTGACCCTTGCCACCACATGTATGACAAACCATATCACGGTTGCGCGCTGTCGACATGTTAGAACTAGTTCCACTTGCTGCAGGAGCGGGCTTCTTTGTGTTGGTGACACTAGAGACCGGCTTGCTAGACGAAGTAGGAACATCTGCAGGGCGCGAAGATGGCGCCATGGAGGGCGGCGCGCGGGGTGTGTAGCGCCCAGCGCCTGTAGCACGGCCCTTCATTTGCAGTTCTTCAGCCAATTGTGACTCAGCTTCTCTTGCATGACGTAGTAGCTCATTCATAGTAGCGTAGCTGTGATGACGCACAATGCCCTTGATGTTAAATCGGAGACCATTCAGAAATCGATGTAGTGTCATCTCAAGAGACTCACGGACACGGGCACGCTGCATAAGCATCTCCATCTCCATGTAGTAAGCATCAACCGTCAACACACCTTGTTTCAATTGGGTCAACTTGTCAAAGACGGAACGCAAGTAATTGGTAGGCACAAAACGAGCTCTCATTGCCGCCTTCATAGCACGCCATGTGATAATAGGCAGCTCACCATCTTCTTCACGAGCACGAACAAGTCCATCCCACCAACGCAATGCATAGCCATCAAATTCAGAGGAAGCAAGCTTGATCTTCCTATCTTCAGTATAGTCAGGATGTAAACGCCATAATCTCTCAATCTTCAGCTCCCATGTAAGATATTCTTCAACATCAGTACCTCCTTCAAATCTGGGAATTGAGAACTTGGGCTTACCCAAACCATCGTCTTGTTGTTGAGGAACACGTTGGGCTCCGACGGGGACAAAACCACGACCACGGAACGCATCTCCAACGCCACGTCCAAGACCACGACCAACACCACGCCCTTGAGCATTAGCAGCTTCAGCATTGTCACCTTGCACACTGCCATCTTCATCAGGTGGTGGTTGTCGTTGCACCATTGTACGTATCTCACCAACGGCGGTTGTCAAAGCTTGTATAGATGCTTGAAGAGTCGTCACCGACGTTTGAACGGTGTTAACCGCTGTAGTAGTCTCATCGACCTTCAAGTGAACACTCTGAATATCCTTGTCCAACACATCACTAGCAACTCGTATTTCACGTTGCATGTGATCACGAAGTGCCTCAAATTCACGCCAAGTAACTGGTGTAGCGGCGTCCTTTTTCTGCATCACATCAACATTCTCGGTAGAAGACATGATTAGTAGGTTAGTGCACTAAAGAAAAAATTTCTGGTGGTACTCTCACAACTCACTCAAAACTGATAAGAAAGGTAAATCTTACCGCTCCAAAGTGAATTAGTATTGCTTACCAACTTGGATTGACGGACTAGGGCACGGATGTAGCGAAGCGAATATCAAGGGTGTAAGAACAAATCACACGACAAAGCAGGATATATGTGGGGCTGTAGGTGGGCTACCTATTTGCACCAATAACAAGCTCTAGCGCTGACCGTAGACGACCAATGATACTCACACAAGGCGATATAATGGGACAATGCAACTATATGTGGGAAAAGTTGCAATGCACTAGAGAGACGCTAGCAAAGCTCAACGAGACAGGCACAAGATTGCTCAACTACGGGTGCAGGAAAACAAACTTAGGCCTTCACTTGATTCAACTAGCACAACACTTTTCGTTTTGGATTTTCTATTTGTAGAACACACGCAGCTATGTAGCTCTTTTTTGCTTCTTTTCAATTTTCTCTTGTTGTTTTTTTTTTTTTGATTTTCTGACACAACTCCTTGATAACACGGCCAACAGAAATTGCAAAGCACCAAAACCCTAACGAGCAGCCTGTCGAGCGGTAAAACTAGTCTCTTCTGGGGAAGTTCCTAGTCACTTTATATCGATAGGCTGTGTCTATGGTTGGGAACAAGCACACTGTATGCTATGTGGACTCGGAGTAACAAAAACTGACACAATATGATAAACTATATGATAGAGAAAACACAAACCCTAACAATTCTACTAGAGGAAAGATCAAGATACGCAAAAACAACTACGAAAAGCAACTAAAACTCGAAATTAGTGCAATCTAAGGCTATGGCAAACCCTAACCCTAACTTTTTATGGCTTTTTCTGGATAGGAAAACACTCACAACTCGACTATGGGGTGGATTGTGGATGGCTTACCGAGGAAAACTGGAAATCTGATACCAAGATGATAAGGGGTGTCCCGATCTTCTCAGTAAGCGACGGTGGTGATGAACACACGATGGTAGCAGCGGAAGGAATCGATGATGATGAGGAGGATAACTTGTATGACGCCGACGAAGTCTCTCGATTGATTCCTGATGCTAATGCAACAGCTCTCAACCCTGCAAGATATTCGCAACTCCACACACTTGCGCACGTAGCCGCCGACCACGAAGCGGTAAATTGCAATCTTCTAATCCCCAATGGAACAGCAGATTACACACAAACTTTCAGTAGTATAAAACTCCAGATCGATGCGAATTGGAGAGTAGTATTCAATAGTTTTGCAGAGCAAACAACTAAGAACTAGGGTTTATCTTAAACGTGGTCTAAAACAACTTTGGGGGCGTCCCAGGGGCTTATATAGGCGTTCGGGACGACCTCAGGTCGAAAAAGTACGAAAATAACCGACCCAGAATAGATCTGGTCGAGACAGACTCGGACTCGGCCGGTCTGGGGGCCGGTCGACCGGGCCTGGGACCGGGTGGTCCGGTCCTAGACCGGGTCTGTGACCGGGTGGAAACCGGACGAAGGGTCCGTGTTCCCTGGATGTGGCCCGGATGGCACCGATTCAAAATCCGGTTGGTGACCGGGTGGCCCGGTCCCACGGCCGGTCTGACCGGACCTGGGACCGGCCTGAAGATCTCCTCCTCTCGCGCATGCCTCCCGCTCCTCCCTCGCGCGTCCATGGGATGTCTTCACGTCCGGCTCCATGTCCAGCTTCACGTTCAGCTTCTTGTCCAGCTGCTCCTCTCCTCCTCGTGCGATGCTTGATTCCTCCTCATACCTGATCATACACAAGTAATACGACTTAGGTAGTATAAAGTTCTCGTCGATCAAAGTATCGTTTAGGAACAAGTTCACCTGTTGTTTAAGTAGCTTCGCACGAGCTCGTGTCATTGGTCCAATCCTAACTTCATTGGACTTGAGCTTCACAGCTTCATCTTCATCTTGCAATGACGGAGGTAGTAGTGAAGTAGGGATGTCCTTATCACACGGTACGAGAAACCTTCCAGAGCCGCCGCCATCGCGAAGCCAAGATCTGGGGGACAGGAGTCTCTGTTCCGGCACGCCGCCGGGACGGGGAAGTGCCCCCGGAAGGCATCTCCATCGACACCACCGCCATCTTCATCAACGCTGCTGTCTCCCATGAGGAGGGAGTAGTTCTCCCTCGAGGCTAAGGGCTGTACCGGTAGCTATGTGGTTAATCTCTCTCCCATGTACTTCAATACAATGATCTCATGAGCTGCCTTACATGATTGAGATACATATGATGAGCTTTGTATCACTATTAATCTATGTGCTACTCTAGTGATGTTATTAAAGTACTATATTCCTCCTCCATGATGTAATGGTGACAGTATGTGCATCATGTAGTACTTGGCGTAGTTTATGATTGTGATCTCTTGTAGATTATGAAGTTAACTATTACTATGAGGTATTGATGTGATCTATTCCTCCTTTCATAGTATGATGGTGACAGTGTGCATGCTATGTTAGTACTTGGTATAATTGCGTTGGTCTATCATGCACTCTAAGGTTATTTAAATATGAATATCGAATGTTGTGGAGCTTGTTAACTCCGGCATTGAGGTGCTCTTGTAGCCCTACACAATTAGTGGTGTTCATCATCCAACAAGAGAGTGTAGAGTGGTTTTATTATGTGATCAATGTTGAGAGTGTCCACTAGTGAAAGTATGATCCCTAGGCCTTGTTTCCGAATAGAAAAGCTACACCACAAAGATTCCTATCTCCCACGTCAACTGCACGCCAGCAAGCATTTTCTGGCGCCGTTGTCACTGTTTGTTTACTGTTCCACTGCATGTTTACTCGCTGCCATATTTTATTCAGATTGCTATTGATGGGGTCTAAGACCTAATTTGTGGCCCAATCTTGCGAAATCGACCCAAAATCAAAAGGGGAAAAGTGGGGAAACGAAGAACGAGATGAACACGATGAACACACACGCACACAAACCCGATACAATCGACTTACACTCCCGTGGCTCGACAAACCACGCCGGTAGAATCACACTAGGAGAGACCGCGAGGTTGAATCCCGGTGTGAGAGATCGGTGTTGTAGACGAACACTTGTGCGGGAGAGAGAGTGGTTAAACTAGAATCTCACACACAACTATTAATCTCCAACAAGAGTAGCCTTGATGAAACACAGGAGATAATCCCAGTTGATGAGCAAAGCTCTAAGAATTATCCAAGTCTATGTCTAACCCTAGCAAATGAGGAGTACGGGGATACATATAGCTCAGATCTGAGTCAAGGGTAGTTTGGGAAAAAGCTACTTAAGTTACAGCCGTTGGATTGCGAAGCAACAGTTCAGATTCGGGCAAATTCGCGCACGAGCGGTACCACGGGCGGAGGTACCGGCCATGGTACCGGAAAAGCCTCAAAACGGAGTGCTCGAGTCCAGGGTGCTTGGAGGGCCGGCGGTACCACGGGCGGTACGTTGGCCGGAGGTACCGGCCATGCCTTGGGCGGGGGTACCGGCCAAGGTATCGGCCTCCTCTTCTTCCGCGCGGGGCAACCAGGCTAGGGAGGTGCCGCCCCACTCCCGCCGGTAGTACCGGCCAGGAGGGGCCGGTACTACCGGTCTCTCCCTCACGCGCGCGGCCAGGCTTGGCCTTGGCCACCGGCCGGCCAGGGTGGAGGCTCCGGCCACCATAGGCCTGGAGGTACCGGCCTCCCTTGGCCTGGAGGCTCCACCCTCCTCTCTTTCTTTTCCTTGTCCATTCTTCTTTCTTCTTCCTTCTTCCTTTCTTCTTCTTCTAGTCCATTGATTTGATTTTCTTCTTCCTTGTTGCATGGTGCCTCCTCTCCCTCATATCCTTGATGATCCTTGTACCTAATAACACATAGGGTTTCGGCGTGAGGTAGCATTCTGTCCAACGGTGTGTCAAGGTCAAGAGTAGCGAGGATAGAGTTCACCTTATCGTGTAGCGCTTTAACTCGGGCTCGTGTCATCGGTCCACTTGGAGGACTCGTTGGTCTTGGTGTAGCGACGTCGGTGAGCGGGGCTACATCATCTCCCCCCCCCCCTTGGGAAAGAGTCGACCTCGACTCTTGCACCTCTTCATCTCCATGATAGGGTGACAAGTCCGAGACGTTGAACGTGTTGCTCACCAAGTACTTGGACGTCGGGATGTCGATGACGTAAGCGTTGTTGTTGATGCGTTTGAGGACCTTGAAGGGGCCATCTCCTCTTGGCTTGAGCTTGGAGTTGCGCTCATGAGGGAACCTTTCCTTCCGGAGGTGGATCCAAACGAGGTCTCCTTCTTGAAATATCCTTTCCTTCTTCTTGGCGTTGATGCGGTTGGCTGGACGAAGTACATGTTCTTGTATGGTCGCCCTTGTTTCTTCATGAAGCTTCTTGACGGCGGTGGTGCGCTTGTCGAAGTCCATGTTGGTCCGCTCATGAAGGGGAAGTGGGAGTATGTCGAGTGCCGTGCAAGGTTCGAAGCCATAGACGACCATGAAGGGGCTCCTTGACGTTGTCTTGTGCTTGGCGCGGTTGTAGGCGAACTCCGCGTGAGGAAGGCACTCCTCCCATGACTTCAAGTTCTTCTTCACAAGTATGCGTAGGAGAGTGGAGAGGCTTCGATTGACCACTTCCGTTTGGCCGTCCGTTTGCGGGTGCGAGGATGATGAGAACAAGAGCTTCACTCCAAACTTAGCCATGAGCGACTTCCATAGATAGCTCATGAACTTGACATCTCGATCCGACACGATGCTTGCCGGTATTCCGTGTAGGCGAACAATTTCCCTGAAAAACAATGAAGCAATGTGTGAAGCATCGTCGCTCTTATGGCAAGGTATGAAATGAGCCATCTTAGAGAATCTATCCACTACCACAAATATGGAATCATGACCATGCTTAGTGCGAGGCAATCCTAGAACGAAATCCATGCTAATATCGGTCCATGGTGCATAAGGAATAGGCAATGGGGTGTAAAGACCATAAGGGTTGGAAGTGGACTTAGCTTGAAGGCATGTAGTGCAACGGTTGCATAGGCGCTCCACATCTCGCTTCATCTTTGGCCAATAGTAATGAGTGGATAGCATCGCAAGTGTCTTGTCACGGCCAAAGTGACCCATAAGACCACCTCCATGTGACTCTTGCAAAAGCAATTTTCGATGCGAAGACTCGGGAATGTAAATCTTGTTAGCTTTAAACAAGTAGCCATCATGCAAATAGAAATCATCCACTCCTCGTTCAACGGAGCACTTCTCAAATATGGGAGCAAAGAAGGAATCGGAAGGATAGAGTTCTTTGATCTCGTCAAGTCCCAAGACATGAACATCCAAACGAGTAAGCAAAAGGGTGTTTTTGCGGGAAAGAGCATCCGCCACAACGTTGTCCTTGCCCTTCTTGTATTTGATCACATATGGGAAGGACTCAATGAACTCGACCCATTTTGCATGTCGTTTGTTCAAGTTGTGTTGGCTTTTCAAATATTTCAAGGACTCATGGTCGGAATGAATGATAAACTCTTTTGGCCAAAGGTAGTGTTGCCAAACTTCAAGAACACGAACCAAAGCGTAGAGCTCCTTGTCATATATAGGATAGTTGAGGCGTGCGCCATCTAACTTCTCACTATAATATGCCACGGGTTTGCCCTCTTGCATAAGAACGCCACCAATACCAAGCCCACTTGCATCACACTCAATCTCAAAAGTTTTTGCAAAATTTGGAAGGACAAGAAGAGGAGCTTCGGTAAGGCGTTTCTTCAACTCATCAAAAGCATTTTGTTGGGCCTTGCCCCAAACAAACGGAACATTCTTCTTGGTAAGTTCATTCAAAGGGCAAGCAATGGTGCTAAAATCTTTCACAAAGCGGCGGTAGAAACCGGCAAGTCCATGAAAACTTCGGACTTGACCAACATTTGTAGGGGTAGTGATGTAGCCCCGGTCACCGACGTCGCTACACCAAGACCAACAAGTCCCCCAAGTGGACCAATGACACGAGCCCGAGTCAAAGCTCTTCATGATGAGGTGAACTCGCTCCTCACCACCCTTGATCTTGGTACCCCTTTGGATGGATTGCTACCTCATGCCGACGTGCTATGTGTCATTAGGTACAAGGCGCGTCAAGACCACGGAGAGGAGGAGACACCAAGGTCAAGGGAGGGAGAGAAGCAACTGGACATGGAGATGATCGTGAAGCCGAAGCCGACGTCGCCCGAAGCGCTTCAAGGAAGAGACGGACGCTGGCCGGTCCAGACCCGGCCGACCGGACCTACAACCGGACGCCTTCGGTCATAGGCCCGGTCGACCGGGCGCAACCCGGGCCAGCTCCCTCGTACCGGACGACGCCCGGTCCCAGGACCGGAAACTTCGCAGGTTCCCGGTTTGCGCCCGGTCGACCGGACCAATGACCGGACGCCCCGGTCATAGGCCCGGTCGGACCGGCCTCAAACCGGACAGCCCGGTCCCAGGCCCGGTCAGACCGGCCCCAAACCGGACCTGACGAGGATGCCCCACCAAACTGCCTTAACTTATCCATTCGCGTACCTGTTCGCCCTTGCTGGCTGTGTATGACTATATAAGTAGCTGGAACCCCTCATTAGCTCTTTAGACTTGTTTTGAACTCAAACCTAAATTTGAGCTTAGTCTCCCTTGGGTATCATCCCTCTGTAATCAAGGCACCTTGGTTGTTGATTTGGAACTTGTTGAGTGAGATTCTAGTACAAGATACTCTCTCTCTCACCAAGCTCTTCTTCTCCAATCCCAATCTCTCCCCGGGGAATTCTACCGCGTGTCTCTTCCTCGGAGATTCTATTGGCGTGGTCCATCGAGCCACGGAGGTAAGCATCGGGTGTATCGGGGTGTGTGTGTGCGTGAGTCTCGGAGTTCCTCGTGTTCATCGCCGTGTTCTTCGTGTTCCTCGCGTTTTCCCATCTTCCCCTTGGTTTCGAAGTCAATCCGCGAGATCGGGCCACACACGGGGTCTTAGACCTCATCATATGGTATCAGCAGCTCTTGGTTACCGCGGATTTGACCTCCCACCCACCCGATTTCGTCCCTAGAAAATTTTCCAAAAATCCCCAAAAATAGCCCTAAATTGCCTCTTGACCGATCTGTGATTTGGTTGCGTTTTGAGTGGTTTTGGTCCGTGGATCTGGTGTTGTTGTGCTTGATCTACTATTTCCCCAACTTTTAGCCTCCAATTCCATCGTTTCCCTTCGATTTGGTCGATTTGGCTTGGTTTTCGTGAAGAACAGGAGAGAGAAAGCTTCATCCCGCGAAACCCGGTTTCGGCCCCGGTCAGCAACCGGGCCACTGACCGGACGGGCCAGCACAAAACCCGGTCGGCCGGGCGGCAACCGGACAGGCCGGTCCAGAGCCGGTCCAACCGGACCCCAGACCGGACGCCTCCTCGCGTCCCCCTTCGACCTCGACATCCGGCGATCTCCACCACCACCACCACCACCACCATCATCGCAGGTATAACTTGCAGGTCACCTTGTAACCCCTCTTCCTTTTGCGATCTATCCCATCGAGCATTGCTTGTTTAGTGTTGCGAGACATTGCACGTGGCCCCGCATTGTGAGGTGTGTGTGTCGCGTTGAGTAAGGCACCCAAGCAAACACTCGTGTGGCAAGATAGCAAAAGCGAGGCTAACGCTAACATAGTGCGTCAAAAAGCCCCAAAAACACAAAAAGAGTGCGAGTAGCACCATACATCCATACATCCATACGCCCATACATACAAAGTGTCCACGTGCCACCAAAGATACAAACGAGTGCAAGTGCCGCCATATACAAAAGAGAAAAAGCTTTTAAGCAAAGAGAGATAGGAGAAGAGAGGCCACGTGTGAATCTTGTTGTCTCTTCCTTTGCAACCAAAGCTTTGGCTCTCCTTGTGTTAGTGTGACACCGAGCACTTATACATACACTTTTCCGCTCACTTTTGGTTGCACTAACCCCATTTATCTCGTGTGTGTGTTCCACATCTTTTTCCGTGTTTATAGTGATCTTCACATTGACATTTGGATTTTTGGACCTCACCCACTTTTGACAACATACTCGATCTTGGATTTGTCTTTTGGCTTTCCACAACACTCGCCTAACACCATATTTGCTAGCTTTTGCGTGTGGTTTTGCGTGTGTCCCCGATACACTTGATCTTGCTTTCGGTTTGGTGGATTGCCTCAATACTATCTTACCTTGGTAAGAGTGCGAGGTAGTCTCCTTCCACTAACATACACAACATAGTTCTTGTCTTTCCATCATGGATAGGAACGGAGATACCAATAGGGATGAAGAGATCCTTCGCAACACCGAGAGGTTGGCTACTCAACACAACCTATGGACGCAACGACAAGAGTTCAAGGAGCAACTCTCCCTCTTCGAGACGCGCATCGATGAGCAATACAATGAAGTGGCTCACAACTTCTCCACCGTCAACCACGACTTGACCCTTCTTCGTGAAGCTACGGACAACTTGAATGGCCAAATGGCGGCCAATGATGCCAACATGGAGCGGCGCATGGATAGCCTCGAGCGCGCCATCACCAACTTGGGTCGTCATCGTCGACACCGCTCTACTTCCTCTTCATCAAGCTCCTCCTCAAGGCATGAAGACCATTACTCTCATGGTGGCATTTCGTCCCCAAGCTCTTCCTCAAGGCGTGAAGACCACCATCGACCTCATCGCTCACATGCTCGTCATGAAGACTCCCGCTCCAACTCTAGGCGTGGAGAAATACATCGCCATGCTCGTCCACATGATCGTCCTCCACAAGCTCAAGACCTTCAACAAGATCGCCACCAAGCGGATCGCCCTACTCACCATGGGCGTGATGGCCATCCCCAAGACCAAGATCCTCAAGATCCACCTCGGCGAGATCTTCGTCGCCACCCTCACCATGACCAACGTGGCCGAGGAGAGCTACACCATGATCAAGATGAGAGACCCAACATTGAGCATCGTCCTCAACCGCGACAAGATCTTCAACCACATCCTCACCGTGAACCAAGTGAAGCAAGTGTTCAACTCCAACGCCAACCCAATGCTATGGTTGGCCATAGAAGACCTCCTATTCCACCTCTAGCCGCAAGAGTTGACGGCGCCCCTCCTCGTAGAAGAAACTTGGAGGATGAAGAGAACATGTATGGCAAGCTCAAGTTCAACATGCCCAAGTTCAAAGGTGAAGACGACGCCGAAGCATACCTCTCATGGGCACTCAAGGTGGACAAGATCTTCCGCATCCACAACTACTCCGGTGCCAAGAAAGTGGCTATGGCATCACTCGAGTTTGAAGACTATGCCAACACTTGGTGGGAGCAAGTCCTCACTCTTCGCGAAGAAAAGGGTGAACCTCCTATTGACACTTGGGAAGATATGAAGAAGGAGATGCATGTTCGCTTTGTCCCAAAGCATTACATGAAAGACCTCTTCAACAAGCTACAAAACTTGAAGCAAGGCACCAAAACCGTTGAGGAGTTCTACAAGGAGATGGAGCTCACTATGATGCGAGCCAACATCCAAGAATCCGAGGAGCAAACCATTGCTCGCTTCTTCAATGGCCTTACTTATCCCATCAAGAGGATTGTCGAGTTCCAACCTTACTCCAACATGGTTGAGCTAGTCCACCAAGCATCGAAGGCCGAGCGCCAAGTGATTGAGGACATCAAGTACTCCAAGGCCAAGTCCTATTTCTCCTCCAAGCTCGCTACATCGACTCCTCCTACTACATCAACTCCTTATGCTACAAGTGCAAAGGCCGACGCATCCTCTACACCTTCCAAGAAACCGACTATCCAAAGTCGCATGAAGCAAACGGTCTCCTCCACCGCCTCCTCTAAGGCATCCACGGGACCCTCTAGTGTCACTTGCTTCAAGTGTGGCACCCAAGGTCACAAATCGTTTGAGTGCAAGAACACCAAGGTCATGATCACTATGGAGAATGGTGACATCGAGACTCTTGATGAAGATGAATATGAAGCCCTTGTGCAAGCCGCCGTGGCAAGTGAAGAAGCCTATGAACAAGAAAGTGGAGAAGATCCTCTCTTATGTGAGCATGACCCAAGTCCCTCACTTGTGGTCACAAGGGTGCTAACCACACAACCTCATGATATGGAAGAACAACGGTGCAACATCTTCCAAACCCGTGCCGGAATTGGTGGCAAGTCTATCAAGGTCATCATCGATGGTGGAAGTTGCCACAACCTTGCGAGCACCGAGTTGTGTGAGAAGCTCCACCTCACTCTCCGCAAGCATCCTCACCCTTACCATATCCAATGGTTGGAGTGACAAGGGCAACGTCAAGATACAACATACCGTCATCCGTCAACTTCAAGATCGGCCCTTATGAGGACACCATCGAGTGTGACGTGGTACCCATGACGGTGTGCCACATGTTGCTTGGCCGCCCTTGGCAATATGATAAGAAGGCTATACATGATGGACTCTCCAACACATACACCTTCAAGGTCAACGACAAGAAGTTCGAGTTGCGCCCGATGACTCCTAGCCAAATCATCGCGGATAATGCGAAGGCTTTAGCGAGGGCACAACTCCGCACCCACCATAGTGAGATGAGAGGAGAGGGAGCGACCCACCACAAAGATAGTGAGCACCACAAGCCATATATGAGTGAGTCCAAGAGTGTCCTTCTAGCCACCAAGAGTGAGTGGAGAGAGCTACAAGAGAACCCATCCACCATATTGCACTACGTGCTCATATGCAAGGGACCCTCGTCGGCAACTAACGACTTAACCAACATTCCTCCGTCTTTGTTGTCTCTTTTGCAGGAATTTCAAGACGTCTTCCCCGACGAGCTCCCTCATGGACTACCACCACTCCGCGGCATAGAACACCGCATCGACCTAATACCCGGCG
Organism: Lolium perenne; assembly: GCF_019359855.2. Classification (NCBI taxonomy): domain Eukaryota; kingdom Viridiplantae; phylum Streptophyta; class Magnoliopsida; order Poales; family Poaceae; genus Lolium; species Lolium perenne. The sequence goes on from NC_067245.2 coordinate 133,304,666, forward strand.
CTCCGCTCCCAAACCGTGCCGCCTACCGCACCAACCCCGAAGAGACAAAGGAGATCAACCGCCAAATTCAAGATCTCCTCGCCAAAGGGTACGTCCGAGAAAGCCTTAGCCCTTGTGCGGTTCCCGTGATCCTTGTGCCTAAACCGGATGAGACGCAACGGATGTGTATGGATTGTCGCCCCATCAATGCCATTACCGTCCGTTACCGCCATCCCATTCCGCGTTTAGATGATATGCTTGATGAACTTAGTGGTGCCACGATTTTCTCTAAAGTCGATTTGCGTAGTGGTTACCATCAAATCCGCATGGCTATTGGTGACGAATGGAAAACGGCATTCAAGACCAAACTTGGTCTCTATGAATGGCTCGTTATGCCTTTTGGTCTTTCCAATGCACCATCTACTTTCATGCGCCTCATGAATCACATCTTGCGTCCTCTCATTGGCAAGAGCGTGGTTGTCTACTTCGATGATATTCTTATTTATAGCAAAAACCTCGAGGACCATGTGCAACATGTGAGAGAAGTCTTGTGCATCTTGCGCCATGAAAAGCTTTATGCTAACCTCCCAAAATGCACATTTGCTCAAAACAAATTGGTGTTTCTTGGTTTTGTGGTTTCCGCTAATGGTATTGAAGTTGATTCTTCCAAGGTGGAGGCCATCCATAATTGGCCTACCCCTACAAATGTTGGCCAAGTCCGAAGCTTCCATGGACTTGCCGGGTTTTATCGCCGCTTTGTGAAAGATTTTAGCACCATCGCTTGCCCTTTGAATGAGCTTACCAAGAAGAATGTTCCGTTTGTTTGGGGCAAGGCCCAACAAAATGCTTTTGATGAGTTGAAGAAACGTCTTACCGAAGCTCCACTTCTTGTTCTTCCAAATTTTGCCAAAACTTTTGAGATTGAGTGTGATGCAAGTGGGCTTGGTATTGGTGGTGTTCTTATGCAAGAGGGCAAACCCGTGGCATACTATAGTGAGAAGTTAGATGGCGCACGCCTCAACTATCCTATATATGACAAGGAGCTCTACGCTTTGGTTCGTGTTCTTGAAGTTTGGCAACACTACCTTTGGCCAAAAGAGTTTATCATTCATTCCGACCATGAGTCCTTGAAATATTTGAAAAGCCAACACAACTTGAACAAACGACATGCAAAATGGGTCGAGTTCATTGAGTCCTTCCCATATGTGATCAAATACAAGAAGGGCAAGGACAATGTTGTGGCGGATGCTCTTTCCCGCAAAAACACCCTTTTGCTAACTCGTTTGGATTTTCATGTTTTGGGACTTGAAGAGATCAAAGAACTCTATCCTTCCGATTCTTTCTTTGCTCCCATTTTTGAGAAGTGCTCCGTTGAGCGAGGAGTAGATGATTTCTATTTGCATGATGGCTATTTGTTCAAAGCCAACAAGATTTGCATTCCCGCGTCTTCGCTTCGAAAATTGCTTTTGCAAGAGTCTCATGGAGGAGGTCTTATGGGCCACTTTGGCCGTGACAAGACATATGCCATGCTCTCAACCCACTACTATTGGCCAAAGATGAAGCGAGATGTGGAGCGCCTTTGCCGTCGGTGCACAACATGCTTACAAGCTAAGTCTACCTCCAACCCTTATGGTCTCTACATGCCATTGCCTATTCCTTTTGCACCATGGACAGATATTAGCATGGATTTCGTTCTAGGCTTGCCTCGCACTAAGCATGGTCATGATTCCATATTTGTTGTAGTGGATCGATTCTCTAAGATGGCTCATTTCATACCTTGCCATAAGAGCGACGATGCTTCACACATTGCCTCATTGTTTTTCAGGGAAATCGTTCGCCTACATGGAGTACCGCAAAGCATTGTGTCGGATCGAGACGTCAAGTTCATGAGCTATCTTTGGAAGTCGATCATGGCGAAGTTTGGAGTCAAGCTCTTGTTCTCATCATCATCGCACCCGCAAACGGACGGCCAAACGGAAGTGGTCAATCGAAGCCTCTCCACCCTCCTACGGGTCCTCGTGAAGAAAAACTTGAGGTCATGGGAGGAGTGCCTTCCTCACGCCGAGTTCGCCTACAACCGCGCCAAGCACAAGACTACATCAAGGAGCCCCTTCATGGTCGTCTACGGCTTCGAACCTTACACGGCACTCGACATACTTCCGCTTCCCCTCCACGAGCGCATCAACATGGACTTCGACAAGCGCGCCGCCGCCGTCAAGAAACTACATGAAGAGACAAGGGCAACCATACAAGCACATGTTCTTCGTCAAGCCAACCACATCAACGCCAAGAAGAAGGCAAGGATATTTGAAGAAGGAGACCTCGTTTGGATCCACCTCCGGAAGGACCGGTTTCCCCATGAGCGCAACTCCAAGCTCAAGCCAAGAGGAGATGGTCCCTTCAAGGTCCTCAAGCGCATCAATGACAACGCTTACGTCATCGACATACCAACATCCAAGTACTTGGTGAGCAACACGTTCAACGTCTCGGACTTGTCACCCTATCATGGAGATGAGGAGGTGCAAGAGTCGAGGACGACTCTTTCCCAAGGGGGGGGAGATGATGTAGCCCCGGTCACCGACGTCGCTACACCAAGACCAACAAGTCCCCCAAGTGGACCAATGACACGAGCCCGAGTCAAAGCTCTTCATGATGAGGTGAACTCGCTCCTCACCACCCTTGATCTTGGTACCCCTTTGGATGGATTGCTACCTCATGCCGACGTGCTATGTGTCATTAGGTACAAGGCGCGTCAAGACCACGGAGAGGAGGAGACACCAAGGTCAAGGGAGGGAGAGAAGCAACTGGACATGGAGATGATCGTGAAGCCGAAGCCGACGTCGCCCGAAGCGCTTCAAGGAAGAGACGGACGCTGGCCGGTCCAGGACCCGGTCAGACCGGACCTACAACCGGACGCCCCGGTCATAGGCCCGGTCGACCGGGCGCAAACCGGGCCAGCTCCCTCGTACCGGACGACGACCGGACCCAGGACCGGAAACTTCGCAGTTTCCCGGTTTGCGCCCGGTCGACCGGACCAATGACCGGACGGCCCGGTCACAGGCCCGGTCGGACCGGCCTCAAACCGGACAGCCCGGTCCCAGGCCCGGTCAGACCGGCCCCAAACCGGACCTGACGAGGATGCCCCACCAAACTGCCTTAACTTATCCATTCGCGTACCTGTTCGCCCTTGCTGGCTGTGTATGACTATATAAGTAGCTGGAACCCCTCATTAGCTCTTTAGACTTGTTTTGAACTCAAACCTAAATTTGAGCTTAGTCTCCCTTGGGTATCATCCCTCTGTAATCAAGGCACCTTGGTTGTTGATTTGGAACTTGTTGAGTGAGATTCTAGTACAAGATACTCTCTCTCTCTCACCAAGCTCTTCTTCTCCAATCCCAATCTCTCCCCGGGGAATTCTACCGCGTGTCTCTTCCTCGGAGATTCTATTGGCGTGGTCCATCGAGCCACGGAGGTAAGCATCGGGTGTATCGGGGTGTGTGTGTGCGTGAGTCTCGGAGTTCCTCGTGTTCATCGCCGTGTTCTTCGTGTTCCTCGCGTTTTCCCATCTTCCCCCTTGGTTTCGAAGTCAATCCGCGAGATCGGGCCACACACGGGGTCTTAGACCTCATCAGGTAGGCCAATTGTGGATGGCCTCCACCTTGGAAGAATCAACTTCAATCTGATTAGCGGAAACCACAAAGCCAAGGAAAACCAATTTGTTTTGAGCAAATGTGCATTTAGGGAGGTTAGCATAAAGCTTTTCATGTCGCAAGATGCACAAGACCTCTCTCACATGTTGCACATGGTCCTCGAGATTTTTGCTATAAATGAGAATATCATCGAAATAGACAACCACACTCTTGCCAATGAGAGGACGCAAGATGTGATTCATGAGACGCATGAAAGTTGATGGAGCATTGGAAAGACCAAAAGGCATAACGAGCCATTCATAGAGACCAAGTTTGGTCTTGAATGCCGTTTTCCATTCATCACCAATGGCCATGCGGATTTGGTGGTAGCCACTACGCAAATCGACTTTAGAGAAAATCGTGGCACCACTCAATTCATCAAGCATGTCATCTAAACGCGGAATGGGATGGCGGTAACGGACGGTAATGGCATTGATGGGGCGACAATCCATACACATCCGTTGCGTCTCATCCGGTTTAGGCACAAGAATCACGGGAACCGCACAAGGGCTAAGGCTTTCGCGGACATACCCTTTGGCGAGGAGATCTTGAATTTGGCGTTGGATCTCCTTTGTGTCTTCGGGGTTGGTGCGGTAGGCGGCACGGTTTGGAAGCGGAGCGCCGGGTATGAGGTCGATGCGGTGTTCTATGCCTCGAAGTGGTGGTAGTCCATGAGGAAGCTCGTCGGGGAAGACGTCTTGAAACTCCTTCAAAAGAGACAACAAAGACGAAGGAATATTGGTTAAGTCGTTAGTCGCCGACGATGGTCCTTTGCATATGAGCACATAGTGCAATATGGTGGATGGGTTCTCTTGGACCTCTCTCCACTCACTTTTGGTGGCTAGTAGGACACTCTTTGTCTCACTCATATATGGCTTGTGGCGCTCACTATCTTTGTGGTGGGTCGCTCCCTCTCCTCTCATCTCACTATGGTGGGTGCGGAGTTGTGCCCTCGCTAGAGCCTTCGCATTATCCGCGATGATTTGGCTAGGAGTCATCGGGCGCAACTCGAACTTCTTGTCCTTGACCTTGAAGGTGTATGTGTTGGAGAGTCCATCATGTATAGCCTTCTTGTCAAATTGCCAAGGGCGGCCAAGCAACATGTGGCACACCGTCATGGGTACCACGTCACACTCAATAGTATCCTCATAAGGTCCAATCTTGAAGGTGACGGTGACGGTATATTGTATCTTGACGTTGCCCTTGTCACTCAACCATTGGATATGGTAAGGGTGAGGATGCTTGCGGAGAGTGAGGTTGAGCTTCTCACATAACTCGGTGCTTGCAAGGTTATGGCAACTTCCACCATCGATGATGACCTTGATCGATTTGCCACCAATTCCGGCACGGGTTTGGAAGATGTTGCACCGTTGGTCTTCCATAGCTTGAGGTTGAGTAGTTAGCACCCTTGTGACCACAAGTGAGGGACTTGGGTCATGTTCACATAAGAGAGGGTCTTCTCCATTTTCTTCCTCATAATCTTCTTCATTGGCAACGGCGGCTTGAACAAGGGCTTCATATTCATCCTCATCTAGCGTCTCAATGTCACCATTCTCCATAGTGATCATAACCTTGGTGTTCTTGCACTCAAACGATTTGTGGCCTTGGGTGCCACACTTGAAACAAGTGACATTAGAGGGTCACGTAGATGCCTTAGAGGAGGCGGCGGAGGAGACCGTTTGCTTCATACGACTTTGGATAGTCGGTTTCTTGGATGGTGTAGAGGACACATCGGGCTTGACACTTGTAGTAGGAGGAGTCGATGTAGTGAGCTTGGAGGAGAAGTAAGTCTTGGACTTGGAGTACTTCATGTCCTCAATCACTTGGCGCTCGGCCTTCGATGCTTGGTGTACCAACTCAACCATGTTGGAGTATGGTTGGAACTCCACGATCCTCTTGATGGGGTAATTGAGGCCATTGAAGAAACGAGCAATGGTTTGGTCCTCGGACTCTTGGATGTTGGCTCGCATCATAGTAAGCTCCATCTCCTTGAAGAACTCCTCAACGGTCTTGGTGCCTTGCTTCAACTTTTGGAGCTTGTTGAAGAGGTCGGTCATGTAGTGCGTTGGAACAAAGCGAGCATGCATCTATTTCTTCATCTCTTCCCAAGTGTCAATAGGAGATTCACGTTTTTCTTCCCTAAGAGTGAGGACTTCCTCCCACCAAGTGTTGGCATAATCTTCAAACTCAAGAGACGCCATAGCCACTTTCTCGGCACCGGAGTAGTTGTGGATGCGGAATATCTTGTCAACCTTGAGTGCCCATGAGAGGTAGGCCTCGGCATCTTCTTCACCCTTGAACTTTGGCATGGTGAACTTGAGCCTTCCAAACATGTTTTCTTCATCCTCCAAGTTTCTTCGGCGAGGACGGATGCCTTCATCTCTTGCGGCTTGAGGTGGGAAAGGAGGTCTTCCCCGGCCAACCATAGCATTGGGTTGGCGTTGAAAGTGGACGCTAGCTTCACTTGGTTCACGGTGAGGATGTTGTTGAAGATCTTGTCGAGGTTGTTGACGAGGCTCATTGTTGGCTCTTTCATCTTGATCATGTTGTGGGTCTCCTCTTCCACGTTGGTCATGGCGAGGATGGCGTCGGAGATCTCGTCGAGGTTGAACTTGAGGACCTTGGTCTTGGGGTTGGTCGTCACGCCCATGGTGGGCATGGCGATCCGCTTGGTGACGATCTTGTTGTAGGACTTGGTCTTGTGGAGGACGCTCATGTGGACGAGCATGGCGATGGATTTCTCCGCGCCTAGAGTTGGAGTGAGAGTCTTCATGACGAGCATGTGGGCGATGAGGTCGATGATGGTCTTCATGCCTTGAGGAAGAGCTTGAGGACGAAAGGCCACCATGAGAGTAGTAATCTTGCGGCGAGCTTGATGATGATGAAGTAGATCGGTGTCGGCGATGATGACCCAAGTTGGTGATGGCGCGCTCGAGGCTATCCATGCGCCGCTCCATGTTTGCATCATTGGCCGCCATTTGGCCATTCAAGTTGTCCGTAGCTTCACGAAGAAGAGCCAAATCTTGGTTCACGACGGAGAAGTTGTGAGCCACTTCATCGTATTGCTCATCGATGCGCGTCTCGAAGAGGGCTAGTTGCTCCTTGAACTCTTGGCGTTGTGTCCATAGGTTGTGTTGAGTAGCCAACCTCTCGGTGTTGCGGAGGACTTCTTCATCCCTTGGGGTATCTCCGTTCCTATCCATGATGGAAAGACAAGAACTATGTTGTGTATGTTAGTGGAAGGAGACTACCTCACAATCTTACCGTTGTGTGATAGTATCGAGGTGATCAATCAAACCGAGAGCGAAACCAATTGTATCGGGCACACACGCAAAGACACACGCAAAAGCTAGCAAATATGGTGGTAGGTGAGTATGGTGGAAAGCCAAGAGACGAAATCCGAAATCAAGTTTGTTGTTAAGAGTGGGTAAAATCCAAATATCGAATGTCAAAGCGATGATCAGTAAAACACGGAAAATGATATGGAACACACACACGAGATGAAAGGGGTTAGTGCGACCAAGGAATGAGCGGAAAGATAACAAGGGTGCTCGGTGTCACACTAACACAAGGAGAGACAAAGCTTTGGTTGCAACGGAGAGACAACAAGATTTACACGCGGCCTCTCTTCTCTTTTCTCTCTTTTGCTTAAAAGCTTTTCCTCCTTTGTATTTGGTGGCACTTGACACTCTTTTGTATTTTGTGGCACTTGCACTCTTTTGCTCTTTTGCGTTTTGGCGGCTTTTGTCTCGCACTATGTTAGCTTAGCTTCGCTTTTGCTATTTTGCCACACGAGTTTTGCTTATAAGCTTGACTCCACACTACACACACACCTCACAACGGGGCCACGTGCAATGTCTCGCAACACTAGTCAAGCAATGCTCGGGAGGTTAGATCGCAAAAGGAAAAAGGATTTGCAAGTTATACCTAGATGGGGCGTAGGCGGTGATGAACACTCAACTTGCAATATGGTGGTTGGATCAAGAGTACGTTTGCAAGCTCGGGGTGCCGAGAGTGTCGTCGCTTGCTTCGGAGCTGCGGGTTAGTGTTACACACAAGGCACTCAAACCGGAACAAGCAAACACAAGGTAGGCGAGAAAAAGTTGGGTCAAAATAGCTTGGCGGTGGTGGTAGTGGTATGCCGGTGGTCTTGCGGTGGCGGTGGTGGTGGCGGTGCCGCGGCGGTGTTTACCGGTGATTTGGGAAGGGTGGCGGTGTTCGTCGGCGAATAAGGGGGTTGGCGGTGGTTGCCGGCGGTGGAGAGGGGGTGGTGGTGTTGGTCGGCGGTGGTAGGGGAGGGGAGGCAGCGGTAGTGGTGGCCGGAGGTACCGGTGGTGGTCGGGTGGAGGCTTGGGTGGAGGCTCCGGTGATGGTGCTGTTGGGGCCGGCCTGGAGGGCCTCCGGTAGTACCGTTGTAGCCTTGGCCGGAGGTACCGGCCAGGTTTCGCTGGATGATGTAGCCCCGCTCACCGACGTCGCTACACCAAGACCAACAAGTCCCCCAAGTGGACCAATGACGCGAGCCCGAGTTAAAGCTCTACATGATGAGGTGAATTCACTCCTATCCACGTATGCTTTTGATACTCCTTTGGATGGCTTGCTACTTCATGCCAATACCCTATGTTCAATCAGGTACATCGACCAAGACGCAAGCCATGGAGACCAAGCCAATGGAGAGAGAGCTGGAAATGATGAAGATGGAGCTACAGCGCCCAGGCCGGAACTTCCGCCCCCCCCCCCCCCGGACCGGAACTTCCGGCCAGATGCTCTCAAGATGTCTTCCAGCGCCCAGGAAACAGTGTCCAGCCGGAACTTCCGCCCCAGAGGACCGGAACTTCCGCCCGCCGGAACTTCCGCCCAAGTTCCGCCCAAGTTCCGAAAGTCGGCGAAAACCATACTGGATGTTACTGCGGGACATTGGCGCAATTCCGGAACAAGGCCGGAACTTGGCCGGAACTTCCGCCCCGGCCGGAACTTCCGCCCCTCCAGACCGGAACTTCCGCCCCTGACCGGAACTTCCGCCCAAGTTGACCGGAACTTCTGCCCCATCGAACTTCAGCACAACAACACTTTTAGTTGTAACTTATCCCTTCGCCCCACCTACTATAAATAGCCTAGTTGGCTCAGATCTGAGATTAGACTTGATGTAAGAGAAAACATGAGCTATGCTCCTTCCCGCGGGAAACCCTTCTAGATCTACGAATCTACGAAGTTATCTACTCTTCTAGGCGATTGATCTCTTCCATTCTAGGAATTCTAGTGTTTTGGATCTTTTGCTTTTGCAATTCTATCTATTTGCACTCTTTTCCTCTTTGGAACTCTATCGATTGCTATTGCCAACCTTTTGTGAGGGATTCTACTCCTTGTGGGTCTTTTTCTTGCAATTCCGTTGGGTTGGTGTATCGGGCCAACGAAGAACAACCGGTTGTGTGTGTGTGTTGCGTTTGTATCTTCGATCCACCCCGTCATCCACCCACGTTCTTCGTGTTCATCCACCTCCCCCACGAATCCCATCCAAATCCGTGAAGATCGGGCACATCCAAGGACTTAGTCCACATCATATGGTATCAGCAGCTCTTTGGTTGCCACGGATTTGACCCCCACATCCCCCAATTCCACCAATTTCGCCCAAAAATTTTCCAAATTTTTTTTCCCAAAAAATAGCCCCAAATTGGCCTTGGATCGATCTCTCGATTTGTTGAGTTATTTGTGGTTTTGCTCCAATAGAAACTTGCCTTTGGTGTTGATCTGCAATTCCCCCACCTTCCCACAGCTTCTAGTGCCAAATTTTCCCCGAATTCGAAGGATTTCGGCCCGGATTTCCGCCCAAACCGACGAACAGCTCACAGATCTGATTGCGACCGGAAGTTCCGCCTCGGAGGACCGGAAGTTCCACCCAGGGACCGGAAGTTCTGCCCCTCAGGACCGGAAGTTCCCCCTGGCCGAAATTTTGACAGCAACCTTCGTTTTTCGTTTTGGTACTAACCCCCTTGTGTTTGGACTTCGGTTTGAGTGCCATTTCAGCTACCACAAAGCTTCCGCAGCATCGACAACGACGACGGCACCCCGAAGATCCAAGCGGTTCATTTGACACCTCCACCATAGCAAGTTCAAGATCGTCGGCCACCATCATCAAGTGGTATAACTTGCTCCTAACTTGTAGCCCTAACCTCTTTTGCGTACCTTTCCTATCGAGAGTGGCTTTCTAGTGTTGCGAAGCATTGCGCAAGCGTCCCGACCGTGAGGGTGTGCGTGTGTTGAGCAAATCTTCGAAGCAAGCTCGTGTGAAAAGATAAGCAAAAGAAGTGTGACATACTTACATAGATAGTAGTATCCTTACATAGTGAGAAAAAGAAAGAAAAATACAAAAAGAAAAAGAAAAAGTGTGTGAGTGACACCTATACACAAAAGAGTCCAAAGTGATGCGGGGTGGCCTTCGGTCACCTCCACACCAAGACCAACAAGTCCCCCAAGTGGACCGATGACACGAGCCCGAGTCAAAGCTCTACATGATGAGGTGAACTCGCTCCTCACCACCCTTGATCTTGGTACCCCTTTGGATGGATTGCTACCTCATGCCGACGTGCTATGTGTCATTAGGTACAAGGCGCATCAAGACCCCGGAGAGGAGGAGACGCCAAGGTCAAGAGAGGAAGGGAAGCCACTGGACATGGAGATGATCTTGAAGCCAAAGCCGACGTCGCTCGAAGCGCTCCAAGGAAGAGATGGAGGCTGGCCGGTCACAGGCCCGGTCAGACCGGACCAGCAACCGGACGCCCCGGTCACAGGCCCGGTCAACCGGGCGCAAACCGGACCAGCCCCCTCGTACCGGACGACGACCGGACCCAGGACCGGATTCCTCGCAGAAGTCCGGTTTGCGCCCGGTCAACCGGATCCATGACCGGACAGCCCGGTCACTGGCCCGGTCAGACCGGACCCAAACCGGATCTGACGGGAACGCCCCACCAAACTGCTTTAACTTATCCCTTTGCGTACCTGTTCGCCCTTGCTGGCCATGTGTGCCTATATAAGTAGCTGGGACCCCTCATTAGCTCTTTAGACTTGTTTTGAACTCAAACCTACCTTTGAGCTTAGTCTCCCTTGGGTATCATCCCTCTGTAATCAAGGCACCTTGGTTGTTGACTTTGATCTTGTTGAGTGAGATTCTAGTACTAGTTACTCTCTCTCCCTCACCAAGCTCTTCCTCTCCAACCCCAATCTCTCTCCGGGAATTCTGCCACGTGCCTCTTCCTCGGAGATTCTATTGGCGTGGTTCATCGAGCCACGGAGGTAAGCATCGGGTGTATCGGGTTGGTGTGTGTGCGTGAGTCTCGGAGTTCCTCTTGTTCATCGTGTTCTTCGTGTTCCTCGCGTTCTTCCATCTCTCCCCCTTGGTTTCGAAGTCAATCCGCGAGATCGGGCCACACACGGGGTCTTAGACCTCATCATATGGTATCAGCAGCTCTTGGTTACCACGGATTTGACCCTCCACCCACCCGATTTCGTTCCTAGAAAATTTTCCAAAAAATCCGCAAAAATAGCCCCAAATTGCCTCTTGACCGATCTGTGATTTGGTTGCGTTTTGAGTGGTTTTGGTCCGTGGATCTGGTGTTGTTGTGCCTGATCTACTATTTCCCCACCTTTGAGCCTCCAATTCCATCGTTTCCCTTCGTTTTGGTCGATTTGGATTTGGTTTGGAGAAGAACAGGAGAGAGAAAACTCCAAATCGTGAAATCCGGTTTCGTACCCGGTCAACCGGACCCACGACCGGACGAGCCGGCACGGAACCCGGTCGACCGGGCGGCAACCGGACCATCCGGTCCAGGATCCGGTCCAACCGGGCCCCAGACCGGGCGCATCTTCGCGCCCCCTTCGACCTCGAATTCCGGCGATCTCCACCACCACCACCACCACCACCATCGTAGGTATAACTTGCAGCTTTCACCTTGTAACCCTTCTTCCTTTTGCGATCTATCCCATCGAGCATTGCTTGTCTAGTGTTGCGAGACATTGCACGTGGCCCCGCATTGTGAGGTGTGTGTGTCGCGTTGAGTAAGGCATCCAAGCAAACACTCGTGTGGCAAGATAGCAAAAGCGAGGCTAACGCTAACATAGTGCGTGAAAAAGCCCCAAAAACACAAAAAGAGTGCGAGTAGCACCATACATCCATACATCCATACGCCCATACATACAAAAGTGTCCACGTGCCACCAAAGATACAAACGAGTGCAAGTGCCACCATATACAGAAGAGAAAAAGCTTTTAAGCAAAGAGAGATACGAGAAGAGAGGCCGCGTGTGAATCTTGTTGTCTCTTCCTTTGCAACCGAAGCTTTGGCTCTCCTTGTGTTAGTGTGACACCGAGCACTTATACATACACTTTTCCGCTCACTTTTGGTTACACTAACCCCGCTTATCTCGTGTGTGTGTTCCACAACTTTTTCCGTGTTTATAGTGATCTTCACATTGACATTTGGATTTTTGGACCTCACCCACTTTTAACAACATACTCGATCTTGGATTTGTCATTTGGCTTTCCACAACACTCGCCTAACACCATATTTGCTAGCTTTTGCGTGTGGTTTTGCGTGTGTTCCCGATACACTTGATCTTGCTTTCGGTTTGGTGGATTGCCTCAATACTATCTTACCTTGGTAAGAGTGCGAGGTAGTCTCCTTCCACTAACATACACAACATAGTTCTTGTCTTTCCGTCATGGATAGGAACGGAGATACCAATAGGGATGAAGAGATGCTCCGCAACACCGAGAGGTTGGCTACTCAACACAACCTATGGACGCAACGACAAGAGTTCAAGGAGCAACTCACCCTCTTCGAGACGCGCATCGATGAGCAATATGATGAGGTGGCTCACAACTTCTCCGCCGTGAACCAAGACTTGGCTCTTCTTCGTGAAGCTACGGACAACTTGAATGGCCAAATGGCGGCCAATGATGCCAACATGGAGCGGCGCATGGATAGCCTCGAGCGCGCCATCACCAACTTGGGTCGTCATCGTCGACACCGCTCTACTTCATCGTCCTCAAGCTCGCCACAAGAATATTACTCTCATGGCGGCCTTTCGTCCTCAAGCTCTTCCTCAAGGCATGAAGACCATCATCGACCTCATCGCCCACAAGCTCGTCATGAAGACTCTCGCTCCAACTCTAGGCGTGGAGAGATACATCGCCATGCTCGTCCACATGAGCGTCCTCCACAAGACCAAGGCCTTCAACAAGATCGTCACCAAGCGGATCGCCATGCCCACCATGGGCGTGATGGCCATCCCCAAGACCAAGGTCCTCAAGATCAACCTCGGCGAGATCTCCGTCGCCACCCTCGCCATGACCAACGTGGACGAGGAGAGCCGCACCATGATCAAGATGAGAGACCCAACATTGAGCATCGCCCTCAACCGCGACAAGATCTTCAACCACATCCTCACCGTGAACCAAGTGAAGCAAGCGTTCATCTTCAACGCCAACCCAATGCTATGGTTGGCCGTAGAAGACCTCCTATTCCTCGTCAAGCCGCAAGAGATGAAGTCGCCCCTCCTCGTAGAAGAACCTTGGAGGATGAAGAGAACATGTTTGGAAGACTCAAGTTCACCATGCCAAAGTTCAAGGAAGAAGAAGATGCCGAGGCATACCTCTCATGGGCACTCAAGGTTGACAAGATATTCCGCATCCACAACTACTCCGGTGCCAAGAAGGTGGCTATGGCGTCTCTTGAGTTTGAAGACTACGCCAACACTTGGTGGGAGCAAGTCCTCACTCTTCGAGAAGAGAAGGGTAAACCTCCAATTGACACTTGGGAAGAGATGAAGAAAGAGATGCATGCTCGCTTTGTCCCACGCACTACATGACCGACCTCTTCAACAAGCTCCAAAAGTTGAAGCAAGGCACCAAGACCGTTGAGGAGTTCTACAAGGAGATGGAGCTCACTATGATGCGAGCCAACATCCAAGAGTCCGAGGAACAAACCATTGGTCGCTTCTTCAATGGCCTTACTTACCCCATCAAGAGGATCGTCGAGTTCCAACCCTACTCCAATATGGTTGAGTTGGTCCACCAAGCATCGAAGGCCGAGCGCCAAGTGATTGAGGACATCAAGAACTCCAAGGCCAAGACCTATTTCTCCTCCAAGCTCGCTACATCGACTCCTCCTACTACATCAACTCCTCATGCTACAAGTGCCAAGGCCGACGCATCCTCTACACCATCCAAGAAACCGACTATCCAAAGTCGCATGAAGCAAACGGTCTCCTCCACCGCCTCCTCTAAGGCATCCACGGGACCCTCTATTGTCACTTGCTTCAAGTGTGGCACCCAAGGTCACAAATCATTTGAGTGCAAGAACACCAAGGTTATGATCACTATGGAGAATGGTGACATCGAGACGCTTGAAGAGGATGAATATGAAGCCCTCGTGCAAGCCGCCGTGGAAAGTGAAGAAGCTTATGAGCAAGAAAGTGGAGAAGATCCTCTCTTATGTGAGCATGACCCAAGTCCCTCACTTGTGGTCACTAGGGTGCTAACAACACAACCTCATGCTATGGAAGAACAACGGTGTAACATCTTCCAAACCCGTGCCGGAATTGGTGGCAAGTCGATCAAGGTCATTATAGATGGTGGAAGTTGCCATAACCTTGCGAGCACCGAGTTGTGTGAGAAGCTCAACCTCACTCTCCGCAAGCATCCTCACCCTTACCATATCCAATGGTTGAGTGACAAGGGCAACGTCAAGATACAATATACCGTCACCGTCACTTTCAAGATTGGACCTTATGAGGACACTATCGAGTGTGACGTGGTACCCATGACGGTGTGCCACATGTTGCTTGGCCGCCCTTGGCAATATGACAAGAAGGCTATACATGATGGACTCTCCAACACATACACCTTCAAGGTCAACGACAAGAAGTTCGAGTTGCGCCCAATGACTCCTAGCCAAATCATCGCGGATAATGCGAAGGCTTTAGCGAGGGCACAACTCCGCACCCACCATAGTGAGATGAGAGGAGAGGGAGCGACCCACCACAAAGAGAGTGAGCGCCACAAGCCATACATGAGTGAGTCCAAGAGTGTCCTTCTAGCCACCAAGAGTGAGTGGAGAGAGCTCCAAGAGAACCCATCCACCATATTGCACTATGTGCTCATATGCAAGGGACCCTCGTCGGCGACTAACGACTTAACCAACATTCCTCCGTCTTTGTTGTCTCTTTTGCAGGAATTTCAAGACGTCTTCCCCGACGAGCTCCCTCATGGACTACCACCACTCCGAGGCATAGAACACCGCATCGACCGCTTTCCCGGTGCTCCGCTTCCAAACCGTGCCGCCTACCGCACCAACCCCGAAGAAACAAAGGAGATACAACGCCAAATACAAGATCTCCTCACCAAAGGGTACGTCCGCGAAAGCCTTAGCCCTTGTGCGGTTCCCGTGATTCTTGTGCCTAAACCGGATGAGACGCAACGGATGTGTATGGATTGTCGCCCCATCAATGCCATTACCGTCCGTTACCGCCATCCCATTCCGCGTTTAGATGACATGCTTGATGAACTTAGTGGTGCCACGATTTTCTCTAAAGTCGATTTGCGTAGTGGTTACCATCAAATCCGCATGGCTATTGGTGATGAATGGAAAACGGCATTCAAGACCAAACTCGGTCTCTATGAATGGCTCGTTATGCCTTTCGGTCTTTCCAATGCTCCATCTACTTTCATGCGCCTCATGAATCACATCTTGCGTCCTCTCATTGGCAAGAGCGTGGTTGTCTACTTCGATGATATTCTTATTTATAGCAAAAACCTCGAGGACCATGTACAACATGTGAGAGAAGTCTTGTGCATCTTGCGACATGAAAAGCTTTATGCTAACCTCCCTAAATGCACATTTGCTCAAAACAAATTGGTTTTCCTTGGCTTTGTGGTTTCCGCTAATGGGATTGAAGTTGATTCTTCCAAGGAGGAGGCCATCCATAATTGGCCTACCCCTACAAATGTTGGCCAAGTCCGAAGCTTCCATGGACTTGCCGGGTTTTACCGCCGCTTTGTGAAAGATTTTAGCACCATTGCTTGTCCTTTGAATGAGCTTACCAAGAAGAATGTTCCGTTTGTTTGGGGCAAGGCCCAACAAAATGCTTTTGATGAGTTGAAGAAACGCCTTACCGAAGCTCCTCTTCTTGTTCTTCCAAATTTTGCCAAAACTTTTGAGATTGAGTGTGATGCAAGTGGGCTTGGTATTGGTGGTGTTCTTATGCAAGAGGGCAAACCCGTGGCATACTATAGTGAGAAGTTAGATGGCGCACGCCTCAACTATCCTATATATGACAAGGAGCTCTACGCTTTGGTTCGTGTTCTTGAAGTTTGGCAACACTATCTTTGGCCAAAAGAGTTTATCATTCATTCCGACCATGAGTCCTTGAAATATTTGAAAAGCCAACACAACTTGAACAAACGACATGCAAAATGGGTCGAGTTCATTGAGTCCTTCCCATATGTGATCAAATACAAGAAGGGCAAGGACAATGTTGTGGCGGATGCTCTTTCCCGCAAAAACACCCTTTTGCTAACTCGTTTGGATTTTCATGTTTTGGGACTTCAAGAGATCAAAGAACTCTATCCTTCCGATTCTTTCTTTGCTCCCATATTTGAGAAGTGCTCCGTTGAACGAGGAGTGGATGATTTCTATTTGCATGATGGCTACTTGTTTAAAGCTAACAAGATTTGCATTCCCGAGTCTTCGCTTCGAAAATTGCTTTTGCAAGAGTCACATGGAGGTGGTCTTATGGGACACTTCGGTCGAGAGAAGACATATTCCATGCTCTCAACCCACTACTATTGGCCAAGAATGTACCGCGACGTCGAACGCCTTTGCCGCCGGTGCACCACATGCTTACAAGCTAAGTCTACCTCCAACCCTTATGGCCTTTACACTCCATTGCCTATTCCACATGCACCATGGACCGATATTAGCATGGATTTCGTTCTAGGCTTACCTCGCACTAAGCATGGTCATGATTCCATCTTTGTTGTAGTGGATAGATTCTCTAAGATGGCTCATTTCATACCTTGCCATAAGAGCGACGATGCTTCACACATTGCTTCATTGTTTTTCAGGGAAATTGTTCGCCTACATGGAGTACCGCAAAGCATTGTGTCGGATCGAGACGTCAAGTTCATGAGTTATCTTTGGAAGTCGCTCATGGCAAAGTTTGGAGTGAAGCTCTTATTCTCATCATCCTCGCACCCGCAAACGGACGGCCAAACGGAAGTGGTCAATCGAAGCCTCTCCACCCTCCTACGCATCCTCGTGAAGAACTTGAAGTCATGGGACGAATGCCTTCCACACGCGGAGTTCGCCTACAACCGCGCCAAGCACTCGACTACATCAAGGAGTCCCTTCATGGTCGTCTACGGGTTTGAGCCGCTCACGGCACTCGACATACTCCCGCTCCCCCTTCATGAGCGGATCAACATGGATTTCGACAAGCGCACCGCCGCCGTGAAGAAGCTCCATGAAGAAACAAGAGCTACCATTCAAGAACATGTCCTTCGCCAAGCTACCCACCTCAACGCCAAGAAGAAGGAACGCATATTTCAAGAAGGCGGCCTCGTTTGGATCCACCTCCGGAAGGAAAGATTCCCTCATGAACGCAACTCGAAGCTCAAGCCAAGAGGAGATGGTCCCTTCAAGGTCCTCAAACGCATCAACAACAACGCTTACGTCATCGACATCCCCACCTCCAAGTACTTGGTGAGCAACACATTCAACGTTGCGGACTTGTCGCCATATCATGAAGATGAGGAGGAACAAGAGTCGAGGACGACTCTTTCCCAAGGGGGGGGGGGAGATGATGCGGGGTGGCCTTCGGTCACCTCCACACCAAGACCAACAAGTCCCCCAAGTGGACCGATGACACGAGCCCGAGTCAAAGCTCTACATGATGAGGTGAACTCGCTCCTCACCACCCTTGATCTTGGTACCCCTTTGGATGGATTGCTACCTCATGCCGACGTGCTATGTGTCATTAGGTACAAGGCGCATCAAGACCCCGGAGAGGAGGAGACGCCAAGGTCAAGAGAGGAAGGCAAGCCACTGGACATGGAGATGATCTTGAAGCCAAAGCCGATGTCGCTCGAAGCGCTCCAAGGAAGAGATGGAGGCTGGCCGGTCACAGGCCCGGTCAGACCGGACCAGCAACCGGACGCCCCGGTCACAGGCCCGGTCAACCGGGCGCAAACCGGACCAGCCCCCTCGTACCGGACGACGACCGGACCCAGGACCGGATTCCTCGCAGAAGTCCGGTTTGCACCCGGTCAACCGGATCCATGACCGGACAGCCCGGTCACTGGCCCGGTCAGACCGGACCCAAACCGGATCTGACGGGAACGCCCCACCAAACTGCCTTAACTTATCCCTTTGCGTACCTGTTCGCCCTTGCTGGCCATGTGTGCCTATATAAGTAGCTGGGACCCCTCATTAGCTCTTTAGACTTGTTTTGAACTCAAACCTACCTTTGAGCTTAGTCTCCCTTGGGTATCATCCCTCTGTAATCAAGGCACCTTGGTTGTTGACTTTGATCTTGTTGAGTGAGATTCTAGTACTAGTTACTCTCTCTCCCTCACCAAGCTCTTCCTCTCCAACCCCAATCTCTCTCCGGGAATTCTGCCACGTGCCTCTTCCTCGGAGATTCTATTGGCGTGGTCCATCGAGCCACGGAGGTAAGCATCGGGTGTATCGGGTTGGTGTGTGTGCGTGAGTCTCGGAGTTCCTCGTGTTCATCGTGTTCTTCGTGTTCCTCGCGTTCTTCCATCTCTCCCCCTTGGTTTCGAAGTCAATCCGCGAGATCGGGCCACACACGGGGTCTTAGACCTCATCACAAAGCTTTTAAGCAAAAGAGAGAAAAGAGAAGAGAGGCGTCTTGCGCAAATCTTGTTGCTTCTCAATTTTGCAACCAAGCCACGGCCTCTCTTGCGTTAGCGTGACACCGAGCTAGTAGTCTTCGTTAGGACCATTTTGTTCTTGCTCATTTTCCAAGTCGCGCTAACCCCATTTTGTCCCACGCGTGTGTTCCTCATTGTGTATGCCTTTTGTGATCACCGCCTTTGACTTGTGACTTTTGGATCTTACCCACTTTTGACAATAGACTTTTCGTTTGGTTCTTCCATTTGGCTTTCCACATCCGTACCTAACACCATATAGAGTTTTGTTCTTGTGTGTGTAACCGGTTGTTCCTCACCTTGATACACGTTTCCAATTTTGTTGTGAGTCTTTGACTTACTTGTGAGCTTTCCTCTAACCCCACAACATAGTTCTTGTTTTAGTTGTAACCATGTCTAGTGGAGAGGGGAACCAACTACCGATGACGCGGCACCAACATTGGATCGCTACTCAAGCCGTCAACAAGAGTATCCATGACCTCACGGCAAGGATCGATGAGACCGTTGCACGCTATGAAGAACGAGCTCAAGTGCAAAGACGGGACCTCAATGTCCAAGTGCAAGACATCCATGACAAGCTTGATGCTCAAGCCCATGATATGAGGGCCACACTTGCTACTCAAGGTCAACAAAACATGGCGAGCATGAGAAGGCAAGAAGAAAGGATGGCACGCCTTGAGCAAGCTATTGCCAACATCGCCAACAACCGAAGCCAACACTCATAGTTCAAGGTCAAGAGCTCCTACACCGTCTCGCCATGATTCTAATGAAGACCCACGCCACCATAATGTGGATGCTCAAGTGCTTCAACAACAAGCTCGAGATGTGGAGCAAGCACGTGCTCAACTTGAACAAGAGAGACTACAACAAGCTCATCACCAAGCTCAATTCGAAGAGGAACAACAACGTCTTCGTCATGATCAAGATCTCCTTCATGCACGTGAGCAAGAACGTCTTCGCCATGAGCAAGAGGCACGTCAACAACAAGGGCAACCGCGCCCATCTCAAGTGGCCAATGCTCAAAGGAACCCACCTCATGACGTCGACCAAGAAGTGAACCAAGAACGCCAAATCATCAATATTGATGCTCCGCAAGATGATGGCGCAAGAAGGAACAATAGGGACAATAGAAGACACAACCCTCTCAATTATCGAGCTCATCAAGCACTTCATGCTCACCAAGGTGAAGCAAGGAACCAAAATGAAGAAGACGCCTCAAGTGAAGCTAGTGTCATGCCACACCCCCGGCAACCTCATGGAAGGCGTCCTCCTCTTCCAAACCGTCGCCATGGAAATGAGGATCTACCTCAACAACCTCGCAACCATAATTGACCGCAATGAAGAGGAAATCTTTGGGAAGCTCAAATTCACCATGCCCAAATTCCACGGAGAAGAAGACCCCGATGCATACCTCTCTTGGGTTCTCAAGGTTGACAAGATTTTCCGCATACACAACTTCTCCGAAGCAAAGAAAGTGGCTATGGCATCACTTGAGTTTGAAGGATATGCAAATGTGTGGTGGGAAGAAGTGAACAAGAAGCGTGACAAGGAAGATCTAGAGCCCATTGACACATGGGAAGAGATGCAAGAAGTCATGCATAAGCGCTTTGTGCCCAACCACCATAAGCGCGACCTCTTCAACAAGCTTACTCAACTCAAGCAAAGCTTCAAGTCCGTTGAGGAATACTACAAGGAGATGCACATGACCATGATGAGTGCTAATGTGGACGAGCGAGAAGAGCAAACAATGGCAAGATTCTTGAATGGATTGAACATTCCCGTCAAAAGGATAGTGGAGTTCTTGCCTTACACCAACATGGTTGAATTGCTTCATCAAGCAACAAGAGCCGAGCGCCAAGTGCGAGAAGACTTAGCAAGTGCAAAAACAAAGTCCTTCTTCGCCGCAAGAAATGCAACAACCACCTCCTCAAGCATCAAGAACACAAGTGCTATTGCTCCCAAGGATCCTCCTAAGCAAACGAAGAGTGCCTTCAAGACAACAAGCTTTAAGCCGGATCAACCAACTATGTCCTCCAAAGCTTCCACGGGATCTAGTAACATCACTTGCTTCAAGTGTGGAGCTCAAGGACATAAATCCTTTGAATGCAAGAACACAAGAGTTATGATAACTCGAGATGATGGAGATGTGGAGTACTTGAGTGAAGGAGAATATGAAGCCTTGGTACAAGCCGCAACCAATCATGAAGATGATGACTTGGAAGACCAAGAACAAGTCCTATGTGTGCATGATGCAAGCCCGTTGATGCGGGGTGGCCTTCGGTCACTCCCACACCAAGACCAACAAGTCCCCCAAGTGGACCAATGACGCGAGCCCGAGTTAAAGCTCTTCATGATGAGGTGAACTCGCTCCTTACCACCCTTGATCTCGGTACCCCTTTGGATGGATTACTACCTCATGCCGACGTGCTATGTGTCATTAGGTACAAGGAGCATCAAGATCACGGAGAGGAGGACACACCATGGTCAAAGGGAGGAGAGGAGCAACTGGACGTGAAGATGGACATGGAGCTGGACCGGAAGTCGCCCGAAGAGCACAACGAAGAGAAGTTGGCCGGCCGGTCCAGAACCCGGTCTGACCGGCCTCCTGACCGGGCCACCCGGTCCAGAATCCGGTCTGACCGGCCTCCTGACCGGGCCACCCGGTCCAAACCGGATTTCCCGCTTGTGCCATCCGGGCGCTATCCCGGGGCCCCAGAACCTCGTCCGGTTGCCGCCCGGTCCCAGGCCCGGTCTGGACTGGTCCCAGGCCCGGTCTGACCGGCCTCCTGACCGGCCTGCACGACTTAAGTTACCCAAATCGGCCCGAACTTGTTTCCTTTGTACCTTTTCGGCCTGTGACGCCTTGTAAGACTATATAAGCACCCTAGACGCCCCTTTACCTCTTTAGACTTGTTTTGAACTCAAACCTACCTTTGAGCTTAGTCTCCCTAGGGTTATCATCCCTCTGTAATCAAGGCACCTTGGTTGTTGATTCGGATCTTGTTGAGTGAGATTCTAGTACAAGCTACTCTCTCTCCCTCATCAAGCTCTTCTTCTCTAACCCCAATCTCTCTCCGGGAATTCCGCCTCGTGCCTCTTCCTCGGAGATTCTATTGGCGTGGTCCATCGAGCCACGGAGGTAAGCATCGGGTGTATCGGGTTGGTGTGCGTGCGTGAGTCTCGGAGTTCCTCGTGTTCGTCGCGCTCTTCGTGTTCCTCGCGTTCTCCCATCTCTCCCCCTTGGTTTCGAAGTCAATCCGCGAGATCGGGCCACACACGGGGTCTTAGACCTCATCATATGGTATCAGCAGCTCTTGGTTACCGCGGATTTGACCTCCCACCCACCCGATTTCGTTCCTAGAAAATTTTCCAAAAAATCCCCAAAAATAGCCCTAAATTGCCTCTTGACCGATCTGCGATTTGGTTGCGTTTTGAGTGGTTTTGGTCCATGGATTCGGTGTTGTTGTGCTTGATCTACTATTTCCCCACTTTCTAGCCTCCAATTCCATCGTTTCCCTTCGATTTGGTCGATTTGGATTTGGTTTGGGGAAGAACAGGAGAGAGAAATCGCGCCGTCCGGTTGAGCATCCGGTCAACCGGGCTACAGACCGGCCGGGCCAGCCCAGAACCCGGTCGACCGTCCGTGTGACCGGCCAGGCCGGCCCCAGGTCCGGTCCAACCGGCCCCCAGACCGGGCGCCTCTTCGCGCCCTCCTTCGACCTCGTCTTCCGGCGATCTCCACCACCACCACCACCACCACCACCATCGCAGGTATAACTTGCAGCTTTCACCTTGTAACCCCTCTTCCTTTTGCGATCTATCCCATTGAGCATTGCTTGTCTAGTGTTGCGAGACATTGCACGTGGCCCCGCATTGTGAGGTGTGTGTGTCGCGTTGAGTAAGGCATCCAAGCAAACACTCGTGTGGCAAGATAGCAAAAGCGAGGCTAACGCTAACATAGTGCGTGAAAAAGCCCCAAAAACACAAAAAGAGTGCGAGTAGCACCATACATCCATACATCCATACATCCATACGCCCATACATACAAAGTGTCCAAGTGCCACCAAAGATACAAACGAGTGCAAGTGCCACCATATACAAAAGAGAAAAAGCTTTTAAGCAAAGAGAGATAGGAGAAGAGAGGCCGCGTGTGAATCTTGTTGTCTCTTCCTTTGCAACCGAAGCTTTAGCTCTCCTTGTGTTAGTGTGACACCGAGCACTTATACATACTTTTTTTTTCCGCTCACTTTTGGTTGCACTAACCCCGCTTATCTCGTGTGTGTGTTCCACAACTTTTTCCGTGTTTATAGTGATCTTCACATTGACATTTGGATTTTTGGACCTCACCCACTTTTAACAACATACTCGATCTTGGATTTGTCTTTTGGTTTTCCACAACACTCGCCTAACACCATATTTGCTAGCTTTTGCGTGTGGTTTTGCGTGTGTTCCCGATACACTTGATCTTGCTTTCGGCTTGGTGGATTGCCTCAATACTATCTTACCTTGGTAAGAGTGCGAGGTAGTCTCCTTCCACTAACATACACAACATAGTTCTTGTCTTTCCATCATGGATAGGAACGGAGATACCAATAGGGATGAAGAGATCCTCCGCAACACCGAGAGGTTGGCTACTCAACACAACCTATGGACGCAACGACAAGAGTTCAAGGAGCAACTCACCCTCTTCGAGACCCGCATCGATGAGTAATACGATGAGGTGGCTCACAACTTCTCCGCCGTGAACCAAGACTTGGCTCTTCTTCGTGAAGCTACGGACAACTTGAATGGCCAAATGGCGGCCAATGATGCCAACATGGAGCGGCGTATGGATAGCCTCGAGCGCGCCATCACCAACTTGGGTCGTCATCGTCGACACCGCTCTACTTCCTCTTCATCAAGCTCGTCACAAGACTATTACTCTCATGGTGGCCTTTCGTCCCCAAGCTCTTCCTCAAGGCATGAAGACCATCATCGACCTCATCGCCCACATGCTCGTCATGAAGACTCTCGCTCCAACTCTAGGCGTGGAGAAATACGTCGCCATGTTCGTCCACATGAGCGTCCTCCACAAGACCAAGTCCTTCAACAAGATCGTCACCAAGCGGATCGCCATGCCCACCATGGGCGTGATGGCCATCCCCAAGACCAAGGTCCTCAAGATCAACCTCGGCGAGATCTCCGCCGCCACCCTCGTCATGACCAACATGGACGAGGAGAACCACAACATGATCAAGATGAGAGACCCAACATTGAGCATCGCCCTCAACCGCGACAAGATCTTCAACCACATCCTCACCATGAACCAAGTGAAGCAAGCGTTCATCTTCAACGCCAACCCAATGCTATGGTTGGCCGTAGAAGACCTCCTATTCTTCCTCAAGCCGCAAGAGATGACGTCGCCCCTCCTCGTAGAAGAACCTTGGAGGATGAAGAGAACATGTTTGGAAGACTCAAGTTCACCATGCCAAAGTTCAAGGGAGAAGAAGATGCCGAGGCCTACCTCTCATGGGCACTCAAGGTTGACAAGATTTTCCGCATCCACAACTACTCCGGTGCCAAGAAGGTGGCTATGGCGTCTCTTAAGTTTGAAGACTACGCTAACACTTGGTGGGAGCAAGTCCTCACTCTTCGAGAAGAAAAGGGTGAACCTCCTATTGACACTTGGGAAGACATGAAGAAAGAGATGCATGCTCGCTTTGTCCCCACGCACTACATAACCGACCTCTTCAACAAGCTCCAAAAGTTGAAGCAAGGCACCAAGACCGTTGAGGAGTTCTACAAGGAGATGGAGCTCACTATGATGCGAGCCAACATCCAAGAATCCGAGGAACAAACCATTGCCCGCTTCTTCAATGGCCTTACTGACATAGGCATCCCAAATGGGCCTGCCGAAGATAGTACCCGGGGTTTACTGAAGGCCCACTACCAGAAGAATAAGAAGATTCGGGAGCCCAAGATATATTAAGGAAAGTTAGAGTTGTAATAGGAAGTGTTATTTGTAATCTGGCGGGATGAGTTACTAACCGTCCCGGACTCTGTAACTTGTACAAAACGAAACCCTCGGCTCCGCCTCCTATATAAAGGGGGAGTCGAGGGACGAAGAGATCATCGAATCATTGTTACAAACCCTAGTTTTCATAATCGTCGAGTACTTTTCGGCTGAAACCTTCGAGATCTACTTGCCCTCTACTTCCAACTAAACCCTAGCCTACAATCCATAGGCATTGACAAGTTTATACCTTGTCAATTGGCGCCGTCTGTGGGAACTAGAGGCGTAAGGATCTGATCTCGATGGCACGTTCAAGATCTTCGACATCGTCAACCGCAAGCAACGCAATGGATCGAGGTAAACAGATCGCTGCTAGTCCTGTCGATTTTGTTCCTCACCCACCCTCCCGTTTGGATGCATATGCGTATCTGGCGGAGCCTATGGAGATGACGTTCGGAAGGTTTCACTTTCGCGTCGAGAAGGAAGGATCGTATCGTGTCGAAATTCCGATTTCGTCGGGATCGTCGGCGGTCGATTCCGATTTTTCAAGCTATACATCGTCAACCGAGTCAGGAGAAGAAGAAACTTCGTCGACACGCTACGTCAGCACCAGAGCAAGAGAGAAACTCGCCAAGATCTTCAGCGACATGTCGTTTGAGTCATCTGCGGACTCATATATAAGCGATGGCTCAAGCGATGTCGACAGTTACGACTTCATCGACAAATCTATCATAGTGGGCAAGGTCTTCATCAATCTCAACGATGATGTCACCAAACCCAACATAGATCTGAATACAAAATATCATCAGATTTATGCCATTGAAGATCAAGAGGAAACGTCAGAGGCTTTCGACGATCTGGGAAATCCATACGTCGATCCCTCCAATCTGCAACAAGGCCTGGGCAATAAATACGTCGGGCCGCAGCCGCGAGACAGAGTTCAACTTTCGCAAGCAGCATGGGATAGAGCCGCGAGAGCTATGAACGGTTCAGAACCAATGGCCACCACAGCCACACCAGAGGAATTGCAAGCATATCAATATAGGCTCGCACGAGCTGCAAGAGAATTGGAAAAACAGACAGCTGAGTTAAACAGAAGAAAGGAGGCAGCTTCTGCATCTAGCAGGAGAAGGGCAGATCTAAGTCGACAATCTAGAACTTCGGGTGATAGCCACAGGGAGGCGCGGAACAGAGCAAGATCAAGGTTGCAGCATATACCCAAGGCAGAAAGAGAGCACTTGGTCCAAAACCTCGACATGTCCTTTATGTCGATAGATACAAGAGGAAACATCATCCCTAAGACACCAGAGGCTAGGTATATGGCGACACATGCTTTTATCCTGGCATCTAAACCACCTCCAGGTGATCCAAGGGAAACACTATACAATATGGCGGTAGCAGGAGTTGGAGCTATGGGGACAGCGTTTGTATCAACGCCTACCGAAGGAGCAGCAAGGCAAAATAGTCCACGACCTGCAGCAGCAACAGCGGCAGCACCTGAAGGACCAAGTGGAGCAAGAGACACGGCAGCACAGGCAAGGGTCGACAGAGCGCGGCAAAGCAGAAGGGAACAGCGGCAATCCCCAGAGCTTAACGACGAAGATATGTGTGGCCTGCCGTGTTTCACGAGGAGAGTCCGAAAAACTCGAGTCCCTTCAGGATTCAAGTTACCCGACAACTTCAAGAAGTTCGACGGCCTTCAAGATCCAGAGGATTGGCTAGTTGATTATCTCGAGACAGTGAAGCTCACAGGAGGAACCAGGGCAACAGCTATGCAAAGCATCCAGGTGCATTTGAGTGGAGCCGCACGATCTTGGATAAAGAAACTTACTCCAGGGTCTATCGACAGCTGGGAAAGTTTCGAGGACGTGTTCGTCAAAAACTTCAGATCCACGTGCAAAAAACCTGCGTCGTTAGAGGAGTTGAGAGCATGTCGACAAAAGCCAGATGAGCCAATGAGAAAGTATATCCAAAGGTGGAACATCATCAAAAACTCGGCAGAAAATATATCTGACGAGAGAGCAATAGATGCGTTTGTCGCAGGAATCAGGCGTGGACATTTCATCGAGGACTTGGGAAGGACCAACCCAAAGACAGTATCCGCGTTAATGGAGATAGCAAACAGATGGGCAGATGGAGAAGATGCTGTCCACAACAAACGGCACAGGTCGCCAGAGGAGGATCGTGGTCGAAATTACCAACCGAGGCGACGATTTCCTCGGCAGTACCCGAACTATGACGCTCCAGGGCAAATTTCGGCAGGTTTTCGGGCAAACACAGGAGGAAACAACAGAGATGATTATCAGAGAAGCAGTGAACAGCGAGGTGATAACAGGGATGATTCTCGCAACAACAGGCAAAATAACGGGCCTAGGTTCCCAAGGCCTTTCGTGTCCCCTGAAGAGATGATGAATGGGCCGTGTCAGATGCACTTTTTCCTTGACAGTAATGGTAAAAGACAGTCAGGGCACCTGCAGAAAGACTGTCGAAATTTTCAGGCAATGCTAAGGTATGCAGAGCACGCTAACGCGCGGGCAACACAGAGAAATCCTCGAGAACCCAGGAGCGAGATTCACTTGCCGCCTCCTCCCGCGATTACAGACGACAATCGGCATCAGCTCAGAATAGCGGCAGCACCTCCACCACCACCCTATGTTGATCCTAACTCCAACGGAGCAGTGTCGATGATTCAGAAGGGAAGGCCATCCAATAGAGCTCAGAAAGTAATCTCACGACAGGTGTTTATGGCAGAAAAAATGCCTCCACCAACAGTCGAGTATCTTAATTGGTCAGGACAAGATATTGGCTTCACCATAGCAGATCATCCGCAGCAAGTTCCTCGACCAGGACAGTCAGCACTTATTCTGCCAGCAGTTATTGCGGGATTTGATGTCTCTCGAGTGTTCATAGACGGCGGCAGCAGCCTAAACCTTATGTATGCAGATACATTGAGGAAGATGAACATATCCTTAGCAAACTTGAAGCCAACAGACACAAGGTTCCACGGCATCACACCGGAGAAACCAAGTTACCCATTGTGGAAGATCAATCTCGACGTTCAGTTTGGAACCCGAGAAAATTATAGAATCGAGAGGCTGGAATTTGAAGTCGTGGATTTTCCGTCGCAATACCACGCTCTGTTGGGACGACCAGCATATGCTAGATTTATGGCGGTGCCACATTATACATACCTGTTGTGGAGGTTGCCTGGACCAAAGGGACCAATCACAGTCAAAGGAAGCTTTGCCTTAGCCGATAAGTGCGATAAGGATTTTCACCGGCTATCAGAAACTTTCGGGATGCAAGCTGAATACCTGGCGTCAAGAAGTATGACTGATTATGACGTGCTGCCAGACGTTGGAAGGCCAAACAAAGAATCAACTTTCAACACCGAGAAAAATTCTAAGGAGGTGCAGATTCACCCGACAGACCCGAAAAAGACGACATCTATCGCAAACGACATGGATATCGCATAGGAAAGCGCGCTCGTCGAGTTCCTCCGTGAGAACTGGAAAATCTTCGCATGGTGTCCAGCTGACATGCCAGGAGTACCCAGGGAACTTGCCGAGCACCACCTAAACTTGGATCCATTAGCGAGACCAATCAAACAACCTTTGCGGTGTTTTTCGGAACCAAACCGTAAAGCTATGCTGTCAGAAATCAATCGACTACGAGAAGCTGGTTTTATCAAAGAGATATTCACAGAAACCACATGGGTAGCAAATCCTGTGTTGGTGCCGAAGAAAAACACTAAGGTCCTTCGCATGTGCGTCGACTTTACGTGTCTCAATAAACATTGTCCAAAGGATCACTTTCCCCTCCCGAGGATCGATCAAATTATCGACTCCACGGCTGGATGTGAACGTCTTTCCTTCCTGGACGCATATTCTGGTTATAACCAGATCAGATTGAAAGAAGAAGATGAAGTAAAGACCGCGTTTATTACACCATACGGCGTGTTTTGCTACAGAACAATGCCCTTTGGTCTAAAAAATGCGGGAGCAACATATCAGAGGATGATGCAGAAGTGTTTGGCGACACAGATTGGGAAGAACGTGCAAGTATACATCGATGATGTCGTCATAACATCAAAAAAGGGGGCAACGCTGATCGAGGATCTCAAGGAAACCTTCGACAACCTTGACAAGTTCTGCCTCAAACTGAACCCGACGAAGTGTTCTTTCGGCGTCCCAGCAGGAGAACTTCTGGGGTTTCTAGTTTCAGCAAGAGGGATTGAAGCAAATCCCGATAAAATACAAGCTATCGTAACAATGAGGAAGCCAACGAAGTTGAAAGAAATACAGCAGTTAACTGGGCGAGTCGCAGCCTTGAGCAGATTCGTCGCCAGGCTAGGGGAAAAAGCGCTACCATTTTACGCCCTCATAAAGCAAGGAGATAAATTCCAGTGGAACGAAGAAGCGGACAGAGCTTTTGAGGACCTCAAACGCAAAATCTCGACACCCCCCATCTTGGTGGCGCCAAAAGAGAAGGAGCCTTTGTTACTGTATATTGCGGCCACACCCCAGGTAGTAAGCACAGTCCTTGTCGTTGAAAGGGAGGAAGAAGGAAAACTCCATGGAGTGCAGAGGCCAGTATACTTCGTCAGCGAAGTTTTATCGCCATCAAAACAAAGGTACCCTCAGTACCAAAAGCTAGCATATGGAGTGTTCACAACAGCACGAAAATTGCGCCACTATTTTTCGGCACACCCGATCATAGTGGTCAATGAAGCTCCCTTGTCAAATATACTAAACAATCCATAAGCTACGGGTCGTGTCTCCCTTTGGGGATTAGAACTTTCCCCTCGGGACATCACGTATGAAAAAAGAAAAGCAATCAAGTCGCAAGTTCTGCCAGACTTCATCGCAGAGTGGATGGAGCTGCAAAACACAGGACCCCCAGACTTGTTGAGAACCTGGACCATGAACTTTGATGGGTCCAAAAGACTAGAAGGAGCTGGCACAGGAGTAGTACTCATATCACCTGAAGGCGACAAGTTGAAATATGTCCTTCGGATGATGTTCCCTAAAGCATCCAATAACGAAGCAGAATATGAAGCTCTCATACACGGGATGAAGATGGCGAAAGCTTGCGACGCAACTCGACTAAAAATCTTTGGCGACTCACAATTGGTGGCTCAGCAAGTTATGAACCAATGTGATGCAGTCAATGATAGCATGATGGCATACAAGGAGGTGTATAATGAGCTCGAGAAGCTATTTGATGGATGCGAGGTAAATCACATCAGTAGATTAAGCAACGATGAAGCTGACGTCCTCGCAAACATCGGGTCGCAGTGCCTCCCAATCCCGCCAGGAGTATTTTGGGAAGAAATAGCGGAGAGATCCACGAAGCCAAAAAAGGTGCAGAAAAAAGCAAAAGAAGAGAAAACTTCGACACCCCTCACAGAAACCATGGAGGATGAAGAGGACCAAGAGCTTGTAATGATGGTACAAGTTCCTTGGATGCAAGCATATATATCATACATCCTCAGGAAAGAAATACCCGATGATCCAGTTGAGGCAAGGCGAGTAATTCGACGCTCTAAAGCTTTCACGGTGATCAAAGGAGAATTGTACAAGCGAAGTATTTCAGGCGTCCTGCAA
Organism: Lolium perenne; assembly: GCF_019359855.2. Taxonomy (NCBI): domain Eukaryota; kingdom Viridiplantae; phylum Streptophyta; class Magnoliopsida; order Poales; family Poaceae; genus Lolium; species Lolium perenne. The sequence continues at coordinate 133,334,875 of NC_067245.2, forward strand.
AGGTGTGTCACACCCGAAGAAGGAAGAATAATTCTGAAGGATGTACACGAAGGAATATGTGGCCACCACGCAAGTAGTCGAGCTATTGCAGCCAAGGTTTTTCGGGCAGGATTCTACTGGTTGACAGCAATAGAGGACGCCAAGGAAATAGTAAGAACTTGCGACGCGTGTCAAAGATTTGCCGCAAAACCTCACTCTCCAGCAGCAGAACTAACACCAATACCATTGTCATGGCCCTTTGCCCAATGGGGACTTGATATGGTAGGCAAGTTACACAAATCCTGGCCAGGAGGAAAGGAGTACATGCTAGTAGCTGTCGACAAATTTACAAAGTGGATAGAAGCGAAGCCGATAAATTCACCAGACGGAGCATCCGCAGTAAAATTCATAAAAGGCCTCGTCTTCAGATTTGGAGTGCCCCATAGCATCGTCACAGACAATGGCAGTAACTTCACATCCCACGAATTCAAAGATTATTGCAAAGAAGTAGGTATCAAGTTACACTTTGCGTCAGTTGTGCACCCGCAGACCAACGGCCAAGTCGAGAAAGCTAATAGAATCATCTTCGACGGCATCAAGAAACGCTTATTAGCACCACTGGAGAAAGCTCGACACACCTGGCCAGAGGAGCTGCCCAGTGTATTATGGAGCATACGAACAACACCAAACACAGCAACACAAGAAACTCCGTTCTTCTTGGTTCATGGAGCAGAAGCAGTATTACCAATCGAGATAGAGCATGACTCTCCACGAGTCGTGGAATATGATGACGAGGTGTCAAGAAAAGCGCTAGAAGATGACGTCGATGCACTTGACGAAGCTAGAGATGAAGTACTGTCTCGGGTAACCAAATACCAACAGGACTTAAAGAATTACCACAGTCGACGTTTGCGGCCAAGATCTTTTCAGGTGGGAGACCTAGTTCTTCGGCTCACGCAAAAAAGTCATGAAAAACTCGAGTCACCATGTCTTGGCCCTTACATTGTCACGGAAGTAATCGGAGGAGGAGCATACAGGATAAAGGACAAGAAGACAGGGGTGGAGGAGCAAAACCCCTGGAACGTGGCGCAACTCAGGCGGTTCTACGCCTAGAGCTAAAATATAGTCCTTGTAAAACTTCAATGTACTGAAACGCCCGCGAGTTTTCAGACGCACTCTTTTCCTTTTTCGGGGCACCGAGTGGGGCCGGAAAAGGTTTTTAATGAGGCGGGCTCGCGGTGCTGCAATATAATAAAGATAGTGTCAATATAACTTTTCTTCATCGACACACTCAAAGTCTACGACCCGACGTATTTCAATATAATTCCTCGAAAAAAGAAAAGCCTCGCCTTGGTATTAAAATACCTCGTGAGTCAATAAAAATACAAAATAGTACTCAACAAAGAAGCTCGGGGGCTGATATTCGCCAAAACTACATATTGAATAAATGCCTTGGTTCAAAACCTCGCAATACACAAATACAGTAAATAGCCACCGAAAGACTCGGGGGCTAGACAAATATAGAAATATGATTGCTTCACAATATAATCACAATCATGGGTTACAAAGAAGAGTTATCTACCAAAGGAAAATAATTAGTCATGATTCAATATGTCATCAAGGGTAATTCTATTTTCTTCAGGAGCAGCGCCAAGAAAATCAGCATAATGACCATCTGCAAAAAAGTCGGCATCCATCCGAAGAAGGTCTTCAATCATTTCTTTGGCTATAGGCGAAACCTTCGTGTTAATTTGGTTGACACCAACTCTTCGGCGCCTTACCTTCTCATGAACTTTCGCAACAACTTGGGTCAGGTCAAGCTTTGAGTGGCAGATCTGAAGCATGATAAGGGCAAATCTGGCGCCAGCTACCAGTTGAGCTCTGACAAAATCATGGATCTTGTGGGCATCCTTAAATTTCCCCATTAACTCGGGAAGAGTTTGTGGTTGAACGTTCCGAGGAAACATGGAGTTATAAACCATAGACAGGGTCCTGGTACAGAAGTCAAGGAAGTCGCGAGTTTGAGAGGTGCGATCCTGAAATCTGACAATCTGGCGGGTCCTCTCTGGGGTAGCCCAAAACAGAGAACCATGGTCAAGGGAAAGGTTAACAAGGAGGTTCGTCCTAGTATTTACCCTCTCTTCTTCGGCAACAGCATCAGTAAAGGAACCTATTAAAACAACAGAGCAGAAAACTTTAAGAGACGCAGCATGAAGACGGAAGATATCGGAGGATGAAACAAGCATACCCGACATATCCGCACTGGCTTCATTCATTAACTCGAGCATGAAATTTTCTCGAGTAGTCGCCTTTTCAGCCTCGGAAGCAGCGATTTCCTTAGCAGCCACGGCCTCGCGAGCTTGTTGAAGTGCAATTTTTTCGGCTTCAGATGACTTACGAGACTTTTCCATCATCACAAGTGTTTGCTTCTTTGCATACTAAAGTTGCTGCCGAAGTTCATCCAATTCTTGCGGCAAGGAATCTTCGACAGGTGTAGTATCAGCAAGAGCTCTCCTTGAGCGAGAAGAAGAAGGCGAAACATTGGAAGGAGCGGAAGATGGAGTATAGTTATCAAATACCAACTGAAATTTAATAAAACAAGACAATATCAATCAACAAGCAAAGATAGAGTTTTCATTAATCTTTCGGAATAGTTACAAAGGCCTTACAGTGGAGCTAATGAAGTACGTATCGCCAAATAACTACTTTGGCGACAAGAGCAAAAGAAACAGAGAAAGAAAAACAAAGAGGCATGCAACTAGACCTCCGGCCTTGATGAGCTAGGAGTTGAAGCTGGTTTGATCCCGAGATAGGCCAAGATTTTCTTCGTGTTGGGCTTGGCTGCCTTAATCAGCGACCTCCATCTTGACTACTCTATCTGATCGGTGTCGCCAACTTTCATCCAATCAACAGTTTGTTGGCTGTCAGCAACTGTGGGAAACAGTGCTTTGACAAAGAATCTTCATATTTTCCTGGCGCATCTTCAGTCCAAGGTCCTCTGATGAATTGAAGCTCTTGGCAAGGGCAAGGAAAGTCGGGGGCTCCTCTTTCTTCGGGAAGAAGTAGGGGAACAGCGTCGACAATCCTGCACTAGCATTTGCCACGCCTTCACGAATTTCGGATCCATGAAGCTCCAGATAAGAAAGTGCGTCGAGGAGAGGATCATTGTCGGGATTCTCCAGATCAAACTCTTGGTTTGTTTGGCCTGCCACAGGAAATAAACGTTGATCAAAAAACAAGAAACAGCAAGTCCACTAAAAAATAGAAGGGGTCGATAATATTACTTTGAGTGCGTCGACTTTGTGATTTCAGGCGCTTGAGGATCCCCTGCTCACGAGTAGCCTGTGCAGCTTTATGCTCGTTTAAAGCAGTTTCAGCATCCTCAAGTCTTTTCTGCAGTTCCTCGACACTAGCAGCTTTTGCTTTGGCTTCATCAGCCTCTGCTTTGGCTTCGCTAGCAACAAGTTCGGCTTTCTTGCGGGCCGCTTCACTTTGCTCTAGTTTCTGAGCAAGTGCGTCGGCACGCTTGTTGGCCTCTGCAAGTTTCTCTGTCGAAATAAAAAAGAAAAACAAGAAAGGTCAAAAAAGTCGCGACAAATGACAGGAGCAAGATGTCAAAAACAACGACAGCAAAAAAATTATTACCTTCAGCTCTGTTGGCATACTCACGGTACCCAATGAATTGGGATCCGATGCGGATAAGCTCTTTGATCATGGGCTGTCAAAAAAAGAACAAAGAAAGAAAAATATCAGTATGAAAACAAAGTGAAGGTGTAAAAAAGCAAAATAGAGGAAATATAGACAGCGGCAAGAAAATGAAAAAACTTACATCATCCAAGAGCAGGGTCGAAGAGCTGCCCAATTGAGGGGCAGGTTCAGGGATTGTTTCAATCCTTGTCCTTTTTGGTGAAGGAGCAAGGGGGCTTGATGGCGGAGTAGTGGTGACGACGTTTCGTTGAGGAGGCGAGGATTCTTCTCCTTCAACTAGCGTGTCTGAGGCAAGTAAAGTATGTGACGTGCTCGTCCGAGGAGCCACGTCAACAGTTGGTACTTCTTCCTCGTCATCACTGTGATTAAAAATCGACAGTATAAAAAGCAAGACAAGATAAACATTTCGAGTACAGAAATAAGGAGAAATAAAAATGACTTACGAGCTGACAAGGGATTCAATGTAAGGATCATAAGCTGCCTTCGGATGAGAAGGAACAACTTCTTCGGCTTTCGAAGTGCCGGAGTCTTCGACATCATTCCTTTTCCTTTTGCCTTTCGGGGAGACAGCGGGAGGAGGAGATTGTGCCGATGCAGTACCTTCGGAAGAACCCGCAGATTTTCGAGAATCCACGGGTTCATTCACAAAAGATGGAGCTTCCTGATTGTCATCAGTGACAATGGCCCTTTCTTCGACTTCTCCACCTTCAGGGAGAGGAGGAAGCGAGACAAGGTCTGGATGATTCTGTGCAAAACAAAACAGGGAGCAATATCAGAAATAAAGTTACAAAAAAGATAGCAAAGCAAAAACAAGACAATTAGACAAAGAGTACCTCGGGAAGTGGATTGGCGGCGCTGAATGGCGTCACTCGACAAGAAGAAGGGACAGCGTCTTTTTTGTTGAGAGATGAAATTTTTCGGACAAGTCTTTCTAAGTCCTTGACTTCCAAATTCACCGACAGCCGATCTACATCCTTGTCGCCGGCATATTTCCAGAGAGGATGCTTGCGAGCCTGAAGCGGCTGCACCCTGGTCCTAAGAAAATATGCAGTGATTTGGATACCAGATAACTCCTTGCCGCGAGTATTTTGCAACTCGTGGATACGAGCCATCAAGGTCTCTGTCGACGTCTTTTCTTCTTCGGTGGCCTCCGCGTCCCATGAGCGGCGGCGAAAGATTTTTTCGGTGCCATCAAAAGGAGGGATGTTGTCTTCTGCACATCCGTGGTTCTCCTCCTGAATGTACAACCACTTCTTGCGCCATCCTTGAACTGAGTCAGGAAGCTTGACGTCGAAGTAGTCGACAGTGGGACGAACAGAAATTACAACGCCGCCTATATTATAGGCGACATTGGGCGAGCCATTGCGGCGGCAGAAGAAAATGCGCTTACATAGCGCCCAGTTAGGCTGGACGCCAAGGAAGGCCTCGCACAAAGTAATGAAAATAGAGATGTGGAGGATAGAATTTGGCGTAAGGTGGTGGAGTTGCAAACCATAGACAAAAAGAAGTCCACGGAGAAAAGGATGGATGGGGGCGGAGAGACCGCGGATGAGGTGGTCGACAAAGCTTACCCGGTACCCCATTGGAGGGGTTGGGTAGCTCTCCTCGCTGGGGAAGCGCAATGCCTGGGGTTTCTTGGTGATCCCCAGTTTCTTCAGCATGTTGACGTCTTGAGTGGAAATTTTGGATCTTTCCCACTCCGACGTTCCGAGATCCACGGCGGCCATGGAGGATTTCGGCGTGCTTTGCCTGGTCAACCGGCGAGGTGGCATCAACAATGGCGCAGGATTCGCAGTTTGGAGGTGAGGAGTTCAGGAGATTGTGGATTGCAAGGGGAAGTGCAGATGAGAGAATGAAGACGGCGCGGGCGGAAGTGTCCAAGGAGGAAGAAGATGAATTTATATAGGGGTGCGGTGAAACGACGAACCGTTGGATAAGGAAAATGTGTGACAGATGATAGCCACGTGGCATCAAGGGTAAATAAGTAATTCAACGTCGCGGAAGTTACGGTGCGTGTGCCAGAAAAAGCGGAGGACGTGTGTCCCCCACTTGCACGACGTGTCAAGATAGTGGATTAATTGGGCCCGCATGGCGGCGAGAAAAGGCTTGTCGCAAATTTTCGACAAGCAATCGTGGCTATCGTCAGCAACAACGTCATCTTGACAGAGGGAAAAATTCGACTCAACAACCTCATAAAAGGCGACACAGAAAAATAATGATTGAGCCTTTGATCAAATACAAGTTTTTGATCAAATGCTCGGGGGCTACTTTGGAAAAAAGAAAAAGATCTTGAAAGACAAAATAGAAGTGGCATGAGCCTATGATCAAATACAAATATTTGTTCATAGCCTCGGGGGCTACTCCCATCGGGAGCGCTGTTCGCGCACCCGAGGAATTATAAAACGTCGACAGATGAAAAAGAATATAGCGACATGAGGCGTGGAGCCTACAACCAAGAACAAATCCTTGGCTGTAGCCTCGGGGGCTACTCCCATCGGGAACGCTGTTCGCGTGCCCGATGAAATTATAAAAGAAAGAAAGAAAGAGAAAAAAGAAAGATAGAAGAGCAAAAGAGTATATTTCGAGTTATAACTAACTCTACATATACTCCCATCGGGAGAGCAATATAAGTCATCTTTGACTCGATAAAATGTGCCATTCCAACAGCCGGAAAAGCACTCGACAATATATTCTCAGAACGCCAAAGTTGCGATCAATTTCTGAATGCCGCAACATTGCGAAGGTAAGACCCCAGATCCGTTCTGCTGGGCGTGGCATCGCCGAAGACTGCGCTCTGCTACCTTTATCCGTATCAACAGATACGAAGAAAAATCCTAACGGACGCGTTAGGTACCCGATAAATTTTACTGGGACTCGACAGAATGGTAAGACCTTAAGCGGCGCCTGTCGAAGTTTACACCAGTATCCCGAGGTCATGTCCAGGGACGTGATCTTGAAGTAGGTTTTTGCGGATTGCCACGAGAGCAGTTAACTAGTACCTGATCCGTCAGATGAACTAGCCCCAACTACCATTATCCCTGTACAATATAGAATTTTATGTGAAGAAATATAGAAAAAGTTGAAGCTGTCAAATAAAAATAAACGGTGGAGATTTTCCCTGACTCTACGATTCAAGCAAAATCTCGGGGGCTACTGACATAGGCATCCCAAATGGGCCTGCCGAAGATAGTACCCGGGGTTTACTGAAGGCCCACTACCCGAAGAATAAGAAGATTCGGGAGCCCAAGATATATTAAGGAAAGTTAGAGTTGTAATAGGAAGTGTTATTTGTAATCTGGCAGGATGAGTTAGAAACCGTCCCGGACTCTGTAACTTGTACAAAACGAAACCCTCGGCTCCGCCTCCTATATAAAGGGGGAGTCGAGGGACGAAGAGATCATCAAATCATTGTTACAAACCCTAGTTTTCATAATCGTCGAGTACTTTTCGGCTGAAACCTTCGAGATCTACTTGCCCTCTACTTCCAACTAAACCCTAGCCTACAATCCATAGGCATTGACAAGTTTATACCTTGTCACTTACTTACCCCATCAAGAGGATCGTCGAGTTCCAACCCTACTCCAACATGGTTGAGTTGGTCCACCAAGCATCGAAGGCCGAGCGCCAAGTGATTGAGGACATCAAGTACTCCAAGGCCAAGACCTATTTCTCCTCCAAGCTCGCTACATCGACTCCTCCTACTACATCAACTCCTCATGCTACAAGTGCCAAGGCCGACGCATCCTCTACACCATCCAAGAAACCGACTATCCAAAGTCGCATGAAGCAAACGGTCTCCTCCACCGCCTCCTCTAAGGCATCCACGGGACCCTCTAGTGTCACTTGCTTTAAGTGTGGCACCCAAGGTCACAAATCGTTCGAGTGCAAGAACACCAAGGTTATGATCACTATGGAGAATGGTGACATCGAAACACTAGATGAAGAAGAATACGAGGCCCTTGTGCAAGCCGCCGTGGAAAGTGAAGAAGCTTATGAGCAAGAAAGTGGAGAAGATCCTCTCTTATGTGAGCATGACCCAAGTCCCTCACTTGTGGTCACAAGGGTGCTAACCACACAACCTCATGCTATGGAAGAACAACGTTGCAACATCTTCCAAACCCGTGCCGAAATTGGTGGCAAGTCGATCAAGGTCATCATAGATGGTGGAAGTTGCCATAACCTTGCGAGCACCGAGTTGTGTGAGAAGCTCAACCTCACTCTCCGCAAGCATCCTCACCCTTACCATATCCAATGGTTGAGTGACAAGGGAAACGTCAAGATACAACATACCGTCACCGTCACTTTCAAGATTGGACCTTATGAGGACACTATCGAGTGTGACGTGGTACCTATGACGGTGTGCCACATGTTGCTTGGCCGCCCTTGGCAATATGACAAGAAGGCTATACATGATGGACTCTCCAACACATACACCTTCAAGGTCAACGACAAGAAGTTCGAGTTGCGCCCGATGACTCCTAGCCAAATCATCGCGGATAATGCGAAGGCTTTAGCGAGGGCACAACTCCGCACCCACCATAGTGAGATGAGAGGAGAGGGAGCGACCCACCACAAAGAGAGTGAGCGCCACAAGCCATACATGAGTGAGTCCAAGAGTGTCCTTCTAGCCACCAAGAGTGAGTGGAGAGAGCTCCAAGAGAACCCATCCACCATATTGCACTATGTGCTCATATGCAAGGGACCCTCGTCGGCGACTAACGACTTAACCAACATTCCTCCGTCTTTGTTGTCTCTTTTGCAGGAATTTCAAGACGTCTTTCCCGACGAGCTCCCTCATGGACTACCACCACTCCGAGGCATAGAACACCGCATTGACCTCATACCCGGCGCTCCGCTCCCAAACCGTGCCGCCTACCGCACCAACCCCGAAGAAACAAAGGAGATACAACGCCAAATACAAGATCTCCTCGCCAAAGGGTACGTCCGCTAAAGTCTTAGCCCTTGTGCGGTTCTCGTGATTCTTGTGCCTAAACCGGATGAGACGCAACGGATGTGTATGGATTGTCGCCCCATCAATGCCATTACCGTCCGTTACCGCCATCCCATTCCGCGTTTAGATGACATGCTTGATTAACTTAGTGGTGCCACGATTTTCTCTAAAGTCGATTTGCGTAGTGGTTACCATCAAATCCGCATGGCTATTGGTGATGAATGGAAAACGGCATTCAAGACCAAACTCGGTCTCTATGAATGGCTCGTTATGCCTTTCGGTCTTTCCAATGCTCCATCAACTTTCATGCGCCTCATGAATCACATCTTGCGTCCTCTCATTGGCAAGAGCGTGGTTGTCTACTTTGATGATATTCTTATTTATAGCAAAAACCTCGAGGACCATGTGCAACATGTGAGAGAGGTCTTGTACATCTTGCGTCATGAAAAGCTTTATGCTAACCTCCCCAAGTGCACCTTTGCTCAAAACAAATTGGTTTTCCTTGGCTTTGTGGTTTCCGCTAATGGGATTGAAGTTGATTCTTCCAAGGTAGAGGCCATCCATAATTGGCCTACTCCTACAAATGTTGGTCAAGTCCGAAGCTTCCATGGACTTGCCGGTTTCTATTGTCGCTTTGTGAAAGATTTTAGCACCATTGCTTGCCCTTTGAATGAGCTTACCAAGAAGAATGTTCCGTTTGTTTGGGGCAAGGCCCAACAAAATGCTTTTGATGAGTTGAAGAAACGCCTTACCGAAGCTCCCCTTCTTGTTCTTCCAAATTTTGCAAAAACTTTTGAGATTGAGTGTGATGCAAGTGGGCTTGGTATTGGTGGTGTTCTTATGCAAGAGGGCAAACCCGTGGCATACTATAGTGAGAAGTTAGATGGCGCACGCCTCAACTATCCTATATATGACAAGGAGCTCTACGCTTTGGTTCGTGTTCATGAAGTTTGGCAACACTATCTTTGGCCAAAAGAGTTTATCATTCATTCCGACCATGAGTCCTTGAAATATTTGAAAAGCCAACACAACTTGAACAAACGACATGCAAAATGGGTCGAGTTCATTGAGTCCTTCCCATATGTGATCAAATACAAGAAGGGCAAGGACAATGTTGTGGCGGATGCTCTTTCCCGCAAAAACACCCTTTTGCTAACTCGTTTGGATTTTCATGTTTTGGGACTTGAAGAGATCAAAGAACTCTATCCTTCCGATTCTTTCTTTGCTCCAATTTTTGAGAAGTGCTCCGTTGAGCGAGGAGTGGATGATTTCTATTTGCATGATGGCTACTTGTTCAAAGCTAACAAGATTTGCATTCCCGAGTCTTCGCTTCGAAAGTTGCTTTTGCAAGAGTCACATGGAGGTGGTCTTATGGGACACTTTGGTCGAGAGAAGACATATGCCATGCTCTCAACCCACTACTATTGGCCAAGAATGTACCGCGACGTTGAACGCCTTTGCCGCCGGTGCACCACATGCTTACAAGCTAAGTCTACCTCCAACCCTTATGGCCTTTACACTCCTTTGCCTATTCCACATGCACCATGGACCGATATTAGCATGGATTTTGTTCTAGGATTGCCTCGCACTAAGCATGGTCATGATTCTATATTCGTGGTAGTGGATAGATTCTCTAAGATGGCTCATTTCATACCTTGCCATAAGAGCGACGATGCTTCACACATTGCTTCTTTGTTTTTCAGGGAAATTGTTCGCCTACATGGAGTACCGCAAAGCATTGTGTCGGATCGAGACGTCAAGTTCATGAGTTATCTTTGGAAGTCGCTCATGGCAAAGTTTGGAGTGAAGCTCTTATACTCATCATCCTCGCACCCGCAAACGGACGGCCAAACGGAAGTGGTCAATCGAAGCCTCTCCACCCTCCTACGCATTCTCGTGAAGAAGAACTTGAAGTCATGGGAAGAATGTCTTCCACACGCGGAGTTCGCCTACAACCGCGCCAAGCACTCGACTACATCAAGGAGTCCCTTCATGGTCGTCTACGGGTTTGAGCCGCTCACGGCACTCGACATACTCCCGCTTCCCCTTCATGAGCGGATCAACATGGATTTCGACAAGCGCACCGCCGCCGTGAAGAAACTTCATGAAGAAACAAGAGCTACCATTCAAGAACATGTGCGTCGTCAAGCTAACCGCCTCAACGCCAAGAAGAAGGAACGCATATTTCAAGAAGGCGACCTCGTTTGGATCCACCTCCGGAAGGAAAGATTCCCTCATGAACGCAACTCGAAGCTCAAGCCAAGAGGAGATGGCCCCTTCAAGGTCCTCAAACGCATCAACAACAACGCTTACGTCATCGACATCCCCACCTCCAAGTACTTGGTGAGCAACACATTCAACGTTGCGGACTTATCGCCATATCATGAAGATGAGGAGGAACAAGAGTCGAGGACGACTCTTTCCCAAGGGGGGGGGGAGATGATGCGGGGTGGCCTTCGGTCACTCCCACACCAAGACCAACAAGTCCCCCAAGTGGACCAATGACGCGAGCCCGAGTTAAAGCTCTTCATGATGAGGTGAACTCGCTCCTTACCACCCTTGATCTCGGTACCCCTTTGGATGGATTACTACCTCATGCCGACGTGCTATGTGTCATTAGGTACAAGGAGCATCAAGATCACGGAGAGGAGGACACACCATGGTCAAAGGGAGGAGAGGAGCAGCTGGACGTGAAGATGGACATGGAGCTGGACCAGAAGTCGCCCGAAGAGCACAACGAAGAGAAGTTGGCCGGCCGGTCCAGAACCCGGTCTGACCGGCCTCCTGACCGGGCCACCCGGTCCAAACCGGATTTCCCGCTTGTGCCATCCGGGCGCTATCCCGGGGCCCCGGAACCTCGTCCGGTTGCCGCCCGGTCCCAGGCCCGGTCTGGACAGGCCTGCCCGGTCCCAGGCCCGGTCTGACCGGCCTCCTGACCGGCCTGCACGACTTAAGTTACCCAAATCGGCCCGAACTTGTTTCCTTTGTACCTTTTCGGCCTGTGACGCCATGTAAGACTATATAAGCACCCTAGACGCCCCTTTACCTCTTTAGACTTGTTTTGAACTCAAACCTACCTTTGAGCTTAGTCTCCCTAGGGTTATCATCCCTCTGTAATCAAGGCACCTTGGTTGTTGATTCGGATCTTGTTGAGTGAGATTCTAGTACAAGCTACTCTCTCTCCCTCATCAAGCCCTTCTTCTCTAACCCCAATCTCTCTCCGGGTGATGAGGTCTAAGACCCCGTGTGTGGCCCGATCTTGCGGTTGACCCGAAATCCAAAGGAGGGAGAGAGGGAGAACGCGAAGAACACGATGAACACGAAGAACACGATGAACTCACGCACGCACACCAACCCGATACAATCGATACTTACCCCGTGGCTCGATGGACCACGCCAATAGAATCAACCCGGAAGAGACACGCGGTAGAATTCCGAGCGGAGAGATTGGTGAGGGAGATGAATCTAGGAGTGGGAGAGAGAGTGGGTAACACTAGAATCTCACACACCAAATCCAATCATCCAACATGGGTTGCCTTGATACAAAGGGGATGAAACCCTAGGGAGACAAAGCTCATCTTCATGTTTAAGCTATCATCTTGTCTAAAGAGGTAAGGGGGCGACCGGGGTGCTTATATAGGCATACAAGGCAGCTCGGGTCGAACGGGTACAAGTTGGTGGGTCAAACCCGTGAAATCCGGTCCAGGGGCCGGTCCGACCGGGTCTGGGACCGGGCCATCCGGTCCAAACCGGATTCTGGGCCGGCCGGTGACCGGGCGAGGCTTCCGAAGCCCCGGGACTGCGTCCGGATGGCACAAGCGGAGTTTCCGGTCGAAACCGGCCAGGCCGGTCAGGGGCCCGGTCAGACCGGCCCTGGGGCCGAGTGGGCCGGCTCGTGGCCGCTGACCGGCCACAGGACCGGCCGGCCTTCCTCCTCTCGCCTCTTCTTCCTCTTCCTTCCTTCTTCCTTCCTTCTTCTTCTTCTTCCTTCTTCCTTGCACCATGGGAGTTCCTCCTCTCCGGTTCCTCGATGATTCTTGTACCTAATGATATGTAGCACACCGATATGAGGTAGCATTCCATCCAAGGTATGGACGAGGTCGGGTGTCGAGAGGAAAGAGTTCACCTTGACACAAATGGTGGGGGATTTGCGTTGTTGGTCCACTTGGGGGACTCCTTGGCCATGGTGTAGCGTCGACGATAGGCGGGGCTGCCCTTGACGGTCTTGAGGCGTAGGTGTCCGAAGGCCACCCCACATCATCTCCCCCCCTTGGGGAAGAGTCGTCCTCGACTCTTGTTCTTTCTCACCGACGGTGTAGTCCAAGACGGTTCTCCCACGTTGTGGTAGAGGGAAAAAGTCGCGGTCGAAGAAGAACTTGGGGAAAAACAACTTGCAAATGGAAAGCTTGTGTATGCCAATTCTGTGATCGGCGAACATGAAGCTCTCAAGCAAATACGAAGCAACAAGTCGTTTCTCAAAGAGGCAATAGGCAAAAATGGGAAATAAAAGTGTGTCGATGTATCCAAAATTTGGAAGGGCAAAATTTGTGCATTGAAGAGTTGTAAGGTGTCAAAAATGTGATGTGTAGCATTGTCCCACGCAAATGGAACAATCAAAAGGCAAGTATCAGCGGCAAAATTGCGGGCAAAATTGTTATGTGCAATGGCAAAGAGGTGGAAACTTCTAGCTTGGGAAAGTATGGTTGGCGTGAGCCAAGTATGGGTATCCTCAAGTGTCAAAGAATCCATTTCAATTGCCAAAGGTGAAATGAGAAATCCAAAGAAGAGCAACTTTATGAGTGACATGTGGCACAAGATGCATAAGGTGTCTCTCACATGTATGACATGGTCCTTGAGATTCTTGGAGTGTATGATGATAACATCAAGACATACAACAACCATTGTGCCAACAAGATGTGTCAAGATATGTTGCATAAGAAGCAAAAGAGGTGACGAGGCATTGGTCCAAACCGGAAGCTCGACAAGACAAGCCGGAAACACACGAGGGCGAAGGCGTTTGGGAACATACCCTTTGGCGTGAATCTCATGGGTCGGGTCATGTATCTCGTCCTTGTTGGGGTAGCTCTCAATTGCGTGTTTCGTGAGCTCATGCTCCGTAGCGGTGGAAGGTGTCATTCGGGTACCTATACACACAATAGAGAGAACAAAAAGCGTGTGTGCATGGTAGAGGAACACATCATCCATCATGATGTTCCACGTCTTGTGCACATCACCATTAGTGTCAATCAAGATAGTATGAAATGCATGGTGATGGTGCATATGGCAAGAAGGTGCATTCATGGCATGTGGTAACTCATGATCATCAAAAATAGAGAAGGCTATGGGGGCCATCTCATGGACAATGAAATAAGCATTTTTGCATACCAAGCATAAGAAAGAGCAATTGTTCACAATCTTGGATGCAAGGATCATGGAGTAGTGCAAACATTTTGGGCAAAGCATGTTCAACATGTTATCATTGTTGTCGACAACCCTATGTAAAGAGCAAGTGTTCATCAAGGGTGTCACAACACAAGCATGATCATAATCATTATCATTGCAAGCAAGCGGGGAAAATGTGAAGCTCTCATAGCATGGCATGGTCATGGTATCACAAGCAATCAATTTCACATGATCAACAATGTTATCAAGCAAAGCATCACATGGGAAAGTGAAAGTAGCATGTGAAGTAGCAAATGGATCATCGAGATCATGCATGCACTCATAAGTCATCATGTCCACTAGTGGGATCATGGCATCATCAACACCTATGTTGTTACCTTTGTAGGCCGACTCATTTGAAGTAGGTGTTGTGGAAGTAGGAGGATCCATGTGGTCGACATGTCCATCTTGGAGCAAGCATGGTGAGATATCATCATCGTCATGCACCATGTACATCGTCTCCATGAGCGGGAACTCATCCTCCGTGGAACCTAGTGCAAGATAAGAAGACACAAACGAGGGAGAGGTTAATGTGTTAGCAAAAGCGATGTCCTCCATGGACCTATCATCTACCTCTCTCAACTCACTTTGTGTATCACTCATGTCCTCCAAACGGAAGCACTCCAACTCACATGTGGGGTGGAAGTCACTCAACTCACTATCACTCTCACTCAAGTGGGCTAAGTGGCTCTCATGCTCACATGGGATTGGTACCAACTCATCAATGAAGCATAGAGGAGTAGGCTCGACTTTCTCATCTCCATGCGCCTCCTTGGTTGAAGGGAGATTCCCATGCTCAACCATCTCAACTCCATGCGCCTCCATAGGTGAAGGGAGAATCCCATGGTCACCATGCTCAACTCCATCGCCTCCCAAGTCATCCTCAAGCGGTGGCGCCATGGTGTTGATGAGAGCTAGGCTCGGCTCAACTTCGCCCTTGAGTTCACCTTGGCGATCTTCATCTTGAAGTGTTGGCGCAATAGGCATCTTCGGGACTTGTGCTTGTAGCTTGTCGAAGTAGAGCGTCTTGGCGCTTGGCGTTGTGCATTGCCATGCCACGTGACCCTTGGCCTTGCACACCTCACATAGGAGATTGGGACATTCCCTGATGTAGCCCCGGTCACCGACGTCGCTACACCAAGACCAACAAGTCCCCCAAGTGGACCGATGACACGAGCCCGAGTCAAAGCGCTACATGATGAGGTGAACTCGCTCCTCACCACCCTTGATCTTGGTACCCCGTTGGATGGATTGCTACCTCATGCCGACGTGTTATGTGTCATTAGGTACAAGGAGCATCAAGGTCACCAAGAGGAGGATACGCCATGGTCAAAGGGAGGAGAGGAGCAGCTGGACAAGAAGGTGGACACGAAGATGGACATGGAGCTGGACAGGAAGTCGCCCGAAGAGCGCAAGGAAGAGAAGATGGACGGCCGGTCCAGAACCCGGTCAGACCGGCCTCCTGACCGGATCACCCGGTCCACAGCCCGGTCTGACCGGCCTCCTGACCGGGCCGCCCGGTCAGAAACCGGGATTTGCGCTCGTGACATCCGGACGCCATCCAGGGGACTTGGAGCCTCGTCCGGTCGCCGCCCGGTCACAGGCCCGGTCTGAAACCGGCCTGCCCGGTCACAGGCCCGGTCTGACCGGCCCCCTGACCGGCCTGCACAACTTAAGTCACTTATTTCGGCCCGAACCGTTTCACTTGTACCTTTTCGGCCCATGACGCCTTGTAAGACTATATATACCCCCAGGACGCCCCTAGACCTCTTTAGACTTGTTTTGAACTCAAACCTAACTTTGAGCTTAGTCTCCCTTGGGTATCATCCCTCTGTAATCAAGGCCATCCTTGTTGTTGATTGGGATATTGTTGAGTGAGATTCTAGTACAAGCTACTCTCTCTCCCTCACCAATCTCTTTTTCTCCAACACCAATCTCTCACCGGGAATTCTGCCGCGTGCCTCTTCCGGGTGATTCTATTGGCGTGGTCCATCGAGCCACGGGGGTAAGTATCGGGTGTATCGGGTTGGTGTGCGTGCGTGAGTCTCGGAGTTCCTCGTGTTCGTCGCGTTCTTCGTGTTCCTCGCGTTTTCCCATCTCCCCTCTTGGTTTCGAAGTCAATCCGCGAGATCGGGCCACACACGGGGTCTTAGACCTCATCATATGGTATCAGCAGCTCTTGGTTACCGCGGATTTGACCTTCTACCCACTCGATTTCGTCCCTAGAAAATTTTCCAAAAAATCCCCAAAAGTAGCCCCAAAGTGCCTCTTGACCGATCTGTGATTTGGTTGCGTTTTGAGTGGTTTTGGTCCGTGGATCTGGTGTTGTTGTGCTTGATCTACTATTTCCCCAACTTTTAGCCTCCAATTCCATCGTTTCCCTTCGATTTGGTCGATTTGGCTTGGTTTTCGTGAAGAACAAGAGAGAGAAATCGCGCGATCCGGTTGAGCACCGGTCAACCGGGCTACAGACCGGCCGGTCCGGTCCAGAATCCGGTCGACCGGCCACACAACCGGCCGGGCCGGTCCAGCAGCCGGGCCACAGACCGGGCGCAGCAACGCCCCCTCCTTTGACCTCGACATCCGGCGATCTCCACCACCACCACCACCATCGCAGGTATAACTTGCAGCTTCAACCTTGTAACCCCTCTTCCTTTTGCGATCTATCCCATCGAGCATTGCTTGTCTAGTGTTGCGAGACATTGCACGTGGCCCTGCATTGTGAGGTGTGTGTGTCGCGTTGAGTAAGGCACCCAAGCAAACACTCGTGTGGCAAGATAGCAAAAGCGAGGCTAACGCTAGCATAGTGCGTCAAAAAGCCCCAAAAACACAAAAAGAGTGCGAGTAGCACCATACATCCATACATCCATACATCCATACGCCCATACATACAAACGAGTGCAAGTGCCACCGTATACAAAAGAGAAAAAGCTTTTAAGCAAAGAGAGATAGGAGAAGAGAGGCCACGTGTGAATCTTGTTGTCTCTTCCTTTGCAACCAAAGCTTTGGCTCTCCTTGTGTTAGTGTGACACCGAGCACTTATACATACACTTTTCCGCTCACTTTTGGTTGCACTAACCCCGCTTATCTCGTGTGTGTGTTCCACATCTTTTTCTGTGTTTATAGTGATCTTCACATTGACATTTGGATTTTTGGACTTTACCCACTTTTAACAACATACTCGATCTTGTATTTGTCTTTTGGCTTTCCACAACACTCGCCTAACACCATATTTGCTAGCTTTTGCGTGTGGTTTTGCGTGTGTTCCCGATACACTTGATCTTGCTTTCGGTTTGGTGGATTGCCTCAATACTATCTTACCTTGGTAAGAGTGCGAGGTAGTCTCCTTCCACTAACATACACAACATAGTTCTTGTCTTTGCATCATGGATAGGAACGGAGATACAAATAGGGATGAAGAGATCCTCCGCAACACCGAGAGGTTGGCTACTCAACACAACCTATGGACGCAACGACAAGAGTTCAAGGAGCAACTCACCCTCTTCGAGACCAGCATCGATGAGCAATACGATGAGGTGGCTCACAACTTCTCCGCCGTGAACCAAGACTTGGCTCTTCTTCGTGAAGCTACGGACAACTTGAATGGCCAAATGGCGGCCAATGATGCCAACATGGAGCGGCGCATGGATAGCCTCGAGCGCGCCATCACCAACTTGGGTCGTCATCGTCGACACCGCTCTACTTCCTCTTCATCAAGCTCGCCACAAGACTATTACTCTCATGGTGGCCTTTCGTCCTCAAGCTCCTCTTCAAGGCATGAAGACCATCATCGACCTCATCGCTCACATGCTCGTCATGAAGACTCCCGCTCCAACTCTAGGCGTGGAGAAATACATCGCCATGCTCGTCCACATGAGCGTCCTCCACAAGACCGAGTCCCTCACCAAGATCGTCACCAAGCGGATAGCCATGCCCACCATGGGCGTGATGGCCATCCCCAAGACCAAGATCCTCAAGATCCACCTCGGCGAGATCTTCGTCGCCACCCTCGCCATGACCAACGTGGTCGAGGAGAGCTACACCATGATCAAGATGAGAGACCCAACATTGAGCATCGTCCTCAACCGCGACAAGATCTTCAACCACATCCTCACCGTGAAGCAAGTGTGCACCTCCAACGCCAACCCAATGCTATGGTTGGCCGTAGAAGACCTCCTATTCCACCTCTAGCCGCAAGAGATGACGGCGCCCCTCCTCGTAGAAGAAACTTGGAGGATGAAGAGAACATGTATGGCAAGCTCAAGTTCAACATGCCCAAGTTCAAAGGTGAAGACGACGCCGAAGCTTACCTCTCATGGGCACTCAAGGTGGACAAGATCTTCCGCATCCACAACTACTCCGGTGCCAAGAAAGTGGCTATGGCATCACTCGAGTTTGAAGATTACGCCAACACTTGGTGGGAGCAAGTCCTCACTCTTCGAGAAGAGAAGGGTGAACCTCCAATTGACACTTGGGAAGATATGAAGAAGGAGATGCATGCTCGCTTTGTCCCAATGCACTACATGACCGACCTCTTCAACAAGCTCCAAAAGTTGAAGCAAGGCACCAAGACCGTTGAGGAGTTCTACAAGGAGATGGAGCTCACTATGATGCGAGCCAACATCCAAGAGTCTGAAGAACAAACCATTGCTCGCTTCTTCAATGGCCTTACTTATCCCATCAAGAGGATTGTCGAGTTCCAACCCTACTCCAACATGGTTGAATTGGTCCACCAAGCGTTGAAGGCCGAGCGCCAAGTGATTGAGGACATCAAGTACTCCAAGGCCAAGACCTATTTCTCCTCCAAGCTCGCTACATCGACTCCTCCTACTACATCAACTCCTTATGCTACAAGTGCCAAGGCCGACGCATCCTCTACACCATCCAAGAAACCGACTATCCAAAGTCGCATGAAGCAAACGGTCTCCTCCACCGCCTCCTCCAAGGCATCCACGGGACCCTCTAGTGTCACTTGCTTCAAGTGTGGCACCCAAGGTCACAAATCGTTTGAGTGCAAGAACACCAAGGTCATGATCACTATGGAGAATGGTGACATCGAGACTCTTGATGAGGATGAATATGAAGCCCTTGTGCAAGCCGCCGTGGAAAGTGAAGAAGCTTATGAGCAAGAAAGTGGAGAAGATCCTCTCTTATGTGAGCATGACCCAAGTCCCTCACTTGTGGTCACAAGGGTGCTAACCACACAACCTCATGCTACGGAAGAACAACGGTGCAACATCTTCCAAACCCGTGCCGGAATTGGTGGCAAGTCAATCAAGGTCATCATAGATGGTGGAAGTTGCCATAACCTTGCGAGCACCGAGTTGTGTGAGAAGCTCAACCTCACTCTCCGCAAGCATCCTCATCCTTACCATATCCAATGGTTGAGTGACAAGGGCAACGTCAAGATACAACATACCGTCACCGTCACTTTCAAGATTGGACCTTATGAGGACACTATCGAGTGTGACGTGGTACCCATGACGGTGTGCCACATGTTGCTTGGCCGCCCTTGGCAATATGACAAGAAGGCTATACATGATGGACTCTCCAACACATACACCTTCAAGGTCAACGACAAGAAGTTCGAGTTGCGCCCGATGACTCCTAGCCAAATCATCGCGGATAATGCGAAGGCTTTAGCGAGGGCACAACTCCGCACCCACCATAGTGAGATGAGAGGAGAGGGAGCGACCCACCACAAAGAGAGTGAGCGCCACAAGCCATACATGAGTGAGTCCAAGAGTGTCCTTCTAGCCACCAAGAGTGAGTGGAGAGAGCTCCAAGAGAACCCATCCACCATATTGCACTATGTGCTCATATGCAAGGGACCCTCGTCGGCGACTAACGACTTGACCAACATTCCTCCGTCTTTGTTGTCTCTTTTGCAGGAATTCCAAGATGTCTTCCCCGACGAGCTCCCTCATGGACTACCACCACTCCGAGGCATAGAACATCGCATCGACCTCATACCCGGCGCTCCGCTCCCAAACCGTGCCACCTACCGCACCAACCCCGAAGAGACCAAGGAGATCAACCGCCAAATTCAAGATCTCCTCGCCAAAGGGTACGTCCGAGAAAGCCTTAGCCCTTGTGCGGTTCCCGTGATTCTTGTGCCTAAACCGGATGAGATGCAACGGATGTGTATGGATTGTCGCCCCATCAATGCCATTACCGTCCGTTACCGCCATCCCATTCCGCGTTTAGATGACATGCTTGATGAACTTAGTGGTGCCACGATTTTCTCTAAAGTCGATTTGCGTAGTGGTTACCATCAAATCCGCATGGCTATTGGTGATGAATGGAAAACGGCATTCAAGACCAAACTTGGTCTCTATGAATGGCTCGTTATGCCTTTCGGTCTTTCCAATGCTCCATCAACTTTCATGCGCCTCATGAATCACATCTTGCGTCCTCTCATTGGCAAGAGCGTGGTTGTCTACTTCGATGATATTCTTATTTATAGCAAAAACCTCGAGGACCATGTGCAACATGTGAGAGAAGTCTTGTGCATCTTG
This sequence comes from Lolium perenne, assembly GCF_019359855.2. NCBI lineage: Eukaryota > Viridiplantae > Streptophyta > Magnoliopsida > Poales > Poaceae > Lolium > Lolium perenne. Next base: position 133,355,473 of record NC_067245.2, read on the forward strand.
CGCCATGAAAAGCTTTATGCTAACCTCCCCAAGTGCACATTTGCTCAAAAAAATTGGTTTTTCTTGGTTTCGTGGTTTCCGCTAATGGGATTGAAGTTGATTCTTCCAAGGTGGAGGCCATCCATAATTGGCCTACCCCTACAAATGTTGGCCAAGTCCGAAGCTTCCATGGACTTGCCGGTTTTTACCGCCGCTTTGTGAAAGACTTTAGCACCATTGCTTGCCCTTTGAATGAGCTTACCAAAAAGAATGTTCCGTTTGTTTGGGGCAAGGCCCAACAAAATGCTTTTGATGAGTTGAAGAAACGCCTTACCGAAGCTCCACTTCTTGTTCTTCCAAATTTTGCAAAAACTTTTGAGATTGAGTGTGATGCAAGTGGGCTTGGTATTGGTGGTGTTCTTATGCAAGAGGGCAAACCCGTGGCATACTATAGTGAGAAGTTGGATGGCGCACGCCTCAACTATCCTATATATGACAAGGAGCTCTACGCTTTGGTTCGTGTTCTTGAAGTTTGGCAACACTATCTTTGGCCAAAAGAGTTTATCATTCATTCCGACCATGAGTCCTTGAAATATTTGAAAAGCCAACACAACTTGAACAAACGACATGCAAAATGGGTCGAGTTCATTGAGTCCTTCCCATATGTGATCAAATACAAGAAGGGCAAGGACAATGTTGTGGCGGATGCTCTTTCCCGCAAAAACACCCTTTTGCTAACTCGTTTGGATTTTCATGTTTTGGGACTTGAAGAGATCAAAGAACTCTATCCTTCCGATTCTTTCTTTGCTCCCATTTTTGAGAAGTGCTCCGTTGAGCGAGGAGTGGATGATTTCTATTTGCATGATGGCTATTTGTTTAAAGCTAACAAGATTTGTATTCCCGAGTCTTCGCTTCGAAAATTGCTTTTGCAAGAGTCTCATGGAGGAGGTCTTATGGGTCACTTTGGACGTGACAAGACATATGCCATGCTCTCAACCCACTACTATTGGCCAAAGATGAAGCGAGATGTGGAGCGTCTTTGCCGACGGTGCACAACATGCTTACAAGCTAAGTCTACCTCCAACCCTTATGGTCTTTACATGCCATTGCCTATTCCTTATGCACCATGGACCGATATTAGCATGGATTTCGTTCTAGGCTTGCCTCGCACTAAACATGGTCATGATTCCATATTTGTTGTAGTGGATAGATTCTCTAAGATGGCTCATTTCATACCTTGCCATAAGAGCGACGATGCTTCACACATTGCTTCATTGTTTTTCAGGAAATCGTCCGCCTACATGGAGTACCGCAAAGCATTGTGTCGGATCGAGACGTCAAGTTCATGAGTTATCTTTGGAAGTCACTCATGGCGAAGTTTGGAGTCAAGCTCTTGTTCTCATCATCATCGCACCCGCAAACGGATGGCCAAACGGAAGTGGTCAATCGAAGCCTCTCCACCCTCCTACGCATCCTCGTGAAGAAAAACTTGAAGTCATGGGAGGAGTGCCTTCCTCACGCCGAGTTCGCCTACAACCGCGCCAAGCACAAGACTACGTCAAGGAGCCCCTTCATGGTCGTCTATGGCTTCGAACCTTACACGGCACTCGACATACTTCCGCTTCCCCTCCACGAACACATCAACATGGACTTTGACAAGCGCACCGCCGCCGTCAAGAAACTACATGAAGAGACAAGGGCAACCATACAAGAACATGTTCTTCGTCAAGCCAACCGCATCAACGCCAAGAAGAAGGCAAGGATATTCGAAGAAGGAGACCTCGTTTGGATCCACCTCCGGAAGGAACGGTTCCCTCATGAGCGCAACTCCAAGCTCAAGCCAAGAGGAGATGGCCCCTTCAAGGTCCTCAAACGCATCAACGACAACGCTTACGTCATCGACATACCAACATCCAAGTACTTGGTGAGCAACACGTTCAACGTCTCGGACTTGTCACCCTATCATGGAGATGAGGAGGTGCAAGAGTCGAGGACGACTCTTTCCCAAGGGGGGGAGATGATGTAGCCCCGGTCACCGACGTCGCTACACCAAGACCAACAAGTCCCCCAAGTGGACCGATGACACGAGCCCGAGTCAAAGCGCTACATGATGAGGTGAACTCGCTCCTCACCACCCTTGATCTTGGTACCCCTTTGGATGGATTGCTACCTCATGCCGACGTGTTATGTGTCATTAGGTACAAGGAGCATCAAGGTCACCAAGAGGAGGATACGCCATGGTCAAAGGGAGGAGAGGAGCAGCTGGACAAGAAGGTGGACACGAAGATGGACATGGAGCTGGACAGGAAGTCGCCCGAAGAGCGCAAGGAAGAGAAGATGGACGGCCGGTCCAGAACCCGGTCAGACCGGCCTCCTGACCGGATCACCCGGTCCACAGCCCGGTCTGACCGGCGGCCTGAGCGGGCCGCCCGGTCGAAACCGGATTTGCGCTCGTGGACATCCGGACGCCATCCAGGGGACTTGGAGCCTCGTCCGGTCGCCGCCGGTCCACAGTCCCGGCCTGAACTGCCTGCCCGGTCACAGCCCGGCCCGACCGGCCCCCGACCGCCTGCACAACTTAAGTCACTTATTTCGGCCCGAACCGTTTCACTTGTACCTTTTCGGCCCATGACGCCTTGTAAGACTATATATACCCCCAGGACGCCCCTAGACCTCTTTAGACTTGTTTTGAACTCAAACCTAACTTTGAGCTTAGTCTCCCTTGGGTATCATCCCTCTGTAATCAAGGCCATCCTTGTTGTTGATTGGGATATTGTTGAGTGAGATTCTAGTACAAGCTACTCTCTCTCCCTCACCAATCTCTTTTTCTCCAACACCAATCTCTCACCGGGAATTCTGCCACGTGCCTCTTCCGGGTGATTCTATTGGCGTGGTCCATCGAGCCACGGGGGTAAGTATCGGGTGTATCGGGTTGGTGTGCGTGCGTGAGTCTCGGAGTTCCTCGTGTTCGTCGCGTTCTTCGTGTTCCTCGCGTTTTCCCATCTCCCCTCTTGGTTTCGAAGTCAATCCGCGAGATCGGGCCACACACGGGGTCTTAGACCTCATCATTCCCGTGGAGGGTGGCCTTGTTGCTTGCACTTGTAGCATCGGAGTCCATAGGCACGTGACGAGGTAGAGTCCATTGTGGTGGTGGCACAAGAGGTGGAAGTCGCCTTATGAGGAAGGTATGCTCGATGTGCACTTGCCATCCTTGGAGTGGTAGGCATCCTATCCTGGTGTTTGTCGCCTTCATGGCGAGGCTCTCGTCTTCGTGCATCATCACCATGGCTTGAGTGGTGTCGTCGAAGACTCGTGGAAGATGTTGGTCGATGGCGATCATGAAGTGGCTTGTGGCGGCGAAGCTCATGTGGTGACGTATGTTGATGACGGTCCTTGCCATGCCTAGATGATGGCTCATGCGACTTGGCATGTTGCTTGCGGCGCCTTGTGGAGCTTGGAGAAGAGTGTCGATGACGCTCATGATGGGGACGCTCTTGATGCTCCATATGGTGTACTTGAGGTCGACGATCTTGTGCATAAGCACTCTCATGGTGGCGCCTTGTGGAGCTCGTAGACGAGTGTCGATGACGATCATGATGAGGACGCTCTTGATGATCCATATGATGGTGCCATCGTGGAGGTCCTCCATCTTCATATGTAGCTCCAATGGCCAAGTGGTGGTACTTGGGAGCATCGTCGTTGCTCCTTGTGGAGACTAGGTGAGGTTCCGCCATGGTGTCGATGTCGTAGGCGTGGCGTTGCTCCACCAAGTCGTCGATGTCGTACTCGTGGTGTTGCTCCACCATGTCGTCGATGTCGTAGTCGTGGTGTTGCTCCACCATGTTGTCCATGAGTGGTGAGCCATTGTCGATGTAGAGCTCGTCGATGTCGGTCATGTCGGTGATGCTCGCGGAGCCATAGTCGGTGTCGAGCTCCACCTGTTCCTCCACATCCGTGGTGCTTAAAGAGGTATCCTCCTCGAAGTGCTCCGTGTACTCCTCCGTATCCTCATCTTCGCTATCCATGTTAGCACGATGGTATGTATATGGTGTATGTTAGTGGAAGAACACTACCTCGCAATCTTACCGTGGTATGATAAGATCGGGGCGATCCAACAAGCCGAGGTCAAAGTCAATTGTATCGGGCACGCACACAAAAACACACGCAAAAACTAGCAAATATGGTGTTATGTGAGTATGGTGTAAAGCCAAAAGACGAAATCCGAAATCAAGTGTATTGTCAAGAGTGGGTGAAGTCCAAAAATTCAAATGTCAAAGCGATGATCACTATAAACACGGAAAAGATGTGGAACGCACACACGAGATGAACGGGGTTAGTGCGACCAAGGAATGAGCGGAAAAGTGTAAGAAGCCCTTAAGCAAGGGTGCTCGGTGTCACACTAACACAAGAAGAGATCAAAGCTTTGGTTGCAAACGAAGAGACAACAAGATTCACACGCGGCCTCTCTTCTCTTCTCTCTCTTTTGCTTAAAAGCTTTTTCTCTTTTGTATTTGGTGGCACTTGCACTCTTTTGTATCTATGGTGGCACTTTGTACACTTTTGTATGTATGATGGCACTTGCACTCTTTTTGTGCTTTTCTTTCTTTTTCACGCTCTATGTTAGCGTTAGCTCGCTCTTGCTATCTTGCCACACGAGTTTTGCTTAGAAGCTTGACTCCACACTACACACACACCTCACAAGCGGGGCCACGTGCAATGTCTCGCAACACTTGATAAGCAATGCTCGATAGGATAGATCGCAAAAGAAGAGGGGTTACAAGGGGAATGCAAGTTATACCTAGATGTTAGGCGGTGTCGGAACACACAACTTGCGATGAAGGCGGTGATGTCAAGAGTACGGTTGCAAGTCCGGGGTGCCGAGGATGTCGTCGCTTGCTTCGGAGCTGCGGGTTAGTTTCACACACAAGGCACTCAAACCGGAACAAGCAAACACAAGTTAGCGGAAGATGGGTCAAAGTAGCTTGGCGGTGGTGGCGGTGGTATGCCGGTGGTGGTGGTGTCGATGCTCTTGCGGATGCGGCGGTGTTTGTTGGGGCCGCGGTGGTGTTTGCCGGTGGTTGGGGATGATGGCGGTGCTTGCCGGCGGAGGAGAGGAGTGGCGGTGGTCGGCGGTGGAGGTGGAGGGGTGGCGCCCGGTCCAGGGGCCGGTGGGCCGGACCTGGGGCCGGCCTGGCCGGTCACACGGCCGGTCGACCGGGTCCTGGGCTGGCCCGGCCGGTCTGCAGCCCGTTGACCGGATTTCTCAACCGGGACGCAGTTTCTCTCTCCTGTTCTTCACGAAAATCGACCAAATTGACCAAAACGGAGGGGAAACGATGGAATTGGGGGCTAAAAGTTGGGGAGATAGTAGATCAAGCACTCCAACACCAAATCCATGGACCAAAACCACTCAAAACGCAACCAAATCACAGATCGGTCCAAAGGCAAATTAGGGCTATTGTTTGGGGATTTTTTGGAAAAAATTTAGAGGGCAAATCCGGTGGGTGTAGGGTCAAATCCGCGGAAACCAAAGGCTGCTGATACCATATGATGAGGTCTAAGACCCCGTGTGTGGCCCGATCTTGCGGTTGACCCGAAATCCAAAGGAGGGAGAGAGGGAGAACGCGAAGAACACGATGAACTCACGCACGCACACCAACCCGATACAATCGATACTTACCCCGTGGCTCGATGGACCACGCCAATAGAATCAACCCGGAAGAGACACGCGGTAGAATTCCGAGCGGAGAGATTGGTGAGGGAGATGAATCTAGGAGTGGGAGAGAGAGAGTGGGTAACACTAGAATCTCACACACCAAATCCAATCATCCAACATGGGTTGCCTTGATACAAAGGGGATGAAACCCTAGGGAGACAAAGCTCATCTTCATGTTTAAGCTATCATCTTGTCTAAAGAGGTAAGGGGGCGACCGGGGTGCTTATATAGGCATACAAGGCAGCTCGGGTCGAACGGGTACAAGTTGGTGGGTCAAACCCGTGAAATCTGGTCCAGGGGCCGGTCCGACCGGGTCTGGGACCGGGCCATCCGGTCCAAACCGGATTCTGGGCCGGCCGGTGACCGGGCGAGGCTTCCGAAGCCCCGGGACTGCGTCCGGATGGCACAAGCGGAGTTTCCGGTCGAAACCGGCCAGGCCGGTCAGGGGCCCGGTCAGACCGGCCCTGGGGCCGGGTGGGCCGGCCTGTGGCCCGGTTGACCGGCCCTGGGACCGGCCGGCCTTCCTCCTCTCGCCTCTTCTTCCTCTTCCTTCCTTCTTCCTTCCTTCTTCTTCTTCTTCCTTCTTCCTTGCACCATGGGAGTTCCTCCTCTCCGGTTCCTCGATGATTCTTGTACCTAATGATATGTAGCACACCGATATGAGGTAGCATTCCATCCAAGGTATGGACGAGGTCGGGTGTCGAGAGGAAAGAGTTCACCTTGACACAAATGGTGGGGGATTTGCGTTGTTGGTCCACTTGGGGGACTCCTTGGCCATGGTGTAGCGTCGACGATAGGCGGGGCTGCCCTTGACGGTCTTGAGGCGTAGGTGTCCGAAGGCCACCCCGCATCACCGGGAATTCCGCCTCGTGCCTCTTCCTCGGAGATTCTATTGGCGTGGTCCATCGAGCCACGGAGGTAAGCATCGGGTGTATCGGGTTGGTGTGCGTGCGTGAGTCTCGGAGTTCCTCATGTTCATCGCGTTCTTCGTGTTCCTCGCGTTCTCCCATCTCTCCCCCTTGGTTTCGAAGTCAATCCGCGAGATCGGGCCACACACGGGGTCTTAGACCTCATCACCCGTCCCTTGTGGTGACCGAAGTGTTGACAACCCATGCATTTCCCAATGAAGATCAAAGGTGCAACATCTTCCAAACAAGAGCCGGAATCAATGGCAAGTCAATAAAGGTTATCATCGATGGAGAGAGTTGCCACAATCTTGCAAGCACCGAACTATGCTCCAAGCTCAACCTCACACTCCGGAAACACCCCCATCCTTACCATGTGCAATGGCTAAGTGACAATGGAAATGTCAAGATACAACACACCGTCTCCGTATCCTTCAAGATTGGCGCCTATGAAGACACCGTTGATTGTGATGTAGTGCCCATGACGGTGTGCCACATGCTACTTGGTCGCCCTTGGCAATATGACAAAAGAGCAAGCCATGATGGCTACACAAATGCCTATAGCTTCAAGGCCGGCGACAAGACATTCATCCTACGCCCGATGACTCCTAGCCAAGTAATTGCGGACAATGCAAAGGCTTTAGCGAGGGCTAAGGAAGCTACCATCACTAGTGAGATGAGTGGTGAGAGAGTGACCCACCAAAAGGAAAGTGAGCGCCACAAGCCATATATGAGTGAGATGAAGAGTGTCCTCATAGCTACCAAGAGTGAGATGAGAGAATTGCACCACTGATGTAGCCCGACCTACGGTCTACGTGATGCGGCCTAAGGCCACGTGGGTTGCCCGATCTCACGAATTGACCGAGGGAAAGGCGGGGGAGAGGAAGAACACGAAGAACACGGCGATGAACACGATGAACACACGCAAACACACACCAACCCGATACAATTCCGGTTTACTCCCGATAGCCCGAACCACTATCCCGATAGAATCTCTCAAGAGAAAGACACGCGGTAGAATCCCCGAGAGGAAGATCGGTATACGATCGGTGGAATCACACGAGTGAGAGACCGGTGGTAGAATCACAAGTGTGAGAGACTAATCATATAAGGAGTGCCTTGTACAATAGATTATGGTAATCTAAGGAGGGGGTTTCCCTAATCCCAAAGGGATGGTGGAGGCATGAGCCTAGTTCTAGTTCATCAACTCTAACCTAATGAAGGGGGAGGTGGGAGCCTATATATAGGGAGCCACTAAGGAGGGGTAGTTTAGGCATAGAAGGGGGTACATGGGCCTTGGCCCTAATTGACTTGTGGCTAGCGCTTCACATAGTCCGGAGACTCTCGTGTATGTAGGCCGGAGACTCCGGTCTTGATCTTCATGGGCCGGAGACTCCGTTGTGAGTTGGCGAGGCCGGCGACTCCGGTGTAGCTGCGCCTGGAGCTTCTTCCATGCTTCCACGACCTCGGCCTTTAGTCCTCGAGCATCCATGGCATCCTCCACTTCCTCCGTACTTGGCGATGTATTCCATTCCTATCATGGTCATATGACATGTCGGCGTCGATGCATATGATGTGGCGAAGACCGAAGGTCGGGCTACATCATCTCCCCCCACTTGAAAAAGAGTCGCCCTCGACGATAACTCAGCATGAACGGGTAGAGGTGGGAGATGACAACAACTCTTGAATGTGGCGTCACTTATCATGAACCCTATCAATAGCACAAGACAAGCAACACAACACTCAAAGAGTAGCCGAAGTTCCATGGGTATAGCAAGAGAGCGCAAGTTGAAGGAGGTCACCTTATCGAAGTGTCGTTGTGCTCTCATTGAGAGATCTTGTGTAGTCGAAGTATGTGGGTGAAACCACTCATTGGAGCTCACTTGTATCATGCTCTCAAGAGCTCTTTTTGTCAACTCGTGCTCAATCGAGGTTGACATTGGATTTTGGGTACCTACACACACCATAGGCAAAACAAAGAACGTGTGTGCATGGTATATGAACACATCATCCATCATGATGTTCCATTTCTTTTGCACATCACCATTAGCGTTAAGCCAAGCATCATAATAGATATGGTGAATATGCGGAGTAAACATGGGAACATGATCAACGTGGATATATGCAAAGTCTCCAAAATTTGAGAGAGCTATGGGGGCAATCTCATTTACAAGCATATTAACACTATTGCAAGCCAAGCATTGGAAAGAGAAATTGTTCATCATTTTGGTTGCATTAATGGGAGAATATTGCAAGCATGTAGCACAAAACATGTTCAACATTTGATCATTGTTGTCGACAAACCTAGGGAAAGAGAAATTGTTCGGCAAGGTTGTCACAACACAAGCATCATTATCAACATTGCAAGCAATACATGGGAAAGAGAAATTGTTCGACATATTGCAAGCAATAGGATAGAAATCGAAACACTCATAGCATGGCATGGTCATGTTATCACAAGCAATCAAGTCCACATGATCAACAATGTTGGTATCAAGCAAAGCATCACATGGGAAAATGAAAGAAGCATATGACATAGCATTTGTATCATCAAGATCATGCATGCACTCATCAATCTTCATGTCCACTAGTGGGATCATGGCATCATCAACACCCATATATGTACCTTTGTAGTTCCGCTCATATGAGGTAGGTGTTGTTGGAGTGGTAGGCTCGATGTGGCCTCCATGTTCATCTTCAAGCAAGCATGGTGTGATATCATCATCTTCATGCACCATGTACATCTTCTCCATGATCGGCGTCTCGTCATCCATGGTACCTAATGAGACACAAGAGAACACACTAGAGGTAGAGGGTAAGTTGTTAGAACTTGAAATGGCCTCACATGACCTATCAACTACCACTCTCATCTCACTCGGTGTATCACTCATGCTCTCGAAGTGGAGGCACTCATCAAGCTCACATATAGTGGAGTCACTCATCTCACATATAGTGGAGTCGCTCATCTCACATATAGTGGAGTCCCTCATCTCCATGGCAATGGCATCGTCGATGTCCGAGCAACCTAGCAAAGAGGAAGACAACACAAGCGGAGTAGAGGTTAAGTTGTTAGAAATCAAAACATCCTCACTCGACTCATGGGGTGTATCTCTCTTGCTCTCAAGGTGTTTGAAGTATGCGTTGCACTCGGCTTTTTCTTTGGGTGTCATTTGGGCTTCTCGAGCATCTAGCTCGGTGAAGTATGCTCTCATCTCGGCTTGCTCTTGTGGGGTCATCATGTATATCTCACTAGGATAGATGTATATGTATGGTGGAAGGAAAACTACACAAGTATCCCACCTTTCAAGAAAGTATCGGAAAAATGGTTCAAGTCAAGAGCAAAGTCGAAATGTATCGGGGTTACTCACACACACACTCAAAGCACACGCAAACGGCTAAGAACTCTATATGTGGTGGGTAAGGGGTGGATAGCAAACGAAAAAGATCAACGGAAAAGTCTATTGTCAAATGTGGGTAAGATCCAAAGTCAAATGTCAAAAGTGGTGATCTATGTCAAGGAAACACGGAAATACACACAAGAAGATCAATGGGGTTAGCGCGACCAAGGAAGTGAGCTAAGTAACAAGATGGTCCTAACGAAGACTATAAGCTCGGTGTCACGCCAACACAAGAGATACGGTAGCCCGGTTGCATAAGAGGGAAACAACAAGATTTGCACAAATGCCACTCTTCTCTTATCTCTCTTAGTGCGCACAAGCTTTGCACTCTTTTGTATCGGTGGACACACACTTCTTTTTCTATTTTTTTTTCACTTTTTTTCACTTTGTTTTCTATGCTTAGAAGCTTTATTTTTCTCTATGTATATGTCACACTTTTTCTTCTTTTGTGTATCTTTCTCACCGAGCTTGCTTCGGAGCTTCGCTCAACACAACGCACACACACCCTCTCACGATCGTGACACTTGTGCACTGCTTCGCAACGCTCGGAAAGCCACTCTCAATGGGATAAGTACACAAAGAAAGAAACGGGGCTACAAGGGGTAAGGGGGCAAGTTATACCTAGTGAAAAGGTTTGGCGGTGTCAAGCACACAAACTTGCGATGGTGTCGACGATGGCGGTGCTCGAAGTTGCGCCGGAATCCGGGGTGCCGAAGGTGTCGCCGCGGTGTTGATGTAGACGCGGACGCTTGGTAGACAATTCTTGCACTCCAAAACGGAAACCGAGCAAATTAAGCCAATGCCCGAAAAGTTGGGTCAAAACGAGCGGTCAAAAGTTGGGCTCCAAAAATGGTCAAAAATTAGACGTGGGCTATGTGGGGTATTTGGAGAATGATGTTAAAGTTTTGAGTCAAACGGGCGCCGGGAAGTTGTCAAAATTTGGAGCAAAAAGATGAGCCAAAACCGAACGAAACTTGTACAGCGGATGGACTAAGCCGGCAGTGCCGGGCTGGGTTGAGCGGCATCTTGGGAGCTTGCGTTCGGCGGCGAGTGCCGCTAGGAGTTGGCCGGAAGTGCCGGGCTATGAAACTTGCACGGAAGTGGGCAGCTAGGTGGAGGCTTGCGCGTGGAGAGGAAGCTGGGGCGGGGCCACGCGGAGATGGAGCTGCTGCTGGATGGGAGGAGAGTTGAGCAGCGCGAGGTGGAGCAATGGGTGGCCAAGGCGCGGCGGCTCGGATGGAGGCGACGGGAGCGGGGGCCAGGAGGCGGCGCTGGTGTAGGGAGGAGCCGGGCGGGGGCGGTTGGTGGCGAGACGGAGGCGCCGCTGGCGGCGGTGTGGTGGCACTGGCGGGAAGGAGCGGTTCTTGGCGGGATCGGGCGGAGCTTGGCCGGGGCGAGCGGAAGGTGAGGGGATCAGCGGGAGGGGCCAGGCGAGCCAGGCGGCGCGGCTTTGGTGAGCTGGTCGAGGACACAGGCGAGGCGCGGGCTCGGGCTGGAGTGGAGCTGCTCGAGCTGGGGATGGGGGCGTGCGCGTGGTGCTTCTGCAGTGGCGAGGTGGGCTTGCACAGGGGCGAGGTGGGCCTGGTGGCGCGGCAGCCCTGGGGGGTTGGGCTCAGGCGTTTGACCGGCGGGAGCATGGCGGCGCTTGCGGTGGTGGTTGGCGGCAGCGTGGGCGAGCGGCAGTGCCGCCGAGGATAGCCCGGCAGTGCCGGCCAGGAAAATTCGAGGATGAACTCGACGAACAGGAAGATGAACTGAGCGGAAATTGAGCCAAAAATTCGTCGATTCTGAGAGATTTAGCAGGAATTTGACGGTGAAAATTGGAGGGGACGTAGATCAACACAAGAGGCAACAGATCTGTGGACCAAAACCACAAAAAACTCAACAAATCCAGAGATCCAAATTCGAGCTATTTTTTGGGGCAAAATTTTTTGGGGAAATTTTTGGGCGAAATTGGTGAAATTGGAGGGTCAAATTCGTGGCAACCTTTGCTCTGATACCATATGATGCGGCCTAAGGCCACGTGGGTTGCCCGATCTCACGAATTGACCGAGGGAAAGGCGGGGGAGAGGAAGAACACGAAGAACACGGCGATGAACACGATGAACACACGCAAACACACACCAACCCGATACAATTCCGGTTTACTCCCGATAGCCCGAACCACTATCCCGATAGAATCTCTCAAGAGAAAGACACGCGGTAGAATCCCCGAGAGGAAGATCGGTATACGATCGGTGGAATCACACGAGTGAGAGACCGGTGGTAGAATCACAAGTGTGAGAGACTAATCATATAAGGAGAATCACAAGTGTGAGAGACTAATCATATAAGGAGTGCCTTGTACAATAGATTATGGTAATCTAAGGAGGGGGTTTCCCTAATCCCAAAGGGATGGTGGAGGCATGAGCCTAGTTCTAGTTCATCAACTCTAACCTAATGAAGGGGGAGGTGGGAGCCTATATATAGGGAGCCACTAAGGAGGGGTAGTTTAGGCATAGAAGGGGGTACATGGGCCTTGGCCCTAATTGACTTGTGGCTAGCGCTTCACATAGTCCGGAGACTCTCGTGTATGTAGGCCGGAGACTCCGGTCTTGATCTTCATGGGCCGGAGACTCCGTTGTGAGTTGGCGAGGCCGGCGACTCCGGTGTAGCTGCGCCTGGAGCTTCTTCCATGCTTCCACGACCTCGGCCTTTAGTCCTCGAGCATCCATGGCATCCTCCACTTCCTCCGTACTTGGCGATGTATTCCATTCCTATCATGGTCATATGACATGTCGGCGTCGATGCATATGATGTGGCGAAGACCGAAGGTCGGGCTACATCACTACGCTTCATCATGCACGTCAACGTCAAGAACCACACTCAAGGCCGAGGTCACGGAGGCATGGAAGAGAAGAAGGAAGAAGAGCGTCGGAGGTCGCCTAGGAGAGAAGACGCCTGCCACAATTCAATTCGGGCCAAGGCCCATGTACCCCTTTGTTTCCCTAAACTACCCCTCCTTAGTGGCTCCCTATATATAGGCTCCCACCTCCCCCTTCATTAGGAAGAGTAGATGAACTAGAATTTGGCTCATGCCTCCACCATCCCTTTGGGATTAGGGAAACCCCCTCCTTAGATTATCATATCTATTGTATCAGGGCACTCCTTATATGATTAGTCTCTCACACTTGTGATTCTACCACCGGTCTCTCACTTGTGTGATTCCACCGATCGTATACCGATCTTCCTCTCGGGGATTCTACCGCGTGTCTCTCCCTTGAGAGATTCTATCGGGATAGTGGTTCGGGCTATCGGGAGTAAACCGGAATTGTATCGGGTTGGTGTGTGTTCGCGTGTGTTCATCGTGTTCATCGCCGTGTTCTTCGTGTTCTTCCTCTCCCCCGCCTTTCCCTCGGTCAATTCGTGAGATCGGGCAACCCACGTCGCCTTAGGCCGCATCATATAGTATCAGAGCAAAGGTTGTCACGAATTTGACCTCCCAATTTCTCCAATTTCGCCCAAAAAAAATTTCCCCAAAAATTGCCCCAAAAAATAGCTCGAAAATTGATCTCCGGATTTGTTGCGTTTTTTTGTGGTTTTGATCCATTGATTTGATGTTGCTGGTGCTGATCTATGTTTTCCCCCACTTTTCCCCATCAATTTCGTCCAATTTGGTGCGAATTTGAGCGATTCCTGTCCGTTTTCTGTCAAAAGCTGTGAAGAACAGCTTCTTCTCCGAGCCGCCCCGCACCAACCACAGCCGCCGACCACCTGCGCGCAGCGCTCAACCTCCCACGGGCCGCAGCAACCACAGCCGCCAGCCCACCTCGCCCCGCGCCCAGCTGCCTGGCCCGCCGCCCGCCTCTGGCCCCGAACCGCGCCAGCAGCACGCCCGACCGCCGGCCAAGGGCCTCGCCCTCGTTTTTCTCCAACCGCCCCGCGCTTCCTTCTCCGCTCGACCGGGCCGCCTCCCCGCAGCGCCACCCTCCGCCGCTTGCCACGCTCGCCTCCTGGCCCTGCAGCGGCCCGCGCCCAACCTCTGCATCCTCGCTGCATGCTCACTGGCCGCCGCGCCGCAGCTTCCGCACACGCCAGCGCGGCCCCAGCTCCCAGCTTCGCTCGCCTGCGCCGCCAAGCCGCTTGCTGCGCGCCCGCCCAAGCGCCGCCAAGCCACCACCCAAGCGCCTCCGCTCCCCTCGCCACCAGGCCGCGCGCCTTCCTCGGCCCTGCCCCGCACCTCGCTGCTCGATGCCCAACACACCACGCACGCGCTGCTACAGCACCACGCCGCCGCTCCCTGCCCAACACGCGCTGCTGCAGCACCACGGCCGCGCGCGCCCACCCGCCAAGCAAGCTCCATCGCCAGCTTCGCTCGATTGCCCGGGCGCACGCATCAGCTTATTTTCCCAGCTAGTCAATTCCCAAGCTCCCTCCGCATGCGCGCTTCCTCCACTTGATTTCCTTCCTCGCACGCACAATAATTCGCGCAAAATCCGGTCCAAACCGGAACCAAACCGGGCGCCAACCAGAAAAATCAGCTCGGACCGGGCGCCAACCGGGCGGCAACCGGACGGTCCAGCCCAGGATCCGGTCCAACCGGCCCCATGACCGGATTCCGCAGTTTTGACCCAGATTTTGGCCAATTCTGACTCCTCTTTTTGCCCCAAATTTTGACAACTTTCCGGAGTCCGTTTGACTCCAAATTTTAACAGCATCTCCCAAATACTCCACATAGCCCATCTCTAATTTTTGACGATTTTTGGAGCCCAACTTTTGACCGCTAGTTTTGACCCAACTTTTCGGGCATTGACTTAATTTGCTCGGTTTCCGTTTTGGAGTGCATTGGTTGTAACATTCGCGTCGCGCCTACATCGACACCGCGGCGACACCTTTGGCACCCCGGATTCCGGCGCAAGCTCGACACCATCATCGACACCACCTCAACATCATCGCAAGTTCGTGTTCCGGCACCGCCTAACATCAATAGGTATCACTTGCCCCCCCACCCCTTGTAGCCCCTTTCTTCCTTTGCGTACCTATCCCATTGAGAATGGCTTTCCGAACGTTGCGAAGCATTGCACAAGTGTCACGACCGTGAGAGGGTGTGTGTGTGTGTTGTGTTGAGCAAAGCTCCGAAGCAAGCTCGGTGAGAAAAAATACACAAAAGAAGAAAAGTGTGATATATACATAGAGAGAAATAAAGCTTCTAATCATAGAGAAAAAAAAAGTGAAAAAAAAGAGAAAAAAATAGAAAAGAGTGTGTGTCCACCAATACCGAGAAGTGCAAAGCTTGTGCGCACTAAGAGAGATAAGAGAAGAGTGACCCTTGTTGCTTCTTTCTTGTGCAACCAAGCTACGGTCTCTCTTGTGTTGGCGCGACATCGAGCTTATAGTCTTCGTTAGGACCATCTTTGTTACTTGCTCACTTCCTTGGTCGCGCTAACCCCATTATTCTTTCTTGTGTGCGTTTCCGTGTTTCCTTGACATAGATCACCACTTTTGACATTTGACTTTGGATCTTACCCACATTTGACAATAGACTTTTCCGTTGATCTTTTTCGTTTGCTATCCACCCCTTACCCATCACATATAGTGTTTCTTAGCCTTTTGCGTGTGGTTTGAGTGTGTTTGTGAGTAACCCCGATACATTTTGGCTTTGCTCTTGACTTGAAGCACTTTTCCGATACTTTCTTGATAGGTGAGATACTTGTGTAGTTTTCCTTCCACCATACATATACACCGATCCTAGTGAGAGATACTAATGATGACCCCACTAGAGCACGCCGAGATGAGAGCATACTTCGCCGAGCTAGATGCTCGAGAAGCCCAAATGACACCCAAAGATAAAGCCGAGTGCAACGCATACTTCAAACACCTTGAGAGCAAGAGTGATACACACCATGAGTCGAGTGAGGATGTTTCGATTTCTAACAATTTGACCTCTACTCCGCTTGTGTTGTCTTCCTCTTTGCTAGGTTGCTCGGACATCGACGACGCCATTGCCATGGAGATGAGGGACTCCACTATATGTGAGATGAGCGACTCCACTATATGTGAGATGAGTGACTCCACTATATGTGAGCTTGATGAGTGCCTCCACTTCGAGAGCATGAGTGATACACCGTGTGAGATGAGAGTGGTAGTTGATAGGTCTTGTGAGGCCATTTCGAATTCTAACAACTTACCCTCTACCTCTAGTGTGTTCTCTCGTGTCTCATTAGGTTCCATGGATGACGAGACGCCGATCATGGAGAAGATGTACATGGTGCATGAAGATGATGATATCACACCATGCTTGTTGCTTGAAGATGAACATGGAGGCCACATCGAGCCTACCTCTTCCACAACACCTACCTCATATGAGCGGGACTACAAAGGTACCTATATGGGTGTTGATGATGCCATGATCCCACTAGTGGACATGATGAATTGTGAGTGCATGCATGATGATGATGATACAATTGCTATGACACATGCTCCTTTCTTATTCCCATGTGATGCTTTGCTTGATAATAATGTTGACCATGTGGAATTACTTGCTTGTGACCATATGACCATGCCATGCTATGAGAGTTTCACTTTCTCTCCTTTTGCTTGCAATGTGTCGAACAATTGCTCTTTCCCATGTATTGCTTGCAATGAAAATGATAATGCTTGTGTTGTGACAACCTTGATGAACAATTGCTCTTTCCCTAGGTTTGTCGACAACAATGATCAAATGTTGAACATGTTTTGTGCTACATGCTTGCAATATTCTCCCATTAGTGCAACCAAAATGTTGAATACTTTCTCTTTCCAATGCTTGGTTTGCCATAATGTTAACATACTTGTAAATGAGATTGCCCCCATAGCTCTCTCACATTTTGGAGACTTTGCATATATCCATGTTGAGCATGTTCCCATGTTTACTCCGCATATTCACCATATCTATTATGATGCTTCGCTTAATGCTAATGGTGATGTGCAAAAGAAATGGCGCATCATGATGGATGATGTGTTCATATACCATGCACACACGTTGTTCTTGTTGTCTAACATGTGTGTAGGTACCCAAACTCCAATGTCAACCTCGATTGAGCACGAGTTGACAAAAAGAGCTCTTGAGAGCATGATACAAGTGAGCTCCAATGAATGGTTTCGCTCGCACACTTCGACTACACAAGATCTCTCAATGAGAGCACACCGACATCTTGCTAAGGTGACCTCCTTCTACTTGCTCTCTCTTGCTAAATCCAATGAACTTTGGCTACGCTTTGATTGCTCCTTTGCTTTTCGTGTGCTATTGATAGGGCTCTCGACAAGTGAAGGAACATTCAAGTGTTGGTGTCATCTACCTCCTCTACACATTCACGAAGACTCATCGTCGAGGGCGACTCTTTTTCAAGTGGGGGGAGATGATGTAGCCCGACCTACGGTCTACGCTTCATCATGCACGTCAACGTCAAGAACCACACTCAAGGCCGAGGTCACGGAGGCATGGAAGAGAAGAAGGAAGAAGAGCGTCGGAGGTCGCCTAGGAGAGAAGACGCCTGCCACAATTCAATTCGGGCCAAGGCCCATGTACCCCTTTGTTTCCCTAAACTACCCCTCCTTAGTGGCTCCCTATATATAGGCTCCCACCTCCCCCTTCATTAGGAAGAGTAGATGAACTAGAATTTGGCTCATGCCTCCACCATCCCTTTGGGATTAGGGAAACCCCCTCCTTAGATTATCATATCTATTGTATCAGGGCACTCCTTATATGATTAGTCTCTCACACTTGTGATTCTACCACCGGTCTCTCACTTGTGTGATTCCACCGATCGTATACCGATCTTCCTCTCGGGGATTCTACCGCATGTCTCTCCCTTGAGAGATTCTATCGGGATAGTGGTTCGGGCTATCGGGAGTAAACCGGAATTGTATCGGGTTGGTGTGTGTTCGCGTGTGTTCATCGTGTTCATCGCCGTGTTCTTCGTGTTCTTCCTCTCCCCCGCCTTTCCCTCGGTCAATTCGTGAGATCGGGCAACCCACGTCGCCTTAGGCCGCATCAACCACAACCCATCCACCATATTGCACTACGTGCTCATTTGCAAGGGACCATCATCGGAGACTAACAACTTAACAACACTTCCTTCGTCTTTGTTGTCTCTTTTGAAGGAGTTCCAAGATGTCTTCCCCGACGAGCTACCTCATGGACTACCACCGCTTCGAGGGATTGAGCACCGCATCGACCTCATACCCGGCGCTCCTCTACCAAACCGCGCCGCCTACCGCACCAACCCCGAAGACACAAAGGAGATCCAACGACAAATACAAGACCTCCTCGAAAAAGGGTATGTTCGTGAAAGCTTAAGCCCTTGTGCGGTTCCCGTGATTCTTGTTCCTAAACCGGATGACACACAACGAATGTGTATGGATTGTCGCCCCATCAATGCCATTATCGTTCGATACCGCCATCCCATTCTGCGTTTAGATGACATGCTTGATGAATTGAGCGGTGCCACGATTTTCTCTAAGATTGATTTGCGTAGTGGCTACCATCAAATCCGCATGGCAATAGGTGATGAATGGAAGACGGCATTCAAGACCAAACTTGGTCTCTATGAATGGCTTGTCATGCCATTTGGCCTTTCAAATGCTCCATCTACTTTCATGCGACTCATGAATCACATCTTGCGACCTCTCATTGGCAAGAGTGTGGTTGTCTATTTCGATGATATTCTCATTTATAGCAAAAGTCTCGAGGACCATGTGCAACATGTGAGAGAGGTCTTGTGCATCTTGCGTCATGAAAAGCTTTATGCTAACCTCCCCAAGTGCACCTTTGCTCAAAACAAATTGGTTTTCCTTGGCTTTGTGGTTTCCGTTAATGGTATTGAAGTTGATTCTTCCAAGGTTGAGGCCATCCACAATTGGCCCACTCCTACCAATGTTGGTCAAGTTCGAAGTTTTCATGGACTTGCCGGTTTCTACCGCCGCTTTGTGAAAGATTTTAGCACCATTGCTTGCCCTTTGAATGAGCTTACGAAAAAGAATGTTCCATTTGTGTGGGGCAAGGCACAACAAAAAGCTTTTGATGAGTTGAAGAAGAGACTTACCGAGGCACCACTTCTTGTTCTTCCAAACTTTTCCAAAACTTTTGAGATTGAATGTGATGCGAGTGGACTCGGTATTGGTGGAGTGCTTATGCAAGATGGAAAACCTGTGGCATACTATAGCGAGAAGTTGGATGGCGCACGCCTCAACTATCCTATATATGACAAGGAACTTTATGCTTTGGTTCGTGTTCTTGAAGTTTGGCAACACTATCTTTGGCCAAAAGATTTATTATCTACTCCGACCATGAGTCTTTGAAATATTTGAAAAGTCAACACAACTTGAACAAAAGACATGCAAAGTGGGTTGAGTTCATTGAGTCCTTTCCATATGTAATCAAATACAAGAAGGGCAAGGACAATGTTGTGGCGGATGCTCTTTCCCGCATACTCACCCTCTTACTCACTCGTTTGGATATTAGTGTTTTGGGTCTTGATGAAATCAAAGATTTATATGCTTCCGATCTTTTCTTTGGCCCAATCTTTGCAAAGTGTTCTAGTGACAAGGGCATCGATGATTTCTATTTGCACCAAGGATTCTTGTTCAAGGGAAACAAACTTTGTATTCCCACGTCTTCGCTTCGCCTTTTGCTCTTACAAGAATCGCATGGTGGTGGTCTTATGGGACACTTTGGACGAGAAAAGACATATGCCATGCTCTCCACTCACTATTATTGGCCAAGAATGAAGCGCGATGTGGAGCGCCTTTGCCGACGGTGTACAACATGCTTACAAGCTAAGTCTACCTCCAACCCTTATGGTCTTTACACTCCATTGCCTATTCCATATGCACCATGGACCGATATTAGCATGGATTTTGTTCTAGGCTTGCCTCGCACTAAGCACGGTCATGATTCTATATTTGTGGTAGTGGATAGATTCTCTAAGATGGCTCATTTCATACCTTGCCATAAGAGCGACGATGCTTCACACATTGCTTCATTGTTTTTCAGGGAAATTGTTCGCCTACATGGAGTACCGCAAAGCATTGTGTCGGATCGAGATGTCAAGTTCATGAGTTATCTTTGGAAGTCGCTCATGGCAAAGTTTGGAGTGAAGCTCTTATTCTCATCATCCTCGCACCCGCAAACGGACGGCCAAACGGAAGTGGTCAATCGAAGCCTCTCTACTCTCCTACGCATCCTCGTGAAGAAGAACTTGAAGTCATGGGAGGAGTGCCTTCCTCATGCGGAGTTCGCCTACAACCGCGCCAAGCACAAGACAAAATCAAGGAGCCCCTTCATGGTAGTCTACGGCTTCGAACCTTACACGGCACTCGGCATACTTCCGCTTCCCCTTCATGAGCGGACCAACATGGACTTCGACAAGCGCACCGCCGCCGTGAAGAAGCTACATGAAGAAACAAGAGCAACCATACAAGCACATGTGCTTCGTCAAGCAAACCGCATCAACGCCAAGAAGAAGGAAAGAATATTCTAAGAAGGAGACCTCGTTTGGATCTACCTCAGGAAGGAAAGGTTCCCTCATGAGCGCAACTCCAAGCTCAAGCCAAGAGGAGATGGCCCCTTCAAGGTCCTCAAACGCATCAACAACAACGCTTACATCATCGACATTCCGACATCCAAGTACTTGGTGAGCAACACGTTCAACGTCTCGGACTTGTCGCCCTATCATGGAGATGAGGAGGTGCACGAGTCGAGGACGACTCTTTCCCAAGGGGGGGAGATGATGTAGCCCCGCTCACCGACGTCGCTACACCAAGACCAACAAGTCCCCCAAGTGGACCAATGACGCGAGCCCGAGTTAAAGCTCTACATGATGAGGTGAATTTGCTCCTATCCACGTATGCTTTTGATACTCCTTTGGATGGCTTGCTACTTCATGCCAATACCCTATGTTCAATCAGGTACATCGACCAAGACGCAAGCCATGGAGACCAAGCCAATGGAGAGAGAGCTGGAAATGATGAAGATGGAGCTATAGCGCCCAGGCCGGAACTTCCGCCCCCCAGGACCGGAACTTCCGGCCAGATGCTCTCAAGATGCCTTCCAGCGCCCAGGAAACAGAGTCCAGCCGGAACTTCCACCCCAGAGGACCGGAACTTCCGCCCGCCGGAACTTCCGCCCAAGTTCCGCCCAAGTTCCGAAAGTCGGCGAAAACCATACTGGATGTTACTGCGGGACATTGGCGCAATTCCGGAACAAGGCCGGAACTCGGCCGGAAGTTCCGCCCCGGCCGGAACTTCCGCCCCTCCAGACCGGAACTTCCGCCCCTGACCGGAACTTCCGCCCAAGTTGACCGGAACTTCCGCCCCATCGAACTTCAGCATAACAACACTTTTAGTTGTAACTTATCCCTTCGCCCCACCTACTACAAATAGCCTAGTTGGCTCAGATCTGAGATTAGACTTGATGTAAGAGAAAACATGAGCTATGCTCCTTCCCGCGGGAAACCCTTCTAGATCTACGAATCTACGAAGTTATCTACTCTTCTAGGCGATTGATCTCTTCCATTCTAGGAATTCTAGTGTTTTGGATCTTTTGCTTTTGCAATTCTATCTATTTGCACTCTTTTCCTCTTTGGAACTCTATCGATTGCTATTGCCAACCTTTTGTGAGGGATTCTACTCCTTGTGGGTCTTTTTCTTGCAATTCCGTTGGGTTGGTGTATCGGGCCAATGAAGAACAACCGGTTGTGTGTGTGTGTTGCGTTTGTATCTTCGATCCACCCCGTCATCCACCCACGTTCTTCGTGTTCATCCACCTCCCCCACGAATCCCATCCAAATCCGTGAAGATCGGGCACATCCAAGGACTTAGTCCACATCACTGGAGGTACCGGCCAGGGGTTCTTCCCCACGCGAGATTGCCTGTTCTTCCCTTTTCTCTCTCCTGTTCTTGAGGAACTCAAACCAAATCAACCCAAACGCAGGGAAACGATGAAATTTGTGGATAGAAAGTGGGGGAAGTAGTAGATCAACACTAATAACACCGAATCAATGGACCAAAACCACTCAAAACGCAACAAAATCGCAGATCCGTCAAAAGGCAAATTAGGGCTATTTTTTGGGGATTTTTTGGTAAATTTTTTAGAAACAAAATTGGGTGGGTGGGGGGGTCAAATTCGCGGTAACCTTGAGCTGTTGATACCATATGATGGGGTCTAAGACCTAATTTGTGGCCCAATCTTGCGAAATCGACCCAAAATCAAAAGGGGAAAAGTGGGGGAAACGAAGAACGAGATGAACACGATGAACACACACGCACACAAACCCGATACAATCGACTTACACTCCCGTGGCTCGACAAACCACGCCTGTAGAATCACACTAGGAGAGACCGCGAGGTTGAATCCCGGTGTGAGAGATCGGTGTTGTAGATGAACACTTGTGCGGGAGAGAGAGTGGTTAAACTAGAATCTCACACACAACTATTAATCTCCAACAAGAGTAGCCTTGATGAAACACAGGAGATAATCCCAGTTGATGAGCAAAGCTCTAAGAATTATCCAAGTCTATGTCTAACCCTAGCAAATGAGGAGTACGGGGATACATATAGCTCAGATCTGAGTCAAGGGTAGTTTGGGCAAAAGCTACTTAAGTTACAGCCGTTGGATTGCGAAGCAACAGTTCAGATTCGGGCAAATTCGCACACGAGCGGTACCACGGGCGGAGGTACCGGCCATGGTACCGGAAAAGCCTCAAAACGGAGTGCTCGAGTCCAGGGTGCTTGGAGGGCCGGCGGTACCACGAGCGGTACCTTGGCCGGAGGTACCGGCCATGCCTTGGGCGGGGGTACCGGCCAAGGTACCGGCCTCCTCTTCTTCCGCGCGGGGCAACCAGGCTGGGGAGGTGCCGCCCCACTCCCGCCGGTAGTACCGGCCAGGAGGGGCCGGTACTACCGGTCTCTCCCTCACGCGCGCGGCCAGGCTTGGCCTTGGCCACCGGCCGGCCAGGGTGGAGGCTCCGGCCACCATAGGCCTGGAGGTACCGGCCTCCCTTGGCCTGGAGGCTCCACCCTCCTCTCTTTCTTTTCCTTGTCCATTCTTCTTTCTTCTTTCTTCTTTCTTCTTCCTTCTTCCTTTCTTCTTCTTCTAGTCCATTGATTTGATTTTCTTCTTCCTTGTTGCATGGTGCCTCCTCTCCCTCATATCCTTGATGATCCTTGTACCTAATAACACATAGGGTTTCGGCGTGAGGTAGCATTCCGTCCAACGGTGTGTCAAGGTCAAGAGTAGCGAGGATAGAGTTCACCTTATCGTGTAGCGCTTTAACTCGGGCTCGTGTCATCGGTCCACTTGGGGGACTTGTTGGTCTTGGTGTAGCGACGTCGGTGAGCGGGGCTACATCATCTATTACCACTCATATACCTCCATATTACTTGCATTTTACTATCTCTTCGCCGAACTAGTGCACCTATACATCTGACAAGTGTATTGGGTGTGTTGGGGACACAAGAGACTTCTTGCATTGTGATCGCAGGGTTGCTTGAGAGGGATATCTTTGACCTCTTCCTCCCTGAGTTCGATAAACCTTGGGTGATCCACTTAAGGGAAAACTTGCTGCTGTTCTACAAACCTCTGCTCTTGGAGGCCCAACACTGTCTAAAGGAAAAGAAGCGTGAGTAGACATCAAGCTATTTTCTGGCGCCGTTGCCGGGGAGGAAAGGTAAAAGGCATTCACACTCTGGTCCCAGGTAACTAAGTTATTTTCTTGTACCGTTGTAGGTGCTCGAAGCTATTTCCTTTAGATCCTGCAATTGCACCTTTTTGTTTCTTGTTTTACACTAGTAAGGCATAATGGAAAGCAACATGGAGCTTTTTAATCTTTTTCCTGAGTTAAGACATGGATGGTTTGATGCGAAAATTAAAAAACCTATGGAACATATTAGTATGAACGCTTTGAACACCATTGTTGCTAATGATATGGAAAATTCTAAGCTTGGGGAAGCTGGTTTTGATGAGCTTGATATTTTTAGTCCCCCAAGCATTGAGGAGAAAATTTTCTTTGATGATACTTTGCCTCCTATTTATGATGATTATAATGATAGTGGTCTTTTGGTGCCACCTACTATGGAGAGTAAATTTTTTTATGATTATAATATGTCTCCTATATTTGATGATGAGAATAATAATGATAGCTACTTTGTTGAATTTGCTCCCACTACAATTAATAAGAATGACTATGCTTATGTTGGGAGTAGTAATAATTTTATGCATGAGACTCATGATAAGAATGCTTCATGTGATAGTTATATTGCTGAGTTTGTTTATGATGCCACTGGACATTATTATGAGAGAGGAAAATATGGTTGTAGAAGTTTTCATGTTACTAAAACACCTCTCTATATGCTGAAATTTTTGAAGTTACACTTGTTTTATCTTTCTATGCTTGTTGCATCATGCTTCATGAATTTGTTTATTTACAATATTCCTTTTCATAGGAAGTGGGTTAGGCTTAAATTTGTTTTGAATTTGCTTTTTGATGCTCTCTTTTGCTTCAACTCTTATTTCTTGCGAGTGCATCATTAAAATTGCTGAGCCCATCTTAATGGCTATAAAGAAAGCACTTCTTGGGAGATAACCCAAGTGTTTATTTTACTACAACAACTTTTGTTTTATATTAGTGTCTTGGAAGTTGTTATTACTGTAGCAACCTCTCCTTATCTTTGTTTTATTGCATTGTTGTGCCAAGTAAAGTCTTTGATAGTAAGGTTGATACTAGATTTGGATTACTGCGCAGAAACAGATTTCTGTCTGTCACGAATTTGGGCAGTGTTCTCTGTAGGTAACTCAGAAAAATCTGCCAATTTACGTGCGTGATCCTCAGATATGTATGCAACTTTCATTCAATTTGAGAATTTTCATCTGAGCAAGTCCAGTGCCTCTAAAAAATTCGTCTTTACGGACTGTTCTGTTTTGACAGATTCTGCCTTTTATTTCGCATTGCCTCTTTTGTTGTGTTGGATGGATTTCTTTGTTCCATTAACTTCCAGTAGCTTTGTGCAATGTCCAGAAGTGTTAAGAATGATTGTGTCACCTCTGAACATATGAATTTTTGATTATGCACTAACCCTCTAATGAGTTTGTTTTGAGTTTGGTGTGGAGGAAGTTTTCAAGGGTCAAGAGAGGAGGATGATACAAAATGATCAAGGAGAGTGAAAGCTCTAAGCTTGGGGATGTCCCCGTGGTTCATCCCTGCATATTTCCAGAAGACTCAAGCATCTAAGCTTGGGGATGCCCAAGGCATCCCCTTCTTCATCGACAAATTATCAGGTCACCTCTAGTGAAACTATATTTTTATTCCGTCACATCTTATGTACTTTACTTGGAGCGTCTGTTTTTTTTTATTTTTGTTTTGTTTGAATAAATTCATCCTTGTGTGGGAGAGAGACACGCTCCGCTGGTTCATATGAACACATGTGTTCTTAGCTTTTAATGTTCATGGCGAAGGTTGAAACTGCTTCGTTAATTGTTATATGGTTGGAAACAGAAAATGCTACATGTGGTAATTGGTATAATGTCTTGAATAAATTGATACTTGGCAATTGTTGTGCTCATGTTTAAGCTCTTGCATCATATACTTTGCACCTATTAGTGAAGAAATACATAGAGCTTGCTAAAATTTGGTTTGCATGATTGGTCTCTCTAAGGTCTAGATATTTTCTAGTAAGGGTTTGAGCAACAAGGAAGACGGTGTAGAGTCTTATAATGCTTGCAATATGTCTTTTATGTGAGTTTTGCTGTACCGGTTCATACTTGTGTTTGTTTCAAATAAACTTGCTAGCCTAAGCCTTGTATTGAGAGGGTATACTTCTCGTGCATCCAAAATCCTTGAGCCAAACACTATGCCATTTGTGTCCACCATACCTACCTACTACATGGTATTTTATGCCATTCCAAAGTAAATTGCTTGAGTGCTACCTTTAAAATTCCATCCTTTGTCTTTGCAATATATAGCTCATGGGAAAATAGCTTAAAAACTATTGTGGTATTGAATATGTACTTATGTATCTTATTTCTTATTAAGTTGCTTGTTGAGCGATAACCATGTTCCTGGGGACGCCATCAACTATCTTTGTTGAATATCATGTGAGTTGCTATGCATGTTCGTCTTGTCTGAAGTAAGGGTGATTTATCATGAGTTGAATTGTTTGAGTATGCATATTGTTAGAGAAGAACATTGGGCCGCTAACTAAAGCCATGATCCATGGTGGAAGTTTCAGTTTTGGACAACAATCCTCAATCTCTTATGAGAATATTATTTGTTGCTGAATGCTTATGCATTAAAGAGGAGTCCATTATCTGTTGTCTATGTTGTCCCGGTATGGATGTCTAAGTTGAGAATAATCAAACGCGAGAAATCCAATGCGAGCTTTCTCCTTAGACCTTTGTACAGGCGGCATAGAGGTACCCTTTTGTGATACTTGGTTAAAACATATGTATTGCGATGATAATCCATGTTAATCCGAGCTAATTAGGACAAGGTGCGGACACTATTGGTATACTATGCATGAGGCTTGCAACTTGTAGGATATAATTTACATAATACATATGCTTTATTACTACCGTTGAAAAAATTGTTTCTTCTTTTCAAAATAAAAGCTCTAGCACAAATATAGCAATCAATGCTTCCCTCTGCGAAGGGCCATTCTTCTACTTTCATGTTGAGTCAGTTTACCTATTTCCTTCTGTCCTAGAAGCAAACACTTGTGTTAACTGTGCATTGATTCCTACATACTTGCTTATTGCACTTATTATACTACTTTATGTTGACAACTATCCATGAGATATACATGTTATAAGTTGAAAGCAACCGCTGAGACTTAATCTTCCTTTGTGTTGCTTCAATGCCTTTACTTTGAATCTATTGCTTTATGAGTTAACTCTTATGCAAGACTTATTGATGCTTGTCTTGAAAGTACTATTCATGAAAAGTCTTTGCTATATGATTCAGTTGTTTACTCATTTTCTTTACCATTGCTTCGAATCGCTGCATTCATTACATGTGCTTACAATAGTATTGATCAAGATTATGATAGCATGTCACTTAAGAAATTATCTTTGTTATCGTTTACCTACTCGAGGACGAGTAGGAACTAAGCTTGGGGATGCTGATACGTCTCCAACGTATCTATAATTTCTTATGTTCCATGCTTGTTCTATGACAATATCTACATGTTTTGTTCACACTTTATGTCATTATTATGCATTTTCCGGAACTAACCTATTAACGAGATGCCGAAGTGCCAGTTCCTGTTTTCTGCTGTTTTTGGTTTTGGAAATCCTAGTAAGGAAATATTCTCGGGATTGGACGAAATCAATGCCCAGCATCTTATAATTCCACGAAGCTTCCAGAACACCCGGGAGGGACCAGAGGAGAGCCACAGGCCCACCACACAGGTGGCCGGCGCGGCCCAAGGGGGGGCGCGCCCCCCTGTTGTGTGGCGCCCCCGTAACCCTTCCGACTCCGATTCTCCGCCTATAAGAAGCCTCCTGACCTAAATCTTCGATACGAAAAAGCCACGGTACGAGAAACCTTCCAGAGCCGCCGCCATCGCGAAGCCAAGATCTGGGGGACAGGAGTCTCTGTTCCGGCACGCCGCCGGGACGGGGAAGTGCCCCCGGAAGGCATCTCCATCGACACCACCGCCATCTTCATCAACACTGCTGTCTCCCATGAGGAGGGAGTAGTTCTCCCTCGAGGCTAAGTGATGAGGTCTAAGACCCCGTGTGTGGCCCGATCTTGCGGTTGACCCGAAATCCAAAGGAGGGAGAGAGGGAGAACGCGAAGAACACGATGAACACGAAGAACACGATGAACTCACGCACGCACACCAACCCGATACAATCGATACTTACCCCGTGGCTCGATGGACCACGCCAATAGAATCAACCCGGAAGAGACACGCGGTAGAATTCCGAGCGGAGAGATTGGTGAGGGAGATGAATCTAGGAGTGGGAGAGAGAGTGGGTAACACTAGAATCTCACACACCAAATCCAATCATCCAACATGGGTTGCCTTGATACAAAGGGGATGAAACCCTAGGGAGACAAAGCTCATCTTCATGTTTAAGCTATCATCTTGTCTAAGGGGTAAAGGAGGGGTCCTAGGTGCTTATATAGAGGTACAAGCCAGCTTGGGCCGAAAAGGTACGCAAGTGGATAACTTAGGCAGCTTGGGGAGTCATTCCCGTCGGATCCGGTTTGGGGCCGGTCAGACCGGGCCTGGGACCGGGTGGTCCGGTCCTGGGGCCGGTCGACCGGGCGGCAACCGGACAGTCCGGTCGTGGGGCCGGTCCAACTGGTTACGGGCCGGCCAGCCTTCTTCTTCTCTTTCTTTCTTCTTCTTCTTCTTCTTCTTCTTCTTCTTCTCTCTTCCTTGCACCATGATGAATGGCTCCTCTTCCCTTCCCTCGCTTACGTGCACCATGGGTGTTCCTCCTCTCCGGTCCTCGATGACTCTTGTACCTAATGACATATAACATGTCGACATGAGGTAGCATTCCATTCAAGGTATCTACGAGGTCGAGTATCGAGAGGAAGGAGTTCACCTTGTCGCGTGTAGCGTGGGTGAGGGTTGAAGGTCC
This sequence comes from Lolium perenne, assembly GCF_019359855.2. Taxonomy (NCBI): domain Eukaryota; kingdom Viridiplantae; phylum Streptophyta; class Magnoliopsida; order Poales; family Poaceae; genus Lolium; species Lolium perenne. The sequence continues at coordinate 133,384,078 of NC_067245.2, forward strand.
ACTTGGGGGACTCTTTGGCCATGGTGTAGCGTCGACGATAGGCGGGGTTGCACTTGATGGTCTTGGTGTAGCGACGTCGGTGACCGGGCTACATCATCTCCCCCCCCTTGGGGAAGAGTCGTCCTCGACTCTTGTTTCTCCTCATCGAAGAGGTAGTCCATGACGGATGTCCCATGTAGAGTTGGGTAGTCGCGGTCGAAGAAGAACTTGGAGAAAAACCACTTGCGAAGGGAAAGCTCCAAGAGGCATTTGGCAAAAATGGGAACCAAAAGAGTGTGGGTGTATCCAACATGTGGAAGGGCAAAAATTTGTGCATGTAAGAGTTGTATGGTGTCAAAAATGTGTGGTGTAGCATTGTCCCAAACAAGTGGAACAAACAAAAGGCAAGTGTCGGCGGCAAAATTTGGGGCAAAATTGTTATGTGCAATGGCCAAGCGATGGAGACTTCGAACTTGGGAGAGTATGGTTGGCTTGAGCCGAGTATGAGTGTCCTCAAGTGTGAAAGAATCCATTGCAATTGCCAAAGATGAAATGAGAAATCCAAAGAAGAGCAACTTTTTGTGTGACATGTGGCACAAGATGCATAAGGTGTCTCTCACATGTATGACATGGTCCTTGAGATTCTTGGAGTGTATGATGATAACATCAAGACATACAACAACCATTGTGCCAACAAGATGTGTCAAGATATGTTGCATAAGAAGCAAAAGAGGTGACGAGGAGTTGGACCAAACCGGAAACTCGACAAGGCAAGTCGGAAACACATGAGGGCGAAGGCTTGTGGGAACATACCCTTTGGTGTGATTCCCGCGGGTTGGGTCCTTGTTGGGGTAGCTCTCAATTGCGCGTTTCATGAGCTCATGCTCCATAGCGGTGGAAGTTGTCATTCGGGTACCTATACACACAAAAGAGAAAACAAAAAGCGTGTGTGCATGGTAGAGGAACACATCATCCATCATGATGTTCCATGTCTTGTGCACATCACCATTAGTGTCAATCAAGATATTATGAAATGCATGGCGATAGTGCAAATGACAAGAAGGTGCATTCATGGCATGTGGTAACTCATGATCATCAAAAATAGAGAAGGTTATGGGGGGCATCTCATGGACAATGAAATAAGCATTCTTGCATGCCAAGCATAAGAAAGAGCAATTGTTCACAATCTTAGATGCAAGGATCATGGAATGGTGTAAACATTTGGGGCAAAGCATGTGGAACATGTTATCATTGTTGTCGACAACCCTATGTAAAGAGCAAGTGTTCATCAAGGGTGTCACAACACAAGCATGATCATAATCATTATCATTACAAGCAAGCGGGGAAAATGTGAAGCTCTCATAGCATGGCATGGTCATGGTATCACAAGCAATCAAGTTCACATGATCAACAATGTTATCAAGCAAAGCATCACATGGGAAAGTGAAAGTAGCATGTGAAGTAGCAAATGGATCATCTAGATCATGCATGCACTTATAAGTCATCATGTCCACTAGTGGGATCATGGCATCATCAACACCTATGTTGTTACCTTTGTAGGCCGACTCATTTGAGGTAGGTGTTGTGGAAGTAGGAGGATCCATGTGGTCGACATGTCCATCTTGGAGCAAGCATGGTGAGATATCATCATCTTCATGCACCATGTACATCGTCTCCATGAGCGGGAACTCATCCTCCGTGGAACCTAGTGCAACATAAGAAGACACAAACGAGGGAGAGGTTAATGTGTTAGCAAAAGTGATGTCCTCCATGGACCTATCATCTACCTCTCTCAACTCACTTTGTGTATCACTCATGTCCTCCAAACGGAAGCACTCAAACTCACATGTGGGGTGGAAGTCACTCAACTCACTATCACTCTCACTCAAGTGGGCTAAGTGGCTCTCATGCTCACATGGGATTGGTACCAACTCATCAAGCAAGCATAGGGGGGTAGGCTCGACTTTCTCATCTCCATGCGCCTCCGTAGGTGAAGGGAGAATCCCATGCTCACCATGCTCAACTCCATGCGCCTCCGTAGGTGAAGGGAGAATCCCATGCTCACCATGCTCAACTCCCTCGCCTCCTAAGTTGTCCTCAAGTGGTGGCATCTCGGAGACTTGTGCATTGAGCTCGTCGAAGTAGAGCTTCTTGGCGCTTGGCGTTGTGCATTGCCATGCCATGTGACCCTTTGCCTTGCACACCTCACATAGGAGATTGGGACATTCCCGTGGAGGGTGGCCTTGTTGCTTGCACTTGTAGCATCGGAGTCCATAGGCACGTGACGAGGTAAAGGCCATTGTGGTGGTGGCACAAGAGGTGGAAGTCGCCTTATGAGGAAGGTATGCTCGAGGTGCACTTGCTATCCTTGGAGTGGTAGGCACCCTATCAATGTGTTTGTCGCCTTCATGTCGAGGCTCTCGTCTTTGTACATCATCACCATGGCTTGAGTGGTGTCGTCGAAGACTCGTGGAAGATGTTGGTCGATGGCGATCATGAAGTGGCTTGTGGCGGCGAAGCTCATGTGGTGACGTATGTCGATGACGGTCCTTGCCATGCCTAGATGATGGCTCATGCGACTTGGCATGTTGCTTGTGGCGCCTTGTGGAGCTTGGAGAAGAGTGTCGATGACGCTCATGAAGGGGACGCTCTTGATGCTCCATATGGTGTACTTGAAGTCGACGATCTTGTGCATAAGCACTCTCATGGTGGCGCCTAGTGGAGCTTGGGGACGAGTGTCGATGACGAGCATGATGAGGACGCTCTTGATGATCCATATGATGGTGCCCTCGTGGAGGTCCTCTATCCTCATATGTAGCTCCATTGGCCAAATAGGCGTTGCTCAAGGTGGAGTCGAGGTGAGGTTCCGCCATGGTGTCGATGTCGTAGTCGTGGCATTGCTCCACCATGTCGTCCATGCTTGACGAGCCATTGTTGATGTAGAGCTCGTCGATGTCGTCCTCAAGGTGGTGCTCCACCATGTCGTCCATGCTTGAGGAGCCATTGTCGATGTAGAGCTCCTCGATGTCGGTCATGTCGGTGATGCTCGCGGAGCCATAGTCGGTGTCGAGCTCCACATGTTCCTCCACATCCGCGGTGCTTGAAGAGGTATCCTCCTCGAAGTGCTCCGTGTACTCCTCCGTATCTTCTTCGTCGCTATACATGTTAGCATGACAAGATCTATATGGTGTATGTTAGTGGAAGGAGACTACCTCGCACTCTTACCAAGGTAAGATAGTATTGAGGCAATCCACCAAACCGAAAGCAAGATCAAGTGTATCGGGAACACACGCAAAACCACACGCAAAAGCTAGCAAATATGGTGTTAGGTGAGTGTTGTGGAAAGCCAAAAGACGAAATCCGAAATCAAGTTTGTTGTTAAGAGTGGGTGAAGTCCAACGAAATCAAATGTCAAAGCGATGATCACTAGAAACACGGAAAAGATATGGAACACACACACGAGATGAACGGGGTTAGTGCGACCAAAAAGTGAGCGGAAAAGTGTATGAAGCCCTTAAGCAAGGGTGCTCGATGTCACACTAACACAAGAAGAGATCAAAGCTTTGGTTGCAACGAAGAGACAACAAGATTTACACGCGGCCTCTCTTCTCTTTTTCTCTCTTTTGCTTAAAAGCTTTTCCCTCTTTTGTATTTGGTGGCACTTGCACTCTTTTGTATCTATGGTGGCGCTTTGTACACTTTGGTATGTATGATGGCACTATGCACACTTGTGCTCTTTTTGTATTTTGGCGGCTTTTTCTCGCACTATGTTAGCGTTAGCTCGCTTTTGCTATCTTGCCACACGAGTTTTGCTTAGAAGCTTTACTCCACACGACACACACACCTCACAATCGGGGCCACGTGCAATGTCTCGCAACACTCGATAAGCAATGCTCGTAGGATAGATCGCAAAAGGAAGAGGGGCTACACGGTGGGGAGCAAGTTATACCTAGATGAAAAGTTAGGCGGTGTCGTAACACACAACTTGCGAGGATGGCGACGATGGTGTCGTAGTTGCGCCGGAGTCCGGGGTGCCGAAGGTGTCGCCGCGGTGTTGACGTAGACGCGGAAGCTCGAAAGACAATCCTTGCACTCCAAAATGGAAACCGGGCAAAATAAGTCAATGCCCGAAAATTTGGGTCACGACGAGCGATCGAAGGTGTCAAAATTTTGGAGTCGAAAAATTTCGGAAACGGTGTCAAAATTAGAGTCAAGATGAAAGGGGATAACTGTGAAAGTTTTGGGTCAAACGGGCGCCGGAAAGTTGTCAAAATTTGGGGCAAAAAGTGGAGTCAACGTTGGACGAAAATTGGGTCAAAAGTCACGAAATCCGGTTTGCGACCGGTCTGACCGAGTCTGGGGCCGGACGGTCCGGTTGGCGGCCGGTCTCGCTCCGGTCCGAGCCTTTTTTTCCGGTGTGCCGCCCGGTTGGCGCCCGGTTTGGGTCCGGTTGACCGGGGGAACAGCAGTCGAAGCGAGCAGGGGCCGGGCCTGGAGCGGAAACGCGCGCGGCGAGCGGCAAGGTGGCGTGGGCGTGGGCGCGTGGGGCAGGCGTTGGGCCTGGCTGCGCGCGCGGCCTGGTGAGGGGCGTGGCCGCCGGCGGCTGGGCCAAGGGGCGGAAGCAGGCGGGTGGATGCGGCGTGGAGCGGCTCGGTGGGCGTAGGCCCGGCAGCGGCCGGCGGGGGCCTGTCACAAAGTGGAGCCGTGAGGGCAGCGGGCGGCAGCGCGGGGTGGGAGTGGCGCGCGGGGCGCTGTAGGAGCTGGCGAGCGGCTCGATGGGGCCCCGCTGTGCTGCCTGGGGCGGTGGTGGTTGGGCCAGGCGGTGGTGGCCGGTGGTTCCCGGCCTAGGCGGACGCGCGCCGAGCAGGAGGTGGGCCAAAGCGGGTGTTGGCGCGGCGGTGAGCAGCGGAGGTCGAGCAGGGCCAGGGTGGCGTGCTGGGCGGAGGTAGGTGGTGGGCGGGAGCCAAGGGCGAGCGCGGGCGTTGGAGGCGGCCTGGAGCGAGGATGGACGCGGCCGGTGCGGGAGCTGCTCGAGCGGGGCAAGCGGCGATGGGTGGGCCAGGCGCGCGGCGTGCGAGGCCGGATGCGCTCGGGCGGGAATGGCCCAACGAGGAAGAAGATGTTCTTTCCTGTTCTTGAGCAAAACTGCTCGGAAATCGCTCAAATTCGAGCCAAACTTGATGAAATCGAGGGGGAAAAAGATGGGGAAGTGTAGATCAACACCAGTAACATCAAATCCATGGACCAAAACCACTCAAAACGCAACGAAATCGCAGATCGGTCAAGAGGCAAATTAGGGCTATTTTTGGGGATTTTTTGGGGAAAAATTTTAGAGACGAAATTGGATGGGTGGGGAGTCAAATCCGCGGAAACCAAAGGCTGCTGATACCATATGATGAGGTCTAAGACCCCGTGTGTGGCCCGATCTTGCGGTTGACCCGAAATCCAAAGGAGGGAGAGAGGGAGAACGCGAAGAACACGATGAACACGAAGAACACGATGAACTCACGCACGCACACCAACCCGATACAATCGATACTTACCCCGTGGCTCGATGGACCACGCCAATAGAATCAACCCGGAAGAGACACGCGGTAGAATTCCGAGCGGACAGATTGGTGAGGGAGATGAATCTAGGAGTGGGAGAGAGAGTGGGTAACACTAGAATCTCACACACCAAATCCAATCATCCAACATGGGTTGCCTTGATACAAAGGGGATGAAACCCTAGGGAGACAAAGCTCATCTTCATGTTTAAGCTATCATCTTGTCTAAGGGGTAAAGGAGGGGTCCTAGGTGCTTATATAGAGGTACAAGCCAGCTTGGGCCGAAAAGGTACGCAAGTGGATAACTTAGGCAGCTTGGGGAGTCATTCCCGTCGGATCCGGTTTGGGGCCGGTCAGACCGGGCCTGGGACCGGGTGGTCCGGTCCTGGGCCGGTCGGACTGGCGGCAACCGGACAGTCCGGTCGTGGGGCCGGTCCAACCGGGTTCTGGGCCGGCCAGCCTTCTTCTCCTCTTTCCTTCTTCTTCTTCTTCTTCTTCTTCTTCTTCTTCTTCTTCTTCTTCTCTTCTTCTTCTCTCTTCCTTGCACCATGATGAATGGCTCCTCTTCCCTTCCCTCGCTTACGTGCACCATGGGTGTTCCTCCTCTCCGGTCCTCGATGACTCTTGTACCTAATGACATATAACATGTCGACATGAGGTAGCATTCCATTCAAGGTATCTACGAGGTCGAGTATCGAGAGGAAGGAGTTCACCTTGTCGCGTGTAGCGTGGGTGAGGGTTGAAGGTCCACTTGGGGGACTCTTTGGCCATGGTGTAGCGTCGACGATAGGCGGGGTTGCACTTGATGGTCTTGGTGTAGCGACGTCGGTGACCGGGGCTACATCACTAAGGGTTGTACCGGTAGCTATGTGGTTAATCTCTCTCCCATGTACTTCAATACAATGATCTCATGAGGTGCCTTACATGATTGAGATTCATATGATGAGCTTTGTATCACTATTAATCTATGTGCTACTCTAGTGATGTTATTAAAGTACTCTATTCCTCCTCCATGATGTAATGGTGACAGTATGTGCATCATATAGTACTTGGCGTAGTTTATGATTGTGATCTCTTGTAGATTATGAAGTTAACTATTACTATGATGGTATTGATGTGATCTATTCCTCCTTTCATAGTATGATGGTGACAGTGTGCATGCTATGTTAGTACTTGGTATAATTGCGTTGGTCTATCATGCACTCTAAGGTTATTTAAATATGAATATCGAATGTTGTGGAGCTTGTTAACTCCGGCATTGAGGTGCTCTTGTAGCCCTACACAATTAGTGGTGTTCATCATCCAACAAGAGAGTGTAGAGTGGTTTTATTATGTGATCAATGTTGAGAGTGTCCACTAGTGAAAGTATGATCCCTAGGCCTTGTTTCCGAATAGAAAAGCTACACCACAAAGATTCCTATCTCCCACATCAACTGCACGCCAGCAAGCATTTTCTGGCGCCATTGTCACTGTTTGTTTACTGTTCCACTGCATGTTTACTCGCTGTCATATTTTATTCAGATTGCTATTACCACTCATATACCTCCATATTACTTACATTTTACTATCTCTTCGCCGAACTAGTGCACCTATACATCTGACAAGTGTATTGGGTGTGTTGGGGACACAAGAGACTTCTTGCATTGTGATCGCAGGGTTGCTTGAGAGAGATATCTTTGACCTCTTCCTCCCTGAGTTCGATAAACCTTGGGTGATCCACTTAAGGGAAAACTTGCTGCTGTTCTACAAACCTCTGCTATTGGAGGCCCAACACTGTCTACAGGAAAAGAAGCGTGAGTAGACATCAGTGTGCTCTCATTGAGAGATCTTGTGTAGTAGATGTATGGGGTTGAACCGATTCGTTGACGCTCATCCACATGTCAAGTTGCAAGGAAAAGACCTTTCGATAGAAGTCCCGCAAAAAGATCGACGAATCGAAGATCCTATGAATCTAGAAGGGTGAAAAGACCAAAATCGATAGAGTGCAAGCAAAAGACCAAATAGGTAGAAGTGCAAGCAAAAGATCAAGATTGGTAGAAGTCACCAAAGAGATACAATAGGATTCGATAAGGAGCCCGGGTGGTACAATAGAAATTAATCTAAGGTGGGGGTTACCCAAATCCACAAGGGGATAATAGAGGCATAAGCCAATTCATCTAAACATCATCTCTCCCTCATGAAGGTGGGGGTGGAGGCCTATTTATAGGGAACCACTAAGGAGGGGTATTTTGGGGGAAACAAAGATACAAGCACACAGCCATACATGTGGCAGCTAGGGTTTATATTGTAAGTGGTCACGACCTCGGTGGCAGTGCTGGCGTGGGGAGGGCGGCAGTGCCGGGGTGGGCGGCAGTGGCGGCTTTGGTGCAGCGGCAGTGCCGGCGGGGGCGGCAGTGCCGGCTATGGTGCAGCGGCAGTGCCGGCCTGGAGCATCCAGCCCTTCCTCTTCCTTCTTCTCTTCCATGCCTCCGTGACATCGGCCTTGCATCCTCGGGTCTCCGTGCCATCCTCTCTTCCCTTCGTACTTGTCGTCGAGTTCCTATCATCAAGGTATGACGGAGTATGAAGTAGTATATTGTTCCAAATAGGCGATTTGAGGCACGCGTAAAGGAGAAGATTCACCTTTGCGTGCCGTCTTGGCGATGAAGCACATGATGCGGTGAAGACCGTGGCTGGAACGAGGTGAAGGCCAACAGCGGCAGTGCCGGTATGAACGGGCTAGCAATGCCGGTGAGCACGAACAGGATGAACTAGGGACGAACGCAGCAGAAATTGGCTCAAAAATCCGTCGATTCACGGAGGAATTTGACAGCGAAATTTAGAGGGGATGTAGATCGACCACTAAGACAACAGATCTGTGGACCAAAACCACAAAAAACTCAACAAATCCAGAGATCCAAATTTGAGCTATTTTTTTGGGGCAGAATTTTTTGGGGAAAGTTTTGGGTGAAATTGGAGGGTCAAATTCGTGGCAACCTTTGCTCTGATACCATATGATGCGGGCTAAGCCCGTGTGGGTTGCCCGATCTCACGAATTGACCCAGGTGATTGTGATTGCGGAGGGGGATTCGCGGGGAAGTGGATGAACGTGAAGAACACGATACAAACACACGCACACAACACAAATCGGTTTGTTCTCGTTGGCCCGAACCACCAACTCGATAGAAGTTGCAAGGAAAAGACCTTTCGGTAGAAGTCGCGCAAAAAGATCGACGAATCGAAGATCCTATGAATCTAGAAGGGTGAAAAGACCAAAATCGATAGAACTGCAAGCAAAAGACCAAATAGGTAGAAGTGCAAGCAAAAGATCAAGATTGGTAGAAGTCACCAAAGAGATACAATAGGATTCGATAAGGAGCCCGGGTGGTACAATAGAAATTAATCTAAGGTGGGGGTTACCCAAATCCACAAGGGGATAATAGAGGCATAAGCCAATTCATCTAAACATCATCTCTCCCTCATGAAGGTGGGGGTGGAGGCCTATTTATAGGGAACCACTAAGGAGGGGTATTTTGGGGAAACAAAGATACAAGCACACAGCCATACATGTGGCAGCTAGGGTTTATATTGTAAGTGGTCACGACCTCGGCGGCAGTGCCGGCGTGGGGAGGGCGGCAGTGCCGACGTGGGCGGCAGTGCCGGCGGGGGCGGCAGTGCCGGCCTGGAGCATCCAGCCCTTCCTCTTCCTTCTTCTCTTCCATGCCTCTGTGACATCGGCCTTGCGTCCTTGGGTCTCCGTGCCATCCTCTCTTCCCTCCGTACTTGTCGTCGAGTTCCTATCATCAAGGTATGATAGAGTATGAAGTAGTATATCGTTCCAAATAGGCGATTTGAGGCACGCGTAAAGGAGAAGATTCACCTTTGCGTGCCGTCTTGGCGATGAAGCACATGATGCGGTGAAGACGGAAGGTCGCCCCGTATCAAATTGAGTGGTGCCATGATTTTCTCTAAGATTGATTTGCGTAGTGGCTACCACCAAATTCGCATGGCAATAGGTGATGAATGGAAGACGGCATTCAAGACCAAACTTGGTCTCTATGAATGGCTTGTCATGCCATTTGGTCTTTCAAATGCTCCATCTACTTTCATGTGTCTCATGAATCACATCTTGCGACCTCTCATTGGCAAGAGTGTGGTTGTCTATTTCGATGATATTCTCATTTATAGCAAAAATCTCGAGGACCATGTGCAACATGTGAGAGAAGTCTTATGCATCTTGCGTCATGAGAAGCTTTATGCAAACCTCCCCAAGTGCACCTTTGCTCAAAACAAGTTGGTTTTTCTTGGATTTGTGGTTTCCGCCAATGGTATTGAAGTTGATTCTTCCAAGGTTGAGGCCATCCACAATTGGCCCACTCCTACAAATGTTGGTCAAGTCCGAAGTTTTCATGGACTTGCCGGTTTCTACCGCCGCTTTGTGAAAGATTTTAGCAACATTACTTGCCCTTTGAATGAACTTACCAAAAAGAATGTTCCGTTTGTGTGGGGCAAGGCCCAACAAAAAGCTTTTGATGAGTTGAAAAAGAGACTCACTGAGGCTCCACTCCTTGTTCTTCCGAACTTTTCCAAAACTTTTGAGATTGAATGTGATGCGAGTGGACTCGGTATTGGTGGAGTTCTTATGCAAGATGGAAAACCCGTGGCATACTATAGCGAGAAGTTGGATGGCGCACGCCTCAACTATCCTATATATGACAAGGAACTTTATGCTTTGGTTCGTGTTCTTGAAGTTTGGCAACACTATCTTTGGCCAAAAGAGTTTGTTATCCACTCCGACCATGAGTCTTTGAAGTATTTGAAAAGTCAACACAATTTGAACAAAAGACATGCAAAATGGGTTGAGTTCATTAAGTCCTTTCCATATGTAATCAAATACAAGAAGGGCAAGGACAATGTGGTTGCGGATGCTCTTTCCCGCAAGCTCACCCTCTTACTCACTCGTTTGGATATCCATGTTTTGGGTCTTGATGAAATCAAAGACTTATACGCCTTCGATAATTTCTTTGGCCCAATCTTTGCAAAGTGTTCTAGTGATAAGGGCATCGATGATTTCTATTTGCACCAAGGATTCTTGTTCAAGGGCAACAAACTTTGTATTCCGATGTCTTCGCTTCGCCTTTTGCACTTACAAGAATCGCATGGTGGTGGTCTTACGGGACACTTTGGGCGAGACAAGACGCTCTCCATGCTATCTACCCATTACTATTGGCCAAGAATGAAGCGAGATGTGGAGCGCCTATGCAACCGTTGCACGACATGCTTACATGCTAAGTCAACATCCAACTCTTATGGTCTTTACACACCGTTGCCTATTCCTTATGCTCCTTGGTCCGATATAAGCATGGACTTTGTGCTAGATTCAATTTTTGTAGTGGTTGATAGATTCTCCAAAATGGCTCATTTTATACCATGCTCTCGAATGGATGATGCTTCACATATTGCCTCCTTGTTTTTTAGGGAAATTGTGAGACTCCACGGTGTACCAAGAAGCATTGTTTCGGAATGAGATGTCAAGATCATGAGTTACCTTTGGAAGACACTAATGGCCAAGTTCAATGTCAAGCTTTTGTTCTCGTCATCCTCGCACCCACAAACCGATGGGCAAACCGAAGTGGTGAACCGAAGCCTCTCCACACTACTATGAGTCCTTGTCAAGAAGAATTTGAAGTCATGGGAAGATTGCATCCCACATGCGGAGTTCGCCTACAACCGTGCCACGCACTCTACAACAAGGAGAAGCCCATTCATGGTGGTCTATGGCTTTGAACCACCTACGGCGATTGACCTCCTTCCTCTCCCGCTACATGAGCAAGTAAACATGAACATCGACAAGCGAGCACAATACATGAAGAAGCTACATGAAGATACAAGGGCAACAATCGAGCAACAAGTTCTTCGTCAAGAAACACGCCTCAACATGAAGAAAAAGGCACGGATCTTCAATGAAGGAGACCTAGTGTGGATACATCTTCGCAAGGACCGTTTTCCTCAAGAAAGAAACTCCAAGCTCAAGCCCCGAGGCGATGGTCCCTTCAAGGTCCTCAAGCGCATCAACGACAACGCCTACGTCATCGACATACCAACATCCAAGTACTTGGTGAGCAACACATTCAATGTGTCCGACCTCTCACCATATCATGAAGATGAAGAGACCATAGAGTCGAGGACGACTCTTTCCCAAGGGGGGGGGGGAGATGATGTAGCCCTACCCAAGGTCGACACTACATCAAGACCGACAAGCCCTCCTCGTGGCCCAATGACACAAGCTCGAGCCCAAGCCCTACACCAAGAGGTGAATTCGCTCCTTTCCACGTACGCATTTGATACCCCTTTGGATGGCGTGCTACTTCATGCAAATACCCTATGTTCAATCAGGTACATCGACCAAGACGCGAGCCATGGAGACCAAGCCAATGGAGAGGGAGCTGGAGATGATGAAGATGGAGCTACAGCGCCCAGGCCGGAACTTCCGCCCCCCAGGACCGGAACTTCAGGACAGGTGCCTTCCAGATGCCTCCCAGCGCCCAGAGAAATGGATCAAGCCGGAACTTCCGCCCCGAGGGACCGGAACTTCCGCCCACCGGAACTTCCGCCCAAGTTCCGCCCTACTTCCGAAAATGCGCCAAAACAACACTGGATGTTACTGCGAGGAAATCGGCCAAATTCCGGAACTAGGCCGGAAGTTGGCCGGAACTTCCGCCCCGACCGGAACTTCCGGCCCACAAGACCGGAACTTCCGCCCGTGACCAGAACTTCCGCCCCATCGAACTTCAGCAAAACAACACTTTTCAGCGTGTAACTTATCCCTTCGCCCCATCACTATAAATAGCCTTGTTGGCTCAGATCTGAGATTAGACTTGATGTGAAATTAAACCTGAGCTTAACCTTAGCTTAGCTCACCCTTGTGGGAACCCTACCTAGATCTTTGATCTTGTAGCCACCCGGGCTCCTTATCGACTCGTGAAGATCTCTTTGGTGACTTCTACCGATTTGTTGGTCTTTTGCTTGCACTTCTACCTATTTGGTCTTTTGCTTGCACTTCTATCAACCTTCCGGTCTTTTCACCCTTCTAGATCTCTCGAGCTTCGATTTGTCGATCTCTTTGCGGGACTTCTACCGGAAGGTCTTTTCCTGCAACCTCTATCGAGTTGGTGGTTCGGGCCAATGAGGGAAAACCGATTTGTGTGCGTGTGTGTGTTGTATCCCCACGATTCCCCTACGTGTTCTTCGTGTTCATCGCGTTCATCCACCTCCCCCACGAATTCCACCCAAATCCGTGAAGATCGGGCACATCCTTGGGCTTAGCCCTCATCGGAGGTGGTCTTCTAGCATGAGGTCGATCATCATGATGGCGGCGATTATCTTGACCTTGAGGGCGTTGAGGTTGAACAACATTGATGATTTGGCGCTCTTGGTGCGCTTGCCTTTGTTCCTCTTCATGAAGGCATTGTCTTCTAGCTTGAGGTTCTTGTACATGTCGTTGTCGTTCTTGTTCTTCAAGTGCTTGTTGTTCATTTGCGTCATCGGTAGTTGGTTCCCTTCTCCACTAGACATGGTTACAACTAAAACAAGAACTATGTGGTGGGTGGTTAGGAAAAACTACCAAAAGTGTCAAAACTTGCAAACCAAAATCGAAAAGGTGTTTCAAGGCGGAGGACAACCGATATGTATGCACACACACAAAACCAAAAACTCTATATGGTGTTAGGTATGGGTGTTGAAAGCCAAATGGAAGAACAAAACGAAAAGTCTATTGTCAAAAGTGGGTAAGATCCAAAAGTCACAAGTCAAAGGCGGTGATCACAAAAGGCATACACAAGGTGGAACACACGCGTGGGACAAAATGGGGTTAGCGCGACTTGTGAGCACGAACAAAATGGCCCTAACGAAGACTACTAGCTCGGTGTCACGCTAACGCAAGAGAGACCGTGGCTTGGTTGCAAAATTGAGAAGCAACAAGATTTGCGCAAGACGCCTCTCTTCTCTTTTCTCTCTTTTGCTTATAAGCTTTGGACTCTTTTGTGTATAGGTGTCACTCACACTCTTTTTCTTTTTGTATTTTTCTTTTTTTTTCACTATGCAAAGATACTACTATCTATGTAAGTATGTCACACTTCTTTTGCTTATCTTTTCACACGAGCTTGCTTCGTAGCTTTTCTCAACACACGCACACCCTCACGGTCGGGACGCTTGCGCAATGCTTCGCAACACTAGAAAGCCACTCTCGATAGGAAAGGTACGCAAAAGAGGCTAGGCCTACAAGTTAGGAGCAAGTTATACCACTTGATGATGGTGGCCGACGATCTTGAACTTGCTATGGTGGTGGAGGTGTCAAATGAACCGCTTGGATCCTCGGGGTGCCGTCGTCGTTGTCGATGTGGCGGAAGCTTTGTGGTAGCTGAAATGGCACGCAAACCGAAGTCCAAACACAAGGGGTTAGTGCCAAAACGAAAAACGAAGGTTGCTGTCAAAATTTCGGTCGGGCGGAACTTCCGGTCACTGGGTGCGGTACTTCCGGTCCCGGGCGGAACTTCTGGTCCTGCCGGGCGGAACTTCCGGTCGCAATCGGATCTGCGGGCTGTTCATCGATTTGGGCGGAAATCCGGTCCGAAGTCCTTCGAATTCGAGGAAAATTTGGCACTAAAAGCTGTGGGAAGGTGGGGGAATTGCAGATCAACACCAAAGACAAGTTTCTATTGGACCAAAACCACCAAAAACTCAACAAATCGCGAGATCCAACCAAGGCCAATTTGGGGCTATTTTTTGGGAAAAAAATTTGGGAATTTTTTTGGGCGAAATTGGTGGAATTGGGGGTTGTGGGGGTCAAATTCGTGGCAACCAAAGAGCTTCTTATACCATATGATAAGGGCTACTGAAGGAGATATGCCCTAGAGGCAATAATAAAGTGGTTATTATTAATATCTTTATGTTTATGATAAATGTTTATATATCATGCTATAATTGTATTAACCGAAACATTAGTACATGTGTGATATGTAGACAAACAAGAAGTCCCTAGTATGCCTCTTAAACTAGCTTGTTGATTAATGGATGATTAGTTTCATAATCATGAACATTGGATGTTATTAATAACAAGGTTATGTCATTGAGTGAATGATGTAATGGACACACCCAAATTAAGCGTAGCATAAGATCTCGTCATTAAGTTATTTGCTATAAGCTTTCGATACATAGTTACCTAGTCCTTATGACCATGAGATCATATAAATCACTTATACCGGAAAGGTACTTTGATTACACCAAACACCACTGCGTAAATGGGTGGCTATAAAGGTGGGATTAAGTATCCGGAAAGTATGAGTTGAGGCATATGGATCAATAGTGGGATTTGTCCATCCCGATGACGGATAGATATACTCTGGGCCCTCTCGGTGGAATGTCGTCTAATGTCTTGCAAGCATATGAATGAGTTCATAAGAGACCACATACCACGGTACGAGTAAAGAGTACTTGTCAGGAGACGAGGTTGAACAAGGTATAGAGTGATACCGAAGATCAAACCTCGGACAAGTAAAATATCGCGAGACAAAGGGAATTGGTAATGTATGTGAATGGTTCATTCGATCACTAAAGTCATTGTTGAATATGTGGGAGCCATTATGGATCTCGTGATCGCGCTATTGGTTATTGGTCGGAGTGAGTACTCAACCATGTCCGCATAGTTCTCGAACCGTAGGGTGACACACTTAAAGTTGGATGTTGAAATGGTAGCACTTAAATTATGGAATGGAGTTCGAATATTTGTTCGGAGTCCCGGATGAGATCCCGGACATCACGAGGAGTTCCGGAATGGTCCGGAGAATAAGATTCATATATAGGATGTCATTTTATGTGAAATAAAATGTCGCGGAAGGTTCTATGGAAGGTTCTAGAAGGTTCTAGAAAAGTCCGGAAGAAACCACCAAGGAAGGTGGAGTCCACAAGGGACTCCACCTCCATGGCCGGCCAGCCCTAGTGAGGGTGGAGTCCCAAGTGGACTCCACCATAGGGGGCCGGCCACGCCCCCATGGGAGGTGGGAATCCCACCTTTGGGTGGGAGTCCTAGTTGGGCTAGGTTTGCCCCCTCCTATGGAAGGTTTTGGTTTCGGGTCTTATTCGAAGACTTGGACACCAACACTTGGGATCCACCTATATAATGAGGGGCCAAGGGAGGGGGCCGGCCACCCCAAGACCATAGCTTGGCCGCCCCCCTTGAGTGGCCGGCCACCCCCTCCCAAACCCTAGCTTTGCTCCTCCACTTCATATTGCCCGCGTAGCTTAGCGAAGCTCCGCCGGACTTCTACACCACCACCGACACCACGCCGTCGTGCTGTCGGATTCAAGAGGAGCTACTACTTCCGCTGCCCGCTGGAACGGGGAGGTGGACGTCGTCTTCATCAACAACCGAACGTGTGACCGAGTACGGAGGTGCTGCCCGTTCGTGGCGCCGGAACCGATCGTGATCAAGATCTTCTACGCGCTTTTGCAAGCGGCAAGTGATCGTCTACCGCAGCAACAAGAGCCTCATCTTGTAGGCTTTGGAATCTCTTCAAGGGTGAGACTCGATACCCCTCGTTGCTACCGTCTTCTAGATTGCATCTTGGCTTGGATTGCGTGTTCGCGGTAGGAAATTTTTTTGTTTTCTATGCAACGTTATCCTACAGTGGTATCAGAGCCGTGTCTATGCATAGATGGTTGCACGAGTAGAACACAATGGTTTGTGGGCGTTGATGCTCTTGTTATCTTTAGTTTGAGTACTTTGCATCTTTATGGCATAGTGGGATGAAGCGGCTCGGACTAACTTTACATGACCGCGTTCATGAGACTTGTTCCTCGTTCGACATGCAACTTGTATTGCATAAGAGGCTTTGCGGGTGTCTGTCTCTCCTACTATAGTAAAGATTCAATTTACTCTTCTATTGACAACATTAGTATCAACGTTGTGGTTCATGTTCGTAGGTAGATTAGATCTATATCGAAAACCCTAAACCACGTAAAATATGCAAACCAAATTAGAGAGCGTCTAACTTGTTTTTGCAGGGTTTGGTGATGTGATATGGCCATAATGTGATGATGAATATGTATGAGATGATCATTATTGTATTGTGGCAACCGGCAGGAGCCTTATGGTTGTCTTTAATTTTCATGTTGAGTAGTATTTCAAAGTAGTTGTAATAGTTGCTACATGAGGTGAACAACCATGAAGACGGCGTCATGAACCTTGACGCTACGCCGACGATGATGGAGATCATGCCCAAAGATGATGGAGATCATGTCCGTGCTTTAGAGATGAAGATCGAAGGCGCAAAGACAAAAGGGCCATATCATATCACATATGAACTGCATGTGATGTTAATCCTTTTATGCATCTTATTTTGCTTAGATCGCGACGGTAGCATTATAAGATGATCCCTCACATTAATATCAAGATAATAAAGTGTTCTTCCCTCGTATGCACCGTTGCATTGTTCGACGTTTTGAAGCATCTCGTGATGATCGGGTGTGATAAACTTGACATACAACGGGTGTAAGCCATGTTGCACACGCGGAATACTTGGGTTTGCTTGACGAGCCTAGCATGTACAGACATGGCCTCGGGACAACGGAAACCGAAAGGTTGAACACGAGTCATATGGATGATATGATCAACATGTTGATGTTCACCATTGAAGCTACATCATCTCACGTGATGATCGGTTTTGGTGTAGTGGATTTGGATCGTGTACCACTTAACAACTATGAGGGATGTTGTATTAAGTGGGAGTTCATTAGTAATTAGATTAAAACATGAACTAATTATCATAAACATAGTCTGAGTAGTATTTTGTATTAATTTTGTAGTATTGGCATCCGTTTACTACTATGCGCTAGTCTTGTTATTGAGATAGAAATACTGTTAAAATCTGACAAGAAACTTTACGGATTGGTACCGTATTGTTAAAGAATCAAGAATTGATTAAGTCCTATTGCAAACTTTTAGTAAACCTCACATTGTTGATTCAAAGAGCTATGGTTTCAATTAGTACCTAAAGTTATCTTGTCTCCGTCAAACTTGAAGTTCAAATTTGTTTGAAAAGTAAGGAGCTGAAAATTTAGTTTTCAGAAATAATCAAGGTATGAGATATATGTGATATCTAAGACCTTATTACAAGATAATAGAATATAATTTGGTGAGACTACATAAACTCATAAGTTTTATGGGAATGTATGAAGGTTGAAGACGCCAGGCGTCACAATCCTCCAACTATTGGGGCACTAACAATATTCGCATATCCATGAAGTGACCATCCTTAATATGCACCGTTATTAAGACTCGTCGTTTCGAAGCATCACGTGATGATCGGGTGTGATAGATTCTACGAGTGCATACAACGGGTGCAAGCTAGATTTGCACATGCAAATACCAAGGTTAAAACTTTACGAGCCTAGCATGTACAGACATGGTCTCGGAAAGTCGTCATGATATGATGGATAAAATTATGAGTGAAATTGTTCATCATATTACAAAGTTACTAATAGTGAAATCTGGAACACTTGTCATATGATGATCAACTTCAAAGTAAGAACCTCAAGGTTATTGGTATTCGACCAACAAACCGAGAAGTTATTGAAGTTGATATGTTTCTCTGAATAATGAGGAAAGCTAAAAGAGAAACTGCAAAAGATATTTTGGCAAAAAGAAAAAGAAAAGACTAGAAAGTCTAGCTCAGGTGTATATAAATGATATACATGTTATGGTTGTATTTCTAGTTAAGTCACACTATGAAATTCTTGGGTATTAGTACTATATTGGTTGGTATGAAGTGTCATACAAAACAACGCAATACAAGAATACAATGGCCTAAGTGACTGACAAGGAATATGATAGGAATGCACGTCAGAAACAAAAATAAAGTGTTATTATGTTCGTCGTTGGCATTCTATCTAGCCCTTAGAATTTATAATAAAGAGCTTAATAAATTGTTATTTTGCTCTGGTCAAATAAAACAATGAGTTGTTTAAATTATGACATTACTCCATGTACGATGGATAAGTTATTATAAATCTTAATGGTGAAACATACATACATAACACTGACGCTAAAAATGCCATAAGGCAAATGATTTGAATTCCACTTATTTGTGGAACCGCAATTTAAGTCATGTTAGAAAGGATCGCATGAAGGAACTCCATGCAAATGGATTTTTGGAGTCATTTGATTTTTGAATCATTTGGCACTTACAAATCTTTTCTAAAGAGAATGATTAAAATACCGTTCATAGGCCAAGAGTTGAACGGGCAACTAACTTTGTGAAAATATACATGATGATGTATGTGGTTCACTAGGCATAGTTGTGTGCGGGAGATTCTTCTATTTCATGAAAACCTTCAAACAATGAATTGAGTATATATGTGGATATATTCAATAAGGAAAAGTTTGAAAAATTTGAATAGGATTCAAATAAATTTCAGCATGAAGTAGAAATCATCGTAATAGAAAAGTCAAATATCTATGATTGGATCATGATGGAAATATTTGAATTACGAGTTTTAGCGAACATCTAAGAGAGTTATGAAATTGTTCTACAACTCACATTTCTTGGAGTATTATAATGATGATATAGTATCCAAGATATGTATCCAAACCTTGTTGGATTAATGATGAGATAAAAATATTATGACGCCATTATATTTTTGTGGATTATGCTTTAGTGACTACCGCTTTTTACACTAAATAGAGCATCATCATGATCCGTTGAAATGACACCATACGAGTTATGGCATAGGTAAGAAACCTGTTAGTCTTTTCTTAAATTTTGGTATGCATAGCATAAGTAAATAAGTTTACAACCAAAATCGGATGAATGTCTTTGTTGGTTATCCCAGAGAATTGATTGGGAATTCTTCCCACTATGGAGACAAAGACAAAAGTGTTTGTCAATGTTTCTTATTTCCAAGAAATTGTTTCTAGTGAAGTTTTTGAGTGGGAGGACAATATAATTCGATAAGGTTTATGAACCTGAGCATAATGATCAGAGTAGCGCAGCATCGGAATTTGTTTCGGAAGCGGCCACGACGATCATGGCTCCCATGACTACAAAGTGTTTTAGCCATGGAGATCGAAGTACATATTGAACCTTGTAGGTATGGTTTACTTTGTGATCAAATAAATGATTTGTGAACAAAGGATTGATTTTGAACAATGATAAACCAACTACAAACAAAGAAGTTATGATGGACCCTGACTCCGTTAAAATGGCTATACGCCATGAAATCCAAGATAGATGAATACTTTTTGAAAGTAAATAGATCTATAAAATTGATGGACTTGGATGAAATATCCTTGAAGAAGCTTAACTTGTCGAAAAGTTGTTTACGACAAAGTTCAAAGAGTTGACTACGACAAGATTAGATCTTCCGTAGCAATGCTTAAAGTCTATATGGATTATTCTAGTAATCACTACATATTTCCTTTATGAGATATGTTAGTAGGATGGCAAAATACATTACTTATCAGAAGTGTGTATTAAAGGTGTATACAAGATACAACCAAGAGTTTTGCTGATCCGTGGAATACTAGATAGGTATACAAACTTCAATTTGATGAAGTAAGTATAGCGGAGTTTGAATCTTCACTAGATGAAATAGTCAAAGAGTTTTGCTGATCCGTGGAATACTAGATAGGTATACAAACTTCAATTTGATGAAGTAAGTATAGCGGAGTTTGAATCTTCACTAGATGAAATAGTCAAAGAGTTTTTTTTTAATTTCATCAGAAACAATGAAGAGGCTTGCATTTGCAAGAAATTAAGTGGGAGCGCTAAGACACATTTATAATACTTTATGTAGGTGACATATAGTTGGTTATAAATGATGTAATTATATACTTGATTAAAAGGTTTCATTGAGAATTAACTTCAATGAAAGGATATGGACTGAAACAAATTTAGTGTCAAGATCTATGAAGATAGATTGAAACACATAAATAAGTTTAAGTCAAAGTACATATGATGGATATTGAAGTAGTTCAATATAGAAATATTAAGAAAATGTTCTTGTCATGTGAAGGTTTAACAAGACTTGAGTGTATCTGACACTCAATGAGTAAAAACACATGAGTGATTATAGATCACGAATAATATGTACACAATCAGATATCATGTGCTATAAAGTGTTATGAGCGTATACCAGAATGATTCATATGATGATCATTGGACGACAGTAAGAATATCCTTGAGTACTTTAGAAGAACTAAGGATATATATATATTTTTGTATGAAGAAATGACAAACAAATCGCTGTAAGGTGTTACACCGATATTGGTTTTGTCACATATAAATTATAATTTCAATCTCAAATTAGACTAAGTGTTGTTTAAAAGGTAGCACAATGAGCTAGAAGTTGTCTATGCTAGATTTAGAAGAGTTCTAAATATTGTGACGGATTCTACAAAAGAAGGCAGAGTATGTCATTGTTTTGACAATGACAAAGGATGTTAAGTCAAGAGGTTCTTTAAGAACTTGGTGTAGTTCCGACAGAGTCAGAACTTTGAAGCTATATTGTGTGTGACAATATAAGTGACATATTTCAGACAGCGGAATTAAGGTTCCACCAGAAGATCAAACATATATAATGCCAACTCATTTGGAAATGAGTGATGCGTTGAGACGCAAATGAATTACAAAATACATACGTTTCTGAGCGTGTCAGATCCGATGACTAAAAATCTCTCCCGTGAGCAATACATGGTAAAGCACCAGAAGGCCAAGGTGTTATATCTTTACAAATGTAAACTAGATTATTGACTCTAGTGCAAGTGGGAGACTGAAGGAGATATGCCCTAGAGGCAATAATAAAGTGGTTATTATTAATATCTTTATGTTTATGATAAATGTTTATATATCATGCTATAATTGTATTAACCGAAACATTAGTACATGTGTGATATGTAGACAAACAAGAAGTCCCTAGTATGCCTCTTAAACTAGCTTGTTGATTAATGGATGATTAGTTTCATAATCATGAACATTGGATGTTATTAATAACAAGGTTATGTCATTGAGTGAATGATGTAATGGACACACCCAAATTAAGCGTAGCATAAGATCTCGTCATTAAGTTATTTGCTATAAGCTTTCGATACATAGTTACCTAGTCCTTATGACCATGAGATCATATAAATCACTTATACCGGAAAGGTACTTTGATTACACCAAACACCACTGCGTAAATGGGTGGCTATAAAGGTGGGATTAAGTATCCGGAAAGTATGAGTTGAGGCATATGGATCAATAGTGGGATTTGTCCATCCCGATGACGGATAGATATACTCTGGGCCCTCTCGGTGGAATGTCGTCTAATGTCTTGCAAGCATATGAATGAGTTCATAAGAGACCACATACCACGGTACGAGTAAAGAGTACTTGTCAGGAGACGAGGTTGAACAAGGTATAGAGTGATACCGAAGATCAAACCTCGGACAAGTAAAATATCGCGAGACAAAGGGAATTGGTAATGTATGTGAATGGTTCATTCGATCACTAAAGTCATCGTTGAATATGTGGGAGCCATTATGGATCTCCAGATCCCGCTATTGGTTATTGGTCGGAGTGAGTACTCAACCATGTCCGCATAGTTCTCGAACCGTAGGGTGACACACTTAAAGTTGGATGTTGAAATGGTAGCACTTGAATTATGGAATGGAGTTCGAATATTTGTTCGGAGTCCCGGATGAGATCCCGGACATCACGAGGAGTTCCGGAATGGTCCGGAGAATAAGATTCATATATAGGATGTCATTTTATGTGAAATAAAATGTCGCGGAAGGTTCTATGGAAGGTTCTAGAAGGTTCTAGAAAAGTCCGGAAGAAACCACCAAGGAAGGTGGAGTCCACAAGGGACTCCACCTCCATGGCCGGCCAGCCCTAGTGAGGGTGGAGTCCCAAGTGGACTCCACCATAGGGGGCCGGCCACCCCCCACATGGGAGGTGGGAATCCCACCTTTGGGTGGGAGTCCTAGTTGGGCTAGGTTTGCCCCCTCCTATGGAAGGTTTTGGTTTCGGGTCTTATTCGAAGACTTGGACACCAACACTTGGGATCCACCTATATAATGAGGGGCCAAGGGAGGGGGCCGGCCACCCCAAGACCATAGCTTGGCCGCCCCCCTTGAGTGGCCGGCCACCCCCTCCCAAACCCTAGCTTTGCTCCTCCACTTCATATTGCCCGCGTAGCTTAGCGAAGCTCCGCCGGACTTCTACACCACCACCGACACCACGCCGTCGTGCTGTCGGATTCAAGAGGAGCTACTACTTCCGCTGCCCGCTGGAACGGGGAGGTGGACGTCGTCTTCATCAACAACCGAACGTGTGACCGAGTACGGAGGTGCTGCCCGTTCGTGGCGCCGGAACCGATCGTGATCAAGATCTTCTACGCGCTTTTGCAAGCGGCAAGTGATCGTCTACCGCAGCAACAAGAGCCTCATCTTGTAGGCTTTGGAATCTCTTCAAGGGTGAGACTCGATACCCCCTCGTTGCTACCGTCTTCTAGATTGCATCTTGGCTTGGATTGCGTGTTCGCGGTAGGAAATTTTTTTGTTTTCTATGCAACGTTATCCTACAGCTACGCCCAAGGATGTGCCCGATCTTCACGGGTTTGGGTGGAATTCGTGGGGGAGGTGGAGGAACGCGATGAACACGAAGAACACGGAGGGAAATCGTGGGGATACAACACACACACACACACAAATTGGTTTTCCCTCGTTGGCCCGAACCACCAACTCGATAGAGGTTGCAGGAAAAGACCTTCTGGTAGAAGTCCCGCAAAGAGATCGACGAACCGAATCCCGAGAGATCTAGAAGGGCGAAAAGACCGGAAGGTTGATAGAAGTGCAAGCAAAAGACCAAATAGGTAGAAGTGCAAGCAAAAGATCAACAAACGGTAGAAGTGACCAAAGAGATCTTCACGAGTCGATAAGGAGCCCGGGTGGGTACAAGATCCAAGATCTAGGTAGGGTTCCCACAAGGGTGAGCAAAGCTCAGGTTTAATTTCACATCAAGTCTAATCTCAGATCTGAGCCAACTAGGCTATTTATAGTAGGTGCGGCGAAGGGGTAAGTTACAAGCTAAATCTGCCAGTTTTGGTGCTGAAACGCGTAGGGGCGGAAGTTCCGGCCTCAGGTGGCGGAAGTTCCGGTCGGGCGGAAGTTCCGGTCGTCCTGGGCGGAAGTTCCGGCTGGATTCCTTTTAGACAGCATCTTCGAAGCATCTAGGCGGAAGTTCCGGTCCTGGAGGCCGGAAGTTCCGGTCGGGGCGGAAGTTCCGGCCAACTTCCGGCCTAGTTCCGGAAATGGCCAATTTCCTTGCAGTAACATCCAGGGGCGTTTTGGCGCAATTTCGGAACTTGGGCGGAAGTTCCGGTGGGCGGAAGTTCCGGTCCCTCGGGGCGGAAGTTCCGGCTGGATCCTTTTTCCTGGGCGCTGGAAGGCATCTGGAAGGCATCTGGCCGGAAGTTCCGGTCCTGGGGGGCGGAAGTTCCGACCTGGGCGCTGTAGCTCCATCTTCAACATTTCCAGCTCCCTCTCCATTGGCTTGGTCTCCATGGCTCGCGTCTTGATCGATGTACCTGATTGAACATAGGGTATTTGCATGAAGTAGCACGCCATCCAAAGGGGTACCAAATGCATACATGGAAAGGAGCGAATTCACCTCTTGGTGTAGGGCTTGGGCTCGAGCTCGTGTCAGTGGACCACGAGTAGGGCTTGTCGGTCTTGAGGAGGCGGTGTCCGAAGGCCACCCCGTATCAAGGGGTGTCGTCGAAGACCCGTGGAAGATGTTGGTCGATGGCGCTCATGGGGTTGTTTGTGTCGGCGATGATCATGTGGTGACTTATGTCGATGGGATCCATGAGATGGTGGTTGGCGACGACGATCATGTGATGGTGTGTGTCGATGACGATCCTTGACATGCCTAGATGATGGCTCATGCGACTTGGCATGTTGCTTGTGGCGCCTTGTGGAGCTTGGAGAAAAGTGTCGATGACGATCATGTTGGGGACGCTCTTGATGCTCCATATGATGCCCTTGATGTCGATGATCTTGTGCATAGGTACTCTCATGGTGGCGCCTTGTGGAGCTCGGAGACGTGTGTCGATCACGATCATGTTGGGGACGCTCTTGATGCTCCATATGATGATGCCATCGTGGAGGTCCTCTATCTTCATATGTAGCTCCATTGGCCAAGTAGGGGTCCGTGGGAGCACCGACGTTGCTCATGGTGGGGTCGAGGTGAGGCTCCGTCACGGTGTCGATGTCGTAGGCGTGGCGTTGCTCCACCATGTCGTCGATGTCGTAGTCGTGGTGTTGCTCCACCATGTCATCCATGCTTGGTGAGCCATTGTTGATATAGAGCTCGTCGAAGTTGTCCTCAAGGTGGCGCTCCACCATGTCGTCCATGTCGATGATGCTTCATGAGCCATAGTCGTTGTCGAGCTCCTCGATGTCGGACATGCCGATGATGCTTGCGGAGCCATAGTCGGAGTAGAGCTCCACATGTTCCTCCACATCCGCGGTGCTTGAAGAGGTATCCTCCTCGAAGTGCTCCGTGTACTTGATGAGATCTGAGATCTAGGGATTTGCCCAATCTCGCGATTTGACCCCGAAAACCAAGGGAAGAGGTGGGAGAACGCGAGGAACACGAAGAACACGAAGAACGCCGGTACTCACGCACGCACACCAACCCGATTCACCCGATACTTACCCTCGTGGCTCGATGGACCATGCCAATAGAATCACCCGGAAGAGGCACGCGGCAGAATTCCCGATGAGAGATTGGTGTTGGAGAAAACGAGATTGGTGAGGGAGAGAGAGTGACTTGCACTAGAATCTCACTCAACAATGTCAAGATCAACAACAAGAGTGCCTTGATTACAAAGGGATGCTAACCCTAGGGAGACAAAGCTCAAAGTAGTGTTTAAGCTCAATTTAAGTCTAAGGGGTAAAGGAGGGGTCCAGGCTACTTATATATAGGCATACATGGCCAGCAAGGCGAAAAGGTACGCAAGTGGATAACTTAGGCAGTTTGGTGAGTCATTCCCGTCAAATCCGGTTTGGGGCCGGTCAGACCGGGCCTGTGACCGGGTGGTCCGGTCCTGGGGCCGGTCGACCGGGCGCCAACCGGAAACCTCGCAAGTTTCCATCCGGTTGCCTTCCGGTACGATGCAGGGAAATCCGGTTGGGCGCCCGGTTGACCGGGCCTGGGACCGGATGATCCGGTTGTGGGGCCGGTCCGACCGGGTCCTGGGCCGGCCATCATTCTTCTCTTCCTTTGAGTGCTTCGAGCGACGTCGGGTCCATCTTCGTGATCATCTCCATGTCCCACTGCTCCTCTCCTTCCCTTGACCATGGTGTGTCCTCCTCTCCGGGGTCTTGATGCGCCTTCACTACAAGAAAAGTTGCCATGGCCGACGAAGTTGAAGTCGCACCGTGGTTGCTGGTGTACCATGGCCGACGATTTTTGGTCTCTCCGTTGTGCATGTCAAAACGTTTTTTTCTCGTTTTTGAGGCCACCTAGCCCAACGAAAACGGCCAAAACGTGGCGTATGGTGTCCCGGGACGTGGTGCATCTCGAAATCTCGGGTTCGCCGGCCGAGTCAACGCAAATCCGCACCGCCGAGGGATGTAGGGCCCAGATGGCAGCCTCTCTGGCATTGTTTTTTTTCTCGATCGCGCCATCTCGTTCAACGTTCTTCGATCGAGCCGTTTACGATGCAGGATCATGGGTCCCGCATGTCATCCTCTATGAACCAAAATTCTTTCTATTCTTGGATTTTTTTGACCCCCTGATTTCTGGCTACTTCCTTTTTCTTTTGATCCCTTGCCGCCTTGGAAACGTTGAGACCGCTGCTGCTAAATGGGACCCGCATGTCATCCTCTATGTGCAATCAACTTTCTTTTCTTGGAGTTTTTTTTGGCACCTCATATTTGGTCACTTGCCTTTTTCTTTCGATCCCCTGCCGCCTCTCAAAGGGTGATACCGCTGCTGCTAAATGGGACCCGCATGTCATCCTCTATGTACTATAAAACTTTCTTTTCTTGAATTATTTTTGGCTCCTCATATTTGGTCACTTGCCTTTTTCTTTCGATCCCCTGCCGCCTCTCAAACGGTGATACCGCTGCTGCTGAATGGGACCCGCATGCCATCCTCTATGTACTATAAAACTTTCTTTTCTTGAATTATTTTTGGCTCCTCATATTTGGTCACTTGCCTTTTTCTTTCGATCTCATGCCACGTTTGAAACGTTGAGGAACCTGCTGGCTCATGGGACCCGCATGTCATCCTCTATGTACAATAAAACTTTCTTTTCTTGGATTTTTTTTGGCACCTGATATTTGGTCACTTGCCTTTTTCTTTCGATCTCATGCCGCCTTTGAAACGTTGACTAAGCTGCTGGCTCATGGGTCCCTCATGTCATCCTCTACGATAATAAAAGTTTTCTTTCTTGGAGTTATTTTTTACCCCTAATTTCTGGCTATTTGCCTTTTTCTTTTGATCTCCTGCCCCCTCTGCAACGATGAGGACGCTGTTGGCAGGTCGGTCCCACATGTCATCCTCTATGAACAATAAAAGTTTCCTTTGATGGATTTATTTTGAACCCCTAATCAATTTCTGGATATTTCCTTTTTTTCTTTTGATCCCCTGCCGCCTTGAAATCGCTGAGGATGCTGCTGCCTCATGGGTCCCGCATGTCATCCTCTCAGAACGGTAAATGTTTTCTTTTCTTGGATTTTGTTGACCAAACGATTTTTGGCTTATTTTTTCTTTCGATCTCCTGCAGCCTTTAAAACGTTGAGGACGCTGCTGGCTCACGGGTCCCATATGTCAGCCTCTATGAACAATAAACGCTGAGGATGCTGCTGCCTCATGGGTCCCGCATGTCATCCTCTTAGAACGAAAATGTTTCTTTTCTTGGATTTTTTACCAACAGATTTTTGGTTTATTTTTTCTTTCCATCCCCTGCCGCCTTTAAAACGTTGACGACGCTGCTGGCTCATGGGTCCCCGATGTCAGCCTCCCCGTACAACAAACATGTGATATCTTGATTATTTTGCAGACAATAAACAGTGTATTGCGCTCTGAGCTATTTCAAACGGATAAAATAAATCTTTATTTTTACATAAACAAACTTATATGTTGAATCTCCTTGTTTTTTTTGTTTTTGCGAAGCATAGGACTTTCCTGTTTTTTTAAGAAAATTCCGAACTTTCCTGTTTTGGAGTGGGCTGAAATTGTACGAGTCAAAAGGCCAAGCAGGATAGTTCGAAGGCCAAGATGTCCAGATGCAGCCCAATTGAAATCTTTCTTCTTGGATTTTTTTTCACCCCCTGATTTCTGGCTACTTCATTTTTCTTTTGGTCCTGTGCCGCCTTGGAAACGTTGAGACCGCTGCTGCAAAATGGGACCCGCATGTCATCCTCTATGTACTATAAAACTTTCTTTTCATGGATTATTTTTGGCTCCTGATATTTGGTCACTTGCCTTTTTCTTTCGATCCCGTGCAGCCTCTCAAACGGTGAGACCGCAACTGCTAAATGGGACCCGCATGTCATCCTCTATGTACAATCAAGTTTCTTTTCTTGAATTATTTTTGGCTCCTGATATTTGGTCACTTGCCTTTTTCTTTCGATCTCATGCCACGTTTGAAACGTTGAGGAACCTGCTGGCTCATGGGACCCGCATGTCATCCTCTATGTGCTATAAAAGTTTATTTTCTTGGATTTTTTTTCACCCTCTGATTTTTGGCTATTTCCTTTTTCTTTTGATCCCCTGCCGCCTTGGAAACGTTGAGTAAGCTGCTGACTAATGGGACCCGCATGTCATCCTCTATGTACAATCAAGTTTCTTTTCTTGAATTATTTTTGGATCCTGATATTTGGTCACTTGCCTTTTTGTTTCGATCTCATGCCACGTTTGAAACGTTGAGGAACCTGCTGGCTCATGGGACCCGCATGTCATCCTCTATGTGCTATAAAAGTTAATTTTCTTTATTTTTTTTCACCCTCTGATTTTTGGCTATTTCCTTTTTCTTTTGATCCCCTGCTGCCTTGGAAACGTTGGGTAAGCTGCTGACTCATGGGACACGCATGTCATCCTCTATGTACAATCAACTTTCTTTTTTCTTTTGATCTCAAGACGCATTTTTAACGTTTAGACCGTCGCTAAATGGGACCCGCATGTCATCCTCTATGTACAATAAAGTTTCTTTTCTTGGATTATCTTTGGCTCCTGATATTTTGTCACTTGCCTTTTTCTTTCGATCTCATGCCGCCTTTAAAATGTTGAGTAAGCTGCTGGCTCATGGGTCCCGCATGTCATCCTCTACGAACAATAAAAGTTTTCTTTCTTGGAGTTATTTTTGACCCCTAATTTCTGGCTATTTGCCTTTTTCTTTTGATCTCATGCCCCCTTTGAAACGATGAGGACGCTGTTGGCAGGTCGGTCCCACATGTCATCCTCTATGAACATTAAAAGTTTCTCACATGGCTCCTGATATTTGGTCACTTGCCTTTTTCTTGAGATCTCATGCCACGTTTGAAACGTTGAGGAACCTGCAGGCTCATGGGACCCGCATGTCATCCTCTATGTACAATAAAACTTTCTTTTCTTGGATTTTTTTGGCACTTCATATTTGGTCACTTGCCTTTTTCTTTCGATCCCCTGCCGCCTCTCAAACGGTGATACCGCTGCTCCTTAAATGGGACCCGCATGTCATTCTCTATGTACAATCAAGTTTCTTTTCTTGAATTATTTTTGGATCCTGATATTTGGTCACTTGCCTATTTCTTTCGATCTCATGCCACGTTTGAAACGTTGAGGAACCTGCTGGCTCATGGGACCCGCATGTCATCCTCTATGTACTACAAAAGTTCATTTTCTTGGTTTTTTTTCACCCTATGATTTTTGGCTATTTCCTATTTCTTTTGATCCCCTGCCGCCTTTGAAAGTTGAGGACTCTGCTACCTCATAGGTCCCACATGTCAGCCTGTATGAACGATAAAGCTTTCCTTTCTTGGAGTTTTTTTTACCCCCTAATTTCTGGCTACTTTCTTTTTCTTTTGATCTCAAGCCGCATTTGAAACGTTGGGACAGCTGCTACAAAATGGGTCCCGCATGTCATCCTCTATGTACTATAAAATTTCTTTTCTTGGATTTTTTTCACCCTCTGATTTTTGGCTATTTCTTTTTTCTTTTGATCCCCTGCCGCCTTGGAAACGTTGACTAATCTGCTAGCTCATGGGACCCGCATGTCATCCTCTATGTCCATCAACTTTCTTTTCTTGGAGTTTTTTTTACCCCCTAATTTCTGGCTACTTTCTTTTTCTTTTGATCTCAAGCCGCATTTGAAACGTTGGGACCGCTGCTGGAAAATGGGACCCGCATGCAATTCTCCATGTACAATAAAAGTTGCTTTTCTTGGATTATTTTTCACCCTCATTTTTGGTCACTTGCCTTTTTCTTTTGATCCCCTACCGCCTTGGAAACGTTGAGTAAGCTTCAGAATCATGGGACCCGCATTTCATCCTCTATGTACAATCAACTTTTTTTTTCTTTTGATCTCAAGCCGCATTTGAAACGTTGAGACCGCTGCTGCTAAATGGGACCCACATGTCATCCTCTATGCACAATAAAGTTTCTTTTCTTGGATTATTTTTGGCTCCTGATATTTTGTCACTTGCCTTTTGCTTTCGATCTCATGCCGCCTTTGAAACGTTGAGTAAGCTACTGGCTCATGGGTCCCGCATGTCATCATCTACGAACAATAAAAGTTTCCTTTCTTGGAATTATTTTGTACCCCTAATTTTTGGCTACTTCCTTTTTCTTTTGATCCCCTGCCGCCTTTGAAACGTTGAGGATTCTCGGGCTCATGGGTCCCACATGTCAGCCTCTATGAACAATAAACCTTTCCTTTCTTGGAGTTATTTTGACCTCTAATTTCTGGCTATTTCGCCTTTTTTAAAATCCTGTGTCGCCTTGGAAACGTTGAGAATGCTGCTGCCTCATGGGTCCCGCATGTCATCCTCTCAGAACGATAAATGTTTCTTTTTTTTGGATTTTTTTACCAACTGATTTTTTTTCCGATCCTCTGCCGTCTTTAAAAACGTTGACGACGCTGCTGGCTCATGGGTACCCGATGTCAGCCTCCCCGTACAAGAAACATGTGATATCTTGATTATTTTGCAGACAATAAACAGTGTATTTCGCTCTGAGCTATTGCAAACGGAAAAAAATAAATCTTTACTTTTAAATAAACAAACTTATATGTTGAATCTCCTTGTTTTTTGTTTTCGCGAAGCATAGGACTTTCCTGTTTTGGAGTGGGCTCAAATTGTACGACTCCAAAAGCGTCCAGCAGGATAGTTCGAAAGCCCAGACGGCCAGATGCAGCCCAATTGAAATCTTTCTTTTCTTGGATTTTTTTGAGCCCATGATTTCTGGCTACTTCCTTTTTTTTGGAAACGTTGAGAACGCTGTTGCAAAATAGGACCCGCATGTCATCCTCTATGTACAATAAATTTTTTTCTTGGATTATTTTTGGCTCCTGATATTTGGTCACTTGCATTTTTCTTTTGATCTCATGCCGTCTATGAAACGTTCAGACCGCTGCTGCAAAATGGGACCCGCATGTCATCCTCTATGTACAATAAAAATTACTTTTCTTGGATTATTATTTTAGATGGGACCCGCATGTCATCCTCTATGTACTATAAAAGTTCATTTTCTTGGGTTTTTTTCACCCTCTGATTTTTTGCTATTTCCTTTTTCTTTTGATCCCCTGCCGCCTTGGAAACGTCGAGTAAGCTGCTTTAAAATGGGACCCGCATGTCATCCTCTATGTACAATCAACTTTCTTTTCGTGGCTACTTTCTTTTTCTTTTGATCTCAACTCTCAAGCCGTATTTGAAACGTTGAGACCGCTACTGCAAAATAGGACCCACATGTCATCCTCAATGTAAAATAAAAGTTTCTTTTCTTGGATTATTTTCACCCTCTGATTTTTGGCTATTTCCTTTTTCTTTCGATCCTCTGCTGCCTTGGAAACGTTGAGGATGTTGCTGCCTCATGGGTCCCACATGTCATCCACTATGAACAATAAAAGTTTCTTTTCTTTGATTTTTTCACCCTCTGCTTTTTGGCTATTTCCTTTTTCTTTTGATCCCATGCCGCCTTGGAAACGTTGAGGATGCTGCTTCCTAATGGGACCCGCATGTCATACTCTATGTACAATAAAAGTTTCTTTTTTTGGATTATTTTTGGCTCCTGATATTTGGTGACTTGCCTTTTTCTTTCAATCTCATGCCGCCTCTCAAACGTTGAGTAAGCTGCTGGCTCATGGGACCCGCATGTCATTAACTATGTACAATAAATTTTCTTTTCTTGGATTATTTTTGGCTCCTGATATTTGGTCACTTGCATTTTTCTTTCGTTCTCATGCCGTCTTTGAAACGTTCAGACCGCTGCTACAACATGGGACCCATATGTCATCCTCTATGTACAATGAAAGTTTCTTTTCTTGGATTATTTTTGGCTCCTGATATTTGGTCACTTGCCTTTTTCTTTCGATCTCATGCCGTCTTTGAAACGTTCAGACCGCTGCTACAACATGGGACCCATATGTCATCATCTATGTACATTAAAAGTTTCTTTTCTTGGATTATTTTTTGCTCCTGATATTTAGTCACTTTCCTTTTTCTTTCGATCTCATGCCGCCTCTGAAACGTGGAGTAAGGTGCTGGCTCATGGGACCCGCATGTCATCTTCTATGTACAATAAAGTTTCTTTTCTTGGATTTTTCCCCCCTGATTTTTGGTCACTTGCCTTTTTCTTTCGATCCTATGCCGCCTTTGAAATTGAGTAGGCTGCTGGCTCATGGGTCCCACAGGTCAGCCTCTATGAACAATAAACCTTTCCTTTGTTGGATTTATTTTTTACCCCTAATTTCTGGCTATTTGCCTTTTTCTTTTGATCCCCTGGGGCCTTTAAAACGATGAGGACGATGCTGGCAGGTCGGTCCCACATGTCTTCTTCTATGAATAATAAAAGTTTCCTTTGTTGGATTTACTTTCGACCCCTAATTTCTGGCTATTTGCCTTTTTTTTCTTTTGATCCTCTGCCGACTTTGAAATGATGAGGATGCTGCTGGCAGATCTGTCCCACATGTCAGCCACTCTGAACTATAAATGATTCCTTTCTATGATTTATTTTTGACCCCTATTTTCGAGATACTTGCCTTTTTTTGGATCTCCTACCGCCTTTGAAATGTTGAGGACGCTGCTGGCTCATGGGTCCCACATGGCATCCTCTTTGGATGATAAACCTTCATTTCTTGTTAATGACAGGTTTTTCTGTATTATTTTTGCAGTCTAATACAAGCTCTTTCGCTCCAAGATCTTGCAAGTTAATAGAATAAATCATGGAATTATTAGGATATGTTTTAAATTTCAAATCCACTTTATGAATTTTTAAAAAATACCGTGATCCGTGTAGGTATGGAGCGATCAAGGATTTTCATATTGGCCATGAGCAGTTTCAAAAATTGCAACCGGATAATTCTAAATAAATAAAAACAACTTTTATGCAGAATCTCCGTGTTTTTGTTTTTTGCCATCATAGGATCTATGGTTCATTAGAAAAGGGCCGAAATTGCATGAGCAGAAAAGCCCATTTCTAGTTATTGGGCTTCGACAGCCTGAGCAAGTAGGCCTATAGCAAATACCATGTAGATGGCCGTTGGAACCCAAAAGTATTTGTTGCCTAGACTTAGATGCCAAACTCAGGCACTCAGCCTTATTGACATGAACCTTGCAATGCACACGACAATTTCAGTCCGATCCGTGTACGCAACACAAGATCAAACCCAACGTGTGAGGAAGCAGGTGGCAGCACACCTCCAGATGCTCAATCGTACACATATCATATAGGAGTTGTCGTATGTACATTAGTTCCGTATTGACATGTTTGTTTCTTTGGTTAACATGTGGGGTCCGCACAGTCACCTAGGTCGCACATCAACTTTTTGCTCATAGTTGATGCATGTTTAGTGGCCTGCAGCAAGAATCGCTGCCCCCAGGGATGTACTTTACCCTTTAGCGGCGAAAAAAATAGGAATGGTCCTCTCATGACTATGATCAACAAGAGGTGGCTATATTATAAAGGACGTACACACATTGTAATTATAGTGCTGAAATAAAGTCAATCCTAAAACAGCCATGCATGGGTTATAATATGAAGGCAACACGAAATACAAAAGCAGGGCAGTGTTCAAATAAACTGATTCAAACTAGTACATACTAAAAACAGTGTACTACTTCTCAACACTGCAAGCATAATAAAAAAGTGTGTCAGTGTTTTTTTTAAAGGTAACACCGAACGGGCAATGTTTAAAGCAGGCTTAAACCACATAGCCGCTTGTCAGACACTACCCCAACTATCTCTGGGAAGGCTGATAACTCCCACAGTCTCACCTTCATCTGGCTGGAGGTTGCAGCGCAAAATTTTAGGGTATTGATTATGAAGATACTTCCGGTATGCTGTGTAGACGCAGTTTTTCCTCATGAATGGAACCAATGTGCCATCAGGAGCTTTGGATTCACGCTTCTTCAGGTTGGCAATGATCGGGTAATTGAGTCCGAGGAACAGAGAGTGGTCGCCGAGGCTTTTAACCTGCCTCCAATGAAAGTCCCCTGCACGTGCTGCAACGAACAGAGATATGGGATCCTGCTCAAAGACGTAGGTGGCAACAGGAGGATACTGCCGTAGCTGAAGCCCATTAGCAGCATAGGGAATGTCAGGAGATACTTCAGCATTGGCAATCCCAATGTTGTTTACTGTAAGGATGATCATCAATCGCTTGCCATCAGCAGTTGGGGCGAGGAACCACGCGTACTGCTGATCATCCACCACCGGTGGCGGGATTACGAACATGGACATCGGGTTTTCTGCAATATTAGAAATGGAGACGAATAGGGTGTTACTGGCAACCATATTCAAACAGCAGCACTGTTCATCGTTCATGCTCACAGTATAAATACGACTATGTAAGCTAAGGACATTGGTCATTCATGTGTTCAAATCGAGTGTCCAATATATCAGTTATACTGCATGCATCCCACGAAACTAGTCTTAACTTCGCCAAAACTAGACACTAGTTTTGGCATACACAGTTATATACTACCTCTGTCCCACCGAAAGTGTCTGAGATTTGTCCAAATTCAGATGTATCTAGACAGTGAAAGCATATAGATACATTCAAATTTTGACAATTATATCATCTTAAGTTTAAGTCCTGTGTTGTAGTTAATTCCCTTTGTCTTAAGTGATCCAACGGTGTATATGATTAGATATTTGTATACAATATAGGAGTACAGACAATCTACCAGTTGGTCCAGTTTTAAAATGAGTATAGAGCTTCAATCATGACCCTTGGAGTGCTAAATCTAACGGTGCACAACAGCAGGATTCTCTGTGAAGAGTGCACATAGCTAACTCTACAATATTTTAGAACCATCACGTGAGCCTTGGGTCTACCCCAAAAAATGACCAAATATCTGAAACCCCTGAATCATAGGAATAACCCCGTTCAAAGAAATCGCTATTCAGCACTGCTACATGGATCAATGGAAGGTTCTTACGGTCTCAACTCTCAAGGAAACATCAAAGGAAAAGGTAGATAAGAAACGAGTGAGTGTTAGATGTACACATATTTTTAATTTTTTATTTGTTCCCTTCGTTTGCCGACTGATGGGAAGAAACATCATTTTTTGTAGGACCACTCTTGTTTTTGTATTTTATATATGCATTGTTGGCAATATTTTCTTTCGAAAACCATGAATATAGCTCGAGCTACATGTAGCATGGTTTTTGCAAATTTTGAGAGCTGCATTTTGAAGTTCCAAAGAAAACGGAGATTAAATACGGGTGTCAACAATGTTGTGTTCTACCAACATTCAAATGTCCAAATCAAAATATCTTATATTTAAGGTTTTGCAACAACAAAAAAGTCTGATATATATTTTCCAACATTTTGTAACTTCAAAATCTATCAGATTCTGTCATTTTTGTGCGGCCCGAATATAGGGTATCTCAATTTCAGATTTTACACTCTGGTAGAATAATACATTCTCTACATCTATTTTTTTTTAGATTTTTATATATTCTTTCAAAACTTGCGAAAGGCATGCTATAAATATTCTTTTGATTATCAAACAGAATCTTTAAAAGTTCTCGCCTTGTACACATTTTGTTGATTTTTTGGAATGAATACAACATTCAATTTGGTAGATAGAGTACTAAACATTTCATGGGAAACTTAAAGCAGCTTGCCAAACAAAGGCTAATAGAAAAAAAATAGAGGTATGATAGGCATAACATCCACGATGGGGTTGAAATATGCATAAGCTTCGGGCAATTTGGCAAAGAAAAATCTAGCCGGATAAAGAACAGAATTATAAAAGGTACAGGTTAAACTAAGTAAATTAGGCATAACAAGTATTTCATTCTTGTTTAGTAAATAATTGGATTTTGATTGAGTTACTTTTCTAAGTGAAAAAAGGAGAAGGCAGATATTCAAGACACTTTTGGTGGGACGGAGGGAGTAAATCAAAAGTAAGAAATAGTTATAACATGTTTCATGAGATGGAGTACTAAATAACGGCCATATGCATCTCTTCGATGCAGAGGCCGGGGTACCTCGCCCTCTATTTCGAGCAAAAATCAACTAGTTATATGAAACAATGGGTGTAAAAGTTAATCAAGAAGGGTGCCTTCATTGTGCTACGTTAACATTTGAGATACTTGTTAATTACATCCATATTCTGCAGTGGATAGAGTTACTAATTCAGGATTGCATTCACATACGGAGTATACTATGTTTGCTGATGACTGATTAGTACTAATTCGTTGCAAGCAACGGTTCATTCATATTCAGATAAAGGATGTGATCGTTAAGTCATATACTTATGAAAGTCCTTATGCATCTCTCTCGATGCGGATGGCGGGGTCTCTCGTCCTCCTTTTGGAGCAAAAATCAATTAGTTATATATGAAACAATGGGTGTAAAAGGTTATCAAAAAGGGTGCCTTCATAGTGCTACCTTATCTTTTGAGATACTGGTTAATTACATCCATATTCTGCAGTGGCGTAGAATTACTAGTTCAGGAATGCAATCACATACTGAGCATACTATGTTTGTTGGTGACTAATTAGTACTAATTCATTGCAAGCAACGGTTCATTCATATTCAGCAAAAGGCGGTGTGATCATTAAGTCATTTATGAAAGGTAAAATATAAACAAGGTAGTTCATGAATAACTTCATTGATTAAGGTAGTGTATCATGCAATGCAACAAAAGGACTGAAAAAATACCATTTGGGGTGTCCCAGCAGTACGTCCAGCCCCTAATTTCGTCCACCGCAAAAACTTGGCCACCGAGTTCAATGGCATCACAGAACGCCGGCACAATTTGTTCAGGTGTAGGGTTCTTCAGCATTCTCCAGTCGCCACCCCCTTCAAGGTAGAAAATCCTTTTGTCGAACAAGGCGATGAGCTTGTAATCTGCGTACCTCCCACCTTTTGTGGGCACTTGGCAGATTACAATCTTCAACAAATTAATTGCTCGACTCCAGCAAAGATAGTATAACCAATCTTTAGTAGCAGGTTGATATGTAACACCATGACCAATCTTCGGATCAGGTGGGGATGGAAGGGGGATATGTCGCTCGGTGTAGACGTTCACAAGGCACCACTGGCACCCACGATGATCGGCGGCGGCGATCCAGTCGCCGTTCGCGCCAAGCCATTTTCTGTCGTGCATGAATGGCAGGGTGACAGAACGGCGAGGATGGTCGAGGGGCACCAGGTCGTACACGGTAACATGCAGACGAGATGCTGTCGCCACGAACCAGTGTTCATCGAACCAATAAGCAGGCGGAGGCATCAGCAGGCAGGGTTCATCCCAATGGTGCATCTTACCTTCATCATTGCTGATCTGGTCGTAGAGCTCCCTGGAACATGCGGCAAGTCGGACGGTGTAGGTAACGTCCAGATGCGCAGCGATGAGGTCGATGTTGTCGCCGGTGAGAGCCTCCAAGTGGCCGTCCCCGCCGCCCCGGCAAAGCCTTGAATATTCCATCACGTGAAGATGGATTTAGGTGGATGGCGGATGCAACTGCGCTTGGGGTTTTCGGAGGAGAGGGCAAGCGCTATGGAAGGAACGATGCGCGCCGCGGCCGGCTGGGGTGAGGAGAGAAAGGTATAGTACTAATGATGCGGCGTGGTGGGGATCGAGATCCTGCGCGTGCGCGTGATTCTGGGAGGGTGAAGAAAAAGATGATAGACATGCAAGGGGCAAAACCTAGGCAGTACTCTAGGCTGCTGCTGCTGCGACTGGGCGCCGATTTGACAGTTGGTAGATGGTAGACTAGCACGCCACCCATCTATAAATTTGCGACGACTTTTGGTGCAGTGATGTCTCGTCACATCAGCTTGAGTAGAAAGGTTTTTTTTTACAGTTTCCAATACGATATATTTAGCGCGCCGATAATCGTATTACTCTATGCCAGAGACACGTACCTTAACACGTGGGCAGCATGCAACCGCGCGAGCACCAAAATGAAATTAGAGATGTTTTAGAGCAGAACTTCATTTTCAATGCATTCCTAGCTTGGTTTGGAAACCGGACGGAGCTTCAGTGACTTGATGCTTCCAAGTCTCATTGTGACTAGGTGCCACTATCTACCATCCATTCATGATCCAACGTTCCAAACTATCTGTTATTCCGAAGCTAAAAAAGAAAAACTATTCAGAAAATTTTGAAAAAAATCCAGTAATATGTAGATGCCTTGTTTTAAAATCTACAGTATGAATATTTCATCCCATTCGGACGACTAGCTTGTGATTAAATAGCTTCTTACGTATTCGAGCACTAGTTTAAACTAAATATATATTTGCTCACAAACCTATGATTCAAATCGAATGAAACTCCACCAAAATATAAATCGAAATATGCATGATTTACTGCAATGCTGAGCGGATAATTCAATCCCACGAAAAGACAATATGCTCCAAGACCAGTAATCTCTTCCCTAGCTTATCTGTACATAACTGACAGTGTCCTTAGAGAACATCTTGCAGCCTCAGTAAAGCCTCAGGTATGAACAAGAAGCATTTCCATTTACAGATCACGGTAAGAACCACAACCCAGGATCATCCTCATAGCCTATATCATCAAGGTTGCTCTCCAAAATGCTTATGTTTTTGGAAAGTTTTCTTGACGTTAGGGAAGATTCTGAAGGGCTTAGCTTCGCTACAATAGCAACAAATGGAAAATTTTCGCCACTAAAAAGAGTATCCCGCCATTTTAATATACACTTATTAGTAGTTGATCAATTGTGCATTGCAAAACACAAAGTTCAAATCAAATGTGTAACATACCAACAGAAAGTTAACTCGCAGTTTTACGAGCACATGGCGATATTAAGGTGATGAAGCAATATAAACATCAAAAGAAGAGGCAGAACAAGATCTCCTACTCAGGGGAACTCTTGCTGGACGCCGAGATATAGGTCGCTAGCTGTGCACGGAGATCCTCCTTCTCCTTGATAATCGCCTTAAGGACGGCGGTTTGTCCGCGCATTAGCACCCTCGAGATCTGCCTCTTGAGCTTTAATTTCAACCTCTGTTCCATGAGATACTTGATGAGGTTGCTTCCAGTATCCATCCATGTGACGCTCTTGTTGTTCAGTTCCACCCAGTAGGCGTTCTGCTGCTTAAGCATGCCGACGTATCGCGCAAGATAAAAGGAGATCTCCTTCTCCAACGCCAAAACTATGTGAAGACGATCACACTCCAGGGTGAGGGAGTGTTCATTCTCCAGCTGGCTGCCTATGTGGGCCTTGTTCTCCTCCTTTTGCTACAACAATCATTATGAGTATCAATTACCCGCAAACAATAGGAGTACTAATTTCTAGCATGGACATTGATAAAGGAATGGACAACACTCGGACGCTCCAAAAATACCACAGGGTTCATCAACACATAATTAATCGGAAAGCAGTGATTACATAAACTATAAAAAAACAAGTGGACAGAGGCATACAGCCTACCTGGCTTGGCCGGGAAACGGGGCCGAACTTAGCTTCGGACGGCCGGACTTGGGGCGCCACCGTCGTTGTGGTTACCGGGGAGACATTTGAACCGCCGGCCCTGTGAGATGTAAATAAATGTAAAAACGGTTAGAAAATAAGAATCAACTGAAGGACACCCCGCTAGAGACTTACCCGGACGAACCCTCGCCCTTGATGGTGGTGTTTGCATCATCATCATTCATCAATGTGACGCTCTGGTTATGCAGTTCGACACAAACGTGGTTCTGCTCATTAAGCCTGTCAAGCTCGACAGTAAAGGTATTGATGCCTTGCTGAAGATAAAGGCAGATCTTGTTCTCGGACGCCAAATCTACGTGAACAGGCTCAAACTCCGGGGTGAGGGAGAGTTCATTCCCCAGCTGGCTGCCTATGTGGGCCATGTTCACCTCCATTTGCTGCCACGATCATTGTATGGAAAAAAAGAATCCAACCAATTCATATATGAGTAATTGCACGCAAAAAAATAGGAGTACTACTAATTTCTAGCACAGATCTTGATACAGGAATGGACATCACTTGGACGCTCCACAAATAGCACAGTGTTCATCAACACATAATTAAAAGGAAAGCCGTGATTACATAAACTACTCCATCCGATCCCTTTTAGTACTCCGTAGTAGTAGTTAACACGGATTTAGTAAAGTTGTATTCTCCCTCTGATCCCTTTTAGTTGACTCGGATTTAGTACAAAGTTGTACTAGTACTAAATTTGAGTCAAATAAAATGGATCGGAGGGAGTACTAAATCTGAGTCTATTAAAATGGATTGGAGGGAGTATAAAAAAAAACAAGCTGGGAGTATACGGATAGAGATCAGGTGACATGCACCTTTTGCATGTCACCTGGTGACATGCGGCCTAAATCCAAATTTAAACATTGCGAAAAAATCTGAAAAAAATCATGCATGTTCACAGCACATATTAAGATAACCCCTAAAAATTTTTGATCAAAATTCGAAACACACATCGAGAAGCAAAAAAGAGAAATCTGTCAAAAGAAGAGGCAGAACAAGATCTCCTACTCAGTTTGATTTCTTGCTTTCATGTATGAGTTAATTTATTAACATGGCTTTCTACCCCCCCCCCCCACCACCCCACCCACACACACACACTCTCTCTCTCAAATGGGGGTGAGAGGAGAAGAAGGATGTTCGTAACTCAGGCCTCACCATCCTACCAGACTTTGGTCGTTGCCCAAGACATCCATGACCTAAAAAAATGACGTTGACTGTTTCATAGTCTACATTTTCACAAGCATTATACCATATATATTGGCCAAAATGTGATGTGTAGATTTTCTCGAATTGTACCGTATTTGGATTCATGTTTGACGTGTGAGCGGTTTTACTCAAAATTCAACTACATGTTCAAATTGCCAGTTCGGAAAATTTGAATGAAGAAAATATAGTTTAAATATTGAAATATATATATATGTGTGTGTGTGTGTGTGTGTGTGTTTTGTGCACTACCATTTTACGAATGTGGTGGGTCCTAGAATATTGAAGCTAATTCAAAAAAAAAAGTGCTAGCTTGAGTCATCGTATGAGATAAAATTGCTATACAAATAACAAACTTACAACCTTAAGGTAATTTAAAAAAGATTTATTTTCTTGCTTACACATGTGTGGTCATGTTGATTGCATTGTATATTAGTATGAACTTACTAATAATTATCCCCAATTTTGGCAGCAATGTCCATCTTACCGTTCACATATATTTTATTCAACTTCATTTCACACAAAAATACATTCTACTTTATTAGTGTAAAATAAGAGCTTTATGTGAGCTTTATTGTGAAGTGGCTACCTGAGAGAAGGGCCAAATTTTCAAGGTAACAATTTCGAAACATGGCATACTTCATAAGATGACCATTTAGGTGATATATATGTTGATTATTTCTCGATTTTGTAATATATGTGGGCTTATGTTGAGTTTTAACCAATTTTGGTCAATTTAAAATTGCATGTTCTTTAAAGTTCGGCATGAGTTTTGGTAGAAAATATGCAGATTTTACCATGGGAGGGTGTTATGCTCCATGCATGACAAAACTACAAAGAAAAGATGAACAATTTGTACAAATGGCGAAGCCGGTGAATTTGAAGCAAATTGAATGCAACCAAAGGAAATTCATTAAAACTAAAAAAAGATGAAGAGTTGACGAGGAAATGGTATGGCGATTTGAAAAGAAAATGAATCACTACATATGTGCATCTGGTCATAATAAACGAAAATGCCAAGTAGAGTTTCCAATTTTGTTCATAAAAATAGATCAAATTTGAACTAGATTTGTGATGTAGATTGGTCATAGAAACCGCTATAAGCCATCGCAATGTACGGAAGTGAATGATTCTAGGCATCCATATTTTAATTACTTCATGTAATGTAATTGAACAAGCTAGATTGGGTATTGCCCCATGAAATTGTACCACACATGCCAACAATAGTAAACCTGATTGCTTCCAAGTACGCCAACATTATGTGGCTTGATTAAATGTGCATTAAACTTAAAATGCCTGTTTATTTATTTTGTTTTAGTAGTCGTATGACAGTGAAGGATCCAGAGTTGCATTAATCGGCGAATTGGGTTACATATTACATAGACTAATTCATGGTAAACATAAAATACATCCAATCCCTCAACATTTTTAGATAAAGGTCTAAGTAGTTAAGATTGGAATATCAATCAGGTCCTTCCCCACCGAAGTAGATGACCACCTCCAACACTACGGCCGTCCTGACAAGAACCATCAGCA
This sequence comes from Lolium perenne, assembly GCF_019359855.2. Taxonomy (NCBI): domain Eukaryota; kingdom Viridiplantae; phylum Streptophyta; class Magnoliopsida; order Poales; family Poaceae; genus Lolium; species Lolium perenne. Next base: position 133,426,529 of record NC_067245.2, read on the forward strand.
AAACGTCTCTTTTAGTCCTTGTACTGAGTACTTTGAAGCCGGAAGCTCCAGACACACCCTTCATGTTATGGTGATGAAGCAATATAAACATCAAAAGAAGAGGCAGAACAAGATCTCCAACTCAGGGACACTTGGTGGACGCCGAGATATAGGTCGCTAGCTGTGCACGGAGATCCTCTTCTCCTTGCTAATCGCCCTGTCACAAGAAAAACAAATTAATTCAGCATTACTTAAATCCGCATTAGCATCGTCCCAATAAGATTGAGGGTAGTGTTATGTTCACTCACTCCTTATCGATGCGCAAATAGATAGTCAGCTGCTTCGATGATTCATTGCCGCACAGGTACCGCGGCGGCACCGAGAGGAACGAAGTGACATCTCCCAAAGAAACTGTGCCCGGAGTCGGGCTGCTCGTCGGCTCTAATACCGCCTTCACCACGTCAAACAAGTGTTCCCCGGTAAGCTTACGCGGCCCCGGCATCGGCGGGCCGTTCGCCCACATCGTCACCCTATACCGGGGCAAGTTGCACGCCGCCGGCCTGACGCACACGAAGGATACCGCGGTGTCCATGCCGCAAGGGTGGATGTGCAAGGCGAACACTGCGCCATCCGTCCCGTAGCCGATGAACTGTCGTTTTGGCGAGCCCGGTGCCGGCACCTTCAGATGAACCAATCCGAAGTCCTCGTCGTACGGGAACCTATCCACAACGGTCAAGTGGGCTTCTCTGAGGTGTAGGATGAACGGTACCTGCGAATCGGCGGGTCGCAGCCGGGGTGCGTGCAGAAGCAAGAGCCGTGCGGGCACGCCATCATGTGCTTGTCTTCCTCGTTGTAAGGGAACTCCCTCCCGCACCAGTCGTTGATGCACTGGATCGTCGGCTTCAGAGGCTGCTTCTTCGGCACAGGCAACTCCATAGTCTAAGATCTGATGAGGGATCGGAAAGGGGCGCGGGGGGTTGTGGCGGCGGCGGCGCGAGCGAGGGGGGAGCAGTGAAAAGCTGAGAACTGAGATGAGAGATTGATGTTTATGGAGATTGATGTTTCTTTATAGAGGGCTCTTCTTTTAACTGGAGCCTCTAGACTGGTGGACACATGACCTGTGCTCACTGAAGTGTGCGACCTCATGCATGGGAACCACACGTAAGTGACAGACCAGTTGGTGTACTCGGGTGATTATTATAATGTATTAGTACTCCATAGTTTCCTATGAATCCAAGGGTAGGAAAGCCAAGTTATCTCATTTACAAGACATTATTTTTTCCATGAAGCCAAGTTAACTCATCAATCAATTGGTATATTTTGGTTATATTCAAACTTTTACTTGAAACTAGTTGGTCATGCCATTCTACTACTCGCTTAAAACTTTTACTGCGGGAAGGGAGGGGGGTGATGCTACCCTGAATTTGTGGTACCCAAAAAAAACTCGGAAATACGAGCGATGCATCAAAAATAAACACATTCATCCCCCTCCCCCAGTGATTTGACCTACATTTGAAATCAAGGCACACGTGATTCAAAAAAAGGCAATCTAAAAACATGGATTATTCATCATTTTGTACATATATATAGGGAAAATACCAAACATGCCATACCAGTGTTTTAGAGAAGAACCCTCAATTAGATTGGCACCATGTTGGACTTCGTCCAACTAAATTTCCTCCCACATGCATGTGAGCTTCGTACCACTACACAAGAACCATGCCATACTTTTGAATCATGGCCCAATTTTATGTATATATTTGAACTTTTCATCATGCACGCATGAATACTTTGCAAAATATGTGCATTTTGGGTTGTCGCCCGTAAATGTGTTTTTGCTTGTCTACCACCAATCAAGTTTTCATTCGCGGGGAAACATGCATGACAGGATGACCATTTCCAAGGTTTCATGAATTATCTCAATGTGCATCCATATATATACAATTTCTTGGGCTAAATCCGATAAAATGCAAATTTGATACAGTGTGTAGATAAAGTACAGATCAAACTAATAATTTAAAAAATACATGGGTGTGTGACCTGAATGTGTGGATCGAGCCAAGTACATTTTATATAATAATGGCCAAACACATGCACTGCACCCTCCTACTAGAACAAATTAAAACAAAAAGGGCGAGAGCATCATGAGATTGCTCGACGTATCTAAATTTCAAAACAAGCCGAATTAATAAGTTATTGTGGGGCTTGATAGAAAAGATCAAAACAAAGCATGCATAGTCATATCATTTGTGGTTCATAATACCTCTATGGATAATACCAAATAAACATGGCATATATACACTTCTATTTTTAAGACAAGAACCCTGCATATTTTTTTGCAACATGTATTTGAGGCCTCGCTTACCCAGAAGTGTGTGTGGGAGCATTGCATGCTACGAGAAAACAATGCCAAACATTTGAATCGCATGACTCATTTTTTTGGTAGTGATATATAGGTTTATGGTTTATATACAAGGTTTTGTGTTAGGGTCTAGGGGTTTAATATAATTAGGGTTTAGGGTTTATAGATATTGACATCATCTGTTTCATTTCACATTTGTGATGTACAATACTACATACCTAAGTAAAATCGATCATTCTTAGTCACTCCAAAATGAAGCTCGTGGTCGGGAGGTTTATGGAATTTACATGTTTGAAACCCAATACCACTTCTCTTCATGCTTGACTTCATAATTAATTTAGACAGAGTTTACGGTTAGGGGGTAGATACATGATTTTTCTGGTTTGAATATATCTAGATCGACCTTTGTACGTTTATCAACTTGAAAGCTTAATGTATAACATAAGAAGACTATGTGCTTTGGTTTTTCATTTTTCATTTTTTTATTTTTATGCCCATTTGAATTTTGGTCAAATCCTAGGTTAATTTGACCAAGAGTTAAACACGTTTAAAACATGAATATGAAAAAGTAAGCATGTATCCTTCTTAATTAGTCACTCCAAAATGAAGCTCGTGGGAGGTTTTTGAATTTCCATGTTTGAAACCAAAAAACAACTTCTCTTCCTGCATGCTTGCCTTCATAAGACAGAGTTTAGGGTTAGGGGTAGATATATATATGATTTTATGGTTTGAATATGTCTAGACCTTGTTTATCAACTTGAATAATGCTTACTATATATATGACATAAGAATGCTATGTCCTTTGTTTTTCATTCTTTTGATTTTTTTCTGAATTTTTATGCCCATTTGAATCTTTTGGTCAAATCCTAGGTTTGACCCAGATTTAAACAAGTTTAAAACATGAAAATGAAAAGGGAAGCTTGTATCCTTCTTAGTCACTCTAAAATGAAGTTTTAGGGAGGTTTTTGAAATTTCCATGTTTGAAACCCAAAACCACTTCTCTTCATGCTTGAGTTCATAAGACAGAGATTAGGGTTAGAGGTGGTAGATACATGATTTGTATGTTTTGAATATGTCTAGAGACCTTGTTTATGATTACTATATATATGACATAATAAGACCTTGGTTTTTCATATTTTTTTTGATTTTTTTGAATTTTTATGCCCATTTGAATCTTGGTCAAATTCTAGGTTTGGCCAAGATTTGAACAAGTTTAAATCATGAATATGAAAAATTAAGCATCTATCCTTCTTAGTCACTCCAAAACTCTTGGGAGGGTTTTTGAAATTTCCATGTTTGAGACCAAAACCACTTCTCTTCATGCATGCTTGACTTCATAAGACAGAGTTTAGGGTTAGGGGTAGATATATACATGATTTTCTGGTTTGAATATGTCTAGACCTTGTTTATCAACTTGAATGCTTACTATATATATGACATAAGAATGCTATGTCCTTTTTTTTCATTCTCTTGATTTTTTCTGAATTGTTATGCCCATTTGAATCTTTTGGTCAAATCCTAGGTTTGACCAATATTTAAACAAGTTTAAAACAAGAAAATGAAAAGGTAATCATGGATCCTTCTTAGTCACTCTAAAATGAAGCTTTTGGGATGTTCTTGAAATTTCCATGTTTGAAACCCAAAACGACTTCTTTTCATGCTTGACTTCATAAGACAGAATTTAGGGGTTAGGGGTAGATACATGATTTGTCTAGTTTGAATATGTCTAGACATTGTTTATCAATTTTAATGCTTACTATATGACATAAGAAGACTATGTGCTTTGCTTACTATATGACATAAGAAGACTATGTGATATGACCAAGATAATTTAAATAAGTTTAAAACATGAAAATGAAAAGGGAAGCTTGTATCCTTCTTAGTCACTCGAAAATGGAACTTTTTTGGGAAGTTTTTGAAATTTCCATGTTTGAAACCCAAAACCACTTCTCTTCATGCTAGACTTCATAAGACAAAGTTTAGGGGTTAGGGGGTAGATACATGGTTTGTCTAGTTTGAATATGTCACCTTGTTTATCAAATTGAATGCTTACTAGCTACATGACATAATAAGAAGACTATGTACTTTGGTTTTTCATTTTCTATTTTTTTAAATTTTCTGCCCATTTGAATCTTGGTCAAATCCTAGGTTTGACCATGATTTAAACAAGTTTAAAACATGAATATGAAAAATTAAGCATCTATCATTCTTAAGTCACTCCAAAATGTAACTCTTGGGAGGGTTTTTGAAATTTCCATGTTTGAAACCAAAAACCACTTCTCTTCATGCTTGACTCTCATAAAATCGACCGAGATTAGGGTTAGGGCGTAGATACATGATTTGTCTGGTTTGAATACGTCCAAACATTGTTTATCAACTTGAATGCTTACTATATGACATAAGAAGACTATATGCTTTTAAAATTCAAACATATGGTAAGCATTCTTATGTCATATAGTAAGCATTCAAGTTGATAAACAAGGTTTGGACATATTCAAACAAGACAAATCATGTATCTACCACCTAACCCTAAACTCGGTCAATTTTATGAAAGTCTAGCATGAAGAGAAGTGGTTTTTTGTTTCAACATGGAAATTTCAAAAATCCTCCCAAGAGTTACATTTTGGAGTGACTTAAGAAGGATAGATGCTTAATTTTCATATTCATGTTTTAAACTTGTTTAAATCATGGTCAGACACCTAGGATTTGACCAAGATTCAAATGGGTAGAAAAATTAAAAAAATCAGAAAAATAAAAAACAAATTATATAGTCTTCTTATGTCATGTAGTAAGCATTCAAGTTGATAAACAAGGTCTAGACATATTCAAACTAGACAAATCAGTATTTGAATTTTTATACCCATTTGAATCTTGGTCAAATCCTAGGTTTCACCAAGATTTGAATAAGTTTAAAACATGAATATGAAAAAGTGAGCATGTATGCTTCTCAGTCACTCTAAAATGTAGCTCTTGTTGGGAGGGTTTTTGAAATTTCCATGTTTGAAACCAAAAACAACTTCTCTTCCTGCATGCTTGCCTTCATAAGACAGAGTTTAGGGTTAGGGGTAGATATATACATGATTTTCTGGTTTGAATATGTCTAGACCTTGTTTATCAACTTGAATAATGCTTACTATATATATGACATAAGAATGCTATGTCCTTTGTTTTTCATTCTTTTGATTTTTTTCTGAATTTTTATGCCCATTTGAATCTTTTGGTCAAATCCTAGGTTTGGCCAAGATTTAAACAAGTTTAAAACATGAAAATGAAAAGGGAAGCTTGTATCCTTCTTAGTCACTCTAAAATGAAGTTTTTGGGGTTTTTTTGAAATTTCCATGTTTGAAACCCAAAACCACTTCTCTTCATGCTTGAGTTCATAAGACAGAGTTTAGGGTTAGGTGGTAGATACATGATTTGTATGTTTTGAATATGTCTAGAGACCTTGTTTATGATTACTATATATATGACATAATAAGACCTTGGTTTTTCATATTTTTTTTGATTTTTTGAATTTTTATGCCCATTTGAATCTTGGTCAAATTCTAGGTTTGGCCAAGATTTGAACAAGTTTAAATCATGAATTTGAAAAATTAAGCATCTATCCTTCTTAGTCACTCCAAAACTCTTGGGAGGGTTTTTGAAATTTCCATGTTTGAGACCAAAACCACTTCTCTTCATGCATGCTTGACTTCATAAGACAGAGTTTAATTAGGGTTAAGTTAGGGGTAGATATATACATGATTTTCTGGTTTGAATATGTATAGGCCTTGTTTATCAACTTGAATGCTTACTATATATATATGACATAAGAATGCTATGTCCTTTGTTTTTTCATTCTCTTGATTTTTTCTGAATTGTTATGCCCATTTGAATCTTTTGGTCAAATCATAGGTTTGACCAATATTTAAACAAGTTTAAAACAAGAAAACGAAAAGGTAATCATGGATCCTTCTTAGTCACTCTAAAATGTAGCTTTTGGGATGTTCTTGAAATTTACATGTTTGAAACCCAAAACCACTTCTCTTCATGCTTGACTTCATAAGACGGAATTTAGAGGTTAGGGGTAGATACATGATTTGTCTAGTTTGAATATGTCTAGACCTTGTTTATCAATTTTAATGCTTACTATATGACATAAGAAGACTATGTGCTTTGCTTACTATATGACATAAGAAGACTATGTGATTTGACCAAGATAATTTAAACAAGTTTAAAACATGAAAATGAAAAGGGAAGCTTGTATCCTTCTTAGTCACTCGAAAATGGAACTTTTTTTGGGAGGTTTTTGAAATTTCCATGTTTGAAACCCAAAACCACTTCTCTTCATGCTTGACTTCATAAACATGAAAAGGAAGACTATTTGCTAACGGAGGGAGTAAGCATTCTTGCTATCAAAAGTACCAAACGATGCATACCAAAATGATTTTTTAGAGGAATACTAGTTCAGATTATTTAATTTTATATTAGCAGGCCAAAATCGAACCCCGTAGTTGCATTTTCTGAAATTGATCCGTAGTACTGTGCAGAACCCTAGTTTAACTTATTAATAGATTCGTAGGTCGATTTTTTTTACGTTTTTATTATTATTACTAGGCAGCACATGTGTTTTCCCGTCCAGTGAAACTCTTTCATTTCATTTTTATTTTCCACAAGGTCGGGAATCGGAGGAAGAGGGATCACACGGGAGGAGACGAAGGGAGAGCAGTCACGGGGCCCCACTTATTTATGGTGTCTACATTTTTCAGGTGATTTGACTGTTGTGCAGGGTTGTCAGTGCGCAGAGGGTGCGAGCGAGCGAGGCCGAGAATGAGAGAGATTTTTTTTTGTTGGAGGGACAACCGAACGATCCTGAAGGACCCAGATTTCCAATACGCATCAGAGAGCAGTTTACAGCATGAAACAAAATAAATAGGAAATTACGTCTAAATCCCTAAGATTTACATGGTAGACCCCAGGCTGAAAGCAAGAAATGCGATCGGGTCCTTAACAGCCACCGTCCGGATTGATCCTCGTCGCAGCCGGGCACGAACCACTTGGCGCGACCAAATCGCCATGGCTAAAGAGCCTGCACACCATGGCCTCCGAGCTGAGCTAGAAACGCCCTGCCAAAACCGGCAGCCAACGGAGGTGGATAATTGGAGAGAGAGAGAGAGAGTCTTGATGCATCTCGCTTGGCAAAGAATATGGCTGGGAGTTTGCTTACCTAGCGTACGTGACTTGTGCTCACTGAAGTGTGGGACCTCACGCATGGGAACCACACATAAGTGACAGACTTGTTGCTCTAATAACTCAGGTGATTATTATACTGTATTAGTACATAGTTTCCTATAGATCCTTCTTAGTCACTCCAAAATGAAGCTTTTGGGAGGTTTTTGAATTTTCCATGTTTGAAACCAAAAACCACTTCTCTTCATGCATGCTTGACTTCATAAGACAGAGTTTAGCTAGGGTTAGGGGTAGATACATGATTTTCCTGGTTTGAATATGTCTAGACCTTGTTTATCAACTTAATTGAATGCTTACTATATGACATAAGAAGACTACGTGTGATGAGGTCTAAGACCCCGTGTGTGGCCCGATCTCGCGGATTGACTTCGAAACCAAGGGGAGAGATGGGAGAACGCGAGGAACACGAAGAACACGACGAACACGAGGAACTCCGAGACTCACGCACGCACACCAACCCGATACACCCGATGCTTACCTCCGTGGCTCGATGGACCACGCCAATAGAATCTCCGAGGAAGAGGCCGTGGCAGAATTCCCGGAGAGAGATTGGGGTTGGAGAGGAAGAGCTTGGTGAGGGAGAGAGAGTAACTTGTACTAGAATCTCACTCAACAAGATCAAAGTCAACAACCAAGGTGCCTTGATTACAGAGGGATGATACCCAAGGGAGACTAAGCTCAAAGGTAGGTTTGAGTTCAAAACAAGTCTAAGGGGTAAAGGAGGGGTCCCAGCTACTTATATAGGCACACATGGCCAGCAAGGGCGAACAGGTACGCGAATGGATAAGTTAAGGCAGTTTGGTGGGGCATTCCCGTCAGATCCGGTTTGGGTCCGGTCTGACTGGGCCAGTGACCGGGCTGTCCGGTCATGGATCCGGTTGACCGGGCGCAAACCGGACTTCTGCGAGGAATCCGGTCCTGGGTCCGGTCGTCGTCCGGTACGAGGGGGCTGGTCCGGTTTGCGCCCGGTTGACCGGATCGTGGACCGGGCGTCCGGTTGCGGGTCCGGTCTGACCGGGCCTGTGACCGGCCAGCCTCCGTCTCTTCCTTGGAGCGCTTCGAGCGACGTCGGCTTCGGCTTCAAGATCATCTCCATGTCCAATGGCTTCCCTTCCTCTCTTGACCTTGGCGTCTCCTCCTCTCCGGGGTCTTGGTGCGCCTTGTACCTAATGACACATAGCACGTCGGCATGAGGTAGCAATCCATCCAAAGGGGTACCAAGATCAAGGGTGGTGAGGAGCGAGTTCACCTCATCATGTAGAGCCTTGACTCGGGCTCGTGTCATCGGTCCACTTGGGGGACTTGTTGGTCTTGGTGTGGAGGTGACCGAAGGCCACCCCGCATCATCTCCCCCCCCCCTTGGGAAAGAGTCGTCCTCGACTCTTGTTCCTCCTCATCTTCATGATATGGCGACAAGTCCGCAACGTTGAATGTGTTGCTCACCAAGTACTTGGAGGTGGGGATGTCGATGACGTAAGCGTTGTTGTTGATGCGTTTGAGGACCTTGAAGGGACCATCTCCTCGTGGCTTGAGCTTCGAGTTGCGTTCATGAGGGAACCTTTCCTTCCGGAGGTGGATCCAAACGAGGTCGCCTTCTTGAAATATGCGTTCCTTCTTCTTGGCGTTGAGGCGGGTAGCTTGACGAAGGACATGTTCTTGAATGGTAGCTCTTGTTTCTTCATGTAACTTCTTCACGGCGGCGGTGCGCTTGTCGAAATCCATGTTGATCCGCTCATGAAGGGGGAGCGGGAGTATGTCGAGTGCCGTGAGCGGCTCAAACCCGTAGACAACCATGAAGGGACTCCTTGATGTAGTCGAGTGCTTGGCGCGGTTGTAGGCGAACTCCGCGTGTGGAAGGCATTCCTCCCATGACGTCAAGTTCTTCTTCACGAGGATGCGTAGGAGGGTGGAGAGGCTTCGATTGACCACTTCCGTTTGGCCGTCCGTTTGCGGGTGCGAGGATGATGAGAATAAGAGCTTCACTCCAAACTTTGCCATGAGCGACTTCCAAAGATAACTCATGAACTTGACGTCTCGATCCGACACAATGCTTTGCGGTACTCCATGTAGGCGAACAATTTCCCTGAAAAACAATGAAGCAATGTGTGAAGCATCGTCGCTCTTATGGCAAGGTATGAAATGAGCCATCTTAGAGAATTTATCCACTACAACAAAGATGTAATCATGACCATGCTTAGTGCGAGGTAAGCCTAGAACGAAATCCATGCTAATATCGGTCCATGGTGCATGTGGAATAGGCAATGGAGTGTAAAGGCCATAAGGGTTGGAGGTAGACTTAGCTTGTAAGCATGTGGTGCACCGGTGGCAAAGGCATTCGACGTCGCGGTACATTCTTGGCCAATAGTAGTGGGTTGAGAGCATGGCATATGTCTTCTCACGACCGAAGTGTCCCATAATACCACCTCCATGTGACTCTTGCAAAAGCAATTTTCGAAGCGAAGACTCGGGAATGCAAATCTTGTTAGCTTTAAACAAGTAGCCATCATGCAAATAGAAATCATCCACTCCTCGTTCAACGGAGCACTTCTCAAAGATGGGAGCAAAGAAAGAATCGGAAGGATAGAGTTCTTTGATCTCTTCAAGTCCCAAAATATGAAAATCCAAACGAGTTAGCAAAAGGGTGTTTTCGCGGGAAAGAGCATCCGCCACAACATTGTCCTTGCCCTTCTTGTATTTGATCACATATGGAAAGGACTCAATGAACTCGACCCATTTTGCATGTCGTTTGTTCAAGTTGTGTTGGCTTTTCAAATATTTCAACGACTCATGGTCGGAATGAATGATAAACTCTTTTGGCCAAAGATAGTGTTGCCAAACTTCAAGAACACGAACCAAAGCGTAGAGCTCCTTGTCATATATAGGATAGTTGAGGCGTGCGCCATCTAACTTCTCACTATAATATGCCACGGGTTTGCCCTCTTGCATAAGAACACCACCAATACCAAGCCCACTTGCATCACACTCAATCTCAAAAGTTTTTGCAAAATTTGGAAGAACAAGAAGGGGAGCTTCGGTAAGGCGTTTCTTCAACTCATCAAAAGCATTTTGTTGGGCCTTGCCCCAAACAAACGGAACATTCTTCTTGGTAAGCTCATTCAAAGGGCAAGCAATGGTGTTAAAATCTTTCACAAAGCGGCGGTAAAACCCGGCAAGTCCATGAAAACTTCGGACTTGGCCAACATTTGTAGGGGTAGGCTAATTATGGATGGCCTCCACCTTGGAAGAATCAACTTCAATCCCATTAGCGGAAACCACAAAGCCAAGGAAAACCAATTTGTTTTGAGCAAAGGTGCACTTGGGGAGGTTAGCATAAAGCTTTTCATTACGCAAGATGCACAAGACCTCTCTCACATGTTGCACATGGTCCTCGAGACTTTTGCTATAGATGAGAATATCATCGAAATAGACAACCACGCTCTTGCCAATGACAGGACGCAAGATGTGATTCATGAGGCGCATGAAAGTAGATGGAGCATTGGAAAGACCGAAAGGCATAACGAGCCATTCATAGAGACCGAGTTTGGTCTTGAATGCCGTTTTCCATTCATCACCAATAGCCATGCGGATTTGATGGTAACCACTACGCAAATCGACTTTAGAGAAAATCGTGGCACCACTAAGTTCATCAAGCATGCCATCTAAACGCGGAATGGGATGGCGGTAACGGACGGTAATGGCATTGATGGGGCGACAATCCATACACATCCGTTGCGTCTCATCCGGTTTAGGCACAAGAATCACGGGAACCGCACAAGGGCTAAGGCTTTCGCGGACGTACCCTTTGGCGAGGAGATCTTGTATTTGGCGTTGTATCTCCTTTGTCTCTTCGGGGTTGGTGCGGTAGGCGGCACGGTTTGGGAGCGGAGCGCCGGGTATGAGGTCGATGTGGTGTTCTATGCCTCGGAGTGGTGGTAGTCCATGAGGGAGCTCGTCGGGGAAGACGTCTTGAAATTCCTGCAAAAGAGACAACAAAGACGGAGGAATGTTGGTTAAGTCGTTAGTCGTCGACGAGGGTCCCTTGCATATGAGCACATAGTGCAATATGGTGGATGGGTTCTCTTGGAGCTCTCTCCACTCACTCTTGGTGGCTAGAAGGACACTCTTGGACTCACTCATGTATGGCTTGTGGCGCTCACTATCTTTGTGGTGGGTCGCTCCCTCTCCTCTCATCTCACTATGGTGGGTGCGGAGTTGTGCCCTTGCTAAAGCCTTCGCATTATCCGCGATGATTTGGCTAGGAGTCATCGGGCGCAACTCGAACTTCTTGTCGTTGACCTTGAAGGTGTATGTGTTGGAGAGTCCATCATGTGTAGCCTTCTTGTCATATTGCCAAGGGCGGCCAAGCAACATGTGGCACACCGTCATGGGTACCACGTCACACTCGATAGTGTGCTCATAAGGGCCGATCTTGAAGTTGACGGTGACGGTATGTTGTATCTTGACGTTGCCCTTGTCTCTCAACCATTGGATATGGTAAGGGTGAGGATGCTTGCGGAGGGTGAGGTTGAGCTTCTCACACAACTCGGTGCTTGCAAGGTTATGGCAACTTCCACCATCTATGATGACCTTGATCGACTTGCCACCAATTCCGGCACGGGTTTGGAAGATGTTACACCGTTGTTCTTCCATAGCATGAGGTTGTGTTGTTAGCACCCTAGTGACCACAAGTGAGGGACTTGGGTCATGCTCACATAAGAGAGGATCTTCTCCACTTTCTTGCTCATAAGCTTCTTCGCTTTCCACGGTGGCTTGCACAAGGGCTTCATATTCATCCTCATCAAGCGTCTCGATGTCACCATTCTCCATAGTGATCATAACCTTGGTGTTCTTGCACTCAAACGATTTGTGACCTTGGGTGCCACACTTGAAGCAAGTGACACTAGAGGGTCCCGTGGATGCCTTAGAGGAGGCGGTGGAGGAGACCGTTTGCTTCATGCGACTTTGGATAGTCGGTTTCTTGGATGGTGTAGAGGACACGTCGGCCTTGGCACTTGTAGCATGAGGAATTGATGTAGTAGGAGGAGTCGATGTAGCGAGCTTGGAGGAGAAATAGGTCTTGGCCTTGGAGTACTTGATGTCCTCAATCACTTGGCGCTCGGCCTTCGATGCTTGGTGGACCAACTCAACCATGTTGGAGTAGGGTTGGAACTCGACGATCCTCTTGATGGGGTAAGTGAGGCCATTGAAGAAGCGAGCAATGGTTTGTTCCTCGGACTCTTGGATGTTGGCTCGCATCATAGTGAGCTCCATCTCCTTGTAGAACTCCTCAACGGTCTTGGTGCCTTGCTTCAACTTTTGGAGCTTGTTGAAGAGGTCGGTCATGTAGTGCGTGGGGACAAAACGAGCATGCATCTCTTTCTTCATTTCTTCCCAAGTGTCAATAGGAGGTTCACCCTTCTCTTCTCGAAGAGTGAGGACTTGCTCCCACCAAGTGTTGGCGTAGTCTTCAAACTCAAGAGACGCCATAGCCACCTTCTTGGCACCGGAGTAGTTGTGGATGTGGAATATCTTGTCAACCTTGAGTGCCCATGAGAGGTAGGCCTCGGCATCTTCTTCTCCCTTGAACTTTGGCATGGTGAACTTGAGTCTTCCAAACATGTTCTCTTCATCCTCCAAGGTTCTTCTACGAGGAGGGGCGAATTCATCTCTTGCGGCTTGAGGAGGAAGAGGAGGTCTTCTACGACCAACCATAGCATTGGGTTGGCGTTGGAGGTGCACACTTGCTTCACTTGGTTCACGGTGAGGATGTGGTTGAAGATCTTGTCGTGGTTGTTGACGATGCTCAAGGTTGGGTCTCTCATCTTGATCATGGTGTGGCTCTCCTCGTCCACGTTGGTCATTGCGAGGGTGGCGACGGAGATCTCGCCGAGGTTGATCTTGAGGACCTTGGTCTTGGGGATGGCCATCACGCCCATGGTGGGCATGGCGATCCGCTTGGTGACGATCTTGTTGAAGGACTTGGTCTTGTGGAGGACGCTCATGTGGGCGAGCATGGCGATGGATTTCTCCGCGCCTAGAGTTGGAGCGAGAGTCTTCATGACGAGCTTGTGGGCGATGAGGTCGATGATGGTCTTCATGCCTTGAGGACGAGCTTGAGGACGAAAGGCCACCATGAGAGTAATAATCTTGTGGCGAGCTTGAGGACGATGAAGTAGAGCGGTGTCAACGATGACGACCCAAGTTGGTGATGGCGCGCTCGAGGCTATCCATGCGCCGCTCCATGTTGGCATCATTGGCCGCCATTTGGCCATTCAAGTTGTCCGTAGCTTCACGAAGAAGAGCCAAGTCTTGGTTCACGGCGGAGAAGTTGTGAGCCACCTCATCGTATTGCTCATCGATGCGGGTCTCGAAGAGGGTGAGTTGCTCCTTGAACTCTTGTCGTTGCGTCCATAGGTTGTGTTGAGTAGCCAACCTCTCGGTGTTGCGAAGGATCTCTTCATCCCTATTGGTATCTCCGTTCCTATCCATGATGGAAAGACAAGAACTATGTTGTGTATGTTAGTGGAAGGAGACTACCTCGCACTCTTACCAAGGTAAGATAGTATTGAGGCAATCCACCAAGCCGAAAGCAAGATCAAGTGTATCGGGAACACACGCAAAACCACACGCAAAAGCTAGCAAATATGGTGTTAGGCGAGTGTTGTGGAAAGCCAAAAGACAAATCCAAGATCGAGTATGTTGTTAAAAGTGGGTGAGGTCCAAAAATCCAAATGTCAATGTGAAGATCACTATAAACACGGAAAAAGGTGTGGAACACACACACGAGATAAGCGGGGTTAGTGCGACCAAAAGTGAGCGGAAAAGTGTATGTATAAGTGCTCGGTGTCACACTAACACAAGGAGAGCCAAAGCTTCGGTTGCAAAGGAAGAGACAACAAGATTCACACGCGGCCTCTCTTCTCCTATCTCTCTTTGCTTAAAAGCTTTTTCTCTTTTGTATATGGTGGCACTTGCACTCGTTTGTATCTTTGGTGGCACGTGGACACTTTTGTATGTATGGGCGTATGGATGTATGGATGTATGGATGTATGGTGCTACTCGCACTCTTTTTGTGTTTTTGGAGCTTTTTCACGCACTATGTTAGCGTTAGCCTCGCTTTTGCTATCTTGCAACACGAGTGTTTGCTTGGATGCCTTACTCAACGCGACACACACACCTCACAATGCGGGGCCACGTGCAATGTCTCGCAACACTAGACAAGCAATGCTCGATGGGATAGATCGCAAAAGGAAGAGGGGTTACAAGGTGAAAGCTGCAAGTTATACCTGCGATGATGGTGGTGGTGGTGGTGGTGGTGGAGATCGCCGGAAAACGAGGTCGAAGGGGGAGCGAAGATGCGCCCGGTCTGGGGCCCGGTTGGACCGGATCCTGGACCGGCCTGTCCGGTTGCCGCCCGGTCGACCGGGTTCTAGGCTGGCTCATCCGGTCGTGGGCCCGGTTGACCGGGTTCGAAACCGGATTTCGCGAGCTGGAGCTTTCTCTCTCCTGTTCTTCCCCAAACCAAATCCAAAAGAGCAAAACAAAGAGCAACGATGGAATTGGAGGCTCAAAGTTGGGGAAATAGTAGATCAAGCACAACAACACCAGATCCACGGACCAAAACCACTCAAAACGCAACCAAATCACAGATCGGTCAAGAGGCAATTTGGGGCTATTTTTGGGGATTTTTTTGAAAATTTTCTAGGAACGAAATCGAGTGGGTGGAAGGTCAAATCCGCGGTAACCAAGAGCTGCTGATACCATATGATGAGGTCTAAGACCCCGTGTGTGGCCCGATCTCGCGGATTGACTTCGAAACCAAGGGGAGAGATGGGAGAACGCGAGGAACACGAAGAACACGACGAACACGAGGAACTCCGAGACTCACGCACGCACACCAACCCGATACACCCGATGCTTACCTCCGTGGCTCGATGGACCACGCCAATAGAATCTCCGAGGAAGAGGCCGTGGCAGAATTCCCGGAGAGAGATTGGGGTTGGAGAGGAAGAGCTTGGTGAGGGAGAGAGAGTAACTTGTACTAGAATCTCACTCAACAAGATCAAAGTCAACAACCAAGGTGCCTTGATTACAGAGGGATGATACCCAAGGGAGACTAAGCTCAAAGGTAGGTTTGAGTTCAAAACAAGTCTAAGGGGTAAAGGAGGGGTCCCAGCTACTTATATAGGCACACATGGCCAGCAAGGGCGAACAGGTACGCGAATGGATAAGTTAAGGCAGTTTGGTGGGGCATTCCCGTCAGATCCGGTTTGGGTCCGGTCTGACCGGGCCAGTGACCGGGCTGTCCGGTCATGGATCCGGTTGACCGGGCGCAAACCGGACTTCTGCGAGGAATCCGGTCCTGGGTCCGGTCGTCGTCCGGTACGAGGGGGCTGGTCCGGTTTGCGCCCGGTTGACCGGGACTGTGACCGGGGCGTCCGGTTGCGGGTCCGGTCTGACCGGGCCTGTGACCGGCCAGCCCCCGTCTCTTCCTTGGAGCGCTTCGACCGACGTCGGCTTCGGCTTCAAGATCATCTCCATGTCCAATGGCTTCCCTTCCTCTCTTGACCTTGGCGTCTCCTCCTCTCCGGGGTCTTGGTGCGCCTTGTACCTAATGACACATAGCACGTCGGCATGAGGTAGCAATCCATCCAAAGGGGTACCAAGATCAAGGGTGGTGAGGAGCGAGTTCACCTCATCATGTAGAGCCTTGACTCGGGCTCGTGTCATCGGTCCACTTGGGGGACTTGTTGGTCTTGGTGTGGAGGTGACCGAAGGCCACCCCGCATCATCTCCCCCCCCCCCTTGGGAAAGAGTCGTCCTCGACTCTTGTTCCTCCTCATCTTCATGATATGGCGACAAGTCCGCAACGTTGAATGTGTTGCTCACCAAGTACTTGGAGGTGGGGATGTCGATGACGTAAGCGTTGTTGTTGATGCGTTTGAGGACCTTGAAGGGACCATCTCCTCGTGGCTTGAGCTTCGAGTTGCGTTCATGAGGGAACCTTTCCTTCCGGAGGTGGATCCAAACGAGGTCGCCTTCTTGAAATATGCGTTCCTTCTTCTTGGCGTTGAGGCGGGTAGCTTGACGAAGGACATGTTCTTGAATGGTAGCTCTTGTTTCTTCATGTAACTTCTTCACGGCGGCGGTGCGCTTGTCGAAATCCATGTTGATCCGCTCATGAAGGGGGAGCGGGAGTATGTCGAGTGCCGTGAGCGGCTCAAACCCGTAGACAACCATGAAGGGACTCCTTGATGTAGTCGAGTGCTTGGCGCGGTTGTAGGCGAACTCCGCGTGTGGAAGGCATTCCTCCCATGACGTCAAGTTCTTCTTCACGAGGATGCGTAGGAGGGTGGAGAGGCTTCGATTGACCACTTCCGTTTGGCCGTCCGTTTGCGGGTGCGAGGATGATGAGAATAAGAGCTTCACTCCAAACTTTGCCATGAGCGACTTCCAAAGATAACTCATGAACTTGACGTCTCGATCCGACACAATGCTTTGCGGTACTCCATGTAGGCGAACAATTTCCCTGAAAAACAATGAAGCAATGTGTGAAGCATCGTCGCTCTTATGGCAAGGTATGAAATGAGCCATCTTAGAGAATCTATCCACTACAACAAAGATGGAATCATGACCATGCTTAGTGCGAGGTAAGCCTAGAACGAAATCCATGCTAATATCGGTCCATGGTGCATGTGGAATAGGCAATGGAGTGTAAAGGCCATAAGGGTTGGAGGTAGACTTAGCTTGTAAGCATGTGGTGCACCGGCGGCAAAGGCGTTCGACGTCGCGGTACATTCTTGGCCAATAGTAGTGGGTTGAGAGCATGGCATATGTCTTCTCTCGACCGAAGTGTCCCATAATACCACCTCCATGTGACTCTTGCAAAAGCAATTTTCGAAGCGAAGACTCGGGAATGCAAATCTTGTTAGCTTTAAACAAGTAGCCATCATGCAAATAGAAATCATCCACTCCTCGTTCAACGGAGCACTTCTCAAAGATGGGAGCAAAGAAAGAATCGGAAGGATAGAGTTCTTTGATCTCTTCAAGTCCCAAAATATGAAAATCCAAACGAGTTAGCAAAAGGGTGTTTTCGCGGGAAAGAGCATCCGCCACAACATTGTCCTTGCCCTTCTTGTATTTGATCACATATGGAAATGACTCAATGAACTCGACCCATTTTGCATGTCGTTTGTTCAAGTTGTGTTGGCTTTTCAAATATTTCAAGGACTCATGGTCGGAATGAATGATAAACTCTTTTGGCCAAAGATAGTGTTGCCAAACTTCAAGAACACGAACCAAAGCGTAGAGCTCCTTGTCATATATAGGATAGTTGAGGCGTGCGCCATCTAACTTCTCACTATAATATGCCACGGGTTTGCCCTCTTGCATAAGAACACCACCAATACCAAGCCCACTTGCATCACACTCAATCTCAAAAGTTTTTGCAAAATTTGGAAGAACAAGAAGGGGAGCTTCGGTAAGGCGTTTCTTCAACTCATCAAAAGCATTTTGTTGGGCCTTGCCCCAAACAAACGGAACATTCTTCTTGGTAAGCTCATTCAAAGGGCAAGCAATGGTGTTAAAATCTTTCACAAAGCGGCGGTAAAACCCGGCAAGTCCATGAAAACTTCGGACTTGGCCAACATTTGTAGGGGTAGGCTAATTATGGATGGCCTCCACCTTGGAAGAATCAACTTCAATCCCATTAGCGGAAACCACAAAGCCAAGGAAAACCAATTTGTTTTGAGCAAAGGTGCACTTGGGGAGGTTAGCATAAAGCTTTTCATTACGCAAGATGCACAAGACCTCTCTCACATGTTGCACATGGTCCTCGAGACTTTTGCTATAGATGAGAATATCATCGAAATAGACAACCACGCTCTTGCCAATGACAGGACGCAAGATGTGATTCATGAGGCGCATGAAAGTAGATGGAGCATTGGAAAGACCGAAAGGCATAACGAGCCATTCATAGAGACCGAGTTTGGTCTTGAATGCCGTTTTCCATTCATCACCAATAGCCATGCGGATTTGATGGTAACCTCTACGCAAATCGACTTTAGAGAAAATCGTGGCACCACTAAGTTCATCAAGCATGTCATCTAAACGCGGAATGGGATGGCGGTAACGGACGGTAATGGCATTGATGGGGCGACAATCCATACACATCCGTTGCGTCTCATCCGGTTTAGGCACAAGAATCACGGGAACCGCACAAGGGCTAAGGCTTTCGCGGACGTACCCTTTGGCGAGGAGATCTTGTATTTGGCGTTGTATCTTCTTTGTCTCTTCGGGGTTGGTGCGGTAGGCGGCACGGTTTGGGAGCGGAGCGCCGGGTATGAGGTCGATGCGGTGTTCTATGCCTCGGAGTGGTGGTAGTCCATGAGGGAGCTCGTCGGGGAAGACGTCTTGAAATTCCTGCAAAAGAGACAACAAAGACGGAGGAATGTTGGTTAAGTCGTTAGTCGCCGACGAGGGTCCCTTGCATATGAGCACATAGTGCAATATGGTGGATGGGTTCTCTTGGAGCTCTCTCCACTCACTCTTGGTGGCTAGAAGGACACTCTTGGACTCACTCATGTATGGCTTGTGGCGCTCACTATCTTTGTGGTGGGTCGCTCCCTCTCCTCTCATCTCACTATGGTGGGTGCGGAGTTGTGCCCTTGCTAAAGCCTTCGCATTATCCGCGATGATTTGGCTAGGAGTCATCGGGCGCAACTCGAACTTCTTGTCGTTGACCTTGAAGGTGTATGTGTTGGAGAGTCCATCATGTGTAGCCTTCTTGTCATATTGCCAAGGGCGGCCAAGCAACATGTGGCACACCGTCATGGGTACCACGTCACACTCGATAGTGTGCTCATAAGGGCCGATCTTGAAGTTGACGGTGACGGTATGTTGTATCTTGACGTTGCCCTTGTCGCTCAACCATTGGATATGGTAAGGGTGAGGATGCTTGCGGAGGGTGAGGTTGAGCTTCTCACACAACTCGGTGCTTGCAAGGTTATGGCAACTTCCACCATCTATGATGACCTTGATCGACTTGCCACCAATTCCGGCACGGGTTTGGAAGATGTTACACCGTTGTTCTTCCATAGCATGAGGTTGTGTTGTTAGCACCCTAGTGACCACAAGTGAGGGACTTGGGTCATGCTCACATAAGAGAGGATCTTCTCCACTTTCTTGCTCATAAGCTTCTTCGCTTTCCACGGTGGCTTGCACAAGGGCTTCATATTCATCCTCATCAAGTGTCTCGATGTCACCATTCTCCATAGTGATCATAACCTTGGTGTTCTTGCACTCAAACGATTTGTGACCTTGGGTGCCACACTTGAAGCAAGTGACACTAGAGGGTCCCGTGGATGCCTTAGAGGAGGCGGTGGAGGAGACCGTTTGCTTCATGCGACTTTGGATAGTCGGTTTCTTGGATGGTGTAGAGGACACGTCGGCCTTGGCACTTGTAGCATGAGGAATTGATGTAGTAGGAGGAGTCGATGTAGCGAGCTTGGAGGAGAAATAGGTCTTGGCCTTGGAGTACTTGATGTCCTCAATCACTTGGCGCTCGGCCTTCGATGCTTGGTGGACCAACTCAACCATGTTGGAGTAGGGTTGGAACTCGACGATCCTCTTGATGGGGTAAGTGAGGCCATTGAAGAAGCGAGCAATGGTTTGTTCCTCGGACTCTTGGATGTTGGCTCGCATCATAGTGAGCTCCATCTCCTTGTAGAACTCCTCAACGGTCTTGGTGCCTTGCTTCAACTTTTGGAGCTTGTTGAAGAGGTCGGTCATGTAGTGCGTGGGGACAAAACGAGCATGCATCTCTTTCTTCATTTCTTCCCAAGTGTCAATAGGAGGTTCACCCTTCTCTTCTCGAAGAGTGAGGACTTGCTCCCACCAAGTGTTGGCGTAGTCTTCAAACTCAAGAGATGCCATAGCCACCTTCTTGGCACCGGAGTAGTTGTGGATGCGGAATATCTTGACAACCTTGAGTGCCCATGAGAGGTAGGCCTCGGCATCTTCTTCTCCCTTGAACTTTGGCATGGTGAACTTGAGTCTTCCAAACATGTTCTCTTCATCCTCCAAGGTTCTTCTACGAGGAGGGGCGAATTCATCTCTTGCGGCTTGAGGAGGAAGAGGAGGTCTTCTACGACCAACCATAGCATTGGGTTGGCGTTGGAGGTGCACACTTGCTTCACTTGGTTCACGGTGAGGATGTGGTTGAAGATCTTGTTGTGGTTGTTGACGATGCTCAAGGTTGGGTCTCTCATCTTGATCATGGTGTGGCTCTCCTCGTCCACGTTGGTCATGGCGAGGGTGGCGACGGAGATCTCGCCGAGGTTGATCTTGAGGACCTTGGTCTTGGGGATGGCCATCACGCCCATGGTGGGCATGGCGATCCGCTTGGTGACGATCTTGTTGAAGGACTTGGTCTTGTGGAGGACGCTCATGTGGGCGAGCATGGCGATGGATTTCTCCGCGCCTAGAGTTGGAGCGAGAGTCTTCATGACGAGCTTGTGGGCGATGAGGTCGATGATGGTCTTCATGCCTTGAGGACGAGCTTGAGGACGAAAGGCCACCATGAGAGTAATAATCTTGTGGCGAGCTTGAGGACGATGAAGTAGAGCGGTGTCGACGATGACGACCCAAGTTGGTGATGGCGCGCTCGAGGCTATCCATGCGCCGCTCCATGTCGGCATCATTGGCCGCCATTTGGCCATTCAAGTTGTCCGTAGCTTCACGAAGAAGAGCCAAGTCTTGGTTCACGGCGGAGAAGTTGTGAGCCACCTCATCGTATTGCTCATCGATGCGCGTCTCGAAGAGGGTGAGTTGCTCCTTGAACTCTTGTCGTTGCGTCCATAGGTTGTGTTGAGTAGCCAACCTCTCGGTGTTGTGGTGGATCTCTTCATCCCTATTGGTATCTCCGTTCCTATCCATGATGGAAAGACAAGAACTATGTTGTGTATGTTAGTGGAAGGAGACTACCTCGCACTCTTACCAAGGTAAGATAGTATTGAGGCAATCCACCAAGCCGAAAGCAAGATCAAGTGTATCGGGAACACACGCAAAACCACACGCAAAAGCTAGCAAATATGGTGTTAGGCGAGTGTTGTGGAAAGCCAAAAGACAAATCCAAGATCGAGTATGTTGTTAAAAGTGGGTGAGGTCCAAAAATCCAAATGTCAATGTGAAGATCACTATAAACACGGAAAAAGGTGTGGAACACACACACGAGATAAGCGGGGTTAGTGCGACCAAAAGTGAGCGGAAAAGTGTATGTATAAGTGCTCGGTGTCACACTAACACAAGGAGAGCCAAAGCTTCGGTTGCAAAGGAAGAGACAACAAGATTCACACGCGGCCTCTCTTCTCCTATCTCTCTTTGCTTAAAAGCTTTTTCTCTTTTGTATATGGTGGCACTTGCACTCGTTTGTATCTTTGGTGGCACGTGGACACTTTTGTATGTATGGGCGTATGGATGTATGGATGTATGGTGCTACTCGCACTCTTTTTGTGTTTTTGGAGCTTTTTCACGCACTATGTTAGCGTTAGCCTCGCTTTTGCTATCTTGCCACACGAGTGTTTGCTTGGATGCCTTACTCAACACGACACACACACCTCACAATGCGGGGCCACGTGCAATGTCTCGCAACACTAGACAAGCAATGCTCGATGGAATAGATCGCAAAAGGAAGAGGGGTTACAAGGTGAAAGCTGCAAGTTATACCAGCGATGATGGTGGTGGTGGTGGTGGTGGTGGAGATCGCCGGAAAACGAGGTCGAAGGGGGCGCGAAGATGCGCCCGGTCTGGGGCCCGGTTGGACCGGATCCTGGACCGGCCTGTCCGGTTGCCGCCCGGTCGACCGGGTTCTGGGCTGGCTCGTCCGGTCGTGGGCCCGGTTGACCGGGTTCGAAACCGGATTTCGCGAGCTGGAGCTTTCTCTCTCCTGTTCTTCCCCAAACCAAATCCAAAAGAGCAAAACGAAGAGAAACGATGGAATTGGAGGCTCAAAGTTGGGGAAATAGTAGATCAAGCACAACAACACCAGATCCACGGACCAAAACCACTCAAAACGCAACCAATTCACAGATCGGTCAAGAGGCAATTTGGGGCTATTTTTGGGGATTTTTTTGGAAAATTTTCTAGGAACGAAATCGAGTGGGTGGAAGGTCAAATCCGCGGTAACCAAGAGCTGCTGATACCATATGATGAGGTCTAAGACCCCGTGTGTGGCCCGATCTCGCGGATTGACTTCGAAACCAAGGGGAGAGATGGGAGAACGCGAGGAACACGAAGAACACGACGAACACGAGGAACTCCGAGACTCACGCACGCACACCAACCCGATACACCCGATGCTTACCTCCGTGGCTCGATGGACCACGCCAATAGAATCTCCGAGGAAGAGGCCGTGGCAGAATTCCCGGAGAGAGATTGGGGTTGGAGAGGAAGAGCTTGGTGAGGGAGAGAGAGAGTAACTTGTACTAGAATCTCACTCAACAAGATCAAAGTCAACAACCAAGGTGCCTTGATTACAGAGGGATGATACCCAAGGGAGACTAAGCTCAAAGGTAGGTTTGAGTTCAAAACAAGTCTAAGGGGTAAAGGAGGGGTCCCAGCTACTTATATAGGCACACATGGCCAGCAAGGGCGAACAGGTACGCGAATGGATAAGTTAAGGCAGTTTGGTGGGGCATTCCCGTCAGATCCGGTTTGGGTCCGGTCTGACCGGGCCAGTGACCGGGCTGTCCGGTCATGGATCCGGTTGACCGGGCGCAAACCGGACTTCTGCGAGGAATCCGGTCCTGGTTTCGGTCGTCGTCCGGTACGAGGGGGCTGGTCCGGTTTGCGCCCGGTTGACCGGGACTGTGACCGGGGCATCCGGTTGCGGGTCCGGTCTGACCGGGCCTGTGACCGGCCAGCCTCCGTCTCTTCCTTGGAGCGCTTCGACCGACGTCGGCTTCGGCTTCAAGATCATCTCCATGTCCAATGGCTTCCCTTCCTCTCTTGACCTTGGCGTCTCCTCCTCTCCGTGGTCTTGGTGCGCCTTGTACCTAATGACACATAGCACGTCGGCATGAGGTAGCAATCCATCCAAAGGGGTACCAAGATCAAGGGTGGTGAGGAGCGAGTTCACCTCATCATGTAGAGCCTTGACTCGGGCTCGTGTCATCGGTCCACTTGGGGGACTTGTTGGTCTTGGTGTGGAGGTGACCGAAGGCCACCCCGCATCAACGTGCCTTGGTTTTTCATTTTTTTAAAATTTTATGCCCATTTGAATCTTGGTCAAATCCTAGGTTTTTCATTATTTTGATTTTTTTTTGAATTTTTATGCCCATTTGAACGTTTTGGTCAAATCCTAGGCTGGGACCAAGATTTAAACAAGTTTAAAACATGAAAATGAAAATGGAAGCTTGTATCCTTCTTAGTCACTCTAAAATGAAGTTTTTGGGAGTGTTTTTGAAATTTCCATGTTTGAAACCCAAAACCACTTCTCTTCATGCTAGACTTCATAAGACAGAGTTTAGGGGTTAGGGGGTAGATACATGGTTTGTCTAGTTTGAATATGTCTAGACCTTGTTTATCAAATTGAATGCTTACTAGCTACATGACATAAGAAGACTATGTACTTTGGTTTTTCATTTTGCTATTTTTTCATTTTCTGTCCATTTGAATCTTGGTCAAATCCTAGGTTTGACCATGATTTATACAAGTTTAAAACATGAATATGAAAAATTAAGCATCTATCCTTCTTAAGTCACTCCAAAATGTAACTCTTGGGAGGGTTTTTGAAATTTCCATGTTTGAAACCAAAAACCACTTCTCGTCATGCTTGACTTTCATAAAATCGACCGAGATTAGGTGATGAGGACATCCCTACTACACCACTACCTCCGTCATTGATGAATGAAGATGAACCTGCTGTGAAGCTCAAGTCCGATGAAGTTCGGATTGGACCAATTACAAGGGCTCGTGCGAAGCTACTTAAACAACAGGTTAACTTGTTTCTAAACGATACTTTGATTGATGAGAACTTTATACTGCCTAAGTCCTATTACTTATGTATCATCAGGTATCAAGAGGAGACGAGCATCGCACGAGGAGTAGAGGAGCAGCTGGACATGAAGACGGACGTCAAGATGGCCGTGAAGCTGGACATGGAGCTGGACATGAAGATATCTCATGAACGCGCGAGGGAGGAGCGGGAGGCATGCGCGAGAGGAGAAGACGATGTCCAGGCCGGTCCAGAACCCGGTCAGACCGGCCGCCAGACCGGACCGCCCGGTCCCTGGTCGGCCGATCGGCGGCAACCGGCCGCCAACCGGATACGATTTATCGTACCGGGGCGAAACCGGATTTTTGTGAACTTCCCGGTTTCCGCCCGGTTGACCGGACCACAGACCGGCCCACCCGGTCCACAGCCCGGTCGACCGGATCCCAGACCGGACGCGTCCGAGTCTGTCTCGACCAGATCTATTCTGGGTCGGTTTGCTTTGTATCTTTTCGACCAGAACTCGTCCCGGACGCCTATATAAGTGCCTTGGACGACCCCCTAGCTGCTTTAGACCAAGTTTAAGATAAACCCTAGTTCATAGTTGTTTGCTAAGCAAAACTATTGTTCCCCAACTCTCCAATTCGTTGCGATCTGGAGTTTTATGCTACTGAAAGTTTGTGTGATCTGCTGTTCCATTGGGGATTAGAAGATTGCAATCTACCGCTTCGTGGTCGGCGGCTACGTGCGCAAGTGTGTGGAGTTGCGAATATCTTGCAGGGTTGAGAGCTGTTGCATTGGCATCAGGAATCAATCGAGAGACTTCGTCGGCGTCATACAAGTTATCCTCCTCATCATCATCGATTCCATCCGCTGCTACCATCGTGAGTTCATCACCACCGTCGCTTACTGAGAAGATCGGGCCACCCCCATATCATCTTGGTATCAGATTTCCAGTTTTCCTCGGTAAGCCATCCACAATCCACCCCATAGTTGAGTTGTGAGTGTTTTCCTATCCAGAAAAAGCCATAAAAAGTTAGGGTTAGGGTTTGCCATAGCCTTAGATTGCACTAATTTCAAGTTTTAGTTGCTTTTCGTAGTTGTTTTTGCGTATCTTTTTCTCTCATCTAGTATTTTAGGGTTTGAGTTTACTCTTTCATCTTGTGTTACTTTATCTAGTGGTGTCAGTTTTGTTACTCCGAGTCCACATAGCGTACAGTGTGCTTGTTCCCAACCATAGACACAGCCTATCGATATAAAGTGACTAGGAACTTCCCCAGAAGAGACTAGTTTTACCGCTCGACAGGCTGCTCGTTAGGTTATCGGTGTTTTGCATATTTCTGTTGGCCGTGTTATCAAGGAGTTGTGTCAGAAAATCAAAACAAAAGAGAAAATTGAAAAGAAGCAAAAAGAGCTACATCGCTGCATGTGTTATACAAAAAGAAAATCCAAAAAGAAAAAGTGAAGTGCTAGTTGAATCAAGTGAAGGCCTAAGTTTACTTTGCTGCACCCGTAGTTGAGCAATCTTGTGCCTGTCTCGTTGAGCTTTGCTAGCGTCTCTCTAGTGCATTGCAACCTTTCCCACAAATAGTTGCATTGCCCCATTATATCGCCTTGTGTGAGTATCTTTGGTTGTCTACGGTCAGCGCTAGAGCTTGTTATTGGTGCAAATAGGTAGCCTACCTACAGCCCCACATATATCCTGCTTTGTCGTGTGATTGTTCTTATACCCTTGATATTCGCTTCGCTACATCTGTGCACTAGTCCGTCAATCCAAGTTGGTAAGCAATACTAATTCACTTTGGAGCGGTAAGATTTACCTTTCTTATCAGTTTTGAGTGAGTTGTGAGAGTACCACCAAAGATTTTTGTTTAGTGCACTAACCTACTAATCATGTCTTCTACCGAGAATGTTGATGTGATGCAGAAAAAGGACACCGCTACACCAGTTACTTGGCGTGAATTTGAGGCACTTCGTGATCACATGCAACGTGAAATACGAGTTGCTAGTGATGTGTTGGACAAGGATATTCAGAGTGTACACTTGAAGGTCGACGAGGCTACTACAGCGGTTAATACCGTTCAAACATCCGTGACGACTCTTCAAGCATCCATACAGACGTTGACTAACGCCGTTGCTGAGATACGTACTATGGTGCAACCACAACAACCACCTCATGATGATGATGGCAGTGTGCAAGGCGACAATGCTGAAGCTGCTAATGCTCAAGGGCGTGGTATGGGTCGTGGTATTGGCCGTGGTGTTGGTGATTTCCGTGGTCGTGGTTTTGTCCCCGTCGGAGCCCAACGTGTTCCTCAACAACAAGAAGATGGTTTGGGTAAGCCCAAGTTCTCAATTCCTAGATTTGAAGGAGGTACTGATGTTGAAGAATATCTTACATGGGAGCTGAAGATTGAGAGATTATGGCGTTTACATCCTGATTATACTGAAGATAGGAAGATCAAGCTTGCTTCCTCTGAATTTGATGGCTATGCATTGCGTTGGTGGGATGGACTTGTTCGTGCTCGTGAAGAAGATGGTGAGCTGCCGATTATCACATGGCGTGCTATGAAGGCGGCAATGAAAGCTCGTTTTGTTCCTACCAATTATTTGCGCTCAGTTTTTGACAAGTTGACCCAATTGAAACAAGGTGTGTTGACTGTTGATGCTTACTACATGGAGATGGAGATGCTTATGCAGCGTGCTCGTGTCCGTGAGTCTCTTGAGATGACACTACAGCGATTTCTGAATGGTCTCAGATTTAACATCAAGGGCATTGTGCGTCATCACACTTATGCTACTATGAATGAGCTGCTACATCATGCAAGAGAAGCTGAGTCACAATTGGCTGAAGAACTGCAAATGAAGGGACGTGCTACAGGCATTGGGCGCTACACACCCCGTGCGCCGCCCTCCATGGTGCCATCATCGCGCCCTGCGGATGTTCCTACTTCGTCTAGCAAGCCGGTCTCTAGTGTCACCAACACAAAGAAGCCCGCTCCTGCAGCAAGTGGAACTAGTTCTAACATGTCGACAGCGCGCAATCGCGATATGGCTTGTCATACATGTGGTGGCAAGGGTCACTTCAAGCGAGATTATCCTAACCGCAAAGTTATGATCATTAATGAGGACAATGAGTATGAAACTGGAGATGATGTTGATCCAAATGCTCCAGATGAGGATGATCAGTGATGGGTTTGATGCTTTCCCTTCTGAAGCTCAAACTATTGTTGTCTCGCAGCGTGTTCTTAATGTGCAGTCAAGTGCATCTACACAGCGCTGTAATTTGTTCCAAACAAAGGCACTAGTTGGTCCTGATAAAGCTTGCAAGGTCATTATTGATGGCGGGAGTTGTCGCAATCTAGCAAGCAAAGAGTTATGTGCCAAGCTGAAACTGAAGTATCTACCGCACCCACATCCATATTATATTCAGTGGTTAAGCAATAATGGTGAGATGAAGGTGAGCCACATGGTGCGTGTTGATTTTGAGATTGGACCGTATAAGGATTCCATTGATTTTGATGTGGTTCCTATGACGGTTTGTCACCTGCTATTGGGCCGGCCATGGCTTTATGACCGTTCGGTGCAACACAATGGCCGCGCCAATACATATCACTTGGAGTTCAAGGGCAAGAAAATTAACTTACAGCCTATGTCACCACAGCAAATTGTCAATGAGTCTCGTCAGAAGATTGAAGTAAACTTGGAGGATGCATCCATAGATAGGCGAGAGAATTGTAATGCAGTGAGTGATATAACGAAAAGTGAGAGAGTGAATTCCTTAGTCTCTTTAGCCACCAAACAAGACATGAGAGAATTTTGTGAGGATCCTACAGCCATGCCCATTGTGCTCATGTACAAGGGTACGGTTTTGGTTTCTAACGACATGACCCCTCTTCCTCTTGGTGTTTCTAATGTTTTGCAGGAATTCAGCGACGTGTTTCCGGAAGAGGTACCCGCAGGACTTCCACCATTGCGAGGTATTGAGCATCAAATTGACTTGATCCCCGGAGCATCGCTGCCCAATAGGGTGCCATATAGAACGAATCCCGAAGAGACGAAGGAGATACAGAAGCAAGTACAAGCGCTACTCGACAAAGGTTATATCCGCATAAGCCTTAGTCCTTGTGTTGTTCCTGTTATTCTTGTTCCTAAGAAAGATGGTACATGGCGTATGTGCGTAGATTGTAGAGCGATAAACAACATTACTATTCGATATCGTCATCCTATTCCCCGTTTAGAGGATATGCTAGATGAATTGAGTGGTGCTGCTGTTTTCACTAAAATTGATTTGCGTAGTGGTTATCATCAAATTAGGATGAAAGAAGGGGATGAGTGGAAAACCGCCTTTAAAACAAAATTTGGTTTATATGAGTGGTTAGTAATGCCTTTTGGTTTGACTAATGCACCTAGCACTTTCATGAGACTGATGAACCATGTTTTGCGTGATTTTATTGGCAAGTTTGTGGTTGTGTATTTTGATGACATATTAATTTACAGCCGTAATGAATCTGATCATATTATACATATTCGACATGTTTTGCAAGTGTTGCGTGATAGTAAACTCTATGGTAATCTTGAGAAGTGCACATTTTGGAAAGATAAGGTCATATTTCTGGGTTATGTTGTCTCTAAGCATGGAGTAGAAGTAGATGTGTCTAAAATTGAAGCTATTCAAAATTGGCCTACTCCCATGAATATGAGTCAAGTTAGAAGTTTTCATGGTCTAGCTGGGTTTTATCGCCGTTTTGTGCCCAATTTTTCTACTATTGCTGCACCTTTGAATGAATTGACAAAAAAGGGTGTTGCATTTGAGTGGGGCGTTGCCCAAGATCATGCTTTTGATGAACTGAAACGATTGTTAACTTCTGCACCGTTGCTTGCACTTCCTGATTTCAATAAGCAATTTGAGATTGAATGTGATGCTAGTGGTATTGGAATTGGTGGTGTGTTGATGCAAGAGGGTCGCCCAATTGCATATTTTTCTGAGAAACTTTCTGGTGCTAAGTTGAACTATCCAATATATGATAAAGAATTGTATGCTTTAATTAGAGTTCTTGAGGTTTGGCAACATTATTTGTGGCCAAAAGAATTTATCATACATTCTGATCATGAAGCTTTGAAATATCTGAAAGCCCAATCTACTTTGCATAGGCGTCTTGCTAAGTGGGTTGAGTTTATTGAGTCTTTTCCGTACATTATTAAGCATAAGAAGGGAAAAGATAATATTGTTGCTGATGCTCTATCTAGGAAGACTATGCTATTAACCCATCTTGATGTTAAAATTCCTGGATTAGAGGTGTTATGTGATTTATATGCGACTGATCATGATTTTGCTGAACCATACCGCTTGTGTGCTATTGGTAAAGCATGGGAAAAATATCACATACATGATGGGTTCTTGTTTAGAGCTAACAAACTATGTGTTCCAGAATCGTCTGTGCGTTTGCTCTTATTGCAGGAATCACATGCTGGAGGTTTGATGGGTCACTTTGGGCGTGAGAAGACGCTACTCATGCTCGCTGATCACTTTTATTGGCTAAAGATGAGGCGGGATGTGGACAGGTATGTGAAGAGATGCATTACTTGCAACAAGTCCAAGTCCAAGCTGAAGCCTCACGGTTTGTATACTCCTTTACCGGCACCTACTACACCTTGGGAGGATATTAGTATGGATTTTGTGTTGGGTTTGCCGCGTACTAAAAGAGGCCATGATTCTATATTTGTGGTAGTGGACAGATTTTCTAAAATGTCACACTTTATTGCTCACAAAAGCGACGATGCGTCGCATATTGCTAACCTGTTTTTCGTGGAGATTGTTCGACTACATGGAGTCCCGAAGACTATTGTTTCTGATTGTGATGTGAAGTTCATGAGCTACTTCTGGAAGACACTTTGGGGGAAGCTGGGGACAAAGCTACTGTTCAGTACTACTTGTCATCCCCAAACTGATGGTCAAACTGAGGTGGTGAATCGAACCTTGTCACAACTGTTGAGATCCATGATCAAGAAGAACCTGAAGGAGTGGGAAGAGTGTTTGCCGCATGTCGAGTTTGCTTACAACAGGGCGGTACATTCTACCACGGAGTTGTGTCCTTTTGAGGTGGTCTATGGTTTCAAACCCATTACTCCACTTGATTTGTTGCCTTTGCCCATACATGAGAGAGTTAATATGGAGGCATCCAAGAGGGCAGATTTTGTGCGAAAGATCCATGTGAAGACTAAAGAGTTGATAGAGAAGAAAGGCAAGAGCAATGCTGCAAGGATGAACAAGAAGCGCAAAGAGATGTTGTTCAAGCCTGGTGATATGGTCTGGGTACATTTTCGCAAGGATAGGTTCCCGAAGCTGCGAAAGTCTAAGTTGAAGCCTCGTGGTGCTGGTCCTTACAAAGTGCTTGCCAAGATCAATGACAATGCATACTCGATAGATCTTCCAGTTGATGAGTTTGGTGTCAGTAATTCTTTCAATGTTGCTGATTTGACACCATATGACGGAGAAGACCTTGGAGCGTCGAGGTCGACGCCTTTTGAAGGGGGGGAGATGATGAGGACATCCCTACTACACCACTACCTCCGTCATTGATGAATGAAGATGAACCTGCTGTGAAGCTCAAGTCCGATGAAGTTCGGATTGGACCAATTACAAGGGCTCGTGCGAAGCTACTTAAACAACAGGTGAACTTGTTTCTAAACGATACTTTGATTGATGAGAACTTTATACTGCCTAAGTCCTATTACTTATGTATCATCAGGTATCAAGAGGAGACGAGCATCGCACGAGGAGTAGAGGAGCAGCTGGACATGAAGACGGACATCAAGATGGCCGTGAAGCTAGACATGGAGCTGGACATGAAGATATCTCATGAACGCACGAGGGAGGAGCGGGAGGCATGCGCGAGAGGAGAAGACGATGTCCAGGCCGGTCCAGAACCCGGTCAGACCGGCCGCCAGACTGGACCGCCCGGTCCCTGGCCCGGTCGACCGGGCGGCAACCGGCCGCCAACCGGATACGATTTATCGTACCGGGGCGAAACCGGATTTTTGCGAACTTCCCGGTTTCCGCCCGGTTGACCGGACCACAGACCGGCCCGCCCGGTCCACAGCCCGGTCGACCGGATCCCAGACCGGACGCGTCCGAGTCTGTCTCGACCAGATCTATTCTGGGTCGGTTTGCTTTGTATCTTTTCGACCAGAACTCGTCCTGGACGCCTATATAAGTGCCTTGGACGACCCCCTAGCTGCTTTAGACCAAGTTTAAGATAAACCCTAGTTCATAGTTGTTTGCTAAGCAAAACTATTGTTCCCCAACTCTCCAATTCGTTGCGATCTGGAGTTTTATGCTACTGAAAGTTTGTGTGATCTGCTGTTCCATTGGGGATTAGAAGATTGCAATCTACCGCTTCGTGGTCGGCGGCTACGTGCGCAAGTGTGTGGAGTTGCGAATATCTTGCAGGGTTGAGAGCTGTTGCATTGGCATCAGGAATCAATCGAGAGACTTCATCGGCGTCATACAAGTTATCCTCCTCATCATCATCGATTCCATCCGCTGCTACCATCGTGAGTTCATCACCACCGTCACTTACTGAGAAGATCGGGCCACCCCCATATCATTAGGGTTAGGGGTAGATACATGATTTGTCTGGTTTGAATATGTCCAAACATTATTTATGAACTTGAATGCTTACTATATGACATAAGAAGACTATATGCTTTTAAAATTCAAACATATGGTAAGCATTCTTATGTCATATAGTAAGCATTCAAGTTGATAAACAAGGTTTGGACATATTCAAACCAGACAAATCATGTATCTACCACCTAACCCTCAACTAGCTCGGTCGATTTTATGAAAGTCTAGCATGAAGAGAAGTGGTTTTTGGTTTTAAACATGGAAATTTCAAAAAAAACTCCCAAGAGTTACATTTTGGAGTGACTTAAGAAGGATAGATGCTTAATTTTTCATATTCATGTTTTAAACTTGTTTAAATCATGGTCAAACACCTAGGATTTGACCTAGATTCAAATGGGTAGAAAATTTAAAAAAATCAGAAAAATGAAAAACCAAAGTATATAGTCTTCTTATGTCATGTAGTAAGCATTCAAGTTGATAAACAAGGTCTAGACATATTCAAACTAGACAAACCAGTATCTACCCCCTAACCCCTAAACTCTGTCTTATGGAGTCTAGCATGAAGAGAAGTGGTTTTGGGTTTCAAACATGGAAATTTCAAAAACCTCCCAAAATCTTCATTTTAGAGTGACTAAGAAGGATACAAGCTTCCCTTTTCATTTTCATGTTTTAAACTTGTTTAAATCTTGGCCAAACCTAGGATTTGACCAAAAGATTCAAATGGGCATAGAAATTCAGAAAAAATCAAAAGAATGAAAAACCAAAGGACATAGCATTCTTATGTCATATATATAGTAAGCATTCAAGTTGATAAACAAGGTCTAGACATATTCAAACCAGAAAATCATGTATATATCTACCCCTAACCCTAAACTCTGTCTTATGAAGTCAAGCATGCATGAAGAGAAGTGGTTTTTGGTTTCAAACATGGAAATTTCAAAAACCCTCCCTAGAGCTACATTTTGGAGTGACTAAGAAGGATAGATGCTTAATTTTTCATATTCATGATTTAAACTTGTTTAAACCATGGTCAAACCTAGGATTTGACCAAGATTCAAATGGGCATAATTTAAAAAAAAATAAAAAAATGAAAAACCAAGGCACATAGTCTTCTTATGTCATATAGTAAGCATTCAATTAAGTTGATAAACAAGGTCTAGACATATTCAAACCAGGAAAATCATGTATCTACCCCTAACCCTAGCTAAACTATGTCTTATGAAGTCAAGCATGCATGAAGAGAAGTGGTTTTTGGTTTCAAACGTTTAAGCCAAAAGCCCCTTTTCAAATATTTCAAACTTATTCAAATTTGGTTCAAATTTGAAAGACATACAAGTTATAGCACACATAGTGCATACATTTTCACACATACTGCACTTGATGCTAACCCTATAGTTTGAGGCCATTTGGATGAGGTCGAAAAAAATCTTGGATTAGAATCGTGTTGTTCGAACCCCGTAGTTGGATTTTTTTTGAACCTTGATCTATAGAACTGGGCAAAACCCTAGTTTAACCTATTTAATTATAGATTCGTATATCGATTTTTCTACAGTACCTTTTTATTATTACTATGCAGCACATGTGTGTTTGCCCGTCGAGTGAAACTCGGAGGAAGAGGGATCGCTCGGAAGGAGAGAAGAAGGGAGAGCATTATGGTGTCTCCCCTTTTTCGGGTGATGATGTTGACTGTTGTGCAGGGTTTGTCAGTGAGCAGGAGGTGCGAGCGAGCGCTCGAGCGAGGCCGAGAATGAGAGAGATTTTTTTTATGAGAGGGACAACCGAAGGATCCTGAAGGACCCAGAGACGTCCAGTACGCATCCTGAATTCCTGATGCGTCTTCTCTTGACAAAGAAGATGGCTGGGAGTTTGCGTACCTATTGCACGTGACTTGTGCTCACTGAAGTGTGGGACCTCACGCATGGGCACCACACGTAAGTGACAGACCTGTTGGTGTAAAAACTCGATTGATTATTATAGTGCATTAGAACAAAGTTTCCTATGGATTCAAAGGGTAGGAAATCCAAGTTAACTCATTTACATCCATGAAGCAAAGTTAACATATATATCAGTTGGTACATTTTGGAGTGACTAAGAAGCATCCATGCTTACTTATTCGTTTTCACGTGTTAAACTTGTCTAAATCTTGGTCAAACCAAGGATTTGACCAAGATTCAAATGGGCAGAAAAATAAAAAAAAATAGAAAAATGAAAAACCAAATCAAATAGTTTTCTTATGTCACATAGTAAGCATTAAAGTTGATAAACATGTTGCCAAACTATTTGAAGGGCTATTTTCTAAAACACTAGTATGGCAGTATGGTATTTTCCCTAGCTATGTAGAAAATGATGAACAATCCATGCCTTTTGATTGCCTTTTTTGAACCACCTTTGGCTTGACTTCAAATTTAGGTAGGGCAAAATCATACGCGGAGGGGACGAGTGTTTCTTTTGGATGCATCGCTCGTATTTGCAAGTTTAAATCATGAATATGAAAAATTAAGCATCTATCCTTCTTAGTCACTCCAAAACTCTTGGGAGGGTTTTTGAAATTTCCATGTTTGAAACCAAAAACACTTCTCTTCATGCATGCTTGACTTCATAAGACAGAGTTTAGGGTTAGCGGTAGATATATACATGATTTTCTGGTTTGAATATGTCTAGACCTTGTTTATCAACTTGAATGCTTACTATATATATGACATAAGAATGCTATGTCCTTTGTTTTTTCATTCTCTTGATTTTTTTTCTTATTTTTTATGCCCATTTGAATCTTTTGGTCAAATCCTAGGTTTGACCAATATTTAAACAAGTTTAAAAAAGAAAATGAAAAGGTAATCATGGATCCTTCTTAGTCACTCTAAAATGAAGCTTTTGGGATGTTCTTGAAATTTCCATGTTTGAAACCCAAAACGACTTCTTTTCATGCTTGACTTCATAAGACAAAATTTAGGGGTTAGGGGTAGATACATGATTTGTCTAGTTTGAATAT
Organism: Lolium perenne; assembly: GCF_019359855.2. Taxonomy (NCBI): domain Eukaryota; kingdom Viridiplantae; phylum Streptophyta; class Magnoliopsida; order Poales; family Poaceae; genus Lolium; species Lolium perenne. The sequence continues at coordinate 133,461,708 of NC_067245.2, forward strand.
GTCTAGACATTGTTTATCAATTTTAATGCTTACTATATGACATAAGAAGACTATGTGCTTTGCTTACTATATGACATAAGAAGAATATGTGATTTGACCAAGATAATTTAAATAAGTTTAAAACATGAAAATGAAAAGGGAAGCTTGTATCCTTCTTAGTCACTCGAAAAAGGAACTTTTTTGGGAGGTTTTTGAAATTTCCATGTTTGAAACCCAAAACCACTTCTCTTCTTGCTAGACTTCATAAGACAAAGTTTAGGGGTTAGGGGGTAGATACATGGTTTGTCTAGTTTGAATATGTCTAGACCTTGTTTATCAAATTGAATGCTTACTAGCTACATGACATAATAAGAAGACTATGTACTTTGGTTTTTCATTTTCTATTTTTTTAAATTTTCTGCCCATTTGAATCTTGGTCAAATCCTAGGTTTGACCATGATTTAAACAAGTTTAAAACATGAATATGAAAAATTAAGCATCTATCATTCTTAAGTCACTCCAAAATGTAACTCTTGGGAGGGTTTTTGAAATTTCCATGTTTGAAACCAAAAACCACTTCTCTTCATGCTTGACTCTCATAAAATCGACCGAGATTAGGGTTAGGGCGTAGATACATGATTTGTCTGGTTTGAATATGTCCAAACATTGTTTATCAACTTGAATGCTTACTATATGACATAAGAAGACTATATGCTTTTAAAATTCAAACATATGGTAAGCATTCTTATGTCATATAGTAAGCATTCAAGTTGATAAACAAGGTTTGGACATATTCAAACAAGACAAATCATGTATCTACCACCTAACCCTAAACTCGGTCAATTTTATGAAAGTCTAGCATGAAGAGAAGTGGTTTTTTGTTTCAACATGGAAATTTCAAAAAACCTCCCAAGAGTTACATTTTGGAGTGACTTAAGAAGGATAGATGCTTAATTTTTCATATTCATGTTTTAAACTTGTTTAAATCATGGTCAGACACCTAGGATTTGACCAAGATTCAAATGGGTAGAAAAATTAAAAAAATCAGAAAAATAAAAAACAAATTATATAGTCTTCTTATGTCATGTAGTAAGCATTCAAGTTGATAAACAAGGTCTAGACATATTCAAACTAGACAAATCAGTATTTGAATTTTTATACCCATTTGAATCTTGGTCAAATCCTAGGTTTCACCAACATTTGAATAAGTTTAAAACATGAATATGAAAAAGTGAGCATGTATGCTTCTCAGTCACTCTAAAATGTAGCTCTTGTTGGGAGGGTTTTTGAAATTTCCATGTTTGAAACCAAAAACAACTTCTCTTCCTGCATGCTTGTCTTCATAAGACAGAGTTTAGGGTTAGGGGTAGATATATACATTATTTTATGGTTTGAATATGTCTAGGCCTTGTTTATCAACTTGAATAATGCTTACTATATATATGACATAAGAATGCTATGTCCTTTGTTTTTCATTCTTTTGATTTTTTTCTGAATTTTTATGCCCATTTGAATCTTTTGGTCAAATCCTAGGTTTGGCCAAGATTTAAACAAGTTTAAAACATGAAAATGAAAAGGGAAGCTTGTATCCTTCTTAGTCACTCTAAAATGAAGTTTTTGGGGTTTTTTTTGAAATTTCCATGTTTGAAACCCAAAACCACTTCTCTTCATGCTTGAGTTCATAAGACAGAGTTTAGGGTTAGGTGGTAGATACATGATTTGTATGTTTTGAATATGTCTAGAGACCTTGTTTATGATTACTATATATATGACATAATAAGACCTTGGTTTTTCATATTTATTTTGATTTTTTGAATTTTTATGCCCATTTGAATCTTGGTCAAATTCTAGGTTCGGCCAAGATTTGAACAAGTTTAAATCATGAATATGAAAAATTAAGCATCTATCCTTCTTAGTCACTCCAAAACTCTTGGGAGGGTTTTTGAAATTTCCATGTTTGAGACCAAAACCACTTCTCTTCATGCATGCTTGACTTCATAAGACAGAGTTTAATTAGGGTTAAGTTAGGGGTAGATATATACATGATTTTCTGGTTTGAATATGTATAGGCCTTGTCTATCAACTTGAATGCTTACTATATATGTAACATAAGAATGCTATGTCCTTTGTTTTTTCATTCTCTTGATTTTTTCTGAATTGTTATGCCCATTTGAATCTTTCTGTCAAATCATAGGTTTGACCAATATTTAAACAAGTTTAAAACAAGAAAATGAAAAGGTAATCATGGATCCTTCTTAGTCACTCTAAAATGAAGCTTTTGGGATGTTCTTCAAATTTACATGTTTGAAACCCAAAACCACTTCTCTTCATGCTTGACTTCATAAGACAGAATTTAGCGGTTAGGGGTAGATACATGATTTGTCTAGTTTGAATATGTCTAGACCTTGTTTATCAATTTTAATGCTTACTATATGACATAAGAAGACTATGTGCTTTGCTTACTATATGACATAAGAAGACTATGTGATTTGACCAAGATAATTTAAACAAGTTTAAAACATGAAAATGAAAAGGGAAGCTTGTATCCTTCTTAGTCACTCGAAAATGGAACTTTTTTGGGAGGTTTTTGAAATTTCCATGTTTGAAACCCAAAACCACTTCTCTTCATGCTTGACTTCATAAACATGAAAAGGAAGACTATTTGCTAGCGGAGGGAGTAAGCACTCTTGCTATCAAAAGTACCAAACGATGCATACCAAAATGATTTTTTAGAGGAATACTAGTTCAGATTATTTAATTTTATATTAGCAGGCCAAAATCGAACCCCGTAGTTGCATTTTCTGAAATTGATCCGTAGTACTGTGCAGAACCCTAGTTTAACTTATTAATAGATTCGTAGGTTGATTTTTTTACGTTTTTATTATTATTACTAGGCAGCACATGTGTTTGCCCGTCCAGTGAAACTCTTTCATTTCATTTTTATTTTCCGCAAGGTCGGGAATCGGAGGAAGAGGGATCACACGGGAGGAGACGAAGGGAGAGCAGTCACGGGGCCCCACTTATTTATGGTGTCTACATTTTTCGGGTGATTTGACTGTTGTGCAGGGTTGTCAGTGCGCAGAGGGTGCGAGCGAGCGAGGCCGAGAATGAGAGAGATGTTTTTTTGTTGGAGGGACAACCGAACGATCCTGAAGGACCCAGATTTCCAATACGCATCAGAGAGCAGTTTACAGCATGACACAAAATAAATAGGAAATTACGTCTAAATCCCTAAGATTTACATGGTAGACCCCAGGCTGAAAGCAAGAAATGCGATCGGGTCCTTAATAGCCACCGTCCGGATTGATCCTCGTCGCAGCCGGGCACGAACCACTTGGCGCGACCAAATCGCCATGGCTAAAGAGCCTGCACACCATGGCCTCCGAGCTGAGCTAGAAACGCCCTGCCAAAACCGGCAGCCAACGGAGGTGGATAATTGGAGAGAGAGAGAGAGAGTCTTGATGCATCTCGCTTGACAAAGAATATAGCTGGGAGTTTGCTTACCTAGCGTACGTGACTTGTGCTCACTGAAGTGTGGGACCTCACGCATGGGAACCACACGTAAGTGACAGACTTGTTGCTCTAATAACTCGGGTGATTATTATACTGTATTAGTACATAGTTTCCTATAGATCCTTCTTAGTCACTCCAAAATGAAGCTTTTGGGAGGTTTTTGAATTTTCCATGTTTGAAACCAAAAACCACTTCTCTTCATGCATGCTTGACTTCATAAGACAGAGTTTAGCTAGGGTTAGGGGTAGATACATGATTTTCCTGGTTTGAATATGTCTAGACCTTGTTTATCAACTTAATTGAATGCTTACTATATGACATAAGAAGACTACGTGCCTTGGTTTTTCATTTTTTTCGTTTTTTTAAATTTTATGCCCATTTGAATCTTGGTCAAATCCTAGGTTTTTCATTATTTTATTTTATTTTGAATTTTTATGCCCATTTGAACGTTTTGGTGAAATCCTAGGTTTGACCAAGATTTAAACAAGTTTAAAACATGAAAATGAAAATGGAACCTTGTATCCTTCTTAGGCACTCTAAAATGAAGTTTTTGGGAGTGTTTTTGAAATTTCCATGTTTGAAACCCAAAACCACTTCTCTTCATGCTAGTCTTCATAAGACAGAGTTTAGGGGTTAGGGGGTAGATACATGGTTTGTCTAGTTTGAATATGTCCAGACCTTGTTTATCAAATTGAATGCTTACTAGCTACATGACATAAGAAGACTATGTACTTTGGTTTTTCATTTTGCTGTTTTTTTATTTTCTGTCCATTTGAATCTTGGTCAAATCCTAGGTTTGACCATGATTTATACAAGTTTAAAACATGAATATGAAAAATTAAGCATCTATCCTTCTTAAGTCACTCCAAAATGTAACTCTTGGGAGGGTTTTTGAAATTTCCATGTTTGAAACCAAAAACCATTTCTCGTCATGCTTGACTTTCATAAAATCGACCGAGATTAGGGTTAGGGGGTAGATACATGATTTGTCTGGTTTGAATATGTCCAAACATTGTTTATGAACTTGAATGCTTACTATATGACATAAGAAGACTATATGCTTTTAAAATTCAAACATATGGTAAGCATTCTTATGAAGTCAAGCATGCATGAAGAAAAGTGGTTTTTTGTTTCAAACATGGAAATTTCAAAAACCCTCCCAAGAGCTACATTTTGGAGTGACTAAGAAGGATAGATGCTTAATTTTTCATATTCATGATTTAAACTTGTTTAAACCATGGTCAAACCTAGGATTGGACAAAGATTCAAATGGGCATAATTTTTAAAAAAAAATCAAAAAATGAAAAACCAAGGCACATAGTCTTCTTATGTCATTTTATGAGGTTTTTGAAATTTCCATGTTTGACACCCAAAACCACTTCTCTTCATGTTTGAAACCCAAAACCACTTCTCTCCATGCTTGATTAAATCCTAGGTTTGACATAAAAAGACTATGTGCTTTGGTTTTTCATTTTTATGTTTTTTTTGAATTTTTCGCCCATTTGAATCTTGGTCAAATCGTAGGTTTGACCAAGAGGTAAACAAGTTTAAAACATGAATATGAAAAAGTAAGCATTTATCCTTTTTAGTCACTCCAAAATTGAAGCACTTGGGAGGTTATTAAAATTTCTATGTTTGAAACCAAAGACCACTTCTCTTCATGCTTGACTTCACAAGACAAAGTTTAGGGTTAGGAGTAGATACATGATTTTTCTGGTTCAAATATGTCTAGATCTTGTTTATCAACTTGAATGCTTACTGTATGACATAATTAAGAAGGCTATGTGCTTTGGTTTTCATTTTTTTCATTTTTCTGAATTTTTATGACCATTTGAATTTTGGTCAAATCTTAGGTTTGACCAAGATTGAAACAAGTTAAAAACATGAATATGAAAAAGTAAGCATGCATGGATCCTTCTTATTTACTACAAAATGAAGCTCGTGGGAGTATTTTCCTCCCACACGTGAGCTTGGTACGACTACACAAGAACCATGCATATGTTAAAACTTTTGAATCATGTGTTTTTTCTTCTCTTGATTACTGCCCAAAGGAGAAAAATTATATTAAATGGGTGTTTTCTATGAAGTGCCTACCGAATGAAGTGTACACACTACCACCAATCCAATTTTCACAGGTCTGCATAAGAGACATGGTAGCTACGTACGATGGCAATTTCCAATGATCCACGGATTATCTTTGTGTGCAACCATATACTGAATTATTTCTGGGCTAAAAGTTTTATTTCAAATGTAATTGGAAGGAAGGGTACATGAATTAGAATTAAAAAACTAGGTAAATACATGACATGCCCCCAAGATGTGGAAGCCTAAAACAATGGCCAAACATGTGCGGTGCATCCAAGTATAACACATAGCATGCACCGATAGTTTGACCTAAATTTGAAATCAAGCCGAAGGTGGTTCGAAAAATCGTAAAATGGCAAAATAAAGCATGAAGTTACAAATTTGTGATGTACTATATGTCCATTAGGATATTACAAGGCTGACAAGTATACCTATGTTGTAAAATTGAGCAACATAATACACAATATATATATATATATATATATTACCCAAAATATACGATTAAAAAGTTAAAATGGACATCTAGTTTGTAATGATATAATTTTTGTACCATAAAATTCATATTATGTTGTAATCAAATTAATGATATAGGGATGCACGCTGACATTATAATCCCTAACGGAGGGAGTAAGCACTTGAGTTATGAAAAGTACCGAACAATGCATGCGAAAATGATTTTTATTGGAATACTAGTTCAACTTATTTTGTTATAAAGGGGCGTCGTGAGATTGATTGACCTAAATTTGTAAACAAGCCAAAGTTATTGTGGGGCTCGATATAAAAAGGTCGAAAGAAATGATGGAGTCATATAATTCGTGGTTTACATACTTCCACTATGAACAAAATTTACTTGAAACTTGTTGGCCATGCCATTCTGCTACCCCCCCCCCCCCCCCCAAAAAAAATTTCAAATATGAATCCTTGTGGCACGACCATGTTGGGGTTCACTTCTGGGCTTCTGGCTATCTACCCAGCCGAGCATGCGGGCTCTATTACCTTGTACGAATCCTCGTTTTAAACCAAGAAGAAGTGAACAACCCCCCCCCCCCCCCCGCCACACACACACACTCCTCTCTCTCTCTCTCTCTCCACTAACCGGCTTTAGATATCGCATCATTTGTCTCTCAGTCTCCATTGATTTACCCCAAGTTCAACAAGGTCGCTCCCTTTTCCTCTGAGAGTCCATTGACTTTTATTTGCTGGTGTCACTTGTGCTAAACTGTCATTCCTTGTACTCCCTCCGATTCATATTACTTGATGGTAATATAGATGTATCTATGATGAGGTCTAAGACCCCGTGTGTGGCCCGATCTCGCGGATTGACTTCGAAACCAAGAGGGGAGATGGGAAAACGCGAGGAACACGAAGAACACGACGAACACGAGGAACTCCGAGACTCACGCACGCACACCAACCCGATACACCCGATACTTACCCCCGTGGCTCGATGGACCACGCCAATAGAATCACCCGGAAGAGGCACGCGGGAGAATTCCCGGTGAGAGATTGGTGTTGGAGAAAAAGGAATTGGTGAGGGAGAGAGAGTAGCTTGTACTAGAATCTCACTCAACAATAACCAAATCAACAACAAGGATGGCCTTGATTACAGAGGGATGATACCCAAGGGAGACTAAGCTCAAAGTTAGGTTTGAGTTCAAAACAAGTCTAAAGAGCTAATGAGGGGTTCCAGCTACTTATATAGTCACACATGGCCAGCAAGGGCGAACAGGTACGCGAATGGATAAGTTAAGGCAGTTTGGTGGGGCATTCTCGTCAGGTCCGGTTTGGGGCCGGTCTGACCGGGCCTGGGGCCGGGCTGTCCGGTTTGGGGCCGGTCCGACCGGGCCTGTGACCGGGCCGTCCGGTCATGGGTCCGGTCGACCGGGCGCAAACCGGAAACCGCGGTTTCCGGTCCTGGGTCCGGTCGTCGTCCGGTACGAGGGAGCTGGCCCGGTTTGCGCCCGGTCGACCGGGCCTATGACCGGGGCGTCCGGTTGTAGGTCCGGTCTGACCGGGTCCTGGACCGGCCAGCGTCCGTCTCTTCCTTGGAGCGCTTCGGGCGACGTCGGCTTCGGCTTCATGATCATCTCCAGGTCCAGTTGTGATGAGGTCTAAGACCCCGTGTGTGGCCCGATCTCGCGGATTGACTTCGAAACCAAGGGGGAAGATGGGAAAACGCGAGGAACACGAAGAACGCGACGAACACGAGGAACTCCGAGACTCACGCACACACACAACCCGATACACCCGATGCTTACCTCCGTGGCTCGATGGACCACGCCAATAGAATCTCCGAGGAAGAGACACGCGGTAGAATTCCCCGGGGAGAGATTGGAGTTGGAGAGGAAGAACTTGGTGAGGGAGAGAGAGTAGCTTGTACTAGAATCTCACTCAACAAGTTCAAAGTCAACAACTAAGGTGCCTTGATTACAGAGGGATGATACCCAAGGGAGACTAAGCTCAAAGGTAGGTTTGAGTTCAAAACAAGTCTAAAGAGCTAAAGGGGTGCTTGGGGTGCTTATATAGTCTTACAAGGCGTCACAGGCCGAAAAGGTAAGTTCGGGCCGAAAATATAACTTAAGTCGTGCAGGCCGGTCAGGGAGCCGGTCGACCGGAGCTCGTGGACCGGGCAGGCCGGTTTCAGACCGGGCCTGTGGACCGGCGGAGACCGGACGAGGCTCCAAGTCCCCTGGATGGCGCCCGGATGTCACGAGCGCGAATCCCGGTTTCTGACCGGGCGGTCCGGTCAGGAGGCCGGTCAGACCGGGCTGTGGACCGGGTGATCCGGTCAGGGGGCCGGTCTGACCGGGTTCTGGACCGGCCGTCCGTCTTCTCTTCCTTGCGCTCTTCGGGCGACTTCCTGTCCAGCTCCATGTCCATCTTCGTGTCCATCTTCTTGTCCAGCTGCTCCTCTCCTCCCTTTGACCATGGCGTATCCTCCTCTTGGTGACCTTGATGCTCCTTGTACCTAATGACACATAACACGTCGGCATGAGGTAGCAATCCATCCAAAGGTGTACCAAGATCAAGGGTGGTGAGGAGCGAGTTCACCTCATCATGTAGCGCTTTGACTCGGGCTCGTGTCATCGGTCCACTTGGGGGACTTGTTGGTCTTGGTGTAGCGACGTCGGTGACCGGGGCTACATCATCTCCCCCCCCCCCTTGGGAAAGAGTCGTCCTCGACTCTTGCACCTCCTCATCTCCATGATAGGGTGACAAGTCCGAGACGTTGAACGTGTTGCTCACCAAGTACTTGGATGTTGGTATGTCGATGACGTAAGCGTTGTTGTTGATGCGTTTGAGAACCTTGAAGGGGCCATCTCATCTTGGCTTGAGCTTGGAGTTGCGCTCATGAGGAAACCTTTCCTTCCGGAGGTGGATCCAAACGAGGTCTCCTTCTTCGAATATTATTTCCTTCTTCTTTGCGTTGAGGCGGTTGGCTTGACGAAGAACATGTTCTTGTATGGTTGCCCTTGTCTCTTCATGTAGTTTCTTGACGGCGGCGGTGCGCTTGTCGAAGTCCATGTTGATCCGCTCGTGGAGGGGAAGCGGAAGTATGTCGAGTGCCGTGTAAGGTTCGAAGCCATAGACGACCATGAAGGGGCTCCTTGACGTAGTCTTGTGCTTGGCGCGGTTGTAGGCGAACTCGGCGTGAGGAAGGCACTCCTCCCATGACATCAAGTTTTTCTTCACGAGGATGCGTAGGAGGGTGGAGAGGCTTCGATTGACCACTTCCGTTTGGCCGTCCGTTTGCGGGTGCGATGATGATGAGAACAAGAGCTTGACTCCAAACTTCGCCATGAGCGACTTCCAAAGATGACTCATGAACTTGACGTCTCGATCCGACACAATGCTTTGTGGTACTCCATGTAGGCGAACGATTTCCCTGAAAAACAATGAAGCAATGTGTGAAGCATCGTCGCTCTTATGGCAAGGTATGAAATGAGCCATCTTAGAGAATCTATCCACTACAACAAATATGGAATCATGACCATGCTTAGTGCGAGGCAAGCCTAGAACGAAATCCATGCTAATATCGGTCCATGGTGCATAAGGAATAGGCAATGGCATGTAAAGACCATAAGGGTTGGAGGTAGACTTAGCTTGTAAGCATGTTGTGCACCGACGGCAAAGGCGCTCCACATCTCGCTTCATCTTTGGCCAATAGTAGTGGGTTGAGAGCATGGCATATGTCTTGTCACGGCCAAAGTGGCCCATAAGACCTCCTCCATGAGACTCTTGCAAAAGCAATTTTCGGCGAAGACTCGGAATGCAAATCTTGTTAGCTTTGAACAAATAGCCATCATGCAAATAGAAATCATCCACTCCTCGCTCAACGGAGCACTTCTCAAAAATGGGAGCAAAGAAAGAATCGGAAGGATAGAGTTCTTTGATCTCTTCAAGTCCCAAAACATGAAAATCCAAACGAGTTAGCAAAAGGGTGTTTTTGCGGGAAAGAGCATCCGCCACAACATTGTCCTTGCCCTTCTTGTATTTGATCACATATGGGAAGGACTCAATGAACTCGACCCATTTTGCATGTCGTTTGTTCAAGTTGTGTTGGCTTTTCAAATATTTCAAGGACTCATGGTCGGAATGAATGATAAACTCTTTTGGCCAAAGATAGTGTTGCCAAACTTCAAGAACACGAACCAAAGCGTAGAGCTCCTTGTCATATATAGGATAGTTGAGGCGTGCGCCATCTAACTTCTCACTATAGTATGCCACGGGTTTGCCCTCTTGCATAAGAACACCACCAATACCAAGCCCACTTGCATCACACTCAATCTCAAAAGTTTTTGCAAAATTTGGAAGAACAAGAAGTGGAGCTTCGGTAAGGCGTTTCTTCAACTCATCAAAGCATTTTGTTGGGCCTTGCCCCAAACAAACGGAACATTCTTCTTGGTAAGCTCATTCAAAGGGCAAGCGATGGTGCTAAAGTCTTTCACAAAGCGGCGATAAAACCCGGCAAGTCCATGGAAGCTTCGGACTTGGCCAACATTTGTAGGGGTAGGCCAATTATGGATGGCCTCCACCTTGGAAGAATCAACTTCAATCCCATTTGCGGAAACCACAAAACCAAGAAAAACCAATTTGTTTTGAGCAAATGTGCACTTGGGGAGGTTAGCATAAAGCTTTTCATGGCGCAAGATGCACAAGACTTCTCTCACATGTTGCACATGGTCCTCGAGGTTTTTGCTATAAATAAGAATATCATCGAAGTAAACAACCACGCTCTTGCCAATGAGAGGACGCAAGATGTGATTCATGAGGCGCATGAAAGTTGATGGAGCATTGGAAAGACCGAAAGGCATAACGAGCCATTCATAGAGACCAAGTTTGGTCTTGAATGCCGTTTTCCATTCATCACCAATAGCCATGCGGATTTGATGGTAACCACTACGCAAATCGACTTTAGAGAAAATCGTGGCACCACTAAGTTCATCAAGCATGTCATCTAAACGTGGAATGGGATGGCGGTAACGGACGGTAATGGCATTGATGGGGCGACAATCCATACACATCCGTTGCGTCTCATCCGGTTTAGGCACAAGAATCACGGGAACCGCACAAGGGCTAAGGCTTTCTCGGACGTACCCTTTGGCGAGGAGATCTTGAATTTGGCGGTTGATCTCTTTGGTCTCTTCGGGGTTGGTGCGGTAGGCGGCACGGTTTGGAAGCGGCGCGCCGGGTATGAGGTCGATGCGGTGTTCTATGCCTCGGAGTGGTGGTAGTCCATGAGGGAGCTCGTCGGGGAAGACATCTTGGAATTCCTGTAAAAGAGACAACAAAGACGGAGGAATGTTGGTCAAGTCGTTAGTCGCCGACGAGGGTCCCTTGCATATGAGCACATAGTGCAATATGGTGGATGGGTTCTCTTGGAGCTCTCTCCACTCACTCTTGGTGGCTAGAAGAACACTCTTGGACTCACTCATATATGGCTTGTGGCGCTCACTATCTTTGTGGTGGGTCGCTCCCTCTCCTCTCATCTCACTATGGGTGCGGAGTTGTGCCCTCGCTAAAGCCTTCGCATTATCCGCGATGATTTGGCTAGGAGTCATCGGGCGCAACTCGAACTTCTTGTCGTTGACCTTGAAGGTGTATGTGTTGGAGAGTCCATCATGTATAGTATTCTTGTCATATTGCCAAGGGCGGCCAAGCAACATGTGGCACACCGTCATGGGTACCACGTCACACTCGATGGTGTCCTCATAAGGGCCGATCTTGAAGTTGACGGTGACGGTATGTTGTATCTTGACGTTGCCCTTGTCACTCAACCATTGGATATGGTAGGGGTGAGGATGCTTGCGGAGAGTGAGGTGGAGCTTCTCACACAACTCGGTGCTCGCAAGGTTATGGCAACTTCCACCATCGATGATGACCTTGATAGACTTGCCACCAATTCCGGCACGGGTTTGGAAGATGTTGCACCGTTGTTCTTCCATATCATGAGGTTGTGTGGTTAGCACCCGTGTGACCACAAGTGAGGGACTTGGGTCATGCTCACATAAGAGAGGATCTTCTCCACTTTCTTGCTCATAAGCTTCTTCACTTTCCACGGCGGCTTGCACAAGGGCTTCATATTCATCTTCATCAGGAGTCTCGATGTCACCATTCTCCATAGTGATCATGACCTTGGTGTTCTTGCACTCAAACGATTTGTGACCTTGGGTGCCACACTTGAAGCAAGTGACACTAGAGGGTCCCGTGGATGCCTTAGAGGAGGCGGTGGAGGAGACCGTTTGCTTCATGCGACTTTGGATAGTCGGTTTCTTGGAAGGTGTAGAGGAAGCGTCGGCCTTGGCACTTGTAGCATAAGGAGTTGATGTAGTAGGAGGAGTCGATGTAGCGAGCTTGGAGGAGAAATAGGACTTGGCCTTGGAGTACTTGATGTCCTCAATCACTTGGCGCTCGGCCTTCGATGCTTGGTGGACTAACTCAACCATGTTGGAGTAGGGTTGAAACTCGACAATCCTCTTGATAGGATAAGTAAGGCCATTGAAGAAGCGGGCAATTGTTTGTTCCTCGGACTCTTGGATGTTGGCTCGCATCATAGTGAGCTCCATCTCCTTGTAGAACTCCTCAACGGTCTTGGTGCCTTGCTTCAACTTTTGGAGCTTGTTGAAGAGGTCGGTCATGTAGTGTGCGGGGACAAAGCGAGCATGCATCTCCTTCTTCATATCTTCCCAAGTGTCAATAGGAGGTTCACCCTTTTCTTCTCGAAGAGTGAGGACTTGCTCCCACCAAGTGTTGGCGTAGTCTTCAAACTCGAGTGATGCCATAGCCACTTTCTTGGCACCGGAGTAGTTGTGGATGCGGAAGATCTTGTCCACCTTGAGTGCCCATGAGAGGTAGGCCTCGGCATCTTCTTCTCCCTTGAACTTTGGCATGGTGAACTTGAGTCTTCCAAACATGTTCTCTTCATCCTCCAAGGTTCGTCTACGAGGAGGGGCGCCTTCATCTCTTGCGGCTAGAGGTGGAATAGGAGGTCTTCTACGGCCAACCATAGCATTGGGTTGGCGTTGGAGTTGAACACTTGCTTCACTTGGTTCACGGTGAGGATGTGGTTGAAGATCTTGTCGCGGTTGAGGACGATGCTCAAGGTTGGGTCTCTCATCTTGATCATGGTGAGGCTCTCCTCGTCCACGTTGGTCATGGCGAGGGTGGCGACGAAGATCTCGCCGAGGTGGATCTTGAGGATCTTGGTCTTGGGGATGGCCATCACGCCCATGGTGGGCATGGCGATCCGCTTGGTGATGATCTTGTGGAAGGTCTTGAGCTTGTGGAGGACGCTCATGTGGACGCGCATGGCGATGTATTTCTCCACGCCTAGAGTTGGAGCGGGAGTCTTCATGACGAGCATGTGAGCGATGAGGTCGATGATGGTCTTCACGCCTTGAAGAAGAGCTTGGGGACGAAAGGCCACCATGAGAGTAATGGTCTTCATGCCTTGAGGAAGAGCTTGATGAAGAGGAAGTAGAGCGGTGTCGACGATGGCGACCCAAGTTGGTGATGGCGCGCTCGAGGCTATCCATGCGCCGCTCCATGTTGGCATCATTGGCCGCCATTTGGCCATTCAAGTTGTCCGTAGCTTCACGAAGAAGGGCCAAGTCGTGGTTCACGGTGGAGAAGTTGTGAGCCACTTCATCGTATTGCTCATCGATGCGCGTCTCGAAGAGGGAGAGTTGCTCCTTGAACTCTTGTCGTTGCGTCCATAGGTTGTGTTGAGTAGCCAACCTCTCGGTGTTGCGAAGGATCTCTTCATCCCTATTGGTATCTCCGTTCCTATCCATGATGGAAAGACAAGAACTATGTTGTGTATGTTAGTGGAAGGAGACTACCTCGCACTCTTACCAAGGTAAGATAGTATTGAGGCAATCCACCAAACCGAAAGCAAGATCAAGTGTATCGGGAACACACGCAAAACCACACGCAAAAGCTAGCAAATATGGTGTTAGGCGAGTGTTGTGGAAAGCCAAAAGACAAATCCATGATCGAGTATGTTGTCAAAAGTGGGTGAGGTCCAAAAATCCAAATGTCAATGTGAAGATCACTATAAACACGGAAAAAGATGTGGAACACACACACGAGATAAGCGGGGTTAGTGCAACCAAAAGTGAGTGGAAAAGTGTATTTATAAGTGCTCGGTGTCACACTAACACAAGGAGAGCCAAAGCTTTGGTTGCAAAGTAAGAGACAACAAGATTCACACGTGGCCTCTCTTCTCGTATCTCTCTTTGCTTAAAAGCTTTTTCTCTTTTGTATATGGCAGCACTTGCACTCGTTTGTATCTTTGGTGGCACGTGGACACTTTGTATGTATGGACGTATGGATGTATGGATGTATGGATGTATGGTGCTACTCGCACTCTTTTTGTGTTTTTGGGGCTTTTTGACGCACTATGTTAGCGTTAGCCTCGCTTTTGCTATCTTGCCACACGAGTGTTTGCTTGGGTGCCTTACTCAACGCGACACACACACCTCACAATGCGGGGCCACGTGCAATGTCTCGCAACACTAGACAAGCAATGCTCGATGGGATAGATCGCAAAAGGAAGAGGGGTTACAAGGTGACCTGCAAGTTATACCTGCGATGATGGTGGTGGTGGTGGTGGTGGAGATCGCCGGAAGACGAGGTCGAAGGAGTGACGTTGCGTCGCCCGGTTGGACCGGCTGCTGGACCGGCCCGGCCGGTTGGGTGGCCGGTCGACCGGATTTTGGACCGGACCGGCCGGTCTGTAGCCCGGTTGACCGGTGCTCAACCGGATCGCGCGATTTCTCTCTCCTGTTCTTCACGAAAACCAAGCCAAATCGACCAAATCGAGGGGAAACGATGGAATTGGAGGCTAAAAGTTGGGGAAATAGTAGATCAAGCACAACAACACCAGATCCACGGACCAAAACCACTCAAAACGCAACCAAATCACAGATCGGTCAAGAGGCACTTTGGGGCTATTTTTGGGGATTTTTTGGAAAATTTTCTAGGGACGAAATCGGATGGGTGGGAGGTCAAATCCGCGGTAACCAAGAGCTGCTGATACCATATGATGAGGTCTAAGACCCCATGTGTGGCCCGATCTCGCGGATTGACTTCGAAACCAAGGGGGAAGATGGGAAAATGCGAGGAACATGAAGAACGCGACGAACACGAGGAACTCCGAGACTCACGCACACACACAACCCGATACACCCGATGCTTACCTCCGTGGCTCGATGGACCACGCCAATAGAATCTCCGAGGAAGAGACACGCGGTAGAATTCCCCGGGGAGAGATTGGAGTTGGAGAGGAAGAACTTGGTGAGGGAGAGAGAGTAGCTTGTACTAGAATCTCACTCAACAAGTTCAAAGTCAACAACTAAGGTGCCTTGATTACAGAGGGATGACACCCAAGGGAGACTAAGCTCAAAGGTAGGTTTGAGTTAAAAACAAGTCTAAAGAGCTAAAGGGGTGCTTGGGGTGCTTATATAGTCTTACAAGGCGTCACAGGCCGAAAAGGTAAGTTCGGGCCGAAAATATAACTTAAGTCGTGCAGGCCGGTCAGGGAGCCGGTCAGACCGGGCCTGTGACCGGGCAGGCCGGTTTCAGACCGGGCCTGTGACCGGGCGGAGACCGGACGAGGCTCCAAGTCCCCTGGATGGCGCCCGGATGTCACGAGCGCGAATCCCGGTTTCTGACCGGGCGGTCCGGTCAGGAGGCCGGTCAGACCGGCCGTGGACCGGTGATCCGGTCAGGGGGCCGGTCTGACCGGGTTCTGGACCGGCCGTCCGTCTTCTCTTCCTTGCGCTCTTCGGGCGACTTCCTGTCCAGCTCCATGTCCATCTTCGTGTCCATCTTCTTGTCCAGCTGCTCCTCTCCTCCCTTTGACCATGGCGTATCCTCCTCTTGGTGACCTTGATGCTCCTTGTACCTAATGACACATAACACGTCGGCATGAGGTAGCAATCCATCCAAAGGTGTACCAAGATCAAGGGTGGTGAGGAGCGAGTTCACCTCATCATGTAGCGCTTTGACTCGGGCTCGTGTCATCGGTCCACTTGGGGGACTTGTTGGTCTTGGTGTAGCGACGTCGGTGACCGGGGCTACATCAAGTTGCTTCTCTCCTTCCCTTGACCATGGCGTCTTCTCCTCTCCGTGGTCTTGACGCGCCTTGTACCTAATGACACATAGCACGTCGGCATGAGGTAGCAATCCATCCAAAGGGGTACCAAGATCAAGGGTGGTGAGGAGCGAGTTCACCTCATCATGAAGAGCTTTGACTCAGGCTCGTGTCATCGGTCCACTTGGGGGACTTGTTGGTCTTGGTGTGGAGGTGACCGAAGGCCACCCCGCATCATCTCCCCCCCCTTGGGAAAGAGTCGTCCTCGACTCTTGTTCCTCCTCATCTTCATGATATGGCGACAAGTCCGCAACGTTGAAGGTGTTGCTCACCAAGTACTTGGAGGTGGGGATGTCGATGACGTAAGCGTTGTTGTTGATGCGTTTGAGGACCTTGAAGGGGCCATCTCCTCTTGGCTTGAGCTTGGAGTTGCGCTCATGAGGGAACCTTTCCTTCCGGAGGTGGATCCAAACGAGGTCTCCTTCTTGAAATATCCTTTCCTTCTTCTTGGCGTTGAGGCAGGTAGCTTGACGAAGCACATGTTCTTGAATGGTAGCTCTTGTTTCTTCATGAAGTTTCTTCACGTCGGCGGCGCGCTTGGCGAAGTCCATGTTCGTCCGCTCATGAAGGGGAAGTGGTAGTATGTCGAGTGCCGTGAGCGGCTCAAACCCGTAGACGACCATGAAGGGACTCCGTGATGTCGTCGAGTGCTTGGCGCGGTTGTAGGCGAACTCCGCGTGTGGAATGCATTCCTCCCATGACTTCAAGTTCTTCTTCACGAGGATGCGTAGGAGGGTGGAGAGGCTTCGATTGACCACTTCCGTTTGGCCGTCCGTTTGCGGGTGCGAGGATGATGAAAATAAGAGCTTCACTCCAAACTTTGCCATGAGCGTCTTCCAAAGATAACTCATGAACTTGACGTCTCGATCCGACACAATGCTTTGCGGTACTCCATGTAGGCGAACGATTTCCCTGAAAAACAATGAAGCAATGTGTGAAGCATCGTCGCTCTTATGGCAAGGTATGAAATGAGCCATCTTAGAGAATCTATCCACTACCACGAATATAGAATCATGACCATGCTTAGGGCGAGGCAATCCTAGAACAAAATCCATGCTAATATCGGTCCATGGTGCATATGGAATAGGCAATGGGGTATAAAGACCATAGGGATTGGAGGTAGACTTAGCTTGTAAGCATGTGGTGCATCGGCGGCAAAGGCGTTCGACGTCGCGGTACATTCTTGGCCAATAGTAGTGGGTTGAGAGCATGGCATATGTCTTCTCTCGACCAAAGTGGCCCATAAGACCTCCTCCATGTGACTCTTGCAAAAGCAATTTTCGAAGCGAAGACTCGGGAATGCAAATCTTGTTAGCTTTGAACAAATAGCCATCATGCAAATAGAAATCATCCACTCCTCGCTCAACGGAGCACTTCTCAAAAATGGGAGCAAAGAAAGAATCGGAAGGATAGAGTTCTTTGATCTCTTCAAGTCCCAAAACATGAAAATCCAAACGAGTTAGCAAAAGGGTGTTTTTGCGGGAAAGAGCATCCGCCACAACATTGTCCTTGCCCTTCTTGTATTTGATCACATATGGGAAGGACTCAATGAACTCGACCCATTTTGCATGTCGTTTGTTCAAGTTGTGTTGGCTTTTCAAATATTTCAAGGACTCATGGTCAGAATGAATGAGAAACTCTTTTGGCCAAAGATAGTGTTGCCAAACTTCAAGAACACGAACCAAAGCGTAGAGCTCCTTGTCATATATAGGATAGTTGAGGCGTGCGCCATCCAACTTCTCACTATAGTATGCCACGGGTTTGCCCTCTTGCATAAGAACACCACCAATACCAAGCCCACTTGCATCACATTCATTCTCAAAAGTTTTTGCAAAATTTGGAAGAACAAGAAGTGGAGCTTCGGTAAGGCGTTTCTTCAACTCATCAAAAGCATTTTGTTGGGCCTTGCCCCAAACAAACGGAACATTCTTCTTGGTAAGCTCATTCAAAGGGCAAGCAATGGTGCTAAAGTCTTTCACAAAGCGGCGGTAAAACCCGGCAAGTCCATGGAAGCTTCGGACTTGGCCAACATTTGTAGGAGTAGGCCAATTATGGATGGCCTCCACCTTGGAAGAATCAACTTCAATCCCATTAGCGGAAACCACAAAACCAAGAAAAACCAATTTGTTTTGAGCAAATGTGCACTTGGGGAGGTTAGCATAAAGCTTTTCATGGCGCAAGATGCACAATACTTCTCTCACATGTTGCACATGGTCCTCGAGGTTTTTGCTATAAATAAGAATATCATCGAAGTAGACAACCACGCTCTTGCCAATAAGAGGACGCAAGATGTGATTCATGAGGCGCATGAAAGTTGATGGAGCATTGGAAAGACCGAAAGGCATAACGAGCCATTCATAGAGACCAAGTTTGGTCTTGAATGCCGTTTTCCATTCATCACCAATAGCCATGCGGATTTGATGGTAACCACTACGCAAATCGACTTTAGAGAAAATCGTGGCACCACTAAGTTCATCTAGCATGTCATCTAAACGCGGAATGGGATGGCGGTAACGGACGGTAATGGCATTGATGGGGCGACAATCCATACACATCCATTGCGTCTCATCCGGTTTAGGCACAAGAATCACGGGAACCGCACAAGGGCTAAGGCTTTCTCGTACATACCCTTTGGCGAGGAGATCTTGAATTTGGCGGTTGATCTCCTTGGTCTCTTCGGGGTTGGTGCGATAGGCGGCACGGTTTGGGAGCGGAGCGCCGGGTATGAGGTCGATGCGGTGTTCTATGCCTCGGAGTGGTGGTAGTCCATGAGGGAGCTCGTCGGGGAAGACGTCTTGAAATTCCTGCAAAAGAGACAACAAAGACGGAGGAATGTTGGTTAAGTCGTTAGTCGCCGACGAGGGTCCCTTGCATATGAGCACATAGTGCAATATGGTGGATGGGTTCTCTTGGAGCTCTCTCCACTCACTCTTGGTGGCTAGAAGGACACTCTTGGACTCACTCATATATGGCTTGTGGCGCTCACTATCTTTGTGGTGGGTCGCTCCCTCTCCTCTCATCTCACTATGGGTGCGGAGTTGTGCCCTCGCTAAAGCCTTCACATTATCCGCGATGATTTGGCTAGGAGTCATCGGGCGCAACTCGAACTTCTTGTCGTTGACCTTGAAGGTGTATGTGTTGGAGAGTCCATCATGTATAGCCTTCTTGTCATATTGCCAAGGGCGGCCAAGCAACATGTGGCACACCGTCATTGGTACCACGTCACACTCGATGGTGTCCTCATAAGGGCCGATCTTGAAGTTGACGGTGACGGTATGTTGTATTTTGACGTTGCCCTTTTCACTCAACCATTGGACATGGTAAGGGTGAGGATGCTTGCGGAGAGTGAGGTGGAGCTTCTCACACAACTCGGTGCTCGCAAGGTTATGGCAACTTCCACCATCTATGATGACCTTGATTGACTTGCCACCAATTCCGGCACGGGTTTGGAAGATGTTGCACCGTTGTTCTTCCGTAGCATGCGGTTGTGTGGTTAGCACCCTTGTGACCACAAGTGAGGGACTTGGGTCATGTTCACATAAGAGAGGATCTTCTCCACTTTCTTGCTCATAAGCTTCTTCACTTTCCACGGCGGCTTGCACAAGGGCTTCATATTCATCTTCATCAAGAGTCTCGATGTCACCATTCTCCATAGTGATCATGGCCTTGGTGTTCTTGCACTCAAACGATTTGTGACCTTGGGTGCCACACTTGAAGCAAGTGACACTAGAGGGTCCCGTGGATGCCTTAGAGGAGGCGGTGGAGGAGACCGTTTGCTTCATGCGACTTTGGATAGTTGGTTTCTTGGGAGTTGTATAGGAGGCGTCGGCCTTGGCACTTGTAGCATAAGGAGTTGATGTAGTAGGAGGAGTCGACGTAGCGAGCTTGGAGGAGAAATAGGACTTGGCCTTGGAGTACTTGATGTCCTCAATCACTTGGCGCTCGGCCTTCGATGCTTGGTGGACTAACTCAACCATGTTGGAGTAGGGTTGGAACTCGACAATCCTCTTGATGGGATAAGTAAGGCCATTGAAGAAACGAGCAATGGTTTGTTCCTCGGACTCTTGGATGTTGGCTCGCATCATAGTGAGCTCCATCTCCTTGTAGAACTCCTCAACGGTCTTGGTGCCTTGCTTCAACTTTTGGAGCTTGTTGAAGAGGTCGGTCATGTAGTGCATTGGGACAAAGCGAGCATGCATCTCCTTCTTCATATCTTCCCAAGTGTCAATTGGAGGTTCACCCTTCTCTTCTCGGAGAGTGAGGACTTGCTCCCACCAAGTGTTAGCGTAGTCTTCAAACTCGAGTGATGCCATAGCCACTTTCTTGGCACCGGAGTAGTTGTGGATGCGGAAGATCTTGTCCACCTTGAGTGCCCATGAGAGGTAAGCTTCGGCGTCGTCTTCCCCTTTGAACTTGGGCATGTTGAACTTGAGCTTGCCATACATGTTCTCTTCATCCTCCAAGTTTCTTCTACGAGGAGGGGCGCCGTCAACTCTTGCGGCTAGAGGTGGAATAGGAGGTCTTCTACGCCCAACCATAGCATTGGGTTGGCGTTGGAGTTGAACGCTTGCTTCACTTGGTTCACGGTGAGGATGTTGTTGAAGATCTTGTCGCGGTTGAGGACGATGCTCAATGTTGGGTCTCTCATCTTGACCATGGTGTAGCTCTCCTCGTCCACGTTGGTCATGGTGAGGGTGGCGACGAAGATCTCGCCGAGGTGGATCTTGAGGATCTTGGTCTTGTGGATGGCCATCACGCCCATGGTGGGCATGGCGATCCGCATGGTGACGATCTTGTGGAAGGTCTTGAGCTTGTGGAGGACGCTCATGTGGACGAGCATGGCGATGTATTTCTCCACGCCTAGAGTTGGAGCGAGAGTCTTCATGACGAGCATGTGAGCGATGAGGTCGATGATGGTCTTCATGCCTTGAAGAGGAACTTGAGGACGAAAGGCCACCATGAGAGTAATAGTCTTGTGGCGAGCTTGATGAAGAGGAAGTAGAGCGGTGTCGACGATGACGACCCAAGTTGGTGATGGCGCGCTCGAGGCTATCCATGCGCCGCTCCATGTTGGCATCATTAGCCGCCATTTGGCCATTCAAGTTGTCCGTAGCTTCACGAAGAAGAGCCAAGTCTTGGTTCACGGTGGAGAAGTTGTGAGCCACCTCTTCGTATTGCTCATCGATGCGGGTCTCGAAGAGTGAGAGTTGCTCCTTGAACTCTTGTCGTTGCGTCCATAGGTTGTGTTGAGTTGCCAACCTCTCGGTGTTGCGGAGGATCTCTTCATCCCTATTGGTATCTCCGTTCCTATCCATGATGCAAAGACAAGAACTATGTTGTGTATGTTAGTGGAAGGAGACTACCTCGCACTCTTACCAAAGTAAGATAGTATTGAGGCAATCCACCAAACCGAAAGCAAGATCAAGTGTATCGGGAACACACGCAAAACCACACGCAAAAGCTAGCAAATATGGTGTTAGGCGAGTGTGGTGGAAAGCCAAAAGACAAATCCAAGATCGAGTATGTTGTTAAAAGTGGGTAAAGTCCAAGAATCCAAATGTCAATGTGAAGATCACTATAAACACGGAAAAAGTTGTGGAACACACACACGAGATAAGCGGGGTTAGTGCAACCAACAGTGAGCGGAAAAGTGTATGTATAAGTGCTCGGTGTCACACTAACACAAGGAGAGCCAAAGCTTTGGTTGCAAAGGAAGAGACAACAAGATTCACACGTGGCCTCTCTTCTCCTATCTCTCTTTGCTTAAAAGCTTTTTCTCTTTTGTATATGGCGGCACTTGCACTCGTTTGTATCTTTGGTGGCACGTGGACACTTTGTATGTATGGGCGTATGGATGTATGGATGTATGGTGCTACTCGCACTCTTTTTGTGTTTTTGGGGCTTTTTGACGCACTATGTTAGCGTTAGCCTCGCTTTTGCTATCTTGCCACACGAATGTTTGCTTGGGTGCCTTACTCAACGCGACACACACACCTCACAATGCGGGGCCACGTGCAATGTCTCGCAACACTAGACAAGCAATGCTCGATGGGATAGATCGCAAAAGGAAGAGGGGTTACAAGGTGAAACCTGCAAGTTATACCTGCGATGATGGTGGTGGTGGTGGTGGTGGTGGTGGTGATCGCCGGAAGACGAGGTCGAAGGAGGGGCGTTGCGTCGCCCGGTCGGAGGCCCGGTTGGACCGGGTTGTGGACCGGCTTGCCCGGTTTGCCGCCCGGTCGACCGGGTTCGTGGCTAGCTCGGCCGGTCGTGGGCCCGGTTGACTGGCTACTCAACCGGATTTCGCGGGATGAAGCTTTCTCTCTCCTGTTCTTCACGAAAACCAAGCCAAATCGACCAAATCGAAGGGAAACGATGGAATTGGAGGCTAAAAGTTGGGGAAATAGTAGATCAAGCACAACAACACCAGATCCACGGACCAAAACCACTCAAAACGCAACCAAATCACAGATCGGTCAAGAGGCAAATTGGGGCTATTTTTGGGGATTTTTGGGAAAATTTTCTAGGGACGAAATCGAGTGGGTGGAAGGTCAAATCCGCGGTAACCAAGAGCTTCTGATACCATATGATGAGGTCTAAGACCCCGTGTGTGGCCCGATCTCGCGGATTGACTTCGAAACCAAGAGGGGAGATGGGAAAACGCGAGGAACACGAAGAACACGACGAACACGAGGAACTCCGAGACTCACGCACGCACACCAACCCGATACACCCGATACTTACCCCCGTGGCTCGATGGACCACGCCAATAGAATCACCCGGAAGAGGCACGCGGCAGAATTCCCGGTGAGAGATTGGTGTTGGAGAAAAAGGAATTGGTGAGGGAGAGAGAGTAGCTTGTACTAGAATCTCACTCAACAATAACCAAATCAACAACAAGGATGGCCTTGATTACAGAGGGATGATACCCAAGGGAGACTAAGCTCAAAGTTAGGTTTGAGTTCAAAACAAGTCTAAAGAGCTAATGAGGGGTTCCAGCTACTTATATAGTCACACATGGCCAGCAAGGGCGAACAGGTACGCGAATGGATAAGTTAAGGCAGTTTGGTGGGGCATTCTCGTCAGGTCCGGTTTGGGGCCGGTCTGACCGGGCCTGGGGCCGGGCTGTCCGGTTTGGGGCCGGTCCGACCGGGCCTGTGACCGGGCCGTCCGGTCATGGGTCCGGTCGACCGGGCGCAAACCGGGAAACTGCGAAGTTTCCGGTCCTGGGTCCGGTCGTCGTCCGGTACGAGGGAGCTGGCCCGGTTTGCGCCCGGTCGACCGGGCCTATGACCGGGGCATCCGGTTGTAGGTCCGGTCTGACCGGGTCCTGGACCGGCCAGCGTCCGTCTCTTCCTTGGAGCGCTTCGGGCGACGTCGGCTTCGGCTTCATGATCATCTCCAGGTCCAGTTGCTTCTCTCCTTCCCTTGACCATGGCGTCTTCTCCTCTCCGTGGTCTTGACGCGCCTTGTACCTAATGACACATAGCACGTCGGCATGAGGTAGCAATCCATCCAAAGGGGTACCAAGATCAAGGGTGGTGAGGAGCGAGTTCACCTCATCATGAAGAGCTTTGACTCGGGCTCGTGTCATCGGTCCACTTGGGGGACTTGTTGGTCTTGGTGTGGAGGTGACCGAAGGCCACCCCGCATCAATCTAGACACATTTTAGTTGTAGATACATCCATTTTACCATCAATTAATATTGATCGGAGTTGCAGCGTGGTATGAGGCCTGCCGCCTGCCACCGTCGGCGAGGTTCCAAGTAAACGGTGCCAGAAGAAGAGTAGCGCGGCTCCGGATTCAACCACAAGGCGGCGATGGACGGCACCATGGAAATAAACGCTACGAATTTGGAGGCCATCGCGTACAACATCGCTGGAACGGCGCAGGTCATGTGCTCCCACGACTGCTGCGGGGTCAACGTCAGCTACCACGAGTCCCTAAGACACCAGATCGCGTGCCCGCACCACCGGTGCAACTGCACGGAGCAGGGCTGCGAATTCGCCGCCCCACCGTCAGCGCTCCTCGTTCACCTCGCAGAGGCCCACTCGATTCAGGTGCACATGTTAGAGTATGGCAAGTCCATAGAGTTCCGGGTGACCATGACGCACCCGTGCTCGCCGTGCAGGCGGCTCGTCGTCGAAGGGGATGACGGCTCCGTGTCCGTCCTGTACATCGACGCGCTCGGCCCGGCCATTGTCTTGTCTTTGGTATGCGTCAGGTCGGCCACATCCGTGTGGCCGCTCTACATGGTGAAGATCTGGGCGCACGGCCCGCCGCCGTCCTCGAAATCGGACTGCAGGCGGGATGTCGTGAAGATGTCTGCCGATGCTTCTGGCAGCGCGTCGCCGGGCGCTGTCGTGTTTGAGGAGCTCACGTCGTTCCTCGTTGTGCCGGGGCCATACCTCGTTGGTGCTGGATCGTCCAAGGAGCTGCGTTTCTACATTCGCTTATGCAAGCAGATGTAGCTACTGCTACTTTGCGTAGTTGAAAAAACTGTCAATTTGTAAAGTACTAGAGTGTTCGTATGGCTGCTATTTTTTTATGGGGTCTTTGTTTCATATTTGTGCTGAACTGTTTGTAGTAGTACTTATACTTAATAATGATGCAGCGTGGAAGTGAATACTCTTTTTTTGTGAATCGGAAGTGAATACTCCAACTACTATATGTAATTGTAACCCCTCCATCTGATTTACTCCCTCCGTCTCGATTTAGAGGGCATGGTTTATTTTGCAGCAGGACCAATGCATTGTTTCATTGGATGACGAAAACTCTCCGGAGCGCTGCCTCCTCCGGATGACAATAAAACATGATGTACAATGGGTTGTTTTTTAGTCTTATCTTTGGTAACGAGACATCCTAAATTTGTGGTGAGAAAGATTTATGCTAAGAGATGATCTCTTAGCTTAGAGAAGGCAAAGTCTTTTTTCATCTTTCTCTTTCTTCCACATCAGCGTTTATCCTACGTGGCACTGCTAAAATATCACCATTGTACATGCCCTAATACTCCACTAATGGTGTACAAAGCGTGCATGCAGCCGATCACATGCCCCATGCAAACTTGTTTGGTTTCACACTCCACCAGCATGCACAAGGCTGTTCCCAGAGAATAGAAAAAGGAGAAAAGGGAAGGTGGAGACTAATTCGAGAAGGTTACTAGTACTTCTAATTTAAATGCATGCAGGCCTTAGATGAGAGGTAATATGGGACAAATATTTGTTCAGATTAGGCCCTGTGAACCGAGACAGAGGGGTATAAAACTATCTGCACTTCCAGATCATTTCTCCTGTTTTTTAGATGTCCTTTCACTTACTATAAAAAACAAAGAAGCACTATAAGGGCTGCTTTCAATCAAAGGAATGTGGAGAGTGTAGAAATAGGAAAGGTGTAGGATTGAAATTTTCCCATAGGAATCAAATCCAACATAATTCCTATGTCAATCCTATGAATCAAAGAAGCCCTAAGTGGTTACCGGTATTAATGCACAGTTCCAAAGAGTTCATCCCGCAGTCCAAATAACTAATAATCAGATGATGTCAATTTTTATGTATGTAGTTGTGCCTATTACCATCACAAATATAGTCTCAAATAGTATGATGGCGGAGATACACATTTTTTAACTACCATGATTTTCGGAAAATGCTTAGTCAATTTTGACATAATTTGACTTTCTAAAAATAATACGGAGTATAAGCATTAAGCTTTGAGATGGAGGTACTATATTGGGTTTTCCTCGTCTTAAGCAAAATCCCTTCCCATCCCCTTAAATAGAGTACTCCAGCCTCGAGGCTAGGAGATAAGAGAGGCCATCGATATGCCATACTCCTCGCGCGCTCGCAATGCTGGAAACTGTCACCGTTACCCTGAAGATGGACTCCACCGTGCTTCACTGCATTTTCTGCTCCCAGCCCCTCAAGCCCCCCGTCTTCAAGGTCGATCCCTTTCCCTCCCACACTCCATTGATGTTTCTTTTGTGGGTTCACTACTGCAAAAATGGGAATCCACGAACTTTGATTTGTGCAGTGCAAGGGTAATCATTTGGCCTGCGGCCGCTGCCTCAGCGAGCTTCCCGGGAACCGGTGCCATAGGTGCGTGGAACCCCGCGGCGGATTCGAGCAGGACCCGGCAATGGACGCCGTCGTATCAGCGGCGACGGTTGAGTGCCCCCACAGCAGCTGCAGGAGCTTGGTGGCCTACCACCAGGTCCACGACCACAAGATTGCATGCCCGCACGCCCCTTGCGCTTGCACGGAGCCCGGCTGCGACTTCGCCGCCCCGCCAATAGCGCTCGTCGCCCACTTCGCAGCGGCCCACTCGATCCAAGTGCACAAGCTCCCGCCGTACAACATGACCAAAGTGTTCCAGGTGCCGGTGCCGGTGCCGGGTTCGCCGTGCCTGCGGATCATCGCCGAAGGGGAGGACGGCGCCGTGTTCGTCCTGATCATCGGCGTGCTCGGTTTGACTTCGACCACCATCGTGTCTACCGTGTGCGTTAGGGCGGCCGCGTGCGTGTGGCCTCTATACACGGCAAAGATGTGGGCGAATGGGCCGGCGTCGTGCTCGTTGGCGCACGCGAGGAGCAGGGCGGACACCGTGAGTGTGTCTTTGGAGGCGTCGAGCTGCGCCTTGCCGGGCGACGTCGCGTTTGATGAACTCACGTCGTTCCTCTCGGTGCCGCCGCTGTACCTGGTGCTTGGTGGACCTTCCAAGCTGCTGCGTTTCTACATTCGCATCGAGAAGGAGAACAATTAATCCTCAAAATAAGTACTCCTACTCCATATGATGATACGTACTAGTATAGTGCTAATGCGGATGTAACCTCTAGTAAAGTAGTAGTACTAACACTGTCTGAGTTGTACTATTATTTCAGTTTCGCTTCTATTGTTGGGTAACATCATCAGGAACATAACTTGAACTTATTGGTTTCAAATCTGTGACAACAAAAGAAAAAGAACAAGAAAGGGAGTACTCCGTAACTGTTTTTCGTCCTGCTAATGCAACCTTGAGGTGACAGGGACAACTTTGTACGGAGTACAAAGCATCGTGCTCATATCAATATACGTACAAGATCATCCGCCGTACCTCGATAGGTGCCATGTCCATTGATAGACTGGGTAACTGGGAGATGGATATTACTACTGGATAGCTGTCCTGACGTGACAGGATGCCTATATACACCCTACTCGGCAGGTGACGATACCTTCCCAACGAAGGTATCCAGTCCCATCCATTGATTATTTTATTATGGACGGAGAGCATTCTAGAAGAGATGTCATGTCTTGGGGCAGAGGTTCGGCTTAATCATGGTTTTGATATGGCCACGACTTTTGTCATTTAAGGCAACACCTATGGGAACCAAAAGATTACTGAAACAGCAACTACATTTTACTTGACGCTAGTGTAGATGTATCTAGACATATTGTAGCTATAGATACTTCCATTTTAGCATCAAGTAATGTGGATCGGAGGGAGTAATACAATACAGTATACTCAGTATAAGGTTAACTTTGGCACACGCTGGGACGCACATATTTGTTAGAAGTACACACATGCAAGACAGAGCATAGAGTAAAATAATTACTCTACTATTTACTTATGAGCAACCAAAAGCTTGTACGTGTCCACTATATATATATGGGCATGGACTACACTTATTGCTTGTGGATGAGGATAGCTGTTGTGGACAACACAGTGCATGTTGTTTCCGTACAGACAGTCACTGAGGAGAGGAAACCTGGCTCTGATACCACGAGCACTACTGTGACTGTTGAGTACGATGTACCATTGAGCGGGCCGAATATGCAACTCAAGAAGGTACAAGGTGATGCTTGCAAGACAGTTGACAAGGGTCAGCGGTGGAGTTTGTTTCAGACTCAGTGCTATATCAAGGGCAAGGCAAGCAAAACTTGAGGACGGCGAGGACGTGTCATGTTCATATCACGTCACCTTTTCCAGACCCTCACGCGTTGGGGACAACGCTTCTTGAAGGGGGGGAGGATGATATGGGCACGGAGGCCTATGTGGAGCCCAATTTTAGGACTCCACCAACCTAGGTGGTACGCCATCGAGGATTCAGGAGTGACACGCTAGGACGACCTACGCCATGTAATAATTAAGTCTAAGGTTGTGTCATTCATTCTATGTTAGGAAATAATGTAGCCAGGTCATGATGTGGGCCATCTAGGGTTTTAATAGAGTCTGTTTGACTTGGGCCTGTCCAAGTCAAACTAGGTTAGGCCCAATAAGGGGGCCGGCCGGCCAGCTCTCCCTCTCATATAAGGAGATGGCACGGCTAGGGTTTAGGGGAGAACAAGTTTAGTCTAAAAGATTAGGGTTTCCCTATCGCGTGTGTGCACGTGTATCATCCCTCCGGGGGTACGGCGCTGCCGTTTATCTATATTATCCACTGCGAAGGTTCTTGGGTTCAACAAGGATTGTCTAGCTCTTGGTTTGAGGCGTATCGTTCATCGATCCGTTGCTTGCTGGATTCGTTCCCTCTTCTCCAGGCTGCGTTCATCGCGTTGTTGGGAGGATTCTCTACCCCAGGTTCTCGCTGTGAAAGATCGGGCATCAACTAAGGAGGATCCAGTGGGTCCATCCTTTATCATCTTGGTATCAGATTTCCAGGTTGCTCACGGCGAGGTGTTGTTGATCGATCTCTTTGATCGGTTTGCATCGGAGAAGTTTGGCTCTAAGATCAAAGGAGTTTGGCTCTCGGTCGAAGGAGTTTGGTTGGAGGAAGTTTGGCATTGTTTGGTATAGTTTGGAGGTCATCCATGGCTGTTTTGGAGGTCAAAATCGCGAAAAATCGCGACCAGAATCGGGAAGAAGACGAAATTTCGCGACCTGCCCGAAAAACCCGGTCTGAAATCCGGTCAACCGGGCCAGTGACCGGGCAGGCCGGCGTGGCATCCGGTCAACCGGGTGCCCAACCGGGAAGTTCGCAAAAATTCATCCGGTTGTGTTCCGGTACGACGCATCCGGTTGGCGACCGGTCAACCGGACCAAGGACCGGGCTGGCCGGTCTGGAGGCCGGTCTAACCGGGCCCTGGGCCGGGCGGGCTCCGACTGCTGCGGTTTTTCCTCTGGCGGTTTCTCCTGTTGCTGCGGTGGATTCTCCGGTGATGCGGGCTCATGCTGTTGATGTTGTTGCTCCAATGTCTTGTGTTAATGAGGCACATAAGAGTGACGATGTGTATCATGACTACCTCGGTATGACGATAGGTACCAAGTTTGACGCATCGCAAATCAAATGGATGTTGGCTAGTTCCGTGACACCAACGGAGTATCAACTTTGGGAATCACACATTGAAGGTGGATTTGCGAGATGCAGGGAGTTTGATAGTTCTTTTGGTGGCCAGGCGGAATTTGCTATTGCATACAGGCGTGTTGACGATGTTGTGGCTAGTTGGTACCGTAATGCTCTCATAGTTCAGGGTATCATTGGTCTACGGTCTAGTTGGACAGATTTCAAGCGGTTTCTGCGTGATAGCTTTAAGTGTGCACGCTTGCGTAAGCCGGTGGTGTGCTCTAACACTACCATGGAGGAAGTTGTTTCCGTACAGACAGTCACTGAGGAGAGGAAACCTGGCTCTGATACCACGAGCACTACTGTGACTGTTGAGTACGATGTACCATTGAGCGGGCTGAATATGCAACTCAAGAAGGTACAAGGTGATGCTTGCAAGACAGTTGACAAGGGTCAGCGGTGGAGTTTGTTTCAGACTCAGTGCTATATCAAGGGCAAGGCAAGCAAGACTTGAGGACGACGAGGACGTGTCATGTTCATATCACGTCACCTTTTCCAGAAGACCCTCACGCGTTGGGGACAACGCTTCTTGAAGGGGGGGGAGGATGATATGGGTACGGAGGCCTATGTGGAGCCCAATTTTAGGACTCCACCAACCTAGGTGGTACGCCATCGAGGATTCAGGAGTGACACGCTAGGACGACCTACGCCATGTAATAATTAAGTCTAAGGTTGTGTCATTCATTCTATGTTAGGAAATAATGTAGCCAGGTCATGATGTGGGCCATCTAGGGTTTTAATAGAGTCTGTTTGACTTGGGCCTGTCCCAGTCAAACTAGGTTAGGCCCAATAAGGGGGCCGGCCGGCCAGCTCTCCCTCTCATATAAGGAGATGGCACGGCTAGGGTTTAGGGGAGAACAAGTTTAGTCTAAAAGATTAGGGTTTCCCTATCACGTGTGTGCACGTGTATCATCCCTCCGGGGGTACGGCGCTGCCGTTTATCTATATTATCCGCTGCGAAGGTTCTTGGGTTCAACAAGGATTGTCTAGCTCTTGGTTTGAGGCGTATCGTTCATCGATCCGTTGCTTGCTGGATTCGTTCCCTCTTCTCCAGGCTGCGTTCATCGCGTTGTTGGGAGGATTCTCTACCCCAGGTTCTCGCTGTGAAAGATCGGGCATCAACTAAGGAGGATCCAGTGGGTCCATTCCTTATCACCGCAGCACCCCCGCCGTCGTCGACGTGACCCGCAAGGATGCCGAGTATGACTACACGAAGCCGCCGTAGAGGTAACCAGACCCCCCCCTCCCCCCTACACATTTTGGGCTGTTACCATAGAAGGTCCAAGCATGTCTTGGTCAACTAGAATGTGTCTATATACATCTGAATCTAGTCATAACTGAGATTTATATTAGCATGTAAGTATCTAGAATTGGTTTACTGTCATGCAATCCAATCTAGTTAAACCCGTGTCAATCTATATCTATACCTAATAATATATAATAATAAAGAAACTAAGGCAAAATTTTCGTCCAACTTCAAACTACCCATAAATTTCCGAAAATTACACCTATGCCCCCCGCGAGTTAATACTGATTTGTCCGTCTCAAAAAGCATCGACAGAGAAGTCCCATAGATCCAGCTCCGCCCTGCTCTCAATGCGCGTGGCAGATGGCAGAAACCTGCGCATTTGCCCATGCCACTCCTCGAGCTCTCTGTCTTGATGTGCTTCACACACC
The DNA here is from genome assembly GCF_019359855.2 of Lolium perenne. NCBI lineage: Eukaryota > Viridiplantae > Streptophyta > Magnoliopsida > Poales > Poaceae > Lolium > Lolium perenne. Next base: position 133,492,931 of record NC_067245.2, read on the forward strand.
TTGATGTGCTTCACACACATGGCTTATAATACTAGGAAGCTTGTACATGACCCTTTAGATTGTTGCCATGTGCCAGAATCCAAACCCTATACCATACTTCTAGAATACTCTACAAACTCTAGATATTTCATACTACTCGTAAATATCTTACTGATGAGGTCTAAGACCCCGTTTGTGGCCCGATCTTGCGAATTGACCCGGAAACGAAAGGGGAAAAGAGGAAGAACACGAAGAACACGACGAACGTGATGAACACGATGAACACGGGAACACACGCACGCACACCGACCCGATACAACCGATGCTTACCCTCGTGGCTCGATGGACCACGCCGAATAGAATCACCCACGGAAGAGACCGCGGTAGAATTCCGAGGTGAGAGATATGGTGTTGGCGACGGAATCGGTGAGGGAGAGAGAGTGCACACACTAGAATCTCACTCACAAACTCAATCAACAACAAGGGTGGCCTTGATTACAGAGGGATGATACCCTAGGGAGACATAGCTCAAATCCTATTCTAAGCCAAATCTTGTCTAACCCTAGCAAAGTGCAGGTACGGGAGCACATATAGGCTCACTTACAGGCAGGGGTAAAGTAGGGATTACAGCTGAATGACTTCGGAGCGTCCAGATGTGAAGGGATGGTTCAGATTCGAGGGAAAAGTGCACGAGCGGTACCTCGGGCGGAGGTACCGGCCGTGGTACCGGAAATACACCAAAACCTGGTCGAAACATCCAGTATGGTTGGGCATGCGAGCGGTACCTTGGGCGGTACCTCGGGTGGAGGCTCCACCCGTGCCTGGGTGGAGGTACCGCCCAATGGTACCGGTCCTGCTGCTTTCCCGCAAGGAGCCCTGGCAGCTTGGTGCTGGCCGGCCCCCAAGGGTGGAGGCTCCGGCCTCCCCTTGGGTGGAGGCTCCGGCCTCCCCTATGGGTAGAGGCTCCGGCCTCCCTTAAGGTGGAGGTGCCGGCCTCCCTTCTCTTCTCTCTTCTCTTCTTCTTCTTTCTTCTTCTTCCTTCTTCTTTCTTCTTCTTCCTTTCTTCTTCCTTCTCCCTTGTGCAAAGTGAGTGGCTCCTCCTCTCCGAATCCTTGACGAAGCTCGTACCTAGTAACACAATGAATATCGACATGAGGTAGTATTCCATTCAAGGTATCTACGAGGTCGAGTATCGAGAGGAAGGAGTTCACCTTATCGTGTGTAGCGTGGGTTAGGGTTGAAGGTCCACTTGGGGGACTCTTTGGCCATGGTGTAGCGTCGACGATAGGCGGGGCTACATCATCTCCCCCCCCCTTGGGGAAGAGTCGTCCTCGACTCTTGTTCCTCCTCATCTCCATGTTGTGGCGAGAGGTCCGAGAGGGTGAACGTCTTGCTCACCAAGTAGTTTGGAGTTTGTTTGTCGAAGAAGCGGTCGAAGAAGCACTTGGGGAAAAGCAACTTGCAAATGGAAAGCTTGTGGATGCCAATTTGGTGATCGGCGAACAAGAGGCTCTCAATCAAATACGAAGCATCAAGTCGTTTCTCCAAGAGGCATTTTGCAAAAATGGGAACCAAAAGAGTGTCGATGTATCCTAAATTTGGTGGGGCAAAAGTTTGTGCAAGTAAAGGTTTGCTTTGTAAAGTGTCAAAAATGGTGTGTGTAGCATTGTCCCACACAAATGGAACAATCAAAAGGCAAGTATCGGTGGCAAAATTTTGGGCAAAATTGTTATGTGCAATGGCAAAGCTATGGAGACTTCTAGCTTGGGAAAGTATGGTTGGCGTGAGCCGAGTATGGGTATCCTCAAGTGTCAAAGAATCCATTGCAATTGCCAAAGATGAAATGAGAAATCCAAAGGAGAGCAACTTTTTTGTGAGACATGTGGCACAAGATGCATAAGGTGTCTCTCACATGTATGACATGGTCCTTGAGATTCTCGGAGTGTATGATGATAACATCAAGATATACAACAATCATTGTGCCAACAAGATGTTTCAAGATATGTTGCATAAGAGGCAAAAGATGTGACGAGGAATTGGACCAAACCGGAAACTCGACAAACCAAGTCGGAAACACATGAGGGCGAAGGCTTGTGGGAACATACCCTTTGGTGTGAATCCCGCGGGTTAGGTCCTTGATGGGGTAGCTCTCAATTGCGCGTTTCGTGAGCTCATGCTCCGTAGCGGTGGAAGTGGTCGTCCGTGTACCTACACATGGAATAAACAAGACAAAGAGCGTGTGTGCATGGTAGATGAACACATCATCCATCATGATGGTCCAAGTCTTGTGCACATCACCATTAGTGTCAATCAACATAGTATGGAATGCATGGCGATAGTGCAATTGGCATGAAGGTGCATGTGTGGTATGTGGGTACTCATGATCATCAAAAATGGAGAAGGCTATGGGGGCCATCTCGTGAACAATGAAATAAGCATGTTTGCATACCAAGCATAAGAAAGGGGAATTGTTCACAATCTTGGATGCAACGATCATGGAGTAGTGCAAACATTTTGGGCAAAGCATGCGGAAGCTAATATCATCATTGTCATTGCAAGCAATACATGTGAAAGAGCAAGTAGGTAACATATTGCAAGCAATGGTAGGAAAATGGAAGCTCTCATAGCATGGCATGGTCATGGTATCACAAGCACTCAATTCCACATGATCAACAATGTTATCAAGCAAAGCATCACATGGGAAAGTGAAAGTAGCATGTGACGGAGCAAATGGGTCATCAAGATCATGCATGCATTCATGAGTCATCATGTCCACTAGTGGGATCATGGCATCATCAACACCTATGTTGTTACCTTTGTAGGCCGATTCATTTGAGGTAGGTGTTGTGGAAGTAGGAGGATCCATGTGGTCGACATATCCATCTTGGAGCAAGCATGGTGAGATATCTTCATCGTCATGCACCATGTACATCGTCTCCATGAGCGGGAACTCATCCTCCGTGGAACCTAGTGTAACATAAGAAGACACAAACGAGGGAGAGGTTAATGTGTTAGCAAAGGCGGTGTCCTCCATGGACCTATCATCTACCTCTCTCAACTCACTTTGTGTATCACTCATGTCCTCCAAACGGAAGCACTCAAACTCACATATGGGGTGGAAGTCACTCAACTCACTATCACTCTCACTCAAGTGGGCTAAGTGGCTCTCATGCTCACATGGGATTGGTACCAACTCATCAATCAAGCATATAGGAGTAGGCTCGACTTCCTCATCTCCATGCGCCTCCTTGGTTGAAGGGAAAATCCCATGCTCAACCATCTCAACTCCATTTCCTCCCAAGTCGTCCTCCATCGGTGGCGCCGTAGTGTTGTGGAGAGCTAGGCTCGGATCCACATTATCCTTGCGATGGCCTTGGAGGTCTTCATCTTGAAGTGTGGGCGCCGTAGGCTTCTTGGTGGCTTGGCCTTGTAGCTCGTCGAAGTAGAGCGTCTTGGCGCTTGGCTTTGTGCATTGCCATGCCTCGTGACCCTTGGCCTTGCATACCTCACATAGGAGATTGGGACATTCCCGTGGGCGGTGGCCTTGTTGCTTGCACTTGTAGCATCGGAGTCCGTAGGCATGTGATGAGCTAGGGGCCATTGTGGTGGTGGCGCAAGAGGCGGAAGTCGCCTTATGAGGAAGGTATGCTCGATGTGCACTTGCTATCCTTGGAGTGGTAGGCACCCTATCATGGTGTTTGTCGCCTTCATGTCGAGGCTCTCGTCTTCGTGCATCATCACCATGGCTTGAGTGGTGTCGTCGAAGACTCGTGGAAGATGTTGGTCGATGGCGATCATGAAGTGGCTTGTGGCGGCGAAGCTCATGTGGTGACGTATGTCGATGACGGTCCTTGCCATGCCTAGATGATGGCTCATGCGACTTGGCATGTTGCTTGCGGCGCCTTGTGGAGCTTGGAGAAGAGTGTCGATGACGCTCATGATGGGAACGCTCTTGATGCTCCATATGGTGTACTTGAGGTCGACGATCTTGTGCATAAGCACTCTCATGGTGGCGCCTTGTGGAGCTCATAGACGAGTGTCGATGACGATCATGATGAGGACGCTCTTGATGATCCATATGATGGTGCCATCGTGGAGGTCCTCCATCTTCATATGTAGCTCCAATGGCCAAGTGGTGGTACTTGGGAGCATCGTCGTTGCTCCTTGTGGAGACTAGGTGAGGTTCCACCATGGTGTCGATGTTGTAGGCGTGGCGTTGCTCCACCAAGTCGTCGATGTCGTAGTCGTGGCGTTGCTCCACCATGTCGTCCATGCTTGAGGAGCCATTGTCGATGTAGAGCTCCTCGATGTCGGTCATGTCGGTGATGCTCGCGGAGCCAAAGTCGGTGTAGAGCTCCTCGATGTCGGTCATGTTGGCGATGCTCGCGGAGCCATAGTCGGTGTCGAGCTCCACATGTTCCTCCACATCCGCGGTGCTTGAGGAGGTGTCCTCCTCGGAGTGCTCCGTGTACTCCTCCGTGTCCTCATCTTCGCTATCCATGTTAGCACGATGGTATGTATATGGTGTATGTTAGTGGAAGAACACTACCTCGCAATCTTACCGTGGTATGATAAGATCGGGGCGATCCAACAAGCCGAGGTCAAAGTCAATTGTATCGGGCACTCACACAAAAACACACGCAAAAGCTAGCAAATATGGTGTTAGGTGAGTATGGTGGAAAGCCAAAAGACGAAATCCGAAATCAAGTGTATTGTCAAGAGTGGGTGAAGTCCAAAAATCCAAATGTCAATGTGAAGATCACTATAAACACGGAAAAGATATGGAACGCACACACGAGATAAACGGGGTTAGTGCGACCAAGGAATGAGCGGAAAAGTGTAAGAAGCCCTTAAGCAAGGGTGCTCGGTGTCACACTAACACAAGAAGAGATCAAAGCTTTGGTTGCAAATGAAGAGACAACAAGATTCACACGCGGCCTCTCTTCTCTTATCTCTCTTTTGCTTAAAAGCTTTTTCTCTTTTGTATATGGTGGCACTTGCACTCGTTTGTATCTTTGGTGGCACTTGCACACTTTTGTATGTATGGGTATATGGATGTATGGATGTATGGATGTATGGTGCTACTCGCACTCTTTTTGTGTTTTTGGGGCTTTTTCACGCACTATGTTAGCGTTAGCCTCGCTTTTGCTATCTTGCCACACGAGTGTTTGCTTGGATGCTTTACTCAACACGACACACACAACTCACAATGCGGGGCCACGTGCAATGTCTCGCAACACTCAATAAGCAATGCTCAATAGGATAGATCGCAAAAGAAGAGGGGTTACAAGGTGGGGAGCAAGTTATACCTAGATGAAAATGTTAGGTGGTGTCGGAACACACAACTTGCGATGATGGCGGTGGTGTCAAGAGTACGTTTGCATGTTCGGGGTGCCGAGGATGTCGTCGCTTGCTTCGGAGCTGCGGGTTAGTTTCACAAACAAGGCACTCAAACCGGAACAAGCAAACACAAGTTAGCGGAAGAAAAGTCGGGTCAAAGTAGCTTGGCGTCGATGGCGGTGGTATGGCGGTGGTGATATCGGTGAGCTTGCGGTGGCGGCGGTGGTGGTGGTGGTGCCTCGACGGTGCTTACCGATGGTTTGGGAGGGGTGGCGGTGTTTGCCGGTGATGAAGGGGGGTGGCGATGCTTGCCGGTGGTATGCCGATGGCGGTATTGGTGAGCTCGCGGTGGCGGCGGTGGTGGTGGTTTGCCGCGGCGGTGTTTCCCGATGATTTGGGGGGTGGCGGTGTTTGCCGGTGATTAAGGGGGGTGGCGGTGTTTGCCGATGATGAAGGGGGGTGGCGGTGCTTGCCGGCTGCGGAGAGGAGTGGTGGTGGTCGGCGGTGGTGGGGTAGAGATGGTGGTGGTGGTCGGCCTTGGGGGAGAAGGGGCGGTAGTGGAGGGTGGAGCCTCCACTCGGAGGTACCGCTCGTGCACGGGTGGAGGCTCCACCCGGAGGTACCGCTCGTGAGAGCTGCTCCTTCTTCCTCACGTGCACGCACACACTTTCTCTCTCCTGTTCTTCCCCAAATCCAAACCAAATTGATCCAAACTCGAAAATTGATGGAATTGGAGGCTAAAAAGTGGGGGAAATAGTAGATCAACACAAGAGACACCAAATCCATGGACCAAAACCACTCAAAACGCAACAAAATCGCAGATCCATCAAAAGGCAAAATAGGGCTATTTTTTTTGGGGATTTTTTGGGAAATTTTTCAGAGATGAAATTGGGTGGGTGGGGGGTCAAATTCGCGGAAACCAAAGGCTGCTGATACCATATGATGAGGTATCTCTGGCTCTGATTACCATATGATGAGGTCTAAGACCCCGTTTGTGGCCCGATCTTGCGAATTGACCCGGAAACGAAAGGGGAAAAGAGGAAGAACACGAAGAACACGACGAACGCGATGAACACGATGAACACGGGAACACACGCACGTAGACCGACCCGATACAACCGATGCTTACCCTCGTGGCTCGATGGACCACGCCGAATAGAATCACCCACGGAAGAGACCGCGGTAGAATTCCGAGGTGAGAGATACGGTGTTGGAGACGGAATCGGTGAGGGAGAGAGAGTGCACACACTAGAATCTCACTCACAAACTCAATCAACAACAAGGCTGGCCTTGATTACAGAGGGATGATACCCTAGGGAGACATAGCTCAAATCCTATTCTAAGCCAAATCTTGTCTAACCCTAGCAAAGTGCAGGTACGGGAGCACATATAGGCTCACTTACAGGCAGGGGTAAAGTAGGGATTACAGCTGAATGACTTCGGAGCATCCAGATGTGAAGGGATGGTTCAGATTCGAGGGAAAAGTGCACGAGCGGTACCTCGGGCGGAGGTACCGGCCGTGGTACCGGAAATACACCAAAACCTGGTCGAAACATCCAGTATGGTTGGGCATGCGAGCGGTACCTTGGGCGGTACCTCGGGTGGAGGCTCCACCCGTGCCTGGGTGGAGGTACCGCCCAATGGTACCGGTCCTGCTGCTTTCCCGCAAGGAGCCCTGGCAGCTTGGTGCTGGCCGGCCCCCAAGGGTGGAGGCTCCGGCCTCCCCTTGGGTGGAGGCTCCGGCCTCCCCTATGGGTAGAGGCTCCGGCCTCCCTTAAGGTGGAGGTGCCGGCCTCCCTTCTCTTCTCTCTTCTCTTCTTCTTCTTTCTTCTTCTTCCTTCTTCTTCTTTCTTCTTCTTCCTTTCTTCTTCCTTCTCCCTTGTGCAAAGTGAGTGGCTCCTCCTCTCCGAATCCTTGACGAAGCTCGTACCTAGTAACACAATGAATATCGACATGAGGTAGTATTCCATTCAAGGTATCTACGAGGTCGAGTATCGAGAGGAAGGAGTTCACCTTATCGTGTGTAGCGTGGGTTAGGGTTGAAGGTCCACTTGGGGGACTCTTTGGCCATGGTGTAGCGTCGACAATAGGCGGGGCTACATCACTTACTCTAGAACATTCCCCATTCTACAATTCTCTCTACATACCTTGGATACTTCATGACTAAGCTAGCTCCTTTACTAGCCAACCACATTGATAAGATTACTACTAACAATCTCCCCATAATCTTGTCATATAAACTATCTTTACTACGTATTAAATTTAAAACAGGTCGCGGTGGTTGGTGATGGTACGTCAAACGTGTATACAACTCACCCGAACATAAAAAGTAAGGTCAGCGTGACCGGCTCCATGAGGAGTTCTTATCGGGATTAGTTAGGTCATGACCAAAATCCAATCCGTAGCACTAGGTAGCAAAATCAGCATCCCTTTCCTAATTCTAATCGCTAAAACAAGCATAGATCGGTTCAGCCACACATCTTTTTCGTTCGCTCCCCTTTTTATTCTCTAATGAACCCTCTCCTTAATGAGCGTAGATTGATGGAGATGGCTTTTGTACCGGTCAATCTTTATATCAGCAGGTGATCCGTCCTTTCTCCTCTGTCGTGGTTCATCAACGCGTGTCCGACAATCCCGGTTAGATCGGCACGATCGGCAAAAAAGAAAAAAGCCAAAAGAGACCCATTGATTAGGCTCCTCTTGCCGTGCAACTTTAAATTTTCTAACTTTTCTTTCATTCGCAAACATACAGTGACAACTTATATGACTCTAGGTTTCTTTTCCTAATTTTTGCACGTGCATGCATTTTCCATTTAAAATTCGTAGGACATACAAATCTCAACACTTATGCAACTAAAAATCCTTTAAAAACAAAAATTTCAGACCCTGCAGCATTTAAGAGGTTATTGACAAGAATCAACCACATGTTTAGGAGCGCAGTGACATTCTCGCTAAAAAACCATGTTTCACGCGTGGGTGTTTCATTAATAAAGAGAAATATCTGATTAGTAAAGAGAAATATCTGTTCAGTTGGGGCCACGTTTCGACGTGTGTTCTCGGCGAATCAGTTTCTCAGACAAAGTATCTCGAAGGTGTTCATAGAGGTAGCATGTGCATTTGTGCGTTCATAGAAGCGAGTGTATGTACTTAGTGAGCATTTATATTGTACCGTGTTTTGTAAAAAAAGATGGTGTGAAAGGGCACCTTTTACGATATACTCCCTCCGTCCCAAAATGTAAGGGGTCTAAGGATTGGTCAAAAGTCAAACCTTACAAACTTTGACCAAATATTTAAAAAATATTTACATCTACAATATCAAATTGACATATTAAGAAAATATACTTTAGGGTGAATCTATTGGTAATGATTTAGTATTGTAAATATTTATATTTTTTTGTATAAACTTGGTCAAATTTTAAAAACATACTTTTAACTAATCCTTAGACGCCTTATTTTTGGCACGGACGGAGTATCATTCAATAAATACTATGAATTATTCGATCGTTTGTTCAAACATGTCAATTAGATCGGTCGATTGATCAACTCGGATCGGTCGATCGAGCATCAGAGTTGTCTCTGTGGTGACAAAAAATAATGCACATTGTATAAGACTGACGTACCACAGATTGTAAAGAAAAATGAGGACCATGTGGCCACACATCCTGGACATAGACATTGTGATTATATTCCATTTATTCTATTTTTGGAGAGAGCGATTTTCGTTATTAACCCGTTGCAACACACGGGTATTATGCTAGTATCACCTAATCCAGATCACATGGACCATGCACTTCATCTTGTGATGGCATCACACCGTGATGAGGTCTAAGACCCAATTTGTGGCCCAATCTTGCGAAATTGACCCGAAATCAAAAGGGGAAAAGAGAGGAAACGAAGAACGAGACGAACACGATGAACACACACGCACACAACCCGATACAATCGACTTACACTCCCATGGCTCGACAAACCACGCCGGTAGAATCACACTAGGAGAGACCACGAGGTTGAATCCCGGTGTGAGAGATCGGTGTTGTAGACGAACACTTGTGCGGGAGAGAGAGTGGTTAAACTAGAATCTCACACACAACTATTAATCTCAACAAGAGTAGCCTTGATGAAACACAGGAGATAATCCCAAAGATGAGCTAAGCTCTAAGAATTATCCAAGTCTATGTCTAACCCTAGCAAATGAGGAGTACGGGGATACAATTAGCTCAGATCTGAGTCAAGGGTAATTTGGGCAAAGGCTAAATAAGTTACAACTGCTAGATAGCGAATGGACGGTTCAGATTTGAAGACATTCGCGCACGGGCGGTACCATGGGCGGAGGTACCGGTCGAGGTACCGGAAAAACGTCCAATTCGAACCAAAGTATCCAGGGGACTTGGACCTCTGAGCGGTACCTCGGCCGGAGGCTCCACCCGAGGTACCGGGGAGCAAACTCTTCATGTACTGGGGAACGGGTACCCCCAGCGGTACCATGGCCGGAGCCTCCAGCTGGAGGTACCGGTCTCCATTTCTTCCCCGCGCACCAGATGGTGCCGCCCAGCACCCGCCGGTAGTACCGGCCAGGAGGGGCCGGTACTACCGGTCTCTCCCCCATGCGCGCGGCCAGGCTTGGCGCCGGCCACCTGCCAGCCTTGGGTGGAGGCTCCGGCCTCCTTTGGCCTGGAGGTGCCGGCCTCCCTCTCTCTTTCTCTCTTCTCTTCTTTTCCTTGTTCTTTCTTCATCATTTCTTCATCTTCCTTCTTTCTTTCTTCTTCTTCTAGTCCATTGGCTTTGGCTTCTTCTTCCTTGATGAATGGTGCCTCCTCTTCCTCGTATCCTTGATGATCCTTGTACCTAATAACACACAGAGTGTCGGCATGAGGTAGCATTCCGTCCAATGGTGTGTCAAGGTCAAGAGTAGCGAGGATAGAGTTCACCTTATCGTGTAGTGCTTTAACTCGGGCTCGTGTCATCGGTCTACTTGGGGGACTTGTTGGTCTTGGTGTAGCGACGTCGGTGACCGGGGCTACATCACACCGACTCACGTCAAGCAAAGCCGCCGCACCCTGCTTGTTAGCCTCACACCGACTTCATATTAGATATCATGTAGTGCATTTCAAGTACCAAATCACTGAGAACCAACCTGTGGTTGGATGGTTAGGAGGCAGTGGCACCCCCAGATTTGACGCTTTGGTGTCTCAAAAATGGAGGAATATTCTTGTGTGGGATGCGGCGTTCCCGATGACATTGTGGTGATAGTGGTGACTTCGTCAATCTCAATACCCGTCGGATCAGTTTCTTGGATGCATTTTCCTGGATGTGCTCGAAGGGGTAGAGTGTGTGTGCGTGAGTGATGAGTGTATGCATGTACATGTGAGCGTCTATGATTGTACTGTGTGTTGCAAAAAATAGTATTAATTTTTATCTTGTTCATACTAAGACTAGCAAAACGTTCCCTGCTCTATAAACTCTCAAGAAACATCCCTATAATATCTATCTAGTTCGTCCTAATGTTAGAACAGTAATTGCATGCTATGTAATTCATCTATTTTTGTTAGGAAACCTACATGTTTGTTTGCTTTTCTTATTCTCAGGTGTCAGGTTGTGTGCTGGGACCATAGCCGCTGATGTGGCCTAAGGGCTAGGGTGTGCCCAGATCCCACGAATTTGACCAAGTGAGTGGGTGATTGAGGGGGAAGAGGATGAAGAACACAAGATCCAAATAAGAACACACACACACACAACCCAACACAAACCAAATTTACTCCCTTGGTAGGTTAGACCAAGCCAATAGAACCACTTCTTAGAGAGACCCTTGGGTAGAATCTAACAAGTGGGAGATTGGTGAGGAGATCTCAACTAGAACTTGGATGAGAGAGGGGTAGCCTTGAATCATCCATGAAGAGTAGAAATCACTCAAGAGTGCCTTGATACAAAGAACATAGTTCTAGGGAGACAAAGCTCATGTAGTCTAAGCCAAATCTTGTCTAAACCTAAATGAGGTGGGGAGAGAGGTATATATAGCCTCAGATCCGGAGCAGGGGTAACTTAGTCATTTACACAGAATAAACATAGCCATAGGATGCAAATAGACGGTTCAGATGAGGTTGGCTTCGGAGGGGCCGGCAGTGCCGGTGTGCTCGTGGCGGCAAGCAGCCATGGGGCCGGCAAAGGTCGGGGAAGATGGGCCGGCAGTGCCGGGGTGCGCCCACCGGCAGTGCCGGCCTTGTCGAGGCTGGCGGCTGGAGCCCTTCTCCTTCTCCTTCTTCTTCTTCTTCTCCTTCTTCTTCCTTGCACCATGGGAGTTCCTTCTCTCTTGGTCCTCGTCGACGTCGGCACCTATAGACACCATGACGATAGGCATGAGGTAGCATACCATTCAAGTTGGTGTTGAGGTCGACCATAGAGAGGAAGGAGTTCACCTTTACATATTTGGCGGGGGTTTGTGTTGTTGGTCCACTTGGGGGACTCCTTGACCATGGTGTAGCGTCGACGATAGGCGGGGCTGCACTTGACGGTCTTGAGGTGGAGGTGTCCGAAAGCCACCCCGCATCATCTCCCCCCCCCCCTTGGGGAAGAGTCACCCTCGACTCTTGTTCCTCCTCAACGATGATGTAGGCCATGACGGTTCTCCCATGTAGTAATGGATGGACAAAGTCGTGGTCGAAGAAGAACTTGGGGAAAAACAACTTGCGAATGGAAAGCTTGTGGATGCCAATTTTGTGATCGGCGAACACGAGGCTCTCAATCAAATACGAAGCATCAAGTCGTTTCTCCAAGAGGCATTTGGCAAAAATGGGAACCAAAAGAGTGTCGATGTATCCAAAATGTGGTAGGGCAGAAATTTGTGCATGTAAGAGTTTGCTTTGTAAGGTGTCAAAAATGTGTTGTGAAGTATTGTCCCACGCAAATGGAACAATCAAAAGGCAAGTAGCGGCGGCAAAATTTTGGGCAAAATTGTTATGTGCAATGGCAAAGAGATGGAAACTTCTAGCTTGGGAAAGTATGGTTGGCGTGAGCCGAGTATGAGTATCCTCAAGTTTCAAAGAATCCATTTCCATTGCCATAGAAGAGATGAGAAATCCAAAGAAGAGCAACTTTTTGTGTGACATGTGGCACAAGATGCATAAGGTGTCTCTCACATGTATGCCATGGTCCTTGAGATTCTCGGAGTGTATGATGATAACATCAAGACATACAACACCCATTGTGCCAACAAGATGTGTCAAGATATGTTGCCCAAGAAGCAAAAGAGGTGACGAGGCATTGGTCCAAACCGGAAGCTCGACAAGACAAGCCGGAAACACACGAGGGCGAAGGCGTTTGGGAACATACCCTTTGGCATGAATCCCATGGGTTGGATCATGTATCTCGTCCGTGTTGGGGTAGCTCTCAATTGCGCGTTTCGTGAGCTCATGCTCCGTAGCGGTGGAAGTTGTCATTCGGGTACCTATACACACAAAAGAGAAAACAAAAAGCGTGTGTGCATGGTAGAGGAACACATCATCCATCATGATGTTCCATGTCTTGTGCACATCACCATTAGTGTCAATCAAGATAGTATGAAATGCATGGCGATGGTGCATATGGCAAGAAGGTGCATTCATGGCATGTGGTAACTCATGATCATCAAAAAGTGAGAAGACTATGGGGGCCATCTCGTGGACAATGAAATAAGAATTCTTGCATACCAAGCATAAGAAAGAGCAATTGTTCACAATCTTGGATGCAAGGATCATGGAATGGTGTAAACATTTGGGGCAAAGCATGCAGAAGCTAATGTCATCCCTGTCATTATCATTGCAAGCAATACATGGGAAAGAGCAAGTGGTCGACAAATTGCAAGCAATGGTAGAAAAATTGAAGCTCTCATAGCATGGCATGGTCATGGTATCACAAGCATTCACTTCCACATGATCAACAATGTTAACAAGCAAAGTATCGCATGGGAAAATGAAAGTAGCATGTGAAGTAGCAAATGGATCATCGAGATCATGCATGCACGCAAAATTCATCATGTCCACTTGATGAGGACATCCCTACTACACCACTACCTCCGTCATTGATGAATGAAGATGAACCTGCTGTGAAGCTCAAGTCCGATGAAGTTCGGATTGGACCAATTACAAGGGCTCGTGCGAAGCTACTTAAACAACAGGTGAACTTGTTTCTAAACGATACTTTGATTGATGAGAACTTTATACTGCCTAAGTCCTATTACTTATGTATCATCAGGTATCAAGAGGAGACGAGCATCGCACGAGGAGTAGAGGAGCAGCTGGACATGAAGACGGACGTCAAGATGGCCGTGAAGCTGGACATGGAGCTGGACATGAAGATATCTCATGAACGCGCGAGGGAGGAGCGGGAGGCATGCGCGAGAGGAGAAGACGACGTCCAGGCCGGTCCAGAACCCGGTCAGACCGGCCGCTAGACCGGACCACCCGGTCCCTGGCCTGGTCGACCGGGCGGCAACCGGCCGCCAACCGGATACGATTTATCGTACCGGGGCGAAACCGGATTTTTGCGAACTTCCCGATTTCCGCCCGGTTGACCGGACCACAGACCGGCCCGCCCGGTCCACAGCCCGGTCAACCGGATCCCAGACCGGACGCGTCCGAGTCTGTCTCGACCAGATCTATTCTGGGTCGGTTTGCTTTGTATCTTTTCAACCAGAACTCGTCTCGGACGCCTATATAAGTGCCTTGGACGACCCCCTAGCTACTTTAGACCAAGTTTAAGATAAACCCTAGTTCGTAGTTGTTTGCTAAGCAAAACTATTGTTCCCCAACTCTCCAATTCGTTGCGATCTGGAGTTTTATGCTACTGAAAGTTTGTGTGATCTGCTGTTCCATTGGGGATTAGAAGATTGCAATCTACCGCTTCGTGGTCGGCGGCTATGTGCGCAAGTGTGTGGAGTTGCGAATATCTTGCAGGGTTGAGAGCTGTTGCATTGGCATCAGGAATCAATCGAGAGACTTCGTCGGCGTCATACAAGTTATCCTCCTCATCATCATCGATTCCATCCGCTGCTACCATCGTGTGTTCATCACCACCGGTCGCTTACTGAGAAGATCGGGCCACCCCCATATCATCTTGGTATCAGATTTCCAGTTTTCCTCGGTAAGCCATCCACAATCCACCCCATAGTTGAGTTGTGAGTGTTTTCCTATCCAGAAAAAGCCATAAAAAGTTAGGGTTAGGGTTTGCCATAGCCTTAGATTGCACTAATTTCAAGTTTTAGTTGCTTTTCGTAGTTGTTTTTGCGTATCTTTTTCTCTCATCTAGTATTTTAGGGTTTGAGTTTACTCTTTCATCTTGTGTTACTTTATCTAGTGGTGTCAGTTTTGTTACTCCGAGTCCACATAGCGTACAGTGTGCTTGTTCCCAACCATAGACACAGCCTATCGATATAAAGTGACTAGGAACTTCCCCAGAAGAGACTAGTTTTACCGCTCGACAGGCTGCTCGTTAGGTTATCGGTGTTTTGCATATTTCTGTTGGCCGTGTTATCAAGGAGTTGTGTCAGAAAATCAAAACAAAAGAGAAAATTGAAAAGAAGCAAAAAGAGCTACATCGCTGCGTGTGTTATACAAAAAGAAAATCCAAAAAGAAAAAGTGAAGTGCTAGTTGAATCAAGTGAAGGCCTAAGTTTACTTTGCTGCACCCGTAGTTGAGCAATCTTGTGCCTGTCTCGTTGAGCTTTGCTAGCGTCTCTCTAGTGCATTGCAACCTTTCCCACAAATAGTTGCATTGCCCCATTATATCGCCTTGTGTGAGTATCTTTGGTTGTCTACGGTCAGCGCTAGAGCTTGTTATTGGTGCAAATAGGTAGCCTACCTACAGCCATATATCCTGCTTTGTCGTGTGATTGTTCTTATACCCTTGATATTCGCTTCGCTACATCTGTGCACTAGTCCGTCAATCCAAGTTGGTAAGCAATACTAATTCACTTTGGAGCGGTAAGATTTACCTTTCTTCTCAGTTTTGAGTGAGTTGTGAGAGTACCACCAAAGATTTTTGTTTAGTGCACTAACATACTAATCATGTCTTCTACCGAGAATGTTGATGTGATGCAGAAAAAGGACGCCGCTACACAAGTTACTTGGCGTGAATTTGAGGCACTTCGTGATCACATGCAACGTGAAATACGAGTTGCTAGTAATGTGTTGGACAAGGATATTCAGAGTGTACACTTGAAGGTCGACGAGGCTATTACAGCGGTTAATACCGTTCAAACATCCGTGACGACTCTTCAAGCATCCATACAGACGTTGACTAACGCCGTTGCTGAGATACGTACTATGGTGCAACCACAACAACCACCTCATGATGACGATGGCAGTGTGCAAGGCGACAATGCTGAAGCTGCTAATGCTCAAGGGCGTGGTATGGGTCGTGGTATTGGCCGTGGTGTTGGTGATTTCCGTGGTCGTGGTTTTGTCCCCGTCGGAGCCCAACGTGTTCCTCAACAACAAGAAGATGGTTTGGGTAAGCCCAAGTTCTCAATTCCCAGATTTGAAGGAGGTACTGATGTTGAAGAATATCTTACATGGGAGCTGAAGATTGAGAGATTATGGCGTTTACATCCTGATTATACTGAAGATAGGAAGATCAAGCTTGCTTCCTCTGAATTTGATGGCTATGCATTGCGTTGGTGGGATGGACTTGTTCGTGCTCGTGAAGAAGATGGTGAGCTGCCGATTATCACATGGCGTGCTATGAAGGCGGCAATGAAAGCTCGTTTTGTTCCTACCAATTATTTGCGCTCAGTTTTTGACAAGTTGACCCAATTGAAACAAGGTGTGTTGACTGTTGATGCTTACTACATGGAGATGGAGATGCTTATGCAGCGTGCTCGTGTCCGTGAGTCTCTTGAGATGACACTACAGCGATTTCTGAATGGTCTCAGATTTAACATCAAGGGCATTGTGCGTCATCACACTTATGCTACTATGAATGAGCTGCTACATCATGCAAGAGAAGCTGAGTCACAATTGGCTGAAGAACTGCAAATGAAGGGACGTGCTACAGGCGTTGGGCGCTACACACCCCGTGCGCCGCCCTCCATGGCGCCATCATCGCGCCCTACGGATGTTCCTACTTCGTCTAGCAAGCCGGTCTCTAGTGTCACCAACACAAAGAAGCCCGCTCCTGCAGCAAGTGGAACTAGTTCTAACATGTCGACAGCGCGCAATCGCGATATGGCTTGTCATACATGTGGTGGCAAGGGTCACTTCAAGCGAGATTGTCCTAACCGCAAAGTTATGATCATTAATGAGGACAATGAGTATGAAACTGGAGATGATGTTGATCCAAATGCTCCAGATGAGGATGATTATGACAGTGATGGGTTTGATGCTTTCCCTTCTGAAGCTCAAACTATTGTTGTCTCGCAGCGTGTTCTTAATGTGCAGTCAAGTGCATCTACACAACGTTGTAATTTGTTCCAAACAAAGGCACTAGTTGGTCCTGATAAAGCTTGCAAGGTCATTATTGATGGCGGGAGTTGTCGCAATCTAGCAAGCAAAGAGTTATGTGCCAAGCTGAAACTGAAGTATCTACCGCACCCACATCCATATTATATTCAGTGGTTAAGCAATAATGGTGAGATGAAGGTGAGCCACATGGTGCGTGTTGATTTTGAGATTGGACCGTATAAGGATTCCATTGATTTTGATGTGGTTCCTATGACGGTTTGTCACCTGCTGTTGGGCCGGCCATGGCTTTATGACCGTTCGGTGCAACACAATGGCCGCGCCAATACATATCACTTGGAGTTCAAGGGCAAGAAAATTAACTTACAGCCTATGTCACCACAGCAAATTGTCAATGAGTCTCGTCAGAAGATTGAAGTAAACTTGGAGGATGCATCCATAGATAGGCGAGAGAATTGTAATGCAGTGAGTGATATAACGAAAAGTGAGAGAGTGAATTCCTTAGTCTCTTTAGCCACCAAACAAGACATGAGAGAATTTTGTGAGGATCCTACAGCCATGCCCATTGTGCTCATGTACAAGGGTACGGTTTTGGTTTCTAACGACATGACCCCTCTTCCTCTTGGTGTTTCTAATGTTTTGCAGGAATTCAGCGACGTGTTTCCGGAAGAGGTACCCGCAGGACTTCCACCATTGCGAGGTATTGAGCATCAAATTGACTTGATCCCCGGAGCATCGCTGCCCAATAGGGCGCCATATAGAACGAATCCCGAAGAGACGAAGGAGATACAGAAGCAAGTACAAGCGCTACTCGACAAAGGTTATATCCGCATAAGCCTTAGTCCTTGTGTTGTTCCTGTTATTCTTGTTCCTAAGAAAGATGGTACATGGCGTATGTGCGTAGATTGTAGAGCGATAAACAACATTACTATTCGATATCGTCATCCTATTCCCCGTTTAGAGGATATGCTAGATGAATTGAGTGGTGCTGCTGTTTTCACTAAAATTGATTTGCGTAGTGGTTATCATCAAATTAGGATGAAAGAAGGGGATGAGTGGAAAACCGCCTTTAAAACAAAATTTGGTTTATATGAGTGGTTAGTAATGCCTTTTGGTTTGACTAATGCACCTAGCACTTTCATGAGACTGATGAACCATGTTTTGCGTGATTTTATTGGCAAGTTTGTGGTTGTGTATTTTGATGACATATTAATTTACAACCGCAATGAATCTGATCATATTATACATATTCGACATGTTTTGCAAGTGTTGCGTGATAGTAAACTCTATGGTAATCTTGAGAAGTGCACATTTTGCAAAGATAAGGTCATATTTCTGGGTTATGTTGTCTCTAAGCATGGAGTAGAAGTAGATGTGTCTAAAATTGAAGCTATTCAAAATTGGCCTACTCCCATGAATGTGAGTCAAGTTAGAAGTTTTCATGATCTAGCTGGGTTTTATCGCCGTTTTGTGCCCAATTTTTCTACTATTGCTGCACCTTTGAATGAATTGACAAAAAAGGGTGTTGCATTTGAGTGGGGCGTTGCCCAAGATCATGCTTTTGATGAACTGAAACGATTGTTAACTTCTGCACCGTTGCTTGCACTTCCTGATTTCAATAAGCAATTTGAGATTGAATGTGATGCTAGTGGTATTGGAATTGGTGGTGTGTTGATGCAAGAGGGTCGCCCAATTGCATATTTTTCTGAGAAACTTTCTGGTGCTAAGTTGAACTATCCAATATATGATAAAGAATTGTATGCTTTAATTAGAGTTCTTGAGGTTTGGCAACATTATTTGTGGCCAAAAGAATTTATCATACATTCTGATCATGAAGCTTTGAAATATCTGAAAGCCCAATCTACTTTGCATAGGCGTCTTGCTAAGTGGGTTGAGTTTATTGAGTCTTTTCCGAACATTATTAAGCATAAGAAGGGAAAAGATAATATTGTTGCTGATGCTCTATCTAGGAAGACTATGCTATTAACCCATCTTGATGTTAAAATTCCTGGATTAGAGGTGTTATGTGATTTATATGCGACTGATCATGATTTTGCTGAACCATACCGCTTGTGTGCTATTGGTAAAGCATGGGAAAAATATCACATACATGATGGGTTCTTGTTTAGAGCTAACAAACTATGTGTTCCAGAATCGTCTGTGCGTTTGCTCTTATTGCAGGAATCACATGCTGGAGGTTTGATGGGTCACTTTGGGCGTGAGAAGACGCTACTCATGCTCGCTGATCACTTTTATTGGCCAAAGATGAGGCGGGATGTGGACAGGTATGTGAAGAGATGCATTACTTGCAACAAGTCCAAGTCCAAGCTAAAGCCTCACGGTTTGTATACTGCTTTACCGGCACCTACTACACCTTGGGAGGATATTATTATGGATTTTGTGTTGGGTTTGCCGCGTACTAAAAGAGGCCATGATTCTATATTTGTGGTAGTGGATAGATTTTCTAAAATGTCACACTTTATTGCCTGCCACAAAAGCGACGATGCGTCGCATATTGCTAACCTGTTTTTCAGGGAGATTGTTCGACTACATGGAGTCCCGAAGACTATTGTTTCTGATCGTGATGTGAAGTTCATGAGCTACTTCTGGAAGACACTTTGGGGGAAGCTGGGGACAAAGCTACTGTTCAGTACTACTTGTCATCCCCAAACTAATGGTCAAACTGAGGTGGTGAATCGAACCTTGTCACAACTGTTGAGATCCATGATCAAGAAGAACCTGAAGGAGTGGGAAGAGTGTTTGCCGCATGTTGAGTTTGCTTACAACAGGGCGGTACATTCTACCACGGAGCTGTGTCCTTTTGAGGTGGTGTATGGTTTCAAACCCATTACTCCACTTGATTTGTTGCCTTTGCCCATACATGAGAGAGTTAATATGGAGGCATCCAAGAGGGCAGATTTTGTGCGAAAGATCCATGTGAAGACTAAAGAGTTGATAGAGAAGAAAGGCAAGAGCAATGCTGCAAAGATGAACAAGAAGCGCAAAGAGATGTTGTTCAAGCCTGGTGATATGGTCTGGGTACATTTTCGCAAGGATAGGTTCCCGAAGCTGCGAAAGTCTAAGTTGAAGCCTCGTGGTGCTGGTCCTTACAAAGTGCTTGCCAAGATCAATGACAATGCATACTCGATAGATCTTCCAGTTGATGAGTTTGGTGTCAGTAATTCTTTCAATGTTGCTGATTTGACACCATATGACGGAGAAGACCTTGGAGCGTCGAGGTCGACGCCTTTTGAAGGGGGGGGGGGAGATGATGAGGACATCCCTACTACACCACTACCTCCGTCATTGATGAATGAAGATGAACCTGCTGTGAAGCTCAAGTCCGATGAAGTTCGGATTGGACCAATTACAAGGGCTCGTGCGAAGCTACTTAAACAACAGGTGAACTTGTTTCTAAACGATACTTTGATTGATGAGAACTTTATACTGCCTAAGTCCTATTACTTATGTATCATCAGGTATCAAGAGGAGACGAGCATCGCACGAGGAGTAGAGGAGCAGCTGGACATGAAGACGGACGTCAAGATGGCCGTGAAGCTGGACATGGAGCTGGACATGAAGATATCTCATGAACGCGCGAGGGAGGAGCGGGAGGCATGCGCGAGAGGAGAAGACGACGTCCAGGCCGGTCCAGAACCCGGTCAGACCGGCCGCCAGACCGGACCGCCCGGTCCCTGGCCCGGTCGACCGGGCGGCAACCGGCCGCCAACCGGATACGATTTATCGTACCGGGGCGAAACCGGATTTTTGCGAACTTCCCGGTTTCCGCCCGGTTGACCGGACCACAGACCAGCCCGCCCGGTCCACAGCCCGGTCGACCGGATCCCAGACCGGACGCGTCCGAGTCTGTCTCGACCAGATCTATTCTGGGTCGGTTTGCTTTGTATCTTTTCGACCAGAACTCGTCCCGGACGCCTATATAAGTGCCTTGGACGACCCCCTAGCTGCTTTAGACCAAGTTTAAGATAAACCCTAGTTCGTAGTTGTTTGCTAAGCAAAACTATTGTTCCCCAACTCTCCAATTCGTTGCGATCTGGAGTTTTATGCTACTGAAAGTTTGTGTGATCTGCTATTCCATTGGGGATTAGAAGATTGCAATCTACCGCTTCGTGGTCGGTGGCTACGTGCGCAAGTGTGTGGAGTTGCGAATATCTTGCAGGGTTGAGAGCTGTTGCATTGGCATCAGGAATCAATCGAGAGACTTCGTCGGCGTCATACAAGTTATCCTCCTCATCATCATCGATTCCATCCGCTGCTACCATCGTGTGTTCATCACCACCCGTCGCTTACTGAGAAGATCGGGCCACCCCCATATCACCACTAGTGGGATCATGGCATCATCAACACCTATGTTGTTACCTTTGTAGGCCGACTCATTTGAAGTAGGTGTTGTGGAAGTAGGAGGATCCATGTGGTCGACATGTCCATCTTGGAGCAAGCATGGTGAGATATCATCATCTTCATGCACCATGTACATCGTCTCCATGAGCGGGAACTCGTCCTCCGTGGAACCTAGTGCAACATAAGAAGACACAAACGAGGGAGAGGTTAATGTGTTAGCAAAAGCGATGTCCTCCATGGACCTATCATCTACCTCTCGCAACTCACTTTGTGTATCACTCATGTCCTCCAAACGGAAGCACTCAAACTCACATATGGGGTGGAAGTCACTCAACTCACTATCACTCTCACTCAAGTGGGCAAGTGGCTCTCATGCTCACATGGGATTGGTACCAACTCATTAATGAAGCATAGGGGAGTAGGCTCGACTTTCTCATCTCCATGCGCCTCCTTGGTTGAAGGGAGAATCCCATGCTCAACCATCTCAACTCCATCGCCTCCCAAGTCGTCCTCCATCGGTGGCGCCATAGTGTTGTGGAGAGCTAGGCTCGGATCCACATCATCCTTGCGATGGCCTTGGAGGTCTTCATCTTGAAGTGTGGGCGCCGTAGGCTTCTTGGTGGCTTGGCCTTGTAGCTCGTTGAAGTAGAGCGTCTTGGCGCTTGGCTTTGTGCATTGCCATGCCTCGTGACCCTTGGCCTTGCATACCTCACATAGGAGATTGGGACATTCCCGTGGGCGGTGGCCTTGTTGCTTGCACTTGTAGCATCGGAGTCCATAGGCATGTGACGAGGTAGGGGCCATTGTGGTGGTGGCACAAGAGGGAGAAGTCGCCTTATGAGGAAGGTCTTCTTGATGTGCCCTCTCCATCCTTGGAGTGGTAGACACCCTATGATGGTGTTTGTCGCCTTTATGTCGAGGCTCTCGTCGTCGTGCTTCATCACCATGTCTTGATGCGTGTCGTCGAAGATCCTTGGGGGATTTTGGTCGATGGCGATCATGAAGTGGCTTGTGGCGGCGAAGCTCATGTGGTGACATATGTCGATGTAGACCATGAGGTGGTAGTGGTCGACGACTATCATGAGATGGTGTGAGTCGATGACGGTCCTTGCCATGCCTAGATGATGGCTCATGCGACTTGGCATATTGCTTGGGGCGCCTTGTGGAGCTTGTAGAAGAGTGTCGATGACGATCATGTTGGGGACGACCTTGAAGCTCCATATGATGTCCTTGATGTCGATGATCTTGTGCATAAGCACTCTCATGGTGGCGCCTTGTGGAGCTCGGAGAAGTGTGTCGATGGCGATCATGTTGAGGACGCTCTTGATGCTCCATATGATGGTGCCATCTTGGAGGTCCTCTATCTTCATATGTAGCTCCATTGGCGACGTAGGTGTACTTGGGAGCATCGTCTTTGCTCATCGTGGAGCGTAGGTGAGGCTCCGCCATGGTGTCGATGTCGTACTCGTGGCGTTGCTCCACCATGTCATCCATGAGTGGTGAGCCATTGTCGATGTAGAGCTCGTCGATGTCGTCCTCAAGGTTGTGCTCCACCATGTCATCCATGTCGATGATGCTTGGGGAGCCATGGTCGTTGTCGAGCTCCTCGATGTCGGAGATGTCGGTGATGCTTGCGGAGCCATAGTCGGAGTAGAGCTCCACATGTTCCTCCACATCCGCGGTGCTTGAAGAGGTATCCTCCTCGAAGTAGTCCATGTAGTCCGCCATATCCTCTTCTTCACTATCCATGTTAGCACGACAAAAGCTATATGGTGGGTGTTAGTGGAAGAAACTACCGTCAAGTCTCACCTTGAAGTGATAGAATTGGGTCAACTAACTAAACCAAGAGATAATTCAATTTGTGTTGGGTACACACACAAAAACACACGCAAAAGCTAGCAATATGGTGGTAGGTGAGAAATGGTGGAAAGCCAAAAGTCAAAATCCGAAATCAAGTTTGTTGTTAAGAGTGGGTAAGCTCCAAAAATCAAATGTCCAAATGGTGATCGCTATAAACACGGAAAGGATATGGAACGCACACACGAGATGAACGGGGTTAGTGCGACCAAGGATTGAGCGGAAAAGTGTAAGAACCCAATCAAGGGTGCTCGGTGTCACACTAACACAAGAAGAGATCAAAGCTTTGGTTGCAACTTGAGAGACAACAAGATTCACACGCGGCCTCTCTTCTCTTTTCTCTCTTTTGCTTAAAAGCTTTTTCTCTTTTGTATTTGGTGGCACTTGACACTCTTTTGTATATGTATGGTGGCACTTGCACTCTTTTGCTCTTTTTGTGTTTTGGCGGTTTTTCTCTCGCCATATGTTAGCGTTAGCCTTGCTTTTGCTATCTTGCCACACGAGTCCTTGCTTATAAGCTTGACTCCACACTACACACACACCTCACAATCGGGGCCACGTGCAATGTCTCGCAACACTTGATAAGCAATGCTCGATAGGATAGTTCGCGAAAGGAAGAGGGGCTACAAGGTAGAGAGGGCGGGGCAAGTTATACCTAGATGAATATGTTAGGCGGTGTCGGAACACACAACTTGCAATGATGGCGACGATGTTGTTGTAGTTGCGCCGGAGTCCGGGGTGCCGAAGGTGTCGCCGCGGTGTTGATGTAGACGCGGAAGCTTGACCGACAATCCTTGCACTCCAAAACGGAAACCGAGCAAAATAAGTCAATGCCCGAAAACTTGGGTCACGACGAGCGATCGAAGGTGTCAAAATTTTGGAGTCGGAAAATTAGAGTCAATATGAAAAGGGATAACTGTGAAAGTTTGGGGTCAAACGGATGCCGGAAAGTTGTCAAAGTTTGGGGCAAAAATGTGAGCCAAAATTGGACGAAACTTGCTCAGCACATGTACATGGCCGGCAGTGCCGCTGGGAGATGGCCGGTAGTGCCGGAGTGCGCTTAGCGGTAGTGCTGGGGTGTGTATGCCGGTACTGCTGGTCAACCAAAATCTGAAATCTGCAGGGCAATTGATCGCGCGCGGGGAAATTGAGGCCTAGCGGCTCTGCTGATGGCGCTGCTTGTGCTGGTTCGAGCACGGGCGGGAATTGATGGAGCGCCTGGGGCGTGTTGGCTGCTGGTGGTGAAACGGGCGGCGCGTGGTGGTGATGTTGTCCTGCGCGGGATGGGCCAGGGCGCGAGCTGAGGACCTGGGAGCGGGCGAGCTAGCTTGCTGGGGCTGCTGCTGCTCCGGCGGGATGGAGTTGTGTGGGCGAGCGGCGGCTTGGCGTGGTGCTGCGCGCTAGCAAGCGGAGGCGGGGGCGGGCGCGCGATGGAGTGGGCTTGCTTGGGCCTGGCTGGGGCGGAACCAGGGCGGGCGGCGCGTGGTGGACGCGAGCTGGCAGCAGGGCGCGTGGTGGAGGCGGGGCGTGCTGGGCGAGCGGAAGAGGATGGGTGGCGGCAGTGCCGGCCCAATCCCACCGGCAGTGCCGGTCGAGTGGCAGTGCCGGCCGAGCACGAGCCTGATGAACAGCTCGACGAACTGGCGGAAATTGGCTCAGAAAATCTTCGATTCGGGCAGAAATTGATGGAATTGGACGGGGAAAATTGGGGAGGACGTAGATCTACCATAAGAACACGAAATCCATGGATCAAAACCACTCAAAACGCAACAAAATCACAGATCTGACCAAAGGCAATTTAGGGCTATTTTTTGGGAATTTTTGGAGAAAATTTTTTGGGCGAATTTGGGTGGATGGGGGTCAAATCCGGGCTAACCAAGAGCTGCTGATACCATTTGATGTGGCCTAAGGGCTAGGGTGTGCCCAGATCCCACGAATTTGACCAAGTGAGTGGGTGATTGAGGGGGAAGAGGATGAAGAACACAAGATCCAAATAAGAACACACACACACAACCCAACACAAACCAAATTTACTCCCTTGGTAGGTTAGACCAAGCCAATAGAACCACTTCTTAGAGAGACCCTTGGGTAGAATCTAACAAGTGGGAGAATGGTGAGGAGATCTCAACTAGAACTTGGATGAGAGAGGGGTAGCCTTGAATCATCCATGAAGAGTAGAAATCACTCAAGAGTGCCTTGATACAAAGAACATAGTTCTAGGGAGACAAAGCTCATGTAGTCTAAGCCAAATTTTGTCTAAACCTAAATGAGGTGGGGAGAGAGGTATATATAGCCTCAGATCCGGTGCAGGGGTAACTTAGTCATTTACACAGAATAAACATAGCCATAGGATGCAAATAGACGGTTCAGATGAGGTTGGCTTCGGAGGGGCCGGCAATGCCGGTGTGCTCGTGGCGGCAGTGCCGGTGGGGCCGGCAGTGCCGGGGAAGATGGGCCGGCAGTGCCGAGGTGCGCCCACCGGCAGTGCCGGCCAGGTGGGGGCGGCAGTGCCGGCCTTGTCGAGGCTGGCGGCTGGAGCCCTTCTCCTTCTCCTTCTCCTTCTTCTTCTTCTTCTCCTTCTTCTTCTTCCTTGCACCATGGGAGTTCCTTCTCTCTTGGTCCTCGTCGACGTCGGCACCTATAGACACCATGACGATAGGCATGAGGTAGCATACCATTCAAGTTGGTGTTGAGGTCGACCATAGAGAGGAAGGAGTTCACCTTTACATATTTGGCGGGGGTTTGTGTTGTTGGTCCACTTGGGGGACTCCTTGACCATGGTGTAGCGTCGACGATAGGTGGGGCTGCACTTGACGGTCTTGAGGTGGAGGTGTCCGAAAGCCACCCCGCATCAGCCGCCGTCTGTTTTGTTCGTTGCAAAATGTTGTTTTATATTCCGCCATTCTGTGCTCTTCTGTGTTCACAAGGTTTTAAATTATAATTTCCATCTGTTTTGTTGTAAACAATGACGGTAAATGCCAATTACTATTTCCTTTCTGCTATCCTTTTGCCATCCTGTAGTACATGTGTGAACTCATTGCTCTGGTACATTTAAATTCTTCATTGTTTTTGTTCTTCAAGAGCTGCAACCCTAACTCTTTGCTGTAATTTCATGTTGCACTATCACATGGAACACAGCAAATCGTGGAGTGAATCACCCCTATAATCCAGTAAGTACCTTTCATTTTTGTATTGATATGCTTATCGTGCTGGGAACCAGTTTGTGTTTAACACATTTACTCTCCATATAGATAGGATAACTGGTTTGAAATAAATCATGCTATTTATATGACTGCACGTCTTCGTTCATTTTCCTGCTAGCTTCTCAAACTTGTTCTATTGCCTGTCTAATCTTTTTTTTGTTTGATCATGATTAAACCAATTTAATTGTTCTGCTTAACTTAAATGATCTGGCATTTTATTCCAGCCACATAATGTTTGATTGCTCTTGCACTTCCTCATACCGTTATGTCTTCTGGATTTCATCCATACATGATAAGAATGTTTTGCTTGGTGAATATGAGTCAGATGATGATTCAATTGGTTATTAGTCCTTGATTCATTGAGTTGACTGATGATTAAAACATATAAACCTTGGCACTTTCTGGCATGCTTGTTGTGGGATATAATGAGCATATTTGTTTTTTGTAAGATTTTTTTTTCTGATTTCACTGTTGATTAATCCAATGCCACCTTCTGTAGTAGGAAATCCACCTTCAGTGGGTATCATAAATAAGATATGTTGTTTCTTTTTGGCTGGCCCATCTTTTATTTTTAGGCACAAAATGGTTCATTTGTTTGTTTCTCCTTCCCTTATATTGGGCTCATGGGTTAAACATTGAAATAATATGTCAGTTTATATGAATCTCAGAATGGTTGCTGTCTAATCTGTCTTAATTGGTCCTGCTCGTTTATATTTGGCACCAAATGGATATATTTCTCATTTATCTGAGGCATTCCCATGGCTGGCCGATGATGAAAATAATGAAATTTAGGGGGTTGGAGATTCTCCAACTGCACAATGTCTGGCTAGTTTTGTCCACATGACCACTTTTGTGGAACTTAAGGGATCTGAAGCACCCCTTCCAAGTGTCAATTTTAATTGACAGACTTCTGTTATGCAGTTTCCTGGCTTATTTTATTAGGCACAGACTGTCTAGTTACTTGATTTATTTTGTTCATATTTGCCATCCGGTTGCTCTGGCTGATGTAGCCCCGCTCACCGACGTCGCTACACCAAGACCAACAAGTCCCCCAAGTGGACCGATGACACGAGCCCGAGTTAAAGCTCTACATGACGAGGTGAACTCGCTCCTCACCACCCTTGATCTTGGTACCCCTTTGGACGGAATGCTACCTCATGCCGATGTGTTATGTGTCATTAGGTACAAGGCGCATCAAGACCCCGGAGAGGGGGACACGCCATGGCCAAGGGAAGGTGATGCGGCCTAAGGCCACGTGGGTTGCCCGATCTCACGAATTGACCGAGGGAAAGGCGGGGGAGGGGAAGAACACGAAGAACACGGCGATGAACACGATGAACACACGCAAACACACACCAACCCGATACAATTCCGGTTTACTCCCGATAGCCCGAACCACTATCCCGATAGAATCTCTCAAGAGAAAGACACGCGGTAGAATCCCCGAGAGGAAGATCGGTATACGATCGGTGGAATCACACGAGTGAGAGACCGGTGGTAGAATCACAAGTGTGAGAGACTAATCATATAAGGAGTGCCTTGTACAATAGATTATGGTAATCTAAGGAGGGGGTTTCCCTAATCCCAAAGGGATGGTGGAGGCATGAGCCAAATTCTAGTTCATCAACTCTAACCTAATGAAGGGGGAGGTGGGAGCCTATATATAGGGAGCCACTAAGGAGGGGTAGTTTAGGCATAGAAGGGGTACATGGGCCTTGGCCCTAATTGACTTGTGGCTAGCGCTTCACATAGTCCGGAGACTCTCGTGTATGTAGGCCAGAGACTCCGGTCTTGATCTTCATGGGCCGAAGACTCCGTTGTGAGTTGGCGAGGCCGGCGACTCCAGTGTAGCTGCGCCTGGAGCTTCTTCAATGCTTCCACGACCTCGGCCTTGAGTCCTTGAGCATTTATGGCATCCTCCACTTCCTCCGTACTTGGCGATGTATTCCTATCATGGTCATATGACGGAGGATGAAGTAGCATACCATTCCACATAGGTAATTGTACGCACACATAAAGGAGAAGATTCACCTTTGCGTGACATGTCGGCGTCGATGCATATGATGTGGCGAAGACCGAAGGTCGGGCTACATCATCTCCCCCCACTTGAAAAAGAGTCGACATCGACGATAACTCATCATGAACGGGTAGAGGTGGGAGATGACAACAACTCTTGAATGTGGCATCACTTATCATGAACCCTATCAATAGCACAAGACAAGCAACGCAACACTCAAAGAGTAGCCGAAGTTCCATGGGTATAGCAAGAGAGCGCAAGTTGAAGGAGGTCACCTTATCAAAGTGTCGGTGTGCTCTCATTGAGAGATCTTGTGTAGTGGAAGTGTGCGGGCAAAACCACTCATTGGAGCTCACTTGTATCATGCTCTCAAGAGCTCTTTTTGTCAACTCGTGCTCAATCGAGGTTGACATTGGATTTTGGGTACCTACACACACCATAGGCAAAACAAAGAACGTGTGTGCATGGTATATGAACACATCATCCATCATGATGTTCCATTTCTTTTGCAGATCGCCATTAGCGTTAAGCCAAGCATCATAATAGATATGGTGAATATGCGGAGTAAACATGGGAACATGATCAACATGGATATATGCAAAGTCTCCAAAATTTGAGAGAGCTATGGGGGCAATCTCATTTACAAGCATATTAACACTATTGCAAGCCAAGCATTGGAAAGAGAAATTGTTCATCATTTTGGTTGCATTAATGGGAGAATATTGCAAGCATGTAGCACAAAACATGTTCAACATTTGATCATTGTTGTCGACAAACCTAGGGAAAGAGCAATTGTTCGGCAAGGTTGTCACAACACAAGCATCATTATCAACATTGCAAGCAATACATGGGAAAGAGAAATTGTTCGACATATTGCAAGCAATAGGATAGAAATCGAAACACTCATAGCATGGCATGGTCATGTTATCACAAGCAATCAAGTCCACATGATCAACAATGTTGGTATCAAGCAAAGCATCACATGGGAAAATGAAAGAAGCATATGACATAGCATTTGTATCATCAAGATCATGCATGCACTCATCAATCTTCATGTCCACTAGTGGGATCATGGCATCATCAACACCCATATATGTACCTTCGTAGTTCCGCTCATATGAGGTAGGTGTTGTGGGAGTGGTAGGCTCGATGTGGCCTCCATGTTCATCTTCAAGAAACAAGCATGGTGTGATATCATCATCTTCATGCACCATGTACATCTTCTCCATGATCGGCGTCTCGTCATCCATGGGACCTAATGAGACACAAGAGAACACACTAGAGGTAGAGGGTAAGTTGTTAGAACTTGAAATGGCCTCACATGACCTATCAAGTACCACTCTCATCTCACTCGGTGTATCACTCATGCTCTCGAAGTGGAGGCACTCATCAAGCTCACATATAGTGGAGTCACTCATCTCACATATAGTGGAGTCGCTCATCTCGCATATAGTGGAGTCCCTCATCTCGCATATAGTGGAGTCCCTCATCTCCATGGCAATGGCGTCGTCGATGTCCGAGCAACCTAGCAAAGAGGGAGACAACACAAGCGGAGTAGAGGTTAAGTTGTTAGAAATCAAAACATCCTCACTCGGCTCATGGTGTGTATCACTCTTGCTCTCAAGGTGTTTGAAGTATGCGTTGCACTCGGCTTTATCTTGGGGTGTCATTTGGGCTTCTCGAGCATCTAGCTCGGCGAAGTATGCTCTCATCTCGGCTTGCTCTTGTGGGGTCATCATGTATATCTCACTAGGATAGGTGTATATGTATGGTGGAAGGAAAACTACACAAGTATCCCACCTTTCAAGAAAGTATCGTAAAAATGGTTCAAGTCAAGAGCAAAGTCGAATTGTGTCGGGGTTACTCACACACACACTCAAAGCACACGCAAAAGGCTAAGAACTCTATATGTGGTGGGTAAGGGGTGGATAGCAAACGAAAAAGATCAACGGAAAAGTCTATTGTTAAATGTGGGTAAGATCCAAAGTCAAATGTCAAAAGTGGTGATCTATGTCAAGGAAACACGGAAACACACGCAACGGAGAACAATGGGGTTAGCGCAACCAAGGAAGTGAGCAAGTAACAAGATGGTCCTAGCGAAGACTATATGCTCGGTGTCACGCCAACACAAGAGAGACGGTAGCTTGGTTGCATATGAGAGAAGCAACAAGATTTGCACAAATGCCACTCTTCTCTTATCTCTCTTAGTGCTCACAAGCTTTGCACTTCTCGGTATCGGTGGACACACACTCTTTCTATTTCTTTTTTTTTCTCTTTTTTTCACTTTTTTTTCTCTATGCTTAGAAGCTTTATTTCTCTCTATGTATATGTCACACTTTTCTTCTTTTGTGTATCTTTCTCACCGAGCTTGCTTCGGAGCTTCGCTCAACACAACACACACACCCTGATGAGGTCTAAGACCCGTGTGTGGCCCGATCTTGCGGATTGACTTCGAAACCAAGGGGGAAGATGGGAAAAACGCGAGGAACACGAAGAACACGGCGATGAACACGAGGAACTCCGAGACTCACGCACACACACACCCCGATACACCCGATGCTTACCTCCGTGGCTCGATGGACCACGCCAATAGAATCACCCGGAAGAGGCACGCGGCAGAATTCCCGGTGAGAGATTGGGATTGGAGAAGAAGAGCTTGGTGAGGGAGAGAGAGTATCTTGTACTAGAATCTCACTCAACAAGTTCCAAATCAACAACCGAGGTGCCTTGATTACAGAGGGATGATACCCAAGGGAGACTAAGCTCAAATTTAGGTTTGAGTTCAAAACAAGTCTAAAGAGCTAATGAGGGGTTCCAGCTACTTATATAGTCATACACGGCCAGCAAGGGCGAACAGGTACGCGAATGGATAAGTTAAGGCAGTTTGGTGGGGCATTCTCGTCAGGTCCGGTTTGGGGCCGGTCGGACCGGGCCTGGGACCGGGCTGTCCGGTTTGGGGCCGGTCTGACCGGGCCTGTGACCGGGCCGTCCGGTCATGGGTCCGGTCGACCGGCGCAAACCGGAAATCGCGGGTTTCCGGTCCGGGTCCGGCCGTCGTCCAAGATGAGGGAGCTGGCCCGGTTTGCGCCCGGCCGACCGGGCCTATGACCGGGCGTCCGGTTGTAGGTCCGGTCGACCGGGTCTCGGACCGGCCAGCGTCCGTCTCTTCCTTGGAGCGCTTCGTGCGACGTCGGCTTCGGCTTCATGATCATCTCCATGTCCAGCTTGCTTCTCTCCTTCCCTTGACCTTGGCGTCTCCTCCTCTCCGTGGTCTTGACGCGCCTTGTACCTAATGACACATAGCACGTCGGCATGAGGTAGCAATCCATCCAAAGGGGTACCAAGATCAAGGGTGGTGAGGAGCGAGTTCACCTCATCATGAAGAGCTTTGACTCGGGCTCGTGTCATCGGTCCACTTGGGGGACTTGTTGGTCTTGGTGTAGCAACGTCGGTGACCGGGGCTACATCATCTCCCCCCTTGGGAAAGAGTCGTCCTCGACTCTTGCACCTCCTCATCTCCATGATAGGGTGACAAGTCCGAGACGTTGAACGTGTTGCTCACCAAGTACTTGGATGTTGGTATGTCGATGACGTAAGCGTTGTCGTTGATGCGCTTGAGGACCTTGAAGGGGCCATCTCCTCTTGGCTTGAGCTTGGAGTTGCGCTCATGAGGGAACCTTTCCTTTCGGAGGTGGATCCAAACGAGGTCTCCTTCTTCGAATATCCTTGCCTTCTTCTTGGCGTTGAGGCGGTTGGCTTGACGAAGAACATGTTCTTGTATGGTTGCCCTTGTCTCTTCATGTATTTTCTTGATGGCGGTGGCGCGCTTGTCGAAGTCCATGTTGATGCGCTCGTGGAGAGGAAGCGGAAGTATGTCGAGTGCCGTGTAAGGTTCGAAGCCATAGACGACCATGAAGGGGCTCCTTGATGTAGTCTTGTGCTTGGCGCGGTTGTAGGCGAACTCGGCGTGAGGAAGGCACTCCTCCCATGACCTCAAGTTTTTCTTCACGAGGACCCGTAGGAGGGTGGAGAGGCTTCGATTGACCACTTCCGTTTGGCCGTCCGTTTGCGGGTGCGATGATGATGAGAACAAGAGCTTGACTCCAAACTTCGCCATGATCGACTTCCAAAGATAGCTCATGAACTTGACGTCTCGATCCGACACAATGCTTTGCGGTACTCCATGTAGGCGAACGATTTCCCTGAAAAACAATGAAGCAATGTGTGAAGCATCGTCGCTCTTATGGCAAGGTATGAAATGAGCCATCTTAGAGAATCTATCCACTACAACAAATATGGAATCATGACCATGCTTAGTGCGAGGCAAGCCTAGAACGAAATCCATGCTAATATCTGTCCATGGTGCAAAAGGAATAGGCAATGGCATGTAGAGACCATAAGGGTTGGAGGTAGACTTAGCTTGTAAGCATGTTGTGCACCGACGGCAAAGGCGCTCCACATCTCGCTTCATCTTTGGCCAATAGTAGTGGGTTGAGAGCATGGCATATGTCTTGTCACGGCCAAAGTGGCCCATAAGACCTCCTCCATGAGACTCTTGCAAAAGCAATTTTCGAAGCGAAGACGCGGGAATGCAAATCTTGTTGGCTTTAAACAAATAGCCATCATGCAAATAGAAATCATCCACTCCTCGCTCAACGGAGCACTTCTCAAAAATGGGAGCAAAGAAAGAATCGGAAGGATAGAGTTCTTTGATCTCTTCAAGTCCCAAAACATGAAAATCCAAACGAGTTAACAAAAGGGTGTTTTTGCGGGAAAGAGCATCCGCCACAACATTGTCCTTGCCCTTCTTGTATTTGATCACATATGGGAAGGACTCAATGAACTCGACCCATTTTGCATGTCGTTTGTTCAAGTTGTGTTGGCTTTTCAAATATTTCAAGGACTCATGGTCGGAATGAATGATAAACTCTTTTGGCCAAAGGTAATGTTGCCAAACTTCAAGAACACGAACCAAAGCGTAGAGCTCCTTGTCATATATAGGATAGTTGAGGCGTGCGCCATCTAACTTCTCACTATAGTATGCCACGGGTTTGCCCTCTTGCATAAGAACACCGCCAATACCAAGCCCACTTGCATCACACTCAATCTCAAAAGTTTTGGCAAAATTTGGAAGAACAAGAAGTGGAGCTTCGGTAAGACGTTTCTTCAACTCATCAAAAGCATTTTGTTGGGCCTTGCCCCAAACAAACGGAACATTCTTCTTGGTAAGCTCATTCAAAGGGCAAGCGATGGTGCTAAAATCTTTCACAAAGCGGCGATAAAACCCGGCAAGTCCATGGAAGCTTCGGACTTGGCCAACATTTGTAGGGGTAGGCCAATTATGGATGGCCTCCACCTTGGAAGAATCAACTTCAATCCCATTAGCGGAAACCACAAAACCAAGAAAAACCAATTTGTTTTGAGCGAATGTGCACTTGGGAAGGTTAGCATAAAGCTTTTCATGGCGCAAGATGCACAAGACTTCTCTCACATGTTGCACATGGTCCTCGAGGTTTTTGCTATAAATAAGAATATCATCGAAGTAGACAACCACGCTCTTGCCAATTAGAGGACGCAAGATGTGATTCATGAGGCGCATGAAAGTAGATGGTGCATTGGAAAGACCAAAAGGCATAACGAGCCATTCATAGAGACCAAGTTTGGTCTTGAATGCCGTTTTCCATTCGTCACCAATAGCCATGCGGATTTGATGGTAACCACTACGCAAATCGACTTTAGAGAAAATCGTGGCACCACTAAGTTCATCAAGCATGTCATCTAAACGCGGAATGGGATGGCGGTAACGGACGGTAATGGCATTGATGGGGCGACAATCCATACACATCCGTTGCGTCTCATCCGGTTTAGGCACGAGGATCACGGGAACCGCACAAGGGCTAAGGCTTTCACGGACATACCCTTTGGCGAGGAGATCTTGAATTTGACGGTTGATCTCCTTGGTCTCTTCGGGGTTGGTGCGGTAGGCGGCACGGTTTGGGAGCGGAGCGCCGGGTATTAGGTCGATGCGGTGTTCTATGCCGCGGAGTGGTGGTAGTCCATGAGGGAGCTCGTCGGGGAAGACGTCTTGAAATTCCTGCAAAAGAGACAACAAAGACGGAGGAATGTTGGTTAAGTCGTTAGTTGCCGACGAGGGTCCCTTGCATATGAGCACGTAGTGCAATATGGTGGATGGGTTCTCTTGGAGCTCTCTCCACTCACTCTTGGTGGCTAGAAGGACACTCTTGGGCTCACTCATATATGGCTTGTGGCGCTCACTCTCTTTGTGGTGGGTCGCTCCCTCTCCTCTCATCTCACTATGGATGCGGAGTTGTGCCCTCGCTAACGCCTTCGCATTATCCGCGATGATTTGGCTAGGAGTCATCGGGCGCAACTCGAACTTCTTGTCGTTGACCTTGAAGGTGTATGTGTTGGAGAGTCCATCATGTATAGCCTTCTTGTCATATTGCCAAGGGCGGCCAAGCAACATGTGGCACACCGTCATGGGTACCACGTCACACTCGATGGTGTCCTCATAAGGGCCGATCTTGAAGTTGACGGTGACGGTATGTTGTATCTTGACGTTGCCCTTGTCACTCAACCATTGGATATGGTAGGGGTGAGGATGCTTGCGGAGAGTGAGGTGGATCTTCTCACACAACTCGGTGCTCGCAAGGTTATGGCAACTTCCACCATCGATGATGACCTTGATAGACTTGCCACCAATTCCGGCACGGGTTTGGAAGATGTTGCACCGTTGTTCTTCCATATCATGAGGTTGTGTGGTTAGCACCCTTGTGACCACAAGTGAGGGACTTGGGTCATGCTCACATAAGAGAGGATCTTCTCCACTTTCTTGTTCATAGGCTTCTTCACTTTCTTGTGCATAGGCTTCTTCACTTGCCACGGCGGCTTGCACAAGGGCTTCATATTCATCTTCATCAAGAGTCTCGATGTCACCATTCTCCATAGTGATCATGACCTTGGTGTTCTTGCACTCAAACGATTTGTGACCTTGGGTGCCACACTTGAAGCAAGTGACACTAGAGGGTCCCGTGGATGCCTTAGAGGAGGCGGTGGAGGAGACCGTTTGCTTCATGCGACTTTGGATAGTCGTCTTCTTGGACGGTGTAGAGGATGCGTCGGCCTTGGCACTTGTAGCATAAGGAGTTGATGTAGTAGGAGGAGTCGATGTAGCGAGCTTGGAGGAGAAATAGGACTTGGCCTTGGAGTACTTGATGTCCTCAATCACTTGGCGCTCGGCCTTCGATGCTTGGTGGACTAGCTCAACCATGTTGGAGTAAGGTTGGAACTCGACAATCCTCTTGATGGGATAAGTAAGGCCATTGAAGAAGCGAGCAATTGTTTGTTCTTCGGACTCTTGGATGTTGGCTCGCATCATAGTGAGCTCCATCTCCTTGTAGAACTCCTCAACGGTTTTGGTGCCTTGCTTCAAGTTTTGGAGCTTGTTGAAGAGGTCTTTCATGTAGTGCTTTGGGACAAAGCGAGCATGCATCTCCTTTTTCATATCTTCCCAAGTGTCAATTGGAGGTTCACCCTTCTCTTCTCGGAGAGTGAGGACTTGCTCCCACCAAGTGTTGGCGTAGTCTTCAAACTCGAGTGATGCCATAGCCACTTTCTTGGCACCGGAGTAGCTGTGGATGCGGAAGATCTTGTCCACCTTGAGTGCCCATGAGAGGTATGCTTCGGCGTCGTCTTCACCTTTGAACTTGGGCATGTTGAACTTGAGCTTGCCATACATGTTCTCTTCATCCTCCAAGTTTCTTCTACGAGGAGGGGCGCCGTCAACTCTTGCGGCTAGAGGTGGAATAGGAGGTCTTCTATGGCCAACCATAGCATTGGGTTGGTGGTGGAGTTGAACACTTGCTTCACTTGGTTCACGGTGAGGATGTGGTTGAAGATCTTGTCGCGGTTGAGGACGATGCTCAATGTTGGGTCTCTCATCTTGATCATGGTGAGGCTCTCCTCGGCCACGTTGGTCATGGTGAGGGTGGCGACGAAGATCTCGCCGAGGTGGATCTTGAGGATCTTGGTCTTGGGGATGGCCATCACGCCCATGGTGAGCATGGCGATCCGCTTGGTGACGATCTTGTTGAAGGCCTTGAGCTTGTGGAGGACGCTCATGCGGACGAGCATGGCGATGTATTTCTCCACGCCTAGAGTTGGAGCGGGAGTCTTCATGACGAGCATGTGAGCGATGAGGTCGATGATGGTCTTCACGCCTTGAGGAGGAGCTTGGGGACGAAAGGCCACCATGAGAGTAATGGTCTTCATGCCTTGAGGAAGAGCTTGATGAAGAGGAAGTAGAGCGGTGTCGACGATGACGACCCAAGTTGGTGATGGCGCGCTCGAGGCTATCCATGCGCCGCTCCATGTTGGCATCATTGGCCGCCATTTGGCCATTCAAGTTGTCCGTAGCTTCACGAAGAAGGGCCAAGTCGTGGTTCACGGTGGAGAAGTTGTGAGCCACTTCATTGTATTGCTCATCGATGCGCGTCTCGAAGAGGGAGAGTTGCTCCTTGAACTCTTGTCGTTGCGTCCATAGGTTGTGTTGAGTAGCCAACCTCTCGGTGTTGCGAAGGATCTCTTCATCCCTATTGGTATCTCCGGTCCTATCCATGATGCAAAGACAAGAACTATGTTGTGTATGTTAGTGGAAGGAGACTACCTCGTACCCTTACCAAGGTAAGATAGTATTGAGGCAATCCACCAAACCGAAAGCAAGATCAAGTGTATCGGGGACACACGCAAAACCACACGCAAAAGCTAGCAAATATGGTGTTAGGCGAGTGTTGTGGAAAGCCAAAAGACAAATCCAAGATCAAGTATGTTGTTAAAAGTGGGTGAGGTCCAAAAATCCAAATGTCAATGTGAAGATCACTATAAACACGGAAAAAGATGTGGAACACACACACGAGATAAGCGGGGTTAGTGCAACCAAAAGTGAGCGGAAAAGTGTATGTATAAGTGCTCGGTGTCACACTAACACAAGGAGAGCCAAAGCTTTGGTTGCAAAGGAAGAGACAACAAGATTCACACGTGGCCTCTCTTCTCCTATCTCTCTTTGCTTAAAAGCTTTTTCTCTTTTGTATATGGCGGCACTTGCACTCGTTTGTATCTTTGGTGGCACGTGGACACTGTTGTGTATATGGGCGTATGGATGTATGGATGTATGGATGTATGGTGCTACTCGCACTTTTTTTTTTTTGTGTTTTTGGGGCTTTTTGACGCACTATGCTAGCGTTAGCCTCGCTTTTGCTATCTTGCCACACGAGTGTTTGCTTGGGTGCCTTACTCAACGCGACACACACACCTCACAATGCGGGGCCACGTGCAATGTCTCGCAACACTAGACAAGCAATGCTCGATGGGATAGATCGCAAAAGGAAGAGGGGTTACAAGGTGACCTGCAAGTTATACCTGCGATGATGGTGGTGGTGGTGGTGGTGGTGGAGATCGCCGGATGTCGAGGTCGAAGGAGGGGACGTAGATGCGCCCGGTCTGGGGTCCGGTTGGACCGGCTCCTGGACCGGCCTGTCCGGTTGCCGCCCGGTCGACCGGGTTCTGTGCTGGGCCGTCCGGTCTGTGGCCCGGTTGACCGGGCTCGAAACCGGATTTCGCGGGATGAAGGTTTCTCTCTCCTGTTCTTCACGAAAACCAAGCCAAATCGACCAAATCGAAGGGAAACGATGGAATTGGAGGCTAAAAGTTGGGGAAATAGTAGATCAAGCACAACAACACCAGATCCACGGACCAAAACCACTCAAAACGCAACCAAATCACAGATCGGTCAAGAGGCAATTTAGGGCTATTTTTGGGGATTTTTTGAAAAATTTTCTAGGGACGAAATCGGGTGGGTGGGAGGTCAAATCCGCGGTAACCAAGAGCTGCTGATACCATATGATGAGGTCTAAGACCCGTGTGTGGCCCGATCTTGCGGATTGACTTCGAAACCAAGGGGGAAGATGGGAAAAACGCGAGGAACACGAAGAACACGGCGATGAACACGAGGAACTCCGAGACTCACGCACACACACACCCCGATACACCCGATGCTTACCTCCGTGGCTCGATGGACCACGCCAATAGAATCACCCGGAAGAGGCACGCGGCAGAATTCCCGGTGAGAGATTGGGATTGGAGAAGAAGAGCTTGGTGAGGGAGAGAGAGTATCTTGTACTAGAATCTCACTCAACAAGTTCCAAATCAACAACCGAGGTGCCTTGATTACAGAGGGATGATACCCAAGGGAGACTAAGCTCAAATTTAGGTTTGAGTTCAAAACAAGTCTAAAGAGCTAATGAGGGGTTCCAGCTACTTATATAGTCATACACGGCCAGCAAGGGCGAACAGGTACGCGAATGGATAAGTTAAGGCAGTTTGGTGGGGCATTCTCGTCAGGTCCGGTTTGGGGCCGGTCGGACCGGGCCTGGGACCGGGCTGTCCGGTTTGGGGCCGGTCGACCGGGCCTGTGGACCGGGCCGTCCGGTCATGGGTCCGGCTGACGGCGCAAACCGGAAATCGCGGGTTTCCGGTCCTGGTCCGATCGTCGTCCCAAGATGAGGGAGCTGGCCCGGCTTGCGCCCGGCCCCCCGGGCCTATGACCGGGGCGTCCGGTTGTAGGTCCGGTCTGACCGGGTCCTGGACCGGCCAGCGTCCGTCTCTTCCTTGGAGCGCTTCGTGCGACGTCGGCTTCGGCTTCATGATCATCTCCATGTCCAGTTGCTTCTCTCCTTCCCTTGACCTTGGCGTCTCCTCCTCTCCGTGGTCTTGACGCGCCTTGTACCTAATGACACATAGCACGTCGGCATGAGGTAGCAATCCATCCAAAGGGGTACCAAGATCAAGGGTGGTGAGGAGCGAGTTCACCTCATCATGAAGAGCTTTGACTCGGGCTCGTGTCATCGGTCCACTTGGGGGACTTGTTGGTCTTGGTGTAGCAACGTCGGTGACCGGGGCTACATCACACCCTCTCACGGTCGTGACACTTGTGCAGTGCTTCGCAACGCTCGGAAAGCCACTCTCAATGGGATAGGTACGCAAAGGAAGAAATGGGCTACAAGGGGTAGGGGAGGCAAGTTATACCTATTGACGTTAGGCGGTGTCAAGCACACGAACTTGCGATGATGGTGATGACGATGGTGTCGAAGATGCGCCGGAATCCGGGGTGCCGATGCCGTTGTCGCGGTGTTGATGTAGGCGCGGAAGCGGTTCTCACGGACCAAAGGCACTCCAAAACGGAAACCGGGCAAATTAAGTCAATGCCCGAAAAGTTGGGTCGAAACGAGCGGTCAAAAGTTGGGCTCCAAAAATCGTCAAAAATTAGAGATGGACTATGTGGAGTATTTGGGGGATGCTATTAAAATTTGGAGTCAAACGGGCTCCGGAAAGTTGTCAAAATTTGGGGCAAAAAATGGAGTTAAAATTGGACGAAAATTGTGTTGGACGGTAGTACCGGCCGAGGTACCGGACGTGGTACCGATTAAAACGGAAAAGTATCCAGGGGAGTTGGAACGCGGGCGGCAGCGAGGCCGGTAGTGCGGCCGGAGGCTCCGGCCAGTAGTGCCGGCTGAATTTTTTTTTTCGCGTGGATGCGAAATCGAGCGGAGGCACAGGAGAGATTTGGCTGTAGCTGGCGAATGTGAGGAGCTAGTGATCTTTGCTGGTTGATTTGACTTGGATGCTGCGCGCGAGATGGTTGGTGATGCAATCAGGGAGGAGCAAGGAGTGGGACTGCAGCGCGTGCGGGCGCGCGCTGTGCAAGCAAGCGGAAGTGGAGCGAGCGGCCGGCGGTGGAGCTGGGCCAGGGGCGACGGCGGCAGCTGGTGGTGGCCCGGGTCGAGGCGAGCGGCGGCCGGCTGGAGCGGCGCGTGAGGTGCGCAGCGGCGGCTTGAGCTGGTGCGGGCGGAGGCGGGCGGGCTGTGCGCGGTGG
The DNA here is from genome assembly GCF_019359855.2 of Lolium perenne. Classification (NCBI taxonomy): domain Eukaryota; kingdom Viridiplantae; phylum Streptophyta; class Magnoliopsida; order Poales; family Poaceae; genus Lolium; species Lolium perenne. The sequence goes on from NC_067245.2 coordinate 133,533,068, forward strand.
AGGCAGGCTGTGGCGTGGGCGGCGCGCACAGCTGGAGTCAGCGGAGGTGGGCGGGGCAAGGCGACCAGGGCGAGCTGCGCGCCTGTGCTGGTGGAGTGGAGCTGCGCGGGGCAGGGCCAGAGGCGGGCGGGCGGCGGTTGTCCGGCGGCCAGCGGACGAGCGGCCAGCGGCCAGTGGAGGAAGAGCGTTCACCAATTTGGGTCTCCTCGAACAGTTCTTCCGCCAAGAACACGGCTCGGAAATCCTTCGATTTGAGGCGAAATAGATGAAATTAGAAGCTGAAAATGGGAGTAAGCGTAGATCAACCACAATAACACCAGATCTGTGGATCAAAACCACAAAAAACGCAATAAATTCGGAGATCAAATTTCGAGCTATTTTTTGGAGCAAAATTTTTTGGAAAATTTTTGGGCGAAATTGATGAAATTGGAGGGTCAAATTCGTGGCAACCTTTGCTCTGATACCATATGATGCGGCCTAAGGCCACGTGGGTTGCCCGATCTCACGAATTGTCCGAGGGAAAGGCGGGGGAGGGGAAGAACACGAAGAACACGGCGATGAACACGATGAACACACGCAAACACACACCAACCCGATACAATTCTGGTTTACTCCCGATAGCCCGAACCACTATCCCGATAGAATCTCTCAAGAGAAAGACACGCGGTAGAATCCCCGAGAGGAAGATCGGTATACATCGGTGGAATCACACGAGTGAGAGACCGGTGGTAGAATCACAATTGTGAGAGACTAATCATATAAGGAGTGCCTTGTACAATAGATTATGGTAATCTAAGGAGGGGGTTTCCCTAATCCCAAAGGGATGGTGGAGGCATGAGCCAAATTCTAGTTCATCAACTCTAACCTAATGAAGGGGGAGGTGGGAGCCTATATATAGGGAGCCACTAAGGAGGGGTAGTTTAGGCATAGAAGGGGGTACATGGGCCTTGGCCCTAATTGACTTGTGGCTAGCGCTTCACATAGTCCGGAGACTCTCGTGTATGTAGGCCGGAGACTCCGGTCTTGATCTTCATGGGCCGGAGACTCCGTTGTGAGTTGGCGAGGCCGGCGACTCCGGTGTAGCTGCGCCTGGAGCTTCTTCAATGCTTCCACGACCTCGGCCTTGAGTCCTTGAGCATCCATGGCATCCTCCACTTCCTCCGTACTTGGCGATGTATTCCTATCATGGTCATATGACGGAGGATGAAGTAGCATACCATTCCACATAGGTAATTGTACGCACACATAAAGGAGAAGATTCACCTTTGCGTGACATGTCGGCGTCGATGCATATGATGTGGCGATGACCGAAGGTCGGGCTACATCATCTCCCCCCACTTGAAAAAGAGTCAACATCGACGATAACTCATCATGAACGGGTAGAGGTGGGAGATGACAACAACTCTTGAATGTGGCATCACTTATCATGAACCCTATCAATAGCACAAGACAAGCAACGCAACACTCAAAGAGTAGCCGAAGTTCCATGGGTATAGCAAGAGAGCGCAAGTTGAAGGAGGTCACCTTATCAAAGTGTCGGTGTGCTCTCATTGAGAGATCTTGTGTAGTGGAAGTGTGCGGGCAAAACCACTCATTGGAGCTCACTTGTATCATGCTCTCAAGAGCTCTTTTTGTCAACTCGTGCTCAATCGAGGTTGACATTGGATTTTGGCTACCTACACACACCATAGGCAAAACAAAGAACGTGTGTGCATGGTATATGAACACATCATCCATCATGATGTTCCATTTCTTTTGCACATCTCCATTAGCGTTAAGCCAAGCATCATAATAGATATGGTGAATATGCGGAGTAAACATGGGAACATGATCAACATGGATATATGCAAAGTCTCCAAAATTTGAGAGAGCTATGGGGGCAATCTCATTTACAAGCATATTAACACTATTGCAAGCCAAGCATTGGAAAGAGAAATTGTTCATCATTTTGGTTGCATTAATGGGAGAATATTGCAAGCATGTAGCACAAAACATGTTCAACATTTGATCATTGTTGTCGACAAACCTAGGGAAAGAGCAATTGTTCGGCAAGGTTGTCACAACACAAGCATCATTATCAACATTGCAAGCAATACATGGGAAAGAGAAATTGTTCGACATATTGCAAGCAATAGGATAGAAATCGAAACACTCATAGCATGGCATGGTCATGTTATCACAAGCAATCAAGTCCACATGATCAACAATGTTGGTATCAAGCAAAGCATCACATGGGAAAATGAAAGAAGCATATGACATAGCATTTGTATCATCAATATCATGCATGCACTCATCAATCTTCATGTCCACTAGTGGGATCATGGCATCATCAACACCCATATATGTACCTTTGTAGTTCCGCTCATATGAGGTAGGTGTTGTGGGAGTGGTAGGCTCGATGTGGCCTCCATGTTCATCTTCAAGAAACAAGCATGGTGTGATATCATCATCTTCATGCACCATGTACATCTTCTCCATGATCGGCGTCTCGTCATCCATGGGACCTAATGAGACACAAGAGAACACACTAGAGGTAGAGGGTAAGTTGTTAGAACTTGAAATGGCCTCACATGACCTATCAACTACCACTCTCATCTCACTCGGTGTATCACTCATGCTCTCGAAGTGGAGGCACTCATCAAGCTCACATATAGTGGAGTCACTCATCTCACATATAGTGGAGTCGCTCATCTCGCATATAGTGGAGTCCCTCATCTCGCATATAGTGGAGTCCCTCATCTCCATGGCAATGGCGTCGTCGATGTCCGAGCAACCTAGCAAAGAGGGAGACAACACAAGCGGAGTAGAGGTTAAGTTGTTAGAAATCAAAACATCCTCACTCGGCTCATGGTGTGTATCACTCTTGCTCTCAAGGTGTTTGAAGTATGCGTTGCACTCGGCTTTATCTTGGGGTGTCATTTGGGCTTCTCGAGCATCTAGCTCGGCGAAGTATGCTCTCATCTCGGCTTGCTCTTGTGGGGTCATCATGTATATCTCACTAGGATAGGTGTATATGTATGGTGGAAGGAAAACTACACAAGTATCCCACCTTTCAAGAAAGTATCGGAAAAATGGTTCAAGTCAAGAGCAAAGTCGAATTGTATCGGGGTTACTCACACACACATTCAAAGCACACGCAAAAGGCTAAGAACTCTATATGTGGTGGGTAAGGGGTGGATAGCAAACGAAAAAGATCAACGGAAAAGTCTATTGTCAAATGTGGGTAAGATCCAAAGTCAAATGTCAAAAGTGGTGATCTATGTCAAGGAAACACGGAAACACACGCAACGGAGAACAATGGGGTTAGCGCAACCAAGGAAGTGAGCGAGTAACAAGATGGTCCTAGCGAAGACTATATGCTCGGTGTCACGCCAACACAAGAGAGACGGTAGCTTGGTTGCATATGAGAGAAGCAACAAGATTTGCACAAATGCCACTCTTCTCTTATCTCTCTTAGTGCTCACAAGCTTTGCACTTCTCGGTATCGGTGGACACACACTCTTGACTTGTGGCTAGCGCTTCACATAGTCCGGAGACTCTCGTGTATGTAGGCCGGAGACTCCGGTCTTGATCTTCATGGGCCGGAGACTCCGTTGTTAGTTGGCGAGGCCGGCGACTCCGGTGTAGCTGCGCCTGGAGCTTCTTCCATGCTTCCACGACCTTGGCCTTGAGTCCTTGAGCATCCATGGCATCCTCCACTTCCTCCGTACTTGGCGATGTATTCCTATCATGGTCATATGACGGAGGATGAAGTAGCATACCATTCCACATAGGTAATTGTACGCACACATAAAGGAGAAGATTCACCTTTGCGTGACATGTCGGCGTCGATGCATATGATGTGGCGAAGACCGAAGGTCGGGCTACATCAGAAGGAGAGGAGCAGCTGGACATGGAGATGATCACGAAGCCGAACCCGACGTCGATCGAAGCGCTCCAAGGAAGAGAAGGACGCTGGCCGGTCCAGAACCCGGTCAGACCGGCCCCACGACCGGACGACCCAGTCCCAGGCCCGGTCAACCGGGCGCCAACCGGCGCAGCTCCATCGTACCGGACGACGACCGGAAACCTCGCAGAATCCCGGTTGGCGCCCGGTCAACCGGACCCAGGACCGGACCACCCGGTCACAGGCCCGGTCAGACCGGATCCAAACCGGGTCTGACGGGAATGACCCACCAAACTGCCTTAAGTTATCCCTTCGCGTACCTGTTCGCCCTTGCTGGCCATGTGTGCCTATATAAGTAGCCTGGACCCCTCCTTTACCCTTTAGACTTGTTTGAACTCAAACCTACCTTTGAGCTTAGTCTCCCTAGGGTTATCATCCCTCTGTAATCAAGGCACCTTGGTTGTTGATTTGGATCTTGTTGAGTGAGATTCTAGTACAAGCTACTCTCTCTCCCTCATCAAGCTCTTCTTCTCCAACCCCAATCTCTCTCCGGGAATTCTGCCGCGTGCCTCTTCCTCGGAGATTCTATTGGCGTGGTCCATCGAGCCACGGAGGTAAGCATCGGGTGTATCGGGTTGGTGTGCGTGCGTGAGTCTCGGCGTTCTTCGTGTTCTTCGTGTTCCTCGCGTTCTCCCACCTCTTCCCTTGGTATTCGTGGTCAAACCGCGAGATTGGGTCACACACGGGGTCTTAGACCTCATCATATGGTATCAGCAGCTCTTGGTTACCGCGGATTTGACCCTCCACCCACCCGATTTCGTTTCTAGAAAATTTTCCAAAAAATCCCCAAAAATAGCCCCAAATTGCCTCTTGACCGATCTGTGATTTGGTTGCGCTTTGAGTGGTTTTGGTCCGTGGATCTGGTGTTGTTGTGCTTGATCTACTATTTCCCCAACTTTGAGCCTCCAATTCCATCGTTTTCCCGTCGATTTGCTCATTGGATTTGGTTTGGGGAAGAACAGGAGAGAGAAATCGCGAAACCCGGTTGAGAATCCGGTCAACCGGACGAGCCGGCCCAGAACCCGGTCGACCGGGCGGCAACCGGATCCGCCGGTCCTCAGTCCGGTCCAACCGGCCCCAGACCGGGCGCAGCTCCGCGCCCTCCTTCGAGCTCGACTTCCGGCGATATCCACCACCACCACCACCACCATCATCACAGGTATAACTTGCAGCTTTCCCATTGTAACCCCTCTTCCTTTTGCGATCTATCCCATCGAGCATTGCTTGTTTAGTGTTGCGAGACATTGCATGTGGCCCCGCATTGTGAGGTGTGTGTGTCGTGTTGAGTAAAGCATCCAAGCAAACACTCGTGTGGCAAGATAGCAAAAGCGAGGCTAACGCTAACATAGTGCGTGAAAAAGCCCCAAAAACACAAAAAGAGTGCGAGTAGCACCATACATCCATACATCCATACATCCATATACCAATACATACAAAAGTGTGCAAGTGCCACCAAAGATATAAACGAGTGCAAGTGCCACCATATACAAAAGAGAAAAAGCTTTTAAGCAAAGAGAGATAAGAAAAAAGAGGCCGCGTGTGAATCTTGTTGTCTCTTCCTTTGCAACCAAAGCTTTGGCTCTCCTTGTGTTAGTGTGACACCGAGCACTTTTACATACACTTTTCCGCTCACTTTTGGTTGCACTAACCCCGCTTATCTCGTGTGTGTGTTCCACAACTTTTCCCGTGTTTATAGTGATCTTCACATTGACATTTGGATTTTTGGACCTTACCCACTTTTAACAACATACTCGATCTTGGATTTGTCTTTTGGCTTTCCATAACACTCGCCTAACACCATATTTGATAGCTTTTGCGTGTGGTTTTGCGTGTGTCCCGATACTCTTGATCTTGCTTTCGGCTTGGTTGATTGCCTCAATACTATCTTACCTTGGTAAGAGTGCGAGGTAGTCTCCTTCCACTAACATACACAACATAGTTCTTGTCTTGCCATCATGGATAGGAACGGAGACGACTCAAGGGATGGAGAAGTCCTCCGCAACACCGAGAGGTTGGCTACTCAACACAACCTATGGACACAACGCCAAGAGTTCAAGGAACAGCTCGCCCTCTTCGAGACGCGCATCGATGAGCAATACGATGAGGTGGCTCACAACTTCTCCACCGTGAACCAAGACTTGGCTCTTCTTCGTGAAGCTACAGACAACTTGAATGGCCAAATGGCGGCTAATGATGCAAACATGGAGCGGCGCATGGATAGCCTCGAGCGCGCCATCACCAACTTGGGTCGCCATCGCCGACACCGCTCTACTTCCTCTTCATCAAGCTCACCACAAGATTACTACTCTCATGGTGGCCTTTCATCCTCAAGCTCTTCCTCAAGGCATGAAGACCATCATCGACCTCATCGCCCACATGCTCGTCATGACGACTCTCGCTCCAACTCTAGGCGTGGAGAAATACATCACCATGCTTGTCCACATGAGCGACCTCCACAAGACCAAGTCCTACAACAAGATCGTCACCAAGCGGATCGCCATGCCCACCATGGGCGTGACGACCAACCCCAAGACCAAGGTCCTCAAGATCAACCTCGGCGAGATCTCCGCCGCCACCCTCGCCATGACCAACGTGGACGAGGAGAGCCACACCATGATCAAGATGAGAGACCCAACATTGAGCATCGTCAACAACCGCGACAAGATCTTCAACCACATCCTCACCGTGAACCAAGTGAAGCAAGTGTGCACCTCCAACGCCAACCCAATGCTATGGTTGGCCGTAGAAGACCTCCTATTCATCCTCTAGCCGCAAGAGATGAAGGCGCCCCTCCTCGTAGAAGAAACTTGGAGGATGAAGAAAACATGTTTGGAAGGCTCAAATTCACCATGCCAAAGTTCAAGGGTGAAGAAGATGCCGAGGCCTACCTCTCATGGGCACTCAAGGTTGACAAGATATTCCGCATCCACAACTACTCCGGTGCCAAGAAAGTGGCTATGGTATCGCTTGAGTTTGAGGATTACGCCAACACTTGGTGGGAGCAAGTCCTCACTCTTAGGGAAGAAAAGGGTGAACCGCCAATTGACACTTGGGAAGAGATGAAGAAAGAGATGCATGCTCGCTTTGTCCCAACTCACTACATGACCGACCTCTTCAACAAGCTCCAAAAGTTGAAGCAAGGCACCAAGACCGTTGAGGAGTTCTACAAGGAGATGGAGCTCACTATGATGCGAGCCAACATACAAGAGTCCGAGGACCAAACCATTGCTCGTTTCTTCAATGGCCTCAATTACCCCATCAAGAGGATTGTGGAGTTCCAACCATACTCAAACATGGTTGAGTTGGTCCACCAAGCATCGAAGGCCGAGCGCCAAGTGATTGAGGACATCAAGTACTCCAAGGTCAAGAACTACTTCTCCTCCAACCTCGCTTCATCAACTCCTCCGACTACATCAACTCCTCTTACTACAAGTGTCAAGGCCGACGCATCCTCTACACCATCCAAGAAACCGACTATCCAAAGTCGTATGAAGCAAACGGTCTCCTCCACCGCCTCCTCTAAGGCATCCACGGGACCCTCTAGTGTCACTTGCTTCAAGTGTGGCACCCAAGGTCACAAATCGTTTGAGTGCAAGAACACCAAGGTTATGATCACTATGGAGAATGGTGACATCGAGACGCTAGATGAAGATGAATACGAGGCCCTTGTGCAAGCCGCCGCGGAAAGTGAAGAAGCTTATGAGCAAAAAAGTGGAGAAGATCCTCTCTTATGTGAGCATGACCCAAGTCCCTCACTTGTGGTCACGAGGGTGCTAACAACGCAACCTCATGCTATGGAAGAACAACGGTGCAACATCTTCCAAACCCGTGCCGGAATTGGTGGCAAATCGATCAAGGTCATCATAGATGGTGGAAGTTGCCATAACCTTGCAAGCACCGAGTTGTGTGAGAAGCTCAACCTCACTCTCCGCAAGCATCCTCACCCGTACCATATCCAATGGTTGAGTGACAAGGGCAACGTCAAGATACAACATACCGTCACCGTCACTTTCAAGATTGGACCGTATGAGGACACTATCGAGTGTGACATGGTACCCATGACGGTGTGCCACATGTTGCTTGGCCGCCCTTGGCAATATGACAAGAAGGCTATACATGATGGACTCTCCAACACATACACCTTCAAGGTCAACGACAAGAAGTTCGAGTTGCGCCCGATGACTCCTAGCCAAATCATCGCGGATAATGCGAAGGCTTTAGCGAGGGCACAACTCCGCACCCACCATAGTGAGATGAGAGGAGAGGGAGCGACCCACCATAAAGATAGTGAGCGCCACAAGCCATATATGAGTGAGTCTAAGAGTGTCCTTCTAGCCACCAAGAGTGAGTGGAGAGAGGTCCAAGAGAACCCATCCACCATATTGCACTACGTGCTCATATGCAAGGGACCATCGTCGGCGACTAACGACTTAACCAACATTCCTCCGTCTTTGTTGTCTCTTTTGCAGGAGTTTCAAGACGTCTTTCCCGATGAGCTCCCTCATGGACTACCACCACTTCGAGGCATCGAACACCGCATCGACCTCATACCCGGCGCTCCGCTTCCCAACCGTGCCGCCTACCGCACCAACCCCGAAGAGACAAAGGAGATCCAACGCCAAATTCAAGATCTCCTCGCCAAAGGGTATGTCCGCGAAAGCCTAAGCCCTTGTGCGGTTCCCGTGATTCTTGTGCCTAAACCGGATGAGACGCAACGGATGTGTATGGATTGTCGCCCCATCAATGCCATTACCGTCCGTTACCACCATCCCATTCCGCGTTTAGATGACATGCTCGATGAGCTAAGTGGTGCCACGATTTTCTCTAAAGTCGATTTGCGTATTGGCTACCACTAAATCCGCATGGCCATCGGTGATGAATGGAAAACGGCATTCCAGACCAAACTTGGTCTCTATGAATGGCTCGTTATGCCTTTCGGTCTTTCCAATGCTCCATCTACTTTCATGCGCCTCATGAATCACATCTTGCATCCTCTCATTGGCAAGAGTGTGGTTGTCTATTTCGATGATATTCTCATTTATAGCAAAAACCTCGAGGACCATGTGCAACATGTGAGAGAGGTCTTGTGCATCTTGCGTCATGAAAAGCTTTATGCTAACCTCCCCAAGTGCACCTTTGCTCAAAACAAATTGGTTTTCCTTGGCTTTGTGGTTTCCGCTAATGGGATTGAAGTTGATTCTTCCAAGGTGGAGGCCATCCACAATTGGCCTACTCCTACAAATGTTGGTCAAGTCCGAAGTTTTCATGGACTTGCCGGGTTTTACCGCCGCTTTGTGAAAGATTTTAGCACCATTGCTTGCCCTTTGAATGAGCTTACCAAGAAGAATGTTCCGTTTGTTTGGGGCAAGGCCCAACAAAATGCTTTTGATGAGTTGAAGAAACGCCTTACCGAAGCTCCCCTTCTTGTTCTTCCAAATTTTGCAAAAACTTTTGAGATTGAGTGTGATGCAAGTGGGCTTGGTATTGGTGGTGTTCTTATGCAAGAGGGCAAACCCGTGGCATATTATAGTGAGAAGTTGGATGGCGCACGCCTCAACTATCCTATATATGACAAGGAGCTCTACGCTTTGGTTCGTGTTCTTGAAGTTTGGCAACACTATCTTTGGCCAAAAGAGTTTATCATTCATTCCGACCATGAGTCCTTGAAATATTTGAAAAGCTAACACAACTTGAACAAACGACATGCAAAATGGGTCGAGTTCATTGAGTCCTTCCCATATGTGATCAAATACAAGAAGGGCAAGGACAATGTTGTGGCGGATGCTCTTTCCCGCAAAAACACCATTTTGCTTACTCGTTTGGATTTTCATGTCTTGGGACTTGAAGAGATCAAAGAACTCTATCCTTCTGATTCTTTCTTTGCTCCCATATTTGAGAAGTGCTCCGTTGAACGAGGAGTGGATGATTTCTATTTGCATGAAGGCTACTTGTTTAAAGCTAACAAGATTTGCATTCCTGAGTCTTCGCTTCGAAAATTGCTTTTGCAAGAGTCACATGGAGGTGGTCTTATGGGTCACTTTGGACGTGAAAAGACATATGCCATGCTCTCAACCCACTACTATTGGCCAAAGATGAAGCGAGATGTGGAACGCCTTTGCCGCCGGTGCACCACTTGCTTACAAGCTAAGTCTACTTCCAACCCTTATGGTCTTTACACTCCATTGCCTATTCCACATGCACCATGGACCGATATTAGCATGGATTTCGTTTTAGGATTGCCTCGCACTAAGCATGGTCATGATTCTATATTCGTGGTTGTGGATAGATCCTCTAAGATGGCTCATTTCATACCTTGCCACAAGAGCGACGATGCTTCACACATTGCTTCATTGTTTTTCAGGGAAATTGTTCGCCTACATGGAGTACCGCAAAGCATTGTGTCGGATCGAGACATCAAGTTCATGAGCTATCTTTGGAAGTCGCTCATGGCAAAGTTTGGAGTGAAGCTCTTATTCTCATCATCCTCGCACCCGCAAACGGACGGCCAAACGGAAGTGGTCAATCGAAGCCTCTCCACCCTCCTACGCATCCTCGTGAAGAAGAACTTGAAGTCATGGGAGGAGTGCCTTCCCCATGCGGAGTTCGCCTACAACCGCGCCAAGCACAAGACTACATCAAGGAGCCCCTTCATGGTCGTCTATGGCTTCGAACCTTACACGGCACTCGACATACTCCCGCTCCCCCTTCACGAGCGGACCAACATGGACTTCGACAAACGCACCGCCGCCGTCAAGAAACTACATGAAGAAACAAGAGCGACCATACAAGAACATGTGCTTCGTCAAGCAAGCCGCATCAACGCCAAGAAGAAGGAAAGAATATTCCAAGAAGGAGACCTCGTTTGGATCCACCTCCGGAAGGAAAGGTTCCGTCATGTGCGCAACTCCAAGCTCAAGCCAAGAGGAGATGGCCCCTTCAAGGTCCTCAAACGCATCAACAACAACGCTTACGTCATCGACATCCCGACATCCAAGTACTTGGTGAGCAACACGTTCAACGTCTCGGACTTGTCACCCTATCATGGAGATGAGGAGGTGCAAGAGTCGAGGACGACTCTTTCCCAAGGGGGGGAGATGATGTAGCCCCGCTCACCGACATCGCTACACCAAGACCAACAAGTCCCCCCAAGTGGACCTATGACACGAGCCCGAGTTAAAGCTCTACATGAAGAGGTGAACTCGCTCCTCACCACCCTTGATCTTGGTACCCCTTTGGACGGAATGCTACCTCATGCCGATGTGTTATGTGTCATTAGGTACAAGGCGCATCAAGACCCCGGAGAGGGGGACACGCCATGGCCAAGGGAAGGAGAGGAGCAGCTAGACATGGAGATGATCACGAAGCCGAACCCGACGTCGATCGAAGCGCTCCAAGGAAGAGAAGGACGCTGGCCGGCCCAGAACCCGGTCAGACCGGCCCCACGACCGGACGACCCGGTCCCAGGCCCGGTCAACCGGGCGCCAACCGGCGCAGCTCCATCGTACCGGACGACGACCGGAAACCTCGCAGAATCCCGGTTGGCGCCCGGTCAACCGGACCCAGGACCGGACCACCCGGTCACAGGCCCGGTCATACCGGATCCAAACCGGGTCTGACGGGAATGACCCACCAAACTGCCTTAAGTTATCCCTTCGCGTACCTGTTCGCCCTTGCTGGCCATGTGTGCCTATATAAGTAGCCTGGACCCCTCCTTTACCCTTTAGACTTGTTTGAACTCAAACCTACCTTTGAGCTTAGTCTCCCTAGGGTTATCATCCCTCTGTAATCAAGGCACCTTGGTTGTTGATTTGGATCTTGTTGAGTGAGATTCTAGTACAAGCTACTCTCTCTCCCTCATCAAGCTCTTCTTCTCCAACCCCAATCTCTCTCCGGGAATTCTGCCGCGTGCCTCTTCCTCGAAGATTCTATTGGCGTGGTCCATCGAGCCACGGAGGTAAGCATCGGGTGTATCAGGTTGGTGTGCGTGCGTGAGTCTCGGCGTTCTTCGTGTTCTTCGTGTTCCTCGCGTTCTCCCACCTCTTCCCTTGGTATTCGGGGTCAAACCGCGAGATCGGGCCACACACGGGGTCTTAGACCTCATCACTGCCTGTTGCAATGGGGTTGATAGCTTGCTTTGTTATATTATGCCTTATGCTTTGTGAAAATCTGCCATCTGTTTTGATACTTTGCAAAAATCTGTGACAACTAATATGGTTGTTTTCTCAAATTGTATGGTTCTGTAACCTGCACTGTCTTGTTTTCAGCCCCTGAATAGAGCAAGGAAGGCAGATGGCAGGGCATGTACATCAAGTGTCCAGGTCTTTCCACAGCACAGCCATGACAATGCCAATTCATCTGATAGTCAGATGATATCTACTGTCCCAGCCATTCCAGCTCAAACAATCGCTGCCTTTGCACACGAATCAATTGATATAATGCAGCAGCAAAGAGATGAAAGAGATTCAAAAATCGACATAACAGTCAATGAGATACATGAATTGAAAAATAGGCAAGCTTGGATTGAGCAGATCCTTAATAATCTACTCTGCAGATCTAATGGAAAGCCAGCTGTTACTTGCACTCCGATGAATTCTACCTAAAAGAAATGCAGTTTTGCCGATGATGCCATTTGTATGGCTTGTATCATTTGAGTTATTTCGACTTGTTGTGGTATTTGAGAATTTTTCCTGTTATTGTAACACTTGAGCTTTTTTCCTGTTATTGTTATAGTTTGCAATAATTGTAACAAATTTTCAATGTAATGATTATTTGATCTTGAGCTTTTTTCCTGTTATTGCTATAGTTTGCAATCATTGTAACAAAATTTCAATGTAATGATTATTTGATCTTGCACTCGGCCTTAAACAGAACTACTAGTATGGTCTCACAATTTTTTATCATTATACTTTGCAAGATTTAGCGGATGCCCCAAATTCAGTGCATCTCCACCGGCGGCCCCGATAGCGATTTGGGGGCCTGCGTCGATTTAGGGCTCGCACCGGTGCGCTCCAAACGGCGCCGGTCATTTGTCGAGCCCAATAGAATCGCCGGCATCCCATGCCGGCCCCTTTGACAAGGGCGCGAATCGGGCACCCCGGTTGCCTTTGCGGAACGACGGTTTTCTCTGGTGGGGGTGCCTTGTCCGCGAGAGGACGCGACGGTTCGCATCGGCCGCGACACGGAAAGGTTGGTCGTCGGCGTTTAAGGTCATGTAAGAGGTAGTTATAGTACTCGTATGTGACTTTGGTGATGTGGAGGAAAAAGAATGAGGAGAGAGAAGGACTATGTGGTGCCGATTCAAAGAAACCGGATCAAGCAGTACAAGTGGGACCCAGCAGAAATATGACATGCATATTTTACTTATCCTAAAGCAAGTGGCCCACTTCACCAAGCCATGCACATTACCTCCGATTCATATTAATTGACTTCAATGTGGAGTATCAATTTCCATCACAGATGAGTCGAACCAAATTGTTGGTTCGCTTTTCCTGTCAGAACCTATGCATCGATGCTCTGTTATGTGCGGAACCGATTCAATGGACGTTTTGGTTCGCTTTTGATACACATAGTGCATGGTCTAAAGTTACAGACAGTCTGTAGGCTTCTTACAGACAGCTTACAGACACCATTTTTGTTGTTGTATGAAGGGTGTCTATAACTTTTATACTCATATATAGCTATGACTAAAAATACTAGATAACTTACAGATAGACTATTGTATACACTGTCTATAGCATTGTCTATACTCCGTAGATGACATGGAGTAGTATTACAGACAACATCCGTCTAAATCAATGTACATGCCCTCATGGCGCGGAAAACGAGGCAGCGACTGGACACGAGGGCAGCGACTGGCCATGCGGCGTCCAGTCGCCTTAAATGTGGGCATTTGCTACTGCTAGATAGGACGTACGCCGTCCACCACCGCCGCTCCATTCTCTACTCTCCACATCAAGATGCCCGCCGTCTGAAGACCACCTACTCGATGGTTGGCCTCAACGGCCGCGCGCTGCCTCCAGCACCACCGCAGCCGCAGCCGCAGGCCGACGACGAGCACAGCTCCGACGAGGACGAGGGCCCACGGTTCGAGGCGTGGCACGATGTCTACGTAGCAGAAGCGGAAGCAGAGGTGGCGGAGGAGGCAGCGCAGTCGGGCGAGCCGCCGCAGGCCCCCGCCGACCCGGAGCAGGCGGCGATCCTCGCGTCGCTGAACGCACAACGATACCAGCGGTTGAGGGAGGAGGAGCGCGAGTTCGTCAACGACGCGAACCTCGAGCACGTCCTCGAGATATCGCGCCAGCGAGCGGCCACGGAGGAGGCGGGACGCCGCCTCATGGAGGCGGAGCGACAGAAGCTCGCAGAGCTCAACGCTCATCGCCACTACGACGCGTTCGCTCACCAGTAGGCGAGGCGCGCAGAGATCGAAGCTTCTCGGGAAAGGCTGGAAGCGCGGGGACAGCGCCGCCGGCAAGCCCCTGCGACCCCGGCCGCCATGCTCCACCGCCAGATGCGCGAAGCAACGGAGGAGAGGCGGGCACGGAAGCAGGCGGCAATGGCGAAGAACAACGACGAGGCAGGGCCGTCGAGCGCCCCTACCGACGGCCAGTAGACCAGGATTAAGTTTATGTTTAGTTATGTTTAAATTCGAGCTACTTTGGTATAAATTTCGTATGAATTTGGGTTTTTAGATGTCAATTTAAATTTTAAAATCTATCGGGGCTGCCGTTTTGGGGCCGCCGGTGTGGGAGCAGCATCCCCAAATAGAGGATGCTGTGCCGGTGGAGATGCTCTTATAGATAGATAATGATCATGGTAACAGAAAAAATCGTCAACGTGATGATGATTTGATGTTGCACTCGACCTTGAACATAAGTACTAGTACGGTCTCACAATTTTTTTAATCATTATACTTTGCAACATTTAGCAGATGCGCCAAATTCAGACATAGATCATGATCATGGTAACAAATTTTCAGCATGATGATGATTTGATGTTGCACCCGGGCTTGAACAAAAGTACTAGTACGGTCACTCAAAATTTTAGCACTATACTTTGCAACGGATGCACCAATTTCAGAGATAGATCATGATCATGGTAACAAATTTTCAACGTGATGATGTTTTGATGTTGCACTCGGCCTTGAACTGAAATACAAGTACGGTCTCACAATTTTTATCATTATAATTTGCAAGATCTAGCGGATGAGCCAATTTCAGAGATAGATGATGATCATGGTAGTAACCGGTATTTAATGTGATGATGATTTGATTTTGCACTCGACCTTGAACAGAGGTACTAGTACGGTCTCACATTTTTTTATCATTATAGTTGGACCTTAGCCAAATTCAAAATCTCATAGCGCCAAAACTTCCCGCCCACAAAATACAAAAATTTCACACGCTTCCAAATTCCCATTCTACCCCTGTGGAGATGATAGCAAGGTCGGTTGGTGGGGGGTATGCCCGTCATTTTTTGGATCACCACCTCCCTAGCCCGGAAACCCTCCCAGAAAAAATTCATTTCCCTCAGACCACCCACCGGAACTTCCCAAGTCCCTCTCTCCCACCTCCACGACCACCGCACCGGAACATCCCCGCCGGACTTCCCTGGCCTACCCGAGCCCTCGCGATCCTCGTCATCCGGCTGCCTGCCGGAGCCGCTTCATCGACGCCGTCATCAACCGGACCGGATCATCCCCGCCGTACCTCGAAACCATATGCTCATCCAGCAGTCTACCGCAGTCGCTTCAGCTGAGCCGCTTCACCGGATCCGTCTTCCACCGCATCGGATCTTGCTCACCGACACCGCTGTGCATGAACCGGATCTGCTTCACCGGCGCCTTGCATGATCTAAACTCTTCTACTGTCGCTTTTCTATTGCTTGCCTGCAAGTTCTTGTTTAATCTTGGGGGAACCTGTTTGTGCTAACGACGCGCCGTTACGTTTTTGCAGATGAGATGAGTAACCATGAAGTGTAATGGCCGTCTCTCCAACCCCAAGTAGCACATGTAGCGTACTTCATCACCGGATCTATCAACCCCAGGAAGATCTGTTGTGACTCCCACAGAGTGCTTCTCCTAATATAAGTCCCTTGTTTTAGCGCCATGTTCTGGGTTCAGATGCTTGTTTGTCTGAAGCTCTTTTAGTTCATTCCTAGCTATGACCGTAACACCTTGCTATTTTCTAGTTCATTGCTAACTTTAAGCGATTGAACATTTTGGTTTGCATTCCCTGCTCTGTAGATGTAGCCATCATAACTTCTATCTTGCTCAGTCGTTGTTACAAAAATTGTAGGTATTATAGTAACATCCTGCTATTATTTAGTTCATGGCCAATTTTAAGTAATTGCACATGTTGGTTCGCATTCCCTGCTCTATAGCTTTTGGCATCGTAACTTCTATATTTGGTTTACATTCCCTGCTCTGTAGATCTAGCCATCATAACTTTATCTTGCTCAGTCGTTGTTACAAAAATTATGGCCATCTACTATGTTGTTTGTGCCAATTTTTTACTCCATGAACATGTTGGCTTGCATTCCCTGTACTACAGGTGATGCCATTGTTTTGTATCTAGTTCATTGTAAGCTAACAAAGTAAGGACTTAGTTTGGCATGCTATCACTCTGCTATCTAGCCTGTAGTACAAATAAACTTGTCATACTACTAGATAATAATTTTGCGTGCCATCTTGTTCTTCAAAAGCTGCATTATTGACTTGTTTCTCTGACTTGGCATGACGCTCACATATGGAAAGCTGAACATATTGGTTTGCATTCCCTCTTATACAAGTTCACAGGTGATCCCACTATATTCTGTATCTGGTCCATCCTAAGCTCCATCATTAACTGTCCTCTATGTGTTGCTCATTACAAGTTTATATCCCGAAACATCTTGATTTGCATCCCCTTCACTATAAGTTCAGGAGTATTATTTAGTTCACGGCCAATTTGAAGTAATTGCACTTGGCACATGTTGGTTCACATTCCCTCCTCTTTAGCTTTTGCCATCGTAACTTCTATTTTTGGTTTACATTCCCTGCTCTGTAGATGTAGCCATCATAACTTCATCTTGCTCAGTCGTTGTTACAAAATTTATAGCCTGCTACTATGTTGTTCATGCCAATTTTGTACTCCCTGAACATGTTGGTTTGCATGGGACTCGACAGTAGTAAGTCTGCTGTTTCATTCTAACATGCTCTGTTATATTGGTTGTTGGTATGCGGCATGCACTCTTTGTTTGCTTATTGTGTGCATTACAATGATCTTCTTATAACGACGAAATGATGAGTTCCAAATTCTTTGGCAAACAATATTGTAGTGTCTTTGCCTTTCCATTGTTGCTGTCTTAACTTGTAATGTCTTTGTTTCAGATATAGGTGCTGCATGGACAACTTAAAAGATTGCCGGATCGCTTCATTGTATTGCTAGGTTTAATTACCATTCAATTTCTCTGGGTTCTGTAATATTTTTTCAAAGCCTTGCAGCTGATGTAATATTTAGTTAGTTTTTATAGTTCTTTCGCGCATTTTTTCTTTGGTGCTTGTGGTAAGTGAGGCTATCCGACAGAAATCAATGCTGCGTAAATATTCTCAGTATCTAAATCACGAATTCCCATCCCTTAAACGGCCCAATTAAGCGAAATCACATATGTGCCGGCCCGCAAAATCCTAAAGCGCCTATTATGCCGGCATATAAACAGCAACTAAACGGGCTGGCCCACTTACTTATTGGACCAGCCCACTTGATTTACCGTGGACCCCACACTCTAATTGGGCCGGCCCATTTGCTTTAAGGTGGACCCCACCCACTACTGGGCCGACCCACTAACTAGCTGGGCCAGCCCAATTGCTTTTGTGGTGGACCCCACATACTAAATGGGCCAGCCTTTTAAGTGGAAAGTGGGACCCACCTTTGTTTTTGGCCCGGCCCACTTGCTATATGGTAGACCCCACATACTAAATGGGCCGGCCCTTTAAGAGGAAAGTGGGACCCACCTGTGCTTTTGGCCCGGCCCACTATCTTGTTGGCCGGCCCACTTGCTATATGGTGGACCCCACATACTAAATGGGCCGGCCCTTTAACAGGAAAGTGGGACCCACCTGTGCTTTTGGCCCGGCCCACTATCTTGTTGGGCCGGCCCACTTGCTATATGGTGGACCCCACATACTAAATGGGCCGGCCCTTTAACAGGAAAGTGGGACCCACCTGTGCTTTTGGCCCGGCCCACTATCTTGTTGGGCCGGCCCACTTGCTATATGGTGGACCCCACGTACTAAATGGGCCGGCCCTTTAGCAGGAAAGTGGGACCCACCTGTGTTTTTGGCCCGGCCCACTATCTTGTTGGGCCGGCCCACTTGCTATATGGTGGACCCCACATACTAAATGGGTCGGCCCTTTAACAGGAAAGTGGGACCCACCTGTGTTTTTGGCCTGGCCCACTTTCTTGTTGGGCCAGCCCATTTGATCTATTGTGGATCCCACGTACTAAATGGGCCGGCCCGATAGCAGGAAAGTGGGACCCACATGCTAATTGGGCCGGCCCAATAACTTCTTGGGCCGGCCCAGTTGTTTTAAGGTGAACCCCACTAGGTAAATGGGCTGGCCCGATAACAGGAAAGTGAGTCCCACATGTCTTGTGGGCCGGCCCTTTTGCCTGTTGACCGGTCAAACGAGTGCATTCGGCCCGGCCCACATGCTTAGTGGGCCGGCCCATTAAAGTTTTGACCAGTCAACCTTAGAGGTTAGGCCCGGCCCACGTAACTAATGGACCAGCCCAGCTATATAGTTGACCGGTCAAACTAAGTCAGCTGGCCCGGCCCGCAAACTTAATGGGCCGGCCCGCTTAAGACGTGGCAGGCCTCGTGTGGGCCTACCATCTACCACGGGGTTTCAGCGGTTAACGCCGTTAACTGCCAGTTAACGGCGTTTGCCACGTGTCAGTTTGCATGACGTCAGCAGTCAACGGGCTCCCGGAAACACTTCTGCAACGGTCCGATTTTCCGTGGCGGAAGGGCGCCCAAGCGCGACGGACCGAAAAAATCGTCGTAGGACTTTGCCTGACGCAGTTTCGACAACAGAACCCATATCGTCGGGTTAGGCCCATAGGCGACGAAAAATACCCCTTAGCGGACGATTTTGAGACGTTGTCTATCAGAACTTTTCTTGTAGTGCTTGTACCTAATGACACAAAGCACATCGGCATGAGGTAGCATTCCATCCAAAGGATTACCGAGATCAAGGGTGGTGAGGAGCGAGTTCACCTCATCATGTAGTGCTTTAACCCGAGCTTGCATCATCGGTCCACTTGGGGGACTTGTTGGTCTTGGTGTAGCGTCGTCGGTGAGCGGGGCTACATCATCTCCCCCCCTTGGGAAAGAGTCGTCCTCGACTCGTGCTCCTCCTCGTCTCCATGATAGGGTGACAAGTCTGAGACGTTGAACGTGTTGCTCACCAAGTACTTGGAGGTTGGGATGTCGATGACGTAGGCGTTGTTGTTGATGCGCTTGAGGACCTTGAAGGGGCCATCTCCTCTTGGCTTGAGCTTTGAGTTGCGCTCATGAGGAAATCTTTCCTTCCGGAGGTGGATCCAAACGAGGTCTCCTTCTTGAAATATTCTTTCCTTCTTCTTGGCGTTGAGGCGGTTGGCTTGACGAAGCACATGTTCTTGTATGGTCGCTCTTGTTTCTTCATGTAGTTTCTTCATGGCGGCGGTGCGCTTGTCGAAGTCCATGTTCGTCCTCTCATGAAGGGGAAGTGGAAGTATGTCGAGTGCCGTGGAAGGTTCGGAGCCGTAGACGATCATGAAGGGGCTCCGTGATGTTTTCTTGTGCTTGGCTCGATTGTAGGCGAACTCCGCGTGAGGAAGGCACTCCTCCCATGACTTCAAGTTCTTCTTCACTAGGATGCGTAGGAGAGTGGAGAGGCTTCGATTGACCACTTCCGTTTGGCCGTCCGTTTGCGGGTGCGAGGATGATGAGAACAAGAACTTCACTCCAAACTTTGCCATGAGAGACGTCCATAGATAGCTCATGAACTTGACGTCTCGATCCGACACAATGCTTGCCGGTATTCCGTGTAGGCGAACAATTTCCCTGAAAAACAATGAAGCAATGTGTGAAGCATCATCGCTCTTATGGCAAGGTATGAAATGATCCATCTTAGAGAATCTATCCACTACCACAAATATAGAATCATGACCATGCTTGGTGTGAGGCAATCCTAAGATGAAATCCATGCTCATATCGGTCCATGGTGCATATGGAATAGGCAATGGTGTGTAAAGACCATAAGGGTTGGTGGTGGACTTAGCTTGAAGGCATGTATTGCAACGGTTGCATAGGCGCTCCACATCCCGCTTCATCTTGGGCCAATAGTAATGAGTGGATAACATCGTGAGTGTCTTGTCACGTCCAAAGTGTCCCATAAGACCACCTCCATGTGACTCTTGCAAAAGCAATTTTCGAAGGGAAGACTCGGGAATGCAAATCTTGTTAGCTTTAAACAAGTAGCCATCATGCAAATAGAAATCATCCACTCCTCGTTCAACGGAACACTTCTCAAATATCGGAGCAAAGAAATAATCAGAAGGATAGAGTTCTTTGATCTCTTCAAGTCCCAAAACATGAAAATCCAAGCGAGAAAGCAAAAGGGTGTTTTTGCGGGAAAGAGCATCCGCCACAACATTGTCCTTGCCCTTCTTGTATTTGATTACATATGGGAAGGACTCAATGAACTCGACCCATTTTGCATGTCGTTTGTTCAAGTTGTGTTGGCTTTTCAAATATTTCAAGGACTCATGGTCGGAATGAATGATAAACTCTTTTGGCCAAAGATAGTGTTGCCAAACTTCAAGAACACGAACCAAAGTGTAGAGCTCCTTGTCATATATAGGATAGTTGAGGCGTGCGCCATCCAACTTCCCACTATAATATGCCACGGGTTTGCCCTCTTGCATAAGAACGCCGCCAATACCAAGTCCACTCGCATCACACTCAATCTCAAAAGTTTTTGCAAAATTTGGAAGGACAAGAAGAGGAGCTTCGGTAAGGCGTTTCTTCAACTCATCAAAAGCATTTTGTTGGGCCTTGCCCCAAACAAACGGAACATTCTTCTTGGTAAGTTCATTCGAAGGGCAAGCAATGGTGCTAAAATCTTTCACAAAGCGACGGTAGAAACCGGCAAGTCCATGAAAACTTCGGACTTGACCAACATTTGTAGGAGTAGGCCAATTGTGGATGGCCTCCACCTTGGAAGAATCAACTTCAATCCCATTAGCGGAAACCACAAAGCCAAGGAAAACCAATTTGTTTTGAGCAAAGGTGCATTTGGGGAGGTTGGCATAAAGCTTCTCAAGATGCAAGATGCATAAGACCTCTCTCACATGTTGCACATGGTCCTCGAGATTTTTGCTATAAATGAGAATATCATCAAAATAGACAACCACACTCTTGCCAATGGAGGACGCAAGATGTGATTCATAAGACGCATAAAAGTGGATGGAGCATTGGAAAGACCAAAAGGCATAACTAGCCATTCATAGAGACCAAGCTTGGTCTTGAATGCCGTTTTCCATTCATCACCAATGGCCATGCGGATTTGGTGGTAGCCACTACACAAATCGACTTTAGAGAAAATCGTGGCACCACTTAACTCATCAAGCATGTCATCTAAACGCGGAATGGGATGGCGGTAGCGGACGGTAATGGCATTGATGGGGCGACAATCCATACACATCCGTTGCGTGTCATCCGGTTTAGGCACAAGAATCACGGGAACCGCACAAGGGCTAAGGCTTTCGCGAACGTACCCTTTGGCGAGGAGATCTTGTATTTGGCGTTGTATCTCCTTTGTGTCTTCGGGGTTGGTGCGGTAGGCGGCACGGTTTGGAAGCGGAGCGCCGGGTATGAGGTCGATGCGGTGTTCTATGCCTCGAAGCGGTGGAAGTCCATGAGGGAGCTCATCGGGAAAGACGTCTTGAAACTCCTTCAAAAGAGACAACAAAGACGAAGGAATGTTGGTTAAGTCGTTAGTCGCCGACGATGGTCCCTTGCAAATGAGCACATAGTGCAATATGGTGGATGGGTTCTCTTAGACCTCTCTCCACTCACTCTTGGTGGCTAGTAGGACACTCCTTGTCTCACTCATATATGGCTTGTGGCGCTCATTATCTTTGTGGTGGGTCGCTCCCTCTCCTCTCATCTCACTATGGTGGGTGCGGATTTGTGCCCTCGCTAAAGCCTTCGCATTATCCGCGATGATTTGGCTAGGAGTCATCGGGCGTAACTCGAACTTCTTGTCCTTGACCTTGAAGGTGTATGCATTCGAGAGTCCATCATGTATAGCCTTCTTGTCAAATTGCCAAGGGCGGCCAAGCAACATGTGGCACACCGTCATGGGCACCACGTCACACTCAATAGTGTCCTCATAAGGTCCAATATTGAAGGTGACGGTGACGGTATGTTGTATCTTGACGTTGCCCTTGTCACTCAACCATTGGATATGGTAAGGGTGAGGATGCTTGCGGAGGGTGAGGTTGAGCTTCTCACACAATTAGGTGCTTGCTAGGTTATGGCAACTTCCACCATCGATGATGACCTTGATCGACTTGCCACCAATACCGGCACGGTTTGGAAGATGTTGCACCGTTGGTCTTCCATAGCTTGAGGTTGAGTTGTTAGCACCCTTGTGACCACAAGTGAGGGACTTGGGTCATGTTCGCATAAGAGAGGGTCTTCTCCACTTCCTTCCTCGTAAGCTTCTTCATTGGCCGCGGCGGCTTGCACAAGGGCTTCGTATTCATCTTCACTTAGCATCTCTATATCACCGTTCTCCAGAGTGATCATGATGCGGGGTGGCCTTCGGTCACTCCCACACCAAGACCAACAAGTCCCCCAAGTGGACCAATGACGCGAGCCCGAGTTAAAGCTCTTCATGATGAGGTGAACTCGCTCCTTACCACCCTTGATCTCGGTACCCCTTTGGATGGATTACTACCTCATGCCGATGTGCTATGTGTCATTAGGTACAAGGAGCATCAAGATCACGGAGAGGAGGACACACCATGGTCAAAGGGAGGAGAGGAGCAGCTGGACGTGAAGATAGACATGGAGCTGGACCGGAAGTCGCCCGAAGAGCACAACGAAGAGAAGTTGGCCGGCCGGTCCAGAACCCGGTCTGACCGGCCTCCTGACCGGGCCACCCGGTCCAGAACCCGGTCTGACCGGCCTCCTGACCGGGCCACCCGGTCCAAACCGGATTCCCCGCTTGTGCCATCCGGGCGCTATCCCGAGGCCCCGGAACCTCGTCCGGTTGCCGCCCGGTCCCAGGCCCGGTCTGGACCGGCCTGCTCGGCCCCAGGCCCGGTCTGACCGGCCTCCTGACCGGCCTGCACGACTTAAGTCGCCAAATCGGCCCGAACTTGTTTCCTTTGTACCTTTTTGGCCCGTGACGCCTTGTAAGACTATATAAGCACCCTAGACGCCCCTTTACCTCTTTAGACTTGTTTTGAACTCAAACCTACCTTTGAGCTTAGTCTCCCTAGGGTTATCATCCCTCTGTAATCAAGGCACCTTGGTTGTTGATTTGGATCTTGTTGAGTGAGATTCTAGTACAAGCTGCTCTCTCTCCCTCATCAAGCTCTTCTTCTCCAACCCCAATCTCTCTCCGGGAATTCCGCCTCGTGCCTCTTCCTCGGAGATTCTATTGGCGTGGTCCATCGAGCCACAGAGGTAAGCATCGGGTGTATCGGGTTGGTGTGCGTGCGTGAGTCTCGGAGTTCCTCGTGTTCGTCGCGTTCTTCGTGTTCCTCGCGTTCTCCCATCTCTCCCCCCCTTGGTTTCGAAGTCAATCCGCGAGATCGGGCCACACACGGGGTCTTAGACCTCATCATATGGTATCAGCAGCTCTTGGTTACCGCGGATTTGACCTCCCACCCACCCGATTTCGTTCCTAGAAAATTTTCCAAAAAATCCCCAAAAAATAGCCCTAAATTGCCTCTTGACCGATCTGCGATTTGGTTGCGTTTTGAGTGGTTTTGGTCCGTGGATCTGGTGTTGTTGTGCTTGATCTACTATTTCCCCAACTTTGAGCCTCCGATTCCATCGTTTCCCTTCGTTTTGGTCGATTTGGATTTGGTTTGGGGAAGAACAGGAGAGAGAAATCGCGTCGTCCGGTTGAGCATCCGGTCAACCGGGCTGCAGACCGGCCGGGCCAGCCCAGAACCCGGTCGACCGGCCGTGTAACCGGCCAGGCCGGCCCCAGGTCCGGTCCAACCGGCCCCCAGACCGGGCGCCTCTTCGCGCCCTCCTTCGACCTCGACTTCCGGTGATCTCCACCACCACCACCACCACCACCATCGCAGGTATAACTTGCAGCTTTCACCTTGTAACCCCTCTTCCTTTTGCGATCTATCCCATCGAGCATTGCTTGTCTAGTGTTGCGAGACATTGCACGTGGCCCCGCATTGTGAGGTGTGTGTGTCGCGTTGAGTAAGGCATCCAAGCAAACACTCGTGTGGCAAGATAGCAAAAGCGAGGCTAACGCTAACATAGTGCGTGAAAAAGCCCCAAAAACACAAAAAGAATGCGAGTAGCACCATACATCCATACATCCATACATCCATACATCCATACGCCCATACATACAAAAGTGTCCACGTGCCACCAAAGATACAAACGAGTGCAAGTGCCACCATATACAAAAGAGAAAAAGCTTTTAAGCAAAAGAGAGATACGAGAAGAGAGGCCGCGTGTGAATCTTGTTGTCTCTTCCTTTGCAACCAAAGCTTTGGCTCTCCTTGTGTTAGTGTGACACCGAGCACTTATACATACACTTTTCCGCTCACTTTTGGTTGCACTAACCCCGCTTATCTCGTGTGTGTGTTCCACAACTTTTTCCGTGTTTATAGTGATCTTCACATTGACATTTGGATTTTTGGACCTCACCCACTTTTAACAACATACTCGATCTTGGATTTGTCTTTTGGCTTTCCACAACACTCGCCTAACACCATATTTGCTAGCTTTTGCGTGTGGTTTTGCGTGTGTTCCCGATACACTTGATCTTGCTTTCGGCTTGGTGGATTGCCTCAATACTATCTTACCTTGGTAAGAGTGCGAGGTAGTCTCCTTCCACTAACATACACAACATAGTTCTTGTCTTTCCATCATGGATAGGAATGGAGATACCAATAGGGATGAAGAGATCCTCCGCAACACCGAGAGGTTGGCTACTCAACACAACCTATGGACGCAACGACAAGAGTTCAAGGAGCAACTCACCCTCTTCGAGACGCGCATCGATGAGCAATACGATGAGGTGGCTCACAACTTCTCCGCCGTGAACCAAGACTTGGCTTTTCTTCGTGAAGCTACGGACAACTTGAATGGCCAAATGGCGGCCAATGATGCCAACATGGAGCGGCGCATGGATAGCCTCGAGCGCGCCATCACCAACTTGGGTCGTCATCGTCGACACCGCTCTACTTCCTCTTCATCAAGCTCGTCACAAGACTATTACTCTCATGGTGGCCTTTCGTCCCCAAGCTCTTCCTCAAGGCATGAAGACCATCATCGACCTCATCGCCCACATGCTCGTCATGAAGACTCTCGTTCCAACTCTAGGCGTGGAGAAATACATCGCCATGCTCGTCCACATGAGCGTCCTCCACAAGACCAAGTCCTTCAACAAGATCGTCACCAAGCGGATCGCCATGCCCACCATGGGCGTGATGGCCATCCCCAAGACCAAGGTCCTCAATATCAACCTCGGCGAGATCTCCGCCGCCACCCTCGCCATGACCAACATGGACGAGGAGAACAACAACATGATCAAGATGAGAGACCCAACATTGAGCATCGTCCTCAACCGCGACAAGATTTTCAACCACATCCTCACCGTGAGCCAAGTGAAGCAAGAGTTCATCTTCAACGCCAACCCAATGCTATGGTTGGCCGTAGAAGACCTCCTATCCCTCCTCAAGCCGCAAGAGATGAAGTCGCCCCCCCTCGTAGAAGAACCTTGGAGGATGAAGAGAACATGTTTGGAAGACTCAAGTTCACCATGCCAAAGTTCAAGGGAGAAGAAGATGCCGAGGCCTACCTCTCATGGGCACTCAAGGTTGACAAGATATTCCGCATCCACAACTACTCCGGTGCCAAGAAGGTGGCTATGGCGTCTCTTGAGTTTGAAGACTACGCTAACACTTGGTGGGAGCAAGTCCTCACTCTTCGAGAAGAAAAGGGTGAACCTCCTATTGACACTTGGGAAGACATGAAGAAAGAGATGCATGCTCGCTTTGTCCCCACGCACTACATGACCGACCTCTTCAACAAGCTCCAAAAGTTGAAGCAAGGCACCAAGACCGTTGAGGAGTTCTACAAGGAGATGGAGCTCACTATGAAGCGAGCCAACATACAAGAGTCCGAGGAACAAACCATTGCTCGTTTCTTCAATGGCCTTACTTACCCCATCAAGAGGATTGTCGAGTTCCAACCCTACTCCAACATGGTTGAGTTGGTCCACCAAGCATCGAAGGCCGAGCGCCAAGTGATTGAGGACATCAAGTACTCCAAGGCCAAGACCTATTTCTCCTCCAAGCTCGCTACATCGACTCCTACTACTACATCAACTCCTCATGTTACAAGTGCCAAGGCCGACGCATCCTCTACACCATCCAAGAAACCGACTATCCAAAGTCGCATGAAGCAAACGATCTCCTCCACCGCCTCCTCTAAGGCATCCACGGGACCCTCTAGTGTCACTTGCTTCAAGTGTGGCACCCAAGGTCACAAATCGTTCGAGTGCAAGAACACCAAGGTTATGATCACTATGGAGAATGGTGACATCGAGACACTAGATGAAGAAGAATACGAGGCCCTTGTGCAAGCCGCCGTGGAAAGTGAAGAAGCTTATGAGCAAGAAAGTGGAGAAGATCCTCTCTTATGTGAGCATGACCCAAGTCCCTCACTTGTGGTCACAAGGGTGCTAACCACACAACCTCATGCTATGGAAGAACAACGGTGCAACATCTTCCAAACCCGTGCCGGAATTGGTGGCAAGTCGATCAAGGTCATCATAGATGGTGGAAGTTGCCATAACCTTGCGAGCACCGAGTTGTGTGAGAAGCTCAACCTCACTCTCCGCAAGCATCCTCACCCTTACCATATCCAATGGTTGAGTGACAAGGGCAACGTCAAGATACAACATACCGTCACCGTCACTTTCAAGATTGGACCTTATGAGGACACTATCGAGTGTGACGTGGTACCCATGACGGTGTGCCACATGTTGCTTGGCCGCCCTTGGCAATATGACAAGAAGGCTATACATGATGGACTCTCCAACACATACACCTTCAAGGTCAACGACAAGAAGTTCGAGTTGCGCCCGATGACTCCTAGCCAAATCATCGCGGATAATGCGAAGGCTTTAGCGAGGGCACAACTCCGCACCCACCATAGTGAGATGAGAGGAGAGGGAGCGACCCACCACAAAGAGAGTGAGCGCCACAAGCCATACATGAGTGAGTCCAAGAGTGTCCTTCTAGCCACCAAGAGTGAGTGGAGAGAGCTCCAAGAGAACCCATCCACCATATTGCACTATGTGCTCATATGCAAGGGACCCTCGTCGGCGACTAACGACTTAACCAACATTCCTCCGTCTTTGTTGTCTCTTTTGCAGGAATTTCAAGACGTCTTCCCCAACGAGCTCCCTCATGGACTACCACCACTCCGAGGCATAGAACACCGCATCGACCTCATACCCGGCGCTCCGCTCCCAAACCGTGCCGCCTACCGCACCAACCCCGAAGAGACCAAGGAGATCCAACGCCAAATTCAAGATCTCCTCGCCAAAGGGTACGTCCGCGAAAGCCTTAGCCCTTGTGCGGTTCCCGTGATTCTTGTGCCTAAACCGGATGAGACGCAACGGATGTGTATGGATTGTCGCCCCATCAATGCCATTACCGTCCGTTACCGCCATCCCATTCCGCGTTTAGATGACATGCTTGATGAACTTAGTGGTGCCACGATTTTCTCTAAAGTCGATTTGCGTAGTGGTTACCATCAAATCCGCATGGCCATTGGTGATGAATGGAAAACGGCATTCAAGACCAAACTCGGTCTCTATGAATGGCTCGTTATGCCTTTCGGTCTTTCCAATGCTCCATCCACTTTCATGCGCCTCATGAATCACATCTTGCGTCCTCTCATTGGCAAGACCGTGGTTGTCTACTTCGATGATATTCTTATTTATAGCAAAAACCTCGAGGACCATGTGCAACATGTGAGAGAGGTCTTGTGCATCTTGCGTCATGAAAAGCTTTATGCTAACCTCCCCAAGTGCACCTTTGCTCAAAACAAATTGGTTTTCCTTGGCTTTGTGGTTTCCGCTAATGGGATTGAAGTTGATTCTTCCAAGGTGGAGGCCATCCACAATTGGCCTACTCCTACAAATGTTGGTCAAGTCCGAAGCTTCCATGGACTTGCCGGGTTTTACCGCCGCTTTGTGAAAGATTTTAGCACCATTGCTTGCCCTTTGAATGAGCTTACCAAGAAGAATGTTCCGTTTGTTTGGGGCAAGGCCCAACAAAATGCTTTTGATGAGTTGAAGAAACGCCTTACCGAAGCTCCCCTTCTTGTTCTTCCAAATTTTGCAAAAACTTTTGAGATTGAGTGTGATGCAAGTGGGCTTGGTATTGGTGGTGTTCTTATGCAAGAGGGCAAACCCGTGGCATACTATAGTGAGAAGTTAGATGGCGCACGCCTCAACTATCCTATATATGACAAGGAGCTCTACGCTTTGGTTCGTGTTCTTGAAGTTTGGCAACACTATCTTTGGCCAAAAGAGTTTATCATTCATTCCGACCATGAGTCCTTGAAATATTTGAAAAGCCAACACAACTTGAACAAACGACATGCAAAATGGGTTGAGTTCATTGAGTCCTTCCCATATGTGATCAAATACAAGAAGGGCAAGGACAATGTTGTGGCGGATGCTCTTTCCCGCAAAAACACCCTTTTGCTAACTCGTTTGGATTTTCATGTTTTGGGACTTGAAGAGATCAAAGAACTCTATCCTTCCGATTCTTTCTTTGCTCCAATTTTTGAGAAGTGCTCCGTTGAGCGAGGAGTGGATGATTTCTATTTGCATGATGGCTACTTGTTCAAAGCTAACAAGATTTGCATTCCCAAGTCTTCGCTTCGAAAATTGCTTTTGCAAGAGTCACATGGAGGTGGTCTTATGGGACACTTTGGTCGAGAGAAGACATATGCCATGCTCTCAACCCACTACTATTGGCCAAGAATGTACCGCGACGTCGAACGCCTTTGCCGCCGGTGCACCACATGCTTACAAGCTAAGTCTACCTCCAACCCTTATGGCCTTTACACTCCTTTTCCTATTCCACATGCACCATGGACCGATATTAGCATGGATTTTGTTCTAGGATTGCCTCGCACTAAGCATGGTCATGATTCTATATTCGTGGTAGTGGATAGATTCTCTAAGATGGCTCATTTCATACCTTGCCATAAGAGCGACGATGCTTCACACATTGCTTCTTTGTTTTTCAGGGAAATTGTTCGCCTACATGGAGTACCACAAAGCATTGTGTCGGATCGAGACGTCAAGTTCATGAGTTATCTTTGGAAGTCGCTCATGGCAAAGTTTGGAGTGAAGCTCTTATTCTCATCATCCTCGCACCCGCAAACGGACGGCCAAACGGAAGTGGTCAATCGAAGCCTCGGCACCCTCCTACGCATTCTCGTGAAGAAGAACTTGAAGTCATGGGAAGAATGTCTCCCACACGCGGAGTTCGCCTACAACCGCGCCAAGCACTCGACTACATCAAGGAGTCCCTTCATGGTCGTCTACGGCTTTGAGCCGCTCACGGCACTCGACATACTCCCGCTCCCCCTTCATGAGCGGATCAACATGGATTTCGACAAGCGCACCGCCGCCGTGAAGAAACTTCATGAAGAAACAAGAGCTACCATTCAAGAACATGTGCATCGTCAAGCTACCCGCCTCAACGCCAAGAAGAAGGAACGCATATTTCAAGAAGGCGACCTCGTTTGGATCCACCTCCGGAAGGAAAGATTCCCTCATGAACGCAACTCGAAGCTCAAGCCAAGAGGAGATGGCCCCTTCAAGGTCCTCAAACGCATCAACAACAACGCATACGTCATCGACATCCCCACCTCCAAGTACTTGGTGAGCAACACATTCAATGTTGCGGACTTATCGCCATATCATGAAGATGAGGAGGAACAAGAGTCGAGGACGACTCTTTCCCAAGGGGGGGGAGATGATGCGGGGTGGCCTTCGGTCACTCCCACACCAAGACCAACAAGTCCCCCAAGTGGACCAATGACGCGAGCCCGAGTTAAAGCTCTTCATGATGAGGTGAACTCGCTCCTTACCACCCTTGATCTCGATACCCCTTTGGATGGATTACTACCTCATGCCGACGTGCTATGTGTCATTAGGTACAAGGAGCATCAAGATCACGGAGAGGAGGACACACCATGGTCAAAGGGAGGAGAGGAGCAGCTGGACGTGAAGATGGACATGGAGCTGGACCGGAAGTCGCCCGAAGAGCACAACAAAGAGAAGTTGGCCGGCCGGTCCAGAACCCGGTCTGACCGGCCTCCTGACCGGGCCACCCGGTCCAGAACCCGGTCTGACCGGCCTCCTGACCGGGCCACCCGGTCCAAACCGGATTCCCCGCTTGTGCCATCCGGGCGCTATCCCGGGGCCCCGGAACCTCGTCCGGTTGCCGCCCGGTCCCAGGCCCGGTCTGGACCGGCCTGCCCGGCCCCAGGCCCGGTCTGACCGGCCTCCTGACCGGCCTGCACGACTTAAGTCGCCAAATCGGCCCGAACTTGTTTCCTTTGTACCTTTTCGGCCCGTGACGCCTTGTAAGACTATATAAGCACCCTAGACGCCCCTTTACCTCTTTAGACTTGTTTTGAACTCAAACCTACCTTTGAGCTTAGTCTCCCTAGGGTTATCATCCCTCTGTAATCAAGGCACCTTGGTTGTTGATTTGGATCTTGTTGAGTGAGATTCTAGTACAAGCTGCTCTCTCTCCCTCATCAAGCTCTTCTTCTCCAACCCCAATCTCTCTCCGGGAATTCCGCCTCGTGCCTCTTCCTCGGAGATTCTATTGGCGTGGTCCATCGAGCCACGGAGGTAAGCATCGGGTGTATCGGGTTGGTGTGCGTGCGTGAGTCTTGGAGTTCCTCGTGTTCGTCGCGTTCTTCGTGTTCCTCGCGTTCTCCCATCTCTCCCCCCTTGGTTTCGAAGTCAATCCGCGAGATCGGGCCACACACGGGGTCTTAGACCTCATCAGATCATGACCTTGGTATTCTTGCACTCAAACGATTTGTGGCCTTGGGTGCCACACTTGAAACAAGTGACATTAGAGGGTCCCATAGATGCCTTAGAGGAGGCGGTGGAGGACACCGTTTGCTTCATGCGACTTTGGGTAGTCGTTTGCTTGGATGGTGTGGAGGACACGACGGGCTTGACACTTGGTGGAGGAGTTGATGTAGCGAGCTTGGAGGCGAAGTATGACTTGGACTTGGAGTACTTGATGTCTTCAATCACTTGGCGCTCGGCCTTCGATGCTTGGTGGACCAACTCAACCATGTTGGAGTATGGTTGGAACTCTACAATCCTCTTGATGGGGTAGTTGAGGCCATTGAAGAAACGAGCAATGGTTTGGCTCTTGGACTCTTGGATGTTGGCTCTCATCATAGTTAGCTCCATCTCCTTGAAGAACTCCTCAACGGTCTTGGTGCCTTGCTTCAACTTTTGGAGCTTGTTGAAGAGGTCGGTCATGTAGTGTGTTGGGACAAAGCAAGCGTGCATCTCTTCCTTCATCTCTTCCCAAGTGTCAATTGGTGGTTCACCCTTTTCTTCCCTTAGAGTGAGGACTTGCTCCCACCAAGTGTTGGCATAATCCTCAAACTCAAAAGACGCCATAGCCACTTTCTTGCCACCGGAGTAGTTGTGGATGCGGAATATCTTGTCAACCTTGAGTACCCATGAGAGGTAGGCCTCGGCATCCTCTTCACCCTTGAACTTTGGCATGGTGAATTTGAGCCTTCCGAACATGTTCTCTTCATCCTCCAAGTTTCTTCGGCGAGGACGGATGCCTTCATCTCTTGCGGCTTGAGGTGGGATAGGAGGTCTTCCACGGCCAACCATAGCATTGGGCTGGCGTTGAAGGTGGACACTAGCTTCACTTGGTTCACGGTGATGATGTTGTTGAAGATCTTGTCGAGGTTGTTGACGATGCTCATTGTTGGCCCTTTCATCTTGATCATGTTGTGGGTCTCCTCTTCCACGTTGGTCATGGCGAGGGTGACGTCGGAGATCTCGCCGAGGTGGATCTTGAGGACCTTGGTCTTGGGGTTGGTCGTCACGCCCATGGTGGGCATGGCGATCCGCTTGGTGACGATCTTGTTGGAGTACTTGATCTTGTGGATGACGTTCATGTAGACGAGCATGGCGATGTATTTCTCCTCGCCTAGAGTTGGAGCGAGAGTCTTCATGACGAACATGTGGGCGATGAGGTCGATGATGGTCTTCATGCCTTGAGGAAGAGCTTGAGGATGAAAGGCCACCATGGGAGTAGTAATCTTGTGGCGAGCTTGAGGATGATGAAGTAGAGCGGTGTCGGCGATGGCGACCTAAGTTGGTGATGGCGCGCTCGAGGCTATCCATGCACCGCTCCATGTTGGCATCATTGGCCGCCATTTGGCCATTCAAGTTGTCCGTAGCTTCACGAAGGAGAGCCAAGTCTTGGTTCACGGCGGAGAAGTTGTGTGCCACTTCATCGTATTGCTCATCGATGCGCGTCTCGAAGAGGGTGAGTTGCTCCTTGAACTCTTGGCGTTGTGTCCATAGGTTGTGTTGAGTAGCCAACCTCTCGGTGTTGCGGAGGACATCTCCATCCCTTGGGTCATCTCCGTTCCTATCCATGATGGAAAGACAAGAACTATGTTGTGTATGTTAGTGTAAGGAGACTACATCGCACTCTTACCAAGGTAAGATAGTATTGAGGCAATCAACCAAGCCAAAAGCAAGATCAAGTGTATCGGGGACACACGCAAAACCACACGCAAAAGCTAGCAAATATGGTGTTAGGTGAGTGTTGTGGAAAGCCAAAAGACGAAATCCAAGATCGAGTATGTTGTTAAAAGTGGGTGAGGTCCAAAAATCCAAATGTCAATGTGAAGATAACTATGAACACGGAAAAGTTGTGGAACACACACACGGGATAAGCGGGGTTAGTGCAACCAAAAGTGAGCGGAAAAGTGTATGTAAAGGTGCTCGTTGTCACACTAACACAAGGAGAGCCAAAGCTTTGGTTGCAAATGAAGAGACAACAAGATTCACACGCGGCCTCTCTTCTCTTCTCTCGTTTGCTTAAAAGCTTATGACTCTATTGTACACGGTGGCACTTGCACTCTTTTGTATCTATGGTGGCACTTGCACACTTTTGTATATATGGATGTATGGTGCGACTTGCACTCTTTTTGTGTTTTTGTGGCTTTTTCACGCACTATGTTAGCGTTAGCCTCGCTTTTGCTATCGTGCCACACGAGTGTATGCTTGTATACTTTACTCCACACGACACACACACCTCACAATTGGGGCCACGTGCAATGTCTCGCAACACTAAACAAGCAATGCTCGATAGGATAGATCGCAAAAGGAAGAGGGTTACAAGGGAACACTGCAAGTTATACCTGCGATTATGGTGGTGGTGGTGGTAGCCGAAATCGAGCTCGGAGGAGGGCGCGGAGCTGCGCCCGGTATGGACCCGGTTGGACCGGATGGTGGACCGGCTGGTCCGGTTGGCGCCCGGTCGGCCGGGTGCTGGGCCGGCTGGTCCGGTCTGGGGGCCGGTTGACCGGGTTTCCCAACCGGGTTTCACGGATTCTCTCTCCTGTTCTTCCCCAATCCAAAACCAAAAGAGAAAATCGACGGGAAACGATGGAATTGGAGGCTACAAGTTGGGGAAATAGTAGATCAAGCACAACAACACCGAATCCACGGACCAAAACCACTCAAAACGCAACCAAATCACAGATCGGTCAAGAGGCAATTTAGGGCTATTTTTGGGGATTTTGTGGAAAATTTTCTAGAAACGAAATCGGGTGGGTGGAGGGTCAAAATCGCGGTAACCAAGAGCTGCTGATACCATATGATGAGATCTGAGATCTAGGGATTGGCCTGATCTCGCGATTTGACCCCGAAAACCAAGGGAAGAGGTGGGAGAACACGAGGAACACGAAGAACACGAAGAACGCCGGTACTCACGCACGCACACCAACCCGATACACCCGATACTTACCCCCGTGGCTCGATGGACCACGCCAATAGAATCACCCGGAAGAGGCACGCGGCAGAATTCCCGGTGAGAGATTGGTGTTGGAGAAAACGAGATTGATGAGGGAGAGAGAGTGACTTGCACTAGAATCTCACTCAACAATGTCAAGATCAACAACAAGAGTGCCTTGATTACAAAGGGATGCTAACCCTAGGGAGACAAAGCTCAAAGTAGTGTTTAAGATCAATTTAAGTCTAAGGGGTAAAGGAGGGGTCCAGGCTACTTATATATAGGCATACATGGCCAGCAAGGCGAAAAGGTACGCAAGTGGATAACTTAGGCAGTTTGGTGAGTCATTCCCGTCAAATCCGGTTTGGGGCCGGTCAGACCGGGCCTGTGACCGGGTGGTCCGGTCCTGGGGCCGGTCGACCGGGCGCCAACCGCAAACCTCGCAAGTTTCCGTCCGGTTGCCTTCCGGTACGATGCAGGGAAATCCGGTTGGGCGCCCGGTTGACCGGGCCTGGGACCGGATGATCCGGTTGTGGGGCCGGTCCGACCGGGTCCTGGGCCGGCCAGCATTCTTCTCTTCCTTTGAGTGCTTCGAGCGATGTCGGGTCCAGCTTCGTGATCATCTCCATGTCCCGCTGCTCCTCTCCTTCCCTTGACCATGGTGTGTCCTCCTCTCCGGGTTCTTGATGCGCCTTGTACCTAATGACACAAAGCACATCGGCATGAGGTAGCATTCCATCCAAAGGAGTACCGAGATCAAGGGTGGTGAGGAGCGAGTTCACCTCATCATGTAGTGCTTTAACCCGAGCTCGCGTCATCGGTCCACTTGGGGGACTTGTTGGTCTTGGTGTAGCGTCGTCGGTGAGCGGGGCTACATCAGTACTCCTCCGTATCTTCTTCGTCGCTATACATGTTAGCACGACAAGATCTATATGGTGTATGTTAGTGCAAGAACACTACCTCGCAACCTTACCGTGGTATGACAAGATTGGGCTGATCCAACAAACCAAGAGTTAGAACAATTGTATCGGGTACTCACACAAAAGCACATGCAAAAGCTAGCAAATATGGTGTTAGGTGAGTATGGTGGAAAGCCAAAAGACAAAATCCGAAATCAAGTTTGTTGTCAAGAGTGGGTGAAATCCAAAAATCAAATGTCAAAGCGATGATCACTATAAACAAGGAAAAGATATGGAACGCACACACGAGATGAACGGGGTTAGTGCGACCAAGGAATGAGCGGAAAAGTGTAAGAACCCAAAAGCAAGGGTGCTCGGTGTCACACTAACACAAGGAGAGGCAAAGCTTTGGTTGCAAACGGAGAGACAACAAGATTTACACGCGGCCTCTCTTCTCTTTTTTCTCTTTTGCTTAAAAGCTTTTTCTCTTTTGTATTTGGTGGCACTTGACACTCTTTTGTATATGTATGGTGGCACTTGCACTCTTTTGCTCTTTTTGTGTTTTGGCGGCTTTTTTCTCGCCCTATGTTAGCGTTAGCTCGCTTTTGCTATCTTGCCACACGAGTTTTGCTTAGAAGCTTGACTCCACACTACGCACACACCTCACAATCGAGGCCACGTGCAATGTCTCGCAACACTTGATAAGCAATGCTCGATAGGATAGATCGCAAAAGAAGAGGGGTTACAAGGGAATGCAAGTTATACCTAGATGAAAATATTAGGCGGTGTCGGAACACACAACTTGCGATGATGGCGGGTGTCAAGAGTGCGGTTGCAAGTTCGGGGTGCCGAGGATGTCGTCGCTTGCTTCGGAGCTGCGGGTTAGTTGCACAAACAAGGCACTCAAACCGGAACAAGCAAACACAAGTTAGCGGAAGAAAAGGGTCAAAGTAGCTTGGCGGTGGTGGCGGTGGTATGCCGGTGGTGGGTGATGTCGATGCTCTTGCGGTTGCGGCGGTGGTTATGGGGCCGCGGTGGCGTTTGCCGGTAGTTTGTGGGGTGACGGAGCTTGCCGGTGGTGGAGAGGAGTGGTGGTGGTCGGCGGCGGAGGTGGTGGTGTGGCGCCCGGTCTGGGGTCCGGTTGGCTAGCCCTGGGACCGGCCTGGCCGGTCTGCCACCCGGTTGACCGGGTTCTGGGCCGGCTGGGCCGGTCTACCGCCCGGTTGACCGGGTTCTGGGCCGGTTTGCGTTTCTCTCTCCTGTTCTTGAGCAAAAAACCAACCAAATCGACCCAAATCGAAGGGAAACGATGGAATTGGGGGCTAAAAGTTGGAGAAATAGTAGATCAAGCACAATAACATCGAATCCATGGACCAAAACCACTCAAACGCAACGAAATCGCAGATCCGTCCAAAGGCAAATTGGGGCTATTATTTGGTGAATTTTTTGGGAAATTCTTCAGAGATGAAATTGGGTGGGTGGGGGGTCAAATCCGCGGAAACCAAAAGCTGCTGATACCATATGATGAGGTCTAAGACCCCGTTTGTGGCCCGATCTTGTGATTGACCCGAAATCCAGAGGGGAAAGAGAGGGAGAGCGCAAAGAACACGACGAACACGAAGAACACGAGGAACTCACGCACACACACCAACCCGATACAATCGATACTTACCCCCGTGGCTCGATGGACCACGCCAATAGAATCAACCCGGAAGAGACGCGCGGTAGAATTTCGAGCAGAGAGATTGGTGAGGGAGATGAATCTAGGAGTGGGAGAGAGAGTGGGTAGCACTAGAATCTCACACACCAAATCCAATCATCCAACAAGGGTAGCCTTGATACAAAGGGGATGAAACCCTAGGGAGACAAAGCTCAAATCCATGTCTAAGCCTAAACCTTGTCTAAGGAGTAAAGGGGATGACCTAGGTGCTTATATAGAGGTACAAGGCGACTTGGGTCGAATAGGTATGCGGTGGACCGTCTCGGGCAGTTCCGGTCGAGTCGAACCCGTGAAATCCGGTCCAGGGGCCGGTCCAACCGGGCCTGGGACTGCACGATCCGGTCCAAACCGGGCGGCAACCGGGAACGTCGCAAAAGTCCATCTGGTTGGCGTCGGTACGACGCCCGGTTGTCGCCGGGGTGGATCCGGTCTGGGGCCCGGTCTGACCGGCCCTGGGACCGGCCTGGCCGGCCCGGCTGGGCCTCTTCCTCCCGCCTCTTCTTCCTCTTCCTTCTTCTCTTCTTTCCTTCTTCTTCTTCTCTCTTCCTTGCACCATGGGAGTTCCTTCTCTCTTGGTCCTTGTCGATGTCGGCACCTATAGACACCATGATGATAGGCATGAGGTAGCATACCATTCAAGTTGGTGTTGAGGTCGACCATAGAGAGGAAGGAGTTCACCTTGACATATATGACGGGGGTTTGTGTTGTTGGTCCACTTGGGGGACTCCTTGGCCATGGTGTAGCGTCGACGATAGGCGGGGCTACATCATAATGAATATCGTCTTATAAGTCATTCAAATTCAAAACAAAAATAAAGAGCATTTCCACAACATCAGACAACTGCAGAAATAAATAAATTTTAGTAATGGCAAGATGTTTATGTGTGTGTCTTGACTTACTGGGTGTAAAATAGGGAACAATCCTTCTACGAATACTTATAGGGTTTTCGTAGTCATAAATTTTAGTCATGAAAAAATGTTTCCGTGTTTTTCTTGACTTAATCGGCCTAAAAATGAAACAATCACTCTACTGATAATTATATGTTTTTTGCTCCGTAGAAACGCATGTTTGTCTTGCCTTGATGGGCGTAAAAAAAAACGTTCTACCAATACTTATATGTTTTTGTTTTTTTTGTTTCGACTTACTAGGTCTAAAAATACAGAACAAACGATCTACGAATACTTATATGGTTTTCCTTATTCAGTAACAATGCATATTTTTCTTGACTTTTTAGCCATAAATTGTAGTCATGACAAGATGTTTCTATGTTTGTATTGACTTATTGGGCCTAAAAATCAGAACAATAAATTATTTACATTAATTTTTCTGTTCCATAGCAACGCACGTAATTTTCAATGCTAGCTATAACTTTCTAGGGTAATAGATATGTGTTCAGAAAATAAATTAGCATGAATGACAGTTATATTTTTCCCCAAAATACAAATAATTCATTCACAAAAATTATATCCTAACAAGTTGTACTTATTTTGTGCGTTGTCCGTAGCAACGCACGGGTATTATGCTAGTTACTATTAAATTGGAATAGGTGGCTGGCTCGTGTCACAAACGGAAAATTTTCTTTTTCTCTAGGTCCGATGTCTCCTGAAAATCCTAGACCCAATATCTCTGAATACTCATCTATTCCGCAGTTTCACCCATTTGGTTGGTCAATTTCGTCCGTCGCTCGACTGGGTCTCTCTACCTACGAGAGGAGGTCACGTACATGAAGAGGTCACCCGATTCCAAAGTTCAAATCCAAAGAGAAAAGAAAAACGTAGAGTCCTTGAGCTGTTTTTTCCATGCACGGAAGGAGGTCACGTATAGGACGACACCCGGACACCCGAGCCCAAACAGAAAAGCAAAACGTAGAGTCCTTGAACTATTTTGCCTGCCGTTATCCATCTTTAAATAATGACCCAGCGAAGCTTAGCCGTCCTTATCTCGGTCAAAAGCGCTGAAACAACTCATGAGTGCGTATCGATGGAATCGTCGGCCTGATCAAAAAAAAAAATCGATCCATCGATCGATCAGTGGCAGCCCCGATAGGGTGCTGGTACTCCCGCCGCTGCACCGCCCAGGGAACTAGACGACGTGAGAGATGAGGCAGTCATGCTGCAGGCGCCGCTGGCTGCGGAGTCCCGCGTGGCTGGATGGCATCTCTATGCTGGGCCACCACAAAGCTTCGATGAGAACTCGCCAGCGCTTCACAATCCGACGAACTGAAGATTACGCGATTGGAGCCGGACTTAGACGACGTCGGGATGCTCAAGGAGGCCACAACGCCGACGGCTCGCCATGGCAAGCGACAATGAGTTCTAGGATTTAGACCATGACGAGGAGGGATTGGAGTAGGTCGATGATGACGGGCTGCTCGTGAAGGTCACAACAAGATGCGATGTACACCACGACCAAGGGGGCCAACCATGAAGCCGACAACAAAAACAACAAGTGTGCGGCCCTATGTGGCTTGCTACGGGAGCTATGGCCCAACGCGCTCCTCATTGATCGTGTCTCCACCATTACCGTGGCT
Source organism: Lolium perenne (assembly GCF_019359855.2). NCBI lineage: Eukaryota > Viridiplantae > Streptophyta > Magnoliopsida > Poales > Poaceae > Lolium > Lolium perenne. Next base: position 133,572,511 of record NC_067245.2, read on the forward strand.
GTGCTGCCGGGGCACGTACTGGATCGACACAGACGGGTACATGATCATCGAGCCGACCCACCCACTGGTGTTCCCCGAAAGCTCTACATAGGGGTGGTCAGGCTGGCTCAGGAAGGAGCGGCAGCGGCGGCGTACCATCAACACAGTCTAGAGGTTGAAAACGAAGGACATCTCAAAGATTTCGTTATAATTTTCTTTTTTGTTAAGGTGCTTTGCACCATTTGATATTTATCTTAATGCTAAGGTTCTATTCTACAAAAAAAAAAAAACATGCTCAACATCCCAACGGCCCCATCGCAGGGGCCGCCAGGAGTGCCCTGACATTGTTTTGCAAGACGCGAGCTTAAGTTTCTACAGTAAACATAGACGGGAGACCAAGAATGTTAGCTTGTGTTGATCATTGTTCACCCGATTCCCCTACCTCGTGCGACCTAGCAAGTGCGAGACGTCGGCATTTTCTGCATACAACGAAGCGGCCCGCTTGGTTGACGAATAAAAAGAGACAAACCATGACATAGAAGAGCTTGTGATTGCGTAGGTGCAGTTGACTGAGAGTTGTTGATCGAATCGAAAAGCATAAGTCCAGCTAGAGCAAGCATTCTCTTCGGCAATTCTTGGCATATTCGCATTTAAAAAAGGTGAGGCTAGTAAAAAAGAAGTACCAGAAATTATTGTTAAACAGCTAAAGCACACTTTTGGAAGCAGTACCATGCGCTATTCTTTTGGTTTAGGAGGTCTTGATATATTTGGTTGGTGAATTTACTTGAAGATTCTCAAGTGATGGATACCGCCCGATGTACATTGGTTGAAGGTAGTGACTATAGTAGCGCATATGTTTACTAAATTGTCATTATATCATCACCTATCGGCCCATTGCTCTGGATTAACTTTGTAGCTTGATTTACTACTTATTATGTTTTTCTACATGTAGCCTCAGCTCCCTTATTTCAGCTCTAGACTGCCGTGGTACCTCTTAATTGTTTACCTATTGTTTCAGAATTTTGAATCAATATGCTCCCAAATTATGGTTAGCCAATCTTATTAACCCGTAGCAACGCACGGGTATTTGTTCTAGTATAAAATGTACCTTCAAACATGCGCTGCTGCTTGGCGCTATATAAAATGTACCATGGCGTAGCACTGGCCAGAGCATATTTGTATACCAATGCTCAGCATAAACACCATATATACTGCCAATGATGGACCTAATTTTCCGTCAAACACATCTCGCTCAATTAGCTAACAACAGATATATTGTACATAGAACGATATGGCATCGCAAATCTCATCAGTACAACAAGATGAATTCTGCCAAACAGTGAGACAAACAATATTTTCAAGGGAACCGTACACAGGACTTATCTGTGTAAGCGAGCTTAATTTGATGTAACTTTGCTTATTTGTAAAAATGACATGTGTCTACCATTTCAAACACAATTCAGCGTCTTGTAAGGGTGCCATCTATCTTCTTTAGCTCGGATCAAAATCTGCTAAAAGATCATCGCCTTGCAAGCTCTCAGCAGATACAAGTATTAGCTAACCTAGAGACCATTGTTTTGGAGAGCAGAAAACGAAAAAGCAATCCCTACCCCATTCTATGATCTTAAGGTACACAGCTAGAACTATAACCATATTGCAGCAGACTGGATGCAAATTCAAGCAAGTATATTCCCTCGCAGCTCCCACAATTTCACCGTGCCATCATCGCTGGCAGATGCCAACACCCTTGGGTCCTATATTTAATTAGGCACTCTATTACAGATCATGATAGTGATACATTAAGGTAGAAACAAATGAAATCCATTATCAGCTTAACACAATAAGACTAATTTGTTGCTAATTTGTGAAATTACCTGAGGACACCATCTGACAGAGTTTATATCCATGTCATGTGCCTTCTCCTTTTTCAATATTAATCTGTACGAAGGGCCCTCAACCTGCATCATCCAAGTTAACCATTAATACATGATGCACACACATATCTTATGCTGCATCCAGCTTGTGCAAAAGAGAATGCCATTGATGGTACCAAGAAACAATAACTGTACATTCTTTTAGAGGAATATAGACATACATCAATTAAATTAAATACAGATAAATGGCAGAAAATGGTTGTTTGAAGCCAATGGTCATGCATTTGAAAAAAAAAAAATCACAACCCTCAAGCATCTATTACTATAAAAATTAGACCACTATTAAAGTATGCAGTCCATGTTGGAACATCGCACTTCACTACCAACCATTCTACCCCAAATATAACTTGGACAAAATGGTCAGGTAAGCACACCCCATAAAGATAAAAATCGTGAGTCGTGAGATACCATACTACTCTTCTCCTCAACGAATAAGCAGATAGCATCATCGCCTGCCCCACTGGCAATAAAATCCTCGCTGCCATGCACAGAGGAGAATAAAAAATGTCAAAGAATAGTACAAGGAATATTCTATTTCAATTCAGCATGGCAATTCATATTGGCTTATCACTTATGCAAAGACTTCAGTACAGTAGATTAGAATGGTCAACAGTTTCTTTGGTGATTCAGAATGACAGCGTAATTTCGAAAACTCGAGAGTCTGCCCGAGCTTGGTTGCTCTGTTTATTGTTACAGCATCAAGCCATCCGTTTCCTAGCCCGACCTCGTATTCCAGCTAGTATTTGGTCGGTAATCCCTTTGCCAAATACCAGGCCAACCATCTCGCTAGTGTCAAACCTAAGGCATGCAGGCCGTTGGGTCCTGGCACTGTTTCAACCACCCTGTCCACGCGTTTTATTTATTGGATTCCTAGATCAGGTTCGGTTAACAAGCACTTTATTGGATTATTCCTAGCATCTCAGTAACACGCACTTCCAGTGTTATTTTGTAAATGAGTTTTGAACATATTTTAAAATGTTAGAAGAATGCTGAAAAAATGTTGCACCTACCTCTCGACTTATATGTGTTCGGAAAGTCATTTCACAATAAATCGATATTGTTTTTGTCACGTGTAAAAAAGATAAAATTTGGTGATAAAAAGTAGCTCTTGATAGGACTTTATCTTTTTTCACATGACACAAAAAAGTCCGGTTTCCACGAAAGTTGGTGTTCTATGTGCTTGCAAAGTTGTTTCATGAAAAACCGATATTGTTCGTGTGCATGTAAAAAGTAGCTCTTAATAGGGCATTTATTTATCATTTTTCACACGACACAAAAAACGCCGGGTTTTTCCACGAAAATGGGCATTCTATGTGCTCGCAAAGTCATTTCACGAAAACCCATTATTGTTTGTGTCGTGAGTAAAAAAGGTAAAATTTGGTGCTAAAAATAGCTCTTAATGGGACATTTCTTTATCTTTTTTCACATGACACAAAAAAAATCGATTTTGCACGAAAAATGGCATGCACACATAAAATGTCTACATGTATGCGTGAATTATTTATTCAATTTTTAAAACATTCAAAATGTTTTTGAGTGGCAGAATTAGAAACATCTAGGATCAAAAGTATATTTCCGACAAACTTAACACTTCAATAATACTTGTAGAAATTTTTCCCTACAATCATTGAGATTTTGACTGTTCCGTACAGGTTGGACCTCATGACCACACAGCTGAATTTATTACTCCGAAGTACTAATGCTGCCTGCCATTTAATTTCATACACTTTGCATGGACGTCATACACTAGTATATGTATTTTCTAGTCCGTATATTTGAATAGCTCAATAGCAGCATTAGTTGGACATGGTTTAACCACAGCCACACAATTAACGAGTGCAACCAAGCCAGCATAATTTTCCAAATTTCGGCAGATCTAAGTCTGTTCAACATAAACATATGATAATGGTAGTTTGGAAACATATAGGTAAATATGTCAGATTCAGGCTACGATTGTATTATCTTTCATCTTTATTATACCCTAAAGATGTGAAACTGACAATTAAGGACTTTCAGCAGCTTCTGCAGGATTCTGGCCATCAGTCCAACAGGAATATTGATGTGTACAATTAAGTTTACAACAACAACAACAACCAAGCCTTTCAGTCCAAACAAGTTGGGGTAGGCTAGAGTTGAAACCCATAAGATCTCGAAGCCAAGTCATGGTTCCGGAACGTGGATAGCTAACTTCCATGGCTAAATCTTTGTCGATATTCCAAACCTTCAGGTCTCTCTTAACAGACTCCTCCCATGTCAAGTTTGGTCTACCACGACCCCTCTTAACATTCTCAGGACGCTTTATCCATCCGCTATGCACTCGCGCTTCCGGAGGCCTCCGTTGGATATGTCCAAACCATCTGAGATGAGACGATGTTGGACCAGCTTCTCTTCAATCGGTGCTACCCCAACTCTCCCGTATATCGTCGTTCCGTACCCGATCCTTTCTTGTGTAGCCACATATCCATCTCAACATGCGCATCTCTGCTACACTTAACTGTTGGATATGTCGTCTCTTCGTTGGCTAACACTCCGCGCCATACAACATCGCAGGTCGGATAGCTGTCCTATAAAACCTGCCTTTTAGCTTTTGTGGCACTCTCTTGTCACAGAGTACGCCAGAAGCTTGTCGCCACTTCATCCAACCAGCCTTGATTCGGTGGCCCACATCTTCATCGATATCACCATCCTTCTGCAACATGGACCCCAAATATCGAAAAGTGTCTCTCTCCGGTACCACCTGCCCATCAAGGCTAACCTCTCCCTCCTCGTGCCTAGTAGAACTGAAACTGCACCTCATGTATTCAGTTTTAGTTCTATTAAGCCTAAAACCTTTCGATTCTAGAGTTCGCCTCCACAACTCTAACTTTCTATTAACCCCCGTTCGGCTATCATCGAGTAGCACCACATCATCCGCAAAGAGCATACACCATGGGATATCTCCTTGTATATCCCTTGTGACCTCATCCATCACCAAATCAAAAAAGATAAGAGCTCAAAGCTGACCCTTGGTGTAGCCCTATTCTAATTGGAAAGTCATCAGTGTCACCATCACTTGTTCGAACACTTGTCACAACATTATCATACATATCCTTGATGGGGGTAATGTACTTTATTGGGACTTTGTGTTTCTCCAAGGCCCACCACACGACATTCCGAGGTATCTTATTATAGGCCTTCTCCAAATCAATGAACACCATATGAAGGTCCTTCTTTTGCTCCCTATATCTCTCCATCAGCTGTCGTACCAAGAAGATGGCTTCCATGGTAGACCTCCCAGGCATGAAACCAAATTGGTTTTTGGTCACGCTTGTCAACCTTCTTAAGCGGTGCTCAATGACTCTCTTCCATAGCTTCATAGTATGGCTCATCTGCTTGATTCCACGGTAATTAGTACAACTTTGAACATCCCCCTTGTTCTTGAAGATTGGTACTAAAATACTCCGCCTCCATTCTTCGGGCATCTTGTTTGACCGAAAAATGAGGTTGAAAAGCTTAGTTAGCCATACTATCTCTACGTCTCCAAGGCCTCTCCATGCCTCGATGGGGATACCATCAGGACCCATTGATACGGGCATGGAGGCCTATGTGGAGCCCAGATTCAGGACTCCACCAGCTTAATTATCTTAGTTTATGTAATGGTTATATGTGGGCCAATTAGGGTTTTTATTGATTTAAGTCAGTTTGGTTTGGGCCTATCCAAACCAAGTTAGGGAGGCCCACTTGGGCTGGCCGGCCACCACTCCCCCTCATATAAGGAGGTGGGGCGGCTAGGGTTAGGGATAGCTAAGTTTAGACTAAAGATTAGGGTTTACCCCATTGCGTGTGATCACGTGTATCATCCCTCCGGGGGTACGGCGCTGCCGTTTATCTATTATATTCGCTGCGAAGGTTCTTGTGTTCATCAAGGATTGTCTAGCTCGAGGTTTGAGGCGTATCGTTCATCGATCCGTTGCTTGCTGGATTCGTTTCCCCTTCTCCAGGCTGCGTTCATCGCGTTGTTGGGAGGATTCACTACCCCAGGTTCTCGCTGTGAAAGATCGGGCATCAACCTAGGTGGATCTGCTGGGATCCCCCTTATCATGTGGTGTCAGCTTTCTGGGTTGCTCACAGCGAGGTTTTTGTTGATCGATCTCTTCGGATCGGTTTGCATCGGAGAAGATTGGCTCTAAATCGGAGGAGTTTGGCTCTCGGTCGAAGGAGGTGAGTTGGAGGAAGTTTGGAGTTGTTGTGGTGCAGTTTGCAGGTCATCCATGGCTGTTTCGGAGGTCAAAATCGCGAAAAATCAAGGCTGAAATCGGGAAGAAGAGGCAGATTCGCGACGCGATCCGGTCCACAGGCCAATTGACCGGGCCCTTGGCCGGCCGGGCCGGTCCAGACCGGACCATATGCTGGTGCCAACCGGCCGTATACTGAGCCACCCAGCCGCGTTGCCGGTGGCCAGGCCGGTCAGACCGGGCCCTGGGTCGGTCATACCGGCGCACAGGCCGGTCCAACCGGGCCCTGGGCCGGCACAACCGGTCCCCAGGCCGGTCCAACCGGGCCGGGCAGGCTGATGATGTTGTTTTCGTTCAGCGCAATCATCCGGACTTACAATTCCGCATTCTTCCGGGGTGCTGTCATTTCATGGTGATTTTCATGGGAAGCGGTGTGTTTCCGGCAAAAGGTCTGGAGATGTTTTCAATGATTTTCTTGATATATTAGCCGGTGTGTCATTTGCTGAGGCTAAGGTCAAGTGGAAACTTCATCATTATGCATCAGTTTTGGATTATGAGTTGTGGGAAAGTCATATACACCAGGGTTTGCAAAGGTGTGGTATTTATGAGTTCTTGGATGGCTCTACACGGTTGGCACTTGCTGTTCGTCGTGTGGATGAAGAGATACACAATTGGTGGAACAAGGAGATGCGTGTGAAGGGCATTATGGCTGCAACTTGGTTTGATTTTCGGGAATTCTTACGTGCGTGTTTTGTGTTTGGTAACAAGCCTACAATGCATGTGAAGACCCTCAAATAGTCACTTCGGGTTGTGTCACCGACGGTTGAGGTTGGCACGAGGTCGCAGCTATGGGCATGGAGGCCTATGTGGAGCCCAGATTCAGGACTCCACCAGCTTAATTATCTTAGTTTATGTAATGGTCATATGTGGGCCAATTAGGGTTTTTATTGATTTGAGTCAGTTTGGTTTGGGCCTGTCCAAACCAAGTTAGGGAGGCCCACTTGGGCTGACCGGCCACCACTCCCCCTCGTATAAGGAGGTGGGGCGGCTAGGGTTAGGGATAGCTAAGTTTAGACTAAAGATTAGGGTTTACCCCATTGCGTATGATCACGTGTATCATCCCTCTGGGGGTACGGCTGTCGTGTATCTATTATATCCGCTGTGAAGGTTCTTGTGTTCATCAAGGATTGTCTAGCTCGACGTTTGAGGCGTGTAGTTCATCGATCTGTTGCTTGCTGGATTCGTTTCCCCTTCTCCAGGCTGCGTTCATCGCCCCAGGTTCTCGCTGTGAAAGATCGGGCATCAACCTAGGTGGATTTGCTGGGATCCCCCTTATCACCCATCGCCTTGCCTCCTTTCATCCTCCTTAACGCCTCCTTAACCTCAAACTCCTGGATATGTCGCACAAAGCACATGCTGGTATCATCAAAGGAGTCGTCTAGCTCAATGGTAGAGCTCTCAACCTCTCCATTGTAAAGGTTGTCAAAGTACTCCCGCCATCTACGCTTGATCGCCTCATCCTTCATAAGAAGTTGATCCTCTCCGTCCTTGATGCATTTGACTTCGTTGACATCCCTCGTCTTCCTCTCCCTAAACTTGGCTATCTTATAGATGTCCCTTTCGCCTTCCTTCGTGTTTAAACGTTGGTAGAGGTCCTCATACACCCGACCCCTTGCTTCACTCACCGCCCGCTTTGCAGCCTTCTTCGCCACCTTGTACTTCTCCATGTTAGCTGCACTCCTGTCCAGATATAGGCATCTAAAACAGTCCTTCTTCTCCATAATAACCTTCTGGACCTCATCGTTCCACCACCAGGTATCCTTAGCTTCCCTTCTACTTCCCTTAGTCACCCCAAACTCCTCTACAGCGACCTTCCGCAAGCAAGTAGCCATACTCGTCCACATCATGTTTGCATCGCCTCCTTCCTCCCAAGGGCCCTCCTTAATAACCCTCTCCCTGAAAGCCTGGGATGCCTCACCCTTGAGCTTCCACCACTTTGTTCTAGCGACTTTGGCGCGCTTACCCTGCTGGACACAGATCCTAAAGCGAAAGTCAGCAACCACCAGCTTATGTTGAGGGACAACACCCTCTCCAGGTATCACCTTACAATTTGTTATGGTGCTGCTAGGGGGATGGCGCGAGAGGGCCGGCCGGGGGCCTTGCCCACGGCCGGTGGCAAGAGGGAAGGGATTTCCTTCTTAATTCTTGCTTGATTAGATTGATACATCTCCTCTCCATATATAGAGGTTTACTTGACCCCTAAGCAAACCATAAGACTAACGGGCCCAGGCCCATGACGTACTCTAACACTACACCCCACCTGCAACCTAAACAAACCATGACTTGACGCAACACAACCCTAACACCTAAAAACGAGCCTTTTACATCTCGGCTTGTTTTATTACTCTCAACCTGAAAATGAAAGGGGACGCTTTATTGTTGACCCCCGAAAATAAAGTGGACACCATTCGCCCGTCGGACATGCACCTGTACAGCCACCTGGATCCCATGGAAACCAGCGGGACAAAAGGAGCTCGCGCGGTGGCCGGTGGCGGAATGCAGTGGTGCTACGCGGTGCGCTCCTATCGGTGACACCATGCCTTCTCCCCGCCGGATGACTGTCGATGGCACAGACTTTGAGGTTGCTGCCCACGGGAGAAATAGCATGTCCGCCGCCCGTGGGGGAAACCGCACCCCCAAGATCCTCGACGCAGCGGACGAGATCAAGGTCTCTTGCGCAACAAAGCGCAACTTAGAGGAGCTGCAGCTGCAGATCACGCATCTCCCGCACACGCCGACGCACTAGGAGGCCGCGTACAGCAGCCTGCAGCCTCACCGCCGCCGATACGTGGCGGATAGCAATCCAAGACGAAAGCGGTGACGGTGACGAAGGGAAACGGACCTGGTGGAAGGGCATCCCGGACGGTGTCGATGTAGAGCCCGGGGCCAAGGTCGCTCCCACACCGCCGAAAGTCAGGGACGGCGTCGGTGGCGGCAGCAGCCGCTGTTGCGGTGTTGACAGCAACTGCTGCTGTTGTTGCATCTACCCACCGAACGGCAGGGACAACGTCGGTGAGGATAGCAGCTGCAGCGGCGTTGGTGGCGGCGGCAGCTGCTGTTGCTGTAGCGTCCCGGTGGGGAAGAAGGCAGCCGGCTGCTGGAGAAGAGGGACCCCCGGCGCCGAGGTAGGGCCCGGCCCGGAGATGGTGGACAACGGCAGCGGGGCGCAAAGCGGCCGGCGTCGGGTGGCGCGGCAAGAGCAGCGACGGCGTCGGCTGCAACGGCCCGGCGATCGCGGTGGAGGCCGCCTGGTGCGTCGATTGCCACGGCAGCAGCGCCGCCAGCGGCCAGTAGGGACCGGCCAGGAAGAGGCGGATCTCCTGGACAGCAATGGTCAGATCGCGGAGGGCTGCGGTGATCTCGGCCGGGGAGAGAACGGCGGGGACGTCGGAGTGCGGCGACGGCGGGTGGGAAGAACTCGGTGGAGGGCTGGACATGATCGAACCCGGAAAGCTGATACCAAGTGTTATGTGGCTGCTAGGATTTGGGAGTGAGAGAGAGAGAGAGCTGCGAGGGCGCGAGAAGGCCGGCCGGTGGCCTTCTGCCACGGCCGGGCAAGAGGGAAGGGATTTCCTTCTTAATTCTTGCTTGATTAGATTGATACATCTACTCTCCATATATAAAGAGGTTTACTTGACTCCCAAGCAAGGCATACTTGACCCCTAAGCAAACCATAAGACTAACGGGCTCAGGCCCATGACGTACTCTAACACAATCAATGCAGGCGTGTCTGTCGAGAGGACAAAATCAATCTGGCTAGAGTGTAGACCACTACTGAACATCACTAGATGGGATTGTCTCTTCCTAAAGATAATAAAATATAATAAGCCTCCTTTGCTTGAATTAATAATGCTTGTGCTTTAGCTGATAAAAGAGTAAATAGCCCACTATGAATGAAATTAAGATGCAGCAGGATATAGATGTGACTGGAATTCACCTAACCTTGACCAATGAGCTGAAAAAATAGTTCGACCATGATATCCTGTTAGAGTAGAAACATGCTGCCTGAAAGAAAATAATAATCAACCTGTTGAGGGATGGTGTAGAAAGATGCTAGAGTGGCAATATAACTGCTACACAATTTACAAAAAAGTCAACTCATAGTCCTTAAACAACCCTCAGTTAGAACAAACAAGTAATTCCTCTGTTCACAATTTATGGTATAAAACGGAGCAAAAGTTTACTCAATGTAAGTATTACTATTCGATGATAATAGCAGCAAAAATGAGTGCATCCAACTTATACAAGTTCTGCTGCAAATAAGAATGTACACTAGGATATATACCAAACAACAACTTCTCTGTGAAGAACAAGCACATCCTTGACTATTAGTTTACATCTGTCCGGACTGTCCCAGGGAGTAAATTTGTATACAAATGCCGAGATATGCCAGATTAATAATAATAGAAAGCACAACAATATGCTTGCGATTTACTAATGCATAGTTGAATTTTTGGAGTGGGGACTAAACTATGAATTACCACAACTTGTCTTCTTCTGCAGCATATCTTTTAGGCACAGTTGTGTTATTTCCGTGTTATTGAACTTATTATACAAAAAAATGGAAGGAAAAAATGAACAATGCTGCCCAAATAGAGACTTGTGTATAAATAACAAAATTCTTACCAAGATTCATGACCTTCTCCAGTCTCTGGTTGCGACAAATCAATACTTGTGTCCCAAATTTTCAAAGTACAGTCATCACTGGATAAAAAGTATATGGCGTTAGTAACTTCTCTATGGCCTGGCTAGAGCACATGAATTGAGCAGTGTTAAAGAAACTGGGATAATACCAACAGAGCATCAGAGCTCAGGACATCATGCAAAAAGAGGGATACTAATCCAGCATTGTCGAACGAACCTGCATGTGACCATCCTATTTCCTTTCTGATTAAAAGATATTGACCATACTGTTGAGGAATGACCACTGTAATCAAGAAGATCAATTGCAGCAGAGAAAAGAACCCATAATTAGTTAAGTACTAGAGCCAGAAAGAACAGTCAATGCTCAGTTTTGAGAGAAATAATGTCCATCAACAATTGAAGTGAACAAGCAAATGTAGATGTGCTCACCTAGTTCTTTTCGCAAAAAAAAAAAAGATATTGCTCACCTATTTCTGAAGATGAATCGCAGAAAGTGGATAATATTATCCAAACAAGATGAAACCATATAAAGATAATCCTAATAGTTAATATGAACAGAACACGAACAAATTACTATGATTGACAATTTGACATATAATCCCAAGTTATGTTTTAGCAAAGTGGGAACTTGAGAAAATGCAAGTATAATAATCATATGATATTTCTACCAATACAAAGAGCACCAGTTGGATGTGATACTATTCATCTGAATGTCCATATAAGAGGGTATGGTCGTAGAGCAAAACCTTTCATCCAAACAAAAAAATCAACAGCCAACTCATAAAATGGACAATTTTCATGCATCACATCTTGTTTATAATCAACGGGGCCACATAAGCTGGAATTTCGTGTGGATGCACTAGTTAAATATTTCAATTAAGTAAGTCAAAACATACTATACCATAAGCTAGTACAGGTCTTATCAAGCACAGGATAGCAGAACTGGCTTGGACCACAGAGCCTGATTACCAGTTGTCGGCTTCAGTTAATGTCTGTACACAATGCCACTCATCATTGCCATCATCAGCCCAGACCTACATCGAATCTTCCATATTATGTCAAATAAATACTACAAACCAAATTGAGCAAGAGCACACCCTTTTTGCCCACCCCAAGCCTAAAATTGCAAGACATCCAACAAAAATTATGCAGACCAAACTAATGTATTTGCATTGGTTCATGTGATTGTTTCAAATTAATTACCTTGATCGTATTGTCATAGCTGACAGAAACCAGAATATCAAGGATCGGGTGCCACTGGACCATCTTCACATCCTGAGTGTGCCCCTGCAATACGGCAACACACTCGTACTCGTTCCCTGGCTGCATCTCCCATATCCACACAGCCTTGTCCCGGCTGCATGTTGCAAGCAGCGACCCAGACTGGCTCCACGACGCACTCTTCACTTCATTCTCATGCCCCTACGCATCGGCAACAGAGTCAGCATCCACAGGTAACCAACACTCCAAACAGCAGACAGCGATAACACCGAACGAGAAAACCAAATTCAGCAGAAATTTCACCTCCAGTGTGGCGACGCACTCAAAGTCCCCACCAGAGTACTCCCATATGGCCGTCGTGGCATCGAAGCTTGCTGTGGCCAGCAGCTTTCCGTCGGGGGACCAAGCGCAGGACCTCACCGTGCGGTTGTGCGTGTCTTCGAGCACATCCTAATCAAACGGACCGGACGTAAGATAAGGAAATGAGTTACCGCAATGTGGACCTCTAGAAGATAACTAGCCTGGCCTTTACCGTGCACTGCCACCCGCCGTCGGGAGCTCGCTTCCAGATCCGTACCGTCTTGTCGCCACCGCAGGAGGCGAGGACGGGGCTTTCGCCGCCGCCCAGGTTTGGGTTCCAGGCGAGTGCCCACGCGCGGTCGACGTGGCCCGTCAGGCGGTGGGTCTCGCGCAGCTCCACCGCGCCGCCTCTGCCGTCCATGGCCTGCTCGCCAGTGATCGCTGGTGCCAAGAGTTCCAGGCTGGGCGAGAGTCACCGATGAGGGGTGTACAAAGAGAGCAGAGAGGGGCAGCAGATGCGGTGAGAGGCGGCGACCAGCGAGGAGAGAGAGAGAGAGGATGGGGGGATTACCGGATACCTAGAGGCGAGGGTTTACTCATGGCCTGGGGCTGTGGGAGTCAACTACATCTGGGCATGGGCAGCCCGGCCCGGACGGCTCGGCCCGACCCAGCCCGGGATTTTCGGATCAGGTCGGGCTTGCACTTCGGGCCCGGTTCGGGCCTGAAATCTGAGCCCAAACGTCGGGCCAGGCCGGGTTCAGGCCTTCATTTTTGTGCATTTTAGCCTGGTCGGGCCGGGTTTTTTTTTCTCGTTCGGGCCGGGTTCGGGCTTAATTTATAGGCCTGACGGTAGGGCTGGGCCGAGCTCGGGCCTGACTTTTTACCCGCGGTGATGTGGTCTAAGACCCCGTTTGTGGCCCGATCTTGCGGTTGACCCGAAATCCAAAGGAGGGAGAGAGGGAGAGCGCGATGAACACGAAGAACACGAGGAACTCACGCACGCACACCAACCCGATACAATCGATTACTTACCCCCGTGGCTCGATGGACCACGCCAATAGAATCAACCAGAAAGAGACGCGCGGTAGAATTCCGAGCGGAGAGATTGGTGAGGGAGATGAATCTAGGAGTGGGAGAGAGAGTGGGTGGCACTAGAATCTCACACACCAAATCCAATCATCCAACAAGGGTAGCCTTGATACAAAGGGGGTGAAACCCTAGGGAGACAAAGCTCAAATCCATATCTAAGTCTAAATCTTGTCTAAGGAGTAAAGGGGATGACCTAGGTGCTTATATAGAGGTACAAGGCGACTTGGGGCGAATAGGTACGCGGTGGACCGACTCGGGCAGTTTCCGGTCGAGTCGAACCCGTGAAATCCGGTCAACCGGGCGCCAACCGGGCCTGGGACCGGACGGCCTGGTGCCAGGGCCGGTCAACCCGGCGCCAGACCGGGAAGTTCGCAAAAGTCCCTCTGGTTGGCGTCGATACGACGCCCGGTTGTCACCGGGGTGGATTCGGTTTGGGGCCCGGTCTGGCCGGCCCTGGGACCGGCCTGGCCGGCCTGGGGCCCGGTTGGCCGGCCTTTGGGCCGGCTGGGCCTCTTCTTCCTCTTCCTTCTTCTCTTCTTTCCTTCTTCTTCTTCTCTCTTCCTTGCACCATGGGAGTTCCTTCTCTCTTGGTCCTTGTCAATGTCGGCACCTATAGACACCATGATAATAGGCATGAGGTAGCATACCATTCAAGTTGGTGTTGAGGTCGACCATAGAGAGGAAAGAGTTCACCTTGACATGTATGGCGGGGGTTTGTGTTGTTGGTCCACTTGGGGGACTCCTTGGCCATGGTGTAGCGTCGACGATAGGCGGGGCTGCACTTGACGGTCTTGAGGTGGAGGTGTCCGAAAGCCACCCCGCATCATCTCCCCCCCCCCTTGGGGAAGAGTCGTCCTCGACTCTTGTTCCTCCTCAACGATGATGTAGGCCATGACGGTTCTCCCATGTAGTAATGGATGGACAAAGTCGCGGTCGAAGAAGAACTTGGGGAAAAACAACTTGCGAGTGGAAAGCTTGTGGATGCCAATTTGGTGATCGGCGAACAAGAGGCTCTCAATCAAATACGAAGCATCAAGTCGTTTCTCCAAGAGGCATTTGGCAAAAATGGGAACCAAAAGAGTGTCGATGTATCCAAAATTTGGTAGGGCAAAAATTTGTGCAAGTAAAGGTTTGCTTTGTAAAGTGTCAAAAATGTGATGTGTAGCATTGTCCCACACAAATGGAACAATCAAAAGGCAAGTAACAGCGGCAAAATTGTGGGCAAAATTGTTATGTGCAATGGCAAAGAGATGGAAACTTCGAGCTTGGGAAAGTATGGTTGGCGTGAGCCGAGTGTGAATATCCTCAAGTGTCAAAGGATCCATTTCAAATGCCATAGATAAAACGAGAAGTTCAAAGAAGAGCAACTTTTTGTGTGATATGTGGCACAAGATGCATAAGGTGTCTCTCTCATGTATGACATGGTCCTTGAGATTGTCGGAGTGTGTGATTAAAGCATCAAGACATACAACAACCATTGTGCCAACAAGATGTGTCAAGCTATGTTGCATAAGAGGCAAAAGAGGTGATGAGGAATTGGGCCAAACCGAAAGCTCGACAAGGCATGTCGGTAACACATGAGGGCGGAGGCTTTTGGGAACATACCCATTGGTGTGAATCCCATGGGTTGGATCACGTATCTCGTCCTTGTTGGGGTAGCTCTCAATTGCGCGTTTTGTGCGCTCATGCTCCGTAGCGGTGGAAGTTGTCATTCGGATACCTATACACACAAAAGAGAAAACAAAAAAGCGTGTGTGCATGGTAGAGGAACACATCATCCATCATGATGTTCCATGTCTTGTGCACATCACCATTAGTGTCAAGCAAGATAGTATGAAATGCATGGCGATGGTGCATATGGCAAGAAGGTGCATTCATGGCATGTGGTAGCTCATGATCATCAAAAAGGGAGAAGGCTATGGGGGCCATCTCGTGGACAATGAAATAAGCATTCTTGCATACCAAGCATAAGAAAGAGCAATTGTTCACAATCTTGGATGTAAGGATCATGGAATAGTGTAAACATTTTGGGCATAGCATGTTCAACATTTTATCATTGTTGTCGACAACCCTATGGAAAGAGCAAGTGTTCATCAAGGGTGTCACAACACAAACATGATAATTATCGTTAGTATGGCAAACAAGCGTGGAAAAAGTGAAACTCTCGTAGCATGGTATGGTCATGGTATCACAAGCAATCAATTTCACATGATCAACAATGTTATCAAGCAAAGCATCACATGGTGTCGTTGCCTAATCGACGATACCTCGGAGGAGGGATCCTCACGAGGGGGAGAAGAAGTAGGGGCCATAGGGCGGAGTGCACACGGGACGGTGGTACGCGATTTACCCAGCTTCGGAACACCTGCACGATGACAGGGCCTACTGCTGCTTGTCTGGAATTATCTGGGCGCTTTCGCGATGTTACAATGAGTTGAGGTTGTGCCTCTAGGGCTCCCGGGATCCGGCTTATAAAGGCGCACAGATCTAGGGTTTACATGGAGAGTCCTAGCCGGATACAGGTTGCCTAACTACGGTACAATATCTTGCCGTGCACGTTAAGGATCTGCCTTCCCATCTATGTCGTACCGGATCCGGGTTCCTTACTGGGCCTACATGGATCCGGGTTCCTCCTCAAGGTCGGTCGGATCCGGCTCCCTCTGCCTGGGCCGGACTTCATCCGTCAGGATCAACAGCAACTGGGCCGCCCGATGGGCCACATGCCACATCACCATCTGTGGGCCACCCGGGCTTGCCGGATCTAAGCACTATCGATGGTACACCTATGAAGTATACCCACAAAAGTAGCCCCCAGAGTTCTCCGAGTTTCGCCTGCTGTTTTCGCCTTGCTAGCCCATCATGATCTCCAGCAATGTTGGTAACGCGGAGAAACTTGAAGAACTCCAATCTTCTTATTTTCTTCTTTCCCAACCTTTAGTCGGAAAATATTCCCATCCTGCGGGACTTCACCCATCGACGGTTCAAGACACGTTTCCGGGTTACTCCCCTGCTTGCGAATGAGAGCTGTTTATCTTCGCGCGATTACCCGGAATCTCAAAAGACTCAAACGGTTCCGCCAATTCTGGCGCCATTTTCGCGCGATTTGCGCGGTAACTTATCCTTAGCCATTTTTACCGTTTAGGGTTTTGGACACGTGTCACGCATCCAACGGTGCGACGCTTGCGTTCCGACCACAGGATGCGGAGCACGAATCTCGTCCCTCCGGCCTATAAATATCCACCGTCAACCCTAACTTCTCATTCACCCCCCTTTCTCACCTCTCTGCGAAGCGCCGCCCGCGAGCTCCTCCTCCGCCGTGCCGGAACCCGCCGGAAAACTCGCCGGAGCATCACCGGAGTGGTTTCACCACCGTGGTGTTCATCGTTTTCTTAACTCCGGCGAGCCACCGAACGAAAACCTCGTCGCCGGCGACTCCGGCCACCGCGGAATCCATTACGGTAAGTTCTCCGAGCTTCGACCCTTCGCCGTAGCTCCTTAGGACGAAGACGTGGATCCGACTAAATCTTGATTTTCCGCGATCTTTTCTGTCTTCAGATGTCTTCCGCGACTCCGCCTCCGACCTCTGAACCCATCATGGCGATGCCACTCTCCTCTGCCCCTCCTCCCTTCGTTCCAGTTCAGCTGGATCCCACTAAGGATTCCGGCAAGGACACCGAAGGCACCTCAGCTCTCCCAGAGAAAACCTCCGGAGCGGAGCAGGCAGAAAAGAAGGCGGAAGAAATCGCCGCCAAGAAGTCCAAGGCCCGCCAGCGAGACTCGGAATCCAAAGGGAAATGGTGGCCCTGCACCACCACAGAGACCGAGCTGAAGAACTTGGAGGGGGAAGGCTTCCTGCAACCCGGAAGCTGGAGGACAGTTCCGAATGCCTTAGCTCCAGCCCCCCAAGACAACGAGATGGTGCTGACGAAAGCGCTAGTGGAGCGAGGCTTCTCATTTCCGCCTTCGGACTTCTTCTCGAAAATCCTGAAGGTATATGGGCTCCAGCCCCACAACATCTCTCCGAACAGCGTGCTTGCAATCAGCAACCACGTCACCCTCTGCGAGGGCCATCTCCGGGTACCTCCCGAGCTCTCCCTGTTTCAGTATTACTTTTCCGTTAAGAAGGAGAAGATCCGCCAGTCCTCCGAGCTGGCGACGTGCGGATCCATCACCTTTATGATCCGTCCTGGCCGCGTCTACCCTCATACCGACCGCCACGAATCCGCGCGGTACTGGTCTGGGGGTTTCTTCTACTTGAAGGACGTCTCCGACCCGGCGAGTGAAAGGAGATTGCCGCCGTTCAAGAACTGCCCCGCCACCGAGGTTCCGGCATGGACGCATTGCCCCCACCTCTCCGAATCGCCCCAGCTGACTCGCGCCGTTAGGCGGATCTGCAAGCTCACGGAGGAGGGGCTGACAGGGAAGGACCTAACCTTGTCCTGGTTCACCAAGCGGATCCAGCCGCTCCAATACAGGGACCGCTTGATGTTCCAGTACACAGGGCGCGATGACACAATGCGCGCCACAAAGGATAATCTCTCCGCCGACGCCATTGATAAGAGGATCCGGCTCCTCATCAAGATTCCGCGTGAACTTCACGTTCACGTGTGTAACAAAGACATCAACATGAACGGTTCCGGAACTGCGGTATGTCGTCTTGACTTAGTCCATTGTTCCTTTTGCATTCAAACTTTTTGTCTAAGTGTCAACTCTGTGCCTTAGCTCGAGGCCCTCGAGGAAAGCGAACTCGGAACTCTCGTCCGGGTTCCTACTACGGGCAACACGGATCCGGAGGCCGCATTGGAGGCGGAAACTCACGATGCTCCGCGCCCTTCCAAGAGGAAAAGGGCCGCTCCCTCCAGCCCCGCCGCAAAACGCGCCCGCGAAGTGATCAGCACTGCAGCTACTCGGAAAGCGGAGGCGGAGAAGAAGCGCCTCAAGCTTATCGATACCAGCAACAGAGGCCAACCTGACATCCAGCAATTCTTCAAGCCTTCCGGGTAAACTTCTGCTTCCCGGAAGACAAATTCTTTTGTTTCCATGAACAAACCCTTACTTAGCTGCTATGCTTTTTTTCTTTTACTGAAGTTCCGGAAGCCAACCCCCCAAAGCTCCAAGAGTTCTGAAGAAGAAGGTCAAGCCGTCTCCGGCTTCAGTCCTTGTTACACCTGAGGTGGAGGTTCCGCCCAAGGCCTCGTCTGCCTCCAAGCCGGATCCCAAGGACGTCATCAACCTCGATGACCTTCCTGAAGACCCCATCGGCCACGGCGATTCCGGCAAGGGCGCCTCCTCGTCTGCCCCTCCGCCTGATCAACCTAGCGCCACCTTCGCGGAGCCTACGGCGGAAGAGTATGAGCAGAAAGTGCAGCTCATCCACGCCTCCAGCACGCTTCAAGCTAACCCTCAACCAGCTCCGTCCCTGCAAAAACGTTCCCTCGCAGAGCGCCACGCGGAAGTTTCCGCCATGATGGACAAGGTGTGGGGGAAGTCGAACGTAGAGATGCAGGAGCTCACCGAACTGGAGGACGGTCTGAAGGTGTTTTTTGCCAAACACAAGGACGTGCGCCAGGTAACACTAGCCCCCAAGCATTGGGTCAGACATTTTTTCCGTGTAACATGTGTTAGCCGATGCTTTCTCCAATATGTACCTTAGGCGGAAATTTAAAATTTTATACCTCCAAGACTTTGAGTTCCTTGCCAGCCCCCAAGATTTTAAATATCCGGCTAACTCCTCTCTGCTTCTCAGACCACGCGGAAATTGCACGAGGATCTGCGCGTTCACGTGCTGGAGCAGATAACGGAGATTGAGGCGCTGCGCCAGAACGCAGAGAATAGTCAAAAGGCTATCCAGCTTTTGGAGACCCGCCTTCGTGGTACGAAATCCGAGTTTTGATCAGCATGTTGATATAATTGCTCATGACGCATAATATGTGCAACTTTCCGCCTACAGAAGAAACTGCCAAGCACTCTTCATTCGATGATCTGTCCGCCAAAGTCAAGGTGCTCGAGGCGGAGAACGAGTCCCTCAAGGCCTTCATCAAGGAATCCTCCGACAAGGAGAATGAGGCGAGGAAGGAGCTCTCCGAGAAGCATGCTCGCGAGTTGGCGGAATTGAATGATAAACTAAAGAAGAGCCAGAGTCGAGTAACTTCCTTAGTGGCCAAGAATAAAGTTCAAGAGGCGGAGGCGGAGGCCATTGACAAGCTCATCTTCCGTAAGCACTTTTTCCTTGGTATTGTTCCGACTTCAATATATGCTTTTCTGTCCATGAAGGAACTGAACCCCATTTTCCCACAACAAGCCTTGGCTTTGAGTGGACAAAGGAGTCAACCCTCAAGAGGACGGAGGCATATGACGAAGCGCGGAGTTCCATCGACGCGCTTTTTGCAGCCTGTCGCGGAATCGCCAAGACCCTGTCTCTGAAGAGGGCCAAAACTTCATTGATCGACACGATGACCAAGCTGATGGAGCAAGTGCCGGAATTCATCTAGGATTGGCAGGAGTCTTCCGCTCGCGGAGTCGCCTCCCTAGTCTTAGCCACCTGCAAGGCTCACTTCCCTGCACTCAACTTCGCGGATGTTGCGCGCGGAACTCCAGAAGGTTCCGACATGGGCGCCATCCTTTCGGAAACCAAAGGGTTTGAGCAGCTGTTTGTCAGGCGAGTTAACCACTCGTTCTGGTATCACAAGTACGATCTGCCCAAGGGATTTTCCGACACGGAGGAGGAAGAAGGCGAGCCGGAGTACTATGCGGAAGGCTCCGGGTCAAGCATCGAGCGTTCCGGAGAGGGCTCCGACGACGACTCCGAGGCTGGCTCCGGCGATAGCGATGGCGATGGCTCCGCCTACCAAGAATCTGAAGAGGAGGACTCCGAGTAGAGTTCCTGTTTAAACAATGAAACAATGTTGCAGCATTTTTGATGAGGTCTAAGACCCCGTGTGTGGCCCGATCTCGCGGATTGACTTCGAAACCAAGGGGAGAGATGGGAGATCGCGAGGAACACGAAGAACACGACGAACACGAGGAACTCCGAGACTCACGCACGCACACCAATCCGATACACCTGATGCTTACCTTCGTGGCTCGATGGACCACGCCAATAGAATCTCCGAGGAAGAGGCACGTGGCAGAATTCCCGGAGAGAGATTGGGGTTGGAGAGGAAGAGCTTGGTGAGGGAGAGAGAGTAACTTGTACTAGAATCTCACTCAACAAGATCAAAGTCAACAACCAAGGTGCCTTGATTACAGAGGGATGATACCCAAGGGAGACTAAGCTCAAAGGTAGGTTTGAGTTCAAAACAAGTCTAAAGAGTAAAGGAGGGGTCCCAGCTACTTATATAGGCACACATGGCCAGCAAGGGCGAACAGGTACGCGAATGGATAAGTTAAGGTAGTTTGGTGGGGCATTCCCGTCAGATCCGGTTTGGGTCCGGTCTGACCGGGTCTGTGACCGGGCTGTCCGGTCATGGGTCCGGTCGACCGGGCGCAAACCGGGAATCTGCGAAGAATCCGGTCCTGGGTCCGGTCGTCCGGTACGAGGGGGCTGGGCCGGTTTGCGCCCGGTTGACCGGGCCTGTGACCGGGGTGTCCGGTTGTAGGTCCGGTCTGACCGGGTCCTGGATCGGCCAGCGTCCGTCTCTTCCTTGGAGCGCTTCGAGCGACGTCGGCTTCGGCTTCATGATCATCTCCATGTCCGGCTGCTTCTCTCCTTCCCTTGACCTTGGCGTCTCCTCCTCTCCGGGGTCTTGATGCGCCTTGTACCTAATGACACATAGTACGTCGGCATGAGGTAGCAATCCATCCAAAGGGGTACCAAGATCAAGGGTGGTAAGGAGCGAGTTCACCTCATCATGTAGAGCTTTGACTCGGGCTCGTGTCATCGGTCCACTTGGGGGACTTGTTGGTCTTGGTGTAGCGACGTCGGTGAGCGGGGCTACATCATCTCCCCCCCCTTGGGAAAGAGTCGTCCTCGACTCTTGCACCTCTTCATCTCCATGATAGCGCGACAAGTCCGAGACGTTGAACGTGTTGCTCACCAAGTACTTTGATGTCGGTATGTCGATGACGTAAGCGTTGTTGTTGATGCGTTTGAGGACCTTGAAGGGGCCATCTCCTCTTGGCTTGAGCTTGGAGTTGCGCTCATGAGGGAACCTTTCCTTCCGGAGGTGGATCCAAACGAGGTCTCCTTCTTGAAATATCCTTTCCTTCTTCTTGGCGTTGATGCGGTTGGCTTGACGAAGAACATGTTCTTGTATGGTTGCCCTTGTCTCTTCATGTAGTTTCTTGACGGCGGCGGTGCGCTTGTCGAAGTCCATGTTGATGCGCTCGTGGAGGGGAAGCGGAAGTATGTCGAGTGCCGTGTAAGGTTCGAAGCCATAGACGACCATGAAGGGTCTCCTTGACGTAGTCTTGTGCTTGGCGCGGTTGTAGGCGAACTCGGCGTGAGGAAGGCACTCCTCCCATGACTTCAAGTTCTTCTTCACGAGGATGCGTAGGAGGGTGGAGAGGCTTCGATTGACCACTTCCGTTTGGCCATCCGTTTGCGGGTGCGATGATGATGAGAACAAGAGCTTCACTCCAAACTTCGCCATGAGCGACTTCCAAAGATAACTCATGAACTTGATGTCTCGATCCGACACAATGCTTTGCGGTACTTCATGTAGGCGAACAATTTCCCTGAAAAACAATGAAGAAAGCATCGTCGCTCTTATGGCAAGGTATGAAATGAGCCATCTTAGAGAATCTATCCACTACCACGAATATAGAATCATGACCATGCTTAGTGCGAGGCAAGCCTAGAACGAAATCCATGCTAATATCGGTCCATGGTGCATAAGGAATAGGCAATGGGGTGTAAAGACCATAAGGGTTGGAGGTAGACTTAGCTTGTAAGCAAGTGGTGCACCGGCGGCAAAGGCGTTCCACATCTCGCTTCATCTTTGGCCAATAGTAGTGGGTTGAGAGCATGGCATATGTCTTGTCACGTCCAAAGTGACCCATAAGACCACCTCCATGTGACTCTTGCAAAAGCAATTTTCGAAGCGAGGACTTGGGAATGCAAATCTTGTTAGCTTTAAACAAGTAGCCATCATGCAAATAGAAATCATCCACTCCTCGTTCAACGGAGCACTTCTCAAATATGGGAGCAAAGAAAGAATCGGAAGGATAGAGTTCTTTGATCTCTTCAAGTCCCAAGACATGAACATCCAAACGAGTAAGCAAAAGGGTGTTTTTGCGGGAAAGAGCATCCGCCACAACATTGTCCTTGCCCTTCTTGTATTTGATCACATATGGGAAGGACTCAATGAACTTGTTGGCGTCCGAAACCCACCGGCGAGCAACGGCTGGCAACACGAAGAGCCGGGAACAACTCAGAGCTGCGGCTGGCCCTGGTCCCTCGCGCGACGGCCCGCAAAGACTCTGCACACACGTCCGATGCTGGTGCAAGGGCGTGCCACCTGACCTATACCTGGTCAGGAAGGTGATGGATTTGCTTCGCTTAGGTTTCCTGCATGGCATACACGTAAACATTAAATACGAGCCTCGATCGGCTCTCAGGTTTTCCCGTGAATTGGCTCAAGGAGCCGATCCACCCATGATTCGTAAAGGGTTTACGATAGCATGGTGGTCCTGCTTGATCAACATAAAGCTAAAACGATCTACCACGATTTAGGGTTTTCACCGCATAATCGGAACATCCTACTCGTGATTGAGCCTAGCAGCCACGCACGGTGTCAATAAACCAACCCTATATAAGGCCTAAAAACCAACATGAAGTTGATCCCCGGAACATCTTATCTAGGGTTAGCAAACTGCACCCTACGTGCCACCGGATCCTTCAACCCGTTTGCAAGGCCTAACTATGCAGATATCAAACTAATCCTTGAAGAACAAGGAACAATCATAACGGATCGGATCTACTAAATAATGATCAAGCAAGGTGCCGCCCTTACACCTAAGAAAGGTGTAAGGACGGCTAGATGTCTAAGGGTTGCATGAACGAAAGCATGTAGCAAGGTAAAACGATGCTAACCCTAACACATCTATGATAACTACGTTGCTCGCCATCAAAAAGGCTTCAGCACGAGCAACGCATGGACAACGAATAAACGTGTACTGCCTAGATCGCAAGATGCGATCTAGGCAGCATGATGCGTACCCGGAAGAAACCCTCGAAACAAGGGGTCGGCGATGCGCCAAGATTGGTTTGTGATGAACGTGATTGTTGTTTATCTCGATAACCCTAGATACATATTTATAGTCCGTAGACTTTCTAACGTGGGAATAATCCCAACCGTGCACGAGTCAAGTTTTATCTAACCGACACGTATCCTACTATATTTACAGATACAAGGGCAAACTGCCCAATCTTCGTGTATAAGGCTGGTTCACGTATTTCTTCTATGTGTATTCTTCAAGCCCAATCTTGATCGCGGCCCACCTCTGATCCGGTCAAATTCTGGTGATAACACATGCCCCCCTGGTTTTGGAATTGCTAATTCCAAAATCACTCTGTCTTTTCTTCGTCGGGTCATGTCGTAGCAGAGCAGAACCATCGCAGTATCCTTCATCACGATGCCTTGCCTTCTCAACTTCTCCGCGTGACTTGGCAGTTTTTTTTCTCTTTGGGCACCACCTCCTCGGAAACTGCTGTGGCATTGAATCTCCACTATATCGCCTCTATTTTAACCGCTCCGAACAGTTCGCCACTTCCTCCTCTTGCTCTGTTCTGGCCATCGGCACCCAAAAAAACCCAATCCAGAGCAATGTCTTCCTCCTCTTCTTCCTCCGCCTCATCGGATCTCTCCTCCCAGTCCTACTCTTCCTCTTCCTCCTCCAGCTCGTCGGTATTCTTCGATTCCTCCTCGTCTCGTGAGCCGACGCCGGAGTGGGACCCGGTGGCTGCTCAGATGAGGGCGCACAACAGGCGCGCCCCAGAAGAGTGGGACCAGGAGGACCACGCCTCCTCCGTTTGGTCCGAGGACGACAAGTCCCTGACCAGCGGAGACGAAGAGCTCCAATTCCTCGCCGACGGGGAACTGGAATCGGAGAGTGAGGATGACTCGTTCTCCTGGGACGAGTATACCTCCTCCGAGGAAGAGGAGGAGGAAGACGACGACCCCGACTCCCTCGAGGATTACCCGCCGGCGAAGCGGTTCTGCGCCGGGTCAGATGATGATGACGATGACGACGACGACGACGTCGACGATGAAGATGACGAGGCCCCCCTGGGGGCCGCTGGAGCAGTGACGAGGAGCCCGCCGGCAGCAGCGCCGACGAGAGCTCCGACGACGACGACGAGGGCAGCAACGGCCCGTAGACTAGGACCTAGTAGCATAGGCCTAGCAGTAGTAGTAAATCTGCCAATAGGCCTTTCTTTCGTTCTTCCTTCCTTGAGCAATCGGCTCTTTCTTTGTAAGAAATCCTTTATTAATGAAGAAATATTCCCCAAATAATTTTGCTTTTTTTTACTGGCCGATTTCCTGAATCGGCCCTCCTCATACTTCATTTACTGGTCATCCCACATGCTTGGGAAATACTTCTTGAGGTGTTGACCATTGATGGCTACTGGGAACTTAACACCGTCCAATCCAGCTCCAAAGATGTATGCATTACCCTTCAAGGCACAGACGACTTTGTATGGACCGTGCCAATTAGGATACCATTTGCCATATGCTTTATCCTTGGTTCCTAATGGCAACACTGCTTCCCATACTAGATCACCAACTTGAAACTCCTTTGGTCTCACCTTCTTATTATATGCACGCGCTACCCTGGCTTTGTTCTCTTTAATCTTCTCCAACGACCAAAGTCTAAGTTCCGTTGCATCCTCAATAGTGTCACTCATCAAAGCTGCATATTCTTCAGCTGTTAGATCATTCTGAAACGTGACACGTCTTGATCCAGCCGTAATTTCCCAAGGTAATACGGCTTCCTGTCCATAGACGAGCTGGTATGGCGAAGTTTTTATAGCCCCATGGCATGACATGCGATAGGCCCACAAAGCTTCTGATAACGTTTCATGCCAACCCCTAGGGTTCTCGTCGATTTTCCTCTTGATCAGCTTGATCGTGCTCACGATTGGACGCTTCAGCTTGTCCGTTGGCTTGAGCATAGTATGGAGATGATCGGATCAGCTTAATCCCCATGTCATCACAAAACTTTCTGAATTCTTTAGAAATAAAGACCGAACCTCCATCGGTCGTGATGGTTTGGGGAATTCCGAACCTATGAATGACGTGTTCTTTCACAAACTTGATCACATCTTCTGATTTCACCTGCTTCATAGGGACGGCCTCCACCCACTTAGTGAAGTAATCTGTAATGACCAGAATCCACTCATGTTTTTTACTCGACGCAGGATGGATTTTGCCGATCATATCCATACCCCAATCTCGAAATGGCCAAGGTTTGATGATAGGGTTCATTGCTGACGCGGGAACCATCTGAATCTTCCCAAACATCTGACACGCTTGGCACCCCTTGTAGTACTTGAAGCAATCCTCGAGCATGGTGGGCCAATAAAACCCTGATCGCCTAATCAGCCACTTCATCTTATGAGCCGATTGGTGAGTTCCACAGGCGCCTTCATGCACCTCATGTAAGAGCCGATTAGACTCCGTTGGTCCCAGGCACTTGAGTAGTAACCCTTCCAACGTCCTGTAGAACATGTCATCTCCTATAAGGACATATTTCATGGCCTTGTATCTTATCCGTTTAGGTGCCCCCCGAGCCGAATCCTTCAAGTAATTGAAGATATCGGCTCTCCAGTCATCCTGTTCCAGGAACTGCACCTGAACTTCTGACCCATCTGGTATGTCCTTGTATCCTGACGCCATCTGTGCGAGATCATTGGCGTCGGTATTCTGAGATCTTGGGATCCAATTGAAATTGATGTACCAAAAATGTGCCATCAGCTCCCGACATTCCATCCAATATGGGAAGAGTGATTCACTCTCGCACTTATATTCGTCCGTAAGTTGGTTGATCACCAACTTCGAGTCTCCAAAAAGCTCTACCGCTTCTGCCCTGGCTTCCAAAGAAGAGCTCCATTCCCTTGCGTACTGCCTCGTACTCAGCGACATTGTTGGTGCAAGGGGTAGATAATCTGATGGACAAGGAGTATGTTGCCCCCCGAGGCGACACGAGCAGAATGCCGATGCCACAACCATCGTCACAAGCCGATCCATCGAAGAACATAGCCCATGCACGTATAGATAGTGCTGCTATATTGGTATTGATTCGTTCAGCTATGAGATCAGCCAACGCTTGTCCCTTGACTGCTTTTGCAGGCTGATACCGGAGATCGAACTTCGATAACGCAAACATCCACTTACCAAGTCGGCCCTTCAAAACAGGAGCCGACAGCATGTGCTTGACAACGTCTGATTTGCATATGACGATGATCTCTGCCGTCAAGAGGATGTGGTGAAGCTTGGTACAGGTGAAGAACAGGCAGAGGCATAACTTCTCGACCTCGGGATACCTTGTCTCTGCATCCAACATCCTTCTGCTGAGGTAGAACACGACCTTTTCGACACCCTCGTAGAGTTGCACCACTACCGAGGCGATGGACGTGTCGGCCTGCGATAGGTAGATGTAGAACGGCCTGTCTTGCTGAGGCGGAACTAGCACAGGCGGCGTTGTTAGATACCGCTTAATCTCATCAAACGCCTGCTGCTGTTCTGCCCCCCAGTGAAATTCGTCATCAATTTTAATCTTCACCAACACCATGAACGGCTCAATTCGTCCTGAGAGATCAGAGATGAATCGCCGGACGAAATTGATCTTGCCGATAAGGCGTTGGAGCTCCTTCTTCGTGGTAGGTGGCTGCATGGTACGTACTGCCTACTGACTTTTCAGGCCGATCTCAATTCCTCGTTCATGGACAAGAAAACCCAGGAACTGACCGGCCGTCACACCAAAGGCACACTTCTTTGGATTCATTCTGAGTCCGAACTTCCGAGTTCGGTCTAAGATGCGCCTCAAATCATCCAAGTGTCCCTCCATGGAGACAGACTTGACCACCACGTCGTCGATGTAGATTTCCACCAACTTGCCGATCGGATCATGAAAAATATAGTTCATGGCCCGTTGGTACGTTGCACCAGCATTCTTCAAACCAAAAGTCATGACCACGTATTCAAACAGGCCGACTGATCCTGGTACTCGGAACGCAGTCTTGTGTATATCTTCCGGGGCCATGAAAATCTGGTTGTAGCCGGCGTTGCCATCCATGAAACTCAACACCTTGTGGCCAGCAGCTGCGTTGATCAATGTCTCCGCCACAGGCATTGGGTATTCATCCTTTGGAGTGGCTCTGTTGAGATCTCAAAAGTCTATAGCCACACGCCATCGGCCATCCTTCTTCTCCACGGGTATGATGCTTGAGATCCATTCAGCATATCTGCAGGGCCTGATGAACCCAGCGGCCAACATCTTTTCGATCTCTTTCTTGACTTCTTCGAGAATTTCGGCCTTCATCTGACGTGCTCGTTGTTGGAATGGCCGAAATCCTTTCTTGAGAGGGAGCCGATGCTCAATGATGCTCCTGTCTAACCCAGGCATCTCTGTGTAGTCCCATGCAAAGCAATCTGGGTACTCTTTTAATAGAGCTATCATCTGGCTCCTGAAATGTGGATCTAACTTCTTGCTAATGAACGTTGGTCGTGGCTTATCTCCAGGACCAATGTCGACTTCTTCCAGCTCATCAGCCGATGTAAACCCATACCCTAGCTTTCCGTCACCTGTTAGATCGACACTGGACACAGGCAAGACGCATGGCGAGGATAATATGGGCCGATTGCTGGAATCGGCCTCCATCATCACAAACAAGTCAAGTTGTGCCACAGGTGCTTCGTCTGATCCTGGAGCACAAAACTCCGCTGGAAGGATGAACACCATGTTTGTACTAGCCGATGTCTCATCATCGGCTTTCCTTTGCTTGGGGCGCCACTCCATCTTTTGTGGTCGACCCTCTTCGTCTAGGGTTCGTTGAATTTTCGCGGCCAGATCGGGCCGCGCCTTCCTTAGCGTGTGCAGGTATAACCTTTCGGCTTCCTCCAAACCGCGCAGTCGCTGAACCCTACGCTTTTGGGAACGGCTGAGTCCATCAGGGCACCACCTTGGCCGGTGGTACTTGTCCTCTTCTTCTTCATAGTCATCTTCCAACTCCTCGAGGTCTTCTTCCCGAGAGGACTCAGTTGGCTTGTTCCTAGATGGGAGAGGCCCAAGACGTTTGAACACTGACACATCTGTTGCACCCTTCTTCTTCTGTCTACATTCTGGGCAGTTGCCGATTGTAGGCAATCGGCTCATTCCTGAATCCCAGCAGTGTTTGAAGAAAGGGCAGTCCCAGTGCTTGTCCACGTCGTCCTGTTCTCTTGACCTTTCCTTGGCGCGGCGCTCGTATCTCTCCTCATCGCGATCATGCCGACTATGTCTCCTGGCGTCCCTGCTAGCTAGACAATCCCTTTCATCGTCGTTGTTGTACCGCCGGCGCTGGTCGTACTGACTTACATATTTGTTGAGGAGATGATCAGAGAGAGGTCGTTGATATCGCACATTCTTTACTTCTCCCTCTGTGATGTAGCGTTTGCCATCGTGTCGGAGCCGATCGCGTGGAGCGGCTTCCTCTTTGTCCTTGCTATGAGAGCGGCTGCCCTCGCCTTTGTCCTTTCCAGAGTGGTGCCCAGGCTCGACCATGTTGATGCTTAACGAAAAACCTGGCTGGCACCCCTCGGGGTAAGCGTACTCCACCGTGTTAACGGCGGGGAAGGGGTGTGTGTCGACTTTCATGGCGTACTGGTTGAAGATTAGACGCCCTTGCTCTATCGCCATTTGGATCTGCTGACGCCATACCCTGCAGTCGTTAGTGTTATGGCTGAACGTGTTATGCCATTTGCAATATGGCTTTCCATTCAGCTCCTGTGCTGTGGGGAGTTTGAGACCGTCGGGTAACTTCAGCTGCTTTTCCTTGAGTAAGAGATCAAAAATTTGCTCGGCTTTGGTCACGTCGAAGTCAAACCCTCTAGGAGGACCTTGTGGCTTCACCCATTTGCAGGACACGGGGGTTGCCCCCGAGTCCATTCAGCTCTGCTACCTCTTGATCTCCCGCGGACCCTTCATCTTCATCTGCTTCAACCAAGACTACCGCACGCTTGAATTTGTCCTGGTACAAGTCCGGGTGGCGCCGTTCATATACCGACGCTTTACGAACCATGTGCGCCGGTGAAGGGTAGTCTCGCTTGGGAGGCCATATCCTTGATTGGTGATGCAAGGCCCACCACCGCCAACTCGATCGCTTCTTTTTCAGTCACACGAGCCGAATAACATCGGTTCCTAACGATTACGAAGCGGCGGACGTATTCTCGCCACGCTTCTCCACGCTTCGACGTACTTGTGCTAGATCGGCAATGCCGCACTCGGAAGCCTCTGAGTGATACTGCATGTGGAACTGTTCTTCCAACTGCTTCCAAGTCCGGATCGAGTCTGGTGGCAACGAGGTGTACCACCCGAAAGCCGATCCTGTGAGGGACTGTGCGAAGAACCTCACGCGTAGTGGATCTGCAGCTGAGATCGTGCCCAGCTGCGCCAAATATCGGCTTACATGCTCGATTGAGCTGGCGCCATCTGCCCCACTAAACTTGGAGAATTCAGGGAGCCGATATTTGGGTGGTAGTGGGATCAAATCGTAGTCGTTGGGATACGGCTTGGAATAGCCGATTGCCCTCCTTTTTGGCACCATGCCGAACTGGTCTCTTAAGATCGTGCTGATCTGATCCGCCGTGCTAGCTGCAGGAGTTGAACTCTGAAGATTTGCTGGGGTGGCATACTTAGCTAGCCACGCTTGCTTCTCGAGATCTGAGCTAGCCACAGGAGTTGAGCTCTGGAGGTTCGTCGGAGTGGCATACTTAGCCAGCCACGTCTGCTTCTCAAGATCTGATCCAGAAACTCCTCCCCGCTGTTCCGAGTCCCCGCTGTTGCGATCTGGTTCATGAGTGCCCGATCGCTTGCCGGCACGTATGTGCACGTGTATCCGTGAGGGATCTCCTTGGGCGCCTCGTACAAGAACTGGTAATCACTAGGATCGCCCCCGATCTTATAGACGACGAATGCCGGTGTATTCGGCACCTCTGGTGCTGCCAGCGCGAACGGCAGCGGTGGTCGGCTCTGGAGTGGTAGCTCCCCTTGATGAGTTCCTAGAGCAGGTCCTGACGGAGAGTACTGATGCCTCACGATTTCATGGAGCACCCGAAGGGCGACACGCTCCAAAGTGTTCACCAGGCTCTCCGAGTGGCGGTGTATCGAATGAGCTACCATGAAATTGATCTCCTGACGCAAGGACGTGGTGCGTTCTTCTGAAGGGGTGGACAGGTCCACTCCATCGAGCGCGCCTTCAGGTGAGAACCCTCTCCACCTGATGCCGTGTGAGCAGGTCCTGTGGAAAGAGCCGATGAGGTCGGCCTCGAGGAGAGCTTTGACATCGTCATACTTCTTCTTGAGCTCCTCTGGCAGATCCTCGTACGTGACTGGAGTACCTTCCGCCATCTCAGATGTAGATGGCGATGCAGTTGATGTCGAAGACTGTCCCACCGGGCGTGCCAGAATGTGTTGGCGTCCGAAACCCACCGGCGGGCTACGGCTGGCAACACGAAGAGCCGGGAACAACTCAGAGCTGCGGCTGGCCCTGGTCCCTCGCGCGACGGCCCGCAAAGACTCTGCACACACGTCCGATGCTGGTGCAAGGGCGTGCCACCTGACCTATACCTGGTCAGGAAGGTGATGGATTTGCTTCGCTTAGGTTTCCTGCATGGCATACACGTAAACATTAAATACGAGCCTCGATCGGCTCTCAGGTTTTTCCGTGAATCAGCTCAAGGAGCCGATCCTTCAACCCGTTTGCAAGGCCTAACTATGCAGATATCAAACTAATCCTTGAAGAACAAGGAACAATCATAACGGATCGGATCTACTAAATAATGATCAAGCAAGGTGCCGCCCTTACACCTAAGAAAGGTGTAAGGACGGCTAGATGTCTAAGGGTTGCATGAACGAAAGCATGTAGCAAGGTAAAACGATGCTAACCCTAACACATCTATGATAACTACGTTGCTCGCCATCAAAAAGGCTTCAGCACGAGCAACGCATGGACAACGAATAAACGTGTACTGCCTAGATCGCAAGATGCGATCTAGGCAGCATGATGCGTACCCGGAAGAAACCCTCGAAACAAGGGGTCGGCGATGCGCCAAGATTGGTTTGTGATGAACGTGATTGTTGTTTATCTCGATAACCCTAGATACATATTTATAGTCCGTAGACTTTCTAACGTGGGAATAATCCCAACCGTGCACGAGTCAAGTTTTATCTAACCGACACGTATCCTACTATATTTACAGATACAAGGGCAAACTGCCCAATCTTCGTGTATAAGGCCGGTTCACGTATTTCTTCTATGTGTATTCTTCAAGCCCAATCTTGATCGCGGCCCACCTCTGATCCGGTCAAATTCTGGTGATAACAGAACTCGACCCATTTTGCACGTCGTTTGTTCAAGTTGTGTTGGCTTTTCAAATATTTCAAGGACTCATGGTCGGAATGAATGATAAACTCTTTTGGCCAAAGATAGTGTTGCCAAACTTCAAGAACACGAACCAAAGCGTAGAGCTCCTTGTCATATATAGGATAGTTGAGGCGTGCGCCATCTAACTTCTCACTATAGTATGCCACGGGTTTGCCCTCTTGCATAAGAACACCACCAATACCAAGCCCACTTGCATCACACTCAATTTCAAAAGTTTTGGCAAAATTTGGAAGAACAAGAAGGGGAGATTCGGTAAGGCGTTTCTTCAACTCATCAAAAGCATTTTGTTGGGCCTTGCCCCAAACAAACGGAACATTCTTCTTGGTAAGCTCATTCAAAGGGCAAGCAATGGTGCTAAAATCTTTCACAAAGCGGCGGTAAAACCCGGCAAGTCCATGGAAGCTTCGGACTTGACCAACATTTGTAGGAGTAGGCCAATTGTGGATGGCGTCCACCTTGGAAGAATCAACTTCAATCCCATTAGCGGAAACCACAAAGCCAAGGAAAACCAATTTGTTTTGAGCAAAGGTGCACTTGGGGAGGTTAGCATAAAGCTTTTCATGACGCAAGATGCACAAGACCTCTCTCACATGTTGCACATGGTCCTCGAGACTTTTGCTATAGATGAGAATATCATCGAAATAGACAACCACACTCTTGCCAATGAGAGGACGCAAGATGTGATTCATGAGGCGCATGAAAGTAGATGGAGCATTGGAAAGGCCGAAAGGCATAACGAGCCATTCATAGAGACCGAGTTTGGTCTTGAATGTCGTTTTCCATTCATCACCAATAGCCATGCGGATTTGATGGTAACCACTACGCAAATCGACTTTAGAGAAAATCGTGGCACCACTAAGTTCATCAAGCATGTCATCTAAACGCGGAATGGGATGGCGGTAACGGACGGTAATGGCATTGATGGGGCGACAATCCATACACATCCGTTGCGTCTCATCCGGTTTAGGCACAAGAATCACGGGAACCGCACAAGGGCTAAGGCTTTCGCGGACGTACCCTTTGGCGAGGAGATCTTGTATTTGGCGTTGTATCTCCTTTGTTTCTTCGGGGTTGGTGCGGTAGGCGGCACGGTTTGGAAGCGGAGCGCCGGGTATGAGGTCGATGCGGTGTTCTATGCCTCGGAGTGGTGGTAGTCCATGAGGGAGCTCGTCGGGGAAGACGTCTTGAAACTCCTTCAAAAGAGACAACAAAGACGAAGGAATGTTGGTTAAGTCGTTAGTCGCCGATGATGGTCCCTTGCATATGAGCACATAGTGCAATATGGTGGATGGGTTCTCTTGGAGCTCTCTCCACTCACTCTTGGTGGCTAGAAGGACACTCTTGGACTCACTCATATATGGCTTGTGGCGCTCACTATCTTTGTGGTGGGTCGCTCCCTCGCCTCTCATCTCACTATGGTGGGTGCGGAGTTGTGCCCTCGCTAAAGCCTTCGCATTATCCGCGATGATTTGGCTAGGAGTCATCGGGCGCAACTCGAACTTCTTGTCGTTGACCTTGAAGGTGTATGTGTTGGAGAGTCCATCATGTATAGCCTTCTTGTCAAATTGCCAAGGGCGGCCAAGCAACATGTGGCACACCGTCATGGGTACCACGTCACACTCAATAGTGTCCTCATAAGGTCCAATCTTGAAAGTGACGGTGACGGTATGTTGTATCTTGACGTTGCCCTTGTCACTCAACCATTGGATATGGTAAGGGTGAGGGTGCTTGCGGAGAGTGAGGTTGAGCTTCTCACACAACTCGGTGCTAGCAAGGTTATGGCAACTTCCACCATCTATGATGACCTTGATCGACTTGCCACCGATTCCGGCACGGGTTTGGAAGATGTTGCACCGTTGTTCTTCCATAGCATGAGGTTGTGTTGTTAGCACCCTTGTGACCACAAGTGAGGGACTTGGGTCATGCTCACATAAGAGAGGATCTTCTCCAATTTCTTGCTCATAAGCTTCTTCACTTTCCACGGCGGCTTGCACAAGGGCTTCATATTCATCCTCATCAAGCGTCTCGATGTCACCATTCTCCATAGTGATCATAACCTTGGTGTTCTTGCACTCAAACGATTTGTGACCTTGGGTGCCACACTTGAAGCAAGTGACACTAGAGGGTCCCGTGGATGCCTTAGAGGAGGCGGTGGAGGAGACCGTTTGCTTCATGCGACTTTGGATAGTCGGTTTCTTAGATGGTGTAGATGACACGTCGGCCTTGGCACTTGTAGCATGAGGAGTTGATGTAGTAGGAGGAGTCGATGTAGCGAGCTTGGAGGAGAAGTAGGTCTTGGCCTTGGAGTACTTGATGTCCTCAATCACTTGGCGCTCGGCCTTCGATGCTTGGTGGACCAACTCAACCATGTTGGAGTATGGTTGGAACTCGACGATCCTCTTGATGGGGTAATTGAGGCCATTGAAGAAGCGAGCAATGGTTTGTTCCTCGGACTCTTGGATGTTGGCTCGCATCATAGTGAGCTCCATTTCCTTGTAGAACTCCTCAACGGTCTTGGTGCCTTGCTTCAACTTTTGGAGCTTGTTGAAGAGGTCGGTCATGTAGTGCGTGGGGACAAAGCGAGCATGCATCTCTTTCTTCATCTCTTCCCAAGTGTCAATAGTCGGTTCACCCTTTTCTTCGCGAAGAGTGAGGACTTGCTCCCACCAAGTGTTGGCGTAGTCATCAAACTCAAGCGACGCCATAGCCACTTTCTTGGCACCGGAGTAGTTGTGGATGCGGAATATCTTGTCAACCTTGAGAGCCCATGAGAGATATGCCTCGGCATCTTCTTCACCCTTGAACTTTGGCATGGTGAACTTGAGTCTTCCAAACATGTTTTCTTCATCCTCCAAGTTTCTTCTACGAGGAGGGGCGCCTTCATCTCTTGCGGCTAGAGGAGGAATAGGAGGTCTTCTACGGCCAACCATAGCATTGGGTTGGTGTTGAAGATGAACGCTTGCTTCACTTGGTTCACGGTGAGGATGTGGTTGAAGATCTTGTCGTGGTTGTTGGCGATGCTCAATGTTGGGTCTCTCATCTTGATCATGGTGTGGCTCTCCTCGTCCACGTTGGTCATGGCGAGGGTGGCGGCGGAGATCTCGCCGAGGTTGATCTTGAGGACCTTGGTCTTGGGGTTGGCCGTCACGCCCATGGTGGGCATGGCGATCCGCTTGGTGACGATCTTGTTGAAGGACTTGGTCTTGTGGAGGACGCTCATGTGGGCGAGCATGGCGTTGGATTTCTCCGCGCCTAGAGTTGGAGCGAGAGTCTTCATGACGAGCTTGTGGGCGATGAGGTCGATGATGGTCTTCATGCCTTGAGGACGAGCTTGAGGACGAAAGGCCACCATGAGAGTAATAATCTTGTGGCGAGCTTGAGGACGATGAAGTAGAGCGGTGTCGACGATGGCGACCCAAGTTGGTGATGGCGCGCTCGAGGCTATCCATGCGCCGCTCCATGTTGGCATCATTGGCCGCCATTTGGCCATTCAAGTTGTCCGTAGCTTCACGAAGAAGAGCCAAGTCTTGGTTCACGGCGGAGAAGTTGTGAGCCACCTCATCGTATTGCTCATCGATGCGCGTCGAAGAGGGTGAGTTGCTCCTTGAACTCTTGTCATTGCGTCCATAGGTTGTGTTGAGTAGCCAACCTCTCGGTGTTGCGGAGGATCTCTTCATCCCTTGTGGTATCTCCGTTCCTATCCATGATGGAAAGACAAGAACTATGTTGTGTATGTTAGTGGAAGGAGACTACCTCGCACTCTTATCAAGGTAAGATAGTATTGAGGCAATCCACCAAGTCGAAAGTAAGATCAAGTGTATCGGGGACACACGCAAAACCACACGCAAAAGCTAGCAAATATGGTGTTAGGCGAGTGTTGTGGAAAGCCAAAAGACAAATCCAAGATCGAGTATGTTGTTAAAAGTGGGTAAGGTCCAAAAATCCAAATGTCAATGTGAAGATCACTATAAACACGGGAAAATGTTGTGGAACACACACACGAGATAAGCGGGGTTAGTGCAACCAAAAGTGAGCGGAAAAGTGTATGTATAAGTGCTCGGTGTCACACTAACACAAAGAGAGCCAAAGCTTCGGTTGCAAAGGAAGAGACAACAAGATTCACACGCGGCCTCTCTTCTCGTATCTCTATTTTGCTTAAAAGCTTTTTCTCTTTTGTATATGGTGGCACTTGCACTCGTTTGTATCTTTGGTGGCACTTGGACACTTTTGTATGTATGGGCGTATGGATGTATGGATGTATGGTGCTACTCGCACTCTTTTTGTGTTTTTGGGGCTTTTTCACGCACTATGTTAGCGTTAACCTCGCTTTTGCTATCTTGCCACACGAGTGTTTGCTTGGATGCCTTACTCAACGCGACACACACACCTCACAATGCGGGGCCACGTGCAATGTCTCGCAACACTAGACAAGCAATGCTCAATGGGATAGATCGCAAAAGGAAGAGGGGTTACAAGGTGAAAGCTGCAAGTTATACCTGCGATGGTGGTGGTGGTGGTGGTGATCGCCGGAAAACGAGGTCGAAGGGGGGGCGAAGATGCGCCCGGTCTGGGGCCCGGTTGGACCGGATCCTGGACCGGCCTGTCCGGTTGCCGCCCGGTCGACCGGGTTCTGGGCTGGCTCGTCCGGTCGTGGGCCCGGTTGACCGGGTTCGAAACCGGATTTCGCGAGCTGGAGCTTTCTCTCTCCTGTTCTTCCCCAAACCAAATCCAAATCGACCAAAACGAAGGGAAACGATGGAATTGGAGGCTCAAAGTTGGGGAAATAGTAGATCAAGCACAACAACACCAGATCCACGGACCAAAACCACTCAAAACGCAACAAAATCACAGATCGGTCAAGAGGCAATTTGGGGCTATTTTTGGGGATTTTTTTGGAAAATTTTCTAGGAACGAAATCGGGTGGGTGGAAGGTCAAATCCGCGGTAACCAAGAGCTGCTGATACCATATGATGAGGTCTAAGACCCCGTGTGTGGCCCGATCTCGCGGATTGACTTCGAAACCAAGGGGAGAGATGGGAGATCGCGAGGAACACGAAGAACACGACGAACACGAGGAACTCCGAGACTCACGCACGCACACCAACCCGATACACCCGATGCTTACCTCCGTGGCTCGATGGACCACGCCAATAGAATCTCCGAGGAAGAGGCACGTGGCAGAATTCCCGGAGAGAGATTGGGGTTGGAGAGGAAGAGCTTGGTGAGGGAGAGAGAGTAACTTGTACTAGAATCTCACTCAACAAGATCAAAGTCAACAACCAAGGTGCCTTGATTACAGAGGGATGATACCCAAGGGAGACTAAGCTCAAAGGTAGGTTTGAGTTCAAAACAAGTCTAAAGAGTAAAGGAGGGGTCCCAGCTACTTATATAGGCACACATGGCCAGCAAGGGCGAACAGGTACGCGAATGGATAAGTTAAGGCAGTTTGGTGGGGCATTCCCGTCAGATCCGGTTTGGGTCCGGTCTGACCGGGTCTGTGACCGGGCTGTCCGGTCATGGGTCCGGTCGATCGGGCGCAAACCGGGAATCTGCGAAGAATCCGGTCCTGGGTCCGGTCGTCGTCCGGTACGAGGGGGCTGGGCCGGTTTGCGCCCGGTTGACCGGGCCTGTGACCGGGGTGTCCGGTTGTAGGTCCGGTCTGACCGGGTCCTGGACCGGCCAGCGTCCGTCTCTTCCTTGGAGCGCTTCGAGCGACGTCGGCTTCGGCTTCATGATCATCTCCATGTCCGGCTGCTTCTCTCCTTCCCTTGACCTTGGCGTCTCCTCCTCTCCGGGGTCTTGATGCGCCTTGTACCTAATGACACATAGTACGTCAGCATGAGGTAGCAATCCATCCAAAGGGGTACCAAGATCAAGGGTGGTAAGGAGCGAGTTCACCTCATCATGTAGAGCTTTGACTCGGGCTCGTGTCATCGGTCCACTTGGGGGACTTGTTGGTCTTGGTGTAGCGACGTCGGTGAGCGGGGCTACATCAATTTTGGCCCCGGAGTGGGTTTGTAATATAACTTAAATTCTTAAGTAGCTAGGAACGAAACAACTATGCATGGGCGGAAACACTTATCCTGCTAATTTTTTAAGATTATGTGCATGTTTCGTTTTGTGTCGGAAAGCAAGTGCTGATTTCATTGTTTTCCGGCTTGCCCGCTTGACCTTCCGCGAGCCGGAAGACCTTAGCCGGAAACACTCGCCAGCGGTGACGAAGCCCAATGGCAATCCGTCAATAACCGCGGAAACAAGCCCCCAAGCATAGGTGCCGGAAATCGCTACTAGGAATCCACGAGTTCGCAACAGAAAACAACTCAATCAGAAAACTTAAGCTTACATCCTAAAGGACGATTTTTGAAAATCACAACTTCTATACACGCTCAGGCGGAAAAATCCAGCTCTGCGGTTTTAGTCGGAAAACGTACACGATCTAAAAA
Organism: Lolium perenne; assembly: GCF_019359855.2. Lineage (NCBI taxonomy): Eukaryota > Viridiplantae > Streptophyta > Magnoliopsida > Poales > Poaceae > Lolium > Lolium perenne. The sequence continues at coordinate 133,610,981 of NC_067245.2, forward strand.
TGAACAAGTAAAGGAGGTAAAAGACTCAGAGAGTGAACCATAAGCTTTATTTCATTGATCATGTATAACTATTACAGAGTTTGTAACTCGGAAAAAATTATGCTAAGTGTAGAAAGGACGTAGCTGTGCAATGTTCCAAGGACGATCTGTCTCATCGTAGATGTCATCCGGATCCTCACGCTTGCGTTTCCGGTACCAATTAGCAGGTCTGTCCTTCAGCTCCCGGAAATCAACAAGGTAGTATGACCCGTTATGAAGCACTTTGCTAACGACGAAAGGTCCTTCCCACGGAGATTGCAGCTTATGGTCTTTCACCTGCCGAAGGCGGAGGACCAGGTCTCCAGCCATGAAAGAGCGGTTTCGAACTCGACGACTATGATAGCGTCGGAGCTTCTGCTGGTAGATGGCGGAGCGCTGGTCAGCTAAGTTCCTAGCTTCTTCGATCAAGTCCACAGATAGCTGTCTAGCCTCGGCAGCTGTTTCTTCATTGTAGGCAGAAACTCGCGGTGAATCGTGGATGATGTCGGAGGGGAGCACGGCTTCGGATCCGTATACCAGGAAGAAAGGGGTGAATCCTGTTGACCTGTTAGGGGTGGTTCGTAAACTCCACAAAACAGCTTCCAACTCGTCTGCCCAAGCTCCAGCTGCTCGTCGCAGCGGTTCTTCAAGGCGTGGCTTAATTCCTGATAATATGAGGCCGTTAGCCCTTTCAACTTGGCCATTGGATTGTGGATGAGCCACAGATGCAAGGTCCAGTCGAATCCCTACTGTCTCACAATAATCCTTCAATTCTCCCTGTGCGAAGTTTGTGCCGTTATCTGTGATTATGCTGTGCGGGATGCCGAATCTCATCACGAGGCTGCAGACAAATTTTAGTGCCGTAGCACCGTCGGCTTTTCTCACTGGCTTTGCCTCGATCCACTTACTTAACTTGTCAACAGCGACCAAGAGGTATTCAAAACCGCCAGGAGATGATCTTTTTAATTTACCAACCATATCGAGCCCCCAGACCGCAAACGGCCAGGTGATAGGTATGGTCTTCAGCTCTTGGGCTGGAGCGTTTGGTTGAGTAGCGTAGTACTAACAACCTCGGTAGGTCTTGACTAATTTGTCAGCATCTTCTTTAGCCGTGAGCCAGTAGAAACCTAGCCGAAAAGCTTTTGCAACGAGTGATCTGGGAGCGGCATGATGCCCGCAATCCCCTGCATGGATCTCTCTGAGGATTTCAGTGCCATCTTGATTGGAGACGCATTTGAGAAATACCCCTGTTGCACTTCGTTTGTAGAGCTGTCCATCAACAATTGTGTAGGATCTTGCTCGTCTGATGATCTGTCGTGCGAGGACCTCGTCCTCTGGCAACTTCTGATCAATGAGGTAGTCCAGGAAAGGCTGTGTCCAAGCCGGAATGATAGCCATCACTTCTCTGGCCGGAGACACTGCCACCTCTGGGTTTTCCGGGTTAGCGCCCTTCATCGAGGGTATCCGTAGATGCTCCAGGAATATACCAGGCGGAATTGGCTTCCTGCCGGATCCGAGCTTGGATAGCATATCTGCCGCTGCGTTGTCATCTCGCCTAACGTACTTGAGTTCGTATCCGAGGAAATGTTTGGCGATCTCGTCAACTTCGTCTCTGTAAGCCGCCATGACGGAGTTTCTGGCGTTCCAGGTTCCGGCTACTTGCTGTGCTACCAGGTCTGAATCTCCGCAACATATGATGTGCTTGATCCCTATCTCCTTGGCGATGCGCAATCCGTGTAGTAGAGCCTCGTATTCCGCCATATTGTTTGTAGCTTCGAAGTGGATCTGCAGAACGTACTGCAGTTCTTCTCCGGTAGGGGACTTTAGGGTGACTCCGGCTCCTGAGCCTTGATGCTGCTTGGATCCATCGAAGTGCATAACCCATGTCTCTGGTTCCGGCTCCAAATTTGCATCCGGAGCTTCTGTCCAATCTGCGACAAAATCTGCCAAGACCTGGGATTTGACCGCGGTCCTGGCTTTGTAGTTAATGTCGAAGGTGGATAATTCAATGCCCCATTTTGCTGTGCGTCCTATTGCGTCAGTGTTGTTGAGAATCGTTGACAGCGGAGCTTTGCTCACAACTATTATTGGATGCTCCTGGAAGTAGTGTCTTAGCTTCCTGCTACCTAGGAATACTCCATAGGCTAGCTTCTGAAAGTGAGGGTAGCGTTGTTTGGACTCCGTAAGGACTTCGCTAATATAGTAGACTGGCCTTTGGACTCCATACTCATGACCTTCTTCCTGTCGCTCCACGATGATGACGAGGCTGATGACTCTGTTGGTGGCTGCCAGGTAAAGGAGCATAGGCTCTGACTCTCCTGGAGCTGCTAGGATAGATGGGGAGGTGAGTATTTCCTTCAACCCTTGAAGTGCTGCATCTGCTGCCTCATCCCAGACAAATTTGTCTGTTTTCTTCAATAGCTTGTACAGGGGTAGTGCCTTCTCGCCAAGACGGCTAACAAACCTGCTGATTGCTGCGACACAACCAGTTAGTCGTTGCACATCTTTGAGACAAGTTGGCCTTTTGATGCACAGGATTACCTTGATTTTCTCCGGGTTAACTTCAATGCCCCTATTAGAGACAATGAAGCCAAGGAGTTTTCCAGCTGGTACGCCAAAGACGCACTTTAGCGGATTCAACATCATCTTGTACCGACGGAGATTCTCAAAGGTTTCTGTAAGGTCGCTGATCAAGTCGGATCCTTTCCGAGTCATGACCGCGATGTCATCGACGTAGGCATGTACGTTCCGGCCAATCTGGTCCTTCAAGCACCGCTGCATCGTACGTTGGTAGGTGGCACCTGCATTTTTCAAGCCAAAAGGCATAGTAACATAGCAGTAAGTGCCAAATGGGGTGATGAATGAGGTCGCCTTTTGGTCAGACTCCTTCATCCGGATCTGGTGATACCCGGAATACGCATCAAGAAAACACAGAAGTTCCACCCCTGCCGTCGAATCAATGACTTGGTCAATGCGCGGCAGGGGAAACGGATCTTTCGGGCAATGTTTGTTCAAGCCAGAGTAATCGATGCACATTCTTAGTATTTCAGAATTCTTTTTGGGTACAAGGACGAGATTTGGGATCCAATCAGTGTGGATAACTTCTATTACAAAACCTGCCTCTAGTAACTTTGCTAACTCCATTCCTATGGCGCGGCGCTTCTTGTCTCCAAAGCGTCGCATAGCTTGCTTCACCGGTTTAGCCCCCGGGTTTATGTTAAGGTAGTGCTCGGCGAGTTCCCTTGGTACTCCGGACATGTCAGAAGGCTGCCACTCGAAGATATCCATGTTGGCGCGGAGGAACTCGACGAGCACGTCTTCCTATTTGGGGTTGATAAGGGCTAAGCCCGGGGATGTGCCCGATCTTCACGGATTTGGGTGGATTTCGTGGGGGAGGTGGATGAACACGATGAACACGACGAACACGGAGGAGAATTCGTGGGGATACAACACACACACGCACACAAACCGGTTTTCCCTCGTAGGCCCGATACACCTACTCGATAGAGGTTGCGAGAAAAGACCTTCCGGTAGAAGTCCCGCAAAGAGATCGACAAATCGAAACACGCGAGATCTAGAAGGGTGAAAAGACCGGAAGGTTGATAGAAGTGCAAGCAAAAGACCAAAAGGTAGAAGTGCAAGCAAAAGATCAACAAACGGTAGAAGTCACCAAAGAGATCATCACGCGTCGATAAGGAGCCCGGGTGGATACAAGATCATAGATCTAGGGTTTCCCATATGGGTAAGAGCAAAGCTCAAGTTTCTTCTTAGTTCATCTCTAACCCTAATCTTGAGGAAGGGGTGAGGTATTTATAGACCCAGATTCGTACAGGGGTAAAGTCGGAATTACATAAATTATCCTGGTCCATGGATGCGAAATCGACGGTTGAGATGAAGTCAACAGGGGTGGGGCCGGCAGTGCCGGTGAGGATGGGCCGGCAGTGCCAGTGGGGCCGGCAGTGCCGGTCTTGGCTCTCGTCGAGTCTTGAGCTGGAGGGCCCGGCAGTGCCGGGGTCTGGAGGCCGGTAGTGCCGGGGTGAGCAGGCCGGCAGTGCCGGGGGCTTGAGGCCGGCAGTGCCGGTGAGTGGCCGAGCAGCGTGCCGGTGCCGGAGGCCGGCAGCGATGCCGGCCCCGAGCGTCCTTCAGCTGGGACTCTTCTTCTCCTTCTTCCTTGTCCATCTTCGAGTCTGCTTTGATGTCCTTCTCTCGAGGTTCATATCTGATAACACAAAGCATATCGGCCTGAGGTAGCAGCCCATCCAATGGGGTATCGAGATCAAGGGTAGTGAGGAGTGAGTTCACCTTATCATGTAGCGCTTTGACTCGAGCCCGTGTCATCGGTCCACTTGGGGGACTTGTTGGTCTTGGTGTAGCGTCGTCGGTGAGCGGGGCTACATCATCTCCCCCCCCCTTGGGAAAGAGTCATCCTCGACTCTAACGTCTCTTCATCTTCATGGTATGGCGAGAGGTCGGACACATTGAATGTGTTGCTCACCAAGTACTTGGATGTTGGTATGTCGATGACGTAGGCGTTGTCGTTGATTCGCTTGAGGACCTTGAAGGGACCATCGCCTCGGGGCTTGAGCTTGGAGTTTCGTTCTTGAGGGAAACGGTCCTTGCGAAGATGTAACCACACTAGGTCTCCTTCCTTGAAGATCCGTGCCTTTTTCTTCATGTTGAGGCGTGTTGCTTGACGAAGAACTTGTTGCTCGATTGTTGCCCTTGTATCTTCATGTAGCTTCTTCATGTATTGTGCTCTCTTGTCGATGTCCATGTTCACTTGCTCATGTAGCGGTAGAGGAAGGAAGTCAATCGCCGTAGGAGGCTCAAAGCCATAGACAACCATGAACGGGCTTCTCATTGTAGTAGTGTGCTTGGCGCGGTTGTAGGCAAACTCCGCATGCGGGATGCAATCTTCCCATGACTTCAAATTCTTCTTGACAAGGACTCGTAGTAGGGTGGAGAGGCTTCGATTCACCACTTCAGTTTGGCCGTCCGTTTGCGGGTGCGAGGATGATGAGAATAAGAGCTTCACTCCAAACTTTGCCATGAGCGACTTCCAAAGATAACTCATAAACTTGACGTCTCGATCCGACACAATGCTTCTTGGTACACCGTGGAGTCTCACAATTTCCCTAAAAAACAAGGAAGCAATGTGTGAAGCATCATCCGTTCGGGAGCATGGTATGAAATGTGCCATTTTAGAGAATCGATCAACCACTACGAAAATGGAATCATGACCATATTTGGTTCTAGGCAATCCTAACACAAAATCCATACTAATGTCGGACCAAGGAGCATGAGGAATAGGCAATGGTGTATAAAGACCATAGGGGTTGGAAGTTGACTTAGCTTGTAAACATGTTGTACACCGTCGGCAAAGGCGCTCCACATCGCGCTTCATTCTTGGCCAATAATAGTGGGTGGAGAGCATGGCATATGTCTTGTCTCTTCCAAAGTGTCCCATAAGACCACCACCATGCGATTCTTGTAAGAGTAGAAGGCGAAGCGAAGACATAGGAATACAAAGTTTGTTGGCCTTGAACAAGAATCCTTGGTGCAAATAGAAATCATCGATGCCCTTCTCACTAGAACACTTTGCAAAGATTGGGCCAAAGAAAGTATCGGAAGCATATAAATCTTTGATTTCATCAAGACCCAAAACGCTAATATCCAAACGAGTGAGTAAGAGGGTGAGTTTAAGGGAAAGAGCATCCGCCACAAAATTGTCCTTGCCCTTCTTGTATTTGATTACATATGGAAAGGACTCAATGAACTCAACCCACTTTGCATGTCTTTTGTTCAAATTGTGTTGACTTTTCAAATATTTCAAGGACTCATGGTCGGAGTGGATAATGAACTCTTTTGGCCAAAGATAGTGTTGCCAAACTTCAAGAACACGAACCAAAGCATAAAGTTCCTTGTCATATATAGGATAGTTGAGGCGTGCGCCATCCAACTTCTCGCTATAGTATGCCACGGGTTTTCCGTCTTGCATAAGCACTCCACCAATACCGAGTCCACTTGCATCGCACTCAATCTCAAAAGTTTTGGAAAAGTTTGGAAGAACAAGGAGTGGTGCCTCGGTAAGGCATTTCTTCAACTCATCAAAAGCATTTTGTTGGGCCTTGCCCCAAACAAACGGAACATTCTTCTTGGTAAGCTCATTCAAAGGGCAAGCAATGGTGCTAAAATCTTTCACAAAGCGGCGGTAAAACCCGGCAAGTCCATGGAAGCTTCGGACTTGACCAACATTTGTAGGAGTAGGCCAATTATGGATGGCCTCCACCTTGGAAGAATCAACTTCAATCCCATTAGCGGAAACCACAAAGCCAAGGAAAACCAATTTGTTTTGAGCAAAGGTGCACTTGGGGAGGTTAGCATAAAGCTTTTCATGACGCAAGATGCACAAGGCCTCTCTCACATGTTGCACATGGTCCTCGAGGTTTTTGCTATAAATGAGAATATCATCGAAGTAGACAACCACGCTCTTGCCAATGAGAGGACGCAAGATGTGATTCATGAGGCGCATGAAAGTAGATGGAGCATTGGAAAGACCGAAAGGCATAACGAGCCATTCATAGAGACCGAGTTTGGTCTTGAATGCCGTTTTCCATTCATCACCAATGGCCATGCGGATTTGATGGTAACCACTACGCAAATCGACTTTAGAGAAAATCGTGGCACCACTAAGTTCATCAAGCATGTCATCTAAACGCGGAATGGGATGGCGGTAACGGACGGTAATGGCATTGATGGGGCGACAATCCATACACATCCGTTGCGTCTCATCCGGTTTAGGCACAAGAATCACGGGAACCGCACAAGGGTTTAGGCTTTCACGAACATACCCTTTTTCGAGGAGGTCTTGTATTTGACGTTGGATCTCCTTTGTGTCTTCGGGGTTGGTGCGGTAGGCGGCGCGGTTTGGTAGAGGAGCGCCGGGTATGAGGTCGATGCGGTGCTCAATCCCTCGAAGCGGTGGTAGTCCATGAGGAAGCTCGTCGGGGAAGACATCTTGGAACTCCTTCAAAAGAGACAACAAAGATGAAGGAAGTGTTGTTAAGTTGTTAGTCTCCGAAGATGGCCCCTTGCAAATGAGAACGTAGTGTAATATGGTGGATGGGTTGTGGTGCAATTCTCTCATCTCACTCTTGGTAGCTATGAGGACACTCTTCATCTCACTCATATATGGCTTGTGGCGCTCACTTTCCTTTTGGTGGGTCACTCTCTCACCACTCATCTCACTAGTGATGGTAGCTTCCTTAGCCCTCGCGAAAGCCTTTGCATTGTCCGCAATTACTTGGCTAGGAGTCATAGGGCGTAGGATGAATGTCTTGTCGCCGACCTTGAAGCTATAGGCATTTGTGTAGCCATCATGGCTTGCTCTTTTGTCATATTGCCAAGGGCGACCAAGTAGCATGTGGCACACCGTCATGGGCACTACATCACAATCAACAGTGTCTTCATAGGCGCCAATCTTGAAGGATACGGAGACGGTGTGTTGTATCTTGACATTTCCATTGTCACTTAGCCATTGCACATGGTAAGGATGGGGGTGTTTCCGGAGTGTGAGGTTGAGCTTGGAGCATAGTTCGGTGCTTGCAAGATTGTGGCAACTCCCTCCATCGATGATAACCTTTATTGACTTGCCATTGATTCCGGCTCTTGTTTGGAAGATGTTGCACCTTTGATCTTCATTGGGAAGTGCATGGGTTGTCAACACTTTGGTCACCACAAGGGACGGGCTTGCATCATGCACACATAGGACTTGCTCTTGGTCTTCCAAGTCATCATCCTCAAGATTGGTTGCGGCTTGTACCAAGGCTTCATATTCGCCTTCACTTAAGTACTCCACATCTGCATCATCTCGAGTTATCATAACTCTTGTGTGCATTCAAAGGATTTATGTCCTTGAGCCCCACACTTGAAGCAAGTGATGTTACTAGATCCCGTGGAAGCTTTGGAGGACATAGTTGATTGATCCGGCTTGAAGCTTGTTGTCTTGAAGGCACTCTTCATTTGCTTAGGTGGATCCTTGGGACCAATAGCACTTGTGTTCTTGATGCTTGAGGAGGTATTTGTTGCATTTCTTGCGGCGAAGAAGGACTTTGTTTTTGCACTTGCTATGTCTTCTCGCACTTGGCGCTCGGCTCTTGTAGCTTGATGAAGCAATTCAACCATGTTGGTGTAAGGCAAGAATTCCACAATCCTTTTGACGGGAATGTTCAATCCATTCAAGAATCTTGCCATTGTTTGCTCTTCTCGCTCATCCACATTGGCACTCATCATTGTCATGTGCATCTCCTTGTAGTATTCCTCAACGGACTTGAAGCTTTGCTTGAGTTGAGTGAGCTTGTTGAAGAGGTCGCGTTTATGGTGGTTGGGCACAAAGCGTTTGTGCATGACTTCTTGCATCTCTTCCCATGTAGCAATGGGGTCTAGATCTTCCTTGTCACGCTTCTTGTTCACTTCTTCCCACCAAACATTTGCATACCCTTCAAACTCTAGTGATGCCATGGCCACTTTCTTTGCTTCGGAGAAGTTGTGTATGCGGAAAATCTTGTCAACCTTGAGAACCCAAGATAGGTATGCATCGGGGTCTTCTTCTCCGTGGAATTTGGGCATGGTGAACTTGAGCTTCCCAAAGATTTCCTCTTCATTGCGGTCATTGCGCCTAGGAGGTGGTCTTTCTTCACCAATATCTTGACGTTGTTGAGGTGGATGTTGTGGACCTTGAGCATCTCTATTGTTGTTGCTATGTTGTGGACGAGGAGGTGGTCTTCCATGACCTTCATCTTGATCATCATTGTTGTGGCGTCGTCGAGGCATCACACTTTCTTCACTTGATGCTTGGTGATGACTTGATTCTTCATTTCTTGCCCTTGGAGGAGGTCTTCTAGCATGAGGGCGATCATCATGATGGCGGCGATTATCTTGACCTTGAGGGCGTTGAGGACGAACAACATTGATGATTTGGCGCTCTTGGTGCGCTTGCCTTTCTTCCTCTTCATGAAGGCGTTGTCTTCTAGCTTGAGCTTCTTGCACTTGTCGTTGCCGCTCATGTTCTTCAAGTGCTTGTTGTTCATTGCGGAGACGCTCTTGTTCCCTTGCTCGAACTAGCTCTTGATCATGTCGAAGGCGGTCTTGCTCTTGTTGGAATTGAGCATTGAGGTCCTCTTGGTGAAGGCGCTCTTCTTCAAGGCGTTGACGTTCATGGACAAGTCGAAGTCGAGCTTGCTCCGCTTCTTGAGCTTGTTGGTGAAGCACTTGAACATCCACATTTTGGTGGCGTGGGTCTTCATTAGAATCATGGCGAGACGGTGTAGGAGCTCTTGACCTTGAGCTATGAGAGCGCGAAGACCTTGAGTGGTGTCTTCTCTCTTCTTGACGGTTGAGTGTGTGGAGAATATTGTCCAACGCCGTCTTCATTTCCCTTGTTTCTTGACCTTGTATGGCAAGTGTGGCCTTCAACTCATTGCCTTGAGTTTCAATCTTCTCATTGAGGTCTTGCACTTGATTGTTGAGGTCATTCCTTTGCACTTGAGCTCTTTCTTCATAGCGGACATTGGTATCCTTGAGCATGGCTTCAAATTGATTTAGCTTGGCGTGGACGGCTTGAGTAGCTATCCAATGTTGGTGCCGCGTCATCGGTAGTTGATTCCCTTCTCCACTAGACATGGTTACAACTAAAACAAGAACTATGTGGTGGGTGGTTAGGAAAGACTACCAAGAATGTCAAAACTTGCAAACCAAAATCGAAAAAGGTGTATCAAGATGAGGAACAACCGGTTACACACACAAAAACAAAACTCTATATGGTGTTAGGTATGGATGTGGAAAGCCAAATGGAAGAACCAAACGAAAAGTCTATTGTCAAAAGTGGGTAAGATCCAAAAGTCACAAGTCAAAGGTGGTGATCACCAAAAGGCATACACAAGGAGGAACACACGCGTGGGACAAAATGGGGTTAGCGCGACTTGGAAAATGAGCAAGAACAAAATGGTCCTAACGAAGACTACTAGCTCGGTGTCACGCCAACGCAAGAGAGACCGTGGCTTGGTTGCAAAATTGAGAAGCAACAAGATTTGCGCAAGACGCCTCTCTTCTCTTTTCTCTCTTTTGCTTAAAAGCTTTGGACTCTTTTGTGTATAGGTGTCACTCACACACTTTTTCTTTTTCTCTTTTTGTATTTTTCTTTTTCTTTTTCTCACTATGTAAGGATACTACTATCTATGTAAGTATGTCACACTTCTTTTGCTTATCTTTTCACACGAGCTTGCTTCGAAGCTTTGCTCAACACACGCACACCCTCACGGTCGGGACGCTTGCGCAATGCTTCGCAACACTAGAAAGCCACTCTCGATAGGAAAGATACGCAAAAGAGGCTAGGGCTACAAGTTAGGAGCAAGTTATACCACTTGATGATGGTGGCCGACGATCTTGAACTTGCTATGGTGGAGAAGGTATCAAAATGAACCGCTTGAATTCTCGGGGTGCCGTCGTCGTTGTCGATGTTGCGAAAGCTTGTGGTAGCTGAAATGGCACTCAAAACCGAAGACCAAACACAAATGGGAAGTGCCAAAACGAAAACGAAGAAAGTGTGAAAAATTTCGGGGCCAGCGATGCCTGACCGGCGATCTGCCGGCGATTTTGGGGCGGCAGTGCCGGCCTCAGCTGCTGTTCGTCGATTTGGCGGAAAACTGACCCGAAAATCTTCGATTTCGTGGGAAAATTGGCACAAACTGGTGGGAAAAGTTGGGGGAATAGTAGATCAACACCAAAGACAAGTTTCTATTGGAATAAAACCACAAATAACTCAACAAATCGAGAGATCGATCCAAGGCCAATTTGGGGCTATTTTTGGGAAATTTTTTTGGAAAATTTTTGGGCGAAATTGGTGATGTGGGGGTCAAATCCGTGGCAACCAAAGAGCTGCTGATACCATATGATAAGGGCTAAGCCCGGGGATGTGCCCGATCTTCACGGATTTGGGTGGATTTCGTGGGGGAGGTGGATGAACACGATGAACACGACGAACACGGAGGAGAATTCGTGGGGATACAACACACACACACACAAACCGGTTTTCCCTCGTAGGCCCGATACACCTACTCGATAGAGGTTGCGAGAAAAGACCTTCCGGTAGAAGTCCCGCAAAGAGATCGACAAATCGAAACACGCGAGATCTAGAAGGGTGAAAAGACCGGAAGGTTGATAGAAGTGCAAGCAAAAGACCAAAAGGTAGAAGTGCAAGCAAAAGATCAACAAACGGTAGAAGTCACCAAAGAGATCATCACGCGTCGATAAGGAGCCCGGGTGGATACAAGATCATAGATCTAGGGTTTCCCATATGGGTAAGAGCAAAGCTCAAGTTTCTTCTTAGTTCATCTCTAACCCTAATCTTGAGGAAGGGGTGAGGTATTTATAGACCCAGATTCGTACAGGGATAAAGTCGGAATTACATAAATTATCCTGGTCCATGGATGCGAAATCGACGGTTGAGATGAAGTCAACAGGGGTGGGGCCGGCAGTGCCGGTGAGGATGGGCCGGCAGTGCCGGTGGGGCCGGCAGTGCCGCTGGTTCGAGGCCGGCGATGCAGTCTTGGCTCTCGTCGAGTCTTCGGTGGAGGGCCGGCAGCTGCCGGTCCTGAGGCCGTAGTGCCGGGTGAGCAGGGCCGCGTTGGGGCTTGAGGCCGGCGATGCCGGGTGAGCAGCCGCAGTGCCGGTGCACAGGCCGGCAGTGCCGGCCCTGAGGGGCGTCCTTCAGCTGGGACTCTTCTTCTCCTTGTTCCTTGTCCATCTTCGGGTCTGCTGTGATGTCCTTCTCTCGAGGTTCATATCTGATAACACAAAGCATATCGGCCTGAGGTAGCAGCCCATCCAATGGGGTATCGAGATCAAGGGTAGTGAGGAGTGAGTTCACCTTATCATGTAGCGCTTTGACTCGAGCCCGTGTCATCGGTCCACTTGGGGGATTTGTTGGTCTTGGTGTAGCGTCGTCGGTGAGCGGGGCTACATCAGGGGTCCATGTTGGCTCCGACTGAGACCTGCTTGGAATCGTCGCCTTCCTTGAAGTTGACTTTCTTGGTCTCTATCGCGGCCTTGAAGGAATTTTTATGCTCGGAGATCTGCTTCTTGGTGGTCTGCATTTCAGTCGGATCCACCGCGGCTCTGTAGCCTTTCAGCTCTTCTCCAGATATCACAGACTCTGCGAAGGCGGCTTCGCCCAACTCGCACTCATGAGCCTTTTTGTAATCTCCGGATACGGTAATTATACCATTAGGACCCAGAATCTTGAGCTTGTTGTAGATGTAGCACGCCCTTGCGTGAAACTTGTGGTAGGTGGGCCTGCCGAAGATGACGTGGTAGGAGCTCTTGAAGGGCACAACTTCAAACGTGATCTTCTCTTTGCGGAAATTGTGAACATCGCCGAAGGCCACGGGAAGTGTGATGCTGCCGAGGGAATTCGCCTTTTTACCCGGAACTACGCCATGAAACTCAGTGTTGCTGTGTTTGAGCTGTTCCTTGGTAAGGTTCATCCGCTCTAGAGTCTCCAGGTACATGATGTTCAAGCTGGCTCCACCATCCATGAGGCACTTGGAGAAGTCATACCCGTCTATGCGGGGACTTACAACCAAGGCGTAGCACTCTTTTGGCACAATGGTAGGGTGATCCTCCCTGTCAAATGTGCACGGGACTTCCAACCACCTGACATACTGCGGCACAGCCGGAACTGTGGCGTTCAGGATCCGGATAGCTGACTTGGTAGCGCAGACTGTTGGGGTTCCGAGGAAGGTGTGGTAAGCGCCTACACTCTTTTTCTCGAATGGGTTGGATTTAACTGCGGACCCTGCCTTGGGATCCGGCGAGTTATCATCCTCATCCGTCGCCTCGGAACTTTCCTCCTCTTTGTCCTTGTTCTTGCCCTTGCCTCCTTTGCCGCGTGAGCGGTGCTTCCGGGCTCGCTTGTATCCTGCTTCCGGGTCGTTCTTCAAATCATTGACCCACTTGCAGTTGCGGTTGGTGTGAGTGGACTTCCCCGTGACCGGATCCAGGTGGGCCAGGCAGGGCATGTCTCTGTACTCCTCATAGGTTTGCGGGGCGCGGGATCCGGCAGCTGTGACTTCAGTGCCATGCTGCTGGCCCCTGCCGGCTCCGCCTCCACGGCCGCGTCCTCTTCCGCCTCCTGGACCTCCGCGTTGGAACGCCATGGCGACCATCTCGGATCCGCCACTCTTCTGGTCATCAGGGTTTTTGCGCTTGTGGCTGCTGCTATTGCCGTTATCACGGTTCTTCTTTTGTTGATGTAGGGGGATTGCTGTAGCTGCGAGATCTCCGCCTGCGTCATCATCGGCGGCAGTATGATCACTGGCAATGGAGATCATGTCATCCAAAGTCAGTTTGTTTGCGTTAGCCAAACATGTGAGCTTATGCCTTAGTAACCCTCCTCTCTGCAGTCCACCGATGAAGGCGTACATAGCGGTGGTGTGGTCGACATTTTCGCACTCGTTCCTGCATGCCAACCATCGTGTGAGGAAGTGTCTTGAGGATTCTCCCTTCTTCTGGATACATGCTTGTAAGTCGCTTGCTGTGGCAGGTCTTTTGTATGTGCCCCTGAAGTGTTTTTCGAAGGCGGTCTTCAGGTCAAACCAGCAAAAGATTGAGTTCTTCTCGAGGTCGCTGAGCCAGATCCGGGCTGGACCTACAAGGTACAGCTGAAGCATGCGGGAGGCGATATTAGGGGTTCCTCCGGCAAAGGTTACTGCATTGTAGTAATCCTCTATCCAGGTATCCGGCCTTTCGGTGCCATCATAATGTTTCAGGTTTCCGGGTAGCTTGAGGTTCATCCTTGGCTTTGGTTCCTCTCGAATCATCCAGCCGAAGCACTTCGGACCGATGTAGCCAGTTCTGTATTCGTTGAGGCGTTCCCGCGCGTCACGGGAGCCGTGGCGAGGAGATTGTGAGCGAGAGCGAGATCTCCGGCCGCCACCTCCGCCTCCACCTCCGCCGCCACCGCTAGGTGGTGGTGAGGGAGACCTGCGAGGGGGTCGTTCCGACTTCTTGCTTCCGCCTTCAGATTCTCCTCGGCCCTCCCGATGCTGGCTCCGACTCCTGTGGCTGCCTTCGCCTTGGCGCTGGCTGCCATGGTCGTTCCGGCTCCGGCGAGGCTCCGGGTCGCGGTCTTCGTTCCGACTCCTCCTAGGATCGGGCTCACGATCGTTGTGCTGGCTCCGGCGGGGTTCCGGCGTGCGCTCCCTGTTCCTGTCTCTTGAGGGCAGCACGTTGTCGCGGATGACGATTCCACCAGGCCCATTGGGCCTGGTGTTTCCGGCTGGACTACGGCGGCGAGGGGGACGCGGGTATCCGTTAGGCGGAGGAGAGGGGTTGCGGTACTTGTCCCTTCCAGAGTACATTGCATCCTTTCCCTTTCTTGGATCTGATGGAGGCGTCCTTGATGGTACGGGGATTGTATTTGGGTGTTCTCTGGCTTTCCTTCTGCGTTCTGAGGATCCGGTTCGCGATTCGTCATCTCGATGGCGGTTGTCGTAGGAATCCTTCTGCGCGGTGGAGACGCAATGCTCTGGGTTAGATTCCAGTTTGCGCGAAGTGTCTGCCTTGCTCTGCTGCCTCATTGCTGAAGCGACGAGCGTGCAGACGTAGTCGATGTCGATCTCCTCGTTCTTTTTCTTCAAGATCTCTGCAGCCTTCGTCATATTGTCCTTTAGAGTTGCAAACGGCTGCTGCTCAGTCGGAGTTGCGAAGGTGATCTTACGGGGAGCTATCAACTCTCGCCGGACTCTTTCGACCTCCTGATGAGCTTCAACGATCTTGTCCTCCCAATGCTTTCGGAGTTCCTTGACCTTTGCCAGTCCTTCGTCTACCTCCTGCTCGCGTTGGATGAAGTCTTCCACAAAAACTGCGGCGTGCTTCCTTTCCTCAAGCATTGCGGATGCGGTGTCCTTAAACTTCTTGGCTGTGGCCAACATCTCCAGTCTCTTAGCTTCTAGTGCTTCTACGTCTTTGGGAGTGATGGGTTTGTTAAGAATATCTGAACGATAAACTGCATCCATGCCTGCTTGTGCAACCATCTCCTCAGGTGACAGGAGGTCCTCGGAGGACAGATCCTTACGAGGGAGTTCCCGCGACATTGGAGATCCTTGATGGGATGTCTGGGGGTCGGATTGGGTGTTTGGATCTTCCGATTCCGGTTGTCCCAGCGCCGCCAAAGTCGCAAGTACCTGCTTAGGCTAGGCAGATTCAACTTCGGGCTGATCACCGTATCCGTATTCCCCTAGCTTGCGGTTGAACTCTTCAGTGTCCATGGAGGGAGTATCCCCGGAAATTGGGCTTAGGTTCCCCAAAATTGACTCTTCGGCCGGAGTTCCGCTTTCTCCGACAGGCTCGTCCTGATCCGGAGCAGCGTTGTTTTCCGGTGTCAACCTGCTCGGGACCAGCTCCGTCTTCTTGAGGGGCGGTTCCGGCGGTGTGGGCCAAGAAGTGTACGAAGTGGCACCTCTGCTTTTCTAACACCTGGGAGACCCAGGCGGATCTGCATTGGTCTTCCACCGTTGTTTCCTGCTCAGGGGCGGATTGGGTGGGCTTTGAAATTTCCAGCTCCGAGGCGGAATCTTCCTTGGGAAGCTCCTGCATCTCAGATCGGATCTTCGCGACTGCGTCCCGCTCGGCAGCGGTTGCGTCTGCGTTACTTACCAGTGGGTTTCCGTTGGAATCGACGGTTTCCCCGATGAAGATGTGTATGCCGCCAACTGGGACGATGTAGAGCTTAACGGGGTTTGTCTTAGCCGGAGTCCAGCACTCATCCGGAGGGACGAACAGCAGATTTCCGGCGTAAAGGACGCGCCCCACAGCGATGGTGTCGTCGTAGCTTCCCATGGCGGAACCCTCCCGGTTCCGGCCTCCAGACGCCGCAGGCCCCACGGTGGGCGCCAACTGTCGTTACCTAATCGACGATACCTCGGAGGAGGGATCCTCACGAGGGGGAGAAGAAGTAGGGGCCATAGGGCGGAGTGCACACGGGACGGTGGTACGCGATTTACCCAGCTTCGGAACACCTGCACGATGACAGGGCCTACTGCTGCTTGTCTGGAATTATCTGGGCGCTTTCGCGATGTTACAATGAGTTGAGGTTGTGCCTCTAGGGCTCCCGGGATCCGGCTTATAAAGGCGCACGGATCTAGGGTTTACATGGAGAGTCCTAGCCGGCTACAGGTTGCCTAACTACGGTACAATATCTTGCCGTGCACGTTAAGGATCCGCCTTCCCATCTATGTCGTACCGGATCCGGGTTCCTTACTGGGCCTACATGGATCCGGGTTCCTCCTCAAGGTCGGTCGGATCCGGCTCCCTCTGCCTGGGCCGGACTTCATCCGTCAGGATCAACAGCAACTGGGCCGCCCGATGGGCCACATGCCACATCACCATCTGTGGGCCACCCGGGCTTGCCGGATCTAAGCACTATCGATGGTACACCTATGAAGTATACCCACAACACATGGGAAAGTGAAAGTAGCATGTGACGTAACAAATGTATCATCAAGATCATGCATGCACTCATAAGTCATCATGTCCACTAGTGGGATCATGGCATCATCAACACCTATGTTGTTACCTTTGTAGGCCGACTCGTTTGAGGTAGGTGTTGTGGAGGTAGGAGAGTCCATGTGGTCGACATGTCCGTCTTGAAGCAAGCATGGTGAGATATCATCATCTTCATGCACCATGTACATCGTCTCCATGCTCGGGAACTCGTCCTCCGTGGAACCTAGTGCAACATAAGAAGACACAAGCGAGGGAGAGGTTAATGTGTTAGCAAATGCGATGTCCTCCATGGACCTATCATCTACCTCTCTCAACTCACTTGGTGTATCACTCATGTCCTCCAAATGGAAGCACTCAAACTCACATATGGGGTGGGAGTCACTCAACTCACTATCACTCTCACTCAAGTGGGCTAGGTGGCTCTCATGCTCACATGGGATTGGTACCAACTCATCAATCAAGCATATAGGAGTAGGCTCGACTTTCTCATCTCCATGCGCCTCCTTGGTTGAAGGGAAAATCCCATGCTCAACCATCTCAACTCCATGCGCCTCCATAGGTGAAGGGAGAATCCCGTGCTCACCATGCTCAACTCCATCGCCTCCCAAGTCATCCTCAAGCGGTGGCGCCGTAGTGTCGTAGAGAGCTAGGCTCCGATCCACATCATCCTTGAGTTGACCTTGTAGATCTCCATCTTGAAGTGTGGGCGCTATAGGCATCTTGGGGACTTGTGCATTTAGCTCGTTGAAGTAGAGCATCTTGGCGCTTGGCGTTGTGCATTGCCATGCCACGTGACCCGTGGCCTTGCACACCTCACATAGGAGATTGGGACATTCCCGTGGCGGGTGGCCTTGTTGCTTGTACTTGTAGCATCGGAGTCCATAGGCATGTGAAGAGGTAGGGGCCATTGTGGTGGTGGCACAAGAGGGAGAAGTCGCCTTATGAGGAAGGTCCTCTTGATGTGCCCTCTCCATCCTTGGAGTGGTAGGCACCCTATGATGGTGTTTGTCGCCTTCATTTCGAGGCTCTCGTCGTCGTGCTTCATCACCATGTCTTGATGAGTGTCGTCGAAGATCCTTGGGGATGTTGGTCGATGGCGATCATGAAGTGGTTTGTGGCGGCGAAGCTCATGTGGTGACGTATGTCGATGTAGACCATGAGGTGGTAGTGGTCGACGACTATCATGAGAGGGTGTGAGTCGATGACGGTCCTTGCCATGCCTAGATGATGGCTTATGCGACTTGGCATGTTGCTTGTGGCGCCTTGTGGAGCTCGGAGAAGTGTGTCGATGACGATCATGTTGGGGACGCTCTTGATGATCCATATGATGGTGCCATCGTGGAAGTCCTCCATCTTCATATGTAGCTCCATTGGCCAAGTAGGGGTATGTGGGAGCACCGGCGTTGTTCATGGTGAAGTCGAGGTGAGGCTCCGCCATGGTGTCGATGTCGTACTCGTGGTGTTGCTCCACCATGTCGTCGATGTCGTAGTCGTGGCGTTGCTCCACCATGTCGTCCATGCTTGGTGAGCCATTGTCGACATAGAGAAGCTCGGCTCCGACTATGGCTCCCCAAGCATTGCCAACATGACCAATATCGAGGAACATGCTTGCGGAGCCATAGTCGGTGTCGAGCTCCACATGTTCCTCCACATCCGCGGTGCTTGAGGAGGTATCCTCATCGAAGTGCTCCGTGTACTCCTCCGTATCTTCTTCGTCGCTATACATGTTGAAGGAGATATGCCCTAGAGGCAATAATAAAGTGGTTATTATTTATATCTTTATGTTTATGATAAATGTTTATATATCATGCTATAATTGTATTAACCGAAACATTAGTACATGTGTGATATGTAGACAAACAAGAAGTCCCTAGTATGCCTCTTAAACTAGCTTGTTGATTAATGGATGATTAGTTTCATAATCATGAACATTGGATGTTATTAATAACAAGGTTATATCATTGTAAGAATGATGTAATGGACACACCCAATTAAGCGTAGCATAAGATCTCGTCATTAAGTTATTTGCTATAAGCTTTCGATACATATTTACCTAGTCCTTATGACCATGAGATCATGTAAATCAATTATACCGGAAAGGTACTTTGATTACACCAAACGCCACTGCGTAAATGGGTGGTTATAAAGGTGGGATTAAGTATCCGGAAAGTATGAGTTGAGGCATATGGATCAACAGTGGGATTTGTCCATCCCGATGACGGATAGATATACTCTGGGCCCTCTCGGTGGAATGTCGTCTAATGTCTTGCAAGCATATGAATAAGTTCATAAGAGACCACATACCACGGTACGAGTAAAGAGTACTTGTCAGGAGATGAGGTTGAACAAGGTATAGAGTGATACCGAAGATCAAACCTCGGACAAGTAAAATATCGCGTGACAAAGGGAATTGGTATTGTATGTGAATGGTTCATTCGATCACTAAAGTCATCGTTGAATATGTGGGAGCCATTATGGATCTCCAGATCCCGCTATTGGTTATTGGTTGGAGTGAGTACTCAACCATGTCCGCATAGTTCGCGAACCGTAGGGTGACACACTTAAAGTTGGATGTTGAAATGGTAGAACTTGAATATGGAATGGAGTTCGAATATTTGTTCGGAGTCCCGGATGAGATCCCGGACATCACGAGGAGTTCCGGAATGGTCCGGAGAATAAGATTCATATATAGGATGTCATTTTATGTGAATTAAAATGACGCGGAAGGTTCTATGGAAGGTTCTAGAAGGTTCTAGAAAAGTCCGGAAGAAACCACCAAGGAAGGTGGAGTTCACATGGGACTCCACCTCCATGGCCGGCCAACCCTAGTGGGGGAGGAGTCCCAAGTGGACTCCCCCTTAGGGGGCCGGCCACCCCCCATATGGGAGGTGGAACTCCCACCTCTAGTGGGAGTCCTAGCTTGGGTAGGTTTCCCCACCATATGGAAGGTTTTTGGTTCGGGTCTTATTCGAAGACTTGGAGACCAACACTTGGGGTTCCACCTATATAATGAGGGGCCAAGGGGAGGGGGCCGGCCACCCAAGAACCACCAAGGTGGCCGCACCCCTTAGTGGCCGGCGCCCCCCTCTCCCAAACCCTAGCGGCCTCTCTCCTCCACCACATCCCGCACGCTTAGCGAAGCTCCACCGGACTTCTCCACCACCACCGACACCACGCCGTCGTGCTGTCGGATTCAAGAGGAGCTACTACTTCCGCTGCCCGCTGGAACGGGGAGGTGGACGTCGTCTTCATCAACAACCGAACGTGTGACCGAGTACGGAGGTGCTGCCCGTTCGTGGCGCCGGAAGCGATCGTGATCAAGATCTTCTACGCGCTTTTGCAAGCGGCAAGTGAACGTCTACCGCAGCAACAAGAGCCTCATCTTGTAGGCTTTGGAATCTCTTCAAGGGTGAGACTCGATAAACCCCTCGTTGCTACCGTCTTCTAGATTGCATCTTGGCTTGGATTGCGTGTTTGCGGTAGGAAATTTTTTGTTTTCTATGCAACGTTATCCTACAAAGGGTATCGAGCCGTGTCTATGCATAGATGGTTGCACGAGTAGAACACAATGGTTTTGTGGGCGTTGATGCTCTTGTTATCTTTAGTTTGAGTACTTTGCATCTTTGTGGCATAGTGGGATGAAGCGGCTCGGACTAACTTTACATGACCGCGTTCATGAGACTTGTTCCTCGTTCGACATGCAACTTGTATTGCATAAGAGGCTTTGCTGGTGTCTGTCTCTCCTACTATAGTGAAGATTCAATTTACTCTTCTATTGAAAACACTAGTATCAACGTTGTGTTTCATGTTCGTAGGTAGATTAGATCTCTCCCGAAAACCCTAAACCACGTAAAATATGCAAACCAAATTAGAGACGTCTAACTTGTTTTTGCAGGGTTTGGTGATGTGATATGGCCATAATGTGATGATGAATATGTATGAGATGATCATTATTGTATTGTGGCAACTGGCAGGAGCCTTATGGTTGTCTTTAAATTTCATGTTGAGTAGTATTTCAAAGTAGTTGTAATAGTTGCTACATGGAGGACAATCATGAAGACGACGCCATTGACCTTGACGCTACGCCGACGATGATGGAGATCATGCCCGAAGATGATGGAGATCATGTCCGTGCTTTGGAGATGAAGATCAAAGGCGCAAAGACAAAAGGGCCATATCATATCACATATGAACTGCATGTGATGTTAATCCTTTTATGCATCTTATTTTGCTTAGATCGCGACGGTAGCATTATAAGATGATCCCTCACTAAAATCTCAAGATAATAAAGTGTTCATCCTTAGTAGCACCGTTACCAAGTCTTGTCGTTTCGAAGCATCTCGTGATGATCGGGTGTGATAGAATCAATAAGTACATACAACGGGTGCAAGACAGTTTTGCACATGCGGATACTAAGGTGGCCTTGACGAGCCTAGCATGTACAGACATAGTCTCGGAACACGTGATACCGAAAGGTAGAGCATGAATCATATGGTTGATATGATGAACACTTTGAGTGTTCGCCATTGAAATCACACCTTTTCTCGTGATGATCGGGTTTAGGTGTGGTGGATTTGGTTCGTGTGATCACTAAGACAATGCGAGGGATATTGTTTTGAGTGGGAGTTCACCTATATTTTTTAATTATGTTGAATTAAAATTTGAACTCAATTTGTCATAAACTTAGTCTAAACTTTTGCAAATATATGTTGTAGAGATGGTGTCCCCAATCAATTTTAATCAGTTCCTAGAGAAAGAGAAACTTAAGAGCAACGGTAGCAACTTCACCGACTGGTTCCGTCATGTGAGGATCTTCCTCTCTGGCGGAAATCTGCAATATGTGCTTGATGCACCGCTAGGTGACCCTCCTGCAAACCGAAACCGATGAAGTAAAAGCTGTTTACGAGACTCGGAAAATTCGGTACTCTCAAGTTCAGTGTGCCATCCTGTGCAGTCTGGAATCCGATCTTCAAAAACGTTTTGAGCACCACGATCCTCATGAGTTGATGAAAGAGCTGAAAGCTATTTTTGAGACTCATGCGGCAGTGGAATGCTATGAAGCATCGAAACAATTCTTCAGCTGCATGATGGAAGAAGGCAGATCCGTTAGTGAGCACATGCTCGCCATGACCGGGCATGCGAAGAAACTCAGTGACTTGGGAATAGTGATTCCTAACCGACTGGGGATTAATCGTGTCCTTCAATCACTGCCACCAAGTTACAAGAACTTCGTGATGAACTACAATATGCAGAACATGAACAAGGAGTTACCTGAACTCTTTGGCATGCTAAAAGCTGCTGAGATTGAGATCAAGAAAGAGCACCAAGTGTTGATGGTCAACAAGACCACCAGTTTCAAGAAACAGGGCAAGTCTAAGGGAAAATTCAAGAAGGGTGGCAAGAAAGCTGCCACGCCTCCTATGAAACCTAAGAACGGCCCTAAGCCTGATGCTGAGTGCTATTACTGCAAGGAGAAGGGACCCTGGAAGCGTAATTACTCCAAGTATCTGGCTGATCTGAAGAGCGGCCTTGTCAAGAAGAAGAAAGAAGGTATATCTGATATACATGTTATAGATGTTCATTTCACTGGTTCTCGTTCTAGTACCTGGGTATTTGATACTGGTTCGGTTGCTCACATTTGTAACTCGAAACAGGAACTAAAGAATAAACGACAACTGCTGAAAGATGAAGTGACGATGCGCGTTGGAAATGGATCCAAGGTCAATGTGATCGCAGTCGGCACACTTCCTCTACATCTACCTTCGGGATTAGTTTTAAGCCTAAATAATTGTTATTATGTACCTGCGTTGAGCATGAACATTATATCTGGATCTTGTTTAATGCAAGACGGTTATTCATTCAAGTCTGAGAATAATGGTTGTTCTATTTTTATGAATAATATCTTTTATGGTCGAGCACCACAAAAGAATGGCTTATTTTTGTTAGATCTCGATAGTAATGATACGCATATACATAACGTTAATGCTAAGCGAATTAAATTGAATGATAATTCTACTTATATGTGGCACTGTCGTCTTGGTCATATTGGAGTGAAACGCATGAAGAAACTCCATACTGATGGATTACTTGAATCACTTGACTTTGAGTCACTTGATAGATGCGAAGCATGTCTAATGGGAAAAATGACTAAGACTCCATTTTCTGGTATGATGGAGCGAGCTACTGACTTATTGGAAATCATACATACCGATGTATGCGGACCAATGAGCGTAGCATCGCGCGGTGGTTATCGTTATGTTCTAACCTTCACAGATGATCTGAGTAGATATGGGTATATCTATTTCATGAAACATAAATCCGAAACTTTCGAGAAGTTTAAGGAATTCCAAAGTGAAGTAGAAAATCAACGTAACAAGAAGATTAAATTTCTACGATCTGATCGTGGAGGTGAATATCTGAGTTATGAGTTTGGCATGCATTTAAAGAAATGCGGAATACTTTCACAATTGACACCGCCGGGAACACCTCAACGAAACGGTGTGTCCGAACGTCGTAATCGAACTCTCTTAGATATGGTTCATTCTATGATGTCTCTTACTGATTTGCCGTTATCATTTTGGAGTTATGCATTAGAGACAACCGCATTCACTTTAAATAGAGCACCATCAAAATCCGTAGAAACGACACCGTATGAATTATGGTTTAATAAGAAACCTAAGTCATCGTTCTGAAAGTTTGGGGTTGCGAAGCCTATGTAAAGAAGTTACAACCGGACAAGCTAGAACCCAAAGCGGAGAAATGCGTCTTCATAGGATACCCTAAGGAAACTATAGGGTACACTTTCTATCACAGATCCGAAGGCAAAATCTTTGTTGCTAAGAACGGAACCTTTCGTGAGAAAGAATTTCTCACTAAAGAAGTGACTGGAAGAAAAGTAGAACTCGATGAGATTGATGAATCTATACTCGTTGATCAGAGTAGCGCAAGATCGAAATTGTACACTGTACCGCCTACTCCGGCAACAGAGGAAGCTAATGATAATGATCATGAAACTTCGAACGAGGAAACTACTGAACCTCGCAGATCGACAAGGGAACGTACCACTCCTGATTGGTATGATCCTTGTCTAAATGTCATGATTGTGGATAACAATGATGAGGACCCTGCGACGTATGAAGAAGCGATGATGAGCCCAGATTCCAACAAATGGCAAGAAGCCATGAAATCCGAAATGGGATCCATGTATGATAACAAAGTATGGACTTTGGTTGACTTACCTGATAGCCGAAAGGCTGTTGAAAATAAATGGATCTTCAAGAGAAAAACAGATGCTGATGGTAATATTACTGTCTATAAAGCTCGACTTGTCGCAAAGGGTTTCCGACAAATTCAAGGAGTTGACTACGATGAGACTTTCTCACCTGTAGCGAAGCTAAAATCTGTGAGGATTTTGTTAGCAATAGCTGCATTTTTCGATTATGAGATTTGGCAGATGGATATCAAAACGGCGTTCCTTAATGGAGACATTGAGGAAGAGTTGTATATGGTACAACCCAAAGGTTTTGTCGATCCTAAAAATGCTGACAAAGTATGCAAACTTCAGCGTTCAATCTATGGACTGAAGCAAGCATCAAGAAGTTGGAACCGACGCTTTGATAAGGTGATCAAAGACTTCGGGTTTATACAGTATCATGGAGAGGCCTGTATTTACAAGAAAGTGAGTGGGAGCTCTGTAGCATTCCTGATATTATATGTAGATGACATATTATTGATCGGGAATGATATAGAACTATTAAGCAGTGTTAAAGGTTATTTGAATAATAGTTTTTCAATGAAAGACCTTGGTGAAGCATCATATATATTAGGCATCAAGATTTATAGAGATAGATCAAGACGCCTAATAGGGCTATCACATAGTACATATCTGGACAAGATTCTAAAGAAGTTTAGAATGGACGAAAGTAAGAAAGGGTTCTTACCTATGTTACCAGGCAAAGTCTTGAGTAAGACTCAAGGACCGGCTACGGCAGAAGAAAGAGAAAGGATGAGTAAAATCCCCTATGCCACGGCAGTAGGATCTATCATGTATGCCATGCTATGTACTAGACCGGATATAGCACATGCTGTTAGTTTGACTAGCATATATCAAAGTGATCCAGGAATGGAACACTGGACAGCGGTCAAGAATATCCTGAAGTACTTGAAAAGAACTAAGGATATGTTTCTTTGTTATGGAGGTGACCAAGAGCTCGTTGTAAGTGGTTACACCGATGCAAGTTGGAACACTGATCCTGATGACTCTAAGTCACAATCTGGGTACGTGTTTATATTGAATGGTGCTGCAGTAAGCTGGGCAAGCTTGAAGCAGTGCACGGTGGTGAAGTCTTCAACAGAATCAGAGTACATAGCGGCTTCAGAGGCCTCATCAGAAGCGGTATGGATGAAGAGGTTCATTGTAGAGCTCGGTGTGGTTCTTAGTGCATTGGACCCATTAATCATTTACTGTGATAACATGGGTGCCATCGCCAATGCACAAGAGCCAAGGTCACACAAGAGGCTGAAGCATATCAAGCTGCGTTACCACTCGATTCGCGAGTACATCGAAGATGGAGAAGTAAAGATTTGCAAAGTACACACTGATCTGAATGTAGCAGATCCGTTGACTAAAGCTCTCCCTAGGACAAAGCATGACCAACACCAGAATGCCATGGGTGTTAGGTATATTACAATGTAATCTAGATTATTGACTCTAGTGCAAGTGGGAGACTGAAGGAGATATGCCCTAGAGGCAATAATAAAGTGGTTATTATTTATATCTTTATGTTTATGATAAATGTTTATATATCATGCTATAATTGTATTAACCGAAACATTAGTACATGTGTGATATGTAGACAAACAAGAAGTCCCTAGTATGCCTCTTAAACTAGCTTGTTGATTAATGGATGATTAGTTTCATAATCATGAACATTGGATGTTATTAATAACAAGGTTATATCATTGTAAGAATGATGTAATGGACACACCCAATTAAGCGTAGCATAAGATCTCATCATTAAGTTATTTGCTATAAGCTTTCGATACATAGTTACCTAGTCCTTATGACCATGAGATCATGTAAATCACTTATACCGGAAAGGTACTTTGATTACACCAAACGCCACTGCGTAAATGGGTGGTTATAAAGGTGGGATTAAGTATCCGAAAAGTATGAGTTGAGGCATATGGATCAACAGTGGGATTTGTCCATCCCGATGACGGATAGATATACTCTGGGCCCTCTCGGTGGAATGTCGTCTAATGTCTTGCAAGCATATGAATAAGTTCATAAGAGACCACATACCACGGTACGAGTAAAGAGTACTTGTCAGGAGACGAGGTTGAACAAGGTATAGAGTGATACCGAAGATCAAACCTCGGACAAATAAAATATCGCGTGACAAAGGGAATTGGTATTGTATGTGAATGGTTCATTCGATCACTAAAGTCATCGTTGAATATGTGGGAGCCATTATGGATCTCCAGATCCCGCTATTGGTTATTGGTTGGAGTGAGTACTCAACCATGTCCGCATAGTTCGCGAACCGTAGGGTGACACACTTAAAGTTGGATGTTGAAATGGTAGAACTTGAATATGGAATGGAGTTCGAATATTTGTTCGGAGTCCCGGATGAGATCCCGGACATCACGAGGAGTTCCGGAATGGTCCGGAGAATAAGATTCATATATAGGATGTCATTTTATGTGAATTAAAATGACGCGGAAGGTTCTATGGAAGGTTCTAGAAGGTTCTAGAAAAGTCCGGAAGAAACCACCAAGGAAGGTGGAGTCCACATGGGACTCCACCTCCATGGCCGGCCAACCCTAGTGGGGGAGGAGTCCCAAGTGGACTCCCCCTTAGGGGGCCGGCCACCCCCCATATGGGAGGTGGAACACCCACCTCTAGTGGGAGTCCTAGCTTGGGTAGGTTTCCCCACCATATGGAAGGTTTTTGGTTCGGGTTTTATTCGAAGACTTGGAGACCAACACTTGGGGTTCCACCTATATAATGAGGGGCCAAGGGGAGGGGGCCGGCCACCCAAGAACCACCAAGGTGGCCGCACCCCTTAGTGGCCGGCGCCCCCCTCTCCCAAACCCTAGCGGCCTCTCTCCTCCACCACATCCCGCACGCTTAGCGAAGCTCCGCCGGACTTCTCCACCACCACCGACACCACGCCATCGTGCTGTCGGATTCAAGAGGAGCTACTACTTCCGCTGCCCGCTGGAACGGGGAGGTGGACGTCCTCTTCATCAACAACCGAACGTGAGTACGGAGGTGCTGCCCGTTCGTGGCGCCGGAAGCGATCGTGATCAAGATCTTCTACGCGCTTTTGCAAGCGGCAAGTGAACGTCTACCGCAGCAACAAGAGCCTCATCTTGTATGCTTTGGAATCTCTTCAAGGGTGAGACTCGATAAACCCCTCGTTGCTACCGTCTTCTAGATTGCATCTTGGCTTGGATTGCGTGTTTGCGGTAGGAAAATTTTTGTTTTCTATGCAACGTTATCCTACACATGTTAGCACGACAAGATCTATATGGTGTATGTTAGTGGAAGAACACTACCTCGCAACCTTACCGTGGTATGACAAGATTGGGGTGATCCAACAAAACCGAGAGTTAGAACAATTGTATCGGGTACTCACACAAAAGCACACGCAAAAGCTAGCAAATATGGTGTTAGGTGAGTATGGTGGAAAGCCAAAAGACAAAATCCAAGATCAAGTATGTTGTTAAAAGTCGGTGAGGTCCAAAAATCCAAATGTCTCTGTGAAGATCACTATAAACACGGAAAAGTTGTGGAACACACACGGGATAAGCGGGGTTAGTGCAACCAAAAGTGAGCGGAAAAGTGTATGTAAAGGTGCTCGGTGTCACACTAACACAAGGAGAGGCAAAGCTTTGGTTGCAAATGAAGAGACAACAAGATTCACACGCGGCCTCTCTTCTCTTCTCTCTTTTGCTTAAAAGCTTATGACTCTTTTGTATACGGTGGCACTTGCACTCTTTTGTATCTATGGTGGCACTTTCACTCTTTTGTATGTATGGTGCGACTTGCACTCTTTTTGTGTTTTTGGGGCTTTTTTCATGCACTATGTTAGCGTTAGTCTTGCTTTTGCTATCTTGCCACACGAGTGTTTGCTTGTATGCTTTACTCCACACTACACACATACCTCACAATCGGGGCCACGTGCAATGTCTTGCAACACTAAACAAGCAATGCTCGATAGGATAGATTGCAAAAGGAAGAGGGTTACAAGGGAAAACTGCAAGTTATACATGCGATGATGATGGTGGTGGTGGTGGTAGCCGAAATCGAGCTCGGAGGAGGGCGCGGAGCTGCGCCCGGTCTAGGGGCCGGTTTGACCAGTCTCTGGACCGGCTGGTCCGGTTGGCGCCCGGTTGGCCGGTTGCTGGGCCGGCTGGTCCGGTCTGGGGGCCGGTTGACCGGGTTTCTCAACCGGATTTCGCGGTTCTCTCTCTTGTTCTTCCCCAAACCAAAACCAAAAGATCAAATCGACGGGAAACGATGGAATTGGAGGCTAAAAGTTGGGGAAATAGTAGATCAAGCACAACAACACCGAATCCACGGACCAAAACCACTCAAAACGCAACCAAATCACAGATCGGTCCAAAGGAAATTTGGGGCTATTTTTTGGGATTTTGTGGAAAATTTTCTAGAAACGAAATCGGGTGGGTGGAGGGTCAAAATCGCGGTAACCAAAAGCTCTGATACCATATGATGTGGTCTAAGACCCCGTTTGTGGCCCGATCTTGCGGTTGACCCGAAATCCAAAGGAGTGAGAGAGGGAGAGCGCGAAGAACACGATGAACACGAAGAACACGAGGAACTCACGCACGCACACCAACCTGATACAATCGATTACTTACCCCCGTGGCTCGATGGACCACGCCAATAGAATCAACCCGGAAGAGACGCGCGGTAGAATTCCGAGCGGAGAGATTGGTGAGGGAGATGAATCTAGCAGTGGGAGAGAGAGTGGGTGGCACTAGAATCTCACACACCAAATCCAATCATCCAACAAGGTAGCCTTGATACAAAGGGGATGAAACCCTAGGGAGACAAAGCTCAAATCCATATGTAAGCCTAAATCTTGTCTAAGGAGTAAAGGGGATGACCTAGGTGCTTATATAGAGGTACAAGGCGACTTGGGGCGAATAGGTACGCGGTGGACCGACTCGGGCAGTTTCCGGTCGAGTCGAACCCGTGAAATCCGGTCAACCGGGCGCCAACCGGGCCTGGGACCGGACGGTCTGGGCCTGGGACCGGTGGCCTAGTGCTAGGGCCGGTCAACCGGGCGCCAGACCGGGAAGTTCGCAAAAGTCCTTCTGGTTGGCGTCGGTACGACGCCCGATTGTCGCTGGGGTGGATCCGGTTTGGGGCCCGGTCTGACCGGCCCTGGGACCGGCCTGGCCGGCCTGGGGCCCAGTTGGCCGGCCTCTGAGCCGGCTGGGCCTCTTCTTCCTCTTCCTTCTTCTCTTCTTTCCTTCTTCTTCTTCTCTCTTCCTTGCACCATGGGAGTTCCTTCTCTCTTGGTCCTTGTCGATGTCGGCACCTATAGACACCATGATGATAGGCATGAGGTAGCATACCATTCAAGTTGGTGTTGAGGTCGACCATAGAGAGGAATGAGTTCACCTTGACATATATGGCGGGGGTTTGTGTTGTTGGTCCACTTGGGGGACTCCTTGGCCATGGTGTAGCGTCGACGATAGGCGGGGCTGCACTTGACGGTCTTGAGGTGGAGGTGTCCGAAAGCCACCCCGCATCACGCGGGCTTTTTTAAGCCCGGCCCGAAACCCGCCCCGGCCCGAACTTTGCCCAGGTGTAGAGTCAACCGTGTGTGGAGGGCACGTGGGCCACTGTGGATACCCCGGGCGTTGCCGCAGAGAAGAAAGACGATTTTTATAAAGTACTAGGAAAAAATTGTCCGTGCTGCTACGGGAGAAAGAAAATCGAAAATTTATGTGAAAAACATAAATCCTTGTCAGAAGAATGTGGCATATAAACAGAAATTATGATGTAGCCCCGCTCACCGACAACACTACACCAAGACCAACAAGTTCCCCAAGTGGACCGATGACTCGGGCTCGAGTTAAAGCGCTACATGATAAGGTGAACTCGCTCCTCACCACCCTTGATCTCGATACCCCTTTGGATGGAATGCTACCTCATGCCGACGTGCTTTGTGTCATTAGGTACAAGGTGCATCAAGACCCCGAGAGGAGGACACACCATGGTCAAGGGAAGGAGAGGAGCAGCGGGACTTGGAGATGAGCACGAAGCTGGACCCGACGTCACTCGAAGCGCTCGAAGGAAGAAGAGGAAGCTGGCCGGCCCATGACCCGGTCGACCGGCCCCACGACCGGACCATCCGGTCCCAGGCCCGGTCAATCGGGCGCCAAACCGGAATCCCCTTGGTCCTGACCGGGCATCGTACCGGGGGCCAACCGGACAGAGGTCTGCGACATTTCCGGTTGGCGCCCGGTCGACCGGCCCCACGACCGGACCACCCGGTCCCAGGCCCGGTCTGACCGGCCCCAGGACCGGATCCGACGGGATTTCTCCACCAAACTGCCTAAGTTATCCACTTATGTACCTTTTCGCCTTGCTGGCCATGTAGGCCTATATAAGCAACCTGGACCCCTCCTTTACCCCTTAGACTTGAATTAAGCTTAAACACTACTTTGAGCTTTGTCTCCCTAGGGTTAGCATCCCTTTGTAATCAAGGCATCCATGTTGTTGATTTGGATATTGTTGAGTGAGATTCTAGTGCAAGCCACTCTCTCTCCCTCACCAATCTCTTCTTCTCCAACACCAATCTCTCACCGGGAATTCTGCCGCGTGCCTCTTCCGGGTGATTCTATTGGCGTGGTCCATCGAGCCACGGGGGTAAGTATCGGGTGTATCGGGTTGGTGTGCGTGCGTGAGTACCGGTGTTCCTCGTGTTCTTCGTGTTCCTCGCCCTCTCCCACCTTTTCCCCTTGGATTTTGGGTCAAATCGCGAGATCGGGCCAATCCCTAGATCTCAGATCTCATCATATGGTATCAGCAGCTTTTGGTTACCGCGATTTTGACCCTCCACCCACCCGATTTCGTTTCTAGAAAATTTTCCACAAAATCCCCAAAAATAGCCCCAAATTGCCTTTGGACCGATCTGTGATTTGGTTGCGTTTTGAGTGGTTTTGGTCCGTGGATTCGGTGTTGTTGTGCTTGGTCTACTATTTCCCCAACTTTTAGCCTCCAATTCCATCGTTTCCCGTCGATTTGATCTTTTGGTTTTGGTTTGGGGAAGAACAAGAGAGAGAACCGCGAAATCCGGTTGAGAAAGCCGGTCAACCGGCCCCAGACCGGACCAGCCAGCCCAGCACCCGGCCGACCGGGTGCCAACCGGACCAGCCAGTCCAGAGACCGGTCAAACCGGCCCCGAGACCGGGCGCCATACCGCGCCCTCCTCCGAGCTCGATTTCGGCTACCACCACCACCACCATCATCGCAGATATAACTTGCAGTTTTCCCTTGTAGCCCTCTTCCTTTTGCGATCTATCCTATCGAGCATTGCTTGTTTAGTGTTGCGAGACATTTCACGTGGCCCCGATTGTGAGGTGTGTGTGTAGTGTGGAGTAAAGCTTCCAAGCAAACACTCGTGTGGCAAGATAGCAAAAGCAAGGCTAACGCTAACATAGTGCGTGAAAAAGCCCCAAAAACACAAAAAGAGTGCAAGTCGCACCATACATAGAAAAGAGTACAAGTGCCACCATAGATACAAAAGAGTGCAAGTGCCACCATATACAAAAGAGTCACAAGCTTTTAAGCAAAAGAGAGAAGAGAAGAGAGGCCGCGTGTGAATCTTGTTGTCTCTTCATTTGCAACCAAAGCTTTGCCTCTCCTTGTGTTAGTGTGACACCGAGCACCTTTACATACACTTTTCCGCTCACTTTTGGTTGCACTAACCCCGCTTATGTCGTGTGTGCGTTCCACAACTTTTCCGTGTTTATAGTGATCTTCACATTGACATTTGGATTTTTGGACCTCACCCACTTTTAACAACATACTTGATCTTGGATTTTGTCTTTTGGCTTTCCACCATACTCACCTAACACCATATTTGCTAGCTTTTGCGTGTGGTTTTGCGTGTGTACCCGATACACTTGATCTTGCTTTTGGCTTGGTTGATTGCCTCAATACTATCTACCTTGGTAAGAGTGCGGGGTAGTCTCCTTCCACTAACATACACAACATAGTTCTTGTCTTTCCATCATGGATAGGAACGGAGATGACCCAAGGGATGGAGAAATCCTCTGCAACACCGAGAGGTTGGCTACTCAACACAACCTATGGACGCAACGCCAAGAGTTCAAGGAGCAACTCACACTCTTCGAGACACGCATCGACGAGCAATACGACGAAGTGGCACACAACTTCTCCGTTGTGAACCAAGACTTGGCTCTCCTTCGTGAAGCTACGGACAACTTGAATGGCCAAATGGCGGCCAATGATGCGAACATGGAGCGGCGCATGGATAGCCTCGAGCGCGCCATCACCAACTTGGGTCGTCATCCCCGACACCGCTCTACTTCATCATCATCAAGATCGTCACAAGATTACTACTCTCATGGTGGCCATTCGTCCTCAAGCTCCACCTCCAGGCATGAAGACCATCATCGACCTCATCGCCCACATGTTCGTCATGAAGACTCTCGCTCCAACTCTAGGCGAGGAGAATTCCATCGCCATGCTCGTCCACATGAGCGTCCTCCACAAGACCAAGTCCTCCAACAAGATCGTCACCAAGCGGATCGCCATGCCCACCATGGGCTTGATGACCAACCCCAAGACCAAGGTCCTCAAGATCAACCTCGGCGAGATCTCCGACGTCACCCTCGCCATGACAGACGTGGAAGAGGAGACCCACCACATGATCAAGAGGAGAGGACCAACAATGAGCATCGTCAACAACCTCGACAAGATCTTCAACAACATCATCCCCGTGAACCAAGTGAAGCTAGTGTCCAACTTCAACGCCAACCCAATGCTATAGTTGGCCGGGGAAGACCTCCTATCCCACCTCAAGCCGCAAGAGATGAAGGTATCCATCCTCGCCGAAGAAACTTGGAGGATGAAGAGAACATGTTTGGAAGGCTCAAGTTCACCATGCCAAAGTTCAAGGGTGAAGAGGATGCCGAAGCCTACCTCTCATGGGCACTCAAGGTTGACAAGATATTCCGCATCCACAACTACTCCGGTGCTAAGAAAGTGGCTATGGCGTCTCTTGAGTTTGAGGATTATGCCAACACTTGGTGGGAAAAAGTTCTCACTCTAAGGGAAGAAAAGGGTGAACCTCCAATTGACACTTGGGAAGAGATGAAGGAAGAGATGCAAGCTCGCTTTGTCTCAACACACTACATGACCGACCTCTTCAACAAGCTCCAAAAGTTGAAACAAGGCACCAAGACCGTTGAGGAGTTCTTCAAGGAGATGGAGTTAACTATGATGCGAGCCAACATCCAAGAATCCGAGAACCAAACCATTGCTCGTTTCTTCAATGGCCTCAACTACCCCATCAAGAGGATTGTGGAGTTCCAACCATACTCCAACATGGTTGAGTTGGTCCACCAAGCATCCAAGGCCGAGCGCCAAGTGAATGAGGACATCAAGTACTCCCAAGTCCAAGCAATACTTCGCATCCAAGCTAGCTACATCAACTCCTACAACAAGTGTCAAGCCCGCGGTGTCCTCTACACCATCCAAGCAACCGACTATCCAAAGTCGCATGAAGCAAACCGTGTCCTCCACCGCCTCCTCTAAGGCATCTACGGGACCCTCAAATGTCACTTGTTTCAAGTGTGGCACCCAAGGCCACAAATCCTTTGAATGCAAGAATACCAAGGTCATGATCACTATGAAGAACGGTGATATAGAGACGCTAAGTGAAGATGAATATGAGGCCCTTGTGCAAGCCGCCGTTGCAAATGAAGAAGCCTATGAGGAAGATAGTGGAGAAGACCCTCTCTTATGTGAGCATGACCCAAGTCCCTCACTTGTGGTCACAAGGGTGCTAACATCTCAACCTCAAGCCATGGAAGACTGATGACCCACAAGTATAGGGGATCGCAACAGTCTTCGAGGGAAGTAAAACCCAATTTATTGATTCGACACAAGGGGAGACAAAGAACACTTGGAAGCCTTAACAGCGGAGTTGTCAATTCAGCTGCACCTGGAAACAGACTTGCTCGCAAGAGTTTATCAGTAGTAACAGTTTTATAGCAGTAGCAGTAGTGAAATAACAGCAGCAGAGTAACAGAGACAGCAGTAGTGATTTTAGTAAACAGCAGGATTAAAATACTGTAGGCACGGGGACGGATGACGGGCGTTGCATGGATGAGAGAAACTCATGTAACAATCATAGCAGGGCATTTGCAGATAATAATAAAACGGTGTCCAAGTACAAAGCAATCAATAGGCATGTGTTCCATACATAGTCGTGCGTGCTCGCAATGAGAAACTTGCACAACATCATTTGTCCTACCAGCCGGTGGCAGCCGGGCCTCAAGGGAAACTACTGGATATTAAGGTACTCCTTTTAATAAAGTACCGGAGCAAAGCATTAACACTCCGTGAACACATGTGATCCTCACATCGCTACCATTCCCTCCGGTTGTCCCGATTTCTGTCACTTCGGGGCCATCGGTTCCGGACAGCGACATGTGTATACAACTTATAGGTAAGACCATAAACAATGATTATCTTCATGAAACAATAACATGTTCAGATCTGAGATCATGGCACTCGGGCCCTAGTGACAAGCATTAAGCATAACAAGTTGCAACAATATCATCAAAGTACCAATTACGGACACTAGGCACTATGCCCTAACAATCTTATGCTATTACATGACCAATCTCATCCAATCCCTACCATCCCCTTCGGCCTACAGCGGGGGAATTACTCACACATGGATGGGGGAAACATGGCTGGTTGATGTAGAGGCGTTGGCGGTGATGGCGGCGATGATCTCCTCCAATTCCCCGTCCCGGCGGAGTGCCAGAACGGAGAATTCTGGCTCCCGCGACGGAGTTTCGCGATGTGGTGGCGTTCTGGAGGGTTTCTGGCGACTTCGACTTCTCTCCATGCGTTTTTAGGTCGAGGCCGATAAATAGTCCGAAGGAGGGCGTCGGAGGCCGGCCGAGGGGGCCACACCACAGGGCCGCGCGGGCCCCCCTGGGCCGCGCCGCCCTATGGTGTGGGGCCCTCGGGCCTCCACCTGACTTGTCCTTCTGGCTCCGTTAGTTTCCTGGGAAAATAGGGCCTTCTGCATAAATTCCGAGGATTTTCCCGAAAGTTGGATTTCTGCACAAAAACGAGACACCAGAGCAGTTCTGCTGAAAACAGCGTTAGTCCGTGTTAGTTGCATCCAAAATACACAAATTAGAGGCAAAACAATAGCAAAAGTGTTCGGGAAAGTAGATACATTTTGGACGTATCAACTCCCCCCAAGCTTAGCTTATTGCTTGTCCTCAAGCAATTCAGTTAACAACTGAGCGATAAAAGAACTTTCACGAACACATTTGCTCATATGATGTATATATTCTCATGCTATGGCTAATACTTAAGCAATTCATAATGAGATACATGCAAATAAGATCATCTAACAGCTATGTCAATCATGGAGAGGTACCAACAATTAATAATAAGCATCATGAATCATGTATATAAGCAGGATTGCAATGTTCATAAGAGAGTATGATAAAGTGGTATCTCGCTTGCCTGTATTTGATTGGCAAAACATAAATGCCCGGGCACCTCTGGAGTTCATAGAAAGACTAGAAGTAGTGATTATCAAAAGATAAATGCATCAAAGTTATACCACAATCAATCATATTTTGAGACAAGCATATTATACTAAGAATGACAGTTGTGCTCTCAAGATAGTGCTCAAAGAAATAATGGAGACACAACATAAAAGTAAAAGATTGACCCTTCGCAGAGGGAAGCAGGGATTAACATGCGCTAGAGCTTTTCATTTTTATAAAGACAGGAGCAAAATTATTTTGAGAGGTGTTTGTTGTTGTCAACGAATGGCAATGGGTACACTAACTACCTCGCCAACCGAACTTTCAAGAGCGGCTCCCATGAATTATTGCATATTTATTTGGCACTCCTTCCAACCTTTCTTACACAAACCATGGCTAACCGAATCCTCGGGTGCCTGCCAACAATCTCATACCATGAAGGAGTGCCTTTTTATTTTAGTTTTATTATGATGATGACACTCCCCCAACCTTTGCTTACACAAGCCATGGCTAACCGAATCCTTCGGGTGCCGTCCATCAATCACAAACCATGGAGGAGTGTCTATTTAAGTTAATTAATTTGGGACTGGGAATCCCATTGCCAGCTCTTTTTGCAAAATTATTGGATAAGCGGATGCGCCACTAGTCCATATGAGAGTCCGTCAAAATTAAATGACAAGGTTGAAAGCTAAACACCACATATTTCCTCATGAGCTATGAAACATAAACACAAATTGAGAAACATTTTGAAGGTTTTAAAGGTAGCGCATGAGAATTTACTTGGAATGGTTTGAAATGCCATGCATAGGTATTTATGGTGGACACTTTTGGAACAACTTGGTTTTCAGGTGTTTGGAAGCACGAGCAGCGTTCCCGCTCAGTACAAGTGAAGGCTAGCAATAGACTAGGGAGCGACAAATCAAGAGAGCAGTAACTGTCATAATCATGCTTGCGGCAAAATAAATTAACGGAGGCATAAAAGTGATACAAGAACTCTAAAGCAATATAGATCATCGAGGCTTAATTGACTTTTTTGTTCAGTCATATGCATGCGTGAGCATGTGCCAAGTCGATATAAATGAATTATTCAGAGGAGGATACCACAATGCCATACTTACTTATGAATAAAACAATGCAAACAAACATACATGACATGCTACTCATATTAATAAATTGGAGCTAAACATGAGAGATCATGAACTACTAGACTTTCTCAAATAACATATACTTCACATGAACCAACTAAGCATGCTCATAGGGATGAGTATATGTACAAAAATGAAAACAAATAGGGTTCATACCAGCCTCTCACCACAATCCAATTGTTGTAGATCGTCATTATTGCCCTTTCACTTGTGTAGCTTGGATAATATGAAATGAAAACCACGCTCCAGCCACCAAAGACCATTGAACTCATAAAGAACTTTACAAAACAAAGAAGAACAGCAAATATTTTTGGTGTTTTCAAATTGCAAATAAGAACAAGAGGAAACAAACAAACAAAGCAAAATCTTTTTGGGTTTTCTTATAGCAAACTAGCAATAGCAAATAAAGCGAAACAAATGCAAGAAACCAAAGTAAACAAATGGTGAAGAGAAACAACAGAAATATTTTTGGTCTTTTTGTGTTTTGGGAAAGAAACAAAGCAAAAACAAGAAATAGCAAACTAAAAGAAACACAGAAAAGCGAGATGGCAGAAATCTGCCAAAACCTGACAGCAGTACAGAAATCGATTTTTACAAAAATCTTACGTTGCTCAGATCGAAAAGTGTTCAACTAATGAAAGTTAGATAACAACCTGGGGAACCTGCACAAAAATTGGCAGCTCAAAATGACGCTCTGCTATTTTTGAGAATTTTTACGGTAACGTTCCAGAATCTGTTTTCAGGCAGCACTTCCCCAAATATTATCTTCCTCTCATTAGAAAACCACTCAAATGAACAAAACAAGTATGTGCAAGTATCCAGCAACCATAATATGCAAAGAATGAGTGATGCCGGTATACCTTCCCCCAAGCTTAGGCTTTTGGCCTAAGTGGAGTTCAATCCCATCGATCCCATGAAGTAGTGTCTCCGTAATATGACGAAGATGGATCGTATTCCGGGTATGTGCTAGAAGAAGCACCCGGATATGTGACGGTGTGGTCGTAGGAGGCCCCGATGTCCTCGGAGTCATGTTGCTGGTGGAAGTCTTTTATCTTCAAATGCTCATCTACTTCCTCCTTAGTGCACGACTGATGGCGTGTAACTCACACGTTCGTTGGGAACCCCAAGAGGAAGGTATGATGCGCACAGCAGCAAGTTTTCCCTCAGAAAGAAACCAAGGTTTATCGAACCAGGAGGAGCCAAGAAGCACGTTGAAGGTTGATGGCGGCGGGATGTAGTGCGGCGCAACACCAGGGATTCCGGCGCCAACGTGGAACCTGCACAACACAACCAAAGTACTTTGCCCCAACGAAACAGTGAGGTTGTCAATCTCACCGGCTTGCTGTAACAAAGGATTAACCGTATTGTGTGGAAGATGATTGTTTGCAGAAAACAGTAGAACAGTATTGCAGTAGATTGTATTTCAGTAAAGAGAATTGGACCGGGGTCCACAGTTCACTAGAGGTGTCTCTCCCATAAGACAAACAGCATGTTGGGTGAACAAATTACAGTTGGGCAATTGACAAATAAAGAGAGCATGACAATGCACATACATATCATGATGAGTATAGTGAGATTTAATTGGGCATTACGACAAAGTACATAGACCGCCATCCAACTGCATCTATGCCTAAAAAGTCCACCTTCAGGTTATCATCCGAACCCCCTCCAGTATTAAGTTGCAAAGCAACAGACAATTGCATTAAGTATGGTGCGTAATGTAATCAACAACTACATCCTTAGACATAGCATCAATGTTTTATCCCTAGTGGCAACAGCACAACACAACCTTAGAACTTTCACATCAGTCCCAGGTGTCAATGCAGGCATGAACCCACTATCGAGCATAAGTACTCCCTCTTGGAGTTACAAGCATCTACTTGGCCAGAGCATCTACTAGTAACGGAAAGCATGCAAGATCATAAACAACACGTAGATATAACTTTGATAATCAACATAACAAGTATTCTCTATTCATCGGATCCCAACAAACGCAACATATAGAATTACAGATAGATGATCTTGATCATGTTAGGCAGCTCACAAGATCCGACAATGATAGCACAATGGGGAGAAGACAACCATCTAGCTACTGCTATGGACCCATAGTCCAGGGGTAGACTACTCACACATCACACCGGAGGCGACCATGGCGGCGTAGAGTCCTCCGGAGATGATTCCCCTCTCCGGCAGGTGCCGGAGGCGATCTCCTGGATCCCCGAGATGGGATCGGCGTTGGCGGCGTCTCTGGAAGGTTTTCCGTATCGTGGCTCTCGGTGCTTGGGGTTTCGTCACGGAGGCTTTAAGTAGGCGGAAGGGCAAGTCAAGAGGCGGCACGGGGGGCCCACACCATAGGCCGGCGCGGCCAAGGGTGGGGCCGCGCCGCCCTAGGGTTTGGCCACCCCGTGGCCCCTCTTCGTTTCGTCTTCGGACTTCTGGAAGCTTCGTGGAAAAATAGGCCCCTGGGCTTTGATTTCGTCCAATTCCGAGAATATTTCCTTACTAGGATTTCTGAAACCAAAAACAGCAGAAAACAAAGAATCGGCACTTCGGCATCTTGTTAATAGGTTAGTTCCAGAAAATGCACGAATATGACATAAAGTGTGCATAAAACATGTAGATAACATCAATAATGTGGCATGGAACATAAGAAATTATCGATACGTCGGAGACGTATCAGCATCCCCAAGCTTAGTTCTGCTCGTCCCGAGCAGTAAAGCGATAACACAGATAATTTCTGAGTGACATGCCATCATAATCTTGATCATACTATTTGTAAAGCATATGTAGTGAATGCAGCGATCAAAACAATGTATATGACATGAGTAAACAAGTGAATCATAAAGCAAAGACTTTTCATGAATAGCACTTCAAGACAAGCATCAATAAGTCTTGCATAAGAGTTAACTCATAAAGCAATAATTCATAGTAAAAGCATTGAAGCAACACAAAAGAAGATTAAGTTTCAGCGGTTGCTTTCAACTTGTAACATGTATATCTCATGGATATTGTCAACATAGAGTAATATAATAAGTGCAATAAGCAAGTATGTAGGAATCAATGCACAGTTCACACAAGTGTTTGCTTCTTGAGGTGGAGAGAAATAGGTGAACTGACTCAACATTGAAAGTAAAAGAATGGTCCTCCATAGAGGAAAAGCATCGATTGCTATATTTGTGCTAGAGCTTTGATTTTGAAAACATGAAACAATTTTGTCAACGGTAGTAATAAAGCATATGCATCATGTAAATTATATCTTATAAGTTGCAAGCCTCATGCATAGTGTACCAATAGTGCCCGCACCTTGTCCTAATTAGCTTGGACTACCTGGATTATCACCGCAATACATATGCTTTAACCAAGTTTCACAAAGGGGTACCTCTATGCCACCTGTACAAAGGTCTAAGGAGAAAGCTCGCATTTGGATTTCTCGCTTTTGATTATTCTCAACTTAGACATCCATACCGGGACAACATAGACAACAGATAATGGACTCCTCTTTTAATGCTTTAAGCATTCAACAATAATTAATTCTTTTCTCATTAGAGATTTGAGGATGTTTGTCCAAAACTGAAACTTCCACCATGGATCATGGCTTTAGTTAGCGGCCCAATGTTCTTCTCTAACAATATGCATGCTCAAACCATTCAACTCAGTGTTGATCGCCCTTACTTCAGACAAGACGAACATGCATAGCAACTCACATGAAATTCAACAATGAATAGT
This sequence comes from Lolium perenne, assembly GCF_019359855.2. Lineage (NCBI taxonomy): Eukaryota > Viridiplantae > Streptophyta > Magnoliopsida > Poales > Poaceae > Lolium > Lolium perenne. The sequence continues at coordinate 133,651,246 of NC_067245.2, forward strand.
TGATGGCGTCCCCAGTAAACATGGTTATCGCACAACAAGCAACTTAATAAGAGATAAAGTGCATAATTACATATTCAATACCACAATAGTTTTTAAGCTATTTGTCCCATGAGCTATATATTGCAAAGGTGAATGATGGAATTTTAAAGGTAGCACTCAAGCAATTTACTTTGGAATGGCGGAAAATACCATGTAGTAGGTAGGTATGGTGGACACAAATGGCATAGTGGTTGGCTCAAGTATTTTGGATGCATGAGAAGTATTCCCTCTCGATACAAGGTTTAGGCTAGCAAGGCTTATTTGAAACAAACACAAGGATGAACCGGTGCAGCAAAACTCACATAAAAGACATATTGAAAACATTATAAGACTCTACACCGTCTTCCTTGTTGTTCAAACTCAATACTAGAAATTATCTAGACCTTAGAGAAACCAAATATGCAAACCAAATTTTAGCATGCTCTATGTATTTCTTCATTAATGGGTGCAAAGCATATGATGCAAGAGCTTAATCATGAGCACAACAATTGCCAAGTATCACATTACCCAAGACATTAATAACAATTACTACATGTATCATTTTCCAATTCCAACCATATAACAATTTAACGAAGGAGAAACTTCGCCATGAATACTATGAGTAGAGCCTAAGGACATACTTGTCCATATGCTACAGCGGAGCGTGTCTCTCTCCCATAAAGTGAATGCTAGGATCCATTTTATTCAAACAAAACAAAAAACAAAAACAAACCGACGCTCAAAGAAAAAGCACATAAGATGTGATGGAATAAAAATATAGTTTCAGGGGAGGAACCTGATAATGTTGTCGATGAAGAAGGGGATGCCTTGGGCATCCCCAAGCTTAGACGCTTGAGTCTTCTTAATATATGCAGGGGTGAACCACCGGGGCATCCCCAAGCTTAGAGCTTTCACTCTCCTTGATCATGTTGCATCATACTCCTCTCTTGATCCTTGAAAACTTCCTCCACACCAAACTCGAAACAACTCATTAGAGGGTTAGTGCACAATATAAATTGACATATTCAGAGGTGACACAATCATTCTTAACACTTCTGGACATTGCATAATGCTACTGGACATTAGTGGATCAAAGAAATTCATCCAACATAGCAAAAGAGGCAATGCGAAATAAAAGGCAGAATCTGTCAAAACAGAACAGTTCGTATTGACGAATTTTAAAATGGCACCAGACTTGCTCAAATGAAAATGCTCAAATTGAATGAAAGTTGCGTACATATCTGAGGATCATGCACGTAAATTGGCTTAATTTTCTGAGCTACCTACAGGGAGGTGGACCCAGATTCGTGACAGCAAAGAAATCTGGAACTGCGCAGTAATCCAAATCTAGTACTTACTTTTCTATCAACGGCTTAACTTGGCACAACAAAACACAAAACTAAGATAAGGAGAGGTTGCTACAGTAGTAAACAACTTCCAAGACACAAAATAAAAACAAAGTACTGTAGGTAAAAAAACATGGGTTGTCTCCCATAAGCTCTTTTCTTTAACGCCTTTCAGCTAGGCGCAGAAAGTGTGTATCAAGTATTATCAAGAGACGAAGTGTCAACATCATAATTTGTTCTCATAATAGAATCAAAAGGTAACTTCATTCTCTTTCTAGGGAAGTGTTCCATACCTTTCTTGAGAGGAAATTGATATTTTATATTACCTTCCTTCATATCAATAATAGCACCAACAGTTCGAAGAAAAGGTCTTCCCAATATAATGGGACAAGATGCATTGCATTCAATATCCAAGACAACAAAATCAACAGGAACAAGGTTATTGTTAACGGTAATGCGAACATTATCAACTTTACCCAAAGGTTTCTTTGTAGAATGATCAGCAAGATTAACATCCAAATAACAATTTTTCAGCGGTGGCAAGTCAAGCATATCATAAATTTTCTTAGGCATAACAGAAATACTTGCACCAAGATCACATAAAGCATTACAATCAAAATCTTTAACCTTCATCTTAATGATGGGCTCCCAACCATCCTCTAGCTTTTTAGGAATAGAGGCTTCACGCTCTAGTTTCTCTTCTCTAGCTTTTATGAGAGCATTTGTAATATGATGTGTAAAGGCCAAATTTATAGCACTAGCATTAGGACTTTTAGCAAGTTTTTGCAAGAACTTTATAACTTCAGAGATGTGGCAATCATCAAAATTCAAACCATTATAATCTAAAGCAATGGGATCATCATCCCCAATGTTGGAAAAAATTTCAGCAGCTTTATCACAGGCAGTTTCAGCAGTTTTAGCAGTTTCAGGCAGTTTTTCGCGCTTTGCATTAGAAGTGGAAACATTGCTAACACCAATTCTTTTATTATTAGTAGGAGGTGCAGCAATATGTGTAGCATTAGCATTACTAGTGGTGGTAATAGTCCAAACTTTAGCTACATTCTTCTCTTTAGCTAGTTTTTCATTTTCTTCTCTATCCCACCTAGCACGCAGTTCAGCCATTAATCTTATATTCTCATTAATTCTAACTTGAATGGCATTTGCTGTAGTAACAATTTTATTATGATGATTCTCATTAGGCAAAACTTTTGATTTCAAAAGATCAACATCAGCAGCAAGACTATCGACTTTAGAAGCAAGTATATCAATTTTCCCAAGCTTTTCTTCAACAGATTTGTTAAAAGCAGTTTGTGTACTAATAAATTCTTTAAGCATGGCTTCAAGTCCAGGGGGTGTGTTCCTATTATTATTGTAAGAATTCCCATAAGAATTAGCATAGCCGTTGCCATTATTATAAGGATATGGCCTATAGTTGTTACTAGAATTGTTCCGGTAAGCATTGTTGTTGAAATTATTATTTTTAATGAAGTTTACATCAACATGTTCTTCTTGTGCAACCAATGAAGCTAACGGAACATTATTAGGATCAATATTAGTCCTATCATTCACAAGCATAGACATAATAGCATCAATCTTATCACTCAAGGAAGAGGTTTCTTCGACAGAATTTACCTTCTTACCTTGTGGAGCTCTTTCCGTGTGCCATTCAGAGTAGTTGATCATCATATTATCAAGAAGCTTTGTTGCTTCACCAAGAGTGATGGACATAAAGGTACCTCCAGCAGCTGAATCCAATAAATTCCGTGAAGAAAAATTTAGTCCTGCATAGAAGGTTTGGATGATCATCCAAGTAGTCAGTCCATGGGTTGGGCAATTTTTAACCAAAGATTTCATTCTTTCCCAAGCTTGAGCAACATGTTCAGTATCTAATTGTTTAAAATTCATTATGCTACTCCTCAAAGATATAATTTAAGCAGGGGGATAATATCTACCAATAAAAGCATCCTTGCATTTAGTCCATGAATCAATACTATTCTTAGGCAGAGATAGCAACCAATCTTTAGCTCTTCCTCTTAATGAGAAAGGGAACAATTTTAGTTTAATAATATCACCATCTACATCTTTATATTTTTGCATTTCACATAGTTCAACAAAATTATTAAGATGGGCAGCAGCATCATCAGAACTAACACCAGAAAATTGCTCTCGCATAACAAGATTCAGTAAAGCAGGTTTAATTTCAAAGAATTCTGCTGTAGTAGCAGGTGGAGCAATAGGTGTGCATAAGAAATCATTATTATTTGTGGTTGTGAAGTCACACAACTTAGTATTTTCAGCGTTGGCCATTTTAGCAACAGTAAATAAAGCAAACTAGATAAAGTAAATGCAAGTAACTAATTTTTTTGTGTTTTTGATATAGCAAACAAGATAGCAAATAAAGTAAAACTAGCAACTAATTTTTTTGTATTTTGATTTAGTGCAGCAAACAAAGTAGTAAATAAAACTAAGCAAGACAAAAACAAAGTAAAGAGATTGAGAAGTGGAAACTCCCCTTGCAGCGTGTCTTGATCTCCCCGGCAACGGCGCCAGAAAAAGAGCTTGATGGCGTGTAACTCACACGTTCGTTGGGAACCCCAAGAGGAAGGTATGATGCGCACAGCAGCAAGTTTTCCCTCAGAAAGAAACCAAGGTTTATCGAACCAGGAGGAGCCAAGAAGCACGTTGAAGGTTGATGGTGGCGGGATGTAGTGCGGCGCAACACCAGGGATTCCGGCGCCAACGTGGAACCTGCACAACACAACCAAAGTACTTTGCCCCAACGAAAGCAGTGAGGTTGTCAATCTCACCGGCTTGCTGTAACAAAGGATTAACCGTATTGTGTTGAAGATGATTGTTTGCAGAAAACAGTAGAACAAGGATTGCAGTAGATTGTATTTCAGTAAAGAGAATTGGACCGGGGTCCACAGTTCACTAGAGGTGTCTCTCCCATAAGACAAACAGCATGTTGGGTGAACAAATTACAGTTGGGCAATTGACAAATAAAGAGAGCATGACAATGCACATACATATCATGATGAGTATAGTGAGATTTAATTGGGCATTACGACAAAGTACATAGACCGCCATCCAACTGCATCTATGCCTAAAAAGTCCACCTTAAGGTTATCATCCGAACCCCCTCCAGTATTAAGTTGCAAAGCAACAGACAATTGCATTAAGTATGGTGCGTAATGTAATCAACAACTACATCCTTAGACATAGCATCAATGTTTTATCCCTAGTGGCAACAGCACAACACAACCTTAGAACTTTACATCCGTCCCGGGTGTCAATGCGAGGCATGAACCCACTATCGAGCATAAGTACTCCCTCTTGGAGTTACAAGCATCTACTTGGCCAGAGCATCTACTAGTAACGGAAAGCATGCAAGATCATAAACAACACGTAGATATAACTTTGATAATCAACATAACAAGTATTCTCTATTCATCGGATCCCAACAAACGCAACATATAGAATTACAGATAGATGATCTTGATCATGTTAGGCAGCTCACAAGATCCGACAATGATAGCACAATGGGGAGAAGACAACCATCTAGCTACTGCTATGGACCCATAGTCCAGGGGTAGACTACTCACACATCACACCGGAGGCGACCATGGCGGCGTAGAGTCCTCCGGGAGATGATTCCCCTCTCCGGCAGGGTGCCGGAGGCGATCTCCTGGATCCCCCGAGATGGGATCGGCGTTGGCGGCGTCTCTGGAAGGTTTTCCGTATCGTGGCTCTCGGTACTGGGGGTTTCGTCACGGAGGCTTTAAGTAGGCGGAAGGGCAAGTCAAGAGGCGGCACGGGGGGCCCACACCATAGGCCGGCGCGGCCAGGGGTGGGGCCGCGCCGCCCTAGGGTTTGGCCACCCCGTGGCCCCTCTTCGTTTCTTCTTCGGACTTCTGGAAGCTTCGTGGAAAAATAGGCCCCTGGGCTTTGATTTCGTCCAATTCCGAGAATATTTCCTTACTAGGATTTCTGAAACCAAAAACAGCAGAAAACAGCAACTGGCACTTCGGCATCTTGTTAATAGGTTAGTTCCAGAAAATGCACGAATATGACATAAAGTGTGCATAAAACATGTAGATAACATCAATAATGTGGCATGGAACATAAGAAATTATCGATACGTCGGAGACGTATCAACGACCATGATTGCCTGTCAATACTTAACAAACCTAGTTGGGGAAGAGGGATTTCCTTCTCCTCCCCGTCAGAAAACAACATTCTATACACCATATTATCTAAAGTAGAATCAGTGGTAACAAAATGATGACTCTTCATAGCAACAATATCAAGTTTCCTAGGGGCCAATGGCACATCATTAGGATCAATAGGAAGATTTAGATATGTTAAAACGCGCAGTGCAATGGTTCCTCCAAAAATAGGCCCCCTGGTAGTCAGGCGGCGAGCAATAAGAGCACCAAGGTGATAAGATGTTTGACCAGTAAGTGCAATATTCAAGAAAGCAAGATGGTAACTAGAAATGTTGCTAGTGTTCTCCCTACCAAGAATGCTAGTAGCAATGTAGTATGCAAAATACTTAATGGCGGGGAGTTGAATATTCCTTATCTTGCCACGCTGAATGGTGCGACAATCATCATCGGTAATCCCTCGATAGAGCTCCAACAAGTCCCGGGGGTTGTCATCAATCCTACTTGCTGTACCTACAGGGGCAATATCCAAGGCACGACAAAAATCCTTCAATTGCATAGTAACAGGATTACCATAGATCCTGAATGCAACCGTTGGCTCATATTGTTTGTTGTTGAACTGGAAACTCTCGACGAAGATTTTGGTGAGCAAGTAGTATTGCTCCCTTTCATCTCCCATATAGGTGGTTAACCCTGCCCTGTTGACAAGGGTTAAGAAATCCTCCAATATCCCTGCATTCCTTAGAAAATCATAGCATGGAAAAGTAGAAGCATTAGGAGGCCCGTTGTCCTCTTCGGGCGCAAAGCTAGGCGCGATGATGTCTTCATTGTATGATCGCCTAATCCGCGTGGCGGCCCTAGAAGGCCTCCCGGTGCTGGTTGTCCCTTTCTTGAACAACTCTCCAAAGTTGAACTTCTTCATAGCTTCTCTGAAATTTTCAACAAATGATATAAAAATTTGATTTGGTGACATATAATTGAGAGAAACTACCACAGGAACTTGCTAGAGTACTAATCATGCATCAAAACTAGTTTCTACCACTTAGAACAAGCATGCAAGCTCACTAAACATGTTACCTACAGCAGCAAAATATTCAAGATATACTCAACCAAACAAAATTCTACTTGGATGGGTGGAGGAGTCACATACCAAGGAGCAAATGTGCCAAATTTCAGCAGGAAATCTGGGCTGAGCAAAGAGATCGAGAAATCTGGAGCTCTGGAGCAAAAACGCGAAAGAGAGGAACTTGATACGAGTTTTTTCGGGAGAGAGAAGGTGCTGGGAGAAAGAGATGACAAAGTGGGGCAAAGGGGGGCCCACACCACATGGTGGCGCGGCCACCTCCTTGGCCGCGCCGGCCTGTGGTTTGGCGCCCTCTTGTGCCCCACAGGTCATCCTCTGGTGCTCCCAGGTGCCTCGTCGAAAAATAGGACCAACGGTATAATTTTTGTGAATTTTTGAAAACTTTGAAAAATGCACATTTCTGGGTATTTAGTTTGTTATTACTGGCCAGGAAATTTTTTGAAATCTTCAAATAACTAAGGAACTTTGCAAATTAAAAATGCTACAGCAACTAGAGCAAGTGGAGGAGGAAAGAGATGTTGTTTACCCTCTCTATGCATGTAAAAGGTATTTGTTAACAAGGTTGATCAAGTCTTGTCACCAAATAAATTTTACATAGCATAAGAAGAAATAAACCTCAAATCAATCATGTTACCTTGAATTGTATTGATATGGATCCAATCACGAGAGTTTGATATTCTTCTTTAGGCTCATATATAGGACAATCAATAGTTCCCACTTTGATAGTTCTCACATTAGAAATAGTATTAACTCCACACGCTTTCTCAATCCTCTTGGGGAAATAAACGGTATGTTCCCTATCATCAACATTGAAAGTAACCTTCCCTTTATTGCAATCAATAACAGCCCCTGCGGTGTTAAGAAAAGGTCTCCCAAGAATAATAGACATATTATCATCTTCAGGCATTTCCAACACAACAAAATCAGTTAATATCAAGCAGTTAGTAGTAACTTGAACAGGAACATTCTCACATATACCAACAGGAATAGCAGTAGATTTATCAGCCATTTGCAAAGATATATCAGTAGGTATCAACTTATCTAAGTAAAGTCTCTTATAAAGAGAAAAAGGCATAACACTAACACCGGCTCCCAAGTCACATAGAGCAGTTTTAACATAATTATTCTTGATAGAACAAGGAATAGTAGGTATACCTGGGTCGCCCAACTTCTTTGGAATTTTGCCATTGAAAGAGTAATTAGCAAGCATAGTGGAAATTTCCTCATTGGGGATTTTCCTTTTGTTAGTAACAATATCTTTCATATACTTTGAATAAGGAGGCAATTTAATAGCATCAGTCAAAGGGATTTGCAAGAATAAAGGTTTCATCCAATCGCAAAATTTATTATAGTGTTCTTCTTCCTTTGATTTTAGTTTCTTAGCAGGAAAAGACATTTGATTTTGCACCCAAGGTTCTCTTTCATTACCATGTTTCTCAGCAATAAAGTCTTCTTTAGTGTACTTTTTATTTTTAGCATGCTTTTCAGGTTCTTCTTCAACCTCTTCTTTATCAGGAGTATCATTCTTATCATTATCATTATCATGTTCATTACCACTTTCAGTTTCAGCATCAGAAATAGAAATACTATTAGGATCATTAACAGGTTCAGAGGATTCTACAACATTTTTATGTTTCTTCTTCTTTTTCTTCTTAGAATGAGCACTAGGTTCAATGCGTTGAGAATCTTGTTCAATTCTTTTGGGATGCCCTTCAGGATATAGAGGATCCTGGGTAGAGACACCACCTCTAGTTGTTACTTCATAAGCATGTTTCTCTTTAGAATTATTCCCTAACAAGTCATTTTGCACTTTAGTGAGTTGATCAATTTGAGTTTGAATCATATGAAAATGTTTAACAAGCATCTTAACATCATTGGAGGTTCTCTCCACAATATCATGCAATTCACTAATAGCTCGAGAATTTTCCATTAAGTGATTCTCTACTCTCATATTAAAATTTTCTTGCTTAACAATATAATTATCAAACTCATCTAAGCATTGTGCAGGAGGCTTTGAATACGGAATATCCTCCCTAGTAAAGCGTTGAAGGGAGTTTACCTCAATCATGGATGAAGGGGGAATTATCTCACATATATCTTCTATAGGAGGTAAATTCTTCACATCTTCAGATTTAATACCTTTCTCCTTGAGAGACTTCTTGGCTTCCCTCATATCTTCATCATTCAATTTAATTAAACCCCTCTTCTTCAATATTGGCGTTGGAGTTGGTTCAGGCGTAGTCCAATCATCATGATTCCGGCTTATTTTAGCCAATAATTCTTCAGCGTCGTCTGGAGTTCTTTTCCTGAAAACACAACCAGCACAACTATCCAGGTATGCCCTAGACTCAATGGTTAGTCCACTATAAAATATATCAAGTAAATCATGCTTTTCCAGATCATGCTCAGGCCGAGCTCTAATAAGAGAGCAAAATCTCGCCCAAGCCTCAGGCAATTTCTCTTCATCTCCCTGGTCAAAATTATAAATTCTCTGCAAAGCAATATGTTGAGCACTAGCAGGAAAGTATTTGCGGAAGAAAACATCAAGCAATTCTTTTGGACTTTTAATAGAATTAGGTGGCAAATTATTATACCAAGTTTTAGCGTCATCCTTTAATGAGAATGGAAATTTTTTAGCAACAAAGTAAGTACGCATCTTGACATCATCAGAAAACAAGCTACTAAGAGTAGATAACTCAGTCATGTGTTCAACAGCACTTTCTTTTTCAGTACCACAAAAGGGTGTTTTCTCAACAATAGCTATATGAGATAGATCAAGAGAAAAATCATAATCTTTATCCCTAATGTTTATAGGAGATGTGGCAAACTTAGGATCAGGAGACAGTTTATATCTAACAGCATGTTCTGCAAGCAACTTTTTAATTTTTCTTGCATCAGTAGTAGCATTGCATTTTTCAATAAAATCATCATTAAGCTCCACATAATCTTCATCAAGATCATCACTAAAATAATCAAGTTCATGTGAACTAACAGGTGTAGTAGCATTAGGAGTTTCAGTGTTTTCAATTTGTCTAGACCTAGCAATTGTAGCATCTAGAAAAGATCCCAATGAACCACTATCATCAAGCACAGCAGAAACATTATCAATATTATGAGAGTTTTCAGATTCAGCAGACGTACCAGCATGTGAAGCATGCGGCGGTGAAACAAGTTTATCAATCACAGATGGTTAATCAAGTGTAGCGGAGGTACTCAGAATTGTACCTTTTCTTGTAGTGGATGGCAATATGGCGATCTTAGTATCGCGAGGTTTACCCATGACGGAGAATTTGCAGCGAACAATATCAATCCAAGTGAACTTCCAAATAAAGCTATGCTCCCCGGCAACGGCGCCAGAAAATAGTCTTGATGACCCACAAATATAGGGGATCGCAACAGTCTTCGAGGGAAGTAAAACCCAATTTATTGATTCGACACAAGGGGAGACAAAGAACACTTGGAAGCCTTAACAGCGGAGTTGTCAATTCAGCTGCACCTGGAAACAGACTTGCTCGCAAGAGTTTATCAGTAGTAACAGTTTTATGGCAGTAGCAGTAGTGAAATAACAGCAGCAGAGTAACAGAGACAGCAGTAGTGATTTTAGTAAACAGCAGGATTAAAATACTGTAGGCACGGGGACGGATGACGGGCGTTGCATGGATGAGAGAAACTCATGTAACAATCATAGCAGGGCATTTGCAGATAATAATAAAACGGTGTCCAAGTACAAAGCAATCAATAGGCATGTGTTCCATATTTAGTCGTGCGTGCTCGCAATGAGAAACTTGCACAACATCTTTTGTCCTACCAGCCGGTGGCAGCCGGGCCTCAAGGGAAACTACTGGATATTAAGGTACTCCTTTTAATAAAGTACCGGAGCAAAGCATTAACACTCCGTGAACACATGTGATCCTCACATCGCTACCATTCCCTCCGGTTGTCCCGATTTCTGTCACTTCGGGGCCATCGGTTCCGGACAGCGACATGTGTATACAACTTATAGATAAGACCATAAACAATGATTATCTTCATGAAACAATAACATGTTCAGATCTGAGATCATGGCACTCGGGCCCTAGTGACAAGCATTAAGCATAACAAGTTGCAACAATATCATCAAAGTACCAATTACGGACACTAGGCACTATGCCCTAACAATCTTATGCTATTACATGACCAATCTCATCCAATCCCTACCATCCCCTTCGGCCTACAGCGGGGGAATTACTCACACATGGATGGGGGAAACATGGCTGGTTGATGTAGAGGCGTTGGCGGTGATGGCGGCGATGATCTCCTCCAATTCCCCGTCCCGGCGGAGTGCCAGAACGGAGACTTCTGGCTCCCGCGACGGAGTTTCGCGATGTGGCGGCGTTCTGGAGGGTTTCTGGCGACTTCGACTTCTCTCCGTGCGTTTTTAGGTCGAGGCCGATAAATAGTCCGAAGGAGGGCGTCGGAGGCCGGCCGAGGGGGCCACACCACAGGGCCGCGCGGGCCCCCCCTGGGCCGCGCCGCCCTATGGTGTGGGGCCCTCGGGCCTCCACCTGACTTGTCCTTCTGGCTCCGTTAGTTTCCTGGGAAAATAGGGCCTTCTGCATAAATTCCGAGGATTTTCCCGAAAGTTGGATTTCTGCACAAAAACGAGACACCAGAGCAGTTCTGCTGAAAACAGCGTTAGTCCGTGTTAGTTGCATCCAAAATACACAAATTAGAGGCAAAACAATAGCAAAAGTGTTCGGGAAAGTAGATACGTTTTGGACGTATCAAAGACCAACGGTGCAACATCTTCCAAACCCGTGCCGGTATTGGTGGCAAGTCGATCAAGGTCATCATCGATGGAGGAAGTTGCCATAACCTTGCTAGCACCGAATTGTGTGAGAAGCTCAACCTCACCCTCCGCAAGCATCCTCATCCTTACCATATCCAATGGTTGAGTGACAAGGGCAACGTCAAGATACAACATACCGTCACCGTCAACTTCAAGATTGGACCTTATGAGGACACTATTGAGTGTGACGTGGTGCCCATGACGGTGTGCCACATGTTGCTTGGTCGCCCTTGGCAATTTGACAAGAAGGCTATACATGATGGACACTCCAATGCATACACCTTCAAGGTCAAGGACAAGAAGTTTGAGTTACACCCGATGACTCCTAGCCAAATCATCGCGGATAATGCAAAGGCTTTAGCGAGGGCACAACTCCGCACCCACCATAGTGAGATGAGAGGAGAAGGAGCGACCCACCAAAAAGATAGTGAGCACCACAAGCCATATATGAGCGAGACAAAGAGTGTCCTACTAGCCACCATGAGTGAGTGGAGAGAGGTCCAAGAGAATCCATCCACCATATTGCACTATGTGCTCATTTGCAAGGGACCATCATCGGCGACTAACGACTTAACCAACATTCCTTCGTCTTTGTTATCTCTTTTGAAGGAGTTTCAAGACATCTTCCCCGACGAGCTCCCTCATGGACTTCCACCGCTTCGAGGCATAGAGCACCGCATCGACCTCATACCCGGCTCTCCGCTTCCAAACCGTGCCGCCTACCGCACCAACCCCGAAGACACAAAGGAGATCCAACGCCAAATACAAGATCTCCTCGCCAAAGGGTACGTTCGTGAAAGCCTTAGCCGTTGTGCGGTTCCCGTGATTCTTGTGCCTAAACCGGATGAGACGCAACGAATGTGTATGGATTGTCGCCCCATCAATGCCATTACCGTTCGCTACCGACATCCCATTCCGCGTTTAGATGACATGCTTGATGAGTTAAGTGGTGCCACGATTTTCTCTAAAGTCGATTTGCATAGTGGCTACCACCAAATTCGCATGGCAATTGGTGATGAATGGAAAACGGCATTCAAGACCAAGCTTGGTCTCTATGAATGGCTTGTTATGCCTTTTGGTCTCTCCAATGCTCCATCCACTTTTATACGTCTTATGAATCATATATTGCGACCTCTCATTGGCAAAAGTGTGGTTGTCTATTTTGATGATATTCTCATTTATAGCAAAAATCTCGAGGACCATGTGCAACATGTGAGAGAGGTCTTATGCATCTTGCGTCATGAGAAGCTTTATGCCAACCTCCCCAAGTGCACCTTTGCTCAAAACAAGTTGGTTTTCCTTGGATTTGTGGTTTCCGCTAATGGGATTGAAGTTGATTCTTCCAAGGTGGAGTCCATCCACAATTGGCCTACTCCTACAAATGTTGGTCAAGTCCAAAGTTTTCATGGAATTACCAGTTTTTACCGCCGCTTTGTGAAAGATTTTAGCACCATTGCTTGCCCTTTGAATGAACTTACCAAAAAGAATGTTCCGTTTGTTTGGGGCAAGGCCCAACAAAATGCTTTTGATGAGTTGAAGAAACGCCTTACCGAAGCTCCCCTTCTTGTCCTTCCAAACTTTGCAAAAACTTTTGAGATTGAGTGTGATGCGAGTGGACTTGGTATTGGTGGCGTTCTTATGCAAGAGGGCAAACCCGTGGCATATTATAGTGAGAAGTTGGATGGCGCACGCCTCGACTATCCTATTTATGACAAGGAGCTCTATGCTTTGGTTCGTGTTCTTGAAGTTTGGCAACACTATCTTTGGCCAAAAGAGTTTATCATTCATTCCGACCATGAGTCTTTGAAGTATTTGAAAAGCCAACACAACTTGAACAAACGACATGCAAAATGGGTCGAGTTCATTGAGTCCTTCCCATATGTAATCAAATACAAGAAGGGCAAGGACAATGTAGTGGCGGATGCTCTTTCCCGCAAAAACACCCTTTTGCTTACTCGCTTGGATTTTCATGTTTTGGGACTTGAAGAGATCAAAGAACTCTATCCTTCCGATTCTTTCTTTGCACCGATATTTGAAAAGTGTTCCGTTGAAAGAGGAGTGGATGATTTCTATTTGCATGATGGCTACTTGTTTAAAGCTAACAAGATTTGCATTCTCGAGTCTTCTCTTCGAAAGTTGCTTTTGCAAGAGTCACATGGAGGTGGCATTATGGGACACTTTGGACGTGACAAGACACTCGTGATGTTATCCACTCATTACTATTGGCCAAAGATGAAGCGGGATGTGGAGCGCCTATGCAACCGTTGCACTACATGCCTTCAAGCTAAGTCCACCACCAACCCTTATGGTCTTTACACACCATTGCCTATTCCATATGCACCATGGACCGATATAAGCATGGATTTTGTACTAGGGTTGCCTCGCACCAAACATGGTCATGATTCGATCTTTGTGGTAGTGGATAGGTTCTCTAAGATGGCACATTTCATACCTTGCCATAAGACCGATGATGCTTCACACATTGCTTCATTGTTTTTCAGGGAAATTGTCCGCCTACACGGAATACCGGCAAGCATTGTGTCGGATCGAGACGCCAAGTTCATGAGCTATTTATGGAAGTCACTCATGGCAAAGTTTGGAGTGAAGCTCTTATTCTCATCATCCTCCCACCCGCAAACGGACGGACAAACGGAAGTGGTCAATAGAAGCCTCTCAACTCTTCTATGCATCCTCGTGAAGAAAAACTTGAAGTCATGGGAAGAGTGATGAGGTCTAAGACCCCGGGTGTGGCCCGATCTCGCGGATTGACTTCGAAACCAAGGGGGAAGATGGGAAAACGCGAGGAACACGAAGAACACGGCGATGAACACGAGGAACTCCGAGACTCACGCACACACACACCCCGATACACCCGATGCTTACCTCCGTGGCTCGATGGACCACGCCAATAGAATCTTCGAGGAAGAGACACGCGGTAGAATTCCCCGGGGAGAGATTGGGATTGGAGAAGAAGAGCTTGGTGAGGGAGAGAGAGTATCTTGTACTAGAATCTCACTCAACAAGTTCCAAATCAACAACCAAGGTGCCTTGATTACAGAGGGATGATGCCCAAGGGAGACTAAGCTCAAATTTAGGTTTGAGTTCAAAACAAGTCTAACCCTAATCTGGAGGAAGGGGTGAGGTACTTATAGGTCCAGATTCGTACAGGGGTAAAATCGGCACTACATAAATTATCCTGGTCCATAGATGCGAAATCAACGGCTGAGATGAAGTCAACAGGGGCTTGGCCGGCAGTGCCGGTGATGATTGGCCGGCAGTGCCGGTGGGGCCGGCAGTGCCGCTGGTCAGAGGACGGCAGTGCCGCTGGTCACGTCTTCCGCTGGAGAGGCCGGCAGCGATGCAGTGTCGAGGGGCGGCAGTGCCGGGGTGAGCAGGCCGGCAGCTGCCGGTTGCTTGAGGCCGGCAGTGCCGGGTGAGCAGGCCGGCAGCGATGCCGGTGCCTGGAGGCCGGCAGTGCCGGCCCTGGGGGGCGTCCTTCGGCGGCCACTCTTCTCCTCCTCCTTCCTTGTCCATCTTCGGGTCTGCTGCGACTTCCTTCTCTCGAGGTTCATATCTGATAACACAAAGCATATCGGCCTGAGGTAGTAGTCCATCCAATGGGGTATCAAGATCAAGGGTAGTGAGGAGTGAGTTCACCTTATCATGTAGCGCTTTGACTCGGGCTCGTGTCATCGGTCCACTTGGGGGACTTGTTGGTCTTGGTGTGGAGGTGACCGAAGGCCACCCCGCATCATCTCCCCCCCCTTGGGAAAGAGTCGTCCTCGACTCTTGTTCCTCTCCATCTTCATGATATGGCGACAAGTCCGCAACGTTGAAGGTGTTGCTCACCAAGTACTTGGAGGTGGGAATGTCGATGACGTAAGCGTTGTTGTTGATGCGTTTGAGAACCTTGAAGGGGCCATCTCCTCTTGGCTTGAGTTTGGAGTTGCGTTCACGAGGGAACCGTTCCTTCCGGAGGTGGATCCAAACGAGGTCTCCTTGAAATATCCTTTCCTTCTTCTTGGCGTTGAGGCGGGCAGCTTGACGAAGCACATGTTCTTGTATGGTTGCCCTTGTCTCTTCATGTAGTTTCTTCACGTCGGCGGCGCGCTTGGCGAAGTCCATGTTCGTCCGCTCATGAAGGGGAAGTGGTAGTATGTCGAGTGGCGTGAGCGGCTCGAACCCGTAGACGACCATGAATGGGCTCCTTGATGTAGTCGAGTGCTTGGTGCGGTTGTAGGCGAACTCCGCGTGTGGGATGCATTCCTCCCATGACTTCAAGTTTTTCTTCACGAGGATGCGTAGGAGGGTGGAGAGGCTTCGATTGACCACTTCCGTTTGGCCGTCCGTTTGCGGGTGCGATGATGATGAGAATAAGAGCTTCACTCCAAATTTTGCCATGAGCGTCTTCCAAAGATAACTCATGAACTTGACGTCTCGATCTGACACAATGCTTTGTGGCACTCCATGTAGGCGAACGATTTCCCTGAAAAACAATGAAGCAATGTGTGAAGCATCGTCGCTCTTATGGCAAGGTATGAAATGAGCCATCTTAGAGAATCTATCCACTACCACAAATATAGAGTCATGACCATGCTTAGTGCGAGGTAAGCCTAAAACGAAATCCATGCTAATATCGGTCCATGGTGCATGTGGAATAGGCAATGGGGTATAAAGACCATAGGGATTTGAGGTAGACTTAGCTTGTAAGCATGTGGTGCACCGGCGGCAAAGGCGTTCTACGTCGCGGTACATTCTTGGCCAATAGTAGTGGGTTGAGAGCATGGCATATGTCTTCTCTCGACCAAAGTGACCCATAAGACCTCCTCCATGAGACTCTTGCAAAAGCAATTTTCGAAGCGAAGACTCGGGAATGCAAATCTTGTTAGCTTTGAACAAATAGCCATCATGCAAATAGAAATCATCCACTCCTCGCTCAACGGAGCACTTCTCAAAAATGGGAGCAAAGAAAGAATCGGAAGGATAGAGTTCTTTGATCTCTTCAAGTCCCAAAACATGAAAATCCAAACGAGTTAGCAAAAGGGTGTTTTTGCGGGAAAGAGCATCCGCCACAACATTGTCCTTGCCCTTCTTGTATTTGATCACATATGGGAAGGACTCAATGAACTCGACCCATTTTGCATGTCGCTTGTTCAAGTTGTGTTGGCTTTTCAAATATTTCAAGGACTCATGGTCGGAATGAATGATAAACTCTTTTGGCCAAAGATAGTGTTGCCAAACTTCAAGAACACGAACCAAAGCGTAGAGCTCCTTGTCATATATAGGATAGTTGAGGCGTGCGCCATCTAACTTCTCACTATAGTATGCCACGGGTTTGCCCTCTTGCATAAGAACACCACCGATACCAAGCCCACTTGCATCACACTCAATCTCAAAAGTTTTGGCAAAATTTGGAAGAACAAGAAGTGGAGCTTCGGTAAGGCGTTTCTTCAACTCATCAAAAGCATTTTGTTGGGCCTTGCCCCAAACAAACGGAACATTCTTCTTGGTAAGCTCATTCAAAGGGCAAGCGATGGTGCTAAAGTCTTTCACAAAGCGGCGATAAAACCCGGCAAGTCCATGGAAGCTTCGGACTTGGCCAACATTTGTAGGGGTAGGCCAATTATGGATGGCCTCCACCTTGGAAGAATCAACTTCAATCCCATTAGCGGAAACCACAAAACCAAGAAAAACCAATTTGTTTTGAGCAAATGTGCACTTGGGGAGGTTAGCATAAAGCTTTTCATGGCGCAAGATGCACAAGACTTCTCTCACATGTTGCACATGGTCCTCGAGGTTTTTGCTATAAATAAGAATATCATCGAAGTAGACAACCACGCTCTTGCCAATGAGAGGACGCAAGATGTGATTCATGAGGCGCATGAAAGTAGATGGTGCATTGGAAAGACCAAAAGGCATAACGAGCCATTCATAGAGACCAAGTTTGGTCTTGAATGCCGTTTTCCATTCATCACCAATAGCCATGCGGATTTGATGGTAACCACTACGCAAATCGACTTTGGAGAAAATTGTGGCACCACTAAGTTCATCAAGCATGTCATCTAAACGCGGAATGGGATGGCGGTAACGGACGGTAATGGCATTGATGGGGCGACAATCCATACACATCCGTTGCGTCTCATCCGGTTTAGGCACAAGAATCACGGGAACCGCACAAGGGCTAAGGCTTTCTGACGTACCCTTTTGCGAGAAGATCTTGAATTTGGGGTTGATCTCCTTGGTCTCTTCGGGTTTTGTGCGGTAGGCGGCACGGTTTGGAAGCGGAGCGCCGGGTATGAGGTCGATGCGGTGTTCTATGCCGCGGAGTGGTGGTAGTCCATGAGGGAGCTCGTCGGGGAAGACGTCTCGAAATTCCTGCAAAAGAGACAACAAAGACGGAGGAATGTTGGTTAAGTCGTTAGTCTCCGACGCGGGTCCCTTGCATATGAGCACATAGTGCAATATGGTGGATGGGTTCTCTTGGAGCTCTCTCCACTCACTCTTGGTGGCTAGAAGGACACTCTTGGGCTCACTCATGTATGGCTTGTGGCGCTCACTCTCTTTGTGGTGGGTCGCTCCCTCTCCTCTCATCTCACTATGGTGGGTGCGGAGTTGTGCCCTCGCTAAAGCCTTCGCATTATCCGCGATGATTTGGCTAGGAGTCATCGGCGCAACTCGAACTTCTTGTCGTTGACCTTGAAGGTGTATGTGTTGGAGAGTCCATCATGTATAGCCTTCTTGTCATATTGCCAAGGGCGGCCAAGCAACATGTGGCACACCGTCATGGGTACCACGTCACACTCGATGGTGTCCTCATAAGGGCCGATCTTGAAGTTGACGGTGACGGTATGTTGTATCTTGACGTTGCCCTTGTCACTCAACCATTGGATATGGTAGGGGTGAGGATGCTTGCGGAGAGTGAGGTGGAGCTTCTCACACAACTCGGTGCTCGCAAGGTTATGGCAACTTCCACCATCGATGATGACCTTGATAGACTTGCCACCAATTCCGGCACGGGTTTGGAAGATGTTGCACCGTTGTTCTTCCATATCATGAGGTTGTGTGGTTAGCACCCTTGTGACCACAAGTGAGGGACTTGGGTCATGTTCACATAAGAGAGGATCTTCTCCACTTTCTTGCTCATAAGCTTCTTCACTTGCCACGGCGGCTTGCACAAGGGCTTCATATTCATCCTCATCAAGAGTCTCGATGTCACCATTCTCCATAGTGATCATGACCTTGGTGTTCTTGCACTCAAACGATTTGTGACCTTGGGTGCCACACTTGAAGCAAGTGACACTAGAGGGTCCCGTGGATGCCTTAGAGGAGGCGGTGGAGGAGACCGTTTGCTTCATGCGACTTTGGATAGTCGGTTTCTTGGAAGGTGTAGAGGAGGCTTCGGCCTTGGCACTTGTAGCATAAGGAGTTGATGAAGTAGGAGGGGTCGATGTAGCGAGCTTGGAGGAGAAATAGGACTTGGCCTTGGAGTACTTGATGTCCTCAATCACTTGGCGCTCGGCCTTCGATGCTTGGTGGACTAGCTCAACCATGTTGGAGTAAGGTTGGAACTCGACAATCCTCTTGATGGGATAAGTAAGGCCATTGAAGAAACGAGCAATTGTTTGTTCCTCCGACTCTTGGATGTTGGCTCGCATCATAGTGAGCTCCATCTCCTTGTAGAACTCCTCAACGGTCTTGGTGCCTTGCTTCAACTTTTGGAGCTTGTTGAAGAGGTCGGTCATGTAGTGTGCGGGGACAAAACGAGCATGCATCTCCTTCTTCATATCTTCCCAAGTATCAATAGGAGGTTCACCCTTCTCTTCCCGAAGAGTGAGGACTTGCTCCCACCAAGTGTTGGCGTAGTCTTCAAACTCGAGTGATGCCATAGCCACTTTCTTGGCACCGGAGTAGTTGTGGATGCGGAAGATCTTGTCCACCTTGAGTGCCCATGAGAGGTAAGCTTCAAGGCGTCGTCTTCACCTTTGAACTTGGGCATGTTGAACTTGAGCTTGCCATACATGTTCTCTTCATCCTCCAAGTTTCTTCTACGAGGAGGGGCGCCGTCAACTCTTGCGGCTAGAGGTGGAATAGGAGGTCTTCTACGGCCAACCATAGCATTGGGTTGGTGGTGGAGTTGAACACTTGCTTCACTTGGTTCACGGTGAGGATGTGGTTGAAGATCTTGTCGGGGTTGAGGACGATGCTCAATGTTGGGTCTCTCATCTTGATCATGGTGAGGCTCTCCTCGTCCACGTTGGTCATGGTGAGGGTGGCGACGAAGATCTCGCCGAGGTGGATCTTGAGGATCTTGGTCTTGGGGATGGCCATCACGCCCATGGTGAGCGTGGCGATCCGCTTGGTGGCGATCTTGTTGAAGGCCTTGAGCTTGTGGAGGACGCTCATGTGGACGAGCATGGCGATGTATTTCTCCACGCCTAGAGTTGGAGCGGGAGTCTTCATGACGAGCATGTGAGCGATGAGGTCGATGATGGTCTTCACGCCTTGAAGAAGAGCTTGGGGATGAAAGGCCACCATGAGAGTAATGGTCTTCATGCCTTGAGGAAGAGCTTGATGAAGAGGAAGTAGAGCGGTGTCGACGATGGCGACCCAAGTTGGTGATGGCGCGCTCGAGGCTATCCATGCGCCGCTCCATGTTGGCATCATTGGCCGCCATTTGCCCATTCAAGTTGTCCGTAGCTTCACGAAGAAGGGCCAAGTCTTGGTTGACGGTGGAGAAGTTGTGAGCCACCTCATCGTATTGCTCGTCGATGCGCGTCTCGAAGAGGGAGAGTTGCTCCTTGAACTCTTGTCGTTGTGTCCATAGGTTGTGTTGAGTAGCCAACCTCTCGGTGTTGCGAAGGATCTCTTCATCCCTATTGGTATCTCCGTTCCTATCCATGATGGAAAGACAAGAACTATGTTGTGTATGTTAGTGGAAGGAGACTACCTCGCACTCTTACCAAGGTAAGATAGTATTGAGGCAATCCACCAAACCGAAAGCAAGATCAAGTGTATCGGGAACACACGCAAAACCACACGCAAAAGCTAGCAAATATGGTGTTAGGCGAGTGTTGTGGAAAGCCAAAAGACAAATCCAAGATCGAGTATGTTGTCAAAAGTGGGTGAGGTCCAAAAATTAAGTGTCCAAATGGTGATCACAAAAACACGGAAAAGTTGTGGAACACACACACGAGATAAGCGGGGTTAGTGCAACCAAAAGTGAGCGGAAAAGTGTATGTATAAGTGCTCGGTGTCACACTAACACAAGGAGAGTCAAAGCTTTGGTTGCAAAGGAAGAGACAACAAGATTCACACGCGGCCTCTCTTCTCGTATCTCTCTTGTATATGTTGGCACTTGCACTCGTTTGTATCTTTGGTGGCACGTGGACACTTGTATGTATGGGCGTATGGATGTATGGTGTTACTCACACTCTTTTTGTGTTTTTGGGGCTTTTTCACACACTATGTTAGCGTTAGCCTCGCTTTTGCTATCTTGCCACACGAGTGTTTGCTTGGGTGCTTTACTCAACGCGACACACACACCTCACAATGCGGGGCCACGTGCAATGTCTCGCAACACTAAACAAGCAATGCTCGGGAAGGTTGGATCGCAAAAGGAGTGAAGAGTTGCAAGTTATACCTCGATGTGTCGTAGGCGGTGATGATCACACAACTTGCAATATGGTGGAAGGATCAAGAGTACGTTTGCAAGTCGGGGTGCCGAGAGTGTCGTCGCTTGCGTCGTAGGCTGCGGGTTAGATTTACACACAAGGCACTCAAACCAGAACAAGCAAACACAAAGGTTAAGACGTGGTCGAAAAGTGGCTGGTGGGCTTGGCTGGTCTCTGGCGGCGCGATCTGCGGCCTGAATCGGCGGCAAGAGCCGGCTGGGCGGCAGTGCCGGCCTGGATGCGGCGGCAAGGATGCCGGCTCAGGCGCGGCAGTGCCGGCCTGATGGGGCGGCAGTGCCGGTCCACGACGAACAGCTCGAGCTGTTCTTCGCGAAAAGCGGCCCAAATTCGACCAAAACGTCAGAAATCGATGGAATTAAGGTCTAGAAAGTGGGGAAAACGTAGATCAACCAGAGGGGCACGAGATCCATGGATCAAAACCACTCAAAACGCAACCAAATCACAGATCGGTCAAAAGGCAATTTGGGGCTATTTTTGGGGATTTTTTGGAAAATTTTCTAGGGACGAAATCGGGTGGGTGGAAGGTCAAATCCGCGGTAACCAAGGGCTGCTGATACCATATGATGAGGTCTAAGACCCCGGGTGTGGCCCGATCTCGCGGATTGACTTCGAAACCAAGGGGGAAGATGGGAAAACGCGAGGAACACGAAGAACACGGCGATGAACACGAGGAACTCCGAGACTCACGCACACACACACCCCGATACACCCGATGCTTACCTCCGTGGCTCGATGGACCACGCCAATAGAATCTCCGAGGAAGAGACACGCGGTAGAATTCCCCGGGGAGAGATTGGGATTGGAGAAGAAGAGCTTGGTGAGGGAGAGAGAGTATCTTGTACTAGAATCTCACTCAACAAGTTCCAAATCAACAACCAAGGTGCCTTGATTACAGAGGGATGATGCCCAAGGGAGACTAAGCTCAAATTTAGGTTTGAGTTCAAAACAAGTCTAACCCTAATCTGGAGGAAGGGGTGAGGTACTTATAGGTCCAGATTCGTACAGGGGTAAAATCGGCACTACATAAATTATCCTGGTCCATAGATGCGAAATCAACGGCTGAGATGAAGTCAACAGGGGCTTGGCCAGCAGTGCCGGTGATGATTGGCCTGCAGCAGCGGTGGGGCCGGCAAGTGCCGCTGGTCGAGGACGGCAGTGCCGCTGGTCACGTCTTCCGTCGAGAGGCCGGCAAGCTGCGGTGAGCCGTGGGGCGGCAAGGTCGGGTGAGCAAAGGCCGGCTGCCGGTTGCTTGAGGCCGGCAAAGGCCGGTGAGCAGGCCGGCGCAGCCGGTGCACCGGAGGCCGGCAAGGCCGGCCCCCGGGGGCGTCCTTCGGCGGCCACTCTTCTCCTCCTCCTTCCTTGTCCATCTTCGGGTCTGCTGCGACTTCCTTCTCTCGAGGTTCATATCTGATAACACAAAGCATATCGGCCTGAGGTAGTAGTCCATCCAATGGGGTATCAAGATCAAGGGTAGTGAGGAGTGAGTTCACCTTATCATGTAGCGCTTTGACTCGGGCTCGTGTCATCGGTCCACTTGGGGGACTTGTTGGTCTTGGTGTGGAGGTGACCGAAGGCCACCCCGCATCAAAGAGTGCCTTCCGCATGCGAAGTTCGCCTACAATCGAGCCACGCACAAGACAACATCACGGAGCCCCTTCATGATCGTCTACGGTTTCGACCCTCCCACGGCACTCGACATACTACCACTCCCCCTTCATGAGAGAACGAACATGGACTTCGACAAGCGCACCGCCGCCATGAAGAAACTACATGAAGAAACAAGAGCGACCATACAAGAACATGTGCTTCGTCAAGCCAACCGCCTCAACGCCAAGAAGAAGGAAAGAATATTTCAAGAAGGAGACCTCGTTTGGATCCACCTCCGGAAGGAAAGATTCCCTCATGAGCGCAACTCCAAGCTCAAGCCAAGAGGAGATGGCCCCTTCAAGGTCCTCAAACGCATCAACAACAACGCCTGCGTCATCGACATCCCGACCTCCAAGTATTTGGTGAGCAACACATTCAACGTCTCGGACTTGTCAGCCTATCATGGAGATGAGGAGGAGCACGAGTTGAGGACGACTCTTTCCCAAGGGGGAGATGATGTAGCCCCGCTCACCAACGACACTACACCAAGACCAACAAGTTCCCCAAGTGGACCGATGACTCGGGCTCGAGATAAAGCGCTACATGATAAGGTGAACTCGCTCCTCACCACCCTTGATCTCGATACCCCTTTGGATGGAATGCTACCTCATGTCGACGTGCTTTGTGTCATTAGGTACAAAGTGCATCAAGACCCCGGAGAGGAGGACACACCATGGTCAAGGGAAGGAGTGATAAGGGCTAAGCCCCGGGATGTGCCCGATCTTCACGGATTTGGGTGGATCTCGTGGGGGAGGTGGATGAACACGATGAACACGACGAACGCGGAGGGGGGAAACGTGGGGATACAACACACACACGCACACAAACCGGTTTTCCCTCGTTGGCCCGATACACCAACTCGATAGAGGTTGCGAGAAAAGACCTTCCGGTAGAAGTCCCGCAAAGAGATCGACAAATCGAAAGACGCGAGATCTAGAAGGGTGAAAAGACCGGAAGGTTGATAGAAGTGCAAGCAAAGACCAAATAGGTAGAAGTGCAAGCAAAAGATCAACAAACGGTAGAAGTCACCAAAGAGATCATCACGCGTCAATAAGGAGCCCGGGTGGATACAAGATCATAGATCTAGGGTTTCCCACATGGGTAAGAGCAAAGCTCAAGTTTCTTCTTAGTTCATCTCTAACCCTAATCTGGAGGAAGGGGTGAGGTATTTATAAGCCCAGATTCGTTCAGGGGTAAAGTCGGCATTACATAAATTATCCTGGTCCATAGATGCGAAATCAACGGTTGAGATGAAGTCAACCGGGGTGGGGCCGGCAGTGCCGGTGAGGATTGGCCGGCAGTGCCGGTGGGGCCGGCAGTGCCGCTGGTTCGAGGCCGGCAGTGCCGGTCTTGGCTCTCGTCGCGTCTTCAGCTGGAGGGACCGGCAGTGCCGGGGGCTTGAGGCCGGCAGTGCCGGGGTGAGCAGGCCGGCAGTGCCGGTGCCTGGAGGCCGGCAGTGCCGGCCCTGAGGGGCGTCCTTCAGCTGGCACTCTTCTTCTCCTTCTTCCTTATCCAGCTTCGGGTCTTCTGCAGCGTCCTTCGCTCGAGGTTCGTATCTGATAACACACAGAGTATCGGCCTGAGGTAGCAGTCCATTCAATGGGGTATCGAGATCAAGGGTAGTGAGGATTGAGTTCACCTTATCATGTAGCGCTTTGACTCGAGCCCGTGTCATCGGTCCACTTGGGGGACTTGTTGGTCTTGGTGTAGCGTCGTCGGTGAGCGGGGCTTCAGGCTGCAAGTGGACAAGTCCACGGAGTGTCCGCGTGTGCCTGCATTATCCGCATGCGTGCTAAGCAGGATTAGCAGGTTCCTGCATCCGCTTTGCATGCAGGCTAGGCAGGAATAGCAGATTCCTGCGTCCGCGTTGGTGTCTTGCTTTTCTAGCTAGATGTTTGCTGTTCGCGCGTCGGCTGTTTGCTGTCTTGCTTCTCTAAATGTTTGCTGTCCACGCGTGGACACCATATCCTGGAGGATTTTCACCTGCCTCAGCCAAGAGGGAAAGAAAAATCAAGGCAGGCTCTCACGGTGAAGACGATGAAGGGGAGCTCCCACGGCCGGAACGGCGCTGCCTCCCAGTGCGACGCGGCAGCCAGCGTCACGGCGCTCTCGAACTCCTTCTCCCACGCCACCACGCCTCCAACCTCGCCGGCGTCGGCGGCGGCATCTGGGGCAGGGGCCAGCTCTTCCTCCCGGGTGTGGTTGAGGCACACCGCGCGCCGCAGCGAGCTCAGGCCGGACGCCCTCGACCCCTTCCACGTGATCTCAGCCGTGACGACCCTCGGCTGGGCTGCGCTTCCCTCCTACTCCTGCGGCTGCTCCGCGGGCGGCGGTAGCCCCTCCGCCCGGCGCACGACTGCTGGGCCTCCTGCTCCGAGACGACCAATGACAAGAAGATATGAGTTGGGGGAAACAAACTGGATCCTAGGACGCTCGATTTGTTGGTCGATTTGTCTTCGAGGACGACGGGGAGGAGCGGGCTGGAGAGGGAAGGGGATGACGGCGAGCGAAGCCGGTGGCGGCGTAGGTGGGGATGAGCGAGGATGTCTTCGAGTTGGAGATGAACGCTTTGTGCGGGCCAGCCAACGGGCCTAGAAGAAGATGCAGGACCTGCCCGCAAAGCCCACTCATTATTCGCAGGTGGTCCGCAAGGCCACAAAACGTTTTTTTCGCGGCGCGGTTTAGCGGGCCTGCGGAAGCCTGCAGCCACCCTCATCCTGAGCGGGGCTACATCATCTCCCCCCCTTGGGAAAGAGTCGTCCTCGACTCTAACGGCTCTTCATCGTCATGGTATGGCGAGAGGTCGGACACATTGAATGTGTTGCTCACCAAGTACTTGGATGTTGGTATGTCGATGACGTAGGCGTTGTCGTTGATTCGCTTGAGGACCTTGAAGGGACCATCGCCTCGGGGCTTGAGCTTCGAGTTTCTTTCTTGAGGGAAACGGTCCTTGCGAAGATGTATCCACACTAGGTCCCCTTCATTGAAGATCCGTGCCTTTTTGTTCATGTTGAGGCGTGTTGCTTGACGAAGAACTTGTTGCTCGATTGTTGCCCTTGTATCTTCATGTAGCTTCTTCATGTATTGTGCTCGCTTGTCGATGTCCATGTTTACTTGCTCATGTAGCGGTAGAGGAAGGAGGTCAATCGCCGTAGGAGGCTCAAAGCCATAGACAACCATGAACGGGCTTCTCATTGTAGTAGTGTGTTTGGCGCGGTTGTAGGCAAACTCCGCATGCGGGATGCAATCTTCCCATGACTTCAAATTCTTCTTGACAAGGACTCGTAGTAGTGTTGAGAGGCTTCGATTCACCACTTCGGTTTGCCCATCGGTTTGTGGGTGTGAGGATGAGGAGAACAAAAGCTTGACGTTGAACTTGGCCATTAGTGTCTTCCAAAGGTAACTCATGAACTTGACATCTCGATCCGACACAATGCTTCTTGGTACACCGTGGAGTCTCACAATTTCCCTAAAAAACAAGGAAGCAATGTGTGAGGCATCATCCGTTCGGGAGCATGGTATGAAATGTGCCATTTTAGAGAATCGATCAACCACTACGAAAATGGAATCATGACCATATTTGGTTCTAGGCAATCCTAACACAAAATCCATACTAATGTCGGACCAAGGAGCATGAGGAATAGGCAATGGTGTATAAAGACCATAGGGGTTGGAAGTTGACTTAGCTTGTAAGCATGTTGTACACCGTCGGCAAAGGCGCTCCACATCGCGCTTCATTCTTGGCCAATAATAGTGAGTGGAGAGCATGGCATATGTCTTGTCTCGTCCAAATTGTCCCATAAGACCACCACCATGCGATTCTTGTAAGAGCAAAAGGCGAAGCGAAGACATGGGAATACAAAGTTTGTTCCCCTTGAACAAGAATCCTTGGTGCAAATAGAAATCATCGATGCCCTTCTCACTAGAACACTTTGCAAAGATTGGGCCAAAGAAAGTATCGGAAACATATAAATCTTTGATTTCATCAAGACCCAAAACACTAATATCCAAACGAATGAGTAAGAGGGTGAGTTTGCGGGAAAGAGCATCCGCCACAACATTGTCCTTGCCCTTCTTGTATTTGATTACATATGGAAATGACTCAATGAACTCAACCCACTTTGCATGTCTTTTGTTCAAATTGTAATAACTTTTCAAATATTTCAAGGACTCATGGTCTGAGTGGATAATAAACTCTTTTGGCCAAAGATAGTGTTGCCAAACTTCAAGAACACGAACCAAAGCATAAAGTTCCTTGTCATATATAAGATAGTTGAGGCGTGCGCCATCCAACTTCTCGCTATAGTATGCCACGGGTTTTCCATCTTGCATAAGCACTCCACCAATACCGAGTCCACTCGCATCACATTCAATCTCAAAAGTTTTGGAAAAGTTCGGAAGAACAAGAAGTGGTGCCTCGGTAAGTCTCTTTTTCAACTCATCAAAAGCTTTTTGTTGTGCCTTGCCCCACACAAATGGAACATTCTTTTTCGTAAGTTCATTCAAAGGGCAAGCAATGGTGCTAAAATCTTTCACAAAGCGGCGGTAGAAACCGGCAAGTCCATGAAAACTACAAACTTGACCAACATTGGTAGGAGTGGGCCAATTGTGGATGGCCTCAACCTTGGAAGAATCA
The DNA here is from genome assembly GCF_019359855.2 of Lolium perenne. Classification (NCBI taxonomy): domain Eukaryota; kingdom Viridiplantae; phylum Streptophyta; class Magnoliopsida; order Poales; family Poaceae; genus Lolium; species Lolium perenne. Next base: position 133,678,660 of record NC_067245.2, read on the forward strand.
ACTTCAATACCATTAGCGGAAACCACAAATCCAAGAAAAACCAACTTGTTTTGAGCAAAGGTGCACTTTGGAAGATTTGCATAAAGCTTTTCATGATGCAAGATGCACAAAACTTCTCTCACATGTTGCACATGGTCCTCGAGATTTTTGCTATAAATGAGAATATCATCGAAATAGACAACCACACTCTTGCCAATGAGAGGTCGCAAGATGTGATTCATGAGTCGCATGAAAGTAGATGGAGCATTTGAAAGACCAAATGGCATGACAAGCCATTCATAGAGACCAAGTTTGGTCTTGAATGCCGTCTTCCATTCATCACCTATTGCCATGCGGATTTGGTGGTAGCCACTACGCAAATCAATCTTAGAGAAAATCGTGGCACCGCTCAATTCATCAAGCATGTCATCTAAACGCGGAATGGGATGGCGGTATCGAACGGTAATGGCATTGATGGGGCGACAATCCATACACATTCGTTGCGTCTCATCCGGTTTAGGTACAAGAATCACGGGAACCGCACAAGGGCTTAAGCTTTCACGAACATACCCTTTTTCAAGGAGGTCTTGTATTTGTCGTTGGATCTCCTTTGTGTCTTCGGGGTTGGTGCGGTAGGCGGCGCGGTTTGGTAGAGGAGCGCCGGGTATGAGGTCGATGCGGTGCTCAATCCCTCGAAGCGGTGGTAGTCCATGAGGGAGCTCGTCGGGGAAAACATCTTGGAATTCCTTAAAAAGAGACAACAAAGATGAAGGAAGTGTTGTTAAGTTGTTAGTCTCCGAGGATGGCCCCTTGAAAATGAGCACGTAGTGCAATATGGTGGATGGGTTGTGGTGCAATTCTCTCATCTCACTTTTGGTAGCTATGAGGACACTCTTCATCTCACTCATATATGGCTTGTGGCGCTCACTTTCTTTGTGGTGGGTCACTCTCTCACCACTCATCTCACTAGTGATGGTATCTTCCTTAGCCCTCGCTAAAGCCTTTGCATTGTCCGCAATTACTTGGCTAGGAGTCATTGGGCGTAGGATGAACGTCTTGTCGCCGACCTTGAAGCTATAGGCATTTGTGTAGCCATCATGGCTTGCTCTTTTGTCATATTGCCAAGGGCGACCAAGTAGCATGTGGCACACCGTCATGGGTACGACATCACACTCAACGGTGTCTTCATAGGCGCCAATCTTGAAGGATACGGAGACGGTGTGTTGTATCTTGACATTTCCATTGTCACTTAGCCATTGCACATGGTAAGGGTGGGGGTGCTTCCGGAGTGTGAGGTTGAGCTTGGAGCATAGTTCGGTGCTTGCAAGATTGTGGCAACTCCCTCCATCGATGATAACCTTTATTGACTTGCCATTGATTCCGGCTCTTGTTTGGAAGATGTTGCACCTTTGATCTTCATTGGGAAGTGCATGGGTTGTCAACACTTTGGTCACCACAAGGGACGGGCTTGCATCATGCACACATAGGACTTGCTTTTGGTCTTCCAATGATGTGGACTAAGTCCAAGGATGTGCCCGATCTTCACGGATTTGGGTGGAACTCGTGGGGGTAGGTGGATGAATGCGATGAACACGAAGAACGCGAGGGGAATCGTGGGGATACAACACACACACGCACACAAACCGGTTTTCCCTCGTAGGCCCGATACACCTACTCGATTGAGGTTGCGAGAAAAGACCTTCCGGTAGAAGTCCCGCAAAGAGATCGACAAATCGAAGCTCGCAAGATCTAGAAGGGTGAAAAGACCGGAAGGTTGATAGAAGTGCAAGCAAAAGACCAAATAGGTAGAAGTGCAAGCAAAATATCAAACAAACGGTAGAAGTCACCAAAGAGATCTTGACAAGTCGATAAGGAGCCCGGGTGGGTACAAGATCATAGATCTAGGTAGGGTTCCCACAAGGGTGAGCTAAGCTCAGGTTTAATTTCACATCAAGTCTAATCTCAGATCTGAGGCAAACAGCCTATTTATAGGTGGGGGCGAAGGGGTAAGTTACAAGCTGAAAAGTGCTGTCGTGCTGAAGTTCGATGGGGCGGAAGTTCCGGTCAACTTGGGCGGAAGTTCCGGCCAGGGGCGGAAGTTCCGGTCTGGACGGGCGGAAGTTCCGGTCGGGGCGGAAGTTCCGGCCAAGTTCCGGCCTTGTTCCGGAATTGCGCCATTGTCCCGCAGTAACATCCAGGGGGGTTTTCCCCGACTTTCGGAACTTGGGCGGAACTTGGGCGGAAGTGCCGGTGGGCGGAAGTTCCGGTCCCTAGGGGCGGAAGTTCCGGCCTGATCCTGTCTTCTGGGCGCTGGAAGGCATCTGGAGGGAATCTGGAGGGCATCTGGGCGGAAGTTCCGGCCCGGGAGGGTGGAAGTTCCGGCCTGGCAGCTGTAGCTCCATCTTCGTCATTTCCAGCTCTCTCTCCATTGGCTTGGTCTTCATGGCTCGCTTCTTGGTCGATGTACCTGATTGAACATAGGGTATTGGCATGAAGTAGCAAGCCATCCAAAGGGGTGTCAAAAGCATACATGGAGAGGAGCGAATTCACCTCTTGGCGTAGGGCTTGGGCTCGAGCTCGTGTCATTGGACCACGAGGAGGGCTTGTCGGTCTTGATGTAGTATCGACCTTGGGTAGGGCTACATCATCTCCCCCCCCTTGGGAAAGAGTCGTCCTCGACTCTAACGTCTCTTCATCTTCATAGTATGGCGAGAGGTCGGACACATTGAATGTGTTGCTCACCAAGTACTTGGATGTTGGTATGTCGATGACGTAGGCGTTGTCGTTGATTCGCTTGAGAACCTTGAAGGGACCATCGCCTCGGGGCTTGAGCTTGGAGTTTCTTTCTTGAGGGAAACGGTCCTTGCGAAGATGTAACCACACTAGGTCTCCTTCATTGAAGATCCTTGCCTTTTTGTTCATGTTGAGGCGTGTTGCTTGACGAAGAACTTGTTGCTCGATTGTTGCCCTTGTATCTTCATGTAGCTTCTTCACGGCGGCGGTGCGCTTGTCGAAGTCCATGTTTGTCCGCTCATGAAGTGGAAGTGGTAGTATGTCGAGTGCCGTGAGCGGCTCAAACCCGTAGACGACCATGAAGGGACTCCTTGATGTTGTCGAGTGCTTGGCGCGGTTGTAGGCGAACTCCGCGTGTGGGAGACACTCTTCCCATGACTTCAAGTTTTTCTTCACGAGGATGCGTAGAAGAGAGGATAGGCTTCTATTGACCACTTCCGTTTGGCCGTCCGTTTGCGGGTGCGAGGATGATGAGAATAAGAGCTTCACTCCAAATTTTGCCATGAGCGACTTCCAAAGATAACTCATGAACTTGACGTCTCGATCCGACACAATGCTTTGCGGTACTCCATGTAGGCGAACAATTTCCCTGAAAAACAATGAAGCAATGTGTGAAGCATCGTCGCTCTTATGGCAAGGTATGAAATGAGCCATCTTAGAGAATCTATCCACTACCACAAATATAGAGTCATGACCATGCTTAGTGCGAGGCAAGCCTAGAACGAAATCCATGCTAATATCGGTCCATGGTGCATATGGAATAGGCAATGGGGTGTAAAGACCATAAGGGTTGGAGGTAGACTTAGCTTGTAAGCATGTTGTACACCGTCGGCAAAGGCGCTCCACATCGCGCTTCATTCTTGGCCAATAATAGTGAGTGGAGAGCATGGCATATGTCTTGTCTCTTCCAAAGTGTCCCATAAGACCACCACCATGCGATTCTTGTAAGAGCAAAAGGCGAAGCGAAGACATAGGAATACAAAGTTTGTTGCCCTTGAACAAGAATCCTTGGTGCAAATAGAAATCATCGATGCCCTTCTCACTAGAACACTTTGCAAAGATTGGGCCAAAGAAAGCATCGGAAGCATATAAATCTTTGATTTCATCAAGACCCAAAACACTAATATCCAAGCGAGTGAGTAAGAGGGTGAGTTTGCGGGAAAGAGCATCCGCCACAACATTGTCCTTGCCCTTCTTGTATTTGATCACATATGGAAAGGACTCAATGAACTCAACCCACTTTGTATGTCTTTTGTTCAAATTGTGTTGACTTTTCAAATATTTCAAAGACTCATGGTCGGAGTGGATAATAAACTCTTTTGGCCAAAGATAGTGTTGCCAAACTTCAAGAACACGAACCAAAGCGTAAAGTTCCTTGTCATATATAGGATAGTTGAGGCGTGCGCCATCTAACTTCTCGCTATAGTATGCCACGGGTTTTCCATCTTGCATAAGCACTCCACCAATACCGAGTCCACTTGCATCGCACTCAATCTCAAAAGTTTTGGAAAAGTTTGGAAGAACAAGGAGTGGTGCCTCGGTAAGGCGTTTCTTCAACTCATCAAAAGCATTTTGTTGGGCCTTGCCCCAAACAAACGGAACATTCTTCTTGGTAAGATCATTCAAAGGGCAAGCAATGGTGCTAAAGTCTTTCACAAAGCGGCGGTAGAAACTGGCGAGTCCATGGAAACTTCGGACTTGAGCAACATTGGTAGGAGTGGGCCAATTGTGGATGGCCTCATCCTTAGAAGAATCAACTTCAATACCATTAGCGGAAACCATAAAGCCAAGGAAAACCAATTTGTTTTGAGCAAATGTGCATTTAGGGAGGTTAGCATAAAGCTTTTCATGTCGCAAGATGCACAAGACTTCTCTCACATGTTGCACATGGTCCTCGAGGTTTTTGCTATAAATAAGAATATCATCGAAGTAGACAACCACGCTCTTGCCAATGAGAGGACGCAAGATGTGATTCATGAGGCGCATGAAAGTAGATGGAGCATTGGAAAGACCGAAAGGCATAACGAGCCATTCATAGAGACCGAGTTTGGTCTTGAATGCCGTTTTCCATTCATCACCAATAGCCATGCGGATTTGATGGTAACCACTACGCAAATCAATCTTAGAGAAAATCGTGGCACCACTAAGTTCATCAAGCATGTCATCTAAACGCGGAATGGGATGGCGGTAACGGACGGTAATGGCATTGATGGGGCGACAATCCATACACATCCGTTGCGTCTCATCCGGTTTAGGCACAAGAATCACGGGAACCGCACAAGGGCTTAGGCTTTCACGAACATACCCTTTTTCTAGGAGGTCTTGTATTTGGCGTTGAATCTCCTTTGTGTCTTCAGGGTTGGTGCGGTAGGCGGCACGATTTGGTAGAGGAGCGCCGGGTATGAGGTCGATGCGGTGCTCAATCCCTCGAAGCGGTGGTAGTCCATGAGGAAGCTCGTCGGGGAAGACATCTTGGAACTCCTTCAAAAGAGACAACAAAGACGAAGGAAGTGTTGTTAAGTTGTTAGTCTCCGAAGATGGCCCCTTGCAAATGAGCACATAGTGCAATATGGTGGATGGGTTGTGGTGCAATTCTCTCATCTCATTCTTGGTAGCTATGAGGACACTCTTCATCTCACTCATATATAGCTTGTGGCGCTCACTTTCCTTTTGGTGGGTCACTCTCTCACCACTCATCTCACTAGTGATGGTAGCTTCCTTAGCCCTCGCTAAAGCCTTTGCATTGTCCGCAATCACTTGGCTAGGAGTCATTGGGCGTAGGATGTATGTCTTGTCGCCGACCTTGAAGCTATAGGCATTTGTGTAGCCATCATGGCTTGCTCTTTTGTCATATTGCCAAGGGCGACCAAGTAGCATGTGGCACACCGTCATGGGCACTACATCACAATCAACGGTGTCTTCATAGGCGCCAATCTTGAAGGATACGGAGACGGTGTGTTGTATCTTGACATTTCCATTGTCACTTAGCCATTGCACATGGTAAGGATGGGGGTGTTTCCGGAGTGTGAGGTTGAGCTTGGAGCATAGTTCGGTGCTTGCAAGATTGTGGCAACTCCCTCCATCGATGATGACCTTTATTGATTTGCCATTGATTCCGGCTCTTGTTTGGAAGATGTTGCACCTTTGATCTTCATTGGGAAGTGCATGGGTTGTCAACACTTTTGGTCACCACAAGGGACGGGCTTGCATCATGCACACATAGGACTTGCTCTTGGTCTTCCAAGTCATCATCTTCATGATTGGTTGCGGCTTGTACCAAGGCTTCATATTCGCCTTCACTCAAGTACTCCACATCTCCATCATCTCGAGTTATCATAACTCTTGTGTTCTTGCATTCAAAGGATTTATGTCCTTGAGCTCCACACTTGAAGCATGTGATGTTACTAGATCCCGTGGAAGCTTTGGAGGACATAGTTGATTGATCCGGCTTGAAGCTTGTTGTCTTGAAGGCACTCTTCATTTGCTTAGGAGGATCCTTGGGAGCAATAGCACTTGTGTTCTTGATGCTTGGGGAGGTATTTGTTGCATTGCGCGCGGCGAAGAAGGACTTTGTTTTTGCACTTGCTATGTCTTCTCGCACTTGGCGCTCGGCTCTTGTAGCTTGATGAAGCAATTCAACCATGTTGGTGTAAGGCAAGAATTCCACTATCCTCTTGACGGGAATGTTCAATCCATTCAAGAATCTTGCCATTGTTTGCTCTTCTCGCTCGTCCACATTTGCACTCATCATTGTCATGTGCATCTCCTTGTAGTATTCCTCAACGGACTTGTAGCTTTGCTTGAGTTGGGTAAGCTTGTTGAAGAGGTCGCGTTTGTGATGGTTGGGCACAAAGCGTTTGTGCATGACTTCTTGCATCTCTTCCCATGTAGCAATGGGGTCTAGATCTTCCTTGTCACGCTTCGTGTTCACTTCTTCCCACCAAACATTTGCATACCCTTCAAACTCTAGTGATGCCATGGCCACTTTCTTTGCTTCGGAGAAGTTGTGAATGTGGAATATCTTGTCAACCTTGAGAACCCAAGAGAGGTATGCATCGGGGTCTTCTTCTCCGTGGAACTTGGGCATGGTGAACTTGAGCTTCCCAAAGATTTCCTCTTCATTGCGGTCATTGCGCCTAGGAGGTGGTCTTTCTTCACCAATATCTTGACGTTGTTGAGGTGGATGTTGTGGACCTTGAGCATCTCTATTGTTGTTGCTATGTTGTTGACGAGGAGGTGGTCTTCCATGACCTTCATCTTGATCATCATTGTTGTGGCGTCGTCGAGGCATCACACTTTCTTCACTTGATGCTTGGTGATGACTTGATTCTTCATTTCTTGCCCTTGGAGGAGGTCTTCTAGCATGAGGGCGATCATCATGATGGCGGCGATTATCTTGACCTTGAGGGCGTTGAAGATGAACAACATTGATGATTTGGCGCTCTTGGCGCGCTTGCCTTTGTTCCTCTTCAAGAAGGCGTTGTCTTCTAGCTTGAGCTTCGTGTGCTTGTCGTTGCCGCTCTTGTTCTTCAAGTGCTTGTTGTTCATTGCGGAGGCGCTCTTGTTCCCTTGCTCGAACTAGCTCTTGATCATGGCGAAGGCGTTCTTGCTCTTGTTGGAATTGAGCATTGAGGTCCTCTTGGTGAAGGCGCTCTTCTTCAAGGCGTTGACGCTCTTGGACAAGTCGAAGTCGAGCTTGCTCCGCTTCTTGAGCTTGTTGGTGAAGCACTTGGACATCCACATTATGGTGGCGTGGGTCTTCATTAGAATCATGGCGAGACGGTGTAGGAGCTCTTGACCTTGAGCTATGAGAGCGCGAAGACCTTGAGTGGTGTCTTCTTTCTTCTTGACGGTTGAGTGTGTGGAGGATATTGTCCAAAGCCGTCTTCATTTCCCTTGTCTCTTGACCTTGTATGGCAAGTGTGGCTGATGTAGCCCCGGTCACCGACGTCGCTACACCAAGACCAACAAGTCCCCCTAGTGGACCGATGACACGAGCCCGAGTCAAAGCTCTTCATGATGAGGTGAACTCGCTCCTCACCACCCTTGATCTTGGTACCCCTTTGGATGGATTGCTACCTCATGCCGACGTGCTATGTGTCATTAGGTACAAGGCGCGTCAAGACCACGGAGAGGAGGAGACGCCAAGGTCAAGGGAAGGAGAGAAGCAACTGGACATGGAGATGATCATGAAGCCGAAGCCGACGTCGCACGAAGCGCTCCAAGGAAGAGACGGACGCTGGCCGGTCCAGGACCCGGTCAGACCGGACCTACAACCGGACTCCCCGGTCATAGGCCCGGTCGACCGGGCGCAAACCGGGCCAGCTCCCTCGTACCGGACGACGACCGGACCCAGGACCGGAAACTTCGCAGTTTCCCCGGTTTGCGCCCGGTCGACCGGACCCATGACCGGACGGCCCGGTCACAGGCCCGGTCAGACCGGCCCCAAACCGGACAGCCCGGTCCCAGGCCCGGTCCGACCGGCCCCAGGCCCGGTCCGACCGGCCCCAAACCGGACCTGACGAGAATGCCCCACCAAACTGCCTTAACTTATCCATTCGCGTACCTGTTCGCCCTTGCTGGCCGTGTATGACTATATAAGTGGCTGGGACCCCTCATTAGCTCTTTAGACTTGTTTTGAACTCAAACCTACCTTTGAGCTTAGTCTCCCTTGGGTATCATCCCTCTGTAATCAAGGCCATCCTTGTTGTTGATTTGGATATTGTTGAGTGAGATTCTAGTACAAGCTACTCTCTCTCCCTCACCAATCCCCTTTTCTCCAACACCAATCTCTCACCGGGAATTCTGCCGCGTGCCTCTTCCGGGTGATTCTATTGGCGTGGTCCATCGAGCCACGGGGGTAAGTATCGGGTGTATCGGGTTGGTGTGCGTGCGTGAGTCTCGAAGTTCCTCGTGTTCGTCGTGTTCTTCGTGTTCCTCGCGTTTTCCCATCTCCCCTCTTGGTTTCGAAGTCAATCCGCGAGATCGGGCCACACACGGGGTCTTAGACCTCATCATATGGTATCAGCAGCTCTTGGTTACCGCGGATTTGACCTTTTACCCACTCGATTTCGTCCCTAGAAATTTTCCAAAAAATCCCCAAAAATAGCCCCAAAGTGCCTCTTGACCGATCTGTGATTTGGTTGCGTTTTGAGTGGTTTTGGTCCGTGGATCTGGTGTTGTTGTGCTTGATCTACTATTTCCCCAACTTTTAGCCTCCAATTCCATCGTTTCCCCTCGATTTGGTCGATTTGGCTTGGTTTTCGTGAAGAACAGGAGAGAGAAAGCTTCATCCCGCGAAATCCGGTTGAGCAGCCGGTCAACCGGGCCCACGACCGGCCGAGCCGGCCCAGCACCCGGTCAACCGGGCGGCGAACCGGGCAAGCCGGTCCAGAACCCGGTCCAACCGGGCCTCCGACCGGGCGACGCAGCGCCACTCCTTCGACCTCGTCTTCCGGCGATTTCCACCACCACCACCAACACCACCATCATCGCAGGTATAACTTGCAGGTCACCTTGTAACCCCTCTTCCTTTTGCGATCTATCCCATCGAGCATTGCTTGTTTAGTGTTGCGAGACATTGCACGTGGCCCCGCATTGTGAGGTGTGTGTGTCGCGTTGAGTAAGGCACCCAAGCAAACACTCGTGTGGCAAGATAGCAAAAGCGAGGCTAACGCTAACATAGTGCGTCAAAAAGCCCCAAAAACACAAAAAGAGTGCGAGTAGCACCATACATCCATACATCCATACATCCATACATCCATACACACAAAAGTGTCCAAGTGCCACCAAAGATACAAACGAGTGCAAGTGCCAACATATACAAGAGAGAAAAAGCTTTTAAGCAAAGAGAGATAGGAGAAGAGAGGCCGCGTGTGAATCTTGTTGTCTCTTCCTTTGCAACCAAAGCTTTGGCTCTCCTTGTGTTAGTGTGACACCGAGCACTTATACATACACTTTTCCGCTCACTTTTGGTTGCACTAACCCCGTTTATCTCGTGTGTGTGTTCCACAACTTTTTCCGTGTTTATAGTGATCTTCACATTGACATTTGGATTTTTGGACCTCACCCACTTTTGAGAACATACTCGATCTTGGATTTGTCTTTTGGCTTTCCACAACACTCGCCTAACACCATATTTGCTAGCTTTTGCGTGTGGTTTTGCGTGTGTTCCCGATACACTTGATCTTGCTTTCGGTTTGGTGGATTGCCTCAATACTATCTTACCTTGGTAAGAGTGCGAGGTAGTCTCCTTCCACTAACATACACAACATAGTTCTTGTCTTTCCATCATGGATAGGAACGGAGATACTAATAGGGATGAAGAGATCCTTCGCAACACCGAGAGGTTGGCTACTCAACACAACCTATGGACGCAACGACAAGAGTTCAAGGAGCAACTCTCCCTCTTCGAGACGCGCATCGATGAGCAATACGATGAAGTGGCTCACAACTTCTCCACCGTGAACCACGACTTGGCCCTTCTTCGTGAAGCTACGGACAACTTGAATGGCCAAATGGCGGCCAATGATGCCAACATGGAGCGGCGCATGGATAACCTCGAGCGCGCCATCACCAACTTGGGTCGCCATCGTCGACACCGCTCTACTTCCTCTTCATCAAGCTCTTCCTCAAGGCATGAAGACCATTACTCTCATGGTGGCCTTTCGTCCCCAAGCTCTTCTTCAAGGCGTGAAGACCATCATCGACCTCATCGCTCACATGCTCGTCATGAAGACTCCCGCTCCAACTCTAGGCGTGGAGAAATACATCGCCATGCTCGTCCACATGAGCGTCCTCCACAAGCTCAAGACCTTCAACAAGATCGTCACCAAGTGGATCGCCATGCTCACCATGGGCGTGATGGCCATCCCCAAGACCAAGATCCTCAAGATCCACCTCGGCGAGATCTTCGTCGCCACCCTCACCATGACCAACGTGGCCGAGGAGAGCCTCACCATGATCAAGGTGAGAGACCCAACATTGAGCATCGTCCTCAACCGCGACAAGATCTTCAACCACATCCTCACCGTGAACCAAGTGAAGCAAGCGTTCAACTCCAACGCCAACCCAATGCTATGGTTGGCCGTAGAAGACCTCCTATTCCACCTCTAGCCGCAAGAGATGACGGCGCCCCTCCTCGTAGAAGAAACTTGGAGGATGAAGAGAACATGTATGGCAAGCTCAAGTTCAACATGCCCAAGTTCAAAGGTGAAGACGACGCCGAAGCTTACCTCTCATGGGCACTCAAGGTGGACAAGATCTTCCGCATCCACAACTACTCCGGTGCCAAGAAAGTGGCTATGGCATCACTCGAGTTCGAAGACTACGCCAACACTTGGTGGGAGCAAGTCCTCACTCTTCGCGAAGAAAAGGGTGAACCTCCAATTGACACTTGGGAAGATATGAAGAAGGAGATGCATGCTCGTTTTGTCCCCGCACACTACATGACCGACCTCTTCAACAAGCTCCAAAAGTTGAAGCAAGGCACCAAGACCGTTGAGGAGTTCTACAAGGAGATGGAGCTCACTATGATGCGAGCCAACATCCAAGAGTCCGAAGAACAAACAATTGCTCGTTTCTTCAATGGCCTTACTTATCCTATCAAGAGGATTGTCGAGTTCCAACCCTACTCCAACATGGTTGAGTTAGTCCACCAAGCATCGAAGGCCGAGCGCCAAGTGATTGAGGACATCAAGTACTCCAAGGCCAAGTCCTATTTCTCCTCCAAGCTCGCTACATCGACTCCTCCTACTACATCAACTCCTTATGCTACAAGTGCCAAGGCCGACGCATCCTCTACACCGTCCAAGAAGACGACTATCCAAAGTCGCATGAAGCAAACGGTCTCCTCCACCGCCTCCTCTAAGGCATCCACGGGACCCTCTAGTGTCACTTGCTTCAAGTGTGGCACCCAAGGTCACAAATCGTTTGAGTGCAAGAACACCAAGGTCATGATCACTATGGAGAATGGTGACATCGAGACTCTTGATGAAGATGAATATGAAGCCCTTGTGCAAGCCGCCGTGGCAAGTGAAGAAGCCTATGAACAAGAAAGTGGAGAAGATCCTCTCTTATGTGAGCATGACCCAAGTCCCTCACTTGTGGTCACAAGGGTGCTAACCACACAACCTCATGATATGGAAGAACAACGGTGCAACATCTTCCAAACCCGTGCCGAATTGGTGGCAAGTCTATCAAGGTCATCATCGATGGTGGAAGTTGCCACAACCTTGCGAGCACCGAGTTGTGTGAGAAGCTCCACCTCACTCTCCGCAAGCATCCTCACCCTTACCATATCCAATGGTTGAGTGATAAGGGCAACGTCAAGATACAACATACCGTCACCGTCAACTTCAAGATCGGCCCTTATGAGGACACCATCGAGTGCGACGTGGTACCCATGACGGTGTGCCACATGTTGCTTGGCCGCCCTTGGCAATATGACAAGAAGGCTATACATGATGGACTCTCCAACACTTACACCTTCAAGGTCAACGACAAGAAGTTCGAGTTGCGCCCGATGACTCCTAGCCAAATCATCGCGGATAATGCGAAGGCTTTAGCGAGGGCACAACTCCGCACCCACCATAGTGAGTTGAGAGGTGAGGGAGCGACCCACCAAATGGAGAGTGAGCGCCACAAGCCATATATGAGTGAGCGAACGAGCGTCCTCCTAGCCACCAAAAGCGAGTGGAGAGAAGTACAAGCAAACCCATCCACCATATTGCACTACGTGCTAATTTGCAAGGGACCGTCATCGGAAACTAACGACTTAACCAACATTCCTCCGTCTTTGTTGTCTCTTTTGCAGGAATTTCAAGACGTTTTCCCCGACGAGCTCCCTCATGGACTACCACCACTCCGCGGCATAGAACACCGCATCGACCTCATACCCGGCGCTCCGCTCCCAAACCGTGCCGCCTATCGCACCAACCCCGAAGAGACCAAGGAGATCAACCGTCAAATTCAAGATCTCCTCGCCAAAGGGTATGTCCGTGAAAGCCTTAGCCCTTGTGCGGTTCCCGTGATCCTCGTGCCTAAACCGGATGAGACGCAACGGATGTGTATGGATTGTCGCCCCATCAATGCCATTACCGTCCGTTACCGCCATCCCATTCCGCGTTTAGATGACATGCTTGATGAACTTAGTGGTGCCACGATTTTCTCTAAAGTCGATTTGCGTAGTGGTTACCATCAAATCCGCATGGCTATTGGTGACGAATGGAAAACGGCATTCAAGACCAAACTTGGTCTCTATGAATGGCTCGTTATGCCTTTTGGTCTTTCCAATGCACCATCTACTTTCATGCGCCTCATGAATCACATCTTGCGTCCTCTCATTGGCAAGAGTGTGGTTGTCTATTTCGATGATATTCTTATTTATAGCCAAAATCTCGAGGACCATGTGCAACATGTGAGAGAAGTCTTATGCATCTTGCGTCATGAGAAGCTTTATGCAAATTTTCCCAAATGCACTTTTGCCCAAAACAAATTGGTGTTTCTTGGTTTCGTGGTTTCCGCTAATGGGATTGAAGTTGATTCTTCCAAGGTGGAGGCCATCCACAATTGGCCTACCCTACAAATGTTGGTCAAGTCCGAAGTTTTCATGGACTTGCCGGTTTTTACCGCCGCTTTGTGAAAGATTTTAGCACCATTGCTTGCCCTTTGAATGAGCTTACCAAAAGAATGTTCCGTTTGTTTGGGGCAAGGCCCAACAAAATGCTTTTGATGAGTTGAAGAAACGCCTTACCGAAGCTCCACTTCTTGTTCTTCCAAATTTTGCAAAAACTTTTGAGATTGAGTGTGATGCGAGTGGACTTGGTATTGGCGGCGTTCTTATGCAAGATGGAAAACCCGTGGCATACTATAGTGAGAAGTTGGATGGCGCACGCCTCAACTATCCTATATATGACAAGGAGCTCTACGCTTTGGTTCGTGTTCTTGAAGTTTGGCAACACTATCTTTGGCCAAAAGAGTTTATCATTCATTCCGATCATGAGTCCTTGAAGTATTTGAAAAGCCAACACAACTTGAACAAACGACATGCAAAATGGGTCGAGTTCATTGAGTCCTTCCCATATGTGATAAAATACAAGAAGGGCAAGGATAATGTTGTGGCGGATGCTCTTTCCCGCAAAAACACCCTTTTGCTAACTCGTTTGGATTTTCATGTTTTGGGACTTGAAGAGATCAAAGAACTCTATCCTTCCGATTCTTTCTTTGCTCCCATTTTTGAGAAGTGCTCCGTTGAGCGAGGAGTGGATGATTTCTATTTGCATGATGGCTATTTGTTCAAAGCCAATAAGATTTGCATTCCCGCGTCTTCGCTTCGAAAATTGCTTTTGCAAGAGTCTCATGGAGGAGGTCTTATGGGCCACTTTGGCCGTGACAAGACATATGCCATGCTCTCAACCCACTACTATTGGCCAAAGATGAAGCGAGATGTGGAGCGCCTTTGCCGTCGGTGCACAACGTGCTTACAAGCTAAGTCTACCTCCAACCCTTATGGTCTCTACATGCCATTGCCTATTCCTTTTGCACCATGGACAGATATTAGCATGGATTTCGTTCTAGGCTTGCCTCGCACTAAGCATGGTCATGATTCCATATTTGTTGTAGTGGATAGATTCTCTAAGATGGCTCATTTCATACCTTGCCATAAGAGCGACGATGCTTCACACATTGCTTCATTGTTTTTCAGGGAAATCGTTCGCCTACATGGAGTACCGCAAAGCATTGTGTCAGATCGAGACGTCAAGTTCATGAGCTATCTTTGGAAGTCGATCATGGCGAAGTTTGGAGTCAAGCTCTTGTTCTCATCATCATTGCACCCGCAAACGGACGGCCAAACGGAAGTGGTCAATCGAAGCCTCTCCACCCTCCTACGGGTCCTCGTGAAGAAAAACTTGAGGTCATGGGAGGAGTGCCTTCCTCACGCCGAGTTCGCCTACAACCGCGCCAAGCACAAGACTACATCAAGGAGCCCCTTCATGGTCGTCTACGGCTTCGAACCTTACACGGCACTCGACATACTTCCGCTTCCCCTCCACGAGCGCATCAACATGGACTTCGACAAGCGCGCCGCCGCCGTCAAGAAACTACATGAAGAGACAAGGGCAACCATACAAGCACATGTTCTTCGTCAAGCCAACCACATCAACGCCAAGAAGAAGGCAAGGATATTCGAAGAAGGAGACCTCGTTTGGATCCACCTCCGGAAGGACCGGTTTCCCCATGAGCGCAACTCCAAGCTCAAGCCAAGAGGAGATGGCCCCTTCAAGGTCCTCAAGCGCATCAATAACAACGCTTACGTCATCGACATACCAACATCCAAGTACTTGGTGAGCAACACGTTCAACGTCTCGGACTTGTCACCCTATCATGGAGATGAGGAGGTGCAAGAGTCGAGGACGACTCTTTCCCAAGGGGGGGAGATGATGTAGCCCCGGTCACCGACGTCGCTACACCAAGACCAACAAGTCCCCCTAGTGGACCGATGACACGAGCCCGAGTCAAAGCTCTTCATGATGAGGTGAACTCGCTCCTCACCACCCTTGATCTTGGTACCCCTTTGGATGGATTGCTACCTCATGCCGACGTGCTATGTGTCATTAGGTACAAGGCGCGTCAAGACCACGGAGAGGAGGAGACGCCAAGGTCAAGGGAAGGAGAGAAGCAATCGGACATGGAGATGATCATGAAGCCGGCCGACGTCGCACGAAGCGCTCCAAGGAAGAGACGGACGCTGGCCGGTCCAGACCCGGTCAGACCGGACCTACAACCGGACTCCCGGTCATAGGCCCGATCGACCGGGGCGCAAACCGGGCCAGCTCCCTCGTGCCGGACGACGACCGGACCCAGGACCGGAAACTTCGCAGTTTCCCCGGTTTGCGCCCGGTCGACCGGACCCATGACCGGACGGCCCGGTCACAGGCCAGGTCAGACCGGCCCCAAACCGGACAGCCCGGTCCCAGGCCCGGTCCGACCGGCCTCAAACCGGACCTGACGAGAATGCCCCACCAAACTGCCTTAACTTATCCATTCGCGTACCTGTTCGCCCTTGCTGGCCGTGTATGACTATATAAGTGGCTAGGACCCCTCATTAGCTCTTTAGACTTGTTTTGAACTCAAACCTACCTTTGAGCTTAGTCTCCCTTGGGTATCATCCCTCTGTAATCAAGGCCATCCTTGTTGTTGATTTGGATATTGTTGAGTGAGATTCTAGTACAAGCTACTCTCTCTCCCTCACCAATCCCCTTTTCTCCAACACCAATCTCTCACCGGGAATTCTGCCGCGTGCCTCTTCCGGGTGATTCTATTGGCGTGGTCCATCGAGCCACGGGGGTAAGTATCGGGTGTATCGGGTTGGTGTGCGTGCGTGAGTCTCGGAGTTCCTCGTGTTCGTCGTGTTCTTCGTGTTCCTCGCGTTTTCCCATCTCCCCTCTTGGTTTCGAAGTCAATCCGCGAGATCGGGCCACACACGGGGTCTTAGACCTCATCAGTGGCCTTCAACTCATTGCCTTGAGTTTCAAGCTTCTCATTGAGGTCTTGCACTTGATTGTTGAGGTCATTCCTTTGCACTTGAGCTCTTTCTTCATAGCGGACATTGGTATCCTTGAGCATGGCTTCAAATTGATTTAGCTTGGCGTGGACGGCTTGAGTAGCTATCCAATGTTGGTGCCGCGTCATCGGTAGTTGGTTCCCTTCTCCACTAGACATGGTTACAACTAAAACAAGAACTATGTGGTGGGTGGTTAGGAAAGACTACCAAGAATGTCAAAACTTGCAAACCAAAATCGAAAGGGTGTATCAAGTTGAGGAACAACCGGTTACACACACAAAAGCAAAAACTCTATATGGTGTTAGGTATGGGTGTGGAAAGCCAAATGGAAGAACCAAACGAAAAGTCTATTGTCAAAAGTGGGTAAGATCCAAAAGTCACAAGTCAAAGGCGGTGATCACAAAAGGCATACACAATGAGGAACACACGCGTGGGACAAAATGGGGTTAGCGCGACTTGGAAAATGAGCAAGAACAAAAAGGTCCTAACGAAGACTACTAGCTCGGTGTCACGCCAACACAAGAGAGACCGTGGCTTGGTTGCAAAATTGAGAAGCAACAAGATTTGCGCAAGACGCCTCTCTTCTCTTTTCTCTCTTTTGCTTAAAAGCTTTGGACTCTTTTGTGTATAGGTGTCACTCACACACTTTTTCTTTTTCTTTTTGTATTTTTATTTTTCTTTTTCTCACTATGTAAGGATACTACTATCTATGTAAATATGTCACACTTCTTTTGCTTATCTTTTCACACGAGCTTGCTTCAAAGCTTTGCTCAACACACGCACACCCTCACGGTCGGGACGCTTGCGCAATGCTTCGCAACACTAGAAAGCCACTCTCGATAGGAAAGGTACGCAAAAGAGGCTAGGGCTACAAGTTAGGAGCAAGTTATACCACTTGATGATGGTGGCCGACGATCTTGAACTTGCTATGGTGGAAAGTGTCAAGTGAACCGCTTGGATCCTCGGGGTGCCGTCGTCGTTGTCGATGTTGCGGAAGCTTTGATGGTAGCTGAAATGGCACTCAAACCGAAGTCCAAACACAAGGGGGTTAGTACCAAAACGAAAAACGAAGGTTGCTGTCAAAATTTCGGCCAGGCGGAACTTCCGGTCCTGAGGGGCGGAACTTCCGGTCCGGGGGCGGAACTTCCGGTAATTCCGGGCGGAACTTCCGGTCGCAATCAGATCTGCGGGCAGTTCGTTGATTTGGGCGGAAATCCGGGCTGAAATCCTTCGAATTCGAGGAAAATTTGGCACCAAAAGCTGTGGGAAGGTGTGGGAATTGCAGATCAACACCAAAGGCAAGTTTCTATTGGAGCAAAACCACAAATAACTCAACAAATCGAGAGATCGATCCAAGGCCAAATTGGGGCTATTTTTTTTGGGAATTTTTTTTGGGCGAAATTGGTGGAATTGGGGGATGTGGGGGTCAAATCCGTGGCAACCAAAGAGCTGCTGATACCATATGATGTGGACTAAGTCCAAGGATGTGCCCGATCTTCACGGATTTGGGTGGAACTCGTGGGGGTAGGTGGATGAACGCGATGAACACGAAGAACGCGAGGGGAATCGTGGGGATACAACACACACACGCACACAAACCGGTTTTCCCTCGTAGGCCCGATACACCTACTCAATAGAGGTTGCGAGAAAAGACCTTCCGGTAGAAGTCCCGCAAAGAGATCGACAAATCAAAGCTCGCAAGATCTAGAAGGGTGAAAAGACCGGAAGGTTGATAGAAGTGCAAGCAAAAGACCAAATAGGTAGAAGTGCAAGCAAAAGATCAAACAAACGGTAGAAGTCACCAAAGAGATCTTGACAAGTCGATAAGGAGCCCGGGTGGGTACAAGATCATAGATCTAGGTAGGGTTCCCACAAGGGTGAGCTAAGCTCAGGTTTAATTTCACATCAAGTCTAATCTCAGATCTGAGGCAAACAGCCTATTTATAGGTGGGGGCGAAGGGGTAAGTTACAAGCTGAAAAGTGCTGTCGTGCTGAAGTTCGATGGGGCGGAAGTTCCGGTCTGGACGGGCGGAAGTTCCGGTCGGGGCGGAAGTTCCGGCCTTGTTCCGGAATTGCGCCATTGTCCCGCAGTAACATCCAGGGGGGTTTTCGCCGACTTTCGGAACTTGGGCGGAAGTTCCGGTGGGCGGAAGTTCCGGTCCCTCGGGGCGGAAGTTCCGGCCTGATCCTGTCTTCTGGGCGCTGGAAGGCATCTGGAGGGAATCTGGAGGGCATCTGGGCGGAAGTTCCGGTCCGGGAGGGCGGAAGTTCCGGCCTGGCAGCTGTTGCTCCATCTTCGTCATTTCCAGCTCTCTCTCCATTGGCTTGGTCTTCATGGCTCGCTTCTTGGTCGATGTACCTGATTGAACATAGGGTATTGGCATGAAGTAGCAAGCCATCCAAAGGGGTGTCAAAAGCATACATGGAGAGGAGCGAATTCACATCTTGGCGTAGGGCTTGGGCTCGAGCTCGTGTCATTGGACCACGAGGAGGGCTTGTCGGTCTTGATGTAGTATCGACCTTGGGTAGGGCTACATCATCCAAGTCATCATCTTCATGATTGGTTGCGGCTAGTACCAAGGCTTCATATTCTCCTTCACTCAAGTACTCCACATCTCCATCATCTCGAGTTATCATAACTCTTGTGTTCTTGCATTCAAAGGATTTATGGCCTTGAGCTCCACACTTGAAGCAAGTGATGTTACTAGATCCCGTGGAAGCTTTGGAGGACATAGTTGGTTGATCCGGCTTGAAGCTTGTTGTCTTGAAGGCACTCTTTGTTTGCTTAGGAGGATCCTTGGGAGCAATAGCACTTGTGTTCTTGATGCTTGAGGAGGTGGTTGTTGCATTTCTTGCGGCGAAGAAGGACTTTGTTTTTGCACTTGCTAAGTCTTCTCGCACTTGGCGCTCGGCTCTTGTTGCTTGATGAAGCAATTCAACCATGTTGGTGTAAGGCAAGAACTCCACTATCCTCTTGACGGGAATGTTCAATCCATTCAAGAATCTTGCCATTGTTTGCTCTTCTCGCTCATCCACATTGGCACTCATCATGGTCATGTGCATCTCCTTGTAGTATTCCTCAACGGACTTGAAGCTTTGCTTGAGTTGAGTAAGCTTGTTGAAGAGGTCGCGTTTATCGTGGTTGGGCACAAAGCGCTTGTGCATGACTTCTTGCATCTCTTCCCATGTGTCAATGGGCTCTAGATCTTCCTTGTCACGCTTCTTGTTCACTTCTTCCCACCAAACATTTGCATATCCTTCAAACTCAAGTGATGCCATGGCCACTTTCTTTGCTTCGGAGAAGTTGTGGATGCGGAAAATCTTGTCAACCTTGAGAACCCAAGAGAGGTATGCATCGGGGTCTTCTTCTCCATGGAATTTTGGCATGGTGAATTTGAGCTTCCCAAAGATTTCCTCTTCATTGCGGTCATTGCGCCTAGGAGGTGGTCTTTCTTCACCAAGGTCTTGACGTTGTTGAGGTGGATGTTGTGGACCTTGAGCATCTCTATTGTTGTTGCTATGTTGTTGACGAGGAGGTGGTCTTCCATGACCTTCATCTTGATCATCATTGTTGTGGCATCATCGAGGCATCACACTTTCTTCACTTGATGCTTGGTGATGACTTGATTCTTCATTTCTTGCCCTTGGAGGAGGTCTTCTAGCATGAGGGCGATCATCATGATGGCGGCGGTTATCTTGACCTTGAGGGCGTTGAGGACGAACAACATTGATGATTTGGCGCTCTTGGTGCGCTTGCCTTTGTTCCTCTTCATGAAGGCGTTGTCTTCTATCTTGAGCTTCTTGTGCTTATCGTTGCCGCTCTTGTTCTTCAAGTGCTTGTTGTTCATTGCGGAGACGCTCTTGTTCCCTTGCTCGAACTAGCTCTTGATCATGTCGAAGGCGTTCTTGCTCTTGTTGGAATTGGGCATTGAGGTTCTCTTGGTGGAGGCGCTCTTCTTCAAGGCGTTGACGTTCTTGGACGAGGCGAAGTCGAGCTTGCTCCGCTTCTTGAGCTTGTTGGTGAAGCACTTGAACATCCACATTATGGTGGCGTGGGTCTTCATTAGAATCATGGCGAGACGGTGTAGGAGCTCTTGACCTTGAACTATGAGAGCGCGAAGACCTTGAGTGGTGTCTTCTCTCTTCTTGACGGTTGAGTGTGTGGAGGATATTGTCCAACGCCGTCTTCATTTCCCTTGTCTCTTGACCTTGTATGGCAAGCGTGGCCTTCAATTCATTGCCTTGAGTTTCAATCTTCTCATTGAGGTCTTGCACTTGATTGTTGAGGTCATTCCTTTGCACTTGAGCTCTTTCTTCATAGCGGACATTGGTATCCTTGAGCATGGCTTCAAATTGATTTAGCTTGGCGTGGACGGCTTGAGTAGCTATCCAATGTTGGTGCCGCGTCATCGGTAGTTGGTTCCCTTCTCCACTAGACATGGTTACAACTAAAACAAGAACTATGTGGTGGGTGGTTAGGAAAGACTACCAAGAATGTCAAAACTTGCAAACCAAAATCGAAAAGGTGTTTCAAGGCGGAGGGCAACCGATATGTATGCACACACACGAAAACAAAACTCTATATGGTGTTAGGTATGGATGTGGAAAGCCAAATGGAAGAACCAAACGAAAAGTCTATTGTCAAAAGTGGGTAAGATCCAAAAGTCACAAGTCAAAGGCGGTGATCACAAAAGGCATACACAATGAGGAACACACGCGTGGGACAAATGGGGTTAGCGCGACTTGGAAAATGAGCACGAACAAAATGGTCCTAACGAAGACTACTAGCTCGGTGTCACGCCAACACAAGAGAGACCGTGGCTTGGTTGCAAGATTGAGAAGCAACAAGATTTGCGCAGGACGCCTCTCTTCTCTTTTCTCTCTTTTGCTTAAAAGCTTTGGACTCTTTTGTGTATAGGTGTCACTCACACACTTTTTCTTTTTGTATTTTTTTTCATTCTTTTTCTCGCTATGTAAGGATACTACTATCTATGTAAGTATGTCACACTTCTTTTGCTTATCTTTTCACACGAGCTTGCTTCAAAACTTTGCTCAACACACGCACACCCTCACGGTCGGGACGCTTGCGCAATGCTTCGTAACACTAGAAAGCCACTCTCGATAGGAAAGATACGCAAAAGAGGCTAGGGCTACAAGTTAGGAGCAAGTTATACCACTTGATGATGGTGGCCGACGATCTTGAACTTGCTATGGTGGTGAAGGTATCAAAATGAACCGCTTGAATCCTCGGGGTGCCGTCGTCGTTGTCGATGTTGCGGAAGCTTGTGGTAGCTGAAATGGCACTCAAAACCGAAGACCAAACACAAATGGGAAGTGCCAAAACGAAAACGAAGAAAGTGTGAAGAATTTCGGGGCCAGCGGCAGTGCCGGCGTTTGGGCGGCGGCAGCCCCCTGACCAAGCAGCCGGCGTTTTGGAGGCGGGCAGCCGCCTCAGCTGCTGTTCGTCGATTTGGCGGAAAACTGACCCGAAAATCTTCGATTTCGTGGGAAAATTGGCACAAACTGGTGGGAAAAGTTGGGGGAATAGTAGATCAACACCAAGGACAAGTTTCTATTGGAATTCTATTGGAACAAAACCACAAATAACTCAACAAATCGAGAGATCGATCCAAGGCCAATTTGGGGCTATTTTTTGGGAAAAAATTTTGGAAAATTTTTTGGGCGAAAATGATGGAATTGGGGGGTGTGGGGGTCAAATCCGTGGCAACCAAGGAGCTGCTGATACCATATGATAAGGGCTAAGCCCCGGGATGTGCCCGATCTTCACGGATTTGGGTGGATCTCGTGGGGGAGGTGGATGAACACGATGAACACGACGAACGCGGAGGGGGGAAACGTGGGGATACAACACACACACGCACACAAACCGGTTTTCCCTCGTTGGCCCGATACACCAACTCGATAGAGGTTGCGAGAAAAGACCTTCCGGTAGAAGTCCCGCAAAGAGATCGACAAATCGAAAGACGCGAGATCTAGAAGGGTGAAAAGACCGGAAGGTTGATAGAAGTGCAAGCAAAGACCAAATAGGTAGAAGTGCAAGCAAAAGATCAACAAACGGTAGAAGTCACCAAAGAGATCATCACGCGTCAATAAGGAGCCCGGGTGGATACAAGATCATAGATCTAGGGTTTCCCACATGGGTAAGAGCAAAGCTCAAGTTTCTTCTTAGTTCATCTCTAACCCTAATCTGGAGGAAGGGGTGAGGTATTTATAAGCCCGTATCTGCTCAGGGTAAAGTCGGCATTACATAAATTATCCTGGTCCATAGATGCGAAATCAACGGTTGAGATGAAGTCAACCGGGGTGGGGCCGGGCGATCTGGTGAGGATTGGCCGGCAGTGCCGGTGGGGCCGGCAGTGCCGCTGGTTCAAGGCCGGCAGTGCCGGTCTTGGCTCTCGTCGCGTCTTCAGCTGGAGGGACCGGCAGTGCCGGGGGCTTGAGGCCGGCAGTGCCGGGGTGAGCAGGCCGGCAGTGCCGGGGGCTTGAGGCCGGCAGGTTGGGCAGGAGCAGGCCGGCAGCGTTTGTGCCCGGAGGCCGGCGCGGCCCTGAGGGGCGTCCTTCAGCTGGCACTCTTCTTCTCCTTCTTCCTTATCCAGCTTCGGGTCTGCTGCAGCGTCCTTCGCTCGAGGTTCGTATCTGATAACACACAGAGTATCGGCCTGAGGTAGCAGTCCATCCAATGGGGTATCGAGATCAAGGGTAGTGAGGATTGAGTTCACCTTATCATGTAGCGCTTTGACTCGAGCCCGTGTCATCGGTCCACTTGGGGGACTTGTTGGTCTTGGTGTAGCGTCGTCGGTGAGCGGGGCTACATCAAGGAGAGGAGCAGCGGGACTTGGAGATGAGCACGAAGCTGGACCCGACGTCACTCGAAGCGCTCGAAGGAAGAAGAGGAAGCTGGCTGGCCCAGGACCCGGTCTACCGGCCCCACGACCGGACCATCCGGTCCCAGGCCCGGTCAACCGGGCGCCAAACCGGAATCCCCTCGGTCCTGACCGGGCATCGTACCGGGGGCCAACCGGACGGAGATCTGCGACATTTCCGGTTGGCGCCCGGTCGACCAGCCCCACGACAAGACCACCCGGTCCCCGGCCCGGTCTGACCGGCCCCAGGACCGGATCCGACGGGGTTTCTCCACCAAACTGCCTAAGTTATCCACTTATGTACCTTTTCGCCTTGCTGGCCATGTAGGCCTATATAAGCAACCTGGACCACTGCTTTACCCCTTAGACTTGAATTAAGCTTAAACACTACTTTGAGCTTTGTCTCCCTAGGGTTAGCATCCCTTTGTAATCAAGGCATCCTTGTTGTTGATTTGGATATTGTTGAGTGAGATTCTAGTGCAAGCCACTCTCTCTCCCTCACCAATCTCTTCTTCTCCAACACCAATCTCTCACCGGGAATTCTGCCGCATGCCTCTTCCGGGTGATTCTATTGGCATGGTCCATCGAGCCACGGGGGTAAGTATCGGGTGTATCGGGTTGGTGTGCGTGCGTGAGTACCGGTGTTCCTCATGTTCTTCGTGTTCCTCGCTCTCTCCCACCTTTTCCCCTTGGATTTTGGGTCAAATCGCGAGATCGGGCCAATCCCTAGATCTCAGATCTCATCAAATTATCTTGAATAGTGTACTATTCATGTGCTTAGAAATAGAAAAATTATATGCCTGAACCAACACGTGCAAAATCTATAGCTTTTATCTTATATGTGAAAACACACGTCAAAAAAATAACGGATTGCAAAACAAATATAAAAAAAATCCACAGCTAACAAAAAACGCAAGAGTACCAAATTAGTTTAGTTACGTTGATCTACCAATTGGGGTCAGTAGTCTTCACAACTCACTGAGTATGTGAATCCTGATCAACCTACTATAATATGTTTAAAATCTGATCGTAAAATAAGACAAGGTGATAACTAAATGACAGCAAAGTAGCCAACCATGTTCAACGGCAGCATCACATAAACCAGTATGCTGCTTAATCTTAACTTCTGTGTAGGAACATAACCATACTTTAGACAAAGTCTCTCTCAGAAAAACACAACCATATTTGTGTACAGGAAAGTCTACGGCAACGATGTTTTCCAAACTACATCTTATAAAATAGAACATGCTTCCTTATCCTCCTGCTCGTCCTATGAGGCTCTCACCAGCGCCTAGGCCTTTGATCAAACATGGGAAATAAACAGAGATTACATCCTCCAATGAAGATCGATTAGCTCAATATGGTTATCTACATGTACATGGACATATCAAATAGTGAAAAATCTACGAAATCCAATCCGGAGTTATAGACCAAAAAGAAAATGCAAACAATCTTCACGTTATGTATCTGAGATGAGCTCAGCCAGATCCGCTGCATCAGTTCATCTGAAAATTCTTCTCTAGCCCCATCCGTGCCTGTCGAGGCCTTCGTGACGACCAATTCCAGTCTTATGGTTCATCCTCTTTGTACTGATGGTGGTGCTTGGTGACGACGGTGAGCGGCATCACGCCGCCACGACAATAGGAGCGACCGATATTTTTCTCACATTGCCTCCACTCAAACTTAACGCAAGTCATGAACAGTGGCGTTTGGCCTGCATCCTTGCCGTGCGGCAGCGTCAAATGGCCGGCATCTGCACGGCGACACTCCCCACGACCCACGCCTTGGAGTGTTGGATAGAATCTGGGATGGGCAGAAACGACGGAATCGATGGCGGCGGTGCGTTCCGTCTCTATTCCTTCGACGGGGATATGCTCGACAAGGAGGAGATGGCCCGGTGGTCAGCTGGATGGAGGGACGGCTGGAATGGTAGGCACCGGCAACCACCAACCCCAGTTCTTGCTTCATCTTTCCTCTAGTCAAAAACTCGTCTCGTGTTCGATAGCTTGAAACCCTCGACCAGACTGGGCTTCTTCAGTGACGGTGGCGACATCCTATACTTCGAGTCGGTCTCGGAGCGCTCACTGTCGGAGCAGATAGAGTCATCAACTGATCATCTTACTGTTCTCGTCCACGATCTCGTCGACTTTGCTTTCGTCTGCCGTGATCGCTCCCGCATCTGATAATGTCGATTGCTCCCATATTTATTGCATTAGATAGAGAAGGCAAGAAGAGGACGTCTCATGTCTGATTGCGTACCAAAGCGAAAGGCGACGAGCTCTGAAGATCAATGCGGAACGACAGCGCTATAGAAGGAAGGGATCACGCCTTCACATCTTCTCGTTGTTTCCTCGACAGTGCCTCGATCGACGGCTTGTATCTAGGCAATCGAACCGATCGAGGTCCTCGTTTAGAGCTATGCGCGATTCGTGTCCGTCAAGGAGTCTACTCCTGTCCTCCCACGTGCACGAAGTTGTTCCTCTGAGGCCCACTTCGTGAATTTGAGGTGCCACCGACGAACACGATCAAAAATCTAGGGAGGCGACGTATGAAACCAAAGTATGCAAACGGACGAAGTAAACAAACAGATGAAACCAATGAAACGCTTCTGATGAGGTCTGAGATCTAGGGATTGGCCTGATCTCGCGATGTGACCCAAAATCCAAGGGGAAAAGGTGGGAGAGCGCGAGGAACACGAAGAACACGAGGAACACCGGTACTCACGCACGCACACTGATGCGGGGTGGCCTTCGGTCACCTCCACACCAAGACCAACAAGTCCCCCAAGTGGACCGATGACACGAGCCCGAGTCAAAGCGCTACATGATAAGGTGAACTCACTCCTCACTACCCTTGATCTTGATACCCCATTGGATGGACTACTACCTCAGGCCGATATGCTTTGTGTTATCAGATATGAACCTCGAGAGAAGGAAGTCGCAGCAGACCCGAAGATGGACAAGGAAGGAGGAGGAGAAGAGTGGCCGCCGAAGGACGCCCCCCAGGGCCGGCACTGCCGGCCTCCAGGCACCGGCAGACCGGCCTGCTCACCCCCGCTGCCGGCCTCAAGCAACCGCGCTTGCCGGCCTGCTCACCCGGCACTGCCGCCCCACTGACACCGGCTGCCGGCCTCTCCAGCGGAAGACGTGACCAAGCGGCAGCCTTTGCCGTCCTCGACCAGCGGCCTTGCCGGCCCCACCGCTGCTTGGGCCAATCATCACCGACGCTGCCGGCCAAGCCCCTGTTGACTTCATCTCAGCCGTTGATTTCGCATCTATGGACCAGGATAATTTATGTAGTGCCGATTTTACCCCTGTACGAATCTGGACCTATAAGTACCTCACCCCTTCCTCCAGATTAGGGTTAGACTTGTTTTGAACTCAAACCTAAATTTGAGCTTAGTCTCCCTTGGGCATCATCCCTCGTAATCAAGGCACCTTGGTTGTTGATTTGGAACTTGTTGAGTGAGATTCTAGTACAAGATACTCTCTCTCCCTCACCAAGCTCTTCTTCTCCAATCCCAATCTCTCCCCGGGGAATTCTACCGCGTGTCTCTTCCTCGGAGATTCTATTGGCGTGGTCCATCGAGCCACGGAGGTAAGCATCGGGTGTATCGGGGTGTGTGTGTGCGTGAGTCTCGGAGTTCCTCGTGTTCATCGCCGTGTTCTTCGTGTTCCTCGCGTTTTCCCATCTTCCCCCTTGGTTTCGAAGTCAATCCGCGAGATCGGGCCACACCCGGGGTCTTAGACCTCATCATATGGTATCAGCAGCTCTTGGTTACCGCGGATTTGACCTTCCACCCACCCGATTTCGTCCCTAGAAAATTTTCCAAAAATCCCCAAAAATAGCCCCAAATTGCCTTTTGACCGATCTGTGATTTGGTTGCGTTTTGAGTGGTTTTGATCCATGGATCTCGTGCCCCTCTCTGGTTGATCTACGTTTTCCCCACTTTCTAGACCTTAATTCCATCGATTTCGACGTTTTGGTCGAATTTGGGCGCTTTCGCGAAGAACAGCTCGAGCTGTTTGTTCGTCGGGGACCGGCTTCATCTTGCCGCCATCGCGCCGCCGGTGCTGCTTGCCGCCGCATCCAGGCAAGCACTGCCGCCCAGCTCGCCCGCCGATTCAGGCCGCATGCCAGAGACCAGCCAAGCCCACCGACCACTTTTCGACCACGTCTTAACCTTTGTGTTTGCTTGTTCTGGTTTGAGTGCCTTGTGTGTAAATCTAACCCGCAGCTACGACGCAAGCGACGACACTCTCGGCACCCCGACTTGCAAACGTACTCTTGATCCTTCCACCATATTGCAAGTTGTGTGATCATCACCGCCTACGACACATCGAGGTATAACTTGCAACTCTTCACTCCTTTTGCGATCCAACCTTCCCGAGCATTGCTTGTTTAGTGTTGCGAGACATTGCACGTGGCCCCGCATTGTGAGGTGTGTGTGTCGCGTTGAGTAAAGCACCCAAGCAAACACTCGTGTGGCAAGATAGCAAAAGCGAGGCTAACGCTAACATAGTGTGTGAAAAAGCCCCAAAAACACAAAAAGAGTGTGAGTAACACCATACATCCATACGCCCATACATA
The DNA here is from genome assembly GCF_019359855.2 of Lolium perenne. Lineage (NCBI taxonomy): Eukaryota > Viridiplantae > Streptophyta > Magnoliopsida > Poales > Poaceae > Lolium > Lolium perenne. The sequence goes on from NC_067245.2 coordinate 133,706,470, forward strand.
CAAGTGTCCACGTGCCACCAAAGATACAAACGAGTGCAAGTGCCAACATATACAAGAGAGATACGAGAAGAGAGGCCGCGTGTGAATCTTGTTGTCTCTTCCTTTGCAACCAAAGCTTTGACTCTCCTTGTGTTAGTGTGACACCGAGCACTTATACATACACTTTTCCGCTCACTTTTGGTTGCACTAACCCCGCTTATCTCGTGTGTGTGTTCCACAACTTTTCCGTGTTTTTGTGATCACCATTTGGACACTTAATTTTTGGACCTCACCCACTTTTGACAACATACTCGATCTTGGATTTGTCTTTTGGCTTTCCACAACACTCGCCTAACACCATATTTGCTAGCTTTTGCGTGTGGTTTTGCGTGTGTTCCCGATACACTTGATCTTGCTTTCGGTTTGGTGGATTGCCTCAATACTATCTTACCTTGGTAAGAGTGCGAGGTAGTCTCCTTCCACTAACATACACAACATAGTTCTTGTCTTTCCATCATGGATAGGAACGGAGATACCAATAGGGATGAAGAGATCCTTCGCAACACCGAGAGGTTGGCTACTCAACACAACCTATGGACGCAACGACAAGAGTTCAAGGAGCAACTCTCCCTCTTCGAGACGCGCATCGGCAGGCAATACGATGAGGTGGCTCACAACTTCTCCACCGTCAACCAAGACTTGGCCCTTCTTCGTGAAGCTACGGACAACTTGAATGGGCAAATGGCGGCCAATGATGCCAACATGGAGCGGCGCATGGATAGCCTCGAGCGCGCCATCACCAACTTGGGTCGCCATCGTCGACACCGCTCTACTTCCTCTTCATCAAGCTCTTCCTCAAGGCATGAAGACCATTACTCTCATGGTGGCCTTTCATCCCCAAGCTCTTCTTCAAGGCGTGAAGACCATCATCGACCTCATCGCTCACATGCTCGTCATGAAGACTCCCGCTCCAACTCTAGGCGTGGAGAAATACATCGCCATGCTCGTCCACATGAGCGTCCTCCACAAGCTCAAGGCCTTCAACAAGATCGCCACCAAGCGGATCGCCACGCTCACCATGGGCGTGATGGCCATCCCCAAGACCAAGATCCTCAAGATCCACCTCGGCGAGATCTTCGTCGCCACCCTCACCATGACCAACGTGGACGAGGAGAGCCTCACCATGATCAAGATGAGAGACCCAACATTGAGCATCGTCCTCAACCGCGACAAGATCTTCAACCACATCCTCACCGTGAACCAAGTGAAGCAAGTGTTCAACTCCACCACCAACCCAATGCTATGGTTGGCCGTAGAAGACCTCCTATTCCACCTCTAGCCGCAAGAGTTGACGGCGCCCCTCCTCGTAGAAGAAACTTGGAGGATGAAGAGAACATGTATGGCAAGCTCAAGTTCAACATGCTCAAGTTCAAAGGTGAAGACGACGCCGAAGCTTACCTCTCATGGGCACTCAAGGTGGACAAGATCTTCCGCATCCACAACTACTCCGGTGCCAAGAAAGTGGCTATGGCATCACTCGAGTTTGAAGACTACGCCAACACTTGGTGGGAGCAAGTCCTCACTCTTCGGGAAGAGAAGGGTGAACCTCCTATTGATACTTGGGAAGATATGAAGAAGGAGATGCATGCTCGTTTTGTCCCCGCACACTACATGACCGACCTCTTCAACAAGCTCCAAAAGTTGAAGCAAGGCACCAAGACCGTTGAGGAGTTCTACAAGGAGATGGAGCTCACTATGATGCGAGCCAACATCCAAGAGTCGGAGGAACAAACAATTGCTCGTTTCTTCAATGGCCTTACTTATCCCATCAAGAGGATTGTCGAGTTCCAACCTTACTCCAACATGGTTGAGCTAGTCCACCAAGCATCGAAGGCCGAGCGCCAAGTGATTGAGGACATCAAGTACTCCAAGGCCAAGTCCTATTTCTCCTCCAAGCTCGCTACATCGACCCCTCCTACTTCATCAACTCCTTATGCTACAAGTGCCAAGGCCGAAGCCTCCTCTACACCTTCCAAGAAACCGACTATCCAAAGTCGCATGAAGCAAACGGTCTCCTCCACCGCCTCCTCTAAGGCATCCACGGGACCCTCTAGTGTCACTTGCTTCAAGTGTGGCACCCAAGGTCACAAATCAACAACAAGGATGCCTTGATTACAAAGGGATGCTAACCCTAGGGAGACAAAGCTCAAAGTAGTGTTTAAGCTTAATTCAAGTCTAAGGGGTAAAGGAGGGGTCCAGGTTGCTTATATAGGCCTACATGGCCAGCAAGGCGAAAAGGTACATAAGTGGATAACTTAGGCAGTTTGGTGGGGATTTCCCGTCGGATCCGGTCCTGGGGCCGGTCAGACCGGGCCTGGGACCGGATGGTCCGGTCGTGGGGCCGATCGACCGGTCGCCAACCGGAAATGTCGCAGATCTCCGTCCGGTTGGCCCCCGGTACGACGCTCGGTCAAGACCGAGGGGGATCCGGTTTGGCGCCGGTTGACCGGGCCTAGGACCGGATGGTCCGATCGTGGGGCCGGTCGACCGGGTCCTGGGCCGGCCAGCTTCCTCTCTTCCTTCGAGCGCTTCGAGTGACGTCGGGTCCAGCTTCGTGCTCATCTCCAAGTCCCGCTGCTCCTCTCCTTCCCTTGACCATGGTGTGTCCTCCTCTCCGGGGTCTTGATGCACCTTGTACCTAATGACACAAAGCACGTCGGCATGAGGTAGCATTCCATCCAAAGGGGTACCGAGATCAAGGGTGGTGAGGAGCGAGTTCACCTTATCATGTAGCGCTTTAACTCGAGCCCGCGTCATTGGTCCACTTGGGGGACTTGTTGGTCTTGGTGTAGTGTCGTCGGTGAGCGGGGCTACATCATCTCCCCCCTTGGGAAAGGGTCGTCCTCGACTCGTGCTCCTCCTCATCTCCATGATAGGGCGACAAGTCCGAGACGTTGAACGTGTTGTGATGACGCGTTGTAACATCCCAAAATCCATGCATTTTCAAATTCATGCATTGCATCATTGCACCATGCCAAAGTTTCAGTTTTAAAAGAGTTTTAATTCTTTTCATGCATAAAATATACCAAGTTTTGCTAATAGTTTATTAGTTCAAACACATAAACTATATGCGTCTATGTGCTCGCCCGATTGGAACAGTGTTCCACGGTGCCCAGCAGTATACTGATAATTTGTACGAATTTAATTCAGTAAATCAGAGTTCTAAATCAAATTCTACAAAAGAAATAAACTAGAAAAAAAAAAGGCCGGCCGGCCGGACCAGCCGAACGCGCACGCCCGTGCCAGGAAGGCAGGAACGGCCAGGCCAGCAGTACGTGAGGCAGCCCACGTTCGTATTTTCTTTCTCTCCTACTCTTGTTTTTTTTTTCTTCCTGATGTGTGGGCCCCGCAATCATCACCAACCTTCAGCCAGAGTTCTTATCACATACGCCGATGAACCAGAACCGAAAACTGCCCAGAAAAATCTCCGATTCGGCTCAGATTTTTGCCCCTGTGCCACGAAATTCCCCCATAAATACCCATGTATCCCCTTTGTTTTTCCCCTCCGAAAACCTAATTTGGTCGCCGCCAGGCTGCCTCGATTTCGCTCGCCGGAGTTCGACGTCAGCCACGGTGCCATCGCCGATTTCAGCCGGTACTGGAAGATCACCGCCTCGCTTTGCACCCATTATCTTTTTCTCTCTGTGATACCTTCCTTCTCTTCTTATCTGTAGCCAGACGACTTCCATGACGACGACATCCACGACCCACACTGTCGCCGCGTTGGTAACGTAACCAGTCCGAGCTCCGCCATAGCTTCCAGACGGGATCAAGAACACCGATCCCCGCATTGTCACGGAGGTGCTTCGCCGCACGCACATCACCCGAGCAGGACGACCACCGGAGCCCCGCCCACGTCGCCTTGCCAAGAACGCCCGCGTGAATCGCTACTGGTATGTGTAGAATGCGTGCCCAGCTTATGTTAGACTTTTTCAGCTTAGTTCTAGGCTGTTAGATCTCAATCCAAGGTACCTGTTAGCTCGTTCAAGAATGTTACTCCCATCGATCGATCAGCCTAGATTGTGTCAGCTAGTTCATGTCAAATAACTTCAAAATTTCAAATCAAATGATCTACAAGTCGGTTTTAGGTGACGTTTCTTGCATTGAGCTTGTAATTCAATCTTCTACAACTTTCGTGTAGAAATTTTCTCCATCGGAGATACTTTTTCAGACAACTTTTCAGATAAAATTATTAAAATACGGCGAAATGTTAAATTCGTAAAAATCATAACTATAGTTTCGTAACTCGAAAAATTACATATGATATACCGTTGGAATAAGAAAATTGAGAAGAACACAACAGTACTGTTACTTTGTATTTTTCCAAAACTTACAGATTTTCAAATTCAAAACTACTGTTTATAGTATTTTTTTATATTTTAACTTTGGTAAATGCTTTTAAATTGTTTCCAACGCCAAATGAAAGATAATGAAATTGTCTCTGTAGCAATATGCCTATTTTGGGTTTTCGAAATTATTTTATGCATAAGTTACTGTTTGATTAAACATGCTATTTGAAAACTATTGAATAAATGAATTGTTTTGAAAGTATTTATGAACCAAAATTGTTTTCAGAACATGCATGCATATTTTCATTGTGTAACTTCTCTGTTTGCATTGATTTGTAATTGATTGTAAATTGTTTGCTTCGTTAGATTGTCCGGAGTGCAACGAGTGCGACTACGGTGATTGTCTGAACAACAACGAAGGCAAGTGTCACACACCGTTCTGTCCTATTATTTTTCTAGGCACTTTGTAGTTATTTTCAGTAGCTATCCATGTGTAGGATTGTTTTAAATATATATTGCTATACTATGAACACCTATTAGAACAGCCACATGTTCAACAATTGATTCTTTTGTCGCCACCGTATTGTTGTTTGCTTAGCAATGCTATCTTAGATGCGTTGATTGGGTTATCATGATAAGTTTAGATGAATAAAATTATATGTTTTGATATAATGAAAACAACCTGAATAATGAAACACCTGGGCGGATTGGTAAGACGGGAGCGTCTGCACGGTGAACAATGGTGGGGATTGCCGCAAAGGGATCAAAGAGATTGGACAGGTTTCTTGTTTAGTAGCTTCCGTGTACAGCCGCATGTCATATGGGCTCTGGCTTGACTAAGTAAGTTGTAGGAACCCGACCTGACGTGACTAGTAGATGTAGCTGTGTAGGTTGGCATGGGTCCGTCCAGATGGCTTGGGGTCCTACTTCTGAAAACGGTCTCGACTTAGTCTTTTCCCGACCATTTGAGCAAATTGAGCATCATGGTAAAAGGGGCTGACTAGGTCATGTGGGTAAAGTGTACAATCCTCTCGAGAGTGTCAAACTAAGTACTTAGCCGTGTCCCCGGTTACGGACAACTATGAGCAACTAGGCATGTTACTGTTTGGAAGATCTCAGCATTCCAATTTCTTAATAAAACTTGATGGGACAAACAATGGGTTTAGGAGCATGCAAAGCTAGGCTGGCTTGTGTCTACATGGGTCTATGCTAGCATGTCCATAGATGTTTAGGAGCATATGAAGCCGACTGTCTTGCTGCAGCATGGGTTGTGCTAATATGTTTTTAAACGATGTTTCTAAAGAAATAAAATGATTTATAAAAGATAGGGAAAATATTGCTTTCTGCAAATGAGCATGAACTCCACATGCCAAATGAGCACGTAGTTGTTAGGCGCCATTATATATATCCACCAAATAGTGACATTTGCCAATACAATTCCAAATGTATTGACCATGCGTGGCTGCAACGTTTTATGTTGCAGGTTACTCCGAGGACGAGTAAGGTATCGCTTTTAGGTCGCGAGCTTCCACTCAACATGTTCGCCTGTGGCGTGATGGAGCTCTTTGAATTTATTTGTTTTCCGCTTTGAACTCTATTATTTGGGCTAGCCATGAGCTATGCAAGTTGTAATAAATATATTTTGGATCATACGTTGTAATAAATAACGCATTTGCTATTCTGTTTATTCATCGGACTGTGTGTGCTAGCGAGTCGATCCAGGGACTAGCACATTATGCACAGAGATCCAATCCTTACCGGGTTGAATCGCTTCAGATGGTATCAGAGCATTGTGTTGACTGTAGGTTCGTGACCTTAGAAAATGGAGTAGATTAGGAAGACCATAGGAACTGAAAACCTATTTAAGTTTGTCTTCTATCTTCTCGCTCTTCATTTCTCATAATTCTATATCTATCATTTTTCTCACTCTCCTCTATTCAAAATGGTAGATGTTCATTACCCACTTTAGTTAACAATTGAAACCTCTGTTGGATTACTTATTCGAAAATATGGACATGATGATGAGGAGGATGGTGATGGAATCAAAGGTGGTGCAAACGCTGAAGATGAAGAGGAGGACCCAGGGAGGTGATCTACTTTATTTCCGATGATGAGGAAGACCCTAAGGGAGGATGGGCGACCTGCAATGAACACTCGCTTGAAGAAGCGCAAGTGTATGAGAGCCTCGAACTCCTCAAGCTCTTCAAAGTTTAACTAGGATTTGCCCGCCATTAATTCTTCGTTAGGAAACCGATGTTCGTGATAGTTAGGATATTGACCATATCGCCTTGTGGTATGGCCAATATTTTTCTTAGGATCTGTTATTCTTTGATCTTCAAATTGTTAGGAATTTTCGTGAGGATTTATAATATTAAAGGCGTTTTTTCCATAAAGTATTGAATTAAAGAAGTGCAGTTTTCTGGACGTTGCTGTGTACCACGCGATTTTTCATGCTTTACTGGCAACTCCAAAAATCACGAAAAATTCAGGTTAGGTGCGGAATTCGTTCCTGTACATGCACAAAAATTGGCTAATTTTTCTGACGTATTTAAGTGCCTCTGTAAAATACGTTTTCACAGTAGTAAAGTTCTGGACAGATTATGTCTTTGTTATAGGAATGTCTTGTTTGATTGTTGTGTGATATGTTTGGTGTGAATGCTTGCTGCCATGTTTGTGATTAGTATGGGTAGTCTTTTTCCTATAGTTCTATCTATCTAAAACTCATCTATGCTGACCCAAACAGATGCCGCCTCGACGTGCACGCACCGGCAACAACAACAACAACAACAACAACAACAACAACAACAACGACACTGGCAACAACAATAATGATATGCAACAGATGTTGGCAGCACAGACACAGTTGATGCAAGTGATGACTCAGTTCATGGCGAACAACAATCAGAACCTGAACAATAACAATAACAACAATCCGCCTCCACATGTGGACATGCTCACAAGGTTTCTGAGGTTGAGGCCTGCCAAGTTCTCTAGTGCACCCGAGCCAATGATAGCTCTCGATTGGCTGCGTTCTGTGAGTAAGGATCTGGTAACTGTGGGATGTACGGATGAGGAGAAGGTGACATTTGCTGCTCACTTGCTTGAAGGACCCGCAGCCTCTTGGTGGGACAATTTCCAGATAACTCATCCTATTGATGGCATCACTTGGGAGATGTTCCAAGAGGGTTTTCGCACAGCTCATGTTTCATCTGGAGTTATGAGCTTGAACAGAAGGGAGTTCCGCAACCTGCGACAGAACTACCGCACAGTGTCTGACTACATAGAGGATTTCAGCAATTTGGCACGCTATGCGCCAGAAGATGTGGATACTGATGCAAAGAGGAAAGAGAGATTCCTGGATGGCTTGAATGATGAGCTTGCTGTTCAACTGTCAGTGGTTCATGTTCCTGATTTCCAGACACTGATGGACAAGGCTAGAATCCTTGAGGGAAAGAAGAAGCAAGCTGAGAACCGCAAGAGGAAGCACAACAACTACAACTCAGGGCCGCAACAGAAGACACGTACATTCAATGATGGGAATGGAAATTCTGGACACCACAAACATGGAAGCAACGGACACAGCAACCATGGAGGAAATGGCCACAAGAGTCACAACCACCACAACTCTGGAAGGGGTAATGACCAAAACCGCAACGGTAACTTCACACAAAGGGATATTAGCAAGGTGGAATGCTTCAGTTGCAAGAAGACTGGGCATTATTCAAGAGACTGCCCTGAGAAGAACAAGAATGACGGGAACAAGACAAACCCATTCCAGAAGGGGCATGTTAATCATGTCAATGTGGAGGAAGTTTATGATGAACCTGATGCAGTGATCGGTACGTTCTTGCTCAACAATTTTTCAGCACTCGTACTATTTGATACTGGTGCATCACATTCATTCATATCAAGGGTATTTGTGGATAGAAATAGAATACCTACTGAAACCATCAACACACCCGTCAGAATTAGTTCTCCCGGTGGAGAATTGGTAGCAGCCTTTGGGTGTCGTCGTTTAATCTTAGAAATTGGAGCACATAGTTTTCCCACTAGCCTAATTGTTTTGGAGTCACAAGGCTTAGATGTTATCCTAGGAATGGATTGGATGACTGAATATGAAGCTGTTATAGAATGTGCTAAGAGATCAATAATGCTTACAACCCCGGAGAAGAAACGCATCCGTTTCAAGTCAACCTTTGAACTTAGAGGTACCAAGATTAATTCTCTTAAGGGGGTTAGCATAGAGGATGTTCATATAGTGAGAGAGTATCCTGATGTGTTTCCAGAGGAGTTGCCAGGGATGCCACCAGATCGAGACGTTGAGTTTCTAATTGATTTGATGCCCGGAACTGGACCCATAGCTAAGAGACCATATAAGATGGATGTAGAAGAACTGAAAGAGTTGAAGAAACAACTTAGAGAACAGTTGGATAAAGGTTTCATTCAGCCTAGTTCATCATCATAGGGAGCTCCTATTTTATTTGTGGAGAAGAAGGATTCTAGTAAGAGATTGGTAGTGGATTACCGTAATCTTAATGAAGTAACAATTAAGAACAAGTACCCGCTGCCCAATATCAATGACTTGTTTGACCAATTGAAAGGGGCAAAGGTCTTTTCCAAGATTGATCTTCGATCAGGCTATTTCCAATTGAAGATACGGAAGCAAGACATACCTAAGACCGCTTTCACCACTAGGTATGGTTTATATGAGTATACTGTTATGTCATTTGGACTAACAAATGCTCCGGCATACTTTATGACCATGATGAACAAGGTATTCATGGAGTACTTGGATAAATTTGTAGTGGTGTTCATTGATGACATATTGATATATTCTAAAGATGATGCTGAGCATGAGAAGCATTTGCGTTTGATCATGGAGAAGCTTAGGGAACACAAGTTGTATGCCAAATTCAGCAAATGTGAATTCTGGTTAAACAAAGTGGGATTTCTTGGACATATAATTTCAGCAGAAGGTGTCGCAGTGGATCCAAGCAAGGTAGCATCCGTGACTGAATGGGAGACACCTAAAAATGTAGGAGATATCCGAAGTTTCTTAGGACTTGCAGGATATTATCGGAGATTCATAGAGAACTTTTCCAAAATTGCTAGGCCCATGACTGAATTATTGAAGAAGGAGAAGAAGTTCATTTGGACCGATGCTTGTGAAGCCAGCTTTCAGGAATTGAAGCAACGCCTTGTAAGTGCACCTGTTTTGTGTTTGCCTGATATCCAGAAGGATTTCCAAGTTTATTGTGATGCCTCTCGTCAAGGACTTGGTAGTGTATTGATGCAAGATGGGAGAGTAGTATCATATGCCTCACGCCAACTTAAACATCATGAAAGGAATTATCCTACCCATGACTTGGAGCTAGCATCAGTCGTGCACGCACTAAAGGTGTGGAGACATTATCTGATGGGGAAGCATTGTGATGTGTACACCGATCATAAAAGCCTAAAGTATATATTCACTCAGAAGGAGCTGAATATGAGACAAAGGAGATGGTTGGAACTCATAAAGGATTATGATATGAATCTGCAATACCACCCCGGAAAAGCTAATGTGGTAGCTGATGCGCTTAGTCGTAAGACCTATGTAAATGGTCTCACCGTAGGAGAGTTACCTTTGGATTTGTGCGAACAATTCAAGGATCTCAGGCTGGAAATAGTGCCACAGGGATATCTGGCATCTATGGAAGTGATGCCCACTTTGTTAGATAGAATCGGAGAAGCTCAGAAAGAAGACAGTGAGATGGAAGAAATAAAAGGGAACATGAGCAAGGGTAAGGCGAAGGGTTTTCGCTTGGATGAACAAGGAACTCTATGGTTTGAGGAGCGGTTATGTGTGCCCAATGACGCTGAGATTAGAACGCTGATACTCCAGGAAGCTCATGATTCTCCGTATTCTATTCATCCAGGTAATACTAAGATGTACATGGATCTGCGAGATAGATTTTGGTGGTCCAATATGAAGAGAGAAATTGCAGAGTACATTGCCCTATGTGATGTGTGTAGTAGAGTAAAAGCTGAACATCAGAAACCAGCAGGATTGCTACAACCATTGCCCATACCTGATTGGAAGTGGGACAAGATTGGAATGGATTTCATCACGGGATTACCCAAGACTAGATCTGGGTATGATTCAACTTGGGTTGTTGTTGATCATTTGACTAAAGTGGCTCACTTCATACCTGTGAAGACCACATACACAAGTGCCAAATTAGCCAAAATTTATATGAGCAAGATTGTGTGTTCACATGGAGTTCCGAAGGAAATTGTTTCTGATAGAGGTACTCAATTCACTTCTCACTTTTGGCGCCAATTGCATGAATCATTGGGTACTAGATTGGAGTTTAGTACAACGTTTCACCCACAAACTGATGGGCAGACTGAAAGAGTAAACCAAATATTAGAGGATATGTTGAGAGCCTGTGCTCTAGATTAAGGATCTAGTTGGGATGAGAATCTACCATATGCCGAGTTCTCCTACAACAATAGCTATCAATCTAGCATTGAGATGGCTCCATTCGAAGCACTGTATGGTAAGAAGTGTAGAACACCGCTGTTATGGGATGGAGTTGGAGAGCGCAGTTTCTTTGGACCCGACTTGATCAAGGAAGCTGAAGAGAAGGTTCGACTTATTCGTGACAGGCTGAAAGTAGCACAATCAAGACAAAAGAGTTATGCGGATTCTAAGCGTAGAGAGGTGACATATGAGATAGGAGATAGGCGTATCTTAGAGTTTCACCGCTACGTGGAGTTAAGAGGTTTGGTATTAAGGGTAAGCTGGCACCACGATTCATTGGACCCTATAAAATCCTTGCTCGCAAGGGAGAGGTAGCTTATGAGTTAGAGTTGCCAGAGGCATTAGCAGCAGTACATAATGTGTTCCATGTGTCCCAATTAAAGAAATGTCACCCGGAGATGGCGGATACACCGCTAAGAGATACAGTTCCTGATGCGGGGTGGCCTTCGGTCACCTCCACACCAAGACCAACAAGTCCCCCAAGTGGACCGATGACACGAGCCCGAGTCAAGGCTCTACATGATGAGGTGAACTCGCTCCTCACCACCCTTGATCTTGGTACCCCTTTGGATGGATTGCTACCCCATGCCGACGTGCTATGTGTCATTAGGTACAAGGCGCATCAAGACCCCGGAGAGGAGGAGACGCCAAGGTCAAGGGAGGGAGAGAAGCAGCTGGACATGGAGATGATCATGAAGCCGAAGCCGACGTCGCTCGAAGCGCTCCAAGGAAGAGACGGACGCTGGCCAGTCCAGGACCCGGTCAGACCGGACCCACAACCGGACGCCCCGGTCACAGGCCCGGTCAACCGGGCGCAAACCGGCGCAGCTCCCTCGTAGCGGACGATGACCGGACCCAGGACCAGAAACTTCGCAGATTCCCGGTTTGCGCCCGGTCGACCGGACCCAGGACCGGACAGCCCGGTCACAGGCCCGGTCAGACCGGACCCAAACCGGATCTGACGGGAATGACCCACCAAACTGCCTTAACTTATCCATTCGCGTACCAGTTCGCCCTTGCTGGCCATGTGTGCCTATATAAGTAGCCTGGACCCCCTCCTTTACCCTTTAGACTTGTTTTGAACTCAAACCTACCTTTGAGCTTAGTCTCCCTTGGGTATCATCCCTCTGTAATCAAGGCACCTTGGTTGTTGACTTCGATCTTGTTGAGTGAGATTCTAGTACAAGTTACTCTCTCTCCCTCACCAAGCTCTTCCTCTCTAACCCCAATCTCTCTCCGGGAATTCTGCCACGTGCCTCTTCCTCGGAGATTCTATTGGCGTGGTCCATCGAGCCACGGAGGTAAGCATCGGGTGTATCGGGTTGGTGTGCGTGCGTGAGTCTCGGAGTTCCTCGTGTTCGTCATGTTCTTCGTGTTCCTCGCGTTCTCCCATCTCTCCCCTTGGTTTCGAAGTCAATCCGCGAGATCGGGCCACACACGGGGTCTTAGACCTCATCATATGGTATCAGCAGCTCTTGGTTACCGCGATTTGACCCTCCACCCACCCGATTTCGTTCCTAGAAAATTTTCCAAAAAATCCCCAAAAATAGCCCCAATTTGCCTCTTGACCGATCTGTGATTTGGTTGCGTTTTGAGTGGTTTTGGTCCGTGGATCTGATGTTGTTGTGCTTGATCTACTATTTCCCCAACTTTGAGCCTCCAATTCCATCGTTTTCCCGTCGATTTGCTCTTTTGGTTTTGGTTTGGGGAAGAACAGGAGAGAGAAAGCTCCAAATCGTGAAACCCGGTTGCGAACCCGGTCAACCGGATCCACGACCGGCCGAGCCAGCCCAGAACCCGGTCGACCGGGCGGCAACCGGACAATCCGGTCCTCGGTCCGGTCCAACCGAACCCCAGACCGGGCGCATCTTCGCGCCCCCTTCGAGCTCGTTTTCCGGCGACATCCACCACCACCACCATCATCGCAGGTATAACTTGCAACTTTCCCCTTGTAACCCCTCTTCCTTTTGCGATCTATCCCATCGAGCATTGCTTGTTTAGTATTGCGAGACATTGCACGTGGCCCCGCATTGTGAGGTGTGTGTGTCGTGTTGAGTAAAGCATCCAAGCAAACACTCGTGTGGCAAGATAGCAAAAGCGAGGCTAACGCTAACATAGTGCGTGAAAAAGCCCCAAAAACACAAAAAGAGTGCGAGTAGCACCATACATCCATACATCCATACATCCATACATCCATACATCCATACATACAAAAGTGTCCAAGTGCCACCAAAGATACAAACGAGTGCAAGTGCCACCATATACAAAAGAGAAAAAGCTTTTAAGCAAAAGAGAGATACGAGAAGAGAGGCCGCGTGTGAATCTTGTTGTCTCTTCCTTTGCAACCGAAGCTCTGGCTCTCCTTGTGTTAGTGTGACACCGAGCACTTATACATATACTTTTCCGCTCACTTTTGGTTGCACTAACCCCGCTTATCTCGTGTGTGTGTTCCACAACTTTTTCCGTGTTTATAGTGATCTTCACATTGACATTTGGATTTTTGGACCTCACTCACTTTTAACAACATACTCGATCTTGGATTCGTCTTTTAGCTTTCCACAACACTCGCCTAACACCATATTTGCTAGCTTTTGCGTGTGGTTTTGCGTGTGTCCCGATACACTTGATCTTGCTTTCGGCTTGGTGGATTGCTGATAACCCACAAGTATAGGGGATCGCGATAGTCTTCGAGGGTAGTATAACCCAAATTTATTGATTCGACACAAGGGGAGGTAAAGAATACTTATAAGCCTTAACAACTGAGTTGTCAATTCAGCTGCACCTGGAAAAGCACTAGTAACAGGGGTGATGTGAAAGTAGCAGTAATATGAGAGCAGTAGTAACAGTAACACAGCAGCAGTAATAGCAACACAGAGGTAATATGATGACATGTAGAACAAGTATTTGATGATGAAATATGGACCGGGGTTCCCAGCGATCTACACTAGTGGTAACTCTCCAATAAGTGACAAGTGTTGGGTGAACAAATTACAGTTGGGCAATTGATAGGAATCAAAGCATTAAGATAGAACATCAGGCTTATTAATTATGTAGGCATGTTTTCCGTATATAGTCGTACGTGCTCGCAATGAGAAACTTGCACAACATCTTTTGTCCTACCAGCCGGGCCTCAAGGGAAACTACTGGATATTAAGGTACTCCTTTTAATAGAGTACCGGAGCAAAGCATTAACACACCGTGAAAACATGTGATCCTCACATCACTACCATCCCCTCCGGTTGTCCCGATTTCTGTCACTTCGGGGCCATTGGTTCCGGACAGTGACATGTGCATACAACTTGTAGATACAATCTAAGCAATAAGTATAGAGCTCAAATCTAAGATCATGCCACTCGGGCCCTAGTGACAAGCATTAAGAATAACAAGATTGCAGCAACAATAACTTCACAAACTTTATAGATAGACTAATCATAATGTATCATCCATCGGATCCCAACAAACACAACACCGATTACATCAGATGAATCTCAATCATGTAAGGCAGCTCATGAGACCATTGTATTGAAGTACATGGGGGAGAGTATACCGACATAGCTACTGCTAGAACCCGTAGTCCATGGGGGAACTACTCACGGAGCATGGCGGAGGCGATGGCGTTGATGGAGATGGCTTCCGGGGGCACTTCCCCGTTCCTAAGTGGTGCCGGAACAGAGTTCTGTCCCCCGAATTGGAGTTTCGCGATGGCGGCGGCGCCCCTGGAGTCTTTCTGGAGTTTCGTCAATTGGTACTGCGTTTTTAGGTCGAAAAGGGATTTTATAGGCGAAGAGGCGGCGCAGGGGGGTCGACAGGGTGGCCTCACCCTAGGCCGGCGCGGCCAGGGCCTGGCCCGCGCGGCTAGGTGGTGTGGGGCCCCCCTGGCTCTCCTCCGACTCTTCTTCGGTGTTCTGGAGCCTTCCGGGAAAAATAGGAGGTTTGGCGTTGATTTCGTCCAATTCCGAGAATATTGCCCGAACAGCCTTTCTGGAACCAAAAACAGCAGAAAACAGGAACTGGCACTGTGGCATCTTGTTAATAGGTTAGTTCCGAAAAACGCATGAAATCATCATAAAGTGCAAGCAAAACATGTAAGTATTGTCATAAAACAAGCATGGAACAACAGAAATTATGGATACGTCGGGGACGTATCAGCATCCCCAAGCTTAGTTCTCGTCGTCCCGAGCAGGTAAACGATAAAAAGAATAATTTCTGTAGTGACATGCTACTTACATAACCTTGATCATACTATTACAAAGCATATGAAATGAACGAAGTGACTCAAGGCAATGATCTATAGTTGCTAACAAGTAGATAACATATAGCAAAACTTTTCATGGAGAGTACTTTCAAGACAAACATCAAAAGTCTTGCACAAGAGTTAACTCATAAAGCAATAAGTTCATAGTAAAGGCATCGAAGCAACACAAAGGAGGATATAAGTTTCAGCGGTTGCTTTCAACTTTCAACATGCATATCTCATGGATATTGTCAACATAAAGTAATATGATGAATGCAAATATGCAAGTATGTAAGAATCAATGCACAATTAACACAAGTGTTTGCTTCTAAGATGGAAGGAGATAGGTGAACTGACTCAACATAAAAGTAAAAGAATGGTCCTTCAAAGAGGAAAGCATCGATTGCTATATTTGTGCTAGAGCTTTGGTTTTGAAAACATATAGAGAGCATAAAAAGTAAAATTTTGAGAGGTGTTTGTTGTTGTCAACGAATGGTAATGGGTACACTAAGTACCTCGCCAACCGGACTTTTAAGAGCGGCTCCCATTTTATTTTATTTTTGGGTGGCACTCCTTCCAACCTTTCTTTCTCAAACCATGGCTAACCGAATCCTCGGGTGCCTGCCAACAATCTCATACCATGAAGGAGTGCCTTTTTATTTTAGTTTTATTATGATGATGACACTCCCCCCAACCTTTTCTTACACAAGCCATGGCTAACCGAATCCTTCGGGTGCCGTCCAACAATCACAAACCATGGAGGAGTGTCTATTTTTGTTAATTAATTTGGGACTGGGAATCCCATTGCCAGCTCTTTTTGCAAAATTATTGGATAAGCGGGTGAAGCCACTAGTCCATATGAGAGTCCGTCAAAAGTAAATGACAAGGTTGAAAGCTAAACACCACATACTTCCTCATGAGCTATAAAACATTGACACAAATCAGAGGTGATAAATTTTGAATTGTTTAAAGGTAGCACTCAAGCAATTTACTTTGGAATGGCAGGAAATACCACATAGTAGGTAGGTATGGTGGACACAATTGGCATAGTGGTTGGCTCAAGGATTTTGGATGCATGAGAAGTATTCCCTCTCAGTACAAGGTTTAGGCTAGCAAGGTTGTTTGAAGCAAACACAAGTATGAACCGGTACAGCAAAACTTACATAAGAACATATTGCAAGCATTATAATACTCTACACTGTCTTCCTTGTTGCTCAAACACTTTCACCAGAAAATATCTAGACCTTAAGAGAGATCAATTATGCAAACCAATTTTAACAAGCTTTACGGTAGTTCTCCACTAATAGGTTTAAACTACATGCAAAAACTTATGATCTACTTGAGAGCTCAAAACAATTGCCAAGTATCAAATTATCCAAGACATATGAGGCATTTTCTGCTTCCAACCAAATAAAGATAAGTATTGTAGCTTCCAACTTTTATCATTGAACATTAAAAGTAAAACGAAGAACAAGTGTTCATATGAAAAAGCGGAGCGTGTCTCTCTCCCAAACAAGGATTGCTAGGATCCGATCTTATTCAAACATAAACAAAACGAAAAATAAACACACAGACGCTCCAAGTAAAGCACATATGATGTGACCGAATAAAAATATAGTTTCAGGGGAGGAACCTGATAAGTTGATGAAGAAGGGGATGCCTTGGGCATCCCCAAGCTTAGACGCTTGAGTCTTCTTGAAATATGCAGGGATGAACCACGGGGGCATCCCCAAGCTTAGACTTTTCACTCTTCTTGATCATATATCATCCTCCTCTCTTGACCCTTGAAAACTTCCTTCACACCAAACTTCTCATAAACTTCATTAGAGGGGTTAGTACTCAAAAAAATTTGAATCCACCTTGATTCTGTAGTGGCACATTGCAAGAACTCAATAAAATATTAGCTACAGCCCTCTACGTCTAGAAAAGCTCGCTTAAAGTCCGCAAGAGACAATGCAAAAAACAGAGACAGAATCTGCCAAAACAGAACAGCCAGTAAAGACGAATTTTAATAAAATACTTCCGTTGCTCAAATCAGAAAAATCAAAACTAATGAAAGTTGCGTACATATCTGAGGAACACGCACGTAAATTGGCATACTTTTCTGATTTTCCTACAGAGAAAACAGCCCAGATTCGTGACAGATAGAAATCTGTTTCTGCGCAGAAATCCAAATCTAGTATCAACCTTCGATTAGAGGCTTCACTTGGCACAACAAAACACAAAACTAAGATAAGGAGAGGTTGCTACAGTAGTAAACAACTTCCAAGACACAAATATAAAACAAAGTACTGTAGCAAAATAACACATGGGTTATCTCCCAAGAAGTTCTTTCTTTATAGCCATTAAGATGGGCTCAGCAGTTTTGATGATGCACTCGCAAGAAATAGTATTTGAAGCAAAAGAGAGCATCAAGAGGCAAATTCAAAACACATTTAAGCCTAACATGCTTCCTATGCAAAGGAATCTTGTAAATAAACAAGTTCATGAAAAACAAAGTAACAAGCATAGGAAGATAGAATAAGTATAACTTCAAAATTTTAAGCATATAGAGAGGTGTATTAGTGCCATGCAAATTTCTACAACCATATTTTCCTCTCTCATAATAATTTTTAGTAGCTTCATGAACAAACTCAACAATATAGCTATCACATGCAGCATGCTTCTCGTGATTTCCAAACATATAATTTTTGTCAAGTTCAAGAATAGTGGAATTAAAACTTTCAAACTTACTTTTATTAATAATATAACAAGGTAGTTGATCAATCTCAAGAGATATGGGACACATAGATAAAGTCAATAACTCTCCAATCCCATTTTCATTAGTAGCACAATTAATATTATCAAGTAACATAGGACCATCATCTAGAGCTTTATCATAAACATTTCCCAAGCAAAATTCTTTAGTACCATGCATTTCGACATCAGGCACAAACAAAGCATTATCATAAGATTTATCAAAGTAGCATGGATTATCATATATAACAGTAGCATAATTATTCTCACAAGTATTACTCATAGGTACTATTTCAAGAGAATCCACAGGAACATAACATTCAACCTCTTTCGGTAAGCATGGAGGACAATCAAATAGTGTAAGAGATGAAGAGTTACTCTCATTAGAAGGTTGGCATGGGTAGCTAATCCATTCTTCCTCCTTTTGTTCATCACTCTCCTCTTCTTTTTCATCCAATGAGCTTTCAGGTTCATCAATTTCCTCCTCTTTTTCATCCAATGAGCTTTCAGGTTCATCAGTTTCTTCTTCCACCGGTTCCTGCAAATTGTGAGTGCATTCTTGTGCATTAATGAGTCTCTCTTTATAATCAATGATATAAGGATTATTACCGAAGCATTCTATGCAACAATTAAGGATAGAAGAGACATAATCTTTAAGGTCCTTACAAACAACACAAGTTTCATAATTCTCAACCATAAAGGATTCGATCTCAGAGGCTCCCATAAACACGACAAATTGTTCTACCTCTTCGAACCCATAATGAATATAGCAATTCCGATTATAGTTCTTAATTAAAAATTCCTCACTAAAGCCACATTGAAATTTAAGATGTTTAGTATCCTGTTGAGAGCAACAGTTTATATCATGGCGTTTAAGCAAGATTTTAGCAATTGTATTCACTTTTTCTATCATAGCACTCATTACTTCACCAGCTCTTGATTTCCTATAATTATTATAACATTCTATGAGCTCCAAGTAGGTTGTTGGTTCTCCCATAACAGTAGTTTTTAATTTTTTGGTTTTTCAAATTTTTATGGATTTTTGGGTATATGAGACAAATAAAACAAGACAAAAATAAACTAAGCAAAAGTAAACTAAGAAAAATAAAACAAGACAGAAATAAACTAAGCACAAATAAACTAGACAAAAGTAAACTAGCAAAACAAAATAAAATAAAAGTAGAGAGAGAGGTAGAGTGTACTCCCCAGGTGAACTTATGAGTAGAGCTATGCCTCCCCGGCAATGGCGCCAGAAAACAGTCTTGATAACCCACAAGTATAGGGGATCGCGATAGTCTTCGAGGGTAGTATAACCCAAATTTATTGATTCGACACAAGGGAGGTAAAGAATACATATAAGCCTTAACAACCGAGTTGTCAATTCAGCTGCACTGAAAAGCACTAGTAACGGGGGTGATGTGAAAGTAGCAAGAATATGAGAGCAGAGTAATGATAACACAGCAGCAGTAATAGCAACACAGAGGTAATATGATGACATGTAGAACAAGTATTTGATGATGAAATATGGACCGGGGTTCCCAGCGATCAACACTAGTGGTAACTCTCCAATAAGTGACAAGTGTTGGGTGAACAAATTACAGTTGGGCAATTGATAGGAATCAAAGCATTAAGATAGAACATCAGGCTTATTAATTATGTAGGCATGTTTTCCGTATATAGTCGTACGTGCTCGCAATGAGAAACTTGCACAACATCTTTTGTCCTACCAGCCGGTGGCAGCCGGGCCTCAAGGGAAACTACTGGATATTAAGGTACTCCTTTTAATAGAGTACCGGAGCAAAGCATTAACACACCGTGAAAACATGTGATCCTCACATCACTACCATCCCTCCGGTTGTACAGATTTCTGTCACTTCGGGGCCATTGGTTCCGGACAGTGACATGTGCATACAACTTGTAGATACAATCTAAGCAATAAGTATAGAGCTCAAATCTTAGATCATGCCACTCGGGCCCTAGTGACAAGCATTAAGAATAACAAGATTGCAGCAACAATAACTTCACAAACTTTATAGATAGACTAATCATAATGTATCATCCATCGGATCCCAACAAACACAACACCGATTACATCAGATGAATCTCAATCATGTAAGGCAGCTCATGAGACCATTGTATTGAAGTACATGGGGGAGAGTATACCGACATAGCTACTGCTAGAACCCGTAGTCCATGGGGGAACTACTCACGGAGCATGGCGGAGGCGATGGCGTTGATGGAGATGGCTTCCGGGGGCACTTCCCCGTTCCGGCAGGGTGCCGGAACAGAGTTCTGTCCCCCGAATTGGAGTTTCGCGATGGCGGCGGCGCCCCTGGAGTCTTTCTGGAGTTTCGTCAATTGGTACTGTGTTTTTAGGTCGAAAAGGGATTTTATAGGCGAAGAGGCGGCGCAGGGGGGTCGACAGGGTGGCCTCACCCTAGGCCGGCGCGGCCAGGGCCTGGCCCGCGCGGCTAGGTGGTGTGGGGCCCCCCTGGCTCTCCTCCGACTCTTCTTCGGTGTTCTGGAGCCTTCCGGGAAAAATAGGAGGTTTGGCGTTGATTTCGTCCAATTCCGAGAATATTGCCCGAACAGCCTTTCTGGAACCAAAAACAGCAGAAAACAGGAACTGGCACTGTGGCATCTTGTTAATAGGTTAGTTCCGGAAAACGCATGAAATCATCATAAAGTGCAAGCAAAACATGTAAGTATTGTCATAAAACAAGCATGGAACAACAGAAATTATGGATACGTCGGGGACGTATCAATTGCCTCAATACTATCTTACCTTGGTAAGAGTGCGAGGTAGTCTCCTTCCACTAACATACACAACATAGTTCTTGTCTTTCCATCATGGATAGGAACGGAGATACCTCAAGGGATGATGAAGTCCTTCGCAACACCGAGAGGTTGGTGACTCAACACAACCTATGGACGCATCGACAAGAGTTCAAGGAGCAACTAGCCCTCTTCGAGACGCGCATCGATGAGCAATACGATGAGGTGGCTCACAACTTCTCCGCCGTGAACCAAGACTTGGCTCTTCTTCGTGAAGCTACGGACAACTTGAATGGCCAAATGGCGGCCAATGATGCGAACATGGAGCGGCGCATGGATAGCCTCGAGCGCGCCATCACCAACTTGGGTCGCCATCGCCGACACCGCTCTACTTCCTCTTCATCAAGCTCGCAATAAGATTATTACTCTCATGGTGGCCTTTCGTCCTCAAGCTCTTCCTCAAGGCATGAAGACCATCATCGACCTCATCGCCCACATGCTCGTCATGAAGACTCTCGCTCCAACTCTAGGCGTGGAGAAATACATCGCCATGCTCGTCCACATGAGCGACCTCCACAAGACCAAGTCCTACAACAAGATCGTCACCATGCGACTAACCCCAAGACCAAGGTCCTCAAGATCAACCTCGGCGAGATCTCCGCCGCCACCCTCGCCATGACCAACGTGGACGAGGAGAGCCACACCATGATCAAGATGAGAGACCCAACATTGAGCATCGTCAACAACCGCGACAAGATCTTCAACCACATCCTCACCGTGAACCAAGTGAAGCAAGCGTTCATCTTCAACGCCAACCCAATGCTATGGTTGGCCGTAGAAGACCTCCTATTCCTCCTCTAGCCGCAAGAGATGAAGGCAACCCTCCTGGTAGAAGAAACTTGGAGGATGAAGAAAACATGTTTGGAAGACTCAAATTCACCATGCCAAAGTTCAAGGGTGAAGAAGATGCCGAGGCCTACCTCTCATGGGCACTCAAGGTTGACAAGATATTCCGCATCCACAACTACTCCGGTGCAAAGAAAGTGGCTATGGCATCACTTGAGTTTGAGGATTACGCCAACACTTGGTGGGAGCAAGTCCTCACTCTTAAGGAAGAAAAGGGTGAACCGCCTATTGACACTTGGGAAGAGATGAAGAAAGAGATGCATGCTCGCTTTGTCCCAACTCACTACATGACCGACCTCTTCAACAAGCTCCAAAAGTTGAAGCAAGGCACCAAGACCATTGAGGAGTTCTACAAGGAGATGGAGCTCACTATGATGCGAGCCAACATCCAAGAGTCCGAGGAACAAACCATTGCTCGTTTCTTCAATGGCCTCAATTACCCCATCAAGAGGATCGTCGAGTTCCAAGCATACTCCAACATGGTTGAGTTGGTCCACCAAGCATCGAAGGCCGAGCGCCAAGTGATTGAGGACATCAAGTACTCCAAGGCCAAGACCTACTTCTCCTCCAAGCTCGCTTCATCAACTCCTCCGACTACATCAACTCCTCATACTACAAGTGTCAAGGCCGACGCATCCTCTACACCATCCAAGAAACCGACTATCCAAAGTCGTATGAAGCAAACGGTCTCCTCCACCACCTCCTCTAAGGCATCCACGGGACCCTCTAGTGTCACTTGCTTCAAGTGTGGCACCCAAGGTCACAAATCGTTTGAGTGCAAGAACACCAAGGTTATGATCACTATGGAGAATGGTGACATCGAGACGCTAGATGAAGATGAATACGAGGCCCTTGTGCAAGCCGCCGTGGAAAGTGAAGAAGCTTATGAGCAAGAAAGTGGAGAAGATCCTCTCTTATGTGAGCATGACCCAAGCCCCTCACTTGTGGTCACTAGGGTGCTAACAACACAACCTCAAGCTATGGAAGACCAACGGTGCAACATCTTCCAAACCCGTGCCGGAATTGGTGGCAAGTCGATCAAGGTCATCATAGATGGTGGAAGTTGCCATAACCTTGCAAGCACCGAGTTGTGTGAGAAGCTCAACCTCACTCTCCGCAAGCATCCTCACCCTTACCATATCCAATGGTTGAGTGACAAGGGCAACGTCAAGATACAACATACCGTCACCGTCACTTTCAAGATTGGACCTTATGAGGACACTATCGAGTGTGACGTGGTACCCATGACGGTGTGCCACATGTTGCTTGGCCGCCCTTGGCAATTTGACAAGAAGGCTATACATGATGGACTCTCCAACACATACACCTTCAAGGTCAACGACAAGAAGTTCGAGTTGCGCCCGATGACTCCTAGCCAAATCATCACGGATAATGCGAAGGCTTTAGCGAGGGCACGACTCCGCACCCACCATAGTGAGATGAGAGGAGAGGGAGCGACCCACCACAAAGATAGTGAGCGCCACAAGCCATATATGAGTGAGACCAAGAGTGTTCTCCTATCCACCAAGAGTGAGTGGAGAGAGGTCCAAGATAACCCATCCACCATATTGCACTACGTGCTCATATGCAAAGGACCATTGTCGGCGACTAACGACTTAACCAACATTCCTTCGTCTTTGTTGTCTCTTTTGAAGGAGTTTCAAGACGTCTTCCCCGACGAGCTCCCTCATGGACTACCACCACTTCGAGGCATCGAACACCGCATCGACCTCATACCCGGCGCTCCGCTTCCAAACCGTGCCGCCTACCGCACCAACCCCGAAGAGACAAAGGAGATCCAACGCCAAATTCAAGATCTCCTCGCCAAAGGGTATGTCCGCGAAAGCCTTAGCCCTTGTGCGGTTCCCGTGATTCTTGTGCCTAAACCGGATGAGACGCAACGGATGTGTATGGATTGTCGCCCCATCAATGCCATTACCGTCCGTTACCGCCATCCCATTCCGCGTTTAGATGACATGCTTGATGAGTTAAGCGGTGCCACGATTTTCTCTAAAGTCGATTTGCGTAGTGGTTACCATCAAATCCGCATGGCTATTGGTGATGAATGGAAAACGGCATTCAAGACCAAACTCGGTCTCTATGAATGGCTCGTTATGCCTTTCGGTCTTTCCAATGCTCCATCTACTTTCATGCGCCTCATGAATCATATCTTGCGTCCTCTCATTGGCAAGAGTGTGGTTGTCTATTTCGATGATATTCTCATTTATAGCAAAAACCTCGAGGACCATGTGCAACATGTGAGAGAGGTCTTGTGCATCTTGCGTCATGAAAAGCTGTATGCTAACCTCCCCAAGTGCACCTTTGCTCAAAACAAATTGGTTTTCCTTGGCTTTGTGGTTTCCGCTAATGGGATTGAAGTTGATTCTTCCAAGGTGGAGGCCATCCACAATTGGCCTACTCCTACAAATGTTGGTCAAGTCCGAAGTTTTCATGGGCTTGCCGGATTTTACCGCCGCTTTGTGAAAGATTTTAGCACCATTGCTTGCCCTTTGAATGAGCTTACCAAGAAGAATGTTCCGTTTGTTTGGGGCAAGGCCCAACAAAATGCTTTTGATGAGTTGAAGAAACGCCTTACCGAAGCTCCCCTTCTTGTTCTTCCAAATTTTGCAAAAACTTTTGAGATTGAGTGTGATGCAAGTGGGCTTGGTATTGGTGGTGTTCTTATGCAAGAGGGCAAACCCGTGGCATACTATAGTGAGAAGTTAGATGGCGCACGCCTCAACTATCCTATATATGACAAGGAGTGATGAGGTCTAAGACCCCGTGTGTGGCCCGATCTCACGGATTGACTTCGAAACCAAGGGGGAAGATGGGAAAACGCGAGGAACACGAAGAACACGGCGATGAACACGAGGAACTCCGAGACTCACGCACACACACAACCCGATACACCCGATGCTTACCTCCGTGGCTCGATGGACCACGCCAATAGAATCTCCGAGGAAGAGACACGCGGTAGAATTCCCCGGGGAGAGATTGGGATTGGAGAAGAAGAGCTTGGTGAGGGAGAGAGAGTATCTTGTACTAGAATCTCACTCAACAAGTTCCAAATCAACAACCAAGGTGCCTTGATTACAGAGGGATGATACCCAAGGGAGACTAAGCTCAAAGTTAGGTTTGAGTTCAAAACAAGTCTAAAGAGCTAAAGGGGCGTCCTGGGGGTATTTATAGTCTTACAAGGCGTCACAGGCCGAAAAGGTAAGTTCGGGCCGAAAAGATAACTTAAGTCGTGCAGGCCGGTCGGGGCGGTCGAGCCGGGCTCGTGACCGGCAGTCCGGTTTCAGACGGGCACTGGGACCGGGCGGCGACCGGACGAGGCTCCAAGTCCCCTGGATGGCGCCGGATGTCACGAGCGCAAATCCCGATTGCTGGCCGGCGGTCCGGTCAGAGGCCGGTCGACCGGGGCTGTGGACCGGGTGATCCGGTCGAGCCGGTCTGACCGGGTTCTGGACCGGCCGTCCGTCTTCTCTTCCTTGCGCTCTTCGGGCGACTTCCTGTCCAGCTCCATGTCCATCTTCGTGTCCATCTTCTTGTCCAGCTGCTCCTCTCCTCCCTTTGACCATGGCGTATCCTCCTCTTGGTGACCTTGATGCTCCTTGTACCTAATGACACATAACACGTCGGCATGAGGTAGCAATCCATCCAAAGGTGTACCAAGATCAACGGTGGTGAGGAGCGAGTTCACCTCATCATGTAGCGCTTTGACTCGGGCTCGTGTCATCGGTCCACTTGGGGGACTTGTTGGTCTTGGTGTAGCGACGTCGGTGACCGGGGCTACATCATCTCCCCCCCCTTGGGAAAGAGTCGTCCTCGACTCTTGCACTTCCTCATCTCCATGATAGGGTGACAAGTCCGAGACGTTGAACGTGTTGCTCACCAAGTACTTGGATGTTGGTATGTCGATGACGTAAGCGTTGTCGTTGATGCGTTTGAGGACCTTGAAGGGGCCATCTCCTCTTGGCTTGAGCTTGGAGTTGCGCTCATGGGGGAACCGTTCCTTCCGGAGGTGGATCCAAACGAGGTCTCCTTCTTCGAATATCCTTGCCTTCTTCTTGGCGTTGATGTGGTTGGCTTGACGAAGAACATGCTTGTATGGTTGCCCTTGTCTCTTCATGTAGTTTCTTGACGGCGGTGGCGCGCTTGTCGAAGTCCATGTTGATGCGCTCGTGGAGGGGAAGCGGAAGTATGTCGAGTGCCGTGTAAGGCTCGAAGCCATAGACGACCATGAAGGGGCTTCGTGATGTAGTCTTGTGCTTGGCGCGGTTGTAGGCGAACTCGGCGTGAGGGAGGCACTCCTCCCATGACTTCAAGTTTTTCTTCACGAGAACACGTAGGAGGGTGGAGAGGCTTCGATTGACCACTTCCGTTTGGCCGTCCGTTTGCGGGTGCGATGATGATGAGAATAGAAGCTTCACTCCAAACTTTGCCATGAGCGACTTCCAAAGATAACTCATGAACTTGACGTCTCGATCCGACACAATGGTTTGCGGTACTCCATGTAGGCGGACAATTTCCCTGAAAAACAATGAAGCAATGTGTGAAGCATCGTCGCTCTTATGGCAAGGTATGAAATGAGCCATCTTAGAGAATCTATCCACTACAACAAATATGGAATCATGACCATGCTTAGTACGAGGCAAGCCTAGGACGAAATCCATGCTAATATCGGTCCATGGTGCATAAGGAATAGGCAATGGCATGTAAAGACCATAAGGGTTGGAGGTAGACTTAGCTTGTAAGCATGTTGTGCACCGACGGCAAAGGCGCTCCACATCTCGCTTCATCTTTGGCCAATAGTAGTGGGTTGAGAGCATGGCATATGTCTTGTCACGGCCAAAGTGGCCCATAAGACCGCCTCCATGAGACTCTTGCAAAAGCAATTTTCGAAGCGAAGACTCGGGAATGCAAATCTTGTTAGCTTTGAACCAATAGCCATCATGCAAATAGAAATCATCCACTCCTCGCTCAACGGAGCACTTCTCAAAAATGGGTGCAAAGAAAGAATCGGAAGGATAGAGTTCTTTGATCTCCTCAAGTCCCAAAACATGAAAATCCAAACGAGTTAGCAAAAGGGTGTTTTTGCGGGAAAGAGCATCCGCCACAACATTGTCCTTGCCCTTCTTGTATTTGATCACATATGGGAAGGACTCAATGAACTCGACCCATTTTGCATGTCGTTTGTTCAAGTTGTGTTGGCTTTTCAAATATTTCAAGGACTCATGGTCGGAATGAATGATAAACTCTTTTGGCCAAAGATAGTGTTGCCAAACTTCAAGAACACGAACCAAAGCGTAGAGCTCCTTGTCATATATAGGATAGTTGAGGCGTGCGCCATCTAACTTCTCGCTATAGTATGCCACGGGTTTGCCCTCTTGCATAAGAACACCACCGATACCAAGCCCACTTGCATCACACTCAATCTCAAAAGTTTTGGCAAAATTTGGAAGAACAAGAAGTGGAGCTTCGGTAAGGCGTTTCTTCAACTCATCAAAAGCATTTTGTTGGGCCTTGCCCCAAACAAACGGAACATTCTTTTTGGTAAGCTCATTCAAAGGGCAAGCAATGGTGCTAAAGTCTTTGACAAAGCGGCGGTAAAACCCGACAAGTCCATGGAAGCTTCGGACTTGGCCAACATTTGTAGGGGTAGGCCAATTATGGATGGCCTCCACCTTGGAAGAATCAACTTCAATCCCATTAGCGGAAACCACAAAACCAAGGAAAACCAATTTGTTTTGAGCAAATGTGCACTTGGGGAGGTTAGCATAAAGCTTTTCATGGCGCAAGATGCACAAGACTTCTCTCACATGTTGCACATGGTCCTCGAGGTTTTTGCTATAAACAAGAATATCATCGAAGTAGACAACCACGCTCTTGCCAATGAGAGGACGCAAGATGTGATTCATGAGGCGCATGAAAGTAGAAGGAGCATTGGAAAGACCGAAAGGCATAACGAGCCATTCATAGAGACCAAGTTTGGTCTTGAATGCCGTTTTCCATTCATCACCAATAGCCATGCGGATTTGATGGTAACCACTACGCAAATCGATTTTAGAGAAAATCGTGGCACCACTAAGTTCATCAAGCATATCATCTAAACGCGGAATGGGATGGCGGTAACGGACGGTAATGGCATTGATGGGGCGACAATCCATACACATCCGTTGCGTCTCATCCGGTTTAGGCACAAGAATCACGGGAACCGCACAAGGGCTAAGGCTTTCTCGGACGTACCCTTTGGCGAGGAGATCTTGGATTTGGCGGTTGATCTCCTTGGTCTCTTCGGGGTTGGTGCGGTAAGCGGCACGGTTTGGGAGCGGAGCGCCGGGTATGAGGTCGATGCGGTGTTCTATGCCTCGGAGTGGTGGTAGTCCATGAGGGAGCTCGTCGGGGAAGACGTCTAGAAATTCCTGCAAAAGAGACAACAAAGACGGAGGAATGTTGGTTAAGTCGTTAGTCTCCGACGCGGGTCCCTTGCATATGAGCACATAGTGCAATATGGTGGATGGGTTCTCTTGGAGCTCTCTCCACTCACTCTTGGTGGCTAGAAGGACACTCTTGGGCTCACTCATGTATGGCTTGTGGCGCTCACTCTCTTTGTGGTGGGTCGCTCCCTCTCCTCTCATCTCACTATGGTGGGTGCGGAGTTGTGCCCTCGCTAAAGCCTTCGCATTATCCGCGATGATTTGGCTAGGAGTCATCGGGCGCAACTCGAACTTCTTGTCGTTGACCTTGAAGGTGTATGTGTTGGAGAGTCCATCATGTATAGCCTTCTTGTCATATTGCCAAGGGCGGCCAAGCAACATGTGGCACACCGTCATGGGTACCACGTCACACTCGATGGTGTCCTCATAAGGGCCGATCTTGAAGTTGACGGTGACGGTATGTTGTATCTTGACGTTGCCCTTGTCACTCAACCATTGGATATGGTAGGGGTGAGGATGCTTGCGGAGAGTGAGGTGGAGCTTCTCACACAACTCGGTGCTTGCAAGGTTATGGCAACTTCCACCATCTATGATGACCTTGATCGACTTGCCACCAATTCCGGCACGGGTTTGGAAGATGTTGCACCGTTGTTCTTCCATATCATGAGGTTGTGTGGTTAGCACCCTTGTGACCACAAGTGAGGGACTTGGGTCATGTTCACATAAGAGAGGATCTTCTCCACTTTCTTGCTCATAAGCTTCTTCACTTTCCACGGCGGCTTGCACAAGGGCTTCATATTCATCCTCATCAAGAGTCTCGATGTCACCATTCTCCATAGTGATCATGACCTTGGTGTTCTTGCACTCAAACGATTTGTGACCTTGGGTGCCACACTTGAAGCAAGTGACACTAGAGGGTCCCGTGGATGCCTTAGAGGAAGCGGTGGAGGAGACCGTTTGCTTCATGCGACTTTGGATAGTCGGCTTCTTGGAAGGTGTAGAGGATGCGTCGGCCTTGGCACTTGTAGCATAAGGAGTTGATGTAGTAGGAGGAGTTGATGTAGCGAGCTTGGAGGAGAAATAGGACTTGGCCTTGGAGTACTTGATGTCCTCAATCACTTGGCGCTCGGCCTTCGATGCTTGGTGGACTAACTCAACCATGTTGGAGTAGGGTTGGAACTCGACAATCCTCTTGATAGGATAATTAAGGCCATTGAAGAAGCGGGCAATGGTTTGTTCCTCGGACTCTTGGATGTTGGCTCGCATCATAGTGAGCTCCATCTCCTTGTAGAACTCCTCAACGGTCTTGGTGCCTTGCTTCAACTTTTGGAGCTTGTTGAAGAGGTCGGTCATGTAGTGTGCGGGGACAAAGCGAGCATGCATCTCCTTCTTCATATCTTCCCAAGTGTCAATAGGAGGTTCACCCTTTTCTTCTCGAAGAGTGAGTACTTGCTCCCACCAAGTGTTGGCGTAGTCTTCAAACTCGAGAGACGCCATAGCCACCTTCTTGGCACCGGAGTAGTTGTGGATGCGGAAGATCTTGTCCACCTTGAGTGCCCACGAGAGGTAGGCCTCGGCATCTTCTTCTCCCTTGAACTTTGGCATGGTGAACTTTAGTCTTCCAAACATGTTCTCTTCATCCTCCAAGGTTCTTCTACGAGGAGGGGCGCCTTCATCTCTTGCGGCTAGAGGTGGAATAGGAGGTCTTCTACGGCCAACCATAGCATTGGGTTGGCGTTGGAGTTGAACACTTGCTTCACTTGGTTCACGGTGAGGATGTGGTTGAAGATCTTGTCGCGGTTGAGGACGATGCTCAATGTTGGGTCTCTCATCTTGATCATGGTGAAGCTCTCCTCGTCCACGTTGGTCATGGCGAGGGTGGCGACGAAGATCTCGCCGAGGTGGATCTTGAGGATCTTGGTCTTGGGGATGGCCATCACGCCCATGGTGGGCATGGCGATCCGCTTGGTGATGATCTTGTGGAAGGTCTTGAGCTTGTGGAGGACGCTCATGTGGACGCGCATGGCGATGTATTTCTCCACGCCTAGAGTTGGAGCGGGAGTCTTCATGACGAGCATGTGAGCGATGAGGTCGATGATGGTCTTCACGCCTTGAAGAAGAGCTTGGGGACGACAGGCCACCATGAGAGTAATGGTCTTCATGCCTTGAGGAAGAGCTTGATGAAGAGGAAGTAGAGCGGTGTCGACGATGGCGACCCAAGTTGGTGATGGCGCGCTCGAGGCTATCCATGCGCCGCTCCATGTTGGCATCATTGGCCGCCATTTGGCCATTCAAGTTGTCCGTAGCTTCACGAAGAAGGGCCAAGTCGTGGTTCACGGTGGAGAAGTTGTGAGCCACTTCATCGTATTGCTCATCGATGCGCGTCTCGAAGAGGGAGAGTTGCTCCTTGAACTCTTGTCGTTGCGTCCATAGGTTGTGTTGAGTAGCCAACCTCTCGGTGTTGCGAAGGATCTCTTCATCCCTATTGGTATCTCCGTTCCTATCCATGATGGAAAGACAAGAACTATGTTGTGTATGTTAGTGGAAGGAGACTACCTCGCACTCTTACCAAGGTAAGATAGTATTGAGGCAATCCACCAAACCGAAAGCAAGATCAAGTGTATCGGGAACACACGCAAAACCACACGCAAAAGCTAGCAAATATGGTGTTAGGCGAGTGTTGTGGAAAGCCAAAAGACAAATCCAAGATCGAGTATGTTGTTAAAAGTGGGTAAAGTCCAAAAATCCAAATGTCAATGTGAAGATCACTATAAACACGGAAAAAGTTGTGGAACACACACACGAGATAAGCGGGGTTAGTGCAACCAAAAGTGAGCAGAAAAGTGTATGTATAAGTGCTCGGTGTCACACTAACACAAGGAGAGCCAAAGCTTTGGTTGCAAAGGAAGAGACAACAAGATTCACACGTGGCCTCTCTTCTCCTATCTCTCTTTGCTTAAAAGCTTTTTCTCGTTTGTATATGGCGGCACTTGCACTCGTTTGTATCTTTGGTGGCACGTGGACACTTTGTATGTATGGGCGTATGGATGTATGGATGTATGGATGTATGGTGCTACTCGCACTCTTTTTGTGTTTTTGGGGCTTTTTGACGCACTATGTTAGCGTTAGCCTTGCTTTTGCTATCTTGCCACACGAGTGTTTGCTTGGGTGCCTTACTCAACGCGACACACACACCTCACAATGCGGGGCCACGTGCAATGTCTCGCAACACTAAACAAGCAATGCTCGATGGGATAGATCGCAAAAGGAAGAGGGGTTACAAGGTGACCTGCAAGTTATACCTGCGATGTTGGTGGTGGTGGTGGTGGTGGTGGTGGAGATCGCCGGAAGACGAGGTCGAAGGAGTGGCGTTGCGTCGCCGGTCGGAGGCCGGTTGGACGGGTTGTGGACCGGCCCGGCCGGTTGTATGGCCGGTCGACCGCTTCTGGACCGGACCGGCCGGTCTGAGTCTGATTGACCGGTGCTCAACCGGATCGCACGATTTCTCTCTCCTGTTCTTCACGAAAACCAAGCCAAATCGACCAAATCGAGGGAAACGATGGAATTGGAGGCTAAAAGTTGGGGAAATAGTAGATCAAGCACAACAACACCAGATCCACGGACCAAAACCACTCAAAACGCAACCAAATCACAGATCGGTCAAGAGGCACTTTGGGGCTATTTTTGGGGATTTTTTGTAAAATTTTCTAGGAACGAAATCGGGTGGGTGGGAGGTCAAATCCGCGGTAACCAAGAGCTTCTGATACCATATGATGAGGTCTAAGACCCTGTGTGGCCCGATCTCGCGGATTGACTTCGAAACCAAGGGGAAGATGGGAAAACGCGAGGAACACGAAGAACACGGCGATGAACACGAGGAACTCCGAGACTCACGCACACACACAACCCGATACACCCGATGCTTACCTCCGTGGCTCGATGGACCACGCCAATAGAATCTCCGAGGAAGAGACACGCGGTAGAATTCCCGGGGAGAGATTGGGATTGGAGAAGAAGAGCTTGGTGAGGAGAGAGAGTATCTTGTACTAGAATCTCACTCAACAAGTTCCAAATCAACAACCAAGGTGCCTTGATTACAGAGGGATGATACCCAAGGGAGACTAAGCTCAAAGTTAGGTTTGAGTTCAAAACAAGTCTAAAGAGCTAAAGGGGCGTCCTGGGGGTATTTATAGTCTTACAAGGCGTCACAGGCCGAAAAGGTAAGTTCGGGCCGAAAAGATAACTTAAGTCGTGCGAGCCGGTCGAGGCAGTCGGCCAGAACTGTGGCGCAGTCCGGTTTCAGACCGGGCCTGGGACCGGCGGCGATCGGACGAGGCTCCAAGTCCCCTGGATGGCGCCCGGATGTCACGAGCGCAAATCCCGGTTCTTGTGCCGACGGTCCAGTCGGGGAGGCCGGTCGAGGACCGGGCTGTGGGCCAAGGTGATCCGGTCGAGGAGTCGGCCGGGTTCTGGACCGGCCGTCCGTCTTCTCTTCCTTGCGTTCTTCGGGCGACTTCCTGTCCAGCTCCATGTCCATCTTCGTGTCCATCTTCTTGTCCAGCTGCTCCTCTCCTCCCTTTGACCATGGCGTATCCTCCTCTTGGTGACCTTGATGCTCCTTGTACCTAATGACACATAACACGTCGGCATGAGGTAGCAATCCATCCAAAGGTGTACCAAGATCAAGGGTGGTGAGGAGCGAGTTCACCTCATCATGTAGCGCTTTGACTCGGGCTCGTGTCATCGGCCCACTTGGGGGACTTGTTGGTCTTGGTGTAGCGACGTCGGTGACCGGGGCTACATCAAGGAGCTCTACGCTTTGGTTCGTGTTCTTGAAGTTTGGCAACACTATCTTTGGCCAAAAGAGTTTATCATCCATTCCGACCATGAGTCCTTGAAATATTTGAAAAGCCAACACAACTTGAACAAACGACATGCAAAATGGGTCGAGTTCATTGAGTCCTTCCCATATGTGATCAAATACAAGAAGGGCAAGGACAATGTTGTGGCGGATGCTCTTTCCCGCAAAAACACCCTTTTGCTAACTCGTTTGGATTTTCATGTTTTGGGACTTGAAGAGATCAAAGAACTCTATCCTTCCGATTCTTTCTTTGCTCCCATATTTGAGAAGTGCTCCGTTGAACGAGGAGTGGATGATTTCTATTTGCATGATGGCTACTTGTTTAAAGCTAACAAGATTTGCATTCCCGAGTCTTCGCTTCGAAAATTGCTTTTGCAAGAGTCACATGGAGGTGGTCTTATGGGACACTTTGGTCGAGAGAAGACATATGCCATGCTCTCAACCCACTACTATTGGCCAAGAATGTACCGCGACGTGGAACGCCTTTGCCGCCGGTGCACTACATGCTTACAAGCTAAGTCTACCTCCAACCCCTATGGTCTTTACACTCCATTGCCTATTCCATATGCACCATGGACCGATATTAGCATGGATTTCGTTTTAGGCTTGCCTCGCACTAAGCATGGTCATGATTCTATATTCGTGGTAGTGGATAGATTCTCTAAGATGGCTCATTTCATACCTTGCCATAAGAGCGACGATGCTTCACACATTGCTTCTTTGTTTTTCATGGAAATTGTTCGCCTACATGGAGTACCGCAAAGCATTGTGTCGGATCGAGACGTCAAGTTCATGAGTTATCTTTGGAAGTCGCTCATGGCAAAGTTTGGAGTGAAGCTCTTATTCTCATCATCCTCGCACCCGCAAACGGACGGCCAAACGGAAGTGGTCAATCGAAGCCTCTCCACCCTCCTACGCATCCTCGTGAAGAAGAACTTGAAGTCATGGGAGGAATGCCTTCCACACGCGGAGTTCGCCTACAACCGCGCCAAGCACTCGACTACATCAAGAAGTCCCTTCATGGTCGTCTACGGGTTTGAGCCGCTCACGGCACTCGACATACTCCCGCTCCCCCTTCATGAGCGGATCAACATGGATTTCGACAAGCGCACCGCCGCCGTGAAGAAACTTCATGAAGAAACAAGAGCTACCATTCAAGAACATGTGCGTTGTCAAGCTACCCGCCTCAACGCCAAGAAGAAGGAACGCATATTTCAAGAAGGCGACCTCGTTTGGATCCACCTCCGGAAGGAAAGATTCCCTCATGAACGCAACTCGAAGCTCAAGCCAAGAGGAGATGGTCCCTTCAAGGTCCTCAAACGCATCAACAACAATGCTTACGTCATCGACATCCCCACCTCCAAGTACTTGGTGAGCAACACATTCAACGTTGCGGACTTGTCGCCATATCATGAAGATGAGGAGGAACAAGAGTCGAGGACGACTCTTTCCCAAGGGGGGGGGAGATGATGCGGGGTGGCCTTCGGTCACCTCCACACCAAGACCAACAAGTCCCCCAAGTGGACCGATGACACGAGCCCGAGTCAAGGCTCTACATGATGAGGTGAACTCGCTCCTCACCACCCTTGATCTTGGTACCCCTTTGGATGGATTGCTACCCCATGCCGACGTGCTATGTGTCATTAGGTACAAGGCGCATCAAGACCCCGGAGAGGAGGAGACGCCAAGGTCAAGGGAGGGAGAGAAGCAGCTGGACATGGAGATGATCATGAAGCCGAAGCCGACGTCGCTCGAAGCGCTCCAAGGAAGAGACGGACGCTGGCCGGTCCAAGACCCGGTCAGACCGGACCCACAACCGGACACCCCGGTCACAGGCCCGGTCAACCGGGCGCAAACCGGCGCAGCTCCCTCGTACCGGACGACGACCGGACCCAGGACCGGAAACTTCGCAGATTCCCGGATTGCGCCCGGTCGACCGGACCCAGGACCGGACAACCCGGTCACAGGCCCGGTCAGACCGGACCCAAACCGGATCTGACGGGAATGACCCACCAAACTGCCTTAACTTATCCATTCGCGTACCTGTTCGTCCTTGTTGGCCATGTGTGCCTATATAAGTAGCCTGGACCCCTCCTTTACCCTTTAGACTTGTTTTGAACTCAAACCTACCATTGAGCTTAGTCTCCCTTGGGTATCATCCCTCTGTAATCAAGGCACCTTGGTTGTTGACTTCGATCTTGTTGAGTGAGATTCTAGTACAAGTTACTCTCTCTCCCGCACCAAGCTCTTCCTCTCCAACCCCAATCTCTCTCCGGGAATTCTGCCACGTGCCTCTTCCTCGGAGATTCTATTGGCGTGGTCCATCGAGCCACGGAGGTAAGCATCGGGTGTATCGGGTTGGTGTGCGTGCGTGAGTCTCGGAGTTCCTCGTGTTCGTCGTGTTCTTCGTGTTCCTCGCGTTCTCCCATCTCTCCCCTTGGTTTCGAAGTCAATCCGCGAGATCGGGCCACACACGGGGTCTTAGACCTCATCAGTTCCGTTGGATGAGGTTCAACTAGAAAGTGATCTCACATATGAGGAGAAACCTATCAAGATTCTAGATACAGCGGAGAGGTTTACTCGCACCAAGACAATCAGGTTTTGCAAAGTTCAGTGGAGTCATCATTCCGAGGAGGAAGCCACTTGGGAACGAGAGGATGATCTTCGAGAAAACCACCCACACCTATTTGCTAGCCACTCCGAATCTCGAGGCCGAGATTCATCTTAAGGGGGTTAGGTTTGTAACATCCCAAAATCCATGCATTTTCAAATTCATGCATTGCATCATTGCACCATGCCAAAGTTTCAGTTTTAAAAGAGTTTTAATTCTTTTCATGCATAAAATATACCAAGTTTTGCTAATAGTTTATTAGTTCAAACACATAAACTATATGCGTCTATGTGCTCGCCCGATTGGAACAGTGTTCCACGGTGCCCAGCAGTATACTGATAATTTGTACGAATTTAATTCAGTAAATCAGAGTTCTAAATCAAATTCTACAAAAGAAATAAACTAGAAAAAAAAGGCCGGCCGGTCGGACCAGCCGAACGCGCACGCCCGTGCCAGGAACGGCCAGGCCAGCAGTACGTGAGGCAGCCCACGTTCGTATTTTATTTCTCTCCTACTCTTGTTTTTTTTTCTTCCTGATGTGTGGGCCCCGCAATCATCACCAACCTTCAGCCAGAGTTCTTATCACATACGCCGATGAACCAGAACCGAAAACTGCCCAGAAAAATCTCCGATTCGGCTCAGATTTTTGCCCCTGTGCCACGAAATTCCCCCATAAATACCCATGTATCCCCTTTGTTTTTCCCCTCCGAAAACCTAATTTGGTCGCCGCCAGGCTGCCTCGATTTCGCTCGCCGGAGTTCGACGTCTGCCACGGTGCCATCGCCGATTTCAGCCGGTACTGGAAGATCACCGCCTCGCTTTGCACCCATTATCTTTTTCTCTCTGTGATACCTTCCTTCTCTTCTTATCTGTAGCCAGACGACTTCCGTGACGACGACATCCACGACCCACCCTGTCGCCGCGTTGGTAACGTAACCAGTCCGAGCTCCGCCATAGCTTCCAGACGGGATCAAGAACACCGATCCCCGCATTGTCACGGAGGTGCTTCGCCGCACGCACATCACCCGATCAGGACGACCACCGGAGCCCCGCCCACGTCGCCTTGCCAAGAACGCCCGCGTGAATCGCTGCTGGTATGTGTAGAATGCGTGCCCAGCTTATGTTAGACTTTTTCAGCTTAGTTCTAGGCTGTTAGATCTCAATCCAAGGTACCTGTTAGCTCGTTCAAGAATGTTACTCCCATCGATCGATCAGCCTAGATTGTGTCAGCTAGTTCATGTCAAATAACTTCAAAATTTCAAATCAAATGATCTACAAGTCGGTTTTAGGTGACGTTTCTTGCATTGAGCTTGTAATTCAATCTTCTACAACTTTCGTGTAGAAATTTTCTCCATCGGAGAAACTTTTTCAGACAACTTTTCAGACAAAATTATTAAAATACGGCGAAATGTTAAATTCGTAAAAATCATAACTATAGTTTCGTAACTCGAAAAATTACATATGATATACCGTTGGAATAAGAAAATTGAGAAGAACACAACAGTACTGTTACTTTGTATTTTTCCGAAACTTACAGATTTTCAAATTCAAAACTACTGTTTATAGTATTTTTTTTATATTTTAACTTTGGTAAATGCTTTTAAATTGTTTCCAACGCCAAATGAAAGATAATGAAATTGTCTCTGTAGCAATATGCCTATTTTGGGTTTTCGAAATTATTTTATGCATAAGTTACTGTTTGATTAAACATGCTATTTGAAAACTATTGAATAAATGAATTGTTTTGAAAGTATTTATGAACCAAAATTGTTTCCAGAACATGCATGCATATTTTCATTGTGTAACTTCTCTGTTTGCATTGATTTGTAATTGATTGTAAATTGTTTGCTTCGTTAGATTGTCCGGAGTGCAACGAGTGCGACTGCGGTGATTGTCTGAACAACAACGAAGGCAAGTGTCACACACCGTTCTGTCCTATTATTTTTCTAGACACTTTGTAGTTATTTTTAGTAGCTATCCATGTGTAGGATTGTTTTAAATATATATTGCTATACTATGAACACCTATTAGAACAGCCACATGTTCAACAATTGATTCTTTTGTCGCCACCGTATTGTTGTTTGCTTAGCAATGCTATCTTAGATGCGTGGATTGGGTTATCATGATAAGTTCAGATGAATAAAATTATATGTTTTGATATAATGAAAACAACCTGAATAATGAAACACCTGGGCGGATTGGTAAGACGGGAGCGTCTGCACGGTGAACAATGGTGGGGATTGCCGCCCAGGGATCAAAGAGATTGGACAGGTTTCTTGTTTAGTAGCTTCCGTGTACATCCGCATGTCATATGAGCTCTGGCTTGACTAAGTAAGTTGTAGGAACCCGACCTGACGTGACTAGCAGATGTAGCTGTGTAGGTTGGCATGGGTCCGTCCAGATGGCTTGGGGTCCTACTTCTGCAAACGGTCTCGACTTAGTCTTTTCCCGACCATTTGAGCAAATTGAGCATCATGGTAAAAGGGGCGGACTAGGTCATGTGGGTAAAGTGTACAATCCTCTCGAGAGTGTCAAACTAAGTACTTAGCCGTGTCCCCGGTTACGGACAACTATGAGCAACTAGGCATGTTACTGTTTGGAAGATCTCAGCATTCCAATTTCTTAATAAAACTTGATGGGACAAACAATGGGTTTAGGAGCATGCAAAGCTAGGCTGGCTTGTGTCTACATGGGTCTATGCTAGCATGTCCATAGATGTTTAGGAGCATATGAAGCCATTTGTCTTCTTTGCGGCATGGGTTGTGCTAATATATTTTTAAACGATGTTTCTAAAGAAATAAAATGATTTATAAAAGATAGGGAAAATATTGCTTTCTGCAAATGAGCATAAACTCCACATGCCAAATGAGCACGTAGTTGTTAGGCGACATTATATATATCCACCAAATAGTGACATTTGCCAATACAATTCCAAATGTATTGACCCTGCGTGGCTGCAACGTTTTATGTTGCAGGTTACTCCGAGGACGAGTAAGGTATCGCTTTTAGGTCGCGAGCTTCCACTCAACATGTTCGCCTGTGGCGTGATGGAGCTCTTTGAATTTATTTGTTTTCCGCTTTGAACTCTATTATTTGGGCTAGCCATGAGCTATGCAAGTTGTAATAAATATATTTTGGATCATACGTTGTAATAAATGATGCATTTGCTATTCTGTTTATTCATCGGACTGTGTGCTAGCGAGTCGATCCAGGGACTAGCACATTATGCACAGAGATCCAATCCTTACCGGGTTGAATCGCTTCACGCGTAAAGCACACGCCCGTTGGGAACCCCAAGAGGAAGGTGTGATGCGTACAGCGGAAAGCTTTTCCCTCAGTAAGAAACCAAGGTTATCGAACCAGTAGTAGTCAAAAAGCACGTTGAAGGTTGATGGCGGCGAAGTGTAGTGCGACGCAACACCAGGGATTCCGGCGCCAACGTGGAACCTGCACAACACAACCAAAGTACTTTGCCCCAACTTAACAGTGAGGTTGTCAATCTCACCGGCTTGCTATAACAAAGGATTAGATGTATAGTGTGGATGATGATGTTTGCAGAAAACAGTAGAACGAGTATTGCAGTAGATTGTATTCGATGTAAAGGATGGACCGGGGTCCACAGTTCACTAGTGGTGTCTCTCCCATAAGAAATAGCATGTTGGGTGAACAAATTACAGTTGGGCAATTGACAAATAAAGATGGCATGACAATGCACATACATGTTATGATGAGTAGTGTGATATTTAATTGGGCATTACGACAAAGTACATAGACCGCTATCCAACATGCATCTATGCCTAAAAAGTCCACCTTCAGGTTATCATCCGAACCCCCTCCAGTATTAAGTTGCAAACAACAGACAATTGCATTAATTATGGTGCGTAATGTAATCAACAAATACATTTTTAGACATAGCATTGATGTTTTACCCCTAGTGGCAACAGCACATCCACAACCTTAGAACTTTCTGTCACTGTCCCAGATTTAATGGAGGCATGAACCCACTATCGAGCATAAATACTCCCACTTGGAGTGACAAGTAACGACTTGGCCAGAGCCTCTACTAATAACGGAGAGCATGCAAGATCTTAAACAACACATAGATGATAGATTGATAATCAACATAACATAGCATTCATTATTCATCGGATCCCAACAAACGCAACATGTAGCATTACAAATAGATGATCTTGATCATGTTAGGCAGCTCACAAGATCCAACAATGATAGCACAATTAGGAGAAGACGACCATCTAGCTACTGCTATGGACCCATAGTCCAGGGGTGAACTACTCACACATCACTCCGGAGGCGACCATGGCGGTGAAGAGTCCTCCGGGAGATGATTCCCCTCTCCGGCAGGGTGCCGGAGGCGATCTCCTGAATCCCCCGAGATGGGATTGGTGGCGGCGGAGTCTCTGGAAGGTTTTCCGTATCGTGGCTCTCGGTACTGGAGTTATTACCGACGAAGGCTTAAGTAGGCGGAAGGGTAGGTTTAGGGGCGACGCGAGGGGCCCACACAACAGGGCCGCGCGGCCAGGGGGTGGGCCGCGCCGCCCTGGCGTGTCGCCGCCTCGTCGCCCCACTTCGTTTCCCTTTCGGTGTTCTGGAAGCTTCGTGGAAAAATAAGATCCTGGGCGTTGATTTCGTCCAATTCCGAGAATATTTCCTTACTAGGATTTCTGAAACCGAAAACAGCAGAAAACAGTAACTGGCTCTTCGGCATCTCGTTAATAGGTTATTGCCGGAAAATGCATAAATATGACATAAAGTGTATATAAAACATGTAGGTATTGTCATAAAACAAGCATGGAACATAAGAAATTATCGATACGTTGGAGACGTATCAGCATCCCCAAGCTTAGTTCCTACTCGTCCCGAGTAGGTAAACGATAACAAAGATAATTTCTGAAGTGACATGCTATCATAATCTTGATCAATACTATTGTAAGCACATGTAATGAATGCAGCGATCCAAAGCAATAGTAAAGACAATGATTAAACAATTGAATCATATAGCAAAGACTTTTCATGAATAGTACTTTCAAGACAAGCATCAATAAGTCTTGCATAAGAGTTAACTCATAAAGCAATAAATTCATAGTAAAGGCATTGAAGCAACACAAAGGAAGATTAAGTTTCAGCGGTTGCTTTCAACTTGTAACATGTATATCTCATGGATAGTTGTCAACATAAAGTAATATGATGAATGCAAATATGCAAGTATGTAAGAATCAATGCACAGTTAACACAAGTGTTTGCTTCTTGAGATGGGAGGAAATAGGTAGACTGACTCAACATAAAAGTAGAAGAAAGGCCCTTCGCAGAGGGAAGCATCGATTGCTATATTTGTGCTAGAGCTTTTATTTTGAAAACAAGAAACAATTTTGTCAACGGTAGTAATAAAGCATATGTGTTATGTAAATTATATCCTACAAGTTGCAAGCCTCATGCATAGATTACCAATAGTGCCCGCACATTGTCCTAATTAGCTCGGATTACCTGGATTATCACTGCAATACATATGTTTTAACCAAGTATCACAAAGGGGTACCTCTATGCCGCCTGTACAAAGGTCTAAGGAGAAAGCTCGCATTGGATTTCTCGCTTTTGATTATTCTCAACTTAGACATCCATACCGGGACAACATAGACAACAGATAATGGACTCCTCTTTAATGCATAAGCATTCAACAACAAATAATATTCTCATAAGAGATTGAGGATTGTTGTCGAAAACTGAAACTTCCACCATGGATCATGGCTTTAGTTAGCGGCCCAATGTTCTTCTCTAACAATATGCATGCTCAAACCATTCAACTCATGGTAAATCGCCCTTACTTCAGACAAGACGAACATGCATAGCAACTCACATGATATTCAACAAAGGGTAGTTGATGGCGTCCCCAGGAACATGGTTATCGCACAACAAGCAACTTAATAAGAAATAAGATACATAAGTACATATTCAATACCACAATATTTTTTAGGCTATTTGTCCCATGAGCTATATATTGCAAAGACAAAGAATAGAAATTTTAAAGGTAGCACTCAAGCAATTTACTTTGGAATGGCAGAGAAATACCATGTAGTAGGTAGGTATGGTGGACACAAATGGCATAGTTATTGGCTCAAGGATTTGGATGCACGAGAAGTAATCCCTCTCAATACAAGGCTTAGGCTAGCAAGGTTATTTGAAGCAAACACAAGTATGAACCGGTACAACAAAACTCACATAAAAACATAGTGCAAGCATTATAAAACTCTACACTGTCTTCCTTGTTGTTCAAACCCTTACTAGAAAATATCTAGACCTTAGAGAGACCAATCATGCAAACCAAATTTAGCAAACTCTATGTATTTCTTCACTAATAGGTGCAAAGTATATGATGCAAGAGCTTAAACATGATCCTTATGAGCACAACAATTGCCAAGTATCAAATTATTCAAGATTCCACATGTAGCATTTCCCGATTCCAACCATATAACAATTAACGAAGCAGTTTTAACCTTCGCCATGAACATTATGAGTAAAGCCAAGGACATATTTGTCCATATGCAACAACGGAGCGTGTCTCTCTCCCACACAATGAATGCTAGGATCCAACTTTATTCAAACAAAACAAAAACAAAAACAAACAGACGCTCCAAGTAAAGCACATAAGATGTGAGGGAATAAAAATATAGTTTCACTAGAGGAACCTGATAATGTTGTCGATGAAGAAGGGGATGCCTTGGGCATCCCCAAGCTTAGATGCTTGAGTCTTCTTGAAATATGCAGGGATGAACCACCGGGGCATCCCCAAGCTTAGAGCTTTCACTCTCCTTGATCATATTGTATCATCCTCCTCTCTTGATCTTTGAAAACTTCCTCCACACCAAACTCAAAACAACTCATTAGAGGGTTAGTGCATAATCAAAATTCACATGTT
The DNA here is from genome assembly GCF_019359855.2 of Lolium perenne. Lineage (NCBI taxonomy): Eukaryota > Viridiplantae > Streptophyta > Magnoliopsida > Poales > Poaceae > Lolium > Lolium perenne. The sequence continues at coordinate 133,748,821 of NC_067245.2, forward strand.
CAGAGGTGACATAATCATTCTTAACACTTCTGGACATTGCACAAAGCTACTGAAATTTAATGGAATAAAGAAATCCATCAAGCATAGCAAAACAGGCAATGTGAAATAAAAGGCAGAATTTGTCAAAACAGAACAGTCCGTAAAGACGAATTTTTAAGAGGCACCAGACTTGCTCAAATGAAAATGCTCAAATTGAATGAAAGTTGCGTACATATCTGAGGATCACTCACGTAAATTGGCAGAATTTTCTGAGTTACCTACAGAGAATTCAACCCAAATTCGTGACAGCAAGAAATTTGTTTCTTCGCAGTAATCCAAATCTAGTATGAACCTTACTATCAAAGACTTTACTTGGTACAACAATGCAGCAAAATTAAGATAAGGAGATGTTGCTACAGTAGTAACAACTTCCAAGAATCAAATATAAAAACAAAAGTGCAGTAGTAAAATCATGGGTTGTCTCCCATAAGCGCTTTTCTTTAACGCCTTTCAGCTAGGCGCAGAAAGTGTGAATCAAGTATTATCAAGAGACGAAGCATCAACATCATAATTTGTTCTAATGATAGAATCAAAAGGTAACTTCATTCTCTTTCTAGGGAAGTGTTCCATACCTTTCTTGAGAGGAAATTAATATTTAATATTACCTTCCTTCATATCAATAATAGCACCAACAGTTCGAAGAAAAGGTCTTCCCAATATAATGGGACAAGATGCATTGCATTCAATATCCAAGACAACAAAATCAATGGGGACAAGGTTATTGTTAACCGTAACGCAAACATTATCAACCCTTCCCAAAGGTTTCTTTGTAGAATTATCAGCAAGATTAACATCCAAATAACAATTTTTCAATGGTGGCAAGTCAAGCATATTATAGATTTTCCTAGGCATAACGGAAATACTTGCACCAAGATCACATAAAGCATTACAATCAAAGTCATTGACCTTCATCTTAATGATGGGCTCCCAACCATCCTCTAGCTTCCTAGGAATAGAAGTTTCAAGTTTTAGTTTCTCTTCTCTAGCTTTTATGAGAGCATTCGTAATATGTTTTGTAAAGGCCAAATTTATAGCACTAGCATTAGGACTTTTAGCAAGTTTTTGTAAGAACTTTATAACTTCAGAGATTGGACAATCATCAAAATCTAAACCATTATGATCTAAAGCAATGGGATCATTATCCCCAACATTAGAAAAAATTTCAGCAGTTTTATCACAGGCAGTTTCTGCAGTTTTAGCAGTTTCAGGCAGTTTTTCACGCTTTGCATTAAAAGTAGAAACATTGCCAAAACACCAATTCTTTTACCATTAATAGTAGGAGGTGCAACAACATGTGAAGCATCAACATTACTAGTGGTGGTAATAGTCCAAACTTTAGGTACATTGTTATCTTTAGCATTTTCTTCTTTTTCCCACCTAGCACGCAATTCGGCCATCAATCTTATATTCTCATTAATTCGAACTTGGATGGCGTTTGCTGTAGCAAATGACTTAATATCTTTATTTTCATTAGGCATAACTTTCGATTTCAAAAGATCAACATCAGCAGCAAGACTATCAACTTTAGAAGCAAGCATATCAATTTTCCCAAGCTTTTCTTCAACAGATTTGTTAAAAGAAGTTTGTGTACTAATAAATTCTTTAAGCATGGCTTCAAGTCCAGGGGGTGTATTCCTATTATTGTTGTAAGAATTCCCATAAGAATTACCATAACCGTTACCATTATTATAAGGATATGGCCTATAGTTGTTACTAGAATTGTTCCGATAAGCATTGTTGTTGAAATTATTATTTTTAATGAAGTTGACATCAACATGTTCTTCTTGGGCAACCAATGAAGCTAAAGGAACATTATTAGGATCAACATTTGTCCTACCATTCACAAGCATAGACATAATAGCATCAATCTTATCACTCAAGGAGGAGGTTTCTTCGACATAATTTACCTTCTTACCTTGTGGAGCTCTTTCCGTGTGCCATTCAGAGTAATTAATCATCATATTATCAAGAAGCTTTGTTGCGTCGCCTAGAGTGATGGACATAAAAGTACCTCCAGCAGCTGAATCCAATAGGTTCCGCGAAGAAAAATTTAGTTCTGCATAAAAGGTTTGGATGATCATCCAAGTAGTCAGTCCATGGGTTGGGCAATTTTTAACCAAAGATTTCATTCTTTCCCATGCTTGGGCAACATGCTCATTATCCAATTGTTTAAAATTCATTATGCTACTTCTCAAAGATATAATTTTAGCAGGAGGATAATATCTACCAATGAAAGCATCCTTACATTTAGTCCATGAATCAATACTATTCTTAGGCAGAGATATCAACCAATCTTTAGCTCTTCCTCTTAATGAGAAAGGAAACAATTTTAATTTTACAATGTCACCATCTACATCCTTATACTTTTTCATTTCAACAACAATGCTCACTTTTGGTTGCACTTTTCCGCTTATCTCGTGTGTGTGTTCCACAACTTTTTCCGTGTTTATAGTGATCTTCACATTGACATTTGGATTTTTGGACCTCACCCACTTTTAACAACATACTCGATCTTGGATTTGTCTTTTGGCTTTCCACAACACTCGCCTAACACCATATTTGCTAGCTGTTGCGTGTGGTTTTGCGTGTGTTCCCGATACACTTGATCTTGCTTTCGGCTTGGTGGATTGCCTCAATACTATCTTACCTTGGTAAGAGTGCGAGGTAGTCTCCTTCCACTAACATACACAACATAGTTCTTGTCTTTCCATCATGGATAGGAACGGAGATTCCACAAGGGATGAAGAGATCCTCCGCAACACCGAGAGGTTGGCTACTCAACACAACCTATGGACGCAACGACAAGAGTTCAAGGAGCAACTCACCCTCTTCGAGACGCGCATCGATGAGCAATACGATGAGGTGGCTCACAACTTCTCCGCCGTGAACCAAGACTTGGCTCTTCTTCGTGAAGCTACGGACAACTTGAATGGCTAAATGGCGGCCAATGATGCCAACATGGAGCGGCGTATGGATAGCCTCGAGCGCGCCATCACCAACTTGGGTCGTCATCGCCGACACCGCTCTACTTCATCGTCCTCAAGCTCGCCACAAGACTATTACTCTCATGGTGGCCTTTCGTCCTCAAGCTCTTCCTCAAGGCATGAAGACCATCATCGACCTCATCGCCCACAAGCTCGTCATGAAGACTCTCGCTCCAACTCTAGGCGTGGAGAGATACATCGCCATGCTCGTCCACATGAGCGTCCTCCACAAGACCAAGGCCTTCAACAAGATCGTCACCAAGCGGATCGCCATGCCCACCATGGGCGTGACGGCCAACCCCAAGACCAAGGTCCTCAAGATCAACCTCGGCGGGATCTCCGCCGCCACCCTCGCCATGACCAACGTGGACGAGGCGAGCCACACCATGATCAAGATGAGAGACCCAACCTTGAGCATCGTCCTCAACCGCGACAAGATCTTCAACCACATCCTCACCGTGAACCAAGCGAAGCAAGTGTGCACCTCCAACGCTAACCCAATGCTATGGTTGGCCGTAGAAGACCTCCTATTCCTCCTCTAGCCGCAAGAGATGACGGCGCCCCTCCTCGTAGAAGAACCTTGGAGGATGAAGAGAACATGTTCGGAAGGCTCAAGTTCACCATGCCAAAGTTCAAGGGAGAAGAAGATGCAGAGGCCTACCTCTCATGGGCACTCAAGGTTGACAAGATATTCCGCATCCACAACTACTCCGGTGCCAAGAAGGTGGCTATGGCGTCTCTTGAGTTTGAAGACTACGCCAACACTTGGTGGGAGCAAGTCCTCACTCTTCGAGAAGAAAAGGGTGAACCTCCTATTGACACTTGGGAAGACATGAAGAAAGAGATGCATGCTCGCTTTGTCCCCACGCACTACATGACCGACCTCTTCAACAAGCTCCAAAAGTTGAAGCAAGGCACCAAGATCGTTGAGGAGTTCTACAAGGAGATGGAGCTCACTATGATGCGAGCCAACATCCAAGAGTCCGAGGAACAAACCATTGCTCGCTTCTTCAATGGCCTCACTTACCCCATCAAGAGGATCGTCGAGTTCCAACCATACTCCAACATGGTTGAGTTGGTCCACCAAGCATCGAAGGCCGAGCGCCAAGTGATTGAGGACATCAAGTACTCCAAGGCCAAGACCTACTTCTCCTCCAAGCTCGCTACATCGACTCCTCCTACTACATCAACTCCTCATGCTACAAGTGCCAAGGCCGACGTGTCATCTACACCATCCAAGAAACCGACTATCCAAAGTCGCATGAAGCAAACGGTCTCCTCCACCGCCTCCTCTAAGGCATCCACGGGACCCTCTAGTGTCACTTGCTTCAAGTGTGGCACCCAAGGTCACAAATCGTTTGAGTGCAAGAACACCAAGGTTATGATCACTATGGAGAATGGTGACATCGAGACGCTTGATGAGGATGAATATGAAGCCCTTGTGCAAGCCGCCGTGGAAAGTGAAGAAGCTTATGAGCAAGAATGTGGAGAAGATCCTCTCTTATGTGAGCATGACCCAAGTCCCTCACTTGTGGTCACAAGGGTGCTAACCACACAACCTCATGCTATGGAAGAACAACGGTGCAACATCTTCCAAACCCGTGCCGGAATTGGTGGCAAGTCGATCAAGGTCATCATAGATGGTGGAAGTTGCCATAACCTTGCAAGCACCGAGTTGTGTGAGAAGCTCAACCTCACTCTCCGCAAGCATCCTCACCCTTACCATATCCAATGGTTGAGTGACAAGGGAAATGTCAAGATACAACATACCGTCACCGTCACTTTCAAGATTGGACCTTATGAGGACACTATTGAGTGTGACGTGGTACCCATGACGGTGTGCCACATGTTGCTTGGCCGCCCTTGGCAATATGACAAGAAGGCGATACATGATGGACTCTCCAACACATACACCTTCAAGGTCAACGACAAGAAGTTCGAGTTGCGCCCGATGACTCCTAGCCAAATCATCGCGGATAATGCGAAGGCTTTAGCGAGGGCACAACTCCGCACCCACCATAGTGAGATGAGAGGAGGGGGAGCGAACCACCACAAAGATAGTGAGCGCCACAAGCCATATATGAGTGAGTCCAAGAGTGTCCTACTAGCCACCAAGAGTGAGTGGAGAGAGCTCCAAGAGAACCCATCCACCATATTGCACTATGTGCTCATATGCATGGGACCCTCGTCGGCGACTAACGACTTAACCAACATTCCTCCGTCTTTGTTGTCTCTTTTGCAGGAATTTCAAGACGTCTGCCCCGACGAGCTCCCTCATGGACTACCACCACTCCGAGGCATAGAACATCGCATCGACCTCATACCCGGCGCTCCGCTTCCAAACCGTGCCGCCTACCGCACCAACCCCGAAGAAACAAAGGAGATACAACGCCAAATACAAGATCTCCTCGCCAAAGGGTACGTCCGCGAAAGCCTTAGCCCTTGTGCGGTTCCCGTGATTCTTGTGATGCGGGCTAAGCCCGAGGGTGTGCCCAATCTTCACGGTTTGACCCGGGTGAGTGTGATTGCGGAGGGGGATTCGCGGGGAAGTGGATGAACGCGAAGAACACGATACAAACACACGCACATAACACAATCGGTTTGTCCTCGTTGGCCCGAACCACCAACTCGATAGAAGTTGCAAGGAAAAGACCTTTCGGTAGAAGTCCCGCAAAAAGATCGACGAATCGAAGATCCTATGAATCTAGAAGGGTGAAAAGACCAAACTCAATAGAAGTGCAAGCAAAAGAGCAAATAGGTAGAAGTGCAAGCAAAAGATCAAGATTGGTAGAAGTCACCAAAGAGATACAATAGGATTCGATCGGAGCCCGGGTGGTACAATAGGAATTAACCTAAGGTGGGGGTTTCCCAAATCCACTAGGGGATAATAGAGGCATAAGCCAATTCATCTAAAACATCATCTCTCCCTCATGAAGGTGGGGGTAGGTGTCTATTTATAGGCAAGGGGATGAAGGGGTAAGTTACAAGCCAAAGGGGGCTGAGATCTGGCTGAGGTTCGATGGGGCGGAAGTTCCGGCCGTCCTGGGCGGAAGTTCCAGTCCTGGGCGGAAGTTCCGGCCATCAGGGGCGGAAGTTCCGGCCACAGCTCTGCTGTGCGAGCATCTTCAGTCTTGACAGCATCTGGGCGGAAGTTCCGGCGATGTTGGGCGGAAGTTCCGGCCTGGAGCGTCCAGCGCTTCTTTCTCCTTCTCTTCCATGCTTCCGTGACATCGGCCTTGCGTCCTCGGGTCTCCATGACATCCTCTCTTCCCTCCGTGCTTGTCGTCGAGTTCCTATCATCAAGATATGATGGAGTATGAAGTAGTATATCGTCCCAAATAGGCGATACGAGGCACGCGTAAAGGAGAAGATTCACCTTTGCGTGCCGTCTTGGCGATGAAGCACATGATGCGGTGAAGACCGAAGGTCGCCCCGTATCATCTCCCCCCACTTGAAAAAGAGTCGTCCTCGACGATAACTCATCATGAACGTGTAGAGGAGGTAGATGACATGAACGCTTGAATGTTGCTTCACTTGTCAAGAGCCCTATCAATAGCACAAGAAAAGCCAAACAACACTCAAAGCATAGCCAATGTTCCACGGGATTAGCAAGAGAGCGTAAGTAGAAGGAGGTCACCTTAGCAAGATGCCGGTGTGCTCTCATGGAGAGATCTTGTGAAGTCGAAGTGTGGGATTGAACCCATTCGTTGACGCTCATCCACAAGTCACTTGTACCTTCACACAACAAAGACCAAGCAAAGTATGTTTGTGTGTGATATTGGAGCACATCATCGATGACATGTCCTTTTATGTTCACAACACCGTTAGCACAACACAAATTTATCAAGAATAATGCATGTGCAAGGTCAATGTGTAAGAACTCCATATGAACATCTTCCAAATGTGGGAACATAAAAGCTCCAAATTGTGAGACGACCATGTTGTCCATCTCATGTAGAAATTCATTTTCATTGTTGCTCTCAAGGCATCGGAAAGAGAAATTGTTCAACATCCTTGAAGCAACAAGTGGAGAATTTGGCCAAAACGCATAAGAGGAAGTGTCCAAAATATCATCAACATGTGTGCACACAAACCATTGGAAAGAGAAATTGGTCCTCATATTTGGTGCAACACACAACATATCATTCAAAAAGTTCACCAAAACAACATTTGCACAACCGTGCGTGCCAACAAAACCAAATAAAAGAGAAATTGGTCAACTTGTTTGAGGCAACACCAACGGTAAGAATCACATCATCATGCTTGCAAGAGAACCATAAGAAAGATAAATTGTTCGGCATGTTCAATGCAAAGCATGGGAAAGGTATTAGAGCCGGGTTCGATCTTGAACTCACTTGTATTATGCTCTCAAGAGCTCTCTTTGTCAACTCGTGCTCAATCGAGGTTGACATTGGCATTCTTGTACCTACACACACAATAGGCAAAGCAAAGAACGTGTGTGCATGGTATATGAACACATCATCCATCATGATGGTCCATTTCTTTTGCACATCACCATTAGCGTTAAGCAAAGCATCATAATAGATATGGTGAATATGCGGTGTAAACATGGGAACATGCTCAACATGGATATATGCAAAGTCTCCAAAATTTGAGAGAGCTATGGGGGCAATCTCATTTACAAGCATATTAACATCATTGCAAACCAAGCATTGGAAAGAGAAAGTATTCAACATTTTGGTTGCACTAATGGGAGAGTATTGTAAGCATTTTGCACAAAACATGTTAAACATTCTATCATTGTTGTCGACCAACCTAGGGAAAGAGCAATTGTTCGGCAAGGTTGTCACAACACGAGCATCATCATCATCATTGCAAGCAACACATAGGAAAGAGCAATTGTTCGACATATTGCAAGCAAGAGGAAGTAACTCGAAAGACTCATAGCATGGCATGGAAATATCATCATAAGCAACTAATTCCGCATGATCAACAATAGGTGTATCACAAGTATCACATGGGAATGTGAAAGAAGCATATGACATAGCAATATGATCATCCAACTCATGCAAGCACTCACAAATCATCATGTCCACTAGTGGGATCATGGCATCATCAACACCCATATTGTTACCTTTGTAGTCCGACTCATTTGAGGTAGGTGTTGTGGAAGTAGTAGGATCCATGTGGTCGACATCTTTGACTTCTTGTAAGCATGGTGTGATATCATCATCTTCATGCACCATGTACATCTTCTTTTCCGTGATCAACGTCTCGTCATCCATGGAACCTAATGAGACACAAGGAAACACACTAGAGGTAGAGGGTAAGTTGTTAGAATTCGAAATGGTCTCACATGACCTATCAACTACCACTCTCATCTCACTCGGTGTATCACTCATATCCTCCAGGTGGAGGCACTCAAGCTCATGTATAGTGGATTCACTCATCTCACATATAGTGGAGTCGCTCATCTCACATATAGTGGAGTCGCTCATCTCACATATAGTGGAGTCGCTCATCTCACATATAGTGGAGTCTCTCATCTCCATGGCAATGGCGTCGTCGATGTCCGAGCAACCTAGCAAAGAGGAAGACAACACAAGAGGAGTAGAGGTTAATGTGTTAGAAATCAAAGCGTCCTCACTCAACTCATGTGGTGTGTCACTCTTGCTCTCAAGGTGTTTGAAGTAGGATTTGCACTCGGCTTTATCTTGGGTGGTCATCTTGGCTATTTGATCATCTAAGTTGGCAAAGTAGGCTCTCATCTCGGCTTGTTCTTGTGGTGTCATTTTGGGTGGCTCTCAAGGTGTATGTATGGTGGAAGGAGAACTACCAAAAGGTCAAAACTAGCAACAAAATCGAGAAAATGGTTCAAGTTAGAGAATAACCGATATGTACTCACACACACACTCAAAGCACACACAAAAGGCTAAGAACTCTATATGGTGGTAGGTGAGGAAGTGGATAGCAAACGAAAAGAACCAAAGAAAATGTCTATTGTCAAATGTGGGTAAGATCCAAAGTCAAATGTCAAAAGCGGTGATCTATGTCAAGGAAACACGGAAACACACACAAGGAAGAACAACGGGGTTAGCGCGACCAAGGAAGTGAGCAAGTAACAAGGATGGTCCTAACGAAGACTAATAGCTCGGTGTCGCGCCAACACAAGAGAGACCGTAGCTTGGTTGCATATGAGAGAAGCAACTAGATTTGCACAAGATGTCACTCTTCTCTTTTCTCTCTTAGTGCTTACAAGCTTTGCACTCCTTTGTATCGGTGGACACACACTCTTTTTCTATTTCTTTTTCTTTCTTTCTTTTTTTCACTTTTTTTTCTATGCTTAGAAGCTTTCTTTTTCTCTATGTCACACTTTTTCTTCTTTTGTGTATCTTTCTCACCGAGCTTGCTTTGGAGCTTTGCTCAACACAACGCACACACACCCTCTCACGGTCGTGACACTTGTGCAATGCTTCGCAACACTCGGAAAGCCACTCTCAATGGGATAGGTACACAAAGAAAGAAACGAGGCTACAAAGGGTGGGGCAAGTTATACCTATTGATGTTAGGCGGTGTCAAGCACACGAACTTGCGAGGAACGAAGTGGTGTCGATGATGATGTCGAAGTTGCGCTGGAATCCGGGGTGCCAAAGGTGTCGTCGCGGTGTTGGTGTAGGCGCGGAAGCGGAAAAGACAACCAATGCACTCCACGATGAAAACCGGGCAAATTAAGTCAATGCCCGAAAAGTTGGGTCAAAACGAGCGGTCAAAAGTTGGGCTCCAAAAATCGTCAAAAATTAGACGTAGACTATGTGGAGTCGTTGGAGGATGTTGTTAAAGTTTGGAGTCAAACGGGCTCCGGAAAGTTGTCAAAATTTGAAGCAAAAAGATGGGTCAAAACTGAACAGAATTTGGGTCAAAAGTTGCACAGGCGGAAGTTCCGGCCTATATCCGGTCAACTTCCGGAAATACAGGAATTGGAGCCAGGGGCTACTGCAAGCAAACTGTGCGTTTTCGGAACAAGACCGGAACTTGGCCGGATGTACCGCTTGGGCGGAAGTACCGCTGCTGATGGCCGGAAGTTCCGGTTAGGAACCTGGAGCTGATTTTGCGTGAAGATTTGCTTAGGCAGCGCGGAATTGAGCTGGGCTAAATTGATTCAGCGCGCGTGTAGAGGAGATTGGTGCAGCTGCGTGGCTTGGTCTGGATTGGAGCAGCGCATGCGTGGTGGTTGTTTGGCTCAAGGGCCAAGGGAGTTGCTGCGGGCGAGGCGCTGGTGGCGGCGTGCGCGGCGCGCGGTGGTGGCGATCGAGGCAGGTGTGCGCGGGCGTGAGGCGATGCGGGGCTGGCGGATGGAGGCCGCGCTCGATTGAACCTGGCGAGCAGCTGCGCGTGCAAGCGGAGAGCAGCGTGGGCGGTTGCGCTGGTGGTGGGCCGCGGGGTGGGGGAAGCTTGGCCTGGACGTGGGCCGGTGGTGGACGGTAGCTGAGGTGGCCCTGGCGGCCGCGGCGGTTGGGTCTGGTGGGCGTGGGCGTCGCGCGTGGTGAGCGTGCGGGGCGGCTCGAGCGGGAGCTAGGGTGGGGCACGAGCGGATGGGGCCTGCTGCGGGCGCTTGCGCGAGCTGGAGCTGGTTGCTGGTGCTGCGGCGGCTTAGCCTGGGGGCAGCTGGTAGGCGTTGCGGTGCTGCGCAGGTGCGGGTGTGGTGGTGGCTCAGCGAAGAAGAAGGCAGTGGACTAGGATTTGGCAATAATTAGCGCGGCGGAAGTTCCGGCCGGCTTGACCGGTAGTACCGGAAACTGCAGAATTTTCAGATCTGGATCTGCACGCGATGAACTGCACGAACTCAGGCGGAAATATGCAGCAGAAATCGATGGATTTCGTGGAAAATAGGTGGAATTGACCGGTGAAAATTGGAGGAAACGTAGATCAACACCAAAGACAATAGATCTGTGGATCAAAACCACAAACAACGCAACAAATCCTGAGATCCAAATTCTAGCTATTTTTTGGGGAAATTTTTTTTTGGGGAAATTTTTGGGCGAAATTGGTGGAAATGGAGGGTCAAATCTGTGGCAACCTTTGCTCAGATACCATATGATGCGGGCTAAGCCCGAGGGTGTGCCCAATCTTCACGGTTTGACCCGGGTGAGTGTGATTGCGGAGGGGGATTCGCGGGGAAGTGGATGAACGCGAAGAACACGATACAAACACACGCACACAACACAATCGGTTTGTCCTCGTTGGCCCGAACCACCAACTCGATAGAAGTTGCAAGGAAAAGACCTTTCGGTAGAAGTCCCGCAAAAAGATCGACGAATCGAAGATCCTATGAATCTAGAAGGGTGAAAAGACCAAACTCAATAGAAGTGCAAGCAAAAGACCAAATAGGTAGAAGTGCAAGCAAAAGATCTGATGTAACCCCGGTCACCGACGTCGCTACACCAAGACCATCAAGTGCAACCCCGCCTATCGTCGACGCTACACCATGGCCAAAGAGTCCCCCAAGTGGACCTTCAACCCTCACCCACGCTACACGCGACAAGGTGAACTCCTTCCTCTCGATACTCGACCTCGTAGATACCTTGAATGGAATGCTACCTCATGTCGACATGTTATATGTCATTAGGTACAAGAGTCATCGAGGACCGGAGAGGAGGAACACCCATGGTGCACGTAAGCGAGGGAAGGGAAGAGGAGCCATTCATCATGGTGCAAGGAAGAGAGAAGAAGAAGAGAAGGAGAAGAAGAAGAAGAAGAAGAAGGAAAGAGGAGAAGAAGGCTGGCCGGCCCAGAACCCGGTTGGACCGGCCCCACGACCGGACTGTCCGGTTGCCGCCCGGTCGACCGGCCCCAGGACCGGACCACCCGGTCCCAGGCCCGGTCTGACCGGCCCCAAACCGGAATCTTCGCAGATTCCCGGTTTGCGCCCGGTCGACCGGACCCATGACCGGACAGCCCGGTCACAGGCCCGGTCAGACCGGACCCAAACCGGATCTGACGGGAAGGACCCCCCAAACTGCCTTAACTTATCCATTCGCGTACCTGTTCGCCCTTGCTGGCCATGTGTGCCTATATAAGTAGCTTGGACCCCTCCTTTACCCCTCAGACAAGATGATAGCTTAAACATGAAGATGAGCTTTGTCTCCCTAGGGTTTCATCCCCTTTGTATCAAGGCAACTCATGTTGGATGATTGGATTTGGTGTGTGAGATTCTAGTGTTACCCACTCTCTCTCCCACTCCTAGATTCATCTCCCTCACCAATCTCTCCGCTCGGAATTCTACCGCGTGTCTCTTCCGGGTTGATTCTATTGGCGTGGTCCATCGAGCCACGGGGTAAGTATCGATTGTATCGGGTTGGTGTGCGTGCGTGAGTTCATCGTGTTCTTCGTGTTCATCGTGTTCTTCGCGTTCTCCCTCTCTCCCTCCTTTGGATTTCGGGTCAACCGCAAGATCGGGCCACACACGGGGTCTTAGACCTCATCATATGGTATCAGAAGCCTTTGGTTTCCGCGGATTTGACCCCCCACCCATCCAATTTCGTCTCTAAATTTTTTCCCCAAAAATCCCCAAAAATAGCCCTAATTTGCCTCTTGACCGATCTGCGATTTGGTTGCGTTTTGAGTGGTTTTGGTCCATGGATTTGGTGTTGGAGTGCTTGATCTACTATCTCCCCAACTTTTAGCCCCCAATTCCATCATTTCCCTTCGTTTTGGTCGATTTGGCTTGATTTCGCTCAAGAACAGGAGAGAGAAAAAGCGTGCCCGCGAAATCCGGTCGACGGGCGCCAACCGGGCCGGTGACCGGACAGCACTGGCACCAGGGCGGTCAACCGGGCGCCAGACGGCGCAAACCGGGCGCCAACCGGGCGCCAACCGGGCCAGAACCCGGTCAACCGGGCTGTAGACCGGGCAGGCCGGTCCAGGGCCTGGTCAACCGGGCGCCAACCGGGCGCCACCTCCACCACCACCTCCGCCAACCACCGCCACCCTCTCCGCCGTCGGCAAGCACCGCCACCCTCCCCAAACCACCGGGAAACATCACCGCGGCCCCATAACCTCCGCCGCAACCGCAAGGGCATCGACACCACCACCACCGGCTTACCACCGCCACCACCGCCAAGCTACTTTGACCCATTTCTTCCGCTAACTTGTGTTTGCTTGTTCCGGTTTGAGTGCCTTGTTTGTACAACTAATCCGCAGCTACGAAGCAAGCGACGACATCCTCGGCACCCCGGGCTTGCAATCGTACTCTTGACACCACCACCTTCATCGCAAGTTGTGTGTTCATCACCGCCTAACATCTTAGGTATAACTTGCATTCCCCTTGTAACCCCTCTTCTTTTGCGATCTATCCTATCGAGCATTGCTTATTGAGTGTTGCGAGACATTGCACGTGGCCCCGATTGTGAGGTGTGTGTGTAGTGTGGAGTCAAGCTTCTAAGCAAAACTCGTGTGGCAAGATAGCAAGAGCGAGCTAACGCTAACATAGAGCGTGAAAAAGAAAGAAAAGCACAAAAAGAGTGCAAGTGCCATCATACATACAAAAGTGTACAAAGTGCCACCACATATACAAAAGAGTGTCAAGTGCCACCAAATACAAAAGAGAAAAAGCTTTTAAGCAAAAGAGAGATAAGAGAAGAGAGGCCACGTGTGAATCTTGTTGTCTCTTCGTTTGCAACCAAAGCTTTGATCTCTTCTTGTGTTAGTGTGACACCGAGCACCCTTGCTTAAGGGCTTCATACACTTTTCCGCTCATTCCTTGGTCGCACTAACCCCGTTCATCTCGTGTGTGCGTTCCACATCTTTTCCGTGTTTATAGTGATCATCGCTTTGACATTTGAATTTTTGGATTTCACCCACTCTTGACAACTTTCCGGAGCCCGTTTGACTCCAAACTTTTACAGCCATCTTACAATATTGTGTCTCTAATTTTGACACCTTTTCCGGAATTTTTGGAACCCAACTTTTGACCGCTCGTTTTGACCCAACTTTTCGGGCATTGGCTTAATTTGCTCGGTTTCCGATTTGGAGTGCATCGGTTGTCTATTCCGCTTCCGCGCCTACATCAACACCGCGACGACATCGTTGGCACCCCGGATTCCGGCGCAACTTCGCCACCATCATCGACACCACCACTTCGCCATCGCAAGTTCGTGTGCTTGACACCGCCTAACCTTTTCACTAGGTATAACTTGCCCCCTTACCCCTTGTAGCCTCGTTTCTTTCTTTGCGTACCTATCCCATTGAGAGTGGCTTTCCGAGTGCTGCGAAGCATTGCACAAGTGTCACGACCGTGAGAGGGTTTGTGTGTGTGCGTTGTGTTGAGCGAAGCTCCGAAGCAAGCTCGGTGAGAAAGATACACAAAAGAAGAAAAAGTGTGACATATACATAGAGAAAAATAAAGCTTCTAAGCATAGAAAAAATTGCACCTAATGACACATAATTGGCATGAGGTAGCATTCCATTCAAGTGGGCGTTGGGGTCGAGTATCGAGAGGAAAGGGTTCACCTTGTCATGTATCGCGTAGGTTCGGGTTGTCGGTCCACTTGGGGGATTCCGTGGCCATGGTGTAGCGTCGTCGATAGGCGGGGCTACATCATCTCCCCCCCCTTGGGGAAGAGTCGTCCTCGACTCTTGTTCTTTCTCACCGACGGTGTAGTCCATGACGACTCTCCCATGTTGTGGTAGAGGGATAAAGTCGCGGTCGAAGAAGAACTTGGGGAAAAACGAGTTGCAAATGGAAAGCTCGTGGATGCCAATTTCGTGATCGGCGAATAAGAGGCTCTCAATCCAATACAAAGCATCAAGTCGTTTCTCCAAGAGGCATTTGGCAAAAATGGGAAACAAAAGTGTGTCGATGTATCCAAAATTTGGAAGGGCAAAAATTTGTGCATGTAAGAGTTGTAAGGTGTCAAAAATGTGTGGTGTAGCATTGTCCCAAACAAGTGGAACAAGCAAAAGGCAAGTGTCGGCGGCAAAATTTGGGGCAAAATTGTTATGTGCAATGGCAAAGCGGTGGAAACTTGTAGCTTGGGAAAGTATGGTTGGCGTGAGCCTAGTATGGGTATCCGCAAGTGTCAAGGAATCCAATGCAAATGCCAAAGATGAAATGAAAAATCCAAAGAAGGGCAACATTTTGTGTGACATGGGGCACAAGATGCATAAGGTATCTCTCACATGTACGACATGGTCCTTGAGAATCTCGGAGTGTATGATGAAAGCATCAAGACATACAACAATCATTGTGCCAACAAGATGTGTCAAGATATGTTGCATAAGAAGCAAAAGAGGTGACGAGGCATTGGTCCAAACCGGAAGCTCTACAAGACAAGCCGGAAACACACGAGGGCGAAGGCGTTTGGGAACATACCCTTTGGCGTGAATCCCATGGGTTGGATCATATATCTCGTCCGTGTTGGGGTAGCTCTCAATTGCGCGTTTTGTGAGCTCATGCTCCGTAGCGGTGGAAGTTGATGGTCGGGTACCTACACATGGAATGAGCAAAACAAAGAGCGTATGTGCATGGTAGAGGAACACATCATCCATCATGATGTTCCAAGACTTGTGCACATCACCATGAGTGTCGAGCAAGATAGTATGAAATGCATGGCGATAGTGCAAATGGTAAGAAGGTGCATTCATGGCATGTGGCAACTCATGATCATCAAAAATGGAGAAGGCTATGGGGGCCATCTCGTTGACAATGAAATAAGCATGTTTGCATACCAAGCATAAGAAAGGGGAATTGTTCACAATCTTGGATGCAACGATCATGGAGTAGTGCAAACATTTTGGGCAAAGCATGCGGAAGCTAATATCATCCTTGTCATTATCATTGCAAGCAATACATGGTAAAGAGCAAGTGGTCGGCATATTGCAAGCAATGGTGGAAAAATTGAAGCTCTCATAGCATGGCATGGTCATGGTATCACAAACATTCACTTCCACATGATCAACAATATTATCAAGCAAAGCATCACATGGGAAAGTGAAAGTAGCATGTGACGTAGCAAATGTATCATCAAGATCATGCATGCACTCATAAGTCATCATGTCCACTAGTGGGATCATGGCATCATCAACACCTATGTTGTTACCTTTGAAGGCCGACTCATTTGATGTAGGTGTTGTGGAAGTAGGAGGATCCATGTGGTCGACATATCCATCTTGGAGCAAGCATGGTGAGATATCATCGTCTTCATGCACCATGTACATCTTCTCCATGAGCGGGAACTCATCTTCCGTGGAACCTAGTGCAACATAAGAAGACACAAACGAGGGAGAGGTTAATGTGTTAGCAAATGCGATGTCCTCCATGGACCTATCATCTACCTCTCTCAACTCACTCAGTGTATCACTCATGTCCTCCAAACGGAAGCACTCAAACTCACATATGGGGTGGAAGTCACTCATCTCACTATCACTCTCACTCAAGTGGGCTAAGTGGTTCTCATCCTCACATGGGATTGGTACCAACTCATCAATCAAGCACATAGGAGTAGGCTCGACTTTCTCATCTCCATGCGCCTCCTTGGTTGAAGGGAAATTCCCATGCTCAACCATCTCAACTCCATGCGCCTCCATAGGTGCAGGGAGAATCCCATGGTCACCATGCTCAACTCCATCGCCTCCCAAGTCATCCTCAAGCGGTGGCATCGTGGTGTAGTAGAGAGCTAGGCTCGGATCCACATCAACCTTGAGTTGACCTTTTTGATCTTCATCTTGAAGTGTGGGCGCGATAGGCATCTTGGAGACTTGTGCATTGAGCTCGTCGAAGTAGAGCTTCTTGGCGCTTGGCGTTGTGCATTGCCATGCCACATGACCCTTGGCCTTGCACACCTCACATAGGAGATTGGGACATTCCCGTGGAGGGTGGCCTTGTTGCTTGCACTTGTAGCACCGGAGTCCATAGGCATGTGATGAGGTAGGGGCCATTGTGGTGGTGGCGCAAGAGGTAGAAGTCGCCTCATGAGGAAGGTATGCGCGATGTGCACTTGCCGTCCTTGTAGTGGTGGACACCCTATCATGGTGTTTGTCGCCTTCATGTCGAGGCTCTCGTCTTCGTGCATCATCACCGTGGCTTGATGTTGGTCGATGGCGATCATGAAGTGGCTTGTAGCGGCGAAGCTCATGTGGTGACGTATGTCGATGACGGTCCTTGCCATGCCTAGATGATGGCTCATGCGACTTGGCATGTTGCTTGCGGCGCCTTGTGGAGCTTGGAGAAGAGTGTCGATGACGCTCACGATGGGGACGCTCTTGATGCTCCAAATGGTGTACTTGAAGTCGACGATCTTGTGCATAAGCACTCTCATGGTGGCGCCTTGTGGAGCTCGTAGACGAGTGTCGATGACGATCATGATGAGGACGCTCTTGATGATCCATATGATGGTGCCATCGTGGAGGTCCTCCATCTTCATATGTAGCTCCAATGGCCAAGTGGTGGTACTTGGGAGCATCGTCGTTGCTCCTTGTGGAGACTAGGTGAGGTTCCGCCATGGTGCCGATGTCGTAGACGTGGCGTTGCTCCACCAAGTCGTCGATGTCGTACTCGTGGTGTTGCTCCACCATGTCGTCGATGTCGTAGTCGTGGTGTTGCTCCACCATGTCGTCCGTGCTTGAGGAGCCATTGTCGATGTAGGGCTCGTCGAAGTTGTCCTCAAGGTGGTGCTCCACCATGTCGTCCATGTCGATGGTGCTTGGGGAGCTAAGGTCGTTGTCGAGCTCCTCGATGTCGGAGATGTCGGTGACGCTTTCGGAGCCATAGTCGGTGTCGAGCTCCACATGTTCCTCCACATCCGCGGTGCTTGAGGAGGTGTCCTCCTCGGAGTGCTCCGCGTACTCCTCCGTATCCTCATCTTCGCTATCCATGTTAGCACGATGGTATGTATATGGTGTATGTTAGTGGAAGAACACTACCTCGCAATCTTACCGTGGTATGATAAGATCGGGGCGATCCAACAAGCCGAGGTCAAAACACAATTGTATCGGGCACTCACACAAAAGCACACGCAAAAGCTAGCAAATATGGTGTTAGGTGAGTGTGGTGGAAAGCCAAAAGACGAAATCCGAAATCAAGTATGTTGTCAAGAGTGGGTGAAATCCAAAAATTCAAATGTCAAAGCGATGATCACTATAAACACGGAAAAGATGTGGAACGCACAAACGAGATGAACGGGGTTAGTGCGACCAAGGAATGAGCGGAAAAGTGTATGAAGCCCTTAAGCAAGGGTGCTCGGTGTCACACTAACACAAGAAGAGATCAAAGCTTTGGTTGCAAACGAAGAGACAACAAGATTCACACGTGGCCTCTCTTCTCTTATCTCTCTTTTGCTTAAAAGCTTTTTCTCTTTTGTATTTGGTGGCACTTGACACTCTTTTGTATATGTGGTGGCACTTTGTACACTTTTGTATGTATGATGGCACTTGCACTCTTTTTGTGCTTTTCTTTCTTTTTCACGCTCTATGTTAGCGTTAGCTCGCTCTTGCTATCTTGCCACACGAGTTTTGCTTAGAAGCTTGACTCCACACTATACACACACCTCACAATCGGGGCCACGTGCAATGTCTCGCAACACTCAATAAGCAATGCTCGATAGGATAGATCGCAAAAGAAGAGGGGTTACAAGGGGAATGCAAGTTATACCTAAGATGTTAGGCGGTGATGAACACACAACTTGCGATGAAGGTGGTGGTGTCAAGAGTACGATTGCAAGCCCGGGGTGCCGAGGATGTCGTCGCTTGCTTCGTAGCTGCGGATTAGTTGTATGATGTAGCCCCGGTCACCGACGTTGCTACACCAAGACCATCAAGTGCAACCCCGCCTATCGTCGACGCTACACCATGGCCAAAGAGTCCCCCAAGTGGACCTTCAACCCTAAACCACGCCACACGCGACAAGGTGAACTCCTTCCTCTCGATACTCGACCTCGTCAATACCGTGAATGGAATGCTACCTCATATCGGTGTGCTACATATCATTAGGTACAAGAATCATCGAGGAACCGGAGAGGAGGAACACCCATGGTGCAAGGAAGCGAGGGAAGGGAAGAGGAGCCATTCATCATGGTGCAAGGAAGAAGGAAGAAGAAGCAGAAGAAGGAGAAGGGCTCCAGCCGCCAGCCACGACAAGGCCGCTGCTTTGCCGCCCCACCGGGCCGGCATCGCCGGCCGGTGGGCACACACCTCCAACGCTGCTGCCGCCCCCAGCAGCCGGCACTGCCGGCCCAACCTGCTGAAGACGCCACGGAGACCAGGCCGGCACTGCCGCCCCATCTTCCCGGCACTGCCGGCCCCACGGCATCTGCCACCCCAAACACGCCGGCACTGCCGGCCCCCCCCCGAAGTCAACTTCATCCCAGCCGTCTATTTATCATCTATGGTCACCATTCCTTTATTGTAATGCCCCTTTTACCCCTGGACGGATCTGGGCCTATATATACCTCTCTCCCCACCTCATTTAGGTTTAGACAAGATGATAGCTTAAACATGGATATGAGCTTTGTCTCCCTAGGGTTTCATCCCTCGTAATCAAGGCAACCCTTGTTGTTGATCTAGATCCGTGAGTGAGATTCTAGTGCGAGCACTCTCTCTCCCTCTCCGATCTCCTTCTCCAACACCGGTCTCTCTCCTCGGAATTCTACCGCGGTCTCTTCCGTAGGAGATTCTATCGGCGTGGTCCATCGAGCCACGGGGGTAAGTAATCGGTTGTATCGGGTAGGTGTGCGTGCGTGAGTTCCTCGTGTTCTTCGTGTTCATCGTGTTCTTCGCGCTCTCCCTCTCCTTCCCCTTTGGATTTCGGGTCAACCGCGAGATCGGGCCACACACGGGGTCTTAGACCTCATCATATGGTATCAGCAGCCTTTGGTTTCCGCGGATTTGACCCTCCACCCACCCAATTTCGTTTCTAGAAAATTTCCCAAAAAATAGCCCTAATTTGACTTTGGTCGATCTGTGATTTTGTTGCGTTTTGAGTGGTTTTGATCCATGGATTTCGTGTT
Source organism: Lolium perenne (assembly GCF_019359855.2). NCBI lineage: Eukaryota > Viridiplantae > Streptophyta > Magnoliopsida > Poales > Poaceae > Lolium > Lolium perenne. Next base: position 133,768,805 of record NC_067245.2, read on the forward strand.
CTTATGGTAGATCTACATCCTCACCAATTTTCCCCGTCCAATTCCATCAATTTCTGCCGTAATCGACGATTTTCTGTTCCAATTTCCGCCAGTTCATCGAGCTGTTCGTCCGATTCGTGCCCGGCCATCGCTGGTCCTTCCCAGCGGCACTGCCGTGCTCCGGCTTGCTGCCGGTTCGTCGTCAGCGGCGCCGCCCGCCTCTATCTTCCTCCTCACGCGCAGCACTACAACGCCATCAAGCCGCTCGCGCCGCCCATCACCACCTTCGCATCACCTGCGCCCAACGCCACCAGGCCACAATCGTGCAGCAGCTCGGTCGCTGCCCCGCCCCACTCGCCCCCGCCTCGATCCGCCCCGCGCTCGATTCCATTGACCACCACCAGCCGCCGCCCTGGCTCCCACGGCCGCACGCCTTCGCCAGGCCACGCCCAAGCCACCGCGCGCCGCCTCCACCAGGCCCAGCCAGTCGCCGCCCGCACCAGGCCCAGCCAGCCGCCGCCGACAGCCCACGCACCCACGGGCTCCCGCGCAGCAGCTCCCCGACCACCTCCGCTCGCCCGCGCTGCAGACCCGGCCCGCGCAGCAGCCTCTTCCCGCTCGACCAGCAACAGCCCGCCCGCCCCTTGTTGTTTCGCTCCACGCGCGGCCAAGCCAAGCAGCCCGAGGCCACAGCCGCGCGCACGCCACCAGCTCCACCTCGCGCAGCTGCCCGGTACCAACCGGCACTGCCGGCCGATTCCAGCGGCACCGCCGCCGACCCACCCCCGGCTGCCGGCCATCCCACGACGGCACTGCCGGCCATATACATCCGCTGTTTCAGTTTCGCTCCATTCTGACTCACATTTTTGCCCCAAATTTTGACAACTTTCCGGCGTCCGTTTGACCCCAAACTTTCACAGCTATCCATTTTCATATTAACTCTAATTTTGACACCATTTCCCAAATTTTTGGACTCCGAAATTTTGACACCTTCGATCGCTCGTCGTGACCCAAATTTTCGGGCATTGACTTATTTTTGCTCGGTTTCCGTTTCGGAGTGCAAGGTTTGTCCAACAACCTTCCGCGTCTATATCAACACCGCGGCGACACCTTCGGCACCCCGGACTCCGGCGCAACTACGACACCACCGTCGCCATCATCGCAAGTTGTGTGTTCCGACACCGCCTAACATTTTCATCTAGGTATAACTTGCTCCTAACCTTGTAGCCCCTCTTCCTTTTGCGATCTATCCTATCGAGCATTGCTTATCAAGTGTTGCGAGACATTGCACGTGGCCCCGATTGTGAGGTGTGTGTGTCGTGTGGAGTAAAGCTTCTAAGCAAAAACTCGTGTGGCAAGATAGCAAAAGCGAGCTAACGCTAACATAGTGCGAGAAAAGGCCGCCAAAACACAAAAAGAGCAAAAGAGTGCAAGTGCCACCATACATACAAATACAAAAGAGTGTCAAGTGCCACCAAATACAAAAGAGAAAAAGCTTTTAAGCAAAAGAGAGAAAAGAGAAGAGAGGCCGCGTGTGAATCTTGTTGTCTCTCAAGTTGCAACCAAAGCTTTGATCTCTTCTTGTGTTAGTGTGACACCGAGCACCCTTGCTTTTGGGTTCTTACACTTTTCCGCTCATTCCTTGGTCGCACTAACCCCGTTCATCTCGTGTGTGCGTTCCATATCCTTTCCGTGTTTATAGTGATCACCATTTGGACATTTGATTTTTGGAGCTTACCCACTCTTAACAACAAACTTGATTTCAGATTTTGACTTTTGGCTTTCCACCATCCTAACCTACCACCATATTTGCTAGCTTTTGCGTGTGTCTTTGTGTGAGTACCCGATACAATTGATTTTTTTTTCCCTCGGCTTGTTGGATCGCCCCGATCTTATCACACCACGGTAAGGGTGCGAGGTAGTGTTCTTCCACTAACATCCACCATATAGATATTGTCGTGCTAACATGTATAGCGACGGAGACGACACGGAGGACTACATGGAGCACTTCGAGGAGGATACCTCCTCAAGCACCGCGGATGTGGAGGAACATGTGGAGCTCTACACCGACTCTTACTCCGCAAGCACCATCGACATGGTGGAGCACCACCTTGAGGACGACTTCGACAAGCTCTACTTCGACATTGGCTCAACAAGCACGGACAACATGGTCGAGCACCACCTTGAGGACGACATCGACGAGCTCTACATTGACAATGGCTCACCACTCACGGACGACATGGTGGAGCAACGCCACGAGTACGACATCGACGACATGGTGGAGCAACACCACGAGTACGACATCGACACCATGGCGGAGCCTCACCTAGTCTCCACACGGAGCAAAGACGATGCGCCCTCGCATCCATACTTGGCCAAGGGAGCTACATATGAAGATGGAGGACCTCCACGATGGCGCCATCATATGGTTCACCAAGAGCGTCCTCAACATGAGCGTCATCGACACACTACTCCGAGCTCCACAAGGCACCACCATGAGCGTGCTTATGCACAAGATCGTCGACCTCAAGTACATCATATGGAGCATCAAGAGCGTCCCCAACATGATCGTCGTCGACACTCTTCTCCAAGCTCCACAAGGCGCCACAAGCGACATGCCAAGCCACATGAGCCATCATCTAGGCATGTTGAGGATCGTCATCGACACACACCATCACATGATCGTCGTCGACCACCACCACCATCTCATGGATCCCATCGACACATGTCACCACGTGATCTTCACCGACACAAGCCACTCCATGAGCGCCATCGACAAACATCTTCCACGGATCTTCGACGACACCACTCAAGCCATGGTGATGATGCCCGAAGACGAGAGCCTCGACATGAAGACGACCACCGCCACCATACGGTGTCTACCACTCCGAGGATGGCAAGTGCACATCGTGCATACCTTCCTCATACGGCGACTTCCACCTCTAGTGCCACCACCACAATGGCCTCTACCTCGTCACATGCCTATGGACTCCGATGCTACAAGTGCAAGCAACAAGGCCACCCTCCACGGGAATGTCCCAATCTCCTATGTGAGGTGTGCAAGGCCAAGGGTCATGAGGCATGGCAATGCACAACGCCAAGCGCCAAGACGCTCTACTTCGACGAGCTACAAGCCCAAGCCACCAAGAAGCCTTCGACGCCCACACTTCAAGATGAAGATCACCAAGGTGAACTCAAGGATGTTGTGGATACGAGCCTAGCTCTCCACGACACTACGGCGCCACCGATGGAGGACGACTTGGGAGGCGATGGAGATGAGAAGGGTGAGCATGGGATTTTCCCTTCACCTATGGAGGCGCATGGAGATGAGAAAGTCGAGCCTACTCCCATATGCTTGATTGATGAGTTGGTACCAATCCCATGTGAGCATGAGAACCACCTAGCCCACTTGAGCGAGAGTGATAGTGAGTTGAGTGACTACTACTCCACATGTGAGTTTGAGTGCTTCCAATTGGAGGACATGAGTGATACACAAAGTGAGTTGAGAGAGGTAGATGATAGGTCCATGGAGGACATCGCATTTGCTAACACATTAACCTCTCCCTCGTTTGTGTCTTCTTATGTTGCACTAGGTTCCACGGAGGACGAGTTCCCGCTCATGGAGACGATGTACATGGTGCATGAAGATGATGATATCTCACCATGCTTGCTCCAAGATGGACATGTCGACCACATGGATCCTCCTACTTCCACAACACCTACCTCAAATGAGTCGGCCTACAAAGGTAACAACATAGGTGTTGATGATGCCATGATCCCACTAGTGGACATGATGACTTATGAGTGCATGCATGATCTCGATGATCCATTTGCTACTTCACATGCTACTTTCACTTTCCCATGTGATGCTTTGCTTGATAACATTGTTGATCATGTGGAAGTGAGTTCTTGTGATACCATGACCATGCCATGCTATGAGAGCTTCAATTTTCCCACCATTGCTTGCAATATGTCGACCACTTGCTCTTTACCATGTATTGCTTGCAATGATAATGACAATGATGCTATTAGCTTCCGCATGCTTTGCCCCACATGTTTACACTATTCCATGATCCTTGCTTCCAAGATTGCGAACAATTGCTCTTTCTTATGCTTGGTATGCAAGAATGCTTATTTCATTGTCCATGAGATGGCCCCCATAGCCTTCTCAATTTTTGATGATCATGAGTTACCACATGCCATGAATGCACCTTCTTGCCATATGCACCATCGCCATGCATTTCATACTATCTTGATTGACACTAATGGTGATGTGCACAAGACATGGAACATCATGATGGATGATGTGTTCCTCTACCATGCACACACGCTTTTTGTTTTCTCTTTTGTGTGTATAGGTACACGAATGACAACTTCCACCGCTACGGAGCATGAGCTCACGAAACGCGCAATTGAGAGCTACCCCAACACGGACGAGATACATGATCCAACCCATGGGATTCACGCCAAAGGGTATGTTCCCAAACGCCTTCGCCCTCGTGTGTTTCCGGCTTGTCTTGTCGAGCTTCCGGTTTGGACCAATGCCTCGTCACCTCTTTTGCTTCTTATGCAACATATCTTGACACATCTTGTTGGCACAATGGTTGTTGTATGTCTTGATGCTTTCATCATACACTTCGAGAATCTCAAGGACCATGTTAAACATGTGAGAGACACCTTATGCATCTTGTGCCACATGTCATTCATAAAGTTGCTCTTCTTTGGATTTCTCATTTCATCTTTGGCAATTGAAATGGATTCTTTGACACTTGAGGATACCCATACTTGGCTCACGCCAACCATACTTTCCCAAGCTAGAAGTCTCCATAGCTTTGCCATTGCACATAACAATTTTGCCCCAAATTTTGCCGCCGATACTTGCCTTTTGTTTGTTCCACTTGTTTGGGACAATGCTACACCACACATTTTTGACACCTTACAACTCTTACATGCACAAATTTTTGCCCTTCCACATGTTGGATACACCCACACTCTTTTGGTTCCCATTTTTGCCAAATGCCTCTTGGAGCTTTCCCTTCGCAAGTGGTTTTTCTCCAAGTTCTTCTTCGACCGCGACTACCCAACTCTACAAGGGACAACCGTCATGGACTACCTCTTCGATGAGGAGGAAAAAGAGTCGAGGACGACTCTTCCCCAAGGGGAGATGATGTAGCCCCGGTCACCGACGTTGCTACACCAAGACCATCAAGTGCAACCCCGCCTATCGTCGACGCTACACCATGGCCAAAGAGTCCCCCAAGTGGACCTTCAACCCTAAACCACGCCACACGCGACAAGGTGAACTCCTTCCTCTCGATACTCGACCTCGTCAATACCGTGAATGGAATGCTACCTCATATCGGTGTGCTACATATCATTAGGTACAAGAATCATCGAGGAACCGGAGAGGAGGAACACCCATGGTGCAAGGAAGCGAGGGAAGGGAAGAGGAGCCATTCATCATGGTGCAAGGAAGAAGGAAGAAGAAGAGGAAGGAGAAGGGCTCCGGCCGCCACCACGACAAGGCCGGCATCGCCGCCCCCACCGGCCGGCACTGCCGGTGGGCACACCCCGCACCGCCGCTGACGCGGCAGATCGCCGGCCCAACTCTTGAAGACGCCACGGAGACCAGGCCGGCACTGCCGCCCCATCTTCCCGGCACTGCGGCCCCACCGCATGCCGCCCCAAACACGCCGGCACTGCCGGCCCCCCCCCCGAAGTCAACTTCATCCCAGCCGTCTATTTATCATCTATGGTCACCATTCCTTTATTGTAATGCCCCTTTTACCCCTGGACGGATCTGGGCCTATATATACCTCTCTCCCCACCTCATTTAGGTTTAGACAAGATGATAGCTTAAACATGGATATGAGCTTTGTCTCCCTAGGGTTTCATCCCTCTGTAATCAAGGCAACCCTTGTTGTTGATCTAGATCTGTGAGTGAGATTCTAGTGCGAGCACTCTCTCTCCCTCTCCGATCTCCTTCTCCAACACCGGTCTCTCTCCTCGGAATTCTACCGCGGTCTCTTCCGTAGGAGATTCTATCGGCGTGGTCCATCGAGCCACGGGGGTAAGTAATCGGTTGTATCGGGTAGGTGTGCGTGCGTGAGTTCCTCGTGTTCTTCGTGTTCATCGTGTTCTTCGCGCTCTCCCTCTCCTTCCCCTTTGGATTTCGGGTCAACCGCGAGATCGGGCCACACACGGGGTCTTAGACCTCATCATTGTACAAACAAGGCACTCAAACCGGAACAAGCAAACACAAGTTAGCGGAAGAAATGGGTCAAAGTAGCTTGGCGGTGGTGGCGGTGGTAAGCCGGTGGTGGTGGTGTCGATGCCCTTGCGGTTGCGGCGGAGGTTATGGGGCCGCGGTGATGTTTCCCGGTGGTTTGGGGAGGGTGGCGGTGCTTGCCGACGGCGGAGAGGGTGGCGGTGGTTGGCGGAGGTGGTGGTGGAGGTGGCGCCCGGTTGGCGCCCGGTTGACCAGGCCCTGGACCGGCCTGCCCGGTCTACAGCCCGGTTGACCGGGTTCTGGCCCGGTTGGCGCCCGGTTGGCGCCCGGTTTGCGCCCGGTCTGGCGCCCGGTTGACCGGCCCTGGTGCCAGGCTGTCCGGTCACTGGCCCGGTTGGCGCCCGGTCGACCGGATTTCGCGGGGCACAGTTTTTCTCTCTCCTGTTCTTGAGCGAAATCAAGCCAAATCGACCAAAACGAAGGGAAATGATGGAATTGGGGGCTAAAAGTTGGGGAGATAGTAGATCAAGCACTCCAACACCAAATCCATGGACCAAAACCACTCAAAACGCAACCAAATCGCAGATCGGTCAAGAGGCAAATTAGGGCTATTTTTGGGGATTTTTGGGGAAAAAATTTAGAGACGAAATTGGATGGGTGGGGGGTCAAATCCGCGGAAACCAAAGGCTTCTGATACCATATGATGAGGTATCTCTGGCTCTGAATACCATATGATGAGGTCTAAGACCCCGTTTGTGGCCCGATCTTGCGAATTGACCCGGAAACGAAAGGGGAAAAGAGGAAGAACACGAAGAACACGACGAACGCGATGAACACGATGAACACGGGGACACACGCACGCACACCGACCCGATACAACCGATGCTTACCCTCGTGGCTCGATGGACCACGCCGAATAGAATCACCCACGGAAGAGACCGCGGTAGAATTCCGAGGTGAGAGAGACGGTGTTGGAGACGGAATCGGTGAGGGAGAGAGAGTGCACACACTAGAATCTCACTCACAAACTCAATCAACAACAAGGGTGGCCTTGATTACAGAGGGATGATACCCTAGGGAGACATAGCTCAAATCCTATTCTAAGCCAAATCTTGTCTAACCCTAGAAGTGAGCAGCACAAGAGATACATATAGCCAAATTCGAGCTGGGGTAGTTTAGGCAAAAAGGGATAAATAAGTTACAGCCACACAGATGAAGAGGGACGGTTCAGATTGGGCTATTTCGCGTGCGGGCGGTACCCCGACCGGAGGTACCGGCCATGGTACCGGAAATGCACCAAAGTCGGGTTGAAACATCCAGTGTACCCGGACCCCTGAGCGGTACCTCGGCCGGTACCATGGCCGGAGGTACCGGCCAGGCCCTGGGTGGAGGCTCCGGCCTGGGGTACCGGTCCCCCTCCTCTCCCGCATGGCAACCTGGCCCTGGAGGTGCCGGCCAGCTCTGCCCGGTAGTACCGGCCATGCATGGCCGGTAGTACCGGCCCTGGGGGCACTCCCGCGCGTGGCCACCTCCAGGTGGAGGCACCGGCCATGGAGGCCCTGGAGGCTCCGGCCTCTCCTTGGTGGAGGCTCCGGCCTCCACTTCCTCTTCTTCTTTTCTTCTTCCTTCTTCTTCCTTCTCTCTTCTTCTTCTCTTCTTCTTCCTTCTCTCTTCTTTGCACCATGATGAATGGCTCCTCTTCCCTTCCCTCGCTTACGTGCACCATGGGTGTTCCTCCTCTCCGGTCCTCGATGACTCTTGTACCTAATGACATATAACATGTCGACATGAGGTAGCATTCCATTCAAGGTATCTACGAGGTCGAGTATCGAGAGGAAGGAGTTCACCTTGTCGCGTGTAGCGTGGGTGAGGGTTGAAGGTCCACTTGGGGGACTCTTTGGCCATGGTGTAGCGTCGACGATAGGCGGGGTTGCACTTGATGGTCTTGGTGTAGCGACGTCGGTGACCGGGGCTACATCATCTCCCCCCCCTTGGGGAAGAGTCGTCCTCGACTCTTGTTCCTCCTCATCGAAGAGGTAGTCCATGACGGTTGTCCCATGTAGATTTGGGTAGTCGCGGTCGAAGAAGAACTTGGAGAAAAACCACTTGCGAAGGGAAAGCTCACCTAGTCTACCATATGATGAGCCATATGATGAGGTCTAAGACCCCGTGTGTGGCCCGATCTTGCGGTTGACCCGAAATCCAAAGGAGGGAGAGAGGGAGAACGCGAAGAACACGATGAACACGAAGAACACGATGAACTCACGCACGCACACCAACCCGATACAATCGATACTTACCCCGTGGCTCGATGGACCACGCCAATAGAATCAACCCGGAAGAGACACGCGGTAGAATTCCGAGCGGAGAGATTGGTGAGGGAGATGAATCTAGGAGTGGGAGAGAGAGTGGGTAACACTAGAATCTCACACACCAAATCCAATCCAACATGGGTTGCCTTGATACAAAGGGGATGAAACCCTAGGGAGACAAAGCTCATCTTCATGTTTAAGCTATCATCTTGTCTGAGGGGTAAAGGAGGGGTCCAAGCTACTTATATAGGCACACATGGCCAGCAAGGGCGAACAGGTACGCGAATGGATAAGTTAAGGCAGTTTGGGGGGTCCTTCCCGTCAGATCCGGTTTGGGTCCGGTCTGACCGGGCCTGTGACCGGGCTGTCCGGTCATGGGTCCGGTCGACCGGGCGCAAACCGGGAATCTGCGAAGATTCCGGTTTGGGGCCGGTCAGACCGGGCCTGGGACCGGGTGGTCCGGTCCTGGGGCCGGTCGACCGGGCGGCAACCGGACAGTCCGGTCGTGGGGCCGGTCCAACCGGGTTCTGGGCCGGCCAGCCTTCTTCTCCTCTTTCCTTCTTCTTCTTCTTCCCTCGCTTACGTGCACCATGGGTGTTCCTCCTCTCCGGTCCTCGATGACTCTTGTACCTAATGACATATAACATGTCGACATGAGGTAGCATTCCATTCAAGGTATCTACAAGGTCGAGTATCGAGAGGAAGGAGTTCACCTTGTCGCGTGTAGCGTGGGTGAGGGTTGAAGGTCCACTTGGGGGACTCTTTGGCCATGGTGTAGCGTCGACGATAGGCGGGGTTGCACTTGATGGTCTTGGTGTAGCGACGTCGGTGACCGGGGCTACATCATCGACGACTTGGTGGAGCAACGCCACGTCTACGACATCGGCACCATGGCGGAACCTCACCTAGTCTCCACAAGGAGCAACGACGATGCTCCCAAGTACCACCACTTGGCCATTGGAGCTACATATGAAGATGGAGGACCTCCACGATGGCACCATCATATGGATCATCAAGAGCGTCCTCATCATGATCGTCATCGACACTCGTCTACGAGCTCCACAAGGCGCCACCATGAGAGTGCTTATGCACAAGATCGTCGACTTCAAGTACACCATTTGGAGCATCAAGAGCGTCCCCATCATGAGCGTCATCGACACTCTTCTCCAAGCTCCACAAGGCGCCGCAAGCAACATGCCAAGTCGCATGAGCCATCATCTAGGCATGGCAAGGACCGTCATCGACATACGTCACCACATGAGCTTCGCCGCTACAAGCCACTTCATGATCGCCATCGACCAACATCAAGCCACGGTGATGATGCACGAAGACGAGAGCCTCGACATGAAGGCGACAAACACCATGATAGGGTGTCCACCACTACAAGGACGGCAAGTGCACATCGCGCATACCTTCCTCATGAGGCGACTTCTACCTCTTGCGCCACCACCACAATGGCCCCTACCTCATCACATGCCTATGGACTCCGGTGCTACAAGTGCAAGCAACAAGGCCACCCTCCACGGGAATGTCCCAATCTCCTATGTGAGGTGTGCAAGGCCAAGGGTCATGTGGCATGGCAATGCACAACGCCAAGCGCCAAGAAGCTCTACTTCGACGAGCTCAATGCACAAGTCTCCAAGATGCCTATCGCGCCCACACTTCAAGATGAAGATCAACAAGGTCAACTCAAGGTTGATGTGGATCCGAGCCTAGCTCTCTACTACACCACGATGCCACCGCTTGAGGATGACTTGGGAGGCGATGGAGTTGAGCATGGTGACCATGGGATTCTCCCTTCACCTATGGAGGCGCATGGAGTTGAGATGGTTGAGCATGGGAATTTCCCTTCAACCAAGGAGGCGCATGGAGATGAGAAAGTCGAGCCTACTCCTATATGCTTGATTGATGAGTTGGTACCAATCCCATGTGAGGATGAGAACCACTTAGCCCACTTGAGTGAGAGTGATAGTGAGATGAGTGACTTCCACCCCATATGTGAGTTTGAGTGCTTCCGTTTGGAGGACATGAGTGATACACAGAGTGAGTTGAGAGAGGTAGATGATAGGTCCATGGAGGACATCGCATTTGCTAACACATTAACCTCTCCCTCGTTTGTGTCTTCTTATGTTGCACTAGGTTCCACGGAGGACGAGTTCCCGCTCATGGAGACGATGTACATGGTGCATGACGATGATGATATCTCACCGTGCTTGCTCCAAGATGGATATGTCGACCACATGGATCCTCCTACTTCCACAACACCTACTTCAAATGAGTCGGCCTACAAAGGTAACAACATAGGTGTTGATGATGCCATGATCCCACTAGTGGACATGATGACTTATGAGTGCATGCATGATATCAATGATCCATTTGCTACTTCACATGCTACTTTCACTTTCCCATGTGATACTTTGCTTGATAACATTGTTGATCATGTGAAATTGAGCGCTTGTGATACCATGACCATGCCATGCTATGAGAGCTTCAATTTTCCTACCATTGCTTGCAATATGTTACCTACTTGCTCTTTCACATGTATTGCTTGCAATGACAATGATGATATTAGCTTCCGCATGCTTTGCCCAAAATGTTTGCACTACTCCATGATCATTGCATCCAAGATTGTGAACAATTCCCCTTTCTTATGCTTGGTATGCAAACATGCTTATTTCATTGTCCACGAGATGGCCCCCATAGCCTTCTCCATTTTTGATGATCATGAGTACCCACATACCACACATGCACCTTCATGCCATTTGCACTATCGCCATGCATTTCATACTATCTTGCTTGACACTAATGGTGATGTGCACAAGTCTTGGAACATCATGATGGATGATGTGTTCCTCTACCATGCACATACGCTCTTTGTTTTGCTCATTCCATGTGTAGGTACCCGACCATCGACTTCCACCGCTACGGAGCATGAGCTCACGAAACGCGCAATTGAGAGCTACCCCAACAAGGACCTAACCCGCGGGAATCACACCAAAGGGTATGTTCCCACAAGCCTTCGCCCTCATGTGTTTCCGACTTGCCTTGTCAAGTTTCCGGTTTGGTCCAACTCCTCGTCGCCCCTTTTGCCTCTTATGCAACTTATCTTGAAACATCTTGTTGGCACAATGATTGTTGTATGTCTTGATGCTTTCATCATACACTCCGAGATTCTCAAGGACCATGTCATACATGTGAGAGATACCTTATGCATCTTGTGCCACATGTCACACAAAAAGTTGCCCTTCTTTGGATTTTTCATTTCATCTTTGGCATTTGCATTGGATTCTTTGACACTTGAGGATACCCATACTAGGCTCACGCCAACCATACTTTCCCAAGCTAGAAGTTTCCACCGCTTTGCCATTGCACATAACAATTTTGCCCCAAATTTTGCCGCCGACACTTGCCTTTTGTTTGTTCCACTTGTTTGGGACAACGCTACACCACACATTTTTGACACCATACAACTCTTACATGCACAAATTTTTGCCCTTCCACATGTTGGATAAACCCACACTCTTTTGGTTCCCATTTTTGCCAAATGCCTCTTGGAGCTTTCCCTTCGCAAGTGGTTTTTCTCCAAGTTCTTCTTCGACCGCGACTACCCAAATCTACATGGGACAACCGTCATGGACTACCTCTTCGATGAGGAGGAACAAGAGTCGAGGACGACTCTTCCCCAAGGGGGGGGAGATGATGTAGCCCCGGTCACCGACGTCGCTACACCAAGACCATCAAGTGCAACCCCGCCTATCGTCGACGCTACACCATGGCCAAAGAGTCCCCCAAGTGGACCTTCAACCCTCACCCACGCTACACGCGACAAGGTGAACTCCTTCCTCTCAATACTCGACCTCGTAGATACCTTGAATGGAATGCTACCTCATGTCGACATGTTATATGTCATTAGGTACAAGAGTCATCGAGGACCGGAGAGGAGGAACACCCATGGTGCACGTAAGCGAGGGAAGGGAAGAGGAGCCATTCATCATGGTGCAAGGAAGAGAGAAGAAGAAGAGAAGGAGAAGAAGAAGAAGAAGAAGAAGGAAAGAGGAGAAGAAGGCTGGCCGGCCTGAACCGGTTGGACCGGCCCCACGACCGGACTGTCCGGTTGCCGCCCGGTCGACCGGCCCCAGGACCGGACCACCCGGTCCCAGGCCCGGTCTGACCGGCCCCAAACCGGAATCTTCGCAGATTCCCGGTTTGCGCCCGGTCGACCGGACCCATGACCGGACAGCCCGGTCACAGGCCCGGTCAGACCGGACCCAAACCGGATCTGACGGGAAGGACCCCCCAAACTGCCTTAACTTATCCATTCGCGTACCTGTTCGCCCTTGCTGGCCATGTGTGCCTATATAAGTAGCTTGGACCCCTCCTTTACCCCTCAGACAAGATGATAGCTTAAACATGAAGATGAGCTTTGTCTCCCTAGGGTTTCATCCCCTTTGTATCAAGGCAACCCATGTTGGATGATTGGATTTGGTGTGTGAGATTCTAGTGTTACCCACTCTCTCTCCCACTCCTAGATTCATCTCCCTCACCAATCTCTCCGCTCGGAATTCTACCGCGTGTCTCTTCCGGGTTGATTCTATTGGCGTGGTCCATCGAGCCACGGGGTAAGTATCGATTGTATCGGGTTGGTGTGCGTGCGTGAGTTCATCGTGTTCTTCGTGTTCATCGTGTTCTTCGCGTTCTCCCTCTCTCCCTCCTTTGGATTTCGGGTCAACCGCAAGATCGGGCCACACACGGGGTCTTAGACCTCATCAAGATCAAGATTGGTAGAAGTCACCAAAGAGATACAATAGGATTCGATCGGAGCCCGGGTGGTACAATAGGAATTAACCTAAGGTGGGGGTTTCCCAAATCCACTAGGGGATAATAGAGGCATAAGCCAATTCATCTAAAACATCATCTCTCCCTCATGAAGGTGGGGGTAGGTGTCTATTTATAGGCAAGGGGATGAAGGGGTAAGTTACAAGCCAAAGGGGGCTGAGATCTGGCTGAGGTTCGATGGGGCGGAAGTTCCGGCCGTCCTGGGCGGAAGTTCCGGTCCTGGGCGGAAGTTCCGGCCATCAGGGGCGGAAGTTCCGGCCACAGCTCTGCTGTGCGAGCATCTTCAGTCTTGACAGCATCTGGGCGGAAGTTCCGGCGATGTTGGGCGGAAGTTCCGGCCTGGAGCGTCCAGCGCTTCTTTCTCCTTCTCTTCCATGCTTCCGTGACATCGGCCTTGCGTCCTCGGGTCTCCATGACATCCTCTCTTCCCTCCGTGCTTGTCGTCGAGTTCCTATCATCAAGATATGATGGAGTATGAAGTAGTATATCGTCCCAAATAGGCGATACGAGGCACGCGTAAAGGAGAAGATTCACCTTTGCGTGCCGTTTTGGCGATGAAGCACATGATGCGGTGAAGACCGAAGGTCGCCCCGTATCATCTTGTGCCTAAACCGGATGAGACGCAACGGATGTGTATGGATTGTCGCCCCATCAATGCCATTACCGTCCGTTACCGCCATCCCATTCCGCGTTTAGATGACATGCTTGATGAACTTAGTGGTGCCACGATTTTCTCTAAAGTCGATTTGCGTAGTGGTTACCATCAAATCCGCATGACTATTGGTGATGAATGGAAAACGGCATTCAAGACCAAACTCGGTCTCTATGAATGGCTCGTTATGCCTTTCGGTCTTTCCAATGCTCCATCTACTTTCATGCGCCTCATGAATCACATCTTGCGTCCTCTCATTGGCAAGAGCGTGGTTGTCTATTTCGATGATATTCTTATCTATAGCAAAAGTCTCGAGGACCATGTGCAACATGTGAGAGAGGTCTTGTGCATCTTGCGTCATGAAAAGCTTTATGCTAACCTCCCCAAGTGCACCTTTGCTCAAAACAAATTGGTTTTCCTTGGCTTTGTGGTTTCCGCTAATGGGATTGAAGTTGATTCTTCCAAGGTGGAGGCCATCCACAATTGGCCTACTCCTACAAATGTTGGTCAAGTCCGAAGCTTCCATGGACTTGCCGGGTTTTACCGCCGCTTTGTGAAAGATTTTAGCACCATTGCTTGCCCTTTGAATGAGCTTACCAAGAAGAATGTTCCATTTGTTTGGGGCAAGGCCCAACAAAATGCTTTTGATGAGTTGAAGAAACGCCTTACCGAAGCTCCCCATCTTGTTCTTCCAAATTTAGCAAAAACTTTTGAGATTGAGTGTGATGCAAGTGGGCTTGGTATTGGTGGTGTTCTTATGCAAGAGGGCAAACCCGTGGCATACTATAGTGAGAAGTTAGATGGCGCACGTCTCAACTATCCTATATATGACAAGGAGCTCTATGCTTTGGTTCGTGTTCTTGAAGTTTGGCAACACTATCTTTGGCCAAAAGAGTTTATCATTCATTCCGACCATGAGTCCTTGAAATATTTGAAAAGCCAACACAACTTGAACAAACGACATGCAAAATGGGTCGAGTTCATTGAGTCCTTCCCATATGTGATCAAATACAAGAAGGGCAAGGACAATGTTGTGGCGGATGCTCTTTCCCGCAAAAACACCCTTTTGCTAACTCGTTTGGATTTTCATGTTTTGGGACTTGAAGAGATCAAAGAACTCTATCCTTCCGATTCTTTCTTTGCTCCAATCTTTCAGAAGTGCTCCGTTGAACGAGGAGTGGATGATTTCTATTTGCATGATGGCTACTTGTTTAAAGCTAACAAGATTTGCATTCCCGAGTCTTCGCTTCGAAAATTGCTTTTGCAAGAGTCACATGGAGGTGGTCTTATGGGACACTTTGGTCGAGAGAAGACATATGCCATGCTCTCAACCCACTACTATTGGCCAAGAATGTACCGCGACGTCGAACGCCTTTGCCGCCGGTGCACCACATGCTTACAAGCTAAGTCTACCTCCAACCCTTATGGCCTTTACACTCCATTGCCTATTCCACATGCACCATGGACCGATATTAGCATGGATTTTGTTTTAGGATTGCCTCGCACTAAGCATGGTCATGATTCTATATTCGTGGTAGTGGATAGATTCTCTAAGATGGCTCATTTCATACCTTACCATAAGAGCGACGATGCTTCACACATTGCTTCTTTGTTTTTCAGGGAAATTGTTCGCCTACATGGAGTACCGCAAAGCATTGTGTCGGATCGAGACGTCAAGTTCATGAGTTATCTTTGGAAGTCGCTCATGGCAAAGTTTGGAGTGAAGCTCTTATTCTCATCATCCTCGCACCCGCAAACGGACGGCCAAACGGAAGTGGCCAATCGAAGCCTCTCCACCCTCATACGCATCCTCGTGAAGAAGAACTTGAAGTCATGGGAAGAATGCCTTCCACACGCGGAGTTCGCCTACAACCGCGTCAAGCACTCGACGACATCAAGGAGTCCCTTCATGGTCGTCTACGGGTTTGAGCCGCTCACGGCACTCGACATACTCCCGCTCCCCCTTCATGAGCGGATCAACATGGATTTCGACAAGCGCACCGCCGCCGTCAAGAAACTTCATGAAGAAACAAGAGCTACCATTCAAGAACATGTGCTTCGTCAAGCTACCCGCCTCAACGCCAAGAAGAAGGAACGCATATTTCAAGAAGGCGACCTCGTTTGGATCCACCTCCGGAAGGAAAGATTCCCTCATGAACGCAACTCGAAGCTCAAGCCAAGAGGAGATGGTCCCTTCAAGGTCCTCAAACGCATCAACAACAACGCTTACGTCATCGACATCCCCACCTCCAAGTACTTGGTGAGCAACACATTCAACGTTGCGGACTTGTCGCCATATCATGAAGATGAGGAGGCACAAGAGTCGAGGACGACTCTTTCCTAAGGGGGGGGGGGAGATGATGCGGGGTGGCCTTCGGTCACCCCCACACCAAGACCAACAAGTCCCCCAAGTGGACCGATGACACGAGCCCGAGTCAAGGCTCTACATGATGAGGTGAACTCGCTCCTCACCACCCTTGATCTTGGTACCCCTTTGGATGGATTGCTACCTCATGCCGACGTGCTATGTGTCATTAGGTACAAGGCACATCAAGACCCCGGAGAGGAGGAGACGCCAAGGTCAAGGGAGGGAGAGAAGCATCTGGACATGGAGATGATCATGAAGCCGAAGCCGACGTCGCTCGAAGCGCTCCAAGGAAGAGACGGAGGCTGGCCGGTCACAGGCCCGGTCAGACCGGACCCGCAACCGGACGCCCCGGTCAGAGGCCCGGTCAACCGGGCGCAAACCGGCCCAGCTCCCTCGTACCGGACGACGACCGGACCCAGGACCGGATTCTTCGCAGATTCCCGGTTTGCGCCCGGTCGACCGGACCCATGACCGGACAGCCCGGTCCCAGGCCCGGTCAGATCGGACCCATGACCGGACGGCCCGGTCACAGGCCCGGTCAGACCGGACCCAAACCGGATCTGACGGGAATGCCCCACCAAACTGCCTTAACTTATCCATTCGCGTACCTGTTCGCCCTTGCTGGCCATGTGTGCCTATATAAGTAGCTGGGACCCCTCCTTTACTCTTTAGACTTGTTTTGAACTCAAACCTACCTTTGAGCTTAGTCTCCCTTGGGTATCATCCCTCTGTAATCAAGGCACCTTGGTTGTTGACTTTGATCTTGTTGAGTGAGATTCTAGTACAAGTTACTCTCTCTCCCTCACCAAGCTCTTCCGCTCCAACCCCAATCTCTCTCCGGGAATTCTGCCACGGCCTCTTCCTCGGAGATTCTATTGGCGTGGTCCATCGAGCCACGGAGGTAAGCATCGGGTGTATCGGGTTGGTGTGCGTGCGTGAGTCTCGGAGTTCCTCGTGTTCATCATGTTCTTCGTGTTCCTCGCGTTCTCCCATCTCTCCCCTTGGTTTCGAAGTCAATCCGCGAGATCGGGCCACACACGGGGTCTTAGACCTCATCATATGGTATCAGAGCTCTTGGTTACCGCGGATTTGACCTTCCACCCACCCGATTTCGTTCCTAGAAAATTTTCCAAAAAATCCCCAAAAATAGCCCCAAATTGCCTCTTGACCGATCTGTGATTTGGTTGCGTTTTGAGTGGTTTTGGTCCGTGGATCTGGTGTTGTTGTGCTTGATCTACTATTTCCCCAACTTTGAGCCTCCAATTCCATCGTTTCTTTTCGTTTTGGTCGATTTGGATTTGGTTTGGGGAAGAACAGGAGAGAGAAAACTCCAAATCGTGAAACCCGGTTTCAAACCCGGTCAACCGGGCCCCAGACCGGACGAGCCAGCCCAGAACCCGGTCGACCGGGCGGCAACCGGACAGGCCGGTCCAGGATCCGGTCCAACCGGGCCCCAGACCGGGCGCATCTTCGCGCCCCCTTCGACCTCGTTTTCCGGCGATCACCACCACCACCACCACCACCATCATCGCAGGTATAACTTGCAACTTTCCCCTTGTAACCCCTCTTCCTTTTGCGATCTATCCCATCGAGCATTGCTTGTCTAGTGTTGCGAGACATTGCACGTGGCCCCGCATTGTGAGGTGTGTGTATCGCGTTGAGTAAGGCATCCAAGCAAACACTCGTGTGGCAAGATAGCAAAAGCGAGGCTATCGCTAACATAGTGCGTGAAAAAGCCCCAAAAACACAAAAAGAGTGCGAGTAGCACCATACATCCATACATCCATACGCCCATACATACAAAAGTGTCCACGTGCCACCAAAGATACAAACGAGTGCAAGTGCCACCATGTACAAAAGAGAAAAAGCTTTTAAGCAAAGAGAGATAGGAGAAGAGAGGCCGCGTGTGAATCTTGTTGTCTCTTCCTTTGCAACCGAAGCTTTAGCTCTCCTTGTGTTAGTGTGACACCGAGCACTTATACATACACTTTTCCGCTCACTTTTGATTGCACTAACCCCGCTTATCTCGTGTGTGTGTTCCACAACTTTTTCCGTGTTTATAGTGATCTTCACATTGACATTTGGATTTTTGGACCTCACCCACTTTTAACAACATACTCGATCTTGGATTTGTCTTTTGGCTTTCCACAACACTCGCCTAACACCATATTTGCTAGCTGTTGCGTGTGGTTTTGCGTGTGTTCCCGATACACTTGATCTTGCTTTCGGCTTGGTGGATTGCCTCAATACTATCTTACCTTGGTAAGAGTGCGAGGTAGTCTCCTTCCACTAACATACACAACATAGTTCTTGTCTTTCCATCATGGATAGGAACGGAGATACCACAAGGGATGAAGAGATCCTCCGCAACACCGAGAGGTTGGCTACTCAACACAACCTATGGACGCAACGACAAGAGTTCAAGGAGCAACTCACCCTCTTCGAGACGCGCATCGATGAGCAATACGATGAGGTGGCTCACAACTTCTCCGCCGTGAACCAAGACTTGGCTCTTCTTCGTGAAGCTACGGACAACTTGAATGGCCAAATGGCGGCCAATGATGCCAACATGGAGCGGCGTATGGATAGCCTTAAGCGCCATCACCAACTTGGGTCGTCATCGCCGACACCGCTCTACTTCATCGTCCTCAAGCTCGCCACAAGACTATTACTCTCATGGTGGCCTTTCGTCCTCAAGCTCTTCCTCAAGGCATGAAGACCATCATCGACCTCATCGCCCACAAGCTCGTCATGAAGACTCTCGCTCCAACTCTAGGCGTGGAGAGATACATCGCCATGCTCGTCCACATGAGCGTCCTCCACAAGACCTGATGTGGACTAAGTCCAAGGATGTGCCCGATCTTCACGGATTTGGGTGGAACTCGTGGGGGTAGGTGGATGAACGCGATGAAGACGAAGAACGCGAGGGGGAATCGTGGGGGTACAACACACACACGCACACAAACCGGTTTTCCCTCGTAGGCCCGATACACCTACTCGATAGAGGTTGCGAGAAAAGACCTTCCGGTAGAAGTCCCGCAAAGAGATCGACAAATCGAAGCTCGCAAGATCTAGAAGGGTGAAAAGACCGGAAGGTTGATAGAAGTGCAAGCAAAAGACCAAATAGGTAGAAGTGCAAGCAAAAGATCAAACAAACGGTAGAAGTCACCAAAGAGATCTTGACAAGTCGATAAGGAGCCCGGGTGGGTACAAGATCATAGATCTAGGTAGGGTTCCCACAAGGGTGAGCTAAGCTCAGGTTTAATTTCACATCAAGTCTAATCTCAGATCTGAGGCAACCAGCCTATTTATAGGTGGGGGCGAAGGGGTAAGTTACAAGCTGAAAAGTGCTGTCGTGCTGAAGTTCGATGGGGCGGAAGTTCCGGCCAGGGGCGGAAGTTCCGGTCTGGAGGGGCGGAAGTTCCGGTCGGGGCGGAAGTTCCGGCCAAGTTCCGGCCTTGTTCCGGAATTGCGCCATTGTCCCGCAGTAACATTCAGGGGGGTTTTCGCCGACTTTCGGAACTTGGGCGGAACTTGGGCGGAAGTTCCGGTGGGCGGAAGTTCCGGTCCCTCGGGGCGGAAGTTCCGGCCTGATCCTGTCTTCTGGGCGCTGGAAGGCATCTGGAGGGAATCTGGAGGGCATCTGGGTGGAAGTTCCGGTCCTGGAGGGCGGAAGTTCCGGCCTGGCAGCTGTAGCTCCATCTTCGTCATTTCCAGCTCTCTCTCCATTGGCTTGGTCTTCATGGCTCGCTTCTTGGTCGATGTACCTGATTGAACATAGGGTATTGGCATGAAGTAGCAAGCCATCCAAAGGGGTGTCAAAAGCATACATGGAGAGGAGCGAATTCACCTCTTGGTGTAGGGCTTGAGCTCGAGCTCGTGTCATTGGACCACGAGGAGGGCTTGTCGGTCTTGAGGCGGTGGTGTCCGAAGGCCACCCCGTATCATCTCCCCCCCCTTGGGAAAGAGTGGTCCTCGACTCTAACGTCTCTTCATCTCCATGGTATGGCGAGAAGTCGGACACATTGAATGTGTTGCTCACCAAGTACTTGGATGTTGGTATGTCGATGACGTAGGCGTTGTCGTTGATTCGCTTGAGGACCTTGAAGGGACCATCACCTCGGGGCTTGAGCTTGGAGTTTCTTTCTTGAGGGAAACGGTCCTTGCGAAGATGTATCCACACTAGGTCCCCTTCGTTGAAGATCCGTGCCTTTTTCTTCATGTTGAGGCGTGTTGCTTGACGAAGAACTTGTTGCTCGATTGTTGCCCTTGTATCTTCATGTAGCTTCTTCACGGCGGAGGTGCACTTGTCGAAGTCCATGTTTGTCCGCTCATGAAGTGGAAGTGGTAGTATGTCGAGTGCCGTGAGCGGCTCAAACCCGTAGATGACCATGAAGGGACTCCTTGACGTAGTCGTGTGCTTGGCGCGGTTGTAGGCGAACTCCGCGTGTGGGAGGCACTCTTTCCATGACTTCAAGTTTTTCTTCACGAGGATGCGTAGAAGAGAGGATAGGCTTCTATTGACCACTTCCGTTTGGCCGTCCGTTTGCGGATGCGAGGATGATGAGAATAAGAGCTTCACTCCAAACTTCGCCATGAGCGACTTCCAAAGATAACTCATGAACTTGACGTCTCGATCCGACACAATGCTTTGCGGTACTCCATGTAGGCGAACAATTTCCCTGAAAAACAATGAAGCAATGTGTGAAGCATCGTCGCTCTTATGGCAAGGTATGAAATGAGCCATCTTAGAGAATCTATCCACTACCACAAATATAGAATCATGACCATGCTTAGTGCGAGGCAAGCCTAGAACGAAATCCATGCTAATATCGGTCCATGGTGCATATGGAATAGGCAACGGAGTGTAAAGACCATAAGGGTTGGAGGTAGACTTAGCTTGTAAGCATGTTGTACACCGTCGGCAAAGGCGCTCCACGTCGCGGTACATTCTTGGCCAATAATAGTGAGTGGAGAGCATGGCATATGTCTTCTCTCGTCCAAAGTGTCCCATAAGACCACCACCATGCGATTCTTGTAAGAGCAAAAGGCGAAGCGAAGACGTGGGAATACAAAGTTTGTTGCCCTTGAACAAGAATCCTTGGTGCAAATAGAAATCATCGATGCCCTTGTCACTAGAACACTTTGCAAAGATTGGGCCAAAGAAAGGATCGGAAGCATATAAATCTTTGATTTCATCAAGACCCAAAACACTAATGTCCAAACGAGTGAGTAAGAGGGTGAGTTTGCGGGAAAGAGCATCCGCCACAACATTGTCCTTGCCCTTCTTGTATTTGATCACATATGGAAAGGACTCAATGAACTCAACCCACTTTGCATGTCTTTTGTTCAAATTGTGTTGACTTTTCAAATATTTCAAGGATTCATGGTCGGAGTGGATAATAAACTCTTTTGGCCAAAGATAGTGTTGCCAAACTTCAAGAACACGAACCAAAGCATAAAGTTCCTTGTCATATATAGGATAGTTGAGGCGTGCGCCATCTAACTTCTCGCTATAGTATGCCACGGGTTTTCCATCTTGCATAAGCACTCCACCAATACCGAGTCCACTTGCATCGCACTCAATCTCAAAAGTTTTGGAAAAGTTTGGAAGAACAAGGAGTGGTGCCTCGGTAAGGCGTTTCTTCAACTCATCAAAAGCATTTTGTTGGGCCTTGCCCCAAACAAACGGAACATTCTTTTTGGTAAGCTCATTCAAAGGGCAAGCAATGGTGCTAAAGTCTTTCACAAAGCGGCGGTAAAAACCGGCGAGTCCATGGAAACTTCGGACTTGAGCAACATTGGTAGGAGTGGGCCAATTGTGGATGGCCTCAACCTTAGAAGAATCAACTTCAATACCATTAGCGGAAACCACAAAGCCAAGAAAAACCAATTTGTTTTGAGCAAATGTGCATTTAGGGAGGTTAGCATAAAGCTTTTCATGTCGCAAGATGCACAAAACTTCTCTCACATGTTGCACATGGTCCTCGAGGTTTTTGCTATAAATAAGAATATCATCGAAGTAGACAACCACGCTCTTGCCAATGAGAGGACGCAAGATGTGATTCATGAGGCGCATGAAAGTAGATGGAGCATTGGAAAGACCGAAAGGCATAACGAGCCATTCATAGAGACCGAGTTTGGTCTTGAATGCCGTTTTCCATTCATCACCAATAGCCATGCGGATTTGATGGTAACCACTATGCAAATCAATCTTAGAGAAAATCGTGGCACCACTAAGTTCATCAAGCATGTCATCTAAACGCGGAATGGGATGGCGGTAACGGACGGTAATGGCATTGATGGGGCGACAATCCATACACATCCGTTGCGTCTCATCCGGTTTAGGCACAAGGATCACGGGAACCGCACAAGGGCTTAAGCTTTCACGAACATACCCTTTTTCGAGGAGGTCTTGTATTTGTCGTTGGATCTCCTTTGTGTCTTCGGGGTTGGTGCGGTAGGCGGCGCGGTTTGGTAGAGGAGCGCCGGGTATGAGGTCGATGCGGTGCTCAATCCCTCGAAGCGGTGGTAGTCCATGAGGAAGCTCGTCGGGGAAGACATCTTGGAACTCCTTCAAAAGAGACAACAAAGACGAAGGAAGAGTTGTTAAGTTGTTAGTCTCCGAGGATGGCCCTTGCAAATGAGCACATAGTGCAATATGGTGGATGGGTTGTGGTGCAATTCTCTCATCTCACTCTTGGTAGCTATGAGGACACTCTTCATCTCACTCATATATGGCTTGTGGCGCTCACTTTCCTTTTGGTGGGTCACTCTCTCACCACTCATCTCACTAGTGATGGTAGCTTCCTTAGCCCTCGCTAAAGCCTTTGCATTGTCCGCAATCACTTGGCTAGGAGTCATTGGGCGTAGGATGTATGTCTTGTCGCCGACCTTGAAGCTATAGGCATTTGTGTAGCCATCATGGCTTGCTCTTTTGTCATATTGCCAAGGGCGACCAAGTAGCATGTGGCACACCGTCATGGGCACTACATCACAATCAACGGTGTCTTCGTAGGCGCCAATCTTGAAGGATACGGAGACGGTGTGTTGTATCTTGACATTTCCATTGTCACTTAGCCATTGCACATGGTAAGGATGGGGGTGTTTCTGGAGTGTGAGGTTGAGCTTGGAGCATAGTTCGGTGCTTGCAAGATTGTGGCAACTCCCTCCATCGATGATAACCTTTATTGACTTGCCATTGATTCCGGCTCTTGTTTGGAAGATGTTGCACCTTTGATCTTCATTGGGAAGTGCATGGGTTGTCAACACTTTGGTCACCACAAGGGACGGGCTTGCATCATGCACACATAGGACTTGCTCTTGGTCTTCCAAGTCATCATCTTCATGATTGGTTGCGGCTTGTACCAAGGCTTCATATTCGCCTTCACTCAAGTACTCCACATCTCCATCATCTCGAGTTATCATAACTCTTGTGTTCTTGCATTCAAAGGATTTATGTCCTTGAGCTCCACACTTGAAGCAAGTGATGTTACTAGATCCCGTGGAAGCTTTGGAGGACATAGTTGATTGATCCGGCTTGAAGCTTGTTGTCTTGAAGGCACTCTTCATTTGCTTAGGAGGATCCTTGGGAGCAATAGCACTTGTGTTCTTGATGCTTGAGGAGGTATTTGTTGCATTTCTTGCGGCGAAGAAGGACTTTGTTTTTGCACTTGTTATGTCTTCTCGCACTTGGCGCTCGGCCCTTGTAGCTTGATGAAGCAATTCAACCATGTTGGTGTAAGGCAAGAATTCCACTATCCTCTTGACGGGAATATTCAATCCATTCAAGAATCTTGCCATTGTTTGCTCTTCTCGCTCGTCCACATTTGCACTCATCATTGTCATGTGCATCTCCTTGTAGTATTCCTCAACGGACTTGTAGCTTTGCTTGAGTTGGGTAAGCTTGTTGAAGAGGTCGTGTTTGTGATGGTTGGGCACAAAGCGTTTGTGCATGACTTCTTGCATCTCTTCCCATGTAGCAATGGGGTCTAGATCTTCCTTGTCACGCTTCTTGTTCACTTCTTCCCACCAAACATTTGCATACCCTTCAAACTCTAGTGATGCCATGGCCACTTTCTTTGCTTCGGAGAAGTTGTGTATGCGGAATATCTTGTCAACCTTGAGAACCCAAGAGAGGTATGCATCGGGGTCTTCTTCTCCATGGAACTTAGGCATGGTGAACTTGAGTTTCCCAAAGATTTCCTCTTCATTGCGGTCATTGCGTCTAGGAGGTGGTCTTTCTTCACCAAGGTCTTGACGTTGTTGAGGTGGATGTTGTGGACCGTGAGCATCTCTATTGTTGTTGCTATGTTGTGGACGAGGAGGTGGTCTTCCATGACCTTCATCTTGATCATCATTGTTGTGGCGGCGTCGAGGCATCACACTTTCTTCACTTGATGCTTGGTGATGACTTGATTCTTCATCTCTTGCCCTTGGAGGAGGTCTTCTAGCATGAGGGCGATCATCATGATGGCGGCGATTATCTTGACCTTGAGGGCGTTGAGGATGAACAACATTGATGATTTGGCGCTCTTGGCGCACTTGCCTCGCTTCTTCATCATGAAGGCGTTGTCTTCTAGCTTGAGCTTCTTGTGCTTGTTGTTGCCGCTCTTGTTCTTCAAGTGCTTGTTGTTCATTGCGGAGACGCTCTTGTTCCCTTGCTCGAACTAGCTCTTGATCATGTCGAAGGCGTTCTTGCTCTTGTTGGAATTGAGCATTGAGGTCCTCTTGGTGAAGGCGCTCTTCTTCAAGGCGTTGACGCTCTTGGACAAGTCGAAGTCGAGCTTGCTCCGCTTCTTGAGCTTGTTGGTGAAGCACTTGGACATCCACATTATGGTGGCGTGGGTCTTCATTAGAATCATGGCGAGACGGTGTAGGAGCTCTTGACCTTGAGCTATGGGAGCGCGAAGACCTTGAGTGGTGTCTTCTTTCTTCTTGACGGTTGAGTGTGTGGAGTATATTGTCCAACGCCGTCTTCATTTCCCTTGTCTCTTGACCTTGTATGGCAAGTGTGGCTTTCAACTCATTGCCTTGAGTTTCAATCTTCTCATTGAGGTCTTGAACTTGATTGTTGAGGTCATTCCTTTGCACTTGAGCTCTTTCTTCATAGCGGACAATGGTATCCTTGAGCATGGCTTCAAATTGATTTAGCTTGGCGTGGACGGCTTGAGTAGCTATCCAATGTTGGTGTCGCGTCATCGGTAGTTGGTTCCCTTCTCTACTAGACATGGTTACAACTAAAACAAGAACTATGTGGTGGGTGGTTAGGAAAGACTACCAAGAATGTCAAAACTTGCAAACCAAAATCGAAAGGGTGTATCAAGTTGAGGAACAACCGGTTACACACACAAAAACAAAAACTCTATATGGTGTTAGGTATGGATGTGGAAAGCCAAATGGAAGAACCAAACGAAAAGTCTATTGTCAAAAGTGGGTAAGATCCAAAAGTCACAAGTCAAAGGCGGTGATCACAAAAGGCATACACAATGAGGAACACACGCGTGGGACAAAATGGGGTTAGCGCGACTTGGGAAATGAGCAAGAACAAAATGGTCCTAACGAAGACTACTAGCTCGGTGTCACGCCAACACAAGAGAGACCGTGGCTTGGTTGCAAAATTGAGAAGCAACAAGATTTGCGCAAGACGCCTCTCTTCTCTTTTCTCTCTTTTGCTTAAAAGCTTTGGACTCTTTTGTGTATAGGTGTCACTCACACACTTATTCTTATTCTTTTTCTTTTTGTATTTTTCTTTTTTCTTTTTCTCACTATGTAAGGATACTACTATCTATGTAAGTATGTCACACTATTTTGCTTATCTTTTCACACGAGCTTGCTTCAAAGCTTTGCTCAACACACGCACACCCTCACGGTCGGGACGCTTGCGCAATGCTTCGCAACACTAGAAAGCCACTCTCGATAGGAAAGGTACGCAAAAGAGGCTAGGGCTACAAGTTAGGAGCAAGTTATACCACTTGATGATGGTGGCCGACGATCTTGAACTTGCTATGGTGGAGTTGTCAAGTGAACCACTTGGATCCTCGGGGTGCCGTCGTCGTTGTCGATGTTGCGGAAGCTTTGTGGTAGCTGAAATGGCACTCAAACCGAAGTCCAAACACAAGGGGGTTAGTACCAAAACGAAAAACGAAGGTTGCTGTCAAAATTTCGGCCAGGCGGAACTTCCGGTCCTGAGGGGCGGAACTTCCGGTCCGGGGCGGAACTTCCGGTCCTTCCGGGCGGAACTTCCGGTCGCAATCAGATCTGCGGGCTGTTCGTCGATTTGGGCGGAAATCCGGGCCGAAATCCTTCGAATTCGAGGAAAATTGGCACTAGAAGCTGTGGGAAGGTGGGGGAATTGCAGATCAACACCAAAGGCAAGTTTCTATTGGAGCAAAACCACAAATAACTCAACAAATTGAGAGATCGATCCAAGGCCAATTTGGGGCTATTTTTTGGGGAAAATTTTTGGAAAATTTTTGGGCGAAATTGGTGGAATTGGGGTATGTGGGGGTCAAATCCGTGGCAACCAAAGAGCTGCTGATACCATATGATGTGGACTAAGTCCAAGGATGTGCCCGATCTTCACGGATTTGGGTGGAACTCGTGGGGGTAGGTGGATGAACGCGATGAACACGAAGAACGCGAGGGGGAATCGTGGGGGTACAACACACACACGCACACAAACCGGTTTTCCCTCGTAGGCCCGATACACCTACTCGATAGAGGTTGCGAGAAAAGACCTTCCGGTAGAAGTCCCGCAAAGAGATCGACAAATCGAAGCTCGCAATATCTAGAAGGGTGAAAAGACCGGAAGGTTGATAGAAGTGCAAGCAAAAGACCAAATAGGTAGAAGTGCAAGCAAAAGATCAAACAAACGGTAGAAGTCACCAAAGAGATCTTGACAAGTCGATAAGGAGCCCGGGTGGGTACAAGATCATAGATCTAGGTAGGGTTCCCACAAGGGTGAGCTAAGCTCAGGTTTAATTTCACATCAAGTCTAATCTCAGATCTGAGGCAACCAGCCTATTTATAGGTGGGGGCGAAGGGGTAAGTTACAAGCTGAAAAGTGCTGTCGTGCTGAAGTTCGATGGGGCGGAAGTTCCGGTCAACTTGGGCGGAAGTTCCGGCCAGGGGCGGAAGTTCCGGTCTGGAGGGGCGGAAGTTCCGGTCGGGGCGGAAGTTCCGGCCAAGTTCCGGCCTTGTTCCGGAATTGCGCCATTGTCCCGCAGTAACATCCAGGGGGTTTTCGCCGACTTTCGGAACTTGGGCGGAACTTGGGCGGAAGTTCCGGTGGGCGGAAGTTCCGGTCCCTCGGGGCGGAAGTTCCGGCCTGATCCCCGTCTTCTTCTCGGGCGCCGGAAGGCATCTGGAGGGAATCTGGAGGGCATCTGGGCGGAAGTTCCGGTCCTGGAGGGCGGAAGTTCCGGCCTGGCAGCTGTAGCTCCATCTTCGTCATTTCCAGCTCTCTCTCCATTGGCTTGGTCTTCATGGCTCGCTTCTTGGTCGATGTACCTGATTGAACATAGGGTATTGGCATGAAGTAGCTAGCCATCCAAAGGGGTGTCAAAAGCATACATGGAGAGGAGCGAATTCACCTCTTGGTGTAGGGCTTGAGCTCGAGCTCGTGTCATTGGACCACGAGGAGGGCTTGTCGGTCTTGAGGCGGTGGTGTCCGAAGGCCACCCCGTATCAAGACCAAGGCCTTCAACAAGATCGTCACCAAGCAGATCGCCATGCCCACCATGGGCGTGACGGCCAACCCCAAGACCAAGGTCCTCAAGATCAACCTCGGCGAGATCTCCGCCGCCACCCTCGCCATGACCAACGTGGACGAGGCGAGCCACACCATGATCAAGATGAGAGACCCAACCTTGAGCATCGTCCTCAACCGCGACAAGATCTTCAACCACATCCTCACCGTGAACCAAGCGAAGCAAGTGTGCACCTCCAACGCCAACCCAATGCTATGGTTGGCCGTAGAAGACCTCCTATTCCTCCTCTAGCCGCAAGAGATGACGGCGCCCCTCCTCGTAGAAGAACCTTGGAGGATGAAGAGAACATGTTCGGAAGGCTCAAGTTCACCATGCCAAAGTTCAAGGGAGAAGATGCCGAGGCCTACCTCTCATGGGCACTCAAGGTTGACAAGATATTCCGCATCCACAACTACTCCGGTGCCAAGAAGGTGGCTATGGCGTCTCTTGAGTTTGAAGACTACGCCAACACTTGGTGGGAGCAAGTCCTCACTCTTCGAGAAGAAAAGGGTGAACCTCCTATTGACACTTGGGAAGACATGAAGAAAGAGATGCATCCTCGCTTTGTCCCCACGCACTACATGACCGACCTCTTCAACAAGCTCCAAAAGTTGAAGCAAGGCACCAAGACCATTGAGGAGTTCTACAAGGAGATGGAGCTCACTATGATGCGAGCCAACATCCAAGAGTCCGAGGAACAAACCATTGCTCGCTTCTTCAATGGCCTCACTTACCCCATCAAGAGGATCGTCGAGTTCCAACCATACTCCAACATGGTTGAGTTGGTCCACCAAGCATCGAAGGCCGAGCGCCAAGTGATTGAGGACATCAAGTACTCCAAGGCCAAGACCTACTTCTCCTCCAAGCTCGCTACATCGACTCCTCCTACTACATCAACTCGTCATGCTACAAGTGCCAAGGCCGACGTGTCATCTACACCATCCAAGAATCCGACTATCCAAAGTCGCATGAAGCAAACGGTCTCCTCCACCGCCTCCTCTAAGGCATCCACGGGACCCTCTAGTGTCACTTGCTTCAAGTGTGGCACCCAAGGTCACAAATCGTTTGAGTGCAAGAACACCAAGGTTATGATCACTATGGAGAATGGTGACATCGAGACGCTTGATGAGGATGAATATGAAGCCCTTGTGCAAGCCGCCGTGGAAAGTGAAGAAGCTTATGAGCAAGAATGTGGAGAAGATCCTCTCTTATGTGAGCATGACCCAAGTCCCTCACTTGTGGTCACAAGGGTGCTAACCACACAACCTCATGCTATGGAAGAACAACGGTGCAACATCTTCCAAACCCGTGCCGGAATTGGTGGCAAGTCGATCAAGGTCATCATAGATGGTGGAAGTTGCCATAACCTTGCAAGCACCGAGTTGTGTGAGAAGCTCAACCTCACTCTCCGCAAGCATCCTCACCCTTACCATATCCAATGGTTGAGTGACAAGGGAAATGTCAAGATACAACATACCGTCACCGTCACTTTCAAGAATGGACCTTATGAGGACACTATTGAGTGTGACGTGGTACCCATGAGGGTGTGCCACATGTTGCTTGGCCGCCCTTGGCAATATGACAAGAAGGCGATACATGATGGACTCTCCAACACATACACCTTCAAGGTCAACGACAAGAAGTTCGAGTTGCGCCCGATGACTCCTAGCCAAATCATCGCGGATAATGCGAAGGCTTTAGCGAGGGCACAACTCCGCACCCACCATAGTGAGATGAGAGGAGGGGGAGCGAACCACCACAAAGATAGTGAGCGCCACAAGCCATATATGAGTGAGTCCAAGAGTGTCCTACTAGCCACCAAGAGTGAGTGGAGAGAGCTCCAAGAGAACCCATCCACCATATTGCACTATGTGCTCATATGCAAGGGACCCTCGTCGGCGACTAACGACTTAACCAACATTCCTCCGTGTTTGTTGTCTCTTTTGCAGGAATCCTTCCGCTGCTACCATCGTGTGTTCATCACCACCGTCGCTTACTGAGAAGATCGGGACACCCCTTATCAACCACCAATACCAAGCCCACTTGCATCACACTCAATCTCAAAAGTTTTGGCAAAATTTGGAAGAACAAGAAGTGGAGCTTCGGTAAGGCGTTTCTTCAACTCATCAAAAGCATTTTGATGGGCCTTGCCCCAAACAAACGGAACATTCTTCTTGGTAAGCTCATTCAAAGGGCAAGCAATGGTGCTAAAGTCTTTCACAAAGCGGCGGTAAAACCCGGCAAGTCCATGGAAGCTTCGGACTTGGCCAACATTTGTAGGGGTAGGCCAATTATGGATGGCCTCCACCTTGGAAGAATCAACTTCAATCCCATTAGCGGAAACCACAAAACCAAGAAAAACCAATTTGTTTTGAGCAAATGTGCACTTGGGGAGGTTAGCATAAAGCTTTTCATGGCGCAAGATGCACAAGACTTCTCTCACATGTTGCACATGGTCCTCGAGGTTTTTGCTATAAATAAGAATATCATCGAAGTAGACAACCACGCTCTTGCCAATGAGAGGACGCAAGATGTGATTCATGAGGCGCATGAAAGTTGATGGAGCATTGGAAAGACCAAAAGGCATAACGAGCCATTCATAGAGACCAAGTTTGGTCTTGAATGCCGTTTTCCATTCATCACCAATAGCCATGCGGATTTGATGGTAACCACTACGCAAATCGACTTTAGAGAAAATCGTGGCACCACTAAGTTCATCAAGCATATCATCTAAACGCGGAATGGGATGGCGGTAACGGACGGTAATGGCATTGATGGGGCGACAATCCATACACATCCGTTGCGTCTCATCCGGTTTAGGCACAAGAATCACGGGAACCGCACAAGGGCTAAGGCTTTCTCGGACGTACCCTTTGGCGAGAAGATCTTGAATTTGGCGGTTGATCTCCTTGGTCTCTTCGGGATTGGTGCGGTATGCGGCACGGTTTGGGAGCGGAGCGCCGGGTATGAGGTCGATGCGGTGTTCTATGCCTCGGAGTGGTGGTAGTCCATGAGGGAGCTCGTCGGGGAAGACGTCTTGAAATTCCTGCAAAAGAGACAACAAAGACGGAGGAATGTTGGTCAAGTCGTTAGTCGCCGACGAGGGTCCCTTGCATATGAGCACATAGTGCAATATGGTGGATGGGTTCTCTTGGAGCTCTCTCCACTCACTCTTGGTGGCTAGAAGGACACTCTTGGGCTCACTCATATATGGCTTGTGGCGCTCACTATCTTTGTGGTGGGTCGCTCCCTCTCCTCTCATCTCACTATGGTGGGTGCGGAGTTGTGCCCTCGCTAAAGCCTTCGCATTATCCGCGATGATTTGGCTAGGAGTCATCGGGCGCAACTCGAACTTCTTGTCGTTGACCTTGAAGGTGTATGTGTTGGAGAGTCCATCATGTATAGCCTTCTTGTCATATTGCCAAGGGCGGCCAAGCAACATGTGGCACACCGTCATGGGTACCACGTCACACTCGATGGTGTCCTCATAAGGGCCGATCTTGAAGTTGACGGTGACGGTATGTTGTATCTTGACGTTGCCCTTGTCGCTCAACCATTGGATATGGTAGGGGTGCGGATGCTTGCGGAGAGTGAGGTGGAGCTTCTCACACAACTCGGTGCTCGCAAGGTTGTGGCGACTTCCACCATCGATGATGACCTTGATAGACTTGCCACCAATTCCGGCACGGGTTTGGAAGATGTTGCACCGTTGTTCTTCCATATCATGAGGTTGTGTGGTTAGCACCCTTGTGACCACAAGTGAGGGACTTGGGTCATGTTCACATAAGAGAGGATCTTCTCCACTTTCTTGCTCATAAGCTTCTTCACTTTCCGCGGCGGCTTGCACAAGGGCTTCATATTCATCTTCATCAAGAGTCTCGATGTCACCATTCTCCATAGTGATCATGACCTTGGTGTTCTTGCACTCAAACGATTTGTGACCTTGGGTGCCACACTTGAAGCAAGTGACACTAGAGGGTCCCGTGGATGCCTTAGAGGAGGCGGTGGAGGAGACCGTTTGCTTCATGCGACTTTGGATAGTCGGTTTCTTGGAAGGTGTAGAGGATGCGTCGGCCTTGGCACTTGTAGCATAAGGAGTTGATGTAGTAGGAGGAATCGATGTAGCGAGCTTGGAGGAGAAATAGGACTTGGCCTTGGAGTACTTGATGTCCTCAATCACTTGGCGCTCGGCCTTCGATGCTTGGTGGACTAACTCAACCATGTTGGAGTAGGGTTGGAACTCGACAATCCTCTTGATGGGATAAGTATGGCCATTGAAGAAACGAGCAATGGTTTGCTCCTCGGATTCTTGGATGTTGGCTCGCATCATAGTGAGCTCCATCTCCTTGTAGAACTCCTCAACGGTTTTGGTGCCTTGCTTCAACTTTTGGAGCTTGTTGAAGAGGTCTTTCATGTAGTGCATTGGGACAAAGCGAGCATGCATCTCCTTCTTCATATCTTCCCAAGTGTCAATTGGCGGTTCACCCTTTTCTTCTCGAAGAGTAAGGACTTGCTCCCACCAAGTGTTGGCGTAGTCTTCAAACTCGAGTGATGCCATAGCCACTTTCTTGGCACAGGAGTAGTTGTGGATGCGGAAGATCTTGTCCACCTTGAGTGCCCATGAGAGGTAAGCTTCGGCGTCGTCTTCACCTTTGAACTTGGGCATGTTGAACTTGAGCTTGCCATACATGTTCTCTTCATCCTCCAAGTTTCTTCTACGAGGAGGGGCGCCGTCATCTCTTGCGGCTTGAGGTGGAATAGGAGGTCTTCTACGGCCAACCATAGCATTGGGTTGGCGTTGGAGTTGAACACTTGCTTCACTTGGTTCACGGTGAGGATGTGGTTGAAGATCTTGTCGCGGTTGAGGACGATGCTCAAGGTTGGGTCTCTCGTCTTGATCACGGTGTAGTTCTCCTCGTCCGCGTTGGTCATGGCGAGGGTGGCGACGAAGATCTCGCCGAGGTGGATCTTGAGGATCTTGGTCTTGTGGATGGCCATCACGCCCATGGTGGGCATGGCGATCCGCTTGGTGACGATCTTGTTGAAGGTCTTGAGCTTGTGGAGGACGCTCATGTGGACGAGCATGGCGATGTATTTCTCCACGCCTAGAGTTGGAGCGGAAGTCTTCATGACGAGCATGTGAGCGATGAGGTCGATGATGGTCTTCATGCCTTGAGAAGGAGCTTGAGGAGGAAAGGCCACCATGAGAATAGTAATCTTGTGGCGAGCTTGATGAAGAGGAAGTAGAGCGGTGTCGACGATGACGACCCAAGTTGGTGATGGCGCGCTCGAGGCTATCCAGGCGCCGCTCCATGTTGGCATCATTAGCCGCCATTTGGCCATTCATTTGTCCGTAGCTTCACGAAGAAGAGCCAAGTCTTGGTTCACGGCAGAGAAGTTGTGAGCCACCTCATCGTATTGCTCATCGATGCGGGTCTCGAAGAGTGTGAGTTGCTCCTTGAACTCTTGTCGTTGCGTCCATAGGTTGTGTTGAGTAGCCAACCTCTCGGTGTTGCGGAGGATCTCTTCATCCCTATTGGTATCTCCGTTCCTATCCATGATGCAAAGACAAGAACTATGTTGTGTATGTGAGTGGAAGGAGACTACCTCGCACTCTTACCAAGGTAAGATAGTATTGAGGCAATCCACCAAACCGAAAGCAAGATCAAGTGTATCGGGAACACACGCAAAACCACACGCAAAAGCTAGCAAATATGGTGTTAGGCGAGTGTTGTGGAAAGCCAAAAGACAAATCCAAGATCGAGTATGTTGTTAAAAGTGGGTAAAGTCCAAAAATCCAAATGTCAAAGTGAAGATCACTATAAACACGAAAAAAGATGTGGAACACACACACGAGATAAGCGGGGTTAGTGCAACCAAAAGTGAGCGGAAAAGTGTATGTATAAGTGCTCGGTGTCACACTAACACAAGGAGAGCCAAAGCTTTGGTTGCAAAGGAAGAGACAACAAGATTCACACGTGGCCTCTCTTCTCCTATCTCTCTTTGCTTAAAAGCTTTTTCTCTTTTGTATATGGCGGCACTTGCACTCGTTTGTATCTTTGGTGGCACGTGGACACTTTGTATGTATGGGTGTATGGATGTATGGATGTATGGATGTATGGTGCTCCTCGCACTCTTTTTGTGTTTTTGGGGCTTTTTGACGCACTATGTTAGCGTTAGCCTCGCTTTTGCTATCTTGCCACACGAGTGTTTGCTTGGGTGCCTTACTCAACGCGACACACACACCTCACAATGCGGGGCCACGTGCAATGTCTCGCAAAACTAGACAAGCAATGCTCGATGGGATAGATCGCAAAAGGAAGAGGGGTTACAAGGTGAAAGCTGCAAGTTATACCTGCGATGATGGTGGTGGTGGTGGTGGTGGTGGAGATCGCCGGAAGACGAGGTCGAAGGAGTGGCGTTGCGTCGCCCGGTCGGAGGCCCGGTTGGACCGGGTTGTGGACCGGCTTTCCCGGTTTGCCGCCCGGTTGACCGGGTGCTGGGCCGGCTCGGCCGGTCTAGGGCCCGGTTGACCGGCTGCTCAACCGGATTTCGCGGGATGAGGCTTTCTCTCTCCTGTTCTTCACGAAAACCAAGCCAAATCGACCAAATCGAAGGGAAACGATGGAATTGGAGGCTAAAAGTTGGGGAAATAGTAGATCAAGCACAACAACACCAGATCCACGGACCAAAACCACTCAAAACGCAACCAAATCACAGATCGGTCAAAAGGCAATTTAGGGCTGTTTTTTGGAAAATTTTCTAGGAACGAAATCGGGTGGGTGGGAGGTCAAATCCGCGGTAACCAAGAGCTGCTGATACCATATGATGAGATCTAAGACCCCGTGTGTGGCCCGATCTCGCGGATTGACTTCGAAACCAAGAGGGGAGATGGGAAAACGCGAGGAACACGAAGAACACGATGAACACGAGGAACTCCGAGACTCACGCACGCACACCAACCCGATACACCCGATACTTACCCCCGTGGCTCGATGGACCACGCCAATAGAATCACCCGGAAGAGGCACGCGGCAGAATTCCCGGTGAGAGATTGGTGTTGGAGAAAAGGGGATTGGTGAGGGAGAGAGAGTAGCTTGTACTAGAATCTCACTCAACAATAACCAAATCAACAACAAGGATGGCCTTGATTACAGAGGGATGATACCCAAGGGAGACTAAGCTCAAAGTTAGGTTTGAGTTCAAAACAAGTCTAAAGAGCTAAAGGGGTGCTTGGGGTGCTTATATAGTCTTACAAGGCGTCACAGGCCGAAAAGGTAAGTTCGGGCCGAAAATATAACTTAAGTCGTGCAGGCCGGTCAGGGGGCCGGTCGGACGGGCTCGTGTGACCGGGCAGGCCGGTTTCAGACCGGGCCTGTGACCGGGCGGAGACCGGACGAGGCTCCAAGTCCCCTGGATGGCGCCCGGATGTCACGAGCGCGAATCCCGATTTCTGACCGGGCGGCCCGGTCAGGAGGCCGGTCAGACCGGGCTGTGGACCGGGTGGTCCGGTCAGGGGGCCGGTCTGACCGGGTTCTGGACCGGCCGTCCGTCTTCTCTTCCTTGCGCTCTTCGGGCGACTTCCTGTCCAGCTCCATGTCCATCTTCGTGTCCATCTTCTTGTCCAGCTGTTCCTCTCCTCCCTTTGACCATGGCGTATCCTCCTCTTGGTGACCTTGATGCTCCTTGTACCTAATGACACATAACACGTCGGCATGAGGTAGCAATCCATCCAAAGGTGTACCAAGATCAAGGGTGGTGAGGAGCGAGTTCACCTCATCATGTAGCGCTTTGACTCGGGCTCGTGTCATCGGTCCACTTGGGGGACTTGTTGGTCTTGGTGTGGAGGTGACCGAAGGCCACCCCGCATCAACCATTTCTTGATCTAATGCTTGTAGAATACTTATATATGATAAACAAACACAATTGCATCAAAGAAACCCAAATCAAAGCAAATAAGAATTCAAATGCAACTTATCTATGATAATGGTCATTTGGCCATTTTATATTATCTTACCCACTTTGAGCTCTTCTATTAAGAGATTCTTAAACAAAACCCTAACAACTCTTTGCACCTCATCCAAGACCTCATCAAGATGAACATTTTTCGTGTTGACCACTTTGACCAAAGATTTGACCATTGCTCAAATTAGTCAAGCCAAGATGCCACCTTGAAACAAATTCTAGATTCCCTCCACTATTTGAATTTTCACAAAACCTCTCCAAATTGCAAACCAATGCCACACATAGTTGCCCAACATCATTTAGAACACATCCATGCAGAAATTTGATCAAAAGTGAGTACAAAAGAGATCATTGCATTAAAGGGAAGAGGTACATATAGAATCAAATGGAGGTACAGCCACTTTAATCATCACTTTCTCACTTTTTCTCTCTCCCTCTCTTTCCATCCTTGATAGTACACCATGGTACTCTGAAAGCACCTCAATGAGTGACTCCACCTTAGCCATGATCATCACCTTGCTCATGCATGCCACTTCTATGCATGTGTCACACATACCTTTTAACTTTAATCAAATGGCACACCCCTAGCCCTCTCCAACCTGGTGCACTATGTCACATAGACTCATCACACCTCAACCAAGCTTGCAGCACTCATAGACCAAGAAAATGATGCAAAGAGGACCATGCCAAGCCCATGCCATTGATGTAGACCTCACCATGCCAACCCTTGTCCTCCTCCATCTCTAGTCACCCTCACCTTGTCAAATAAGCTTCACTCACCTCACTGACCCCCACCATGCCAAGGTTGACCTCAGGAGAAGCATAGCATAGCCCATGTCACACCATGCCCCTCACATGCTCACCACCATGCACCCCCATGCCCATGCCCTTGCCCTTTTCCCTCCCTCTAATCATGTCACCTACAGTCCCCTGGACCCTAGACACCTGCCAGACATGGTCCTGGGTGGAGGAGAGCAAGGACTCGACCACCATGCTCATGCCATTGTCCATGATCACCCTCCCGTGGACACCATCACCTCTCTGCGTGCACACTGCAAACCAATGCTTCCTACTGCGCCACTAGCTTCCTCTCTCCCCCACGCACCTCCTAGACATGACCGTTCGGCCCAGAACACCCTGTAGCCACGCGCCCAGCGACATGGCCATCATGCCGGCCATGCCCCACCCCTCTCCCCTGGACACTATATAAACCCCGCCCCTCGCCCTGGATAGCACCACACCATCTCACAGCATCCCCTTCCTCCTCCTAGCACCTCCCTCCCGCTCTCCTTACAGCTCACCGGCGCCCACAAGCTCACCGGTGGCATCCCTCAAAACCGCCCAGAATTTCATCACCATAGCCCCCGACACCTACAGCAAAGTTGTAGCCCTTGGAAATAGCTTTCCAACGCACCTAACCACGCCTCAATCCGAGCTATGAGGTGAGAGAAATCGCCCCCGCAAGCCTGCAGTGTCGGGAGGAAGACGAAGGCCCAGCACCGTCGGATCGTCATCCGACGATCTGCGCGCCCCGCGCGCGGGCGACCTGCATGCGCCATGCACGCATGGCCCAGGCAGCAGCTGGGCCGGCCCAACTTCTTCCCGCCCTCAGTTTGAATTGAATTTCCGTTTTATCTTTTTCCTTTATTTTTGCATACTGATGCAGTGCTAGAAATTGAATAGCTTTAAATCTACAAATCCAAATCTGGTTATTCAAAATGCTATAGAAAGCTTATGAAATTTTCTAGCTAACCTCACTGGATTCAACCTCATATGTTGTGTAGATTTTGAATAGCAAAAATAACAAAAGAGAGACTTTTCAGTATTCAAATAAATCTTAAAAATCAACCAATTGGAATTTTGAAGTGAATCCAATTGCAATAATTCACATTTAACCAACTCTAATTTACTATGTAAAAATATGATATGGGTTCTGTACATGATCATGGGCTAGAATCAAAATATTGGCTATGTAGTCAATACTAGTCCATTTAAACTATATCAAAATTTTAGGAATTTAAATCTATGAGGTGTAGCACCTCATTTAAATCCTTGTCTCAAGTATGATGAAGTAATGTGTTGACCTTTAATTACTTAGGCTCATACTTGCTCACTTGTAGAATTTAAATCAAAGTAGTATTTAATATTGCAATGGTTATTTAAATCACATGAGATGATAAATCTCATTTAAATCCCTTTTCTCAAATAATAAGTGTGAAGTGTTGATCTTGGTCAACATGTGATCATCCCTGGTTATTTGAGAAGATTAAATCTTAAGAAGATTCAATGAGAGGAAATTATTTCTCCAAACCAAAGGGAAACCCTAATTCCAATTTTCAATGAGAGGAAATTATTTCCCCTAATATTAAATAAGAAAACCCTAGCATAATTTGTGAATACATGTTAAGTAGTGATGCTAGATCAATTGTGTGAGCCAATAAGGCTAATTAAGATTACTTAAGTGTTGATTGGTGATTCTATCCTCGTATTCGTTTATAGACGCTAGTACCGGAGACTATCAAGAGGAAGAGGTCTTCTACCAAGAGGAAGAGCAAGAGAACTTTGATCACATCACCAATCAAGGCAAGCTATTACCAATGCAAGCTAGACTAATGCAAACCATTTTGGTTGCAAGTTTATATTTTTGCAAAGTGCAAAGCTCTACAAGAGCAAGGCACCATTACATTTTTACCTTATGAACCTATCCCAAGTTTTTACTTTACAAGCTTTACTTGATTTTATTTATCAAAGTTACTTTTTGGTTTATGATTCACTTGGTTGAATTATAGAGTAGTACAAGAGCATCACACTTAGCCTAGCCAGCTCCAAGATACTTAGCACCCCTCATGACTAGTTGCTAGTGCTCAATATTAAAAGTGACTACTCT
Source organism: Lolium perenne (assembly GCF_019359855.2). NCBI lineage: Eukaryota > Viridiplantae > Streptophyta > Magnoliopsida > Poales > Poaceae > Lolium > Lolium perenne. The sequence goes on from NC_067245.2 coordinate 133,807,783, forward strand.
AGTTGGGAACTTGTGAATTTAAATGACTTTGAAAACCTTGGAATGATGAGTCATTCTATTGAAAGATTTTGAAGGTGAATACGACTGGTGAATGACTTGGTGAATTTTACTAAAACACTGATGGTTGGGTTCGGATGCGATACCATTCCAATTTTACAAGTACCCCCACAATACCTGAATCTGGGTAAGGCTTAGCTGGAAACTTATGTATTTTAGTATGGGTTCCCTCTGAACAAGCGTCATCGGGGTTATGCTGGAGGCTGCCTCTACAGAAGGAATGATGTGAAACGACGTGAAATGAGGTGAATGTCCGGCCCAAGCCCTGTGCAGTTCCCAGGTTGACCGCGTGTTTTCACTGGGAGGCCAAGCTCATGGGGAGAGGTGCCTATACTAGAATATGTAAATGAAAGGTTAGGATTGGTAGTTCGCGTACTGCGTACGATAAATCAGGGCCAGTTACCCCTGACGAACTATTGCAATTGTTGTGGCACAAGTGTACAACCTCTGCAGAGTTAAACCTATTCGAATAGCTGCGTCCGCGGTTATGGACAGTTGGAAAGGCCATACTGTTCCGTCATCAGAACTTTTCTAAAAATATGAATGGTGACTTGTGATTTTGAATTGAAAGGTGACTTTGACTTTGAATCACAACTGAGTTGTGGGAATGACACTAATGTTCCCACTTGAGTTAGTTAAATGAAGAGGCTTTGATTATTAAAGTGTTTATGAAATAAAACTGGCTTTATGCAAATGAAACTAGAGCTTAGAACCCCCTTACTATAGTTGATAGTATTTACCTTAGTATTAGTTTGCGAGTACTATAAAGTACTCATGGCTGTGTCCCTGGCTATTCAAATGGCCAGACTATGAAGAGGAGTACCAGAACCCGGAAGAAGGACAGCAGGACGTCTACGACAACTAGGACCACTCCTGACGTCAACAGTTGCCTGTGGAATAGATGGACTACTACTACGCTACTTTCGCTTCCGCTATGTGTTATGTAATGAATAAATAGAACTTCTATTATTGTAATGAGACTGGATCATGTGATCTTTTATTTGTAAGACGATTAGGGTATGTAATGAATGATGTGTTGTGATATCAATCTATTATGTCTCGCAAAAACAATATTCCTGGGATTGCGATGAATGGCATAATAGGCATCTGGACTTAAAAATCCGGGTGTTGACAGAGACCCACACGGTGCACACACTGTCACCTTTACACACGTGGGACAAGGAGTCTCCGGAGATCACATAAGTAAAATCCACTTGACTAGCATAATGACATCTAGATTACAAGCATCATCATATGAATCTCAATCATGTAAGGCAGCTCATGAGATTACTGTATTGAAGTACATAGGAGAGAGATTAACCACATAGCTACCGGTACAGCCCTTAGCCTCGATGGAGAACTACTCCCTCCTCATGGGAGACATCAGCGGTGATGAAGATGGCGGTGGAGATGGCAGCGGTGTCGATGGAGAAGCCTTCCGGGGGCACTTCCCCGTCCCAGCGGCATGCCGGAACAGAGACTCCTGTCCCCCAGATCTTGGCTTCGCGATGGCGGCGGCTCTGGAAGGTTTCTCGTACCGTGGCTTTTTCCGTATCGATGTTTTAGGTCAGGGACCTTTATATAGGCGAAGAGGCGGAGTCGGAGGGCTGACGAGGCGGCGACACAGTAGGGGGGCGCGGCCCACCCCCTGGCCGTGCCAGCCTATCATCTGGGGCCCCCTGTGGCCCCTCTCTGGCGGCTCTCGGGTGTTTTGGAAGCTTCATGCAATCCTAAGACTCTGGGCGTTGATTTCGTCCGATTCCGAGAATATTTCCTTACTAGGATTTCTGAAACCAAAAACAGCAGAAAATAGGAACTGGCACTTCGGCATCTCGTCAATAGGTTAGTTCCGGAAAACGCATAAAAACGATATAAAGTGTGAACAAAACATGTAGGTATTGTCATAAAACAAGCATGGAACATAAGAAATTATCGATACGTCGGAGACGTATCACATAGTACAGTATATGTTCTGTGATGAATTTTGCAACATAATTCAAAACAGAGAATCAACCCTTTGGCACTAATAAAATTGTGTAAATTAATCCAGTGGGCCAAAATTTACAAATTTGTAGTCTCTGGAATCCTTAGGACATGTAGATCAACATGGAACCAGAGTTGACAAAAGTTGATACGTGCACAAACTTGCTTTTGCAAATCTATTCAAAGCAGTATTCTGACAATAATTCAAATTCTACACACTATTTTTGAATGAATCCAATTGCTATAGTCTTTTATTACTGTACCCTATCCAGAGATGCTAGGTTTAGATTTTTACAAAACATAAATTCTACAGTAGCCATTTTAATTGGTGTTTATGCATTGTTTAAGTTATTACTAATGCTATGAAAACCTAACAAAACAAATGCAACCAGAGAGCATTACCAACATTTTAAACACCAAAGAACCTCATTTGCAACATCTTCACATAAACTAATTGTGTGAAGTTAAATCGTTCATATCATGCATGCATACATGTCTATGATTGTTCACCTTGTATGCATGGTAGGGTTTTGTTTTCGAAAGTAAAGTATTATGCTATGCTAGCAAACCTAGTAGTGTGTAGCTACTCCTGAACCCACTGCTAGAAATGCTTAGTTTGCTGATAAGGGGTGGCCCGATCTTCTCAGTAAGCGACGGGTGGTGATGAACACACGATGGTAGCAGCGGATGGAATCGATGATGATGACGAGGATAACTTGTATGACGCCGACGAAGTCTCTCGATTGATTCCTAATGCCAATGCAACAGCTCTCAACCCTGCAAGATATTCGCAACTCCACACACTTGCGCACGTAGCCGCCGACCACGAAGCGGTAGATTGCAATCTTCTAATCCCCAATGGAACAGCAGATCACACAAACTTTCAGTAGCATAAAACTCCAGATCGCAACGAATTGGAGAGTTGCGGAACAATAGTTTTGCTTAGAAAACAACTATGAACTAGGGTTTATCTTAAACTTGGTCTAAAGCAGCTAGGGGGTCGTCCAAGGCACTTATATAGGCGTCCGGGACGAGTTCAGGTCGAAAAATATAAGTAAAACCGACCCAGAAAAGTTCTGGTCGAGACAGACTCGGACAGATCCGGTCTGGAATTCGGTCAACCGGGCCAGGGACCGGGCTGCCTGGTGTAGAGCCCGGTCAACCGGGCAGCAAACCGGGAAGTTCGCAAAAATCCGGTTTTTGCCCGGTACGATAAATCCCATCCGGTTGGCGCCCGGTCAACCGGGCCTGGGACCGGGCTGGCCGGTCTGGAGGCCGGTCTAACCGGGTGCTGGACCGGCCTGGACGTCGTCTTCTCCTCTCGCGCCTTCCTCCCGCTCCTCCCTCGCGCGACCATGAGATATCTTCATGTCCAGCTCCATGTCCAGCTTCACGTCCATCTTGACGTTCGTCTTCATGTCCAGCTGCTTCTCTACTCCTCGTGCGATGCTCGTCTCCTCTTGATACCTGATGATACATAAGTAATAGGACTTAGGCAGTATAAAATTCTCATCAATCAAAGTATCGTTTAGAAACAAGTTCACCTGTTGTTTAAGTAGCTTCGCACGAGCCCTTGTAATTGGTCCAATCCGAACTTCATTGGACTTGAGCTTCACAGCAGGTTCAACTTCATTTGTCAATGACGGAGGTAGTGGTGTAGTAGGGATGTCCTCATCATCTCCCCCCCTTCAAAAGGCGTCGACCTCGACGCTCCAAGGTCTTCTCCGTCATATGGTGTCAAATCAGCAACATTGAAAGAATTACTGACACCAAACTCATCAACTGGAAGATCTATCGAGTATGCATTATCATTGATCTTGGCAAGCACTTTGTAAGGACCAGCACCACGAGGCTTCAACTTAGACTTCCGCAGCTTCGGGAACCTATCCTTGCGAAAATGTACCCAGACCATATCACCAGGCTTGAACAACATCTCTTTGCGCTTCTTGTTCATCCTCGCAGCATTGCTCTTGCCTTTCTTCTCGATCAACTCTTTAGTCTTCACATGGATTTTTCGCACAAAATCTGCCCTCTTGGATGCCTCCATATTAACTCTCTCATGTATGGGCAAAGGCAACAAGTCAAGTGGAGTAATGGGTTTGAAACCATACACCACCTCAAAAGGACACAGCTCCGTGGTAGAATGTACCGCCCTGTTGTAAGCAAACTCGACATGCGGCAAACACTCTTCCCACTCCTTTAGGTTCTTTTTGATCATGGATCTCAACAGTTGTGACAAGGTTCGATTCACCACCTCAGTTTGACCATCAGTTTGGGGATGACAAGTAGTACTGAATAGTACCTTTGTCCCCAGCTTTCCCCAAAGTGTCTTCCAGCAGTAGCTCATGAACTTCACATCACGATCAGAAACAATAGTCTTCGGGACTCCATGTAATCGAACAATCTCCCTGAAAAACAAGTTAGCATCATGCGATGCATCGTCGCTTTTGTGGCAGGCAATAAAGTGTGACATTTTAGAAAATCTGTCCACTACCACAAATATAGAATCATGGCCTCGTTTAGTACGCGGCAAACCTAACACAAAATCCATACTAATATCTTCCCAAGGTGTAGTAGGTGCCGGTAACGGAGTATACAAACCGTGAGGCTTTAGCTTGGACTTGGACTTGTTACAAGTAATGCATCTCTTCACATACCTGTCCACATCCCGCCTCATCTTTTGCCAATAAAAATGATCAGCGAGCATGAGTAGCGTCTTCTCACGCCCAAAGTGACCCATCAAACCTCCAGCATGTGATTCCTGCAATAAGAGCAAACGCACAGACGATTCCGGAACACAAAGTTTGTTAGCTCTAAACAAGAACCCATCATGTATGTGATATTTTTCCCATGCTTTACCAATAGCACACAAGCGGTATGGTTCAGCAAAATCATGATCAGTCGCATATAAATCACATAACACCTCTAATCCGGGAATTTTAACATCAAGATGGGTTAATAGCATAGTCTTCCTAGATAGAGCATCAGCAACAATATTATCTTTTCCCTTCTTATGCTTAATAATGTACGGAAAAGACTCAAGAAACTCAACCCACTTAGCAAGACGCCTATGCAAAGTAGATTGGGCTTTCAGATATTTCAAAGCTTCATGATCAGAATGTATGATAAATTCTTTTGGCCACAAATAATGTTGCCAAACCTCAAGAACTCTAATTAAAGCATACAATTCTTTATCATATTTTGGATAGTTCAACTTAGCACCAGAAAGTTTCTCAGAAAAATATGCAATTGGGCGACCCTCTTGCATCAACACACCACCAATTCCAATACCACTAGCATCACATTCAATCTCAAATTGCTTATTGAAATCAGGAAGTGCAAGCAATGGTGCAGAAGTTAACAATCGTTTCAGTTCATCAAAAGCATGATCTTGGGCAACGCCCCACTCAAAGACAACACCCTTTTTAGTCAATTCATTCAAAGGTGCAGCAATAGTAGAAAAATTGGGCACAAAACGGCGATAAAACCCAGCTAGACCATGAAAACTTCTAACTTGACTCACATCCATGGGAGTAGGCCAATTTTGAATAGCTTCAATTTTAGACACATCTACTTCTACTCCATGCTTAGAGACAACATAACCTAGAAATATGACCTTATCTTTGCAAAATGTGCACTTCTCAAGATTACCATAGAGTTTACTATCACGCAACACTTGCAAAACATGTCGAATATGTATAATATGATCAGATTCATTGCGGCTGTAAATTAATATGTCATCAAAATACACAACCACAAACTTGCCAATAAAATCACGCAAAACATGGTTCATCAGTCTCATGAAAGTGCTAGGTGCATTAGTCAAACCAAAAGGCATTACTAACCACTCATATAAACCAAATTTTGTTTTAAAGGCGGTTTTCCACTCATCCCCTTCTTTCATCCTAATTTGATGATAACCACTACGCAAATCAATTTTAGTGAAAACAGCAGCACCACTCAATTCATCTAGCATATCCTCTAAACGGGGAATAGGATGACGATATCGAATAGTAATGTTGTTTATCGCTCTACAATCTACGCACATACGCCATGTACCATCTTTCTTAGGAACAAGAATAACAGGAACATCACAAGGACTAAGGCTTATGCGGATATAACCTTTGTCGAGTAGCGCTTGTACTTGCTTCTTTATCTCCTTCGTCTCTTCGGGATTCGTCCTATATGGTGCCCTATTGGGCAGCGATGCTCCGGGAATCAAGTCAATTTGATGCTCAATACCTCGCAATGGTGGAAGTCCTGCGGGTACCTCTTCCGGAAACACGTCGCTGAATTCCTGCAAAACATTAGAAACACCAAGAGGAAGAGGGGTCATGTCGTTAGAAACCAAAACCGTACCCTTGTACATGAGCACAATAGGCATGGCTGTAGGATCCTCACAAAATTCTCTCATGTCTTGTTTGGTGGCTAATGAGACTAAGGAATTCACTCTCTCACTTTTCGTTATATCACTCACGGCATTACAATTCTCTCGCCTATCTATGGATGCATCCTCCAAGTTTACTTCAATCTTCTGACGAGACTCATTGACAATTTGCTGTGGTGACATAGGCTGTAAGTTAATTTTCTTGCCCTTGAACTCCAAGTGATATGTATTGGCGCGGCCATTGTGTTGCACCGAACGGTCATAGAGCCATGGCCGGCCCAATAGCAGGTGACAAACTGTCATAGGAACCACATCAAAATCAATGGAATCCTTATACGGTCCAATCTCAAAATCAACTCGCACCATGTGGCTCACCTTCATCTCACCATTATTGCTCAACCACTGAATATAATATGGATGTGGGTGCGGTAGATACTTCAGTTTCAGCTTGGCACATAACTCTTTGCTTGCTAGATTGCGACAACTCCCGCCATCAATAATGACCTTGCAAGCTTTATCAGGACCAACTAGTGCCTTTGTTTGGAACAAATTACAGCGCTGTGTAGATGCACTTGACTGCACATTAAGAACACGCTGCGAGACAACAATAGTTTGAGCTTCAGAAGGGAAAGCATCAAACCCATCACTGTCATAATCATCCTCATCTGGAGCATTTGGATCAACATCATCTCCAGTTTCATACTCATTGTCCTCATTAATGATCATAACTTTGCGGTTAGGACAATCTCGCTTGAAGTGACCCTTTCCACCACATGTATGACAAAGCATATCACAGTTGCGCGCTGTCGACATGTTAGAACTAGTTCCACTTGCTGCAGGAACGGGCTTCTTTGTGTTAGACACATTGGAAACCGGCTTGCTAGACGAAGTAGGGACATCCGCAGGGCGCGATGATGGCGCCACGGAAGGCGGCGCGCGGGGTGTGTAACGCCCAGCGCTTGTAGCACGGCCCTTCATTTGCAGTTCTTCAGCCAACTGTGACTCAGCTTCTCTTGCATGATGTAGCAGCTCATTCATAGTAGCGTAGCTGTGATGACGCACAATGCCCTTGATATTAAACCGCAGACCATTCAGAAAACGCTGTAGTGTCATCTCAAGAGACTCACGGATACGGGCACGCTGCATAAGCATCTCCATCTCCATGTAGTAAGCATCAACCGTCAACACACCTTGCTTCAATTGGGTCAACTTGTCAAAGACGGAACGCAAGTAATTGGTAGGCACAAAACGAGCTCTCATTGCCGCCTTCATAGCACGCCATGTAATAATAGGCAGCTCTCCATCTTCTTCTCGAGCACTCACAAGTCCATCCCACCAACGCAATGCATAACCATCAAATTCAGAGGAAGCAAGCTTGATCTTCCTATCTTCAGTATAATCAGGATGTAAACGCCATAATCTCTCAATCCTCAGCTCCCATGTAAGATATTCTTCAACATCAGTACCTCCTTCAAATCTGGGAATTGAGAACTTGGGTTTACCCAAACCATCGTCTTGCGGCTGTGGAGGAACACGGCGTGCACCAAGTTCAGCAAAACCGCGATTAACTCCACGTGGCAAACCACGACCACGACCAACGCCTTGAGCAGCAGCTTCGGCATTGTCACCTTGCACACTGCCATCTTCATCAAGTGGTGGTTGTTGTTGCACCATTGCACGTATCTCACCAACAGCGGTTGTCAAAGCTTGTATAGATGCTTGAAGAGTCGTCACCGATGTTTGAACAGTGTTAACCGCTGTAGTAGTCTCATCGACCTTCAAGTGAACACTCTGAATATCCTTGTCCAACGCTTCATTGGCAACACGGATTTCACGTTGTAGGTGATCACGTAGTGCCTCATACTCCAGCCAAGTAACTGTCGCTGCTGGATCCTTTTTCTGCATCACATCAACATTCTCGGTAGAAGACATGATTAGTAGGTTAGTGCACTAAACAAAAATCTTTGGTGGTACTCTCACAACTCACTCAAAACTGATAAGAAAGGTAAATCTTACCGCTCCAAAGTAAATTAGTATTGCTTACCAACTTGGATTGACGGACTAGTGCACGGATGTAGCGAAGCGAATATCAAGGGTATAAGAACAATCACACGACAAAGCAGGATATATGTGGGGCTGTAGGTGGGCTACCTATTTGCACCAATAACAAGCTCTAGCGCTGACCGTAGACAACCAATGATACTCACACAAGGCGATATAATGGGGCAATGCAACTATTTGTGTGAAAGGTTGCAATGCACTAGAGAGACGCTAGCAAAGCTCAACGAGACAGGCACAAGATTGCTCAACTACGGGTGCAGTAAAGTAAACTTAGGACTTCACTTGATTCAACTAGCACTTCACTTTTTCTTTTTGGATTTTCTTTTTGTAGAACACACGCAGCTATGTAGCTCTTTTTGCTTCTTTTCAATTTTCTCTTTTTTTTTGATATATGACACAACTCCTTGATAACACGGCCAACGGAAATATGCAAAGCACCGATAACCTAACGAGCAGCCTGTCGAGCGGTAAAACTAGTCTCTTCTGGGGAAGTTCCTAGTCACTTTATATCGATAGGCTGTGTCTATGGTTGGGAACAAGCACACTGTACGCTATGTGGACTCGGAGTAACAAAACTGACACCACTAGATAAAGTAACACAAGATGAAAAAGTAAACTCAAACCCTAAAATACTAGATGATAGAAAAAGAGACGCAAAAACAACTACGAAAAGCAACTAAAACTTGAAATTAGTGCAATCTAAGGCTATGGCAAACCCTAACCCTAACTTTTTATGGCTTTTTCTGGATAGGAAAACACGCACAACTCAACTATGGGGTGGATTGTGGATGGCTTACCGAGGAAAACTGGAAATCTGATACCAAGATGATAAGGGGTGGCCCGATCTTCTCAGTAAGCGACGGGTGGTGATGAACACACGATGGTAGCAGCGGATGGAATCGATGATGATGAAGAGGATAACTTGTATGACGCCGACGAAGTCTCTCGATTGATTCCTGATGCCAATGCAACAGCTCTCAACCCTGCAAGATATTCGCAACTCCACACACTTGCGCACGTAGCCGCCGACCACGAAGCGGTAGATTGCAATCTTCTAATCCCCAATGGAACAGCAGATCACACAAACTTTCAGTAGCATAAAACTCCAGATCGCAACGAATTGGAGAGTTGGGGAACAATAGTTTTGCTTAGCAAACAACTATGAACTAGGGTTTATCTTAAACTTGGTCTAAAGCAGCTAGGGGGTCGTCCAAGGCACTTATATAGGCGTCCGTGACGAGTTCTGGTCGAAAAATACAAGTAAAACCGGCCTAGAAAAGTTCTGGTCGAGACAGACTCGGACAGATCCGGTCTGGAATCCGGTCAACCGGGCCAGGGACTGGGCTGCCTGGTGTAGAACCCGGTCAACCGGGCGGCAAACCGGGAAGTTCGCAAAAATCCGGTTTTTGCCCGGTACGATAAATCCCATCCGGTTGGCGCCCGGTCAGCTGGGCCTGGGACCGGGCTGGCCGGTCTGGAGGCCGGTCTAACCGGGTGCTGGACCGGCCTGGACGTCGTCTTCATATCCAGCTCCATGTCCAGCTTCACGTCCATCTTGACGTCCATCTTCATGTCCAGCTGCTTCTCTACTCCTCGTGCGATGCTCGTCTCCTCTTGATACCTTATGATACATAAGTAATAGGACTTAGGCAGTATAAAATTCTCATCAATCAAAGTATCGTTTAGAAACAAGTTCACCTGTTGTTTAAGTAGCTTCGCACGAGCCCTTGTAATTGGTCCAATCCGAACTTCATTGGACTTGAGCTTCACAGCAGGTTCATCTTCATTTGTCAATGACGGAGGTAGTGGTGTAGTAGGGATGTCCTCATCATTTGCTTAGCAATATCAAATGCCAATGTTGTTTCATTGTTTGGTTGTAAGTGTTTGAAAATTGAAAATTAACAACCTCAATGAAACACCTGGGTGGAATGGTTGTATGGTGGGCGGCTACTCAGGACCACGTGCCCTGGTGGATTTAGCCAGTGGACTTAAGTGGGGGTTATCACCTGAGAGTTCGCAGATGTAGAGTGGTTGCTCTGGACCGCACACCTGGTGGATTTAACCAGGGGATCGTGTGGGGGTTTATTACCTGTAAGGGGTTTTAAGCATGTGAGTTTCACTTGTGGTTGGTGATGAGGTCTAAGACCCCGTGTGTGGCCCGATCTCGCGGATTGACTTCGAAACCAAGAGGGGAGATGGGAAAACGCGAGGAACACGAAGAACACGATGAACACGAGGAACTCCGAGACTCACGCACGCACACCAACCCGATACACCCGATACTTACCCCCGTGGCTCGATGGACCACGCCAATAGAATCACCCGGAAGAGGCACGCGGCAGAATTCCCGGTGAGAGATTGGTGTTGGAGAAAAGGGGATTGGTGAGGGAGAGAGAGTAGCTTGTACTAGAATCTCACTCAACAATATCCAAATCAACAACAAGGATGGCCTTGATTACAGAGGGATGATACCCAAGGGAGACTAAGCTCAAAATTAGGTTTGAGTTCAAAACAAGTCTCAAGAGCTAAAGGGGTGCTTGGGGTGCTTATATAGTCTTACAAGGCGTCACAGGCCGAAAAGGTAAGTTCGGGCCGAAAATATAACTTAAGTCGCGCAGGCTGATCAGGAGGCCGGTCAGACCGGGCCTGTGACCGGGCGCCCGGTCGAGGCCGGTCGACCGGGAACTGTGGCCGGGCAGGCCGGTTTCAGACCGGGCCTGGGACCGGTCGGTGACCGGACGAGGCTGCACTTCCCCTGGATGGTGCCGGATGTCACGAGCGCGAATCCCGGTTTCGACCGGGCGGCCCGGTCAGAGGCCGGTCGACCGGGCTGTGGACCGGGTGATCCGGTCGAGGGAGCCGGTCTGACCGGGTTCTGGACCGGCCGTCCGTCTTCTCTTCCTTGCGCTCTTCGGGCGACTTCCTGTCCAGCTCCATGTCCATCTTCGTGTCCATCTTCTTGTCCAGCTGCTCCTCTCCTCCCTTTGACCATGGCGTATCCTCCTCTTGGTGACCTTGATGCTCCTTGTACCTAATGACACATAACACGTCGGCATGAGGTAGCAATCCATCCAAAGGTGTACCAAGATCAAGGGTGGTGAGGAGCGAGTTCACCTCATCATGTAGCGCTTTGACTCGGGCTCGTGTCATCGGTCCACTTGGGGGACTTGTTGGTCTTGGTGTGGAGGTGACCGAAGGCCACCCCGCATCATCTCCCCCCCCTTGGGAAAGAGTCGTCCTCGACTCTTGTCCCTCTTCATCTTCATGATATGGCGACAAGTCCGCAACGTTGAAGGTGTTGCTCACCAAGTACTTGGAGGTGGGAATGTCGATGACGTAAGCGTTGTTGTTGATGCGTTTGAGAACCTTGAAGGGGCCATCTCCTCTTGGCTTGAGCTTGGAGTTGCGCTCACGAGGGAACCGGTCTTTCCGGAGGTGGATCCAAACGAGGTCTCCTTCTTGAAATATCCTTTCCTTCTTCTTGGCGTTGAGGCGGGTAGCTTGACGAAGCACATGTTCTTGTATGGTTGCCCTTGTCTCTTCATGTAGTTTCTTCACGTCGGCGGCGCGCTTGGCGAAGTCCATGTTCGTCCGCTCATGAAGGGGAAGTGGTAGTATGTCGAGTGCCGTGAGCGGCTCAAACCCGTAGACGACCATGAAGGGACTCCTTGATGTAGTCGAGTGCTTGGCGCGGTTGTAGGCGAACTCCGCGTGTGGTATGCATTCCTCCCATGACTTCAAGTTTTTCTTCACGAGGATGCGTAGGAGGGTGGAGAGGCTTCGATTGACCACTTCCGTTTGGCCGTCCGTTTGCGGGTGCGATGATGATGAGAATAAGAGCTTCACTCCAAACTTTGCCATGAGCGTCTTCCAAAGATAACTCATGAACTTGACGTCTCGATCCGACACAATGCTTTGTGGTACTCCATGTAGGCGAACGATTTCCCTGAAAAACAATGAAGCAATGTGTGAAGCATCGTCGCTCTTATGGCAAGGTATGAAATGAGCCATCTTAGAGAATCTATCCACTACCACAAATATAGAGTCATGACCATGCTTAGTGCGAGGCAAGCCTAAAACGAAATCCATGCTAATATCGGTCCATGGCGCATATGGAATAGGCAAAGGGGTATAAAGACCATAGGGATTGGAGGTAGACTTAGCTTGTAAGCATGTGGTGCACCGACGGCAAAGGCGTTCGACGTCGCGGTACATTCTTGGCCAATAGTAGTGGGTTGAGAGCATGGCATATGTCTTCTCTCGACCAAAGTGACCCATAAGACCTCCTCCATGTGACTCTTGCAAAAGCAATTTTCGAAGCGAAGACTCGGGAATGCAAATCTTGTTAGCTTTGAACAAATAGCCATCATGCAAATAGAAATCATCCATTCCTCGCTCAACGGAGCACTTCTCAAAAATGGGAGCAAAGAAAGAATCGGAAGGATAGAGTTCTTTGATCTCTTCAAGTCCCAAAACATGAAAATCCAAACGAGTTAGCAAAAGGGTGTTTTTGCGGGAAAGAGCATCCGCCACAACATTGTCCTTGCCCTTCTTGTATTTGATCACATATGGGAAGGACTCAATGAACTCGACCCATTTTGCATGTCGTTTGTTCAAGTTGTGTTGGCTTTTCAAATATTTCAAGGACTCATGGTCGGAATGAATGATAAACTCTTTTGGCCAAAGATAGTGTTGCCAAACTTCAAGAACACGAACCAAAGCGTAGAGCTCCTTGTCATATATAGGATAGTTGAGGCGTGCGCCATCTAACTTCTCGCTATAGTATGCCACGGGTTTGCCCTCTTGCATAAGAACACCACCGATACCAAGCCCACTTGCATCACACTCAATCTCAAAAGTTTTGGCAAAATTTGGAAGAACAAGAAGTGGAGCTTCGGTAAGACGTTTCTTCAACTCATCAAAAGCATTTTGTTGGGCCTTGCCCCAAACAAATGGAACATTCTTTTTGGTAAGCTCATTCAAAGGGCAAGCAATGGTGCTAAAGTCTTTGACAAAGCGGCGGTAAAACCCGGCAAGTCCATGGAAGCTTCGGACTTGGCCAACATTTGTAGGGGTAGGCCAATTATGGATGGCCTCCACCTTGGAAGAATCAACTTCAATCCCATTAGCGGAAACCACAAAACCAAGAAAAACCAATTTGTTTTGAGCAAATGTGCATTTGGGGAGGTTAGCATAAAGCTTTTCATGGCGCAAGATGCACAAGACTTCTCTCACATGTTGCACATGGTCCTCGAGGTTTTTGCTATAAATAAGAATATCATCGAAGTAGACAACCACGCTCTTGCCAATGAGAGGACGCAAGATGTGATTCATGAGGCGCATGAAAGTAGAAGGAGCATTGGAAAGACCGAAAGGCATAACGAGCCATTCATAGAGACCAAGTTTGGTCTTGAATGCCGTTTTCCATTCGTCACCCATAGCCATGCGGATTTGATGGTAACCACTACGCAAATCGATTTTAGAGAAAATCGTGGCACCACTAAGTTCATCAAGCATATCATCTAAACGCGGAATGGGATGGCGGTAACGGACGGTAATGGCATTGATGGGGCGACAATCCATACACATCCGTTGCGTCTCATCCGGTTTAGGCACAAGGATCACGGGAACCGCACAAGGGCTAAGGCTTTCTCGGACGTACCCTTTGGCGAGGAGATCTTGAATTTGGCGGTTGATCTCCTTTGTCTCTTCGGGGTTGGTGCGGTAGGCGGCACGGTTTGGGAGCGGAGCGCCGGGTATTAGGTCGATGCGGTGTTCTATGCCGCGGAGTGGTGGTAGTCCATGAGGGAGCTCGTCGGGGAAGACGTCTTGAAATTCCTGCAAAAGAGACAACAAAGACGGAGGAATGTTGGTTAAGTCGTTAGTTGCCGACGAGGGTCCCTTGCATATGAGCACGTAGTGCAATATGGTGGATGGGTTCTCTTGTAGCTCTCTCCACTCACTCTTGGTGGCTAGAAGGACACTCTTGGACTCACTCATATATGGCTTGTGGCGCTCACTATCTTTGTGGTGGGTCGCTCCCTCTCCTCTCATCTCACTATGGTGGGTGCGGAGTTGTGCCCTCGCTAAAGCCTTCGCATTATCCGCGATGATTTGGCTAGGAGTCATCGGGCGCAACTCGAACTTCTTGTCGTTGACCTTGAAGGTGTATGTGTTGGAGAGTCCATCATGTATAGCCTTCTTGTCATATTGCCAAGGGCGGCCAAGCAACATGTGGCACACCGTCATGGGTACCACGTCACACTCGATGGTGTCCTCATAAGGGCCGATCTTGAAGTTGACGGTGACGGTATGTTGTATCTTGACGTTGCCCTTGTCACTCAACCATTGTATATGGTAAGGGTGAGGATGCTTGCGGAGAGTGAGGTGGAGCTTCTCACACAACTCGGTGCTCGCAAGGTTGTGGCAACTTCCACCATCGATGATGACCTTGATAGACTTGCCACCAATTCCGGCACGGGTTTGGAAGATGTTGCACCGTTGTTCTTCCATATCATGAGGTTGTGTGGTTAGCACCCTTGTGACCACAAGTGAGGGACTTGGGTCATGCTCACATAAGAGAGGATCTTCTCCACTATCTTGCTCATAAGCTTCTTCACTTTCCACGGCGGCTTGCACAAGGGCTTCATATTCATCCTCATCAAGAGTCTCGATGTCACCATTCTCCATAGTGATCATGACCTTGGTGTTCTTGCACTCAAACGATTTGTGACCTTGGGTGCCACACTTGAAACAAGTGACACTAGAGGGTCCCGTGGATGCCTTAGAGGAGGCGGTAGAGGAGACCGTTTGCTTCATTCGACTTTGGATAGTCGGCTTCTTGGAAGGTGTAGAGGATGCGTCGGCCTTGGCACTTGTAGCATAAGGAGTTGATGTAGTAGGAGGAGTCGATGTAGCGAGCTTGGAGGAGAAATAGGACTTGGCCTTGGAGTACTTGATGTCCTCAATCACTTGGCGCTCGGCCTTCGATGCTTGGTGGACTAACTCAACCATGTTGGAGTAGGGTTGGAACTCGACAATCCTCTTGATAGGATAAGTAAGGCCATTGAAGAAACGAGCAATTGTTTGTTCCTCGGACTCTTGGATGTTGGCTCGCATCATAGTGAGCTCCATCTCCTTGTAGAACTCCTCAACGGTTTTGGTGCCTTGCTTCAACTTTTGGAGCTTGTTGAAGAGGTCTTTCATGTAGTGCTTTGGGACAAAGCGAGCATGCATCTCCTTTTTCATATCTTCCCAAGTGTCAATAGGAGGTTCACCCTTTTCTTCGCGAAGAGTGAGGACTTGTTCCCACCAAGTGTTGGCGTAGTCTTCAAACTCGAGTGATGCCATAGCCACTTTCTTGGCACCGGAGTAGTTGTGGATGCGGAAGATCTTGTCCACCTTGAGTGCCCATGAGAGGTATGCTTGACGTCGTCTTCACCTTTGAACTTGGGCATGTTGAACTTGAGCTTGCCATACATGTTCTCTTCATCCTCCAAGTTTCTTCTACGAGGAGGGGCGCCGTCAACTCTTGCAGCTAGAGGTGGAATAGGAGGTCTTCTATGGCCAACCATAGCATTGGGTTGGTGGTGGAGTTGAACACTTGCTTCACTTGGTTCACGGTGAGGATGTGGTTGAAGATCTTGTCGCGGTTGAGGACGATGCTCAATGTTGGGTCTCTCATCTTGATCATGGTGAGGCTCGCCTCGTCCACGTTGGTCATGGCGAGGGTGGCGACGAAGATCTCGCCGAGGTGGATCTTGAGGATCTTGGTCTTGGGGATGGCCATCACGCCCATGGTGAGCATGGCGATCCACTTGGTGACGATCTTGTTGAAGGTCTTGAGCTTGTGGAGGACGCTCATGTGGACGAGCATGGCGATGTATTTCTCCACGCCTAGAGTTGGAGCGGGAGTCTTCATGACGAGCATGTGAGCGATGAGGTCGATGATGGTCTTCACGCCTTGAAGAAGAGCTTGGGGACGAAAGGCCACCATGAGAGTAATGGTCTTCATGCCTTGAGGAAGAGCTTGATGAAGAGGAAGTAGAGCGGTGTCGACGATGGCGACCCAAGTTGGTGATGGCGCGCTCGAGGCTATCCATGCGCCGCTCCATGTTGGCATCATTGGCCGCCATTTGGCCATTCAAGTTGTCCGTAGCTTCACGAAGAAGGGCCAAGTCGTGGTTCACGGTGGAGAAGTTGTGAGCCACTTCATCGTATTGCTCATCGATGCGCGTCTCGAAGAGAGAGTTGCTCCTTGAACTCTTGTCGTTGCGTCCATAGGTTGTGTTGAGTAGCCAACCTCTCGGTGTTGCGAAGGATCTCTTCATCCCTATTGGTATCTCCGTTCCTATCCATGATGCAAAGACAAGAACTATGTTGTGTATGTTAGTGGAAGGAGACTACCTCGTACCCTTACCAAGGTAAGATAGTATTGAGGTAATCCACCAAACCGAAAGCAAGATCAAGTGTATCGGGAACACACGCAAAACCACACGCAAAAGCTAGCAAATATGGTGTTAGGCGAGTGTTGTGGAAAGCCAAAAGACAAATCCAAGATCGAGTATGTTGTCAAAAGTGGGTGAGGTCCAAAAATCCAAATGTCAATGTGAAGATCACTATAAACACGGAAAAAGTTGTGGAACACACACACGAGATAAACGGGGTTAGTGCAACCAAAAGGGAGCGGAAAAGTGTATGTATAAGTGCTCGGTGTCACACTAACACAAGGAGAGCCAAAGCTTTGGTTGCAAAGGAAGAGACAACAAGATTCACACGTGGCCTCTCTTCTCCTATCTCTCTTTGCTTAAAAGCTTTTTCTCTTTTGTATATGGCGGCACTTGCACTCGTTTGTATCTTTGGTGGCACGTGGACACTTTGTATGTATGGGCGTATGGATGTATGGATGTATGGTGCTACTCGCACTCTTTTTGTGTTTTTGGGGCTTTTTGACGCACTATGTTAGTGTTAGCCTCGCTTTTGCTATCTTGCCACATGAGTGTTTGCTTGGGTGCCTTACTCAACGCGACACACACACCTCACAATGCGGGGCCACGTGCAATGTCTCGCAACACTAAACAAGCAATGCTCGATGGGATAGATCGCAAAAGGAAGAGGGGTTACAAGGTGACCTGCAAGTTATACCTGCGATGATGGTGGTGGTGGTGGTGGTGGTGGAGATCGCCGGAAGACGAGGTCGAAGGAGTGGCGCTGCGTCGCCCGGTCGGAGGCCCGGTTGGACCGGGTTCTGGACCGGCTTGCCGGTTCGCCGCCCGGTTGACCGGGTGCTGGGCCGGCTCGGCCGGTCGTGGGCCCGGTTGACCGGCTGCTCAACCGGATTTCGCGGGATGAAGCTTTCTCTCTCCTGTTCTTCACGAAAACCAAGCCAAATCGACCAAATCGAGGGGAAACGATGGAATTGGAGGCTAAAAGTTGGGGAAATAGTATATCAAGCACAACAACACCAGATCCACGGACCAAAACCACTCAAAACGCAACCAAATCACAGATCGGTCAAGAGGCAATTTAGGGCTATTTTTGGGGATTTTTTGGAAAATTTTCTAGGGACGAAATCGGGTGGGTGGGAGGTCAAATCCGCGGTAACCAAGAGCTGCTGATACCATATGATGAGGTCTAAGACCCCGTGTGTGGCCCGATCTCGCGGATTGACTTCGAAACCAAGAGGGGAGATGGGAAAACGCGAGGAACACGAAGAACACGATGAACACGAGGAACTCCGAGACTCACGCACGCACACCAACCCGATACACCCGATACTTACCCCCGTGGCTCGATGGACCACGCCAATAGAATCACCCGGAAGAGGCACGCGGCAGAATTCCCGGTGAGAGATTGGTGTTGGAGAAAAGGGGATTGGTGAGGGAGAGAGAGTAGCTTGTACTAGAATCTCACTCAACAATATCCAAATCAACAACAAGGATGGCCTTGATTACAGAGGGATGATACCCAAGGGAGACTAAGCTCAAAATTAGGTTTGAGTTCAAAACAAGTCTCAAGAGCTAAAGGGGTGCTTGGGGTGCTTATATAGTCTTACAAGGCGTCACAGGCCGAAAAGGTAAGTTCGGGCCGAAAATATAACTTAAGTCGCGCAGGCTGGTCAGGAGGCCGGTCAGACCGGGCCTGTGACCGGGCGCCCGGTCAGGGGGCCGGTCAGACCGGGCCTGTGACCGGGCAGGCCGGTTTCAGACCGGGCCTGGGACCGGGCGGTGACCGGACGAGGCTCCAAGTCCCCTGGATGGTGCCCGGATGTCACGAGCGCGAATCCCGGTTTCTGACCGGGCGGCCCGGTCAGGAGGCCGGTCAGACCGGGCTGTGGACCGGGTGATCCGGTCAGGGAGCCGGTCTGACCGGGTTCTGGACCGGCCGTCCGTCTTCTCTTCCTTGCGCTCTTCGGGCGACTTCCTGTCCAGCTCCATGTCCATCTTCGTGTCCATCTTCTTGTCCAGCTGCTCCTCTCCTCCCTTTGACCATGGCGTATCCTCCTCTTGGTGACCTTGATGCTCCTTGTACCTAATGACACATAACACGTCGGCATGAGGTAGCAATCCATCCAAAGGTGTACCAAGATCAAGGGTGGTGAGGAGCGAGTTCACCTCATCATGTAGCGCTTTGACTCGGGCTCGTGTCATCGGTCCACTTGGGGGACTTGTTGGTCTTGGTGTGGAGGTGACCGAAGGCCACCCCGCATCAGTTGGCCACCCAGGAACAAAGATATTACCAAGTCGTCCATGTTTAGATAGCTTCCAGTGCAGCCTTATGGTATTATGGGCTCTGCCAGGATTAATTAAGTTGTGAGGTTCAACTTGTTTGCTAGACATTCGGATGTGGCGACGGCCAATGGGAACGGGTCTAGCTGGTATGGTTGAATTCTCCTTCTGAAAGATCTTGTCTCATTCTTCTCTCTGGGTAGAATGGGTCGTAAGGTGAAAGTGCACAACCTCTCGAGAGTTAAACCTAAGATCTTAGCCGTGTCCCCGGTTACGGACAATTTGAGCTCCTGGACAGGGAATGTACGGAAGAATCTCATCACCTTTTCTGAATGATTAAAATTGTGTAATCAACTCTTTAAAACTCATGGTGGATGTAACCATGTGATTTCTTTTAAAACTCATGGTGGATTTAACCATGAGGTTGTTTATTATATCAATCAAATGTTTTTACAAAATGTTTTGTTTTAAACAAAATATAGGATAAAATTGGCTTTATGCAAATTAGCCCAAGACTCCACTTGCCAGATATCATGTAGTTAGTCTTTCACAATTGCCACCAAATAAGTGTCATTTGCCAGTACATCATTGTACTGACGTCCATTCGTGGGGCTGCATATTCAAACGTGCAGGTTCATCTGAAGAAGATTACTAGGTTGGGTCTCGAGTCTGCATTCCAACATGTCTGCCTGTGGCGCATGATGAAGATGGAGGCTCCATGCTATTTTATTTCCGCTGTGTTAGATATTTGATCTTTATTTGAATGCTAGTCATTTGGACTATGCAAGTTGTATTTCCCTTATTTGTCGTACCGGATCATTACGTTGTAATGTTGATACTATTGCTATGAATGCTATATTTTGTACTATGGTGCTATCAGTGATCCAGGGAGTAGCACTGAACACAGGTGTTCTACCTTTGTTAAAAGGTAGGACGTTACAGCAGCGCAGTACCCAAGTCATCTACCATAACCCTACTGGCAACTGACTGGGAAGACGTTCCTAGCTCGCATAGACGTCGTCAACTCCTTCTGCAACTGTCGAGTTCCTCCAGGTCTGGCCAAGTAAATAGGCAGGGAGAAAGTCGTGAGTACATTGGAATTGTACTCGCAAACCATCAAGAAAGGTACTTTGCAAGAGTGCGAGATAACAAGTGCTAGTCTAAGATGACAAGAGGGAAGAGCTAATTTCTCTAGTGGAAACAACATGTGGAAGAGAAATAGTTTCTCTTGTGGATATAGACGGTGAAAGAGAAATAGTTTCTCTTGTGGATATAGCATGTGAAAGAGAAAAAGTTTCTCTTGTGGATATAGCATGTGAAAGAGAAATAGTTTCTCTTGTGGATATAGCATGTGAAAGAGAAATAGTTTCTCTTGTGGATATAGCATCCCGACATCGCAATTGATGGAGACACTAAAGTGGTACTATGACATCTCTATATCTTTATTGAAGAGGATACTTCAAAAGATAGCTATGACATATCTATATCTTTATTGAAGAAGAGTTCCTCTACATGAAACACTAGGAGAAGTCCCCCACTTCGTTTTATTTTCACACGACCATCTCCATATGGTCGACACACACCTTTCCCGTACCCTTCCGGTACATCCAACACACATTTCCTTTGTAAAGCATTTAACAAAACAAAACTCAAGCCCAGGTTAAGGTAGGCCTTTGCAACCCGTCCATGACCGCGGACGCGACTATTCGAATAGATTTGACTCTGCAGAGTTTGCACACTTTCCCCACAACTATCCGGATACCTATCGTGTGGGCATCATCCCCGCATAACAACGTATGCCACGACGGATACCCGAACATATCCTTTTGCTTATCTCCACTGACATGAGTCCTTCCCTGCGGGCTTAACCCTTCCCGGCACCCCGGCAGCATACCTCCTTTTTGAGCGTATCTCCGGCGCCACGACAGAAGACCCTCAGTAATCGTCCGGCTATAGACAACTATAGTGTATTGCCTCCTCCAGAGCGCAACCCGGCGTCAGAGGTCATCGTGACCCTCCTAGAGAGTTGTGAAGGTGTCTCATGCTAGCTTCAACAAACTAGGGCTAAGCCCCGTGCCCACGTTGGGGTAGAGTGGTTGTGCGATAAAAGTTGGGCTGGCGTACACTTATACGCAGTGCTCCTTTAAAAACATTTTACCCACATTTTCTTTATTTGCCAACAAACCACCATATTTCTCCGAACAACCTTGTTCAAAACATTTGCTTTTCCAAAAACATACACTTGGGTAGAGTTAACTTACCCAAGGTATATTCCTCCAACATCCTTGTCCGAAAACTTTGCCTTTCCAAAACATACGCTTGGGTAGAGTTTACTTACCCAGGTTTTTCACAAACATTTACAACAAGGTAGGCCTTGAGGGGTTCCTAACCTATAGTTTCATGAGTGGAACTACTATTGCACTACGGCCATGATGAGAGTCATCACGCCATAGATGGTGTAAAAAGGGGGTAATGGAGTGGACCATACTTGCTTTAAGGTAAGCATGTATTATGACAACACAAGGAGGATTATACTTTCAGATTTGTGGTGCTAAATATACAACTTAGATAGTGGAGTATCACTATCCAACATACTCTCCAATGGGTACACGACATACTCCTCTCAAGTTGAGAATATACCAAGATCATGACATTGATACCTCTATACTACAAAGGGGGTGGATGTGGTGTAAGTTACTATCTTGAGATGGAACATGCTGAAGTTGAGCATACAAGATAACCAAGTGGAATAGCACGGCCATAATATCATGCATCCCATAACACAAGGACAATAGTGGAGTATCACCACTAGGGAGTACCCCACTTGCAATCACACATAGATGACATAAATAGAGAGAATAACACACATAGAATTAAGGTGCTTTGGACATCAACAAATGACATCCAACTAGACACCAAGTCAGAGATCAGAAGATGGCTTGCCTTGGCTTATTTGTCCCTGTACTTCATCAACTCCATCAATATAAGAATCCCAACAACATAAATAAAATCCTCGTCCGATTCCACTTCTTCTTCTTCTCCAGAATTGTTCGCATCTATCGTCGGAAAATATAAAAGGAACACAATCAATCACATTGCACCAACAAAACAAACATACAACAATCATCAACAGGGCCGGTCCTAAGATTTCGAGTACCTGGGGCGAACCTTGAATTTAGGGCCCTTAATATAACTATTAAAATAATAATAAAATATTATATATTATATCTATTAAAAGTAAATATCTAAATTATATTCAAGCGCATATTTGTTAATTTAGCAAGTCTCATCTCGCAAACTCAACCTCTCGCCTCTCGACTGGCATTTGTGGCAACCATAGGACCATCAATTAGCCGTCTCTCTTTTGTCCAGAAAATAACTGAACAATGCTAGAGCCAAATAAAGAAAATTAGGTTCGTACCTATTCATTTGAGCTTTGCCAATTACTTCCTCTCTACAAAATTAAGTGACTCCAATTTTCGAGGTTCGCGTGTAACTATACCTTTATTCATGTAAATCTAGAAAAATCTAAATCACTTAATTCGATACAGATGAACTATTGGAAATCAGCGCTGAACGAAAAAGGAAATGCGCCATTTCTTTTATTGAGCAGTGATGGTGTTGCATGTTTTCTTGAGAATACGGTGTTGGACTTTCCGGATCAGTCGGTCTCTAGCCATGGGTTGGACCCCATTTAATCCTTGGTATCAGGCAAAAGTGAAAAAACGAAGCTAACCAAGGCCCATCTAGTCAAAGGTTAAAAGGGCCCAAGATTAGTTTACTGGATAATGCTTCGTCTTGTTCCTCGGATCAGTTGTACTGTACGATAAAAAATTTCCTCTTACCTACTCTCATGGCGCCGCCGTCCGCTGCAACCTATGAATAGCTAGCTAGGACTTCGGGCCCCCTTGGTTCCGAGGGCCCGGGGCGCCCGCCCCTCCCGCCCCCCCCTCGGGCCGGCCCTGGATGAATCATCAATGAAAAGCTAACCACTCTACTAAAGCTAACGTATTGAGGACTTATAGATACTACAAAGCAACTAAAAGAGAACCCAATTTATTTACCTAGTAAAGGTATGAGAGTGCCACGACTTAGCAATTGCCTCTCTCGGTATCACCATGGCACAAGCTAAGTATCCCCAGGTAGATAACATCATAAGGAGGACAAGTGCATTAGTTGGGCAGCAAAAATATTCACAATTATAATTTGAAACGTTTTTGGAAAAGCGGGCATTCATTCTCCCTATTTTATAAAGCTTACACATCACTACACAAGAATTGGAAGCAATTGACATGCCCCACCATTTGAAAACTTAAGCAAAACAAAAGAGCTAATGTTAAGTTGCAGAGGTTTTGTTTTGCAAGCATAAAACAAAGGTTGCCCATTTCTAATAAAAGAGAAGGTCAAAGGTTCTAAAATAAATCAAAAAGTTTTGGTCCAACAACTCGTGTCATACATACACATTACTAACAGTAACAAATATGCATGAACAGAGACTAACAATATTTTTCCTAGATAGCCAGTACTAATAAAAGACTAACCCAATTGGATTCACCCAAAAAGGTTAATCCTACTATTTTAGGAATTTCTTTGAATCTGACTGTACAGAAAACAAGATCTGTAAGCCATAAATAGTAGAAAAATCCTAAAAATATGAGACTACTGGCATTTGAATGATATTTAAACAGAGATGCATACACAATTGGATTTGGGTTCAAATTGTATCCGAAACTCTGACAAATGGATTAACAAAGTTACTGCATGTCTTCACCAATTGCTTTATCTCTGGAGTTACAGAATAGATAAAGGTATAAAACTTGCTTGAGATGATCAAGAAAACATCCAGTAGTACTACCAAATTGGAATCAATCAATTTGGATCACAGATGGATTTTCGGTGATTTAAAAGCTAACAACCATGTCTGCAGAACACACAGAACAAGTTTAATTCACCAAAAATCGTACATAACTCAAAAAAATATGAGGTCAGCTGCATCTGAAAGGTATTGAATAGGTGGTTCTTACCCAGTTGGTTTCATTCAAAAATTCGTCTCCAAGCTCCTGGTTTAATTCGACAAAGTCAGATCTGACCAGATCTTGATCTGTGAACCATTTCAATTTCAGGAGGGCATTTGAAGTGAAACAAACGCCAAAAGGAAGGTACTGGAAAGGGCTTTCAGCCACAGTTTAGTTTTCTCAAAAAGGTTTTGTAAAACGGAACAAATCTAACAAACAGTGATTCTGCATGTTTACTGAACTTTATTTACCTAGGAAAATCCGTAACGAATTAGAGGATGAGACCAACGCCAAGTTGTAGATCTTTTCAATATCTATCTGTGGAACTTTGAATCACTCGATTTGGATCTGCACACGAGTTTTGGAGGATTTTAAAAAATCGTACCAGAATCTGAAACAGCAAGATAGCAGAAATTACTGCAAGGTTTTGGACGAACTTTGGTCAAGAGCTTCAGATCTGAGGATTGCTCAACCTTCTCCATGCTTGGACCAACATGCACCTGCATCAAGATCCAATCTTAGCAATGGAGGAAGAAGAAGAGGAGAGAAAACCATCTAGGATTGGGGGAGAAGAGAGTGAGAGGAATGCTCTCATGGTGAGGAGAAGCTTGAGGGAGGAGGGAGCTGCATCTTGGTCGGTTTTCCACGGCCAGGGCCGGCCATGGTAGCTAGGAGGAGCAGCAGCTCGTGGGAGAAGGAGTGGAGGGAGTGGGTGTGAGTGGAGGAAGGAGTGGAGAGTGAGAAAAATGAGAGCCAAATGGAGGGGTGTGGCCGGCCAAGGGGCTTTTATAGAGGGAGAGTGAGTTGGCTGCCTCCTTTGATTGGCTAAGGTGGGTGCCTGCCCATTTATGGATTGGGTTAGGTGGGAGGAAAAACTTGTGGAGGAAGGAAAAGAAGAGGAAGGGCTGGCCGAAAATCTTGCCATGGCCGGCTCCTTCATGTGCTACTCAAAAATGAACAAAGAGAGAGAGAGAGATGCACAACATCCATGTGAATAGATCAAGACATGATGTTGAGGAGGTAATGTCAATGAGTGATTTTGATGATGATAAGATTAGGAGTAAATACATAAAGATAGAAAGGAGTATGAGGGTGGCATGTTCGATGTGCCATGAGAATAATCTCCACCACTTTGGTTGAGACCAACTTATGATGAAGATAGTTCCCAAGGTATAGTGGATGAATAAAAGTTTTCATTAGAATCTTAAAATTGAAAAGATTGAGATTGACCACATGCAACAATGCATGAGCATGCCAAGGTAGATGGGGTGGTGATAGTGGTTTAGGCAATTGTAGAGCAAGGTTAAGAGAGATGGTGAGAGAAGTTACCATATACCCACAAGAATGAATATGGTGACATAAATTATAAATTCATGAGGTCAAGGCGATGATGGAAAAGAATATAAATTGCTCTACAAATGAGAGGTCAATTGGGAGTGGTTTGAAAGTATCAAATGATCATCCATTCGGTCAAGAATTGGAGGATGAAGGAACATTATGGGGTAGATCAGAGATGTACACCAGATGTGCAAGAGTTGTCATTTGAAATAGAACTTATTTGAAAAGTATTTGAAACACCTCAATTGTCTAGGAAAATTGGGAATGAATTCAAGTGGTATGGAATTTGAAAGTGTTGAGATAAAACTAGTTGGAACATAGGGGTTCAAAATATTCTACTTACTTTCTCAAGTAAAGTAGAGTTTTTCTCCAATGTAAAAAAATAAGCAAGAGGGAAAACAAGAAATGGTATAGGTATCATAAACAAGCCTTTTGCTAAAAAGAAAGCAATATAGAAAATAATGTTTTAGAAATCAGTACATGGTAGAAATGGGATGAAAAACAAAACCCATTTCAGTTCCTTGTTTTCCTTGAAGAAATATCTTGAAAAGATTTAGTAAAGCTAGAAGTAGTTTTGTGATCAAAACTAGAGAAGGAAAATCAATAGGATTTTTGAGAGAGAAAACTAATTTAGGGAGAAGTGTTCTCAAGGGTAGATGATGGCTACCAAATGTACCCATCATTCCCACTCTTGGTTTTGTGAAGATCTATTATATAATTAAAAGAACAAACAGCTAACGGTTTAGATTAGCTAGGAATAATGAAAGCAAAAAAGAACGGCAAGGATTAAATTCCGCACGTCCAGCCTATGTCGATCTCAATCTGCGTAGATACAGCCCTTCTCCCTCACGTCATATACATTTTTCTTATCCCTCACGTCTACAAAGCAAAGAAAATCTCCACAGCTTTGTAGCTATATCTCAACAGCAAACAACAACTCTGCCTCTTTGAATAACTTAACACGATCAAATCTCGCTCCTTCTCCCCTGGATACATGCATCTGCAGCAGCGAAACGGATCAGCACGCAGACATGCATCTACAGCTGAGCACCTTACATGCACAGCTCCACACGCCCGAGAAGAAGGCATGCATCCCACACACGTCCGGTGGAGGCGAAGCAATGGCACGATGGCCATCCGTATAGTACGAGCCCTAGCTGCTTCAACGGCTGACTATCCACATCAACGAAGCCAATATACGCCACGCCACGCTGGTATCAAACCAGAGGATCAAAAGAGGCATAGCATCGTCAATCTTTAGGTAATATCCTCTCCAACTTCATATGTGCTATGATCATTGAGTGAATCTTCAAAGGGCTGCGTGCCATGTAACGGCACAGTTCTGTCTCCGATGAGTTTCGGGCGACAACAAAAAGGTCTCTGAGAGTATAAAAATTGGTCTACCATGAGCTAGCCGTGGCGATAAGCAGTGGCAGGCCGGCGCCGAAAGGACACTCTTCGAGTGAATCTGGAAAGAGAAGTGTGACATGTAACAACACAGTATAGTCTCCGATGAGTTCCGAGAAACGACAACAAGGCGACAAGGTCAACCATGAGCAAGCCAGCAAGGCATGGCGATAAGGGAGCGCCGAAAGGCCAAGGGTAGATTGTTGATGAAAATTATACGAATGCATATTGAACTCCCGGATGATGGTTCTTAAATTTCAGGCATGGGTTCACATCGTACTTTGATTGCTCTCCGTAGTCTGGCTACCACGATTTCGTATGGTTGGTGAAGTTGGAGGCTTGGAGCCCAACGGCTCAAATTACATGCTCAGTCGGTAAGTACCTGATCGTCATGTAGTTCATGGGAGTTGAGATATGCTTGAATCAAACGGGTTATTATTTGGAGTTGAGACAACGTATGGATGAATTCGATGTAGAGGCAAATGTTAGTCAATTGGCCAGTATCCATCTGAAATTCTGAACAGTGCACAACACCGACAGCATGCGATGCAAAATTAGCCATGATGCATTGTTCCCATGCCTTTTGATTAATTTGTTGTGGTCTTGAAGATGAAATTCCATGGAGAGTATGCGAGCGACACTGAGCAAACGAAACAAACTGAAGTAGCCCGGGTATATTCTAATCAGCTAGCTAGATATACTCCTGACACTGAATTGTGAATGTAAGTAATAAACTAGCAGATTGATTTTAAATCCAATGAGAGGAGAATCCACCAGTCGTCAGTAGCGTGTGTAAGATATGCATTGCACTGGTCGGGAAGAATTAGTCGGTACGGGTATTTATGAATAATATTTTGCGGGAAATTATGAATATAAGGAGTACTTTATTAAGTAATCTTATGTGGCCAAGTATGCAACCACAAAAAAAACAGGTTGCTATAGTCATAAATCAAACTGATAAAAAGTTGCAACTAGATATGAAAATTAATTAGATGGTTGGGAGAATATGGCAGAAGACGTGTCAAAGGTAAAAAAAAACATCACCATTAAGTGTGCACCATGAGTGGGTAAAACAATTTGGTAGCTGAAGCTGAAGATTCACACGATGGTAGAGTGAAGCCTAGGTGAAATAAGTGATTAACTGGTCTCTTACATGGATGTTTGAGTGTTAAAATTTATGAGTTTCAGCTGAATTGGTACATGGCCATATTATACTGCCACGTTTGCCCCAAGAAATGGAAATCATAAGGTAGTTATGTTTATGCAGCGATGGATATTTATTCTAAGGAAACCAAATTTATAATTATATCAGGTTTCTGTATTGTTATTATCGTAAGGTGCAAATTTGAACGAGTATTCTGTTCCACGAAGTTGGTATGCTTAAATTCAAAGTACTTATTGTAATTGAAATCTCTTGGGTTTCTACACTGTTGTGATTTTAAGGTGTGAATTTCTACCCAGAAATTTGGTATGCTTATAGTCACTGCTCTTATTGTACATATTTCATATTCTTTCTTATTTAAATCCCTCCATGAATGATGCCACTACCATAACAATCTTACTTTGTTTGGTATGCTGCACAGAAAAATACCGCACTTGCAGATGGCAACTACTACCGATATTTTTGGCAAAAGAACACGAAATGGCTTCTACTCCGCTTGCTATCTACGATGGAAACAACAAGTAATGCTTACAGCCTCGGTGGCTCAGTGCCTCTATTCACGTAAAACATTATACTAATATACTTTCATGTTCTTTATTTTGCAGGCATTAGATATTTTTAGATAATAATGATTTGTGGACTACGTAACAATCTGATTTCGGTTAACTCTTCTGGGCAGATGGCAGGTAGAGTTTACTTCTTGCTTTTTTTTATTTGCTCAAAATAAATAATTTTTCATAGATCTTTAGTTCTGTCGGGGGGAAGACCCCGGGTAGGGCAATGGACGCGGAGCAGCCGGCTGGAGGCCGGCCGGCTCGCGGCAAAGGCCGGCTGAAGAACAGCCGGCTGGAGCCGTGGCCGGCTAGCCTCGGAAGCCGGCTGGCTCTAGGTCCTAGTCGGCCTGGCTACGGCCGACTTCGCAGTAGCTGGGCCGGCTTCTACAAGCCATATCCGACTGGGGTTGTATCCTCTAGACCGACTCGAGGCTGGCGAGTCTTGCAAGAGAAGGAACCGGGTAGGTGGTCCAGGTTCGAAGGTCCACGCTGACCTCATCTCCCGTAAAGTAAGGGACACTGTGGAGAAACAGTGCCACACGGCGGACAGGCCATCATGGCGCACGCCGGTCCGTACCGGCTACAGGGAATGATGGCGACAGAGACACTTCCTCTCCATACCGCTGACTCAGGCAGTCGGATGGGACAGGCTATGAGGCCTCAACGGCTACTGACGTCGACGCCTCGGGAATGAGCGGAAGCCGAAGCCGGCCAAGCCGGCCAGTAGACTGTAGGGACTTCTATGTAAAGTGTCGGCGCCTATATAAGCTGCACTATCCCCTCTCGTGTAGGGGATCGATCATTCTCACTTCACTCTAGCCTCAGCGCTGCCTGTGAGAGAGACCTTCGTCTCCCTTAGCCTCCCAGGGCAAGCCGGATACAGCTCTAGGAGCACACCGTGGGGCCCTCTGCGCCCTCGGCCGGTGTCTTCATCCGGACGGGCCTCACCATCCCACCGGCGAGCGAGTCGCTTCAGGCTTGATCTGGAGATTCGGCTCCCTCGACTGCGTCAGCGACAACGCTGGCTGCTTCGCCGACCGGCCCTTCCCTGCCGGCGGCAGCGTCATCTCCTTCGGCGGCCACGACGTCTACGTCGCCACCGTCGCACCGCCGCGCTACCCGCGGTAGGTGCTGCGCTGCGCAAGCCCTCCTCCAGGAGCCGGCGCCAGCAGCGTTCCCGCCAGCCCCTCCGTCGTGCAAGTCATGATGGTTGGCGAGGAGCTCCCCACCAAGTCCACTCGCATTCGCGGCCCCAACCTCGAGCGCAACGTCGACCCCCACGCATCCGGCTCGGGCCCAAAGGAGCCCGCGCCACCATCCCGACTGGACGAAGGCCGGGCGAAGCTGAGCTCTCCGCTCACAGCAGGCGGCGACGCCACCGCCGTCGAGGCGGACCTAGAGGCGCATCGCCAGCTCCTCCTCAAGCAGGCTGACGAGCTGGCCACTGCCAAACGCCAGCTGGAAATCACCCGGCGCGAGTACGAGCGCGCCCATGGCTTCACGCCAGGCGGCAACAACCCCAGCCGAGCCGGCATGATCCGCCAGCGAGGAGGCAGCCTAGCCGCCAAGATCGACCGCGACGGCGCAGAAGTGCCGGCTCCATCCACGGAGCTACCCGTCTACAACACCCCCGACAAGAACATCCTCGCAGCCGAAGCCGCTGCGGAAGAACTGGGCCTCCTCGAGGGAGAAGAGCTGCGCCGCCAGACGAAGCGCGTAGCTGAGCTGTGCCAGGCCGTAGCCGAGTAGACAAAGGACCCCAGGTATAGTGCTCCCAAAGCTCCTCTCGTACGCGCTGCTGCAGGCAACAACAAGGACCCCCACAGGGACACGGCCGAGTCCTCCTCCCCAGCGCCAAGCCGGCGCAAAGACTCCCGCGCCACCCACGCAGGTTCAAGCCGGACAAGCCGGCTGGACAGCGGCCACATCGGCCGCAGCCGGCCACCACCAAGCCGGAACCAGGAGCACGACTCCGAGCAGGCGGCGCCAAGGCGCCAGCATCGGCCGGCTCCAGAGCCAGCCGGCACCCGCCAGCCGGCACGTTCCCGGCTGGGCCCATGCATCAAGCCCACCGAC
Source organism: Lolium perenne (assembly GCF_019359855.2). Classification (NCBI taxonomy): domain Eukaryota; kingdom Viridiplantae; phylum Streptophyta; class Magnoliopsida; order Poales; family Poaceae; genus Lolium; species Lolium perenne. Next base: position 133,838,550 of record NC_067245.2, read on the forward strand.
GCCAGAGACCGCCTTGACCGGCTGGTCGAATCCCGCATCGCAGAAGAAGAAGGGCCAGCCGGCCCAAAGTGCTTCGGGCCCCGCATCGCCAACGAGCCCATGATGGACGGCTTCCAGCTCCCGCGCGACACCCCCAAGTACGACAGCACCGCCAAGCCGGAGGATTGGCTGCAGGATTACTCCACCGCAGTCGGCATCTCCAGGGGCAACAAGCGCTGGGCGGTGTGCTACTCCCCGCTGATGCTAGTCGGCTCCGCCCGCACCTGGCTCAACAACCTGCCAGCCGGCAGCATCAACGGCTAGCTTGATTTCGAAGAAGCCTTCATCAGCAACTTCACCGGCACCTATCGCTGGCCGGGTCGCCCCCAGCAGCTAGAGATGTGCAAGCAGGGCCCGGACGAGACGGATCGCGCGTACCTGACGCGCTGGTGCGAAATGCGCAACTCCTGCGAGGGCGTGCACGAGATCCAGGCCATCAGCTTCTTCATGGGCGGCTGTCGGCCCAACACCATGCTGTGGCACAAGCTGCGCCGCAGCGAGCCCAAGACCATGGCCTCCCTCATGGCCATCGCCGACAAGTACGCGCTAGCTGAAGAAGCCGGCAAGGCGCCGGCTGAGGCATCGCCGGCTCCCTCCATGCGGGACCACCACAGGTCAGCTGAGAACAAGCCGGCAAATGGCGCCTCCCATGGCAGCCGGCGGGACAACTACCGAGGAAAGCGGCACAGCGACCAGCCGGACCGCCGGTACGGTTCTGCCCATGTGGCAGCCGTGTCGGACAACGCGGCAGGCGGCAGCCGGCGCCAGAAGCAGGACCGGCCCTGGAAGCCGAAGTTCACGTTTGAGCAGATCCTCGACTCGCCGTGCAAGTACCACAGCGGCAAGAACCCCTCCAACCACACCACCCGCGACTGCCACTTCATGAAGCGGCTGACAAGCGGCGAAACTCTCCCGCCTCCACCCCCGCCCCATCCAGCCGGCGGGCCGGGTGGCCAAGCCGGCGCAGAGAACGCCAACCTCGAGCACCACGAGGCTAACCAAGTGCAGCACGGCCGCTACCTAGCCGAAGATGCTACCTACATCATCTTCACCTCCGAGCCCGAGGACAAGACGAGCCAGCAGAGCCGTTCCCTCGAGGTCAACGCGGTCATACCGCCGGTCCCCCAGTACCTAAACTGGTCAGAGCAGGCCATCACCTTTGATCGCCGCGACACACCGGCTGTCCTTCCGAAGCCGGGCAGCTACGCCATGGTCCTCGACCCCACCATTGGCACAACCCGGCGCAGCGTGCGCTTCTCGCGCGTCCTCATCGACGGGGGCAGCAGCATCAACATCCTCTACCGCGACACCGCCCGCAAGCTAGGCATCCAAGAAGCCGAGCTGCGTCCCATCCCCACTGTCTTCCATGTCATCGTGCCGGGCCATTGCTGCCAGCCGACTGGCCGGATCACGCTGGAGGTGATGTTCGGGAAGCCGGATCACTTCCGCACCGAGAAGATCGAGTTCGAGGTGGTGGACCTCGTCAGTCCCTACCACGCGCTCCTAGGCCGCCCAGCCGTGACCAAGTTCATGACGGTGCCCCATTATGGGTACCTGAAGATGAAGCTGCCTGGCCCAAAGCGGGTCATCACCGTAGCCGGCGACTATCGCCGCTCCATGGACTGCGCCACGTAGAGCTCCAAGATGGCTCAGACGCTGGTCATCGCCACCGAGAAGCAGCTCATCCATGACACTGTCCCCTTGGCCAAGGCCGCGCAGACTGACATGCCAGCTGCAGGCAACCCGGCTGGGACGACTCACTTCCAGCCGGCCAACAACACCAAGAAGATCCTGCTGGACCCGGCGTAGCCGGACAAGTACGTCACCATCGATGCCGGCTTGAACAGCAAATAGGAAAGCGAGCTCACCAGCTTCCTCCGTGAGAATCGGGACATCTTCGCATGGACTCCAAGAGACATGCCGGGTGTGCCGAGGGAGTTGGCTGAGCACCACCTCCACGTCCGGCCTGAAGCCAAGCCGGTGAAGCAGCCTCTCAGGCGCTTCATCGAGGAAAGAAGGAAGGCCATCGGTGAAGAAATCGCCCGGCTGCTGGCAGCCGGCTTCATCATGGAAGTACTACACCCGGACTGGTTGGCGAACCCTGTCCTGGTCCTGAAGAAGAACGGCTCCTGGCGCATGTGTATCGACTACACCAGCCTGAACAAGGCGTGCCCGAAGGACCCCTTCCCCCTGCCGCGCATAGATCAAGTCATAGACTCGACTGCCGACTGTGAACTGTTGTCTTTTCTAGATGCCTATTCAGGCTACCACCAGATTCCTTTGAATCCGGATGATCAAATAAAGACTTCGTTCATTACCCCGTATGGGGCTTATTGCTACACGACTATGCCGTTCGGCTTGAAAAATGCAGGCGCCACCTACCAAAGGTGCATGCAAAAATGCTTGCAGGATCAAATCGGCAGAAACGTTCACGCATACGTGGATGATGTCGTTGTAAAGACCAAGGAGACGACTACCCTCCTTGATGATCTGAGAGAGACCTTCACCATTCTGCAAAGATTTCGGATGAAGCTCAACCCGGCCAAGTGCACGTTCGGCATGCCATCCGGCCAACTCCTTGGCTACCTCGTCTCTCAGCGAGGGATCGAAGCCAACCCGGAGAAGATCAGTGCCCTGGAGAAGATGGAACTGCCGCAGTGCCTCAAGGACGTCCAGAAGTTCACAGGTTGCCTGGCCTCCTTGAGCCGCTTCGTCAGCCGGCTGGGGGAGAAGGCACTGCCCCTGTACCAATTGCTGAAGAAGTTGGACAAATTCGTCTGGTCACCGCAGGCGGATGAAGCCTTCCGTGACTTAAAGCGCGTGCTCTCAACCGTGCCCATACTCGCAACGCCGGCTTCAATGGAGCCGATGCTGTTGTACATCGCTGCCACCAACCGAGTGGTTAGCGTCGTCCTGGTGGTGGAGCGCAAAGAAGCCGGCAGAGAGCAGCCGGCTCAGCGCCCAATCTACTACCTCAGCGAGGTGCTTTCCCAGTCGAAGCAGAACTATCCCCACTACCAGAAGGTCACCTACGGCGTGTACATGGCGGCCAAGAAGCTCAAGCACTACTTCCAAGAGCACCCCATCAAGGTGGTCGCCACAGCACCCCTGGCGGAAATCATCGGCAGCAAGGACGCCAATGGCCGGGTTGCCAAATGGGCCCTGGAGCTAGCCGCCCACACCATCCTCTATGAGGCACGCACGACCATCAAGTCGCAGATCCTCGCGGACTTCTTCGTCGACTGGGCCGAGATGCAATACTTGCCGCCTGTGCCGGACTCCACACACTGGAAGCTGCACTTCGACGGCTCGAAGATGCGCAACGGCTTGGGAGCCGGCATCGTCATCACCTCTCCCAAGGGAGACCGGCTGGACTACGTCCTGCAGATCCACTTCGCCGCATCCAACAATGTGGCGGAGTACGAAGCGCTCATCCACGGGCTGAAGCTGGCCAAGGAGATAGGCGTGCATCACATTCTTTGCTTCGGCGACTCTGACTTGGTTGTACAGCAAGCATCTGGCGACTGGGACGCGAAGGACGCCAACATGGCCTCATACCGCTTCCATGTCCAGCAGTTATCCGGCTTCTTCGACGGCTGTGAATTCCACCATGTGCCACGAGCAAACAACGAGGCGGTTGATGCCCTATCCAAGATTGGCTCAACCCGGCAAGCTATTTCGCCGGGCGTTGCCCTGGCGGTTCTCAAGAAGCCGTCCATCACACCGTCACCGGACTCGGATTCAATATTCGTGCCGGCTGACCCGGGGGCTGCTCAGCCGAACCCGGGGGCTTCATCGCCCAAGTCGGGGGCTTCAAAGCCAAACCCGCCGGCTTCCATGCCGAACCCGGGGACTTCTCAGTCCAACCCGGGGGCTTCATCGCCAAACTCGGGGGCTAGCAAGCCGAACCCGTCGGCTTCCAAGCCGAACCCGGTGACCAAGCAGTCGAATCCGGAAGCTCCCACGCAGGAGGCCCTGTTGGTTAGCGTATTCGAGATAAGATGCGTACCTTCATGGGCACAAGATTTCCTCTCCTACCTCACCGACGGTGTGTTGCCTGATGACAGAATCCAGGCCAGGCAGATTGAGAGAAGGGCCAAGGCCTATACCATCATCAACCACCAGCTGTACAAACGCAGCGTAAGTGGGGTGTTCCAGCAGTGCGTCGAGCCAGCTGAAGGGATTGAACTCCTACGGGAAATCCACCAAGGAGAGTGCGGACATCACGCCTCCTCCAGAGCCATTGATGTAGCCCCGGTCACCGACGTTGCTACACCAAGACCATCAAGTGCAACCCCGCCTATCGTCGACGCTACACCATGGCCAAAGAGTCCCCCAAGTGGACCTTCAACCCTAAACCACGCTACACGCGACAAGGTGAACTCCTTCCTCTCGATACTCGACCTCGTCAATACCTTGAATGGAATGCTACCTCATATAGGTGTGCTACATATCAGTAGGTACAAGAATCATCGAGGAACCGGAGAGGAGGAACACCCATGGTGCAAGGAAGCGAGGGAAGGGAAGAGGAGCCATTCATCATGGTGCAAGGAAGAAGGAAGAAGAAGCAGAAGAAGGAGAAGGGCTCCAGCCGCCAGCCACGACAAGGCCGGCACTGCCGCCCCCTGACGCCGGCACTGCCGGCCCAACCTGCTGAAGACGCCACGGAGACCAGGCCGGCACTGCCGCCCCATCTTCCCCGGCACTGCCGGCCCCACCGGCACTGCCGCCCCAAACACGCCGGCACTGCCGGGCCCCTCGAAGTCAACTTCATCCCAACCGTCTATTTATCATCTATGGTCACCACTCCTTTATTGTAATGCCCCTTTTACCCCTGGACGGATCTGGGCCTATATATACCTCTCTCCCCACCTCATTTAGGCTTAGACAAGATGATAGCTTAAACATGGATATGAGCTTTGTCTCCCTAGGGTTTCATCCCTCTGTAATCAAGGCAACCCTTGTTGTTGATCTAGATCTGTGAGTGAGATTCTAGTGCGAGCACTCTCTCTCCCTCTCCGATCTCCTTCTCCAACACCGGTCTCTCTCCTCGGAATTCTACCGCGGTCTCTTCCGTAGGAGATTCTATCGGCGTGGTCCATCGAGCCACGGGGGTAAGTAATCGGTTGTATCGGGTAGGTGTGCGTGCGTGAGTTCCTCGTGTTCTTCGTGTTCATCGTGTTCTTCGCGCTCTCCCTCTCCTTCCCCTTTGGATTTCGGGTCAACCGCGAGATCGGGCCACACACGGGGTCTTAGACCTCATCATATGGTATCAGAAGCCTTTGGTTTCCGCGGATTTGACCCTCCACCCACCCAATTTCGTTTCTAGAAAATTTCCCAAAAAAAAAATAGCCCTAATTTGCCTTTGGTCGATCTGTGATTTTGTTGCGTTTTGAGTGGTTTTGATCCATGGATTTGATGTTCCTATGGTAGATCTACATCTCCACCAAATTTCACTGTCAAACTCCTTCTATTTCTCCGCGAATCGACGATTTTCTGCTCAATTTTCCGCCCCCGTGTTCGTCCAGTTCGTCCTGTTCGAGCTCGACCGGCACTGCCGGCCTCGTTTCACCGGCACTGCCGGCCCACCGGCACTGCCGGCCCGACCTGCCCGGCACTGCCGCCGCTGGCCTCCTCCTTCCTCCGCTCACCTCGCTCGCGCACAGCAGCCGTTCCGCCCTTGCTCCAATCGCCCAAGGCCGCCGCCTCCAACCACTCCGCCCCACGCGCCCAGGCTCCACGCCAGACGCCGCGCGCCCCTGAAGCAACCGGCCAAGCCGCTCCCGCTGGCCCCGCCCGCCCGACTGCCACACCACCAGCTGCCACGCCCCAAGCTGCACCAGCTCGGCCCGGTCGCAGCGCCACCACGCGCCCACCCCACGCGCGCAAAGCCGCCCGCCACAAAGCTGCCGCTCCACCAGGGCCCTGCATCGCGCGCAAGCACCACCCCGGCACTGCCGTGAGCCGCAGACCGGCACTACCGCCGAACACACCCCGGCACTGCCGGCCACATCACAGCGGCACTGCCGGCCCTGACTGTCTAGGCTGTTTCAGTTTCGTTCAGTTCTAACTCCACTTTTTGCCCCAAATTTTGACAACTTTCCGGCGTCCGTTTGACTCCAAACTTTCCCAGTTAGCCCTTTTCATATTGACTCTAATTTTGACACCATTTCCTAAATTTTTGGACTCCGAAATTTTGCCACCTTCGATCGCTCGTCGTGACCCAAATTTTCGGGCATTAACTTTTTTTTTGCTCGGTTTCCGTTTTGGAGTGCAAGGATTGTCTATCGAGCTTCCGCGTCTACATCAACATCGCGGCGACACCTTCGGCACCCCGGACTCCGGCGCAACTACGACACCATCGTCGCCATCATCGCAAGTTGTGTGTTCCGACACCGCCTAACATATTCATCTAGGTATAACTTGCTCCTAACCTTGTAGCCCCTCTTCCTTTTGCGATCTATCCTATCGAGCATTGCTTATCAAGTGTTGCGAGACATTGCACGTGGCCCCGATTGTGAGGTGTGTGTGTCGTGTGGAGTAAAGCTTCTAAGCAAAAACTCGTGTGGCAAGATAGCAAAAGCGAGCTAACGCTAACATAGTGCGAGAAAAAGCCGCCAAAACACAAAAAGAGCAAAAGAGTGCAAGTGCCACCATACATATACAAAAGAGTGTCTAGTGCCACCAAATACAAAAGAGAAAAAGCTTTTAAGCAAAAGAGAGAAAAGAGAAGAGAGGCCGCGTGTGAATCTTGTTGTCTCTCAAGTTGCAACCAAAGCTTTGATCTCTTCTTGTGTTAGTGTGACACCGAGCACCCTTGCTTAAGGGCTTCTTACACTTTTCCGCTCATTCCTTGGTCGCACTAACCCCGTTCATCTCGTGTGTGCGTTCCATATCCTTTCCGTGTTTATAGTGATCACCATTTGGACATTTGATTTTTGGAGCTTACCCACTCTTAACAACAAACTTGATTTCGGATTTTGACTTTTGGCTTTCCACCACACTCACCTACCACCATATTTGCTAGCTTTTGCGTGTGTCTTTGTGTGAGTGCCCGATACAATTGATCTTGACCTCGGCTTGTTGGATCGCCCCGATCTTATCACACCACGGTAAGGGCGCGAGGTAGTGTTCTTCCACTAACATCCACCATATAGATATTGTCGTGCTAACATGTATAGCGACGGAGACGACACGGAGGAGTACATGGAGTACTTCGAGGAGGATGCCTCCTCAAGCACCGCGGATGTGGAGGAACATGTGGAGCTCGACACCGACTCTAGCTCCACAAGCATCATCGGCATGTCCGACATCGAGGAGCTCTACATCGACAATGGCTCCTCATGCATGGACGACATGGTGGAGCACCACCTCGAGGACGACATGGACGACATGGTGGAGGACCACCCCGAGGACGACATCGACGAGCTCTACATCGACAATGGCTCACCACTCATGGATGACATGGTGGACCAACGCCACGAGTACGACATCGACACCATGGCGGAGCCTCACCTACGCTCCACGATGAGCAAAGACGATGCTCCCAAGTACACCTACATCGCCAATGGAGCTACATATGAAGATAGAGGACCTCCAAGATGGCACCATCATATGGAGCATCAAGAGCGTCCTCAACATGATCGCCATCGACACACTTCTCCGAGCTCTACAAGGCGCCACCATGAGAGTGCTTATGCACAAGATCATCGACATCACGGACATCATATGGAGCTTCAAGGGCGTCCCCAACATGATCGTCATCGACACTCTTCTCGAAGCTCCACAAGGCGCCGCAAGCAACATGCCACGTCGCATGAGCCATCATCTAGGCATGGCAAGGACCGTCATCGACATGCGTCACCACATGAGCTTCGCCGCCACAAGCCACCTCATGATCGCCATCGACCAACATCCTCTAAGGATCATCGACGACACTCCTCAAGACATGGTGATGATGCACGAAGACGAGAGCCTCGACATGAAGGCGACAAACACCATGATAGGGTGTCCACCACTACAAGGACGGCAAGTACACATCGCGCATACCTTCCTCAAGAGGCGACTTCTACCTCTTGCGCCACCACCACAATGGCCCCTACCTCGTCACATGCCTATGGACTCCGGTGCTACAAGTGCAAGCAACAAGGCCACCCTCCACGGGAATGTCCCAATCTCCTATGTGAGGTGTGCAAGGCCAAGGGTCACGTGGCATGGCAATGCACAACGCCAAGCGCCAAGAAGCTCTACTTCGACGAGCTCAATGCACAAGTCTCCAAGATGCCTATCGCGCCCACACTTCAAGATGAAGATCGCCAAGGTCAACTCAAGGTTGATGTGGATTCGAGCCTAGCTCTCTACTACACCACGACGCCACCACTTGAGGACGACTTGGGAGGCGATGGAGTTGAGCATGGTGAGCATGGGATTCTCCCTTCACCTACGGAGGCGCATGGAGTTGAGATGGTTGAGCATGGGAACTTCCCTTCAACCAAGGAGGCGCATGGAGATGAGAAAGTCGAGCCTACTCCCATATGCTTGATTGATGAGTTGGTACCAATCCCATGTGAGCATGAGAGCCACCTAGCCCACTTGAGCGAGAGTGATAGTGAGTTGAGTGACTACTACTCCACATGTGAGTTTGAGTGCTTCCAATTGGAGGACATGAGTGATACACAAAGTGAGTTGAGAGAGGTAGATGGTAGGTCCATGGAGGACATCACATTTGCTAACACCTTAACCTCTCCCTCTTTGTTGTCTCCTTGTGTTGCACTAGGTTCCGAGGAGGACGAGTTCCCGATCATGGAGACGATGTACATGGTGCATGACGACGATGATTTCTCACCATGCTTGCTCCAAGATGGACATGTCGACCACATGGATCCTCCTACTTCCACCACACCTACTTCAAATGAGTCGCCCGACAAAGGTAACAACATAGGTGTTGGTGATGCCATGATCCCACTAGTGGACATGATGACTTATGAGCGCATGCATGATCTTGATGATCCATTTTCTACGTCACATGCTACCTTCATGTTCCCATGTGATACTTTGCTTGACAACATTGTTGATCATGTGGATTTGAGTGCTTGTGATACCTTGAACATGCCATGCTATGAGAGCTTTAATTTCTCCACCATTGCTTGCAACATGTCGACCACTTGCTCTTTACCATGTATTGCTTGCAATGACAATGATAATGATGACATTAGCTTCCGCATGCTTTGCCCAAAATGCTTACACCATTCCATGATCCTTGCATCCGAGATTGTGAACAATTGCTCTTTCTTATGCTTGGTATGCAAGAAGGCTTATTTCATTGTCCACGAGATGGCCCCCATAGCCTTCTCACTTGTTGATGATCATGAGTTGCCACATGCCATGAATGCACCTTCTTGCCATATGCACCATCGCCATGCATTTCATACTATCTTGATTGACACTAATGGTGATGTGCACAAGTCTTGGAACATCATGATGGATGATGTGTTCCTCTACCATGCACACACGCTTTTTGTTTCCTCTATTGTGTGTATAGGTACCCGAATGACAACTTCCACCGCTACGGAGCATGAGCTCACGAAACGCGCAATTGAGAGCTACCCCAACACGGACGAGATACATGATCCAACCCATGGGATTCACGCCAAAGGGTATGTTCCCAAACGCCTTCGCCCTCGTGTGTTTCCGGCTTGTCTTGTCGAGCTTCCGGTTTGGACCAATGCCTCGTCACCTCTTTTGCTTCTTATGCAACATATCTTGACACATCTTGTTGGCACAATGGTTGTTGTATGTCTTGATGCTTTCATCATACACTTCGAGAATCTCAAGGACCATGTTATACATGTGAGAGACACCTTATGCATCTTGTGCCACATGTCATTCATAAAGTTGCTCTTCTTTGGATTTCTCATTTCATCTTTGGCAATTGAAATGGATTCTTTGACACTTGAGGATACCCATACTTGGCTCACGCCAACCATACTCTCCCAAGCTAGAAGTTTCCATCTCTTTGCCATTGCACATAACAATTTTGCCCCAAATTTTGCCGCCGACACTTGCCTTTTGTTTGTTCCACTTGTTTGGGACAATGCTACACCACACATTTTTGACACCTTACAACTCTTACATGCACAAATTTTTGCCCTTCCACATGTTGGATACACCCACACTCTTTTGGTTCCCATTTTTGCCAAATGCCTCTTGGAGCTTTCCCTTCGCAAGTGGTTTTTCTCCAAGTTCTTCTTCGACCGCGACTACCCAACTCTACAAGGGACAACCGTCATGGACTACCTCTTCGATGAGGAGGAACAAGAGTCGAGGACGACTCTTCCCCAAGGGGGGGGAGATGATGTAGCCCCGGTCACCGACGTTGCTACACCAAGACCATCAAGTGCAACCCCGCCTATCGTCGACGCTACACCATGGCCAAAGAGTCCCCCAAGTGGACCTTCAACCCTAAACCACGCTACACGCGACAAGGTGAACTCCTTCCTCTCGATACTCGACCTCGTCAATACCTTGAATGGAATGCTACCTCATATAGGTGTGCTACATATCAGTAGGTACAAGAATCATCGAGGAACCGGAGAGGAGGAACACCCATGGTGCAAGGAAGCGAGGGAAGGGAAGAGGAGCCATTCATCATGGTGCAAGGAAGAAGGAAGAAGAAGCAGAAGAAGGAGAAGGGCTCTAGCCGCCAGCCACGACAAGGCCGGCACTGCCGCCCCCTGACGCCGGCACTGCCGGCCCAACCTGCTGAAGACGCCACGGAGACCAGGCCGGCACTGCCGCCCCATCTTCCCCGGCACTGCCGGCCCCACCGGCACTGCCGCCCCAAACACGCCGGCACTGCCGGCCCCCTCGAAGTCAACTTCATCCCAACCGTCTATTTATCATCTATGGTCACCACTCCTTTATTGTAATGCCCCTTTTACCCCTGGACGGATCTGGGCCTATATATACCTCTCTCCCCACCTCATTTAGGCTTAGACAAGATGATAGCTTAAACATGGATATGAGCTTTGTCTCCCTAGGGTTTCATCCCTCTGTAATCAAGGCAACCCTTGTTGTTGATCTAGATCTGTGAGTGAGATTCTAGTGCGAGCACTCTCTCTCCCTCTCCGATCTCCTTCTCCAACACCGGTCTCTCTCCTCGGAATTCTACCGCGGTCTCTTCCGTAGGAGATTCTATCGGCGTGGTCCATCGAGCCACGGGGGTAAGTAATCGGTTGTATCGGGTAGGTGTGCGTGCGTGAGTTCCTCGTGTTCTTCGTGTTCATCGTGTTCTTCGCGCTCTCCCTCTCCTTCCCCTTTGGATTTCGGGTCAACCGCGAGATCGGGCCACACACGGGGTCTTAGACCTCATCAGCCATAGTGGCCAAAGCTTTCCGGCACGGTTTTTACTGGCCAACTGCGCTCAAGGACGCAGAAGAACTGGTGAAGAAGTGCAACGGTTGCCAACGCTTCGCAAAGAAGAGGCACTCGCCGGCTTCCGCCTTGAAAACCATCCCCATCACCTGGCCATTCGCCGTATGGGGCTTGGATATGGTGGGCCCGTTCAGAACAGCGCAAGGCGGCATGACACACCTCTTGGTGATAATTGACAAATTCACCAAGTGGATCGAAGCCAAGCCGATCAAGAAGCTGGACGGCTCCACAGCCGTCACATTCCTCAAGGAGATCATTGTGAGATACGGCTACCCCCACAACATCATCACCGACAACGGCAGCAACTTCGCCCAAGGCATCTTCTCTCGCTATTGCGAGGAAATGGGGATCCGGATGGCTCTAGCGTCCGTGGCGCACCCGGAGTCCAATGGGCAGGTGGAGAAGGCCAACGGCTTGATCCTAGCCGGCATCCGGCCCCGGCTGGTGGAGCCGCTCGAGCGAGCAGCCGGCTGCTGGATTGAAGAGCTGCCCAATGTATTGTGGAGCCTGCGTACAACGCCAAACCGCTCAGTCGGCTTCACACCATTCTTCCTCGTATACGGGGCCGAAGCCGTCCTGCCGACTGACATCGAGCACGACGCGCCAAGGATCAAGCTCTACACAAAAGCTGAAGCTAAAGAAGCTCGCGAAGATGGAGTCGACCTGGTCGAAGAGGCCCGATTGCTGGCCGTGTCCAGATCAACCATTTACCAGCAAAGCCTTCGATGCTATCACAGCCGGAAGGTCCAGCCCTTAGCATTCCGAGAAGGAGACCTAGTGGTCCGGCTGATCCAATGGACAGCCGGACAGCATAAACTGTCATCCCCATGGGAGGGTCCCTTCATCATGAGCAAGGCAGTAGGCAACGATTCCTACTATCTCATAGATGCCCAAGAGGCCAGAAAGAACAAGCCGGACAAGGCTGAAGAGGAGACTAAACGTCCCTGGAATGTCAACTTGCTTCGCCCATTTTATACTTGAGAGCAGGAATGTATGTATCCTTGTACTCCTTTTGTAAGCTATGAAAAAGCAAGCGCCAAGAGCGCCGTTTCCGACAAGTTTTTCGCGTACTTTACTTTATTCCGCCGATTGGCTAACACCCTCTCACGCGGCCGGCTTAGTAACGTGATCCGGTTTCCGACAGCCGGCTTCCGATCCAGCTACAGACCGCAACCCGGCTGTCCGGCTGGCGGGAGTAAGTGCCTAGGGAGCCGGCACGCGAAAGACGGCTAAGAGAAAGAGTGAAAGCGAATTGACTTGCAAACTTTCATAAAAGTGCCGGATTGCCGAACTCGGCTCGTTCGACTGAAATACTATCGGCCCCACCCAGCGGCCCGCTCTTGATCCGGCGACGGATCGCAAGTCGGACGTACGACCGGCAAGAGCAAAGCCAAAGAGTGGGGCGGATGGGAAAAAGCGAACAAGTCGGAAGAAAGCAAGCCGGCACACAAATGATTAACAAACACATTAAAGTGTGCCTTAATAAAAGGATAATGAATATTCATACATATGCACCCGGCATTCCGGGGATTTAACGAATTGTCTTGCAAAAGCAACTTCTAAGACAGGTACATTTAAGCACCGGCTGGAGCAGGACCAGCCGGAGGAGCATCAGCGGAGCCGGCTGCCGGGTCATCCTCAGGCATGTCCTCCGCCTCTTCATCTTCAGCCTCCTCGCCTTCGTCTTCAGACGGCGGGCTCGGATCTTCGATGAAGACGCCCTTGTCGACGAAGTCGGCAATGACGCAGGCTCGGGCCAGGCGAGCAGTCTTGTCTTCCGCTGAGAGCGCATCCTCCACGCCGGCTCGCCGGCACTCAAGCTAGTCGAGGCTGACCTCGTTGTACCAGGAGAGCACGAAGGACAGCGCCATGTCGGCCCCTGCGCACGCAGCAGATTCCCTCCAGTCGAGGAAGCGGTCAGGCGCCTTCTCCAGCCGGGTGATGAGGTTGGCAAGGTCCTGCGGTAGAGTCTCAGTCGGCCACAGCAGCCGGATCAACTCTTCCGCCGCCTTCCGGAGCTCCCAGCCGAGCTTCGTGACGTGCTCGACGCGGGCGGCCATGGACGCCAAGTAATCCTCCATGGTGAAGTACTCGGCGCTGCCGTCGCCGGTTTCCCGCCTCCGGGCATCGCGCGCAGCACCAATGGCTGCTAGCGCCGCCTCCTGCGCCTCGGGGAACGCCGCTGCAAAGAAGAAACATGTCAGAAGTCTATCAAAGCCGGAAAAAGCTGAAAAATGCAAACTTTCGAAGTCCTAAAGTAAGACTGGCTGCAGCCTACACGAACCGACTGCCCCCAGCCCGAAGATGGAGATTCCGAAGCTCTATGATGTAGCCCCGGTCACCGACGTCGCTACACCAAGACCATCAAGTGCAGCCCCGCCTATCGTCGACGCTACACCATGGCCAAAGAGTCCCCCAAGTGGACCTTCAACCCTAACCCACGCTACACGCGTCAAGGTGAACTCCTTCCTCTCGATACTCGACCTCGTAGATACCTTGAATGGAATGCTACCTCATGTCGGCATGTTATATGTCATTAGGTACAAGAGTCATCGAGGACCGGAGAGGAGGAACACCCATGGTGCAAGCAAGCAAGGGAAGGGAAGAGGAGCCATTCATCATGGTGCAAGGAAGAAGGAAGAAGAAGAAGAAGGAAGGAAGAATGAAGGAAGAAGGAAGGAAGAGGAAGAAGAAGCGGGAGGAGGGAGGCCGGCCGGTCACAGGCCCGGTTGACCGGCCCCCTGACCGGCCCACCCGGTCACAGGCCCGGTTGACCGGCCCCCTGACCGGCCCGGCCGGTTTTCGACCGGAACGACGACCGGTGCCATCCGGACGCAATCCCGGGGCTCCCGAAGCCTCGCCCGATCACCGCCCGGTCCAGAATCCGGTTGTGAACCGGATGGGCCGGTCCCAGGCCCGGTCAGACCGGCCCTGTGACCGGATTCATCGGGTTTGACCCACCAACTTGTACCTTTTCGACCCATGCTGCCTTGTATGCCTATATAAGCCCCAAGGTCGTCCCCTTACCTCTTTAGACAAGATGATAGCTTAAACATGAAGATGAGCTTTGTCTCCCTAGGGTTTCATCCCCTTTGTATCAAGGCTACCTATGTTGGATGATTGGATTTGGTGTGTGAGATTCTAGTGTTTCCCACTCTCTCTCCCACTCCTAGATTCATCTCCCTCACCAATCTCTCCGCTCGGAATTCTACCGCGTGTCTCTTCCGGGTTGATTCTATTGGCGTGGTCCATCGAGCCACGGGGTAAGTATCGATTGTATCGGGTTGGTGTGCGTGCGTGAGTTCATCGTGTTCATCGTGTTCATCGTGTTCTTCGCGTTCTCCCTCTCTCCCTCCTTTGGATTTCGGGTCAACCGCAAGATCGGGCCACACACGGGGTCTTAGACCTCATCATATGGTATCAGCAGCCTTTGGTTTCCGCGGATTTGACCCCCCACCCATCCAATTTCGTCTCTGAAAATTTTCCCCAAAAATCCCCAAAAATAGCCCTAATTTGCCTTTGGACGGATCTGCGATTTCGTTGCGTTTTGAGTGGTTTTGGTCCATGGATTTGGTGTTGGAGTGCTTGATCTACTATCTCCCCAACTTTTAGCCCCAATTCCATCGTTTCCCCTCCGATTTGGTCGTTTTGGCTTGGTTTTCGTGAAGAACAGGAGAGAGAAACTGCGTCCCGGTTGAGAATCCGGTCAACCGGGCTGCAGACCGGCCGGGCCAGCCCAGAACCCGGTCGACCGGCCGTGTGACCGTCCAGGCCGGTCCCAGGTCCGGCCCAACCGGCCCCTGGACCGGGCGCCACCCTTCCACCTCCACCGCCGACCACCGCCACTCCTCTCCTCCGCCGGCAAGCACCGCCATCATCCCCAACCACCGGCAAACACCACCGCGGCCCCAACAAACACCGCCGCATCCGCAAGAGCATCGACACCACCACCACCGGCCTACCACCGCCACCACCGCCAAGCTACTTTGACCGTTTTCTTCCGCTAACTTGTGTTTGCTTGTTCCGGTTTGAGTGCCTTGTTTGTGACACTAACCCGCAGCTCCGAAGCAAGCGACGACATCCTCGGCACCCCGGACTTGCAAACGTACTCTTGACATCACCGCCTTCATCGCAAGTTGTGTGTTCCGACACCGCCTAACATCTAGGTATAACTTGCATTCCCCTTGTAACCCCTCTTCTTTTGCGATCTATCCTATCGAGCATTGCTTATCTAGTGTTGCGAGACATTGCACGTGGCCCCGCATTGTGAGGTGTGTGTGTCGCGTTGAGTAAGGCACCCAAGCAAACACTCGTGTGGCAAGATAGCAAAAGCGAGGCTACCGCTAACATAGTGCGTGAAAAAGCCCCAAAAACACAAAAAGAGTGCGAGTCGCACCATACATCCATACATCAATACATCCATACGCCCATACATACAAAGTGTCCATGTGCCACCAAAGATACAAACGAGTGCAAGTGCCACCATATACAAAAGAGTCATAAGCTTTTAAGCAAAAGAGAGATAAGAGAAGAGAGGCCACGTGTGAATCTTGTTGTCTCTTCGTTTGCAACCAAAGCTTTGATCTCTTCTTGTGTTAGTGTGACACCGAGCACCCTTGCTTAAGGGCTTCATACACTTTTCCGCTCATTCCTTGCTCGCACTAACCCCGTTCATCTCGTGTGTGTGTTCCACATCTTTTCCGTGTTTATAGTGATCATCGCTTTGACATTTGAAATTTTTTGGATTTCCACCACTCTTAACAACAAACTTGATTTCGGATTTCGTCTTTTGGCTTTCCACCACACTCACCTACCACCATATTTGCTAGCTTTTGCGTGTGTCTTTGTGTGAGTGCCCGATACAATTGACTTTGACCTCGGCTTGTTGGATCGCCCCGATCTTATCATACCACGGTAAGATTGCGAGGTAGTGTTCTTCCACTAACATACACCATATACATACCATCGTGCTAACATGGATAGCGAAGATGAGGATACGGAGGAGTACACGGAGCACTTCGAGGAGGATACCTCTTCAAGCACCGCGGATGTGGAGGAACATGTGGAGCTCGACACCGACTATGGCTCCGCGAGCATCACCGACATGACCGACATCGAGGAGCTCTACATCGACAATGGCTCCTCAAGCATGGACGACCTGGTGGAGCACCACCTTGAGGACGACATCGACGAGCTCTACATCGACAATGGCTCGTCAAGCATCGACGACATGGTGGAGCAATGCCACGACTACGACATCGACACCATGGCGGAACCTCACCTCGACTCCACCTTGAGCAACGCCTATTTGGCCAATGGAGCTACATATGAGGATAGAGGACCTCCACGATGGCACCATCATATGGATCATCAAGAGCGTCCTCATCATGATCGTCATCGACACTCGTCTACGAGCTCCACAAGGCGCCACCATGAGAGTGCTTATGCACAAGATCGTCGACTTCAAGTACACCATATGGAGCATCAAGAGCGTCCCCATCATGAGCGTCGTCGACACTCTTCTCCAAACTCCACAAGGCGCCGCAAGCAATATGCCAAGTCGCATGAGCCATCATCTAGGCATGGCAAGGACCGTTATCGACATACGTCACCACATGAGCTTCACCGCCACAAGCCACTTCATGATCGCCATCGACCAACACCTTCCACGAGTCTTCGACGACACCACTCAAGCCATGGTGATGATGCACGAAGACGAGAGCCTCGCCATGAAGGCGACAAACACCATCATATGGTGTCCACTACTACAAGGACGGCAAATGCACATCGCGCATACCTTCCTCATGAGGCGACTTCCACCTCTTGTGCCACCACCACAATGGCCCCTACTTCGCCATACACCTATGGACTCCGATGCTACAAGTGCAAGCAACAAGGACACCCTCCACGGGAATGTCCCAATCTCCTATGTGAGGTGTGCAAGGCCAAGGGTCACGTGGCATGGCAATGCACAACGCCAAGTGCCAAGACGCTCTACTTCGACAAGCTACAAGCACAAGTCCCCAAGATGCCTATTGCGCCAACACTTCAAGATGAAGATCGCCAAGGTGAACTCAAAGGTGAAATTGAGCCGAGCCTAGCTCTCATCAACACTACGGCGCCACCTCTTGAGGATGACTTGGGAGGCGATGGAGTTGAGCATGGTGAGCATGGGATTCTCCCTTCACCTACGGAGGCGCATGGAGTTGAGATGGTTGAGCATGGGAATTTCCCTTCAACCAAGGAGGCGCATGGAGATGAGAAAGTCGAGCCTACTCCCCTATGCTTCATTGATGAGTTGGTACCAATCCCATGTGAGGATGAGAGCCACTTAGCCCACTTGAGTGAGAGTGATAGTGAGATGAGTGACTTCCACCCCATATGTGAGTTTGAGTGCTTCCGTTTGGAGGACATGAGTGATACACTAAGTGAGTTGAGAGAGGTAGATGATAGGTCCATGGAGGACATCGCATTTGCTAACACATTAACCTCTCCCTCGTTTGTGTCTTCTTATGTTGCACTAGGTTCCACGGAGGACGAGTTCCCGCTCATGGAGACGATGTACATGGTGCATGAAGATGATGATATCTCACCATGCTTGCTCCAAGATGGACAAGTCGACCACATGGATCCTCCTACTTCCACCACACCTACTTCACATGAGTCGGCCTACAAAGGTAACAACATAGGTGTTGGTGATGCCATGATCCCACTAGTGGACATGATGACTCATGAATGCATGCATGATCTTGATGACCCATTTGCTACGTCACATGCTACTTTCACTTTCCCATGTGATGCTTTGCTTGATAACATTGTTGATCATGTGGATTTGAATGCTTGTGATACCTTGACCATGCCATGCTATGAGAGCTTCAATTTTCCTACCATTGCTTGCAATATGTTACCTACTTGCTCTTTCACATGTATTGCTTGCAATGACAATGATGATATTAGCCTCCGCATGCTTTGCCCAAAATGTTTGCACTACTCCATGATCGTTGCATCCAAGATTGTGAACAATTCCCCTTTCTTATGCTTGGTATGCAAACATGCGTATTTCATTGTCCACGAGATGGCCCCCATAGCCTTCTCCATTTTTGATGATCATGAGTACCCACATACCACACATGCACCTTCATGCCATTTGCACTATCGCCATGCATTTCATACTATCTTGCTTGACACTAATGGTGATGTGCACAAGTCTTGGAACATCATGATGGATGATGTGTTCCTTTACCATGCACACACACTTTTTGTTTTCTCTTTTGTGTGTATAGGTACCCGAATGACTACCTCCACCGCTACGGAGCACGAGCTCACGAAACGCACAATTGAGAGCTACCCCAACAAGGACCTAACCCGCGGGAATCACACCAAAGGGTATGTTCCCACAAGCCTTCGCCCTCGTGTGTTTCCGGCTTGCCTTGTCGAGTTTCCGGTTTGGTCCAACTCCTCGTCGCCTCTTTTGCCTCTTTTGCAACATATCTTGACACATCTTGTTGGCACAATGATTGTTGTATGTTTTGATGCTTTCATCATACACTCCGAGAATCTCAAGGACCATGTCATACATGTGAGAGACACCTTATGCATCTTGTGCCACATGTCACACAAAAAGTTGCTCTTCTTTGGATTTCTCATTTCATCTTTGGCATTTGCAATGGATTCTTTCACACTTGAGGACACTCATACTCGGCTCAAGCCAACCATACTCTCCCAAGTTCGAAGTCTCCATCGCTTTGCCATTGCACATAACAATTTTGTCCCAAATTTTGCCGACGATACTTGCCTTTTGTTTGTTCCACTTGTTTGGGACAATGCTACACCACACATTTTTGACACCATACAACTCTTACATGCACAAATTTTTGCCCTTCCACATGTTGGATACACCCACACTCTTTTGGTTCCCATTTTTGCCAAATGCCTCTTGGACCTTTCCCTTCGCAAGTGGTTTTTCTCCAAGTTCTTCTTCGACCGCGACTTTATCCCTCTACCACAACATGGGACACCCGTCATAGACTACCTCTTCGATGAGGAGGAACAAGAGTCGAGGACGACTCTTCCCCAAGGGGGGGGAGATGATGTAGCCCCGGTCACCGACGTCGCTACACCAAGACCATCAAGTGCAGCCCCGCCTATCGTCGACGCTACACCATGGCCAAAGAGTCCCCCAAGTGGACCTTCAACCCTAACCCACGCTACACGCGTCAAGGTGAACTCCTTCCTCTCGATACTCGACCTCGTAGATACCTTGAATGGAATGCTACCTCATGTCGGCATGTTATATGTCATTAGGTACAAGAGTCATCGAGGACCGGAGAGGAGGAACACCCATGGTGCAAGGAAGCGAGGGAAGGGAAGAGGAGCCATTCATCATGGTGCAAGGAAGAAGGAAGAAGAAGAAGAAGGAAGGAAGAATGAAGGAAGAAGGAAGGAAGAGGAAGAAGAAGCGGGAGGAGGGAGGCCGGCCGGTCACATGCCCGGTTGACCGGCCCCCTGACCGGCCCACCCGGTCACAGGCCCGGTTGACCGGCCCCCTGACCGGCCCGGCCGGTTTTCGACCGGAACGACGACCGGTGCCATCCGGACGCAATCCCGGGGCTCCCGAAGCCTCGCCCGGTCACCGCCCGGTCCAGAATCCGGTTGTGAACCGGATGGGCCGGTCCCAGGCCCGGTCAGACCGGCCCTGTGACCGGATTCGTCGGGTTTGACCCACCAACTTGTACCTTTTCGACCCATGCTGCCTTGTATGCCTATATAAGGCCCCAAGTCGCCCCCTTACCTCTTTAGACAAGATGATAGCTTAAACATGAAGATGAGCTTTGTCTCCCTAGGGTTTCATCCCCTTTGTATCAAGGCTACCTATGTTGGATGATTGGATTTGGTGTGTGAGATTCTAGTGTTTCCCACTCTCTCTCCCACTCCTAGATTCATCTCCCTCACCAATCTCTCCGCTCGGAATTCTACCGCGTGTCTCTTCCGGGTTGATTCTATTGGCGTGGTCCATCGAGCCACGGGGTAAGTATCGATTGTATCGGGTTGGTGTGCGTGCGTGAGTTCATCGTGTTCTTCGTGTTCATCGTGTTCTTCGCGTTCTCCCTCTCTCCCTCCTTTGGATTTCGGGTCAACCGCAAGATCGGGCCACACACGGGGTCTTAGACCTCATCACTCTAAAAGTAAGCCTGGCGGCAGCCGGCAAGAACCGACTGCCCCCAGCCCGAAGATGGAGATTTCGAAGTAAAAGAAAAAAGACTGGGGGTAGCCGGCACGAACCGACTGCCCCCAGCCCGAAGATGGAGATTCCGAAGCACTAAAAGTAAGCCTAGCGGCAGCCGGCAAGAACCGACTGCCCCCAGCCCGAAGATGGAGATTTCGAAGTAAAAGAAAAAAGACTGGCGGCAGCCGGCACGAACCGACTGCCCCCAGCCCGAAGATGGAGATTCCGAAGCTCTAAAAGTAAGCCTGGCGGCAGCCGGCAAGAACCGACTGCCCCTAGCCCGAAGATGGAGATATCGAAAAAATTAGTTTATGTCGCCGGCTGCCAACCTAAGCCGGCAGCCGACAGCCGAAAGCCGGCAAGGGGAAAGGAAGAAAATGCAAACTTACCCGCCAAGCCGCGGTCCAGCGTGCCAATTTCCTCCACCCACCGCTTGGCGGTGGCCGACAGCTCCTCAGACTTGGCGGTCACCTCCTGGCGAAGCGCAAGCCGCTGCTGATCCACCTCCTCCAGCCGCTTGCTCAGGCCCTCCACCTTCTCCTCCTCAGCCTTCTTGAGGGCGGCGAGCTCCTTGAGGTGGTTATCCTCAAGCCGGCGCAGCCGCGTCAGCTCCCCCTCAGCCACCTTCAGCTTAGCGGCAGCAGCCCGACCCGCCTCCTCGCTCTCGGCGCATTGGGCGCGGGCGGCACGAAGGTCTGCCTCCAGCTGCGGAACTCGGGTGGCTTCAGCTGCAAGTCGGCAAGAAAAGCCGTTAGCCGAGTGAAATCAAAGAAAAAGAAGTCAAGTCAAAAGAAAGAAAACCCTACCCTTGGCGACCTCCAGCTCACGAGCCAAGCCGGCTCGCTCAATCTTCGCCTTGTGGTAGTGGATCACCACCTGGTTGTACTAGGCGGTGCGTCGCTCCATTACCGTCTAAGAGAAACAAAGTCAGATATCTGCGAAGCCCGGACCGGCTCCAAGCAGCCGGCCCATGCCTTGGAGGGCTACCAGGATAACAACAAAAAGTTGCAAGAGATAAGATGAAACACATACCTTGCTAGCCTCCTCTAGCTTTGCCAGGTTGGCGGCGGTCTCAGCGGCCCTGGCCTTGAGATTGGCACGGAAGCCGGAGTAGAACATCTTCATGGGCGCCACGCCTGGATTCCCCTCCCGGCTGGTCACCTCGCAGGCGTCCGCGTGATGCCACGCATTCTCCATGGTGCCAGCCGAGCCAAGGCTGGAGTCGGAGGCGGACGCCACGTTCAGTAGCCGGGCGCCCTTGGCCACGTGAAGGCCTTCAGGCGGCGCCGACGGGGCCTCCGTCCTCACCAACGCCCGGGAGCCGGTGTCTCTCAAGCACGCCGGCTCGTCCCTGGCCGGCTCCTTCCCAGCCGGCTCCTCCCTCGACGGCTCCGAAGATGGAGGCGGCGCAGTCGAAAGAGTCGGCCCGGTGGGAGCCGCCGTCTCCGGTGCCTGAGGCGCTCCCTCCGGGCTCTCCTCCAACACCATGACGCTGGGCGCGGCACCGCCGATCCCAGTATTAGGCGGCGCAGCCCCGCCAGCTCCGGCTCCGGTCGCAGGCGGCATACCCCTGCCGGCTCCAGCCGCCGGCTCCAGAAATCGAGCGCGGCGCGGAAAAAGGTCGTCGAGAGTTGGCCGGCGTGCCGGCTCACCCTGGGCGCCGCGGTCAAGCGCCGTAGGAAGAGGTACAGCTGAAGAAGACGACCCCGCGGGGGGCGGCACGATGATGACGGGCGGCGTAGGCGCACGCGCCGAAGATTGCGGCATCGACTCCCTCCTCTGCCGCTGGAGCGGCGATACGACGCGCGTAGCCGGCCGAGAGCCGCCGCCCTAGGTGAACTTTATAGGAGCCCTAGTCGGACAAACAAGAAAAGATAAATATAGAAAGAAAGGAAAGAAAAGGAATCAAACAACGAAGAAAAAGACTTACCCGGCTTGCTCTGGAACCTTCTTGGGCCCCAGCCGGCGCTGCTTCTTCACCTTCGCCTCCAAGGCGGCGGTGGAGCGGTCGCCGACCCGCTTTTTCCCCTTGGGCGCCGAAGTCGCCGAGGCGCCAGGCGGCCTCATGCGCAGGGGCACCGCGGGGATCGGCCCCGTGGCGGACGTCGCCGGCTCGTCCTCCTCCCGCTGCTCTGGCGAAGGAGGCGGATTGTGCTCCCCTTGGCCGCCTTGGTCGGGCACCTGCGGCAGCTCGTCGTCACCGGCTTGATCGCCGGCTTGGTCAGCCGGATCAGCATGATCCGGCGTCCAGACCTTCTACGCCAGGTCGCCGTCCTCAAGGCCCTGGCGGTCGAAAAGCTAAAAGACAAAACAAAGGGTATGAGTAAGCCGGAAGCCGTAAGCCGCAAGTCGGAAGTCGGCCAAAATAGAGAAACTTACCAGTTCAGGCGGCGTCTCCCGGTTGAAGGGCGCCAGCCCCCAGTTCCAGTTATCCGGCAGGTTGGCCTTTGTGGCGTTGTTCACCCGGCGAGCCACCTGGGCCTTGGAGAGCTCCACCTTGGAAGTCCGGGTCGGATCAAACCGGCCGGACATGTGCCCGATCTTGTGGGTGCGCAGCTGGAGCGGCAACACCCGGCGCTCGGTGTAGGTGCAGAGGAGGTCCTCGGCGCTCAGCCGGCCCCCACTGACGCAGCCCCCCAGGAAGTCCCACAGCTGGTTCACCTCTGCGTCCGGGTCCGTTGTCCTGGCGTTGTGGCCCCAGTTGATCCGGCCGACTGGCGGCGCCGGGTTGTACTCTGGCAGGTTGATCCGGTCGAAGGCCGGGTTCTCGTTCCGCACGTAGAAGAACGACATCTGCCAATTCTTCACCGAGTCCACCGTCGGGATCTTCGGGAAGGGCGTGCCCGGGCGGGAGTAGATCGAGGCGGCGCCGCAGGACCGCAGGTGGCCGTCGGTCGTCTGCGCCTTGATGAAGAAAAGCCTGAAGGAGATATGCCCTAGAGGCAATAATAAAGTGGTTATTATTTATATCTTTATGTTTATGATAAATGTTTATATATCATGCTAGAATTGTATTAACCGAAACATTAGTACATGTGTGATATGTAGACAAACAAGAAGTCCCTAGTATGCCTCTTAAACTAGCTTGTTGATTAATGGATGATTAGTTTCATAATCATGAACATTGGATGTTATTAATAACAAGGTTATGTCATTGTGTGAATGATATAATGGACACACCCAATTAAGCGTAGCATAAGATCTCGTCATTAAGTTATTTGCTATAAGCTTTCGATACATAGTTACCTAGTCCTTATGACCATGAGATCATGTAAATCACTTATACCGGAAAGGTACTTTGATTACACCAAACACCACTGCGTAAATGGGTGGCTATAAAGGTGGGATTAAGTATCCGGAAAGTATGAGTTGAGGCATATGGATCAACAGTGGGATTTGTCCATCCCGATGACGGATAGATATACTCTGGGCCCTCTCGGTGGAATGTCGTCTAATGTCTTGCAAGCATATGAATGAGTTCATAAGAGACCACATACCACGGTACGAGTAAAGAGTACTTGTCAGGAGACGAGGTTGAACAAGGTATAGAGTGATACCGAAGATCAAACCTCGGACAAGTAAAATATCGCGAGACAAAGGGAATTGGTAATATATGTGTATGGTTCATTCGATCACTAAAGTCATCGTTGAATATGTGGGAGCCATTATGGATCTCCAGATCCCGCTGTTGGTTATTGGTCGGAGTGAGTACTCAACCATGTCCGCATAGTTCTCGAACCGTAGGGTGACACACTTAAAGTTGGATGTTGAAATGGTAGCACTTGAATTATGGAATGGAGTTCGAATATTTGTTCGGAGTCCCGGATGAGATCCCGGACATCACGAGGAGTTCCGGAATGGTCCGGAGAATAAGATTCATATATAGGATGTCATTTTATGTGAAATAAAATGTCGCGGAAGGTTCTATGGAAGGTTCTAGAAGGTTCTAGAAAAGTCCGGAAGAAACCACCAAGGAAGGTGGAGTCCACAAGGGACTCCACCTCCATGGCCGGCCAGCCCTAGATGGGGTGGAGTCCCAAGTGGACTCCACCATAGGGGCCGGCCACCCCCACATGGGAGGTGGGAATCCCACCTTTGGGTGGGAGTCCTAGTTGGGCTAGGTTTCCCCCTCCTATGGAAGGTTTTGGTTTCGGGTCTTATTCGAAGACTTGGACACCAACACTTGGGATCCACCTATATAATGAGGGGCCAAGGGAGGGGGCCGGCCACCCCCAAGACCATAGCTTGGCCGCCCCCCTTGAGTGGCCGGCCACCCCCTCCCAAACCCTAGCTTTGCTCCTCCACTTCATATTGCCCGCGTAGCTTAGCGAAGCTCCGCCGGACTTCTACACCGCCACCGACACCACGCCGTCGTGCTGTCGGATTCAAGAGGAGCTACTACTTCCGCTGCCCGCTGGAACGGGGAGATGGACGTCGTCTTCATCAACAACCGAACGTGTGACCGAGTACGGAGGTGCTGCCCGTTCGTGGCGCCGGAACCGATCGTGATCAAGATCTTCTACGCGCTTTTGCAAGCGGCAAGTGATCGTCTACCGCAGCAACAAGAGCCTCATCTTGTAGGCTTTGGAATCTCTTCAAGGGTGAGACTCGATACCCCCTCGTTGCTACCGTCTTCTAGATTGCATCTTGGCTTGGATTGCGTGTTCGCCGTAGGAAAATTTTTGTTTTCTATGCAACGTTATCCTACGGTGGTATCGAGCCGTGTCTATGCATAGATGGTTGCACGAGTAGAACACAATGGTTTGTGGGCGTTGATGCTCTTGTTATCTTTAGTTTGAGTACTTTGCATCTTTATGGCATAGTGGGATGAAGCGGCTCGGACTAACTTTACATGACCGCGTTCATGAGACTTGTTCCTCGTTCGACATGCAACTTGTATTGCATAAGAGGCTTTATGCGGGTGTCTGTCTCTCCTACTATAGTAAAGATTCAATTTACTCTTCTATTGAAAACATTAGTATCAACGTTGTGGTTCATGTTCGTAGGTAGATTAGATCTCTCTCGAAAACCCTAAACCACGTAAAATATGCAAACCAAATTAGAGACGTCTAACTTGTTTTTGCAGGGTTTGGTGATGTGATATGGCCATAATGTGATGATGAATATGTATGAGATGATCATTATTGTATTGTGGCAACCGGCAGGAGCCTTATGGTTGTCTTTAAATTTCATGTTGAGTAGTATTTCAAAGTAGTTGTAATAGTTGCTACATGGAGGACAATCATGAAGACGGCGCCATTGACCTTGACGCTACGCCGACGATGATGGAGATCATGCCCGAAGATGATGGAGATCATATCCGTGCTTTGGAGATGAAGATCAAAGGCGCAAGAACAAAAGGGCCATATCATATCACATATGAACTGCATGTGATGTTAATCCTTTTTATGCATCTTATTTTGCTTAGATCGCGACGGTAGCATTATAAGATGATCCCTCACTAAAATATCAAGATAATAAAGTGTTCATCCTTAGTAGCACCGTTGCCAAGTCTTGTCGATGGGAAGCACCTCGTGATGATCGGGTGTGATAGATTCAATAAGTACATATAACGGGTGCAAGACAGTTTTGCACATGCGGATACTAAGGTGGCCTTGACGAGCCTAGCATGTACGGACATGGTCTCGGAACACGTGATACCGAAAGGTAGAGCATGAATCATATGGTTGATATGATGAACACTTTGAGTGTTCGCCATTGAAATCACACCTTTTCTCGTGATGATCGGGTTTAGGTGCGGTGGATTTGGTTCGTGTGATCACTAAGACAATGCGAGGGATATTGTTTTGAGTGGGAGTTCACTTAGGTTTTTAATTATGTTGAATTAAAATTTGAACTCAATTTGTCATAAACTTAGTCTAAACTATTGCAAATATATGTTGTAGAGATGGCGTCCCCAATCAATTTTAATCAGTTCCTAGAGAAAGAGAAACTTAAGAGCAACGGTAGCAACTTCACCGACTGGTTCCGTCATGTGAGGATCTTCCTCTCTGGCGGAAATCTGCAATTTGTGCTTGATGCACCGCTAGGTGACCCTCCTGCAGAAAATGAATCCGATGAAGTAAAAGCTGTTTACGCGACTCGGAAAACTCGGTACTCTCAAGTTCAGTGTGCCATCCTGTGCAGTCTGGAATCCGATCTTCAAAAACGTTTTGAGCACCATGATCCTCATGAGTTGATGAATGAGCTGAAAGCTATATTCGAGACTCATGCGGCAGTGGAATGCTATGAAGCATCGAAACATTTCTTCAGCTGTATGATGGAAGAAGGCAGCTCCGTTAGTGAGCACATGCTCGCCATGACCGGGCATGCGAAGAAACTCAGTGACTTGGGAATAGTGATTCCTAACAGACTGGGGATTAATCGTGTCCTTCAATCACTGCCACCAAGTTACAAGAACTTTGTGATGAACTACAATATGCAGAACATGAACAAGGAGTTACCTGAACTTTTTGGCATGCTAAAAGCTGCTGAGATTGAGATCAAGAAAGAGCATCAAGTGTTGATGGTCAACAAGACCACCAGTTTCAAGAAACAGGGCAAGTCTAAGGGAAAATTCAAGAAGGGTGGCAAGAAAGCTGCCACGCCTCCTATGAAACCTAAGAACGGCCCTAAGCCTGATGCTGAGTGCTATTACTGCAAGGAGAAGGGACACTGGAAGCGTAATTGCTACCAGTATCTGGCTGATCTGAAGAGCGGCCTTGTCAAGAAGAAGAAAGAAGGTATATTTGATATACATGTTATAGATGTTCATTTCACTGGTTCTCGTTCTAGTACCTGGGTATTTGATACTGGTTCGGTTGCTCATATTTGTAACTCGAAACAGGAACTAAAGAATAAACGACAACTGCTGAAAGATGAAGTGACGATGCGCGTTGGAAACGGATCCAAGGTCAATGTGATCGCAGTCGGCACACTTCCTCTACATCTACCTTCGGGATTAGTTTTAAGCCTAAATAATTACTATTATGTACCTGCGTTGAGCATGAACATTATATCTGGATCTTGTTTAATGCAAGACGGTTATTCATTCAAGTCTGAGAATAATGGTTGTTCTATTTTTATGAATAATATCTTTTATGGTCGAGCACCACAAAAGAATGGCTTATTTCTATTAGATCTCGATAGTAGTGATACGCATATACATAACATTGATGCTAAGCGAATTAAACTTAATGATAATTCTACTTATATGTGGCACTGTCGTCTTGGTCATATTGGAGTGAAACGCATGAAGAAACTCCATACTGATGGATTACTTGAATCACTTGACTTTGAGTCACTTGATAGATGCGAAGCATGTCTAATGGGTAAAATGACAAAGACTCCATTTTCTGGTATGATGGAGCGAGCTACTGACTTATTGGAAATCATACATACAGATGTATGTGGACCAATGAGCGTAGCATCGCGCGGTGGTTATCGTTATGTTCTAACCTTCACAGATGATCTGAGTAGATATGGGTATATCTATTTCATGAAACATAAATCCGAAACTTTCGAGAAGTTTAAGGAATTTCAAAGTGAAGTAGAAAATCAACGTAACAAGAAGATCAAATTTCTACGATCTGATCGTGGAGGTGAATATCTGAGTTATGAGTTTGGCATGCATTTAAAGAAATGCGGAATACTTTCACAATTGACACCGCCGGGAACACCTCAACGAAACGGTGTGTCCGAACGTCGTAATCGAACTCTCTTAGATATGGTTCGTAGTATGATGTCTCTTACAGATTTGCCGTTATCATTTTGGAGTTATGCATTAGAGACAGCCGCATTCACTTTAAATAGAGCACCATCAAAATCCGTAGAAACGACACCGTATGAATTATGGTTTAATAAGAAACCTAAGCTGTCGTTCCTGAAAGTTTGGGGTTGCGAAGCCTATGTAAAGAAGTTACAACCGGACAAGCTAGAACCCAAAGCGGAGAAATGCGTCTTCATAGGATACCCTAAGGAAACTATAGGGTACACTTTCTATCACAAATCCGAAGGCAAAATCTTTGTTGCTAAGAACGGAACCTTTCTTGAGAAAGAATTTCTCACTAAAGAAGTGACTGGAAGAAAAGTAGAACTTCGATGAGATTGATGAATCTATACTCGTTGATCGAGTAGCGCAGTGCGGAAGTTGTACTGTACCGCCTACACCGGCAACGAGAGGAAGCTAATGATAATGATCATGAAACTTCGAACGAGGAAACTATTGAACCTCGCAGATCGACAAGGGAACGTGCCACTCCTGATTGGTATGATCCTTGTCTAAATGTCATGATTGTAGATAACAATGATGAGGACCCTGCGACGTATGAAGAAGCGATGATGAGCCCAGATTCCAACAAATGGCAAGAAGCCATGAAATCCGAAATGGGATCCATGTATGATAACAAAGTATGGACTTTGGTAGACTTACCTGATAGCCGAAAGGCTGTCGAGAATAAATGGATCTTCAAGAGAAAAACAGATGCTGATGGTAATATTACTGTCTATAAAGCTCGACTTGTCGCAAAGGGTTTCCGACAAATTCAAGGAGTTGACTACGATGAGACTTTCTCACTGTAGCGAAGCTAAAATCTGTGAGGATTTTGTTAGCAATAGCTGCATTTTTCGATTATGAGATTTGGCGAGATGGATGTCAAAACGGCGTTCCTTAATGGAGACATTGAGGAAGAGTTGTATATGGTACAACCCAAAGGTTTTGTCGATCCTAAAAATGCTGACAAAGTATGCAAACTTCAGCGTTCAATCTATGGACTGAAGCAAGCATCAAGAAGTTGGAACCGACGCTTTGATAAGGTGATCAAAGACTTCGGGTTTATACAGTGTCATGGAGAGGCCTGTATTTACAAGAAAGTGAGTGGGAGCACTGTAGCATTCCTGATATTATATGTAGATGACATATTATTGATCGGGAATGATATAGAACTATTAAGCAGTGTTAAGGGTTATTTGAATAATAGTTTTTCAATGAAAGACCTTGGTGAAGCATCATATATATTAGGCATCAAGATTTATAGAGATAGATCAAGACGCCTAATAGGGCTATCACAGAGTACATATCTGGACAAGATTCTAAAGAAGTTTAGAATGGACGAAAGTAAGAAAGGGTTCTTACCAATGTTACCGAGCAAGGTATTGAGTAAAACTCAAGGACCGGCTACGGCGAGAAGAAAGAGAAAGGATGTGTAATATCCCCTATGCCTCGGCAATAGGATCTATCATGTATGCCATGCTATGTACTAGACCGGATATAGCACATGCTGTTAGTTTGACTAGCAGATATCAAAGTGATCCAGGAATGGAACACTGGACAGCGGTCAAGAATATCCTGAAGTACTTGAAAAGAACTAAGGATATGTTTCTTTGTTATGGAGGTGACCAAGAGCTCGTTGTAAACGGTTACACCGATGCAAGTTGGAACACTGATCCCGATGACTCTAAGTCACAATGCAGGTACGTGTTTATATTGAATGGTGCTGCGATGGCTGGGCAAGCTCGAAGCGGTGCACGGTGGCGAAGTCTTCAACAGAATCAGAGTACATAAGCGGCTTCGGAGGCTTCATCGAAGCGGTATGGATGAAGAGGTTCATTGTAGAGCTCGGTGTGGTTCCTAGTGCATTGGACCCATTAATCATTTATTGTGATAACATGGGTGCCATCGCCAATGCACAAGAGCCAAGGTCACACAAGAGGCTGAAGCATATCAAGCTGCGTTACCACTCGATTCGCGAGTACATCGAAGATGGAGAAGTAAAGATTTGCAAAGTACACACTGATCTGAATGTAGCAGATCCGTTGACTAAAGCTCTCCCTAGGGCAAAGCATGACCAACACCAGAATGCCATGGGTGTTAGGTATATTACAATGTAATCTAGATTATTGACTCTAGTGCAAGTGGGAGACTGAAGGAGATATGCCCTAGAGGCAATAATAAAGTGGTTATTATTTATATCTTTATGTTTATGATAAATGTTTATATATCATGCTAGAATTGTATTAACCGAAACATTAGTACATGTGTGATATGTAGACAAACAAGAAGTCCCTAGTATGCCTCTTAAACTAGCTTGTTGATTAATGGATGATTAGTTTCATAATCATGAACATTGGATGTTATTAATAACAAGGTTATGTCATTGTGTGAATGATATAATGGACACACCCAATTAAGCGTAGCATAAGATCTCGTCATTAAGTTATTTGCTATAAGCTTTCGATACATAGTTACCTAGTCCTTATGACCATGAGATCATGTAAATCACTTA
This sequence comes from Lolium perenne, assembly GCF_019359855.2. Classification (NCBI taxonomy): domain Eukaryota; kingdom Viridiplantae; phylum Streptophyta; class Magnoliopsida; order Poales; family Poaceae; genus Lolium; species Lolium perenne. Next base: position 133,869,531 of record NC_067245.2, read on the forward strand.
TACCGGAAAGGTACTTTGATTACACCAAACACCACTGCGTAAATGGGTGGCTATAAAGGTGGGATTAAGTATCCGGAAAGTATGAGTTGAGGCATATGGATCAACTGTGGGATTTGTCCATCCCGATGACGGATAGATATACTCTGGGCCCTCTCGGTGGAATGTCGTCTAATGTCTTGCAAGCATATGAATGAGTTCATAAGAGACCACATACCACGGTACGAGTAAAGAGTACTTGTCAGGAGACGAGGTTGAACAAGGTATAGAGTGATACCGAAGATCAAACCTCGGACAAGTAAAATATCGCGAGACAAAGGGAATTGGTAATATATGTGTATGGTTCATTCGATCACTAAAGTCATCGTTGAATATGTGGGAGCCATTATGGATCTCCAGATCCCGCTGTTGGTTATTGGTCGGAGTGAGTACTCAACCATGTCCGCATAGTTCTCGAACCGTAGGGTGACACACTTAAAGTTGGATGTTGAAATGGTAGCACTTGAATTATGGAATGGAGTTCGAATATTTGTTCGGAGTCCCGGATGAGATCCCGGACATCACGAGGAGTTCCGGAATGGTCCGGAGAATAAGATTCATATATAGGATGTCATTTTATGTGAAATAAAATGTCGCGGAAGGTTCTATGGAAGGTTCTAGAAGGTTCTAGAAAAGTCCGGAAGAAACCACCAAGGAAGGTGGAGTCCACAAGGGACTCCACCTCCATGGCCGGCCAGCCCTAGATGGGGTGGAGTCCCAAGTGGACTCCACCATAGGGGGCCGGCCACCCCCCACATGGGAGGTGGGAATCCCACCTTTGGGTGGGAGTCCTAGTTGGGCTAGGTTTCCCCCTCCTATGGAAGGTTTTGGTTTCGGGTCTTATTCGAAGACTTGGACACCAACACTTGGGATCCACCTATATAATGAGGGGCCAAGGGAGGGGGCCGGCCACCCCCAAGACCATAGCTTGGCCGCCCCCCTTGAGTGGCCGGCCACCCCCTCCCAAACCCTAGCTTTGCTCCTCCACTTCATATTGCCCGCGTAGCTTAGCGAAGCTCCGCCGGACTTCTACACCGCCACCGACACCACGCCGTCGTGCTGTCGGATTCAAGAGGAGCTACTACTTCCGCTGCCCGCTGGAACGGGGAGATGGACGTCGTCTTCATCAACAACCGAACGTGTGACCGAGTACGGAGGTGCTGCCCGTTCGTGGCGCCGGAACCGATCGTGATCAAGATCTTCTACGCGCTTTTGCAAGCGGCAAGTGATCGTCTACCGCAGCAACAAGAGCCTCATCTTGTAGGCTTTGGAATCTCTTCAAGGGTGAGACTCGATACCCCCTCGTTGCTACCGTCTTCTAGATTGCATCTTGGCTTGGATTGCGTGTTCGCCGTAGGAAAATTTTTGTTTTCTATGCAACGTTATCCTACAAAGCCGGCTCCAAAAGTCGATGTCTAGCCACAAGCCAGCGTAGCCCTCCATGAAGGCCACGTAGCAGCTGAGGAGGACGCAGGCGTTGGCCGGCAAGTGATGAGGCTGCAAGCCGAAGAAGTCCAAGAAGTGGCGGAAGAAGTTTGAAGCCGGCAGGCCCAACCCTCGATCGAAGTGCGCCCTGAAGACCACACGTTCGTCGGGGTTCGGCATGGGCTCCAGCTCTTCGTCAGGCACCCTCGTGATCACCTCCGGCGGAATCCGGCGGAGGCGCACAAGACGCTCGATGTCGTCCTCCCGCATGTATGAACCCCTCCAAGAACCACTTGGTTGGGCCATCGATGAGGACGAAGACGAAGAAGACCAAGAAAGGGGAAACGGCGAGGAAGAACCACGAAACGGCGGCGACGGCGGTGGCGAAGAGCGTACCGTGGACACGCGCGGCCCAGTGGCGCCGGATCGACGGAGTAGCGCCGGTGGCTCGGCGGAGGAATGCCGAAGCTGATGCCCGCCAGAGTTCGCCAGGGAGACGGTGAAGAAAATGCGTCGGAGCGATGAAAAGCTCGAGCGAAGAAGAGGAACGGAGCGGGAGCGCGACGAGGAAGAAGATGGCACAATGGCCGCCTCGATGCCTCCCCCGCGGCATTTATAGCCACCTGCCGCGGGCGGTTGGTCTCCAAGTGGCGGACGTGGGCCACGATCTCAGGATTAATTGCGCATTAACGCTCCCCACGACCGCAACGGTTACCGGAAACTGCCACACCACGTCTCCCACAACCGCACCGGATCCGGAGGCGACAATGATGTGACCAGACGAAGCGGCAGCAGCAGCCAAACGTTAGACCAGTCAAGTCGGGCGTAGGGCCCGAGGCGGCGGAGACTCCGGCGCACCCAAGCCGGAGCCGGACATTAAATTCAATCCGGCTCCAAACTCTCCTAGCAAGGCGGAGACGTCGCCAATACTTGTGAAAAAGCAAAAGCTGCAGAAGCGAAAATAGCGTCCGTCTAGAAGCAGCCGGACAAAACGAGCCGGATGAGGGCGCAGCCGGCTGAATGGAAATTCTCAGTCGGCCCCTCCGAGTGCCGCCAAACATATTCGAGAGATATCTGAAGCCAGGAAAACCTGCCTAGGTCCCTCTTAACGTAGGACCTTGCCAGCTTCGGGGGCTAATGTCGGGGGGAAGACCCCGGGTAGGGCAATGGATGCGGAGCAGCCGGCTAGAGGCCGGCCGGCTCGCGGAAAAGGCCGACTGAGGCCGGCCGGCTCGCGGCAAAGGCGGCAAAGGCCGGCCGGCTCGCAGCAAAGGGCGGCCGGCTCGCGGCAAAGGCCGGCTAGCCTCGGAAGCCGGCCGGCTCTAGGTCCTAGTCGGCCTGGCTACGGCCGACTTCGCAGTAGTTGGGCCGGCTTCTACAAGCCATATTCGACTGGGGTTGTATCCTCTAGACCGACTCGAGGCTGGCGAGTCTTTCAAGAGAAGGAACCGGGTAGGTGGTCCGGGTTCGGAGGTCCACGCTGACCTCATCTCCCGTAAAGTAAGGGGCACTGTGGAGCAACAGTGCCACGCGGCGGACAGGCCATCATGGCGCACGCCGGTCCGTACCGGCTACAGGGCATGATGGCGACAGAGACACTTCCTCTCCATACCGCTGACTCAGGCAGTCGGATGGGACAGGCCATGAGGCCTCAACGGCTACTGACGTCAACGCCTTGGGAAGGAGCGGAAGCCGAAGCCGGCCAAGCCGGCCAGTAGACTATAGGGACTTCTATGTAAAGTGATGGCGCCTATATAAGCCGCACTACCCCCTCTCGTGCAGGGGATCGATCATTCTCACTGCACTCTAGCCTCAGCGCTGCCCTGTGAGAGAGACCTTCGTCTCCCTTAGCCTCCCAGGGCAAGCCGAATACAGCTCTAGGAGCACCATTGTACTGTGTGATCACCATATACACTCATAGCAGGAGTAGAGGTGTTACCTCCACAGGAGGGCCTCGAACCTGGGTACGTCGACCGTGTCACTCGTCCCCATACCCGCATCCGGATACCGCCATGAGACCACTAGGAACCACCTTCATTGGCCATCCTATGGCATATGCCTTGACGATACCACGACAAGTTCAACAATAATTAACATGATTATTGGTATTGAGATCTCCTATAAACCAACCAACCAACCAACCAACCAAGCCTTTCAGTCCCAAACAAGTTGGGGTATGCTAGAGTTGAAACCCATAAGATCTCGAAGCCAAGTCATGGTTCCGGAACGTGGATAGCTAACTTCCACGCACCCCTATCCATGGCTAAATCTTTGTCGATATTCCAAACCTTCAGGTCTCTCTTAACGGACTCCTCCCATGTCAAGTTTGGTCTACCACGACCCCTCTTAACATTCTCATCACGCTTTATCCGTCCGCTATGCACTGGCGCTTCCGGAGGCCTCCGTTGGATATGTCCAAACCATCTGAGACGATGTTGGACTAGCTTCTCTTCAATCGGTGCTACCCCAACTCTCTCCCGTATATCGTCGTTCCGTACACTTAACTGTTGGATATGCTGTCTCTTCGTTGGCCAACACTCAGCGCCATACAACATCGCAGGTCGGATAGCTGTCCTATAAAACCTGCCTTTTAGCTTTTGTGGCACTCTCTTGTCACAGAGTACGCCAGAAGCTTGGCGCCACTTCATCCAACCAGCCTTGATTTGGTGGCCCACATCTTCATCGATATCGCCATCCTTCTGCAACATGGACCCCAAATATCGAAAAGTGTCTCTCTCCGGTACCACCTGCCCATCAAGGCTAACCTCTCCCTCCTCGTGCCTAGTAGAACTGAAACTACACCTCATGTATTCAGTTTTAGTTCTACTAATCCTAAAACCTTTCGATTCGAGAGTTCGCCTCCACAACTCTAACTTTCTATTAACCCCCGTTCGGCTATCATCGACTAGCACCACATCATCCGCAAAGAGCATACACCATGGGATGTCTCCTTGTATATCCCTTGTGACCTCATCCATCACCAAATCAAAAAGATAAGGGCTCAAAGCTGACCCTTGGTGTAGCCCTATTCTAATTGGAAAGTCATCAGTGTCGCCATCGCTTGTTCGAACATTTGTCACAACATTATCATACATATCCTTGATGAGGGTAATGTACTTTATTGCGACTTTGTGTTTCTCCAAGGCCCACCACATGACATTCCGAGGTATCTTATCATAGGCCTTCTCCAAATCAAGGAACACCATATGAAGGTCCTTCTTTTGCTCCCTGTATCTCTCCATCAGCTGTCGTACCAAGAAGATGGCTTCCATGGTAGACCTCCCAGGCATGAAACCAAATTGGTTTTTGGTCACGCTTGTCAACCTTCTTAAGCGGTGCTCAATGACTCTCTCCCATAGCTTCATAGTATGGCTCATCAGCTTGATTCCACGGTAATTAGTACAACTTTGAACATCCCCCTTGTTCTTGAAGATTGGTACTAAAATACTCCGCCTCCATTCTTCGGGCATCTTGTTTGACCGAAAAATGAGGTTGAAAAGCTTAGTTAGCCATACTATAAACACGTGAAATAATTAGAGGGGTTGCTGAGACATTTTGTAATCAATTAAGAAGGAGAAGATCACTATTTCAAGAAAAAACATTTTATATTGTGTATCCTTACAAAAAAAACATGCCAAGAATATTTTCTTACTCAAAGATGTCATGGTGGCATGGTCAGTCCGGTTTAAAGCATGACAAAAGATGTGTCAAAGGTTAAAAAAACATCACCATTAAGTGTGCACCATGAATAGGTAAAACAATTTGGTAGCTGAAGCTGAAGATTCACATGATGGTAGAGTGAAACCAAGGTGAAATTAGTGATTAACTGGTCTCTTACATGGACGTTTGCATCGTTGTAAGTGTTAAAATTTACGAGTTTCAGCTGGATCGGTACACGGCCATATTATACTGCCATGTTTTCCCGAAGAATTGGAAATAATAGTGATGTAGCCCCGGTCACCGACGTCGCTACACCAAGATCATCAAGTGCAGCCCCGCCTATCGTCGACGCTACACCATGGCCAAAGAGTCCCCCAAGTGGACCTTCAACCCTAACCCACGCTACACGCGTCAAGGTGAACTCCTTCCTCTCGATACTCGACCTCGTAGATACCTTGAATGGAATGCTACCTCATGTCGGCATGTTATATGTCATTAGGTACAAGAGTCATCGAGGACCGGAGAGGAGGAACACCCATGGTGCAAGGAAGCGAGGGAAGGGAAGAGGAGCCATTCATCATGGTGCAAGGAAGAAGGAAGAAGAAGAAGAAGGAAGGAAGAATGAAGGAAGAAGGAAGGAAGAGGAAGAAGAAGCGGGAGGAGGGAGGCCGGCCGGTCACAGGCTCGGTTGACCGGCCCCCTGACCGGCCCACCCGGTCACAGGCCCGGTTGACCGGCCCCCTGACCGGCCCGGCCGGTTTTCGACCGGAACGACGATCGGTGCCATCCGGACGCAATCCCGGGGCTCCCGAAGCCTCGCCCGGTCACCGCCCGGTCCAGAATCCGGTTGTGAACCGGATGGGCCGGTCCCAGGCCCGGTCAGACCGGCCCTGTGACCGGATTCGTCGGGTTTGACCCACCAACTTGTACCTTTTCGACCCATGCTGCCTTGTATGCCTATATAAGCCCCCAGGTCGCCCCCCTTACCTCTTTAGACAAGATGATAGCTTAAACATGAAGATGAGCTTTGTCTCCCTAGGGTTTCATCCCCTTTGTATCAAGGCTACCTATGTTGGATGATTGGATTTGGTGTGTGAGATTCTAGTGCTACCCACTCTCTCTCCTACTCCTAGATTCATCTCCCTCACCAATCTCTCCGCTCGGAATTCTACCGCGTGTCTCTTCCGGGTTGATTCTATTGGCGTGGTCCATCGAGCCACGGGGTAAGTATCGATTGTATCGGGTTGGTGTGCGTGCGTGAGTTCATCGTGTTCATCGTGTTCTTCGTGTTCTTCGCGCTCTCCCTCTCTCCCTCCTTTGGATTTCGGGTCAACCGCAAGATCGGGCCACACACGGGGTCTTAGACCTCATCATATGGTATCAGAGCCTTTGGTTTCCGCGGATTTGACCCCCCACCCATCCAATTTCGTCTCTGAAAATTTTCCCCAAAAATCCCCAAAAATAGCCCTAATTTGCCTTTGGACGGATCTGCGATTTCGTTGCGTTTTGAGTGGTTTTGGTCCATGGATTTGGTGTTGGAGTGCTTGATCTACTATCTCCCCAACTTTTAGCCCCAATTCCATCGTTTCCCCTCCGATTTGGTCGTTTTGGCTTGGTTTTCGTGAAGAACACGAGAGAGAAACTGCGTCCCGGTTGAGAATCCGGTCAACCGGGCTGCAGACCGGCCGGGCCAGCCCAGAACCCGGTCGACCGGCCGTGTGACCGGCCAGGCCGGTCCCAGGTCCGGCCCAACCGGCCCCTGGACCGGGCGCCACCCTTCCACCTCCACCGCCGACCACCGCCACTCCTCTCCTCCGCCGGCAAGCACCGCCATCATCCCCAACCACCGGGAAACACCACCGCGGCCCCAACAAACACCGCCGCATCCGCAAGAGCATCGACACCACCACCACCGGCCTACCACCGCCACCACCGCCAAGCTACTTTGACCGTTTTCTTCCGCTAACTTGTGTTTGCTTGTTCCGGTTTGAGTGCCTTGTTTGTGACACTAACCCGCAGCTCCGAAGCAAGCGACGACATCCTCGGCACCCCGGACTTGCAACCGTACTTTTGACATCACCGCCTTCATCGCAAGTTGTGTGTTCCGACACCGCCTAACATCTAGGTATAACTTGCATTCCCCTTGTAACCCCTCTTCTTTTGCGATCTATCCTATCGAGCATTGCTTATCGAGTGTTGCGAGACATTGCACGTGGCCCCGATTGTGAGGTGTGTGTGTAGTGTGGAGTCAAGCTTCTAAGCAAAACTCGTGTGGCATGATAGCAAGAGCGAGCTAACGCTAACATAGAGCGTGAAAAAGAAAGAAAAGCACCAAAAGAGTGCAAGTGCCATCATACATACAAAAGTGTACAAAGAGCCACCATAGATACAAAAGAGTGCAAGTGCCACCATATACAAAAGAGTCATAAGCTTTTAAGCAAAAGAGAGATAAGAGAAGAGAGGCCACGTGTGAATCTTGTTGTCTCTTCCTTTGCAACCGAAGCTTTGATCTCTTCTTGTGTTAGTGTGACACCGAGCACCCTTGCTTAAGGACTTCTTACACTTTTCCGCTCATTCCTTGGTCGCACTAACCCCGTTCATCTCGTATGTGCGTTCCACATCTTTTCCGTGTTTATAGTGATCATCGCTTTGACATTTGAATTTTTGGATTTCACCCACTCTTGACAACATACTTGATCTTGGATTTCGTCTTTTGGCTTTCCACCATACTCACCTAACACCATATTTGCTAGCTTTTGCGTGTGTTTTTGTGTGAGTGCCCGATACAATTGACTTTGACCTCGGCTTGTTGGATCGCCCCGATCTTATCATACCACGGTAAGATTGCGAGGTAGTGTTCTTCCACTAACATACACCATATACATACCATCGTGCTAACATGGATAGCGAAGATGAGGATACGGAGGAGTACACGGAGCACTCCGAGGAGGACACCTCCTCAAGCACCGCGGATGTGGAGGAACATGTGGAGCTCGACACCGACTGTGGCTCCGCGAGCATCACCGACATGACCGACATCGAGGAGCTCTACACCGACTTTGGCTCCTCAAGCATGGACGACATGGTGGAGCACCACCTTGAGGACAACATCGACGAGCTCTACATCGACAATGGCTCGTCAAGCATGGACGACATGGTGGAGCAACGCCACGACTACGACATCGACGACATGGCGGAGCAACACCACGAGTACGACATCGACGACTTGGTGGAGCAACGCCACGCCTACGACATCGACACCATGGCGGAACCTCACCTAGTCTACACAAGGAGCAACGACGATGCTCCCAAGTACCACCACTTGGCCATTGGAGCTACATATGAAGATGGAGGACCTCCAAGATGGCACCATCATATGGATCATCAAGAGCGTCCCCAACATGATCGCCATCGACACACTTCTTCGAGCTCCACAAGGCGCCACCATGAGAGTGCTTATGCACAAGATCGTCGACTTCAAGTACACCATTTGGAGCATCAAGAGCGTCCCCATCATGAGCGTCATCGACACTCTTCTCCAAGCTCCACAAGGCGCCGCAAGCAACATGCCAAGTCGCATGAGCCATCATCTAGGCATGGCAAGGACCGTTATCGACATACGTCACCACATGAGCTTCACCGCCACAAGCCACTTCATGATCGCCATCGACCAACACCTTCCACGAGTCTTCGACGACACCACTCAAGCCATGGTGATGATGCACGAAGACGAGAGCCTCGCCATGAAGGCGACAAACACCATCATATGGTGTCCACTACTACAAGGACGGCAAATGCACATCGCGCATACCTTCCTCATGAGGCGACTTCCACCTCTTGTGCCACCACCACAATGGCCCCTACTTCGCCATACACCTATGGACTCCGATGCTACAAGTGCAAGCAACAAGGACACCCTCCACGGGAATGTCCCAATCTCCTATGTGAGGTGTGCAAGGCCAAGGGTCACGTGGCATGGCAATGCACAACGCCAAGTGCCAAGACGCTCTACTTCGACAAGCTACAAGCACAAGTCCCCAAGATGCCTATTGCGCCAACACTTCAAGATGAAGATCGCCAAGGTGAACTCAAAGGTGAAATTGAGCCGAGCCTAGCTCTCATCAACACTACGGCGCCACCTCTTGAGGATGACTTGGGAGGCGATGGAGTTGAGCATGGTGAGCATGGGATTCTCCCTTCACCTACGGAGGCGCATGGAGTTGAGATGGTTGAGCATGGGAATTTCCCTTCAACCAAGGAGGCGCATGGAGATGAGAAAGTCGAGCCTACTCCCCTATGCTTCATTGATGAGTTGGTACCAATCCCATGTGAGGATGAGAGCCACTTAGCCCACTTGAGTGAGAGTGATAGTGAGATGAGTGACTTCCACCCCATATGTGAGTTTGAGTGCTTCCGTTTGGAGGACATGAGTGATACACTAAGTGAGTTGAGAGAGGTAGATGATAGGTCCATGGAGGACATCGCATTTGCTAACACATTAACCTCTCCCTCGTTTGTGTCTTCTTATGTTGCACTAGGTTCCACGGAGGACGAGTTCCCGCTCATGGAGACGATGTACATGGTGCATGAAGATGATGATATCTCACCATGCTTGCTCCAAGATGGACAAGTCGACCACATGGATCCTCCTACTTCCACCACACCTACTTCACATGAGTCGGCCTACAAAGGTAACAACATAGGTGTTGGTGATGCCATGATCCCACTAGTGGACATGATGACTCATGAATGCATGCATGATCTTGATGACCCATTTGCTACGTCACATGCTACTTTCACTTTCCCATGTGATGCTTTGCTTGATAACATTGTTGATCATGTGGATTTGAATGCTTGTGATACCTTGACCATGCCATGCTATGAGAGCTTCAATTTTCCTACCATTGCTTGCAATATGTTACCTACTTGCTCTTTCACATGTATTGCTTGCAATGACAATGATGATATTAGCTTCCGCATGCTTTGCCCAAAATGTTTGCACTACTCCATGATCGTTGCATCCAAGATTGTGAACAATTCCCCTTTCTTATGCTTGGTATGCAAACATGCGTATTTCATTGTCCACGAGATGGCCCCCATAGCCTTCTCCATTTTTGATGATCATGAGTACCCACATACCACACATGCACCTTCATGCCATTTGCACTATCGCCATGCATTTCATACTATCTTGCTTGACACTAATGGTGATGTGCACAAGTCTTGGAACATCATGATGGATGATGTGTTCCTTTACCATGCACACACGCTTTTTGTTTTCTCTTTTGTGTGTATAGGTACCCGAATGACTACCTCCACCGCTACGGAGCATGAGCTCACGAAACGCGCAATTGAGAGCTACCCCAACAAGGACCTAACCCGCGGGAATCACACCAAAGGGTATGTTCCCACAAGCCTTCGCCCTCGTGTGTTTCCGGCTTGCCTTGTCGAGTTTCCGGTTTGGTCCAACTCCTCGTCGCCTCTTTTGCCTCTTTTGCAACATATCTTGACACATCTTGTTGGCACAATGATTGTTGTATGTTTTGATGCTTTCATCATACACTCCGAGAATCTCAAGGACCATGTCATACATGTGAGAGACACCTTATGCATCTTGTGCCACATGTCACACAAAAAGTTGCTCTTCTTTGGATTTCTCATTTCATCTTTGGCATTTGCAATGGATTCTTTCACACTTGAGGACACTCATACTCGGCTCAAGCCAACCATACTCTCCCAAGTTCGAAGTCTCCATCGCTTTGCCATTGCACATAACAATTTTGTCCCAAATTTTGCCGACGATACTTGCCTTTTGTTTGTTCCACTTGTTTGGGACAATGCTACACCACACATTTTTGACACCATACAACTCTTACATGCACAAATTTTTGCCCTTCCACATGTTGGATACACCCACACTCTTTTGGTTCCCATTTTTGCCAAATGCCTCTTGGAGCTTTCCCTTCGCAAGTGGTTTTTCTCCAAGTTCTTCTTCGACCGCGACTTTATCCCTCTACCACAACATGGGACACCCGTCATAGACTACCTCTTCGATGAGGAGGAACAAGAGTCGAGGACGACTCTTCCCCAAGGGGGGGGAGATGATGTAGCCCCGGTCACCGACGTCGCTACACCAAGACCATCAAGTGCAGCCCCGCCTATCGTCGACGCTACACCATGGCCAAAGAGTCCCCCAAGTGGACCTTCAACCCTAACCCACGCTACACGCGTCAAGGTGAACTCCTTCCTCTCGATACTCGACCTCGTAGATACCTTGAATGGAATGCTACCTCATGTCGGCATGTTATATGTCATTAGGTACAAGAGTCATCGAGGACCGGAGAGGAGGAACACCCATGGTGCAAGGAAGCGAGGGAAGGGAAGAGGAGCCATTCATCATGGTGCAAGGAAGAAGGAAGAAGAAGAAGAAGGAAGGAAGAATGAAGGAAGAAGGAAGGAAGAGGAAGAAGAAGCGGGAGGAGGGAGGCCGGCCGGTCACAGGCCCGGTTGACCGGCCCCCTGACCGGCCCACCCGGTCACAGGCCCGGTTGACCGGCCCCCTGACCGGCCCGGCCGGTTTTCGACCGGAACGACGACCGGTGCCATCCGGACGCAATCCCGGGGCTCCCGAAGCCTCGCCCGGTCACCGCCCGGTCCAGAATCCGGTTGTGAACCGGATGGGCCGGTCCCAGGCCCGGTCAGACCGGCCCTGTGACCGGATTCGTCGGGTTTGACCCACCAACTTGTACCTTTTCGACCCATGCTGCCTTGTATGCCTATATAAGCCCCCAGGTCGCCCCCTTACCTCTTTAGACAAGATGATAGCTTAAACATGAAGATGAGCTTTGTCTCCCTAGGGTTTCATCCCCTTTGTATCAAGGCTACCTATGTTGGATGATTGGATTTGGTGTGTGAGATTCTAGTGCTACCCACTCTCTCTCCCACTCCTAGATTCATCTCCCTCACCAATCTCTCCGCTCGGAATTCTACCGCGTGTCTCTTCCGGGTTGATTCTATTGGCGTGGTCCATCGAGCCACGGGGTAAGTATCGATTGTATCGGGTTGGTGTGCGTGCGTGAGTTCATCGTGTTCATCGTGTTCTTCGTGTTCTTCGCGCTCTCCCTCTCTCCCTCCTTTGGATTTCGGGTCAACCGCAAGATCGGGCCACACACGGGGTCTTAGACCTCATCAAATAGGGTAGTTATGTTTTTGCAGCGATGGGGAAACCAAATTTATAATTATATCAGGTTTCTATATTTTTATGATCTTATAGTGCAAATTTGAATGAGTATTCTGTTCCACAAATTTGGTAGGCTTAAATTCAACTACTTATTGTAGATATTAGGCGTTCTTTCATATTGAAATCTCTTGGGTTTCTACACTGTTGTGATCATAAGGTGGAAATTTCTACCGGCGAATTTGATATGCTTATAGTCAGTGTTCTTATTGTACATATTACATATTCTTTGTTATTTAAATCCATCCATGAATGATGCCACTAATTCCATAACAATCTTATTTTCCTTGGTATGCTGCACAGAAAAGTGCCGCACTTGCAGATGTCAACTACTACCGATATTTTTAGCAAACGAACATGAAATTGCTTCTACTCCGCTTGCCATCTACGCTAGAAACAACAAGTAATGCTTAGAGCCTCAGTGGCTCAGTGCCTCTGTTCAGGTAAACCATTATACTAATACATTTTTATGTTATTTATTTTGCAGGCATTAGATACTTTTAGATAATAATGGTTTGTGGACTACGTAGTAATCTGATTTCAGCTAACTCTTCTGGGCGGATGGCAGGTAGAGTTTACTTCTTGATTTCTTTTTTGTTTGCTCAAAATGAACGATTGTTCGTAGATCTTCAGTTCAACAATAATTAACATGATTATTAGTATTGAGCTCTCCTATAAACATGTGAAATAATTAGAGGGGGGAATACTGAGACATTTTGTAATGAAGCAAGAAGGAGAAGATCAATCTTTCACGAAAAATATTTTATATTGTGTATCCTTACAAAAAAAAGTAGTGCATAATGGAGGGATACACTATTTCATTAAACATACTAATTTAAACTTTTTTTTTCACAAATCTTCTGCTTTAACCTTTTGGGAGCACAAGTTCTACATGATTAAGTTGTAGTATGTCTGATAAACCTTTTCATAAATTATTGTAGTGGAAAATTTACTATAGGGAGATAGGTTAAGATATACGAGAATTTTATGTGGAGAGCATAAAAATATAGAGGATGTTATAACAAATAGGTGACAAAAACATATTAAAATATTCATGGTTGCCGAAGTAAGTGCGGGGTTAAAAATAAAAATTGGTTAAAATTTAAAGTAAGTTGGGACATACAAATATAGAGAGCACAATAATAATAAAATATTAAAATTTCAACCATACATAATATTTTCTTTATAACCTTAATAACTAATTATACCTTATGTACGAAAGCCAAGAACATATATCTTTGTCCGCCTCTATTCTATCATAATAATATATTAAATAAAACAATTCTACTTGATATATATATATATATATATATATATATATATATATATATATATATATATATATATATATATATATATATATATATATATATATATATATATATATATATATTGTAATTAATGAGCTTGAAAAAGAAGTGGCACCGTTAGTAGGGGAAGTAGCTAATGAATCCAGTTGGTACATCGCTGATATTTGGTGTTTTTTGTAAACATGGCAAAATTACTGCATGGGCGATGAGACAAAATTGATTGATGGAGTTTGAGAAAATAAGACATGTCGTATGTTAGAATCCTCTACTACACAATACAATTCGGTAGACTAAAAGATGAAGTTACTTTGGTTTAGTTTCTAACACATGTGGAAAACAGTTATCACATTGATGTAAATATGTGAGAGAGTTGCATCTTTTTTCTCTTAAAGTGTTCAAAAACATGATATAAAGAAGGAGAAAATACAATATACTAGCCGCGCAAATTGCGCGGGCCACCCAGCTAGTTACTCTTGAATAAAAACAAGAGGTAAAAGTGAAGGAAGTGATCTAGTGTTGAATCAATGAATAGGGTACAAGATCAAGTTGAATATATGAGCTGCAAGGATTGACTGAGACATGCATGACGTGGAGGTTGAAGAGGGTGTTGCATAGATGGGATCCATGCACTGAGATCACCAATAACAGTGGTGGTTGCTTAGATATCAACTGCCAAAGTCTGGAACTCATAAGCCTGCCAAAATAGATTGTTGACTTGGCTTCAGAATCAACCATGATGAGTGGGTATAAGAGAAGGATGTGATGAGGGGTAGATGATCCCAAATTTTGGATTCAGGATGATTGAGCTATCTTCCACAAAGAGAAAAATCAAGATGGCACACTCATGTTGCCATCCGAAGAAGAGTTTGATGTAGTAAAAAGGAAAACATTTTTTCCTAAGTCACACATGTGTTTTATTAGGTGAGTTGCTTGTTTAACCACTAGAGGTGTTGTTCTAAGAGGTGGCTCAAGACAAAACTCAACAAGCAATCAAGACAATACATCTACCAACAGATCAAAGCAATTCATCAAAACAAACAGATCAAGGCAATTCATCTAATTAGTCTTTAAAAAAAGTTTTTGTCCCCCCTAATTTTTGCAATAAGGCCAACTAATCACGGTTGCAAAAGTGGGGCGTTACAAGCAAAAGGCGAAGCGAAGACATGGGGATACAAAGTTTGTTGCCCTTGAACAAGAATCCTTGGTGCAAATAGAAATCATCGATGCCCTTATCACTAGAACAGTTTGCAAAGATTGGGCCAAAGAAAGTATCGGAGGCATATAGGTCTTTGATTTCATCAAGACCCAAAACATGGAAATCCAAGCGAGTGAGTAATAGGGTGAGCTTGCGGGAAAGAGCATCCGCAACTATATTGTCCTTGCCCTTCTTGTATTTTATTACATATGGAAAGGACTCAATGAACTCAACCCATTTTGCATGTCTTTTGTTCAAATTGTGTTGACTTTTCAAATATTTCAAAGACTCATGGTCGGAGTGAATGACAAACTCTTTTGGCCAAAGATAGTGTTGCCAAACTTCAAGAACACAAACCAAGGCATAAAGTTCCTTGTCATATATAGGATAGTTGAGGCGTGCACCATCCAACTTCTCGCTATAGTATGCCACGGGTTTTCCATTTTGCATAAGGACACCACCAATTCCAAGTCCACTCGCATCACATTCTATCACAAAAGTTTTTGTAAAATCGGGAAGAACAAAGAGTGGTGCCTCGGTGAGTTTCTTTTTCAATTCATCAAAAGCGTGTTGTTGTGCCTTGCCCCAAACAAATGGAACATTCTTTTTAGTAAGCTCATTCAAAGGGCAAGCAATGGTGCTAAAATCTTTCACAAAAAGTCTATAGAAACCGGCAAGTCCATGAAAACTTCGAACTTGACCAACATTTGTAGGAGTGGGCCAATTGTGGATGGCCTCAACCTTGGAAAAATCAACTTCAATCCCATTGGCGGAAACCACAAATCCAAGAAAAACCAACTTGCTTTGTGCAAAGGTGCACTTGGGAAGATTTGCAAAAAGCTTTTCACGGCGCAAGATGCATAAGACTTCTCTCACATGTTGCACATGGTCCTCGAGATTTTTGCTATAAATGAGAATATCATCAAAATAGACAACCACACTCTTGCCAATGAGAGGTCTCAAGATGTGATTCATAAGACGCATGAAAGTAGATGGAGCATTTGAAAGACCAAATGGCATGACAAGCCATTCATAGAGACCAAGTTTGGTCTTGAATGCCGTCTTCCATTCATCACCTATTGCCATGCGGATTTGGTGGTAGCCACTACGCAAATCAATCTTAGAGAAAATGGTGGCACCACACAATTCATCAAGCATGTCATCTAAACGCGGAATGGGATGGGGGTATCGAACGGTAATGGCATTGATGGGGCGACAATCCATACACATTCGTTGCGACTCATCCGGTTTAGGAACGAGAATCACCGGAACCGCACAAGGTCTTAAGCTTTCACGTACATACCCTTTTTGGAGGAGATCTTGAATTTGGCATTGAATCTCCTTTGTGTCTTCGGGGTTGGTGCGGTAGGCGGCGCGGTTTGGTAAAGGAGCGCCGGTTATGAGGTCGATGCGGTGCTCGATTCCTCGAAGCGGTGGTAGTCCATGAGGAAGCTCGTTGGGGAAGACATCTTGGAAATCCTTCAAAAGAGACAACAAAGACGAAGGAAGTGTTGCTAAGTTGTTAGTCTCCGAGGATGTCCCCTTGCAAATGAGCACATATTGCAATTTGGTGGATGGGTTGTGGTGCACTTCTCTCATCTCACTCTTGGTAGGTATGAGGACACTCTTCATCTCACTCACATATGGCTTGTGGCGCTCAC
Source organism: Lolium perenne (assembly GCF_019359855.2). Classification (NCBI taxonomy): domain Eukaryota; kingdom Viridiplantae; phylum Streptophyta; class Magnoliopsida; order Poales; family Poaceae; genus Lolium; species Lolium perenne. Next base: position 133,886,055 of record NC_067245.2, read on the forward strand.
TTTCTTTTTGGTGGGTCACTCTCTCACCACTCATCTCACTAGTGATAGTAGCTTCCTTAGCCCTCGCTAAAGCCTTTGCATTGTCCGCAATTACTTGGCTAGGAGTCATTGGGCGTAGGATGAATGTCTTGTCGCCGACCTTGAAGCCATAGGCATTTGTGTAGCCATCATGGTTTGCTCTTTTTTCATATTGCCAATGGCGACCAAGTAGCATGTGGCACACCGTCATGGGCACAACATCACAATCACCGGTGTCTTCATAGGCTCCAATCTTGAAGGATATTGTGACGGTGTTTTGTATCTTCACATTTCCATTATCACTTAGCCATTGCACATGGTAAGGATGGGGATGTTTCCGGAGCGGAAGGTTGAGCTTGGAACATAGTTCGGTGCTTGCAAGATTGTGGCAACTCCCTCCATCGATGATAACCTTTATTGACTTGCCGTTGATTTCGGCTCTTGTTTGGAAGATGTTGCACCTTTGATCTTCATTGGGGAGTGCATGGGTTGTCAACACTTTGGTCACCACAAGTGATGGGCTTGCATCATGCACACATAGGACTTGCTCTTGGTCTTCCAAGTCATCATCTTCATGATTGGTTGTGGCTTGTACCAAGGCTTCATATTCACCTTCACTCAAGTACTCCACATCTCCATCATCCCGAGTTATCATAACTCTTGTGTTCTTGCATTCAAAGGATTTATGTCCTTGAGCACCACACTTGAAGCAAGTGATGTTACTAGATCTGGTGGAAGCTTTGTTGGGCATAGTTGATTGATCCGGCTTGAAGCTTGTTGTCTTGAAGGCACTCTTCATTTGCTTGGGAGGATCCTTGGAGGCAATAGCACTTGTGTTTTTGATGCTTGAGGAGGTGTTTGTTGCATTTCTTGCGACGAAGAAGGACTTTGTTTTTGCACTTGCTAAGTCTTCTCGCACTTGGCGCTCGGCTCTTGTAGCTGTTGACCACCAAAACCCACCGGTGAGCAGCGACGGGCAACACGTAGAGCCGGGAGGCTCCCAGGACTGCTGGTGGGCCCTGGTCCCTCGGGCGACGGCCTGCAATGCTCCGGCACGCACGTCCGATGCTGGTGCAAGGGCGTGCCACCTGACCTATACCTGGTCAGGAAGGTGATGGATTGCTCCGACTAGTTTCCTGCATGGCATACACATAAACATTAAATACGAGCCTCGATCGGCTCTCAGGTTATCCTGTGAATCGGCTCATGGAGCCGATCCACCCATGATTCGTATTGGATCTACGATAACATGGTGGTCCTGCTTGATCAATACTAAGCTAAAACGATCTACGACGATTTAGGGTTTTCACCACACAACCGGAACATCTTACACGTAATTGAGCCTGGCAGGTACGAAAGATGACGGAGAATCAACCCTAGAAAAGGCCTAAAAACCAACATGAAGTTGATCCTCGGAACATCCCTTCTAGGATCAGCAAACCGTACCTCACGCCCTACTGGATCCTTCAACCCGTTTGCAAGGCCTAACCATATGGATATTAAACTAATCCTTGAAGAACAAGGAACAACTGATGAGGTCTAAGACCCCGTTTGTGGCCCGATCTTGCGAATTGACCCGGAATCGAAAGGGGAAAAGAGGAAGAACACGAAGAACACGACGAACGCGATGAACACGATGAACACGGGAACACACGCACGCACACCAACCCGATACAACGATGCTTACCCTCGTGGCTCGATGGACCACGCCGAATAGAATCACCCACGGAAGAGACCGCGGTAGAATTCCGAGGTGAGAGAGACGGTGTCGGAGACGGAGATCGGTGAGGGAGAGAGAGTGCACCACACTAGAATCTCACTCACAAACCCCAATCAACAACAAGGGTGGCCTTGATTACAGAGGGATGATACCCTAGGGAGACACAGCTCAAGTCAGGTTTAAGCTATCATCTAGTCTAACCCTACAAATGAGGAGCACGGGAGATACATATAGCCAGATTCAAGTCAAGGGTAGTTTGGGGAAAGAGGTAACAAGTTACAGCTGCACGATGGCGATCAACGGTTCAGATCTGGGTTGATTTACGTGCGGGCGGTACCACGGGCGGTACCTCCGGTGGAGGTACCGGAAAGCCTTCAAATTGGAGAGCAAATGTCCAGGGTACTTGGCGCGCGAGCGGTACCTCGGGCGGTACCTCGGGTGGAGGCTCCAGCCAGCCCCTGGGTGGAGGCTCCACTCGTGGTACCGGTCTTGTGCTTCCTTCCCGCATGGAGAAAAGGCCTAGAGCGGTACCTTGGGTGGAGGCTCCACTCGTGCTTGGGAGGCTCCACTCGTGCCTGGGTGGAGGCTCCACCCAGAGGTACCGGTCCTGCCTTCTTCCCGCGCAGCGATGTGGAGGCTTGGGGAAGATGTGGCCGGCCTGGGTGGTAGCTCCGGCCAGGGATGCCTGGAGGCTCCGGCCTCCCTTTGGGTAGAGGCTTCGGCCTCCCTTGAGATGGAGGGGCCGGCCTCCTTTGCTCTTCCTTCTTTCTTCTTCTTTCCTTCTTCCTTCCTTCTTCTTCTCTTCTTCTCCCTTAAGCATGATGGACTCCTCTTCACTTCCTTGTCGACCTTCGTACCTAATGAAACATAACACATATCCATGAGGTAGTATACCATCCAATGTATTGTCGACGTCGAGTGTCGAAAGGAAAGGGTTCACCTTGTCATGTATCGCGTAGGTTGTTGTCGGTCCACTTGGGGGACTCCTTGGCCATGGAGTAGCGTCTACGATAGGTGGGGTTGCACTTGACGGTCTTGAGGTGGAGGTGTCCGAAGGCCACCCCGCATCATCTCCCCCCCTTGGGGAAGAGTCGTCCTCGACTCTTGTTCCTCCTCAACGATGATGTAGGCCATGACGGTTCTCCCATGTAGTAATGGATGGACAAAGTCGCGGTCGAAGAAGAACTTGGGGAAAAACAACTTGCGAATGGAAAGCTTATGGATGCCAATTTGGTGATCGGCGAACAAGAGGCTCTCAATCAAATACGAAGCATCAAGTCGTTTCTCCAAGAGGCATTGGGCAAAAATGGGAACCAAAAGAGTGTCGATGTATTCAAAATTTGGTGGGGCAAAAGTTTGTGCATGTAAAAGTTTGGTTTGTAAAGTGTCAAAAATGTGATGTGTAGCATTGTCCCACACAAATGGAACAATCAAAAGGCAAGTATCGGCGGCAAAATTTTGGGCAAAATTGTTATGTGCAATGGCAAAGAGATGGAAACTTCTAGCTTGGGAAAGTATGGTTGGCGTGAGCCAAGTATGGGTATCCTCAAGTGTCCAAGAATCCATTTCAATTGCCAAAGATGAAATGAGAAATCCAAAGAAGAGCAACTTTATGAGTGACATGTTGCACAAGATGCATAAGGTGTCTCTCACATGTATGACATGGTCCTTGAGATTGTCGGAATGTATGATGAAAGCATCAAGACATACAACAACCATTGTGCCAACAAGATGTGTCAAGCTATGTTGCATAAGAGGCAAAAGAGGTGACGAGGAATTGGACCAAACCGGAAGCTCGACAAGACAAGCCGGAAACACACGAGGGCGAAGGCGTTTGGGAACATACCCTTTGGCGTGAATCCCATGGGTTGGATCATGTATCTCGTCCGTGTTGGGGTAGCTCTCAATTGCGCGTTTCGTGAGCTCATGCTCCGTAGCGGTGGAAGTTGTCATTCGGGTACCTATACACACAAAAGAGAAAACGAAAAGCGTGTGTGCATGGTAGAGGAACACATCATCCATCATGATGTTCCATGTCTTGTGCACATCACCATTAGTGTCAATTAAGATAGTATGAAATGCATGGCGATGGTGCATATGGCAAGAAGGTGCATTCATGGCATGTGGTAACTTATGATCATCAAAAAGTGAGAAGGCTATGGGGGCCATCTCGTGGACAATGAAATAAGCATTCTTGCATACCAAGCATAAGAAGTAGCAATTGTTCACAATCTTGGATGCAAGGATCATGGAATGGTCTAAACATTTGGGGCAAAGCATGCGGAAGCTAATGTCATCCTTGTCATTATCATTGCAAGCAATACATGGGAAGGAGCAAGTGGTCGACATATTGCAAGCAATGGTAGAAAAATTGAAACTCTCATAGCATGGCATGGTCATGGTATCACAAGCATTCACTTCCACATGATCAATAATGTTAACAAGCAAAGTATCGCATGGGAAAATGAAAGTAGCATGTGAAGTAGCAAATGGATCATCGAGATCATGCATGCACTCAAAAGGCATCATGTCCACTAGTGGGATCATGGCATCATCAACACCTATGTTGTTACCTTTGTAGGCCGACTCATTAGAGGTAGGTGTTGTGGAAGTAGGAGGATCCATGTGGTCGACATGTCCATCTTGGAGCAAGCATGGTGAGATATCATCATCTTCATGCACCATGTACATCGTCTCCATGAGCGGGAACTCGTCCTCCGTGGAACCTAGTGGAACATAAGAAGACACAAACGAGAGAGAGGTTAATGTGTTAGCAAATGCGATGTCCTCCATGGCCCTATCATCTACCTCTCGCAACTCACTTTGTGTATCACTCGTGTCCTCCAAACGGAAGCACTCAAACTCACATATGGGGTGGGAGTCACTCAACTCACTATCACTCTCACTCAAGTGGGCTAGGTGGCTCTCATGCTCACATGGGAATGGTACCAACTCATCAATGAAGCATAGGGGAGTAGGCTCGACTTCCTCATCTCCATGCGCCTCCTTGGTTGAAGGGAGAATCCCATGATCAACCATCTCAACTCCATCGCCTCCCAAGTCGTCCTCTATCGGTGGCGCCGTAGTGTTGTGGAGAGCTAGGCTCGGATCCACATCATCCTTGCGATGGCCTTGGAGGTCTTCATCTTGAAGTGTGGGCGCCGTAGGCTTCTTGGTGGCGTGGGCTTGTAGCTCGTCGAAGTAGAGCGTCTTGGCGCTTGGCTTTGTGCATTGCCATGCCTCGTGACCCTTGGCCTTGCATACCTCACATAGGAGATTGGGACATTCCCGTGGGCGGTGGCCTTGTTGCTTGCACTTGTAGCATCGGAGTCCATAGGCACGAGACGAGCTAGGGGCCATTGTGGTGGTAGCGCAAGAGGTGGAAGTGGCCATATGAGGAAGGTATGCGCGATGTGCACTTGCCATCCTTGGAGTGGTGGACACCGAAAGATGGTGTTTGTTGCCTTCATGTCGAGGCTCTCGTCTTCGGGCATCATCACCATGGCTTGAGTGGTGTCGTCGAAGACTCGTGGAAGATGTTGGTCGATGGCGATCATGAAGTGGCTTGTGGCGGCGAAGCTCATGTGGTGACGTATGTCGATGACGGTCCTTGCCATGCCTAGATGATGGCTCATGCGACTTGGCATGTTGCTTGCGGCGCCTTGTGGAGCTTGGAGAAGAGTGTCGATGACGATCATGTTGGGGACGCTCTTGTTGCTCCATATGATGTACGTGAGGTCGACGATCTTGTGCATAAGCACTCTCATGGTGGCGCCTCGTGGAGCTCGAAGAAGTGTGTCGATGGCAATCATGGTGGGGACGCTCTTGATGATCCATATGATGGTGCCATCGTGGAGGTCCTCCATCTTCATATGTAGCTCCAATGGCCAAGTGGTGGTACTTGGGAGCATCGTCGTTGCTCCTTGTGGAGACTAGGTGAGGTTCCGCCATGGTGTCGATGTTGTAGGCGTGGCGTTGCTCCACCAAGTCGTCGATGTCGTAGTCGTGGCGTTGCTCCACCATGTCGTCCATGCTTGAGGAGCCATTGTCGATGTAGAGCTCCTCGATGTCGGTCATGTCGGTGATGCTCGCGGAGCCAAAGTCGGTGTAGAGCTCCTCGATGTCGGTCATGTTGGCGATGCTCGCGGAGCCATAGTCGGTGTCGAGCTCCACATGTTCCTCCACATCCGTGGTGCTTGAGGAGGTGTCCTCCTCGGAGTGCTCCGTGTACTCCTCCGTATCCTCATCTTCGCTATCCATGTTAGCACGATGGTATGTATATGGTGTATGTTAGTGGAAGAACACTACCTCGCAATCTTACCGTGGTATGATAAGATCGGGGCGATCCAACAAGCCGAGGTCAAAGTCAATTGTATCGGGCACTCACACAAAAACACACGCAAAAGCTAGCAAATATGGTGTTAGGTGAGTATGGTGGAAAGCCAAAAGACGAAATCCGAAATCAAGTGTATTGTCAAGAGTGGGTGAAGTCCAAAAATCCAAATGTCAATGTGAAGATCACTATAAACACGGAAAAGATATGGAACGCACACACGAGATGAACGGGGTTAGTGCGACCAAGGAATGAGCGGAAAAGTGTAAGAAGCCCTTAAGCAAGGGTGCTCGGTGTCACACTAACACAAGAAGAGATCAAAGCTTTGGTTGCAAATGAAGAGACAACAAGATTCACACGTGGCCTCTCTTCTTTTATCTCTCTTTTGCTTAAAAGCTTATGACTCTTTTGTGTACGGTGGCACTTGACACTCTTTTGTATCTATGGATGTATGGGGGAACTTTGCACACTTTTGCTCTTTTTGTGTTTTGCGGCTTTTTCCTCGCACTATGTTAGCGTTAGCTCGCTTTTGCTATTTTGCCACTCGAGTTTTGCTTAGAAGCTTGACTCCACACTACACACACACCTCACAATCGGGGCCACGTGCAATGTCTCGCAACACTAGATAAGCAATGCTCGATAGGATAGATCGCAAAAGAAGAGGGGTTACAAGGTGGGGTGCAAGTTATACCTAGATGTTAGGCGGTGTCGGAACACACAACTTGCGATGAAGGCGGTGATGTCAAGAGTACGGTTGCAAGTCCGGGGTGCCGAGGATGTCGTCGCTTGCTTCGGAGCTGCGGGTTAGTTTCACAAACAAGGCACTCAAACCGGAACAAGCAAACACAAGTTAGCGGAAGAAAAGTCGGGTCAAAGTAGCTTGGCGTCGATGGCGGTGGTATGCCGGTGGTGATATCGGTGAGCTAGCGGCGGCGGTGGTGGTGGTGGGGCAGCGGCGGTGTTTGCCGGTGGTATGCCGATGGCGGTATCGGTGAGCTTGCGATGGCGGCGGTGGTGGTCGGGGTGCCGCGGCGGTGTTTACCGATCGTTTGGGGGGTTGGCGGTGTTTGCCGGTGATGAAGGGGGGGGGGGGGGTGGCGGTGCTTGCCGGTGATTAAGGGGGGTGGCGGTGCTTGCCGATGATTAAGGGGGGTGGCGGTGCTTGCCGGCTGCGGAGAGGAGTGGTGGTGGTCGGCGATGGTGCGGCGGACACGGTGGTGGTGGCCGGCTTGGGGAAGGAGGGGCGGTAGTAGAGGGTGGAGCCTCCACCCGGAGGTACCGCTCGTGCACGGGTGGAGGCTCCACCCGGAGGTACCGCTCGTGAGAGCTGCTCCTTCTTCCTCACGTGCACGCACACACTTTCTCTCTCCTGTTCTTCCCCAAATCCAAACCAAATTGATCCAAACTCGAAAATTGATGGAATTGGAGTCTAAAAAGTGGGGGAAATAGTAGATCAACACTAGAGACACCAAATCAATGGACCAAAACCACTCAAAACGCAACCAAATCACAGATCGGTCAAAAGGCAAATTAGGGCTATTTTTTTGGGGATTTTTTTGGGAAATTTTTCAGAGATGAAATTGGGTGGGTGGGGGGTCAAATTCGCGGAAACCAAAGGCTGCTGATACCATATGATGAGGTCTAAGACCCCGTTTGTGGCCCGATCTTGCGAATTGACCCGGAATCGAAAGGGGAAAAGAGGAAGAACACGAAGAACACGACGAACGCGATGAACACGGGAACACACGCACGCACACCAACCCGATACAACGATGCTTACCCTCGTGGCTCGATGGACCACGCCGAATAGAATCACCGACGGAAGAGACCGCGGTAGAATTCCGAGGTGAGAGAGACGGTGTCGGAGACGGAGATCGGTGAGGGAGAGAGAGTGCACCACACTAGAATCTCACTCACAAACCCCAATCAACAACAAGGGTGGCCTTGATTACAGAGGGATGATACCCTAGGGAGACACAGCTCAAGTCAGGTTTAAGCTATCATCTAGTCTAACCCTACAAATGAGGAGCACGGGAGATACATATAGCCAGATTCAAGTCAAGGGTAGTTTGGGGAAAGAGGTAAACAAGTTACAGCCGCACGATGGCGATCAACGGTTCAGATCTGGGTTGATTTACGTGCGGGCGGTACCACGGGCGGTACCTCCGGTGGAGGTACCGGAAAGCCTTCAAATTGGAGAGCAAATGTCCAGGGTACTTGGCGCGCGAGCGGTACCTCGGGCGGTACCTCGGGTGGAGGCTCCAGCCAGCCCCTGGGTGGAGGCTCCACTCGTGGTACCGGTCTTGTGCTTCCTTCCCGCATGGAGAAAAGGCCTAGAGCGGTACCTTGGGTGGAGGCTCCACTCGTGCTTGGGAGGCTCCACTCGTGCCTGGGTGGAGGCTCCACCCAGAGGTACCGGTCCTGCCTTCTTCCCGCGCAGCGATGTGGAGGCTTGGGGAAGATGTGGCCGGCCTGGGTGGTAGCTCCGGCCAGGGATGCCTGGAGGCTCCGGCCTCCCTTTGGGTAGAGGCTCCGGCCTCCCTTGAGATGGAGGGGCCGGCCTCCTTTGCTCTTCCTTCTTTCTTCTTCTTTCCTTCTTCCTTCCTTCTTCTTCTCTTCTTCTCCCTTAAGCATGATGGACTCCTCTTCACTTCCTTGTCGACCTTCGTACCTAATGAAACATAACACATATCCATGAGGTAGTATACCATCCAATGTATTGTCGACGTCGAGTGTCGAAAGGAAAGGGTTCACCTTGTCATGTATCGCGTAGGTTGTTGTCGGTCCACTTGGGGGACTCCTTGGCCATGGAGTAGCGTCTACGATAGGCGGGGTTGCACTTGACGGTCTTGAGGTGGAGGTGTCCGAAGGCCACCCCGCATCAACAACCGTAACAGATCGAATCTACTGAATAAAGACTAAGCAAGGTGCTGTCCTTACACCTAAGATAGATGTAAGGACAGCTAGATATCTAGGGATAGCAAAGCTAAGCGAATACATCAAGTAAATATCGATGCAAACCCTAACATATCTATGATAACGGTGTTGCTCGCCATCAAAAAGGCTTCAGTACGAGCAACACATGAACAACGAATAAACAAGATACTGCCTAGATCGCAAGATGCGATCTAGGCAGCATAGCGCTTACCCGGAAGAAACCCTTGAAACAAGGGGTGGCGATGCGCCTAGATTGGTTTGTTGTGAATGTGATCGTCCTCCTTTCTCAATAACCCTAGATACATATTTATAGTCCGTAGACTCTCTAACCTGGGAACAATCCCAACCGTGTACGAGCTAAACTCTATCTTTTAATTCTAACCGACACGTAACCTACTATAATTTACAGATACACGGGCAATCTAGCCCAAACTCTTGCACGAGGCCGATTCACGAATATTTCCCGTGTATATTCTCCAAGCCCATCTCAATCACGGCCCACCTCCCGACTTGGTTAAAATCTGGTGATAAGACATGCCCCCCTGGTTTTGGCAATGATAATTCCAAAACCACACTGTTTTTCTTCGTAGGGTCATGTCGTGGCAGAGCAGAACCGTCGCAGTACCCTTTCATCATGATGCCTTGCCTTCTCAACTTCTCTGCACGATTTGACAGTTTTTTGGCACCACTTCCTCGGAAACCGCTGTAACATTAAATCTCCACTATATCCCCATTATTTAACCGTGCCGAACAGTTCGCCTCTTCATCCTCTTGCTCAGTACTAGCCATCGGAAAAAAACCCCCTTCCTCTGTAGCCATGTCTTCCTCCTCCTCCTCCTCCTCTGCCTCATCGGGTCTGTCCTTCCAGTCTTCCTCCTCCAGCGAGCCGATACTAGAGCACGACCTAATGGCGCAGTACGAGAAGGAAGCTCCCGAGCATTGGGACGATGAGGAGTGGGACTTCACCGTCAGGGTGAACGACGCACCCCTGGTCCCTGTCGGGTCAGACGACGACTTGTCCCTGACCGACGGGGAGGCGGACCTCCGGTTCCTCGTCGACGGGGAATTGGAAGCGGAGAGCGAGGACGACCTCTTCTCCTGGGCGAGTTTCTCCTCCTTCGACGAGGAGGAAGAAGAGGAGGACGACGCCTCCTCCGACGAGCCACCAGCGAAACGCTTCCGCGCCGGGTGGGAGGACGACGACGATGATGAGGAGGAGGACGAAGCCTCTGCCGAGGGCTACGGCAGCAGCGACGAGGAGCTTGCCGGGAGCAGTGCCGACGGCAGCTATGACGGCGACGACGAGGCCAGCGACGGCCCATAGAATAGGAACTACTAGCATAGGACTAGTAGTAGTTTCTTGAGCAATCGGATCTTCTTTTGTTCTTCCTTCCTTGAGCAATCGGCTCTTCATTGTAAAAAACCTCCTTTACTAATGAAGAAGTGTTTCCAATTGATCTCGCCGATAGTCAAAGCCAGTCAACGCTCAAAGAGCCGATGGCATCGCATCGGCCTCTACCATAAAACGCGATTAAGGCCAAATCAGTTGCCTATTCAAACGGTAACCTGCAACCTTCGTCTGAGAGAGTAAACTCAGATCCCCAAATCGCCGTTCGAACAGATCCAACTCGCGGCCACACGAATCTCAGATCTCAATCGCTCCAAATCAACTCCGCAGCGAATCCAATGGCGGAATCATCCAACGCCAATGCTTCGGTCTCCGGTCTGAAGGTAATCCTTAACCGCTCCTCGCCATCCGAGTAAATGTTAGGATTAACACCAAACACCTGAATTAATGTCCTATTCCGTTATTAATTTTAGGTTTCAGACATTCTGCTGCCGCATCCTTCTCTCCCAAATTCTCTTTGTCTTGGCCCCCGTTCTTCCGAGAGTCCTGCCCATTTAATTTCATGCGAGGCCAATAGAATTCCCTTCGTAAACCAGAATTTAGATCTGACCTCTTGGGCCGACTGCCTACGAGCCTGGCCTAATCCTCCTGAGGGTTGGGTGGCATGGTACAGTAGAGTATCCAAAACTAACCATGCCACATGGGAAACTATAGGGATAGCCGATGCTTTGTCATTATCATTGTCTCCCCTTGAGAAGCACGAGAACCTTCTGAAAACCATCGGCTACTTTTGGTCTGATGCACTGAATTGCTTCATGTTTGGCCATGGCCCCATGACACCAACTCTGCTAGACGTGACCATGATCACAGGTCTAGACATTACATCCCCAAGCCCCTCTGCTTTTATGCTGCCAAAGGTTCCTTTCACCCTCTCCTCCAAAACAGAGTGTACAAGCTGGGGTGCTTACCTTAGACGTTACATGAAAACCAAAGGCCCTGTGACAGAGAAAATCCAGTCTCCTTCAGGCTAGACAGCTTTGCCGATGACCCTAGCACTCGGCACTTATATTCCATTATGATCCGTCCCTGCTTCCTTCCAGTTGGCATGAGCACCTCTAACAGGATCATCAAACCTGGTTATGAGTCTTACCAGCCGGTCGTAGCAGCCCGGCAGTTTGGTCTTGGGCAGGTGTCTCCACACTTCTTCCTTCACCACTTGACAGAAAGTAGAGCCGAGTTGCCTGATGTCCTCACCGGCCAAAGGTGTTACTCCTTCTTCGATGCTCTAGCCATTCCAGTCCCTCACAACCTCCATTTCATCTCGTCAACCGATGGCTTTGAAACCTGGTGGTCAATGTGGAAGACCCACGCCTTCCGGAGAGCTCTAGGACCGTTGCTGAAACATCTTGATGCTGAATATGACATCCCTGCAGAACAGGTACCACTACTCACAAATTTCTTGCAGTGGCTCATAATGATTGTTTGTAACCTGGCTCTGTTTTCTTGCAGCAACAAGATGGTCCAGAAGCTGTACATGAGGATGGCTCCTCCTTCAAGTTCCTTCCACCGGCTCCAGTGGTTCTCTTCTGCAAGAGCTCACCCCCCTTGAAGAAGGTTGTGATGCAAAATCAGCCGATTCCACCAAAATCGGCTCCTAAGAGCACATCATCTTCTGGGCCAGCTGCCCCCCGAGCCTCAATCAAGGCGAGAAAAGCAGTAAGGAAAGTAGCTGCCAGGAAGACCTTGAAGCGCCAAAACCCTATTCCCGCTCAAGAAAGTTTGCACGTAAGCTGATCCATGCCTTGATTAATTTCATCTATCCTTCCAGGTTTCTGCAACATGCTTGTATTTCTTTCACAGGCCTCTACTGAAGAAAATTCTAGTGAGGAGACACAATCCAGTCGAGAGAATTCGAGCTCGGGCAACTCTGGGAAAACCACCACGCAGAGCCAGCCGGACTTGCCGCCGTCGGCTTCCAAGAAAAGGTCAGCTCCTGAACCTGTTTCCTCCCAAGCTCCAATCAGAACAGGGCTACGCACAAAGAGCCGATGCGTCAAGAGAGCTCGCAAAGAACCGCAAGCTTCTTCACCAAGCCAGGAGGTTTCAAATGTAATTACTCCCCCTGGCTCATATTTCAGACTATCCCATCGCTCCTCGCATCGGCTAACCACTTCTGCTCCCTTTGCAGACTGATGACACCTCTAGTGGGGACGTCGAGGAGGTACTGATGCCATCCGCCACCCTGGACCTAGCAACCTCAAAAAGCGTGGCTGACAAGGTTGCCAACTTAGCCAAGCCCACAGAAAAGCCGATAATCACAACATCGGCTGTCCCTCCGGTCTTAGGAGAGGTACACTCCTTTCCCTTGGCTCTACGCTTATCTTTTGCTGTATACTGACGCTATTCTTGTTTGTTTGTCAGGGTTGCGACCTCTCAAGCTTGCTAACATTCGACCCTGAATCCATCGAACCAGCTACTTCCAGGGCAAGTGAGAAGCCAGGACCCAGCACTACCCATGGACAACTCCAGCGCCTCAAGGCTTTGCTCTTGCTATACTGTCAGGCCGGTGGATAAGACCAGCCTCACCCCGTTTTTTGTCACTTCGATGCGCTCACAGCCGTCTAAACTGACTCCAGAGAGTGGCTCTTGGTCATCCGCTTCCCAAATGTTCATGCCAGCCGTTGATATTTCGGCTGAGTCATCTGCATGGACGACCTCCACTTCATCTCCATCCCACTATATCAAGCATTGGTGCATTGTGGATGGAATGCAGCAGTTGGCGTGAATCCAATCCCTTCCTAGCAGGACAGCGTAGGTGCTCTTGCTGTCGACGATGAAGAATGACGTGGGGATGGTTTTTCGGCCTACCGTTAGGTCCACGCTTAGAACGCCTTGCGCCTCTGATGCTTGGCCGTTGAAGTCGCTCAATGTGACGTTGGTTTTGATCAGATCCGCGCTAGAGCCTCCCAGGCGACGTAGCATGGAGTATGGCATTATATTGACTGCCGCTCCCGTGTCAACCAGCATCTTGTTGACAGGCTACCCGTTGATATAACCTTTCAAGTACAGGGCCTTCAGGTGTCTGTAGCTCCTTTCTCGCGGCTTTTCAAAGATAACTGGCCGTGGGCCGCAGTCAAGTTGTGCTACAGATGCCTCTTCTGCTCTTGGTGCACAAAACTCCGACGGAAGTATGAACACCATGTTTGTGCTAGCCGATGTCTGATCATCGGCTTTCTTTGGTTTGGGGCGCCACTCTTTCTTCTGTGGACGACCCTCTTCGTCCAAAGTTTGCTGAATTTTCGCGGTCAGATCGGGCCGCGCCTTTCTCAGCGTGTGCAGGTATACCCTCTCGGCTTCCTCCAAACTACGTAGCCACTGCACCCTACGCTTCTGAGAGTGGCTGAGTCCATCAGGGCACCACCTTGGCCGGTGGTATCTATCTTCTTCTTCTTCTTCTTCTTCTTCTTCTTCTTCTAACTCCTCAAGATCTTCCACTCGAGAGGACTCAGCTTGTTTGTTCCGAGATGGGAGAGGCCCTAGACGTTTGAAGACTGACACGTCTCCTGCGTCCTTCTTCTTTGGTCTACATTCTGGGCAGCTTTCGATTGTAGGCAATCGGCTCATTCCTGAGTCCCAGCAGTGTTTAAAGAAAGGACAATCCCAGTGTCGGTCCATGTCTTCTTGCTCCCTTGACCTTCCCCTAGCGCGGCGCTCATATAATTCGTCGTCTCTATCATACCGACGATACTTTCTGTCGTTGACGTTAGGCCGACGATCTCTTTCATCAGCCGTGTCATACCGCCGGCGTTGGTCATATTGACGCTCATATTTGTTAAGAAGGTGCTCGGAGAGTGGTCGTTGGTACCGCACGCTTCTCACTTGTTCCTCGGTGACGTACCGTTTGTCATCATATCGGGGCCGGTCGCGTGAACCGGCCTCCTCCTTGTCCTTATCACGAGCACGACTGCTCTCTTCTTTGTCCTTGTCAGGGCGGTATGCAGGCCCTGCCATGTTAATACTGAACGAGAAATCTGGCTGACGCCTCATAGGGTAACTGTACTCCACCATGTTGACGGCAGGGAACGGTTGCGTGTCCACTTTCATGGCATACTGGCTGAAAATCAGACGGCCTTGTTCTATCGCCATTTGGATCTGCTGACGCAACACTTTGCAGTCGCTGGTGGTATGGGTGAACGAATGATGCCACTTGCAGTATGGCTTTCCGTTCATCTCTTGCACCATGGGGATTCTATGGCCTTCGGGTAACTTCAGCTGCTTCTCCTTAAGCAAAAGGTCGAAAATCTGCTCAGCTTTGCTTACGTCGAAGTCAAACCCTTTTGCAGGACCTTGTGGTTTAACCCACTTGCAGGACACGGGGTTTGCCCCCCGAGCCCATTCGGCCACGGCTACTTCCTGGTCTCCTGCAGAGTCTTCATCCTCTTCTGTCTCAACCAGGCTTATCGCGCGTTTGAATTTGTCCTCGTACAATTCTGGGTGGCGCTGTTCATACAATGAAAGTGATGAGGTCTAAGACCCCGTGTGTGGCCCGATCTCGCGGATTGACTTCGAAACCAAGGGGGAAGATGGGAAAACGCGAGGAACACGAAGAACGCGATGAACACGAGGAACTCCGAGACTCACGCACACACACAACCCGATACACCCGATGCTTACCTCCGTGGCTCGATGGACCACGCCAATAGAATCTCCGAGGAAGAGACACGCGGTAGAATTCCCCGGGGAGAGATTGGAGTTGGAGAGGAAGAACTTGGTGAGGGAGAGAGAGTAGCTTGTACTAGAATCTCACTCAACAAGTTCAAAGTCAACAACTAAGGTGCCTTGATTACAGAGGGATGATACCCAAGGGAGACTAAGCTCAAAGTTAGGTTTGAGTTCAAAACAAGTCTAAAGAGCTAAAGGGGTGCTTGGGGTGCTTATATAGTCTTACAAGGCGTCACAGGCCGAAAAGGTAAGTTCGGGCCGAAAATATAACTTAAGTCGCGCAGGCTGGTCAGGAGGCCGGTCAGGCCGGACTGTGACCGGGCGGGCAGTCGAGGCCGGTCAGACCGGGCCTGTGACCGGGCAGGCCGGTTTCAGACCGGGCCTGGGACCGGGCGGTGACCGGACGAGGCTCCAAGTCCCCTGGATGGTGCCCGGATGTCACGAGCGCGAATCCCGGTTTCTGACCGGGCGGCCCGTCAGGAGGCCGGTCAGACCGGGCTGTGGACCGGGTGATCCGGTCAGGGAGCCGGTCTGACCGGGTTCTGGACCGGCCGTCCGTCTTCTCTTCCTTGCGCTCTTCGGGCGACTTCCTGTCCAGCTCCATGTCCATCTTCGTGTCCATCTTCTTGTCCAGCTGCTCCTCTCCTCCCTTTGACCATGGCGTATCCTCCTCTTGGTGACCTTGATGCTCCTTGTACCTAATGACACATAACACGTCGGCATGAGGTAGCAATCCATCCAAAGGTGTACCAAGATCAAGGGTGGTGAGGAGCGAGTTCACCTCATCATGTAGCGCTTTGACTCGGGCTCGTGTCATCGGTCCACTTGGGGGACTTGTTGGTCTTGGTGTGGAGGTGACCGAAGGCCACCCCGCATCATCTCCCCCCCTTGGGAAAGAGTCGTCCTCGACTCTTGTTCCTCTTCATCTTCATGATATGGCGACAAGTCCGCAACGTTGAAGGTGTTGCTCACCAAGTACTTGGAGGTGGGGATGTCGATGACGTAAGCATTGTTGTTGATGCGTTTGAGAACCTTGAAGGGACCATCTCCTCTTGGCTTGAGCTTGGAGTTGCGCTCACGAGGGAACCTTTCCTTCCGGAGGTGTATCCAAACGAGGTCTCCTTCTTGAAATATCCTTTCCTTCTTCTTGGCGTTGAGGCGGGTAGCTTGACGAAGCACATGTTCTTGAATGGTAGCTCTTGTTTCTTCATGAAGTTTCTTCACGTCGGCGGCGCGCTTGGCGAAGTCCATGTTCGTCCGCTCATGAAGGGGAAGTGGTAGTATGTCGAGTGCCGTGAGCGGCTCAAACCCGTAGACGACCATGAATGGACTCCTTGATGTAGTCGAGTGCTTGGCGCGGTTGTAGGCGAACTCCGCGTGTGGGATGCATTCCTCCCATGACTTCAAGTTTTTCTTCACGAGGATGCGTAGGAGGGTGGAGAGGCTTCGATTGACCACTTCCGTTTGGCCGTCCGTTTGCGGGTGCGATGATGATGAGAATAAGAGCTTCACTCCAAACTTTGCCATGAGCGTCTTCCAAAGATAACTCATGAACTTGACGTCTCGATCCGACACAATGCTTTGTGGTACTCCATGTAGGCGAACGATTTCCCTGAAAAACAATGAAGCAATGTGTGAAGCATCGTCGCTCTTATGGCAAGGTATGAAATGAGCCATCTTAGAGAATCTATCCACTACCACGAATATAGAATCATGACCATGCTTAGTGCGAGGCAATCCTAGAACAAAATCCATGCTAATATCGGTCCATGGTGCATGTGGAATAGGCAAAGGGGTATAAAGACCATAGGGATTGGAGGTAGACTTAGCTTGTAAGCATGTGGTGCACCGCGGCAAAGGCGTTCGACGTCGCGGTACATTCTTGGCCAATAGTAGTGGGTTGAGAGCATGGCATATGTCTTCTCTCGACCAAAGTGACCCATAAGACCTCCTCCATGTGACTCTTGCAAAAGCAATTTTCGAAGCGAAGACTCGGGGATGCAAATCTTGTTAGCTTTAAACAAATAGCCATCATGCAAATAGAAATCATCCACTCCTCGCTCAACGGAGCACTTCTCAAAAATTGGAGCAAAGAAAGAATCGGAAGGATAGAGTTCTTTGATCTCTTCAAGTCCCAAAACATGAAAATCCAAACGAGTTAGCAAAAGGGTGTTTTTGCGGGAAAGAGCATCCGCCACAACATTGTCCTTGCCCTTCTTGTATTTGATCACATATGGGAAGGACTCAATGAACTCGACCCATTTTGCATGTCGTTTGTTCAAGTTGTGTTGGCTTTTCAAATACTTCAAGGACTCATGGTCGGAATGAATGATAAACTCTTTTGGCCAAAGATAGTGTTGCCAAACTTCAAGAACACGAACCAAAGCGTAGAGCTCCTTGTCATATATAGGATAGTTGAGGCGTGCGCCATCCAACTTCTCACTATAGTATGCCACGGGTTTCCCTCTTGCATAAGGACGCCACCAATACCAAGCCCACTTGCATCACACTCAATCTCAAAAGTTTTGGCAAAATTTGGAAGAACAAGAAGTGGAGCTTCGGTAAGGCGTTTCTTCAACTCATCAAAAGCATTTTGTTGGGCCTTGCCCCAAACAAACGGAACATTCTTTTTGGTAAGCTCATTCAAAGGGCAAGCAATGGTGCTAAAGTCTTTCACAAAGCGGCGGTAAAATCCGGCAAGTCCATGGAAGCTTCGGACTTGGCCAACATTTGTAGGGGTAGGCCAATTATGGATGGCCTCCACCTTGGAAGAATCAACTTCAATCCCATTAGCGGAAACCACAAAACCAAGAAAAACCAATTTGTTTTGAGCAAATGTGCACTTGGGGAGGTTAGCATAAAGCTTTTCATGGCGCAAGATGCACAAGACTTCTCTCACATGTTGCACATGGTCCTCGAGGTTTTTGCTATAAATAAGAATATCATCGAAGTAAACAACCACGCTCTTGCCAATGAGAGGACGCAAGATGTGATTCATGAGGCGCATGAAAGTTGATGGAGCATTGGAAAGACCGAAAGGCATAACGAGCCATTCATAGAGACCAAGTTTGGTCTTGAATGCCGTTTTCCATTCATCACCAATAGCCATGCGGATTTGATGGTAACCACTACGCAAATCGACTTTAGAGAAAATCGTGGCACCACTAAGTTCATCAAGCATATCATCTAAACGCGGAATGGGATGGCGGTAACGGACGGTAATGGCATTGATGGGGCGACAATCCATACACATCCATTGCGTCTCATCCGGTTTAGGCACAAGAATCACGGGAACCGCACAAGGGCTAAGGCTTTCTCGGACGTACCCTTTGGCGAGGAGATCTTGAATTTGGCGGTTGATCTCCTTGGTCTCTTCGGGGTTGGTGCGGTAGGCGGCACGGTTTGGGAGCGGAGCGCCGGGTATGAGGTCGATGCGGTGTTCTATGCCTCGGAGTGGTGGTAGTCCATGAGGGAGCTCGTCGGGGAAGACATCTTGGAATTCCTGCAAAAGAGACAACAAAGATGGAGGAATGTTGGTCAAGTCGTTAGTCGCCGACGAGGGTCCCTTGCATATGAGCACATAGTGCAATATGGTGGATGGGTTCTCTTGGAGCTCTCTCCACTCACTCTTGGTGGCTAGAAGGACACTCTTGGGCTCACTCATGTATGGCTTGTGGCGCTCACTCTCTTTGTGGTGGGTCGCTCCCTCTCCTCTCATCTCACTATGGTGGGTGCGGAGTTGTGCTCTCGCTAAAGCCTTCGCATTATCCGCGATGATTTGGCTAGGAGTCATCGGGCGCAACTCGAACTTCTTGTCGTTGACCTTGAAGGTGTATGTGTTGGAGAGTCCATCATGTATAGCCTTCTTGTCATATTGCCAAGGGCGGCCAAGAAACATGTGGCACACCGTCATGGGTACCACGTCACACTCGATGGTGTCCTCATAAGGGCCGATCTTGAAGTTGACGGTGACGGTATGTTGTATCTTGACGTTGCCCTTGTCGCTCAACCATTGGATATGGTAGGGGTGAGGATGCTTGCGGAGAGTGAGGTGGAGCTTCTCACACAACTCGGTGCTCGCAAGGTTGTGGCAACTTCCACCATCGATGATGACCTTGATAAACTTGCCACCAATTCCGGCACGGGTTTGGAAGATGTTGCACCGTTGTTCTTCCATATCATGAGGTTGTGTTGTTAGCACCCTTGTGACCACAAGTGAGGGACTTGGGTCATGTTCACATAAGAGAGGATCTTCTCCACTTTCTTGCTCATAAGCTTCTTCACTTGCCACGGCGGCTTGCACAAGGGCTTCATATTCATCCTCATCAAGAGTCTCGATGTCACCGTTCTCCATAGTGATCATGACCTTGGTGTTCTTGCACTCAAATGATTTGTGACCTTGGGTGCCACACTTGAAGCAAGTGACACTAGAGGGTCCCGTGGATGCCTTAGAGGAGGCGGTGGAGGAGACCGTTTGCTTCATGCGACTTTGGATAGTCGGCTTCTTGGAAGGTGTAGAGGATGCGTCGGCCTTGGCACTTGTAGCAAAAGGAGTTGATGTAGTAGGAGGAGTCGATGTAGCGAGCTTGGAGGAGAAATAGGACTTGGCCTTGGAGTACTTGATGTCCTCAATCACTTGGCGCTCGGCCTTCGATGCTTGGTGGACTAACTCAACCATATTGGAGTAGGGTTGGAACTCGACAATCCTCTTGATAGGATAAGTAAGGCCATTGAAGAAACGAGCAATTGTTTGTTCCTCGGACTCTTGGATGTTGGCTCGCATCATAGTGAGCTCCATCTCCTTGTAGAACTCCTCAACGGTCTTGGTGCCTTGCTTCAACTTTTGGAGCTTGTTGAAGAGGTCGGTCATGTAGTGTGCGGGGACAAAGCGAGCATGCATCTCCTTCTTCATATCTTCCCAAGTGTCAATAGGAGGTTCACCCTTTTCTTCGCGAAGAGTGAGGACTTGCTCCCACCAAGTGTTGGCGTAGTCTTCAAACTCGAGTGATGCCATAGCCACTTTCTTGGCACCGGAGTAGTTGTGGATGCGGAAGATCTTGTCCACCTTGAGTGCCCATGAGAGGTAGGCCTCGGCATCTTCTTCTCCCTTGAACTTTGGCATGGTGAACTTGAGTCTTCCAAACATGTTCTCTTCATCCTCCAAGTGTCTTCTACGAGGAGGGGCACCTTCATCTCTTGCGGCTAGAGGTGGAATAGGAGGTCTTCTACGGCCAACCATAGCATTGGGTTGGCGTTGGAGTTGAACACTTGCTTCACTTGGTTCACGGTGAGGATGTGGTTGAAGATCTTGTCGCGGTTGAGGACGATGCTCAAGGTTGGGTCTCTCATCTTGATCATGGTGAGGCTCTCCTCATCCACGTTGGTCATGGCGAGGGTGGCGACGAAGATCTCGCCGAGGTGGATCTTGAGGATCTTGGTCTTGGGGATGGCCATCACGCCCATGGTGGGCATGGCGATCCGCTTGATGATGATCTTGGTGAAGGACTTGGTCTTGTGGAGGACGCTCATGTGGACGAGCATGGCGATGTATTTCTCCACGCCTAGAGTTGGAGCGGGAGTCTTCATGACGAGCATGTGGGCGATGGGGTCGATGATGGTCTTCATGCCTTGAAGACGAGCTTGGGGACGAAATGCCACCATGAGAGTAATGGTCTTCATGCCTTGAGGAAGAGCTTGATGAAGAGGAAGTAGAGCGGTGTCGACGATGGCGACCCAAGTTGGTGATGGCGCGCTCGAGGCTATCCATGCGCCGCTCCATGTTGGCATCATTGGCCGCCATTTGGCCATTCAAGTTGTCCGTAGCTTCACGAAGAAGGGCCAAGTCGTGGTTGACGGTGGCGAAGTTGTGAGCCACCTCATCGTATTGCTCATCAATGCGGGTCTCGAAGAGGGAGAGTTGCTCCTTGAACTCTTGTCGTTGCGTCCATAGGTTGTGTTGAGTAGCCAACCTCTCGGTGTTGCGAAGGATCTCTTCATCCCTATTGGTATCTCCGTTCCTATCCATGATGGAAAGACAAGAACTATGTTGTGTATGTTAGTGGAAGGAGACTACCTCGCACTCTTACCAAGGTAAGATAGTATTGAGGCAATCCACCAAACCGAAAGCAAGATCAAGTGTATCGGGAACACACGCAAAACCACACGCAAAAGCTAGCAAATATGGTGTTAGGCGAGTGTTGTGGAAAGCCAAAAGACAAATCCAAGATCGAGTATGTTGTTAAAAGTGGGTAAAGTCCAAAAATCCAAATGTCAATGTGACGATCACTATAAACACGGAAAAAGTTGTGGAACACACACACAAGATAAGCGGGGTTAGTGCAACCAAAAGTGAGCGGAAAAGTGTATGTATAAGTGCTCGGTGTCACACTAACACAAGGAGAGCCAAAGCTTTGGTTGCAAAGGAAGAGACAACAAGATTCACACGTGGCCTCTCTTCTCCTATCTCTCTTTGCTTAAAAGCTTTTTCTCTTTTGTATATGGCGGCACTTGCACTCGTTTGTATCTTTGGTGGCACGTGGACACTTTTGTATGTATGGGCGTATGGATGTATGGATGTATGGTGCTACTCGCACTCTTTTTGTGTTTTTGGGGCTTTTTGACGCACTATGTTAGCGTTAGCCTCGCTTTTGCTATCTTGCCACACGAGTGTTTGCTTGGGTGCCTTACTCAACGCGACACACACACCTCACAATGCGGGGCCATGTGCAATATCTCGCAACACTAGACAAGCAATGCTCGATGGGATAGATCGCAAAAGGAAGAGGGGTTACAAGGTGACCTGCAAGTTATACCTGCGATGATGGTGGTGGTGGTGGTGGTGGTGGAGGTCACCGGAAGACGAGGTCGAAGGAGTGGCGTTGCGTCGCCCGGTCGGAGGCCCGGTTGGACCGGGTTCTGGACCGGCTTGCCCGGTTCGCCGCCCGGTTGACCGGGTGCTGGGCCGGCTCGGCCGGTCGTGGGCCCGGTTGACCGGCTGCTCAACCGGATTTCGCGGGATGAAGCTTTCTCTCTCCTGTTCTTCACGAAAACCAAGCCAAAACGACCAAATCGAAGGGAAACGATGGAATTGGAGGCTAAAAGTTGGGGAAATAGTAGATCAAGCACAACAACACCAGATCTACGGACCAAAACCACTCAAAACGCAACCAAATCACAGATCGGTCAAGAGGCACTTTAGGGCTATTTTTGGGGATTTTTTGGAAAATTTTCTAGGGACGAAATCGGGTGGGTGGGAGGTCAAATCCGCGGTAACCAAGAGCTGCTGATACCATATGATGAGGTCTAAGACCCCGTGTGTGGCCCGATCTCGCGGATTGACTTCGAAACCAAGGGGGAAGATGGGAAAACGCGAGGAACACGAAGAACGCGATGAACACGAGGAACTCCGAGACTCACGCACACACACAACCCGATACACCCGATGCTTACCTCCGTGGCTCGATGGACCACGCCAATAGAATCTCCGAGGAAGAGACACGCGGTAGAATTCCCCGGGGAGAGATTGGAGTTGGAGAGGAAGAACTTGGTGAGGGAGAGAGAGTAGCTTGTACTAGAATCTCACTCAACAAGTTCAAAGTCAACAACTAAGGTGCCTTGATTACAGAGGGATGATACCCAAGGGAGACTAAGCTCAAAGTTAGGTTTGAGTTCAAAACAAGTCT
Source organism: Lolium perenne (assembly GCF_019359855.2). NCBI lineage: Eukaryota > Viridiplantae > Streptophyta > Magnoliopsida > Poales > Poaceae > Lolium > Lolium perenne. The sequence continues at coordinate 133,908,815 of NC_067245.2, forward strand.
AAAGAGCTAAAGGGGTGCTTGGGGTGCTTATATAGTCTTACAAGGCGTCACAGGCTGAAAAGGTAAGTTCGGGCCGAAAATATAACTTAAGTCGCACAGGCTGGTCAGAGGCCGCCGACCGGGCTCAGTGACCGGGCGGGCCGGTCAGGGCCGGTCAGACCGGGCTGTGGACGGGCAGGCCGGTTTCGCACCGGGCCCTGGGACCGGGCGGTGACCGGACGAGGCTCCAAGTCCCCCTGGATGGTGCCCGGATGTCACGAGCGCGAATCCCGGTTTCGACCGGCGGCCCGGACAGGAGGCCGGTCAGACCGGGCTGTGGACCGGGTGATCCGGTCAGGGAGCCGGTCTGACCGGGTTCTGGACCGGCCGTCCGTCTTCTCTTCCTTGCGCTCTTCGGGCGACTTCCTGTCCAGCTCCATGTCCATCTTCGTGTCCATCTTCTTGTCCAGCTGCTCCTCTCCTCCCTTTGACCATGGCGTATCCTCCTCTTGGTGACCTTGATGCTCCTTGTACCTAATGACACATAACACGTCGGCATGAGGTAGCAATCCATCCAAAGGTGTACCAAGATCAAGGGTGGTGAGGAGCGAGTTCACCTCATCATGTAGCGCTTTGACTCGGGCTCGTGTCATCGGTCCACTTGGGGGACTTGTTGGTCTTGGTGTGGAGGTGACCGAAGGCCACCCCGCATCAGAAAGTTTCTGAACCATATGCGCCAGTGAAGTGTACTCCGCTTGGGAAGCCATGTCCTTGATCGGCGACGCGAGACCTACCACTGCCAGATCAACTGCCTCTTTCTCATTCAAACAAGCCGAATAACATCGGTTCCTCACGTCCCTGAAGCGCTGAATGTATTCTGACACTGTTTCTCCGCGCCTCTGTCGTACTTGTGCCAGATCGGCAATGCCAGCCTCGGAAGCCTCTGAGTGATATTGCATGTGGAACTGCTCTTCCATCTGCTTCCACGTCCGGATTGAATCTGGTGGCAGCGAGGTGTACCATCCAAAAGCCGATCCCGTGAGAGACTGCGCAAAAAACCTTACGCGTAGTGGGTCTGATGCTGAGATCATACCCAACTGTGCCAAATATCGGCTCACATGCTCAATTGAACTAGAGCCTTCTGAGCCACTAAACTTTGAGAACTCAGGGAGCCGATACTTTGGCGGCAGTGGAATCAAGTCATACTCGTTGGGGTACGGCTTGGAATAGCCGATTGCCCTTCTTTTCGGCACCATGCCGAACTGGTCTCTCAAGATTGCACTTATCTGGTCCACTGTAGGAGCTGCAGAGGTTGAATTCTGCTGATCTGTTGCGGTGGCATATTTAGCCAGCCACGCCTGTTTATCGGCGTCTCCTCCAGTAATTCCTCCTGTGGCTCCAGAAATTCCTCTTGTGGCTCCAGAAATTCCTCCTGCTGTAGTCTGGTTCGTGCGCGCCAAGTTGTTGCAGTCTGGCATGTACATGCACGTGTATCCATGCGGGATTTCCTTAGGCGGTTCTAGCATGAACTGCTAATCAGCAGGGTCGCCTCCAATCTTGTAGACGACGAACGCCGGTGAACCCGGCGGCTCTGGAGCTGCTAGCGAGAACGGCAGCTGCGGTCTGGTGTAGAGCGGTATCTCTCCTTGGTGAGTCCCTAGTGTAGGTCCTGACGGAGAGTACTGATGCTTCATGATTTCCTGGACCACGCGAAGCGCAACGTGCTCGAAAGCGTTCACCAGGCTCTCGGAATGTCGGTGTAGCGAATGAAATACCATGTAGTTAACTTCCTGGCGTAGAGCTCTGGTGCGTTCTTCTGAAGAAGTAGATAGATCCACTTCATCGAGAGCGCCTTCAGCTGAGAACCCTTTCCACCTGATGCCGTGTGAGCGGGTCCTCTGGAAAGAGCCGATGAGGTCGGCTTCGAAGAGAGCTTTGATCTCGTCATACTTCTTCTTGTACTCCTCAGTCAGATCTTCGTACGTGACTGGGTCTTCCGCCATCCCTGATGCAAATGTTGATGCAGTTGATGTAGAAGAACGTCCCACCGGGCGTGCCAGAATGTGTTGACCACCAAAACCCACCGGCGAGCAGCGACGGGCAACACGTAGAGCCGGGAGGCTCCCAGGACTGCTGGTGGGCCCTGGTCCCTCGGGCGACGGCCCGCAATGCTCCGGCACGCACGTCCGATGCTGGTGCAAGGGCGTGCCACCTGACCTATACCTGGTCAGGAAGGTGATGGATTGCTCCGACTAGTTTCCTGCATGGCATACACGTAAACATTAAATACGAGCCTCGATCGGCTCTCAGGTTATCCTGTGAATCGGCTCATGGAGCCGATCCACCCATGATTCGTATTGGATCTACGATAACATGGTGGTCCTGCTTGATCAATACTAAGCTAAAACGATCTATGACGATTTAGGGTTTTCACCACACAACCGGAACATCTTACACATAATTGAGCCTGGCAGGTACGAAAGATGATGGAGAATCAACCCTAGAAAAGGCCTAAAAACAAACATGAAGTTGATCCTCGGAACATCCCTTCTAGGATCAGCAAACCGTACCTCACGCCCTACTGGATCCTTCAACCCGTTTGCAAGGCCTAACCATATGGATATTAAACTAATCCTTGAAGAACAAGGAACAACCGTAACAGATCGAATCTACTGAATAAAGACTAAGCAAGGTGGTGTCCTTACACCTAAGATAGATGTAAGGACAGCTAGATATCTAGGGATAGCAAAGCTAAGCGAATACATCAAGTAAATATCGATGCAAACCCTAACATATCTATGATAACGGTGTTGCTCGCCATCAAAAAGGCTCCAGTACGAGCAACACATGAACAACGAATAAACAAGATACTGCCTAGATCGATCTAGGCAGCATAGCGCTTACCCGGAAGAAACCCTCGAAACAAGGGGTGGCGATGCGCCTAGATTGTTTTGTTGTGAACGTGATCGTCCTCCTTTCTCAATAACCCTAGATACATATTTATAGTCCGTAGACTCTCTAACCTGGGAACAATCCCAACCGTGTACGAGCTAAACTCTATCTTTTAATTCTAACCGACACGTAACCTACTATAATTTACAGATACACGGGCAATCTAGCCCAAACTCTTGCACGAGGCCGATTCACGAATATTTCCCGTGTATATTCTCCAAGCCCATCTCAATCACGGCCCACCTCCCGACTTGGTTAAAATCTGGTGATAACAGTAGCTTGATGAAGCAACTCAACCATGTTGGTGTAAGTGATGAGATCTAAGATCCCGGGAGTGGCCCAATCTCGCGATTTGACCCCGAAAACCAAAGGAAGAGGTGGGAGAACGTGAGGAACACGAAGAACACGAAGAACGCCGGTACTCACGCACGCACACCAACCCGATACACCCGATACTTACCCCCGTGGCTCGATGGACCACGCCAATAGAATCTCCGAGGAAGAGGCACGCGGCAGAATTCCCGGAGAGAGATTGGGGTTGGACAAGAAGAGCTTGATGAGGGAGAGAGAGTAGCTTGTACTAGAATCTCACTCAACAAGATCCAAATCAACAACCAAGGTGCCTTGATTACAGAGGGATGATAACCCTAGGGAGACTAAGCTCAAAGGTAGGTTTGAGTTCAAAACAAGTCTAAGGAGTAAAGGAGGGGTCCAGGCTACTTATATAGGCACACAGGGCCAGCAAGGGCGAACAGGTACGCGAATGGATAACTTAAGGCAGTTTGGTGGGTCATTCCCGTCAGACCCGGTTTGGATCCGGTCTGACCGGGCCTACGACCGGGTGGTCCGGTCCTGGGTCCGGTCGACCGGACGCCAACCGGGAATCTGCGAGGTTTCCGGTCTTCGTCCGGTACGATGGAGCTGCGCCGGTTGGCGCCCGGTTGACCGGGCCTGGGACCGGGTCGTCCGGTTGCGGGACCGGTCTGACCAGGTCCTGGACCGGCCAGCGTCCTTCTCTTCCTTGGAGCGCTTCGATCGACGTCGGGTTCGGCTTCGTGATCATCTCCATGTCCAGCTGCTCCTCTCCTTCCCTTGGCCATGGCGTGTCCTCCTCTCCGGGGTCTTGATGCGCCTTGTACCTAATGACACATAACACATCGGCATGAGGTAGCATTCCGTCCAAAGGGGTACCAAGATCAAGGGTGGTGAGGAGCGAGTTCACCTCGTCATGTAGAGCTTTAACTCGGGCTCGTGTCATCGGTGCACTTGCGGGACTTGTTGGTCTTGGTGTAGCGACGTCGGTGAGCGGGGCTACATCATCTCCCCCCCCTTGGGAAAGAGTCGACCTCGACTCTTGCACCTCCTCATCTCCATGATAGGGTGACAAATCCGAGACGTTGAACGTGTTGCTCACCAAGTACTTGGATGTTGGTATGTCGATGATGTAAGCGTTGTTGTTGATGCGTTTGAGGACCTTGAAGGGGCCATCTCCTCTTGGCTTGAGCTTGGAGTTGCGCTCATGAGGAAACCTTTCCTTCCGGAGGTGGATCCAAACGAGGTCTCCTTCTTGGAATATTCTTTCCTTCTTCTTGGCGTTGATGCGGTTTGCTTGACGAAGCACATGTTCTTGTATTGTCGCTCTTGTTTCTTCATGTAGTTTCTTGACGGCGGTGGTGCGCTTGTCGAAGTCCATGTTGGTCCGCTCATGAAGGGGAAGCGGAAGTATGTCGAGTGCCGTGTAAGGTTCGAAGCCATAGACGACCATGAAGGGGCTCCTTGATGTAGTCTTGTGCTTGGCGCGGTTGTAGGTGAACTCCGCGTGAGGAAGGCACTCCTCCCATGACTTCAAGTTCTTCTTCACGAGGATGCGTAGGAGAGTGGAGAGGCTTCGATTGACCACTTCCGTTTGGCCGTCCGTTTGCGGGTGCGAGGATGATGAGAACAAGAGCTTCACTCCAAACTTAGCCATGAGCGACTTCCATAGATAGCTCATGAACTTGACATCTCGATCCGACACGATGCTTGCCGGTATTCCGTGTAGGCGAACAATTTCCCTGAAAAACAATGAAGCAATGTGTGAAGCATCGTCGCTCTTATGGCAAGGTATGAAATGAGCCATCTTAGAGAATCTATCCACTACCACAAATATGGAATCATGACCATGCTTAGTGCGAGGCAATCCTAGAACGAAATCCATGCTAATATCGGTCCATGGTGCATAAGGAATAGGCAATGGGGTGTAAAGACCATAAGGGTTGGAAGTGGACTTAGCTTGAAGGCATGTAGTGCAACGGTTGCATAAGCGCTCCACATCTCGCTTCATCTTTGGCCAATAGTAATGAGTGGATAGCATCGCAAGTGTCTTGTCACGTCCAAAGTGACCCATAAGACCACCTCCATGTGACTCTTGCAAAAGCAATTTTCGAAGCGAAGACTCGGGAATGCAAATCTTGTTAGCTTTAAACAAGTAGCCATCATGCAAATAGAAATCATCCACTCCTCGTTCAACGGAGCACTTCTCAAAAATCGGAGCAAAGAAGGAATCGGAAGGATAGAGTTCTTTGATCTCTTCAAGTCCCAAAACATGAAAATCCAAACGAGTAAGCAAAAGGGTGTTTTTGCGGGAAAGAGCATCCGCCACAACATTGTCCTTGCCCTTCTTGTATTTGATCACATATGGGAAGGACTCAATGAACTCGACCCATTTTGCATGTCGTTTGTTCAAGTTGTGTTGGCTTTTCAAATATTTCAAGGACTCATGGTCGGAATGAATGATAAACTCTTTTGGCCAAAGATAGTGTTGCCAAACTTCAAGAACACGAACCAAAGCGTAGAGCTCCTTGTCATATATAGGATAGTTGAGGCGTGCGCCATCCAACTTCTCACTATAGTATGCCACGGGTTTGCCCTCTTGCATAAGAACACCACCAATACCAAGCCCACTTGCATCACACTCAATCTCAAAAGTTTTTGCAAAATTTGGAAGAACAAGAAGGGGAGCTTCGGTAAGGCGTTTCTTCAACTCATCAAAAGCATTTTGTTGGGCCTTGCCCCAAACAAACGGAACATTCTTCTTGGTAAGCTCATTCAAAGGGCAAGCAATGGTGCTAAAATCTTTCACAAAGCGGCGGTAGAAACCGGCAAGTCCATGAAAACTTCGGACTTGACCAACATTTGTAGGAGTAGGCCAATTGTGGATGGCCTCCACCTTGGAAGAATCAACTTCAATCCCATTAGCGGAAACCACAAAGCCAAGGAAAACCAATTTGTTTTGAGAATAGGTGCACTTGGGGAGGTTAGCATAAAGCTTTTCATGACGTAAGATGCACAAGACCTCTCTCACATGTTGCACATGGTCCTCGAGGTTTTTGCTATAAATGAGAATATCATCGAAATAGACAACCACACTCTTGCCAATGAGAGGACGCAAGATGTGATTCATGAGGCGCATGAAAGTAGATGGTGCATTGGAAAGACCGAAAGGCATAACGAGCCATTCATAGAGACCAAGTTTGGTCTTGAATGCCGTTTTCCATTCATCACCAATGGCCATGCGGATTTGGTGGTAGCCACTACGCAAATCGACTTTAGAGAAAATCGTGGCACCACTTAACTCATCAAGCATGTCATATAAACGCGGAATGGGATGGCGGTAACGGACGGTAATGGCATTGATGGGGCGACAATCCATACGCATCTGTTGCGTCTCATCCGGTTTAGGCACAAGAATCACGGGAACCGCACAAGGGCTAAGGCTTTCACGAACGTACCCTTTGGCGAGGAGATCTTGAATTTGGTGTTGGATCTCCTTTGTATCTTCGGGGTTGGTGCGGTAGGCGGCACGGTTTGGAAGCGGAGCGCCGGGTATGAGGTCGATGCGGTGTTCTATGCCTCGAAGTGGTGGTAGTCCATGAGGGAGCTCATCGGGGAAGATGTCTTGAAATTCCTGCAAAAGAGACAACAAAGACGGAGGAATGTTGGTTAAGTCGTTAGTCGCCGACGATGGTCCCTTGCATATGAGCACGTAGTGCAATATAGTGGATGGGTTCTCTTGGACCTCTCTCCACTCACTCTTGGTGGCTAGGAGAACAATCTTGGTCTCACTCATATATGGCTTGTGGCGCTCACTATCTTTGTGGTGGGTCGCTCCCTCTCCTCTCATCTCACTATGGTGGGTGCGGAGTCGTGCCCTCGCTAAAGCCTTCGCATTGTCCGCGATGATTTGGCTAGGAGTCATCGGGCGCAACTCGAACTTCTTGTCGTTGACCTTGAAGGTGTATGTGTTGGAGAGTCCATCATGTATAGCCTTCTTGTCAAATTTCCAAGGGCGGCCAAGCAACATGTGGCACACCGTCATGGGTACCACATCACACTCAATAGTATCCTCATAAGGTCCAATCTTGAAGGTGACGGTGACGGTATGTTGTATCTTGACGTTGCCCTTGTCACTCAACCATTGGATATGGTAAGGGTGAGGATGCTTGCGGAGAGTGAGGTTGAGCTTCTCACACAATTTGGTGCTAGCAAGGTTATGGCAACTTCCACCATCGATGATGACCTTGATCGATTTGCCACCAATTCCGGCACGGGTTTGGAAGATGTTGCACCGTTGGTCTTCCATAGCTTGAGGTTGATTAGTTAGCACCCTTGTGACCACAAGTGAGGGACTTGGGTCATGCTCGCATAAGAGAGGGTCTTCTCCACTATCTTCCTCATAAGCTTCTTCATTTGCAACGGCGGCTTGCACAAGGGCTTCATATTCATCCTCATCGAGCGTCTCAATGTCACCATTCTCCATAGTGATCATAACCTTGGTGTTCTTGCACTCAAACGATTTGTGGCCTTGGGTGCCACACTTGAAGCAAGTGACATTAGAGGGTCCCGTAGATGCCTTAGAGGAGGCGGTGGAAGACACCGTTTGCTTCATGCGACTTTGGATAGTCGGTTTCTTGGATGGTGTCGAGGACACATCGGGCTTGACACTTGTAGTAGGAGGAGTTGATGTAGCGAGCTTGGAGGAGAAGTATGTCTTGGCCTTGGAGTACTTGATGTCCTCGACCACTTGGCGCTCGGCCTTCGATGCTTGGTGGACCAACTCAACCATGTTGGAGTATGGTTGGAACTCTACGATCCGCTTGATGGGGTAATTGAGGCCATTGAAGAAACGAGCAATGGTTTGGTCCTCGGACTCTTGGATGTTGGCTCGCATCATAGTGAGCTCCATCTCCTTGAAGAACTCCTCAACGGTCTTGGTGCCTTGCTTCAACTTTTGGAGCTTGTTGAAGAGGTCGGTCATGTAGCATGCATCTCTTTCTTCATCTCTTCCCAAGTGTCAATTGGGGGTTCACCCTTTTCTTCCCTAAGAGTGAGGACTTGCTCCCACCAAGTGTTGGCATAATCCTCAAACTCAAGTGATGCCATGGCCACTTTCTTGGCACCGGAGTAGTTGTGGATGCGAAATATCTTGTCAACCTTGAGTGCCCATGAGAGGTAGGCCTCGGCATCTTCTTCACCCTTGAACTTCGGCATGGTGAACTTGAGCCTTCCAAACATGTTTTCTTCATCATCCAAGTTTCTTCTACGAGGAGGGGCGACTTCATCTCTTGCGGCTAGAGGAGGAATGGGAGGTCTTCTACGGCCAACCATAGCATTGGGTTGGCGTTGAAGGTGAACACTTGCTTCACTTGGTTCACGGTGAGGATGTGGTTGAAGATCTTGTCGCGGTTGTTGACGATGCTCAATGTTGGCCCTCTCATCTTGATCATGGTGTGGCTCTCCTCGTCCACGTTGGTCATGGCGAGGGTGGCGGCGGAGATCTCGTCGAGGTTGATCTTGAATACCTTGGTCTTGGGGTTGGTCGTCACGCCCATGGTGGGCATGGCGATCCGCTTGGTGACGATCTTGTTGTAGGACTTGGTCTTGTGGAGGTCGCTCATGTGGACGAGCATGGCGATGTATTTCTCCACGCCTAGAGTTGGAGCGAGAGTCTTCATGACGAGCATGTGGGCGATGAGGTCGATGATGGTCTTCATGCCTTGAGGAAGAGCTTGAGGACGAAAGGCCACCATGAGAGTAGTAATCTTGTGGCGAGCTTGATGAAGAGGAAGTAGAGTGGTATCGGCGATGGCGACCCAAGTTGGTGATGGCGCGCTCGAGGCTATTCATGCGCCGCTCCATGTTTGCATCATTAGCCGCCATTTGGCCATTCAAGTTGTCCGTAGCTTCACGAAGGAGAGCCAAGTCTTGGTTCACGGTGGAGAAGTTGTGAGCCACCTCATCGTATTGCTCATCGATGCGCGTCTCGAAGAGGGCGAGTTGCTCCTTGAACTCTTGGCGTTGTGTCCATAGGTTGTGTTGAGTAGCCAACCTCTCGGTGTTGCGGAGGACTTCTCCATCCCTTGAGTCATCTCCGTTCCTATCCATGATGGCAAGACAAGAACTATGTTGTGTATGTTAGTGGAAGGAGACTACCTCGCACTCTTACCAAGGTAAGATAGTATTGAGGCAATCAACCAAGCCGAAAGCAAGATCAAGTGTATCGGGACACACGCAAAACCACACGCAAAAGCTAGCAAATATGGTGTTAGGCGAGTGTTGTGGAAAGCCAAAAGACAAATCCAAGATCGAGTATGTTGTTAAAAGTGGGTAAGGTCCAAAAATCCAAATATCAATGTGAAGATCACTATAAACACGAAAAAGTTGTGGAACACACACACGGGATAAGCGGGGTTAGTGCAACCAAAAGTGAGCGGAAAAGTGTATGTATAAGTGCTCGGTGTCACACTAACACAAGGAGAGCCAAAGCTTCGGTTGCAAAGGAAGAGACAACAAGATTCACACGTGGCCTCTCTTCTCTTATCTCTCGTTTGCTTAAAAGCTTTTTCTCTTTTGTATATGGTGGCACTTGCACTCGTTTGTATCTATGGTGGCACTTTTACTCTTTGGTATGTATGGATGTATGGTGCGACTTGCACTCTTTTTGTGTTTTTGGGGCTTTTTCACACACTATGTTAGCGTTAGCCTCGCTTTTGCTATCTTGCCACACGAGTGTTTGCTTGGATGCTTTACTCAACACGACACAAACACCGGGTTCGTTGATTTCTCTCTCCTGTTCTTTCCCAAACCAAATCCAAAGAGCAAATCGACGGGAAAACGATGGAATTGGAGGCTCAAAGTTGGTGAAATAGTAGATCAAGCACAACAACACCAGATCCACGGACCAAAACCACTCAAAACGCAACCAAATCACAGATCGGTCAAGAGGCCATTTGGGGCTATTTTTGGGGATTTTTTTTTTGGAAAATTTTCTAGAAACGAAATCGGGTGGGTGGAGGGTCAAATCCGCGGTAACCAAGAGCTGCTGATACCATATGATGAGATCTAAGATCCCGGGAGTGGCCCAATCTCGCGATTTGACCCCGAAAACCAGAGGAAGAGGTGGGAGAACGTGAGGAACACGAAGAACACGAAGAACGCCGGTACTCACGCACGCACACCAACCCGATACACCCGATACTTACCCCCGTGGCTCGATGGACCACGCCAATAGAATCTCCGAGGAAGAGGCACGCGGCAGAATTCCCGGAGAGAGATTGGGGTTGGAGAAGAAGAGCTTGATGAGGGAGAGAGAGTAGCTTGTACTAGAATCTCACTCAACAAGATCCAAGTCAACAACCAAGGTGCCTTGATTACAGAGGGATGATAACCCTAGGGAGACTAAGCTCAAAGGTAGGTTTGAGTTCAAAACAAGTCTAAGGAGTAAAGGAGGGGTCCAGGCTACTTATATAGGCACACAGGGCCAGCAAGGGCGAACAGGTACACGAATGGATAAATTAAGGCAGTTTGGTGGGTCATTCCCGTCAGACCCGGTTTGGATCCGGTCTGACCGGGCCTATGACCGGGTGGTCCGGTCCTGGGTCTGGTGGACCGGGCGCCAACCGGGAATCTGCGAGGTTTCCGGTCTTCGTCCGGTACGATGGAGCTGCGCCGGTTGGCGCCCGGTTGACCGGGCCTGGGACCGGGTCGTCCGGTTGCGGGACCGGTCTGACCGGGTCCTGGACTGGCCAGCGTCCTTCTCTTCCTTGGAGCGCTTCGATCGACGTCGGGTTCGGCTTCGTGATCATCTCCATGTCCAGCTGCTCCTCTCCTTCCCTTGGCCATGGCGTGTCCTCCTCTCCGGGGTCTTGATGCGCCTTGTACCTAATGACACATAACACATCGGCATGAGGTAGCATTCCGTCCAAAGGGGTACCAAGATCAAGGGTGGTGAGGAGCGAGTTCACCTCGTCATGTAGAGCTTTAACTCGGGCTCGTGTCATCGGTCCACTTGGGGGACTTGTTGGTCTTGGTGTAGCGACGTCGGTGAGCGGGGCTACATTAGTAAGGCAAGAACTCCACTATCCTCTTGACGGGAATGTTCAATCCATTCAAGAATCTTGCCATTGTTTTCTCTTCTCGCTCATCCACATTGGCACGCATCATGGTCGTGTGCATCTCCTTGTAGTACTCCTCGACGGACTTGAAGCTTTGCTTGAGTTGAGTAAGCTTGTTGAAGAGGTCGCGTTTGTGGTGGTTGGGCACAAAGCGTTTGTGCATGACTTCTTGCATCTCTTCCCATGTGTCAATGGGCTCTAAGTCTTCCTTGTCACGCTTCTTGTTGACTTCTTCCCACCAAACATTTGCATATCCTTCAAACTCAAGTGATGCCATGGCTACTTTCTTTGCTTCGGAGAAGTTGTGTATGCGGAAGATCTTGTCAACCTTGAGTACCCAAGATAAGTATGCATCGGGGTCTTCCTCTCCTTGGAACTTGGGCATGGTGAACTAGAGCTTCCCAAATATTTCTTCCTCATTGCGGTCATTGCGTCTAGGAGGTGGTCTTTCTTCACCATGGTCTTGGTGTTGTTGAGGTTGTGGACCTTGAGCATCTCGATTGTTGTTGCTATGTTGTTGACGAGGAGGTGGACTTCCATGACCTTGACCTTGACCATCATTATTGTAGCGGTGTCGAGGCATCACACTTTCTTCACTTGATGCTTGGTGATGACTTGACTCCTCATTTCTCTCCCTAGGAGGTGGTATTCTACCATGAGGTCGATCATCATGATGGCGGCGATTATCTTGACCTTGAGGGCGTTGAGGTTGAACAACATTGATGATTTGGCGCTTGATACGTCCAAATCGTATCTACTTTCCCGAACACTTTTGCTATTGTTTTGCCTCTAATTTGTGTATTTTGGATACAACTAACACGGACTAACGCTGTTTTCAACAGAATTGCCCTGGTGTCTTATTTTTTTGCAAAAAATCAACTTTCAGGAAAATCCCCGGAAATAATTGCAATGGGCCAATTTTACAGAAGACTTACGGAGCTAGAAGACGAGACGCAGGGGGGGGCCACGAGGCGCACACACCACCTGGCGGCGTGGTGGGCCCTTGGGTCGCGCCGCCCTATGGTGGCGCCGCCTCGGCTAGCCCCCGACGCTCTCCTCTGGACTACTTGAAGCCCTTGACCTAAAAACGCACGGAGGTTCGACCAATTTGCCAGAAGACATCTAGAACTCCGCTGCCATCGCGAAACTCCGTCTCGGGATCAGAAACTCCGTTCTGGCACCCTGCCGGGACGGGGAATTGGAGGAGATCATCGCCATCATCACCACCGACGCCTCTCCATCAACCATCCATGCTTCCCCCATCCATGTGTGAGTAATTTCCCCGCTGTAGGCTGAAGGGGATGGTAGGGATAGGATGAGATTGTTCATGTAATAGCCATAAGATTGTTAGGGCATAGTTCCTAGTATCCGTAGTTGGTACTTTTATGATGTTGTTGCAACTTGTTATGCTTAATGCTTGTCACTAGGGCTCGAGTGCCATGATTTCAGATCTGAACATGTTATTGATTTATGATGATATTCATTGTTTTTATGATCTTACCTGCAAGTTGTATACACATATTGTTGTCCGGAACACGAGGCCACAAAGTGACAGAAATTGGGACAACCGGAGGGGAAGGCGGTGATATGAGGGTCACATGTGTTTGTTGTCTACTTTGGCTTCTTTTCCTGTAGACAGTGTTGGGCCTCCAAGAGCAGAGGTTTGTAGAACAGCAGCAAGTTTTCCCTTAAGTGAATCACCCAAGGTTTATCGAACTCAGGGAGGAAGAGGTCAAAGATATCCCTCTCAAGCAACCCTTCAATCACGATACAAGAAGTCTCTTGTGTCCCCAACACACCTAATACACTTGTCAGATGTATAGGTGCACTAGTTCGGCGAAGAGATAGTGAAATACAAGTGGTATGAATGAATATGCGTGGTAATAGCAATCTGAAATAAATATGGCAGCGAGTAAACATGCAGTAAAACAGTAAATAAACGGAGATTCGATGTACGGAAACAAGGCCTAGGGATCATACTTTCACTAGTGGACACTCTCAACATTGATCACATAATAAAACCACTCTACACTCTCTTGTTGGATGACAAACACCATTAATTGTGTAGGGCTACAAGAGCTCCCTCAAGCCGGAGTTAACAAGCGCCACAACATTCAGTGTTCGTATTTAAGTAACCTTAGAGTGCATGATAGACCAACGCAATTATACCGAGTACTAACATAGCATGCACACTGTCACCGTCAGGCTATGAAAGGGGGCATAGATCACATCAATACTATCATAGTAATAGTTAACTCCATAATCTACAAGAGATCACAATCATAGCTTATACCAAGTACTACATGATGCACACACTGTCAACATTACATCATGGAGGAGGAATAGTCTACTTTAATAACATCACTAGAGTAGCACATAGATGATATTCAACTAGATCACAAAGAGAGAGATGAACCACATAGCTACGGTAGAGCCCTCAGCCCCGGGGGAGAACTACTCCCTCCTCATCATAGGAGACAGCAGCGGTGATGAAGATGGCGGTGGTGTCGATGGAGATGCCTTCCGGGGGCACTTCCCCGTCCCGGCGGCGTGCCGGAACAGAGACTTCTGTCCCCCGAAACTTGGCTTCGCGATGGCGGCGGCTCTGGAAGGTTTCTCATACCGTGGCTTATTCCTCTCGAAGTTTTAGGTCACAACGACTTATATAGGCGAAGAAACGGAGTCGGAAGGGGTCTGGGGGTCCCACACACAAGGGGCGCCCCCCCTCTGGCCGCGCCGCCACCATGTGTGGGGGCCCTAGGCCTCCCCTCTGGTCCCTCTTCGGTGTTATCGAAGCTTCGTGGAAGTATAAGATCGTGGGCCTTGATTTCGTCCAATTCCGAGAATATTTCCTGTGTAAGATTTCTGAAACCAAAAACAGTAGAAAACAGGAACTGGCACTTCGGCATCTCGTCAATAGGTTTGTTCCGGAAAATGCATCAAAACGTTATAAAGTGTGAACAAAACAAGGAGGTATTGTCAGAAGCAAGCATGGAACATCAGAAATTATAGATACGTTGGAGACGTATCAGTGTTCACGGAGTGTTAATGCTTTGCTCCGGTACTCTTTTAAAAGGAGTACCTTAATTACCAGTAGTTTCCCTAGAGGCCCGGCTGCCACCGGCTGGTAGGACAATAGATGTTGTGCAAGTTTCTCATTGCGAGCACATATGACTATATACGGAACACATGCCTATGGTTATTTAGTACTTGGATACTGTTTTATTATTATCTGCAAATGCCTTGCCTTGATTATTACATGAGTTCTCTAATCCATGCAGCGCCCGTTCATCCATCCCTATGCCTACAGTATTTTAATCCTGTTGTTTACTATAATCACTACTGCTGTCTTTATTACACTGCTGCTTATATTTCACTACTGCTACTGCTATAAAACTGTTGCTACTGTAAAACTATTGCGAGCAAGTCTGTTTCCAGGTGCAGCTGAATTGACAACTCCGTTGTTAAGGCTTACAAATATTCTTTGACTCCCCTTGTGTCGAATCAATAAATTGGGGTTTACTTCCGATCCCCTATACTTGTGGGTCATCAAGACTATTTTCTAGCGCCGTTGCCGGGGAGCATAGCTTTATTTGCAAGTTCACCAGAATTGATATTGTTCGCTGGAAATCCTCCATCATGGGTAAATCTCGCGATGCTAAAGTCGCCATATTACCATCCACTACAAGAAAAGGTTTACCCATGATGATGCTAAAACTTGGTATAATAGTTTGCCACCTGATTCTATTGATAGTCCAAGTAGTTTGCTTGATATTTTCTTTCGAAAATATTTTCCTGCTAGTGCTCAACATATCGCTTTGCAGAAAATTTATAGTTTTGACCAGGAAGATGGAGAGAAATTGCCTGAAGCTTGGGCAAGGTTTCGCTCTCTTCTTAGAGCTCGGCCTGGACATGATTTGGAGAAGCATGACTTACTTAATATATTTTATAGTGGACTAACCATTGAGTCTAGGGCATACCTGGATAGTTGTGCTGGTTGTGTTTTCAGGAAAAGAACTCCAGACGATGCTGAAGAATTAATGGCTAGAATAAGCCAAAATCATGATGATTGGACTACACCTGAACCAACCCCAACACCAATATTGAAGTAGAGGGGTATGATTAAATTAAATGATGAAGATATGAGGGGAGCCAAGAAATCTCTTAAGGAGAAAGGTATTAAATCTGAAGATGTGAAGAATTTACCCCCCATAGAATATTTATGTAAGATAACTCCCCCTTCATCCACGATTGAGGTACATTCTCTTCAACGCTTTGATAAAGAAGATATTCCTTACTCAAAACCTCCTGATCAATGTTTATATGAGTTTGATAATTATGTTGTTAAGCAAGATCATTTTAATATGAGAGTAGAGAATCATTTAATGGAAAATTCTCAAGCTATTAGTAAATTGCATGATATTGTGGAGAGAACCTCCAATGATGTTAAGATGCTTGTTAAACATTTTCATATGGTTCAAACTCAAATTGATCAACGCACTAAAGTGCAAAATGACTTGTTAAGAAATACTTCTAAAGAAAAACATGCTTATGAAGTAACAATTAGAGGTGGTGTTTCTACTCAGGATCCTCTATATCCCGAGGGGCATCCCAAAAGAGTTGAACAAGATTCTCAACAAACTAAAGAAACTAGTGCTCCTTCTAAGAAAAAGAAAAAGAAAAATAAACATAAAACTGTTGTAGAATCTTCTGAACCTGGTAATGATCCTAATAGTATTTCTATTTTTGATGTTGAAACTGAAAGTGGTAATGAACATGATAAAGATAATGATAAGAATGATGTTTCTGATAAAGAAGAGGTTGAAGATGAACCTGAAAAGCAAGCTAGAAATAAAAAAGTATACTAAAGAAGATTTTATTGCTAAGAAGATTTTATTGCTAAGCAAATGCCTTTTCCTGTTAAGAAACTAAAATCAAAGGAGGAAGAACACTATAATAAATTTTGTGATTGGATGAAACCTTTGTTCCTGCAAATCCCTTTGACTGATGCTATTAAATTGCCTCCTTATTCAAAGTATATGAAAGAAATTGTCTCTAACAAAAGGAAAATTCCTAATGAGGAGATTTCCACTATGCTTGCTAATTACTCTTTCAATGGCAAGGTTCCAAAGAAGCTGGGAGACCCAGGTATACCGACTATTCCTTGTTCCATCAAGAATAATTATGTTAGAACTGCTCTATGTGATTTGGGAGCAGGAGTTAGTGTTATGCCTTTTTCTCTTTACAAGAGACTTTATTTAGATAAGTTGATACCAACTGATATATCTTTGCAAATGGCTGATAAATCTACTGCTATTCCTGTTGGTATATGTGAAGATGTTCATGTTCAAGTTACTAATAATTGCTTAATACTAACTGATTTTGTTGTGTTGGAAATGCCTGAAGATGATAATATGTCTATTATTCTTGGAAGACCTTTTGTTAACACTGTAGGGGCTGTTATTGATTGCAATAAAGGAAAAGTTACTTTCAATGTTGATGACAAGGAGCATACTGTTTATTTCCCAAGAGGATTGATAAAGTATATGGAGTTAATATAATTTCTAATTTGAGAACTATCAAAGTGGGAGTTATTGATTGTCCTATATATGAGCCTAAACAAGGATATCAAAATATTATGATTGGATCCATATCAATACAATATAAGGTAACATGATTGATTTGAGGTTTATTTCTTCTTATGTCATGTAAAATTTATTTGGTGGCAAAATTTGATCAACCTTGTTAACAAGTGCATTTCATATGCATAGAAGAGCTAAACAACATTTCTTTCTTTCTCCACACTTGTTTACTTTCTGTAGTACTACTTGTTTTGCAAGATGCTTTAGTTTTTTAGAAGTTTGAAAATCTTTTTCTGCCCTGTAATAGTTATTTTAACACCCAGAAATGTGCATTTTACGAAGTTTTCAAAAATTTACAAAAATTATACCGCTGGTCCTATTTTTCAAAATGCAACCTGGGAGTGCCTGGGGCTGACCAGTGGGGCACCCCAGGGCTGCACCCCATGTGCCGGCGCGGCCAACAAGGGGGGCGCGCCACCCTGTGGTGAGGGCCCCACCTGGCCCCACTCAGTCATCCCTTCCACTCATTCCACTCTCTCTCCCGAAAAAAACTCATACCAGTTTGTTCTCACTCGCGTTTTCGCTCGAGAGCTCAGGATTTCTCGATCTCCTTGCTCAGCCCAGATTTCCGTCTGAAATTTGGCACATTTGCTCTCCGGTATGTGACTCCTTCGATTATCCAAATAGAATTTTGTTTGGTTGAGTATATCTTGAGTATTTTGCTGCGATATGTGACATGTTAAGTGAGTTTGCATGCTTTTTCTAAGTTGTAAAAATTAGTCTTGATGCATGTTTAGTACTCTATCAAGTTCCTATAGTAGTTTCCCTCATTTATATGTCTCAGAATCAACTTTTATAATGATTGTTGAAAAATTTCAGAAAATGGAGAGGAATAGACACCAACTCAACCAACATGAATTGGAGGTCCATGAAGTTATGAGAGTCCACCGTGAAGAGGGAGTATACCCCTCCTACTACCCGTGCACCGATTTCATGAAGAGTGCAGGAATTTTTCAGGATGTTCAAAATCTAATTTCTAATGCAGGGTTAGAAGATTTTGCTGTTGGTGAACCTTACCAATATGCAAAACTAACCATGTAGGTGGTGCAGGATTTTGAATTTCATTGGTCCCAACCTAACCCCATGGTTCGATATAAAATCTACAATAAAACTATCAACTTGCCCTTTGATGATTTTTGTGCAGCTATTAAAGTGCCACAATGGGGATCATGTGAGAAGATTAGGGGGCTTCCACGGCAACTTTTGAATCTATACGAGATGATATGTCAAGGGAGAAGCTTCTCAGATGAGAGTGGTAAAATTCGTAGTATTCAACTCCCATCTATTCGCTATTTTGCTTACTTTATCACCAAGTGCGTTCTTGCTAGAAAGAATGCAAATAAGTTATCCATCCATGACTTGGTTTTCTTAGCTGCTGCATTGCAACTTGGTAGAACTTATAATTTGGGTACTTTGATAGCTTTTAGGCTTGCTACTAACCGTGATAAAGGAGGAATTCGTGGAGGTCTCATTGCCTCTCGTTTGCTAGCTATGCATGGTGTAGAACCTCACTATCTTGATGTTCAGCTCTCTATAGAGAAACTTGATATTGTTTCCATGATAAAGCATGACTTTGTTTCTAATTGGTCTAATTTGAATAACCTGTCCTATGAGATAACCTTTTTCAAGAAAAAGTGGAGAGTAACTAAATCTGAAAGGCTAGTTGGATTGTCTGCACCTGCTTTGTTTAACCTTGATTCCAGGGAAAATTGGTTGGTCACAGAAGATGAACTTGATGCATACATAGAGAGGAGCGGCCATCATGCAGGGGACGGCATGGAGGAGGCCGAGGAACCCCTCGACTTGTCATCTGACGCAGCAAGTTCTTCACATCAGCATTTTGGGCATGTGGAGCCTTCATCCTTTTCTTCTGCACAGGGATTTTATTATGACCACGCCATGTATGATCCACCGGCGTGGAACCCTGACCCTCGCTGGGGTTGATCTCCACTTAGGCTAAAAGCCTAAGCTTGGGGGGAGGTATGCCGGCATCACTCATTCATTGCATATTACAATTGCCGGATATTTGTACATACTTGTTTCGCTTCTTATGGTTGCCTCTAATATGAGGAAGATGATATTTGGGGAAGTGCTGTCTAAAAACAGATTCTGGACTGATACTAAAAAAATTCCTAAAAATAGCCAGAACATTATTTTGAGAATCCAATTTTTGTGCGTGTTCCCCAGGTTATTATCTAACTTTCATTCGTTGAGCACTTTTCGAGTTGAATAGCGGAAGATTTTCAACAAAAATGATTACTGTACTGCTGTCAAGTTTGACGGATTTCTGCTACTCTGTGTTTATGTGACTCTTTTAGTTTTCATTCTCTTGTTTTTGCTTGGTTTCTTTCCTAAAATACAAAAAGACCAAAAATATTTCTGTTGTTTCTCTTTACCATTTGTTTATTTGGTTTCTAGTTCCTATTTTGCTTTATTTACTATTGTTGGTTTGCTATAAGAAAATCCAAAAAGATTTTACTTTCGTTCTTGTTTCCAATTCGAAAACACCAAAAATATTTGTTGTTCTTCTTCGGTTTTGTAAAGTTCACTATGGAGTTCAGCGATCTTCGGTGGTTGGAGCTTGGTTTTCATTCCATATTATTCAAGTCACACAAGTGAAAGGCAACAATGACGATCTACGACAACTCGACTGTGGTGAGAGGCTGGTATGAACTCTATTTGTTTTCATTTTTGTACATATACTCATCCATGTAAGCATGCTTAGTTGGTTCATGTGAGGTATATGTCATTTAATGAAAGTCTAGTGGTTCATGATCTCTCATGTTTAGCTCCAATTTATTAATATGAGTAGCATGTCTTAAATATTTGCTTGCATTGTTTTATTCATAGATAGGTATGATATTGTGGTGTCCTCCTCTGAATAATTCATTTGAATCGACTTGGCACATGCTCACGCATGCATATGACTGACAGAAGTCAATTAAGCCTCGATGATTTACTTTGCCTGAGAGTTCTTGTATCACTTTTATGCCTCAGTTAATTTATTTTGTCGCAAGCATGATTATGACAGTTATTGCTCTCTTGATTGTCGCTTCCCAGTCTATTGCTAGCCTTCACTTGTACTGAGCGGGAATGCTGCTCGTGCTTCCAAACCCCTGAAAACCAAGTTATTCCAAAATGTCCACCATAAATACCTATGCATGGCATCTCAAACCATTCCAAGTAATTTTTCATGTGCTACCTTTAAAACCTTCAAAGTACTTCTCAATTTGTGTCGATGTTTTATAGCTCATGAGGAAGTATGTGGTGTTTTATCTTTCAACCTTGTCATTTACTCCTGACAGACTTTCACCAATGGACTAGTGGCACATCCGCTTATCCAATAATTTTGCAAAAAGAGCTGGCAACGGGGTGCCCAGTCCCAATTAATTAACTTCCATTGATAATTCTCTTCACATGTTTTGCCCTGATTTATCAGTAAGAACCTTAATTTGCAAATAGACACTCCTTCATGGTATGTGAATGTTGGAAGGCACCCGAGGATTCGGTTAGCCATGGCTTGTGTAAGCAAAGGTTGGGGGGGGGTGTCATCCATAATGAAACTAAAATACATGTGTAAACAAAAGAGAAGAGGGATGATTTACCTTGCTGGTAGAGATAACGTCCTTCATGGGAGCCGCTCTTGAAAGTCTGGTTGACGAGGTAGTTAGAGTGCCCACTACCATTCGTTGACAACAACAAACACCTCTCAAAACCATTTTACTTCTGTTTTAAAAACGAAAAGCTCTAGCACATGTTAATCCATGCTTCCCTCTGCGAAGGGCCAATCTTTTACTTTTACGTTGAGTCACCATCCTTTCTTTGACCACCTTCTTGAGAGCATAATTGTCATTCTTAGTGTAATATGTTTGTCCCAGAATATGGTTAACTGTGGTATAACTTTGATGCTTTTATCTTTGATAATCTTCTAGTCTTTCCATGAAATTCAGAGGTACCTGGGCATTTATGTTTTCCTGTACAAATACGGGCAAGCGAGATACCACTTTATCATATCTTTTTATGAGCATTGCAATCCTGCTGATAGATATGTTTCATGATGCTTATTATTAGTTTGTTGGTATCTTTTTCATGATTGACATAACTATTAGATGACTTTATTTGCATTTATCTTATTATGAATTGCCTAAGTACTTATCCATATAATGAGAATATTTACATCATATGAGCAAATGTGTTCGTGAAAGTTCTTTTATCGCACTCAGTTGTTAACTGAATTGCTTGAGGACAAGCAATAAGCTAAGCTTGGGGGGAGTTGATACGTCCAAAACGTATCTACTTTCCCGAACACTTTTGCTATTGTTTTGCCTCTAATTTGTGTATTTTGGATACAACTAACACGGACTAACGCTGTTTTCAGTAGAATTGCCCTGGTGTCTTATTTTTGTGCAGAAAATCAACTTTCAGGAAAATCCCCGGAAATAATTGCAATGGGCCTATTTTCAAAGAAGACTTACGGAGCCAGAAGACGAGACGGAGGGGGGCCACGAGGCGCCCACACCACCTGGCGGCGCGATGGGCCCCTGGGCCGCGCCGCCCTATGGTGGCGCCGCCTCGGCCAGCCCCCAACGCTCCCCTCTGGACTACTTAAAGCCCTTGACCTAATAATGCACGGGGGTTCGACCAATTTGCCAGAAGACATCCAGAACTCCGCCGCCATCGCGAAACTCCGTCTCGGGATCAGAAACTCCGTTCTGGCACCCTGCCGGGATGGGGAATTGGAGGAGATCCTCGCCATCATCACCACCGACGCCTCTCCATCAACCATCCATGCTTCCCCCATCCATGTGTGCGTAATTCCCCCGGCTAAAGGGGATGGTAGTGTTCATCTAATAGCCATAAGATTGTTAGGGCATAGTGCCTAGTATCCGTAGTTGGTACTTTTATGATATTGTTGCAACTTGTTATGCTTAATGCTTGTCACTAGGGCCCGAGTGCCATGATTTCAGATCTGAACATGTTATTGATTCATGATGATATTCATTGTTTTATGATCTTACCTGCAAGTTTTATACACATATTGCTGTCCGGAACCCGAGGCCCCAAAGTGACAGAAATTGGGACAACCGGAGGGGAAGGCGGTGATATGAGGGTCAAATGTGTTCACGGAGTGTTAATGCTTTGCTCCGGTACTCTATTGAAAGGAGTACCTTAATTACCAGTAGTTTCCCTAGAGGCCCGACTGCCACCGGCTGGTAGGACAATAAATGTTGTGCAAGTTTCTCATTGCGAGCACGTACGACTATATATGGAACACATGCCTATGGTTATTTAGTAATTGGATACTGTTTTATTATTATCTGCAAATGCCTTGCCTTGTTATTACATGAGTTCTCTTATCCATGCAGCGCCCGTTCATCCATCCCTATGCCTACAGTATTTTAATCCTGATGTTTACTATAATCACTACTGCTGTCTTTATTACACTGCTGCTTATATTTCACTACTGCTACTGCTATAAAACTGTTGCTACTGATGAACTATTGCGAGCAAGTCTGTTTCCAGGTGCAGCTGAATTGACAACTCCGTTGTTAATGCTTACAAATATTCTTTGACTCCCCTTGTGTCGAATCAATAAATTGGGTTTTACTTCCCTCGAAGACTGTTGCTGATGAGATCTAAGATCCCGGGAGTGGCCCGATCTCGCGATTTGACCCCGAAGACCAAGGGAAGAGGTGGGAGAACGCGAGGAACACGAAGAACACGAAGAACGCCGGTACTCACGCACACACACCAACCCGATACACCCGATGCTTATCCCCGTGGCTCGATGGACCACACCAATAGAATCTCCTGGAAGAGGCACGCGGCAGAATTCCCGGAGAGAGATTGGGGTTGGAGAAGAAGAGATTGATGAGGGAGAGAGAGTAGCTTGTACTAGAATCTCACTCAACAATATCCAAATCAACAACCAGGATGCCTTGATTACAGAGGGATGGTAACCCTAGGGAGACTAAGCTCAAAGGTAGGTTTGAGTTCAAAACAAGTCTAAGGGGTAAAGGAGGGGTCCAGGCTACTTATATAGGCATACATGGCCAGCAAGGGCGAAAAGGTACGCGAATGGATAACTTAGGCAGTTTGGTGGAGCATTCCCGTCAAATCCGGTTTGGAATCCGGTCAGACTGGGCCAATGACCGGGTGGTCCGGTCCTGGGTCCGGTCGACCGGGCGCCAACCGGGAACTTGCGAAGTTTCCGGTTTCCTTCCGGTACGATGGAGCTGCGCCCGGTTGGGCGCCCGGTTGACCGGGCGAGGGGCCGGGTGATCCGGCTGTGGGTCCGGTCCGACCGGGTCCTGGAACGGCCAGCGTTCTTCTCTTCCTTTGAGCGCTTCGAGTGACGCCGTGTCCAGCTTCGTGATCATCTCCATGTCCCGCTGCTTCTCTCCTTCCCTTGACCTTGGCGTGTCCTCCTCTCCGGGGTCTTGATGCGCCTTGTACCTAATGACACATAGCACATTGGCATGAGGTAGTATTCCGTCCAAAGGGGTACCAAGGTCAAGGGTGGTGAGGAGCGAGTTCACCTCATCATGTAGAGCTTTAACCCGAGCTCGCGTCATTGGTCCACTTGGGGGACTTGTTGGTCTTGGTGTGGAGGTGTCTGAAGGCCACCCCGCATCATCTCCCCCCCCCCCTTGGGAAAGAGTCGCCCTCGACTCTTGTGCCTCCTTATCTTCATGATATGGCGATAAGTCCGCAACGTTGAATGTGTTGCTCACCAAGTACTTGGAGGTTGGGCTGTCGATGACGTAAGTGTTGTTGTTGATGCGTTTGAGGACCTTGAAGGGGCCATATCCTCTTGGCTTGAGCTTCGAGTTGCGTTCATGAGGGAATCTTTCCTTCCGGAGGTGGATCCAAACGAGGTCGCCTTCTTGAAATATGTGTTCCTTCTTCTTGGCGTTGAGGCGGGTAGCTTGACGAAGCGCATGTTCTTGAATTGTAGCTCTTGTTTCTTCATGTAGTTTCTTCATGGCGGCGGTGCGCTTGTCGAAGTCCATGTTCGTCCGCTCATGAAGGGGGAGTGGTAGTATGTCGAGTGCCGTGAGCGGCTCGAAACCGTAGATGACCATGAAGGGACTCCTTGATGTTGTCGAGTGCTTGGCGCGGTTGTAGGCGAACTCCGCGTGTGGAAGGCACTCCTCCCATGACTTCAAGTTCTTCTTCACGAGGATGCGTAGGAGAGTGGAGAGGCTTTGATTGACCACTTCCGTTTGGCCGTCCGTTTGCGGGTGCGAGGATGATGAGAACAAGAGCTTCACTCCAAACTTTGCCATGAGCGACTTCCAAAGATAGCTCATGAACTTGACGTCTCGATCCGACACAATGCTTGCGGGTATTCCGTGTAGGCGAACAATTTCCCTGAAAAACAATGAAGCAATGTGTGAAGCATCATCTCTCTTATGGCAAGGTATGAAATGAGCCATCTTAGAGAATCTATCCACTACCACAAATATGGAATCATGACCATGCTTAGTGCGAGGTAATCCTAGAACGAAATCCATGCTAATATCGGTCCATGGTGCATATGGAATAGGCAATGGTGTGTAAAGACCATAAGGGTTGGAGGTAGACTTAGCTTGTAAGCATGTTGTGCATCGGCGGCAAAGGCGTTCCACGTCGCGGTACATTCTTGGCCAATGGTAGTGGGTTGAGAGCATGGCATATGTCTTCTCTCGACCAAAGTGTCCCATAAGACCACCTCCATGTGACTCTTAAAAAAGCAATTTTCGAAGCGAAGACTCGGGAATGCAAATCTTGTTAGCTTTAAACAAGTAGCCATCATGCAAATAGAAATCATCCACTCCTCGTTCAACGGAGCACTTCTCAAATATTGGAGCAAAGAAAGAATCGGAAGGATAGAGTTCTTTGATCTCTTCAAGTCCCAAAACATGAAAATCCAAACGAGTAAGCAAAAGGGTGTTTTTGCAGGAAAGAGCATCCGCCACAACATTGTCCTTGCCCTTCTTGTATTTGATTACGTATGGGAAGGACTCAATGAACTCGACCCATTTTGCATGTCGTTTGTTCACGTTGTGTTGGCTTTTCAAATATTTCAAGGACTCATGGTCGGAATGAATGATAAACTCTTTTGGCCAAAGATAGTGTTGCCAAACTTCAAGAACACGAACCAAAGCGTAGAGCTCCTTGTCATATATAGGATAGTTGAGGCGTGCGCCATCCAACTTCTCACTATAGTATGCCACGGGTTTGCCCTCTTGCATAAGAACGCCACCAATACCGAGTCCACTTGCATCACACTCAATCTCAAAAGTTTTTGCAAAATTTGGGAGCACAAGAAGGGAGCTTCGGTAAGGCGTTTCTTCAACTCATCAAAAGCATTTTGTTGGGCCTTGCCCCAAACAAACAGAACATTCTTCTTGGTAAGCTCGTTCAAAGGGCAAGCAATGGTGCTAAAATCTTTCACAAAGCGGCGGTAAAACCCGGCAAGTCCATGGAAACTTAGGACTTGACCAACATTTGTAGGAGTAGGCCAATTGTGGATGGCCTCCACCTTGGAAGAATCAACTTCAATCCCATTAGCGGAAACCACAAAGCCAAGGAAAACAAATTTGTTTTGAGCAAAGGTGCACTTGGGGAGGTTAGCATGAAGCTTTTCATGACGCAAGATGCACAAGACCTCTCTCACATGTTGCACATGGTCCTTGAGGTTTTTGCTATAAATGAGAATATCATCGAAATAGACAACCACACTCTTGCCAATGAGAGGACGCAAGATGTGATTCATGAGACGCATGAAAGTAGATGGAGCATTGGAAAGACCAAAAGGCATAACGAGCCATTCATAGAGACCAAGCTTGGTCTTGAATGCCGTTTTCCATTCATCACCAATGGCCATGCGAATTTGGTGGTAGCCACTACGCAAATCGACTTTAGAGAAAATCGTGGCACCACTTAACTCATCAAGCATGTCATCTAAACGCGGAATAGGATGGCGTAACGGACGGTAATGGCATTGATGGGGCGACAATCCATACACATCCGTTGCGTCTCATCCGGTTTAGGCACAAGAATCACGGGAACCGCACAAGGGCTAAGGCTTTCGCGGACATACCCTTTGGCGAGGAGATCTTGTATTTGGCGTTGTATCTCCTTTGTGTCTTCGGGGTTGGTGCGGTAGGCGGCACGGTTTGGAAGCGGAGCGCCGGGTATGAGGTCGATGCGGTGTTCTATGCCTCGAAGTGGTGGTAGTCCATGAGGGAGCTCGTCGCGGAAGACGTCTTGAAACTCCTGCAAAAGAGACAACAAAGACGAAGGAATGTTGGATAAGTCGTTAGTCGCCGACGAGGGTCCCTTGCATATGAGCACGTAGTGCAATATGGTGGATGGGTTTTCTTGGACCTCTCTCCACTAACTCTTGGTGGCTAGGAGAATACTCTTGGTCTCACTCATATATGGCTTGTGGCGCTCACTATCTTTGTGGTGGGTCGCTCCCTCTCCTCTCATCTCACTATGGTGGGTGCGGAGTTGAGCCCTCGCTAAAGCCTTCGCATTATCCGCGATGATTTGGCTAGGAGTCATCGGGCGCAACTCGAACTTCTTGTCGTTGACCTTGAAGGTGTATGTGTTGGAGAGTCCATCATGTATAGCCTTCTTGTCAAATTTCCAAGGGCGGCCAAGCAACATGTGGCACACCGTCATGGGTACCACGTCACACTCAATAGTATCCTCATAAGGTCCAATCTTGAAGGTGACAGTGACGGTATGTTGTATCTTGACGTTGCCCTTGTCACTCAACCATTGGATATGGTAAGGGTGAGGATGCTTGCGGAGAGTGAGGTTGAGCTTCTCACACAATTCGGTGCTAGCAAGGTTATGGCAACTTCCACCATCGATGATGACCTTGATCGATTTGCCACCAATTCCGGCACGGGTTTGGAAGATGTTGCACCGTTGGTCTTCCATAGCTTGAGGTTGATTAGTTAGCACCCTTGTGACCACAAGTGAGGGACTTGGGTCATGCTCGCATAAGAGAGGGTCTTCTCCACTATCTTCCTCATAAGCTTCTTCATTTGCAACGGCGGCTTGCACAAGGGCTTCATATTCATCCTCATCGAGCGTCTCAATGTCACCATTCTCCATAGTGATCATGACCTTGGTATTCTTGCACTCAAATGATTTGTGGCCTTGGGTGCCACACTTGAAGCAAGTGACATTAGAGGATCCCGTAGATGCCTTAGAGGAGGCGGTGGAGGACACCGTTTGCTTCATGCGACTTTGGATAGTCGGTTTCTTGGATGATGTAGATGACGTGTCGGGCTTGACACTTGTAGTAGGAGGAGTTGAAGTCGCGAGCTTGGAGGCGAAGTACGTCTTGGGCTTGGAGTACTTGATGTCCTAAATCACTTGGCGCTCGGCCTTGTGATGAGGTCTAAGACCCCGTGTGTGGCCCGATCTCGCGGATTGACTTCGAAACCAAGGGGGAAGATGGGAAAACGCGAGGAACACGAAGAACGCGATGAACACGAGGAACTCGGAGACTCACGCACACACACAACACGCGGTAGAATTCCCCGGGGAGAGATTGGAGTTGGAGAGGAAGAACTTGGTGAGGGAGAGAGAGTAGCTTGTACTAGAATCTCACTCAACAAGTTCAAAGTCAACAACTAAGGTGCCTTGATTACAGAGGGATGATACCCAAGGGAGACTAAGCTCAAAGGTAGGTTTGAGTTCAAAACAAGTCTAAAGAGCTAAAGGGGTGCTTGGGGTGCTTATATAGTCTTACAAGGCGTCACAGGCCGAAAAGGTAAGTTCGGGCCGAAAATATAACTTAAGTCGTGCAGGCCGGTCAGGGGGCCGGTCGACTGGCTGTGACCGGGCAGGCCGGTTTCAGACCGGGCCTGTGACCGGGCGGAGACCGGACGAGGCTCCAAGTTCCCTGGATGGCGCCCGGATGTCACGAGCGCGAATCCCGGTTTCTGACCGGGCGGCCCGGTCAGGAGGCCGGTCAGACCGGGCTGTGGACCGGGTGATCCGGTCAGGAGGCCGGTCTGACCGGGTTCTGGACCGGCCGTCCGTCTTCTCTTCCTTGCGCTCTTCGGGCGACTTCCTGTCCAGCTCCATGTCCATCTTCGCGTCCCGCTGCTCCTCTCCTTCCTCTGACCATGGCGTATCCTCCTCTTGGTGACCTTGATGCTCCTTGTACCTAATGACACATAACACGTCGGCATGAGGTAGCAATCCATCCAAAGGTGTACCAAGATCAAGGGTGGTGAGGAGCGAGTTCACCTCATCATGGAGAGCCTTGACTCGGGCTCGTGTCATTGGTCCACTTGGGGGACTTGTTGGTCTTGGTGTGGAGGTGACCGAAGGCTACCCCGCATCATCTCCCCCCCTTGGGAAAGAGTCGTCCTCGACTCTTGTTCCTCTTCATCTTCATGATATGGCGACAAGTCCGCAACGTTGAAGGTGTTGCTCACCAAGTACTTGGAGGTGGGGATGTCGATGACGTAAGCGTTGTTGTTGATGCGTTTGAGGACCTTGAAGGGGCCATCTCCTCTTGGCTTGAGCTTGGAGTTGCGCTCACGAGGGAACCGTTCCTTCCGGAGGTGGATCCAAACAAGGTCGCCTTCTTGAAATATCCTTTCCTTCTTCTTGGCGTTGAGGCTGGTGGCTTGACGAAGCACATGTTCTTGTATGGTTGCCCTTGTCTCTTCATGTAGTTTCTTCATGTCGGCGGCGCGCTTGGCGAAGTCCATGTTCGTCCGCTCATGAAGGGGAAGTGGTAGTATGTCGAGTGCCGTGAGCGGCTCAAACCCGTAGACGACCATGAAGGGACTCCTTGATGTAGTCGAGTGCTTGGCGCGGTTGTAGGCGAACTCCGCGTGTGGTATGCATTCCTCCCATGACTTCAAGTTTTTCTTCACGAGGATGCGTAGGAGGGTGGAGAGGCTTCGATTGACCACTTCCGTTTGGCCGTCCGTTTGCGGGTGCGAGGATGATGCGAATAAGAGCTTAACTCCAAACTTTGCCATGAGCGTCTTCCAAAGATAACTCATGAACTTGACGTCTCGGTCCGACACAATGCTTTGCGGTACTCCATGTAGGCGAACGATTTCCCTGAAAAACAATGAAGCAATGTGTGAAGCATCGTCGCTCTTATGGCAAGGTATGAAATGAGCCATCTTAGAGAATCTATCCACTACCACGAATATAGAATCATGACCATGCTTAGTGCGAGGCAATCCTAGAACAAAATCCATGCTAATATCGGTCCATGGTGCATATGGAATAGGCAATGGGGTATAAAGACCATAGGGATTGGAGGTAGACTTAGCTTGTAAGCATGTGGTGCACCGGCGGCAAAGGCGTTCGACGTCGCGGTACATTCTTGGCCAATAGTAGTGGGTTGAGAGCATGGCATATGTCTTCTCTCGACCAAAGTGACCCATAAGACCTCCTCCGTGTGACTCTTGCAAAAGCAATTTTCGAAGCGAAGACTCGGGAATGCAAATCTTGTTGGCTTTGAACAAATAGCCATCATGCAAATAGAAATCATCCACTCCTCGGTCAACGGAGCACTTCTCAAAAATGGGAGCAAAGAAAGAATCGGAAGGATAGAGTTCTTTGATCTCTTCAAGTCCCAAAACATGAAAATCCAAACGAGTTAGCAAAAGGGTGTTTTTGCGGGAAAGAGCATCCGCCACAACATTGTCCTTGCCCTTCTTGTATTTGATCACATATAGGAAGGACTCAATGAACTCGACCCATTTTGCATGTCGTTTGTTCAAGTTGTGTTGGCTTTTCAAATATTTCAAGGACTCATGGTCGGAATGAATGATAAACTCTTTTGGCCAAAGATAGTGTTGCCAAACTTCAAGAACACGAACCAAAGCGTAGAGCTCCTTGTCATATATAGGATAGTTGAGGCGTGCGCCATCCAACTTCTCACTATAGTATGCCACGGGTTTGCCCTCTTGCATAAGAACACCACCAATACCAAGCCCACTTGCATCACACTCAATCTCAAAAGTTTTGGCAAAATTTGGAAGAACAAGAAGTGGAGTTTCGGTAAGGCGTTTCTTCAACTCATCAAAAGCATTTTGTTGGGCCTTGCCCCAAACAAACGGAACATTCTTCTTAGTAAGCTCATTCAAAGGGCAAGCAATGGTGCTAAAGTCTTTCACAAAGCGGCGGTAAAACCCGGCAAGTCCATGGAAGCTTCGGACTTGGCCAACATTTGTAGGGGTAGGCCAATTATGGATGGCCTCCACCTTTGAAGAATCAACTTCAATCCCATTAGCGGAAACCACAAAACCAAGAAAAACCAATTTGTTTTGAGCAAATGTGCACTTGGGGAGGTTAGCATAAAGCTTTTCATGGCGCAAGATGCACAAGACTTCTCTCACATGTTGCACATGGTCCTCGAGGTTTTTGCTATAAATAAGAATATCATCGAAGTAGACAACCACGCTCTTGCCAATGAGAGGACGCAAGATGTGATTCATGAGGCGCATGAAAGTAGATGGTGCATTGGAAAGACCGAAAGGCATAACGAGCCATTCATAGAGACCAAGTTTGGTCTTGAATGCCGTTTTCCATTCATCACCAATAGCCATGCGGATTTGATGGTAACCACTACGCAAATCGACTTTAGAGAAAATCGTGGCACCACTAAGTTCGTCTAGCATGTCATCTAAACGCGGAATGGGATGGCGGTAACGGACGGTAATGGCATTGATGGGGCGACAATCCATACACATCCGTTGCGTCTCATCCGGTTTAGGCACAAGGATCACGGGAACCGCACAAGGGCTAAGGCTTTCTCGGACGTACCCTTTGGTGAGGAGATCTTGAATTTGGCGGTTGATCTCCTTTGTCTCTTCGGGGTTGGTGCGGTAGGCGGCACGGTTTGGAAGCGGAGCGCCGGGTATGAGGTCGATGCGGTGTTCTATGCCACGGAGTGGTGGTAGTCCATGAGGGAGCTCGTCGGGGAAGACGTCTCGAAATTCCTGCAAAAGAGACAACAAAGACGGAGGAATGTTGGTTAAGTCGTTAGTCTCCGACGCGGGTCCCTTGCATATGAGCACATAGTGCAATATGGTGGATGGGTTCTCTTGGAGCTCTCTCCACTCACTCTTGGTGGCTAGAAGGACACTCTTGGGCTCACTCATGTATGGCTTGTGGCGCTCACTCTCTTTGTGGTGGGTCGCTCTCCTCTCATCTCACTTTGGTGGGTGCGGAGTTGTGCCCTCGCTAAAGCCTTCGCATTATCCGCGATGATTTGGCTAGGAGTCATCGGGCGCAACTCGAACTTCTTGTCGTTGACCTTGAAGGTGTATGTGTTGGATAGTCCATCATGTATAGCCTTCTTGTCATATTGCCAAGGGCGGCCAAGCAACATGTGGCACACCGTCATGGGTACCACGTCACACTCGATGGTGTCCTCATAAGGGCCGATCTTGAAGTTGACGGTGACGGTATGTTGTATCTTGACGTTGCCCTTGTCACTCAACCATTGGATATGGTAGGGGTGAGGATGCTTGCGGAGAGTAAGGTGGAGCTTCTCACACAACTCGGTGCTTGCAAGGTTATGGCAACTTCCACCATCTATGATGACCTTGATCGACTTGCCACCAACTCCGGCACGGGTTTGGAAGATGTTGCACCGTTGTTCTTCCATATCATGAGGTTGTGTGGTTAGCACCCTTGTGACCACAAGTGAGGGACTTGGGTCATGCTCACATAAGAGAGGATCTTCTCCACTTCCTTGCTCATAAGCTTCTTCACTTTCCACGGCGGCTTGCACAAGGGCTTCATATTCATCCTCATCAAGAGTCTCGATGTCACCATTCTCCATAGTGATCATGACCTTGGTGTTCTTGCACTCAAACGATTTGTGACCTTGGGTGCCACACTTGAAGCAAGTGACACTAGAGGGTCCCGTGGATGCCTTAGAGGAGGCGGTGGAGGAGACCATTTGCTTCATGCGACTTTGGATAGTCGGCTTCTTGGAAGGTGTAGAGGATGCGTCGGCCTTGGCACTTGTAGCATAAGGAGTTGATGTAGTAGGAGGAGTCGATGTAGCGAGCTTGGAGGAGAAATAGGACTTGGCCTTGGAGTACTTGATGTCCTCAATCACTTGGCGCTCGGCCTTCGATGCTTGGTGGACTAACTCAACCATGTTGGAGTAGGGTTGGAACTCGACAATCCTCTTGATAGGATAAGTAAGGCCATTGAAGAAACGAGCAATGGTTTGTTCCTCGGACTCTTGGATGTTGGCTCGCATCATAGTGAGCTCCATCTCCTTGTAGAACTCCTCAACGGTCTTGGTGCCTTGCTTCAACTTTTGGAGCTTGTTGAAGAGGTCGGTCATGTAGTGTGCGGGGACAAAGCGAGCATGCATCTCCTTCTTCATATCTTCCCAAGTGTCAATAGGAGGTTCACCCTTTTCTTCTCGAAGAGTGAGGACTTGCTCCCACCAAGTGTTGGCGTAGTCTTCAAACTCGAGTGATGCCATAGCCACTTTCTTGGCACCGGAGTAGTTGTGGATGCGGAAGATCTTGTCCACCTTGAGTGCCCATGAGAGTTAGGCCTCGGCATCTTCTTCTCCCTTGAACTTTGGCATGGTGAACTTGAGTCTTCCAAACATGTTCTCTTCATCCTCCAAGGTTCTTCTACGAGGGGGGGCGCCGTCATCTCTAGCGGCTAGAGGTGGAATAGGAGGTCTTCTACGGCCAACCATAGCATTGGGTTGGCGTTGGAGTTGAACACTTGCTTCACTTGGTTCACGGTGAGGATGTGGTTGAAGATCTTGTCGCGGTTGAGGACGATGCTCAAGGTTGGGTCTCTCATCTTGATCATGGTGAGGCTCTCCTCGTCCACGTTGGTCATGGCGAGGGTGGCGACGAAGATCTCGCCGAGGTGGATCTTGAGGATCTTGGTGAAGGACTTGTTCTTGTGGAGGACGCTCATGTGGACGAGCATGGCGATGTATTTCTCCACGCCTAGAGTTGGAGCGGGAGTCTTCATGACGAGCATGTGAGCGATGCGGTCGATGATGGTCTTCACGCCTTGAGGAAGAGCTTGGGGACGAAAGGCCACCATGAGAGTAATGGTCTTCATGCCTTGAGGAAGAGCTTGATGAAGAGGAAGTAGAGCGGTGTCGACGATGGCGACCCAAGTTGGTGATGGCGCGCTCGAGGCTATCCATGCGCCGCTCCATGTTGGCATCATTGGCCGCCATTTGGCCATTCAAGTTGTCCGTAGCTTCACGAAGAAGGGCCAAGTCGTGGTTCACGGTGGAGAAGTTGTGAGCCACTTCATCGTATTGCTCATCGATGCGCGTCTCGAAGAGGGAGAGTTGCTCCTTGAACTCTTGTCGTTGCGTCCATAGGTTGTGTTGAGTAGCCAACCTCTCGGTGTTGCGGAGGATCTCTTCATCCCTATTGGTATCTCCGTTCCTATCCATGATGGAAAGACAAGAACTATGTTGTGTATGTTAGTGGAAGGAGACTACCTCGCACTCTTACCAAGGTAAGATAGTATTGAGGCAATCCACCAAACCGAAAGCAAGATCAAGTGTATCGGGAACACACGCAAAACCACACGCAAAAGCTAGCAAATATGGTGTTAGGCGAGTGTTGTGGAAAGCCAAAAGACAAATCCAAGATCGAGTATGTTGTCAAAAGTGGGTGAGGTCCAAAAATCCAAATGTCAATGTGAAGATCACTATAAACACGAAAAAAGATGTGGAACACACACACGAGATAAGCGGGGTTAGTGCAACCAAAAGTGAGCGGAAAAGTGTATGTATAAGTGCTCGGTGTCACACTAACACAAGGAGAGCCAAAGCTTTGGTTGCAAAGGAAGAGACAACAAGATTCACACGTGGCCTCTCTTCTCCTATCTCTCTTTGCTTAGAAGCTTTTTCTCTTTTGTATATGGTGGCACTTGCACTCGTTTGTATCTTTGGTGGCACGTGGACACTTTGTATGTATGGGCGTATGGATGTATGGATGTATGGATGTATGGTGCTACTCGCACTCTTTTTGTGTTTTTGGGGCTTTTTGACGCACTATGTTAGCGTTAGCCTCGCTTTTGCTATCTTGCCACACGAGTGTTTGCTTGGGTGCCTTACTCAACGCGACACACACACCTCACAATGCGGGGCCACGTGCAATGTCTCGCAACACTCGACAAGCAATGCTCGATGGGATAGATCGCAAAAGGAAGAGGGGTTACAAGGTGACCTGCAAGTTATACCTGCGATGATGGTGGTGGTGGTGGTGGTGGAGATCGCCGGAAGACGAGGTCGAAGGAGTGGCGTTGCGTCGCCCGGTCGGAGGCCCGGTTGGACCGGGTTCTGGACCGGCTTGCCCGGTTCGCCGCCCGGTTGACTGGGTGCTGGGCCGGCTCGGCCGGTCGTGGGCCCGGTTGACCGGCTGCTCAACCGGATTTCGCGGGATGAAGCTTTCTCTCTCCTGTTCTTCACGAAAACCAAGCCAAATCGACCAAATCGAAGGGAAACGATGGAATTGGAGGCTAAAAGTTGGGGAAATAGTAGATCAAGCACAACAACACCAGATCCACGGACCAAAACCACTCAAAACGCAACCAAATCACAGATCGGTCAAGAGGCAATATAGGGCTATTTTTTGGAAAATTTTCTAGGAACGAAATCGGGTGGGTGGGAGGTCAAATCCGCGGTAACCAAGAGCTGCTGATACCATATGATGAGGTCTAAGACCCCGTGTGTGGCCCGATCTCGCGGATTGACTTCGAAACCAAGGGGGAAGATGGGAAAACGCGAGGAACACGAAGAACGCGATGAACACGAGGAACTCGGAGACTCACGCACACACACAACCCGATACACCCGATGCTTACCTCCGTGGCTCGATGGACCACGCCAATAGAATCTCCGAGGAAGAGACACGCGGTAGAATTCCCCGGGGAGAGATTGGAGTTGGAGAGGAAGAACTTGGTGAGGGAGAGAGAGTAGCTTGTACTAGAATCTCACTCAACAAGTTCAAAGTAAACAACTAAGGTGCCTTGATTACAGAGGGATGATACCCAAGGGAGACTAAGCTCAAAGGTAGGTTTGAGTTCAAAGCAAGTCTAAAGAGCTAAAGGGGTGCTTGGGGTGCTTATATAGTCTTACAAGGCGTCACAGGCCGAAAAGGTAAGTTCGGGCCGAAAATATAACTTAAGTCGTGCAGGCCGGTCAGGGGGCCGGCCGACCGGGCTGTGGACCGGGCAGGCCGGTTTCAGACCGGGCCTGTGACCGGGCGGAGACCGGACGAGGCTCCAAGTTCCCTGGATGGCGCCCGGATGTCACGAGCGCGAATCCCGGTTTCTGACCGGGCGGCCCGGTCAGGAGGCCGGTCAGACCGGGCTGTGGACCGGGTGATCCGGTCAGGAGGCCGGTCTGACCGGGTTCTGGACCGGCCGTCCGTCTTCTCTTCCTTGCGCTCTTCGGGCGACTTCCTGTCCAGCTCCATGTCCATCTTCGCGTCCCACTGCTCCTCTCCTTCCTCTGACCATGGCGTATCCTCCTCTTGGTGACCTTGATGCTCCTTGTACCTAATGACACATAACACGTCGGCATGAGGTAGCAATCCATCCAAAGGTGTACCAAGATCAAGGGTGGTGAGGAGCGAGTTCACCTCATCATGGAGAGCCTTGACTCGGGCTCGTGTCATCGGTCCACTTGGGGGACTTGTTGGTCTTGGTGTGGAGGTGACCGAAGGCCACCCCGCATCACCTTGGATGCTTGGTGGACCAACTCAACCAAGTTGGAGTATGGTTGGAACTCCACAATTCTCTTGATGGGGTAGTTGAGGCCATTGATGAAACGAGCAATGGTTTGTTTCTCGGACTCTTGGATGTTGGCTCGCATCATAGTGAGCTCCATCTCCTTGAAGAAATCCTCAACGGTCTTGGTTCGTTGCTTCAATTGTTGTAGCTTGTTGAAGAGGTCGGTCATGTTGATGCGGGGTGGCCTTCGGTCACCTCCACACCAAGACCAACAAGTACCCCAAGTGGACCGATGACACGAGCCCGAGTCAAGGCTCTACATGATGAGGTGAACTCGCTCCTCACCACCCTTGATCTTGGTACTCCTTTGGATGGATTGCTACCTCATGCCGACGTGCTATGTGTCATTAGGTACAAGGCGCATCAAGACCCCGGAGAGGAGGAGAAGCCAAGGTCAAGGGAGGGAGAGAAGCAGCTGGACATGGAGATGATCATGAAGCCGAAGCCGACGTCGCTCGAAGCGCTCCAAGGAAGAGACGGACGCTGGCCGGTCCAGGACCCGGTCAGACCGGACCCACAACCGGACGCCCCGGTCACAGGCCCGGTCAACCGGGCGCAAACCGGGCCAGCTCCCTCGTACCGGACGACGACCGGACCCAGGACCGGAAACTTCGCAGTTTCCCGGTTTGCGCCCGGTCGACCGGACCCATGACCGGACAGCCCGGTCACAGGCCCGGTCAGACCGGACCCATGACCGGACAGCCCGGTCACAGGCCCGGTCCGACCGGACCCAAACCGGATCTGACAGGAATGCCCCGCCAAACTGCCTTAACTTATCCATTCGCGTAACTGTTCGCCCTTGCTGGCCATGTGTGCCTATATAAGTAGCCTGGACCCCTCCTTAGCTCTTTAGACTTGTTTTGAACTCAAACCTACCTTTGAGCTTAGTCTCCCTTGGGTATCATCCCTCTGTAATCAAGGCACCTTGGTTGTTGACTTTGAACTTGTTGAGTGAGATTCTAGTACAAGTTACTCTCTCTCCCTCACCAAGCTCTTCCTCTCCAACCCCAATCTCTCTCCGGGAATTCTGCCACGTGCCTCTTCCTCGGAGATTCTATTGGCGTGGTCCATCGAGCCACGGAGGTAAGCATCGGGTGTATCGGGTTGGTGTGCATGCGTGAGTCCTGGAGTTCCTCGTGTTCGTCGTGTTCTTCGTGTTCCTCGCGTTCTTCCATCTCTCCCCTTGGTTTCGAAGTCAATCCGCGAGATCGGGCCACACACGGGGTCTTAGACCTCATCATATGGTATCAGCAGCTCTTGGTTACCGCGGATTTGACCTTCCACCCACCCGATTTCGTTCCTAGAAAATTTTCCAAAAAATCCCCAAAAATAGCCCCAAATTGCCTCTTGACCGATCCGTGATTTGGTTGCGTTTTGAGTGGTTTTGGTCCGTGGATCTGGTGTTGTTGAGCTTGATCTACTATTTCCCCAACTTTGAGCCTCCAATTCCATCGTTTCCCTTCGTTTTGGTCGATTTGGCTTTGGTTTGGGGAAGAACAGGAGAGAGAAAGCTCCAGCTCGCGAAATCCGGTTTCGAACCCGGTCAACCGGGCCCACGACCGGACGAGCCAGCCCAGAACCCGGTCGACCGGGCGGCAACCGGACAGGCCGGTCCAGGATCCGGTCCAACCGGGCCCCAGACCGGGCGCATCTTCGCGCCCCCTTCGACCTCGTTTTCCGGCGATCACCACCACCACCACCACCACCACCATCATCGCAGGTATAACTTGCAACTTTTCCCTTGTAACCCCTCTTCCTTTTGCGATCTATCCCATCGAGCATTGCTTGTCTAGTGTTGCGAGACATTGCACGTGGCCCCGCATTGTGAGGTGTGTGTGTCGCGTTGAGTAAGGCATCCAAGCAAACACTCGTGTGGCAAGATAGCAAAAGCGAGGCTAACGCTAACATAGTGCGTGAAAAAGCTCCAAAAACACAAAAAGAGTGCGAGTAGCACCATACATCCATACATCCATACGCGCATACATACAAAAGTGTCCACGTGCCACCAAAGTTACAAACGAGTGCAAGTGCCACCATATACAAAGAGAAAAAGCTTTTAAGCAAAAGAGAGATACGAGAAGAGAGGCCGCGTGTGAATCTTGTTGTCTCTTCCTTTGCAACCGAAGCTTTGGCTCTCCTTGTGTTAGTGTGACTCCGAGCACTTATACATACACTTTTCCGCTCACTTTTGGTTGCACTAACCCCGTTTATCTCGTGTGTGTGTTCCACAACTTTTTCCGTGTTTATAGTGATCTTCACATTGACTTTTGGATTTTTGGACCTTACCCACTTTTAACAACATACTCGATCTTGGATTTGTCTTTTGGCTTTCCACAACACTCGCCTAACACCATATTTGCTAGCTTTTGCGTGTGGTTTTGCGTGTGTTCCCGATACACTTGATCTTGCTTTCGGCTTGGTGGATTGCCTCAATACTATCTTACCTTGGTAAGAGTGCGAGGTAGTCTCCTTCCACTAACATACACAACATAGTTCTTGTCTTTCCATCATGGATAGGAACGGAGATACCACAAGGGATGAAGAGATCCTCCGCAACACCGAGAGGTTGGCTACTCAACACAACCTATGGACGCAACGACAAGAGTTCAAGGAGCAACTCACCCTCTTCGAGACGCGCATCGATGAGCAATACGATGAGGTGGCTCACAACTTCACCGCCGTGAACCAAGACTTGGCTCTTCTTCGTGAAGCTACGGACAACTTGAATGGCCAAATGGCGGCCAATGATGCCAACATGGAGCGGCGCATGGATAGCCTCGAGCGCGCCATCACCAACTTGGGTCGTCATCGTCGACACCGCTCTACTTCCTCTTCATCAAGCTCGCCACAAGATTACTATTCTCATGGTGGCCTTTCGTCCTCAAGCTCGTCCTCAAGGCATGAAGACCATCATCGACCTCATCGCCCACAAGCTCGTCATGAAGACTCTCGCTCCAACTCTAGGCGCGGAGAAATCCATCGCCATGCTCGCCCACATGAGTGTCCTCCACAAGACCAAGTCCTTCAACAAGATCGTCACCAAGCGGATCGCCATGCCCACCATGGGCGTGACGACCATCCCCAAGACCAAGGTCCTCAAGATCAACCTCGGCGAGATCTCCGTCGCCACGCCATGACCAACGTGGACGAGGAGAGCCACACCATGATCAAGATGAGAGACCCAACCTTGAGTATCGTCCTCAACCGCGACAAGATCTTCAACCACATCCTCACCGTGAACCAAGTGAAGCAAGTGTGCACCTCCAACGCCAACCCAGTGCTATGGTTGGCCGTAGAAGACCTCCTATTCCTCCTCTAGCCGCAAGAGATGAAGGCGCCCCTCCTCGTCGAAGAAACTTAGAGGATGAAGAGAACATGTTTGGAAGACTCAAGTTCACCATGCCAAAGTTCAAGGGAGAAGAAGATGCCGAGGCCTACCTCTCATGGGCACTCATGGTTGACAAGATATTCCGCATCCACAACTACTCCGGTGCCAAGAAGGTGGCTATGGCGTCTCTTGAGTTTGAAGACTACGCCAACACTTGGTGGGAGCAAGTCCTCACTCTTCGAGAAGAGAAGGGTGAACCTCCAATTGACACTTGGGAAGAAATGAAGAAAGAGATGCATGCTCGCTTTGTCCCCACGCACTACATGACCGACCTCTTCAACAAGCTCCAAAAGTTGAAGCAAGGCACCAAGACTGTTGAGGAGTTCTACAAGGAGATGGAGCTCACTATGATGCGAGCCAACATCCAAGAGTCTGAGGAACAAACCATTGCTCGCTTCTTCAATGGCCTCACTTACCCCATCAAGAGGATCGTCGAGTTCCAACCCTACTCCAACATGGTTGAGTTGGTCCACCAAGCATCGAAGGCCGAGCGCCAAGTAATTGAGGACATCAAGTACTCCAAGGCCAAGACCTATTTCTCCTCCAAGCTCGCTACATCGACTCCTCCTACTACATCAACTCCTCATGCTACAAGTGCCAAGGCCGACGTGTCATCTACACCATCCAAGAAACCGACTATCCAAAGTCACATGAAGCAAACGGTCTCCTCCACCGCCTCCTCTAAGGCATCCACGGGACTCTCTAGTGTCACTTGCTTCAAGTGTGGCACCCAAGGTCACAAATCGTTCGAGTGCAAGAACACCAAGGTTATGATCACTATGGAGAATGGTGACATCGAGACACTAGATTAAGAAGAATACGAGGCCCTTGTGCAAGCCGCCGTCGAAAGTGAAGAAGCTTATGAGCAAGAATGTGGAGAAGATCCTCTCTTATGTGAGCATGACCTAAGTCCCTCACTTGTGGTCACAAGGGTGCTAACCACACAACCTCATGCTATGGAAGAACAGCGTTGCAACATCTTCCAAACCCGTGCCGGAATTGGTGGCAAGTCGATCAAGGTCATCATAGATGGTGGAAGTTGCCATAACCTTGCTAGCACCAAGTTGTGTGAGAAGCTCAACCTCACTCTCCGCAAGCATCCTCACCCTTACCATATCCAATGGTTGAGTGACAAGGGCAACGTCAAGAACATACCGTCACCGTCACTTTCAAGATTGGACCTTATGAGGATACTATTGAGTGTGACGTGGTACCCATGACGGTGTGCCACATGTTGCTTGGCCGCCCTTGGCAATATGACAAGAAGGCTATACATGATGGACTCTCCAACACATACACCTTCAAGGTCAACGACAAGAAGTTCGAGTTGCGCCCGATGACTCCTAGCCAAATCATCGCGGACAATGCGAAGGTTTTAGCGAGGGCACAACTCCGCACCCACCATAGTGAGATGAGAGGCGAGGGAGCGACCCACCACAAAGAGAGTGAGCGCCACAAGCCATATATGAGTGAGTCCAAGAGTGTCCTTCTAGCCACCAAGAGTGAGTGGAGAGAGCTCCAAGAGAACCCATCCACCATATTGCACTATGTGCTCATATGCAAGGGACCCTCGTCGGCGACTAACGACTTAACCAACATTCCTCCGTCTTTGATGTCTCTTTTGCAGGAATTTCAAGACGTCTTCCCCGACGAGCTCCCTCATGGACTACCACCACTCCGAGGCATAGAACACCGCATCGACCTCATACCCGATGCTCCGCTTCCAAACCGTGCCGCCTACCGCACCAACCCCGAAGAGACAAAGGAGATCCAACGACAAATTCAAGATCTCCTCGCCAAAGGGTATGTCCGAGAAAGCCTTAGCCCTTGTGCGGTTCCCGTGATTATTGTGCCTAAACCGGATGAGACGCAACAGATGTGTATGGATTGTCGCCCCATCAATGCCATTACCGTCCGTTACCGCCATCCCATTCCGCGTTTAGATGACATGCTTGATGAACTTAGTGGTGCCACGATTTTCTCTAAAGTCGATTTGCGTAGTGGTTACCATCAAATCCGCATGGCTATTGGTGATGAATGGAAAACGGCATTCAAGACCAAACTCGGTCTCTATGAATGGCTCGTTATGCCTTTCGGTCTTTCCAATGCTCCATCTACTTTCATGCGCCTCATGAATCACATCTTGCGTCCTCTCATTGGCAAGAGCGTGGTTGTCTACTTCGATGATATTCTCATTTATAGCAAAAACCTCGAGGACCATGTGCAACATGTGAGTGAGGTCTTGTGTATCTTGCCTCATGAAAAGCTTTATGCTAACCTCCCCAAATGCACCTTTTCTCAAAACAAATTGGTTTTCCTTGGCTTTGTGGTTTCCGCTAATGGGATTGAAGTTGATTCTTCCAAGGTGGAGGCCATCCACAATTGGCCTACTCCTACAAATGTTGGTCATGTCCGAAGCTTCCATGGACTTGCC
The DNA here is from genome assembly GCF_019359855.2 of Lolium perenne. Taxonomy (NCBI): domain Eukaryota; kingdom Viridiplantae; phylum Streptophyta; class Magnoliopsida; order Poales; family Poaceae; genus Lolium; species Lolium perenne. The sequence goes on from NC_067245.2 coordinate 133,950,434, forward strand.
GGGTTTTACCGCCGCTTTGTGAAAGATTTTAGCACCATTGCCTGCCCTTTGAATGAGCTTACCAAGAAGAATGTTCCGTTTGTTTGGGGCAAGGCCCAACAAAATGCTTTTGATGAGTTGAAGAAACGCCTTACCGAAGCTCCCCTTCTTGTTCTTCCAAATTTTGCCAAAACTTTTGAGATTGAGTGTGATGCAAGTGGGCTTGGTATTGGTGGTGTTCTTATGCAAGAGGGCAAACCCGTGGCATACTATAGTGAGAAGTTAGATGGCGCACGCCTCAACTATCCTATATATGACAAGGAGCTCTACGCTTTGGTTCGTGTTCTTGAAGTTTGGCAACACTATCTTTGGCCAAAAGAGTTTATCATTCATTCCGACCATGAGTCCTTGAAATATTTGAAAAGCCAACACAACTTGAACAAATGACATGCAAAATGGGTCGAGTTCATTGAGTCCTTCCCATATGTGATCAAATACAAGAAGGGCAAGGACAATGTTGTGGCGGATGCTCTTTCCCGCAAAAACACCCTTTTGCTAACTCGTTTGGATTTTCATGTTTTGGGACTTGAAGAGATCAAAGAACTCTATCCTTCCGATTCTTTCTTTGCTCCTATTTTTGAGAAGTGCTCTGTTGAACGAGGAGTGGATGATTTCTATTTGCATGATGGCTACTTGTTTAAAGCTAACAAGATTTGCATTCCCGAGTCTTCCCTTCGAAAATTGCTTTTGCAAGAGTCACATGGAGGTGGTCTTATGGGACACTTTGGTCGAGAGAAGACATATGCCATGCTCTCAACCCACTACTATTGGCCAAGAATGTACCGCGACGTCGAACGCCTTTGCCGCCGGTGCACCACATGCTTACAAGCTAAGTCTACCTCCAACCCTTATGGCCTTTACACTCCATTGCCTATTCCACATGCACCATGGACCGATATTAGCATGGATTTTGTTCTAGGATTGCCTCGCACCAAGCATGGTCATGATTCTATATTCGTGGTAGTGGATAGATTCTCTAAGATGGCTCATTTCATACCTTGCCATAAGAGCGACGATGCTTCACACATTGCTTCATTGTTTTTCAGGGAAATTATTCGCCTACATGGAGTACCGCAAAGCATTGTGTCGGATCGAGACGTCAAGTTCATGAGTTATCTTTGGAAGTCGCTCATGGCAAAGTTTGGAGTGAAACTCTTATTCTCATCATCCTCGCACCCGCAAACGGACGGCCAAATGGAAGTGGTCAATCGAAGCCTCTCCACCCTTCTACGCATCCTCGTGAAGAAGAACTTGAAGTCATGGGAGGAATGCCTTCCACACGCGGAGTTCGCCTACAACCGCGCCAAGCACTCGACTACATCAAGGAGTCCCTTCATGGTCGTCTACGGGTTTGAGCCGCTCACGGCACTTGACATACTCCCGCTCCCCCTTCATGAGCGGATCAACATGGATTTCGACAAGCGCACCGCCGCCGTCAAGAAACTTCATGAAGAAACAAGAGCTACCATTCAAGAACATGTGCTTCGTCAAGCTACCCGCCTCAACGCCAAGAAGAAGGAACGCATATTTCAAGAAGGCGACCTCGTTTGGATCCACCTCCGGAAGGAAAGATTCCCTCATGAACGCAACTCGAAGCTCAAGCCAAGAGGAGATGGTCCCTTCAAGGTCCTCAAACGCATCAACAACAACGCTTACGTCATCGACATCCCCACCTCCAAGTACTTGGTGAGCAACACATTCAACGTTGCGGACTTGTCGCCATATCATGAAGATGAGGAGGCACAAGAGTCGAGGACGACTCTTTCCCAAGGGGGGGGAGATGATGCGGGGTGGCCTTCGGTCACCTCCACACCAAGACCAACAAGTCCCCCAAGTGGACCGATGACACGAGCCCGAGTCAGGGCTCTACATGATGAGGTGAACTCGCTCCTCACCACCCTTGATCTTGGTACTCCTTTGGATGGATTGCTACCTCATGCCGACGTGCTATGTGTCATTAGGTACAAGGCGCATCAAGACCCCGGAGAGGAGGAGACGCCAAGGTCAAGGGAGGGAGAGAAGCAGCTGGACATGGAGATGATCATGAAGCCGAAGCCGACGTCGCTCGAAGCGCTCTGATGAGGTCTAAGACCCCGTGTGTGGCCCGATCTCGCGGATTGACTTCGAAACCAAGGGGAGAGATGGGAGAATGCGAGGAACACGAAGAACACGACAAACACGAGGAACTCCGAGACTCACGCACGCACACCAACCCGATACACCCGATGCTTACCTCCGTGGCTCGATGGACCACGCCAATAGAATCTCCGAGGAAGAGGCACGTGGCAGAATTCCCGGAGAGAGATTGGGGTTGGAGAGGAAGAGCTTGGTGAGGGAGAGAGAGTAACTTGTACTAGAATCTCACTCAACAAGATCAAAGTCAACAACCAAGGTGCCTTGATTACAGAGGGATGATACCCAAGGGAGACTAAGCTCAAAGGTAGGTTTGAGTTCAAAACAAGTCTAAAGAGTAAAGGAGGGGTCCTAGCTACTTATATAGGCACACATGGCCAGCAAGGGCGAACAGGTACGCGAATGGATAAGTTAAGGCAGTTTGGTGGGGCATTCCCATCAGATCCGGTTTGGGTCCGGTCTGACCGGGCCTGTGACCGGGCTATCCGGTCATGGGTCCGGTCGACCGGGCGCAAACCGGGAATCTGCGAAGAATCCGGTCCTGGGTCCGGTCGTCGTCCGGTACGAGGGAGTTGGCCCGGTTTGCGCCCGGTTGACCGGGCCTGTGACCGGGGCGTCCGGTTGTGGGTCCGGTCTGACCGGGTCCTGGACCGGCCAGCGTCCGTCTCTTCCTTGGAGCGCTTCGAGCGACGTCGGCTTCGACTTCATGATCATATCCGTGTCCAGCTGCTTCTCTCCCTCCCTTGACCTTGGCGTCTCCTCCTCTCCGGGGTCTTGACGCGCCTTGTACCTAATGACACATAGCACGTCGGCATGAGGTAGCAATCCATCCAAAGGGGTACCAAGATCAAGGGTGGTGAGGAGCGAGTTCACCTCATCATGTAGAGCTTTGACTCAGGCTCGTGTCATCGGTCCACTTGGGGGACTTGTTGGTCTTGGTGTAGCGACGTCGGTGACCGGGGCTACATCATCTCCCCCCCCTTGGGAAAGAGTCATCCTCGACTCTTGCACCTCTTCATCTCCATGATAGGGCGACAAGTCCGAGACGTTGAACGGGTTGCTCACCAAGTACTTTGATGTCGGTATGTCGATGACGTAAGCGTTGTTGTTGATGCGTTTGAGGACCTTGAAGGGGCCGTCTCCTCTTGGCTTGAGCTTGGAGTTGCGCTCATGAGGGAACCTTTCCTTCCGGAGGTGGATCCAAACGAGGTCTCCTTCTTGAAATATCCTTTCCTTCTTCTTGGCGTTGATGCGGCTTGCTTGACGAAGCACATGTTCTTGTATGGTCGCTCTGGTTTCTTCATGTAGTTTCTTGACGGCGGCGGTGCGCTTGTCGAAGTCCATGTTGATGCGCTCGTGAAGGGGTAGCGGAAGTATGTCGAGTGCCGTGTAAGGTTTGAAGCCATAGATGACCATGAAGGGGCTTCTTGATGTAGTCTTGTGCTTGGCGCGGTTGTAGGCGAACTCCGCGTGAGGAAGGCACTCCTCCCATGACTTCAAGTTCTTCTTCACGAGGATGCGTAGGAGGGTGGAGAGGCTTCGATTGACCACCTCCGTTTGGCCGTCCGTTTGCGGGTGCGAGGATGATGAGAATAGGAGCTTCACTCCAAACTTTGCCATGAGCGACTTCCAAAGATAACTCATGAACTTGACGTCGCGATCCGACACAATGCTTTGCGGTACTCCATGTAGGCGAACGATTTCCCTGAAAAACAATGAAGCAATGTGTGAAGCATCGTCGCTCTTGTGGCAAGGTATGAAATGAGCCATCTTAGAGAATCTATCCACTACCACGAATATAGAATCATGACCATGCTTAGTGCGAGGCAAGCCTAAAACGAAATCCATGCTAATATCGGTCCATGGTGCATAAGGAATAGGCAATGGGGTGTAAAGACCATAAGGGTTGGAAGTGGACTTAGCTTGTAAGCATGTTGTGCACCGGCGGCAAAGGCGGTCCACATCTCGCTTCATCTTTGGCCAATAGTAGTGGGTTGAGAGCATGGCATATGTCTTGTCACGTCCAAAGTGACCCATAAGACCACCTCCATGTGACTCTTGCAAAAGCAATTTTCGAAGCGAAGACTTGGGAATGCAAATCTTGTTAGCTTTAAACAAGTAGCCATCATGCAAATAGAAATCATCCACTCCTCGTTCAACGGAGCACTTCTCAAATATGCGAGCAAAGAAAGAATCGGAAGGATAGAGTTCTTTGATCTCTTCAAGTCCCAAGACATGAACATCCAAACGAGTAAGCAAAAGGGTGTTTTCGCGGGAAAGAGCATCCGCCACAACATTGTCCTTGCCCTTCTTGTATTTGATCACATATGGGAAGGACTCAATGAACTCGACCCATTTTGCATGTCGTTTGTTCAAGTTGTGTTGGCTTTTCAAATATTTCAAGGACTCATGGTCGGAATGAATGATAAACTCTTTTGGCCAAAGATAGTGTTGCCAAACTTCAAGAACACGAACCAAAGCGTAGAGCTCCTTGTCATATATAGAATAGTTGAGGCGTGCGCCATCTAACTTTTCACTATAGTATGCCACGGGTTTGCCATCTTGCATAAGAACACCACCAATACCAAGCCCACTTGCATCACACTCAATCTCAAAAGTTTTTGCAAAATTTGGAAGAACAAGAAGGGGAGCTTCGGTAAGGCGTTTCTTCAACTCATCAAAAGCATTTTGTTGGGCGTTGCCCCAAACAAACGGAACGTTCTTCTTGGTAAGCTCATTCAAAGGGCAAGCAATGGTGCTAAAATCTTTCACAAAGCGGCGATAGAAACCGGCAAGTCCATGAAAACTTCGGACTTGGCCAACATTTGTAGGGGTAGGCCAATTATGGATGGCCTCCACCTTGGAAGAATCAACTTCAATCCCATTAGCGGAAACCACAAAGCCAAGGAAAACCAATTTGTTTTGAGCAAAGGTGCACTTGGGGAGGTTAGCATAAAGCTTTTCATGACACAAGATGCACAAGACCTCTCTCACATGTTGCATGTGGTCCTCGAGACTTTTGCTATAGATGAGAATATCATCGAAATAGACAACCACACTCTTGCCAATGAGAGGACGCAAGATGTGATTCATGAGGCGCATGAAAGTAGATGGAGCATTGGAAAGACCGAAAGGCATAACGAGCCATTCATAGAGACCGAGTTTGGTCTTGAATGCCGTTTTCCATTCATCACCAATGGCCATGCGGATTTGATGGTAACCACTACGCAAATCGACTTTAGAGAAAATCGTGGCACCACTAAGTTCATCAAGCATGTCATCTAAACGCGGAATGGGATGGCGGTAACGGACGGTAATGGCATTGATGGGGCGACAATCCATACACATCCGTTGTGTCTCATCCGGTTTAGGCACAAGAATCACGGGAACCGCACAAGGGCTAAGGCTTTCGCGGACGTACCCTTTGGCGAGGAGATCTTGTATTTGGCGTTGGATCTCCTTTGTCTCTTCGGGGTTGGTGCGGTAGGCGGCACGGTTTGGAAGTGGAGCGCCGGGTATGAGGTCGATGCGGTGTTCTATGCCTCGGAGTGGTGGTAGTCCATGAGGGAGCTCGTCGGGGAAGATGTCTTGAAATTCCTGCAAAAGAGACAACAAAGACGGAGGAATGTTGGTTAAGTCGTTAGTCGCCGACGAGGGTCCCTTGCATATGAGCACGTAGTGCAATATGGTGGATGGGTTCTCTTGGAGCTCTCTCCACTCACTCTTGGTGGCTAGAAGGACACTCTTGGACTCACTCATATATGGCTTGTGGCGCTCACTATCTTTGTGGTGGGTCGCTCCCTCTCCTCTCATCTCACTATGGTGGGTGCGGAGTTGTGCCCTCGCTAAAGCCTTCGCATTATCCGCGATGATTTGGCTAGGAGTCATCGGGCGCAACTCGAACTTCTTGTCGTTGACCTTGAAGGTGTATGTGTTGGAGAGTCCATCATGTATAGCCTTCTTGTCATATTGCCAAGGGCGGCCAAGCAACATGTGGCACACCGTCATGGGTACCACGTCACACTCGATAGTGTCCTCATAAGGTCCAATCTTGAAAGTGACGGTGACGGTATGTTGTTTCTTGACGTTGCCCTTGTCACTCAACCATTGGATATGGTAAGGGTGAGGATGCTTGCGGAGAGTGAGGTTGAGCTTCTCACACAACTCGGTGCTTGCAAGGTTATGGCAACTTCCACCGTCGATGATGACCTTGATCGATTTTCCACCAATTCCGGCACGGGTTTGGAAGATGTTGCACCGTTGTTCTTCCATAGCATGAGGTTGTGTGGTTAGCACCCTTGTGACCACAAGTGAGGGACTTGGGTCATGCTCGCATAAGAGAGGATCTTCTCCACTTTCTTGCTCATAAGCTTCTTCTCTTTCCACGGCGGCTTGCACAAGGGCTTCATATTCATCCTCATCAAGCGTCTCGATGTCACCATTCTCCATAGTGATCATAACCTTGGTGTTCTTGCACTCAAACGATTTGTGACCTTGGGTGCCACACTTGAAGCAAGTGACACTAGAGAGTCCCGTGGATGCCTTAGATGAGGCAGTGGAGGAGACCGTTTGCTTCATGCGACTTTGGATAGTCGGTTTCTTGGATGGTGTAGAGGACACGTCGGCCTTGGCACTTGTAGCATGAGGAGTTGATGTAGTAGGAGGAGTTGATGTAGCGAGCTTGGAGGAGAAATAGGTCTTGGCCTTGGAGTACTTGATGTCCTCAATCACTTGGCGCTCGGCCTTCGATGCTTGATGGACCAACTCAACCATGTTGGAGTATGGTTGGAACTCGACGATCCTCTTGATGGGGTAAGTAAGGCCATTGAAGAAACGAGCAATGGTTTGTTCCTCGGACTCTTGGATGTTGGCTCGCATCATAGTGAGCTCCATCTCCTTGTAGAACTTCTCAACGGTCTTGGTGCCTTGCTTCAACTTTTGGAGCTTGTTGAAGAGGTCGGTCATGTAGTGCGTGGGGACAAAGCGAGCATGCATCTCTTTCTTCATTTCTTCCCAAGTGTCAATAGGCGGTTCACCCTTTTCTTCTCGAAGAGTGAGGACTTGCTCCCACCAAGTGTTGGCGTAGTCCTCGAACTCAAGAGACGCCATAGCCACCTTCTTGGCACCAGAGTAGTTGTGGATGCGGAATATCTTGTCAACCTTGAGTGCCCATGAGAGGTAGGCCTCGGCATCTTCTTCTCCCTTGAACTTTGGCATGGTGAACTTGAGCCTTCCGAACATGTTCTCTTCATCCTCCAAGGTTCTTCTACGAGGAGGGGCGCCTTCATCTCTTGCGGCTAGAGGAGGAATAGGAGGTCTTCTACGGCCAACCATAGCATTGGGTTGGCGTTGGAGGTGCACACTTGCTTCACTTGGTTCACGGTGAGGATGTGGTTGAAGATCTTGTCGTGGTTGTTGACGATGCTCAAGGTTGGGTCTCTCATCTTGATCATGGTGTGGTTCTCCTCGTCCACGTTGGTCATGGCGAGGGTGGCGGCGGAGATCTCGCCTAGGTTGATCTTGAGGACCTTGGTCTTGGGGTTGGCCGTCACGCCCATGGTGGGCATGGCGATCCGCTTGGTGACGATCTTGTTGTAGGACTTGGTCTTGTGGAGGACGCTCATGAGGACGAGCATGGCGATGTATTTCTCCACGCCTAGAGTTGGAGCGGGAGTCTTCATGACGAGCTTGTGGGCGATGAGGTCGATGATGGTCTTCATGCCTTGAAAAGGAGCTTGAGGACGAAAGGCCACCATGAGAATAGTAATCTTGTGGTGAGCTTGAGGACGATGAAGTAGAGCGGTGTCGATGATGACGACCCAAGTTGGTGATGGCGCGCTCGAGGCTATCCATGCGCCGCTCCATGTTGGCATCATTGGCCGCCATTTGGCCATTCAAGTTGTCCGTAGCTTCACGAAGAAGAGCCAAGTCTTGGTTCACGGCGGAGAAGTTGTGAGCCACCTCATCGTATTGCTCATCAATGCGCGTCTCGAAGAGGGTGAGTTGCTCCTTGAACTCTTGTCGTTGCGTCCATAGGTTGTGTTGTGTAGCCAACCTCTCGGTGTTGCGGAGGATCTCTTCATCCCTTGTGGTATCTCCGTTCCTATCCATGATGGCAAGACAAGAACTATGTTGTGTATGTTAGTGGAAGGAGACTACCTCGCACTCTTACCAAGGTAAGATAGTATTGAGGCAATCCACCAAGCCGAAAGCAAGATCAAGTGTATCGGGAACACACGCAAACCACACGCAAAAGCTAGCAAATATGGTGTTAGGCGAGTGTTGTGGAAAGCCAAAAGACAAATCCAAGATCGAGTATGTTGTTAAAAGTGGGTGAGGTCCAAAAATCCAAATGTCAATGTGAAGATCACTATAAACACGGAAAAGTTGTGGAACACACACACGAGATAAGCGGGGTTAGTGCAACCAAAAGTGAGCGGAAAAGTGTATGTATAAGTGCTCGGTGTCACACTAACACAAGGAGAGCCAAAGCTTCGGTTGCAAAGGAAGAGACAACAAGATTCACACGCGGCCTCTCTTCTCGTATCTCTCTTTGCTTAAAAGCTTTTTCTCTTTTGTATATGGTGGCACTTGCACTCGTTTGTATCTTTGGTGGCACGTGGACACTTTTGTATGTATGGGCGTATGGAAGTATGGATGTATGGATGTATGGTGCTACTCGCACTCTTTTTGTGTTTTTGGGGCTTTTTCACGCACTATGTTAGCGTTAGCCTCGCTTTTGCTATCTTGCCACACGAGTGTTTGCTTGGATGCCTTACTCAACGCGACACACACACCTCACAATGCGGGGCCACGTGCAATGTCTCGCAACACTAGACAAGCAATGCTAAATGGGATAGATCGCAAAAAGGAAGAGGGGTTACAAGGTGAAAGCTGCAAGTTATACCTGCGATGGTGGTGGTGGTGGTGGTGGTGGTGGAGATCGCCGGAAGTCGAGGTCGAAGGAGGGCGCGTTGCTGCGCCCGGTCTGGGGCCCGGTTGGACCGGATCCTGGACCGGCCTGTCCGGTTGCCGCCCGGTCGACCGGGTTCTGGGCTGGCTCGTCCGGTCTATGGCCCGGTTGACCGGGTTCGAAACCGGGTTTCACGAATTTGAGATTTCTCTCTCCTGTTCTTCCCCAAACCAAATCCAAATCGACCAAAACGAAGGGAAACGATGGAATTGGAGGCTCAAAGTTGGGGAAATAGTAGATCAAGCACAACAACACCAGATCCACGGACCAAAACCACTCAAAACACAACCAAATCACAGATCGGTCAAGAGGCAATTTGGGGCTATTTTTGGGGATTTTTTGGAAAATTTTCTAGGAACGAAATCGGGTGGGTGGAAGGTCAAGTCCGCGGTAACCAAGAGCTGCTGATACCATATGATGAGGTCTAAGACCCCGTGTGTGGCCCGATCTCGCGGATTGACTTCGAAACCAAGGGGAGAGATGGGAGAACGCGAGGAACACGAAGAACACGACGAACACGAGGAACTCCGAGACTCACGCACGCACACCAACCCGATACACCCGATGCTTACCTCCGTGGCTCGATGGACCACGCCAATAGAATCTCCGAGGAAGAGGCACGTGGCAGAATTCCCGGAGAGAGATTGGGGTTGGAGAGGAAGAGTGATGTAGCCCCGGTCACCGACGTCGCTACACTAAGACCAACAAGTCCCCCTAGTGGACCGATGACACGAGCCCGAGTCAAAGCTCTTCATGATGAGGTGAACTCGCTCCTCACCACCCTTGATCTTGGTACCCCTTTGGATGGATTGCTACCTCATGCCGACGTGCTATGTGTCATTAGGTACAAGGCGCATCAAGACCACGGAGAGGAGAAGTGATGTGGACTAAGTCCAAGGATGTGCCCGATCTTCACGGATTTGGGTGGAACTCGTGGGGGTAGGTGGATGAACGCGATGAACACGAAGAACGCGAGGGGGAATCGTGGGGATACAACACACACACGCACACAAACCGGTTTTCCCTCGCAGGCCCGATACACCTACTCGATAGAGGTTGCGAGAAAAGACCTTCCAGTAGAAGTCCCGCAAAGAGATCGACAAATCGAAGCTCGCAAGATCTAGAAGGGTGAAAAGACCGGAAGGTTGATAGAAGTGCAAGCAAAAGACCAAATAGGTAGAAGTGCAAGCAAAAGATCAAACAAACGGTAGAAGTCACCAAAGAGATCTTGACAAGTCGATAAGGAGCCCGGGTGGGTACAAGATCATAGATCTAGGTAGGGTTCCCACAAGGGTGAGCTAAGCTCAGGTTTAATTTCACATCAAGTCTAATCTCAGATCTGAGCCAACAAGGCTATTTATAGTAGGTGGGGCGAAGGGATAAGTTACAACTAAAAGTGCTGTTGTGCTGAAGTTCGATGGGGCGGAAGTTCCGGTCAACTTGGGCGGAAGTTCCGGTCAGGGGCGGAAGTTCCGGTCTGGAGGGGCGGAAGTTCCGGTCGGGGCGGAAGTTCCGGCCAAGTTCCGGCCTTGTTCCGGAGTTGCGCCATTGTCCCGCAGTAACATCCAGTAAGGTTTTCGCCGACTTTCGGAACTTGATCGGAACTTGGGCAGAAGTTCTGGTGGGCGGAAGTTCCGGTCCTCTTGGGCGAAACTTCCGGCCGGACCCTGTTTCCTGGGCGCTGGAAGGCATCTGGAGAGCATCTGGGCGGAAGTTCCGGTCCTGGAGGGCGGAAGTTCCGGCCTGGCAGCTGTAGCTCCATCTTCGTCATTTCCAGCTCTCTCTCCATTGGCTTGGTCTTCATGGCTCGCTTCTTGGTCGATGTACCTGATTGAACATAGGGTATTGGCATGAAGTAGCAAGCCATCCAAAGGGGTGTCAAAGGAGTACATGGAGAGGAGCGAATTCACCTCTTGGCGTAGGGCTTGGGCTCGAGCTCGTGTCATTGGACCACGAGGAGGGCTTGTCGGTCTTGAGGCGGTGGTGTCCGAAGGCCACTCCGTATCATCTCCCCCCCCTTGGGAAAGAGTCGTCCTCGACTCTAACGTCTCTTCATCTCCATGGTATGGTGAGAGGTCAGACACATTGAATGTGTTGCTCACCAAGTACTTGGATGTTGGTATGTCGATGACGTAGGCGTTGTCGTTGATTCGCTTGAGGACCTTGAAGGGACCATCACCTCGGGGCTTGAGCTTGGAGTTTCTTTCTTGAGGGAAACGGTCCTTGCGAAGATGTATCCACACTAGGTCCCCTTCGTTGAAGATCCGTGCCTTTTTCTTCATGTTGAGGCGTGTTGCTTGACGAAGAACTTGTTGCTCGATTGTTGCCCTTGTATCTTCATGTAGCTTCTTCACGGCGGCGGTGCGCTTGTCGAAGTCCATGTTTGTCCGCTCATGAAGTGGAAGTGGTAGTATGTCGAGTGCCGTGAGCGGCTCAAACCCATAGACGACCATGAAGGGGCTCATTGATGTTGTCGAGTGCTTGGCGCGGTTGTAGGCGAACTCCGCGTGTGGAAGGCACTCTTCCCATGACTTCAAGTTTTTCTTCACGAGGATGCGTAGAAGAGAGGATAGGCTTCTATTGACCACTTCCGTTTGGCCGTCCGTTTGCGGGTGCGAGGATGATGAGAATAAGAGCTTCACTCCAAACTTTGCCATGAGCGACTTCCAAAGATAACTCATGAACTTGACGTCTCGATCCGACACAATGCTTTGCGGTACTCCATGTAGGCGAACAATTTCCCTGAAAAACAATGAAGCAATGTGTGAAGCATCGTCGCTCTTATGGCAAGGTATGAAATGAGCCATCTTAGAGAATCTATCCACTACCACAAATATAGAATCATGACCATGCTTAGTGCGAGGCAAGCCTAGAACGAAATCCATGCTAATATCGGTCCATGGTGCATATGGAATAGGCAATGGGGTGTAAAGACCATAAGGGTTGGAGGTAGACTTAGCTTGTAAGCATGTTGTACACCGTCGGCAAAGGCGCTCCACGTCGCGGTACATTCTTGGCCAATAATAGTGAGTGGAGAGCATGGCATATGTCTTCTCTCTTCCAAAGTGTCCCATAAGACCACCACCATGCGATTCTTGTAAGAGCAAAAGGCGAAGCGAAGACATAGGAATACAAAGTTTGTTGCCCTTGAACAAGAATCCTTGGTGCAAATAGAAATCATCGATGCCCTTCTCACTAGAACACTTTGCAAAGATTGGGCCAAAGAAAGCATCGGAAGCATATAAATCTTTGATTTCATCAAGACCCAAAACACTAATATCCAAGCGAGTGAGTAAGAGGGTGAGTTTGCGGGAAAGAGCATCCGCCACAACATTGTCCTTGCCCTTCTTGTATTTGATCACATATGGAAAGGACTCAATGAACTCAACCCACTTTGCATGTCTTTTGTTCAAATTGTGTTGACTTTTCAAATATTTTAAAGACTCATGGTCGGAGTGGATAATAAACTCTTTTGGCCAAAGATAGTGTTGCCAAACTTCAAGAACACGAACCAAAGCATAAAGTTCCTTGTCATATATAGGATAGTTGAGGCGTGCGCCATCTAACTTCTCGCTATGCCACGGGTTTTCCATCTTGCATAAGCACTCCACCAATACCGAGTCCACTTGCATCGCACTCAATCTCAAAAGTTTTGGAAAAGTTTGGAAGAACAAGGAGTGGTGCCTCGGTAAGGCGTTTCTTCAACTCATCAAAAGCATTTTGTTGGGCCTTGCCCCAAACAAACGGAACATTCTTTTTGGTAAGCTCATTCAAAGGGCAAGCAATGGTGCTAAAGTCTTTCACAAAGCGGCGGTAAAAACCGGCGAGTCCATGGAAACTTCGGACTTGAGCAACATTGGTAGGAGTGGGCCAATTGTGGATGGCCTCAACCTTAGAAGAATCAACTTCAATACCATTAGCGGAAACCACAAAGCCAAGGAAAACCAATTTGTTTTGAGCAAATGTGCATTTAGGGAGGTTAGCATAAAGCTTTTCATGTCGCAAGATGCACAAGACTTCTCTCACATGTTGCACATGGTCCTCGAGGTTTTTGCTATAAATAAGAATATCATCGAAGTAGACAACCACGCTCTTGCCAATGAGAGGACGCAAGATGTGATTCATGAGGCGCATGAAAGTAGATGGAGCATTGGAAAGACCGAAAGGCATAACGAGCCATTCATAGAGACCGAGTTTGGTCTTGAATGCCGTTTTCCATTCATCACCAATAGCCATGCGGATTTGATGGTAACCACTACGCAAATCAATCTTAGAGAAAATCGTGGCACCACTAAGTTCATCAAGCATGTCATCTAAACGCGGAATGGGATAGCGGTAACGGACGGTAATGGCATTGATGGGGCGACAATCCATACACATCCGTTGCGTCTCATCCGGTTTAGGCACAAGGATCACGGGAACCGCACAAGGGCTTAAGCTTTCACGAACATACCCTTTTTCGAGGAGGTCTTGTATTTGTCGTTGGATCTCCTTTGTGTCTTCTGGGTTGGTGCGGTAGGCGGCGCGGTTTGGTAGAGGAGCGCCGGGTATGAGGTCGATGCGGTGCTCAATCCCTCGAAGCGGTGGTAGTCCATGAGGAAGCTCGTCGGGGAAGACATCTTGGAACTCCTTCAAAAGAGACAACAAAGACGAAGGAAGAGTTGTTAAGTTGTTAGTCTCCGAGGATGGCCCCTTGCAAATGAGCACATAGTGCAATATGGTGGATGGGTTGTGGTGCAATTCTCTCATCTCATTCTTGGTAGCTATGAGGACACTCTTCATCTCACTCATATATGGCTTGTGGCGCTCACTTTCCTTTTGGTGGGTCACTCTCTCACCACTCATCTCACTAGTGATGGTAGCTTCCTTAGCCCTCGCTAAAGCCTTTGCATTGTCCGCAATCACTTGGCTAGGAGTCATTGGGCGTAGGATGTATGTCTTGTCGCCGACCTTAAAGCTATAGGCATTTGTGTAGCCATCATGGCTTGCTCTTTTGTCATATTGCCAAGGGCGACCAAGTAGCATGTGGCACACCGTCATGGGCACTACATCACAATCAACGGTGTCTTCATAGGCGCCAATCTTGAAGGATACGGAGACGGTGTGTTGTATCTTGACATTTCCATTGTCACTTAACCATTGCACATGGTAAGGATGGGGGTGTTTCCGGAGTGTGAGGTTGAGCTTGGAGCATAGTTCGGTGCTTGCAAGATTGTGGCAACTCCCTCCATCGATGATGACCTTTATTGACTTGCCATTGATTCCGGCTCTTGTTTGGAAGATGTTGCACCTTTGATCTTCATTGGGAAGTGCATGGGTTGTCAACACTTTGGTCACCACAAGGGACGGGCTTGCATCATGCACACATAGGACTTGCTCTTGGTCTTCCAAGTCATCATCTTCATGATTGGTTGCGGCTTGTACCAAGGCTTCATATTCGCCTTCACTCAAGTACTCCACATCTCCATCATCTCGAGTTATCATAACTCTTGTGTTCTTGCATTCAAAGGATTTATGTCCTTGAGCTCCACACTTGAAGCAAGTGATGTTACTAGATCCCGTGGAAGCTTTGGAGGACATAGTTGATTGATCCGGCTTGAAGCTTGTTGTCTTGAAGGCACTCTTCATTTGCTTAGGAGGATCCTTGGGCGCAATAGCACTTGTGTTCTTGATGCTTGAGGAGGTATTTGTTGCATTGCGCGCGACGAAGAAGGACTTTGTTTTTGCACTTGCTATGTCTTCTCGCACTTGGCGCTTGGCTCTTGTAGCTTGATGAAGCAATTCAACCATGTTGGTGTAAGGCAAGAATTCCACTATCCTCTTGACGGGAATGTTCAATCCATTCAAGAATCGTGCCATTGTTTGTTCTTCTCGCTCGTCCACATTTGCACTCATCATTGTCATGTGCATCTCCTTGTAGTATTCCTCAACGGACTTGTAGCTTTGCTTGAGTTGGGTAAGCTTGTTGAAGAGGTCGCGTTTGTGATGGTTGGGCACAAAGCGTTTGTGCATGACTTCTTGCATCTCTTCCCATGTAGCAATGGGGTCTAGCTCTTCCTTGTCTCGCTTCTTGTTCACTTCTTCCCACCAAACATTTGCATACCCTTCAAACTCTAGTGATGCCATGGCCACTTTCTTTGCTTCGGAGAAGTTGTGTATGCGGAATATCTTGTCAACCTTGAGAACCCAAGAGAGGTATGCATCGGGGTCTTCTTCTCCATGGAACTTAGGCATGGTGAACTTGAGTTTCCCAAAGATTTCCTCTTCATTGCGGTCATTGCGTCTAGGAGGTGGTCTCTCTTCACCAAGGTCTTGACGTTGTTGAGGTGGATGTTGTGGACCGTGAGCATCTCTATTGTTGTTGCTATGTTGTTGACGAGGAGGTGGCCTTCCATGACCTTCATCTTGATCATCATTGTTGTGGCGGCGTCGAGGCATCACACTTTCTTCACTTGATGCTTGGTGATGACTTGATTCTTCATCTCTTGCCCTTGGAGGAGGTCTTCTAGCATGAGGGCGATCATCATGATGGCGGCGATTATCTTGACCTTGAGGGCATTGAGGATGAACAACATTGATGATTTGGCGCTCTTGGTGCGCTTGCCTTTGTTCATCTTCAAGAAGGCGTTGTCTTCTAGCTTGAGCTTCTTGTTCTTCAAGTGCTTGTTGTTCATTGCGGAGACGCTCTTGTTCCCTTGCTCGAACTAGCTCTTGATCATGACGAAGGCGTTCTTGCTCTTGTTGGAATTGAGCATTGAGGTCCTCTTGGTGAAGGCGCTCTTCTTCAAGGCGTTGACGCTCTTGGACAAGTCGAAGGCGAGCTTGCTCCGCTTCTTGAGCTTGTTGGTGAAGCACTTGGACATCCACATTATGGTGGCGTGGGTCTTCATTAGAATCATGGCGAGACGGTGTAGGAGCTCTTGACCTTGAGCTATGAGAGCGTGACGACCTTGAGTGGTGTCTTCTTTCCTCTTGACGATTGAGTGTGTGGAGGATATTGTCCAACGCCGTCTTCATTTCCCTTGTCTCTTGACCTTGTATGGCAAGTGTGGCCTTCAACTCATTGCCTTGAGTTTCAATCTTCTCATTGAGGTCTTGCACTTGATTGTTGAGGTCATTCCTTTGCACTTGAGCTCTTTCTTCATAGCGGACATTGGTGTCCTTGAGCATGGCTTCAAATTGATTTAGCTTGGCGTGGACGGCTTGAGTAGCTATCCAATGTTGGTGTCGCGTCATCGGTAGTTGGTTCCCTTCTCCACTAGACATGGTTACAACTAAAACAAGAACTATGTGGTGGGTGGTTAGGAAAGACTACCAAGAATGTCAAAACTTGCAAACCAAAATAGAAAAGGTGTATCAAGGTGAGGAACAACCGGTTACACACACAAAAACAAAAACTCTATATGGTGTTAGGTATGAATGTGGAAAGCCAAAAGGAAGAACCAAACGAAAAGTCTATTGTCAAAAGTGGGTAAGATCCAAAAGTCACAAGTCAAAGGCGGTGATCACAAAAGGCATACACAATGAGGAACACACGCGTGGGACAAAATGGGGTTAGCGCGACTTGGAAAATGAGCAAGAACAAAATGGTCCTAACGAAGACTACTAGCTCGGTGTCACGCCAACACAAGAGAGACCGTGGCTTGGTTGCAAAATTGAGAAGCAACAAGATTTGCGCAAGACGCCTCTCTTCTCTTTTCTCTCTTTTGCTTAAAAGCTTTGGACTCTTTTGTGTATAGGTGTCACTCACACACTTTTCTTTTTCTCTTTTTGTATTTTTCTTTTTCTTTTTCTCACTATGTAAGGATACTACTATCTATGTAAGTATGTCACACTCTTTTGCTTATCTTTTCACACGAGCTTGCTTCGAAGCTTTGCTCAACACACGCACACCCTCACGGTCGGGACGCTTGCGCAATGCTTCGCAACACTAGAAAGCCACTCTCGATAGGAAAGGTACGCAAAAGAGGCTAGGGCTACAAGTTAGGAGCAAGTTATACCACTTGATGATGGTGGCCGACGATCTAGAACTTGCTATGGTGGAGGTGTCAAATGAACCGCTTGGATCCTCGGGGTGCCGTCGTCGTTGTCGATGTTGCGGAAGCTTTGTGGTAGCTAAAATGGCACTCAAACCGAAGTCCAAACACAAGGGGGTTAGTACCAAAACGAAAAACGAAGGTTGCTGTCAAAATTTCGGCCAGGCGGAACTTCCGGTCCTGAGGGGCGGAACTTCCGGTCCTTCCGGGCGAAACTTCCGGTCGCAATCAGATCTGCGGGCTGTTCGTCGATTTGGGCGGAAATCCGGGCCGAAATCCTTCGAATTCGAGGAAAATTTGGCACTAGAAGCTGTGGGAAGGTGGGGGAATTGCAGATCAACACCAAAGGCAAGTTTCTATTGGAGCAAAACCACAAATAACTCAACAAATCGAGAGATCGATCCAAGGCCAATTTGGGGCTATTTTTTGGGAAAAATTTTTGGAAAATTTTTGGGCGAAATTGGTGGAATTGGGGGATGTGGGGGTCAAATCCGTGGCAACCAAAGATCTGCTGATACCATATGATGTGGACTAAGTCCAAGGATGTGCCCGATCTTCACGGATTTGGGTGGAACTCGTGGGGGTAGGTGGATGAACGCGATGAACACGAAGAACGCGAGGGGGAATCGTGGGGATACAACACACACACGCACACAAACCGGTTTTCCCTCGCAGGCCCGATACACCTACTCGATAGAGGTTGCGAGAAAAGACCTTCCAGTAGAAGTCCCGCAAAGAGATCGACAAATCGAAGCTCGCAAGATCTAGAAGGGTGAAAAGACCGGAAGGTTGATAGAAGTGCAAGCAAAAGACCAAATAGGTAGAAGTGCAAGCAAAAGATCAAACAAACGGTAGAAGTCACCAAAGAGATCTTGACAAGTCGATAAGGAGCCCGGGTGGGTATAAGATCATAGATCTAGGTAGGGTTCCCACAAGGGTGAGCTAAGCTCAGGTTTAATTTCACATCAAGTCTAATCTCAGATCTGAGCCAACAAGGCTATTTATAGTAGGTGGGGCGAAGGGATAAGTTACAACTAAAAGTGCTGTTGTGCTGAAGTTCGATGGGGCGGAAGTTCCGGTCAACTTGGGCGGAAGTTCCGGTCTGGAGGGGCGGAAGTTCCGGTCGGGGCGGAAGTTCCGGCCAAGTTCCGGCCTTGTTCCGGAATTGCGCCATTGTCCCGCAGTAACATCCAGTAAGGTTTTCGCCGACTTTCGGAACTTGAGCGGAACTTGGGCGGAAGTTCCGGTGGGCGGAAGTTCCGGTCCTCTTGGGCGGAACTTCCGGCCGGACCCTGTTTCCTGGGCGCTGGAAGGCATCTGGAGAGCATCTGGGCGGAAGTTCCGGTCCTGGAGGGCGGAAGTTCTGGCCTGGCAGCTGTAGCTCCATCTTCATCATTTCCAGCTCTCTCTCCATTGGCTTGGTCTTCATGGCTCGCTTCTTGGTCGATGTACCTGATTGAACATAGGGTATTGGCATGAAGTAGCAAGCCATCCAAAGGGGTGTCAAAGGAGTACGTGGAGAGGAGCGAATTCACCTCTTGGCGTAGGGCTTGGGCTCGAGCTCGTGTCATTGGACCACGAGGAGGGCTTGTCGGTCTTGAGGCGGTGGTGTCCGAAGGCCACCCCGTATCAAGAAGACGCCAAGGTCAAGGGAAGGAGAGAAGCAACTGGACATGGAGATGATCATGAAGCCGAAGCCGACGTCGCACGAAGCGCTCCAAGGAAGAGACGGACGTTGGCCGGTCCAGGACCCGGTCAGACCGGACCTACAACCGGACGCCCCGGTCATAGGCCCGGTCGACCGGGCGCAAACCGGGCCAGCTCCCTCGTACCGGACGACGACCGGACCCAGGACCGGAAACCCGCGGTTTCCGGTTTGCGCCGATCAACCGGACCCATGACCGGACGGCCGGTCCACGAGCCCGGTCGGACCGGCCCCAAACCGGACAGCCCGGCCCCAGGCCCGGTCAGACCGGCCCCAAACCGGACCTGACGAGAATGCCCCACCAAACTGCCTTAACTTATCCATTCGCGTACCTGTTCGCCCTTGCTGGCCATGTGTGACTATATAAGTAGCTGGAACACCTCATTAGCTCTTTAGACTTGTTTTGAACTCAAACCTACCTTTGAGCTTAGTCTCCCTTGGGTATCATCCCTCTGTAATCAAGGCCATCCTTGTTGTTGATTTGGATATTGTTGAGTGAGATTCTAGTACAAGCTACTCTCTCTCCCTCACCAATCCCCTTTTCTCCAACACCAATCTCTCACCGGGAATTCTGCCGCGTGCCTCTTCCGGGTGATTCTATTGGCGTGGTCCATCGAGCCACGGGGGTAAGTATCGGGTGTATCGGGTTGGTGTGCGTGCGTGAGTCTCGGAGTTCCTCATGTTCGTCGTGTTCTTCGTGTTCCTCGCGTTTTCCCATCTCCCCTCTTGGTTTCGAAGTCAATCCGCGAGATCGGGCCACACACGGGGTCTTAGACCTCATCATATGGTATCAGCAGCTCTTGGTTACCGCGGATTTGACCTTCCACCCACTCGATTTCGTCCCTAGAATTTTTTCCAAAAAATTCCCAAAAATAGCCCCAAAGTGCCTCTTGACCGATCTGTGATTTGGTTGCGTTTTGAGTGGTTTTGGTCCGTGGATATGGTGTTGTTGTGCTTGATCTACTATTTCCCCAACTTTTAGCCTCCAATTCCATCGTTTCCCTTCGATTTGGTCGATTTGGCTTGGTTTTCGTGAAGAACAAGAGAGAGAAATCGCGCGATCCGGTTGAGCACCGGTCAACCGGGCTACAGACCGGCCGGTCCGGTCCAGAATCCGGTCGACCGGCCATACAACCGGCCGGACCGGTCCAGCAGCCGGTCCAACCGGGCCACAGACCGGGCGCAGCATCGCCCCATCCTTCGACCTCGTCTTCCGGCGATCTCCACCACCACCACCACCACCATCATCACAGGTATAACTTGCAGCTTTCACCTTGTAACCCCTCTTCCTTTTGCGATCTATCCCATCGAGCATTGCTTGTCTAGTGTTGCGAGACATTGCACGTGGCCCCGCATTGTGAGGTGTGTGTGTCGCGTTGAGTAAGGCACCCAAGCAAACACTCGTGTGGCAAGATAGCAAAAGCGAGGCTAACGCTAACATAGTGCGTGAAAAAGCCCCAAAAACACAAAAAGAGTGCGAGTAGCACCATACATCCATACATCCATACATCCATACGCCCATACATACAAAAGTGTCCACGTGCCACCAAAGATACAAACGAGTGCAAGTGCCGCCATATACAAAAGAGAAAAAGCTTTTAAGCAAAGAGAGATAGGAGAAGGGAGGCCACTTGTGAATCTTGTTGTCTCTTCCTTTGCAACCAAAGCTTTGGCTCTTCTTGTGTTAGTGTGACACCGAGCACTTATACATACACTTTTCTGCTCACTTTTGGTTGCACTAACCCCGCTTATCTCGTGTGTGTGTTCCACAACTTTTTCCGTGTTTATAGTGATCTTCACATTGACATTTGGATTTTTGGACTTTACCCACTTTTAACAACATACTCGATCTTGGAATTGTCTTTTGGCTTTCCACAACACTCGCCTAACACCATATTTGCTAGCTTTTGCGTGTGGTTTTGCGTGTGTTCCCGATACACTTGATCTTGCTTTCGGTTTGGTGGATTGCCTCAATACTATCTTACTTTGGTAAGAGTGCGAGGTAGTCTCCTTCCACTAACATACACAACCTAGTTCTTGTCTTTGCATCATGGATAGGAACGGAGATACCAATAGGGATGAAGAGATCCTCCGCAACACCGAGAGGTTGGCTACTCAACACAACCTATGGACGCAACGACAAGAGTTCAAGGAGCAACTCACCCTCTTCGAGACTCGCATCGATGAGCAATACGATGAAGTGGCTCACAACTTCTCCGCCGTGAACCAAGACTTGGCTCTTCTTCGTGAAGCTACGGACAACTTGAATGGCCAAATGGCGGCTAATGATGCCAACATGGAGCGGCGCATGGATAGCCTCGAGCGCGCCATCACCAATTTGGGTCGTCATCCTCGACACCGCTCTACTTCCTCTTCATCAAGCTCGCCACAAAACTATTACTCTCATGGTGGCCTTTCGTCCTCAAGCTCTTCCTCAAGGCATGAAGACCATCATCGACCTCATCGCTCACATGCTCGTCATGAAGACTCTCGCTCCAACTCTAGGCGTGGAGAAATACATCGCCATGCTCGTCCACATGAGCGTCCTCCACAAGCTCAAGACCTTCCACAAGATCGTCACCAAGCGGATCGCCATGCCCACCATGGGCGTGATGGCCATCCACAAGACCAAGATCCTCAAGATCCACCTCGGCGAGATCTTCGTCGCCATCCTCGCCATGACCAACGAGGACGAGGAGAACTACACCATGATCAAGATGAGAGACCCAATATTGAGCA
The DNA here is from genome assembly GCF_019359855.2 of Lolium perenne. Lineage (NCBI taxonomy): Eukaryota > Viridiplantae > Streptophyta > Magnoliopsida > Poales > Poaceae > Lolium > Lolium perenne. The sequence goes on from NC_067245.2 coordinate 133,972,059, forward strand.
TCGTCCTCAACCGCGACAAGATCTTCAACAACATCCTCACCGTGAACCAAGTGAAGCAAGTGTTCAACTCCAACGCCAACCCAATGCTATGGTTGGCCGTAGAAGACCTCCTATTCCACCTCTAGCCGCAAGAGATGACGGCGCCCCTCCTCGTAGAAGAAACTTGGAGGATGAAGAGAACATGTATGGCAAGCTCAAGTTCAACATGCCCAAGTTCAAAGGTGAAGACGACGCCGAAGCTTACCTCTCATGGGCACTCAAGGTGGACAAGATCTTCCGCATCCACAACTACTCCGGTGCCAAGAAAGTGGCTATGGCATCACTCGAGTTTGAAGACTACGCCAACACTTGGTGGGAGCAAGTCCTCACTCTTCGAGAAGAGAAGGGTGAACCTCCAATTGACACTTGGGAAGATATGAAGAAGGAGATGCATGCTCGCTTTGTCCCAATGCACTACATGACCGACCTCTTCAACAAGCTCCAAAAGTTGAAGCAAGGCACCAAGACCGTTGAGGAGTTCTACAAGGAGATGGAGCTCACTATGATGCGAGCCAACATCCAAGAGTCCGAAGAACAAACCATTGCTCGTTTCTTCAATGGCCTCACGTACCCCATCAAGAGGATTGTCGAGTTCCAACCCTACTCCAACATGGTTGAGTTAGTCCACCAAGCATCGAAGGCCGAGCGCCAAGTGATTGAGGACATCAAGTACTCCAAGGCCAAGTCCTATTTCTCCTCCAAGCTCGCTACATCGACTCCTCCTACTACATCAACTCCTTATGCTACAAGTGCCAAGACCGACGCATCCTCTACACCTTCCAAGAAGCCGACTATCCAAAGTCGCATGAAGCAAACGGTCTCCTCCACCGCCTCCTCTAAGGCATCCACGGGACCCTCTAGTGTCACTTGCTTCAAGTGTGGCACCCAAGGTCACAAATCGTTTGAGTGCAAGAACACCAAGGTCATGATCACTATGGAGAATGGTGACATCGAGACTCTTGATGAAGATGAATATGAAGCCCTTGTGCAAGCCGCCGTGGAAAGTGAAGAAGCTTATGAGCAAGAAAGTGGAGAAGATCCTCTCTTATGTGAACATGACCCAAGTCCCTCACTTGTGGTCACAAGGGTGCTAACCACACAACCTCATGCTATGGAAGAACAACGGTGCAACATCTTCCAAACCCGTGCCGGAATTGGTGGAAAATCGATCAAGGTCATCATCGATGGTGGAAGTTGCCATAACCTTGCGAGCACCGAGTTGTGTGAGAAGCTCCACCTCGCTCTCCGCAAGCATCCTCACCCTTACCATATCCAATGGTTGAGTGACAAGGGCAACGTCAAGATACAACATACCGTCACCGTCAACTTCAAGATCGGCCCTTATGAGGACACCATAGAGTGTGACGTGGTACCCATGACGGTGTGCCACATGTTGCTTGGCCGCCCTTGGCAATATGACAAGAAGGCTATACATGATGGACTCTCCAACACATACACCTTCAAGGTCAACGACAAGAAGTTCGAGTTGCGCCCGATGACTCCTAGCCAAATCATCGCGGATAATGCGAAGGCTTTAGCGAGGGCCCAACTCCGCACCAACCATAGTGAGATGAGAGGAGAGGGAGCGACCCACCACAAAGATAGTGAGCGCCACAAGCCATATATGAGTGAGTCCAAGAGTGTCCTTCTAGCCACCAAGAGTGAGTGGAGAGAGCTCCAAGAGAACCCATCCACCATATTGCACTATGTGCTCATATGCAAGGGACCCTCGTCGGCGACTAACGACTTAACCAACATTCCTCCGTCTTTGTTGTCTCTTTTGCAGGAATTCCAAGATGTTTTCCCCGATGAGCTCCCTCATGGACTACCACCACTCCGAGGCATAGAACACCGCATCGACCTCATACCCGGCGCTCCGCTCCCAAACCGTGCCGCCTACCGCACCAATCCCGAAGAGACCAAGGAGATCAACCACCAAATTCAAGATCTCCTCGCCAAAGGGTACGTCCGAGAAAGCCTTAGCCCTTGTGCGGTTCCCGTGATTCTTGTGCCTAAACCGGATGAGACGCAACGGATGTGTATGGATTGTCGCCCCATCAATGCCATTACCGTCCGTTACCGCCATCCCATTCCGCATTTAGATGACATGCTTGATGAACTTAGTGGTGCCACGATTTTCTCTAAAGTCGATTTGCGTAGTGGTTATGATGAGGTCTAAGACCCCGTGTGTGGCCCGATCTTGCGGTTGACCCGAAATCCAAAGGAGGGAGAGAGGGAGAACGCGAAGAACACGATGAACACGAAGAACACGATGAACTCACGCACGCACACCAACCCGATACAATCGATACTTACCCCGTGGCTCGATGGACCACGCCAATAGAATCAACCCGGAAGAGACACGCGGTAGAATTCCGAGCGGAGAGATTGGTGAGGGAGATGAATCTAGGAGTGGGAGAGAGAGTGGGTAACACTAGAATCTCACACACCAAACCCAATCATCCAACATGGGTTGCCTTGATACAAAGGGGATGAAACCCTAGGGAGACAAAGCTCATCTTCATGTTTAAGCTATCATCTTGTCTAAGGGGTAAAGGAGGGGTCCTAGGTGCTTATATAGAGGTACAAGCCAGCTTGGGCCGAAAAGGTACGCAAGTGGATAACTTAGGCAGCTTGGGGAGTCATTCCCGTCGGATCCGGTTTGGGGCCGGTCAGACCGGGCACAGGACCGGTGGTCCGGTCCTAGGGCGATCGACCGGGCGGCAACCGGACAGTCCGGTCGTGGGGCCGGTCCAACCGGGTTCTGGGCCGGCCAGCCTTCTTCTCCTCTTTCCTTCTTCTTCTTCTTCTTCTTCTTCTCTTCTTCTTCTCTCTTCCTTGCACCATGATGAATGGCTCCTCTTCCCTTCCCTCGCTTACGTGCACCATGGGTGTTCCTCCTCTCCGGTCCTCGATGACTCTTGTACCTAATGACATATAACATGTCGACATAAGGTAGCATTCCATTCAAGGTATCTACGAGGTCGAGTATCGAGAGGAAGGAGTTCACCTTGTCGCGTGTAGCGTGGGTGAGGGTTGAAGGTCCACTTGGGGGACTCTTTGGCCATGGTGTAGCGTCGACGATAGGCGGGGTTGCACTTGATGGTCTTGGTGTAGCGACGTCGGTGACCGGGGCTACATCATCTCCCCCCCCTTGGGGAAGAGTCGTCCTCGACTCTTGTTTCTCCTCATCGAAGAGGTAGTCCATGACGGATGTCCCATGTAGAGTTGGGTAGTCGCGGTCGAAGAAGAACTTGGAGAAAAACCACTTGCGAAGGGAAAGCTCCAAGAGGCATTTGGCAAAAATGGGAACCAAAAGAGTGTGGGTGTATCCAACATGTGGAAGGGCAAAAATTTGTGCATGTAAGAGTTGTATGGTGTCAAAAATGTGTGGTGTAGCATTGTCCCAAACAAGTGGAACAAACAAAAGGCAAGTGTCGGCGGCAAAATTTGGGGCAAAATTGTTATGTGCAATGGCCAAGCGATGGAGACTTCGAACTTGGGAGAGTATGGTTGGCTTGAGCCGAGTATGAGTGTCCTCAAGTGTGAAAGAATCCATTGCAATTGCCAAAGATGAAATGAGAAATCCAAAGAAGAGCAACTTTTTGTGTGACATGTGGCACAAGATGCATAAGGTGTCTCTCACATGTATGACATGGTCCTTGAGATTCTCGGAGTGTATGATGATAACATCAAGACATACAACAACCATTGTGCCAACAAGATGTGTCAAGATATGTTGCATAAGAAGCAAAAGAGGTGACGAGGAGTTGGACCAAATCGGAAACTCGACAAGGCAAGTCGGAAACACATGAGGGCGAAGGCTTGTGGGAACATACCCTTTGGTGTGATTCCCGCGGGTTGGGTCCTTGTTGGGGTAGCTCTCAATTGCGCGTTTCATGAGCTCATGCTCCGTAGCGGTGGAAGTTGTCATTCGGGTACCTATACACACAAAAGAGAAAACAAAAAGCGTGTGTGCATGGTAGAGGAACACATCATCCATCATGATGTTCCATGTCTTGTGCACATCACCATTAGTGTCAAGCAAGATAGTATGAAATGCATGGCGATAGTGCAAATGGCATGAAGGTGCATGCGTGGCATGTGGGAACTCATGATCATCAAAAATGGAGAAGGCTATGGGGGCCATCTCATGGACAATGAAATAAGCATTCTTGCATACCAAGCATAAGAAAGAGCAATTGTTCACAATCTTGGATGCAAGGATCATTGAATGGTGTAAACATTTGGGGCAAAGCATGTGGAACATGTTATCATTGTTGTCGACAACCCTATGTAAAGAGCAAGTGTTCATCAAGGGTGTCACAACACAAGCATGATCATAATCATTATCATGGCAAGCAAGCGGGGAAAACGTGAAACTCTCATAGCATGGCATGGTCATGGTATCACAAGCAATCAATTTCACATGATCAACAATGTTATCAAGCAAAGCATCACATGGGAACGTGAAAGTAGCATGTGACGTAGCAAATGGGTCATCAAGATCATGCATGCATTCATGAGTCATCATGTCCACTAGTGGGATCATGGCATCATCAACACCTATGTTGTTACCTTTGTAGGCCGACTCATTTGAGGTAGGTGTTGTGGAAGTAGGAGGATCCATGTGGTCGACATGTCCATCTTGGAGCAAGCATGGTGAGATATCATCATCTTCATGCACCATGTACATCGTCTCCATGAGCGGGAACTCGTCCTCCGTGGAACCTAGTGCAACATAAGAAGACACAAACGAGGGAGAGGTTAATGTGTTAGCAAATGCGATGTCCTCCATGGACCTATCATCTACCTCTCTCAACTCACTTTGTGTATCACTCATGTCCTCCAAATGGAAGCACTCAAACTCGCATATGGGGTGGAAGTCACTCAACTCACTATCACTCTCACTCAAGTGGGCTAAGTGGCTCTCATCCTCACATGGGATTGGTACCAACTCATCAATCAAGCATATAGGAGTAGGCTCGACTTTCTCATCTCCATGCGCCTCCTTGGTTGAAGGGAAATTCCCATGCTCAACCATCTCAACTCCATGCGCCTCCATAGGTGAAGGGAGAATCCCATGGTCACCATGCTCAACTCCATCGCCTCCCAAGTCATCCTCAAGCGGTGGCGCCGTAGTGACGAGGAGAGCTAGGCTCGGATCCACATCACCCTTGCGATGGCCTTGGAGTTCTTCATCTTGAAGTGTGGGCGCAATAGGCATCTTGGGGATTTGTGCTTGTAGCTTGTCGAAGTAGAGCTTCTTGGCGCTTGGCGTTGTGCATTGCCATGCCACGTGACCCTTGGCCTTGCACACCTCACATAGTAGATTGGGACATTCCCGTGGAGGGTGGCCTTGTTGCTTGCACTTGTAGCATCGGAGTCCATAGGCGTATGGCGAAGTAGGGGCCATTGTGGTGGCACAAGAGGTGGAAGTCGCCTCATGAGGAAGGTATGCGCGATGTGCACTTGCCGTCCTTGTAGTAGTGGACACCCTATGATGGTGTTTGTCGCCGTCATGTCGAGGCTCTCGTCTTCGTACATCATCACCATGGCTTGAGTGGTGTCGTCGAAGACTCGTGGAAGGTGTTGGTCGATGGCGATCATGAAGTGGCTTGTGGCGGCGAAGCTCATGTGGTGACGTATGTCGATGACGGTCCTTGCCATGCCTAGATGATGGCTCATGCGACTTGGCATGTTGCTTGCCGCGCCTTGTGGAGCTTGGAGAAGAGTGTCGATGACGCTCATGATGGGGACGCTCTTGATGCTCCATATGGTGTACTTGACGTCGACGCTCTTGTGCATGAGCACTCTCATGGTGGTGCCTTGTGGAGCTCGTAGACGAGTGGCGATGACGATCATGATGAGGACGCTCTTGATGATCCATATGATGGTGCCATCGTGGAGGTCCTCCATCTTCATATGTAGCTCCATTGGCCAAGTAGGGGTATGTAGGAGCATCGTCTTTGCTCATCGTGGAGTGTAGGTGAGGCTCCGCCATGGGGTCGATGTCGTACTCGTGGCGTTGCTCCACCATGTCGTCCATGCTTGAGGAGTCATTGTCGATGTAGAGCTCCTCGATGTCGTCCTCAAGGTGGTGCTCCACCATGTCGTCGATGCTTGACGAGCCATTGTCGATGTAGAGCTCGTCGATGTCGTCCTCAAGGTGGTGCTCCACCATGTCATCCATGCTTGAGGAGCCATTGTCGATGTAGAGCTCCTCGATGTCGGTCATGTAGGTGATGCTCGCGGAGCCATAGTCGGTGTCGAGCTCCACATGTTCCTCCACATCCGCGGTGCTTGAGGAGGTGTCCTCCTCGGAGTGCTCCATGTACTCCTCCGTATCCTCATCTTCGCTATCCATGTTAGCACGATGGTATGTATATGGTGTATGTTAGTGGAAGAACACTACCTCGCAATCTTACCGTGGTATGACAAGATTGGGGTGATCCAACAAAACCGAGAGTTAGAACAATTGTATCGGGCACTCACACAAAGACACACGCAAAAGCTAGCAAGTATGGTGGTAGGTGAGTGTGGTGGAAAGCCAAAAGACGAAATCTGAAATCAAGTATGTTGTCAAGAGTGGGTGAAATCCAAAAATTCAAATGTCAAAGCGATGATCACTATAAACACGGAAAAGATGTGGAACGCACACACGAGATGAACGGGGTTAGTGCGACCAAGGAATGAGCGGAAAAGTGTAAGAAGCCCTTAAACAAGGGTGCTCGGTGTCACACTAACACAAGAAGAGATCAAAGCTTTGGTTGCAAAGGAAGAGACAACAAGATTCACACGTGGCCTCTCTTCTCTTATCTCTCTTTTGCTTAAAAGCTTATGACACTCTTTTGTACACGGTGACACTTGCACTCTTTTGTATCTATGGTGGCACTTTCACACTTTTGTATGTATGGGTGTATGGTGCTACTTGCACTCTTTTTGTGCTTTTCTTTCTTTTTCACGCTCTATGTTAGCGTTAGCTCACTCTTGCTATCTTGCCACACGAGTTTTGCTTAGAAGCTTGACTCCACACTACACACACACCTCACAATCGGGGCCACGTGCAATGTCTCGCAACACTAGGTAAGCAATGCTCGATAGGATAGATCGCAAAAGAAGAGGGGTTACAAGGTGGGGTGCAAGTTATACCTAGATGTTAGGCGGTGTCGGAACACACAACTTGCGATGAAGACGGTGATGTCAAGAGTACGTTTGCAAGTCCGGGGTGCCGAGGATGTCGTCGCTTGCTTCGGAGCTGCGGGTTAGTTTCACAAACAAGGCACTCAAACCGGAACAAGCAAACACAAGTTAGCGGAAGAAAACGGTCAAAGTAGCTTGGCGGTGGTGGCGGTGGTATGCCGGTGGTGGTGGTGTCGATGCCCTTGCGGTTGCGGCGGAGGTTATGGAGCCGCGGTGATGTGTCCCGGTGGTTTGGGGAGGGTGGCGGTGCTTGCCGGCGGCGGAGAGGGTGGCGGTGGTTGGCGGAGGTGGTGGTGGAGGTGGCGCCCGGTTGGCGCCCGGTTGACCAGGCCCTGGACCGGCCTGTCCGGTCTACAGCCCGGTTGACCGGGTTCTGGCCCGGTTTGCGCCCGGTTGGCGCCCGGTTGGCGCCCGGTCTGGCGCCCGGTCTGCCGCCCGGTTGACCGGCCCTGGTGCCAGGCTGTCCGGTCACTGGCCCGGTTGGCGCCCGGTCGACCGGATTTCGCGGGGCGCAGATTTTCTCTCTCCTGTTCTTGAGCGAAAACCAAGCCAAATCGACCAAAACGAAGGGAAATGATGGAATTGGGGGCTAAAAGTTGGGGAGATAGTAGATCAAGCACTCCAACACCAAATCCATGGACCAAAACCACTCAAAACGCAACCAAATCGCAGATCGGTCAAGAGGCAAAATAGGGCTATTTTTGGGGATTTTTGGGGAAAATTTTTAGAGACGAAATTGGATGGGTGGGGGGTCAAATCCGCGGAAACCAAAGGCTGCTGATACCATATGATGAGGTCTAAGACCCCGTGTGTGGCCCGATCTTGCGGTTGACCCGAAATCCAAAGGAGGGAGAGAGGGAGAACGCGAAGAACACGATGAACACGAAGAACACGATGAACTCACGCACGCACACCAACCCGATACAATCGATACTTACCCCGTGGCTCGATGGACCACGCCAATAGAATCAACCCGGAAGAGACACGCGGTAGAATTCCGAGCGGAGAGATTGGTGAGGGAGATGAATCTAGGAGTGGGAGAGAGAGTGGGTAACACTAGAATCTCACACACCAAACCCAATCATCCAACATGGGTTGCCTTGATACAAAGGGGATGAAACCCTAGGGAGACAAAGCTCATCTTCATGTTTAAGCTATCATCTTGTCTAAGGGGTAAAGGAGGGGTCCTAGGTGCTTATATAGAGGTACAAGCCAGCTTGGGCCGAAAAGGTACGCAAGTGGATAACTTAGGCAGCTTGGGGAGTCATTCCCGTCGGATCCGGTTTGGGGCCGGTCAGACCGGGCCTGGGACCGGGTGGTCCGGTCCTAGGGCCGGTCGACCGGGCGGCAACCGGACAGTCCGGTCGTGGGGCCGGTCCAACCGGGTTCTGGGCCGGCCAGCCTTCTTCTCCTCTTTCCTTCTTCTTCTTCTTCTTCTTCTTCTCTTCTTCTTCTCTCTTCCTTGCACCATGATGAATGGCTCCTCTTCCCTTCCCTCGCTTACGTGCACCATGGGTGTTCCTCCTCTCCGGTCCTCGATGACTCTTGTACCTAATGACATATAACATGTCGACATAAGGTAGCATTCCATTCAAGGTATCTACGAGGTCGAGTATCGAGAGGAAGGAGTTCACCTTGTCGCGTGTAGCGTGGGTGAGGGTTGAAGGTCCACTTGGGGGACTCTTTGGCCATGGTGTAGCGTCGACGATAGGCGGGGTTGCACTTGATGGTCTTGGTGTAGCGACGTCGGTGACCGGGGCTACATCAGGTTACCATCAAATCCGCATGGCTATTGGTGATGAATGGAAAACGGCATTCAAGACCAAACTGGGTCTCTATGAATGGCTCGTTATGCCTTTCGGTCTTTCCAATGCTCCATCAACTTTCATGCGCCTCATGAATCACATCTTGCGTCCTCTCATTGGCAAGAGCGTGGTTGTCTACTTCGATGATATTCTTATTTATAGCAAAAACCTCGAGGACCATGTGCAACATGTGAGAGAAGTCTTGCGCATCTTGCGCCATGAAAAGCTTTATGCTAACCTCCCCAAGTGCACATTTGCTCAAAACAAATTGGTTTTTCTTGGTTTTGTGGTTTCCGCTAATGGGATTGAAGTTGATTCTTCCAAGGTGGAGGCCATCCATAATTGGCCTACCCCTACAAATGTTGGCCAAGTCCGAAGCTTCCATGGACTTGCCGGGTTTTACCGCCGCTTTGTGAAAGACTTTAGCACCATTGCTTGCCCTTTGAATGAGCTTACCAAGAAGAATGTTCCGTTTGTTTGGGGCAAGGCCCAACAAAATGCTTTTGATGAGTTGAAGAAACGCCTTACCGAAGCTCCCCTTCTTGTTCTTCCAAATTTTGCAAAAACTTTTGAGATTGAGTGTGATGCAAGTGGGCTTGGTATTGGTGGTGTTCTTATGCAAGAGGGCAAACCCGTGGCATACTATAGTGAGAAGTTAGATGGCGCACGCCTCAACTATCCTATATATGACAAGGAGCTCTACGCTTTGGTTCGTGTTCTTGAAGTTTGGCAACACTATCTTTGGCCAAAAGAGTTTATCATTCATTCCGACCATGAGTCCTTGAAATATTTGAAAAGCCAACACAACTTGAACAAACGACATGCAAAATGGGTCGTGTTCATTGAGTCCTTCCCATATGTGATCAAATACAAGAAGGGCAAGGACAATGTTGTGGCGGATGCTCTTTCCCGCAAAAACACCCTTTTGCTAACTCGTTTGGATTTTCATGTTTTGGGACTTGAAGAGATCAAAGAACTTGATGTAGCCCCGCCTATCGTCGACTCTACACCATGGCCGAAGAGTCCCCCAAGTGGACCGACAACCCTAACCCACGCTACACGTGACAAGGTGAACTCCTTCCTCTCGATACTCGACCTCAACGCCCACTTGAATGGAATGCTACCTCATGCCAATGTATGTGTCATTAGGTGCAAGTCTCATCAAGGACATGAGGAGGAGGAGGACACACCATTGTACAAGAAAGAAGAAGAAGAAAGAAGAAGAAGAAAGAAGAAGAAGAAAGAAGAGAGAAGAAAGAAGAAGAAGGAAGAGCAAAGGAGAGAAGAGGGAGAGGGGGGGGGGGGGCGGAGCCTCCACCAAGGAGAGGCCGGAGCCTCCAGGCCCCCCATGGCCGGTACCTCCCCAGGAGGCCACGCGCGGGAGGGTAGGACCGGTACTACCGGCCATGCATGGCCGGTACTACCGGCCTGCCCCAAGTCCTCCATTCTGGCCGCTCGGGGAAGAAAGGGTACTCCGGTACCTCCGGCCGGAGGTACCGCCCGTGGTACCGCTGGAGGGTCCTGGTACCCTGGACTCCAACTCGAAAATAGAGTTGTTTTCCGGTACCTTGACCGGTACCTCCGGCCAGAGGTACCGCTCGCACCAAAACAGCTCAGATCTGAGCCGTATAACTTAATCTGAACGTCCCTCGTTTATACCTTGTAATGCCTAAAGTACCCCTGCCTAGAATTGAGCCTATATGTATCTCCCGTATCCCCATTTGTTAGGGTTAGACAAGATTTGGCTTAGAATAGGATTTGAGCTATGTCTCCCTAGGGTATCATCCCTCTGTAATCAAGGCCACCCTTGTTGTTGATTGAGTTTGTGAGTGAGATTCTAGTGTGTGCACTCTCTCTCCCTCACCGATTCCGTCTCCAACACCGTATCTCTCACCTCGGAATTCTACCGCGGTCTCTTCCGTGGGTGATTCTATTCGGCGTGGTCCATCGAGCCACGAGGGTAAGCATCGTTGTATCGGGTTGGTGTGCGTGCGTGTGTCCCCGTGTTCATCGTGTTCATCGCGTTCGTCGTGTTCTTCGTGTTCTTCCTCTTTTCCCCTTTCGTTTCCGGGTCAATTCGCAAGATCGGGCCACAAACGGGGTCTTAGACCTCATCATATGGTATCAGCAGCTCAAGGTTACCGCGAATTTGACCCCCCACCCACCCAATTTCGTCTCTAAAAAATTTCCCAAAAAAAATCCCCAAAAAATAGCCCTAATTTGCCTTTTGACCGATCTGCGATTTTGTTGAGTTTTGAGTGGTTTTTGTCCATTGATTCGGTGTTATTAGTGTTGATCTACTACTTCCTCCACTTTCTATCCACAAATTTCATCATATGGTATCAGCAGCCTTTGGTTTCCGCGGATTTGACCCTCCACCCACCCAATTTCATCTCTGAAAAATTTCCCAAAAAATCCCCAAAAAATAGCCCTAATTTGCCTTTTGATGGATCTGCGATTTTGTTGCGTTTTGAGTGGTTTTGGTCCATGGATTTGGTGTCTCTTGTGTTGATCTACTATTTCCCCCACTTTCTAGCCACAAATTTCTTCAAATTTCGAGTTTGGGTCGATTTGGTTTGAAATTGGGGAAGAACAGGAGAGAGAAAGAGAGGGCCTCGCGTGTGAGATCCCAGGAAGGAGAAGGCTGAGCGGTACCTACGGGTGGAGCCTCCACCCGTGCACGAGCGGTACCTCCGGGTGGAGGCTCCACCCTCCACTACCGCCCCTCCTCCCACTAGGCCGGCCACCACCACCATCTCCACCCCACCACCCCCGACCACCACCACTCCTCTCCGCAGCCGGCAAGCACCGCCACCCCCCTTAATCATCGGCAAACACCGCCACCCCCCTTAATCACCGGCAAACACCGCCACCCTCCCAAACCATCGGGAAACACAGCCGCGGCAAACCACCACCACCGCCGCCACCGCGAGCTCACCAATACCGCCATCGGCATACCACCGGCAAGCACCGCCACCCCCCTTCATCACCGGCAAACACCGCCACCCCTCCCAAACCATCGGTAAGCACCGTCGAGGCACCACCACCACCACCGCCGCCACCGCAAGCTCACCGATATCACCACCGGCATACCACCGCCATCGACGCCAAGCTACTTTGACCCTTTTCTTCCGCTAACTTGTGTTTGCTTGTTCCGGTTTGAGTGCCTTGTTTGTGAAACTAACCCGCAGCTCCGAAGCAAGCGACGACATCCTCGGCACCCCGAACTTGCAAACGTACTCTTGACACCACCGCCATCATCGCAAGTTGTGTGTTCCGACACCGCCTAACATTTTCATCTAGGTATAACTTGCTCCGCACCTTGTAACCCCTCTTCTTTTGCGATCTATCCTATCGAGCATTGCTTATTGAGTGTTGCGAGACATTGCACGTGGCCCCGCATTGTGAGGTGTGTGTGTCGTGTTGAGTAAAGCTTCTAAGCAAAACTCGTGTGGCAAGATAGCAAAAGCGAGGCTAACGCTAACATAGTGCGTGAAAAAGCCCCAAAAACACAAAAAGAGTGCGAGTAGCACCATACATCCATACATCCATACATCCATATACCCATACATACAAAAGTGTGCAAGTGCCACCAAAGATACAAACGAGTGCAAGTGCCACCATATACAAAAGAGAAAAAGCTTTTAAGCAAAGAGAGATAAGAGAAGAGAGGCCGCATGTGAATCTTGTTGTCTCTTCATTTGCAACCAAAGCTTTGATCTCTTCTTGTGTTAGTGTGACACCGAGCACCCTTGCTTAAGGGCTTCTTACACTTTTCCGCTCATTCCTTGGTCGCACTAACCCCATTCATCTCGTGTGTGCGTTCCATATCGTGTTTATAGTGATCTTCACATTGACATTTGGATTTTTGGACTTCACCCACTCTTGACAATACACTTGATTTCGGATTTCGTCTTTTGGCTTTCCACCATACTCACCTAACACCATATTTGCTAGCTTTTGCGTGTGTTTTTGTGTGAGTGCCCGATACAATTGACTTTGACCTCGGCTTGTTGGATCGCCCCGATCTTATCATACCACGGTAAGATTGCGAGGTAGTGTTCTTCCACTAACATACACCATATACATACCATCGTGCTAACATGGATAGCGAAGATGAGGATACGGAGGAGTACACGGAGCACTCCGAGGAGGACACCTCCTCAAGCACCGCGGATGTGGAGGAACATGTGGAGCTCGACACCGACTATGGCTCCGCGAGCATCGCCAACATGACCGATATCGAGGAGCTCTACACCGACTTTGGCTCCGCGAGCATCACCGACATGACCGACATCGAGGAGCTCTACATCGACAATGGCTCCTCAAGCATGGACGACATGGTGGAGCAACGCCACGACTACGACATCGACGACTTGGTGGAGCAACGCCACGTCTACAACATCGACACCATGGCGGAACCTCACCTAGTCTCCACAAGGAGCAACGACGATGCTCCCAAGTACCACCACTTGGCCATTGGAGCTACATATGAAGATGGAGGACCTCCACGATGGCACCATCATATGGATCATCAAGAGCGTCCCCACCATGATCGCCATCGACACACTTCTTCGAGCTCCACGAGGCGCCACCATGAGAGTGCTTATGCACAAGATCGTCGACCTCACGTACATCATATGGAGCAACAAGAGCGTCCCCAACATGATCGTCATCGACACTCTTCTCCAAGCTCCACAAGGCGCCGCAAGCAACATGCCAAGTCGCATGAGCCATCATCTAGGCATGGCAAGGACCGTCATCGACATACGTCACCACATGAGCTTCGCCGCCACAAGCCACTTCATGATCGCCATCGACCAACATCTTCCACGAGTCTTCGACGACACCACGCAAGCCATGGTGATGATACACGAAGACGAGAGCCTCGACATGAAGGCGACAAACACCATGATAGAGTGCCTACCACTCCAAGGATGGCAAGTGCACATCGAGCATACCTTCCTCATAAGGCGACTTCCACCTCTTGTGCCACCACCACAATGGCCTCTACCTCATCACGTGCCTATGGACTCCGATGCTACAAGTGCAAGGAACAAGGCCACCCTCCACGGGAATGTCCCAATCTTCTATGTGAGGTGTGCAAGGCCAAGGGTCACGTGGCATGGCAATGCACAACGCCAAGCGCCAAAAAGCTCTACTTCGACGAGCTCAATGCACAAGTCTCCAAGATGCCTATCGCGCCCACACTTCAAGATGAAGATCGCTAAGGTCAACTCAAGGTTGATGTGGATCCGAGCCTAGCTCTCTACTACACCACGACGCCACCACTTGAGGACGACTTGGGAGGCGATGGAGTTGAGCATGGTGACCATGGGATTCTCCCTACACCTACGGAGGCGCATGGAGTTGAGATGGTTGAGCATGGGATTTTCCCTTCAACCAAGGAGGCGCATGGAGATGAGAAAGTCGAGCCTACTCCTATATGCTTGATTGATGAGTTGGTACCAATCCCATGTGAGAATGAGAGCCACTTAGCCCACTTGAGTGAAAGTGATAGTGAGTTGAGTGACTTCCACCCCATATGTGAGTTTGAGTGCTTCCGTTTGGAGGACATGAGTGATACACTAAGTGAGTTGAGAGAGGTAGATGATAGGTCCATGGAGGACACCGCCTTTGCTAACACATTAACCTCTCCCTCGTTTGTGTCTTCTTATGTTACACTAGGTTCCACGGTGGACGAGTTCCCGCTCATGGAGACGATGTACATGGTGCATGACGATGATGATATCTCACCATGCTTGCTCCAAGATGGATATGTCGACCACATGGATCCTCCTACTTCCACAACACCTACTTCAAATGAGTCGGCCTACAAAGGTAACAACATAGGTGTTGATGATGCCATGATCCCACTAGTGGACATGATGACTTATGAGTGCATGCATGATATCGATGATCCATTTGCTACTTCACATGCTACTTTCACTTTCCCATGTGATACTTTGCTTGATAACATTGTTGATCATGTGAAATTGAGTGCTTGTGATACCATGACCATGCCATGCTATGAGAGCTTCAATTTTCCTACCATTGCTTGCAATATGTTACCTACTTGCTCTTTCACATGTATTGCTTGCAATGACAATGATGATATTAGCTTCCGCATGCTTTGCCCAAAATGTTTGCACTACTCCATGATCGTTGCATCCGAGATTGTGAACAATTGCTCTTTCTTATGCTTGGTATGCAAGAATGCTTATTTCATTGTCAATGAGATGGCCCCCATAGCCTTCTCCATTTTTGATGATCATGAGTTCCCACATGCCACGCATGCACCTTCATGCCATTTGCACTATCGCCATGCATTTCATACTATCTTGCTTGATACTAATGGTGATGTGCACAAGTCTTGGAACATCATGATGGATGATGTGTTCCTCTACCATGCACATACGCTCTTTGTTTTGCTCATTCCATGTGTAGGTACCCGAATGACAACTTCCACCGCTATGGAGCATGAGCTCACGGAACGCGCAATTGAGAGCTACCCCAACACGGACGAGCTACATGATCCAACCCATGGGATTCACGCCAAAGGGTATGTTCCCAAACGCCTTCGCCCTCGTGTGTTTCCGGCTTGTCTTGTCGAGCTTCCGGTTTGGACCAATTCATCGTCACCTCTTTTGCCTCTTATGCAACATAGCTTGACACATCTTGTTGGCACAATGGTTGTTGTATGTCTTGATGCTTTCATCATACATTCCGACAATCTCAAGGACCATGTCATACATGTGAGAGACACCTTATGCATCTTGTGCCACATGTCACTCATAAAGTTGCTCTTCTTTGGATTTCTCATTTCATCTTTGGCAATTGAAATGGATTCTTGGACACTTGAGGATACCCATACTTGGCTCACGCCAACCATACTTTCCCAAGCTAGAAGTTTCCATCTCTTTGCCATTGCACATAACAATTTTGCCCAAAATTTTGCCGCCAATACTTGCCTTTTGATTGTTCCATTTGTGTGGGACAATGCTACACATCACATTTTTGACACTTTACAAAGTAAACCTTTACTTGCACAAACTTTTGCCCCACCAAATTTTGGATACATCGACACTCTTTTGGTTCCCATTTTTGCCAAATGCCTTTTGGAGAAACGACTTGATGCTTCGTATTTGATTGAGAGCCTCTTGTTCGCCGATCACCAAATTGGCATCCACAAGCTTTCCCTTCGCAAGTTGTTTCTCCCCAAGTTCTTCTTCGACCGCTTCATCGACAAACAAACTCCAAAGTACTTGGTGAGCAAGACGTTCACCCTCTCGGACCTCTCGCCACAACATGGAGATGAGGAGGAACAAGAGTCGAGGACGACTCTTCCCCAAGGGGGGGAGATGATGTAGCCCCGCCTATCGTCGACTCTACACCATGGCCGAAGAGTCCCCCAAGTGGACCGACAACCCTAACCCACGCTACACGTGACAAGGTGAACTCCTTCCTCTCGATACTCGACCTCAACACCCACTTGAATGGAATGCTACCTCATGCCAATGTATGTGTCATTAGGTGCAAGTCTCATCAAGGACATGAGGAGGAGGAGGACACACCATTGTACAAGAAAGAAGAAGAAGAAAGAAGAAGAAGAAAGAAGAAGAAGAAAGAAGAGAGAAGAAAGAAGAAGAAGGAAGAGCAAAGGAGAGAAGAGGGAGAGGGGGGGCCGGAGCCTCCACCAAGGAGAGGCCGGAGCCTCCAGGCCCCCCATGGCCGGTACCTCCCCAGGAGGCCACGCGCGGGAGGGTAGGACCGGTACTACCGGCCATGCATGGCCGGTACTACCGGCCTGATGTAGCCCCGGTCACCGACGTCGCTACACCAAGACCATCAAGTGCAGCCCCGCCTATCGTCGACGCTACACCATGGCCAAAGAGTCCCCCAAGTGGACCTTCAACCCTAACCCACGCTACACGCGTCAAGGTGAACTCCTTCCTCTCGATACTCGACCTCGTAGATACCTTGAATGGAATGCTACCTCATGTCGGCATGTTATATGTCATTAGGTACAAGAGTCATCGAGGACCGGAGAGGAGGAACACCCATGGTGCAAGGAAGCGAGGGAAGGGAAGAGGAGCCATTCATCATGGTGCAAGGAAGAAGGAAGAAGAAGAAGAAGGAAGGAAGAATGAAGGAAGAAGGAAGGAAGAGGAAGAAGAAGCGGGAGGAGGGAGGCCGGCCGGTCACAGGCCCGGTTGACCGGCCCCCTGACCGGCCCACCCGGTCCACGAGCCCGGTTGACCGGCCCCCTGACCGGCCCGGCCGGTTTTCGACCGGAACGACGACCGGTGCCATCCGGACGCAATCCCGGGGCTCCCGAAGCCTCGCCCGGTCACCGCCCGGTCCAGAATCCGGTTGTGAACCGGATGGGCCGGTCCCAGGCCCAGTCGGACCGGCCCGTGACCGGATTCGTCGGGTTTGACCCACCAACTTGTACCTTTTCGACCCATGCTGCCTTGTATGCCTATATAAGCCCCCAGGTCGCCCCCTTACCTCTTTAGACAAGATGATAGCTTAAACATGGATATGAGCTTTGTCTCCCTAGGGTTTCATCCCTCTGTAATCAAGGCAACCCTTGTTGTTGATCTAGATCTGTGAGTGAGATTCTAGTGCGAGCACTCTCTCTCCCTCTCCGATCTCCTTCTCCAACACCGGTCTCTCTCCTCGGAATTCTACCGCGGTCTCTTCCGTAGGAGATTCTATCGGCGTGGTCCATCGAACCACGGGGGTAAGTAATCGGTTGTATCGGGTAGGTGTGCGTGCGTGAGTTCCTCGTGTTCTTCGTGTTCATCATGTTCTTCGCGCTCTCCCTCTCCTTCCCCTTTGGATTTCGGGTCAACCGCGAGATCGGGCCACACACGGGGTCTTAGACCTCATCATATGGTATCAGCAGCCTTTGGTTTCCGCGGATTTGACCCCCCACCCATCCAATTTCGTCTCTAAAATTTTTCCCCAAAAAATCCCCAAAAATAGCCCTAATTTGCCTCTTGACCGATCTGCGATTTCGTTGCGTTTTCAGTGGTTTTGGTCCATGGATTTGGTGTTGGAGTGCTTGATCTACTATCTCCCCAACTTTTAGCCCCCAATTCCATCGTTTCCCCTCCGATTTGGTCAATTTGGTCGATTTTCGTGAAGAACAGGAGAGAGAAACTGCACCCCGGTTGAGAAATCCGGTCAACCGGGCTGCAGACCGGCCGGGCCAGTCCAGGGGCCGGTCGACCGGCCGTGTGACCGGCCAGGCCGGTCCCAGGTCCGGCCCAACCGGCCCCTGGACCGGGCGCCACCCCTCCACCTCCACCGCCGACCACCGCCACTCTCCTTCGCCGGCAAGCACCGCCATCATCCCCAACCACCGGCAAACACCACCGCGGCCCCAACAAACACCGCCGCATCCGCAAGAGCATCGACACCACCACCACCGGCTTACCACCGCCACCACCGCCAAGCTACTTTGACCGTTTTCTTCCGCTAACTTGTGTTTGCTTGTTCCGGTTTGAGTGCCTTGTTTGTGAAACTAACCCGCAGCTCCGAAGCAAGCGACGACATCCTCGGCACCCTGGACTTGCAAACGTACTCTTGACATCACCGCCTTCATCGCAAGTTGTGTGTTCCGACACCACCTAACATCTAGGTATAACTTGCATTCCCCTTGTAACCCCTCTTCTTTTGCGATCTATCCTATCGAGCATTGCTTATTGAGTGTTGCGAGACATTGCACGTGGCCCCGATTGTGAGGTGTGTGTGTAGTGTGGAGTCAAGGTTCTAAGCAAAACTCGTGTGGCAAGATAGCAAGAGCGAGCTAACGCTAACATAGAGCGTGAAAAAGAAAGAAAAGCACAAAAAGAGTGCAAGTGCCATCATACATACAAAAGTGTGCAAAGTGCCCCCATACATCCAAATACAAAAAAGTGTCAAGTGCCACCATACACAAAAGAGTCATAAGCTTTTAAGCAAAAGAGAGATAAGAGAAGAGAGGCCACGTGTGAATCTTGTTGTATCTTCCTTTGCAACCGAAGCTTTGATCTCTTCTTGTGTTAGTGTGACACCGAGCACCCTTGCTAAGGGCTTCTTACACTTTTCCGCTCATTCCTTGGTCGCACTAACCCCGTTCATCTCGTGTGTGCGTTCCACATCTTTTCCGTGTTAATAGTGATCATCGCTTTGACATTTGAATTTTTTTTGGATTTCACCCACTCTTGACAACATACTTGATTTCAGATTTCGTCTTTTGGCTTTCCACCACACTCACCTAACACCAGATTTGCTAGCTTTTGCGTGTGCTTTTGTGTGAGTGCCCGATACAATTGACTTTGACCTCGGCTTGTTGGATCGCCCCGATCTTATCATACCACGGTAAGATTGCGAGGTAGTGTTCTTCCACTAACATACACCATATACATACCATCGTGCTAACATGGATAGCGAAGATGAGGATACGGAGGAGTACACGGAGCACTCCGAGGAGGACACCTCCTCAAGCACCGCGGATGTGGAGGAACATGTGGAGCTCGACACCGACTATGGCTCCGCGAACATCGCCAACATGACCGACATCGAGGAGCTCTACACCGACTTTGGCTCCGCGAGCATCACCGACATGACCGACATCGAGGAGCTCTACATCGACAATGGCTCCTCAAGCATGGACGACATGGTGGCGCAACGCCACGACTACGACATCGACGACATGGCGGAGCAACACCACGAGTACGACATCGACGACTTGGTGGAGCAACGCCACGCCTACGACATCGACACCATGGCGGAACCTCACCTAGTCTCCACAAGGAGCAACGACGATGCTCCCAAGTACCACCACTTGGCCATTGGAGCTACATATGAAGATGGAGGACCTCCAAGATGGCACCATCATATGGATCATCAAGAGCGTCCCCAACATGATCGCCATCGACACACTTCTTCGAGCTCCACAAGGCGCCACCATGAGAGTGCTTATGCACAAGATCGTCGACTTCAAGTACACCATTTGGAGCATCAAGAGCGTCCCCATCATGAGCGTCATCGAAACTCTTCTCCAAACTCCACAAGGCGCCACAAGCAACATGCCAAGTCGCATGAGCCATCATCTAGGCATGGCAAGGACCGTCATCGACATACGTCACCACATGAGCTTCGCCACCACAAGCCACTTCATGATCTCCACCGACCAACATCTTCCACGAGTCTTCGACGACACCACTCAAGCCATGGTGATGATGTACGAAGACGAGAGCCTCGACATGAAGGCGACAAACACCATGATAGGGTGCCTACCACTCCAAGGATGGCAAGTGCACATCGAGCATACCTTCCTCATAAGGCGACTTCCACCTCTTGTGCCACCACCACAATGGCCTCTACCTCGTCACGTGCCTATGGACTCCGATGCTACAAGTGCAAGCAACAAGGCCACCCTCCACGGGAATGTCCCAATCTCCTATGTGAGGTGTGCAAGGCCAAGGGTCACGTGGCATGGCAATGCACAACGCCAAGCGCCAAGAAGCTCTACTTCGACGAGCTCAATGCACAAGTCTCCAAGATGCCTATCGCGCCCACACTTCAAGATGAAGATCGCCAAGGTCAACTCAAGGTTGATGTGGATTCGAGCCTAGCTCTCTACTACACCACGACGCCACCACTTGAGGACGACTTGGGAGGCGATGGAGTTGAGCATGGTGACCATGGGATTCTCCCTTCACCTAAGGAGGCGCATGGAGTTGAGATGGTTGAGCATGGGAACTTCCCTTCAACCAAGGAGGCGCATGGAGATGCGAAAGTCGAGCCTACTCCTATATGCTTGATTGATGAGTTGGTACCAATCCCATGTGAGGATGAGAGCCACTTAGCCCACTTGAGTGAGAGTGATAGTGAGATGAGTGACTTCCACCCCATATGTGAGTTTGAGTGCTTCCGTTTGGAGGACATGAGTGATACACTAAGTGAGTTGAGAGAGGTAGATGATAGGTCCATGGAGGACATCGCATTTGCTAACACATTAACCTCTCCCTCGTTTGTGTCTTCTTATGTTGCACTAGGTTCCACGGAGGACGAGTTCCCGCTCATGGAGACGATGTACATGGTGCATGAAGATGATGATATCTCACCATGCTTGCTCCAAGATGGACAAGTCGACCACATGGATCCTCCTACTTCCACCACACCTACTTCACATGAGTCGGCCTACAAAGGTAACAACATAGGTGTTGGTGATGCCATGATCCCACTAGTGGACATGATGACTCATGAATGCATGCATGATCTTGATGACCCATTTGCTACGTCACATGCTACTTTCACTTTCCCATGTGATGCTTTGCTTGATAACATTGTTGATCATGTGGAATTGAGTGTTTGTGATACCATGACCATGCCATGCTATGAGAGCTTCAATTTTCCTACCATTGCTTGCAATATGTTACCTACTTGCTCTTTCACATGTATTGCTTGCAATGACAATGATGATATTAGCTTCCGCATGCTTTGCCCAAAATGTTTGCACTACTCCATGATCGTTGCATCCAAGATTGTGAACAATTCCCCTTTCTTATGCTTGGTATGCAAACATGCTTATTTCATTGTCCACGAGATGGCCCCCATAGCCTTCTCCATTTTTGATGATCATGAGTACCCACATACCACACATGCACCTTCATGCCATTTGCACTATCGCCATGCATTTCATACTATCTTGCTTGACACTAATGGTGATGTGCACAAGTCTTGGAACATCATGATGGATGATGTGTTCCTTTACCATGCACACACGCTTTTTGTTTTCTCTTTTGTGTGTATAGGTACCCGAATGACTACCTCCACCGCTACGGAGCATGAGCTCACAAAACGCGCAATTGAGAGCTACCCCAACAAGGACCTAACCCGCGGGAATCACACCAAAGGGTATGTTCCCACAAGCCTTCGCCCTCGTGTGTTTCCGGCTTGCCTTGTCGAGTTTCCGGTTTGGTCCAACTCCTCGTCGCCTCTTTTGCCTCTTTTGCAACATATCTTGACACATCTTGTTGGCACAATGATTGTTGTATGTTTTGATGCTTTCATCATACACTCCGAGAATCTCAAGGACCATGTCATACATGTGAGAGACACCTTATGCATCTTGTGCCACATGTCACACAAAAAGTTGCTCTTCTTTGGATTTCTCATTTCATCTTTGGCATTTGCAATGGATTCTTTCACACTTGAGGACACTCATACTCGGCTCAAGCCAACCATACTCTCCCAAGTTCGAAGTCTCCATCGCTTTGCCATTGCACATAACAATTTTGTCCCAAATTTTGTCGACGATACTTGCCTTTTGTTTGTTCCACTTGTTTGGGACAATGCTACACCACACATTTTTGACACCATACAACTCTTACATGCACAAATTTTTTGCCCTTCCACATGTTGGATACACCCACACTCTTTTGGTTCCCATTTTTGCCAAATGCCTCTTGGAGCTTTCCCTTCGCAAGTGGTTTTTCTCCAAGTTCTTCTGATGTAGCCCGACCTTCGGTCTTTGCCACATCATGTGCATCGACGCCGACATGTCACGCAAAGGTGAATCTTCTCCTTTATGCGTGCGTACAATTACCTATGTGGAATGGTATGCTACTTCATCCTCCGGCATATGACCATGACAGGAATACATCGCCAAGTACGGAGGAAGTGGAGGATGCCATGGATGCTCGAGGACTCAAGGCCGAGGTCGTGGAAGCATGGAAGAAGCTCCAGGCGCAGCTACACCGGAGTCGCCGGCGTCGCCAACTCACAACGGAGTCTCCGGCCCATGAAGATCAAGACCGGAGTCTCCGGACTATGTGAAGCGCTATCCACAAGTCAATTAGGGCCAAGGCCCATGTACCCCCTTCTATGCCTAAACTACCCCTCCTTAGTGGCTCCCTGTATATAGGCTCCCACCTCCCCCTTCATTAGAAGGAATGAACTTGAGAGAATTAGGCTCATGCCTCCACCATCCCTTTGGGATTAGGGTAACCCCCTCCTTAGATTACCAAAATCTATTGTACAAGGCACTCCTTATATGATTAGTCTCTCACACTTGTGATTCTACCACCGGTCTCTCACTCGTGTGATTCCACCGATCGTATACCGATCTTCCTCTCGGGGATTCTACCGCGTGTCTCTCCCTTGAGAGATTCTATCGGGATAGTGGTTCGGGCTATCGGGAGTAAACCGGAATTGTATCGGGTTGGCGTGTGTTTGCGTGTGTTCATCGTGTTCATCGCCGTGTTCTTCGTGTTCTTCCTCTCCCCCGCCTTTCCCTCGGTCAATTCGTGAGATCGGGCAACCCACGTGGCCTTAGGCCGCATCATATGGTATCAGAGCAAAGGTTGCCACGAATTTGACCACAAATCTCTCCAATTTTCGCCCAAAAATTTTCCCCAAAAATTGCCCCAAAAAAATAGCTCGAAAATTGATCTCCGAATTTGTTGCGTTTTTTGTGGTTTTGGTCCACAGATCTATTGTCTTTGGTGTTGATCTACACTTCCTGCAATTTTCGTGCTCAAATTCCATCAATTTCCCTTCAAATCTGACGATTTTGGATCTCCGTTTCCGCCCGTGTTCTTGGCTGTTCATCGCGCTCGATCCCCTCCGCGTTGTGCAGCGCCTCGCCGCCCCAGCATCTGCTCCTCGCCCGCGCGATCCCCTTGCACCGGCCGCCCCTAGCCACCAGCTGGACCCGCCTCGCTACTCTCGCGCCGGGCCGCACGCCAACCACCGCCAGGCCCTTCTTCCCGCTGCGCTGCCTGCCTGCCTCCGCTCCGCGTTTCGCCTCCAGGCCGGCCGCCAGGCCCCGCACCCCACTCGATCCCCAAGCCAAGCCGCTGCGCGCGCCCATCGCCCTGGCCCCGCGCCTCCATTTCCTCCACGCGCCGCCTGCAGCTCCACCACGCGCACGCACACGGCCCGCCCGGCCAGCAGCAGCTGCCCGCTCCCGCGAGACCTGCAGCCGCGGCACGCCTAAGCAGCAGCGCCTCCACACGGTTCCGCTCCACTCCAAGCTGCAGCGGCACAATCGCTCCTCCGCTCGCTTTTCCTCCAGCTCCTCACGCGCCGAATCTGCTCAGTTTCAGTTCTACACGCTCAGCAGGCCGCACGCCCGGTCAACCGGACGGCACACCGAGCAACCCGGTCGAAACCGGATCCCAGACCGGTGCCATCCGGCCCAGTCCAGGGGCTCTTTCGGTCCAGCATCCGGTTCAAACCGGGTGGTCCGGCCAGGAATCCGGTTTGACCGGGATCTGGACCGGTTTGACCCAATTTTCAGCCAATTTGACTCCACTTTTTGCCCCAAATTTTGACAACTTTCCGGAGCCTGTTTGACTCCAAATTTTAACAGCATCCCCCAAATACTCCACATAGCTCATCCCTAATTTTTGACGATTTTTGGAACATATTTTTTGACCGCTCGTTTCGACCCAACTTTTCGGGCATTGACTTAATTTGCTCGGTTTCCGATTTGGAGTGCATCGGTTGTCTATTCCGCTTCCGCGCCTACATCAACACCGCGACGACACCGTTGGCACCCCGGATTCCGGCGCAACGTCGCCACCATCATCGACACCCCTTCGTCATCGCAAGTTCGTGTGCTTGACACCGCCTAACCTTTTCATCTAGGTATAACTTGCACCCCTCACCCCTTGTAGCCCCGTTTCTTTCTTTGTGTACCTATCCCATTGAGAGTGGCTTTCCGAGTGTTGCGAAGCATTGCACAAGTGTCACGATCGTGAGAGGGTGTGTGTGCGTTGTGTTGAGCAAAGCTCCGAAGCAAGCTCGGTGAGAAAGATACACAAAAGAAGAAAAGTGCGACATATACATAGAGAAAAATAAAGCTTCTAAGCATAGAAAAAAAAAGTGAAAAAAAAAGAGAAAAAAAAATATATAAGAGTGTGTGTCCACCGATACCGAGAAGTGCAAAGCTTGTGCGCACTAAGAGAGAAAAGAGAAGAGTGGCATTTGTGCAAATCTTGTTGCTTCTTTCTTGTGCAACCAAGCTACGGTCTCTCTTGTGTTGGCGTGACATCGAGCATATAGTCTTCGTTAGGACCATCTTCGTCACTTGCTCACTTCCTTGGTCGCGCTAACCCCATTGTTCTCCGTTGTGTGTGTTTCCGTGTTTCCTTGACATAGATCACCACTTTTGACATTTGACTTTGGATCTTACCCACATTTGACAATAGACTTTTCCGTTGATCTTTTTCGTTTGCTATCCACCCCTTACCCACCACATATAGAGTTCTTAGCCTTTTGCGTGTGCTTTGAGTGTGTGTGTGAGTAACCCCGATACATTTCGACTTTGCTCTTGACTTGAACCATTTTTCCGATACTTTCTTGAAAGGTGGGATACTTGTGTAGTTTTCCTTCCACCATACATATACACCTATCCTAGTGAGATATACATGATGACCCCACAAGAGCAAGCTGAGATGAGAGCATACTTCGCCGAGCTAGATGCTCGAGAAGCCAAAATGACACCCAAAGATAAAGCCGAGTGCAACGCATACTTCAAACACCTTGAGAGCAAGAGTGATACACCCCATGAGTTGAGTGAGGACACTTTGATTTCTAACAACTTAACCTCTACTCCTCTTGTGTTGTCTTCCTCTTTGCTAGGTTGCTCGGACATCGACGACACCATTGCCATGGAGATGAGGGACTCCACTATATGTGAGATGAGCGACTCCACTATATGTGAGATGAGCGACTCCACTATATGTGAGCTTGATGAGTGCCTCCACTTCGCGAGCATGAGTGACACACCGAGTGAGATGAGAGTGGTAGTTGATAGGTCATGTGAGGCCATTTCGAATTCTAACAACTTACCCTCTACCTCTAGTGTGTTTCCTTGTGTCTTATTAGGTCCCATGGATGACGAGACGCCGATAATGGAGAAGATGTACATGGTGCATGAAGATGATGATATCACACCATGCTTGTTGCTTGAAGATGAACATGGAGGCCACATCGAGCCTACCTCTTCCACAACACCTACCTCATATGAGCGGGACTACAAAGGTACATATATGGGTGTTGATGATGCCATGATCCCACTAGTGGACATGAAGATTGATGAGTGCATGCATGATCTTGATGATACAAATGCTATGTCATATGCTTCTTTCATTTTCCCATGTGATGCTTTGCTTGATACCAACATTGTTGATCATGTGGACTTGATTGCTTGTGATAACATGACCATGCCATGCTATGAGTGTTTCGATTTCTATCCTATTGCTTGCAATATGTCGAACAATTTCTCTTTCCCATGTATTGCTTGCAATGTTGATAATGATGCTTGTGTTGTGACAACCTTGCCGAACAATTGCTCTTTCCCTAGGTTTGTCGACAACAATGATCAAATGTTGAACATGTTTTGTGCTACATGCTTGCAATATTCTCCCATTAATGCCACCAAAATGATGAACAATTTCTCTTTCCAATGCTTGGCTTGCAATAGTGTTAATATGCTTTTAAATGAGATTGCCCCCATAGCTCTCTCAAATTTTGGAGACTTTGCATATATCCATGTTGATCATGTTCCCATGTTTACTCCGCATATTCACCATATCTATTATGATGCTTGGCTTAACGCTAATGGTGATGTGCAAAAGAAATGGAACATCATGATGGATGATGTGTTCATATACCATGCACACACGTTCTTTGTTTTGCCTATGGTGTGTGTAGGTACCCAAAATCCAATGTCAACCTCGATTGAGCACGAGTTGACAAAAAGAGCTCTTGAGAGCATGATACAAGTGAGCTCCAATGAGTGGTTTCGCCCACACACTTCGACTACACAAGATCTCTCAATGAGAGCACAACGACACTTCGATAAGGTGACCTCCTTCAACTTGCGCTCTCTTACTATACCCATGGAACTTCGGCTACTCTTTGAGTGTTGCGTTGCTTGTCTTGTGCTATTGATAGGGTTCATGATAAGTGATGCCACATTCAAGAGTTGTTGTCATCTCCCACCTCTACCCGTGCATGATGAGTTATCGTCGAGGGCGACTCTTTTTCAAGTGGGGGGAGATGATGTAGCCCGACCTTCGGTCTTTGCCACATCATGTGCATCGACGCCGACATGTCACGCAAAGGTGAATCTTCTCCTTTATGCGTGCGTACAATTACCTATGTGGAATGGTATGCTACTTCATCCTCCGGCATATGACCATGACAGGAATACATCGCCAAGTACGGAGGAAGTGGAGGATGCCATGGATGCTCGAGGACTCAAGGCCGAGGTCGTGGAAGCATGGAAGAAGCTCCAGGCGCAGCTACACCGGAGTCGCCGGCGTCGCCAACTCACAACGGAGTCTCCGGCCCATGAAGATCAAGACCGGAGTCTCCGGCCTACATACAAGAGAGTCTCCGGACTATGTGAAGCGCTATCCACAAGTCAATTAGGGCCAAGGCCCATGTACCCCCTTCTATGCCTAAACTACCCCTCCTTAGTGGCTCCCTGTATATAGGCTCCCACCTCCCCCTTCATTAGAAGGAATGAACTTGAGAGAATTAGGCTCATGCCTCCACCATCCCTTTGGGATTAGGGTAACCCCCTCCTTAGATTACCAAAATCTATTGTACAAGGCACTCCTTATATGATTAGTCTCTCACACTTGTGATTCTACCACCGGTCTCTCACTCGTGTGATTCCACCGATCGTATACCGATCTTCCTCTCGGGGATTCTACCGCGTGTCTCTCCCTTGAGAGATTCTATCGGGATAGTGGTTCGGGCTATCGGGAGTAAACCGGAATTGTATCGGGTTGGCGTGTGTTTGCGTGTGTTCATCGTGTTCATCGCCGTGTTCATCGCCGTGTTCTTCGTGTTCTTCCTCTCCCCCGCCTTTCCCTCGGTCAATTCGTGAGATCGGGCAACCCACGTGGCCTTAGGCCGCATCATCTTCTTCGACCGCGACTTTATCCCTCTACCTCTTCGATGAGGAGGAACAAGAGCCGAGGACGACTCTTCCCCAAGGGGGGGGAGATGATGTAGCCCCGGTCACCGACGTCGCTACACCAAGACCATCAAGTGCAGCCCCGCCTATCGTCGACGCTACACCATGGCCAAAGAGTCCCCCAAGTGGACCTTCAACCCTAACCCACGCTACACGCATCAAGGTGAACTCCTTCCTCTCGATACTCGACCTCGTAGATACCTTGAATGGAATGCTACCTCATGTCGGCATGTTATATGTCATTAGGTACAAGAGTCATCGAGGACCGGAGAGGAGGAACACCCATGGTGCAAGGAAGCGAGGGAAGGGAAGAGGAGCCATTCATCATGGTGCAAGGAAGAAGGAAGAAGAAGAAGAAGGAAGGAAGAATGAAGGAAGAAGGAAGGAAGGAAGAGGAAGAAGAAGCGGGAGGAGGGAGGCCGGCCGGTCACAGGCCCGGTTGACCGGCCCCCTGACCGGCCCACCCGGTCACAGGCCCGGTTGACCGGCCCCCTGACCGGCCCGGCACGTTTTCGACCGGAACGACGACCGGTGCCATCCGGACGCAATCCCGGGGCTCCCGAAGCCTCGCCCGGTCACCGGCCGGTCCAGAATCCGGTTGTGAACCGGATGGGCCGGTCCCAGGCCCGGTCAGACCGGCCCTGTGACCGGATTCGTCGGGTTTGACCCACCAACTTGTACCTTTTCGACCCATGCTGCCTTGTATGCCTATATAAGCCCCCAGGTCGCCCCCTTACCTCTTTAGACAAGATGATAGCTTAAACATGGATATGAGCTTTGTCTCCCTAGGGTTTCATCCCTCTGTAATCAAGGCAACCCTTGTTGTTGATCTAGATCTGTGAGTGAGATTCTAGTGCGAGCACTCTCTCTCCCTCTCCGATCTCCTTCTCCAACACCGGTCTCTCTCCTCGGAATTCTACCGCGGTCTCTTCCGTAGGAGATTCTATCGGCGTGGTCCATCGAGTCACGGGGGTAAGTAATCGGTTGTATCGGGTAGGTGTGCGTGCGTGAGTTCCTCGTGTTCTTCGTGTTCATCGTGTTCTTCGCGCTCTCCCTCTCCTTCCCCTTTGGATTTCGGGTCAACCGCGAGATCGGGCCACACACGGGGTCTTAGACCTCATCACGGCCTGCCCCAAGTCCTCCATTCTGGCCGCTCGGGGAAGAAAGGGTACTCCGGTACCTCCGGCCGGAGGTACCGCCCGTGGTACCGCTGGAGGGTCCTGGTACCCTGGACTCCAACTCGAAAATAGAGTTGTTTTCCGGTACCTTGACCGGTACCTCCGGCCAGAGGTACCGCTCGCACCAAAACAGCTCAGATCTGAGCCGTATAACTTAATCTGAACGTCCCTCGTTTATACCTTGTAATGCCTAAAGTACCCCTGCCTAGAATTGAGCCTATATGTATCTCCCGTATCCCCATTTGTTAGGGTTAGACAAGATTTGGCTTAGAATAGGATTTGAGCTATGTCTCCCTAGGGTATCATCCCTCTGTAATCAAGGACACCCTTGTTGTTGATTGAGTTTGTGAGTGAGATTCTAGTGTGTGCACTCTCTCTCCCTCACCGATTCCGTCTCCAACACCGTATCTCTCACCTCGGAATTCTACCGCGGTCTCTTCCGTGGGTGATTCTATTCGGCGTGGTCCATCGAGCCACGAGGGTAAGCATCGTTGTATCGGGTTGGTGTGCGTGCGTGTGTCCCCGTGTTCATCGTGTTCATCGCGTTCATCGTGTTCTTCGTGTTCTTCCTCTTTTCCCCTTTCGTTTCCGGGTCAATTCGCAAGATCGGGCCACAAACGGGGTCTTAGACCTCATCAGAACTCTATCCTTCCGATTCTTTCTTTGCTCCCATTTTTGAGAAGTGCTCCGTTGAGCGAGGAGTGGATGATTTCTATTTGCATGATGGCTATTTGTTCAAAGCTAACAAGATTTGCATTCCCGAGTCTTCGCTTCGAAAATTGCTTTTGCAAGAGTCTCATGGAGGAGGTCTTATGGGTCACTTTGGACGTGACAAGACATATGCCATGCTCTCAACCCACTACTATTGGCCAAAGATGAAGCGAGATGTGGAGCGCCTTTGCCGTCGGTGCACAACATGCTTACAAGCTAAGTCTACCTCCAACCCTTATGGTCTTTACATGCCATTGCCTATTCCTTATGCACCATGGACCGATATTAGCATGGATTTCGTTCTAGGCTTGCCTCGCACTAAGCATGGTCATGATTCCATATTTGTTGTAGTGGATAGATTCTCTAAGATGGCTCATTTCATACCTTGCCATAAGAGCGACGATGCTTCACACATTGCGTCATTGTTTTTCAGGGAAATTGTCCGCCTACATGGAGTACCGCAAAGCATTGTGTCGGATCGAGACGTCAAGTTCATGAGTTATCTTTGGAAGTCACTCATGGCGAAGTTTGGAGTCAAGCTCTTGTTCTCATCATCATCGCACCCGCAAACGGATGGCCAAACGGAAGTGGTCAATCGAAGCCTCTCCACCCTCCTATGCATCCTCGTGAAGAAAAACTTGAAGTCATGGGAGGAGTGCCTTCCTCACGTCGAGTTAGCCTACAACCGCGCCAAGCACAAGACTACGTCAAGGAGCCCCTTCATGGTCGTCTATGGCTTCGAACCTTACACGGCACTCGACATACTTCCGCTTCCCCTCCACGAGCGCATCAACATGGACTTCGACAAGCGCACCGCCGCCGTCAAGAAATTACATGAAGAGACAAGGGCAACCATACAAGAACATGTTCTTCGTCAAGCCAACCGCATCAACACCAAGAAGAAGGCAAGGATATTCGAAGAAGGAGACCTCGTTTGGATCCACCTCCGGAAGGAACGATTCCCTCATGAGCGCAACTCCAAGCTCAAGCCAAGAGGAGATGGCCCCTTCAAGGTCCTCAAACGCATCAACGACAACGCTTACGTCATCGACATACCGACATCCAAGTACTTGGTGAGCAACACGTTCAACGTCTCGGACTTGTCACCCTATCATGGAGATGAGGAGGTGCAAGAGTCGAGGACGACTCTTTCCCAAGGGGGGGAGATGATGTAGCCCCGGTCACCGACGTCGCTACACCAAGACCAACAAGTCCCCCTAGTGGACCGATGACACGAGCCCGAGTCAAAGCTCTTCATGATGAGGTAAACTCGCTCCTCACCACCCTTGATCTCGGTACCCCTTTGGATGGATTGCTACCTCATGCCGACGTGCTATGTGTCATTAGGTACAAGGCGCGTCAAGACCACGGAGAGGAGAAGACGCCAAGGTCAAGGGAAGGAGAGAAGCAACTGGACATGGAGATGATCATGAAGCCGAAGCCGACGTCGCACGAAGCGCTCCAAGGAAGAGACGGACGCTGGCCGGTCCAAGACCCGGTCAGACCGGACCTACAACCGGACGCCCCGGTCATAGGCCCGGTCGACCGGGCGCAAACCGGGCCAGCTCCCTCGTACCGGACGACGACCGGACCCAGGACCGGAAACTTCGTAGTTTCCCGGTTTGCACCCGGTCGACCGGACCCATGACCGGACGGCCCGGTCACAGGCCCTGTCGGACCGGCCCCAAACCGGACAGCCCGGCCCCAGGCCCGGTCAGACCGGCCCCAAACCGGACCTGACGAGAATGCCCCACCAAACTGCCTTAACTTATCCATTCGCGTACCTGTTCGCCCTTGCTGGCCATGTGTGACTATATAAGTAGGTGGAACCCCTCATTAGCTCTTTAGACTTGTTTTGAACTCAAACCTACCTTTGAGCTTAGTCTCCCTTGGGTATCATCCCTCTGTAATCAAGGCCATCCTTGTTGTTGATTTGGATATTGTTGAGTGAGATTCTAGTACAAGCTACTCTCTCTCCCTCACCAATCCCCTTTTCTCCAACACCAATCTCTCACCGGGAATTCTGCCGCGTGCCTCTTCCGGGTGATTCTATTGGCGTGGTCCATCGAGCCACGGGGGTAAGTATCGGGTGTATCGGGTTGGTGTGCGTGCGTGAGTCTCGGAGTTCCTCGTGTTCGTCGTGTTCTTCGTGTTCCTCGCGTTTTCCCATCTCCCCTCTTGGTTTCGAAGTCAATCCGCGAGATCGGGCCACACACGGGGTCTTAGACCTCATCAAAGAGCTTGGTGAGGGAGAGAGAGTAACTTGTACTAGAATCTCACTCAACAAGATCAAAGTCAACAACCAAGGTGCCTTGATTACAGAGGGATGATACCCAAGGGAGACTAAGCTCAAAGGTAGGTTTGAGTTCAAAACAAGTCTAAAGAGTAAAGGAGGGGTCCCAGCTACTTATATAGGCATACATGGCACGTCGGCATGAGGTAGCAATCCATCCAAAGGGGTACCAAGATCAAGGGTGGTGAGGAGCGAGTTCACCTCATCATGTAGAGCTTTGACTCGGGCTCGTGTCATCGATCCACTTGGGGGACTTGTTGGTCTTGGTGTAGCGACGTCGGTGACCGGGGCTACATCACGCTCCAAGGAAGAGACGGACGCTGGCCGGTCCAGGACCCGGTCAGACCGGACCCACAACCGGACGCCCCGGTCACAGGCCCGGTCAACCGGGCGTAAACCGGGCCAGCTCCCTCGTACCGGACGACGACCGGACCCCGGACCGGACCCATGACCGGACAGCCCGGTCACAGGCCTGGTCAGACCGGACCCATGACCGGACAGCCCGGTCACAGGCCCGGTCCGACCGGACCCAAACCGGATCTGACGGGAATGCCCCACCAAACTGCCTTAACTTATCCATTCGCGGAACTGTTCGCCCTTGCTGGCCATGTGTGCCTATATAAGTAGCCTGGACCCCTCCTTAGCTCTTTAGACTTGTTTTGAACTCAAACATACCTTTGAGCTTAGTCTCCCTTGGGTATCATCCCTCTGTAATCAAGGCACCTTGGTTGTTGACTTTGAACTTGTTGAGTGAGATTCTAGTACAAGTTACTCTCTCTCCCTCACCAAGCTCTTCCTCTCCAACCCCAATCTCTCTCCGGGAATTCTGCCACGTGCCTCTTCCTCGGAGATTGATGTAGCCCCGGTCACCGACGTCGCTACACCAAGACCAACAAGTCCCCCAAGTGGACCGATGACACGAGCCCGAGTCAAAGCGCTACATGATGAGGTGAACTCGCTCCTCACCACCCTTGATCTTGGTACCACTTTGGATGGATTGCTACCTCATGCCGACGTGTTATGTGTCATTAGGTACAAGGAGCATCAAGGTCACCAGGAGGAGGATACGCCATGGTCAAAGGGAGGAGAGGAGCAGCTGGACAAGAAGATGGACACGAAGATGGACATGGAGCTGGACAGGAAGTCGCCCGAAGAGCGCAAGGAAGAGAAGATGGACGGCCGGTCCAGAACCCGGTCAGACCGGCCTCCTGACCGGATCACCCGGTCCACAGCCCGGTCTGACCGGCCTCCTGACCGGACCGCCCGGTCAGAAACCGAGATTCGCGCTCGTGACATCCGGGCGCCATCCAGGGGACTTGGAGCCTCGTCCGGTCGCCGCCCGGTCACAGGCCCGGTCTGAAACCGGCCTGCCCGGTCACAGGCCCGGTCTGACCGGCCCCCTGACCGGCCTGCACGACTTAAGTCACTCTTTTCGGCCCGAACCGTTTCACTTGTACCTTTTCGGCCCATGACGCCTTGTAAGACTATAAATACCCCCGCAACGCCCCTTTAGCTCTTTAGACTTGTTTTGAACTCAAACCTACCTTTGAGCTTAGTCTCCCTTGGGTATCATCCCTCTGTAATCAAGGCCATCCTTGTTGTTGATTTGGATATTGTTGAGTGAGATTCTAGTACAAGCTACTCTCTCTCCCTCACCAATCTCTTTTCTCCAACACCAATCTCTCACCGGGAATTCTGCCGCGTGCCTCTTCCGGGTGATTCTATTGGCGTGGTCCATCGAGCCACGGGGGTAAGTATCGGGTGTATCGGGTTGGTGTGCGTGCGTGAGTCTCGAAGTTCCCCGTGTTCGTCGTGTTCTTCGTGTTCCTCGCGTTTTCCCATCTCCCCTCTTGGTTTCGAAGTCAATCCGCGAGATCGGGCCACACACGGGGTCTTAGACCTCATCATATGGTATCAGCAGCTCTTGGTTACCGCGGATTTGACCTTCTACCCACTCGATTTCGTCCCTAGAAAATTTTCCAAAAAATCCCCAAAAATAGCCCCAAAGTGCCTCTTGACCGATCTGTGATTTGGTTGCGTTTTGAGTGGTTTTGGTCCGTGGATCTGGTGTTGTTGTGCTTGATCTACTATTTCCCGAACTTTTAGCCTCCAATTCCATCGTTTCCCTTCGATTTGGTCGATTTGACCTGGTTTTCGTGAAGAACAAGAGAGAGAAATCGCGCGATCCGGTTGAGCACCGGTCAACCGGGCTACAGACCGGCTGGTCCGGTCCAGAATCCGGTCGACCGGCCATACAACTGGCCGGGCCGGTCTAGCAGCCGGTCCAACCGGGCCACAGAACGGGCGCAGCAACGCCCCCTCCTTCGACCTCGTCTTCCGGCGATCTCCACCACCACCACCACCACCATCATCGCAGGTATAACTTGCAGGTTTCACCTTGTAACCCCTCTTCCTTTTGCGATCTATCCTATCGAGCATTGCTTGTCTAGTGTTGCGAGACATTGCACGTGGCCCCGCATTGTGAGGTGTGTGTGTCGCGTTGAGTAAGGCACCCAAGCAAACACTCGTGTGGCGAGATAGCAAAAGCGAGGCTAACGCTAACATAGTGCGTGAAAAAGCCCCAAAAACACAAAAAGAGTGCGAGTAGCACCATACATCCATACATCCATACATCCATACATCCATACGCCCATACATACAAAGTGTCCACGTGCCACCAAAGATACAAACGAGTGCAAGTGTCGCCATATACAAAAGAGAAAAAGCTTTTAAGCAAAGAGAGATAGGAGAAGAGAGGCCGCGTGTGAATCTTGTTGTCTCTTCCTTTGCAACCAAAGCTTTGGCTCTCCTTGTGTTAGTGTGACACCGAGCACTTATACATACACTTTTCCGCTCACTTTTGGTTGCACTAACCCCGCTTATCTCGTGTGTGTGTTCCACAACTTTTTCCGTGTTTATAGTGATCTTCACATTGACATTTGGATTTTTGGACTTTACCCACTTTTAACAACATACTCGATCTTGGATTTGTCTTTTGGCTTTCCACAACACTCGCCTAACACCATATTTGCTAGCTTTTGCGTGTGGTTTTGCGTGTGTTCCCGATACACTTGATCTTGCTTTCGGTTTGGTGGATTGCCTCAATACTATCTTACCTTGGTAAGAGTGCGAGGTAGTCTCCTTCCCCTAACATACACAACATAGTTCTTGTCTTTGCATCATGGATAGGAACGGAGATACCAATAGGGATGAAGAGATCCTCCGCAACACCGAGAGGTTGGCAACTCAACACAACCTATGGACGCAACGACAAGAGTTCAAGGAGCAACTCACACTCTTCGAGACCCGCATCGATGAGCAATAAGATGAGGTGGCTCACAACTTCTCCGCCGTGAACCAAGACTTGGCTCTTCTTCGTGAAGCTACGGACAACTTGAATGGCCAAATGGCGGCTAATGATGCCAACATGGAGCGGCGCATGGATAGCCTCGAGCGCGCCATCACCAACTTGGGTTGTCATCGTCGACACCGCTCTACTTCCTCTTCATCAAGCTCGCCACAAGACTATTACTCTCATGGTGGCCTTTCGTCCTCTAGCTCCTCTTCAAGGCATGAAGACCATCATCGACCTCATCGCTCACGTGCTCGTCATGAAGACTCCCGCTCCAACTCTAGGCATGGAGAAATACATCGCCATGCTCGTCCACATGAGCGTCCTCCACAAGCTCAAGACCTTCAACAAGATCGTCACCAAGCGGATCGCCATGCCCACCATGGGCGTGATGGCCATCCCCAAGACCAAGATCCTCAAGATCCACCTCGGCGAGACCTCCGTCGCCACCCTCGCCATGATCAACGTGGACGAGGAGAACTACACCATGATCAAGATGCGAGACCCAACATTGAGCATCGTCCTCAACCGCGGCAAGATCTTCAACAACATCCTCACCGTGAACCAAGTGAAGCAAGTGTTCAACTCCACCGCCAACCCAATGCTATGGTTGGCCGTAGAAGACCTCCTATTCCACCTCTAGCCGCAAGAGATGACGGCGCCCCTCCTCGTAGAAGAAACTTGGAGGATGAAGAGAACATGTATGGCAAGCTCAAATTCAACATGCCCAAGTTCAAAGGTGAAGACGACGCCGAAGCTTACCTCTCATGGGCACTCAAGGTGGACAAGATCTTTCGCATCCACAACTACTCCGGTGCCAAGAAAGTGGCTATGGCATCACTCGAGTTTGAAGACTACGCCAATACTTGGTGGGAGCAAGTCCTCACTCTTAGAGAAGAGAAGGGTGAACCTCCCATTGACACTTGGGAAGATATGAAGAAGGAGATGCATGCTCGCTTTGTCCCAATGCACTACATGACCGACCTCTTCAACAAGCTCCAAAAGTTGAAGCAAGGCACCAAGACCGTTGAGGAGTTCTACAAGGAGATGGAGCTCACTATGATGCGAGCCAACATCCAAGAGTCCGAGGAACAAACCATTGCCCGCTTCTTCAATGGCCTTACTTATCCAATCAAGAGGATTGTCGAGTTCCAACCCTACTCCAACATGGTTGAGTTAGTCCACCAAGCATCGAAGGCCGAGCGCCAAGTAATTGAGGACATCAAGTACTCCAAGGCCAAGTCCTATTTCTCCTCCAAGCTCGCTACATCGACTCCTCCTACTTCATCAACTCCTTATACACTACAAGCACCAAGGCCGACGCCTCCTCTACACCTTCCAAGAAACCGACTATCCAAAGTCGCATGAAGCAAACGGTCTCCTCCACCGCATCCTCTAAGGCATCCACGGGACCCTCTAGTGTCACTTGCTTCAAGTGTGGCACCCAAGGTCACAAATCGTTTGAGTGCAAGAACACCAAGGTCATGATCACTATGGAGAATGGTGACATCGAGACTCTTGATGAAGATGAATATGAAGCCCTTGTGCAAGCCGCCGTGGAAAGTGAAGAAGCTTATGAGCAAGAAAGTGGAGAAGATCCTCTCTTATGTGAACATGACCCAAGTCCCTCACTTGTGGTCACAAGGGTGCTAACCACACAACCTCGTGATATGGAAGAACAACGGTGCAACATCTTCCAAACCCGTGCCGGAATTGGTGGCAAGTCGATCAAGGTCATCATAGATGGTGGAAGTTGCCATAACCTTGCAAGCACCGAGTTGTGTGAGAAGCTCCACCTCACTCTCCGCAAGCATCCTCACCCTTACCATATCCAATGGTTGAGTGACAAGGGCAACGTCAAGATACAACATACCGTCACCGTCAACTTCAAGATCGGCCCTTATGAGGACACCATCGAGTGTGACGTGGTACCCATGACGGTGTGCCACATGTTGCTTGGCCGCCCTTGGCAATATGACAAGAAGGCTATACATGATGGACTCTCCAACACATACACCTTCAAGGTCAACGACAAGAAGTTCGAGTTGCGCCCGATGACTCCTAGCCAAATCATCGCGGATAATGCGAAGGCTTTAGCGAGGGCAGAACTCCGCACCCATAGTGAGATGAGAGGAGAGGGAGCGACCCACCACAAAGATAGTGAGCGCCACAAGCCATACATGAGTGAGTCCAAGAGTGTCCTTCTAGCCACCAAGAGTGAGTGGAGAGAGCTCCAAGAGAACCCATCCACCATATTGCACTATGTGCTCATATGCAAGGGACCCTCGTCGGCGACTAACGACTTGACCAACATTCCTCCATCTTTGTTGTCTCTTTTGCAGGAATTCCAAGATGTCTTCCCCGACGAGCTACCTCATGGACTACCACCACTCCGAGGCATAGAACACCGCATCGACCTCATACCCGGCGCTCCGCTCCCAAACCGTGCCGCCTACCGCACCAACCCCGAAGAGACCAAGGAGATCAACCGCCAAATTCAAGATCTCCTCGCCAAAGGGTACGTCCGAGAAAGCCTTAGCCCTTGTGCGGTTCCCGTGATTCTTGTGCCGAAACCGGATGAGACGCAACGGATGTGTATGGATTGTCGCCCCATCAATGCCATTACCGTCCGTTACCGCCATCCCATTCCGCGTTAGATGATATGCTTGATGAACTTAGTGGTGCCACGATTTTCTCTAAAGTCGATTTGCGTAGTGGTTACCATCAAATCCGCATGGCTATTGGTGATGAATGGAAAACGGCATTCAAGACCAAACTTGGTCTCTATGAATGGCTCGTTATGCCTTTTGGTCTTTCCAATGCTCCATCAACTTTCATGCGCCTCATGAATCATATCTTGCGTCCTCTCATTGGCAAGAGCGTGGTTGTCTACTTCGATGATATTCTTATTTATAGCAAAAACCTCGAGGACCATGTGCAACATGTGAGAGAAGTCTTGTGCATCTTGCGCCATGAAAAGCTTTATGCTAACCTCCCCAAGTGCACATTTGCTCAAAACAAATTGGTTTTTCTGGGTTTCGTGGTTTCCGCTAATGGGATTGAAGTTGATTCTTCCAAGGTGGAGGCCATCCATAATTGGCCTACCCCTACAAATGTTGGCCAAGTCCGAAGCTTCCATGGACTTGCCGGGTTTTACCGCCGCTTTGTGAAAGACTTTAGCACCATTGCTTGCCCTTTGAATGAGCTTACCAAGAAGAATGTTCCGTTTGTTTGGGACCAGGCCCAACAAAATGCTTTTGATGAGTTGAAAAAACGCCTTACCGAAGCTCCACTTCTTGTTCTTCCAAATTTTGCCAAAACTTTTGAGATTGAGTGTGATGCAAGTGGGCTTGGTATTGGTGGTGTTCTTATGCAAGAGGGCAAACCCGTGGCATACTATAGTGAGAAGTTAGATGGCGCACGCCTCAACTATCCTATATATGACAAGGAGCTCTACGCTTTGGTTCGTGTTCTTGAAGTTTGGCAACACTATCTTTGGCCAAAAGAGTTTATCATTCATTCCGACCATGAGTCCTTGAAATATTTGAAAAGCCAACACAACTTGAACAAACGACATGCAAAATGGGTCGAGTTCATTGAGTCCTTCCCATATGTGATCAAATACAAGAAGGGCAAGGACAATGTTGTGGCGGATGCTCTTTCCCGCAAAAACACCCTTTTGCTAACTCGTTTGGATTTTCATGTTTTGGGACTTGAAGAGATCAAAGAACTCTATCCTTCCGATTCTTTCTTTGCTCCCATTTTTGAGAAATGCTCCGTTGAGCGAGGAGTGGATGATTTCTATTTGCATGATGGCTATTTGTTTAAAGCTAACAAGATTTGCATTCCCGAGTCTTCGCTTCGAAAATTGCTTTTGCAAGAGTCTCATGGAGGAGGTCTTATGGGCCACTTTGGCCGTGACAAGACATATGCCATGCTCTCAACCCACTACTATTGGCCAAAGATGAAGCGAGATGTGGAGCGCCTTTGCCGTCGGTGCACAACATGCTTACAAGCTAAGTCTACCTCCAACCCTTATGGTCTTTACATGCCATTGCCTATTCCTTATGCACCATGGACCGATATTAGCATGGATTTCGTTCTAGGCTTGCCTCGCACTAAGCATGGTCATGATTCCATATTTGTTGTAGTGGATAGATTCTCTAAGATGGCTCATTTCATACCTTGCCATAAGAGCGACGATGCTTCACACATTGCTTCATTGTTTTTCAGGGAAATCGTTCGCCTACATGGAGTACCACAAAGCACTGTGTCGGATCGAGACGTCAAGTTCATGAGTTATCTTTGGAAGTCGCTCATGGCGAAGTTTGGAGTCAAGCTCTTGTTCTCATCATCATCGCACCCGCAAACGGACGGCCAAACGGAAGTGGTCAATCGAAGCCTCTCCACCCTCCTACGCATCCTCGTGAAGAAAAACTTGAAGTCATGGGAGGAGTGCCTTCCTCATGCCGAGTTCGCCTACAACCGCGCCAAGCACAAGACTACGTCAAGGAGCCCCTTCATGGTCGTCTATGGCTTCGAACCTTACACGGCACTCGACATACTTCCGCTTCCCCTCCACGAGCGCATCAACATGGACTTCGACAAGCGCACTGCCGCCGTCAAGAAACTACATGAAGAGACAAGGGCAACCATACAAGAACATGTTCTTCGTCAAGCCAACCGCCTCAACGCCAAGAAGAAGGAAAGAATATTCGAAGAAGGCGACCTCGTTTGGATCCACCTCCGGAAGGAACGGTTTCCTCATGAGCGCAACTCCAAGCTCAAGCCAAGAGGAGATGGCCCCTTCAAGGTCCTCAAACGCATCAACAACAACGCTTACGTCATCGACATACCAACATCCAAGTACTTGGTGAGCAACACGTTCAACGTCTCGGACTTGTCACCCTATCATGGAGATGAGGAGGTGCAAGAGTCGAGGACGACTCTTTCCCAAGGGGGGGGGAGATGATGTAGCCCCGGTCACCGACGTCGCTACACCAAGACCAACAAGTCCCCCAAGGGGACCGATGACACGAGCCCGAGTCAAAGCGCTACATGATGAGGTGAACTCGCTCCTCACCACCCTTGATCTTGGTACCACTTTGGATGGATTGCTACCTCATGCCGACGTGTTATGTGTCATTAGGTACAAGGAGCATCAAGGTCACCAAGAGGAGGATACGCCATGGTCAAAGGGAGGAGAGGAGCAGCTGGACAAGAAGATGGACACGAAGATGGACATGGAGCTGGACAGGAAGTCGCCCGAAGAGCGCAAGGAAGAGAAGATGGACGGCCGGTCCAGAACCCGGTCAGACCGGCCTCCTGACCGGATCACCCGGTCCACAGCCCGGTCTGACCGGCCTCCTGACCGGACCGCCCGGTCAGAAACCGGGATTCGCGCTCGTGACATCCGGGCGCCATCCAGGGGACTTGGAGCCTCGTCCGGTCGCCGCCCGGTCACAGGCCCGGTCTGAAACCGGCCTGCCCGGTCACAGGCCCGGTCTGACCGGCCTGCACGACTTAAGTCACTCTTTTCGGCCCGAACCGTTTCACTTGTACCTTTTCGGCCCATGACGCCTTGTAAGACTATAAATACCCCCGCAACGCCCCTTTAGCTCTTTAGACTTGT
The DNA here is from genome assembly GCF_019359855.2 of Lolium perenne. NCBI lineage: Eukaryota > Viridiplantae > Streptophyta > Magnoliopsida > Poales > Poaceae > Lolium > Lolium perenne. The sequence goes on from NC_067245.2 coordinate 134,013,269, forward strand.
TTTGAACTCAAACCTACCTTTGAGCTTAGTCTCCCTTGGGTATCATCCCTCTGTAATCAAGGCCATCCTTGTTGTTGATTTGGATATTGTTGAGTGAGATTCTAGTACAAGCTACTCTCTCTCCCTCACCAATCTCTTTTCTCCAACACCAATCTCTCACCGGGAATTCTGCCGCGTGCCTCTTCCGGGTGATTCTATTGGCGTGGTCCATCGAGCCACGGGGGTAAGTATCGGGTGTATCGGGTTGGTGTGCGTGTGTGAGTCTCGAAGTTCCCCGTGTTCGTCGTGTTCTTCGTGTTCCTCGCGTTTTCCCATCTCCCCTCTTGGTTTCGAAGTCAATCCGCGAGATCGGGCCACACATGGGGTCTTAGACCTCATCAGAGATTCTATTGGCGTGGTCCATCGAGCCACGGAGGTAAGCATCGGGTGTATCGGGTTGGTGTGCGTGCGTGAGTCTCGGAGTTCCTCGTGTTCGTCGTGTTCCTCGCGTTCTTCCATCTCTCCCCTTGGTTTCGAAGTCAATCCGCGAGATCGGACCACACACGGGGTCTTAGACCTCATCACATGTAGTGCGTTGGGACAAAGCGAGCATGCATCTCTTTCTTCATCTCTTCCCAAGTGTCAATTGGAGGTTCACCCTTTTCTTCCCTAAGAGTGAGGACTTGTTCCCACCAAGTGTTGGCATAATCTTCAAACTCAAGCGAGGCCATAGCCACTTTCTTGGCACCGGAGTAGTTGTGGATGCGGAATATCTTGTCAACCTTGAGTGCCCATGAGAGGTAGGCCTCGGCATCTTCTTCACCCTTGAACTTCGGCATGGTGAACTTGAGCCTTCCAAACATGTTTTCTTCATCCTCCAAGTTTCTTCGACGAGGAGGGGCGCCTTCATCTCTTGCGGCTTGAGGAGGAATAGGAGGTCTTCTACGGCCAACCATAGCATTGGGTTGGCGTTGAAGGTGGACACTAGCTTCACTTGGTTCACGGTGAGGATGTGGTTGAAGATCTTGTCGAGGTTGTTGACGATGCTCTATGTTGTCCCTCTCATCTTGATCATGGTGTGGCTCTCCTCGTCCACGTTGGCCATGGCGAGGGTGGCGGCGGAGATATCGCCGAGGTTGATCTTGAGGACCTTGGTCTTGGGGTTGGTCGTCACACCCATGGAGGGCGTGGCGATCCGCTTGGTGACGATCTTGTTGTAGAACTTGGTCTTGTGGAGGACGCTCATTAGGACGAGCATGGCGATGAATTTCTCCACGCCTAGAGTTGGAGCGAGAGTCTTCATGACGAACATGTGGGCGATGAGGTCGATGATGGTCTTCATGCCTTGAGGAAGAGCTTGAGGACGAAAGGCCACCATGAGAGTAGTAATCTTGTGGCGAGCTTGAGGATGATGAAGTAGAGCGGTGTCGGCGATGGCGACCCAAGTTGGTGATGGCGCGCTCGAGGCTATCCATGCGCTGCTCCATGTTTGCATCATTGGCCGCCATTTGGCCATTCAAGTTGTCCGTAGCTTCACGAAGAAGAGCCAAGTCTTGGTTCACGGCGGAGAAGTTGTGAGCCACCTCATCGTATTGCTCATCGATGCGCATCTCGAAGAGGGCGAGTTGCTCCTTGAACTCTTGGCGTTGTGTCCATAGGTTGTGTTGAGTAGCCAACTGATATGGACTAAGCCCAAGGATGTGCCCGATCTTCACGGATTTGGGTGGAACTCGTGGGGGTAGGTGGATGAACGCGATGAACACGAAGAACGCGAGGGGAATCATGGGGATACAACACACACACGCACACAAACCGGTTTTCCCTCGTTGGCCCGATACACCAACTCGATAGAGGTTGCGAGAAAAGACCTTCCGGTAGAAGTCCCGCAAAGAGATCGACAAATCGAAGCTCGCAAGATCTAGAAGGGTGAAAAGACCGGAAGGTTGATAAAAGTGCAAGCAAAAGACCAAATAGGTAGAAGTGCAAGCAAAAGATCAAACAAACGGTAGAAGTCACCAAAGAGATCTTGACAAGTCGATAAGGAGCCCGGGTGGGTACAAGATCAAAGATCTAGGTAGGGTTCCCACAAGGGTGAGCTAAGCTCAGGTTTAATTTCACATCAAGTCTAATCTCAGATCTGAGTCAACTAGGCTATTTATAGTAGGTGGGGCGAAGGGATAAGTTACAAGCTGAATCTGCCAGTTTTGGTGCTAAAACGCGTATGGGCGGAAGTTCCGGTTCTGAGGGGCGGAAGTTCCGGTCGGGCGGAAGTTCCGGTCGTCCTGGGTGGAAGTTCCGGCTGGATTCCTTTTAGATAGCATCTTCGAAGCATCTGGGCGGAAGTTCCGGTCCTGGAGGCCGGAAGTTCCGGTCGGGCCGGAAGTTCCGGTCAAGTTCCGGCCTTGTTCCGGAATTCGGCCATTTCCTCGCAGTAACATCCAGTATGGTTTTGACGGACTTTCGGAACTTGGGCGGAACTTGGGCGGAAGTTCCGGCGGGCGGAAGTTCCGGTCCTCTGAGGCAGAAGTTCTGGCCATCCTGGGCGGAAGTTCCGGCCATCCTGGGCGGAAGTTCCGGCCGCAGCTCTTCAGCATGAGCATCTTCAGTCTTGGATGGAATCTGGGCAGAAGTTCCGGCTGTGTCGGGCGGAAGTTCCGGCCTGGAGCGTCCAGCTCCTCTTTCTCCTTCTCTTCCATGTTTCCGTGACATCAGCCTTGCGTCCTCGGGTCTCCATGGCATCCTCTCTTCCCTCCGTACTTGTCGTCGAGTTCCTATCATCAAGGCATGACGAAGTATGAAGTAGTATATCGTCCCAAATATGCGATTTAAGGCACGCGTAAAGGAGAAGATTCACCTTAGCGTGCCGTCTTGGCGATGAAGCACATGATGCGGTGAAGACCGAAGGTCGGGCTGCATCACCAACCTCTCGGTGTTCCGGAGGACTTCTCCATCCCTTGAGTCATCTCCGTTCCTATCCATGATGGCAAGACAAGAACTATGTTATGTATGTTAGTGGAAGGAGACTACCTCGCACTCTTACCAAGGTAAGATAGTATTGAGGCAATCAACCAAGCCAAAAGCAAGATCAAGTGTATCGGGACACACGCAAAACCACACGCAAAAGCTAGCAAATATGGTGTTAGGCGAGTGTTGTGGAAAGCCAAAAGACAAATCCAAGATCGAGTATGTTGTTAAAAGTGGGTGAGGTCCAAAAATCCAAATGTCAATGTGAAGATCACTATAAACACGGAAAAGTTGTGGAACACACACACGGGATAAGCGGGGTTAGTGCAACCAAAAGTGAGCGGAAAAGTGTATGTAAAGGTGCTCGGTGTAACACTAACACAAGGAGAGCCAAAGCTTTGGTTGCAAAGGAAGAGACAAGAACATTCACACGCGGCCTCTCTTCTCTCGTTTGCTTAAAAGCTTATGACTCTTTTGTACACGGTGGCACTCACACTCTTTTGTATCTTTGGTGGCACTTGCACACTATTGTATGTATGGATGTATGGATGTATGGATGTATGGATGTATGGTGCTACTCGCACTCTTTTTTTGTTTTTGGGGCTTTTTCACACACTATGTTAGTGTTAGCCTCGCTTTTGCTATCTTGCCACACGAGTGTTTGCTTAGATGCTTTACTCAACACGACACACACACCTCACAATGCGGGGCCACGTGCAATGTCTCGCAACACTAAACAAGCAATGCTCGATGGGATAGATCGCAAAAGGAAGAGGGTTACAAGGGAAAACTGCCAGTTATACCTGTGATGATGGTAGTGGTGGTGGTGGTGGTGGTAGCCGAAGATCGAGCTCGGGGAAGGGCGCGGAGCTGCGTCCGGTTTGGATCCGGTTGGACCGGGCTGTGGACTGGCGGATCCGGTTGGCGCCCGGTTGACCGGGTGCTGGGTCGGCTGGTCCGGTCTGGGGTCCGGTTGACCGGGTTTCTCAACCGGGTTTCGCGATTCTCTCTCCTGTTCTTCCCCAAACCAAAACCAAAAGAGCAAATCGAGGGGAAACGATGGAATTGGAGGCTCAAAGTTGGGGAAATAGTAGATCAAGCACAAAAACACCGAATCCACGGACCAAAACCACTCAAAACGCAACCAAATCACAGATCGGTCAAGAGGCACTTTGGGGCTATTTTTGGGGATTTTGTGGAAAATTTTCTAGAAACGAAATCGGGTGGGTGGAGGGTCAAAATCGCGGTAACCAAAAGCTGCTGATACCATATGATGAGATCTAAGATCCCGGGAGTGGCCCGATCTCGCGATTTGACCCCGAAGACCAAGGGAAGAGGTGGGAGAACGCGAGGAACACGAAGAACACGAAGAACGCCGGTACTCACGCACACACACCAACCCGATACACCTGATGCTTACCCCCGTGGCTCGATGGACCACGCCAATAGGAAGAGGCACGCGGCAGAATTCCCGGAGAGAGATTGGGGTTGGAGAAGAAGAGATTGATGAGGGAGAGAGAGTAGCTTGTACTAGAATCTCACTCAACAATATCCAAATCAACAACCAGGATGGCTTGATTACAGAGGGATGGTAACCCTAGGGAGACTAAGCTCAAAGGTAGGTTTGAGTTCAAAAAAAGTCTAAGGGGTCAAGGAGGGGTCCAGGCTACTTATATAGGCATACATGGCCAGCAAGGGCGAAAGGTACGCGAATGGATAACTTTGGCAGTTTGGTGGAGCATTCCCGTCAAATCCGGTTTGGAATCCGGTCAGACCGGGCCAATGACCGGGTGGTCCGGTCCTGGGTCCGGTCGACCGGGCGCCAACCGGGAACTTGCGAAGTTTCCGGTTTCCTTCCGGTACGATGGAGCTGCGCCCGGTTGGGCGCCCGGTTGACCGGGCCAGGGGCCGGGTGATCCGGCTATGGGTCCGGTCCGACCGGGTCCTGGACCGGCCAGCGTTCTTCTCTTCCTTTGAGCGCTTCGAGTGATGCCGTGTCCAGCTTCGTGATCATCTCCATGTCCCGCTGCTTCTCTCCTTCCCTTGACCTTGGTATGTCCTCCTCTCCGGGGTCTTGATGTGCCTTGTACCTAATGACACATAGCACATTGGCATGAGGTAGTATTCCGTCCAAAGGGGTACCAAGGTCAAGGGTGGTGAGGAGCGAGTTCACCTCATCATGTAGAGCTTTAACCCGAGCTCGCGTCATTGGTCCACTTGGGGGACTTGTTGGTCTTGGTGTGGAGGTGTCCGAAGGCCACCCCGCATCAGTTGCGATCCCCTATACTTGTGGGTGATCAGCGCTCTTGGTGCGCTTGCCTTTGTTCCTCTTCATGAAAGCGTTGTCTTCTAGCTTGAGCTTCTTGATACGGGGTGGCCTTCGGACACCGCCGCCTCAAGACCGACAAGCCCTCCTCGTGGTCTGACACGAGCTCGAGCCCAAGCCCTACACCAAGAGGTGAATTCGCTCCTTTCCACGTATGCTTTTGATGCCCCTTTGGATGGCTTTCTACTTCATGCAAATACCCTATGTTCAATCAGGTACATCGACCAAGACACGAGCCATGGAGACCAAGCCAATGGAGAGGGAGCTAGAAATGATGAAGATGGAGCTACAGCACCCAGGCCGGAACTTCCGCCCCCTAGGACCGGAACTTCCGGCCAGATGCCTTCTAGATGCCTTCCAGCGCCCAGAGAAATGGATCAAGCCGGAACTTCCGCCCCGAGGGACCGGAACTTCCGCCCACCAGAACTTCCGCCCAAGTTCCGCCCTACTTCCGGAATTGCGCCAAAATGCCCCTGGATGTTACTGCGAGGAAATGGGCAAATTCCGGAACAAGGCCGGAAGTTGGCCGGAACTTCCGCCCCGACCGAAACTTTCGGCCCACAAGACCGGAACTTCCGCCCATGACCGGAACTTCCGCCCGGGACGACCGGAACTTCCGCCCCATCGAACTTCAGCACGACATCACTTTTCCGCGTGTAACTTATCCCATCGCCCCACCTATAAATAGCCTTGTTGGCTCAGATCTGAGATTAGACTTGATGTGAAATTAAACCTGAGCTTAGCTCACCCTTGTGGGAACCCTACCTAGATGTTTGATCTTGTACCCACCCGGGCTCCTTATCGACTCGTGAAGATCTCTTTGGTGACTTCTACCGTTTGTTTGATCTTTTGATTGCACTTCTACCTATTTGGTCTTTTGCTTGCACTTCTATCAACCTTCCGGTCTTTTCACCCTTCTAGATCTCTCGAGCTTCGATTTGTCGATCTCTTTGCGGGACTTCTACCGGAAGGTCTTTTCCTGCAACCTCTATCGAGTTGGTGGTTCGGGCCAACGAGGGAAAACCGATTGTGTGCGTGTGTGTGTTGTATCCCCACGATTCCCCTCGCGTTCTTCGTGTTCATCGCGTTCATCCACCTCCCCCACGAATTCCACCCAAATCCGTGAAGATCGGGCACATCCTTGGGCTTAGCCCTTATCATATGGTATCAGCAGCTCTTTGGTTGCCACGGATTTGACCCCCACAATCCCCAATTCCACCAATTTTGCCCCAAAAATAATTCCAAAAAAAAATTTCCCAAAAAATAGCCCCAAATTGGCCTTGGACCGATCTCGCGATTTGTTGAGTTATTTGTGGTTTTGCTCCAATAGAAACTTGTCTTTGGTGTTGATCTGCAATTCCCCCATCTTCCCACAGCTTTTAGTGCCAAATTTTCCTCGAATTCGAAGGATTTCGGCCCGGATTTCCACCCAAATCGACGAACAGCCCGCAGAACTGATTGCGACCGGAAGTTCCGCCCGGCAGAACCGGAAGTTCCGCCCAGGACCGGAAGTACCGCCCCTCAGGACCGGAAGTTTCGGCAGGCCGAATTTTTCACAGCTACCTTCGTTTTTTGTTTTGGCACTGACCCCCTTGTGTTTGGACTTTGGTTTGAGTGCCATTTCAGCTACCACAAAGCTTCTGTAACATCGACAACGACGACGGCACCCCGAGGATCCAAGCGGTTCATTTGACACCTCCACCACCATAGCAACTTCAAGATCGTCGGCCACCATCATCAAGTGGTATAACTTGCTCCTAACTTGTAGCCCTAGCCTCTTTTGCGTACCTTTCCTATCGAGAGTGGCTTTCTAGTGTTGCGAAGCATTGCGCAAGCGTCCCGACTGTGAGGGTGTGTGTGTGTTGAGCAAAGCTACGAAGCAAGCTGATGTAGCCCCGGTCACCGACGTCGCTACACCAAGACCAACAAGTCCCCCAAGTGGACCAATGACACGAGCCCGAGTCAAAGCTCTTCATGATGAGGTGAACTCGCTCCTCACCACCCTTGATCTTGGTACCCCTTTGGATGGATTGCTACCTCATGCCGACGTGCTATGTGTCATTAGGTACAAGGCGCGTCAAGACCACGGAGAGGAGGAGACACCAAGGTCAAGGGAGGGAGAGAAGCAACTGGACATGGAGATGATCGTGAAGCCGAAGCCGACGTCGCCCGAAGCGCTTCAAGGAAGAGACGGACGCTGGCCGGTCCAGGACCCGGTCAGACCGGACCTACAACCGGACGCCCCGGTCATAGGCCCGGTCGACCGGGCGCAAACCGGGCCAGCTCCCTCGTACCGGACGACGACCGGACCCAGGACCGGAAACTTCGCAGTTTCCCGGTTTGCGCCCGGTCGACCGGACCAATGACCGGACGGCCCGGTCACAGGCCCGGTCGGACCGGCCTCAAACCGGACAGCCCGGTCCCAGGCCCGGTCAGACCGGCCCCAAACCGGACCTGACGAGGATGCCCCACCAAACTGCCTTAACTTATCCATTCGCGTACCTGTTCGCCCTTGTCGGCTGTATGACTATATAAGTAGCTGGAACCCCTCATTAGCTCTTTAGACTTGTTTTGAACTCAAACCTAAATTTGAGCTTAGTCTCCCTTGGGTATCATCCCTCTGTAATCAAGGCACCTTGGTTGTTGATTTGGAACTTGTTGAGTGAGATTCTAGTACAAGATACTCTCTCTCTCTCACCAAGCTCTTCTTCTCCAATCCCAATCTCTCCCCGGGGAATTCTACCGCGTGTCTCTTCCTCGGAGATTCTATTGGCGTGGTCCATCGAGCCACGGAGGTAAGCATCGGGTGTATCGGGGTGTGTGTGTGCGTGAGTCTCGGAGTTCCTCGTGTTCATCGCCGTGTTCTTCGTGTTCCTCGCGTTTTCCCATCTTCCCCCTTGGTTTCGAAGTCAATCCGCGAGATCGGGCCACACACGGGGTCTTAGACCTCATCATATGGTATCAGCAGCTCTTGGTTACCGCGGATTTGACCTCCCACCCACCCGATTTCGTCCCTAGAAAATTTTCCAAAAAATCCCCAAAAATAGCCCTAAATTGCCTCTTGACCGATCTGTGATTTGGTTGCGTTTTGAGTGGTTTTGGTCCGTGGATCTGGTGTTGTTGTGCTTGATCTACTATTTCCCCAACTTTTAGCCTCCAATTCCATCGTTTCCCTTCGATTTGGTCGATTTGGCTTGGTTTTCGTGAAGAACAGGAGAGAGAAAGCTTCATCCCGCGAAACCCGGTTTCGGCCCCGGTCAACCGGGCCACAGACCGGACGGGCCAGCACAAAACCCGGTCGACCGGGCGGCAACCGGACAGGCCGGTCCAGGAGCCGGTCCAACCGGACCCCAGACCGGACGCCTCCTCGCGTCCCCCTTCGACCTCGACATCCGGCGATCTCCACCACCACCACCACCACCACCATCATCGCAGGTATAACTTGCAGGTCACCTTGTAACCCCTCTTCCTTTTGCGATCTATCCCATCGAGCATTGCTTGTTTAGTGTTGCGAGACATTGCACGTGGCCCCGCATTGTGAGGTGTGTGTGTCGCGTTGAGTAAGGCACCCAAGCAAACACTCGTGTGGCAAGATAGCAAAAGCGAGGCTAACGCTAACATAGTGCGTCAAAAAGCCCCAAAAACACAAAAAGAGTGCGAGTAGCACCATACATCCATACATCCATACGCCCATACATACAAAGTGTCCACGTGCCACCAAAGATACAAACGAGTGCAAGTGCCGCCATATACAAAAGAGAAAAAGCTTTTAAGCAAAGAGAGATAGGAGAAGAGAGGCCACGTGTGAATCTTGTTGTCTCTTCCTTTGCAACCAAAGCTTTGGCTCTCCTTGTGTTAGTGTGACACCGAGCACTTATACATACACTTTTCCGCTCACTTTTGGTTGCACTAACCCCATTTATCTCGTGTGTGTGTTCCACATCTTTTTCCGTGTTTATAGTGATCTTCACATTGACATTTGGATTTTTGGACCTCACCCACTTTTGACAACATACTCGATCTTGGATTTGTCTTTTGGCTTTCCACAACACTCGCCTAACACCATATTTGCTAGCTTTTGCGTGTGGTTTTGCGTGTGTCCCCGATACACTTGATCTTGCTTTCGGTTTGGTGGATTGCCTCAATACTATCTTACCTTGGTAAGAGTGCGAGGTAGTCTCCTTCCACTAACATACACAACATAGTTCTTGTCTTTCCATCATGGATAGGAACGGAGATACCAATAGGGATGAAGAGATCCTTCGCAACACCGAGAGGTTGGCTACTCAACACAACCTATGGACGCAACGACAAGAGTTCAAGGAGCAACTCTCCCTCTTCGAGACGCGCATCGATGAGCAATACAATGAAGTGGCTCACAACTTCTCCACCGTCAACCACGACTTGACCCTTCTTCGTGAAGCTACGGACAACTTGAATGGCCAAATGGCGGCCAATGATGCCAACATGGAGCGGCGCATGGATAGCCTCGAGCGCGCCATCACCAACTTGGGTCGTCATCGTCGACACCGCTCTACTTCCTCTTCATCAAGCTCCTCCTCAAGGCATGAAGACCATTACTCTCATGGTGGCATTTCGTCCCCAAGCTCTTCCTCAAGGCGTGAAGACCACCATCGACCTCATCGCTCACATGCTCGTCATGAAGACTCCCGCTCCAACTCTAGGCGTGGAGAAATACATCGCCATGCTCGTCCACATGATCGTCCTCCACAAGCTCAAGACCTTCAACAAGATCGCCACCAAGCGGATCGCCCTACTCACCATGGGCGTGATGGCCATCCCCAAGACCAAGATCCTCAAGATCCACCTCGGCGAGATCTTCGTCGCCACCCTCACCATGACCAACGTGGCCGAGGAGAGCTACACCATGATCAAGATGAGAGACCCAACATTGAGCATCGTCCTCAACCGCGACAAGATCTTCAACCACATCCTCACCGTGAACCAAGTGAAGCAAGTGTTCAACTCCAACGCCAACCCAATGCTATGGTTGGCCATAGAAGACCTCCTATTCCACCTCTAGCCGCAAGAGTTGACGGCGCCCCTCCTCGTAGAAGAAACTTGGAGGATGAAGAGAACATGTATGGCAAGCTCAAGTTCAACATGCCCAAGTTCAAAGGTGAAGACGACGCCTTGAAGCATACCTCTCATGGGCACTCAAGGTGGACAAGATCTTCCGCATCCACAACTACTCCGGTGCCAAGAAAGTGGCTATGGCATCACTCGAGTTTGAAGACTATGCCAACACTTGGTGGGAGCAAGTCCTCACTCTTCGCGAAGAAAAGGGTGAACCTCCTATTGACACTTGGGAAGATATGAAGAAGGAGATGCATGTTCGCTTTGTCCCAAAGCATTACATGAAAGACCTCTTCAACAAGCTACAAAACTTGAAGCAAGGCACCAAAACCGTTGAGGAGTTCTACAAGGAGATGGAGCTCACTATGATGCGAGCCAACATCCAAGAATCCGAGGAGCAAACCATTGCTCGCTTCTTCAATGGCCTTACTTATCCCATCAAGAGGATTGTCGAGTTCCAACCTTACTCCAACATGGTTGAGCTAGTCCACCAAGCATCGAAGGCCGAGCGCCAAGTGATTGAGGACATCAAGTACTCCAAGGCCAAGTCCTATTTCTCCTCCAAGCTCGCTACATCGACTCCTCCTACTACATCAACTCCTTATGCTACAAGTGCAAAGGCCGACGCATCCTCTACACCTTCCAAGAAACCGACTATCCAAAGTCGCATGAAGCAAACGGTCTCCTCCACCGCCTCCTCTAAGGCATCCACGGGACCCTCTAGTGTCACTTGCTTCAAGTGTGGCACCCAAGGTCACAAATCGTTTGAGTGCAAGAACACCAAGGTCATGATCACTATGGAGAATGGTGACATCGAGACTCTTGATGAAGATGAATATGAAGCCCTTGTGCAAGCCGCCGTGGCAAGTGAAGAAGCCTATGAACAAGAAAGTGGAGAAGATCCTCTCTTATGTGAGCATGACCCAAGTCCCTCACTTGTGGTCACAAGGGTGCTAACCACACAACCTCATGATATGGAAGAACAACGGTGCAACATCTTCCAAACCCGTGCCGGAATTGGTGGCAAGTCTATCAAGGTCATCATCGATGGTGGAAGTTGCCACAACCTTGCGAGCACCGAGTTGTGTGAGAAGCTCCACCTCACTCTCCGCAAGCATCCTCACCCTTACCATATCCAATGGTTGAGTGACAAGGGCAACGTCAAGATACAACATACCGTCACCGTCAACTTCAAGATCGGCCCTTATGAGGACACCATCGAGTGTGACGTGGTACCCATGACGGTGTGCCACATGTTGCTTGGCCGCCCTTGGCAATATGATAAGAAGGCTATACATGATGGACTCTCCAACACATACACCTTCAAGGTCAACGACAAGAAGTTCGAGTTGCGCCCGATGACTCCTAGCCAAATCATCGCGGATAATGCGAAGGCTTTAGCGAGGGCACAACTCCGCACCCACCATAGTGAGATGAGAGGAGAGGGAGCGACCCACCACAAAGATAGTGAGCACCACAAGCCATATATGAGTGAGTCCAAGAGTGTCCTTCTAGCCACCAAGAGTGAGTGGAGAGAGCTACAAGAGAACCCATCCACCATATTGCACTACGTGCTCATATGCAAGGGACCCTCGTCGGCAACTAACGACTTAACCAACATTCCTCCGTCTTTGTTGTCTCTTTTGCAGGAATTTCAAGACGTCTTCCCCGACGAGCTCCCTCATGGACTACCACCACTCCGCGGCATAGAACACCGCATCGACCTAATACCCGGCGCTCCGCTCCCAAACCGTGCCGCCTACCGCACCAACCCCGAAGAGACAAAGGAGATCAACCGCCAAATTCAAGATCTCCTCGCCAAAGGGTACGTCCGAGAAAGCCTTAGCCCTTGTGCGGTTCCCGTGATCCTTGTGCCTAAACCGGATGAGACGCAACGGATGTGTATGGATTGTCGCCCCATCAATGCCATTACCGTCCGTTACCGCCATCCCATTCCGCGTTTAGATGATATGCTTGATGAACTTAGTGGTGCCACGATTTTCTCTAAAGTCGATTTGCGTAGTGGTTACCATCAAATCCGCATGGCTATTGGTGACGAATGGAAAACGGCATTCAAGACCAAACTTGGTCTCTATGAATGGCTCGTTATGCCTTTTGGTCTTTCCAATGCACCATCTACTTTCATGCGCCTCATGAATCACATCTTGCGTCCTCTCATTGGCAAGAGCGTGGTTGTCTACTTCGATGATATTCTTATTTATAGCAAAAACCTCGAGGACCATGTGCAACATGTGAGAGAAGTCTTGTGCATCTTGCGCCATGAAAAGCTTTATGCTAACCTCCCAAAATGCACATTTGCTCAAAACAAATTGGTGTTTCTTGGTTTTGTGGTTTCCGCTAATGGTATTGAAGTTGATTCTTCCAAGGTGGAGGCCATCCATAATTGGCCTACCCCTACAAATGTTGGCCAAGTCCGAAGCTTCCATGGACTTGCCGGGTTTTATCGCCGCTTTGTGAAAGATTTTAGCACCATCGCTTGCCCTTTGAATGAGCTTACCAAGAAGAATGTTCCGTTTGTTTGGGGCAAGGCCCAACAAAATGCTTTTGATGAGTTGAAGAAACGTCTTACCGAAGCTCCACTTCTTGTTCTTCCAAATTTTGCCAAAACTTTTGAGATTGAGTGTGATGCAAGTGGGCTTGGTATTGGTGGTGTTCTTATGCAAGAGGGCAAACCCGTGGCATACTATAGTGAGAAGTTAGATGGCGCACGCCTCAACTATCCTATATATGACAAGGAGCTCTACGCTTTGGTTCGTGTTCTTGAAGTTTGGCAACACTACCTTTGGCCAAAAGAGTTTATCATTCATTCCGACCATGAGTCCTTGAAATATTTGAAAAGCCAACACAACTTGAACAAACGACATGCAAAATGGGTCGAGTTCATTGAGTCCTTCCCATATGTGATCAAATACAAGAAGGGCAAGGACAATGTTGTGGCGGATGCTCTTTCCCGCAAAAACACCCTTTTGCTAACTCGTTTGGATTTTCATGTTTTGGGACTTGAAGAGATCAAAGAACTCTATCCTTCCGATTCTTTCTTTGCTCCCATTTTTGAGAAGTGCTCCGTTGAGCGAGGAGTAGATGATTTCTATTTGCATGATGGCTATTTGTTCAAAGCCAACAAGATTTGCATTCCCGCGTCTTCGCTTCGAAAATTGCTTTTGCAAGAGTCTCATGGAGGAGGTCTTATGGGCCACTTTGGCCGTGACAAGACATATGCCATGCTCTCAACCCACTACTATTGGCCAAAGATGAAGCGAGATGTGGAGCGCCTTTGCCGTCGGTGCACAACATGCTTACAAGCTAAGTCTACCTCCAACCCTTATGGTCTCTACATGCCATTGCCTATTCCTTTTGCACCATGGACAGATATTAGCATGGATTTCGTTCTAGGCTTGCCTCGCACTAAGCATGGTCATGATTCCATATTTGTTGTAGTGGATCGATTCTCTAAGATGGCTCATTTCATACCTTGCCATAAGAGCGACGATGCTTCACACATTGCTTCATTGTTTTTCAGGGAAATCGTTCGCCTACATGGAGTACCGCAAAGCATTGTGTCGGATCGAGACGTCAAGTTCATGAGCTATCTTTGGAAGTCGATCATGGCGAAGTTTGGAGTCAAGCTCTTGTTCTCATCATCATCGCACCCGCAAACGGACGGCCAAACGGAAGTGGTCAATCGAAGCCTCTCCACCCTCCTACGGGTCCTCGTGAAGAAAAACTTGAGGTCATGGGAGGAGTGCCTTCCTCACGCCGAGTTCGCCTACAACCGCGCCAAGCACAAGACTACATCAAGGAGCCCCTTCATGGTCGTCTACGGCTTCGAACCTTACACGGCACTCGACATACTTCCGCTTCCCCTCCACGAGCGCATCAACATGGACTTCGACAAGCGCGCCGCCGTCAAGAAACTACATGAAGAGACAAGGGCAACCATACAAGCACATGTTCTTCGTCAAGCCAACCACATCAACGCCAAGAAGAAGGCAAGGATATTTGAAGAAGGAGACCTCGTTTGGATCCACCTCCCGGAAGGACCGGTTTCCCCATGAGCGCAACTCCAAGCTCAAGCCAAGAGGAGATGGTCCCTTCAAGGTCCTCAAGCGCATCAATGACAACGCTTACGTCATCGACATACCAACATCCAAGTACTTGGTGAGCAACACGTTCAACGTCTCGGACTTGTCACCCTATCATGGAGATGAGGAGGTGCAAGAGTCGAGGACGACTCTTTCCCAAGGGGGGGGAGATGATGTAGCCCCGGTCACCGACGTCGCTACACCAAGACCAACAAGTCCCCCAAGTGGACCAATGACACGAGCCCGAGTCAAAGCTCTTCATGATGAGGTGAACTCGCTCCTCACCACCCTTGATCTTGGTACCCCTTTGGATGGATTGCTACCTCATGCCGACGTGCTATGTGTCATTAGGTACAAGGCGCGTCAAGACCACGGAGAGGAGGAGACACCAAGGTCAAGGGAGGGAGAGAAGCAACTGGACATGGAGATGATCGTGAAGCCGAAGCCGACGTCGCCCGAAGCGCTTCAAGGAAGAGACGGACGCTGGCCGGTCCAGGACCCGGTCGAGACCGGACCTACAACCGGACGCCCGGTCATAGGCCCGGTCGACCGGGCGCAAACCGGGCCAGCTCCCTCGTACCGGACGACGACCGGACCAGGACCGGAAACTTCGCGATTTCCGGTTTGCGCCGATCGACGGACCAATGACCGGACGGCCCGGTCACAGGCCCGGTCGGACCGGCCTCAAACCGGACAGCCCGGTCCCAGGCCCGGTCAGACCGGCCCCAAACCGGACCTGACGAGGATGCCCCACCAAACTGCCTTAACTTATCCATTCGCGTACCTGTTCGCCCTTGCTGGCTGTGTATGACTATATAAGTAGCTGGAACCCCTCATTAGCTCTTTAGACTTGTTTTGAACTCAAACCTAAATTTGAGCTTAGTCTCCCTTGGGTATCATCCCTCTGTAATCAAGGCACCTTGGTTGTTGATTTGGAACTTGTTGAGTGAGATTCTAGTACAAGATACTCTCTCTCTCTCACCAAGCTCTTCTTCTCCAATCCCAATCTCTCCCCGGGGAATTCTACCGCGTGTCTCTTCCTCGGAGATTCTATTGGCGTGGTCCATCGAGCCACGGAGGTAAGCATCGGGTGTATCGGGGTGTGTGTGTGCGTGAGTCTCGGAGTTCCTCGTGTTCATCGCCGTGTTCTTCGTGTTCCTCGCGTTTTCCCATCTTCCCCCTTGGTTTCGAAGTCAATCCGCGAGATCGGGCCACACACGGGGTCTTAGACCTCATCACAAGCTCGTGTGAAAAGATAAGCAAAAGAAGTGTGACATACTTACATAGATAGTAGTACCTTTACGTAGTGAGAAAAAGAAAGAAAAATACAAAAAGAAAAAGAAAAAGAGTGTGAGTGACACCTATACACAAAAGAGTCCAAAGCTTATAAGCAAAAGAGAGAAAATGATGAGGTCTAAGACCCCGTGTGTGGCCCGATCTCGCGGTTGACCCGAAATCCAAAGGGGAAGGAAAGGGAGAGCGCGAAGAACACGATGAACACGAAGAACACGAGGAACTCACGCACGCACACCTACCCGATACAACCGATTACTTACCCCCGTGGCTCGATGGACCACGCCGATAGAATCTCCTACGGAAGAGACCGCGGTAGAATTCCGAGGAGAGAGACCGGTGTTGGAGAAGGAGATCGGAGAGGGAGAGAGAGTGCTCGCACTAGAATCTCACTCACAGATCTAGATCAACAACAAGGGTTGCCTTGATTACAGAGGGATGAAACCCTAGGGAGACAAAGCTCATATCCATGTTTAAGCTATCATCTTGTCTAACCCTAATTTGGGGAGAGGGATGGGCTATATATAGGCCCAGATCCGTCCAGGGGTAAAAGGGGCATTACAATAAGGTAGTGGTGACAATAGATGATAAATGGACGGTTGGGATGAAGTTGACTTCGAGGGGGCCGGCAGTGCCGGCGTGTTCGGGGCGGCAGTGCCGGTGGGGCCGGCAGTGCCGGGGAAGATGGGCCGGCAGTGCCGGGGTGCGCCCACCGGCAGTGCCGGCCAAGTGGGGGCGGCAGTGCCGGCCTTGTCGTGGCTGGCGGCTGGAGCCCTTCTCCTTCTTCTGATTCTTCTTCTTCGGTCCTCCCTTCTTCTTCCATGAACCATGTGGCTTCCCTCTCCTCGGCTCCTTGACGCTCCCTTCGGTTCCTTGACGAGATTGGTACCTAACGACATATAGACATAGACATGAGGTAGCAATCCGTCCAAGGTTATGTCGAGGTCGCCCATAGAGAGGAAGGAGTTCACCTTGACATATATGGCGTGGGTTTGTGTTGTTGGTCCACTTGGGGGACTCGTTGGCCATGGTGTAGCGTCAACGATAGGCGGGGCTGCACTTGACGGTCTTGAGGTGGAGGTGTCCGAAAGCCACCCCGCATCATCTCCCCCCCCTTGGGGAAGAGTCGCCCTCGACTCTTGTTTCTCCTCATCGAAGAGGTAGTCCATGACGGTTGTCCCATGTAGAGTTGGGTAGTCGCGGTCGAAGAAGAACTTGGAGAAAAACAACTTGCAAATGGAAAACTTGTGGATGCCAATTTGGTGATCGGCGAACAAGAGGCTCTCAATCAAATACGAAGCATCAAGTCGTTTCTCCAAGAGGCATTTGGCAAAAATGGGAACCAAAAGAGTGTCGATGTATCCACAATGTGGTAGGGCAAAAATTTGTGCAAGTAAATGTTTCCTTTGTAAAGTGTCAAAAATGTGATGTGTAGCATTGTCCCACACAAATGGAACAATCAAAAGGCAAGTGTCGGCGGCAAAATTTGGGGCAAAATTGTTATGTGCAATGGCAAAGCGATGGAGACTTCGAACTTGGGAGAGTATGGTTGGCTTGCGCCGAGTATGGGTGTCCTCAAGTGTGAAAGAATCCATTGCAAATGCCAAAGATGAAATGAGAAATCCAAAGAAGAGCAACTTTTTGTGTGACATGTGGCACAAGATGCATAAGGTGTCTCTCACATGTATGACATGGTCCTTGAGATTCTCGGAGTGTATGATGATAACATCAAGGCATACAACAATCATTGTGCCAACAAGATGTTTCAAGATAAGTTGCATAAGAGGCAAAAGGGGCGACGAGGAGTTGGACCAAACCGGAAGCTCGACAAGACAAGCCGGAAACACACGAGGGCGAAGGCGTTTGGGAACATACCCTTTGGCGTGAATCCCATGGGTTGGATCATGTATCTCGTCCGTGTTGGGGTAGCTCTCAATTGCGCGTTTCGTGAGCTCATGCTCCGTAGCGGTGGAAGTTGTCATTCGGGTACCTATACACACAATAGAGAGAACAAAAAGCGTGTGTGCATGGTAGAGGAACACATCATCCATCATGATGTTCCATGTCTTGTGCACATCACCATTAGTGTCAATCAAAATAGTATGAAATGCATGGCGATGGTGCATATGGCAAGAAGGTGCATTCATGGCATGTGGTAACTCATGATCATCAAAAGTGGAGAAGGCTATGGGGGCCATCTCATGGACAATGAAATAAGCATGTTTGCATACCAAGCATAATAAAGGGGAATTGTTCACTATCTTGGATGCAACGATCATGGAGTAGTGCAAACATTTTGGGCAAAGCATGCGGAAGCTAATAGCATCATTGTCATTATCATTGCATGCAATACATGGTAAAGAGCAAGTGGTCGACATATTGCAAGCAATGGTGGAAAAATTGAAGCTCTCATAGCATGGCATGGTCATGGTATCACAAGAACTCACTTCCACATGATCAACAATGTTATCAAGCAAAGCATCACATGGGAAAGTGAAAGTAGCATGTGAAGTAGCAAATGGATCATCGAGATCATGCATGCACTCATAAGTCATCATGTCCACTAGTGGGATCATGGCATCATCAACACCTATGTTGTTACCTTTGTAGGCCGACTCATTTGAGGTAGGTGTTGTGGAAGTAGGAGGATCCATGTGGTCGACATGTCCATCTTGGAGCAAGCATGGTGAGATATCATCATCTTCATGCACCATGTACATCGTCTCCATGAGCGGGAACTCGTCCTCCGTGGAACCTAGTGCAACATAAGAAGACACAAACGAGGGAGAGGTTAATGTGTTAGCAAATTCGATGTCCTCCATGGACCTATCATCTACCTCTCTCATCTCACTTTGTGTATCACTCATGTCCTCCAAATGGAAGCACTCAAACTCGCATATGGGGTGGAAGTCACTCAACTCACTATCACTCTTACTCAAGTGGGCTAAGTGGCTCTCATCCTCACATGGGATTGGTACCAACTCATCAATCAAGCATATAGGAGTAGGCTCGACTTTCTCATCTCCATGCGCCTCCTTGGTTGAAGGGAGAATCCCATGCTCAACCATCTCAACTCCATCACCTCCCAAGTCGTCCTCCATCGGTGGCGCCGTAGTGTCGTGGAGAGCTAGGCTCGTATCCACAACATCCTTGAGTTCACCTTGGTGATCTTCATCTTGAAGTGTGGGCGTCGAAGGCTTCTTGGTGGCTTGGGCTTGTAGCTCGTCGAAGTAGAGCGTCTTGGCGCTTGGCGTTGTGCATTGCCATGCCTCATGACCCTTGGCCTTGCACACCTCACATAGGAGATTGGGACATTCCCGTGGAGGGTGGCCTTGTTGCTTGCACTTGTAGCATCGGAGTCCATAGGCATGTGACGAGGTAGAGGCCATTGTGGTGGTGGCACTAGAGGTGGAAGTCGCCGTATGAGGAAGGTATGCACGATGTGCACTTGCCATCCTCGGAGTGGTAGACATCCTATCATGGTGTTTGTCGCCTTCATGTCGAGGCCCTCGTCTTCGTGCGTCATCACCATGTCTTGAGGAGTGTCGTCGATGATCCTTGGAGGATGTTGGTCGATGGCGATCATGAGGTGGCTTGTGGCGGCGAAGATCATGTGGTGACGTGTGTCGATGAAGACCATGAGGTGGTAGTGGTCGACGACTATCATGAGATGGTGTGAGTCGATGACGGTCCTTGCCATGCCTAGATGATGGCTCATGCGACGTGGCATGTTGCTTGCGGCGCCTTGTGCAGCTTGGAGAAGAGTGTCGATGACGATCATGTTGGGGACGCCCTTGAAGCTCCATATGATGTACTTGAGGTCGACGATCTTGTGCATAAGCACGCTCATGGTGGTGACTTGTGGAGCTCGGAGTAGTGTGTCGATGACGCTCATGTTGAGGACGCTCTTGGTGAACCATATGATGGTGCCATCGTGGAGGTCCTCCATCTTCATATGTAGCTCCCTTGGCCAAGTATGGATGCGAGGGCGCATCGTCTTTGCTCCGTGTGGAGACTAGGTGAGGCTCCGCCATGGTGCCGATGTCGAAGTCGTGGCGTTGCTCCACCATGTCGTTCATGAGTAGTGAGCTAGTGTCGATGTAGAGCTCGTCGATGTCGTCCTCGGGGTGGTCCTCCACCATGTCGTCCATGTCGTCCTCGAGATGGTGCTCCACCATGTCGTCCATGCATGAGGAGCCATTGTCGATGTAGAGCTCCTCGATGTCGGTCATGTCGGTGATGCTTGGGGAGCCATGGTCATTGTTGAGCTCCTCGATGTCGGACATGCCGATGATGCTTGTGGAGCTAGAGTCGGTGTCGAGCTCCACATGTTCCTCCACATCCGCGGTGCTTGAGGAGGCATCCTCCTCGAAGTACTCCATGTACTCCTCCGTGTCGTCTCCGTCGCTATACATGTTAGCACGATGGTATCTATATGGTGTATGTTAGTGGAAGAACACTACCTCGCAATCTTACCGTGGTATGATAAGATCGGGCGATCCAACAAGCCGAGGTCAAAATCAATTGTATCGGGTACTCACACAAAGACACACGCAAAAGCTAGCAAATATGGTGGTAGGTTAGGATGGTGGAAAGCCAAAAGTCAAAATCCGAAATCAAGTTTGTTGTTAAGAGTGGGTAAGCTCCAAAAATCAAGTGTCCAAATGGTGATCACGGAAACACGAAAGATATGGAACTCACACACGAGATGAACGGGGTTAGTGCGACCAAGGAATGAGTGGAAAAGTGTAAGAAGCCCTTAAGCAAGGGTGCTCGGTGTCACACTAACACAAGAAGAGACCAAAGCTTTGGTTGCAACTTGAGAGACAACAAGATTCGCACGCGGCCTCTCTTCTCTTTTCTCTCTTTTGCTTAAAAGCTCTTTCTCTTTTGTGTATGGTGGCACTTGACACTCTTTTGTATTTGGATGTATGGGGGCACTTTGCACACTTTTGCTCTTTTTGTGTTTTTGCGGCTTTTTCCTCGCACTATGTTAGCGTTAGCTTGCTTTTGCTATTTTGCCACTCGAGTGTTTGCTTAGAAGCTTGACTCCACACGACACACACACCTCACAATCGGGGCCACGTGCAATGTCTCGCAACACTTGATAAGCAATGCTCGATAGGATAGATCGCAAAAGGAAGAGGGGCTACAAGGTTAGGAGCAAGTTATACCTAGATGAATATGTTAGGCGGTGTCGGAACACACAACTTGCGGTGATGGCGACGATGGTGTCGTAGTTGCGCCGGAGTCCGGGGTGCCGAAGGTGTCGCCGCGGTGTTGATGTAGACGCGGAAGCTTGATCGACAATCCTTGCACTCCAAAACGGAAACCGAGCAAAATAAGTCAATGCCCGAAAATTGGGGTCACGACGAGCGATCGAAGGTGTCAAAATTTCGGAGTCCAAAAATTTGGGAAATGGTGTCAAAATTAGAGTCAAGATGAAAAGGGATAACTGTGAAAGTTTGGAGTCAAACGGGCGCCGGAAAGTTGTCAAAATTTGGAGCAAAAGATGAGTCAAAATTGGGCGAAATTTGAACAGCGGCACCGCTGGCTGTGCTGACCGGCACTGCCGGGGTGGCTTGGCCGGTACTGCCGGTGAGATGTGGCCGGCACTGCCGGTGTGGGTGAGCTGAGCAGGCTTGCTTGCGCGTTGGTGGTTGAGAGCTGATGCTGCTCGTGCGTGAGAGAGGAGCAAGGGGCGACGCGGCAGTGGAGTGGATGCGGCGGCGTGGTGGCTTGTGGAAGAAGCGGGCGGAAGCTGGTGGAGGGCGGCGGCAGTGCCGTGCTAGGCCGGCCGGCAGTTCCGGGTAGGCCGCAAAGGCCGGTAAGACGGGGCCGGCAGCCGGTCGTGCACCTAACAGGACGAACTGGGGACGAACTGCAGCGGAAATTGGGACAGAAATTCGTCGATTCTGAGCGAAATACAAGGAATTTGACAGTGAAATTTGGAGAGGATGTAGATCTACCATAGGAACACGAAATCCATGGATCAAAACCACTCAAAACGCAACAAAATCACAGATCGACCAAAGGCAAATTAGGGCTATTTTTTGGGAAATTTTCTAGAAACGAAATTGGGTGGGTGGAGGGTCAAATCCGCGGAAACCAAAGGCTGCTGATACCATATGATGAGGTCTAAGACCCCGTGTGTGGCCCGATCTCGCGGTTGACCCGAAATCCAAAGGGGAAGGAAAGGGAGAGCGCGAAGAACACGATGAACACGAAGAACACGAGGAACTCACGCACGCACACCTACCCGATACAACCGATTACTTACCCCCGTGGCTCGATGGACCACGCCGATAGAATCTCCTACGGAAGAGACCGCGGTAGAATTCCGAGGAGAGAGACCGGTGTTGGAGAAGGAGATCGGAGAGGGAGAGAGAGTGCTCGCACTAGAATCTCACTCACAGATCTAGATCAACAACAAGGGTTGCCTTGATTACAGAGGGATGAAACCCTAGGGAGACAAAGCTCATATCCATGTTTAAGCTATCATCTTGTCTAACCCTAATTTGGGGAGAGGGATGGGCTATATATAGGCCCAGATCCGTCCAGGGGTAAAAGGGGCATTACAATAAGGTAGTGGTGACAATAGATGATAAATAGACGGTTGGGATGAAGTTGACTTCGAGGGGGCCGGCAGTGCCGGCGTGTTCGGGGCGGCAGTGCCGGTGGGGCCGGCAGTGCCGGGGAAGATGGGCCGGCAGTGCCGGGGTGCGCCCACCGGCAGTGCCGGCCAAGTGGGGGCGGCAGTGCCGGCCTTGTCGTGGCTGGCGGCTGGAGCCCTTCTCCTTCTTCTGATTCTTCTTCTTCGGTCCTCCCTTCTTCTTCCATGAACCATGTGGCTTCCCTCTCCTCGGCTCCTTGACGCTCCCTTCGGTTCCTTGACGAGATTGGTACCTAACGACATATAGACATAGACATGAGGTAGCAATCCGTCCAAGGTTATGTCGAGGTCGCCCATAGAGAGGAAGGAGTTCACCTTGACATATATGGCGTGGGTTTGTGTTGTTGGTCCACTTGGGGGACTCGTTGGCCATGGTGTAGCGTCAACGATAGGCGGGGCTGCACTTGACGGTCTTGAGGTGGAGGTGTCCGAAAGCCACCCCGCATCAGAAAAGAGAAGAGAGGCGTCTTGCGCAAATCTTGTTGCTTCTCAATTTTGCAACCAAGCCACGGTCTCTCTTGCGTTAGCGTGACACCGAGCTAGTAGTCTTCGTTAGGACCATTTTGTTCTTGCTCATTTTCCAAGTCGCGCTAACCCCATTTTGTCCCACGCGTGTGTTCCTCCTTGTGTATGCCTTTTGTGATCACTGTCTTTGACTTGTGACTTTTGGATCTTACCCACTTTTGACAATAGACTTTTCGTTTGGTTCTTCCATTTGGCTTTCCACATCAATACCTAACACCATATAGAGCTTTGTTTTTGTGTGTGTGCATACATATCGGTTGTCCTCAGCCTTGAAACACCTTTTCGATTTTGGTTTGCAAGTTTTGACACTTTTGGTAGTCTTTCCTAACCACCCACCACATAGTTTTTGTTTTAGTTGTAACCATGTCTAGTGGAGAAGGGAACCAACTACCGATGACGCGGCACCAACATTGGATAGCTACTCAAGCCATCCACGCCAAGCTCAATCAATTTGAAGCCATGATCAAGGATACCAACGTCCGCTATGAAGAAAGAGCTCAAGTGCAAAGGATTGACCTCAACAACCAAGTTCAAGACCTCAATGAGAAGATTGAAACTCAAGGCAACGAGTTGAAGGCAACACTCGCCATACAAGGTCAAGAGACAAGGGAAATGAAGACGGCGTTGGACAATATCCTTCATACACTCCACCGTCAAGAAGATAGAAGACACCACTCAAGGTCTTCGCGCTCTCATAGTTCAAGGTCACGAGCTCCTACACCGTCTCACCATGATTCCAATGAAGACCCACGCCACCATAATGTGGATGTTCAAGTGCTTCACCAACAAGCTCTAGAAGCGGAGCAAGCTCGACTTCGACTTGTCCAAGAACGTCAACGCCTTGAAGAAGAGCGCCTTCAACAAGAGAATCTCCATGCTCAATTCCAACAAGAGCAAGAACGCCTTCGACATGATCAAGAGCTAGTTCGAGCAAGGGAACAAGAGCGTCTCCGCAATGAACAACAAGCACTTGAAGAACAAGAGCTGCAACGACAAGTACAAGAAGCTCAAGCTTGAAGACAACGCCTTCATGAAGAAGAAGCAAGGCAAGCGCGTCAAGAGCGCCAAATCATCAATGTTATTCAACCTCAACGCCCTCAAGGTCAAGATAATCGCCGTCATCATGATGATTGACCTCATGCGACAAGACCACCTCCAAGGGCAAGAATTGAGGAATCAAGTCATCACCAAGCAACAAGTGAAGAAAGTGTGATGCCTCGATGCTCCCACAACAATGATGATCAATATGAAGGTCATGGAAGACCACCTCCTCGTCAACAACATAGCAACAACAATAGAGATGCTCAAGGTCCACAACATCTACCTCAACAACGTCAAGACCTTGGTGAAGAAAGACCACCTCCTAGACGCAATGACCGCAATGAAGAGGAAATCATTGGGAAGCTCAAGTTCACCGTGCCCAAATTCCACGGAGAGGAAGACCCCGATGCATACTTATCTTGGGTACTAAAGGTTGACAAGATTTTCCGCATACACAACTTCTCCGAAGCAAAGAAAGTGGCTATGGCATCACTTGAGTTTGAAGGATATGCAAATGTTTGGTGGGAAGAAGTGAACAAGAAGCGTGACAAGGAAGATCTAGAGCCCATTAACACATGGGAAGAGATGCAAGAAGTCATGCACAAATGCTTTGTGCCCAACCACCATAAACGCGACCTCTTCAACAAGCTTACTCAACTCAAGCAAGGCTACAAGTCCGTTGAGGAGTACTACAAGGAGATGCACATGACCATGATGAGTGCCAATGTGGACTAGCGAGAAGAGCAAACAATGGCAAGATTCTTGAATGGATTGAACATTCCCGTCAAGAGGATAGTGGAGTTCTTGCCTTACACCAACATAGTTGAGTTGCTTCATCTAGCTACAAGAGCCGAGCGCCAAGTGCAAGAAGACATAGCAAGTGCAAAGACAAAGTCCTTCTTCACCGCGCGAAATGCAACAAACACCTCCTCAAGCATCAAGAACACAAGTGCTATTGCCTCCAAGGATCCTCCCAAGCAAGCGAAGAGTGCCTTCAAGACAACAAGCTTCAAGCCGGAGCAATCAACTATGTCCTCCAAAGCTTCCACGGGATCTACTAACATCACTTGCTTCAAGTGTGGTGCTCAAGGACATAAATCATTCGAATGCAAGAACACAAGAGTTATGATAACTCGAGATGATGGAGATGTGGAGTACTTGAGTGAAGGTGAATATGAAGCCTTGGTACAAGCCGCAACCAATCATGAAGATGATGACTTGGAAGACCAAGAACAAGTCCTATGTGTGCATGATGCAAGTCCATTTCTTGTGGTGACCAAAGTGTTGACAACCCACGCACTCCCCAATGAAGATCAAAGGTGCAACATCTTCCAAACAAGAGCCGGAATCAATGGCAAGTCAATAAAGGATATCATCGATGGAGGTAGTTGCCACAATCTTGCAAGCACCGAACTATGCTCCAAGCTCAACCTCACACTCCGGAAACACCCCCACCCTTACCATGTGCAATGGCTAAGTGACAATGGAAACGTCAAGATACAACACACCGTCTCCGTATCCTTCAAGATTGGCGCCTATGAAGACACCGTTGATTGTGATGTAGTGCCCATGACGGTGTGCCACATGCTACTTGGTCGCCCTTGGCAATATGACAAAAGAGCAAGCCATGATGGCTACACAAATGCCTATAGCTTCAAGGTCGGCGACAAGACATTCATCCTACGCCCAATGACTCCTAGCCAAGTAATTACGGACAATGCAAAGGCTTTAGCGAGGGCTAAGGAAGCTACCATCACTAGTGAGATGAGTGGTGAGAGAGTGACCCACCAAAAAGAAAGTGAGCGCCACAAGCCATATGTGAGTGAGATGCAGAGTGCCCTCATAGCTACCAAGAGTGAGATGAGAGAATTGCACCACAACCCATCCACCATATTGCACTATGTGCTCATTTGCAAGGGGCCATCCTCGGAGACTAACAACTTAACAACTCTTCCTTCGTCTTTGTTGTCTCTTTTGAAGGAGTTCAAAGATGTCTTCCCCGACGAGCTTCCTCATGGACTTCCACCGCTTAGAGGAATTGAGCACCGCATCGACCTCATACCGGGCGCCCCTCTACCAAACCGCGCCGCCTACCGCACCAACCCCGAAGACACAAAGGAGATCCAATGCCAAATACAAGACCTCCTCGAAAAAGGGTATGTTCGTGAAAGTTTAAACCCTTGTGCGGTTCCCGTGATTCTTGTTCCTAAACCGGATGAGACGCAACGAATGTGTATGGATTGTCGCCCCATCAATGCCATTACCGTTCGATACCGCCTGACATAGGCATCCCCAATGGGCCTGCCGAATATAGTACCCGGGGTTTACTGAAGGCCCACGACTCGAAGAATAAGAAGAATCGGAAGCCCAAGTGGATATTTAGGAAAGTTAGAGTTGTATTAGAAGACGATGTTTGTAATCTTGCGGGATGGGTTGGAAACCCTCCCGGACTCTGTAACTTGTACAATACGAATCCCTCGCCTCCACCTCCTATATAAGGGGGAGTCGAGGGACAAAGAAAGCATCGAATCATTGTCTCTCAAACCCTAGTTTTCATAATCGGCGAGTACTTTTCGGCTGAAACCTTCGAGATCTACTTGCCCTCTACTTCCAACTAAACCCTAGTCTACAACCCGTAGGCATTGACAAGTTAATCCCTTGTCAATTGGCGCCGTCTGTGGGAATTAGAGGCGTCAAGGATCTGGTCTCGATGGCACGTTCAAGATCGTCGACTTCATCAACAGCAAGCAACGCGATGGATCGAGGTAAACAGATCGCAACTGGTCCTGTCGATTTTGTTCCTCACCCGCCCTCCCGTTTGGATGCATATGCATATCTGGAGGAGCCTATGGAGATGACGTTCGGAAGATTCCACTTTCGCGTCGAGAAAGAGGGAACGTATCGTCTCGAAGTTCCGATCTCGTCGGGATTTTCGGCGGTCGATTCCGATTTTTCGAATTCAACATCGTCGACAAAGTCAGGCGAAGAGGAGACTTCATCGCCACGCTTCATCAGCACTCGCTTGCCAAGATCTTCAGCGACATGTCTTTCGAGTCATCTGCGGACTCCTATATAAGCGATGACTCGAGCAGTGTCGACAGCTTCGACTTTGATGCGGGGTGGCTTTCGGACACCTCCACCTCAAGACCGTCAAGTGCAGCCCCGCCTATCGTTGACGCTACACCATGGCCAACGAGTCCCCCAAGTGGACCAACAACACAAACCCACGCCATATATGTCAAGGTGAACTCCTTCCTCTCTATGGGCGACCTCGACATAACCTTGGACGGATTGCTACCTCATGTCTATGTCTATATGTCGTTAGGTACCAATCTCGTCAAGGAACCGAAGGGAGCGTCAAGGAGCCGAGGAGAGGGAAGCCACATGGTTCATGGAAGAAGAAGGGAGGACCGAAGAAGAAGAATCAGAAGAAGGAGAAGGGCTCCAGCCGCCAGCCACGACAAGGCCGACCGCCGCCCCACTTGGCCGGCACTGCCGGTGGCGCACCCCGGCACTGCCGGCCCATCTTCCCCGGCATCGCCGGCCCCACCGGCACCGCGCCTTCGAACACGCTGCCGATCGCCGGCCCCTCGAAGTCAACTTCATCCCAACCGTCTATTTATCATCTATTGTCACCACTACCTTATTGTAATGCCCCTTTTACCCCTGGACGGATCTGGGCCTATATATAGCCCATCCCTCTCCCCAAATTAGGGTTAGACAAGATGATAGCTTAAACATGGATATGAGCTTTGTCTCCCTAGGGTTTCATCCTCTCGTAATCAAGGCAACCCTTGTTGTTGATCTAGATCTGTGAGTGAGATTCTAGTGCGAGCACTCTCTCTCCCTCTCCGATCTCCTTCTCCAACACCGGTCTCTCTCCTCGGAATTCTACCGCGGTCTCTTCCGTAGGAGATTCTATCGGCGTGGTCCATCGAGCCACGGGGGTAAGTAATCGGTTGTATCGGGTAGGTGTGCGTGCGTGAGTTCCTCGTGTTCTTCGTGTTCATCGTGTTCTTCGCGCTCTCCCTTTCCTTCCCCTTTGGATTTCGGGTCAACCGCGAGATCGGGCCACACACGGGGTCTTAGACCTCATCATATGGTATCAGCAGCCTTTGGTTTCCGCGGATTTGACCCTCCACCCACCCAATTTCGTTTCTAGAAAATTTCCCAAAAAATAGCCCTAATTTGCCTTTGGTCGATCTGTGATTTTGTTGCGTTTTGAGTGGTTTTGATCCATGGATTTCGTGTTCCTATGGTAGATCTACATCCTCTCCAAATTTCACCGTCAAATTCCTTGTATTTCGCTCAGAATCGACGATTTCTGTCCCAATTTCCGCTGCGGTTCGTCCCCGAGTTCGTCTGTTCAGGTATCGACCGGCACTGCCGGCCCCGTCTTACCGGCACTGCCGGCCTACCCCGGAACTGCCGGCCGGCTAGCACGGCATCGCGCCGCCCTCCACCAGCTTCCGCCCGCTTCTTCCACAAGCCACCACGCCGCCGCGTCCACTCCACGGCCGCGGCGCCCCTTGCTCCTCTCTCACGTAGGCGCGCACAAAGACCCGCCAGGCCAAGCCCAAGCCGCCGCTCACCGCCAAGACGCCCGCGCTTTTGCTCCGCCCGCCGCGCCTCCACGCATCGCGCAGCCCCAGCTCGCCTCCACTAGCGCGCAGCAGCCTCCCGCCCCACTAGGCCAAGGCCACGCTCGCCAAGAAGCCCGGGCCACGTTCCGCTCGCGCAACCTTCCCCTGGCCCTCTGCGCGCCTCACGCACGAGCAGCATCAGCTCTCAACCACCAACGCGCAAGCAAGCCTGCTCAGCTCACCCACACCGGCAGTGCCGGCCACATCTCACCGGCAGATCGGCCAAGCCACCCCGGCAAGCCGGTCAGCACAGCCCGGCAGCTGCCGCTGTTCAAATTTCGCCCAATTTTGACTCATCTTTTTGCTCCAAATTTTGACAACTTTCCGGCGCCCGTTTGACTCCAAACTTTCACAGTTATCCCTTTTCATCTTGACTCTAATTTTGACACCATTTCCCAAATTTTTGGACTCCGAAATTTTGACACCTTCGATCGCTCGTCGTGACCCCAATTTTCGGGCATTGACTTATTTTGCTCGGTTTCCGTTTTGGAGTGCAAGGATTGTCGATCAAGCTTCCGCGTCTACATCAACACCGCGGCGACACCTTCGGCACCCCGGACTCCGGCGCAACTACGACACCATCGTCGCCATCACCGCAAGTTGTGTGTTCCGACACCGCCTAACATATTCATCTAGGTATAACTTGCTCCTAACCTTGTAGCCCCTCTTCCTTTTGCGATCTATCCTATCGAGCATTGCTTATCAAGTGTTGCGAGACATTGCACGTGGCCCCGATTGTGAGGTGTGTGTGTCGTGTGGAGTCAAGCTTCTAAGCAAACACTCGAGTGGCAAAATAGCAAAAGCGAGCTAACGCTAACATAGTGCGAGGAAAAAGCCGCAAAAACACAAAAAGAGCAAAAGTGTGCAAAGTGCCCCCATACATCCAAATACAAAAGAGTGTCAAGTGCCACCATACACAAAAGAGAAAGAGCTTTTAAGCAAAAGAGAGAAAAGAGAAGAGAGGCCGCGTGCGAATCTTGTTGTCTCTCAAGTTGCAACCAAAGCTTTGGTCTCTTCTTGTGTTAGTGTGACACCGAGCACCCTTGCTTAAGGGCTTCTTACACTTTTCCGCTCATTCCTTGGTCGCACTAACCCCGTTCATCTCGTGTGTGAGTTCCATATCTTTCGTGTTTCCGTGATCACCATTTGGACACTTGATTTTTGGAGCTTACCCACTCTTAACAACAAACTTGATTTCGGATTTTGACTTTTGGCTTTCCACCATCCTAACCTACCACCATATTTGCTAGCTTTTGCGTGTGTCTTTGTGTGAGTACCCGATACAATTGATTTTGACCTCGGCTTGTTGGATCGCCCCGATCTTATCATACCACGGTAAGATTGCGAGGTAGTGTTCTTCCACTAACATACACCATATAGATACCATCGTGCTAACATGTATAGCGACGGAGACGACACGGAGGAGTACATGGAGTACTTCGAGGAGGATGCCTCCTCAAGCACCGCGGATGTGGAGGAACATGTGGAGCTCGACACCGACTCTAGCTCCACAAGCATCATCGGCATGTCCGACATCGAGGAGCTCAACAACGACCATGGCTCCCCAAGCATCACCGACATGACCGACATCGAGGAGCTCTACATCGACAATGGCTCCTCATGCATGGACGACATGGTGGAGCACCATCTCGAGGACGACATGGACGACATGGTGGAGGACCACCCCGAGGACGACATCGACGAGCTCTACATCGACACTAGCTCACTACTCATGAACGACATGGTGGAGCAACGCCACGACTTCGACATCGGCACCATGGCGGAGCCTCACCTAGTCTCCACACGGAGCAAAGACGATGCGCCCTCGCATCCATACTTGGCCAAGGGAGCTACATATGAAGATGGAGGACCTCCACGATGGCACCATCATATGGTTCACCAAGAGCGTCCCCAACATGATCGTCATCGACACTCTTCTCCAAGCTCCACAAGGCGCCGCAAGCAACATGCCACGTCGCATGAGCCATCATCTAGGCATGGCAAGGACCGTCATCGACTCACACCATCTCATGATAGTCGTCGACCACTACCACCTCATGGTCTTCATCGACACACGTCACCACATGATCTTCGCCGCCACAAGCCACCTCATGA
Source organism: Lolium perenne (assembly GCF_019359855.2). NCBI lineage: Eukaryota > Viridiplantae > Streptophyta > Magnoliopsida > Poales > Poaceae > Lolium > Lolium perenne. Next base: position 134,044,028 of record NC_067245.2, read on the forward strand.
TCGCCATCGACCAACATCCTCCAAGGATCATCGACGACACTCCTCAAGACATGGTGATGACGCACGAAGACGAGGGCCTCGACATGAAGGCGACAAACACCATGATAGGATGTCTACCACTCCGAGGATGGCAAGTGCACATCGTGCATACCTTCCTCATACGGCGACTTCCACCTCTAGTGCCACCACCACAATGGCCTCTACCTCGTCACATGCCTATGGACTCCGATGCTACAAGTGCAAGCAACAAGGCCACCCTCCACGGGAATGTCCCAATCTCCTATGTGAGGTGTGCAAGGCCAAGGGTCATGAGGCATGGCAATGCACAACGCCAAGCGCCAAGACGCTCTACTTCGACGAGCTACAAGCCCAAGCCACCAAGAAGCCTTCGACGCCCACACTTCAAGATGAAGATCACCAAGGTGAACTCAAGGATGTTGTGGATACGAGCCTAGCTCTCCACGACACTACGGCGCCACCGATGGAGGACGACTTGGGAGGTGATGGAGTTGAGATGGTTGAGCATGGGATTCTCCCTTCAACCAAGGAGGCGCATGGAGATGAGAAAGTCGAGCCTACTCCTATATGCTTGATTGATGAGTTGGTACCAATCCCATGTGAGGATGAGAGCCACTTAGCCCACTTGAGTAAGAGTGATAGTGAGTTGAGTGACTTCCACCCCATATGCGAGTTTGAGTGCTTCCATTTGGAGGACATGAGTGATACACAAAGTGAGATGAGAGAGGTAGATGATAGGTCCATGGAGGACATCGAATTTGCTAACACATTAACCTCTCCCTCATTTGTGTCTTCTTATGTTGCACTAGGTTCCACGGAGGACGAGTTCCCGCTCATGGAGACGATGTACATGGTGCATGAAGATGATGATATATCACCATGCTTGCTCCAAGATGGACATGTCGACCACATGGATCCTCCTACTTCCACAACACCTACCTCAAATGAGTCGGCCTACAAAGGTAACAACATAGGTGTTGATGATGCCATGATCCCACTAGTGGACATGATGACTTATGAGTGCATGCATGATCTCGATGATCCATTTGCTACTTCACATGCTACTTTCACTTTCCCATGTGATGCTTTGCTTGATAACATTGTTGATCATGTGGAAGTGAGTTCTTGTGATACCATGACCATGCCATGCTATGAGAGCTTCAATTTTTCCACCATTGCTTGCAATATGTCGACCACTTGCTCTTTACCATGTATTGCTTGCAATGATAATGAGAATGATGCTATTAGCTTCCGCATGCTTTGCCCCACATGTTTACACTATTCCATGATCCTTGCTTCCAAGTTTGCGAACAATTGCTCTTTCTTATGCTTGGTATGCAAGAATGCTTATTTCATTGTCCATGAGATGGCCCCCATAGCCTTCTCAATTTTTGATGATCATGAGTTACCACATGCCATGAATGCACCTTCTTGCCATATGCACCATCGCCATGCATTTCATACTATCTTGATTGACACTAATGGTGATGTGCACAAGCCATGGAACATCATGATGGATGATGTGTTCCTCTACCATGCACACACGCTTTTTGTTTTCTCTTTTGTGTGTATAGGTACACAAATGACAACTTCCACCGCTACGGAGCATGAGCTCACGAAACGCGCAATTGAGAGCTACCCCAACACGGACGAGATACATGATCCAACCCATGGGATTCACGCCAAAGGGTATGTTCCCAAACGCCTTCGCCCTCGTGTGTTTCCGGCTTGTCTTGTCGAGCTTCCGGTTTGGACCAATGCCTCGTCACCTCTTTTGCTTCTTATGCAACATATCTTGACACATCTTGTTGGCACAATGGTTGTTGTATGTCTTGATGCTTTCATCATACACTTCGAGAATCTCAAGGACCATGTTATACATGTGAGAGACACCTTATGCATCTTGTGCCACATGTCATTCATAAAGTTGCTCTTCTTTGGATTTCTCATTTCATCTTTGGCAATTGAAATGGATTCTTTGACACTTGAGGATACCCATACTTGGCTCACGCCAACCATACTTTCCCAAGCTAGAAGTCTCCATAGCTTTGCCATTGCACATAACAATTTTGCCCCAAATTTTGCCGCCGATACTTGCCTTTTGTTTGTTCCACTTGTTTGGGACAATACTTCACAACACATTTTTGACACCTTACAAAGCAAACTCTTACATGCACAAATTTTTGCCCTACCACATTTTGGATACATCGACACTCTTTTGGTTCCCATTTTTGCCAAATGCCTCTTGGAGAAACGACTTGATGCTTCGTATTTGATTGAGAGCCTCTTGTTCGCCGATCACCAAATTGGCATCCACAAGCTTTCCATTTGCAAGTTGTTTTTCCCCAAGTTCTTCTTCGACCGCGACTTTGTCCACCCATTACTACATGGGAGAACCGTCATGGCCTACATCATCGTTGAGGAGGAACAAGAGTCGAGGACGACTCTTCCCCAAGGGGGGGGAGATGATGCGGGGTGGCTTTCGGACACCTCCACCTCAAGACCGTCAAGTGCAGCCCCGCCTATCGTTGACGCTACACCATGACCAACGAGTCCCCCAAGTGGACCAACAACACAAACCCACGCCATATATGTCAAGGTGAACTCCTTCCTCTCTATGGGCGACCTCGACATAACCTTGGACGGATTGCTACCTCATGTCTATGTCTATATGTCGTTAGGTACCAATCTCGTCAAGGAACCGAAGGGAGCGTCAAGGAGCCGAGGAGAGGGAAGCCACATGGTTCATGGAAGAAGAAGGGAGGACCGAAGAAGAAGAATCAGAAGAAGGAGAAGGGCTCCAGCCGCCAGCCACGACAAGGCCGGCACTGCCGCCCCACTTGGCCGGCTTGCTGCCGGTGGGCGCACCCGACCGCCGGCCCATCTTCCCGGCACTGCCGGCCCCACCGGCTGCTTGCCGCCCGAACACGCCGGCACTGCCGGCCCCCTCGAAGTCAACTTCATCCCAACCGTCTATTTATCATCTATTGTCACCACTACCTTATTGTAATGCCCCTTTTACCCCTGGACGGATCTGGGCCTATATATAGCCCATCCCTCTCCCCAAATTAGGGTTAGACAAGATGATAGCTTAAACATGGATATGAGCTTTGTCTCCCTAGGGTTTCATCCCTCTGTAATCAAGGCAACCCTTGTTGTTGATCTAGATCTGTGAGTGAGATTCTAGTGCGAGCACTCTCTCTCCCTCTCCGATCTCCTTCTCCAACACCGGTCTCTCTCCTCGGAATTCTACCGCGGTCTCTTCCGTAGGAGATTCTATCGGCGTGGTCCATCGAGCCACGGGGGTAAGTAATCGGTTGTATCGGGTAGGTGTGCGTGCGTGAGTTCCTCGTGTTCTTCGTGTTCATCGTGTTCTTCGCGCTCTCCCTTTCCTTCCCCTTTGGATTTCGGGTCAACCGCGAGATCGGGCCACACACGGGGTCTTAGACCTCATCAGACTTCATCGACAAATCCACTACAGTGGGCAAGGTCTTCACCAATCTTTATGATGGTGTCACCAAACCCAGCACAGATCTGAATACAAAATACCATCAGATTTATGCCATCGGAGAGCCAAGCCGCGACCAGGAGGAAACATCTGAGGCTTTCGACGATTTGGGAAATCCATATGTCGATCCCTCTGATTTACGACGAGGTCTAGGCAACAAATATATCGGATCTGAGCCTCGCGATAGAGTTCAACTCCCGCAAGCAGCATGGGATAGAGCCGCAAGAGCTATGGATGGCTCAGAACCAATGGCCACAACAGCTACGCCAGAAGAGTTGCAAGCATATCAATATAGGCTCGCACGGGCTGCGAGGGAATTGGAAAAACAGACAGCTGCCCTAAGCAGAAGAAAGGAGGCAGCCTCTGCGTCAAGCAAGCGAAGGGCAGAGCTGAGTCGACAATCTGGAACCTCGGGAGATAGCCACAGGGAAGCTCGAAACAGAGCAAGGTCAAGGTTGCAACATATACCCGAAGGAGAAAGAGAGCACTTGGTTCAAAACATCGACATGTCTTTTATGTCGATAGACACAAGAGGGAATATTACCCCCAAGACACCAGAAGCTGGGTATATGGCGACACAAGCCTTTATCCTTGCGTCCAGGCCACCTCCAGGAGATCCAAGGGAGGCACTGTACAACATGGCAATGGCAGGAGTTGGAGCCATGGGAACGGCGTTTGCATCAACAACTCCCGAAGGAACAGCAAGGCAAAATAGTCCACGACCTGCGGCAGCAGCAGCAGCGACTCCCGAAGGAACAAGTGGAGCAAGAGACACGGCAGCGCAAGCAAGGGTGGACAGAGCACGGCAAAGCAGAAGGGAACATCGGCACTCCCCAGAACTAAACGACGAGGATATGTGCGGTTTGCCATGCTTCACGAGGAGAGTACGAAAAACTCGAGTCCCTTCGGGATTTAGGTTGCCTGATAACTTCAAGAAATTCGACGGCCTGCAAGATCCAGAGGATTGGCTAGTTGATTACCTCGAGACAGCGAAGCTAACTGGAGGGACCAGAGCAACAGCTATGCAAAGCATCCAGGTGCATTTAAGTGGAGCCGCGCGATCTTGGATCAAGAAGCTTCCTCCAGGGTCTATCGACAGCTGGGATAGCTTCGAGGACATATTCGTCAAGAATTTCCGGTCCACTTGCAAAAAACCCTCATCGCTATAGGAATTGCGGGCATGTCGACAGAAGCCAGACGAATCAATGAGAAAATATATCCAGAGGTGGAATATCATCAAAAACTCGGCATAGAATATATCTGACGAGAGAGCGATAGATGCGTTTGTCGCAGGAATCAGGCGAGGAGATTTTGTCGAGGATTTGGGGAGAATCAATCCAAAAACAGTATCAGCATTGATGGAGATAGCAAACAGATGGGCAGATGGAGAAGATGCTGTTCACAACAAACGACATAGGTCACCAGAGGAGGACCGCGGCCGAAATTATCAAAATAGGCGACGATTTCCTCGGCAGTACTCGGGTTATGATGCGCTTGGGAAAATTTCGGCTGGCTTCCGAGCGAGCGCCGGAGGAAACAATAGAGATGATTACCAGAGGAGCAACGAGCAGCGAGGCGACAATAGAGATGACTCTCGAAACAACAGGCAAAACACCGGGTCGAGGTTTCAGAGGCCTTTCGTGTCTCCCGAGGAGATGATGAACGGGCCGTGTCAAATGCATTTTTATCATGACAACAACGGGAAAAGACAGTCGGGACACTTGCAGAAGGATTGCCGAAACTTTCAGGCAATGTTACGATGGGCTGGGCATGCCAATGCTCAGGCAGCACCCAGAAATCCTCAGGGGCCCAGGAGTGAAATTCACCTACCACCCCCTCCCACAATTACGGACGATAATCGACACCAGCTCAGAATTGCGGCAGCACCTGCACCACCGCCTTATGTTGATCCCAATTCCAATGGAGCGGTCTCGATGATTCAGAAAGGCAGGCCATCCAATAGAGCTCAGAAAGTAATCTCACGACAGGTGTTCATGGCAGAGAAGATGCCTCCACCAACAGTCGAGTATCTTAATTGGTCAGGGCAAGATATTGGCTTCACAATCGCGGATCATCCACAGCAAGTTCCTCGACCAGGGCAATCAGCACTCATCTTACCAGCAGTAATTGCAGGATTCGACGTATCTCGAGTGTTCATAGACGGTGGCAGCAGTTTAAACCTTATGTATGCAGATACATTAAGGAAGATGAACATATCCCTAGCAAATCTAAAACCAACCGATACACGATTCCACGGTATTACACCAGAGAAGCCAAGTTATCCGCTGGGGAAGATTAATCTCGATGTTCAGTTTGGCACCCGAGAAAACTACAGAATAGAGAGGCTGGAATTCGAAGTCGTGGATTTCCCATCACAATACCACGCTTTGTTGGGACGACCAGCATATGCTAGGTTTATGGCGGTGCCACATTACACGTACTTGTTGTGGAGGATGCCTGGGCCTAAGGGACCAATCACAGTCAAAGGAAGCTTTGCGCTAGCAGATAAGTGCGATAAGGATTTTCATCGACTGTCAGAAACTTTCGGGATGCAAGCAGAATATATGGCGTCAAGAATCACGACTGACTATGATGTGCTGCCAGATGTAGGAAGGCCAAATAAAGAATCAACTTTCAACACTGAGAAAAATTCTAAGGAGGTGCAGATTCACCCGACAGACCCAAAAAAGACGACATCCATCGCAAACGACATGGACCTCGCATAGGAAAGCGCGCTCGTCGAGTTCCTTCGTGAGAACTGGAAAATCTTCGCATGGTGTCCAGCTGACATGCCAGGAGTACCCAGGGAACTTGCCGAGCACCACCTAAACTTGGATCCATTAGCGAGACCAATCAAACAACCTTTGCGGCGCTTTTCGGAACCAAACCGCAAGGCTATGCTGTCAGAAATTGATCGACTAAAAGAAGCTGGTTTTATTAAGGAGCTGCATACAGAGGCCACATGGGTAGCAAATCCAGTGTTGGTGCCGAAGAAAAAAACTAAAGTCCTTCGCATGTGCGTCGATTTTACGTGTCTCAATAAACATTGTCCAAAGGATCATTTTCCCCTCCCGAGGATCGACCAAATCATCGACTCCACGGCAGGATGTGAACGTCTTTCCTTCTTGGATGCATACTCTGGTTATAACCAGATCAGATTGAAAGAAGAAGATGAGGTCAAAACAGCGTTCATCACACCTTATGGCGTGTTTTGCTACAGAACAATGCCTTTTGGTCTGAAAAACGCGGGAGCAACATACCAGAGGATGATGCAAAAGTGCTTGGCGACACAAATTGGAAAAAACGTACAAGTGTACATCGACGATGTCGTCATAACATCAATTGAGGATCTGAAGGAAACTTTCGACAACCTTGACAAATTCTGCCTCAAGTTGAACCCGACGAAGTGTTCCTTTGGCGTCCCTGCAGGAGAACTTCTTGGTCTTCTAGTTTCAACGAGAGGGATTGAGGCAAATCCCGAAAAAATCCAAGCGATCGTAACCATGTGGAAGCCAACAAAGTTAAAGGAAATACAGCAGTTAACTGGGCGAGTCGCAGCTTTAAGCAGATTTGTCGCCAGGCTGGGAGAAAAAGCGTTACCGTTCTATGCTTTAATCAAGCAAGGGGAGAAATTCCAGTGGAACGAAGAGGCCGATAGAGCTTTTGAGGATTTGAAGCGCACAATTTCGACACCACCAATCCTGGTGGCGCCGAAGGAGAAGGAACCTCTCCTGCTGTACATCGCAGCCACTCCCCAGGTGGTTAGCACGGTGCTAGTCGTTGAAAGAGAAGAAGAAGGAAAACTCCATGGAGTGCAAAGGCTGGTATATTTTATCAGTGAAGTTTTATCTCCTTCAAAACAGCGGTACCCACAGTACCAGAAGTTAGCATATGGAGTATTCACGACAGCAAGAAAATTGCACCACTATTTTTCGGCACACCCGATCATAGTGGTCAATGAAGCACCTCTATCACATATACTGAATAATCCAGAAGCTACAGGACGTGTCTCCCTTTGGGGAATAGAACTTTCCCCTCGGGACATCACGTATGAAAAAAGAAGCCTGCGGCGCAACTCGACTAAAAATCTTTGGCGACTCACAATTGGTAGCTCAGCAGGTTATGAACCAATGTGATGCAGTCAACGATAGTATGGTGGCATACAAGGAGGTATACAACGAACTCGAGAAGCTGTTTAATGGATGCGAAGTAAATCACATCAGTAGGCTGAGCAACGATGAAGCCGATGTTCTTGCAAATATCGGGTCGCAATGCCTTGCAATACCACCAGGAGTGTTTTGGGAAGAAATAGCCGAGAGATCCACAAAGCCAAAGAAGGCGCAGAAGAAAACGAAGGAGGAGAAAACTTCGGCGCCTCTCAAAGAAGCTCCAGACGATGAAGAGGACCAGGAGCTGGTGATGATGGTAGAAGCTCCTTGGATGCAAGCATACATATCGTATATCCTAAGGAAAGAAATACCCGAAGATCCAGTTGAAGCAAGGCGAGTTATTCGACGATCCAAAGCCTTCACAATGGTCAAAGGGGAGTTATACAAGCGAAGTATTTCGGGTGTGCTGCAAAGGTGCGTAACACCCGAAGAAGGAAGGAAAATCCTAAAAGACGTACACGAGGGAATATGTGGTCACCACACGAGTAGTCGAGCTATTGCAGCCAAGGTCTTTCGGGCTGGATTTTACTGGTTGTCAACGATCGAGGATGCAAAAGAGATAGTACGAACCTGCGACGCGTGCCAAAGATTTTCCGCAAAACCCCACTCTCCGGCGGCAGAGCTGATGCCAATACCATTTTCTTGGCCGTTTGCCCAATGGGGACTCGATATGGTGGGAAAATTGCACAAGGCTTCGCCAGGAGGATACGAGTACATGTTGGTTGCTGTCGATAAATTCACCAAGTGGATAGAAGCAAAGCCGATAAATTCACCAGATGGAGAATCAGCAGTCAAATTCGTGAAGAGCATCGTTTTTCGATTTGGAGTACCTCACAGCATTGTCACAGACAATGGCAGTAACTTTACGTCCAAGGAATTCAAGGAATACTGCGCGGAAGTAGGCATCAAATTGCACTTCGCGTCAGTTGGGCACCCGCAAACCAATGGCCAAGTCGAGAAAGCCAATGGTATCATCTGCAACGGTATCAAAAAACGTCTGCTAGGACCACTTGAAAAGGCTCGACATACTTGGCCAGAAGAATTGCCAAGTGTTTTGTGGAGTATCCGAACAACACCAAATACGGCGACGCAAGAAACTTCATTCTTCCTCGTCCACGGAGCTGAGGCAGTACTACCAATTGAGATAGAGCATGATTCTCCAAGAGTGACAGAGTATGACGAGGAAACTTCAAGAAAAGCTTTGGAGGACGACGTAGATGCACTCGATGAAGCTCGAGATGAAGTACTTTCACGAGTCACCAAGTATCAGCAGGATCTCAAAAACTACCACAGTCGACGGTTAAGGCCAAGATCTTTCCAGGTCGGAGATTTGGTCCTACGGCTAAATCAAAAAAGTACTGAAAAGCTCGAGTCGCCTTGGCTAGGTCCTTACGTTGTCACAGAAGTAATCGAAGGAGGAGCATACAGGATAAAGGACAAGAAGACAGGGGTTCCCGAGAAAAACCCCTGGAACGTGGCGCAGCTCAGGCGGTTCTACGCTTAGAGTCGAAATATAGTCCTCCTTTGTAAAAATACAATGTACTGAAACGCCCGCGAGTTTTCAGATGCACTCTTTTCCTTTTCAGGGCACCGAGTGGGGCTGGAAAGGTTTTTAATGAGGCGGGCTCGCGGTGCTGCAATATAATAAAAATAGTGGAGATATACTTCTTGTTCTTCGACATGCTCGGGGGATAAATGCCTTCAAGGTTACCAAATATACACAATACAGATGAACTCAACTCGCAAAATATTTCGCCTTGGTACAAAATACCTCGCCAAATAAAGTCAGGGGATCACACCCATAAATATAATATACTCGTTAGAATTCTATCGCTTTGGTCCAAAAAACCTCGCAACAAAAATATAGAACGTCGCCACCAAGACACTCGGGGGCTTGACGATCAAAAATAGAAAAATATATATATACATAGTTGGCAGCTTTACAATATAGATCATGTTTACAAATATACAAAGACGCACCAAGACAGAAAATACAGCAAAGGAAAAACCCTCAGCGGATGCCTAGCACATGGTCTATGGTTATTCGTTCATTGGAAGCACGAGTACTATGCTCGGCATAGCTACCCTTCACGAAGAACTCAGCATCCATCCGAAGAAGTTCATCCATCATATCTTCTGCTACAGGAGTCACAAGATCATCAATTTTACCCATGTTTCTCTTCTTTTTTGACATCTTGGCCAGGCACTTGGAAACAATTTGATTCATGGGCAACTTTGGATAGCAAATCTTTATCATCATCATAGCAAATCTTGCGCCAGCAGAGAGTTGAGCTCGAACGAAGCCATGGATTCGAGGAGCATCTCGAAATTTTTCCATCAAAGCAGGAAGAGTTTCTGGCATCTTGTTGCATGGGAACATGGTTCCATAAACTAAAAACAAAGTCTCCGTACAGAAGTTGAGGAAATCACGGACCTGAGCCGCGCGATCTTGGAACCTGACAATTTGGCGGGTACGCTCAGGAGTAACCCAAAAGTTAGAACCATGTTGTGCAGCAAGTCTGAGTAGAACATTGGCTCGAGCTTCAACGTGTTGATCTTCGGCAGCAGTATCCAAAAATGAGCCTGGTCCAGCGAAGAAATTGTTAAGGAAGGAAAAATAGCAAGAACAACATCAAGCATGGTTATGTACAGGAAACATACCTGTCATGTCCAGGCTGGCGTCAGTCATTAGTAGAAGCATATAATTTTCTCGAGAAGAAGCTTTGGTAGCCTCAGCAACAGCAGCATCCTTTGCGACCACAGCATCTTGAGCATGTTGAAGAGCAATTTTTTCCCTCTCCGAAGATCTTTGAGACTGTTCCATTAGTACAAGCATTTGCTTTTTCATGGATTGAAGTTGTTGGCGAAGTTCTTGCAAATCCGGCGACAAGTGCTTGCTTGAAGAACCTTCGATAAGGTTGTCATTGACAAGGGTTTTCTTCGAGAAGGAAGAAGCAGGCGAAGTATCGGCAGGACAAGGATTGGCGGAGTAGTTATCAAATATCAACTGGAAAAGAAAATTTCAACATCAAATGATCGCGCAAGATAAGAATTCCATTGATCTTCAGGAAATTTACAAGGATATTACAGGAGGAGTTCTTCAAAAGGACTACTACGACTATTGTCGCCAAAGCTACAGTGGCGACAATATCTAAAGAAACGGAAAATAAAGAAAGGAAAAGACAGGGAATTCAACTAGACCTCCGGCTTCGACGAGCTAGGAGTTGAAGTTGGCTTGATTCCAAGATAGGCAAGGATTTTCTTCGTGTTGGGCTTCGCAGCCTTGATCAGTGATCGCCAATTCGTGGTCTCCATCTCTTGTGTGTCACCCACTTTAGTCCAGTCGATGGTTTGCTGGCTGTCTGCAACTAAGGCGATAGTGCTTTCGATAGCAATCTTCATATTCTCTTGGCGCATCTTCAGTCCAAGATCTTCTGGTGGATTGAAATCCTTGGCAAGAGCAAGGAAAGTAGCGGGTTCCTTTTTCTTCGGGAAGAAGTAAGGGAATAGCCGCGACAATCCTGTTGCGGCCTGTTCAATGCCTTCACCGAGTTTCTGTTCCATGAAACTCAAGGACAGAGAGTGCGTCGAGAAGAGGATCGTTGTCGAGATCTTCAAGCTCAAATTCTTGGTTTGTTTTATCTGTCGAGGAAAATATATGTTGGTCGACAAGCAAGTAAAGAAAAGCAAGTCTAAAAAAGACAAAATAGATCAAAAAACTTACTGACAAAGCGCCGATTCTGCGAGTTCAAGCGCTTGAGGATCGCTTTTTCACGAGCAGCTTGCGCGGCTTTATGCTCGTGACGTGGGCATAACCCTTCGGGTACTCGACATTGCCATACCCGGTGCAAACTATGAAGCTGGACCAACACGAGGACTCAACAAGCTGGACCTGCACGCGCCTCAACTTGGACTACAAGGAAAGAAGACTCCAATATGAATTCTACTAGGACTCTTGTAAACCCTAGCTTGGCTGATATATAAAGCCAGGCAGGGGCACCCCTTGCGACACACAATCAGAAACATAATCATAGAGGCGACACGCCTAGAAACCGCAACCCGCGGATTAGAACTAGACTAGATCCAACAACTCCGCCTATGGCGGCCCCCTGTACCCATATATTCATATACTGGATTGCTAGCAGGACGTAGCGATCCTCCACCGCGGGGACGTGAACCTGGGTACGTCGTGTACCGCCTTGCTCCCGGAACTTCCGTCGTCGCCTTTCTCTAAAACCCAAGCCCCTCATGGTGGGCATTGCCGAGGAACCACCTCGACAATTGGCGCCGTCTGTGGGAAGCGCGGCGACTGGATTTTGTCATCCGGGCGGGATCCCTCGTCATCAACAACGACAAAATCAGATCTGAACGACTCATCTACTTCATCATGTTGGGCTTCGTCATCAGCGACTGGAGCTGTCTTCGTCAGCGTCGATGTGCACAGCTTGTATGCTCATATCCTGCATCGCTGCACTCGACGGGTACCTAAAAAGTTCACGGAAAGAAATAGTCATTTACTTCAAAGAAGACAGATCGAGATGGGAATATTTCTTGTGCCACGCTGTTCACCTTCTAATCCGGCCAGCCAAGACGAGAACCAAGCGGATCTGTCAATGTTTATGGAAGCAGAGGAAAAAAGGTCAAGTACTAGTACTTCACGTGGGCAAGAGAAAAGAAAAAGGAAGAAGAAATCACCTAAGAGCTTCCCATTGGTTACGTGCGCTGATGGATGAGAAAAGAAAAAGGAAGAAGAAATCAATCTCACCGCACCAAGGGCAAAGGCAAAGGCAAAGGAACGATCGATGGCCGCCGGGCGCCACCCCAGTCGGTTGTTTATGGTAGCGCAAGACTCCAGCCAGCTAGGTCTAACCTGGCAACCGGACACGACGTATAACTCTGGTGCTGAAACATTGACTGGCCTGACAATTCAATGGGCTTGGAAAGGATCATCTTCATGGCGCACAGTCAAAGTTTTTGAGACCCGACAGTATATTTGCGTTGCAAATCGCCGCTCCGATTTCATCCGATACCAAAAAAAATCAGGTGCTATATTTCCAATTACGTAAAATTTATTTCGCCAAATATTTTTGGCTCGTACTATTATTTGTGCGCAGTTTTTGCGCTGTAATATGACTGCAGATCGGAACAAGCTTTGACTGCTTCACCGCGCAGTCGCCACGCTTGGGAGCTCGCTTGCTGCATTGTGGACTTGATATATTCGGGAGCTCGCCCGTCGACTGCCCGGCTCGGCTGACCGCGCCCGCCATCGCGCACTCTTTTTACTCGGGAGTTCGCCGGCCATGGACCCGACATCGCGGACTGGATATATTTGGGTGCTCGCCTCATCGACTGCTCTGCTCGGACAACCGCGCCCGCCATCGCGCACTCTTCTTACTCGGGGGCCCGCCTGCCGCGGACCCGATATTACGGACCCGATATATTCGGATGCTCACCCACAGCGGATCGGCTATGTCAACCGCGTCCTCTTCATCGGCCACGTCAGCCAGGCGCCGCGTGGACTATCTCTGTCCGCGGAATTATTTCGGCTGCGCCTGCCGCGTGGACTATCTCTGTCCGCGGAATTATTTCGGCTGCGCCTGCTGCATGGACTATCTCTGGCTGCGGAATTATTTCGGCTGCGCTTACCGCATGGACTATCTCTGGCTGCGGAATTATTTCGGCTGCGCTTACCGCATGGACTATCTCTAGCTGCGGAATTGTTTCGGCTGCGCCTGCCGCATGGACTGTCTCTGTCCGCGGAATTATTTCGGCTGTGCCCGCCGCACCGACTATCTTTGACCGTGCAACTATTTCGACTGCGCCTGCAGAACTAAGTGTTCCTCTTTCTTTCGCCACACCCGATGATTGGGGAGGCGCCATTACATCGTTACCTCCAGTACTCTCGATTATTCGGTGGATTTATTTTCCCCAAATCAGTGGATTTATTTTCTCCATCATCTGTGATTACTCGATGGACTTATCTTCTTCGGCTCTGGATATATCTTCTCCCGATGCACTCTCGGGTTGGTGGATTCATCATCTGGAATATTCTATGGATATCATCTTATTTAATATCGACCCGATGCGATCCCATCGGGAGCGCTGGAATTACTCGGGGGCTCCTGGAATATCTTTGAAACTTTGCGATTACTCCCATCGGGAGCGCCGGTTCGCTGGAACCTGAGAAGACATGAAGACTATTACTCCCATCGGGAGCGCCGGTTCGCTGGAACCCGAGAAGACATGAAGACTATTACTCCCATCGGGAGCGCCGGTTCGCTGGAACCCGAGAAGACATGAAGACTCAAGTTTTGAAGAATTGCAGTAATTCGGGACACCCGAACTGCATCCTCAGGAACCTTGTTCGTATATTTCAATGAACATCGGTGCGAACGCCCAGAGATTGCACTCTAAAAAAGCCTCTAAAACTACGAGTGCTATGATGCAAAATCAATGGGGACCTTGCTCTTTTTCCTTTGCTATAGATGCCTCAAAGAGTGCCGCAAATAGCAAGGATCATGCAGCAACGGAGACCTTGCTCTTTTCCTTTGCTATAGATGCCTCAAAGAGTGCCGCAAATAGCAAGGATCATGCAGCAACAGGGACCTTTCTCTTTTCCTTTGCTATAGATGCCTCAAAGAGTGCCGCAGATAGCAAGGATCATGAAACACGTACGAAAACGACCCACGGTCAAGACTTACAATCGGTTGAAAGCAAAGTTGCGCATACAACAGGTTTAGCAAAACCTGCAACACGAGCTGATCACTCATAATGATTTGCTGACCAACTAGTATACATACATCTAACGGGCAATTAAGATTTGCTCCTTCAAAATTTGCCAACGGCATTCACACGGTAAAAGTACATATACATGTATCTACCGAACAAAAGGTCTCGACTACGCAATCCAAACACTTGGATGAAGTAGCCAAAATACCTATTTTGACTTGAGTTTATTCACGGTTGCAAGCATCAGTGCCCACACTCGGGGGCTACTTCCATCGGGAGCGCTGGACGCGCACCCAATAAAAATCATCGGCTCCTATGGGCCAGCATCCCAATCATCGGCTCCTATGGGCCATCATCCCAATCATCGGCTCTTCTGGGCTATCATCTGAATCATCGGCTCCTCTGGGCCATCATCCCAATCATCGGCTCTTCTGGGCTATCATCTGAATCATCGGCTCCTCTGGGCTATCATCCCAATCATCGGCTCCTATGGGCCATCATCCCAATCATCGGCTCTTCTGGGCTATCATCCGAATCATCGGCTCCTATGGGCCAAATCATCAACTCCTCTATCGATGACATCATCAGAGTCATCAGCATCATGTTCTCGGAACTCGAGGATGTGTACGGTATTTAACTTAGCATTTTTTACCCTATACATAACTATTTCATATTTATCTACAGGCTCGGGGGCTACTCCCATCGGGAGCGCTTTTCGCGCACCCGATAAAAAATATGGCAAGCTCGCCAACAAAGAAGAATAAAGTTGAAGACATCAGCATCAACGATCAAGATCTTCGAGTACTACAACTTGAGTCTATGCGTGGCTGCAAGCACCCACCCATAGACTCGGGGGCTACTCCCATCGGGAGCGCTTCGCGCACCCGACAGAAAGCAACTTCAACTCAACGTCAAGCACAAGATTCAACAGATGATCAAGACATTCGGCGAAGACAACTTGAGTCCCTGCCCGAAGCTTCACTTCGGCCAGACACTCGGGGGCTACTGACGTGGGCATAACCCTTCGGGTACTCGACATTGCCATACCCGGTGCAAACTATGAAGCTGGACCAACACGAGGACTCAACAAGCTGGACCTGCACGCGCCTCAACTTGGACTACAAGGAAAGAAGACTCCAATATGAATTCTACTAGGACTCTTGTAAACCCTAGCTTGGCTGATATATAAAGCCAGGCAGGGGCACCCCTTGGGACACACAATCAGAAACATAATCATAGAGGCGACACGCCTAGAAACCGCAACCTGCGGATTAGAACTAGACTAGATCCAACAACTCCGCCTATGGCGGCCCCCTGTACCCATATATTCATATACTGGATTGCTAGCAGGACGTAACGATCCTCCACCGCGGGGACGTGAACCTGGGTACGTCGTGTACCACCTCGCTCCCGGAACTTCCGTCGTCGCCTTTCTCTGAAACCCAAGCCCCTCATGGTGGGCATTGCCGAGGAACCACATCGACAATTTCTCAAGGAAGTTTCGGCATCATGAAGTCTCTTCTCAAGATCTTCGACACCAGCAGCTTCTGCCTTGGCCTTATCAGCCTCTGCCCTGGCTTTGCCAGCATCCGATTCGGCCTTCTTGCGAGCCGCCTCACTTTGCTCTAATTTCTGAGCAAGCGTGTCAGCAAGTTTGTTGGCCTTCGCAAGTTTTTCTGCCAAAATAGTCGAAAATAGTCAAAATTGCGATAAAACAGGAGCAAGAAGTTATGAACAAAGGCAAGCAGGGAGTCATTACCTTCGGTCTTGCTGGCATACTCGCGGTACCCAACGAATTGGGCACCGATGCGAATAAGTTCTTTGATCACAGGCTGTCAAAGAAGGATAAAGAAAGAAAGCGTCGGTATGGGAAAAAACATGATGGCCCAAAGAAGCAAACAGAGAAAATATAGACAATGTCAGAAAGAAATTAAGGACTTACATCATCCAAAAGAGGAGTTGAGGAGCTACCCAATTGTAGGGTAGGCTCCGTAACTGTTTCAACCCTTGCCCTTTTTGGCGAAGGGGCAAGGGGGCTTGCAGGAGCAGTAGGTTCGTCGGTGTTTTGTTGAGGAGGCGAAGATTCTTCTCCTTCAACGTGCACCTCAGAAACAACTAGAGTATGTGACGTACTCGTTCGAGCAGTCACATCAGTAGCTGGCATTTCTTCCTCGTCACCACTACAATTTAATGACGGCAGTATAAAAAGCAAGATAGAGAAAAATCTTCGAGTAGCAAAACAAGGAGAAACAAAAGATAACTTACGAGCTGACAAGGGCTTCAAGGTATGGATCAAAAGCTGCCTTCTGGCGTGAAGGAGCAGCTTCTTCGGCTTTGGAGGTGCCGGAATCTTCGACATCAGCCCTTTTCCTTTTGTTCTTTGGAGAAACAGCAGGAGGAGGAGACTGTGCCGACGTGGTACCCTCGGATTCAGCTTCCTTTTCAGAGGATCCCGCAGATTTTCGAGAACCTGCGGGTTCACTATTAGGGACAGGAGCATCTTGGTTGTCTTCAATGACAACAGCACGTTCTTCGACTTCTCCACCTTCAGGAAGGGGAGGAACGAGACAAGATCTGGATGGTTCTATATGAAAACAAGGGGGGATGTCAGCAAAAGAGTTATGCAAAGGATGGCAAATAAAAATGAACAAAGTCAACAAAGGTTACCTCGGGGAGCGCATTGGTGGCGCTGTATGGTTTTACGCGACAAGAAGAAGGGACAGGATATTTTTTGCTGAGGGAGGAAATTTTCCGGACAAGTTTCTCTAAGTCCTTGACCTCTAAATCCACCGACAACCGATCCGCATCCTTGTCGCCAGCATACTTCCAGAGAGGGTATTTGCGAGCCTGAAGAGGCTGCACTCTGATTCTAAGGAAATACGCCGTGATTTGGATACCCGACAGCTCCTTGCCGCGGGTGTTTTGCAGCTCGTGTATGCGGGTCATCAATGCCTCCGTCGCCGTTTTTTCTTCTTCGGTAGCCTCTGCATCCCAGGAGCGGCGGCGGTAGATTTTCTCGGCACCGTCAAAAGGAGGGATGTTGTCTTCAGCACATCCATGGTTCTCCTCATGGATGTACAGCCACTTCTTGCGCCACCCTTGAACTGAGTCAGGGAATTTGACGTCGAAGTAATCGACATTAGGGCGAACGCAGATAACAACGCCGCCTATGTTATAGGCGACATTGGGAGAGCCATTGCGGCGACAAAAGAAACTGCGCTTCCATAGCGCCCAGTTAGGCTGGACGCCAAGGAAGGCTTCGCAGAGGGTGATGAAAATGCAAATGTGGAGGATATAATTGGGTGTGAGGTGATGAAGTTGCAGACCGTAAACAAAAAGCAATCCTCGAAGGAAAGGGTGAATGGGGGCAGAAAGGCCGCTGATGAGATGGTCGACAAAACTAACCCGATACTCCATTGGAGGGGTTGGGTAGCTTTCTTCGCTGGGGAAGCACAGCGCCTTGGGCTTCTTGCTGATCCCCAGTTTCTTCAGGAGGTTGATGTCTTGGGTGGAGATTTTGGATCTCTCCCACTCGGCGCTTCCCAGATCCACGGAAGCCATCGTCGATTCCGGCGTGCTGTGCCTGGTCAATCTACGCGGTGGCATTAACAATGGTGCAGGAATGCAGCTTGGGAGAAGATGAGCTCAGGGAACTGTGGGGCGCAAGAGGAGATCTTTTGCAGAAGAGAGCAGGAGAGCGGCGCGAGCGAAAGTGCTCGAGGAAGAAGAAGGGGAACTTATATAGAGGTGCGGCGAAGCGGCGCACCGTTGGATGGAAAAAGTCTGTGGCAGATGATGTACGCGTGGAACAGGGGTAAAAAAGTAATTTCACCCTGAAGGAGTTACAGTGCGTGCGCTAGGAAAAGTGGAGAACGTGTGTCCACCACTTCCACGACGTGTCAATACAATGCGAAAATTGGGCCCGCAAGGCAGCGAGAGGGAGCATCTCGCGATTTCCAGGAATTAAGGTCGTGGCCATCGTCAGCAATGACATCACTTTAGCAAGGAAAAAATTCGACTCAACAGCTTCGTAAAAGTGGTGACGGTAAAAGATATTGGAGAACCTTTGATCAAATACAAGTTTTTGATCAAATGCTCGAGGGCTACTTTGGAAAAATGAAAAATTGGAGAAAGACAAAATAGAAATGGCGAGAGCCTATGATCAAATACAAGTATTTGCTCATAGCCTCGGGGGCTACTCCCATCGGGAGCGCTGTTCGCGCACCCGAGAGATTTTGACAAAATATGTGACAGGAGAAAATATAGCGACATAAGGCATGGAGCCTACACCCAAGCACAAGTCCTTGGCTGTAGCCTCGGGGGCTACTCCCATCGGGAACGCTGTTCGCGTACCCGATGAAATTATAAAAAAAGAAAAAAAGAAAAGAGAGATAGAGAAAAAGAAGAAGAAACAGTGAGCATATTTCGAGTTATATACATAACTCTACATATACTCCCATCGGGAGAGCAATATAAGTCATCCGTTGACTCAATAAAATGTGCCATTCCAATAGCCGAATAAGCACTCGACAATATATTCTCAGAACGCCAAAGTTGTGAACAATTTCTGAATGCCGCAAATTTGCGAAGGTAAGACCCCAGATCCGTTCTGTGTGGCGTGGCGCCGTCTCTGACGCCGGGTTGCTACTTTTATCCGTATCAACAGATACGAAGAAAAATCCTAACTGACGCGTTAGGTACCCGATAAATATGACTGGGACTCGACAGAATGGTAAGACCTTAAGCGGCACCTGTCGAAGTTTACACCAGTATCCCGAGATCATGTCCAGGGACGTGATCTTGAAGTAGGTTTTTGCGGATTGCCACTAGAGTAGTTAACTAGTACCTGATCCGTCAGATGAACTAGCCCCAACTACCATTATCCCTGTACAATATAGAAATTCATATGAAGAAATATAGAGAAGTTTAAAGTTGTCGAATAAATATAAAAAGTGGAGATTTTCCCCGACTCTACGATTCAAGCAAAATCTCGGAGGCTACTGACATAGGCATCCCCAATGGGCCTACCGAATATAGTACCCGGGGTTTACTGAAGGCCCACGACTCGAAGAATAAGAAGAATCGGAAGCCCAAGTGGATATTTAGGAAAGTTAGAGTTGTATTAGAAGACGATGTTTGTAATCTTGCGGGATGGGTTGGAAACCCTCCCGGACTCTGTAACTTGTACAATACGAATCCCTCGCCTCCACCTCCTATATAAGGGGGAGTCGAGGGACAAAGAAAGCATCGAATCATTGTCTCTCAAACCCTAGTTTTCATAATCGTCGAGTACTTTTCGGCTGAAACCTTCGAGATCTACTTGCCCTCTACTTCCAACTAAACCCTAGTCTACAACCCGTAGGCATTGACAAGTTAATCCCTTGTCACCGCCATCCCATTCCGTGTTTAGATGACATGCTTGGCGAATTGAGTGGTGCCACGATTTTCTCTAAGATTGATTTGCGTAGTGGCTACCACCAAATTCGCATGGCAATAGGTGATGAATGGAAGACGGCATTCAAGACCAAACTTGGTCTCTATGAATGGCTTGTCATGCCATTTGTTCTTTCAAATGCTCCATCTACTTGCGACCTCTCATTGGCAAGAGTGTGGCTGTCTATTTCGATGATATTCTCATTTATAGCAAAAATCTCGAGGACCATGTGCAACATGTGAGAGAAGTCTTATGCATCTTGCGTCATGAGAAGCTTTATGCAAATCTTCCCAAGTGCACCTTTGCACAAAACAAGTTGGTTTTCCTTTGTGGTTTTCGCTAATGGTATTGAAGTTGATTCTTCCAAGGTTGAGGCCATCCACAATTGGCCCACTCCTACCAATGTTGGTCAAGTTCGAAGTTTTCATGGACTTGCCGGGTTCTATAGACGCTTTGTGAAAGATTTTAGCACCATAGCTTGCCCTTTGAATGAGCTTACGAAAAAGAATGTTCCATTTGTGTGGGGCAAGGCACAACAAAAAGCTTTTGATGAGTTGAAAAAGAGACTTACCGAGGATCCACTTCTTGTTCTTCCGAACTTTTCCAAAACTTTTGAGATTGAATGCGATGCGAGTGGACTCGGTATTGGTGGAGTTCTTATGCAAGATGGAAAACCCGTGGCATACTATAGCGAGAAGTTGGATGGAGCACGCCTCAACTATCCTATATATGACAAGGAACTTTATGCTTTGGTTCGTGTTCTTGAAGTTTGGCAACACTATCTTTGGCCAAAAGAGTTTGTTATCCACTCCGACCATGAGTCTTTGAAATATTTGAAAAGTCAACACAATTTGAACAAACGACAAGCAAAATGGGTTGAGTTCATTGAATGTAATCAAATACAAGAAGGGCAAGGACAATGTTGTTGCGGATGCTCTTTCCAGCAAGCTCACCCTTTTAATCACTCGTTTGGATGTCCATGTTTTTGGTCTTGATGAAATCAAAGACTTATATGCCTCCGATATTTTCTTTGGCCCAATCTTTGCAAAGTGTTCTAGTGAGAAGGGCATCGATGATTTCTATTTGCACCAAGGATTCTTGTTCAAGGGCAACAAACTTTGTATTCCCATGTCATCGCTTCGCCTTTTGCTCTTACATGAATCGCATGGTGGTGGTCTTATGGGACACTTTGGACGAGAGAAGACATATGCCATGCTCTCCACTCACTATTATTGGCCAAGAATGTACCTTGACGTGGAGCGCTTTTGCCGACGGTGTACAACATGCTTACAAGATAAGTCAACTTCCAACCCCTATGGCCTTTATACACCATTGCCTATTCCTTATGCTCCTTGGTCCGATATAAGTATGGATTTTGTGCTAGGATTGCCTAGAACCAAATATGGTCATGATTCAATTTTTGTAGTGGTTGATCGATTCTCTAAAATGGCTCATTTCATACCATGCTCCCGAACGGATGATGCTTCACACATTGCCTCCTTGTTTTTTAGGGAAATTGTGAGACTCCACGGTGTACCAAGAAGCATTGTGTCGGATTGAGATGTCAAGTTCATGAGTTACCTTTGGAAGACACTAATGGCCAAGTTCAACGTCAAGCTTTTGTTCTCGTCATCCTCGCACCCACAAACCGAAGTGGTGAACCTAAGCCTCTCCACACTACTCCGCTTCCTTGTCAAGAAGAATTTGAAGTCATGGGAAGATTACATTCCGCATGCGGAGTTTGCCTACAACTGCGCCAAGCAATCTACAACAATGAGAAGCCCATTCATGGTTGTCTACGAGTTTGAACCACCTACGGCGATTGACCTCCTTCCTCTTCCGCTACATGAGCAAGTAAACATGAACTTCGACAAGCGAGCACCATACATGAAGAAGCTACATGAAGATACAAGGGCAACAATCGAGCAACAAGTTCTTCATCAAGCAGCACGCCTCAACATGACGAAAAAGGCACGGATCTTCAATGAAGGAGACCTAGTGTGGATACATCTTCGCAAGGAAAGTTTCCCTCAAGAAAGAAACTCCAAGCTCAAGCCCCGAGGCGATGGTCCCTTCAAGGTCCTCAAGCGCATCAACGACAACGCCTACGTCATCAACATACCAACATCCAAGTACTTGGTGAGCAACACATTCAATGTGTCCGACCTGATGAGGTCTAAGACCCCGTGTGTGGCCCGATCTCGCGGATTGACTTCGAAACCAAGGGGGAAGATGGGAAAACGTGAGGAACACGAAGAACGCGATGAACACGAGGAACTCCGAGACTCACGCACACACACAACCCGATACACCCGATGCTTACCTTCGTGGCTCGATGGACCACGCCAATAGAATCTCCGAGGAAGAGACACGCGGTAGAATTCCCCGGGGAGAGATTGGAGTTGGAGAGGAAGAACTTGGTGAGGGAGAGAGAGTAGCTTGTACTAGAATCTCACTCAACAAGTTCAAAGTCAACAACTAAGGTGCCTTGATTACAGAGGGATGATACCCAAGGGAGACTAAGCTCAAAGGTAGGTTTGAGTTCAAAACAAGTCTAAAGAGCTAAAGGGGTGCTTGGGGTGCTTATATAGTCTTACAAGGCGTCACAGGCCGAAAAAGTAAGTTCGGGCCGAAAATATAACTTAAGTCGTGCAGGCCGGTCAGGGGGCCGGTCAGACCGGGCCTGTGACCGGGCAGGCCGGTTTCAGACCGGGCCTGTGACCGGGCGGAGACCGGACGAGGCTCCAAGTCCCCTGGATGGCGCCCGGATGTCACGAGCGCGAATCCCGGTTGCTGACCGGGCGGCCCGGTCAGGAGGCCGGTCAGACCGGGCTGTGGACCGGTGATCCGGTCGAGGGCCGGTCTGACCGGGTTCGACCGGCCGTCCGTCTTCTCTTCCTTGCGCTCTTCGGGCGACTTCCTGTCCAGCTCCATGTCCATCTTCGTGTCCATCTTCTTGTCCAGCTGCTCCTCTCCTCCCTTTGACCATGGCGTATCCTCCTCTTGGTGACCTTGATGCTCCTTGTACCTAATGACACATAACACGTCGGCATGAGGTAGCAATCCATCCAAAGGTGTACCAAGATCAAGGGTGGTGAGGAGCGAGTTCACCTCATCATGTAGCGCTTTGACTCGGGCTCGTGTCATCGGTCCACTTGGGGGACTTGTTGGTCTTGGTGTGGAGGTGACTGAAGGCCACCCCGCATCATCTCCCCCCCCTTGGGAAAGAGTCGTCCTCGACTCTTGTTCCTCTTCATCTTCATGATATGGCGACAAGTCCGCAACGTTGAAGGTGTTGCTCACCAAGTACTTGGAGGTGGGGATGTCGATGACGTACGCGTTGTTGTTGATGCGTTTGAGAACCTTGAAGGGGCCATCTCCTCTTGGCTTGAGCTTGGAGTTGCGCTCACGAGGGAACCGTTCCTTCCGGAGGTGGATCCAAACGAGGTCTCCTTCTTGAAATATCCTTTCCTTCTTCTTGGCGTTGAGGCGGGTAGCTTGACGAAGCACATGTTCTTGTATGGTTGCCCTTGTCTCTTCATGTAGTTTCTTCACGTCGGCGGCGCGCTTGGCGAAGTCCATGTTCGTCCGCTCATGAAGGGGAAGTGGTAGTATGTCGAGTGCCGTGAGCGGCTCAAACCCGTAGACGACCATGAAGGGACTCCTTGATGTAGTCGAGTGCTTGGCGCGGTTGTAGGCGAACTCCGCGTGTGGTATGCATTCCTCCCATGACTTCAAGTTTTTCTTCACGAGGATGCGTAGGAGGGTGGAGAGGCTTCGATTGACCACTTCCGTTTGGCCATCCGTTTGCGGGTGCGATGATGATGAGAATAAGAGCTTCACTCCAAACTTTGCCATGAGCGTCTTCCAAAGATAACTCATGAACTTGACGTCTCGATCCGACACAATGCTTTGTGGTACTCCATGTAGGCGAACGATTTCCCTGAAAAACAATGAAGCAATGTGTGAAGCATCGTCGCTCTTATGGCAAGGTATGAAATGAGCCATCTTAGAGAATCTATCCACTACCACGAATATAGAATCATGACCATGCTTAGTGCGAGGCAATCCTAGAACAAAATCCATGCTAATATCGGTCCATGGTGCATATGGAATAGGCAATGGGGTATAAAGACCATAGGGATTGGAGGTAGACTTAGCTTGTAAGCATGTGGTGCACCGGCGGCAAAGGCGCTCGACGTCGCGGTACATTCTTGGCCAATAGTAGTGGGTTGAGAGCATGGCATATGTCTTCTCTCGACCAAAGTGACCCATAAGACCTCCTCCATGTGACTCTTGCAAAAGCAATTTTCGAAGCGAAGACTCGGGAATGCAAATCTTGTTAGCTTTGAACAAATAGCCATCATGCAAATAGAAATCATCCACTCCTCGCTCAACGGAGCACTTCTCAAAAATGGGAGCAAAGAAAGAATCGGAAGGATAGAGTTCTTTGATCTCTTCAAGTCCCAAAACATGAAAATCCAAACGAGTTAGCAAAAGGGTGTTTTTGCGGGAAAGAGCATCCGCCACAACATTGTCCTTGCCCTTCTTGTATTTGATCACATATGGGAAGGACTCAATGAACTCGACCCATTTTGCATGTCGTTTGTTCAAGTTGTGTTAGCTTTTCAAATATTTCAAGGACTCATGGTAGGAATGAATGATAAACTCTTTTGGCCAAAGATAGTGTTGCCAAACTTCAAGAACACGAACCAAAGCGTAGAGCTCCTTGTCATATATAGGATAGTTGAGGCGTGCGCCATCTAACTTCTCACTATAGTATGCCACGGGTTTGCCCTCTTGCATAAGAACACCACCAATACCAAGCCCACTTGCATCACACTCAATCTCAAAAGTTTTTGCAAAATTTGGAAGAACAAGAAGTGGAGCTTCGGTAAGGCGTTTCTTCAACTCATCAAAAGCATTTTGTTGGGCCTTGCCCCAAACAAACGGAACATTCTTCTTGGTAAGCTCATTCAAAGGGCAAGCAATGGTGCTAAAGTCTTTCACAAAGCGGCGGTAAAACCCGGCAAGTCCATGGAAGCTTCGAACTTGGCCAACATTTGTAGGGGTAGGCCAATTATGGATGGCCTCCACCTTGGAAGAATCAACTTCAATCCCATTAGCGGAAACCACAAAACCAAGAAAAACCAATTTGTTTTGAGCAAATGTGCACTTGGGGAGGTTAGCATAAAGCTTTTCATGGCGCAAGATGCACAAGACTTCTCTCACATGTTGCACATGGTCCTCGAGGTTTTTGCTATAAACAAGAATATCATCGAAGTAGACAACCACGCTCTTGCCAATGAGAGGACGCAAGATGTGATTCATGAGGCGCATGAAAGTAGAAGGAGCATTGGAAAGACCGAAAGGCATAACGAGCCATTCATAGAGACCTAGTTTGGTCTTGAATGCCGTTTTCCATTCATCACCAATAGCCATGCGGATTTGATGGTAACCACTGCGCAAATCGATTTTAGAGAAAATCGTGGCACCACTAAGTTCATCAAGCATGTCATCTAAACGCGGAATGGGATGGCGGTAACGGACGGTAATGGCATTGATGGGGCGACAATCCATACACATCCGTTGCGTCTCATCCGGTTTAGGCACAAGAATCACGGGAACCGCACAAGGGCTAAGGCTTTCTCGGACGTACCCTTTGGCGAGGAGATCTTGAATTTGGCGGTTGATCTCCTTGGTTTCTTCGGGATTGGTGCGGTAGGCGGCACGGTTTGGTAGCGGAGCGCCGGGTATGAGGTCGATGCGATGTTCTATGCCTCGGAGTGGTGGTAGTCCATGAGGGAGCTCGTCGGGGAAGACGTCTTGAAATTCCTGCAAAAGAGACAACAAAGACGGAGGAATGTTGGTTAAGTCGTTAGTCGCCGACGAGGGTCCCTTGCATATGAGCACATAGTGCAATATGGTGGATGGGTTCTCTTGGAGCTCTCTCCACTCACTCTTGGTGGCTAGAAGGACACTCTTGGGCTCACTCATATATGGCTTGTGGCGCTCACTCTCTTTGTGGTGGGTCGCTCCCTCTCCTCTCATCTCACTATGGGTGCGGAGTTGTGCCCTCGCTAAAGCCTTCGCATTATCCGCGATGATTTGGCTAGGAGTCATCGGGCGCAACTCGAACTTCTTGTCGTTGACCTTGAAGGTGTATATGTTGGAGAGTCCATCATGTATAGCCTTCTTGTCATATTGCCAAGGGCGGCCAAGCAACATGTGGCACACCGTCATGGGTACCACGTCACACTCGATGGTATCCTCATAAGGGCCGATCTTGAAGTTGACGGTGACGGTATGTTGTATCTTGACGTTGCCCTTGTCACTCAACCATTGGATATGGTAAGGGTGAGGATGCTTGCGGAGAGTGAGGTGGAGCTTCTCACACAACTCGGTGCTCGCAAGGTTATGGCAACTTCCACCATCTATGATGACCTTGATCGACTTGCCACCAATTCCGGCACGGGTTTGGAAGATGTTGCACCGTTGTTCTTCCATATCATGAGGTTGTGTGGTTAGCACCCTTGTGACCACAAGTGAGGGACTTGGGTCATGTTCACATAAGAGAGGATCTTCTCCACTTCCTTGCTCATAAGCTTCTTCACTTTCCACGGCGGCTTGCACAAGGGCTTCATATTCATCTTCATCAAGAGTCTCGATGTCACCATTCTCCATAGTGATCATGACCTTGGTGTTCTTGCACTCAAACGATTTGTGACCTTGGGTGCCACACTTGAAGCAAGTGACACTAGAGGGTCCCGTGGATGCCTTAGAGGAGGCGGTGGAGGAGACCGTTTGCTTCATGCGACTTTGGATAGTCGGCTTCTTGGAAGGTGTAGAGGATGCGTCGGCCTTGGCACTTGTAGCATAAGGAGTTGATGTAGTAGGAGGAGTCGATGTAGCGAGCTTGGAGGAGAAATAGGACTTGGCCTTGGAGTACTTGATGTCCTCAATCACTTGGCGCTCGGCCTTCGATGCTTGGTGGACTAACTCAACCATGTTGGAGTAGGGTTGGAACTCGACAATCCTCTTGATAGGATAATTAAGGCCATTGAAGAAGCGGGCAATGGTTTGTTCCTCGGACTCTTGGATGTTGGCTCGCATCATAGTGAGCTCCATCTCCTTGTAGAACTCCTCAACGGTCTTGGTGCCTTGCTTCAACTTTTGGAGCTTGTTGAAGAGGTCGGTCATGTAGTGTGCGGGGACAAAGCGAGCATGCATCTCCTTCTTCATATCTTCCCAAGTGTCAATAGGAGGTTCACCCTTTTCTTCTCGAAGAGTGAGGACTTGCTCCCACCAAGTGTTGGCGTAGTCTTCAAACTCGAGTGATGCCATAGCCACTTTCTTGGCACCGGAGTAGTTGTGGATGCGGAAGATCTTGTCCACCTTGAGTGCCCATGAGAGGTAGGCCTCGGCATCTTCTTCTCCTTTGAACTTTGGCATGGTGAACTTGAGTCTTCCAAACATGTTCTCTTCATCCTCCAAGGTTCTTCTACGAGGAGGGGCGACTTCCTCTCTTGCGGCTAGAGGTGGAATAGGAGGTCTTCTACGGCCAACCATAGCATTGGGTTGGCGTTGGAGTTGAACACTTGCTTCGCTTGGTTCACGGTGAGGATGTGGTTGAAGATCTTGTCGCGGTTGAGGACGATGCTCAATGTTGGGTCTCTCATCTTGATCATGGTGAAGCTCTCCTCGTCCACGTTGGTCATGGCGAGGGTGGCGATGAAGATCGCGCCGAGGTGGCTCTTGAGGATCTTGGTCTTGGGGATGGCCATCACGCCCATGGTGGGCATGGCGATCCGCTTGGTGACGATCTTGTGGAAGGTCTTGAGCTTGTGGAGGACGCTCATGTGGACGAGCATGGCGATGTATTTCTCCACGCCTAGAGTTGGAGCGAGAGTCTTCATGACGAGCATGTGAGCGATGAGGTCGATGATGGTCTTCATGCCTTGAAGAAGAGCTTGGGGACGAAAGGCCACCATGAGAGTAATGGTCTTCATGCCTTGAGGAAGAGCTTGAAGAAGAGGAAGTAGAGCGGTGTCGACGATGGCGACCCAAGTTGGTGATGGCGCGCTCGAGGCTATCCATGCGCCGCTCCATGTTGGCATCATTGGCCGCCATTTGGCCATTCAAGTTGTCCGTAGCTTCACGAAGAAGGGCCAAGTCGTGGTTCACGGTGGAGAAGTTGTGAGCCACTTCATCGTATTGCTCATCGATGCGCGTCTCGAAGAGGGAGAGTTGCTCCTTGAACTCTTGTCGTTGCGTCCATAGGTTGTGTTGAGTAGCCAACCTCTCGGTGTTGCGAAGGATCTCTTCATCCCTATTGGTATCTCCGTTCCTATCCATGATGCAAAGACAAGAACTATGTTGTGTATGTTAGTGGAAGGAGACTACCTCGTACCCTTACCAAGGTAAGATAGTATTGAGGCAATCCACCAAACCGAAAGCAAGATCAAGTGTATCGGGAACACACGCAAAAGCTAGCAAATATGGTGTTAGGCGAGTGTTGTGGAAAGCCAAAAGACAAATCCAAGATCGAGTATGTTGTCAAAAGTGGGTGAGGTCCAAAAATCCAAATGTCAATGTGAAGATCACTATGAACACGGAAAAAGTTGTGGAACACACACACGAGATAAGCGGGGTTAGTGCAACCAAAAGTGAGCGGAAAAGTGTATGTATAAGTGCTCGGTGTCACACTAACACAAGGAGAGACAAAGCTTTGGTTGCAAAGGAAGAGACAACAAGATTCACACGTGGCCTCTCTTCTCCTATCTCTCTTTGCTTAAAAGCTTTTTCTCTTTTGTATATGGCGGCACGTGCACTCGTTTGTATCTTTGGTGGCACGTGGACACTTTGTATGTATGGGCGTATGGATGTATGGATGTATGGATGTATGGTGCTACTCGCACTCTTTTTGTGTTTTTTTGGGGCTTTTTGACGCACTATGTTAGCGTTAGCCTCGCTTTTGCTATCTTGCCACACGAGTGTTTGCTTGGGTGCCTTACTCAACGCGACACACACACCTCACAATGCGGGGCCACGTGCAATGTCTCGCAACACTAAACAAGCAATGCTCGATGGGATAGATCGCAAAAGGAAAAGGGGTTACAAGGTGACCTGCAAGTTATACCTGCGATGATGGTGGTGGTGGTGGTGGTGGTGGTGGAGATCGCCGGAAGACGAGGTCGAAGGAGTGGCGTTGCGTCGCCCGGTCGGAGGCCCGGTTGGACCGGCTAGGACCGGCCCGGCCGGTTGTATGGCCGGTCGACCGGATTCTGGACCGGACCGGCCGGTCAGAGTCCCGGTTGACCGGTGCTCAACCGGATCGCGCGATTTCTCTCTCCTGTTCTTCACGAAAACCAAGCCAAATCGACCAAATCGAAGGGAAACGATGGAATTGGAGGCTAAAAGTTGGGGAAATAGTAGATCAAGCACAACAACACCAGATCCACGGACCAAAACCACTCAAAACGCAACCAAATCACAGATCGGTCAAGAGGCAATTTAGGGCTATTTTTGGGGATTTTTTGGAAAATTTTCTAGGGACGAAATCGGGTGGGTGGGAGGTCGAATCCGCGGTAACCAAGAGCTGCTGATACCATATGATGAGGTCTAAGACCCCGTGTGTGGCCCGATCTCGCGGATTGACTTCGAAACCAAGGGGGAAGATGGGAAAACGCGAGGAACACGAAGAACGCGATGAACACGAGGAACTCCGAGACTCACGCACACACACAACCCGATACACCCGATGCTTACCTTCGTGGCTCGATGGACCACGCCAATAGAATCTTCGAGGAAGAGACACGCGGTAGAATTCCCCGGGGAGAGATTGGAGTTGGAGAGGAAGAACTTGGTGAGGGAGAGAGAGTAGCTTGTACTAGAATCTCACTCAACAAGTTCAAAGTCAACAACTAAGGTGCCTTGATTACAGAGGGATGATACCCAAGGGAGACTAAGCTCAAAGGTAGGTTTGAGTTCAAAACAAGTCTAAAGAGCTAAAGGGGTGCTTGGGGTGCTTATATAGTCTTACAAGGCGTCACAGGCCGAAAAGGTAAGTTCGGGCCGAAAATATAACTTAAGTCGTGCAGGCGGTCGGGGGCCGGTCGACCGGGCTGTGGACCGGGCAGGCCGGTTTCAGACCGGGCTGTGGACCGGCGGAGACCGGACGAGGCTCCAAGTCCCCCGGATGGCGCCCGGATGTCACGAGCGCGAATCCCGGTTGCCGACCGGCGGTCTGGTCAGAGGCCTGGCCGACCGGGCTGTGGACCGGGTGATCCGGTCAGGGGGCCGGTCTGACCGAGTTCTGGACCGGCCGTCCGTCTTCTCTTCCTTGCGCTCTTCGGGCGACTTCCTGTCCAGCTCCATGTCCATCTTCGTGTCCATCTTCTTGTCCAGCTGCTCCTCTCCTCCCTTTGACCATGGCGTATCCTCCTCTTGGTGACCTTGATGCTCCTTGTACCTAATGACACATAACACGTCGGCATGAGGTAGCAATCCATCCAAAGGTGTACCAAGATCAAGGGTGGTGAGGAGCGAGTTCACCTCATCATGTAGCGCTTTGACTCGGGCTCGTGTCATCGGTCCACTTGGGGGACTTGTTGGTCTTGGTGTGGAGGTGACTGAAGGCCACCCCGCATCACGACCTCTCACCCTATCATGGCGATGAGGAGAACATCGAGTCGAGGACGACTCTTTCCCAAGGGTGGGGAGATGATACGGGGTGGCCTTCGGACACCGCCACCTCAAGACCGACAAGCCCTCCTCGTGGTCCAATGAAACGAGCTCGAGCCCAAGCCCTACACCAAGAGGTGAATTCGCTCCTTTCCACGTATGCTTTTGATGCCCCTTTGGATGGCTTGCTACTTCATGCAAATACCCTATGTTCAATCAGGTACATCGACCAAGACGCGAGCCATGGAGACCAAGCCAATTGAGAGGGAGCTGGAAATGATGAAGATGGAGCTACAGCGCCCAGGCCGAAACTTCCGCCCCCTAGGACCGGAACTTCCGGCCAGATGCCTTCTAGATGCCTTCCAGCGCCCAGAGAAATGGATCAAGCCGGAACTTCCGCCCCGAGGGACCGGAACTTCCGCCCACCGGAACTTCCGCCCAAGTTCCGCCCTACTTCCGGAATTGCGCCAAAACGCCCCTGGATGTTAGTGCGAGGAAATGGGCAAATTCCGGAACAAGGCCGGAAGTTGGCCGGAACTTCCGCCCCGACCGGAACTTCCGGCCCACAAGACCGGAACTTCCACCCATGACCGGAACTTCCGCCCAGGACGACCGGAACTTCCGCCCCATCGAACTTCAGCACAACAGCACTTTCCACGTGTAACTTATCCCTTCGCCCCCACCTATAAATAGCCTTGTTGGCTCAGATCTGAGATTAGACTTGATGTGAAATTAAACCTGAGCTTAGCTCACCCTTGTGGGAACCCTACCTAGATCTTTGATCTTGTACCCACCCGGGCTCCTTATCGACTCGTGAAGTTCTCTTTGGTGACTTCTACCATTTGTTTGATCTTTTGCTTGCACTTCTACCTATTTGGTCTTTTTCTTGCACTTCTA
Source organism: Lolium perenne (assembly GCF_019359855.2). Classification (NCBI taxonomy): domain Eukaryota; kingdom Viridiplantae; phylum Streptophyta; class Magnoliopsida; order Poales; family Poaceae; genus Lolium; species Lolium perenne. Next base: position 134,075,466 of record NC_067245.2, read on the forward strand.
TCAACCTTCCAGTCTTTTCACCCTTCTAGATCTCTCGAGCTTCGATTTGTCGATCTCTTTGCGGGACTTCTACCGGAAGGTCTTTTCCTGCAACCTCTATCGAGTTGGTGGTTCGGGCCAACGAGGGAAAACCGATTATGTGCGTGTGTGTGTTGTATCCCCACGATTCCCCTCGCGTTCTTCGTGTTCATCGCGTTCATCCACCTCCCCCACGAATTCCACCCAAATCCGTGAAGATCGGGCACATCCTTGGCTTAGCCCTTATCACTTCTTGTACTTGTTGTTGTCGTTCTTGTTCTTCAAGTGCTTGATGTTCATGGCGGATACGCTGTTGTTCTCTTGCTCGAACTAGCTCTTGATCATGTCGAAGGCGTTCTTGCTCTTGTTCGAATTGAACATGGAGATTCTCTTATTGAAGGCGCTCTTCTTCAAGGCGTTGATGTTCTTGGACAAGTCGAAGTCGAGCTTGCTCCGCTTCTTGAGCTTGTTGGTGAAGCACTTGAGCATCCACATTATGGTGGCGTGGGTCTTCATTGGAATCATGGTGAGACGGTGTAGGAGCTCGTGACCTTGAACTATGAGAGCGCGAAGACCTTGAGTAGTGTCTTCTATTTTCTTGACGGTTTAGTGTATGAAGGATATTGTTCAACGCCGTCTTCATTTCTCTTGTCTCTTGACCTTGTATGGCGAGTGTTGCTTTCAACTCGTTGCCTTGAGCTTCAATCTTCTCATTGAGGTCTTGAACTTGGTTGTTGAGGTCTATCCTTTGCACTTGAGCTCTTTCTTCATAGCGGATGTTGGTATCTTTCATCATTGCTTCAAATTCATTGAGCTTGGCATGGACGTCTTGAGTAGCTATCCAATGTTGGTGCCACGTCATCGGTAGTTGGTTCCCTTCTCCACTAGACATGGTTACACTAAAACAAGAACTATGTGGTGGGTGGTTAGGAAAAACTACCAAAAGTGTCAAAACTTGCAAACCAAAATCGAAAAGGTGTTTCAAGTCAGAGGACAACCGATATGTATGCACACACACAAAACAAAAACTCTATATGGTGTTAGGTATGGATGTGGGAAGCCAAATGGAAGAACCAAACGAAGAGTCTATTGTCAAAAATGGGTAAGATCCAAAAGTCACAAGTCAAAGGCGGTGATCACAAAAGGCATACACAAGGAGGAACACACGCGTGGGACAAAATGGGGTTAGCGCGACTTATGAAAATGAGCACGAACAAAAATGGTCCTAACGAAGACTACTAGCTCGATGTCACACTAACGCAAGAGAGACCGTGGCTTGGTTGCAAAATTGAGAAGCAATAAGATTTGCGCAAGACGCCTCTCTTCTCTTTTCTCTCTTTTGCTTATAAGCTTTGGACTCTTTTGTGTATAGGTGTCACTCACACTCTTTTGCTTTTTGTTTTTGTATTTTTCTTTCTTTTTCTCACTATGCAAGGATACTACTATCTATGTAAGTATGTCACACTTCTTTTGCTTATCTTTTCACACGAGCTTGCTTCGTCGCTTTGCTCAACACACGCACACCCTCACGGTCGGGACGCTTGCGCAATGCTTCGCAACACTAGAAAGCCACTCTCGATAGGAAAGGTACGCAAAAGAGGCTAGGGCTACAAGTTAGGGGACAAGTTATACCACTTGATGATGGTGGCCGATGACCTTGAACTTGCTATGGTGGTTGATGAGGTCTAAGACCCCGTGTGTGGCCCGATCTCGCGGATTGACTTCGAAACCAAGGGGAGAGATGGGAGAACGCGAGGAACACGAAGAACACGACGAACACGAGGAACTCCGAGACTCACGCACGCACACCAACCCGATACACCCGATGCTTACCTCCGTGGCTCGATGGACCACGCCAATAGAATCTCCGAGGAAGAGGCACGTGGCAGAATTCTCGGAGAGAGATTGGGGTTGGAGAGGAAGAGCTTGGTGAGGGAGAGAGAGTAACTAGTACTAGAATCTCACTCAACAAGATCAAAGTCAACAACCAAGGTGCCTTGATTACAGAGGGATGATACCCAAGGGAGACTAAGCTCAAAGGTAGGTTTGAGTTCAAAACAAGTCTAAAGAGTAAAGGAGGGGTCCCATCTACTTATAAAGGCACACATGGCCAGCAAGGGCGAACAGGTACGCGAATGGATAAGTTAAGGCAGTTTGGTGGGGCATTCCCGTCAGATCCGGTTTGGGTCCGGTCTGACCGGGCCTGTGACCGGGCTGTCCGGTCATGGGTCCGGTCGACCGGGCGCAAACCGGGAATCTGCGAAGAATCCGGTCCGGGTCCGGTCGTCGTCCCGCATTTAGGAGCTGGCCCGGTTTGCGCCCGGTTGATCGGGCCTATGACCGGGGCGTCCGGTTGTAGGTCCGGTCTGACCGGGTCCTGGACCGGCCAGCGTCTGTCTCTTCCTTGGAGCGCTTCGTGCGACGTCGGCTTCGGCTTCATGATCATCTCCATGTCCAGTTGCTTCTCTCCCTCACTTGACCTTGGCTTGTCCTCCTCTCCGGGGTCTTGATGCGCCTTGTACCTAATGACACATAGCACGTCGGCATGAGGTAGCAATCCATCCAAAGGGGTACCAAGATCAAGGGTGGTGAGGAGCGAGTTCACCTCATCATGTAGAGCTTTGACTCGGGCTTGTGTCTTCGGTCCACTTGGGGGACTTGTTGGTCTTGGTGTAGCGACGTCGGTGACCGGGGCTACATCATCTCCCCCCCCTTGGGAAAGAGTCGTCCTCGACTCTTGCACCTCTTCATCTCCATGATAGGGCGACAAGTCCGAGACGTTGAACGTGTTGCTCACCAAGTACTTTGATGTCGGTATGTCGATGACGTAAGCGTTGTTGTTGATGCGTTTGAGGACCTTGAAGGGGCCATCTCCTCTTGGCTTGAGCTTGGAGTTGCGCTCATGAGGGAACCTTTCCTTCCGGAGGTGGATCCAAACGAGGTCTCCTTCTTCGAATATTCTTGCCTTCTTCTTGGCGTTGATGCGGTTGGCTTGACGAAGAACATGTTCTTGTATGGTTGCCCTTGTCTCTTCATGTAGTTTCTTGACGGCGGCGGTGCGCTTGTCGAAGTCCATGTTGATGCGCTCGTGGAGGGGAAGCGGAAGTATGTCGAGTGCTGTGTAAGGTTCGAAGCCATAGACGACCATGAAGGGGCTCCTTGACGTAGTCTTGTGCTTGGAGCGGTTGTAGGCGAACTCCGCGTGAGGAAGGCACTCCTCCCATGACTTCAAGTTCTTCTTCACGAGGATGCGCAGGAGGGTGGAGAGGCTTCGATTGACCACTTCCGTTTGGCCATCCGTTTGCGGGTGCGATGATGATGAGAACAAGAGTTTCACTCCAAACTTCGCCATGAGCGACTTCCAAAGATAACTCATGAACTTGACGTCTCGATCCGGCACAATGCTTTGCGGTACTCCATGTAGGCGGACAATTTCCCTGAAAAACAATGAAGCAATGTGTGAAGCATCGTCGCTCTTATGGCAAGGTATGAAATGAGCCATCTTAGAGAATGTATCCACTACAACAAAGATGGAATCATGACCATGCTTAGTGCGAGGCAAGCCTAGAACAAAATCCATGCTAATATCGGTCCATGGTGCATAAGGAATAGGCAATGGAGTGTAAAGACCATAAGGGTTGGATGTAGACTTAGCTTGTAAGCAAGTGGTGCACCGGCGGCAAAGGCGTTCCACATCTCGCTTCATCTTTGGCCAATAGTAATGAGTGGAGAGCATCGCAAGTGTCTTATCACGGCCAAAGTGACCCATAAGACCTCCTCCATGAGACTCTTGCAAAAGCAATTTTCGAAGCGAAGACTCGGGAATGCAAATCTTGTTAGCTTTAAACAAATAGCCATCATGCAAATAGAAATCATCTACTCCTCGTTCAACGGAGCACTTCTCAAATATGGGAGCAAAGAAAGAATCGGAAGGATAGAGTTCTTTGATCTCTTCAAGTCCCAAGACATGAACATCCAAACGAGTAAGCAAAAGGGTGTTTTTGCGGGAAAGAGCATCCGCCACAACATTGTCCTTGCCCTTCTTGTATTTGATCACATATGGGAAGGACTCAATGAACTCGACCCATTTTGCATGTCGTTTGTTCAAGTTGTGTTGGCTTTTCAAATATTTCAAGGACTCATGGTCGGAATGAATGATAAACCCTTTTAGCCAAAGATAGTGTTGCCAAACTTCAAGAACACGAACCAAAGCGTAGAGCTCCTTCTCATATATAGGATAGTTGAGGCGTGCGCCATCTAACTTCTCACTATAGTATGCCACGGGTTTGCCCTCTTGCATAAGGACACCACCAATACCAAGCCCACTTGCATCACACTCAATCTCAAAAGTTTTTGCAAAATTTGGAAGAACAAGAAGGGGAGCTTCGGTAAGGCGTTTCTTCAACTCATCAAAAGCATTTTGTTGGGCCTTGCCCCAAACAAACGGAACATTCTTCTTGGTAAGCTCATTCAAAGGGCAAGCAATGGTGCTAAAATCTTTCACAAAGCGGCGGTAAAACCCGGCAAGTCCATGGAAGCTTCGGACTTGACCGACATTTGTAGGAGTAGGCCAATTGTGGATGGCCTCTACCTTGGAAGAATCAACTTCAATCCCATTAGCGAAAACCACAAAGCCAAGGAAAACCAATTTGTTTTGAGAAAATGTGCATTTAGGGAGGTTAGCATAAAGCTTTTCATGTCGCAAGATGCACAAGACCTCTCTCACATGTTGCACATGGTCCTCGAGGTTTTTGCTATAAATAAGAATATCATCGAAGTAGACAACCACGCTCTTGCCAATGAGAGGACGCAAGATGTGATTCATGAGGCGCATGAAAGTAGATGGAGCATTGGAAAGACCGAAAGGCATAACGAGCCATTCATAGAGACCGAGTTTGGTCTTGAATGCCATTTTCCATTCATCACCAATAGCCATGCGGATTTGATGGTAGCCACTACGCAAATCGACTTTAGAGAAAATCGTGGCACCACTAATTCATCAAGCATGTCATCTAAACGCGGAATGGGATGGCGGTAACGGACAGTAATGGCATTGATGGGGCGACAATCCATACACATCCGTTGCGTCTCATCCGGTTTAGGCACAAGAATCACGGGAACCGCACAAGGGCTAAGGCTTTCGCGGACGTACCCTTTGGCGAGGAGATCTTGTATTTGGCGTTGTATCTCCTTTGTTTCTTCGGGGTTGGTGCGGTAGGCGGCACGGTTTGGGAGCGGAGCGCCGGGTATGAGGTCGATGCGGTGTTCTATGCCTCGGAGTGGTGGCAGTCCATGAGGGAGCTCGTCGGGGAAGACATCTTGAAATTCCTGCAAAAGAGACAACAAAGACGGAGGAATGTTGGTTAAGTCGTTAGTCGCCGATGAGGGTCCCTTGCATATGAGCACATAGTGCAATATGGTGGATGGGTTCTCTTGGAGCTCTCTCCACTCACTCTTGGTGGCTAGAAGGACACTCTTGGACTCACTCATATATGGCTTGTGGCGCTCACTATCTTTGTGGTGGGTCGCTCCCTCTCCTCTCATCTCACTATGGTGGGTGCGGAGTTGTGCCCTCGCTAAAGCCTTCGCATTATCCGCGATGATTTGGCTAGGAGTCATCGGGCGCAACTCAAACTTCTTGTCGTTGACCTTGAAGGTGTATGTGTTGGAGAGTCCATCATGTATGGCCGTCTTGTCATATTGCCAAGGGCGGCCAAGCAACATGTGGCACACCGTCATGGGTACCACGTCACACTCGATAGTGTCCTCATAAGGTCCAACCTTGAAAGTGACGGTGACGGTATGTTGTATCTTGACGTTGCCCTTGTCACTCAACCATTGGATATGGTAAGGGTGAGGATGCTTGCGGAGAGTGAGGTTGAGCTTCTCACACAACTCGGTGCTTGCAAGGTTATGGCAACTTCCACCGTCTATGATGACCTTGATCGACTTGCCACCAATTCCGGCACGAGTTTGGAAGATGTTGCACCGTTGTTCTTCCATAGCGTGAGGTTGTGTGGTTAGCACCCTTGTGACCACAAGTGAGGGACTTGGGTCATGCTCACATAAGAGAGGGTCTTCTCCACTTTCTTGCTCATAAGCTTCTTCACTTTCCACGGCGGCTTGCACAAGGGCTTCATATTCATCCTCATCAAGCGTCTCGATGTCACCATTCTCCATGGTGATCGTAACCTTGGTGTTCTTGCACTCAAACGATTTGTGGCCTTGGGTGCCACACTTGAAGCAAGTGACACTAGAGGGTCCCGTGGATGCCTTAGAGGAGGCGGTGGAGGAGACCGTTTGCTTCATGCGACTTCGGATAGTCGGTTTCTTGGATGGAGTAGAGGACACGTCGGCCTTGGCACTTGTAGCATGAGGAGTTGATGTAGTAGGAGGAGTTGATGTAGCGAGCTTGGAGGAGAAATAGGTCTTGGCCTTGGAGTACTTGATGTCCTCAATCACTTGGCGCTCGGCCTTCGATGCTTGGTGGACCAACTCAACCATGTTGGAGTATGGTTGGAACTCGACGATCCTCTTGATGGGGTAATTGAGGCCATTGAAGAAACGAGCAATGGTTTGGTCTTCGGACTCTTGGATGTTGGCTCGCATCATAGTGAGCTCCATCTCCTTGTAGAACTCCTCAACGGTCTTTGTGCCTTGCTTCAACTTTTGGAGCTTGTTGAAGAGGTCGGTCATGTAGTGCGTTGGAACAAAGCGAGCATGCATCTCATTCTTCATCTCTTCCCAAGTGTCAATTGGAGGGTCACCCTTTTCTTCCCTAAGAGTGAGTACTTGCTCCCACCAAGTGTTTGCATAATCCTCGAACTCAAGAGACGCCATAGTCACTTTCTTGGCACCAGAGTAGTTGTGGATGCGGAATATCTTGTCCACCTTGAGTGCCCATGAGAGATATGCCTCGGCATCTTCTTCACCCTTGAACTTCGGCATGGTGAACTTGAGTCTTCCAAACATGTTTTCTTCATCCTCCAAGTTTCTTCTACGAGGAGGGGCGCCTTCATCTCTTGCGGCTAGAGGAGGAATAGGAGGTCTTCTACGGCCAACCATAGCATTGGGTTGGCGTTGGAGGTGCACACTTGCTTCACTTGGTTCACGGTGAGGATGTGGTTGAAGATCTTGTCGTGGTTGTTGACGATGCTCAAGGTTGGGTCTCTCATCTTGATCATGGTGTGGCTCTCCTCGTCCACGTTGGTCATGGCGAGGGTGGCGGCGGAGATCTCGCCGAGGTTGATCTTGAGGACCTTGGTCTTGGGGTTGGCCGTCACGCCCATGGTGGGCATGGCGATCCGCTTGGTGACGATCTTGTTGAAGGACTTGGTCTTGTGGAGGACGCTCATGAGGACGAGCATGGCGATGTATTTCTCCACGCCTAGAGTTGGAGCGGGAGTCTTCATGACGAGCTTGTGGGCGATGAGGTCGATGATGGTCTTCATGCCTTGAGGAAGAGCTTGAGGACGAAAGGCCACCATGAGAGTAATAGTCTTGTGGCGAGCTTGACGAAGATGAAGTAGAGCGGTGATAGGGCAAAGGTGGCCGATCTTTCGATGAGACGAGGATAATTCGATTTGTTGGTGGAGTTCGTGCTTGACGATCCGACTACACGTGCAAAGCTCGTGCGCGAATGCAATCGCTAGGACAATCTCCGGGAGTTACTGATCTTGCGGGAGCACGATCAGCCTGACCAGCGAGGGTCTTAATTCCTACCTGAAATCGAGAACAAGTAAGAACTAATAATGCAATCAGAATATTGCGGATATAGATGAAAGCTTTATTGAAAAGGTGGGATTCCGAATAGTCGGTCTTGTTCTGGGCGTTGGCCTCAAAAGAAGTACACGAGAGTTGCAGCAATGGCTAACTTTTAGTCTAATCAAAATCCAAGTTCTAATGACGGCTACGGAGGGATATATATGGGGGAAGTCAAGGGATTTTCGTCCAACCAGCTAGGGTTGGCCAAAAACACCCCTAAATGGGCCTTCCTCCACTTATATGGCCTCTTAAAATCCCCTAAAATACCTAATCCGAAAATACATGGGCCTGGCCCATTAAATAAGGTGACGCAGCACCAATAATAACTCTTGGACGAATTTTATGATGGGGAAACTTGTAGAATTCGTCCAAGCATCGTTGCTCCATTATGATGGCTTCAAAGTTCTGAAATCTCCACTTGCGGCGTCATCTTCAATCCTCAAACGCTTGCTGCCATCTCCTCCATGCGTGATCATGCTCCAATGCTTGTCCTCCTCATCCATGCTTGGTCCATCATTCCTAAGAGTAACAAACATATCTGATTTAGGCAGCATCATATTCTCATGTATGTGAGGAATAGTTCCAAGAAACGAAAGTACCTGATAGTTAAGTTGTTTGGCACGAGCTCGAGTGATTGGTCCTTGTATTTGTGTGGCTGTAGGTACAGCGGTTGTATCAAGAGATGGGATGTCCTCATCATGCCCCCCTTCTTGAATTGAAGTCGTCCTCGACGAAAGCTCCTCTTCTTCACCAAAGTAAGGCTTCAAATCTGCAATGTTAAATGTAGGACTAACCGGACCCAATTCTGCAGGAAGCTCAAGTTTATACATTATCATTTATTTTCTCTAACACCTTAAAAGGACCAGCAGCGCGGGGCATTAGTTTAGACTTGCGCAATTCAGGAAAACGATCTTTGCGCAAATGCAACCAAACAAGATCACCAACATCAAACACAACATGCTTTCTTCCTCTATCCCCAGCAATTTTATACTTAGCATTCATGCGTGCTATGTTGTCTTTAGTAGTCTCATGCAATTTTAGTATCAATTCAGCACGGTCTGTAGCATCCAAATTATTTTGCACAGAAGATGGTAAAGGCAACAAATCAATAGGTGCACGTGGTACAAAACCATAAACAATCTCAAATGGGCACATCTTAGTGGTAGAATGCAGCGAACGATTGTAAGCAAATTCAACATGAGGTAAACATTCTTCCCACAATTTTAAGTTCTTTTTCAAAATAGCCCGCAGCATAGTAGACAAAGTTCTATTTACTACTTCAGTTTGTCCATCAGTTTGGGGATGACATGTAGTACTAAACAGCAATTTAGTCCCCAACTTAGCCCATAAACATCTCCAAAAGTGGCTAAGAAATTTAGTATCACGATCAGAAACAATAGTATTTGGCACACCATGTAAACGCACAATTTCGCGAAAGAACAAATCAGCAACATGTGTAGCATCATCAGTTTTGTGACATGGAATAAAGTGTGCCATCTTAGAAAACCTATCCACAACAACAAAGATACTATCCCTCCCCTTCTGTGTACGAGGCAAACCCAAAACGAAATCCATAGAAATATCCTCCCACGGTACACTAGGAACAGGAAGAGGCATATATAAACCATGTGGATTAAGTCGAGACTTAGCTTTTTGACATGTAGTGCAGCGTGCCACAAATCTCTCAACATCTCGACGCATACGTGGCCAAAAGAAGTGTGCAGCAAGTACATCCTCCGTCTTCTTCACACCGAAATGACCCATCAATCCTCCTCCATGCGCCTCCTGTAACAACAAAAGACGAACGGAACCATCTGGGATGCATAGCTTGTTAGCACGGAACACAAATCCATCATTGAGGACGAATTTGTTCCATGTTCTACCATCTTTACAATTCAGCAACACATCGTTAAAATCAGCATCAAGCAAGTATTGTTCCTTTATGGTTTCTAATCCAAAAATCTTGAAGTCAAGTTGAGATAGCATAGTATAACGGCGCGACAAAGCATCAGCAATAACATTATCTTTACCCTTTTTGTGTTTGATAACATAAGGAAAAGACTCTATAAACTCAACCCACTTTGCATGGCGACGATTCAACTTAGCTTGACTACGAATATGCTTCAAAGATTCATGATCTGAATGTATAACAAATTCTTTAGGCCATAAATAATGTTGCCAAGTTTCTAATGTCCGAACCAGCGCATATAATTCTTTATCATAAGTAGAATAGTTCAGACTAGGCCCACTCAATTTTTCACTAAAATATGCAACAGGTTTGCCCTCTTGTAATAACACACCTCCCAAACCAATTCCACTAGCATCACATTCAAGCTCAAAAGTCTTATTGAAATCAGGAAGTTGGAGTAATGGAGCATGTGTTAACTTATCTTTCAGAATCATGAAGGCGTCTTGTTGTGCATCGCCCCACACAAAGGGCACATCCTTCTTGGTAAGCTCATTCAGCGGCGCAGCAATGGATCCAAAATCTTTCACAAAGCGCCTATAGAAGCCAGCGAGGCCAAGAAAACTCCTCACTTGTGTGACCGCCTTTGGCAGCGGCCAGCTCTCAATTGCCTCAATCTTGGCTGGATCAACTTCAATTCCCTGCGCAGTAACAACATAGCCAAGAAACGCAACTCGATTGGTGCAAAAGGTGCACTTCTCAAGATTACCATACAAACGTGCATCACGTAACGCATTGAAAACAGCACGTAAATGATCCAAATGTTCCTCCAAAGATTTGCTATAAATCAGAATATCATCAAAGTATACCACCACAAAACGTCCAATAAAAGCACGTAAAACTTCGTTCATCAGTCTCATGAAAGTACTAGGTGCATTAGTTAAACCAAAGGGCATTACTAACCACTCATATAAGCCGAACTTAGTTTTAAACGCTGTTTTCCATTCATCTCCTAATTTCATACGAATCTGGTGGTAACCACTACGCAAATCAACTTTAGAGAACATAACAGAACCACTCAATTCATCAAGAATATCATCTAAACGAGGTATTGGATGACGGTATCGAATGGTAATATTATTAATAGTTCTACAATCAGTACACATGCGTGAAGAACCATCCTTCTTAGGTACCAAGATAATAGGAACAGCACATGGGCTAAGAGACTCACGAATGTAACCTTTATCTTGGAGAACCTGAATTTGTCGCTGAATCTCTTTTGTCTCTTCAGGATTGGTACGGTATGGTGCACGGTTGGGCAGCGACGCTCCTGGAATCAAGTCAATCTGGTGTTCTATGCCACGGATAGGTGGTAGTCCAGGGGGAACATCTTGTGGGAACACATCAATGAATTCCTGCAAAAGGTTAGCAACCGCAGGTGGAAAAGAAGGAGGCATATCCTCAAATGAAAACAGAACTTCTTTGCAAATGATAGCATAGCATTGAGTAGTATCCACATCAAGTTCAGCAATATCAGATTTGCTAGCAAGCAAACAAGGATTTTTCAAACGAATTTCAGTAGCATGGTTCGAATCAGATTTAGTATTAGTCTTATGTGGAACAAAATCTGCAGCAACAATCTGATTCTCACTCTTAAGTTTCTCCTCGCTTTTTACTCTACTAGCTCTAGCAAGATCATCTTTTAGTATTTGTTCAGGAGTCATAGGTTTGAGACCAATTTTCTTTCCATCATGCATAAGAGAATACTGATTAGTTTTACCATTATGAACAGATTCTCTATCAAATTGCCAAGGTCTACCAAGTAACAAAGAACAAGCTTGCATAGGTACAACATCACAATCCACAAAATCAGAATATGTACCAATAGTAAAATGCACACGTGTAGTTCTTGTTACCTTGAGCTTCCGAGAGCTCTCAAACCATTGAATGTAGTATGGATGTGTGCGCTGTCTTGTAGGGAGAGAAAGCTTCTCTACCATATCAACGCTAGCCAGATTATTGCAGCTCCCTCCATCAATGATGATCCTTATAGCTCGCTCTTTTACAACGCCTCTTGTTTGGAACAGATTGTGGCGTTGATCATGCTCAGCTTTGCTCAATTGCACGCTCAACACACGCTGTGCAACTAAGCTCCTGTACTGATCAGCAGTGTCAGCTTCCATTACCTCCATCTCTCTCTCAGAATCAGAGTTGGCACCATCACGTGCAGCAATAAGGGCCAATGTATCTTCATCAAAGTCACTTGCAGAATCATATTCTCCATCTTCTCGCACCAACATCACACGCTTGGTTCTGCATTCTCGCTCTATGTGACCAAATCCCAAGCATTTGCGACATTGAATGTCGCGCGTCTTCCCCGTGGAGGCCATGGAAGATGAACTCCGAGGAGGACCAGCCGATGGTGTTGGTGTAGTGGCAGGAGGTGTGCGTGATGCAGGCGCGGTGTACTTGGAGGTAGTAGGTGCTGGTGCAGTACCACGAGATTGTGGCGCTGATTGTCGCGGAGACCATGACGATGTACGTCCTGCAGAAACATTAGCTCTTCTCCATGGTGGTTGGCGATCCTGCACTTCACGTTCAGCTTTGCAAGCAAGATGAAACAAGCGAGTAATAGTGTTGTACTCCTTATAATCTAAAATATGCTGAATCTCTTTATTCAAACCACCAAAGAAACGTGCAAGCATAGCCTCATTATCCTCTACAATACCACAGCGAATCATGCCAGTTTGCAATTCTTGATAATAGTCTTCTACAGAATTTTTCCCTTGTTCTAAGCGAGACAATTTTTTCAACAAATCACGTTGATAATGTGGAGGAACAAAATGAGTACGCATAGCAAGTTTTAACCCAGTCCAAGTAGCAGGAATATTTGCTGCATGTGTTCTACAATATTCAGACCACCAAATAGATGCAAAATCTGTGAACTCACAAGTAGCAGCACTAACACGCAAGTGATCAGGGTATTTTAAACATGCAAAGCGTTGTTCTACTTCCAATTCCCATGTAAGATATGCATCAGGATTATATCTACCCTCAAATGGCGGAATGTTCAGTTTCAGTTTAGCAACATGATCATCATCATTACGTACCGGGCGAGGAGGTGGTCGAGCGTTGCGGTTCAGCTGCCGTGGACGACCAGGTGCAGGTTGTTGGACTTCCTCGCCGTCCAGTATGTTCTCATCTACCTGCTCGTCCGCGTCCCCTTCATAGTCTTCGTATCCCTCATCAGAAGGCGCGTCATGTGCGGCTGCTGCAGCAGGAGCGGTACCCGCAGGAACGTCCGCACGAGGAACGCGGTGTGCGCGGCGTTGCACGTTGGCGCGAGGCGGCGGTAACCGAGTCAAAAGCTCCTGGAACTTGGCGTCGAGCTTGGAGTTGAAAGCTGCCTCGAGGCCATCCAGCTTGTCCAGCACGTCGGTGAGTTTGGCATCCACGTCACCAATGCGCGCATCGGTGTCACGTGCATGCCCGCCCAAAAGGTGGGTGAAGTGAGCATGCAACTGCTCAGGCGTCATCTTGGCCGGGTCAACAGCGGTCGGATCAACTAGTCCTGACATGGTTAGTACACGAAAAGCACAAATGTATATGCCTACAAACTACGGAATATGGTGGGTCACGCGCAGTTCGTCAAGCAAAATACAAAGCTCTTACAAGTTCTTACCAAACAGGAGGAAGGTGATGTAACAACCAGCAAGGATCAGCGTCTCCCAAGATTGCCAAAGCGATTACCAGGTGTCGACACAGTGCACGTGGAGACAATATGTAGAGCTCTGGGAAGGCAAAGCATAGTGATATGGTGGCACAATAATCAAATCAGCGATGCAAATTGAGTAAACGCTCAATGAAGGTACTGTGCTGGTCCTAGGCTAGATCGTATTAGAGACGCAAGCCTAAATCACCAACGAGGTCACGACGCGGCACAAGATGCAAAGGACAGCGAAACTGGCGCTGAAGGATAGAGCAACCTATGGGAAGGATTTTTTTTTTTTTTTTTTTTGGGAATCTACTGTGGCGCTAGACCACAGAGGTCTCTATGGTCGGGCGACCGGAATTTTTTTTTTTTTTTTCGGGGAATCTACTGTGGCGCTAGACCACAGAGGTCTCTATGGTCGGGCTACCGGAATTTTTTTTTTTTTTTTTCAGCTAGATTGTTTTCAGGATTCCGACGGAAAACGCGAAATTGACCAAGAAAACGGATCTAAAACCCGGAAAAGCTCAGAAACAAAGATCAAGAAAGACCCTACGATGATGGGAACCAAAGGGAACAACAAAGGGTTGATGGCAGATGTGGCGGAAGTGTATGGTGGCGGTGATATGGCGAGGACTGCAAGCGGAGATGGTGCGGCGACGACGCGACTACTATGACCAGAACTCGAAACTCTAACGACTCTAGACGCTAAAACCAGCACGCGACACAACGATTGCAGACAAAGACTCAAAAAGCAAAAACTGAAAAGATCATGCAATGGCTTGGCAGGGGCTATGGGACGGATGATCTAAACCTAATATATTTTTGTGGAGCTTTTTCTGGGTTATAGGTAAAACAAATCTACACTAGGAAAACTGTAAATCTCACCGAGCAACCTGAAATCTGATACCACTTGATAGGGCAAAGGTGGCCGATCTTTCGATGAGACGAGGATAATTCGATTTGTTGGTGGAGTTCGTGCTTGACGATCCGACTACACGTGCAAAGCTCGTGCGCGAATGCAATCGCTAGGACAATCTCCGGGAGTTACTGATCTTGCGGGAGCACGATCAGCCTGACCAGCGAGGGTCTTAATTCCTACCTGAAATCGAGAACAAGTAAGAACTAATAATGCAATCAGAATATTGCGGATATAGATGAAAGCTTTATTGAAAAGGTGGGATTCCGAATAGTCGGTCTTGTTCTGGGCGTTGGCCTCAAAAGAAGTACACGAGAGTTGCAGCAATGGCTAACTTTTAGTCTAATCAAAATCCAAGTTCTAATGACGGCTACGGAGGGATATATATGGGGGAAGTCAAGGGATTTTCGTCCAACCAGCTAGGGTTGGCCAAAAACACCCCTAAATGGGCCTTCCTCCACTTATATGGCCTCTTAAAATCCCCTAAAATACCTAATCCGAAAATACATGGGCCTGGCCCATTAAATAAGGTGACGCAGCACCAATAATAACTCTTGGACGAATTTTATGATGGGGAAACTTGTAGAATTCGTCCAAGCATCGTTGCTCCATTATGATGGCTTCAAAGTTCTGAAATCTCCACTTGCGGCGTCATCTTCAATCCTCAAACGCTTGCTGCCATCTCCTCCATGCGTGATCATGCTCCAATGCTTGTCCTCCTCATCCATGCTTGGTCCATCATTCCTAAGAGTAACAAACATATCTGATTTAGGCAGCATCATATTCTCATGTATGTGAGGAATAGTTCCAAGAAACGAAAGTACCTGATAGTTAAGTTGTTTGGCACGAGCTCGAGTGATTGGTCCTTGTATTTGTGTGGCTGTAGGTACAGCGGTTGTATCAAGAGATGGGATGTCCTCATCAAGCGGTGTCGACGATGACGACCCAAGTTGGTGATGGTGCGCTCGAGGCTATCCATGCGCCGCTCCATGTTGGCATCATTGGCCGCCATTTGGCCATTCAAGTTGTCCGTAGCTTCACGAAGAAGAGCCAAGTCTTGGTTCACGGCGGAGAAGTTGTGAGCCACCTCATCGTATTGCTCATCGATGCGCGTCTCGAAGAGGGTGAGTTGCTCCTTGAACTCTTGTCGTTGCGTCCATAGGTTGTGTTGAGTAGCCAACCTCTCGGTGTTGCGGAGGATCTCTTCATCCCTATTGGTATCTCCGTTCCTATCCATGATGGAAAGACAAGAACTATGTTGTGTATGTTAGTGGAAGGAGACTACCTCACACTCTTACCAAGGTAAGATAGTATTGAGGCAATCCACCAAGTCGAAAGCAAGATCAAGTGTATCGGGAACACACGCAAAACCACACGCAAAAGCTAGCAAATATGGTGTTAGGCGAGTGTTGTGGAAGGTCAAAAGACAAATCCAAGATCGAGTATGTTGTTAAAAGTGGGTAAGGTCCAAAAATCCAAATGTCAATGTGAAGATCACTATAAACATGGAAAAAGTTGTGGAACACACACACGAGATAAGCGGGGTTAGTGTAACCAAAAGTGAGCGGAAAAGTGTATGTATAAGTGCTCGGTGTCACACTAACACAAGGAGAGCCAAAGCTTCGGTTGCAAAGGAAGAGACAACAAGATTCACACGCGGCCTCTCTTCTCGTATCTCTCTTTGCTTAAAAGCTTTTTCTCTTTTGTATATGGTGGCACTTGCACTCGTTTGTATCTTTGGTGGCACTTGGACACTTTGTATGTATGGATGTATGGATGTATGGATGTATGGATGTATGGATGTATGGTGCTACTCGCACTCGTTTTGTGTTTTTGGGGCTTTTTCACGCACTATGTTAGCGTTAGCCTCGCTTTTGCTATCTTGCCACACGAGTGTTTGCTTGGATGACTTACTCAACGCGACACACACACCTCACAATGCGGGGCCACGTGCAATGTCTCGCAACACTAGACAAGCAATGCTCGATGGGATAGATCGCAAAAGGAAGAGGGGTTACAAGGGGAAAGCTGCAAGTTATACTTGCGATGGTGGTGGTGGTGGTGGTGATCGCCGGAAAACGAGGTCGAAGGGGGCGTGAAGATGCGCCCGGTCTGGGGTCCAGTTGGACCGGCTCCTGGACCGGCCTATCCGGTTGCCGCCCGGTCGACCGGGTTCTGGGCTGGCTTGTCCGGTCTGTGGCCCGGTTGACCGGGTTCGAAACCGGGTTTCGCGATTTGGAGTTTTCTCTCTCCTGTTCTTCCCCAAACCAAATCCAAATCGACCAAAACGAAGAGAAACGATGGAATCGGAGGCTCAAAGTTGGGGAAATAGTAGATCAAGCACAACAACACCAGATCCACGGACCAAAACCACTCAAAACGCAACCAAATCACAGATCGGTCAAGAGGCAATTTGGGGCTATTTTTGGGGATTTTTGTAAAATTTTCTAGGAACGAAATCGGGTGGGTGGAAGGTCAAATCCGCGGTAACCAAGAGCTGCTGATACCATATGATGAGGTCTAAGACCCCGTGTGTGGCCCGATCTCGCGGATTGACTTCGAAACCAAGGGGAGAGATGGGAGAACGCGAGGAACACGAAGAACACGACGAACACGAGGAACTCCGAGACTCACGCACGCACACCAACCCGATACACCCGATGCTTACCTCCGTGGCTCGATGGACCACGCCAATAGAATCTCCGAGGAAGAGGCACGTGGCAGAATTCCCGGAGAGAGATTGGGGTTGGAGAGGAAGAGCTTGGTGAGGGAGAGAGAGTAACTAGTACTAGAATCTCACTCAACAAGATCAAAGTCAACAACCAAGGTGCCTTGATTACAGAGGGATGATACCCAAGGGAGACTAAGCTCAAAGGTAGGTTTGAGTTCAAAACAAGTCTAAAGAGTAAAGGAGGGGTCCCAGCTACTTATATAGGCACACATGGCCAGCAAGGGCGAACAGGTACGCGAATGGATAAGTTAAGGCAGTTTGGTGGGGCATTCCCGTCAGATCCGGTTTGGGTCCGGTCTGACGGGCTGTGACCGGCTGTCCGGTCATGGAGTCCTGGCCGACCGGGCGCAAACCGGGAATCTGCGAAGAATCCGGTCCTGGGTCCGGTCGTCGTCCGGTACGAGGGAGCTGGCCCGGTTTGCGCCCGGTTGACCGGGCCTATGACCGGGGCGTCCGGTTGTAGGTCCGGTCTGACCGGGTCCTGGACCGGCCAGCGTCCGTCTCTTCCTTGGAGCGCTTCGTGCGACGTCGGCTTCGGCTTCATGATCATCTCCATGTCCAGTTGCTTCTCTCCCTCCCTTGACCTTGGCTTGTCCTCCTCTCCGGGGTCTTGATGCGCCTTGTACCTAATGACACATAGCACGTCGGCATGAGGTAGCAATCCATCCAAAGGGGTACCAAGATCAAGGGTGGTGAGGAGCGAGTTCACCTCATCATGTAGAGCTTTGACTCGGGCTCGTGTCATCGGTCCACTTGGGGGACTTGTTGGTCTTGGTGTAGCGACGTCGGTGACCGGGGCTACATCAGTGGTGGAGGTGTCAAATGAACCGCTTGGATCCTCGGGGTGCCGTCGTCATTGTCGATGTTGCGGAAGCTTTGTGGTGGCTGAAATGGCAAGCAAACCGAAGTACAAACACAAGGGGTTAGTGCCAAAACAAAAAAAACGAAGGTTGCTGTCAAAATTTCGGCTGGCCGGAACTTCCGGTGTCTAAGGGCGGAACTTCCGGTCCCGGGCTGAACTTCCGGTCCTACCGGGCGGAACTTCCGGTCGCAATCAGATCTGCGGGCTATTCGTCGATTTGGGCGGAAATCCGGTCCGAAATCCTTCGAGTTCGAGGAAAATTTGGCACTAACAGCTGTGGGAAGGTGGGGGAATTGCAGATCAACACCAAAGACAAGTTTCTATTGGAGCAAAACCACCAAAAAGTCAACAAATCGAGAGATCCAACCAAGGCCAATTTGAGGCTTTTTTTTTTTGGATTTTCGAAAAATTTCTCAAGAAAATTTTTGGGGGTGTGGGGGTCAAATCCGTGGCAACCAAGGAGCTCTTGACACCATATGATAAGGGAAAGCCCAAGGGTGTGCCCGATCTTCACGGATTTGGGTGGAATTCGTGGGGGAGGTGGAAGAACGCGATGAACACGAAGAACGCGGAGGGGAATCGTGGGATACAAACACACACACGCACACAAATTGGTTTGTCCTCGTTGGCCCGAACCACCAACTCGATAGAAGTTGCAGGAAAAGACCTTTTGGTAGAAGTCCCGCAAAAAGATCGACGAATCGAAATCCTAGAGATCTAGAAGGGTGAAAAGACCAAATCTATAGAAGTGCAAGCAAAAGACCCAAAGGCAGAAGTGCAAGCAAAAGACCAATATTGGTAGAAGTCACCAAAGAGATACAATAGGATTCGATCGGAGCCCGGGTGGGTACAAGATCTAAGATCTATGGTAGGGTTCCAACAAGGGTGAGCAAAGCTCAGGTTTAATTTTACATCAAGTCTAATCTCAGATCTGAGCCAACAAGGCTATTTATAGTTGGTGGGGCGAAGGGGTAAGTTACAAGCTGAATCTGCCAGTTTTAGTGTTGAAACGCGTGCAGGCGGAAGTTCCGGCCTCAGGGGGCGGAAATTCCGGTGGGGCGGAAGTTCCGGCTGGATCCACTTTTGACAGCATCTTCGAAGCATCTGGGCGGAAGTTCCGGTCCTGGAGGCCGGAAGTTCCGGTCGGGGCGGAAGTTCCGGCCAACTTCCGGCCTAGTTCCGGAAACAGCCGATTTCCTTGCAGTAACATCCAGGGGTGTTTTGGCGCATTTCCGGAACAAGGGCGGAAGTTCCAGTGGCCGGAAGTTCCGGTCATCAGGGGCGGAAGTTCCGGCTGGATGCTTTTTCCTGGGCGCTGGAGGCCATCTGGGAGGCATCTGGCCGGAAGTTCCGGTCCTGGGGGGCGGAAGTTCCGGCTGGAGCGCTGGGCCTCCATCTTCTTCATTTCCAGATCCCTCTTCCTTAGCGTGGTCTCCATGGCTTGCGTCTCGGTCGATGTACCTGATTGAACATAGGGTATTTGTATGAAGTAGCACGCCATCCAAAGGGGTATCAACTGCATACGTGGAAAGGAGCGAATTCACCTCTTGGTGTAGGGCTTGGGCTCGAGCTCGTGTCATTGGACCACAAGGAGGGCTTGTCGTTCTTGAGGAGGCGGTGTCCAAAGGCCACCCCGTATCATATATGGTGGTGGTTGGCTCCAGCAAGCACAAAGGAATAGCTCAAAAGAAAGATATAAGTGAAGAACACATGAATTTTTGGGTAGTAAACTTAAAGGTCAGAAATCTCAACCTTCCCAAAGTTTTTTTGCAATTCTGAGAGTTCGGAAATCCGTACAATGACGAAGTGGTTGTGGCTGGATAGAACTTTTTCACTCGGTTATTTTGAGTGGTCAAACGTCGAAGACGGAGTCCGTATGCAAAAGTTATGCTCGATCAAAGTTTGCTGTCGGAAACTGCCCAATTCGGACTAAATTCGACCTGACTAGTGGAAATCGTGGTCAACCCGATTTGGATGCGGATTTGACTCACTTTTTTTGCAAATTCTTTTTTCACCTTTTTTTTTGCTCTTTGCTCTTCTACTCACAAACGGAAGGCGGCGATTATCTGGACATGACTATGGACACAGTAATGGTGGTGCATGTATACGGATGTATATGGTGATGGCGGAAGTATATGGTAATGGCGGAAGTATGTGGCAGGTGTATATGGCGATGATGGCGGTGATCTGCGTATGGTGCGAGTGGTGGCGGCGTAACGAATATGAACAGAACTCGAAACTCTAAAGGAACTACACGCTAAGACCAACAACTCGACACGAAGATTGATACGGGGTGGCCTTCGGACACCGCCGCCTCAAGACCGACAAGCCCTCCTCGTGGTCCAATGACACGAGCTCGAGCCCAAGCCCTACACCAAGAGGTGAATTCGCTCCTTTCCACGTATGCTTTTGATACCCCTTTGGATGGCGTGCTACTTCATGCAAATACCCTATGTTCAATCAGGTACATCGACCAAGACGTAAGCCATGGAAACCAAGCCAATGGAGAGAGAGCTGGAAATGATGAAGATGGAGCTACAGCGCCCAGGCCGGAACTTCCGCCCCCCAGGACCGGAACTTCCGGCCAGATGCCCTCCAGATGCCTTCTAGCGCCCAGGGAAAAGGCTCCAGCCGGAACTTCCGCCCCGAAGGACCGGAACTTCCGCCCACCGGAACTTCCGCCCAAGTTCCGCCCAAGTTCCGAAATTGCGCGAAAACAACACTGGATAGTGCTGCAAGGAAATCGCCAATTTCCGTAACTAGGCCGGA
This sequence comes from Lolium perenne, assembly GCF_019359855.2. Taxonomy (NCBI): domain Eukaryota; kingdom Viridiplantae; phylum Streptophyta; class Magnoliopsida; order Poales; family Poaceae; genus Lolium; species Lolium perenne. The sequence goes on from NC_067245.2 coordinate 134,096,144, forward strand.
AGTTGGCCGGAACTTCCGGCCCTCAGGACCGGAACTTCCGCCCATGACCGGAACTTCCGCTCAGGACGACCGGAACTTCCGCCCCATCGAACTTTAGCACAACAGCACTTTTCAGCGTGTAACTTATCCCTTCGCCCCCACCTATAAATAGCCTTGTTGGCTCAGATCTGAGATTAGACTTGATGTAAGAGAAAACATGAGCTATGCTCCTTCCCCCACGAAACCCATCCAAATCCGTGAAGATCGGGCACACCCTTGGGCTTAGTCCTCATCATATGGTATCAGCAGCTCTTTGGTTGCCACGGATTTGACCCCAACAACCCCCAATTCCACCAATTTCGCCCAAAAAAATTTCCAAATTTTTTTTCCCAAAAAATAACCCCAAATTGGCCTTGGATCGATCTCGCGATTTGTTGAGTTTTTGGTGGTTTTTCTCCAATAGAAACTTGTCTTTGGTGTTGATCTGCAGTTCCCCCACCTTCCAACAACTTTTAGTGCCAAATTTTCCTCGAATTCGAAGGATTTCGGACCGGATTTCCGCCCAAATCGAAGAACAGCCCGCAGATCTGATTGCGACCGGAAGTTCCGCCCGGTAGGACCGGAAGTTCTGCCCGGGACCGGAAGTACCACCCATCAGGACCGGAAGTTCCGGCTGGCTGAAATTTTGACAACAACCTTCGTTTTTCGTTTTGGCACTAACCCCCCCTTGTGTTTGGACTTCGGTTTGAGTGCCATTTCAGCTACCACAAAGCTTCCGCAACATCGACAACGACGACGGCACCCCGAGGATCCAAGCGGTTCATTTGACACTTTCACCACCATCGCAAGTTCAAGATCGTCGGCCACCATCATCAAGTGGTATAACTTGCTCCTAACTTGTAGCCCTAGCCTCTTTTGCGTACGTTTCCTATCGAGAGTGGCTTTCTAGTGTTGCGAAGCATTGCGCAAGCGTCCCGACCGTGAGGGTGTGCGTGTGTTGAGCAAAGCTTCGAAGCAAGCTCGTGTGAAAAGATAAGCAAAAGAAGTGTGAGATACTTACATAGATAGTAGTATCCTTGCATAGTGAGAAAAAGAAAGAAAAATACAAAAAAGAAAAAGAAAAAGAGTGTGAGTGACACCTATACACAAAAGATTCCAAAGCTTATAAGCAAAAGAGAGAAAAGAGAAGAGAGGCGTCTTGCGCAAATCTTGTTGCTTCTCAATTTTGCAACCAAGCCACGGTCTCTCTTGCGTTAGCGTGACACCGAGCTAGTAGTCTTCGTTAGGACCATTTTGTTCTTGCTCATTTTCCAAGTCGCGCTAACCCCATTTTGTCCCACGCGTGTGTTCCTCATTGTGTATGCCTTTTGTGATCACCACTTTTGACTTGTGCCTTTTGGATCTTACCCACTTTTGACAATAGACTTTTCGTTTGGTTCTTCCATTTGGTTTTCCACATCCATACCTAACACCATATAGAGTTTTGTTTTTGTGTGTGTAACCGGTTGTTCCTCACCTTGATACACTTTTCCAATTTTGTTGTGAGTCTTTGACTTACTTGTGAGCTTTCCTCTAACCCCCACAACATTGTTCTTGTTTTAGTTGTAACCATGTCTAGTGGAGAGGGTAACCAACTACCGATTACACGGCACCAACATTGGATAGCTACTCAAGCCGTCAACAAGAGTATCCATGACCTCACGGCAAGGATCGATGAGACCGTTGCACGCTATGAAGAACGAGCTCAAGTGCAAAGAAGGGACCTCAATGTCCAAGTGCAAGACATCCATGACAAGCTTGACGCTCAAGGACATGAGATGAGGGCCACACTTGCTAGTCAAGGTCAACAAAACATGGCGAGAATGAGAAGGCAAGAAGAAAGGTTGGCACGCCTTGAACAAGCTATTGCCAACATCGCCAACAACCGAAGCCAACACTCAAGGTCTTCGCGCTCTCATAGTTCAAGACACCGAGCTTCATCCTCGTCTTACCATGCTTCTAATGAAGACCCACACCACCATAATGTGGATGCTCAAGTACTTCAACAACAAGCTCGAGATGTGGAGCAAGCACGTGCTCAACTTGAAAAAGAGAGACTACAACAAGCACATCGCCAAGCTCAATTCGAAGAGGAACAACAACATCTTCGTCATGATCAAGCTCTCCTTCATGCACGTGAGCAAGAACGTCTTCGCCATGAGCACGAGGAACGTCAACAACAAGGGCAACCGCGCCCATCTCAAGAGGCCAATGCTCAAAGGAACCCATCTCATGACGCCGAACAAGAAGTGAACCAAGAACACCAAATCATCCATATTGATGCTCCGCAAGATGATGGCGCAAGAAGAAACAATAGGGACAGTAGAAGACACAACCCTCTCAATTATCGAGCTTGTCAAGCACCTCATGCTCATCAAGGTGAAGCAAGGCACCAAAATGAAGAAGACGCCTCAAGTGAAGCTAGTGTCATGCCACACCCCCGACAACCTCATGGAAGGCCTCCTCCTCTTCCAAACCGCCGCAATGGAAATGAGGATCAACCTCAACAACCTCGCAACCATAATGAGGATGAAGATGATGCAAGACCACCTCCTAGACGCAATGACCGTAATGAGGAAGAAATCTTTGGGAAGCTCAAATTCACCATGCCCAAGTTCCAAGGAGAGGAAGACCCCGATGCATACTTATCTTGGGTACTCAAGGTTGACAAAATCTTCCGCATACACAACTTCTCTGAAGCAAAGAAAGTGGCCATGGCATCACTTGAATTTGAAGGATATGCAAATGTTTGGTGGGAAGAAGTGAACAAGAAACGTGACAAGGAAGATCTAGAGCCCATTGACACATGTGAAGAGATACAAGAAGTCATGCACAAATGCTTTGTACCCACCCACCACAAACGTGACCTCTTCAACAAGCTTACTCAGCTCAAGCAAAGCTTCAAGTCCGTTGAGGAGTACTACAAGGAGATGCACATGACCATAATGAGTGTGATGCGGGCTAAGCCCGTGTGGGTTGCCCGATCTCACGAATTGACCCGGGTGAGTGTGATTGCGGAGGGGGATTCGCGGGGAAGTGGATGAACGCGAAGAACACGATACAAACACACGCACACACACAAATCGGTTATGCTCGTTGGCCCGAACCACCAACTCGATAGAGGTTGCAGGAAAAGACCTTCCGGTAGAAGTCCCGCAAAGAGATCGACAAATCGAAGCACGCGAGATCTAGAAGGGTGAAAAGACCAGAAGGTTGATAGAAGTGCAAGCAAAAGACCCAAAAGGTAGAAGTGCAAGCAAAAGATCAAAAAAACGGTAGAAGTCACCAAAGAGATCTTCACGAGTCGATAAGGAGCCCGGGTGGTACAATAGGAATTAACCTAAGGTGGGGTTACCCAAATCCACAAAGGGATAGTAGAGGCATAAGCCAATTCATCTAAACATCATCTCTCTCTCATGAAGGTGGGGGTGGGGGTCTATTTATAGGGAACCACTAAGGAGGGGTAGTTTGGGGAAACTAAGATACAAGCACAGCCATACATGTGGCAGATTAGGGTTTAGATTGTGAGTGGTCACGACATCGGTGGCAGTGCCGGCGTGAGGAGGGCGGCAGTGCCGGTGCGGCGGCAGTGCCGGTGGAGGCAGGGCGGCAGTGCCGGCCAGGGTGTAGCGGTAGTGCCGGCCTGGAGTGTCCAGCTCTTCTTCTTCCTTCTTCTCTTCCATGCTTCCGTGACATCGGCCTTGCGTCCTCGGGTCTCCGTGGCGTCCTCTCTTCCCTCCGTACTTGTCATCGAGTTCCTATTATCAAGGTATGACGGAGTATGAAGTAGTATATCATTCCAAGTAGGCGATTCGAGGCACGCGTAAAGGAGAAGATTCACCTTAGCGTGCCGTCTTGTCGATGAAGCATATGATGTGGCGAAGACCGAAAGTCGGGCTACATCATCTCCCCCCACTTGAAAAAGAGTCGTCCTCGACGATAAATCTTCATGAATGTGTATAGGAGGTAGATGACACCAACGCTTGAATGTCGCTTCACTTGTCAAGGGCCCTATCAACAGCACAAGAAAAGCCAAACAACACTCAAAGCATAGCCAATGTTCCACGGGTTTAGAAAGAGAGCGTAAGTAGAAGGAGGTCACCTTTGCATAATGTCGGTGTGCTCTCATCGATAGATCTTGGGTCGTCGAAGTATGTGGGCGGAACCACTCATTGACGCTCATCCACAAGTCACATGTACCTTCACACAACAAAGACCAAGCAAAGTATATGTGTGTGTGATAGAGGAGCATATCATCAACGACATGTCCATTCATGTTCACAACACCGTTAGCACAACACAAATTTATCAAGAATAAGGCATGTGCAAGGTCAATGTGTAAGAACTCCGTATGCACATCTTCCAAATGCGGGAACACAAAAACTCCAAGATGTGAGACGACTATGATGTCCATCTCATGTAGAAACTCATGTGCATTGTTGCACTCAAGGCATCGGAAAGAGAAATTGTTCAACATCCTTGACGCAACAAGAGGAGGATTTGGCCAAAACACATAAGTGGAAGTGTCCAAAATAGCATCAACATGTGTGCACACAAACCATTGGAAAGAGAAATTGGTCCTCATATTTGGTGCAACACACAACATATCTTCCAACAAGTTCACCAAGTAAACATGTGCACAACCGTGCGTGCCAACAAACCAAATAAAAGAGAAATTGGTCGACTTGTTTGAGGCAACACCAACGGTAAGAATCACATCATCATGCTTGCAAAAGAACCATAAGAAAGAGAAATTGTTCGGCATGTTCAATGCAAAGCATGGGAAAGGTATTAGAGCCGGGTTCGATCTTGTACTCACTTGAATTATGCTCTCTAGAGCTCTCTTTGTCAACTCGTGCTCAATCGAGGTTGACATTGGCATTCTTGTACCTACACACACAATAGGCAAAGCAAAGAACGTGTGTGCATGGTATATGAACACATCATCCATCATGATGGTCCACTTCTTTTGCACATCACCATTAGCGTTAAGCAAAGCATCATAATAGATATGGTGAATATGCGGAGGAAACATGGGAACATGTTCAACATGGATATATGCAAAGTCTCCAAAATTTGAGAGAGCTATGGGGGCTATCTCATTTACAAGCATATTAACATCATTGCAAACCAAGCATTGGAAAGAGCAAGTATTCAACATTTTGGTTGCATTAATGGGAGAGTATTGCAAGCATTTAGAGCAAAACATGTTCAACATTGTATCATGGTTGTCGACAAACCTAGGGAAATAGCAATTGTTCATCAAGGTTGTCACAACACAAGAATTAGCATCATCATCTTCATTGCAAGCAATACATGGGAAAGAGCAATTGTTCGACATATTGCAAGCAATAGGAGAGAAAGTGAAACTCTCATAGCATGTCATGACTATATTGTCACAAGCAAGTAATTCCACATGATCAACAATGTTATCAAGCAAAGCATCACATGGGAAAATGAAAGAAGCATATGACATAGCAATTGTATCATCAAGATCATGCATGCACTCACGAATCATCATGTCCACTAGTGGGATCATGGCATCATCAACACCCATATAGGTACCTTTGTAGTCCGACTCATTTGAAGTGGGTGTTGTGGAAGAGGTAGGCTCCATGTGGCCTCCATGTTCATCTTCAATCAAGCATGGTGTGATAGCATCGTTTTCATGCACCATGTACATCTTCTCCATGATTGGGAACTCGTCATCCATGGGACCTAATGAGACATGAGGAAACACACTAGAGGTAGAGGGTAAGTTGTTAGAATTCGAAATGGCCTCACATGACCTATCAACTACCACTCTCATCTCACATGGTGTATCACTCATGCTCTCGAAGTGTATGCACTCAAGCTCACATATAGTGGATGCACTCATCTCACATATAGTGGAGTCGCTCATCTCACATATAGTGGAGTCACTCATCTCACATATAGTGGAGTCGCTCATCTCACATATAGTGGAGTCCCTCAACTCCATGGCAATGACGTCGTCGATGTTCGAACAACCTAGCAAAGAGGAAGACAACACAAGAGGAGTAGAGGTTAATGTGTTAGAAATCAAAGCGTCCTCACTCAACTCATGTGGTGTGTTACTCTTGCTCTCAAGGTGTTTGAAGTAGGATTTGCACTCGGCTTTATCTTGGGTGGTCATATTTGCTTCAAGAGCTTCTAGCTCGGCAAAATAGGCTCTCATCTCGGCCTTTTCTTGTGGGGTCATATTGGATAACTCTCACTAGGAAGGGTGTATATGTATGTGGTGGAAGGAAAACTACCAAAAGGTCAAAACTAGCAACAAAAATCGAGAAAATGGTTCAAGTTAGAGAATAACCGATATGTACTCACACACACACACTCAAAGCACATGCAAAAGGCTAAGAACTCTATATGGTGGTAGGTGAGGAAGTGGATAGCAAACGAAAAGAACCAAAGAAAATGTCTATTGTCAAATGTGGGTAAGATCCAAAGTCAAATGTCAAAAGCGGTGATCTATGTCAAGGAAACACGGAAACACACACAAGGAAGAACAATGGGGTTAGCGCGACCAAGGAAGTGAGCAAGTAACAAGATGGTCCTAACGAAGACTATAAGCTCGGTGTCGCGCCAACACAAGAGAGACCGTAGCTTGGTTGCATATGAGGGAAGCAACTAGATTTGCACAAATGCCACTCTTCTCTTATCTCTCTTAGTGCGTACAAGCTTTGCACTCCTTTGTATCGGTGGACACACACTCTTTTTGTATTTCCTTTTCCCTTTTCTCTTTTTTTTCTATGCTTAGAAGCTTTCTTTTTCTCTATATATATGTCACACTATTTCTTCTTTTGTGTATCTTTCTCACCGAGCTTGCTTCAGAGCTTTGCTCAACACAACGCACACACACCCTCTCACGGTCGTGACACTTGTGCAATGCTTCGCAACACTCGGAAAGTCACTCTCAATGGGATAGGTACACAAAGAAACAAACGGGGCTACAAGGGGTGGGGCAAGTTATACCTATTGATGTTAGGCGGTGTCAAGCACACGAACTTGCGATGGCGAAGTGGTGGTGTCGATGACGATGGAGAAGTTGCGCCGGAATCCGGGGTGCCAACGGCGTCGTCACGGTGTTGATGTAGGCGCGGAAGCTGATGTAGCCCCGGTCACCGACGTTGCTACACCAAGACCATCAAGTGCAACCCCGCCTATCGTCGACGCTACACCATGGCCAAAGAGTCCCCCAAGTGGACCTTCAACCCTAAACCACGCCACACGCGACAAGGTGAACTCCTTCCTCTCGATACTCGACCTCGTCAATACCGTGAATGGAATGCTACCTCATATCGGTGTGCTACATATCATTAGGTACAAGAATCATCGAGGAACCGGAGAGGAGGAACACCCATGGTGCAAGGAAGCGAGGGAAGGGAAGAGGAGCCATTCATCATGGTGCAAGGAAGAAGGAAGAAGAAGCAGAAGAAGGAGAAGGGCTCCAGCCGCCAGCCACGACAAGGCCGGCACTGCCGCCCCCACCGGGCCGGCACTGCCGGTGGGCACACCCGGCCTTTGCCGCCCCACAGCGCCGGCACTGCCGGCCCAACCTGCTGAAGACGCCACGGAGACCAGGCCGGCACGCTGCCGCCCCATCTTCCCCGGCACTGCCGCCCCACCTGCTGCCGCCCCAAACACGCGGCACCTTCTGCCCCCCGAAGTCAACTTCATCCCAGCCGTCTATTTATCATCTATGGTCACCATTCCTTTATTGTAATGCCCCTTTTACCCCTGGACGGATCTGGGCCTATATATACCTCTCTCCCCACCTCATTTAGGTTTAGACAAGATGATAGCTTAAACATGGATATGAGCTTTGTCTCCCTAGGGTTTCATCCCTCTGTAATCAAGGCAACCCTTGTTGTTGATCTAGATCTGTGAGTGAGATTCTAGTGCGAGCACTCTCTCTCCCTCTCCGATCTCCTTCTCCAACACCGGTCTCTCTCCTCGGAATTCTACCGCGGTCTCTTCCGTAGGAGATTCTATCGGCGTGGTCCATCGAGCCACGGGGGTAAGTAATCGGTTGTATCGGGTAGGTGTGCGTGCGTGAGTTCCTCGTGTTCTTCGTGTTCATCGTGTTCTTCGCGCTCTCCCTCTCCTTCCCCTTTGGATTTCGGGTCAACCGCGAGATCGGGCCACACACGGGGTCTTAGACCTCATCATATGGTATCAGCAGCCTTTGGTTTCCGCGGATTTGACCCTCCACCCACCCAATTTCGTTTCTAGAAAATTTCCCAAAAAATAGCCCTAATTTGCCTTTGGTCGATCTGTGATTTTGTTGCGTTTTGAGTGGTTTTGATCCATGGATTTCGTGTTCTTATGGTAGATCTACATCCTCACCAATTTTCCCCGTCCAATTCCATCAATTTCTGCCAGAATCGACGATTTTCTGATCCAATTTCCGCCCAGTTCATCGAGCTGTTCGTCCAGTTCGTGCCCGACCGGCACTGCCGGTCCTTCCCAAGCGGCATCGCCGTGCTCCCGGCCTTGCCGGTTCGTCGTCACGGCTTGCCGCCCGCCTCTATCTTCCTCCTCACGCGCAGCACTACAACGCCATCAAGCCGCTCGCGCCGCCCATCACCACCTTCGCATCACCTGCGCCCAACGCCACCAGGCCACAATCGTGCAGCAGCTCGGTCGCTGCCCCGCCCCACTCGCCCCCGCCTCGATCCGCCCCGCGCTCGATTCCATTGACCACCACCAGCCGCCGCCGCCCCTGGCTCCCCTGGCCGCACGCCTTCGCCCAGGCCACGCCCAAGCCACCGCGCGCCGCCTCCACCAGGCCCAGCCAGGCCGCCGCCCGCACCAGGCCCAGCCAGTCGCCGCCGGCAGCCCACGCACCCACAGGCTCCCGCGCAGCAGCTCCCCGACCACCTCCGCTCGCCCGCGCTGCAGACCCGGCCAGCGCAGCGACTCTTCCGCTCGACCAGCAACAGCCCGCCCGCCCCTTGCTGTTTCGCTCCACGCGCGGCCAAGCCAAGCAGCCCCAGGCCACAGCCGCGCGCACGCCACCAGCTCCACCTCGCGCAGCTGCCCAGTACCAACCGGCACTGCCGGCCGAATTCCAGCGGCACTGCCGCCGACCCCACCCCGGCACTGCCGGCCATCCCACAGCGGCACCGCGGCCATATACATCCGCTGTTTCAGTTTCGCTCCATTCTGACTCACATTTTTGCCCCAAATTTTGACAACTTTCCGGCGTCCGTTTGACCCCAAACTTTCACAGCTATCCATTTTCATATTAACTCTAATTTTGACACCATTTCCCAAATTTTTGGACTCCGAAATTTTGACACCTTCGATCGCTCGTCGTGACCCAAATTTTCGGGCATTGACTTATTTTTGCTCGGTTTCCGTTTCGGAGTGCAAGGTTTGTCCAACAACCTTCCGCGTCTACATCAACACCGCGGCGACACCTTCGGCACCCCGGACTCCGGCGCAACTACGACACCACCGTCGCCATCATCGCAAGTTGTGTGTTCCGACACCGCCTAACATTTTCATCTAGGTATAACTTGCTCCTAACCTTGTAGCCCCTCTTCCTTTTGCGATCTATCCTATCGAGCATTGCTTATCAAGTGTTGCGAGACATTGCACGTGGCCCCGATTGTGAGGTGTGTGTGTCGTGTGGAGTAAAGCTTCTAAGCAAAAACTCGTGTGGCAAGATAGCAAAAGCGAGCTAACGCTAACATAGTGCGAGAAAAGGCCGCCAAAACACAAAAAGAGCAAAAGAGTGCAAGTGCCACCATACATACAAATACAAAAGAGTGTCAAGTGCCACCAAATACAAAAGAGAAAAAGCTTTTAAGCAAAAGAGAGAAAAGAGAAGAGAGGCCGCGTGTGAATCTTGTTGTCTCTCAAGTTGCAACCAAAGCTTTGATCTCTTCTTGTGTTAGTGTGACACCGAGCACCCTTGCTTTTGGGTTCTTACACTTTTCCGCTCATTCCTTGGTCGCACTAACCCCGTTCATCTCGTGTGTGCGTTCCATATCCTTTCCGTGTTTATAGTGATCACCATTTGGACATTTGATTTTTGGAGCTTACCCACTCTTAACAACAAACTTGATTTCAGATTTTGACTTTTGGCTTTCCACCATCCTAACCTACCACCATATTTGCTAGCTTTTGCGTGTGTCTTTGTGTGAGTACCCGATACAATTGATTTTTTTTTTTCCCTCGGCTTGTTGGATCGCCCCGATCTTATCACACCACGGTAAGGGTGCGAGGTAGTGTTCTTCCACTAACATCCACCATATAGATATTGTCGTGCTAACATGTATAGCGACGGAGACGACACGGAGGACTACATGGAGCACTTCGAGGAGGATACCTCCTCAAGCACCGCGGATGTGGAGGAACATGTGGAGCTCTACACCGACTCTTACTCCGCAAGCACCATCGACATGGTGGAGCACCACCTTGAGGACGACTTCGACAAGCTCTACTTCGACATTGGCTCAACAAGCACGGACAACATGGTCGAGCACCACCTTGAGGACGACATCGACGAGCTCTACATTGACAATGGCTCACCACTCACGGACGACATGGTGGAGCAACGCCACGAGTACGACATCGACGACATGGTGGAGCAACACCACGAGTACGACATCGACACCATGGCGGAGCCTCACCTAGTCTCCACACGGAGCAAAGACGATGCGCCCTCGCATCCATACTTGGCCAAGGGAGCTACATATGAAGATGGAGGACCTCCACGATGGCGCCATCATATGGTTCACCAAGAGCGTCCTCAACATGAGCGTCATCGACACACTACTCCGAGCTCCACAAGGCACCACCATGAGCGTGCTTATGCACAAGATCGTCGACCTCAAGTACATCATATGGAGCATCAAGAGCGTCCCCAACATGATCGTCGTCGACACTCTTCTCCAAGCTCCACAAGGCGCCACAAGCGACATGCCAAGCCACATGAGCCATCATCTAGGCATGTTGAGGATCGTCATCGACACACACCATCACATGATCGTCGTCGACCACCACCATCTCATGGATCCCATCGACACATGTCACCACGTGATCTTCACCGACACAAGCCACTCCATGAGCGCCATCGACAAACATCTTCCACGGATCTTCGACGACACCACTCAAGCCATGGTGATGATGCCCGAAGACGAGAGCCTCGACATGAAGACGACCACCGCCACCATACGGTGTCTACCACTCCGAGGATGGCAAGTGCACATCGTGCATACCTTCCTCATACGGCGACTTCCACCTCTAGTGCCACCACCACAATGGCCTCTACCTCGTCACATGCCTATGGACTCCGATGCTACAAGTGCAAGCAACAAGGCCACCCTCCACGGGAATGTCCCAATCTCCTATGTGAGGTGTGCAAGGCCAAGGGTCATGAGGCATGGCAATGCACAACGCCAAGCGCCAAGACGCTCTACTTCGACGAGCTACAAGCCCAAGCCACCAAGAAGCCTTCGACGCCCACACTTCAAGATGAAGATCACCAAGGTGAACTCAAGGATGTTGTGGATACGAGCCTAGCTCTCCACGACACTACGGCGCCACCGATGGAGGACGACTTGGGAGGCGATGGAGATGAGAAGGGTGAGCATGGGATTTTCCCTTCACCTATGGAGGCGCATGGAGATGAGAAAGTCGAGCCTACTCCCATATGCTTGATTGATGAGTTGGTACCAATCCCATGTGAGCATGAGAACCACCTAGCCCACTTGAGCGAGAGTGATAGTGAGTTGAGTGACTACTACTCCACATGTGAGTTTGAGTGCTTCCAATTGGAGGACATGAGTGATACACAAAGTGAGTTGAGAGAGGTAGATGATAGGTCCATGGAGGACATCGCATTTGCTAACACATTAACCTCTCCCTCGTTTGTGTCTTCTTATGTTGCACTAGGTTCCACGGAGGACGAGTTCCCGCTCATGGAGACGATGTACATGGTGCATGAAGATGATGATATCTCACCATGCTTGCTCCAAGATGGACATGTCGACCACATGGATCCTCCTACTTCCACAACACCTACCTCAAATGAGTCGGCCTACAAAGGTAACAACATAGGTGTTGATGATGCCATGATCCCACTAGTGGACATGATGACTTATGAGTGCATGCATGATCTCGATGATCCATTTGCTACTTCACATGCTACTTTCACTTTCCCATGTGATGCTTTGCTTGATAACATTGTTGATCATGTGGAAGTGAGTTCTTGTGATACCATGACCATGCCATGCTATGAGAGCTTCAATTTTCCCACCATTGCTTGCAATATGTCGACCACTTGCTCTTTACCATGTATTGCTTGCAATGATAATGACAATGATGCTATTAGCTTCCGCATGCTTTGCCCCACATGTTTACACTATTCCATGATCCTTGCTTCCAAGATTGCGAACAATTGCTCTTTCTTATGCTTGGTATGCAAGAATGCTTATTTCATTGTCCATGAGATGGCCCCCATAGCCTTCTCAATTTTTGATGATCATGAGTTACCACATGCCATGAATGCACCTTCTTGCCATATGCACCATCGCCATGCATTTCATACTATCTTGATTGACACTAATGGTGATGTGCACAAGACATGGAACATCATGATGGATGATGTGTTCCTCTACCATGCACACACGCTTTTTGTTTTCTCTTTTGTGTGTATAGGTACACGAATGACAACTTCCACCGCTACGGAGCATGAGCTCACGAAACGCGCAATTGAGAGCTACCCCAACACGGACGAGATACATGATCCAACCCATGGGATTCACGCCAAAGGGTATGTTCCCAAACGCCTTCGCCCTCGTGTGTTTCCGGCTTGTCTTGTCGAGCTTCCGGTTTGGACCAATGCCTCGTCACCTCTTTTGCTTCTTATGCAACATATCTTGACACATCTTGTTGGCACAATGGTTGTTGTATGTCTTGATGCTTTCATCATACACTTCGAGAATCTCAAGGACCATGTTAAACATGTGAGAGACACCTTATGCATCTTGTGCCACATGTCATTCATAAAGTTGCTCTTCTTTGGATTTCTCATTTCATCTTTGGCAATTGAAATGGATTCTTTGACACTTGAGGATACCCATACTTGGCTCACGCCAACCATACTTTCCCAAGCTAGAAGTCTCCATAGCTTTGCCATTGCACATAACAATTTTGCCCCAAATTTTGCCGCCGATACTTGCCTTTTGTTTGTTCCACTTGTTTGGGACAATGCTACACCACACATTTTTGACACCTTACAACTCTTACATGCACAAATTTTTGCCCTTCCACATGTTGGATACACCCACACTCTTTTGGTTCCCATTTTTGCCAAATGCCTCTTGGAGCTTTCCCTTCGCAAGTGGTTTTTCTCCAAGTTCTTCTTCGACCGCGACTACCCAACTCTACAAGGGACAACCGTCATGGACTACCTCTTCGATGAGGAGGAAAAAGAGTCGAGGACGACTCTTCCCCAAGGGGGGGGAGATGATGTAGCCCCGGTCACCGACGTTGCTACACCAAGACCATCAAGTGCAACCCCGCCTATCGTCGACGCTACACCATGGCCAAAGAGTCCCCCAAGTGGACCTTCAACCCTAAACCACGCCACACGCGACAAGGTGAACTCCTTCCTCTCGATACTCGACCTCGTCAATACCGTGAATGGAATGCTACCTCATATCGGTGTGCTACATATCATTAGGTACAAGAATCATCGAGGAACCGGAGAGGAGGAACACCCATGGTGCAAGGAAGCGAGGGAAGGGAAGAGGAGCCATTCATCATGGTGCAAGGAAGAAGGAAGAAGAAGCGAGAAGAAGGAGAAGGGCTCCGGCCGCCAGCCACGACAAGGCCGGCATCGCCGCTTCACCGGGCCGGCAGATCGCCGGTGGGCACACCCGGCACGCCGCCTGACGCCGGCACTGCCGGCCCCAACTCTTGAAGACGCCACGGAGACCAGGCCGGCCATCGCGCCCCATCTTCCCAAGCATCGCCGGCCCCACCGGCATCGCCGCCCCAAACACGCTGCACGCCGGCCCCCGAAGTCAACTTCATCCCAGCCGTCTATTTATCATCTATGGTCACCATTCCTTTATTGTAATGCCCCTTTTACCCCTGGACGGATCTGGGCCTATATATACCTCTCTCCCCACCTCATTTAGGTTTAGACAAGATGATAGCTTAAACATGGATATGAGCTTTGTCTCCCTAGGGTTTCATCCCTCTGTAATCAAGGCAACCCTTGTTGTTGATCTAGATCTGTGAGTGAGATTCTAGTGCGAGCACTCTCTCTCCCTCTCCGATCTCCTTCTCCAACACCGGTCTCTCTCCTCGGAATTCTACCGCGGTCTCTTCCGTAGGAGATTCTATCGGCGTGGTCCATCGAGCCACGGGGGTAAGTAATCGGTTGTATCGGGTAGGTGTGCGTGCGTGAGTTCCTCGTGTTCTTCGTGTTCATCGTGTTCTTCGCGCTCTCCCTCTCCTTCCCCTTTGGATTTCGGGTCAACCGCGAGATCGGGCCACACACGGGGTCTTAGACCTCATCAGAAGCGGAATAGACAACCGATGCACTCCAAATCGGAAACCGAGCAAATTATGTCAATGCCCGAAAAGTTGGGTCAAAACGAGCGGTCAAAAGTTGATGAGGTCTAAGACCCAATTTGTGGCCCAATCTTGCGAAATTGACCCGAAATCAAAAGGGGAAAAGAGAGGAAACGAAGAACGAGACGAACACGATGAACACACACGCACACAACCCGATACAATCGACTTACACTCCCATGGCTCGACAAACCACGCCGGTAGAATCACACTAGGAGAGACCACGAGGTTGAATCCCGGTGTGAGAGATCGGTGTTGTAGACGAACACTTGTGCGGGAGAGAGAGTGGTTAAACTAGAATCTCACACACAACTATTAATCTCAACAAGAGTAGCCTTGATGAAACACAGGAGATAATCCCAAAGATGAGCTAAGCTCTAAGAATTATCCAAGTCTATGTCTAACCCTAGCAAATGGGGAATACGGGAGCACATATAGCTCAGAATTTGGTCAAGGGTAGTTTGGGGAAAGTGCTAATTAAATTACAACCGTCGGATGGCGACACAACGTTTCAGATTTGGGCCAATTCGCGCACGAGCGGTACCACGGGCGGAGGTACCGGCCATGGTACCGGAAAAGCCTCAAAACGGATGGCTCGAATCCAGGGGGTTTGGATGGCCAGCGGTACCACGGGCGGTACCTTGGCCGGAGGTACCGGCCATGCCCTGGGCGGGGGTACCGGCCAAGGTACCGGCCTCCTCTTCTTCTGCGCGGGGCGACCAGGCTGGGGAGGTGCCGCCCAACACCCGCCGGTAGTACCGGCCAGGAGGGGCCGGTACTACCGGTCTCTCCCTCCCGCGCGCGGCCAGGCCTGGCCTTGGCCACCGGCCGGCCAGGGTGGAGGCTCCGGCCACCTCAGGGCTGGAGGTACCGGCCTCCCATGGCCTGGAGGCTCCACCCTCCTTCTCTTTTTCTTTTCCTTGTCCATTCTTCTTTCTTCTTTCTTCTTCCTTCTTCCTTTCTTCTTCTTCTAGTCCATAGACTTTAGCTTCGTCTTCCTTGATGAATGGTGCCTCCTCTCCCTCGTATCCTTGATGATCCTTGTACCTAATAACACACAGAGTGTCGGCATGAGGTAGCATTCCGTCCAACGGTGTGTCAAGGTCAAGAGTAGCGAGGATAGAGTTCACCTTATCGTGTAGCGCTTTAACTCGGGCTCGTGTCATCGGTCCACTTGGGGGACTTGTTGGTCTTGGTGTAGCGACGTCGGTGACCGGGGCTACCTCATCTCCCCCCCCCCCTTGGGAAAGAGTCGTCCTCGACTCTTGCACCTCCTCATCTCCATGATAGGGTGACAAGTCCGAGACGTTGAACGTGTTGCTCACCAAGTACTTGGATGTCGGTATGTCGATGACGTAAGCGTTGTCGTTGATGCGTTGGAGGACCTTGAAGGGGCCATCTCCTCTTGGCTTGAGCTTGGAGTTGCGCTCATGAGGGAACCGTTCCTTCCGGAGGTGGATCCAAACGAGGTCTCCTTCTTCGAATATCCTTGCCTTCTTCTTGGCGTTGATGCGGTTGGCTTGACGAAGGACATGTTCTTGTATGGTTGCCCTTGTCTCTTCATGTAGTTTCTTGACGGCGGCGGTGCGCTTGTCGAAGTCCATGTTGATGCGCTCGTGGAGGGGAAGCGGAAGTATGTCGAGTGCCGTGTAAGGTTCGAAGCCATAGACGACCATGAAGGGGCTCCTTGACGTAGTCTTGTGCTTGGCGCGGTTGTAGGCGAACTCCGCGTGGGGAAGGCACTCCTCCCATGACTTCAAGTTCTTCTTCACGAGGATGCGTAGGAGGGTGGAGAGGCTTCGATTGACCACTTCCGTTTGGCCATCTGTTTGCGGGTGTGATGATGATGAGAACAAGAGCTTGACTCCAAACTTCGCCATGAGCGACTTCCAAAGATAACTCATGAACTTGACGTCTCGATCCGACACAATGCAATGCGGTACTCCATGTAGGCGGACGATTTCCCTGAAAAACAATGAAGCAATGTGTGAAGCATCGTCGCTCTTATGGCAAGGTATGAAATGAGCCATCTTAGAGAATCTATCCACTACAACAAATATAGAATCATGACCATGCTTAGTGCGAGGCAAGCCTAGAACGAAATCCATGCTAATATCCGTCCATGGTGCATAAGGAATAGGCAATGGCATGTAAAGACCATAAGGGTTGGAGGTAGACTTAGCTTGTAAGCATGTTGTGCACCGACGGCAAAGGCGTTCCACATCTCGCTTCATCTTTGGCCAATAGTAATGAGTGGAGAGCATCGCAAGTGTCTTATCACGACCAAAGTGACCCATAAGACCTCCTCCATGAGACTCTTGTAAAAGCAATTTTTGAAGCGAAGACTCGGGAATGCAAATCTTGTTAGCTTTAAACAAATAGCCATCATGCAAATAGAAATCATCCACTCCTCGTTCAACGGAGCACTTCTCAAAAATTGGAGCAAAGAAAGAATCGGAAGGATAGAGTTCTTTGATCTCTTCAAGTCCCAAAACATGAAAATCCAAACGAGTTAGCAAAAGGGTGTTTTTGCGGGAAAGAGCATCCGCCACAACATTGTCCTTGCCCTTCTTGTATTTGATCACATATGGGAAGGACTCAATGAACTCGACCCATTTTGCATGTCGTTTGTTCAAGTTGTGTTGGCTTTTCAAATATTTCAAGGACTCATGGTCGGAATGAATGATAAACTCTTTTGGCCGAAGATAGTGTTGCCAAACTTCAAGAACACGAACTAAAGCGTAGAGTTCCTTGTCATATATAGGATAGTTGAGGCGTGCGCCATCCAACTTCTCACTATAGTATGCCACGGGTTTGCCCTCTTGCATAAGAACACCACCAATACCAAGCCCACTTGCATCACACTCAATCTCAAAAGTTTTTGCAAAATTTGGAAGAACAAGAAGGGGAGCTTCGGTAAGGCGTTTCTTCAACTCATCAAAAGCATTTTGTTGGGCCTTGCCCCAAACAAACGGAACATTCTTCTTGGTAAGCTCATTCAAAGGGCAAGCAATGGTGCTAAAATCTTTCACAAAGCGGCGGTAAAACCCGGCAAGCACATGGAAGCTTCGGACTTGGCCAACATTTGTAGGGGTAGGCCAATTATGGATGGCCTCCACCTTTGAAGAATCAACTTCAATCCCATTAGCGGAAACCACGAAACCAAGAAAAACCAATTTGTTTTGAGCAAATGTGCATTTGGGGAGGTTAGCATAAAGCTTTTCATGTCGCAAGATGCACAAGACTTCTCTCACATGTTGCACATGGTCCTCGAGGTTTTTGCTATAAATAAGAATATCATCGAAGTAGACAACCACGCTCTTGCCAATGAGAGGACGCAAGATGTGATTCATGAGGCGCATGAAAGTAGATGGTGCATTAGAAAGACCGAAAGGCATAACGAGCCATTCATAGAGACCAAGTTTGGTCTTGAATGCCGTTTTCCATTCATCACCAATAGCCATGCGGATTTGATGGTAACCACTACGCAAATCGACTTTAGAGAAAATCGTGGCACCACTAAGTTCATCAAGCATGTCATCTAAACGTGGAATGGGATGGCGGTAACGGACGGTAATGGCATTGATGGGGCGACAATCCATACACATCCGTTGCGTCTCATCCGGTTTAGGCACAAGAATCACGGGAACCGCACAAGGGCTAAGGCTTTCGCGGACGTACCCTTTGGCGAGGAGATCTTGAATTTGGCGGTTGATCTCCTTGGTCTCTTCGGGATTGGTGCGGTAGGCGGCACGGTTTGGTAGCGGAGCGCCGGGTATGAGGTCGATGCGGTGTTCTATGCCTCGGAGTGGTGGTAGTCCATGAGGGAGCTCGTCGGGGAAGACGTCTTGGAATTCCTTCAAAAGAGACAACAAAGACGAAGGAATGTTGGTTAAGTCGTTAGTCGCCGACGAGGGTCCCTTGCATATGAGCATATAGTGCAATATGGTGGATGGGTTCTCTTGGAGCTCTCTCCACTCACTCTTGGTGGCTAGAAGGACACTCTTGGACTCACTCATATATGGCTTGTGGCGCTCACTCTCTTTGTGGTGGGTCGCTCCCTCTCCTCTCATCTCACTATGGTGGGTGCGGAGTTGTGCCCTCGCTAAAGCCTTCGCATTATCCGCGATGATTTGGCTCGGAGTCATCGGGCGCAACTCGAACTTCTTATCGTTGACCTTGAAGGTGTATGTGTTGGAGAGTCCATCATGTATAGCCTTCTTGTCATATTGCCAAGGGCGGCCAAGCAACATGTGGCACACCGTCATGGGTACCACGTCACACTCGATGGTGTCCTCATAAGGGCCGATCTTGAAGTTGACGGTGACGGTATGTTGTATCTTGACGTTGCCCTTGTCACTCAACCATTGGATATGGTAAGGGTGAGGATGCTTGCGGAGAGTGAGGTTGAGCTTCTCACACAACTCGGTGCTTGCAAGGTTATGGCAACTTCCACCATCTATGATGACCTTGATCGACTTGCCACCAATTCCGGCACGGGTTTGGAAGATGTTGCACCGTTGTTCTTCCGTAGCATGAGGTTGTGTGGTTAGCACCCTTGTGACCACAAGTGAGGGACTTGGGTCATGCTCACATAAGAGAGGATCTTCTCCACTTTCTTGCTCATAAGCTTCTTCACTTTCCACGGCGGCTTGCACAAGGGCTTCATATTCATCCTCATCAAGAGTCTCGATGTCACCATTCTCCATAGTGATCATGACCTTGGTGTTCTTGCACTCAAACGATTTGTGACCTTGGGTGCCACACTTGAAGCAAGTGACACTAGAGGGTCCCGTGGATGCCTTAGAGGAGGCGGTGGAGGAGACCGTTTGCTTCATGCGGCTTTGGATAGTCGGTTTCTTGGAAGGTGTAGAGGATGCGTCGGCCTTGGCACTTGTAGCATAAGGAGTTGATGTAGTAGGAGGAGTCGATGTGGCGAGCTTGGAGGAGAAATAGGACTTGGCCTTGGAGTACTTGACGTCCTCAATCACTTGGCGCTCGGCCTTCGATGCTTGGTGGACTAACTCGACCATGTTGGAGTAGGGTTGGAACTCGACAATCCTCTTGATGGGATAAGTAAGGCCATTGAAGAAACGAGCAATTGTTTGTTCCTCGGATTCTTGGATGTTGGCTCGCATCATAGTGAGCTCCATCTCCTTGTAGAACTCCTCAACGGTCTTGGTGCCTTGCTTCAACTTTTGGAGCTTGTTGAAGAGGTCGGTCATGTAGTGCATTGGGACAAAGCGAGCATGCATCTCCTTCTTCATATCTTCCCAAGTGTCAATTGGAGGTTCACCCTTCTCTTCTCGAAGAGTGAGGACTTGCTCCCACCAAGTGTTGGCGTAGTCCTCGAACTCAAGAGACGCCATAGCCACCTTCTTGGCACCGGAGTAGTTGTGGATGCGGAATATCTTGTCAACCTTGAGTGCCCATGAGAGGTAGGCCTCGGCATCTTCTTCACCCTTGAACTTTGGCATGGTGAATTTGAGCCTTCCAAACATGTTTTCTTCATCCTCCAAGTTTCTTCGGCGAGGACGGATGCCTTCATCTCTTGTGGCTTGAGGTGGGAAAGGAGGTCTTCCCCGGCCAACCATAGCATTGGGTTGGCGTTGAAAATGGACGCTAGCTTCACTTGGTTCACGGTGAGGATGTTGTTGAAGATCTTGTCGAGGTTGTTGACGAGGCTCATTGTTGGCTCTTTCATCTTGATCATATTGTGGGTCTCCTCGTCCACGTTGGTCATGGCGAGGATGGCGTCGGAGATCTCGTCGAGGTTGAACTTGAGGACCTTGGTCTTGGGGTTGGTCGTCACGCCCATGGTGGGCATGGCGATCCACTTGGTGACGATCTTGTTGTAGGACTTGGTCTTGTGGAGGACGCTCATGTGGACGAGCATGGCGATGCATTTCTCCACGCCTAGAGTTGGAGCGGGAGTCTTCATGACGAGCATGTGAGCGATGATGTCGATGATGGTCTTCATGCCTTGAGGAAGAGCTTGGGGACGAAAGGCCACCATGAGAGTAATAGTATTGTGACGAGCTTGATGAAGAGGAAGTAGAGCGGTGTCGACGATGACGACCCAAGTTGGTGATGGCGCGCTCGAGGCTATCCATGCGCCGCTCCATGTTGGCATCATTGGCCGCCATTTGGCCATTCAAGTTGTCCGTAGCTTCACGAAGAAGGGCCAAGTCTTGGTTCACGGTGGAGAAGTTGTGAGCCACTTCATCGTATTGCTCATCGATGCGCGTCTCGAAGAGGGCTAGTTGCTCCTTGAACTCTTGGCGTTGTGTCCATAGGTTGTGTTGAGTAGCCAACCTCTCGGTGTTGCGGAGTACTTCTCCATCCCGTGATTCATCTCCGTTCCTATCCATGATGGCAAGACAAGAACTATGTTGTGTATGTTAGTGGAAGGAGACTACCTCACAATCTTACCGTTGTGTGATAGTATCGAGGTGATCAATCAAACCGAGAGCGAAACCAATTGTATCGGGCACACACGCAAAGACACACGCAAAAGCTAGCAACTATGGTGGTAGGTGAGTATGGTGGAAAGCCAAGAGACGAAATCCGAAATCAAGTTTGTTGTTAAGAGTGGGTAAAATCCAAATATCGAATGTCAAAGCGATGATCACTAAAACACGGAAAAAGATGTGGAACACACACACGAGATGAAAGGGGTTAGTGCGACCAAGGAATGAGCGGAAAGATGTAAGAAGCCCTTAACAAGGGTGCTCGGTGTCACACTAACACAAGGAGAGACAAAGCTTTGGTTGCAACGGAGAGACAACAAGATTTACACGCGGCCTCTCTTCTCTTTTCTCTCTTTTGCTTAAAAGCTTTCCTCCTTTGTATTTGGTGGCACTTGACACTCTTTTGTATTTTGTGGCACTTGCACTCTTTTGCTCTTTTGCGTTTTGGCGGCTTTTGTCTCGCACTATGTTAGCTTAGCTTCGCCTTTGCTACTTTGCCACACGAGTTTTGCTTAAAAGCTTGACTCCACACTACACACACACCTCACAACGGGGCCACGTGCAATGTCTCGCAACACTAGTCAAGCAATGCTCGGGAGGTTAGATCGCAAAAGGAAAGAGGATTTGCAAGTTATACCTAGATGGGGCGTAGGCGGTGATGAACACTCAACTTGCAATATGGTGGTTGGATCAAGAGTACGTTTGCAAGCTCGGGGTGCCGAGAGTGTCGTCGCTTGCTTCGGAGCTGCGGGTTAGTGTTACACACAAGGCACTCAAACCGGACAAGCAAACACAAGGTAGGCGAGAAAAAGTTGGGTCAAACTAGCTTGGCGGTGGTGGTAGTGGTATGCCGGTGGTCTTGCGGTGGCGGTGGTGGTGGCGGTGGTGGTGGCGGTGCCGCGGCGGTGTTTACCGGTGAATTGGGGGGACGGCGGTGTTGGCCGGTGGTGGAGAGGGGGTGGTGGCGTTGGTCGGCGGTGGTGGGGGAGGGTTGAGGTGGCCGGCTTGGGAGGCGAGCGGTGGTGGCGGTGGGGTGGTGGGCGGTAGTGGTGGGCGGTAGTGGCGGCCGGTAGTGGAGGCTGGAGCCTCCACCCGTGCCCTGCCTGGAGGTACCGCCCAAGTATGGGTGGAGGTACCGCTCCTGCTTCTTCCCCACGTGAAGTTGGCTGTTCTTCCCTTTTCTCTCTCCTGTTCTTGAGGAGCTCAAACCAAATCAACCCAAAACGAAGGAAACGATGAAATTTGTGGATAGAAAGTGGAGGAAGTAGTAGATCAACACTAATAACACCGAATCAATGGACCAAAACCACTCAAAACTCAACAAAATCGCAGATCGGTCAAAAGGCAAACTAGGGCTATTTTTTGGGGATTTTTTGGGAAATTTTTTAGAGACGAAATTGGGTGGGTGGGGGGTCAAATTCGCGGTAACCTTGAGCTGCTGATACCATATGATGAGGTCTAAGACCCAATTTGTGGCCCAATCTTGCGAAATTGACCCGAAATCAAAAGGGGAAAAGAGAGGAAACGAAGAACGAGACGAACACGATGAACACACACGCACACAACCCGATACAATCGACTTACACTCCCATGGCTCGACAAACCACGCCGGTAGAATCACACTAGGAGAGACCACGAGGTTGAATCCCGGTGTGAGAGATCGGTGTTGTAGACGAACACTTGTGCGGGAGAGAGAGTGGTTAAACTAGAATCTCACACACAACTATTAATCTCAACAAGAGTAGCCTTGATGAAACACAGGAGATAATCCCAAAGATGAGCTAAGCTCTAAGAATTATCCAAGTCTATGTCTAACCCTAGCAAATGGGGAATACGGGAGCACATATAGCTCAGAATTTGGTCAAGGGTAGTTTGGGGAAAGTGCTAATTAAATTACAACCGTCGGATGGCGACACAACGTTTTAGATTTGGGCCAATTCGCGCACGAGCGGTACCACGGGCGGAGGTACCGGCCATGGTACCGGAAAAGCCTCAAAACGGATGGCTCGAATCCAGGGGGTTTGGATGGCCAGCGGTACCACGGGCGGTACCTTGGCCGGAGGTACCGGCCATGCCCTGGGCGGGGGTACCGGCCAAGGTACCGGCCTCCTCTTCTTCTGCGCGGGGCGACCAGGCTGGGGAGGTGCCGCCCAACACCCGCCGGTAGTCAGGAGGGGCCGGTACTACCGGTCTCTCCCTCCCGCGCGCGGCCAGGCCTGGCCTTGGCCACCGGCCGGCCAGGGTGGAGGCTCCGGCCACCTCAGGGCTGGAGGTACCGGCCTCCCATGGCCTGGAGGCTCCACCCTCCTTCTCTTTTTCTTTTCCTTGTCCATTCTTCTTTCTTCTTTCTTCTTCCTTCTTCCTTTCTTCTTCTTCTAGTCCATAGACTTTAGCTTCGTCTTCCTTGATGAATGGTGCCTCCTCTCCCTCGTATCCTTGATGATCCTTGTACCTAATAACACACAGAGTGTCGGCATGAGGTAGCATTCCGTCCAACGGTGTGTCAAGGTCAAGAGTAGCGAGGATAGAGTTCACCTTATCGTGTAGCGCTTTAACTCGGGCTCGTGTCATCGGTCCACTTGGGGGACTTGTTGGTCTTGGTGTAGCGACGTCGGTGACCGGGGCTACATCATCTCCCCCCCCTTGGGAAAGAGTCGTCCTCGACTCTTGCGTGGGGCAGGCAAGGTGCTGGGCGCGGTGGTGGCTTGCTGCGCACGGGCTTGGAGCGTGGAGGCCTGCTGGCGTGCTGCGCGCGTATGTGTGCGGGCGAGCTGAGGGTGGCCGGCGGCAGCTAGCAAGCGGGGCGTGGTGTGAGCGCGGTGGAGGTCGGGCGGGGCCAGGGCTAGGCGAGCACGCTGGAGGTTGGCTCGATGTAGAGGAGCGCGCTGGTGGCGGCGATTGGGGCGGCCGAGCTGCTGTGGGGTGGAGTGGGGCGCGTGGTGGTCTGTGCTTGAGGAGAGCAGGCAGGTGGTGGAAGATGATGGGGCAGAAGCTGCGGCGGCAGTGCCGCTCAAGAGGTACCGGCAGTGCCGGGCAACGATGAACTCGAACGAATAGCTCGCGAACGCAGCGGAAATATGGAGAGAAAATCGTCGATTCGCGGAGAAATACTTGGAATTTGATGGGGAAATTTTGTGGGGATGTAGATCAACACCTAAGACAACAGATCTGTGGACCAAAACCACAAAAAACTCAACAAATCCAGAGATCCAAATTCGAGGTATTTTTTTTGGGGCAAAATTTTTTGGGGAAATTTTTGGGCGAAATTGGTGGAATTGGAGGGTCAAATTCGTGGCAACCTTTGCTCTGATACCATATGATGCGGGCTAAGCCTGTGTGGGTTGCCCGATCTCACAAATTGACCCGGGTGAGTGTGATTGCGAACGGGGATTCGCGGGGAAGTGGATGAACGCGAAGAACACGATACAAACACACGCACACACACAAATCGGTTATGCTCGTTGGCCCAAACCACCAACTCGATAGAGGTTGCAGGAAAAGACCTTCCGGTAGAAGTCCCGCAAAGAGATCGACAAATTGAAGCACGCGAGATCTAGAAGGGTGAAAAGACCGGAAGGTTGATAGAAGTGCAAGCAAAAGACCCAAAAGGTAGAAGTGCAAGCAAAAGATCAAACAAACGGTAGAAGTCACCAAAGTGATCTTCACGAGTCGATAAGGAGCCCGGGTGGTACAATAGGAATTAACCTAAGGTGGGGTTACCCAAATCCACAAAGGGATAGTAGAGGCATAAGCCAATTCATCTAAACATCATCTCTCTCTCATGAAGGTGGGGGTGGGGGTCTATTTATAGGGAACCACTAAGGAGGGGTAGTTTGGGGAAACTAAGATACAAGCACAGCCATACATGTGGCAGATTAGGGTTTAGATTGTGAGTGGTCACGACATCGGCGGCAGTGCCGGCGTGAGGAGGGCGGCAGTGCCGGTGCGGCGGCAGTGCCGGTGGAGGCAGGGCGGCAGTGCCGGGGTAGGCGGCAGTGCCGGCCAGGGTGCAGCGGTAGTGCCGGCCTGGAGTGTCCAGCTCCTCTTCTTCCTTCTTCTCTTCCATGCTTCCGTGACATCGGCCTTGCGTCCTCGGGTCTCCGTGGCGTCCTCTCTTCCCTCTGTACTTGTCATCGAGTTCCTATTTTCAAGGTATGACGGAGTATGAAGTAGTATATCATTCCAAGTAGGCGATTCGAGGCACACGTAAAGGAGAAGATTCACCTTAGCGTGCCGTCTTGTCGATGAAGCATATGATGTGGCGAAGACCGAAGGTCGGGCTACATCAGAGTGCCATTGTGGATGAGCGAGAAGAGCAAACAATGGAAAGATTCTTGAATGGATTGAACATTCCCGTCAAGACGATAGTGGAGTTCTTGCCTTACACCAACATGGTTGAGTTGCTTCATCAAGCTACAAGAGCCGAGCGCCAAGTACGAGAAGACTTAGCAAGTGCAAAAACAAAGTCCTTCTTCGCCGCGCGAAATGCAACAAACACCTCCTCAAGCATCAAGAACACAAGTGCTATTGCCTCCAAGGATCCTCCCAAGCAAACGAAGAGTGCCTTCAAGACAACAAGCTTCAAGCCGGATCAATCAACTATGTCCTCCAAAGCTTCCACGGGATCTAGTAACATCACTTGCTTCAAGTGTGGTGCTCAAGGACATAAATCCTTTGAATGCAAGAACACAAGAGTTATGATAACTCGAGATGATGGAGATGTGGAGTACTTGAGTGAAGGTGAATATGAAGCCTTGGTACAAGCCGCAACCAATCATGAAGATGATGACTTGGAAGACCAAGAGCAAGTCCTATGTGTGCATGATGCAAGCCCATCTCTTGTGGTGACTAAAGTGTTGACAACCCATGCACTCCCCAATGAAGATCAAAGGTGCAACATCTTCCAAACAAGAGCCGGAATCAATGGCAAGTCAATAAAGGTTATCATCGATGGAGGGAGTTGCCACAATCTTGCAAGCACCGAACTTTGCTCCAAGCTCAACCTCACACTCCGGAAACACCCTCACCCTTACAATGTGCAATGGCTAAGTGACAATGGAAACGTCAAGATACAACACACCGTCTCCGTATCCAACAAGATTGGCGCCTATGAAGACACCATTGATTGTGATGTAGTGCGCATGACGGTGTGCCACATGCTACTTGGTCGCCCTTGGCAATATGACAAAAGAGCAAGCCATGATGGCTACACAAACGCCTATAGCTTCATGGTTGGCGACAAGACATTCATCCTATGCCCAATGACTCCTAGCCAAGTAATTGCGGACAATGTAAATGCTTTAGCGAGGGCTAAGGAAGCTACCATCACTAGTGAGATGAGTGGTGAGAGAGTAACCCACCAAAAAGAAAGTGAGCGCCACAAGCCATATATGAGTGAGATGAAGAGTGTCCTCATAGCTACCAAGAGTGAGATGAGAGAAGTGCACCACAACCCATCCACCAAATTGCACTATGTGCTCATTTGCAAGGGGCCATCCTCGGAGACTAACAACTTAACAACACTTCCTTCGTCTTTGTTGTCTCTTTTGAAGGAGTTCCAAGATGTCTTCCCCGACGAGCTTCCTCATGGAATCCCGCCGCTTAGAGGAATTGAGCACCGCATCGACCTCATACCGGGCGCCCCTCTACCAAAACGCGCCGCCTACCGCACCAACCCCGAAGACACAAAGGAGATCCAACGCCAAATACAAGACCTCCTCGAAAAAGGGTATGTTCGTGAAAGCTTAAGCCCTTGTCCGGTTCCCGTAATTCTTGTTCCTAAACCGGATGAGATGCAACGAATGTGTATGGATTGTCGCCCCATCAATGCCATTACCGTTCGATACCGCCATCCCATTCCGCGTTTAGATGACATGCTTGACGAATTGAGTGGTGCCACGGTTTTCTCTAAGATTGATTTGCGTAGTGGCTACCACCAAATTCGCATGGCAATAGGTGATGAATGGAAGACGGCATTCAAGACCAAGCTTGGTCTCTATGAATGGCTTGTCATGCCATTTGGTCTTTCAAATGCTCCATCTACTTTCATGCGACTCATGAATCACATCTTGCGACCTCTCATTGGCAAGAGTGTGGTTGTCTATTTCGATGATATTCTCATTTATAGCAAAAATCTCGAGGACCATGTGCAACATGTGAGAGAAGTCTTATGCATCTTGCGTCATGAGAAGCTTTATGCAAATCTTCCAAAGTGCACCTTTGCACAAAACAAGTTGGTTTTTCTTGGATTTGTGGTTTCCGCCAATGGTATTGAAGTTTATTCTTCCAAGGTTAAGGCCATCCACAATTGGCCTACTCCTACAAATGTTGGTCAAGTCCGAAGTTTTCATGGATTTGCCGGTTTCTACTGCTGCTTTGTGAAAGATTTTAGCACCATTGCTTGCCCTTTGAATGAACTTACCAAAAAGAATGTTCCGTTTGTGTGGGGCAAGGCCGAACAAAAAGCTTTTGATGAGTTGAAAAAGAGACTTACCGAGGCACCACTCCTTGTTCTTCCAAACTTTTCCAAAACTTTTGAGATTGAATGTGATGCGAGTGGACTCGGTATTGGTGGAGTTCTTATGCAAGATGGAAAACCTGTGGCATATTATAGCGAGAAGTTGGATGGCGCACGCCTCAACTATCCTATATATGACAAGGAACTTTATGCTTTGGTTCGTGTTCTTGAAGTTTGGCAACACTATCTTTGGCCAAAAGAGTTTGTCATTCACTCCGACCATGAGTCTTTGAAGTATTTGAAAAGTCAACACAATTTGAACAAACGACATGCAAAATGGGTTGAGTTCATTGAGTCCTTTCCATATGTAATCAAATACAAGAAGGGCAAGGACAATGTTGTTGCGGATGCTCTTTCCCGCAAGCTCGCCCTTTTACTCACTCGTTTGGATGTCCATGTTTTGGGTCTTGATGAAATCAAAGACTTATATGCCTCTGATATGTTCTTTGGCCCAATCTTTGCAAAGTGTTCTAGTGAGAAGGGCATCGATGATTTCTATTTGCACCAAGGATTCTTGTTCAAGGGCAACAAACTTTGTACACCACCACCACCGCCGACCACCACCACTCCTCCCCACCGCCGGCAAGCACTGCCACCCCCCAACCCACGGGTAAACACCGCCGCGGCCCCACCACCACAGCCGCAACCGCAAGAGCATAGCCACCACCCACCACCGGCATACCACCGCCAACACCGCCAAGCTATTTTCACCCAACTTCTTCGCTAACTTCTGTTTGTTAGTTCCGGTTTGAGTGCCTTTTTTTGTGAAACTAACCCGCAGCTCCGAAGCAAGCGACAACATCTGAGGCACCCCGAACTTGCAACCCTACTCTTGACACCACCGCCATCATCGCAAGTTGTGTGTTCCGACACCGCCTAACATTTTCATCTAGGTATAACTTGCTCCCCACCTTATAACCCCTCTTCCTTTTGCGACCTATCCTACCGAGCATTGCTTATCAAGTGTTGCGAGACATTGCACGTGGCCCCGATTGTGAGGTGTGTGTGTAATGTGGAGTCAAGCTTCTAAGCAAAACTCGTGTGGCAAAATAGCAAAAGCGAGCTAACGCTAACATAGAGCGACAAAAAGAAAGAAAAGCACAAAAAGAGTGCAAGTGCCGCCATACATACAAAAGAGTGCAAGTACCACCATAGATACAAAAGAGTGCAAGTGCCACCAAATACAAAAAGAGAAAAAGCTTTTAAGCAAAAGAGAGAAAAGAGAAGAGAGGCCGCGTGTGAATCTTGTTGTCTCTCCATTTGCAACCAAAGCTTTGCGTCTCCTTGTGTTAGTGTGACACTGTACTTTTCCGCTCACTTTTTGGTTGCACTAACCCCATTCATCTCGTGTGTGAGTTCCACATCTTTTCCGTGTTTCTAGTGATCAACACTTTGACATTTGATTTTTGGATTTTACCCACTCTTAACAACAAACTTGATTTCGGATTTCGTCTTTTGGCTTTCCACCATACTCACCTAACACCATATTTGCTAGCTTTTGTGTGTGCTTTTGTGTGAGTGCCTGATACAATTGTTTTCGCTCTCGGTTTGTTTGATAACCCCGATCTTATCATACCACTTTAAGGTTGCGAGGTAGTGTTCTTCCACTAACATCCACCATATAGATCTTGTCGTGCTAACATGGATAGCGAAGAAGAAGATACGGAGGACTACATGGAGCACTTCGAGGAGGATACTGATACGTCTCCAACGTATCTATAATTTCTTATGTTCCATGCTAGTTTTATGCCAATAGCTACATGTTTTATATGCACTTTCTATCATATTATGGCATTTATTGGACTAACCTATTAACAAGATGCCATAGTGCCAGTTTCTGTTTATTATGTCTGTTTATTGCAGAAAAGGCCCCAAAACCAAAGTGCTCGAAAAAATCCAGAAAAATCACAGAAATTGTATTTCACCAGAAGACCCACGGAGCCAGAAGGGCCAGGCCAGAGGAGGCCCACGGCCTCCTCCCCATACCTTGGCGCGGCCAGGAGGGGGGCGACGCCGCCCTATGGGGTGGGCCCCTCGGGACACCCCCGACGCTGCCCCTTCGCCTATATAATCCTTCATCTCCGAAAACCCTAGCACGATCGGTCTTCCTCCACGAAAAGTTACGTAGCCGCCGCCATCGCGAAGTCAAGTTTCGGGGGACAGAAGTCTCTGTTCCAGCACACCGCCGGGACGGGGAAGTGCCCCCGGAATCCATCTCCATCGACTCCATCGCCATCTTCATCACCGTTGCTGTCTCCCATGATGAGGAGGGAGTAGTTCTCCCCCGAGGCTGAGGGCTCTACCGGTAGCTATGTGGTTCATCTCTCTCTCCCATGGTGTGATCTTTATGTGATCATGAGCTTTGTAATCTAGTTGAATATGTAGATGTTGCTCTTGTCTATTATGCACTCTAGATGATGTAGCCCAACCCAAGGTCGATACTACATCAAGACCGACAAGCCCTCCGCGTGGTCCAATGACACGAGCTCGAGTCCAAGCCCTACACCAAGAGGTGAATTCGCTCCTCTCCACGTATGCTTTTGATACCCCTTTGGATGGCTTGCTACTTCATGCAATTACCCTATGTTCAATCAGGTACATCGACCAAGACGCGAGCCATGGAGACCAAGCCAATGGAGAGAGAGCTGGAAATGATGAAGATGGAGCTACAGCACCCAGGCCGGAACTTCCGCCCCCCAGGACCGGAACTTCCGGCCAGATGCCCTCAAGATGCCTTCCAGCGCCCAGGAAAAAGGATTTAGCCGGAACTTCCGCCCCAGAGGACCGGAACTTCCGCCCACCGGAACTTCCGCCCAAGTTCCGCCCAAGTTCCGAAAGTCCGCGAAAACCATACTGGATGTTACTGCGGGACAATGGCGGAATTCCAGAACAAGGCCGGAACTTAGCCGGAACTTCCGCCCCGACCGGAACATCCGCCCCACGAGACCGGAACTTCCGCCCCTGACCGGAACTTCCGCCCAAGATGACCGGAACTTCCGCCCCATCGAACTTCAGCACAACAGCACTTTTCAGCGTGTAACTTACCCCTTCGCCCCCACCTATAAATAGCCTTATTGGCTCAGATCTGAGATTAGACTTGATGTGAAATTAAACCTGAGCTTAGCTCACCCTTGTGGGAACCCTACCTAGATCTTTGATCTTGTACCCACCCGGGCTCCTTATCGACTCGTGAAGATCTCTTTGGTGACTTCTACTGTTTGTTTGATCTTTTGCTTGCACTTCTACCTATTTGGTCTTTTGCTTGCACTTCTATCAACCTTCCGGTCTTTTCACCCTTCTAGATCTTGCGAGCTTCGATTTGTCGATCTCTTTGCGGGACTTCTACCGGAAGGTCTTTTCTCGCAACCTCTATCGAGTTGGTGGTTCGGGCCAACGAGGGAAAACCGATTTGTGTCCGTGTGTGTGTTGTATCCCCACGATTCCCCTACGTGTTCTTCGTGTTCATCGTGTTCATCCACCTCCCCCCACGAGTTCCACCCAAATCCGTGAAGATCGGGCACATCCTTGGGCTTAGCCCTTATCATATGGTATTAGCAGCTCTTTGGTTGCCACGGATTTGACCCCCAATTCCACCAATTTCGCCCAAAAATTTTCCAAAATTTTTTCCCAAAAAATAGCCCCAAATTGGGCTTGGATCGATCTCTCGATTTGTTGAGTTTTTGGTGGTTTTGCTCCAATAGAAACTTGTCTTTGGTGTTGATCTGCAATTCCCCCACCTTCCCACAGCTTTTAGTGCCAAATTTTCCTCGAATTCGGAGGATTTCGGCCCGGATTTCCGCCCAAATCGACGAACAGCCCGCAGATCTGATTGTGACCGGAAGTTCCGCCCGGGGACCGGAAGTTCCGCCCCTCAGGACCGGAAGTTCCGCCTGGCCGAAATTTTGACAGCAACCTTCGTTTTTCGTTTTGGTACTAACCCCCTTGCGTTTGGACTTCAGTTTGAGTGCCATTTCAGCTACCACAAAGCTTCCGCAACATCGACAACGACGATGGCACCCCGAGGATCCAAGCGGTTCATTTGACACCTCCACCATAGCAAGTTCAAGATCGTCGGCCACCATCATCAAGTGGTATAGCTTGCTCCTAACTTGTAACCCTACCCTCTTTTGCGTACCTTTCCTATCGAGAGTGGCTTTCTAGTGTTGCGAAGCATTGCGCAAGCGTCCCGACCGTGAGGGTGTGCGTGTGTTGAGCAAAGCTTCGAAGCAAGCTCGTGTGAAAAGATAAGCAAAAAAAGTGTGACATACTTACATAGATAGTAGTATCCTTACATAGTGAGAAAAAGAAAGAAAAATACAAAAAGAAAAAGTGCGTGACTGACACCTATACACAAAAGAGTCCAAAGCTTATAAGCAAAAGAGAGAAAAGAGAAGAGAGGCGTCTTGCGCAAATCTTGTTGCTTCTCAATCTTGCAACCAAGCCACGGTCTCTCTTGTGTTAGCGTGACACCGAGCTAGTAGTCTTCGTTAGGACAATTTTGTTCTTGCTCATTTTCCAAGTCGCGCTAACCCCATTTTGTCCCACGCGTGTGTTCCTCCTTGTGTATGCCTTTTTGTGATCACCGCCTTTGACTTGTGACTTTTGGATCTTACCCACTTTTGACAATAGACTTTTCGTTTGGTTCTTCCATTTGGCTTTCCACATCCATACCTAACACCATATAGAGTTTTTGTTTTTGTGTGTGTGCATACATATCGGTTGCCCTCCGCCTTGAAACACCTTTTCGATTTTGGTTTGCAAGTTTTGACCCTTTTGGTAGTCTTTCCTAACCACCCACCATATAGTTCTTGTTTTAGTTATAACCATGTCTAGTGGAGAAGGGAACCAACTACCGATGACGCGGCACCAACATTGGATAGCTACTCAAGCCGTCCACGCCAAGCTCAATCAATTTGAATCCATGCTCAAGGATACCAATGTCCGCTATGAAGAAAGAGCTCAAGTGCAAAGGAATGACCTCAACAATCAAGTTCAAGACCTCAATGAGAAGATTGAAGCTCAAGGCAATGAGTTGAAGACAACACTTACCATACAAGGTCAAGAGACAAGGGAAATGAAGACGGCGTTGGACAATATCCTCCATACACTCAACCGTCAAGAAGATAGAAGACACCACTCAAGGTCTTCGCGCTCTCATAGCTCAAGGTCACGAGCTCCTACACCGTCTCACCATGATTCCAATGAAGACCCACGCCACCATAATGTGGATGTTCAAGTGCTTCACCAACAAGCTCAAGAAGCGGAGCAAGCTCGACTTCGACTTGTCCAAGAACGTCAACGCCTTGAAGAAGAGCGCCTTCACCAAGAGCACCTCAATGCTCAATTCCAACAAGAGCAAGAACGCCTTCGACATGATCAAGAGCTAGTTCGAGCAAGGGAACAAGAGCGTCTCCGCAATGAACAACAAGCACTTGAAGAACAAGAGCGGCAACGACAAGCACAAGAAGCTCAAGCTAGAAGACAACGCCTTCATGAAGAGGAACAAAGGCAAGCGCGCCAAGAGCGCGAAATCATCAATGTTGTTCATCCTCAATGCCCTCAAGGTCAAGATAATCGCCGCCATCATGATGATCGTCCTCATGCTAGAAGACCTCCTCCAAGGGCAAGAAATGAAGAATCAAGTCATCACCAAGCATCAAGTGAAGAAAGTGTGATGCCTCGACGCCCCCGCAACAATGATGATCAAGATGAAGGTCATGGAAGACCACCTCCTCGTCAACAACATAGCAACAACAATAGAGATCCTCAAGGTCCACAACATCCACCTCAACAACGTCAAGACCTTGGTGAAGAAAAACCAACTCCTAGACGCAATGACCGCAATGAAGAGGAAATCTTTGGGAAGCTCAAGTTCACCATGCCTAAGTTCCATGGAGAAGAAGACCCCGATGCATACTTATCTTGGGTTCTCAAGGTTGACAAGATTTTCCGCATACACAACTTCTCCGAAGCAAAGAAAGTGGCCATGGCATCACTAGAGTTTGAAGGATATGCAAATGTTTTGATGAGGTCTAAGACCCCGTGTGTGGCCCGATCTTGCGGTTGACCCGAAATCCAAAGGGGAAAAGGTGGGAGAGCGCGAAGAACACGATGAACACGAAGAACACGAGGACTCACGCACGCACACCAACCCGATACAACCGATACTTACCCCCGTGGCTCGATGGACCACGCCAATAGAATCAACCCGGGAGAGACGCGAGGTAGAATCCCGGAGTGAGAGATCGGTGTTGGAGAAAAGAGATTGGTGAGGGAGAGAGAGTGACTTGCACTAGAATCTCACTCAACAATATCCAAATCAACAACAAGGGTTGCCTTGATTACAGAGGGATGAAACCCTAGGGAGACAAAGCTCAAGTTCATGTTTAAGCTATCATCTTGTCTAAGGGGTAAAGGAGGGGTCCTAGGTGCTTATATAGAGGTACAAGCCAGCTTGGGCCGAAAAGGTACGCAAGTGGATAACTTAGGCAGCTTGGGGAGTCATTCCCGTCGGATCCGGTTTGGGGCCGGTCAGACCGGGCCTGGGACCGGGTGGTCCGGTCCTAGGGCCGGTCGACCGGGCGGCAACCGGACAGTCCGGTCGTGGGGCCGGTCCAACCGGGTTCTGGGCCGGCCAGCCTTCTTCTCCTCTTTCCTTCTTCTTCTTCTTCTTCTTCTTCTCTTCTTCTTCTCTCTTCCTTGCACCATGATGAATGGCTCCTCTTCCCTTCCCTCGCTTACGTGCACCATGGGTGTTCCTCCTCTCCGGTCCTCGATGACTCTTGTACCTAATGACATATAACATGTCGACATAAGGTAGCATTCCATTCAAGGTATCTACGAGGTCGAGTATCGAGAGGAAGGAGTTCACCTTGTCGCGTGTAGCGTGGGTGAGGGTTGAAGGTCCCCTTGGGGGACTCTTTGGCCATGGTGTAGCGTCGACGATAGGCGGGGTTGCACTTGATGGTCTTGGTGTAGCGACGTCGGTGACCGGGGCTACATCATCTCCCCCCCCTTGGGGAAGAGTCGTCCTCGACTCTTGTTCCTCCTCATCGAAGAGGTAGTCCATGACGGATGTCCCATGTAGAGTTGGGTAGTCGCGGTCGAAGAAGAACTTGGAGAAAAACCACTTGCGAAGGGAAAGCTCCAAGAGGCATTTGGCAAAAGTGGGAACCAAAAGAGTGTGGGTGTATCCAACATGTGGAAGGGCAAAAATTTGTGCATGTAAGAGTTGTATGGTGTCAAAAATGTGTGGTGTAGCATTGTCCCAAACAAGTGGAACAAACAAAAGGCAAGTGTCGGCGGCAAAATTTGGGGCAAAATTGTTATGTGCAATGGCAAAGCGGTGGAAACTTCTAGCTTGGGAAAGTATGGTTGGCGTGAGCCTAGTATGGGTATCCTCAAGTGTCAAAGAATCCAATGCAAATGCCAAAGATGAAATGAAAAATCCAAAGAAGGGCAACTTTTTGTGTGACATGTGGCACAAGGTGCATAAGGTGTCTCTCACATGTATGACATGGTCCTTGAGAATCTCGGAGTGTATGATGAAAGCATCAAGACATACAACAATCATTGTGCCAACAAGATGTTTCAAGATAAGTTGCATAAGAGGCAAAAGGGGCGACGAGGAGTTGGACCAAACCGGAAACTCGACAAGACAAGCCGGAAACACACGAGGGCGAAGGCGTTTGGGAACATACCCTTTGGCGTGAATCCCATGGGTTGGATCATGTATCTCGTCCATGTTGGGGTAGCTCTCAATTGCGCGTTTCGTGAGCTCATGCTCCGTAGCGGTGGAAGTTGATGGTCGGGTACCTACACATGGAATGAGCAAAACAAAGAGTGTATGTGCATGGTAGAGGAACACATCATCCATCATGATGTTCCAAGACTTGTGCACATCACCATTAGTGTCAAGCAAGATAGTATGAAATGCATGGCGATAGTGCAAATGGCATGAAGGTGCATGTGTGGTATGTGGCAACTCATGATCATCAAAAATGGAGAAGGCTATGGGGGCCATCTCGTGGACAATGAAATAAGCATTCTTGCATACCAAGCATAAGAAAGGGGAATTGTTCACTATCTTGGATGCAACGATCATGGAGTAGTGCAAACATGTGGGGCAAAGCATGCGGAAGCTAATGTCATCCTTTTCATTATCATTGCAAGCAATACATGGTAAAGAGCAAGTGGTCGACATATTGCAAGCAATGGTGGAAAAGTTGAAGCTCTCATAGCATGGCATGGTCATGGTATCACAAGCATTCACTTCCACATGATCAACAATGTTATCAAGCAAAGCATCGCATGGGAATATGAAAGAAGCATGTGACGTAGCAAATGTATCATCAAGATCATGCATGCACTCATAAGTCATCATGTCCACTAGTGGGATCATGGCATCATCAACACCTATGTTGTTACCTTTGTAGGCCGACTCATTTGAAGTAGGTGTTGTGGAAGTAGGAGGATCCATGTGGTCGACACGTCCATCTTGGAGCAAGCATGGTGAGATATCATCATCTTCATGCACCATGTACATCGTCTCCATGAGCGGGAACTCATCCTCCGTGGAACCTAGTGCAACATAAGAAGACACAAACGAGGGAGAGGTTAATGTGTTAGCAAATGCGATGTCCTCCATGGACCTATCATCTACCTCTCTCAACTCACTTTGTGTATCACTCATGTCCTCCAAATGGAAGCACTCAAACTCACATATGGGGTGGAAGTCACTCAACTCACTATCATTCTCACTCAAGTGGGCTAAGTGGCTCTCATTCTCACATGGGATTGGTACTAACTCATCAATGAAGCATAGGGGAGTAGGCTCGACTTTCTCATCTCCATGCGCCTCCTTGGTTGAAGGGAAATTCCCATGCTCAACCATCTCAACTCCATGCGCCTCCATAGGTGAAGGGAGAATCCCATGGTCACCATGCTCAACTCCATTGCCTCCCAAGTCATCCTCAAGCGGTGGCGTCGTGGTGTAGTAGAGAGCTAGGCTCGGATCCACATCAACCTTGAGTTGACCTTGGCGATCTTCATCTTGAAGTGTGGGCGCGATAGGCATCTTGGAGACTTGTGCATTGAGCTCGTCGAAGTAGAGCTTCTTGGCGCTTGGCGTTGTGCATTGCCATGCCACGTGACCCTTGGCCTTGCACACCTCACATAGGAGATTGGGACATTCCCTTGGAGGGTGGCCTTGTTGCTTGCATTTGTAGCAGCGGAGTCCATAGGCACGTGACGAGGTAGAGGCCATTGTGGTGGTGGCACAAGAGGTGGAAGTCGCCTTATGAGGAAGGTATGCTCGATGTGCACTTGCCATCCTTGGAGTGGTGGACACCCTATCATGGTGTTTGTCGCCTTCATGTCGAGGCTCTCGTCTTCGGGCATCATCACCATGGCTTGAGTGGTGTCGTCGAAGACTCGTGGAAGATGTTGGTTGATGGCGATCATGAAGTGGCTTGTGGCGGCGAAGCTCATGTGGTGACGTATGTCGATGACGGTCCTTGCCATGCCTAGATGATGGCTCATGCGACTTGGCATGTTGCTTGCGGCGCCTTGTGGAGCTTGGAGAAGAGTGTCGATGACGATCATGTTGAGGACGCTCTTGATGCTCCATATGATGTACTTGAAGTCGACGATCTTGTGCATAAGCACTCTCATGGTGGCGCCTTGTGGAGCTCGAAGAAGTGTGTCGATGGCGATCATGTTGGGGACGCTCTTGATGATCCTTATGATGGTGCCATCGTGGAGGTCCTCCATCTTCATATGTAGCTCCAATGGCCAAGTGGTGGTACTTGGGAGCATCGTCGTTGCTCCTTGTGGAGACTAGGTGAGGTTCCGCCATGGTGTCGATGTCGTAGGCGTGGCGTTGCTCCACCATGTCGTCCATGCTTGAGGAGCCATTGTCGATGTAGGGCTCGTCGAAGTTGTCCGCAAGGTGGCGCTCCACCATGTCGTCCATGTTTGAGGAGCCATTGTCGATGTAGAGCTCCTCGATGTCGGTCATGTCGGTGATGCTTGCGGAGCCAAAGTCGGTGTAGAGCTCCTCGATGTTGGTCATGTTGGCGATGCTCGCGGAGCCATAGTCGGTGTCGAGCTCCACATGTTCCTCCACATCCGCGGTGCTTGAGGAGGTGTCCTCCTCGGAGTGCTCCGTGTACTCCTCCGTATCCTCATCTTCGCTATCCATGCTAGCACGATGGTATGTATATGGTGTATGTTAGTGGAAGAACACTACCTCGCAATCTTACCGTGGTATGATAAGATCGAGGCGATCCAACAAGCCGAGGGTTAGAACAATTGTATCGGGCACTCACACAAAGACACACGCAAAAGCTAGCAAGTATGGTGGTAGGTGAGTGTGGTGGAAAGCCAAAAGACGAAATCTGAAATCAAGTATGTTGTCAAGAGTGGGTGAAATCCAAAAATTCAAATGTCAAAGCGATGATCACTATAAACACGGAAAAGATGTGGAACGCACACACGAGATGAACGGGGTTAGTGCGACCAAGGAATGAGCGGAAAAGTGTAAGAAGCCCTTAAACAAGGGTGCTCGGTGTCACACTAACACAAGAAGAGATCAAAGCTTTGGTTGCAAAGGAAGAGACAACAAGATTCACACGTGGCCTCTCTTCTCTTATCTCTCTTTTGCTTAAAAGCTTATGACACTCTTTTGTACACGGTGACACTTGCACTCTTTTGTATCTATGGTGGCACTTTCACACTTTTGTATGTATGGGTGTATGGTGCTACTTGCACTCTTTTTGTGCTTTTCTTTCTTTTTCACGCTCTATGTTAGCGTTAGCTCACTCTTGCTATCTTGCCACACGAGTTTTGCTTAGAAGCTTGACTCCACACTACACACACACCTCACAATCGGGGCCACGTGCAATGTCTCGCAACACTAGGTAAGCAATGCTCGATAGGATAGATCGCAAAAGAAGAGGGGTTACAAGGTGGGGTGCAAGTTATACCTAGATGTTAGGCGGTGTCGGAACACACAACTTGCGATGAAGACGGTGATGTCAAGAGTACGTTTGCAAGTCCGGGGTGCCGAGGATGTCGTCGCTTGCTTCGGAGCTGCGGGTTAGTTTCACAAACAAGGCACTCAAACCGGAACAAGCAAACACAAGTTAGCGGAAGAAAACGGTCAAAGTAGCTTGGCGGTGGTGGCGGTGGTATGCCGGTGGTGGTGGTGTCGATGCCCTTGCGGTTGCGGCGGAGGTTATGGAGCCGCGGTGATGTGTCCCGGTGGTTTGGGGAGGGTGGCGGTGCTTGCCGGCGGCGGAGAGGGTGGCGGTGGTTGGCGGAGGTGGTGGTGGAGGTGGCGCCCGGTTGGCGCCCGGTTGACCAGGCCCTGGACCGGCCTGTCCGGTCTACAGCCCGGTTGACCGGGTTCTGGCCCGGTTTGCGCCGGTTGGCGCCGGTTGGCGCCGATCGGCGCCCCGGTCTGCCGCCCGGTTGACCGGCCCTGGTGCCAGGCTGTCCGGTCATCGGCCCGTTGCGCCGGTCGACCGGATTTCGCGGGGCGCAGATTTTCTCTCTCCTGTTCTTGAGCGAAAACCAAGCCAAATCGACCAAAACGAAGGGAAATGATGGAATTGGGGGCTAAAAGTTGGGGAGATAGTAGATCAAGCACTCCAACACCAAATCCATGGACCAAAACCACTCAAAACGCAACCAAATCGCAGATCGGTCAAGAGGCAAAATAGGGCTATTTTTGGGGATTTTTGGGGAAAATTTTTAGAGACGAAATTGGATGGGTGGGGGGTCAAATCCGCGGAAACCAAAGGCTGCTGATACCATATGATGAGGTCTAAGACCCCGTGTGTGGCCCGATCTTGCGGTTGACCCGAAATCCAAAGGGGAAAAGGTGGGAGAGCGCGAAGAACACGATGAACACGAAGAACACGAGGACTCACGCACGCACACCAACCCGATACAACCGATACTTACCCCCGTGGCTCGATGGACCACGCCAATAGAATCAACCCGGGAGAGACGCGAGGTAGAATCCCGGAGTGAGAGATCGGTGTTGGAGAAAAGAGATTGGTGAGGGAGAGAGAGTGACTTGCACTAGAATCTCACTCAACAATATCCAAATCAACAACAAGGGTTGCCTTGATTACAGAGGGATGAAACCCTAGGGAGACAAAGCTCAAGTTCATGTTTAAGCTATCATCTTGTCTAAGGGGTAAAGGAGGGGTCCTAGGTGCTTATATAGAGGTACAAGCCAGCTTGGGCCGAAAAGGTACGCAAGTGGATAACTTAGGCAGCTTGGGGAGTCATTCCCGTCGGATCCGGTTTGGGGCCGGTCAGACCGGGCCTGGGACCGGGTGGTCCGGTCCTAGGGCCGGTCGACCGGGCGGCAACCGGACAGTCCGGTCGTGGGGCCGGTCCAACCGGGTTCTGGGCCGGCCAGCCTTCTTCTCCTCTTTCCTTCTTCTTCTTCTTCTTCTTCTTCTCTTCTTCTTCTCTCTTCCTTGCACCATGATGAATGGCTCCTCTTCCCTTCCCTCGCTTACGTGCACCATGGGTGTTCCTCCTCTCCGGTCCTCGATGACTCTTGTACCTAATGACATATAACATGTCGACATAAGGTAGCATTCCATTCAAGGTATCTACGAGGTCGAGTATCGAGAGGAAGGAGTTCACCTTGTCGCGTGTAGCGTGGGTGAGGGTTGAAGGTCCCCTTGGGGGACTCTTTGGCCATGGTGTAGCGTCGACGATAGGCGGGGTTGCACTTGATGGTCTTGGTGTAGCGACGTCGGTGACCGGGGCTACATCATGTTTGGTGGGAAGAAGTGAACAAGAAGCGTGACAAGAAAGATCTAGAGCCCATTGCTACATGGGAAGAGATGCAAGAAGTCATGCACAAACTCTTTGTGCCCAACCACCATAAACGCGACCTCTTCAACAAGCTTACTCAACTCAAGCAAAGCTACAAGTCCATTGAGGAATACTACAAGGAGATGCACATGACAATGATGAGTGCCAATGTGGACGAGCGAGAAGAGCACACAATGGCAAGATTCTTGAATGGATTGAACATTCACGTCAAGAGGATAGTGGAGTTCTTGCCTTACACCAACATGGTTGAATTGCTTCATCAAGCTACAAGAGCCGAGCGCCAAGTGCGAGAAGACATAGCAAGTGCAAAAACAAAGTCCTTCTTCGCCGCGCGCAATGCAACAAACACCTCCTCAAGCATCAAGAACACAAGTGCTATTGCTCCAAAGGATCCTCCTAAGCAAACGAAGAGTGCCTCCAAGACAACAAGCTTCAAGCCGGATCAAGCAACTATGTCCTCCAAAGCTTCCACGGGATCTAGTAACATCACTTGCTTCAAGTGTGGAGCTCAAGGACATAAATCCTTTGAATGCAAGAACACAAGAGTTATGATAACTCGAGATGATGGAGATGTGGAGTACTTGAGTGAAGGAGAATATGAAGCCTTGGTACAAGCCGCAACCAATCATGAAGATGATGACTTGGAAGACCAAGAGCAAGTCCTATGTGTGCATGATGCAAGCCCATCTCTTGTGGTGACCAAAGTGTTGACAACCCATGCACTACCCAATGAAGATCAAAGGTGCAACATCTTCCAAACAAGAGCCGGAATCAATGGCAAGTCAATAAAGGTTATCATCGATGGAGGGAGATGCCACAATCTTGCAAGCACCGAACTATG
The DNA here is from genome assembly GCF_019359855.2 of Lolium perenne. Taxonomy (NCBI): domain Eukaryota; kingdom Viridiplantae; phylum Streptophyta; class Magnoliopsida; order Poales; family Poaceae; genus Lolium; species Lolium perenne. The sequence goes on from NC_067245.2 coordinate 134,137,467, forward strand.
CTCCAAGCTCAACCTCACACTCGGGAAACACCCCCACCCTTACCATGTGCAATGGCTAAGTGACAATGGAAACGTCAAGATACAACATACCGTCTCCGTATCCTTCAAGATTGGCGCCTATGAAGACACCGTTGATTGTGATGTAGTGCCCATGATGGTGTGCCACATGCTACTTGGTCGCCCTTGGCAATATGACAAAAGAGCAAGCCATGATGGCTACACAAATGCCTATAGCTTCAAGGTCGGCGACAAGACATTCATCCTACGCCCAATGACTCCTAGCCAAGTAATTGCGGGCAATGCAAAGGCTTTAGCGAGGGCTAAGGAAGCTACCATCACTAGTGAGATGAGTGGTGAGAGAGTGAACCACCAAAAAGAAAGTGAGCGCCACAAGCCATATATGAGTGAGATGAAGAGTGTCCTCATAGCTACAAAGAGTGAGATGAGAGAAGTGCACCACAACCAATCCACCAAATTGCACTATGTGCTCATTTGCAAGGGGCCATCTTCGGAGACTAACAACTTAACAACACTTCCTTCGTCTTTGTTGTCTCTTTTGAAGGAGTTCCAAGATGTCTTCCCCGACGAGCTTCCTCATGGACTCCCACCGCTTAGAGGAATTGAGCACCGCATCGACCTCATACCGGGCGCCCCTCTACCAAACCGCGCCGCCTACCGCACCAACCCCGAAGACACAAAGGAGATCCAACGGCAAATACAAGACCTCCTAGAAATAGGGTATGTTCGTGAAAGCTTAAGCCCTTGTGCGGTTCCCGTGATTCTTGTTCCTAAACCGGATGAGACGCAACGAATGTGTATGGATTGTCGCCCCATCAATGCCATTACCGTTCGATACCGCCATCCCATTCGGCGTTTAGATGACATGCTTGATGAATTGAGTGGTGCCACGATTTTCTCTAAAATTGATTTGTGTAGTGGCTACCACCAAATTCGCATGGCAATAGGTGATGAATGGAAGACGGCATTCAAGACCAAACTTGGTCTCTATGAATGGCTTGTCATGCCATTTGGTCTTTCAAATGCTCCATCTACTTTCATGCGTCTCATGAATCACATCTTGCGACCTCTCATTGGCAAGAGTGTGGTTGTCTATTTCGATGATATTCTCATTTATAGCAAAAATCTCGAGGACCATGTGCAACATGTGAGAGAAGTCTTATGCATCTTGCGTCATGAGAAGCTTTATGCAAACCTTCCCAAGTGCACATTTGCTCAAAACAAGTTGGTTTTTCTTGGATTTGTGGTTTCCGCCAATGGTATTGAAGTTGATTCTTCCAAGGTTGAGGCCATCCACAATTGGCCCACTCCTACCAATGTTGGTCAAGTTCGAAGTTTTCATGGACTTGCCGGTTTCTACCGCCGCTTTGTGAAAGATTTTAGCACCATTGCTTGCCCTTTGAATGAGCTTACCAAAAAGAATGTTCCGCTTGTGTGGGGCAAGGCACAACAAAAAGCTTTTGACGAGTTGAAAAAGAGACTAACCGAGGCACCACTTCTTGTTCTTCCAAACTTTTCCAAAACTTTTGAGATTGAGTGCGATGCGAGTGGACTCGGTATTGGTGGAGTTCTTATGCAAGATGGAAAACCCGTGGCATACTATAGCGAGAAGTTGGATGGCGCACGCCTCAACTATCCTATGTATGACAAGGAACTTTATGCTTTGGTTCGTGTTCTTGAAGTTTGGCAACACTATCTTTGGCCAAAAGAGTTTGTTATCCACTCCGACCATGAGTCTTTGAAATATTTGAAAAGTCAACACAATTTGAACAAACATCATGCAAAATGGGTTGAGTTCATTGAGTCCTTTCCATATGTAATCAAATACAAGAAGGGCAAGCCCTCCTCGTGGTGATGATGTAGCCCAACCCAAGGTCGATACTACATCAAGACCGACAAGCCCTCCTCGTGGTCCAATGACACGAGCTCGAGCCCAAGCCCTACACCAAGAGGTGAATTCGCTCCTCTCCACGTATGCTTTTGATACCCCTTTGGATGGCTTGCTACTTCATGCAAATACCCTATGTTCAATCAGGTACATCGACCAAGACGCGAGCCATGGAGACCAAGCCAATGGAGAGAGAGCTGGAAATGATGAAGATGGAGCTACAGCACCTAGGCCGGAACTTCCGCCCCCCAGGACCGGAACTTCCGGCCAGATGCCCTCAAGATGCCTTCCAGCGCCCAGGAAAAAGGATTCAGCCGGAACTTCCGCCCAAGTTCCGCCCAAGTTCCGAAAGTCCGCGAAAACCATACTAGATGTTACTGCGGGACAATGGCGGAAATCCGGAACAAGGCCGGAACTTAGCCGGAACTTCCGCCCCGACCGGAACTTCCGCCCCACGAGACCGAAACTTCCACCCCTGACCGGAACTTCCGCCCAAGATGACCGGAACTTCCGCCCCATCGAACTTCAGCACAACAGCACTTTTCAGCGTGTAACTTACCCCTTCGCCCCCACCTATAAATAGCCTTGTTGGCTCAGATCTGAGATTAGACTTGATGTGAAATTAAACCTGAGCTTAGCTCACCCTTGTGGGAAACCTACCTAGATCTTTGATCTTGTACCTACCCGGGCTCCTTATCGACTCGTGAAGATCTCTTTGGTGACTTCTACCGTTTGTTTGATCTTTTGCTTGCACTTCTACCTATTTGGTCTTTTTCTTGAACTTCTATCAACCTTCCGGTCTTTTCACTCTTCTAGATCTTGCGAGCTTCGATTTGTCGATCTCTTTGCGGGACTTCTACCAGAAGGTCTTTTCTCGCAACCTCTATCGAGTTGGTGGTTCGGGCCAACGAGGGAAAACCGATTTATGTGCGTGTGTGTGTTGTATCCCCATGATTCCCTTACGTGTTCTTCGTGTTCATCGTGTTCATCCACCTCCCCCCACGAGTTCCACCCAAATCCGTGAAGATCGGGCACATCCTTGGGCTTAGCCCTTATCACTAGAGGTTACTTTAATATGAACTCCGGAGTTACTCTCCACGGTGTGATGGTGACAGTGTGCGCATCGTGTGTGATTCCTTTATGACGTTGTGGAGCTTGTTTACTCCGGCTTGAGGTGTGCTTTTGCAGCCCTACACAATGAATGGTGTTTGTTATCCAACAAGAGAGTGTTTGAGAGTAGCATTTATTTATTCAATTATGTGATCATTGTTGAGAGTGTCCACTAGTGAAAGTATGATCCCTAGGACTTGTTTCTAAGCATTGAAACACCGTTTCCAACAAGTTCTGCTACATGTTCGCTTGCTGCCATTTTTATTTCAGATTGCAATTACTACTTATAATCATCCATATTACTTGTATTTCACTATCTCTTCGCTGAACTAGTGCACGTATACATCTGACAAGTGTATTAGGTGTGTTGGGGACACAAGAGACTTCTTGTATCTTAATTGCAGGGTTGCTTGAGAGGGATATCTTTGACCTCTACCTCCCTGAGTTCAATAAACCTTGGGTGATTCACTTAAGGGAAACTTGGTGCTGTTCTACGAACCTCTGCTCTCGGAGGCCCAACACTGTCTACAGGAATAGAAACATGCGTAGACATCAAGCTATTTTCTGGCGCCGTTGCCGGGGAGGTAAGGTAAAATGTATTCACATCCTCCGACTACTAAGCTATTTCCTAGCACTGTTGACGGTGTGTGAGTGCTCGAACCTATTTCCTTTAGATTCTGCAATTATATCTTTTTGTTTCTTGTTTTTATTTCACTAGTTAGGCTTAATGGAAAACAACAACAAAAATAGAGATCTTTATGAAATTTATATTGAATTAGGACATGATGCTTTTGAAGAGAAAATTAAAAAACCTATGGAAGTTTGTCTGCATAATAGTGGTAGTAATGTTATTAGTATAAATTCTTTGGACACCATTATTTTTAATGCTATGGAAAAACCCAAGCTTGGGGAAGCTAGTTTATATAAAAATAATCTTTTTTGCTCCTCAGCTTTGGATGAAATATTTTGCCTTGATAATGCTTTGTCTCCAATATGTGGTAATTTGAATGATGCTTGTGATATTCCAAATCCACCTGTTGAAAGTATTCCTTTTAAAATACCTATGAAAATTGTTGAAAGGGTTATGAATGATCAGTATGTAGGGGATGGATCAGTCCATCCAAGTGTTCACTTGTCTAAACTTACAGAACTTTGTGAGTTATTTGAGATTGCAGGTTTATCAAGAGAAAATGTTATGAGGAAACTATTTCCATTGTCACTTAAGGACAAAGCAAAGGAATGGTATAGGCTGCTGGATGAACAACCATCGAATTGGAAACAGCTTGAATCTCTCTTTTCCTCTAAATTTTATCCTCTTCATGAAGTGCATCTATTTAGGAATCGCATTTATAATTTTTACCCTCATGATGGAGAAAGCATTGCTCAAGCTTGGGGAAGACTAAAAACATTAATACTCAAATGTCCTAACCATGAGCTTTCTGAGGAAATAATTGTTACTAATTTTTATGCAAGGCTTTCAAGTCATTATAAGAATTACGTAGATGCATGTTCACAGGGTTCTTTCACAAGTAAGAAGGTTGAAGCTAGATGGGAACCTCTTGAAAGAATTCAAAGCAATACTGAAGATTGGGAGAACGGCAAAGGTAAAGAATCAGGTATAAACTATGAATATGAATGCATTAAGTCTTTCATTAAAACTGCTGGTTTTCAAAAGCTTAGTGATAATTATGGTCTTAATTCTCAAATTATTGTTGATTGTTGTAGAAACTTTGCTTCTCATATTAATGTTCCTAAAGAAAATTGGGACGTGTATCATGAACTTTTCAATGACACATGCATGGAAAATGAAATTGTTGTTAATGATTGCAATAAACATGCTCAAACTTCTGAAAATACTATTTCTTATAAGCATGTTAATTTTTGTGGAATGCATAGACCTTGTGGAATTAATCAAATCGAAGATGAATATTGTATCCATCATAGGAATGAAAAAACTAGAATGTGGTACAAGGCTCTAAATAATCTTGGTGAAAAAGTTTGTGACCTCCATCCTTTTATTTGTGAACTTTGCTATGAAGTGGGTCATTTTAATTTTCAATGTTCTGGTCATGATGATAGTATTTCGAATTTAATGAGTACTTCAAGTCTACGTTGTGATAACATGATAGCTCCTAATCGGCATGATGAACTTACTTTATTTTTGGAGTGTGAAGAGTTATCAAGAAAAATTTCTTTGTTAGATATGAGTGATCTTGATATGAATAGTGTGTTGCATGGATGTTATCTCTATTGTGTTAATAATTGCCATGCCAACACCTACATACAAAGTGTTATAAAGGATGGGACTTTACCAACATATGACAGGACTAATATGTGTTTTGTTCTTATTAATGAAAGAGAGGTATCCTCCCAAGTTTCTTCTATTGTCTCTAATAATAAACCAGGTTATGTGGAGAAGCTTCCTTTCAAGCCTCTCCCTCCTAAAGAGGAAAAGATGAAGAAGAAGAAGAAGAAGAAGAAGAAGAAGAAGAAGGGAACGAAGAAGAAGAAGAAGAAGAAGAAGAAGAAGAAGAAGAAGAAGAAGAGGAGGAGTAAAAGGAGAGAGGAAACGATATCTTCTCCCAAACTTGTTGCTCCTATTACAATTGATACTTATAATTCTGAATTCGATGATTATGAACTTGATGATGAACCTATGCCTGTTATTTACATTAGTGATCATGATTGGGAAAATCACACTTCTTTTGATATTGAAGATCTCTGGGACACTAATTCTGAAAATGATGATGTTAATAATTGCCATAGTATTAGTACTATCCATGTTTCTTCCCATGATGATATAGAAAGCTCTAAGCTTGGGGATGAGGTGTTTGAAAATCCTTTTGCTACTGATGATTATATGTTTGATACATCTCCTTCTAGTAACAATGATGGTATGTTTACAGATGAGCACACTTTGGAAGATAACTATTCTATTTCTTATGATGACACTATGCCTCCAATCTTTGACAATTATTATAAAGAATACTATGACATAGGTTATAATTACAGTCATCCTCATGAAACTTGTCATAGTTATGGAGGGATTACCCAAAACCATCTCTCTAATATATAGCTTGTCTATCATATTCAAGTTCGTTATGGTGATTGTGATATTTTCAGTCCATCTACTATTGAGGATAAAATTCATTATGATTATTCTATGCCTCCAATTTATGATGATTATAATGATGGATGTGATAGTTTTACTCCCACTATTACTAATAAAATTGATTATGCTTGTGTGGAGAGTAATGATACTTTTATGCATGTGGATCATGATAAGAATGCTTTATGCGGTAGCTATATTGTTGAGTTTATCAATGATACCAGTGAAAATTATTATGAGAGAAGGAGACATGGTTTTATATATCTCAATAATATTAAGTCACCTCTCTTTTTGTTGAAAATTTTGAAGTTGCACTTGATAGTAGCTTCATGCTTCAATAATTTGTTTTCTTACAAGATTCATTTGCATAGAAAGTGGGTTAGACTTAAATGTGTTTGGTATTTGCTTTTTGATGCTCTCTTATATTCAACTCTCATCTTTATAAGAGCATCATGAAAATTATCATGCCTAGCTAAAAGGCTTTAAAGAAAGCGCTGTTGGGAGACAACCCATTGTTTTATTTCTGCAATTTTTGTTTTATATTTGAGTCAATGTGCTTGTTACTACTGTAGCAAAACCTTTGTATCTTTATTTTCTTGCATTGTTGTGCCAAGTAAAGTCTTTCATAGAAAGTTGATACTAGATTTGGATTTCTGCGCAGAAACATATTTTTAGTTGTCACGGTTTTGAGTTTTTCTCTTTGTAGAAAAATCTAAAAATCCTAAAAAAAATTCATGAGTAATCCTCAGATATGTACGCAACCTTCATTCAACTGGAGCTTTTCCATCTGAGCATGTTAAGTGCCTAGAAAAAATTCGTCTTTACGGACTGTTCTGTTTTTGACAGATTCTACCTTTTATTTCGCATTGACTCTTTTACTGTGTTTGAGTGGATTTCTTTGCTCCATTAAATTTCAGTAACCTTGAGTAATGTCCAGAAGTGTTGGGAATGATTGTGCCCTTGCTGAAGATGTGAATTTTTTACTATGCACTAACCCTCTAATGAGATTGCTTTGAGTTTGGTGTGAAGGAAGTTTTCAAGGATCAAGAGAGGAGGATGATATAATATGAACAAGAAGAGTGAAAAGTCTAAGCTTGGGGATGCCCCCGTGGTTCATCCCCATATATTCCAAGAAGACTCAAGCGTCTAAGCTTGGGGATGCCCAAGGCATCCCCTTCTTCATCGACAATTTATCAGGTCATCTCTAGTGAAACTATATTTTAATTCCGTCACATCTTATGCACTTTACTTGGAGCATCTGTGTGCTTTTATTTTTGTTTTGTTATTTTCATTCTCTGAATAAATCGGATCCTAGCATGCTTGTATGGGAGAGAGACACGCTCTGCTTTTTCATTTGAACACTTGTGTTCTTCGTTTTACTTTAATATTCATGGCGAAAGCTGAAAGCCTCATCATTGATTGTTATTTGGTTGGAAACAGAAAATGCTTCATGTGGTAGTTGGTATATTGTCTTGAATAATTTGATGCTTGGCAATTGTTTTGAGCTCTCAAGTAGATCATGTTTAAGTTTTTGCACCATGTAGTTAAAGCCTATGATATGGGGTTGCCCGATCTTCTCAGTAAGCGACGGGTGGTGATGAACACACGATGGTAGCAGCGGATGGAATCGATGATGATGAGGAGGATAACTTGTATGACGCCGACGAAGTCTCTCGATTGATTCCTGATGCCAATGTGTCAACACCCGGATTTTTATGTCCAGATGCCTATTATGCCATACATCGCAATCCCACGAATATTGTTGTTGAGAGACAACAGTTGAATATCATAAGTCATCATTCATTACATACCATAGTCGTCTTACAAATCGAGATCACATGATCCAATATTACACAAATAGTTGATCTATTGATCAACGGACACAAAGTTCATAGTTTCATAGCGGAAGCGTAAATAGAAGGGACTCTCTAGTCCACAGGCCAACGTCTGATGTCAGAAGATTCCCTAGTTGTCGTAGGCGTCCTGCTAGTCGTCCTCTTCATACTGATGTTCTGCTTCATAGTCTGGCCATTTGAATAGTCAGGGACACAGCCGTGAGTACTTTAAAGTACTCGCAAACTAATACTAATGTAAGTGCTTACAATTCTAGTAAGGGGTACTAAGCTCTAGTTTATTTTGCATAAAGCCAATTTTAGTTCACAAATATTTGAGAAAAGACTTATTCAAGTGCTAACTAACTCAAGTGGGAACACTAGTGTCATTCCCACAACTCTGTTGTGATTCAAAGTCAAAGTCACCTTTCAAGTTCAAATTCACAAGTCACCCTTCATATTTTTAGAAAAGTTCTGATGACGGAACAGTATGGCCTTCCCAACTGTCCATGACCTCGGACGCGGCTATTCGAATAGGTTAAACTCTGCAGAGGTTGTACACTTGTGCCACAACAATTGCAATAGTTCGTCGGGGGTAACTGGCCCTGATTTATCATACGCAGTACGCGAACTACCAATCATAACCTTTCATTTACATACTCTAGTATAGGCACCTCTCCCCATGAGTTTTGCCTCCCGGTGAAAGCAAACCGCCAACCCGGGAACTGCACAGGGCTTGGGTAGGACATTCACCTCATTTCACGTCATTTCACATCATTCCTTTTGTTGTAGAGGCAGCCTCCGGCATAACCCCGATGACGCTTGTTCAGAGGGAACCCATACTAAAATACATAAGTTTCCAGCTAAGCCTTACCCAAATTCAGGTATTGTGGGGGTACTTGTAAAATTGGAATGGTATCGCATCCGAACCCAACCATCAGTTTTGGTAAAATTCACCAAGTCATTCACCTTCAAAATCTTTCAATAGAATGACTCATCATTCCATGGTTTTCAAAGTCATTTCATTTCACAAGTTCCCAACTAGAGTAGTCCTTTTTAATTTAGCACTAGCATCTAAGTATGAGGGGTGCTAAGTAATTTGCTTGCTTCAAGGCTAACATTGATACTCTTGTACTAATCCAACACTAACCAAGTGAATCATAAATCAAAAAGTACTTTGATAAAACAAAAGTAAGTAAAACTTGGAAAGTAAAACTAGGAAATAGGATCATAAGCATAAAGTAAATGGGGCAATGCCTTGCTCATGGTGAGCTTTGCACTTTGCAATAGTATTATCTTGCCTTGGTTGGGGAATTGGTCAAAGTGGTCTTCTTCTCCTTGGAAGTAGACCTCCTCCTCCTCTTGATACTCCTTGGTACTAGCGTCTAAAATACGAATACGGGGTATATAATCATCATACCAAACTTATATGCTAAACTAAGCACACATGAGTCACACAATTTAAGCTAGCATCACACATTACTATTAAGTTGGTGGATGTGTTTTTCTTATTTAAGAAAAATAATTTCCTCTCATACTAACTTAGGTGTTACTTTTAATTACTTAGAGAAATAATTTCCTCTCATTATCTTATTAAGATTTAATTTCTCTCATGAATAATATATGACCTAGGTTGACCAAAGTCAACCTCTTCATACTTATCATTTAAGAAAATGATTTAAATGAGGTGTAGCACCTCGTACAATTTAATCCTAACATGGTAAAGATTTAATATCATCAAATAATTCACATGAGACCTAAATGACCAGAGGCTCTATCTCATTTGAAAAGGTTCATGACAAAATTTAAATGAGAGAAACACTCCCATGTTATTTTTAAATAGTTTTGGACAATATCTTTGACTAGAAATAGCCATATAGTCCTTTAATTAATCTAGGCCATGATCATTCAAAGTAATCATGGCATATTTTTGCAGAAACAATTAGTGCAAGTTAAATGTGATTTATAGGAGTTGGAATTAACTCAAAAGCATTCTTGGTTGATTTTTAAGAAATATTCTAAGTCAGAAAAGTCCATGTCTTGTTTATTTTGCTACTTTAATTATACAACATATCTAGCTTTCAAACCAGTGGAATTGTGTAGAGAAAACTCTAAGCTTTCCAAAAATATAAAATTTGTAAAATTTGGCCAAGTAGATTTGGAGATATTTGATTTCTAGCAAAGCATCTGAGAGCAATTTAACTGAAAAAGAATTAAACGAAATTTGAATCAAACGGGGGCGGGAAACGAAGTGGGCCGGCCCAGCTGCTGCCCGGGCCTGGCGTGCATGGCGCGTGCACGTCGGGCACGCGTGGAGCGCGCAGATCGTCGGATGATGATCCGACGGCGCTGGGCCGTCGTCTTCCTCCCGATACTGCAAGCTTGCGGGGGCCATATCTCTCACCTCGGAGCTTGGATTGAGGCGGGGTTAGGTGCATTGGAAAGATATTTTCGAGGGCTTCAACTTTGGTGTAGGGCTCGGGGGCTATGGTGATGAAAATCTGGGCAGTTTTTGGGTGTGGCCTCCGGTGAGCTTTTGCTCCGGTGAGCTGCGAGGAGGGCGAGAGGGAGGTGCTAGGAGGGAGAGGAGGATGTTGCTGAGTGGTGTGGTGCTATCCCAGGCGCGGAGGGCTGCTTTTATAGGCTCCAGGGGAGGGAGGCGCGGCATGCCAGCATGGTGGCCATGTCGCCGGGCGCGTGGCTACAGGGCGTTCTGGGCCGAACTGTCATGTCTAGGAGGTAGCTGGGTCCTTGGTGAGGTCACGTGAGAAAGGGGAGGGCAGGGGAAAGTCTCAGTCGATGGGGACGGGCGTGGACTTTGGTGTGCCCGAGTTGGTGTCCATGCACATGGATGGCATGGTAGGGCTGACGTTTCGCTTGGGCAAGGTACTGGCAGGGTCAGTGTGCTGAGGCAAGCCTATGTGACAAGGTGTGTGAGGCTAGTGAAGAGAGTGACATGGTGAGCATGATGGTGGTGACCAAGGGGATGGCATGGCTTGGCATTGGATCTTCTATGCCTTTTCTTCTTGGTCTTTGAGTGCTGCAGGCTTTGTTGAGGTGAGGCCAAGGTGTGTGACATGTCTAGCAAGATTGGAGAGAGGTAGGGTATGCACAAATGATCAATGTCAACATGTGTGTGACATATGCAATGACATGGAGTGTCCTTGTGTCTAGGTGATCATGACAAGTCTAGATGAGGTCATTGAGAGTGGTCAGAGGTACAATGTACTGTGGATGATCACAAGGGAGAGAGGGTGAGGTGGTGAGTAGTGGTTAAATAGTGGTTGTACCCTAATTCTATTATATGTGCTCCACATACATGGCAAGCAAAAGTCTCTTGTGAGTTGAATTTTGACCAAATTTCTTCATAGATGTGTTATAAATAAAGTTTGGCACTCATTGGTGGTTTGGTTTGGGTTTTGGAGATGGTTTGTGAAAATTTCGAAATGTGGAGGGAATCTAGAATCTGTTTCAATGTTGCCACTTGGCTTGACTAAATTAAGCAATGGTCAAAGATATGGTCAAGGTGGTCAACATCAAAGTTGCTCATCTTGATGAGGTATTGGATGAGGTGCAAAGAGTTGTTAGGGTTTGGTTTAAGAATCTCTTACTAAAAGGGCTCAAAGTGGGTAAGATAATATAAAGTGACAATTTGACCAATATCACATGTATGTTGAATTTGATTTTTTTTTCTTTGATTTGATTTGTGTTTATTTGGTGCAAAAGGGTTTGTTTTTGATATATGAGGGTTTCACAAGCAATGGCACAAGCCATGGTGGCCTTGGTTGAAGATTTGAAAAGTGGGCCAAAGTGTATGTGAGTAAAAATGGGATTTTCTCACTATTTCTTTTCTCTCCATTTGATTTGATTTTTCTTGACTCCAAGGTGATTCTTACTAGTTTAGGAACATTTCCAAACCATTGAAACCATTTCAAAAGGTCTAGCTCAAAGATTTGCAAAAATGGCCATAACACATAAGAGGTGATGTGTCAATTTTTCTTAATCTTCTAAATTGTTTCCCTTGCTTTACTTGGGCAGGGGTTAGGGTCCATTTAGTGTTAGATTAGGTTTAGATATGGTTTCACACCATTTGGTCAAGGTAGGAGTGCATAGGACAAGAATTGGTGAAATGGCTATGTGTCACATATGCTTCTATGCATATGTTGCATTTGATTTTTAATTTGATTGTTCTTGGCTCATTTGATGTTGTTGAGTGTTGAAATGGTATATAGGAGTGATCCAACCATTCACCACAAGTCTTAGGGTCAAGATCCTCAATTTCACAAATTTGCATTTTACTCTCATATGCCTCTATGGCATTTTTAGTTTCTTTTTATTTTCTTTTGTTTCAACTTGGATTGGGTTTGAGAAGTACTAGATAAGGTTTATGAAGGTTTTCCAATCCTCTAAATAAAGTGGAAAGGCCTAGGGTAAAGTTTTACAAAAATAGCCATAGGCACATATGCATTTTTCTTATTTAAATTCTTTTTATTTTATTTTAACTTGGATGGTAAAAAGGGATGTGAGGTTTAGGGTTTAAGAATATTTCAAATACTAATTAAACAAGCAATCATGGCAATAGAACAAGAATTAAACAAGATCTCTATGTATCAAACTTAATTTAGTAAAAGTTTTTGTTGGTTCCAAAATTTGGAACTAGGGAAATTCATTTTGTTTGTTTTGAAATTTTTGGGATGTTATAAACCCTTCCCCCTTAAACAAATCTCGTCCCGAGATTTTAAGAAAAGTTATGTTCCTAAGAAAGATTGAGCAGTGAGATTAACAGGGGAACATACTTGGCATGGCCTGAGGGGCTTCCTGGGCTTCATTGGCAGTCATGTGGTAGAGACGGCCGTTGTTGTTGTTCTGGTTCCTTCTTCCTGCAAAGCGGCGCTGTTGCTGAGCAGGTGCAGCGGTATTGGCGGCAATCTTGGCAAGCTATTTGGGGCACTCATTGGAGTAGTGACCCGCAACTCCACATTCATAGCCGTTGATGGTGGACTTGTCTTTGGGGTTGACGGGAACAGCGTTACTCCCAGTCACGGGGGCAGTATTGGGGGGGTTGTTGTTGCCATTGGGGTGGTTGTTGTTGTTGTTGGTGCGATTGCCGTTGTTCTGGTTGCTGTTGTTGTTGTTGTTGTTGTTGTTGTTGTTGCAGTTGTTGTTGGTGTTGCGGTTGTTGTTGTTGTTGTTGCTTGGGTGGTAAGTCTGAGCTGGGGGCTTGTTGTATCTTGAGGCAAATCCTCCAGTTGAGTTGTTGCGGTACTTCTGGGCGTTGTTGGGTCCATTCTGGTTCATCATCCTTCTCTTGCGGTTCTCGTTGGCTTGGTGCAGCTTCCCTTCCATCTGGATGGCTGAGTCCACCAGGGCTTCGAGGTCAGCGAACGCAATGTTCACTAACACAGTTTGCATCTCGTCGTGCAGTCCGTTCAGAAATCTCTCCTTCCTTTTCTCGTTAGTGTCGGTCTCATCCGGGGCATACCTTGACAGAGTAAGAAACCTGTCACGGTATTCCACCACGAACATTCTTCCTTGCTTGAGTTCGCGGAACTCGTCTCTCATTTTCTTGATCAGTCCTTGGGGCACATGATACTTGCTAAACTTCAGCTTGAAATCTTCCCAGGTCATCATCTGTCCTGCATTCATGGCACGGGTGCTGGTCCACCAAGCTCTTGCTGGTCTGGCTAAGTAGTGCGTGGCGAACAGCACTTTCTCTGCGGCTTCAACTCCCGCAACTTCGAGGTTGTTCTCCATTGTCTGCAGCCAGTCATCAGCATCTAGGGGTTCTTCAGTCTTGTTGAATATTGGTGGGTTGGTGTTCTGAAAGTTCTTTAGCTTTGATCCTGGGTGATCATGATGGCCTTGATTGTTGTTTGCAAGCTGTTGAAGTGCTGCAATGTTGGCTTGGCGTTCAGCTCGTTCAGCTTGCCTATCCTCCAGCATGGTTTGCAACATCTGCATCATGGCGTCTTGATTGGCGCTGCGGGTTGGTGGGGCCATCTGAATATCGAGGTAGATGATAAGATAAGAGGGAAATTTCTATGGTTTGTTTTGTTAAATTTTAAAAAGTTCACAATTTCAAATTTTGAGTAGTCTTGCGGGGGTAAAAACCAACAACCCTTTTTCATTCATACCAAGCATCACACATTACAAATCTAACACACCGTTGGTTTGAAGAACCATTCATTCGCTCTACGATACAAGGGGAATCCTGATACAACTCACACCTACGAAAGTGCTTAAATGATACTACTCTTCAGGGGGGGATTCTTCATCTTCACGGGTAATGTGCTTGGCGAAAGGCGAGGGCGTTGTCCAACTCCTTGCGGGTCTTGTACAACATGTAGTCCAGGTGTGCTACATAATGGTTCATCTCCGGGTGCGGGGGCATGGTTATTGGTCTTCCCATGGGATCTTGTCTTGGGTAGTAAGTGAAGCGGGTATTCCTGAGCTTGTTCATATTCTGTCCACACAGGCGGGCAATTCCTTCCTGCATGGCTCTGACTAATCCTTCTTTCCAGGTGTTTGCCGTTACAGAAAACCATATGGTTTCCCATATTGGGGCTCCAAGATTTCTTCGTAGATCTGCCGAAACTTCCCACCGAGGTGGTCCTCCCAGCTGATTTTTGAGGGGTGTTCCGAAGAACTCGGGATACGGGCGTCCTAGATATTCCACTAGTTGCTTTAAATCCTTTTCGAACATCAGTTCTCCTCCGTGACCAAGCTGATAGCACTCCCATTTGTACTCCATCTAAGAACAAAGAGGAGGAGTAAGTTAGAGAAGTAGTCCAGTGTGCAAAATTTTAGGTATGATGGCAAGGAAAAGTAGAGCATGAATTTCTTATTTTGAAAAAGATTTCAAGGATAAGAGTGAGAATAAGTTTTTCACAAATATTCACTTCTTTGGTTTTGAAACATAGTTTTGCAGACGTCCATTCTAACTAGGGTCTCCTAAGGTCAAACAATGGCTCTGATACCAACTTGTCAACACCCGGATTTTTAAGTCCAGATGCCTGTTATGCCATACATCGCAATCCCAGGAATATTGTTGTTGCGAGACATAACAGTTGAATATCATAAGTCATCATTCATTACATACCATAGTCGTCTTACAAATCGAGATCACATGATCCAATATTACACAAATAGTTGATCTATTGATCAATGGACACAAAGTTCATAGTTTCATAGCGGAAGCGTAAATAGAAGGGACTCTCTAGTCCACAGGCCAACGTCTGACGTCAGAAGATTCCATAGTTGTCGTAGGCGTCCTGCTGGTCGTCCTCTTCATACTGCTGTTCTGCTTCATAGTCTGGCCATTCGAATAGCCAGGGACACAGCCGTGAGTACTTTAAAGTACTCGCAAACTAATACTAATGTAAGTGCTTACAATTCTAGTAAGGGGTACTAAGCTCTAGTTTATTTTGCATAAAGCCAATTTTAGTTCACAAATATTTGAGAAAAGACTTATTCAAGTGCTAACTAACTCAAGTGGGAACACTAGTGTAATTCCCACAACTCTGTTGTGATTCAAAGTCAAAGTCACCTTTCAAGTTCAAATCCACAAGTCACCCTTCATATTTTTAGAAAAGTTCTGATGACGGAATAGTATGGCCTTCCCAACTGTCCATGACCGCGGACGCGGCTATTCGAATAGGTTAAACTCTGCAGAGGTTGTACACTTGTGCCACAACAATTGCAATAGTTCGTCGGGGGTAACTGGCCCTGATTTATCGTACGCAGTACGCGAACTACCAATCATAACCTTTCATTTACATACTCTAGTATAGGCACCTCTCCCCATGAGTTTGGCCTCCCGGTGAAAGCAAACCGCCAACCCGGGAACTGCACAGGGCTTGGGTAGGACATTCACCTCATTTCACGTCATTTCACATCATTCCTTTTGTTGTAGAGGCAGCCTCCGGCATAACCCCGATGACGCTTGTTCAGAGGGAACCCATACTAAAATACATAAGTTTCCAGCTAAGCCTTACCCAAATTCAGGTATTGTGGGGGTACTTGTAAAATTGGAATGGTATCGCATCCGAACCCAACCATCAGTTTTGGTAAAATTCACCAAGTCATTCACCAGTCATATTCACCTTCAAAATCTTTCAATAGAATGACTCATCATTCCAAGGTTTTCAAAGTCATTTCATTTCACAAGTTCCCAACTAGAGTAGTCCTTTTTAATTTAGCACTAGCATCTAAGTATGAGGGGTGCTAAGTAATTTGCTTGCTTCTAGGCTAACATTGATACTCTTGTACTAATCCAACACTAACCAAGTGAATCATAAATCAAAAAGTACTTTGATAAAACAAAAGTAAGTAAAACTTGGAAAGTAAAACTGGGAAATAGGATCATAAGCATAAAGTAAATGGGGCAATGCCTTGCTCATGGTGAGCTTTGCACTTTGCAAGAGTATTATCTTGCCTTGGTTGGGGAATTGGTCAAAGTGGTCTTCTTCTCCTTGGAAGTAGACCTCCTCCTCCTCTTGATACTCCTTGGTACTAGCGTCTAAAATACGAATACGGGGTATATAATCATCATACCAAACTTATATGCTAAACTAAGCACACATGAGTCACACAATTTAAGCTAGCATCACACATTACTATTAAGTTGGTGGATGTGTTTTTCTTATTTAAGAAAAATAATTTCCTCTCATACTAACTTAGGTGTTACTTTTAATTACTTAGAGAAATAATTTCCTCTCATTATCTTATTAAGATTTAATTTCTCTCATGAATAATATATGACCTAGGTTGACCAAAGTCAACCTCTTCATACTTATCATTTAAGAAAATGATTTAAATGAGGTGTAGCACCTCATACAATTTAATCCTAACATGGTAAAGATTTAATATCATCAAACAATTCACATGAGACCTAAATGACCAGAGTCTCTATCTCATTTGAAAAGGTTCATGACAAAATTTAAATGAGAGAAACACTCCCATGTTATTTTTAAATAGTTTTGGACAATATCTTTGACTAGAAATAGCCATATAGTCCTTTAATTAATCTAGGCCATGATCATTCAAAGTAAGCATGGCATATTTTTGTAGAAACAATTAGTGCAAGTGAAATGTGATTTATAGGAGTTGGAATTAACTCAAAAGCATTCTTGGTTGATTTTTAAGAATTATTCTAATTCAGAAAAGTCCATGTCTTGTTTATTTTGCTACTTTAATTCTACAACATATCTAGCTTTCAAACCAGTGGCATTTTGTAGAGAAAACTCTAAGCTTTCCAAAAATATAAAATTTGTAAAATTTGGCCAAGTAGATTTGGAGATATTTGATTTCTAGCAAAGCATCTGAGAGCAATTTAACTGAAAAAGAATTAAACGAAATTTGAATCAAACGGGGGCGGGAAACAAAGTGGGCCGGCCCAGCTGCTGCCCGGGCCTGGAGTGCATGGCGCATGCACGTCGGGCATGCGCGGAGCGCGCAGATCGTCGGATGACGATCCGACGGCGCTGGGCCGTCGTCTTCCTCCCGATGCTGCAAGCTTGCGGGGGCCATATCTCTCACCTCGGAGCTCGGATTGAGGCGGGGTTAGGTGCGTTGGAAAGATATTTTCTAGGGCTTCAACTTTGGTGTAGGGCTCGGGGGCTATGGTGATGAAAATCTGGGCGGTTTTTGGGTGTGGCCACCGGCGAGCTTTTGCTCCGGTGAGCTGCGAGGAGGGCGAGAGGGAGGTGCTAGGAGGGAGAGGAGGATGTTGCTGAGTGGTGTGGTGCTATCCCAGGCGTGGAGGGCTGCTTTTATAGGCTCCAGGGGAGGGAGGCGCGGCATGGCCGGCATGGTGGCCATGTCGCCGGGCGCGTGGCTACAGGGCGTTCTGGGCCGAACGGTCATGTCTAGGAGGTAGCTGGGTCCTTGGTGAGGTCACGTGAGAAAGGAGAGGGCAGGGGAAAGTCTCAGTCGATGGGGACGGGCGTGGACTTTGGTGTGCCCGAGTTGGTGTCCATGCACATGGATGGCATGGTAGGGCTGACGTTTGGCTTGGGCAAGGTAATGGCAGGGTCAGTGTGCTGAGGCAAGCCTATGTGACAAGGTGTGTGAGGCTAGTGAAGAGAGTGACATGGTGAGCATGGTGGTGGTGACCAAGGGGATGGCATGGCTTGGCATTGGATCTTCTATGCCTTTTCTTCTTGGTCTTTGAGTGCTGCAGGCTTTGTTGAGGTGAGGCCAAGGTGTGTGACATGTTTGGCAAGATTGGAGAGAGGTAGGGTATGCACAAATGATCAATGTCAACATGTGTGTGACATATGCAATGACATGGAGTGTCTTTGTGTCAAGGTGATCATGACAAGTCTAGATGAGGTCATTGAGAGTGGTCAGAGGTACAATGTACTGTGGATGATCACAAGAGAGAGAGGGTGAGGTGGTGAATAGTGGTTAAATAGTGGTTGTACCCTAATTCTATTATATGTGCTCCACATACATGGCAAGCAAAAGTCTCTTGTGAGTTGAATTTTGACCAAATTTCTTCATAGATGTGTTATAAATAAAGTTTGGCACTCATTGGTGGTTTGGTTTGGGTTTTGGAGATGGTTTGTGAAAATTTCGAAATGTGGAGGGAATCTAGAATCTGTTTCAATGTTGCCACTTGGCTTGACTAAATTAAGCAATGGTCAAAGATATGGTCAAGGTGGTCAACATCAAAGTTGCTCATCTTGATGAGGTATTGGATGAGGTGCAAAGAGTTGTTAGGGTTTGGTTTAAGAATCTCTTACTAAAAGGGCTCAAAGTGGGTAAGATAATATAAAGTGACAATTTGACCAATATCACATGTATGTTGAATTTGATTTTTTTTTCTTTGATTTGATTTGTGTTTCTTTGGTGCAAAAGGGTTTGTTTTTGATATATGAGGGTTTCACAAGCAATGGCACAAGCCATGGTGGCCTTGGTTGAAGATTTGAAAAGTGGGCCAAAGTGTATGTGAGTAAAAATGGGATTTTCTCACTATTTCTTTTCTCTCCATTTGATTTGATTTTTCTTGACTCCAAGGCGATTCTTACTAGTTTAGGAACATTTCCAAACCATTCAAACCATTCCAAAAGGTCTAGCTCAAAGATTTGCAAAAATGGCCATAACACATAAGAGGTGATGTGTCAATTTTTCTTAATCTTCTAAATTGTTTCCCTTGCTTTACTTGGGCAGGGGTTAGGGTCCATTTAGTGTTAGATTAGGTTTAGATATGGTTTCACACCATTTGGTCAAGGTAGGAGTGCGTATGACAAGAATTGGTGAAATGGCTATGTGTCACATATGCTTCTATGCATATGTTGCATTTGATTTTTAATTTGATTGTTCTTGGCTCATTTGATGTTGTTGAGTGTTGAAATGGTATATAGGAGTGATCCAACCATTTACCACAAGTCTTAGGGTCAAGATCCTCAATTTCACAAATTTGCATTTTACTCTCATATGCCTCTATGGCATTTTTAGTTTCTTTTTATTTTCTTTTGTTTCAACTTGGATTGGGTTTGAGAAGTACTAGATAAGGTTTATGAAGGTTTTCCAATCCTCTAAATAAAGTGGAAAGGCCTAGGGTAAAGTTTTACAAAAATAGCCATAGGCACAAATGCATTTTTCTTATTTAAATTCTTTTTATTTTATTTTAACTTGGATGGTAAAAAGGGATGTGAGGTTTAGGGTTTAAGAATATTTCAAATACTAATTAAACAAGCAATCATGGCAATAGCACAAGAATTAAACAAGATCTCTATGTATCAAACTTAATTTAATAAAAGTTTTTGTTGGTTCCAAAATTTGGAACTAGGGAAATTCATTTTGTTTGTTTTGAAATTTTTGGGATGTTACACAATGCAACAACTCTCAACCCTGCAAGATATTCGCAACTCCACACACTTGCGCACGTAGCCGCCGACCACGAAGCGGTAGATTGCAATCTTCCAATTCCCAATGGAACAGCAGATCACACAAACTTTCAGTAGCATAAAACTCCAGATCGCAATGTGATGAGGTCTAAGACCCCGTGTGTGGCCCGATCTCGCGGATTGACTTCGAAACCAAGGGGGAAGATGGGAAAACGCGAGGAACACAAAGAACGCGATGAACACGAGGAACTCCGAGACTCACGCACACACACAACCCGATACACCCGATGCTTACCTCCGTGGCTCGATGGACCACGCCAATAGAATCTCCGAGGAAGAGACACGCGGTAGAATTCCCCGGGGAGAGATTGGAGTTGGAGAGGAAGAACTTGGTGAGGGAGAGAGAGTAGCTTGTACTAGAATCTCACTCAACAAGTTCAAAGTCAACAACTAAGGTGCCTTGATTACAGAGGGATGATACCCAAGGGAGACTAAGCTCAAAGTTAGGTTTGAGTTCAAAACAAGTCTAAAGAGCTAAAGGGGTGCTTGGGGTGCTTATATAGTCTTACAAGGCGTCACAGGCCGAAAAGGTAAGTTCGGGCCGAAAATATAACTTAAGTCGCGCAGGCTGGTCAGGAGGCCGGTCAGACCGGGCCTATGACCGGGCGGGCCGGTCGAGGCCGGTCGGACCGGAACTGTGGACCGGCAGGCCGGTTTCAGACCGGGCCTGGGACCGGGCGGTGACCGGACGAGGCTCCAAGTCCCCTGGATGGTGCCCGGATGTCACGAGCGCGAATCCCGGTTTCTGATCGGGCGGCCCGGTCAGGAGGCCGGTCAGACCGGGCTGTGGACCGGGTGATCCGGTCAGGGAGCCGGTCTGACCGGGTTCTGGACCGGCCGTCCGTCTTCTCTTCCTTGCGCTCTTCGGGCGACTTCCTGTCCAGCTCCATGTCCATCTTCGTGTCCATCTTCTTGTCCAGCTGCTCCTCTCCTCCCTTTGACCATGGCGTATCCTCCTCTTGGTGACCTTGATGCTCCTTGTACCTAATGACACATAACACGTCGGCATGAGGTAGCAATCCATCCAAAGGTGTACCAAGATCAAGGGTGGTGAGGAGCGAGTTCACCTCATCATGTAGCGCTTTGACTCGGGCTCGTGTCATCGGTCCACTTGGGGGACTTGTTGGTCTTGGTGTGGAGGTGACCGAAGGCCACCCCGCATCATCTCCCCCCCCCTTGGGAAAGAGTCGTCCTCGACTCTTGTTCCTCTTCATCTTCATGATATGGCGACAAGTCCGCAACGTTGAAGGTGTTGCTCACCAAGTACTTGGAGGTGGGGATGTCGATGACGTAAGCATTGTTGTTGATGCGTTTGAGAACCTTGAAGGGACCATCTCCTCTTGGCTTGAGCTTGGAGTTGCGCTCACGAGGGAACCTTTCCTTCCGGAGGTGTATCCAAACGAGGTCTCCTTCTTGAAATATCCTTTCCTTCTTCTTGGCGTTGAGGCGGGTAGCTTGACGAAGCACATGTTCTTGAATGGTAGCTCTTGTTTCTTCATGAAGTTTCTTCACGTCGGCGGCGCTTGGCGAAGTCCATGTTCGTCCGCTCATGAAGGGGAAGTGGTAGTATGTCGAGTGCCGTGAGCGGCTCAAACCCGTAGACGACCATGAATGGACTCCTTGATGTAGTCGAGTGCTTGGCGCGGTTGTAGGCGAACTCCGCGTGTGGGATGCATTCCTCCCATGACTTCAAGTTTTTCTTCACGAGGATGCGTAGGAGGGTGGAGAGGCTTCGATTGACCACTTCCGTTTGGCCGTCCGTTTGCGGGTGCGATGATGATGAGAATAAGAGCTTCACTCCAAACTTTGCCATGAGCGTCTTCCAAAGATAACTCATGAACTTGACGTCTCGATCCGACACAATGCTTTGTGGTACTCCATGTAGGCGAACGATTTCCCTGAAAAACAATGAAGCAATGTGTGAAGCATCGTCGCTCTTATGGCAAGGTATGAAATGAGCCATCTTAGAGAATCTATCCACTACCACGAATATAGAATCATGACCATGCTTAGTGCGAGGCAATCCTAGAACAAAATCCATGCTAATATCGGTCCATGGTGCATGTGGAATAGGCAAAGGGGTATAAAGACCATAGGGATTGGAGGTAGACTTAGCTTGTAAGCATGTGGTGCACCGGCGGCAAAGGCGTTCGACGTCGCGGTACATTCTTGGCCAATAGTAGTGGGTTGAGAGCATGGCATATGTCTTCTCTCGACCAAAGTGACCCATAAGACCTCCTCCATGTGACTCTTGCAAAAGCAATTTTCGAAGCGAAGACTCGGGGATGCAAATCTAGTTAGCTTTAAACAAATAGCCATCATGCAAATAGAAATCATCCACTCCTCGCTCAACGGAGCACTTCTCAAAAATTGGAGCAAAGAAAGAATCGGAAGGATAGAGTTCTTTGATCTCTTCAAGTCCCAAAACATGAAAATCCAAACGAGTTAGCAAAAGGGTGTTTTTGCGGGAAAGAGCATCCGCCACAACATTGTCCTTGCCCTTCTTGTATTTGATCACATATGGGAAGGACTCAATGAACTCGACCCATTTTGCATGTCGTTTGTTCAAGTTGTGTTGGCTTTTCAAATATTTCAAGGACTCATGGTCGGAATGAATGATAAACTCTTTTGGCCAAAGATAGTGTTGCCAAACTTCAAGAACACGAACCAAAGCGTAGAGCTCCTTGTCATATATAGGATAGTTGAGGCGTGCGCCATCTAACTTCTCGCTATAGTATGCCACGGGTTTGTCCTCTTGCATAAGAACACCACCAATACCAAGCCCACTTGCATCACACTCAATCTCAAAAGTTTTGGCAAAATTTGGAAGAACAAGAAGTGGAGCTTCGGTAAGGCGTTTCTTCAACTCATCAAAAGCATTTTGTTGGGCCTTGCCCCAAACAAACGGAACATTCTTCTTGGTAAGCTCATTCAAAGGGAAAGCAATTGTGCTAAAGTCTTTCACAAAGCGGCGGTAAAACCTGGCAAGTCCATGGAAGCTTCGGACTTGGCCAACATTTGTAGGGGTAGGCCAATTATGGATGGCCTCCACCTTGGAAGAATCAACTTCAATCCCATTAGCGGAAACCACAAAACCAAGAAAAACCAATTTGTTTTGAGCAAATGTGCACTTGGGGAGGTTAGCATAAAGCTTTTCATGGCGCAAGATGCACAAGACTTCTCTCACATGTTGCACATGGTCCTCGAGGTTTTTGCTATAAATAAGAATATCATCGAAGTAGACAACCACGCTCTTGCCAATGAGAGGACGCAAGATGTGATTCATGAGGCGCATGAAAGTAGAAGGAGCATTGGAAAGACCGAAAGGCATAACGAGCCATTCATAGAGACCGAGTTTGGTCTTGAATGCCGTTTTCCATTCATCACCAATAGCCATGCGGATTTGATGGTAACCACTACGCAAATCGATTTTAGAGAAAATCGTGGCACCACTAAGTTCATCAAGCATGTCATCTAAACGCGGAATGGGATGGCGGTAACGGACGGTAATGGCATTGATGGGGCGACAATCCATACACATCCGTTGCGTCTCATCCGGTTTAGGCACAAGAATCACGGGAACCGCACAAGGGCTAAGGCTTTCTCGGACGTACCCTTTGGCGAGGAGATCTTGAATTTGGCGGTTGATCTCCTTCGTCTCTTCGGGGTTGGTGCGGTATGCGGCACGGTTTGGTAGCGGAGCGCCGGGTATGAGGTCGATGCGGTGTTCTATGCCTCGGAGTGGTGGTAGTCCATGAGGGAGCTGGTCGGGGAAGACGTCTTGAAATTCCTGCAAAAGAGACAACAAAGACGGAGGAATGTTGGTTAAGTCGTTAGTCGTCGACGAGGGTCCCTTGCATATGAGCACATAGTGTAATATGGTGGATGGGTTCTCTTGGAGCTCTCTCCACTCACTCTTGGTGGCTATAAGGACACTCTTGGACTCACTCATGTATGGCTTGTGGCGCTCACTATCTTTGTGGTGGGTCGCTCCCTCTCCTCTCATCTCACTATGGTGGGTGCGGAGTTGTGCCCTCGCTAAAGCCTTCGCATTATCCGCGATGATTTGGCTAGGAGTCATCGGGCGCAACTCGAACTTCTTGTCGTTGACCTTGAAGGTGTATGTGTTGGAGAGTCCATCATGTATAGCCTTCTTGTCATATTGCCAAGGGCGGCCAAGCAACATGTGGCACACCGTCATGGGTACCACGTCACACTCGATGGTGTCCTCATAAGGGCCGATCTTGAAGTTGACGGTGACGGTATGTTGTATCTTGACGTTGCCCTTGTCGCTCAACCATTGGATATGGTAGGGATGAGGATGCTTGCGGAGAGTGAGGTGGAGTTTCTCACACAACTCGGTGCTCGCAAGGTTGTGGCAGCTTCCACCATCGATGATGACCTTGATAGACTTGCCACCAATTCCGGCACGGGTTTGGAAGATGTTGCACCGTTGTTCTTCCATATCATGAGGTTGTGTGGTTAGCACCCTTGTGACCACAAGTGAGGGACTTGGGTCATGTTCACATAAGAGAGGATCTTCTCCACTTTCTTGCTCATAAGCTTCTTCACTTTCCACGGCGGCTTGCACAAGGGCTTCATATTCATCCTCATCAAGAGTCTCGATGTCACCATTCTCCATAGTGATCATGACCTTGGTGTTCTTGCACTCAAACGATTTGTGACCTTGGGTGCCACACTTGAAACAAGTGACACTAGAGGGTCCCGTGGATGCCTTAGAGGAGGCGGTGGAGGAGACCGTTTGCTTCATGCGACTTTGGATAGTCGGCTTCTTGGAAGGTGTAGAGGATGCGTCGGTCTTGGCACTTGTAGCATAAGGAGTTGATGTAGTAGGAGGAGTCGATGTAGCGAGCTTGGAGGAGAAATAGGACTTGGCCTTGGAGTACTTGATGTCCTCAATCACTTGGCGCTCGGCCTTCGATGCTTGGTGGACTAACTCAACCATGTTGGAGTAGGGTTGGAACTCGACAATCCTCTTGATAGGATAAGTAAGGCCATTGAAGAAGCGGGCAATTGTTTGTTCCTCAGACTCTTGGATGTTGGCTCGCATCATAGTGAGCTCCATCTCCTTGTAGAACTCCTCAACGGTCTTGGTGCCTTGCTTCAACTTTTGGAGCTTGTTGAAGAGGTCGGTCATGTAGTGTGCGGGGACAAAGCGAGCATGCATCTCCTTCTTCATATCTTCCCAAGTGTCAATAGGAGGTTCACCCTTTTCTTCTCGAAGAGTGAGGACTTGCTCCCACCAAGTGTTGGCGTAGTCTTCAAACTCGAGTGATGCCATAGCCACTTTCTTGGCACCGGAGTAGTTGTGGATGCAGAAGATCTTGTCCACCTTGAGTGCCCATGAGAGGTAGGCCTCGGCATCTTCTTCTCCCTTGAACTTTGGCATGGTGAACTTTAGTCTTCCAAACATGTTCTCTTCATCCTCCAAGGTTCGTCTACGAGGAGGGGTGCCTTCATCTCTTGCGGCTAGAGGTGGAATAGGAGGTCTTCTACGGCCAACCATAGCATTGGGTTGGCGTTGGAGTTGAACACTTGCTTCACTTGGTTCACGGTGAGGATGTGGTTGAAGATCTTGTCGCGGTTGAGGACGATGCTCAATGTTGGGTATCTCATCTTGATCATGGTGAGGTTCTCCTCGTCCACGTTGGTCATGGCGAGGGTGGCGACGAAGATCTCGCCGAGGTGGGTCTTGAGGATCTTGGTCTTGGGGATGGCCATCACGCCCATGGTGGGCATGGCGATCCGCTTGGTGATGATCTTGTGCAAGGTCTTGAGCTTGTGGAGGACGCTCATGTGGACGAGCATGGCGATGTATTTCTCCACGCCTAGAGTTTGATGTAGCCCCGGTCACCGACGTCGCTACACCAAGACCAACAAGTCCCCCTAGTGGACCGATGACACGAGCCCGAGTCAAAGCTCTTCATGATGAGGTGAACTCGCTCCTCACCACCCTTGATCTTGGTACCCCTTTGGATGGATTGCTACCTCATGCCGACGTGCTATGTGTCATTAGGTACAAGGCGCGTCAAGACCACGGAGAGGAGAAGATGCCAAGGTCAAGGGAAGGAGAGAAGCAACTGGACATGGAGATGATCATGAAGCCGAAGCCGACGTCGCACGAAGCGCTCCAAGGAAGAGACGGACGCTGGCCGGTCCAGGACCCGGTCAGACCGGACCTACAACCGGACTCCCCGGTCATAGGCCCGGTCGACCGGGCGCAAACCGGGCCAGCTCCCTCGTACCGGACGACGACCGGACCCCGGACCGGAAACTTCGCAGTTTCCCGGTTGGCGCCCGGTCGACCGGACCCATGACCGGACAGCCCGGTCCCAGCCCGTCGAGCCGGCCCCAAACCGGACAGCCCGGTCCCAGGCCCGGTCAGACCGGCCCCAAACCGGACCTGACGAGAATGCCCCACCAAACTGCCTTAACTTATCCCTTCGCGTACCTGTTCGCCCTTGCTGGCCATGTGTACCTATATAAGTAGCTGGGACCTCTCATTAGCTCTTCAGACTTGTTTGGAACTCAAACCTACCTTTGAGCTTAGTCTCCCTTGGGTATCATCCCTCTGTAATCAAGGCCATCCTTGTTGTTGATTTGGATATTGTTGAGTGAGATTCTAGTACAAGCTACTCTCTCTCCCTCACCAATCTCTTTTCTCCAACACCAATCTCTCACCGGGAATTCTGCCGCGTGCCTCTTCCGGGTGATTCTATTGGCGTGGTCCATCGAGCCACGGGGGTAAGTATCGGGTGTATCGGGTTGGTGTGCGTGCGTGAGTCTTGGAGTTCCTCGTGTTCGTCGTGTTCTTCGTGTTCCTCGCGTTTTCCCATCTCCCCTCTTGGTTTCGAAGTCAATCCGCGAGATCGGGCCACACACGGGGTCTTAGACCTCATCATATGGTATCAGCAGCTCTTGGTTACCGCGGATTTGACCTCCCAACCACCCGATTTCGTCCCTAGAAAAATTTTCCAAAAAATCCCCAAAAATAGCCCTAAATTGCCTCTTGACCGATCTGTGATTTGGTTGCGTTTTGAGTGGTTTTGGTCCGTGGATCTGGTGTTGTTGTGCTTGATCTACTATTTCCCCAACTTTTAGCCTCCAATTCCATCGTTTCCCCTCGATTTGGTCGATTTGGCTTGGTTTTCGTGAAGAACAGGAGAGAGAAAGCTTCATCCCGCGAAATCCGGTTGAGCAGCCGGTCAACCGGGCCCACGACCGGCCGAGCCGGCCCAGCACCCGGTCAACCGGGCGGCGAACCGGGCAAGCCGGTCCAGAACCCGGTCCAACCGGGCCTCCGACCGGGCGACGCAGCGCCACTCCTTCGACCTCGTCTTCCGGCGATCTCCACCACCACCACCACCACCACCATCATCGCAGGTATAACTTGCAGGTCACCTTGTAACCCCTCTTCCTTTTGCGATCTATCCCATCGAGCATTGCTTGTTTAGTGTTGCGAGACATTGCACGTGGCCCCGCATTGTGAGGTGTGTGTGTCGCGTTGAGTAAGGCACCCAAGCAAACACTCGTGTGGAAAGATAGCAAAAGCGAGGCTAACACTCACATAGTGCGTCAAAAAGCCCCAAAAACACAAAAAGAGTGCGAGTAGCACCATACATCCATACATCCATACGCCCATACATACAAAGTGTCCACGTACCACCAAAGATACAAACGAGTGCAAGTGCCGCCATATACAAAAGAGAAAAAGCTTTTAAGCAAAGAGAGATAGGAGAAGAGAGGCCGCGTGTGAATCTTGTTGTCTCTTCCTTTGCAACCAAAGCTTTGGCTCTCCTTGTGTTAGTGTGACACCGAGCACTTATACATACACTTTTCCGCTCACTTTTGGTTGCACTAACCCCGTTTATCTCGTGTGTGTGTTCCACAACTTTTTCCGTGTTTATAGTGATCTTCACATTGACATTTGGATTTTTGGACCTCACCCACTTTTGACAACATACTCGATCTTGGATTTGTCTTTTGGCTTTCCACAACACTCGCCTAACACCATATTTGCTAGCTTTTGCGTGTGGTTTTGCGTGTGTTCCCGATACACTTGATCTTGCTTTCGGTTTGGTGGATTGCCTCAATACTATCTTACCTTGGTAAGAGTGCGAGGTAGTCTCCTTCCACTAACATACACAACATAGTTCTTGTCTTTCCATCATGGATAGGAACGGAGATACCAATAGGGATGAAGAGATCCTTCGCAACACCGAGAGGTTGGCTACTCAACACAACCTATGGACGCAACGACAAGAGTTCAAGGAGCAACTCTCCCTCTTCGAGACACGCATCGATGAGCAATACGATGAAGTGGCTCACAACTTCTCCACCGTGAACCACGACTTGGCCCTTCTTCGTGAAGCTACGGACAACTTGAATGGCCAAATGGCGGCCAATGATGCCAACATGGAGCGGCGCATGGATAGCCTCGAGCGCGCCATCACCAACTTGGGTCGCCATCGTCGACACCGCTCTACTTCCTCTTCATCAAGCTCTTCCTCAAGGCATGAAGACCATTACTCTCATGGTGGCCTTTCGTCCCCAAGCTCTTCTTCAAGGCGTGAAGACCATCATCGACCTCATCGCTCACATGCTCGTCATGAAGACTCCCGCTCCAACTCTAGGCGTGGAGAAATACATCGCCATGCTCGTCCACATGAGCGTCCTCCACAAGCTCAAGACCTTCAACAAGATCGTCACCAAGCGGATCGCCATGCCCACCATGGGCGTGATGGCCATCCCCAAGACCAAGATCCTCAAGATCCACCTCGGCGAGATCTTCGTCGCCACCCTCACCATGACCAACGTGGCCGAGGAGAGCTACACCATGATCAAGATGAGAGACCCAACCTTGAGCATCGTCCTCAACCACGACAAGATATTCAACCACATCCTCACCGTGAACCAAGTGAAGCAAGCGTTCAACTCCAACGCCAACCCAATGCTATGGTTGGCCGTAGAAGACCTCCTATTCCACCTCTAGCCGCAAGAGTTGACGGCGCCCCTCCTCGTAGAAGAAACTTGGAGGATGAAGAGAACATGTATGGCAAGCTCAAGTTCAACATGCCCAAGTTCAAAGGTGAAGACGACGCCGAAGCATACCTCTCATGGGCACTCAAGGTGGACAAGATCTTCCGCATCCACAACTACTCCGGTGCCAAGAAAGTGGCTATGGCATCACTCGAGTTCGAAGACTACGCCAACACTTGGTGGGAGCAAGTCCTCACTCTTCGCGAAGAAAAGGGTGAACCTCCTATTGACACTTGGGAAGATATGAAGAAGGAGATGCATGCTCGTTTTGTCCCCGCACACTACATGACCGACCTCTTCAACAAGCTCCAAAAGTTGAAGCAAGGCACCAAGACCGTTGAGGAGTTCTACAAGGAGATGGAGCTCACCATGATGCGAGCAAACATCCAAGAGTCCGAAGAGCAAACCATTGCTCGTTTCTTCAATGGCCTCTCTTACCCCATCAAGAGGATCGTCGAGTTCCAACCCTACTCCAACATGGTTGAGTTAGTCCACCAAGCATCGAAGGCCGAGCGCCAAGTGATTGAGGATATCAAGTACTCCAAGGCCAAGACCTACTTCACCTCCAAGTTCGCAACATCGACTCCTCCGACTACATCAACTCCTCAAGCTACAAGTGCCAAGGCCGACGCATCCTCTACACCATCCAAGAGACCGACTATCCAAAGTCGCATGAAGCAAACGGTCTCCTCCACCGCCTCCTCTAAGGCATCCACGGGACCCTCTAGTGTCACTTGCTTCAAGTGTGGCACCCAAGGTCACAAATCGTTTGAGTGCAAGAACACCAAGGTCATGATCACTATGGAGAATGGTGACATCGAGACTCTTGATGAGGATGAATATGAAGCCCTTGTGCAAGCCGCCGTGGAAAGTGAAGAAGCTTATGAGCAAGAAAGTGGAGAAGATCCTCTCTTATGTGAGCATGACCCAAGTCCCTCACTTGTGGTCACAAGGGTGCTAACCACACAACCTCATGATATGGAAGAACAACGGTGCAACATCTTCCAAACCCGTGCCGGAATTGGTGGCAAGTCTATCAAGGTCATCATCGATGGTGGAAGTTGCCACAACCTTGCGAGCACCGAGTTGTGTGAGAAGCTCCACCTCACTCTCCGCAAGCATCCTCACCCTTACCATATCCAATGGTTGAGTGACAAGGGCAACGTCAAGATACAACATACCGTCACCGTCAACTTCAAGATCGGCCCTTATGAGGACACCATCGAGTGTGACGTGGTACCCATGACGGTGTGCCACATGTTGCTTGGCCGCCCTTGGCAATATGACAAGAAGGCTATACATGATGGACTCTCCAACACATACACCTTCAAGGTCAATGACAAGAAGTTCGAGTTGCGCCCGATGACTCCTAGCCAAATCATCGCCGATAATGCGAAGGCTTTAGCGAGGGCACAACTCCGCACCCATAGTGAGATGAGAGGAGAGGGAGCGACCCACCACAAAGAGAGTGAGCGCCACAAGCCATATATGAGTGAGCCCAAGAGTGTCCTTCTAGCCACCAAGAGTGAGTGGAGAGAGCTCCAAGAGAACCCATCCACCATATTGCACTATGTGCTCATATGCAAGGGACCCTCGTCGGAGACTAACGACTTAACCAACATTCCTCCGTCTTTGTTGTCTCTTTTGCAGAAATTTCAAGACGTCTTCCCCGATGAGCTCCCTCATGGACTACCACCACTCCGCGGCATAGAAAACCGCATCGACCTCATACCCGGCGCTCCGCTACCAAACCGTGCCGCCTACCGCACCAACCCCGAAGAGACCAAGGAGATCAACCGCCAAATTCAAGATCTCCTCGCAAAAGGGTACGTCCGAGAAAGCTTTAGCCCTTGTGCGGTTCCCGTGATCCTTGTGCCTAAACCGGATGAGACGCAACGGATGTGTATGGATTGTCGCCCCATCAATGCCATTACCGTCCGTTACCGCCATCCCATTCCGCGTTTAGATGACATGCTAGATGAACTTAGTGGTGCCACGATTTTCTCTAAAGTCGATTTGCGTAGTGGTTACCATCAAATCCGCATGGCTATTGGTGATGAGTGGAAAACGGCATTCAAGACCAAACTTGGTCTCTATGAATGGCTCGTTATGCCTTTCGGTCTTTCCAATGCTCCATCAACTTTCATGCGCCTCATGAATCACATCTTGCGTCCTCTCATTGGCAAGAGCGTGGTTGTCTACTTCGATGATATTCTTATTTATAGCAAAAACCTCGAGGACCATGTGCAACATGTGAGAGAAGTCTTGTGCATCTTGCGCCATGAAAAGCTTTATGCTAACCTCCCCAAATGCACATTTGCTCAAAACAAATTGGTTTTTCTTGGTTTTGTGGTTTCCGCTAATGGGATTGAAGTTGATTCTTCCAAGGTGGAGGCCATCCATAATTGGCCTACCCCTACAAATGTTGGCCAAGTCCGAAGCTTCCATGGACTTGCCGGGTTTTATCGCCGCTTTGTGAAAGACTTTAGCACCATCGCTTGCCCTTTGAATGAGCTTACCAAGAAGAATGTTCCGTTTGTTTGGGGCAAGGCCCAACAAAATGCTTTTGATGAGTTGAAGAAACGTCTTACCGAAGCTCCACTTCTTGTTCTTCCAAATTTTGCCAAAACTTTTGAGATTGAGTGTGATGCAAGTGGGCTTGGTATTGGCGGTGTTCTTATGCAAGAGGGCAAACCCGTGGCATACTATAGTGAGAAGTTAGATGGCGCACGCCTCAACTATCCTATATATGACAAGGAGCTCTACGCTTTGGTTCGTGTTCTTGAAGTTTGGCAACACTATCTTTGGCCAAAAGAGTTTATCATTCATTCCGATCATGAGTCCTTGAAGTATTTGAAAAGCCAACACAACTTGAACAAACGACATGCAAAATGGGTCGAGTTCATTGAGTCCTTCCCATATGTGATAAAATACAAGAAGGGCAAGGACAATGTTGTGGCGGATGCTCTTTCCCGCAAAAACACCCTTTTGCTAACTCGTTTGGATTTTCATGTTTTGGGACTTGAAGAGATCAAAGAACTCTATCCTTCCGATTCTTTCTTTGCTCCCATTTTTGAGAAGTGCTCCGTTGAGCGAGGAGTGGATGATTTCTATTTGCATGATGGCTATTTGTTCAAAGCCAACAAGATTTGCATTCCCGTCTTCGCTTCGAAAATTGCTTTTGCAAGAGTCTCATGGAGGAGGTCTTATGGGCCACTTTGGCCGTGACAAGACATATGCCATGCTCTCAACCCACTACTATTGGCCAAAGATGAAGCGAGATGTGGAGCGCCTTTGCCGTCGGTGCACAACATGCTTACAAGCTAAGTCTACCTCCAACCCTTATGGTCTCTACATGCCATTGCCTATTCCTTTTGCACCATGGACAGATATTAGCATGGATTTCGTTCTAGGCTTGCCTCGCACTAAGCATGGTCATGATTCCATATTTGTTGTAGTGGATAGATTCTCTAAGATGGCTCATTTCATACCTTGCCATAAGAGCGACGATGCTTCACACATTGCTTCATTGTTTTTCGTGGAAATCGTTCGCCTACATGGAGTACCGCAAAGCATTGTGTCGGATCGAGACGTCAAGTTCATGAGCTATCTTTGGAAGTCGATCATGGCGAAGTTTGGAGTCAAGCTCTTGTTCTCATCATCATCGCACCCGCAAACGGACGGCCAAACGGAAGTGGTCAATCGAAGCCTCTCCACCCTCCTACGGGTCCTCGTGAAGAAAAACTTGAGGTCATGGGAGGAGTGCCTTCCTCACGCCGAGTTCGCCTACAACCGCGCCAAGCACAAGACTACATCAAGGAGCCCCTTCATGGTCGTCTACGGCTTCGAACCTTACACGGCACTCGACATACTTCCGCTTCCCCTCCACGAGCGCATCAACATGGACTTCGACAAGCGCGCCGCCGCCGTCAAGAAACTACATGAAGCGACAAGGGCAACCATACAAGCACATGTTCTTCGTCAAGCCAACCACATCAACGCCAAGAAGAAGGCAAGGATATTCGAAGAAGGAGACCTCGTTTGGATCCACCTCCGGAAGGACCAGTTTCCCCATGAGCGCAACTCCAAGCTCAAGCCAAGAGGAGATGGCCCCTTCAAGGTCCTCAAGCGCATCAATGACAACGCTTACGTCATCGACATACCAACATCCAAGTACTTGGTGAGCAACACGTTCAACGTCTCGGACTTGTCACCCTATCATGGAGATGAGGAGGTGCAAGCGTCGAGGACGACTCTTTCCCAAGGGGGGGGAGATGATGTAGCCCCGGTCACCGACGTCGCTACACCAAGACCAACAAGTCCCCCTAGTGGACCGATGACACGAGCCCGAGTCAAAGCTCTTCATGATGAGGTGAACTCGCTCCTCACCACCCTTGATCTTGGTACCCCTTTGGATGGATTGCTACCTCATGCCGACGTGCTATGTGTCATTAGGTACAAGGCGCGTCAAGACCACGGAGAGGAGAAGACGCCAAGGTCAAGGGAAGGAGAGAAGCAACTGGACATGGAGATGATCATGAAGCCGAAGCCGACGTCGCACGAAGCGCTCCAAGGAAGAGACGGACGCTGGCCGGTCCAGGACCCGGTCAGACCGGACCTACAACCGGACTCCCCGGTCATAGGCCCGGTCGACCGGGCGCAAACCGGGCCAGCTCCCTCGTACCGGACGACGACCGGACCCCGGACCGGAAACTTCGCAGTTTCCCGGTTGGCGCCCGGTCGACCGGACCCATGACCGGACAGCCCGGTCCCAGGCCCGGTCAGACTGGCCCCAAACCGGACAGCCCGGTCCCAGGCCCGGTCAGACCGGCCCCAAACCGGACCTGACGAGAATGCCCCACCAAACTGCCTTAACTTATCCCTTCGCGTACCTGTTCGCCCTTGCTGGCCATGTGTACCTATATAAGTAGCTGGGACCTCTCATTAGCTCTTCAAACTTGTTTGGAACTCAAACCTACCTTTGAGCTTAGTCTCCCTTGGGTATCATCCCTCTGTAATCAAGGCCATCCTTGTTGTTGATTTGGATATTGTTGAGTGAGATTCTAGTACAAGCTACTCTCTCTCCCTCACCAATCTCTTTTCTCCAACACCAATCTCTCACCGGGAATTCTGCCGCGTGCCTCTTCCGGGTGATTCTATTGGCGTGGTCCATCGAGCCACGGGGGTAAGTATCGGGTGTATCGGGTTGGTGTGCGTGCGTGAGTCTTGGAGTTCCTCGTGTTCGTCGTGTTCTTCGTGTTCCTCGCGTTTTCCCATCTCCCCTCTTGGTTTCGAAGTCAATCCGCGAGATCGGGCCACACACGGGGTCTTAGACCTCATCAGAGTTGGAGCGAGAGTCTTCCTGACGAGCATGTGAGCGATGAGGTCGATGATGGTCTTCACGCCTTGAAGAAGAGCTTGGGGACAAAAGGCCACCATTAGAGTAGTGGTCTTCATGCCTTGAGGAGGAGCTTGATGAAGAGGAAGTAGAGCGGTGCCGACGATGGCGACCCAAGTTGGTGATGGCGCGCTCGAGGCTATCCATGCGCCGCTCCATGTTGGCATCATTGGCCGCCATTTGGCCATTCAAGTTGTCCGTAGCTTCACGAAGAAGTGCCAAGTCTTGGTTGACGGTGGCGAAGTTGTGAGCCACCTCATCGTATTGCTCATCAATGCAGGTCTCGAAGAGGGAGAGTTGCTCCTTGAACTCTTGTCATTGCGTCCATAGGTTGTGTTGAGTAGCCAACCTCTCGGTGTTGCGAAGGATCTCTTCATCCCTATTGGTATCTCCGTTCCTATCCATGATGCAAAGACAAGAACTATGTTGTGTATGTTAGTGGAAGGAGACTACCTCGTACCCTTACCAAGGTAAGATAGTATTGAGGCAATCCACCAAACCGAAAGCAAGATCATGTGTATCGGGAACACACGCAAAACCACACGCAAAAGCTAGCAAATATGGTGTTAGGCGAGTGTTGTGGAAAGCCAAAAGACAAATCCAAGATCGAGTATGTTGTCAAAAGTGGGTGAGGTCCAAAAATCCAAATGTCAATGTGAAGATCACTATAAACACGGGAAAGTTGTGGAACACACACACGAGATAAGCGGGGTTAGTGCAACCAAAAGTGAGCGGAAAAGTGTATGTATAAGTGCTCGGTGTCACACTAACACAAGGAGAGCCAAAGCTTTGGTTGCAAAGGAAGAGACAACAAGATTCACACGTGGCCTCTCTTCTCCTATCTCTCTTTGCTTAAAAGCTTTTTCTCTTTTGTATATGGCGGCACTTGCACTCGTTTGTATCTTTGGTGGCACGTGGACACTTTGTATGTATGGGCGTATGGATGTATGGATGTATGGGTGTATGGTGCTACTCGCACTCTTTTTGTGTTTTTGGGGCTTTTTGACGCACTATGTTAGCGTTAGCCTCGCTTTTGCTATCTTGCCACACGAGTGTTTGCTTGGGTGCCTTACTCAACGCGACACACACACCTCACAATGCGGGGCCACGTGCAATGTCTCGCAACACTAGACAAGCAATGCTCGATGGGATAGATCGCAAAAGGAAGAGGGGTTACAAGGTGACCTGCAAGTTATACCTGCGATGATGGTGGTGGTGGTGGTGGTGGAGATCGCCGGAAGACGAGGTCGACGGAGGGGGCGTTGCTGCGCCCGGTCTGTGGCCCGGTTGGACCGGCTGCTGGACCGGCTCGGCCGGTTGGATGGCCGGTCGACCGGATTCTGGACCGGACCGGCCGGTCTGTAGCCCGGTTGACCGGTGCTCAACCGGATCGCACGATTTCTCTCTCCTGTTCTTCACGAAAACCAAACCAAATCGACCAAATCGAAGGGAAACGATGGAATTGGAGGCTAAAAGTTGGGGAAATAGTAGATCAAGCACAACAACACCAGATCCACGGACCAAAACCACTCAAAACGCAACCAAATCACAGATCGGTCAAGAGGCAATTTAGGGCTATTTTTGGGGATTTTTTGGAAAATTTTCTAGGGACGAAATCGGGTGGGTGGGAGGTCAAATCCGACGTAACCAAGAGCTGCTGATACCATATGATGAGGTCTAAGACCCCGTGTGTGGCCCGATCTCGCGGATTGACTTCGAAACCAAGGGGGAAGATGGGAAAACGCGAGGAACACGAAGAACGCGATGAACACGAGGAACTCCGAGACTCACGCACATACACAACCCGATACACCCGATGCTTACCTCCGTGGCTCGATGGACCACGCCAATAGAATCTCCGAGGAAGAGACACGCGGTAGAATTCCCCGGGGAGAGATTGGAGTTGGAGAGGAAGAACTTGGTGAGGGAGAGAGAGTAGCTTGTACTAGAATCTCACTCAACAAGTTCAAAGTCAACAACTAAGGTGCCATGATTACAGAGGGATGATACCCAAGGGAGACTAAGCTCAAAGTTAGGTTTGAGTTCAAAACAAGTCTAAAGAGCTAAAGGGGTGCTTGGGGTGCTTATATAGTCTTACAAGGCGTCACAGGCCGAAAAGGTAAGTTCGGGCCGAAAATATAACTTAAGTCGCGCAGGCTGGTCAGGAGGCCGGTCAGACCGGGCCTGTGACCGGGCGGGCCGGTCAGGGGGCCGGTCAGACCGGGCCTGTGACCGGGCAGGCCGGTTTCAGACCGGGCCTGGGACCGGGCGGTGACCGGACGAGGCTCCAAGTCCCCTGGATGGTGCCCGGATGTCACGAGCGCGAATCCCGGTTTCTGATCGGGCAGCCCGGTCAGGAGGCCGGTCAGACCGGGCTGTGGACCGGGTGATCCGGTCAGGGAGCCGGTCTGACCGGGTTCTGGACCGGCCGTCCGTCTTCTCTTCCTTGCGCTCTTCGGGCGACTTCCTGTCCAGCTCCATGTCCATCTTCGTGTCCATCTTCTTGTCCAGCTGCTCCTCTCCTCCCTTTGACCATGGCGTATCCTCCTCTTGGTGACCTTGATGCTCCTTGTACCTAATGACACATAACACGTCGGCATGAGGTAGCAATCCATCCAAAGGTGTACCAAGATCAAGGGTGGTGAGGAGCGAGTTCACCTCATCATGTAGCGCTTTGACTCGGGCTCGTGTCATCGGTCCACTTGGGGGACTTGTTGGTCTTGGTGTGGAGGTGACCGAAGGCCACCCCGCATCACAATGAATTGGAGAGTAGTATTCAATAGTTTTGCATAGCAAACAACTAAGAACTAGGGTTTATCTTAAACATGGTCTAAAGCAGCTAGGGGGTCGTCCAAGGCACTTATATAGACGTCCAGGACAAGTTCTGGTCGAAAAATACAAGTAAAACCGACCCAGAATAGATCTGGTCGAGATAGACTCGGACTAGTCCGGTCTGGAATCCGGTCAACCGGGCCTGGGACCGGGCTAGCCGGTCAGGACCGGGCCATGGACCGGGCGGCAACCGGAAAGTTCGCAAAACTCCATCCGGTTGGCCCCGGTACGATGCCCGGTTGGCGCCGGGGTGAATCCGGTCTGCCGCCCGGTTGACCGGGCCAGGGACCCGGCGCGCCGACGTGCCGACCGGTCTGACCGGGCGCTGGACCGGCCTGGACGACTTCTTCTCCTCTCGCGCTTGCCTCCCGCTCCTCCCTCGCGCGTCCATGAGATATCTTCATGTCCAGCTCCATGTCCAACTTCACGTCCATCTTGACGTCCGTCTTCACGTCCAGCTGCTCCTCTACTCCTCGTGTGATGCTCGTCTCCTCTTGATACCTAATGATACATAAGTAATGGGACTTAGGCAGTATAAATTTCTCATCAATCAAAGTATCGTTTAGAAACAAGTTCACATGTTGTTTAAGTAGCTTCGCACGAGCCCTTGTAATTGGTCCAATCCGAACTTCATTGGACTTGAGCTTCATAGCAGGTTCATCTTCATTTATCAATGACGGAGGTAGTGGTGTAGTAGGGATGTCCTCATCATCTCCTCCCCCCCCCTTCAAAAGGCGTCAACCTCGACGCTCCAAGGTCTTCTCCGTCATATGGTGTCAAATCAGCAACATTGAAAGAATTACTGACACCAAACTCTTCAACTGGAAGATCTACCGAGTATGCATTATCATTGATCTTGGCAAGCACTTTGTAAGGACCAGCACCACGAGGCTTCAACTTAGACTTCCGCAGCTTCGGGAACCTATCCTTGCGAAAATGTACCCAGACCATATCACCAGGCTTGAACAACATCTCTTTGCGCTTCTTGTTCATCCTTGCAGCATTGCTCTTGCCTTTCTTCTCTATCAACTCTTTAGTCTTCACATGGATTTTTCGCACAAAATCTGCCCTCTTGGATGCCTCCATATTAACTCTCTCATGTATGGGTAAAGGCAACAAATCAAGTGGAGTAATGGGTTTGAAACCATACACCACCTCAAAAGACATAGCTTCGTGGTAGAATGTACCGCCCTGTTGTAAGCAAACTCTACATGCGGCAAACACTCTTCCAACTCCTTCAGGTTCTTCTTGATCATGGATCTCAACAGTTGTGACAAGGTTCGATTCACCACCTCAGTTTGACCATCAGTTTGGGGATGACAATTAGTACTGAACAGTAGCTTTGTCCCCAGCTTTCCCCAAAGTGTCTTCCAGAAGTAGCTCATGAACTTCACATCACGATCAGAAACAATAGTCTTCGGGACTCCATGTAGACAAACAATCTCCCTGAAAAACAGGTTAGCAATATGCGACGCATCGTCGCTTTTGTGGCAGGCAATAAAGTGTGACATTTTAGAAAATCTGTCCACTACCACAAATATAGAATCATGGCCTCTTTTAGTACGTGGCAAACCCAACACAAAATCCATACTAATATCTTCCCAAGGTGTAGTAGGTGCCGGTAAAAGAGTATACAAACCGTGAGGCTTCAACTTGGACTTGGACTTGTTGCAAGTAATGCACCTCTTCACATACCTGTCCACGTCCCGCCTCATCTTTGGCCAATAAAAGTGATCAGCGAGCATGAGTAGCGTCTTCTCACGCCCAAAGTGACCCATCAAACCTCCGGCATGTGATTCCTGCAATAAGAGCAAACGCACATACGATTCTGGAACACATAGTTTGTTAGCTCTAAACAAGAACCCATCGTGTATGTGATATTTTTCCCATCCTTTACCAATAACACATAAGCGGTATGGTTCAGCAAAATCATGATCAGTCGCATATAAATCACATAACACCTCTAATCCAGGAATTTTAACATCAAGATGAGTTAACAGCATAGTCTTCCTAGATAGAGCATCAGCAACAATATTATCTTTTCCCTTCTTATGCTTAATAATGTACGGAAAAGACTTAATGAACTCAACCCACTTAGCAAGACGCCTATGCAAAGTAGATTGGGCTTTCAGATATTTCAAAGCTTCATGATCAGAATGTATGATAAATTCTTTTGGCCACAAATAATGTTGCCAAACCTCAAGAACTCTAATTAAAGCATACAATTCTTTATCATAAATAGGATAGTTCAACTTAGCACCAGAAAGTTTCTCAGAAAAATATGCAATTGGGCGACCCTCTTGCATCAACACACCACCAATTCCAATACCACTAGCATCACATTCAATCTCAAATTGCTTACTGAAATCAGGAAGTGCAAGCAACGGTGCAGAAGTTAACAATCGTTTCAGTTCATCAAAAGCATGAT
Source organism: Lolium perenne (assembly GCF_019359855.2). Lineage (NCBI taxonomy): Eukaryota > Viridiplantae > Streptophyta > Magnoliopsida > Poales > Poaceae > Lolium > Lolium perenne. The sequence continues at coordinate 134,177,054 of NC_067245.2, forward strand.
CTTGGGCAACGCCCCACTCAAATGCAACACCCTTTTTAGTCAATTCATTCAAAGGTACAGCAATAGTACTAAAATTAGGCACAAAACGGCGATAAAACCCAGTTAGACCATGAAAACTTCTTACTTGACTCACATTCATGGGAGTAGGCCAATTTTGAATAGCTTCAATTTTAGACACATCTACTTCTACTCCATGCTTAGAGACAACATAACCCAGAAATATGACCTTATCTTTGCAAAATGTGCACTTCTCAAGATTACCATAGAGTTTACTATCACGCAACAGTTGCAAAACATGTCGAATATGTATAATATGATCAGATTCATTGCGGCTGTAAATTAATATGTCATCAAAATACACAACCACAAACTTGACAATAAAATCACACAAAACATGGTTCATCGATCTCATGAAAGTGCTAGGTGCATTAGTCAAACCAAAAGGCATTACTAACCACTCATATAAACCAAATTTTGTTTTAAAGGCGGTTTTCCACTCATCCCCTTCTTTCATCCTAATTTGATGATAACCACTACGCAAATCAATTTTAGTGAAAACAGCAGCACCACTCAATTCATCTAGCATATCCTCTAAACGGGGAATAGGATGACGATATCGAATAGTAATGTTGTTTATCGCTCTACAATCTACGCACATACACCATGTACCATCTTTCTTAGGAACAAGAATAACAGGAATAGCACAAGGACTAAGGCTTATGCGGATATAACCTTTGTCGAGTAGCGCTTGTACTTGCTTCTGTATCTCCTTCGTCTCTTCGGGATTCGTCCTATATGGCGCTCTATTGGGCAGCGATGCTCGGGGAATCAAGTCAATTTAATGCTCAATACCTCGCAATGGTGGAAGTCCTGCGGGTACCTCTTCCGGAAACACGTCGCTAAATTCCTGCAAAACATTAGAAATACCAAGCGGAAGAGGGGCCATGTCGTTAGAAACCAAAACCGTACCCTTGTACATGAGCACAATAGGCATGGCTGTAGGATCCTCACAAAATTCTCTCATGTCTTGTTTGGTGGCTAATGAGACTAAGGAATTCACTCTCTCACTTTTCGTTATATCACTCACGGCTTTACAATTCTCTCGCCTATCTATGGATGCATCCTCCAAGTTTACTTCAATCTTCTGACGAGACTCATTGACAATTTGTTGTGGTGACATAGGCTGTAAGTTAATTTTCTTGCCCTTGAACTCCAAGTGATATGTATTGGCGCGGCCATTGTGTTGCACAGAGCGGTCATAGAGCCATGGCCGGCCCAACAGCAGGTGACAAACCCTCATAGGAACCACATCAAAATCAATGGAATCCTTATACGGTCCAATCTCAAAATCAACTCGCACCATGTGGCTCACCTTCATCTCACCATTATTCCTCAACCACTGAATAAAATATGGATGTGGGTGTGGTAGATACTTCAGTTTCAGCTTGGCACATAGCTCTTTGCTTGCTAGATTGCGACAACTCCCGCCATCAATAATCCCTTGCAAGCCTTGTCAAGACCAACTAGTGCCTTTGTTTGGAACAAATTACAGCGCTGCGTAGATGCACTCGGCTGCACATTAAGAACACGCTGCGAGACAACAATAGTTTGAGCTTCAGAAGGGAAAGCATCAAACCCATCACCGTTATAATCATCCTCATCTAGAGCATTTGGATCAACATCATCTCCAGTTTCATACTCATTGTCCTCATTAATGATCATAACTTTGCGGTTAGGACAATCTCGCTTGAAGTGACCCTTGCCACCACTTGTATGACAAGCCATATCGCGATTACGCGCTGTCGACATGTTAGAACTAGTTCCACTTGCTACAGGAGCGGAGTTCTTAGTGTTGGTGACACTAGAGACCGGCTTGCTAGACGAAGTAGGAACATCTGCAGGGCGCGATGATGGCGCCATGGAGGGCGGCGCGCGGGGTGTGTAGTGCCCAGCGCCTGTAGCATGGCCCTTCATTTGCAGTTCTTCAGCCAACTGTGACTCAGCTTCTCTCGCATGATGTAGTAGCTCATTCATAGTAGCGTAGCTGTGATGACGCACAATGCCCTTGATATTAAACCGCAGACCATTCAGAAAACGTTGTAGTGTCATCTCAAGAGACTCACGGACACGGGCACGCTGCATAAGCATCTCCATCTCCATGTAGTAAGCATCAACCGTCAACACACCTTGCTTCAATTGGGTCAATTTGTCAAAGACGGAACGCAAGTAATTGGTAGGCACAAAACGAGCTCTCATTGCCGCCTTCATAGCACGCCATGTGATAATAGGCAGCTCACCATCTTCTTCTCGAGCACGAACAAGTCCATCCCACCAACGCAAAGCATAGCCATCAAATTCAGAGGAAGCAAGCTTGATCTTCCTATCTTCAGTATAGTCAGGATGTAAACGCCATAATATCTCAATCTTCAGCTCCCATGTAAGATATTCTTCAACATCCGTACCTCCTTCAAATCTGGGAATTGAGAACTTGGGTTTACCCAAACCATCTTCTTGTTGTTGTGGAACACGTTGGGCTCCGATGGGGACAAAACCACGACCACGGAACGCTTCACCAACGCCACGACCAACACCACGCCCTTGCGCATTAGCAGCATCGGCATTGTCACCTTGCACATTGACATCTTCATCAAGTGGTGGTTGTTGTTGCACCATTGTACGTATCTCACCAACGGCGGTTGTCAGATTTTGTATCGATGCTTGAAGAGTCGTCATGGATGTTTGAACAGTGTTAACCGCCCTAGTAGCCTCATCGACCTTCAAGTGAACACTCTGAATATCCTTGTCCAACGCTTCATTGGCAACACGGATTTCACGTTGTAGGTGATCACGTAGTGCCTCATACTCCAGCCAAGTAACTGTCGCTGCTGGATCCTTTTTCTGCATCACATCAACATCCTCAGTAGACATGATTAGTAGGTTAGTGCACTAAACAAATATCTGTGGTTGTACTCTCACAACTCACTCAAAACTGATAAGAAAGGTAAATCTTACCGCTCCAAAGTGAATTAGTATTGCTTACCAACTTGGATTGACGGACTAGTGCACGGATGTAGCGAAGCGAATATCAAGGGTATAAGAACAATCACACGACAAAGCAGGATATATGTGGGGCTGTAGGTGGGCTACCTATTTGCACCAATAACAAGCTCTAGCGCTGACCGTAGACAACCGATGATACTCACACAAGGCGATGTAATGGGGCAATGCAACTATATGTAGGAAAGGTTGCAATGCACTAGAGAGACGCTAGCAAAGCTCAACGAGACAGGCACAAGATTGCTCAATTACGGGTGCAGTAAAGTAAACTTAGGCCTTCACTTGATTCAACTAGCACTTCACTTTTCTTTTGGATTTTTCTTTTTGTATAACACACGCAGCTATGTAGCTCTTTTTGCTTCTTTTCAATTTTCTCTTTTTTTTTTGATATAGGACACAGCTCCTTGATAACACGGCCAACAGAAATATGCAAAGCACCGATAACCTAACGAGCAGCCCGTCGAGCGGTAAAACTAGTCTCTTCGGGGGAAGTTCCTAGTCACTTTATGTCGAAAGGTTGTGTCTATGGTTCGGAACAAGCACGTTGTACGCTATGTGGACTCGGAGTAACAAAAACTGACACTAGACGACAAAGTAACACAAGATGATAGAGTAAACTCAAACCCTAAAATACTAGATAGAAAGAAAAGATACGCAAAAACAACTACGAAAAGCAACTAAAACTTGAAATTATTGCAATCTAAGGCTATGGCAAACCCTAACCCTAACTTTTTATGGCTTTTTCTGGATAAGAAAACACTCACAACTCAACTATGGGGTGGATTGTGGATGGCTTACCGAGGAACACGCTAATATCATCTGGTATCAGAGCAACCAGGTTGATGACTGCGAGTTTTTGGTGCTACTACTGAGTACGACGTGACCAGATTTTTTTTGGCCGCGACGACCAGGCAGGAAGAAGAAGATCGTCCCAGATTAGTTCTTTGGCGACGCAGGCGGAAACCATGAAGTGCAGCGATTGAATCCGTTCCGTACGAACCAGGCCGGCGTTTTTCGAGCCGATCGACCGGAGCGTCCGATGGGCCTGAGTTTGGCCAGCACCAAGCGGTTTCCTGCAGGCCAGATCTGATCGAGGTTGATCGCGTGGTGGTGCCATCGTGCAAGAGTCCAGGAGATGCACGTTGTTTTTCCATCGCACGAGTTAAATAGAAAAAGAGGAAAGTCTGGTGCAGCTTGGACTGGTTTTCAAGTGGACACGGATTTCTAGGGATTTTCCATTGATACATGTTGTATTATGTGAAGGTCAAGGTTTGCATCGGTTTGGACAGAAAATAAAAATACACGTCCTTTCTAGGGATTGGATCTGATTGGTTTTATTCTGATGCGGGTAAACGACCGTTCAGTTTTAGCTTGTTGGTCCACTTTTGTGTGAGGAAAGAAAAAGGCAGGTTTTATTCAGCTTGGTCAGTACATGTAGAATCTACTAATCTGTCCGGATTTGGTGGAGTTTAATGACATAGAGAAAAGGAACGGAAGAATGAAAAAAAAAACTGCGCGTGGAGCACAACATATACAAACATAATGATGCAATCACGTGTACTGTACTGAACTTGGATTGGAGTTGTTTCCATACATGCCAACTCAATTCGTTCAATCTTTTGCGTGAAGACAAGTGCAACCCGGCACTGCCCCCGGGTGTAGGCCGGCAGCCGGCACTCCCGCCTCTGGTGCTGGTTCTAATGTGACAGTTCGGTTCAGAGGTGCAGTTTTTGGTGCACGGGGCAGAAAAAATGCGAAAATAAAAGGAGACACTGCACTGGTGGAAAAAGGGGCTTTGGTCGCGGTTGGCAACTGCCATTAGTCGCGGTGGCGCAACCGCGACCAAAATAGCGCGACTAAAGGCCCCCCCCTTTAGTCGCGGTTCCTTACGAACCGCGACTAAAGGCCCGTCCACGTGGGCCGCAGGCGAGCGCCAGGGCGGAGGACCTTTAGTCGCGGTTCTTCTGGCCAACCGCGATTAAAGGCCTCCGCAGGGTTTAGGGTTTAGCCCCCCCTCCCCCTAAATCTGGTTTCTTTTTAATTTGTATTATTTTATTTCTTTTGGGTTTTAATTTTGAAGGAGTTTCACATATTCTACGGTACTACATACATGTATATGAATGTACAATTTCAAACAAATTTGAAATTAGAACCAAAAAGAATTCAAGAGGAATATACAATATATATTCAATATCGGATGACCATATACAATATATATTCAATATCGGATGACCATATACAATTTTGAACAAGTTAGTTACAAATTCTGGTGCATATAAAGTTCTACGTCATCGTAATAGTGTTCTCCTCTAGGATCGATGACTTCCCTCGCCAACCATCCAGCTAGTTCCTCTTGAAGTGGTCGGAAGCGAGCTTCTGGACTAAGCGTCTTCCGGAGGTTATTCCTCATGATGTTGTTCTCACACTTCTGGTCCCGCTCATTGCAGTATCTCCGGATCCTCTGACAAACATAGTATCCACATAGATTGGTCCCCGGTGGCTGAATATCCCCAGTCGTCCGCACTGCCATTTTAAAATGTAGCTCTTTTTTGAATTCACCGACCTTGGTATCTACGAACCGTCTCCAAACCCTACGAGGCAAAGAAAATTAAATAAACAAGAGAGTTATTAATTAGTTACTTGATATTAGGAAATGATGAACGAAATAGGCCGATCGATATAGAGCGCAAATGAATGAAAATAATTACTTTTGCATCATTTTTCTCATGTCGCCCCAAAGCGCCGGATCCATATTCAGAGAGTCGTGGACGAGAACTGAGGAGGTCTGAACTTTAATTACCATAAGAATCCAGTGGAACCTGCGGACACGATACATGCACAGTCATGCATAACTCATCGATTAGCCACATACCATGCATGGAGTAAACAAAAGAGAATGTGCTCAAGACAGAAACACTCACCCAAAATGGTAAGGAAATAGAATATCACTTTTCTGTTGATGTTTTCTAATAAACCGCCAAAGGTCATCCTCCACGTCGGCGGGGTGGTGTTCTAACTCATATGAATTAACGATTTGTGGGTCAATGAACCCAACATCATGGATGTTCCTTATTCGCATTTCCCGCTTCTTCATTCTGCATAATAGCGTACACAACAAGATAGTTAGGACAATATATATATATAGTGCAGGCAATGAACGAGATGGGGTAGAAATTAATAAATCACTTACAGAACGTAGCAACTGATGATAGATTTGTCGAGGTCGCGCAGATTGAACAGCTGGAACAATTCACTCAGATGAATTTGTACCCAGTAATGTTTGAAGTGATGCTCATATCTAACTTCCGCATAGATATAGTCTTTGGCGTTTTTATGTTTTATGTAACCCTTGTACCAATTTAGCAGACCTTTCATTTGTCGAGGTAGATCCTCTTCCTGCGCAGGCTCGACGAGAGGGCCATTCTTCACATATGTAAATACTACGTCCTTCATTGGCGCCTCATCAAGGCCTAGCAATGCACGAAGAGTGATACCTAAGTCGGCCGCTTGTTCTCTGGCACTCGTTACAGTCAATCCATGTGCTGCCGCAGCTGCTATGATATCGGGGGCATCCGGATCGGCGGCTTGCACTATGAGCGGGGCGATCGATTGTTTACTTTGTTCCCCGAGCTGGGCAACTTCTTTCCCCCTTTCTAATTTTGTCTCGGCCTCGTCCTCCAAGGCTTTCTTCTCCGCCAACTCTTGGTTCCTCTTGAACGCGAGTGCTTGCCTACGAAGTTCACGTAAATAGTCGTCGAGGCAGATTCTTCGCGGCTTGGGACGGTGTGTTCAAAAATGACTTAGCCCACCGCTTTTGCTTGTCGAATATACCGGCTTGGGCTCGCCCTCTCTTTTCTTCTTGCACTCCTCCTTCCATTTCTCATCTTTGAGCAGCCACGGCCGCTGCATTTTCCTCGACACTAAGTTCCCAAGGCCTCGGGATGAGAGGCTTCAAAGATGGCTCGGTATCTTTGTGGTTCTAGGTACATAAGGGTCCGGGTTAATAACCCAGGACTGCTTCGCTTCTTCGCCGGAGGTGGATTGGGGCGGTGTCTGCTGATCACCCGCCGGACGAGGATCGGGGGCGGCGTACGCTACCCGCCGGAGGTGAATTGGGGGCGGCGTCGGGCCGACGTGAAGGAGGTGTAGGTGAAGCACCACCACCACCGCCGCCACCGCCACCGTCACCGCCACCGCCACCGCCACCACCACCACCACCGTAGGGGTGGACTTGTTGGCGCCTCGCCCGGAAACTTGATAAATTTCTTCTCGCCATAGAATGAACTCGGCGCTTGACATCTCCAAGTCTTTTCACCCCTTCAGGTGTAGCAATGTCAATGTCCAGGTCCTCAAACCCTTGGACTATCTCCTCCACCGTCACACGAGCATAGCCATCTTGAATGGGGTTGTTGTGGTGGAGTGCTGTGGTGGCAAAGCACCGCCGATGGCTACCTTCATGGACATGTTCCCGATAGGATAATACGAAGACATGCTTTCATCTCCTTTATATCGTCCACGGGGTAGCGAGGAGTCTCCGGTGCAGTAATTTCGACCACCAGAGGCTCCGGTGCAGTAATTTCGATCGTCGGTGCACCAGCCGGTGAGGCCTCCGTGGAAGCCACGCTGCTTCTTCTCCGCTGCTGGCTTCCGAGATCCATTGGATGATCTTCATGCTGCGCCCGAGCTGCATCTCTTTCGGCGACTAGTACACTCACGGTTTTCTTCATCACATCCATTTCCGTTACCAACTTTGCCACAACATCTCGCATCCCGATCCATCTTTCTCTTACGGCTTCGTAACCGTACGGGTCATCGTTCCGGGGGAACCCTACTTTCCACGGAATGGGCCCCATGCCTCGTACACGTCCTCCGTGTTCAGATTCCCGAGGGCTTTTGTCGTGCGTCGTTCTCTCCGTTGAACTTGATCCTCCCTCTTGAGCTTCCCTCATTGCCTCAATAAGCTTTTGGGTGGGTGTAATTATTTTGCCCTGATAAACACACTCCCCTGTCTCCGGGTTCAGCGATCCCCCATGCCCGTACCACCAGCTTTTGGCCCTTGGGTCCCATCCCTCCGTACCTGGACGGATTCCTCGCGCCCTCAGCTCGTTCTCCATCTTCTCCCACTTAGGCTGCCAAAAGCGATACCCTCCTGGCCCCATGATATGATTGTACTCCTTCTTGGCCGCATTCTCCTTATTTTTTTTCGATATTTCAAGGAACTGCTCCGATTTCTTTTGCTTCACAAATTCTGGCCAATCATGTTGCGCTTCTCATATTGTCCGTGAAATCCGGAGTCTTGCCCGGCTTGACAAAGTCATGGGCTAGATTTTGCTTGTATTTCCGGAATGCGTTGGCCATCCTAGAAAGAGCGAACTGTTTGACTAGCTTGCACCTCTCCTTGTTTTCCTGAATCTTGTTACCCGCCTCATCGTATCTGCGGTATTCCGGAGGTAGAACGAAATGTTCCATAAGCTTCTTGAAGCAATCTTTTTTTGTTCTCTTATCGACAAAAGTGAAACCAAGACGTGCCTTCTTTGGCTCATTCCACTCCTGGACGGTGATCGAGACGTTGTCTCTAACAACGGCTCCGCATTGGCTGACAAACTTGGTGGCGTTCTTGCTGGGCTCCAGCGGCCTGCCGGTTTGTTCATCGACAACATCGATGGTGCATGTTTCGTTTGGTTTCATCGTCTTGGTTGCGCCACGCTTTGACGACGTACTCGATTTTTTCGACGATCCGGCCGAGGGCTAAAATAAGAAAGAGAGTCGCGCGCGTTAGTACACACACATTTATTCAAATCAGTTAGTTTGTATCACCAGACGCTCAATATGTATATATATATATATACCTCGGCGCCGGAGGTGGTTGCTACTTCCAATTGAAGATCGTCGTTTATCGACGTTTCTTCGGCATCATCTGCTTGCTGGCGCCCTTCATCTTCACCCTCAAGGTTCAGATAAGAAGAGATATCATCTTCTTCTTCTCCGGTCGGCACATATGGAATATCGCCTTTTATGATGCCGAACATATGGTCTTCAGCGTCCGGATCATAGTTGTCCAGAATCGGGTCAGCTCTATCGTCCGCCATATGTCAGTCCTGAAAACATGTAGTCAAAACAAATTAATTGTGTATATGCCAGCATTATCACATCTCTTCTACATATAAAGAGAGAGGGCGACGAGGGAGGCGAGAGGGGGGACGCGTGTATTAGATGTGTATATGCGGACGATCGACCTCGCCTCGCATGCAGTGACCGCGTGACCGAGAGAACGGTGGTGGTGGCGAAAGGGGGGACGCAGTGACCGCGTGACCGAGAGACCGGTGGCGGTGGCGAAAGGGGGACGCAGTGACCGCGTGACCGAGAGACCGGTGTGGCGGTGACCGAGAGGGCGGTGGTGGTGCCGAGGACACATAACCCTCGCCGCCCCCTCTCGATCCCAAATAAAATGTTAAGTTAAAATTTTGATCATTAAGTCTAAATTTTGTTAAGTTAAAATTTTGATCATTAAGTCTAAATTTTGTTAAGTAAAATTTTTCTTAAGTTAAAATTTTGATCATTAAGTCTAAATTTTGTTAAGTAAAATTTTGATCATTAAGTCTAAATTTTGTTAAGTAAAATTTTAGTTACATTAAGTCTAAATTTTGTTAAGTAAAATTTTAGTTACATTAAGTCTAAATTTTAGTAAAATTTTAGTTACATTATACTATTACATGTGTAAATTTTTGTTAAATTTTGTTACATATTACATATTTGTTACATATTACACGCGAGGCCGGCGCGTGCGCGGTGAGAGAGAGAGGGCCGGCCGGCGGCGCGCGGGAAGGGGAGAGGAGGAGGGCGGCAAGGAGCACGGACGGTGAGAGAGAGACCGGCACGGTGGCGGTGGCGAAAGGGGGGCGGCGGTGGCGGTGGCGCCGCCCCGTCGCTGCGAACAAAAAAAAGCCCGCACATATACGGAGGGGGCGGCGAGGGGGGCGGCGCATCGCCGCCCCCTCTCCGTATACGCGCGGGGTCGTGTACATTTTTTAACTTTTTACTTTTTTTGTCAAGTTTTACTTTTTTTGTTAATTATCAAGTTTTATATACGTTTTTGTTAATTATCAAATTTTACTTTTTTTTTTGTTAATTATCAAATTTTAATGTTTTTCTAAAACTAATTAACTAGTTAAAATTAAAAAGAACAAAAAAACTAAAAAAAAACAGCGGCCGGCGCCCCACACGATCTCTCTGTCAAGGAGAGAGGCCGGGGCGCGGCACACATGCGTGCGGCAGAACCGAGGCCGGCGCCGGCGGCGAGCGAGGCGGCGTTGGGCGCGTTGGCGGGCGGGCGGCGAGCGAGGCGGCCGGCGCGCGTCGTTCATCGCAGCGACGGCGCCGTGGGCGAGAGGGAGGAGGCGGACGGCAACGGAGCGGCGGGCGGGGAACGGAGCGGCGCGCGGGGTCAACAAGACGGAGCGGCGGGCGGGGACGGAGCGCGCGCGGCGCCCGGCAGAGAGACGTACGGGGGGCGGCGGGCGGCGGCGCAGACGGCAGCGACAAGGAGACGAGGAGACGAGGAGGCTCTGTCGATCGGCGTTCGCGAGGAAGAAGAAGAAGTGTGAACCGCAGGCGGCGCGCGGAAATATATAGCACCCCCCCTTTAGTCGCGGTTGGGGAGGCGACCCGCGCCAACCGCGACTAAAGGGTTTTTTCGCCGGGTTTTTCGTTCCCGCGCTGAAGGACCCTTTAGTCGTGGTTGGCGAGGCCAACCGCGACTAAAGGTCTTTTTTCAAATTACTTTTCTTTTTCAATTCAGAAAATAAAACTAATTCATTTCAGAATCATAAAATACAAATAATATATCAAAAAATTCAGAAAAATAAAACTAATTCAATTCAAATTCTTAAAAATACAAATAATATATCAAAAAAATCAGAAAAATAAAACTAATTCAATTCAAATTCTTAAAAATACAAATAATATATCAAAAAAATCAGAAAAATAAAACTAATTCAATTCAAATTCTTAAAAATACAAATAATATATCAAAAAAATCAGAAAAATAAAACTAATTCAATTCAAAATTTTAAAAATACAAATTATATATCAAAAAAATCAGGAAAATAAAACTAATTCATTTCAATATGTTAAAAATACAAATAATATATCAAAAAATTAAGAAAAATAAAACTAATTCAATTCAATATGTTAAAAATACATATAATATATCAAAAAATTCATAAAAATAAAACTAATTCAATTCAAAATGTTTAAAATACATATAATATATCAAAAAATTCATAAAAATAAAACTAATTCAATTCAAAATCTTAAAAATACAAATAATATATCAAAAAATTCATAAAAATAAAAATAATTCAATTCAAAATCTTAAAAATACAAATAATATATCAAAAAATTCAGAAAAATAAAACTAATTCAATTCAAAAATTTAAAAATACAAATTATCAAAAATTCATAAAAATAAAACTAATTCAATTCAAAAGTTCGTTGGCCCCCTCTTCCCGCCTCTTTCCGCCGACCCCCTCTTCCCTCCTCGTCTTCCCGCTATTTCTTCCCTGTCTTCCCGCCTCTTTCTTCCCGCCAATTGTTTCCCGCCAATTTCTTCCGGCCTCTTTCTTCCCGCCAATTTTTTCCCGCCAATTTCTTCCCGCCACTTTCTCCCCGCCTCTTTCTTCCCGCCTCCTGTCTTCCCGCTCCCATTTTTCCCGCCATTTGTCACTACATATAGGTAGCCCGGCTTGGCCATCATCACATCTCTACAATCTCTCATCACTCTCTCATGGCTTCAACCGCACCCACTCTAACCTACCGGCAGTGGAGGAGCTTTGCGCCTCGAACTACCCTTGCCCTCCGGCTACCGCGTCCCTGCCGCCGGAGCCTAAGCGCCGGCGGCGTGCCGGTCCCTCCCGTCCCTCGGGTACCGCGCGCCGGGCGGCCATCACGAACCACTACTACCTCGACCTCACGCCGGAGCAGCGGATGAATCCCGCCGGCATCCCGATAACCAGCATACTTGGGACGCCTTCTTCATCAATCGGCGTGAGAGAGCGCTCGCTGTATGAGGAGGACGGCCCGCCTCCCGGAAACTTCCACGAGGCCGCCGTCGGCTATGGTGGTACGGCCGGACTCGCAGAGCGTCATGGACTACATCACGGCCGGCGATATCCCCGCCCGCGCTACCCTCGATTCGAGCCACGAGCGCCGCCCGACGACCGACGACAAGCAGCGACGACGACGCCGGCAACTTAGAAGGCGACGACTACCGGTACAACGGCGGCGGCTATGAAGACTACGAGTATGCATATTATACGCCTAGGCAGGAGTATGACTAAATCACTCCAAATTTCATGTATGCAGGAGTATGACTTAGTCACTCCAAATTTCCTATATGCAGGAGTATGACTTAGTCACTCCAAATTTCATGTATGCAGGAGTATGACTTAGTCACTCCAAATTTCATGTATCATCAGTGCTATCTCGAGTCAATTGAATCATTCGAAAATGGACACCAAACACATCACGGGTAATATAATTCACATGATTCATTCAACAAAGTTTGGTACAATAAATTATTACACATCATTTCTTCCCTTGTGTCCTTGCTTGCTTACGATTGTGCCGTATCCATGGAGCATCCTCATCATTTAACTTAATGCTTGGGTCGGTGTTCACTTTGAAGGGCGGAATTTCAGCAAACATATTATAATCTTCTGACATGTCTGTCTTGTCCTCCACTCCCACGATGTTTCTTTTCCCGGAAAGAACAATGTGGCGCTTTGGATCATCGCATGATGTACTGATCGTTTTCTTATCTTTCCGTTTCCTCGGTTTGCTACTCATGTCCTTCACATAGAAAACCTGAGCGACATCTTTCGCTAGGACGAATGGTTCGTCAAGATAACCAAGATTGTTGAAATCCACGATTGTCATTCCGTATTGCTGGTCCACCTTTACCCCACCTCCTGTTAGCTTGAACCTTTTGCACCGGAACAAAGGGACCCTAAAGGAGGGTCCATAGTCAAGTTCCCATATCTCCTCTATGTAACCATAATATGTGACCTTTTGCCCATTCTCGGTTGCTGCATCAAAGCGGACACCACTGTTTTGGTTGGTGCTCTTTTTATCTTGGGCGATCGTGTAAAATGTATTCCCATTTATCTCGTACCCTTGGAAAGTCGTTATAGTCGAAGATGGTGTCTTGGCCAACATGTACAGCTGATCTACAACCTTATTGTCACTCATTAAATGTTTTCTCAACCAACTGCCAAAAGTCTCCATGTGGGCCTTCCTAATCCAGGATTCAGGCTTCCCAGGGTTGTCCGAGCGTAAAATATTCTTGTGTTTCTCAAAGTACGGAGCCACCAAGCTGGAATTGGTCGAATCGTGTGGTGTGCTTCACGTAGAATGGCCGTCCATACATATCATTGATTTCCTTCCGATCGTGCCTTTTCCACTTAGTCTCCCCTCGTGCCGCGATTGAGGAAGACCAATCGGCTTAAGGTCAGGAACAAAGTCAACACAAAACTCAATTACCTCCTCATTTCCATAGCCCTTGGCGATGCTTCCTTCTGGCCTAGCACGGTTACGAACATATTTCTTTAATACTCCCATGAACCTCTCGAAGGGGAACATATTGTGTAGAAATACAGGACCGAGAATGGAAATCTCATCGACTAGGTGAACCAGGAGGTGCGTCATAATATTGAAGAAGGATGGCGGGAACACCAACTCGAAACTGACAAGACATTGGATCACATCGTTCTGTAACCGTGGTAGAACTTCTGGATTGATTACCTTCTGAGAGATTGCATTGAGGAATGCACATAGCTTCACAATGGCTACTCGAACATTTTCCGGTAGGAGCCCCCTCAAAGCAATCGGAAGCAATTGCGTCATAATCACGTGGCGATCGTGAGACTTCAGGTTTTGGAACTTTTTCTCCGCCATGTTGATTATTCCCTTTATATTGGACGAGAATCCTGACGGGACCTTCATACTGCTCAGGCATTCAAAAAAGATGACCTTCTCTTCTTTGGTCAGAGCGTAGCTGGCACGACCTTGAAACCGTTTCGGATGCCGGTCATCAGGGTCTTTCAAACTTTGCTGGTCCTGCCGTGCTTCCTTTGTATCATTTGACTTCCCATACACGCCCAAGAAGCTTAGGATGTTCACGCAAATATTCTTCGTAATGTGCATCACGTCGATTGCAGAGCGGACTTCTAGGACTTTCCAATATTCTAGCTCCCAGAATATAGATTTCTTCTTCCACATGGCTACGTGCCCGTCAGCTCCCTTCGGAACTGATTGTCCGCCAGACCCTTTCCAAAGATGACTTTCAAATCCTTGACCATATCAAATACCTCAGCACCGGTGTGTTCCGCAGGCTTCGGCCGGTGATCTGCCTTGCCGTTGTAATGCTTGCCTTTCTTTCTTCTTGATGACCTTTCGGAAGAAATCGACGATGCCCAAGGTACACGTTCTTCTTACAATTTGGCAAATGTACACTTTCAGTCTCATGTAAGCAGTGCGTGCATGCATTGTATCCCTTATTTGACAGTCCCGAAAGGTTACTAAGAGCAGGCCAATCGTTGATGGTTACGAAAAGCAACGCTCGTAGGTCAAATTCCTCTTCTTTGTGCTCATCCCACACACGGACACCAGGTCTGCCCCACAGCTGTAAAAGTTCATCAACTAATGGCCTTAGGTACACATCGATGTCGTTGCCGGGTTGCTTCGGACCTTGGATGAGCACTGGCATCATAATGAACTTCCGCTTCATGCACAACCAAGGAGGAAGGTTGTAGATGCATAGAGTCACGGGCCAGGTACTATGGCTGGAGCTCTGCTCGCCAAAAGGATTCATGCCATCCGTACTTAGACCAAATCTTATGTTCCTTGCGTCACCGCAAAATCTTTGAACTCTCCGTCGATCTTTCTCCATTGCGTTCCATCTGCGGGGTGTCTCAACTCCCCGTCCGACTTACGGTCCTCTTTGTGCCATCGCAACAACTTGGCATGCTCTTTGTTCCTGAACAGACGTTTCAACCGTGGTATTATAGGAGCATACCACATCACCTTGGCGGGAACCCTCTTCCCGGGTTTCGGCCCTCAACATCGTCACCAGGGTCATCGCCTCTGATCTTATAACGCAATGCGGTGCATACCGGGCATTCATTCAAATTCTCGTATTCACCGCGGTAGAGGATGCGGTCGTTGATGCATGCATGTATCTTCGTAACCTCTAAACCTAGAGGGCGTACAACCTTCTTTGCTTCGTACGTGCGGCGGGCAACTCGTTATTCTTTGGAAACATATTCTTCAACATTTTCAGCAAGTTTTCAAATGCCGAGTCAGCTACACCTGCCTGTGCCTTCCATCTCAAGAAATCCAGCAGTGCAGCCCAGCTTTTTCAGACCATCATCGCATCCGGGTACAGCGCCTTCCCGTGATCCTCTAACATGCGATCCAAATTCTCCCTCTCTTTTTCAGTTTCGCAGCGTCTCCGTGCATCAGCAATGGTCCGACCAAGATCATCAACGGGATCATCACGTGCCTCTTCTTCACCTTCCCCTTCACCTTCCCCTTCACCTTCAGCATCCTCCATGAAAGTATCACCGAAATGAGCAAGATAGCTTTCATCGATGAAATCATCCCCTTCTTCATCTTCTTCCATTATAACCCCTCTTTCTCCATGCTTGGTCCAACAATTATAGCTTGGCATGAAACCGTGCCGAAGCAGGTGCATGTGAACATCTCTTGAGGAAGAGTAACCCTTCTGATTCTTACAGTTAACACATGGACAGATAACAAAACCCCCCTGCTTGTTCGCATTAGCCACTACGAGGAAATCTTTCAAACCCGCACTGAACTCGCCGGAGAGTCGGTTACCGTACATCCATTGTCGATTCATCTGCATTATTATAATATAAAATATATAATTAACCATCATGCATTTGTTAAACTAACTAGCTACAAACAATATAAATTAAACAATGAACTACACACACATGCACATTTTATCAACGACACATCAAAGGTTCAAGTTGCTAACCGCGATCGAGGAGGAAAAAATAAATGAGAAAGCTCAAGTGTGGCTCCAACACTTCATATCATGTTTGTTTCATGCTCTTGGGGCATTTCATCAAACACCTTATGTGCATAAGAGGAACCAAAAGCAAACCTAGCTAACACCCACTTGTGAAGCTTGTGAAGAGAATGGCACCAAATGGCTAAGTGTTGGCTGCTGGGTGGGTATATATAGGGGAGGGGCTTTAGTCCCGGTTGGCCTGGCCAACCGCGACTAAAGGCCTTCGGGCACCTTTAGTCGCGGTTGGCCTGGCCAACCGCGACTAAAGCCCCCCACGTGCACCGGCTGG
Source organism: Lolium perenne (assembly GCF_019359855.2). Lineage (NCBI taxonomy): Eukaryota > Viridiplantae > Streptophyta > Magnoliopsida > Poales > Poaceae > Lolium > Lolium perenne. The sequence goes on from NC_067245.2 coordinate 134,193,493, forward strand.
CCACCGAGCGCCCTGGGCCCAGGCCTTTGGTCGCGGTTCGCCTCCCGAACCGCGACTAAAGGTACCATTAGTCGCGGTTCCTGCAGCTTCGCGACTTATGGGGCTCACCCGAAGCCTGTTTTTCTACCAGTGCTGGTTTTCAGAAGGTTGCATACTCGGGTGTGTTTAGCTTATTTGGATCCATGGCGTGCAGGAGTTTGTTCTCCGTGTTTTGGGTGATATGCTTGGTGCACTAGGAGGTGTTTCAGCTTATTTGGATCCATGGCGTGCAGGAGTTTGTTCTGTGTGTTTTGGGTGATATGTATGGTGCGCTTCAGTTGCATTTGGAAGGATACTTGTGTCTTCAATCAGGTTGATGGCGTTGAAGACCAAATGGTGCCAAGGACAAGTCAAGCTAGTCGAGAGGGAGGATGTGGTGTGGAAGACTGGTGAGGCTTGAGGATGAAGACTGACGATGTTCTTATCTGACGCCACCCTTTTTCTAGCAGACCCTCACGCGTTGGGGACAACGCTTTTTGAAGAAGGGGAGGATGATATGGATATCCAGGCCTGGCACACTAGGACAGCCATTGATATGATGATTAAGTCTAAGGTTGTACCGGTATTTTATCATAGTCTTGTTATTAGGAAATAATAATGTAGCCAGATCATGTGGTGGGCCATTAGGGTTTAAATTAGTGTTTGTTTGACTTGGGCTTGTCCGAGTCAAACTAGGTTAGGCCCAATAGGGCTGACCGGACACCTTTCCCTCATATAAGGAGATGGTGCGGCCTAGGGTTTAGTAGTTTAGAATTGATTCAGAATAATGTAGAACTCCAAGTTCATATTAGCACCGTCCCTATGGGATCGGCGTGTGTGACGGCGTCTTGGACGTTCGTCCAGTTATCCAATAAAGGTGTGAGAGTTCTTGATTCTGTCAAGAGTTATCATGCGAGTAGAGGCGTGGAAGTCCTTGAATTGTCAAGGGTGATCGTGCAAACTAAAGGCGTGGGTGTTCTTGAATCTGTCAAGGGCTACTGTGCGTTGGGATTCTTCCATATGATCTTCAGGTTACGTGTTCATCACGTGATTGTAAGGATAGTTATCTGGTGGTTTATCACAGTGAAAGATTGGGACAACAATCCAGTTAGATGTATATATCTGTATATTGTAGTTTCTCCCTATGTTAGGGGGCTTTCTGCATATGTGCACATGTACATGTACTATATATTGTGGCCGTTGGCCCCATGGTAATACAACAAGCTTATTGCCCTAACATGGTATCAGAGCAAAAATTGGTCCTCTAGTTTCCCAGCCGACGTTGCTTGTCCGTCGTTGCCGTTTGTCCGGCCGCCGCTCTCCATCCGCCCCCGGTCGGTTCCACTTCGTCCGGTCCGTTTGTCTCCGACGCCCGTCCGCCCCTGCTCCCTGCTGCTCCGCTCCATCTCCTCAACTCCAATCGAAAATCTCTGCTCCCGATCGAGGCTGACTGCCAGTACTCCGTCCGCCTCGATCCCCTGCTCGATCCCCGGCTCGATCCCACCTCGATTCCGCGGCCGTCTGCCTCGATTCGGCTCGCCCGCCTCGGTCCCCGGCTCGCCAGGCTCCGCCCGCCCCCGTCAGCCCCCGTCAGGTCGATCCCCGCCTCGATTCCGCGGTCGTCTGCCTCGACTCGGCCGATCCCGCTTGCCCTCGCCTCGCTTGTCTGCCTCGCCTCGGCCGACCCTGCTCGCCCTCGCCTCGCTCGATCTCCAGCACCAGGACGCCGCCCGACACCCTCGCCTCGCTCGATCTCGAGCGCTAGGCCCGTTTTCTTCTTGGAACGCCAGGCTCGCGTGCCGCCGGCCCGTTCTTGCCCAGTTGACTTTAATCTGAGGTAAAAAAAATCAAAAGAAAAAACTCAACAAAAAAAATACTGTCGTCGGCTGTTGTTATCCGATGTCTTCTTCCGCTGATCCCGCCTTATCTTTGGGCCTCCCTTCGGTACTTGGTATTTGTCCGTTGCCTCCGTGTATGACGGCTAGCCATTCTTCGTCGCCGTTTGTGGCCTCTTCACGCGGCTCTGCCCGCGCTTCACCGACTTCGTCTACGTCGGCTCGCTGCTCTATACCGACTTTCGCGGCCTCTTCCCGCGGCTCTGGCCGCGCTTCGCCGATTTTGTCTCCCTCGGCTTGCCGCTCTACATCGACTTTTGCGGCCTCTTCATGCGGCTCTGCCCGCGCTTCGCCGACTTCATCTACATCGGCCCGCCGCTCTACATCAACTTTTGCAGCCTCTTCCCGCGGATATAGTGATGTAGCCCCGGTCACCGACGTCGCTACCTCAAGACCGTCAAGTGTAGCCCCACCTATCGTCGACGCTACACCATGGCCAAGGAGTCCCCCAAGTGGACCAACAACACAAACCCACGCCATATATGGCAAGGTGAACTCCTTCCTCTCTATGGGCGACCTCGACATAACCTTGGACGGATTGCTACCTCATGCCTATGCCTATATGTCGTTAGGTACCAATCTCGTCAAGGAACCGAAGGGAGCGTCAAGGAGCCGAGGAGAGGGAAGCCACATGGTTCATGGAAGAAGAAGGGAGGACCGAAGAAGAAGAATCAGAAGAAGGAGAAGGGCTCCAGCCGCCAGCCACGACAAGGCCGGCACTGCCGCCCCCACTTGGCCGGCAAGATCGCCGGTGGCGCACCCGCATCGGCCCCACCTTCCCGGCATCGCCGGCCCCACCAAGATCGCCGCCCCGAGCACGCCAGATCGCTGCCCCCTCGAAGTCAACTTCATCCCAACCGTCTATTTATCATCTATGGTCACCAATACTTTGTTGTAATGCCCCTTTTACCCCTGGACGGATCTGGGCCTATATATACCTCTTCCCCCACCCCTTAGCTCTTTAGACAAGATGATAGCTTAAACATGGATATGAGCTTTGTCTCCCTAGGGTTTCATCCCTCTGTAATCAAGGCAACCCTTGTTGTTGATCTAGATCTGTGAGTGAGATTCTAGTGCGAGCACTCTCTCTCCCTCTCCGATCTCCTTCTCCAACACCGGTCTCTCTCCTCGGAATTCTACCGCGGTCTCTTCCGTAGGAGATTCTATCGGCGTGGTCCATCGAGCCACGGGGGTAAGTAATCGGTTGTATCGGGTAGGTGTGCGTGCGTGAGTTCCTCGTGTTCTTCGTGTTCATCGTGTTCTTCGCGCTCTCCCTCTCCTTCCCCTTTGGATTTCGGGTCAACCGCGAGATCGGGCCACACACGGGGTCTTAGACCTCATCATATGGTATCAGAAGCCTTTGGTTTCCGCGGATTTGACCCTCCACCCACCCAATTTCGTTTCTAGAAAATTTCCCAAAAATAGCCCTAATTTGCCTTTGGTCGATCTGTGATTTTGTTGCGTTTTGAGTGGTTTTGATCCATGGATTTGATGTCCCTATGGTAGATCTACATCTCCACCAAATTTCACTGTCAAACTCCTTCTATTTCTCCGCGAATCGACGATTTTCTGCTCAATTTTCCGCCCCCGTGTTCGTCCAGTTCGTCCTGTTCGTGCTCGGCCAAGCCTTGCCGGCCTCGTTTCACCGGCACCTTGCCGGCCACCGCTGCTGCCGGCCCGACCTGCCCGGCACTGCCGCCGCTGGCCTCCTCCTTCCTCCGCTCACCTCGCTCGCGCACAAGCAGCCTGCGTTCCGCCCTTGCTCCAATCGCCCAAGGCCGCCGCCTCCAACCACTCCGCCCCACGCGCCCGGGCTCCACGCCGGGCCGCCGCGCGCCCCTGAAGCAACCGGCCAAGCCGCTCCCGCGCTGGCCCCGCCCGCCCGACCGCCACACCACCAGGCTGCCACGCCCCAAGCTGCACCAGCTCGGCCCGGTCGCAGCGCCACCACGCGCCCACCCCACGCGCGCAAAGCCGCCCGCCACAAAGCTGCCGCTCCACCAGGGCCCTGCATCGCGCGCAAGCACCACCCCGGCACTGCCGTGAGCCGCAGACCGGCACTACCGCCGAACACACCCCGGCACCTGCCGGCCACATCCACAGCGGCACCGCCGGCCCGACCGTCTAGGCTGTTTCGGTTTCGTTCAGTTCTAACTCCACTTTTTGCCCCAAATTTTGACAACTTTCCGGCGTCCGTTTGACTCCAAACTTTCCCAGTTAGCCCTTTTCATATTGACTCTAATTTTGACACCATTTCCCAAATTTTTGGACTCCGAAATTTTGACACCTTCGATCGCTCGTCGTGACCCAAATTTTCGGCCATTGACTTTTTTTGCTCGGTTTCCGTTTCGGAGTGCAAGGTTTGTCTATCAAGCTTCCGCGCCTACATCAACACCGCGGCGACACCTTCGGCACCCCGGACTCCGGCGCAACTACGACACCATCGTCGCCATAACCGCAAGTTGTGTGTTCCGACACCGCCTAACATTGTCATCTAGGTATAACTTGCTCCCTCCCAACCTTGTAACCCCTCTTCCTTTTGCGACCTATCCTATCGAGCATTGCTTATCAAGTGTTGCGAGACATTGCACGTGGCCCCGATTGTGAGGTGTGTGTGTCGTGTGGAGTAAAGCTTCTAAGCAAAAACTCGTGTGGCAAGATAGCAAAAGCGAGCTAACGCTAACATAGTGCGAGAAAAAGCCGCCAAAACACAAAAAGAGCAAAAGAGTGCAAGTGCCACCATACATATACAAAAGAGTGTCTAGTGCCACCAAATACAAAAGAGAAAAAGCTTTTAAGCAAAAGAGAGAAAAGAGAAGAGAGGCCGCGTGTGAATCTTGTTGTCTCTCAAGTTGCAACCAAAGCTTTGATCTCTTCTTGTGTTAGTGTGACACCGAGCACCCTTGTTTAAGGGCTTCTTACACTTTTCCGCTCATTCCTTGGTCGCACTAACCCCGTTCATCTCGTGTGTGAGTTCCATATCCTTCGTGTTTCCGTGATCACCATTTGGACACTTGATTTTTGGAGCTTACCCACTCTTAACAACAAACTTGATTTCGGATTTTGGCTTTTGGCTTTCCACCATCCTAACCTACCACCATATTTGCTAGCTTTTGCGTGTGTCTTTGTGTGAGTACCCGATACAATTGATTTTTTTTTCCCTCGGCTTGTTGGATTCTTTCACACTTGAGGAGGCTCATACTCGGCTCACGCCAACCATACTCTCCCAAGCTCGAAGTCTCCATCGTTTTGCCATTGCACATAACAATTTTGCCCCAAGTTTTGCCGCCGATACTTGCCTTTTGCTTGTTCCATTTGCTTGGGACAAGACCACATCACACTTTCTTCACACCATACAACTCTTACATGCACAAATTTTTGCCATACCACATTTTGGATACATTGACACTCTTTTGATTCCCATTTTTGCCAAACGCCTCTTGGAGAAACGACTTGATACTTCGTATTTGATTGAGAGCCTCTTGTTCGCCGATCACAAAATTGGCATCCACAAGCTTTCCATTTGCAAGTTGTTTTTCCCCAAGCTCTTCTTCGACCGCGACTTTATCCCTCTACCACAACATGGGACAACCATCATGGACTACACCGTTGGTGAGGAGAAACAAGAGTCGAGGACGACTCTTTCCCAAGGGGGGGGGAGATGATGTAGCCCCGGTCACCGACGTCGCTACCTCAAGACCGTCAAGTGTAGCCCCACCTATCGTCGACGCTACACCATGGCCAAGGAGTCCCCCAAGTGGACCAACAACACAAACCCACGCCATATATGGCAAGGTGAACTCCTTCCTCTCTATGGGCGACCTCGACATAACCTTGGACGGATTGCTACCTCATGCCTATGCCTATATGTCGTTAGGTACCAATCTCGTCAAGGAACCGAAGGGAGCGTCAAGGAGCCGAGGAGAGGGAAGCCACATGGTTCATGGAAGAAGAAGGGAGGACCGAAGAAGAAGAATCAGAAGAAGGAGAAGGGCTCCAGCCGCCAGCCACGACAAGGCCGGCACTGCCGCCCCCACTTGGCCGGCACTGCCGGTGGGCGCACCCCCGCTGCCGGCCCACCTTCCCCGGCACCGCCGGCCCCACCGGCACCGCGCCCCAGCACGCCAACCTTGCCGGCCCCCTCGAAGTCAACTTCATCCCAACCGTCTATTTATCATCTATGGTCACCAATACTTTGTTGTAATGCCCCTTTTACCCCTGGACGGATCTGGGCCTATATATACCTCTTCCCCCACCCCTTAGCTCTTTAGACAAGATGATAGCTTAAACATGGATATGAGCTTTGTCTCCCTAGGGTTTCATCCCTCTGTAATCAAGGCAACCCTTGTTGTTGATCTAGATCTGTGAGTGAGATTCTAGTGCGAGCACTCTCTCTCCCTCTCCGATCTCCTTCTCCAACACCGGTCTCTCTCCTCGGAATTCTACCGCGGTCTCTTCCGTAGGAGATTCTATCGGCGTGGTCCATCGAGCCACGGGGGTAAGTAATCGGTTGTATCGGGTAGGTGTGCGTGCGTGAGTTCCTCGTGTTCTTCGTGTTCATCGTGTTCTTCGCGCTCTCCCTCTCCTTCCCCTTTGGATTTCGGGTCAACCGCGAGATCGGGCCACACACGGGGTCTTAGACCTCATCATATAGCCGCGCCTCGTCGACTCCGTCTACGTCGGCCTGCCGCTCTACATCGACTTTCGCGGCCTCTTCACGTGATTATGACCGCGCTTTGCCGAATATGTCTTCATCGGCGTGTTGCTCTCCGTCGCCCCCTTTGGTGGCCTCAGTGCGTGTGGGTGATAGCTCCTCGTCGGCACCTGATTGTACGTCGACCTCTCCAGTCGCGCCCCTCTCTGCGCATGAGATAGCGCAGCTTCACTGCCTGCTTGATGCTTGGGATTCCAGTTTACATCAGCAGCCTCGCGGTCCGAGTCTCCGCTCTCGTCCTCATTGCACCTACTGTGGCAAGGTTGGCCACACTTCCTCCACCTGCTGGACGCGGGATCCCAGTTTACGTCAGCAGTTCTAGGATTGTCAGTAGGCTGGCTCTTCAGGATCTTCTGCAGTTGCACTCTCTGATCAGGACATTCTCAGGGGTCTTCGTGGTCTGCTCGCTACTACAGAATCTTCCTCGTCGGGCGCTGCTGGTTCTGTGACTGGCTCTTCTGGCATTGCGCGACCACCACTTTCTACATAGTCAGGTACGTCCCCGTGGTATCTGGATTCTGGAGCTTCCTTTCATATGACCTCTGAGTCTTCTATTCTGTCTGCTCTTCGGTCTCTTATTTTTCTTGTCCGTGTTGTCACGGCTGATGGTACCTCTATTCCTATTTCTAGTAGAGGCACTCTTTCTCTGTCCCTGATGTTTCTCATGTTCCTCGCCTTCAGATGAACCTTTTATCTGCTAGCCAACTCACCGATTCTGGTTTTTGCGTCATTCTTGACGCTGAGTCTTGTGCGGTTCAGGATCGTCGCACATAGGCCCTGGTTGGAGCTGGCCCTCGTAGCCGTAAGTCTCCGGGGCTTTGGGAGTTAGACTGGCTTCGTGTTCCTTCCGCTTCATCTGCCAGTTCTCCTCCGGTTGTTGCCCCTGTCACCGGCTCTTTTCAGCAGTGGCATCATCGTCTTGGTCACCTTTGTGACTCTCGCCTGTCATCTTTGGTTCATCGTGGCCTCCTGGGGTCTGTCTCTGGAGATGGGTCGTTAAACTGTCAGGGTTGTAGGTTAGGCAAACAGATTCAGCTTCCCTATCCTACTAGTGTGTCTGTCTCTCAGCGACCGTTCAATTTAGTCCATTCAGATGTTTGGGGTCCGGCTCCCTTCGCTTCGAAAGGGGGCCATCGATACTATATCTTATTCATTGATGATTTTTCACGGTACACCTGGGTGTTTTTCATGTGCTCTCGCAGTGAGGTGCTCTCTATTTATCAGCGTTTTCCGGCCATGGTCCGCACTCAGTATTCCTCGCCCATTCGCGTGTTCCGTGTTGATTCTGCTGGTGAGTATATCTCCCAGCACCTTCGTGGTGTCCTTGCTGAGGAGGGCACCCTCGCTCAGTTTTCTTGTCCCGGCGCGCATGCTCAAAATGGCGTCGCCGAGCGTAAGCATCGTCATCTTCTTGAGACCACCCGTGCTATGATGATTGCTTCTTCTCTTCCGCCAGATTTCTGGGCTGAGGCTGTCGCTACGTCGGCCCACCTCATTAACATTCAACCTTCCGCTGCTCTACAGGGTGGCATTCCTCTCGAGCGTCTCTCTGGTGTTTCTCCAGACTACTCGACTTTCCGTTCATTTGGTTGCGTCTGCTATGTCCTTCTGCCTCCTCGCGAACGCACCAAACTCACCGCTCAGTCTGTTGAGTGTGTTTTTCTCGGATACAGTGATGAGCATAAGGGCTATCGCTGTTGGGACCCGTTGGTCGTCGGATGCGCATCTCTCGTGATGTCATGTTTGATGAGACGCGTCCCTTCTATCCTCGCCCCACCTTAGGTAATTACCCGGTGGATGATATATCTTTTCTTCTTTTTCCGGATGCACCCCCTGTTGTCCCTCCTCCCCTCCCTCCTACTTCTGATGCGCCCCCTTCGGCGCCATCCTCTCGTTCGTCTAGTCCACCTAGTACTCCTCGTTCTCCGGCTTCGGCTCCTTCCGATGTTGTCCCTTCTTCCTCTTCTTCTGATGACTTGTCTTCTGCAGATGTGCTTCCCCCTTCACGGCCTGTTCGTCAGCGTCGTGCTCCAGTTCGTTACTCTCCTAGTCAGTATGGTCTCTCTGTCGTTTCCGAGCCGACTTCTTATCGGGATGCCGAGCGTTATCCTGAATGGCAGCTTGCCATGGCTGAGGAGATCGCTGCGCTTGAGCACACTGGCACTTGGGATCTTGTTTCTCCCCCTTCTGGTGTTCGTCCCATCACGTGTAAGTGGGTCTATAAAATTAAGACTCGCTCTGATGGATCTCTTGAGCGCTATAAAGCGCGTCTTGTGGCTCGTGGTTTTCAGCAGGTGCACGGTCGTGACTATGATGAGACTTTTGCCCCTGTGGCTCATATGACTACTGTGCGTACCCTTCTTGTTGTTGCTTCTGTTCGTCGATGGTCTGTCTCCCAGCTTGATGTTCAGAATGCTTTTCTTAATGGCGAGTTGAGTGAGGTGGTTTACATGCAGCCTCCTCCTGGGTATTCTGTTCCTGATGGGATGGTTTGTCGTGTTCGACGTTCTCTCTATGGTCTCAAATAGGCCCCTCGTGCCTGGTTTGAGCGCTTCGCCTCTGTAGTGATTGCTGCTGGTTTCTCTCCTAGTCTTCATGATCCAGCACTTTTTGTTCACACTTCTCCTCGTGGACGTACTCTTCTTCTTCTCTATGTTGATGACATGATCATTACTGGTGATGATCCTGAGTATATTGCCTTCGTATCATGTGTATCATCCCTCCGGGGGTACGGCGCTGCTGTTATCTATTATATCCGCTGCGAAGGTTCTCGTGTTCATCAAGGATTATCTAGCTCTTGGTTTGAGGCGTATCGTTCATCGATCCGTTGCTTGCTGGATTTGTTCTCTCTTCTCCAGGCTGCGTTCATCGCGTTGTTGGGAGGAATTACTACCCCAGGTTCTCGCTGTGAAAGATCGGGCATCAACTAAGGAGGATCCAGTGGGTCGCTCCATTATCATGTGGTATTAGTTTTCTGGGTTGCTCCCGGCGAGGTGTTGTTGATCGATCTCTTTGATCGGTTTGCATCAGAGAAGATTGGCTCTAATATCGAAGGATTTTGGCTCTCGGTCGAAGGAGGTTGGTTGGAGGAAGTTTGGCGTTGTTTGGTGCAGTTTGAAGGTCATCCATGGCTGTTTCGGAGGTCAAAAACGCGAAAAATCGCGTCTGGAATCGGGAAGAAGACGGAGGTTCGCGATGCGCCCCGGTGCCAGGGCCGGCCGGCCGGACCCAGGACCGGCCGGTCCGGTCAACCAGTCGGTCAACCGGGCGGCAGACCGGGTCCACCTGGCCTGGACTGGACCAGCTGCTGACGCCAACCGGCACCGTTACTGAGCCGCACAGACGAGCGGCCGGCCACCAGGCCAGTTTGACCGGGTCCCTGGCCGGACTGACCGGTCCCCAGGCCGGTTTGACCGGGTTCCAGACCGGATTGGCCGGTTCCCAGGCCGGTTCAGCCGGGCGCTGGGCCGGGAAGCCTGCTGCTGTTTCTGGTGTTTCTCCGGCGAAATTTGTTGTTGCTACTGATGATGCTACTTCGTTTCCAGGCGATGTTCTGGGCATGAGGTGTACTCTTCCGACGAAATCTAGTAAAGTTTTCAATGAATATCTGGATTGTTTGAAGGGAGAACAGCGTCCACCATCCAGTCTTCGTTGGTATCTACACCGTCTTGCGATAGTTTAGGAGTATGAAGATTGGGAGAGGAACATGGAGTTGGGTTTTGCTCGATGCCGCACATACAACAGGAAGTTCAATAGTTCTTATGCCTTTTATCTTGCTATACGACGTGTGGACGAGGCATTGGAACGTTGGTGGGAGAATGCAGTGGACAGAGGTGAATTTGCTGAAACTTGGGAAGACTACAAAACTTTTCTTCGTAGTGGTTTCGTGGTACCATATGTGGAGGAGAGTGAGCAGACGTCCAGAGTTGTGCATGCAATAGAGGAAGTGGACAAGTGCATAGTTCCTATTCAGGAGATTGTTCCACTACCAACAGTCACTAAGGTTGAGGTGAAATCTTCAGAGGAGAGGAAACCTGGCTCTGATACCAAGAGCACTACTGTGACTGTTGAGGAGGATGTACCATTGAGCGGGCTGAATATGCAACTCAAGAGGGTACAAGATGATGCTTGCAAGACAGTTGACAAGGGTCAGCGGTGGAGTTTGTTTCAGACTCAGTGTTTTATCAAAGGCAAGGCTTGCAAGTTGATGATTGATGGTGGTAGCTGTACTAATGGTATTAGCAAGGCGATGGTGGCAGCGTTGGGGTTGTCTACATGGCATCTTCCTGAACCTAAACGTCTTGAGTGGTTGAATAGCTGCGGTATGCTGAAGATTACTCATAAGGTGTGTGTGCCATTTACAGTTGATGACTATGTTGATGAGATCGATTGCGATGTGTTGCCATTGGAGGTGTGCGGATTGCTACTTGGGCGTCCTTGGCAGTATGATCGTAATGTGACACATGCTGGGCGAGCAAATATATATTCTTTTATGCATGGTGGCAAACAGCGGACTTTGAAGCCTATGGGTGATGATCATATCAAGTCCGATGTGGAGTTAGTGGTGCGTAAGGAGAAGTTGCACAAGCCTAAAGTGCAGCTAGAGGTGCATGATGTTCCGAGCATTGATGTTGGTGATGACAAGCTGATGAGGTCTAAGACCCCGTGTGTGGCCCGATCTCGCGGATTGACTTCGAAACCAAGAGGGGAGATGGGAAAACGCGAGGAACACGAAGAACGCGACGAACACGAGGAACTCCGAGACTCACGCACGCACACCAACCCGATACACCCGATACTTACCCCCGTGGCTCGATGGACCACGCCAATAGAATCACCCGGAAGAGGCACGCGGCAGAATTCCCGGTGAGAGATTGGTGTTGGAGAAAAAGAGATTGGTGAGGGAGAGAGAGTAGCTTGTACTAGAATCTCACTCAACAATATCCCAATCAACAACAAGGATGGCCTTGATTACAGAGGGATGATACCCAAGGGAGACTAAGCTCAAAGTTAGGTTTGAGTTCAAAACAAGTCTAAAGAGGTCTAGGGGCGTCCTGGGGGTATATATAGTCTTACAAGGCGTCATGGGCCGAAAAGGTACAAGTGAAACGGCTCGGCCCGAAATAAGTGACTTAAGTTGTGCAGGCCGGTCAGGGGGCCGGTCAGACCGGGCTGTGGACCAAGGCAGGCCGGTTTCGACCGGAGCCTGGACCGGGCGGCGACCGGACGAGGCTCCAAGTCCCCTGGATGGCGTCCGGATGTCACGAGCGCAAATCCCGGTTTCTGACCGGGCGGCCCGGTCAGGAGGCCGGTCAGACCGGGCTGTGGACCGGGTGATCCGGTCAGGAGGCCGGTCTGACCGGGTTCTGGACCGGCCGTCCATCTTCTCTTCCTTGCGCTCTTCGAGCGACTTCCTGTCCAGCTCCATGTCCATCTTCGTGTCCACCTTCTTGTCCAGCTGCTCCTCTCCTCCCTTTGACCATGGCGTATCCTCCTCTTGGTGACCTTGATGCTCCTTGTACCTAATGACACATAACACGTCGGCATGAGGTAGCAATCCATCCAAAGGGGTACCAAGATCAAGGGTGGTGAGGAGCGAGTTCACCTCATCATGTAGCGCTTTGACTCGGGCTCGTGTCATCGGTCCACTTGGGGGACTTGTTGGTCTTGGTGTAGCGACGTCGGTGACCGGGGCTACATCATCTCCCCCCCCTTGGGAAAGAGTCGTCCTCGACTCTTGCACCTCCTCATCTCCATGATAGGGTGACAAGTCCGAGACGTTGAACGTGTTGCTCACCAAGTACTTGGATGTTGGTATGTCGATGACGTAAGCGTTGTCGTTGATGCGTTTGAGGACCTTGAAGGGGCCATCTCCTCTTGGCTTGAGCTTGGAGTTGCGCTCATGAGGGAACCGTTCCTTCCGGAGGTGGATCCAAACGAGGTCTCCTTCTTCGAATATCCTTGCCTTCTTCTTGGCGTTGATGCGGTTGGCTTGACGAAGAACATGTTCTTGTATGGTTGCCCTTATCTCTTCATGTAGTTTCTTGACGGCGGCGGTGCGCTTGTCAAAGTCCATGTTGATGCGTTCGTGGAGGGGAAGCGGAAGTATGTCGAGTGCCGTGTAAGGTTCGAAGCCATAGACGACCATGAAGGGGCTCCTTGACGTAGTCTTGTGCTTGGCACGGTTGTAGGCGAACTCGGCGTGAGGAAGGCACTCCTCCCATGACTTCAAGTTTTTCTTCACGAGGATGCGTAGGAGGGTGGAGAGGCTTCGATTGACCACTTCCGTTTGGCCATCCGTTTGCGGGTGCGATGATGATGAGAACAAGAGCTTGACTCCAAACTTCGCCATGAGTGACTTCCAAAGATAACTCATGAACTTGACGTCTCGATCCGACACAATGCTTTGCGGTACTCCATGTAGGCGGACGATTTCCCTGAAAAACAATGAAGCAATGTGTGAAGCATCGTCGCTCTTATGGCAAGGTATGAAATAAGCCATCTTAGAGAATCTATCCACTACAACAAATATGGAATCATGATCATGTTTAGTGCGAGGCAAGCCTAGAACGAAATCCATGCTAATATCGGTCCATGGTGCATAAGGAATAGGCAATGGCATGTAAAGACCATAAGGGTTGGAGGTAGACTTAGCTTGTAAGCATGTTGTGCACCGTCGGCAAAGGCGCTCCACATCTCGCTTCATCTTTGGCCAATAGTAGTGGGTTGAGAGCATGGCATATGTCTTGTCACGTCCAAAGTGACCCATAAGACCTCCTCCATGAGACTCTTGCAAAATCAATTTTCGAAGCGAAGACTCGGGAATGCAAATCTTGTTAGCTTTAAACAAATAGCCATCATGCAAATAGAAATCATCCACTCCTCGCTCAATGGAGCACTTCTCAAAAATGGGAGCAAAGAAAGAATCGGAAGGATAGAGTTCTTTGATCTCTTCAAGTCCCAAAACATGAAAATCCAAATGAGTTAGCAAAAGGGTGTTTTTGCGGGAAAGAGCATCCGCCACAACATTGTCCTTGCCCTTCTTGTATTTGATCACATATGGGAAGGACTCAATGAACTCGACCCATTTTGCATGTCGTTTGTTCAAGTTGTGTTGGCTTTTCAAATATTTCAAGGACTCATGGTCGGAATGAATGATAAACTCTTTTGGCCAAAGATAGTGTTGCCAAACTTCAAGAACACGAACCAAAGCGTAGAGCTCCTTGTCATATATAGGATAGTTGAGGCGTGCGCCATCCAACTTCTCACTATAGTATGCCACGGGTTTGCCCTCTTGCATAAGAACACCACCAATACCAAGCCCACTTGCATCACACTCAATCTCAAAAGTTTTTGCAAAATTTGGAAGAACAAGAAGTGGAGCTTCGGTAAGGCGTTTCTTCAACTCATCAAAAGCATTTTGTTGGGCCTTGCCCCAAACAAACGGAACATTCTTTTTGGTAAGCTCATTCAAAGGGCAAGCAATGGTGCTAAAGTCTTTCACAAAGCGGCGGTAAAAACCGGCAAGTCCATGGAAGCTTCGGACTTGGCCAACATTTGTAGGGGTAGGCCAATTATGGATGGCCTCCACCTTGGAAGAATCAACTTCAATCCCATTAGCAGAAACCACGAAACCAAGAAAAACCAATTTGTTTTGAGCAAATGTGCACTTGGGGAGGTTAGCATAAAGCTTTTCATGGCGCAAGATGCACAAGACTTCTCTCACATGTTGCACATGGTCCTCGAGGTTTTTGCTATAAATAAGAATATCATCGAAGTAGACAACCACGCTCTTGCCAATGAGAGGACGCAAGATGTGATTCATGAGGCGCATGAAAGTTGATGGAGCATTGGAAAGACCGAAAGGCATAACGAGCCATTCATAGAGACCAAGTTTGGTCTTGAATGCCGTTTTCCATTCATCACCAATAGCCATGCGGATTTGATGGTAACCACTACGCAAATCGACTTTAGAGAAAATCGTGGCACCACTAAGTTCATCAAGCATGTCATCTAAACGCGGAATGGGATGGCGGTAACGGACGGTAATGGCATTGATGGGGCGACAATCCATACACATCCGTTGCGTCTCATCCGGTTTAGGCACAAGAATCACGGGAACCGCACAAGGGCTAAGGCTTTCTCGGACGTACCCTTTGGCGAGGAGATCTTGAATTTGGCGGTTGATCTCCTTGGTCTCTTCGGGGTTGGTGCGGTAGGCGGCACGGTTTGGGAGCGGAGCGCCGGGTATGAGGTCGATGCGATGTTCTATGCCTCGGAGTGGTGGTAGTCCATGAGGGAGCTCGTCGAGGAAGACATCTTGGAATTCCTGCAAAAGAGACAACAAAGACGGAGGAATGTTGGTCAAGTCGTTAGTCGCCGATGAGGGTCCCTTGCATATGAGCACATAGTGCAATATGGTGGATGGGTTCTCTTGGAGCTCTCTCCACTCACTCTTGGTGGCTAGAAGGACACTCTTGGACTCACTCATGTATGGCTTGTGGCGCTCACTCTCTTTGTGGTGGGTCGCTCCCTCTCCTCTCATCTCACTATGGTGGGTGCGGAGTTGTGCCCTCGCTAAAGCCTTCGCATTATCCGCGATGATTTGGCTAGGAGTCATCGGGCGCAACTCGAACTTCTTGTCGTTGACCTTGAAGGTGTATGTGTTGGAGAGTCCATCATGTATAGCCTTCTTGTCATATTGCCAAGGGCGGCCAAGCAACATGTGGCACACCGTCATGGGTACCACGTCACACTCGATAGTGTCCTCATAAGGTCCAATCTTGAAAGTGACGGTGACGGTATGTTGTATCTTGACGTTGCCCTTGTCACTCAACCATTGGATATGGTAAGGATGAGGATGCTTGCGGAGAGTGAGGTTGAGCTTCTCACACAACTCGGTGCTCGCAAGGTTATGGCAACTTCCACCATCTATGATGACCTTGATTGACTTGCCACCAATTCCGGCACGGGTTTGGAAGATGTTGCACCGTTGTTCTTCCGTAGCATGAGGTTGTGTGGTTAGCACCCTTGTGACCACAAGTGAGGGACTTGGGTCATGCTCACATAAGAGAGGATCTTCTCCACTTTCTTGCTCATAAGCTTCTTCACTTTCCACGGCGGCTTGCACAAGGGCTTCATATTCATCCTCATCAAGAGTCTCGATGTCACCATTCTCCATAGTGATCATGACCTTGGTGTTCTTGCACTCAAACGATTTGTGACCTTGGGTGCCACACTTGAAGCAAGTGACACTAGAGGGTCCCGTGGATGCCTTGGAGGAGGCGGTGGAGGAGACCGTTTGCTTCATGCGACTTTGGATAGTCGGTTTCTTGGATGGTGTAGAGGATGCGTCGGCCTTGGCACTTGTAGCATAAGGAGTTGATGTAGTAGGAGGAGTCGATGTAGCGAGCTTGGAGGAGAAATAGGTCTTGGCCTTGGAGTACTTGATGTCCTCAATCACTTGGCGCTCGGCCTTCGACGCTTGGTGGACCAATTCAACCATGTTGGAGTAGGGTTGGAACTCGACAATCCTCTTGATGGGATAAGTAAGGCCATTGAAGAAGCGAGCAATGGTTTGTTCTTCGGACTCTTGGATGTTGGCTCGCATCATAGTGAGCTCCATCTCCTTGTAGAACTCCTCAACGGTCTTGGTGCCTTGCTTCAACTTTTGGAGCTTGTTGAAGAGGTCGGTCATGTAGTGCATTGGGACAAAGCGAGCATGCATCTCCTTCTTCATATCTTCCCATGTGTCAATTGGAGGTTCACCCTTCTCTTCTCGAAGAGTGAGGACTTGCTCCCACCAAGTGTTGGCGTAATCTTCAAACTCGAGTGATGCCATAGCCACTTTCTTGGCACCGGAGTAGTTGTGGATGCGGAAGATCTTGTCCACCTTGAGTGCCCATGAGAGGTAAGCTTCGGCGTCGTCTTCACCTTTGAACTTGGGCATGTTGAACTTGAGCTTGCCATACATGTTCTCTTCATCCTCCAAGTTTCTTCTACGAGGAGGGGCGCCGTCATCTCTTGCGGCTAGAGGTGGAATAGGAGGTCTTCTACGGCCAACCATAGCATTGGGTTGGCGTTGGAGGTGCACACTTGCTTCACGGTGAGGATGTGGTTGAAGATCTTGTCGCGGTTGAGGACGATGCTCAATGTTGGGTCTCTCATCTTGATCATGGTGTAGCTCTCCTCAACCACGTTGGTCATGGCGAGGGTGGCGACGAAGATCTCGCCGAGGTGGATCTTGAGGATCTTGGTCTTGGGGATGGCCATCACGCCCATGGTGGGCATGGCTATCCGCTTGGTGACGATCTTGGTGAGGGACTCGGTCTTGTGGAGGACGCTCATGTGGACGAGCATGGCGATGTATTTCTCCACGCCTAGAGTTGGAGCGGGAGTCTTCATGACGAGCATGTGAGCGATGAGGTCGATGATGGTCTTCATGCCTTGAAGAGGAGCTTGAGGACGAAAGGCCACCATGAGAGTAATAGTCTTGTGGCGAGCTTGATGAAGAGGAAGTAGAGCGGTGTCGACGATGACGACCCAAGTTGGTGATGGCGCGCTCGAGGCTATCCATGCGCCGCTCCATGTTGGCATCATTGGCCGCCATTTGGCCATTCAAGTTGTCCGTAGCTTCACGAAGAAGAGCCAAGTCTTGGTTCACGGCGGAGAAGTTGTGAGCCACCTCATCGTATTGCTCATCGATGCGGGTCTCGAAGAGGGTGAGTTGCTCCTTGAACTCTTGTCGTTGCGTCCATAGGTTGTGTTGAGTAGCCAACCTCTCGGTGTTGCAGAGGATCTCTTCATCCCTATTTGTATCTCCGTTCCTATCCATGATGCAAAGACAAGAACTATGTTGTGTATGTTAGTGGAAGGAGACTACCTCGCACTCTTACCAAGGTAAGATAGTATTGAGGCAATCCACCAAACCGAAAGCAAGATCAAGTGTATCGGGAACACACGCAAAACCACACGCAAAAGCTAGCAAATATGGTGTTAGGCGAGTGTTGTGGAAAGCCAAAAGACAAATCCAAGATCGAGTATGTTGTTAAAAGTGGGTAAAGTCCAGAAATCCAAATGTCAATGTGAAGATCACTATAAACATGGAAAAAGATGTGGAACACACACACGAGATAAGCGGGGTTAGTGCAACCAAAAGTGAGCGGAAAAGTGTATGTATAAGTGCTCGGTGTCACACTAACACAAGGAGAGCCAAAGCTTTGGTTGCAAAGGAAGAGACAACAAGATTCACACGTGGCCTCTCTTCTCCTATCTCTCTTTGCTTAAAAGCTTTTTCTCTTTTGTATACGGTGGCACTTGCACTCGTTTGTATGTATGGGCGTATGGATGTATGGATGTATGGTGCTACTCGCACTCTTTTTGTGTTTTTGGGGCTTTTTGACGCACTATGCTAGCGTTAGCCTCGCTTTTGCTCTCTTGCCACACGAGTGTTTGCTTGGGTGCCTTACTCAACGCGACACACACACCTCACAATGCGGGGCCACGTGCAATGTCTCGCAACACTAGACAAGCAATGCTCGATGGGATAGATCGCAAAAGGAAGAGGGGTTACAAGGTTGAAGCTGCAAGTTATACCTGCGATGGTGGTGGTGGTGGTGGTGGTGGTGGAGATCGCCGGATGTCGAGGTCGAAGGAGGGGGCGTTGCTGCGCCCGGTCTGTGGCCCGGTTGGACCGGCTGCTGGACCGGCCCGGCCGGTTGTGTGGCCGGTCGACCGGATTCTGGACCGGACCGGCCAGCTCAGAGCCTGCTGACCGGTGCTCAACCGGATCGCGCGATTTCTCTCTCTTGTTCTTCACGAAAACCAAGCCAAATCGACCAAATCGAAGGGAAACGATGGAATTGGAGGCTAAAAGTTGGGGAAATAGTAGATCAAGCACAACAACACCAGATCCACGGACCAAAACCACTCAAAACGCAACCAAATCACAGATCGGTCAAGAGGCACTTTGGGGCTATTTTTGGGGATTTTTTGGAAAATTTTCTAGGGACGAAATCGAGTGGGTAGAAGGTCAAATCCGCGGTAACCAAGAGCTGCTGATACCATATGATGAGGTCTAAGACCCCGTGTGTGGCCCGATCTCGCGGATTGACTTCGAAACCAAGAGGGGAGATGGGAAAACGCGAGGAACACGAAGAACGCGACGAACACGAGGAACTCCGAGACTCACGCACGCACACCAACCCGATACACCCGATACTTACCCCCGTGGCTCGATGGACCACGCCAATAGAATCACCCGGAAGAGGCACGCGGCAGAATTCCCGGTGAGAGATTGGTGTTGGAGAAAAAGAGATTGGTGAGGGAGAGAGAGTAGCTTGTACTAGAATCTCACTCAACAATATCCCAATCAACAACAAGGATGGCCTTGATTACAGAGGGATGATACCCAAGGGAGACTAAGCTCAAAGTTAGGTTTGAGTTCAAAACAAGTCTAAAGAGGTCTAGGGGCGTCCTGGGGGTATATATAGTCTTACAAGGCGTCATGGGCCGAAAAGGTACAAGTGAAACGGTTCGGGCGAAATAAGTGACTTAAGTTGTGCAAAGCGGTCGGGGGCCGGCCGACTGGCTCGTGGACCGGGCAGGCCGGTTTCAGACCGGGCCTGGGACCGGTCGGCGACCGGACGAGGCTCCAAGTCCCCCTGGATGGCGTCCGGATGTCACGAGCGCAAATCCCGGTTTCGACCGGGCGGCCCGGTCAGAGGCCGGCCGATCGGCTGTGGACCGGGTGATCCGGTCAGGAGGCCGGTCTGACCGGGTTCTGGACCGGCCGTCCATCTTCTCTTCCTTGCGCTCTTCGGGCGACTTCCTGTCCAGCTCCATGTCCATCTTCGTGTCCACCTTCTTGTCCAGCTGCTCCTCTCCTCCCTTTGACCATGGCGTATCCTCCTCTTGGTGACCTTGATGCTCCTTGTACCTAATGACACATAACACATCGGCATGAGGTAGCAATCCATCCAAAGGGGTACCAAGATCAAGGGTGGTGAGGAGCGAGTTCACCTCATCATGTAGCGCTTTGACTCGGGCTCGTGTCATCGGTCCACTTGGGGGACTTGTTGGTCTTGGTGTAGCGACGTCGGTGACCGGGGCTACATCACAAGCAGTTCTTGTTGGTGACAAGCGGGATGAAGCTACACTTATTGTTGATGTGGATGTTGCAGCATGTGCTACAGTTCCAGTTTGTGTTGATGCTAGTATGCAGACTGATGATGTTTGTATTGATGATGTTCCAGTACATATGGCGCAAATGCACATGGGAGGAGTGGGAGGCGAGAAGGTTAGAGAAGCCAGTGCTGATGGTGTTTCAGCCCGGTCACAGGGCCGGTCCAACCGGACCAGGCGCCGGGTGAGCCCGGTTCAGACCGGCTTATGCGGTGATGCCAACCGGAGCATGTTCTGTGAGACGTCGCGACGTTCCGGTCAGGATCTGGTCCCAGGCCCGGTCACAACCGGACCGACCGGTCGTATATCCGGTCAACCGACGTCTAAACCGGCTGTGGCGCAGCGCGTCAGTGGAGACAGTTGACAGCGGCACTACCGTGCTAGGTGTACTGCAGTCCAGTTTTCCGCGACACCGCGTGATGTAGCCCCGCCTATCGTCGACGCCACACCATGGCCAAGGAGTCCCCCAAGTGGACCAACAACACAAACCCCCGCCATATATGTCAAGGTGAACTCTTTCCTCTCTATGGTTGACCTCAACACCAACTTGAATGGTATGCTACCTCATGCCTATCATCATGGTGTCCATAGGTGCCGACATCGACAAGGACCAAGAGAGAAGGAACTCCCACGGTGCAAGGTCAAGGGAAGGAGAAGAGCAGCTGGACATGGAGATGATCAAGAAGCCGAACCCGACGTCGCTCGAAGCGCTCCAAGGAAGAGAAGAGAGCTGGCCGGTCCAGGACCCGGTCAGACCGGCCCCACAACCGACGACCCGGTCCCAGGCCCGGTCAACCGGGCGCCCAACCGGGCGCAGCTCCATCGTACCGGCAGGAAACCGGAAACCTCGCAGATTCCCGGTTGGCGCCCGGTCGACCGGACCCAGGACCGGACCGCCCGGTCATAGGCCCGGTCAGACCGGACCCAAACCGGGTTTGACGGGAATGACCCACCAAACTGCCTAAGTTATCCATTCACGTACCTGTTCGCCCTTGCTGGCCATGTATGCCTATATAAGTAGCCTGGACCCCTCCTTTACCCTTTAGACTTGTTTTGAACTCAAACCTACCTTTGAACTTAGTCTCCCTAGGGTTATCATCCCTCTGTAATCAAGGCACCTTGGTTGTTGATTTGGATCTTGTTGAGTGAGATTCTAGTACAAGCTACTCTCTCCCTCATCAAGCTCTTCTTCTCCAACCCCAATCTCTCTCCGGGAATTCTGCCGCGTGCCTCTTCCTCGGAGATTCTATTGGCGTGGTCCATCGAGCCACGGAGGTAAGCATCGGGTGTATCAGGTTGGTGTGCGTGCGTGAGTCTCGGTGTGCTTCATGTTCTTCGTGTTCCTCGTGTTCTCCCACCTCTTCCCTTGGTTTTCGGGGTCAAACCGCGAGATCGGGCCACTCCCGGGATCTTAGATCTCATCATATGGTATCAGCAGCCTTTGGTTTCCGCGGATTTGACCCTCCACCCACCCAATTTCATCTCTGAAAATTTTTCCCCAAAAATCCCCAAAAAAATAGCCCCAAATTGCCTCTTGACCGATCTGTGATTTGGTTGCATTTTGAGTGGTTTTGGTCCATGGATTTGGTGTTGGAGTGCTTGATCTACTATCTCCCCAACTTTTAGCCCCCAATTCCATCGTTCCCTTCATTTTGGTCGATTTGGCTTGGTTTCGCTCAAGAACAGGAGAGAGAAACTGTGCCCCGCGAAATCCGGTCAACCGGGCGCCAACCGGGCCTGTGACCGGACGGCTCGGCGCTGTGGTCGGTCAACCGGCGCTGACTGGCGCCAACCGGGCGCCAACCGGGCCAGAACCCGGTCAACCGGGCTGTAGACCGGCCAGGCCGGCCCAGGGCCCGATCAACCGGGCGCCAACCGGGCGCCACCACTATCACCACCTCCGCCAACCACCGCCGCCCTCTCCGCAGCCGGCAAGCACCGCCACCCTCCCCAAACCACCGGGAAACATCACCGCGGCCCCATAACCTCCGCCGCAACCACAAGAGCATCGACACCACCACCACCGGCTTACCACCGCCACCACCGCCAAGCTACTTTGCCCTTTTCTTCCGCTAACTTGTGTTTGCTTGTTCCGGTTTGAGTGCCTTGTTTGTACAACTAATCCGCAGCTACGAAGCAAGCGACGACATCCTCGGCACCTCGGACTTGCAACCGTACTCTTGACACCACCACCTTCATCGCAAGTTGTGTGTTCATCACCGCCTAACATCTTAGGTATAACTTGCATTCCCCTTGTAACCCCTCTTCTTTTGCGATCTATCCTATCGAGCATTGCTTATCAAGTGTTGCGAGACATTGCACGTGGCCCCGATTGTGAGGTATCTGTGTAGTGTGGAGTAAATCATCTAAGCAAACACTCGTGTGGCAAGATAGCAAAAGCGAGGCTAACGCTAACATAGTATGTGAAAAAGCCCCAAAAACACAAAAAGAGTGCAAGTCGCACCATACATCCATACATACAAAAGTGTACAAAGTGCCACCATAGATACAAAAGAGTGCAAGTGCCACCATATACAAAAGAGAAAAAGCTTTTAAGCAAAAGAGAGATATGAGAAGAGAGGCCGCGTGTAAATCTTGTTGTCTCTCCGTTGCAACCAAAGCTTTGATCTCTTCTTGTGTTAGTGTGACACCGAGCACCCTTGCTTAAGGGCTTCTTACACTTTTCCACTCATTCCTTGGTCGCACTAACCCCGTTCATCTCGCGTGTGCGTTCCACATCTTTTCCGTGTTTATAGTGTTCATCGCTTTGACATTTGAATTTTTGGATTTTACCCACTTTTAACAACATACTCGATCTTGGATTTGTCTTTTGGCTTTCTACAACACTCACCTAACACCATATTTGCTAGCTTTTGCGTGTGGTTTTGCGTGTGTACCCGATACACTTGATCTTGCTTTTGGCTTGGTTGATTACCTCAATACTATCTTACCTTGGTAAGAGTGCGAGGTAGTGTTCTTCCACTAACATACACCATATAGATCTTGTCATGCTAACATGTATAGCGACAAAGAAGATACGGAGGAGTACACGGAGCACTTCGAGGAGGATACCTCCTCAAGCACCGCGGATGTGGAGGAACATGTGGAGCTCGACACCGACTATGGCTCCACGAGCATCACCAACATGACCGACATCGAGGAGCTCTACATCGACAATGGCTCCTCAAGCATGGATGACATGGTGGAGCACCACCTTGAGGACGACATCGACGAGCTCTACATCGACAATGGCTCACCACTCATGGACGACATGGTGGAGCAACGCCACGAGTACGACATCGACGACATGGTGGAGCAACACCACGAGTACGACATTGACACCATGGCGGAGCCTCACCTACGCTCCACGATGAGCAAAGACGATGCTCCCACGTACACCTACTTGGCCAATGGAGCTACATATGAAGATAGAGGACCTCCACGATGGCACCATCATATGGATCATCAAGAGCGTCCCCATCATGAGCATCATCGACACACTTCTTCGAGCTCCACAAGGCGACACCATGAGAGTGCTTATGCACAAAATCGTCGACTTCAAGTACACCATATGGAGCATCAAGAGCGTCCCCATCATGAGCGTCATCGACACTCTTCTCCAAGCTCCACAAGGCGCCGCAAGCAACATGCCAAGTCGCATGAGCCATCATATAGGCATGGCAAGGACCGTCATCGACATACATCACCACATGAGCTTCGCCGCCACAAGCCACTTCATGATCACCATCGACCAACATCTTCCACGAGTCTTCGACGACACCACTCAAGCCATGGTGATGATGCACGAAGACGAGAGCCTCGACATGAAGGCGACAAACACCATGATAGGGTGCCTACCACTCCAAGGATGGCAAGTGCACATCAAGAGGACCTTCCTCATAAGGCGACTTCTCCCTCTTGTGCCACCACCACAATGGCCCCTACCTCGTCACATGCCTATGGACTCCGATGCTACAAGTGCAAGCAACAAGGCCACCCTCCACGGGAATGTCCCAATCTCCTATGTGAGGTGTGCAAGGCCAAGGGTCACGTGGCATGGCAATGCACAACGCCAAGTGCCAAGACGCTCTACTTCGACAAGCTACAAGCACAAGTCCCCAAGATGCCTATTGCGCCCACACTTCAAGATGGAGATCTACAAGGTCAAATCAAGGATGATGTGGATCGGAGCCTAGCTCTCTACGACACTACGGCGCCACCGCTTGAGGATGACTTGGGAGGCGATGGAGTTGAGCATGGTGACCATGGGATTCTCCTTTCACCTATGGAGGCGCATGGAGTTGAGATGGTTGAGCATGGGAATTTCCCTTCCACCAAGGAGGCGCATGGAGATGAGAAAGTCGAGCCTACTCCTATATGCTTCATTAATGAGTTGGTACCAATCCCATGTGAGCATGAGATTCCACTTAGCCCACTTGAGTGAGAGTAATAGTGAGTTGAGTGACTTCCACCCCATATGTGAGTTTGAGTGCTTCCGTTTGGAGGACATGAGTGATACACAAAGTGAGTTGAGAGAGGTAGATGATAGGTCCATGGAGGACATCGCTTTTGTTAACACATTAACCTCTCCCTCGTTTGTGTCTTCTTATGTTGCACTAGGTTCCACGGAGGATGAGTTCCCGCTCATGGAGACGATGTACATGGTGCATGAAGATGATGATATCTCACCATGCTTGCTCCAAGATGGACATGTCGACCACATGGATCCTCCTACTTCCACAACACCTACTTCAAATGAGTCGGCCTACAAAGGTAACAACATAGGTGTTGATGATGCCATGATCCCACTAGTGGACATGATGACTTATGAATACATGCATGACCTTGATGATACATTTGCTACGTCACATGCTACTTTCACTTTCCCATGTGATGCTTTGCTTGATAACATTGTTGATCATGTGAAATTGATTGCTTGTGATACCATGACCATGCCATGCTACGAGAGTTTCACTTTTTCCACACTTGCTTGCAATGATAATGATTATGATAATGCTTGTGTTGTGACACCCTTGATCAACACTTGCTATTTACATAGGGTTGTCGACAACAATGATAACATTAGCTTCCACATGCTTTGCCCAAAATGTTTACACCATTCCATGATCCTTGCATCCAAGATTGTGACCAATTGCTCTTTCTTATGCTTGGTATGCAAGAATGCTTATTTCATTGTCCACGAGATGGCCCCCATAGCCTTCTCACTTTTTGATGATCATGAGTTACCACATACCATGAATGCACCTTCTTGCCATATGCGCCATCGCCATGCATTTCATACTATCTTGATTGACACTAATGGTGATGTGCACAAGACATGGAACATCATGATGGATGATGTGTTCTTCTACCATGCACACACACTTTTTTTTCTCTTTTGTGTGTATAGGTACCCGAATGACAACTTCCACCGCTACGGAGCATGAGCTCACAAAACGCGCAATTGAGAGCTACCCCAACACGGACGAGATACATGATCCAACCCATGGGATTCACGCCAAAGGGTATGTTCCCAAACGCCTTCAACCTCGTGTGTTTCCGGCTTGTCTTGTCGAGCTTCCGGTTTGGACCAATACCTCGTCACCTCTTTTGCCTCTTATGCAACATATCTTGACACATCTTGTTGGCACAATGGTTGTTGTATGTCTTGATGTTATCATCATACACTCCGAGAATCTCAAGGACCATGTCATACATGTGAGAGACACCTTATGCATCTTGTGCCACATGTCACTCATAAAGTTGATCTTCTTTGGATTTCTCATTTCATCTTTAGCAATTGAAATGGATTCTTTGACACTTGAAGATACCCATACTTGGCTCACGCCAACCATACTTTCCCAAGCTAGAAGTTTCCATCTCTTTGCCATTGCACATAACAATTTTGCCCAAAATTTTGCCCCCGATACGTGCCTTTTGATTGTTCCATTTGTGTGGGACAATGCTACACATCACATTTTTGACACTTTACAAACCAAACTTTTACATGCACAAACTTTTGCCCCACCAAATTTTGAATACATCGACACTCTTTTGGTTCCCATTTTTGCCAAATGCCTCTTGGAAAAACGACTTGATGCTTCGTATTTTGATTGAGAGCCTCTTGTTCGCCGATCACCAAATTGGCCTCCACAAGCTTTCCATTCGCAAGTTGTTTTTTCCCAAGCTCTTCTTCGACCGTGACTTTATCCCTCTACCACAACATGGGACAACCGTCATGGACTACACCATCGGTGAGGAGGAACAAGAGTCGAGGACGACTCTTCCCCAAGGGGGGGTGATGATGTAGCCCCGCCTATCGTCGACGCCACACCATGGCCAAGGAGTCCCCCAAGTGGACCAACAACACAAACCCCCGCCATATATGTCAAGGTGAACTCTTTCCTCTCTATGGTTGACCTCAACACCAACTTGAATGGTATGCTACCTCATGCCTATCATCATGGTGTCCATAGGTGCCGACATCGACAAGGACCAAGAGAGAAGGAACTCCCACGGTGCAAGGTCAAGGGAAGGAGAAGAGCATCTGGACATGGAGATGATCAAGAAGCCGAACCCGACGTCGCTCGAAGCGCTCCAAGGAAGAGAAGAGAGCTGGCCAGTCCAGGACCCGGTCAGACCGGCCCCACAACCGGACGACCCGGTCCCAGGCCCGGTCAACCGGGCGCCCAACCGGGCGCAGCTCCATCGTACCGGCAGGAAACCGGAAACCTCGCAGATTCCCGGTTGGCGCCCGGTCGACCGGACCTAGGACCGGACCGCCCGGTCATAGGCCCGGTCAGACCGGACCCAAACCGGGTTTGACGGGAATGACCCACCAAACTGCTTAAGTTATCCATTCGCGTACCTGTTCGCCCTTGCTGGCCATGTATGCCAATATAAGTAGCATGGACCCCTCGTTTACCCTTTAGACTTGTTTTGAACTCAAACCTACCTTTGAGCTTAGTCTCCTAGGGTTATCATCCCTCTGTAATCAAGGCACCTTGGTTGTTGATTTGGATCTTGTTGAGTGAGATTCTAGTACAAGCTACTCTCTCTCCCTCATCAAGCTCTTCTTCTCCCACCCCAATCTCTCTCCGGGAATTCTACCGCGTGCCTCTTCCTCGGAGATTCTATTGGTGTGGTCCATCGAGCCATGGAGGTAAGCATCGGGTGTATCGGGTTGGTGTGCGTGCGTGAGTCTCGGCGTGCTTCGTGTTCCTCGCGTTCTCCCACCTCTTCCCTTGGTTTTCGGGGTCAAACCGCGAGATCGGGCCACTCCCGGGATCTTAGATCTCATCAACGCGGATGCATCGAGGCAAGGATGGACGTGTGAGACATCTATGTGGCCCAGGAATTACACATCTTGTGCAGGGTCATGTGCAGCGACACAAGGGTCCAACAAAACCTCGCAAGAATAAGGAATTGGCGCCGAAGGCCAAGCTAATGTGGAGAAGAAAGGATGCGCCAAGTGTTGTATCAAGTCGAGAAGGCTGCGAGGGAGGATGTGGTGTGGAAGGCAAGCAAGACTTGAGGATGGCAAGGACGTGTCATGTTCATATCACGTCACCTTTTTCCAGAAGACCCTCACGCGTTGGGGACAACGCTTCTTGAAGAAGGGGAGAGATGATATGGATATCCGGGCCTGGTACTCTAGGACAGCCATTGATATGATACTTAAGTCTAAGGTTGTACCAGTAGTTTATTATAATCTTGTTATTATGAGATAATAATGTAGCCAGGTCATGTTGTGGGCCATCTAGGGTTTTAATAGAGTCTGTTTGACTTGGGCCTGTCCAAAGTCGAACTAGGTTAGGCCCAATAAGGGGGCCGGCCGGCCAGCTCTCCCTCTCATATAAGGAGATGGCACGGCTAGGGTTTAGGACAGAACAAGTTTAGTCTAAAAGTTTAGGGTTTCCCTATAGCGTGTGATCATGTGTATCATCCCTCCGGGGGTACGGTGCTGCCGTTATCTATTATATCCGCTGCGAAGGTTCTTGTGTTCATCAAGGATTGTCTAGCTCTTGGTTTGAGGCGTATCGTTCATCGATCCGTTGCTTGCTGGATTCGCTCCCTCTTCTCCAGGCTGCGTTCATCGCGTTGTTGGGAGGAATTACTACCCCAGGTTCTCGCTGTGAAAGATCGGGCATCAACTAAGGAGGATCCAGTGGGTCGCTCCTTTATCAGCATATTAGTGGAGAACTACCGTAGAGCTGGCTGAAATTTGGTCTGCATGATTGGTCTCTCTAAGGTCTAGATATTTTCTAGTAAAAGTGTTTGAGCAACAAGGAAGACAGTGTAGAGTCTTATAATGCTTGCAATATGTTCTTATGTAAGTTCTGCTGTACCGGTTTATACTTGTGTTTGCTTCAAACAACCATGCTAGCCAAAGCCTTGTACTGAGAGGGAATGCTTCTCGTGCATCCAAATCCTTGAGCCAAAACCT
The DNA here is from genome assembly GCF_019359855.2 of Lolium perenne. Classification (NCBI taxonomy): domain Eukaryota; kingdom Viridiplantae; phylum Streptophyta; class Magnoliopsida; order Poales; family Poaceae; genus Lolium; species Lolium perenne. The sequence goes on from NC_067245.2 coordinate 134,221,748, forward strand.
GTGCCATTTGTGTCCACCATAACTACCTACTATGTGGTATTTTTCTGCCATTCCAAGTAAATACTTCATGTGCTACCTTTAAACAATTCAAAACTTTATTACTCCTTATTTGTGTCAATGTTTTATAGCTCATGAGGAAGTATGTGGTGTTTTATCTTTCAATCTTGTTGGGAAGACTTTCACCAATGGACTAGTGGCATATACGTCCGCTTATCCAATAATTTTGCAAAAAGAGCTGGCAACGGTGATACGGGGATTTGGCCCGATCTTTCACGATGCACCTTGTTGATCCATAGGACCGATAGATCTTGAACTCCCTTGACAGATTCAAGGATACTCAAGCGCATATGATTACTCTTGACAGACTCAAGAACTCACACATCTTTATTGAATAACTAGACGAACGTCCGAGACGCCGTCATAGGGCCAACCCCGCAGGGATGGAGATACTGGAGGAACCCAAGGTTCTACATAACTTGAATCAAAACTAGACTACTCTAAACCCTAGCCGTGCCATCTCCTTATATGAGAGGGAGAGGTGGCCGGTCGGCCCCCTTATTGGGCCTAACCTAGTTCGACTTGGACAGGCCCAAGTCAAACGGACTCTATTAAAACCCTAGATGGCCCACAACATGACCTGGCTACATTATTATCTTCTAATAACAAGATTATAATAAACTACTGGTACAACCTTAGACCCAAATATCATATCAATGGCTGTCCTAGAGTACCAGGCCTGGATATCCATATCATCTCTCCCCTTCTTCAAGAAGCGTTGTCCCCAACGCGTGAGGGTCTGCTAGAAAAAGGGTAGCGTCAGATAAGAACATCGCCGAACTTCATCCTCAAGCCTCGCCAGTCTTCCACCCCTCATCCTCCCTCTCGACTAGCTTGACTTGACCTTGGCGCCCTTTAGTCTTCGACGCCATCAACCTAATTGAGACACAAGCATCCTCCAAATGCAAACTGGAAATGCACCATGCATATCACCCAAAACACACAGAACAAACTCCTGCACGCCATGGATCCAAATAAGCTGAAACACCTCCTAGTGCACCAAGCATATCACCCAAAACACACAGAACAAACTCCTGCACGCCATGGATCCAAATAAGCTGGAAACACCGAGTATGCACCCTTCTAAAAACCAATGTCTTCTTCCTTGAAATTTTTTTTTTTCTATCCTTCTCTTCACGCGCACAAAATGAACCAAAACATGAGGCAGCCGATCTGAATGTGCATGCGTTTTTTCTAATACTGCTCGACGCCACGCACGCAGTCGATGGAATCAGATGTGCACGTACCAAAGCAGACTGCGTCAAGTATGGCAACTACACCAAATCCGATCTGCATACCAATGCTCTCCTTTCCTCACGTAAAACTGTACCAATTCGTATGAAATGGGAGTAGTGTCCACGTGAAGCAAACCACCAATCAGATCTCCTTTTTTTAATGCTGCTAGGACTCCACACGAACAGAATAAATCCCAATATTTTCTTCCTTTCCTTCTGCTGGCCAGACTCCACGCACAATGAAAACCGAATTCAACACAAATGATCTGGACTTTCCTTTGCTGGCCTGAGAAAATATCTCACGTACCAAAAAATTCCCAAACCGAGCTGTCTCCGCTTCTGTATTTTTTTTTCTGATCGAAACTACCAAGTGAACGAGCTGAACTCTGATCATGATCAATCGGCCCTGGCAGGAAAAAAAAATGAAGCAACGTGTTGATCTTGAACTCCTGCTGCAGCTCAAGCACGTCGATCGGAACCACGCCCACGAGCTGCTGCTCCTCGATCAAAACCACCCCGCCATGATCTGACCTTTTCAGCAGAAAACCAATCTCCACGAACACGATCTTCACCAACACCACGTGCCCCCACAAGCCAACGCGATCACATCGACCACAATCTGATCAAGCACGTGGACCGGCTGGACGCTGCAGTAGAAACGATCTCACCAATTTGCAACGATCTTGCCTTCAACCTTGACGCTGCTGCCCACCTCCGAACGAACGAAGGCCTTCTCGATCTTCACCAACAGTAAGGCGGCGACGTACCCAATGGAAGCCACTGCAAATCGAGCAAAACAACCGAGCAGCAAATCAATCTGCACCGTGATCAACCTAGCGCTCTGATACCAAATGATACGGATTAGTTTCCCGATCTTTCACGATGCACCTTGTTGATCCATAGGACCGATAGATCTTGAACTCCCTTGACAGATTCAAGGATACTCAAGCGCATATGATTACTCTTGACAGACTCAAGAACTCACACATCTTTATTGAATAACTAGACGAACGTCCGAGACGCCGTCATAGGGCCAACCCCGCAGGGATGGAGATACTGGAGGAACCCAAGGTTCTACATAACTTGAATCAAAACTAGACTACTCTAAACCCTAGCCGTGCCATCTCCTTATATGAGAGGGAGAGGTGGCCGGTCGGCCCCCTTATTGGGCCTAACCTAGTTCGACTTGGACAGGCCCAAGTCAAACGGACTCTATTAAAACCCTAGATGGCCCACAACATGACCTGGCTACATTATTATCTTCTAATAACAAGATTATAATAAACTACCGGTACAACCTTAGACCCAAATATCATATCAATGGCTGTCCTAGAGTACCAGGCCTGGATATCCATATCATCTCGCATCATGTGGTATCAGCTTTCTGGGTTGCTCACGGCGAGGTGTTGTTGATCGATCTCTTTGATCGGTTTGCATCGGAGAAGATTAGCTCTAAGATCGGAGGAGTTTGGCTCTCGGTCGAAGGAGGTTGGTTGGAGGAAGTTTGGTGAAGTTTGGAGGTCATCCATGGCTGTTTCGGAGGTCAAAATCGCGAAAAATCGCGACCAGGATCGGGAAGAAGACGAAATTTCGTGACCAGGAAAAACTTCGTATGAAATCCGGTAAACCGGGCCAGTGACCGGGCTGCCTGGCGTAGAACCCGGTCGACCGGGCGGCAAACCGGGAAGTTCGCAAAAATTCGTCCGGTTGGGTTCCGGTGCGATGCATCCGGTTGGCGCCCGGTCAACCGGGCCAGGGACCGGGCGGGCCAGTCTGGAGGCCGGTCCAACCGGGCCCTGGGCCGGGCCGGCGTCTATGCCTGCGGTTTTTCCTCCGGCGTTTTCTCCTGTTGCTGCGGTGGTTTCTCCGGTAATGCTGGTTCCTGCTGTTGATGATGTTGTTGCTTCATTTGGAGACGATGTGCGTGGCATACGGTGTTCACGTGGCACGAAATCCGGTGATGTTTTCAATGATTACCTTGATATCCGCCGTTGGGAGGACGTACCACATTGTGTGTCAGGACTAAAGTGGTATTTATGCCATGACGCGACAATTGAGCAGTATGAAGAATGGGAGAAGTACATGGAATTGGGTTTCCAACGATGTCGTCGCTACAAAGGGAAGTTCAATGGGTATGATGCCTGTCTTCTAGCTCACCGGCGTGTGGATGCCGAGTTGGACATATATTGGTATGATGCCGTTGATAGAGGCGAGTATGCTTATACTTGGGCGGACTTCAAAATGTTTCTTCGTGGTGGTTTTGGGTTACCATTGCAGCAGCGTAAGCAGTCGTCCAGAGTTGTGCATGCAATAGAGGAAGTGGACAAGTGCATAGTTCCTATTCAGGAGATTGTTCCACTACCAACAGTCACTAAGGTTGAGGTGAAATCTTCAGAGGAGAGGAAACCTGGCTTTGATACCAAGAGTACTACTGTGACTGTTGAGGCGGATGTACCATTGAGCGGGCTGAATATGCAACTCAAGAGGGTACAAGGTGATGCTTGCAAGACAGTTGACAAGGGTCAGCGGTGGAGTTTGTTTCAGACTCAGTGCTTTATCAAGGGCAAGGCTTGCAAGTTGATGGTTGATGGTGGAAGCTGTACTAATGGCATTAGCAAGGCGATGGTGGCAGCATTGGGATTGTCTACATGGCGTCTTCCTGAACCTAAACGTCTTGAGTGGTTGAATAGCTGTGGTATGCTGAAGATTACTCATAAGGTGCGTGTGCCATTTACAGTTGATGATTATGTTGATGAGATCGATTGCGATGTGTTGCCATTGGAGGTGTGTGGATTGCTACTTGGGCGTCCTTGGCAGTATGATCGTAATGTGACACATGCTGGGCGAGCAAATACATATTCTTTTATGCATGGTGGCAAACAGCGGACTTTGAAGCCTATGGGTGATGATCATATCAAGTCCGATGTGGAGTTAGTGGTGCGTAAAGAGAAGTTGCACAAGCCTAAAGTGCAGCAAGAAGTGCATGATGTTCCGACCATTGATGTTGGTGTTGTTTCAGCCATGCATGTAGATGACAAGACAGTTCTTGTTGGTGACAAGCCGGATGAAGCTACACTTGTTGTTGATGTGGATGTTGCAGCATGTGCTACAGTTCCAGTTTGTGTTGATGCCAGTATACAGACTGATGATATTTGTGCTGATGATACTTCAGTACATGTGGCGCAGATGCGCGTGGGAGGAGTGGGAGGCGAGCGCGTCAGTGGAGACAGTGGGCAGCGGCATTACCGTGCTAGGAGTACTGCAGTCCAGTTTTCCGCGACACCGCGGATGCATCGAGGCAAGGATGGACGTGTGAGACATCTATGTGGCCCAGGAATTACACATCTTGTGCAGGGTCATGTGCAGCGACACAAGGGTCCATCAAAACCTCGCAAGAAGAAGGAATTGGCGCCGAAGTCCAAGTTCATGTGGAGAAGAAAGGAGGCGCCAAGTGCTGTATCAAGTCGAGAAGGCCGCGAGGGAGGATGTGGTGTGGAAGGCAAGCAAGACTTGAAGACGGCGAGGACGTGTCATGTTCATATCACGTCACCTTTTCCAGAAGACCCTCACGCGTTGGGGACAACGCTTCTTGAAGGGGGGGAGGATGATATGGGCACGGAGGCCTATGTGGAGCCCCGATTCAGGACTCCACCAGCTTAATTATATTAGTTTATGTAATTGTCATATATGGACAAATTAGGGATTTTTAATAAATCGAGTCAGTCTTGGTTTGGGCCTGTCCAACCAAGTTAGGGAGGCCCATAGTGGGGCGCCCAGCCCAATAGGGGCTGGCCGGCCACCTCTCTCTCATATAAGGAGGTGGGGCGGCTAGGGTTTAGGACGTTTCCAGTTTAGTCTAAAGTTTAGGTTATACCTAGTTGCGTGTGTTCACGTGTATCATCCCTCCGGGGGTACGGCGCTGCCGTTTATCTATACTATTATCCGCTGCGAAGGTTCTTGTGTTCATCAAGGATTATCTAGCTCTTGGTTTGAGGCGTATCGTTCATCGATCCGTTGCTTGCTGGATTCGTTCCCTCTTCTCCAGGCTGCGTTCATCGCGTTGTTGGGAGGATTCTCTACCCCAGGTTCTCGCTGTGAAAGATCGGGCATCAAATTAGGTGGATTAGCTTGGGATCACCGCATCAAACGGGGTGCCCAGCCCCAATTAATTAACTTTCATTAATAATTCTCTTCACATGTTTTGCCCTGATTCATTAGTAAGCAGCTTAATTTTGCAAATAGACACTCCTCCATGGTATGTGAAATGTTGGAAGGCACTCGAGGATTCGGTTAGCCATGGCCTGTGAAAGAAAAAGGTTGGGAGGAGTGTCATCTCTAAATAAAACTAAAATACATGTGTAAACAAAAGAGAAGAGCGATGATCTACCTTGCTGGTAGAGATAACGTCCTTCATGGGAGCCGCTCTTTGAAAGTCTGTTTGACAAGGGGGTTAGAGTGCCCACTACCATTCGTTGACAACAACAAACACCTCTCAAAACTTGAAAAGCTCTAGCACATGATTTAATCCCTGCTTCCCTCTGCGAAGGGCCTTTCTTTTACTTTATGTTGAGTCAGTTTACCTACTTATTTCTATCTTAGAAGCAAACACTTGTGTCAACTGTGTGCATTGATTCTTACATGCTTGCTTATTGCACTTATTATATTACTTTGTGTTGACAATTATCCATAAGATATGCATGTTGAAAGTTGAAGGCAATTGCTGAAACTTAAATCTTCCTTTGTGTTGCTTCAAAACCTTTTATTAAGAATCTATTGCTTTATGAGTTAACTCTTATGCAAGATTTTTGATGCTTGTCTTGAAAGTACTATTCATGAAAAGTTTTTACTATATGATTCAGTTGTTTAGTCATTATGTTTTTGTTTGCAAACTATAGACCATTGCTTTGAGTCATTTCATTCATCTCATATGCTTTACAATAGTATTGATCAAGATTATGTTGGTAGCATGTCACTTCAGAAATTATTCTTTTTATCGTTTACCTACTCGAGGGCGAGTAGGAACTATGCTTGAGGATGCTTGATACGTCTCCAACGTATCTATAATTTCTTATGTTCCATGCTAGTTTTATGCCAATAGCTACATGTTTTATATGCACTTTATATCATATTATGGCATTTATTGGACTAACCTATTAACAAGATGCCACAGTGCCAGTTTCTGTTTATTATGTCTGTTTATTGCAGAAAATGCCCAAAAACCAAAGTGCTCGGAAAAATCCAGAAAAATCACAGAAATTCTATTTCGCCAGAAGACCCACGGAGCCAGAAGGGCCAGGCCAGAGGAGGCCCACGGCCTCCTCCCCATACCTTGGCGCGGCCAGGAGGGGGGCGGCGCCGCCCTATGGGGTGGGCCCCTCGGGACACCCCCGATGCTGCCCCTTCGCCTATATAATCCTTCGTCTCCGAAAACCCTAGCACGATCGGTCTTCCTCCACAAAAAGTTACGTAGCCGCCGCCATCGCGAAGTCAAGTTTCGGGGGACAGAAGTCTCTGTTCCGTCACGCCGCCGGGACGGGGAAGTGCCCCCGGAATCCATCTCCATCGACCCCATCGCCATCTTCATCGCCGTTGTTGTCTCCCATGATGAGGAGGGAGTAGTTCTCCCCCGAGGCTGAGGGCTCTACCGGTAGCTATGTGGTTCATCTCTCTCTCTCCCATGGTGTGATCTTTATGTGATCATGAGCTTTGTAATCTAGTTGAATATGTAGATGTTGCTCTTGTCTATTATGCGCTCTAGAGGTTACTTTAATATGAACTCCGGAGTTACTCTCCACGGTGTGATGGTGACAGTGTGCGCATCATGTGTGATTCCTTTATGACATTGTGGAGCTTGTTTACTCCGGCTTGAGGTGTGCTTTTGTAGCCCTACACAATGAATGGTGTTTGTTATCCAACAAGAGAGTGTTTGAGAGTAGCATTTATTTATTCAATTATGTGATCATTGTTGAGAGTGTCCACTAGTGAAAGTATGATCCCTAGGCCTTGTTTCTAAGCATTGAAACACCGTTTCCAACAAGTTCTGATACATGTTTGCTTGCTGCCATTTTTATTTCAGATTGCAATTACTACTTATAATCATCCATATTATTTGTATTTCACTATCTCTTCGCCGAACTAGTGCACCTATACATCTGACAAGTGTGTTAGGTGTGTTGGGGACACAAGAGACTTCTTGTATCTTAATTGCAGGGTTGCTTGAGAGGGATATCTTTGACCTCTACCTCCCTGAGTTTGATAAACCTTGGGTGATTCACTTAAGGGAAACTTGCTGCTGTTCTACGAACCTCTGCTCTTGGAGGCCCAACACTGTCTACAGGAATAGAAGCGTGCGTAGACATCAGATACCTCCTCAAGCACCGCGGAGGTGGAGGAACATGTGGAGCTCGACACCGACTATGGCTCCACAAGCATCATTGACATGACCGACATCGAGGAGCTCTACACCAACTATGGCTCCACAACCATCGCGGACATGACCGACATCGAGGAGTTCTACATCGACAATGGCTCAACAAGCATGGACGACATGGTGGAGCAACGCCACAAGTACGACATCGACGATATGGTGGAGCAACGCCACGACTACGACATCGACACCATGGCGGAGCCTCACATCGACTCCATCATGAGCAACGCCGGTGCGTCAATGTACCCCTACTTGGCCAATGGAGCTACATATGAAGATAGAGGATCCTCAAGATGGCGCCACCACGAGAGTGCTTATGCACATGATCATCTACAACGAGTTCATCAAATGGATCATCAAGAGCGTCCCCAACATGATCGTCATCGACACTCTTCTCCGAGCTCCACAAGACGTCGCAAGCAACATGCCAAGTTGCATGAGCCATCATCTAGGCATGGCAAGGACCGTCATTGACTCACACCATCTCATGATAGTCGTCGACCACTACCACCTCATGGTCTCCATCGACATATGTCACCCCATGATCTTCGCCGCCACAAGCCACCTCATGATCGCCATCGACCAATATCCTCCAAGGATCTTCGACGACACCCATCAAGACATGGTGATGAAGAACAAAGACGAGAGCCTCAACATGAAGGCGACAAACACCGTCATAGGGTGTCTACCACTCCAAGGGTGGAGAGGGCACATCAAGAGGACCTTCCTCATAAGGCGACTCCCACATCTTGTGCGACCACCACAATGGCCCCTACCTCGTCACATGCCTATGGACTCCGATGCTTCAAGTGAAAGCAACAAGACAACCTTCCACGGGAATGTCCCAATCTCCTATGTGAGGTGTGCAAGGCCAAGGGTCACGTGGCATGGCAATGCACAACGCCAAGCGCCAAGACGCTCTACTTCAACGTGCTAAATGCACAAGTCCCCAAGATGCCTATAGCGCCCACACTTCAAGATGAAGATCAACAAGGTCAACTCAAGGATGATGTGGATCCGAGCCTAGCTCTCTACGACACTACGGCGCCACCGCTTGAGGACGACTTGGCAGGCGATGGAGTTGAGATGGTTGAGCATGGGAATTTCCCTTCAACCAAGGAGGCGCATGGAGATGAGAAAGTCGAGCCTACTCCTATATGCTTGATTGATGAGTTGGTACCAATCCCATGTGAGCATGAGAGCCACTTGGCCCACTTGAGTGAGAGTGATAGTGAGTTGAGTGCCTCCCACCCCATATGTGAGTTTGAGTGCTTCCATTTGGAGGAGATGAGTGAGACACCGAGTGAGTTGCGAGAGGTAGTTGATAGGTCCATGGAGGCCATTGCATTTGCTAACACCTTAACCTCTCCTTCCTTTGTGTATCCTCATGATGCACTAGGTTCCATGGATGTTGAAGCGCCGATGTTGGTCAAGAACATGTACATGGTGCAAGAAGATCACATCACACCATGCTTCGATGACGATGACGATGTCAACCATGTGGAGCATACAACTACCACAATACCTACATCAAATGAGTCGGACTACCAAGGTAAAACCAAAGGTATTGATGAGACCATGATCCCCCTTGTGGACATGAAAAATATTGACTTGTTGCCTCTTGCTTGCGATATGAGGACTACTTGCTCTTTCACATGTGTTGTTGACAATGATGACATTAGCTTCCGCATGCTTTGCCCAAAATGTTTGCACTATTCCATGATCCTTGCATCCAAGATTGTGAACAATTGCTCTTTCTTATGCTTGGTATGCAAAAACTCTTATTTCATTTTCCATGAGATGGCCCCCATAGCCTTCTCTATTTTTGATGATCCTAAGTTACCACATGCCACGAATGCACCTTCATGCCATATGCACTATCGCCATGCATTTCATACTATCTTGCTTGACACTAATGGTGATGTGCACAAGACATGGAACATCATGATGGATGATGTATTCATCTACCATGCACACACGCTTTTTGTTTGGCTTATTCCATGTATAGGTACACGAACGACAACTTCCACCGCCACGAAGCATGAGTTGACGAAAAGAGCTCTAGAGGGCTACCCCAACAAGAACGACATACATCATCCAACCCATGAGATTAACACCAATGGGCATGTTCACAAAAGCTTTTGCCCTCGTGTGTTTCCGGCATCTCTTGTTGAGCTTCCGGTTTGCTCCAATTCCTCGTCACCTCTTTTGCCTCTTATGCAACATATCTTGAAACATCTTGTTGGCACAATGGTTGTTGTATGTCTTGATGATATCATCATACACTCCGAGAATCTCAAGGACCATGTCATACATGTGAGAGACACCTTATGCATCTTGTGCCACATGTCACACAAAAAGTTGCTCTCCTTTGGATTTCTCATTTCATCTATGGCAATTGAAATGGACTCTTTGAAACTTGAGGATACTCTTTCCCAAGCCAAAAGTTTCCATAGCTTTGCCATTACACATAACAATTTTGCACACAATGTTGCCGCCGTGACTTACCTTTTGCTTGTTCCATTTGTTTGGGACAATACTACACAACACATTTTTGACTCCTTACAAAGGAAACTTTTACATGCACAAATTTTTGCCCTACCAAATTTTGAATACACCAACACCCTTTTGCTCCCATTTTTGCCAAATATCCCCTTGAGAAAGGACTTGATACTTCGTATTTGCATGAGAGCTTATTTTTCACCGATAAGAAAATTGGCATACACAAGCTCTCTATCCGCAAGTTGCTTTTCCCCAAGTTTTTCTTCGACCACGACTTTATCCCTCCACCACTTCATGGGAGAACCGTCATCGACTACAACAAGGACGCCCGCACCATGACGAACATCCATAAGGATACAAGGGCAACTATACAAGAACATGTCCTTCACCAAGCTACAAGGATCACCATCTCGGACCTCTCACCACATCATGAAGATAAGGAGGAACAAGAGTCGAGGACGACTCTTCCCCAAGGGGGGGAGATGATGCAGCCCCGCCTATCGTCGATGCTACACCATGGTCAAGGAGTTCCCCAAGTGGACCAACAACACAAATCCCCGCTATATATGTCAAGGTGAACTCTATCCTCTCTATGGTCGGTCTCGACACCAACTTGAATGGTATGCTACCTCATGCCTATTACCGTGGTGTCTTTAGATGCCAACGTCGACAAGGACCAAGAGAGAAGGAACTACCATGGTGCAAGGAAGAGACAAGACAGAGAAGGGAAGAAGAGAAGAAGAAGAGGAAAGAGGAGGAGGTCCACCCGGCCCAGGATCCGATCCAACCGGGCCCTAGGCTGGACCAGCCGGTCACAGGCCCGGTTGACCGGGCGGCACACCGGATCCAGCCGGTCCAGACCGGATTCCAGGCTGATGACAACCGGAAGCAGTTCTGGGGCTCGGGAAGCCCCACCCGGTCACCGCCCGGCCCAGCATCCGGTTTGGACCGGATGGGCCGGCCCCAGGCCCGGTCCAACCGGCCGCCTGACCGGATCGCACGGGTCCGACTCGACCGGACCTTGCTGGGTCGGTCTCGCTTGTACCTCTTCGACCCGAGTCGCCCTGTAAACCTATATAAGTGCCTAGGTCATCCACCCCTGCTCTTTAGACAAGATATGGCTTAAACATGACTTTAAGCTTTGTCTCCCTAGGGTTAGATCCCCTTTGTATCAAGGTTACTCTTGTTGGAGTTATGGATTTGGATGTGTGAGATTCTAGTGCTACCCACTCTCTCTCCCACTCCTTGATTCATCTCCCTCACCGATCTCTCACCTCGGAATTCTACCGCGCGTCTCTTCCGAGTTGATTCTATTGGCGTGGTCCATCGAGCCACGAGGGTAAGATTCGATTGTATCGTGTTGGTGTGCGTGTGTTTGTTCTTCGTGTTCTTCGCGTTCTTCATCTTCTCCCTCTTTTCCCCTTTTGATTTCGGGTCAATCGCGAGATCGGGCCACAACCTAGGTCTTAGACCTCATCACACGGGTTGGGCTGGAGCGACACACCATTCATCTACAGTGCCCAGTATTCATCGGGAGAGGACAGTGTTGACAGCATCGTCAAGGGGGTCACCTGGAAAGCGGCGTACCACCAAGTTTATGTCGCCAATAACACAGGAAACGCAAGGAATATGGGAGATGGAGATCACACCCCTCGCTCTAGCAGGCGGCTAAGTTTCGAAAATAGCGCCATTAACAACAACAGCGATTACACCATCGCGGAGGAAGAGTGGGCAGCAGCTAGAGCAGTCGTGCTTAATAACACAGCACTCCCTGCTGGAACTTCGGTTGGAACCCTCAATGCATATCGCTCTATATTGGAGAAAAACCGGGAGCGTCTATCGAAAGAGCAAGCCACCCTCGAGAAACGTCTATCGCCGCAGAACAATCCAGCGAGCGACGAAGGGGCTCGCGAGGAAGCGCCTCCCGAAGCAGTCAAGGCGTAGGGAAGCACCGATCGAGGTTATCCAGGCTTCCAGAAGATGATGCTAGAGAAATCACATCGAACCTGTCCAAATCCTTCATGACTACGGACACCGCGGGTATGCTACGGCCGAAAACCGTCGAGGGAGCAACTGCCAATCTCGCAGTGTGACACGCGTACAGCACGCGACCGTTGGGAACCCCAAGTGGAAGGTGTGATGCGTACAGCAGTAAGTTTCCCTCAGTTAGAAACCAAGGTTTATCGAACCAGCAGGAGTCAAGAAGCACGTTGAAGGTTGATGGCGGCGAGATGTAGTGCGGCACAACACCAGGGATTCCGACGCCAACGTGGAACCTGCACAACACAACCAAAGTACTTTGCCCCAACGAAACAGTGAGGTTGTCAATCTCACCGGCTTGCTATAACAAAGGATTAGATGTATAGTGTGGATGATGATTGTTTGCAGAGAACAGTAGAACAAGTATTGCAGTAGATTGTATTCGATGTAAAAGAATGGACCGGGGTCCACAGTTCACTAGAGGTGTCTCTCCCATAAGATAAATAGCATGTTGGGTGAACAAATTACAGTTGGGCAATTGACAAATAGAGAGGGCATGACAATGCACATACATGATATGATGAGTATTGTGAGATTTAATTGGGCATTACGACAAAGTACATAGACCGCTATCCAGCATGCATCTATGCCTAAAAAGTCCACCTTCAGGTTATCATCCGAACCCCTTCTAGTATTAAGTTGCAAACAACAGACAATTGCATTAAGTATGGTGCGTAATGTAATCAATAACTACATCCTCGGACATAGCATCAATGTTTTATCCCTAGTGGCAACAGCACATCCATAACCTTAGGGGTTTCTGTCACTCCCCCAGATTCACGGAGACATGAACCCACTATCGAGCATAAATACTCCCTCTTGGAGTTACAAGCATCAACTTGGCCAAAGCATCTACTAGTAACGGAGAGCATGCAAGATCATAAACAACACATAGATTGATAATCAACATAACATAGTATTCTCTATCCATCGGATCCCAACAAACACAACATATAGCATTACAGATAGATGATCTTGATCATGTTAGGCAGCTCACAAGACCCGACAATGAAGCATAATGAGGAGAAGACAACCATCTAGCTACTGCTATGGACCCATAGTCCAGGGGTGAACTACTCACTCATCACTCCGGAGGCGACCATGGCGGTGTAGAGTCCTCCGGGAGATGAATCCCCTCTCCGGCAGGGTGCCGGAGGCGATCTCCTGAATCCCCCGAGATGGGATTGGCGGCGGCGGCGTCTCTGGAAGGTTTTCCGTATCGTGGCTCTCGGTACTGGGGGTTTCGCGACGAAGACTATTTGTAGGCGGAAGGGCAGAGTCGGGAGAGTCACGAGGGGCCCACACGCTAGGGCCGCGCGGCCAGCACCTGGGCCGCGCCGCCCTAGTGTGGCGCCGCCTCGTGGCCCCACTTCGTCTTCTCTTCGGTCTTCTGGAAGCTTCGTGGCAAAATAGGCCCCTGGGCGTTGATTTCGTCCAATTCCGAGAATATTTCCTTACTAGGATTTCTGAAACCAAAAACAGCAGAAAACAGCAACTGGCTCTTCGGCATCTCGTTAATAGGTTAGTGCCGGAAAATGCATAAATATGACATAAAGTATGCATAAAACATGTAGATATCATCAATAATGTGGCATGGAACATAAGAAATTATCGATACGTCGGAGACGTATCAGCATCCCCAAGCTTAGTTTCTGCTCGTCCCGAGCAGGTAAACGATAACAAAGATAATTTCTGGAGTGACATGCCATCATAACCTTGATCATACTATTGTAAGCATATGTAATGAATGCAGCGATCAAAACAATGTAAATGACATGAGTAAACAAATGAATCATATAGCAAAGACTTTTCATGAATAGTACTTCAAGACAAGCATCAATAAGTCTTGCATAAGAGTTAACTCATAAAGCAATAATTCAAAGTAGAGGTATTGAAGCAACATAATGGAAGATTAAGTTTCAGCGGTTGCTTTCAACTTGTAACATGTATATCTCATGGATATTGTCAACATAGAGTAATATAACAAGTGCAATATGCAAGTATGTAGGAATCAATGCACAGGTCACACAAGTGTTTGCTTCTTGAGGTGGAGAGAAATAGGTGAACTGACTCAACATAAAAGTAAAAGAAAGGCCCTTCGCAGAGGGAAAGCATCGATTGCTATATTTGTGCTAGAGCTTTGATTTTGAAAACAAGAAACAATTTTGTCAACGGTAGTAATAAAGCATTTGTGTTATGTAAATTATATCCTACAAGTTGCAAGCCTCATGCATAGTATACTAATAGTGCCCGCACCTTGTCCTAATTAGCTCGGATTACCTGGATTATCATTGCAATGCATATGTTTTAACCAAGTGTCACAAAGGGGTACCTCTATGCCGCCTGTACAAAGGTCTAAGGAGAAAGCTCGCATTGGATTTCTCGCTATTGATTATTCTCAACTTAGACATCCATACCGGGACAACATAGACAACAGATAATGGACTCCTCTTTTATGCATAAGCATGTAGCAACAATTAATTTTCTCATATGAGATTGAGGATTTGTACAAAACTGAAACTTCCACCATGGATCATGGCTTTAGTTAGCGGCCCAATGTTCTTCTCTAACATTATGCATGCTCTAACCATTTTAGTGGTAAATCTCCCTTACTTCAGACAAGACGAACATGCATAGAAACTCACATGATATTCAACAAAGAGTAGTTGATGGCGTCCCCAGGAACATGGTTATCGCACAACAAGCAACTTAATAAGAGATAAAGTGCATAAGTACATATTCAATACAACAATAGTTTTTAGGCTATTTGTCCCATGAGCTATATATTGCAAAGGTAGAGAATGGAAATTTTAAAGGTAGCACTCAAGCAATTTACTTTGGAATGGCGGAGAAATACCATGTAGTAGGTAGGTATGGTGGACACAAATGGCATAGTGGTTGGCTCAAGGATTTTGGATGCATGAGAAGTATTCCCTCTCGATACAAGGCTTAGGCTAGCAAGGTTTATTTGAAACAAACACAAGGATGAACCGGTGCAGCAAAACTCACATAAAAGACATATTGTAAACATCACAAGACTCTACACCGTCTTCCTTGTTGTTCAAACTCAATACTAGAAATTATCTAGACCTTAGAGAGACCAATTATGCAAACCAAATTTTAGCAAGCTCTATGTATTTATTCATTAATAGGTGCAAAGTATATGATGCAAGAGCTTAAACATGAGCACAACAATTGCCAAGTATCACATTATCCAAGACATTTTAGCAATTACTACATGTATCATTTTCCAATTCCAACCATATAACAATTTAACGAAGAAGAAACTTTCGCCATGAATATTATGAGTAAAGCCTAAGGACATACTTGTCCATATGCAACAGCGGAGCGTGTCTCTCTCCCACACAAAGAATGCTAGGATCCATTTTATTCAAACAAAACAAAAACAAACCAACGCTCCAAGCAAAGTACATAAGATGTGATGGAATAAAAATATAGTTTCACTAGAGGAACCTGATAATGTTGTCGATGAAGAAGGGGATGCCTTGGGCATCCCCAAGCTTAGACGCTTGAGTCTTCTTGATATATGTAGGGGTGAACCACCGGGGCATCCCAAAGCTTAGAGCTTTCACTCTCCTTGATCATATTGTATCATCTCCCTCTCTTGATCCTTGAAAACTTCCTCCACACCAAACTCAAAACAACTCATTAGAGGGTTAGTGCACAATTAAAATTTACATGTTCAGAGGTGACATGATCATTCTTAACACTTCTGGACATTGCACAAAGCTACTGAAAGTCAATGGAATCGAAAAATCCATCAAGCATAGCAAAACAAGCAATGCGAAATAAAAGGCAGAATCTGTCAAAACAGAACAGTTCGTAAAGACGAATTTTATTGAGGCACCAGACTTGCTCAAATGAAAATGCTCAAATTGAATGAAAGTTGCGTACATGTCTGAGGATCACTCACATAAATTGGCATAATTTTCTGAGTTACCTACAGAGAATTTGGCCCAGATTCATGGCAGCAAAGAAATCTGTTTCTGCGCAGTAATCCAAATCTAGTATGAACCTTACTATCAACGACTTTACTTGGCACAACAATGCACAAAACTAAGATAAGGAGAGGTTGCTACAGTAGTAACAACTTCCAAGACTCAAATATAAAATAAAGGTACTGTAGTAAAAACATGGGTTGTCTCCCATAAGCGCTTTTCTTTAACGCCTTTCAGCTAGGCGCAGAAAGTGTATATCAAGTATTATCAAGAGACGAAGTGTCAACATCATAATTTGTTCTAATAATAGAATCAAAAGGTAACTTCATTCTCTTTCTAGGGAAGTGTTCCATACCTTTCTTGAGAGGAAATTGATATTTAATATTACCTTCCTTCATATCAATGATAGCACCAACAGTTCGAAGAAAAGGTCTTCCCAATATAATGGGACAAGATGCATTGCATTCAATATCCAAGACAACAAAATCAACGGGGACAAGTTTATTGTTAACGGTAATGCGAACATTATCAACTCTCCCCAAAGGTTTCTTTGTAGAATTATCAGCAAGATTAACATCCGAATAACAATTTTTCAACGGTGGCAAGTCAAGCATATTATAGATTTTCTTAGGCATAACGGAAATACTTGCACCAAGATCACATAAAGCATTACAATCAAAGTTATTGACCTTCATCTTAATGATGGGCTCCCAACCATCCTCTAGCTTCCTAGGAATAGAAGCTTCGCGTTCTAGTTTCTCTTCTCTAGCTTTTATGAGAGCATTTGTAATATGTTTTGTGAAAGCCAAATTTATAGCACTAGCATTAGGACTCTTAGCAAGTTTTTGTAAGAACTTTATAACTTCAGAGATGTGGCAATCATCAAAATCCAAATCATTATAATCTAAAGCAATGGGATCATTATCCCCAAGGTTGGAAAAAATTTCAGCAGTTTTATCACAGGCAGTTTCAGCAATTTTAGCAGTTTCAGGCAGTTTTTTGCGCTTTGCATTAGAAGTGGAAATATTGCCAACACCAATTCTTTTACCATTATTAGTAGGGGGTGTAGCAACATGTGTAGCATTAGAATTACTAGTGGTGGTAATAGTCCAAACTTTAGCTATATTATCTTCTTTTTCATTTTCTTCTCTTTCCCACCTAGCACGCAATTCGGCCATCAATCTTATATTCTCATTAATTCTAACTTCGATGGCATTTGCTGTAGTAACAATCTTATTATTATGATTTTCATGAGGCATAACTTTTAATTTCAAAAGATCAACATCAGCAGCAAGACTATCGACTTTAGAAGCAAGTATATCAATTT
Source organism: Lolium perenne (assembly GCF_019359855.2). NCBI lineage: Eukaryota > Viridiplantae > Streptophyta > Magnoliopsida > Poales > Poaceae > Lolium > Lolium perenne. The sequence continues at coordinate 134,239,295 of NC_067245.2, forward strand.
TCCCAAGCTTTTCTTCAACAGATTTGTTAAAAGCAGTTTGTGTACTAATAAATTCTTTAAGCATGGCTTCAAGTCCAGGGGGTGAATTCCTATTATTGTTGTAAGAATTCCCATAAGAATTACCATAGCCGTTGCCATTATTATAAGGATATGGCCTATAGTTGTTACTAGAATTGTTCCGGTAAGCATTGTTGTTGAAATTATTATTTTTAATGTAGTTTACATCAACATGTTCTTCTTGAGCAACCAATGAAGCTAACGGAACATTATTAGGATCAATATTTGTCCTATCATTCACAAGCATAGACATAATAGCCTCAATCTTATCACTCACGGAAGAGGTTTCTTCGACAGAATTTACCTTCTTACCTTGTGGAGCTCTTTCCGTGTGCCATTCAGAGTAATTAATCATCATATTATCAAGAATCTTTGTTGCTTCACCAAGAGTGATGGACATAAAGGTACCTCCAGCAGCTGAATCCAATAGGTTCCGCGAAGAAAAATTCAGTCCTGCATAAAAGGTTTGGATGATCATCCAAGTAGTCAGTCCATGGGTTGGGCAATTTTTAACCAAAGATTTCATTCTTTCCCATGCTTGTGCAACATGCTCAGTATCCAATTGTTTAAAATTCATTATGCTACTCCTCAAAGATATTATTTTAGCAGGGGGATAATATCTACCAATAAAAGCATCCTTGCATTTAGTCCATGAATCAATACTATTCTTAGGCAGAGATAGCAACCAATCTTTAGCTCTTCCTCTTAATGAGAAAGGGAACAATTTTAATTTAATAATTTCACCATCTACATCCTTATACTTTTGCATTTCACATAGTTCAACAAAATTATTAAGATGGGCAGCAGCATCATCAGAACTAACACCAGAAAATTGCTCTCGCATAACAAGATTTAGTAAAGCATGTTTAATTTCAAAGAATTCTGCTGTAGTAGCAGGTGGAGCAATAGGTGTGCATAAGAAATCATTATTATTTGTGGTTGTGAAGTCACACAACTTAGTATTTTCAGGAGTACCCATTTTAGCAATAGTAAATAAAGCAAACTAGATAAAGTAAATGCAAGTAACTAATTTTTTTTTTGTGTTTTTGATATAGCAAACAAGATAGCAAATAAAGTAAAACTAGCAACTAATTTTTTTGTATTTTGATATAATGCAGCAAACAAAGTAGTAAATAAAATAAAGCAAGACAAAAACAAAGTAAAGAGATTGGGATGTGGAGACTCCCCTTGCAGCGTGTCTTGATCTCCCCGGAACCGGCGCCAGAAATTTAGTTGCTGGCGCGTAGTTGACGTGGGAGTTAGAAATCTTGTTCCTTCACGTCCCCGGCAACGGCGCCAGAAATTTAGCTTGACACGCGTACAGCACGCGACCGTTGGGAACCCCAAGTGGAAGGTGTGATGCGTACAGCAGTAAGTTTCCCTCAGTTAGAAACCAAGGTTTATCGAACCAGTAGGAGTCAAGAAGCACGTTGAAGGTTGATGGCGGCGAGATGTAGTGCGGCGCAACACCAGGGATTCTGGCGCCAACGTGGAACCTGCACAACACGACCAAAGTACTTTGCCCCAACGAAACAGTGAGGTTGTCAATCTCACCGGCTTGCTGTAACAAAGGATTAGATGTATAGTGTGGCTGATGATTGTTTGCAGAGAACAGTAGAACAAGTATCGCAGTAGATTGTATTTGATGTAAAAGAATGGACCGGGGTCCACAGTTCACTAGAGGTGTCTCTCCCATAAGATAAATAGCATGTTGGGTGAACAAATTACAGTTGGGCAATTGACAAATAGAGAGGGCATGACAATGCACATACATGATATGATGAGTATTGTGAGATTTAATTGGGCATTACGACAAAGTACATAGACCGCTATCCAGCATGCATCTATGCCTAAAAAGTCCACCTTCAGGTTATCATTCGAACCCCTTCCAGTATTAAGTTGCAAACAACAGACAATTGCATTAAGTATGGTGCGTAATGTAATCAATAACTACATCCTCGGACATAGCATCAATGTTTTATCCCTAGTGGCAACAGCACATCCATAACCTTAGGGGTTTGTCACTCCCAGATTCACGGAGACATGAACCCACTATCGAGCATAAATACTCCCTCTTGGAGTTACAAGCATCAACTTGGCCAAAGCATCTACTAGTAACGGAGAGCATGCAAGATCATAAACAACACATAGATTGATAATCAACATAACATAGTATTCTCTATCCATCGGATCCCAACAAACACAACATATAGCATTACAGATAGATGATCTTGATCATGTTAGGCAGCTCACAAGACCCGACAATGAAGCATAATGAGGAGAAGACAACCATCTAGCTACTGCTATGGACCCATAGTCCAGGGGTGAACTACTCACTCATCACTCCGGAGGCGACCATGGCAGTGTAGAGTCCTCCGGGAGATGAATCCCCTCTCCGGCAGGGTGCCGGAGGCGATCTCCTGAATCCCCCGAGATGGGATTGGCGGCGGCGTCTCTGGAAGGTTTTCCGTATCGTGGCTCTCGGTACTGGGGGTTTCGCGACGAAGACTATTTGTAGGCGGAAGGGCAGAGTCGGGAGAGTCACGAGGGGCCCACACGCTAGGGTCGCGCGGCCAGCACCTGGGCCGCGCCGCCCTAGTGTGGCGCCGCCTCGTGGCCCCACTTCGTCTTCTCTTCGGTCTTCTGGAAGCTTCGTGGCAAAATAGGCCCCTGGGCGTTGATTTCGTCCAATTCCGAGAATATTTCCTTACTAGGATTTCTGAAACCAAAAACAGCAGAAAACAAAGAATCGGCTCTTCGGCATCTCGTTAATAGGTTAGTGCCGGAAAATGCATAAATATGACATAAAGTATGCATAAAACATGTAGATATCATCAATAATGTGGCATGGAACATAAGAAATTATCGATACGTCAGAGACGTATCACAGCGTACCTCATCAATCAACGACACGAAGGTTCCATGGATCAAGCTCACCGGGGGGCCTTAGAAAGCCTCGCAATACTAGGAGACAACTTGGTCCCACGGAAGGAAAAGACCACGTTACATGCCGGTGGTTCAAAGCATCGCTCGAGGGATGCTCGAGATGAAAGCACCCAGAGTAGAATCAATAAAGCAAGGCGACGACGCGCCTCTAGGGAGGAATACGACAGCGACGCCTCAGATGAAAGCCAAGAGTACGACGGCGAGCTAAGGGGGGCCGATTGCTTAAGATACAAGATCCGTGAGACGATGCCACCCAAAAAGTTCAAACCGACCCCCACTAACGCCGCTAAGTACGATGAACATCAGGAGCCGAGGTCATGGATAGACGATTACCTACAGACTGTGATCCTACACAAGGGAAATCAGATAGCAACAATGGAGTGCTTGCAGCTTTACCTGAAGGATTCGGCACGAGCTTGGTTGAGAGGCCTGCCGAAAGGTTCCATCAAATCATGGGATGACTTAGTCGACACTTTTGTCGCGAATTTCCAAGCGACATACAAGAGGCTTGTCGGAATCGAGGAATTGCGGCATTGCCAACAGAAGCAAAAGGAGTCGATGCGCGCGTACATCGGAAGATTCACCAAACTCCTGAACGCTGCCGAAGATGTTTCCGTCGACAGAGCAATTGATGCCTTCAGTGATGGCATCCGACGTGAAACCTACATAGAGGAACTTGGGCGCAAGAAGCCGAAAACTATAACCAAGTTAATGCAAATCGCCAACAGCTGGGCTGATGGCGAAGACAACGTACGAAGACCACGACAACGCAGTGACGACGAAGACGACGATCAGCCGAAGCACGACTCGGGTGGACGAAGGGATCGCCGTAAGAAAATAAAAGACCGCAGTTACGACGACAGTAACCTGGTAGCTGCAGGGTATTCTGATCGGCAGGACGATCGGTACGACGACAGGCGAGGCGATCGGCAGGACGGCAACCGGAGCAACTCTGGAAATCGTGGCAACTACAAACCACGACCACAGAGGACTCCTGAACTACCCTTTGTTGAACAGATAAATGCTCCCTGCTACCTGCACTCGTACATCGACTCTAAAGACGACAAGAAGAAGTCAAGCCACTTACTCAGAGATTGTCGACAGTTCATCAAAATGCAGAAGCTCATCCAACGGCAGCAACAGCCAACACCACCGCCACCTCCACCTCAGCACCAGGTCCAGCAAGCTTAGCCTCATAACCCCAACGCGTCGTTCCCACCACCACGTGGGCAGATGAGCATGATCCATAGGACATGTGTTTCGAGAAGGGAAATGAAGAAGCTCACCTGAGAAATCAACCTGGCAGAAAGCATTATGGCCAACATTCCCGAATATATCGAGTGGTCATCTCAGAGCATTATGTTCAGCAGAGCGGATCACCCGATGACAATCCCAAAACCAGGGAACGCTGCCTTAGTAGTTGAGGCGCAGATCGAAGGGTTCAAGATGAGCAAAGTCTTCAGGGATGGCGGAAGCGGGTTAAACCTGATATTCGTCGACACAATCAAAAGCATGGGGATCACTATGAGGATGCTAGAAGAGACGGACACCTGTTTCCATGGGATCCTCCCCACTTCACCGGTGTACTCTCTTGGCAAAGTTCACCTGAATGTCGTCTTTGGCAAACCCGACAACTTCAAGAAGGAAAAGACCGAGTTTGAAGTCGTAAACTGGGAATCGCAGTACCACGCTATACTCGGAAGACCAGCTTATGCCAAGTTCATGGTTGTGCCGCATTACGCATACCTCAAGCTGAAAATGCATGGGAGCAATGGGACAAACATCACAGTCTATGGAAGTTTCTCACGCTCAGACAATTGTGATCGCGACTTTCAGAGGATCGCTGCGAAGTTTGGGGTAAAGCATGAAGTTGTTGATCTTCCTTCAAAGTCGTCGGTACACGATGATAAGGAAGATGAACGCGTCAGGAAGTCAAAGAAGAAGGCAGCTGATCTTGCCCTAGAAGCTTCGATAGAGAAAACTTTGGCAGCTGATGGCATAGCAGTCGTAGAAGAAAACAAGACACTGGCAATTACCGCCGGGACTCCTGGCAAAAAATCAACGACGCTTCCAAAATCGCTGACGCGACAGACAAGCTAGAAGATAAGAAGAACCCTCCTCTTGCTTAAACGGACGGATAGTATTTAGTTTTCTCTTTTCATCAGGGCCCTTTTTCGCCCCTTAGTTTCTTGCTTACTTTATTAATGAGAACTTAAGTTTTTTTTCCTTATCATCATGAACCTTGTTCGCGTATTTCGGCGAACATTGGTGCAATGAAGAACACGCCCAAAGATTGCATTCCAAAAAAAGCCTCTGAAATTACGAGTGCTAAAGGATGCGAAATCAACGGGGACCCCGCTATTTTCCTTTGCTATAGATGCCTCAAAGAGTGCCGCAAATAGAAAGGATCAGGACACACGTATATTAACAACCCACGTTCGGTACTTCACTTATGGAAGCATCAAGGAACGACGGAGTCATCGGCAGAGCTAGTGCTACCGATATATTCGGGAGCTGCTGTCAGGTCATAAATCGGTTGAAAGCAAAGTTGCACATACAATGGGTTTAGCAAGACCCGCAACATGAGCTGATCACTCAAATAATTTGCTGACCAACGAACACACATGCGCTTAAACGAGCAATTAAGATTTGCTCTACCGAAATGTGCCAACGGCATTAACATGGTAAAATTGCATGTATATGCACCTACCAATAAAAATAGTTTTAAACCTAACAAACACTCGGATGTAGTAAGCAATCAAATATTCTATTTACAATAGGGACACGATTCTGAATCATCCTTGGGGAGTTTCTTTTTCTTCAGATGCCCTCGAAGTCTCTTCAAGCATGTCGACAATTATATTGGAAGGCAGTCCCACCTTCGGGTACAACGGCTCCAAATCACCCACCGCGTTGGAAATTGCTAGCAGGTTTGCCGAAGGATAACGCGCAAGGACGAGGGCAAGTGTGAGCCTAGCTCTTGCAAAAAGTTGAGCTCGAACCAAGTCTGGGATTTTCTTGGTGTTGCTAAACTCTGACATCAAAGTCAACAGCGTGGGAGGAACCGCGTTCAAAGGAAACATCGTCTTCCATATTACTCTCCGTCCCTTGTAGCATTTGTGGAAGAAGCGATGGACCTGCTGGACCCGATCTTGGAACTTTGCGATAGCCGAAGCCTTCGAGTGCTCTTTCCAGAAAACCTCATCCGACGATGATAGCTGAGTCAATGCGTTCACACGTTCGTGAATCTACTTGTTCTCTTCAGCAGGGTTCAGGGCTATGACTAGCAGAGGAAACAAGAGAAGTTAAGACGATGCATTCCGTAAGAAAACAAGGAGTAAAAAGACAAGGGGGCTTACAGTTCAAACTTTATGTGGCCCTATGTAATTCAGTAAGAGCGTAGCGTTCTACGTCAGTTGCAAGCTCGCTCTTCTTTTTGATGATAGCGGCCAAGGCGTAAGTGCTGCGCATATCCTTTTCCATTTGTGTGATCCGATTCTTCATCCGCTGGAGTCGATCACTCTCAGAGACAGCACAGGGAAAACCTGCAAGACATTGTCAAAGGGCATGATGGATTGTTTGGATTCAGCATTGAAAGTTACTCCCATCAGGAGAGTGCAAGTAAAAAATGTCGTAATAAGAGTGCACTGGCAACATTGCCAGCGTGGAATTTATTACAATCACAAAAGTTTCATGGCAGGAAACTATTTTAATCGAACTAAGTTACAAAAATCATGGGGCCTGGGTCTGGTTTGACAAGCTTGGACCAGCTGACGACTTCTTTGCGGAAACAATCTCAAGAAGCTGGCGAGCACACTTGAGAGCCGAAGTTTTAAAGACACCTAGGTTGACAAATTGCCCGTCTTGCTTTTTCGGCAGCTCTTTGGCATCTCCTCAATATTGGCTTTGAAGCCATGACCCATCATGAGTTGAAAGGCTAGGAGGGCGCCATAGGTACGCGAAGTACGTTTGAATACCTCGATAACCTCTGTGGTGTTGACAGCGAAAGCGTTGATCAGCTGCCCCAAAGTCTTGTCTTGACTAATCTTGGAAAAGATCATCGAGTGCATCCACGTCATGGCTCCCTTGCCCTTCTCAAGGAGGTCCTGCGTAAGCCGATGTGAAGCAAGAGTCATCGATAAAGCGTTCGCCGAAGAATTGTCTGGAAGCTTATCCAGAGCTTCGGCGGGGATATCGGCAGCCTCTGTGAAGAACGGAATAAGAGGAGGTTATTAACAAAGGATTGAATTCGCAAAGCAATAATCAACAGGAAAGCAGAAAGGGAATTACTGAGCAAAGCCAGGGAAGACTGGCGAAGAAGATCATCCTTCTCAACCGCCCAAGCTTCAGCGGCCAGTCTGGATGCCTCTTCGTCCTTCAGCTTCTTCTTCAGCTCCTCAAGTTCCTCCTTCAGAGAGTCAACTTCCTGGCGGGCTTCGGCAGCTATTTTTATTGCGCCTTCCAACTTTGAGGAAGAAGACTTCACCTCCTTTGCAGTCGATCCTTGTCAGCTTCCAGGGAAGTGAATTGAGAGGCAAAAGTGATGTAGCCCCGCTCACCGACGACGCTACACCAAGACCAACAAGTCCCCCAAGTGGACCAATGACGCGAGCCCGAGTCAAAGCGCTACATGATAAGGTGAACTCACTCCTCACTACCCTTGATATCGATACCCCATTGGATGGACTGCTACCTCAGGGCGATATGCTTTGTGTCATCAGATATGAACCGCGAGAGAAGGACGTCGCAGCAGACCCGAAGATGGACAAGGAAGAAGGAGACGAAGAGTGGCCGCTGTAGGACACCCATCAGGGCCGGCACTGCCGGCCTCCAGCCACCGGCACTGCCGGCCTGCTCACCCCGGCACTGCCGCTCCCCAGACCCCAGCACTGCCGGACCCACCAGCTGAAGACGCGAAGAAGGCCAAGACCGGCACTGCCGGCCCAGGTCCAGCGGCACTGCCGGCCACCCCGGCATTGCCGGCCAAACATCACCGGCACTGCCGGCCCCACCCCTGTTGACTTCATCTCAACCGTTGATTTCGCATCTATGGACCAGGATAAGTTATATAATGCCGATTTTACCCCTGTACGAATCTGGACCTATGAGTACCTCACCCCTTCCTCCAGATTAGGGTTAGACTTGTTTTGAACTCAAACCTACCTTTGAGCTTAGTCTCCCTTGGGTATCATCCCTCTGTAATCAAGGCACCTTGGTTGTTGATTTGGATCTTGTTGAGTGAGATTCTAGTACAAGTTACTCTCTCTCTCTCTCTCATCAAGCTCTTCTTCTCCAACCCCAATCTCTCTTCGGGAATTCTGCCGCGCGCCTCTTCCTCGGAGATTCTATTGGCGTGGTCCATCGAGCCACGGAGGTAAACATCGGGTGTATCGGGTTGGTGTGCGTGCGTGAGTCTCGGAGTTCCTCGTGTTCGTCGTGTTCTTCGCGCTCTCCCACCTCTTCCCTTGGATTTCGGGGTCAAGCTGCGAGATCGGGCCACTCCCGGGGTCTTAGACCTCATCATATGGTATCAGCAGCTCTTGGTTACCGCGGATTTGACCCTCCACCCACCCGATTTCGTTTCTAGAAAATTTTCCAAAAAATAGCCCCAAATTGCCTCTTGACCGATCTGTGATTTGGTTGCGTTTTTAGTGGTTTTGATCCATGGATTTCGTGCCCCTCTGGTTGATCTACGTTTTCCCCACTTTCTAGACCTCAATTCCATCGATTTTTGACGCTTTGGTCGGATTTGGCCCGCTTTTCGCGAAGAACAGCTCGAGCTGTTCGTCAGGGACCGGCACTGCCGCCCCTATCAGGCCGGCACTACCGCCCAGGCCGGCACTGCCGCCACATCCAGGCCTAAGATCGCTTGTCAAAGGCCGGCACTCGCCGCTCGAACCAGGCCAAGATCGCCGCCAGTGGACAAGCCAAGCTCGCCTCAAAGATTTCGACCACGTCTTCACCTTTGTGTTTGCTTGTTCTGGTTTGAGTGCCTTTTGTGTAAAACTAACCCGCAGCTACGACGCAAGCGACGACACTCTCGGCACCCCGACTTGCAAACGTACTCTTGATCCTTCCACCATATTGCAAGTTGCGTGATCATCACCGCCTACAACACATCTAGGTATAACTTGCAACTCCTCGTTCCTTTTGCGATCCAACCCTCCCGAGCATTGCTTGTTTAGTGTTGCGAGACATTGCACGTGGCCCCGCATTGTGAGGTGTGTGTGTCGTGTTGAGTAAAGCATCCAAGCAAACACTCGTGTGGCAAGATAGCAAAAGCGAGGCTAACGCTAACATAGTGTGTGAAAAAGCCCCAAAAACACAAAAAGAGTGCAAGTCGCACCATACATCCATACATACAAAAGTGTGCAAGTGCCACCATATACAAAAGAGAAAAAGCTTTTAAGCAAAAGGGAGATACGAGAAGAGAGGCCGCGTGTAAATCTTGGTGTCTCCTCGTTGCAACCAAAGCTTTGGCTCTCCTTGTGTTAGTGTGACACCGGGCACCACCTTGTTGGTTGGTTTTTGTGCTTTTCCGCCCATTCCTTGGTTGCACTAACCCCGTTTATCTCGTGTGTGCGTTCCACCTCTTTCGTGTTTTCGTGATCACCATTTGGACACTTAATTTTTGGACCTCACCCACTTTTAACAACATACTCGATCTTGGATTTGTCTTTTGGCTTTCCACAACACTCGCCTAACACCATATTTGCTAGCTTTTGCGTGTGGTTTTGCGTGTGTCCCCGATACACTTGATCTTGCTTTTGGCTTGGTTGATTGCCTCAATACTATCTTACCTTGGTAAGAGTGCGAGGTAGTCTCCTTCCACTAACATACACAACATAGTTCTTGTCTTGCCATCATGGATAGGAACGGAGATACCACAAGGGATGAAGAAGTCCTCCGCAACACCAAGAGGTTGGTTACTCAACACAACCTATGGACGCATCGACAAGAGTTCAAGGAGCAACTCGCTCTCTTCGAGACGCGCATCGATGAGCAATACGATGAAGTGGCTCACAACTTCTCCGCCGTGAACCAAGACTTGGCTCTCCTTTGTGAAGCTACGGACAACTTGAATGGCCAAATGGCGGCCAATGATGCGAACATGGAGCGGCGCATGGATAGCCTCGAGCGCGCCATCACCAACTTGGGTCGTCATCGCCGACACCGCTCTACTTCATCATCATCAAGCTCGCCACAAGATTACTACTCTCATGGTGGCCTTTCGTCCTCAAGCTCTTCCTCAAGGCATGAAGACCATCATCGACCTCATCGCCCACAAGCTCGTCATGAAGATTCTCGCTCCAATTCTAGGCGCGGAGAAATCCATCGCCATGCTCGTCCTCATGAGCGCCCTCCACAAGACCAAGTCCTACAACAAGATCATCACCAAGCGGATCGCCATGCCCACCATGGGCGTGACGACCAACCCTAAGACCAAGGTCCTCAAGTTCCACCTCGGCGAGACCTTCGTCGCCATCCTCGCCATGACCAACGTGGAAGGGGAGTTCCACCACAAGCTCAAGATGAAAGGGCCAACAATGAGCCCCATCACCAACCTCGACAAGATCTTCAACAACATCATCACCATGAACCAAGCGAAGCTAGTGTACACCTTCAACGCCAACCCAATGCTATGGTTGGCCGTAGAAGACCTCCTATCGCTCCTCAAGCCGCAAGAGATGAAGGCGCCCCTCCTCGTCGAAGAAACTTGGAGGATGAAGAAAACATGTTTGGAAGACTCAAGTTCACCATGCCAAAGTTCAAGGGTGAAGAAGATGCCGAGGCCTACCTCTCATGGGCACTCAAGGTTGACAAGATATTCCGCATCCACAACTACTCCGGTGCCAAGAAGGTGGCTATGGCGTCTCTTCAGTTTGAAGATTACGCCAACACTTGGTGGGAGCAAGTCCTCACTCTTAGGGAAGAGAAGGGTGAACCCCCAATTGACACTTGGGAAGAGATGAAGAAAGAGATGCTTGCTCGCTTTGTCCCAACTCACTACATGACCGACCTCTTCAACAAGCTCCAAAAGTTGAAGCAAGGCACCAAGACCGTTGAGGAGTTCTTCAAGGAGATGGAGCTCACTATGATGCGAGCCAACATCCAAGAGTCCGAAGACCAAACCATTGCTCGTTTCTTCAATGGCCTCAATTACCCCATCAAGAGGATTGTGGAGTTCCAACCATACTCCAACATGGTTGAGTTGGTCCACCAAGCATCGAAGGCTGAGCGCCAAGTGATTGAGGACATCAAGTACTCCAAGTCCAAGACTTACTTCGCCTCCAAGCTTGCTACATCAACTCCTCCTACTACAAGTGTCAAGCCCGCCGAGTCCTCTACACCATCCAAGAAACCGACTATCCAAAGTCGCATGAAGCAAACGGTCTCCTCCACCGCCTCCTCTAAAGCATCCACGGGACCCTCTAGTGTCACTTGCTTCAAGTGTGGCACCCAAGGTCACAAATCGTTTGAGTGCAAGAACACCAAGGTTATGATCACTATGGAGAATGGTGACATCGAGACGCTAGATGAAGATGAATACGAGGCCCTTGTGCAAGCCGCCGTGGAACGTGAAGAAGCTTATGAGCAAGAAAGTGGAGAAGATCCTCTCTTATGTGAGCATGACCCAAGTCCCTCACTTGTGGTCACAAGGGTGCTAACAACTCAACCGCAAGCTATGGAAGACCAACGGTGCAACATATTCCAAACCCGTGCCGGAATTGGTGGCAAATCGATCAAGGTCATCATCGACGGTGGAAGTTGCCATAACCTTGCAAGCACCGAGTTGTGTGAGAAGCTCAACCTCACTCTCCGCAAGCATCCTCACCCTAACCATATCCAATGGTTGAGTGACAAGGGCAACGTCAAGATACAACATACCGTCACCGTCACTTTCAAGATTGGACCTTATGAGGATACTATTGAGTGAGACGTGGTACCCATGACGGTGTGCCACATGTTGCTTGGCCGCCCTTGGCAATTTGACAAGAAGGCTATACATGATGGACTCTCCAACACATACACCTTCAAGGTCAACGACAAGAAGTTTGAGTTGCGCTCGATGACTCCTAGCCAAATCATCGCGGATAATGCGAAGGCTTTAGCGAGGGCACAACTCCACACCCACCATAGTGAGATGAGAGGAGAGGGAGCGACCCACCACAAAGATAGTGAGCGCCACAAGCCATATATGAGTGAGTCCAAGAGTGTCCTTCTAGCCACCAAGAGTGAGTGGAGAGAGCTCCAAGAGAACCCATCCACCATATTGCACTATGTGCTCATATGCAAAGGACCATCGTCGGCGACTAACGACTTAACCAACATTCCTTCGTCTTTGTTGTCTCTTTTGAAGGAGTTTCAAGACGTCTTCCCCGACGAGCTCCCTCATGGACTACCACCACTTCGAGGCATAGAACACCGCATCGACCTCATACCCGGCGCTCCGCTTCCAAACCGTGCCGCCTACCGCACCAACCCCGAGGATACAAAGGAGATCCAACGCCAAATTCAAGATCTCCTCGCCAAAGGGTACGTCCGCGAAAGCCTTAGCCCTTGTGCGGTTCCCGTGATTCTTGTGCCTAAACCGGATGCGACACAACGGATGTGTATGGATTGTCGCCCCATCAATGCCATTACCGTTCGTTACCGCCATCCCATTCCGCGTTTAGATGACATGCTTGATGAGTTAAGTGGTGCCACGATTTTCTCTAAAGTCGATTTGCGTAGTGGCTACCACCAAATCCGCATGGCCATTGGTGATGAATGGAAAACGACATTCAAGACCAAACTTGGTCTCTATGAATGGCTCGTTATGCCTTTCGGTCTTTCCAATGCTCCATCTACTTTCATGCGCCTCATGAATCACATCTTGCGTCCTCTCATTGGCAAGAGTGTGGTTGTCTATTTTGATGATATTCTCATTTATAGCAAAAACCTCGAGGACCATGTGCAACATGTGAGAGAGGTCTTGTGCATCTTGCGTCATGAAAAGCTTTATGCTAACCTCCCCAAGTGCACCTTTGCTCAAAATAAATTGGTTTTCCTTGGCTTTGTGGTTTCCGCTAATGGGATTGAAGTTGATTCTTCCAAGGTGGAGGCCATCCACAATTGGCCTACTCCTACAAATGTTGGCCAAGTCCGAAGTTTTCATGGACTTGCCGGTTTCTACCGACGCTTTGTGAAAGATTTTAGCACCATTGCTTGCCCTTTGAATGAGCTTACCAAGAAGAATGTTCCGTTTGTTTGGGGCAAGGCCCAACAAAATGCTTTTGATGAGTTAAAGAAACGCCTTACCGAAGCTCCTCTTCTTGTCCTTCCAAATTTTGCAAAAACTTTTGAGATTGAGTGTGATGCAAGTGGGCTTGGTATTGGTGGTGTTCTTATGCAAGAGGGCAAACCCGTGGCATACTATAGTGAGAAGTTAGATGGCGCACGCCTCAACTATCCTATATATGACAAGGAGCTCTACGCTTTGGTTCGTGTTCTTGAAGTTTGGCAACACTATCTTTGGCCTAAAGAGTTTATCATTCATTCCGATCATGAGTCCTTGAAGTATTCGAAAAGCCAACACAACTTGAACAAACGACATGCAAAATGGGTCGAGTTCATTGAGTCCTTTCCATATGTGATCAAATACAAGAAGGGCAAGGACAATGTTGTGGCGGATGCTCTTTCCCGCAAAAACACCCTTTTGCTAACTCGTTTGGACTTTCATGTCTTGGGACTTGAAGAGATCAAAGAACTCTATCCTTCCGATTCTTTCTTTGCTCCGATTTTTGAGAAGTGTTCCGTTGAACGAGGAGTGGATGATTTCTATTTGCATGATGGCTACTTGTTTAAAGCTAACAAGATTTGCATTCCCGAGTCTTCGCTTCGAAAATTGCTTTTGCAAGAGTCACATGGAGGTTGTCTTATGGGTCACTTTGGACGTGACAAGACATATGCCATGCTCTCAACCCACTACTTTTGGCCAAAGATGAAGCGAGATGTGGAACGCCTTTGCCGCCGGTGCGCCACTTGCTTACAAGCTAAGTCTACCTCCAACCCTTTTGGTCTTTACACTCCATTGCCTATTCCATATGCACCATGGACCGATATTAGCATGGATTTCGTTTTAGGCTTGCCTCGCACTAAGCATGGTCATGATTCTATATTCGTGGTAGTGGATAGATTCTCTAAGATGGCTCATTTCATCCCTTGCCATAAGAGCGACGATGCTTCACACATTGCTTCTTTGTTTTTCAGGGAAATTGTTCGCCTACATGGAGTACCGCAAAGCATTGTGTCGGATCGAGACGTCAAGTTCATGAGTTATCTTTGGAAGTCGCTCATGGCAAAGTTTGGAGTGAAGCTCTTATTCTCATCATCCTCGCACCCGCAAACGGACGGCCAAACGGAAGTGGTCAATCGAAGCCTATCCACTCTCCTACGCATCCTCGTGAAGAAGAACTTGAAGTCATGGGAGGAGTGCCTTCCTCACGCGGAGTTCGCCTACAACCGCGCCAAGCACAAGACAACATCAAGGAGCCCCTTCATGGTCGTCTACGGCTTCGAACCTTACACGGCACTCGACATACTTCCACTCCCACTTCATGAGCGGACCAACATGGATTTCGACAAGCGCACCGCCGCCGTTAAGAAGCTACATGAAGAAACAAGAGCGGCCATACAAGAACATGTGCTTCGTCAAGCAAACCGCATCAACGCCAAGAAGAAGGAAAGAATATTCCAAGAAGGAGACCTTGTTTGGATCCACCTCCGGAAGGAAAGGTTCCCTCATGAGCGCAACTCCAAGCTCAAGCCAAGAGGAGATGGCCCCTTCAAGGTTCTCAAACGCATCAACAACAACGCTTACATCATCGACATCCCGACATCCAAGTACTTGGTGAGCAACACGTTCAATGTCTCGGACTTGTCACCCTATCACGAAGATGAGGAGGTGCAAGAGTCGAGGTCGACTCTTTCCCAAGGGGGGGGGGAGATGATGTAGCCCCGCTCACCGACGACGCTACACCAAGACCAACAAGTCCCCCAAGTGGACCAATGACGCGAGCCCGAGTCAAAGCGCTACATGATAAGGTGAACTCACTCCTCACTACCCTTGATCTCGATACCCCATTGGATGGACTGCTACCTCAGGCCGATATGCTTTGTGTCATCAGATATGAACCGCGAGAGAAGGACGTCGCAGCAGACCCGAAGATGGACAAGGAAGAAGGAGACGAAGAGTGGCCGCTGCAGGACACCCATCAGGGCCGGCATCGCCGGCTCGCACACCCCAAGATCGCTGCCTCCAGCCCACCGGCAGACGCGGCCTGCTCACCCCGGCACCTTTGCCGCTCCCCGGTTCCGGCACTGCCGGACCCACCACCGAAGAAGCGAAGAAGGCTAAGACCGGCACTGCCGGCCCAGGTCCAGTGGCACTGCCGGCCACCCCGGCACTGCCGGCCAAACATCACCGGCACTGCCGGCCCCACCCCTGTTGACTTCATCTCAACCGTTGATTTCGCATCTATGGACCAGGATAAGTTATGTAATGCCGATTTTACCCCTGTACGAATCTGGACCTATGAGTACCTCACCCCTTCCTCCAGATTAGGGTTAGACTTGTTTTGAACTCAAACCTACCTTTGAGCTTAGTCTCCCTTGGGTATCATCCCTCTATAATCAAGGCACCTTGGTTGTTGATTTGGATCTTGTTGAGTGAGATTCTAGTACAAGTTACTCTCTCTCTCTCATCAAGCTCTTCTTCTCCAACCCCAATCTCTCTCCGGGAATTCTGCCGCGCGCCTCTTCCTCGGAGATTCTATTGGCGTGGTCCATCGAGCCACGGAGGTAAACATCGGGTGTATCGGGTTGGTGTGCGTGCGTGAGTCTCGGAGTTCCTCGTGTTCGTCGTGTTCTTCGCGCTCTCCCACCTCTTCCCTTGGATTTCGGGGTCAAGCTACGAGATCGGGCCACTCCCGGGGTCTTAGACCTCATCAAAAAGTCTCCAAAGAAGATATGGCAGCTCGCAAATCCTTAAGAAAAGGGAAAAACTGATATTTGATGAAGGATCATTAATCAAGGTCCATTCAGGAAAACTTGCGTTGCAACAGAAAGAGACTTATAGGTTTTCCTGAAGGAGGAGTTGCGGCAGCAGCAGTCGAAGGAATATCTTTCCCCTTGGAAAGGGAGGAAGCAGTCGATATCTGGGTCGCGGGGACTGCAGCAGGGGCCGAAGCCTCATAAGCTGCAAGATTCGGCAGAGCAGCGCCAGATTTGGCCTTCTTAGATGGATGCTCGATGAAACCTTCGTCACTGCGAAGAAGAAAATTGGCAAAAGTCAAGAAAAGAATGTGAATAATAAGGACATAATACGAATTCTGGGTAAGAAAGCAAGGACTTACAGATCGAAAAGATCATCTTCGTCGGCAGAGCCGCCGGATGGTCTCTTCACAGGCAAAGCTCTGGCATCCTCCGCAGCTGTATCAACAAAGGCAGCATGATCAGCGTCATCGTCACGCATTGACCCCGCTGTGTCGATAATATCGTTGCCTTGGGGTGGAGTGATGAGGTCTAAGACCCCGTGTGTGGCCCGATCTCGCGGTTGACCCGAAATCCAAAGGGGAAGGAGAGGGAGAGCGCGAAGAACACGATGAACACGAAGAACACGAGGAACTCACGCACGCACACCTACCCGATACAACCGATTACTTACCCCCGTGGCTCGATGGACCACGCCGATAGAATCTCCTACGGAAGAGACCGCGGTAGAATTCCGAGGAGAGAGACCGGTGTTGGAGAAGGAGATCGGAGAGGGAGAGAGAGTGCTCGCACTAGAATCTCACTCACAGATCTAGATCAACAACAAGGGTTGCCTTGATTACAGAGGGATGAAACCCTAGGGAGACAAAGCTCATATCCATGTTTAAGCTATCATCTTGTCTAAACCTAAATGAGGTGGGGAGAGAGGTATATATAGGCCCAGATCCGTCCAGGGGTAAAAGGGGCATTACAATAAAGGAATGGTGACCATAGATGATAAATAGACGGCTGGGATGAAGTTGACTTCGGGGGGGGCCGGCAGTGCCGGCGTGTTTGGGGCGGCAGTGCCGGTGGGGCCGGCAGTGCCGGGGAAGATGGGGCGGCAGTGCCGGCCTGGTCTCCGTGGCGTCTTCAGCAGGTTGGGCCGGCAGTGCCGGCGTCAGGGGGGCGGCAGTGCCGGGGTGTGCCCACCGGCAGTGCCGGCCAGGTGGAGGCGGCAGTGCCGGCCTTGTCGTGGCTGGCGGCTGGAGCCCTTCTCCTTCTTCTGCTTCTTCTTCCTTCTTCCTTGCACCATGATGAATGGCTCCTCTTCCCTTCCCTCGCTTCCTTGCACCATGGGTGTTCCTCCTCTCCGGTTCCTCGATGATTCTTGTACCTAATGATATGTAGCACACCGATATGAGGTAGCATTCCATTCACGGTATTGACGAGGTCGAGTATCGAGAGGAAGGAGTTCACCTTGTCGCGTGTGGCGTGGTTTAGGGTTGAAGGTCCACTTGGGGGACTCTTTGGCCATGGTGTAGCGTCGACGATAGGCGGGGTTGCACTTGATGGTCTTGGTGTAGCAACGTCGGTGACCAGGGGCTACATCATCTCCCCTTGGGGAAGAGTCGTCCTCGACTCTTTTTCCTCCTCATCGAAGAGGTAGTCCATGACGGTTGTCCCTTGTAGAGTTGGGTAGTCGCGGTCGAAGAAGAACTTGGAGAAAAACCACTTGCGAAGGGAAAGCTCCAAGAGGCATTTGGCAAAAATGGGAACCAAAAGAGTGTGGGTGTATCCAACATGTGGAAGGGCAAAAATTTGTGCATGTAAGAGTTGTAAGGTGTCAAAAATGTGTGGTGT
Source organism: Lolium perenne (assembly GCF_019359855.2). Classification (NCBI taxonomy): domain Eukaryota; kingdom Viridiplantae; phylum Streptophyta; class Magnoliopsida; order Poales; family Poaceae; genus Lolium; species Lolium perenne. The sequence continues at coordinate 134,257,175 of NC_067245.2, forward strand.
AGCATTGTCCCAAACAAGTGGAACAAACAAAAGGCAAGTATCGGCGGCAAAATTTGGGGCAAAATTGTTATGTGCAATGGCAAAGCTATGGAGACTTCTAGCTTGGGAAAGTATGGTTGGCGTGAGCCAAGTATGGGTATCCTCAAGTGTCAAAGAATCCATTTCAATTGCCAAAGATGAAATGAGAAATCCAAAGAAGAGCAACTTTATGAATGACATGTGGCACAAGATGCATAAGGTGTCTCTCACATGTTTAACATGGTCCTTGAGATTCTCGAAGTGTATGATGAAAGCATCAAGACATACAACAACCATTGTGCCAACAAGATGTGTCAAGATATGTTGCATAAGAAGCAAAAGAGGTGACGAGGCATTGGTCCAAACCGGAAGCTCGACAAGACAAGCCGGAAACACACGAGGGCGAAGGCGTTTGGGAACATACCCTTTGGCGTGAATCCCATGGGTTGGATCATGTATCTCGTCCGTGTTGGGGTAGCTCTCAATTGCGCGTTTCGTGAGCTCATGCTCCGTAGCGGTGGAAGTTGTCATTCGTGTACCTATACACACAAAAGAGAAAACAAAAGCGTGTGTGCATGGTAGAGGAACACATCATCCATCATGATGTTCCATGTCTTGTGCACATCACCATTAGTGTCAATCAAGATAGTATGAAATGCATGGCGATGGTGCATATGGCAAGAAGGTGCATTCATGGCATGTGGTAACTCATGATCATCAAAAATTGAGAAGGCTATGGGGGCCATCTCATGGACAATGAAATAAGCATTCTTGCATACCAAGCATAAGAAAGAGCAATTGTTCGCAATCTTGGAAGCAAGGATCATGGAATAGTGTAAACATGTGGGGCAAAGCATGCGGAAGCTAATAGCATCATTGTCATTATCATTGCAAGCAATACATGGTAAAGAGCAAGTGGTCGACATATTGCAAGCAATGGTGGGAAAATTGAAGCTCTCATAGCATGGCATGGTCATGGTATCACAAGAACTCACTTCCACATGATCAACAATGTTATCAAGCAAAGCATCACATGGGAAAGTGAAAGTAGCATGTGAAGTAGCAAATGGATCATCGAGATCATGCATGCACTCATAAGTCATCATGTCCACTAGTGGGATCATGGCATCATCAACACCTATGTTGTTACCTTTGTAGGCCGACTCATTTGAGGTAGGTGTTGTGGAAGTAGGAGGATCCATGTGGTCGACATGTCCATCTTGGAGCAAGCATGGTGAGATATCATCATCTTCATGCACCATGTACATCGTCTCCATGAGCGGGAACTCGTCCTCCGTGGAACCTAGTGCAACATAAGAAGACACAAACGAGGGAGAGGTTAATGTGTTAGCAAATGCGATGTCCTCCATGGACCTATCATCTACCTCTCTCAACTCACTTTGTGTATCACTCATGTCCTCCAATTGGAAGCACTCAAACTCACATGTGGAGTAGTAGTCACTCAACTCACTATCACTCTCGCTCAAGTGGGCTAGGTGGTTCTCATGCTCACATGGGATTGGTACCAACTCATCAATCAAGCATATGGGAGTAGGCTCGACTTTCTCATCTCCATGCGCCTCCATAGGTGAAGGGAAAATCCCATGCTCACCCTTCTCATCTCCATCGCCTCCCAAGTCGTCCTCCATCGGTGGCGCCGTAGTGTCGTGGAGAGCTAGGCTCGTATCCACAACATCCTTGAGTTCACCTTGGTGATCTTCATCTTGAAGTGTGGGCGTCGAAGGCTTCTTGGTGGCTTGGGCTTGTAGCTCGTCGAAGTAGAGCGTCTTGGCGCTTGGCGTTGTGCATTGCCATGCCTCATGACCCTTGGCCTTGCACACCTCACATAGGAGATTGGGACATTCCCGTGGAGGGTGGCCTTGTTGCTTGCACTTGTAGCATCGGAGTCCATAGGCATGTGACGAGGTAGAGGCCATTGTGGTGGTGGCACTAGAGGTGGAAGTCGCCGTATGAGGAAGGTATGCACGATGTGCACTTGCCATCCTCGGAGTGGTAGACACCGTATGGTGGCGGTGGTCGTCTTCATGTCGAGGCTCTCGTCTTCGGGCATCATCACCATGGCTTGAGTGGTGTCGTCGAAGATCCGTGGAAGATGTTTGTCGATGGCGCTCATGGAGTGGCTTGTGTCGGTGAAGATCATGTGGTGACATGTGTCGATGGGATCCATGAGATGGTGGTGGTCGACGACGATCATGTGATGGTGTGTGTCGATGACGATCCTCAACATGCCTAGATGATGGCTCATGTGGCTTGGCATGTCGCTTGTGGCGCCTTGTGGAGCTTGGAGAAGAGTGTCGACGACGATCATGTTGGGGACGCTCTTGATGCTCCATATGATGTACTTGAGGTCGACGATCTTGTGCATAAGCACGCTCATGGTGGTGCCTTGTGGAGCTCGGAGTAGTGTGTCGATGACGCTCATGTTGAGGACGCTCTTGGTGAACCATATGATGGCGCCATCGTGGAGGTCCTCCATCTTCATATGTAGCTCCCTTGGCCAAGTATGGATGCGAGGGCGCATCGTCTTTGCTCCGTGTGGAGACTAGGTGAGGCTCCGCCATGGTGTCGATGTCGTACTCGTGGTGTTGCTCCACCATGTCGTCGATGTCGTACTCGTGGCGTTGCTCCACCATGTCGTCCGTGAGTGGTGAGCCATTGTCAATGTAGAGCTCGTCGATGTCGTCCTCAAGGTGGTGCTCGACCATGTTGTCCGTGCTTGTTGAGCCAATGTCGAAGTAGAGCTTGTCGAAGTCGTCCTCAAGGTGGTGCTCCACCATGTCGATGGTGCTTGCGGAGTAAGAGTCGGTGTAGAGCTCCACATGTTCCTCCACATCCGCGGTGCTTGAGGAGGTATCCTCCTCGAAGTGCTCCATGTAGTCCTCCGTGTCGTCTCCGTCGCTATACATGTTAGCACGACAATATCTATATGGTGGATGTTAGTGGAAGAACACTACCTCGCACCCTTACCGTGGTGTGATAAGATCGGGCGATCCAACAAGCCGAGGGAAAAAAATCAATTGTATCGGGTACTCACACAAAGACACACGCAAAAGCTAGCAAATATGGTGGTAGGTTAGGATGGTGGAAAGCCAAAAGTCAAAATCTGAAATCAAGTTTGTTGTTAAGAGTGGGTAAGCTCCAAAAATCAAATGTCCAAATGGTGATCACTATAAACACGGAAAGGATATGGAACGCACACACGAGATGAACGGGGTTAGTGCGACCAAGGAATGAGCGGAAAAGTGTAAGAACCCAAAAGCAAGGGTGCTCGGTGTCACACTAACACAAGAAGAGATCAAAGCTTTGGTTGCAACTTGAGAGACAACAAGATTCACACGCGGCCTCTCTTCTCTTTTCTCTCTTTTGCTTAAAAGCTTTTTCTCTTTTGTATTTGGTGGCACTTGACACTCTTTTGTATTTGTATGTATGGTGGCACTTGCACTCTTTTGCTCTTTTTGTGTTTTGGCGGCCTTTTCTCGCACTATGTTAGCGTTAGCTCGCTTTTGCTATCTTGCCACACGAGTTTTTGCTTAGAAGCTTTACTCCACACGACACACACACCTCACAATCGGGGCCACGTGCAATGTCTCGCAACACTTGATAAGCAATGCTCGATAGGATAGATCGCAAAAGGAAGAGGGGCTACAAGGTTAGGAGCAAGTTATACCTAGATGAAAATGTTAGGCGGTGTCGGAACACACAACTTGCGATGATGGCGACGGTGGTGTCGTAGTTGCGCCGGAGTCCGGGTGCCGAAGGTGTCGCCGCGGTGTTGATGTAGACGCGGAAGGTTGTTGGACAAACCTTGCACTCCGAAACGGAAACCGAGCAAAAATAAGTCAATGCCCGAAAATTTGGGTCACGACGAGCGATCGAAGGTGTCAAAATTTGAGTCCAAAAATTTGGGAAATGGTGTCAAAATTAGAGTTAATATGAAAAAGGATAGCTGTGAAAGTTTGGGGTCAAACGGACGCCGGAAAGTTGTCAAAATTTGGGGCAAAAATGTGAGTCAGAATGGAGCGAAACTGAAACAGCGGATGTATATGGCCGGCGGTGCCGTGTGGGATGGCCGCGGCATGCCGGGTGGGGTCGGCGCGGCAGTGCCGCTGAATTCGGCCGGCAGTGCCGGTTGGTACTGGGCAGCTGCGCGAGGTGGAGCTGGTGGCGTGCGCGCGGCTGTGGCCTGGGGCTGCTTGGCTTGGCCGCGCGTGGAGCGAAACAGCAAGGGGCGGGCGGGCTGTTGCTGGTCGAGCGGAAGAGCTGCTGCGCGGGCCGGGTCTGCAGCGCGGGCGAGCGGAGGTGGTCGGGGAGCTGCTGCGCGGGAGCCTGTGGGTGCGTGGGCTGCGGCGGCGGCTTTGGCTGGGCCTGGTGCGGGCGGCGGCCTGGCTGGGCCTGGTGGAGGCGGCGCGCGGTGGCTTGGGCGTGGCCTGGGCGAAGGCGTGCGGCCAGGGGAGCCAGGGGCGGCGGCGGCTGGTGGTGGTCAATGGAATCGAGCGCGGGGCGGATCGAGGCGGGGGCGAGTGGGGCGGGGCAGCGACCGAGCTGCTGCACGATTGTGGCCTGGTGGCGTTGGGCGCAGGTGATGCGAAGGTGGTGATGGGCGGCGCGAGCGGCTTGATGGCGTTGTAGTGCTGCGCGTGAGGAGGAAGATAGAGGCGGGCGGCAGTGCCGCTGACGACGAACCGGCAGTGCCGGGAGCACGGCAGTGCCGCTGGGAAGGACCGGCAGTGCCGGTCGGGCACGAACTGGACGAACAGCTCGATGAACTGGGCGGAAATTGGATCAGAAAATCGTCGATTCTGGCAGAAATTGATGGAATTGGACGGGGAAAATTGGTGAGGATGTAGATCTACCATAAGAACACGAAATCCATGGATCAAAACCACTCAAAACGCAACAAAATCACAGATCGACCAAAGGCAAATTAGGGCTATTTTTTGGGAAATTTTCTAGAAACGAAATTGGGTGGGTGGAGGGTCAAATCCGCGGAAACCAAAGGCTGCTGATACCATATGATGAGGTCTAAGACCCCGTGTGTGGCCCGATCTCGCGGTTGACCCGAAATCCAAAGGGGAAGGAGAGGGAGAGCGCGAAGAACACGATGAACACGAAGAACACGAGGAACTCACGCACGCACACCTACCCGATACAACCGATTACTTACCCCCGTGGCTCGATGGACCACGCCGATAGAATCTCCTACGGAAGAGACCGCGGTAGAATTCCGAGGAGAGAGACCGGTGTTGGAGAAGGAGATCGGAGAGGGAGAGAGAGTGCTCGCACTAGAATCTCACTCACAGATCTAGATCAACAACAAGGGTTGCCTTGATTACAGAGGGATGAAACCCTAGGGAGACAAAGCTCATATCCATGTTTAAGCTATCATCTTGTCTAAACCTAAATGAGGTGGGGAGAGAGGTATATATAGGCCCAGATCCGTCCAGGGGTAAAAGGGGCATTACAATAAAGGAATGGTGACCATAGATGATAAATAGACGGCTGGGATGAAGTTGACTTCGGGGGGGGGCCGGCAGTGCCGGCGTGTTTGGGGCGGCAGTGCCGGTGGGGCCGGCAGTGCCGGGGAAGATGGGGCGGCAGTGCCGGCCTGGTCTCCGTGGCGTCTTCAGCAGGTTGGGCCGGCAGTGCCGGCGTCAGGGGGGCGGCAGTGCCGGGGTGTGCCCACCGGCAGTGCCGGCCCGGTGGGGGCGGCAGTGCCGGCCTTGTCGTGGCTGGCGGCTGGAGCCCTTCTCCTTCTTCTGCTTCTTCTTCCTTCTTCCTTGCACCATGATGAATGGCTCCTCTTCCCTTCCCTCGCTTCCTTGCACCATGGGTGTTCCTCCTCTCCGGTTCCTCGATGATTCTTGTACCTAATGATATGTAGCACACCGATATGAGGTAGCATTCCATTCACGGTATTGACGAGGTCGAGTATCGAGAGGAAGGAGTTCACCTTGTCGCGTGTGGCGTGGTTTAGGGTTGAAGGTCCACTTGGGGGACTCTTTGGCCATGGTGTAGCGTCGACGATAGGCGGGGTTGCACTTGATGGTCTTGGTGTAGCAACGTCGGTGACCGGGGCTACATCATGGAGGATTGGTAAAGTCAGCTTCAGAGTTCATCGGGTCATCGCGTTCATCCTTTGGTCTTGCGTTTTCGTCAGTATGAAATCCTACAGGGGCCGAGGAATCTCTTCCCTCAGAAGCATCGTCCGGCAGGTCTCGAAAGCTTTCGGGAGCCATGGGGATCTGTCGAAGTAAAACAAGTAAGAACAATGACAGACATATTGATCAAGGGAAACGACGCAATGAGATTACGAAGAGGAAAATTTACCTCCATTGGTGGATGATTTGCATCAAAAGGTGGATGGGAAGATATCAGTGGAATTGAATCTTCCTGGCTGAAGAGAGTGAGGCGTCGAACTTCGTCAAGCAGTTCCTTTTCTGATAGTTCAACAATATTTATCCTAGTATCATCCTTGGGACCAGAATATAACCACATCGGGTGAGCCCTAGCCATGATCGGCTGAACCCGACGCTTCAGGAACACAGCAGCTACCTCTGTACCTATCATGGTCTGGCCATCGGTTTCCTTGATCCGAAGAAATCTTTCGAATAATTCGTCGATTGCTGGCTTTTCGTCAGGAGAAAGGATATTCTTCCAAGATTGCTTAGGCTTGGCTTCGAGAACATCGGAGAAGCAAGGAAGTTGGGATTCGGTTGTTGAGGAGTCCCTAATGTAGAACCACTTCAGTCTCCACCCTTGCACGGATTCTCTCATCGGAAAGTTGAAATAATTAACTTCTGAGCGGGCGACAAACCCAACTCCCCAGATGACAAAATGTCCGTTGCTACTGCTGTATCCTTTTATGAAGAAAATTTTCTTCCACAACCCGAAGTGAGGCTCAATGCCCAAAAACTCTTCGCAAAGGGTGATAAACACAGCAAGGTGAAGGATTGAGTTGGGGGTCTGTTGCCATAGTTGGATCTCGTAAATCCGTAGAAGGTGATGAGGGAACTTGTGGGCAGGGAGCGAGAGACCTCGGTACAAGAACGACAAGAACATCACGGTAAAACTAGCAGGAGGATTAGGCCGTGAAATCGCACCTGGGAGAATTACATTCCCCTCGTCGGAAGAGATTAGACCAAGGCTCCGAGCCCTCTTTTCGTCATGCTTCGTGACGGAGGATGCCCGCCAATCGCCGGGGTTGGACCCATCCGTGGAGCTTGGCGGCGCTGGCGGCGCCGGCGCTGGAGGAGGAGCGTCTGGAGCGCTTTTCTTCGGAGGGTTTGAAGAAGCCTTGGCGGCAGCACCGCCGCTCACAGAACTGGCGGCAGCGGTGGGGTTCTTCTTCTTCACCATTGTTGGATCTGGAGAAGATCTGGAAGCGGCGGTAGCGTAGTGGTTATGAGTGAAGAAGATGGAAGAAGGAGAAGAGGATGCGAGGATGAAGTGTGGAAAAGGGAGAGCTTGCTCCGAAAGATTATAAAAGCGCAAGAAAACCTGAGGGCTGCGTGGACACGTGTAATTGTTTCCAATTAAGAGGACCCTCTTTTCATCATTGATCGCAGAAATCGAGAAGACGCATTGGTAACTGTACGAGTAGCGGTCATTTCTTAAAACAGCACCACGAAGAAGTAGGATGGGCCCAGCGGGTCGTGTCCTGTCAGTCAGAAACGCAACAGGGGTTACGTCATCAGTGACGTTGTGAAGCCCGCCGGAAGCATCCGAAGGAAAACAAAAAAGCATCGGATGGTCAAACTTGAGTCTACGCACGGATCGCAGGCATCCGCACCTAGCCTCGGGGGCTACTCCCATCAGGAGCGCTGGACGCGCACCCGATAAAATGAGAACTCGAAGATATTCCTGTGAAGAAATATTTGAAGGAAAGGATGGAATGCTCAGCTCGAGTCTGCACCCGGTCACAAGCGCCCGTGCCCAGACTCGGGGGCTACTCCCATCGGGAGCGCTGGACGTGCACCCGATAAAACTTTTTTGCACTCCAGGATCATGCCCGGGGACTTGATTCTGTGTAGGGTAACGTTGTTTTGCCATCGGTAGTTAACCAGCAAAGCTGGGCACGTTACTCAATATCCTTTACGCGTTAAAACCTTACTGAAGAATACAAGCCCCGGTACAAATGTATCAGATGACCTTTGAAGACTTGCAGAAAACTTCGGCAGAAGAAGACGTTCGAGTAGCACAACTTGAGTCTACGCACGGATTGCAAGCATCCGTACCCAGACTCGGGGGCTACTCCCATCGGGAGCGCTGGACGTGCACCCGATAGAAGAAGATAATGCCGTTACAAGATGGACAAGAACAATCAAGGGAGAAGAACATTCAGTGGAGGCATGCTTTAGTCTCTACCCGAAATATCTTCGGCTAGAAACTCGGGGACTACTGACGTGGGCATTACCTTTCGGGTAACTGACATCGCCCTATCCTGTGCGACCCAACTGGAGGCCCATGAAGATACCCGATGGCAAGGCGGGCCACTAGGACAGCGCTGAGAAGATTCCTTGAAGAACAAGACAAAAAGGAGCCGAACAAGGAAAGTTTAGAGCTAGGTCTTTTGTAAACCTAGTCGTACCCGGACAGATCTCTTGAGACCTGGCCTCCTATATAAAGGCCAAGAGAGGGGCTGCCGAGGGACACGATCAATCTTAGCAACTTTAGCCATCATAAGCCTAGAGCTAGATCGCCGTAGCACTTAGCCTCTTGACGAGATCACAGCCGAAAACCTTCGGCACCCCATTGTAACCCAATATTCTCATAATCAAGATCAGACAGGCAGGACATAAGGGTTTTACCTCATCGAGGGCCCCGAACCTGGGTAAATCGCTCTCCCAGCTTGTCTGTTAACCGATGTCTAGTGTCAGCCTACAGGATTCCATCAACCCTAAGCCCCAATTGGAGGGCATTGCCGAGGAGTACCCTCGACAAGAAGCAACCCCCCCTGCAAAATGAATCCGAAATATTTCAGACGTGTTTTTGAATTGAACTTTGGAGAACTTGGGTGTAAATGATTTTATGATGATGGCTTGATGTGACCCCTGGCCTTTTTTTGCTGAACAGAGCTACTAAGTAGCATGATCTACCCCTGGCCTTATATATTACAATCACGAGTATATTACTAGCACCATAGCCGTATTCAAAATCAATTTTCAGTCAAGTTGCAAAATCTCCTACCAATCCTGAAATATTTCGGAAGGGCTTTTCAAAATGGATTTGCAAAATACATCATGATTATGATCGTGGTAACCGATTTTCAACATGATGATGACTTGATGTGACACTTGGCCGTACTAGTACGGTCTCATATTTTTGTATTACTTGGACCATAGCCAAATTCGAAATCTCATTCCAGCGGCAAAACTTCCCACCTAAAAAATAAAAATATTTCACACGCTTCTAACTTCCCATTCTACCCTCGTAAAGATGACAGCAATGTCCATGTATAATTCTGTTGGTGGGGGTTCTACCCGTCATTTTTTTATCACCACCTCCCTAGCCCCGGAAACTAACCAAAAAAATTCATTTCCCTCAATCTCTCCTCTGAGACCACACCCACCGGAACTTCCTAAGTCGCTCTCTCTCCCACCTCCACGACCACCGCACCGGAACATCCCCGCTGGACTTCCCTGGCATACCCGAGGCCTCGCGATCCTCCTCATCCGGCTGTCTACCGGAGCCGCTTCATCGACGCCATCATCAACCGGACCGGATCATCCCCGCCGAACCTCGAAACCATATACTCATCCATCAGTCTACCGCAGTCGCTTCAGCTGCGGTATCGTTCACCCCACAGGAGCCGCTTCGCCGGATCCGTCTTCCACCGCATCGGATCTAGCTCACCGACACCGCTGTGCATGAACCGGATCTGCTTCACCGGCGCCGTGCATGATCTAAACTCTTCTACTATCGCTTTTCTATTACTTGCCTGCAAGTTCTTGTTTAATCTTGGGGGAACCTGTTTGTGCTAACGACGCGTCGTTACGTTTTTGCAGATGAGATGAGTAACCATGAAGGTGTAATGGCCGTCTCTCCAACCCCAAGTAGCACATGTAGTGTACTTCATCACCGGATCTATCAACCCCAGGAAGATTTGCTGTGACTCCCACAGAGTGCTTCTCCTAATGTAAGTCCCTTGTTTTAGCGCCATGTTCTGGGTTCATATGCTTGTTTGTCTGAAGCTCTTTAAGTTCATTCCTAGCTATGACCGTAACACCTTGCTATTTTCTAGTTCATTGTTAACTTTAAGCGATTGCACATTTTGGTTTGCATTCCCTGCTCTGTAGATGTAGTCATCATAACTTCTATATTGCTCAGTCGTTGTTACAAAAATTATAGGCTACTACTATTTTGTTCATGCCAATCTTGTTCTCCCTGAACATGTTGGTTTGCATTCCCTATACTACAGGTGATGCCATTGTTATTTCTATCTACTTCGTCGTAAGCTAACAAAGTAACTGCCTGCTATTAGTTCCTGCATGCTATCGCTCTGCCATCCTGCAGTACAAATTTATTTGAACTCGTCACATCAACTACTTCCATTATAATTTTGTCTGCCATCTGATTCTTCAAAAGCTGCAATATTAACTTGTTTCTCTTAATTGGCATGTCGCTCACATATAGAATGGTGAACATATTGGTGTGCATTCCCTCTTCTACAAGTTCACAGGTGATCCCACTATATTCCGTTTCTGGTCCATCCTAAGCCATAGCATTAACTATCCTATATGTGTTGCTCATTACAACTTTATATCCCGAAACAAATTGATTTGTTTCCCTTGTCTACAAGTTTATAAGTGATGCCATTATAACTCCTATCTGTTTTATTCCTAGCTATTATAGTAACATCCTGCTATTATTTAGTTCATGGCCAATTTTAAGTAATTGCACATGTTGGTTCGCATTCCCTACTCTATAGCTTTTGGCATCGTAACTTCTATATTTGGTTTACATTGCCTGCTTTGTAGATCTAGCCATCATAAATTTATCTTGCTCAGTCGTTGTTACAAAAATTATGGCCTGCTACTATGTTCTTTGTGCCAATTTTTTACTCCATGAACATGTTGGCTTGCATTCCCTGTACTACAGGTGATGCCATTGTTTTGTATCTACTTCATTGTAAGCTAACAAAGTAAGGACTTAGTTTGGCATGCTATCACTCTGTTATCTAGCCTGTAGTACAAATAAACTTGTCATACTACTAGATAATAATTTTGTGTGCCATCTTGTTCTTCAAAAGCTGCATTATTGACTTGTTTCTCTGACTTGGCATGACGCTCACATATGGAATGCTGAACATATTGTTTTGCATTCCCTCTTATACAAGTTCACATGTGATCCCACTATATTCTGTATCAGGTCCATCCTAAGCTCCAGCATTAACTATCCTCTATGTGTTGCTCATTACAAGTTTATATCCCGAAACATCTTGATTTGCATCCCCTTCACTATAAGTTCAGGAGTATTATTTAGTTCACGGCCAATTTGAAGTAATTGCACTTGGCACATGTTGGTTCACATTCCCTCCTCTTTAGCTTTTGCCATCGTAACTTCTATTTTTGGTTTACATTCCCTGCTCTGTAGACGTAGCCATCATAACTTTATCTTGCTCAGTTGTTTTTACAAAATTTATAGCCTTCTACTATGTTGTTCATGTCAATTTTCTACTCCCTGAACATGTTGGTTTGCATGGGACTCGACAGTAGTAAGTCTGCTGTTTCATTCTAACGTGCTCTGTTATATTGGTTGTTGGTATGCGGCATGCACTCTTTAAGGGCTTATTGTGCGCATTACAATGATCTTGTTATAACGACGAAATGATGAGTTCCAAAATCTTTGGCAAACAATATTGTAGTGTCTTTGCCTTTCCATTGTTGCTGTCTTAACTTGTAATGTCTTTGTTTCAGATATAGGTGGTGCATGGACAACTTAAAAGATTGTCGAATCGCTTCATTATATTGCTAGGTTTAATTACCATTCATATTCTCTGAGTTCTGTAATATTTTTTCAAAGCCTTGCAGCTGATGTAATATTTAGTTAGTTTTTATAGTTCTTTCGCGCATTTTTTCTATGGTGCTTGTGGTAAGTGAGGCTATCCGACAGAAATCATGTCCTGCGTAAATATTCTCAATATCTTTCTATGTTCTGCGCAATCTAAATCCCAAATTCCCATCCCTTAAACGGTCCAATTAAGCGAAATCACGTATGTGACGGCTCGCAAAATCCTAAAGCGCCTATCATGCCGGCATATAAACAACAACTAAACGGGCTGGCCCACTTACTTATTGGGCCAGCCCACTTGTTTTAAGGTGGACCCCACCAACTAACTGGGCCGGCCATGTAACAGAAAAGTGGGCCCACATGCTTATTGGGCCAGCACATTTGGTAACTGGGCCGGCCCGTTAGCGGGAAGCAAGCTTATTGGGTCGGCCCGCTAACTCGTCGGGCCAGCCCACCTACTTTACGGTGGACCCCACATACTAACTGGGCCGGCCCGTTAGCACGATAGTGGCCCCCACAAGCTTATTGGGTCAGCCCACTAATTTGTTGGGCCAACCCAATTGCTTTTGTGGTGGACCCCACTTACTAACTGGGTCGGCCCGTCAGTAGGAAATTGGGCCCCACATGTTTATTGGGCTGGCCCGCTAACCTGTTGGGCCAACCCACTTGCTTTATGGTGGACCCCGCTTACTAACTGGGCCGGCCCGGTTACATGAAAGTGAGCCCCACCTGCTTATTGGGCCAGCCCATTGCTATCTGGCGGACCCCACATACTACCTGGGCTGGCCCTTTAATAGTAAAGTGGGACCCACCTGTGTTTTTTGGGCCGGCCCACTAGCTTGTTGGGCCAGCCCACTTGATCTATGGTGGAACCCACTTACTAAATGGGTCAGCCCGATAGCAGGAAAGTGGGACCCACATGCTAATTGGGCCGGCCCACTAACTTTTTGGGCCGGCCCCCACTTGCTTTATGGTGGACCCCACTTGTTAAATGGGTCGGCCCGATAACAGGAAAGTGGGCCCCACATGTCTAGTGGGCCGGCCCTTTTGCCTGTTGACCGGTCAAACGAGTGCACTCAGCCCGGCCATCATGCTTAGTGTGCCGGCCCATTTAAATTTTGACCAGTCAACCTGTTATCACCAGAATTTGACCGAGTCAGAGGTGGGCCGCGATCAAGGTGGGCTTGAAGAATATACATGGAAGGAATACATGAATCGGCCTTATATGCAAAGTTTGGGCTAGTTCGCCCGTGTATCTGTAATATAGTAGGATACGTGTCGGTTAGTTAGAGTTTGGCTCGTGCACGGTTGGGATTATTCCCACGTTAGAAAGTCTACGGACTATAAATATGTATCTAGGGTTTATGAAATAAACAACAATCACGTTCACCACAAACCAATCTAGGCGCATCGCCAACTCCCTTGTCTCGAGGGTTTCTTCCGGGTAAGCATCATGCTGCCTAGATCGCATCTTGCAATCTAGGCAGTACAAGTTTATTCGCTGTTCATGCGTTGCTCGTACTGAAGCCTTTTTGATGGCGAGCAACGTAGTTATCTTAGACGTGTTAGGGTTAGCATTGTTCATCGTATCATATGCTGTCGTAGTGCAACCCTGAGACGTCTAGCCGCCCTTACGCCTATCTTAGGTGTAAGGGCGGCACCCCGCTTGATCATTATTTAGTAGATCCGATCCGTTATGGTTGCTCCTTGTTCTCCAAGGATTAGTTTAATATCTGCATAGTTAGGCCTTACAAACGGGTTGAATGATCCAGTGGCGTGTAGGGTGTAGTTTGCTAGCCCTAGACAGGATGTTCCGGGGATCAACCTCGTGTTGGTTTTTAGGCCTTGTCTAGGGTCGGTTTACGATCACCGTGCGTGGCCGCCAGGCTCAATCACGAGTAGGATGTTCCGATTATGTGGTGAAAACCCTAAATCGTAGTAGATCGTTTTAGCTTTATATTGATCAAGCAGGACCACCATATATTCGTACACCTCGTGCGAATCATGGGTGGATCGGCTTTTTGAGCCGATTCACAGGACAACCTGAGAGCCGATCGAGGCTCGTATTTAATGTTTACGTGTATGCCATGCAGGAAACTAAGCGAGGCACATCCATCCCCTTCCTGACCAGGTATAGGTCAGGTGGCACGCCCTTGCACCAGCATCGGACGTGCGTGCCGAGTCTTTGCAGGCCGTCGCTCGGAGGGACCAGGGCCAGCCGCAGTCCTGGGAGCCTCCCGGCTCTACTGTGTTGCCCGTCACTGCTCGCCGGTGGGTTTCTGACCGCAACACATTCTGGCACGCCCGGTGGGACAATCTGCGACATCAACCGCATCGCCATCTACATCTGAGATGGCGGACGGCACTCCAGTCACGTACGAGGATCTGACCGAGGAGCTCAAGAAGAAGTATGACGAGGTCAAAGCAATCCTCGAAGCCGACCTCATCGGCTCTTTTCACAGAACCCGCTCACGTAGCATCAGGTGGAAAGGGTTCTCACCTGAAGGCGCGCTCGATGGAGTGGACCTGTCCGCCCCGTCAGAAGAACGCACCAGGTCTCTGCGTCAGGAGATTACCTTCATGGTAGCTCACTCGCTGCACCACCATTCTGAGAGCCTGGTGGGCACTTTGGAGCGTGTCGCTCTTCGGGTGACCCAGGAAATCATGAGGCATCAGTACTCTCCGTCAGGACCAGCTCTCGGGACTTACCAAGGAGAGATGCCACTCCAGTCCCGTCCACCGCTGCCATTCGCGTTGGCAGCATCAGAAGTGCCGAATTCACCGGCATACGCCGTTGACATGGTGGAATGCATGTACCCTGGGAGGTGCCAGCCAAGATTCTCGTTCAACATCAACATGGTAGAACTTGGGCGCCACCCTGGTAAGGACAGAGACGAGGGCAGCTGCTCTCATAGCGAGGACAAGAAGGAAGCCGTTCCACGCGATCGGCCCCGACAATTCCAAAAAGTTCCGGTTACAATCAAGATGAAGGCCGATTCCAGCAGTCGGCCCGTATTGTCCTTACCACACGTTCCCCCTGTATTTAGTGTCGACTTCACAGGTGACGGAAAGCTAGGGTATGGGTTTACATCGGCTGATGAGCTAGAAGAAGTCGACATCGGACCTGGGGATAAGCCGCGACCAACTTTTATCAGCAAAAAGTTAGATCCACATCTTAGGAGTCAGATGATAGCTCTGTTAAAAGAATACCCAGATTGCTTTGCATGGGATTACACAGAGATGCCTGGGTTAGACAGGAGCATCATTGAACATCGGCTCCCCCTTAAGAAGGGATTTCGGCCGTTCCAACAACGAGCACGTCAGATGAAGGCCGAAATTCTGGAAGAGGTCAAGAAAGAAATCGAGAAGATGTTGGCCGCCGGATTCATCAGGCCATGCAGGTATGCTGAATGGATCTCCAGTATCGTTCCTGTAGAAAAGAAGGACGGCCGATGGCGTGTGGCCATCGATTTCCGAGATCTCAACAGAGCCACTCCAAAAGATGAATATCCGATGCCTGTGGCAGAAACGTTGATCAATGCAGCTGCTGGCCACAAGGTGTTGAGCTTCATGGATGGCAACGCCGGCTATAACCAAATCTTCATGGCTCCAGAAGATATACACAAGACCGCATTCAGAGTACCAGGGGCAGTAGGCTTGTTTGAATATGTAGTCATGACCTTTGGGTTGAAGAATGCTGGTGCAACGTACCAAAGAGCCATGAATTATATATTTCACGATCTGATCGGCAAGTTGGTGGAAATCTACATCGACGACGTGGTAGTCAAATCTGTCTCCGTGGAGGGACACTTGGATGATTTGCGACGCATCCTAGACCGAACTCGGAAGTTTGGACTGAGAATGAATCCGAAGAATTGTGCTTTTGGTGTGACGGCTGGTCAGTTCCTAGGTTTTCTGGTTCATGAACGGGGAATTGAGATCGGCCTGAAAAGTCAAGAGGCAGTGCGTACCATGCAGCCGGCCACCACGAAGAAGGAGCTCCAACGTCTCATCGGCAAGATCAATTTTGTCCGACGATTCATCTCTAACCTGTCAGGACGAATCGAGCCGTTCATAGCACTGGTGAAAATTAAATCTGATGACGAGTTTCACTGGGGGGCAGAACAGCTGATGTAGACTAAGTCCAAAGATGTGCCCGATCTTCACGGATTTGGGTGGAACTCGTGGGGGTAGGTGGATGAACACGATGAACACGAAGAACGCGAGGGGAATCGTGGGGATACAACACACACACGTACACAAACCGGTTTTCCCTCGTAGGCCCGATACACCTACTCGATAGAGGTTGCGAGAAAAGACCTTCCGGTAGAAGTCCCGCAAAGAGATCGACAAATCGAAGCTCGCAAGATCTAGAAGGGTGAAAAGACCGGAAGGTTGATAGAAGTGCAAGCAAAAGACCAAATAGGTAGAAGTGCAAGCAAAAGATCAAACAAACGGTAGAAGTCACCAAAGAGATCTTGACAAGTCGATAAGGAGCCCGGGTGGGTACAAGATCATAGATCTAGGTAGGGTTCCCACAAGGCTGAGCTAAGCTCAGGTTTAATTTCACATCCAGTCTAATCTCAGATCTGAGGCAACCAGCCTATTTATAGGTGGGGGCGAAGGGGTAAGTTACAAGCTGAAAAGTGCTGTTGTGCTGAAGCTCGCTGGGGCGGAAGTTCCGGTCAACTTGGGCGGAAGTTCCGGTCAGGGGCGGAAGTTCCGGTCTGAAGGGGCGGAAGTTCCGGTCGGGGCGGAAGTTCCGGCCAATTTCCGGCCTTGTTCCGGAATTGCGCCATTGTCCCGCAGTAACATCCAGGGGGGTTTTCGCCGACTTTCGGAACTTGGGCGGAACTTGGGCGGAAGTTCCGGTGGGCGGAAGTTCTGGCCTGATCCTGTCTTCTGGGCGCTGGAAGGCATCTGGAGGGAATCTGGAAGGCATCTGGGCGGAAGTTCCGGTCCTGGAGGGCGGAAGTTCCGGCCTGGCAGCTGTAGCTCCATCTTCGTCATTTCCAGCTCTCTCTCCATTGGCTTGGTCTTCATGGCTCGCTTCTTGGTCGATGTACCTGATTGAACATAGGGTAGTGGCATGAAGTAGCAAGCCATCCAAAGGGGTGTCAAAAGCATACATGGAGAGGAGCGAGTTCACCTCTTGGTGTAGGGCTTGAGCTCGAGCTCGTGTCATTGGACCACGAGGAGGGCTTGTCGGTCTTGATGTAGTATCGACCTTGGGTAGGGCTACATCATCTCCCCCCCCCCCCTTGGGAAAGAGTCGTCCTCGACTCTAGCGTCTCTTCATCTTCATGGTATGGTGAGAGGTCGGACACATTGAATGTGTTGCTCACCAAGTACTTGGATGTTGGTATGTCGATGACGTAGGCGTTGTCGTTGATTCGCTTGAGGACCTTGAAGGGACCATCGCCTCGGGGCTTGAGCTTGGAGTTTCTTTCTTTAGGGAAGCGGTCCTTGCGAAGATGTAACCACACTAGGTCTCCTTCATTGAAAATCCGTGCCTTTTTCGTCATGTTGAGGCGTGTTGCTTGACGAAGAACTTGTTGCTCGATTGTTGCCCTTGTATCTTCATGTAGCTTCTTCACGGCGTCGGTGCGTTTGTCGAAGTCCATGTTTGTCCGCTCATGAAGTGGAAGTGGTAGTATGTCGAGTGCCGTGAGCGGCTCAAACCCGTAGACGACCATGAAGGGACTCCTTGACGTAGTCGTGTGCTTGGCGCGGTTGTGGGCGAACTCCGCGTGTGGGAGGCACTCTTCCCATGACTTCAAGTTTTTCTTCACGAGGATGCGTAGAAGAGAGGATAGGCTTCTATTGACCACTTCCGTTTGGCCGTCCGTTTGCGGATGCGAGGATGATGAGAATAAGAGCTTCACTCCAAACTTCGCCATGAGCGACTTCCAAAGATAACTCATGAACTTGACGTCTCGATCCGACACAATGCTTTGCGGTACTCCATGTAGGCGAACAATTTCCCTGAAAAACAATGAAGCAATGTGTGAAGCATCGTCGCCCTTATGGCAAGGTATGAAATGAGCCATCTTAGAGAATCTATCCACTACCACAAATATAGAGTCATGACCATGCTTAGTGCGAGGCAAGCCTAGAACGAAATCCATGCTAATATCGGTCCATGGTGCATATGGAATAGGCAATGGGGTGTAAAGACCATAAGGGTTGGAGGTAGACTTAGCTTGTAAGCATGTTGTACACCGTCGGCAAAGGCGTTCCACATCGCGCTTCATTCTTGGCCAATAATAGTGAGTGGAGAGCATGGCATATGTCTTGTCTCTTCCAAAGTGTCCCATAAGACCACCACCATGCGATTCTTGTAAGAGCAAAAGGCGAAGCGAAGACGTGGGAATACAAAGTTTGTTGCCCTTGAACAAGAATCCTTGGTGCAAATAGAAATCATCGATGCCCTTGTCACTAGAACACTTTGCAAAGATTGGGCCAAAGAAAGGATCGGAAGCATATAAATCTTTGATTTCATCAAGACCCAAAACACTAATGTCCAAACGAGTGAGTAAGAGGGTGAGTTTGCGGGAAAGAGCATCCGCCACAACATTGTCCTTGCCCTTCTTGTATTTGATCACATATGGAAAGGACTCAATGAACTCAACCCACTTTGCATGTCTTTTGTTCAAATTGTGTTGACTTTTCAAATATTTCAAGGATTCATGGTCGGAGTGGATAATAAACTCTTTTGGCCAAAGATAGTGTTGCCAAACTTCAAGAACACGAACCAAAGCATAAAGTTCCTTGTCATATATAGGATAGTTGAGGCGTGCGCCATCTAACTTCTCGCTATAGTATGCCACGGGTTTTCCATCTTGCATAAGCACTCCACCAATACCGAGTCCACTTGCATCGCACTCAATCTCAAAAGTTTTGGAAAAGTTTGGAAGAACAAGAGTGGTGCCTCGGTAAGGCGTTTCTTCAACTCATCAAAAGCATTTTGTTGGGCCTTGCCCCAAACAAACGGAACATTCTTTTTGGTAAGCTCATTCAAAGGGCAAGCAATGGTGCTAAAGTCTTTCACAAAGCGGCGGTAAAAACCGGCGAGTCCATGGAAACTTCGGACTTGAGCAACATTGGTAGGAGTGGGCCAATTGTGGATGGCCTCAACCTTAGAAGAATCAACTTCAATACCATTAGCGGAAACCACAAAGCCAAGGAAAACCAATTTGTTTTGGGCAAATGTGCATTTAGGGAGGTTAGCATAAAGCTTTTCATGTCGCAAGATGCACAAGACTTCTCTCACATGTTGCACATGGTCCTCGAGGTTTTTGCTATAAATAAGAATATCATCGAAGTAGACAACCACGCTCTTGCCAATGAGAGGACGCAAGATGTGATTCATGAGGCGCATGAAAGTAGATGGTGCATTGGAAAGACCGAAAGGCATAACGAGCCATTCATAGAGACCGAGTTTGGTCTTGAATGCCGTTTTCCATTCATCACCAATAGCCATGCGGATTTGATGGTAACCACTACGCAAATCAATTTTAGAGAAAATCGTGGCACCACTAAGTTCATCAAGCATGTCATCTAAACGTGGAATGGGATGGCGGTAACGGACGGTAATGGCATTGATGGGGCGACAATCCATACACATCCGTTGCGTCTCATCCGGTTTAGGCACAAGGATCACGGGAACCGCACAAGGGCTTAAGCTTTCACGAACATACCCTTTTTCGAGGAGGTCTTGTATTTGTCGTTGGATCTCCTTTGTGTCTTCGGGGTTGGTGCGGTAGGCGGCGCGGTTTGGTAGAGGAGCGCCGGGTAGGAGGTCGATGCGGTGCTCAATCCCTCGAAGCGGTGGTAGTCCATGAGGAAGCTCGTCGGGGAAGACATCTTGGAACTCCTTCAAAAGAGACAACAAAGACGAAGGAAGAGTTGTTAAGTTGTTAGTCTCCGAGGATGGCCCCTTGCAAATGAGCACATAGTGCAATATGGTGGATGGGTTGTGGTGCAATTCTCTCATCTCACTCTTGGTAGCTATGAGGACACTCTTCATCTCACTCATATATGGCTTGTGGCGCTCACTTTCCTTTTGGTGGGTCACTCTCTCACCACTCATCTCACTAGTGATGGTAGCTTCCTTAGCCCTCGCTAAAGCCTTTCCATTGTCCGCAATCACTTGGCTAGGAGTCATTGGGCGTAGGATGTATGTCTTGTCGCCGACCTTGAAGCTATAGACATTTGTGTAGCCATCATGGCTTGCTCTTTTGTCGTATTGCCAAGGGCGACCAAGTAGCATGTGGCACACCGTCATGGGCACTACATCACAATCAACGGTGTCTTCATAGGCGCCAATCTTGAAGGATACTGAGACGGTGTGTTGTATCTTGACATTTCCGTTGTCACTTAGCCATTGCACATGGTAAGGATGGGGGTGTTTCCGGAGTGTGAGGTTGAGCTTGGAACATAGTTCGGTGCTTGCAAGATTGTGGCAACTCCCTCCATCGATGATAACCTTTATTGACTTGCCATTGATTCCGGCTCTTGTTTGGAAGATGTTGCACCTTTGATCTTCATTGGGAAGTGCATGGGTTGTCAACACTTTGGTCACCACAAGGGACGGGCTTGCATCATGCACACATAGGACTTGCTCTTGGTCTTCCAAGTCATCATCTTCATGATTGGTTGCGGCTTGTACCAAGGCTTCATATTCGCCTTCACTCAAGTACTCCACATCTCCATCATCTCGAGTTATCATAACTCTTGTGTTCTTGCATTCAAAGGATTTATGTCCTTGAGCTCCGGACTTGAAGCATGTGATGTTACTAGATCCCGTGGAAGCTTTGGAGGACATAGTTGATTGATCCGGCTTGAAGCTTGTTGTCTTGAAGGCACTCTTCATTTGCTTAGGAGGATCCTTGGGAGCAATAGCACTTGTGTTCTTGATGCTTGAGGAGGTATTTGTTGCATTGCGCGCGGCGAACAAGGACTTTGTTTTTGCACTTGCTATGTCTTCTCGCACTTGGCGCTCGGCCCTTGTAGCTTGATGAAGCAATTCAACCATGTCGGTGTAAGGCAAGAATTCCACTATCCTCTTGACGGGGATGTTCAATCCATTCAAGAATCTTGCCATTGTTTGCTCTTCTCGCTCGTCCACATTTGCACTCATCATTGTCATGTGCATCTCCTTGTAGTATTCCTCAACGGACTTGTAGCTTTGCTTGAGTTGGGTAAGCTTGTTGAAGAGGTCGCGTTTGTGATGGTTGGGCACAAAGCGTTTGTGCATGACTTCTTGCATCTCTTCCCATGTAGCAATGGGGTCTAGATCTTCCTTGTCACGCTTCTTGTTCACTTCTTCCCACCAAACATTTGCATACCCTTCATACTCTAGTGATGCCATGGCCATTTTCTTTGCTTCGGAGAAGTTGTGTATGCGGAATATCTTGTCAACCTTGAGAACCCAAGAGAGGTATGCATCGGGGTCTTCTTCTCCGTGGAATTTGGGCATGGTGAACTTGAGCTTCCCAAATATTTCCTCTTCATTGCGGTCATTGCGCCTAGGAGGTGGTCTTTCTTCACCAATATCTTGACGTTGTTGAGGTGGATGTTGTGGACCTTGAGCATCTCTATTGTTGTTGCTATGTTGTTGACGAGGAGGTGGTCTTCCATGACCTTCATCTTGATCATCATTGTTGTGGCGTCGTCGAGGCATCACACTTTCTTCACTTGATGCTTGGTGATGACTTGATTCTTCATCTCTTGCCCTTGGAGGAGGTCTTCTAGCATGAGGGCGATCATCATGATGGCGGCGATTATCTTGACCTTGAGGGCGTTGAGGACGAACAACATTGATGATTTGGCGCTCTTGGTGTGCTTGCCTTTGTTCCTCTTCAAGAAGGCGTTGTCTTCTAGCTTGAGCTTCTTGTGCTTGTCGTTGCCGCTCTTGTTCTTCAAGTGCTTGTTGTTCATTGCGGAGACGCTCTTGTTCCCTTGCTCGAACTAGCTCTTGATCATGTCGAAGGCGTTCTTGCTCTTGTTGGAATTGAGCATTGAGGTCCTCTTGGTGAAGGCGCTCTTCTTCAAGGCGTTGACGCTCTTGGACAAGTCGAAGTCGAGCTTGCTCCGCTTCTTGAGCTTGTTGGTGAAGCACTTGGACATCCACATTATGGTGGCGTGGGTCTTCATTAGAATCATGGCGAGACGGTGTAGGAGTTCTTGACCTTGAGCTATGAGAGCGTGAAGACCTTGAGTGGTGTCTTCTCTCTTCTTGACGGTTGAGTGTGTGGAGGATATTGTCCAACGCCGTCTTCATTTCCCTTGTCTCTTGACCTTGTATGGCAAGTGTGGCCTTCAACTCATTGCCTTGAGTTTCAATCTTCTCATTGAGGTCTTGCACTTGATTGTTGAGGTCATTCCTTTGCACTTGAGCTCTTTCTTCATAGCGGACATTGGTATCCTTGAGCATGGCTTCAAATTGATTTAGCTTGGCGTGGACGGCTTGAGTAGCTATCCAATGTTGGTGCCGCGTCATCGGTAGTTGGTTCCCTTCTCCACTAGACATGGTTACAACTAAAACAAGAACTATGTGGTGGGTGGTTAGGAAAGACTACCAAGAATGTCAAAACTTGCAAACCAAAATTGAAAGGGTGTATCAAGTTGAGGAACAACCGGTTACACACACAAAAACAAAAACTCTATATGGTGTTAGGTATGGGTGTGGAAAGCCAAATGGAAGAACCAAACGAAAAGTCTATTGTCAAAAGTGGGTAAGATCCAAAAGTCACAAGTCAAAGGCGGTGATCACAAAAGGCATACACAATGAGGAACACACGCGTGGGACAAAATGGGGTTAGCGCGACTTGGAAAATGAGCAAGAACAAAATGGTCCTAACGAAGACTATTAGCTCGGTGTCACGCCAACACAAGAGAGACCGTGGCTTGGTTGCAAAATTGAGAAGCAACAAGATTTGCGCAAGACGCCTCTCTTCTCTTTTCTCTCTTTTGCTTAAAAGCTTTGGACTCTTTTGTGTATAGGTGTCACTCACACACTTTTTCTTTTTCTTTTTGTATTTTTCTTTCTTTTTCTCACTATGTAAGGATACTACTATCTATGTAAGTATGTCACACTTCTTTTGCTTATCTTTTCACACGAGCTTGCTTCGAAGCTTTGCTCAACACACGCACACCCTCACGGTCGGGACGCTTGCGCAATGCTTCGCAACACTAGAAAGCCACTCTCGATAGGAAAGGTACGCAAAAGAGGCTAGGGTTACAAGTTAGGAGCAAGTTATACAACTTGATGATGGTGGCCGACGATCTTGAACTTGCTATGGTGGAGGTGTCAAGTGAACCGCTTGGATCCTCGGGGTGCCGTCGTCGTTGTCGATGTTGCGGAAGCTTGTGGTAGCTGAAATGGCACTCAAACCGAAGTCCAAACACAAGGGGGTTAGTACCAAAACGAAAAACGAAGGTTGCTGTCAAAATTTCGGCCAGGCGGAACTTCCGGTCCTGAGGGGCGGAACTTCCGGTCCGGGGGCGGAACTTCCGGTATTTCCGGGCGGAACTTCCGGTCGCAATCAGATCTGCGGGCAGTTCGTCGATTTGGGCGGAAATCCGGGCCGAAATCCTTCGAATTCGAGGAAAATTTGGCACCAAAAGCTGTGGGAAGGTGGGGGAATTGCAGATCAATACCAAAGGCAAGTTTCTATTGGAGCAAAACCACAAATAACTCAACAAATCGAGAGATCGATCCAAGGCCAATTTGGGGCTATTTTTTGGGAAAAAATTTTGGAAAATTTTTGGGCGAAATTGGTGGAATTGGGGGATGTGGGGGTCAAATCCGTGGCAACCAAAGAGCTGCTGATACCATATGATGTAGACTAAGTCCAAGGATGTGCCCGATCTTCACGGATTTGGGTGGAACTCGTGGGGGTAGGTGGATGAACACGATGAACACGAAGAACGCGAGGGGAATCGTGGGGATACAACACACACACGTACACAAACCGGTTTTCCCTCGTAGGCCCGATACACCTACTCGATAGAGGTTGCGAGAAAAGACCTTCCGGTAGAAGTCCCGCAAAGAGATCGACAAATCGAAGCTCGCAAGATCTAGAAGGGTGAAAAGACCGGAAGGTTGATAGAAGTGCAAGCAAAAGACCAAATAGGTAGAAGTGCAAGCAAAAGATCAAACAAACGGTAGAAGTCACCAAAGAGATCTTGACAAGTCGATAAGGAGCCCGGGTGGGTACAAGATCATAGATCTAGGTAGGGTTCCCACAAGGGTGAGCTAAGCTCAGGTTTAATTTCACATCCAGTCTAATCTCAGATCTGAGGCAACCAGCCTATTTATAGGTGGGGGCGAAGGGGTAAGTTACAAGCTGAAAAGTGCTGTTGTGCTGAAGCTCGCTGGGGCGGAAGTTCCGGTCAACTTGGGCGGAAGTTCCGGTCAGGGGCGGAAGTTCCGGTCTGAAGGGGCGGAAGTTCCGGTCGGGGCGGAAGTTCCGGCCAAGTTCCGGCCTTGTTCCGGAATTGCGCCATTGTCCCGCGGTAACATCCAGGGGGGTTTTCGCCGACTTTTGGAACTTGGGGGGAACTTGGGCGGAAGTTCCGGTCCCTCGGGGCGGAAGTTCCGGCCTGATCCTGTCTTCTGGGCGCTGGAAGGCATCTGGAGGGAATCTGGAAGGCATCTGGGCGGAAGTTTCGGTCCTGGAGGGCGGAAGTTCCGGCCTGGCAGCTGTAGCTCCATCTTCGTCATTTCCAGCTCTCTCTCCATTGGCTTGGTCTTCATGGCTCGCTTCTTGGTCGATGTACCTGATTGAACATAGGGTAGTGGCATGAAGTAGCAAGCCATCCAAAGGGGTGTCAAAAGCATACATGGAGAGGAGCGAGTTCACCTCTTGGTGTAGGGCTTGAGCTCGAGCTCGTGTCATTGGACCACGAGGAGGGCTTGTCGGTCTTGATGTAGTATCGACCTTGGGTAGGGCTACATCAACAGCAGCAGGCGTTTGATGAGATTAAGAGGTATCTGACAACGCCGCCTGTGCTAGTTCCGCCCCAACAAGACAGGCCGTTCTATATCTACTTGTCAGTAGCTGACACGTCCATCGCTTCGGTGGTGGTGCAACTCTATGAGGGTGTTGAAAAGGTCGTTTTCTACCTCAGCAGAAGGATGTTGGACGCGGAGACAAGGTATCCTGAGGTCGAGAAGCTTTGCCTTTGCCTGTTCTTCACCTGCACCAAGCTTCATCACATCCTTTTTACGGCAGAGATCATCGTCATATGCAAGTCAGACATTGTCAAGCACATGCTGTCGGCCCCTGTTTTGAAAGGCCGACTTGGTAAGTGGATGTTTGCGTTGTCGGAGTTCGATCTTCGGTACCAGCCTGCGAAAGCAGTCAAGGGACAAGCGTTGGCCGATCTTATAGCTGAATGGATCAATACCAATATAGCAGCACTATCTATACGTGCATGGGCTATGTTCTTCGATGGATCGGCTTGTGACGATGGTTGTGGCATCGGCATTCTGCTCGTGTCGCCTCGGGGGGCAATGTACTTCTCCATCAGACTATCTACCCCTTGCACCAACAATGTCGCTGAGTATGAGGCAGTACGTAAGGGAATGGAGTTGCTGCTGGAAGCCGGGGCAGAAGCGGTAGAGCTTTTTGGAGACTCGAAGTTGATGATCAACCAGCTCACGGATGAATAAAGTGCGAGAGTGAATCGCTTTTCCCATATTGGATGGAATGCCGTGAGTTGATGACACGGTTTCAGTACATCAACTTTAATTGGGTCCCAAGATCCCGAAATACCGAGGCCAACGATCTCGCACAAATGGCGTCAGGCTATAAGGACATATCAGACGGGTCAGAAGTTCAGGTGCAGTTCCTGGAACAGGATGATTGGAGAGCCGAAATCTTCAATTACTTAAAAGATTCGGCTCGGGGGGCACCTAAACGGATAAGATACAAGGCCATGAAGTATGTCCTCATAGGAGACGACATGTTCTACAGGACGTTGGAAGGGTTACTACTCAAGTGCCTGGGACCAACTGAGTCTAATCGGCTCTTACATGAGGTGCATGAAGGCGCCTGTGGACCTCACCAGTCGGCTCATAAGATGAAGTGGCTAATTAGGCGATCAGGGTTTTATTGGCCCACCATGCTTGAGGATTGCTTCAAGTACTACAAGGGGTGCCAAGCGTGCCAGATGTTCGGGAAGATTCAGATGGTACCCGCATCAGCAATGAACCCTATCATCAAGCCGTAGCCGTTTCGAGGGTGGGGCACGGATATGATCGGCAAAATCCATCTGGCGTCGAGTAAAAAACATGAATGGATTTTGGTCATTACAGATTACTTCACCAAGTGGGTGGAGGCCGTCCCTATGAAGAAGGTGAAATCAGAAGATGTGATCAAGTTTGTGAAAGAACACGTCATTCATAGGTTCGGGATTCCCCAAACCATCACGACCGATGGAGGTTCGGTCTTTGTTTCTAAAGAATTCAGAAAGTTCTGTGATGACATGGGGATTAAGCTGATCCGATCATCTCCATACTATGCTCAAGCCAACGGGCAAGCTGAAGCGTCCAATCAGAGCCTGATCAAGCTGATCAAGAGGAAAATTGACGAGAACCCTAGGGATTGGCATGAAACGTTATCAGAAGCTTTGTGGGCCTACCGCATGTCGTGCCATGGAGCTATAAAAACTTCGCCATACCAGCTCGTCTATGGGTAGGAAGCCGTATTACCTTGGGAAATTACGGCTGGATCAAGACGTGTCACGTTTCAGAATGATCTAACAGCTGAAGAATATGCAGCTTTGATGAGTGACACTATTGAGGATGCAACGGAACTTAGACTTTGGTCGTTGGAGGAGATTAAAGAGAACAAAGCCAGGGTAGCTCGTGCATACAATAAGAAGGTTAGACCAAAGGAGTTTCAAGTTGGTGATCTAGTGTGGGAAGCTGTGTTGCCATTAGGAACCAAGGACAAAGCATATGGCAAATGGTCTCCTAATTGGCACGGTCCGTACAAAGTCATCCAGGCCTTGAAGGGTAATGCATACATGCTGGAGCAGCTGGACGGCGTTAAGTTCCCAGTAGCCGTCAATGGTCAACACCTCAAGAAGTATTTCCCAAGCATGTGGGATGACCAGTAAATGAAGTATGAAGGGGGGCCGATTGGAAATCGGCCAGTGAAAATTTTTTATACGAATCTTAGCCGATGCGCAGACATTGACTTGAGAAATATGGATGCCAGTATAGCCGATGTACGGACATCGACTTTAGAATAATGAAAAAGCCGATGTGTAGCCATCGACTCTAGAGGAACAAAACTCAATGGAGCGGATTAGATCATGCCAGAATTCATGGCACCTGAGGTATTTTTCCCGTGGATTTTGCTGAATCTGTGCGTTTGAGACCGGGAGATGGCGTGGACATGAATTGGATCTGTTGACCGCGTGAATAGGCAACTTTTATGGCCTTAAAGCATGTTTATGGCATAAGCCGATGCCCTGCCATCGGTTCTTTGTGCATCGACTTCGTTTGACAATCGGCAAAATCGACAAAGAAGCAAAATTAATTGGGGAATATTTCTTCATTAATAAAGGATTTCTTACAAGGAAAGAGTGGCGCCCCAGACAAAAGAAAGCCGATGATGAAACATCGGCTGGCACGAACATGGTGTTCATCCTTCCGACGGAGTTTAGTGCTCCAGGATTAGACGAAGCACCTGTGGCACAACTTGACTGCGGCCCACGGCCAGTTATCTTTGAGAAGCCACGAGAAAGAAGCTACAGACATCTGAAGGCCCTGTACTTGCGAGGTTATATCAATGGGCAGCCTGTCAACAAGATGCTGGTGGACACCGGAGCGGCAGTCAACATTATGCCATACTCCATGCTACGTCAGTTGGGACGCTCTAGCTCGGATCTGATCAAGACCAACGTGACATTGAGCGATTTCAACGGCCAAGCGTCTGACGCACAAGGTGTTCTGAACGTGGATCTGACCGTAGGAAGGAAAACCATCCCTACGACGTTCTTTATTGTCGATAGCAAGAGCACCTATGCGGTCCTGCTAGGAAGAGATTGGATCCACGCCAACTGTTGCATTCCATCCACGATGCACCAATGCGTAATACAGTGGGATGGAGATGAAGTAGAGGTCGTCCATGCAGATGACTCAGCCGAGATTTCAATGGCTGGCATGAACGCTTGGGAGACAACAGGCCAAGAGCCACTCTCAGGCATCAATTTGGACGATTGCGAGCGCATCGACGTGACGAAGGATGGGGTTAGGCTGGTCTTATCCACCGGCCTGACCGTCTAGCAAGAACAAACCTATGGACAAACGTGGCGAGGCCGATCCTTGGGATCGGCCCCCGAAGATCTATGGAGGAACATTGCAAAACCTTCATTGAGCGATTCAATCAACGTGGAGGCCGATTCCAGCAAACGGCCAAAATTATCCTCACCACACATTCTGCCTGTGTTCAACGTCGATCTAATGGGCAGCGGTTTTACGTCGGCTGATGAGCTAAAAAATCAACATTGGTCCTACCGGAGCCGACGTTCAAATACAGTGCCTTGGCTAACTACAGAGCCGATATCCGCGATTACACGTGATTCAGCTCGGGGGCACCTAATCGGATGAACATGTGCGATACATGTGCGGTGAAATATTGGGGCCGATAGAAAAATCGGCCGATAAAAAAAATTCATGGTATACAGCCGATGCACGGACATCGACTTTAGAGCTAAGAAACAAAGCCGATGCACAGCCATCGACTCTAGTACAAATTACACAAGATCTACCAGCTGCGTGTTCAAGACGCGGATTTTCACCAAGTCGGTCTTCAGATCAGCTTCAAGGCCTTCTGATTCCTTGAGGGAGTGAACAATGAGAGCTTCCTCGGCCGCAATGAGCCGATTTTTGGTGCCCGAACTTTCTCTTCGAGGACTTCCAACCCTTTGCGCCAGTTCAGCGATCTTGTCGAAGCGTCGCTTTGGCATGCAAGGCAGCCTTTTGCTCATTAAGCCGTTGGCGTTTCGTCTACAATATCGGCTTTCAACGGAGGAAGAGGCGATCGATGGGGGCAAGTTTGGCTGGCTCGGCATGGTGGCTGTCTCAGAATTACCTGAGTTCAAAGCCCTTTGTCTGATCTGTGCATCCTCACCGATATTCTCGCCTTGACTGAGGCTCGGGGGGCAGCTGGCCTGGTAGATGCTCTGTTTTAAAAGCCGATTGGGGTGTCATCGGCTGATCCTTCGTCGCAACCTTCTTCAAAAATGGTGAGTTCTTGCAGAAGAGGATCACTGGACCTGGTGGGAGGAATTTAAGGGCTCTCTTGAAGACTCCACATTATCCACCAGATCTCAAAGTCATCAGTTGAAGAATTGAAGGATAGATTGTGAAGAACCGATGCGTTGCTATCGGCTCATTGAGCATTCGCTAAGTGAACAATCGGCAAAGTCAGTATGAAGGGGAATCGGCTAAATTAGCTTAAAGGAAATCGGCAAAATCAAACTGGGGGAAATTCTTCATTGATAAACAGGATTTCTTACATAAAGAGCTGATTGCTCTCAAAAGGAGATACTAGGGGGTACATTGCCCCATCTACTACTGCTGATCCTATGCTAAGGGTCCTATCTACGGGCCGTCGCTGCCCTCGTCGTCGCCATCGTCGCCGCTGTCGGCGCTACTCCCGGTGGGCTCGTCGTCGCTGCTGCAGCGGCCGCCGGCCGGGCCCTCGTTGTCCTCGTCCTCCTCGTCAGCGTCGTCGTCGTCGCTGTCGAAGTCGCTGAGGTTCCCCGGCCAGGGGCAGAAGCGCTTGGCCGGCGGTTCGTCGGAGGAGGTGTCGTCCTCCTCCTCCTCCTTCTCCTCCTCCTCCTCCTCGGGGGAGGTGAAGTCATCACAGGAGAAGCGATCGTCATCGCTCTCCTCCTCCGTTTCCCCGTCGGCGAGGAAGCGGAGGTCACTTTCCCCGTCGGTCGAGGACTTGTCGTCCTCAGACCAGACGGAGAAATCGTGACTGGATTCCTCCCCGGCTTCGATGGCGCGGCGGATGTTGGCCGCATGGGCCTCCTCCGGGTTCCACTCCGGCGTCGGCTCGCGGGAGGAGGAGGACTGGGTGAAAAGACCCGATGAGGCAGAGGAGGAAGAAGACATGGTGGCGCAGGAGGGCTTTTGGAGTGCTAATGCGAAGGGGATGAAGAAGCAAACTGTTTGGAGCGGTTAAATAAAAGGGGATATAGTGGAAATTCAATGCCATAGCAGTTTCCGAGGAAGTGGTGCCCAACGAAAAAAAAAATTTGCCAGGGCACGAAGAAGTGGAAGAGGCAAGGCATCATGATGAAGGATACTGCGACGGTTCTGCCACGACATGACCCGACGAAGAAAAAGCAGAGTGATTTTGGAATTATCAATTCCAAAACCAGGGGGGCATGTGTTATCACCAGAATTTGACCGAGTCAGAGGTGGGCCGCGATCAAGGTGGGCTTGAAGAATATACATGGAATGAATACATGAATCGGCCTTATATGCAAAGTTTGGGCTAGTTCGCCCGTGTATCTGTAATATAGTAGGATACGTGTCGGTTAGTTAGAGTTTGGCTCGTGCACGGTTGGGATTATTCCCACGTTAGAAAGTCTACGGACTATAAATATGTATCTAGGGTTTATGAAATAAACAACAATCACGTTCACCACAAACCAATCTAGGCGCATCGCCAACTCCCTTGTCTCGAGGGTTTCTTCCGGGTAAGCATCATGCTGCCTAGATCGCATCTTGCGATCTAGGCAGTACAAGTTTATTCGCTGTTCATGCGTTGCTCGTGCTGAAGCCTTTTTGATGGCGAGCAACGTAGTTATCTTAGACGTGTTAGGGTTAGCATTGTTCATCGTATCATATGTTGTCGTAGTGCAACCCTGAGACGTCTAGCCGCCCTTACGCCTATCTTAGATGTAAGGGCGGCACCCCGCTTGATCATTATTTAGTAGATCCGATCCGTTATGGTTGCTCCTTGTTCTCCAAGGATTAGTTTAATATCTGCATAGTTAGGCCTTACAAACGGGTTGAAGGATCCAGTGGCGCGTAGGGTGTAGTTTGCTAGCCCTAGACAGGATGTTCCGGGGATCAACCTCGTGTTGGTTTTTAGGCCTTGTCTAGGGTCGGTTTACGATCACCGTGCGTGGACGCCAGGCTCAATCACGAGTAGGATGTTCCGATTATGTGGTGAAAACCCTAAATCGTAGAAGATCGTTTTAGCTTTATATTGATCAAGCAGGACCACCATATATTCGTACACCTCGTGCGAATCATGGGTGGATCGGCTTTTTGAGCCGATTCACAGGACAACCTGAGAGCCGATCGAGGCTCGTATTTAATGTTTACGTGTATGCCATGCAGGAAACTAAGCGAGGCACATCCATCACCTTCCTGACCAGGTATAGGTCAGGTGGCACGCCCTTGCACCAGCATCGGACGTGCGTGCCGAGTCTTTGCGGGCCGTCGCTCGGAGGGACCAGGGCCAGCCGCAGTCCTGGGAGCCTCCCGGCTCTACTGTGTTGCCCGTCGCTGCTCGCCGGTGGGTTTCTGACCGCAACACAACCTTAGAGGTTAGTCCCGGCCCACGTAACTAATGGACCAGCCCAACTATATAGTTGACCGGTCAAACTAAGTCAGCTGGCCTGGCCCGACCCGCAAACTAAATGGGCCGGCCTGCTTAAGGCGTGGCAGGCCTCGTGTGGGCCTACCATGTACCACGGGGTTTCAGCCGGTTAACGATGTTAACTGCCAGTTAACGCCGTCTGCCACATGTTAGTTTGCATGACGTCAGCAGTCAACGGGCTCCCAAAAACACATATGCAACGGTCCGATTTTCCGTGGCGGAAGGGCGCCCGAACGCGACGGACCGACAAAAACGTGGTAGGACTTTGCCTGACGCAGCTTCGACCACAGAACCCATCTCGTCGGGTTAGGCCCATAGGCGACGAAAAATGGCCCTTAGTTGACGATTTTGGGACGTTGTCTATTTGAACTTTTCTTGTAGTGTCAATGGGCTCTAATTCTTCTTTTTCACGCTTCTTGTTTACTTCTTCCCACCAAACATTTGCATATCCTTCAAACTCAAGTGATGCCATGGCTACTTTCTGCTTCGGAGAAGTTGTGGATGCGGAAAATCTTGTCAACCTTGAGTACCCAAGACAAGTATGCATCGGGGTCTTCCTCTCCTTGGAACTTGGGCATGGTGAACTTTAGCTTCCCAAAGATTTCTTCCTCATTACGGTCATTGCGTCTAGGAGGTGGTCTTTCTTCACCATGGTCTTGACGTTGTTGAGGTTGGGGTTGTGGATCTTGAGCATCTCGATTGTTGTTTTTATTTTGTTGACGAGGAGATGGTCTTCCATGATCTTGATCTTGATCATCATTGTTGCGGTGGTGTCGAGGCATCACACTTTCTTCACTTGATGCTTGGTGATGACTTGATTCCTCATTTCTCGCCCTTGGAGGTGGTCTTCTACCATGAGGTCGATCATCATGATGGCGGCGACTATCTTGACCTTGAGGGTGTGGTGCCCCATCACGTTGAGGTTGAACAACATTGATGATTTGGCACTTGTTGCGCTTGCCTTTGTTCCTCTTCATGAAGGCGTTGCCTTCTAGCTTGAGCGTCTTGTGCTTGTCATTGCCGTTCTTGTTCTTCAAGTGCTTGTTGTTCATTGCGGATACACTCTTGTTCCCTTGCACAAACTAGCTCTTGATCATGTCGTAGGCGTTCTTGCTCTTGTTGGAATTGAGCATGGAGAATCTCTTGTTGAAGGCGCTCTTCTTCAAGGCGTTGACGTTCTTGGACAAGTCAAAGTCGTGCTTGCTCCGCTTCTTGAGCTTGTTGTTGCAGCACTTGAGCATCCACATTATGGTGGCGTGGGTCTTCATTGGAATCATGATGAGACAGTGTAGGAGCTCGTGACCTTGAACTTTGAGAGCGCGAAGACCTTGAGTGGTGTCTCCTCTTGTCTTGTCGGTTGAGTGTTTGGAGGATATTGTCCAACGCCGTCTTCATCTCTCTTGTTTCTTGACCTTGTATGGTGAGTGTTGCTTTCAACTCTTGGCCTTGAGCTTCAATCTTCTCATGGAGGTCTTGAACTTGGTTAGTGAGGTCTATCCTTTGCACTTGAGCTCTCTCTTCATAGCGTAAGGTGGTATCTTCCATCATTGCTTCTAGATCCCTTAGCTTGGAGTGGACGGCTTGAGTAGCGATCCAATGTTGGTGCTGCATCATCGGTAGTTGGTTCCCTTCTCCACTAGACATGGTTACAACTAAAACAAGAACTATGTGGTGGGTGGTTAGGGAAAACTACCAAAAGTGTCAAAACTTGCAAACCAAAATCGAAAAGGTGTTTCAAGTTGGAGGACAACCGATATGTATGCACACACACAAAACAAAAACACTATATGGTGTTAGGTATGGATGTGGAAAGCCAAATGGAAGAACCCAACGAAAAGTCTATTGTCAAAAGTGGGTAAGATCCAAAAGTCACAAGTCAAAAGCGGTGATCACAAAAGGCATACAAGGTGGAACACACGCACGGGACAAAATGGGGTTAGCGCGACCAAGGAAAATGAGCATGAACAAAATTGGTCCTAACAAAGACTACTTTCTCGGTGTCACGCTAACTCAAGAGAGACCGTGACTTCGTTGCAAAATTTGGAAGCAACAAGATTTGCGCAAGACGCCTCTCTTCTCTTTTCTCTCTCTTTTGCTTAAAAGCTTTGGACTCTTTTGTGTATAGGTGTCACTCACACTTTTTTCTTTTTGTATTTTTCTTTCTTTTTCTCACTATGTAAGGATACTACTATCTATGTAAGTATGCCACATTTCTTTTGCTTATCTTTTCACAAACGAGCTTGCTTCTTAGCTTTGCTCAACACACGCACACCCTCACGGTCGGGACGCTTGCGCAATGCTTCGCAACACTAGAAAGCCACTCTCAATGGGAAAGGTACGCAAAAGAGGCTAGGGCTACAAGTTAGGGGGCAAGTTATACCACTTGATGATGGTGGCCGACGATCTTGAACTTGCTATGGTGGTGGAAGGTGTCAAATGAACCGCTTGGATCCTCGGGGTGCCGTCGTCGTTGTTGATGTTGCGGAAGCTTTGTGGTAGCTGAAATGGCACAAACCAAAGTCCAAACACAAACAGGGTTAGTGCCAAAACGAAAAATGAAGGTTGGTGTGAAAATTTTAGCCGGCCGGAACTTCCGATCACTGGGGGCGGAACTTCCGGTCCTGCTGGGCGGAACTTCCGGTCGCAATCAGATCTGCGGGCTATTCGTCGATTTGGGCGGAAATCCGGTCTGAAATCCTTCGAATTCGAGGAAAATTTGGCACTAAAAGCTGTGGGAAGGTGGGGGAATTGTAGATCAACACCAAAGACAAGTTTCTATTGGAGCAAAACCACCAAAAACTCAACAAATCGCGAGATCCAACCAAGGCCAATTTGAGGCTATTTTTGGGATTTTCGAAAATTTTCTCAAGAATTTTTTTGGGGGTGTGGGGGTCAAATCCGTGGCAACCAAGGAGCTCTTGATACCATATGATAAGGGCTAAGCCCAAGGGTGTGCCCGATCTTCACGGATTTGGGTGGAATTCGTGGGGGAGGTGAAAGAACGCGATGAACACGAAGAACGTGA
This sequence comes from Lolium perenne, assembly GCF_019359855.2. Classification (NCBI taxonomy): domain Eukaryota; kingdom Viridiplantae; phylum Streptophyta; class Magnoliopsida; order Poales; family Poaceae; genus Lolium; species Lolium perenne. The sequence continues at coordinate 134,291,894 of NC_067245.2, forward strand.
AGGGGAATCGTGGGATACAAACTCTCACACACACACGAATCAGTTTGTCCTCGTTGGCCCGAACCACCAACTCGATAGAAGTTGCAGGAAAAGACCTTTCGATAGAAATCCCGCAAAAAGATTGATGAATCGAAATCCTATAGATCTAGAAGGGTGAAACGACCAAAATCGATAGAAGTGCAAGCAAAAGACCCAAAAGGTAGAAGTACAAGAAAAAGACCAAGATTGGTAGAAGTCACCAAAGAGATCACTAGGATTGATAAGGAGCCCGCGTGGTACAAGGTCTAGGATCTAGGGTAGGGGTTTCCCACAAGGGGCAAGAGCAAAGCTCAGGTTTAATTTCACATCAAGTCTGATCTCAGATCTGAGCCAACAAGGCTATTTATAGTTGGTGGGGTGAAGGGGTAAGTTACATGCTAAAAAGTGATGTTTGTGCTGAAAGTCGAGCAGGTGGAAGTTCCGGTCGTCCAGGACGGAAGTTCCGGCTGGATTCCCTTCACTGGGGGCTGGACAAAATCTTGGATGCTGATGTGTACGTTCCCCCTCCTTTCCTGTAGACAGTGTTGGGCCTCCAAGAGCAGAGGTTTGTAGAACAGCAGTAAGTTTTCCCTTAAGTGGATCACCCAAGGTTTATCGAACTCAGGGAGGAAGAGGTCAAAGATATCCCTCTCATGCAACCCTGCAACCACAAAGCAAGAAGTGTCTTATGTCCCCAACACACCAAATAGGTGCACTAGTTCGGCGAAGAGATAGTGAAATACAGGTGGTATGAATATATATGAGCAGTAGCAACGGTGCCAGAAAATAGCTTGCTGGCGTGTAGTTGATGGTGGTAGTATTGCAGCAGTAGTAACGCAAAGAAACAAGAAACAAGCAGCGATAGCAGTATTTAGGAGCAAGGCCTAGGGATTACACTTTCACTAGTGGACACTCTCAACATTGATCACATAACAGAATAGATAAATGCATACTCTACACTTTTGTTGGATGATGAACACATTGCGTAGGATTACACGAACCCTCAATGCCGGAGTTAACAAGCTCCACAATAATGCTCATGTTTAAGTAACCTTATAGTGTAAGATAGATCAATATAACCAGATAGATCACATCAATACCATCATAATGATAATTAACTCCACAATCTACAAGAGATCATGATCATAGCCTACGACAAGAACCACACGGTGCACACACTAGTCACCTTTACACACGTGCAGGAGGAATAGAACTACTTTAATAACATCACTAGAGTAGCACATAGATGAATTGTGATACAAAACTCATATGAATCTCAATCATGTAAAGCAGCTCATGAGATCATTGTATTGAAGTACATGGAGAGAGATTAACCACATAGCTACCGGTACAGCCCCGAGCCTCGATGGAGAACTACTCCCTCCTCATGGGAGTAGCAGCGGTGATGAAGATGGCGGTGGAGATGGCAGCGGTGTCGATGGAGAAGCCTTCCGGGGGCACTTCCCCGCTCCGGCAGGGTGCCGGAACAGAGTTCTGTCCCCCGAATTGGAGTTTCGCGACGGTGGCGGCGCCCCTGGAGTCTTTCTGGAGTTTCGTCAATTGGTATCGAAGTTTTAGGTCACGACGGCTTAAATAGGCGAAGAATCGGAGTCGGAAGGTCTCTGGGGGGCCCGCCCCCCCCCCTGGCCGCGCCGGGGTGTGGTGTGGGGCCCCCAGGGCTCCCCTCTGGTCCTTCCCGGGTGTTCTGGATGCTTCCGATGAAAATAGGAACTTGGGCGTTGATTTCGTCCGATTCCGAGAATATTACGGTACTAGGATTTGTGTAACCAAAATCAGCAGAAAACAAAGAATCGGCCTCTCGGCATCTCGTCAATAGGTTAGTTCCGGAAAACGCATAAAAATGATATAAAGTGTGAACAAAACATGTTGGTATTGTCATAAAACAAGCATGGAACATCAGAAATTATAGATACGTTGGAGACGTATCAGCATCCCCAAGCTTAGTTCCTACTCGTCCTCGAGTAGGTAAACGATAAAAGATAATTTCTGAGGTGACATGCTACCAACATAATCTTAATCATACCATTGTAAAGCATATGAGATGAATGCAGCGATTCGAAACAATGTAAATGCAATGAGTAAACAATTGAATCATATAGCAAAGACTTTTCATGAATAGTACTTTCAAGACAAGAATCAATAAGTCTTGCATAAGAGTTACTCATAAAGCAATAAATTCTTAGTAAAGGTATTGAAGCAACACAATGGAAGATTAAGTTTCAGCGGTTGCTTTCAACTTGTAACATGTATATCTCATGGATAGTTGTCAATGCAAAGCAATATAACAAGTGCAATAAGCAAGTATATAAGAATCAATGCACAGTTCACACAAATGTTTGCTTCTTGAGGTGGAGAGAAATAGGTGAACTGACTCAACAATGAAAGTAAAAGAATGATCCTCCATAGAGGAAAGCATCGATTGCTATATTTGTGCTAGAGCTTTGATTTTGAAAACATATAGAGAGCATAAAAGTAAAATTTTGAGAGGTGCTTGTTGTTGTCAACGAATGGTAGCGGGTACTCTAACCCCCTTGCCAGGCAAACCTTCAAAGAGCGGCTCCCATTTTATTTTATTTTTGGGTGGCACTCCTTCCAACCTTTCTTTCACAAACCATGGCTAACCGAATCCTCGGGTGCCTGCCAACAATCTCATACCATGAAGGAGTGCCTTTTTATTTTAGTTTTATTATGATGATGACACTCCCCCCAACCTTTGCTTACACAAGCCATGGCTAACCGAATCCTTCGGGTGCCGTCCAACAATCACATACCATGGAGGAGTGTCTATTTTTGTTAATTAATTTGGGACTGGGAATCCCATTGCCAGCTCTTTTTGCAAAATTATTGGATAAGCGGATGAAGCCACTAGTCCATTGGTGAAAGTTGCCCAACAAGATTGAAAGATAAACACCACATACTTCCTCATGAGCTATAAAAACATTGACACAAATCAGAGGTGATAAATTTTGAATTGTTTAAAGGTAGCACTCAAGCAATTTACTTTGGAATGGCAGGAAATACCATGTAGTAGGAAGGTATGGTGGACACAAATGGCATAGTGTTGTTTGGCTCAAGTATTTTGGATGCATGAGAAGTATTCCCTCTCGATACAAGGTTTAGGCTAGCAAGGTTATTTGAAACAAACACAAGGATGAACCGGTGCAGCAAAACTCACATAAAAGACATATTGTAAACATTATAAGACTCTACACCGTCTTCCTTGTTGTTCAAACTCAATACTAGAAATTATCTAGACCTTAGAGAGACCAATTATGCAAACCAAATTTTAGCATGCTCTATGTATTTCTTCATTAATGGGTGCAAAGCATATGATGCAAGAGCCTAAACATGAGCACAACAATTGCCAAGTATCACATTACCCAAGACATTAATAGCAATTACTACATGTATCATTTTCCAATTCCAACCATATAACAATTTAACGAAGAGGAAACTTCGCCATGAATATTATGAGCTAAGAACACATGTGTTCATACGAACCAGCGGAGCGTGTCTCTCTCCCACACAAGCATGATGTAATCCAATTTATTCAAACACAAACAAAAATAAAAGCAATACAGACGCTCCAAGTAAAGCACATAAGATGTGACCAAATAAAAATATAGTTTCAAGAGAAGGAACCTGATAATTTGTCGATGAAGAAGGGGATGCCTTGGGCATCCCCAAGCTTAGACGCTTGAGTCTTCTTAGAATATGCAGGGGTGAACCACCGGGGCATCCCCAAGCTTAGAGCTTTCACTCTTCTTGATCATAGTATATCATCCTCCTCTCTTGACCCTTGAAAACTTCCTTCACACCAAACTTCTCATAAACTTCATTAGAGGGGTTAGTACATAATCAAAAACTCACATGTTCAGATGTGACACAATCATTCTTAACACTTCTGGACATTGCTCAAAGCTACTGGAAGGTAATGGAACAAAGGAATCCACCCAACACAGCGAAAGAAGCAATGCGAAATAAAAGGCAGAATCTGTCAAAACAGAACAGTCCGTAAAGACGAATTTCTAATAAATACTTCCGTTGCTCAGATCAGAAAACTCAAAACTAATGAAAGTTGCGTACATATCTGAGGAACACGCACGTAAATTGGCATATTTTTCTGATTTTTCTACAGAGAGAAAATCCCAGATTCGTGACAGATAGAAATCTGTTTCTGCGCAGAAATCCAAATCTAGTATCAACCTTCGATTAGAGGCTTCACTTGGCACAACAAAACACAAAACTAAGATAAGGAGAGGTTGCTACAGTAGTAAACAACTTCCAAGATACAAAATAAAAACAAATTACTGTAGCAAAATAACACATGGGTTATCTCCCAAGAAGTTCTTTCTTTATAGCCATTAAGATGGGCTCAGCAGTTTTAATAATCCATTCGCGGGAAATAGTATTTGAAGCAAAAGAGAGCTTCAAGAGGCAAATTCAAAACAAATTTAAGTCTAACATGCTTCCTATGAAGAGGAATCTTGTACACAAATGAATTCATGAAGAACAAAGTGACAAGCATAAGAGGATAAAACACGAGTAACTTCAAGATTCTCAACATAAAGAAGGGAAACTTAATATTATTAAGATGCATATAACCATATTTCCCTCTCTCATAATAACTTTCAGTAGCATCATTGATGAAATCCACAATATACCCATCACTTAAAACATTCTTATCATGGTTCATATGCATAGAAGTATCATTAATTTTGGCATAAGAAGAGTTATTCTCATTAATAGTAATTGGAGCAAGATTATTATCAAGAATTTGAACATGGTAAACAAGTTGCATATTAAGAGAATTGTTTTTGGTAACCCAATCATGACTATGACAAGTTTCATAAGGGTAGTTATAACCTATATCATAGCATTCTTTATAATAATCATCAAAGATCGGAGGCACAGTGTCATCATAAGAAATAGAATAGTTATCTTTCACAGTCGATTTATCTATGACCATACCATCATTGTTATTAGAAGGAGATGTATCAAACACATAATGATCAGTAGCAAAAGGATTTTCAAACACCTCTTCCCCAAGCTTAGAGCTTTCTATATCATTATGGGAGGAAGCATGGATAGCATCGACACTATGGCAATTATTATCATCATCATTTTCAGAATTAGTTTCCCGAGAGATTTGCAATATCAAAAGTAGTGTGCTCATTCAAATCATGATTACTAATGTATGTAAAGGGCATAGGAAGATCATCATATTCAGATTCATTATCACAATAATCATTAGGAGCAACATACTTACGGTTACCTAGCGTTATCTCATTCACGCGGGGATACGCCGTTACCTCTTTCTTTTTATTCTCCTTCTTCTTCTTCTTCTTCTTCGTTCCCTTCTTCTTCTTCTTCTCTTCCTTCTCCTGGTTCCCTTCTTCTGGATGAAGAGGCTTGAAGGGTGGCTGGTCCGCATAACGTGATTGACTTTCGTAAATAATAGAAGAAACTTGGGAGGATCCCTCCTTTTGATTAATTAGTTGAAAACACACAGCGGTCCTATCATATTTTGGCAAGGTGTCTTCTTCTAAAATATTTTGTATGTAAGTATTTGTATGGCTATTATCAATGCAATAAGAAAAACACCCATGCAGGACATCATCAATATCAAGATCACTCATATGTAACAAAGAGATTTTTCTCGATAGTTCTTCACACCCCAAAAATAAAGTAAGTTCATCATGCTGATTAGGAGAAATTTCATCATCACAATACAAATTTGCAGCACTCATTGGGTTCAAATTATCATTGGAGGAGCATTGAAAATTAAAATGACCCACTTCATGGCAAACTTCACAAATAAAAGGATAGAGGGCACAAACTTTTTTACCAAGATCATCTAGAGCCCTAAACCACTTTCTAGTTTTTTCATTAGCATGATGGATACAATATTCATCTTTGATTTGATTAATTCCACATGGTCTATGTATTCCACAAAAATTAACATGCTTATAGGAAATAGCACTCTTAGGAGTTTGAGCATGCTTATGGCAATAATTAACAACAATTTCATTCTTCATGCAAGCCTCTTTAAAAGGTTCATGATACTTATCAAAATTCTTCTTAGGCAGTTCAAAATGAGAAGCAAAGGATTTATAAAGATTTGCAACAACTTGAGAGTCAAGACCATAAGTAGCACTCATATTTCGAAATTTATCGGTATCCATAAAAGCTTCAATGCATTCATAATCATAATTTATACCTGACTCTTTACCTTTGTCGTTCTCCCATCCTTCAGCGTTGTCCTCAATCCGATCAAGAAGATCCCACCTAGCTTCAACCTCCTTGCTTGTGAAAGATCCCTCCGAACACGCGTCCAGATAGTCCTTGTGTTGTCCTGAAAGCCTCGCATAAAAATTGTTAACAATAACATTACGGGGGAGCTCATGAATGGGACATTTGAGCATTAGTGACTTCAGTCTCCCCCACGCTTGAGAAATACTCTCTCCATCACGAGGATAAAAGTTATAAATATAATTCCTATCAATATGCACTTCATGCGGAGGATAAAATTTAGAATAAAAGAGAGATGCAATTTCCTCCCAACCAAGAGAATGTCTATTCTCCAATAATTTATACCAATGCGCCGCTTTACCAGACAGCGAAACAGAGAATATCTTCTTCCTCACTTCATCCATAGAGATACCTGCACACTTGAATAACCCGCATAATTCGTGCAAAAACAGTAAATGATCTCTAGGATGGACAGTTCCATCCCCTTTATAGTGGTTGTCCATAACACATTCGATAATTTTCATAGGTATTTTATACGGAATACTTTCAGCAGGTGGATTTAAAATATCAGAAACATCATTAGAGTTATCGCATATGGGAGATAAAGCATTATCAGAGCAAAATATTTCTTCCAAAGCTGAGGAGCAAAAAAGATTATTCTTATATAAACTAGCTTCCCCAAGCTTAGACTTATCCATAGTATTAGCAGTAATTGCATTCATACTAATAACATCGCTACTAGCATGCAAATAAGGTTCCATAGGTTTTTTAATTTTCGCATCAAACAATTCTAAATCAGGAAAAAGATTAAAAAGCTCACCAATTTTTTTGTTGTTTTCCATTATGCCTAACTAGTGTAAACAAGAAACAAAAAGATGCAATTGCAGGATCTAAAGGAAATAGCTTCGAGCACAAACACAATGGCGCCAGAAAAGTACTTTACCTGGAACCGAAGTATGAGTGCCTTTTACCTTTCCTCCCCGGCAACGGCGCCAGAAAAGTGCTTGATGTCTACGTTCCCCCTCCTTTCCTGTAGACAGTGTTGGGCCTCCAAGAGCAGAGGTTTGTAGACCAGCAGCAAGTTTTCCCTTAAGTGGATCACCCAAGGTTTATCGAACTCAGGGAGGAAGAGGTCAAAGATATCCCTCTCATGCAACCCTGCAACCACAAAGCAAGAAGTCTCTTGTGTCCCCAACACACCAAATAGGTGCACTAGTTCGGCGAAGAGATAGTGAAATACAGGTGGTATGAATATATATATGAGCAGTAGCAACGGTGCCAGAAAATAGCTTGCTGGCGTGTAGTTGATGGTGGTAGTATTGCAGCAGTAGTAACGCTGTGAATCGGTATTCAAGCAGCGATAGCAGTATTTAGGAGCAAGGCCTAGGGATTACACTTTCACTAGTGGACACTCTCAACATTGATCACATAACAGAATGGATAAATGCATACTCTACACTTTTGTTGGATGATGAACACATTGCGTAGGATTACACGAACCCTCAATGCCGGAGTTAACAAGCTCCACAATAATGCTCATGTTTAAGTAACCTTATAGTGTAAGATAGATCAATATAACCAGATAGATCACATCAATACCATCATAATGATAATTAACTCCACAATCTACAAGAGATCATGATCATAGCCTACGACAAGAACCACACGGTGCACACACTAGTCACCTTTACACACGTGCAGGAGGAATAGAACTACTTTAATAACATCACTAGAGTAGCACATAGATGAATTGTGATACAAAACTCATATGAATCTCAATCATGTAAAGCAGCTCATGAGATCATTGTATTGAAGTACATGGAGAGAGATTAACCACATAGCTACCGGTACAGCCCCGAGCCTCGATGGAGAACTACTCCCTCCTCATGGGAGTAGCAGCGGTGATGAAGATGGCGGTGGAGATGGCAGCGGTGTCGATGGAGAAGCCTTCCGGGGGCACTTCCCCGCTCCGGCAGGGTGCCGGAACAGAGTTCTGTCCCCCGAATTGGAGTTTCGCGACGGTGGCGGCGCCCCTGGAGTCTTTCTGGAGTTTCGTCAATTGGTATCGAAGTTTTAGGTCACGACGGCTTAAATAGGTGAAGAATCGGAGTCGGAAGGTCTCTAGGGGGCCCACACTATAGGGGGGCGCGGCCCCCCTGGCCGCGCCGGGGTGTGGTGTGGGGCCCCCAGGGCTCCCCTCTGGTCCTTCCCGGGTGTTCTGGATGCTTCCGATGAAAATAGGAACTTGGGCGTTGATTTCGTCCGATTCCGAGAATATTTCGTTACTAGGATTTCTGAAACCAAAAACAGCAGAAAACAGAATCGGCCTCTCGGCATCTCGTCAATAGGTTAGTTCCGGAAAACGCATAAAAATGATATAAAGTGTGAACAAAACATGTTGGTATTGTCATAAAACAAGCATGGAACATCAGAAATTATAGATACGTTGGAGACGTATCAGATGCATCCGGGCGGAAGTTCCGGTCCTGGAGGCCGGAAGTTCCGGTCGAGGCGGAAGTTCCGGCCAACTTCCGGCCTAGTTCCGAAAATGGTCGTTTTCCTTGCAGAACTATCCAGTGTTGTTTTGGCGCAATTTCGGAACTAGGGCGGAACTTGGGCGGAAGTTCCGGTGGCCGGAAGTTCCGGTCGCTCGGGGCGGAAGTTCCGGCTGGATTCTCTTTCCTGGGCGCTGGAGGGCATCTGGGAGGCATCTGGCCGGAAGTTCCGGTCATGGGGGCAGAAGTTCCGGCTGGAGCGCTGGGACTCCATCTTCTTCATTCTCAGCTCCCTCTCCATTGGCTTGGTCTCCATGGATTGTGTCTTGGTCGATGTACCTGATTGAACATAGGGTATTTGCATGAAGTAGCATGCTGCTACGTCTCAAACGTATCTATAATTTCTTATATTCCATGCTAGTTTTATGACAATACTCACATGTTTTATACACACTTTACATCATTATTATGCATTTTTCGGCACTAACCTATTAACGAGATGCTGAAGCGCCAGTTCCTGTTTTGTGTTGTTTTTGGTTTCAGAAATCCTACATAGGAAATATTCTCGGAATTGGACGAAACAAAAGCCTAGGGTCTTATTTTTTGACGGAGCTTCCAGAAGACCAAAGAGGATACGAAGTGGGCCACGAGGTGCCCTAACCATAGGGCGGCGCGACCAGCATGGGGCCCGCGCCGGCCTATGGTGTGGGGCCCCTGTGCCGCCTCCGACTCTGCCCTTCCGCCTACTTAAAATCTCCGTCGCGAAAACCCTATTACCGAGAGCCACGATACGGAAAAAGTTCCAGAGACGCCGCCGCCGCCAATCCCATCTCGGGGGATTCAGGAGATCGCCTCCGACACCCTACCGGAGAGGGGAATCATCTCCCGGAGGACTCTACATCACCATGATTGCCTCCGGACTGATGTGTGAGTAGTTCATCCGTGGACTATGGGTCCATAGCAGTAGCTAGATGGTTGTCTTCTCCTCTTGTGCTATCATGATCAAGATCATCTATTTGTAATGCTACATGTTGTGTTTGTTGGGATCCGATGAATATGGAATACTATGTCAAGTTGATTATCAATCTATCATATATGTGTTGTTTATGATCTTGCATGCTCTCCGTTGCTAGTAGAGGCTCTGGCCAAGTTGATATTTGTGACTCCAAGAGGGAGTATTTATGCTCGATAGTGGGTTCATGCCTCCATTGCATCTGGGACAGTGACAGAAAGTTCTAAGGTTGTGGATGTGCTGTTGCCACTAGGGATAAAACATCAATGCTTTGTCTAAGGATATTTGTGTTGATTACATTACGCACCATACTTAATGCAATTGACTGTTGTTTGCAACTTAATACTGGAAGGGGTGCGGATGCTAACCCGAAGGTGGACTTTTTAGGCATAGATGCATGCTGGATAGCGGTCTATGTAATTTGTCGTAATGCTCTAAGTAAATCTCATATTAGTCATCATGATATGTATGTGCATTGTTATGCCCTCTCTATTTGTCAATTGCTCAACTGTAATTTGTTCACCCAACATGCTATTTCTTATTGGAGAGACACTAGTGAACTGTGGACTCCGGTCCATTCTTTTACATCTGAATACAATCTACTGCAATCATTGTTCTCTGCTGCTCATTGCAAAAAAACATCATTTTCCACACCATACATTTAATCCTTTGTTTACAACAAGCCGGTGAGATTGACAACCTCACTGTTATGTTGGGGCAAAGTATTTTGATTGTGTTGTGCAGGTTCCACGTTGGCGCCGGAATCTCTGGTGTTGCGCCGCACTACACTCCTCCGCCAACAACCTTCACGTGGCCTTCATCTCCTACTGGTTCGATAAACCTTGGTTTCTTACTGAGGGAAACTTGCTGCTGTACGCATCACACCTTCCACTTGGGGTTCCCAACGGGCGTGTGCTTTACGCGTCATCAAGCTAAATTTCTGGTGCCGTTGCCGGGGAGATCAAGACACGCTGCAAGGGGAGTCTCCCACATCCAATCTCTTTACTTTGTTATTGTCTTGCTTTACTTTATTTTATTTACTGCTTTGTTTGTTTTCTCTATATCAAAAATACAAAAAAATTAGTTACTTGCATTTATTTTATTTAGTTTGCTTTATTTACTACTGCTAAAATGGGTACTCCTGAGAATACTAAGTTGTGTGACTTCACAAGCACAAATAATAATGATTTCCTATGCACACCTATTGCTCCACCCGCTACTACAGCAAAATTTTATGAAATTAAACCTGCTTTACTAAATCTTGTTATGAGAGAGCAATTTTCTGGTGTTAGTTCTGATGATGCTGCTGCCCATCTTAATAATTTTGTTGAACTTTGTGAAATGCAAAAGTATAAGGATGTAGATGGTGACATTATAAAATTGAAATTGTTTCCTTTCTCCTTAAGAGGAAGAGCTAAGGATTGGTTGCTATCTTTGCCTAAGAATAGTATTGATTCATGGACTAAATGTAAGGATGCTTTCATTGGTAGATATTATCCTCCCACTAAAATTATATCTTTGAGAAGTAGCATAATGAATTTTAAGCAATTGGATAATGAGCATGTTGCCCAAGCATGGGAAAGAATGAAATCTTTAGTAAAGAATTGCCCTACTCATGGACTGACTACTTGGATGACCATCCAAACCTTTTATGCAGGACTGAATTTTTTTTCGCGGAACCTATTGGATTCAGCTGCTGGAGGTACTTTTATGTCCATCACCTTAGGTGCCGCAACGAAGCTTCTTGATAATATGATGATCAACTACTCTGAATGGCACACTGAAAGGGCTCCACAAGGTAAGAAGGTAAATTCTGTTGAAGAAACCTCCTCCTTGAGTGATAAGATTGATGCTATTATGTCTATGCTTGTTAATGGTAGATCTAATGTTGATCCTAATAATGTTCCTTTAGCTTCATTTGTTGCTCAAGAAGAGCATGTTGATGTGAACTACATTAAAAATAATAATTTAACAACAATGCTTATAGGAATAATTTTGGTAACAATTATAGGCCATATCCTTCTAATAATGGTAATGGTTATGGTAATTCTTATGGTAATTCTTACAACAATAATAGGAGTGTACCCCTGGTCTTGAAGCCATGCTTAAAGAATTTATTAGTACACAAACTGCTTTTAACAAATCTGTTGAAGAAAAGCTTGGTAAAATTGATGTTCTTGCTTCTAAGGTTGATAGTCTTGCCGCTGATGTTGATCTTTTAAAATTGAAAGCTATGCCTAATGAAACTAAAGATATTAAGTCATTTGCTACAGCAAACGCTATCCAAGTTCGAATTAATGAAAATATTAGATTGATGGCTGAATTGCATGCTAGGTGGGAAAGAGAAGAAAAATTTGCGAAAGAGAATAATGTAGCTAAAGTTTGGACTATTACCACCACTAGTAATGTTGATGCTTCACATGTTGCTAAACCTCCTACTATCAATGATAAAATAATTGGTGTTAGCAATGTTTCTACTCCTAATGCAAAGCGTGCAAAACTGCCTGAAATTGCTAAAACTGCTGAAACTACGTGTGATAAAACTGCTGAAATTTTTCAAAATATTGGGGACAATGATCCCATTGCTGTAGATCATAATAGTTTAGATTTTGATGATTGTCATATCTCTGAAGTTATTAAGTTCTTACAAAAACTTGCTAGAAGTCCTAATGCTAGTGCTATAAATTTGGCCTTTACAAAACATATTACAAATGCTCTCATAAAAGCTAGAGAAGAGAAACTATAACTTGAAACTTCTATTCCTAGGAAGTTGGAAGATGGTTGGGAGCCCATCATTAAGATGAAGGTCAATGACTTTGATTGTAATGCTTTATGTGATCTTGGTGCAAGTATTTCTGTTATGCCTAAGAAACTCTATGATATGCTTGACTTGCCACCATTGAAAAATTATTATTTGGATGTTAATTTTGCTGATAATTCTATAAAGAAACCTTTGGGGAGGATTGATAATGTTCGCATTACGGTTAACAATAACCTTGTCCCCGTTGATTTTGTTGTCTTGGATATTGAATGCAATGCATCTTGTCCCATTATTTTGGGAAGACCTTTTCTTCGAACTGTTGGTGCTATCATTGATATGAAGGAAGGGAATATAAGTATCAATTTCCTCTGAATAAAGGTATGGAACACTTCCCTAGAAAGAGAATGAAGTTACCTTTTGATTCTATTATTAGAATAAATTATGATGTTGATGCTTCATCTCTTGATAATACTTGATTCACACTTTCTGCGCCTAGATGAAAGGCGTTAAAGAAAAGCGCTTATGGGAGACAACCCATTATTTTACTTCTGCACTTTTGTTTTATATTTGAGTCTTGGAAGTTGCTACTACTGTAGCAACCTCTCCTTATCTTTATTTTATTGCATTGTTGTGCCAAGTAAAGTCTTTGATAGTAAGGTTGATACTAGATTTGGATTACTGCGTAGAAACAGATTTCTTTCTGTCACGAATTTGAGTATCCCTCTCTGTAGGTAACTCAGAAAAATCTGCCAATTTTTGTGTGTGATCCTCAGATATGTACGCAACTTTCATTCAATTTGAGCTTTTTCATCTGAGCAAGTTAAGTGCCCCTAAAAAATTCGTCTTTACAGACTGTTCTGTTTTGACAGATTCTGCCTTTTATTTCGCATTGCCTCTTTTGCTATGTTGGATGGATTTCTTTGTTCCATTAACTTTCAGTAGCTTTGTGCAATGTCCAGAAGAGTTAAGAATGATTATGTCACCTCTGAATATGTGAATTTTTTATTATGCACTAACCCTCTAATGAGTTTGTTTTGAGTTTGGTGTGGAGGAAGTTTTCAAGGATCAAGAGAGGAGGATGATACAATATGATCAAGAAGAGTGAAAAGTCTAAGCTTGGGGATGCCCCCGTGGTTCATCCCTTCATATTTCAAGAATACTCAAGCATCTAAGCTTGGGGATGCCCAAGGCATCCCCTTCTTCATCGACAACTTATCAGGTCACCTCTAGTGAAACTATATTTTTATTCCGTCACATCTTATGTGCTTTACTTGGAGCGTCTGTATGTTTTTATTTTTGTTTGTGTTTGAATAAAATCGGATCCTAGCATTCTTTGTTTGGGAGAGAGACACGCTCCGCTGTTTCATATGAACACTGGTGTTCTTAGCTTTACTTTTAATGTTCATGGCGAAGGTTGAAACTGCTTCGTTCATTGTTATATGGTTGGAAACAGAAAATGCTTCATGTGGTAATTGGTATATTGTCTTGAATAATTTGATACTTGGCAATTGTTTTGCTCAAATAGATCATGTTTAAGCTCTTGCATCATGTACTTTGCACCTATTAATGAAGAACTACCATAGAGCTTGTTGAAATTTGGTTTGCATGATTGGTCTCTCTAAAGTCTAGATATTTTCTGGTGAGGTGTTTGAACAACAAGGAAGACAGTGTAGAGTCTTATAATGCTTGCAATATGTTCTTATGTAAGTTTTGCTGTACCGGTTCATACTTGTGTTTGCTTCAAACAACCTTGCTAGCCAAAGCCTTGTACTGAGAGGGAATACTTCTCGTGCATCCAAATCCTTGAGCCAAAAACTATGCCATTTGTGTCCACTATACCTACCTACTATGTGGCATTTCTCTGCCATTCCAAAGTAAATTACTTGAGTGCTACCTTTAAAATTTCATTCTTTGTCTTTGCAATATATAGCTCATGGGAAAATAGCCTTAAAAACTATTGTGGTAAAGAATATGTAGCTTATGTATCTTATTTCTTATAAGTTGCTTGTTGAGCGGTAACCATGTTTCTGGGGACGCCATCAACTACTACACCTTTGTTGAATATCATGTGAGTTGCTATGCATGTTCGTCTTGTCTGAAGTAAGGGTGATTTATCATGATCAAATGGTTTTAGTATGCATATTGTTAGAGAAGAACATTGGGCCGCTAACTAAAGCCATGGATCATGGTGGAAGTTTCAGTTTGGACATTAATCCTCAATCTCTTATGAGAATATTATCTGTTGTTGAATGCTTATGCATTAAATAGGAGTCTATTATGTTGTCCCGGTATGGATGTCCTTAGTTGAGATCTATCAAAAACGAGAAATCAAATGCGATCTATCTCCTTGGACCTTTGTACAGGCGGCATAGAGGTACCCCTTTGTGACACTTGGTTGAAACATATGCTATGCAATGATAATCCATGTGAATCCAAGCTAATTAGGACAAGGTGCGAGCACTATTGATATTCTATGCATGAGGCTTGCAACTTATAGGATGTCTTATGCATAACACATATGAATTATTACTACCGTTGACAAAATTGTTTCTATGTTTTCAAAATAAAAGCTCTAGCACAAAAATAGTAATCCATGCTTCCCTCTGCGAAGGGCCTTTCTTTTACTTTATGTTCAGTCAGTCTACCTACTTCTTTCTATCTTAGAAGCAAACACTTGTGTCAACTATGTGCATTGATTCCTACATACTTGCTTATTTGCATTCATCATATTACTTTGTGTTGACAATTATCCATGAGATATACATGTTGAAGTTGAAAGCAACCGCTGAAACTTATATCTTCCTTTGTGTTGCTTCAAAACTTTCTACTAAGAATTTATTGCTTTATGAGTTAACTCCTATGCAAGTCTTATTGATGCTTGTCTTGAAAGTACTATTCATGAAAAGTCTTTGCTATATGATTCAGTTGTTTAGTCATTGTCTTTACCATTGCTTCGAATCACTACATCTCATATGCTTTACAATAGTATTGATCAAGATTATGATAGCATGTCACTTCAGAAATTATACTTGTTATCGTTTACCTACTCGAGGGCGAGTAGGAACTAAGCTTGGGGATGCTTGATACGTCTCAAACGTATCTATAATTTCTTATGTTTCATGCTAGTTTTATGACAATACTCACATGTTTTATACACACTTTACATCATTATTATGCATTTTCCGGCACTAACCTATTAACGAGATGTCGAAGCGCCAGTCCTGTTTGTGCTGTTTTTGGTTTCAGAAATCCTACACAGGAAATATTCTCGGAATTGGATGAAACGAAAGCCCAGGGTCTTATTTTTCCACGGAGCTTCCAGAAGACCGAAGAGGATACAAAGCGGGGGCCACGAGGCGCTGTAACCATAGGGCGGCGCGGCCAGCATGGGGCCCGCGCCGGCCTATGGTGTGGGGCCCCTGTGCCACCTCCGACTCTGCCCTTCCGCCTACTTAAACTCTCCGTCGCGAAAACCCTATTACCGAGAGCCACGATACGGAAAAAGTTCTAGAGACGCCGCCGCCAATCCGAAGGTGGACTTTTTAGGCATAGATGCATGCTGGATAGCGGTCTATGTAATTTGTTGTAATGCCCTAAATCTCATATTAGTCATCATGATATGTATGTGCATTGTTATGCCCTCTCTATTTGTCAATTGCCCAACTGTAATTTATTCACCCAACATGCTATTTCTTATTATAGAGACACCACTAGTGAACTGTGGACCCCGGTCCATTATTTTACATCTGAATACAATCTACTGCAATCATTGTTCTCTGCTGCTCATTGCAAACAAACATCATTTTCCACACCATACATTTAATCCTTTGTTTACAGCAAGCCGGTGAGATTGACAATCACTGTTACGTTGGGGCAAAGTATTTTGATTGTGTTGTGCAGGTTCCACGTTGGCGCCGGAATCCCTAGTGTTGCGCCGCACTACACTCCTCCGCCAACAACCTTCACGTGGCCTTCATCTCCTACTGGTTCGATAAACCTTGGTTTCTTACTGAGGGAAACTTGCTGCTGCACGCATCACACCTTCCACTTGGGATTCCCAACGGGCGTGTGCTTTACGCGTCATCACATGCCATCCAATGAGGTATCAAATGCATACGTGGAAAGGAGCGAATTCACCTCTTGGTGTATGGCTTGGGCTCGAGCTCGTGTCATTGGGCCACGAGGAGGGCTTGTCGGTCTTGAGGAGGAGGTGTCCAAAGATCATATGGGTTTTGATACCATATGATATGGGCTAAGCCCAAGGGTGTGCCCGATCTTCACGGATTTGGGTGGAATTCGTGGGGGAGGTGGAAGAACGCGATGAACACGAAGAACGCGAAGGGGAATCGTGGGATACAAACTCACACACACACAAATCGGTTTGTCCTCGTCGGCCCGAACCACCAACTCGATAGAAGTTGCAGGAAAAGACTTTTCGGTAGAAGTCCCGCAAAAAGATCTACGAATCGAAATCCTATAGATCTAGAAGGGTGAAAAGACAAAAATCGATAGAAGTGCAAGCAAAAAACCCAAAAGGTAGAAGTGCAAGCAAAAAACCAAGATTGGTAGAAGTCACCAAAGAGACCACTAAGATTCGATAAGGAGCCCGCGTGGTACAAGATCTAGGATCTAGGGTAGGGGTTTCCCACAAGGGGCAAGAGCAAAGCTCAGGTTTAATTTCACATCAAGTCTAATCTCAGATCTGAGCCAACAAGGCTATTTATAGTTGGTGGGGCGAAGGGGTAAGTTGCATGCTGAAAAGTACTGTTTGTGCGGAAAGTCGAGCAGGCGGAAGTTCCTGTCGTCCTGGACGGAAGTTCCGGCTGGATTCCCTTTACTGGGGCTGGACAACATCTTGGAGGCATCTGGGCGGAAGTTCCGGTCCTAGAGGCCGGAAGTTCCGGTCGGGGCGGAAGTTCCGACCAACTTCCGGCCTAGTTCCGGAAATGGTCGTTTTCTTTGCAGAACTATCTAGTGTTGTTTTGGCGCAATTTCGGAACTAGGACGGAACTTGGGCGGAAGTTCCGGTGGCCGGAAGTTCCGGGTCGCTCGGGGCGGAAGTTCCGGCTGGATGCTTTTTCCTGGGCGCTGGAGGGCATCTGGGAGGCATCTGGCCGGAAGTTCCGGTCCTGGGGGCGGAAGTTCCGGCTAGAGCGCTGGGTCTCCATCTTCTTCATTTTCAGCTCCATCTTCCTTGGCTTGGTCTCCATGACTCGCTTCTTGACCGATGTACCTGATTGAACACAAGGTATTGCATGAAGTAGCATGCCATCAAATGATGTATCAAATGCATACGTGGAAATGAGCGAATTCACCTCTTGGTGTATGGCTTGGGCTCGAGCTCGTGTCATTGGGCCACGAGGAGGGCTTGTCGGTCTTGATGTAGTGTCGTCCTTGGGTAGGGCTACATCACTTCACGTTCATCCACCTCCCCGCGAACCCCCCTTCGCAATCACACTCCCACGGGTCAATTCGTGAGATCGGGCAACCCACACGGACTCAGCCCGCATCATGGACTCATCGTCGGACACGGCCGCCGGGAGGACAAAACCCTAGTCGCCTAGGGGAAAAACAACATTGCTCTCTCCCGTGGTCTCCAAGCTCATTCAGTTGTTGGTATAGTTCTTGGGGAAATTCTACTTTTACCACGCTAGTTTTTGCCTATTTTTTCCACTATATTTCGGCATTTGGTATTTTCCGTTGGTCGTGGTTATGCATTGTTTTTCCCTTTGCGGGCAAAAATAAAATAAAAATGGTGACATTTATTTTCCTTGTTATTTTGTTATTGTTGTTTCGCCTTTTCTTTTGTGTCCCTCAGTTGGGACATGGGCAAAATCAAAATGTTAAAATTTAGAGTGAGAAAAACAAATGGCCAATAAGTAGTGTGGCAAAATAACTCGTCCGAAAAATAGTCATAAATATTTTCGATCCCAAACCCGTGTCTCCATGTTTTTCTCCCCAGTCCCGAGTCCGGAGTCATCGTGTATCCCGCTCCTCCTGATCCCGGGATGTCCTTGCCGAGACCTCGACGTCGGCCGCTATGACTTCCACCTCCTCCTGGTTCTCCGGCATCACTCGCGCCGTATCCGGCAATCCCACCTCCTCCTCAGCCATGCCTCCCGCCGGTGGCGTCGCTTCTGCCCCCGCCTCCCTCCCCGACGCTCCCGCCGCCGTGGGCGGCAAGGGTGGCGTTGTTGCCTCTGTAGCCACCGCAGGCGCAGGCGCGCGCAAGAAGCAGCTCCAGGGCTCTCTGTTCAAGTATGGGCCCAAGTCCGCTCAGGTACGGTCCTATCGCTCTCTCATCTGTGAAGCCTCTCGTCGTCGCTTTCGGCGGCGATCTAGGGGGCGCAGCGTGGGAATTATGCGGGATCTTCCCCAGTTCGAGATGCGCGATCTCCCCTTTGGACTTGGAGTATCTTGCTTTTGCTCGTGGGGCTCAACGTCTCACTGATCGTGTGGTTCTTCGAGTCTAGTAGAAAAAGGAAGGTTGTTTCACGACCACAAAGACTGGTGATTTTGCTTTAGAGGGTTGCTTTTGGCGCCCCCAACTGGTCATTATGTTGTTTTTTCTGAACTAATTTCTTTTGCTGATGTTGCACGGGTGTGCCTTTTCTTGATTGTCTCTTAGTCTCTTTGTTATTTGCCGTGGTAGAAAGCCTACTCGGTATACAATGTAGAACCTGGAAGCCTATGCTGCTTTTCTTGTGCTTATCTATTCTTCCTTTTATCTTAAAAATATGTGATGACTAGGTTATTATTCCAGTACAATGCTTTGTGTTCATTATTTTAGTAATTGACGCAAGGGCCGCAATGAGGTGATCAGCCACATAATACATTTAGCTTTCTCTATATTCGGACTGCTATATTAGATGATGAACTCGATGGTGATGTCGATGAATATGGTGGAAGATAACTTGTTTGATGCTGTCGGTCTCTCTCGATTGATCCCTGCAGCCAATGCAACAACCCTGCAAGATATTCGCAACTCCACACATTTGCGCAAGTAGCTATCGACCACGAAGCAGTTAAATTGCAATCTTCTAATCCCCAATGAAACAACAAATCACACAAACTTCAGTAGCATAAAAATCCATATCGAAACGAATTGCAGAGTGTATAATTTCAGAGAGTTGCAATATGTCTGGAAACTAGGGTTTTGTTTAAGCATGGTCTAAACCTAATTTGGGAATGTCCCATGGACTTCTATGTAGACGTTCCGGACGACAAGGGGTCGAAATAGTTGGATACGAACCGACCCAGAATGGGTTTCGGTCGGACTGGCTCGCAGGCTGGGCTGCAATGCCGTAGGGGTACGGCGGTAGTACCGCAGCTCATGGGCGGCAGTGTCGCTGGGGTTGGCGGCGGCAGTGCCGCTGGCTTCGGGCGACAGTTCCGCTGCCTGTGGCGGCAGCGCCGCTAGTGATGTGGCGGCAGTGCAGCTGGGACCTTCCTCTGACGCGCTTGCCTCCCTCTCCTCCTCCGCGCATCCGTGGAATGTCTTCACGTCCATCACCTTGTGTAGCTCCTCTTCTTCCCGTGCAACGCTGGAATCTCCCTTGTACCTGATCATACATAGATGCAAAGACTTAGGTAGTATAAAGTTCTCAACATGTACATCAGCGGTATCGTTTAGGAGTGAATTCACATGTTGTTCTAGTAGCTTCACACGAGCCCTTGTAATGGGTCCAATCCTAACTTCATTGGACTTGAGGTTCACAGCAACATCTTGATCATCATGAAGTGGCAAAGATAGTAGTTTAGTAGGGATGTCCTCATCATATATTGGCGGTCACAACCTTCAAGAAGATAAATCCTGTACAATGGAGATCTGGTAGGGGATAAAAGACTGGTTGTAAACATCCTGCAGATGGTGAATACCTTTTTTGATATCTGGCAATGTCTACTTGAAGTCCCTCGGAAGCTTTTATTTTTTTATATTACACTATCTTATTTTCAATTATACCTGAATTTTCTTTGAACAATAAATTATTTAGGTTTCTCGATACCCCTCATCATATTCTGATTTGAATTATTGCACAAAAGACTCCATAGGTTGTGTGACGTTTTTTCTTAATGCTGCAGCGTTTGTGCAATGAGTAAGTTTATCTCCCCTCTTGCAGGTTGCATTCCGAACGGGTGATTTTAACCATCAGGTGATATTCATTGGTGGTTTGACAGATGGTCTCTTAGCAACTGAGTAAGTTACTTTTTTTAAAAAAATTCTCACGTACACTCAGCCGCTCTTATTAGTTATAATTTTGTTAAATATTTATCGTAGTATTCACCCTCTGAAACATTTACCCCCAAAATGATAACATATCGGTGATTGGAAGTTTGGCACACGTATGAACTTTCCCAAATCTGGAAATAATGCAGGGACCTAAAATTTCCACATAATGAAGTCACTAAGAGATATACAGATTATGAATATGCTTTGAGCTCTTGAGCTTCGAACTAAATTCCAATTCCTGCATTGTTCCCAGTTGTTGACTTATGAGTATATTACAATGTGGAGGCATTCTAACAAAATCATTGGCTACAAGGGTAGCAGCCAGCAATACCATGTTGTCATTGGCTCCATGTCAATTGTTAAGTGTGGATACATCCTTATAATTGGAAACACTGTTCTTCTAATTTTGCTTTCTTCCTTGTGTTTTACTCTGTTCACCTCTGTTAGTCTTGGTAGCGATAAATATATGATTTTGTTTTCTTAATTAGTAATTCCACTGCTGTCTGTCGCTGCCTGGCAAGCATAGTCATGTTATGCTAGGCTGTATTGGTTCTGTTAGTGTTGGTGTAGAGCTGGCTTAAAATCATGTCATTTCAGAAGTATGTTTCAGCGTATTAATAATTATCGTCGCTGATAACTGCACCTCAAGGTCTCAACTGAACTATTCAATGCAATGGGCAAACTACCGTTGAATTCTGTCTTTGTTGGTCATTTTGAGGATTCAATAAGCTTAGCATCCTTTACTTATCTCTTGGATGATTGGATCATGGCATGTATGGTATATTTGATAGTTGGCCTTTCAAAACTGGCCTGATCTAAATGCTGCCTTCTAACTACTAAAAATTCTTTGTTTGATGTTTACATTGTCTAAACTTTTGATGCAAAGTAGGTGTTGCTCAGGGTGCTAGAAATTCCAAGCATCGCACATGGTATCCCTTGCCTAACCAAACAAAATTATTAAAATAAACGTTTGTCTCAAAGGACAGAAATCTCTTGGAGTGAGACCGCCTCAAAACCACGACAAAGGTGTTCGATAATTTAGGCATGTCTGACTTATCTGTTTTATTTAGGTGGGTGTTCGATAATTTAGGCATGTCTGACTTATCTGTTTTATTTAGGTGTTAGAAAATTTAACCTTGAATATTTAGGTATAGATTGAATTTGGATTTTATAGTGCTAATTCATTTCTAAAATTTAACAGCTACTTGGAACCACTGTCAGTTGCATTGGAGGTTGAGAAATGGTCACTTGTCCAACCATTACTTTCTTCATCCTATATTGGATACGGAATTTCCAGCTTGGAGCAAGTATGTTATTTAATCATAACACCAGCTTGTTCATCCTTATACCAAATAGAAGAGTATGCAGCATATCAGTTAATAGACGAATAGCATTGAGAGGTTCGTATGATTGCATGATAAAAGAGTATCTGTGGCTGTGAAGAATAGGCTGCGTGTTCTAAAACCTTTTGTTGCTCGTGTAGTATTCGGATATTATTAATTGCATTTGGAATCATGTGAAGGAGTTGCTTCTTAAGTTATGCACAACATGTTTTTGCTTTAAAGTTAATTCGTTATAGCAAAATTTAAGACTAAAAACATTGTCTATAAAAGAATTGAATTACAAGGTTGACTTAAACAATTTGCATGCATGCATCTAAGTAACACCAGCTTGTTCATCCTTATACCAAATAGAAGAGTATGCAGCATATCAGTTAATAGACGAAGAGGTTCTTATGATTGCATGATAAAAGAGTATCTGTGGCTGTGAAGAATAGGCTGCGTGTTCTAAAACCTTTTGTTACTCGTGTAGTATTCGGATATTATTAATTGCATTTTGAATCATGTGAAGGAGTTGCTTCTTAAGTTATGCACAACATGTTTTTGCTTTAAAGTTAATTCGTTATAGCAAAATTTAAGACTACAAACATTGTCTAAAAAAGAATTGAATTACAAGGTTGACTTAAACAATTTGCATGCATCTAAATAACTGGAAAAAGCGTAAAGTATTTTGAGCCAATGCCAGGATTTAGTGCACACAATTTTAAATACTTTGGCAATGCTGGGTAACATGGGCCTACTTATGAGCTGTTTCTTAAAATAGTAAAAGTATATACATAATGCAATTACATGCAGTATGCTCAAGGACTTGTCTGCTATTCCCTTTGTCCCAATTTATGTGGTGTCCTCGTATTTTGTGATTTAACTTTAACCATTGATGATGATTAGACCAATATATGATTAATGTGAATTGAAAATTATACCATTGGAATTTATGTTCTTATACGATTCATTGGTATGATTTTCGTGGCATATAGCCCATGTTTCATTGGTCAAACTGAATGTTAAACTGGAACCCACCTGAAGTGTGATGGAGGGAATATTTCTAGAATATGGGTTGAATATGAATTTCAGTAGAACCCTAGGCAGGAAATTTGAAAAAAATGGGAAGTGTGAACCTTAGGTAGAATGTTCCATGGTCTTGTTTGCAGTAGAAGATGTCTTTGTATGTGTTTCTACCTTTTATTTCATATTCCTGGAAGTTGATTGATGACTGAAGTATTCTTTATGTTAAATAAACTTTATATGACAGTTTTTTTTATTTTTATTTTGAGGGAAAACTTTATATGACAGTTATGTTGGTGACGGACTGCATCATTCATCAAACCTTCTGATTTACCTTTTACCTTTTTTTGTGCAATATATCTATACCTAATAATAAAGGGAGAAGTGTTTCCCTGGTTTTGTTCGTTTGTTTCGGTTGTCTGTCCTATGTTTCTTTCACCCGGTCCTTCTTTGTCTGTCGATCGCTAGAGTTGAGTTCGGAGCGGTGGCCACTCCTCCATCCGTATGTGAGAAGAATTCTGTTCTTAGCCAGAGCCGATCAACGGGCATGTTTCTAGCGCCCACGCCCTGGTTCCATTATATAAACGTCACATCGAGGGCAAAGGTGAGATCAAGGAAACATGATTCCTTGGCCACCACGAAAAATACACAAATACTTGCCCTATAATCCTCCATTATCGATCGAATAAGCAAATTTTGAAGCCATGGCGGTTATTGGATTTCTCCTCCCCCTGGCGAGATTTCAGCGACGGCCACAATGAGCCGCTGTGGTGATGCGCTCCCTACGGAGTAGGGGGGCGATCCTGGTCGTGCAAGAGTCCACGGGCGACCCAGCGGTCCAGCCGAAGCGCGCATCCTGAATCGACGGTGTGAGGTATGCCAAGCTGCGACTCAACGACCGCATCCTAGAAACACAATGGAGATTAAAGAAGTGCGCAGCAGCCGTTCGTGTGTGTACGCCCTCTTTGGTTATCGATTCATCCATCATGACTACACATGACGAATCAAGTCCATCAATTGATTGAGGATGACAATCTAGGTGTTGCTGCTGCTACTAACCAAACAGTTTATGGTTGACCTCAGCTTGGCTGCAGCTTTCCAAGAGCATGATAGAAGTTCAGTCCAGCTGCCGGCGAGGGAACGTGTCCAAGTTTGCCCCAGGCAGCACATAGGTGCTGGCGAGGTTTGCGACGTTGGCCTACAGGTCGCAGGCTCTTCCGACCATGGTGTCTGCTTTCACCCCAATCAACTTCACGGCGGTGACGTTGTGCCGACAGGCTAGACCAGGAGGGAGAACAGGAGGTCGACACGTCCTTGGTCGCTTCCACGAACAGCACACGCTGCGCCTTGGTTTTAACCTGAAGCTTCAGGCAATCAGGCTCATCGGCGACACACGCTGTATTGATTAGTACTTCTGATGGATTATCTTGGAGTGTGAATTGGAGCTCAGCTCACCCTTGGTTAAGACTTCAGAAACTAGTCGTCACTACCAGATCTCTCGCAATGGAAGATCAGTGATTCTGTGACTCTACCCTATGTTGTGTAGAACAGCTGTCATCCGGTTTAGCTTGTCCGTGTTGCAGCAGCAATGCCAACAGTATTGCAGTCTAGAATTCACAACTCCAGGCCCTGGCGTGGTGCAACAATTGACAAGCACGCCGACCGCATGCGAGCGTAGTTATTTCTGCTTGTCTGATGGATGGTGAGGCCGTGAGGGCCATGCATCCGAATCTGGCAATGCATTATGCCTGCATCGATGGGCTTGTAGTAAGTTGTATTGTCCTGTTTCTACTTCTCCTTTAGAAACGGTTGTTCTCTTTCTTTAATTGATCAAATGCTGGTTCTCTATTATCCAAGTGCCAATGAATATATACGGGAATATAATTCTTTAATAGACCTCCTGAGTGAATGTCTGCTAAATCATGTCTTTTCAGTTTATTATGTAGTTGTAAGTTGCTGACAATTTCTACAATTTCGGACATGTATGAAACCCTTTGGCTGACACTCCTCACTGTCTCATATAACTGAGAAAAGCATTCCAAGTTGTTCCTTGAAGGTTATTGAAAATGATTGAGTCAGAGAACCATACAGATTACCCATACATATTTAAAAGTTATTGCGTCATATCGAAAATTTCCTAGAGACTACTAAACTATCCTTTTGCACTAGAATAAGGAATACATTTTATTACGGAAGTCAATATTTGTACAAATCCACCTCTTATTTTCTCCGCACATGATCCCTTTCAATCTTCCAACGCCGCCAAGCTTGCGACCTTGCTGTCTTCGTCAATCCGCCACTACCAACCAGCGCCCTATTCCTCGAGTACGAAGGCCCACCGGTACTCTCATAAGGGCTCCTAAACTGAGTCGTATTTGTTTCTTCTGGTGCAACGCGCGGGCACTTTTGCTAGTATTCCTTATATATATCACCAATTTTGTTGTGTGACTTAGGAATTTTTGAATGATTTTTTTCCTTTCCTTATCGCCGTTTCTTGTTTCTTGATTTATTGTATATATTGATTGCATTTTGTATTTTGCAAGGACGCATTGGAACTTGATCAGCTCATTAGCTACTTGATAAATAAAGAAAATTCTGAAGGAGTAATATTGCTCGGTCACAGCACTGGTTGCCAGGTATGCTGTGACAACTTCACTAACATACTGCACTATTCTACGGTCTCCGATGTGAAATAATATAGACACTTCTATGGATGTCAGGATATCGTGCATTACATGCGGACAAACTTTGCATGTTCCAAAGCTGTTTCCGGGGTAATTTTGCAGGTATTTCCTCCTGCCCATATTCTTGTACTTGAAGTGTCGTGTAAGGATAACTTTATTATTCTGAATGTAATGTATCACATGCAATTTGCACCCCTAATGACAGAATCAACTGGTCAACTTTGTAACGGCATTGATAAGAAACTGTTTTTTGAAATTAATTTAACGGCTTAATGCTATTTTGATACAACTTCTATGATAATCTGCTCCTTAGGCCCCAGTAAGTGACAGGGAGTATAGGGCAACTCTTCCAGAAACAGCAGAAATGATAGACCTGGCAGCGAAAATGATCAGTGAGGGCCGTGGAATGGATTTAATGCCGAGAGAAGCAAATTCAGATGCTCCAATTACTGCATACAGGTACCGATTTCACGCTCAAATTACACACATAAATAGTTACAGTACTGCGCACAAGTACTTCTGTTTTGATCAAGGTTCAAGAAAGCGTTATGCGTAATCGGTGCGGTGACCTTCCGGTTAGCGCTTCAGCGTGCATAAGCGGCGCTTTTCCCCTCTTTTTTCTGCTTTTTTCTGCTTAAGCGCTTATGCAATCGATGCGGAAGGCCTCCGCATTACGCTTTAGCGCGCATAAGCGATGCTTTTTTCCGCTTTCCCGAACCTTGGTTTTGATGATAGTTATAATTGTCATGCTCAAAAACTGCGTAGAGTTAGATGAGGAGTATAATGTGGAGTATACTATGAGTCTATGACTGATCATGTTATATTTAGGGCATGCCCTATGCGGAAATAAGCCCAGCCATGAGGGCCTTATGCCAGCTAATCTACATTAGGGCTGACCTCGCTAAAGGGTAACATCAGCCTTGTGGCTTGGTAACAGGGAATAGAAAATGAAATGTCTATTTCCTACCTACTCCAACTACCACAGCACAAGAAAGACAACTAGAGAGGATGTTGCTGCGGTCATTGCAATCGCCGTCGGTACCCGGAGGAGCACTGCAGGGATCACTGGATCTTACGACCCGGGGCCTAGTCAAGCAGCAGTGACTGAAGCAAAGGCCTTGCTGGCATAGTGCTAGGCCTGAAGATGTCTGCAAGCTCCTCTCTCCCTCACCACTGCAAGCTTGGTCCCAGAAGATGGCCAGAGCAGCAGCGTGGAACAAGCAGAATCTAATGGATGTAAAAGCTGGAGAATCAGCCAGATGATGCAGCAGTTTAAGGATTTCCCCAGTGGCAGGAGCTGCAGAGCTTCTTGAAAATGATGAAAACGAGCCACCAAAATAACTGGTACTTGAACCTCCAGGGTGCTTGAGAGGAAGGTCACCTCGAACAGTAGTACAGTATATGGCTCCACATTTTCATTCTTGGAATAATAGGTGCAACGAAGACAGCCACCACATGCACCTATAGAAGTTGCAGCAGAAACTGAAGCACCACCCGCCTGAAATGACAGACATGGTGGCAGATAAGCATGGTGAAGTCAGGGAGTAGACACCATGCCTGACGAAGCACATGAATAAGACATCATTGCACCATTTATTTTTCCTGGTTTACAATGTGAAGGATCTAAAAACTGCTGTCTCCTAAAAGAAACAAAGTGCTTGCCCTCTGAGAGGGGTAGAGATCGTGACCAGCTAAGCGGGTGGGAAACTGGTAGCAGGGCCCACCTTTCAAGCTGCAGCTCGAGGATGCCACATCCCTTCAGGCTCCAAAAGGAGAATCTGGCGAAACATCCCTTCAGGCTCCAAAAGCAGAGTCTGGCGAAACTGTCCTGGTCCTGCTCAAGGAGAGTCGGAGGCTGGACGGCACTCGGAATGAGGGCAGGGTCCGCTGTGTCCTGGTCCCGCGCAAGGAGAGGCTGGACATCACTCGGAGTGTCATGTTGATGAATTAAGAGTGTCAGTCCAAGGTTGAGTACTTCTTGTTGGTTCCATGACCATGCGACATGAAAAATGTATCAAGATCTTAGAAAGCTAAGCAACATGTGGATAAAAGATGAAACGGTTGTCAACATTGAAACTCGAGCCTGGAGAACAAACACCCAATGACTAAATTACAGTGTACCAAACATAGTTTCCTAGAATTTTTTCATGCAATATATCCTTTTGTTGGATATGTTTTATCTTATTGGGTGTATCTGGCAGCATATCTGCTTGTATTGTTTGATAGTTGATGTGATCTTCATAAGGATTTTTTCCATTCAGTTCCATTCTAATGCATAGATACAAAATGTGTAGGTTCCACTCCCTTTGCGCATACATGGGTGATGATGACATGTTCAGTTCTGATCTTAGCGAAGACCAGCTGAGGCAGAGACTTGGTCATATGTCAATCACTCAGTGCCAGGTATAATTCCTCTTTTCTAGTTGGCCATGTTAAATCACTTAATAACATCCATTTCTTGAGTGATTTCATTGCCCAGGAATGATGATAGGTATGATGTGCAGGATTTTCATTCCCTTCTGATGGCAGGGAACACCTTGTCATTCTTTCATGGTCCTTTGACCTTAATTTGATGCTGATCAACAGTTTTCACCATTCATAGGTTTTCGCAAAAAAAAAAAAAAATTAAAGAACATGACACCCTATGAAATTACCCCTATGAAATTACACAATCTGTATGTCACTGACTTGTTATGTACGATGACATTATCTGGGGCTTCAAATCACCTGACTTGTTGATAGATAAACAACACAAATATAGACATAGTGCTGTCTTTGAAACGCTTCACGAGTTATGGATAAGAAGTCTCTTCAGAATAACAACTAGTCATCTGCTAAAGAAACATTTCACCAAGTACTGAACATTAGATTATCTTGCAAAGTTGGATGCTTCCATTTATATTGGTATCAGGTACATGTACAGATTCCTAAGATGAAGGTACATTTAAGATAATTGAAATTAAGCTGCATCTGGATGAAAACAGTTATGAGCCAGCATAACATATATCTGATAAATTGATTCATGGGCTCACTGCATGATGTCAATTTTAGTGTGCACTGCAAAGTGCAAGCAATGACTTACTTTTCTTCGTGTCGTTTGTGGGCATTATGAACTTAGTTCAGTTTCTGACTTCCTGTGGCTGCTGAATTTTCTAACTTCCAAGTGTTTTGTCTGCAGGTTATTTTCTCAATGGGGGATGAGTATGTCCCAGAATATGTCAATAAGGAGGCACTCATAGACAGGTAGAAACCCAAATTGAGCAAATGGGGATTCAGTATGATATCATACTCAAGTTGCATGTTTCACTGCAGACTATGTTGGGCACTCGGAGGTGCAGAGAAAGTTCAAATAGAATGGGGAGACCATGCCCTCTCCAACAGGGTGCAAGAGGCAGTTCGGGCCATTTTAGATTTTGTTAAGAGGGAGGGGCCCAAAGGATGGGACGATCCATGGAGCTAGAAATAGCAAGTCATATGCAACTAGTCGATCTTTACCCCGTAAAATATATTTTTTGCAGTTTTTTCTGATTTATTTACATGGTCCAGTGTTCTGTGTATAATATTCTGATTAATTTAATTTTATCACCTCAACCCTTGTCTTATACAACTTGATTCTCTATCCTGTTAATGTGTGAACATTAAGGCACACTATCTGAAAGCTGCAAATCGTAGTGCTAGTATTTCTCAAATGTTGTTGTTTGTTGAGTCGCCATGATCTTGTAGATAAATACAGGTGCCACAGTTCATCATGAATAAATGCATTAAATGCAATGTCACCACGTGCAATTTTATATGTTAATACAGCGTGACGGGGTTGTGTGTCATATCTGGTGTATGCGCTGCGTAATTGTAAGTGCTCAAGTATATTGGGTTGTGAGCCCATTGCTTTGTGAGTGCATTGGGGCCTCACTGGGTCTAGATTCATGATAGCAACATGTCCGTACCAATCCCAGTTCTGTGCAAAACCTGCACGTGTTGAGATTCCTGATATGAGCGTGGGGATGATTTTGGTAACCGTGGCCGTGGGTCCTCTCCGAAAATGGATTTTCCCAAGTTCGAGGGGGATAATCCTAGGGTTTGGCAGCAAGATTGCGAAAGCGAAACCTATTTTGGGTTGTATCATGTTTCAGATAGTTTGTTATAGGTAGATTAGATTATTTGTGTGTGTGTGTCCGTGGGTTGGAAGAGGGGGGGTGGGGGGTGGGGGGGGGGGTAGGTTAGTTCATGAGAAGTTTTGAAAAAATATTCGGATGCCAGGCATGCTCTGTTCAAGAGTATTGTCATGAAGTTGAAGTCTTTTGTGAGGGATTCTACTCCTTGTGGGTTTTTTTCTTGCAATTCCATTGGGTTGGTGTATCGGGCCAACGAAGAACAACCGGTTGTGTGTATGTGTGTGTGTGTGTGTGTGTGTGTGTGTGTGTGTTGCGTTTGTATCTTCGATCCACCCCGCTTTCCACCCGTGTTCTTCGCGTTCCTCCACCTCCCCCACGAATCCCATCCAAATCCGTGAAGATCGGGCCTCCCCTAGGGCTTAGCCCTTATCATATGGTATCAAGAGCTCCTTGGTTGCCACAATTTGACACCCACACCCCCAAAAATTTTCTTTAGAAAATTTTCGAAAATCCAAAAAAATAGCCTCAAATTGGCCTTGGTTGGATCTCGCGATTTGTTGAGTTTTTGGTGGTTTTGTTCCACTAGAAACTTGTCTTTGGTGTTGATCTACAATTCCCCCACCTTTCCACAACTTCTAGTGCCAAATTTTCCGCGAATTCGAAGATTTTCGGCCCGGATTTCCGTCCAAATCGATGAACAGCCCGCAGATCTGATTGCGACCGGAAGTTCCGCCCGGCAGGACCGGAAGTTCCGCCCCCAGACACCGGAAGTTTCTCCTGACCGAAATTTTCACAGCTAACTTCGTTTTTTTGCATTGGTGCTATCCCTTTTGTGTTTGGACTTCGGTTTGAGTACCATTACAACTACCACAAAGCTTCCGCAACATCGACAATGACGATGGCACCCCGAGGATCCAAGCGGTTCATTTGACACCTCCACCACCATAGCAAGTTCAAGATCGTCGGCCACCAACATCAAGTGGTATAACTTGCCTCCTAACTTGTAGCCCTAGCCTCTTTTACGTACCTTTCCTATCGAGAGTGGTTTTCTAGTGTTGCGAAGCATTGCGCAAGCGTCCCGACCGTGAGGGTGTGCGTGTGTTGAGCAAAGATATGAAGCAAGCTCGTTGTGAAAAGATAAGCAAAACAAGTGTGACATACTTACATAGATAGTAATATCCTTACATGGTGAGAAAAAGAAAGAAAAATACAAAAAGAAAAAAGTGTGTGAGTGACACCTATACACAAAAGAGTCCAAATCTTCTAAGCAAAAGAGAGAAAAGAGAAGAGAGGCGTCTTGCGCAAATCTTGTTGCTTCTCAATTTTGCAACCAAGCCACGGTCTCTCTTGCGTTAGCGTGACACCGAGCTAGTAGTCTTCGTTAGGACTAATTTTGTTCGTGCTCATTTTCCTAAGTCGCGCTAACCCCATTTTGTTCCACGCGTGTGTTCCACATTGTGTATGCCTTTTGTGATCACCGCTTTTGACTTGTGCCTTTTGGATCTTACCCACTTTTGACAATAGAATTTTCGTTTGGTTCTTCCATTTGGCTTTCCACATCCATACCTAACACCATATAGAGTTTTGTTTTTGTGTGTGTAACCGGTTGTTCCTCATCTTGATACACCTTTTGTTGTGAGTATTTGACTTACTTGTGAGTTTTCCTCTAACCCCACAACATAGTTCTTGTTTTAGTTGTAACCATGTCTAGTGGAGAGGGGAACCAACTACCAATGACACGGCACCAACATTGGATAGCTACTCTAGCCGTCAACAAGAGTATCCATGACCTCACGACAAGGATCGATGAGACCGTCGCACGCAATGAAGAACGAGCTCAAGTGCAAAGAAGGGACCTCAATGTCCAAGTGCAAGACATCCATGACAAGCTTGATGCTCAAGGCCATGATATGAGGGCAGCACTCGCTACTCAAGGTCAACAAAACATGAAGAGCATGAGAAGGCAAGAAGAAAGGTTGGCACGCCTTGAAAAAGCTATTGCCAACATCGCCAACAACCGAAGCCAACACTCAAGGTCTTCCTGCTCTCATAGTTCAAGGCACCGAGCTTCATCTCCGTCTTACCATGCTTCTAATGAAGACCCACACCACCATAATGTGGATGCTCAAGTGCTTCAACAACAAGCTCGAGATGTGGAGCAATCACGTGCTCAACTTGAACAAGAGAGACTACAACAAGCAAATCGCCAAGCTCAATTCCAAGAGGAACAAGAATGTCTTCGTCATGATCAAGCTCTCCTTCATGCACGTGAGCAAGAATGTCTCCGCCATGAGCAAGAGGCACGTCAACAACAAGGGCAACCTCGCCCATCTCAAGTGGCCAATGCTCAAAGGCATCCACAACATGACGCCGAAAAAGAAGTGAACCAAGAACGCCAACTCATCAATATTGATGCTCCTCAAGTTGATGGCGCAAGAAGAAACAATATGGAAAATAGAAGACACAACCCTCTTGATGTAGCCCCACCCAAGGTCGACACTACATCAAGACCGACAAGCCCTCCTCGTGGCCCAATGACACGAGCTGGAGCCCAAGCACTACACCAAGAGGTGAATTCGCTCCTTTCCGCGTACGCATTTGATACCCCTTCGGATGGCGTGCTACTTCAGGCAACTACCCTATGTTCAATCAGGTACATCGACCAAGACACAAGCCATGGAGACCAAGCCAATGGAGAGGGAGCCGGAAATGATGAAGATGGAGCTACAGTGCCCAGGCCGGAACTTCCGCCCCCCAGGAACGGAACTTCCGGCCAGATGCCTTCCAGATGCCTTCTAGCGCCCAGAGAAATGGATCAAGCCGGAACTTCCGCCCACCGGAACTTCCGCCCAAGTTCCGCCCTACTTCCGGAAATGCGCAAAAACGCCCCTGGATGTTACTGCGAGGAAATGGGCAAATTCCGGAACAAGGCCGGAAGTTGGCCGGAACTTCCGGCCCACAAGACCGAAACTTCCGCCCGTGACCGGAACTTCCGCCCAGGACGACCGGAACTTCCGCCCCATCGAACTTCAGCACAACAGCACTTTTCAGCGTGTAACTTATCCCTTCGCCCCCACCTATAAATAGCCTTGTTGGCTCCGATCTGAGATTAGACTTGATGTGAAATTAAACCTGAGCTTAGCTCACCCTTGTGGGAACCCTACCTAGATCTTTGATCTTGTACCCACTCGGGCTCCTTATCGACTCGTGAAGATCTCTTTGGTGACTTCTACCATTTGTTTGATCTTTTGCTTGCACTTCTACCTATTTGGTCTTTTGCTTGCACTTCTATCAACCTTCCGGTCTTTTCACCCTTCTAGATCTCTCGAGCTTCGATTTGTCGATCTCTTTGCGGGACTTCTACCGGAAGGTCTTTTCCTGCAACCTCTATCGAGTTGGTGGTTCGGGCCAACGAGGGAAAACCGATTGTGCGTGTGTGTGTGTTGTATCCCCACGATTCCCCTCGCGTTCTTCGTCTTCATCCACCTCTCCCACGAATTCCACCCAAATCCGTGAAGATCGGGCACATCCTTGGGCTTAGCCCTTATCATATGGTATCAGCAACTCTTTGGTTGCCACGGATTTGACCCCCACAACCCCCAATTCCACCAATTTCGCCCAAAAAATTTTCCAAAAAATTTTCCCAAAAAAATTAGCCCCAAATTGGCCTTGGATCGATCTCGCGATTTGTTGAGTTGTTTGTGGTTTTGGTCCAATAGAAACTTGTATTTGGTGTTGATCTGCAATTCCCCCACCTTCCCACAGCTTTTAGTGCCAAATTTTCCTCGAATTCGAAGGATTTCGGACCGGATTTCCGCCCAAATCGAAGAACAGCCCGCAGATCTGATTGCGACCGGAAGTTCCGCCCGGCAGGACCGGAAGTTCTGCCAGGGACCGGAAGTACCGCCCCTCAGGACCGGAAGTTCCGGCTGGCCGAAATTTTGACAGCAACCTTCGTTTTTCGTTTTGGCACTAACCCCCTTGTGTTTGGACTTCGGTTTGAGTGCCATTTCAGCTACCACAAAGCTTCCGCAAGATCGACAACGACGACAGCACCCCGAGGATCCAAGCGGTTCATTTGACACCTTCCACCACCATAGCAAGTTCAAGATCGTCGGCCACCATCATCAAGTGGTATAACTTGCTCCTAACTTGTAGCCCTAGCCTCTTTTGCGTACCTTTCCTATCGAGATTGGCTTTCTAGTGTTGCGAAGCATTGCGCAAGCGTCCCGACCGTGAGGGTGTGCGTGTATTGAGCAAAGCTTCGAAGCAAGCTCGTGTGAAAAGATAAGCAAAAGGAGTGTGACATACTTACATAGATAGTAGTATCCTTACATAGTGAGAAAAAGAAAGAAAAATACAAAAAGAAAAAGACAAAGTGTGTGAGTGACACCTATACACAAAAGAGTCCAAAGCTTATAAGCAAAAGAGAGAAAAGAGAAGAGAGGCGTCTTGCGCAAATCTTGTTGCTTCTCAATTTTGCAACCAAGCCACGGTCTCTCTTGCGTTAGCGTGACACCGAGCTAGTAGTCTTCGTTAGGACCATTTTGTTCTTACTCATTTTCCAAGTCGCGCTAACCCCATTTTGTCCCACGCGTGTGTTCCTCCTTGTGTATGCCTTTTGTGATCACCGCCTTTGACTTGTGACTTTTGGATCTTACCCACTTTTGACAATAGACTTTTCGTTTGGTTCTTCCATTTGGCTTTCCACATCCATACCTAACACCATATAGAGTTTTGGTTTTGTGTGTGTGCATACATATCGGTTACCCTCCGCCTTGAAACACCTTTTCGATTTTGGTTTGCAAGTTTTGACACTTTTGGTAGTCTTTCCTAACCAACCACCACATAGTTCTTGTTTTAGTTGTAACCATGTCTAGTGGAGAAGGGAACCAACTACCGATGATGCGGCACCAACATTGGATAGCTACTCAAGCCATCCACGCCAAGCTCAATCAATTTGAAGCCATGATCAAGGATACCAACGTCCGCTATGAAGAAAGAGCTCAAGTGCAAAGGATTGACCTCAGCAACCAAGTTCAAGACCTCAATGAGAAGATTGAGACTCAAGGCAATGAGTTGAAGGCAACACTCGCCATACAAGGTCAAGAGACAAGGGAAATGAAGACGGCGTTGGACAATATCCTCCACACACTCAACCGTCAAGAAGATAGAAGACACCACTCAAGGTCTTCACGCTCTCATAGTTCAAGGTCACGAGCTTCTACACCGTCTCACCATGATTCCAATGAAGACCCATGCCACCATAATGTGGATGTTCAAGTGCTTCACCAACAAGCTCTAGAAACGGAGCAAGCTCGACTTCGACTTGTGCAAGAACGTCAACGCCTTGAAGAAGAGCGCCTTCAACAAGAGAATCTCCATGCTCAATTCCAACAAGAGCAAGAACGCCTTCGACGTGATCAAGAGCTAGTTCGAGCAAGGGAACAAGAGCGTCTCCGCAATGAACAACAAGCACTTGAAGAACAAGAAGGGCAACGACAAGTACAAGAAGCTCAAGCTAGAAGACAACGACTTCATGAAGAGGAACAAAGACAAGCACACCTAGAGCGCCAAATCATCAATGTTGTTCATCCTCAATGCCCTCAAGGTCAAGACAATCGCCGCCATCATGATGATCGACCTCATGCTAGAAGACCACCTCCAAGGGCGAGACATGAAGAATCAAGTCATCACCAAGCATCAAGTGAAGAAAGTGTGATGCCTCGACGCTTCCACAACAATGATGATCAAGATGAAGGTCATGGAAGACCACCTCCTCATCAACAACATAGCAACAACAATAGAGATGCTCAAGGTCCACAACATCTACCTCAACAACGTCAAGACCTTGGTGAAGAAAGACCACCTCCTAGACGCAATAACCGCAATGAAGAGGAAATCTTTGGGAAGCTCAAGTTCACCATGCCCAAATTCCACGGAGAGGAAGACCCCGATGCATACTTATCTTGGGTACTCAAGGTTGACAAGATTTTCCGCATACACAACTTCTCCAAAGCAAAGAAAGTGTGATGCAGCCCGACCTTCGGTCTTCACCGCATCATATGCTTCATCGCCAAGATGACACGCAAAGGTGAATCTTCTCCTTTATGCATGCCTACAATCGCCTATGTGGAACGATATACTACTTCATCTCCATCATATCTTGATGATAGGAACTCGACGACAAGTACGGAGGGAAGAGAGGATGCCATGGAGACCCGAGGACGCAAGGCCGATGTCACGGAAGCATGGAAGAGAAGGAGGAAGAAGCGCTGGACGCTCCAGGCCGGAACTTCCGCCCAACATCGCCGGAAGTTCCGCCCAGATGCCCTCAAGATGCCTTCCAGCGCCCAGGAAAAAGGATCCAGCCGGAACTTCCGCCCCAGAGGACCGGAACTTCCGCCCACCGGAACTTCCGCCCAAGTTCCGAAAGTCCGCCAAAACCATACTGGATGTTGCTGCGAGACAATGGCGGAATTCTGGAACAAGGCCGGAACTTGGCCGGAACTTCCGCCCCGACCGGAACTTCCGCCCATGACCGGAACTTCCGCCCCGGATGACCGGAACTTCCGCCCCATCGAACTTCAGCACAACAACACTTTTCAGCGTGTAACTTATCCCTTCGCCCTCACCTATAAATAGCCTTGTTGGCTCAGATCTGAGATTAGACTTGATGTGAAATTAAATCTGAGCTTAGCTCACCCTTGTGGGAACCCTACCTAGATCTTTGATCTTGTACCCACCCGGGCTCCTTATCGACTCGTGAAGATCTCTTTGGTGACTTCTACCGTTTGTTTGATCTTTTGCTTGCACTTCTACCTATTTGGTCTTTTGCTTGCACTTCTATCAACCTTCCGGTCTTTTCACCCTTCTAGATCTTGCGAGCTTCGATTTGTCGATCTCTTTGCGGGACTTCTACCGGAAGGTCTTTTCTCGCAACCTCTATCGAGTTGGTTGTTCGGGCCAACGAGGGAAAACCGATTTGTGTGCGTGTGTGTGTTGTATCCCCACGATTCCCCTACGTGTACTTCATGTTCATCGCATTCATCCACCTCCCCCACGAATTCCACCCAAATCCGTGAAGATCGGGCACACCCTTGGGCTTAGCCCTTATCATATGGTATCAGCAGCTCTTTGGTTGCCACGGATTTGACCCCCACATCACCCAATTCCACCAATTTCGCCCAAAAAAAATTTCCAAAAAATTTCCCAAAAAATAGCCCCAAATTGGCCTTGGATCGATCTCGCGATTTGTTGAGTTTTTGGTGGTTCTGCTCCAATAGAAACTTGTCTTTGGTGTTGATCTGCAATTCCCCCACCTTCCCACAGCTTTTAGTGCCAAATTTTCCTCGAATTCGAAGGATTTCGGCCCGGATTTCCGCCCAAATCGACGAACAGCCCGCAGATCTGATTGCGACCGGAAGTTCCGCCCGGGACCGGAAGTACCGCCCCTCAGGACCGAAAGTTCCGGCTGGCTGAAATTTTGACAGCAACCTTCGTTTTTCGTTTTGGTACTAACCCCCTTGTGTTTGGACTTCGGTTTGAGTGCCATTTCAGCTACCACAAAGCTTCCGCAACATCGACAACGACGACAGCACCCCGAGGATCCAAGCGGTTCATTTGACACCTTCCACCACCATAGCAAGTTCAAGATCGTCGGCCACCATCATCAAGTGGTATAACTTGCTCCTAACTTGTAGCCCTAGCCTCTTTTGCGTACCTTTCCTATCGAGATTGGCTTTCTAGTGTTGCGAAGCATTGCGCAAGCGTCCCGACCGTGAGGGTGTGCGTGTATTGAGCAAAGCTTCGAAGCAAGCTCGTGTGAAAAGATAAGCAAAAGGAGCGTGACATACTTACATAGATAGTAGTATCCTTACATAGTGAGAAAAAGAAAGAAAAATACAAAAAGAAAAAGAAAAAGTGTGTGTGTGACACCTATACACAAAAGAGTCCAAAGCTTTTAAGCAAAAGAGGGAAAAGAGAAGAGAGGCGTCTTGCGCAAATCTTGTTGCTTCTCAATTTTGCAACCAAGCCACGGTCTCTCTTGCGTTAGCGTGACACCGAGCTAGTAGTCTTCGTTAGGACCATTTTGTTCTTACTCATTTTCCAAGTCGCGCTAACCCCATTTTGTCCCACGTGTGTGTTCCTCCTTGTGTATGCCTTTTGTGATCACCGCCTTTGACTTGTGACTTTTGGATCTTACCCACTTTTGACAATAGACTTTTCGTTTGGTTCTTCCATTCGGCTTTCCACATCCATACCTAACACCATATAGAGTTTTTGTTTTTGTGTGTGTGCATACATATCGGTTGCCCTCCGCCTTGACACACCTTTTCGATTTTGGTTTGCAAGTTTTGACACTTTTGGTAGTTTTCCTTCCACCATATATACACCAATCCCATAGACTAACATGGATAGTGAGGATGAACCTACGGATGACGACATGGAATCCGATGAGGGTGATAGCTCAGCAAGCACCGCGGATATGGAGGACCATGCGGAGCCCGACACCGACTATGGCTCCGCAAGCATTGGCGACGTCAACGACATCGAGCATCTCTACACCGACCATGACTCGCCAAGCATGGAAAACATGGTGGACCACCACTCCGAGCACGACTACGACACCATGATGGAGCACCACACCGAGCACTACCTCGACCACGACTACGACCACGACGACATGGTTGAGCACTACCTCGACCACGACTACAACCATGACGACATGGTTGAGCACTACCTCGACTACGACACCATGATGGAGGACCGCACCAAGCACTACCTCGAGCATAACATCGAAAACATGGTGGAATCTAGCTTCGACTCCACCTTGACCAAGACCGGTGCCTACAAGTTCCCCATCTTGGCAAATGGATACACCACCTCAAAAGGACATAGCTCCGTGGTAGAATGTACCGCCCTGTTGTAAGCAAAATCTACATGCGGCAAACACTCTTCCCACTCCTTCAGGTTCTTCTTGATCATGGATCTCAACAGTTGTGACAAGGTTCGATTCACCACCTCAGTTTGACCATCAGTTTGGGGATGACAAGTAGTACTGAACAGTAGCTTTGTCCCCAGCTTTCCCCAAAGTGTCTTCCAGAAGTAGCTCATGAACTTCACATCATGATACGGGGCGACCTTCGGTCTTCACCGCATCATGTGCTTCATCGCCAAGACGGCACGCTAAGGTGAATCTTCTCCTTTACGCGTGCCTCGAATCGCCTATTTAGGACGATATACTACTTCATACTCCCACATATCTTGATGATAGGAACTCGACGACAAGTACGGAGAGAAGAGGGGATGCCATGGAGACCCGAGGATGCAAGGCCGATGTCACGGAAGCATGGAAGAGAAGGAGAAAGAAGAGCTGGACGCTCCAGGCCGGAACTTCCGCCCGACACAGCTGAAACTTCCACCCAGATTCCATCCAAGACTGAAGATGCTCATGCTGAAGAGCTGCGGCCGGAACTTCCGCCCCTGATGGCCGGAACTTCCGCCCAGGACCGGAACTTCCGCCCCTGATGGCCGGAACTTCCGCCCAGGACCGGAACTTCCGCCCAGGACGGCCGGAACTTCCGCCCCATCGAGCCTCAGCCAGATCTCAGCCCCCTTTGGCTTGTAACTTACCCCTTCATCCCCTTGCCTATAAATAGACACCTACCCCCACCTTCATGAGGGAGAGATGATGTTTAGATGAATTGGCTTATGCCTCTATTATCCCCTAGTGGATTTGGGAAACCCCCACCTTAGATGATCCATCTATTGTATCCCTCCTCATCCGGATCTTTTCCATTCTAGTAATTCTATCAATTGAGAATCTCTTGCTTTGCAACTCTATTCTTAGTTGGTCTTTTACTCTTTGGAATTCTATTTGGATTTGTCGATCTTTTGCAAGAGATTCTACCTTTGGTCTTTCTTTCGCACTTCTATCGGTTGGTGGTTCGGGCCAACGAGGATAACCGATTTGAATGTGTGCGTGTGTTTGTATCGAGTTCTTCGCGTTCATCCACTTCCCCGCGAATCCCCCTCCGCAATCACACTCACCCGGGTCAAACCGTGAAGATTGTGTAGGATAACGTTGCATAGAAAACAAAAATTTTCCTACCGCGAACACGCAATCCAAGCCAAGATGCAATCTAGAAGACGGTAGCAACGAGGGGTTTATCGAGTCTCACCCTTGAAGAGATTCCAAAGCCTACAAGATGAGGCTCTTGTTGCTGCGGTAGACGTTCACTTGCCGCTTGCAAAAGCGCGTAGAAGATCTTGATCACCGGCGCCACGAACGGGCAGCACCTCCGTACTCGGTCACACGTTCGGTTGTTGATGAAGACGACGTCCACCTCCCGTTCCAGCGGGCAGCGGAAGTAGTAGCTCCTCTTGAATCCGACAGCACGACGGCGTGGTGTCGATGGTGGTGGAGAACTCCGGCGGAGCTTCGCTAAGCGTGCGGGAGCTATGGAGGAGAGGGGGCGGCTAGGGTTTGGGAGGGGGTGGCCGGCCACTTAGGGGGTGCGGCCAGGCTGTGGTCTTGGGGTGGCCGGCCCCCTCCCCTTGGCCCTCATTATATAGGTGGAACACCCAAGAGTTGGTCTACAAGTTTTCGAATAAGACCCCAAACCAAAACCTTCCATAACTCATGAAACCTACCCAAGCTAGGACTCCCACTAGAGGTGGGAGTTCCACCTTCCTTGGGAGGGGGTGGCCGGCCCCCCTTGGGGAGTCCACTTGGGACTCCTCCCCCTTAGGGTTGGCTGGCCATGGGAGGTGGAGTCCCACCGGGACTCCGCCTTCCTTGGTGGTTTCTTCCGGACTTTTCTAGAACCTTCTAGAACCTTCCATAGAACCTTCCGAATCATTTTAAATCACATAAAATGACATCCTATATATGAATCTTATTCTCCGGACCATTCCGGAACTCCTCGTGATGTCCGGGATCTCATACGGGACTCCGAACAAATATTCGAACTCCATTCCATATTCAAGTTCTACCATTTCAACATCCAACTTTAAGTGTGTCACCCTACGGTTCGTGAACTATGCGGACATGGTTGAGTACTCACTCCGACCAATAACCAATAGCGGGATCTGGAGATCCATAATGGCTCCCACATATTCAACGATGACTTTAGTGATCGAATGAACCATTCACATACGATACCAATTCCCTTTGTCACGCGATATTTTACTTGTCCGAGGTTTGATCATTGGTATCACTCTATACCTTGTTCAACCTTGTCTCCTGACAAGTACTCTTTACTCGTACCGTGGTATGTGGTCTCTTATGAACTTATTCATATGCTTGCAAGACATTAGACGACATTCCACCGATAGGGCCCAGAGTATATCTATCCGTCATCGGGATGGACAAATCCCACTGTTGATCCATATGCCTCAACTCATACTTTCCGGATACTTAATCCCACCTTTATAACCACCCATTTACGCAGTGGCGTTTGGTGTAATCAAAGTACCTTTCCGGTATAAGTGATTTACATGATCTCATGGTCATAAGGACTAGGTAACTATGTATCGAAAGCTTATAGCAAATAACTTAATGACGAGATCTTATGCTACGCTTTAATTTGGTGTGTCCATTACATCATTCATACAATGACATAACCTTGTTATTAATAACATCCAATGTTCATGATTATGAAACTAATCATCCATTAATCAACAAGCTAGTTAAGAGGCATACTAGGGACTCTTTGTTGTTTACATATCACACATGTACTAATGTTTCGGTTAATACAATTATAGCATGACATATAAACAATTTATCATAAACATAAAGATATAAATAATAACCACTTTATTATTGCCTCTAGGGCATATCTCCTTCAGATTGGGCACACCCTCGGGCTTAGCCCGCATCATATGGTATCTGAGCAAAGGTTGCCACGGATTTGACCCTCCGATTACACCAATTTCGCCCAAAAATTTCCCCAAATTTTTTTCCCCAAAAATAGCTCGAATTTGGATCTCAGGATTTGTTGCGTTGTTTGTGGTTTTGGTCCACAGATCTGTTACCTTTGGTGTTGATCTATCATCCATCCAATTTTCGCCGGCCAATTCCACCTATTCCCCTCCAAATCCATCGATTTATGCTCCGTTTTTCCGCCCCGTGTTCGTGCTGTTCGTCGCGCAGATCCAGATCTGGAAAATTCATGTATTTCCGGAACTTCCGCCCCCACACAGTGGAACTTCCGCCCAAACCAAAAATCCCCAAATTCAGATCAACGCAACCATCTTCTTGCTCCGCTCGCGCGCTCACACTCGCTCCCACCGCTGCTCCTTCCAATTCCGCTGCAAACCACATCGCACTCCGGCACATCCACGTTTTGGTCAACGCTCCCGCTCCATGCTCCACGCTGCGCCCCAAACCCCATCGACCTGCAGCAGCAGCACGCGCGCCGCACAGCCCCGCCTGGCCCACTCACTCGCCGCCGGCCCAAGCGGCCCACGCCACCACCTGCTCCACGCCAACCCAGCTCGATCCGCTCGCCCCTAGCGCCACCGCCTGACCCACCTCGCCCTCACACGTGTCCCGCCTCCACGCAACGGACCGCCGGTCCACGCCCGCAAGCGCCCTCGTGGCCAAGCTCCGTCTGCCACAAGCCGCAAGAGCCGCCACGCGCGGCCGACCCTGCGCCCGCCCAAGCCACGCGCCCCTGGCCCCGCTCGCAGCAACCATCCGCGCCGGCCGCCCGGCCAACTCCCTCCACACAATCTCCTCAACGCGCGCATCAGCTTTTTCCCCGATCGCACCTGCTGTGTCCCTCGCGAGCGAGCGCCAGAATCAGCCAAAATCAATTCAGCGCAAGATACCGGAAGTTCCGACCATCATCAGCGGTACTTCCGCCCTGGCGGTACTTCCGCCCAACTTCCGCCCAACTTCCGGAATTGCGCGTTTTCCTCGCAGTAGCCCCTGGATTCTAGCAGTGTATTTCCGGAATTTGGCCGAAACTTGACCGGAAGTTCCGCCCGGACCAGTTTTTGACCCAGTTTTCAGCAACTTTTGACCCCCAACTTTGACCCAACTTTTGACAATTTTCCCGAGCCCATTTGACTCCAAAATTTTGACCACTTCGATCGCTCGTTTTAACCCAACTTTTCGGGCATTGACTTAATTTGCTC
The DNA here is from genome assembly GCF_019359855.2 of Lolium perenne. Classification (NCBI taxonomy): domain Eukaryota; kingdom Viridiplantae; phylum Streptophyta; class Magnoliopsida; order Poales; family Poaceae; genus Lolium; species Lolium perenne. Next base: position 134,334,970 of record NC_067245.2, read on the forward strand.
GGTTTCTGATTTGGAGTGCATTGGTTGTCTATTTCGCTTCCGCGCCTACACCAACACCGCGACGACACCTTTGGCACCCTGGATTCCGGCGCAACTTCGACACCATCATCGACACCACCTCGATCATCGCAAGTTCATGTGCTTGACACCGCCTAACATCAATAGGTATAACTTGCCCCACCCCCTTGTAGCCCCGTTTCTTTCCTTGTGTACCTATCCCATTGAGAGTGGCTTTCCGAGTGTTGCGAAGCATTGCACAAGTGTCACGACCGTGAGAGGGTGTGTGTGTGCGTTGTGTTGAGCAAAGCTCCGAAGAAAGCTCGGTGAGAAAGATACGCAAAAGAAGGAAAAGTGTGACATATACATAGAGAAAAAGAAAGCTTCTAAGCATAGAAAAAAGTGAAAAAAAAGAGAAAAAGAAATACAAAAAGAGTGTGTGTCCACCGATACAAAGGAGTGCAAAGCTTGTGAGCACTAAGAGAGATAAGAGAAGAGTGGCATTTGTGCAAATCTAGTTGCTTCTCTCATATGCAACCAAGCTACGGTCTCTCTTGTGTTGGCGCGACACCGAGCTTATAGTCTTCATTAGGACCATCTTTGTTACTTGCTCACTTCCTTGGTCGCGCTAACCCCATTGTTCTTCCTTGTGTGTGTTTCCGTGTTTCCTTGATATAGATCACCGCTTTTGACATTTGACTTTGGATCTTACCCACATTTGACAATAGACATTTTCTTTGGTTCTTTTCGTTTGCTATCCACTTCCTCACCTACCACCATATAGAGTTCTTAGCCTTTTGCGTGTGCTTTGAGTGTGTGTGTGAGTACATATCGGTTATTCTCTAACTTGAACCACTTTCTCGATTTTGGTTTGCGAGTTTTGACCTTTTGGTAGTTCTCCTTCCACCATATATACACCAATCCTAGAGACTAACATGTATAGTGAGGATGAGCCTACGGAGGACGACATGGAGTACTATGAGGGTGATAGCTCCGCAAGCAACAAAGATATGGAGGACCATGTGGATCTCTACACCGACAATGGCTCCGCATGCATTGGCGACATGACCGACATCGAGCATCTCTACACCGACCATGACTCGCCAAGCATGGACAACATGATGGACCACCACTCCGAGCTCGACTACAACATGGACGACATGGTGGAGCACTACCTCGACCACGACTACGACCACGCCGAAATGGTGGAGCACTACCTCGACCACGACTACGACCACGCCGACATGGTGGAGCACTACCTCGACTACGACAACAACACCATGATGGAGCACCGCACCGAGCAGTACCTCAACTACGACTACGACACCATGATGGAGCATAGCACCGAGCACTACCTCGAGCACGACATCGACACCATGGTGGAACCTAGCTTCGACTCCACCTTGAACAAGACCGGTGCCTAAAAGTTCCCCATCTTGGCAAATGGAACTACATATGAAGATAGAGGACCTTCAAGACGGCGCAACCATGAGAGTGCTTATGCACACGATCATCTACATCGAGCTCATCCTATGGAACATCAAGAACGCCACCACCATGATCGCCATCGACACTCTCCTCCGAGCTCAAGAAGGCGCCACAAGCAAAGTGCCAAGCCACATGAACCATCATCTAGGCATGCTGAGGATCGTCATCAACAGACGCCGCCTCATGATCGTCGTCGACCATCACCACCCCATGACCACCATCGACATGCATCACCACATGACCGTCGCCGACACAAGTCACTTCATGTTCGCCATCGACCAACACCTCCCAAGGATCTTCGCCGACACAAGTCACCTCATGTTCGCCATCGACCAACACCTCCCAAGGATCTTCGACGACACCCCACAAGACATGATGATGCAAGAAGACGAAAGCCTCGACATGAAGCGGCCAAGGCTACAAAGAACAACATCACCAACCATATGGTGTCCACAAATCCTAGCGCCACCACCAAAATGGCATCTCCAAGACCGCCTACACATGAGAAGATCTCCAATGGTGCGAGACAAGACGCTACATCAACAAGGAAGATGGTGGCAAGTGAAAATAAAGAGGAACCACCTATCATGGTGCTTCCACCTCCTACCGCCACCACCACAATGGCGCCTACAAGAAGCTTAAGACCCGAGATGAAGACCGTGGAGTCTACACTTCAAGATGAAGGACGATCTACCCATCTTTATGCCAACATGACAATGCGTTATCCACCAAGATCAAGTAGCTCCCAATGCTTTCGTTGCAAACAAGACGGTCATCTTTGGGAATGCCCCAATCTCCATTGTGATGTGTGCACATCCAACAAGCACATGACATGGGAATGCAACACACCACAAGCCCACAAGCTCTACTTCGCCCAATTGGATGCCGAAATCGCCAACAAGACACTTCAAGATACCATTGTCTTCAAAGAATGGTGCAAGGAAATGGCCAAGAGGACGACTATGAAGTCCACACTTCAAGATGAAGCACAAGAAGGCCAAATCAAGGGTTACGTTGATTCGAGCCTAGCTCTCAACAACACCATAGCGCCATCAAATGGTGTCAAGATGGGAGGCGATGGAGTTGAGACGGTTGAACATGGGATTTTCCCTTCAAGCAAGGAGGCGAATGGAGTTGAGAATGGTGAGCATGGGATGATCCCTTCACCAATGGAGGCGCATGGAGATGAGAAAATCGAGCCTACTCCTATATGCTTGAATGATGATATAGTACCAATCCCATGTGAGCATGAGAGCCACTTAGCCCACTTGAGTGAGAGTGATAGTGAGTTGAGTGACTTCCACCCCATATGTGAGTTTGAGTGCTTCCATTTGGAGGACATGAGTGATACACCGAGTGAGTTGAGAGAGGTAGTTGATAGGTCTATGGAGGCCATTTCACATTCTAACAACTTAACCTCTACCTCTAGTGTGTTTTCTCATGTTACAATAGGTTCCATGGAGGACGAGTTCCCGATCATGGAGAAGATGTACATGGTGCATGAAGACGATGCTATCACACCATGCTTGATTGAAGATGAACATGGAGGCCACATGGAGCCTACCTCTTCCACAACACCTACTTCAAAGGAGTCGGACTACAAAGGTACCAACATAGGTGTTGATGATGCCATGATCCCACTAGTGGACATGATGATTTGTGAGTGCTTGCATGAGTTGGATGATCCTATTGCTATGACATATGCTTCTTTCACTTTCCCATGTGATACTTGTGATACAACTATTGTTGATCATGTGGAATTAGTTGCTTACGATAATATCACCATGCCATGCTATGAGAGTTTCGATTTCTATCCCATTGCTTGCAATATGTCGAACAATTTCTCTTTCCCATGTATTGCTTGCAATGAAAATGATGATGCTAATTCTTGTGTTGTGAGAACCTTGATGAACAATTGCTCTTTCTCTAGGTTTGTTGACAACCATGATACAATGTTGAACATGTTTTGTGCTAGATGCTTGCAATACTCTCCCATTAATGCAACCAAAATGTTGAACAATTGTTCTTTCCAATGCTTGGTTTGCCATAATGTTAATACGCTTGTAAATGAGATTGCCCCCATAGCTCTCTCAAATTTTGGAGACTTTGCCTATATCCATGATGAGCATGTTCATGTGTTTACCCCGCATATTCACCATATCTACTATGATGCTTTGCTTAACGCTAATGGTGATGTGCAAGAGAAATGGACCATCATGATTGATAGGGCAAAGGTGTCCGATCTTTCGATGAGATGGAGATAATTCGATTTGTTGGTGGAGTTCGTGCTTGACGATCCGACTACACGTGCAAAGCTCGTGCGCCAATGCAATCGCTAGGACAATCTCCGGGAGTTACTGATCTTGCGGGAGCACGATCAGCCTGACCAGCGAGGGTCTTAATTCCTACCTGAAATCGAGAACAAGTAAGAACTAATATTGCAATCAGAATATTGCGGATATAGATGAAAGCTTTATTGAAAAGGTGGGATTCCAAATAGTCGGTCTTGTTCTGGGCGCTGGCCTCAAAAGAAGTACACGAGAGTTGCAGCAATGGCTAACTTTTAGTCTAATCAAAATCCAAGTTCTAATGATGGCTAGAGAGGGATATATATGGGGGAAGTCAAGGGATTTTCGTCCAACCAGCTAGGGTTGGCCAAAAACACCCCTAAATGGGCCTTCCTCCACTTATATGGCCTCTTAGAATCCCCTAAAATACCTAATCCGAAAATACATGGGCCTGGCCCATTAAATAAGGTGACGCAGCACCATAAATAACTCTTTGGACGAATTTTATGATGGAGTAACTTGTATAATTCATCCAATCATCATTGCTTCACTATGGTGGCTTCAATGTTCTGAAATCCTCGCTTGCAACGCCATCCTGAATCCTTGCAGGTCTGCTGCCATCTCCATGCATGTTCCTAATCCAATGCTTGGCGTCCATGCTAGATCCATTCCTAAATAATATAAATACATTTGATTTAGGCAGCATCATATTCTCATATATATCAGGAAGGATTCCTAGTAACGACTGTACCTGAAATGTGGCTGTAGGAGTATTGGTTGTATCTATGATAGAGATGTCCTCATCATCCTCCCCTACTTGAATTGAAGTCGTCCTCGACGTAGTCTCATCTTTTTCACCAAGATATGCCTTCAAATCGGAGTTAATCATGTCCTCATCATCCTCCCTTTCTTGAAAGAAAAGCCGTCCTCGGCGATGTTTATTCTGTAAACATGCTAACAAAAGAGACAAGGTATATGCATGGTATATGTATATGTCATCCGTTTTAACAGCTCTCTCATGTTTCCCATTTAATTTTGTACATATACTAGTATTGTAGTAGCTTAGAAGATCATTAGTCCCCATTACACATGTATCACAACTCAGTTTGCGGATATAAGTGAAGCACATATTGACTCCTTTCAAATTATAATGCTCATCATTAAACCATCCCAAAGTTGGTAAACCAAAATGTATGGTCTCAAATTTACTAGCCACGTCATGTTGAATGAAACAATTTTGCAGCAAGTTATGTGGCATAGAATGAATACCAAAATTGGAGGTCATATCAAAATGAGATTTTTTTTTTTTAGGATCAGACTTGGCGCATGACCATAGAGGTCTCTATGGTAGGGCGCCCAGAAATTTTCGGATTTTTTTTTTTTTTTTTTTTTTTGCAATCAACCTTGGCGCATGACCATAGAGGTCTCTATGGTAGGGAGCCCAGATTTTTTTTTCTTTTTTTAGGATCAGACTTGGCGCATGACCATAGAGGTCTCTATGGTAGGGCGCCCAGAAAACGCGAAATTGACCAAGAAAACGGATCTAAAACCCGGAAAAACTCAGAAACAAAGATCAAGAAAGACCCTACGATGATGGGAATCAAAGGGAAACAACAAAGAGTTGATGGCAGATGTGGCGGAAGTATATGGCGGCGGTGATATGGCGAGGACTGCAAGCGGAGATGGTGCGGCGGCGACGCGACTACTATGACCAGAACTCGAAACTCTAACGACTCTAGACGCTAAAACCAGCACGCGACACAACGATTGCAGACAAAGACTCAAAAAGCAAAAACTGAAAAGATCATGCAATGGCTTGGCAGGGGCTATGGGACGGATGATCTAAACCTAATATATTTTTGTGGGGCTTTTTCTGGGTTATAGGTAAAAACAAATCTACACTAGGAAAACTGTAAATCTCACCGAGCAACCTGAAATCTGATACCACTTGATAGGGCAAAGGTGTCCGATCTTTCGATGAGATGGAGATAATTCGATTTGTTGGTGGAGTTCGTGCTTGACGATCCGACTACACGTGCAAAGCTCGTGTGCCAATGCAATCGCTAGGACAATCTCCGGGAGTTACTGATCTTGCGGGAGCACGATCAGCCTGACCAGCGAGGGTCTTAATTCCTACCTGAAATCGAGAACAAGTAAGAACTAATATTGCAATCAGAATATTGCGGATATGGATGAAAGCTTTATTGAAAAGGTGGGATTCCGAATAGTCGGTCTTGTTCTGGGCGTTGGCCTCAAAAGAAGTACACGAGAGTTGCAGCAATGGCTAACTTTTAGTCTAATCAAAATCCAAGTTCTAATGACGGCTAGAGAGGGATATATATGGGGGAAGTCAAGGGATTTTCGTCCAACCAGCTAGGGCTGGCCAAAAACACCCCTAAATGGGCCTTCCTCCACTTATATGGCCTCTTAAAATCCCCTAAAATACCTAATCCGAAAATACATGGGCCTGGCCCATTAAATAAGGTGACGCAGCACCATAAATAACTCTTTGGACGAATTTTATGATGGAGTAACTTGTATAATTCATCCAATCATCATTGCTTCACTATGGTGGCTTCAATGTTCTGAAATCCTCGCTTGCAACGCCATCCTGAATCCTTGCAGGTCTGCTGCCATCTCCATGCACGTTCCTAGTCCAATGCTTGGCGTCCATGCTAGATCCATTCCTAAATAATATAAATACATTTGATTTAGGCAGCATCATATTCTCATATATATCAGGAAGGATTCCTAGTAACGACTGTACCTGAAATGTGGCTGTAGGAGTATTGGTTGTATCTATCATAGAGATGTCCTCATCAATGATGGATGATGTGTTCATATACCATGCACACACGTTCTTTGCTTTGCCTATTGTGTGTGGAGGTACAAGAATGACAATGTCAACCTCGATTGAGCACGAGTTGACAAAGAGAGCTCTTGAGAGCGTAATACACGTAAGTTCAAGATCGAACCCGACTCTAATACCTTTCCCATGCTTTGCATTGAACATGCCGAACAATTTCTCTTTCTTATGGTTCTTTTGCAAGCATGATGATGTGATTCTTACCGTTGGTGTTGCCTCAAACAAGTTGACCAATTCCTATTTCATTTGGTTTGTTGGCACACACGGTTGTGTAAATGTTGTTTTGGTGAACTTGTTGGATGATATGTTGTGTGTTGCACCAAATATGAGGACCAATTTCTCTTTCCAATGATTTGTGTGCACACATGTTGACGATATTTTGGACACTCTTCCGTTTGTGTTTTTGCCAAATTCTCCACTTGTTGCTTCAAGGATGTTGAACAATTTCTCTTTCCGATGCCTTGAGAGCAACAATGACAATGAGTTTCTACATGAGATGGACACCACGATCGTCTCACAATTGGGAGTTTTTGTGTTTCCACATTTGGAAGTTGTTCATAAGGAGTTCTTACACATTGACCTTGCACATGCCTTATTCTTGATATATTTGTGTTGTGCTAATGGTGTTGTGAACATGAATGGACATGTTGTTGATGATATGCTCCTCTATCACGCACACATATACTTTGCTTGGTCTTTGTTGTGTGAAGGTACACGTGACTTGGTGATGAGCGTCAATGAGTGGTTCCGCCCACATACTTCGACGACCCAAGATCTATCGATGAGAGCTGATAGGGCAAAGGTGGCCGATCTTTCGATGAGAGTGTGATAACGTCGATTTGTTGGTGGAGTTCGTGCTTGACGATCCGACTACACGTGCAAAGCTCGTGCGCCAATGCAATCGCTAGGACAATCTCCGGGAGTTACTGATCTTGCGGGTGCACGATCAGCCTGACCAGCGAGGGTCTTAATTCCTACCTGAAATCGAGAACAAGTAAGAACTAATAATGCAATCAGAATATTGCGGATATAGATGAAAGCTTTATTGAAAAGGTGGGATTCCGAATAGTCGGTCTTGTTCTGGGCGTTGGCCTCAAAAGAAGTACACGAGAGTTGCAGCAATGGCTAACTTTTAGTCTAATCAAAATCCAAGTTCTAATGACGGCTACAGAGGAATATATATGGGGGAAGTGAAGGGATTTTCGTCCAACCAGCTAGGGTTGGCCAAAAACACCCCTAAATGGGCCTTCCTCCACTTATATGGCCTCTTAAAATCCCCTAAAATACCTAATCCGAAAATACATGGGCCTGGCCCATTAAATAAGGTGACGCAGCACCAAAACTAACTCTTTGGACGAATTTTATGATGTAGTAACTTGTATAATTCATCCAAGCATCATTGCTTCACTATGGTGGCTTCAATGTTCTGAAATCCTCGCTTGCAACGCCATCCTGAATCTTTGCAGGTCTGCTGCCATCTCCATGCACGTTCCTAATCCAATGCCTGGCGTCCATGCTAGATCCATTCCTAAATAATATAAATACATTTGATTTAGGCAGCATCATATTCTCATATATATCAGGAAGGATTCCTAGTAACGACTGTACCTGAAATGTGGCTGTAGGAGTATTGGTTGTATCTATCATAGAGATGTCCTCATCATCCTCCCCTACTTGAATTGAAGTCGTCCTCGACGTAGTCTCATCTTTTTCACCAAGATATGCCTTCAAATCGGAGGTAATCATGTCCTCATCATCCTCCCTTTCTTGAAAGAAAAGCCGTCCTCGGCGATGTTTATTCTGTAAACATGTTAACAAAGGAGACAAGGTATATGCATGGTATATGTATATGTCATCCGTTTTAACAGCTCTTTCATGTTTCCCATTTAATTTTGTACATATACCAGTATTGTAGTAGCGTAGAAGCTCATTAGTCCACATTAAACATTTATCACAACTCAGTTTGCAGATATAAGTGAAGCACATATTGACTCCTTTCAAATTATAATGCTCATCATTAAACCATCCCAATAGTGGTAAACCAAAATTCAATATTTCCAAATTACATGGTACAACTAGCTTAAATAAGCGAACATGCAACAAGCTATTTGGCATAAAGTCTATACCGTTATTGGAGGTCATATCAAAATGATTGAACATAGGTGGAATTTTACTTCCCATCAAACCAATAGTATATGGAACATCATCACATGTAATGCAAATTTTATTCACCAAAAATTCATTGTCTACGCCATACTCTCCAATTAAATTAAAAGTATAACCATGGGCATAAACACTCTTCAAATATTTGAGTTCAGCAATCTTATTTGTAGCATGTGATAAAGACATAGGAGGATCCATCACAACAGAAAACAAAGAATTAGCATGAGAAATCTTAGCCAACACTTCATTGTTCCTAACCAGTTTTATATGATCCATACTATAGTCATCTTTCAAATCACAAGGTGCATTATCAGGAGCAAGAATTTCAGTTTGTACACTCATAGATGTGGAAGAATTAACTTGTACAGTAGGTGTACTCAACATAGTTGGTATATCAGTTCCACAATTTCCTAACACATGGTCATCCTTGGAAACAAAAGTCTCCGTTGGTACACTCATATCAATGCATGAATTAGAATCAACAATAGGTGCACTTAAACCATCATCTATCTGAGTTGTTTGATCACATAACATCAAATTAGCAGCACAATCCTCTAATATAGGTGGTGTGACCAAATTATTTTCGACCTCATCACATGGTACATTTAAGATAACATTACATTCACCAATCTCATGTGGAGGGACAACATCGGTACCTTCATTGTTACCTTGTGACTCCAACGTAGAAGATGTTCGCAGCGATGTGTCACAAGTCTGTGGCTGGGCGACTCGCACAACAATATTCATGCGTGGAACGTTGGAAGAAACAACCGGTGCTAGTGTGCATGACTTAAAGGAGTTGGAATGGTCCAACGTTTTCTCCTGTATGTGTTTCTCAAAAGCACAAGCTCGAACATATATACCAATAGTAGAATGAGGAATATACTTAAACATAACCTTAATATCAGGGTTTAAGCCGTTGAAAAACATGTTTCTAGTACTTTTGATGTAGCCCCGGTCACCGACGTCGCTACACCAAGACCATCAAGTGCAACTGATGTGGGGTGGCTTTCGGACACCTCCACCTCAAGACCGTCAAGTGCAGCCCCGCCTATCGTCGACGCTACACCATGGCCAAGGAGTCCCCCAAGTGGACCAACAACACAAACCCACGCCATATGTGTCAAGGTGAACTCCTTCCTCTCTATGGGCGACCTCGACATAACCTTGGACGGATTGCTACCTCATGCCTATGTCTATATGTCGTTAGGTACCAATCTCGTCAAGGAACCGAAGGGAGCGTCAAGGAGCCGAGGAGAGGGAAGCCACATGGTTCATGGAAGAAGAAGGGAAGACCGAAGAAGAAGAAGCAGAAGAAGGAGAAGGGCTCCAGCCGCCAGCCACGACAAGGCCGGCACTGCCGCCCCCACTTGGCCGGCACTGCCGGTGGGCGCACCCCGGCACTGCCGGCCCATCTTCCCCAGCACTGCCGGCCCCACCGGCACTGCCGCCCCGAACACGCCGGCACTGCCGGCCCACTCGAAGTCAACTTCATCCCAACCGTCTATTTATCATCTATTGTCACCACTACCTTATTGTAATGCCCCTTTTACCCCTGGACGGATCTGGGCCTATATATAGCTCATCCCTCTCCCCAAATTAGGGTTAGACAAGATTAGGCTTAGACTACATGAGCTTTGTCTCCCTAGAACTATGTTCTTTGTATCAAGGCACTCTTGAGTGATTTCTACTCTTCATGGATGATTCAAGGCTACCCCTCTCTCATCCAAGTTCTAGTTGAGATCTCCTCACCAATCTCCCACTTGTTAGATTCTACCCAAGGGTCTCTCTAAGAAGTGGTTCTATTGGCTTGGTCTAACCTACCAAGGGAGTAAATTTGGTTTGTGTTGGGTTGTGTGTGTGTGTTCTTATTTGGATCTTGTGTTCTTCATCCTCTTCCCCCTCAATCACCCACTCACTTGGTCAAATTCGTGGGATCTGGGCACATCCTTGCCCTTAGGCCACATCAAATGGTATCAGCAGCTCTTGGTTAGCCCGGATTTGACCCCCATCCACCCAAATTCGCCCCAAAAATTTTCTCCAAAAAATCCCCAAAAAATAGCCTTAAATTGCCTTTGGTCAGATCTGAATTTTGTTGCGTTTTTAGTGGTTTTGATCCATGGATTTGATGTTCCTTTGGTAGATCTACATCTCCACCAAATTTCGCTGTCTAATTCCTAGTATTTCTCCACGAATCGACAAATTTTCTCTCCATATTTCCGCTCCCGTGACGAACAGGTCGAGCAGTTCATCGGCCCCGGCTTGCGCCGGCCGGACGAGAGCGGCACTGCCGGCCAACCCGGCACTGCCGGCCAGGCACCGGTGGCACTGCCGCTGCGCCTCCACCACGCTGCATACCACCACCGCGTGCCGCTCCCCAGCAATCGCCATCCACCTCTGCTCGCCCGCCCAGCCAAGCTTCACTCGTGGGTCAACGCCACCAGGCCGCGCCTCGCGCGGCACCCGCCAGCATCCGCTCGACCAGCAGCAGCCGACCGCCCCAATCACCACGCGCTCACCCGCTCCTGGCCCTGCTCGCCCAAGCCGCGGCCTACCAACCCTACTGCCGGGCTCCACCAACCACCGCGCCGCCGGCCCACTCCACGCGCGCGCCCGCGACCAAGCCAGCAACGCCGCGTGCCATCTGCAGCTTCATCACCAGCCCGCCCGCACGTAGCATCCTGGCCGCGTAGCAAAGACACCACCGCATGCGCCAACTGCCCTCGCAAATCCATCTGCTTAGTTCGCTCGCACCGGCAGTGCCGCCAAGCACACCCCGGCAGTGCCGGCCAGCACAGCCCGGCAGTGCCGCTGTTCAGTTTTCGCCCAATTCTGACTCATCTTTTTGCTCCACATTTTGACAACTTTCCGGCGCCCGTTTGACTCCAAACTTTCACAGTTATCCCTTTTCATAGTGACTCTAATTTTGACACCGTTTCCGAAATTTTCCGACTCCAAAATTTTGACACCTTCGATCGCTCGTCGTGACCCAAATTTTCGGGATTGACTTATTTTGCTCGGTTTCCGTTTCGGAGTGCAAGGTTTGTCCAACAAGCTTCCGCGTCTACATCAACACCGCGGCGACACCTTCGGCACCCCGGACTCCGGCGCAACTACGACACCATCGTCGCCATCTTCGCAAGTTGTGTGTTCCGACACCGCCTAACATTTTCATCTAGGTATAACTTGCTCCCCACCTTGTAGCCCCTCTTCCTTTTGCGACCTATCCTATCGAGCATTGCTTATCAAGTGTTGCGAGACATTGCACGTGGCCCCGATTGTGAGGTGTGTGTGTCGTGTGGAGTCAAGCTTATAAGCAAGGACTCGTGTGGCAAAATAGCAAAAGCGAGGCTAACGTTAACATAGAGTGAGAAAAACCGAAAAAGCAAAAACATACAAAAGAGTGCGAGTAGCACCATACATACAAAAGAGTGCAAGTGCCACCATACATATACAAAAGAGTGTCTAGTGCCACCAAATACAAAAGAGAAAAAGCTTTTAAGCAAAAGAGAGAAAAGAGAAGAGAGGCCGCGTGTGAATCTTGTTGTCTCTCAAGTTGCAACCAAAGCTTTGATCTCTTCTTGTGTTAGTGTGACACCGAGCACCCTTGCTTTTGGGTTCTTACACTTTTCCGCTCATTCCTTGGTCGCACTAACCCCGTTCATCTCGTGTGTGCGTTCCATATCCTTTCCGTGTTTCCGTGATCACCATTTGGACATTTGATTTTTGGAGCTTACCCACTCTTAACAACAAACTTGATTTCGGATTTTGACTTTTGGCTTTCCACCATTCCTCACCTACCACCATATTTGCTAGCTTTTGCGTGTGTTTTTGTGTGTGTACCCAACACAAATTGAATTATCTCTTGGTTTCGTTAGTTGACCCAATTCTATCACTTCAAGGTGAGACTTGACGATAGTGTTCTTCCACTAACATCCACCATATAGATATTGTCGTGCTAACATGTATAGCGACGAAGAAGATACGGAGGAGTACACGGAGCACTTCGAGGAGAATTCCTCTTCAAGCACCGCGGATGTGGAGGAACATGTGGAGCTCGACACCGACTATGGATCCGCGAGCATCACCGACATGACCGACATCGAGGAGCTCTACATCGACAATGGCTCCTCAAGCATGGACGACATGGTGGAGCATAACCTTGAGGACGACATCAATGAGCTCTACATCGACAATGGCTCACCACTCATGGATGACATGGTGGAGCAACGCCACGAGTACGACATCGACACCATGGCGGAGCCTCACCTACGCTCCACGATGAGCAAAGACGATGCTCCCAAGTACACCTACGTCGCCAATGGAGCTACATATGAAGATAGAGGACCTCCAAGATGGCACCATCATATGGAGCATCAAGAGCGTCCCCAACATGATCGCCATCGACACACTTCTCCGAGCTCCACAAGGCGCCACCATGAGAATGCTTATGCACAAGATCATCGACATCAAGGACATCTTATGGAGCTTCAAGGGCGTCCCCAACATGATCGTCATCGACACTCTTCTCCAAGCTCCACAAGGCGCCGCAAGCAACATGCCACGTCGCATGAGCCATCATCTAGGCATGGCAAGGACCGTCATCGACTCACACCATCTCATGATAGTCGTCGACCACTACCACCTCATGGTCTTCATCGACACACGTCACCACATGATCGTCGCCGCCACAAGCCACCTCATGATCGCCATCGACCAACATCCTCCAAGGATCATCGACGACACTCCTCAAGACATGGTGATGACGCACGAAGACGAGAGCCTCGACATGAAGGCGACAAACACCATGATAGGGTGTATACCACTCCAAGGATGGCAAGTGCACATCGCGCATACCTTCCTCATACGGCGACTTCCACCTCTTGCGCCACCACTACAATGGCCCCTAGCTCGTCACATGCCTATGGACTCCGATGCTACAAGTGCAAGCAACAAGGCCACCGCCCACGGGAATGTCCCAATCTCCTATGTGAGGTATGCAAGGCCAAGGGTCACGAGGCATGGCAATGCACAAAGCCAAGCGCCAAGATGCTCTACTTCGACGAGCTACAAGGCCAAGCCAACAAGAAGCCTACGGCGCCCACACTTCAAGATGAAGACCTCCAAGGCCATCGCAAGGATGATGTGGATCCGAGCCTAGGTCTCCACGACACTACGGCGCCACCGATGGAGGACGACTTGGGAGGCGATGGAGTTGAGATGGTTGAGCATGGGAATTTCCCTTCAACCAAGGAGGCGCATGGAGATGATAAAGTAGAGCCTACTCCCCTATGCTTCATTAATGAGTTGGCACCAATCCCATGTGAGCATGAGAGCCACTTAGCCCACTTGAGTGAGAGTGATAGTGAGTTGAGTGACTTCCACCCCATATGTGAGTTTGAGTGCTTCCGTTTGGAGGACATGAGTGATACACAAAGTGAGTTGAGAGAGGTAGATGATAGGTCCATGGAGGACATCGCATTTGCTAACACATTAACCTCTCCCTCGTTTGTGTCTTCTTATGTTGCACTAGGTTCCACGGAGGACGAGTTTCCGCTCATGGAGACGATGTACATGGTGCATGAAGATGATGATATCTCACCATGCTTGCTCCAAGATGGACATGTCGACCACATGGATCCTCCTACTTCCACAACACCTACTTCAAATGAGTCGGCCTACAAAGGTAACAACATAGGTGTTGATGATGCCATGATCCCACTAGTGGACATGATGAATTTTGCGTGCATGCATGATCTCGATGATCCATTTGCTACTTCACATGCTACTTTCACTTTCCCATGTGATGCTTTGCTTGATAACATTGTTGATCATGTGGAATTGATTGCTTGTGATACCATGACCATGCCATGCTACGAGAGTTTCACTTTTTCCCCGCTTGCTTGCCATAATGATCATGCTTGTGTTGTGACACCATTGATGAACACTTGCTATTTCAATAGGGTTGTCGACAACAATGATAACATTAGCTTCCGCATGCTTTGCCCAAAATGTTTACACCATTCCATGATCCTTGCATCCAAGATTGTGAACAATTGCTCTTTCTTATGCTTGGCATGCAAGAATGCTTATTTCATTGTCCACGAGATGGCCCCCATAGCCTTCTCACTTTTTGATGATCATGAGTTGCCACATGCCATGAATGCACCTTCTTGCCATATGCACCATCGCCATGCATTTCATACTATCTTGATTGACACTAATGGTGATGTGCACAAGACTTGGAACATCATGATGGATGATGTGTTCCTCTACCATGCACACACGCTTTTTGTTTTCTCTTTGTGTGTATAGGTACCCGAATGACAACTTCCACCGCTACGGAGCATGAGCTCACGAAACGCGCAATTGAGAGCTACCCCAACACGGACGAGATACATGATCCAACCCACGGGATTCACGCCAAAGGGTATGTTCCCAAACGCCTTCGCCCTCGTGTGTTTCCGGCTTGTCTTGTCGAGCTTCAGGTTTGGACCAATGCCTCATCACCTCTTTTGCTTCTTATGCAACATATCTTAACACATCTTGTTGGCACAATGGTCGTTGTATGTCTTGATGTTGTCATCATACACTCCGAGAATCTCAAGGACCATGTCATACATGTGAGAGACACCTTATGCATCTTGTGCCACATGTCACTCATAAAGTTGTTCTTTGGATTTCTCATTTCATCTTTGGCAATTGAAATGGATTCTTTAACACTTGAGGATACCCATACTTGCCTCACGCCAACCATACTTTCCCAAGCTAGAAGTCTCCATCTCTTTGCCATTGCACATAACAATTTTGCCCAAAATTTTGCCGCCGATACTTGCCTTTTCATTGTTCCATTTGTGTGGGACAATGCTACACATCACATTTTTGACACTTTACAAAGGAAACATTTACTTGCACAAATTTTTGCCCTACCACATTGTGGATACATCGACACTCTTTTGGTTTCCATTTTTGCCAAATGCCTCTTGGAGAAACGACTTGATGCTTCGTATTTGATTGAGAGCCTCTTGTTCGCCGATCACAAAATTGGCATCCACAAGCGTTCCATTTGCAAGTTGTTTTTCCCCAAGCTCTTCTTCAACCGCGACTTTATCCCTCTACCACAACATGGGACAACCGTCATGGCCTACATCATCGTTGAGGAGGAACAAGAGTCGAGGACGACTCTTCCCCAAGGGGGGGGAGATGATGTGGGGTGGCTTTCGGACACCTCCACCTCAAGACCGTCAAGTGCAGCCCCGCCTATCGTCGACGCTACACCATGGCCAAGGAGTCCCCCAAGTGGACCAACAACACAAACCCACGCCATATGTGTCAAGGTGAACTCCTTCCTCTCTATGGGCGACCTCGACATAACCTTGGACGGATTGCTACCTCATGCCTATGTCTATATGTCGTTAGGTACCAATCTCGTCAAGGAACCGAAGGGAGCGTCAAGGAGCCGAGGAGAGGGAAGCCACATGGTTCATGGAAGAAGAAGGGAAGACCGAAGAAGAAGAAGCAGAAGAAGGAGAAGGGCTCCAGCCGCCAGCCACGACAAGGCCGGCACCGCCGCCCCACTTGGCCAAGATCGCCGGTGGGCGCACTCCCGGCATCGCTGCCCATCTTCCCCAAGACTGCCGGCCCCACCGCATCGCGCCTTCGAACACGCGGCATCGCTGCCCACTCGAAGTCAACTTCATCCCAACCGTCTATTTATCATCTATTGTCACCACTACCTTATTGTAATGCCCCTTTTACCCCTGGACGGATCTGGGCCTATATATAGCTCATCCCTCTCCCCAAATTAGGGTTAGACAAGATTAGGCTTAGACTACATGAGCTTTGTCTCCCTAGAACTATGTTCTTTGTATCAAGGCACTCTTGAGTGATTTCTACTCTTCATGGATGATTCAAGGCTACCCCTCTCTCATCCAAGTTCTAGTTGAGATCTCCTCACCAATCTCCCACTTGTTAGATTCTACCCAAGGGTCTCTCTAAGAAGTGGTTCTATTGGCTTGGTCTAACCTACCAAGGGAGTAAATTTGGTTTGTGTTGGGTTGTGTGTGTGTGTTCTTATTTGGATCTTGTGTTCTTCATCCTCTTCCCCCTCAATCACCCACTCACTTGGTCAAATTCGTGGGATCTGGGCACATCCTTGCCCTTAGGCCACATCAGCAACCCCGCCTATTGTCGACGCTACACCATGGCCAAAGAGTCCCCCAAGTGGACCTTCAACCCTAAACCACGCTACACGCGACAAGGTGAACTCCTTCCTCTCGATACTCGACCTCGTCAATACCTTGAATGGAATGCTACCTCATATCGGTGTGCTACATATCATTAGGTACAAGAATCATCGAGGAACCGGAGAGGAGGAACACCCATGGTGCAAGGAGGAGGAACACCCATGGAGCCATTCATCATGGTGCAAGGAAGAAGGAAGAAGGAAGAAGAAGAAGAGAAGAAGGAAGAGGGAGGAGGAGGCCCAGCCGGCCCAGAGTCCGGTCCGACCGGGCCCCAGACCGACCTGCCCGGTTGGCGACCGGTCGACCGGCTCCACAACCGGACCGCCCGGTCCCAGGCCCGGCCCCGACCGGCCCCTGCATCGGATCCGACGGAACTACCCACCAAACTGCCTAAGTTACCCACTTATGTACCTTTTCGCCATGTGTTGTCTTGTAGGCCTATATATAGACCCAAGACACCCCCCTTACCTCTTTAGACTTGTTTTGAACTCAAACCTAACTTTGAGCTTAGTCTCCCTTGGGTATCATCCCTCTGTAATCAAGGCACCTTGGTTGTTGATTTGGAACTTGTTGAGTGAGATTCTAGTACAAGATACTCTCTCTCCCTCACCAAGCTCTTCTTCTCCAATCCCAATCTCTCCCCGGGGAATTCTACCGCGTGTCTCTTCCTCGGAGATTCTATTGGCGTGGTCCATCGAGCCACGGAGGTAAGCATCGGGTGTATCGGGTTGTGTGTGTGCGTGAGTCTCGGAGTTCCTCGTGTTCATCGCCGTGTTCTTCGTGTTCCTCGCGTTTTCCCATCTTCCCCCTTGGTTTCGAAGTCAATCCGCGAGATCGGGCCACACACGGGGTCTTAGACCTCATCATATGGTATCAGCAGCCTTTGGTTTCCGCGGATTTGACCCCCCACCCATCCAATTTCGTCTCTGAAAATTTTCCCCAAAAATCCCCAAAAATAGCCCTAATTTGCCTTTGGACGGATCTGCGATTTCGTTGCGTTTTGAGTGGTTTTGGTCCACGGATTTGGTGTTGGAGTGCTTGATCTATCAATCCCCCATCTTTTCCCCTTCGATTCCATCCGATTTTGAGCAAATCTGAGCAGTTTTCGTGCGGTTTCCGTGAAGAACAGCAAGAACAGTTCCTATTCACGCGCGGGTCAACGCCTCCGGGCCGCCACCAGCTGCCGCTCGCCACCACGCGCGCTCGTGCCCGTGTGGCCGCCCTGCTCGACCGACCACGGCCGCAGCCGGCCAAGCTCACCACCAGCCGGCCCGCTCCGCCTGGCCCGCCTCCACCTCCGCCGGCCTCGTGCCAACCACCTGCCCGCCCGCCCCTTGCTGTTCACCTGCGTGCGCGCCAGGCCCAAGGCCACGCTCGCCCTCGCCTCGCCTCCCTGCGCGCCAAGCCACGCACAGGCCCGCCCCCCCCACCCGCCGCCCACGCTCGGACTCCTCCCGTCGAGCACGCCCGCCCTTCTCTCGCTCGCACGCCCCGAGCGCAAAATCCGGTCGGACCGGATTCCCGGCCAGCCGTCCGGTCTACAACCGGCCCAGGACCGGTGCCATCCGGGCACAATCCAGGGGCCCATCCGGTTCCAGATCCGGTTCTGGACCGGGCCGGCTGATCCCAGTCCGGTTTGACCGGGTTCTGGACCGGGTTTGACCCAGTTTTCGCCCATTTTGACTCCACTTTTTGCTCCAAATTTTGACAACTTTCCGGCGTCCGTTTGACCCCAAACTTTCACAGTTATCCCCTTTCATCTTGACTCTAATTTTGACACCGTTTCCGAAATTTTTCGACTCCAAAATTTTGACACCTTCGATCGCTCGTCGTGACCCAAATTTTCGGGCATTGACTTATTTTGCCCGGTTTCCGTTTTGGAGTGCAAGGATTGTCTTTCGAGCTTCGCGTCTACATCAACACCGCGGCGACACCTTCGGCACCCCGGACTCCGGCGCAACTACGACACCATCGTCGCCATCCTCGCAAGTTGTGTGTTACGACACCGCCTAACTTTTCATCTAGGTATAACTTGCTCCCCACCGTGTAGCCCCGCTTCCTTTTGCGATCTATCCTACGAGCATTGCTTATCGAGTGTTGCGAGACATTGCACGTGGCCCCGATTGTGAGGTGTGTGTGTCGTGTGGAGTAAAGCTTCTAAGCAAAACTCGTGTGGCAAGATAGCAAAAGCGAGCTAACGCTAACATAGCGCGAGAAAAAGCCGCCAAAATACAAAAAGAGCACAAGTGTGCATAGTGCCATCATACATACCAAAGTGTACAAAGCGCCACCATAGATACAAAAGAGTGCAAGTGCCACCAAATACAAAAGAGGGAAAAGCTTTTAAGCAAAAGAGAGAAAAAGAGAAGAGAGGCCGCGTGTAAATCTTGTTGTCTCTTCCTTTGCAACCAAAGCTTTGATCTCTTCTTGTGTTAGTGTGACACCGAGCACCCTTGTTTAAGGGCTTCATACACTTTTCCGCTCACTTTTTTGGTCGCACTAACCCCGTTCATCTCGTGTGTGTGTTCCATATCTTTTCCGTGTTTCTAGTGATCATCGCTTTGACATTTGATTTCGTTGGACTTCACCCACTCTTAACAACAAACTTGATTTCGGATTTCGTCTTTTGGCTTTCCACCACACTCACCTACCACCATATTTGCTAGCTTTTGCGTGTGTTCCCGATACACTTGATCTTGCTTTCGGTTTGGTGGATTGCCTCAATACTATCTTACCTTGGTAAGAGTGCGAGGTAGTCTCCTTCCACTAACATACACCATATAGATCTTGTCATGCTAACATGTATAGCGAAAGCGAAGAAGATACGGAGGAGTACACGGAGCACTTCGAGGAGGATACCTCTTCAAGCACCGCGGATGTGGAGGAACATGTGGAGCTCGACACCGACTATGGCTCCGCGAGCATCACCGACATGACCGACATCGAGGAGCTCTACATCGACAATGGCTCCTCAAGCATGGACGACATGGTGGAGCACCACCTTGAGGACGACATCGACGAGCTCTACATCAACAATGGCTCGTCAAGCATGGACGACATGGTGGAGCAATGCCACGACTACGACATCGACACCATGGCGGAACCTCACCTCGACTCCACCTTGAGCAACGCCTATTTGGCCAATGGAGCTACATATGAAGATAGAGGACCTCCACGATGGCACCATCATAGGGATCATCAAGAGCGTCCCCATCATGGGCGTCATCGACACACTTCTTCGAGCTCCACAAGGCGCCACCATGAGAGTGCTTATGCACAAGATCGTCGACTTCAAGTACACCATATGGAGCATCAAGAGCGTCCCCATCATGAGCGTCATCGACACTCTTCTCCAAGCTCCACAAGGCGCCGCAAGCAACATGCCAAGTCGCATGAGCCATCATCTAGGCATGGCAAGGACCGTCATCGAAATACGTCACCACATGAGCTTCGCCGCCACAAGCCACTTCATGATCGCCATCGACCAACATCTTCCACGAGTCTTCGACGACACCACTCAAGCCATGGTGATGATGCACGAAGACGAGAGCCTCGACATGAAGGCGACAAACACCTTGATAGGGTGCCTACCACTCCAAGGATAGCAAGTGCACATCGGGCATACCTTCCTCATAAGGCGACTTCCACCTCTTGTGCCACCACCACAATGGCCTCTACCTCGTCACGTGCCTATGGACTCCGATGCTACAAGTGCAAGCAACAAGGCCACCCTCCACGGGAATGTCCCAATCTCCTATGTGAGGTGTGCAAGGCCAAGGGTCACGTGGCATGGCAATGCACAACGCCAAGCGCCAAGAAGCTCTACTTCGACGAGCTCAATGCACAAGTCTCCGAGATGCCACCACTTGAGAACGACTTAGGAGGCAATGGAGTTGAGCATGGTGAGCATGGGATTCTCCCTTCACCTACGGAGGCGCATGGAGTTGAGATGGTTGAGCATGGGAATTTCCCTTCAACCAAGGAGGCGCATGGAGATGAGAAAGTCGAGCCTACCCCCCTATGCTTGCTTGATGAGTTGGTACCAATCCCATGTGAGCATGAGAGCCACTTAGCCCACTTGAGTGAGAGTGATAGTGAGTTGAGTGACTTCCACCCCATATGTGAGTTTGAGTGCTTCCATTTGGAGGACATGAGTGATACACAAAGTGAGTTGAGAGATGTAGATGATAGGTCCATGGAGGACATCGCATTTGCTAACACATTAACCTCTCCCTCGTTTGTGTCTTCTTATGTTGCACTAGGTTCCACGGAGGATGAGTTCCCGCTCATGGAGATGATGTACATGGTGCATGAAGATGATGATATCTCACCATGCTTGCTCCAAGAGGGACATGTCGACCACATGGATCCTCCTACTTCCACAACACCTACCTCAAATGAGTCGGCCTACAAAGGTAACAACATAGGTGTTGATGATGCCATGATCCCACTAGTGGACATGATGACTTATGAGTGCATGCATGATCTCGATGATCCATTTGCTACTTCACATGCTACTTTCACTTTCCCATGTGATGCTTTGCTTGATAACATTGTTGATCATGTGAAATTGATTGCTTGTGATACCATGACCATGCCATGCTATGAGAGATTCACATTTTCCCCGCTTGCTTGCAATGATAATGATTATGATCATGCTTGTGTTGTGACACCCTTGATGAACACTTGCTCTTTACATAGGATTGTCAACAACAATGATAACATGTTCCACATGCTTTGCCCCAAATGTTTACACCATTCCATGATCCTTGCATCTAAGATTGTGAACAATTGCTCTTTCTTATGCTTGGTATGCAAGAATGCTTATTTCATTACCCACGAGATGGCCCCCATAGCCTTCTCACTTTTTGATGATCATGAGTTACCACATGCCATGAATGCACCTTCTTGCCATTTGCACCATCGCCATGCATTCCATACTATCTTGATTGACACTAATGGTGATGTGCACAAGTCTTGGAACATCATGATGGATGATGTGTTCCTCTACCATGCACATACGCTCTTTGTTTTGCTCATTCCATGTATAGGTACTAGCATGACAATTTCCACCGCCACGGAGCATGAGCTCACAAAGCGCGCAATTGAGAGCTACCCCAACAAGGACCTAACCCGCGGGAATCACACCAAAGGGTATGTTCCCACAAGCCTTCGCCCTCGTGTGTTTCCGACTTGCCTTGTCGAGTTTTCGGTTTGGCCCAAGGCCTCGTCCCCTCTTTCGCCTCTTTTGCAATCTATCTTGAAACATCTTGTTGGCACAATGGTTGTTGTATGTCTTGATGTTATCATCATACACTCCAAGAATCTCAAGGACCATGTCATACATGCGAGAGACACCTTATGCACCTTGTGCCACATGTCACACAAAAAGTTGCTCTTCTTTGGATTTCTTATTTCATCTTTGGCAATTGACATGGATTCTTCGAAACTTGAGGACACTCATACTCGGCTCACGCCAACCATACTTTCACAAGCTAGAAGTTTTCATCGCTTTGCCATTGCACATAACAATTTTGCCCCAAATTTTGCCGCCGATACTTGCCTTTTGTTTGTTCCATTTGCTTCGGACAAGGCTACACCACACATTTTTGACACCATACAACTCTTACATGCACAAAATTTTGCCCTTCCACATGTTGGATACACCCACACTCTTTTGGTTCCCATTTTTGCCAAATGCCTCTTGGAGCTTTCCCTTCGCAAGTGGTTTTTCTCCAAGTTCTTCTTCGACCGCGACTACCCAACTCTACATGGGACAACCGTCATGGACTACCTCTTCGGTGAGGAGGAACAAGAGTCGAGGACGACTCTTCCCCAAGGGGGGGGAGATGATGTAGCCCCGGTCACCGACGTCGCTACACCAAGACCATCAAGTGCAACCCCGCCTATTGTCGACGCTACACCATGGCCAAAGAGTCCCCCAAGTGGACCTTCAACCCTAAACCACGCTACACGTGACAAGGTGAACTCCTTCCTCTCGATACTCGACCTCGTCAATACCTTGAATGGAATGCTACCTCATATCGGTGTGCTACATATCATTAGGTACAAGAATCATCGAGGAACCGGAGAGGAGGAACACCCATGGTGCAAGGAGGAGGAACACCCATGGAGCCATTCATCATGGTGCAAGGAAGAAGGAAGAAGGAAGAAGAAGAAGAGAAGAAGGAAGAGGAGGAGGAGGCCCACTGCCCGCAGTCCGGTCCGACCGGGCCCAGACCGACCTGCCCGGTTGGCGACCGGTCGACCGGCTCCACAACCGGACCGCCCGGTCCCAGGCCCGGTCTGACCGGCCCCAGACCGGATCCGACGGGAACTACCCACCAAACTGCCTAAGTTACCCACTTATGTACCTTTTCGCCATGTGTTGTCTTGTAGGCCTATATATAGACCCAAGACACCCCCCTTACCTCTTTAGACTTGTTTTGAACTCAAACCTAACTTTGAGCTTAGTCTCCCTTGGGTATCATCCCTCTGTAATCAAGGCACCTTGGTTGTTGATTTGGAACTTGTTGAGTGAGATTCTAGTACAAGATACTCTCTCTCCCTCACCAAGCTCTTCTTCTCCAATCCCAATCTCTCCCCGGGGAATTCTACCGCGTGTCTCTTCCTCGGAGATTCTATTGGCGTGGTCCATCGAGCCACGGAGGTAAGCATCGGGTGTATCGGGTTGTGTGTGTGCGTGAGTCTCGGAGTTCCTCGTGTTCATCGCCGTGTTCTTCGTGTTCCTCGCGTTTTCCCATCTTCCCCCTTGGTTTCGAAGTCAATCCGCGAGATCGGGCCACACACGGGGTCTTAGACCTCATCAACTTTCCTCAAATTCCTTTATATCACAACGGTACATGTAAAATTGAAATTCCTGATAGTAAACGTGTACGGTGTTACTACCTTGTTCTAACCGTTTAAGTTTGCGGAGCAGTTCACGTTGATGAGAAAGAGGCACAAATTTACGTCTCAAAACAGATTTTAAATCTACCCAAGTAGTAGGTGTATTATCAACATTTTCTTTATAATTCCAGTCCCACCAAATGGAAGCCAAACCCGTAAAAACTCTAGCAGCAGTTCTTACTTTCTCATGTTCGGTAAAATCATGGCATCCAAAAATATTGTCAACCTCAAACTCCCAATCAAAATAAGCATCTGTATTATATCTACCCTCATAAACTGGTAAGGATATAACCTGATCATGATCTCCTGTAAATGGTTGCACATACATCTCCGAAGTCGTCATGGTACTCGGGTCGATGGCGTGGTCCTCAATTCCTGTCATGGTTAGTACCCAAAAAGCACAAATGCATATGCCTACAAACTACGGAATATGGTGGTTCACGCGCAATTCGTCAAGCAAAATACAAAGCTCTTACAAGTTCTTACCAAACAGGAGGAAGGCGATGTAACAACCAGCAAGAATCAGCGTATCCAAAGATTGCCAAAGCGATTACCAGGTGTCGACACAGTGCAGGTGGAGACAATATGTAGAGCTGTAGGAAGGCTAGTATGGTAGCAAAACAGCAATTGTCAAAACAGCAATGCAATATTGAAAGTATGCTCAACAACGGTACTGTGCTGGTCCTAGGCTAGACCGTACTAGAAACGCGAGCCTAGAACACTAGCGAGGTCACGGCGCGGCACACAAGCAACTAGAAGCGATGAGGTGGCGACGCGAGGTGCGAAAAATCACTATGATGGCAAGTGTCTCAAACTGATCCCCAAGGTCTAAAAATAGTATAGCCTCAGAAAATTTTTTTGTCGAAATTTCGGGGGTGCTCCGGAAAGCGCGCTAGCGCCAAAAAAATGTCGCTATAACGGCCAGTGGCGAAAAGTGATCGCCAAAGTGGAAAACCAATGTAGCCAGAAATTTTTTTCGGAAGCGTTTCCAGACTTTTTTTTTTTTTGCTCTCCTTCCAATTCTTTACTGGCGGCCGAAACTTAACTCACGGAAATTTTTCTGCAGCGCAAGATGATATTAGAAGGTAACAGCTAAGTAGGAAAAACAATAAAACCTAATTCTACACGGGCTCTGTCGCGGCAGAGAAACAACACGAATGCGTGTCGCGGTAGGATACAGGGTATATGGCAGATGTATATGTCTGAGGCGGAAATAATCTGGTGGGTGTATATGGTGGATGTATCTGGCAGTGGCGGAAGTATATGGTAGGTGTATATGGAAGTGGCGGAAGTATATGGTGGATGTATCTGGCAGTGGCGGAAGTATATGGTGGGTGTATATGGCGGTGATCTGCGTATGGTGCGAGTGGGCGGCGGCGGCGTGACTAATATGACCAGAACTCGAAACTCTAAAGGAACTAGACGCTAAGACTAGCAACTCGACACGAAGATGCAGACACAAATTCAACTATGCAAAACTGAAAAGACAATGCAAGGCGTGGCAGGGGGTTTATGGGACGATATGATCTAAACCCTAACTGTATATTTTTTTTTTGGCTTTTTCGTGGTTTATGGGTATGATGGCAGATGCAATCTACACTAGGAAAACAGTAAATTCTCACCGAGCAACCTGAAATCTGATACCACTTGATAGGGCAAAGCTGGCCGATCTTTCGATGAGAGTGTGATAACGTCGATTTGTTGGTGGAGTTCGTGCTTGACGATCCGACTACACGTGCAAAGCTCGTGCGCCAATGCAATCGCTAGGACAATCACCGGGAGTTACTGATCTTGCGGGTGCACGATCAGCCTGACCAGCGAGGGTCTTAATTCCTACCTGAAATCGAGAACAAGTAAGAACTAATAATGCAATCAGAATATTGCGGATATAGATGAAAGCTTTATTGAAAAGGTGGGATTCCGAATAGTCGGTCTTGTTCTGGGCGTTGGCCTCAAAAGAAGTACACGAGAGTTGCAGCAATGGCTAACTTTTAGTCTAATCAAAATCCAAGTTCTAATGACGGCTACAGAGGAATATATATGGGGGAAGTGAAGGGATTTTCGTCCAACCAGCTAGGGTTGGCCAAAAACACCCCTAAATGGGCCTTCCTCCACTTATATGGCCTCTTAAAATCCCCTAAAATACCTAATCCGAAAATACATGGGCCTGGCCCATTAAATAAGGTGACGCAGCACCAAAACTAACTCTTTGGACGAATTTTATGATGTAGTAACTTGTATAATTCATCCAAGCATCATTGCTTCACTATGGTGGCTTCAATGTTCTGAAATCCTCGCTTGCAACGCCATCCTGAATCTTTGCAGGTCTGCTGCCATCTCCATGCACGTTCCTAATCCAATGCCTGGCGTCCATGCTAGATCCATTCCTAAATAATATAAATACATTTGATTTAGGCAGCATCATATTCTCATATATATCAGGAAGGATTCCTAGTAACGACTGTACCTGAAATGTGGCTGTAGGAGTATTGGTTGTATCTATCATAGAGATGTCCTCATCATCCTCCCCTACTTGAATTGAAGTCGTCCTCGACGTAGTCTCATCTTTTTCACCAAGATATGCCTTCAAATCGGAGGTAATCATGTCCTCATCAAGAGCACACCGACATTATGCAAAGGTGACCTCCTTCTACTTGCGCTCTCTTGCTAAACCCGTGGAACATTGGCTATGATTTGAGTGTTGCTTGGCTTTTCTTGTGCTATTGATAGGGCTCTTGACAAGTGAAGCGACATTCAAGCGTTGGTGTCATCTACCTCCTCTACACATTCATGAAGATTTATCGTCGAGGACGACTCTTTTTCAGGTGGGGGGAGATGATACGGGGCGACCTTCGGTCTTCACCGCATCATGTGCTTCATCGCCAAGATGGCACGCTAAGGTGAATCTTCTCATTTACGCGTGCCTCGAATCGCCTATTTGGGACGATATACTACTTCATACTCCGACATATCTTGATGATAGGAACTCGACGACAAGTATGGAGAGAAGAGGGGATGCCATGGAGACCCGAGGACGCAAGGCCAATGTCACGGAAGCATGGAAGAGAAGGAGAAAGTAGAGCTGGACGCTTCCGCCCGACACAGCCGGAACTTCCACCCAGATTCCATCCAAGACTGAAGATGCTCATGTTGAAGAGCTGCGGCCGGAACTTCCGCCCCTGATGGCCGGAACTTCCGCCCAGGACCGGAACTTCTGCCCCTGATGGCCGGAACTTCCGCCCAGGACGGCCGAAACTTCCGCCCCATCGAACATCAGCCAGATCTCAGCCCCCTTTGGCTTGTAACTTACCCCTTCATCCCCTTGCCTATAAATAGACACCTACCCCCACCTTCATGAGGGAGAGATGATGTTTAGATGAATTGGCTTATGCCTCTATTATCCCCTAGTGGATTTGGGAAACCCCCACCTTAGATGATCCATCTATTGTATCCCTCCTCATCCGGATCTTTTCCATTCTAGTAATTCTATCAATTGAGAATCTCTTGCTTTGCAACTCTATTCTTAGTTGGTCTTTTACTCTTTGGAATTCTATTTGGATTTGTCGATCTTTTGCAAGAGATTCTACCTTTGGTCTTTCTCTCGCACTTCTATCGGTTGGTGGTTCGGGCCAACGAGGATAACCGATTTGTGTGTGTGTGCGTGTGTTTGTATCGAGTTCTTCGCGTTCATCCACTTCCCCGCGAATCCCCCTCCGCAATAACACTCACCCGGGTCAAACCGTGAAGATTGGGCACACCCTCGGGCTTAGCCCGCATCACATCACGATCAGAAACAATAGTCTTCGGGACTCCATGTAGTCGAACAATCTCCCTGAAAAACAGGTTAGCAATATGCGACGCATCGTCGCTTTTGTGGCAGGCAATAAAGTGTGACATTTTAGAAAATCTGTCCACTACCACAAATATAGAATCATGGCCTCTTTTAGTACGCGGAAAACCCAACACAAAATCCATACTAATATCTTCCGAAGGTGTAGTAGGTGCCGGTAATGGAGTATACAAACCGTGAGGCTTCAGCTTGGACTTGGACTTGTTGCAAGTAATGCACCTCTTCACATACCTGTCCACGTCCCGCCCCATCTTTGGCCAATAAAAGTGATCAGCGAGCATCAGTAGCGTCTTCTCATGCCCAAAGTGACCCATCAAACCTCCAGCATGTGATTCCTGCAATAAGAGCAAACGCACAGACGATTCTGGAACACATAGTTTGTTAGCTCTAAACAAGAACCCATCGTCTATGTGATATTTTTCCCATGCTTTACCAATAACACATAAGCGGTATGGTTCAGCAAAATCATGATCAGTTGCATATAAATCACATAACACCTCTAATCCAGGAATTTTAACATCAAGATGAGTTAACATCATAGTCTTCCTAGATAGAGCATCAGCAACAATATTATCTTTTCCCTTCTTATGCTTAATAATGTACGGAAAAGACTCAATGAACTCAACCCACTTAGCAAGACGCCTATGCAAAGTAGATTGGGCTTTAAGATATTTCGAAGCTTCATGATCAGAATGTATGATAAATTCTTTTGGCCACAAATAATGTTGCCAAACCTCAAGAACTCTAATCAAAGCATACAATTCTTTATCATAAATAGGATAGTTCAACTTAGCACCAGAAAGTTTCTCAAAAAAATATGCAATTGGGCGACGCTCTTGCATCAACACACCACCAGTTCCAATACCACTAGCATCACATTCAATCTCAAATTGCTTATTGAAATCAGGAAGTGCAAGCAACGGTGCAGAAGTTAACAATCATTTCAGTTCATCAAAAGCATGATCTTGGGCAACGCCCAACTCAAATGCAACACCCTTTTTAGTCAATTCTGATAAGGGGTTGCCCGATCTTCTCAGTAAGCGACGGTGGTGATGAACACACGATGGTAGCAGCGGACGGAATCGATGATGATGAGGAGGATAACTTGTATGACGCCAACGAAGTCTCTCGATTGATTCCTGATGCCAATGCAACAGTTCTCAACCCTGCAAGATATTCGCAACTCCACACACTTGCGCACGTAGCCGCCGACCACGAAGCGGTAAATTGCAATCTTATAATCCCCAATGGAATAGCAGATCACACACAAACTTTCAGTAGCATAAAACTCCAGATCGATGCGAATTGGAGAGTAGTATTCAATAGTTTTGCAGAGCAAACAACTAAGAACTAGGGTTTATCTTAAACGTGGTCTAAAGCAACTTTGGGGGCGTCACAGGGACTTATATAGGCGTTCGGGACGACCTCAGGTCGAAAAAGTACGGAAATAACCGACCCAGAATAGATCTGGTCGAGACAGACTCGGACTCGGCCGGTCTGGGGGCCGGTCGACCGGGCCTGGGACCGGGTGGTCCGGTCCTAGACCGGGTTCTGTGGATCGCGGAAACCGGACGAAGGGTCCGTGTTCCCTGGATGTGGCCCGGATGGCACCGGTTCAAAATCCGGTTTGTGACCGGGTGGCCCGGCGCCACGGCCGGTCTGACCGGGCCTGGGACCGGCCCGAAGAACTCCTCCTCTCGCGCATGCCTCCCGCTCCTCCCTCGCGCGTCCATGGGATGTCTTCTCGTCCGGCTCCATGTCCAGCTTCACGTCCAGCTTCTTGTCCAGCTGCTCCTCTCCTCCTCGTGCGATGCTTGGTTCCTCCTCATACCTGATCATACACAAGTAATACGACTTAGGTAGTATAAAGTTCTCGTCAATCAAAGTATCGTTTAGGAACAAGTTCACCTGTTGTTTAAGTAGCTTCGCACGAGCTCGTGTCATTGGTCCAATCCTAACTTCATTGGACTTGAGCTTCACAGCTTCATCTTCATCTTGCAATGACGGAGGTAGTAGTGAGGTCGCAATGGTGGAAGTCCTGCGGGTACCTCTTCCGGAAACACGTCGCTGAATTCCTGCAAAACATTAGAAACACCAAGAGGAAGAGGGGTCATGTCGTTAGAAACCAAAACCGTACCCTTGTACATGAGCACAATAGGCATGGCTGTAGGATCCTCACAAAATTCTCTCATGTCTTGTTTGGTGGCTAATGAGACTAAGGAATTCACTCTCTCACTTTTCGTTATATCACTCACGGCATTACAATTCTCTCGCCTATCTATGGATGCATCCTCCAAGTTTACTTCAATCTTCTGACGAGACTCATTGACAATTTGCTGTGGTGACATAGGCTGTAAGTTAATTATTTTGCCCTTGAACTCCAAGTGATATGTATTGGCGCGGCCATTGTGTTGCACAGAACGGTCATAAAGCCATGGCCGGCCCAACAGCAGGTGACAAACCGTCATAGGAACCACATCAAAATCAATGGAATCCTTATACGGTCCAATCTCAAAATCAACTCGCACCATGTGGCTCACCTTCATCTCACCATTATTGCTCAACCACTGAATATAATATGGATGTGGGTGCGGTAGATATTTCAGTTTCAGCTTGGCACATAACTCTTTGCTTGCTAGATCGCGACAACTCCCGCCATCAATAATGACCTTGCAAGCTTTATCAGGACCAACTAGTGCCTTTGTTTGGAACAAATTACAGCGCTGTGTAGATGCACTTGACTGTACATTAAGAACACGCTGCGAGACAACAATAGTTTGAGCTTCAGAAGGGAAAGCATCAAACCCATCACTGTCATAATCATCCTCATCTGGAGCATTTGGATCAGCATCATCTCCAGTTTCATATTCATTGTCCTCATTAATTATCATAACTTTACGATTAGGACAATCCTTCTTGAAGTGACCCTTGCCACCACATGTATGACAAACCATATCACGGTTGCGCGCTGTCGACATGTTAGAACTAGTTCCACTTGCTGCAGGAGCGGGCTTCTTTGTGTTGGTAACACTAGAGACCGGCTTGCTAGACGAAGTAGGAACATCTGCAGGGCGCGAAGATGGCACCATGGAGGGCGGCGCGCGGGGTGTGTAGCGCCCAGCGCCTGTAGCACGGCCCTTCATTTGCAGTTCTTCAGCCAACTGTGACTCAGCTTCTCTTGCATGATGTAGTAGCTCATTCATAGTAGCGTAGCTGTGATGACGCACAATGCCCTTGATGTTAAATCTGAGACCATTCAGAAATCGCTGTAGTGTCATCTCAAGAGACTCACGGAACCGTGCACGCTGCATAAGCATCTCCATCTCCATGTAGTAAGCATCAACCGTCAACACACCTTGTTTCAATTGGGTCAACTTGTCAAAGACGGAACGCAAGTAATTGGTAGGCACAAAACGAGCTCGCATTGCCGCCTTCATAGCACGCCATGTGATAATAGGCAGCTCACCATCTTCTTCACGAGCACGAACAAGTCCATCCCACCAACGCAATGCATAGCCATCAAATTCAGAGGAAGCAAGCTTGATCTTCCTATCTTCAAGATAGTCGGGATGTAAACGCCATAATCTCTCAATCTTCAGCTCCCATGTAAGATATTCTTCAACATCAGTACCTCCTTCAAATCTGGGAATTGAGAACTTGGGCTTACCCAAACCATCGTCTTGTTGTTGAGGAACACGTTGGGCTCCGACGGGGACAAAACCACGACCACGGAACGCATCTCCAACGCCACGTCCAAGACCACGACCAACACCACGCCCTTGAGCATTAGCAGCTTCAGCATTGTCACCTTGCACACTGCCATCTTCATCAGGTGGTGGTTGTTGTTGCACCATTGTACGTATCTCACCAACGGCGGTTGTCAAAGCTTGTATAGATGCTTGAAGAGTCGTCACCGATGTTTGAACGGTGTTAACCGCTGTAGTAGTCTCATCGACCTTCAAGTGAACACTCTGAATATCCTTGTCCAACACATCACTAGCAACTCGTATTTCACGTTGCATGTGATCACGAAGTGCCTCAAATTCACGCCAAGTAACTGGTGTAGCGGCGTCCTTTTTCTGCATCACATCAACATTCTCGGTAGAAGACATGATTAGTAGGTTAGTGCACTAAACAAAAATCTTTGGTGGTACTCTCACAACTCACTCAAAACTGATAAGAAAGGTAAATCTTACCGCTCCAAAGTGAATTAGTATTGCTTACCAACTTGGATTGACGGACTAGTGCACGGATGTAGCGAAGCGAATATCAAGGGTATAAGAACAAATCACACGACAAAGCAGGATATATGTGGGGCTGTAGGTGGGCTACCTATTTGCACCAATAACAAGCTCTAGCGCTGACCGTAGACAACCAATGATACTCACACAAGGCGATATAATGGGGCAATGCAACTATATGTGGGAAAAGTTGCAATGCACTAGAGAGACGCTAGCAAAGCTCAACGAGACAGGCACAAGATTGCTCAACTACGGGTGCAGGAAAGTAAACGTAGGCCTTCACTTGATTCAACTAGCACAACACTTTTCTTTTTGGATTTTTCTTTTGTAGAACACACGCAGCTATGTAGCTCTTTTTGCTTCTTTTCAATTTTTTTTTTTTTTGATTTTATGACTCAACTCCTTGATAACACGGCCAACAAGATATGCAAAGCACCAAAACCCTAATGAGCAGCCTGTCGAGCGGTAAAACTAGTCTCTTCTGGGGAAGTTCCTAGTCACGTATATCGATAGGCTGTGTCTATGGTTGGGAACAAGCACACTGTACGCTATGTGGACTCGGAGTAACAAAAACTGACACACTATGATAAACTAGATGATAGAGAAAACACAAACCCTAACAATTGTACCATAAGAAAGATAAAGATATGCAAAAACAACTACGAAAAGCAACTAAAACTCGAAATTAGTGCAATCTAAGGCTATGGCAAACCCTAACCCTAACTTTTTATGGCTTTTTCTGGATAGGAAACACTCACAACTCAACTATGGGGTGGATTGTGGATGGCTTACCGAGGAAAACTGGAAATCTGATACCAAGATGATAAGGGGTTGCCCGATCTTCTCAGTAAGCGACGGTGGTGATGAACACACGATGGTAGCAGCGGACGGAATCGATGATGATGAGGAGGATAACTTGTATGACGCCGACGAAGTCTCTCGATTGATTCCTGATGCCAATGCAACAGTTCTCAACCCTGCAAGATATTCGCAACTCCACACACTTGCGCACGTAGCCGCCGACCACGAAGCGGTAAATTGCAATCTTCTAATCCCCAATGGAACAGCAGATCACACACAAACTTTCAGTAGCATAAAACTCCAGATCGATGCGAATTGGAGAGTAGTATTCAATAGTTTTGCAGAGCAAACAACTAAGAACTAGGGTTTATCTTAAACGTGGTCTAAAGCAACTTTGGGGGCGTCCCAGGGACTTATATAGGCGTTCGGGACGACCTCAGGTCGAAAAAGTACGGAAATAACCGACCCAGAATAGATCTGGTCGAGACAGACTCGGACTCGGCCGGTCTGGGGGCCGGTCGACCGGGCCTGGGACCGGGTGGTCCGGTCCTAGACCGGGTTCAGGACCGGGCGGAAACCGGACGAAGGGTCCGTGTTCCCTGGATGTGGCCCGGATGGCACCGGTTCAAAATCCGGTTTGTGACCGGGTGGCCCGGCGCCACGGCCGGTCTGACCGGGCCTGGGACCGGCCTGAAGAACTCCTCCTCTCGCGCATGCCTCCCGCTCCTCCCTCGCGCGTCCATGGGATGTCTTCTCGTCCGGCTCCATGTCCAGCTTCACGTCCAGCTTCTTGTCCAGCTGCTCCTCTCCTCCTCGTGCGATGCTTGGTTCCTCCTCATACCTGATCATACACAAGTAATACGACTTAGGTAGTATAAAGTTCTCGTCAATCAAAGTATCGTTTAGGAACAAGTTCACCTGTTGTTTAAGTAGCTTCGCACGAGCTCGTGTCATTGGTCCAATCCTAACTTCATTGGACTTG
Organism: Lolium perenne; assembly: GCF_019359855.2. Classification (NCBI taxonomy): domain Eukaryota; kingdom Viridiplantae; phylum Streptophyta; class Magnoliopsida; order Poales; family Poaceae; genus Lolium; species Lolium perenne. The sequence continues at coordinate 134,368,801 of NC_067245.2, forward strand.
AGCTTCACAGCTTCATCTTCATCTTGCAATGACGGAGGTAGTAGTGAGGTAGGGATGTCCTCATCAAATTCATTCAAAGGTGCAACAATAGTATTAAAATTAGGCACAAAACGGCGATAAAACCCAGCTAGAACATGAAAACTTCTTACTTGACTCACATTCATGGGAGTAGGCCAATTTTGAATAGCTTCAATTTTAGACACATCTACTTCTACTCCATGCTTAGAGACAACATAACCCGGAAATATGACCTTATCTTTGGAAAATGTGCACTTCTCAAGATTACCATAGAGTTTACTATCACGCAACACTTGCAAAACATGTCGAATATGTATAATATGATCAGATTCATTGCGGCTGTAAATTAATATGTCATCAAAATACACAACCACAAAGTTGCCAATAAAATCACGCAAAACATGGTTCATCAGTCTCATGAAAGTGCTAGGTGCATTAGTCAAACCAAAAGTGATAGGGCAAAGTTGTCCGATCTTTCGGTGAGATGGGGATAATTCGATTTGTTGGTGGAGTTCGTGCTTGACGATCCGACTACACGTGCAAAGCTCGTGCGCCAATGCAATCGCTAGGACAATCTCCGGGAGTTACTGATCTTGCGGGAACACGATCAGCCTGACCAGCAAGGGTCTTAATTCCCACCTGAAATCGAGAACAAGTAAGAATTAAAGATGCAATCAGAATATTGCGAATAGAGATGAAAGCTTGATTGATAATTGTGGGATTCCGAATAGTCGGTCTTGTTCTGGGCGTTGGCCTCAAAAGAAGTACACGAAGTTGCAGCAATCGGCTAACTTTTAATCTAATCAAAATCCAAATTCTAATGACGGTTACAGAGGGATATATATGGGGGAAGTGAAGGGATTTTCGTCCAACCAGCTAGGGTTGGCCAAAAACACCCTAAATGGGCCTTCCTCCACTTATATGGCCTCTTAAAATCCCCTAAAATACCTAATCCGAAAATACATGGGCATGGCCCATTAAATAAGGTGATGCAGCACCATAAATAACTCTTTGGACGAATTTTATGATGGAGTAACTTGTATAATTCATCCAAGCATCATTGCTTCACTATGGTGGCTTCAATGTTCTGAAATCCTCGCTTGCAACGCCATCCTGAATCCTTGCAGGTCTACTGCCATCTCCATGCACGTTCCTAATCCAATGCTTTGCGTCCATGCTAGATCCATTCCTAAATAATATAAATACATTTGATTTAGGCAGCATCATATTCTCATATATATCAGGAAGGATTCCTAGTAATGAATGTACCTGAGATGTGGTTGTAGGAGTATTGGTTGTATCTATCATAGAGATGTCCTTATCATCCTCCCCTACTTGAATTGAAGTCGTCCTCGATGTAGTCTCATCTTTTTCACCAAAATATGCCTTCAAATCGGAGGTAATCATGTCCTCATCATCCTCCCTTTCTTGAAAGAAAAGCCGTCCTCGGCGATGTTTATTCTGTAAACATGCTAACAAAAGAGACAAGGTATATGCATGATATATGTATATGTCATCCGTTTTAACAGCTCTTTCATGTTTCCCATTTAGTTTTGTACATATACCAGTATTATAGTAGCTTAGAAGATCATTAGTCCTCATTACACATTTATCACAACTCAGTTTGCAGATATAAGTGAAGCACATATTGACTCCTTTCAAATTATAATGCTCATCATTAAACCATATTAATAGTGGTAAACCAAAATTTAGTATTTCCAAATTACATGCTACAACTAGCTTAAATAAGCGAACATGCAACAAGCTATTTGGCATAAAGTCTATACCGTTATTGGAGGTCATATCAAAATGATTGAACATAGGTGGAATTTTACTTCCCATCAAACCAATAGTATATGGAACATCATCACATGTAATGCAAATTTTATTCACCAAAAATTCATTGTCTCCGCCATACTCTCCAATTAAATTTAACGTATAACCATGGGCATAAACACTCTTCAAATGTTTGAGTTCAGCAATCTTATTTCTAGCATGTGATAAAGACATAGGATGATCCATCACAACAGAAAACAAAGAATTAGCATGAGAAATCTTAGCCAACACTTCATTGTTCCTAACCAGTTTTATATGATCCATACTATAGTCATCTTTCAAATCACAAGGTGCATTATCAGGAGCAAGAATTTCAGTTTGTACACTCATAGATATGGAATAATTAACTTGTACAGTAGGTGTACTCAACATAGCTGGTATATCAGTTCCACAATTTCCTAACACATGGTCATCCTTGGAAACAAAAATCTCCGTTGGTACACTCATATCAATGCATGAATTAGAATCAACAATAGGTGCACTTAAACCATCATCTATCTGAGTTGTCTGATCACATAACATCAAATTAGCAACACAATCCTCTAATATAGGTGGTGTGACCAAATTATTTTCTACCTCATCACATGGTATATTTAAGATAACCTTGCATTCACCAATCTCATGTGGAGGGACAACATCAGTACCTTCATTGTTACCTTGTTTCTCCAACGTAGAAGATGTTCGCAGCGACGTGTCACAAGTCTGTGGCTGGGCGACTCGCACAACAATATTCATGCGTGGAACGTTGGAAGAAACAACCGGTGCTAGTGTGCATGACTTGAAGGAGTTGGAATGGTCCAACGTTTTCTCCTGTATGTGTTTCTCAAAAGCACAAGCTCGAACATATATACCAATAGTAGAATGAGGAATATACTTAAACATAACCTTAATATCAGGGTTCAAGCCTTTGAAAAACATGTTTCTAGTACTTTCCTCAAATTCTTTTATATCACAATGGTACATGTAAAATTTAAATTCCTGATAGTAAACATGCACAGTATTACTACCTTGTTCTAATCGTTCAAGTTTGAGGAGCATTTCACGTTGATGAGAAAGAGGCACAAATCTACGTCTCAAAACAGATTTTAAATCTACCCAAGTAGTAGGTTTATTATCGACATTTTCTTTATAATTCCAGTCCCACCAAATGGAAGCAAGATCAATAAAATTTTGGCCGGCAATTCTTACTTTCTCATGTTGAGAAAAATCATGGCATCCAAAAATATTGTCGACTTCAAACTCCCAGTAAAAATAAGCATCCGTATTATATCTACCCTCATAAACTGGTAAAGATATAACCTGATCATGATCTCCTGTAAATGGTTGCACATGCATCTCCGTAGTCATCATGGTACTCGGGTCGATGGCTTGGTCCTCAATTCCTGTCATGGTTAGTACCTAAAAAGCACAAGTGTATATGCCTAGAAGCTACGCAAATATGGTGGCGCACGCGCAATTCGTCAAGCAACATACAAAGCTCTTACAAGTTCTTACCAAACAGGAGGAAGGCGATATGGCAACCAGCAAAGATCAGCTTCTCCTCGAGATTGCACAAAGCGATTACCAGGTGTCGACACAAAGCACGTGGAGAAATCTGTGGAGCTCTGGGAAGGCAAAGTATAGTGATATGGTGGCACAATAATCAAATCAGCGATGCAAATTGAGTAAACACTCAAAGAAGGTACTGTGCTGGTCCTAGGCTAGAACGTATTAGAGACGCGAGCCTAAATCACCAACGAGGTCACGACGCGGCACAACATGCAAGAGGCAGCGAAACTGACACTGGAGGATAGAGGCACCTAAGGTAAGGAGCCGAGTTTTTTTTTTGACTTAATCCTTGCACTTGACCCTAGAGGGCTCTATGGTAGGGCGCCCAGATTTTTTTTTGGGGAATCTACCTTGGCGCTAGACCATAGAAGTCTCTATGGTCGGTCGCCCAGAACTTTTTTTTTCCGGATATTTTTTTTGCGGAATATACCTTGGCGCTAGACCATAGAGGTCACTATGGTAGGGCGCCCAGAAATTTTTTTTTTTGCAGCTAGACTGCTATCAGGATTCCGACGGAAAACGCGAAATTGACCAAGAAAACGGATCTCAAACCCGAAAAAACTCAGAAACGAAGATCAAGAAAGACCCTACTATGATGGGAACCAAAGGGGCACAAGAAAGAGTTGATGGCAGATGTGGCGGAAGTGTATGGTGGCGGTGATATGGTGAGGACTGCAAGAGGAGATGGTGCGGCGGCGACATGACTATTATGACCAGAACTCGAAACTCTAACGACTCTAGACGCTAAGGCCAGCGCGCGACAAGAAGATTGCAGACAAAGCCTCAAAAAGAAAAAACTAAAAAGATCATGCAATGGCTTAGCAGGGGCTATGAGACGGATGATCTAAACCTAATATATTTTTGTGGGGCTTTTTCTGCTTTATAGGTAAACCAAATCTACACTTGGAAAACTGTAAATCTCACCGAGCAACCAGAAATCTGATACCACTCTATAGGGCAAAGGTGTCCGATCTTTCGATGAGATGGGGATAATTCGATTTGTTGGTGGAGTTCGTGCTTGACGATCCGACTACACGTGCAAAGCTCATGCGCCAATGCAATCGCTAGGACAATCTCCGGGAGTTACCGATCTTGCGGGAGCACGATCAGCCTGACCAACAAGGGTCTTAATTCCTACCACATGCCATGAATGCACCTTCTTGCCATATGCACCATCGCCATGCATTTCATCCTATTTTGCTTGACACTCATGGTGATGTGCACAAGTCTTGGACCATCATGATGGATGATGTGTTCCTCTACCATGCACACACGCTCTTTGTTTTGCTCATTCCATGTGTAGGTACCCGACCATCAACTTCCACCGCTACGGAGCATGAGCTCACGAAACGCGCAATTGAGAGCTACCCCAACAAGGACGAGATACATGACCCGACCAATGGGATTCACGCCAAAGGGTATGTTCCCAAACGCCTTCGCCCTCGTGTGTTTCCGGCTTGCATTGTCGAGTTTCCGGTTTGGTCCGTTGCCTCGTCACCTCTTTTGCTTCTTATGCAACATATCTTGACACATCTTGTTGGCACAATGGTTGTTGTATGTCTTGATGTTATCATCATACACTCCAAGAATCTCAAGGACCATGTCATACATGTGAGAGACACCTTATGCATCTTGTGCCACATGTCACTCATAAAGTTGCTCTTCTTTGGATTTCTCATTTCACCTTTGGCAATTGAAATGGATTCTTTCACACTTGAGGATACCCATACTTGGCTCACGCCAACCATACTTTCCCAAGCTAGAAGTTTCCACCTCTTTGCCATTGCACATAACAATTTTGCCCACAATTTTGCCGCCGATACTTGCCTTTTGATTGTTCCATTTGTGTGGGACAATGCTACACATCACGTTTTTGACACTTTACAAACCAAACTTTTACATGCACAAACTTTTGCCCCACCAAATTTTGAATACATCGACACTCTTTTGGTTCCCATTTTTGCCAAATGCCTCTTGGAGAAACGACTTGATGCTTCGTATTGGATTGAGAGCCTCTTGTTCGCCGATCACCAAATTGGCCTCCACAAGCTTTCCATTCGCAAGTTGTTTTTCCCCAAGCTCTTCTTCGACCGCGACTTTATCCCTCTACCACAACATGGGACACCCGTCATGGACTACACCGTCGGTGAGGAGGAACAAGAGTCGAGGACGACTCTTCCCCAAGGGGGGGGAGATGATGTAGCCCCGGTCACCGACGTCGCTACACCAAGACCATCAAGTGCAGCCCCGCCTATCGTCGACGCTACACCATGGCCAAAGAGTCCCCCAAGTGGACCTTCAACCCTAACCCACGCTACACGCGACAAGGTGAACTCCTTCCTCTCGATACTCGACCTCGTCAATACCTTGGATGGAATGCTACCTCATGTCGGTATGTTATATGTCATTAGGTACGAGAGTCATCGAGGACCGGAGAGGAGGAACACCCATGGTGCAAGGAAGAAGGAAGAAGAAGAAGAAGGAAGGAAGAAGGAAGGAAGAGGAAGAAGAGGCGAGAGGAGGAAGGCCGGCCGGTCCCAGGGCCGGTCAACCGGGCCACAGGCCGGCCCACCCGGCCCCAGGGCCGGCCTGACCGCGCCCCCGACCGGCCTGGCCGGTTTCGACCGGAATCGCCGCTTGTGCCATCCGGACGCAGTCCCGGGGCTTCGGGAGCCTCGCCCGGTCACCGGCCGGCCCAGAATCCGGTTTGGACCGGATGGCCCGGTCCCAGACCCGGTCGGACCGGCCCCTGGACCGGATTTCACGGGTTTGACCCACCAACTTGTAACCGTTCGACCCGAGCTGCCTTGTATGCCTATATAAGCACCCCGGTCGCCCCCTTACCTCTTTAGACAAGATTTGGCTTAGATTAGGGTTTGAGCTATGTCTCCCTAGGGTATCATCCCTCTGTAATCAAGGCACCTTGGTTGTTGACTTTGATCTTGTTGAGTGAGATTCTAGTACTAGTTACTCTCTCTCCCTCACCAAGCTCTTCCTCTCCAACCCCAATCTCTCTCCGGGAATTCTGCCACGTGCCTCTTCCTCGGAGATTCTATTGGCGTGGTCCATCGAGCCACGGGGGTAAGCATCGGGTGTATCGGGTTGGTGTGCGTGCGTGAGTCTCGGAGTTCCTCGTGTTCGTCGTGTTCTTCGTGTTCCTCGCGTTCTCCCACCTCTCCCCTTGGTTTCGAAGTCAATCCGCGAGATCGGGCCACACACGGGGTCTTAGACCTCATCAATATATATGGGGGAAGTGAAGGGATTTTCGTCCAACCAGCTAGGGTTGGCCAAAAACACCCCTAAATGGGCCTTCCTCCACTTATATGGCCTCTCAAAATCCCCTAAAATACCTAATCCGAAAATACATGGGCCCGGCCCATTAAATAAGGTGACGCAGCACCATAAATAACTCTTTGGACGAATTTTATGATGGAGTAACTTGTATAATTCATCCAAGCATCATTGCTTCACTATGGTGGCTTCAATGTTCTGAAATCCTCGCTTGCAACGTCATCCTGAATCCTTGCAGGTCTGCTGCCATCTCCATGCACGTTCCTAATCCAATGCTTGGTGTCCATGCTAGATCCATTCCTAAATAATATAAATACATTTGATTTAGGCAGCATCATATTCTCATATATATCAGGAAGGATTCCTAGTAACGAATGTACCTGAGATGTGGTTGTAGGAGTATTGGTTGTATCTATCATAGAGATGTCCTTATCATCCTCCCCTACTTGAATTGAAGTCATCCTCGACGTAGTCTCATCTTTTTCACCAAAATATGCCTTAAAATCGGAGGTAATCATGTCCTCATCATCCTACCTGAAATCGAGAACAAGTAAGAACTAAAGATGCAATCAGAATATTGCGAATAGAGATGAAAGCTTTGATTGATAATGGTGGACGACAATAGAGGTCTCTATGGTGGACGACCACATAGGTCTCTATGTCCTTATCATCTTAGATAAGGACATCTCTAGGTTCCACAGAGGACGAGTTCCCGCTCATGGAGACGATGTACATGGTGCATGACGATGATGATATCTGATGAGGACATCTCTATGATAGATACAACCAATACTCCTACAACCACATCTCAGGTACATTCGTTACTAGGAATCCTTCCTGATATATATGAGAATATGATGCTGCCTAAATCAAATGTATTTATATTATTTAGGAATGGATCTAGCATGGACGCCAAGCATTGGATTAGGAACGTGCATGGAGATGGCAGTAGACCTGCAAGGATTCAGGATGGTGTTGCAAGCGAGGATTTCAGAACATTGAAGCCACCATAGTGAAGCAATGATGCTTGGATGAATTATACAAGTTACTCCATCATAAAATTCGTCCAAAGAGTTATTTATGGTGCTGCGTCACCTTATTTAATGGGCCAGGCCCATGTATTTTCGGATTAGGTATTTTAGGGGATTTTAAGAGGCCTTATAAGTGGAGGAAGGCCCATTTAGGGATGTTTTTGGCCAACCCTAGCTGGTTGGACGAAAATCCCTTCACTTCCCCATATATATCCCTCTGTAGCCGTCATTAGAACTTGGATTTTGATTAGATTAAAAGTTAGCCAATTGTTGCAACTTCGTGTACTTCTTTTGAGGCCAACGCCCAGAACAAGACCAACTATTCGGAATCCCACCACTATCAATCAAACTCTCATCTCTATTCGCAATATTCTGATTGCATTATTAGTTCTTACTTGTTCTCGATTTCAGGTAGGAATTAAGACCCTCGCTGGTCAGGCTGATCGTGCTTCCGCAAGATCAGTAACTCCCGGAGATTGTCATAATGATTGCATTGGCGCACGAGCTTTGCATGTGTACTCGGATCGTCAAGCACGAACTCCACCGAGAAATCGATTTATCCCCATCTCATCGAAAGATCGAACAACTTTGCCCTATCAAGTGGTATCAGATTTCAGGTTGCTCGGTGAGATTTACAGTTTTCCTAGTGTAGATTTGTTTTACCTATAACCCAGAAAAAGCCCCACAAAAATATACTCCCTCCGTTCCTTTCTATAGTGCCTATAGATTTTTGGTATTTGTTTTAGAGTACAAGGTTGTAGCTTAGCTTTTTTTCAATTACACCCTCCCCGTTCAGCTCCCAAATCGTTCAGGTCCCAAATTTGTTATGGTAAGTTAGTAAGATATGGATTTGCCAAATTTTATGTTGATCTCAAATCTTTCAGCTAGGGGTCTTATGTAAAAAATACTCTTGCGTTAATTTCCGTGCCAAAAAACTATAGACACTATAGAATGGAACAGAGGGAGTATTAGGTTTACATCATCCGTCCCATAGCCCCTGCCAAGCCATTGCATGATCTTTTCAGTTTTTGCTTTTTGAGTCTTTGTCTGCAATCGTTGTGTCGCGTGCTGGTCTTAGCGTCTAGAGTCGTTAGAGTTTCGAGTTCTGGTCATAGTAGTCGCATTGCCGCCGCACCATCTTCGCTTGCAGTCCTCACCATATCACCGCCACCATATACTTCCGCCACATCTGCCATCAACTCTTTGTTGAGCCCCTTTGGTTCCCATCATCGTAGGGTCTTTCTTGATCTTTGTTTCTGAGTTTTTCCGGGTTTTAGATCCATTTTCTTGGTCAATTTCGCATTTTCCGTCGGAATCCTGATAGCAATCTAGCTGGAAAAAAAAATCTGGTCGCCCGACCATAGAGACCTCTGTGGTCTAGCGCCAAGGTAGATTGCCCGGGAAAAAAAACCACAGAGGTCTCTATGGGGATGTTTAAATCATAGAGACCTCTATGGAAGGACATCTCTATGATAGATACAACCAATACTCCTACAACCACATCTCAGGTACATTCGTTACTAGGAATCCTTCCTGATATATATGAGAATATGATGCTGCCTAAATCAAATGTATTTATATTATTTAGGAATGGATCTAGCATGGACGCCAAGCATTGGATTAGGAACGTGCATGGAGATGGCAGCAGACCTGCAAGGATTCAGGATGGCGTTGCAAGCGAGGATTTCAGAACATTGAAGCCACCATATTGAAGCAATGATGCTTGGATGAATTATACAAGTTACTCCATCATAAAATTCGTCCAAAGAGTTATTTATGGTGATGCGTCACTTTATTTAATGGGCCAGACCCATGTATTTTCGGATTAGGTATTTTAGGGGATTTTAAGGGGCCTTATAAGTGGAGGAAGGCCCATTTAGGGGAGTTTTTGGCCAACCCTAGCTGGTTGGACGAAAATCCCTTCACTTCCCCCATATATATCCCTCTGTAGCCGTCATTAGAACTTGGATTTTGATTAGATTAAAAGTTAGCCAATTGTTGCAACTTCGTGTACTTCTTTTGAGGCCAACGCCCAGAACAAGACCGACTATTCGGAATCCCACCATTATCAATCAAACTATCATCTCTATTCGCAATATTCTCATTGCATTATTAGTTCTTACTTGTTCTCGATTTCAGGTAGGAATTAAGACCCTCGCTGGTCAGGCTGATCGTGCTCCCGCAAGATCAGTAACTCTCGGAGATTGTCCTAGTGATTGCATTGGCGCACGAGCTTTGCATGTGTAGTCGGATCGTCAAGCACGAACTCCACCAAGAAATTGATTTATCCCCATCTCATCGAAAGATCGGACAACTTTGCCCTATCAAGTGGTATCAGATTTCAGGTTGCTCGGTGAGATTTACAGTTTTCCTAGTGTAGATTTGTTTTACATATAACCCAGATAAAGCCCCACAAAAATATACTCCCTCCGTTCCTTTCTATAGTGCCTATAGAGTTTTGGTATTTGTTTTAGAGTATAAGGTTGTAGCTTAGCTTTTTTTTCAATTACACCCTCCCCGTTCAGCTCCCAAATCGTTCAGGTCCCAAATTTGTTATGGTAAGTTAGTAAGATATGGATTTGCCAAATTTTATGTTGATCTCAAATCTTTCAGCTAGGGGTCTTATGTAAAAAATACTCTTGCGTTAATTTCCGTGCCAAAAAACTATAGGCACTATAGAATGGAACAGAGGGATTATTAGGTTTACATCATCCGTCCCATAGCCCCTGCCAAGCCATTGCATGATCTTTTCAGTTTTTGCTTTTTGAGTCTTTGTCTGCAATCGTTGTGTCGCGTGCTGGTCTTAGCGTCTAGAGTCGTTAGAGTTTCGAGTTCTGGTCATAGTAGTCGCGTTGCCGCCGCACCATCTTCGCTTGCAGTCCTCACCATATCACCGCCACCATATACTTCCGCCACATCTGCCATCAACTCTTTGTTGAGCCCCTTTGGTTCCCATCATCGTAGGGTCTTTCTTGATCTTTGTTTCTGAGTTTTTCCGGGTTTTAGATCCGTTTTCTTGGTCAATTTCGCATTTTCCGTCGGAATCCTGATAGCAATCTAGCTGGAAAAAAAAATCTGGTCGCCCGACCATAGAGACCTCTGTGGTCTTGCGCCAAGGTAGATTGCCCGGGAAAAAAAAACCACAGAGGTCTCTATGGGGATGTTTAAATCATAGAGACCTCTATGGAAGGACATCTCTATGATAGATACAACCAATACTCCTACAACCACATCTCAGGTACATTCGTTACTAGGAATCCTTCCTGATATATATGAGAATATGATGCTTCCTAAATCAAATGTATTTATATTATTTAGGAATGGATCTAGCATGGACGCCAAGCATTGGATTAGGAACGTGCATGGAGATGGCAGCAGACCTGCAAGGATTCAGGATGGTGTTGCAAGCGAGGATTTCAGAACATTGAAGCCACCATATTGAAGCAATGATGCTTGGATGAATTATACAAGTTACTCCATCATAAAATTCATCCAAAGAGTTATTTATGGTGCTGCGTCACCTTATTTAATGGGCCAGGCCCATGTATTTTCGGATTAGGTATTTTAGGGGATTTTAAGAGGCCATATAAGTGGAGGAAGGCCCATTTAGGGGTGTTTTTGGCCAACCCTAGCTGGTTGGACGAAAATCCCTTCACTTCCCCCATATATATCCCTCTGTAGCCGTCATTAGAACTTGGATTTTGATTAGATTAAAAGTTAGCCAATTGCTGCAACTTCGTGTACTTCTTTTGAGGCCAACGCCCAGAACAAGATCGACTATTCGGAATCCCACCCTTATCAATCAAAGCTTTCATCTCTATTCGCAATATTCTGATTGCATCTTTAGTTCTTACTTGTTTTCGATTTCAGATAGGAATTAAGACCCTCGTTGGTCAGCCTGATCGTGCTCCCGCAAGATCAGTAACTCCCGGGGATTGTCCTAGCGATTGCATTGGCACACGGGCTTTGCACGTGCAGTCGGATCGTCAAGCACGAACTCCACCAACAAATCGAATTATCCCCATCTCATCGAAAGATCGGACACCTTTGCCCTATCAAGTGGTATCAGATTTCAGGTTGCTCGGTGAGATTTACAGTTTTCCTAGTGTAGATTTGTTTTTACCTATAACCCAGAAAAAGCCCCACAAAAATATATTAGGTTTAGATCATCCGTCCCATAGCCCCCGACAAGCCATTGCATGATCTTTTCAATTTTTGCTTTTTGAGTTGTCTGCAATCATCGTGTCGCGTGCTGGTCTTAGCGTCTAGATTCGTTAGTGTTTTAAGTTCTGGTCATAGTAGTCGCGTCGCCGCTGCACCATCTCCGCTTGCAGTCCTCGCCATATCACCGCCACCATATACTTCCGCCACATCTGCCATCAACTTTTTGTTGAGCCCCTTTGGTTCCCATCATCATAGGGCCTTTCTTGATCTTTGTTTCTGAGTTTTTTTCGGGTTTTAGATCTGTTTTCTTGGTCAATTTCGCGTTTTCCGTCGGAATCCTGATAGCAATCTAGCTGAAAAAAAATTTCTGGTTGCCCGACCATAGAGACCTCTGTGGTCTAGCGCCAAGGTAGATTCCCTGGAAAAAAAATTTCCTGTCGCCCGACCATAGAGACCTCTGTGGTCTAGCGCCAAGGCAGATTCCCAGAAAAAAGAAAAAAAAATTCTGGTCGCGCGACCATAGAGACCTCTGTGGTCTAGCGCCAAGGTAGATTCCCAAAAAAAAAAATTTGTGCCTTACCTTAGGTGGCTCTATCCTTCAGCGCCAGTTTCGCTGCTAATGTAGCCCCGCTCACCGACGACGCAACACCAAGACCAACAAGTCCCCCAAGTGGACCAATGATGCGAGCTCGAGTTAAAGCTCTACATGATGAGGTGAACTCGCTCCTCACCACCCTTGATCTCGGTACCCCTTTGGATGGAATGCTACCTCATGCCGATGTGCTATGTGTCATTAGGTACAAGGCGCATCAAGACCCCGGAGAGGAGGACACGCCATGGTCAAGGGAAGGAGAGGAGCAGCAGAACATGGAGATGATCACGAAGCTGGACCCGACGCCGCTCGAAGCACTCAAAGGAAGAGAAGAATGCTGGCCGGCCCAGGACCCGGTCGGACCGGCCCCACAACCGGACCATCCGGTCCCAGGCCCGGTCAACCGGGCGCCCAACCGGATTTCTGATGAGGACATCCCTACCTCACTACTACCTCCGTCATTACAAGATGAAGATGAAGCTGTGAAGCTCAAGTCCAATGAAGTTAGGATTGGACCAATGACACGAGCTCGTGCGAAGCTACTTAAACAACAGGTGAACTTGTTCCTAAACGATACTTTGATCGACGAGAACTTTATACTACCTAAGTCGTATTACTTATGTATGATCAGGTATGAGGAGGAACCAAGCGTCGCACGAGGAGGAGAGGAGCAGCTGGACAAGAAGCTGGACGTGAAGCTGGACATGGAGCTGGACGTGAAGACATCTCATGGACGCGCGAGGGAGGAGCGGGAGGCATGCGCGAGAGGAGGAGATCTTCAGGCCGGTCCCAGGCCCGGTCAGACCGGCGGTGGGACCGGGCCACCCGGTCACCAACCGGATTTTGAACCGGTGCCATCCGGGCCACATCCAGGGAACACGGACCCTTCGTCCGGTTTCCACCCGGTCACAGACCCGGTCTAGGACCGGACCACCCGGTCCCCGGCCCGGTCGACCGGCCCCCAGACCGGCCGAGTCCGAGTCTGTCTCGACCAGATCTATTCTGGGTCGGTTATTTCCGTACTTTTTCGACCTGAGGTCGTCCCGAACGCCTATATAAGTCCCTGGGACGCCCCCAAAGTTGTTTTAGACCACGTTTAAGATAAACCCTAGTTCTTAGTTGTTTGCTCTGCAAAACTATTGAATACTACTCTCCAATTCGCATCGATCTGGAGTTTTATGCTACTGAAAGTTTGTGTGTGATCTGCTGTTCCATTGGGGATTAGAAGATTGCAATCTACCGCTTCGTGGTCGGCGGCTACGTGCGCAAGTGTGTGGAGTTGCGAATATCTTGCAGGGTTGAGAGCTGTTGCATTGGCATCAGGAATCAATCGAGAGACTTCGTCGGCGTCATACAAGTTATCCTCTTCATCATCATCGATTCCATCCGCTGCTACCATCGTGTGTTCATCACCACCGTCGCTTACTGAGAAGATCGGGACACCCCTTATCAATTTCCCTGCATCGTACCAGGAAGCAATCGGACGGAAACTTGCGAGGTTTCTGGTTGGCGCCCGGTCGACCGGCCCCAGGACCGGACCACCCGGTCACAGGCCCGGTCTGACCGGCCCCAAACCGGATCCGACGGGAATGACTCACCAAACTGCCTAAGTTATCCCCTTGCGTACCTTTTTGCCTTGCTGGCCCTGTATGCCTATATAAGGAGCCTGGACCCCTCCTTTACCCCTTAGACTTGAATTGAGCTTAAACACAACTTTGAGCTTTGTCTCCCTAGGGTTAGCATCCCTTTGTAATCAAGGCATCCTGGTTGTTGATTTGGATATTGTTGAGTGAGATTCTAGTACAAGTTACTCTCTCTCCCTCATCAATCTCTTCTTCTCCAACCCCAATCTCTCACCGGGAATTCTGCCGCGTGCCTCTTCCGGGTGATTCTATTGGCGTGGTCCATCGAGCCACGGGGTAAGTGTCGTTGCCTAATCGACGGTACCTCGGAGGAGGGATCCTCACGAGGGGGAGAAGAAGTAGGGGCCATAGGGCGGAGTGCACACGGGACGGTGGTACGCGAGTTACCCAGCTTCGGAACACCTGCAAGATGACAGGGCCTACTGCTGCTTGTCTGGAATTATCTGGGCGCTTTCGCGTTGTTACAATGAGTTGTGGTTGTGCCTCTAGGGCTCCCGGGATCCGGCTTATAAAGGCGCACGGATCTAGGGTTTACATGGAGAGTCCTAGCCGGATTACAGACAGCCTAGCTACGGTACAATATCTTGCCGTGCACGTCACGGATCCGCCTTCCATATACGTCGTACTGGATCCGGGTTCCTCATGGGCCTCCGTGGATCCGGGTTACTCCTAATGTCGGTACGGATCCGGCTTACTGATCCTGGGCCGGACTTCTTCCTTCATGATCAACAGCAACTGGGCCGCCCGATGGGCCACATGCCTCATCACCGTCTGTGGGCCACCCGGGCTTGCCGGATCTAGGCACTGTCGATGGTACACCCATGAAGTATACCCACAACAGTAGCCCCCAGAGTTCTTCGAGTTTCGCCTGCAGTTTCCGCCATGCTTGCACCTTAGGTTTCCGGCATCGTTGGTGACGCGGAGAAACTTGAAGAACTCCAACTTCACATTTTCTTCTTTCCTAACCTTTAGTCAGAAAATCCCCCATCCTGCGGGACTTCATCCATCGACAGTTTCAAACATGTCTCCGGGTTACTCCCCTGCTTGCGAATGAGAATTGCTTATCTTCACGATTTTACCCGGAATCTTAACAGACTCAAACGGTTCCGCCAATTCTGGCGCCATTTTCGCGCGATTTGTGCGGTAACTTATCTCTAGCCATTTTTACTGTTAGGGTTTTGGACATGTGTCATGCATCCAACGGCGCGACGCTTGCGTTCCGACCACAGGATGCGGAGTACGAATCTCGTCCCTCAGCCTATAAATATCCACCGTCGACCTAACTCCTCATTCACCCCCCTTTCTCACCTCTCCACGCAGCGCCGCCCGTGAGCTCTTCCTCCGCCGTGCCGGAACCCACCGGAGAAGTCGCCGGAGCATCACCGGAGCGAGTTCACCACCGTGGTGTTCTTCGTGTTCTTAACTCCGGCGAGCCACCGCACGAAAAACCTCGTCGCCGGCGACTCCGACCACCGTGACGTCCATTACAGTAAGTTCTCCGAGCTTCGACCTTTGCCGTAGTTGGTAGGGATGATCGCTAGGTTGACGATGAAGATCCGGCTAAATTACATTTTCCGCCACTGTTTTTCTCTTCAGATGTCTTCTGTGACTCCGCCTCCAGCCTCCGAGCCCATCATGGCAACTCCCATCTCCTCCGCCCCTCCACCCTTCGCTCCGGTCCACTTGGATCCCCTCAAGGATTCCGGCAAGGACACCGAAGGAACTTCTGCTAACCCGGAGAAAGCCTCCGGGGAGGAAAAGGCGGAACAAAAGGCGGAAGAAATCGCCGCCAGGAAATCCAAAGCTCGTCAGCGAGACGCGGAAGCCAAAGGGAAATGGTGGCCCTGTACCACCACTGAGATGGAGCTGAAGAACCTGGAGACAGAAGGTTTTCTGCTCCCCGGAAGCTGGCGAACAGTTCCGGGTTCCCTGGCTCCAGCCCCACAGGATGGCGAGATGGTGGTAACGAAGGCGCTGGTGGAGCGAGGCTTCTCTTTTCCGCCATCGGATTTCTTCTCGGAAATCCTGAAGGCGTACGGGCTTCAACCCCACAACATATCGCCGAACAGCATCCTGGCGATTAGCAACCACGTCACTCTCTGCGAGGGCCACCTCCGGGTAACTCCCGAGCTTCCCCTCTTCCAATATTATTTCTCTGTCAAGAAGGAGAAGATCCGCCAGACTTCCGAGTTGGCGACTTGCGGATCCATCACCTTCATGCTCCGCCCCGGCCGCGTCTACCCCCACACCGACCGCCACGAATCCGCGCGGTACTGGTCCGGAGGCTTCTTCTACCTGAAGGACGTCTCCGACCCGGCGGGCAACAGGACATTTCCATCATTCAAGAACAGCCCCGCCAGTGAAACTCCGGCATGGACACAGTGCCCCCACTTCTCCGACTCGCCTCAACTGACCCGCGCTGTTAGGCGGATCTGCAAGCTCACGGAGGACGGGCTGACGGGGAAGGATTTAACCCTCTCCTGGTTCACCAAGCGGATCCAGCCGCTGCAACACAGGGACCGCCTGATGTTTGAATACACAGGGCGCGACGACCCAATGCGCGCCACCAAAGACAATCTATCCACCGACGCCATCGACAAGAGGATCCGGGTCCTCATCAAAATCCCACGTGAACTCCATGTTCACGTATGCAACAAAGACATCCATACGAATGGATCCGGAACCGCGGTACGTCGCCTTGACTTTTAGTCTATTGCTTCTCTGCAAACTTTTTTGTCTAAGTGTTTAACTTTGCATTAGCTCGAGGCTCTTGAAGAAAATGAACTCAGAACTCTCCTCCGAGTCCCATCCACCGGCAACGCGGATCCGGAAGCTGCATCGGAGGCGGAAGCTCCCGAAGCCCCTCGCCCTGCTAAGAGGAAGAAGCCGGCTCCTTCCAGCCCCCATGCGAAACGCGCCCGCGAAGTGCTCAGCACTGCGGCCACCCGGAAAGCGGAGGCGGAGAAGAAGCGCCTTTCGCTGATTAATACCAGCAACAAGGGGCAGCCTGCCATCCAGCATTTCTTCAAGCCTTCCGGGTAAGCTTCTACTTCCGAGATCCAAGCTCTGGTTTCACGCTCACTCTTACACTTATGTTTTTTCTGAAGCTCCGGAAGCCAGCCCCCCAAGGCCCCAAGGGTCCCAGAAAAGAGAGCCAGGCCATCTCCGGCTTCCTTTCCTATTACTCCTGAGGTTGAAGTTCCGCCCAAAGCTTCATCCGCCACCAAGCCGGATCCGAAAGACGTCATCGACCTTGATGACCTTCCTGAGGATCCCGCCCACCATGGCGACTCCGCCAAGGGGACCTCCTCACCCGTTCCTCCACCAGATCAGCCAAGCTCCGCTTTCGCGAGGCCCACTGGAGAAGAACAGGAGCAAAAGGCTAAGCTCCTCCAAGTCACCAACGCGACTCGAGTCAACCTCCAACCAACTCCGTCCCTCCAAAAGCTTACCCTTGCACAACGTCACGCGGAAGTTTCCGCCATGCTGAACAAGGTGTGGGGAAAACCGGACGAGGAGATGCGAGAGCTCGCCGACCTGGAGGACAGCCTGAAGGATTTTTTCGCCAAGCACAAGGAAGTGCGGCAGGTAATACTAGCCCCCAAGCATTGGGTGATATATTTCCGTGTAACATGTATCAGCCGATGCTTTTCCCAAAATGTACTTTTAGGCGGAAACTTGAAATTTTTATCCCAAGACTTTGAATTCTTCGCTAGCCCCCCAGATTTTAATATCCGACTAACTCTTTGCTGCTTCGCAGACCACGCGGAAACTGCACGAAGATCTGCGCGTGCACGTGCTGGAGCAGATCGCGGAAATCGAGGGGCTGCGCCAGCACGCGGAAAATAGCAAAAAAGATATCCAGCTGCTTGAGACCCGCCTTCAAGGTACGAGATCCGGGTATTTACTTTTTGTGCTGACATAGTTTGTCAAGATGCATAATATGTTCAACTTTCTGCCTTCAGAAGAAACTGCCAAGCACTCCTCGTTCGATGAGCTTTCCGCCAAGGTCAAGGTGCTTGAGGCGGAGAATGAGTCCCTCAAAGCCTTCATCCAAGAATCCTCCAGTAAGGAGACTGAGGCAAAGAAAGAGCTCTCCGAGAAGCATGCCCGCGACCTGGCGGAGCTGAATGATAAACTGGAGAAAAGCCAGGGTCGCGTGCTTTCCGTGATAGCCAAGAACAGAGTTCTGGAAGCGGAGGCGGAGGCCATTGACAAACTTATCTTCCGTAAGCGTTTTTCCGTGTCGTTGCTCCGACTATCTTGTATGCTTTCTCTCTAACGGAACTGAACCTCCTTCTTCCACAGCAAGCCTTGGCTTTGAGTGGTCAAAAGAGTCAAACCTGAAGAGGACGGAGGCATACGATGAAGCGCGGATTTCAATCGACGCGTTATTCGAAGCCTGTCGCGGAATTGCCAAGACTATGTCTCTGAAGAAGGCCAAAACCACGATCATCGACACGATGACCAAACTTATGCAACAGGTGCCGGATTTCATCAAAGACTGGCAAAAATCTTCAGCACGCGGAGCCGCCTCCTTAGTCCTGGCCACCTGCAAGGCTCACTTCCCCTCACTCAACCTGGCGGATGTTGCACGCGGAGCCCCCAAGGATTCCGACATGGGTGCCCTCCTCGCGGAAACCAAAGGCTATGAGCAGCTGTTTGTCAGGCGAGTGGATCACTCGTTCTGGTATAACAAGCACGATCTGCCCGAAGGATTTTCCGATGCAGAGGAGGAGGCAGGCGAGCCGGAGTATTATGGGGAAGGATCCGGGTCAAGCGGCGAGCATTCCGGAGGAAACTCTGGTGACGACTCCGAAGCCGGATCTGGTGACAGCGACGACGGCTCCACCTACCAGCAATCTGAAGAGGAGGACTCCGAGTAGAGTTCCTGTTTTAGACAATGAAACAAATTGCATCATTTTGGCCCCGGAGTGGGTTTGTAATAAGACTTTAAATTCTTAAGTAGCTAGGAACGAAACGATTATGCATGGGGCGGAAACACTTATCCTGCTATCCGTTAATGTTATGTGCATGTTTCGTTTTGTGTCGGAAAGCAAGTGCTGATTTCGTTGTTTTCCGGCTTGCCCGCTTGACCTTCCGCGAGCCGGAAGACCTTAGCCGGAAACGCTTGCCAGCGGCGACAAAGCCCAATGGCAATCCGTCAATAACCGCGGAAACAAGCCCCCAAGCATAGGTGCCGGAAATCGCTACTAGGAATCCACGAGTTCGCAACAGACAACAACTTAATCAGAAAACTTAAGCTCTCGTCCTAAAGGACGATTTTTGAAAATCACAACTTTTATACACGCCTAGGCGGAAAAAATCCAGCTCTGCGGTTTTAGTCGGAAAACATACATGATCTAAAAATGAACAAGTAAAGGAGGTAAAAGACTCAGAGAGTGAACCATAAGCTTTATTTCATTGATCATGTATAACTATTACAGAGTTTGCAACTCGGAAAAAATATGCTAAGTGTAGAAAGGACGTAGCTGTGCGATGTTCCAAGGGCGATCTGTCTCGTCGTAGATATCATCCAGATCCTCACGCTTGCGTTTCCGGTGCCAATTAGCAGGTCTATCCCTCAGCTCGCGGAAATCAACAAGGTAGTACGACCCGTTATGAAGCACTTTGCTAACGACGAAGGGTCCTTCCCATGGAGATTGCAGCTTATGGTCTTTCACCTGTCGAAGGCGGAGGACCAGGTCTCCTGCCATAAAGGAGCGATTCCGAACTCGACGACTGTGATAACGTCTGAGCTTCTGCTGGTAGATGGCGGAGCGCTGGTCAGCTAAGTTCCGAGCTTCCTCGATCAGGTCCACAGATAGCTGTCTGGCCTCATCAGCTGTTTCTTCATTGTAGGTGGAAACTCGCGGTGAATCGTGGATGATGTCGGAGGGAAGCACGGCTTCGGATCCGTATACCAGGAAAAATGGGGTAAACCCTGTTGATCTGTTAGGGGTAGTTCGTAAACTCCACAGAACAGCTTCCAACTCATCAGCCCAAGCTCCAGCTGCTCGTCACAGCAGTCCTTCAAGGCGCGGTTTAATTCCTGATAATATTAGGCCGTTAGCCCTTTCAACCTGACCATTGGATTGTGGGTGAGCCACAGATGCAAGGTCCAGCCGTATCCCCATTGTGTCACAATAATCCCTCAACTCTCCTTGAGCGAAGTTTGTGCCATTATCTGTGATTATGCTGTGTGGGATGCCGAATCTCATCACGAGGCTGCAGACGAATTTTAGTGCCGTAGCACCATCGGCTTTTCTCACTGGCTTAGCCTCGATCCATTTGCTGAACTTGTCAACAGCGACCAGGAGGTATTCAAAACCGCCAGGAGATGATCTTTTTAACTTACCAACCATATCGAGCCCCCAGACCGCAAATGGCCAGGTGATAGGTATGGTCTTCAGCTCTTGGGCTGGAGCGTTTGGTTGAGTAGCGTAGTACTGACAACCTCGGCAGGTCTTGACTATTTTGTCAGCGTCTTCTTTAGCTGTGAGCCAGTAGAAACCTAACCGAAAAGCTTTCGCAACGAGCGATCTGGGGGCGGCATGATGCCCGCGGTCCCCTGCGTGGATCTCTCTAAGGATTTCAATGCCGTCTTGATTGGAGACGCATTTGAGAAATACCCCTGCTGCACTTCGTTTGTAGAGCTGTCCATCAACAATTGTGTAGGATCTCGCTCGTCTGACGATCTGTCTTGCGAGGACCTCGTCCTCTGGCAACTTCTGATCGATGAGGTAGTCCAGGAAAGGCTGTGTCCAAGCCGGAATGATAGCCATCACCTCCCTAGCCGGAGACACTGCCACCTCTGGGTTTTCCGGGTTAGCGCCCTTTACCGAGGGTATCCGGAGATGCTCCAGGAAAATGCCAGGTGGAATTTGCTTCCTGCCGGATCCGAGCTTGGATAGCATGTCTGCCGCTGTGTTATCGTCTCTCCTGACGTACTTGACTTCGTATCCGAGGAAGCTCTTGGCGATCTCATCAACTTCGTCTCTGTAGGCCGCCAGAGTTTCTGGCGTTCCAGGTTCCGGCTACTTGTTGTGCCACCAGGTCGGAATCTCCACAGCATATGATGTGTTTGATCCCAATTTCCTTAGCGATGCGCAGACCGTGTAGTAGAGCCTCATATTCCGCCATGTTATTTGTGGCTTCGAAGTGGATCTGCAGAACGTACTGCAGTTCTTCTCCGGTAGGGGACTTCAGGGTGACTCCGGCTCCTGAGCCTTGATGCTGCTTGGATCCATCGAAGTGCATGACCCATGTCTCTGGTTCCGGCTCCAGACTTGCATCCGGAGCTTCTGTCCAATCTGCGACGAAATCTGCCAAGACTTGGGATTTTACCTCAGTCCTAGGCTTGTAAGCGATGTCGAAGGTGGATAATTCGATGCCCCATTTAGCCGTACGTCCTGTTGCGTCAGCGTTGTTGAGAATTGTTGACAGCGGAGCCTTGCTCACAACTGTTACTGGGTGCTCTTGGAAGTAGTGTCTCAGCTTCCTGCTGCCTAGAAACACTCCATAGGCTAGCTTCTGAAAGTGAGGGTATCTTTGTTTTGACTCTGTCAGCACCTCGCTAATGTAGTAGACAGGTCTTTGGACGTCATATTCATGACCTTCTTCCTTTCGCTCCACCACGATGACGAGGCTGATGACTTTGTTGGTAGCTGCCAGATAAAGGAGCATTGGCTCTGACTCTGCTGGAGCTGCCAAGATAGGTGGGGAGGTGAGTATTTCCTTCAACCCTCGAAGAGCTGCGTCAGCTGCGTCGTTCCAGACAAATTTGTCTGTTTTCTTCAGCAGCTTGTACAGAGGTAGCGCCTTCTCGCCAAGACGGCTAACAAACCTACTGATTGCTGCAACACAACCAGTTAGTCGTTGCACATCTTTGAGACAAGTTGGCCTTTTGATGCACAGGATTGCCTTGATCTTTTCCGGGTTAACCTCAATGCCTCTGTGAGAGACTATGAAGCCAAGGAGTTTTCCGGCTGGCACGCCAAAGACGCACTTCAGCGGATTCAACATCATCTTGTACCTGCGGAGGTTGTCGAAGGTTTCTGTGAGGTCGCTGATCAAGTCGGATCCTTTCCGGGTCATGACCGCGATGTCGTCGACGTAAGCGTGCACGTTCCGGCCAATTTGGTCCTTCAGGCATCGCTGCATCGTACGTTGGTAGGTGGCACCTGCATTTTTCAAACCAAAAGGCATAGTAACATAGCAGTAAGTACCGAACGGGGTTATGAATGAAGTCGCCTTTTGGTCGGATTCCTTCATCCGGATCTGATGATACCCGGAATACGCATCAAGAAAACACAGAAGTTCCGCCCCTGCCGTCGAATCAATGACTTGGTCAATGCGCGGCAAGGGAAACGGATCCTTCGGGCAATGCTTGTTCAAGCCAGAGTAATCGATGCACATTCTTAGTATTTTAGTGTTCTTTTTGGGTACAAGGACGGGATTCGTGACCCAATCGGTGTGGATAACTTCTATTACAAAACCTGCTTCTAGTAACTTTGCTAGTTCCATTCCTATGGCGCGGCGCTTCTTATCTCCAAAGCGTCGCATAGCTTGCTTCACCGGTTTAGCCCCCGGATTTATGTTGAGGTAGTGCTCGGCGAGTTCCCTAGGTACTCCGGACATGTCAGAAGGTTGCCATGCGAAGATATCCATGTTAGCGCGGAGGAACTCGACGAGCGCGTCTTCCTATTTGGGGTCCATGTTGGCTCCGACTGAAACCTGCTTGGAAGAGTCGCCTTTGATGAGGTCGTGCCTCTTGGTTTCTATCGCGGCCTTGAAGGAGGTTTTTTGCTCGGAGATCTGCTTCTTGGTGGTATGCATCTCAGTCGGATCCACCGCGGCTCTGTAGCCTTTCAGCTCTTCTCCAGATATCACAGACTCTGCGAAGGCGGCTTCGCCTAACTCGCACTCATGAGCCTTTTTGTAGTCTCCGGATACGGTAATCATACCTTTAGGACCCGGAATCTTGAGCTTGTTGTAGATGTAGCACGCTCTTGCGTGGAACTTGTGGTAGGTGGGCCTGCCGAAGATGACGTGGTAGGAGCTCTTGAAGGGCACAACTTCAAACGTGATCTTCTCTTCGCGGAAATTATGAACATCGCCAAAAGCCACGGGAAGTGTGATGCTGCCGAGGGAATTCGCCTTCTTACCCGGAACCACGCCATGAAACTCAGTGTTGCTGTGTTTCAGCTGCTCCTTGGTGAGGTTCATCCGCTCTAGAGTCTCCAGGTACATGATGTTCAGGCTAGCTCCGCCATCCATGAGGCACTTGGAGAAGTCATACCCATCTATGCGGGGACTTACAACCAAGGCGTAGCATTCTTTTGGCACAATTGCGGGGTGATCCTTCCTATCAAATGTGCACGGGATTTCCGACCACCTGACGTACTGCGGCACAACCGGAACTATGGCGTTCAGGATCCGGGTAGCTGACTTGGAGGCGCGTACTGTTGGGGTCCCGAGGAAAGTGTGGTAAGCCCCCACGCTCTTTTTGTCGAATGGGTTGGATTTACCTGCGGATCCTGCCTTGGGATCCGGCGAGTTATCTTCCTCATCCATCGCCTCGGAACTATCTTCCTCCTTGTCTTTGTTCTTGCCCTTGCCACCTTTGCCGCGCGGGCGGTGCTTCCGGGCGCGCTTGTATCCTGCCTCCGGATCGTTCTTTAAATCATTGACCCACTTGCAGTTGCGGTTGGTATGAGTGGACTTCCCTGTAACCGGATCCAGGTGGGCCAGGCAGGGCATGTCTCTGTACTCCTCGTAGGTTTGCGGAGCGCGGGATCCGCCAGCCGTGACCTCAGAGGTATGCCGGCCGACCCTGCCGGCTCCGCCTCCACGTCCGCGTCCTCTTCCACCTCCTGAACCTCCGCGTTGAAACGCCATGGCGACCATCTCGGATCCGCCACTCTTCTGGTCATCAGGGTTCTTGCGCTTATAGCTGCTGCTGCTGCCGTTATCACGGTTCTTCTTTTGTTGATGCAGGGGGATTGCTGTAGCTGCGAGATCACCGCCTGCGTCATCATCGGCGGCAGTATGATCACCGGCAATGGAGATCATCTCATCCAAAGTCAGCTTGCTTGAGTTAGCCAAACGAGTGAGCGTATGCCTCAGCAATCCTCCCCTCTGCAGTCCACCAATGAAAGCGTACATGGCAGTGGTGTGGTCGACGTTTTCGCACTCGTTCCTGCATGCCAACCATCGTGTGAGGTAGTTTCTTGAGGTTTCTCCCTTCTTATGGATGCAGGCTTGCAGGTCGCTTGCCGTGGCAGGTCTTTTGTAGGTGCCTCTGAAGTGTTTCTCGAAAGCGTTCTTCAGGTCGAACCAGCAAAAGATGGAGTTCTTCTCGAGGTCACTGAGCCAGATCCGGGCTGGACCTACAAGGTACAACTGGAGCATGCGGCAGGCGATGTTAGGGGTTCCTCCGGCAAAGGTTACTACATTATAGTAATCCTCAATCCAGGTATTCGGCCTTTCGGTGCCATCATAATGCTTCAGATTTCCGGGTAGCTTGAGGTTCATCCTTGGCTTTGGTTCCTCTCGAATCATCCTGCCAAAGCACTTCGGACCAATGTAGTCGGTTATGTATTCGTTAAGGCGATCCCGTGCATCGCGCGGGCCGTGGCGAGGGGATTGTGAGCGCGAGCGAGATCTCCGGCCGTCGCCTCCGCCTCCACCTCCACCGCCACCGCTAGGTGGTGGTGAGGGAGACCTGCGAGGTGGGCGGTCCGATTTCTTGCTTCCGCCATCTGATTCTCCTCGGCCTTCCTGGTGCTGGCTCCGGCTCCTGTGGCTGCCTTCGCCCTGGCGCTGGCTGCCCTGGTCGTTCCGGCGAGGCTCCGGGTCACGGCTCCGGCGAGGCTCTGGGTCACGGCTCCGACGAGGCTCCGGGTCACGGCTCCGACGAGGCTCTGGGTCGCGGTTCCGGCGAGGCTCCGGGCCGCGGTCCTCATTCCGACCCCTCCTGGGCTCGGGCTCACGAACATTGTTCTGGTTCCGGCGTGGTTCCGGCGAGCGCTCCCTGTTTCTGTTTCTTGGCAGCACGTTGTCGCGGATAACAATCCCACCATGCCCTGGGGGCCTGGTGTTTCCGGCTGGACTACGGCGGCGAGGGGGTCGCGGGTAACCATTGGGCGGAGGAGAAGGGTTGCGATATTTGTCTCGTCCGGAGTACATAGCATCCTTTCCCTTTCTTGGATCTGAGGAAGGCGTCTTTGACGGAACAGGGATCGGATTTGGGTTATCCCTGGTCCTTCTTCTGCGCTCCGAGGATCCGGTGTGTGATTCATCGTCGGGATGCCGATCAGCGCGGGCGTCCTTCTGTGCGGTAGATACACAATTATCCGGATTGGATTCCAACCTGCGCGAAGTATCTGCCTTGCTTTGCTGCTGCATTGCTGAAGCGACAAGTGTGCGGAGGTAGTTGATATCAACCTCTTCGTCCTTCTTCTTCAACAGTTCCGCAGCTTTTTGCATGTTGTCCTTTGGGGTTTCCAGCGGCTGGTGATCTGCGGGCGTGTTGAAGGGTATTCTGCGAGGCGGAATTGCTTCTCTAACAATTCGATCGGCCTCCGCCTGCGCATAAATCATCTTTACTTCCCACTCTGCCCTCATGCTCTTGACCTGCTCGAGCGTGGCAGTAATCTCGCGATCCTGTCCGTCGAAGTTTTCCGCCAATCCTGCAGCTTCTGCCCTCTCTTCCCTTAACGCGGCTTCGGTCTCGGCGAGCTTCTTGGCAGTGGCCAGCATTTCCTGTCTAGTGGCTTCTAGAGCCCCCAGATCTACGGCGTCGCCCGGGGTTATAGGTGTGTTAAGAACTGCTCGCGCAACCATCTCTTCAGCCGGCAGGATTTCCTCCGAGGAAGAATCCCTGCGAGGTCGCTCCCGTGACATTGGAGATCCTTGGTGGGATAGCTGGGGGTCGGATTGGCTGGTTGGCTCTTCAGATCCAGTTTGCCCCAGCGCTGCTACCGTTGCGAGAACCTGCTTAGGCTGGGCGGAGTCTCCGGAAATTCAGGCTGATCACCGAAACCGTACTCCCCTAGCTTGCGGTTAAACTCGTCAGTATCCATGGAGGGGGTGTCTCCGGAAATTGGGCTCAGATTGCCCAAAATCGACTCTTCAACCGGAGCTTCGCTTTCTCCGACAGGCTCAGCCTGATCCGGATCTACGCCGTTTTCCGGTGCCTCTACCTACTCAGGACCAGCTCCGGCTTCTTCAGGGGCGGTTCCGGCGGTATGGGCCAAGAAGTGTACGAAGTGGCACCTCTGCTTTTCTAACACCTGGGAGACCCAGGCGGATCTGCATTGGTCTTCCACCGTTGTTTGCTGCTCAGGGGCGGATTGGGTGGTCTTTGAAAATTCCGGATCCGAGGCGGAATCTTCCTTGGGAAGCTCCTGCATCTCAGATCGGATCTTCGCGACAGCATCCAGCTCTGCGGCGGTCGCGTCTGCGTTACTTACCAGTGGGTTTCCGTCGGAATCGACGGTTTCCCCGATGAAGATGTGTATGCCGCCTATTGGGACGATGGAGAGCTTGACGGGGTTTGTCCTAGCCGGAATCCAGCACTCATCCGGAGGGACGATCGGCAGATTTCAGGCGTAGAGGACGTGCCCCACAGCGATGGTGTCATCGAAGCTTCCCATGGCGGAACCCTCCCGGTTCCGGCCTCCAGACGCCACAGGCCCCACGGTGGGCGCCAACTGTCGTTG
Organism: Lolium perenne; assembly: GCF_019359855.2. NCBI lineage: Eukaryota > Viridiplantae > Streptophyta > Magnoliopsida > Poales > Poaceae > Lolium > Lolium perenne. The sequence continues at coordinate 134,395,649 of NC_067245.2, forward strand.
CCTAATCGACGGTACCTCGGAGGAGGGATCCTCACGAGGGGGAGAAGAAGTAGGGGCCATAGGGCGGAGTGCACACGGGACGGTGGTACGCGAGTTACCCAGCTTCGGAACACCTGCAAGATGACAGGGCCTACTGCTGCTTGTCTGGAATTATCTGGGCACTTTCGCGTTGTTACAATGAGTTGTGGTTGTGCCTCTAGGGCTCCCGGGATCCGGCTTATAAAGGCGCACGGATCTAGGGTTTACATGGAGAGTCCTAGCCGGATTACAGACAGCCTAGCTACGGTACAATATCTTGCCGTGCACGTCACGGATCCGCCTTCCATATACGTCGTACTGGATCCGGGTTCCTCATGGGCCTCCGTGGATCCGGGTTACTCCTAATGTCGGTACGGATCCGGCTTACTGATCCTGGGCCGGACTTCTTCCTTCATGATCAACAGCAACTGGGCCGCCCGATGGGCCACATGCCTCATCACCGTCTGTGGGCCACCCGGGCTTGCTGGATCTAGGCACTGTCGATGGTACACCCATGAAGTATACCCACAACAGTAAGTATCGGGTGTATCGGGTTGGTGTGCGTGCGTGAGTACCGGCGTTCTTCGTGTTCTTCGTGTTCCTCGCGTTCTCCCACCTCTTCCCTTGGTTTTCGGGGTCAAATCGCGAGATCGGGCCAATCCCTAGATCTCAGATCACATCATATGGTATCAGCAGCTCTTGGTTAGCGCGATTTTGACCCTCCACCCACCCGATTTCGTTTCTAGAAAATTTTCCACAAATTCCCCAAAAATAGCCCTAAATTGCCTCTTGACCGATCTGTGATTTGGTTGCGTTTTGAGTGGTTTTGGTCCATGGATTTGGTGTTGTTGTGCTTGATCTACTATTTCCCCAACTTGTAGCCTCCAATTCCATCGTTTCCCGTCGATTTCCTCTTTTGGTTTTGGCTTGGGGAAGAACAGGAGAGAGAAACTGCGAAACCCGGTTGAGAAACCTGGTTGACCGGCCCCCAGACCGGACCAGCCGGCCCAGCACCCGGCCGACCGGGCGCCAACCGGACCAGCCGGTCCACAGTCCGGTCCAACCGGCCCCAGACCGGGCGCAGCTCCGCGCCCTCCTCCGAGCTCGATTTCGGCTACCACCACCACCACCACCACCATCATCGCAGGTATAACTTGCAGTTTTCCCTTGTAACCCTCTTCCTTTTGCGATCTATCCTATCGAGCATTGCTTGTCTAGTGTTGCGAGATATTGCACGTGGCCCCGATTGTGAGGTGTGTGTGTCGTGTGGAGTAAAACATCCAAGCAAACACTCGTGTGGCAAGATAGCAAAAGCGAGGCTAACGCTAACATAGTACGTGAAAAAGCCCCAAAAACACAAAAAGAGTGCAAGTCGCACCATACATCCATACATACAAAAGTGTACAAGTGCCACCATAGATACAAAAGAGTGCAAGTGCCACCGTGTACAAAAGAGTCATAAGCTTTAAGCAAACGAGAGAAGAGAAGAGAGGCCACGTGTGAATCTTGTTGTCTCTTCATTTTGCAACCAAAGCTTTGGCTCTCCTTGTGTTAGTGTGACACCGAGCACCTTTACATACTTTATTTCCGCTCACTTTTGGTTGCACTAACCCCGTTTATCCCGTGTGTGTGTTCCACAACTTTTCCGTGTTCATAGTGATCTTCACATTGACATTTGGATTTTTGGACCTCACCCACTTTTAACAACATACTCGATCTTGGATTTTGTTATTTGGCTTTCCACAACACTCACCTAACACCATATTTGCTAGCTTTTGCGTGTGGTTTTGCGTGTGTCCCCGATACACTTGATCTTGCTTTTGGCTTGGTTGATTGCCTCAAAACTATCTTACCTTGGTAAGAGTGCGAGGTATTCTCCTTCCACTAACATACACAACATAGTTCTTGTCTTTCCATCATGGATAGGAATGGAGATGACCCAAGGGATGGAGAAGTCCTCCGCAACACCGAAAGGTTGGTTACTCAACACAACCTATGGACACAACGCCAAGAGTTCAAGGAGCAACTCACCCTCTTCGAGACGTGCATCGATGAGCAATACGATGAAGTGGCACACAACTTCTCCGCCGTGAACCAAGACTTGGCTCTCCTTCGTGAAGCTACGGACAACTTGAATGGCCAAATGGCGGCCAATGATGCAAACATGGAGCGGCGCATGGATAGCCTCGAGCGCGCCATCACCAACTTGGGTCGTCATCGCCGACACCGCTCTACATCATCATCCTCAAGCTCGCCACAAGATTACTACTCTCATGGTGGCCTTTCGTCCTCAAGCTCTTCCTCAAGGCATGAAGACCATCATCGACCTCATCGCCCACATGTTCGTCATGAAGACTCTCGCTCCAACTCTAGGCGAGGAGAAATCCATCGCCATGCTCGTCCACATGAACGTCCTCCACAAGATCAAGTCATCCAACAAGATCGTCACCAAGCGGATCGCCATGCCACCATGGGCGTGACGACCAACCCCAAGACCAAGGTCCTCAAGATCAACCTCGGCGAGATCTCCAACGCCACCCTCTCCATGACCAACGTGGAAGAGGATATCCACCACATGATCAAGATGAAAGGGCCAACAATGAGCATCGTCAACAACCTCGACAAGATCTTCAACAACATCCTCACCGTAAACCAAGTGAAGCTAGTGTCCACCTTCAACGCCAACCCAATGCTATGGTTGGCCGTGGAAGACCTCCTATCCCACCTCAAGCCGCAAGAGATGAAGGCATCCTTCCTCGCCGAAGAAACTTGGAGGATGAAGAGAACATGTTTGGAAGACTCAAGTTCACCATGCCAAAGTTCAAGGGTGAAGAGGATGCCGAGGCCTACCTCTCATGGGCACTCAAGGTTGACAAGATATTCCGCATCCACAACTACTCCGGTGCCAAGAAAGTGGCTATGGCGTCTCTTGAGTTTGTGGATTATGCCAACACTTGGTGGGAGCAAGTCCTTACTCTAAGGGAAGAAAAGGGTGAACCTCCTTGATGCGGGGTGGCCTTCGGACACCTACGCCTCAAGACCATCAAGTGCAACCCCGCCTATCGTCGACGCTACACCATGGCCAAAGCGTCCCCCAAGTGGACCTTCAACCCTAACCCACGCTACACGCGTCAAGGTGAACCCCTTCCTCTCGATACTCGACCTCGTAGATACCTTGAATGGAATGCTACCTCATGTCGGCATGTTATATGTCATTAGGAACAAGAGTCATCGAGGACCGGAGAGGAGGAACACCCATGGTGCAAGGAAGCGAGGGAAGGGAAGAGGAGCCATTCATCATGGTGCAAGGAAGAAGGAAGAAGAAGAAGAAGGAAGGAAGAATGAAGGAAGAAGGAAGGAAGAGGAAGAAGAAGCGGGAGGAGGGAGGCCGGCCGGTCACAGGCCCGGTTGACCGGCCCCCTCCGGTCACAGGCCCGGTTGACCGGCCCCCTGACCGGCCCGGCCGGTTTTCGACCGGAACGACGACCGGTGCCATCCGGACGCAATCCCGGGGCTCCCGAAGCCTCGCCCGGTCACCGCCCGGTCTAGAATCCGGTTGTGGACCGGATGGGCCGGTCCCAGGCCCGGTCAGACCGGCCCTGTGACCGGATTCGTCGGGTTTGACCCACCAACTTGTACCTTTTCGACCCATGCTGCCTTGTATGCCTATATAAGCCCCCAGGTCGCCCCCTTACCTCTTTAGACAAGATGATAGCTTAAACATGAAGATGAGCTTTGTCTCCCTAGGGTTTCATCCCCTTTGTATCAAGGCAACCCATGTTGGATGATTGGATTTGGTGTGTGAGATTCTAGTGTTACCCACTCTCTCTCCCACTCCTAGATTCATCTCCCTCACCAATCTCTCCGCTCGGAATTCTACCGCGTGTCTCTTCCGGGTTGATTCTATTGGCGTGGTCCATCGAGCCACGGGGTAAGTATCGATTGTATCGGGTTGGTGTGAGTGCGTGAGTTCATCGTGTTCTTCGTGTTCATCGTGTTCTTCGCGTTCTCCCTCTCTCCCTCCTTTGGATTTCGGGTCAACCGCAAGATCGGGCCACACACGGGGTCTTAGACCTCATCATATGGTATCAGAGCCTTTGGTTTCCGCGGATTTGACCCCCCACCCATCCAATTTCGTCTCTAAAATTTTTCCCCAAAAATAGCCCTAATTTGCCTCTTGACAGATCTGCGATTTCGTTGCGTTTTGAGTGGTTTTGGTCCATGGATTTGGTGTTGGAGTGCTTGATCTACTATCTCCCCAACTTTTAGCCCCCAATTCCATCGTTTCCCCTCCGATTTGGTCGTTTTGGCTTGGTTTTCGTGAAGAACAGGAGAGAGAAACTGCGTCCCGGTTGAGAATCCGGTCAACCGGGCTGCAGACCGGCCGGGCCAGCCCAGAACCCGGTCGACCGGCCGTGTGACCGGCCAGGCCGGTCCCAGGTCCGGCCCAACCGGCCCCTGGACCGGGCGCCACCCTTCCACCTCCACCGCCAACCACCGCCACTCCTCTCCTCCGCCGGCAAGCACCGCCATCATCCCCAACCACCGGCAAACACCACCGCGGCCCCAACAAACACCGCCGCATCCGCAAGAGCATCGACACCACCACCACCGGCATACCACCGCCACCACCGCCAAGCTACTTTGACCGTTTTCTTCCGCTAACTTGTGTTTGCTTGTTCCGGTTTGAGTGCCTTGTTTGTGAAACTAACCCGCAGCTCCGAAGCAAGCGACGACATCCTCGGCACCCCGGACTTGCAAACGTACTCTTGACATCACCGCCTTCATCGCAAGTTGTGTGTTCCGACACCGCCTAACATCTAGGTATAACTTGCACCCCACCTTGTAACCCCTCTTCTTTTGCGATCTATCCTATGGAGCATTGCTTATCTAGTGTTGCGAGACATTGCACGTGGCCCCGATTGTGAGGTGTGTGTGTAGTGTGGAGTCAAGCTTCTAAGCAAAACTCGTGTGGCAAGATAGCAAGAGCGAGCTAACGCTAACATAGAGCGTGAAAAAAGAAAGAAAAGCACAAAAAGAGTGCAAGTAGCACCATACACCCATACATACAAAAGTGTGAAAGTGCCACCATAGATACAAAAGAGTGCAAGTATCACCGTGTACAAAAGAGTGTCATAAGCTTTTAAGCAAAAGAGAGATAAGAGAAGAGAGGCCACGTGTGAATCTTGTTGTCTCTTCCTTTGCAACCGAAGCTTTGATCTCTTCTTGTGTTAGTGTGACACCGAGCACCCTTGCTTAAGGGCTTCTTACACTTTTCCGCTCATTCCTTGGTCGCACTAACCCCGTTCATCTCGTGTGTGCGTTCCACATCTTTTCCGTGTTTATAGTGATCATCGCTTTGACATTTGAATTTTTGGATTTCCACCACTCTTGACAATACACTTGATTTCGGATTTCGTCTTTTGGCTTTCCACCACACTCACCTACCACCATATTTGCTAGCTTTTGCGTGTGTCTTTGTGTGAGTGCCCGATACAATTGTTCTAACTCTCGGTTTGTTGGATCACCCCAATCTTGTCATACCACGGTAAGATTGCGAGGTAGTGTTCTTCCACTAACATACACCATATACATACCATCGTGCTAACATGGATAGCGAAGATGAGGATACGGAGGAGTACATGGAGAACTCCGAGGAGGACACCTCCTCAAGCACCGCGGATGTGGAGGAACATGTGGAGCTCGACACCGACTATGGCTCCGCGAGCATCACCGACATGACCGACATCGAGGAGCTCTACATCGACAATGGCTCCTCACGCATGGACGACATGGTGGAGCACCACCTTGAGGACGACATCGACGAGCTCTACATCGACAATGGCTCGTCAAGCATGGACGACATGGTGGAGCAACGCCACGACTACGACATCGACGACATGGCAGAGCAACACCACGAGTACGACATCGACGACTTGGTGAAGCAACGCCACGCCTACGACATCGACACCATGGCGGAACCTCACCTAGTCTCCACAAGGAGCAACGACGATGCTCCCAAGTACCACCACTTGGCCATTGGAGCTACATATGAAGATGGAGGACCTCCACGATGGCACCATCATATGGATCATCAAGAGCGTCCCCAACATGATCGCCATCGACACTCTTCTCTAAGCTCCACAAGGCGCCGCAAGCAACATGCCAAGTCGCATGAGCCATCATCTAGGCATGGCAAGGACCGTCATCGACCAACATCTTCCACGAGTCTTCGACGACACCACTCAAGCCATGGTGATGATGCACGAAGACGAGAGCCTCGACATGAAGGCGACAAACACCATGATAGGGTGCCTACCACTCCAAGGATGGCAAGTGCACATCGAGCATACCTTCCTCATAAGGCGACTTCCACCTCTTGTGCCACCACCACAATGGCCTCTACCTCGTCACGTGCCTATGGACTCCGATGCTACAAGTGCAAGCAACAAGGCCACCCTCCACGGGAATGTCCCAATCTCCTATGTGAGGTGTGCAAGGCTAAGGGTCACGTGGCATGGCAATGCACAACGCCAAGCGCCAAGAAGCTCTACTTTGACGAGCTCAATGCACAAGTCTCCAAGATGCCTATCGCGCCCACACTTCAAGATGAAGATCGCCAAGGTCAACTCAAGGTTGATGTGGATTCGAGCCTAGCTCTCTACTACACCACGACGCCACCACTTGAGGACGACTTGGGAGGCGATGGAGTTGAGCATGGTGACCATGGGATTCTCCCTTCACCTAAGGAGGCGCATGGAGTTGAGATGGTTGAGCATGGGAACCTCCCTTCGACCAAGGAGGCGCATGGAGATGCGAAAGTCGAGCCTACTCCTATATGCTTGATTGATGAGTTGGTACCAATCCCATGTGAGAATGAGAGCCACTTAGCCCACTTGAGTGAGAGTGATAGTGAGATGAGTGACTTCCACCCCATATGTGAGTTTGAGTGCTTCCGTTTGAAGGACATGAGTGATACACTAAGTGAGTTGAGAGAGGTAGATGATAGGTCCATGGAGGACATCGCACTTGCTAACACATTAACCTCTCCCTCGTTTGTGTCTTCTTATGTTGCACTAGGTTCCACGGAGGACGAGTTCCCGCTCATGGAGACGATGTACATGGTGCATGAAGATGATGATATCTCACCATGCTTGCTCCAAGATGGACAAGTCGACAACATGGATCCTCCTACTTCCACCACACCTACTTCACATGAGTCGGCCTACAAAGGTAACAACATAGGTGTTGGTGATGCCATGATCCCACTAGTGGACATGATGACTCATGAATGCATGCATGATCTTGATGACCCATTTGCTACGTCACATGCTACTTTCACTTTCCCATGTGATGCTTTGCTTGATAACATTGTTGATCATGTGGAATTGACTGTTTGTGATACCATGACCATGCCATGCTATGAGAGCTTCAATTTTCCTACCATTGCTTGCAATATGTTACCTACTTGCTCTTTCACATGTATTGCTTGCAATGACAATGATGATATTAGCTTCCGCATGCTTTGCCCAAAATGTTTGCACTACTCCATGATCGTTGCATCCAAGATTGTGAACAATTCCCCTTTCTTATGCTTGGTATGCAAACATGCTTATTTCATTGTCCACGAGATGGCCCCCATAGCCTTCTCCATGTTTGATGATCATGAGTACCCACATACCACACATGCACCTTCATGCCATTTGCACTATCGCCATGCATTTCATACTATCTTGCTTGACACTAATGGTGATGTGCACAAGTCTTGGAACATCATGATGGATGATGTGTTCCTTTACCATGCACACACGCTTTTTGTTTTCTCTTTTGTGTGTATAGGTACCCGAATGACTACCTCCACCGCTACGGAGCATGAGCTCACGAAACGCGCAATTGAGAGCTACCCCAACAAGGACCTAACCCACGGGAATCACACCAAAGGGTATGTTCCCACAAGCCTTCGACCTCGTGTGTTTCCGGCTTGCCTTGTCGAGTTTCCGGTTTCGTCCAACTCCTCGTCGCCTCTTTTGCCTCTTTTGCAACATATCTTGACACATCTTGTTGGCACAATGATTGTTGTATGTTTTGATGCTTTCATCATACAATCCGAGAATCTCAAGGACCATGTCATACATGTGAGAGACACCTTATGCATCTTGTGCCACATGTCACACAAAAAGTTGCTCTTCTTTGGATTTCTCATTTCATCTTTGGCATTTGCAATGGATTCTTTCACACTTGAGGACACTCATACTCGGCTCAAGCCAACCATACTCTCCCAAGTTCGAAGTCTCCATCGCTTTGCCATTGCACATAACAATTTTGTCCCAAATTTTGCCGACGATACTTGCCTTTTGTTTGTTCCACTTGTTTGGGACAATGCTACACCACATTTTTGACACCTTACAACTCTTACATGCACAAATTTTTGCCCCACCAAATTTTGGATACATCGACACTATTTTGGTTCCCATTTTTGCCAAATGCCTCTTGGAGAAACGACTTGATGCTTCGTATTTGATTGAAAGCCTCTTGTTCACCGCTCACCAAAATGGCATCCACAAGTTTTCCTTTCGCAAGTTGTTTTTCCCCACGCTCTTCTTCGACCGAGACTTTGTCCCTCCACCACTACATGGGAAAACCGTCATGGACTACAACAAGGACGCCCGCACCACGACGAGCATCCATAAGGATACAAGGGCAACTATACAAGTCCTTCACCAATCCATCTCGGATCTCTCGCCACATCATGGAGATGAGGAGGAACAAGAGTCGAGGACGACTCTTCCCCAAGGGGGGGGAGATGATGCGGGGTGGCCTTCGGACACCTACGCCTCAAGACCATCTAGTGCAACCCCGGCTATCGTCGACGCTACACCATGGCCAAAGAGTCCCCCAAGTGGACCTTCAACCCTAACCCACGCTACACGCGTCAAGGTGAACCCCTTCCTCTCGATACTCGACCTCGTAGATACCTTGAATGGAATGCTACCTCATGTCGGCATGTTATATGTCATTAGGTACAAGAGTCATCGAGGACCGGAGAGGAGGAACACCCATGGTGCAAGGAAGCGAGGGAAGGGAAGAGGAGCCATTCATCATGGTGCAAGGAAGAAGGAAGAAGAAGAAGGAAGGAAGAATGAAGGAAGAAGGAAGGAAGAGGAAGAAGAAGCGGGAGGAGGGAGGCCGGCCGGTCACAGGCCCGGTTGACCGGCCCCCTGACCGGCCCACCCGGTCACAGGCCCGGTTGACCGGCCCCCTGACCGGCCCGGCCGGTTTTCGACCGGAACGACGACCGGTGCCATCCGGACGCAATTCCGGGGCTCCCGAAGCCTCGCCCGGTCACCGCCCGGTCTAGAATCCGGTTGTGGACCGGATGGGCCGGTCCCAGGCCCGGTCAGACCGGCCCTGTGACCGGATTCGTCGGGTTTGACCCACCAACTTGTACCTTTTCGACCCATGCTGCCTTGTATGCCTATATAAGCCCCCAGGTCGCCCCCTTACATGAAGATGAGCTTTGTCTCCCTAGGGTTTCATCCCCTTTGTATCAAGGCAACCCATGTTGGATGATTGGATTTGGTGTGTGAGATTCTAGTGTTACCCACTCTCTCTCCCACTCCTAGATTCATCTCCCTCACCAATCTCTCCGCTCGGAATTCTACCGCGTGTCTCTTCCGGGTTGATTCTATTGGCGTGGTCCATCGAGCCACGGGGTAAGTATCGATTGTATCGGGTTGGTGTGAGTGCGTGAGTTCATCGTGTTCTTCGTGTTCATCGTGTTCTTCGCGTTCTCCCTCTCTCCCTCCTTTGGATTTCGGGTCAACCGCAAGATCGGGCCACACACGGGGTCTTAGACCTCATCACTCCTATTGACACTTGGGAAGAGATGAAGGAAGAGATGCATGCTCGCTTTGTCCCAACACACTACATGACCGACCTCTTCAACAAGCTCCAAAAGTTGAAGCAAGGCACCAAGACCATTGAGGAGTTCTTCAAGGAGATGGAGCTAACTATGATGCGAGCCAACATCCAAGAATTCGAGAGCCAAACCATTGCTCGTTTCTTCAATGGCCTCAACTACCCCATCAAGAGAATTGTGGAGTTCCAACCATACTCCAACATGGTTGAGTTGGTCCACCAAGCATCGAAGGCCGAGCGCCAAGTGATTGAAGACATCAAGTACTCCAAGTCCAAGTCATACTTCGCCTCCAAGCTCGCCACATCAACTTCTCCACCAAGTGTCAAGCCCATCGTGTCCTCTACACCATCCAAGCAAACGACTACCCAAAGTCGCATGAAGCAAATGGTGTCCTCCACCGCCTCATCTAAGGCATCTACGGGACCCTCTAATGTCACTTGCTTCAAGTGTGGCACCCAAGGCCACAAATCGTTTGAGTGCAAGAACACCAAGGTCATGATCACTATGGAGAACGGTGACATAGAGACGCTAAGTGAGGATGAATATGAAGCCCTTGTGCAAGCCGCCGTTGCAAATGAAGAAGCTGATGAGGAAGAAAGTGGAGAAGACCCTCTCTTATGTGAGCATGACCCAAGTCCCTCACTTGTGGTCACAAGGGTGCTAACAACTCAACCTCAAGCTATGGAAGACCAATGGTGCAACATCTTCCAAACCCGTGCCGGTATTGGTGGCAAGTCGATCAAGGTCATCATCGATGGTGGTAGTTGCCATAACCTTGCAAGCACCGAGTTGTGTGAGAAGCTCAACCTCACTCTCCGCAAGCATCCTCACCCTTACCATATCCAATGGTTGAGTGACAAGGGCAACGTCAAGATACAACATACCGTCATCGTCACCTTCAAGATTGGACCTTATGAGGACACTATTGAGTGTGACGTGGTACCCATGACGGTGTGCCACATGTTGCTTGGCCGCCCTTGGCAATATGACAAGAAAGCTATACATGATGGACACTCCAATGCATACACCTTCAAGGTCAAGGACAAGAAGTTCGAGTTACGCCTGATGGCTCCTAGCCAAATCATCGCGGATAATGCGAAGGCTTTAGCGAGGGCACAACTCCGCACCCACCATAGTGAGATAAGAGGAGAGGGAGCGACCCACCACAAAGATAGTGAGCGCCACAAGCCATATATGAGTGAGACAAAGAGTGTCCTACTAGCCACCAAGAGTGAGTGGAGAGAGGTCCAAGAGAACCCATCCACCATATTGCACTATGTGCTCATTTGCAAGGAACCATCGTCGGCGACTAACGACTTAACCAACATTCCTTCGTCTTTGTTGTCTCTTTTGAAGGAGTTTCAAGACGTCTTCCTCGATGAGCTCCCTCATGGACTTCCACCACTTCGAGGCATAGAACACCGCATCGACCTCATACCCGGCGCTCCGCTTCCAAACCGTGCCGCCTACCGCACCAACCCCCAAGACACGAAAGAGATCCAACGCCAAATACAAGATCTCCTCGCCAAAGGGTACGTTCGCGAAAGCCTTAGCCCTTGTGCGGTTCCCGCGATTCTTGTGCCTAAACCGGATGAGACGCAACGAATGTGTATGGATTGTCGCCCCATCAATGCCATTACCGTTCGTTACCGCCATCCCATTCCGCGTTTAGATGACATGCTTGATGAGTTAAGTGGTGCTACGATTTTCTCTAAAGTCGATTTGCGTAGTGGCTACCACCAAATTCGCATGGCCATTGGTGATGAATGGAAAACGGCATTCAAGACCAAGCTTGGTCTCTATGAATGGCTCGTTATGCCTTTTGGTCTCTCAAATGCTCCATCCACTTTTATGCGTCTTATGAATCACATCTTGCATCCTCTCATTGGCAAGAGTGTGGTTGTCTATTTTGATGATATTCTCATTTATAGCAAAAATCTCGAGGAACATGTGCAACATGTGAGAGAGGTCTTATGCATCTTGCGCCTTGAGAAGCTTTATGCCAACCTCCCCAAGTGCACCTATGCTCAAAACAAATTGGTTTTCCTTGGATTTGTGGTTTCCGCTAATGGGATTGAAGTTGATTCTTCCAAGGTGGAGGCCATCCACAATTGGCCTACTCCTACAAATGTTGGTCAAGTCCGAAGTTTTCATGGACTTGCCGGTTTCTACCGCCGCTTTGTGAAAGATTTTAGCACCATTGCTTGCCCTTTGAATGAGCTTACCAAAAAGAATGTTTCGTTTGTTTGGGGCAAGGCCCAACAAAATGCTTTTGATGAGTTGAAGAAACGCCTTACCGAAGCTCCCCTTCTTGTGCTTCCAAACTTTGCAAAAACTTTTGAGATTGAGTGTGATGCGAGTGGACTTGGTATTGGTGGCGTTCTTATGCAAGAGGGCAAACCCGTGGCATATTATAGTGAGAAGTTGGATGGCGCACGCCTCAACTATCCTATTTATGACAAGGAGCTCTCTGCTTTGGTTCGTGTTCTTGAAGTTTCGCAACACTATCTTTGGCCAAAAGAGTTTATCATTCATTCCGACCACGAGTCCTTGAAGTATTTGAAAAGCCAACACAACTTGAACAAACGACATGCAAAGTGGGTCAAGTTCATTGAGTCCTTCCCATATGTAATCAAATACAAGAAGGGCAAGGACAATGTTGTGGCGGATGCTCTTTCCCGCAAAAACACCCTTTTGCTTACTCGCTTGGATTTTCATGTTTTGGGACTTGAAGAGATCAAAGAACTCTATCCTTCCGATTCTTTCTTTGCACCGATATTTGAGAAGTGTTCCGTTGAACGAGGAGTGGATGATTTCTATTTGCATGATGGCTACTTGTTTAAAGCTAACAAGATTTGCATTCCCGAGTCTTCTCTTCGAAAGTTGCTTTTGCAAGAGTCACATGGAGGTGGTCTTATGGGACACTTTGGACGTGACAAGACACTCGCGATGTTATCCACTCATTACTATTGGCCAAAGATGAAGCGGGATGTGGAGCGCCTATGCAACCGTTGCACTACATGCCTTCAAGCTAAGTCCACCACCAACCCTTATGGTCTTTACACACCATTTCCTATTCCATATGCACCGTGGACCGATATTAGCATGGATTTCATCTTAGGATTGCCTCGCACCAAGCATGGTCATGATTCCATATTTGTGGTAGTGGATAGATTCTCTAAGATGGCTCATTTCATACCTTGCCATAAGAGCGATGATGCTTCACACATTGCTTCATTGTTTTTCAGGGAAATTGTTCGCCTACACGGAATACCGGCAAGCATTGTGTTGGATCGAGACGTCAAGTTCATGAGCTATCTATGGAAGTCGCTCATGGCAAAGTTTGGAGTGAAGCTCTTGTTCTCATCATCCTCCCACCCGCAAACGGACGGACAAACGGAAGTGGTCAATCGAAGCCTCTCCACTCTCCTACGCATTCTAGTGAAGAAAAACTTGAAGTCATAGGAAGAGTGCCTCCCGCACGTGGAGTTCGCCTACAACCGAGCCAAGCACAAGACAACATCACGGAGCCCCTTCATGATCGTCTATGGCTTCGAACCTTCCACGGCACTCGACATACTACCACTCTCCCTTCATGAAAGGACGAACATGGACTTCGACAAGCGCACTGCCGCCATGAAGAAACTACATGAAGACACAAGAGCGACCATACAAGAACATGTGCTTTGTCAAGCCAACCGCCTCAACGCCAAGAAGAAGGAAAGAATATTTCAAGAAGGAGACCTCGTTTGGATCCACCTCCGGAAGGAAAAATTCCCTCATGAGCGCAACTCCAAGCTCAAACCAAGAGGAGATGGCCCCTTCAAGGTCCTCAAGCGCATCAACAACAACGCCTACGTCATCGACATCCCGACCTCCAAGTACTTGGTGAGCAACACGTTCAACGTCTCGGACTTGTCACCCTATCATGGAGATGAGGAGGAGCACGAGTCGAGGATGACTCTTTTCCAAGGGGGGGAGATGATGTAGCCCCGCTCACCGACGACTCTACACCAAGACCAACAAGTCCCCCAAGTGGACCAATGACGCGAGCTCGAGTTAAAGCTCTACATGATGAGGTGAACTCGCTCCTCACCACCCTTGATCTCGGCACCCCTTTGGATGGAATGCTACCTCATGCCGATGTGCTATGTGTCATTAGGTACAAGGCGCATCAAGACCCCAGAGAGGAGGACACGCCATGGTCAAGGGAAGGAGAGGAGCAGCGGAACATGGAGATGATCACGAAGCTGGACCCGACGTCGCTCGAAGCACTCAAAGGAAGAGAAGAATGCTGGCCGGCCCAGGAACCGGTCGGACCGGCCCCACAACCGGACCATCCGGTCCCAGGCCCGGTCAACCGGGCGCCCAACCGGATTTCCCTGCATCGTACCGGGAAGCAACCGGACGGAAACTTGCGAGGTTTCCGGTTGGCGCCCGGTCGACCGGCCCCAGGACCGGACCACCCGGTCACAGGCCCGGTCTGACCGGCCCCAAACCGGATCCGACGGGAATGACTCACCAAACTGCCTAAGTTATCCCCTTGCGTACCTTTTTGCCTTGCTGGCCCTGTATGCCTATATAAGGAGCCTGGACCCCTCCTTTACCCCTTAGACTTGAATTGAGCTTAAACACAACTTTGAGCTTTGTCTCCCTAGGGTTAGCATCCCTTTGTAATCAAGGCATCCTGGTTGTTGATTTGGATATTGTTGAGTGAGATTCTAGTACAAGTTACTCTCTCTCCCTCATCAATCTCTTCTTCTCCAACCCCAATCTCTCACCGGGAATTCTGCCGCGTGCCTCTTCCGGGTGATTCTATTGGTGTGGTCCATCGAGCCACAGGGGTAAGTATCGGGTGTATCGGGTTGGTGTGCATGCGTGAGTACCGGCGTTCTTCGTGTTCTTCGTGTTCCTCGCGTTCTCCCACCTCTTCCCTTGGTTTTCGGGGTCAAATCGCGAGATCGGGCCAATCCCTAGATCTCAGATCACATCAGCTGCCCCTTGCATCTTGTGCCGCGTCGTGACCTAGTTGGTGATTTAGGCTCGCGTCTCTAATACGATCTAGCCTAGGACCAACACAGTACCTTCGTTGAGCATTTTCTCAATTTGCATCGCTGATTTGATTATTGTGCCACCATATCACTATACTTTGTCTTCCCAGAGCTCCACAGATTTCTCCACGTGCACTGTGTCGACACCTGGTACTCGCTTTGTGCAATCTCGGGGAGAAGCTGATCTTTGTTGGTTGCCATATCGCCTTCCTCCTGTTTGGTAAGAACTTGTAAGAGCTTTGTATGTTGCTTGACGAATTGCGCGTGAACCACCATATTTGTGTAGCTTCTAGGCATATACACTTGTGCTTTTTAGGTACTAACCATGTCAGGAATTGAGGACCAAGCCATCGACCCGAGTACCATGACGACTACGGAGATGCATGTGCAACCATTTACAGGAGATCATGATCAGGTTATATATTTACCAGTTTATGAGGGTAGATATAATACGGATGCTTATTTTGATAGGGAGTTAGAAGTCGACAATATTTTTGGATGCCATGATTTTTCTGACATGAGAAAGTAAGAATTGCCGGCCAAACTTTTATTGATCTTGCTTCCATTTGGTGGGACTGGAATTATAAAGAAAATGTCGATAATAAACCTACTACTTGGGTAGATTTAAAATCTGTTTTGAGACGTAGATTTGTGCCTATTTCTCATCAACGTGAAATGCTCCGCAAACTTGAACGATTAGAACAAGGTAGTGATACTGTGCATGTTTACTATCAGGAATTTAAATTTTACATGTACCGTTGTGATATAAAGGAATTTGAGGAAAGTACTAGAAACATGTTTTTTAATGGCTTGAACCCTGATATTAAGGTTATGTTTAAGTATATTCCTCATTCTACTATTGGTATATATGTTCGAGCTTGTGCTTTTGAGAAACACATACAGGAGAAAACGTTGGACCATTCCAACTCCTTCAAGTCATGCACACTAGCACCGGTTGTTTCTTCCAACGTTCCACGCATGAATATTGTTGTGCGAGTCGCCTAGCCACAGACTTGTGACACGTCGCAGCGAACATCTTCCACGTTGGAGTCACAAGGTAACAATGAAGGTACTGATGTTGTCCCTCCACATGAGATTGGTGAATGCAAGGTTATCTTAAATATACCATGTGATGAGGTAGAAAATAATTTGGTCACGCCACCTATATTAGAGGATTGTGCTGCTAATTTGATGTTATGTGATCAAACAACTCAGATAGATGATGGTTTAAGTGCACCTATTGTTGATTCTAATTCATGCATTGATATGAGTGTACCAACGGAGACTTTTGTTTCCAAGGATGACCATGTGTTAGGAAATTGTGGAACTGATATACCAACTATGTTGAGTACACCTACTGTACAAGTTAATTCTTCCATATCTATGAGTGTAAAAACTGAAATTCTTGCTCCTGATAATGCACCTTGTGATTTGAAAGATGACTATAGTATGGATCATATAAAACTGGTTAGGAACAATGAAGTGTTGGCTAAGATTTCTCATGCTAATTCTTTGTTTTCTGTTGTGATGGATCCTCCTATGTCTTTATCACATGCTAGAAATAAGATTGCTGAACTCAAACATTTGAAGAGTGTTTATGCCCATGGTTATACGTTAAATTTAATTGGAGAGTATGGCGTAGACAATGAATTTTTGGTGAATAAAATTTGCATTACATGTGATGATGTGGAAGTCAAATTCCACCTATGTTCAATCATTTTGATATGACCTCCAATAACGGTATAGACTTTATGCCAAATAGCTTGTTGCATGTTCGCTTATTTAAGCTAGCTGATGCGGGGTGGCTTTCGGACACCTCCACCTCAAGACCGTCAAGTGCAGCCCCGCCTATCGTCGACGCTACACCATGGCCAAGGAGTCCCCAAGTGGACCAACAACACAAACCCCCGCCATATATGTCAAGGTGAACTCTTTCCTCTCTATGGTTGACCTCAACACCAACTTGAATGGTATGCTACCTCATGCCTATCATCATTGTGTCTAGGGATTTCTATTTTCGTGCCCCTGGTTCCTTAGTTGTGCTCAGTTTTCCCCAGCCTCTTAACTTTTCCTCAGTTTTCTCCTCCCTCTAGTTTGAAACCCCTCGGACGGGAGGGTTGCCGTCAGGTCAGAGGCCTTACCGTTACCGTTCTGACGGGTGGGGCTGCACAGATCGAGGTGGGGCTACACAGAGGGCAGTTCCTCTCTGACCGTCTTGTGCTGACGGGTAGCCATCCATTTGTCGCTGACGCGTGGGCGGTTTTATTTCCTGATTGTATACGCGGTGCTGCCAATGACAAATGGGGCCGCTCTATAGGGCTGCCGCAGCCAATGACCAGTGGGGTCGTCTATTTTTCAAGAAAATACATATATAACCGCTCTGTGTGGCTGCCGCAGCCAATGACCAGTGGGGTCGTCTATTTTTCAGGAAAAGACATATATTACCGCTCTGTGGGGCTGCCGAAGCCAATGACCAGTGGGGTCTTCTATTTATTTAGAGAAAATTATATATTCCCGCTCTGTGGGGCCTCCGCAGCCAATGACCGCTGGGGTCGTCTATTTATTTAGAGAATATCATATAGAGCCGCTCTGTGGGGCCGCCTCAGCCAATGGCAGGTGACTATTTTCGCAGCTTAATCTAAAGTGAATCTTATGCTAAACATGGTGCTTCCCGACGGTGACCTAGCAGTGGCGGCGAGCATAGCCGTTCTGACCATGCCGATATCGGCATCGTTTGGAGGCTGTGGTGCTCGAATCATGGTGGAAATTGCGATATAATTTTTTAAATGCATAATATATAGCTAGATCTCTAAATCGATGCATATGAAGCTACATATATATTCTTGGTCATAATTCCCTTATCTAAAGGGGATGGATGCATGGCTTCACGTCGTCGTCACTTTCATCGTCAGTATCTTCGTCGTCCGAGTAGTAGTACTTCCTGCACATTGTTCCGTCAAACACCTTCACTGTGAGCACATCATCGCCTTCATATTTGAAGTGTACGAAGCAGCCGAAATCCACACCGTGTGCGATGGCGAAATTCTCCCAGCCCTTGTCGAGGTACATCCGGCCTTGACCGTCAAATAGGACCTCCACGGTCCAGAGACGAGGACCACAGTCAGCTGCTCGCAGATACACCTTAGCTGGCTCCTGGCCGTCAAGATAGTCCGCAAACTTTTTTGGGAGTGCCTGCAAAGAGATCGAGCGCCGATCCGTTTGAAATTAAAGGTTTTTTAGAACATGCCCATAATTAATCACATGCATCATATATGTGGGAACACGGACGTACCTTCTTGATCAAAGGATCTTCATAGACGACGATGAAGAACTCCTCTATGATCAATGGCAGTGTTGACGGTGGTGGTGGCAATGATGATGATCCACCACCCCGGCCGCCCCTTCCCCTTCCCCTTCCGGTCCGCGTCCGAGACGTGGAAGCCATGGCAATGGATCAAGTGTATGTGAACGAAGAAGAGAGAGGCAGAACCTATTGACACAAGGGATGGCCGTTGTGGGTGTTTATAAGGGAGAGATGACCGTTGTAGGGGTTTACACAATAAATTAAGGAGGAGGTGACAGTTGTGGCCTTGTGGGGGTTTACACAATAAATTAAGGAGGACATGATCGTTGTGGGGGTAGTCATCTAGGTTTTGTGTTTAGTCAAACTTCCCTTTAAACTTTGACCACATATATAGGAAAAAGTAGTAGCATTTATGACACTAATTTAGTATCCCGAGATCCCTTCAAATGGTAATTCATGATAGTTTATCATTTTACCGTAATGGCTACAAGAAATGGGTGATTGTTCATCATTTTACCGTGAAAAGTAATGCCTAAACGACATGGTAATTCATGATAGTTTATCATTTTACCGTAATGGCTACAAGAAATCGGTGATTGTTCATCATTTTTTGTGTGGAAAGTAATGGCTACAAGAAATGGGTGATGGTGTATCATTTTTTGCGTGGAAAGTAATGGCTACAATAAATTGGTGATGGTGTATCATTTTTTGCGTGAAAAGTAATGGCTACAACAAATGGGTGATGGTGTATCATTTTTTGCGTGAAAAGTACAAATCGGTGATGGTTTATCATTTTTTGCGTGAAAAATAATACCTAAAAGTGTTTATAATTTATCTCGTGAAAAATAATACAGAAAACCAAACTTTAGCGTACTGGGTAACCGCCCTTTAGCATACATAGAGGGTGGAAGCTAACCGCCGACAGAGAGAGAGAGGATGGTGGCCCCGACCAGAGAGAGATAGGGGTTATCCTGCCCGTTAAATCATACGATCAACGGTCGGCGGGCACGATCCGCGTGACATGGGCTAGACCAATTAGGGCAATGTTGGGCGTCTGTGAGAATTTGTGAAGGGAGAGGGCAAAACTGAGTAGTATCAAGAAACCAAGGGCAAGTGAGTAGTAAACAGACTAAGGGATTCAAATATGAGATTTAAAAAATGAAAATTGCGTGTTTTGTACAATGAAACCCATCTTGGCCTACCTCAAACTATTTGCAATACAAATATACATGAGTGTGAAAATTATGGCCTCATTCAGACAAAGTATGTTTTGGGGAAAGCTGTTTT
Organism: Lolium perenne; assembly: GCF_019359855.2. Lineage (NCBI taxonomy): Eukaryota > Viridiplantae > Streptophyta > Magnoliopsida > Poales > Poaceae > Lolium > Lolium perenne. The sequence goes on from NC_067245.2 coordinate 134,415,228, forward strand.
GGGTAGGGCTTATTGTGGAAAACCATGCACCTTCATAGCTACTAGGTGATTTGAGAAGTGGCAATTTGTGGTAAAACTTGATTTATCTATGATTTATCTATGATTTGAGAAGTGGCAACTTGTGGTAAAGACTCCATGAGTAAGTGCCACTCTTTTTCGGAATTTTTTGCACATTAAATAACTCATTTAACTGGTTAATCCCATTTGTTGACTCTCTGTTGACCAGCCACTTGAGGGTAAAACTGAGTATATTGCACTAGCCAGTATTAGCACCCAAGGGGAAAACTGAGCACACAAAAAATGCTAGTATATGACTCGAGGGTATACCTGAGTATATCTAAATTTCCAAGGTTAGACTCGAGGACGCGTGTTGCGGTGCAGAAGTGGAAGACGTGCCATTGTTGACGCGTGTCGCGGTGCAAACGTGCACTAGTGGACGCGGGTCGCATTTAGGACGCGTAAGCCCCTCTCTCCCTCCCTCTGCACACAGTACGTCTCATTCTCGCTCACGCACGAAACCACGCCTCTCACGTCCCATCAACTTCTCCAAATCGGAGGAAAAAACCCCAACCGCCGTACGAGCCCTGCCGGCGATGGAGAAGAAGAATGCGCCGGCGGCCATCGCCCCCGAGCCCGTCGCCTCCGAGCCCGTCGCATCCGAGCCCGTCGCCGCCGAGCCCGTCGCATCCGAGCCCATCGCCGCCGAGCCCGTCGCATCTGAGCCCGTCGCATCTGAGCCCATCGCATCCGAGCCCGTCGCCGCCGAGCCCGTCGCCGCCGAGCCCGTCGCCTCCGAGCCCGTCGCCTCCTAGCCCATCGCCTCCAAGCCCGTCGCCGCCGAGCCCGTCGCCTCCAAGCCCGTCGCCACCGAGCCCGTCGCCTCCAAGCCCGTCGCCGCCGAGCCCGTCGCCTCCGAGGGCGGCGCATCCAAGCGCGGCGCCTCCGTGAGCTGGGCCTCTCTCGTGGGTGACGGACCACTTCACAAGATCGGCGAATGCTTACTGGCGAATGAGTACGTGGACGCCTACTCTGCTATGAGGCAAGTCTGTAGAAATTAGCGCTCAGGTTTACCCGAGCCCGACGTGCACCTGCACGAATGGATCATGGTAGACCACGCCCTTCCACGCGCCGCTGAGTTCACCTTCCTCCAACTCGGCACATCCCGCTACGTCACCATAGATCTATCGGAAGTTCGTGCAAGGTTCAAATTCCTCCAAATTCCTCCATATCTTTAGGGTTAATATATTCTTATTTTCAATCTTAGTGTTGAATGTTATCTTCATCAATATATTTTAGATACTACTTCGTCGGCTTTTGCCGTGGTGTCATCGTGCTTGCCCAGAAGAACCCGCCGCACAAGATACGGCTTCTGAACCCACTCACAAAGGCATCGAACACTATGTTTGAGGCGCAGATGCCATCTATTTTTCTGAATTCAGTCGCTGTAATCAAATCCCCGACTATGGTCTTCGTTTGCTCACATTACCCGAACGAAATTAGTTGGGTCGATGAGAGCACTCCAACTAAGGATATATATGAAGATTGGGGAGATGGTAGTTTTTCGATGGAGAACCATAGTTTGCGTTGCATTACCCCGTTCAATGGTGAACTGTATGCAATAGCTATGGATAATTTTGAGTCCGGAAGAATAGTGTGCACCAATGTACAGTTGCAGCAGCGCGCGAGCACTGTCAAGATGGAGACACAAATTTCATTTCCACAACTTGGAAATGACAAGTTCTATCTTGTGAAGTCGGATGGTGATCTGCTGCTTGTGTTGTTGGACAACATGCTTTTGGAGGACCAACCATTGGTGTACCGTGTGGACACTCAGAGCCGCTCTCTCCATCCGGTCAGTAACATTGGCAGTCATGCCTTCTTCGTGCATTATATCCGGTGTATCTCCATCGACACCAGAGTGCACCCGACACTTCTACCTGGCTGCATCTACTACGCCGATTTGGGTTATATCAGAGAGTACATTCATGATACAAAGGCCTGGGATGAGTGGCCACGATATGTGGATAGAATGGGAAACTACGGTCTGAGAAATGAACACAGGCCATACCGCCTGGAGGATGTATTGGCCGCACACTGCAGACGGAAGGAGTTCAATGAATATTTCCTTGGGATAATGCACGGATGGGGCGACGAAGAAATATATGAGCAATGAGGAATTTTCTAGCTGGCCATACATTGCGTGCGTCTTGTATTTTTTTTCATCTTAGTTTGCCGTGAACATTAACAATGTTATTGGCTGCTTTTGGCTGCTGTATGCAGTTTATGTATTATACTTAGTTTTCTGATTATGCTGCTGTGAATTTATCATATACTAGCTTCTAGATTTGCTGCCATATTGGGCAAAAAACGAGGGTCAAAAGGCAGAAATAGAGAAGCTTCTCTAGATTTGATACTAATTTGGTGAAAAAGACAGAGAGAGAAAGAGGGGAAAAGGTGCTCTTAAAAGGGAAAATGCCAATTTGGGCCGAGAGAGACAAAACTGAGCTCCTGCTCACGTGCAACCAAACGCTATCTCGTCCTGTCCCACGCGGTCCCTTTCTACCAGCTCCACGCGACGAGGGCCCACACGACGCGGCCCCACACGTCAGCACAACACGGAATGGTCAACTTAACGGGAATCCTGCCGTCTGAGCTGCTTCTGCGGGTTTCAAACAAGGACTTGGGGAATACTGAGGAAAAACTAAGGAGCTGGGGAAAACTGAGCACAACTAAGGAACCGAGGGCACGAATAGGTGCCGACATCGACAAGGACCAAGAGAGAAGGAACTCCCATGGTGCAAGGAAGAGAGAAGAAGAAGAAGGAAAGAAGAGAAGAAGGAAGAGGAAGAAGAGGCGGGAGGAAGAGGCCCAGCCGGCACAGAGGCCGGCCAAACCGGGCCCCAGGCCGGCCAGGCCGGTCCCAGGGCCGGTCAGACCGGGCCCCAGACCGGATCCATCCCGGCGACAACCGGCGTCGTACCGACACCAAACCGGGAAACTTTTGCGAACTTCCCGGTCTGGCGCCCGGTTGACCGGCCCTGGCGCCAGGCCGTCCGGTCCCAGGCCCGGTTGGCGCCCGGTTGACCGGATTTCACGGGTCCGACTCGACCGGAAACTGCCCGAGTCGATCCACCGCATACCTTTTCGGCCCAAGTCGCCTTGTACCTCTATATAAGCACCTAGGTCATCCCCTTTACCCCTTAGACAAGATTTAGGCTTAGACATGAAGTTGAGCTTTGTCTCCCTAGGGTTTCATCCCCTTTGTATCAAGGCTACCCTTGTTGGATGTATGGATTTGTGAGTGTGAGATTCTAGTGCTACCCACTCTCTCTTCCACTCCTAGATTCATCTCCCTCACCAATCTCTCCGCTCGGAATTCTGCCGCGTGCCTCTTCCGGGTGATTCTATTGGCATGGTCCATCGAGCCACGGGGGTAAGTATCGGGTGTATCGGGTTGGTGTGCATGCGTGAGTACAGGCGTTCTTCGTGTTCTTCGTGTTCCTCGCGTTCTCCCACCTCTTCCCTTGGTTTTCGGGGTCAAATCGCGAGATCGGGCCAAACCCTAAATCTCAGGTCACATCATATGGTATCAGCAGCTCTTGGTTAGCGCGATTTTGACCCTCCACCCACCCGATTTCGTTTCTAGAAAATTTTCCACAAAATCCCCAAAAATAGCCCCAAATTGCCTCTTGACCGATCTGTGATTTGGTTGCGTTTTGAGTGGTTTTGGTCCGTGGATTCGGTGTTGTTGTGCTTGATCTACTATTTCCCCAACTTTTAGCCTCCAATTCAATCGTTTCTCGTCGATTTGCTCTTTTGGTTTTGGTTTGGGGAAGAACAGGAGAGAGAAACTGCGAAATCCGGTTGAGAAATCCGGTCAACCGGCCCCCAGACCGGACCAGCCGGCCCAGCACCCGGCCGACCGGGCGCCAACCGGACCAGCCGGTCCAGAGATCGGTCCAACCGGCCCCCAGACCGGGCGCCACTCCGCGCCCTCCTCCGAGCTCAATTTCGGCTACCACCACCACCACCACCATCATCGCAGGTATAACTTGCAGTTTTCCCTTGTAACCCTCTTCCTTTTGCGGTCTATCCTATCGAGCATTGCTTGTTTAGTGTTGCGAGACATTGCACGTGGCCCCGATTGTGAGGTGTGTGTGTCGTGTGGAGTAAAACATACAAGCAAACACTCGTGTGGTAAGATAGCAAAAGCGAAGCTAACGCTAACATAGTGCATCAAAAAGCCCCAAATAATAAAAAAAGAGCGCAAGTCGCACCATACATCCATACATACAAAAGTGTGCAAGTGACACCATAGATACAAAAGAGTGCAACTGCCACCGTGTACAAAAGAGTCATAAGCTTTTAAGCAAACGAGAGAAGAGAAGAGAGGCCGCGTGTGAATCTTGTTGTCTCTTCTTTTGCAACCAAAGCTTTGGCTCTCCTTGTGTTAATGTGACACCGAGCACCTTTACATACATTTTTCCGCTCACTTTTGGTTGCACTAACCCCGCTTGATGAGGTCTAAGACCCCGTTTGTGGCCCGATCTCGCGAATTGATCCGGAATCGAAAGGGGAAAAGAGGGGAAACGAAGAACGCGATGAACACGATGAACGCGAAGAACACGAGGACACACGCACGCACACCAACCCGATACAATCGATACTTACCCCCGTGGCTCGATGGACCACGCCAATAGAATCACCCACGGAAGAGACCGCGGTAGAATTCCGAGGTGAGAGACCGGTGTTGGAGACGGAGATCAGTGAGGGAGAGAGAGTGCACCACACTAGAATCTCAATCACAAATCCAATCAACAACAAGGGTGGCCATGATTACAGAGGGATGATACCCTAGGGAGACAATGCTCAAAATCTATTCTAAGCCAAATCTTGTCTAACCCTAACAAATGGGGATACGGGAGATACATATAGCTCAGATTCGTGCAAGGGTAGTTTAGGTAAAGAGCAACTTAAGTTACAGCCGCTAGATGGTGAATGGATGGTTCAGATCTGAGCTAAAACGCCTGCGAGCGGTACCACTGGCGGAGGTACCGGTCAAGGTACCGGGGAGAGCATCAGTTTGGTCGAAGAGTTACTGGGAGACGGGGCCTCTGGGCGGTACCACGGCCGGAGGTACCGCCCAAGGTACCGGGGAGCTGCAGCACATGTTACTGGGGCTCGGGGCGGCCCAGCGGTACCTTGGCCAGAGCCATGGCCGGAGGTACCGGCCTCCCTTCTTCTCCCGCGGCCAGGAGGTGCCGCCCAGCCTCTGCCCGGTAGTACCAGCCATGCATGGCCGGTAGTACCGGCCTGGCCTTTCCCGCGCATGGCCACCACCAGGAGGTGGTACCAGCCATGTAAGCCTGGAGGCTCCGGCCTCCGTCTCTCTTTCCCTCTTCTCTCTTTTTCTTCCTTCCTTCTTTCTTCTTCTTCCTTCTTTCTTCTTCTTCCTTCTTCAATGGTGTGTCCTCCTCCTCCTCCTGTCCTTGATGAGACTTATACCTAATGACACATAACACACTTGTATGAGGTAGTATACCATTCAATGTATTGTCGACGTCGAGTGTCGAAAGGAATGAGTTCACCTTGTCATGTATCGCGTAGGTTCGGGTTGTCGGTCCACTTGGGGGATTCCGTGGCCATGGTGTAGCATCGTCGTTAGGCGGGGCTACATCATCTCCCCCCCTTGGGGAAGAGTCGTCCTCGACTCTTGTTCCTCCTCATCTCCATGTTGTGGCGAGAGGTTCGAGATGGTGAACGTCTTGCTCACCAAGTACTTGGGAGTTTGTTTGTCGATGAAGCGGTCGAAGAAGAACTTGGGGAAAAACAACTTGCAAAGGGAAAACTTGTGGATGCCAATTTGTTGATCGGCGAACAAAAGGCTCTTAAGCGAATACGAAGCATCAAGTCGTTTCTCCAAAAGGCGTTTGGCAAAAATGGGAACCAAAAGAGTGTCGATGTATCCAAAATTTGGTGGGGCAAAAGTTTGTGCATGTAAAAGTTTGGTTTGTAAAGTGTCAAAAATGTGATGTGTAGCATTGTCCCACACAAATGGAACAATCAAAAGGCAAGTATCGGCGGCAAAATTTTGGGCAAAATTGTTATGTGCAATGGCAAAGGGGTAGAAGCTTCTAGCTTGGGAAAGTATGGTTGGCGTGAGCCAAGTATGGGTATCCTCAAGTGTCAAAGCATCCATGTCAAATGCCAAAGATGAAACGAGAAATCCAAAGAAGAGCAACTTTATGAGTGACATGTGGCACAAGATGCATAAGGTGTCTCTCACATGTATGACATGGTCCTTGAGATTCTCGGAGTGTATAATGATAATATCAAGACATACAACAATCATTGTGCCAACAAGATGTTTCACGATATGTTGCAAAAGAAGCAAAAGAGGTGACGAGGCATTGGACCAAACCGGAAGCTCGACAAGACAAGCCGGAAACACACGAGGGCGAAGGCGTTTGGGAACATACCCTTTGGCGTGAATCCCATGGGTTGGATCATGTATCTCGTCCGTGTTGGGGTAGCTCTCAATTGCGCGTTTTGTGCTACATGCTTGCAATATTCTCCCATTAATGCAACCAAAATGATGAACAATTTCTCTTTCCAATGCTTGGCTTGCAATAGTGTTAATATGCTTGTAAATGAGATTGCACCCATAGCTCTCTCAAATTTTGGAGACTTTGCATATATCCATGTTGAGCATGTTCCTAAGTTTTCCCCGCATATTCACCATGTGTACTATAATTTCTTGCTTACCGCTAATGTCGTCGTGGTGAACGAGCAGATGCCATAGGATGGCTTAGATTGGGGCCGAATGGACGCAAGAGGATTCGGGGGAGGGTTTGCGATCAGGTGGGAAGAGATTCCGGATGGTTTCCTCAAGAACTTGGCCAAGGCCAGAGGTTGAAGAAGAAAGACACAAGGAAGAACTCCCTCTAGATCACCATGTTCATAGATTCACACAAGTTACAGGCTCTGCCTTCCTACACACGCGCGTACATACTTGCCCGTGAAGATGGGCTGCCCCCTCTCCTTATATAGGGGAGAGGGTGGCTTACACTGCAAGAAACCCTAATGGCATCTTTGACTGGACAAACTACTTTACAGAGTTACTGTACAAAGCTACTTTAATCATAGATGACACCGGGGCCTTCTTTTATCAGGGCTGCTGATGTCCTCCGGCTTCTTTGGACGTCACCTCTCTCTTTGGCGCCAGGGCTCTGAATAAAGTTACTTTGCTTAGCTCATCCTTGTCTTCTTGCTCTGAAGAGAATCTTTGACCAGTCCTGCCGACAGGCTCTCCTTTCCGGTATCTTCTATACCGGGTTCCGGCATACCCCTTTGGGGATACCGGTTTAGCCTTGCTCTCCCGGATTCCTACTAGGCTTCCGGTAAGAACATTAAACCGGTATCTTGATGGCTTAAACCATCCGGTTTGGCATGCCTTTGGCATACCAGGGGTTATCCCCCCAACATTAGTCCCCGAAGCTGGTATAGCCTGGAGGATTCTATCCTACAGACCATGCCAGGTTTTCATCTTTTTTAAGATACCGGTTTAATTACTCATGTCTTGAGCTTAGTTCCGGCACCTTTACCCTTGTTCCTTTTCTTCTCTTTGCAAGGCTTGTTCCGGCACCTCTTTTTTCCGGCACCATGTGTCTTTACTCCTTCCTCGGCGAAGTCGAGAATATATCGGGCCCCGCGCCTGTCAGTGACATGCGCACTGTAACTGACGCGCCAGTGTCCGCTGTCACATCGTTTCGACTCCCGCGCACGCATTTAATGCACCGCAGCGGATCCCACTACTTCTTCGGGATCCTGTGTGCGCCTCCGTGTGGCCTCCCTCTCTTGCGTGTATCCGTTCGCCACGTGGCGGCCCAAGGCGCGAACCGTCGCGGGCCGTGAGGCGAACCGCCGCGGCCCAGCGGTTCCACACCCACTTTCTCTCTCTTATATAAACGCAACTGCCCGTTCCTCTTCATCTTCTTCGCATTCTCCTCCTTCGCGCACAGAGCTTCACGCCTTTGCGCCTCCGCCGCTCTCCGTCCGCCGTCGCCCGTTCAAGCTCCGGCGCCCGGCGAACTCACGCCGTGCCGCCGCCGGACTTCGCTGTGCGGAGACCTTCGGCAGCAACTTCTTCGCGTCCGCCGCATTTGTGCTTCTTCGCGAGCTTCTCCGCCTCGCCGTCGACGGTGCTCGCAGGCGGCTGCAGACCCGCTTCACCGCCAGCAAACTCCTTCCCCAGCGACCGCGCCGCTCAAGGTTGGTACTAATTTCACTTTACTCGCCGTTCGCTTGCTTTCCAGATCTTGAGCCTTTGGTGTTCTTATTTGCTCCTTTTTCTTTGGTTTTCCTCTTACTCGTAGATCTTCACGCGGGGTTCGAGTCTGGGATTTCTGTTTCTCCACCTACCCTCGCGATGTCCGACGAGGAATCCTCCTCCGCATCCTCTTCTTCCCTTTCTCTTAAGCGCCGTAGACCTTCTCCCGGTGAATCTACGGCCTCAGATCCAATGGAAACCGATTCCGGCAACCAGCAGGAATCCGGTAACCCCCAAGAGTCCGGCGGCAACCTAGAATCCGGTAGCTTTAGCCAAGCTTCCGGTAGCCAAGAGGCCAGCAGCTCTGGCCAAGCCTCTAGCAGCTCCAGCCAATCTTCCGGCGAGGAGCCTTCCCCACCCACTCGCGGAGCCTGGATGGGCTCCAACGTTACTGAGTTCGAGATTGATTGGCTGTACCGGTCTCGAAGGATTCCGGAAGGAGTTTCCTGTCGGATTCGGATGACGAGATCGAACCGGATCCGGAAGACGACGAGTTTGTTGTTTTTCTTGCTCACTTTGAGCGTGGCTTCGGCCTTCCCGCTCTACTTTTTTCCGGGAGTTCCTAGATTTTTACGAACTCCAACCTCACCACCTTCCTGGCAACGCCATTTTCTATCTTTCTTGCTATGCCACCTTCATGGAGGCTTACATCGGCATTCGTCCCACTCGTGAGACGTTTGCCCGCTTCTTCAACTTGCGGATCAACTCCGTCCAGGGCAAGGAAATTCCTAAGCCCAAGCCGCCCGTGCAGTGCGGCTCCTGCATCGTCGGCTCCCGCCAAGGGAGCACTTTTCTTAAGTTTACCGGCCTCGAGTCTTGCCGCACCTGGCAAGGAACTTTCTTCTACGTGAAGAACACCGGCCGCGCCGATCGCATCAATCTTCCTCCATACCAAGAGGGGCCCCCGCCAGAGCCAACTGGAGCTACAACCCGAAGACAGAACATGCCGAAACCAATCGGGTAGTGCGCTTCTTGGCCTCTTTGAAGAAGGAGACCAACATCTGTCCCGACGATGTCATCCGGACTTTCATATCGCGCCGGGTGCTTCCTCTTAAGCGCCGCGCACATAGGATGAGCGAGATGTATGGCCTGTGCGATCCTACCAAGATCACAGGCCGTGCTCTCGGCAAGAAAGATGTTGTTCTCAAGGCTAAGCAGATTTGTCAAACCGCTATGCCTTTTACTTGGGAATGGGGCCTCCTTCCCCTCGGTTCCTCTAACCGTCCGACCCAAGAAGTAAGAGATTGCGCAACTTGGGGTTGTCTTTGCCGGTAAGTTTCTCGCTTTTGCTAACCTTCTTTTTTACCTTGTTTCAAGGCCGTGGACCGCTTCCCCTCTATCCAGCAGAGCCGCGAGGACCTCTCCGGAAGCGTGCCTTTGACTCCTTCGACCCGGATCCCTACATCTTTTGGAAGGATCTGAAGATGGGGAAGACCCCGGCTGCGCGCCTTGGCCGGGACCCGCCGGAGCCCACCGGAAACCCCGAGGAGCTGGTTGTGCTCGAGGTATTTTCTTTTCCGGCTTCTTATACTTTGCCATTATCGCTTTCTTGCAAATTGCTTCTTAGCCATATCCAACTCACAGATCCACGAGCGCGTGCCGCCCTCGCGCGCCGAGGCCGGCACCGAGTTTGTGGACAAACTCATGGCCCAGGGCCGTAAGAACAAGCAGCCGGCATCTACCGCCGGCTCCAGCCATGCTCCTCCCTCCAAGCGCTTCCGGACGGAGCCCATGGGGGAGAAAGAAGTGGGCGTTCGCCCCTAACGGCGCAAAGCGATGCCAACCGCTTCCGGTAATTTCATTTTCCGGCTTGCCTCCTTTTTGCTAAGTTCCTTTTCCGGTTGCTTTTTCTCAACCACTTGTCTTTTCTCTTTTCTCAGCCCGCTCTCAAGCTTGGCCCAAGGCCATCGGGCTCGAGGGATCCGCAAGGACCTCAACCCCTCCTCCTCGTTCAAGCCCGGCACCATCCGGTGCCGGCAACACCTCCGCCTCCCTTTCGGGGCACAACAAATTCGGGCGTGCTGCCCCTTCACCGTCGTATCACCGCACGGAGGAGGATCTTTCCTTCCTCCCGAACACCAAGACACCGGCGCCGCAACACCGGCGCCGGAGAAGAAGAAGCTGCCGGGCGGGCGGAGCCTTTGCTCCTCCCGTCCTCGAAAGACAACTTCCGCGCCGGAATCTTCCGCGCCGGAAGGCTCCAAGACGGGTGACGCTCCTAGCGCTCCCCTTCTCCACGCACCATCCTCATGCCTCCGCCCGAGGCTCCTCGCGCCCAGCCCTCCAAGGCCGCTCCGGCGCGCCGCCGGCCAAGACTTCCGGGGCCTCTTCTACCGCGCCGCCGCCCAAGCCCTCTAAGCTCATCAAGGGGAAGGCGACGGCCTCCAGCGCCCCTTCGGGCGGCCAGCAGCCCTTGGTGCTGCACGTCTCCAAGGCTGCCAAAAGCACCAGCATGAAGGCCACCGGCCTCCTCGGCCGCATTACGGAGTTCCAGCGCCAAGGCCGGGACCTGGGGCACCTCCTGCCGTATGCTCAAAAATGGAATGCCGCGGACATCACTCCGGCGACCCGCGGAATGGGCAAGGACCGGCTGCCGGCACCTGATCCTGTCGGGGATCGGTGTTCTGAGGAGCACTTCATGCGGCTCCGGGCTGCCGTAAAAGAGCTTGACAGCGCGTGGTATGACTCCACGAACAATCTGACGGTATGTTCTACTAACTTTCATCCTTTGCCGGTTTCTTTGTTTCCGGATTCGCTTTTATCTTTTCCTTAGTTTCATGCCGGTTTCTCTCTTGTCTATCTTCCCAGTCCCCGAGTTTGGTGGTGAGAGCGCAGATCTTAGCGCAAAACTTAACTTAATTTTTAAGCGTGAAACCGCATCGCCAGTCCCCCGAGTTTCGGGTTAAACATCTTCTCCTTAACACATAATTTACTTTAGAAACGCGCAAAACCGGCCTTTGCCCAGTCCCCGAGTTTCGGGTTAAGAACTTTGTTCTTAGCGCAAAACTTTATCTTAAAAACGCGCAAAACCGGCACTGCCAGTCCCCGAGTTTCGGGTTAAGAACTTTGTTCTTAGCGCAAAACTTAACTCATTTCTTCTTTTTCTTGAACAGGTTACCGCTGACACTCGGAAGGCCCTCTTCGAGGAGCTTTTATGGGAGCACCGGGAGCTCGCTGAGGCACACGACAAGTGCCAAGGTAAGTTTTTTATTCTACCGGCATCTTTGCTACCGGAAACCTTTTCTCCTTGTGACGCTTACAATTTCTGTTCAACAGTGATCCCGGAAGCTTCCATCGACGCTCTCAAGGAGCAGCTCGCCACGGCCCAACGTATTATTTTTTCCTTTCTCCTTTGAACTTGGTTTCTTTTCAGTTTTACTAGTGTAACCTTGCTAACACTCATTTTTCCGGTTACAGGGGAGAAGGATGAGCTCAGCCGGCAGCACCAGGAGGAGCTGAACGCCCTCAAGACCAGCTACCAGGAGCTCAAGTCTCAGCTGATTCAGCTGGGGCTTGACCACGCCAAGGCCCTCAAGGCCGCTGAAGTGACCGCAGCGGCCAAGTTGGACGAGGCTCTGGAGAATGCCTGCAATGCCACTGTGGTGTTGCGGGCAGAGCTGGAGGAGATGGCCAAGGCCCGGAAGGGTGCCGAGGAGAAGGCCGCGCGGCTGGAGGAGGGGCACAAGGAGTGCGATCAGCTGATCCTGCAGACCGACACTCTTGCCCTCCGTAAGTTGTTTTCTTTTACACTTTGACTACTGCATACGGGCCTTTTTTCCTTCAACCCCATTTTTCTTTCCGCTATCTTTCCGTCCGGTCTCTCTTCTTCCGGATTCTTTTCTTCCGGTCTCTTTTTCTTCCGGTCTCTTTTTCTTCCGGTCTCTTTTTCTTCCGGACTCTTTTCCTTAAGCTTTTTCCTTCTTTGCACAGGCCTCTTTCCGGACTCGCAGAGGTATGCCGTCAAGAAGGTCGACGCGCAGCGCAAGGACAAAGGCCAAGCGGATCTTACCGTGCCATGGACGCCCAAGGACCATCTGGTCGCGCTTAACGCGCGGGTGTCCCATATGCGCTGCATAGACCGCAATCTTTCGGACATCCCTGATGTAGCTACCCAGCTATACAGACTTTATGGCCTGGCGAGGTGGTGCCGGACACCTTCTCCCTCATCGCCGACCGTCCGAAGGTGCCGGCAAGAGGATCCGCGAGTGGCGGTGCTCGCTGCCCGCGCTGGAGCGGACTCCGCCCTCCGCGTCGCCTGCTCCTGGTACCCGGAGCTCAATCTGGACGCCCTTACCGGCGTGCGCGAAGGCGCAGAAACGGATCTGGACCCGATCCTCTCCGCCAAGCGGCAGGATCGCGCGTACCGCATCGCGGAGTATGCCGACATGCGCACCTTCATCCCTCCCCCTCCTGGCGTCACGGACTATCTCGACGAGGAGGAGGGTGAAGCCGAAGAAGAGGTCCTGGGCGATGCTGATGCCGGTGCTGCTCCTCCGGAAGCCCCTGCTGCATGATGATTTCCTTTGAAGTGTTTGCTCATTATATCTGTTGGTCCTGTTGCTTTAAGACAATATCTGTTAAATTCTGCCCCGGAATGCCGGGGCTTATGAGGTAAAACTTAAGTTTGCCTGTGGTTGTGCTACAACATTTCCTGCCGGTAAGTTATACCGGTAGCTAAGTATTTATGAGTTTGCCTTAGCATAATTTGCTTTTGGTTTTGATTTTATCCTGCACTGCAAAGATTTCTCAATTGCTTCCGCATCCAATTTGATGCATACTTGGTTCTTTTGCCTTGGCTCTGCCTGCCTTCTCTGGGCGTTCTTTGGCGTATGAGCACAAGGTTCTTTCACCAAACAAGCATCTTCTTGAACTTAGAAATAACTTTGAAATTTTGCAAAAAACCGGTTTAACCGGGGTTAGTTAAACTTTCCGGATTTTTCTTTGCTGCTCTCCCTTTTCGCAGTTCATGTGCTTATCTCCTACCGGTTTATCTTGCTTGCCATGAAGCCGGTTTGCGGACAGCAGCAGAGTCGAAGACTCCGGTAGGATTTAGCACACTACTAAACCGGAAAGAAAAAACATTCAATAAGCAACCGGTAAACTGAAAAAATAAACAAGTTACATGCAACTTAAGTTGGGGTAGTCCCCGAGATTCACTCAAGGTTCCGGCATCTTTTATTCATAGCATATAAGGTACAAAAAGGAACTTCTTACACCACCACTTCACGAGTAGAAAGGACGTAACAGAGCTACGTTCCATGGACGCTTGCTCTCCTCTCCGGACCTGTCCGCCTTTCCTTTCTTCCACTCCTGTGCATCGATCAAGTAGTATGCATCATTGTGAAGCACCTTGCTTACAATGAAGGGACCTTCCCATGGTGGCAAGAGCTTATGCCGGCCTTCAGTGCGCTGCACTAGGCGAAGTACCAGATCTCCTTCCCGGAAAACTCTTGGGTTAACCTTCCGGTTATGATAGCGTCTTAGGTTTTGCTGGTAAATGGCTGTTCTTGCCAAAGCCAGCTCTCTTGCTTCTTCCAGCAAGTCGACATCATTTTCTCTGGCCTCCTTGACCTCTTGTTCAGTATAGAGCTGTACCCTTGGTGAATCATGAATGATATCGGTTGGTATCACCGCTTCTGCTCCATAAACCATGAAGAAGGGAGTGTATCCGGTAGACCGGTTTGGAGTTGTTCTTATACTCCACAGTACTGATGGTAGCTCATCGAGCCAACATCCCGGTGACTTTTCCACCGCATCAATGAGTCTAGGCTTGATACCGGAAAGCACCAAGGCATTCATTCTTTCCACTTGGCCATTGCCTTGTGGGTGTGCCACTGAGCACAAATCCAACCGGATGTTCTTTTCTTCACAGAACCTTTTGAACTCACCTTGAGCAAAGTTGGTTCCGTTATCAGTGATGATGTCATGCGGGTATCCATACCGCAAAATGACATCTTTCAAGAATTTCACAGCTGTATGCCCATCACACTTTGCGATAGGTTTTACTTCCAGCCACTTGGTGAACTTATCCACCATGACCAAGATGTGAGTCATGCTGCTTCTTGCCGTTTTGAATGGTCCAACCATGTCAAGGCACCAAACAGCGAATGGCCATGTTAGCGGTATTGTCTTTAAACTGGATGCTGGGGTATGGTTTTGCTTGGCGTACCTCTGGCAGCCGTTGCATTTTCTTACCAAATCCTCAGCGTCCTCCAAAGCAGTGGGCCAATAGAACCCATGCCGGAATACTTTTGCTACCAAAGCCCTTGATGAAGCATGATGCCCACATTCTCCTTGGTGAATTTCCTCAAGCATTTCTTTTCCTTCCTCCGGTTCCACACATCTTTGAAGGACACCGGTAACGCTTCTCTTGTACACCTCACCATTGATGAATGTGTAAGCTTTGGACCTTCTTTGTATCCTCCTTGATTCATTTTCGTCAGCCGGCAAGGTGCCGCTGATCAGGAATTCCTTAATAGGTTTAACCCATGATGGTATTTCTCGAACCAAAAACACCGGTGCATCTATCTCCATGCTATCTACCAGCATCGTTTCTTCCGGTATGGGTACAGCAGTCCCCGAGCCTACCGGAGCAGTCCCCGAGCTTGCCGGAGCAGTCCCCGGGTTCCCTTCATCGATATCCATGGGTACTACGTGTGACTCTGGTACAAAAATTGATTCTGATTCCGGGCTCGGCTTGATCGATGGCACTCTTAGGTGAGCCAAAGCTATTCCGGGAGGAATTTCTTGCCTAGATGAGCCCAGCTTGGACAAGGCATCCGCGGCCTCATTTTCTGCTCGCGGCACATGGTGAAACTCACACCCTTCGAAGAATCCGGCAATCTTTTGCACGTGAAACCGGTACGAGGCCATGTTGGCATCTTTTGCATCCCAATCTCCGGAACACTGCTGTACCACAAGGTCTGAATCTCCATAGCAAATGATCCGGTGTGCACCGATTTCTTTTGCGACCTTAAGCCCATGGATCAAAGCTTCATATTCAGCGACATTGTTTGATGCCCTGAAATGCACTTGCAAAACATAGCGGAGGTGATCTCCTTTTGGGGAAGTGAGCACCACACCGGCACCTAGACCTTCCTTGAGCTTGGATCCATCAAAGTGCATCTTCCAGTATTCTATCCTCTGATCTGGCGGTTTGTACTGCATCTCCGCCCAATCAACAAGGAAATCAGCCAAAGCCTGTGATTTTATGGCATCTCTTCTTTCATACACCGGCACGTATGGTGATATCTGGATTGCCCATTTCGCAATCCGGCCGCTGGCATCTTTGTTGCACATGATGTCGGAAATTGGTGCTTCACTTACCACCTTCATGGGGTGCTCCTCAAAGTAATGCTTGAGTTTTGTGGCGGCCATGTACACGCCATAAGTCATTTTTTGGAAGTGAGGGTAGTTTTGTTTTGATAGGGAGAGCACCTCGCTCAAGTAGTATACCGGCCTCTGGACGGTTTTTTCTTCCTCTTCTCTTTCAACCACAACCACTACACTCACAACCCGGTTTGTTGCTGCTATGTATAACAGCATAGGCTCTCTTTCTAGAGGTGAAGCCAGTATAGGTGCTGTGGCTAGCATCGTTTTTAGCTCCTTAAACGCTGCGTCTGCCTGAGGGGTCCAGACGAACGTGTCGGATTTTTTCATGAGAGCATAGAGTGGCAGAGCTTTTTCTCCCAACCTGCTTACAAACCGGCTTAGCGATGCCAAGCTTCCGGTAAACTTCTGCACATCTTTTAACTCTCGAGGGATAGCCATTCTTTCTATTGCCCGGATCTTTACCGGATTAACCTCTATGCCCCGGCTTGAAACCAGGAAACCGAGCAGCTTGCCGGCGGGGACACCAAAGGTACATTTTGCCAGATTGAGTTTCATCCGGAACCGCCTTAGGTTATCGAATGTTTGCCGGATGTCATCGATTAAAGTGTTCTTTACCTTAGTTTTTATCACGATGTCATCCACATAGACTTGTACATTTTTTCCAATTTGATCAAACAAGCATTTTTGCATACAGCGCTGGTACGTTGCACCAGCGTTGCGCAACCCAAAAGGCATAGTGACATAGCAATAAGCCCCGTGCGGGGTAATGAACGCAGTTTTTATTTGATCTTCCTTTTTCAAGGGAATCTGGTGGAAACCGGAATAGGCATCCAGGAAGGACAACAACTCACACCCGGCAGTTGAATCAATCACTTGATCGATTCGTGGCAAAGGAAAAGGATCTCTTGGGCAAGCCTTGTTCAGGTTGGTGTAGTCGATGCACATGCGCCACACCTTCGGAGCTTTTGCCTCCAGGTTTTCATCTTTCTTCTTTTCAACCATTACCGGATTGGCCAGCCACTCTGTGTGCGTGACCTCCACAATGAATCCGGCCACGAGCAGCTTGGTTACCTCTTCTCCTATGATCTTTCTTCTGTCTTCAGCGAACCGGCGCAGTGGTTGCCGCACCGGCTTGGCATCTTTCCGGACGTTTAGAGAGTGCTCAGCCAGCTCCCTCGGAACACCTACCAAATCATCAGTTGACCAGGCAAAGATATTCCGATTCTCACGGAGGAAGCTGACGAGCGCGCTTTCCTATGCTTGGTCAAGGCCGGCACCGATACGAACGGTGCGCTCTGGGTAAGCCGGATCCAGCACAATGTTCTTTGTTTCATTGGTTGGCTTGAATGCCGGTGTGCCCATGTTTTCACTCATTGCCGCTAAGCTCATTTGTGAGGATTGAGCCAGCGCAACAGCTGTCTGCATTCTTTTCTTTTCCTCCGCGATCACCAGCGATTCCGCTAGGTTCGATCCGGCAGATGCAGTTTCCAGTGAGATCTTATAGTTTCCCACCACAGTCAATGGCCCACGAGGTGCCGGCATCTTCATCTTGAGGTAAGCCGTATGAGTGGTGGCCATGAAAGCAGCCAACGCCGGTCTCCCCAAAGAATGCATGGTAGGGACTGTCTAGATCCACCACCTCAAACTCCAGATTTTCCACCCGGCAATTGTCACGTCCTCCAAATGCCACGTCCACCCGAACTTTTCCTATCGGGGCACAGGACAAGCCAGGAACGATCCCATGGAACGTTGTGCGCGTTGGCTGAAGCATGTTTTCTGTTATGCCCAGCGTTTGCATGGTGTGCTTGTACATGATGTTGATGCTACTGCCATTGTCTATCAGCACCTTGCTGAACTTCACTCGAGTTTGCGGCCCTTTCATGATCGGGTCCACAACAAGAGCATATCCACCCGGATTCGGCATGATCTTTGGGTGATCCTTGGATGACCAGGTAATTTCCTGATTGGACCACATCATGTACTTGGGAACCGCCGGCATCACAGATTGACCTCCATGGAGCGCCGGTGTACACTTTGCCGGTCTGTTGGCTCAGTGACAAAGACAACACAAAGACAGATGCGGATCTTCGTAAACATTCCGGCCTAAAGGTGCCGGTGGAGGTGGCTGGTTATCATTTTGCTCCACCCGGTTAACTTGCTGGTACTGCTGCCGGTTTGGCTGCACCGGTAAGGCGTTTGCCCCGGTAAGTGGTGGTGGTGGCGGTAGCTGTTGTTGCTGCTGCGGCATGTCTTGCGGTGGCCGCGCATCTTTCACTGTTCCTTTTTGCATCAAGTACTTGGTCCAGGTACAATCCTTCGTCAGATGGTTTGACGGATGTGCCGGATTCGGCGTGTGCCACCGGCAAGGTTGATCCATGGCAGCTTCCATGGTGTATTTTGCGGGTTCTTGCCAATTCTTCTTCTGGACCCAAGGTTTCTTTTCCACCCATTGTTTCTTAGGACCCGCCCATGGCTGCGATCCGGTTTTTTGCCTCTGGCTGTCGCCGGCCTCAAAGTTTTCCCGCACAAGAAGAACTTGCTGCGGACCGTACCTTCGATCCGGAAAATCTTCTCTTCTTTTGTTATTCCGGTTGTCCCGGTCTTTGTTCGTGGCGCAGCTGTTCCGGCTCGGTTTGCCTTTCGCCGGCTGCGTTGGGTCTCCCAACGCATAGCTATCCGCCACACGTATCATTTCTGCCAACGTTGTCGGCATGTTGCGCTGCAACTTTTGCCACAACGGTGAACCTCTTCTGCATCCACTGCTAAACCAAGCAATGGCTTGTGCCTCGATTACCCCTTCACAGGAGTTCATTGTGGTGTTCCACCGGGCCAGATAATCCCGGTCTGTTTCGTTCGGACGCTGCACACACAGAGCAAGTTGCTGCGGCCTGTTTGGCCTCTGATAGGTGCTGCTGAAATTGCTCACAAAGGCCTCCTCAAAATCCAGCCAGCCATTTATGCTCCCTGCCGGCAAGTTGTTTAGCCAGATTCTTGCCGGTCCAACCAAAAACGATGGTATGATCCTCACGGCCCAACGCCGGTTTCCTCCTCCTGCTACGGTTCCTCCACCGCCTGCAACGTATACCGCGGTCACGTAATCCGCGAGCCAATCTTCCGGCTTTGTGGTGCCATCATATGTTTTTGTGTCACGGGGCAACATAAAGTTGCGAACTGGTGGTTTTTCTTTCATGATCCTTGGGCCAAAACACTTCGGACCCGGAGGACCTTCCTCCTCGATCATTTCTGACAAGTACACTCTATCCAGACGGTGCCTCGCATCCCGTTCCGGTAAGTATCTCTCTCCCAGGCGCTCTCCCAATGGGTTCCGGTATGCTGCCGGTCTCGTGGAATCGGCTTCATCGTAACATTCCGGTACCGCGGCCCTTGCCTGCCGGTACCTTGGGGGATCTATTTCCTCCTCCTCGTACGCTGCCCTTGCAGCTCGATAGTTTTGCCCGGTCTCATACCTACCGGCGTGATTGTTTCCGGCATAGCCTCTGGCGTAGCCTCGCTCTGCCCCTTGGCTTTTTCTTCCGGCATCGTGTTGCCCGGCTTGTTGCTTTCCGGCAAGAACCGGATCGTACACAGTCATCTGCTGCGCATTCACTTCTTTTTCTCTCCTTCTATCCGGATGGGGGGACGAAGCCTGCCCATGGGACTTGCTACCGGCATTCTTTGTTGAACGCGCGGATTTTGAGGCCGCTGCCTTGTTCAGCTTAGCCAGCTGCTCAGCATTTTGCTGCTCTATGGTTTCCAGCAGCTCTCTGACACGCTCTTGCTGCTTTACCAAAGCCTCTCCGGAAAGCGACTCGCACAGCTCTACTGCAGCCTTAGCAGCTTTCATAGTTTTATCCGGGCTGCTATACTTAGGCTTTTCCACGATGCTAACAGATGCAGAGGCGCTCTTGCCGGTAAGAATCTCTTTGCGCAAATCTTGATCTAGGTTGCGAGCTTTTAGCCGGTTTTCCGGCATCCTAGCAGCATGCGCGCTAACAGAAGCAAAGCCATGGGCAGCGTTATACTCACGTACGGTTAGGTTCAGCTCGCGCTGCGCCCTGACGATGTCCTTGCCGCTCTCCAGCATCTTCTGGCGCTGCGCCTCCAGCTCCGCCTGAGCCGCTGCCGGATCGATGTTCTGCGCGATGGGGGTGGCGAGGACGTTCATCGCCGCCTGGAGCGGTGTCTCCGGTGGCGCGGATGATGCTCCCGCTGCGCCTGCGCCACGCTCCAGCGGTGGTTTAGCCGCACGGGTCGAAACCGCGCGACCGGCACCTTCCGCCGCAACCTCCTTTCCTGCACCAGCCACACCGGTCATCATTACCTCGACGCTGCCGGCGGCGCGACCAGCACAGAGCCATCTTGGCGGGTCCGGTGCCACCAGCACCGGCGAGAGGCGCTGGCGCACGGGGACGGTGCCGAAGTAGACGCGGTGGCTGCCGAACTCGATGATGCGGCCGTTCTTGGGGAAGACGCCGCCGTTGGCGAAGCAGCCCGCGTTGTCGTTGATGAAGTCCATGGCGTAGATGCTCTGCACCAACGCGGACACCGTACGCTCGCCGGAGACCTCGAGGACGCCCGCCCGAATGTGAACTCCATCAAGCGCCACTTCATGCCCCACGGTGGGCACCAACTGTCGTCGTGGTGAACGAGCAGATGCCATAGGATGGCTTAGATTGGGGCCGAATGGACGCAAGAGGATTCGGGGGAGGGTTTGCGATCAGGTGGGAAGAGATTCCGGATGGTTTCCTCAAGAACTTGGCCAAGGCCAGAGGTTGAAGAAGAAAGACACAAGGAAGAACTCCCTCTAGATCACCATGTTCATAGATTCACACAAGTTACAGGCTCTGCCTTCCTACACACGCGCGTACATACTTGCCCGTGAAGATGGGCTGCCCCCTCTCCTTATATAGGGGAGAGGGTGGCTTACACTGCAAGAAACCCTAATGGCATCTTTGACTGGACAAACTACTTTACAGAGTTACTGTACAAAGCTACTTTAATCATAGATGACACCGGGGCCTTCTTTTATCAGGGCTGCTGATGTCCTCCGGCTTCTTTGGACGTCACCTCTCTCTTTGGCGCCAGGGCTCTGAATAAAGTTACTTTGCTTAGCTCATCCTTGTCTTCTTGCTCTGAAGAGAATCTTTGACCAGTCCTGCCGACAGGCTCTCCTTTCCGGTATCTTCTATACCGGGTTCCGGCATACCCCTTTGGGGATACCGGTTTAGCCTTGCTCTCCCGGATTCCTACTAGGCTTCCGGTAAGAACATTAAACCGGTATCTTGATGGCTTAAACCATCCGGTTTGGCATGCCTTTGGCATACCGGGGGTTATCCCCCCAACAGCTAATGGTGATGTGCAAAAGAAATGGCGCATCATGTTGGATGATGTGTTCATATACCATGCACACACGTTGTTCTTGTTGTCTAACATGTGTGTAGGTACCCAAACTCCAAGGTCAACCTCGATAGAGCACGAGTTGACCAAACGAGCTCTTGAGAGCATGATACAAGTGAGCTCCAATGAGTGGTTTCGCCCACACACTTCGACTACACAAGATCTCCCAATGAGAGCACAACGACACTTCGATGTGGTGACCTCCTTCAACTTGCGCTCTCTTGATATACCCATGGAACTTCGGCTACTCTTTGAGTGTTGTGTTGCTTGTCTTGTGCTATTGATAGGGTTCATGATAAGTGATGCCACAGTCAAGAGTTGTTGTCATCTCCCACCTCTACCCATTCATGATGAGTTATCATCGAGGGCGACTCTTTTTCAAGTGGGGGGAGATGATGTAGCCCGACCTTCGGTCTTCGCCACATCATATGCATCGACGCCGACATGTCACGCAAAGGTGAATCTTCTCCTTTATGCGTGCGTACAATTACCTATGTGGAATGGTATGCTACTTCATCCTCCGTCATATGACCATGATAGGAATACATCGCCAAATACGGAGGAAGTGGAGGATGCCATGGATGCTCGAGGACTCAAGGCCGAGGTCGTGGAAGCATGGAAGAAGCTCCAGGCGTAGCTACACCGGAGTCGCCGGCCTCGCCAACTCACAACGGAGTCTCCGACCCATGAAGATCAAGACCGGAGTCTCCGGCCTACATACACGAGAGTCTCCAGACTATGTGAAGCGCTAGCCACAAGTCAATTAGGGCCAAGGCCCATGTACCCCCTTCTATGCCTAAACTACCCCTCCTTAGTGGCTCCCTATATATAGGCTCCCACCTCCCCCTTCATGAGGGAAGGAATGAACTTGAGAGAATTAGGCTCATGCCTCCACCATCCCTTTGGGATAAGGGTAACCCCCTCCTTAGATTACCAAAATCTATTGTACAAGGCACTCCTTATATGATTAGTCTCTCACACTTGTGATCCTACCACCGGTCTCTCACTCGTGTGATTCCACCGATCGTATACCGATCTTCCTCTCGGGGATTCTACCGCGTGTCTCTCCCTTGAGAGATTCTATCGGGATAGTGGTTCGGGCTATCGGGAGTAAACCGGAATTGTATCGGGTTGGTGTGTGTTTGCGTGTGTTCATCGTGTTCATCGCCGTGTTCTTCGTGTTCTTCCTCTTCCCCCGCCTTTCCCTCGGTCAATTCGTGAGATCAGGCAACCCACGTGGCCTTAGGCCGCATCATATGGTATCAGCAGCCTTTGGTTTCCGCGGATTTGACCCTCCACCCACCCAATTTCGTTTCTAGAAAATTTTCCAAAAAATATCCCCAAATTGCCTTTGGACCGATCTGTGATTTGGTTGCGTTTTGAGTGGTTTTGATCCATGGATTTGGTGTCTCTAGTGTTGATCTACTAATTCCCCCACTTTCTATCCACAAATTCCTTCGATTTTCGAGATTTGGGTCAATTGGATTTGGATTTGGGGAAGAACAGGAGAGAGAAAGAGTGGCTCGTGTGTGCGTGCACGTGAGGAAGAAGGGCTGAGCGGTACCTCCGGGTGGAGCCTCCACCCGTGCACGAGCGGTACCTCCGGGTGGAGGCTCCACCCTCCACTACCGCCCCTCCTCCCCCAAGGCCGGCCACCACCACCACCATCTCCACCCCACCACCACCGACCACCAACGACCACCACCACTCCTCTCCGCAGCCGGCAAGCACCGCCACCCCCCCTTAATCATCGGCAAACACCGCCACCCCCCTAAATCACCGGCAAACACCGCCACCCTCCCAAACCATCGGGAAACACCGCCGCGGCAAACCACCACCGCCGCCGCCACCGCAAGCTCACCGTTACCGCCATCGGCATACCACCGGCAAACACCGCCGCTGCCCCACCACCACCACCGCCGCCGCTAGCTCACTGATATCACCACCGGCATACCACCGCCATCGACGCCAAGCTACTTTGACCCGACTTTTCCTCTTAACTTGTGTTTGCTTGTTCCGGTTTGAGTGCCTTGTTTGTGAAACTAACCCGCAGCTCCGAAGCAAGCGACGACATCCTCGGCACCCCGAACTTGCAAACATACTCTTGACACCACCGCCTTCATCGCAAGTTGTGTGTTCCGACATCGCCTAACATTTTCATCTAGGTATAACTTGCTCCCCACCTTGTAACCCCTCTTCTTTTGCGATCTATCCTATCGAGCATTGCTTATCAAGTGTTGCGAGACATTGCACGTGGCCCCGATTGTGAGGTGTGTGTGTAGTGTGGAGTCAAGCTTCTAAGCAAAACTCGTGTGACAAAATAGCAAAGGCGAGCTAACGCTAACATAGAGCGTGAAAAAGAAAGAAAATCACAAAAAGAGTGCAAGTGCCATCATACATACAAAAGTGTACAAAGTGCCACCATAGATACAAAAGAGTGCAAGTGCCACCATATACAAAAGAGAAAAAGCTTTTAAGCAAAAGAGAGATAAGAGAAGAGAGGCTACGTGTGAATCTTGTTGTCTCTTCATTTGCAACCAAAGCTTTGATCTCTTCTTGTGTTAGTGTGACACCGAGCACCCTTGCTTAAGGGCTTCTTACACTTTTCCGCTCATTCCTTGGTCGCACTAACCCCGTTCATCTCGTGTGTGTGTTCCATATCTTTTCCGTGTTTATAGTGATCATCGCTTTGACATTTGAATTTTTGGATTTCACCCACTCTTGACAATACACTTGATTTCGGATTTCGTCTTTTGGCTTTCCACCATACTCACCTAACACCATATTTGCTAGCTTTTGCGTGTGCTTTTGTGTGAGTACCCGATACAGTTGTTCTAACTCTCGGTTTTGTTGGATCACCCCGATCTTATCATACCACGGTAAGGTTGCGAGGTAGTGTTCTTCCACTAACACCCACCATATAGATCTTATCGTGCTAACATGGATAGCGAAGAAGACGACACGGAGGAGTACACGGAGCACTTCGGGGAGGATACCTCTTCAAGCACCGCGGATGTGGAGGAACATGTGGAGCTCGACAACCACCATAGCTCCCCAAGCATCACCGACATCTCCGACATCGAGGAGGTCGACAACGACCATGGTTCCCCAAGCATCATCGACATGGACTACATGGTGGAGCGCCACCTTGAGGACGACTTCGACGAGCTCTACATCAACAATGGCTCACCAAGCATCGACGACATGGTGGAGCAACACCACGAGTACGACATCGACACCATGGCGGAGCCTCACCTCGACTTCACCATGAACAACGCCGGTGCTCCCACATACCCCTACTTGGCCAATGGAGCTACATATGAAGATGGAGGACCTCCACGATGGCACCATCATGTGGATCATCAAGAGCGTCCCCATCATGAGCGTCATCGACACACTTCTCCGACCTCCACAAGGCGCCACCACAAGATCGTCAACCTCAAGTACATCATATGGAGCATCAAGAGCGTCCCCAAATGATCGTCATCGACACTCTCCTCCAAGCTCCACAAGGCGCCACAAGCAACATGCCAAGTCGCATGAGCCATTATCTAGGCGTGTCGAGGATCGTCATCGACACACACCATCTCATGATAGTCGTCGACCACTACCACCTCATGGTCTACATCGACATACGTCACCACATGAGCTTCGCCGCCACAAGCCACTTCATGATCGCCATCGACCAACATCTTCCACGAGTCTTCGACGACACCACTCAAGCCATGGTGATGATGCACGAAGACGAGAGCCTCGACATGAAGGCGACAAACACCATGATAGGGTGCCTACCACTCCAAGGATGGCAAGTGCACATTGCGCATACCTTCCTCATAAGGCGACTTCCACCTCTCGCGCCACCACCACAATGGCCCCTAGCTCATCA
The DNA here is from genome assembly GCF_019359855.2 of Lolium perenne. Lineage (NCBI taxonomy): Eukaryota > Viridiplantae > Streptophyta > Magnoliopsida > Poales > Poaceae > Lolium > Lolium perenne. Next base: position 134,440,172 of record NC_067245.2, read on the forward strand.
CATGCCTATGGACTCCGATGCTACAAGTGCAAGCAACAAGGCCACCGCCCACGGGAATGTCCCAATCTCCTATGTGAGGTATGCAAGGCCAGGGGTCACGAGGCATGGCAATGCACAAAGCCAAGCGCCAAGACGCTCTACTTCGACGAGCTACAAGCCCAAGCCACCAAGAAGCCTTTTACGCCAACACTTCATGATGAAGATCGACAAGGTGAACTCAATGGTGAAGTTGAGCCGAGCCTAGCTCTCTACAACACCATGGCGCCACCGATAGAGGATGACTTGGGAGGCGATGGAGTTGAGATGGTTGAGCATGGGAATTTCCCTTCAACCAAGGAGGCGCATGGATATGAGAAAGTCGAGCCTACTCCCCTATGCTTGATTGATGAGTTGGTACCAATCCCATGTGAGCATGAGAGCCACTTAGCCCACTTGAGTGAGAGTGATAGTGAGTTGAGTGCCTCCCACCCCATATGTGAGTTTGAGTGTGATGTAGCCCCGGTCACCGACGTCGCTACACCAAGACCATCAAGTGCAACCCCGCCTATCGTCGACGCTACACCATGGCCAAAGAGTCCCCCAAGGGGACCTTCAACCCTCACCCACGCTACACGCGACAAGGTGAACTCCTTCCTCTCGATACTCGACCTCGTAGATACCTTGAATGGAATGCTACCTTATGTCGACATGTTATATGTCATTAGGTACAAGAGTCATCGAGGACCGGAGAGGAGGAACACCCATGGTGCACGTAAGCGAGGGAAGGGAAGAGGAGCCATTCATCATGGTGCAAGGAAGAGAGAAGAAGAAGAGAAGAAGAAGAAGAAGAAGAAGAAGGAAAGAGGAGAAGAAGGCTGGCCGGCCCAGAACCCGGTTGGACCGGCCCCACGACCGGACTGTCCGGTTGCCGCCCGGTCGACCGGCCCTAGGACCGGACCACCCGGTCCCAGGCCCGGTCTGACCGGCCCCAAACCGGATCCGACGGGAATGACTCCCCAAGCTGCCTAAGTTATCCACTTGCGTACCTTTTCGGCCCAAGCTGGCTTGTACCTCTATATAAGCACCTAGGACCCCTCCTTTACCCCTTAGACAAGATGATAGCTTAAACATGAAGATGAGCTTTGTCTCCCTAGGGTTTCATCCCCTTTGTATCAAGGCAACCCATGTTGGATGATTGGATTTGGTGTGTGAGATTCTAGTGTTACCCACTCTCTCTCTCCCACTCCTAGATTCATCTCCCTCACCAATCTCTCCGCTCGGAATTCTACCGCGTGTCTCTTCCGGGTTGATTCTATTGGCGTGGTCCATCGAGCCACGGGGTAAGTATCGATTGTATCGGGTTGGTGTGCGTGCGTGAGTTCATCGTGTTCTTCGTGTTCATCGTGTTCTTCGCGTTCTCCCTCTCTCCCTCCTTTGGATTTCGGGTCAACCGCAAGATCGGGCCACACACGGGGTCTTAGACCTCATCATATGGTATCAGAGCCAGAGATACCTCATCATATGGTATCAGCAGCCTTTGGTTTCCGCGGATTTGACCCCCCACCCATCCAATTTCGTCTCTAAAAATTTTCCCCAAAAATCCCCAAAAATAGCCCTATTTTGCCTCTTGACCGATCTGCGATTTGGTTGCGTTTTGAGTGGTTTTGGTCCATGGATTTGGTGTTGGAGTGCTTGATCTACTATCTCCCCAACTTTTAGCCCCCAATTCCATCATTTCCCTTCGTTTTGGTCGATTTGGCTTGGTTTTCGCTCAAGAACAGAGAGAGAAAATCTGCGCCCGCGAAATCCGGTCGACCGGCGCCAACCGGGCCGGTGACCGGACAGCTCGGCACCAGGGCCGGTCAACCGGGCGGCAGAGCCGGGCGCGCAGAGCGCCAACCGGGCGCCAACCGGGCGCAAACCGGGCCAGAACCCGGTCAACCGGGCTGTAGACCGGACAGGCCGGTCCAGGGCCTGGTCAACCGGGCGCCAACCGGGCGCCACCTCCACCACCACCTCCGCCAACCACCGCCACCCTCTCCGCCGCCGGCAAGCACCGCCACCCTCCCCAAACCACCGGGACACATCACCGCGGCTCCATAACCTCCGCCGCAACCGCAAGGGCATCGACACCACCACCACCGGCCAGCATACCACCGCCACCACCGCCAAGCTACTTTGACCGTTTTCTTCCGCTAACTTGTGTTTGCTTGTTCCGGTTTGAGTGCCTTGTTTGTGAAACTAACCCGCAGCTCCGAAGCAAGCGACGACATCCTCGGCACCGGACTTGCAAACGTACTCTTGACATCACCGTCTTCATCGCAAGTTGTGTGTTCCGACACCGCCTAACATCTAGGTATAACTTGCACCCCACCTTGTAACCCCTCTTCTTTTGCGATCTATCCTATCGAGCATTGCTTACCTAGTGTTGCGAGACATTGCACGTGGCCCCGATTGTGAGGTGTGTGTGTAGTGTGGAGTCAAGCTTCTAAGCAAAACTCGTGTGGCAAGATAGCAAGAGTGAGCTAACGCTAACATAGAGCGTGAAAAAGAAAGAAAAGCACAAAAAGAGTGCAAGTAGCACCATACACCCATACATACAAAAGTGTGAAAGTGCCACCATAGATACAAAAGAGTGCAAGTGTCACCGTGTACAAAAGAGTGTCATAAGCTTTTAAGCAAAAGAGAGATAAGAGAAGAGAGGCCACGTGTGAATCTTGTTGTCTCTTCCTTTGCAACCAAAGCTTTGATCTCTTCTTGTGTTAGTGTGACACCGAGCACCCTTGTTTAAGGGCTTCTTACACTTTTCCGCTCATTCCTTGGTCGCACTAACCCCGTTCATCTCGTGTGTGCGTTCCACATCTTTTCCGTGTTTATAGTGATCATCGCTTTGACATTTGAATTTTTGGATTTCACCCACTCTTGACAACATACTTGATTTCAGATTTCGTCTTTTGGCTTTCCACCACACTCACCTACCACCATACTTGCTAGCTTTTGCGTGTGTCTTTGTGTGAGTGCCCGATACAATTGTTCTAACCCTCGGCTTGTTGGATCGCCTCGATCTTATCATACCACGGTAAGATTGCGAGGTAGTGTTCTTCCACTAACATACACCATATACATACCATCGTGCTAGCATGGATAGCGAAGATGAGGATACGGAGGAGTACACGGAGCACTCCGAGGAGGACACCTCCTCAAGCACCGCGGATGTGGAGGAACATGTGGAGCTCGACACCGACTATGGCTCCGCGAGCATCGCCAACATGACCAACATCGAGGAGCTCTACACCGACTTTGGCTCCGCAAGCATCACCGACATGACCGACATCGAGGAGCTCTACATCGACAATGGCTCCTCAAACATGGACGACATGGTGGAGCGCCACCTTGCGGACAACTTCGACGAGCCCTACATCGACAATGGCTCCTCAAGCATGGACGACATGGTGGAGCAACGCCACGCCTACGACATCGACACCATGGCGGAACCTCACCTAGTCTCCACAAGGAGCAACGACGATGCTCCCAAGTACCACCACTTGGCCATTGGAGCTACATATGAAGATGGAGGACCTCCACGATGGCACCATCATAAGGATCATCAAGAGCGTCCCCAACATGATCGCCATCGACACACTTCTTCGAGCTCCACAAGGCGCCACCATGAGAGTGCTTATGCACAAGATCGTCGACTTCAAGTACATCATATGGAGCATCAAGAGCGTCCTCAACATGATCGTCATCGACACTCTTCTCCAAGCTCCACAAGGCGCCGCAAGCAACATGCCAAGTCGCATGAGCCATCATCTAGGCATGGCAAGGACCGTCATCGACATACGTCAACACATGAGCTTCGCCGCCACAAGCCACTTCATGATCGCCATCAACCAACATCTTCCACGAGTCTTCGACGACACCACTCAAGCCATGGTGATGATGCCCGAAGACGAGAGCCTCGACATGAAGGCGACAAACACCATGATAGGGTGTCCACCACTCCAAGGATGGCAAGTGCACATCGAGCATACCTTCCTCATAAGGCGACTTCCACCTCTTGTGCCACCACCACAATGGCCTCTACCTCGTCACGTGCCTATGGACTCCGCTGCTACAAATGCAAGCAACAAGGCCACCCTCCAAGGGAATGTCCCAATCTCCTATGTGAGGTGTGCAAGGCCAAGGGTCACGTGGCATGGCAATGCACAACGCCAAGCGCCAAGAAGCTCTACTTCGACGAGCTCAATGCACAAGTCTCCAAGATGCCTATCGCGCCCACACTTCAAGATGAAGATCGCCAAGGTCAACTCAAGGTTGATGTGGATCCGAGCCTAGCTCTCTACTACACCACGACGCCACCGCTTGAGGATGACTTGGGAGGCAATGGAGTTGAGCATGGTGACCATGGGATTCTCCCCTTCACCTATGGAGGCGCATGGAGTTGAGATGGTTGAGCATGGGAATTTCCCTTCAACCAAGGAGGCGCATGGAGATGAGAAAGTCGAGCCTACTCCCCTATGCTTCATTGATGAGTTAGTACCAATCCCATGTGAGAATGAGAGCCACTTAGCCCACTTGAGTGAGAATGATAGTGAGTTGAGTGACTTCCACCCCATATGTGAGTTTGAGTGCTTCCATTTGGAGGACATGAGTGATACACAAAGTGAGTTGAGAGAGGTAGATGATAGGTCCATGGAGGACATCGCATTTGCTAACACATTAACCTCTCCCTCGTTTGTGTCTTCTTATGTTGCACTAGGTTCCACGGAGGATGAGTTCCCGCTCATGGAGACGATGTACATGGTGCATGAAGATGATGATATCTCACCATGCTTGCTCCAAGATGGACGTGTCGACCACATGGATCCTCCTACTTCCACAACACCTACTTCAAATGAGTCGGCCTACAAAGGTAACAACATAGGTGTTGATGATGCCATGATCCCACTAGTGGACATGATGACTTATGAGTGCATGCATGATCTTGATGATACATTTGCTACGTCACATGCTTCTTTCATATTCCCATGCGATGCTTTGCTTGATAACATTGTTGATCATGTGGAAGTGAATGCTTGTGATACCATGACCATGCCATGCTATGAGAGCTTCAACTTTTCCACCATTGCTTGCAATATGTCGACCACTTGCTCTTTACCATGTATTGCTTGCAATGATAATGAAAAGGATGACATTAGCTTCCGCATGCTTTGCCCCACATGTTTGCACTACTCCATGATCGTTGCATCCAAGATAGTGAACAATTCCCCTTTCTTATGCTTGGTATGCAAGAATGCTTATTTCATTGTCCACGAGATGGCCCCCATAGCCTTCTCCATTTTTGATGATCATGAGTTGCCACATACCACACATGCACCTTCATGCCATTTGCACTATCGCCATGCATTTCATACTATCTTGCTTGACACTAATGGTGATGTGCACAAGTCTTGGAACATCATGATGGATGATGTGTTCCTCTACCATGCACATACACTCTTTGTTTTGCTCATTCCATGTGTAGGTACCCGACCATCAACTTCCACCGCTACGGAGCATGAGCTCACGAAACGCGCAATTGAGAGCTACCCCAACATGGACGAGATACATGATCCAACCCATGGGATTCACGCCAAAGGGTATGTTCCCAAACGCCTTCGCCCTCGTGTGTTTCCGGCTTGTCTTGTCGAGTTTCCGGTTTGGTCCAACTCCTCGTCGCCCCTTTTGCCTCTTATGCAACTTATCTTGAAACATCTTGTTGGCACAATGATTGTTGTATGTCTTGATGCTTTCATCATACACTCCGAGATTCTCAAGGACCATGTCATACATGTGAGAGACACCTTATGCACCTTGTGCCACATGTCACACAAAAAGTTGCCCTTCTTTGGATTTTTCATTTCATCTTTGGCATTTGCATTGGATTCTTTGACACTTGAGGATACCCATACTAGGCTCACGCCAACCATACTTTCCCAAGCTAGAAGTTTCCACCGCTTTGCCATTGCACATAACAATTTTGCCCCAAATTTTGCCGCCGACACTTGCCTTTTGTTTGTTCCACTTGTTTGGGACAATGCTACACCACACATTTTTGACACCATACAACTCTTACATGCACAAATTTTTGCCCTTCCACATGTTGGATACACCCACACTCTTTTGGTTCCCACTTTTGCCAAATGCCTCTTGGAGCTTTCCCTTCGCAAGTGGTTTTTCTCCAAGTTCTTCTTCGACCGCGACTACCCAACTCTACATGGGACATCCGTCATGGACTACCTCTTCGATGAGGAGGAACAAGAGTCGAGGACGACTCTTCCCCAAGGGGGGGGGGATGATGTAGCCCCGGTCACCGACGTCGCTACACCAAGACCATCAAGTGCAACCCCGCCTATCGTCGACGCTACACCATGGCCAAAGAGTCCCCCAAGGGGACCTTCAACCCTCACCCACGCTACACGCGACAAGGTGAACTCCTTCCTCTCGATACTCGACCTCGTAGATACCTTGAATGGAATGCTACCTTATGTCGACATGTTATATGTCATTAGGTACAAGAGTCATCGAGGACCGGAGAGGAGGAACACCCATGGTGCACGTAAGCGAGGGAAGGGAAGAGGAGCCATTCATCATGGTGCAAGGAAGAGAGAAGAAGAAGAGAAGAAGAAGAAGAAGAAGAAGAAGAAGGAAAGAGGAGAAGAAGGCTGGCCGGCCCAGAACCCGGTTGGACCGGCCCCACGACCGGACTGTCCGGTTGCCGCCCGGTCGACCGGCCCTAGGACCGGACCACCCGGTCCCAGGCCCGGTCTGACCGGCCCCAAACCGGATCCGACGGGAATGACTCCCCAAGCTGCCTAAGTTATCCACTTGCGTACCTTTTCGGCCCAAGCTGGCTTGTACCTCTATATAAGCACCTAGGACCCCTCCTTTACCCCTTAGACAAGATGATAGCTTAAACATGAAGATGAGCTTTGTCTCCCTAGGGTTTCATCCCCTTTGTATCAAGGCAACCCATGTTGGATGATTGGATTTGGTGTGTGAGATTCTAGTGTTACCCACTCTCTCTCTCTCCCACTCCTAGATTCATCTCCCTCACCAATCTCTCCGCTCGGAATTCTACCGCGTGTCTCTTCCGGGTTGATTCTATTGGCGTGGTCCATCGAGCCACGGGGTAAGTATCGATTGTATCGGGTTGGTGTGCGTGCGTGAGTTCATCGTGTTCTTCGTGTTCATCGTGTTCTTCGCGTTCTCCCTCTCTCCCTCCTTTGGATTTCGGGTCAACCGCAAGATCGGGCCACACACGGGGTCTTAGACCTCATCAGAGTGCTTCCATTTGGAGGACATGAGTGATACACTAAGTGAGTTGAGAGAGGTAGATGATAGGTCCATGGAGGACATCGCATTTGCTAACACATTAACCTCTCCCTCGTTTGTGTCTTCTATGTTGCACTAGGTTCCACGGAGGACGAGTTCCCGCTCATGGAGACGATGTACATGGTGCATGAAGATGATGATATCTCACCATGCTTGCTCCAAGATGGACATGTCGACCACATGGATCCTCCTACTTCCACAACACCTACTTCAAATGAGTCGGCTTACAAAGGTAACAAAATAGGTGTTGATGATGCCATGATCCCACTAGTGGACATGATGAATTTTGAGTGCATGCATGATCTCGATGATCCATTTGCTACTTCACATGCTACTTTCACTTTCCCATGTGATGCTTTGCTTCATAACATTGTTGATCATGTGGAATCCCTTGCTTGTGACAATATGTTCATGCCATGCTATGAGAGCTTCACTTTTTCCCCGCTTACTTGCAATGATAACGATAATGATCATGCTTGTGTTGTGACACCCTTGATGAACACTTGCTCTTTACATAGGGTTGTCGACAACAATGATAACATGTTGAACATGATTTGCCCAAAATGTTTGCACTACTCCATGATCCTTGCATCCAAGATTGTGAACAATTGCTCTTTCTTATGCTTGGTATGCAAAAATGCTTATTTCATTGTCCATGAGATGGCCCCCATAGCCTTCTCTATTTTTGATGATCATGAGTTACCACATGCCATGAATGCACCTTCTTGCCATATGCACCATTGCCATGCATTTCATACTATCTTGATTGACACTAATGGTGATGTGCACAAGACATGGAACATCATGATGGATGATGTGTTCCTCTACCATGCACACACGCTTTTTTGTTTTCTCTTTTGTGTGTATAGGTACCCGAATGACAACTTCCACCGCTACGGAGCATGAGCTCACGAAACGCGCAATTGAGAGCTACCCCAACACGGACGAGATACATGATCCAACCCATGGGATTCACGCCAAAGGGTATGTTCCCAAACGCCTTCGCCCTCGTGTGTTTCCGGCTTGTCTTGTCGAGCTTCCGGTTTGGTCCAATGCCTCGTCACCTCTTTTGCTTCTTTTGCAACATATCGTGAAACATCTTATTGGCACAATGATTGTTGTATGTCTTGATATTATCATCATACACTCTGAGAATCTCAAGGACCATGTCATACATGTGAGAGACACCTTATGCATCTTGTGCCACATGTCACTCATAAAGTTGCTCTTCTTTGGATTTCTCGTTTCATCTTTGGCATTTGACATGGATGCTTTGACACTTGAGGATACCCATACTTGGCTCACGCCAACCATACTTTCCCAAGCTAGAAGCTTCCACCCCTTTGCCATTGCACATAACAATTTTGCCCAAAATTTTGCCGCCGATACTTGCCTTTTGATTGTTCCATTTGTGTGGGACAATGCTACACATCACATTATTGACACTTTACGAACCAAACTTTTACATGCACAAACTTTTGCCCCACCAAATTTTGGATACATCGACACTCTTTTGGTTCCCATTTTTGCCAAACGCCTCTTGGAGAAACGACTTGATGCTTCGTATTCGCTTAAGAGCCTTTTGTTCGCCGATCAACAAATTGGCATCCACAAGTTTTCCCTTCGCAAGTTGTTTTTCCCCAAGTTCTTCTTCGACCGCTTCATCGACAAACAAACTCCCAAGTACTTGGTGAGCAAGACGTTCACCATCTCGAACCTCTCGCCACAACATGGAGATGAGGAGGAACAAGAGTCGAGGACGACTCTTCCCCAAGGGGGGGAGATGATGTAGCCCCGCCTAACGACGACGCTACACCATGGCCACGGAATCCCCCAAGTGGACCGACAACCCGAACCTACGCGATACATGACAAGGTGAACTCATTCCTTTCGACACTCGACGTCGACAATACATTGAATGGTATACTACCTCGTACAAGTGTGTTATGTGTCATTAGGTATAAGTCTCATCAAGGACAGGAGGAGGAGGAGGACACACCATTGAAGAAGGAAGAAGAAGAAAGAAGGAAGAAGAAGAAAGAAGGAAGGAAGAAGAAGAGAGAAGAGGGAAAGAGAGAAGGAGGCCGGAGCCTCTACACATGGGGAGGCCGGAGCCTCCACCCATGGAGGGGGGCGGAGCCTCCAGGCTTACATGGCCGGTACCACCTCCTGGTGGTGGCCATGCGCGGGAAAGGCCAGGCCGGTACTACCGGCCATGCATGGCCGGTACTACCGGGCAGAGGCTGGGCGGCACCTCCTGGCCGCGGGAGTAGAAGGGAGGCCGGTACCTCCGGCCATGGCTCCGGCCAAGGTACCGCTGGGCCGCCCCGAGCCCCAGTAACATGTGCTGCAGCTCCCCGGTACCTTGGGCGGTACCTCCGGCCGTGGTACCGCCCAGAGGCCCCGTCTCCCAGTAACTCTTCGACCAAACTGATGCTCTCCCCGGTATCTTGACCGGTACCTCCGCCAGTGGTACCGCTCGCAGGCGTTTTAGCTCAGATCCGAACCATCCATTCACCATCTAGCGGCTCTAACTTAAGTTGCTCTTTACCTAAACTACCCTTGCACGAATCTGAGCTATATATATCTCCCGTATCCCCATTTGTTAGGGTTAGAAAAGATTTGGCTTAGAATAGATTTTGAGCTTTGTCTCCCTAGGGTATCATCCCTCTGTAATCAAGGCCACCCTTGTTGTTGATTGGATTTGTGAGTGAGATTCTAGTGTGGTGCACTCTCTCTCCCTCACCGATCTCCGTCTCCAACACCGGTCTCTCACCTCGGAATTCTACCGCGGTCTCTTCCGTGGGTGATTCTATTCGGCGTGGTCCATCAAGCCACGAGGGTAAGCATCGGTTGTATCGGTTTGGTGTGCGTGCGTGTGTCCTCGTGTTCTTCGCGTTCGTCGTGTTCATCGTGTTCTTCGTTTCCCCTCTTTTCCCCTTTCGATTCCGGGTCAATTCGCGAGATCGGGCCACAAACAGGGTCTTAGACTTCATCATCATGATGTAGCCCCGCCTAACGACGACGCTACACCATGGCCACGGAATCCCCCAAGTGGACCGACAACCCGAACCTACGCGATACATGACAAGGTGAACTCATTCCTTTCGACACTCGACGTCGACAATACATTGAATGGTATACTACCTCATACAAGTGTGTTATGTGTCATTAGGTATAAGTCTCATCAAGGACAGGAGGAGGAGGAGGACACACCATTGAAGAAGGAAGAAGAAGAAAGAAGGAAGAAGAAGAAAGAAGGAAGGAAGAAGAAGAGAGAAGAGGGAAATAGAGAAGGAGGCCGGAGCCTCTACACATGGGGAGGCCGGAGCCTCCACCCATGGAGGGGGCCGGAGCCTCCAGGGTTACATGGCCGGTACCACCTCCTGGTGGTGGCCATGCGCGGGAAAGGCCAGGCCGGTACTACCGGCCATGCATGGCCGGTACTACCGGGCAGAGGCTGGGCGGCACCTCCTGGCCGCGGGAGAAGAAGGGAGGCCGGTACCTCCGGCCATGGCTCCGGCCAAGGTACCGCTGGGCCGCCCCGAGCCCCAGTAACATGTGCTGCAGCTCCCCGGTACCTTGGGCGGTACCTCCGGCCGTGGTACCGCCCAGAGGTCCCGTCTCCCAGTAACTCTTCGACCAAACTGATGCTCTCCCCGGTATCTTGACCGGTACCTCCGCCAGTGGTACCGCTCGCAGGCGTTTTAGCTCAGATTCGAACCCTCCATTCACCATCTAGCGGCTGTAACTTAAGTTGCTCTTTACCTAAACTACCCTTGCACGAATCTGAGCTATATGTATCTCCCGTATCCCCATTTGTTAGGGTTAGACAAGATTTGGCTTAGAATAGATTTTGAGCTTTGTCTCCCTAGGGTATCATCCCTCTGTAATCAAGGCCACCCTTGTTTTTGATTGGATTTGTGAGTGAGATTCTAGTGTGGTGCACTCTCTCTCCCTCACCGATCTCCGTCTCCAACACCGGTCTCTCACCTCGAAATTCTACCGCGGTCTCTTCCGTGGGTGATTCTATTCGGCGTGGTCCATCGAGCCACGAGGGTAAGCATCGGTTGTATCGGGTTGGTGTGCGTGCGTGTGTCCTCGTGTTCTTCGCGTTCGTCGTGTTCATCGTGTTCTTCGTTTCCCCTCTTTTCCCCTTTCGATTCCGGGTCAATTCGCGAGATCGGGCCACAAACGGGGTCTTAGACCTCATCATATGGTATCATGTGTGCACACAAACCATTGGAAAGAGAAATTGGTCCTCATATTTGTGGCAACACCAATGGTAAGAATCACATCATCATGCTTGCAAAAGAACCGTAAGAAAGAGAAATTGTTCGGCATGTTAAATGCAAAGCATGGGAAAGGTATTAGAGCCGGGTTCGATCTTGTACTCACTTGTATTATGCTCTCAAGAGCTCGTTTGGTCAACTCGTGCTCAATCGAGGTTGACCTTGTCTTCCGTGTACCTACACACACAATAGGCAAAGCAAAGAACGTGTGTGCATGGTATATGAACACATCATCCATCATGATGGTCCATTTCTTTTGCACATCACCATTAGCATTAAGCCAAGCAACATAATTGAGATGGTGAATATGCGGAGTAAACATGGGAACATGCTCAACATGGATATATGCAAAGTCTCCAAAAGGTGAGAGAGCTATGGGGACAATCTCATTCACAAGCATATTAACATCATTGCAAACCAAGCATTGGAAAGAGCAAGTGTTCAATACTTTGGTTGCATTAATGGGAGAATATTGCAAGCATGTAGCATAAAACATGTTCAAGTTTGTATCATAGCATGGCATGGTCAAATTGTCACAAGCAACTATTTCCACATGATCAACAATGGTGGTATCACAAGTATCACAAGGGAAAGTGAAAGAATCATATGACATAGCAATAGGATCATCCAACTCATGAAAGAACTCACAAATCATCATGTCCACTAGTGGGATCATGGCATCATCAACACCCATATAGGTACCTTTGTAGTCCCACTCATATGAGGTAGGTGTTGTGGAAGAGGTAGGCTCGATGTGGCCTCCATGTTCATCTTCAATCAAGCATGGTGTGATAGCATCATCTTCATGCACCATGTACATCTTCTCCATGATCGGCGTCTCGTCATCCATGGGACCTAATGAGACACAAGGATACACACTAGAGGTAGAGTGTAAGTTGTTAGAATTCGAAATGGCCTCACATGACCTATCAACTACCACTCTCATCTCACTTGGTGTATCACTCATGCTCTCGAAGTGGAGGCGCTCATCAAGCTCACATATAGTGGAGTCGCTCATCTCACATATAGTGGAGTCGCTCATCTCACATATAGTGGAGTCCCTCATCTCCATGGCAATGGCGTCGTCGATGTCCGAGCAACCTAGCAATGAGGAAGACAACACAAGAGGAGTAGAGGTTAAGTTTTTAGAAATCGAAACATCCTCACTCGACTCATGGGGTGTATCACTCTTGCTCTCAAGGTGTTTAAAGTATGCGTTGCACTCGGCTTTATATTTGGGTGTCATTTGGGCTTCTCGAGCATCTAGCTCGGCGAAGTATGCTCTCATCTCGGCTTGCTCTAGTGGGGTCATCATGTGTATCTCTCACTCTGATAGGTGTATATGTATGGTGGAAGGAAAACTACACATGATATGGGGTGGCCCGATCTTCTCAGTAAGCGATGGTGGTGATGAACACGTGATGGTAGCAGCGGATGAAATCGATGATGATGAGGAGGATAACTTGTATGATGCCGACGAAGTCTCTCGATTGATTCCTGATGCCAATGCAACAGCTCTCAACCCTGCAAGATATTCGCAACTCCACACACTTGCGCACGTAGCCGCCGACCACGAAGCGGTAGATTGCAATCTTCTAATTCCCAATGGAACAGCAGATCACACAAACTTTCAGTAGCATAAAACTCCAGATCGCAACGAATTGGAGAGTTGGGGAACAATAGTTTTTCTTAGCAAACAACTATGAACTAGGGTTTATCTTAAACTTGGTCTAAAGCAGCTAGGGGGTCGTCCAAGGCACTTATATAGGCGTCCGGGACGAGTTCTGGTCGAAAAATACAAGTAAAACCGACCCAGAATAGTTCTGGTCGAGACAGACTCGGACAGATCCGGTCTGGAATCCGGTCAACCGGGCCAGTGACCGGGCTGCCTGGCATAGAACCCGGTCAACCGGGCGGCAAACCGGAAAGTTCGCAAAAATCCGGTTTTTGCCCGGTACGATAAATCCCATCCGGTTGGCGCCCGGTCAACCGGGCCAGGGACCGGGCGGGCCGGTCCGGAGGCCGGTCTAACCGGGTGCTGGACCGGCCTGGACGTCGTCTTCTCCTCTCGCGCCTTCCTCCCGCTCCTCCCTCGCGCGACCATGAGATATCTTCACGTCCAGCTCCATGTCCAGCTTCACGTCCATCTTGACGTCCGTCTTCATGTCCAGCTGCTTCTCTACTCCTCGTGCAATGCTCGTCTCCTCTTGATACCTGATGATACATAAGTAATAGGACTTAGGTAGTATAAAGTTCTCATCAATCAAAGTATCGTTTAGGAACAAGTTCACCTGTTGTTTAAGTAGCTTCGCACGAGCTCTTGTAATTGGACCAATCCGAACTTCATCGGACTTGAGCTTCACAGCAGGTTCATCTTCATTCATCAATGACGGAGGTAATGGTGTAGTAGGGATGTCCTCATCATCTCCCCCCCCCCTTCAAAAGGCGTCGACCTCGACGCTCCAAGGTCTTCTCCGTCATATGGTGTCAAATCAGCAACATTGAAAGAATTACTGACACCAAACTCATCAACTGGAAGATCTATCGAGTATGCATTATCATTGATCTTGGCAAGCACTTTGTAAGGACCAGCACCACGAGGCTTCAACTTAGACTTCCGTAGCTTCGGGAACCTATCCTTGCGAAAATGTACCCAGACCATATCACCAGGCTTGAACAACATCTCTTTGCGCTTCTTGTTCATCCTTGCAGCATTGCTCTTGCCTTTCTTTTCTATCAACTCTTTAGTCTTCACATGTATTTTCTTCACAAAATCTGCCCTCTTGGATGCCTCCATATTAACTCTCTCATGTATGGGCAAAGGCAACAAGTCAAGTGGAGTAATGGGTTTGAAACCATACACCACCTCAAAAGGACACAGCTCTGTGGTAGAGTGTACCGCCCTGTTGTAAGCAAACTCCACATGCGGCAAACACTCTTCCCACTCCTTCAGGTTCTTCTTGATCATGGATCTCAACAGTTGTGACAAGGTTCGATTCACCACTTCAGTTTGACCATCAGTTTGGGGATGACAAGTAGTACTGAACAGTAGCTTTGTCCCCAGCTTTCACCAAAGTGTCTTCCAGAAGTAGCTCATGAACTTCACATCACGATCAGAAACAATAGTCTTCGGGACTCCATGTAGTCGAACAATCTCCCTGAAAAACAGGTTAGCAACATGCGACGCATCGTCGCTTTTGTGGCAGGCAATAAAGTGTGACATTTTAGAAAATCTGTCCACTACCACAAATATAGAATCATGGCCTCTTTTAGTACGCGGCAAACCCAACACAAAATCCATACTAATATCCTCCCAAGGTGTAGTAGGTGCCGGTAAAGGAGTATACAAACCGTGAGGCTTCAGCTTGGACTTGGACTTGTTGCAAGTAATGCACCTCTTCACATACCTGTCCACGTCCCGCCTCATCTTTGGCCAATAAAAATGATCAGCGAGCATGAGTAGCGTCTTCTCACGCCCAAAGTGACCCATCAAACCTCCAGCATGAGATTCCTGCAATAAGAGCAAACGCACAGACGATTCTGGAACACATAGTTTGTTAGCTCTAAACAAGAACCCATCGTGTATGTGATATTTTTCCCATGCTTTACCAATAACACATAAGCGGTATGGTTCAGCAAAATCATGATCAGTCGCATATAAATCACATAACACCTCTAATCCAGGAATTTTAACATCAAGATGGGTTAATAGCATAGTTTTCCTAGATAGAGCATCAGCAACAATATTATCTTTTCCCTTCTTATGCTTAATAATGTACGGAAAAGACTCAATAAACTCAACCCACTTAGCAAGACGCCTATGCAAAGTAGATTGGGCTTTCAGATATTTCAAAGCTTCATGATCAGAATGTATGATAAATTCTTTTGGCCACAAATAATGTTGCCAAACCTCAAGAACTCTAATTAAAGCATACAATTCTTTATCATATATAGGATAGTTCAACTTAGCACCAGAAAGTTTCTCAGAAAAATATGCAATTGGGCGACCCTCTTGCATCAACACACCACCAATTCCAATACCACTAGCATCACATTCAATCTCAAATTGCTTATTGAAATCAGGAAGTGCAAGCAACGGTGCAGAAGTTAACAATCGTTTCAGTTCATCAAAAGCATGATCTTGGGCAACGCCCCACTCAAAAGCAACACCCTTTTTAGTCAATTCATTCACAGGTGCAGCAATAGTAGAAAAATTGGGCACAAAACGGCGATAAAACCCAGCTAGACCATGAAAACTTCTTACTTGACTCACATTCATGGGAGTAGGCCAATTTTGAATAGCTTCAATTTTAGACACATCTACTTCTACTCCATGCTTAGAGACAACATAACCCAGAAATATGACCTTATCTTTGCAAAATGTGCACTTCTCAAGATTACCATAGAGTTTACTATCACGCAACACTTGCAAAACATGTCGAATATGTATAATATGATCAGATTCATTGCGGCTGTAAATTAATATATCATCAAAATACACAACCACAAACTTGCCAATAAAATCACGCAAAACATGGTTCATCAGTCTCATGAAAGTGCTAGGTGCATTAGTCAAACCAAAAGGCATTACTAACCACTCATATAAACCAAATTTTGTTTTAAAGGCGGTTTTCCACTCATCCCCTTCTTTCATCCTAATTTGATGATAACCACTACGCAAATCAATTTTAGTGAAAACAGCAGCACCACTCAATTCATCTAGCATATCCTCTAAGCGGGGAATAGGATGACGATATCGAATAGTAATGTTGTTTATCGCTCTACAATCTATGCACATACGCCATGTACCATCTTTCTTAGGAACAAGAATAACAGGAACAGCACAAGGACTAAGGCTTATGCGGATATAACCTTTGTCGAGTAGCGCTTGTACTTGCTTCTGTATCTCCTTCGTTTCTTCGGGATTCGTTCTATATGGCGCCCTATTGGGCAGCGATGCTCCGGGGATCAAGTCAATTTGATGCTCAATACCTCGCAATGGTGGAAGTCCTGCGGGTACCTCTTCCGGAAACACGTCGCTGAATTCCTGCAAAACATTAGAAACACCAAGAGGAAGAGGGGTCATGTCGTTAGAAACCAAAACCGTACCCTTGTACATGAGCACAATAGGCATGGCTGTAGGATCCTCACAAAATTCTCTCATGTCTTGTTTGGTGGCTAATGAGACTAAGGAATTCACTCTCTCACTTTTCGTTATATCACTCACGGCATTACAATTCTCTCGTCTATCTATGGATGCATCCTCCAAGTTTACTTCAATCTTTTGACGAGACTCATTGACAATTTGCTGCGGTGACATAGGCTGTAAGTTAATTTTCTTGCCCTTGAACTCCAAGTGATATGTATTGGCGCGGCCATTGTGTTGCACAGAACGGTCATAGAGCCATGGCCGGCCCAACAGCAGGTGACAAACCGTCATAGGAACCACATCAAAATCAATGGAATCCTTATATGGTCCAATCTCAAAATCAACACGCACCATGTGGCTCACCTTCATCTCTCCATTATTGCTCAACCACTGAATATAATATGGATGCGGGTGCGGTAGATACTTCAGTTTCAGCTTGGCACATAACTCTTTGCTTGCTAAATTGCGACAACTTCCACCATCAATAATGACCTTGCAAGCTTTATCAGGACCAACTAGTGCCTTTGTTTGGAACAAATTACAGCGCTGTGTAGATGCACTTGACTGCACATTAAGAACACGCTGCGAGACAACAATAGTTTGAGCTTCAGAAGGGAAAGCATCAAACCCATCACTGTCATAATCATCCTCATCTGGAGCATTTGGATCAACATCATCTCCAGTTTCATACTCATTGTCCTCATTAATGATCATAACTTTGCGGTTAGGACAATCTCGCTTGAAGTGACCCTTGCCACCACATGTATGACAAGCCATATCGCGATTGCGCGCTGTTGACATGTTAGAACTAGTTCCACTTGCTGCAGGAACGGGCTTCTTTGTGGTAGACACATTGGAGACCGGCTTGCTAGACGAAGTAGGGACATCCGCAGGGCGCGTAGATGGCGCCATGGAGGGCGGCGCGCGGGGTGTGTAACGCCCAGCGCCTGTAGCACGGCCCTTCATTTGCAGTTCTTCAGCCAACTGTGACTCAGCTTCTCTTGCATGATGTAGCAACTCATTCATTGTAGCATAAGTGTGATGACGCACAATGCCCTTGATGTTAAATCGGAGACCATTCAGAAATCGCTGTAGTGTCATCTCAAGAGACTCACGGACACGGGCACGCTGCATAAGCATCTCCATCTCCATGTAGTAAGCATCAACTGTCAACACACCTTGTTTCAATTGGGTCAACTTGTCAAAAACTGAGCGCAAATAATTGGTAGGAACAAAACGAGCTCTCATTGCCGCCTTCATAGCACGCCATGTGATAATAGGCAGCTCACCATCTTCTTCTCGAGCACTCACAAGTCCATCCCACCAACGCAATGCATAGCCATCAAACTCAGAGGAAGCAAGTTTGATCTTCCTATCTTTAGTATAGTCAGGATGTAAACGCCATAATCTCTCAATTTTCAGCTCCCATGTAAGATATTCTTCAACATCAGTACCTCCTTCAAATCTGGGAATTGAGAACTTGGGCTTACCCAAACCATCGTCTTGTTGTTGAGGAACACGTTGGGCTCCGACGGGGACAAAACCACGACCACAGAAATCACCAACACCACGGCCAATACCACGACCCATACCACGCCCTTGAGCATTAGCAGCTTCAGCATTGTCGCCTTGCACACTGCCATCGTCATCATGCGGTGGTTGTTGTGGTTGCACCATAGTACGTATCTCAGCAACGGCGTTAGTCAACGTTTGTATGGATGCTTGAAGAGTCGTCACGGATGTTTGAACGGTATTAACCGCTGTAGTAGCCTCGTCGACCTTCAAGTGTACACTCTGAATATCCTTGTCCAACACATCACTAGCAACTCGTATTTCACGTTGCATGTGATCACGAAGTGCCTCATAATCACGCCAAGTAACTGGTGTAGCGGCGTCCTTTTTCTGCATCACATCAACATTCTCGGTAGAAGACATGATTAGTAGGTTAGTGCACTAAACAAAAATCTTTGGTGGTACTCTCACAACTCACTCAAAACTGATAAGAAAGGTAAATCTTACCGCTCCAAAGTGAATTAGTATTGCTTACCAACTTGGATTGACGGACTAGTGCACGGATGTAGCGAAGCGAATATCAAGGGTATAAGAACAATCACACGACAAAGCAGGATATATGTGGGGCTGTAGGTGGGCTACCTATGTGCACCAATAACAAGCTCTAGCGCTGACCGTAGACAACCAATGATACTCACACAAGGCGATATAATGGGGCAATGCAACTATATGTGGGAAAAGGTTGCAGTGCACAAGAGAGACGCTAGCAAAGCTCAACGAGACAGGCACAAGATTGCTCAACTACGGGTGCAGTAAAGTAAACTTAGGCCTTCACTTGATTCAACTAGCACAACACTTTTCTTTTTGGATTTTTCTTTTTGTAATACACGCAGCTATGTAGCTCTTTTTGCTTCTTTTCTATTTTCTCATTTTTTTTTATGACTCAACTCCTTGATAACACGGCCAACAAGATATGCAAAGCACCAAAACCCTCATGAGCAGCCTGTCGAGCGGTAAAACTAGTCTCTTCTGGGGAAGTTCCTAGTCACTTTATATCGATAGGCTGTGTCTATGGTTGGGAACAAGCACACTGTACGCTATGTGGACTCGGAGTAACAAAAACTGACACACTATGATAAACTAGATGATAGAGAAAACACAAACCCTAACAATTCTACTATAAGAAATATAAAGATACGCAAAAACAACTACGAAAAGCAACTAAAACTCGAAATTAGTGCAATCTAAGGCTATGGCAAACCCTAACCCTAACTTTTTATGGCTTTTTCTGGATAGGAAAACACTCACAACTCAACTATGGGGTGGATTGTGGATGGCTTACCGAGGAAAACTGGAAATCTGATACCAAGATGATATGGGGTGGCCCGATCTTCTCAGTAAGCGACGGTGGTGATGAACACGTGATGGTAGCAGCGGATGAAATCGATGATGATGAGGAGGATAACTTGTATGATGCCGACGAAGTCTCTCGATTGATTCCTGATGCCAATGCAACAGCTCTCAACCCTGCAAGATATTCGCAACTCCACACACTTGCGCACGTAGCCGCCGACCACGAAGCGGTAGATTGCAATCTTCTAATTCCCAATGGAACAGCAGATCACACAAACTTTCAGTAGCATAAAACTCCAGATCGCAACGAATTGGAGAGTTGGGGAACAATAGTTTTGCTTAGCAAACAACTATGAACTAGGGTTTATCTTAAACTTGGTCTAAAGCAGCTAGGGGGTCGTCCAAGGCACTTATATAGGCGTCCGGGACGAGTTCTGGTCGAAAAATACAAGTAAAACCGACCCAGAATAGTTCTGGTCGAGACAGACTCGGACAGATCCGGTCTGGAATCCGGTCAACCGGGCCAGTGACCGGGCTGCCTGGCATAGAACCCGGTCAACCGGGCGGCAAACCGGAAAGTTCGCAAAAATCCGGTTTTTGCCCGGTACGATAAATCCCATCCGGTTGGTGCCCGGTCAACCGGGCCAGGGACCGGGCGGGCCGGTCCGGAGGCCGGTCTAACCGGGTGCTGGACCGGCCTGGACATCGTCTTCTCCTCTCGCGCCTTCCTCCCGCTCCTCCCTCGCGCGACCATGAGATATCTTCACGTCCAGCTCCATGTCCAGCTTCACGTCCATCTTGACGTCCGTCTTCATGTCCAGCTGCTTCTCTACTCCTCGTGCAATGCTCGTCTCCTCTTGATACCTGATGATACATAAGTAATAGGACTTAGGTAGTATAAAGTTCTCATCAATCAAAGTATCGTTTAGGAACAAGTTCACATGTTGTTTAAGTAGCTTCGCACGAGCTCTTGTAATTGGACCAATCCGAACTTCATCGGACTTGAGCTTCACAGCAGGTTCATCTTCATTCATCAATGACGGAGGTAATGGTGTAGTAGGGATGTCCTCATCAACACAAGTATCTAAGGTATCAAGAAAGTATCGGAAAAGTGGTTCAAGTCAAGAGCAAAGTCAAAATTGTACTGGGGTTACTCACACACACACTCAAAGAACACGCAAAAGGCTAAGAACTCTATATGTGGTGGGTAAGGGGTGGATAGCAAACGAAAAAGATCAACGGAAAAGTCTATTGTAAAATATGGGTAAGATCCAAAGTCAAATGTCAAAAGTGGTGATCTATGTCAAGGAAACACGGAAACACACACAAAGGAGAACAATGGGGTTAGCGCGACCAAGGAAGTGAGCTAAGTAACAAGATGGTCCTAACGAAGACTATAAGCTCGGTGTCATGCCAATACAAGAGAGACGGTAGCTCGGTTGCATATGAGAGAAGCAACAAGATTTGCACAAGATGTCACTCTTCTCTTTTCTCTCTTAGTGCTCACAAGCTTTGCACTTCTCCTTTGTATCGGTGGACACACACTCTTTTTCTATATCTTTTTTTTCACTTTTTTTTCTATGCATAGAAGCTTTTTTTTTCTATGTATATGTCACACTTTTCTTGTTTTGTGTATCTTTCTCACCGAGCTTGCTTCGGGGTTTTGCTCAACACAACGCACACACACCCTCTCACGGTCGTGACACTTGTGCAATGCTTCGCAACGCTCGGAAAGCCACTCTCAATGGGATAGGTACACAAAGAAAGAAACGGGGCTACAAGTATGAGGAGGCAAGTTGTACCTATTGACGTTAGGCGGTGTCAAACACTCGAACTTGCGATGATGTTGAGGTGGTGTCGACGATGGTGTCGAGTTGCGCCGGAAACCGGGGTGCCAAAGGTGTCGCCGCGGTGTTGATGTAGGCGCGGAAGCGTAAGAGACAACCAATGCACTCCAAATCGGAAACCGAGCAAATTAAGTCAATGCCCGAAAAGTTGGGTCGAAACGAGCGGTCAAAAGTTGGGCTCCAAAAATCGTCAAAAATTAGAGGTGGATTATGTAGAATATTTGGAGGATGTTGTTAAAATTTGGAGTCAAACGGGCGCCGGAAAGTTATCAAAATTTGAGGCAAAAAGTGAAGTCAAAACTGAGCGAAACTGAAACTGCACAGAAATGTGGCTGTGCGGTAGTACCGGCGGAGGTACCGGAAGAGGTACCGGTTAAATGCGCAGCATATACCGTAAGTATACTGGCTGAGCGGTAGTACGGGCGGTAGCGCGGGTGGAGGCTCCGGGCAGATATTGGGTGGAGGTACCGGTCAAAGAAGATTTTCTTCCTGAGTAAGGATTGGAGCGATGCAAAATTGCAAACTAGATGGAGCAATGGAAAATGGAGCAGAAGGCGATGGAATTTGCTGCTCGCGCATGGACTTTGGCAGAGGAATTGCAAAGCGGAGCAGCGGATGGTGGCGAGCGCGTGCGGCTGCTGGTGCGGCCAAGGCGGGCGGAGGCGAGCAGTTCTGCGCGTGGCTGCTGCGTGTGGGTAGGATAGCGCGGGTAAGGTTCAGTAGATGCTGCAGCGCGGGCGGAAGCTGTGGGCGAGCTGCGCGGCGTCGTGGCTTGCGCGCGCAGAGCAGCGAGGCGGGTCGAGCTGGTGGCTAGGGGCGGTTGGTGCGGCTCGGGGCGCGGGCGAGCAGCGGCTGGAGTGAGCTGCAGCGAGTGGAGGTGGAGTGCGCGTGCAGCGAGCGGCAAGGGGAGGAGCAGCCTGCGTGCGGGTGGGCTGGCAGCGCGGCACTGGTGGCGATGCTGCAGGTCGGGCGGGGCCAGGAGCTGGAGCGAGGCCGGCAGGCGTGGTGGGGCGGGAGTTACGTAGGGAGGAGGCGCGGGGCGAACGTTGACCCGCACAAGGAAGAGGAAGCTGTTCTTCACAGCGATGATGAACACAGCGATAATGGCCACGAAAACTGCTTGGAAAATCTCAGATCTAGGTCAAAATTGATGCTGCTTGGAAAATCTCAGATCTAGGTCAAAATTGATGGAATTTGGCAGTGAAAATTTGGAGAAGTGTAGATCAACCACTATAACATCAGATCCGTGGATCAAAACCACAAAAAACGCAACAAATTCGGAGATCAATTTTCGAGCTATTTTTTGGGGCAATTTTTTTGGGAATTTTTTTGCGCGAAATTGGTGAAATTGAGGGGTCAAATTCGTGGCAACGTTTGCTCTGATACCATATGATGCGGTCTAAGACCCCGTTTGTGGCCCGATCTCGCGAATTGACCCGGAATCGAAAGGGGAAAAGAGGGGAAACGAAGAACACGACGAACACGATGAACGCGAAGAACACGAGGACACACGCACGCACACCAACCCGATACAATCGATACTTACCCCCGTGGCTCGATGGACCACGCCAACAGAATCACCCACGGAAGAGACCGCGGTAGAATTCCGAGGTGAGAGACCGGTGTTGGAGACGGAGATCGGTGAGGGAGAGAGAGTGCACCACACTAGAATCTCACTCACAAATCCAATCAACAACAAGGGTGGCCTTGATTACAGAGGGATGATACCCTAGGGAGACAAAGCTCAAAATCTATTCTAAGCCAAATCTTGTCTAACCCTAACAAGTGGGGATACGGGAGATACATATAGCTCAGATTCGTGCAAGGGTAGTTTAGGTAAAGAGCAACTTAAGTTACAGCCGCTAGATGGTGAATGGATGGTTCAGATCTGAGCTAAAACGCCTGCGAGCGGTACCACTGGCGGAGGTACCGGTCAAGGTACCGGGGAGAGCATCAGTTTGGTCGAAGAGTTACTGGGAGACGGGGCCTCTGGGCGGTACCACGGCCGGAGGTACCGCCCAAGGTACCGGGGAGCTGCAGAACATGTTACTGGGGCTCGGGGCGGCCCAGCGGTACCTTGGCCGGAGCCATGGCCGGAGGTACCGGCCTCCCTTCTTCTCCCGCGGCCAGGAGGTGCCGCCCAGCCTCTGCCCGGTAGTACCGGCCATGCATGGCCGGTAGTACCGGCCTGGACTTTCCCGCGCATGGCCACCACCAGGAGGTGGTACCGGCCATGTAAGCCTGGAGGCTCCGACCCCCTCCATGGGTGGAGGCTCCGGCCTCCCCATGTGTAGAGGCTCCGGCCTCCTTCTCTCTTTCCCTCTTCTCTCTTCTTCTTCCTTCCTTCTTTCTTCTTCTTCCTTCTTTCTTCTTCTTCCTTCTTCAATGGTGTGTCCTCCTCCTCCTGTCCTTGATGAGACTTATACCTAATGACACATAACACACTTGTATGAGGTAGTATACCATTCAATGTATTGTCGACGTCGAGTGTCGAAAGGAATGAGTTCACCTTGTCATGTATCGCGTAGGTTCGGGTTGTCGGTCCACTTGGGGGATTCCGTGGCCATGGTGTAGCGTCGTCGTTAGGCGGGGCTACATCACCGCTTATCCCGTGTGTGTGTTCCACAACTTTTCCGTGTTCATAGTGATCCTCACATTGACATTTGGATTTTTGGACCTCACCCACTTTTAACAACATACTCGATCTTGGATTTTGTCTTTTGGCTTTCCACAATACTCACCTAACACCATATTTGCTAGCTTTTGTTTGTGGTTTTGCATGGGTCCCCGATACACTTGATCTTGCTTTTGGCTTGGTTGATTGCCTCAATACTATCTTACCTTGGTAAGAGTGCGAGGTAGTCTCCTTCCACTAACATACACCATATAGATCTTGTCATGCTAACATGTATAGCGATGAAGAAGATACGGAGGAGTACACGGAGCACTTCGAGGAGGATACCTCTTCAAGCACCGCGGATGTGGAGGAACATGTGGAGCTCTACTCCGACCATGGCTCCGCAAGCATCATCGGCATGTCCGACACCGAGGAGCTCGACAACGTCCATAGCTCCCCAAGCATCATCGACATGGACGACATGGTGGAGCGGCACCTTGAGGACGACTTCGACGAGCTCTACATCGACAATGGCTCACCAGGCATGGATGACATGGTGGAGCAACACCACGACTACGACATCGACGACATGGTGGAGCAACGCCATGCCTACGACATCGACACCGTGACGGAGCCTCACCTCAACTCCACCATGAGCAACGTCGGTGCTCCCACGGACCCCTACTTGACCAATGGAGCTACATATGAAGATAGAGGACCAAGAGTGTCCCCATCATGAGCGTCATCGACACACTTCTCCGAGCTCCACTAGGCGCCACCATGAGAGTACTTATGCACAAGATCGTCGACTTCAAGTACATCATATGGAGCATCAAGAGCGTCCACAACATGATCGTCATCGACACTCTTCTCCAAGCTCCACAAGGCGCCGCAAGCAACATGCCAAGTCGCATGAGCCATCATCTAGGCATGGCAAGGACCGTCATCGACTCACACCATCTCATGATAGTCGTCGACCACTACCACCTCATGGTCTACATCGACATACGTCACCACATGAGCTTCGCCGCCACAAGCCACTTCATGATCGCCATCGACCAACATCCCCCAAGGATCTTCGACGACACTCATCAAGACATGGTGATAAAGCACGACTACGAGAGCCTCGACATGAAGGCGACAAACACCATCATAGGGTGTCTACCACTCCAAGGATGGAGGGGGCACATCAAAAGGACCTTCCTCATAAGGCGACTTCTCCCTCTTGTGCCACCACCACAATGGCCCCTACCTCGTCACATGCCTATGGACTCCGATGCTACAAGTGCAAGCAACAAGGCCACCCTCCACGGGAATGTCCCAATCTCCTATGTGAGGTGTGCAAGGCCAAGGGTCACGTGGCATGGCAATGCACAAAGCCGAGCGCCAAGACGCTCTACTTCGACGAGCTACAAGCCCAAGCCACCAAGAAGCCTTTGACGCCAACATTTCAAGATGAAAATCTCCAAGGTGAACTCAAGGGTGAAGTTGAGCCGAGCCTAGCTCTCAACAACACCATGGCGCCACCGATAGAGGATGACTTGGGAGGCGATGGAGTTGAGATGGTTGAGCATGGGAATTTCCCTTCAACCAAGGAGGCGCATGGAGATGAGAAAGTCGAGCCTACTCCTATATGCTTGATTGATGAGTTGGTACCAATCCCATGTGAGCATGAGAGCCACCTAGGCCACTTGAGTGAGAGTGATAGTGAGTTGAGTGACTCCCACCCCATATGTGAGTTTGAGTGCTTCCATTTGGAGGACATGAGTGATACACTAAGTGAGTTGAGAGAGGTAGATGATAGGTCCATGGAGGACATCGCATTTGCTAACACATTAACCTCTCCCTCTTTGGTGTCTTCTTATGTTGCATTAGGTTCCACGGAGGACGAGTTCCCGCTCTTGGAGACGATGTACATGGTGCATGAAGATGATGATATCTCACCATGCTTGCTTCAAGACGGACATTTCGACCACATGGATCTTCCTAACTGCACAACACCTACCTCAAATGAGTCGGCCTACAAAGGTAACAACATAGGTGATGAT
This sequence comes from Lolium perenne, assembly GCF_019359855.2. NCBI lineage: Eukaryota > Viridiplantae > Streptophyta > Magnoliopsida > Poales > Poaceae > Lolium > Lolium perenne. Next base: position 134,466,346 of record NC_067245.2, read on the forward strand.
GATGCCATGATCCCACTAGTGGACATGATGCCTTTGGAGTGCATGCATGATCTCGATGATCCATCTGCTACTTCACATGCTACTTTCATTTTCCCATGCGATACTTTGCTTGTTAACATTGTTGATCATGTGTAAGTGAATGCTTGTGATACCATGACCATGCCATGCTATAAGAGCTTCAATTTTCTACCATTGCTTGCAATATGTCGACCACTTGCTCTTTCCCATGTATTGCTTGCAATGATAATGATAAGGATGACATTAGCTTACGCATGCTTTGCCCCAAATGTTTACACCATTCCATGATCCTTGCATCCAAGATTGTGAACAATTGCTCTTTCTTATGTTTGGTATGCAAGAGTACTTATTTCATTGTCCACGAGATGGCCCCCATAGCCTTCTCACTTTTTGATGATCATGAGTTACCACATGCCATGAATGCACCTTCTTGCCATATGCACCATCACCATGCATTTCATACTATCTTGATTGACACTAATGGTGATGTGCACAAGACATGGAACATCATGATGGATGATGTGTTCCTCTACCATGCACACACGCTTTTTGTTTTCTCTTTTGTGTGTATAGGTACCCGAATGACAACTTCCACCGCTATGGAGCATGAGCTCACAAAACGCGCAATTGAGAGCTACCCCAACACGGACGAGATACATGATCCAACCCATGGGATTCACGCCAAAGGGTATGTTCCCAAACGCCTTCGCCCTCGTGTGTTTCCGGCTTGTCTTGTCGAGCTTCCGGTTTGGACCAATGCCTCGTCACCTCTTTTGCCTCTTATGCAACATATCTTGACACATCTTGTTGGCGCAATGGTTGTTGTATGTCTTGATGCTATCATCATACACTCCGAGAATATCAAGGACCATGTCATACATGTGAGAGACACCGTATGCATCTTGTGCCACATGTCACACAACAAGTTGCTCTTCTTTGGATTTCTCCTTTCATCTATGGCAATTGAAATGGATTCTTTGACACTTGAGGATACTCATACTCGGCTCACGCCAACCACACTTTCCCAAGCGAGAAGTTTCCATCTCTTTGCCATTGCACATAACAATTTTTCCCACAATTTTGCCGCCACTACTTGCCGTTTGATTGTTCCATTTGTTTGGGACAATGCTACACATCACATTTTTGACACTTTACAAAGGAAACATTTACTTGCACAAATTTTTGCCCTACCAAATTTTGGATACATCGACACTCTTTTGGTTCCCATTTTTGCCAAATGCCTCTTGGAGAAACGACTTGATGCTTCGTATTTGATTGAGAGCCTCTTGTTCGCCGATCACCAAATTGGCATCCACAAGCTTTCCATTCGCAAGTTGTTTTTCCCCAAGTTCTTCTTCGAGCGCGACTTTGTCCATCCATTACTACATGGGAGAACCGTCATGGCCTACATCATCGTTGAGAAGACGCAAGAGTCGAGGACGACTCTTCCCCAGGGGGGAGATGATGCGAGGTGGCTTTCGGACACCTCCACCTCAAGACCGTCAAGTGCAGCCCCGCCTATCATCGACGCTACACCATGGCCAAGGAGTCCCCCAAGTGGACCAACAACACAAACCCCCGCCATATATGTCAAGGTGAACTCTTTCCTCTCTATGGTTGACCTCAACACCAACTTGAATGGTATGCTACCTCATGCCTATCATCATTGTGTCTATAGGTGCCGACATCGACAAGGACCAAGAGAGAAGGAACTCCCATGGTGCAAGGAAGAGAGAAGAAGTAGAAGGAAAGAAGAGAAGAAGGAAGAGGAAGAAGAGGCGGGAGGAAGAGGCCCAGCCGGCCCAGAGGCCGGCCAAACCGGGCCCCAGGCCGGCTGGCCGGTCCAGGGTCGGCCGACCGGCCCCAGACCGGCCCCTGCACCGGATCCATCCCGGCGACAACCGGCGTCATACCGACACCAAACCGGGAAACTTTTGCGAACTTCCCGGTCTGGCGCCCGGTTGACCGGCCCTGGCGCCAGGCCGTCCGGTCCCATGCCCGGTTGGCGCCCGGTTGACCGGATTTCACGGGTCCGCCTCGACCGGAAACTGCCCGAGTCGATCCACCGCATACCTTTTCGGCCCAAGTCTCCTTGTACCTCTATATAAGCACCTAGGTCATCCCCTTTACCCCTTAGACAAGATTTAGGCTTAGACATGAAGTTGAGCTTTGTCTCCCTAGGGTTTCATCCCCTTTGTATCAAGGCTACCCTTGTTGGATGTATGGATTTGTGAGTGTGAGATTCTAGTGCTACCCACTCTCTCTCCCACTCCTAGATTCATCTCCCTCACCAATCTCTCCGCTCGGAATTCTGCCGCGTGCCTCTTCCGGGTGATTCTATTGGCGTGGTCCATCGAGCCACGGGGGTAAGTATCGGGTGTATCGGGTTGGTGTGCGTGCGTGAGTACCGGCGTTCTTCGTGTTCTTCGTGTTCCTCGCGTTCTCCCACCTCTTCCCTTGGTTTTCGGGGTCAAATCGCGAGATCGGGCCAAACCCTAGATCTTAGATCACATCACTAGTTGTAGCATGTAATTTGGAAATACTAAATTTTGGTTTACCACTATTGGGATGGTTTAATGATGAGCATTATAATTTGAAAGGAGTCAATATGTGCTTCACTTATATCTGCAAACTGAGTTGTGATAAATGTGTAATGGGGACTAATGATCTTCTAAGCTACTATAATACTGGTATATGTACAAAACTAAATGGGAAACATGAAAGAGCTGTTAAAACGGATGACATATACATATATCATGCATATACCTTGTCTCTTTTGTTAGCATGTTTACAGAATAAACATCGCCGAGGACGACTTTTCTTTCAAGAAAGGGAGGATGATGAGGACATGATTACCTCCGATTTGAAGGCATATTTTGGTGAAAAAGATGAGACTACGTCGAGGACGACTTCAATTCAAGTAGGGGAGGATGATAAGGACATCTCTATGATAGATACAACCAATACTCCTACAACCACATCTCAGGTACATTCGTTACTAGGAATCCTTCCTGATATATATGAGAATATGATGTTGCCTAAATCAAATGTATTTGATGTAGCCCCGGTCACCGACGTCGCTACACCAAGACCATCAAGTGCAGCCCCGCCTATCGTCGACGCTACACCATGGCCAAAGAGTCCCCCAAGTGGACCGTCAACCCTAACCCACGCTACACGCGTCAAGGTGAACTCCTTCCTCTCGATACTCGACCTCGTAGATACCTTGAATGGAATGCTACCTCATGTCGGCATGTTATATGTCATTAGGTACAAGAGTCATCGAGGACCGGAGAGGAGGAACACCCATGGTGCAAGGAAGCGAGGGAAGGGAAGAGGAGCCATTCATCATGGTGCAAGGAAGAAGGAAGAAGAAGAAGAAGGAAGGAAGAATGAAGGAAGAACGAAGGAAGAGGAAGAAGAAGCGGGAGGAGGGAGGCCGGCCGGTCACAGGCCCGGTTGACCGGCCCCCTGACCGGCCCACCCGGTCACAGGCCCGGTTGACCGGCCCCCTGACCGGCTCGGCCGGTTTTCGACCGGAACGACGACCGGTGCCATCCGGACGCAATCCCGGGGCTCCCGAAGCCTCGCCCGGTCACCGCCCGGTCCAGGATCCGGTTGTGGACCGGATGGGCCGGTCACAGGCCCGGTCCGACCGGCCCTGTGACCGGATTCGTCGGGTTTGACCCACCAACTTGTACCTTTTCAACCCATGCTGCCTTGTATGCCTATATAAGCACCCCGGTCGCCCCCATACCTCTTTAGACAAGATTTAGGCTTAGACATGAAGATGAGCTTTGTCTCCCTAGGGTTTCATCCCCTTTGTATCAAGGCTACCTATGTTGGATGATTGGATTTGGTGTGTGAGATTCTAGTGTTACCCACTCTCTCTCCCACTCCTAGATTCATCTCCCTCACCAATCTCTCCGCTCGGAATTCTACCGCGTGTCTCTTCCGGGTTGATTCTATTGGCGTGGTCCATCGAGCCACGGGGTAAGTATCGATTGTATCGGGTTGGTGTGCGTGCGTGAGTTCATCGTGTTCATCGTGTTCTTCGTGTTCTTCGCGCTCTCCCTCTCTCCTTCCTTTGGATTTCGGGTCAACCGCAAGATCGGGCCACACACGGGGTCTTAGACCTCATCATATGGTATCGGCAGCCTTTGGTTTCCGCGGATTTGACCCCCCACCCATCCAATTTCGTCTCTAAAATTTTTCCCCAAAAATCCCCAAAAATAGCCCTAATTTGCCTCTTGACCGATCTGCGATTTCGTTGCGTTTTGAGTGGTTTTGGTCCATGGATTTGGTGTTGGAGTGCTTGATCTACTATCTCCCCAACTTTTAGCCCCCAATTCCATCGTTTCCCCTCCGATTTGGTCGTTTTGGCTTGGTTTTCGTGAAGAACAGGAGAGAGAAACTGCGTCCCGGTTGAGAATCCGGTCAACCGGGCTGCAGACCGGCCGGGCCAGCCCAGAACCCGGTCGACCGGCCGTGTAACCGGCCAGGCCGGTCCCAGGTCCGGCCCAACCGGCCCCTGGACCGGGCACCACCCCTCCACCTCCACCGCCGACCACCGCCACTCCTCTCCTTCGCCGGCAAGCACCGCCATCATCCCCAACCACCGGCAAACACCACCGCGGCCCCATCAAACACCGCCGCATCCGCAAGAGCATCGACAACACCACCACCGGCATACCACCGCCACCACCGCCAAGCTACTTTGACCCATCTTCCGCTAACTTGTGTTTGCTTGTTCCGGTTTGAGTGCCTTGTGTGTGAAACTAACCCGCAGCTCCGAAGCAAGCGACGACATCCTCGGCACCCCGGACTTGCAACCGTACTCTTGACATCACCGCCTTCATCGCAAGTTGTGTGTTCCGACACCGCCTAACATCTAGGTATAACTTGCACCCCACCTTGTAACCCCTTTTCTTTTGCGATCTATCCTATCGAGCATTGCTTGTCTAGTGTTGCGAGACATTGCACGTGGCCCCGCATTGTGAGGTGTGTGTGTAGTGTGGAGTCAAGCTTCTAAGCAACACTCGTGTGGCAAGATAGCAAGAGCGAGCTAACGCTAACATAGAGCGTGGAAAAGAAAGAAAAGCACAAAAAGAGTGCAAGTGCCATCATACATACAAAAGTGTACAAAGTGCCACCATAGATACAAAAGAGTGTCAAGTGCCACCATATACAAAAGAAAAAAAGCTTTTAAGCAAAAGAGAGAAAAGAGAAGAGAGGCCGCGTGTAAATCTTGTTGTCTCTCCGTTGCAACCAAAGCTTTGATCTCTTCTTGTGTTAGTGTGACACCGAGCACCCTTGCTTAAGGGCTTCTTACACTTTTCCGCTCATTCCTTGGTCGCACTAACCCCGTTCATCTCGTGTGTGCGTTCCACATCTTTTTCCGTGTTTATAGTGATCATCGCTTTGACATTTGAATTTTTGGATTTCACCCACTCTTGACAATACACTTGATTTCAGATTTCGTCTTTTGGCTTTCCACCACACTCACCTAACACCATATTTGCTAGCTTTTGCGTGTGTTTTTTTGTGTGAGTGCCCGATACAATTGACTTTGACCTCGGCTTGTTGGATCGCCCCGATCTTATCATACCACGGTAAGATTGCGAGGTAGTGTTCTTCCACTAACATACACCATATACATACCATCGTGCTAACATGGATAGCAAAGATGAGGATACGGAGGAGTACACGGAGCACTCCGAGGAGGACACCTCCTCAAGCACCGCGGATGTGGAGGAACATGTGGAGCTCGACACCGACTATGGCTCCGCGAGCATCGCCAACATGACCGACACCGAGGAGCTCTACACCGACTATGGCTCCGCGAGCATCGCCAACATGACCGACATCGAGGAGCTCTACATCGACAATAGCTCCTCAAGCATGGACGACATGGTGGAGCAACGCCACGACTACGACATCGACGACATGGCGGAGCAATACCACGAGTACGACATCGACGACTTGGTGGAGCAACGCCACGCCTACGACATCGACACCATGGCGGAACCTCACCTAGTCTCCACAAGGAGCAACGACGATGCTCCCAAGTACCACCACTTGGCCATTGGAGCTACATATGAAGATGGAGGACCTCCACGATGGCACCATCATATGGATCATCAAGAGTGTCCCCTACATGATCGCCATCGACACTCGTCTACGAGCTACACAAGGCGCCACCATGAGAGTGCTTATGCACAAGATTGTCGACTTCAAGTACACCATATGGAGCATCAAGAGCGTCCCCATCATGAGCGTAATCGACACTCTTCTCCAAGCTCCACAAGGCGCCACAAGCAACATGCCAAGTCGCATGAGCCATCATCTAGGCATGGCAAGGACCGTCATCGACATACGTCACCACATGAGCTTCACCGCCACAAGCCACTTCATGATCGCCATCGACCAACATCTTCCACGAGTCTTCGACGACACCACTCAAGCCATGGTGATGATGCACGAAGACGAGAGCCTCGACATGACGGCGACAAACACCATGATAGGATGCCTTCCACTCCAAGGATAGCAAGTGCACATCGAGCATACCTTCCTCATAAGGCGACTTCCACCTCTTGTGCCACCACCACAATGGCCTCTACCTCGTCACGTGCCTACGGACTCCGATGCTACAAATGCAAGCAACAAGGCCACCCTCCACGGGAATGTCCCAATCTCCTATGTGAGGTGTGCAAGGCCAAGGGTCACGTGGCATGGCAATGCACAACGCCAAGCGCCAAGAAGCTCTACTTCGACGAGCTCAATACACAAGTCTCCAAGACGCCTATCGCGCCCACACTTCAAGATGAAGATCGCCAAGGTCAACTCAAGGTTGATGTGGATCCGAGCCTAGCTCTCTACTACACCACGACGCCACCACTTGAGGACGACTTGGGAGGCGATGGAGTTGAGCATGGTGACCATGGGATTCTCCCTTCACCTATGGAGGCACATGGAGTTGAGATGGTTGAGCATGGGAATTTCCCTTCAACCAAGGAGGCACATGGAGATGAGAAAGTCGAGCCTACTCCCCTATGCTTCATTGATGAGTTGGTACCAATCCCATGTGAGGATGAGAGCCACTTAGCCCACTTGAGCGAGAGTGATAGTGAGTTGAGTGACTTCCACCCCATATGTGAGTTTGAGTGCTTCCGTTTGGAGGACATGAGTGACACACAAAGTGAGTTGAGAGCGGTAGATGATAGGTCCATGGAGGACATCGCATTTGCTAACACATTAGCCTCTCCCTCATTTGTGTCTTCTTATGTTGCCCTAGGGTCCACGGAGGACGAGTTCCCGCTCATGGAGACGATGTACATGGTGCATGACGATGATGATATCTCACCATGCTTGCTCCAAGATGGATATGTCGACCACATGGATCCTCCTACTTCCACAACACCTACTTCAAATGAGTCGGCCTACAAAGGTAACAACATAGGTGTTGATGATGCCATGATCCCACTAGTGGACATGATGACTTATGAGTGCATGCATGATATCGATGATCCATTTGCTACTTCACATGCTACTTTCACTTTCCCATGTGATACTTTGCTTGATAACATTGTTGATCATGTGAAATTGAGTGCTTGTGATACCATGACCATGCCATGCTATGAGAGCTTCAATTTTCCTACCATTGCTTGCAATATGTTACCTACTTGCTCTTTCACATGTATTGCTTGCAATGACAATGATGATATTAGCTTCCGCATGCTTTGCCCAAAATGTTTGCACTACTCCATGATCGTTGCATCCAAGATTGTGAACAATTCCCCTTTCTTATGCTTGGTATGCAAACATGCTTATTTCATTGTCCACGAGATGGCCCCCATAGCCTTCTCCATTTTTGATGATCATGAGTACCCACATACCACACATGCACCTTCATGCCATTTGCACTATCGCCATGCATTTCATACTATCTTGCTTGACACTAATGGTGATGTGCACAAGTCTTGGAACATCATGATGGATGATGTGTTCCTCTACCATGCACATACGCTCTTTGTTTTGCTCATTCCATGTGTAGGTACCCGACCATCGACTTCCACCGCTACGGAGCATGAGCTCACGAAACGCGCAATTGAGAGCTACCCCAACAAGGACCTAACCCGCGGGAATCACACCAAAGGGTATGTTCCCACAAGCCTTCGCCCTCATGTGTTTCCGACTTGCCTTGTCGAGTTTCCGGTTTGGTCCAACTCCTCATCGCCCCTTTTGCCCCTTATGCAACTTATCTTGAAACATCTTGTTGGCACAATGATTGTTGTATGTCTTGATACTTTCATCATACATGTGAGAGACACCTTATGCATCTTGTGCCACATGTCACACAAAAAGTTGCTCTTCTTTGGATTTCTCATTTCATCTTTGGAATTTGCAATGGATTCTTTCACACTTGAGGACACTCATACTCGGCTCAAGCCAACCATACTCTCCCAAGTTGGAAGTCTCCATCGCTTTGCCATTGCACATAACAATTTTGCCCCAAATTTTGCCGCCGACACTTGCCTTTTGTTTGTTCCACTTGTTTGGGACAAGGCTACACCACACATTTTTGACACCATACAACTCTTACATGCACAAAATTTTGCCCTTCCACATGTTGGATACACCCACACTCTTTTGGTTCCCATTTTTGCCAAATGCCTCTTGGAGCTTTCCCTTCGCAAGTGGTTTTTCTCCAAGTTCTTCTTCGACCGCGACTTTATCCCTCTACCAGAACATGGGACACCCGTCATGGACTACCTCTTCGATGAGGAGGAACAAGAGTCGAGGACGACTCTTCCCCAAGGGGGGGGAGATGATGTAGCCCCGGTCACCGACGTCGCTACACCAAGACCATCAAGTGCCGCCCCGCCTATCGTCGACGCTACACCATGGCCAAAGAGTCCCCCAAGTGGACCGTCAACCCTAACCCACGCTACACGCGTCAAGGTGAACTCCTTCCTCTCGATACTCGACCTCGTAGATACCTTGAATGGAATGCTACCTCATGTCGGCATGTTATATGTCATTAGGTACAAGAGTCATCGAGGACCGGAGAGGAGGAACACCCATGGTGCAAGGAAGCGAGGGAAGGGAAGAGGAGCCATTCATCATGGTGCAAGGAAGAAGGAAGAAGAAGAAGAAGGAAGGAAGAATGAAGGAAGAAGGAAGGAAGAGGAAGAAGAAGCGGGAGGAGGGAGGCCGGCGGTCACGAGCCCGGTTGATCGGCCTGACCGGCCCACCCGGTCACAGGCCCGCTGACCGGCCCCCTGACCGGCTCGGCGGTTTTCGACCGGAACGACGACCGGTGCCATCCGGACGCAATCCCGGGGCTCCCGAAGCCTCGCCCGGTCACCGCCCGGTCCAGGATCCGGTTGTGGACCGGATGGGCCGGTCACAGGCCCGGTCCGACCGGCCCTGTGACCGGATTCGTCGGGTTTGACCCACCAACTTGTACCTTTTCGACCCATGCTGCCTTGTATGCCTATATAAGCACCCCGGTCGCCCCCATACCTCTTTAGACAAGATTTAGGCTTAGACATGAAGATGAGCTTTGTCTCCCTAGGGTTTCATCCCCTTTGTATCAAGGCTACCTATGTTGGATGATTGGATTTGGTGTGTGAGATTCTAGTGTTACCCACTCTCTCTCCCACTCCTAGATTCATCTCCCTCACCAATCTCTCCGCTCGGAATTCTACCGCGTGTCTCTTCCGGGTTGATTCTATTGGCGTGGTCCATCGAGCCACGGGGTAAGTATCGATTGTATCGGGTTGGTGTGCGTGCGTGAGTTCATCGTGTTCATCGTGTTCTTCGTGTTCTTCGCGCTCTCCCTCTCTCCTTCCTTTGGATTTTGGGTCAACCGCAAGATCGGGCCACACACGGGGTCTTAGACCTCATCAGTATTTATATTGTTTAGGAATGGATCTAGCATGGACGCCAAGCATTGGATTAGGGACATGCATGGAGATGGCAGCAGACCTGCAAGGATTCAGGATGGCGTTGCAAGCGAGGATTTCAGAACATTGAAGCCACCATAGTGAAGCAATGATGCTTGGATGAATTATACAAGTTACTCCATCATAAAATTCGTCCAAAGAGTTATTTATGGTGCTGCGTCACCTTATTTAATGTGCCAGGCCCATGTATTTTCGGATTAGGTATTTTAGGGGATTTTAAGAGGCCATATAAGTGGAGGAAGGCCCATTTAGGGGTGTTTTTGGCCAACCCTAGCTGGTTGGACGAAAATCCCTTCACTTCCCCCATATATCTCCCTCTGTAGCCGTCATTAGAACTTGGATTTTGATTAGATTAAAAGTTAGCCAATTGCTGCAACTTCGTGTACTTCTTTTGAGGCCAACGCCCAGAACAAGACAGACTATTCAGAATCCCACCATTATCAATCAAAGCTCTCATCTCTATTCGCAATATTCTGATTGCATCTTTAGTTCTTACTTGTTCTCGATTTCAGGTAGTAATTAAGACCCTCGCTGGTCAGGCTGATCGTGCTCCCGCAAGATCAGTAACTCCCGGAGATTGTCCTAGCGATTGCATTGGCGCACGAGCTTTGCACGTGTAGTCGGATCATCAAGCACGAACTCCACCAACAAATCGAATTATCCCCATCTCATCGAAAGATCGGACACCTTTGCCCTATCAAGTGGTATCAGATTTCAGGTTGCTCGGTGAGATTTACAGTTTTCCTAGTGTAGATTTGTTTTTACCTATAACCCAGAAAAAGCCCCACATAAATATATTAGGTTTAGATCATCCGTCCCATAGCCCCCGACAAGCCATTGCATGATCTTTTCAGTTTTTGCTTTTTGAGTCTTTGTCTGCAATCTTCGTGTCGCGTGCCGGTCTTAGCGTCTAGATTCGTTAGTGTTTCGAGTTCTGGTCATAGTAGTTGCGTCGCCGCCGCACCATCTCCGCTTGCAGTCCTCGCCATATCACCGCCACCATATACTTCCGCCACATCTGCCATCAACTATTTGTTGAGCCCCTTTGGTTCCCATCATCATAGGGCCTTTCTTGATCTTTGTTTCTGAGTTTTTTCGGGTTTTAGATCTGTTTTCTTGGTCAATTTCGCGTTTTCCGTCGGAATCCTGATAGCAATCTAGCTGAATTTTTTTTTCTGGTCGCCCGACCATAGAGACCTCTGTGGTCTAGCGCCAAGGTAGATTCCCTGAAAAAAAAATTTCCTGTCGCCCGACCATAGAGACCTCTGTGGTCTAGCGCCAAGGCAGATTCCCCGAAAAAAGAAAAAAAAATTCTGGTCGCCCGACCATAGAGACCTCTGTGGTCTAGCGCCAAGGTAGATTCCCAAAAAAAATTGCGCCTTACCTTAGGTGGCTCTATCCTTCAGCGCCAGTTTCGCTGCCCCTTGCATCTTTTGCTGCGTCGTGACCTCGTTGGTGATTTAGGCTCGCGTCTCTAATACGATCTAGCCTAGGACCAGCACAGTACCTTCGTTGAGCGTTTTCTCAGTTTGCATCGCTGATTTGATTATTGTGCCACCATATCACTATACTTTGCCTTCCCAGAGCTCCACAGATTTCTCCACGCGCACTGTGTCGACACCTGGTACTCGCTTTGTGCAATCTCGGGGAGAAGCTGATCTTTGTTGGTTGCCATATCGCCTTCCTCCTGTTTGGTAAGAACTTGTAACAGCTTTGTATGTTGCTTGACGAATTGCGCGTGAACCACCATATTTGCGTAGCCTCTAGGCATATACACTTGTGCTTTTTAGGTACTAACCATGTCAGGAATTGAGGACCAAGCCATCGACCCAAGTACCATGACGACTACGGAGATGCATGTGCAACCATTTACAGGAGATCATGATGAGGTTATATCTTTACCAGTTTATGAGGGTAGATATAATACGGATGCTTATTTTGATTGGGAGTTTGAAGTCGATAATATTTTTGGATGCCATGATTTTTCTGAACATGAGAAAGTAAGAATTGCCGGCTAAACTTTTATTGATCTTGCTTCCATTTGGTGGGACTGGAATTATAAAGAAAATGTCGATAATAAACCTACTACTTGGGTAGATTTAAAATCTGTTTTGAGATGTAGATTTGTGCCTCTTTCTCATCAACGTGAAATGCTCCGCAAACTTGAACGATTAGAACAAGGTAGTAATACTGTGCATGTTTACTATCAGGAATTTAAATTTTACATGTACCGTTGTGATATAAAGGAATTTGAGGAAAGTACTAGAAACATGTTTTTTAATGGCTTGAACCCTGATATTAAGGTTATGTTTAAGTATATTCCTCATTCTACTATTGGTATATATGTTCGAGCTTGTGCTTTTGAGAAACACATACAGGAGAAAACGTTGGACCATTCCAACTCCTTCAAGTCATGCACACTCGCACCGGTTGTTTCTTCCAACGTTCCACACATGAATATTGTTGTGCGAGTCGCCCAGCCACAGACTTGTGACACGTCGCTGCGAACATCTTCTACGTTGGAGTCACAAGGTAACAATGAAGGTACTCATGTTGTCCCTCCACATGAGATTGGTGAATGCAAGGTTATCTTAAATATACCATGTGATGAGGTAGAAAATAATTTGGTCACACCACCTATATTAGAGGATTGTGCTGCTAATTTGATGTTATGTGATCAAACAACTCAGATAGATGATGGTTTAAGTGCACCTATTGTTGATTCTAATTCATGCATTGATATGAGTGTACCAACGGAGACTTTTGTTTCCAAGGATGACCATGTGTTAGGAAATTGTGGAACTGATATACCAACTATGTTGAGTACACCTACTGTACAAGTTAATTCTTCCATATCTATGAGTGTACAAACTGAAATTCTTGCTCCTGATAATGCACCTTGTGATTTGAAAGATGACTATAGTATGGATCATATAAAACTGGTTAGGAACAATGAAGTGTTGGCTAAGATTTCTCATGCTAATTCTTTGTTTTCTGTTGTGATGGATCCTCCTATGTCTTTATCACATGCTAGAAATAAGATTGCTGAACTCAAACATTTGAAGAGTGTTTATGCCCATGGTTATACGTTAAATTTAATTGGAGAGTATGGCGTAGACAATGAATTTTTGGTGAATAAAATTTGCATTACATGTGATGATGTTCCATATACTATTGGTTTGATGGGAAGTAAAATTCCACCTATGTTCAATCATTTTGATATGACCTCCAATAACGGTATAGACTTTATGCCAAATAGCTTGTTGCATGTTCGCTTATTTAAGCTAGCTGTAGCATGTAATTTGGAAATACTAAATTTTGGTTTACCACTATTGGGATGGTTTAATGATGAGCATTATAATTTGAAAGGAGTCAATATGTTCTTCACTTATATATGCAAACTGAGTTGTGATAAATGTGTAATGGGGACTAATGATCTTCTAAGCTACTATAATACTGGTATATGTACAAAACTAAATGGGAAACATGAAAGAGCTGTTAAAACGGATGACATATACATATATCATGCATATACCTTGTCTCTTTTGTTAGCATGTTTACAGAATAAACATCACCGAGGACGACTTTTCTTTCAAGAAAGGGAGGATGATGAGGACATGATTACCTCCGATTTGAAGGCATATTTTGGTGAAAAAGATGAGACTACGTCGAGGACGACTTCAATTCAAGTAGGGGAGGATGATAAGGACATCTCTATGATAGATACAACCAATACTCCTACAACCACATCTCAGGTACATTCGTTACTAGGAATCCTTCCTGATATATATGAGAATATGATGTTGCCTAAATCAAATATATTTATATTATTTAGGAATGGATCCAGCATGGACGCCAAGCATTGGATTAGGGACGTGCAAGGAGATGGCAGCAGACCTGCAAGGATTCAGGATGGCGTTGCAAGCGAGGATTTCAGAACACTGAAGCCAACATAGTGAAGCAATGATGCTTGGCTGAATTATACAAGTTACTCCATCATAAAATTCGTCCAAGGAGTTATTTATGGGGTTGTGTCACCTTATTTAATGTGCCAGGCCAGTGTATTTTCGGATTAGGTATTTTAGGGGATTTTAAGATGCCATATAAGTGGAGGAAGGCCCATTTAGGGGTATTTTTGGCCAACCCTAGTTGGTTGGACGAAAATCCCTTCACTTCCCCCATATATATCCCTCTGTAGCCGTCATTAGAACTTGGATTTTGATTAGATTAAAAGTTAGCCAATTGCTGCAACTTCGTGTACTTCTTTTGAGGCCAACGCCCAGAACAAGACCGACTATTCGGAATCCCACCATTATCAATCAAAGCTTTCATCTCTATTCGCAATATTCTGATTGCATCTTTAGTTCTTACTTGTTCTCGATTTCAGGTAGGAATTAAGACCCTCGCTGGTCAGGCTGATCGTGCTCCCGCAAGATCAGTAACTCCTGGAGATTGTCCTAGCGATTGCATTGGCGCACAAGCTTTGCACGTGTAGTCGGATCGTCAAGCACGAACTCCACCAACAAATCGAATTATCCCCATCTCGTCGAAAGATCGGACACCTTAGTTTTTTTTTGCAGCTAGACTGCTATCAGGATTCCGACGGAAAACGCGAAATTGACCAAGAAAACGGATCTAAAACCCGAAAAAACTCAGAAACGAAGATCAAGAAATACCCTACTATGATGGGAACCAAAGGGGCTCAACAAAGAGTTGATGGAAGATGTGGCGGAAGCATATGGTGGCGGTGATATGGTGAGGACTGCAAGAGGAGATGGTGCGGCGGCGACGTGACTATTATGACCAGAACTCGAAACTCTAACGACTCTAGAACACTAAGACCAGCACACGACACGACAATTGCAGACGAAGACTCAAAAAGCAAAAACTGAAAAGATCATGCAACGGCTTGGCAGGGGTTATGGGACGGATGATCTAAACCTAATATATTTTTGTGGGGCTTTTTCTGGGTTATAGGTAAAAGAAATCTACACTAGGAAAACTGTAAATCTCACCGAGCAACCTGGCTCTGATACCACTTGATAGGGCAAAGGTGTCCAATCTTTCGATGAGATGGGGATAAATCGATTTGTTGGTGGAGCTCGTGCTTGACGATCCGACTACACATGCAAAGCTCGTGCGCCAATGCAATCGCTAGGACAATCTCCGGGAGTTACTGATCCTGCGGGAGCACGATCAGCCTGACCAGCAAGGGTTTTAATTCCTACCTAAAATCGAGAACAAGTAAGAACTAAAGATGCAATCAGAATATTGCGAATAGAGATGAAAGCTTGATTGATAATGGTGGGATTCCGAATAGTCGGTCTTATTCTGGGCGTTGGCCTCAAAAGAAGTACATGAAGTTGCAGCAATTGGCTAACTTTTAATCTAATCAAAATCCAAGTTCTAATGACGGCTACAGAGGGATATATATGGGGGAAGTGAAGGGATTTTCGTCCAACCAGCTAGGTTTGGCCAAAAACACCCCTAAATGGGCCTTCCTCCACTTATAAGGCCTCTTAAAATCCCCTAAAATACCTAATCCGAAAATACATGGGCCTGGCCCATTAAATAAGGTGACGCAGCACCAGAAATAACTCTTTGGACGAATTTTATGATGGAGTAACTTGTATAATTCATCCAACCATCGTTGCTTCATTATGGTGGCTTCAATGTTCTGAAATCCTCGCTTGCAACGCCATCCTGAATCCTTGCAGGTTTGCTGCCATCTCCATGCACGTTCCTAATCCAATGCTTGGCGTCCATGCTAGCTACATTCCTAAATAATATAAATACATTTGATTTAGGCAGCATCATATTCTCATATATATCAGGAAGGATTCGTAGTAACGAATGTACCTGAGATGTGGTTGTAGGAGTATTGGTTGTATCTATCATAGAGATGTCCTCATCATCCTCCCCTACTTGAATTGAAGTCGTCCTCGACGTAGTCTCATCTTTTTCACCAAGATATGCCTTCAAATCGGAGGTAATCATGTCCTCATCATCGCTCTATCAGACATGAAGACGGACGTTAAGATGGACGTGAAGCTGGACATGGAGCTGGACATGAAGATATCTCATGGACGCGCGAGGGAGGAGCGGGAGGCATGCGCGAGAGGAGAAGTCGACGTCCAGGCCGGCCCAGCGCCCGGTTAGACCGGCCTCCAGATCGGCGCGCCCGGTCCCTGGCACGGTTGACCGGGCGGCAGACCGGATGCGTCGTACCAGGGCCAAACCGAACGAAGTTTTGCGAACTTTCCGGTTGCCGCCCGGTTGACCGGATGCCGGACCGGCCAGCCCGGTCCCAGGCCCGGTTGATCGGATTCCAGACCGGATTAGTCCGAGTCTGTCTCGACCAGGTCTATTCTGGGTCGGTTTTACTTGTATCTATCGACCAGAACTCGTCCTGGATGCCTATATAAGTGCCTTGGACGACCCCCTAGCTGCTTTAGAACACGTTTTAGATAAACCCTAGTCCTTTGTTGTTTGAACCGGACTGGCCGGTCCCAGACCCGGTCGACCGGCCCCCAGGCCGGCCGAGTCCGAGTCTGTCTTGACCAGATCTATTATGGGTCAGTTATTTTTGTATCTTTTCAACCAGAGGTCATCCCGGACGCCTATATAAGTGCCCAGGATGCCCCCCTAGCTGCTTTAGACCACGTTTAAGATAAACCCTAGTTCTTAGTTGATTGCTATGCAAAACTATTGAATCCCAACTCTCCAATTCGTTGCGATCTGGAGTTTTATGGTACTGAAAGTTTGTGTGATCTGTTGTTCCATTGGGGATTAGAAGATTGCAATCTACCGCTTCGTGGTTGGTGGCTACGTGCGCAAGTATGTGGAGTTGCGAATATCTTGCAGGGTTGAGAGCTGTTGCATTGGCGACAAGAATCAATAGAGAGACTTCGTCGGTGTCATACAAGTTATCCTCCTCATATCATCGATTTCATCCGCTGCTACCATCACATGTTCACCACCACCCGTCGCTTACTGAGAAGATCGAGCAACCCCATATCACTCCGAAGCAAGCTCGGTGAGAAAGGTACACAAAAGAAGAAAAAGTGTGACATATACATAGAAAAAAAAGCTTCTAAGCATAAAAAAAAAAGTGAAAAAAAGAGAAAAGAAAAGGAAATAGAAAAGAGTGTGTGTCCACCGATATCGTGAAGTGCAAAGCTTGTGACACCGAGCATATAGTTTTCGTTAGGACCATTTTTACCGCTTGCTCACTTCCTTGGTTGCGCTAACCCCATTGATCTTCTCGTGTGTGATTCTGTGTTTCCTTGACGTAGATCACCACTCTTGACATTTGACTTTGGATTTTACCCACATTTGACAATAGACTTTATCGTTGATCTTTTTCGTTTGCTATCCACCCCTTACCCACCACATATAGAGTTCTTAGCCTTATGTGTGTGCTTTGAGTGTGTGTGTGAGTAACCCCGATACATTTTGACTTTGCTCTTGACTTGAACCATTTTCCGATACTTTCTTGATAGGTGAGATACTTGTAGTTTTCCTTCCACCATACATATACACCTATCCTAGTGATTCATATACATGATGACCTCACAAGAACTGATGCGGGGTGGCCTTCGGTCACTCCCACACCAAGACCAACAAGTCCCCCAAGTGGACCAATGACGCGAGCCCGAGTTAAAGCTCTTCATGATGAGGTGAACTCGCTCCTCACCACCCTTGATCTTGGTACCCCTTTGGATGGATTGCTACCTCATGCCGACGTGCTATGTGTCATTAGGTACAAGGAGCATCAAGATCACGGAGAGGAGGACACACCATGGTCAAAGGGAGGAGAGGAGCAGCTGGACGTGAAGATGGACATGGAGCTGGACCGGAAGTCGCCCGAAGAGCACAACGAAGAGAAGTTGGCCGGCCGGTCCAGAACCCGGTCTGACCGGCCTCCTGACCGGGCCACCCGGTCCAGAATCCGGTCTGACCGGCCTCCTGACCGGGCCACCCGGTCCAAACCGGATTTTGCGCTTGTGACATCCGGGCACTATCCCGGGGCCTCGGAACCTCGTCCGGTTGCCGCCCGGTCCCAGGCCCGGTCTGGACCGGCCTGCCCGGTCCCAGGCCCGGTCTGACCGGCCTCCTGACCGGCCTGCACGACTTAAGTCGCCCAAATCGGCCCGAACTTGTTTCCTTCGTACCTTTTCGGCCCGTGACGCCTTGTAAGACTATATAAGCACCCTAGACGCCCCTTTACCTCTTTAGACTTGTTTTGAACTCAAACCTACCTTTGAGCTTAGTCTCCCTTGGGTATCATCCCTCTGTAATCAAGGCCATCCTTGTTGTTGATTTGGATATTGTTGAGTGAGATTCTAGTACAAGCTACTCTCTCTCCCTCACCAATCTCTTCTTCTCCAACACCAATCTCTCACCGGGAATTCTGCCGCGTGCCTCTTCCGGGTGATTCTATTGGCGTGGTCCATCGAGCGACGGGGGTAAGTATCGGGTGTATTGGGTTGGTGTGCGTGCGTGAGTCTCGGAGTTCCTCGTGTTCGTCGTGTTCTTCGTGTTCCTCGCGTTTTCCCATCTCCCCTCTTGGTTTCGAAGTCAATCCGCGAGATCGGGCCACACACGGGGTCTTAGACCTCATCATATGGTATCAGCAGCTCTTGGTTACCGCGGATTTGACCTCCCACCCACCCGATTTCGTTCCTAGAAAATTTTCCAAAAAAATCCCCAAAAATAGCCCTAAATTGCCTCTTGACCGATTTGTGATTTGGTTGCGTTTTGAGTGGTTTTGTTCCATGGATCTGGTGTTGTTGTGCTTGATCTACTATTTCCCCAACTTTGAGCCTCCGATTCCATCGTTTCCCTTCGTTTTGGTCGATTTGGAGTTGGTTTGGGGAAGAACAGGAGAGAGAAATCGCGCGATCCGGTTGAGCAGCCGGTCAACCGGGCTACAGACCGGCCGGGCCAGCCCAGAACCCGGTCGACCGGCCGTGCAACCGGCCAGGCCGGTCCAGGAGCCGGTCCAACCGGGCCCCAGACCGGGCGCAGCAACGCCCCCTCCTTCGACCTCGTTTTCCGGCGATCTACACCACCACCACCACCACCACCACCATCATCGCAGGTATAACTTGCAGCTTTCACCTTGTAACCCCTCTTCCTTTTGCGATTTATCCCATCGAGCATTGCTTGTCTAGTGTTGCGAGACATTGCACGTGGCCCCGCATTGTGAGGTGTGTGTGTCGCGTTGAGTAAGGCATCCAAGCAAACACTCGTGTGGCAAGATAGCAAAAGCGAGGCTAACGCTAACATAGTGCGTGAAAAAGCCCCAAAAACACAAAAAGAGTGCGCGTAGCACCATACATCCATACATCCATACATCCATACCCTCATACATACAAACGAGTGCAAGTGCCACCATATACAAAAGAGAAAAAGCTTTTAAGCAAAGAGAGATAGGAGAAGAGAGGCCGCGTGTGAATCTTGTTGTCTCTTCATTTGCAACCAAAGCTTTGGCTCTCCTTGTGTTAGTGTAACACCGAGCACTTATACATACACTTTTCCGCTCACTTTTGGTTGCACTAACCCCGCTTATCTCGTGTGTGTGTTCCACAACTTTTCCGTGTTTATAGTGATCTTCACATTGACATTTGGATTTTTGGACCTCACCCACTTTTAACAACATACTCGATCTTGGATTTGTCTTTTGGCTTTCCACAACACTCGCCTAACACCATATTTGCTAGCTTTTGCGTGTGGTTTTGCGTGTGTTCCCGATACACTTGATCTTGCTTTCGGTTTGGTGGATTGCCTCAATACTATCTTACCTTGGTAAGAGTGCGAGGTAGTCTCCTTCCACTAACATACACAACATAGTTCTTGTCTTTGCATCATGGATAGGAACGGAGATACCAATAGGGATGAAGAGATCCTCCGCAACACCGAGAGGTTGGCTACTCAACACAACCTATGGACGCAACGACAAGAGTTCAAGGAGCAACTCACCCTCTTCGAGACCCGCATCGATGAGCAATACGATGAGGTGGCTCACAACTTCTCCGCCGTGAACCAAGACTTGGCTCTTCTTCGTGAAGCTACGGACAACTTGAATGGCCAAATGGCGGCCAATGATGCCAACATGGAGCGGCGCATGGATAGCCTCGAGCGCGCCATCACCAACTTGGGTCGTCATCGTCGACACCGCTCTACTTCCTCTTCATCAAGCTCGCCACAAGATTACTATTCTCATGGTGGCCTTTCGTCCTCAAGCTCCTCTTCAAGGCATGAAGACCATCATCGACCTCATCGCCCACATGCTCGTCATGAAGACTCTCGCTCCAACTCTAGGCGTGGAGAAATACATCGCCATGCTCGTCCACATGAGCGTCCTCCACAAGACCAAGACCTTCAACAAGATCGTCACCAAGTGGATCGCCATGCCCACCATGGGCGTGATGGCCATCCCCAAGACCAAGATCCTCAAGATCAACCTCGGCGAGATCTCCATCGCCACCCTCGCCATGACCAACGTGGACGAGGAGAGCTACACCATGATCAAGATGAGAGACCCAACATTGAGCATCGTCCTCAACCGTGACAAGATCTTCAACCACATCATCACCGTGAACCAAGTGAAGCAAGCGTTCATCTTCAACGCCAACCCAATGCTATGGTTGGCCGTAGAAGACCTCCTATTCCTCCTCAAGCCGCAAGAGATGAAGTCGCCCCTCCTCGTAGAAGAACCTTGGAGGATGAAGAGAACATGTATGGCAAACTCAAGTTCAACATGCCCAAGTTCAAAGGTGAAGACGACGCCGAGGCCTACCTCTCATGGGCACTCAAGGTGGACAAGATCTTCCGCATCCACAACTACTCCGGTGCCAAGAAAGTGGCTATGGCATCACTCGAGTTTGAAGACTACGCCAACACTTGGTGGGAGCAAGTCCTCACTCTTCGAGAAGAAAAGGGTGAACCTCCTATTGACACTTGAGAAGACATGAAGAAAGAAATGCATGCTCGCTTTGTCCCAACGCACTACATGACCGACCTCTTCAACAAGCTCCAAAAGTTGAAGCAAGGCACCAAGACCGTTGAGGAGTTCTACAAGGAGATGGAGCTCACTATGATGCGAGCCAACATCCAAGAGTCCGAGGAACAAACCATTGCTCTCTTCTTCAATGGCCTTACTTACCCCATCAAGAGGATTGTCGAGTTCCAACCCTACTCCAACATGGTTGAGTTGGTCCACCAAGCATCGAAGGCCGAGCGCCAAGTGATTGAGGACATCAAGTACTCCAAGGCCAAGACCTATTTCTCCTCCAAGCTCGCTACATCGACTCCTCCTACTTCATCAAATCCTCATGCTACAAGTGCCAAGGCCGACGCATCCTCTACACCGTCCAAGAAACCGACTATCCAAAGTCGCATGAAGCAAACGGTCTCCTCCACCGCCTCCTCTAAGGCATCCACGGGACCCTCTAGTGTCACTTGCTTCAAATGTGGCACCCAAGGTCACAAATCGTTTGAGTGCAAGAACACCAAGGTTATGATCACTATGGAGAATGGTGACATCGAGACTCTTGATGGGGATGAATATGAAGCCCTTGTGCAAGCCGCCGTGGAAAGTGAAGAAGCTTATGAGCAAGAAAGTGGAGAAGATCCTCTCTTATGTGAGCATGACCCAAGCCCCTCACTTGTGGTCACAAGGGTGCTAACCACACAACCTCATGCTATGGAAGAACAACGTTGCAACATCTTCCAAACCCGTGCCGAAATTGGTGGAAAATCGATCAAGGTCATCATCGATGGTGGAAGTTGCCATAACCTTGCAAGCACCAAGTTGTGTGAGAAGCTCAACCTCACTCTCCGCAAGCATCCTCACCCTTACCATATCCAATGGTTGAGTGACAAGGGCAACGTCAAGATACAACATACCGTCACCGTCGTGTGTGGGTTTTGGTCGACTAACGATACCGAGAGAAAAATGATTTGTGTTGGGGTACTCACACAAAAACACGCGAAAGCTAGCAAATATGGTGGTAGGTTAGGATGGTGGAAAGCCAAATGATAAAATCCGAGATCAAGTGTATTGTTAAAAGTGGGTAAGTTCCAAAAATCAAATGTCCAAATGGTGATCACGGAAACGCGAAAGATGTGGAACACACACACGAGATGATTGGGGTAAGTGCAACCAAGGAATGAGCGGAAAACAAAAAGGTCTACAAAGACCGGCTCGGTGTCACACTAACACAAGGAGAGGCAAAGCTTTGGTTGCAAAGAAGAGACAACAAAATTCACACGCGGCCTCTCTTCTCTTCTCTCTTGCTTAAAAGCTTTTTACTCTTTTGTATTTGGTGGCACTTGCACTCTTTTGCTCTTTTTGTGCTTTTCCGGCTTTTATCACTCTTTGGTTGGGTTAGCCTTGCTTTTGCTATGTTTCCGCACGAGCTCTTTGCTTATAAGCTTTACTTCACAATACACACACAACCTCACAATCGGGGCCACGTGCAATGTCTCGCAACACTTGATAAGCAATGCTCGATAGGATAGGTCGCAAAAGGAAGAGGGGCTACAAGGTTGTGCAAGTTATACCTAGATGGTTTGTAGGAGGTGATGATCACTCAACTTGCGATGGTGGTGGTGGTGGGTGTCAAGGTACGTTTGAGGATCCGGGGTGCCGAGGTTGTCTTCGCGTTTGCGTCTTTGCTGCGGTGTTAGAGGATACAACAAAGGCACTCAAACCAGATACAAAACACAAGAGTGAAGTCGTGGTCGAAAGTGCAGGAAACGTAGATCAACCGTAGGAACACTAAATCAATGGACCAAAACCACTCAAAACGCAACAAAATCACAGATCCGACCAAAGAAAATTTAGGGCTATTTTTGGGGAATTTTTTGGAATTTTTTTTGAGGCGAAATTGGGTGGGTGGAGGGTCAAATCTGGGCTAACCAAGAGATGCTGATACCATTTGATGTGGCCTAAGGGCTAGGATGTTCCCAGATCCCACGAATTTGACCAAGTTTGTGGATGGAAGAGGTGGGAGAGGAAGAAGAACACAAGATCTAAACCAAAACACACACACCCAACACAAACCAGATTTACTCCATTGGTAGGTTAGACGAAGCCAATAGAACCACTTATTAGAGAGACCCTTGGGTTGAATCTAAGAAGTGGGAGATTGGTGATGGAGATCCAACTAGAACTTGGATGAGAGAGGTGGTAGCCTTGAATCATCCATGAAGAGCAGAAATCCCTCAAGAGTGCCTTGATATAAAGAACATAGTTCTAGGGAGACAAAGCTCAAGTAGTTTTAAGCCAAATCTTATCTAAACCCTAATTGAGGAGTGGGATGAGATACATATAGGTTCAGATTCATCCAGGGGTAAAAGGGGCATTACAAATAAGTATTTCTGGCCATAGATGATAAATAGACGGTCTGAATGAAGTCTACCCGGGTGGGGCCGGCAGTGCCGGCCTAGGTCACTGTCGCGTCTTCAGAAGGTTGGGTCGGCAGTGCCGGTGGCTTGAGGCCGGCAGTGCCGGGGTGAGCAGGCCGGCAGTGCCACCGGCCTGGGGCCGGCAATGCCGGGGTGTCGAGGGCGGCAGCTCCGGGTTGGTGAGGCCGAGAGTGCCGGTCCTGGGCGATGGCCTCCGGCTGAAGCTCTCCTTCTCCTTCTTCCTTGTCCAGCGTTAAGCCACCCATGACGTACTCCTCTTGAGGCTCATAACTAATGACACAAAGAACATTGGCATGAGGTAGCATTCCATCCAAAGTAGTTCCAAGATTGAGCGTCGAGAGGATTGAGATCACCGTTTCATGTAGGGCTTTCACCCGAGCTCGAGTCATAGGTCTGCTTGGGGAAGTAGTTGGCTTTGGTGTAGTGTTGTCCTTAGAGCATCTCCAACAGGCACGCTAAAAGCCCCGCGCGGCAAAAAAACCGCCGGTTTGCCGCGCGCGGGCGCTGCTCCAGCGGAGGCGGGAAAACGGCGCGCCGGCTAAATTTTTTGCCGCCCGTGCACTTTCGCGCTATCCCGCGCGGGAAATCTGCTGCGTGCGCTGCCGCGCGCGCTATAAACACGACACGCGCGTGATAACCCACAAGTATAGGGGATCGCAACAGTCTTCGAGGGAAGTAAAACCCAAATTTATTGATTCGACACAAGGGGAGGTAAAGAATACTTATAAGCCTTAACAATTGAGTTGTCAATTCAGCTGCACCTTGAAAAGCACTAGTAACAGGGGTGATGTGAAAGCAGCAGTAATATGCGAGCAATAGTAACAAGAATAACACGGCGGCGGTAACAAGAACACGTAGGCAATGGCACCGTAAAATAGTTGATACTACTTCCAATGACATATAGAACGAGTATATGATGATGAGAGATGGACCGGGGTTCCCAGCGATCTACACTAGTGGTAACTCTCCAATAACAAGTGACAAGTGTTGGGTGAACAAATTACAGTTGGGCAATTGATAGGATTGAAAGCATTAAGACAGAACATCAAGATTATTAATCATGTAGGCATGTTTTTCCGTATATAGTCATACGTGCTCGCAATGAGAAACTTGTACAACATCTTTTGTCCTACCAGCCGGTGGCAACCAGGCCTCAAGGGAATCTACTGGCTATTAAGGTACTCCTTTTAATAGAGCACCGGAGCAAAGCATTAACACTTGGTGAAAACATGTGATCCTCATACCTACGCCTTCCCCTCCAGTTGTCCCAATTTTTGTCACTTTGGGGCCTTTGGTTCCGGACATAGACATGTGCATACAACTTGTAGATACAATCTAAGCAATAATTATAGAGCTTAATCTAAGATCATGCCACTCGGGCCCTAGTGACAAGCATTAAGCATAACAAGATTGCAGCAACAATAACTTCACAAACTTTATAGATAGACTAATCATAATGTATCATCCATCGGATCCCAACAAACACAACACCGATTACATCAGATGGATCTCAATCATGTAAGGCAGCTCATGAGATCATTGTATTGAAGTACATGGGAGAGAGAGTACCAACTAGCTACTGCTAGAACCTGTAGTCCATGGGGGAACTACTCACGGAGCATGATGGAGGCGGTGGCGTCGATGGAGATGGCTTCCGGGGGCACTTCCCCGTCCCGGCAGGGTGCCGAAACAGAGACTTCTGTCCCCCGAATTGGAGTTTCGCGATGGCGGTGGTGCCCCTGGAGTCTTTCTGGAGTTTCGTCAATTCGTGTCGCGTTTTTAGGTCGAAAGGGCTTACATAGGCGAAGAGACGGAGTCGCAGGGGCCACGGGGCCTCCCCACAGTAGGGGGGCGCCCCCCCTTGGGTCGCGCCGCCCACACGTGTGGGGCCCCCAGGGCTCCCCTCTGGTCCCCCTTTGACTTTTTGGAAGGTTCCAGGAAAAATAAGATGTTGGGTCTTTGTTTCGTCGAATTCTGAGAATATTGCCCGAACAGCCTTTCTGGAACCAAAAACAACAGAAAACAGGAACTGGCACTGTGGCATCTTGTTAATAGGTTAGTTCCGGAAAACGCATAAAAACATTATAAAGTGTGAGCAAAACATGTAGGTATTGTCATAAAACAAGTATGGAACATCAGAAATTATGGATACGTTGGAGACGTATCAGCATCCCCAAGCTTAGTTCCTACTCGTCCTCGAGTAGGTAAACGATAAAAGATAATTTCTGAAGTGACATGCTACCAACATGATCTTAATCATACTATTGTAAAGCATATGAGATGAATGAAGTGACCCAAGGCAATGATCTATAGTTGCTAACAAATAGATAACATATAGCAAAACTTTTCATGAATAGTACTTTCAAGACAAGTATCAAAAGTCTTGCATAAGAGTTAACCCATAAAGCAATAGATTTAAAGTAAAAGCATCGAAGCAACACAAAGGAAGATATAAGTTTCAGCAGTTGCTTTCAACTTTCAAAATGCATATCTCATGGATAATTGTCAACACAAAGTAGAATAATAAGTGCAATAAGCAAGTATGTAAGAATCAATGCACAGTTGACACAAGTGTTTGCTTCTAAGATGGAAGGAAGTAGGTAAACTGACTCAACATAAAGTAAAAGATAGGCTCTTCGCAGAGGGAAGCAGGGATTAAATCATGTGCTAGAGCTTTCTAAGTTTTGAAATCATATAGAGAGCATAAAAGTAAAGTTTTGAGAGGTGTTTGTTGTTGTCAACGAATGGTAATGGGTACTCCAACTACCTCGCCAACCAGACTTTCAAGAGCGGCTCCCATGAAGGATGTTATTTCTACCAGCAAGGTAGATCATCCCTCTTCTCTTTTATTTACACACGTATTTTAGTTTTATTATGAGTGACACTCCCCCCCAACCTTTGCTTACACAAGCCATGGCTAACCGAATCCTCGGGTGCCTTCCATCAATCTCATACCATGGAGCAGTGTCTATTTGCAAAATTAAGTTGCTTACTGATGAATCAGAGCAAAACATGTGAAGAGAATTATTAATGAAGTTTGATTAATTGGGGCTGGGAACCCCGTTGCCAGCTCTTTTTGCAAAATTATTAGAATAGGGGATGTGCCACTAGTCCATTATGAAAGTCCGTCAAGAGTAAATGACAAGGTTGAAAGATAAACACCACATACTTCCTCATGAGCTATAAAACATTAACACAAATTGAGAAGCATTTTGAAGGTTTAAAGGTAGCACATGAAGTATTTACTTGGAATGGCAGGAAATACCACATAGTAGGTAGGTATGGTGGACACACATGGCATAGGTTTTGGCTCAAGGTTTTGGATGCACGAGAAGCATTTCCTCTCAGTACAAGGCTTTGGGCTAGCAAGGTTGTTTGAAGCAAACACAAGTATGAACCGGTACAGCAAAACTTACATAAGAACATATTGCAAGCATTATAAGACTCTACACTGTCTTCCTTGTTGCTCAAACACTTTTACCAGAAAATATCTAGACCTTAGAGAGACCAATCATGCAAATCAATTTCAACAAGCTCTACGGTAGTTCTCCACTAATAGGTTTAAACTACATGATGCAAGAACTTAATCATGATCTACTTGAAAGCTCAAAACAATTGCCAAGTATCAAATTATTCAATACAATATGAGGCATTTTCTGTTTCCAACCAAATAACAACAAGTGCAATAGCTTCCAACTTTTACCATTGAACATTAGAAATAAAACGAAGAACACAAGTGTTCATATGAAAAAGCGGAGCGTGTCTCTCTCCCAAACAAAGGATGCTAGGATCCGATCTTATTCAAACAAAAATAAAAGCACACAGACGCTCCAAGTAAAGCACATATGATGTGACCGAATAAAAATATAGTTTCAATAGAAGTGACCTGATAAATTGTTGATGAAGAAGGGGATGCCTTGGGCATCCCCAAACTTAGACGCTTGAGTCTTCTTGAAATATGCAGGGATGAACCACGGGGGCATCCCCAAGCTTAGACTTTTCACTCTTCTTGATCATATATCATCCTCCTCTCTTGACCCTTGAAAACTTCCTTCACACCAAACTTCTCATAAACTTCATTAGAGGGGTTAGTACTCAAAAAACTTTAATTCACTTTAGTCCTGTAGTGACACATTGCAAGTACTCAATAAAACATTAGCTACAGCTCTCCACGTCTAGAAAGCCTCACTTAAAGTCCACAAGAGACAATGCAAAAAACAGAGACAAAATCTGTCAAAACAGAACAGCCAGTAAACACAAATTTTTAAGAGGTACTTCCGTTGCTCAAATCAGAAAACTCAAAACTAATGAAAGTTGCGTACATATCTGAGGAACACGCACGTAAATTGGCAGATTTTTCTGAGTTATCTACAGAGAGCCCTGCCCAAATTCGTGACAGATAGAAATCTGTTTCTGCGCAGAAATCCAAATCTAGTATCAACTTCCTATTAGAGACTTCACTTGGCACAACATTGCAATAAAATAAAGATAAGGAGAGGTTGCTATAGTAGTAACAACTTCCAAGACACAACAAAACAGTAGCAAAATAAAGACATGGGTTATCTCCCAAGAAGTGCTTTCTTTATAGCCATTAAGATGGGCTCAACAATTTTAATAATGCTCACATGGAAAATAGAAAATGAAGCAAAAGAGAGCATCAAGAAGCAAATTCAAAATACATTTAAGTCTAACCCACTTCCTATGCATAGGAATCTTGTACACAAATAAATTCATGAAGAATAAAGTGACAAGCATAGGAAGATAAAACAAGAGTAACTTCAAAATTTTCAGCATATAGAGAGGTGTTTTAGTACCATGAAAATTTGTACAACCATATTTTCCTCTCTCATAATAATTTTCAGTAGCTTCATGAACAAACTCAACAATATAACTATCACATAAAGCATGCTTTTCATGATCCACAAACATATAATTTTTATCAAGCTCAAAAATAGTGGGATTAAAACTTTCAAACCCACTTTTATCAATAATATAACAAGATGATTGATCAATCTCAAGAGATATGGGACTCCTACATAAAGTCAAGAACTCTCCAATCCCATTTTCATTAGTAGTACAATTAGTATTATCAAGTAACATAGGACCATCATCTAGAGCTTTATCATAAACATTTGCCAAGCAACATTCTTTAGTACCATGCATTTCGACATCAAGCACAAACGAAGCATTATCATAAGATTTATCAAAATAGCATGGATTATCATAGATAACAGTAGCATAATTATTTTCACAAGTTTTACTCATAGGGAATATTTTAAGAGAATCCACAGGAACATAACATTCATCCTTCTTCAGTAAGCATGGAGGACAATCAAATAGTGTAAGAGATGAAGATTTACTCTCATTAGAAGGTTGGCATGGGTAGCTAATCAATTCTTCCTCCTTTTGTTCATCACTCTCCTCCTCTTTTTCATCCAATGAGCTTTCAGGTTCATCAATTTCCTCCTCCTTTTCATCCAATGAGCTTTCAGGTTCATCAATTTCTTCTTCCACAGGTTCCTGCAAATTGTGAGTGCATTCTTGTGCATTAATGAGTCTCTCTTTATAATCAATGATATAAGGATTATCACTGTAACTTCTATGCAAAAATTAAGGATAGAAGAGACATAATCTTTAAGGTCCTTACAAACAACACAAGTTTCATAATTCTTAACCATGAAGGATTCGATCTCAGAGGCTCCCATAAATAAAACAAATTGTTCTACCTCTTCGAACCCAAGATGAATATAGTTATTCCAATTGTAGTTCTTAATTAAAGCTTCCTCACTAAAGCAACATTGGAATTTCAGATGTTTAGTATCCTGTTGAGAGCAACAGTTTATATCATGGCGTTTAAGCAAAATTTTAGCAATTATATTCAATTTTTCTATCACAGTTCTCATGACTTTACCCGTTCTTGATTCTCTATAATTATTATATAATTCTACGAGCTCCAAATAGGTTGCGGGTTCTCCCATAACAGCAGTTTTTAATTTTTTGTTTTTTCAAATTTTTATGGATTTTTGGGTATATAGGAAAAGTAAAACAAGACAAAAAGAAACTAGACAAAAGTAAACTAAGTAAAATAATACTAGACAGAAATAAACTAAGCACAAATAAACTAGACAAAAGTAAACTAAGCAAAAATAAAATAAAATAAAATAAAAACAGAGAGAGAGGTAGAGTGTACTCCCCAGGTGAACTTATGAGTAGAGCTATGCCTCCCCGGCAACAGCGCCAGAAAATAGTCTTGATAACCCACAAGTATAGAGGATCGCAACAGTCTTCGAGGGAAGTAAAACCCAAATTTATTGATTCGACACAAGGGGAGGTAAAGAATACTTATAAGCCTTAACAACTGAGTTGTCAATTCATTTGCACACTGGAAAAGCACTAGTAACGGGGGTGATGTGAAAGCAGCGATAATATGAGAGCAATAGTAACAAGAATACAAAGAAATGTGTAACACGAATACGTAGGCAATGGCACCAGAAAATAGTTGATACTACTTCCAATGACATATAGAACGAGTATATGATGATGAGAGATGGACCGGGGTTCCCAGCGATCTACACTAGTGGTAACTCTCCAATAACAAGCGACAAGTGTTGGGTGAACAAATTACAGTTGGGCAATTGATAGGAATGAAAGCATTAAGACAGAACATCAAGATTATTAATCATGTAGGCATGTTTTCCGTATATAGTCATACGTGCTCGCAATGAGAAACTTGTACAACATCTTTTGTCCCACCAGCCGGTGGCAACCGGGCCTCAAGGGAATCTACTGGCTATTAAGGTACTCCTTTTAATAGAGCACCGGAGCAAAGCATTAACACTTGGTGAAAACATGTGATCCTCATACCTACGCCTTCCCCTCCAGTTGTCCCAATTTCTGTCACTTTGGGGCCTTTGGTTCCGGACATAGACATGTGCATACAACTTGTAGATACAATCTAAGCAATAATTATAGAGCTTAAATCTAAGATCATGCCACTCGGGCCCTAGTGACAAGCATTAAGCATAACAAGATTGCAGCAACAATAACTTCACAAACTTTATAGATAGACTAATCATAATGTATCATCCATCGGATCCCAACAAACACAACACCGATTACATCAGATGATCTCAATCATGTAAGGCAGCTCATGAGATCATTGTATTGAAGTACATGGGAGAGAGAGTACCAACTAGCTACTGATAGAACCCGTAGTCCATGGGGGAACTACTCACGGAGCATGATGGAGGCGGTGGCGTCGATGGAGATGGCTTCCGGGGGCACTTCCCCGTCCCGGCAGGGTGCCGGAACAGAGACTTCTGTCCCCCGAATTGGAGTTTCACGATGGCGGCGGCGCCCCTGGAGTCTTTTTGGAGTTTTGTCAATTCGTATCGCGTTTTTAGGTCGAAAGGGCTTATATAGGCGAAGAGACGGAGTCGGAGGGGCCACGGGGCCTCCCCACAGTAGGGGAGCGCGCCCCCTTGGGCCGCGCCGCCCACACGTGTGGGGCCCCCAGGGCTCCCCTCTGGTTCCCCTTTGACTTTCTGGAAGGTTCCGGGAAAAATAAGATGTTGGGTCTTTGTTTCGTCGAATTCCGAGAATATTGCCCGAACAGCCTTTCTGGAACCAAAAACAACAGAAAACAGGAACTGGCACTATGACATCTTGTTAATAGGTTAGTTCCGGAAAACGCATAAAAACATTATAAAGTGTGAGCAAAACATGTAGGTATTGTCATAAAACAAGCATGGAACATCAGAAATTATGGATACGTTAGAGACGTATCAGCGCGAAGCAGCCAACTGCCATTCCTCCCATGCGTCTTCGCCTCTGTCCGTCTCTCTCCCCGCCTCTCTCCCTCCCGCGCCGCTCCTCCTCCGGCTGTTCCGCCTCCACGCGCCGTCTTCCCCTCCGCCCCGGCGCGAAGATGCCTCCGCGTCGCCGCCCTCCCTCCGGCTACCACGGTGTTCAGGCGCGGCCGAGCGGCCGATTTGACGCGGAAATCCGTTCCGGCAAGGAGCTGATCCGCCTCGGCACCTTCGACACGGCGCACGAGGCGGCGCGGGCCTACGACGCCGTCGCGTGGCGGCTGGGCCGCTCCCGCCGCGCGATGAACTTCCACGATGTGTTCACGCGGGACCAGGCGGAGATGCTCGCGCCGCCGCCGCCGATGATCACGCGGGAGCAGCAGCGCCGACAGCGGGAGCTGGAGCAGCGCCTTCTCATCGCCGAGCGCGACGAGGCGCTTCCTTGAATGGGCGCGCTGCTTCCCGGAGGACGTCGCCGCCACGGCGGCCTTCTACGCGGAGAAGGGGCAGAAGGAGGAGCAGAAGGCGGCGGCGAAGGCGAAGAAAAAGGCTAGCCGCGACAAGCGCCGCGCCGAGTCCGCGGCGAGGGCCGCGAAGGCGGCGAGGAAGGAGGAGGAAAAGAAGAACGGCACAGGGCCGTCGACCATCGTCCTCTCCTCCTCCTCCTTCGAGTGGACGACGACGCTGGTGTCGGAGACGACTCCGAGCAGCTCGGACTTCGATTGGGAGTCGGACGAGTAGTTTGTGCCGCATTGTATCATTAAACTTTTAAATATATTCGTATTTTCGATCAAATTTTCATAGTTTGTTTGATTTAAATTTTGAAAAAAAACTGTCGGATTAGCAGTTTCTGCCGCGCGCTGCAAAATAGAGCCTCTGCTGGAGGTGCGTTTTTCGCACAGCAACGTGCGCTGCAAAATAGAACCTCTGCCGTGGGCAAATTCGCTAACACGCGCGCTAGCGGTATACAGCGCGCCGAATCGCGGGTTTACAGCACCAGATTATACCGCGCCTGTTGGGGCTACATCAGACTGAAATTTCCTTCGCGTTAATGCGGGAGTCGGGATGGGGTTCGCTCTCGCGAACCCGTAATTGGGGTTTGCGTGATGCACACTGGAAAAAAATCCGGGTGGAGACTCCATAGATGTCTCAACCAGAATTTTTTTTTCTCCTCTAAAACCTAAAATGACGGTTATTATGCGGATGGCTGGATGAGCGTATGCTACGGCTACGGTTGCTCTAAACCGAACAGGGCCTTGCGGCCCTTGCCCAGCCCGCAGGCAACCCCCAAAACACACTTTCTGAATCGGACGTGAGATCCGTCGATCCCCTTTGGTTGGACTTCATCCCGGGGTTAGGGTTCCGCCGTCGCTCTACGGAGTGGGCCAAGCCGGCGGAGATGGCTGGGAAGGGAGCCAAGGCGACGTCCGGAAAGGCGGCGGAGAAGGAAAAGGGGAAGAAGGCCCCCGCGTCCCGCTCGTCCCGCGGAGGTTCCCAGGTCAGCTCGATTGATGTGCTCTTCGCATCGTACGTGGGCTATAGATTTGGTTCAGGTTGCTGTTCTGATGTGCATTTTGTTTCCTGAAGGGCACGCTAGATTCATTTGATGATGTTGGTTGGAATTTTCGTTGTGATTTAGCAAAATAGATCTGGAGAAGTGCACGGTCTGTCTAGTTGCGTTCTGTGGATACAATGGTGCTAAAAGTTTCATTTCTTCTTTCGCAAATTGTGATTATTGGTAGGCTTTATTCTGACCGTTGAAATACTGTGTGCCACCTGCGAGGACGTTGTCACTAGGTTTGCAGTGGTCCAAAGATGGATGCCTCTGGTGCATTTTGTACTAATACACCGGTTTGCGGGTGTAGTGGGTCTCACACTTGCATCCATATTGTGATGGGGCCTAAGGCCACGTGGGTTGCCCGATCTCACGAATTGACCGAGGGAAAGGCGGGGGAGAGGAAGAACACGAAGAACACGATGAACACACGCAAACGCACACCAACCCGATACAATTCCGGTTTACTCCCGATAGCTCGAACCACTATCTCGATAGAATCTCTCTCGAGAGAGACACGAGGTAGAATCCCCGAAAGAAAGATCAGTATACGATTGGTAGAATCACACGAGTGAGACCGGTGGTAGAGTCACAAGTGTGAGAGACTAATCATATAAGGAGTGCCTTGATACAATAGATTTGATAATCTAAGGAGGGGCTTTTCCTAATCCCAAAGGGATGGTGGAGGCATGAGCCTAATTCTCTCAAGTTCATTCCTTATCCCTTGAAGGGGGGAGGGGGAAGCCTGTATATAGGGAGCCACTAAGGAGGGGTAGTTTAGGCGTACAAATAGCATAATGGGGGGTTGTATGGGCTGAGCTCAAGTGTTGGATGCACAGGTTAGAGGGCGGATCGTCCGGCCTTAGTGGGGGCGGATAATCCGGCCTAGCAGTCGTGCTTCTTGCACCTTCTCTTCTTGGCGACCTCGGACGCCTCTTCTTCCTTCTTCTCTTCCATGCCTCCGTGACCTCGGCCTTGAGTGTGGTTCTTGTCGTTGATGCACATGATGAAGCGAAGACCGTAGGTCGGGCTGCATCATATTGGTTGCTCTGGTGGCCTCAACTTTACTTGTTCTTTGCGGCCTATGGATTCTCCCCATGACTGGATGTCATATATAATAGCTCACACGTTTGTTCACCTTTATTTGCTCGAATTGATAGCAGATTAAATAATTTGGGATCACCTCGCTTTGATACTATGAGCCAAATGACTTGTATTCAACACTAGAAGATTCTCACATATTTGATAGTATGATCCATATGATTTTATATTTAACAAAATTATAACAAATTATTACTCTTCTCTAATGGATAATGTTGATGAAAAATAACTTGATGCTGTGTAGGAGCAGCCAGCTCCAAAGAAAGATGTTTATCAATTATTTGCTGAGAAGGTTAGGGATAACAAGCAACTGGAATCGAGATGGGCTATCATGCAAGAAACTCGTGTTGAGTATTTTCGTGGAAAAGATTTTACCACCTTCATCAAGACTCATCCAGAAGTTGGGGAAATTTTAGGGCCAGATAAATATATGGAAGCTGAAGAAATTGTTAACACTTTGCTGAGCAAAAACCTCGTAATAAGGTGTGACAGAGTTTGGAAAACTGTGAGACCAGGAAAGAAAAAGTTATCATCATGGCCTGCTCATTTGGAGATACATCAGGTAGGTCTGCTGCTCAGGAAGAATGTTATATGATATAACGTTAAGTTTTTTTTTCCTTTCTAATGTTGTGATTGGTGATTAATATGGCGGTCTACATTGTCTGTCGTTGAACGTATGGGTTCCTTGAGTATTTTTAGCCATTTATGTGTAGCAAATGTATCCCTTTCTTGCAATTTAATCAATGACCGCTACAGAATGGGTTGTTTTCAGAATGTTATTCTCTTTGGTGGGTTTGTTCTTTTGTCGAACTAAGCTTTATTTGTACTTGCAGGAACAAGTATTCACTGAAAATGATGGTTTTTATGCTTGGATGTTTCTCAAAAGACGGACCTTGTGGCAGACAATTCTTTCATTTGTTTGGCCTCTTTTCGCATTGGCAGTGTGCTTATTTCCAATTTATCCATACCAATGCAAGATTGTGGTACTGTACTCATGCGCTGGAGCTTTACTGTTCATCGTATCCCTGCTTTTATGTAAGGTTCTATCCCCAAATCTATCTCATGCACCCTATATTTTGACTCTGTTTAGTGGCAGCTAACCCTTGCATTCTGAGTTGCATATATTGCTTTTATGCATTAAAATTGCACATTCTGCATGTTGCCGTTATGAAAGTTATGCCATCGTTTAGTATTTTTGTAAAAGCAGAGTCTTGTATATCCCTTTTATAGATGGTTACATTACAATTGTAGTATCTAAGGGCATGTTCGGGACTTGTCCAGTTTCTCCAAATCCGCAGATTCTGCTCCACGAACGTGAATCTGGCGTCTTGTTCAGAGCTCAAAACGTTTGGCATAGCTTCGATGGTTTTGGATGGGCTTGCGGACCATTTAGCCGTGGTGGCCCATTGGGAAGGGAGTCGACCAACATCTTGCAGCCCATACAGACCAAGTTAACAACACTTCCCAGCAGATCTGGAAGAATCTGGCTGGCGGCCAACAATTCATGAAATTGGACCAGGGAATCGATCTGAGGCAGCAGGTAGGGGGCGCTGCTGATTGATGGGATCTGTTGGATGAGGCGGTCGCGGCTTGAGCTAGAGCGGGGCTCGAGGTGAGGACGCCGGGATGGGGGACTGGCAGGGAGGATGACCTGCTGGGGTGGTCGTGGCTGTCGTGGTTGGGGTGGCTGGCTAGGAAGGTCCAGTGGCTATGGGGCGGTGATAGGCCTCTGATGGGATCTGGAGGGAGTTGTGGGCGAGCAAGGGGGTCTTGGGCGAGCGAGGGGAAACAGAGAAGCTTTGGGATTGACGCGTTTTTCACTTCGTGGTGGCATTCCTTTGTAATTTTGGGCTGCTCCACGTTTAGCTAATCCGGGAATTTTCAAAAGCGTGATTTTTTTTGAATAATACATTGTTCTTCGAAAATTTCACGAATAATACTTGTTTTTGAACTTTTCCAAAAAATTTCACGCTTATTGCAGAACAAGTCGGGAAAGCCTAACCTTTGGGGAAAGGCTAACCTGACATGTACCTTTTGGGAAAGGCTAACCCGACAGGTCCTGGCTTTTCGGGAAAGCCCAACCCGACAGGGGCCTTTTGGGGAAAGTGCGCCAACCAGAGCTGCCAGCCGACCAGGCCTTTAGAAATCCTCCTTTCGGGAAAGCCTAACCCGACGAGGCCCAATCGGGGTACGCTTCCCTGATGCAGTATTACTTTTGAAAAAGTTCAAAATCGAGTATTATACTCCCTCCGTTCCAAAAAAAGCATCTTTTTTCTAGATTCGGATGTACCTATAGCTAAAACATGTCTATGTACCTCCGTATGTAGACAAAGTTGAGAAGCCTTTTTAGGAACGGAGGGAGTATGTGAAATTAACGAAAAAAATTATTAAAAAAAATTCGCTTTGCAAAAGAGGTGCTCCGATTTTTGTACATCAAATTGATTCAGCTTCTCGGATCTAGCTCCATGGAGTTTGGCTGTTTGGTGCTGCTCCGCGGTGGAGCATAGAGAAGCTGGAAGCCAGGAATTTGCCGAACACGCCCTAATATTAATTTTGCATGCTGCTTGCGAACCTATAAGATGTCAATAGTGGCACCGTTGATAGTAGAACTAATTGTCCCTATGAGCAGTGTCTGCTGCACTTATATGATCCAGAACTGCAAAGTCGACAGCGCCAATAATATGTACCTTGAAGATGACATAATTGCCATGTTTTGGAAAAAGAAATAGATATTTAGCTGACACCTGTTCACCTACCACTTGCATTTCAGTTCCTATTGGATGGTAACTTCTCCCATTGATTTCAAGTTAACAAAAAACTGATTCTTTCTATTTAAACTGGGAAATTCAGTCTTCTAATAACTTTTCTCAAGTTATCTATACAAATCCAGTTGCATGCATGATAATGATTGTTAAAAGTGATATCTTTTGACAGATCTCACCATCTAATACAATATACTGAGGTAGTCACAGCTAAGTTAGCCTGGCATAGTTTAAATTAGCTAAATTATTCCTTCCATCTAATGTCTTAGCTAAATTATTCCTTCCATCTAATGTCTGTCCAACACTATAAATGAAAGTTACTATGAACTATATATGCTCACATAAATTTCCACCCCAACCAAGGTTTAAAATAGCGCGCTATTTATCCACCTCCATAGGTTTAAAATAGCGCGCTATTTTTTAGTTAATAGCGCTCTATAGCATATCTGGACAGTCCACGCTAAATTTAAGTATTTTTTCTCGCTATGACGCTATTTGCGAAATAACATGCTATATCGCGCTAAAATGTCATATTGTTGGCGCACTATTTTTTCCAGCCCACTTGCACAAGGATCTGATTTTTCCTCCTTAAGAAAACAAGAAATTGTTTTCTAAATCGGAAGATAATATTGTTAATACTGATGAATTCTTAATAAATAATTTATACTATGTTGTTGTCTCGTGGAGTGTTGATGTTAGGCTTCTAATAAATTGGAGAACTATTTTTGTAAGTGGTTATGTATTCATAAATCTGTCACTTTTGGACGAAAATCCTCTATTTTTAGACTATATGTATATTTTCAAAATGCTATTTGAAATATAGCACGCTATTACCACGATATAGCGTTCATACCGTTTGGAGGAAGCTGCCACTATTTTGTTTAGCACGCTATTTTAAACAACTTTCCATTTCCCACAACTGTCGCTGCCCTAAGGGCAGTGCACTTCCTCAAAAAACACTGTAAAGCTGAGATTAATAGCTTGTGCCCATAACTTCTTCCTGGCAGACACTATTCTAAAAGACTTCTACCTACCCAAGGTGCTGCCTAGCCCTGACTAAATGCTACACATGATCCTGCCGCGTGACTACTACTGCCTTGTGCCTTTTCAAATACTGCTGGCAGGTTCATAGTGGTTTCGGAAACCAAGTTGTTACCTTGTCTCCTTACGATTAGTTTTCGTCTTTTGTATTGTATATGTTAAAGTTGGAAGTCCTCATCTTCACATGCAATATGTCATTTTCTTACTTTCCTTAGCGATAACATAGAAAATTAGGCTCTAGGAATTGTTTGAGCGTTGCAGTTTCAGTAATACATTCACATATGCATCTTAGTGCAATACTCCCTCGTTGCCACAGTGTTGTGCATATTAGATCTTTAAAAAGTCAAACGATGTTAATTTTGACCAAGTTTTTTGATTAAAATATCTACATCTACCATACCAGATGTATACCACATGAAAATATACATCATGTGGAATTCAAAGGTATTGATTTGGTATTCTAGATATTGATATTTTTCCTACATAGTTGGTCAAACTTTACATCGTTTGACTTTTAAAAATTCTAATACGCACTACATTTTAGCAAGGAGGGAGTATCATTTACAAGCCTGCTTTTACTACTTACTGATCTCAATGCTGCTTTTATTGCCACACTGTTTTATATGTTGCATGATTTCCCCACAAACCATTTGCATTCTTTTGTTAGATGCTTTAACTTGGCAATGGTGATGTCTTGCTTACATGTATGTTCAATGGAATCGCAGTAAGAGCTGCCATATTTGGCATTCTGTGGGTTCTTCTTGGAAAACGTGTGTGGTTCTTCCCCAATATAAATGCAGAGGAGACTACATTTAGAGAACTCCTTCGGTTTTGGCCTGACAAGGACGAGGGAGAGCGACCAAAGTGGACATCAAGACTTTTCTATGCTACTGTTACTGTATTGGTGATATTGCTGCTTAGACACCATGCTCCAGATGAAGCAGCTAGGGCCAGGTAAATATTTTTCTACGATACATTTTCCTATCTCATGCCTCATAGTGTCTCCTGAGTGACACAGTCAGTCATAGAAGTGCTATATCAAACACGAGTCCAGTGCATTCAACAAATTATTCCAGCCACCTGCCTTCCATTTGTTTTGGCACGTAGTTTACTTATCACGGTATCTCCTATGTAATTCTTATTCTGACTGAACACAATTATTTTTCGAATTGGATCAATCACATTTGGTTTGCACAGTGTTCGGTCATTGCATTTAAGTGGATTTTGTCTTACTAGAAGCTGACTCGATCCTACCTTGAAGTGATGATGGGTAGCAAATTTGTATTAGTTGGTTTGCTCTCTCTTTTGTGTATTGATCAGAAAATACAACTTATGTCTGATGACATTATAGGATGTCTGCAAAACTGCATTTTTTTGTCCCTTGCAAGTGGAAAAACTATTAGTTAGGTATGTTATTGGTGCACAAGATTGCCTGTCAAGGCAAGGGTGTGGGTTTATCGTTTTTCTGCTAAACTCAGCTTTGGTAAATCTGTCGAATCATTTAATGGCCACACGTCTTGCCTGGGCATATCTGTTAGTATGCTTGTCAGGAAGGACGTCTGGTAATGAATGGTATGAAATTCAGATGCATGTTCTGTTTTAGTTCAGTAACCTATTTTATTTTCCTTATTGTCAGGTACCAAAAGAAGGTTTCTAATATAATTGATGATGTCCTTGAGTGGTCCCCAAAATTAGCACTTTCTGGCATGATGGACAAACACGCTGAGGATAATGCAACAGAAACTGGCAGTTACAGCCATGCCCCTACGACTACCGAAGAGAAAACTATAGCTGCAGCCGAGGGCGTGGATGCAGATGAAACCCAAGATAGTGGCGTGGATGCAGATGAAACCCAAGATAGAGCTGATCATGCTGATGACATGAGAACAAGATCTAGTGAAGCATAAACCCTATGCAACTTCTAAATTTCATGAGCTACAGTACTTTTTGGGAATACTCCCTGGGGTTTTTATCTGCAGATTATACAGATATAGGTTACTGAGAAATTCAGGTACTCATGTTTTGACCATGTTTCGTTCATATATTGCGACCCACCGGCTTTACTATTAAAGCAGGGTTGTCAGTTCCTAAAGCACATTTTCAAAGCGCGGGTCTGTTTTTCAAATGTTAGTATTTCACTTGACAGTAGATTAGTGTTACTATTTCAGGTAGCTTATATCTTTCAAATGTATTTTCTCTGGCCACCAGCTGAAGTCGCTGATCGCCTGATCCCCTTGGGCCAAAAGATGTTTGACGGATTGCATCGCCTTTTGGTTCATAGGAGCCGTGATGAAAAACAAAAGAAAATTGAGTAAAATGCACTCATGGTATGTGAACTTGGAGTGCAAGATCGATACGGTCACTGAGCTTGTGAATAAGCTAGGTAACAAAATACGTTTTAGCTTTTCATCTAGGTCACTGGCTCATTCATAAGAGTCGTACTTGCTGATGTGGCATACCTTGACTAGTCTTCGGCGATGATTTTTTTTACAGAAAACCCCTTCACAAAAACATCTGGCAGATGCCCCTAGGCCCACCTGGCAACCTCGTCCTCTACTGCCCAACCTCGCGCTGTCCTTGAAACCCACGCCGTGCACCAAAGCGTGCTGTTTGGGGATGTTGTTGCTTCATGTCGCGTTTGGGACGCGTCGCTACCAAGCCATGTCCCCAAAACAGGAATCTAGTATTTTCAAAATTGAATCGAAAACGAATTCATTCAATTTTGTTATATTACATGGATTTAAATGAAATTTGATGAAATTTAAATTAAAACTAATCTAGTAGTATTTGCGGTGCCAAGAGGGGTCCTAGTACTGGTGGAAGTTGTACATGTTGTCGTCGACGACGTCCTGCTTTTCGTCGACAGGTTCGTCTTTCACCACGCCACTGGCGTCGCCATCGATGAGCTCCTCCTTCACCGCACCGTTGAGCCTAGCTTCGCCGCCGTGGGTGAGATGGACGAGCGGCATTTCGGCGCCGCGGATGGACATGGCGATCGCCTAGTCAATGTTGCTCCTCCAGGCGCCCGTGTCGTACATCGCCCACGTCTCCGCCACCGTGAGGCTGCCGCGCTCGAAGCCGTTCGCGGCGAGCATGCTCTTGCGGGACGACGACATTGCAAGAACAAGGAAGGTGCATGAAGGAAGGAGGCGCTATCGAGAGCGGCACAACAAGAATGGAATGTGGAAGGGACGCGAAGGTAGGAGGGGACGACTCTTTATACAACGGCGGCAGGCGAAGCGGCAGCGGGGAGCGATGGCCGTAATAACGCCGGCGCGGATGGCCACGTGGCCATGCGCGACGAGACGTGACGCGTTTTCACGTTCTGTCCAGCTCGCCCGAAGTTTCCCCTGTATAGTGGGGACGACCGGGGGATCTGATACTGTATTTGATATGGGTTGGCCCGATCTTCTCACTAAGCAACTGATGAGATCTGAGATCTAGGGGTTGGCCCGATCTCGCGATTTGACCCCAAAATCCAAGGGAAGAGGTGGGAGAACGCGAGGAGCACGAAGAACACGAAGAACGCCGGTACTCACGCACACACACAACCCGATACACCCGATACTTACCCCCGTGGCTCGATGGACCACGCCAATAGAATCACCCGGAAGAGGCACGCGGCAGAATTCCCGGTGAGAGATTGGTGTTGGAGAAGAAGAGATTGGTGAGGGAGAGAGAGTAGCTTGTACTAGAATCTCACTCAACAATATCCAAATCAACAACAAGGATGCCTTGATTACAAAGGGATGCTAACCCTAGGGAGACAAAGCTCAAAGTAGTGTTTAAGCTCAATTCAAGTCTAAGGGGTAAAGGAGGGGTCCAGGTTACTTATATAGGCCTACATGGCCAGCAAGGCGAAAAGGTACACAAGTGGATAACTTAGGCAGTTTGGTGAGTCATCCCCGTCGGATCCGGTCTGGGGCCGGTCAGACCGGGCCTGTGACCGGGTGGTCCGGTCATGGGGCCGGTCGACCGGGCGCCAACCGGAAACCTCGCAAGTTTCCGTCCGGTTGCTTCCCGGTACGAGGCTGGTCAGGACCGAGGGAAATCCGGTCGGGCGCCCGGTTGACCGGGCCTGGGACCGGATGGTCTGGTCGTGGGGCCGGTCCGACCGGGTCCTGGGCCGGCCATCTTCCTCTTCTTCCTTTGTGCGCTTCGAGTGTCGTCGGGTCTAGCTTCGTGCTCATCTCCAAGTCCCGCTGCTCCTCTCCTTCCCTTGACCATGGCGTATCCTCCTCTCCGGGGTCTTGATGCGCCTTGTACCTAATGACACAAAGCACATCGGCATGAGGTAGCATTCCATCCAAAGGGGTACCGAGATCAAGGGTGGTGAGGAGCGAGTTCACCTCATCGTGTAGCGCTTTAACCCGAGCTCGCGTCATCGGTCCACTTGGGGGACTTGTTGGTCTTGGTGTGGAGGTGTCCGAAGGCCACCCCGCACCATCTCCCCCCTTGGGAAAGAGTCGTCCTCGACTCGTGTGCCTCCTCATCTTCATGATATGGCGATAAGTCCGCAACGTTGAACGTGTTGCTCACCAAGTACTTGGAGGTTGGGATGTCGATGACGTAGGCGTTGTTGTTGATGCGTTTGAGGACCATGAAGGGACCATCTCCTCTTGGCTTGAGCTTTGAGTTGCGTTCATGGGGGAACCTTTCCTTCCGGAGGTGGATCCAAACGAGGTCGCCTTCTTCAAATATGCGTTCCTTCTTCTTGGCGTTGAGGCGGGTAGCTTGACGAAGCACATGTTCTTTAATGGTTTCTCTTGTTTCTTCATGTAGTTTCTTCATAGCGGCGGTGCGCTTGTCGAAGTCCATGTTCGTCCGCTCATGAAGGGGAAGTGGTAGTATGTCGAGGGCCGTGGGAGGTTCGAAGCCGTAGACGACCATGAAGGGACTCCTTGATGTTGTCGAGTGCTTGGCGCGGTTGTAGGCGAACTCCGCGTGTGGGAGGCACTCCTCCCATGACTTCAAGTTTTTCTTCACTAGGATGCGTAGGAGAGTTGAGAGGCTTCGATTGACCACTTCCGTTTGTCCGTCCGTCCGTTTGCGGGTGCGAGGATGATGAGAACAAGAGCTTCACTCCAAACTTTGCCATGAGCGACTTCCATAGATAGCTCATGAACTTGACGTCTCGATCCGACACAATGCTTGCCGGTATTCCGTGTAGGCGAACAATTTCCCTGAAAAACAATGAAGCAATGTGTGAAGCATCGTCGCTCTTATGGCAAGGTATGAAATGAGCCATCTTAGAGAATCTATCCACTACCACAAATATGGAATCATGACCATGCTTAGTGCGAGGCAATCCTAGGATGAAATCCATGCTAATATCCGACCAAGGAGCATGAGGAATAGGCAATGGTGTATAAAGGCCATCAGGGTTGGAGGTAGACTTAGCTTGTAAGCAAGTTGTGCACCGGCGGCAAAGGCGTTCCACGTCGCGGTACATTCTTGGCCAATAGTAGTGGGTTGAGAGCATGGCATATGTCTTCTCTCGTCCAAAGTGTCCCATAAGACCACCTCCATGTGACTCTTGCAAAAGCAACTTTCGAAGAGAAGACTCGGGAATGCAAATCTTGTTAGCTTTAAACAAGTAGCCATCATGCAAATAGAAATCATCCACTCCTCTTTGAACGGAACACTTCTCAAATATCGGTGCAAAGAAAGAATCGGAAGGATAGAGTTCTTTGATCTATTAAAGTCCCAAAACATGAAAATCCAAGCGAGTAAGCAAAAGGGTGTTTTTGCGGGAAAGAGCATCCGCCACTACATTGTCCTTGCCCTTCTTGTATTTGATTACATATGGGAAGGACTCAATGAACTCGACCCATTTTGCATGTCGTTTGTTCAAGTTGTGTTGGCTTTTCAAATACTTCAAATATTCATGGTCGGAATGAATGATAAACTCTTTTGGCCAAAGATAGTGTTGCCAAACTTCAAGAAAACGAACCAAAGCGTAGAGCTCCTTGTCATAAATAGGATAATTGAGGCGTGCGTCATCGAACTTCTCACTATAATATGCCACGGGTTTGCCCTCTTGCATAAGAACGCCACCAATACCAAGTCCACTCGCATCACATTCAATCTCAAATGTTTTTGCAAAATTTGGAAGCACAAGGGGAGCTTCGGTAAGGCGTTTCTTCAACTCATCAAAAGCATTTTGTTGGGCCTTGTCCCAAACAAACGGAACATTCTTTTTGGTAAGCTCATTCAAAGGGAAAGCAATGGTGCTAAAATCTTTCACAAAGCGGCGGTAGAACCCGGCAAGTCCATGAAAACTTCGGACTTGACCAACATTTATAGGAGTAGGCCAATTGTGGATGGCCTCCACCTTGGAAGAATCAACTTCAAACCCATTAGCGGAAACCACAAATCCAAGGAAAACCAACTTGTTTTGAGCAAAGGTGCACTTGGGGAGGTTAGCATAAAGCTTCTCAAGACGCAAGATTCATAAGACCTCTATCACATGTTGCACATGGTCCTCGAGATTTTTGCTATAAATGAGAATATCATCAAAATAGACAACCACACTCTTGCCAATGAGAGGACGCAAGATGTGATTCATAAGACGCATAAAAGTGGATGGAGCATTGGAAAGACCAAAAGGCATAACGAGCCATTCATAGAGACCAAGCTTGGTCTTGAATGCCGTTTTCCATTCATCACCAATGGCCATGCGAATTTGGTGGTAGCCACTACGCAAATCGACTTTAGAGAAAATCGTGGCACCACTTAACTCATCAAGCATGTCATCTAAACGCGGAATGGGATGGCGGTAACGAACGGTAATGGCATTGATGGGGCGACAATCCATACACATTCGTTGCGTCTCATCCGGTTTAGGTACAAGAATCACGGGAACCGCACAAGGACTAAGGCTTTCGCGAACGTACCCTTGGCGAGGAGATCTTGAATTTGGCGTTGGATCTCCTTTGTGTCTTTGGGGTTGGTGCGGTAGGCGGCACGGTTTGGAAGCGGAGCGCCGGGTATGAGGTCGATGCGGTGTTCTATGCCTCGAAGTGGTGGAAGTCCATGAGGGAGCTCGTCGGGGAAGACGTCTTGAAACTCCTTCAAAAGAGACAACAAAGACGAAGGAATGTTGGTTAAGTCGTTAGTCGCCGACGATGGTCCCTTGCAAATGAGCACATAGTGCAATATAGTGGATGGGTTCTCTTGGACCTCTCTCCAGTCACTTTTGGTGGCTAGTAGGACACTCTTTGTCTCGCTCATATATGGCTTATGGTGGGTCGCTCCCTCTCCTCTCATCTCACTATGGTGGGTGCGGAGTTGTGCCCTCGC
Source organism: Lolium perenne (assembly GCF_019359855.2). NCBI lineage: Eukaryota > Viridiplantae > Streptophyta > Magnoliopsida > Poales > Poaceae > Lolium > Lolium perenne. The sequence goes on from NC_067245.2 coordinate 134,511,338, forward strand.
TAAAGCCTTCGCATTATCCGCGATGATTTGGCTAGGAGTCATCGGGCGTAACTCAAACTTCTTGTCCTTGACCTTGAAGGTGTATGCATTGGAGTGTCCATCATGTATAGCCTTCTTGTCAAATTGCCAAGGGCGGCCAAGCAACATGTGGCACACCGTCATGGGCACCACGTCACACTCAATAGTGTCCTCATAAGGTCCAATCTTGAAGGTGACGGTGACGGTATGTTGTATCTTGACGTTGCCCTTGTCACTCAACCATTGGATATGGTAAGGATGAGGATGTTTGCGGAGGGTGAGGTTGAGCTTCCCACACAATTCGGTGCTTGCAAGGTTATGGCAACTTCCTCCATCGATGATGACCTTGATCGACTTGCCACCAATACCGGCACAGGTTTGGAAGATGTTGCACCGTTGGTCTTCCATTGCTTGAGGTTGAGTTGTTAGCACCCTTGTGACCACAAGTGAGGGACTTGGGTCATGCTCACATAAGAGAGGGTCTTCTCCACTTTCTTCCTCATGCTTCTTCACTTTCAACGGCGGCTTGCACAAGGGCCTCATATTCATCCTCATTTAGCGTCTCAATGTCACCGTTCTCCATAGTGATCATGACCTTGGTATTCTTGCACTCAAACGATTTGTGGCCTTGGGTGCCACACTTGAAACAAGTGACATTAGAGGGTCCCGTAGATGCCTTAGAGGAGGCGGTGGAAGACACCGTTTGCTTCATGCGACTTTGGGTAGTCGTTTGCTTGGATGGTGTAGAGGACACGGCGGGCTTGACACTTGGTGGAGGAGTTGATGTAGCGAGCTTGGAGGCGAAGTATGACTTGGACTTGGAGTACTTGATGTCCTCAATCACTTGGCGCTCGGCCTTCGATGCTTGGTGGACCAACTCAACCATGTTGGAGTATGGTTGGAACTCCACAATCCTCTTGATGGGGTAGTTGAGGCCATTGAAGAAACGAGCAATGGTTTGGCTCTCGTATTCTTGGATGTTGGCTCGCATCATAGTTAGCTCCATCTCCTTGAAGAACTGATGTAGCCCCGGTCACCGACGTCGCTACACCAAGACCAACAAGTCCCCCAAGTGGACCGATGACACGAGCCCGAGTCAAAGCTCTACATGATGAGGTGAACTCGCTCCTCACCACCCTTGATCTTGGTACCCCTTTGGATGGATTGCTACCTCATGCCGACGTGTTATGTGTCATTAGGTACAAGGAGCATCAAGGTCACCAAGAGGAGGACACACCGTGGTCAAAGGGAGGAGAGGAGCAGCTGGACATGAAGATGGACGTGAAGATGGACATGGAGCTGGACCGGAAGTCGCCCGAAGAGCGCAAGGAAGAGAAGAAGGACGACACTGTCCCGAACCGGTCGACCGGCTCCACTGGCCAAGGCCACCCGGTCGACCGGCCCCTGACCAGGCGCCGGTCCAAACCGGATTTGCGCTCGTGCCATCCGGGCAACATCCCGGGGCCTCGGAACCTCGTCCGGTTGCCGCCCGGTCACGGCCCGGTCTGGACTGCCTGCCGGTCACAGGCCCGGTCTGGACCGGCTCCCTGACCGGCCTGCGTAACTTAAGTCGCCCAATCGGCCCGAACTTGTTTCCTTCGTACCTTTTCGGCCTGTGACGCCTTGTAAGACTATATAAGCACCCCAGACGCCCCTTTAGCTCTTTAGACTTGTTTTGAACTCAAACCTAACTTTGAGCTTAGTCTCCCTTGGGTATCATCCCTCTGTAATCAAGGCCATCCTTGTTGTTGATTGGGATATTGTTGAGTGAGATTCTAGTACAAGCTACTCTCTCTCCCTCACCAATCTCTTTTTCTCCAACACCAATCTCTCACCGGGAATTCTGCCGCGTGCCTCTTCCGGGTGATTCTATTGGCGTGGTCCATCGAGCCACGGGGGTAAGTATCGGGTGTATCGGGTTGGTGTGCGTGCGTGAGTCTCGGAGTTCCTCGTGTTCGTCGTGTTCTTCGTGTTCCCCGCGTTTTCCCATCTCCCCTCTTGGTTTCGAAGTCAATCCACGAGATCGGGCCACACACGGGGTCTTAGACCTCATCATACGGTATCAGCAGCTCTTGGTTACCGCGGATTTGACCTTCCACCCACTCGATTTCGTCCCTAGAAAATTTTCCAAAAAAATCCCCAAAAAAAGCCCCAAATTGCCTCTTGACCGATCTGTGATTTGGTTGCGTTTTGAGTGGTTTTGGTCCGTGGATCTGGTGTTGTTGTGCTTGATCTACTATTTCCCCAACTTTTAGCCTCCAATTCCATCGTTTCCCTTCGATTTGGTCGATTTGGCTTGGTTTTCGTGAAGAACAAGAGAGAGAAATCACGCGATCCGGTTGAGCACCGGTCAACGGGCATCTGAACCGGCCGGTCCGGTCCAGAATCCGGTCGACCGGCCATACAACCGGCCGGGCCGGTCCAGCAGCCGGTCCAACCGGGCCACAGACCGGGCGCAGCAACACCCCCTCCTTCGACCTCGTCTTCCGGCGATCTCCACCACCACCACCACCACCACCACCATCATCGCAGGTATAACTTGCAGCTTTCACCTTGTAACCCCTCTTCCTTTTGCGATCTATCCCATCGAGCATTGCTTGTCTAGTGTTGCGAGACATTGCACGTGGCCCCGCATTGTGTGGTGTGTGTGTCGCGTTGAGTAAGGCACCCAAGCAAACACTCGTGTGGCAAGATAGCAAAAGCGAGGCTAACGCTAACATAGTGCGTGAAAAAGCCCCAAAAACACAAAAAGAGTGCGAGTAGCACCATACATCCATACATCCATACGCCCATACATACAAAGTGTCCACGTGCCACCAAAGATACAAACGAGTGCAAGTGCCGCCATATACAAAAGAGAAAAAGCTTTTAAGCAAAGAGAGATAGGAGAAGAGAGGCCACGTGTGAATCTTGTTGTCTCTTCCTTTGCAACCAAAGCTTTGGCTCTCCTTGTGTTAGTGTAACACCGAGCACTTATACATACACTTTTCCGCTCACTTTTGGTTGCACTAACCCCGCTTATCTCGTGTGTGTGTTCCACAACTTTTTCCGTGTTTATAGTGATCTTCACATTGACATTTGGATTTTTGGACTTTACCCACTTTTAACAACATACTCGATCTTGGATTTGTCTTTTGGCTTTCCACAACACTCGCCTAACACCATATTTGCTAGCTTTTGCGTGTGGTTTTGCGTGTGTTCCCGATACACTTGATCTTGCTTTCGGTTTGGTGGATTGCCTCAATACTATCTTACCTTGGTAAGAGTGCGAGGTAGTCTCCTTCCACTAACATACACAACATAGTTCTTGTTTTTCCATCATGGATAGGAACGGAGATACCACAAGGGATGAAGAGATCCTCCGCAACACCGAGAGGTTGGCTACTCAACACAACGTATGGACGCAACGACAAGAGTTCAAGGAGCAACTCACCCTCTTCGAGACCCGCATCGATGAGCAATACGATGAGGTGGCTCACAACTTCTCCGCCGTGAACCAAGACTTGGCTCTTCTTCGTGAAGCTACGGACAACTTGAATGGCCAAATTGCGGCTAATGATGCCAACATGGAGCGGCGCATGGATAGCCTCGAGCGCGCCATCACCAACTTGGGTCGTCACCGTCGACACCGCTCTACTTCCTCTTCATCAAGCTCGCCACAAGATTACTATTCTCATGGTGGCCTTTCGTCCTCAAGCTCCTCCTCAAGGCATGAAGACCATCATCGCCCTCATCGCTCACATGCTCGTCATGAAGACTCTCGCTCCAACTCTAGGCGTGGAGAAATACATCGCCATGCTCGTCCACATGAGCGTCCTCCACAAGACCAAGTCCTTCACCAAGATCGTCACCAAGCGGATCGCCATGCCCACCATGGGCGTGATGGCCATCCCCAAGACCAAGATCCTCAAGATCCACCTCGGCGAGATCTTCGTCGCCACCCTCGCCATGACCAACGTGGTCGAGGAGAGCTACACCATGATCAAGATGAGAGACCCAACATTGAGCATCGTCCTCAACCGCGACAAGATCTTCAACCACACCCTCACCGTGAGCCAAGTGAAGCAAGCGTTCATCTTCAACGCCAACCCAATGCTATGGTTGGCCGTAGAAGACCTCCTATTCCACCTCTAGCCGCAAGAGATGACGACGCCCCTCCTCGTAGAAGAAACTTGGAGGATGAAGAGAACATGTATGGCAAGCTCAAGTTCAACATGCCCAAGTTCAAAGGTGAAGACGACGCCGAAGCTTACCTCTCATGGGCACTCAAGGTGGACAAGATCTTCCGCATCCACAACTACTCCGGTGCCAAGAAAGTGGCTATGGCATCACTCGAGTTTGAAGACTACGCCAACACTTGGTGGGAGCAAGTCCTCACTCTTCGAGAAGAAAAGGGTGAACCTCCTATTGACACTTGGGAAGATATGAAGAAGGAGATGCATGCTCGCTTTGTCCCCGCGCACTACATGACCGACCTCTTCAACAAGCTCCAAAAGTTGAAGCAAGGCACCAAGACCGTTGAGGAGTTCTACAAGGAGATGGAGCTCACTATGATGCGAGCGAACATCCAAGAGTCCGAGGAACAAACCATTGCTCGTTTCTTCAATGGCCTCACGTACCCCATCAAGAGGATTGTCGAGTTCCAACCCTACTCCAACATGGTTGAGTTGGTCCACCAAGCGTCGAAGGCCGAGCGCCAAGTGATTGAGGACATCAAGTACTCCAAGGCCAAGTCCTATTTCTCCTCCAAGCTCGCTACATCGACTCCGCCTACTACATCAACTCCTTATGCTACAAGTGCCAAGGCCGACACATCCTCTACACCATCCAAGAAACCGACTATCCAAAGTCACATGAAGCAAACGGTCTCCTCCACCGCCTCCTCTAAGGCATCCACGGGACCCTCTAGTGTCACTTGCTTCAAGTGTGGCACCCAAGGTCACAAATCATTTGAGTGCAAGAACACCAAGGTCATGATCACTATGGAGAATGGTGACATCGAGACTCTTGATGAGGATGAATATGAAGCCCTTGTGCAAGCCGCCGTGGAAAGTGAAGAAGCTTATGAGCAAGAAAGTGGAGAAGATCCTCTCTTATGTGAGCATGACCCAAGTCCCTCACTTGTGGTCACAAGGGTGCTAACCACACAACCTCATGATATGGAAGAACAACGGTGCAACATCTTCCAAACCCGTGCCGGAATTGGTGGAAAATCGATCAAGGTCATCATCGATGGTGGAAGTTGCCATAACCTTGCGAGCACCGAGTTGGGTGAGAAGCTCCACCTCACTCTCCGCAAGCATCCTCACCCTTACCATATCCAATGGTTGAGTGACAAGGGCAACGTCAAGATACAACATACCGTCACCGTCACTTTCAAGATTGGACCTTATGAGGACACTATCGAGTGTGACGTGGTACCCATGACGGTGTGCCACATGTTGCTTGGCCGCCCTTGGCAATATGACAAGAAGGCTATACATGATGGACTCTCCAACACATACACCTTCAAGGTCAACGCCAAGAAGTTCGAGTTGCGCCCGATGACTCCTAGCCAAATCATCGCGGATAATGCGAAGGCTTTAGCGAGGGCACAACTCCACACCCCCCATAGTGAGATGAGAGGAGAGGGAGCGACCCACCATAAAGAGAGTGAGCGCCACAAGCCATACATGAGTGAGTCCAAGAGTGTCCTTCTAGCCACCAAGAGTGAGTGGAGAGAGCTCCAAGAGAACCCATCCACCATATTGCACTATGTGCTCATATGCAAGGGACCCTCGTCGGCGACTAACGACTTTACCAACATTCCTCCGTCTTTGTTGTCTCTTTTGCAGGAATTCCAAGATGTCTTCCCCGACGAGCTCCCTCATGGACTACCACCACTCCGAGGCATAGAACACCGCATCGACCTCATACCCGGCGCTCCGCTCCCAAACCGTGCCGCCTACCGCACCAACCCCAAAGAGACCAAGGAGATCAACCGCCAAATTCAAGATCTCCTCACCAAAGGGTACGTCCGCGAAAGCCTTAGCCCTTGTGCGGTTCCCGTGATTCTTGTGCCTAAACCGGATGAGACGCAACGGATGTGTATGGATTGTCGCCCCATCAATGCCATTACCGTCCGTTACCGCCATCCCATTCCGCGTTTAGATGACATGCTTGATGAACTTAGTGGTGCCACGATTTTCTCCAAAGTCGATTTGCGTAGTGGTTACCATCAAATCCGCATGGCTATTGGTGATGAATGGAAAACGGCATTCAAGACCAAACTTGGTCTCTATGAATGGCTCGTTATGCCTTTCGGTCTTTCCAATGCTCCATCAACTTTCATGCACCTCATGAATCACATCTTGCGTCCTCTCATTGGCAAGAGCGTGGTTGTCTACTTCGATGATATTCTTATTTATAGCAAAAACCTCGAGGACCATGTGCAACATGTGAGAGAAGTCTTGTGCATCTTGCGCCATGAAAAGCTTTATGCTAACCTCCCCAAGTGCACATTTGCTCAAAACAAATTGGTTTTTCTTGGTTTTGTGGTTTCCGCTAGTGGGATTGAAGTTGATTCTTCCAAGGTGGAGGCCATCCATAATTGGCCTACCCCTACAAATGTTGGCCAAGTCCGAAGCTTCCATGGACTTGCCGGGTTTTACCGCCGCTTTGTGAAAGACTTTAGCACCATTGCTTGCCCTTTGAATGAGCTTACCAAGAAGAATGTTCCGTTTGTTTGGGGCAAGGCCCAACAAAATGCTTTTGATGAGTTGAAGAAACGCCTTACCGAAGCTCCACTTCTTGTCCTTCCAAATTTTGCCAAAACTTTTGAGATTGAGTGTGATGCAAGTGGGCTTGGTATTGGTGGTGTTCTTATGCAAGAGGGCAAACCCGTGGCATACTATAGTGAGAAGTTAGATGGCGCACGCCTCAACTATCCTATATATGACAAGGAGCTCTACGCTTTGGTTCGTGTTCTTGAAGTTTGGCAACACTATCTTTGGCCAAAAGAGTTTATCATTCATTCTGACCATGAGTCCTTGAAATATTTGAAAAGCCAACACAACTTGAACAAACGACATGCAAAATGGGTCGAGTTCATTGAGTCCTTCCCATATGTGATCAAATACAAGAAGGGCAAGGACAATGTCGTGGCGGATGCTCTTTCCCGCAAAAACACCCTTTTGCTAACTCGTTTGGATTTTCATGTTTTGGGACTTGAAGAGATCAAAGAACTCTATCCTTCCGATTCTTTCTTTGCTCCAATTTTTGAGAAGTGCTCCGTTGAGCGAGGAGTGGATGATTTCTATTTGCATGATGGCTATTTGTTTAAAGCTAACAAGATTTGCATTCCCGAGTCTTCGCTTCGAAAATTGCTTTTGCAAGAGTCTCATGGAGGAGGTCTTATGGGTCACTTTGGACGTGACAAGACATATGCCATGCTCTCAACCCACTACTATTGGCCAAAGATGAAGCGAGATGTGGAACGCCTTTGCCGCCGGTGCACCACTTGCTTACAAGCTAAGTCTACCTCCAACCCTTATGGTCTTTACATGCCATTGCCTATTCCTTATGCACCATGGACCGATATTAGCATGGATTTCGTTCTAGGCTTACCTCGCACTAAGCATGGTCATGATTCCATATTTGTTGTAGTGGATAGATTCTCTAAGATGGCTCATTTCATACCTTGCCATAAGAGCGACGATGCTTCACACATTGCTTCATTGTTTTTCAGGGAAATTGTCCGCCTACATGGAGTACCGCAAAGCATTGTGTCGGATCGAGACGTCAAGTTCATGAGTTATCTTTGGAAGTCGCTCATGGCGAAGTTTGGAGTCAAGCTCTTGTTCTCATCATCATCGCACCCGCAAACGGATGGCCAAACGGAAGTGGTCAATCGAAGCCTCTCCACCCTCCTACGGATTCTCATGAAGAAGAACTTGAAGTCATGGGAGGAGTGCCTTCCTCACGCCGAGTTCGCCTACAATCGCGCCAAGCACAAGACTACGTCAAGGAGCCCCTTCATGGTCGTCTATGGCTTCAAACCTTACACGGCACTCGACATACTTCCGCTTCCCCTCCACGAGCGCATCAACATGGACTTTGACAAGCGCACCGCCGCCGTCAAGAAACTACATGAAGAGACAAGGGCAACCATACAAGAACATGTTCTTCGTCAAGCCAACCGCCTCAACGCCAAGAAGAAGGAAAGAATATTCGAAGAAGGAGACCTCGTTTGGATCCACCTCCGGAAGGAACGGTTCCCTCATGAGCGCAACTCCAAGCTCAAGCCAAGAGGAGATGGCCCCTTCAAGGTCCTCAAACGCATCAACAACAACGCTTACATCATCGACATACCAACATCCAAGTACTTGGTGAGCAACACGTTCAACGTCTCGGACTTGTCACCCTATCATGGAGATGAGGAGGTGCAAGAGTCGAGGACGACTCTTTCCCAAGGGGGGGGGGGAGATGATGTAGCCCCGGTCACCGACGTCGCTACACCAAGACCAACAAGTCCCCCAAGTGGACCGATGACACGAGCCCGAGTCAAAGCTCTACATGATGAGGTGAACTCGCTCCTCACCACCCTTGATCTTGGTACCCCTTTGGATGGATTGCTACCTCATGCCGACGTGTTATGTGTCATTAGGTACAAGGAGCATCAAGGTCACCAAGAGGAGGACACACCGTGGTCAAAGGGAGGAGAGGAGCAGCTGGACATGAAGATGGACGTGAAGATGGACATGGAGCTGGACCGGAAGTCGCCCGAAGAGCGCAAGGAAGAGAAGAAGGACGGCCGGTCCAGAACCCGGTCAGACCGGCTCCCTGACCGGGCCACCCGGTCTGACCGGCCCCCTGACCGGGCCGCCCGGTCCAAACCGGGATTTGCGCTCGTGCCATCCGGGCAACATCCCGGGGCCTCGGAACCTCGTCCGGTTGCCGCCCGGTCACAGGCCCGGTCTGGACCGGCCTGCCCGGTCCCAGGCCCAGTCTGACTGGCTCCCTGACCGGCCTGCGTAACTTAAGTCACCCAATCGGCCCGAACTTGTTTCCTTCGTACCTTTTCGGCCTGTGACACCTTGTAAGACTATATAAGCACCCCAGACGCCCCTTTAGCTCTTTAGACTTGTTTTGAACTCAAACCTAACTTTGAGCTTAGTCTCCCTTGGGTATCATCCCTCTGTAATCAAGGCCATCCTTGTTGTTGATTGGGATATTGTTGAGTGAGATTCTAGTACAAGCTACTCTCTCTCCCTCACCAATCTCTTTTTCTCCAACACCAATCTCTCACCGGGAATTCTGCCGCATGCCTCTTCCGGGTGATTCTATTGGCGTGGTCCATCGAGCCACGGGGGTAAGTATCGGGTGTATCGGGTTGGTGTGCGTGCGTGAGTCTCGGAGTTCCTCGTGTTCGTCGTGTTCTTCGTGTTCCTCGCGTTTTCCCATTTCCCCTCTTGGTTTCGAAGTCAATCCGCGAGATCGGGCCACACACGGGGTCTGAGACCTCATCAAGAACTCCTCAACGGTCTTGGTGCCTTGCTTCAACTTTTGGAGCTTGTTGAAGATGTCGGTCATGTAGTGTGTTGGGACAAAGCGGGCGTGCATCTCTTCCTTCATCTCTTCCCAAGTGTCAATTGGAGGTTCACCCTTTTCTTCCCTTAGAGTGAGGACTTGCTCCCACCAAGTGTTGGCATAATCCTCAAACTCAAGAGACGCCATAGCCACTTTCTTGGCACCGGAGTAGTTGTGGATGCGGAATATCTTGTCAACCTTGAGTGCCCATGAGAGGTAGGCCTCGGCATCCTCTTCACCCTTGAACTTCGGCATGGTGAACTTGAGCCTTCCAAACATGTTCTCTTCATCCTCCAAGTTTCTTCGGTGAGGACGGATGCCTTCATCTCTTGCGGCTTGAGGTGGAATAGGAGGTCTTCCACGGCCAACCATAGCATTGGGTTGGTGTTGAAGGTGGACACTAGCTTCACTTGATTCACGGTGAGGATGTTGTTGAAGATCTTGTCGAGGTTGTTGACGATGCTCATTGTTGGCCCTTTCATCTTGATCATGTGGTGGATCTCCTCTTCCACGTTGGTCATGGCGAGGGTGACGTCGGAGATCTCGCCGAGGTTGATCTTGAGGACCTTGGTCTTGGGGTTGGTCGTCACGCCCATGGTGGGCATGGCGATCCGCTTGGTGACGATCTTGTTGGAGAACTTGATCTTGTGGAGGACGCTCATGTGGGCGAGCATGGCGATGGAATTCTCCTCGCCTAGAGTTGGAGCGAGAGTCTTCATGACGAACATGTGTGCGATGAGGTCTAGGATGGTCTTCATGCCTTGAGGTGGAGCTTGAGGACGAATGGCCGCCATGAGAGTAGTAATCTTGTGACGAGCTTGATGATGATGAAGTAGAGCGGTGTCGACGATGACGACCCAAGTTGGTGATGGCGCGCTCGAGGCTATCCATGCGCCGCTCCATGTTCGCATCATTGGCCACCATTTGACCATTCAAGTTGTCTGTAGCTTCACGAAGGAGAGACAAGTCTTGGTTCACAACGGAGAAGTTGTGAGCCACCTCGTCGTATTGTTCATCGATGCGAGTGTCGAAGAGACTGAGCTGCTCCTTGAACTCTTGGCGTTGCGTCCATATGTTGTGTTGAGTAGCCAACCTCTCGGTGTTGCGGAGGACTTCTCCATCCCTTGGGTCATCTCCGTTCCTATCCATGATGGAAAGACAAGAACTATGTTGTGTATGTTAGTGGAAGGAGACTACCTCGCACTCTTACCAAGGTAAGATAGTATTGAGGCAATCAACCAAGCCAAAAGCAAGATCAAGTGTATCGGGGACACACGCAAAACCACACGCAAAAGCTAGCAAATATGGTGTTAGGTGAGTATGGTGGAAAGCCAAAGGACAAAATCCAAGATCAAGTATGTTGTTAAAAGTGGGTGAGGTCCAAAAATCCAAATGTCAATGTGAAGATCACTATGAACACGGAAAAGTTGTGGAACGCACAAAGGGATAAACGGGGTTAGTGCAACCAAAAGTGAGCGGAAAAGTGTATGTAAAGGTGCTCGGTGTCACACTAACACAAGGAGAGGCAAAGCTTTGGTTGCAAATGAAGAGACAACAAGATTCACACGTGGCCTCTCTTCTCTTCTCTCGTTTGCTTAAAAGCTTATGACTCTTTTGTGTACGGTGGCACTTGCACTCTTTTGTATCTACGGTGGCACTTGCACTCTTATGTATGTATGGATGTATGGTGCTACTTGCACTCTTTTTGTGTTTTTGGGGCTTTTTTCACGCACTATGTTAGCGTTAGCCTCGCTTTTGCTATCTTGCCACACGAGTGTTTGCTTGGAAGCTTTACTCCACACTACACGCACACCTCACAATCGGGGCCACGTGCAATGTCTCGCAACACTAAACAAGCAATGCTCGATAGGATAGATCGCCAAAGGAAGAGGGTTACAAGGGAAAACTGCAAGTTATACCTGCGATGGTGGTGGTGGTGGTGGTAGCCGAAATCGAGTTAGGAGGAGGGCGCGGCGTGGCGCCCGGTCTGGGGCCGGTTGGACCGGTCTCTGGACCGGCTGGTCCGGTTGGCGCCCGGTCGGGCGGGTGCTGGGCCGGCTGGTCCGGTCTGGGGGCCGGTTGACCGGCTTTCTCAACCGGATTTCGCGGTTTCTCTCTCCTGTTCTTCCCCAAACCAAAACCAAAAGAGCAAATCGACGGGAAACGATGGAATTGGAGGCTAAAAGTTGGGGAAATGGTAGATCAAGCACAACAACACCGAATCCACGGACCAAAACCACTCAAAACGCAACCAAATCATAGATCGGTCCAAAGGCAATTTGGGGCTATTTTTGGGGATTTTGTGGAAAATTTTCTAGAAACGAAATCGGGTGGGTGGAGGGTCAAAATCGCGGTAACCAAAAGCTGTTGATACCATATGATGAGATCTGAGATCTAGGGGTTGACCCGATCTCGCGATTTGACCCCAAAATCCAAGGGAAGAGGTGGGAGAACGCGAGGAACACGAAGAACACGAAGAACGCCGGTACTCACGCAAGCACACAACCCGATACACCCGATACTTACCCCCGTGGCTCGATGGACCACGCCAATAGAATCACCCGGAAGAGGCACGCGGCAGAATTCCCGGTGAGAGATTGGTGTTGGAGAAGAAGAGATTGGTGAGGGAGAGAGTAGCTTATACTAGAATCTCACTCAACAATATCCAAATCAACAACAAGGATGCCTTGATTACAAAGGGATGCTAACCCTAGGGAGACAAAGCTCAAAGTAGTGTTTAAGCTCAATTCAAGTCTAAGGGGTAAAGAAGGGGTTCAGGTTACTTATATAGGCCTACATGGCCAGCAAGGCGAAAAGGTACACAAGTGGATAACTTAGGCAGTTTGGTGAGTCATCCCCGTCGGATCCGGTCTGGGGCCGGTCAGACCGGGCCTGTGACCGGGTGGTCCGGTCATGGGGCCAGTCGACCGGGCGCCAACCGGAAACCTCGCAAGTTTCCGTCCGGTTGCTTCCCGGTACGAGGCTGGTCACGACTGAGGGAAATCCGGTCGGGCGCCCGGTTGACCGGGTCCTGGGCCGGCCATCTTCCTCTTCTTCCTTTGTGCGCTTCGAGTGTCGTCGGGTCTAGCTTCGTGCTCATCTCCAAGTCCCGCTGCTCCTCTCCTTCCCTTGACCATGGCGTATCCTCCTCTCCGGGGTCTTGATGCGCCTTGTACCTAATGACACAAAGCACATCGGCATGAGGTAGCATTCCATCCAAAGGGGTACCGAGATCAAGGGTGGTGAGGAGCGAGTTCACCTCATCGTGTAGCGCTTTAACCCGAGCTCGCGTCATCGGTCCACATGGGGGACTTGTTGGTCTTGGTGTGGAGGTGTCCGAAGGCCACCCCACATCAGCAACGGTGGTGATGATGATCACGGGATGAACACAGCGGAAATAACACGATGATGAAATGGAAGATAACTTGTATGACGCAACGAAGTCTCTCGATTGGTCCCTGTCGCCAATGCAACAACTCTCAACCCTGCAAGATAGTCGCAACTCCACACACTTGCGCACGTAGCCGCCGACCACGAAGCGGTAAATTGCAATCTTCTAATCCCCAATGGAACACCAGATCACACAAACTTTTAGTAGCATAAAACTCCAGATCGAAATGAATTGGAGAGTAGTGTATCAATAGTTTTGCGTAGCAAACAACTACGAACTAGGGTTTATCTTAAACATGGTCTAAACCTAATCTGGGGACATCCTGGGCACTTATATAGGGGTTCGGGATGACAAGGGGTCGAAAAGGTACATAGAAAACTGACCCAGATCGGATCTAGTCGAGACAGACTCAGAGTCGCCCGGTTAGGGGGCCGGTCGACCGGGTCTGGGATCGGCCAGTCCGGTCGAAACCGGGCCTCGCGCCGGGTGGTGACCTGGCTAAGGGTCTAGAAACCCTGGAATTGGCCCGGTGTTTACCGACTGGGGGTCCGGTCGGCGCCGGGCGGATCTGGCGTGACACCCGGTTGACCTGGTCCTGGAACCGGGCGCGCCAACGTGGTGGCCGGCTGGATCGGGCCTGCGACCGGGCGCGCCGGTAGGTCAGACCGGGCCTGGAGCCGGCCTGGACTTCATCTTCTTCCCTCGCGCATGCCTCCCGCTCCTCCCTTGCGCGTCCATGGGATGTCTTCATGTCCAGCTTCATGTTCAGCTCCATGTCCAGCTTCACGTCTAGCTGCTCCTCTCCTTCTCGTGCGATGCTTGCTCCCTCTTCATACCTGATCATACATAAGTAATACTCCCTCCGTTCCTTTATATAGTGATGCGGGGTGGCCTTCGGTCACCTCCACACCAAGACCAACAAGTCCCCCAAGTGGACCGATGACACGAGCCCGAGTCAAGGCTCTCCATGATGAGGTGAACTCGCTCCTCACCACCCTTGATCTTGGTACCCCTTTGGATGGATTGCTACCTCATGCCGACGTGTTATGTGTCATTAGGTACAAGGAACATCAAGGTCACCAAGAGGAGGACACACCATGGTCAAAGGGAGGAGAGGAGCAGCTGGACATGAAGATGGACGCGAAGATGGACATGGAGCCGGACCGGAAGTCGCCCGAAGAGCGCAAGGAAGAGAAGCTGGACGGCCGGTCCAGAACCCGGTCAGACCGGCCTCCTGACCGGGCCACCCGGTCCAGAATCCGGTCTGACCGGCCTCCTGACCGGGCCGCCCGGTCCAAACCGGGATTTGCGCTCGTGCCATCCGGGCAACATCCCGGGGCCTCGGAACCTCGTCCGGTTGCCGCCCGGTCCCAGGCCCGGTCTGGACCGGCCTGCCCGGTCCCAGGCCCGGTCTGACCGGCTCCCTGACCGGCCTGCGCAACTTAAGTCACCCAATCGGCCCGAACTTGTTTCCTTCGTACCTTTTCGGCCCGTGACGCCTTGTAAGACTATATAAGCACCCCAGACGCCCCTTTAGCTCCTTAGACTTGTTTTGAACTCAAACCTACCTTTGAGCTTAGTCTCCCTTGGGTATCATCCCTCTGTAATCAAGGCCATCCTTGTTGTTGATTTAGATATTGTTGAGTGAGATTCTAGTACAAGCTACTCTCTCTCCCTCACCAATCTCTTTTCTCCAACACCAATCTCTCACCGGGAATTCTGCCGCGTGCCTCTTCCAGGTGATTCTATTGGCGTGGTCCATCGAGCCACGGGGGTAAGTATCGGGTGTATCGGGTTGGTGTGCGTGCGTGAGTCTCGGAGTTCCTCGTGTTCATCGTGTTCTTCGTGTTCCTCGCGTTTTCCCACCTCCCCTCTTGGTTTCGAAGTCAATCCGTGAGATCGGGCCACAAACGGGGTCTTAGACCTCATCATATGGTATCAGCAGCTCTTGGTTACCGCGGATTTGACCTTCCACCCACTCGATTTCGTCCCTAGAAAATTTTCCAAAAAATCCCCAAAAATAGCCACAAAGTGCCTCTTGACCGATCTGTGATTTGGTTGCGTTTTGAGTGGTTTTGGTCCGTGGATCTGGTGTTGTTGTGCTTGATCTACTATTTCCCCAACTTTTAGCCTCCAATTCCATCGTTTCCCTTCGATTTGGTCGATTTGGCTTGGTTTTCGTGAAGAACAAGAGAGAGAAATCGCACGATCCGGTTGAGCACCGGTCAACCGGGCTACAGACCGGCCGGTCCGGTCCAGAATCCGGTCGACCGGCCGTACAACCGGCCGGGCCGGTCCAGAAGCCGGTCCAACCGGGCCCCAGACCGGGCGCAGAATCGCCCACTCCTTCGACCTCGTCTTCCGGCGATCTCCACCACCAATACCAAGTCCACTCGCATCACATTCAATCTCAAATGTTTTTGCAAAATTTGGAAGCACAAGGGGAGCTTCGGTAAGGCGTTTCTTCAACTCATCAAAAGCATTTTGTTGGGCCTTGTCCCAAACAAACGGAACATTCTTTTTGGTAAGCTCATTCAAAGGGAAAGCAATGGTGCTAAAATCTTTCACAAAGCGGCGGTAGAACCCGGCAAGTCCATGAAAACTTCGGACTTGACCAACATTTATAGGAGTAGGCCAATTGTGGATGGCCTCCACCTTGGAAGAATCAACTTCAAACCCATTAGCGGAAACCACAAATCCAAGGAAAACCAACTTGTTTTGAGCAAAGGTGCACTTGGGGAGGTTAGCATAAAGCTTCTCAAGACGCAAGATTCATAAGACCTCTATCACATGTTGCACATGGTCCTCGAGATTTTTGCTATAAATGAGAATATCATCAAAATAGACAACCACACTCTTGCCAATGAGAGGACGCAAGATGTGATTCATAAGACGCATAAAAGTGGATGGAGCATTGGAAAGACCAAAAGGCATAACGAGCCATTCATAGAGACCAAGCTTGGTCTTGAATGCCGTTTTCCATTCATCACCAATGGCCATGCGAATTTGGTGGTAGCCACTACGCAAATCGACTTTAGAGAAAATCGTGGCACCACTTAACTCATCAAGCATGTCATCTAAACGCGGAATGGGATGGCGGTAACGAACGGTAATGGCATTGATGGGGCGACAATCCATACACATTCGTTGCGTCTCATCCGGTTTAGGTACAAGAATCACGGGAACCGCACAAGGACTAAGGCTTTCGCGAACGTACCCTTGGCGAGGAGATCTTGAATTTGGCGTTGGATCTCCTTTGTGTCTTTGGGGTTGGTGCGGTAGGCGGCACGGTTTGGAAGCGGAGCGCCGGGTATGAGGTCGATGCGGTGTTCTATGCCTCGAAGTGGTGGAAGTCCATGAGGGAGCTCGTCGGGGAAGACGTCTTGAAACTCCTTCAAAAGAGACAACAAAGACGAAGGAATGTTGGTTAAGTCGTTAGTCGCCGACGATGGTCCCTTGCAAATGAGCACATAGTGCAATATAGTGGATGGGTTCTCTTGGACCTCTCTCCAGTCACTTTTGGTGGCTAGTAGGACACTCTTTGTCTCGCTCATATATGGCTTATGGTGGGTCGCTCCCTCTCCTCTCATCTCACTATGGTGGGTGCGGAGTTGTGCCCTCGCTAAAGCCTTCGCATTATCCGCGATGATTTGGCTAGGAGTCATCGGGCGTAACTCAAACTTCTTGTCCTTGACCTTGAAGGTGTATGCATTGGAGTGTCCATCATGTATAGCCTTCTTGTCAAATTGCCAAGGGCGGCCAAGCAACATGTGGCACACCGTCATGGGCACCACGTCACACTCAATAGTGTCCTCATAAGGTCCAATCTTGAAGGTGACGGTGACGGTATGTTGTATCTTGACGTTGCCCTTGTCACTCAACCATTGGATATGGTAAGGATGAGGATGTTTGCGGAGGGTGAGGTTGAGCTTCCCACACAATTCGGTGCTTGCAAGGTTATGGCAACTTCCTCCATCGATGATGACCTTGATCGACTTGCCACCAATACCGGCACAGGTTTGGAAGATGTTGCACCGTTGGTCTTCCATTGCTTGAGGTTGAGTTGTTAGCACCCTTGTGACCACAAGTGAGGGACTTGGGTCATGCTCACATAAGAGAGGGTCTTCTCCACTTTCTTCCTCATAAGCTTCTTCACTTTCAACGGCGGCTTGCACAAGGGCCTCATATTCATCCTCATTTAGCGTCTCAATGTCACCGTTCTCCATAGTGATCATGACCTTGGTATTCTTGCACTCAAACGATTTGTGGCCTTGGGTGCCACACTTGAAACAAGTGACATTAGAGGGTCCCGTAGATGCCTTAGAGGAGGCGGTGGAAGACACCGTTTGCTTCATGCGACTTTGGGTAGTCGTTTGCTTGGATGGTGTAGAGGACACGGCGGGCTTGACACTTGGTGGAGGAGTTGATGTAGCGAGCTTGGAGGCGAAGTATGACTTGGACTTGGAGTACTTGATGTCCTCAATCACTTGGCGCTCGGCCTTCGATGCTTGGTGGACCAACTCAACCATGTTGGAGTATGGTTGGAACTCCACAATCCTCTTGATGGGGTAGTTGAGGCCATTGAAGAAACGAGCAATGGTTTGGCTCTCAGATTCTTGGATGTTGGCTCGCATCATAGTTAGCTCCATCTCCTTGAAGAACTGATGTAGCCCCGGTCACCGACGTCGCTACACCAAGACCAACAAGTCCCCCAAGTGGACCGATGACACGAGCCCGAGTCAAAGCTCTACATGATGAGGTGAACTCGCTCCTCACCACCCTTGATCTTGGTACCCCTTTGGATGGATTGCTACCTCATGCCGACGTGTTATGTGTCATTAGGTACAAGGAGCATCAAGGTCACCAAGAGGAGGACACACCGTGGTCAAAGGGAGGAGAGGAGCAGCTGGACATGAAGATGGACGTGAAGATGGACATGGAGCTGGACCGGAAGTCGCCCGAAGAGCGCAAGGAAGAGAAGAAGGACGACCTGTCCAGAACCCGGTCAGACCGGCTCCCTGACCGGGCCACCCGGTCTGACCGGCCCCCTGACCGGGCCGCCCGGTCCAAACCGGGATTTGCGCTCGTGCCATCCGGGCAACATCCCGGGGCCTCGGAACCTCGTCCGGTTGCCGCCCGGTCACAGGCCCGGTCTGGACCGGCCTGCCCGGTCCCAGGCCCGGTCTGACCGGCTCCCTGACCGGCCTGCGTAACTTAAGTCGCCCAATCGGCCCGAACTTGTTTCCTTCGTACCTTTTCGGCCTGTGACGCCTTGTAAGACTATATAAGCACCCCAGACGCCCCTTTAGCTCTTTAGACTTGTTTTGAACTCAAACCTAACTTTGAGCTTAGTCTCCCTTGGGTATCATCCCTCTGTAATCAAGGCCATCCTTGTTGTTGATTGGGATATTGTTGAGTGAGATTCTAGTACAAGCTACTCTCTCTCCCTCACCAATCTCTTTTTCTCCAACACCAATCTCTCACCGGGAATTCTGCCGCGTGCCTCTTCCGGGTGATTCTATTGGCGTGGTCCATCGAGCCACGGGGGTAAGTATCGGGTGTATCGGGTTGGTGTGCGTGCGTGAGTCTCGGAGTTCCTCGTGTTCGTCGTGTTCTTCGTGTTCCCCGCGTTTTCCCATCTCCCCTCTTGGTTTCGAAGTCAATCCACGAGATCGGGCCACACACGGGGTCTTAGACCTCATCATACGGTATCAGCAGCTCTTGGTTACCGCGGATTTGACCTTCCACCCACTCGATTTCGTCCCTAGAAAATTTTCCAAAAAAATCCCCAAAAAAAGCCCCAAATTGCCTCTTGACCGATCTGTGATTTGGTTGCGTTTTGAGTGGTTTTGGTCCGTGGATCTGGTGTTGTTGTGCTTGATCTACTATTTCCCCAACTTTTAGCCTCCAATTCCATCGTTTCCCTTCGATTTGGTCGATTTGGCTTGGTTTTCGTGAAGAACAAGAGAGAGAAATCACGCGATCCGGTTGAGCACCGGTCAACCGGGCTACAGACCGGCCGGTCCGGTCCAGAATCCGGTCGACCGGCCATACAACCGGCCGGGCCGGTCCAGCAGCCGGTCCAACCGGGCCACAGACCGGGCGCAGCAACACCCCCTCCTTCGACCTCGTCTTCCGGCGATCTCCACCACCACCACCACCACCACCACCATCATCGCAGGTATAACTTGCAGCTTTCACCTTGTAACCCCTCTTCCTTTTGCGATCTATCCCATCGAGCATTGCTTGTCTAGTGTTGCGAGACATTGCACGTGGCCCCGCATTGTGAGGTGTGTGTGTCGCGTTGAGTAAGGCACCCAAGCAAACACTCATGTGGCAAGATAGCAAAAGCGAGGCTAACGCTAACATAGTGCGTGAAAAAGCCCCAAAAACACAAAAAGAGTGCGAGTAGCACCATACATCCATACATCCATACATCCATACACCCATACGTACAAAGTGTCCACGTGCCACCAAAGATACACACGAGTGCAAGTGCCACCATATACAAAAGAGAAAAAGCTTTTAAGCAAAGAGAGATAGGAGAAGAGAGGCCGCGTGTGAATCTTGTTGTCTCTTCCTTTGCAACCAAAGCTTTGGCTCTCCTTGTGTTAGTGTGACACCGAGCACTTATACATACACTTTTCCGCTCACTTTTGGTTGCACTAACCCCGCTTATCTCGTGTGTGTGTTCCACAACTTTTTCCGTGTTTATTCTTCACATTGACATTTGGATTTTTGGACTTTACCCACTTTTAACAACATACTCGATCTTGGATTTGTCTTTTGGCTTTCCACAACACTCGCCTAACACCATATTTGCTAGCTTTTGCGTGTGGTTTTGCGTGTGTTCCCGATACACTTGATCTTGCTTTCGGTTTGGTGGATTGCCTCAATACTATCTTACCTTGGTAAGAGTGCGAGGTAGTCTCCTTCCACTAACATACACAACCTAGTTCTTGTCTTTGCATTATGGATAGGAACGGAGATACCAATAGGGATGAAGAGATCCTCCGCAACACCGAGAGATTGGCTACTCAACACAACCTATGGACGCAACGACAAGAGTTCAAGGAGCAACTCACCCTCTTCGAGACCCGCATTGATGAGCAATACGATGAGGTGGCTCACAACTTCTCCGCCGTGAACCAAGACTTGGCTCTTCTTCGTGAACCTACGGACAACTTGAATGGCCAAATGGCGGCTAATGATGCCAACATGGAGCGGCGCATGGATAGCCTCGAGCGCGCCATCACCAACTTGGGTCGTCACCGTCGACACCGCTCTACTTCCTCTTCATCAAGCTCGCCACAAGATTACTATTCTCATGGTGGCCTTTCGTCCTCAAGCTCCTCCTCAAGGCATGAAGACCATCATCGACCTCATCGCTCACATGCTCGTCATGAAGACTCTCGCTCCAACTCTAGGCGTGGAGAAATACATCGCCATGCTCGTCCACATGAGCGTCCTCCACAAGACCAAGTCCTTCACCAAGATCGTCACCAAGCGGATCGCCATGCCCACCATGGGCGTGATGGCCATCCCCAAGACCAAGATCCGCAAGATCCACCTCGGCGAGATCTCCGTCGCCACCCTCGCCATGATCAACGTGGACGAGGAGAACTACACCATGATCAAGATGAGAGACCCAACATTGAGCATCGTCCTCAACCGCGACAAGATCTTCAACAACATCCTCACCGTGAACCAAGTGAAGCAAGCGTTCAACTCCAACGCCAACCCAATGCTATGGTTGGCCGTAGAAGACCTCCTATTCCACCTCTAGCCGCAAGAGATGACGGCGCCCCTCCTCGTAGAAGAAACTTGGAGGATGAAGAGAACATGTATGGCAAACTCAAGTTCAACATGCCCAAGTTCAAAGGTGAAGACGACGCCGAAGCTTACCTCTCATGGGCACTCAAGGTGGACAAGATCTTCCGCATCTACAACTACTCCGGTGCCAAGAAAGTGGCTATGGCATCACTCGAGTTTGAAGACTATGCCAACACTTGGTGGGAGCAAGTCCTCACTCTTAGAGAAGAAAAGGGTGAACCTCCTATTGACACTTGGGAAGATATGAAGAAGGAGATGCATGCTCGCTTTGTCCCAATGCACTACATGACCGACCTCTTCAACAAGCTCCAAAAGTTGAAGCAAGGCACCAAGACCGTTGAGGAGTTCTACAAGGAGATGGAGCTCACTATGATGCGAGCCAACATCCAAGAGTCCGAGGAACAAACCATCGCTCGTTTCTTCCATGGCCTTACTTATCCCATCAAGAGGATTGTCTAGTTCCAACCCTACTCCAACATGGTTGAGTTGGTCCACCAAGCGTCGAAGGCCGAGCGCCAAGTGATTGAGGACATCAAGTACTCCAAGGCCAAGACCTACTTCACCTCCAAGCTCGCTACATCGACTCCTCCTACTACATCAACTCCTTATGCTACAAGTGCCAAGGCCGACGCATCTTCTACACCTTCCAAGAAACCGACTATCCAAAGTTGCATGAAGCAAACGGTCTCCTCCACCGCCTCCTCTAAGGCATCCACGGGACCCTCTAGTGTCACTTGCTTCAAGTGTGGCACCCAAGGTCACAAATCGTTTGAGTGCAAGAACACCAAGGTCATGATCACTATGGAGAATGGTGACATCGAGACTCTTGATGAGGATGAATATGAAGCCCTTGTGCAAGCCGCCGTGGAAAGTGAAGAAGCTTATGAGCAAGAAAGTGGAGAAGATCCTCTCTTATGTGAGCATGACCCAAGTCCCTCACTTGTGGTCACAAGGGTGCTAACCACACAACCTCATGCTACGGAAGAACAACGGTGCAACATCTTCCAAACCCGTGCCGGAATTGGTGGCAAGTCGATCAAGGTCATCATAGATGGTGGAAGTTGCCATAACCTTGCGAGCACCGAGTTGTGTGAGAAGCTCAACCTCACTCTCCGCAAGCATCCTCACCCCTACCATATCCAATGGTTGAGTGACAAGGGCAACGTCAAGATACAACATACCGTCACCGTCACTTTCAAGATTGGACCTTATGAGGACACTATCGAGTGTGACGTGGTACCCATGACGGTGTGCCACATGTTGCTTGGCCGCCCTTGGCAATATGACAAGAAGGCTATACATGATGGACTCTCCAACACATACACCTTCAAGGTCAACGACAAGAAGTTCGAGTTGCGCCCGATGACTCCTAGCCAAATCATCGCGGATAATGCGAAGGCTTTAGCGAGGGCACAACTCCGCACCCACCATAGTGAGATGAGAGGAGAGGGAGCGACCCACCACAAAGATAATGAGCGCCACAAGCCATATATGAGTGAGTCCAAGAGTGTCCTTCTAGCCACCAAGAGTGAGTGGAGAGAGCTCCAAGAGAACCCATCCACCATATTGCACTATGTGCTCATATGCAAGGGACCCTCGTCGGCGACAAACGACTTAACCAACATTCCTCCGTCTTTGTTGTCTCTTTTGCAGGAATTTCAAGATGTCTTCCCCGACGAGCTCCCTCATGGACTAATACCACTCCGAGGCATAGAACACCGCATCGACCTCATACCCGGCGCTCCGCTACCAAACCGTGCCGCCTATCGCACCAACCCCGAAGAGACCAAGGAGATCAACCGCCAAATTCAAGATCTCCTCGCCAAAGGGTACGTCCGCGAAAGCCTTAGCCCTTGTGCGGTTCCCGTGATTCTTGTGCCTAAACCGGATGAGACGCAACGGATGTGTATGGATTGTCGCCCCATCAATGCCATTACCGTCCGTTACCGCCATCCCATTCCGCGTTTAGATGACATGCTTGATGAACTTAGTGGTGCCACGATTTTCTCTAAAGTCGATTTGCGTAGTGGTTACCATCAAATCCGCATGGCTATCGGTGATGAATGGAAAACGGCATTCAAGACCAAACTCGGTCTCTATGAATGGCTCGTTATGCCTTTCGGTCTTTCCAATGCACCATCTACTTTCGTGCGCCTCATGAATCACATCTTGCGTCCTCTCATTGGCAAGAGCGTGGTTGTCTACTTCGATGATATTCTTATTTATAGCAAAAACCTCGAGGACCATGTGCAACATGTGAGAGAAGTCTTGTGCATCTTGCGTCATGAAAAGCTTTATGCTAACCTCCCCAAGTGCAGCTTTGCTCAAAACAAATTGGTTTTTCTTGGTTTTGTGGTTTCCGCTAATGGGATTGAAGTTGATTCTTCCAAGGTGGAGGCCATCCATAATTGGCCTACCCCTACAAATGTTGGCCAAGTCCGAAGCTTCCATGGACTTGCCGGGTTTTACCGCCGATTTGTGAAAGACTTTAGCACCATTGCTTGCCCTTTGAATGAGCTTACCAAGAAGAATGTTCCGTTTGTTTGGGGCAAAGCCCAACAAAATGCTTTTGATGAGTTGAAGAAACGCCTTACCGAAGCTCCACTTCTTGTTCTTCCAAATTTTGCAAAAACTTTTGAGATTGAGTGTGATGCAAGTGGGCTTGGTATTGGTGGTGTTCTTATGCAAGAGGGCAAACCCGTAGCATACTATAGTGAGAAGTTAGATGGCGCACGCCTCAACTATCCTATATATGACAAGGAGCTCTACGCTTTGGTTCGTGTTCTTGAAGTTTGGCAACACTATCTTTGGCCAAAAGAGTTTATCATTCATTCCGACCATGAGTCCTTGAAATATTTGAAGAGCCAACACAACTTGAACAAACGACATGCAAAATGGGTCGAGTTTATTGAGTCCTTCCCATATGTGATCAAATACAAGAAGGGCAAGGACAATGTTGTGGCGGATGCTCTTTCCCGCAAAAACACCCTTTTGCTAACTCGTTTGGATTTTCATGTTTTGGGACTTGAAGAGATCAAAGAACTCTATCCTTCCGATTCTTTCTTTGCTCCCATTTTTGAGAAGTGCTCCGTTGAGCGAGGAGTGGATGATTTCTATTTGCATGATGGCTACTTGTTCAAGCTAACAAGATTTGCATTCCCGAGTCTTCGCTTCGAAAATTGCTTTTGCAAGAGTCTCATGGGGGAGGTCTTATGGGTCACTTTGGTCGAGAGAAGACATATGCCATGCTCTCAACCCACTACTATTGGCCAAGAATGTACCGCGACGTCGAACGCCTTTGCCGCCGGTGCACCACATGCTTACAAGCTAAGTCTACCTCCAATCCCTATGGTCTTTATACCCCATTGCCTATTCCATATGCACCATGGACCGATATTAGCATGGATTTTGTTCTAGGATTGCCTCGCACTAAGCATGGTCATGATTCTATATTCGTGGTAGTGGATAGATTCTCTAAGATGGCTCATTTCATACCTTGCCATAAGAGCGACGATGCTTCACACATTGCTTCATTGTTTTTCAGGGAAATTGTTCGCTTACATGGAGTACCACAAAGCATTGTGTCGGATCGAGACGTCAAGTTCATGAGTTATCTTTGGAAGACAATCATGGCAAAGTTTGGAGTGAAGCTTTTATTTTCATCATCCTCGCACCCGCAAACGGACGGCCAAACGGAAGTGGTCAATCGAAGCCTCTCCACCCTCCTACGCATCCTCGTGAAGAAGAACTTGAAGTCATGGGAGGAATGCATTCCACACGCGGAGTTCGCCTACAACCGCGCCAAGCACTCGACTACATCACGGAGTCCCTTCATGGTCGTCTACGGGTTTGAGCCGCTCACGGCACTCGACATACTACCACTTCCCCTTCATGAGCGGACGAACATGGACTTCGCCAAGCGCGCCGCCGACGTGAAGAAACTTCATGAAGAAACAAGAGCTACCATTCAAGAACATGTGCTTCGTCAAGCTACCCGCCTCAACGCCAAGAAGAAGGAAAGGATATTTCAAGAAGGAGACCTCGTTTGGATCCACCTCCGGAAGGAAAGGTTTCCTCGTGAGCGCAACTCCAAGCTCAAGCAAAGAGGAGATGGACCCTTCAAGGTCCTCAAACGCATCAACAACAACGCTTACGTCATCGACATCCCCACCTCCAAGTACTTGGTGAGCAACACCTTCAACGTTGCGGACTTGTCGCCATATCATGAAGATGAAGAGGAACAAGAGTCGAGGACGACTCTTTCCCAAGGGGGGGGGGGGAGATGATGCGGGGTGGCCTTCGGTCACCTCCACACCAAGACCAACAAGTCCCCCAAGTGGACCGATGACACGAGCCCGAGTCAAGGCTCTCCATGATGAGGTGAACTCGCTCCTCACCACCCTTGATCTTGGTACCCCTTTGGATGGATTGCTACCTCATGCCGACGTGTTATGTGTCATTAGGTACAAGGAACATCAAGGTCACCAAGAGGAGGACACACCATGGTCAAAGGGAGGAGAGGAGCAGCTGGACATGAAGATGGACGCGAAGATGGACATGGAGCCGGACCGGAAGTCGCCCGAAGAGCGCTAGGAAGAGAAGCTGGACAGCCGGTCCAGAACCCGGTCAGACCGGCCTCCTGACCGGGCCACCCGGTCCAGAATCCGGTCTGACTGACCTCCTGACCGGGCCGCCCGGTCCAAACCGGGATTTGCGCTCGTGCCATCCGGGCAACATCCCGGGGCCTCGGAACCTCGTCCGGTTGCCGCCCGGTCCCAGGCCCGGTCTGGACCGGCCTGCCCGGTCCCAGGCCCGGTCTGACCGGCTCCCTAACCGGCCTGCGCAACTTAAGTCGCCCAATCGGCCCGAACTTGTTTCCTTCGTACCTTTTCGGCCCGTGACGCCTTGTAAGACTATATAAGCACCCCAGACGCCCCTTTAGCTCCTTAGACTTGTTTTGAACTCAAACCTACCTTTGAGCTTAGTCTCCCTTGGGTATCATCCCTCTGTAATCAAGGCCATCCTTGTTGTTGATTTGGATATTGTTGAGTGAGATTCTAGTACAAGCTACTCTCTCTCCCTCACCAATCTCTTTTCTCCAACACCAATCTCTCACCGGGAATTCTGCCGCGTGCCTCTTCCGGGTGATTCTATTGGCGTGGTCCATCAAGCCACGGGGGTAAGTATCGGGTGTATCGGGTTGGTGTGCGTGCGTGAGTCTCGGAGTTCCTCGTGTTCGTCGTGTTCTTCGTGTTCCTCGCGTTTTCCCACCTCCCCTCTTGGTTTCGAAGTCAATCTGCGAGATCGGGCCACAAACGGGGTCTTAGACCTCATCATATAGTGCCTATAGATTTTCGGCATTTGTTTCAGAATATAAGGTTTTAGCTTAGCTTTTTTTCAATTACCCCTCCCCGTTCAGCTCCCAAATCGTTCAGCTCCCAAAAATTGTTATGGTAAGTTAGAAAGATATGGATTTACCAAATTTTACGTTGATCTCAAATCGCACAACAATGGGTCTTGTGTAAAAAATACTCTTGCGCTAATTTCCGTGCCAAAAAACAATAGGCACTATAGAATGGAACAGAGGGAGTAGGACTTAGGCAGTATAAAGTTCTCATCGATCAAAGTATCACTTAGGAACAAGTTCACATGTTGCTTGAGTAGCTTCGCACGAGCCCTTGTCATAGGTCCAATACTGACTTGATTGGTGATAGGGCAAAGGTGGCCGATCTTTCGATGAGACGTGGATAGATCGATTTGTTGGTGGAGTTCGTGCTTCACGATCCGACTACACGTGCAAAGCTCGTGCGCCAATGCAATCGCTAGGACAATCTCCGGGAGTTACTGATCTTGCGGATGCACGATCAGCCTGTTGGAGATATGCCCAAGAGGCAATAATAAAAGTGGTTATTATATATCTTTATGTTTATGATGAATGTTTATATACCATGCTATAATTGTATTAACCGAAACATTGATACATGTGTGATATGTAAACAACAAAGAGTCCCTAGTATGCCTCTTAACTAGCTTGTTGATTAATGGATGATTAGTTTCATAATCATGAACATTGGATGTTATTAATAACAAGGTTATATCATTATATGAATGATGTAATGGACACACCCAATTAAGCGTAGCATAAGATCACGTCATTAAGTTATTTGCTATAAGCTTTTGATACATAGTTACCTAGTCCTTATGACCATGAGATCATGTAAATCACTTATACCGGAAAGGTACTTTGATTACATCAAACGCCACTGCGTAAATGGGTGGTTATAAAGGTGGGATTAAGTATCCGGAAAGTATGAGTTGAGGCATATGGATCAATAGTGGGATTTGTCCATCCCGATGACGGATAGATATACTCTGGGCCCTCTCGGTGGAATGTCGTCTAATGTCTTGCAAGCATATGAATAAGTTCATAAGAGACCACATACCACGGTACGAGTAAAGAGTACTTGTCAGGAGACGAGGTTGAACAAGGTATAGAGTGATACCGATGATCAAACCTCGGACAAGTAAAATATCGCGTGACAAAGGGAATTGGTATCGTATGTGAATGGTTCATTCGATCACTAAAGTCATCGTTGAATATGTGGGAGCCATTATGGATCTCCAGATCCCGCTATTGGTTATTGGTCGGAGAGAGTACTCAACCATGTCCACATAGTTCGCGAACCGTAGGGTGACACACTTAAGGTTTGATGTTGTAATGGTAGAACTTGAATATGGAATGGAGTTCGAAGTATTGTTCGAAGTCCCGGATGAGATCCCGGACATCACGAGGAGTTCCAGAATGGTCCGGAGAATAAGATTCATATATAGGAAGTCATTTTATAAGATTTAAAATGATCCGGAAGATTTTATGGAAGGTTCTAGAAGGTTCTAGAAAAGTCCGGAAGAAATCAATTTGGAAGGCGGAGTCCCGAAGGGACTCCACCTCCCATGGCCGGCCAACCCTAGAGGGGGGAGTCCAAGGTGGACTCCACCTAGGTGGCCGGCCACCCCCCCACATGGAAGGGGGGAATCCCACCTCAAGTGGGAGTCCCACCTTGGGTAGGTTTCCCTACTACATGGAAGGTTCTTGTGTTGGGGTCTTATTCGAAGGCTTGTAGTCCAACACTTGGGGATCCACCTATATAATGAGGGGCATAGGAGAGGGGGCCGGCCACCCCAAGACCACAAGGTGGCCGCACCCTATAGTGGCCGGCGCCCCCTCTCCCAAACCCTAGCCGCCCCTCTCTCCTCCACCTCTCCCGCACGCTTAGCGAAGCTCCGCCGGAGTTCTCCACCACCACCGCCACCACGCCGTCGTGCTGCTGGATTCAAGGAGGAGCTACTACTTCTGCTGCCCGCTGGAACGGGGAGAAGGACGTCGTCTTCATCAACACCGAACGTGTGACCGAGTACGGAGGTGCTGCCCGATCGTGGCACCGTGATCAAGATCTTCTACGCACTTTTGCAAGCGGCAAGTGATCGTCTACCGCAGCAACAAGAGCCTCATCTTGTAGGCTTTGGAAATCTTCAAGGGTGAGTCTCGATCATCTCCTCGTTGCTCCCATCTTGTAGATTGCATCTTGGCTTGGATTGCGTTCTCGCGGTAGGAATTTTTTTGTTTTCTATGCAACGAATCCCGACAGTGGTATCAGAGCTGTGTCTATGCATAGATGGTTGCACGAGTAGAACACAATGGTTTTGTGGGCGTTGATGCTCTTGTTGTCTTTAGTTTGAGTACTTTGCATCTTTGTGGCATAATGGGATGAAGCGGCTCAGACTAACTTTACATGACCGCGTTCATGAGACTTGTTCCTCGTTCGACATGCAACTTGTATTGCATAAGAGGCTTTGCGGGTGTCTGTCTCTCCTACTATAGTGAAGATTCAATTTACTCTTCTATTGACAACACTAGTATCACCGTTGTGGTTCATGTTCGTAGGTAGATTAGATCTCTCTCGAAAACCCTAAACCACGTAAAATATGCAAACCAAATTAGAGACGTCTAACTTGTTTTTGCAGGGTTTGGTGATGTGATATGGCCATAATGTGATGATGAATATGTATGAGATGATCATTATTGTATTGTGGCAACCGGCAGGAGCCTTATGGTTGTCTTTAAATTTCATGTTGAGTAGTATTTCAAAGTAGTTGTAATAGTTGCTACATGAGGTGAACAACCATGAAGACGGCGCCATGGACCTTGACGCTACGCCGACGATGATGGAGATCATGCCCGAAGATGATGGAGATCATGCCCGAAGATGATGGAGATCATGTCCGTGCTTTGGAGATGAAGATCAAAGGCGCAAAGACAAAAGGGCCATATCATATCACATATGAACTGCATGTGATGTTAATCCTTTTATGCATCTTATTTTGCTTAGATCGCGACGGTAGCATTATAAGATGATCCCTCTCACTAAAATATCAAGATAATAAAGTGTTCGTCCTTAGTAGCACCGTTGCCAAGACTTGTCGTTTCGAAGCATCTCGTGATGATCGGGTGTGATAGAATCAACAAGTGCATACAACGGGTGCAAGCCAGTTTTGCACATGCGGATACTAAGGTGGCCTTGACGAGCCTAGCATGTACAGACATGGTCTCGGAACACGTGATACCGAAAGGTAGAGCATGAATCATATGATTGATATGATGAATACTTTGAGTGTTCGCATTTGAAATTACACCTTGTCTCGTGATGATCGGACTTAGGTGTGGTGGATTTGGTTCGTTTGATCACTAAGACAATGCGAGGGATATTGTTTTGAGTGGGAGTTCACCTAGATTTTTAATTATGTTGAATTAAAATTTGAACTGAATTTGTCATAAACTTAGTCTAAACTATTGCAAATATATGTTGTAGAGATGGCGTCCCCAATCAATTTTAACCAGTTCCTAGAGAAAGAAAAGCTTAAGAGCAACGGTAGCAACTTCACCGACTGGTTCCGTCATGTGAGGATCTTCCTCTCTGGCGGAAATCTGCAATATGTGCTTGATGCACCGCTAGGTGACCCTCCCGTTAAACTGAAACCGATGAAGTAAAGAATGTTTACGCGACTCGGAAAGCTCGGTACTCTCAAGTTCAGTGTGCCATCCTGTGCAGTCTGGAAGCCGATCTTCAAAAACGTTTTGAGCACCACGATCATCATGAGTTGGTCAATGAGCTGAAAGCTATATTTGAAACTCATGCGGACGTGGAATGCTATGAAGCATCGAAACACTTCTTCAGCTGCATGATGGAAGAAGGCAGGTCCGTTAGTGAGCACATGCTCGCCATGACCGGGCATGCGAAGAAACTCAGTGACTTGGGAATAGTGATTCCTAACAGACTGGGGATTAATCGTGTTCTTCAATCACTGCCACCAAGTTACAAGAACTTTGTGATGAACTACAATATGCAGAACATGAACAAAGAGTTACCTGAACTCTTTGGCATGCTAAAAGCTGCTGAGATTGAGATCAAGAAAGAGCACCAAGTGTTGATGGTCAACAAGACCACCAGTTTCAAGAAACAGGGCAAGTCTAAGGGAAAATTCAAGAAGGGTGGCAAGAAAGCTGCCACGCCTCCTATGAAACCTAAGAACGGCCCTAAGCCTGATGCTGAGTGCTATTACTGCAAGGAGAAGGGACGCTGGAAGCGTAATTGCTCCAAGTATCTGGCTGATCTGAAGAGCGGCCTTGTCAAGAAGAAGAAAGAAGGTATATCTGATATACATGTTATAGATGTTTATCTCACTGGTTCTCGTACTAGTACCTGGGTATTTGATACTGGTTCAGTTGCTCATATTTGTAACTCGAAACAGGAACTAAAGAATAAACGAAGACTACTGAAAGATGAAGTGACGATGCGCGTTGGAAACGGATCCAAAGTCGATGTGATCGCTGTCGGCACACTTCCTCTACATCTACCTTCGGGATTAGTTTTAAGCCTAAATAACTGTTATTTTGTACCCGCGTTGAGCGTGGACATTATATTTGGATCTTGTTTAATGCAAGACGGTTATTCATTCAAGTCTGAGAATAAAGGTTGTTCTATTTTTATGAATAATATCTTTTATGGTCGAGCACCTGAAAAGAATGGCTTATTTCTATTAGATCTCGATAGTAGTGATACGCATATACATAACATTGATGCTAAGCGAATTAAATTGAATGATAATTCTACTTATATGTGGCACTGTCGTCTTGGTCATATTGGAGTGAAACGCATGAAGAAACTCCATACCGATGGATTACTTGAATCACTTGACTTTGAGTCACTTGATAGATGCGAAGCATGTCTAATGGGAAAAATGACTAAGACTCCATTTTCTGGTATGATGGAGCGAGCTACTGACTTATTGGAAATCATACATACCGATGTGTGCGGACCAATGAGTGTAGCATCGCGCGGTGGTTATCATTATGTTCTAACCTTCACAGATGATCTGAGTAGATATGGGTATATCTATTTCATGAAACATAAATCCGAAACTTTCAAGAAGTTTAAGGAATTCCAAAGTGAAGTAGAAAATCAACGTAACAAGAAGATTAAATTTCTACGATCTGATCGTGGAGGTGAATATCTGAGTTATGAGTTTGGCATGCATTTAAAGAAATGCGGAATACTTTCACAATTGACTCCGCCGGGAACACCACAACGAAACGGTGTGTCCGAACGTCGTAATCGAACTCTCTTAGATATGGTTCGTTCTATGATGTCTCTTACTGATTTGCCGTTATCATTTTGGAGTTATGCATTAGAGACAGCCGCATTCACTATAAATAGAGCACCATCAAAATCCGTAGAAACGACACCGTATGAATTATGGTTTAATAAGAAACCTAAGCTGTCGTTCCTTAAAGTTTGGGGTTGCGAAGCCTATGTAAAGAAGTTACAACCGGACAAGCTAGAACCCAAAGCGGAGAAATGCGTCTTCATAGGATACCCTAAGGAAACTATAGGGTACACTTTCTATCACAGATCCGAAGGCAAAATCTTTGTTGCTAAGAACGGAACCTTTCTTGAGAAAGAATTTCTCACTAAAGAAGTGACTGGAAGAAAAGTAGAACTCGATGAGATTGATGAATCTTTACTCGTTGATCAGAGTAGCGCAGTACAGGAAGTTGTACCTGTACCGCCTACACCGGCAACAGAGGAAGCTAATGATAATGATCATGAAACTTCAAACGAGGAAACTACTGAACCTCGCAGATCGACAAGGGAACGTGCCACTCCTGATTGGTTTGATCCTTGTCTAAATGTCATGATTGTGGACAACAATGATGAAGACCCTGCGACGTATGAAGAAGCGATGATGAGCCCAGATTCCAACAAATGGCAAGAAGCCATGAAATCCGAAATGGGATCCATGTATGATAACAAAGTATGGACTTTGGTAGACTTACCTGATAGCCGCAAGGCTGTCAAGAATAAATGGACCTTCAAGAGAAAAACAGATGTTGATGGTAATATTACTGTCTATAAAGCTCGACTTGTCGCAAAGGGTTTCTGACAAATTCAAGGAGTTGACTACGATGAGACTTTCTCACCTGTAGCGAAGCTAAAATCTGTGAGGATTTTGTTAGCAATAGCTGCATTTTTCGATTATGAGATTTGGCAGATGGATGTCAAAACGGCGTTCCTTAATGGAGACATTGAGGAAGAGTTGTATATGGTACAACCCAAAGGTTTTGCCAATCCTAAAAATGCTGACAAAGTATGCAAACTTCAGCGTTCAATTTATTGATGAGGACATCTCTATGATAGATACAACCAATACTCCTACAACCATATCTAAGGTACATTCGTTACTAGGAATCCTTCCTGATATATATGAGAATATGATGCTGCCTAAATCAAATGTATTTATATTATTTAGGAATGGATCTAGCATGGACGCCAAGCATTGGATTAGGAACGTGCATGGAGATGGCAGCAGACCTGCAAGGATTCTGGATGGCGTTGCAAGCGAGGATTTCAGAACATTGAAGCCACCATAGTGAAGCAATGATGCTTGGATGAATTATACAAGTTACTCCATCATAAAATTCGTCCAAAGAGTTATTATTGGTGCTGCGTCACCTTATTTAATGGGCCAGGCCCATGTATTTTCGGATTAGGTATTTTAGGGGATTTTAAGAGGCCATATAAGTGGAGGAAGGCCCATTTAGGGGTGTTTTTGGCCAACCCTAGCTGGTTGGACGAAAATCCCTTGACTTCCCCCATATATATCCCTCTGTAGCCGTCATTAGAACTTGGATTTTGATTAGATTAAAAGTTAGCCAATTGTTGCAACTTCGTGTATTTCTTTTGAGGCCAACGCCCAGAACAAGACCGACTATTCGGAATCCCACCATTATCAATCAAGCTTTCATCTCTATTCGCAATATTCTGATTGCAATATTAGTTCTTACTTGTTCTCGATTTCAGGTAGGAATTAAGACCCTCGCTGGTCAGGCTGATCGTGCATCCGCAAGATCAGTAACTCCCGGAGATTGTCCTAGCGATTGCATTGGCGCACGAGCTTTGCACGTGTAGTCGGATCGTCAAGCACGAACTCCACCAACAAATCGATCTATCCTCGTCTCATCGAAAGATCGGCCACCTTTGCCCTATCAAGTGGTATCAGATTTCAGGTTGCTCGGTGAGATTTACAGTTTTCCTAGTGTAGATTTGTTTTACCTATAACCCAGAAAAAGCTCCACAAAAATATATTAGGTTTAGATCATCCGTCCCATAGCCCCTGCCAAGCCATTGCATGATCTTTTCAGTTTTTGCTTATTGAGTCTTTGTCTGCAATCGTTGTGTCGCGTGCTGGTCTTAGCGTCTAGAGTCGTTAGAGTTTCGAGTTCTGGTCATAGTAGTCGCATCGCCGCCGCACCATCTCCGCTTGCAGTCCTCACCATATCACCGCAACCATATACTTTCGCCACATCTGCCATCAACTCTTTGTTGTTCCCCTTTGATTCCCATCATCGTAGGGTCTTTCTTGATCTTTGTTTCTGAGTTTTTCCGGGTTTTAGATCCGTTTTCTTGGTCAAATTCGTGTTTTCCGTCGGAATTCTGATAGCAGTCTAGCTGCAAAAAAAAAAAAAAAAAAAAAATCCGAAAATTTCTGGGCGCCCTACCATAGAGACCTCTATGGTCATGCGCCAAGTCTGATCCTAAAAAAAAAAAAAAAAAAAAAAAAAAAAAAAATTCTGGCCGCCCTACCATAAAGACCTCTATGGTCATGCGCCAAGCCTGATCCTAAAAAAAAAAAAAAAAAAAAAAAAAATTCCGGTCGCCCGACCATAGAGACCTCTATGGTCTAGCGCCAAGGTAGATTCTGCAAAAAAAAAAAAAAAAAAAAAAAAAATCCGAAAAAAAAAAAATTTTTCTGGGCGCCCTACCATAGAGACCTCTATGGTCATGCGCCAAGGTTGATCCCAAAAAAAAAAAAAAAAAAAAAACTGAAAAAAAAAAAAAAAATCTGGGCGCCCTACCATAGAGACCTCTAGGGTCATGCGCCAAGATTGAGTCCAAAAAAAAAAAAAAACTAGGCGCCTTACCTTAGGTGCCTCTATCCTCCAGTGCCAGTTTCGCTGCCTCTTGCATCTTGTGCCGCATTGTGACCTCGTTGGTGATTTAGGCTCGCGTCTCTAATACGATCTAGCCTAGGACCAGCACAGTACCTTCGTTGAGCGTTTACTCAATTTGCATCGCTGATTTGATTACTGTGCCACCATATCACTATACTTTGCCTTCCCAGAGCTCCACAGATATCTCCACGTGCACTGTGTCGACCCCTGGTAATCGCTTTGGCAATCTTTGGAGAAGCTGTTCTTTGCTGGTTGCCATATCGCCTTCCTCCTGTTTGGTAAGAACTTGTAAGAGCTTTGTATTTTGCTTGACGAATTGCGCGTGAACCACCATATTCCGTAGTTTGTAGGCATATACATTTGTGCTTTTTGGGTACTAACCATGACAGGAATTGAGGACCAAGCCATCGACCCGAGTACCATGACGACTACGGAGCTGCATGTGCAACCATTTACAGGAGATCATGATCAGGTTATATCTTTACCAGTTTATGAGGGTAGATATAATACGGATGCTTATTTTAATTGGGAGTTTGAGGTTGACAATATTTTTGGATGCCATGATTTTACTGAACATGAGAAAGTAAGAACTGCTGCTAGAGTTTTTACGGGTTTGGCTTCCATTTGGTGGGACTGGAATTATAAAGAAAATGTTGATAATACACCTACTACTTGGGTAGATTTAAAATCTGTTTTGAGACGTAAATTTGTGCCTCTTTCTCATCAACGTGAACTGCTCCGCAAACTTAAACGGTTAGAACAAGGTAGTAACACCGTACACGTTTACTATCATGAATTTCAATTTTACATGTACCGTTGTGATATAAAGGAATTTGAGGAAAGTACTAGAAACATGTTTTTCAACGGCTTAAACCCTGATATTAAGGTTATGTTTAAGTATATTCCTCATTCTACTATTGGTATATATGTTCGAGCTTGTGCTTTTGAGAAACACATACAGGAGAAAACGTTGGACCATTCCAACTCCTTCAAGTCATGCACACTAGCACCGGTTATTTCTTCCAATGTTCCACGCATGAATATTGTAGTGCGAGTCGCCCAGCCACAGACTTGTGACACGTCGCTGCGAACATCTACTACGTTGGAGTCACAAGGTAAAAGTGAAGGTACTGATTTTATCCCTCCACATGAGATTGATGAATGCAATGTTGATGTTAATATACCATGTGTTGAGTTCGCTGATGATTTGGCCACACCGCCTATATTAGAGGATCATACTACTGATTTGCAAGTACCATGTGATCATACCACTGAAATTATCATTGATATGACTAGCAATCTTTTGGTTGACTCTAGTTATGACAAACCTACAGATTTGTGTGTACCATGTGCTGTTTTTCATTCCTCTATTGATATGAGTGTACCAACGGAGAATTTTGTTTCCAATGATGACCATGTGTTAGGAACTTGTGTAAATGATATACCAACTATGTTGAGTACACCTACTGTACAAGTTAATTCTTCCATATGTTTGAGTGTACAAACTGAAATTCTTGCTCCTGATAATGCACCTTGTGATTTGCATGTTGACTCTAGTATGGATCATATAAAACTGGTTATGAACAATGAAGTGTTGGCTCAGATTTCTCATGCTAATTCTTTGTTTTCTGTTGTGATGGATCCACCTATATCTTTGTCACATGCTAGACATAAAATTGATGAACTTCCCTGTTTAAAGAGTGTCTACGCCCCTGATGTTACATTTAATTTGGTTGGGCGGTATGACATAGCGGATATTTTTATGGTACATAGGATTTGCATCATGAGTGATGATTTTTCTAGTCGATGTTCCCACAAACCTGAATTTGTATATATGCTTTCTCATTTTGATATGACCTCCAATGTTGGTATTCATTCTATGCCAAATAACTTGCTGCAAAATTGTCTAATTCAACATGACGTGGCTAGTAAATTTGAGACCTTACATTTTGGTTTACCAACTTTGGGATGGTTTAATGATGAGCATTATAATTTGAAAGGAGTTACTATGTGCTTCGCTTATATCTGCAAACTGAGTTGTGATAAATGTTTAATGGGAACTAATGAGCTTCTACGCTACTACAATACTGGTATATGTACAAAATTATATGGGAAACATGAGAGAGCTGTTAAAACGGATGACATATACATATACCATGCATATACCTTGTCTCTTTTGTTAGCATGTTTACAGAATAAACATCGCCGAGGACGGCTTTTCTTTCAAGAAAGGGAGGATGATGAGGACATGATTACCTCTGATTTGAAGGCATATCTTGGTGAAAAAGATGAGACTACGTCGAGGACGACTTCAATTCAAGTAGGGGAGGATGATGAGGACATCTCTATGATAGATACAACCAATACTCCTACAACCATATCTAAGGTACATTCGTTACTAGGAATCCTTCCTGATATATATGAGAATATGATGCTGCCTAAATCAAATGTATTTATATTATTTAGGAATGGATCTAGCATGGACGCCAAGCATTGGATTAGGAACGTGCATGGAGATGGCAGCAGACCTGCAAGGATTCTGGATGGCGTTGCAAGCGAGGATTTCAGAACATTGAAGCCACCATAGTGAAGCAATGATGCTTGGATGAATTATACAAGTTACTCCATCATAAAATTCGTCCAAAGAGTTATTATTGGTGCTGCGTCACCTTATTTAATGGGCCAGGCCCATGTATTTTCGGATTAGGTATTTTAGGGGATTTTAAGAGGCCATATAAGTGGAGGAAGGCCCATTTAGGGGTGTTTTTGGCCAACCCTAGCTGGTTGGACGAAAATCCCTTGACTTCCCCCATATATATCCCTCTGTAGCCGTCATTAGAACTTGGATTTTGATTAGATTAAAAGTTAGCCAATTGTTGCAACTTCGTGTATTTCTTTTGAGGCCAACGCCCAGAACAAGACCGACTATTCGGAATCCCACCATTATCAATCAAGCTTTCATCTCTATTCGCAATATTCTGATTGCAATATTAGTTCTTACTTGTTCTCGATTTCAGGTAGGAATTAAGACCCTCGCTGGTCAGGCTGATCGTGCATCCGCAAGATCAGTAACTCCCGGAGATTGTCCTAGCGATTGCATTGGCGCACGAGCTTTGCACGTGTAGTCGGATCGTCAAGCACGAACTCCACCAACAAATCGATCTATCCTCGTCTCATCGAAAGATCGGCCACCTTTGCCCTATCATTTATGGACTGAAGCAAGCATCGAGAAGTTGGAACCGACGCTTTGATAAGGTGATCAAAGACTTCGGGTTTATATAGTGTCATGGAGAGGCCTGTATTTACAAGAAAGTGAGTGGGAGCTCTGTAGCATTCCTGATATTATATGTAGATGACATATTATTGATTGGGAATGATATAGAACTATTAAGCAGTATAAAAGGTTATTCGAATAATAGTTTTTCAATGAAAGACCTTGGTGAAGCATCGTATATATTAGGCATCAAGATTTATAGAGATAGATCAAGACGCCTAATAGGGCTATCACAGAGTACATACCTGGACAAAATTCTAAAGAAGTTTACAATGGACGAAAGTAAGAAAGGGTTTTTACCTATGTTACCAGGCAAGGTCTTGAGTAAGACTCAAGGACCGGCTACGGCAGAAGAAAGAGAAAGGATGAGTCAGATCCCCTAGGCCTCGGCAGTAGGCTCTATCATGTATGCCATGCTATGTACTAGACCGGATATAGCACATGCTATTAGTTTGACCAGCAGATATCAAAGTGATCCAGGAATGGAACACTGGACAGCGGTCAAGAATATCCTGAAGTACTTAAAAAGAACTAAGGATATGTTTCTTTGTTATGGAGGTGACCAAGAGCTCATTGTAACAAGTTACACCGATGCAAGTTGGAACACTGATCCTGATGACTCTAAGTCACAGTCTGGGTACGTGTTTATATTGAATGGTGCTGCAGTAAGCTGGGCAAGCTCAAAGCAGTGCACGGTGGCGAAGTCTTCAACAGAATCAGAGTACATAGCGGCTTCAGAGGCTTCATCAAAAGCGGTATCGATGAAGAGGTTCATTGTAGAGCTCGGTGTGGTTCCTAGTGCATTGGACCCACTAGTCATCTACTGTGACAACATGGGTGCCATCGCCAATACACAAGAACCAAGGTCACACAAGAGGCTGAAGCATATCAAGCTGCGTTATCACTCGATTCGCGAGTACATCGAAGATGGAGAAGTAAAGATTTGCAAAGTACACACTGATCTGAATGTAGCAGATTCGTTGACTAAAGCTCTCCCTAGGGCAAAGCATGACCAACACCAGAATGCCATAGGTGTTAGGTACCTTACAATGTAATCTAGATTATTGACTCTAGTGCAAGTGGGAGACTGTTGGAGATATGCCCAAGAGGCAATAATAAAAGTGGTTATTATATATCTTTATGTTTATAATGAATGTTTATATACCATGCTATAATTGTATTAACCGAAACATTGATACATGTGTGATATGTAAACAACAAAGAGTCCCTAGTATGCCTCTTAACTAGCTTGTTGATTAATGGATGATTAGTTTCATAATCATGAACATTGGATGTTATTAATAACAAGGTTATATCATTATATGAATGATGTAATGGACACACCCAATTAAGCGTAGCATATGATCACGTCATTAAGTTATTTGCTATAAGCTTTTGATACATAGTTACCTAGTCCTTATGACCATGAGATCATGTAAATCACTTATACCGGAAAGGTACTTTGATTACATCAAACGCCACTGCGTAAATGGGTGGTTATAAAGGTGGGATTAAGTATCCGGAAAGTATGAGTTGAGGCATATGGATCAACAGTGGGATTTGTCCATCCCGATGACGGATAGATATACTCTGGGCCCTCTCGGTGGAATGTTGTCTAATGTCTTGCAAGCATATGAATAAGTTCATAAGAGACCACATACCACGGTACGAGTAAAGAATACTTGTCAGGAGACGAGGTTGAACAAGGTATAGAGTGATACCGATGATCAAACCTCGGACCAGTAAAATATCGCGTGACAAAGGGAATTGGTATCGTATGTGAAAGGTTCATTCGATCACTAAAGTCATCGTTGAATATGTGGGAGCCATTATGGATCTCCAGATCCCGCTATTGGTTATTGGTCGGAGAGAGTACTCAACCATGTCCACATAGTTCGCGAACCGTAGGGTGACACACTTAAGGTTTGATGTTGTAATGGTAGAACTTGAATATGGAATGGAGTTCGAAGTATTGTTCGAAGTCCCGGATGAGATCCCGGACATCACGAGGAGTTCCAGAATGGTCCTGAGAATAAGATTCATATATAGGAAGTCATTTTATAAGATTTAAAATGATCCGGAAGATTTTATGGAAGGTTCTAGAAGGTTCTAGAAAAGTCCGAAAGAAATCAATTTGGAAGGCGTAGTCCCGAAGGGACTCCACCTCCCATGGCCAGCCAACCCTAGAGGGGGGAGTCCAAGGTGGACTCCACCTAGGTGGCCGGCCACCCCCCCACATGGAAGGGGGGAATCCCACCTCAAGTGGGAGTCCCACCTTGGGTAGGTTTCCCTACTACATGGAAGGTTCTTGTGTTGGGGTCTTATTCGAAGACTTGTAGTCCAACACTTGGGGATCCACCTATATAATGAGGGGCATAGGGGAGGGGGCCGGCCACCCCAAGACCACAAGGTGGCCGCACCCTATAGTGGCCGGCGCCCCCCTCTCCCAAACCCTAGCCGCCCCCTCTCTCCTCCACCTCTCCCGCACGCTTAGCGAAGCTCCGCCGGAGTTCTCCACCACCACCGCCACCACGCCGTCGTGCTGCTGGATTCAAGGAGGAGCTACTACTTCCGCTGCCCGCTGGAACGGGGAGAAGGACGTCGTCTTCATCAACACCGAACGTGTGACCGAGTACGGAGGTGCTGCCCGATCGTGGCACCGTGATCAAGATCTTCTACGCGCTTTTGCAAGCGGCAAGTGATCGTCTACCGTAGCAACAAGAGCCTCATCTTGTAGGCTTTGGAAGTCTTCAAGGGCGAGTCTCGATCATCTCCTCGTTGCTCCCATCTTCTAGATTGCATGTTGGCTTGGATTGCGTTCTCGCGGTAGGAAATTTTTTGTTTTCTATGCAACGAATCCCTACACAGCCTGACCAGCGAGGGTCTTAATTCCTAGCTGAAATCGAGAATAAGTAAGAACTAATGATGCAATCAGAATATTGTGGATGAAAGATGAAAGCTTTATTGAACAAGGTGGGATTCCGAATAGTCAGTTTTGTTCTGGGCGTTGGCCTCAAAAGAAGTTCACGAGAGTTGCAGCAATGGCTAACTTTTAGTCTAATCAAAATCTGAGTCTAAATGTGACGGCTATGGGGGTATTTAAAGGAGGAAAAGGTGGGGTTTCGGCCATCCATACGTATGGTGCCCGAACCAAACCCTAGAAGGCTTTTCCCCCTTCAATACGGACTCTAAAAAGTGGTTGTCTTAATTCCTGCGAAAATGACATGGGCCTGGCCCAAAACTAAAGGTGACGCAGCACCATATTATGCTATGGACGAAATTATAAAGTGTGAATCTCTATATTTCGTCCATGTCTTCATCTCTTCTTATGGTGGCTTCAAAGTTCTGAAATCTTAACTTGTGGCGTCATCTTCAATCCTCAAATACTTGCTGCCATCTCCTCCGTGCGTGATCATGCTCCAATGCTTGTCCTCCTCATCCATATCTAATTTAGGTAGCATCATATTCTCATGTATGTGAGGAATAGTTCCAAGAAACGAAAGTACCTGATAGTTAAGTTGTTTTGATGCAGCCCCGCCTAAGGACGACACTACATCAAGACCAACCACTCCCCCAAGTGGACCGATGACTCGAGCTCGGGTGAAAGCCCTACATGAAAAGGTGAACTCAATCCTCTTGACGCTCGATCTTGGAACTACCTTGGACGGAATGCTACCTCAGGCCGACATGCTTTGTGTTATCAGATACGAGCCTCGAGAGAAGTACGTCACCGGAGACCCGATGCTGGACAAGGAAGAAGGAGAAGATGGACGCCAGCCGAAGACAGACGCCCAGGACTGGCACTGCCGGCCTCTACACCCCGGCACTGCCGAACTCGACACCCCGGCACTGCCGGCCCCTGGACGCCGGCACTGCCGCCCCAGCACCACCGGCACTACCGCCCGAAGCTCGCAGGCACTGCCGGCCCCACCTATGTTGACTTCATCACAACCGTTGATTTCTCATCTATGGACCAGGATAATTTATGTAATGCCCATTTTACCCCTGTATGAATTTGGACCTATAAGTACCTCTCCCTCTCCCCAGATTAGGGTTAGACAAGATTTGGCTTAGACTACATGAGCTTTGTCTCCCTAGAACTATGTTCTTTGTATCAAGGCACTCTTGAGTGATTTCTACTCTTCATGGATGATTCAAGGCTACCGCTCTCTCATCCAAGTTCTAGTTGAGATCTCCTCACCAATCTCCCACTTGTTAGATTCTACCCAAGGGTCTCTCTAAGAAGTGGTTCTATTGGCTTGGTCTAACCTACCAAGGGAGTAAATTTGGTTTGTGTTGGGTTGTGTGTGTGTGTGTTCTTATTTGGATCTTGTGTTCTTCATCCTCTTCCCCCTCATTCATCCACTCACTTGGTCAAATTCGTGGGATCTGGGCACATCCTAGCCCTTAGGCCCCATCAAATGGTATCAGCAGCTCTTGGTTAGCCCGGATTTGACCCCCATCCATCCAATTTCACCCCAAAAGTTTTTCCAAAAAATTCCCCAAAAATAGCCCTAAATTGCCTTTGGTCAGATCTGTGATTTTGTTGCGTTTTTAGTGGTTTTGATCCATGGATTTCGTGCCCCTCTGGTTGATCTACGTTTCCCCCACTTTCTAGACTTCTATTCCATCGATTTTCGTCGTTTTGGTCGATTTTGGTCTGCAAATCGCGAAGAACAGTTCGTGCTGTTCATCAGGGACCGGCACTGCCGCCGCATCCAGGCCGGCACTGCCGCCGCATCCAGGCCGACACTGCCGCCAGGAACAAGCCAAGCTCGCTAGCCCCAATTTCGACCACGACTTCACCCTTGTGTTTGCTTGTTTTGGTTTGAGTGCCTTGTGTGTAACACTAACCCGCAGCTCCGACGCAAGCGAAGACGCTCTCGGCACCCCAAATTGCAAACGTACTCTTGATCCCACCACCATATTGCAAGTAGAGTGATCATCACCGCCTACGCCACATCTAGGTATAACTTGCAAATCCTCTCTCCTTTTGCGATCCAAACCTCCCGAGCATTGCTTGTCAAGTGTTGCGAGACAGTGCACGCGTCCCCGTTGTGAGGTGTGTGCGTAGTGTTGAGTCAAGCTTATAAGCAAAACTCGTGTGGCAAAATAGCAAAAGTGAGGCTAACGCTAATATAGTGCGAGAAAAAGCCCGGCAAAACACAAAAAGAGTCCACGTGCTACAATCGAGAAGAGTGTCAAGTGCCACCAAACACAAAAGAGCAAAAAGCTTTTAAGCAAAAGAGCGAAATGAGAAGAGAGGTCGCGTGTAAATCTTGGTGTCTCTCTGTTTGCAACCAAAGCTTTGTCTCTCCTTGTGTTAGTGTGACACCGGGCACCACCTTGTTGGTTGGTTTTTGTATCTTTCCGCCCATTCCTTGGTTACACTATCCCCAAACCCGAAGGTAGCCTCTCCACTAACCACCACCATATAGCTCTTGCCTTGATCTCATGGATAGGAACGGAGATAAAGCGAAGGATGAGAGAGTCCTCCACAACAACGAGAGGTTGGTTACACAACACAACATATGGACTCAACGCCAAGATTTCAAGGAGCAACTCACATTGTTCGAGACACGCATCGACGAGGAATATGAGGAGGTGACCAACAACTTCTCCATCGTCAATCAAGATATGACCCTCTTTCGAGAAGCGACAGATAACTTGAATGGCCAAATGACGGCCAATGATGCGAACATGGAGCGGCGCATGGATAGTCTCGAGCGCGCCATCAACAACTTGGGTCGCCGACACCGACATCGCTCTACTTCCTCATCATCATCAAGCTCGGCGCAAGAGTACTAGTCTCATGAGCGCCATACGTCCTCAAGATCCAACTCAAGGCATGAAGACCATCATCGACTTCGTCGCCCACATGCTCGTCATGAAGACTCCCGCTCCAACTCAAGGCGAGGAGAATTCCATCGCCATGGTCGTCCCCATGAACGTCCTCCAAAAGAATAAGTTCTACACCAAGATCGTCATCAAGCGGATCGCCATGCCCACCATGGGCGTGACGACCAACCCCACGACAACGTCATCCTCAACATGGAACCGACACCTCATGGTGAGCCGCATGTTGATGCTCAAGACCAAGGTCATCAAGCACAACCACGACGTGATCTCCGCAATCATCCTCGTCAACAACAACATGGAAGAGGAGACCCAGACTTGGCTCAAGAGGAGGCCGCCGACAATGGACGCCATCAACAACCTCGTCCAGATCTTCGACAACACCATCATCGTGAACCAAGTGAAGCTAGTGTTCAACTTCAACACCAACCCAATGTTATGGTTGGCCGTGGAAGACCTCCTCTACCACCTCAAGCCGCAAGAGATGAAGGCATCCGTCCTCGCCGAAGAAATTTGGAAGATGAAGAGAACATGTTTGGAAAGATCAAGTTCAACATGCCCAATTTCAAAGGTGAAGACGATGCCGAGGCC
The DNA here is from genome assembly GCF_019359855.2 of Lolium perenne. Taxonomy (NCBI): domain Eukaryota; kingdom Viridiplantae; phylum Streptophyta; class Magnoliopsida; order Poales; family Poaceae; genus Lolium; species Lolium perenne. The sequence continues at coordinate 134,555,435 of NC_067245.2, forward strand.
TACCTCTCATGGGCACTCAAGGTTGACAAGATCTTCCGCATCCACAACTACTCCGGTGCCAAGAAAGTAGCCATGGCGTCTCTTGAGTTTGAGGATTGTGCCAACACTTGGTGGGAGCAAGTAGTCACTCTAAGGGAAGAAAAAGGTGCACCCACTACAAGAAAAGTTCTGATAGACAACGTCTCAAAATCGTCCGCTAAGGGGTATTTTTCGTCGCCTATGGGCCTAACCCGACGATATGGGTTATGTTGTCGAAACTGCGTCAGGAAAAGTCCTACGACGATTTTTTCGGTCCGTCGCGCTTGGGCGCCCTTCCGCCACGGAAAATCGGACCGTTGCAGAAGTGTTTCCGGGAGCCCGTTGACTGCTGACATCATGCAAACTGACACGTGGTAGACGCCGTTAACTGGCAGTTAACGGCGTTAACCGCTGAAACCCCGTGGTAGATGGTAGGCCCACACGAGGCCTGCCACGTCTTAAGCGGGCCGGCCCATTAAGTTTGCGGGCCGGGCCAGCTGACTTAGTTTGACCGGTCAACTATATAGCTGGGCTGGTCCATTAGTTACGTGGGCCGGGCCTAACCTCTAAGGTTGACTGGTCAAAAGATTAATGGGCCGGCCCACTAAGCATGTGGGCCGGGCCGAATGCACTCGTTTGACCGGTCAACAGGCAAAAGGGCCGGCCTACAAAACATGTGGGACCCACTTTCCTGTTATCGGGCCGGCCCATTTACCAAGTGGGGTCCACCTTAAAGCAAGTGGGCCGGCCCAAGAAGTTATTGGGCCGGCCCAATTAGCATGTGGGTCCCACTTTACTGCTATCGGGCCGGCCCATTTAGTACGTGGGGTCCACATTAGATCAAATGGGCCGGGCCAAAAGCACAGGTGGGTCCCACTTTCCTGTTAAAGGGCCGGCCCATTTAGTATGTGGGGTCCACCATATAGCAAGTGGGCCGGCCCAACAAGATAGTAGGCCGGGCCAAAAGCACAGGTGGGTCCCACTTTCCTGTTAAAGGGCCGGCCATTTAGTATGTGGGGTCCACCATATAGCAAGTGGGCCTGGCAAAAAATACAGGTGGGTCCCACTTTCCTCTTAAAGGGCCGGCCCATTTAGTATGTGGGGTCCACCATGTAGCAAGTGGGCCGGCCCAACAAGATAGTGGGCCGGGCCAAAAGCATAGGTGGGTCCCACTTTCCTGTTAAAGGGCCGGCCCATTTAGAACGTAGGGTCCACCATATAGCAAGTGGGCCGGCCCAACAAGATAGTGGGCCGGGCCAAAAGCACAGGTGGGTCCCACTTTCCTCTGAATGGGCCGGCCCATTTTGTATGTGGGGTCCACCCTCCTAGCAAGTGGGCTGGCGCAACTAGTTAGTGGGCCGCCCGATGGTTTGTGGGGTCCACCTTATAGTAAGTGGGCCGGCCCAATTAGTGTGTGGGGTCCACCATAAATCAAGTGGGCTGGCCCAATAAGTAAGTGGGCCAGCCCGTTTAGTTGCTGTTTATATGCCGGCATAATAGGTGCTTTAGGATTTTGCGGGCCGGCACATATGTGATTTCGCTTAATTGGGCCGTTTAAGGGATGAGAATTCGTGATTTAGATACTTAGAATATTTACGCAGCATTGATTTCTGTCGGATAGCCTCACTTACCACAAGCACCAAAGAAAAAATGCGCGAAAGAACTATAAAAACTAACTAAATATTACATCACCTGCAAGGCTTTGAAAAAATATTACAGAACCCAGCGAAATTGAATGGTAATTAAACCTAGCAATACAATGAAGCGATCCGGCAATCTTTTAAGTTGTCCATGCAGCACCTATATCTGAAACAAAGACATTACAAGTTAAGACAGCAACAATGGAAAGGCAAATACACTACAATATTGTTTGCCAAAGAATTTGGAAGTCATCATTTCGTCGTTATAACAAGATCATTGTAATGCGCACAATAAGCAAACAAAGAGTGCATGCCGCATACCAACAGCCAATATAACAGAGCATGTTAGAATGAAACAGCAGACTTACTACTGTCGAGTCCCATGCAAACCAACATGTTCAAGGAGTACAAAATTGGCATGAACAACATAGTAGCAGGCTATAAATTTTGTAACAACGACTGAGCAAGATGAAGTTATGATGGCTACATCTACAGAGCAGGGAATGTAAACCAAACATAGTAGCAGGCTATAAATTTTGTAACAACGACTGAGCAAGATGAAGTTACGATGGCAAAAGCTAAAGAGGAGGGAATGTGAACCAACATGTGCCAAGTGCAATTACTTCATTTGGCCGTGAACTAAATAATAATCCTGAACTTATAGTGAAGGGGATGCAAATCAAGATGTTTCGGGATATAAACTTGTAATGAGCAACACATAGAGGATAGTTAATGCTGGAGCTTAGGATGGACCAGATACAGAATATAGTGGGATCACCTGTGAACTTGTATAAGAGGGAATGCAAACCAATATGTTCAGCATTCCATATGTGAGCGTCATGCCAAGTCAGAGAAACAAGTCAATAATGCAGCTTTTGAAGAACAAGATGGCACGCAAAATTATTATCTAGTAATATGACAAGTTTATTTGTACTACAGGCTAGATAGCAGAGTGATAGCATGCCAAACTAAGTCCTTACTTTGTTAGCTTACAATGAAGTAGATACAAAACAATGGCATCACCTGTAGTACAGGGAATGCAAGCCAACATGTTCATGGAGTAAAAAATTGGCACAAACAACATAGTAGCAGGCCATAATTTTTGTAACAACGACTGAGCAAGATAAAGTTATGATGGCTAGATCTACAGAGCAGGCAATGTAAACCGAATATAGAAGTTACGATGCCAAAAGCTATAGAGCAGGGGATGCGAACCAACATGTGCAATTACTTAAAATTGGCCATGAACTAAATAATAGCAGGATGTTACTATAATACCTATAATTTTTGTAACAACGACTGAGCAAGATAGAAGTTATGATGGCTACATCTACAGAGCAGGGAATGCAAACCAAAATATTCAATCGCTTAAAGTTAGCAATGAACTAGAAAATAGAAAGGTGTTACGGTCATAGCTAGGAATGAACTAAAAGAGCTTCAGACAAACAAGCATCTGAACCCAGAACATGGCGCTAAAACAAGGGACTTACATTAGGAGAAGCACTCTGTGGGAGTCACAGCAGATCTTCCTGGGGTTGATAGATCCGGTGATGAAGTACGCAACATGTGCTACTTGGGGTTGGAGAGACGGCCATTACACTTCATGGTTACCCATCTCATCTGCAAAAACGTAACGGCGCGTCGTTAGCACAAACAGGTTCCCCCAAGATTAAACAAGAACTTGCAGGCAAGCAATAGAAAAGCGATCATGCACGGCGCCGGTGAAGCAGATCCGATTCATGCACAGCGGTGTCGGTGAGCAAGATCCGATGCGGTGGACGACGGATCCGGTGAAGCATCTCCGGTGGGGTGGACGATACCGCAGCTGAAGCGACTGCGGTAGACTGCTGGATGAGCATATGGTTTCGAGGTTCGGCGGGGATGATCCGGTCCGGTTGATGACAGCGTCGATGAAGCGGCTCCGGCAGGCAGCCGGATGACGTGGATCGCGAGGCCTCGGGTAGGCCAGGGAAGTCCGGCGGGGATGTTCCGGTGCGGTGGTCGTGGAGGTGGGAGAGAGGGACTTGGGAAGTTCCGGTGGGTGGTCTGAGGGAAATGAATTTTTTTTGGGAGGGTTTCCGGGCTAGGGAGGTGGTGATCCTCTATATGACGGGCAGACCCCCCCACCAACCGACTTTGCTGTCATCTCCACAGGGATAGAATGGGAATTTGGAAGCGTGTGAAATTTTTGTATTTTGTGGGCGGGAAGTTTTGCCGCTATGAGATTTTGAATTTGGCTAAGGTCCAACTATAATGATAAAAAATTGTGAGACCGTACTAGTACCTCTGTTCATGGCCGAGTGCAAAATCAAATCATCATCACATTAAATACCGGTTACTACCATGATCATCATCTATCTTCTGGACAGCGATCCAGTGCCCCCCACGTTCACAGGGCGCAGCGTGACCTGAGGTGATGAGGTCTAAGACCCCGTGTGTGGCCCGATCTCGCGGATTGACTTCGAAACCAAGGGGGAGAGATGGGAGAACGCGAGGAACACGAAGAACGCGACGAACACGAGGAACTCCGAGACTCACGCACGCACACCAACCCGATACACCCGATGCTTACCTCCGTGGCTCGATGGACCACGCCAATAGAATCTCCGAGGAAGAGGCACGAGGCGGAATTCCCGGAGAGAGATTGGGGTTGGAGAAGAAGAGCTTGATGAGGGAGAGAGAGTAGCTTGTACTAGAATCTCACTCAACAAGATCCAAATCAACAACCAAGGTGCCTTGATTACAGAGGGATGATAACCCTAGGGAGACTAAGCTCAAAGGTAGGTTTGAGTTCAAAACAAGTCTAAAGAGGTAAAGGGGCGTCTAGGGTGCTTATATAGTCTTACAAGGCGTCACAGGCCGAAAAGGTACAAAGGAAACAAGTTTGGGCCGATTTGGCGACTTAAGTCGTGCAGGCCGGTCAGGAGGCCGGTCAGACCGGGCCTGTGACCGGGCAGGCCGGTCCAGACCGGGCCCTGGACCGGGCGGTGACCGGACGAGGTTCCGGGGCCCCGGGATAGCGCCCGGATGGCACAAGCGGGAATTCCGGTTTGGACCGGGTGGCCCGGTCAGGAGGCCGGTCAGACCGGGTTCCTCGGACCCGGGTGGCCCCGGTCGAGGCCGATCGGGCCGGGTTCCTGGGACCGGCCGGCCATCTTCTCTTCCTTGCGCTCTTCGGGCGACTTCCGGTCCAGCTCCATGTCCATCTTCACGTCCAGCTGCTCCTCTCCTCCTCTTGACCATGGGGGTGTCCTCCTCTTCGTGACCTTGATGCTCCTTGTACCTAATGACACATAACACGTCGGCATGAGGTAGCAATCCATCCAAAGGGGTACCAAGATTAAGGGTGGTGAGGAGCGAGTTCACCTCATCATGTAGAGCTTTGACTCGGGCTCGTGTCATCGGTCCACTTGGGGGACTTGTTGGTCTTGGTGTAGCGACGTCAGTGACCGGGGCTACATCATCTCCCCCCCCTTGGGAAAGAGTCGTCCTCGACTCTTGCACCTCCTCATCTCCATGATAGGGTGACAAGTCCGAGACGTTGAACGTGTTGCTCACCAAGTACTTGGATGTCGGTATGTCGATGACGTAAGCGTTGTTGTTGATGCGTTTGAGGACCTTGAAGGGGCCATCTCCCCTTGGCTTGAGCTTGGAGTTGCGCTCATGAGGGAATCGTTCCTTCCGGAGGTGGATCCAAACGAGGTCTCCTTCTTCGAATATTCTTGCCTTCTTCTTGGCGTTGATGCGGTTGGCTTGACGAAGAACATGTTCTTGTATGGTTGCCCTTGTCTCTTCATGTAGTTTCTTGACGGCGGCGGTGCGCTTGTCGAAGTCCATGTTGATGCGCTCGTGGAGGGGAAGCGGAAGTATGTCGAGTGCCGTGTAAGGTTCGAAGCCATAGACGACCATGAAGGGGCTCCTTGACGTAGTCGTGTGCTTGGCGCGGTTGTAGGCGAACTCGGCGTGAGGAAGGCACTCCTCCCATGACTTCAAGTTCTTCTTCACGAGGATGCGTAGGAGGGTGGAGAGGCTTCGATTGACCACTTCCGTTTGGCCATCCGTTTAAGGGTGCGTCGATGAGGAGAACAAGAGCTTCACTCCAAACTTCGCCATGAGCGACTTCCAAAGATAACTCATAAACTTGACGTCTCGATCCGACACAATGCTTTGCGGTACTCCATGTAGGCGGACAATTTCCCTGAAAAACAATGAAGCAATGTGTGAAGCATCGTCGCTCTTATGGCAAGGTATGAAATGAGCCATCTTACAGAATCTATCCACTACAACAAAGATGGAATCATGACCATGCTTAGTGCGAGGCAAGCCTAGAACGAAATCCATGCTAATATCGGTCCATGGTGCATAAGGAATAGGCAAAGGAGTGTAAAGACCATAAGGGTTGGAGGTAGACTTAGCTTGTAAGCAAGTGGTGCACCGGCGGCAAAGGCGTTCCACATCTCGCTTCATCTTTGGCCAATAGTAATGAGTGGAGAGCATCGCAAGTGTCTTATCACGGCCAAAGTGACCCATAAGACCTCCTCCATGAGACTCTTGCAAAAGCAATTTTCGAAGCGAAGACTCGGGAATGCAAATCTTGTTAGCTTTAAACAAATAGCCATAATGCAAATAGAAATCATCCACTCCTCGCTCAATGGAGCATTTCTCAAAAATTGGAGCAAAGAAAGAATCGGAAGGATAGAGTTCTTTGATCTCTTCAAGTCCCAAAACATGAAAATCCAAACGAGTTAGCAAAAGGGTGTTTTTGCGGGAAAGAGCATCCGCCACAACATTGTCCTTGCCCTTCTTGTATTTGATCACATATGGGAAGGACTCAATGAACTCGACCCATTTTGCATGTCGTTTGTTCAAGTTGTGTTGGCTTTTCAAATATTTCAAGGACTCATGGTCGGAATGAATGATAAACTCTTTTGGCCAAAGATAGTGTTGCCAAACTTCAAGAACCCGAACCAAAGCGTAGAGCTCCTTGTCATATATAGGATAGTTGAGGCGTGCGCCATCTAACTTCTCACTATAGTATGCCACGGGTTTGCCCTCTTGCATAAGAACACCACCAATAACAAGCCCACTTGCATCACACTCAATCTCAAAAGTTTTGGCAAAATTTGGAAGAACAAGAAGTGGAGCTTCAGTAAGGCGTTTCTTCAACTCATCAAAAGCATTTTGTTGGGCGGTGCCCCAAACAAACGGAACATTTTTCTTGGTAAGCTCATTCAAAGGACAAGCAATGGTGCTAAAATCTTTCACAAAGCGGCGGTAAAACCCGGCAAGTCCATGGAAGCTTCGGACTTGACCAACATTTGTAGGAGTAGGCCAATTGTGGATGGCCTCTACCTTGGAAGAATCAACTTCAATCCCATTAGCGGAAACCACAAAGCCAAGGAAAACCAATTTGTTTTGAGCAAATGTGCATTTAGGGAGGTTAGCATAAAGCTTTTCATGTCGCAAGATGCACAAGACCTCTCTCACATGTTGCACATGGTCCTCGAGGTTTTTGCTATAGATAAGAATATCATCGAAGTAGACAACCACGCTCTTGCCAATGAGCGGACGCAAGATGTGATTCATGAGGCGCATGAAAGTAGATGGAGCATTGGAAAGACCGAAAGGCATAACGAGCCATTCATAGAGACCGAGTTTGGTCTTGAATGCCGTTTTCCATTCGTCACCAATAGCCATGCGGATTTGATGGTAACCACTACGCAAATCGACTTTAGAGAAAATCGTGGCACCACTAAGTTCATCAAGCATGTCATCTAAACGCGGAATGGGATGGCGGTAACGGACGGTAATGGCATTGATGGGGCGACAATCCATACACATCCGTTGCGTCTCATCCGGTTTAGGCACAAGAATCACGGGAACCGCACAAGGGCTAAGGCTTTCGCGGACGTACCCTTTGGCGAGGAGATCTTGAATTTGGCGTTGGATCTCCTTGGTCTCTTCGGGGTTGGTGCGGTAGGCGGCACGGTTTGGAAGCGGAGCGCCGGGTATGAGGTCGATGCGGTGTTCTATGCCTCGGAGTGGTGGTAGTCCATGAGGGAGCTCGTCGGGGAAGACGTATTGAAACTCCTTCAAAAGAGACAACAAAGACGAAGGAATGTTGGTTAAGTCGTTAGTCGCCGATGATGGTCCCTTGCTCTTGGAGCTCTCTCCACTCACTCTTGGTGGCTAGAAGGACACTCTTGGACTCACTCATATATAGCTTGTGGCGCTCACTCTCTTTGTGGTGGGTCGCTCCCTCTCCTCTCATCTCACTATGGTGGGTGCGGAGTTGTGCCCTCGCTAAAGCCTTCGCATTATCCGCGATGATTTGGCTAGGAGTCATCGGGCGCAACTCGAACTTCTTGTCGTTGACCTTGAAGGTGTATGTGTTGGAGAGTCCATCATGTATAGCCTTCTTGTCATATTGCCAAGGGCGGCCAAGCAACATGTGGCACACCGTCATGGGTACCACGTCACACTCGATAGTGTCCTCATAAGGTCCAATCTTGAAAGTGACGGTGACGGTATGTTGTATCTTGACGTTGCCCTTGTCACTCAACCATTGGATATGGTAAGGATGAGGATGCTTGCGGAGAGTGAGGTTGAGCTTCTCACACAACTCGGTGCTCGCAAGGTTATGGCAACTTCCACCATCTATGATGACCTTGATCGACTTGCCACCAATTCCGGCACGGGTTTGGAAGATGTTGCACCGTTGTTCTTCCATAGCATGAGGTTGTGTGGTTAGCACCCTTGTGACCACAAGTGAGGGACTTGGGTCATGCTCACATAAGAGAGGATCTTCTCCACTTTCTTGCTCATAAGCTTCTTCACTTTCCACGGCGGCTTGCACAAGGGCCTCGTATTCTTCTTCATCTAGTGTCTCGATGTCGCCATTCTCCATAGTGATCATAACCTTGGTGTTCTTGCACTCGAACGATTTGTGACCTTGGGTGCCACACTTGAAGCAAGTGACACTAGAGGGTCCCGTGGATGCCTTAGAGGAGGCGGTGGAGGAGACCGTTTGCTTCATGCGACGTTGGATAGTCGGTTTCTTGGATGGTGTAGAGGAGGCGTCGGCCTTGGCACTTGTAGTATGAGGAGTTGATGTAGTAGGAGGAGTCGATGTAGCGAGCTTGGAGGAGAAATAAGTCTTGGCCTTGGAGTACTTGATGTCTTCAATCACTTGGCGCTCGGCCTTCGATGCTTGGTGGACCAACTCAACTATTGTTGGAGTAGGGTTGGAACTCGACGATCCTCTTGATGGGGTAAGTAAGGCCATTGAAGAAACGAGCAATGGTTTGTTCCTCGGAGTCTTGGATGTTGGCTCGCATCATAGTGAGCTCCATCTCCTTGTAGAACTCCTCAACGGTCTTGGTGCCTTGCTTCAACTTTTGGAGCTTGTTGAAGAGGTCGGTCATGTAGTGCGTGGGGACAAAGCGAGCATGCATCTCTTTCTTCATGTCTTCCCAAGTGTCAATAGGAGGTTCACCCTTTTCTTCTCGAAGAGCGAGGACTTGCTCCCACCAAGTGTTAGCGTAGTCTTCAAACTCAAGAGACGCCATAGCCACCTTCTTGGCACCGGAGTAGTTGTGGATGCGGAATATCTTGTCAACCTTGAGTGCCCATGAGAGGTAGGCCTCGGCATCTTCTTCTCCCTTGAACTTTGGCATGGTGAACTTGAGTCTTCCAAACATGTTCTCTTCATCCTCCAAGGTTCTTCTACGAGGAGGGGCGACGTCATCTCTTGCGGCTTGAGGAGGAATAGGAGGTCTTCTACGGCCAACCATAGCATTGGGTTGGCGTTGAAGATGAACGCTTGCTTCACTTGGTTCACGGTGAGGATGTGGTTGAAGATCTTGTCGCGGCTGAGGACGATGCTCAATGTTGGGTCTCTCATCTTGATCATGTTGTGGTTCTCCTCGTCCACGTTGGTCATGGCGAGGGTGGCGGCGGAGATCTCGCCGAGGTTGATCTTGAGGACCTTGGTCTTGGGGATGGCCATCACGCCCATGGTGGGCATGGCGATCCGCTTGGTGACGATCTTGTTGAAGGTCTTGGTCTTGTGGAGGACGCTCATGTGGACGAGCATGGCGATGTATTTCTCCACGCCTAGAGTTGGAGCGAGAGTCTTCATGACGAGCATGTGGGCGATGCGGTCGATGATGGTCTTCATGCCTTGAGGAAGAGCTTGAGGACGAAAGGCCACCATGAGAGTAATAGTCTTGTGGCGAGCTTGATGAAGAGGAAGTAGAGCGGTGTCGACGATGACGACCCAAGTTGGTGATGGCGCGCTCGAGGCTATCCATGCGCCGCTCCATGTTGGCATCATTGGCCGCCATTTGGCCATTCAAGTTGTCCGTAGCTTCACGAAGAAGGGCCAAGTCTTGGTTCACGGTGGAGAAGTTGTGAGCCACCTCATCGTATTGCTCATCGATGTGGGTCTCGAAGAGGGTGAGTTGCTCCTTGAACTCTTGTCGTTGCGTCCATAGGTTGTGTTGAGTAGCCAACCTCTCGGTGTTGCGGAGGATCTCTTCATCCCTATTGGTATCTCCGTTCCTATCCATGATGGAAAGACAAGAACTATGTTGTGTATGTTAGTGGAAGGAGACTACCTCGCACTCTTACCAAGGTAAGATAGTATTGAGGCAATCCACCAAGCCGAAAGCAAGATCAAGTGTATCGGGAACACACGCAAAACCACACGCAAAAGCTAGCAAATATGGTGTTAGGCGAGTGTTGTGGAAAGCCAAAAGACAAATCCAAGATCGAGTATGTTGTTAAAAGTGGGTGAGGTCCAAAAATCCAAATGTCAATGTGAAGATCACTATAAACACGGAAAAAGTTGTGGAACACACACACGAGATAAGCGGGGTTAGTGCAACCAAAAGTGAGCGGAAAAGTGTATGTATAAGTGCTCGGTGTCACACTAACACAAGGAGAGCCAAAGCTTTGGTTGCAAAGGAAGAGACAACAAGATTCACACGCGGCCTCTCTTCTCGTATCTCTCTTTTGCTTAAAAGCTTTTTCTCTTTTGTCTATGGTGGCACTTGCACTCGTTTGTATCTTTGGTGGCACGTGGACACTTTTGTATGTATGGGCGTATGGATGTATGGATGTATGGTGCTACTCGCACTCTTTTTGTGTTTTTGGGACTTTTTCACGCACTATGTTAGCGTTAGCCTCGCTTTTGCTATCTTGCCACACGAGTGTTTGCTTGGATGCCTTACTCAACGCGACACACACACCTCACAATGCGGGGCCACGTGCAATGTCTCGCAACACTAGACAAGCAATGCTCAATGGGATAGATCGCAAAAGGAAGAGGGGTTACAAGGTGAAAGCTGCAAGTTATACCTGCGATGGTGGTGGTGGTGGTGGTGGTGGTGGAGATCGTCGGAAAACGAGGTCGAAGGGGGGGGCGTTGCTGCGCCCGGTCTGGGGCCCGGTTGGACCGGCTCCTGGACCGGCCTGGCCGGTTGCACGGCCGGTCGACCGGGTTCTGGGCTGGTCCGGCCGGTCTGCAGCCCGGTTGACCGGATGCTCAACCGGATCGCGCGATTTCTCTCTCCTGTTCTTCCCCAAACCAAATCCAAATCGACCAAAACGAAGGGAAACGATGGAATCGGAGGCTCAAAGTTGGGGAAATAGTAGATCAAGCACAACAACACCGAATCCACGGACCAAAACCACTCAAAACGCAACCAAATCGCAGATCGGTCCAAAGGCAATTTAGGGCTATTTTTGGGGATTTTTGGGGATTTTTGGAGACGAAATTGGGTGGGTGGAGGGTCAAATCCGCGGAAACCAAATGATGAGGACATCCCTACCTCACTACTACCTCCGTCATTGCAAGATGAAGATGAAGCTGTGAAGCTCAAGTCCAATGAAGTTAGGATTGGACCAATGACACGAGCTCGTGCGATGCTACTTAAACAACAGGTGAACTTGTTCCTAAACGATACTTTGATCGACGAGAACTTTATACTACCTAAGTCGTATTACTTATGTATGATCAGGTATGAGGAGGAACCAAGCGTCGCACGAGGAGGAGAGGAGCAGCTGGACAAGAAGCTGGACGTGAAGCTGGACATGGAGCCGGACGTGAAGACATCCCATGGACGCGCGAGGGAGGAGCGGGAGGCATGCGCGAGAGGAGGAGATCTTCAGGCCAGTCCCAGGGCCGGTCAGACCGGCCGTGGGACCGGGCCACCCGGTCACCAACCGGATTTTGAACCGGTGCCATCCGGGCCACATCCAGGGAACACGGACCCTTCGTCCGGTTTCCACCCGGTCACAGACCCGGTCTAGGACCGGACCACCCGGTCCAGGCCCGGTCGACCGGCCCCCAGACCGGCCGAGTCCGAGTCTGTCTCGACCAGATCTATTCTGGGTCGGTTATTCCCGTACTTTTTCGACCTGAGGTCGTCCCGAACGCCTATATAAGTCCCTGGGACGCCCCCAAAGTTGTTTTAGACCACGTTTAAGATAAACCCTAGTTCTTAGTTGTTTGCTCTGCAAAACTATTGAATACTACTCTCCAATTCGCATCGATCTGGAGTTTTATGCTACTGAAAGTTTGTGTGTGATCTGCTGTTCCATTGGGGATTAGAAGATTGCAATTTACCGCTTCGTGGTCGGCGGCTACGTGCGCAAGTGTGTGGAGTTGCGAATATCTTGCAGGGTTGAGAACTGTTGCATTGGCATCAGGAATCAATCGAGAGACTTCGTCGGCGTCATACAAGTTATCCTCCTCATCATCATCGATTCCGTCCGCTGCTACCATCGTGTGTTCATCACCACCGTCGCTTACTGAGAAGATCGGGCAACCCCTTATCATCTTGGTATCAGATTTCCAGTTTTCCTCGGTAAGCCATCCACAATCCACCCCATAGTTGAGTTGTGAGTGTTTCCTATCCAGAAAAAGCCATAAAAAGTTAGGGTTAGGGTTTGCCATAGCCTTAGATTGCACTAATTTCGAGTTTTAGTTGCTTTTCGTAGTTGTTTTTGCGTATCTTTATCTTTCTTATAGTACAATTGTTAGGGTTTGTGTTTTTTCTATCATCTAGTTTATCATAGTGTGTCAGTTTTTGTTACTCCGAGTCCACATAGCGTACAGTGTGCTTGTTCCCAACCATAGACACAGCCTATCGATATACGTGACTAGGAACTTCCCCAGAAGAGACTAGTTTTACCGCTCGACAGGCTGCTCATTAGGGTTTTGGTGCTTTGCATATCTTGTTGGCCGTGTTATCAAGGAGTTGAGTCATAAAATCAAAAAAAAAAAAGAAAATTGAAAAGAAGCAAAAAGAGCTACATAGCTGCGTGTGTTCTACAAAAGAAAAATCCAAAAAGAAAAGTGTTGTGCTAGTTGAATCGAGTGAAGGCCTAAGTTTACTTTCCTGCACCCGTAGTTGAGCAATCTTGTGCCTGTCTCGTTGAGCTTTGCTAGCGTCTCTCTAGTGCATTGCAACTTTTCCCACATATAGTTGCATTGCCCCATTATATCGCCTTGTGTGAGTATCATTGGTTGTCTACGGTCAGCGCTAGAGCTTGTTATTGGTGCAAATAGGTAGCCCACCTACAGCCCCACATATATCCTGCTTTGTCGTGTGATTTGTTCTTATACCCTTGATATTCGCTTCGCTACATCCGTGCACTAGTCCGTCAATCCAAGTTGGTAAGCAATACTAATTCACTTTGGAGCGGTAAGATTTACCTTTCTTATCAGTTTTGAGTGAGTTGTGAGAGTACCACCAAAGATTTTTGTTTAGTGCACTAACTGATGTAGCCCCGGTCACCGACGTCGCTACACCAAGACCAACAAGTCCCCCTAGTGGACCGATGACACGAGCCCGAGTCAAAGCTCTTCATGATGAGGTGAACTCGCTCCTCACCACCCTTGATCTTGGTACCCCTTTGGATGGATTGCTACCTCATGCCGACGTGCTATGTGTCATTAGGTACAAGGCGCGTCAAGACCACGGAGAGGAGAAGACGCCAAGGTCAAGGGAAGGAGAGAAGCAACTGGACATGGAGATGATCATGAAGCCGAAGCCGACGTCGCACGAAGCGCTCCAAGGAAGAGACGGACGCTGGCCGGTCCAGGACCCGGTCAGACCGGACCTACAACCGGACGCCCCGGTCATAGGCCCGGTCGACCGGGCGCAAACCGGGCCAGCTCCCTCGTACCGGACGACGACCGGACCCAGGACCGGAAACTTCGCAGTTTCCCGGTTTGCGCCCGGTCGACCGGACCCATGACCGGACGGCCCGGTCACAGGCCCGGTCAGACCGGCCCCAAACCGGACAGCCCGGTCCCAGGCCCGGTCCGACCGGCCCCAAACCGGACCTGACGAGAATGCCCCACCAAACTGCCTTAACTTATCCATTCGCGTACCTGTTCGCCCTTGCTGGCCGTGTATGACTATATAAGTAGCTGGAACCCCTCATTAGCTCTTTAGACTTGTTGAACTCAAACCTAATTTTGAGCTTAGTCTCCCTTGGGTATCATCCCTCTGTAATCAAGGCCATCCTTGTTGTTGATTTGGATATTGTTGAGTGAGATTCTAGTACAAGCTACTCTCTCTCCCTCACCAATCCCCTTTTCTCCAACACCAATCTCTCACCGGGAATTCTGCCGCGTGCCTCTTCCGGGTGATTCTATTGGCGTGGTCCATCGAGCCACGGGGGTAAGTATCGGGTGTATCGGGTTGGTGTGCGTGCGTGAGTCTCGGAGTTCCTCGTGTTCATCGTGTTCTTCGTGTTCCTCGCGTTTTCCCATCTCCCCTCTTGGTTTCGAAGTCAATCCGCGAGATCGGGCCACACACGGGGTCTTAGACCTCATCATATGGTATCAGCAGCTCTTGGTTACCGCGGATTTGACCCCCCACCCACCCAATTTCGTTCCTAGAAAATTTTCCAAAAAATAGCCCTATATTGCCTCTTGACCGATCTGTGATTTGGTTGCGTTTTGAGTGGTTTTGGTCCGTGGATCTGGTGTTGTTGTGCTTGATCTACTATTTCCCCAACTTTTAGCCTCCAATTCCATCGTTTCCCTTCGATTTGGTCGATTTGGCTTGGTTTTCGTGAAGAACAGGAGAGAGAAAGCTTCATCCCGCGAAACCCGGTTTCGGCCCCGGTCAACCGGGCCACAGACCGGACGAGCCAGCACAGAACCCGGTCGACCGGGCGGCAACCGGACAGGCCGGTCCAGGAGCCGGTCCAACCGGACCCCAGACCGGGCGCATCTTCGCGCCCTCCTTCGACCTCGACTTCCGGCGATCTCCACCACCACCACCACTACCACCACCATCATCGCAGGTATAACTTGCAGGTCACCTTGTAACCCCTCTTCCTTTTGCGATCTATCCCATCGAGCATTGCTTGTTTAGTGTTGCGAGACATTGCACGTGGCCCCGCATTGTGAGGTGTGTGTGTCGCGTTGAGTAAGGCACCCAAGCAAACACTCGTGTGGCAAGATAGCAAAAGCGAGGCTAACGCTAACATAGTGCGTCAAAAAGCCCCAAAAACACAAAAAGAGTGCGAGTAGCACCATACATCCATACATCCATACGCCCATACATACAAAGTGTCCACGTGCCACCAAAGATACAAACGAGTGCAAGTGCCGCCATATACAAAAGAGAAAAAGCTTTTAAGCAAAGAGAGATAGGAGAAGAGAGGCCGCGTGTGAATCTTGTTGTCTCTTCCTTTGCAACCAAAGCTTTGGCTCTCCTTGTGTTAGTGTGACACCGAGCACTTATACATACACTTTTCCGCTCACTTTTGGTTGCACTAACCCCGTTTATCTCGTGTGTGTGTTCCACAACTTTTTCCGTGTTTATAGTGATCTTCACATTGACATTTGGATTTTTGGACCTCACCCACTTTTGACAACATACTCGATCTTGGATTTGTCTTTTGGCTTTCCACAACACTCGCCTAACACCATATTTGCTAGCTTTTGCGTGTGGTTTTGCGTGTGTTCCCGATACACTTGATCTTGCTTTCGGTTTGGTGGATTGCCTCAATACTATCTTACCTTGGTAAGAGTGCGAGGTAGTCTCCTTCCACTAACATACACAACATAGTTCTTGTCTTTCCATCATGGATAGGAACGGAGATACCAATAGGGATGAAGAGATCCTTCGCAACACCGAGAGGTTGGCTACTCAACACAACCTATGGACGCAACGACAAGAGTTCAAGGAGCAACTCTCCCTCTTCGAGACGCGCATCGATGAGCAATACGATGAAGTGGCTCACAACTTCTCCACCGTGAACCACGACTTGGCCCTTCTTCGTGAAGCTACGGACAACTTGAATGGCCAAATGGCGGCCAATGATGCCAACATGGAGCGGCGCATGGATAGCCTCGAGCGCGCCATCACCAACTTGGGTCGCCATCGTCGACACCGCTCTACTTCCTCTTCATCAAGCTCTTCCTCAAGGCATGAAGACCATTACTCTCATGGCGGCCTTTCGTCCCCAAGCTCTTCTTCAAGGCGTGAAGACCATCATCGACCTCATCGCTCACATGCTCGTCATGAAGACTCCCGCTCCAACTCTAGGCGTGGAGAAATACATCGCCATGCTCGTCCACATGAGCGTCCTCCACAAGCTCAAGACCTTCAACAAGATCGTCAACAAGTGGATCGCCATGCTCACCATGGGCGTGATGGCCATCCCCAAGACCAAGATCCTCAAGATCCCCCTCGGCGAGATCTTCGTCGCCACCCTCGCCATGACCAACGTGGACGAGGAGAGCCTCACCATGATCAAGATGAGAGACCCAACATTGAGCATCGTCCTCAACCGCGACAAGATCTTCAACCACATCCTCACCGTGAACCAAGTGAAGCAAGTGTTCAACTCCACCACCAACCCAATGCTATGGTTGGCCATAGAAGACCTCCTATTCCACCTATAGCCGCAAGAGTTGACGGCGCCCCTCCTCGTAGAAGAAACTTGGAGGATGAAGAGAACATGTATGGCAAGCTCAAGTTCAACATGCCCAAGTTCAAAGGTGAAGACGACGCCGAAGCATACCTCTCATGGGCACTCAAGGTGGACAAGATCTTCCGCATCCACAACTACTCCGGTGCCAAGAAAGTGGCTATGGCATCACTCGAGTTTGAAGACTACGCCAACACTTGGTGGGAGCAAGTCCTCACTCTTCGCGAAGAAAAGGGTGAACCTCCTATTGACACTTGGGAAGATATGAAAAAGGAGATGCATGCTCGCTTTGTCCCAAAGCACTACATGAAAGACCTCTTCAACAAGCTCCAAAAGTTGAAGCAAGGCACCAAAACCGTTGAGGAGTTCTACAAGGAGATGGAGCTCACTATGATGCGAGCCAACATCCAAGAGTCCGAGGAACAAACAATTGCTCGTTTCTTCAATGGCCTTACTTATCCTATCAAGAGGATTGTCGAGTTCCAACCCTACTCCAACATGGTTGAGTTAGTCCACCAAGCATCGAAGGCCGAGCGCCAAGTGATTGAGGACATCAAGTACTCCAAGGCCAAGTCCTATTTCTCCTCCAAGCTCGCTACATCGACTCCTCCTACTACATCAACTCCTTATGCTACAAGTGCCAAGGCCGACGCATCCTCTACACCTTCCAAGAAGCCGACTATCCAAAGTCGAATGAAGCAAA
Source organism: Lolium perenne (assembly GCF_019359855.2). Lineage (NCBI taxonomy): Eukaryota > Viridiplantae > Streptophyta > Magnoliopsida > Poales > Poaceae > Lolium > Lolium perenne. The sequence goes on from NC_067245.2 coordinate 134,572,757, forward strand.
CGGTCTCCTCTACCGCCTCCTCTAAGGCATCCACGGGACCCTCTAGTGTCACTTGCTTCAAGTGTGGCACCCAAGGTCACAAATCGTTTGAGTGCAAGAACACCAAAGTCATGATCACTATGGAGAATGGTGACATCGAGACTCTTGATGAGGATGAATATGAAGCCCTTGTGCAAGCCGCCGTGGAAAGTGAAGAAGCTTATGAGCAAGATAGTGGAGAAGATCCTCTCTTATGTGAGCATGACCCAAGTCCCTCACTTGTGGTCACAAGAGTGCTAACCACACAACCTCATGATATGGAAGAACAACGGTGCAACATCTTCCAAACCCGTGCCGGAATTGGTGGCAAGTCTATCAAGGTCATCATCGATGGTGGAAGTTGCCACAACCTTGCGAGCACCGAGTTGTGTGAGAAGCTCCACCTCACTCTCCGCAAGCATCCTCACCCTTACCATATCCAATGGTTGAGTGACAAGGGCAACGTCAAGATACAACATACCGTCACCGTCAACTTCAAGATCGGCCCTTATGAGGACACCATCGAGTGTGACGTGGTACCCATGACGGTGTGCCACATGTTGCTTGGCCGCCCTTGGCAATATGACAAGAAGGCTATACATGATGGACTCTCCAACACATACACCTTCAAGGTCAACGACAAGAAGTTCGAATTGCGCCCGATGACTCCTAGCCAAATCATCGCGGATAATGCGAAGGCTTTAGCGAGGGCACAACTCCGCACCCACCATAGTGAGATGAGAGGAGAGGGAGCGACCCACCACAAAGATAGTGAGCACCACAAGCCATATATGAGTGAGTCCAAGAGTGTCCTTCTAGCCACCAAGAGTGAGTGGAGAGAGCTACAAGAGAACCCATCCACCATATTGCACTACGTGCTCATATGCAAGGGACCCTCGTCGGCAACTAACGACTTAACCAACATTCCTCCGTCTTTGTTGTCTCTTTTGCAGGAATTTCAAGACGTCTTCCCCGACGAGCTCCCTCATGGACTACCACCACTCCGTGGCATAGAACACCGCATCGACCTAATACCCGGCGCTCCGCTCCCAAACCGTGCCGCCTACCGCACCAACCCCGAAGAGACCAAGGAGATCAACCGTCAAATTCAAGATCTCCTCGCCAAAGGGTATGTCCGTGAAAGCCTTAGCCCTTGTGCGGTTCCCGTGATCCTCGTGCCTAAACCGGATGAGACGCAACGGATGTGTATGGATTGTCGCCCCATCAATGCCATTACCGTCCGTTACCGCCATCCCATTCCGCGTTTAGATGACATGCTTGATGAACTTAGTGGTGCCACGATTTTCTCTAAAGTCGATTTGCGTAGTGGTTACCATCAAATCCGCATGGCTATTGGTGACGAATGGAAAACGGCATTCAAGACCAAACTTGGTCTCTATGAATGGCTCGTTATGCCTTTTGGTCTTTCCAATGCACCATCTACTTTCATGCGCCTCATGAATCACATCTTGCGTCCTCTCATTGGCAAGAGCGTGGTTGTCTACTTCGATGATATTCTTATTTATAGCAAAAACCTCGAGGACCATGTGCAACATGTGAGAGAAGTCTTGTGCATCTTGCGCCATGAAAAGCTTTATGCTAACCTCCCCAAATGCACATTTGCTCAAAACAAATTGGTTTTTCTTGGTTTTGTGGTTTCCGCTAATGGGATTGAAGTTGATTCTTCCAAGGTGGAGGCCATCCATAATTGGCCTACCCCTACAAATGTTGGCCAAATCCGAAGCTTCCATGGACTTGCCGGGTTTTATCGCCGCTTTGTGAAAGACTTTAGCACCATCGCTTGCCCTTTGAATGAGCTTACCAAGAAGAATGTTCCGTTTGTTTGGGGCAAGGCCCAACAAAATGCTTTTGATGAGTTGAAGAAACGTCTTACCGAAGCTCCACTTCTTGTTCTTCCAAATTTTGCCAAAACTTTTGAGATTGAGTGTGATGCAAGTGGGCTTGGTATTGGCGGTGTTCTTATGCAAGAGGGCAAACCCGTGGCATACTATAGTGAGAAGTTAGATGGCGCACGCCTCAACTATCCTATATATGACAAGGAGCTCTACGCTTTGGTTCGTGTTCTTGAAGTTTGGCAACACTATCTTTGGCCAAAAGAGTTTATCATTCATTCCGATCATGAGTCCTTGAAGTATTTGAAAAGCCAACACAACTTGAACAAACGACATGCAAAATGGGTCGAGTTCATTGAGTCCTTCCCATATGTGATAAAATACAAGAAGGGCAAGGACAATGTTGTGGCGGATGCTCTTTCCCGCAAAAACACCCTTTTGCTAACTCGTTTGGATTTTCATGTTTTGGGACTTGAAGAGATCAAAGAACTCTATCCTTCCGATTCTTTCTTTGCTCCCATTTTTGAGAAGTGCTCCGTTGAGCGAGGAGTGGATGATTTCTATTTGCATGATGGCTATTTGTTTAAAGCCAACAAGATTTGCATTCCCGCGTCTTCGCTTCGAAAATTGCTTTTGCAAGAGTCTCATGGAGGAGGTCTTATGGGCCACTTTGGCCGTGACAAGACATATGCCATGCTCTCAACCCACTACTATTGGCCAAAGATGAAGCGAGATGTGGAGCGCCTTTGCCGTCGGTGCACAACATGCTTACAAGCTAAGTCTACCTCCAACCCTTATGGTCTCTACATGCCATTGCCTATTCCTTTTGCACCATGGACAGATATTAGCATGGATTTCGTTCTAGGCTTGCCTCGCACTAAGCATGGTCATGATTCCATATTTGTTGTAGTGGATAGATTCTCTAAGATGGCTCATTTCATACCTTGCCATAAGAGCGACGATGCTTCACACATTGCTTCATTGTTTTTCAGGGAAATCGTTCGCCTACATGGAGTACCGCAAAGCATTGTGTCGGATCGAGACGTCAAGTTCATGAGCTATCTTTGGAAGTCGATCATGGCGAAGTTTGGAGTCAAGCTCTTGTTCTCATCATCATCGCACCCGCAAACGGACGGCCAAACGGAAGTGGTCAATCGAAGCCTCTCCACCCTCCTACGGGTCCTCGTGAAGAAAAACTTGAGGTCATGGGAGGAGTGCCTTCCTCACGCCGAGTTCGCCTACAACCGCGCCAAGCACAAGACTACATCAAGGAGCCCCTTCATGGTCGTCTACGGCTTCGAACCTTACACGGCACTCGACATACTTCCGCTTCCCCTACACGAGCGCATCAACATGGACTTCGACAAGCGCGCCGCCGCCGTCAAGAAACTACATGAAGAGACAAGGGCAACCATACAAGCACATGTTCTTCGTCAAGCCAACCACATCAACGCCAAGAAGAAGGCAAGGATATTCGAAGAAGGAGACCTCGTTTGGATCCACCTCCGGAAGGACCGGTTTCCCCATGAGCGCAACTCCAAGCTCAAGCCAAGAGGAGATGGTCCCTTCAAGGTCCTCAAGCGCATCAATGACAACGCTTACGTCATCGACATACCAACATCCAAGTACTTGGTGAGCAACACGTTCAACGTCTCGGACTTGTCACCCTATCATGGAGATGAGGAGGCGCAAGAGTCGAGGACGACTCTTTCCCAAGGGGGGGGAGATGATGTAGCCCCGGTCACCGACGTCGCTACACCAAGACCAACAAGTCCCCCTAGTGGACCGATGACACGAGCCCGAGTCAAAGCTCTTCATGATGAGGTGAACTCGCTCCTCACCACCCTTGATCTTGGTACCCCTTTGGATGGATTGCTACCTCATGCCGACGTGCTATGTGTCATTAGGTACAAGGCGCGTCAAGACCACGGATAGGAGAAGACGCCAAGGTCAAGGGAAGGAGAGAAGCAACTGGACATGGAGATGATCATGAAGCCGAAGCCGACGTCGCACGAAGCGCTCCAAGGAAGAGACGGACGCTGGCCGGTCCAGGACCCGGTCGGACCGGACCTACAACCGGACGCCCGGTCATAGGCCCGGTCGGCCGGCGCAAACCGGCCAGCTCCTCATCCGGGACGACGACCGGACCCAGGACCGGAAACCAGCAGTTTCCGGTTTGCGCCCGGTCGACCGGACCCATGACCGGACGGCCCGGTCACAGGCCCGGTCAGACCGGCCCCAAACCGGACAGCCCGGTCCCAGGCCCGGTCCGACCGGCCCCAAACCGGACCTGACGAGAATGCCCCACCAAACTGCCTTAACTTATCCATTCGCGTACCTGTTCGCCCTTGCTGGCCGTGTATGACTATATAAGTAGCTGGAACCCCTCATTAGCTCTTTAGACTTGTTGAACTCAAACCTAATTTTGAGCTTAGTCTCCCTTGGGTATCATCCCTCTGTAATCAAGGCCATCCTTGTTGTTGATTTGGATATTGTTGAGTGAGATTCTAGTACAAGCTACTCTCTCTCCCTCACCAATCCCCTTTTCTCCAACACCAATCTCTCACCGGGAATTCTGCCGCGTGCCTCTTCCGGGTGATTCTATTGGCGTGGTCCATCGAGCCACGGGGGTAAGTATCGGGTGTATCGGGTTGGTGTGCGTGCGTGAGTCTCGGAGTTCCTCGTGTTCATCGTGTTCTTCGTGTTCCTCGCGTTTTCCCATCTCCCCTCTTGGTTTCGAAGTCAATCCGCGAGATCGGGCCACACACGGGGTCTTAGACCTCATCACTAACCTACTAATCATGTCTTCTACCGAGAATGTTGATGTGATGCAGAAAAAGGACGCCGCTACACCAGTTACTTGGCGTGAATTTGAGGCACTTCGTGATCACATGCAACGTGAAATACGAGTTGCTAGTGATGTGTTGGACAAGGATATTCAGAGTGTTCACTTGAAGGTCGACGAGACTACTACAGCGGTTAACACCGTTCAAACGTCGGTGACGACTCTTCAAGCATCTATACAAGCTTTGACAACCGCCGTTGGTGAGATACGTACAATGGTGCAACAACAACCACCACCTGATGAAGATGGCAGTGTGCAAGGTGACAATGCTGAAGCTGCTAATGCTCAAGGGCGTGGTGTTGGTCGTGGTCTTGGACGTGGCGTTGGAGATGCGTTCCGTGGTCATGGTTTTGTCCCCATCGGAGCCCAACGTGTTCCTCAACAACAAGACGATGGTTTGGGTAAGCCCAAGTTCTCAATTCCCAGATTTGAAGGAGGTACTGATGTTGAAGAATATCTTACATGGGAGCTGAAGATTGAGAGATTATGGCGTTTACATCCTGACTATACTGAAGATAGGAAGATCAAGCTTGCTTCCTCTGAATTTGATGGCTATGCATTGCGTTGGTGGGATGGACTTGTACGTGCTCGAGAAGAAGATGGTGAGCTGCCTATTATCACATGGCGTGCTATGAAGGCGGCAATGAGAGCTCGTTTTGTGCCTACCAATTACTTGCGTTCCGTCTTTGACAAGTTGACCCAATTGAAGCAAGGTGTGTTGACGGTTGATGCTTACTACATGGAGATGGAGATGCTTATGCAGCGTGCCCGTGTCCGTGAGTCTCTTGAGATGACGCTACAGCGATTTCTGAATGGTCTCAGATTTAACATCAAGGGCATTGTGCGTCATCACAGCTACGCTACTATGAATGAGCTACTACATCATGCAAGAGAAGCTGAGTCACAATTGGCTGAAGAACTGCAAATGAAGGGCCGTGCTACAGGCGCTGGGCGCTACACACCCCGCGCGCCGCCCTCCATGGTGCCATCTTCGCGCCCTGCAGATGTTCCTACTTCGTCTAGCAAGCCGGTCTCTAGTGTTACCAACACAAAGAAGCCCGCTCCTGCAGCAAGTGGAACTAGTTCTAACATGTCGACAGCGCGCAACCGTGATATGGTTTGTCATACATGTGGTGGCAAGGGTCACTTCAAGAAGGATTGTCCTAATCGTAAAGTTATGATAATTAATGAGGACAATGAATATGAAACTGGAGATGATGCTGATCCAAATGCTCCAGATGAGGATGATTATGACAGTGATGGGTTTGATGCTTTCCCTTCTGAAGCTCAAACTATTGTTGTCTCGCAGCGTGTTCTTAATGTACAGTCAAGTGCATCAACACGGCGCTGTAATTTGTTCCAAACAAAGGCACTAGTTGGTCCTGATAAAGCTTGCAAGGTCATTATTGATGGCGGGAGTTGTCGCAATCTAGCAAGCAAAGAGTTATGTGCCAAGCTGAAACTGAAGTATCTACCGCACCCACATCCATATTATATTCAGTGGTTGAGTAATAATGGTGAGATGAAGGTGAGCCACATGGTGCGAGTTGATTTTGAGATTGGACCGTATAAGGATTCCATTGATTTTGATGTGGTTCCTATGACGGTTTGCCATCTACTCTTGGGCCGGCCATGGCTTTATGACCGTTCTGTGCAACACAATGGCCGCGCCAATACATATCACTTGGAGTTCAAGGGCAAGAAAATTAACTTACAGCCTATGTCACCACAGCAAATTGTCAATGAGTCTCGTCAGAAGATTGAAGTAAACTTGGAGGATGCATCCATAGATAGGCGAGAGAATTGTAATGCCGTGAGTGATATAACGAAAAGTGAGAGAGTGAATTCCTTAGTCTCATTAGCCACCAAACAAGACATGAGAGAATTTTGTGAGGATCCTACAGCCATGCCTATTGTGCTCATGTACAAGGGTACGGTTTTGGTTTCTAACGACATGACCCCTCTTCCTCTTGGTGTTTCTAATGTTTTGCAGGAATTCAGCGACGTGTTTCCGGAAGAGGTACCCGCAGGACTTCCACCATTGCGAGGTATTGAGCATCAAATTGACTTGATTCCCGGAGCATCGCTGCCCAATAGGGCGCCATATAGGACAAATCCGGAAGAAACGAAGGAGATACAGAAGCAAGTACAAGCGCTACTCGACAAAGGTTATATCCGCATAAGCCTTAGTCCTTGTGCTGTTCCTGTTATTCTTGTTCCTAAGAAAGATGGTACATGGCGTATGTGTGTAGATTGTAGAGCGATAAACAACATTACTATTCGATATCGTCATCCTATTCCCCGTTTAGAAGATATGCTAGATGAATTGAGTGGTGCTGCTGTTTTCACTAAAATTGATTTGCGTAGTGGTTATCATCAAATTAGGATGAAAGAAGGGGATGAGTGGAAAACCGCCTTTAAAACAAAATTTGGTTTATATGAGTGGTTAGTAATGCCTTTTGGTTTAACTAATGCACCTAGCACTTTCATGAGACTGATGAACCATGTTTTGCGTGATTTTATTGGCAAGTTTGTGGTTGTGTATTTTGATGATATATTAATCTACAGCCGCAATGAATCTGATCATATTATACATATTCGACATGTTTTGCAAGTGTTGCGTGATAGTAAACTCTATGGTAATCTTGAGAAGTGCACATTTTGCAAAGATAAGGTCATATTTCTGGGTTATGTTGTCTCTAAGCATGGAGTAGAAGTAGATGTGTCTAAAACTGAAGCTATTCAAAATTGGCCTACTCCTATGAATGTGAGTCAAGTACGAAGTTTTCATGGTCTAGCTGGGTTTTATCGCCGTTTTGTGCCCAATTTTTCTACTATTGCTGCACCTTTGAATGAATTGACTAAAAAGGGTGTTGCTTTTGAGTGGGGCGTTGCCCAAGATCATGCTTTTGATGAACTGAAACGATTGTTAACTTCTGCACCGTTGCTTGCACTTCCTAATTTCAATAAGCAATTTGAGAATGAATGTGATGCTAGTGGTATTGGAATTGGTGGTGTGTTGATGCAAGAGGGTCGTCCAATTGCATATTTTTCTGAGAAACTTTCTGGTGCTAAGTTGAACTATCCAATATATGATAAAGAATTGTATGCTTTAATTAGAGTTCTTGAGGTTTGGCAACATTATTTGTGGCCAAAAGAATTTATCATACATTCTGATCATGAAGCTTTGAAATATCTGAAAGCCCAATCTACTTTGCATAGGCGTCTTGCTAAGTGGGTTGAGTTTATTGAGTCCTTTCCGTACATTATTAAGCATAAGAAGGGAAAAGATAATATTGTTGCTGATGCTCTATCTAGGAAGACTATGCTATTAACCCATCTTGATGTTAAAATTCCTGGATTAGAGGTGTTATGTGATTTATATACGACTGATCATGATTTTGCTGAACCATACCGCTTGTGTGTTATTGGTAAAGCATGGGAGAAGTATCACATACACGATGGGTTCTTGTTTAGAGCTAACAAACTATGTGTTCCAGAATCGTCTGTGCGTTTGCTCTTATTACAGGAATCTCATGCTGGAGGTTTGATGGGTCACTTTGGGCGTGAGAAGACGCTACTTGATGCGGGAGGAACCCAGTGGATCCTCCTAGTTGATGCCCGATCTTTCACAGCGAGAACCTGGGGTAGAGAATCCTCCCAACAACGCGATGAACGCAGCCTGGAGAAGAGGGAACGAATCCAGCAAGCAACGGATCGACGAACGATACGCCTCAAACCAAGAGCTAGACAATCCTTGATGAACACAAGAACCTTCGCAGCGGATATAATAGATAACGGCAGCGCCGTACCCCCGGAGGGATGATATACGTGATCACACGCTATGGGGTAAACCCTAATCTTTAGACTAAACTTGAACCGTCCTAAACCCTAGCCGCCCCACCTCCTTATATGAGAGAGAGGTGGCCGGCCAGCCCCTATTGGGCTGGGCGCCCCACTATGGGCCTCCCTAACTTGGTTGGACAGGCCCAAACCAAGACTGACTCGATTTATTAAAAATCCCTAATTTGTCCATATATGACAATTACATAAACTAATATAATTAAGCTGGTGGAGTCCTGAATCGGGGCTCCACATAGGCCTCCGTGCCCATATCACTACTCATGCTCGCTGATCACTTTTATTGGCCAAAGATGAGGCGGGACGTGGACAGGTATGTCAAGAGGTGCATTACTTGCAACAAGTCCAAGTCCAAGCTGAAGCCTCACGGTTTGTATACTCCTTTACCGGCACCTACTACACCTTGGGAAGATATTAGTATGGATTTTGTGTTGGGTTTGCCGCGTACTAAGAGAGGCCATGATTCTATATTTGTGGTAGTGGACAGATTTTCTAAAATGTCACACTTTATTGCCTGCCACAAAAGCGACGATGCGTCGCATATTGCTAACCTGTTTTTCAGGGAGATTGTTCGACTACATGGAGTCCCGAAGACTATTGTTTCTGATCGTGATGTGAAGTTCATGAGCTACTTCTGGAAGACACTTTGGGGGAAGCTGGGGACAAAGCTACTGTTCAGTACTACTTGTCATCCCCAAACTGATGGTCAAACTGAGGTGGTGAATCGAACCTTGTCACAACTGTTGAGATCCATGATCAAGAAGAACCTAAAGGAGTGGGAAGAGTGTTTGCCGCATGTGGAGTTTGCTTACAACAGGGCGGTACACTCTACCACAGAGCTGTGTCCTTTTGAGGTGGTGTATGGTTTCAAACCCATTACTCCACTTGATTTGTTGCCTTTGCCCATACATGAGAGAGTTAATATGGAGGCATCCAAGAGGGCAGATTTTGTGAAGAAAATACATGTGAAGACTAAAGAGTTGATAGAAAAGAAAGGCAAGAGCAATGCTGCAAGGATGAACAAGAAGCGCAAAGAGATGTTGTTCAAGCCTGGTGATATGGTCTGGGTACATTTTCGCAAGGATAGGTTCCCGAAGCTGCGGAAGTCTAAGTTGAAGCCTCGTGGTGCTGGTCCTTACAAAGTGCTTGCCAAGATCAATGATAATGCATACTCGATAGATCTTCCAGTTGATGAGTTTGGTGTCAGTAATTCTTTCAATGTTGCTGATTTGACACCATATGACGGAGAAGACCTTGGAGCGTCGAGGTCGACGCCTTTTGAAGGGGGGGGAGATGATGAGGACATCCCTACCTCACTACTACCTCCGTCATTGCAAGATGAAGATGAAGCTGTGAAGCTCAAGTCCAATGAAGTTAGGATTGGACCAATGACACGAGCTCGTGCGAAGCTACTTAAACAACATGTGAACTTGTTCCTAAACGATACTTTGATCGACGAGAACTTTATACTACCTAAGTCGTATTACTTATGTATGATCTGGTAGGAGGAGGAACCAAGCGTCGCACGAGGAGGAGAGGAGCAGCTGGACAAGAAGCTGGACGTGAAGCTGGACATGGAGCCGGACGTGAAGACATCCCATGGACGCGCGAGGGAGGAGCGGGAGGCATGCACGAGAGGAGGAGATCTTCAGGCCGGTCCCAGGCCCGGTCAGACCGGCCGTGGGACCGGGCCACCCGGTCACCAACCGGATTTTGAACCGGTGCCATCCGGGCCACATCCAGGGAACACGGACCCTTCGTCCGGTTTCCACCGATCCTGGAACCCGGTCTAGGACCGGACCACCCGGTCCCAGGCCCGGTCGACCGGCCCCCAGACCGGCCGAGTCCGAGTCTGTCTCGACCAGATCTATTCTGGGTCGGTTATTCCCGTACTTTTTCGACCTGAGGTCGTCCCGAACGCCTATATAAGTCCCTGGGACGCCCCCAAAGTTGTTTTAGACCACGTTTAAGATAAACCCTAGTTCTTAGTTGTTTGCTCTGCAAAACTATTGAATACTACTCTCCAATTCGCATCGATCTGGAGTTTTATGCTACTGAAAGTTTGTGTGTGATCTGCTGTTCCATTGGGGATTAGAAGATTGCAATTTACCGCTTCGTGGTCGGCGGCTACGTGCGCAAGTGTGTGGAGTTGCGAATATCTTGCAGGGTTGAGAACTGTTGCATTGGCATCAGGAATCAATCGAGAGACTTCGTCGGCGTCATACAAGTTATCCTCCTCATCATCATCGATTCCGTCCGCTGCTACCATCGTGTGTTCATCACCACCGTCGCTTACTGAGAAGATCGGGCAACCCCTTATCACCAAAGGCTGCTGATACCATATGATGAGGTCTAAGACCCCGTGTGTGGCCCGATCTCGCGGATTGACTTCGAAACCAAGGGGGAGAGATGGGAGAACGCGAGGAACACGAAGAACACGACGAACACGAGGAACTCCGAGACTCACGCACGCACACCAACCCGATACACCCGATGCTTACCTCCGTGGCTCGATGGACCACGCCAATAGAATCTCCGAGGAAGAGGCACGAGGCGGAATTCCCGGAGAGAGATTGGGGTTGGAGAAGAAGAGCTTGATGAGGGAGAGAGAGTAGCTTGTACTAGAATCTCACTCAACAAGATCCAAATCAACAACCAAGGTGCCTTGATTACAGAGGGATGATAACCCTAGGGAGACTAAGCTCAAAGGTAGGTTTGAGTTCAAAACAAGTCTAAAGAGGTAAAGGGGCGTCTAGGGTGCTTATATAGTCTTACAAGGCGTCACAGGCCGAAAAGGTACAAAGGAAACAAGTTTGGGCCGATTTGGCGACTTAAGTCGTGCAGGCCGGTCAGGAGGCCGGTCAGACCGGGCCTGTGACCGGGCAGGCCGGTCCAGACCGGGCCCTAGACCGGACGGTGACCGGACGAGGTTCCGGGGCCCCGGGATAGCGCCCGGATGGCACAAGCGGGAATTCCGGTTTGGACCGGGTGGCCCGGTCAGGAGGCCGGTCAGACCGGGTTCTGGACCGGGTGGCCCAGTCAGGAGGCCGGTCAGACCGGGTTCTGGACCGGCCGGCCATCTTCTCTTCCTTGCGCTCTTCGGGCGAATTCCGGTCCAGCTCCATGTCCATCTTCACGTCCAGCTGCTCCTCTCCTCCTCTTGACCATGGGGTGTCCTCCTCTTCGTGACCTTGATGCTCCTTGTACCTAATGACACATAACACGTCGGCATGAGGTAGCAATCCATCCAAAGGGGTACCAAGATTAAGGGTGGTGAGGAGCGAGTTCACCTCATCATGTAGAGCTTTGACTCGGGCTCGTGTCATCGGTCCACTTGGGGGACTTGTTGGTCTTGGTGTAGCGACGTCGGTGACCGGGGCTACATCATGAGGCTTCCCATCCACCATTCGTTTCAATCCAACGGCAAGGAAAGCAACAACGTGACCCGATTAATTTCTGCTGAACTGAAGAGCTGCTGTGTTCTCTCGAACCTGAACAAATAGAGAAGGGAACAGAAGATGATTTCGGTTCCGAGCGCATCTGGCCGGGCCAAACATGCGTCTGGTACAAACTCCAGCAAGATGACGCATAGTGACTGGGCCGTTCGCAGCGACGCAAACATGCCCAAATATGCATCTCGGATCCGTCGCGCGGACGATGCGTGGACGCGTAAAGTGTCCGCTCGCGTCTGGCGAATGTTTCGTCGGGCCCGCTTGGCAGTGACCCAGCGTCGATGCGTCTTCTTAGGGCGCCGCTTTGGCAGTCTGCGGCGGCGTAATGGCGATGCCTCGCGTGGCGCACGCCGTCACCTACCTCTGCGAATGGCGACGCCACGCGTGCAGCGGCCGTCGCCTGCCTCCGACATATATATACAGGGGTGCGCGCATATCGTCTCCTCCCACACTAAACCCTAGCCGATGTCGCTCAACCTCCTACTCACCGCTGTTTAGTGTGGGAGGAGATGATATGTGTGCGCTCCTGTTTATATAGGTCGGAGGCACGCGGCGGCCGCAGCACGCATGGCATCGCCATTCGCAGAGGTAGGTGACAGCTCGTGCCACGCGAGGCATCGCCATTTTACGCGACTGCGGACTGCCGAAGCGGCGCCGCTGAGAAGACGCATCGACGCTAGGTCACTTCCAGGCGGGCCCAACGAAACGTCAGCCAGACGCGAGCGGACACTTTACGCGTCCACGCAGCGTCCGCGCGACGGATCTGAGGCGCATATTTAGGCATGTTTGCGTCGCTGTGAACGGCCCAGTCACTATGCGTCGCTCCGCTGGAGCGTGTACCAGACGCATTTTTGGCCCGGCCAGATGCGCTCAGACCGAAAACATCTTCTGTTCCCTTCTCTATTTCTTCAGGTTCGAGAGAACACTGCAGCTCTTCAGTTCAGCAGAAATTATCGGGTCATGTTGTTGCTTTCCTTGCCGTTGGATTGAAACGAATGGTGGATGGGAAGCCTCAGGTCACGTTGTGCCCTGTGAATGTGGGGGCACTGGATCTCTGTCCCTATCTTCTTAATCCAATTTAAAAATGCGTTTGAAATATTTCAGGATTGGTGGGAGATTTTGCCGCCCGACTGAGATTAAATTAAACCACACGTTCGACAATTCAAACTTGAGACCTTGGCTATGATACCATTTAAGTTCGAACTGATTGAAAAAGGCTATGCAATTAATTTATATAACATCCACAGGAACAACTACCAAGTTGATCCCAACCGCAGATAAATGCATCCACCAACAAAAGTAGGAAAGGTGCCATAATCTAAGGAAACATTTCACAAGACCAATGTACTCACTATGTAGTGTTCATCTCCAATTATCTATGGCATTTTCTTAGTCTTTGGGAGATTATAACGAACTTGATTGGCCTCGTGCAGTAGGGCATCACATGCTTCTAATCTCGATCTCAACATGTCAACTTTTGTTCTTAGCATAGCTGTTGCAACTCGTTCTACTTGGAGTTGTTCCTCCAAAACTTGAGCAGAGAAAGACTTGGACTTGGGCTTCAAAACCCAGCATTTCGCAGGAAAGAGTTTTTGGTGATATCTTTATCTTTCCCATGTTTTGCCATCTCGAATTTCATATTAGCATGACAAGTTTTGAGTTGTGTAAAAAGAAAAGTTATTACAGAGAAAAATGCAGATGGTAGATTTAATGTGTAGGAACGACTTCTAATCATACAAGTTGGCATGCCTGACTATAATAAGGACCATCTATCTTGCTAGCAGGCATAATTATTAAGGTATTATTAATGGGCTACCATGTTCATAGTCTTCGAAGAAACAGCCTTTATTGCATTACGAGCAGAAAACAGTTCACACGTGCGCTCAGATTCAAATTTTCAGCATGCAGCCGATTTATGGTTTAATTGAAGTACACAACAGGATATTATTTCACACAAAATACAGCAGCCACATGGAACATATCTAATTTTAGTACAACAACAAAATTTGCAATTATTACAGACCACGAAATTTTGAACGAAATTTTGAGCAGTAAGTAATTACAGCATTGGCATCAGCAGTCCACTTGACTGAACAACAGAATCAAAGTTTATTTAGACACCTTCAATTCCCAGACACATCACAACTGGCTTACCATGACAAGTGCATAGGAGATTCTTTAGAACATTTTCTGTCAAAGTTTGCCTATTTTTCAATTCATGTATCTCTTGGCGTGTGTTGGCAATTATTTCATCAGTTTCTTTGTTTTCCCGCCCAAATATATCAACTGCCACTTGGAGTGCATCCCCCAAATCTCTTTGTGCCGGATTAAGTTGAGCAATAGATACCATGGGCCTATGCGAGCAATATGCACTCTCACTGCTGCTTTGTGAAACATCAATACTTGAGGCATTGGCCCTTGCTTCTGGCTTTGTAGCTTTATTTGAAGCCTGAAATTTAGATAAAACAAGTTACAACATCATATGATGCAATAAAAGACCTCCAATTTCAAGAGCATCATTGAGCAGATATAACATAGCAAGCAATCCAAAATAGAGCCTCGTACATCTATTTCTTCTGGAACGGTTGGTGTACTGGACTCAGTGGACCAATGAGAGCACATGCCACTGTCACTGTTGCTCTGTGAAATGACCGCAACACTTGATAAATGGGTTGTCCCTACTGACATTACAGCTTTGTTTGCAGGCTGAAACTAAGACAAAACAAGTTAAAATGCAATAAAATACACGGCAAACAAACAGCACTGTTGACATAATTTTGAAAGAACCATGGGCAGATATAACAAAGAAACCAGTTAAGCCACATGCCTGTTAGAACAAACCAAACTAGATCATGGCGATGATGTATACAATAAACCAAGCAACTAGACATCATGTGCCCAATAACGAAGCCAGGTCACTGCACAAAAGAAATCTAGCAAATAGCCAAATCCAGTCAAAACATGTGCATGTTGGATTGGATACAATTAGGAAAATAATGTACGGTTGATTTAAGCATGACTCAGATAGTGCCTTCGACAACGTAGAAGGTCAATGCAACAATTAATTGTATGGCTTGTATGAAGTGCCATAACATTTAAATTAAGCATAACGAGGCATTGCTTAATCTGAGAACTGAGTGCTAACTCAGTGGCAAGGCTTGCGAGTGCACAGCCAGCCCACCCGGGTTTGAGTACCAACGGGACCGAATTAAACACGAATGAAGCGAGATGTCAGTACAAGTAGTGGCAATAGAAATGCAAAATCCATAACAGGGCCAATGACAACATTCACTTGCCAACAAAATCTAAGGCTTTAGCTTTCATATACCATCAAAATTTAAAATAGTGTAATCCCCCGAAAGAGTATCATGGTATCATTTAATCTCAGCCATCTCACCCCTAATACCAAACATGTATCATTTAATCTCAGCCGTTCTTTTGTTTTACTCAAGAAAACATTTTTGTTTTGGGAGTTTATAGAAGCACAAGCCATCGTCTACATTGGCACTGTGTTATGAAAAATATCATCTTCATCGTACATGGTTATGTGAAGATATTGATATATAATTCTGTGCTAGGAAAACAAATAGCAATTACTATGTTACAAGAACCATCTTCAAGCTCGAAGATACGAAGTTCATTGGTCCACCAACCAAGGCTGATAAAATATTATATATTAATTTAGTACTAATATTTCGTATTTACTCATATTAAGGTCTAACTTTTTTTCCCATGACAAACCAGTTTTGATATAAAATCTAACGGTGGCCATGTGTGGGTCACATAAAAAGTATTGAGGTAGTAAATTTATACATAGATATTGGATAATGTATTTTAAATTTCAAAAAATATGGTACGGAGTAGAAATATATAAATTAGATAGTCTTGCCGTGCAATATGCATGCCGCAAAAGGTAAGATAGATCTTTAAAAATTCTCGACTCTAATCACAAAAATATAGATAATCCTAATGGGGTGTCCATGAAAAAGTTTTGTCACTTTCGTATTAGGGTATACTTCTATTTCATACTGACTAAAAAACTTAATTGTAGTGAACTCACATATTACTCCTTCCATTACTTCTTTTAGGGTGTATTAGTTTTTCAAAAGCCAAACTTTAGGCTTTGTGAGTAATTTTAGCAAAAAATAATAATTATCAACATCAAATAAAATATGGAAATATATTTTAAAATTATATATGTCGTGACGTGCAAAGCACGTGCTACTTACTAGTAGATTACTAGAAAATGAATGATGCAATTGAACATGGAGCGTATTTTATAAACAGCCAGATCAATTGAATATGGATATACCACATCATGTCAATGGGACTCAGAAAAACAAAGCTAGACATTTAAACAAGTAATATAACTATTTTTTTCACAATGTTTCAAGTAGAATAGGAAGCTAGGTTAGGAATAAAGCAATCATGTTTCAAGTAGAATAGGAAGCTAGGTTAGGAATAAAGCAATCATGTTTCAAGTAGAATAGGAAGCTAGGTTAGGAATAAAGCAATCATGTTTCAAGTAGAATAGGAAGCTAGGTTAGGAATAAAGCAATAAAAAACACGAAGTGCATCATTTCAGCTAGGATCATTTCTATCAAACTTCATGCACTAGCCATGGAACAACAGGCAAACTCAACGAAGCAACAGGCAAAAAATTAACATAATAGAATTTCAGGACTTGTTTAACATAGCCAAATCATGTAACTTATACCCAGGCATGCCGGATGCCAGATGGGTCAAAGGCAGTGTGCAATGTTCCATATGGTAATTGTTTATATTTTATTAGATTCCATTAGGCAACTTAGGTAGTGCAACATACAGAAAAATGATGCAATTGAACTACGCACAGGAGGTAAATTAACATTCCAAAAAAAAAAGGGAACTTACGTGAGCTTTTTTTTGAGTCACACGGACCTCATCAGGTACTTGGACAGAAGAACTTGGTGCCTCACTGTTTCTCCTCTGCATGAAGGAGAGGCCAATTGTAAACAGAAACAGGATCCAAGATATAGAAGTTTGCATTAAGCAATATACAAAAAACAGTAGGTACTTACATGATTATAGGCGAGCTTTACTCTACGTTTCTGAGTGTAAGGTGTGCCTGCTGCACGTGTAATAACAACAAACAGTTACGAGTCAAGGATTTGCTATAATTAAATTGACACCAAACAGTAGTAGAAGCATTATGACGTGCATAAACATGTAATACAGGATCGCAGAAAGATATCAAACATGATGTAACTAGAGCAGTAGCCTACAGCCAAATAGTGAGAAATTGTAATCGTGTCAATGGTGGACTTGTATAGCCTACCCCAACTTGTTTGGGAATAAAGGCTTTGTTGTTGTCAATCGTGAACATGTAGAGCATTCAACGGTTCATGATTGGTGGCTCATATTTTGTAGAGTTTCAGCGAATGGGTGGGTTAAATCACTCAGACCACCACACTCTGTATTTATATCATCTGAGTTAGGGTTACAATACCACTGGACATGGGCCTCTATGGGCCTCACACTGGATACAATATTACTACAGCGCTACTACTAAACTCACTCATGGTCCAACACACCCCCTCAAGATGATCATGGGTAAACAACCATGGCCATCTTGCAACAACAACATGACACATATGACAACGACGAGTAATGAACTTTCAGCATAACTCCTAGGATACATGACAGCATTGCACTTTCCATCATCTTGTCATCTCGATTCATCTCTTCATCAGCAGCGAAGACATCCAGCTTCAACCATCTGGGATAGGCACAACTCCTAACCATACTGATGTAGCCCCGGTCACCGACGTCGCTACACCAAGACCATCAAGTGCAGCCCCGCCTATCGTCGACGCTACACCATGGCCAAAGAGTCCCCCAAGTGGACCTTCAACCCTAACCCACGCTACACGCGTCAAGGTGAACTCCTTCCTCTCGATACTCGACCTCGTAGATACCTTGAATGGAATGCTACCTCATGTCGGCATGTTATATGTCATTAGGTACAAGAGTCATCGAGGACCGGAGAGGAGGAATACCCATGGTGCAAGGAAGCGAGGGAAGGGAAGAGGAGCCATTCATCATGGTGCAAGGAAGAAGGAAGAAGAAGAAGAAGAAGAAGAAGAAGGAAAGAGGAGAAGAAGGCTGGCCGGCCCAGAACCCGGTTGGACCGGCCCCACGACCGGACTGTCCGGTTGCCGCCCGGTCGACCGGCCCCAGGACCGGACCACCCGGTCCCAGGCCCGGTCTGACCGGCCCCAAACCGGATCCGACGGGAATGACTCCCCAAGCTGCCTAAGTTATCCACTTGCGTACCTTTTCGGCCCAAGCTGGCTTGTACCTCTATATAAGCACCTAGGACCCCTCCTTTACCCCTTAGACAAGATGATAGCTTAAACATGAAGATGAGCTTTGTCTCCCTAGGGTTTCATCCCCTTTGTATCAAGGCAACCCATGTTGGATGATTGGATTTGGTGTGTGAGATTCTAGTGTTACCCACTCTCTCTCCCACTCCTAGATTCATCTCCCTCACCAATCTCTCCGCTCGGAATTCTACCGCGTGTCTCTTCCGGGTTGATTCTATTGGCGTGGTCCATCGAGCCACGGGGTAAGTATCGATTGTATCGGGTTGGTGTGCGTGCGTGAGTTCATCGTGTTCTTCGTGTTCATCGTGTTCTTCGCGTTCTCCCTCTCTCCCTCCTTGGATTTCGGGTCAACCGCAAGATCGGGCCACACACGGGGTCTTAGACCTCATCATATGGTATCAGCAGCTCTTGGTTACCGCGGATTTGACCTCCCACCCACCCGATTTTGCCCTCTAAAAATTTTCCAAAAAATCCCCAAAAAATAGCCCTAATTTGCCTTTGGATGGATCTGCGATTTGGTTGCGTTTTGAGTGGTTTTGGTCCATGGATTTGGTGTTGAGGTGCTTGATCTACTATTTCCCCCACTTTCTAGCCCCCAATTCCATCGTTTCCTTCGATTTGGGTCGATTTGGGCGAGTTTTGCTCAAGAACAGGAGAGAGAAAACTTCCTGCCCGCGAAATCCGGTCAACCGGGTTTCAACCGGGCTGTAGACCGGGCAGCCTGGCACCAGGGCCGGTCAACCGGGCGCCAGACCGGGCGCCAACCGGCGCCAACCGGGCCGATGACCGGACAGCCTGGCACCAGGGCCGGTCAACCGGGCGCCAGACCGGGCAGGCCGGTCCAGGGCCTGGTCAACCGGGCGCCAACCGGGCGCCACCTCCACCACCACCTCCGCCAACCACCGCCACCCTCTCCGCCGCCGGCAAGCACCGCCACCCTCCCCAAACCACCGGGAAACATCACCGCGGCCCCATAACCTCCGCCGCAACCGCAAGAGCATCGACACCACCACCACCGGCTTACCACCGCCACCGCCGCAAGCTACTTTGACCCTTTTCTTCCGCTACCTTGTGTTTGCTTGTTCCGGTTTGAGTGCCTTGTTTGTGAGACTAACCCGCAGCTCCGAAGCAAGTGACGACATCCTCGGCACCCCGGACTTGCAACCGTACTCTTGACACCACCGCCTTCATCGCAAGTTGTGTGTTCCGACACCGCCTAACATCTTAGGTATAACTTGCTCCCCACCTTGTAACCTCTTTTCTTTTGCGATCTATCCTATCGAGCATTGCTTGTCTAGTGTTGCGAGACATTGCACGTGGCCCCGCATTGTGAGGTGTGTGTGTCGCGTTGAGTAAGGCACCCAAGCAAACACTCGTGTGGCAAGATAGCAAAAGCGAGGCTAACACCATCATAGTGTGTGAAAAAGCCCCAAAAACACAAAAAGAGTGCGAGTAGCACCATACATCCATACATCCATACATCCATACGCCCATACATACAAAGTGTCCACGTGCCACCAAAGATACAAACGAGTGCAAGTGCCACCAAATACAAAAGAGGGAAAAGCTTTTAAGCAAAAGAGAGAAAAAGAGAAGAGAGGCCACGTGTGAATCTTGTTGTCTCTTCCTTTGCAACCGAAGCTTTGATCTCTTCTTGTGTTAGTGTGACACCGAGCACCCTTGCTAAGGGCTTCTTACACTTTTCCGCTCATTCCTTGGTCGCACTAACCCCGTTCATCTCGTGTGTGCGTTCCATATCTTTTCCGTGTTTATAGTGATCATCGCTTTGACATTTGATTTCGTTGGACTTCACCCACTCTTAACAACAAACTTGATTTCGGATTTCGTCTTTTGGCTTTCCACCACACTCACCTACCACCATATTTGCTAGCTTTTGCGTGTGTCTTTGTGTGAGTACCCCGATACAATTAACTTTGACCTCGGCTTTTTGGATCGCCCCGATCTTATCATACCACGGTAAGATATCGAGGTAGTCTTCTTCCACTAACATACACCATATACATACCATCGTGCTAACATGTATAGCGACGGAGACGACACGGAGGAGTACATGGAGTACTTCGAGGAGGACACCTCCTCAAGCACCGCGGATGTGGAGGAACATGTGGAGCTCGACACCGACTCTAGCTCCACAAGCATCATCGGCATGTCCGACATCGAGGAGCTCGACAACGACCATGGCTCCCCAAGCATCACCGACATGACCAACATCGAGGAGCTCTACATCGACAATGGCTCCTCATGCATGGACGACATGGTGGAGCACCACCTCGAGCACGACATGGACGACATGGTGGAGCACCACCTCGAGGACGACATGGACGACATGGTGGAGCACCACCTCGAGGACGACATGGACGACATGGTGGAGCACCACCTTGAGGACGACATCGACGAGCTCTACATCGACACTAGCTCACCACTCATGGACGACATGGTGGAGCAACGCCACGACTTCGACATCGACACCATGGCGGAGCCTCACCTAGTCTCCACATGGAGCAAAGACGATGCACCCTCGCATCCATACTTGGCCAAGGGAGCTACATATGAAGATGGAGGACATCCACGATGGCACCATCATTTGGACCACCAAGAGCGTCCTCAACATGAGCGTCATCGACACACTTCTTCGAGCTCCACAAGGCGCCACCATGAGCGTGCTTATGCACAAGATCGTCGACCTCAAGTACATCATATGGAGCATCAAGAGCGTCCCCGACATGATCGTCATCGACACTCTTCTCCAAGCTCCACAAGGCGCCACAAGCGACATGCCACGCCACATGAGCCATCATCTAGGCATGTCGATGATCGTCATCGACATACACCATCTCATGATCGTCATCGACATACACCATCTCATGATCGTCGTCGACCATCACCACCTCATGGAGCCCATCGACATACGTCACCACATGATCACCGCCGACACAAGATACTCCATGAGCGCCATCGACACACATCTTCCACGGATCATCGACGACACTCCTCAAGCCATGGTGATGATGCCCGAAGACGAGATCCTCGACATGAAGACGACAAACACCATCATCCGGTGTCTACCACTCCGAGGATGGCAAGTGCACATCGCGCATACCTTCCTCATACGGCGACTTCCACCTCTAGTGCCACCACCACAATGGCCTCTACCTCGTCACGTGCCTATGGACTCCGATGCTACAAGTGCAAGCAACAAGGCCACCCTCCACGGGAATGTCCCAATCTCCTATGTGAGGTGTGCAAGGACAAGGGTCATGAGGCATGGCAATGCACAAAGCCAAGCGCCAAGACACTCTTCTTCGACAAGCTCCAAGCTCAAGCCACCAAGAAGCCTTCGACGCCCACACTTCAAGATGAAGATCGACAAGGCCAACACAAGGATGATGTGGATCCGAGCATAGCTCTCCACGACACTACGGCGCCACCGATGGAGGATGACTTGGGAGGAGATGGAGTTGAGCATGGTGAGCATGGGATCTTCCCTTCACCTATGGAGGCGCATGGAGTTGAGCATGGTGAGTATGGGATTCTCCCTTCACCTATGGAGGCGCATGGAGTTGAGATGGTTGAGCATGGGAATCTCCCTTCAACCAAGGAGGCGCATGGAGATGAGAAAGTCGAGCCTACTCCCATATGCTTGATTGATGAGTTGGTACCAAGCCCATGTGAGCATGAGAGCCACCTAGCCCACTTGAGCGAGAGTGATAGTGAGTTGAGTGACTACCACTCCACATGTGAGTTTGAGTGCTTCCAATTGGAGGACATGAGTGATACACCGAGTGAGTTGCGAGAGGTAGATGATAGGTCCATGGAGGACATCGATTTTGCTAACACATTAACCTCTCCCTCTTTGGTGTCTTCTTATGTTGCATTAGGTTCCGAGGAGGACGAGTTCCCGATCATGGAGACGATGTACATGGTGCATGACGATGAAGATATCTCACCATGCTTGCTCCAAGATGGACATGTCGACCACATGGATCCTCCTACTTCCACCACACCTACTTCAAATGAGTCGGACTACAAAGGTAACGACAAAGGTGTTGGTGATGCCATGAGCCCACTAGTGGACATGATGACTTATGAACGCATGCATGATCTTGATGACACATTTGCTACGTCACATGCTACTTTCATATTCCCATGTGATGCTTTGCTTGATAACATGGTTGATCATGTGGAATTGATTGAGTGTGATACCATGACCATGCCATGCTATGAGAGCTTCAATTTTTCCACCATTGCTTGCAATATGTCGACCACTTGCTCTTTACCATGTATTGCTTGCAATGATAATGACAAGGATGACATTAGCTTCCGCATGCTTTGCCCCACATGTTTACACTATTCCATGATCCTTGCATCCAAGATTGCGAACAATTGCTCTTTCTTATGCTTGGTATGCAAGAATGCTTATTTCATTGTCAACGAGATGGCCCCCATAGCCTTCTCACTTTTTGATGATCATGAGTTACCACATGCCATGAATGCACCTTCTTGCCATATGCACCATCGCCATGCATTTCATACTATCTTGCTTGACACTAATGGTGATGTGCACAAGTCATGGAACATCATGATGGATGATGTGTTCCTTTACCATGCACACACGCTCTTTGTTTTCTCTTTTGTGTGTATAGGTACCCGAATGACAACTTCCACCGCTACGGAGCATGAGCTCACGAAACGCGCAATTGAGAGCTACCCCAACACGGACGAGATACATGATCCAACCCATGGGATTCACGCCAAAGGCTTTCCCTTCGCAAGTGGTTTTTCTCCAAGTTCTTCTTCGACCGCGACTACCCAACGCTACATGGGACATCCGTCATGGACTACCTCTTCGATGAGGAGAAACAAGAGTCGAGGACGACTCTTCCCCAAGGGGGGGGAGATGATGTAGCCCCGGTCACCGACGTCGCTACACCAAGACCATCAAGTGCAGCCCCGCCTATCGTCGACGCTACACCATGGCCAAAGAGTCCCCCAAGTGGACCTTCAACCCTAACCCACGCTACACGCGTCAAGGTGAACTCCTTCCTCTCGATACTCGACCTCGTAGATACCTTGAATGGAATGCTACCTCATGTCGGCATGTTATATGTCATTAGGTACAAGAGTCATCGAGGACCGGAGAGGAGGAATACCCATGGTGCAAGGAAGCGAGGGAAGGGAAGAGGAGCCATTCATCATGGTGCAAGGAAGAAGGAAGAAGAAGAAGAAGAAGAAGAAGAAGGAAAGAGGAGAAGAAGGCTGGCCGGCCCAGAACCCGGTTGGACCGGCCCCACGACCGGACTGTCCGGTTGCCGCCCGGTCGACCGGCCCCAGGACCGGACCACCCGGTCCCAGGCCCGGTCTGACCGGCCCCAAACCGGATCCGACGGGAATGACTCCCCAAGCTGCCTAAGTTATCCACTTGCGTACCTTTTCGGCCCAAGCTGGCTTGTACCTCTATATAAGCACCTAGGACCCCTCCTTTACCCCTTAGACAAGATGATAGCTTAAACATGAAGATGAGCTTTGTCTCCCTAGGGTTTCATCCCCTTTGTATCAAGGCAACCCATGTTGGATGATTGGATTTGGTGTGTGAGATTCTAGTGTTACCCACTCTCTCTCCCACTCCTAGATTCATCTCCCTCACCAATCTCTCCGCTCGGAATTCTACCGCGTGTCTCTTCCGGGTTGATTCTATTGGCGTGGTCCATCGAGCCACGGGGTAAGTATCGATTGTATCGGGTTGGTGTGCGTGCGTGAGTTCATCGTGTTCTTCGTGTTCATCGTGTTCTTCGCGTTCTCCCTCTCTCCCTCCTTGGATTTCGGGTCAACCGCAAGATCGGGCCACACACGGGGTCTTAGACCTCATCACATACACGTCCTCAACAACCCCGGCTGCCTCACCACACAAGTTCCGCAGAACCATCCACACTCGCCTCAATGTCCTCAGCCTCTCTTCTCCACTGCCCGGCTACTGACCTCTTCCGTCTCTCCCACAAACCCCCAGCCAACTCCTGCCTCAACCATCCACTCCTCAAGCACCCATGCCTATCCCCCGGTCAGGCCTCAACCAGTCTCACCTCAGGCACGCATGCCTTTCCCCTGGACATATCCACAACCATCACCATCACTACTAAACCGCAGCCTCATCAACTCCATCACAACTCAACCGCAGCCTCATCAACTCCATCACAACATATCCTCACAGCCTCACATCTCCATTTTCTCCTCACTTCCACTCGGATGGCGCTTCGTCTGCGCGCCCTGGCCAACCTGGCAGACCGCACCTGGCCACATCGACCGGCTCGCGCTGGTCAACGTCCAGCACCAACCTCCGGCTCCGCCCTGCGCTCAAAGGCTCGGCCCACTCTGCACGCCTCCAACATCTCCCCCTCGCACGGATCCAGATCTCTCTGCCACGGATTAACTTCCTCTTCTCTCCTTTCTAAACCAAAACGATTTTCACCCTCTTCTTTGTCCCCGCGCGAGCAGCCGCCGATCTCACACAACTCACATCGCTGTGTGTGATAGCCGCAACCCACGCAGAGCACCTGAAGCGGCCTCCCGCCGCCGGGATTTCTACATCTCAACGGTGGTTTTTGTGGTCAAAGGAAGAACTTGTATGGTACTGTTTGGGGCGGCTAGCACTAGCAGGAAGGAAACCTAGGCTCTGATACCATGTAGAGTTTCAGCAAATGGGTGGGTTAGGTCAGGGAAAAAATACTTATGCGTCGTGTTTAAATCTAAAGGATGAGGTGGTTACCAACGAAAGCACTTGTAAGTTAAAAATATAGCAAGAATTCAGAAATACAGTCAGCTGCAATACTCCTAACAGAACAAAACGCGCAGGGATGTCTGGTTACCTATTTACGGCGGCGTTTAGACGTGTTCCGCGTTCTTACGGGTGACGTGGAGGTCGGCGAGGGGACTGCTGTTGCGGTGGGTGCCGGGGAAGCAGATCTTTGGGGGTCGGAGAAGGACATGCTGGGCGGTCGATGAAGTGTTCAGCGCGCCGGCCGAAGTAGAAGGTCGGTGAAGGAGATGATGTGCAGTGCACGGGGACGTCGGTGTCGGTGAAGCTGGTCAGGTGCGGTGGTCGATAGAGTCGGCAAAAGAGATACGGTGCAGTGGACGCCGGAGTAGGTGCGGATCAAGCGGATAGGGCAGCCTCGAGGTTTGAAGCCGTGGCAGCTTGAGCGGCGAAATGCGGCGGTGATTTTCCGGTGCGGCGGCCGTGAAGGTGGGAGGTAGGTAAGAGGGGCGATTTCTCTGAGGGCTTGCGGGCGAAACTAGGGCGAAGCTGGGCGATAGAGGAGAAAAAGGGAATTTCGCAGTCCTTCTTTTGAGGGGAAAAAATATTCGCAGATCTGAAACTTTGTGGCGCGAGATATTTGGGCGTTGGCGGGGAATTTTACCGCTCGATGAGATTAAATTTTGGCTGCAGTAGGTAATAATAATAAAAAATAGTAGGCCCTACTAGTAGTACTGTAAAGTCTGTTCAGGAATCCAAGGGGGTCGAGGTAGAGGAATCCATTATGTGAATCCACATTTCAAAGTGTCAAAAAATTCTAAACTAAAATTTTCCTGTAAAAAAGACAAATTTTGATGCTGTAACACGACTACGTACAACAC
This sequence comes from Lolium perenne, assembly GCF_019359855.2. NCBI lineage: Eukaryota > Viridiplantae > Streptophyta > Magnoliopsida > Poales > Poaceae > Lolium > Lolium perenne. The sequence continues at coordinate 134,598,801 of NC_067245.2, forward strand.
ATTTTTTGCCTTTTTTTGTACACACCACACAAAATGTTGTTTTTCCACAAAAACTTATGAACGAACATAGGATGTCACAATGTATACCGAAAAAATTATGTCAGATTTTTTTAACATTTATATAATTGTTTTTTTATTATTTTCAATAATGGGTGCATATGCACGCGTGTGCCAAAACGCCACCTCCAGGGGCTAGGAGTTTCTAAACTTCTTATGGCACATCAAATAAAATGTTGTTCAATCAATAATAATAATGTGCTTATGATTGTTACTCCCTTCCACCATTAATAAAGTCCACATCGGTTTCGTGTCAAACTTTGACTCGAGATTTAGGTACCCACATGATAGTTGATGCGGGGTGGCCTTCGGTCACCTCCACACCAAGACCAACAAGTCCCCCAAGTGGACCGATGACACGAGCCCGAGTCAAAGCGCTACATGATAAGGTGAACTCACTCCTCACTACCCTTGATCTTGATACCCCATTGGATGGACTACTACCTCAGGCCGATATGCTTTGTGTTATCAGATATGAACCTCGAGAGAAGGAAGTCGCAGCAGACCCGAAGATGGACAAGGAAGGAGGAGGAGAAGAGTGGCCGCCGAAGGACGCCCCCCAGGGCCGGCACTGCCGGCCTCCAGGCACCGGCACTGCCGGCCTGCTCACCCCGGCACTGCCGGCCTCAAGCAACCGGCACTGCCGGCTTTGCTCACCCGGCACTGCCGCCCCCGACACCGGCATCGCCGGCCTCTCCGACGGAAGACGTGACCAGCGGCACTGCCGTCCTCGACCAGCGGCAACTGCTGCCCCACCGGCACCTTGCCGGCCAATCATCACCGCCTGCCGGCCAAGCCCTGTTGACTTCATCTCAGCCGTTGATTTCGCATCTATGGACCAGGATAATTTATGTAGTGCCGATTTTACCCCTGTACGAATCTGGACCTATAATTACAGCACCCCTTCCTCCAGTTAGGGTTAGACTTGTTTTGAACTCAAACCTAAATTTGAGCTTAGTCTCCCTTGGGCATCATCCCTCTGTAATCAAGGCACCTTGGTTGTTGATTTGGAACTTGTTGAGTGAGATTCTAGTACAAGATACTCTCTCTCCCTCACCAAGCTCTTCTTCTCCAATCCCAATCTCTCCCGGGGAATTCTACCGCGTGTCTCTTCCTCGGAGATTCTATTGGCGGGGTCCATCGAGCCACGGAGGTAAGCATCGGGTGTATCGGGGTGTGTGTGTGCGTGAGTCTCGGAGTTCCTCGTGTTCATCGCCGTGTTCTTCGTGTTCCTCGCGTTTTCCCATCTTCCCCCTTGGTTTCGAAGTCAATCCGCGAGATCGGGCCACACCTGGTCTTAGACCTCATCATATGGTATCAGCAGCTCTTGGTTACCGCGGATTTGACCTTCCACCCACCCGATTTCGTCCCTAGAAAATTTTCCAAAAAATCCCCAAAAATAGCCCCAAATTGCCTTTTGACCGATCTGTGATTTGGTTGCGTTTTGAGTGGTTTTGATCCATGGATCTCGTGCCCCTCTGGTTGATCTACGTTTTCCCCACTTTCTAGACCTTAATTCCATCGATTTCTGACGTTTTGGTCGAATTTGGGCGCTTTTCGCGAAGAACAGCTCGAGCTGTTCGTCGGGGACCGGCACTTGCCGCCCCATCAGGCCGGCCTTGCCGCCCAGGCCGGCACTGCCGCCGCATCCAGGCCGGCACTGCCGCCCAGGCCGGCACTGCCGCCCGATTCAGGCCGGCACTGCCGCCAGAGACCAGCCAAGCCCACCAGCCACTTTTCGACCACGTCTTAACCTTTGTGTTTGCTTGTTCTGGTTTGAGTGCCTTGTGTGTAAATCTAACCCGCAGCTACGACGCAAGCGACGACACTCTCGGCACCCCGACTTGCAAACGTACTCTTGATCCTTCCACCATATTGCAAGTTGTGTGATCATCACCGCCTACGACACATCGAGGTATAACTTGCAACTCTTCACTCCTTTTGCGATCCAACCTTCCCGAGCATTGCTTGTTTAGTGTTGCGAGACATTGCACGTGGCCCCGCATTGTGAGGTGTGTGTGTCGCGTTGAGTAAAGCACCCAAGCAAACACTCGTGTGGCAAGATAGCAAAAGCGAGGCTAACGCTAACATAGTGTGTGAAAAAGCCCCAAAAACACAAAAAGAGTGTGAGTAACACCATACATCCATACGCCCATACATACAAGTGTCCACGTGCCACCAAAGATACAAACGAGTGCAAGTGCCAACATATACAAGAGAGATACGAGAAGAGAGGCGCGTGTGAATCTTGTTGTCTCTTCCTTTGCAACCAAAGCTTTGACTCTCCTTGTGTTAGTGTGACACCGAGCACTTATACATACACTTTTCCGCTCACTTTTGGTTGCACTAACCCCGCTTATCTCGTGTGTGTGTTCCACAACTTTTCCGTGTTTTTGTGATCACCATTTGGACACTTAATTTTTGGACCTCACCCACTTTTGACAACATACTCGATCTTGGATTTGTCTTTTGGCTTTCCACAACACTCGCCTAACACCATATTTGCTAGCTTTTGCGTGTGGTTTTGCGTGTGTTCCCGATACACTTGATCTTGCTTTCGGTTTGGTGGATTGCCTCAATACTATCTTACCTTGGTAAGAGTGCGAGGTAGTCTCCTTCCACTAACATACACAACATAGTTCTTGTCTTTCCATCATGGATAGGAACGGAGATACCAATAGGGATGAAGAGATCCTTCGCAACACCGAGAGGTTGGCTACTCAACACAACCTATGGACGCAACGACAAGAGTTCAAGGAGCAACTCTCCCTCTTCGAGACGCGCATCGACGAGCAATACGATGAGGTGGCTCACAACTTCTCCACCGTCAACCAAGACTTGGCCCTTCTTCGTGAAGCTACGGACAACTTGAATGGGCAAATGGCGGCCAATGATGCCAACATGGAGCGGCGCATGGATAGCCTCGAGCGCGCCATCACCAACTTGGGTCGCCATCGTCGACACCGCTCTACTTCCTCTTCATCAAGCTCTTCCTCAAGGCATGAAGACCATTACTCTCATGGTGGCCTTTCATCCCCAAGCTCTTCTTCAAGGCGTGAAGACCATCATCGACCTCATCGCTCACATGCTCGTCATGAAGACTCCCGCTCCAACTCTAGGCGTGGAGAAATACATCGCCATGCTCGTCCACATGAGCGTCCTCCACAAGCTCAAGGCCTTCAACAAGATCGCCACCAAGCGGATCGCCACGCTCACCATGGGCGTGATGGCCATCCCCAAGACCAAGATCCTCAAGATCCACCTCGGCGAGATCTTCGTCGCCACCCTCACCATGACCAACGTGGACGAGGAGAGCCTCACCATGATCAAGATGAGAGACCCAACATTGAGCATCGTCCTCAACCGCGACAAGATCTTCAACCACATCCTCACCGTGAACCAAGTGAAGCAAGTGTTCAACTCCACCACCAACCCAATGCTATGGTTGGCCGTGAAGACCTCCTATTCCACCTCTAGCCGCAAGAGTTGACGGCGCCCCTCCTCGTAGAAGAAACTTGGAGGATGAAGAGAACATGTATGGCAAGCTCAAGTTCAACATGCCCAAGTTCAAAGGTGAAGACGACGCTGAAGCTTACCTCTCATGGGCACTCAAGGTGGACAAGATCTTCCGCATCCACAACTACTCCGGTGCCAAGAAAGTGGCTATGGCATCACTCGAGTTTGAAGACTACGCCAACACTTGGTGGGAGCAAGTCCTCACTCTTCGGGAAGAGAAGGGTGAACCTCCTATTGATACTTGGGAAGATATGAAGAAGGAGATGCATGCTCGTTTTGTCCCCGCACACTACATGACCGACCTCTTCAACAAGCTCCAAAAGTTGAAGCAAGGCACCAAGACCGTTGAGGAGTTCTACAAGGAGATGGAGCTCACTATGATGCGAGCCAACATCCAAGAGTCGGAGGAACAAACAATTGCTCGTTTCTTCAATGGCCTTACTTATCCCATCAAGAGGATTGTCGAGTTCCAACCTTACTCCAACATGGTTGAGCTAGTCCACCAAGCATCGAAGGCCGAGCGCCAAGTGATTGAGGACATCAAGTACTCCAAGGCCAAGTCCTATTTCTCCTCCAAGCTCGCTACATCGACCCCTCCTACTTCATCAACTCCTTATGCTACAAGTGCCAAGGCCGAAGCCTCCTCTACACCTTCCAAGAAACCGACTATCCAAAGTCGCATGAAGCAAACGGTCTCCTCCACCGCCTCCTCTAAGGCATCCACGGGACCCTCTAGTGTCACTTGCTTCAAGTGTGGCACCCAAGGTCACAAATCGTTTGAGTGCAAGAACACCAAGGTCATGATCACTATGGAGAATGGTGACATCGAGACTCTTGATGAGGATGAATATGAAGCCCTTGTGCAAGCCGCCGTGGCAAGTGAAGAAGCTTATGAGCAAGAAAGTGGAGAAGATCCTCTCTTATGTGAACATGACCCAAGTCCCTCACTTGTGGTCACAAGGGTGCTAACCACACAACCTCATGATATGGAAGAACAACGGTGCAACATCTTCCAAACCCGTGCCGGAATTGGTGGCAAGTCTATCAAGGTCATCATCGATGGTGGAAGTTGCCATAACCTTGCGAGCACCGAGTTGTGTGAGAAGCTCCACCTCACTCTCCGCAAGCATCCTCACCCCTACCATATCCAATGGTTGAGTGACAAGGGCAACGTCAAGATACAACATACCGTCACCGTCAACTTCAAGATCGGCCCTTATGAGGACACCATCGAGTGTGACGTGGTACCCATGACGGTGTGCCACATGTTGCTTGGCCGCCCTTGGCAATATGACAAGAAGGCTATACATGATGGACTCTCCAACACATACACCTTCAAGGTCAACGACAAGAAGTTCGAGTTGCGCCCGATGACTCCTAGCCAAATCATCGCGGATAATGCGAAGGCTTTAGCGAGGGCACAACTCCGCACCCACCATAGTGAGATGAGAGGAGAGGGAGCGACCCACCACAAAGAGAGTGAGCGCCACAAGCCATACATGAGTGAGCCCAAGAGTGTCCTTCTAGCCACCAAGAGTGAGTGGAGAGAGCTCCAAGAGAACCCATCCACCATATTGCACTATGTGCTCATATGCAAGGGACCCGCGTCGGAGACTAACGACTTAACCAACATTCCTCCGTCTTTGTTGTCTCTTTTGCAGGAATTTCGAGACGTCTTCCCCGACGAGCTCCCTCATGGACTACCACCACTCCGCGGCATAGAACACCGCATCGACCTCATACCCGGCGCTCCGCTTCCAAACCGTGCCGCCTACCGCACCAACCCCGAAGAGACCAAGGAGATCAACCGCCAAATTCAAGATCTTCTCGCAAAAGGGTACGTCAGAAAGCCTTAGCCCTTATGCGGTTCCCGTGATTCTTGTGCCTAAACCGGATGAGACGCAACGGATGTGTATGGATTGTCGCCCCATCAATGCCATTACCGTCCGTTACCGCCATCCCATTCCGCGTTTAGATGACATGCTTGATGAACTTAGTGGTGCCACAATTTTCTCCAAAGTCGATTTGCGTAGTGGTTACCATCAAATCCGCATGGCTATTGGTGATGAATGGAAAACGGCATTCAAGACCAAACTTGGTCTCTATGAATGGCTCGTTATGCCTTTTGGTCTTTCCAATGCACCATCTACTTTCATGCGCCTCATGAATCACATCTTGCGTCCTCTCATTGGCAAGAGCGTGGTTGTCTACTTCGATGATATTCTTATTTATAGCAAAAACCTCGAGGACCATGTGCAACATGTGAGAGAAGTCTTGTGCATCTTGCGCCATGAAAAGCTTTATGCTAACCTCCCCAAGTGCACATTTGCTCAAAACAAATTGGTTTTTCTTGGTTTTGTGGTTTCCGCTAATGGGATTGAAGTTGATTCTTCCAAGGTGGAGGCCATCCATAATTGGCCTACCCCTACAAATGTTGGCCAAGTCCGAAGCTTCCATGGACTTGCCGGGTTTTATCGCCGCTTTGTGAAAGACTTTAGCACCATCGCTTGCCCTTTGAATGAGCTTACCAAGAAGAATGTTCCGTTTGTTTGGGGCAAGGCCCAACAAAATGCTTTTGATGAGTTGAAGAAACGCCTTACCGAAGCTCCACTTCTTGTTCTTCCAAATTTTGCCAAAACTTTTGAGATTGAGTGTGATGCAAGTGGGCTTGGTATCGGTGGTGTTCTTATGCAAGAGGGCAAACCCGTGGCATACTATAGTGAGAAGTTAGATGGCGCACGCCTCAACTATCCTATATATGACAAGGAGCTCTACGCTTTGGTTCGTGTTCTTGAAGTTTGGCAACACTATCTTTGGCCAAAAGAGTTTATCATTCATTCCGACCATGAGTCCTTGAAATATTTGAAAAGCCAACACAACTTGAACAAGCGACATGCAAAATGGGTCGAGTTCATTGAGTCCTTCCCATATGTGATCAAATACAAGAAGGGCAAGGACAATGTTGTGGCGGATGCTCTTTCCCGCAAAAACACCCTTTTGCTAACTCGTTTGGATTTTCATGTTTTGGGACTTGAAGAGATCAAAGAACTCTATCCTTCCGATTCTTTCTTTGCTCCCATTTTTGAGAAGTGCTCCGTTGAGCGAGGAGTGGATGATTTCTATTTGCATGATGGCTATTTGTTCAAAGCTAACAAGATTTGCATTCCCGAGTCTTCGCTTCGAAAATTGCTTTTGCAAGAGTCTCATGGAGGAGGTCTTATGGGTCACTTTGGTCGAGAGAAGACATATGCCATGCTCTCAACCCACTACTATTGGCCAAGAATGTACCGCGACGTAGAACGCCTTTGCCGCCGGTGCACCACATGCTTACAAGCTAAGTCTACCTCAAATCCCTATGGTCTTTATACCCCATTGCCTATTCCACATGCACCATGGACCGATATTAGCATGGATTTCGTTTTAGGCTTACCTCGCACTAAGCATGGTCATGACTCTATATTTGTGGTAGTGGATAGATTCTCTAAGATGGCTCATTTCATACCTTGCCATAAGAGTGACGATGCTTCACACATTGCTTCATTGTTTTTCAGGGAAATCGTTCGCCTACATGGAGTGCCACAAAGCATTGTGTCAGATCGAGACGTCAAGTTCATGAGTTATCTTTGGAAGACGCTCATGGCAAAATTTGGAGTGAAGCTCTTATTCTCATCATCATCGCACCCGCAAACGGACGGCCAAACGGAAGTGGTCAATCGAAGCCTCTCCACCCTCCTACGCATCCTCGTGAAGAAAAACTTGAAGTCATGGGAGGAATGCATCCCACACGCGGAGTTCGCCTACAACCGCGCCAAGCACTCGACTACATCAAGGAGCCCATTCATGGTCGTCTACGGGTTCGAGCCGCTCACGCCACTCGACATACTACCACTTCCCCTTCATGAGCGGACGAACATGGACTTCGCCAAGCGCGCCGCCGACGTGAAGAAACTACATGAAGAGACAAGGGCAACCATACAAGAACATGTGCTTCGTCAAGCTGCCCGCCTCAACGCCAAGAAGAAGGAAAGGATATTTCAAGAAGGAGACCTCGTTTGGATCCACCTCCGGAAGGAACGGTTCCCTCGTGAACGCAACTCCAAACACAAGCCAAGAGGAGATGGCCCCTTCAAGGTTCTCAAACGCATCAACAACAACGCTTACGTCATCGACATTCCCACCTCCAAGTACTTGGTGAGCAACACCTTCAACGTTGCGGACTTGTCGCCATATCATGAAGATGGAGAGGAACAAGAGTCGAGGACGACTCTTTCCCAAGGGGAGATGATGCGGGGTGGCCTTCGGTCACCTCCACACCAAGACCAACAAGTCCCCCAAGTGGACCGATGACACGAGCCCGAGTCAAAGCGCTACATGATAAGGTGAACTCACTCCTCACTACCCTTGATCTTGATACCCCATTGGATGGACTACTACCTCAGGCCGATATGCTTTGTGTTATCAGATATGAACCTCGAGAGAAGGAAGTCGCAGCAGACCCGAAGATGGACAAGGAAGGAGGAGGAGAAGAGTGGCCGCCGAAGGACGCCCCCCAGGGGCCGGCTGCTGCCGGCCTCCGGTGCACCGGCAACGCCGGCCTGCTCACCGGCTTTGCCCGGCCTCAAACAACCGCCTTTGCCGGCTGCTCACCCGGCAGCCCCGCCCCACGACACCGGCAGCTGCCGGCCTCTCCAGCGGAAGACGTGACCAGCGGCACTGCGTCCTCGACCAGCGGCACTGCCGGCCCCACCGGCACTGCCGGCCAATCATCACCGGCACTGCCGGCCAAGCCCCTGTTGACTTCATCTCAGCCGTTGATTTCGCATCTATGGACCAGGATAATTTATGTAGTGCCGATTTTACCCCTGTACGAATCTGGACCTATAAGTACCTCACCCCTTCCTCCAGATTAGGGTTAGACTTGTTTTGAACTCAAACCTAAATTTGAGCTTAGTCTCCCTTGGGCATCATCCCTCTGTAATCAAGGCACCTTGGTTGTTGATTTGGAACTTGTTGAGTGAGATTCTAGTACAAGATACTCTCTCTCCCTCACCAAGCTCTTCTTCTCCAATCCCAATCTCTCCCCGGGGAATTCTACCGCGTGTCTCTTCCTCGGAGATTCTATTGGCGTGGTCCATCGAGCCACGGAGGTAAGCATCGGGTGTATCGGGGTGTGTGTGTGCGTGAGTCTCGGAGTTCCTCGTGTTCATCGCCGTGTTCTTCGTGTTCCTCGCGTTTTCCCATCTTCCCCCTTGGTTTCGAAGTCAATCCGCGAGATCGGGCCACACCCGGGGTCTTAGACCTCATCAATAGTGCTAGTATCATAGCTAGTATCGTACACATTGGTCCCATAAAACTGCTGATGTGGAAGCTAATTAAGTAGGAGAGAGGAGATTAGTGTAACATAGGTAGATATTGTATCATAGCGCAAACAACGAGATACATGCTTAGGGTTAGGGGTAGATACATGATTTTTTTGGTTTGAATATGTCTAGACCTTATTTATCAACTTAATTGAATGCTTACTATATAACATAAGAAGACCTTGTTTTTTATTTTATTTTTTAATTTTTATACGGATTTGAATCTTGGTCAAATCCTAGGTTTCACCAAGATTTGAATAAGTTTAAAACATGAATATGAAAAAGTAAGCATGCATGTATGCTTCTTAATTAATCACTTCAAAATGAAGCTCTTGGGAGGGTTTTTGAAATTTCCATGTTTGAAACCAAAAACCACATATCATCATGCTTGACTTCATGAGACAGAGTTTAGGGTTAGGGGGTAGATACATGATTTCTCTGGTCTGAATATGTCTAGACCTTGTTTATCAACTTAATTGAATGCTTACTATATAACATAAGAAGACTATGTGCCTTGGTTTTTCATTTTTTGTTTTTTTTTTAATTATGCCCATTTGAATCTTGGTCAAATCCTAGGTTTGACCATGATTTAAACAAGTTTAAAACCTGAATATGAAAAAGTAAGCATGTATCCTTCGTAGTCACTCCAAAATGAAGCTCGATCTTGAGAGGGTTTTTGAAATTTCCATGTTTGAAACCAAAAAACCACGTACTTATCTTCATGCTTGACTTCATAAGACAGAGTTAGGGGTTAGGGGTAGCTTGATACATGATTTTTCTGGTTTGAATATGTCTAGACCTTGTTTATCAACTTAATTGAATGCTTACTATATGACATAAGAAGACCTTGGTTTTCATTTTTTATACCCATTTGAATCTTGGTCAAATCATAGGTTTAACCAAGATTTGAACAAGTTTAAAACATGAATATGAAAAAGTAAGCACGTAAGTATGCTTCTTAGTCACTCCAAAATGAAGCTCTTGGGAGGGTTTTTGAAATTTCCATGCTTGAAACCAAAAACCACTTCTCTTCATGCATGCTTGACTTCATAAGACAGAGTTTAGGGTTAGGGGGGTAGATACATGATTTTCCTAGTTTGAATATGTGTAGACCTTATTTATCAACTTAATTGAATGCTTACTATATAAGATAAGAATACCTTGTTTTTTTGAATTTTATACCCATTTGCATCTTGGTCAAATACTAGATTTGAATAAGTTAAAAACATGAATATGAAAAAGTAAGCATGTATGCTTCTTAGTCACTTCAAAATGAAGCTCTTGGGAGGGTTTTTGAATTTCCATATTCGAAACCAAAAACCACATATCTTCATGCTTGACTTCATGAAACAGAGTTTAGGGTTAGGGGGTAGATACATGCATGATTTTTCTTGTTTGAATATGTCTAGACCTTGTTTATCAACTTAATTGAATGCCTACTATATAACATAAGAAGACCTTTTTTGTTTTTTTTTCTGAATTTTTATACCCATTTGAATCTTGGTCAAATCCTAGGTTTCACCAAGATTTGAATATGTTTAAAACGTGAATATGAAAAAGTAAGCATGCATGTATGCTTCTTAATTAATCACTTCGAAATGAAGCTCTTGGGAGGGTTTTTGAAATTTCAATGTTTGAAACCAAAAACGACATATCTTCATGCATGCCCTTGACTTCATGAGATAGAGTTTAGGGTTAGGGGGTAGATACATGATTTCTCTGGTTTGAATATGTCTAGACCTTGTTTATCAACTTAATTGAATGCTTACTATATGACATAAGAAGACTATGTGCCTTGATTTTTCAATTTTTTTTCAATTTTTACCATTTGAATCTTGGCCAAATCCTAGGTTTGACCACGATTTAAACAAGTTTAAAACATGAATGTGAAAAATTAAGCATGTATCCTTCGTAGTCACTCCAAAATGAAGCTCGATCTTGAGAGGGTTTTTGAAATTTCCATGTTTGAACCAAAAAACCACGTACTTCTCTTCATGCTAGACTTCATAAGATAGAGTTTGGGGTTAGGGGTAGCTTGATACATAAATTTTCTGGTTTGAATATGTCTAGACATTGTTTATCAACTTAATTGAATGCTTAATTACTAGATGACATAAGATGACTATGTGCATTGGTTTTTCATTTTTTTTTGAATTTTTATGCCCATTTGAATCTTGGTCAAATCCGAGGTTTGACCATGATTTAATCAAGTTTAAACCATGAATATGAAAAATTAAGCATCTATCCTTCTTAGTCACTCCAATATGTAGCTCTTGGGAGGGTTTTTGAAATTTCCATGTTTGAAACCAAAAAACACTTCTCTTCATGCTTGTCTTCATAAGACAGAGTTTGGGGTTAGGGGTAGCTTGTTCACACATGATTTTTCTGGTTTGAATATGTCTAGACCTTGTTTATCAACTTAATTGAATGCTTACTAGATGACATAAGATGACTATGTGCATTGGTTTTTCATTTTATTGTTTTTTTCTGAATTTTTATGCCCATTTGAATCTTGGTCAAATCCTATGTTTGATCAAGAGCATCATTGAGCTGATATAACATAGCAAGCAATCCAAAATAGAGCCTCGTACATCTATTTCTTCTGGAACGGTTGGTGTACTGGACTCAGTGGACCACTGAGAGCACATGCCACTGTCACTGTTGCTCTGTGAAATGACCGCAACACTTGATAAATGGGTTGTCCCTACTGACATTACAGCTTTGTTTGCAGGCTGAAACTAAGACAAAACAAGTTAAAATGCAATAAAATACACGGCAAACAAACAGCACTGTTGACATAATTTTGAAAGAACCATGGGCAGATATAACAAAGAAACCTGATGAGGTCTAAGACCCGATTTGTGGCCCAATCTTGCGAAATCGACCCGAAATCAAAAGGGGAAAAGGGGGAAAACGAAGAACGAGATGAACACGATGAACACACACGCACACAAACCCGATACAGTCGATTTACACTCCCGTGGCTCGACAAACCACGCCGGTAGAATCACACTAGGAGAGACCACGAGGTTGAATCCCGGTGTGAGAGATCGGTGTTGTAGACGAACACTTGTGCGGGAGAGAGAGTGGTTAACTAGAATCTCACACACAAAGTTTAATCTCAACAAGAGTAGCCTTGATGAAACATAGGAGATAATCCCAAAGATGAGCTAAGCTCTAAGAATTATCCAAGTCTATGTCTAACCCTAGCAAATGGGCGCTACGAGAGCACATATAGCTCAGAATTTGGTCAAGGGTAGTTTGGGTAAAAGCTAATTAAATTACAACCGTCGGATGGCGAAACAGCGTCTCAGATTCGGGCCAATTCGCGCGCGGGCGGTACCTCGGGCGGAGGCTCCGGCCATGGTACCGGGGAGCACATCAATTTGAGGCAAAGTATACCGGGGGCCTGGGCGCGCGAGCGGTACCCCGGCCGGTACCATGGCCGGAGGTACCGGCCTCCTCATCATTCCCGCGGGCGGCCTTGGAGGCTCCGCTCGGTGCCCACCGGTAGTACCGGCCAGGAGGGGCCGGTACTACCGGTCCTCCCTCCACGCGCGCAGCCAAGGGTGGAGGCTCCGGCCTCCTTCTCCCTGGAGGCTCCACCCTACTCTTCTCTTTTTCTTGTTCCCTTTTCTTCCTTTCTTCTTCTTCCTTCCTTCTTTCTTCTTCTTCTAGTCCATTGGCTTTGGCTTCTTCTTCCTTGATGAATGGTGCCTCCTCTTCCTCGTATCCTTGATGATCCTTGTACCTAATAACACATAGAGTGTCGGCATGAGGTAGCATTCCGTCCAACGGTGTGTCAAGGTCAAGAGTAGCGAGGATAGAGTTCACCTTATCGTGTAGCGCTTTAACTCGGGCTCGCGTCATCGGTCCACTTGGGGGACTTGTTGGTCTTGGTGGGGAGGTGACCGAAGGCCACCCCGCATCATCTCCCCCCCCTTGGGAAAGAGTCGACCTCGACTCTTGTTCTTCCTCATCTGCATGATATGGCGACAAGTCCGCAACGTTGAAGGTGTTGCTCACCAAGTACTTGGAGGTGGGGATGTCGATGACGTAAGTGTTTTTGTTTATTCTCTTGAGGACCTTGAAGGGACCATCTCCTCTTGGCTTGAGCTTGGAGTTGCGCTCACGAGGGAACCTTTCCTTCCGGAGGTGGATCCAAACGAGGTCGCCTTCTTGAAATATCCTTTCCTTCTTCTTGGCGTTGAGGCGGGTAGCTTGACGAAGCACATGTTCTTGAATGGTAGCTCTTGTTTCTTCATGAAGTTTCTTCACGTCGGCGGCGCGCTTGGCGAAGTCCATGTTCGTCCGCTCATGAAGGGGAAGTGGTAGTATGTCGAGTGCCGTGAGCGGCTCAAACCCGTAGACGACCATGAAAGGACTCCTTGATGTAGTCGAGTGCTTGGCGCGGTTGTAGGCGAACTCCGCGTGTGGAATGCATTCCTCCCATGACTTCAAGTTTTTCTTCACGAGGATGCGTAGGAGGGTGGAGAGGCTTCGATTGACCACTTCCGTTTGGCCGTCCGTTTGCGGGTGCGATGATGATGAGAATAAGAGCTTCACTCCAAACTTTGCCATGAGCGTCTTCCAAAGATAACTCATAAACTTGACGTCTCGATCCGACACAATGCTTTGTGGTACTCCATGTAGGCGAACGATTTCCCTGAAAAACAATGAAGCAATGTGTGAAGCATCGTCGCTCTTATGGCAAGGTATGAAATGAGCCATCTTAGAGAATCTATCCACTACCACGAATATAGAATCATGACCATGCTTAGTGCGAGGCAATCCTAGAACAAAATCCATGCTAATATCTGTCCATGGTGCATATGGAATAGGCAAAGGGGTATAAAGACCATAGGGGTTGGAGGTAGACTTAGCTTGTAAGCATGTGGTGCACCGGCGGCAAAGGCGTTCGACGTCGCGGTACATTCTTGGCCAATAGTAGTGGGTTGAGAGCATGGCATATGTCTTCTCTCGACCAAAGTGACCCATAAGGCCTCCTCCATGAGACTCTTGCAAAAGCAATTTTCGAAGCGAAGACTCGGGAATGCAAATCTTGTTAGCTTTAAACAAATAGCCATCATGCAAATAGAAATCATCCACTCCTCGCTCAACGGAGCACTTCTCAAAAATGGGAGCAAAGAAAGAATCGGAAGGATAGAGTTCTTTGATCTCTTCAAGTCCCAAAACATGAAAATCCAAACGAGTTAGCAAAAGGGTGTTTTTGCGGGAAAGAGCATCCGCCACAACATTGTCCTTGCCCTTCTTGTATTTGATCACATATGGGAAGGACTCAATGAATTCGACCCATTTTGCATGTCGTTTGTTCAAGTTGTGTTGGCTTTTCAAATATTTCAAGGACTCATGGTCGGAATGAATGATAAACTCTTTTGGCCAAAGATAGTGTTGCCAAACTTCAAGAACACGAACCAAAGCGTAGAGCTCCTTGTCATATATAGGATAGTTGAGGCGTGCGCCATCTAACTTCTCACTATAGTATGCCACGGGTTTGCCCTCTTGCATAAGAACACCGCCAATACCAAGCCCACTTGCATCACACTCAATCTCAAAAGTTTTTGCAAAATTTGGAAGAACAAGAAGGGGAGCTTCGATAAGGCGTTTCTTCAACTCATCAAAAGCATTTTGTTGGGCCTTGCCCCAAACAAACGGAACATTCTTCTTGGTAAGCTCATTCAAAGGGCAAGCAATGGTGCTAAAATCTTTCACAAAGCGGCGGTAAAACCCGGCAAGTCCATGGAAGCTTCCGACTTGACCAACATTTGTAGGGGTAGGCCAATTGTGGATGGCCTCCACCTTGGAAGAATCAACTTCAATCCCATTAGCGGAAACCACGAAACCAAGAAAAACCAATTTGTTTTGAGCAAAGGTGCATTTGGGGAGGTTAGCATAAAGCTTTTCATTGCGCAAGATGCACAAGACCTCTCTCACATGTTGCACATGGTCCTCGAGGTTTTTGCTATAAATAAGAATATCATCGAAGTAGACAACCACACTCTTGCCAATGAGAGGACGCAAGATGTGATTCATGAGGCGCATGAAAGTAGAAGGTGCATTGGAAAGACCGAAAGGCATAACGAGCCATTCATAGAGACCAAGTTTGGTCTTGAATGCCGTTTTCCATTCATCACCAATAGCCATGCGGATTTGATGGTAACCACTACGCAAATCGACTTTAGAGAAAATCGTGGCACCACTAAGTTCATCAAGCATGTCATCTAAACGCGGAATGGGATGGCGGTAACGGACGGTAATGGCATTGATGGGGCGACAATCCATACACATCCGTTGCGTCTCATCCGGTTTAGGCACAAGGATCACGGGAACCGCACAAGGGCTAAGGCTTTCTCGGACGTACCCTTTGGCGAGGAGATCTTGAATTTGGCGGTTGATCTCCTTGGTCTCTTCGGGGTTGGTGCGGTATGCGGCACGGTTTGGGAGCGGAGCGCCGGGTATGAGGTCGATGCGGTGTTCTATGCCGCGGAGTGGTGGTAGTCCATGAGGGAGCTCGTCGGGGAAGACATCTTGAAATTCCTGCAAAATAGACAACAAAGACGGAGGAATGTTGGTTAAGTCGTTAGCCGCCGACGATGGTCCCTTGCATATGAGCACATAGTGCAATATGGTGGATGGGTTCTCTTGGAGCTCTCTCCACTCACTCTTGGTGGCTAGAAGGACACTCTTGGACTCACTCATATATGGCTTGTGGCGCTCACTATCTTTGTGGTGGGTCGCTCCCTCTCCTCTCATCTCACTATGGGTGCGGAGTTGTGCCCTCGCTAAAGCCTTCGCATTATCCGCGATGATTTGGCTAGGAGTCATCGGGCGCAACTCGAACTTCTTGTCGTTGACCTTGAAGGTGTATGTGTTGGAGAGTCCGTCATGTATAGCCTTCTTGTCATATTGCCAAGGGCGGCCAAGCAACATGTGGCACACCGTCATGGGTACCACGTCACACTCGATGGTGTCCTCATAAGGGCCGATCTTGAAGTTGACGGTGACGGTATGTTGTATCTTGACGTTGCCCTTGTCACTCAACCATTGGATATGGTAGGGGTGAGTATGCTTGCGGAGAGTGAGGTTGAGCTTCTCACACAACTCGGTGCTCGCAAGGTTATGCCAACTTCCACCATCTATGATGACCTTGATCGACTTGCCACCAATTCCGGCACGCGTTTGGAAGATGTTACATCTTTGCTCTTCCATAGCATGAGGTTGTGTGGTTAGCACCCTTGTGACCACAAGTGAGGGACTTGGGTCATGCTCACATAAGAGAGGATCTTCTCCACATTCTTGCTCATAAGCTTCTTCACTTTCCACGGCGGCTTGCACAAGGGCTTCATATTCATCTTCATCAAGAGTCTCGATGTCACCATTCTCCATAGTGATCATGACCTTGGTGTTCTTGCACTCAAACGATTTGTGACCTTGGGTGCCACACTTGAAGCAAGTGACACTAGAGGGTCCCGTGGATGCCTTAGAGGAGGCGGTGGAGGAGACCGTTTGCTTCATGCGACTTTGGATAGTCGGTCTCTTGGATGGTGTAGAGGATGCGTCGGCCTTGGCACTTGTAGCTTGAGGAGTTGATGTAGTAGGAGGAGTCGATGTTGCGAACTTGGAGGTGAAGTAGGTCTTGGCCTTGGAGTACTTGATATCCTCAATCACTTGGCGCTCGGCCTTCGATGCTTGGTGCACTAACTCAACCATGTTGGAGTAGGGTTGGAACTCGACGATCCTCTTGATGGGGTAAGAGAGGCCATTGAAGAAACGAGCAATGGTTTGCTCTTCGGACTCTTGGATGTTTGCTCGCATCATAGTGAGCTCCATCTCCTTGTAGAATTCCTCAACGGTCTTGGTGCCTTGCTTCAACTTTTGGAGCTTGTTGAAGAGGTCGGTCATGTAGTGTGCGGGGACAAAACGAGCATGCATCTCCTTCTTCATATCTTCCCAAGTGTCAATGGGAGGTTCACCCTTCTCTTCTCGGAGAGTGAGGACTTGCTCCCACCAAGTGTTGGCGTAGTCTTCAAACTCGAGTGATGCCATAGCCACTTTCTTGGCACCGGAGTAGTTGTGGATGCGGAAGATCTTGTCCACCTTGAGTGCCCATGAGAGGTAAGCTTCGGCGTCGTCTTCACCTTTGAACTTGGGCATGTTGAACTTGAGCTTGCCATACATGTTCTGTTCATCCTCCAAGTTTCTTCGGCGAGGACGGATGCCTTCATCTCTTGCGGCTTGAGGTGGGAAAGGAGGTCTTCCCCGGCCAACCATAGCATTGGGTTGGCGTTGAAAATGGACGCTAGCTTCACTTGGTTCACGGCGAGGGTGTTGTTGAAGATCTTGTCGAGGTTGTTGACGAGGCTCATAGTTGGCTCTTTCATCTTGATCATGTTGTGGGTCTCCTCTTCCACGTTGGTCATGGCGAGGATGGCGTCGGAGATCTTGCCGAGGTTGAACTTGAGGACCTTGGTCTTGGGGTTGGTCGTCACGCCCATGGTGGGCATGGCGATCCGCTTGGTGACGATCTTGTTGTAGGACTTGGTCTTGTGGAGGACGCTCATGTGGACGAGCATGGCGATGTATTTCTCCGCGCCTAGAGTTGGAGCGAGAGTCTTCATGACGAGCATGTGGGCGATGAGGTCGATGATGGTCTTCATGCCTTGAAGAAGAGCTTGAGGACGAAAGGCCACCATGAGAGTAGTAATCTTGCGGCGAGCTTGATGATGATGAAGTAGAGCGGTGTCGGCGATGACGACCCAAGTTGGTGATGGCGCGCTCGAGGCTATCCATGCGCCGCTCCATGTTTGCATCATTGGCCGCCATTTGGCCATTCAAGTTGTCCGTAGCTTCACGAAGGAGAGCCAAGTCTTGGTTCACGGCGGAGAAGTTGTGAGCCACTTCATCGTATTGCTCATCGATGCGCGTCTCGAAGAGGGCTAGTTGCTCCTTGAACTCTTGGCGTTGTGTCCATAGGTTGTGTTGAGTAGCCAACCTCTCGGTGTTGCGGAGTACTTCTCCATCCCTTGATTCATCTCCGTTCCTATCCATGATGGCAAGACAAGAACTATGTTGTATATGTTAGTGGAAGGAGACTACCTCACAATCTTACCGTTGTGTGATAGTATCGAGGTGATCAATCAAACCGAGAGCGAAACCAATTGTATCGGTCACACACGCAAAGACACACGCAAAAGCTAGCAAATATGGTGGTAGGTGAGTATGGTGGAAAGCCAAGAGACGAAATCCGAAATCAAGTTTGTTGTTAAGAGTGGGTAAAATCCAAATATCGAATGTCAAAGCGATGATCACTAAAACACGGAAAAAGATGTGGAACTCACACACGAGATGAAATGGGTTAGTGCGACCAAGGAATGAGCGGAAAGATGTAAGAAGCCCTTAACAAGGGTGCTCGGTGTCACACTAACACAAGGAGAGACAAAGCTTTGGTTGCAACGGAGAGACAACAAGATTTACACGCGGCCTCTCTTCTCTTTTCTCTCTTTTGCTTAAAAGCTTTCCTCCTTTGTATTTGGTGGCACTTGACACTCTTTTGTATTTTGTGGCACTTGCACTCTTTTGCTCTTTTGCGTTTTGGCGGCTTTTGTCTCGCACTATGTTAGCTTAGCTTCGCCTTTGCTACCTTGCCACACGAGTTTTGCTTAAAAGCTTGACTCCACACTACACACACACCTCACAACGGGGCCACGTGCAATGTCTCGCAACACTAGTCAAGCAATGCTCGGGAGGTTAGATCGCAAAAGGAAAAAGGATTTGCAAGTTATACCTAGATGGGGCGTAGGCGGTGATGAACACTCAACTTGCAATATGGTGGTTGGATCAAGAGTACGTTTGCAAGCTCGGGGTGCCGAGAGTGTCGTCGCTTGCTTCGGAGCTGCGGGTTAGTGTTACACACAAGGCACTCAAACCGAACAAGCAAACACAAGGTAGGCGAGAAAAAGTTGGGTCAAACTAGCTTGGCGGTGGTGGTAGTGGTATGCCAGTGGTCTTGCGGTGGCGTTGGTGGTGGCGGTGGTGGTGGCGGTGCCGCGGCGGTGTTTACCGGTGAATTGGGGGGGCGGCGGTGTTGGCCGGTGGTGGAGAGGGGGTGGTGGCGTTGGTCGGCGGTGGTGGGGGGAGGGTTGAGGTGGCCGGCTTGGGAGGCGAGCGGTGGTGGCGGTGGGGTGGTGGGCGGTAGTGGTGGGCGGTAGTGGCGGCCGGTAGTGGAGGCTGGAGCCTCCACCCGTGCCCTGCCTGGAGGTACCGCCCAAGTATGGGTGGAGGTACCGCTCCTGCTTCTTCCCCACGTGAAGTTGCCTGTTCTTCCCTTTTCTCTCTCCTGTTCTTGAGGAGCTCAAACCAAATCAACCCAAAACGAAAGAAACGATGAAATTTGTGGATAGAAAGTGGAGGAAGTAGTAGATCAACACTAATAACACCGAATCAATGGACCAAAACCACTCAAAACTCAACAAAATCGCAGATCGGTCAAAAGGCAAATTAGGGTTATTTTTTGGGGATTTTTTGGGAAATTTTTTAGGGACGAAATTGGGTGGGTGGGGGGTCAAATTCGCGGTAACCTTGAGCTGCTGATACCATATGATGAGGTCTAAGACCCGATTTGTGGCCCAATCTTGCGAAATCGACCCGAAATCAAAAGGGGAAAAGGGGGAAAACGAAGAACGAGATGAACACGATGAACACACACGCACACAAACCCGATACAATCGATTTACACTCCCGTGGCTCGACAAACCACGCCGGTAGAATCACACTAGGAGAGACCACGAGGTTGAATCCCGGTGTGAGAGATCGGTGTTGTAGACGAACACTTGTGCGGGAGAGAGAGTGGTTAACTAGAATCTCACACACAACTATTAATCTCAACAAGAGTAGCCTTGATGAAACATAGGAGATAATCCCAAAGATGAGCTAAGCTCTAAGAATTATCCAAGTCTATGTCTAACCCTAGCAAATGGGGGCTACGGGAGCACATATAGCTCAGAATTTGGTCAAGGGTAGTTTGGGTAAAAGCTAATTAAATTACAACCGTCGGATGGCGAAACAGCGTCTCAGATTCGGGCCAATTCGCGCGCGGGCGGTACCTCGGGCGGAGGCTCCGGCCATGGTACCGGGGAGCACATCAATTTGAGGCAAAGTATACCGGGGGCCTGGGCGCGCGAGCGGTACCCCGGCCGGTACCATGGCCGGAGGTACCGGCCTCCTCATCATTCCCGCGGGCGGCCTTGGAGGCTCCGCTCGGTGCCCGCCGGTAGTACCGGCTAGGAGGGGCCGGTACTACCGGTCCTCCCTCCACGCGCGCAGCCAAGGGTGGAGGCTCCGGCCTCCTTCTCCCTGGAGGCTCCACCCTCCTCTTCTCTTTTTCTTGTTCCCTTTTCTTCCTTTCTTCTTCTTCCTTCCTTCTTTCTTCTTCTTCTAGTCCATTGGCTTTGGCTTCTTCTTCCTTGATGAATGGTGCCTCCTCTTCCTCGTATCCTTGATGATCCTTGTACCTAATAACACATAGAGTGTCGGCATGAGGTAGCATTCCGTCCAACGGTGTGTCAAGGTCAAGAGTAGCGAGGATAGAGTTCACCTTATCGTGTAGCGCTTTAACTCGGGCTCGCGTCATCGGTCCACTTGGGGGACTTGTTGGTCTTGGTGGGGAGGTGACCGAAGGCCACCCCGCATCAAAACCAGTTAAACCACATGCCTCTTAGAACAAACCAAACTAGATCATGGCGATGATGTATACAATGAACCAAGCAACTAGACATCATGTGCCCAATAACGAAGCCAGGTCACTGCACAAAAGAAATCTAGCAAATAGCCAAATACAGTCAAAACATATGCATGTTGGATTGGATACAATTAGGAAAATAATGTATGATTGATTTAAGCATGACTCAGATAGTGCCTTCGACAACGTAGAAGGTCAATGCAACAATTAATTGTATGGCTTGTATGAAGTGCCATAACATTTAAATTAAGCATAACGAGGCATTGCTTAATCTGAGAACTGAGTGCTAGCTCAGTGGCAAGGCTTGCGAGTGCACAGCCAGCCCACCCGGGTTTGAGTACCAACGGGACCGAATTAAACACGAATGAAGCAAGATGTCAGTACAAGTAGTGGCAATAGAAATGCAAAATCCATAACAGGGCCAATGACAACATTCACTTGCCAACAAAATCTAAGGCTTTAGCTTTCATATACCATCAAAATTTAAAATAGTGTAATCCCCCGAAAGAGTATCATGGTATCATTTAATCTCAGCCATCTCACCCCTAATACCAAACATGTATCATTTAATCTCAGCCGTTCTTTTGTTTTACTCAAGAAAACATTTTTGTTTTGGGAGTTTATAGAAGCACAAGCCATCGTCTACATTGGCACTGTGTTATGAAAAATATCATCTTCATCGTACATGGTTATGTGAAGATATTGATATATAATTCTGTGCTAGGAAAACAAATAGCAATTACTATGTTACAAGAACCATCTTCAAGCTCGAAGATACGAAGTTCATTGGTCCACCAACCAAGGCTGATAAAATATTATATATTAATTTAGTACTAATATTTCATATTTACTCATATTAAGGTCTAACTTTTTTTCCCATGACAAACCAGTTTTGATATAAAATCTAACGGTGGCCATGTGTGGGTCACATAAAAAGTATTGAGGTAGTAAATTTATACATAGATATTGGATAATGTATTTTAAATTTCAAAAAATATGGTACGGAGTAGAAATATATAAATTAGATAGTCTTGCCGTGCAATATGCATGCCGCAAAAGGTAAGATAGATCCTTAAAAATTCTCGACTCTAATCACAAAAATATACATAATCCTAATGGGGTGTCCATGAAAAAGTTTTGTCACTTTCGTATTAGGGTATACTTCTATTTCATACTGACTAAAAAACTTAATTGTAGTGAACTCACATATTACTCCTTCCATTACTTCTTTTAGGGTGTATTAGTTTTTCAAAAGCCAAACTTTAGGCTTTGTGAGTAATTTTAGCAAAAAATAATTATTATCAACATCAAATAAAATATGGAAATATATTTTAAAATTATATATGTCATGACGTGCAAAGCACGTGCTACTTACTAGTAGATTACTAGAAAATGAATGAAGCAATTGAACATGGAGCGTATTTTATAAACAGCCAGATCATTTGAATATGGATATACCACATCATGTCAATGGGACTCAGAAAAACAAAGCTAGACATTTAAACAAGTAATATAACTATTTTTTTCACAATGTTTCAAGTAGAATAGGAAGCTAGGTTAGGAATAAAGCAATCATGTTTCAAGTAGAATAGGAAGCTAGGTTAGGAATAAAGCAATCATGTTTCAAGTAGAATAGGAAGCTAGGTTAGGAATAAAGCAATCATGTTTCAAGTAGAATAGGAAGCTAGGTTAGGAATAAAGCAATAAAAAAACACGAAGTGCATCATTTCAGCTAGGATCATTTCTATCAAACTTCATGCACTAGCCATGGAACAACAGGCAAACTCAACGAAGCAACAGGCAAAAAATTAACATAATAGAATTTCAGGACTTGTTTAACATAGCCAAATCATGTAACTTATACCCAGGCATGCCGGATGCCAGATGGGTCAAAGGCAGTATGCAATGTTCCATATGGTAATTGTTTATATTTTATTAGATTCCATTAGGCAACTTAGGTAGTGCAACATACAGAAAAATGATGCAATTGAACTACGCACAGGAGGTAAATTAACATTCCAAAAAAAACAGGGAACTTACGTGAGCTTTTTTTTTGAGTCACACGGACCTCATCAGGTACTTGGACAGAAGAACCTGGTGCCTCACTGTTTCTCCTCTGCATGAAGGAGAGGCCAATTGTAAAATGTAAACAGGATCCAAGATATAGAAGTTTGCATTAAGCAATATACAAAAAACAGTAGGTACTTACATGATTATAGGCGAGCTTTACTCTACGTTTCTGAGTGTAAGGTGTGCCTGCTGCACGTGTAATAACAACAAACAGTTACGAGTCAAGGATTTGCTATAATTAAATTGACACCAAACAGTAGTAGAAGCATTATGACGTGCATAAACATGTAATACAGGATCGCAGAAAGATATCAAACATGATGTAACTAGAGCAGTAGCCTACGGCCAAATAGTGAGAAATTGTAATCGTGTCAATGGTGGACTTGTATAGCCTACCCCAACTTGTTTGGGAATAAAGGCTTTGTTGTTGTCAATCGTGGACATGTAGAGCATTCAACGGTTCATGATTGGTGGCTCATATTTTGTAGAGTTTCAGCGAATGGGTGGGTTAAATCACTCAGACCACCACACTCTGTATTTATATCATCTGAGTTAGGGTTACAATACCACTGGACATGGGCCTCTATGGGCCTCACACTGGATACAATATTACTACAGCGCTACTACTAAACTCACTCATGGTCCAACACACCCCCTCAAGATGATCATGGGTAAACAACCATGGCCATCTTGCAACAACAACATGACACATATGACAACGACGAGTAATGAACTTTCAGCATAACTCCTAGGATACATGACAGCATTGCACTTTCCATCATCTTGTCATCTCGATTCATCTCTTCATCAGCAGCGAAGACATCCAGCTTCAACCATCTGGGATAGGCACAACTCCTAACCATACACGTCCTCAACAACCCTGGCTGCCTCACCACACAAGTTCCGCAGAACCATCCACACTCGCCTGAATGTCCTCAGCCTCTCTTCTCCACTGCCCGGCTACTGACCTCTTTCGTCTCTCCCACAAACCCCCAGCCAACTCCTGCCTCAACCATCCACTCCTCAAGCACCCATGCCTATCCCTCGGTCAGGCCTCAACCAGTCTCACCTCAGGCACGCATGCCTTTCCCCTGGACATATCCACAACCATCACCATCACTACTAAACCGCAGCCTCATCAACTCCATCACAACTCAACCGCAGCCTCATCAACTCCATCACAACATATCCTCACAGCCTCACATCTCCATTTTCTCCTCACTTCCACTCGGATGGCGCCTCGTCTGCGCGCCCTGGCCAACCTGGCAGACCGCACCTGGCCACATCGACCGGCTCGCGCTGGTCAACGTCCAGGACCAACCTCCGGCTCCGCCCTGCGCTCAAAGGCTCGGCCCACTCCGCACGCCTCCAACATCTCCCCCTCGCACGGATCCAGATCTCTCTGCCACGGATTAACTTCCTCTTCTCTCCTTTCTAAACCAAAACGATTTTCACCCTCTTCTTTGTCCCCGTGCGAGCAGCCGCCGATCTCACACAACTCACATCGCTGTGTGTGATAGCCGCAACCCACGCAGAGCACCTGAAGCGGCCTCCCGCCGCCGGGATTTCTACATCTCAACGGTGGTTTTTGTGGTCAAAGGAAGAACTTGTATGGTACTGTTTGGGGCGGCTAGCACTAGCAGGAAGGAAACCTAGGCTCTGATACCATGTAGAGTTTCAGCAAATGGGTGGGTTAGGTCAGGGAAAAAATACTTATGCGTCGTGTTTAAATCTAAAGGATGAGGTGGTTACCAACGAAAGCACTTGTAAGTTAAAAATATAGCAAGAATTCAGAAATACAACTGCAATACTCCTAACAGAACAAAACGCGCAGGGATGTCTGGTTACCTATTTCTGGGCGGCGTTTAGACGTGTTCCGCGTTCTTACGGGTGACGTGGAGGTCGGCGAGGGGACTGCTGTTGCGGTGGGTGCCGGGGAAGCAGATCTTGGGGGGTCGGAGAAGGACATGCTGGGCGGTCGATGAAGTGTTCAGCGCGCCGGCCGAAGTAGAAGGTCGGTGAAGCAGATGATGTGCAGTGCACGGGGACGTCGGTGTCGGTGAAGCTGGTCAGGTGCGGTGGTCGATAGAGTCGGCAAAAGAGATACGGTGCAGTGGACGCCGGAGTAGGTGCGGATCAAGCGGATAGGGCAGCCTCGAGGTTTGAAGCCGTGGCAGCTTGAGCGGCGAAGTGCGGCGGTGATTTTCCGGTGCGGCGGCCGTGAAGGTGGGAGGTAGGTAAGAGGGGCGATTTCTCTGAGGGCTTGCGGGCGAAACTAGGGCGAAGCTGGGCGATAGAGGAGAAAAAGGGAATTTCGCAGTCCTTCTTTTGAGGGGAAAAAATATTCGCAGATCTGAAACTTTGTGGCGCGAGATATTTGGGCGTTGGCGGGGAATTTTACCGCTCGATGAGATTAAATTTTGGCTGCAGTAGGTAATAATAATAAAAAATAGTAGGCCCTACTAGTAGTACTGTAAAGTCTGTTCAGGAATCCAAGGGGGTCGAGGTAGAGGAATCCATTATGTGAATCCACATTTCAAAGTGTCAAAAAATTCTAAACTAAAATTTTCCTGTAAAAAAGACAAATTTTGATGCTGTAACACGACTACGTACAACACATTTTTTGCCTTTTTTGTACACACCACACAAAATGTTGTTTTTCCACAAAAACTTATGAACGAACATAGGATGTCACAATGTATACCGAAAAAATTATGTCAGATTTTTTTAACATTTATATAATTGTTTTTTTATTATTTTCAATAATGGGTGCATATGCACGCGTGTGCCAAAACGCCACCTCCAGGGGCTAGGAGTTTCTAAACTTCTTATGGCACATCAAATAAAATGTTGTTCAATCAATAATAATAATGTGCTTATGATTGTTACTCCCTTCCACCATTAATAAAGTCCGCAATAATCCTAGACCTACGGACTGTTTTGGCTACAAAAGCACTTACGGACTGACATGGAGCAAATCTATTGGTTCTGTTTGGATTACGTGCGTGAAAATAGGATCTCTCTTTCCTAACTGCTGTGCACAGGTGATTCCGTAGGTGATTTCCGTAAGTGATTTCTGTAGGTGTAGCATTACTCTAAAGTCCACATCGGTTTCGTGTCAAACTTTGACTCGAGATTTAGGTACCCACATGATAGTGCTAGTATCATAGCTAGTATCATACACATTGGTCCCATAAAACTGCTGATGTGGCAGCTAATTAAGTAGGAGAGAGGAGATTAGTGTAACATAGGTAGATATTGTATCATAGCGCAAACAACGAGATACATGCTTAGGGTTAGGGGTAGATACATGATTTTTTTTGGTTTGAATATGTCTAGACCTTATTTATCAACTTAATTGAATGCTTACTATATAACATAAGAAGACCTTGTTTTTTATTTTATTCTTTAATTTTTATACGGATTTGAATCTTGGTCAAATCCTAGGTTTCACCAAGATTTGAATAAGTTTAAAACATGAATATGAAAAAGTAAGCATGCATGTATGCTTCTTAATTAATCACTTCAAAATGAAGCTCTTGGGAGGGTTTTTGAAATTTCCATGTTTGAAACCAAAAACCACATATCATCATGCTTGACTTCATGAGACAGAGTTTAGGGTTAGGGGGTAGATACATGATTTCTCTGGTTTGAATATGTCTAGACCTTGTTTATCAACTTAATTGAATGCTTACTATATAACATAAGAAGACTATGTGCCTTGGTTTTTCATTTTTTGTTTTTTTTAAATTATGCCCATTTGAATCTTGGTCAAATCCTAGGTTTGACCATGATTTAAACAAGTTTAAAACCTGAATATGAAAAAGTAAGCATGTATCCTTCGTAGTCACTCCAAAATGAAGCTCGATCTTGAGAGGGTTTTTGAAATTTCCATGTTTGAAACCAAAAAACCACGTACTTATCTTCATGCTTGACTTCATAAGACAGAGTTAGGGGTTAGGGGTAGCTTGATACATGATTTTTCTGGTTTGAATATGTCTAGACCTTGTTTATCAACTTAATTGAATGCTTACTATATGACATAAGAAGACCTTGGTTTTCATTTTTTATACCCATTTGAATCTTGGTCAAATCATAGGTTTAACCAAGATTTGAACAAGTTTAAAACATGAATATGAAAAAGTAAGCACGTAAGTATGCTTCTTAGTCACTGCAAAATGAAGCTCTTGGGAGGGTTTTTGAAATTTCCATGCTTGAAACCAAAAACCACTTCTCTTCATGCATGCTTGACTTCATAAGACAGAGTTTAGGGTTAGGGGGGTAGATACATGATTTTCCTGGTTTGAATATGTGTAGACCTTATTTATCAACTTAATTGAATGCTTACTATATAAGATAAGAATACCTTGTTTTTTTGAATTTTATACCCATTTGAATCTTGGTCAAATACTTGGTTCCACCAAGATTTGAATAAGTTAAAAACATGAATATGAAAAAGTAAGCATGTATGCTTCTTAGTCACTTCAAAATGAAGCTCTTGGGAGGGTTTTTGAATTTCCATATTCGAAACCAAAAACCACATATCTTCATGCTTGACTTCATGAAACAGAGTTTAGGGTTAGGGGGTAGATACATGCATGATTTTTCTTGTTTGAATATGTCTAGACCTTGTTTATCAACTTAATTGAATGCCTACTATATAACATAAGAAGACCTTTTTTGTTTTTTTTTCTGAATTTTTATACCCATTTGAATCTTGGTCAAATCCTAGGTTTCACCAAGATTTGAATATGTTTAAAACGTGAATATGAAAAAGTAAGCATGCATGTATGCTTCTTAATTAATCACTTCGAAATGAAGCTCTTGGGAGGGTTTTTGAAATTTCAATGTTTGAAACCAAAAACGACATATCTTCATGCATGCGCTTGACTTCATGAGACAGAGTTTAGGGTTAGGGGGTAGATACATGATTTCTCTGGTTTGAATATGTCTAGACCTTGTTTATCAACTTAATTGAATGCTTACTATATGACATAAGAAGACTATGTGCCTTGATTTTTCATTTTTTTTCAATTTTTACCATTTGAATCTTGGCCAAATCCTAGGTTTGACCACGATTTAAACAAGTTTAAAACATGAATATGAAAAATTAAGCATGTATCCTTCGTAGTCACTCCAAAATGAAGCTCGATCTTGAGAGGGTTTTTGAAATTTCCATGTTTGAACCAAAAAACCACGTACTTCTCTTCATGCTAGACTTCATAAGATAGAGTTTGGGGTTAGGGGTAGCTTGATACAATAATTTTCTGGTTTGAATATGTCTAGACATTGTTTATCAACTTAATTGAATGCTTAATTACTAGATGACATAAGATGACTATGTGCATTGGTTTTTCATTTTTTTTTTGAATTTTTATGCCCATTTGAATCTTGGTTAAATCCTAGGTTTGACCATGATTTAATCAAGTTTAAAACATGAATATGAAAAATTAAGCATCTATCCTTCTTAGTCACTCCAATATGTAGCTCTTGGGAGGGTTTTTGAAATTTCCATGTTTGAAACCAAAAAACACTTCTCTTCATGCTTGTCTTCATAAGACAGAGTTTGGGGTTAGGGGTAGCTTGTTCACACATGATTTTTCTGGTTTGAATATGTCTAGACCTTGTTTATCAACTTAATTGAATGCTTACTAGATGACATAAGATGACTATGTGCATTGGTTTTTCATTTTATTTTTTTTTCTGAATTTTTATGCCCATTTGAATCTTGGTCAAATCCTATGTTTGATCAAGAGCATCATTGAGCTGATATAACATAGCAAGCAATCCAAAATAGAGCCTCGTACATCTATTTCTTCTGGAACGGTTGGTGTACTGGACTCAATGGACCACTGAGAGCACATGCCACTGTCACTGTTGCTCTGTGAAATGACCGCAACACTTGATAAATGGGTTGTCCCTACTGACATTACAGCTTTGTTTGCAGGCTGAAACTAAGACAAAACAAGTTAAAATGCAATAAAATACATGGCAAACAAACAGCACTATTGACATAATTTTGAAAGAACCATGGGCAGATATAACAAAGAAACCAGTTAAGCCACATGCCTCTTAGAACAAACCAAACTAGATCATGGCGATGATGTATACAATGAACCAAGCAACTAGACATCATGTGCCCAATAACGAAGCTAGGTCACTGCACAAAAGAAATCTATCAAATAGCCAAATACAGTCAAAACATGTGCATGTTGGATTGGATACAATTAGGAAAATAATGTATGATTGATTTAAGCATGACTCAGATAGTGCCTTCGACAACGTAGATGGTCAATGCAACAATTAATTGTATGGCTTGTATGAAGTGCCATAACATTTAAATTAAGCATAATGAGGCATTGCTTAATCTGAGAACTGAGTGCTAGCTCAGTGGCAAGGCTTGCGAGTGCACAGCCAGCCCACCCGGGTTTGAGTACCAACGGGATCGAATTAAACACGAATGAAGCGAGATGTCAGTACAAGTAGTGGCAATAGAAATGCAAAATCCATAACAGGGCCAATGACAACATTCACTTGCCAACAAAATCTAAGGCTTTAGCTTTCATATACCATCAAAATTTAAAATAGTGTAATCCCCCGAAAGAGTATCATGGTATCATTTAATCTCAGCCATCTCACCCCTAATACCAAACATGTATCATTTAATCTCAGCCGTTCTTTTGTTTTACTCAAGAAAACATTTTTGTTTTGGGAGTTTATAGAAGCACAAGCCATCGTCTACATTGGCACTGTGTTATGAAAAATATCATCTTCATCGTACATGGTTATGTGAAGATATTGATATATAATTCTGTGCTAGGAAAACAAATAGCAATTACTATGTTACAAGAACCATCTTCAAGCTCGAAGATACGAAGTTCATTGGTCCACCAACCAAGGCTGATAAAATATTATATATTAATTTAGTACTAATATTTCGTATTTACTCATATTAAGGTCTAACTTTTTTTCCCATGACAAACCAGTTTTGATATAAAATCTAACGGTGGCCATGTGTGGGTCACATAAAATGTATTGAGGTAGTAAATTTATACATAGATATTGGATAATGTATTTTAAATTTCAAAAAATATGGTACGGAGTAGAGATATATAAATTAGATAGTCTTGCCGTGCAATATGCATGCCGCAAATGGTAAGATAGATCCTTAAAAATTCTCGACTCTAATCACAAAAATATACATAATCCTAATGGGGTGTCCATGAAAAAGTTTTGTCACTTTCGTATTAGGGTATACTTCTATTTCATACTGACTAAAAAACTTAATTGTAGTGAACTCACATATTACTCCTTCCATTACTTCTTTTAGGGTGTATTAGTTTTTCAAAAGCCAAACTTTAGGCTTTGTGAGTAATTTTAGCAAAAAATAATAATTATCAACATCAAATAAAATATGGAAATATATTTTAAAATTATATATGTCGTGACGTGCAAAGCACGTGCTACTTACTAGTAGATTACTAGAAAATGAATGAAGCAATTGAACATGGAGCGTATTTTATAAACAGCCAGATCATTTGAATATGGATATACCACATCATGTCAATGGGACTCAGAAAAACAAAGCTAGACATTTAAACAAGTAATATAACTATTTTTTTCACAATGTTTCAAGTAGAATAGGAAGCTAGGTTAGGAATAAAGCAATCATGTTTCAAGTAGAATAGGAAGCTAGGTTAGGAATAAAGCAATCATGTTTCAAGTAGAATAGGAAGCTAGGTTAGGAATAAAGCAATCATGTTTCAAGTAGAATAGGAAGCTAGGTTAGGAATAAAGCAATAAAAAAACACGAAGTGCATCATTTCAGCTAGGATCATTTCTATCAAACTTCATGCACTAGCCATGGAACAACAGGCAAACTCAACGAAGCAACAGGCAAAAAATTAACATAATAGAATTTCAGGACTTGTTTAACATAGCCAAATCATGTAACTTATACCCAGGCATGCCGGATGCCAGATGGGTCAAAGGCAGTGTGCAATGTTCCATATGGTAATAGTTTATATTTTATTAGATTCCATTAGGCAACTTAGGTAGTGCAACATACATAAAAATGATGCAATTGAACTACGCACAGGAGGTAAATTAACATTCCAAAAAAAACAGGGAACTTACGTGAGCTTTTTTTTTGAGTCACACGGACCTCATCAGGTACTTGGACAGAAGAACCTGGTGCCTCACTGTTTCTCCTCTGCATGAAGGAGAGGCCAATTGTAAACAGAAACAGGATCCAAGATATAGAAGTTTGCATTAAGCAATATACAAAAAACAGTAGGTACTTACATGATTATAGGCGAGCTTTACTCTACGTTTCTGAGTGTAAGGTGTGCCTGCTGCACGTGTAATAACAACAAACAGTTACGAGTCAAGGATTTGCTATAATTAAATTGACACCAAACAGTAGTAGAAGCATTATGACGTGCATAAACATGTAATACAGGATCGCAGAAAGATATCAAACATGATGTAACTAGAGCAGTAGCCTACAGCCAAATAGTGATAAATTGTAATCGTGTCAATGGTGGACTTGTATAGCCTACCCCAACTTGTTTGGGAATAAAGGCTTTGTTGTTGTCAATCGTGGACATGTGGAGCATTCAACGGTTCATGATTGGTGGCTCATATTTTGTAGAGTTTCAGCGAATGGGTGGGTTAAATCACTCAGACCACCACACTCTGTATTTATATCATCTGAGTTAGGGTTACAATACCACTGGACATGGGCCTCTATGGGCCTCACACTGGATACAATATTACTACAGCGCTACTACTAAACTCACTCATGGTCCAACACACCCCCTCAAGATGATCATGGGTAAACAACCATGGCCATCTTGCAACAACAACATGACACATATGACAACGACGAGTAATGAACTTTCAGCATAACTCCTAGGATACATGACAGCATTGCACTTTCCATCATCTTGTCATCTCGATTCATCTCTTCATCAGCAGCGAAGACATCCAGCTTCAACCATCTGGGATAGGCACAACTCCTAACCATACACGTCCTCAACAACCCTGGCTGCCTCACCACACAAGTTCCGCAGAACCATCCACACTCGCCTGAATGTCCTCAGCCTCTCTTCTCCACTGCCCGGCTACTGACCTCTTCCGTCTCTCCCACAAACCCCCAGCCAACTCCTGCCTCAACATCCACTCCTCAAGCACCCATGCCTATCCCCCGGTCAGGCCTCAACCAGTCTCACCTCAGGCACGCATGCCTTTCCCCTGGACATATCCACAACCATCACCATCACTATTAAACCGCAGCCTCATCAACTCCATCACAACTCAACCGCAGCCTCATCAACTCCATCACAACATATCCTCACAGCCTCACATCTCCATTTTCTCCTCACTTCCACTCGGATGGCGCTTCGTCGGTGCGCCCTGGCCAACCTGGCAGACCGCACCTGGCCACATCGACCGGCTCGCGCTGGTCAACGTCCAGCACCAACCTCCGGCTCCGCCCTGCGCTCAAAGGCTCGGCCCACTCCGCACGCCTCCAACATCTCCCCCTCGCACGGATCCAGATCTCTCTGCCACGGATTAACTTCCTCTTCTCTCCTTTCTAAACCAAAATGATTTTCACCCTCTTCTTTGTCCCCGCGCGAGCAGCCGCCGATCTCACACAACTCACATCGCTGTGTGTGATAGCCGCAACCCACGCAGAGCACCTGAAGCGGCCTCCCGCCGCCGGGATTTCTACATCTCAACGGTGGTTTTTGTGGTCAAAGGAAGAACTTGTATGGTACTGTTTGGGGCGGCTAGCACTAGCAGGAAGGAAACCTAGGCTCTGATACCATGTAGAGTTTCAGCAAATGGGTGGGTTAGGTCAGGGAAAAAATACTTATGCGTCGTGTTTAAATCTAAAGGATGAGGTGGTTACCAACGAAAGCACTTGTAAGTTAAAAATATAGCAAGAATTCAGAAATACAGTCAGCTGCAATACTCCTAACAGAACAAAACGCGCAGGGATGTCTGGTTACCTATTTCTGGGCGGCGTTTAGACGTGTTCCGCGTTCTTACGGGTGACGTGGAGGTCGGCGAGGGGACTGCTGTTGCGGTGGGTGCCGGGGAAGCAGATCTTTGGGGGTCGGAGAAGGACATGCTGGGCGGTCGATGAAGTGTTCAGCGCGCCGGCCGAAGTAGAAGGTCGGTGAAGGAGATGATGTGCAGTGCACGGGGACGTCGGTGTCGGTGAAGCTGGTCAGGTGCGGTGGTCGATAGAGTCGGCGAAAGAGATACGGTGCAATGGACGCTGGAGTAGGTGCGGATCAAGCGGATAGGGCAGCCTCGAGGTTTGAAGCCGTGGCAGCTTGAGCGGCGAAGTGCGGCGGTGATTTTCCGGTGCGGCGGCCGTGAAGGTGGGAGGTAGGTAAGAGGGGCGATTTCTCTGAGGGCTTGCGGGCGAAACTAGGGCGAAGCTGGGCGATAGAGGAGAAAAAGGGAATTTCGCAGTCCTTCTTTTGAGGGGAAAAAATATTCGCAGATCTGAAACTTTGCGGCGCGAGATATTTGGGCGTTGGCGGGGAATTTTACCGCTCGATGAGATTAAATTTTGGCTGCAGTAGGTAATAATAATAAAAAATAGTAGGCCCTACTAGTAGTACTGTAAAGTCTGTTCAGGAATCCAAGGGGGTCGAGGTAGAGGAATCCATTATGTGAATCCACATTTCAAAGTGTCAAAAAATTCTAAACTAAAATTTTCCTGTAAAAAAGACAAATTTTGATGCTGTAACACGACTACGTACAACACATTTTTTGCCTTTTTTGTACACACCACACAAAATGTTGTTTTTCCACAAAAACTTATGAACGAACATAGGATGTCACAATGTATACCGAAAAAATTATGTCAGATTTTTTTAACATTTATATAATTGTTTTTTTATTATTTTCAATAATGGGTGCATATGCACGCGTGTGCCAAAACGCCACCTCCAGGGGCTAGGAGTTTCTAAACTTCTTATGGCACATCAAATAAAATGTTGTTCAATCAATAATAATAATGTGCTTATGATTGTTACTCCCTTCCACCATTAATAAAGTCCACATCGGTTTCGTGTCAAACTTTGACTCGAGATTTAGGTACCCACATGATAGTGCTAGTATCATAGCTAGTATCATACACATTGGTCCCACAAAACTGCTGATGTGGCAGCTAATTAAGTAGGAGAGAGGAGATTAGTGTAACATAGGTAGATATTGTATCATAGCGTAAACAACGAGATACATGCTTAGGGTTAGGGGTAGATACATGATTTTTTTGGTTTGAATATGTCTAGACCTTATTTATCAACTTAATTGAATGCTTACTATATAACATAAGAAGACTATGTGCCTTGGTTTTTCATTTTTTGTTTTTTTTTTAAATTATGCCCATTTGAATCTTGGGCAAATCCTAGGTTTGACCATGATTTAAACAAGTTTAAAACCTGAATATGAAAAAGTAAGCATGTATCCTTCGTAGTCACTCCAAAATGAAGCTCGATCTTGAGAGGGTTTTTGAAATTTCCATGTTTGAAACCAAAAAACCACATACTTATCTTCATGCTTGACTTCATAAGACAGAGTTAGGGGTTAGGGGTAGCTTGATACATGATTTTTCTGGTTTGAATATGTCTAGACCTTGTTTATCAACTTAATTGAATGCTTACTATATGACATAAGAAGACCTTGGTTTTCATTTTTTATACCCATTTGAATCTTGGTCAAATCATAGGTTTAACCAAGATTTGAACAAGTTTAAAACATGAATATGAAAAAGTAAGCACGTAAGTATGCTTCTTAGTCACTCCAAAATGAAGCTCTTGGGAGGGTTTTTGAAATTTCCATGCTTGAAACCAAAAACCACTTCTCTTCATGCATGCTTGACTTCATAAGACAGAGTTTAGGGTTAGGGGGGTAGATACATGATTTTCCTGGTTTGAATATGTGTAGACCTTGTTTATCAACTTAATTGAATGCTTACTATATAAGATAAGAATACCTTGTTTTTTTGAATTTTATACCCATTTGAATCTTGGTCAAATACTTGGTTCCACCAAGATTTGAATAAGTTAAAAACATGAATATGAAAAAGTAACATTTATGCTTCTTAGTCACTTCAAAATGAAGCTCTTGGGAGGGTTTTTGAATTTCCATATTCGAAACCAAAAACCACATATCTTCATGCTTGACTTCATGAAACAGAGTTTAGGGTTAGGGGGTAGATACATGCATGATTTTTCTTGTTTGAATATGTCTAGACCTTGTTTATCAACTTAATTGAATGCCTACTATATAACATAAGAAGACCTTTTTTGTTTTTTTTTCTGAATTTTTATACCCATTTGAATCTTGGTCAAATCCTAGGTTTCACCAAGATTTGAATATGTTTAAAACATGAATATGAAAAAGTAAGCATGCATGTATGCTTCTTAATTAATCACTTCGAAATGAAGCTCTTGGGAGGGTTTTTGAAATTTCAATGTTTGAAACCAAAAACGACATATCTTCATGCATGCGCTTGACTTCATGAGATAGAGTTTAGGGTTAGGGGGTAGATACATGATTTCTCTGGTTTGAATATGTCTAGACATTGTTTATCAACTTAATTGAATGCTTACTATATGACATAAGAAGACTATGTGCCTTGATTTTTCATTTTTTCAATTTTTACCATTTGAATCTTGGCCAAATCCTAGGTTTGACCACGATTTAAACAAGTTTAAAACATGAATATGAAAAATTAAGCATGTATCCTTCGTAGTCACTCCAAAATGAAGCTCGATCTTGAGAGGGTTTTTGAAATTTCCATGTTTGAACCAAAAAACCACGTACTTCTCTTCATGCTAGACTTCATAAGATAGAGTTTGGAGTTAGGGGTAGATTGATACATAAATTTTCTGGTTTGAATATGTCTAGACATTGTTTATCAACTTAATTGAATGCTTAATTACTAAATGACATAAGATGACTATGTGCATTGGTTTTTCATTTTTTTTTTGAATTTTTATGCCCATTTGAATCTTGGTCAAATCCTAGGTTTGACCATGATTTAATCAAGTTTAAAACATGAATATGAAAAATTAAGCATCTATCCTTCTTAGTCACTCCAATATGTAGCTCTTGGGAGGGTTTTTGAAATTTCCATGTTTGAAACCAAAAAACACTTCTCTTCATGCTTGTCTTCATAAGACAGAGTTTGGGGTTAGGGGTAGCTTGTTGATACATGATTTTTCTGGTTTGAATATGTCCAGACCTTGTTTATCAACTTAATTGAATGCTTACTAGATGACATAAGATGACTATGTGCATTGGTTTTTCATTTTATTGTTTTTTTCTGAATTTTTATGCCCATTTGAATCTTGGTCAAATCCTATGTTTGACCAAGATTTGAACAAGTTTAAATCATGAATATGAAAAATTAAGCATTTATCCTTCTTAGTCACTCCAAAATGTAGCTCTGGGGAGGATTTTTGAAATTTCCATGTTTGAAACCCAAAACAACTTCTCTTCATGCTTGACTTCATAAGACAGAGTTTAGGGTTAGGGGTAGATACATGATTTGTCTGGTTTGAATACGTCTAGACCTTGTTTATCAACTTTAATGCTTACTATATGACATAAGAAGACTGTGTGCTTTGGTTTTTCATTTTTCTAATTTTTTTTTATTTTTGATGCCCATTTGAATCTTTGTCAGATCCTAGGTTTGACCAAGATTTAAACAAGTTTAAAACATGAAAATGAAAAGGGAAGCATTTATCCTTCTTAGTCACTCTAAATGAAGTTTTTGGGAGGTTTTTGAAATTTCCATGTTTGAAACCCAAAACCACTTCTCTTCATGCTTGACTTTATAAGACAGAGTTTCGGGATAAGGGTAGCTTGATACATGAATTTTCTGGTTTGAATATGTCTAGACCTTGTTTATCAACTTAATTGAATGCTTACTAGATGACATAAGATGACTATGTGCATTGGTTTTTCATTTTTTATTTTTATTTTTAAGCCCATTTGAATCTTGGTCAAATCCTAGGTTTGACCATGATTTAAACAAGTTGAAAACATGAATATGAAAATTAAGCATATATCCTTCTTAGTCACTCCAAAATGAAGCTCTTGGGAGGGTTTTTGAAATTTCCATGTTTGAAACCGGCCAAAAACCACATATCTTCATGCTTGACTTCATGAGACAGAGTTTAGGGTTAGGGGGTAGACACATGATTTCTCTGGTTTGAATATATCTAGACCTTGTCTATCAACTTAATTGAATGCTTACTATGTGACATAAGAATACTATGTGCCTTGATTTTCCATTTTTTTTTTTTCTGAATTTTTATGCCCATTTGAATCTTGGTCAAATCCTAGGTTTGGCCATGATTTAAACAAGTTTAAAACATGAATATGAAAAAATAAGCATATATCCTTCTTAGTCACTCCAAAATGTAGATCTTGGTAGGGTTTTTGAAATTTCCATGTTTGAAACCAAAAACCACTTCTCTTCATGCATGCTTGACTTCATAAGACAGAGTTTAGGGTTAGGGGTAGCTAGATACTTGATTTTTCTGGTTTGAATATGTCTAGACATTGTTTATCAACTTAATTGAATGCTTACTATATGACATAAGAAGACTATGTGCCTTGGTTTTTCATTTATTTTGATTTATTTTGAATTTTTATGCCCATTTGAATCTTGGTCAAATCCTAGGTTTGACCATGATTTAAACAAGTTTAAAACATGAATATGAAAAATTAAGCATGTATCATTCTTAGTCACTCCAAAATGAAGCTCTTGAGAGGGTTTTTGAAATTTCCATGTTTGAAACCAAAAAACCGCGTACTTCTCTGCATGCTTGACTTCATAAGACAGAGTTTGGGGATAGGGGTAGCTTGATACATGAATTTTCTGGTTTGAATATGTCTAGACCTTGTTTATCAACTTAATTGAATGCTTACTAGATGACATAAGATGACTATGTGCATTGGTTTTTCATTTTTTTTTAATTTTTATGCCCATTTGAATCTTGGTCAAATCCTAGGTTTCACCAAGATTTGAATATGTTTAAAACATGAATATGAAAAAGTAAGCATGCATGTATGCTTCTTTATTAATCACTTCGAAATGAAGCTCTTGGGAGGGTTTTTGAAATTTCAATGTTTGAAACCAAAAACGACATATCTTCATGCATGCGCTTGACTTCATGAGATAGAGTTTAGGGTTAGGGGGTAGATACATGATTTCTCTGGTTTGAATATGTCTAGACATTGTTTATCAATTTAATTGAATGCTTACTATATGACATAAGAAGACTATGTGCCTTGGTTTTTCATTTATTTTGATTTATTTTGAATTTTTATGCCCATTTGAATCTTGGTCAAATCCTAGGTTTGACCATGATTTAATCAAGTTTAAAACATGAATATGAAAAATTAAGCATCTATCCTTCTTAGTCACTCCAATATGTAGCTCTTGGGAGGGTTTTTGAAATTTCCATGTTTGAAACCAAAAAACACTTCTCTTCATGCTTGTCTTCATAAGACAGAGTTTGGGGTTAGGGGTAGCTTGTTGATTGATACGTCTCCGACGTATCGATAATTTCTTATGTTCCATGCCACATTATTGATGTTATCTACATGTTTTATGCACACTTTATGTCATATTCGTGCATTTTCTGGAACTAACCTATTAACAAGATGCCGAAGTGCCAGTTGCTGTTTTCTGCTGTTTTTGGTTTCAGAAATCCTAGTAAGGAAATATTCTCGGAATTGGACGAAATCAAAGCCCAGGGGCCTATTTTTCCACAAAGCTTCCAGAAGTCCGAAGACGAGACGAAGAGGGGCCACGGGGTGGCCAAACCCTAGGGCGGCGCGGCCCCCCCCTGGCCGCGCCGGCCTATGGTGTGGGCCCCCCGTGCCGCCTCTTGACTTGCCCTTCCGCCTACTTAAAGCCTCCGTGACGAAACCCCCAGTACCGAGAACCACGATACGGAAAACCTTCCAGAGACGCCGCCAACGCCGATCCCATCTCGGGGGATCCAGGAGATCGCCTCCGGCACCCTGCCGGAGAGGGGAATCATCTCCCGGAGGACTCTACGCCGCCATGGTCGCCTCCGGTGTGATGTGTGAGTAGTCTACCCCTGGACTATGGGTCCATAGCAGTAGCTAGATGGTTGTCTTCTCCCCATTGTGCTATCATTGTCGGATCTTGTGAGCTGCCTAACATGATCAAGATCATCTATCTGTAATTCTATATGTTGCGTTTGTTGGGATCCGATGAATAGAGAATACTTGTTATGTTGATTATCAAAGTTATATCTATGTGTTGTTTATGATCTTGCATGCTCTCCGTTACTAGTAGATGCTCTGGCCAAGTAGATGCTTGTAACTCCAAGAGGGAGTACTTATGCTCGATAGTGGGTTCATGCCTGCATTGACACCTGGGACAGTGACAGAAAGTTCTAAGGTTGTGTTGTGCTGTTGCCACTAGGGATAAAACATTGATGCTATGTCTAAGGATGTAGTTGTTGATTACATTACGCACCATACTTAATGCAATTGTCTGTTGCTTTGCAACTTAATACTGGAGGGGGTTCGGATGATAACCTGAAGGTGGACTTTTTAGGCATAGATGCAGTTGGATGGCGGTCTATGTACTTTGTCGTAATGCCCAATTAAATCTCACTATACTCATCATGATATGTATGTGCATGGTCATGCTCTCTTTATTTGTCAATTGCCCAACTGTAATTTGTTCACCCAACATGCTGTTTGTCTTATGGGAGAGACACCTCTAGTGAACTGTGGACCCCGGTCCAATTCTCTTTACTGAAATACAATCTACTGCAATACTGTTCTACTGTTTTCTGCAAACAATCATCTTCCACACAATACGGTTAATCCTTTGTTACAGCAAGCCGGTGAGATTGACAACCTCACTGTTTCGTTGGGGCAAAGTACTTTGGTTGTGTTGTGCAGGTTCCACGTTGGCGCCGGAATCCCTGGTGTTGCGCCGCACTACATCCCGCCGCCATCAACCTTCAACGTGCTTCTTGGCTCCTCCTGGTTCGATAAACCTTGGTTTCTTTCTGAGGGAAAACTTGCTGCTGTGCGCATCATACCTTCCTCTTGGGGTTCCCAACGAACGTGTGAGTTACACGCCATCAAGATCTTTTTCTGGCGCCGTTGCCGGGGAGATCAAGACACGCTGCAAGGGGAGTCTCCACTTCTCAATCTCTTTACTTTGTTTTTGTCTTGCTTAGTTTTAATTACTACTTTGTTTGCTGCACTAAATCAAAATACAAAAAAATTAGTTGCTAGTTTTATTTTATTTGCTATCTTGTTTGCTATATCAAAAACACAAAAAAAATTAGTTTACTTGCATTTACTTTATCTAGTTTGCTTTATTTACTGTTGCTAAAATGGCCAACGCTGAAAATACTAAGTTGTGTGACTTCACAACCACAAATAATAATGATTTCTTATGCACACCTATTGCTCCACCTGCTACTACAGCAGAATTCTTTGAAATTAAACCTGCTTTACTGAATCTTGTTATGCGAGAGCAATTTTCTGGTGTTAGTTCTGATGATGCTGCTGCCCATCTTAATAATTTTGTTGAACTATGTGAAATGGAAAAATATAAAGATGTAGATGGTGATATTATTAAACTAAAATTGTTCCCTTTCTCATTAAGAGGAAGAGCTAAAGATTGGTTGCTATCTCTGCCTAAGAATAGTATTGATTCATGGAC
Source organism: Lolium perenne (assembly GCF_019359855.2). Lineage (NCBI taxonomy): Eukaryota > Viridiplantae > Streptophyta > Magnoliopsida > Poales > Poaceae > Lolium > Lolium perenne. Next base: position 134,639,323 of record NC_067245.2, read on the forward strand.
TAAATGCCAGGATGCTTTTATTGGTAGATATTATCCCCTTGCTAAAATTATATCTTTGAGGAGTAGCATAATGAATTTTAAACAATTAGATACTGAACATGTTGCTCAAGCTTGGGAAAGAATGAAATCTCTGGTTAAAAATTGCCCAACCCATGGACTGACTACTTGGATGATCATCCAAACCTTCTATGCAGGACTAAATTTTTCTTCACGGAATTTATTGGATTCAGCTGCTGGAGGTACCTTTATGTCCATCACTCTTGGTGAAGCAACAAAGCTTCTTGATAATATGATGATCAACTACTCTGAATGGCACACGGAAAGAGCTCCACAAGGTAAGAAGGTAAATTCTGTCGAAGAAACCTCTTCCTTGAGTGATAAGATTGATGCTATTATGTCTATGCTTGTGAATGATAGGACTAATATTGATCCTAATAATGTTCCGTTAGCTTCATTGGTTTCACAAGAAGAACATGTTGATGTAAACTTCATTAAAAATAATAATTTCAACAACAATGCTTACCGGAACAATTCTAGTAACAACTATAGGCCATATCCTTATAATAATGGCAACGGCTATGCTAATTCTTATGGGAATTCTTACAACAATAATAGGAGTTCACCCCCTGGACTTGAAGCCATGCTTAAAGAATTTATTAGTACACAAACTGCTTTTAACAAATCTGTTGAAGAAAAGCTTGGGAAAATTGATATACTTGCTTCTAAAGTCGATAGTCTTGCTGCTGATGTTGATCTTTTGAAATCAAAAGTTTTGCCTAATGAGAATCATCATAATAAAATTGTTACTACAGCAAATGCCATTCAAGTTAGAATTAATGAGAATATAAGATTAATGGCTGAACTGCGTGCTAGGTGGGATAGAGAAGAAAATGAAAAACTAGCTAAAGAAAAGAATGTAGCTAAAGTTTGGACTATTACCACCACTTGTAATGCTAATGCTACACATGTTGCTGCACCTCCTACTAATACTAATAAAAGAATTGGTGTTAGCAATGTTTCCACTTCTAATGCAAAGCGCGAAAAACTGCCTGAAACTGCTAAAACTGCTTAAACTGCCTGTGATAAAGCTGCTGAAATTTTTTCCAACATTGGGGATGATGATCCCATTGCTTTAGATTATAATGGTTTGAATTTTGATGATTGCCACATCTCTGAAGTTATAAAGTTCTTGCAAAAACTTGCTAAAAGCCCTAATGCTAGTGCTATAAATTTGGCTTTTACACATCATATTACAAATGCTCTCATAAAAGCTAGAGAAGAGAAACTAGAGCGTGAAGCCTCTATTCCTAAAAAGCTAGAGGATGGTTGGGAGCCCATCATTAAGATGAAGGTTAAAGATTTTGATTGTAATGCTTTATGTGATCTTGGTGCAAGTATTTCTGTTATGCCTAAGAAAATTTATAATATGCTTGACTTGCCACCGCTGAAAAATTGCTATTTGGATGTTAATCTTGCTGATCATTCTACAAAGAAACCTTTGGGTAAAGTTGATAATGTTCGCATTACCGTTAACAATAATCTTGTTCCCGTTGATTTTGTTGTCTTGGATATTGAATGCAATGCATCTTGTCCCATTATATTGGGAAGACCTTTTCTTCGAACTGTTGGTGCTATTATTGATATGAAGGAAGGTAATATAAAATATCAATTTCCTCTCAAGAAAGGTATGGAACACTTCCCTAGAAAGAGAATGAAGTACCCTTTTGATTCTATTATGAGAACAAATTATGATGTTGACACTTCGTCTCTTGATAATACTTGATACACACTTTCTGCGCCTAGCTGAAAGGCGTTAAAGAAAAGCGCTTATGGGAGACAACCCATGTTTTTACCTACAGTACTTTGTTTTTATTTTGTGTCTTGGAAGTTGTTTACTACTGTAGCAACCTCTCCTTATCTTAGTTTTGTGTTTTGTTGTGCCAAGTTAAGCCGTTGATAGAAAAGTAAGTACTAGATTTGGATTACTGCACAGTTCCAGATTTCTTTGCTGTCACGAATCTGAGTCCACCTACCTGTAGGTATCTCAGAAAATTAAGCCAATTTACGTGCATGATCCTCAGATATGTACGCAACTTTCATTAAATTTGAGCATTTTCATTTGAGCAAGTCTGGTGCCATTTTAAAATTCGTCAATACGAACTGTTCTGTTTTGACAGATTCTGCCTTTTATTTCGCATTGCCTCTTTTGCTATGTTGGATGAATTTCTTTGATCCACTAATGTCCAGTAGCATTATGCAATGTCCAGAAGTGTTAAGAATGATTGTGTCACCTCTGAATATGTTAATTTATATTGTGCACTAACCCTCTAATGAGTTGTTTCGAGTTTGGTGTGGAGGAAGTTTTCAAGGATCAAGAGAGGAGTATGATGCAACATGATCAAGGAGAGTGAAAGCTCTAAGCTTGGGGATGCCCCGGTGGTTCACCCCTGCATATATCAAGAAGACTCAAGCGTCTAAGCTTGGGGATGCCCAAGGCATCCCCTTCTTCATCGACAATATTATCAGGTTCCTCCCCTGAAACTATATTTTTATTCCATCACATCTTATGTGCTTTTTCTTGGAGCGTCGGTTTGTTTTTGTTTTTTGTTTTGTTTGAATAAAATGGATCCTAGCATTCACTTTATGGGAGAGAGACACGCTCCGCTGTAGCATATGGACAAGTATGTCCTTGGTTTCTACTCATAGTATTCATGGCGAAGTTTCTTCTTCGTTAAATTGTTATATGGTTGGAATTGGAAAATGATACATGTAGTAATTGCTATAAATGTTTTGGGTAATGTGATACTTGGCAATTGTTGTGCTCATGATTAAGCTCTTGCATCATATGCTTTGCACCCATTAATGAAGAAATACATAGAGCATGCTAAAATTTGGTTTGCATATTTGGTTTCTCTAAGGTCTAGATAATTTCTAGTATTGAGTTTGAACAACAAGGAAGACGGTGTAGAGTCTTATAATGTTTTCAATATGTCTTTTATGTGAGTTTTGCTGTACCGGTTCATCCTTGTGTTTGTTTCAAATAAGCCTTGCTAGCCTAAAACTTGTATCGAGAGGGAATACTTCTCATGCATCCAAAATACTTGAGCCAACCACTATGCCATTTGTGTCCACCATACCTACCTACTACATGGTATTTTCCGCCATTCCAAAGTAAATTGCTTGAGTGCTACCTTTAAAATTCCATCATTCACCTTTGCAATATATAGCTCATGGGACAAATAGCTTAAAAACTATTGTGGTATTGAATATGTAATTATGCACTTTATCTCTTATTACGTTGCTTGTTATGCGATAACCATGTTTACTGGGGACGCCATCAACTTTTCATTGTTGAATTTCATGTGAGTTGCTATGCATGTTCGTCTTGTCTGAAGTAAGGGCGATCTACACTGAGTTGAATGGTTTGAGCATGCATATTGTTAGAGAAGAACATTGGGCCGCTAACTAAAGCCATGATCCATGGTGGAAGTTTCAGTTTTGGACAAACATCCTCAAATCTCTAATGAGAAAAGAATTAATTGTTGTTGAATGCTTAAAGCATTAAAAGAGGAGTCCATTATCTGTTGTCTATGTTGTCCCGGTATGGATGTCTAAGTTGAGAATAATCAAAAGCGAGAAATCCAAATGCGAGCTTTCTCCTTAGACCTTTGTACAGGCGGCATAGAGGTACCCCTTTGTGAAACTTGGTTAAAGCATATGTATTGCGGTGATAATCCAGGTAGTCCAAGCTAATTAGGACAAGGTGCGGGCACTATTGGTACACTATGCATGAGGCTTGCAACTTATAAGATATAATTTACATGATGCATATGCTTTATTACTACCGTTGACAAAATTGTTTCATGTTTTCAAAATCAAAGCTCTAGCACAAATATAGCAATCGATGCTTTTCCTCTATGGAGGACCATTCTTTTACTTTCAATGTTGAGTCAGTTCACCTATTTCTCTCCACCTCAAGAAGCAAACACTTGTGTGAACTGTGCATTGATTCCTACATACTTGCTTATTGCACTTATTATATTACTCTATGTTGACAATATCCATGAGATATACATGTTACAAGTTGAAAGCAACCGCTGAAACTTAATCTTCTTTTGTGTTGCTTCAATGCTTTTACTATGAATTATTGCTTTATGAGTTAACTCTTATGCAAGACTTATTGATGCTTGTCTTGAAGTGCTATTCATGAAAAGTCTTTGCTTTATGATTCACCTGTTTACTCATGTCATATACATTGTTTTGATCGCTGCATTCACTACATATGCTTTACAAATAGTATGATCAAGATTATGATGGCATGTCACTCCAGAAATTATCTGTGTTATCGTTTTACCGCTCGGGACGAGCAGAACTAAGCTTGGGGATGCTGATACGTCTCCGACGTATCGATAATTTCTTATGTTCCATGCCACATTATTGATGTTATCTACATGTTTTATGCACACTTTATGTCATATTCGTGCATTTTCTGGAACTAACCTATTAACAAGATGCCGAAGTGCCAGTTGCTGTTTTTTGCTGTTTTTGGTTTCATAAATCCTAGTAAGGAAATATTCTCGGAATTGGACGAAATCAAAGCCCAGGGGGCCTATTTTTCCACGAAGCTTCCAGAAGTCCGAAGACGAGACGAAGAGGGGCCACGGGGTGGCCAAACCCTAGGCGGCGCGGCCCCCTCGGCCGCGCCGGCCTATGGTGTGGGCCCCCGTGCCGCCTCTTGACTTGCCCTTCCGCCTACTTAAAGCCTCCGTGACGAAACCCCCGCACCGAGAACCACGATACGGAAAACCTTCCGTAGACGCCGCCAACGCCGATCCCATCTCGGGGGATCCAGGAGATCGCCTCCGGCACCCTGCCGGAGAGGGGAATCATCTCCCGGAGGACTCTACGCCGCCATGGTCGCCTCCGGTGTGATGTGTGAGTAGTCTACCCCTGGACTATGGGTCCATAGCAGTAGCTAGATGGTTGTCTTCTCCCCATTGTGATATCATTGTCGGATCTTGTGAGCTGCCTAACATGATCAAGATCATCTATCTGTAATTCTATATGTTGCGTTTGTTGGGATCCGATGAATAGAGAATACTTGTTATGTTGATTATCAAAGTTATATCTATGTGTTGTTTATGATCTTGCATGCTCTCCGTTACTAGTAGATGCTCTGGCCAAGTAGATGCTTGTAACTCCAAGAGGGAGTACTTATGCTCGATAGTGGGTTCATGCCTGCATTGACACCTGGGACAGTGACAGAAATTTCTAAGGTTGTGTTGTGCTGTTGCCACTAGGGATAAAACATTGATGCTATGTCTAAGGATGTAGTTGTTGATTACATTACGCACCATACTTAATGCAATTGTCTGTTGCTTTGCAACTTAATACTGGAGGGGGTTCGGATGATAACCTGAAGGTGGACTTTTTAAGGCATAGATGCAGTTGGATGGCGGTCTATGTACTTTGTCGTAATGCCCAATTAAATCTCACTATACTCATCATGATATGTATGTGCATGGTCATGCTCTCTTTATTTGTCAATTGCCCAACTGTAATTTGTTCACCCAACATGCTGTTTGTCTTATGGGAGAGACACCTCTAGTGAACTGTGGACCCTGGTCCAATTCTCTTTACTGAAATACAATCTACTGCACATCGTTTCTACTCGTTTTCTGCAAACAATCATCTTCCACACAATACGGTTAATCCTTTGTTACAGCAAGCCGGTGAGATTGACAACCTCACTGTTTCGTTGGGGCAAAGTACTTTGGTTGTGTTGTGCAGGTTCCACGTTGGCGCCGGAATCCCTGGTGTTGCGCCGCACTACATCCCGCCGCCATCAACCTTCAACGTGCTTCTTGGCTCCTCCTGGTTCGATAAACCTTGGTTTCTTTCTGAGGGAAAACTTGCTGCTGTGCGCATCATACCTTCCTCTTGGGGTTCCCAACGAACGTGTGAGTTACACGCCATCATTGATACATGATTTTTCTGGTTTGAATATGTCTAGACCTTGTTTATCAACTTAATTGAATGCTTACTAGATGACATAAGATGACTATGAGCATTGGTTTTTCATTTTATTGTTTTTTCTGAATTTTTATGCCCATTTGAATCTTGGTCAAATCCTATGTTTGACCAAGATTTGAACAAGTTTAAATCATGAATATGAAAAATTAAGCATTTATCCTTCTTAGTCACTCCAAAATGTAGCTCTGGGGAGGGTTTTTGAAATTTCCATGTTTGAAACCCAAAACAACTTCTCTTCATGCTTGACTTCATAAGACGGAGTTTAGGGTTAGGGGTTCTGGTTTGAATACGTCTAGACCTTGTTTATCAACTTTAATGCTTACTATATGACATAAGAAGACTGTGTGCTTTGGTTTTTCATTTTTCTGATTTTTTTTTATTTTTGATGCCCATTTGAATCTTGGTCAGATCCTAGGTTTGACCAAGATTTAAACAAGTTTAAAACATGAAAATGAAAAGGGAAGCATTTATCCTTCTTAGTCACTCTAAATGAAGTTTTTGGGAGGTTTTTGAAATTTCCATGTTTGAAACCCAAAACCACTTCTCTTCATGCTAGACTTCATAAGACAGAGTTTAGGGTTAGGGGTAGATACATGATTTGTATGGTTTGAATATGTGTAGACCTTGTTTATCAACTTGAATGCTTACTATATGACATAAGAAAACTACGTATGTGCTTTGGTTTTTCATTTTTCTGTTTTTATTTTTGAATTTTCCGCCCATTTGAATCTCTGTCAAATCCTAGGTTTGACCAAGATTTAAACAAGTTTAACACGTGAAAACGAAAAGGTAGGCATGTATCCTTCTTAGTCACTCCAAAATGTACCAATTGATAGATGTGTTAACTTTGCTTCATGGAAAAAATAATGTCATGTAAATGAGTTAACTTGGATTTCCTACCCTTGAATCCATAGGAAACTTTGTTCTAATGCACTATAATAATCAACCGAGGTTTTTACACCAACAGGCCTGTCACTTACGTGTGGTGCCCATGCGTGAGGTCCCACACTTCAGTGAGCACAAGTCACGTGCAATAGGTACGCAAACTCCCAGCCATTTTCTTTGTCAAGAGAAGACGCATCAAGATGCGTATTGGAAGTCTCTGGGTCCTTCAGGATCCTTCGGTTGTCCCTCTCACAAAAAAAATCTCTCATTCTCGGCCTCGCTCGACTCGCTCGCTCGCTCGCACCTCCTGCTCACTGACAAACCCTGCACAACAGTCAACATCATCGCCCGAAAAAGGGGAGACACCATAATGCTCTCCCTCCTTCTTCTCTCCTTCTGAGTTTCACTCGACGGGCAAACCCATATGTGCTGCATAGTAGAGTAATAATAAAAAGGTACGTAGAAAAATCGACCTACGAATCTATAATTAAATAGGTTAAACTAGGGTTTTGCCCAGTACTACAGATCAAGGTTCAAAAAAATCCAACTACGGGGTTCGAACAACCCCATTTCTAATCAAAGAATTTTTTCGACGTCATCCAAATGGCCTCAAACTATAGCATGGGCGGATCCAGACTATAGCCAAGGGGGGCAGCCGCCCCCACTCAATTTTTCTGAAACCTTGTACTGTACTTAGAAATATGTTAAGCTAAAGGCTGGTTTGCCCGCACTTAGAAATGAAATTTCCATGTTTGAAACCAAAAACCACATCTCTTGATGCTTGACTTCATAAGTCAGAGTTTAGGGATAGGGGGTAGATACATGATTTTTCTGGTTGAATATGTCTAAACCTTGTTTATCAACTTGAATGCTTACTATATGACATACGAAGACTATTTGCTAACGGAGGGAGTATGCACTCTAGCTATGAAAAGTACCAAACGATGCATACCAAAATGATTTTTTAGAGGAATACTAGTTCGGATTATATAATTTTATATTAGCAGGCCAAATCGAACCCCGTAGTTGGATTTTCAGAAATTGATCCGTAGTACTGGGCAAAACCCTAGTTTAGCTTATTTAATAATAGATTCGTAGGTCGATTTTTTTACGTTATTATTATTATTACTAGGCAGCACATGTGTTTGCCCGTCCAGTGAAACTCTTTCATTTCATTTTTCTTTTCCGCAAGGTCGGGAGTCGGAGGAAGAGGGATCACACGGGAGGAGACGAAGGGAGAGCAGTCACGGGGCCCCACTTATTTATGGTGTCTATCCTTTTTCTGGTGATATTGACTGTTGTGCAGGGTTGTCAGTGCGCAGGGGGGTGCGACTCGTGCGAGCGAGCGAGAAAGGCCGAGAATGAGAGAGATTTTTTTTAGAGGGACAACCGAACGATCCTGAAGGACCCAGATTTCCAATACGCATCAGAGCGCAGTTTACAGCATGACACAAAATTAACAGGAAATTGCGTCTAAATCCCAAAGATTTACATGGTAGACCCCATGCTGAAAGCAAGAAATGCGATCGGGTCCTTAACAGCCACCGTCCGGATTGGTCCTCGTCCCAGCCGGGGACGAACCACTTGGCGCGACCAAATCGCCATGGCTACAGAGCCTGCACACCATGGCCTACGAGCTGAGCTAGAAACGACCTGCCAAAACCGGCAGCCAACGGAGGTGGATAATTGGAGAGAGAGAGAGTGTGTGTTGATGCCTCTCTCTTGACAAAGAAGATGGCTGGGAGTTTGCCTACCTAGCGTACGTGACTTGATGCGGCCTAAGGCCACGTGGGTTGCCCGATCTCACGAATTGACCGAGGGAAAGGCGGGGGAGAGGAAGAACACGAAGAACACGGCGATGAACACGATGAACACACGCAAACACACACCAACCCGATACAATTCGGTTTACTCCCGATAGCCCGAACCACTATCCCGATAGAATCTCTCAAGAGAGAGACACGCGGTAGAATCCCCGAGAGGAAGATTGGTATACGATCGGTAGAATCACACGAGTGAGAGACCGGTGGTTGAATCACGAGTGTGAGAGACTAATCATATAAGGAGTGCCTTGTACAATAGATTTGGGTAAATCTAAGGAGGGGGTTTCCCTAATCCCAAAGGGATGGTGGAGGCATGAGCCTAATTCTCTCAAGTTCATTCCTAACCTAATGAAGGGGGAGGTGGGAGCCTATATATAGGGAGCCACTAAGGAGGGGTAGTTTAGGCATACAAGGGGGGTACATGGGACTTGGCCCTAATTGACTTGGACACATAGGGGGGCGGATTGTCCGGCCTTAGTGGGGCGGATAATCCGAGCAGTCGTGCTTCATGCGCCGTCTCTTCTTGGCGACCTCGGGCGCTCTTCTTCCTTCTTCTCTTCCATGCCTCCGTGACCTCGGCCTTGAGTGTGGTTCTTGTCGTTGAAGCACATGATGAAGCGAAGACCGTAGGTCGGGCTACATCATCTCCCCCCACTTGAAAAAGAGTCGTCCTCGACGATGAGTCTTCATGAATGTGTAGAGGAGGTAGATGACACCAACGCTTGAATGTCCCTTCACTTGTCAAGAGCCCTATCAATAGCACAAGAAAAGCAAAGGAGCAATCAAAGCGTAGCCAAAGTTCAATGGATTTAGGAAGAGGGCGCAAGTAGAAGGAGGTCACCTTATCAAAGTGTCGGTGTGCTCTCATTGAGAGATCTTGTGTAGTTGAAGTGTGCGGGCAAAACCACTCATTGGAGCTCACTTGTATCATGCTCTCAAGAGCTCTTTTTGTCAACTCGTGCTCAATCGAGGTTGACATTGGAGTTTGGGTACCTACACACATGTTAGACAACAAGAACAACGTGTGTGCATGGTATATGAACACATCATCCATCATGATGGTCCATCTCTTTTGCACATCACCATTAGCGTTAAGCAAAGCATCATAATAGATATGGTGAATATGCGGAGTAAACATGGGAACATGATCAACATGGATATATGCAAAGTCTCCAAAATGTGATAGAGCTATGGGGGCAATCTCATTCACAAGCATATTAACACTATTGCAAGCCAAGCATTGGAAAGAGAAATTGTTCATCATTTTGGTTGCATTAATGGGAGAATATTGCAAGCATGTAGCACAAAACATGTTCAACATTTGATCATTGTTGTCGACAAACCTAGGGAAAGAGCAATTGTTCGGCAAGGTTGTCACAACACAAGCATCATTATCAACATTGCAAGCAATACATGGGAAAGAGAAATTGTTCGACATATTGCAAGCAATAGGATAGAAATCGAAACACTCATAGCATGGCATGGTCATGTTATCACAAGCAATCAAGTCCACATGATCAACAATGTTGGTATCAAGCAAAGCATCACATGGGAAAATGAAAGAAGCATATGACATAGCATTTGTATCATCAAGATCATGCATGCACTCATCAATCTTCATGTCCACTAGTGGGATCATGGCATCATCAACACCCATATAGGTACCTTTGTAGTCCCGCTCATATGAGGTAGGTGTTGTGGAAGAGGTAGGCTCGATGTGGCCTCCATGTTCATCTTCAATCAAGCATGGTGTGATATCATCATCTTCATGCACCATGTACATCTTCTCCATGATCGGCGTCTCGTCATCCACGGGACCTAATAAGACACAAGGAAACACACTAGAGGTAGAGGGTAAGTTGTTAGAATTCGAAATGGCCTCACATGACCTATCAACTACCACTCTCCTCTCACTCGGTGTATCACTCATGCTCTCGAAGTGGAGGCACTCATCAAGCTCACATATAGTGGAGTCACTCATCTCACATATAGTGGAGTCGCTCATCTCACATATAGTGGAGTCCCTCATCTCCATGGCAATGGCGTCGTCGATGTCCGAGAAACCTAGCAAAGAGGAAGACAACACAAGAGGAGTAGAGGTTAAGTTGTTAGAAATCGAAACATCCTCACTCGACTCATGGTGTGTATCACTCTTGCTCTCAAGGTGTTTGAAGTAGGATTTGCACTCGGCTTTGTCTTGGAGGGTCATTTTGGCCTCTCGAGCATCTAGCTCGGCGAAGTATGCTCTCATCTCGGCTTGCTCTTGTGGAGTCATCATGTATATATCTCACTAGGAAGGTGTATATGTATGTGGTGAAAGGAAAGCTACACAAGTATCTCACCTATCAAGAAAGTATCGGAAAATGGTTCAAGTCAAGAGCAAAGTCGAAATGTATCGGGTTACTCACACACACACTCAAAGCACACGCAAAAGGCTAAGAACTCTATATGTGGTGGGTAAGGGGTGGATAGCAAACGAAAAAGATCAACGGAAAAGTCTATTGTCAAATGTGGGTAAGATCCAAAGTCAAATGTCAAGAGTGGTGATCTATGTCAAGGAAACACGGAAACACACACAAGAAGAACAATGGGGTTAGCGCGACCAAGGAAGTGAGCAAGTAACAAGATGGTCCTGGCGAAGACTATTAGCTCGGTGTCACGCCAACACAAGAGAGACCGTAGCTTGGTTGCACAAGATAGAAGCAACAAGATTTGCACAAGGGCCACTCTTCTCTTATCTCTCTTAGTGCTCACAAGCTTTGCACTTCTCGGTATCGGTGGACACACACTCTTTTCTATATTTTTTTTTTCTTTTCTCTCTTTTTTTTCACTTTTTTTTTCCTATGCTTAGAAGCTTTATTTTTCTCTATGTATATGTCACACTTTTCTTCTTTTGTGTATCTTTCACACCGAGCTTGCTTCGGAGCTTTGCTCAACACAACGCACACACACACCCTCTCACGGTCGTGACACTTGTGCAATGCTTCGCAACGCTCGGAAAGCCACTCTCAATGGGATAGGTACACAAAGAAAGAAACGGGGCTACAAGGGGTAAGGGGCAAGTTATACCTAGTGAAAACGTTAGGCGGTGTCAAGCACACGAACTTGCGATGGTGTCGGCGATGGCGGTGTCGAAGTTGCGCCGGAATCCGGGGTGCCGAAGGTGTCGCCGTGGTGTTGATGTAGACGCGGAAGCTTTGTAGACAATCCTTGCACTCCAACACGGAAACCGGGCAAATTAAGTCAATGCCCGAAAAGTTGGGTCGAAACGAGCGGTCAAAAGTTGGGTTCCAAAAATTACGGAAAAGGTGTCAAAATTAGATTCACAATATTGTGAGATGGCTGTAAAATTTTAGAGTCAAACGGGCGCCGAAAAGTTGTCAAGATTTGGGGCAAAAAGTTGGACCAAAACTGAACCAAACTCGGGCAGAGTCCCTGGACTGCGGCCGGATGGCACCGGTCTGTGCTCCGGTTTCAACCGGGCCAGCCGGCGTGCCGCCCGGTTCGCTCCGGTCCGAGCTGATTCAGCGCGCGGCCTGGGCAATTTGTGCGAGCTTGGGGCAGCTTGAGGCGTTGGTGGCTTGGACGATCTGAAGGCGCGGGCGGCCTGGGTCGCGTGATGAGCGGCCGAGCGGGGCGTGATGTAGCCCCGGTCACCGACGTCGCTACACCAAGACCAACAAGTCCCCCAAGTGGACCGATGACACGAGCCCGAGTCAAAGCGCTACATGATGAGGTGAACTCGCTCCTCACCACCCATGATCTTGGTACACCTTTGGATGGATTGCTACCTCAGGCCGACGTGTTATGTCTCATTAGGTACAAGGAGCATCAAGGTCACCAAGAGGAGGATACGCCATGGTCAAAGGGAGGAGAGGAGCAGCTGGACAAGAAGATGGACACGAAGATGGACATGGAGCTGGACAGGAAGTCGCCCGAAGAGCGCAAGGAAGAGAAGACGGACGGCCGGTCCAGGGAACTTGGAGCCTCGTGACATCCGGGCGCCATCCAGGGAACTTGGAGCCTCGTCCGGTCTCCGCCCGGTCACAGGCCCGGTCTGAAACCGGCCTGCCCGGTCACAGGCCCGGTCTGACCGGCCCCCTGACCGGCCTGCACGACTTAAGTTATATTTTCGGCCCGAACTTACCTTTTCGGCCTGTGACGCCTTGTAAGACTATATAAGCACCCCAAGCACCCCTTTAGCTCTTTAGACTTGTTTTGAACTCAAACCTACCTTTGAGCTTAGTCTCCCTTGGGTATCATCCCTCTGTAATCAAGGCACCTTAGTTGTTGACTTTGAACTTGTTGAGTGAGATTCTAGTACAAGCTACTCTCTCTCCCTCACCAAGTTCTTCCTCTTCAACTCCAATCTCTCCCCGGGGAATTCTACCGCGTGTCTCTTCCTCGGAGATTCTATTGGCGTGGTCCATCGAGCCACGGAGGTAAGCATCGGGTGTATCGGGTTGTGTGTGTGCGTGAGTCTCGGAGTTCCTCGTGTTCATCGCGTTCTTCGTGTTCCTTGCGTTTTCCCATCTTCCCCCTTGGTTTCGAAGTCAATCCGCGAGATCGGGCCACACACGGGGTCTTAGACCTCATCATATGGTATCAGCAGCTCTTGGTTACCGCGGATTTGACCTCCCACCCACCCGATTTCGTCCCTAGAAAATTTTCCAAAAAATCCCCAAAAATAGCCCTAAATTGCCTCTTGACCGATCTGTGATTTGGTTGCGTTTTGAGTGGTTTTGGTCCGTGGATCTGGTGTTGTTGTGCTTGATCTACTATTTCCCCAACTTTTAGCCTCCAATTCCATCGTTTCCCTTCGATTTGGTCGATTTGGCTTGGTTTTCGTGAAGAACAGGAGAGAGAAATCGCGCGATCCGGTTGAGCACCGGTCAACCGGGCTACAGACCGGCCGGTCCGGTCCAGAATCCGGTCGACCGGCCATACAACCGGCCGGGCCGGTCCAGCAGCCGGTCCAACCGGGCCTCCGGCCGGGTGACGCAACGCCACTCCTTCGACCTCGTCTTCCGGCGATCTCCACCACCACCACCACCACCACCACCATCATCGCAGGTATAACTTGCAAGTCACCTTGTAACCCCTTTTCCTTTTGCGATCTCTCCCATCGAGCATTGCTTGTTTAGTGTTGCGAGACATTGCACGTGGCCCCGCATTGTGAGGTGTGTGTGTCGCGTTGCGTAAGGCACCCAAGCAAACACTCGTGTGGCAAGATAGCAAAAGCGAGGCTAACGCTAACATAGTGCGTCAAAAAGCCCCAAAAACACAAAAAGAGTGCGAGTAGCACCATACATCCATACATCCATACATCCATACGCCCATACATACAAAGTGTCCACGTGCCACCAAAGATACAAACGAGTGCAAGTGCCGCCATATACAAAAGAGAAAAAGCTTTTAAGCAAAGAGAGATAGGAGAAGAGAGGCCACGTGTGAATCTTGTTGTCTCTTCCTTTGCAACCAAAGCTTTGGCTCTCCTTGTGTTAGTGTGACACCGAGCACTTATACATACACTTTTCCACTCACTTTTGGTTGCACTAACCCCGCTTATCTCGTGTGTGTGTTCCACATCTTTTTCCGTGTTTATAGTGATCTTCACATTGACATTTGGATTTTTGGACCTCACCCACTTTTGACAACATACTCGATCTTGGATTTGTCTTTTGGCTTTCCACAACACTCGCCTAACACCATATTTGCTAGCTTTTGCGTGTGGTTTTGCGTGTGTTCCCGATACACTTGATCTTGCTTTCGGTTTGGTGGATTGCCTCAATACTATCTTACCTTGGTAAGAGTGCGGGGTAGTCTCCTTCCACTAACATACACAACATAGTTCTTGTCTTTCCATCATGGATAGGAACGGAGATACCAATAGGGATGAAGAGATCCTTCGCAACACCGAGAGGTTGGCTACTCAACACAACCTATGGACGCAACGACAAGAGTTCAAGGAGCAACTCTCCCTCTTCGAGACGCGCATCGATGAGCAATACGATGAAGTGGCTCACAACTTCTCCACCGTGAACCACGACTTGGCCCTTCTTCGTGAAGCTACGGACAACTTGAATGGCCAAATGGCGGCCAATGATGCCAACATGGAGCGGCGCATGGATAGCCTCGAGCGCGCCATCACCAACTTGGGTCGCCATCGTCGACACCGCTCTACTTCCTCTTCTTCAAGCTCTTCCTCAAGGCATGAAGACCATTACTCTCATGGTGGCCTTTCGTCCCCAAGCTCTTCTTCAAGGCGTGAAGACCATCATCGACCTCATCGCTCACATGCTCGTCATGAAGACTCCCGCTCCAACTCTAGGCGTGGAGAAATACATCGCCATGCGCGTCCACATGAGCGTCCTCCACAAGCTCAAGACCTTCCACAAGATCATCACCAAGCGGATCGCCATGCCCACCATGGGCGTGATGGCCATCCCCAAGACCAAGATCCTCAAGATCCACCTCGGCGAGATCTTCGTCGCCACCCTCGCCATGACCAACGTGGACGAGGAGAGCTTCACCATGATCAAGATGAGAGACCCAACATTGAGCATCGTCCTCAACCGCGACAAGATCTTCAACCACATCCTCACCGTGAACCAAGTGAAGCAAGTGTTCAACTCCAACGCCAACCCAATGCTATGGTTGGCCGTAGAAGACCTCCTCTTCCACCTCTAGCCGCAAGAGATGAAGGCGCCCCTCCTCGTAGAAGAACCTTGGAGGATGAAGAGAACATGTTTGGAAGACTCAAGTTCACCATGCCAAAGTTCAAGGGAGAAGAAGATGCCGAGGCCTACCTCTCATGGGCACTCAAGGTGGACAAGATCTTCCGCATCCACAACTACTCCGGTGCCAAGAAAGTGGCTATGGCATCACTCGAGTTTGAAGACTACGCCAACACTTGGTGGGAGCAAGTCCTCACTCTTCGAGAAGAAAAGGGTGAACCTCCTATTGACACTTGGGAAGATATGAAGAAGGAGATGCATGCTCGCTTTGTCCCCGCACACTACATGACCGACCTCTTCAACAAGCTCCAAAAGTTGAAGCAAGGCACCAAGACCGTTGAGGAGTTCTACAAGGAGATGGAGCTCACTATGATGCGAGCCAACATCCAAGAGTCCGAGGAACAAACCATTGCCCGCTTCTTCAATGGCCTTAATTATCCTATCAAGAGGATTGTCGAGTTCCAACCCTACTCCAACATGGTTGAGTTAGTCCACCAAGCATCGAAGGCCGAGCGCCAAGTGATTGAGGACATCAAGTACTCCAAGGACAAGTCCTATTTCTCCTCCAAGCTCGCTACATCGACTCCTCCTACTACATCAACTCCTTATGCTACAAGTGCCAAGGCCGACGCATCCTCTACACCTTCCAAGAAGCCGACTATCCAAAGTCGCATGAAGCAAACGGTCTCCTCCACCGCCTCCTCTAAGGCATCCACGGGACCCTCTAGTGTCACTTGCTTCAAGTGTGGCACCCAAGGTCACAAATCGTTTGAGTGCAAGAACACCAAGGTCATGATCACTATGGAGAATGGTGACATCGAGACTCTTGATGAGGATGAATATGAAGCCCTTGTGCAAGCCGCCGTGGAAAGTGAAGAAGCTTATGAGCAAGAAAGTGGAGAAGATCCTCTCTTATGTGAGCATGACCCAAGTCCCTCATTTGTGGTCACAAGGGTGCTAACCACACAACCTCATGATATGGAAGAACAACGGTGCAACATCTTCCAAACCCGTGCCGGAATTGGTGGCAAGTCGATCAAGGTCATCATAGATGGTGGAAGTTGCCATAACCTTGCAAGCACCGAGTTGTGTGAGAAGCTCCACCTTACTCTCCGCAAGCATCCTCACCCCTACCATATCCAATGGTTGAGTGACAAGGGCAACATCAAGATACAACATACCGTCACCGTCAACTTCAAGATCGGCCCTTATGAGGACACCATCGAGTGTGACGTGGTACCCATGACGGTGTGCCACATGTTGCTTGGCCGCCCTTGGCAATATGACAAGAAGGCTATACATGATGGACTCTCCAACACATACACCTTCAAGGTCAACGACAAGAAGTTCGAGTTGCGCCCGATGACTCCTAGCCAAATCATCGCGGATAATGCGAAGGCTTTAGCGAGGGCACAACTCCGCACCCACCATAGTGAGATGAGAGGAGAGGGAGCGACCCACCACAAAGAGAGTGAGCGCCACAAGCCATACATGAGTGAACCCAAGAGTGTCCTTCTAGCCACCAAGAGTGAGTGGAGAGAGCTCCAAGAGAACCCATCCACCATATTGCACTATGTGCTCATATGCAAGGGACCCTCGTCGGCGACTAACGACTTGACCAACATTCCTCCATCTTTGTTGTCTCTTTTGCAGGAATTCCAAGATGTCTTCCCCGACGAGCTCCCTCATGGACTACCACCACTCCGAGGCATAGAACACCGCATCGACCTCATACCCGGCACTCCGCTCCCAAACCGTGCCGCCTACCGCACCAACCCCGAAGAGACCAAGGAGATCAACCGCCAAATTCAAGATCTCCTCGCCAAAGGGTACGTACGCGAAAGCCTTAGCCCTTGTGCGGTTCCCGTGATTCTTGTGCCTAAACCGGATGAGACACAACGGATGTGTATGGATTGTCGCCCCATCAATGCCATTACCGTCCGTTACCGCCATCCCATTCCGCGTTTAGATGACATGCTAGATGAACTTAGTGGTGCCACGATTTTCTCTAAAGTCGATTTGCGTAGTGGTTACCATCAAATCCGCATGGCTATTGGTGATGAATGGAAAACGGCATTCAAGACCAAACTTGGTCTCTATGAATGGCTCGTTATGCCTTTCGGTCTTTCCAATGCTCCATCAACTTTCATGCGCCTCATGAATCACATCTTGCGTCCTCTCATTGGCAAGAGCGTGGTTGTCTACTTCGATGATATTCTTATTTATAGCAAAAACCTCGAGGACCATGTGCAACATGTGAGAGAAGTCTTGTGCATCTTGCGCCATGAAAAGCTTTATGCTAACCTCCCCAAATGCACATTTGCTCAAAACAAGTTGGTGTTTCTTGGTTTTGTGGTTTCCGCTAATGGGATTGAAGTTGATTCTTCCAAGGTGGAGGCCATCCATAATTGGCCTACCCCTACAAATGTTGGCCAAGTCCGAAGCTTCCATGGACTTGCCGGGTTTTATCGCCGCTTTGTGAAAGACTTTAGCACCATCGCTTGCCCTTTGAATGAGCTTACCAAGAAGAATGTACCGTTTGTTTGGGGCAAGGCCCAACAAAATGCTTTTGATGAGTTGAAGAAACGCCTTACCGAAGCTCCACTTCTTGTTCTTCCAAATTTTGCCAAAACTTTTGAGATTGAGTGTGATGCAAGTGGGCTTGGTATTGGTGGTGTTCTTATGCAAGAGGGCAAACCCGTGGCATACTATAGTGAGAAGTTGGATGGCGCACGCCTCAACTATCCTATATATGACAAGGAGCTCTACGCTTTGGTTCGTGTTCTTGAAGTTTGGCAACACTATCTTTGGCCAAAAGAGTTTATCATTCATTCCGACCATGAGTCCTTGAAATATTTGAAAAGCCAACACAACTTGAACAAACTACATGCAAAATGGGTCGAGTTCATTGAGTCCTTCCCATATGTGATCAAATACAAGAAGGGCAAGGACAATGTTGTGGCGGATGCTCTTTCCCGCAAAAACACCCTTTTGCTAACTCGTTTGGATTTTCATGTTTTGGGACTTGAAGAGATCAAAGAACTCTATCTTTCCGATTCTTTCTTTGCTCCCATTTTTGAGAAATGCTCCGTTGAGCAAGGAGTGGATGATTTCTATTTGCATGATGGCTATTTGTTCAAAGCTAACAAGATTTGCATTCCCGAGTCTTCGCTTCGAAAATTGCTTTTGCAAGAGTCTCATGGAGGAGGTCTTATGGGCCATTTTGGCCGTGACAAGACATATGCCATGCTCTCAACCCACTACTATTGGCCAAAGATGAAGCGAGATGTGGAGCGCCTTTGCCGTCGGTGCACAACATGCTTACAAGCTAAGTCTACCTCCAACCCTTATGGTCTTTACATGCCATTGCCTATTCCTTATGCACCATGGACCGATATTAGCATGGATTTCGTTCTAGGCTTGCCTCGCACTAAGCATGGTCATGATTCCATATTTGTTGTAGTGGATAGATTCTCTAAGATGGCTCATTTCATACCTTGCCATAAGAGCGACGATGCTTCACACATTGCTTCATTGTTTTTCAGGGAAATCGTTCGCCTACATGGAGTACCACAAAGCATTGTGTCGGATCGAGACGTCAAGTTCATGAGTTATCTTTGGAAGTCGCTCATGGCGAAGTTTGGAGTCAAGCTCTTGTTCTCATCATCATCGCACCCGCAAACGGACGGCCAAACGGAAGTGGTCAATCGAAGCCTCTCCACCCTCCTACGCATCCTCGTGAAGAAAAACTTGAAGTCATGGGAGGAGTGCCTTCCTCACGCCGAGTTCGCCTACAACCGCGCCAAGCACAAGACTACGTCAAGGAGCCCCTTCATGGTCGTCTATGGCTTCGAACCTTACACGGCACTCGACATACTTCCGCTTCCCCTCCACGAGCGCATCAACATGGACTTCGACAAGCGCACCGCCGCCATCAAGAAACTACATGAAGAGACAAGGGCAACCATACAAGAACATGTTCTCCATCAAGCCAACCGCCTCAACGCCAAGAAGAAGGAAAGAATATTCGAAGAAGGAGACCTCGTTTGGATCCACCTCCGGAAGGAATGGTTCCCTCATGAGCGCAACTCCAAGCTCAAGCCAAGAGGAGATGGCCCCTTCAAGGTCCTCAAACGCATCAACAACAACGCTTACGTCATCGACATACCAACATCCAAGTACTTGGTGAGCAACACGTTCAACGTCTCGGACTTGTCACCCTATCATGGAGATGGGGAGGTGCAAGAGTCGAGGACGACTCTTTCCCAAGGGGGGGAGATGATGTAGCCCCGGTCACCGACGTCGCTACACCAAGACCAACAAGTCCCCCAAGTGGACCGATGACACGAGCCCGAGTCAAAGCGCTACATGATGAGGTGAACTCGCTCCTCACCACCCTTGATCTTGGTACACCTTTGGATGGATTGCTACCTCAGGCCGACGTGTTATGTCTCATTAGGTACAAGGAGCATCAAGGTCACCAAGAGGAGGATACGCCATGGTCAAAGGGAGGAGAGGAGCAGCTGGACAAGAAGATGGACACGAAGATGGACATGGAGCTGGACAAGAAGTCGCCCGAAGAGCGCAAGGAAGAGAAGACGGACGGCCGGTCCAGAACCCGGTCAGACCGGCCCCCTGACCGGATCACCCGGTCCACGCCGGCTCGACCGGCCTCGACCGGGCCGCTCGGTCAGAAACCGGGATTCGCGCTCGTGACATCCGGGCGCCATCCGGGGGACTTGGAGCCTCGTCCGGTCTCCGCTCCCACAGTCCGGTCTGAAACCGGCCTGCCCGGCCACAGTTCCCGTCCGACCGGCCCCCTGACCGGCCTGCACGACTTAAGTTATATTTTCGGCCCGAACTTACCTTTTCGGCCTGTGACGCCTTGTAAGACTATATAAGCACCCCAAGCACCCCTTTAGCTCTTTAGACTTGTTTTGAACTCAAACCTACCTTTGAGCTTAGTCTCCCTTGGGTATCATCCCTCTGTAATCAAGGCACCTTAGTTGTTGACTTTGAACTTGTTGAGTGAGATTCTAGTACAAGCTACTCTCTCTCCCTCACCAAGTTCTTCCTCTTCAACTCCAATCTCTCCCCGGGGAATTCTACCGCGTGTCTCTTCCTCGGAGATTCTATTGGCGTGGTCCATCGAGCCACGGAGGTAAGCATCGGGTGTATCGGGTTGTGTGTGTGCGTGAGTCTCGGAGTTCCTCGTGTTCATCGCGTTCTTCGTGTTCCTCGCGTTTTCCCATCTTCCCCCTTGGTTTCGAAGTCAATCCGCGAGATCGGGCCACACATGGGGTCTTAGACCTCATCAGGGCGGAGCAGGTGGTGCGCCCGCTTGTGGTGGGAGTTGGCGCGTGGGCCAAGGCAGAACGGAGCAAGCAGAGGGCGGCGTGGCGTACGGGGCGTGCTCGAGCGGTGAGGTGCGCTGTGGCCGGGCGTTGGCGAGCGGTGGAAGCGGGCGGTGGTTGCGTGGTGCGGGCGCTTGTGGAGCGGATCGAGCGAGGCGGCGGCCAGGGATTGGCGTGGAGGTGGAGACGGGTCTGATACCATATGATGCGGCCTAAGGCCACGTGGGTTGCCCGATCTCACGAATTGACCGAGGGAAAGGCGGGGGAGGTGGAGACGGGCCTGGTGGCACGCGAGGTGGAGCGGGCGCAGGGCGGCCTGGAGCTTGGCCAGCGGCGGCGTTTGCTGTGTGCGCGGGAGCAGCGACGTGGGGCTCGGACGAGCTTGCGCGGGGCGTTGGTGGTGTGCTGCAGCAGGGAGGAACTAGAGGCGGCCGGGAGTTGGTTCGGTGGTGCGCAGCGAGGAGACGGGCGTGGGAGGTGGAAGAAGATGAACACGGATGAACAGCTCCAGGAACAGCACACGGGCAGCTCCAAAACTCTTCAAATTGGAGCTGAAATCGATGGAATTAGAAGGGGAAACTTTGGGAAGTAGTAGATCAGCACAAATAACAACAGATCTGTGGATCAAAACCACAAAAAAACGCAACAAATCCGGAGATCAATTTTCGAGCTATTTTTTGGGGCAATTTTTTGGGAAATTTTTTGGGCGAAATTGGAGAGATTCGAGGGTCAAATTCGTGGCAACCTTTGCTCTGATACCATATGATGCGGCCTAAGGCCACGTGGGTTGCCCGATCTCACGAATTGACCGAGGGAAAGGCGGGGGAGAGGAAGAACACGAAGAACACGGCGATGAACACGATGAACACACGCAAACACACACCAACCCAATACAATTCGGTTTACTCCCGATAGCCCGAACCACTATCCCGATAGAATCTCTCAAGAGAGAGACACGCGGTAGAATCCCCGAGAGGAAGATCGGTATACGATCGGTAGAATCACACGAGTGAGAGACCGGTGGTTGAATCACGAGTGTGAGAGACTAATCATATAAGGAGTGCCTTGTACAATAGATTTGGGTAAATCTAAGGAGGGGGTTTCCCTAATCCCAAAGGGATGGTGGAGGCATGAGCCTAATTCTCTCAAGTTCATTCCTAACCTAATGAAGGGGGAGGTGGGAGCCTATATATAGGGAGCCACTAAGGAGGGGTAGTTTAGGCATACAAGGGGGGTACATGGGACTTGGCCCGAATTGACTTGGACACATAGGGGGGCGGATTGTCCGGCCTTAGTGGGGCGGATAATCCGAGCAGTCGTGCTTCATGCGCCGTCTCTTCTTGGCGACCTCGGGCGCTCTTCTTCCTTCTTCTCTTCCATGCCTCCGTGACCTCGGCCTTGAGTGTGGTTCTTGCCGTTGAAGCACATGATGAAGCGAAGACCGTAGGTCGGGCTACATCATGACTTGTGCTCACTGAAGTGTGGGACCTTACGCACGTGACAGACTTGTTGCTCTAATAACTCGGGCGATCATTATACTGTATTAGTACATAGTTTCCTATGGGTCCTTCTTAGTCACTCCAAAATGAAGCTCTTTGGGAGGGTTTTTGAAATTTCCATGTTTGAAACCAAAAACCACATATCTTCATGCGCTTGACTTCATGAGACAGAGTTTAGGGTTAGGGGGTAGATACATGATTTCTCTGGTTTGAATATATCTAGACCTTGTTTATCAACTTAATTAAATGCTTACTATGTGACATAAGAAGACTGTGTGCCTTGATTTTCCATTTTTTGTTTTTCCTGAATTTTTATGCCCATTTGAATCTTGGTCAAATCCTAGGTTTGACCATGATTTAAACAAGTTTAAAACATGAATATGAAAAATTAAGCATATATCCTTCTTAGTCACTGCAAAATGTAGATCTTGGTAGGGTTTTTGAAATTTCCATGTTTGAAACCAAAAACCACTTCTCTTCATGCATGCTTGTCTTCATAAGACATAGTTTAGGGGTAGATACATGATTTTCCTGCTAGTTTGAATATGTCTAGACCTTATTTATCAATTTAATTGAATGCTTACTATATGACATGAGCAGACCTTGGTTTTAATTTTTTTATACCCATTTGAATCTTCGTCAAATCCTAGGTTTGTTGACCAAGATTTGAACAAGTTTAAAACATGAATATGAAAAAGTAAGCATGTATCCTTCTTAGTCACTCCAAAATGAAGCTCTTGGGAGGGTTTTTGAAATTTCCATGTTTGAAACCAAAAACCACATATCTTCATGCTTGACTTCGTGAGACAGAGTTTAGGGTTAGGGGGTAGATACATGATTTCTCTGGTTTGAATATATCTAGACCTTGTTTATCAACTTAATTGAATGCTTACTATGTGACATAAGAAGACTATGTGCCTTGATTTTCCATTTTTTGTTTTTCCTGAATTTTTATGCCCATTTGAATCTTGGTCAAATCCTAGGTTTGACCATGATTGAAACAAGTTTAAAACATGAATTTGAAAAATTAAGCATATATCCTTCTTAGTCACTCCAAAATGTAGGTCTTGGTAGGGTTTTTGAAATTTCCATGTTTGAAACCAAAAACCACTTCTCTTCATGCATGCTTGACTTCATAAGATAGAGTTTAGGGATAGGGGTAGGTAGATACATGATGTTTCTTGTTTGAATATGTTAGACCTTGTTTATCAACTTAATTGAATGCTTACTAGATGACATAAGATGACTATGTGCATTGGTTTTTCATTTTTTTGAATTTTTATGCCCATTTGAATCTTGGTCAAATCCTAGGTTTGACCATGATTTAATCAAGTTTGAAACATGAATATGAAAAATTAAGCATCTATCCTTCTTAGTCACTCCAATATGTAGCTCTTGGGAGGGTTTTTGAAATTTCCATGCTTGAAAACCAAAAACCACTTCTCTTCATGCATGCTTGACTTCATAAGACATAGTTTAGGGGTAGATACATGATTTTCCTGCTAGTTTGAATATGTCTAGACCTTGTTTATCAATTTAATTGAATGCTTACTATATGACATGAGCAGACCTTGGTTTTAATTTTTTTATACCCATTTGAATCTTCGTCAAATCCTAGGTTTGTTGACCAAGATTTGAACAAGTTTAAAACATGAATATGAAAAAGTAAGCATGTATCCTTCTTAGTCACTCCAAAATGAAGCTCTTGGGAGGGTTTTTGAAATTTCCATGTTTGAAACCAAAAACCACATATCTTCATGCTTGACTTCAAGAGACAGAGTTTAGGGTTAGGGGTAGATACATGATTTCTCTGGTTTGAATATATCTAGACCTTGTTTATCAACTTAATTGAATGCTTACTATGTGACATAAGAAGACTATGTGCCTTGATTTTCCATTTTTTTTCCTGAATTTTTATGCCCATTTGAATCTTGGTCAAAACCTAGGTTTGACCATGATTTAAACAAGTTTAAAACATGAATATGAAAAATTAAGCATATATCCTTCTTAGTCACTCCAAAATGTAGATCTTGGTAGGGTTTTTGAAATTTCCATGTTTGAAACCAAAAACCACTTCTCTTCATGCATGCTTGACTTCATAAGATAGAGTTTAGGGATAGGAGGTAGATACATGAATTTTCTGGTTTGAATATGTCTACACATTGTTTATCAACTTAATTGAATGCTTACTATATGACATAAGGAGACTATGTGCCTTGGTTTTTCATTTATTTTGAATTTTTATGCCCATTTGAATCTTGGTCAAATCCTAGGTTTGACCATGATTTAAACAAGTTTAAAACATGAATATGAAAAATTAAGCATGTATCATTCTTAGTCACTCCAAAATATAGCTTTTGGGAGGGTTTTTGAAATTTCCATGTTTGAAACCAAAAAACCGCGTACTTCTCTTCATGCTTGACTTCATAAGACAGAGTTTGTTGGGGATAGGGGTAGCTTGATACATGAATTTTCTGGTTTGAATATGTCTAGACCTTGTTTATCAACTTAATTAATTGAATGCTTACTAGATGACATAAGATGACTATATATGTGATGCATTGGTTTTTCATTTTATTGTTTTTTTTGAATTTTTATGCCCATTTGAATCTTGGTCAAATCCTAGGTTTGACCATGATTTAAACAAGTTTAAAACATGAATATGAAAAATTAAGCATGTATCCTTCATAGTCACTCAAAAATGAAGCTCGATCTTGAGAGGGTTTTTGAAATTTCCATGTTTGAAACCAAAAAACCACGTACTTCTCTTCACGCTAGACTTCATAAGACAGAGTTTGGGGTTAGGGGTAGCTTGATACATAAATTTTCTGGTTTGAATATGTCATACATTGTTTATCAACTTAATTGAATGCTTACTAGATCGATGACATAAGATGACTATGTGCATTGGTTTTTCATTCTTTTGAATTTTTATGCCCATTTGAATCTTGGTCAAATCCTAGGCTTGACCATGATTTAATCAAGTTTAAAACATGAATATGAAAAATTAAGCATATATCCTTCTTAGTCACTCCAATATGTAGCTCTTGGGAGGGTTTTTGAAATTTCCATGCTTGAAAACCAAAAAACCACTTCTCTTCATGCATGCTTGACTTCATAAGACATAGTTTAGGGTTAGGGGGTAGATACATGATTTTCCTGCTAGTTTGAATATGTCTAGACCTTGTTTATCAATCTAATTGAATGCTTACTATATATGACATGAGCAGACCTTGGTTTTAATTTTTTTATACCCATTTGATTCTTCGTCAAATCCTAGGTTTGTTGACCTAGATTTGAACAAGTTTAAAACATGAATATGAAAAAAGTAAGCAGGTACGCTTCTTAATTAGTCACTCCAAAATGAAGCTCTTGGGAGGGTTTTTGAAATTTCCATGTTTGAAACCTAAAACCACTTCTTCTCTTCATGCTTGACTTCATAAGTCAGGGTTTATGGATATATAGGGGGTAGATACATGATTTTCTGGTTTGATATGTCTAGACCTTGTTTATCAACTTAATTGAATGCTTACTATATGACATAAAAGACTATGTGTCTTGATTTTTCATTTTTTTAAATTATGCCCATTTGAATCTTGGTCAAATCCTAGGTTTGACCATGATTTAAACAAGTTTAAAACATGAATTTGAAAATTAAGCATGTATCCTTCATAGTCACTCCAAAATGAAGCTCTTGAGAGGGTTTTTGAAATTTCCATGTTTGAAACCAAAAAACCACGTACTTCTCTTCATGCTTGACTTCATAAGACAGAGTTTGGGGTTAGGGGTAGCTTGATACATGATTTTTCTCGTTTGAATATGTCTAGACCTTGTTATCAACTTAATTGAATGCTTACTATATATGTGACATAAGAAGATTATGTGCATTGGTTTTTCATTTTATTGTTTTTTTTAATTTCATGCCCATTTGAATCTTGGTCAAATCCTAAGTTTGACCATGATTTAAACAAGTTGAAAACATGAATATGAAAAATTAAGCATATATCCTTCTTAGTCACTCCAAAATGAAGCTCTTGGGAGGGTTTTTGAAATTTCCATGTTTGAAACCAAAAACCAACTATCTTCATGCATGCTTGACTTCATGAGACAGAGTTTAGGGTTAGGGGGTAGATACATGATTTCTCTGGTCTGAATATGTCTAGACCTTGTTTATCAACTTAATTGAATGCTTACTATATGACATAAAAGACTATGTGTCTTGATTTTTCATTTTTTTTAAATCATGCCCATTTGAATCTTGGTCAAATCCTAGGTTTGACCATGATTTAAACAAGTTTAAAACAAGAATATGAAAATTAAGCATGTATCCTTCATAGTCACTCCAAAATGAAGCTCTTGAGAGGGTTTTTGAAATTTCCATGTTTGAAACCAAAAAACCACGTACTTCTCTTCATGCTTGACTTCATAAGACAGAGTTTGGGGTTAGGGGTAGGGCTTGATACATGATTTTTCTCGTTTGAATATGTCTAGACCTTGTTATCAACTTAATTGAATGCTTACTATATATATGACATAAGAAGACTATGTGCATTGGTTTTTCATTTTATTGTTTTTTTTAATTTCATGCCGATTTGAATCTTGGTCAAATCCTAAGTTTGACCATGATTTAAACAAGTTGAAAACATGAATATGAAAAATTAAGCATATATCCTTCTTAGTCACTCCAAAATGAAGCTCTTGGGAGGGTTTTTGAAATTTCCATGTTTGAAACCAAAAACCAACTATCTTCATGCATGCTTGACTTCATGAGACAGAGTTTAGGGTTAGGGGGTAGATACATGATTTCTCTGGTTTGAATATGTCTAGACCTTGTTTATCAACTTAATTGAATGCTTACTATATGACATAAGAAGACCATGTGCCTTGATTTTTCATTTTTTTTAAATTATGCCCATTTGAATCTTGGTCAAATCCTAGGTTTGACCATGATTTAAACAAGTTTAAAACATGAATATGAAAATTAAGCATGTATCCATAGTAGTCACTACAAAATGAAGCTCTTGAGAGGGTTTTTGAAATTTCCATGTTTGAAACCAAAAAACCACGTACTTCTCTTCATGCTTGACTTCATAAGACAGAGTTTGGGGTTAGGGGTAGCTTGATACATGACTTTTCTCGTTTGAATATGTCTAGACCTTGTTATCAACTTAATTGAATGCTTACTATATATATGACATAAGAAGACTATGTGCATTGGTTTTTCATTTTATTGTTTTTTAATTTTATGCCCATTTGAATCTTGGTCAAATCCTAGGCTTGACCATGATTTAAACAAGTTTTAAACATAAATATGAAAAATTAAGCATCTATCCTTCTTAGCCACTCCAAATTGTAGCTCTTGGGAGGGTTTTTGAAATTTCCATGTTTGAAACCAAAAACTACATCTCTTGATGCTTGACTTCATAAGTCAGAGTTTAGGGATAGGGGGTAGATACATGATTTTTCTGGTTGAATATGTCTAAACCTTGTTTATCAACTTGAATGCTTACTATATGACATACGAAGACTATTTGCTAACGGAGGGAGTAAGCACTCTAGCTATGAAAAGTACCAAACGATGCATACCAAAAGGATTTTTTAGAGGAATACTAGTTCGGATTATATAATTTTATATTAGCAGGCCAAATCGAACCCCGTAGTTGGATTTTCAGAAATTGATCTGTAGTACTGGGCAAAACCCTAGTTTAGCTTATTTAATAATAGATTCGTAGGTCGATTTTTTTACGTTATTATTATTATTACTAGGCAGCACATGTGTTTGCCCGTCCAGTGAAACTCTTTCATTTCATTTTTCTTTTCCGCAAGGTCGGGTGTCGGAGGAAGAGGGATCACACGGGAGGAGACGAAGGGAGAGCAGTCACGGGGCCACACTTATTTATGGTGTCTATCCTTTTTCTGGTGATATTGACTGTTGTGCAGGGGTTGTCGGTCTGCGAGGGGGTGCGACTCGTGCGAGCGAGCGAGAAAGGCCGAGAATGAGAGAGATTTTTTTTAGAGGGACAACCGAACGATCCTGAAGGACCCAGATTTCCAATACGCATCAGAGCGCAGTTTACAACAGGACACAAAATTAACAGGAAATTACGTCTAAATCCCTAAGATTTACATGGTAGACCCCATGCTGAAAGCAAAAAATGCTGATGTGGCCTAAGGGCTAGGATGTGCCCAGATCCCACGAATTTGACCAAGTGAGTGGGTGATTGAGGGGAAGAGGATGAAGAACACAAGATCCAAATAAGAACACACACACACACAACCCAACACAAACCAAATTTACTCCCTTGGTAGGTTAGACCAAGCCAATAGAACCACTTCTTAGAGAGACCCTTGGGTAGAATCTAACAAGTGGGAGATTGGTGAGGAGATCTCAACTAGAACTTGGATGAGAGAGGGGTAGCCTTGAATCATCCATGAAGAGTAGAAATCACTCAAGGGTGCCTTGATACAAAGAACATAGTTCTAGGGAGACAAAGCTCATGTAGTCTAAGCCAAATCTTGTCTAACCTAAATGAGGTGGGGGAGAGAGGTATATATAGGCCCAGATCCGTCCAGGGGTAAAAGGGGCATTACAATAAAGTATTGGTGACCATAGATGATAAATAGACGGTTGGGATGAAGTTGACTTCGAGGGGGGCCGGCAGTGCCGGCGTGTTCGGGGCGACAGTGCCGGTGGGGCCGGCAGTGCTGGGGAAGATGGGCCGGCAGTGCTGGGGTGCGCCCACCGGCAGTGCCGGCCAGGTGGGGGCGGCAGTGCCGGCCTTGTCGTGGCTGGCGGCTGGAGCCCTTCTCCTTCTTCTGCTTCTTCTTCTTCTTCCATGAACCACGTGGCTTCCCTCTCCTCGGCTCCTTGTCTCTCCCTTCTGGTCCTTGACGAGATTGGTACCTAATGACATATAGACATAGGCATGAGGTAGCAATCCGTCCAAGGTTATGTCGAGTTCAAGTGTAGAAAGGAGTGAATTCACCTTATCATGTATGGATTTCACTCGGGCTCGGGACATTGGTTCACTTGGGGGAAACGTTGGCCATGATGTAGTTTCGTCCTTGAGCGGGGCTACATCATCTCCCCCCCCTTGGGGAAGAGTCGTCCTCGACTCTTGTTCCTCCTCATCTCCATGATGTGGTGAGAGGGCCGAGAGGGTGAACGTCTTGCTCACCAAGTACTTGGGAGTTTGTTTGTCGATGAAGCGGTGGAAGAAGAACTTGGGGAAAAACAACTTGCGAATGGAAAGCTTGTGGATGCCAATTTTGTGATCGGCGAACAAGAGGCTCTCACTCAAATACGAAGCATCAAGTCGTTTCTCCAAGAGGCATTTGGCAAAAATGGGAAACAAAAGAGTGTCGATGTATCCAAAATGTGGTATGGCAAAAATTTGTGCATTGAAGAGTGTCCTTTGTAAGGTGTCAAAAATGGGGATTGTGGTATTGTCCCAAACAAATGGAACAATCAAAAGGCAAGTATCGGCGGCAAAATTTTGGGCAAAATTGTTATGTGCAATGGCAAAGCGATGGAGACTTCTAGCTTGGGAAAGTATGGTTGGCGTGCGCCAAGTATTGGTATCCTCAAGTGTCGAAGAATCCAATGCAAATGCCATAGATGAAATGAGAAATCCGAAGAAGAGCAACTTTATGAATGACATGTGGCACAAGATGCATAAGGTGTCTCTCACATGTATGACATGGTCCTTGAGATTATCGGAGTGTATGATGATAACATCAAGATATACAACAACCATTGTGCCAACAAGATGTGTCAAGATATGTTGCATAAGAGGTAAAAGAGGTGACGAGGCATTGGTCCAAACCGGAAGCTCGACAAGACAAGCCGGAAACACACGAGGGAGAAGGCGTTTGGGAACATACCCTTTGGTGTGAATCCCATGGGTTGGATCATGTATCTCGTTCTTGTTGGGGTAGCTCTCAATTGCGCGTTTCTTGAGCTCATGCTCCGTAGCGGTGGAAGGTGTCATTCGGGTACCTATACACACAAAAGAGAAAACAAAAAGCGTGTGTGCATGGTAGAGGAACACATCATCCATCATGATGTTCCATGTGTTGTGCACATCACCAATAGTGTCAATCAAGATAGTATGAAATGCATGGCGATGGTGCATATGGCAAGAAGGTGCATTCATGGCATGTGGTAACTCATGATCATCAAAAAGTGAGAAGGCTATGGGGGCCATCTCGTGGACAATGAAATAAGAATTCTTGCATACCAAGCATAAGAAAGAGCAATTGTTCACAATCTTGGATGCAAGGATCATGGAATGGTGTAAACATTTGGGGCAAAGCATGCGGAAGCTAATGTCATCCTTGTCATTATCATTGCAAGCAATACATGGGAAAGAGCAAGTGGTCGACAAATTGCAAGCAATGGTAGAAAAATTGAAGCTCTCATAGCATGGCATGGTCATGGTATCACAAGCATTCACTTCCACATGATCAACAATGTTAACAAGCAAAGTATCGCATGGGAAAATGAAAGTAGCATGTGAAGTAGCCAATGGATCATCGAGATCATGCATGCATTCATAAGTCATCATGTCCACTAGTGGGATCATGGCATCATCAACACTTATGTTGTTACCTTTGTAGGCCAACTCATTTGAGGTAGGTGTTGTGGAAGTAGGAGGATCCATGTGGTCGACATGTCCGTCTTGAAGCAAGCATGGTGAGATATCATCATCTTCATGCACCATGTACATCGTCTCCATGAGCGGGAACTCGTCCTCCGTGGAACCTAGTGCAATATAAGAAGACACAAACGAGGGAGAGGTTAATGTGTTAGCAAATGCGATGTCCTCCATGGACCTATCATCTACCTCTCTCAACTCACTTTGTGTATCACTCATGTCCTCCAAACGGAAGCACTCAAACTCACATATGGGGTGGAAGTCACTCAACTCACTATCACTCTCACTCAAGTGGGCTAAGTGGCTCTCATGCTCATGTGGGATTGGTACCAACTCATCAATGAAGCATAGGGGACTAGGCTCGACTTTCTCATCTCCATGCGCCTCCTTGGTTGAAGGGAAATTCCCATGCTCAACCATCTCAACTCCATCGCCTCCCAAGTCGTCCTCCATCGGTGGCGCCATAGTGTCGTGGAGAGCTAGGCTCAGATCCACATCATCCTTGCGATGGCCTTGGAGGTCTTCATCTTGAAGTGTGGGCGCCGTAGGCTTCTTGGTGGCTTGGCCTTGTAGCTCGTCGAAGTGGAGCATGTCGGCGCTCGTCGATGTGCATTGCCATGCCATGTGACCCTTGGCCTTGCACACCTCACATAGGAGATTGGGACATTCCCGTGGAGGGTGGCCTTGTTGCTTGCACTTGTAGCATCGGAGTCCATAGGCATATGACGAGCGAGGGGCCATTGTGGTGGTGGCACAAGAGGTGGAAGTCGCTGTATGAGGAAGGTATGCGCGATGTGCACTTGCCATCCTTGGAGTGGTAGACACCCTATCATGGTGTTTGTCGCCTTCATGTCGAGGCTCTCGTCTTCGTGCGTCATCACCATGTCTTGAGGAGTGTCGTCGATGATCCTTGGAGGATGTTGGTCGATGGCGATCATGAGGTGGCTTGTGGCGGCGAAGATCATGTGGTGACGTGTGTCGATGAAGACCATGAGGTGGTAGTGGTCGACGACTATCATGAGATGGTGTGAGTCGATGACGGTCCTTGCCATGCCTAGATGATGGCTCATGCAACGTGGCATGTTGCTTGCGGCGCCTTGTGGAGCTTGGAGAAGAGTGTCGATGACGATCATGTTGGGGATGCCCTTGAAGCTCCATATGATGTCCTTGATGTCGATGATCTTGTGCATAAGCAGTCTCATGGTGGCGCCTTGTGGAGCTCGGAGAAGTGTGTCAATGGCGATCATGTTGAGGACGCTCTTGATGCTCCATATGATGGTGCCATCTTGGAGGTCCTCTATCTTCATATGTAGCTTCATTGGCGACGTAGGTGTACTTGGGAGCATCGTCTTTGCTCATCGTGGAGCGTAGGTGAGGCTCCACCATGGTGTCGATGTCGTACTCGTGGCGTTGCTCCACCATGTCGTCCATGAGTGGTGAGCCATTGTCGATGTAGAGCTCATCGATGTCGTCCTCAAGGTTGTGCTCCACCATGTCGTCCATGTCGATGATGCTTGGGGAGCCATGGTCGTTGTCGAGCTCCTCGATGTCGGAGATGTCGGTGATGCTTGCGGAGCCATAGTCGGAGTAGAGCTCCACATGTTCCTCCACATCCGCGGTGCTTGCGGAGGTATCCTCCTCGAAGTAGTCCATGTATTCTTCCATATCCTCTTCTTCACTATCCATGTTAGCACGACAAAAGCTATATGGTGGATGTTAGTGAAAGAAACTACCGTCAATCTCACCTTGAAGTGATAGAATTGGGTCAACTAACTAAACCAAGAGATAATTCAATTTGTGTTGGGTACACACACAAAAACACACGCAAACGCTAGCAAATATGGTGGTAGGTGAGGAATGGTGGAAAGCCAAAAGTCAAAATCCGAAATCAAGTTTGTTGTTAAGAGTGGGTAAGCTCCAAAAATCAAATGTCCAAATGGTGATCACTATAAACGGGCGCCGGAAAGTTGTCAAAATTTGGGGCAAAAATGTGAGTCAAAAGTGGGCGAAACTGGAACAGGGCGTGTATATGGGCGGCAGTGCCGGGTTGGGATGGGCGGCACTGCTGGAGTGCTTCGGGCGGCACTGCCGGTGCGTTTGTGCCGGCACTGCCGGGTTCGGCGGCACTGCCGGTTTGTGCGATGCGGCACTGCCGGTCTCGGTGGGTTGAGCGGAAGCTGGTGGATGGGATCGGGCGCGCGTGGTGAATGAGCTGCTGCCGCGCGGAGGAGATCGAGCGGGGCCTGGCGAGGGTTGGCGTGGGGCCTGGGCGGCAGGAGCGGGAGCATGCGGGGTGCGGTGGTGGAGCTCGTACGCGGGGGCGCGGGTTGGCTGCTGCTGGCGCTGGGCGGAGCTTGGCCGGGGCGAGCGGAAGGTGAGGGGGATCAGCGGGAGGGGCCAGGCGGGCCAGGCGGCGCGGCTTTGGTGAGCTGGTCGAGGACCTGGGGCGAGGCGCGGGCTCGGCTGGAGCGGAGCTGCTCGAGCTGGGGATGGAGGCTTGCGCGTGGTGCTTCTGCAGCGGCGCTAGTGGGCGATGCTGCTCGCTGCTGGGGCGTGGGGCGCGCGGCGCGGGACGAATCGAGGTGGGCGGTCAGCGCTGAGGCGCTATCTGCGCGGATGGATGCGGCGGCGTGGTGGCTTGGGCGGAAGGAGGAAGATGGAGGTTGGCGGCAGTGCCGCTGTGGCCTGGCCGGCAGTGCCGGGCCAGCAAGAACAGGTCGGGCCGTTCTTCAATTTTGACCACGGGCGGACCAAAAATCCTCAGATTCGCATGAAATCGGATGAAATTGAATGGGAAATAATGGGGAAAAGATAGATCAACCATAGGAACACGAAATCCATGGATCAAAACCACTAAAAACGCAACAAAATCACAGATCTGACTAAAGGCAATTTGGGGCTATTTTTGGGAATTTTTTGGAGAAATTTTTTGGGGCGAAATTGGATGGATGGGGGTCAAATCCGGGCTAACCAAGAGCTTCTGATACCATTTGATGTGGCCTAAGGGCTAGGATGTGCCCAGATCCCACGAATTTGACCAAGTGAGTGGGTGATTGAGGGGAAGAGGATGAAGAACACAAGATCCAAATAAGAACACACACACAACCCAACACAAACCAAATTTACTCCCTTGGTAGGTTAGACCAAGCCAATAGAACCACTTCTTAGAGAGACCCTTGGGTAGAATCTAACAAGTGGGAGATTGGTGAGGAGATCTCAACTAGAACTTGGATGAGAGAGGAGTAGCCTTGAATCATCCATGAAGAGTAGAAATCACTCAAGAGTGCCTTGATACAAAGAACATAGTTCTAGGGAGACAAAGCTCATGTAGTCTAAGCCAAATCTTGTCTAACCAAAATGAGGTGGGGGAGAGAGGTATATATAGGCCCATATCTGTCCAGGGGTAAAAGGGGCATTACAATAAAGTATTGGTGACCATAGATGATAAATAGACGGTTGGGATGAAGTTGACTTCGAGGGGGGCCGGCAGTGCCGGCGTGTTCGGGGCGGCAGTGCCGGTGGGGCCGACAGTGCCGGGGAAGATGGGTCGGCAGTGCCGGGGTGCGCCCACCGGCAGTGCCGGCCAGGTGGGGGCGGCAGTGCCGGCCTTGTCGTGGCTGGCGGCTGGAGCCCTTCTCCTTCTTCTGCTTCTTCTTCTTCTTCCATGAACCACGTGGCTTCCCTCTCCTCGGCTCCTTGTCTCTCCCTTCTGGTCCTTGACGAGATTGGTACCTAATGACATATAGACATAGGCATGAGGTAGCAATCCGTCCAAGGTTATGTCGAGTTCAAGTGTAGAAAGGAGTGAATTCACCTTATCATGTATGGATTTCACTCGGGCTCGGGTCATTGGTTCACTTGGGGGAAACGTTGGCCATGATGTAGTTTCGTCCTTGAGCGGGGCTACATCAAATGCGATCGGGTCCTTAACAGCCACCGTCCGGATTGATCCTCGTCCCAGCCGGGGACGAACCACTTGGCGCGACCAAATCGCCATGGCTACAGAGCCTGCACACCATGGCCTACGAGCTGAGCTAGAAACGACCTGCCAAAACCGGCAGCCAACGGAGGTGGATAATTGGAGAGAGAGAGAGAGTGTGTGTGTTGATGCCTCTCTCTTGACAAAGAAGATGGCTGGGAGTTTGCCTACCTAGCGTACGTGACTTGTGCTCACTGAAGTGTGGGACCTTACGCACGTGACAGACTTGTTGCTCTAATAACTCGGGTGATCATTATACTGTATTAGTACATAGTTTCCTATGGGTCCTTATTAGTCACTCCAAAATGAAGCTCTTTGGGAGGGTTTTTGAAATTTCCATGTTTGAAACCAAAAACCACATATCTTCATGCGCTTGACTTCATGAGACAGAGTTTAGGGTTAGGGGGTAGATACATGATTTCTCTGGTTTGAATATGTCTAGACCTTGTTTATCAACTTATTTGAATGCTTACTATATGACATAAGAAGACTATGTGCCTTGATTTTTCATTTTTTTTTAAATTTTGCCATTTGAATCTTGGTCAAATCCTAGGTTTGACCATGATTTAAACAAGTTTAAAACATGAATATGAAAAATTAAACATGTATCCTTCATAGTCACTCCAAAATGAAGCTCTTGAGAGGGTTTTTGTAATTTCCATGTTTGAAACCAAAAAACCGCGTACTTCTCTTCATGCTTGACTTCATAAGACAGAGTTTCGGGATAAGGGTAGCTTGATACATGAATTTTCTGGTTTGAATATGTCTAGACCTTGTTTATCAACTTAATTGAATGCTTACTAGATGACATAAGATGACTATGTGCATTGGTTTTTCATTTTATTGTTTTTTTTTTATTTTTAAGCCCATTTGAATCTTGGTCATATCCTAGGTTTGACCATGATTTAAACAAGTTGAAAACATGAATATGAAAATTAAGCATATATCCTTCTTAGTCACTCCAAAATGAAGCTCTTGGGAGGGTTTTTGAAATTTCCAGGTTTGAAACCGGCCAAAAACCACATATCTTCATGCTTGACTTCATGAGACAGAGTTTAGGGTTAGGGGGTAGACACATGATTTCTCTGGTTTGAATATATCTAGACCTTGTCTATCAACTTAATTGAATGCTTACTATGTGACATAAGAATACTATGTGTGATGAGGTCTAAGACCCCGTGTGTGGCCCGATCTTGCGGTTGACCCGAAATCCAAAGGAGGGAGAGAGGGAGAGCGCGAAGAACACGAAGAACACGATGAACACGATGAACTCACGCACGCACACCAACCCGATACAATCGATACTTACCCCGTGGCTCGATGGACCACGCCAATAGAATCAACCCGGAAGAGACACGCGGTAGAATTCCGAGCGGAGAGATTGGTGAGGGAGATGAATCTAGGAGTGGGAGAGAGAGTGGGTAGCACTAGAATCTCACACACCAAATCTAATCATCCAACATAGGTAGCCTTGATACAAAGGGGATGAAACCCTAGGGAGACAAAGCTCATCTTCATGTTTAAGCTATCATCTTGTCTAAAGAGGTAAGGGGGCGACCTGGGGGCTTATATAGGCATACAAGGCAGCATGGGTCGAAAAGGTACAAGTTGGTGGGTCAAACCCGATGAATCCGGTCACAGGGCCGGTCGGACCGGGCCTGTGACCGGCCCATCCGGTCCACAACCGGATCCTGGACCGGGCGGTGACCGGGCAAGGCTTCGGGAGCCCCGGGATGGCTTCCGGATGGCACCGGTCGACGTTCCGGTCGAAATCCGGCCGGGCCGGTCAGGAGGCCGGTCAACCGGGCCTGTGACCGGGTGGGCCGGTCAGGGGGCCGGTCAACCGGGCCTGTGACCGGCCGGCCTTCCTCCTCCCGCTTCTTCTTCCTCTTCCTTCCTTCTTCCTTCATTCTTCCTTCCTTCTTCTTCTTCTTCCTTCTTCCTTGCACCATGATGAATGGCTCCTCTTCCCTTCCCTCGCTTACGTGCACCATGTGTGTTCCTCCTCTCCGGTCCTCGATGACTCTTGTACCTAATGACATATAACATGTCGACATGAGGTAGCATTCCATTGAAGGTATCTACGAGGTCGAGTATCGAGAGGAAGGAGTTCACCTTGTCGCGTGTAGCGTGGGTGAGGGTTGAAGGTCCACTTGGGGGACTCTTTGGCCATGGTGTAGCGTCGACGATAGGCGGGGTTGCACTTGATGGTCTTGGTGTAGCGACGTCGGTGACCGGGGCTACATCATCTCCCCCCCCTTGGGGAAGAGTCGTCCTCGACTCTTGTTCCTCCTCATCGAAGAGGTAGTCCATGACGGTTGTCCCATGTAGAGTTGGGTAGTCGCGGTCGAAGAAGAACTTGGAGAAAAACCACTTGCGAAGGGAAAGCTCCAAAAGGCATTTGGCAAAAATGGGAACCAAAAGAGTGTGGGTGTATCCAACATGTGGAAGGGCAAAAATTTGTGCATGTAAGAGTTGTATGGTGTCAAAAATGTGTGGTATAGCCTTGTCCCAAGCAAATGGAACAAACAAAAGGCAAGTATCGGCGGCAAAATTTGGGGCAAAATTGTTATGTGCAATGGCAAAGCTATGGAGACTTCTAGCTTGGGGAGGTATGGTTGGCGTGAGCCGAGTATGGGTATCCTCAAGTGTCAAAGAATCCAATGCAATTGCCATAGATGAAATGTGAAATCCAAAGAAGAGCAACTTTTTGTGTGACATGTGGCACAAGATGCATAAGGTGTCTCTCACATGTATGACATGGTCCTTGAGATTCTCGAAGTGTATGATGAAAGCATCAAGACATACAACAATCATTGTGCCAACAAGATGTGTCAAGATATGTTGCAAAAGAGGCAAAAGAGGCGACGAGGCATTGGACCAAACCGGAAACTCGACAATGTAAGCCGGAAACACACGAGGGCGAAGGCGTTCGGGAACATACCCTTTGGTGTGATTCCCGCGGGTTAGGTCCTTGTTGGGGTAGCTCTCAATTGCGCGTTTCGTGAGCTCATGCTCCGTAGCGGTGGAAGTTGTCATTCGGGTACCTATACACACAAAAGAGAAAACAAAAAGCGTGTGTGCATGGTAAAGGAACACATCATCCATCATGATGTTCCATGTCTCGTGCACATCACCATTAGTGTCAATCAAGATATTATGAAATGCATGGCGATAGTGCAAATGGCAAGAAGGTGCATTCATGGCATGTGGCAACTCATGATCATCAAAAATAGAGAAGGCTATGGGGGCCATCTCGTGGACAATGAAATAAGCATGTTTGCATACCAAGCATAAGAAAGAGCAATTGTTCACAATCTTGGATGCAAGGATCATGGAAGAGTGTAAACATTTGGGGCAAAGCATGCGGAAGCTAATGTCATCCTTGTCATTATCATTGCAAGCAATACATGGTAAAGAGCAAGTGGTCGACATATTGCAAGCAATGGTGGAAAAATTAAAGCTCTCATAGCATGGCATGGTCAAGGTATCACAAGCATTCAAATCCACATGATCAACAATGTTATCAAGCAAAGCATCACATGGGAAAGTGAAAGTAGCATGTGACGTAGCAAATGGGTCATCAAGATCATGCATGCATTCATGAGTCATCATGTCCACTAGTGGGATCATGGCATCACCAACACCTATGTTGTTACCTTTGTAGGCCGACTCATGTGAAGTAGGTGTGGTGGAAGTAGGAGGATCCATGTGGTCGACTTGTCCATCTTGGAGCAAGCATGGTGAGATATCATCATCTTCATGCACCATGTACATCGTCTCCATGAGCGGGAACTCGTCCTCCGTGGAACCTAGTGCAACATAAGAAGACACAAACGAGGGAGAGGTTAATGTGTTAGCAAAAGCAATGTCCTCCATGGACCTATCATCTACCTCTCTCAACTCACTTTGTGTATCACTCATGTCCTCCAAATGGAAGCACTCAAACTCGCATATGGGGTGGAAGTCACTCAAGTCACTATCACTCTCACTCAAGTGGGCTAAGTGGCTCTCATCCTCACATGGGATTGGTACCAACTCATCAATGAAGCATAGGGGAGTAGGCTCGACTTTCTCATCTCCATGCGCCTCCTTGGTTGAAGGGAAATTCCCATGCTCAACCATCTCAACTCCATGCGCCTCCGTAGGTGAAGGGAGAATCCCATGCTCACCATGCTCAACTCCATCGCCTCCCAAGTCATCCTCAAGAGGTGGCGCCGTAGTGTTGATGAGAGCTAGGCTCGGCTCAATTTCACCTTTGAGTTCACCTTGGCGATCTTCATCTTGAAGTGTTGGTGCAATAGGCATCTTGGGGACTTGTGCTTGTAGCTTGTCGAAGTAGAGCGTCTTGGCACTTGGCGTTGTGCATTGCCATGCCACGTGACCCTTGGCCTTGCACACCTCACATAGGAGATTGGGACATTCCCGTGGAGGGTGTCCTTGTTGCTTGCACTTGTAGCATCGGAGTCCATAGGTGTATGGCGAAGTAGGGGCCATTGTGGTGGTGGCACAAGAGGTGGAAGTCGCCTCATGAGGAAGGTATGCGCGATGTGCATTTTCCGTCCTTGTAGTAGTGGACACCATATGATGGTGTTTGTCGCCTTCATGGCGAGGCTCTCGTCTTCGTGCATCATCACCATGGCTTGAGTGGTGTCGTCGAAGACTCGTGGAAGGTGTTGGTCGATGGCGATCATGAAGTGGCTTGTGGCGGTGAAGCTCATGTGGTGACGTATGTCGATAACGGTCCTTGCCATGCCTAGATGATGGCTCATGCGACTTGGCATATTGCTTGCGGCGCCTTGTGGAGTTTGGAGAAGAGTGTCGACGACGCTCATGATGGGGACGCTCTTGATGCTCCATATGGTGTACTTGAAGTCGACGATCTTGTGCATAAGCACTCTCATGGTGGCGCCTTGTGGAGCTCGTAGACGAGTGTTGATGACGATCATGATGAGGACGCTCTTGATGATCCATATGATGGTGCCATCGTGGAGGTCCTCTATCCTCATATGTAGCTCCATTGGCCAAATAGGCGTTGCTCAAGGTGGAGTCGAGGTGAGGTTCCGCCATGGTGTCGATGTCGTAGTCGTGGCATTGCTCCACCATGTCGTCGATGCTTGACGAGCCATTGTCGATGTAGAGCTCGTCGATGTCGTCCTCAAGGTGGTGCTCCACCATGTCGTCCATGCTTGAGGAGCCATTGTCGATGTAGAGCTCCTCGATGTCTGGTCATGCTCGGTGATGCTCGCGGAGCCATAGTCGGTGTCGAGCTCCACATGTTCCTCCACATCCGCGGTGCTTGAAGAGGTATCCTCCTCGAAGTGCTCCGTGTACTCCTCCGTATCCTCATCTTCGCTATCCATGTTAGCACGATGGTATGTATATGGTGTATGTTAGTGGAAGAACACTACCTCGCAATCTTACCGTGGTATGATAAGATCGGGGCGATCCAACAAGCCGAGGTCAAAGTCAATTGTATCGGGCACTCACACAAAGACACACGCAAAAGCTAGCAAATATGGTGGTAGGTGAGTGTGGTGGAAAGCCAAAAGACGAAATCCGAAATCAAGTTTGTTGTTAAGAGTGGTGGAAATCCAAAAATTCAAATGTCAAAGCGATGATCACTATAAACACGGAAAAAGATGTGGAACGCACACACGAGATGAACGGGGTTAGTGCGACCAAGGAATGAGCGGAAAAGTGTAAGAAGCCCTTAAGCAAGGGTGCTCGGTGTCACACTAACACAAGAAGAGATCAAAGCTTCGGTTGCAAAGGAAGAGACAACAAGATTCACACGTGGCCTCTCTTCTCTTATCTCTCTTTTGCTTAAAAGCTTATGACACTCTTTTGTACATGGTGACACTTGCACTCTTTTGTATCTATGGTGGCACTTTCACACTTTTGTATGTATGGGTGTATGGTGCTACTTGCACTCTTTTTATGCTTTTCTTTCTTTTTCACGCTCTATGTTAGCGTTAGCTCACTCTTGCTATCTTGCCACACGAGTTTTGCTTAGAAGCTTGACTCCACACTACACACACACCTCACAATCGGGGCCACGTGCAATGTCTCGCAACACTCAATAAGCAATGCTCGATAGGATAGATCGCAAAAGAAGAGGGGTTACAAGGGGAATGCAAGTTATACCTAGATGTTAGGCGGTGTCGGAACACACAACTTGCGATGAAGGCGGTGATGTCAAGAGTACGTTTGCAAGTCCGGGGTGCCGAGGATGTCGTCGCTTGCTTCGGAGCTGCGGGTTAGTTTCACAAACAAGGCACTCAAACCGGAACAAGCAAACACAAGTTAGCGGAAGAAAACAGTCAAAGTAGCTTGGCGGTGGTGGCGGTGGTAAGCCGGTGGTGGTGGTGTCGATGCTCTTGCGGATGCGGCGGTGTTTGTTGGGGCCGCGGTGGTGTTTGCCGGTGGTTGGGGATGATGGCGGTGCTTGCCGGCGAAGGAGAGGAGTGGCGGTGGTCGGCGGTGGAGGTGGAGGGGTGGCGCCCGGTCCAGGGGCCGGTTGGGCCGGACCTGGGACCGGCCTGGCCGGTCACACGGCTGGTCGACGGGGTTCTGGGCTGGCCCGGCTGGTCTGCAGCCCGGTTGACCGGATTTCTCAACCGGGGTGCAGTTTCTCTCTCCTGTTCTTCACGAAAATCGACCAAATTGACCAAATCGGAGGGGAAACGATGGAATTGGGGGCTAAAAGTTGGGGAGATAGTAGATCAAGCACTCCAACACCAAATCCATGGACCAAAACCACTCAAAACGCAACGAAATCGCAGATCGGTCAAGAGGCAAATTAGGGCTATTTTTGGGGATTTTTTTGGGGAAAAATTTTAGAGACGAAATTGGATGGGTGGGGGGTCAAATCCGCGGAAACCACAGGCTGCTGATACCATATGATGAGGTCTAAGACCCCG
The DNA here is from genome assembly GCF_019359855.2 of Lolium perenne. Classification (NCBI taxonomy): domain Eukaryota; kingdom Viridiplantae; phylum Streptophyta; class Magnoliopsida; order Poales; family Poaceae; genus Lolium; species Lolium perenne. The sequence continues at coordinate 134,681,213 of NC_067245.2, forward strand.
TGTGTGGCCCGATCTTGCGGTTGACCCGAAATCCAAAGGAGGGAGAGAGGGAGAGCGCGAAGAACACGAAGAACACGATGAACACGATGAACTCACGCACGCACACCAACCCGATACAATCGATACTTACCCCGTGGCTCGATGGACCACGCCAATAGAATCAACCCGGAAGAGACACGCGGTAGAATTCCGAGCGGAGAGATTGGTGAGGGAGATGAATCTAGGAGTGGGAGAGAGAGTGGGTAGCACTAGAATCTCACACACCAAATCCAATCATCCAACATAGGTAGCCTTGATACAAAGGGGATGAAACCCTAGGGAGACAAAGCTCATCTTCATGTTTAAGCTATCATCTTGTCTAAAGAGGTAAGGGGGCGACCTGGGGGCTTATATAGGCATACAAGGCAGCATGGGTCGAAAAGGTACAAGTTGGTGGGTCAAACCCGACGAATCCGGCCACAGGGCCGGTCGGACCGGGCCTGTGACCGGCCCATCCGGTCCACAACCGGATCCTGGACCGGGCGGTGACCGGGCAAGGCTTCGGGAGCCCCGGGATGGCTTCCGGATGGCACCGGTCGACGTTCCGGTCGAAATCCGGCCAGGCCGGTCAGGAGGCCGGTCAACCGGGCCTGTGACCGGGTGGGCCGGTCAGGGGGCCGGTCAACCGGGCCTGTGACCAGCCGGCCTTCCTCCTCCCGCTTCTTCTTCCTCTTCCTTCCTTCTTCCTTCATTCTTCCTTCCTTCTTCTTCTTCTTCCTTCTTCCTTGCTCCATGATGAATGGCTCCTCTTCCCTTCCCTCGCTTACGTGCACCATGCGTGTTCCTCCTCTCCGGTCCTCGATGACTCTTGTACCTAATGACATATAACATGTCGACATGAGGTAGCATTCCATTCAAGGTATCTACGAGGTCGAGTATCGAGAGGAAGGAGTTCACCTTGTCGCGTGTAGCGTGGGTGAGGGTTGAAGGTCCACTTGGGGGACTCTTTGGCCATGGTGTAGCGTCGATGATAGGCGGGGTTGCACTTGATGGTCTTGGTGTAGCGACGTCGGTGACCGGGGCTACATCAATGTGCCTTGATTTTCCATTTTTTGTTTTTTCAGAATTTTTATGCCCATTTGAATCTTGGTCAAATCCTAGGTTTGGCCATGATTTAAACAAGTTTAAAACATGAATATGAAAAAATAAGCATATATCCTTCTTAGTCACTCCAAAATGTAGATCTTGGTAGGGTTTTTGAAATTTCCATGTTTGAAACCAAAAACCACTTCTCTTCATGCATGCTTGACTTCATAAGACAGAGTTTAGGGTTAGGGGTAGCTAGATACTTGATTTTTCTGGTTTGAATATGTCTAGACCTTGTTTATCAACTTAATTGAATGCTTACTATATGACATAAGATGACTATGTGCATTGGTTTTTCATTTTATTGTTTTTTCTGAATTTTTATGCCCATTTAAATCTTGGTCAAATCCTATGTTTGACCAAGATTTGAACAAGTTTAAATCATGAATATGAAAAATTAAGCATTTATCCTTCTTAGTCACTCCAAAATGTAGCTCTGGGGAGGGTTTTTGAAATTTCCATGTTTGAAACCCAAAACAACTTCTCTTCATGCTTGACTTCATAAGACAGAGTTTAGGGTTAGGGGTAGATACATGATTTGTCTGGTTTGAATACGTCTAGACCTTGTTTATCAAGTTTAATGCTTACTATATGACATAAGAAGACTGTGTGCTTTGGTTTTTCATTTTTCTGATTTTTTTTATTTTTGATGCCCATTTGAATCTTGGTCAGATCCTAGGTTTGACCAAGATTTAAACAAGTTTAAAACATGAAAATGAAAAGGGAAGCATTTATCCTTCTTAGTCACTCTAAATGAAGTTTTTGGGAGGTTTTTGAAATTTCCATGTTTGAAACCCAAAACCACTTCTCTTCATGCTTGACTTCATAAGACATAGTTTAGGGTTAGGGGTAGATACATGATTTGTATGGTTTGAATATGTGTAGACCTTGTTTATCAACTTGAATGCTTACTACATGACATAAGAAAACTACGTATGTGCTTTGGTTTTTCACTTTTCTGTTTTTATTTTTGAATTTTCCGCCCATTTGAATCTCTGTCAAATCCTAGGTTTGACCAAGATTTAAACAAGTTTAACACGTGAAAACGAAAAGGTAGGCATGGATCCTTCTTAGTCACTCCAAAATGTACCAATTGATAGATGTGTTATCTTTGCTTCATGGAAAAAATAATGTCATGTAAATGAGTTAACTTGGATTTCCTACCCTTGAATCCATAGGAAACTTTGTTCTAATGCACTATAATAATCAACCGAGGTCTTTACACCAACAGGCCTGTCACTTACGTGTGGTGCCCATGCGTGAGGTCCCACACTTCAGTGAGCACAAGTCACGTGCAATAGGTACGCAAACTCCCAGCCATTTTCTTTGTCAAGAGAAGACGCATCAGGATGCGTATTGGAAGTCTCTGGGTCCTTGATACGGGGCGACCTTCGGTCTTCACCGCATCATGTGCTTCATCGCCAAGATGGCACGCTAAGGTGAATCTTCTCCTTTATGCGTGCCTCGAATCGCCTATTTGGGACGATATACTACTTCATACCCCATCAAATCTTGATGATAGGAACTCGACGACAAGTACGGGGAGAAGAGAGGATGCCATGGAGACCTGAGGACGCAAGGCCGATGTCACGGAAGCATGGAAGAGAAGGAGAAAGAGGAGCTGGATGCTCCAGGCCGGAACTTCCGCCCACCACCGCCGGAACTTCCGCCCAGATTCCATCCAAGACTGAAGATGCTCGCACTGAAGAACTGCGACCGGAACTTCCGCCCCTCATGGCCGAAACTTCCGCCCCCGACCGGAACTTCCGCCCTCAGGGACCGGAACTTCCGCCCTATCGAGCCTCAGCCAGATCTCAGCCACTTTTGGCTTGTAACTTACCCCTTCATCCCCTTGCCTATAAATAGACACCTACCCCCACCTTCATGAGGGAGAGATGATGTTTAGATGAATTGGCTTATGCCTCTACTATCCCTTTGTGGATTTGGGAAACCCCCACCTTAGGTGTGATCATCTATTGTACCCCTCCTAATCCGGATCTTTTCCATTCTAGTAATTCTATCAATTGAGAATCTCTTGTTTTGCAACTCTATTCTTAGTTGGTCTTTTACTCTTTGGACTTCTATTTGGATTTGTCGATCTTTTGCAAGAGATTCTACCTTTGGTCTTTCTCTCGCAATTCTATCGGTTGGTGGTTCGGGCCAACGAGGATAACCGATTTGTGTGTGTGCGTGTGTTTGTATCGTGTTCTTCGCGTTCATCCACTTTCCCCGCGAATCCCCCTCCGCAATCACACTCACCCGGGTCAAACCGTGAAGATTGGGCACACCCTCGGGCTTAGCCCGCATCATATGGTATCTGAGCAAAGGTTGCCACGGATTTGACCCTCCGATTCCACCAATTTCGCCCAAAAATTTGCCCAAATTTTTTCCCCAAAAAATAGCTCGAATTTGGATCTCTGAATTTGTTGCGTTGTTTGTGGCCACGGATCTGTTGTCTTTGGTGTTGATCTATCATCCCTCCAATTTTCATCGGCCAATTCCACCTATTCCTCTCGAAATCCGACGATTTTCGACCCATTTTCCGCCCCAAGTTCGTGCTGTTCTAGACGCAGATCTCAGATCTAAAAATTCTGGTATTTCCGGTACTTCCGGTTGGCGTGGCCAGAACTTCCGCTGGGTCGTTTTCCCCAGTCAACTCCTCCATCCGCGTCGTCTCCGGCCGCATCGCCCCAAGCCACCGCACGCCACCAGCTTCCGCGCGCTGCTCGATCGCCAGGCCTCCCTCCACGCTCGCCCTGCCTGGCCCACCCCACGCTGCACCACCACGCCACCAACCTCCGCCGGGCCGCGCCCAAGCCCACCACCACCACACGCCGCGCCCGCCACCAGCTTCCCTGGCCGCTACCGCTTGGCCGCCCCCAATCGCCAGGCCACGACTGCCACGATCCGCTCGCCCTAGCTCCCACGCACGCCTTGCCCCAGCTTCCAAACACGCCTGGCCGCACGCGCTGCTCCAAGCTGCTGCCCACGCCTCCACTTGCCACGCTCGCGCGCGCACGCACACAGCACGATCGAGCCGCAGCACTCGCTGGCCCACGCGCGCCTCCACTTGATTCCTCAAATCGCACATAACCATCTCCTTTTCTCCAGCTATTTCCGCATTGTCTCTGCCCACGCACATCAGCTCCAAAACAGCCACGATTTCTGTTCAGATTCCGCGCAGAAATTCCTCGAATCAGCACAAAAGTTGTCTGACCGGAACTTCCGGCAATTGTGAGCGGAACATCCGGCCGAGCGGAAGTTCCGCCCAACTTCCGCCCAACTTCCGAAAATCGCAGTTTCCTATGCAGTAAGCCCCTGTTCCAAATCAGCTATTTCCGGAACTTGACCGGAACAAGGCCGGAAGTTCCGCCCCGGCGCGCAGTTTTGACCCAAAAATCGTCCAGTTTTGACCCCTCTTTTTGCCCCAAATTTTGACAACTTTCCGGCGCCCGTTTGACTCCAAAATTTAACAACATCACCCAACTACTCCACATAGTCTACGTCTAATTTTTGACGATTTTTGGGGCCCAACTTTTGACCGCTCGTTTTGACCCAACTTTTCGGGCATTGACTTAATTTGCTCGGTTTCCGATTTGGAGTGCATTGGTTGTCTAATCCGCTTCCGCGCCTACGCCAACACCGCGACGACACCTTTGGCACCCCGGATTCCGGCGCAATTTCGACACCATCATCGACACCACCTCGATCATCGCAAGTTCGTGTGCTTGACACCGCCTAACATCAATAGGTATAACTTGCCCCACCCCTTGTAGCCCCGTTTCTTTCTTTGTGTACCTATCCCATTGAGAGTGGCTTTCCGAGTGTTGCGAAGCATTGCACAAGTGTCACGACCGTGAAAGGGTGTGTGTGTGTGCGTTGTGTTGAGCAAAGCTCCGAAGCAAGCTCGGTGAGAAAGATACACAAAAGAAGAAAAAGTGTGACATATACATAGAAAAAAAAAGCTTCTAAGCATAGAAAAAAAAGTGAAAAAAAAGAGAAAAAGGAAAAGGAAATACAAAAAGAGTGTGTGTCCACCGATACAACAGAGTGCAAAGCTTGTAAGCACTAAGAGAGAAAAGAGAAGAGTGGCATTTGTGCAAATCTAGTTGCTTCTCTCATATGCAACCAAGCTACGGTCTCTCTTGTGTTGGCGCGACACCGAGCTTATAGTCTTCGTTAGGACCATCCTTGTTACTTGCTCACTTCCTTGGTCGCGCTAACCCCATTGTTCTTCCTTGTGTGTGTTTCCGTGTTCTTGACATAGATCACCGCCTTTGACATTTGACTTTGGATCTTACCCACATTTGACAATAGACATTTTCTTTGGTTCTTTCGTTTGCTATCCACTTCCTCACCTACCACCATATAGAGTTCTTAGCCTTTTGCGTGTGCTTTGAGTGTGTGTGTGAGTACATATCGGTTATTCTCTAACTTGAACCATTTTCTCGATTTTTGTTTGCGAGTTTTGACCTTTTGGTAGTTCTCCTTCCACCATATATACACCAATCCTAGAGACTAACATGGATAGTGAGGATGAGCGTACGGAGGACGACATGGAGTACTATGAGGGTGATAGCTCCGCAAGCACCGAAGATATGGAGGACCATGTGGAGCTCGACACCGACAATGGCTCCGCATGCATTGGCGACATGACCGACATCGAGCATCTCTACACCGACCATGACTCGCCAAGCATGGACAACATGATGGAGCACCACTCCGAGCTCGACCACAACATCGACAACATGATGGAGCACCACTCCGAGCTCGACCACAACATCGACGACATGGTGGAGCACCACCTCGACCACGACTACGACTACGACGACATGGTGGAGCACTACCTCGACTACGACTACGACACCATGATGGAGCATCGCACCGAGCACTACCTCGAGCACGACATCGACACCATGGTGGAGCCTAGCTTCGACCCCACCTTGAACAAGACCGGTGCCTACAAGTTCCCCACCTTGGCCAATGGAACTACATATGAAGATAGAGGATCTCCAAGACGGCGCAACCACGAGAGTGCTTATGCATATGATCATCTACGTCGAGCTCATCCTATGAAACACCAAGAGCGCCCCCATCATGATCGCCATCGACACTCTCCTCCAAGCTCAAGAAGGCGCCACAAGCAAAGTGCCAAGCCACATGAACCATCATCTAGGCATGCCGAGGATCGTCATCAACACATGTGGCCTCATGATCGTCGTCGACCATCACCACCTCATGACCACCATCGACATGCATCACCACATGACCGTCGCCGATACAAGTCACCTCATGTTCGCCATCGACCAACACCTCCCAAGGATCTTCGCCGACACAAGTCACCTCATGTTCGCCATCGACCAACACCTCCCAAGGATCTTCGACGACACCCCCCAAGACATGGTGATGATGCAAGAAGACGAGAGCCTCGACATGAAGCGGCCAAGGCTACAAAGAACAACAACACCAACCATATGGTGTCCACAAAGCCTAACGCCACCAACAAAATGGCATCCCCAAGACCGCCTACACATGAGAAGATCTCCAATGGTGCAAGACATGGCGCTACACCAACAAGCAAGATGGTGCCAAATACAAAGAAAGAGGAACCACATATCATGGTGCTTCCCCCTCCTACCGCCACCACCATAATGGCGCCTACAAGAAGCTCAAGCCCCAAGATGAAGACCGTGGAGTCTACACTTCAAGATGAAGGACGATCTACCCATCTTTATGCCAACATGACAATGCGTTATCCAACAAGATCAAGTAGCTCCCAATGCTTTCGTTGCAAACAAGACGGTCATCTTTGGGAATGCCCCAATCTCCATTGTGATGTGTGCACATCCAACGAGCACATGACGTGGGAATGCAACACACCACAAGCCCACAAGCTCTACTTCGCCCAATTGGATGCCGAAATCGCCAACAAGACACTTCAAGATACCATTGTCTTCAAAGAATGGTGCAAGGAAATGGACAAGATGACGACTATGAAGACCACACTTCAAGATGGAGCACGAGAAGGCCAAGCCAAGAGTGACGTTGATTCGAGCCTAGCTCTCAACAACACCATAGCGTCATCAAATGGTGTCAACATGGGAGGCGATGGAGTTGAGAAGGTTGAGCATGGGATTTTCCCTTCAACCAAGGAGGCGAATGGAGTTGAGAATGGTGAGCATGGGATGATCCGTTCACCAATGGAGGCGCATGGAGATGAGAAAATCGAGCCTACTCCTATATGCTTGAATGATGATATAGTACCAATCCCATGTGAGCATGAGAGCCACTTAGCCCACTTGAGTGAGAGTGATAGTGAGTTGAGTGACTTCCACCCCATATGTGAGTTTGAGTGCTTCCATTTGGAGGACATGAGTGATACACCGAGTGAGTTAAGAGAGGTAGTTGATAGGTCCATGGAGGCCATTTCACATTCTAACAACTTAACCTCTACCTCTAGTGTGTTTTCTCATGTTGCAATAGGTTCCATGGAGGACGAGTTCCCGATCATGGAGAAGATGTACATGGTGCATGAAGATGATGATATCACACCATGCTTGATTGAAGATGAACATGGAGGCCACATGGAGCCTACCTCTTCCACAACACCCACTTCAAATGAGTCGGACTACAAAGGTACCTATATGGGTGTTGATGATGCCATGATCCCACTAGTGGACATGATGATTTGTGAATGCATGCATGAGTTGGATGATCCTATTGCCATGTCATATGCTTCTTTCACTTTCCCTTGTGATACTTGTGATACCACCATTGTTGATCATGTGGAAGTAGTTGCTTATGATAATATGTCCATGCCATGCTATGAGAGTTTCGATTTCTCTCCTATTGCTTGCAATATGTCGAACAATTACTCTTTCCCATGTATTGCTTGCAATGAAAATGATGATGCTAATGCTTGTGTTGTGACAACCTTGATGAACAATTGCTCTTTCCCTAGGTTTGTCGACAACAATGATAAAATGTTGAACATGTTTTGTGCTAGATGCTTGCAATACTCTCCCATTAATGCAACCAAAATTTTGAACAATTGTTCTTTCCAATGCTTGGTTTGCCATAATGTTAATATGCTTGTAAATGAGATTGCCCCCATAGCTCTCTCAAATTTTGGAGACTTTGCATATATCCATGTTGAGCATGTTCCCATGTTTACCCCGCATATTCACCATATCTATTATGATGCTTTGCTTAACGCTAATGGTGATGTGCAAAAGAAATGGACCATCATGATGGATGATGTGTTCATATACCACGCACACACGTTCTTTGATGAGGTCTAAGACCCCGTGTGTGGCCCGATCTCGCGGATTGACTTCGAAACCAAGAGGGGAGATGGGAAAACGCGAGGAACACGAAGAACGCGACGAACACGAGGAACTCCGAGACTCACGCACGCACACCAACCCGATACACCCGATACTTACCCCCGTGGCTCGATGGACCACGCCAATAGAATCACCCGGAAGAGGCACGCGGCAGAATTCCCGGTGAGAGATTGGTGTTGGAGAAAAAGAGATTGGTGAGGGAGAGAGATTAGCTTGTACTAGAATCTCACTCAACAATATCCCAATCAACAACAAGGATGGCCTTGATTACAGAGGGATGATACCCAAGGGAGACTAAGCTCAAAGTTAGGTTTGAGTTCAAAACAAGTCTAAACAGGTCTAGGGGCGTCCTGGGGGTATATATAGTCTTACAAGGCGTCATGGGCCGAAAAGGTACAAGTGAAACGGTTCGGGCCGAAATAAGTGACTTAAGTTGTGCAGGCCGGTCAGGGGGCCGGTCAGACCGGGCCTGTGACCGGGCAGGCCGGTTTCAGACCGGGCCTGTGACCGGGCGGCGACCGGACGAGGCTCCAAGTCCCCTGGATGGCGTCCGGATGTCACGAGCGCAAATCCCGGTTTCTGACCGGGCGGCCCGGTCAGGAGGCCGGTCAGACCAGGCTGTGGACCGGGTGATCCGGTCAGGAGGCCGGTCTGACCGGGTTCTGGACCGGTCGTCCATCTTCTCTTCCTTGCGCTCTTCGGGCGACTTCCTGTCCAGCTCCATGTCCATCTTCGTGTCCACCTTCTTGTCCAGCTGCTCCTCTCCTCCCTTTGACCATGGCGTATCCTCCTCTTGGTGACCTTGATGCTCCTTGTACCTAATGACACATAACACGTCGGCATGAGGTAGCAATCCATCCAAAGGGGTACCAAGATCAAGGGTGGTGAGGAGCGAGTTCACCTCATCATGTAGCGCTTTGACTCGGGCTCGTGTCATCGGTCCACTTGGGGGACTTGTTGGTCTTGGTGTAGCGACGTCGGTGACCGGGGCTACATCATCTCCCCCCCCCCTTGGGAAAGAGTCGTCCTCGACTCTTGCACCTCCTCATCTCCATGATAGGGTGACAAGTCCGAGACGTTGAACGTGTTGCTCACCAAGTACTTGGATGTTGGTATGTCGATGACGTAAGCGTTGTCGTTGATGCGTTTGAGGACCTTGAAGGGGCCATCTCCTCTTGGCTTGAGCTTGGAGTTGCGCTCATGAGGGAACCGTTCCTTCCGGAGGTGGATCCAAACGAGGTCTCCTTCTTCGAATATCCTTGCCTTCTTCTTGGCGTTGATGCGGTTGGCTTGACGAAGAACATGTTCTTGTATGGTTGCCCTTGTCTCTTCATGTAGTTTCTTGACGGCGGCGGTGCGCTTGTCAAAGTCCATGTTGATGCGTTCGTGGAGGGGAAGCGGAAGTATGTCGAGTGCCGTGTAAGGTTCGAAGCCATAGACGACCATGAAGGGGCTCCTTGACGTAGTCTTGTGCTTGGCGCGGTTGTAGGCGAACTCGGCGTGAGGAAGGCACTCCTCCCATGACTTCAAGTTTTTCTTCACGAGGATGCGTAGGAGGGTGGAGAGGCTTCGATTGACCACTTCCGTTTGGCCATCCGTTTGCGGGTGCGATGATGATGAGAACAAGAGCTTGACTCCAAACTTCGCCATGAGTGACTTCCAAAGATAACTCATGAACTTGACGTCTTGATCCGACACAATGCTTTGCGGTACTCCATGTAGGCGGACGATTTCCCTGAAAAACAATGAAGCAATGTGTGAAGCATCGTCGCTCTTATGGCAAGGTATGAAATGAGCCATCTTAGAGAATCTATCCACTACAACAAATATGGAATCATGACCATGTTTAGTGCGAGGCAAGCCTAGAACGAAATCCAAGCTAATATCGGTCCATGGTGCATAAGGAATAGGCAATGGCATGTAAAGACCATAAGGGTTGGAGGTAGACTTAGCTTGTAAGCATGTTGTGCACCGTCGGCAAAGGCGCTCCACATCTCGCTTCATCTTTGGCCAATAGTAGTGGGTTGAGAGCATGGCATATGTCTTGTCACGTCCAAAGTGACCCATAAGACCTCCTCCATGAGACTCTTGCAAAAGCAATTTTCGAAGCGAAGACTCGGGAATGCAAATCTTGTTAGCTTTAAACAAATAGCCATCATGCAAATAGAAATCATCCACTCCTCGCTCAACGGAGCACTTCTCAAAAATGGGAGCAAAGAAAGAATTGGAAGGATAGAGTTCTTTGATCTCTTCAAGTCCCAAAACATGAAAATCCAAACGAGTTAGCAAAAGGGTGTTTTTGCGGGAAAGAGCATCCGCCACAACATTGTCCTTGCCCTTCTTGTATTTGATCACATATGGGAAGGACTCAATGAACTCGACCCATTTTGCATGTCGTTTGTTCAAGTTGTGTTGGCTTTTCAAATATTTCAAGGACTCATGGTCGGAATGAATGATAAACTCTTTTGGCCAAAGATAGTGTTGCCAAACTTCAAGAACACGAACCAAAGCGTAGAGCTCCTTGTCATATATAGGATAGTTGAGGCGTGCGCCATCCAACTTCTCACTATAGTATGCCACGGGTTTGCCCTCTTGCATAAGAACACCACCAATACCAAGCCCACTTGCATCACACTCAATCTCAAAAGTTTTTGCAAAATTTGGAAGAACAAGAAGTGGAGCTTCGGTAAGGCGTTTCTTCAACTCATCAAAAGCATTTTGTTGGGCCTTGCCCCAAACAAACGGAACATTCTTTTTGGTAAGCTCATTCAAAGGGCAAGCAATGGTGCTAAAGTCTTTCACAAAGCGGCGGTAAAAAACCGGCAAGTCCATGGAAGCTTCGGACTTGGCCAACATTTGTAGGGGTAGGCCAAATATGGATGGCCTCCACCTTGGAAGAATCAACTTCAATCCCATTAGCGGAAACCACGAAACCAAGAAAAACCAATTTGTTTTGAGCAAATGTGCACTTGGGGAGGTTAGCATAAAGCTTTTCATGGCGCAAGATGCACAAGACTTCTCTCACATGTTGCACATGGTCCTCGAGGTTTTTGCTATAAATAAGAATATCATCGAAGTAGACAACCACGCTCTTGCCAATGAGAGGACGCAAGATGTGATTCATGAGGCGCATGAAAGTTGATGGAGCATTGGAAAGACCGAAAGGCATAACGAGCCATTCATAGAGACCAAGTTTGGTCTTGAATGCCGTTTTCCATTCATCACCAATAGCCATGCGGATTTGATGGTAACCACTACGCAAATCGACTTTAGAGAAAATCGTGGCACCACTAAGTTCATCAAGCATGTCATCTAAACGCGGAATAGGATGGCGGTAACGGACGGTAATGGCATTGATGGGGCGACAATCCATACACATCCGTTGCGTCTCATCCGGTTTAGGCACAAGAATCACGGGAACCGCACAAGGGCTAAGGCTTTCTCGGACGTACCCTTTGGCGAGGAGATCTTGAATTTGGCGGTTGATCTCCTTGGTCTCTTTGGGGTTGGTGCGGTAGGTGGCACGGTTTGGGAGCGGAGCGCCGGGTATGAGGTCGATGCGATGTTCTATGCCTCGGAGTGGTGGTAGTCCATGAGGGAGCTCGTCGGGGAAGACATCTTGGAATTCCTGCAAAAGAGACAACAAAGACGGAGGAATGTTGGTCAAGTCGTTAGTCGCCGACGAGGGTCCCTTGCATATGAGCACATAGTGCAATATGGTGGATGGGTTCTCTTGGAGCTCTCTCCACTCACTCTTGGTGGCTAGAAGGACACTCTTGGACTCACTCATGTATGGCTTGTGGCGCTCACTCTCTTTGTGGTGGGTCGCTCCCTCTCCTCTCATCTCACTATGGTGGGTGCGGAGTTGTGCCCTCGCTAAAGCCTTCGCATTATCCGCGATGATTTGGCTAGGAGTCATCGGGCGCAACTCGAACTTCTTGTCGTTGACCTTGAAGGTGTATGTGTTGGAGAGTCCATCATGTATAGCCTTCTTGTCATATTGCCAAGGGCGGCCAAGCAACATGTGGCACACCGTCATGGGTACCACGTCACACTCGATAGTGTCCTCATAAGGTCCAATCTTGAAAGTGACGGTGACGGTATGTTGTATCTTGACGTTGCCCTTGTCACTCAACCATTGGATATGGTAAGGATGAGGATGCTTGCGGAGAGTGAGGTTGAGCTTCTCACACAACTCGGTGCTCGCACGGTTATGGCAACTTCCACCATCTATGATGACCTTGATTGACTTGCCACCAATTCCGGCACGGGTTTGGAAGATGTTGCACCGTTGTTCTTCCGTAGCATGAGGTTGTGTGGTTAGCACCCTTGTGACCACAAGTGAGGGACTTGGGTCATGCTCACATAAGAGAGGATCTTCTCCACTTTCTTGCTCATAAGCTTCTTCACTTTCCACGGCGGCTTGCACAAGGGCTTCATATTCATCCTCATCAAGAGTCTCGATGTCACCATTCTCCATAGTGATCATGACCTTGGTGTTCTTGCACTCAAACGATTTGTGACCTTGGGTGCCACACTTGAAGCAAGTGACACTAGAGGGTCCCGTGGATGCCTTGGAGGAGGCGGTGGAGGAGACCGTTTGCTTCATGCGACTTTGGATAGTCGGTTTCTTGGATGGTGTAGAGGATGCGTCGGCCTTGGCACTTGTAGCATAAGGAGTTGATGTAGTAGGAGGAGTCGATGTAGCGAGCTTGGAGGAGAAATAGGTCTTGGCCTTGGAGTACTTGATGTCCTCAATCACTTGGCGCTCGGCCTTCGACGCTTGGTGGACCAATTCAACCATGTTGGAGTAGGGTTGGAACTCGACAATCCTCTTGATGGGATAAGTAAGGCCATTGAAGAAGCGAGCAATGGTTTGTTCTTTGGACTCTTGGATGTTGGCTCGCATCATAGTGAGCTCCATCTCCTTGTAGAACTCCTCAACGGTCTTGGTGCCTTGCTTCAACTTTTGGAGCTTGTTGAAGAGGTCGGTCATGTAGTGCATTGGGACAAAGCGAGCATGCATCTCCTTCTTCATATCTTCCCAAGTGTCAATTGGAGGTTCACCCTTCTCTTCTCGAAGAGTGAGGACTTGCTCCCACCAAGTGTTGGCGTAATCTTCAAACTCGAGTGATGCCATAGCCACTTTCTTGGCACCGGAGTAGTTGTGGATGCGGAAGATCTTGTCCACCTTGTGATGAGGTCTAAGACCCCGTGTGTGGCCCGATCTTGCGGTTGACCCGAAATCCAAAGGAGGGAGAGAGGGAGAGCGCGAAGAACACGAAGAACACGATGAACTCACGCACGCACACCAACCCGATACAATCGATACTTACCCCGTGGCTCGATGGACCACGCCAATAGAATCAACCCGGAAGAGACACGCGGTAGAATTCCGAGCGGAGAGATTGGTGAGGGAGATGAATCTAGGAGTGGGAGAGAGAGTGGGTAGCACTAGAATCTCACACACCAAATCCAATCATCCAACATAGGTAGCCTTGATACAAAGGGGATGAAACCCTAGGGAGACAAAGCTCATCTTCATGTTTAAGCTATCATCTTGTCTAAAGAGGTAAGGGGGCGACCTGGGGGCTTATATAGGCATACAAGGCAGTATGGGTCGAAAAGGTACAAGTTGGTGGGTCAAACCCGACGAATCCGGTCACAGGGCCGGTCTGACCGGGCCTGGGACCGGCCCATCCGGTTCACAACCGGATTCTGGACCGGGCGGTGACCGGGCGAGGCTTCGGGAGCCCCGGGATTGCGTCCGGATGGCACCGGTCGTCGTTCCGGTCGAAAACCGGCCGGGCCGGTCAGGGGGCCGGTCAACCGGGCCTGTGACCGGGTGGCCGGTCAGGGGGCCGGTCAACCGGGCCTGTGACCGGCCGGCCTCCCTCCTCCCGCTTCTTCTTCCTCTTCCTTCCTTCTTCCTTCATTCTTCCTTCCTTCTTCTTCTTCTTCCTTCTTCCTTGCACCATGATGAATGGCTCCTCTTCCCTTCCCTCGCTTCCTTGCACCATGGGTGTTCCTCCTCTCCGGTCCTCGATGACTCTTGTACCTAATGACATATAACATGCCGACATGAGGTAGCATTCCATTCAAGGTATCTACGAGGTCGAGTATCGAGAGGAAGGAGTTCACCTTGACGCGTGTAGCGTGGGTTAGGGTTGAAGGTCCACTTGGGGGACTCTTTGGCCATGGTGTAGCGTCGACGATAGGCGGGGCTGCACTTGATGGTCTTGGTGTAGCGACGTCGGTGACCGGGGCTACATCATCTCCCCCCCCTTGGGGAAGAGTCGTCCTCGACTCTTGTTCCTCCTCATCGAAGAGGTAGTCTATGACGGGTGTCCCATGTTGTGGTAGAGGGATAAAGTCGCGGTCGAAGAAGAACTTGGAGAAAAACCACTTGCGAAGGGAAAGCTCCAAGAGGCATTTGGCAAAAATGGGAACCAAAAGAGTGTGGGTGTATCCAACATGTGGAAGGGCAAAAATTTGTGCATGTAAGAGTTGTATGGTGTCAAAAATGTGTGGTGTAGCATTGTCCCAAACAAGTGGAACAAACAAAAGGCAAGTATCGTCGGCAAAATTTGGGACAAAATTGTTATGTGCAATGGCAAAGCGATGGAGACTTCGAACTTGGGAGAGTATGGTTGGCTTGAGCCGAGTATGAGTGTCCTCAAGTGTGAAAGAATCCATTGCAAATGCCAAAGATGAAATGAGAAATCCAAAGAAGAGCAACTTTTTGTGTGACATGTGGCACAAGATGCATAAGGTGTCTCTCACATGTATGACATGGTCCTTGAGATTCTCGGAGTGTATGATGAATGCATCAAAACATACAACAATCATTGTGCCAACAAGATGTGTCAAGATATGTTGCAAAAGAGGCAAAAGAGGCGACGAGGAGTTGGACCAAACCGGAAACTCGACAAGGCAAGCCGGAAACACACGAGGGCGAAGGCTTGTGGGAACATACCCTTTGGTGTGATTCCCGCGGGTTAGGTCCTTGTTGTGGTAGCTCTCAATTGCGCGTTTCGTGAGCTCATGCTCCGTAGCGGTGGAGGTAGTCATTCGGGTACCTATACACACAAAAGAGAAAACAAAAAGCGTGTGTGCATGGTAAAGGAACACATCATCCATCATGATGTTCCAAGACTTGTGCACATCACCATTAGTGTCAAGCAAGATAGTATGAAATGCATGGCGATAGTGCAAATGGCATGAAGGTGCATGTGTGGTATGTGGGTACTCATGATCATCAAAAATGGAGAAGGCTATGGGGGCCATCTCGTGGACAATGAAATACGCATGTTTGCATACCAAGCATAAGAAAGGGGAATTGTTCACAATCTTGGATGCAACGATCATGGAGTAGTGCAAACATTTTGGGCAAAGCATGCGGAAGCTAATATCATCATTGTCATTGCAAGCAATACATGTGAAAGAGCAAGTAGGTAACATATTGCAAGCAATGGTAGGAAAATTGAAGCTCTCATAGCATGGCATGGTCAAGGTATCACAAGCATTCAAATCCACATGATCAACAATGTTATCAAGCAAAGCATCACATGGGAAAGTGAAAGTAGCATGTGACGTAGCAAATGGGTCATCAAGATCATGCATGCATTCATGAGTCATCATGTCCACTAGTGGGATCATGGCATCACCAACACCTATGTTGTTACCTTTGTAGGCCGACTCATGTGAAGTAGGTGTGGTGGAAGTAGGAGGATCCATGTGGTCGACTTGTCCATCTTGGAGCAAGCATGGTGAGATATCATCATCTTCATGCACCATGTACACCGTCTCCATGAGCGGGAACTCGTCCTCCGTGGAACCTAGTGCAACATAAGAAGACACAAACGAGGGAGAGGTTAATGTGTTAGCAAATGCGATGTCCTCCATGGACCTATCATCTACCTCTCTCAACTCACTTAGTGTATCACTCATGTCCTCCAAACGGAAGCACTCAAACTCACATATGGGGTGGAAGTCACTCATCTCACTATCACTCTCACTCAAGTGGGCTAAGTGGCTCTCATCCTCACATGGGATTGGTACCAACTCATCAATGAAACATAGGGGAGTAGGCTCGACTTTCTCATCTCCATGCGCCTCCTTGGTTGAAGGGAAATTCCCATGCTCAACCATCTCAACTCCATGCGCCTCCGTAGGTGAAGGGAGAATCCCATGCTCACCATGCTCAACTCCATCGCCTCCCAAGTCATCCTCAAGAGGTGGCGCCGTAGTGTTGATGAGAGCTAGGCTCGGCTCAATTTCACCTTTGAGTTCACCTTGGCGATCTTCATCTTGAAGTGTTGGCGCAATAGGCATCTTGGGGACTTGTGCTTGTAGCTTGTCGAAGTAGAGCGTCTTGGCACTTGGCGTTGTGCATTGCCATGCCACGTGACCCTTGGCCTTGCACACCTCACATAGGAGATTGGGACATTCCCGTGGAGGGTGTCCTTGTTGCTTGCACTTGTAGCATCGGAGTCCATAGGTGTATGGCGAAGTAGGGGCCATTGTGGTGGTGGCACAAGAGGTGGAAGTCGCCTCATGAGGAAGGTATGCGCGATGTGCATTTGCCGTCCTTGTAGTAGTGGACACCATATGATGGTGTTTGTCGCCTTCATGGCGAGGCTCTCGTCTTCGTGCATCATCACCATGGCTTGAGTGCACTACTAGGGAAAGGCCCATTGCCGGCGCACCTAAAACCCCCATTGCCGGCGCACCACAAGCCCGCCGGTGCGAACGCGCCGGTGATAAACGGACACTGCCGGCGCACCAGGTTGTGCGCCGGCGATATCTCAGCTACTGCCGGCGCACCACCCTGCTTCGCCGGCAAAGATCTATTTCACCGGCGCACTATCGTGCGCCGCAAGTAGTGCTTCCAGATCGGCGCATGCCACGTGCGCCGGCAATGTGTTATTTAGGTGCGCCGGCAATTAATTCGAAAATTCTTTTTTCCACTTTTTTCCAGCATATTACAATACAATTTTGACAGCAGTATATATTTACAACGCAGTTCATATTTATACAGTATTACATGCAATATGAGAAGCACATAGAGAGCCAAGTTTCATTTCGGTATCAGTACACAAATACGCAAGTCTCGTTTCGGAATGTGTTGATTTCATACAACACATGTGCATATGCAACACCGAACGGCGAAGTTTCACAAAGTTAGAAGTCTTGGTACATAGTCGTCACAAGTATCGTCATACACCTCACAATGTAGGTCCTAACCTAAACTAGAATCACATAGAACATGACCAACATGGTCATGACCATCATCACGAAGGCCATGGTCTTCATCCGGTTCCTCCTCATGTCCCTCATCTCTCCCGCTAGATAACGGGCGTATCTTCCTTCCGCCTCCACCCTAGTGGGGTATCCCTTGTAGCTGTTGCCGCTGAAACGGTGCACCTGTCTCCGACAGTCCTCCCGATCGTCGTAGACTCCAGGAACCCTCCCCTTGTACACGACATATGTCGTCGGCATCTCCATTCACAAGACAAGTAAAACGTTAGTACCAATGCAATGAACAAGTGCCAACTCAAATAAGAGACAAGTAGTATGAACTAAATAGCATGTGCCTCATACTTTGTTGGTCGAAATAAATAATAACATACAGTGGATGGTGTCGGTGAGGCTAGGTAGGATGCACAATAGATTGATATTTGTGGCCTTCACACCAAGCCTCACCGGCCCCACCCCCCGAGTGTACAAGTGACCGAACATTTTAATCATCGGCCAATGCAATTAAGAAGTGCGAACTCAAATAGAAGACAAGTAGTACGAATTAAATAGCGTGCCTCATACTTTGTCGGTCGAAACAAATATTAACATCCAGGGATGGAGTCGGTGAGGCTAGGTAGGATGCACTATTGATTGATACGTGTGGCCGTCTCACCAAGGCTCACGGGCTCCACCCCCGAGTGTACGATTGACCGAACATTCTAATCATCGGCGAACTCCAAATACGAGGCAAGTAGTGGTCGAGTAAATGCAAATAATTATTAAGCTATGTACGCCATAATCTTGAAATATATAGCAAAGTAAATGAAACTACGAGACACATGTTCACATGCACATTCATACAACTAAATAAAAGCAACTAGTCGATTCTATGGGAATATATAACAATTATTACGATACGGAAGTTCAAGGACATATCGTTCAAGCTTTAGCAAGTGTTCCCGTCGTAAGATCAGGTTGTACGCCTAGGGGGGAATGGACGGCAGCCCTCAAGCGAGTTGAACGGCCTCTCATCACGCGACATCTCCAAGCGGAGGTCTATCTCGTCATTAGGTGGTAGACCATAGCCGTAGAAGAACTCGCCAGACCTATTGTTGACATCCTGCAGGATTATCGTGCAAATGAACCGCCGGATGCGACCCCAGCTTCTTTCTAATCTCTCTATCGTGACATCCGCCATGTTTGCAAACCTGTTTCGAGATTATCTCGCAGCAACATGTCATCTGCGTACTTTATGTACTCCTGCATCTCGAAGGATGGCGTACCACGCGTCCATCCCATTGTCGGGCGTCGACTGCCTGAGGCAGGGGAAGTTGGTTGTGTGGGTTAAGACCAAGCCTCCTCGGGATTTCCTCTCTACTTTGAGGGGGCCTGCCTTGTTGGCGAAGCCGGTGAGAGCATCATTGAGAAGGGCCCGGATGTGGGAGTAGTCTTTCTTGCGGTCCCTACCCGAGTCGAGATAGACTTGCATGCGAGTGTTGCGGGTGCACGACGATGAGGGTGCAGAACTTGTCTCTGCGGAAAACACACGGATTAACCTTTGGAAATGCAAATGGAGATATAGGATAGAATGGTGATGGGGGACTAGCGAGTGATTACTTACTCGGGAAGTAAGGGATGAGAATGGCGCCCTTCTTAATGTTCGCCAAAGCATGAAATCCTCGACCTGCCGGGTGGCAATCGCGCGATCCCCAGGGTTGCAGATGATGCTCTCCCGCATATAGAAGGGGTCCATGATCGCGATGGTCGGCGTCCCCTCCTTAACAATCTGGGAAGACATGCTAAGAGCAACTAGGCGAACCACACTAAAGTGGAGCGCTTGCATGCGATAGATGCTGAAGATGTCGTTGAACCGGATGAAGCACAAGTCCGCGGGGTACTTCTCGACGAAGTTCATGCCAGTTGGCACCTTCGCCACGAAGAGAGGGTAACCAGGATCTTTTGATTTGAGAAGAAGGTTCTCCACATGCAAGACAGTCTCATGCAAGCTCCTCATATCCGGGGTGAGTTTCTTCACGACATGCTCCGGCAGCATCGGTTGACCCAAGTGATGCAGAGGTCGCCAATTGTTTGGCAACTTGTCAAGGAGTGGGACCTTGTCCTTGGATTTGGCCGCCGCCGCCTTGTCTTGGGCGTCCTTCTTATTTGCCCTCTTCCTCTTCTTGGGTTGTAGTGCTGGACCATCCATCGCCGTAGTGGCCGTAGCACGGAGTGTGTTTGGGCTCAACATATTTTTGACGGCGGCGGTGGCGACCTCCTCAGGATTTTCCTCCTCATCAGCCGTTTCTTGAGAATCGAACAGCTTCTTGGAGCACACATATTTGAAGCCCGGCGCATCCTCATGGACAACTTGTGAAGACGTAGGAATATCCCATTGGAAGTTGTCCCGTTCATATTCCTCGGCCTCGGCGCACTGGCTGTTGTCGTGGGGCGCCGACCACGGGCGCACCTGGCCGTTCTGGTGGGGCGATGACCACGGGCGCCGCGGGCTGTCGTGGAGGGACGCTGACATGTGGCGCCGCAAGGTGCTTGTCTTTGCTTGCCGTCGACCCCGAGTAGGTGTTGATCCGAATTAGGGTCTTCGGCCATAGCAGTACCCAACCCTTCAGTGAGGCCAGATTCAACGGGCTATCGTCATCGGCACCATGCGGTTGATTAGGAGGAAACAAATCCTCATAGCCCGGTAACGCCCGATCCACTTCAACCCGGTAAACGTCATCCGCCATATCTCGTGTGTGCCACTTCTTATCCAGGGGCCGAATGATGGACCCCCTCGCGACGTCTTTGATTTCGTCGTTTACTCTCATCAAAAAGGTGCATGGCGTCGAGAGCGCCTGCGAGAACATGTGTATGGCGTTAGAGAGAGGGCAAGGATGACGAAACTAATATATTAACTTGATGTACACATTAGTTAATTACCGTGAGGGCGTTGAGCTCGGCTAATGTCGACGGGCCAGCACATGCGGCGGCGGGCGTGCAAGTGACGGAGGGGCTGCTACCCGGCATGGACGGTGAATCCCTAGCACCAGCGACATTGCCGGCGGCCGGAGGAGTCTCCATTATAACATTGTCATTGCCGGCGGACGGCGGCACCATCGAGTTGCTGCCGTTGAAGCTAACCACTTGCATTTTCGGGGGGGGGCCTTGTTTGCCACCCTCATACCACGCTTGCATAGCGTTGAAATACAGTGCAGGGAATCATACACCAGCAAGATGGATAACCTGAAGCATCTATATATGCAACAATAAACCTACATGCTAGGAGCAGTGAAGCAAAACATAGTATATTATATGCAAAAGCAAAGACCAAACACCAAAGAAGATGGATAACCTGAAGCAGGCCATCACAAAACACCAACTAAACCTTATCTAACCAATGCAATGCAAGTCAGACAGTTCTAACAGACAAATCAAATAACAATACATGGCATGTCTAAACTTAGCACTGTGTCATTTTCAAGCAAATGACATAGATGGTAGTTACCCCAACTTAGATCAGGAAACATAAAGAGATATTAAGGAAGCATAGTAACAGACACAATGCCATGTCCTGCTACTAAAAAGAATTCCAGAACCACCCACCAAGCAACAAGTTCAACCGCAGACAGATACTATACAAGAATTGACTGAGACTTCCAAGATGCAAAAATTAAATAGTGAAGTAGCAATAGTGAACTAAACCAGAGAACTATTTTAAATGAACCAGTAGCATTTCCATTTCATTTACACTATAATAAAAAACCCCAACTCAATTTCTTTTTTCAACAGCACTTAGTATATAAAGCATTTTATTAAAGCATTTTATTTTTATTGCTAACATAATTTGACAGTAGCATGAGCATGAGAGCATAAATGGCAGAGAGCATTTTCTCTGGTTAAGGGAACATATAAATGTTGAGAATAACATGTATTTTACAATAGCATGGACCATTTTCTTGCTACTGCTAGAATTCTTGGCTAACCCTAACACTTGGCTAACCCTAACCCTAGCATTCTTGGCTAACCCTAACCCTAACATTTAAATGTATGCCTAACCCTAACACTTGCTACTGCTAGCATTCCTTCACCTTGTACATGCACTGGCCAATTAACTAAACAAAATCAATTTTCATTTTAGCTACTGCAAGTAAAATCAATTTTGAGCCAAACCTCTATTTCATTTTCTTTTTTTGGCAGTAGGTAATGATGCATTTTCATTTTGAACCAAATTGTATGAGCATTTTTAACTAAACAATTGTATGAGCATTTTTAACTAAACAACCATTTTTAACCAGTAGCATGTATGAGCATTTTGAACTAAACAATTGTATGAGCATTTTTGGCAGTAGGATGAGCATTTTGAACTAAACAATTGTATGAGCATTTTTAACCAGTAGCATGTATGAGCATTTACAACCAGTGAGCATGCATGAGCATTTTGAACTAAACAATTGGGCATTTTTAACCAGTAGCATTTTCAAATTGATGATTTTAGTATGAACCCTAACATTGAAAAAGCAATGGGGGCAGAGGGGGATTGGGGGCGGAGGGGGATTGGGGGCAGAGGGGGTGGACGTACCTGACTACCAGCAGGGGTCGACGGCGGCGGCTAGCGGCAGGTACGGGTCTCCTGTCTCCTGCTCCTGCTCCTCCTCTCTGTGGCGGCTGGCGAGCGGCGGATCCGACGGCGGCTCCTCCTCGACAGCGGCGGCGGCTCCTCCTCGACAGCGGCGGCGGCTCCTCCTGGACAGCGGCGGCGGCTCCTCCTCGACAGCGGAGGTAGGTGGTGGGGGGGCTGGTGGTGCAGAACGGCGGGTGGCGGCGCTGGCGGGTGGTCGTCGTCGTCGGTACGGGGAAGATGTGAGGAAGAGGAAGAGAGAGATAGCACGCGCAGCGGTTAAGTCCCAGGTATAGCTGGGGACCTTATTGCCGGCGCACCACATGTTTGGTTCGCCGGGGACAACTATACCCCCGGCGAACCAAGCATGTGGTGCGCCGGCAATAAGGTCCCCAGCTATACCTGGGACTTGTCCCCCAACCTGGCTGGCCATTTCTTTTTATTTCTTTTCACTTTCTTTTTTTTATTCTTTTCTTTATTTCTTTTCACTTTCTTTTATGTTTCTTTTCTTTTCCCAAAAATCCTATACTATTTTATTTCCTTCTCTTTTCAAGATAATAACCAAGCAATATGAGTTTATGCATTACAAAAAATATGAGTTATATACATGCATGCATAAAATATTGACCAACACAATATTAATTAGTCATACATAAAATATTGGCCATGACAATATGAGTAGTTATGAATTACACAAAATATGAGTTATATACATGCATGCATAAAATATTGACCAACACAATATTAATTAGTCATACATAAAATATTGGCCATGACAATATGAGTAGTTATGAATTACACAAAATTATAGTTATATACATGCATGCATAAAATATTGACCAACACAATATTAATTAGTCATACATAAAATATTGGCCATGACAATATGAGTAGTTATGAATTACACAAAATATGAGTTATACATTGCAAATAAAGTTTTACATCATCGATTGAGAAGAGTGTTTCGCTTTCTTCTTGCTTTTCTTGCTCGTCGTTGAATAATTTAGCCCCGTGTCGTGACTTCTTCTTTTGAAGGGTCGACCTGACCTCGGTAGCGTGGTCCTGCTTCTTCTTGTGGTGTATGTTGTGTCTTCGTCCTCGGATTCTTCCATCATTGGGTCTCCGACTTGTCCTTCGAAGTCTTCCTCGTTGGCGACTCCATCCATTCCGACGATGGTCCTCTTGCCTCTCCTCACGATAACACGGCTAGGCCTGGATGGGTCGGTTATGAAGAAGCATTGGTGCACGTGTTCTGCCAGTACCCATGGCTCATTCTGCGCGGTGGCGTTCGTGGACTTTGATTTGTTGGCTTCGGGTAGAAACATGGTGGTGAAATACCGGTCTTCTTTTCTGACGCTCTTAGCCCATCTGATACGGAACATCGGCACTTTCTCCCCAGCGTAGCTAAGCTCCCAGATTTCCTCGATTCTTCCGTAGTATCTAGTCTTTACGTCACCCGTCCAGGAATCCATCGTTACCCCTGAGTTCTGGTAAACACTGTTCTTGTCTTTTTCTTCCGTGTAGAATGTGTACCCGTTGATATCGTACGCTTGGTAAGTCATGATGTTGGGCGCGGGGCCATGTGACAAGGCCAATACTAGTTTATCCTTGTCAGAATCCATTGGTGGGGGATTAGCATCAATGTGGTCTTTGAACCAGCGCGCAAAAGAGGAGTTGTGCTCTCTGTATATTTCTGCTTCCGTCATCATCGGCTTGCCACTGTTCTCTATCATGGTTTTGTGCTCTTTCAACCAAGGATCGATCAAGTCAATGTGTTGTAGCGCTACTAAGTTGGCCCTGTCAAAGTCGGAACTCCGACCAGACATGTGCACGTGCAGTTCCTTCCTTCCATTTTTGTGGCCTACTCCCTCGAACCTACGGAGGTACTTGTTTTGAGGCAAACCAACAGGGTCCTGTATGTACTTCCTCTTCATGCACAGCCAGGGCGGGAGGTTGTAGATCCATACAAACACGGGCCATGTGCTATGTGTGCTGCTCTGGTTTCCGAACGGATTGAATCCGTCCGTGCTCGCACCCAACCTGATGTTTCTGGGATCTGCCCCAAAACTTCCGAATTCATTGTCTAATGCTTTCCACTGGCTTGCATCCGAAGGGTGCGTCAGCACTGGGTGCTCAATCCGCTCTTTATCATTCAACACTGCCTCCTTTCTTTCTCGCGTGCCGCCGCATGAGCTTTGCTTCCTTGCGGTCCGCGTAGAACCGTTGAAGCCGGGGGGCGAGCGGGAAGTACCACACAACTTTCCGAGGAGCTTTCTTCTTCCCTTTCTTGTACCGTTCAGCTTCACACACAGGACATTTGGTCTTGTCCATGTGCTCCTTGCGATACATGATACAGTCGTTGATGCAGGCGTGATACTTTTCGTGGGGTAAGTCGAGAGGGCACGTGATTCTCTTGGCCTCGGCTAGACTACCAGGACACGTGTTCCCGGCAGGAAGGAGATCTTTCACGTATTCCAGGATGTCGTCGACGCTTGTGTCCGTCCATCCGTGTTTCGCCTTCATCTGCAGCACATCGAGAGCTACTCTCAAGCGAGACTCCCCCAACCCGCGACCTGAGTCGTACAACGGAGTATTCGAGTCTATCTCGAGTTGCTCAAGCTTTGATTTCCGCTTGGCGCCTTTCGTCTTTTCGAGAAGCAGATCTTGAAGATGAGGGTCCCGCACGACTGAAGCTAGCGGCACCTCTTCGTCGTCGTCAAGGTTATTGTCGTCGTCAAGGTTATTGTCGTCGTCAAGGTTATCGTCATGTGCGACAAACTCTTCATCGTCATCAGTATCATGATGCCCTCCTTCTTGCCGGCCATTTTTACCACCTGCCGCCGTCGCCCCATTGACCTCCGCGCCATCATCACTCATCCATTGAGTGTGTCCATGCATGAAACCATTAGTGAGCAGGTGCCCCTGCAACTTGCCTGAATACGGGTCAAACCATTTCCCTCGTTTGCATCTCCGGCACGGACACAATACCTCCGTGCGGTTATTTTCATACATGTCGATGATCGCGTGTTTCAGATATCTCATCACGATGCTTTCACTCATCTCGATAACCATTATCGCCTGCATGGTAAGATTACATAATTCATTAGAACCATGCATCCGTCGGTAGTTTTCACGGAAAATTTCGGCATGACCTTCCTACACGGTAGGACATAGGAGCGCCAGAAATGTGCCGAAACGGAAACTTGAAGAATCAACATTTCGGCGCAACGTTGGCAACTCATTTTCAACGCCAACACACACAAGCACAAGCACAACATATATATATGCCACACACGAGAGATTTTCTTCAAATGTCCAACATACATCGATTTCATTCCTTAATTTGTTCATTAATCACCTATTTGTTTGATATATTCGTCGATAAGATCGAGACGACGCGCCGCGACAATGGCGTATGGAAGCCGACTTTCTAGATCTAGATCTAGATTGAGCGGTCAATGCGGGATAGTAGATCTAGATCTACATAGGGGGATGTGGGAGATGCATGTAGGAAGGGAAGATTTGCTCAAAAATTTTGATTTTGTTTGGTCAAATTGGTGAAATTGGGGATAGAAATGGGCAAAAATGAGCTGGGTTGGGAGAAGGCTCGGGTTTGTGTGGAGAAGTGGAGTGTAGTGAGTGTGTGAGTGAGTGGGCTGGTTGGTGGCTGAAATAACTGCCAGGTTATTGCCGGCGCACCTGGACCATGGTGCGCCGGCAACATATACCCCTTTCGGCTATATCACAACCGGGCCAGGCCCAAGAATCATTGCCGGCGCACCGGCCCAGGGGTGCGCCGGCAATAGAAAACTTTCCACCGGCGCACCACTGGGCCGGTGCGCCGGCAATGATTCTTGGGCCTGGCCCGAATCGGCCCGGGCCATGCCAGGAAATAGCGCCGGCGAGCCTTTCCCCGAGGTGCGCCGGCAGTATCCCTTCATCGCCGGCGCGGCTGAAATGTGGTGCGCCGGCAATCCTTTCCACCGGCGCATGCACAAGGTGGTGCGCCGGCACAACTTGCCTCCACCTATAGGCTTTTCCCTAGTAGTGGTGGTGTCGTCGAAGACTCGTGGAAGGTGTTGGTCGATGGCAATCATGAAGTGGCTTGTGGCGGTGAAGCTCATGTGGTGACGTATGTCGATAACGGTCCTTGCCATGCCTAGATGATGGCTCATGCGACTTGGCATATTGCTTGCGGCGCCTTGTGAAGTTTGGAGAAGAGTGTCGACGACGCTCATGATGGGGACGCTCTTGATGCTCCATATGGTGTACTTGAAGTCGACGATCTTGTGCATAAGCACTCTCATGGTGGCGCCTTGTGGAGCTCGTAGACGAGTGTCGATGACGATCATGATGAGGACGCTCTTGATGATCCATATGATGGTGCCATCGTGGAGGTCCTCTATCCTCATATGTAGCTCCATTGGCCAAATAGGCGTTGCTC
Organism: Lolium perenne; assembly: GCF_019359855.2. Taxonomy (NCBI): domain Eukaryota; kingdom Viridiplantae; phylum Streptophyta; class Magnoliopsida; order Poales; family Poaceae; genus Lolium; species Lolium perenne. Next base: position 134,707,983 of record NC_067245.2, read on the forward strand.
AAGGTGGAGTCGAGGTGAGGTTCCGCCATGGTGTCGATGTCGTAGTCGTGGCATTGCTCCACCATGTCGTCGATGCTTGACGAGCCATTGTCGATGTAGAGCTCGTCGATGTCGTCCTCAAGGTGGTGCTCCACCATGTCGTCCATGCTTGAGGAGCCATTGTCGATGTAGAGCTCCTCGATGTCGGTCATGTCGGTGATGCTCGCGGAGCCATAGTCGGTGTCGAGCTCCACATGTTCCTCCACATCCGCGGTGCTTGAAGAGGTATCCTCCTCGAAGTGCTCCGTGTACTCCTCCGTATCCTCATCTTCGCTATCCATGTTAGCACGATGGTATGTATATGGTGTATGTTAGTGGAAGAACACTACCTCGCAATCTTACCGTGGTATGATAAGATCGGGGCGATCCAACAAGCCGAGGTCAAAGTCAATTGTATCGGGCACTCACACAAAGACACACGCAAAAGCTAGCAAATATGGTGGTAGGTGAGTGTGGTGGAAAGCCAAAAGACGAAATCCGAAATCAAGTTTGTTGTTAAGAGTGGTGGAAATCCAAAAAAATTCAAATGTCAAAGCGATGATCACTATAAACACGGAAAAGATGTGGAACACACACACGAGATGAACGGGGTTAGTGCGACCAAGGAATGAGTGGAAAAGTGTATGAAGCCCTTAAGCAAGGGTGCTCGGTGTCACACTAACACAAGAAGAGATCAAAGCTTTGGTTGCAAACGAAGAGACAACAAGATTCACACGTGGCCTCTCTTCTCTTATCTCTCTTTTGCTTAAAAGCTTATGACTCTTTTGTATATGGTGGCACTTGCACTCGTTTGTATCTTTGGTGGCACATGGACACTTTGTATGTATGGGCGTATGGATGTATGGATGTATGGTGCGACTCGCACTCTTTTTGTGTTTTTGGGGCTTTTTCACGCACTATGTTAGCGGTAGCCTCGCTTTTGCTATCTTGCCACATGAGTGTTTGCTTGGGTGCCTTACTCAACGCGACACACACACCTCACAATGCGGGGCCACGTGCAATGTCTCGCAACACTAGATAAGCAATGCTCGATAGGATAGATCGCAAAAGAAGAGGGGTTACAAGGGGAATGCAAGTTATACCTAGATGTTAGGCGGTGTCGGAACACACAACTTGCGATGAAGGCGGTGATGTCAAGAGTACGTTTGCAAGTCCGGGGTGCCGAGGATGTCGTCGCTTGCTTCGGAGCTGCGGGTTAGTGTCACAAACAAGGCACTCAAACCGGAACAAGCAAACACAAGTTAGCGGAAGAAAACGGTCAAAGTAGCTTGGCGGTGGTGGCGGTGGTAGGCCGGTGGTGGTGGTGTCGATGCTCTTGCGGATGCGGCGGTGTTCGTTGGGGCCGCGGTGGTGTTTGCCGGTGGTTGGGGATGATGGCGGTGCTTGCCGGCGGAGGAGAGGAGTGGCGGTGGTCGGCGGTGGAGGTGGAAGGGTGGCGCCCGGTCCAGGGGCCGGTTGGACCGGACCTGGGACCGGCCTGGCCGGTCACACGGCCGGTCGACCGGGTTCTGGGCTGGCCCGGCCGGTCTGCAGCCCGGTTGACCGGATTTCTCAACCGGGATGCAGTTTCTCTCTCCTGTTCTTCACGAAAATCGACCAAATTGACCAAAACGGAGGGGAAACGATGGAATTGGGGGCTAAAAGTTGGGGAGATAGTAGATCAAGCACTCCAACACCAAATCCATGGACCAAAACCAATCAAAACGCAACCAAATCACAGATCGGTCAAGAGGCAATTTAGGGCTATTTTTGGGGATTTTTGGGGAAAAATTTTAGAGACGAAATTGGATGGGTGGAGGGTCAAATCCGCGGAAACCAAAGGCTGCTGATACCATATGATGAGGTCTAAGACCCCGTGTGTGGCCCGATCTTGCGGTTGACCCGAAATCCAAAGGAGGGAGAGAGGGAGAGCGCGAAGAACACGAAGAACACGATGAACACGATGAACTCACGCACGCACACCAACCCGATACAATCGATACTTACCCCGTGGCTCGATGGACCACGCCAATAGAATCAACCCGGAAGAGACACGCGGTAGAATTCCGAGCGGAGAGATTGGTGAGGGAGATGAATCTAGGAGTGGGAGAGAGAGTGGGTAGCACTAGAATCTCACACACCAAATCCAATCATCCAACATAGGTAGCCTTGATACAAAGGGGATGAAACCCCAGGGAGACAAAGCTCATCTTCATGTTTAAGCTATCATCTTGTCTAAAGAGGTAAGGGGGCGACCTGGGGGCTTATATAGGCATACAAGGCAGCATGGGTCGAAAAGGTACAAGTTGGTGGGTCAAACCCGACGAATCCGGTCACAGGGCCGGTCTGACCGGGCCTGGGACCGGCCCATCCGGTTCACAACCGGATTACGGACCGGCGGTGACCGGGCGAGGCTTCGGAGCCCGGGATTGCGTCCGGATGGCACCGGTGCCGTCGTTCGGTCGAAACCGGCCGGGCCGGTCAAGGGGCCGGTCAACCGGGCCTGTGACCGGGTGGGCCGGTCAGGGGGCCGGTCAACCGGGCCTGTGACCGGCCGGCCTCCCTCCTCCCGCTTCTTCTTCCTCTTCCTTCCTTCTTCCTTCATTCTTCCTTCCTTCTTCTTCTTCTTCCTTCTTCCTTGCACCATGATGAATGGCTCCTCTTCCCTTCCCTCGCTTCCTTGCACCATGGGTGTTCCTCCTCTCCGGTCCTCGATGACTCTTGTACCTAATGACATATAACATGCCGACATGAGGTAGCATTCCATTCAAGGTATCTACGAGGTCGAGTATCGAGAGGAAGGAGTTCACCTTGACGCGTGTAGCGTGGGTTAGGGTTGAAGGTCCACTTGGGGGACTCTTTGGCCATGGTGTAGCGTCGACGATAGGCGGGGCTGCACTTGATGGTCTTGGTGTAGCGACGTCGGTGACCGGGGCTACATCACCTTGAGTGCCCATGAGAGGTAAGCTTCGGCGTCGTCTTCACCTTTGAACTTGGGCATGTTGAACTTGAGCTTGCCATACATGTTCTCTTCATCCTCCAAGTTTCTTCTACGAGGAGGGGCGCCGTCATCTCTTGCGGCTAGAGGTGGAATAGGAGGTCTTCTACGGCCAACCATAGCATTGGGTTGGCGTTGGAGGTGCACACTTGCTTCACTTGCTTCACGGTGAGGATGTGGTTGAAGATCTTGTCGCGGTTGAGGACGATGCTCAATGTTGGGTCTCTCATCTTGATCATGGTGTAGCTCTCCTCGACCACGTTGGTCATGGCGAGGGTGGCGAGGAAGATCTCGCCGAGGTGGATCTTGAGGATCTTGGTCTTGGGGATGGCCATCACGCCCATGGTGGGCATGGCTATCCGCTTGGTGACGATCTTGGTGAGGGACTCGGTCTTGTGGAGGACGCTCATGTGGACGAGCATGGCGATGTATTTCTCCACGCCTAGAGTTGGAGCGGGAGTCTTCATGACGAACATGTGAGCGATGAGGTCGATGATGGTCTTCATGCCTTGAAGAGGAGCTTGAGGACGAAAGGCCACCATGAGAGTAATAGTCTTGTGGCGAGCTTGATGAAGAGGAAGTAGAGCGGTGTCGACGATGACGACCCAAGTTGGTGATGGCGCGCTCGAGGCTATCCATGCGCCGCTCCATGTTGGCATCATTTGATGTAGCCCCGGTCACCGACGTCGCTACACCAAGACCAACAAGTCCCCCAAGTGGACCGATGACACGAGCCCGAGTCAAAGCGCTACATGATGAGGTGAACTCGCTCCTCACCACCCTTGATCTTGGTACACCTTTGGATGGATTGCTACCTCATGCCGACGTGTTATGTGTCATTAGGTACAAGGAGCATCAAGGTCACCAAGAGGAGGATACGCCATGGTCAAAGGGAGGAGAGGAGCAGCTGGACAAGAAGATGGACACGAAGATGGACATGGAGCTGGACAGGAAGTCGCCCGAAGAGCGCAAGGAAGAGAAGACGGACGGCCGGTCCAGAACCCGGTCAGACCGGCTCCCTGACCGGATCACCCGGTCCACAGCCCGGTCTGACCGGCCTCCTGACCGGACCGCCCGGTCAGCAACCGGGATTTGCGCTCGTGACATCCGGGCGCCATCCAGGGGACTTGGAGCCTCGTCCGGTCGCCGCCCGGTCCCAGGCCCGGTCTGAAACCGGACTGCCCGGTCACAGGCCCGGTCTGACCGGCCCCCTGACCGGCCTGCACGACTTAAGTTATCTTTTCGGCCCGAACTTACCTTTTCGGCCTGTGACGCCTTGTAAGACTATAAATACCCCCAGGACGCCCCTTTAGCTCTTTAGACTTGTTTTGAACTCAAACCTAACTTTGAGCTTAGTCTCCCTTGGGTATCATCCCTCTGTAATCAAGGCACCTTGGTTGTTGATTTGGAACTTGTTGAGTGAGATTCTAGTACAAGATACTCTCTCTCCCTCACCAAGCTCTTCTTCTCCAATCCCAATCTCTCCCCGGGGAATTCTACCGCGTGTCTCTTCCTCGGAGATTCTATTGGCGTGGTCCATCGAGCCACGGAGGTAAGCATCGGGTGTATCGGGTTGTGTGTGTGCGTGAGTCTCGGAGTTCCTCGTGTTCATCGCCGTGTTCTTCGTGTTCCTCGCGTTTTCCCATCTTCCCCCTTGGTTTCGAAGTCAATCCGCGAGATCGGGCCACACACGGGGTCTTAGACCTCATCATATGGTATCAGAAGCTCTTGGTTACCGCGGATTTGACCTCCCACCCACCCGATTTCGTTCCTAGAAAATTTTACAAAAAATCCCCAAAAATAGCCCCAAAGTGCCTCTTGACCGATCTGTGATTTGGTTGCGTTTTGAGTGGTTTTGGTCCGTGGATCTGGTGTTGTTGTGCTTGATCTACTATTTCCCCAACTTTTAGCCTCCAATTCCATCGTTTCCCCTCGATTTGGTCGATTTGGCTTGGTTTTCGTGAAGAACAGGAGAGAGAAATCGTGCGATCCGGTTGAGCACCGGTCAACCGGGCTACAGACCGGCCGGTCCGGTCCAGAAGCCGGTCGACCGGCCATACAACCGGCCGGGCCGGTCCACAACCCGGTCCAACCGGGCCTCCGACCGGGCGACGCAACGCCACTCCTTCGACCTCGTCTTCCGGCGATCTCCACCACCACCACCACCACCACCACCATCATCGCAGGTATAACTTGCAGGTCACCTTGTAACCCCTCTTCCTTTTGCGATCTATCCCATCGAGCATTGCTTGTTTAGTGTTGCGAGACATTGCACGTGGCCCCGCATTGTGAGGTGTGTGTGTCGCGTTGAGTAAGGCACCCAAGCAAACACTCGTGTGGCAAGATAGCAAAAGCAAGGCTAACGCTAACATAGTGCGTCAAAAAGCCCCAAAAACACAAAAAGAGTGCGAGTAGCACCATACATCCATACATCCATACATCCATACGCCCATACATACAAAGTGTCCACGTGCCACCAAAGATACAAACGAGTGCAAGTGCCGCCATATACAAACGAGAAAAAGCTTTTAAGCAAAGAGAGATAGGAGAAGAGAGGCCACGTGTGAATCTTGTTGTCTCTTCCTTTGCAACCAAAGCTTTGGCTCTCCTTGTGTTAGTGTGACACCGAGCACTTATACATACACTTTTCCGCTCACTTTTGGTTGCACTAACCCCGCTTATCTCGTGTGTGTGTTCCACAACTTTTTCCGTGTTTATAGTGATCTTCACATTGACATTTGGATTTTTGGACTTTACCCACTTTTAACAACATACTCGATCTTGGATTTGTCTTTTAGCTTTCCACAACACTCGCCTAACACCATATTTGCTAGCTTTTGCGTGTGGTTTTGCGTGTGTTCCCGATACACTTGATCTTGCTTTCGGTTTGGTGGATTGCCTCAATACTATCTTACCTTGGTAAGAGTGCGAGGTAGTCTCCTTCCACTAACATACACAACATAGTTCTTGTCTTTCCATCATGGATAGGAACGGAGATACCAATAGGGATGAAGAGATCCTTCGCAACACCGAGAGGTTGGCTACTCAACACAACCTATGGACGCAACGACAAGAGTTCAAGGAGCAACTCTCCCTCTTCGAGACGCGCATCGATGAGCAATACGATGAAGTGGCTCACAACTTCTCCACCGTGAACCACGACTTGGCCCTTCTTCGTGAAGCTACGGACAACTTGAATGGCCAAATGGCGGCCAATGATGCCAACATGGAGCGGCGCATGGATAGCCTCGAGCGCGCCATCACCAACTTGGGTCGCCATCATCGACACCGCTCTACTTCCTCTTCATCAAGCTCTTCCTCAAGGCATGAAGACCATTACTCTCATGGTGGCCTGTCGTCCCCAAGCTCTTCTTCAAGGCGTGAAGACCATCATCGACCTCATCGCTCACATGCTCGTCATGAAGACTCCCGCTCCAACTCTAGGCGTGGAGAAATACATCGCCATGCGCGTCCACATGAGCGTCCTCCACAAGCTCAAGACCTTCCACAAGATCATCACCAAGCGGATCGCCATGCCCACCATGGGCGTGATGGCCATCCCCAAGACCAAGATCCTCAAGATCCACCTCGGCGAGATCTTCGTCGCCACCCTCGCCATGACCAACGTGGACGAGGAGAGCTTCACCATGATCAAGATGAGAGACCCAACATTGAGCATCGTCCTCAACCGCGACAAGATCTTCAACCACATCCTCACCGTGAACCAAGTGAAGCAAGTGTTCAACTCCAACGCCAACCCAATGCTATGGTTGGCCGTAGAAGACCTCCTATTCCACCTCTAGCCGCAAGAGATGAAGGCGCCCCTCCTCGTAGAAGAACCTTGGAGGATGAAGAGAACATGTTTGGAAGACTAAAGTTCACCATGCCAAAGTTCAAGGGAGAAGAAGATGCCGAGGCCTACCTCTCATGGGCACTCAAGGTGGACAAGATCTTCCGCATCCACAACTACTCCGGTGCCAAGAAGGTGGCTATGGCGTCTCTCGAGTTTGAAGACTACGCCAACACTTGGTGGGAGCAAGTACTCACTCTTCGAGAAGAAAAGGGTGAACCTCCTATTGACACTTGGGAAGATATGAAGAAGGAGATGCATGCTCGCTTGTCCCCGCACACTACATGACCGACCTCTTCAACAAGCTCCAAAAGTTGAAGCAAGGCACCAAGACCGTTGAGGAGTTCTACAAGGAGATGGAGCTCACTATGATGCGAGCCAACATCCAAGAGTCCGAGGAACAAACCATTGCCCGCTTCTTCAATGGCCTTAATTATCCTATCAAGAGGATTGTCGAGTTCCAACCCTACTCCAACATGGTTGAGTTAGTCCACCAAGCATCGAAGGCCGAGCGCCAAGTGATTGAGGACATCAAGTACTCCAAGGCCAAGTCCTATTTCTCCTCCAAGCTCGCTACATCGACTCCTCCTACTACATCAACTCCTTATGCTACAAGTGCCAAGGCCGACGCATCCTCTACACCTTCCAAGAAGCCGACTATCCAAAGTCGCATGAAGCAAACGGTCTCCTCCACCGCCTCCTCTAAGGCATCCACGGGACCCTCTAGTGTCACTTGCTTCAAGTGTGGCACCCAAGGTCACAAATCGTTTGAGTGCAAGAACACCAAGGTCATGATCACTATGGAGAATGGTGACATCGAGACTCTTGATGAGGATGAATATGAAGCCCTTGTGCAAGCCGCCGTGGAAAGTGAAGAAGCTTATGAGCAAGAAAGTGGAGAAGATCCTCTCTTATGTGAACATGACCCAAGTCCCTCACTTGTGGTCACAAGGGTGCTAACCACACAACCTCATGATATGGAAGAACAACGGTGCAACATCTTCCAAACCCGTGCCGGAATTGGTGGCAAGTCGATCAAGGTCATCATAGATGGTGGAAGTTGCCATAACCTTGCAAGCACCGAGTTGTGTGAGAAGCTCCACCTCACTCTCCGCAAGCATCCTCACCCCTACCATATCCAATGGTTGAGTGACAAGGGCAACGTCAAGATACAACATACCGTCACCGTCAACTTCAAGATCGGCCCTTATGAGGACACCATCGAGTGTGACGTGGTGCCCATGACGGTGTGCCACATGTTGCTTGGCCGCCCTTGGCAATATGACAAGAAGGCTATACATGATGGACTCTCCAACACATACACCTTCAAGGTCAACGACAAGAAGTTCGAGTTGCGCCCGATGACTCCTAGCCAAATCATCGCGGATAATGCGAAGGCTTTAGCGAGGGCACAACTCCGCACCCACCATAGTGAGATGAGAGGAGAGGGAGCGACCCACCACAAAGAGAGTGAGCGCCACAAGCCATACATGAGTGAGCCCAAGAGTGTCCTTCTAGCCACCAAGAGTGAGTGGAGAGAGCTCCAAGAGAACCCATCCACCATATTGCACTATGTGCTCATATGCAAGGGACCCGCGTCGGAGACTAACGACTTAACCAACATTCCTCCGTCTTTGTTGTCTCTTTTGCAGGAATTTCGAGACGTCTTCCCCGACGAGCTCCCTCATGGACTACCACCACTCCGAGGCATAGAACACCGCATCGACCTCATACCCGGCGCTCCGCTCCCAAACCGTGCCGCTTACCGCACCAACCCCGAAGAGACCAAGGAGATCAACCGCCAAATCCAAGATCTCCTCGCCAAAGGGTACGTCCGAGAAAGCCTTAGCCCTTGTGCGGTTCCCGTGATTCTTGTGCCTAAACCGGATGAGACGCAACGGATGTGTATGGATTGTCGCCCCATCAATGCCATTACCGTCCGTTACCGCCATCCCATTCCGCGTTTAGATGATATGCTTGATGAACTTAGTGGTGCCACGATTTTCTCTAAAATCGATTTGCGTAGTGGTTACCATCAAATCCGCATGGCTATTGGTGATGAATGGAAAACGGCATTCAAGACCAAACTTGGTCTCTATGAATGGCTCGTTATGCCTTTCGGTCTTTCCAATGCTCCTTCTACTTTCATGCGCCTCATGAATCACATCTTGCGTCCTCTCATTGGCAAGAGCGTGGTTGTCTACTTCGATGATATTCTTGTTTATAGCAAAAACCTCGAGGACCATGTGCAACATGTGAGAGAAGTCTTGTGCATCTTGCGCCATGAAAAGCTTTATGCTAACCTCCCCAAGTGCACATTTGCTCAAAACAAATTGGTTTTCCTTGGTTTTGTGGTTTCCGCTAATGGGATTGAAGTTGATTCTTCCAAGGTGGAGGCCATCCATAATTGGCCTACCCCTACAAATGTTGGCCAAGTCCGAAGCTTCCATGGACTTGCCGGGTTTTACCGCCGCTTTGTCAAAGACTTTAGCACCATTGCTTGCCCTTTGAATGAGCTTACCAAAAAGAATGTTCCGTTTGTTTGGGGCAAGGCCCAACAAAATGCTTTTGATGAGTTGAAGAAACGCCTTACCGAAGCTCCACTTCTTGTTCTTCCAAATTTTGCCAAAACTTTTGAGATTGAGTGTGATGCAAGTGGGCTTGGTATCGGTGGTGTTCTTATGCAAGAGGGCAAACCCGTGGCATACTATAGCGAGAAGTTAGATGGCGCACGCCTCAACTATCCTATATATGACAAGGAGCTCTACGCTTTGGTTCGTGTTCTTGAAGTTTGGCAACACTGTCTTTGGCCAAAAGAGTTTATCATTCATTCCGACCATGAGTCCTTGAAATATTTGAAAAGCCAACACAACTTGAACAAACGACATGCAAAATGGGTCGAGTTCATTGAGTCCTTCCCATATGTGATCAAATACAAGAAGGGCAAGGACAATGTTGTGGCGGATGCTCTTTCCCGCAAAAACACCCTTTTGCTAACTCGTTTGGATTTTCATGTTTTGGGACTTGAGGAGATCAAAGAACTCTATCCTTCCGATTCTTTCTTTGCACCCATTTTTGAGAAGTGCTCCGTTGAGCGAGGAGTGGATGATTTCTATTTGCATGATGGCTATTTGTTCAAAGCTAACAAGATTTGCATTCCCGAGTCTTCGCTTCGAAAATTGCTTTTGCAAGAGTCTCATGGAGGCGGTCTTATGGGCCACTTTGGCCGTGACAAGACATATGCCATGCTCTCAACCCACTACTATTGGCCAAAGATGAAGCGAGATGTGGAGCGCCTTTGCCGTCGGTGCACAACATGCTTACAAGCTAAGTCTACCTCCAACCCTTATGGTCTTTACATGCCATTGCCTATTCCTTATGCACCATGGACCGATATTAGCATGGATTTCGTCCTAGGCTTGCCTCGTACTAAGCATGGTCATGATTCCATATTTGTTGTAGTGGATAGATTCTCTAAGATGGCTCATTTCATACCTTGCCATAAGAGCGACGATGCTTCACACATTGCTTCATTGTTTTTCAGGAAATTGTCCGCCTACATGGAGTACCGCAAACCATTGTGTCGGATCGAGACGTCAAGTTCATGAGTTATCTTTGGAAGTCGCTCATGGCAAAGTTTGGAGTGAAGCTTCTATTCTCATCATCATCGCACCCGCAAACGGACGGCCAAACGGAAGTGGTCAATCGAAGCCTCTCCACCCTCCTACGTGTTCTCGTGAAGAAAAACTTGAAGTCATGGGAGGAGTGCCTCCCTCACGCCGAGTTCGCCTACAACCGCGCCAAGCACAAGACTACATCACGAAGCCCCTTCATGGTCGTCTATGGCTTCGAGCCTTACACGGCACTCGACATACTTCCGCTTCCCCTCCACGAGCGCATCAACATGGACTTCGACAAGCGCGCCGCCGCTGTCAAGAAACTACATGAAGAGACAAGGGCAACCATACAAGCACATGTTCTTCGTCAAGCCAACCACATCAACGCCAAGAAGAAGGCAAGGATATTCGAAGAAGGAGACCTCGTTTGGATCCACTCTCCGAAGGAACGGTTCCCCCATGAGCGCAACTCCAAGCTCAAGCCAAGAGGAGATGGCCCCTTCAAGGTCCTCAAACGCATCAACGACAACGCTTACGTCATCGACATACCAACATCCAAGTACTTGGTGAGCAACACGTTCAACGTCTCGGACTTGTCACCCTATCATGGAGATGAGGAAGTGCAAGAGTCGAGGACGACTCTTTCCCAAGGGGGGGAGATGATGTAGCCCCGGTCACCGACGTCGCTACACCAAGACCAACAAGTCCCCCAAGTGGACCGATGACAAGAGCCCGAGTCAAAGCGCTACATGATGAGGTGAACTCGCTCCTCACCACCCTTGATCTTGGTACACCTTTGGATGGATTGCTACCTCATGCCGACGTGTTATGTGTCATTAGGTACAAGGAGCATCAAGGTCACCAAGAGGAGGATACGCCATGGTCAAAGGGAGGAGAGGAGCAGCTGGACAAGAAGATGGACACGAAGATGGACATGGAGCTGGACAGGAAGTCGCCCGAAGAGCGCAAGGAAGAGAAGACGGACGGCCGGGTCCGTAACCCGGTCAGACCGGCTCCCCGACCGGGTCACCCGGTCCCACGCCCCGGTCTGACCGGCCTCTCGACCGGACCGCCCGGTCAGCAACCGGGATTTGCGCTCGTGACATCCGGCGCCATCCAGGGGACTTGGAGCCTCGTCCGGTCGCCGCCGGTCCTGTGCCCGGTCTGAAACCGGACTGCCCGGTCACAGGCCCGGTCTGACCGGCCCCCTGACCGGCCTGCACGACTTAAGTTATCTTTTCGGCCCGAACTTACCTTTTCGGCCTGTGACGCCTTGTAAGACTATAAATACCCCCAGGACGCCCCTTTAGCTCTTTAGACTTGTTTTGAACTCAAACCTAACTTTGAGCTTAGTCTCCCTTGGGTATCATCCCTCTGTAATCAAGGCACCTTGGTTGTTGATTTGGAACTTGTTGAGTGAGATTCTAGTACAAGATACTCTCTCTCCCTCACCAAGCTCTTCTTCTCCAATCCCAATCTCTCCCCGGGGAATTCTACCGCGTGTCTCTTCCTCGGAGATTCTATTGGCGTGGTCCATCGAGCCACGGAGGTAAGCATCGGGTGTATCGGGTTGTGTGTGTGCGTGAGTCTCGGAGTTCCTCGTGTTCATCGCCGTGTTCTTCGTGTTCCTCGCGTTTTCCCATCTTCCCCCTTGGTTTCGAAGTCAATCCGCGAGATCGGGCCACACACGGGGTCTTAGACCTCATCATCATTGGCCGCCATTTGGCCATTCAAGTTGTCCGTAGCTTCACGAAGAAGAGCCAAGTCTTGGTTCACGGCGGAGAAGTTGTGAGCCACCTCATCGTATTGCTCATCGATGCGGGTCTCGAAGAGGGTGAGTTGCTCCTTGAACTCTTGTCGTTGCGTCCATAGGTTGTGTTGAGTAGCCAACCTCTCGGTGTTGCGGAGGATCTCTTCATCCCTATTTGTATCTCCGTTCCTATCCATGATGCAAAGACAAGAACTATGTTGTGTATGTTAGTGGAAGGAGACTACCTCGCACTCTTACCAAGGTAAGATAGTATTGAGGCAATCCACCAAACCGAAAGCAAGATCAAGTGTATCGGGAACACACGCAAAACCACACGCAAAAGCTAGCAAATATGGTGTTAGGCGAGTGTTGTGGAAAGCCAAAAGACAAATCCAAGATCGAGTATGTTGTTAAAAGTGGGTAAAGTCCAAAAATCCAAATGTCAATGTGAAGATCACTATAAACACGGAAAAAGATGTGGAACACACACACGAGATAAGCGGGGTTAGTGCAACCAAAAGTGAGCGGAAAAGTGTATGTATAAGTGCTCGGTGTCACACTAACACAAGGAGAGCCAAAGCTTTGGTTGCAAAGGAAGAGACAACAAGATTCACACGTGGCCTCTCTTCTCCTATCTCTCTTTGCTTAAAAGCTTTTTCTCTTTTGTATACGGTGGCACTTGCACTCGTTTGTATGTATGGGCGTATGGATGTATGGATGTATGGATGTATGGTGCTACTCGCACTCATTTTGTGTTTTTGGGGCTTTTTGACGCACTATGCTAGCGTTAGCCTCGCTTTTGCTATCTTGCCACACGAGTGTTTGCTTGGGTGCCTTACTCAACGCGACACACACACCTCACAATGCGGGGCCACGTGCAATGTCTCGCAACACTAGACAAGCAATGCTCGATGGGATAGATCGCAAAAGGAAGAGGGGTTACAAGGTTGAAGCTGCAAGTTATACCTGCGATGGTGGTGGTGGTGGTGGTGGTGGTGGAGATCGCCGGATGTCGAGGTCGAAGGAGGGGGCGTTGCTGCGCCCGGTCTGTGGCCCGGTTGGACCGGCTGCTGGACCGGCCCGGCCGGTTGTGTGGCCGGTCGACCGGATTCTGGACCGGACCGGCCGATCCAGAGTCTGCTGACCGGTGCTCAACCGGATCGCGCGATTTCTCTCTCTTGTTCTTCACGAAAACCAAGCCAAATCGACCAAATCGAAGGGAAACGATGGAATTGGAGGCTAAAAGTTGGGGAAATAGTAGATCAAGCACAACAACACCAGATCCACGGACCAAAACCACTCAAAACGCAACCAAATCACAGATCGGTCAAGAGGCACTTTGGGGCTATTTTTGGGGATTTTTTGGAAAATTTTCTAGGGACGAAATCGAGTGGGTAGAAGGTCAAATCCGCGGTAACCAAGAGCTGCTGATACCATATGATGAGGTCTAAGACCCCGTGTGTGGCCCGATCTCGCGGATTGACTTCGAAACCAAGAGGGGAGATGGGAAAACGCGAGGAACACGAAGAACGCGACGAACACGAGGAACTCCGAGACTCACGCACGCACACCAACCCGATACACCCGATACTTACCCCCGTGGCTCGATGGACCACGCCAATAGAATCACCCGGAAGAGGCACGCGGCAGAATTCCCGGTGAGAGATTGGTGTTGGAGAAAAAGAGATTGGTGAGGGAGAGAGAGTAGCTTGTACTAGAATCTCACTCAACAATATCCCAATCAACAACAAGGATGGCCTTGATTACAGAGGGATGATACCCAAGGGAGACTAAGCTCAAAGTTAGGTTTGAGTTCAAAACAAGTCTAAAGAGGTCTAGGGGCGTCCTGGGGGTATATATAGTCTTACAAGGCGTCATGGGCCGAAAAGGTACAAGTGAAACGGTTCGGGCCGAAATAAGTGACTTATGTTGTGCAGGCCGGTCAGGGGGCCGGTCAGACCGGGCCTGTGACCGGGCAGGCCGGTTTCAGACCGGGCCTGTGACCGGGCGGCGACCGGACGAGGCTCCAAGTCCCCTGGATGGCGTCCGGATGTCACGAGCGCAAATCCCGGTTTCTGACCGGGCGGCCCGGTCAGGAGGCCGGTCAGACCGGGCTGTGGACCGGGTGATCCGGTCAGGAGGCCGGTCTGACCGGGTTCTGGACCGGCCGTCCATCTTCTCTTCCTTGCGCTCTTCGGGCGACTTCCTGTCCAGCTCCATGTCCATCTTCGTGTCCACCTTCTTGTCCAGCTGCTCCTCTCCTCCCTTTGACCATGGCGTATCCTCCTCTTGGTGACCTTGATGCTCCTTGTACCTAATGACACATAACACGTCGGCATGAGGTAGCAATCCATCCAAAGGGGTACCAAGATCAAGGGTGGTGAGGAGCGAGTTCACCTCATCATGTAGCGCTTTGACTCGGGCTCGTGTCATCGGTCCACTTGGGGGACTTGTTGGTCTTGGTGTAGCGACGTCGGTGACCGGGGCTACATCATTCTTTGCTTTGCCTATTGTGTGTGTAGGTACAAGAATGCCAATGTCAACCTCGATTGAGCACGAGTTGACAAAGAGAGCTCTAGAGAGCATAATACAAGTGAGTTCAAGATCGAACCCGGCTCTAATACCTTTCCCATGCTTTGCATTGAATGTGACGAACAATTTCTCTTTCTCTTGGTTCTTTTGCAAGCATGATGATGTGATTCTTACCGTTGGTGTTGCCTCAAACAAGTTGACCAATTGCTCTTTCTTTTGGTTTGTTGGCACGCACGGTTGTGTAATTGTTGTTTTTGGTGAACGTTTTGGAAGATATGTTGTGTGTTGCACCAAATATGAGGACCAATTTCTCTTTCCAATGGTTTGTGTGCACACATGTTGATGATATTTTGGACACTCTTCCGTATGTGTTTTTGCCAAATTCTCCACTTGTTGCTTCAAGGATGTTGCACAATTTCTCTTTCCGATGCCTTGAGAGAAACAATGAAAATGAGTTTCTACATGAGATGGACACCACGGTCGTCTCACAATTGGGAGTTTTTGTGTTTCCACATTTGGAAGATGTTCATATGGAGTTCTTACACATTAACCTTGCACATGCATTATTCTTGATCAATTTGTGTTGTGCTAACGGTGTTGTGAACATGAATGGACATGTCGTCGATGATATGCCCCTCTATCACACACACATATATACTTTGCTTGGTCTTTGTTGTGTGAAGGTAAACGTGACTTGAGAATGAGCGTCAACGAATGGGTTCAACCCCATACATCTACTACCCAAGATCTCTCAATGAGAGCACACCGACATTATGCTAAGGTGACCTCCTTCTACTTGCGCTCTCTTGCTAAACACGTGGAACATTGGCTATGCTTTGAGTGTTGCTTGGCTTTTCTTGTGCTATTGATAGGGCTCTTGACAAGTGAAGTGACATTCAAGCGTTGGTGTCATCTACCTCCTCTACACATTCATGAAGATTTATCGTCGAGGACGACTCTTTTTCAAGTGGGGGGAGATGATACGGGGCGACCTTCGGTCTTCACCGCATCATGTGCTTCATCGCCAAGATGGCACGCTAAGGTGAATCTTCTCCTTTAAGCGTGCCTCGAATCGCCTATTTGGGACGATATACTACTTCATACCCCATCATATCTTGATGATAGGAACTCGACGACAAGTACGGGGAGAAGAGAGGATGCCAAGGAGACCCGAGGACGCAAGGCCGATGTCACGGAAGCATGGAAGAGAAGGAGAAAGAGGAGCTGGATGCTCCAGGCCGGAACTTCCGCCCACCACCGCCGGAACTTCCGCCCAGATTCCATCCAAGACTGAAGATGCTCGCACTGAAGAACTGCGACCGGAACTTCCGCCCCTCATGGCCGGAACTTCCGCCCCCGACCGGAACTTCCGCCCTCAGGGACCGGAACTTCCGCCCTATCGAGCCTCAGCCAGATCTCAGCCCCTTTTGGCTTGTAACTTACCCCTTCATCCCCTTGCCTATAAATAGACACCTACCCCCACCTTCATGAGGGAGAGATGATGTTTAGATGAATTGGCTTATGCCTCTATTGTCCCTTTGTGGATTTGGGAAACCCCCACCTTAGGTGTGATCATCTATTGTACCCCTCCTAATCCGGATCTTTTCCATTCTAGTAATTCTATCAATTGAGAATCTCTTGCTTTGCAACTCTATTCTTAGTTGGTCTTTTACTCTTTGGACTTCTATTTGGATTTGTCGATCTTTTGCAAGAGATTCTACCTTTGGTCTTTCTCTCGCAATTCTATCGGTTGGTGGTTCGGGCCAACGAGGATAACCGATTTGTGTGTGTGCGTGTGTTTGTATCGTGTTCTTCGCGTTCATCCACTTTCCCCGCGAATCCCCCTCCGCAATCACACTCACCCGGGTCAAACCGTGAAGATTGGGCACACCCTCGGGCTTAGCCCGCATCAGTCCTTCAGGATCCTTCGGTTGTCCCTCTCACAAAAAAAAATCTCTCATTCTCGGCCTCGCTCGACTCGCTCGCTCGCTCGCACCTCCTGCTCACTGACAAACCACCCGCACAATCCAACATCATCGCCCGAAAAAGGGGAGACACCATAATGCTCTCCCTCCTTCTTCTCTCCTTCCGAGTTTCACTCGACGGGCAAACCCATATGTGCTGCATAGTAGAGTAATAATAAAAAGGTACGTAGAAAAATCGACCTACGAATCTATAATTAAATAGGTTAAACTAGGGTTTTGCCCAGTACTACAGATCAAGGTTCAAAAAAATCCAACTACGGGGTTCGAACAACCCCATTTCTAATCAAAGAATTTTTTCGACGTCATCCAAATGGCCTCAAACTATAGCATGGGCGGATCCAGACTATAGCCAAGGGGGGCAGCCGCCCCCATGATACGTCTCCGACGTATCGATAATTTCTTATGTTCCATGCCACATTATTGATGTTATCTACATGTTTTATGCACACTTTATGTCATATTCGTGCATTTTCTGGAACTAACCTATTAACAAGATGCCGAAGTGCCAGTTGCTTTTTTTCTGCTTTTGGTTTCAGAAATCCTAGTAAGGAAATATTCTCGGAATTGGACGAAATCAACGCCCAGGGGCCTATTTTGCCACGAAGCTTCCAAGTCCGAAGACGAAACGAAGTGGGGCCACAGTGGTGCCCAAACCCTAGGCGGCGCGGCCCCCCCGGCCGCGCCGGCCTATGGTGTGGGGCCCCGTGCCCCCTCCCCGACTTGCCCTTCCGCCTACTTAAAGCCTCCGTGACGAAACCCCCGGGCATCGAGAGCCACGATACGGAAAACCTTCCAGAGACGCCGCCGCCGCCGATCCCATCTCGGGGGATCCAGGAGATCGCCTCCGGCACCCTGCCGGAGAGGGGAATCATCTCCCGGAGGACTCTACGGCGCCATGGTCGCCTCCGGTGTGATGTGTGAGTAGTCTACCCCTGGACTATGGGTCCATAGCAGTAGCTAGATGGTTGTCTTCTCCCCATTGTGCTATCATTGTCGGATCTTGTGAGCTGCCTAACATGATCAAGATCATCTATCTGTAATTCTATATGTTGCGTTTGTTGGGATCCGATGAATAGAGAATACTTGTTATGTTGATTATCAAAGTTATATCTATGTGTTGTTTATGATCTTGCATGCTCTCCGTTACTAGTAGATGCTCTGGCCAAGTAGATGCTTGTAACTCCAAGCGGGAGTATTTATGCTCGATAGTGGGTTCATGCCTGCATTGACACCTGGGCCTGGGACAGAAAGTTCTAAGGGTGTGTGGTGCTGTTGCCTCTAGGGATACAACATTGCTGGTATGTCTAAGGATGTAGTTGTTGATTACATTACGCACCATACTTAATGCAATTGTCTGTTGCTTTGCAACTTAATACTGGAGGGGGTTCGGATGATAACCTGAAGGTGGACTTTTTAGGCATAGATGCAGTTGGATGGCGGTCTATGTACTTTGTCGTAATGCCCAATTAAATCTCACTATACTCATCATGATATGTATGTGCATGGTCATGCCCTCTTTATTTGTCAATTGCCCAACCGTAATTTGTTCACCCAACATGCTGTTTGTCTTATGGGAGAGACACCTCTAGTGAACTGTGGACCCCGGTCCAATTCTCTTTACTGAAATACAATCTACTGCAATACTTGTTCTACTGTTTTCTGCAAACAATCATCTTCCACAAAATACGGTTAATCCTTTGTTACAGCAAGCCGGTGAGATTGACAACCTCACTGTTTCATTGGGGCAAAGTACTTTGGTTGTGTTGTGCAGGTTCCACGTTGGCGCCGGAATCCCTGGTGTTGCGCCGCACTACATCCCGCCGCCATCAACCTTCAACGTGCTTCTTGGCTCCTCCTGGTTCGATAAACCTTGGTTTCTTTTCTCGAGGGAAAACTTGCTGCTGTGCGCATCATACCATCCTCTGGGGTTCCCAACGAACGTGTGAGTTACACGCCATCAAGCTCTTTTCTCGGCGCCGTTGCCGGGGAGATCAAGACACGCTGCAAGGGGAGTCTCCACTTCTCAATCTCTTTACTTTGTTTTTGTCTTGCTTAGTTTTATTTACTACTTTGTTTGCTGCACTAAATCAAAATACAAAAAAATTAGTTGCTAGTTTTACTTTATTTGCTATCTTGTTTGCTATATCAAAAACACAAAAAAATTAGTTTACTTGCATTTACTTTATCTAGTTTGCTTTATTTACTGTTGCTAAAATGGCCAACCCTGAAAATACTAAGTTGTGTGACTTCACAACCACAAATAATAATGATTTCTTATGCACACCTATTGCTCCACCTGCTACTACAGTAGAATTCTTTGAAATTAAACCTGCTTTACTGAATCTTGTTATGCGAGAGCAATTTTCTGGTGTTAGTTCTGATGATGCTGCTGCCCATCTTAATAATTTTGTTGAACTATGTGAAATGCAAAAGTATAAAGATGTAGATGGTGATATTATTAAACTAAAATTGTTCCCTTTCTCATTAAGAGGAAGAGCTAAAGATTGGTTGCTATCTCTGCCTAAGAATAGTATTGATTCATGGACTAAATGCAAGGATGCTTTTATTGGTAGATACTATCCCCCTGCTAAAATTATATCTTTGAGGAGTAGCATAATGAATTTTAAACAATTAGATACTGAACATGTTGCTCAAGCTTGGGAAAGAATGAAATCTTTGGTTAAAAATTGCCCAACCCATGGACTGACTACTTGGATGATCATCCAAACCTTCTATGCAGGACTAAATTTTTCTTCGCGGAATTTATTGGATTCAGCTGCTGGAGGTACCTTTATGTCCATCACTCTTGGTGAAGCAACAAAGCTTCTTGATAATATGATGATCAACTACTCTGAATGGCACACGGAAAGAGCTCCACAAGGTAAGAAGGTAAATTCTGTCGAAGAAACCTCTTCCTTGAGTGATAAGATTGATGCTATTATGTCTATGCTTTTGAATGGAAGGCCTAATATTGATCCTAATAATGTTCCATTAGCTTCATTGGTTGCACAAGAAGAACATGTTGATGTAAACTTCATTAAAAATAATAATTTCAACAACAATGCTTACCGGAACAATTCTAGTAACAACTATAGGCCATATCCTTATAATAATGGCAACGGCTATGGTAATTCTTATGGGAATTCTTACAACAATAATAGGAATTCACCCCCTAGACTTGAAGCCATGCTTAAAGAATTTATTAGTACACAAACTGCTTTTAACAAATCTGTTGAAGAAAAGCTTGGGAAAATTGATATACTTGCTTCTAAAGTCGACAGTCTTGCTGCTGATGTTGATCTTTTGAAATCAAAAGTTTTGCCTAATGAGAATCATCATAATAAAATTGTTACTACAGCAAATGCCATTCAAGTTAGAATTAATGAGAATATAAGATTAATGGCTGAACTGCGTGCTAGGTGGGATAGAAAAGAAAATGAAAAACTAGCTAAAGAAAAGAATGTAGCTAAAGTTTGGACTATTACCACCACTAGTAATGCTAATGCTACACATGTTTCTGCACCTCCTACTAATAATAATAAAAGAATTGGTGTTAGCAATGTTTCCACTTCTAATGCAAAGCGCGAAAAACTGCCCGAAACTGCTAAAACTGCTGAAACTGCCTGTGATAAAGCTGCTGAAATTTTTTCCAACATTGGGGATGATGATCCCATTGCTTTAGATTATAATGGTTTGAATTTTGATGATTGCCACATCTCTGAAGTTATAAAGTTCTTGCAAAAACTTGCTAAAAGTCCTAATGGTAGTGCTATAAATTTGGCTTTTACACATCATATTACAAATGCTCTCATAAAAGCTAGGGAAGAGAAACTAGAGCGCGAAGCCTCT
The DNA here is from genome assembly GCF_019359855.2 of Lolium perenne. Classification (NCBI taxonomy): domain Eukaryota; kingdom Viridiplantae; phylum Streptophyta; class Magnoliopsida; order Poales; family Poaceae; genus Lolium; species Lolium perenne. The sequence goes on from NC_067245.2 coordinate 134,728,582, forward strand.
ATTCCTAAAAAGCTAGAGGATGGTTGGGAGCCCATCATTAAGATGAAGGTTGAAGATTTTGATTGTAATGCTTTATGTGATCTTGGTGCAAGTATTTCTGTTATGCCTAAGAAAATTTATGATATGCTTGACTTGCCACCGCTGAAAAATTGTTATTTGGATGTTAATCTTGCTGATCATTCTACAAAGAAACCTTTGGGTAAAGTTGATAATGTTCGCATTACCGTTAACAATAACCTTGTTCCCGTTGATTTTGTTGTCTTGGATATTGAATGCAATGCATCTTGTCCCATTATATTGGGAAGACCTTTTCTTCGAACTGTTGGTGCTATTATTGATATGAAGGAAGGTAATATAAAATATCAATTTCCTCTCAAGAAAGGTATGGAACACTTCCCTAGAAAGAGAATGAAGTTACCTTTTGATTCTATTATGAGAACAAATTATGATGTTGACACTTCACCCTTTGATAATACTTGATGCACACTTTCTGCGCCTAGCTGAAAGGCGTTAAAGAAAAGCGCTTATGGGAGACAACCCATGTTTTTACCTACAGTACTTTGTTTTTATTTTGTGTCTTGGAAGTTGTTTACTACTGTAGCAACCTCTCCTTATCTTAGTTTTGTGTTTTGTTGTGCCAAGTAAAGCCGTTGATAGAAAAGTAAGTACTAGATTTGGATTACTGCGCAGTTCCAGATTTCTTTGCTGTCACGAATCTGGGTCCACCTCCCTGTAGGTAGCTCAGAAAATTAAGCCAATTTACGTGCATGATCCTCAGATATGTACGCAACTTTCATTCAATTTGAGCATTTTCATTTGAGCAAGTCTGGTGCCATTTTAAAATTCGTCAATACGAACTGTTCTGTTTTGACAGATTCTGCCTTTTATTTCGCATTGCCTCTTTGGCTATGTTGGATGAATTTCTTTGATCCACTAATGTCCAGTAGCATTATGCAATGTCCAGAAGTGTTAAGAATGATTGTGTCACCTCTGAATATATTAATTTTTATTGTGCACTAACCCTCTAATGAGTTGTTTCGAGTTTGGTGTGGAGGAAGTTTTCAAGGATCAAGAGAGGAGTATGATGCAACATGATCAAGGAGAGTGAAAGCTCTAAGCTTGGGGATGCCCCGGTGGTTCACCCCTGCATATATCAAGAAGACTCAAGCGTCTAAGCTTGGGGATGCCCAAGGCATCCCCTTCTTCATCGACAACATTATCGTGTTCCTCCCCCGAAACTATATTTTTATTCCATCACATCTTATGTGCTTTTTCTTGGAGCGTCGGTTTGTTTTTGTTTTTGTTTTGTTTGAATAAAATGGATCCTAGCATTCACTTTATGGGAGAGAGACACGCTCCGCTGTAGCATATGGACAAGTATGTCCTTGGTTTCTACTCATAGTATTCATGGCGAAGTTTCTCCTTCGTTAAATTGTTATATGGTTGGAATTGGAAAATGATACATGTAGTAATTGCTATTAATGTCTTGGGTAATGTGATACTTGGCAATTGTTGTGCTCATGATTAAGCTCTTGCATCATATGCTTTGCACCCATTAATGAAGAAATACATAGAGCATGCTAAAATTTGGTTTGCATATTTGGTTTCTCTAAGGTCTAGATAATTTCTAGTATTGAGTTTGAACAACAAGGAAGACGGTGTAGAGTCTTATAATGTTTTCAATATGTCTTTTATGTGAGTTTTGCTGCACCGGTTCATCCTTGTGTTTGTTTCAAATAAGCCTTGCTAGCCTAAACCTTGTATCGAGAGGGAATACTTCTCATGCATCCAAAATACTTGAGCCAACCACTATGCCATTTGTGTCCACCATACCTACCTACTACATGGTATTTTCCGTCATTTCAAAGTAAATTGCTTGAGTGCTACCTTTAAAATTCCATCATTCACCTTTGCAATATATAGCTCATGGGACAAATAGCTTAAAAACTATTGTGGTATTGAATATGTAATTATGCACTTTATCTCTTATTAAGTTGCTTGTTGTGCGATAACCATGTTCACTGGGGACGCCATCAACTATTCATTGTTGAATTTCATGTGAGTTGCTATGCATGTCCGTCTTGTCTGAAGTAAGAGCGATCTACCACCCTATGGTTAAGCATGCATATTGTTAGAGAAGAACATTGGGCCGCTAACTAAAGCCATGATCCATGGTGGAAGTTTCAGTTTTGGACATATATCCTCAAATCTCAAATGAGAAAATTATTAATTGTTGTTACATGCTTATGCATAAAAGAGGAGTCCATTATCTGTTGTCTATGTTGTCCCGGTATGGATGTCTAAGTTGAAGAATAATCAATAGCGAGAAATCCAATGCGAGCTTTCTCCTTAGACCTTTGTACATGCGGCATAGAGGTACCCCTTTGTGACACTTGGTCAAAACATGTGCATTGTGATGATCCGGTAGTCCAAGCTAATTAGGACAAGGTGCGGGCACTATTAGTACACTATGCATGAGGCTTGCAACTTATAAGATATAATTTACATGATACATATGCTTTATTACTACCGTTGACAAAATTGTTTCATGTTTTCAAAATCAAAGCTCTAGCACAAATATAGCAATCGATGCTTTTCCTCTATGGAGGACAATTCTTTTACTTTCATTGTTGAGTCAGTTCACCTATTTCTCTCCACCTCAAGAAGCAAACACTTGTGTGAACTATGCATTGATTCCTACATATTTGCATATTGCACTTATTATATTACTCTATGTTGACAATATCCATGAGATATACATGTTACAAGTTGAAAGCAACCGCTGAAACTTAATCTTCTTTTGTGTTGCTTCAATGCCTTTACTTTGAATTATTGCTTTATGAGTTAACTCTTATGCAAGACTTATTGATGCTTGTCTTGAAGTGCTATTCATGAAACGTCTTTGCTTTATGATTCACTTGTTTACTCATGTCATATACATTGTTTTGATCGCTGCATTCACTACATATGCTTTACAAATAGTATGATCAAGATTATGATGGCATGTCACTCCAGAAATTATCTGTGTTATCGTTTTACCTGCTGGGGACGAGCAGAACTAAGCTTGGGGATGCTGATACGTCTCCGACGTATCGATAATTTCTTATGTTCCATGCCACATTATTGATGTTATCTACATGTTTTATGCACACTTTATGTCATATTCGTGCATTTTCTGGAACTAACCTATTAACAAGATGCCGAAGTGCCGATTCTTTGTTTCTAACTGTTTTTGGTTTCGTAAATCCTAGTAAGGAAATATTCTCGGAATTGGACGAAATCAACGCCCGGGGCCTATTTTGCCACGAAGCTTCCGAAGTCCGAAGACGAAACGAAGTGGGGCCACAGTGGTGCCCAAACCCTAGGGCGGCGCGGCCCCCGGCCGCGCCGGCCTATGGTGTGGGGCCCTGTGCCCCTCCTGACTTGCCCTTCCGCCTACTTAAAGCCTCCGTGACGAAACCCCCAAAGACCGAGAGCCACGATACGGAAAACCTTCCGCAGACGCCGCCGCCGCCGATCCCATCTCGGGGGATCCAGGAGATCGCCTCCGGCACCTGCACGGAGAGGGGAATCATCTCCCCTGAGGACTCTACGCCGCCATGGTCGCCTCGGTGTGATGTGTGAGTAGTCTACCCCTGGACTATGGGTCCATAGCAGTAGCTAGATGGTTGTCTTCTCCCCATTGTGCTATCATTGTCGGATCTTGTGAGCTGCCTAACATGATCAAGATCATCTATCTGTAATTCTATATGTTGCGTTTGTTGGGATCCGATGAATAGAGAATACTTGTTATGTTGATTATCAAAGTTATATCTATGTGTTGTTTATGATCTTGCATGCTCTCCGTTACTAGTAGATGCTCTGGCCAAGTAGATGCTTGTAACTCCAAGAGGGAGTATTTATGCTCGATAGTGGGTTCATGCCTCGCATTGACACCTGGGACGATGTGACAGAAGTTCTAAGGTTGTGTTGTGCTGTTGCCACTAGGGATAAAACATTGATGCTATGTCTAAGGATGTAGTTGTTGATTACATTACGCACCATACTTAATGCAATTGTCTGTTGCTTTGCAACTTAATACTGGAGGGGGTTCGGATGATAACCTGAAGGTGGACTTTTTAGGCATAGATGCAGTTGGATGGCGGTCTATGTACTTTGTCGTAATGCCCAATTAAATCTCACTATACTCATCATGATATGTATGTGCATGGTCATGCCCTCTTTATTTGTCAATTGCCCAACTGTAATTTGTTCACCCAACATGCTGTTTGTCTTATGGGAGAGACACCTCTAGTGAACTGTGGACCCCGGTCCAATTCTCTTTACTGAAATACAATCTACTGCAATACTTGTTCTACTGTTTTCTGCAAACAATCATCTTCCACACAATACGGTTAATCCTTTGTTACAGCAAGCCGGTGAGATTGACAACCTCACTGTTTCGTCGGGGCAAAGTACTTTGGTTGTGTTGTGCAGGTTCCTCGTTGGCGCCGGAATCCCTGGTGTTGCGCCGCACTACATCCCGCCGCCATCAACCTTCAACGTGCTTCTTGGCTCCTCCTGGTTCGATAAACCTTGGTTTCTTTCTGAGGGAAAACTTGCTGCTGTGCGCATCATACCTTCCTCTTGGGGTTCCCAACGAACGTGTGAGTTACACGCCATCACCCCACTCAATTTTTCTGAAACCTTGTACTGTACTTAGAAATATGTTAAGCTAAAGGCTGGTTTGCCCGCACTTAGAAATGAAATTTCCATGTTTGAAACCAAAAACCACATCTCTTGATGCTTGACTTCATAAGTCAGAGTTTAGGGATAGGGGGTAGATACATGATTTTTCTGGTTGAATATGTCTAAACCTTGTTTATCAACTTGAATGCTTACTATATGACATACGAAGACTATTTGCTAACGGAGGGAGTAAGCACTCTAGCTATGAAAAGTACCAAACGATGCATATCAAAATGATTTTTTAGAGGAATACTAGTTCGGATTATATAATTTTATATTAGCAGGACAAATCGAACCCCGTAGTTGGATTTTCAGAAATTGATCTGTAGTACTGGGCAAAACCCTAGTTTAGCTTATTTAATAATAGATTCGTAGGTCGATTTTTTTACGTTATTATTATTATTACTAGGCAGCACATGTGTTTGCCCGTCTAGTGAAACTCTTTCATTTCATTTTTCTTTTCCGCAAGGTCGGGAGTCGGAGGAAGAGGGATCACACGGGAGGAGACGAAGGGAGAGCAGTCACGGGGCCCCACTTATTTATGGTGTCTATCCTTTTTCTGGTGATATTGACTGGCAGTGTGTGGTTGTCGTTGCGCGGGGGTGCGACTCGTGCGAGCGAGCGAGAAAGGCCGAGAATGAGAGAGATTTTTTTTAGAGGGACAACCGAATGATCCCGAAGGACCCAGATTTCCAATACGCATCAGAGCGCAGTTTACAGCAGGACACAAAATTAACAGGAAATTACGTCTAAATCCCTAAGATTTACATGGTAGACCCCATGCTGAAAGCAAGAAATGCGATCGGGTCCTTAACAGCCACCGTCCGGATTGATCCTCGTCCCAGCCGGGGACGAACCACTTGGCGCGACCAAATCGCCATGGCTACAGAGCCTGCACACCATGGCCTACGAGCTGAGCTAGAAACGACCTGCCAAAACCGGCAGCCAACGGAGGTGGATAATTGGAGAGAGAGAGAGAGAGAGAGTGTTGATGCCTCTCTCTTGACAAAGAAGATGGCTGGGAGTTTGCCTACCTAGCGTACGTGACTTGTGCTCACTGAAGTGTGGGACCTTACGCACGTGACAGACTTGTTGCTCTAATAACTCGGGTGATCATTATACTGTATTAGTACATAGTTTCCTAAGGGTCCTTCTTAGTCACTCCAAAATGAACCTCTTTGGGAGGGTTTTTGAAATTTCCATGTTTGAAACCAAAAACCACATATCTTCATGCGCTTGACTTCATGAGACAGAGTTTAGGGTTAGGGGGTAGATACATGATTTCTCTGGTTTGAATATATCTAGACCTTGTTTATCAACTTAATTGAATGCTTACTATGTGACATAAGAAGACTATGTGCCTTGATTTTCCATTTTTTGTTTTTCCTGAATTTTTATGCCCATTTGAATCTTGGTCAAATCCTAGGTTTGACCATGATTTAAACAAGTTTAAAACATGAATATGAAATATTAAGCATATATCCTTCTTAGTCACTCCAAAATGTAGATCTTGGTAGGGTTTTTGAAATTTCCATGTTTGAAACCAAAAACCACTTCTCTTCATGCATGCTTGACTTCATAAGATAGAGTTTAGGGATAGGGGTAGGTAGATACATGATGTTTCTTGTTTGAATATGTCTAGACCTTGTTTATCAACTTAATTGAATGCTTACTAGATGACATAAGATGACTATGTGATGAGGTCTAAGACCCCGTGTGTGGCCCGATCTCGCGGATTGACTTCGAAACCAAGAGGGGAGATGGGAAAACGCGAGGAACACGAAGAACACGACGAACACGAGGAACTCCGAGACGCACGCACGCACACCAACCCGATACACCCGATACTTACCCCCGTGGCTCGATGGACCACGCCAATAGAATCACCCGGAAGAGGCACGCAGCAGAATTCCCGGTGAGAGATTGGTGTTGGAGAAAAAGAGATTGGTGAGAGAGAGAGAGTAGCTTGTACTAGAATCTCACTCAACAATATCCCAATCAACAACAAGGATGGCCTTGATTACAGAGGGATGATACCCAAGGGAGACTAAGCTCAAAGTTAGGTTTGAGTTCAAAACAAGTCTAAAGAGCTAAAGGGGCGTCTGGGGTGCTTATATAGTCTTACAAGGCGTCACAGGCCGAAAAGGTACGAAGGAAACAAGTTCGGGCCGATTGGGCGACTTAAGTTACGCAGGCCGGTCAGGGAGCCGGTCAGACCGGGCCTGGGACCGGGCAGGCCTGATGCGGCCTAAGGCCACGTGGGTTGCCCGATCTCACGAATTGACCGAGGGAAAGGCGGGGGAGAGGAAGAACACGAAGAACACGGCGATGAACACGATGAACACACGCAAACACACACCAACCCGATACAATTCCGGTTTACTCCCGATAGCCCGAACCACTATCCCGATAGAATCTCTCAAGGGAGAGACACGCGGTAGAATCCCCGAGAGGAAGATCGGTATACGATCGGTGGAATCACACGAGTGAGAGACCGGTGGTAGAATCACAAGTGTGAGAGACTAATCATATAAGGAGTGCCTTGTACAATAGATTTGGGTAAATCTAAGGAGGGGGTTACCCTAATCCCAAAGGGATGGTGGAGGCATGAGCCTAATTCTCTCAAGTTCATTCCTAACCTAATCAAGGGGGAGGTGGGAGCCTATATATAGGGAGCCACTAAGGAGGGGTAGTTTAGGCATACAAGGGGGGTACATGGGACTTGGCCCGAATTGACTTGGACACATAGGGGGGCGGATTGTCCGGCCTTAGTGGGGCGGATAATCCGAGCAGTCGTGCTTCATGCGCCGTCTCTTCTTGGCGACCTCGGGCGCTCTTCTTCCTTCTTCTCTTCCATGCCTCCGTGACCTCGGCCTTGAGTGTGGTTCTTGTCGTTGAAGCACATGATGAAGCGAAGACCGTAGGTCGGGCTACATCATCTCCCCCCACTTGAAAAAGAGTCGACCTCGACGATGAGTCTTCGTGAATGTGTAGAGGAGGTAGATGACACCAACGCTTGAATGTTCCTTTACTTGTCGAGAGCCCTATCAATAGCAAAAGAAAAGCGAAGGAGCAATCAAAGCGTAGCCAAAGTTCATTGGATTTAGCAAGAGAGCGCAAGTAGAAGGAGGTCACCTTAGCAAGATGTCGGTGTGCTCTCATTGAGAGATCTTGTGTAGTCGAAGTGTGCGAGCGAAACCATTCATTGGAGCTCACTTGTATCATGCTCTCAAGAGCTCTTTTTGTCAACTCGTGCTCAATCGAGGTTGACATTGGATTTTGGGTACCTACACACACCATAGGCAAAACAAAGAACGTGTGTGCATGGTATATGAACACATCATCCATCATGATGTTCCATTTCTTTTGCACATCACCATTAGCGTTAAGCCAAGCATCATAATAGATATGGTGAATATGCGGAGTAAACATGGGAACATGATCAACATGGATAAATGCAAAGTCTCCAAAATTTGAGAGAGCTATGGGGGCAATCTCATTTACAAGCATATTAACACTATTGCAAGCCAAGCATTGGAAAGAGAAATTGTTCATCATTTTGGTTGCATTAATGGGAGAATATTGCAAGCATGTAGCACAAAACATGTTCAACATTTGATCATTGTTGTCGACAAACCTAGGGAAAGAGCAATTGTTCGGCAAGGTTGTCACAACACAAGCATCATTATCAACATTGCAAGCAATACATGGGAAAGAGAAATTGTTCGACATATTGCAAGCAATAGGATAGAAATCGAAACACTCATAGCATGGCATGGTCATGTTATCACAAGCAATCAAGTCCACATGATCAACAATGTTGGTATCAAGCAAAGCATCACATGGGAAAATGAAAGAAGCATATGACATAGCATTTGTATCATCAAGATCATGCATGCACTCATCAATCATCATGTCCACTAGTGGGATCATGGCATCATCAACACCCATATAGGTACCTTGGTAGTCCCGCTCATATGAGGTAGGTGTTGTGGAAGAGGTAGGCTCGATGTGGCCTCCATGTTCATCTTCAAGAAAGCATGGTGTGATATCATCATCTTCATGCACCATGTACATCTTCTCCATGATCGGCGTCTCGTTATCCATGGTACCTAATGAGACACAAGAGAACACACTAGAGGTAGAGGGTAAGTTGTTAGAACTTGAAATGGCCTCACATGACCTATCAACTACCACTCTCATCTCACTTGGTGTATCGCTCATGCTCTCGAAGTGGAGGCACTCGTCAAGCTCACATATAGTGGAGTCACTCATCTCACATATAGTGGAGTCGCTCATCTCACATATAGTGGAGTCCCTCATCTCCATGGCAATGGCGTCGTCGATGTCCGAGCAACCTAGCAAAGAGGAAGACAACACAAGCGGAGTAGAGGTTAAGTTGTTAGAAATCGAAACATCCTCACTCGACTCATGGTGTGTATCACTCTTGCTCTCAAGGTGTTTGAAGTATGCGTTGCACTCGGCTTTATCTTTGGGTGTCATTTGGGCTTCTCGAGCATCTAGCTCGGCGAAGTATGCTCTCATCTCGGCTTGCTCTTGTGGGGTCATCATGTGTATCTCTCACTAGGTAAGGTGTATGTGTATGTGGTGGAAGGAAAGCTACACAAGTATCCCACCTTTGAAGAAAGTATCGGAATATGGTTCAAGTCAAGAGCAAAGTCGAAATTGTACCGGGGTTACTCACACACACACTCAAAGCACACGCAAAAGGCTAAGAAACACTATATGTGGTGGGTAAGGGGTGGATAGCAAACGAAAAAGATCAACGGCAAAGTCTATTGTCAAATGTGGGTAAGATCCAAAGTCAAATGTCAAAGGCGGTGATCTATGTCAAGGAAACACGGAAACACACACAAGAAAGAACAATGGGGTTAGCGCGACCAAGGAAGTGAGCAAGTAACAAAGATGGTCCTAACGAAGACTATTAGCTCGATGTCGCGCCAACACAAGAGAGACCGTAGCTTGGTTGCACAAGAAAGAAGCAACAAGATTTGCACAAGGGTCACTCTTCTCTTATCTCTCTTAGTGCGCACAAGCTTTGCACTTCTCGGTATTGGTGGACACACACTCTTTTCTATTTTTTTTTTCTTTTTTTTTCACTTTTTTTTTTCTATGCTTAGAAGCTTTTTTTTTCTCTATGTATGTATATCACTTTCCTTCTTTTGTGTATATTTCTCACCGAGCTTGCTTCGGAGCTTCGCTCAACACAACACACACACACCCTCTCACGGTCGTGACACTTGTGCAATGCTTCGCAACGCTTGGAAAGCCACTCTCAATGGGATAGGTACACAAAGAAAGAAACGGGGCTACAAGGGGTAAGGGGGCAAGTTATACCTAGTGAAAAGGTTAGGCGGTGTCAAGCACACGAACTTGCGATGGCGAAGTGGTGGTGTCGATGATGGTGGCGAAGTTGCGCCGGAATCCGGGGTGCCAACGATGTCATCGCGGTGTTGATGTAGGCGCGGAAGCGGAATAGACAACCGATGCACTCCAAATCGAAAACCGAGCAAATTAAGTCAATGCCCGAAAAGTTGGGTCAAAATGAGCGGTTAAAAGTTGGGCTCCAAAAATCGTCAAAAATTAGAGATGGGCTATGTGGACTATTTGGGGGATGCTATTAAAATTTGGAGTCAAACGGTCGCCGGAAAGTTGTCAAAATTTGGGGCAAAAAATGGAGTCAAAACTGTGTGAAACTGGACAGATATGCTGCCTGAGCGGTAGTACCGGTCGAGGTACCAGCCGATGTACCGGTTAATAACGTGTGCTATACCGGGGAGTTAGAACGCGGAGCGGTAGTGTGAGCGGTACTGCTACCGGAGGCTCCGGCCGAATTTTTTTTTTTTTTCTCTTTTCCTTGCGCGGACTGAGAGAATTGGAAAGTGGATCAGAAGCGATGGAATTTGTGGATCGAGATGGAGCTAGCGCGTGGGAGTTTGCTGCTGATTGGAGATTGAGTGGAGGCCAGTGGCTGCTGGTGCAGCGCAGTGGCTTGCTCGGGGCTGTCGGCCGGGGAAATTTGGAAGTGCCGTGGAGCGGTGGCCGGCTATGCGCGCTCGTGGAGGAGCTCTGGGCGGCGGCTCGGCGTGAGCGCGAAAGCGGGTGAGGCGCAGGGGCGATGCAGGCGCGTGGTGCTGCTGTGCGAAGCGCGCGGCAGTTGGCGAGGCGAGCGGCGTGGGGCTGGGCGCGGCTGGAGGCGAGGCGCAGCTAGCTTGGGCGCGCTTGGCCGGCAGGGGCGGACGGAGGAGACCGGCGGCGCGTTGACTTGCCGCGCGGGAGGCGGGCGGCGATGGTGAGCGCTGGTAGGCTGAGCGGGGCCTTGCGCGAGATGGCGCTGCTGCGTGCGTTGACCAACTCGGCCAAGAACAGCTCCAGCTTTTCCTCACTGTTCTTCACGGAAACGAACGGAAACTCCTCAGATTCGAGCGAAATTGATGGAATTGATCAAAGAAAATATAGGGGAATGATAGATCAGCACAAATAACACCAAATCTCTGGATCAAAACCACAAAAAACGCAACAAATCCGGAGATCAATTTTCGAGCTATTTTTTGGGGCAATTTTTTGGAGAAAATTTTTGGGCGAAATTGGAGAGATCGAGGGTCAAATTCGTGGCAACCTTTGCTCTGATACCATATGATGCGGCCTAAGGCCACGTGGGTTGCCCGATCTCACGAATTGACCGAGGGAAAGGCGGGGGAGAGGAAGAACACGAAGAACACGGCGATGAACACGATGAACACACGCAAACACACACCAACCCGATACAATTCCGGTTTACTCCCGATAGCCCGAACCACTATCCCGATAGAATCTCTCAAGGGAGAGACACGCGGTAGAATCCCCGAGAGGAAGATCGGTATACGATCGGTGGAATCACACGAGTGAGAGACCGGTGGTAGAATCACAAGTGTGAGAGACTAATCATATAAGGAGTGCCTTGTACAATAGATTTGGGTAAATCTAAGGAGGGGGTTACCCTAATCCCAAAGAGATGGTGGAGGCATGAGCCTAATTCTCTCAAGTTCATTCCTAACCTAATCAAGGGGGAGGTGGGAGCCTATATATAGGGAGCCACTAAGGAGGGGTAGTTTAGGCATACAAGGGGGGTACATGGGACTTGGCCCGAATTGACTTGGACACATAGGGGGGCGGATTGTCCGGCCTTAGTGGGGCGGATAATCCGAGCAGTCGTGCTTCATGCGCCGTCTCTTCTTGGCGACCTCGGGCGCTCTTCTTCCTTCTTCTCTTCCATGCCTCCGTGACCTCGGCCTTGAGTGTGGTTCTTGTCGTTGAAGCACATGATGAAGCGAAGACCGTAGGTCGGGCTACATCAAGGCCGGTCCAGACCGGGCCTGTGATCGGGCGGCAACCGGACGAGGTTCCGAGGCCCCGGGATGTTGCCCGGATGGCACGAGCGCAAATCCCGGTTTGGACCGGGCGCCCGGTCAGGGGGCCGGTCAGACCGGGTGGCCCTGGCTGTGGAGCGGCTCGACCGGGTTCTGGACCGGCCGTCCTTCTTCTCTTCCTTGCGCTCTTCGGGCGACTTCCGGTCCAGCTCCATGTCCATCTTCACGTCCATCTTCATGTCCAGCTGCTCCTCTCCTCCCTTTGACCACGGTGTGTCCTCCTCTTGGTGACCTTGATGCTCCTTGTACCTAATAACACATAACACGTCGGCATGAGGTAGAAATCCATCCAAAGGGGTACCAAGATCAAGGGTGGTGAGGAGCGAGTTCACCTCATCATGTAGAGCTTTGACTCGGGCTCGTGTCATCGGTCCACTTGGGGGACTTGTTGGTCTTGGTGTAGCGACGTCGGTGACCGGGGCTACATCATCTCCCCCCCCTTGGGAAAGAGTCATCCTCGACTCTTGCACGTCCTCATCTCCATGATAGGGTGACAAGTCCGAGACTGATGCGGGGTGGCCTTCAGACACCTCCACCTCAAGACCGTCAAGTGCAACCCCGCCTATCGTAGACGCTACTCCATGGCCAAGGAGTCCCCCAAGTGGACCGACAACAACCTACGCGATACATGACAAGGTGAACCCTTTCCTTTCGACACTCGACGTCGACAATACATTGGATGGTATACTACCTCATGGATATGTGTTTTGTTTCATTAGGTACGAAGGTCGACAAGGAAGTGAAGAGGAGTCCATCATGCTTAAGGGAGAAGAAGAGAGGAAGAAGAAGAAAGAAGAAGAGAAGAAGGAGAAGAGGGAAAGAAGAGAGGAAGGAAGGAAGAAGAAGAGCAAGGCTGGTGGTACCTCCAGCCAAAGGAGGCCGGAGCCTCCACCAAATGGTGGCCGGTACCACCTGCACATGGAGGCCGGAGCCTCCAGGGGCCTCCATGGCCGGTACCACTTCCTAGTGGTGACCAGGCGCGCGGGAGAGGCCCAAGGCCGGTACTACCGGCCATGCATGGCCGGTACTACCGGTCACATGCTGGCCGGCACCTCCTCCTGGTTGGCCACGCGCGGGAAAGGGCAGGGACTCCGGTACCTTGGCCGGAGCCTCCACCCAGGGCCAGGCCGGAGCCTCCACCCATGGTACCGGTCAAGGTACCGCTCACATGTCCTAGTACCCTGGATACTTCAGCCATCGCTTGGTGTATTTCCGGTACCACGGCCGGTACCTCCGCCCGAGGTACCGCTCAGCCGAAACTTCCTCAAATCTGAGCCATCCTTTTACATCTGGACGCTCCTAGTTTATTCAGTTGTAATTTCCTCTTTTACCCTTGGACGAATCTGGCTATATGTATCTCCCGTATCCCCATTTGCTAGGGTTAGACAAGATTTGGCTTAGAATAGGATTTGAGCTATGTCTCCCTAGGGTATCATCCCTCTGTAATCAAGGCCACCCTTGTTGTTGATTGAGTTTGTGAGTGAGATTCTAGTGTGTGCACTCTCTCTCCCTCACCGATTCCGTCTCCAACACCGTATCTCTCACCTCGGAATTCTACCGCGGTCTCTTCCGTGGGTGATTCTATTCGGCGTGGTCCATCGAGCCACGAGGGTAAGCATCGTTGTATCGGGTTGGTGTGCGTGCGTGTGTCCCCGTGTTCCTCGTGTTCATCGCGTTCGTCGTGTTCTTCGTGTTCTTCCTCTTTTCCCCTTTCGTTTCCGGGTCAATTCGCAAGATCGGGCCACAAACGGGGTCTTAGACCTCATCATATGGTATCAGCAGCCTTTGGTTTCCGCGAATTTGACCCCCCACCCACCCAATTTCATCTCTGAAAAATTTCCCAAAAAATTCCCCAAAAATAGCCCTAATTTGCCTTTTGATGGATCTGCGATTTCGTTGCGTTTTGAGTGGTTTTGGTCCATGGATTTGGTGTCTCTTGTGTTGATCTACTATTTTCTCCACTTTTTAGCCTCCAATTCCATCAATTTTCGAGTTTGGATCAATTTGGTTTGGATTTGGGGAAGAACAGGACAGAGAAAAGTGTGTGCGTGCACGTGAGGAAGAAGGAGCAGCTCTCACGAGCGGTACCTCCGGGTGGAGCCTCCACCCGTGCACGAGCGGTACCTCCGGGTGGAGGCTCCACCCTCCACTACCGCCCCTTCTCCCCCAAGGCCGGCCACCACCACCACCACCATCTCCACCCCACCACCGCCGACCACCACCACTCCTCTCCGCAGCCGGCAAGCACCGCCACCCCCCTTAATCATCGGCAAACACCGCCACCCCCCTTAATCACCGGCAAACACCGCCACCCTCCCAAACCATCGGGAAACACCGCCGCGGCACCACCACCACCACCGCCGCCACCGCGAGCTCACCGATACCACCATCGGCATACCACCGGCAAGCACCGCCACCCCCCTTCATCACCGGCAAACACCGCCACCCCTCCAAACCATCGGTAAACACCGTCGGGGCACCACCACCACCGCCGCCGCCACCGCAAGCTCACCGATATCACCACCGGCATACCACCGCCATCGACGCCGAGCTACTTTGACCCGACTTTTCTCCTAACTTGTGTTTGCTTGTTCCGGTTTGAGTGCCTTGTTTGTGAAACTAACCCGCAGCTCCGAAGCAAGCGACGACATCCTCGGCACCCCGGACTTGCAAACGTACTCTTGACACCACCGCCATCATCGCAAGTTGTGTGTTCCGACACCGCCTAACAGTTTCATCTAGGTATAACTTGCTCCCCACCTTGTAACCCCTCTTCTTTTGCGATCTATCCTATCGAGCATTGCTTATTGAGTGTTGCGAGACATTGCACGTGGCCCCGCATTGTGAGGTGTGTGTGTCGTGTTGAGTAAAGCATCCAAGCAAACACTCGTGTGGCAAGATAGCAAAAGCGAGGCTAACGCTAACATAGTGCGTGAAAAAGCCCCAAAAACACAAAAAGAGTGCGAGTAGCACCATACATCCATACATCCATACATCCATATACCCATACATACAAAAGTGTGCAAGTGTGTGGTGACCCTGCATACCACTGCATGTTGTAGTATGCCAGTCGTTGATATAACATTCGCGAAGTACCATTCCGCAAATATTACATCCCTCAGAGTAGTACAGCAGAACATAGCAGGGTCCATAACTCATTCACATATTATTACAATCATCATACACAAGTCGTCTCGGAGCTCCTCTTGGGTTCTGAGAGGATAACTCCTGGGTTCGAGGCGAACCCAACTTAACTTACAATACCATTGTCTCATTAAACTAAACATTTATTTAAACGAGCAGATAAATAGTAAGAGTTCGCGCTGCTCGGCTACTACTACTCCTCCTGATATCCTTAGGCTTGTTCTCCTCCGGAAGCCTCCCCGGATCCGTAGACTATGATGTAGTCTACGCCTTCAACACCTCCTGAGAGGTCTGGTTCCTCGTAGCCGATGATCTCGGCTCCATCATTGCTGTCGTAGTCCTCCTCCTCCAGATGGTTCAGACAATCTAAGCATGGGGTTTAAGAGTGGTATGAGTACGAGCGTACTCAACAAGTTCATTATAGATAAGAGGTGTTTAATGCACTAGCTACGATATTAGACCAGAAAGTCTAACACCAATGCAAGTTTTGATAAACGTTTCTTCAAGAGATTGCTTTTATTTCAAAGAGCTATGTCCGTCAGCCTTCACCGGTTTACTAGAACTTCATGGAGCTCCTTTCCGGCCGCGTTCGCAGTTCCTCAATCCCGGAACAGGGAGTGACAGGTCACAGTTCTTTACACTCGCAGAGGTGTGTTGCTTTACCCATAAGAGATCTTAACCTTGGTGCCAACCGAGCAGCTTTCCGTCCACACTTCCTTCGGTGTGAGGCCCGGTATAAGGTCTAGCCAATCATGTTCCTCCGCTACCTCGAACACCCACCCTTTTGTAAGATTGTCCTCCCCTATATCCATGATGAGACCGTTCCGGGCATTCATATGCCTTCCCCTATCAACATGGATAGACCGTTCCGGACACCTTACAATCCCTCATAGACCGCAATACCGTGGGGACTTAAGGCTTCCCCAGCCTACCGCTTGCACTTCGCACGACAAGTGTCTACGGACTGTGCCGTGGGGACTTAAGGCTTCCCCAGCCTACCGCTTGCCGCCGACAGATACAAGTGTCTACGGTAAAGTGCATCCGTTGATGAACGAGAGGTGGAAACACTTTTGACTACTCCGTCCCACTCCGGATCTTATGGTTAACACGGGTATTACGGCACAAGAATCACTGGCGACATTTGTTGTTTAATCCTAGATGGATATAAGCCCGTGCAATGGAACCTCCACCATATCAACACAATCCATGGTTCCATTGCCCACCACATAGTCATATTCATAGTTATGAAAGTAGTGGTTTTGATTTTTGTGCAATAGTGATAACCATAATACTTTGCAAGTAATTTGATAAAAATACTCAAATGACATGAGCAAGTGATGAACTTGCCTGAACACTGCAAAGTTCTGCAGTTGGAAGGTATGGACTGACCCTTGTCCTCTTGTTCTGAAAAATAGCATCATTGTCCGATAAGGGCAATGGTTAAAGAAGCAATTATGCATGATTCTATTTTTAGGGTTTGTTCCCCCCTTCCGATGTCGTTATTATTTCATGTAAGAGGTTAATACTAAGAATAATTTGAGGATACTTGAATTAGAGTAAAATACAACCTTGAAATGTTGTCAAGGTGTTTTTAGAGTCCAAATGAATTTATGGACTTATTTTCATTATTGAAAATAACATGTGTGATTTAAATGATTAGTTAATTCATCAAATTTGAACTTATTTTAGTTTATCTCCAAAAATTCCATTTCATATTTTATTATGATAGAGAATTTTATTCTGAGTGGTTTTCATATTTTTCATTATTTTTTTGGAGTTATTAATTAATTTCTATGAAATTTCCAAGTTTCTGATTTTTAATGGAATTTAGAAAAGACCAATTTGCCCCTGGGCCCACCTGTCAGTGGAGCCCAGTGGTTTGGCTAGACCAGCTCGGGTCCAACCGACCTGAGCGGTCGGTCGCTCACTCCCTCACCACGCGCCGCTCGTCCTAACCCTAATTCCCCAATCACGCTCTGGCGACCCGCGTCGCCCGCATCGTCGCCGGCCGATTCCGGCGATCACCGGCCGCCATGGCCCTCGCCATGGGGTGCATCCGCACCGCCACGCGATGGCGCACCAGATCCACGGCATAGATCTGGTTCTAAGCCGCCCCTACGCCGATCCCCTTCTCGTTTGACCGCACGGTGGTGCGGTGCTCACCGGCACCTCAGGCGTGATGACGCCGCCGGCCGTCGCCGCCAAGATGTGGAGCGCTGCGGCGCTCGTCGGGCCTGGCATGGCCTGGCCAGGTGCCGCCGTGTCTTCGACGCGCGCCGCCGTGGCCGCCACGGCCACGCTCGCCGTCTGCTCGCTCCGTGCACACGCGCCGCCTCCCTCTTTCTCCCGTGCCTCTCTTCTTCCTCCTCCGTATCCCCCGCCATGGCTTCCCTCCTTGTGGAGGTGCCGGCCGTGCTCGCCCATCGCGCCGTTGTCAGTAAATCTACCGGCTTGGTTCGTTGTATGTGCTTATGTTGCTCGCGCTTTGCCTGGATGCCTATGTTCTTTGTCTTTGCTCTACAGCTATGCGTATGTCGCTATGTCTTCGTTATTACCATGCTTCGTGCTACCTAGCTATTTCGTTCATTGTAATTTCGCTGTGGCCCTCTCGTGATTGCTCATGAGCATCCAAAGGATGCTCATGGCCTGTTGGCATGCTCCTATTCTTTTTACCGTCACTTGGGCATACCGTGTGTGCTTAATCCTGTCCCCTGGCTTGATTGTGGTGGTTAATCCTTGCATATTTGCAAGTGCCGATTGCCTCCGGGCTAGTTCATTGAGTTCAGATTCATGATTATGCTCAATTGATCATTCTTGTTGCATTATCAACTCCATCCCTGGATGGAGTGCTTCTGGATACAATTATAAATGATTTATGTAATTGTCTCTGTGATATAACTGTTGCTTAACTCGTGGCTATTTCATTTAAATGATTCATGGATTGCCGCGACTTGCCCTTGTCAAGCTTTTGTATGTTAAGGCAAGCCACGATGATCATATAATCATCAGATCTTTGGATAATTCACTGCTGTCCTATGGCTTGTGTTTCACTTGATGCTTTTACTTGACCTGTGTAGTACTCAAGCATGTGCTTTGATGCATGCTCTTGCTTACCCCAGCAAGACTGTGGTTTGCGATGATCTTCTAGATCATGAGCAAGTGTATGTATTACTGGTTGCTTGTGTATTTCAATTATCTGTCTAGTTTGGCTTAATCACATGGATAATTGATGTGAACTGCTTCACAGCTTATGATCATTTCATTTAGTTTGGTAGGGTTAGATGGATGCCAACACCTGGTTGTGTACCCTAACCCTCCTTTTGAACCCTACTGGGTGATGATATATGTGCATGGTTTCTTTGTTGGAATTGGTTAAGTGGTTGAGGTGATCCTGGCAGTATTCATGTGCTGCCCTGGGATGGCTCCCCTATTTGGTGGCTTTCTCGTGATGGATAAATGCTCACCGGCTAGTCACTTAGTGAATTTCCGTAGCTTTGATGTTGATAATTAGGATAGGCACATGTTGCCTGTCAATCGATGGTTTAGCTAGGTCAATAGGTGCTTTGTGATTCTGATTGGCTGCAAGGAATAAATCCATGCTGGATTTCTCTGGTTTTGACACTGTGTTGTCATAACCAGTGTTCCCTGGTTTATTTTCCTGTTAGCCTTAGTTGTACTTGCTGGCACCAATTGGTTTAGTAACCAAATGATGATACACCTAGGGTTTTCTACCCTTCGTGCTCTCGTGATGCAATCATGCTTAAGTATGAGCAAGATATGATCTTGCTCGTGCTCTTGTGTGGTATACCTCACTCCAGCTCCTAGAATTAAGTGTTGTTGTAGAGGATTGCTTCTGTGATGCTTGGTTTGCTTGCCCTTCTCCTCCTTACAAGCTTGTGGTGCTTTACTCCATTTGGTACTTGCTCACAGCTGACAGTTTTTTGGTGAAACTGTCCCTGGATGGTTTCTGGTGGCTTGTGGTTTTTCCTGTTCTAAGTGTTCTTAGTGTTCTTGATGAACTTACCACTGCTGCCTGTCGATGGATGAACAATGACTAGGGTTTGGCTCTGAAAAGGTTATATATGGTGCTCTCTTGCATCCCTGGTTGACAGCTCCTGCTTGTCACTTTGGTGACTCACTGATGATGTGTGAGTGTGTGGTGCCGCATGCACACTCAGTGCCTGGGTGTTGAGCATGCACACCTGATGTGTGTGCTGCTTGTGTGTCTGTGTGAACCAGATCCTGTGCATCTGGCTTGGAAAGGATCAGCTCGGCAGAGCTGTGATATTATCCACCATTTTAACTTCTTTTCTAACCTGCCAAGTGGCTTTGCCACTTGGCATAATTTGTTCTTCTTCTATGTGATTTTGTGCAGGGATCAAGAATGGATAAAAATGGACTTGGAGTTCATCATATACAAGATAAAGTGAAGATGATCTTGTAGAATTTAGACTAGGACTATTAACTTGTAATTTTTCTTTATTTTTAATTCTGCCCATTTATGTAATGTGTTGTATTATTCTTTTATTTCACTTATGAATATTGTAATGACATTGTAATATGTGTGATGATCAATAAAGCTCAAAGTTTTTCCTAATGAGCTTTACTTTATTATAATTGTTCATCTTATTTATTATTGTTCATTTACTTAATGAATTTCCTTAATTGAATTATTTAAGGTAATTATTTAATGTTTGAATTTGAAATCCAAATTCAACCTTGGTTTGAATTCAACCATGTCATATCATTTAGAATTCAATCAAGTAAACTCTCCCCTCTCTTCTCAAAACCCTAAACTAGTGAAGTGAGATGCAAGTTTGTCGCACTCTCGAAACCCTAACCCTGTAAGGTGTCGAGAGAGAAACTTGTCCCCCTTCGATGCGCTTTTGTTTAAAAGCGCGAAATTTCCCTAATTTACTATGCAATGCACATCCCTTTCTAAATTCTACCCCTCGATCGTCTCTAAACCTGGGACATTACAGCCTTTCCCCCTTAAAGAAAACTTCGTCCCGAAGTTGTGGTTGTAATACCTGAACAGCTCGGGGTATGTTTTCCTTAGGTCTTCCTCTTTTTCCCAGGTGGCCTCCCTCTCGGGATGATGCTTCCATTGTATCTTGCAATACTTGATCGCCTTATTTCTGAGTTGTTTCCAGCTCTCTTCGAGAATCTTGGCTGGCTTCTCAATGTACGTCAGGTCTGGTTGTAACTCAAGCTCCTCATGTGATATTGGTTCATCTGGGGTCTTCAAACATTTCCGAAGTTGTGAAACATGGAATACATTGTGAACTTGAGCTAGCCTTCCCGGTAGATCCAATTCAAAGGCCAAACCTCGATTCTGACTCAGTATCTTGAAAGGTCCTATATATCTAGGACTCGAGTTTCCCTTTTACTCCAAACCTCTCGAGTCCTTTCATCGGGCTTACCTTAAGATAAACCATGTCTCCAACTTGTGGCTCCCACGTCCTTCTCTTCTCGATCGGCGTAACTCTTTGCCGACTGGGCTATCTTGAGCCTGTCTCTGATAATGTCAATGATTTGTTGTTTTTCCTTGACATAATCAGGGTTGAACTCTTTGCTTGCTCCGGCTTCATACCAACATATTGGCGATCTACACTTCCTTCCATACAGAGCTTCAAATGGTGCCATCTTGATGCTGCTTTGATAACTATTGTTGTATGAAAACTCTGCTAAAGGTAGATGCTCCTCCCATGATCCTCCGAAGTCTAGGGCACAAGCCCTAAGCATATCTTCTAAGATCTGATTGGTTCTCTCGGTTTGTCCACCGGTTTGTGGATGATAAGCGGTACTATAATCCCACTTGGTTCCTAAAGCTTCGTGAAGCTGCTTCTTAATGCCGATGTGAACACGCATCCTCGATCCGATACGATTTTCTTTGGCACTCCATGCTTACTTACGATCTCTTTGATGTAAAGATCGATAAGTTTCTCTCCTTTATCCTGCTGGTTTACCGCTAAAAAGTGTGCACTTTTCGTCAACCGGTCCACGATTACCCATATCATGTCCTTCTTTTTATTGGTCATGGGTAGTCCGGTGATGAAATCCATCCCTATTTCCTCCCATTTCCACTCTGGAATAGGTAGAGGTTGTAACTTCCCTGCGGGACTCGATGTTCAGCCTTCACTGGCCGGGCAGTGTATGGCATTCTCGCCACATATTGTGCTATCTCCCTCTTCATATTATTCCACCAGAATAGTTCCTTTAAGTCCATGTACATCTTTGTACTTCCTGGATGTATTGAATATGGTGTTTGATGAGCTTCCCGGAGTATTACTTCCTTGATTTCAGCAATATCCTAACACAAATCCTCTTCTGGAACCACAAAGATCCAGATTCTCCACGGTGAAATTCTGATGGTCTTCCCTCATCTATTCTCCTCATCTCTTCTACAATGAATGGATCATCCAACTGACCCATCATTATCTCATTCTTCAAGTTAACATTAAGTTCCTCGGCTACTTGCAACGCCGATAATCCTTCATGGGCTTCCTTCTCCCAAAGTTGTATTTGGGCTTGGCTTATTTCCTTCCTCAACTCCGGTGATATTTCTTGTTCCACTCCTCCGGTACTCTTCCTACTCAGGGCGTCTGCTACTACATTAGCCTTCCCTGGTGTGTAATTGATTGTCAGATCATAATCCTTGATCAATTCTAGCCATCTTTTCTGCCTCATGTTGAGTTCCTTCTGAGTGAAGAAATATTTGAGGCTTTTGTGGTCTGTATAGAGCTCACACTTAGCTCCATAGAGAAAATGTCTCCATGTTTTAAGTGCAAATACGACCGCTGCTAACTCCAAGTCATGTGTTGGATAATTTACTTCATGAGGTCTGAGTTGCCTTGATCCATAGGATATCACTTTCCGATCTTGCATGAGTACGCAACCCAATCCATGTTTGGATGCGTCACAGTACACGGTGTAATCCTTGCCAACTTCCGGAACTGCTAACACCGGTGCTGTGGTGAGTTTCTCCTTCGTAGTTTGAAAACTCATCTCACACTCCTATGACCACACGAAAGCTCTGTTCTTCCTTAGCAACTTTGTCATTGGTCCTGCGATAATAGAGAATCAATCAATGAATCTACGATAATATCCTCGCCATTCCAAGGAATCCTCGGATTTCCTTGACAGCCTTGGGTGCTTCCCATTCTAAAACTGCTGCTACCTTGCTCGGGTTGACAGCGATTCCATCTTTGCTAATGACATGACCAAGAAATTCCACTTGATCTAGCCAAAATTCACACTTGCTGAGTTTGGCATAAAGTTGGTGTTCCCTTAGTGTCTGCAACACTAACCTCAAATGTTCGGCATGTTCTGCCTTGTTCTTGGAATATATCAAGATATCATCGATGAATACGATGACAAACTTGTCAAGATATGGCATGAAAATCTTATTCATGAGATTCATGAATATTGCTGGGGCATTGGTTAGTCCAAAAGGTACTACAAGGTATTCATGGTGTCCATACCTTGAGACAAAGGCAGTTTTCTGAACGTCCTCCTTCTTGATTTTTATCTGGTGATAACCCGATCTTAGATCAATCTTGGAAAAGACTCCCGCTCCTCTAACCTGATCAAATAGATCTTGAATTCTTGGAAGTGGATACTTGTTCTTGATTGTGACGTTGTTCAGATTTCTGTAGTCTCCGCACATCCTTCTTCCTCCATCCCTTTTATCCACGAAGATCACAGGTGATCCCCATGGTGAAACACTCTCTTGAATGAATCCCTTTTGTTCCAAGTCATCCAATTGCTCCTTCAGTTCCTTCAGTTCCTTAGGCCCCATTTTATATGGTGCTTTAGCAATCGGAGCTGTTCTCGGGATTAGGTCGATAGTGAATTCTATCTCCCTATCGGTGGCATACTGTAATTCCGCAGAAACACATCCTGGAATTCATTTACTACAGGTATATCTTCTAACTTCACCTCCTTCATGCTATTCAGCTGTAGCTCCACTTCAATCTGAGTATGTTTGTCGCCTTGGTAGATCATTCTACTTCCATCGGGACTTTTTAATGACACCGTCTTGTTTACACAGTCGATCAATGCTCCATTAGCTTCTAACCAGTTCATACCAAGAATGACATCAATGTCCTTCATCGGTAAAATGAACAGGTCCGCGTCAAACGCGCACTTATTGATCATAATGACTTGTTTTTGTTTGGCATGGGTTACTAATATCGTTCCCCCCGCAGAAAGTATAGTTATGGGTGTATCTAACTTAGTGCAACTAATCCCATGTTTGATGATGAATTGTTGAGAAATGAATGATGTAGTTGCACCAAAGATCAAAAAGTACTTTGCCAGGATGAGTGAGTATCTCGGAGCGTACCTATCACCGCCTGGTCAGAGTTGACCACCTCCTCCAGACTGGTACAGTTCAGCTTGCCGAAGGGCTTCTTATTCTTCCAGTTCCCTCCGGTGTTTCCTCGATTTCCTCCTCCTCCAGATTGACCTCCTCCACTATTCTTCTTGGGGCAGTCCTTCAGCATGTGTCCCTCCTGGCGACAACCAAAGCATATAATCCTTGGTTTCTTGCAATCCCTGGCAAAATGCCCTGGAAGTCCACAACTCCCGCAAACACTTTGATTTGGCACCTGAATGCTCGATTCTTCCTACTACCGTAGTAGTTGTTGTTGTTGTTGTTGTTGTTGTTGTTGTTGTTGTATCTAGGCTTGAAACTCAAGCTGGTGTTAGGCTTGTTACTAACAAACCTCTTAGGCTCATACTTGGCCTTCTTCCTCTTCTCTTCTTGCAGTTGTTTGAAGTCATCTTCAAGAGTGATGGCTGCATCCACCAACTCTTGGAATTCTGTTGCTCTCATCATCCGCAATTGTACTTTGAACTGGGACTTAACCCCTCGTAAATCTCTTCTTCTTCTTGTCCTCGGTGTTGACTTCCTCAACAGCGTACGGGACAACTTTGAAAACTCCCCGACATAAGTCAGATTGCCTTATCCTTCTGCTCGAGACTCTCAAACTCTCGACGCTTCGGTTCCACAATACTTTCAGGGGACATTGGATTCCCCGAACTTCCTTGCAAACTCCTCCCAGGTGAATACCTTTCCTGCCGGATACACGGCTACAATGTTGTCCCACCATGATGCGGCAGGTCCACATAGCAGATGGGTAGCATATCGGACCTTCTCTTGGTCATTGCATCCAACAGTGTTGAGCTTGCGCTCAGTATCCATCAACCAATCTTCCGCGTCCATCGGCTCGGGCGCGTATGCGAAAGATATCGGCTTGGTGTTTTGGAAGTCTGCTAATGTGACTCCCTGGTTCTCAGGTCTCTCCACCCTATTCTCGTCGCATCGGATCCGAAGGAATTTGTTCTGCAGCTCCAGTGTTACACGTTGCCTTTCTTCCGCCAGTTGCATGTACTGGATAAAGTTTTGCTGCGTCATGGGTGGTGGTGGTGGTGGAAACTGATCTCTGGCTGCACCCTCAGCCTCTTCCTTTTCCTTTGCTTCGCGCTCCATGCGCTGCGCTTCCGTCTCATTTCCTAACGTTCCCGACATAATCCCCCTAGTTCTGCAACACAAGATGATACTCATAGTTACTCCATGCGCAAGTTTTCTGAGCTCAACTTTGTGCACAGAACTAGTCACGCAATGGAAATCAAGAAGCAAAACCAAATCATACAAAACATATACCCTGTATATACATACATAAGTGGTCTTATTACAATACTCAAGTCGATGTGAGTATGCAAACTCACTTATTAAAGTATATATACAAATTTATACAAATATTACAAACTATAATACACGTGGTACTTGTGTATTATAGCCACGCCTCCCTTGGTGGACTTCTAATCGGTCTTCACTCCCGATACATTCCAGGCTTCCATCCGGTCGAACGTGTCGTCCTCCTGATAGACCCCGGAACATAAGGTCTCCCGTTGGCTTGTAGTCCGAATCCGATGATGACCCTAAGGAGAAATCGTATTCACAAACCGATCGTTGAGTGCATCATAGTCCACCCATCGGGTGTACTCTCGTAGCCCCACCATAAGGGTTACCAAAACCCATACCCGACTCAACCCGTGTCGGATATCCTCCATCCACTCCTTCATTACTAGGATAGCTCGGTTCTGGTTGTTGCATCATCGTTCATCTCTCCATCATAATACTCAGTAGTACTATGGGTTCCAGTATCACTACCCCAACGCCAACCCCTAGAATTCTCGATCGGAGTCTCGGAACGCTGGTTGTTCCCGGATTCCGCTCCGCCTTCGTATCCCCCATAGGAACTACCCAGAAAGTTCCCAGGTGTAACAGTGTAGGTTCACGTGCAAGTGGATCAAAGCTGATGTAGTCACCAGCTGAATAAACCGGTGTGTGCACTACATTCTCCATAGGTTCTTTTCCCCTACTTTCCTCCTTGGGTTCGGTAAATTCCTCTAGCATCGTATCAATAGCTCCTATCGTATGATGATTCACTGAAAGAGTAATGATATGAAGTTACGGCTATTATCCATATATTTTGCCGCTGCTATGGGTTTGCGTTTGGCGTATTTGTAGTGGTTGAGCATGGGATCTTCTTCTTCCTGATTATGGGGAATATGGGAAAACTCGGAATCCATAAGCTCTTTTGTCTTATGTTCCCGTATGTCGGTTATGGCTCTCATAACAGCTATATGATAGGCTGTGTTGGTTGTCCTAGCTTCTCCAGCTGGCATGACTACGCTCATTCCCAAAGATTCGAAGTCGCAGTCCTACTCGCACTTGGCTAACACCGGTCCATCATAGAACATGTACTTCTTTACCGGAATCTGGGATCACACCCAAATTCCAAAGCAACATGGCTCGTAGGATATCGCAAGTCCTCCTTTGTACTCGTTGTGTGGAATCCATAACTTTCACGTTTCTTCCCGGTCGTGAACTTGCCATGTTGGCTGTAGAAATAGAAAGATTATAAGATTAGTAATAATGCATCATAATAGAGATAATAAAGAATTATCGCACTAAAAGATATGATTGTTGTATTCTCAATTGAATATACACCATATTTTTAGAGAATTCTTTACTAATCCTATTTGACTCCTAACGTTTAGTCCCATTTACTAGGTTCCAACCTAAGGTCAAAGCTTTTGCTCTGATACCAACTGTGGTGACCCCGCATACCACCGCATGTTGTAGTATGCCGATCGTTGATATAACATTCGCGAAGTACCATTCCGCAAATATTACATCCCTCGTAGTAGTACACAGAACATAGCAGTGGTCCATAACTCATTCACATATTATTACAATCATCATACACAAGTCGTCTCGGAGCTCCTCTTGGGTTCTGAGAGGATAACTCCTGGGTTCGAGGCGAACCCAACTTAACTTACAATACCATTGTCTCATTAAACTAAACATTTATTTAAACGAGCAGATAAATAGTAAGAGTTCGCGCTGCTCGGCTACTACTACTCCTCCTGATATCCTTAGGCTTGTTCTCCTCCGGAAGCCTCCGGATCCGTAGACTATGATGTAGTCTACGCCTTCAACACCTCCCGAGAGGTCTGGTTCCTCGTAGCCGATGATCTCGGCTCCATCATTCTTGTCGTAGTCCTCCTCCTCCGTATGGTTCGACAATCTAAGCATGGGGTTTAAGAGTGGTATGAGTACGAGCGTACTCAACAAGTTCATTATAGATAAGAGGTGTTTAATGCACTAGCTACGATATTAGACAGTAAAGTCTAACACCAATGCAAGTTTTGATAAACGTTTCTTCAAGAGATTGCTTTTATTTCAAAGAGCTATGTCCGTCAGCCTTCACCGGTTTACTAGAACTTCATGGAGCTCCTTTCCCCGCGTTCAGCTCCTCAATCCCGGAACAGGAGTGACAGTCACAGCTTCTTTACACTCGCAGAGGTGTGTTGCTTTACCCATAAGAGATCTTAACCTTGGTGCCAACCGGGCAGCTTTCCCGTCCACACTTCCTTCGGTGTGAGGCCCGGTATAAGGTCTAGCCAATCATGTTCCTCCGCTACCTCGAACACCCACCCTTTTGTAAGATTGTCCTCCCCTATATCCATGATGAGACCGTTCCGGGCATTCATATGCCTTCCCCTATCAACATGGATAGACCGTTCCGACACCTTACAATCCCTCATAGACCGCAATACCGTGGGGACTTAAGGCTTCCCAGCCTACCGCTTGCACTTCGCACGACAAGTGTCTACGGACCGTGCCGTGGGGACTTAAGGCTTCCCACCTACCGCTTGCCGCCGATGTATACAAGTGTCTACGGTAAAGTGCATCCGTTGATGAACGAGAGGTGGAAACACTTCGACTACTCCGTCCCACTCCGGATCTTATGGTTAACACGGGTATTACGCGCACAAGAATCACTGGCGACATTTGTTGTTTAATCCTAGATGGATATAAGCCCGTGCAATGGAACCTCCACCATATCAACACAATCCATGGTTCCATTGCCCACCACATAGTCATATTCATAGTTATGAAAGTAGTGGTTTTGATTTTTGTGCAATAGTGATAACCATAATACTTTGCAAGTAATTTGATAAAAATACTCAAATGACATGAGCAAGTGATGAACTTGCCTGAACACTGCAAAGTTCTGCAGTTGGAAGGTATGGACTGACCCTTGTCCTCTTGTTCTGAAAAATAGCATCATTGTCCGATAAGGGCAATGGTTAAAGAAGCAATTATGCATGATTCTATTTTTAGGGTTTGTTCCCCCCTTCCGATGTCGTTATTATTTCATGTAAGAGGTTAATACTAAGAATAATTTGAGGATACTTGAATTAGAGTAAAATACAACCTTGAAATGTTGTCAAGGTGTTTTTAGAGTCCAAATGAATTTATGGACTTATTTTCATTATTGAAAATAACATGTGTGATTTAAATGATTAGTTAATTCATCAAATTTGAACTTATTTTAGTTTATCTCCAAAAATTCCATTTCATATTTTATTATGATAGAGAATTTTATTCTGAGTGGTTTTCATATTTTTCATTATTTTTTTGGAGTTATTAATTAATTTCTATGAAATTTCCAAGTTTCTGATTTTTAATGGAATTTAGAAAAGACCAATTTGCCCCTGGGCCCACCTGTCAGTGGAGCCCAGTGGTTTGGCTAGACCAGCTCGGGTCCAACCGACCTGAGCGGTCGGTCGCTCACTCCCTCACCACGCGCCGCTCGTCCTAACCCTAATTCCCCAATCACGCTCTGGCGACCCGCGTCGCCCGCATCGTCGCCGGCCGATTCCGGCGATCACCGGCCGCCATGGCCCTCGCCATGGGGTGCATCCGCACCGCCACGCGATGGCGCACCAGATCCACGGCATAGATCTGGTTCTAAGCCGCCCCTACGCCGATCCCCTTCTCGTTTGACCGCACGGTGGTGCGGTGCTCACCGGCACCTCAGGCGTGATGACGCCGCCGCCGTCGCCGCCAAGATGTGGAGCGCCGCGGCGCTCGTCGGGCCCGGCATGGCCTGGCCAGTGCCGCCGTGTCTTCGACGCGCGCCGCCGTGGCCGCCACGGCCACGCCGCCGTCTGCTTCGCTCTCCGTGCACACGCGCCGCCTCCCTCTTTCTCCCGTGCCTCTCTTCTTCCTCCTCCGCATCCCTGGCCATGGCTTCCCTCCTTGTGGAGGTGCCGGCCGTGCTCGCCATCGCAATGTTGTCGTAAATCTACCGGCTTGGTTCGTTGTATGTGCTTATGTTGCTCTGCTGCTGCCTCGGATGCCTATGTTGCCGTGTCGCTCTACAACTATGCGTATGCTGCCATCGTGCTGTTATTACCATGCTTCGTGCTACCTAGCTATTTCTCGTTCATTGTAATTTCTGGTCGTGGCCCTCTGTGATTGCTCATGAGCATCCAAAGTGATGCTCATGGCCTCGTTGGCATGCTCCTATTCTTTTTACCGTCACTTGGGCATACCGTGTGTGCTTAATCCTGTCCCCGGCTTGATTGTGGTGGTTAATCCTTGCATATTTGCAAGTGCCGTGCCTCTCGGGCTAGTTCATTGAGTTCAGATTCATGATTATGCTCAATTGATCATTCTTGTTGCATTATCAACTCCATCCCCGGATGGAGTGCTTCCGGATACAATTATAAATGATTTATGTAATTGTCTGTGATATAACCGTTGCTTAACCGTGGCTATTTCATTTAAATGATTCATGGATTGCTGCCGCACTTGCCCTTGTCAAGCTTTTGTATGTTAAGGCAAGCCCCGATGATCATATAATCATCGCATCGGATAATTCATCGCTGTCCTATGGCTTGTGTTTCACTGATGCTTTTACTTGACCTGTGTAGTACTCAAGCATGTGCCGATGCATGCTCTTGCTTACCCCAAGACTGCTGTGGTTTGCAAAGTGATCTTCTAGATCATGAGCAAGTGTATGTATTACTGGTTGCTTGTGTATTTCAATTATCTGTCTAGTTTGGCTTAATCACATGGATAATTGATGTGAACTGCTCTGCAGTTATGATCATTTCATTTAGTTTGGTAGGGTTAGATGGATGCCAACACCTGGTTGTGTACCCTAACCCTCCTTTTGAACCCTACTGGGTGATGATATATGTGCATGGTTTCTTTGTTGGAATTGGTTAAGTGGTTGAGGTGATCCTGGCAGTATTCATGTGCTGCCCTGGGATGGCTCCCCTATTTGGTGGCTTTCTGTGATGGATAAATGCTCACTGGCTAGTCACTTAGTGAATTTCCAGTAGCTTTGATGTTGATAATTAGGATAGGCACATGTTGCCTGTCAATCTGATGGTTTAGCTAGGTCAATAGGTGCTTTGTGATTCTGATTGGCTGCAAGGAATAAATCCATGCTGGATTTCTCTGGTTTTGACACTGTGTTGTCATAACCAGTGTTCCCTGGTTTATTTTCCTGTTAGCCTTAGTTGTACTTGCTGGCACCAATTGGTTTAGTAACCAAATGATGATACACCTAGGGTTTTCTACCCTTCTGTGCTCCTGTGATGCAATCATGCTTAAGTATGAGCAAGATATGATCTTGCTCAGGCTCTTGTGTGGTATACCTCACTCCAGCTCCTAGAATTAAGTGTTGTTGTAGAGGATTGCTTCTGTGATGCTTGGTTTGCTTGCCCTTCTCCTCCTTACAAGCTTGTGGTGCTTTACTCCATTTGGTACTTGCTCACAGCTGACAGTTTTTTGGTGAAACTGTCCCTGGATGGTTTCTGGTGGCTTGTGGTTTTTCCTGTTCTAAGTGTTCTTAGTGTTCTTGATGAACTTACCACTGCTGCCTGTCGATGGATGAACAATGACTAGGGTTTGGCTCTGAAAAGGTTATATATGGTGCTCTCTTGCATCCCTGGTTGACAGCCTCGCTTGTCACTTTGGTGACTCACCGATGATGTGTGAGTGTGTGGTGCCGCATGCACACTCGGTTCTGGGTGTTGAGCATGCACACCTGATGTGTGTGCTGCTTGTGTGTCTGTGTGAACCAGATCCTGTGCATCTGGCTTGGAAAGGATCAGCTCGGCAGAGCTGTGATATTATCCACCATTTTAACTTCTTTTCTAACCTGCCAAGTGGCTTTGCCACTTGGCATAATTTGTTCTTCTTCTATGTGATTTTGTGCAGGGATCAAGAATGGATAAAAATGGACTTGGAGTTCATCATATACAAGATAAAGTGAAGATGATCTTGTAGAATTTAGACTAGGACTATTAACTTGTAATTTTTCTTTATTTTTAATTCTGCCCATTTATGTAATGTGTTGTATTATTCTTTTATTTCACTTATGAATATTGTAATGACATTGTAATATGTGTGATGATCAATAAAGCTCAAAGTTTTTCCTAATGAGCTTTACTTTATTATAATTGTTCATCTTATTTATTATTGTTCATTTACTTAATGAATTTCCTTAATTGAATTATTTAAGGTAATTATTTAATGTTTGAATTTGAAATCCAAATTCAACCTTGGTTTGAATTCAACCATGTCATATCATTTAGAATTCAATCAAGTAAACTCTCCCCTCTCTTCTCAAAACCCTAAACTAGTGAAGTGAGATGCAAGTTTGTCGCACTCTCGAAACCCTAACCCTGTAAGGTGTCGAGAGAGAAACTTGTCCCCCTTCGATGCAGTTTTTGTTTAAAAGCGCGAAATTTCCCCAGAATTTACTATGCAATGCACATCCCTTTCTAAATTCTACCCCTCGATCGTCTCTAAACCTGGGACATTACAAAGTGCCACCAAAGATACAAACGAGTGCAAGTGCCACCATATACAAAAGAGAAAAAGCTTTTAAGCAAAGAGAGATAAGAGAAGAGAGGCCGCGTGTGAATCTTGTTGTCTCTTCATTTGCAACCAAAGCTTTGATCTCTTCTTGTGTTAGTGTGACACCGAGCACCCTTGCTGATGCGGCCTAAGGCCACGTGGGTTGCCCGATCTCACGAATTGACCGAGGGAAAGGCGGGGGAGAGGAAGAACACGAAGAACACGGCGATGAACACGATGAACACACGCAAACACACACCAACCCGATACAATTCCGGTTTACTCCCGATAGCCCGAACCACTATCCCGATAGAATCTCTCAAGGGAGAGACACGCGGTAGAATCCCCGAGAGGAAGATCGGTATACGATCGGTGGAATCACACGAGTGAGAGACCGGTGGTAGAATCACAAGTGTGAGAGACTAATCATATAAGGAGTGCCTTGATACAATAGATATGATAATCTAAGGAGGGGGTTTCCCTAATCCCAAAGGGATGGTGGAGGCATGAGCCAAATTCTAGTTCATCTGCTCTAATGAAGGGGGAGGTGGGAGCCTATATATAG
Organism: Lolium perenne; assembly: GCF_019359855.2. Lineage (NCBI taxonomy): Eukaryota > Viridiplantae > Streptophyta > Magnoliopsida > Poales > Poaceae > Lolium > Lolium perenne. The sequence goes on from NC_067245.2 coordinate 134,760,689, forward strand.
GGAGCCACTAAGGAGGGGTAGTTTAGGCATACAAGGGGGGTACATGGGACTTGGCCCGAATTGACTTGGACGCATATGGGGGGCGGATTGTCCGGCCTTAGTGGGGCGGATAATCCGAGCAGTCGTGCTTCATGCGCCGTCTCTTCTTGGCGAACTCGGGCGCTCTTCTTCCTTCTTCTCTTCCATGCCTCCGTGACCTCGGCCTTGAGTGTGGTTCGTGTCGTTGAAGCACATGATGAAGCGAAGACCTTAGGTCGGGCTACATCATCTCCCCCCACTTGAAAAAGAGTCGTCCTCGACGATGAGTCTTCATGAATGTGTAGAGGAGGTAGATGACACCAACGCTTGAATGTCCCTTCACTTGTCAAGAGCCCTATCAATAGCACAAGAAAAGCAAAGGAGCAATCAAAGCGTAGCCAAAGTTCAATGGATTTAGGAAGAGGGCGCAAGTAGAAGGAGGTCACCTTATCAAAGCGTCGGTGTGCTCTCATTGAGAGATCTTGTGTAGTTGAAGTGTGCGGGCAAAACCACTCATTGGAGCTCACTTGTATCATGCTCTCAAGAGCTCTTTTTGTCAACTCGTGCTCAATCGAGGTTGACATTGGAGTTTGGGTACCTACACACATGTTAGACAACAAGAACAACGTGTGTGCATGGTATATGAACACATCATCCATCATGATGGTCCATCTCTTTTGCACATCACCATTAGCGTTAAGCAAAGCATCATAATAGATATGGTGAATATGCGGAGTAAACATGGGAACATGATCAACATGGATATATGCAAAGTCTCCAAAATGTGATAGAGCTATGGGGGCAATCTCATTCACAAGCATATTAACACTATTGCAAGCCAAGCATTGGAAAGAGAAATTGTTCATCATTTTGGTTGCATTAATGGGAGAATATTGCAAGCATGTAGCACAAAACATGTTCAAAATTTGATCATTGTTGTCGACAAACCTAGGGAAAGAGCAATTGTTCGGCAAGGTTGTCACAACACAAGCATCATTATCAACATTGCAAGCAATACATGGGAAAGAGAAATTGTTCGACATATTGCAAGCAATAGGATAGAAATCGAAACACTCATAGCATGGCATGGTCATGTTATCACAAGCAATCAAGTCCACATGATCAACAATGTTGGTATCAAGCAAAACATCACATGGGAAAATGAAAGAAGCATATGACATAGCATTTGTATCATCAAGATCATGCATGCACTCATAAGTCATCATGTCCACTAGTGGGATCATGGCATCATCAACACCCATATAGGTACCTTTGTAGTCCCGCTCATATGAGGTAGGTGTTGTGGAAGAGGTAGGCTCGATGTGGCCTCCATGTTCATCTCCAAGCAACAAGCATGGTGTGATATCATCATCTTCATGCACCATGTACATCTTCTCCATGATCGGCGTCTCGTCATCCATGGTACCTAATGAGACACAAGAGAACACACTAGAGGTAGAGGGTAAGTTGTTAGAATTTGAAATGGCCTCACATGACCTATCAACTACCACTCTCATCTCACTTGGTGTATCGCTCATGCTCTCGAAGTGGAGGCACTCAAGCTCTCATATGGTGCAATCGCTCATCTCACATATAGTGGAGTCGCTCATCTCACATATAGTGGAGTCCCTCATCTCCATGGCAATGGCGTCGTCGATGTCCGAGCAACCTAGCAAAGAGGAAGACAACACAAGAGGAGTAGAGGTTAAGTTGTTAGAAATCAAAGTGTCCTCACTCAACTCATGGTGTGTGTCACTCTTGCTCTCAAGGTGTTTGAAGTATGCGTTGCACTCGGCTTTATCTTTGGGTGTCATTTGGGCTTCTCGAGCATCTAGCTCGGCGAAGTATGCTCTCATCTCGGCTTGCTCTTGTGGGGTCATCATGTATATCTCACTATGATAGGTGTATATGTATGGTGGAAGGAAAACTACACAAGTATCCCACCTTTCAAGAAAGTATCGGAAAAATGGTTCAAGTCAAGAGCAAAGTCGAAATGTATCGGGGTTACTCACACACACACTCAAAGCACACGCAAAAGGCTAAGAAACACTATATGTGGTGGGTAAGGGGTGGATAGCAAACGAAAAAGATCAACGGAAAAGTCTATTGTCAAATGTGGGTAAGATCCAAAGTCAAATGTCAAAAGTGGTGATCTATGTCAAGGAAACACGGAAACACACACAACGGAGAACAATGGGGTTAGCGCGACCAAGGAAGTGAGCAAGTGACAAAGATGGTCCTAACGAAGACTATATGCTCGATGTCACGCCAACGCAAGAGAGACCGTAGCTTGGTTGCACAAGAAAGAAGCAACAAGATTTGCACAAATGCCACTCTTCTCTTTTCTCTCTTAGTGCTCACAAGCTTTGCACTTCTCGGTATCGGTGGACACACACTCTTTTCTATTTCTTTTTTTTTCTTTTCTTTTTTTTTCACTTTTTTTTTTGTCTCTATGCTTAGAAGCTTTTTTTTTCTCTATGTATGTATATCACTTTTCTTCTTTTGTGTATCTTTCTCACCGAGCTTGCTTCGGAGCTTCGCTCAACACAACGCACACACACCTTCTCACGGTCGTGACACTTGTGCAATGCTTCGCAACGCTCGGAAAGCCACTCTCAATGGGATAGGTACACAAAGAAAGAAACGGGGCTACAAGGGGTAAGGGGCAAGTTATACCTAGTGAAAAGGTTAGGCGGTGTCAAGCACACGAACTTGCGATGGCGAAGTGGTGGTGTCGATGACGATGTCGAGGTTGCGTCGGAATCCTGGGTGCCAACGGTGTCGTCGCGGAGTTGGTGTAGGCGCGGAGGTGGAGTAGACGACCGATGCACTCCAAATCGGAAACCGAGCAAATTAAGTCAATGCCCGAAAAGTTGGGTCGAAACGAGCGGTCAAAAAATATGTTCCAAAAATCACGGAAAATTAGAGATGGCCTATGTGAAGTATTTGGGGGATGCTGTTAAAATTTGGAGTCAAACGGATGCCGGAAAGTTGTCAAAATTTGGGGCAAAAAGAAGGGACAGAATTGGCCGAAACTGGGCAGAGCCCTCTGGACTGGGCCGGATGGCACCGGTCTGGGCTCCGGTTTCCACCGGATCGCCCGGTCAGGGATCCGGTTGACCGGCTGCTTGCTGTTTCTGCACAGCGCGAGCAGGGTACGGGCGGCCGGCTGTACGCGAGCTAGTTGATGCTGCTGCTGCGCGTGAATTGGCGAGCTGAATGAGCTAGTCGATTTGGCTTGCCTGGGCGTGAGCGCGCGCGTGGAGGCGAGCTGCTGCCGAGCAGGGCTTGAATAGCGAGCGGAGCTGGACGGAGGAAAACCAGGCGGGTGGGGCGCAAGGGCCGGTGGGGTGGCAGCTGGTGGCGGGCCGGTCGAGGTGAGCTGGGCGGCGCTGTGGAGTTGCTGATCGCTGGCAGCCTGGCCGTGCGTGGCCAGCGAGTTTGGGCAGCGCGCGCGTGGAGATCAGAGCGCGGCGGCGCTTGTTGGGCCAGGGGCGGCGGCGCGGTGGACCAGGAGCAGAGCGAGCCACGAGCGGGGTAGGCCAGGAGGTGGCGGGGGCGGTGGGCGTGCTGCGCCGGCGGAGCCAAGGAGCGGCGGTCTGCGCGCTGACCAAATTGGGAGGAGAGGCTCACGCTGTTCTTCAAGAACTTGCACACAGGCGGGTCATAAATCCTCAAATTGGAAGCAAAATTGATGGAGTTAGAAGGGGAAATGATGGGGGAAACATAGATCAACACAAACAACACCAGATCCGTGGAGCAAAACCACAAAAAACGCAACAAATCCGGAGATCAAATTTCGAGCTATTTTTTGGGGCAATTTTTTGAGAAAAATTTTGGGCGAAAATCGGTGGAAATGGAGGTCAAATTCGTGGCAACCTTTGCTCTGATACCATATGATGTGGCCTAAGGCCACGTGGGTTGCTCGATCTCACGAATTGACCGAGGGAAAGGCGGGGGAGAGGAAGAACACGAAGAACACGATGAACACACGCAAACACACACCAACCCGATACAATTCCGGTTTACTCCCGATAGCCCGAACCACTATCCCGATAGAATCTCTCAAGGGAGAGACACGCGGTAGAATCCCCGAGAGGAAGATCGGTATACGATCGGTGGAATCACACGAGTGAGAGACCGGTGGTAGAATCACAAGTGTGAGAGACTAATCATATAAGGAGTGCCTTGATACAATAGATATGATAATCTAAGGAGGGGGTTTCCCTAATCCCAAAGGGATGGTGGAGGCATGAGCCAAATTCTAGTTCATCTGCTCTAATGAAGGGGGAGGTGGGAGCCTATATATAGGGAGCCACTAAGGAGGGGTAGTTTAGGCATACAAGGGGGGTACATGGGACTTGGCCCGAATTGACTTGGACGCATATGGGGGGCAGATTGTCCGGCCTTAGTGGGGCGGATAATCCGAGCAGTCGTGCTTCATGCGCCGTCTCTTCTTGGCGACCTCGGGCGCTCTTCTTCCTTCTTCTCTTCCATGCCTCCGTGACCTCGGCCTTGAGTGTGGTTCGTGTCGTTGAAGCACATGATGAAGCGAAGACCGTAGGTTGGGCTACATCACTTGCTTAAGGGCTTCTTACACTTTTCCGCTCATTCCTTGGTCGCACTAACCCCGTTCATCTCGTGTGTGCGTTCCATATCTTTTCCGTGTTTATAGTGATCTTCACATTGACATTTGGATTTTTGGACCTCACCCACTTTTAACAACATACTTGATTTCGGATTTCGTCTTTTGGCTTTCCACCATACTCACCTAACACCATATTTGCTAGCTTTTGCGTGTGTTTTTGCGTGAGTACCCGATACAATTGTTCTAACTCTCGGTTTTGTTGGATCACCCCGATCTTATCATACCACGGTAAGGATGTGAGGTAGTGTTCTTCCACTAACATACACCATATAGATCTTGTCGTGCTAACATGTATAGCGTCGAAGAAGATACGGAGGAGTACACGGAGCACTTCGAGGAGGATACCTCTTCAAGCACCGCGGATGTGGAGGAACATGTGGAGCTCTACTCCGACCATAGCTCCCCAAGCATCACCGACATGTCCGACATCGAGGAGCTCGACAACGACCATAGCTCCCCAAACATCACCGACATCTCCGACATCGAGGAGCTCGACAACAACCATGGCTCCCCAAGCATTATCGACATGGACGACATGGTGGAGCGCCATCTTGAGGACGACTTCGACGAGCTCTACATCGACAATGGCTCACCAAGCATGGACGACATGGTAGAGCAACGCCACGCCTTCGACATCGACACCGTGACAGAGCCTTACCTCGACTCCACCATGAGCAACGCCGGTGCTCCCACATACCCCTACTTCGCCAATGGAGCTACATATGAAGATGGAGGACATCCACAATGGCACCATCATATGGATCATCAAGAGCGTCCCCATCATGAGCGTCATCGACACACTTCTCCGAGCTCCACACGGCGCCACCATGAGAGTGCTTATGCACAAGATCGTCGACTTCAAATACACCATATGGAGCATCAAGAGCGTCCTCAACACGATCGTCATCGACACTCTTCTCCAAGCTCCACAAGGCACCGCAAGCAAAATGCCAAGTCGCATGAGCCATCATCTAGGCATGGCAAGGACCGTCATCGACATACGTCACCACATGAGCTTCGCCGCCACAAGCCACTTCATGATCGCCATCGACCAACATCTTCCACGAGTCTTCGACGACACCACTCAAGCCATGGTGATGATGCACGAAGACGAGAGCCTCGACATGAAGGCGACAAACACCATGATAGGGCGCCTACCACTCCAAGGATGGCAAGTGCACATCGAGCATACCTTCCTCATAAGGCGACTTCCGCCTCTTGCGCCACCACCACAATGGCCCCTAGCTCATCACATGCCTATGGACTCCGATGCTACAAGTGCAAGCAACAAGGCCACCGCCCACGGGAATGTCCCAATCTCCTATGTGAGGTATGCAAGGCCAAGGGTCACGAGGCATGGCAATGCACAAAGCCAAGCGCCAAGACGCTCTACTTCGACGAGCTACAAGGCCAAGCCACCAAGAAGCCTACGGCGCCCACACTTCAAGATGAAGACCTCCAAGGCCATCGCAAGGATAATGTGGATTCGAGCCTAGCTCTCCACAACACTACGGTGCCACCGATAGAGGACGACTTGGGAGGCGATGGAGTTGAGATGGTTGAGCATGGGAATTTCCCGTCAACCAAGGAGGCGCATGGAGATGAGAAAGTCGAGCCTACTCCCCTATGCTTCATCGATGAGTTGGTACCAATCCCATGTGAGCATGAGAGCCACTTAGCCCACTTGAGTGAGAGTGATAGTGAGTTGAGTGACTTCCACCCCATATGTGAGTTTGAGTGCTTCCGTTTGGAGGACATGAGTGATACACAAAGTGAGTTGAGAGAGGTAGATGATAGGTCCATGGAGGACATCACATTTGCTAACACATTAACCTCCCCCTTGTTTGTGTCTTCTTATGTTGCACTAGGTTCCACGGAGGATGAGTTCCCGCTCATGGAGACGATGTACATGGTGCATGAAGATGATGATATCCCACCATGCTTGCTTCAAGACGGACATGTCGACCACATGGATCCTCCTACTTCCACAACACCTACCTCAAATGAGTCGGCCTACAAAGGTAACAACATAGGTGTTGATGATGCCATGATCCCACTAGTGGACATGATGACTTATGAGTGCATGCATGATCTTGATGATACATTTGCTACGTCACATGCTACTTTCACTTTCCCATGTGATGCTTTGATTGATAACATTGTTGATCATGTGAAATTGCTTGCTTGTGATACCATGAACATGCCATGCTACGAGAGTTTCACGTTTTCCCCGCTTGATTGCCATGATAATGATTATGATCATGCTTGTGTTGTGACACCCTTGATGAACACTTGCTCTTTACATAGGGTTGTCGACAACAATGATAACATGTTCCACATGCTTTGCCCCAAATGTTTACACCATTCCATGATCCTTGCATCCAAAATTGTGAACAATTGCTCTTTCTTATGTTTGGTATGCAAGAATGCTTATTTCATTGTCCACGAGATGGCCCCCATAGCCTTCTCTATTTTTGATGATCATGAGTTACCACATGCCATGAATGCACCTTCTTGCCATATGCACCATCGCCATGCATTTCATACTATCTTGATTGACACTAATGGTGATGTGCACAAGTCTTGGAACATCATGATGGATGATGTGTTCCTTTACCATGCACACACGCTTTTTGTTCTATCTATTGTGTGTATAGGTACCCGAATGACAACTTCCACCGCTACGGAGCATGAGCTCATGAAACGCGCAATTGAGAGCTACCCCAACACGGACGAGATACATGATCCAACCCATGGGATTCACGCCAAAGGGTATGTTCCCAAACGCCTTCGCCCTCGTGTGTTTCCGGCTTGTCTTGTCGAGCTTCCGGTTTGGACCAATGCCTCGTCACCTCTTTTGCTTCTTATAGAACATATCTTGACACATCTTGTTGGCACAATGGTTGTTGAATGTCTTGATGTTATCATCATACATTCCAAGAATCTCAAGGACCATGTCATACATGTGAGAGACACCTTATGCATCTTGTGCCACATGTCACACAAAAAGTTGCTCTTCTTTGGATTTCTCATTTCACCTTTGGCAATTGAAATGGATTCTTTGACACTTGAGGATACCCATACTTGGCTCACGCCAACCATACTTTCCCAAGCTAGAAGTTTCCACCTCTTTGCCATTGCACATAACAATTTTGCCCAAAATTTTGCCGCCGATACTTGCCTTTTGATTGTTCCATTTGTGTGGGACAATGCTACACATCACATTTTTGACACTTTACAAACCAAACTTTTACATGCACAAACATTTGCCCCACCAAATTTTGGATACATCGACACTCTTTTGGTTCCCATTTTTGCCCAATGCCTCTTGGAGAAACGACTTGATGCTTCGTATTTGATTGAGAGCCTCTTGTTCGCCGATCACCAAATTGGCATCCATAAGCTTTCCATTCGCAAGTTGTTTTTCCCCAAGTTCTTCTTCGACCGCGACTTTGTCCATCCATTACTACATGGGAGAACCGTCATGGCCTACATCATCGTTGAGGAGGAACAAGAGTCGAGGACGACTCTTCCCCAAGGGGGGGGAGATGATGCGGGGTGGCCTTCGGACACCTCCACCTCAAGACCGTCAAGTGCAACCCCGCCTATCGTAGACGCTACTCCATGGCCAAGGAGTCCCCCAAGTGGACCGACAACAACCTACGCGATACATGACAAGGTGAACCCTTTCCTTTCGACACTCGACGTCGACAATACATTGGATGGTATACTACCTCATGGATATGTGTTATGTTTCATTAGGTACGAAGGTCGACAAGGAAGTGAAGAGGAGTCCATCATGCTTAAGGGAGAAGAAGAGAGGAAGAAGAAGAAAGAAGAAGAGAAGAAGGAGAAGAGGGAAAGAAGAGAGGAAGGAAGGAAGAAGAAGAGCAAGGCTGGTGGTACCTCCAGCCAAAGGAGGCCGGAGCCTCCACCAAATGGTGGCCGGTACCACCTGCACATGGAGGCCGGAGCCTCCAGGGGCCTCCATGGCCGGTACCACTTCCTAGTGGTGACCAGGCGCGCGGGAGAGGCCCAAGGCCGGTACTACCGGCCATGCATGGCCGGTACTACCGGTCACATGCTGGCCGGCACCTCCTCCTGGTTGGCCACGCGCGGGAAAGGGCAGGGACTCCGGTACCTTGGCCGGAGCCTCCACCCAGGGCCAGGCCGGAGCCTCCACCCATGGTACCGGTCAAGGTACCGCTCACATGTCCTAGTACCCTGGATACTTCAGCCATCGCTTGGTGTATTTCCGGTACCACGGCCGGTACCTCCGCCCGAGGTACCGCTCAGCCGAAACTTCCTCAAATCTGAGCCATCCTTTTACATCTGGACGCTCCTAGTTTATTCAGTTGTAATTTCCTCTTTTACCCTTGGACGAATCTGGCTATATGTATCTCCCGTATCCCCATTTGCTAGGGTTAGACAAGATTTGGCTTAGAATAGGATTTGAGCTATGTCTCCCTAGGGTATCATCCCTCTGTAATCAAGGCCACCCTTGTTGTTGATTGAGTTTGTGAGTGAGATTCTAGTGTGTGCACTCTCTCTCCCTCACCGATTCCGTCTCCAACACCGTATCTCTCACCTCGGAATTCTACCGCGGTCTCTTCCGTGGGTGATTCTATTCGGCGTGGTCCATCGAGCCACGAGGGTAAGCATCGTTGTATCGGGTTGGTGTGCGTGCGTGTGTCCCCGTGTTCCTCGTGTTCATCGCGTTCGTCGTGTTCTTCGTGTTCTTCCTCTTTTCCCCTTTCGTTTCCGGGTCAATTCGCAAGATCGGGCCACAAACGGGGTCTTAGACCTCATCAGAGACGTTGAACGTGTTGCTCACCAAGTACTTGGATGTTGGTATGTCGATGACGTAAGCGTTGTTGTTGATGCGTTTGAGGACCTTGAAGGGGCCATCTCCTCTTGGCTTGAGCTTGGAGTTGCGCTCATGAGGGAACCGTTCCTTCCGGAGGTGGATCCAAACGAGGTCTCCTTCTTCGAATATTCTTTCCTTCTTCTTGGCGTTGAGGCGGTTGGCTTGACGAAGAACATGTTCTTGTATGGTTGCCCTTGTCTCTTCATGTAGTTTCTTAACGGCGGCGGTGCGCTTGTCAAAGTCCATGTTGATGCGCTCGTGGAGGGGAAGCGGAAGTATGTTGAGTGCCGTGCAAGGTTCGAAGCCATAGACGACCATGAAGGGGCTCCTTGACGTAGTCTTGTGCTTGGCGCGATTGTAGGCGAACTCGGCGTGAGGAAGGCACTCCTCCCATGACTTCAAGTTCTTCTTCACGAGGATCCGTAGGAGGGTGGAGAGGCTTCGATTGACCACTTCCGTTTGGCCATCCGTTTGCGGGTGCGATGATGATGAGAACAAGAGCTTGACTCCAAACTTCGCCATGAGCGACTTCCAAAGATAACTCATGAACTTGACGTCTCGATCCGACACAATGCTTTGCGGTACTCCATGTAGGCGGACAATTTCCCTGAAAAACAATGAAGCAATGTGTGAAGCATCGTCGCTCTTATGTCAAGGTATGAAATGAGCCATCTTAGAGAATCTATCCACTACAACAAATATGGAATCATGACCATGCTTAGTGCGAGGTAAGCCTAGAACGAAATCCATGCTAATATCGGTCCATGGTGCATAAGGAATAGGCAATGGCATGTAAAGACCATAAGGGTTGGAGGTAGACTTAGCTTGTAAGCAAGTGGTGCACCGGCGGCAAAGGCGTTCCACATCTCGCTTCATCTTTGGCCAATAGTAGTGGGTTGAGAGCATGGCATTTGTCTTGTCACGTCCAAAGTGACCCATAAGACCTCCTCCATGAGACTCTTGCAAAAGCAATTTTCGAAGCGAAGACTCGGGAATGCAAATCTTGTTAGCTTTAAACAAATAGCCATCATGCAAATAGAAATCATCTACTCCTCGCTCAACGGAGCACTTCTCAAAAATTGGAGCAAAGAAAGAATCGGAAGGATAGAGTTCTTTGATCTCTTCAAGTCCCAAAACATGAAAATCCAAACGAGTTAGCAAAAGGGTGTTTTTGCGGGAAAGAGCATCCGCCACAACATTGTCCTTGCCCTTCTTGTATTTGATCACATATGGGAAGGACTCAATGAACTCGACCCATTTTGCATGTCGTTTGTTCAAGTTGTGTTGGCTTTTCAAATATTTCAAGGACTCATGGTCTAATGAATGATAAACTCTTTTGGCCAAAGATAGTGTTGCCAAACTTCAAGAACACGAACCAAAGCGTAGAGCTCCTTGTCATATATAGGATAGTTGAGGCGTGCGCCATCTAACTTCTCACTATAGTATGCCACGGGTTTGCCCTCTTGCATAAGAACACCACCAATACCAAGCCCACTTGCATCACACTCAATCTCAAAAGTTTTGGCAAAATTTGGAAGGACAAGAAGTGGAGCTTCGGTAAGGCGTTTCTTCAACTCATCAAAAGCATTTTGTTGGGCCTTGCCCCAAACAAACGGAACATTCTTCTTGGTAAGCTCATTCAAAGGGCAAGCAATGGTGCTAAAGTCTTTCACAAAGCGGCGGTAAAACCCGGCAAGTCCATGGAAGCTTCGGACTTGGCCAACATTTGTAGGGGTAGGCCAATTATGGATGGCCTCCACCTTGGAAGAATCAACTTCAATCCCACTAGCGGAAACCACAAAACCAAGAAAAACCAATTTGTTTTGAGCAAATGTGCACTTGGGGAGGTTAGCATAAAGCTTTTCATGGCGCAAGATGCACAAGACTTCTCTCACATGTTGCACATGGTCCTCGAGGTTTTTGCTATAAATAAGAATATCATCGAAGTAGACAACCACGCTCTTGCCAATGAGAGGACGCAAGATGTGATTCATGAGGCGCATGAAAGTTGATGGAGCATTGGAAAGACCGAAAGGCATCACGAGCCATTCATAGAGACCGAGTTTGGTCTTGAATGCCGTTTTCCATTCATCACCAATAGCCATGCGGATTTGATGGTAACCACCTTTGGCGAGGAGATCTTGAATTTGGCGGTTGATCTCCTTAGTCTCTTCGGGGTTGGTGCGGTAGGCGGCACGGTTTGGAAGCGGAGCGCCGGGTATGAGGGAGCTCGTCGGGGAAGACGTCTTGAAACTCCTTCAAAAGAGACAACAAAGACGAAGGAATGTTGGTTAAGTCGTCAGTCGCCGACGAGGGTCCCTTGCATATGAGCACATAGTGCAATATGGTGGATGGGTTCTCTTGAAGCTCTCTCCACTCACTCTTGGTGGCTAGAAGGACACTCTTGGGCTCACTCATATATGGCTTGTGGCGCTCACTATCTTTGTGGTGGGTCGCTCCCTCTCCTCTCATCTCACTATGGTGGGTGCGGAGTTGTGCCCTCGCTAAAGCCTTCGCATTATCCGCGATGATTTGGCTAGGAGTCATCGGGCGCAACTCGAACTTCTTGTCGTTGACCTTGAAAGTGTATGTGTTGGAGAGACCATCATGTATAGCCTTCTTGTCATATTGCCAAGGGCGGCCAAGCAACATGTGGCACACCGTCATGGGTACCACGTCACACTCGATGGTGTCCTCATAAGGGCCGATCTTGAAGTTGACGGTGACGGTATGTTGTATCTTGACGTTGCCCTTGTCACTCAACCATTGGATATGGTAAGGGTGAGGATGCTTGCGGAGAGTGAGGTTGAGCTTCTCACACAACTCGGGGCTCGCAAGGTTATGGCAACTTCCACCATCGATGATGACCTTGATTGACTTGCCACCAATTCCGGCACGTGTTTGGAAGATGTTGCACCGTTGTTCTTCCGTAGCATGCGGTTGTGTGGTTAGCACCCTTGTGACCACAAGTGAGGGACTTGGGTCATGCTCACATAAGAGAGGATCTTCTCCACTTTCTTGCTCATAAGCTTCTTCACTTTCCACGGCGGCTTGCACAAGGGCTTCATATTCATCCTCATCAAGAGTCTCGATGTCACCATTCTCCATAGTGATCATGACCTTGGTGTTCTTGCACTCAAACGATTTGTGACCTTGGGTGCCACACTTGAAGCAAGTGACACTAGAGGGTCCCGTGGATGCCTTAGAGGAGGCGGTGGAGGAGACCGTTTGCTTCATGCGACTTTGGATAGTCGGTTTCTTGGATGGTGTAGAGGATGCGTCGGCCTTGGCACTTGTAGCATAAGGAGTTGATGTAGTAGGCGGAGTCGATGTGGCGAGCTTGGAGGAGAAATAGGACTTGGCCTTGGAGTACTTGATGTCCTCAATCACTTGGCGCTCGGCCTTCGACGCTTGGTGGACCAAGTCAACCATGTTGGAGTAGGGTTGGAACTCGACAACCCTCTTGATGGGGTACGTGAGGCCATTGAAGAAACGAGCAATGGTTTGTTCCTCGGACTCTTGGATGTTCGCTCGCATCATAGTGAGCTCCATCTCCTTGTAGAACTCCTCAACGGTCTTGGTGCCTTGCTTCAACTTTTGGAGCTTGTTGAAGAGGTCGGTCATGTAGTGCGCGGGGACAAAGCGAGCATGCATCTCCTTCTTCATATCTTCCCAAGTGTCAATAGGAGGTTCACCCTTTTCTTCTCGAAGAGTGGGGACTTGCTCCCACCAAGTGTTGGCGTAGTCTTCAAACTCGAGTGATGCCATAGCCACTTTCTTGGCACCGGAGTAGTTGTGGATGCGGAAGATCTTGTCCACCTTGAGTGCCCATGAGAGGTAAGCTTCGGCGTCGTCTTCACCTTTGAACTTGGGCATGTTGAACTTGAGCTTGCCATACATGTTCTCTTCATCCTCCAAGTTTCTTCTACGAGGAGGGGCGCCGTCATCTCTTGCGGCTAGAGGTGGAATAGGAGGTCTTCTACGGCCAACCATAGCATTGGGTTGGCGTTGAAGATGAACGCTTGCTTCACTTGGCTCACGGTGAGGGTGTGGTTGAAGATCTTGTCGCGGTTGAGGACGATGCTCAATGTTGGGTCTCTCATCTTGATCATGGTGTAGCTCTCCTCGACCACGTTGGTCATGGCGAGGGTGGCGACGAAGATCTCGCCGAGGTGGATCTTGAGGATCTTGGTCTTGGGGATGGCCATCACGCCCATGGTGGGCATGGCGATCCGCTTGGTGACGATCTTGGTGAAGGACTTGGTCTTGTGGAGGACGCTCATGTGGACGAGCATGGCGATGTATTTCTCCACGCCTAGAGTTGGAGCGAGAGTCTTCATGACGAGCATGTGAGCGATGAGGGCGATGATGGTCTTCATGCCTTGAGGAGGAGCTTGAGGACGAAAGGCCACCATGAGAATAGTAATCTTGTGGCGAGCTTGATGAAGAGGAAGTAGAGCGGTGTCGACGGTGATGACCCAAGTTGGTGATGGCGCACTCGAGGCTATCCATGCGCCGCTCCATGTTGGCATCATTAGCCGCCATTTGGCCATTCAAGTTGTCCGTAGCTTCACGAAGAAGAGCCAAGTCTTGGTTCACGGCGGAGAAGTTGTGAGCCACCTCATCGTATTGCTCATCGATGCGGGTCTCGAAGAGGGTGAGTTGCTCCTTGAACTCTTGTCATTGCGTCCATAGGTTGTGTTGAGTAGCCAACCTCTCGGTGTTGCGGAGGATCTCTTCATCCCTTGTGGTATCTCCGTTCCTATCCATGATGGAAAAACAAGAACTATGTTGTGTATGTTAGTGGAAGGAGACTACCTCGCACTCTTACCAAGGTAAGATAGTATTGAGGCAATCCACCAAACCGAAAGCAAGATCAAGTGTATCGGGAACACACGCAAAACCACACGCAAAAGCTAGCAAATATGGTGTTAGGCGAGTGTTGTGGAAAGCCAAAAGACAAATCCAAGATCGAGTATGTTGTTAAAAGTGGGTAAAGTCCAAAAATCCAAATGTCAATGTGAAGATCACTATAAACACGGAAAAAGTTGTGGAACACACACACGAGATAAGCGGGGTTAGTGCAACCAAAAGTGAGCGGAAAAGTGTATGTATAAGTGCTCGGTGTTACACTAACACAAGGAGAGCCAAAGCTTTGGTTGCAAAGGAAGAGACAACAAGATTCACACGTGGCCTCTCTTCTCCTATCTCTCTTTGCTTAAAAGCTTTTTCTCTTTTGTATATGGCGGCACTTGCACTCGTTTGTATCTTTGGTGGCACGTGGACACTTTGTATGTATGGGCGTATGGATGTATGGATGTATGGATGTATGGTGCTTGATGTAGCCCCGGTCACCGACGTCGCTACACCAAGACCATCAAGTGCAACCCCGCCTATCGTCGACGCTACACCATGGCCAAAGAGTCCCCCAAGTGGACCTTCAACCCTCACCCACGCTACACGCGACAAGGTACAAGAGTCATCGAGGACCGGAGAGGAGGAACACCCATGGTGCACGTAAGCGAGGGAAGGGAAGAGGAGCCATTCATCATGGTGCAAGGAAGAGAGAAGAAGAAGAGAAGAAGAAGAAGAAGAAGAAGAAGGAAAGAGGAGAAGAAGGCTGGCCGGCCCAGAACCCGGTTGGACCGGCCCCACGACCGGACTGTCCGGTTGCCGCCCGGTCGACCGGCCCTAGGACCGGACCACCCGGTCCCAGGCCCGGTCTGACCGGCCCCAAACCGGATCCGACGGGAATGACTCCCCAAGCTGCCTAAGTTATCCACTTGCGTACCTTTTCGGCCCAAGCTGGCTTGTACCTCTATATAAGCACCTAGGACCCCTCCTTTACCCCTTAGACAAGATGATAGCTTAAACATGAAGATGAGCTTTGTCTCCCTAGGGTTTCATCCCCTTTGTATCAAGGCAACCCATGTTGGATGATTGGATTTGGTGTGTGAGATTCTAGTGTTACCCACTCTCTCTCCCACTCCTAGATTCATCTCCCTCACCAATCTCTCCGCTCGGAATTCTACCGCGTGTCTCTTCCGGGTTGATTCTATTGGCGTGGTCCATCGAGCCACGGGGTAAGTATCGATTGTATCGGGTTGGTGTGCGTGCGTGAGTTCATCGTGTTCTTCGTGTTCATCGTGTTCTTCGCGTTCTCCCTCTCTCCCTCCTTTGGATTTCGGGTCAACCGCAAGATCGGGCCACACACGGGGTCTTAGACCTCATCATATGGTATCAGCAGCCTTTGGTTTCCGCGGATTTGACCCCCCACCCATCCAATTTCGTCTCTAAAAATTTTCCCCAAAAATCCCCAAAAATAGCCCTATTTTGCCTCTTGACCGATCTGCGATTTGGTTGCGTTTTGAGTGGTTTTGGTCCATGGATTTGGTGTTGGAGTGCTTGATCTACTATCTCCCCAACTTTTAGCCCCCAATTCCATCATTTCCCTTCGTTTTGGTCGATTTGGCTTGGTTTTCGCTCAAGAACAGGAGAGAGAAAATCTGCGCCCCGCGAAATCCGGTCGACCGGGCGCCAACCGGGCCGTTGGACCGGACAGCACGGCACTGTGGCCGGTCAACCGGCGGGCAGACGGCGCTGCATCGGCGCCAACCGGCGCCAACCGGCGCAAACCGGGCTGTAACCCGGTCAACCGGGTCAGACCGGACAGGCCGGTCCAGGGCTCGGTCAACCGGCGCCAACCGGCGCCACCTCCACCACCACCTCCGCCAACCACCGCCACCCTCTCCGCCGCCGCAAGCACCGCCACCCTCCCCAAACCACCGGGACACATCACCGCGGCTCCATAACCTCCGCCGCAACCGCAAGGGCATCGACACCACCACCACCGGCATACCACCGCCACCACCGCCAAGCTACTTTGACCGTTTTCTTCCGCTAACTTGTGTTTGCTTGTTCCGGTTTGAGTGCCTTGTTTGTGAAACTAACCCGCAGCTCCGAAGCAAGCGACGACATCCTCGGCACCCCGGACTTGCAAACGTACTCTTGACATCACCGTCTTCATCGCAAGTTGTGTGTTCCGACACCGCCTAACATCTAGGTATAACTTGCACCCCACCTTGTAACCCCTCTTCTTTTGCGATCTATCCTATCGAGCATTGCTTACCTAGTGTTGCGAGACATTGCACGTGGCCCCGATTGTGAGGTGTGTGTGTAGTGTGGAGTCAAGCTTCTAAGCAAAACTCGTGTGGCAAGATAGCAAGAGTGAGCTAACGCTAACATAGAGCGTGAAAAAGAAAGAAAAGCACAAAAAGAGTGCAAGTAGCACCATACACCCATACATACAAAAGTGTGAAAGTGCCACCATAGATACAAAAGAGTGCAAGTGTCACCGTGTACAAAAGAGTGTCATAAGCTTTTAAGCAAAAGAGAGATAAGAGAAGAGAGGCCACGTGTGAATCTTGTTGTCTCTTCCTTTGCAACCAAAGCTTTGATCTCTTCTTGTGTTAGTGTGACACCGAGCACCCTTGTTTAAGGGCTTCTTACACTTTTCCGCTCATTCCTTGGTCGCACTAACCCCGTTCATCTCGTGTGTGCGTTCCACATCTTTTCCGTGTTTATAGTGATCATCGCTTTGACATTTGAATTTTTGGATTTCACCCACTCTTGACAACATACTTGATTTCAGATTTCGTCTTTTGGCTTTCCACCACACTCACCTACCACCATACTTGCTAGCTTTTGCGTGTGTCTTTGTGTGAGTGCCCGATACAATTGTTCTAACTCTCGGTTTTGTTGGATCACCCCAATCTTGTCATACCACGGTAAGATTGCGAGGTAGTGTTCTTCCACTAACATACACCATATACATACCATCGTGCTAACATGGATAGCGAAGATGAGGATACGGAGGAGTACATGGAGCACTCCGAGGAGGACACCTCCTCAAGCACCGCGGATGTGGAGGAACATGTGGAGCTCGACACCGACTATGGCTCCGCGAGCATCACCTACATGACCGACATCGAGGAGCTCTACATCGACAATGGCTCCTCAAGCATGGATGACATGGTGGAGCACCACCTTGAGGACGACATCGACGAGCTCTACATCGACAATGGCTCGTCAAGCATCGACGACATGGTGGAGCACCACCTTGAGGACGACATCGAGGAGCTCTACATCGACAATGACTCCTCAAGCATGGACGACATGGTGGAGCAACGCCACGAGTACGACATCGACCCCATGGCGGAGCCTCACCTACACTCCACGATGAGCAAAGACGATGCTCCTACATACCCCTACTTGGCCAATGGAGCTACATATGAAGATGGAGGACCTCCACGATGGCACCATCATATGGATCATCAAGAGCGTCCTCATCATGATCGTCATCGCCACTCGCCTACGAGCTCCACAAGGCACCACCATGAGAGTGCTCATGCACAAGAGCGTCGACGTCAAGTACACCATATGGAGCATCAAGAGCGTCCCCATCATGAGCGTCATCGACACTCTTCTCCAAGCTCCACAAGGCGCGGCAAGCAACATGCCAAGTCGCATGAGCCATCATCTAGGCATGGCAAGGACCGTCATCGACATACGTCACCACATGAGCTTCGCCGCCACAAGCCACTTCATGATCGCCATCGACCAACACCTTCCACGAGTCTTCGACGACACCACTCAAGCCATGGTGATGATGTACGAAGACGAGAGCCTCGACATGACGGCGACAAACACCATCATAGGGTGTCCACTACTACAAGGACGGCAAGTGCACATCGCGCATACCTTCCTCATGAGGCGACTTCCACCTCTTGTGCCACCACAATGGCCCCTACTTCGCCATACGCCTATGGACTCCGATGCTACAAGTGCAAGCAACAAGGCCACCCTCCACGGGAATGTCCCAATCTACTATGTGAGGTGTGCAAGGCCAAGGGTCACGTGGCATGGCAATGCACAACGCCAAGCGCCAAGAAGCTCTACTTCGACAAGCTACAAGCACAAATCCCCAAGATGCCTATTGCGCCCACACTTCAAGATGAAGAACTCCAAGGCCATCGCAAGGGTGATGTGGATCCGAGCCTAGCTCTCCTCGTCACTACGGCGCCACCGCTTGAGGATGACTTGGGAGGCGATGGAGTTGAGCATGGTGACCATGGGATTCTCCCTTCACCTATGGAGGCGCATGGAGTTGAGATGGTTGAGCATGGGAATTTCCCTTCAACCAAGGAGGCGCATGGAGATGAGAAAGTCGAGCCTACTCCTATATGCTTGATTGATGAGTTGG
Source organism: Lolium perenne (assembly GCF_019359855.2). Lineage (NCBI taxonomy): Eukaryota > Viridiplantae > Streptophyta > Magnoliopsida > Poales > Poaceae > Lolium > Lolium perenne. Next base: position 134,779,484 of record NC_067245.2, read on the forward strand.
TACCAATCCCATGTGAGGATGAGAGCCACTTAGCCCACTTGAGTGAGAGTGATAGTGAGTTGAGTGACTTCCACCCCATATGCGAGTTTGAGTGCTTCCATTTGGAGGACATGAGTGATACACAAAGTGAGTTGAGAGAGGTAGATGATAGGTCCATGGAGGACATCGCATTTGCTAACACATTAACCTCTCCCTCGTTTGTGTCTTCTTATGTTGCACTAGGTTCCACGGAGGACGAGTTCCCGCTCATGGAGACGATGTACATGGTGCATGAAGATGATGATATCTCACCATGCTTGCTCCAAGATGGACATGTCGACCACATGGATCCTCCTACTTCCACAACACCTACCTCAAATGAGTCGGCCTACAAAGGTAACAACATAGGTGTTGATGATGCCATGATCCCACTAGTGGACATGATGACTCATGAATGCATGCATGATCTTGATGACCCATTTGCTACGTCACATGCTACTTTCACGTTCCCATGTGATGCTTTGCTTGATAACATTGTTGATCATGTGAAATTGATTGCTTGTGATACCATGACCATGCCATGCTATGAGAGTTTCACGTTTTCCCCGCTTGCTTGCCATGATAATGATTATGATCATGCTTGTGTTGTGACACCCTTGATGAACACTTGCTCTTTACATAGGGTTGTCGACAACAATGATAACATGTTCCACATGCTTTGCCCCAAATGTTTACACCATTCAATGATCCTTGCATCCAAGATTGTGAACAATTGCTCTTTCTTATGCTTGGTATGCAAGAATGCTTATTTCATTGTCCATGAGATGGCCCCCATAGCCTTCTCCATTTTTGATGATCATGAGTTCCCACATGCCACGCATGCACCTTCATGCCATTTGCACTATCGCCATGCATTTCATACTATCTTGCTTGACACTAATGGTGATGTGCACAAGACATGGAACATCATGATGGATGATGTGTTCCTCTACCATGCACACACGCTTTTTGTTTTCTCTTTTGTGTGTATAGGTACCCGAATGACAACTTCCACCGCTACGGAGCATGAGCTCATGAAACGCGCAATTGAGAGCTACCCCAACAAGGACCCAACCCGCGGGAATCACACCAAAGGGTATGTTCCCACAAGCCTTCGCCCTCATGTGTTTCCGACTTGCCTTGTCGAGTTTCCGATTTGGTCCAACTCCTCGTCACCTCTTTTGCTTCTTATGCAACATATCTTGACACATCTTGTTGGCACAATGGTTGTTGTATGTCTTGATGTTATCATCATACACTCCGAGAATCTCAAGGACCATGTCATACATGTGAGAGACACCTTATGCATCTTGTGCCACATGTCACACAAAAAGTTGCTCTTCTTTGGATTTCTCATTTCATCTTTGGCAATTGCAATGGATTCTTTCACACTTGAGGACACTCATACTCGGCTCAAGCCAACCATACTCTCCCAAGTTCGAAGTCTCCATCGCTTGGCCATTGCACATAACAATTTTGCCCCAAATTTTGCCGCCGACACTTGCCTTTTGTTTGTTCCACTTGTTTGGGACAATGCTACACCACACATTTTTGACACCATACAACTCTTACATGCACAAATTTTTGCCCTTCCACATGTTGGATACACCCACACTCTTTTGGTTCCCATTTTTGCCAAATGCCTCTTGGAGCTTTCCCTTCGCAAGTGGTTTTTCTCCAAGTTCTTCTTCGACCGCGACTACCCAACTCTACATGGGACATCCGTCATGGACTACCTCTTCGATGAGGAGAAACAAGAGTCGAGGACGACTCTTCCCCAAGGGGGGGGAGATGATGTAGCCCCGGTCACCGACGTCGCTACACCAAGACCATCAAGTGCAACCCCGCCTATCGTCGACGCTACACCATGGCCAAAGAGTCCCCCAAGTGGACCTTCAACCCTCACCCACGCTACACGCGACAAGGTACAAGAGTCATCGAGGACCGGAGAGGAGGAACACCCATGGTGCACGTAAGCGAGGGAAGGGAAGAGGAGCCATTCATCATGGTGCAAGGAAGAGAGAAGAAGAAGAGAAGAAGAAGAAGAAGAAGAAGAAGGAAAGAGGAGAAGAAGGCTGGCCGGCCCAGAACCCGGTTGGACCGGCCCCACGACCGGACTGTCCGGTTGCCGCCCGGTCGACCGGCCCTAGGACCGGACCACCCGGTCCCAGGCCCGGTCTGACCGGCCCCAAACCGGATCCGACGGGAATGACTCCCCAAGCTGCCTAAGTTATCCACTTGCGTACCTTTTCGGCCCAAGCTGGCTTGTACCTCTATATAAGCACCTAGGACCCCTCCTTTACCCCTTAGACAAGATGATAGCTTAAACATGAAGATGAGCTTTGTCTCCCTAGGGTTTCATCCCCTTTGTATCAAGGCAACCCATGTTGGATGATTGGATTTGGTGTGTGAGATTCTAGTGTTACCCACTCTCTCTCCCACTCCTAGATTCATCTCCCTCACCAATCTCTCCGCTCGGAATTCTACCGCGTGTCTCTTCCGGGTTGATTCTATTGGCGTGGTCCATCGAGCCACGGGGTAAGTATCGATTGTATCGGGTTGGTGTGCGTGCGTGAGTTCATCGTGTTCTTCGTGTTCATCGTGTTCTTCGCGTTCTCCCTCTCTCCCTCCTTTGGATTTCGGGTCAACCGCAAGATCGGGCCACACACGGGGTCTTAGACCTCATCAGTGCTACTCGCACTCTTTTTGTGTTTTTGGGGCTTTTTCACGCACTATGTTAGCGTTAGCCTCGCTTTTGCTATCTTGCCACACGAGTGTTTGCTTGGGTGCCTTACTCAACGCGACACACACACCTCACAATGCGGGGCCACGTGCAATGTCTCGCAACACTAGACAAGCAATGCTCGATGGGATAGATCGCAAAAGGAAGAGGGGTTACAAGGTGAAAGCTGCAAGTTATACCTGCGATGATGGTGGTGGTGGTGGTGGTGGTGGTGGTGGAGATCGCCGGAAGACGAGGTCGAAGGAGGGGGCGTTGCTGCGCCGGTCTGTGGCCCGGTTGGACCGGCTGCTGGACCGGCCCGGCCGGTTGTATGGCCGGTCGACCGGATTCTGGACCGGACCGGCCGAAAGAGTCCCGGTTGACCGGTGCTCAACCGGATCGCGCGATTTCTCTCTCTTGTTCTTCACGAAAACCAAGCCAAATCGACCAAATCGAAGGGAAACGATGGAATTGGAGGCTAAAAGTTGGGGAAATAGTAGATCAAGCACAACAACACCAGATCCACGGACCAAAACCACTCAAAACGCAACCAAATCACAGATCGGTCAAGACGCAATTTGGGGCTATTTTTGGGGATTTTTTGGAAAATTTTCTAGGGACGAAATCGAGTGGGTGGAAGGTCAAATCCGCGGTAACCAAGAGCTGCTGATACCATATGATGAGGTCTAAGACCCCGTGTGTGGCCCGATCTCGCGGATTGACTTCGAAACCAAGAGGGGAGATGGGAAAACGCGAGGAACACGAAGAACACGACGAACACGAGGAACTCCGAGACTCACGCACGCACACCAACCCGATACACCCGATACTTACCCCCGTGGCTCGATGGACCACGCCAATAGAATCACCCGGAAGAGGCACGCGGCAGAATTCCCGGTGAGAGATTGGTGTTGGAGAAAAAGAGATTGGTGAGGGAGAGAGAGTAGCTTGTACTAGAATCTCACTCAACAATATCCCAATCAACAACAAGGATGGCCTTGATTACAGAGGGATGATACCCAAGGGAGACTAAGCTCAAAGTTAGGTTTGAGTTCAAAACAAGTCTAAAGAGCTAAAGGGGCGCTGGGGTGCTTATATAGTCTTACAAGGCGTCACAGGCCGAAAAGGTACGAAGGAAACAAGTTCGGGCCGATTGGGCGACTTAAGTTACGCAGGCCGGTCAGGGAGCCGGTCCAGACCGGGCCTGTGACCGGGCGGCAACCGGACGAGGTTCCGAGGCCCCGGGATGTTGCCCGGATGGCACGAGCGCAAATCCCGGTTTGGACCGGGCGGCCCGGTCAGGGGGCCGGTCGGACCGGGTGGCCCGGTCAGGGAGCCGGTCTGACCGGGTTCTGGACCGGCCGTCCTTCTTCTCTTCCTTGCGCTCTTCGGGCGACTTCCGGTCCAGCTCCATGTCCATCTTCACGTCCATCTTCATGTCCAGCTGCTCCTCTCCTCCCTTTGACCACGGTGTGTCCTCCTCTTGGTGACCTTGATGCTCCTTGTACCTAATGACACATAACACGTCGGCATGAGGTAGCAATCCATCCAAAGGGGTACCAAGATCAAGGGTGGTGAGGAGCGAGTTCACCTCATCATGTAGAGCTTTGACTCGGGCTCGTGTCATCGGTCCACTTGGGGGACTTGTTGGTCTTGGTGTAGCGACGTCGGTGACCGGGGCTACATCACTATGTGCATTGGTTTTTCATTTTTTTTGAATTTTTATGCCCATTTGAATCTTGGTCAAATCTTAGGTTTGACCATGATTTAATCAAGTTTCAAACATGTATATGAAAAATTAAGCATCTATCCTTCTTAGTCACTCCAATATGTAGCTCTTGGGAGGGTTTTTGAAATTTCCATGCTTGAAAACCAAAAACCACTTCTCTTCATGCATGCTTGACTTCATAAGACATAGTTTAGTTCCTGCTAGTTTGAATATGTCTAGACCTTGTTTATCAATTTAATTGAATGCTTACTATATGACATGAGCAGACCTTGGTTTTAATTTTTTTATACCCATTTGAAGCTTCGTCAAATCCTAGGTTTGTTGACCAAGATTTGAACAAGTTTAAAACATGAATATGAAAAAGTAAGCATGTATCCTTCTTAGTCAGTCCAAAATGAAGCTCTTGGGAGGGTTTTTGAAATTTCCATGTTTGAAACCAAAAACCACATATCTTCATGCTTGACTTCATGAGACAGAGTTTAGGGTTAGGGGTAGATACATGATTTCTCTGGTTTGAATATATCTAGACCTTGTTTATCAACTTAATTGAATGCTTACTATGTGACATAAGAAGACAATGTGCCTTGATTTTCCATTTTTTGTTTTTCCTGAATTTTTATGCCCATTTGAATCTTGGTAAAATCCTAGGTTTGCCCATGATTTAAACAAGTTTAAAACATGAATATGAAAAATTAAGCATATATCCTTCTTAGTCACTCCAAAATGTAGATCTTGGTAGGGTTTTTGAAATTTCCATGTTTGAAACCAAAAACCACTTCTCTTCATGCATGCTTGACTTCATAAGATAGAGTTTAGGGATAGGGGTAGGTAGATACATGAATTTTCTGGTTTGAATATGTCTAGACATTGTTTATCAACTTAATTGAATGCTTACTATATGACATAAGAAGACTATGTGCCTTGGTTTTTCATTTATTTTGATTTATTTTGAATTTTTATGCCCATTTGAATCTTGATCAAATCCTAGGTTTGACCATGATTTAAACAAGTTTAAAACATGAATATGAAAAATTAAGCATGTATCATTCTTAGTCACTCCAAAATATAGCTTTTGGGAGGGCTTTTGAAATTTCCATGTTTGAAACCAAAAAACCGCGTACTTCTCTTCATGCTTGACTTCATAAGATAGAGTTTGTTGGGGATAGGGGTAGCTTGATACATGAATTTTCTGGTTTGAATATGTCTAGACCTTGTTTATCAACTTAATTAATTGAATGCTTAGTAGATGACCTAAGATGACTATATATGTGATGCATTGGTTTTTCATTTTATTGTTTTTTTGAATTTTTATGCCCATTTGAATCTTGGTCAAATCCTAGGTTTGACCATGATTTAAACAAGTTTAAAACATGAATATGAAAAATTAAGCATGTATCCTTCATAGTCACTCAAAAATGAAGCTCGATCTTGAGAGGGTTTTTGAAATTTCCATGTTTGAAACCAAAAAACCACGTACTTCTCTTCACGCTAGACTTCATAAGACAGAGTTTGGGGTTAGGGGTAGCTTGATACATAAATTTTCTGGTTTGAATATATCTATACATTGTTTATCAACTTAATTGAATGCTTACTAGATCGATGACATAAGATGACTATGTGCATTGGTTTTTCATTCTTTTTGAATTTTTATGCCCATTTGAATCTTGGTCAAATCCTAGGCTTGACCATGATTTAACCAAGTTTAAAACATGAATATGAAAAATTAAGCATATATCCTTCTTAGTCACTCCAATATGTAGCTCTTGGGAGGGTTTTTGAAATTTCCATGCTTGAAAACCAAAAACCACTTCTCTTCATGCATGCTTGACTTCATAAGACATAGTTTAGGGTTAGGGGGTAGATACATGATTTTCCTGCTAGTTTGAATATGTCTAGACCTTGTTTATCAATCTAATTGAATGCTTACTATATATGACATGAGCAGACCTTGGTTTTATTTTTTTTATACCCATTTGATTCTTCGTCAAATCCTAGGTTTGTTGACCTAGATTTGAACAAGTTTAAAACATGAATATGAAAAAAGTAAGCAGGTACGCTTCTTAATTAGTCACTCCAAAATGAAGCTCTTGGGAGGGTTTTTGAAATTTCCATGTTTGAAACCTAAAACCACTTCTTCTCTTCATGCTTGACTTCATAAGTTAGGGTTTACGGATATATAGGGGGTAGATACATGATTTTTCTGGTTTGATATGTCTAGACCTTGTTTATCAACTTAATTGAATGCTTACTATATGACATAAAAGACTATGTGTCTTGATTTTTCATTTTTTTTAAATTATGCCCATTTGAATCTTGGTCAAATCCTAGGTTATATGAAAATTAAGCATGTATCCTTCATAGTCACTCCAAAATGAAGCTCTTGAGAGGGTTTTTGAAATTTCCATGTTTGAAACCAAAAAACCACGTACTTCTCTTCATGCTTGACTTCATAAGACAGAGTTTGGGGTTAGGGGTAGCTTGATACATGATTTTTCTCGTTTGAATATGTCTAGACCTTGTTATCAACTTAATTGAATGCTTACTATATATATGACATAAGAATACTATGTGCATTGGTTTTTCATTTTATTGTTTTTTTTTAATTTCATGCCCATTTGAATCTTGGTCAAATCCTAAGTTTGACCATGATTTAAACAAGTTGAAAACATGAATATGAAAAATTAAGCATATATCCTTCTTAGTCACTCCAAAATGAAGCTCTTGGGAGGGTTTTTGAAATTTCCATGTTTGAAACCAAAAACCAACTATCTTCATGCATGCTTGATTTCATGAGACAGAGTTTAGGGTTAGGGGGTAGATACATGATTTCTCTGGTTTGAATATGTCTAGACCTTGTTTATCAACTTAATTGAATGCTTACTATATGACATAAAAGACTATGTGTCTTGATTTTTCATTTTTTTTAAATCATGCCCATTTGAATCTTGGTCAAATCCTAGGTTTGACCATGATTTAAACAAGTTTAAAACAAGAATATGAAAATTAAGCATGTATCCTTCATAGTCACTCCAAAATGAAGCTCTTGAGAGGGTTTTTGAAATTTCCATGTTTGAAACCAAAAAACCACGTACTTCTCTTCATGCTTGACTTCATAAGACAGAGTTTGGGGTTAGGGGTAGGGCTTGATACATGATTTTTCTCGTTTGAATATGTCTAGACCTTGTTATCAACTTAATTGAATGCTTACTATATATATGACATAAGAAGACTATGTGCATTGGTTTTTCATTTTATTGTTTTTTTAATTTCATGCCCATTTGAATCTTGGTCAAATCCTAAGTTTGACCATGATTTAAACAAGTTGAAAACATGAATATGAAAAATTAAGCATATATCCTTCTTAGTCACTCCAAAATGAAGCTCTTGGGAGGGTTTTTGAAATTTCCATGTTTGAAACCAAAAACCAACTATCTTCATGCATGCTTGACTTCATGAGACAAAGTTTAGGGTTAGGGGGTAGATACATGATTTCTCTGGTTTGAATATGTCTAGACCTTGTTTATCAACTTAATTGAATGCTTACTATATGACATAAGAAGACCATGTGCCTTGATTTTTCATTTTTTTTAAATTATGCCCATTTGAATCTTGGTCAAATCCTAGGTTTGACCATGATTTAAACAAGTTTAAAACATGAATATGAAAATTAAGCATGTATCCTTCGTAGTCACTACAAAATGAAGCTCTTGAGAGGGTTTTTGAAATTTCCATGTTTGAAACCAAAAAACCACGTACTTCTCTTCATGCTTGACTTCATAAGACAGAGTTTGGGGTTAGGGGTAGCTTGATACATGACTTTTCTCGTTTGAATATGTCTAGACCTTGTTATCAACTTAATTGAATGCTTACGATATATATGACATAAGAAGACTATGTGCATTGGTTTTTCATTTTATTGTTTTTTTAATTTTATGCCCATTTGAATCTTGGTCAAATCCAAGGCTTGACCATGATTTAAACAAGTTTAAAACATAAATATGAAAAAGTAAGCATCTATCCTTCTTAGCCACTCCAAATTGTAGCTCTTGGGAGGGTTTTTGAAATTTCCATGTTTGAAACCAAAAACCACATCTCTTGATGCTTGACTTCATAAGTCAGAGTTTAGGGATAGGGGGTAGATACATGATTTTTCTGGTTGACTATGTCTAAACCTTGTTTATCAACTTGAATGCTTACTATATGACATACGAAGACTATTTGCTAACGGAGGGAGTAAGCACTCTAGCTATGAAAAGTACCAAACGATGCATACCAAAATGATTTTTTAGAGGAATACTAGTTCGGATTATATAATTTTATATTAGCAGGCCAAATCGAACCCCGTAGTTGGATTTTCAGAAATTGATCCGTAGTACTGGGCAAAACCCTAGCTTAGCTTATTTAATAATAGATTTGTAGGTCGATTTTTTTACGTTATTATTATTATTACTAGGCAGCACATGTGTTTGCCCGTCCAGTGAAACTCTTTCATTTCATTTTTCTTTTCCGCAAGGTCGGGAGTCGGAGGAAGAGGGATCACACGGGAGGAGACGAAGGGAGAGCAGTCACGGGTGATGAGGTCTAAGACCCCGTGTGTGGCCCGATCTCGCGGATTGACTTCGAAACCAAGGGGAGAGATGGGAGAACGCGAGGAACACGAAGAACACGACGAACACGAGGAACTCTGAGACTCACGCACGCACACCAACCCGATACACCCGATGCTTACCTCCGTGGCTCGATGGACCACGCCAATAGAATCTCCGAGGAAGAGGCCGTGGCAGAATTCCCGGAGAGAGATTGGGGTTGGAGAGGAAGAGCTTGGTGAGGGAGAGAGAGTAACTTGTACTAGAATCTCACTCAACAAGATCAAAGTCAACAACCAAGGTGCCTTGATTACAGAGGGATGATACCCAAGGGAGACTAAGCTCAAAGGTAGGTTTGAGTTCAAAACAAGTCTAAAGAGCTAAGGAGGGGTCCAGGCTACTTATATAGGCACACATGGCCAACAAGGGCGGACAGGTACGCGAAGGGATAAGTTAAGGCAGTTTGGTGGGGCATTCCCGTCAGATCCGGTTTGGGTCCGGTCTGACCGGGCCAGTGACCGGGCTGTCCGGTCATGGATCCGGTTGACCGGGCGGAAACCGGGTTTCTGCGAAGAATCCGGTCCTGGGTCCGGTCGTCGTCCGGTACGAGGGGGCTGGGCCGGTTTGCGCCCGGTTGACCGGGCCTGTGACCGGGGCGTCCGGTTGCTGGTCCGGTCTGACCGGGCCTGTGACCGGCCAGCCTCCGTCTCTTCCTTGGAGCGCTTCGAGCGACGTCGGCTTCGACTTCATGATCATCTCCATGTCCAGCTGCTTCTCTCCCTCCCTTGACCTTGGCGTCTCCTCCTCTCCGGGGTCTTGACGCGCCTTGTACCTAATGACACATAGCACGTCGGCATGAGGTAGCAATCCATCCAAAGGGGTACCAAGATCAAGGGTGGTGAGGAGCGAGTTCACCTCATCATGTAGAGCTTTGACTCGGGCTCGTGTCATCGGTCCACTTGGGGGACTTGTTGGTCTTGTTGTAGCGACGTCGATGACCGGGGCTACATCATCTCCCCCCCTTGGGAACGAGTTGTCCTCGACTCATGCACCTCCTCATCTCCATGATAGGGTGACAAGTCCGAGACGTTGAACGTGTTGCTCACCAAGTACTTGGATGTCGGTATGTCGATGACGTAAGCGTTGTTGTTGATGCGTTTGAGGACCTTGAAGGGGCCATCTCCTCTTGGCTTGAGCTTGGAGTTGCGCTCATGAGGGAACCGTTCCTTCCGGAGGTGGATCCAAACGAGGTCTCCTTCTTCGAATATTCTTGCCTTCTTCTTGGCGTTGATGCGGTTGGCTTGACGAAGAACATGTTCTTGTATGGTTGCCCTTTGTCTCTTCATGTAGTTTCTTGACGGCGGCGGTGCGCTTGTCGAAGTCCATGTTGATGCGCTCGTGGAGGGGAAGCGGAAGTATGTCGAGTGCCGTGTAAGGTTCGAAGCCATAGACGACCATGAAGGGGCTCCTTGACGTAGTCTTGTGCTTGGCGCGGTTGTAGGCGAACTCGGCGTGAGGAAGGCACTCCTCCCATGACTTCAAGTTCTTCTTCACGAGGATGCGTAGGAGGGTGGAGAGGCTTCGATTGACCACTTCCGTTTGGCCATCCGTTTGCGGGTTGGATGATGATGAGAACAAGAGCTTCACTCCAAACTTCGCCATGAGCGACTTCCAAAGATAACTCATGAACTTGACGTCTCGATCCGACACAATGCTTTGCGGTACTCCATGTAGGCGAACAATTTCCCTGAAAAACAATGAAGCAATGTGTGAAGCATTGTCGCTCTTATGGCAAGGTATGAAATGAGCCATCTTAGAGAATCTATCCACTATGACAAATATGGAATCATGATCATGCTTAGTGCGAGGCAAGCCTAGAACGAAATCCATGCTAATATCGGTCCATGGTGCATAAGGAATAGGCAATGGAGTGTAAAGACCATAAGGGTTGGAAGTGGACTTAGCTTGTAAGCATGTTGTGCACCGGCGGCAAAGGCGTTCCACATCTCGCTTCATCTTTGGCCAATAGTAGTGGGTTGAGAGCATGGCATATGTCTTGTCACGTCCAAAGTGACCCATAAGACCACCTCCATGTGACTCTTGCAAAAGCAATTTTCGAAGCGAAGACTTGGGAATGCAAATCTTGTTAGCTTTAAACAAGTAGCCATCATGCAAATAGAAATCATCTACTCCTCGTTCAACGGAGCACTTCTCAAATATGGGAGCAAAGAAAGAATCGGAAGGATAGAGTTCTTTGATCTCTTCAAGTCCCAAGACATGAACATCCAAACGAGTAAGCAAAAGGGTGTTTTTGCGGGAAAGAGCATCCGCCACAACATTGTCCTTGCCCTTCTTGTATTTGATCACATATGGGAAGGACTCAATGAACTCGACCCATTTTGCATGTCGTTTGTTCAAGTTGTGTTGGCTTTTCAAATATTTCAAGGACTCATGGTCGGAATGAATGATAAACTCTTTTTGGCCAAAGATAGTGTTGCCAAACTTCAAGAACACGAACCAAAGCGTAGAGCTCCTTGTCATATATAGGATAGTTGAGGCGTGCGCCATCTAACTTCTCACTATAGTATGCCACGGGTTTGCCCTCTTGCATAAGAACACCACCAATACCAAGCCCACTTGCATCACACTCAATCTCAAAAGTTTTTGCAAAATTTGGAAGAACAAGAAGGGGAGCTTCGGTAAGGCGTTTCTTCAACTCATCAAAAGCATTTTGTTGGGCCTTGCCCCAAACAAACGGAACATTCTTCTTGGTAAGCTCATTCAAAGGGCAAGCAATGGTGCTAAAATCTTTCACAAAGCGCCGATAGAAACCGGCAAGTCCATGAAAACTTCGGACTTGACCAACATTTGTAGGAGTAGGCCAATTGTGGATGGCCTCTACCTTGGAAGAATCAACTTCAATCCCATTAGCGGAAACCACGAAGCCAAGGAAAACCAATTTGTTTTGAGCAAAGGTGATGTAGCCCCGGTCACCGACGTCGCTACACCAAGACCAACAAGTCCCCCAAGTGGACCGATGACACGAGCCCGAGTCAAAGCTCTTCATGATGAGGTGAACTCGCTCCTCACCACCCTTGATCTTGGTACCCCTTTGGATGGATTGCTACCTCATGCCGACGTGTTATGTGTCATTAGGTACAAGGAGCATCAAGAGCACGAAGAGGAGGACACACCATGGTCAAGAGGAGGAGAGGAGCAGCTGGACGCGAAGATGGACATGGAGCTGAACCGGAAGTCGCCCGAAGAGCGCAAGGAAGAGAAGATGGCCGGCCGGTCCAGAACCCGGTCTGACCGGCCTCCTGACCGGGTCGCCCGGTCCAAACCGGGATTTGCGCTTGTGCCATCCGGGCACTATCCCGGGGCCTCGGAACCTCGTCCGGTTGCCGCCCGGTCCCAGGCCCGGTCTGGACCGGCCTGCCCGGTCCCAGGCCCGGTCTGACCGGCCTCCTGACCGGCCTGCACAACTTAAGTCGCCAAATCGGCCCGAACTTGTTTCCTTCGTACCTTTTCGGCCCGTGACGCCTTGTAAGACTATATAAGCACCCCAGACGCCCCTTTACCTCTTTAGACTTGTTTTGAACTCAAACCTACCTTTGAGCTTAGTCTCCCTAGGGTTATCATCCCTCTGTAATCAAGGCACCTTGGTTGTTGATTTGGATCTTGCTGAGTGAGATTCTAGTACAAGCTACTCTGTCTCCCTCACCAAGCTCTTCTTCTCCAATCCCAATCTCTCTCCGGGAATTCTACCACGTGTCTCTTCCTCGGAGATTCTATTGGCGTGGTCCATCGAGCCACGGAGGTAAGCATCGGGTGTATCGGGTTGGTGTGTGTGCGTGAGTCTCGGAGTCCCTCGTGTTCGTCGTGTTCTTCGTGTTCCTCGCATTTTTCCCATCTTCCCCCTTGGTTTCGAAGTCAATCCGCGAGATCGGGCCACACACGGGGTCTTAGACCTCATCATATGGTATCAGCAGCTCTTGGTTACCGCGGATTTGACTTCCCACCCACCCGATTTCGTCCCTAGAAAATTTTCCAAAAAATCCCCAAAAATAGCCCCAATTTGCCTCTTGACCAATCTGTGATTTGGTTGCGTTTTGAGTGGTTTTGTTCCGTGGATCTGGTGTTGTTGTGCTTGATCTACTATTTCCCCAACTCTGAGCCTCCGATTCCATCGTTTCCCTTCGTTTTGGTCGATTTGGAGTTGGTTTGGGGAAGAACAGGAGAGAGAAATCGCGCGATCCGGTTGAGCAGCCGGTCAACCGGGCTACAGACCGGCCGGGCCAGCCCAGAACCCGGTCGACCGGCCGTGCAACCGGCCAGGCCGGTCCAGGAGCCGGTCCAACCGGGTCCCAGACCGGGCGCAGCAACGCCCCCTCCTTCGACCTCGTCTTCCGGCGATCTACACCACCACCACCACCACCACCACCATCGCAGGTATAACTTGCAGCTTTCACCTTGTAACCCCTCTTCCTTTTGCGATCTATCCCATCGAGCATTGCTTGTCTAGTGTTGCGAGACATTGCACGTGGCCCCGCATTGTGAGGTGTGTGTGTCGCGTTGAGTAAGGCATCCAAGCAAACACTCGTGTGGCAAGATAGCAAAAGCGAGGCTAACGCTAACATAGTGCGTGAAAAAGCCCCAAAAACACAAAACGAGTGCGAGTAGCACCATACATCCATACATCCATACATCCATACGCCCGTACATACAAAAGTGTTCACGTGCCACCAAAGATACAAACGAGTGCAAGTGCCACCATATACAAAAGAGAAAAAGCTTTTAAGCAAAGAGAGATAGGAGAAGAGAGGCCGCGTGTGAATCTTGTTGTCTCTTCCTTTGCAACCGAAGCTTTGGCTCTCCTTGTGTTAGTGTGACACCGAGCACTTATACATACACTTTTCCACTCACTTTTGGTTGCCCTAACCCCATTTGTCCCGTGTGTGTGTTCCACAACTTTTTCCGTGTTTATAGTGATCTTCACATTGACATTTGGATTTTTGGACCTCACCCACTTTTAACAACATACTCGATCTTGGATTTGTCTTTTGGCTTTCCACAACACTCGCCTAACACCATATTTGCTAGCTTTTGTGTGTGGTTTTGCGTGTGTTCCCGATACACTTGATCTTGCTTTCGGCTTGGTGGATTGCCTCAATACTATCTTACCTTGGTAAGAGTGCGAGGTAGTCTCCTTCCACTAACATACACAACATAGTTCTTGTCTTTCCATCATGGATAGGAACGGAGATACCAATAGGGATGAAGAGATCCTCCGCAACACCGAGAGGTTGGCTACTCAACACAACCTATGGACGCAACGACAAGAGTTCAAGGAGCAACTCACCCTCTTCGAGACCCGCATCGATGAGCAATACGATGAGGTGGCTCACAACTTCTCCGCCGTGAACCAAGACTTGGCTCTTCTTCGTGAAGCTACGGACAACTTGAATGGCCAAATGGCGGCCAATGATGCCAACATGGAGCGGCGCATGGATAGCCTCGAGCGCGCCATCACCAACTTGGGTCGTCATCGTCGACACCGCTCTACTTCATCTTCATCAAGCTCGCCACAAGACTATTACTCTCATGGTGGCCTTTCGTCCTCAAGCTCTTCCTCAAGGCATGAAGACCATCATCGACCTCATCGCCCACATGCTCGTCATGAAGACTCTCGCTCCAACTCTAGGCGTGGAGAAATACATCGCCATGCTCGTCCACATGAGCGTCCTCCACAAGACCAAGACCTTCAACAAGATCGTCACCAAGCGGATCGCCATGCCCACCATGGGCGTGATGGCCATCCCCAAGACCAAGGTCCTCAAGATCAACCTCGGCGAGATCTCCGTCGCCACCCTCGCCATGACCAACGTGGACGAGGAGAGCTACACCATGATCAAGATGAGAGACCCAACATTGAGCATCGTCATCAACCGCGACAAGATCTTCAACCACATCCTCACCGTGAACCAAGTGAACCACCATCCCATTCCGCGTTTAGATGACATGCTTGATGAACTTTGAGCCTCTCAAAGTTCTTGTCGCTGTTGAGGACGATGCTCAATGTTGGGTCTCTCATCTTGATCATGGTGTAGCTCTCCTCGTCCACGTTGGTCATGGCGAGGGTGGCGACGGAGATCTCGCCGAGGTTGATCTTGAGGACCTTGGTCTTGGGGATGGCCATCACGCCCATGGTGGGCATGGCGATCCGCTTGGTGACGATCTTGTTGAAGGTCTTGGTCTTGTGGAGGACGCTCATGTGGACGAGCATGGCGATGTATTTCTCCACGCCTAGAGTTGGAGCGAGAGTCTTCATGACGAGCATGTGGGCGATGAGGTCGATGATGGTCTTCATGCCTTGAGGAAGAGCTTGAGGACGAAAGGCCACCATGAGAGTAATAGTCTTGTGGCGAGCTTGATGAAGATGAAGTAGAGCGGTGTCGACGATGACGACCCAAGTTGGTGATGGCGCGCTCGAGGCTATCCATGCGCCGCTCCATGTTGGCATCATTGGCCGCCATTTGGCCATTCAAGTTGTCCGTAGCTTCACGAAGAAGAGCCAAGTCTTGGTTCACGTCGGAGAAGTTGTGAGCCACCTCATCGTATTGCTCATCGATGCGGGTCTCGAAGAGGGTGAGTTGCTCCTTGAACTCTTGTCGTTGCGTCCATAGGTTGTGTTGAGTAGCCAACCTCTCGGTGTTGCGGAGGATCTCTTCATCCCTATTGGTATCTCCGTTCCTATCCATGATGGAAAGACAAGAACTATGTTGTGTATGTTAGTGGAAGGAGACTACCTCGCACTCTTACCAAGGTAAGATAGTATTGAGGCAATCCACCAAGCCGAAAGCAAGATCAAGTGTATCGGGAACACACGCAAAACCACACGCAAAAGCTAGCAAATATGGTGTTAGGCGAGTGTTGTGGAAAGCCAAAAGACAAATCCAAGATCGAGTATGTTGTTAAAAGTGGGTGAGGTCCAAAAATCCAAATGTCAATGTGAAGATCACTATAAACACGGAAAAAGTTGTGGAACACACACACGGGACAAATGGGGTTAGTGCAACCAAAAGTGAGCGGAAAAGTGTATGTATAAGTGCTCGGTGTCACACTAACACAAGGAGAGCCAAAGCTTCGGTTGCAAAGGAAGAGACAACAAGATTCACACGCGGCCTCTCTTCTCCTATCTCTCTTTGCTTAAAAGCTTTTTCTCTTTTGTATATGGTGGCACTTGCACTCGTTTGTATCTTTGGTGGCACGTGAACACTTTTGTATGTACGGGCGTATGGATGTATGGATGTATGGTGCTACTCGCACTCTTTTTGTGTTTTTGGGGCTTTTTCACGCACTATGTTAGCGTTAGCCTCGCTTTTGCTATCTTGCCACACGAGTGTTTGCTTGGATGCCTTACTCAACGCGACACACACACCTCACAATGCGGGGCCACGTGCAATGTCTCGCAACACTAGACAAGCAATGCTCGATGGGATAGATCGCAAAAGGAAGAGGGGTTACAAGGTGAAAGCTGCAAGTTATACCTGCGATGGTGGTGGTGGTGGTGGTGGTGGTGTAGATCGCCGGAAGACGAGGTCGAAGGAGGGGGCGTTGCTGCGCCCGGTCTGGGGCCCGGTTGGACCGGCTCCTGGACCGGCCTGGCCGGTTGCACGGCCGGTCGACCGGGTTCTGGGCTGGCCCGGCCGGGTCTCAGAGTCTGCTGGACCGGCTGCTCAACCGGATCGCGCGATTTCTCTCTCCTGTTCTTCCCCAAACCAACTCCAAATCGACCAAAACGAAGGGAAACGATGGAATCGGAGGCTCAAAGTTGGGGAAATAGTAGATCAAGCACAACAACACCAGATCCACGGAACAAAACCACTCAAAACGCAACCAAATCACAGATTGGTCAAGAGGCAAATTGGGGCTATTTTTGGGGATTTTTTGGAAAATTTTCTAGGGACGAAATCGGGTGGGTGGGAGGTCAAATCCGCGGTAACCAAGAGCTGCTGATACCATATGATGAGGTCTAAGACCCCGTGTGTGGCCCGATCTCGCGGATTGACTTCGAAACCAAAGGGAGAGATGGGAGAACGCGAGGAACACGAAGAACACGACGAACAGGAGGAACTCCGGGACTCACGCACGCACACCAACCCGATACACCCGATGCTTACCTCCGTGGCTCGATGGACCACGCCAATAGAATCTCCGAGGAAGAGGCCGTGGCGGAATTCCCGGAGAGAGATTGGGGTTGGAGAGGAAGAGCTTGGTGAGGGAGAGAGAGTAACTTGTACTAGAATCTCACTCAACAAGATCAAAGTCAACAACCAAGGTGCCTTGATTACAGAGGGATGATACCCAAGGGAGACTAAGCTCAAAGGTAGGTTTGAGTTCAAAACAGGTCTAAAGAGCTAAGGAGGGGTCCATGCTACTTATATAGGCACACATGGCCAACAAGGGCGGACAGGTACGCGAAGGGATAAGTTAAGGCAGTTTGGTGGGGCATTCCCGTCAGATCCGGTTTGGGTCCGGTCTGACCGGGCCAGTGACCGGGCTGTCCGGTCATCGATCCGGTTGACCGGGCGCAAACCGGGTTTCTGCGAAGAATCCGGTCCTGGGTCCGGTCGTCGTCCGGTACGAGGGGGCTGGGCCGGTTTGCGCCCGGTTGACCGGGCCTGTGACCGGGGCGTCCGGTTGCTGGTCCGGTCTGACCGGGCCTGTGACTGGCCAGCCTCCGTCTCTTCCTTGGAGCGCTTCGAGCGACGTCGGCTTCGACTTCATGATCATCTCCATGTCCAGCTGCTTCTCTCCCTCCCTTGACCTTGGCGTCTCCTCCTCTCCGGGGTCTTGACGCGCCTTGTACCTAATGACACATAGCACGTCGGCATGAGGTAGCAATCCATCCAAAGGGGTACCAAGATCAAGGGTGGTGAGGAGCGAGTTCACCTCATCATGTAGAGCTTTGACTCGGGCTCGTGTCATCGGTCCACTTGGGGGACTTGTTGGTCTTGTTGTAGCGACGTCGGTGACCGGGGCTACATCAACGGGGCCCCACTTATTTATGGTGTCTATCCTTTTTCTGGTGATATTGACTGTTGTGCAGGGTTGTCAGTGCGCAGGGGGGTGCGACTCGTGCGAGCGAGCGAGAAAGGCCGAGAATGAGAGAGATTTTTTTAGAGGGACAACCGAACGATCCTGAAGGACCCAGATTTCCAATACGCATCAGAGCGCAGTTTACAGCAGGACACAAAATTAACAGGAAATTGCGTCTAAATCCCAAAGATTTACATCGTAGACCCCATGCTGAAAGCAAGAAATGCGATCGGGTCCTTAACAGCCACCGTCCGGATTGATCCTCGTCCCAGCCGGGGACGAACCACTTGGCGCGACCAAATCGCCATGGCTACAGAGCCTGCACACCATGGCCTACGAGCTGAGCTAGAAACGACCTGCCAAAACCGGCAGCCAACGGAGGTGGATAATTGGAGAGAGAGAGAGAGAGAGTGTGTTGATGCCTCTCTCTTGACAAAGAAGATGGCTGGGAGTTTGCCTACCTAGCGTACGTGACTTGTGCTCACTGAAGTGTGGGACCTTACGCACGTGACAGACTTGTTGCTCTAATAACTCGGGTGATCATTATACTGTATTAGTACATAGTTTCCTATGGGTCCTTCTTAGTCACTCCAAAATGAAGCTCTTTGGGAGGGTTTTTGAAATTTCCATGTTTGAAACCAAAAACCACATATCTTCATGCGCTTGACTTCATGAGACAGAGTTTAGGGTTAGGGGGTAGATACATGATTTCTCTGGTTTGAATATGTCTAGACCTTGTTTATCAACTTAATTGAATGCTTACTATATGACATAAGAAGACTATGTGCCTTGATTTTTCATTTTTTTTAAATTTTGCCATTTGAATCTTGGTCAAATCCTAGGTTTGACCATGATTTAAACAAGTTTAAAACATGAATATGAAAAATTAAACATGTATCCTTCGTAGTCACTCCAAAATGAAGCTCTTGAGAGGGTTTTTGAAATTTCCATGTTTGAAACCAAAAAACCGCGTACTTCTCTTCATGCTTGACTTCATAAGACAGAGTTTCGGGATAAGGGTAGCTTGATACATGAATTTTCTGGTTTGAATATGTCTAGACCTTGTTTATCAACTTAATTGAATGCTTACTAGATGACATAAGATGACTATGTGCATTGGTTTTTCATTTTATTGTTTTTTTTAATTTTTAAGCCCATTTGAATCTTGGTCAAATCCTAGGTTTGACCATGATTTAAACAAGTTTAAAACATGAATATGAAAAATTAAGCATGTATCCTTCGTAGTCATTCCAAAATGAAGCTCGATCTTGAGAGGGTTTTTGAAATTTCCATGTTTGAAACCAAAAAACCACGTACTTCTCTTCATGCTAGACTTCATAAGATAGAGTTTGGGGTTAGGGGTAGCTTGATACATAAATTTTCTGGTTTGAATATGTCTAGACATTGTTTATCAACTTAATTGAATACTTAATTACTAGATGACATAAGATGACTATGTGGGTTTTCATTTTTTTTTCATTTTATGCCCATTTGAATCTTGGTCAAATCCTAGGTTTGACCATGATTTAATCAAGTTTAAAACATGAATATGAAAAATTAAGCATCTATCCTTCTTAGTCACTCCAATATGTAGCTCTTGGGAGGGGTTTTGAAATTTCCATGCTCTTGAAAACCAAAAACCACTTCTCTTCATGCATGCTTGACTTCATAAGACATAGTTTAGGGTTAGGGGGTATATAGATACATGATTTTCCTGCTAGTTTTAATATGTCTAGACCTTGTTTATCAATTTAATTGAATGCTCACTATATGACATGAGCAGACCTTGGTTTTAATTTTTTTATACCCATTTGATTCTTCGTCAACAAACCCTAGATTTGAACAAGTTTAAAACATGAATATGAAAAGGTAAGCATGTATGCTTCTTAATTAGTCACTCCAAAATGAAGCTCTTGGGAGGGTTTTTGAAATTTCCATGATTGAAACCAAAAACCACTTGATGAGGTCTAAGACCCCGTGTGTGGCCCGATCTCGCGGATTGACTTCGAAACCAAGGGGGAAGATGGGAAAACGCGAGGAACACGAAGAACACGGCGATGAACACGAGGAACTCCGAGACTCACGCACACACACACCCCGATACACCCGATGCTTACCTCCGTGGCTCGATGGACCACGCCAATAGAATCTCCGAGGAAGAGACACGCGGTAGAATTCCCCGGGGAGAGATTGGGATTGGAGAAGAAGAGCTTGGTGAGAGAGAGAGAGTATCTTGTACTAGAATCTCACTCAACAAGTTCCAAATCAACAACCAAGGTGCCTTGATTACAGAGGGATGATACCCAAGGGAGACTAAGCTCAAATTTAGGTTTGAGTTCAAAACAAGTCTAAAGAGCTAATGAGGGGTTCCAGCTACTTATATAGTCATACACAGCCAGCAAGGGCGAACAGGTACGCGAATGGATAAGTTAAGGCAGTTTGGTGGGGCATCCTCGTCAGGTCCGGTTTGGGGCCGGTCTGACCGGGCCTGGGACCGGGCTGTCCGGTTTGAGGCCGGTCCGACCGGGCCTGTGACCGGGCCGTCCGGTCATTGGTCCGGTCGACTGGTCCGGTCGTCGTCCGGTACGAGGGAGCTGGCCCGGTTTGCGCCCGGTCGACCGGGCCTATGACCGGGGCGTCCGGTTGTAGGTCCGGTCTGGCCGGGTCTGGACCGGCCAGCGTCCGTCTCTTCCTTGAAGCGCTTCGGGCGACGTCGGCTTCGGCTTCACGATCATCTCCATGTCCAGTTGCTTCTCTCCCTCCCTTGACCTTGGTGTCTCCTCCTCTCCGTGGTCTTGACGCGCCTTGTACCTAATGACACATAGCACGTCGGCATGAGGTAGCAATCCATCCAAAGGGGTACCAAGATCAAGGGTGGTGAGGAGCGAGTTCACCTCATCATGAAGAGCTTTGACTCGGGCTCGTGTCATTGGTCCACTTGGGGGACTTGTTGGTCTTGGTGTAGCGACGTCGGTGACCGGGGCTACATCATCTCCCCCCCCTTGGGAAAGAGTCGTCCTCGACTCTTGCACCTCCTCATCTCCATGATAGGGTGACAAGTCCGAGACGTTGAACGTGTTGCTCACCAAGTACTTGGATGTTGGTATGTCGATGACGTAAGCGTTGTCATTGATGCGCTTGAGGACCTTGAAGGGACCATCTCCTCTTGGCTTGAGCTTGGAGTTGCGCTCATGGGGAAACCGGTCCTTCCGGAGGTGGATCCAAACGAGGTCTCCTTCTTCAAATATCCTTGCCTTCTTCTTGGCGTTGATGTGGTTGGCTTGACGAAGAACATGTGCTTGTATGGTTGCCCTTGTCTCTTCATGTAGTTTCTTGACGGCGGCGGCGCTTGTCGAAGTCCATGTTGATGCGCTCGTGGAGGGGAAGCGGAAGTATGTCGAGTGCCGTGTAAGGTTCGAAGCCGTAGACGACCATGAAGGGGCTCCTTGATGTAGTCTTGTGCTTGGCGCGGTTGTAGGCGAACTCGGCGTGAGGAAGGCACTCCTCCCATGACCTCAAGTTTTTCTTCACGAGGACCCGTAGGAGGGTGGAGAGGCTTCGATTGACCACTTCCGTTTGGCCGTCCGTTTGCGGGTGCGATGATGATGAGAACAAGAGCTTGACTCCAAACTTCGCCATGATCGACTTCCAAAGATAGCTCATGAACTTGACGTCTCGATCCGACACAATGCTTTGCGGTACTCCATGTAGGCGAACGATTTCCCTGAAAAACAATGAAGCAATGTGTGAAGCATCGTCGCTCTTATGGCAAGGTATGAAATGAGCCATCTTAGAGAATCGATCCACTACAACAAATATGGAATCATGACCATGCTTAGTGCGAGGCAAGCCTAGAACGAAATCCATGCTAATATCTGTCCATGGTGCAAAAGGAATAGGCAATGGCATGTAGAGACCATAAGGGTTGGAGGTAGACTTAGCTTGTAAGCATGTTGTGCACCGACGGCAAAGGCGCTCCACATCTCGCTTCATCTTTGGCCAATAGTAGTGGGTTGAGAGCATGGCATATGTCTTGTCACGGCCAAAGTGGCCCATAAGACCTCCTCCATGAGACTCTTGCAAAAGCAATTTTCGAAGCGAAGACGCGGGAATGCAAATCTTGTTGGCTTTGAACAAATAGCCATCATGCAAATAGAAATCATCTACTCCTCGCTCAACGGAGCACTTCTCAAAAATGGGAGCAAAGAAAGAATCGGAAGGATAGAGTTCTTTGATCTCTTCAAGTCCCAAAACATGAAAATCCAAACGAGTTAGCAAAAGGGTGTTTTTGCGGGAAAGAGCATCCGCCACAACATTGTCCTTGCCCTTCTTGTATTTGATCACATATGGGAAGGACTCAATGAACTCGACCCATTTTGCATGTCGTTTGTTCAAGTTGTGTTGGCTTTTCAAATATTTCAAGGACTCATGGTCGGAATGAATGATAAACTCTTTTGGCCAAAGGTAGTGTTGCCAAACTTCAAGAACACGAACCAAAGCGTAGAGCTCCTTGTCATATATAGGATAGTTGAGGCGTGCGCCATCTAACTTCTCACTATAGTATGCCACGGGTTTGCCCTCTTGCATAAGAACACCACCAATACCAAGCCCACTTGCATCACACTCAATCTCAAAAGTTTTGGCAAAATTTGGAAGAACAAGAAGTGGAGCTTCGGTAAGACGTTTCTTCAACTCATCAAAAGCATTTTGTTGGGCCTTGCCCCAAACAAACGGAACATTCTTCTTGGTAAGCTCATTCAAAGGGCAAGCGATGGTGCTAAAATCTTTCACAAAGCGGCGATAAAACCCGGCAAGTCCATGGAAGCTTCGGACTTGGCCAACATTTGTAGGGGTAGGCCAATTATGGATGGCCTCCACCTTGGAAGAATCAACTTCAATACCATTAGCGGAAACCACAAAACCAAGAAACACCAATTTGTTTTGAGCAAATGTGCATTTTGGGAGGTTAGCATAAAGCTTTTCATGGCGCAAGATGCACAAGACTTCTCTCACATGTTGCACATGGTCCTCGAGGTTTTTGCTATAAATAAGAATATCATCGAAGTAGACAACCACGCTCTTGCCAATGAGAGGACGCAAGATGTGATTCATGAGGCGCATGAAAGTAGATGGTGCATTGGAAAGACCAAAAGGCATAACGAGCCATTCATAGAGACCAAGTTTGGTCTTGAATGCCGTTTCCATTCGTCACCAATAGCCATGCGGATTTGATGGTAACCACTACGCAAATCGACTTTAGAGAAAATCGTGGCACCACTAAGTTCATCAAGCATATCATCTAAACGCGGAATGGGATGGCGGTAACGGACGGTAATGGCATTGATGGGGCGACAATCCATACACATCCGTTGCGTCTCATCCGGTTTAGGCACAAGGATCACGGGAACCGCACAAGGGCTAAGGCTTTCTCGGACGTACCCTTTGGCGAGGAGATCTTGAATTTGGCGGTTGATCTCCTTTGTCTCTTCGGGGTTGGTGCGGTAGGCGGCACGGTTTGGGAGCGGAGCGCCGGGTATTAGGTCGATGCGGTGTTCTATGCCGCGGAGTGGTGGTAGTCCATGAGGGAGCTCGTCGGGGAAGACGTCTTGAAATTCCTGCAAAAGAGACAACAAAGACGGAGGAATGTTGGTTAAGTCGTTAGTTGCCGACGAGGGTCCCTTGCATATGAGCACGTAGTGCAATATGGTGGATGGGTTCTCTTGTAGCTCTCTCCACTCACTCTTGGTGGCTAGAAGGACACTCTTGGACTCACTCATATATGGCTTGTGGTGCTCACTATCTTTGTGGTGGGTCGCTCCCTCTCCTCTCATCTCACTATGGTGGGTGCGGAGTTGTGCCCTCGCTAAAGCCTTCGCATTATCCGCGATGATTTGGCTAGGAGTCATCGGGCGCAACTCGAACTTCTTGTCGTTGACCTTGAAGGTGTATGTGTTGGAGAGTCCATCATGTATAGCCTTCTTATCATATTGCCAAGGGCGGCCAAGCAACATGTGGCACACCGTCATGGGTACCACGTCACACTCGATGGTGTCCTCATAAGGGCCGATCTTGAAGTTGACGGTGACGGTATGTTGTATCTTGACGTTGCCCTTGTCACTCAACCATTGGATATGGTAAGGGTGAGGATGCTTGCGGAGAGTGAGGTGGAGCTTCTCACACAACTCGGTGCTCGCAAGGTTGTGGCAACTTCCACCATCGATGATGACCTTGATAGACTTGCCACCAATTCCGGCACGGGTTTGGAAGATGTTGCACCGTTGTTCTTCCATATCATGAGGTTGTGTGGTTAGCACCCTTGTGACCACAAGTGAGGGACTTGGGTCATGCTCACATAAGAGAGGATCTTCTCCACTTTCTTGTTCATAGGCTTCTTCACTTGCCACGGCGGCTTGCACAAGGGCTTCATATTCATCTTCATCAAGAGTCTCGATGTCACCATTCTCCATAGTGATCATGACCTTGGTGTTCTTGCACTCAAACGATTTGTGACCTTGGGTGCCACACTTGAAGCAAGTGACACTAGAGGGTCCCGTGGATGCCTTAGAGGAGGCGGTGGAGGAGACCGTTTGCTTCATGCGACTTTGGATAGTCGGTTTCTTGGAAGGTGTAGAGGATGCGTCGGCCTTTGCACTTGTAGCATAAGGAGTTGATGTAGTAGGAGGAGTCGATGTAGCGAGCTTGGAGGAGAAATAGGACTTGGCCTTGGAGTACTTGATGTCCTCAATCACTTGGCGCTCGGCCTTCGATGCTTGGTGGACTAGCTCAACCATGTTGGAGTAAGGTTGGAACTCGACAATCCTCTTGATGGGATAAGTAAGGCCATTGAAGAAGCGAGCAATGGTTTGCTCCTCGGATTCTTGGATGTTGGCTCGCATCATAGTGAGCTCCATCTCCTTGTAGAACTCCTCAACGGTTTTGGTGCCTTGCTTCAAGTTTTGTAGCTTGTTGAAGAGGTCTTTCATGTAATGCTTTGGGACAAAGCGAACATGCATCTCCTTCTTCATATCTTCCCAAGTGTCAATAGGAGGTTCACCCTTTTCTTCGCGAAGAGTGAGGACTTGCTCCCACCAAGTGTTGGCATAGTCTTCAAACTCGAGTGATGCCATAGCCACTTTCTTGGCACCGGAGTAGTTGTGGATGCGGAAGATCTTGTCCACCTTGAGTGCCCATGAGAGGTATGCTTCGGCGTCGTCTTCACCTTTGAACTTGGGCATGTTGAACTTGAGCTTGCCATACATGTTCTCTTCATCCTCCAAGTTTCTTCTACGAGGAGGGGCGCCGTCAACTCTTGCGGCTAGAGGTGGAATAGGAGGTCTTCTATGGCCAACCATAGCATTGGGTTGGCGTTGGAGTTGAACACTTGCTTCACTTGGTTCACGGTGAGGATGTGGTTGAAGATCTTGTCGCGGTTGAGGACGATGCTCAATGTTGGGTCTCTCATCTTGATCATGGTGTAGCTCTCCTCGGCCACGTTGGTCATGGTGAGGGTGGCGACGAAGATCTCGCCGAGGTGGATCTTGAGGATCTTGGTCTTGGGGATGGCCATCACGCCCATGGTGAGTAGGGCGATCCGCTTGGTGGCGATCTTGTTGAAGGTCTTGAGCTTGTGGAGGACGATCATGTGGACGAGCATGGCGATGTATTTCTCCACGCCTAGAGTTGGAGCGGGAGTCTTCATGACGAGCATGTGAGCGATGAGGTCGATGGTGGTCTTCACGCCTTGAGGAAGAGCTTGGGGACGAAATGCCACCATGAGAGTAATGGTCTTCATGCCTTGAGGAGGAGCTTGATGAAGAGGAAGTAGAGCGGTGTCGACGATGACGACCCAAGTTGGTGATGGCGCGCTCGAGGCTATCCATGCGCCGCTCCATGTTGGCATCATTGGCCGCCATTTGGCCATTCAAGTTGTCCGTAGCTTCACGAAGAAGGGTCAAGTCGTGGTTGACGGTGGAGAAGTTGTGAGCCACTTCATTGTATTGCTCATCGATGCGCGTCTCGAAGAGGGAGAGTTGCTCCTTGAACTCTTGTCGTTGCGTCCATAGGTTGTGTTGAGTAGCCAACCTCTCGGTGTTGCGAAGGATCTCTTCATCCCTATTGGTATCTCCGTTCCTATCCATGATGGAAAGACAAGAACTATGTTGTGTATGTTAGTGGAAGGAGACTACCTCGCACTCTTACCAAGGTAAGATAGTATTGAGGCAATCCACCAAACCGAAAGCAAGATCAAGTGTATCGGGGACACACGCAAAACCACACGCAAAAGCTAGCAAATATGGTGTTAGGCGAGTGTTGTGGAAAGCCAAAAGACAAATCCAAGATCGAGTATGTTGTCAAAAGTGGGTGAGGTCCAAAAATCCAAATGTCAATGTGAAGATCACTATAAACACGGAAAAAGATGTGGAACACACACACGAGATAAATGGGGTTAGTGCAACCAAAAGTGAGCGGAAAAGTGTATGTATAAGTGCTCGGTGTCACACTAACACAAGGAGAGCCAAAGCTTTGGTTGCAAAGGAAGAGACAACAAGATTCACACGTGGCCTCTCTTCTCCTATCTCTCTTTGCTTAAAAGCTTTTTCTCTTTTGTATATGGCGGCACTTGCACTCGTTTGTATCTTTGGTGGCACGTGGACACTTTGTATGTATGGGCGTATGGATGTATGGATGTATGGTGCTACTCGCACTCTTTTTGTGTTTTTGGGGCTTTTTGACGCACTATGTTAGCGTTAGCCTCGCTTTTGCTATCTTGCCACACGAGTGTTTGCTTGGGTGCCTTACTCAACGCGACACACACACCTCACAATGCGGGGCCACGTGCAATGTCTCGCAACACTAAACAAGCAATGCTCGATGGGATAGATCGCAAAAGGAAGAGGGGTTACAAGGTGACCTGCAAGTTATACCTGCGATGATGGTGGTGGTGGTGGTGGTGGTGGAGATCGCCGGATGTCGAGGTCGAAGGGGGACGCGAGGAGGCGTCCGGTCTGGGGTCCGGTTGGACCGGCTCCTGGACCGGCCTGTCCGGTTGCCGCCCGGTCGACCGGGTTTTGTGCTGGCCCGTCCGGTCTGTGGCCCGGTTGACCGGGGCCGAAACCGGGTTTCGCGGGATGAAGCTTTCTCTCTCCTGTTCTTCACGAAAACCAAGCCAAATCGACCAAATCGAAGGGAAACGATGGAATTGGAGGCTAAAAGTTGGGGAAATAGTAGATCAAGCACAACAACACCAGATCCACGGACCAAAACCACTCAAAACGCAACCAAATCACAGATCGGTCAAGAGGCAATTTAGGGCTATTTTTGGGGATTTTTTGGAAAATTTTCTAGGGACGAAATCGGGTGGGTGGGAGGTCAAATCCGCGGTAACCAAGAGCTGCTGATACCATATGATGAGGTCTAAGACCCCGTGTGTGGCCCGATCTCGCGGATTGACTTCGAAACCAAGGGGGAAGATGGGAAAACGCGAGGAACACGAAGAACACGGCGATGAACACGAGGAACTCCGAGACTCACGCACACACACACCCCGATACACCCGATGCTTACCTCCGTGGCTCGATGGACCACGCCAATAGAATCTCCGAGGAAGAGACACGCGGTAGAATTCCCCGGGGAGAGATTGGGATTGGAGAAGAAGAGCTTGGTGAGAGAGAGAGAGTATCTTGTACTAGAATCTCACTCAACAAGTTCCAAATCAACAACCAAGGTGCCTTGATTACAGAGGGATGATACCCAAGGGAGACTAAGCTCAAATTTAGGTTTGAGTTCAAAACAAGTCTAAAGAGCTAATGAGGGGTTCCAGCTACTTATATAGTCATACACAGCCAGCAAGGGCGAACAGGTACGCGAATGGATAAGTTAAGGCAGTTTGGTGGGGCATCCTCGTCAGGTCCGGTTTGGGGCCGGTCTGACCGGGCCTGGGACCGGGCTGTCCGGTTTGAGGCCGGTCCGACCGGGCCTGTGACCGGGCCGTCCGGTCATTGGTCCGGTCGACCGGGCGCAAACCGGGAAACTGCGAAGTTTCCGGTCCTGGGTCCGGTCGTCGTCCGGTACGAGGGAGCTGGCCCGGTTTGCGCCCGGTCGACCGGGCCTATGACCGGGGCGTCCGGTTGTAGGTCCGGTCTGACCGGGTCCTGGACCGGCCAGCGTCCGTCTCTTCCTTGAAGCGCTTCGGGCGACGTCGGCTTCGGCTTCACGATCATCTCCATGTCCAGTTGCTTCTCTCCCTCCCTTGACCTTGGTGTCTCCTCCTCTCCGTGGTCTTGACGCGCCTTGTACCTAATGACACATAGCACGTCGGCATGAGGTAGCAATCCATCCAAAGGGGTACCAAGATCAAGGGTGGTGAGGAGCGAGTTCACCTCATCATGAAGAGCTTTGACTCGGGCTCGTGTCATTGGTCCACTTGGGGGACTTGTTGGTCTTGGTGTAGCGACGTCGGTGACCGGGGCTACATCACCACTTCTCTTCATGCTTGACTTCATAAGTCAGGGTTTAGGGATATATAGGGGGTAGATACATGATTTTTCTGGTTTGAATATGTCTAGAGCTTGGTTATCAACTTAATTGAATGCTTACTATATGACATAAGAAGACTATGTGCCTTGATTTACCATTTTTTTAAATTATGCCCATTTGAATCTTGGTCAAATCCTAGGTTTGACCAAGATTTAAATAAGATTAAAACATGAAAATGAAAAATTAAGTCTTGATCCTTATTATTCACTCCAAAATGAAGCTTTTGGGAGGGTTTTTGAAATATCCAGGTTTGAAACCCAAAACCACTTCTCTTCGTGCATAGTTTAGGGTTAGGGGTAGATACATGAATTTTTGGTTTATAGTAAGCATTCTGATGTAGCCCCGCCTAACGACGACGCTACACCATGGCCAAGGAGTCCCCCAAGTAGACCGACAACCCGAACCTGTGCGATACATGACAAGGTGAACCCAATCCTCTTTACCCTCGACCTCGGTACACCCTTGGATAGAGTACTACCTCATGTCGATATTCATTGTGTTACTAGGTACAAACATCGACAAGGGTTCACAATGGAGGAGTTCATCATGCTCAAGGAAGGGAAGAGGAAACACTCACTTTGCACAAGGGAGAAGAAGGAAAGAAGAAGAAAGAAGGAAGAGCAAAGGAGGCCGGCCCCTCCACCTCAAGGGAGGCCGGAGCCTCTACCCAAAGGGAGGCCGGAGCCTCCAGGCATCCCTGGCCGGAGCCTCCACCCAGGCCGGCCACATCTTCCCCAAGCCTCCACATCGCTGCGCGGGAAGAAGGCAGGACCGGTACCTCTGGGTGGAGCCTCCACCCAGGCACGAGTGGAGCCTCCACCCAAGCACGAGTGGAGCCTCCACCCAAGGTACCGATCTAGGCCTTTTCTCCATGCGGGAAGGAAGCACAAGACCGGTACCACGAGTGGAGCCTCCACCCAGGGGCTGGCTGGAGCCTCCACCCGAGGTACCGCCCGAGGTACCGCTCGCGCGCCAAGTACCCTGGACATTTGCTCTCCAATTTGAAGGCTTTCCGGTACCTCCACCAGAGGTACCGCCCGTGGTACCGCCCGCACGTAAATCAACCCAGATCTGAACCGTTGATCGCCATCGTGCGGCTGTAACTTGTTTACCTCTTTCCCCAAACTACCCTTGACTTGAATCTGGCTATATGTATCTCCCGTGCTCCTCATTGTAGGGTTAGACAAGATTTGGCTTAGAATAGATTTTGAGCTTTGTCTCCCTAGGGTATCATCCCTCTGTAATCAAGGCAACCCTTGTTGTTGATTGGATTTGTGAGTGAGATTCTAGTGTGGTGCACTCTCTCTCCCTCACCGATCTCCGTCTCCAACACCGGTCTCTCACCTCGGAATTCTACCGCGGTCTCTTCCGTGGGTGATTCTATTGGCGTGGTCCATCGAGCCACGGGGGTAAGTATCGATTGTATCGGGTTGGTGTGTGTGCGTGTGTTCTTCGCGTTCATCGTGTTCATCGTGTTCTTCGTTTCCCCTCTTTTCCCCTTTCGATTCCGGGTCAATTCGCGAGATCGGGCCACAAACGGGGTCTTAGACCTCATCACATTCAAGTTGATAAACAAGGTCTAGACATATTCAAACCAGAAAAATCATGTATCTACCCCCTAAGGCTAAACTCTGTCATATGAAGTCAAGCATATAAGAGGAATGGTTTTGGGTTTCAAACATGGAAAATTCAAAAACCCTCCCAAAAGCTTCATTTTTGGAGTGAACAAGAAGGATCCAGGCTTACTTTTTCATTTTCATGTTACTGACTTGTTTAATTCTTGGTCAAACCTAGGATTTGACCAAGATTCAAATGGGCATAAAAATTTAATAAAGAATTCAAAAAATGAAAAACCAAAACACATAAGCTTCTTAAGTTATAGTAATCATTCATGTTGATCAACGGAGTATAGACATATTTAAACAATAAAAATCATGTATATACCCCAAACCCTAAACTCTGTCTAATGAAGTCAAGCACGAAGAGAAGTGGTTTTCGATTTAATTTTTTATTTTTTTTAAAAAAATTTATGCCCATTTGAATCTTGGTCAAATCCTAGCAGGTTTGACCAATATTTAAACAAGTTTAAAACATGAAAATGAAAAGTAAGTATGGATCCTTCTTATTCACTCCAAAATGAAGCTTTTGGGAGGGTTTTTTAATTTTCCATGTCCGAAACCCAAAATGACATCTCTTCGTGCTTTACTTCATAAGACAAAGTTTAGGGGTAGGGGTAGATACATGATTTTTCTGGTTTGAATATGTCTAGACCTTGTTTATCAACTTGAACGCTTATTATATGACATCAAAAGACTATGTTTTTTTTGAATTTCTTATGCCCATCTGAATCTTGGTCAAATCCTAGGTTTGACCAAGATTTAAACCAGTTTAAAACATGAAAATGAAAAGTAAGTCTGGATTCTTCTTAGTCACTCCAAAATGAAGCTTTTGGGAGGTTTTTTAAATTTCCATGTTTGAAACCCAAAACCACTTCTCTTAATGCTTGACTTCATAAGACAGAGTTTAGGGTTAGGGGCCAAGTATATACATGATTTTTCTTGTTCAAATATGTCTAGACTTTGTTTATCAACTTGAATGCTTACTATATGACATCAAAAGACTATGTGTTTTGGTTTTGATTTTTTTTAATTTGTTATGTCCATTTGAATCTTGGTCAAATCCTAGGTTTGACCAAGATTTAAACCAGTTTAAAACATGAAAATGAAAAGGTAAGCCTGGATTCTTCTTAGTCACTCCAAAATGAAGCTTTTGGGAGTTTTTTTAATTTCCAATGTTTGAAACCCAAAACCACTTTTCTTCATGCTTGACTTCATAAGACAGAGTTTAGGGTTAGGGGGTATATACATGATTTTTCTGGTTTGAATATGTCTAGACTTCGTTGATCAACTGTAATGCTTACTAGATGACATAAGAAGCTTATGTGATTTTTTTATTTCTTTTTTGAATTTCTATGCCCATTTGAATCCTGGTCAAATCCTTTGTTTGACCAAGATTTAAACAAGTTAAAACATGAAAATGAAAAAGTAAGCCTGGCTCCTTCTTAGTCATGAAAATGAGTTAACTTGGCTTTCCAACCCTTGAATCCATAGGAAACTTTGTACTAATGCAGTATAATAATCACCCGAGTTTTTACACCAACAGGTCTGTCACTTACGTGTGGTGCCCATGCATGAGGTCCCAAACTTCAGTGAGCACAAGTCACATGCGGTAGGCAGGCAAAATCCCCGATCAATTCGGGCGGTGGCTGTTAAGGACCCGATCGCATTTCTTGCTTTCAGACTGGGGTCTACCATGTAAAAGTTTGTTCCTTTTGGATGCATCACTCGTATTTGCAAGTTTTTTGGGGGTCCCGCAAATTCAGGGTAGCATCATGCCCCCCTTCCCACGCCAACACAAACAGAGTTCAACACAACCTAATTAAGCAAGGTTCAACACAGACATATATAGTTCAACAACCCCTAATTAAGCTAATAGGTTCACCACAAACACTGCTGAGCAGCAAACATAAACAGAGTTCAACAAAAGATGCTGCTTTTGAAGCAGTAGGAGAGACAAACATGCACAGTGATGAGGTCTAAGACCCCGTGTGTGGCCCGATCTTGCGGTTGACCCGAAATCCAAAGGAGGGAGAGAGGGAGAACGCGAAGAACACGAAGAACACGATGAACTCACGCACGCACACCAACCCGATACAATCGATACTTACCCCGTGGCTCGATGGACCACGCCAATAGAATCAACCCGGAAGAGACTCGCGGTAGAATTCCGAGCAGAGAGATTGGTGAGGGAGATGAATCTAGGAGTGGGAGAGAGAGTGGGTAGCACTAGAATCTCACACTCACAAATCCAATCATCCAACATAGGTAGCCTTGATACAAAGGGGATGAAACCCTAGGGAGACAAAGCTCAAATCCATGTCTAAGCCTAAATCTTGTCTAAAGAGGTAAGGGGGCGACCTGGGGGCTTATATAGGCATACAAGGCGACCTGGGTCGAAGAGGTACGAGTTGGTGGGTCAAACCCGTGAAATCCGGTCACAGGGCCGGTTGGACCGGGCCTGGGACCGGCCCATCCGGTCCAAAACCGGATCCTGGACCGGACGGTGACCGGGCGGGGCTTCGGGAGCCCCGGGATTGCTTCCGGATGGCACCGGTGGACGTTCCGGTCGAAAACCGGCCAGGCCGGTCAGAGCCGATCGGCCGGGCTGTGACCGGGTGGTCCGGTCAGGAGCCCGGTCAGACCGGCCCTGGGACCGGCCGGCCTTCCTCCTCTCGCCTCTTCTTCCTCTCCCTCCTTCTTCCTTCATTCTTCTTCTTCTCTCTTCCTTGCACTGATGAGGTCTAAGACCCCGTGTGTGGCCCGATCTTGCGGTTGACCCGAAATCCAAAGGAGGGAGAGAGGGAGAGCGCGAAGAACACGAAGAACACGATGAACACGATGAACTCACGCACGCACACCAACCCGATACAATCGATACTTACCCCGTGGCTCGATGGACCACGCCAATAGAATCAACCCGGAAGAGACACGTGGTAGAATTCCGAGCGGAGAGATTGGTGAGGGAGATGAATCTAGGAGTGGGAGAGAGAGTGGGTAACACTAGAATCTCACACACCAAATCCAATCATCCAACATGGGTTGCCTTGATACAAAGGGGATGAAACCCTAGGGAGACAAAGCTCAAAGTCATGTTTAAGCCTAAATCTTGTCTAAAGAGGTAAGGGGGCGACCTGGGGGCTTATATAGGCATACAAGGCAGCATGGGTCGAAAAGGTACAAGTTGGTGGGTCAAACCCGACGAATCCGGTCACAGGGCCGGTCTGACCGGGCCTGGGACCGGCCCATCCGGTTCACAACCGGATTCTGGACCGGGCGGTGACCGGGCGAGGCTTCGGGAGCCCCGGGATTGCGTCCGGATGGCACCGGTCGTCGTTCCGGCCGAAACCGGCCGGGCCGGTCAGGGGGCCGGTCAACCGGGCCTGTGACCGGGTGGTCCGGTCAGGGGGCCGGTCAACCGGGCCTGTGACCGGCCGGCCTCCCTCCTCCCGCTTCTTCTTCCTCTTTCTTCCTTCTTCCTTCATTCTTCCTTCCTTCTTCTTCTTCTTCCTTCTTCCTTGCACCATGATGAATGGCTCCTCTTCCCTTCCCTTGCTTACGTGCATCATGGGTGTTCCTCCTCTCCGGTCCTCGATGACTCTTGTACCTAATGACATATAACATGCCGACATGAGGTAGCATTCCATTCAAGGTATCTACGAGGTCGAGTATCGAGAGGAAGGAGTTCACCTTATCGTGTGTAGCGTGGGTTAGGGTTGAAGGTCCACTTGGGGGACTCTTTGGCCATGGTGTAGTGTCGACGATAGGCGGGGTTGCACTTGACGGTCTTGAGGCGGAGGTGTCCGAAAGCCACCCCGCATCATCTCCCCCCCCTTGGGGAAGAGTCGTCCTCGACTCTTGTTCCTCCTCATCTCCATGATGTGGCGAGAGATCCGAGATGAATTGGTGAAGGACTTGTATAGTTGCCCTTGTATCCTTATGGATGCTCGTCGTGGTGTGGGCGTCCTTGTTGTAGTCCACGACGGGTCTCCCATGTAGTGGTGGAGGGACAAAGTCTCGGTCGAAGAAGAGCATGGGGAAAAACAACTTGCGAAAGGAAAGCTTGTGGATGCCAATTGGGTGACCGGCGAACAAGAGGCTCTCAATCAAATACGAAGCATCAAGTCGTTTCTCCAAGAGGCATTTGGCAAAAATGGGAAACAAAAGTGTGTCGATGTATCCAAAATTTGGAAGGGCAAAAATTTGTGCATGTAAGAGTTGGAAGGTGTCAAAAATGTGATGTGTAGCATTGTCCCACACAAATGGAACAATCAAAAGGCAAGTATCGGTGGCAAAATTGTGGGCAAAATTGTTATGTGCAATGGCAAAGAGGTGGAAACTTCTAGCTTGGGAAAGTATGGTTGGCGTGAGCCAAGTATGGGTATCCTCAAGTGTCAAAGAATCCATTTCAATTGCCAAGGGTGAAATGAGAAATCCAAAGAAGAGCAACTTTATGAGTGACATGTGGCACAAGATGCATAATGTGTCTCTCACATGTATTACATGGTCCTTGAGATTCTTGGAGTGTATGATGATAACATCAAGACATACAACAATCATTGTGCCAACAAGATGTGTCAAGATGTGTTGCAAAAGAGGCAAAAGAGGCGACGAGGAGTTGGACCAAACCGGAAACTCGACAAGGCAAGTCGGAAACACATGAGGGCGAAGGCTTGTGGAAACATACCCTTTGGTGTGATTCCCGCGGGTTAGGTCCTTGTTGGGGTAGCTCTCAATTGCGCGTTTCGTGAGCTCATGCTCCGTAGCGGTGGAGGTAGTCATTCGGGTACCTATACACACAAAAGAGAAAACAAAAAGCGTGTGTGCATGGTAAAGGAACACATCATCCATCATGATGTTCCATGTCTTGTGCACATCACCATTAGTGTCAATCAGGATATTATGGAATGCATGGCGATGGTGCAAATGGCAAGAAGGTGCATTCATGGCATGTGGTAACTCATGATCATCAAAAATAGAGAAGGCTATGGGGGCCATCTCATGGACAATGAAATAAGCATTCTTGCATACCAAGCATAAGAAAGAGCAATTGTTCACAATCTTGGATGCAAGGATCATGGAAGAGTGTAAACATTTGGGGCAAAGCATGTGGAACATGTTATCATTGTTGTCGACAACCCTATGTAAAGAGCAAGTGTTCATCAAGGGTGTCACAACACAAGCATGATCATAATCATTATCATTGCAAGCAAGCGGGGAAAATGTGAAGCTCTCATAGCATGGCATGGTCATGGTATCACAAGCAATCAATTTCACATGATCAACAATGTTATCAAGCAAAGCATCACATGGGAAAGTGAAAGTAGCATGTGAAGTAGCAAATGGATCATCGAGATCATGCATGCACTCATAAGTCATCATGTCCACTAGTGGGATCATGGCATCATCAACACCTATGTTGTTACCTTTGTAGGTCGACTCATTTGAGGTAGGTGTTGTGGAAGTAGGAGGATCCATGTGGTCGACATGTCCATCTTGGAGCAAGCATGGTGAGATATCATCATCTTCATGCACCATGTACATCGTCTCCATGAGTGGGAACTCGTCCTCCGTGGAACCTAGTGCAACATAAGAAGACACAAACGAGGGAGAGGTTAATGTGTTAGCAAAAGCGATGTCCTCCATGGACCTATCATCTACCTCTCGCAACTCACTTTGTGTATCACTCATGTCCTCCAAATGGAAGCACTCAAACTCGCATATGGGGTGGAAGTCACTCAACTCACTATCACTCTCACTCAAGTGGGCTAAGTGGCTCTCATCCTCACATGGGATTGGTACCAACTCATCAATGAAGCATATAGGAGTAGGCTCGACTTTCTCATCTCCATGCGCCTCCTTGGTTGAAGGGAAAATCCCATGCTCAACCATCTCAACTCGATGCGCCTCCATAGGTGAAGGGAGAATCCCATGGTCACCATGCTCAACTCCATCGCCTCCCAAGTCGTCCTCAAGTGGTGGCGCCGTGGTGTAGTAGAGAGCTAGGCTCGGATCCACATCAACCTTGAGTTGACCTTGGCGATCTTCATCTTGAAGTGTGGGCGCGATAGGCATCTTGGAGACTTGTGCATTGAGCTCGTCGAAGTAGAGCTTCTTGGCGCTTGGCGTTGTGCATTGCCATGCCACGTGACCCTTGGCCTTGCACACCTCACATAGGAGATTGGGACATTCCCGTGGAGGGTGGCCTTGTTGCTTGCACTTGTAGCATCGTAGTCCATAGGCATGTGACGAGGTAGGGGCCATTGTGGTGGTGGCACAAGAGGTAGAAGTCGTGATGAGGTCTGAGACCCGTGTGTGGCCCGATCTCGCGGATTGACTTCGAAACCAAGGGGGAAGATGGGAAAAACGCGAGGAACACGAAGAACACGGCGATGAACACGAGGAACTCCGAGACTCACGCACACACACACCCCGATACACCCGATGCTTACCTCCGTGGCTCGATGGACCACGCCAATAGAATCACCCGGAAGAGGCACGCGGCAGAATTCCCGGTGAGAGATTGGGATTGGAGAAGAAGAGCTTGGTGAGGGAGAGAGAGTATCTTGTACTAGAATCTCACTCAACAAGTTCCAAATCAACAACCAAGATGCCTTGATTACAGAGGGATGATACCCAAGGGAGACTAAGCTCAAATTTAGGTTTGAGTTCAAAACAAGTCTAAAGAGCTAATGAGGGGTTCCAGCTACTTATATAGTCATACACGGCCAGCAAGGGCGAACAGGTACGCGAATGGATAAGTTAAGGCAGTTTGGTGGGGCATTCTCGTCAGGTCCGGTTTGGGGCCGGTCGGACCGGGCCTGGGACCGGGCTGTCCGGTTTGGGGCCGGTCTGATCGGGGCTGTGGACCGGCCGTCCGGTCATGGGTCCGGCCGACCGGGCGCAAACCGGAAACTGCGAAGTTTCCGGTCCTGGGTCCGGTCGTCGTCCCAAGACGAGGGAGCTGGCCCGGTTTGCGCCGGTCGACCGGGCCTATGACCGGGCGTCCGGTTGTAGGTCCTGGTCTGACCGGGTCTGGACCGGCCAGCGTCCGTCTCTTCCTTGGAGCGCTTCGTGCGACGTCGGCTTCGGCTTCATGATCATCTCCATGTCCGATTGCTTCTCTCCTTCCCTTGACCTTGGCGTCTCCTCCTCTCCGTGGTCTTGACGCGCCTTGTACCTAATGACACATAGCACGTCGGCATGAGGTAGCAATCCATCCAAAGGGGTACCAAGATCAAGGGTGGTGAGGAGCGAGTTCACCTCATCATGAAGAGCTTTGACTCGGGCTCGTGTCATCGGTCCACTTGGGGGACTTGTTGGTCTTGGTGTAGCAACGTCGGTGACCGGGGCTACATCATCTCCCCTTGGGAAAGAGTCGTCCTCGACTCTTGCACCTCCTCATCTCCATGATAGGGTGACAAGTCCGAGACGTTGAACGTGTTGCTCACCAAGTACTTGGATGTTGGTATGTCGATGACGTAAGCGTTGTCGTTGATGCGCTTGAGGACCTTGAAGGGGCCATCTCCTCTTGGCTTGAGCTTGGAGTTGCGCTCATGAGGGAACCTTTCCTTTCGGAGGTGGATCCAAACGAGGTCTCCTTCTTCGAATATCCTTGCCTTCTTCTTGGCGTTGAGGCGGTTGGCTTGACGAAGAACATGTTCTTGTATGGTTGCCCTTGTCTCTTCATGTATTTTCTTGATGGCGGTGGCGCGCTTGTCGAAGTCCATGTTGATGCGCTCGTGGAGAGGAAGCGGAAGTATGTCGAGTGCCGTGTAAGGTTCGAAGCCGTAGACGACCATGAAGGGGCTCCTTGATGTAGTCTTGTGCTTGGCGCGGTTGTAGGCGAACTCGGCGTGAGGAAGGCACTCCTCCCATGACCTCAAGTTTTTCTTCACGAGGACCCGTAGGAGGGTGGAGAGGCTTCGATTGACCACTTCCGTTTGGCCGTCCGTTTGCGGGTGCGATGATGATGAGAACAAGAGCTTGACTCCAAACTTCGCCATGATTGACTTCCAAAGATAGCTCATGAACTTGACGTCTCGATCCGACACAATGCTTTGCGGTACTCCATGTAGGCGAACGATTTCCCGAAAAACAATGAAGCAATGTGTGAAGCATCGTCGCTCTTATGGCAAGGTATGAAATGAGCCATCTTAGAGAATCTATCCACTACAACAAATATGGAATCATGACCATGCTTAGTGCGAGGCAAGCCTAGAACGAAATCCATGCTAATATCTGTCCATGGTGCAAAAGGAATAGGCAATGGCATGTAGAGACCATAAGGGTTGGAGGTAGACTTAGCTTGTAAGCATGTTGTGCACCGACGGCAAAGGCGTTCCACATCTCGCTTCATCTTTGGCCAATAGTAGTGGGTTGAGAGCATGGCATATGTCTTGTCACGGCCAAAGTGGCCCATAAGACCTCCTCCATGAGACTCTTGCAAAAGCAATTTTCGAAGCGAAGACGCGGGAATGCAAATCTTGTTGGCTTTAAACAAATAGCCATCATGCAAATAGAAATCATCCACTCCTCGCTCAACGGAGCACTTCTCAAAAATGGGAGCAAAGAAAGAATCGGAAGGATAGAGTTCTTTGATCTCTTCAAGTCCCAAAACATGAAAATCCAAACGAGTTAACAAAAGGGTGTTTTTGCGGGAAAGAGCATCCGCCACAACATTGTCCTTGCCCTTCTTGTATTTGATCACATATGGGAAGGACTCAATGAACTCGACCCATTTTGCATGTCGTTTGTTCAAGTTGTGTTGGCTTTTCAAATATTTCAAGGACTCATGGTCGGAATGAATGATAAACTCTTTTGGCCAAAGGTAATGTTGCCAAACTTCAAGAACACGAACCAAAGCGTAGAGCTCCTTGTCATATATAGGATAGTTGAGGCGTGCGCCATCTAACTTCTCACTATAGTATGCCACGGGTTTGCCCTCTTGCATAAGAACACCGCCAATACCAAGCCCACTTGCATCACACTCAATCTCAAAGGTTTTGTCAAAATTTGGAAGAACAAGAAGTGGAGCTTCGGTAAGACGTTTCTTCAACTCATCAAAAGCATTTTGTTGGGCCTTGCCCCAAACAAACGGAACATTCTTCTTGGTAAGCTCATTCAAAGGGCAAGCGATGGTGCTAAAATCTTTCACAAAGCGGCGATAAAACCCGGCAAGTCCATGGAAGCTTCGGACTTGGCCAACATTTGTAGGGGTAGGCCAATTATGGATGGCCTCCACCTTGGAAGAATCAACTTCAATCCCATTAGCGGAAACCACAAAACCAAGAAAAACCAATTTGTTTTGAGCAAATGTGCATTTGGGAAGGTTAGCATAAAGCTTTTCATGGCGCAAGATGCACAAGACTTCTCTCACATGTTGCACATGGTCCTCGAGGTTTTTGCTATAAATAAGAATATCATCGAAGTAGACAACCACGCTCTTGCCAATGAGAGGACGCAAGATGTGATTCATGAGGCGCATGAAAGTAGATGGTGCATTGGAAAGACCAAAAGGCATAACGAGCCATTCATAGAGACCAAGTTTGGTCTTGAATGCCGTTTTCCATTCGTCACCAATAGCCATGCGGATTTGATGGTAACCACTACGCAAATCGACTTTAGAGAAAATCGTGGCACCACTAAGTTCATCAAGCATGTCATCTAAACGCGGAATGGGATGGCGGTAACGGACGGTAATGGCATTGATGGGGCGACAATCCATACACATCCGTTGCGTCTCATCCGGTTTAGGCACGAGGATCACGGGAACCGCACAAGGGCTAAGGCTTTCACGGACATACCCTTTGGCGAGGAGATCTTGAATTTGACGGTTGATCTCCTTGGTCTCTTCGGGGTTGGTGCGGTAGGCGGCACGGTTTGGGAGCGGAGCGCCGGGTATTAGGTCGATGCGGTGTTCTATGCCGCGGAGTGGTGGTAGTCCATGAGGGAGCTCGTCGGGGAAGACGTCTTGAAATTCCTGCAAAAGAGACAACAAAGACGGAGGAATGTTGGTTAAGTCGTTAGTTGCCGACGAGGGTCCCTTGCATATGAGCACGTAGTGCAATATGGTGGATGGGTTCTCTTGTAGCTCTCTCCACTCACTCTTGGTGGCTAGAAGGACACTCTTGGACTCACT
Source organism: Lolium perenne (assembly GCF_019359855.2). NCBI lineage: Eukaryota > Viridiplantae > Streptophyta > Magnoliopsida > Poales > Poaceae > Lolium > Lolium perenne. The sequence continues at coordinate 134,819,934 of NC_067245.2, forward strand.
CATATATGGCTTGTGGTGCTCACTATCTTTGTGGTGGGTCGCTCCCTCTCCTCTCATCTCACTATGGTGGGTGCGGAGTTGTGCCCTCGCTAAAGCCTTCGCATTATCCGCGATGATTTGGCTAGGAGTCATCGGGCGCAATTCGAACTTCTTGTCGTTGACCTTGAAGGTGTATGTGTTGGAGAGTCCATCATGTATAGCCTTCTTGTCATATTGCCAAGGGCGGCCAAGCAACATGTGGCACACCGTCATGGGTACCACGTCACACTCGATGGTGTCCTCATAAGGGCCGATCTTGAAGTTGACGGTGACGGTATGTTGTATCTTGACGTTGCCCTTGTCACTCAACCATTGGATATGGTAAGGGTGAGGATGCTTGCGGAGAGTGAGGTGGAGCTTCTCACACAACTCGGTGCTCGCAAGGTTGTGGCAACTTCCACCATCGATGATGACCTTGATAGACTTGCCACCAATTCCGGCACGGGTTTGGAAGATGTTGCACCGTTGTTCTTCCATATCATGAGGTTGTGTGGTTAGCACCCTTGTGACCACAAGTGAGGGACTTGGGTCATGCTCACATAAGAGAGGATCTTCTCCACTTTCTTGTTCATAGGCTTCTTCACTTGCCACGGCGGCTTGCACAAGGGCTTCATATTCATCTTCATCAAGAGTCTCGATGTCACCATTCTCCATAGTGATCATGACCTTGGTGTTCTTGCACTCAAACGATTTGTGACCTTGGGTGCCACACTTGAAGCAAGTGACACTAGAGGGTCCCGTGGATGCCTTAGAGGAGGCGGTGGAGGAGACCGTTTGCTTCATGCGACTTTGGATAGTCGTCTTCTTGGACGGTGTAGAGGATGCGTCGGCCTTGGCACTTGTAGCATAAGGAGTTGATGTAGTAGGAGGAGTCGATGTAGCGAGCTTGGAGGAGAAATAGGACTTGGCCTTGGAGTACTTGATGTCCTCAATCACTTGGCGCTCGGCCTTCGATGCTTGGTGGACTAGCTCAACCATGTTGGAGTAAGGTTGGAACTCGACAATCCTCTTGATGGGATAAGTAAGGCCATTGAAGAAGCGAGCAATTGTTTGTTCTTCGGACTCTTGGATGTTGGCTCGCATCATAGTGAGCTCCATCTCCTTGTAGAACTCCTCAACGGTTTTGGTGCCTTGCTTCAAGTTTTGGAGCTTGTTGAAGAGGTCTTTCATGTAGTGCTTTGGGACAAAGCGAGCATGCATCTCCTTTTTCATATCTTCCCAAGTGTCAATTGGAGGTTCACCCTTCTCTTCTCGGAGAGTGAGGACTTGCTCCCACCAAGTGTTGGCGTAGTCTTCAAACTCGAGTGATGCCATAGCCACTTTCTTGGCACCGGAGTAGCTGTGGATGCGGAAGATCTTGTCCACCTTGAGTGCCCATGAGAGGTATGCTTCGGCGTCGTCTTCACCTTTGAACTTGGGCATGTTGAACTTGAGCTTGCCATACATGTTCTCTTCATCCTCCAAGTTTCTTCTACGAGGAGGGGCGCCGTCAACTCTTGCGGCTAGAGGTGGAATAGGAGGTCTTCTATGGCCAACCATAGCATTGGGTTGGTGGTGGAGTTGAACACTTGCTTCACTTGGTTCACGGTGAGGATGTGGTTGAAGATCTTGTCGCGGTTGAGGACGATGCTCAATGTTGGGTCTCTCATCTTGATCATGGTGAGGCTCTCCTCGGCCACGTTGGTCATGGTGAGGGTGGCGACGAAGATCTCGCCGAGGTGGATCTTGAGGATCTTGGTCTTGGGGATGGCCATCACGCCCATGGTGAGCATGGCGATCCGCTTGGTGACGATCTTGTTGAAGGCCTTGAGCTTGTGGAGGACGCTCATGCGGACGAGCATGGCGATGTATTTCTCCACGCCTAGAGTTGGAGCGGGAGTCTTCATGACGAGCATGTGAGCGATGAGGTCGATGATGGTCTTCACGCCTTGAGGAGGAGCTTGGGGACGAAAGGCCACCATGAGAGTAATGGTCTTCATGCCTTGAGGAAGAGCTTGATGAAGAGGAAGTAGAGCGGTGTCGACGATGACGACCCAAGTTGGTGATGGCGCGCTCGAGGCTATCCATGCGCCGCTCCATGTTGGCATCATTGGCCGCCATTTGGCCATTCAAGTTGTCCGTAGCTTCACGAAGAAGGGCCAAGTCGTGGTTCACGGTGGAGAAGTTGTGAGCCACTTCATTGTATTGCTCATCGATGCGCGTCTCGAAGAGGGAGAGTTGCTCCTTGAACTCTTGTCGTTGCGTCCATAGGTTGTGTTGAGTAGCCAACCTCTCGGTGTTGCGAAGGATCTCTTCATCCCTATTGGTATCTCCGGTCCTATCCATGATGCAAAGACAAGAACTATGTTGTGTATGTTAGTGGAAGGAGACTACCTCGTACCCTTACCAAGGTAAGATAGTATTGAGGCAATCCACCAAACCGAAAGCAAGATCAAGTGTATCGGGGACACACGCAAAACCACACGCAAAAGCTAGCAAATATGGTGTTAGGCGAGTGTTGTGGAAAGCCAAAAGACAAATCCAAGATCAAGTATGTTGTTAAAAGTGGGTGAGGTCCAAAAATCCAAATGTCAATGTGAAGATCACTATAAACACGGAAAAAGATGTGGAACACACACACGAGATAAGCGGGGTTAGTGCAACCAAAAGTGAGCGGAAAAGTGTATGTATAAGTGCTCGGTGTCACACTAACACAAGGAGAGCCAAAGCTTTGGTTGCAAAGGAAGAGACAACAAGATTCACACGTGGCCTCTCTTCTCCTATCTCTCTTTGCTTAAAAGCTTTTTCTCTTTTGTATATGGCGGCACTTGCACTCGTTTGTATCTTTGGTGGCACGTGGACACTGTTGTGTATATGGGCGTATGGATGTATGGATGTATGGATGTATGGTGCTACTCGCACTTTTTTTTTTTTTTGTGTTTTTGGGGCTTTTTGACGCACTATGCTAGCGTTAGCCTCGCTTTTGCTATCTTGCCACACGAGTGTTTGCTTGGGTGCCTTACTCAACGCGACACACACACCTCACAATGCGGGGCCACGTGCAATGTCTCGCAACACTAGACAAGCAATGCTCGATGGGATAGATCGCAAAAGGAAGAGGGGTTACAAGGTGACCTGCAAGTTATACCTGCGATGATGGTGGTGGTGGTGGTGGTGGTGGAGATCGCCGGATGTCGAGGTCGAAGGAGGGGACGTAGATGCGCCCGGTCTGGGGTCCGGTTGGACCGGCTCCTGGACCGGCCTGTCCGGTTGCCGCCCGGTCGACCGGGTTCTGTGCTGGGCCGTCCGGTCTGTGGCCCGGTTGACCGGGCTCGAAACCGGATTTCGCGGGATGAAGGTTTCTCTCTCCTGTTCTTCACGAAAACCAAGCCAAATCGACCAAATCGAAGGGAAACGATGGAATTGGAGGCTAAAAGTTGGGGAAATAGTAGATCAAGCACAACAACACCAGATCCACGGACCAAAACCACTCAAAACGCAACCAAATCACAGATCGGTCAAGAGGCAATTTAGGGCTATTTTTGGGGATTTTTTGAGAAATTTTCTAGGAACGAAATCGGGTGGGTGGGAGGTCAAATCCGCGGTAACCAAGAGCTGCTGATACCATATGATGAGGTCTGAGACCCGTGTGTGGCCCGATCTCGCGGATTGACTTCGAAACCAAGGGGGAAGATGGGAAAAACGCGAGGAACACGAAGAACACGGCGATGAACACGAGGAACTCCGAGACTCACGCACACACACACCCCGATACACCCGATGCTTACCTCCGTGGCTCGATGGACCACGCCAATAGAATCACCCGGAAGAGGCACGCGGCAGAATTCCCGGTGAGAGATTGGGATTGGAGAAGAAGAGCTTGGTGAGGGAGAGAGAGTATCTTGTACTAGAATCTCACTCAACAAGTTCCAAATCAACAACCAAGATGCCTTGATTACAGAGGGATGATACCCAAGGGAGACTAAGCTCAAATTTAGGTTTGAGTTCAAAACAAGTCTAAAGAGCTAATGAGGGGTTCCAGCTACTTATATAGTCATACACGGCCAGCAAGGGCGAACAGGTACGCGAATGGATAAGTTAAGGCAGTTTGGTGGGGCATTCTCGTCGAGTCCGGTTTGGGGCAGTCGGACCGGGCCGGGGCCCGGGCTGTCCGGGTTGGGGCCGGTCTGACGGGCTCGTGACCGGGCCGTCCGGTCATGGGTCCGGTCGACGGCGCAAACCGGAAACCGCGAAGTTTCCGGTCCTGGTCCGGTCGTCGTCCAGTACGAGGGAGCTGGCCCGGTTTGCGCCCGGTCGACCGGGCCTATGACCGGGGCGTCCGGTTGTAGGTCCGGTCTGACCGGGTCCTGGACCGGCCAGCGTCCGTCTCTTCCTTGGAGCGCTTCGTGCGACGTCGGCTTCGGCTTCATGATCATCTCCATGTCCAGTTGCTTCTCTCCTTCCCTTGACCTTGGCGTCTCCTCCTCTCCGTGGTCTTGACGCGCCTTGTACCTAATGACACATAGCACGTCGGCATGAGGTAGCAATCCATCCAAAGGGGTACCAAGATCAAGGGTGGTGAGGAGCGAGTTCACCTCATCATGAAGAGCTTTGACTCGGGCTCGTGTCATCGGTCCACTTGGGGGACTTGTTGGTCTTGGTGTAGCAACGTCGGTGACCGGGGCTACATCAAGTCGCCTCATGAGGAAGGTATGTGCGATGTGCACTTGCCGTCCTTGTAGTGGTGGACACCATAAGATGGTGTTTGTCGTCTTCATGTCGAGGCTCTCGTCTTCGTGCATCATCACCATGGCTTGAGTGGTGTCGTCGAAGACTCGTGGAAGATGTTGGTCGGTGGAGATCATGAAGTGGCTTGTGGCGGCGAAGCTCATGTGGTGACGTATGTCGATGACGGTCCTTGCTATGCCTAGATGATGGCTCATGCGACTTGGCATGTTGCTTGCGGCGCCTTGTGGAGCTTGGAGAAGAGTGTCGATGACGCTCATGATGGGGACGCTCTTGATGCTCCATATGGTGTACTTGAGGTCGACGATCTTGTGCATAAGCACTCTTATGGTGGCGCCTTGTGGAGCTTGAAGAAGTGTGTCGATGACGCTCATGATGGGGACGCCCTTGACGATCCATGTGATGGTGCCCTCGTGGAGGTCCTCCATCTTCATATGTAGCTCCAATGGCCAAGTGGTGGTACTTGGGAGCATCGTCGTTGCTCCTTGTGGAGACTAGGTGAGGTTCCGCCATGGTGTCGGTGTCGTAGGCGTGGCGTTGCTCCACCAAGTCGTCGATGTCGTACTCGTGGTGTTGCTCCGCCATGTCGTCGATGTCGTAGTCGTGGCGTTGCTCCACCATGTCGTCCATGCTTGAGGAGCCATTGTCGATGTAGAGCTCGTCGATGTCCTCCTCAAGGTGGTGCTCCACCATGTCGTCGATGCTTGAGGAGCCATTGTCGATGTAGAGCTCGTCGATGTCCTCCTCAAGGTGGTGCTCCACCATGTCATCCATGCTTGAGGAGCCATTGTCGATGTAGAGCTCCTCGATGTCGGTCATGTCGGTGATGCTCGCGGAGCCATAGTCGGTGTCGAGCTCCACATGTTCCTCCACATCCGCGGTGCTTGAAGAGTTATCCTCCTCGAAGTGCTCCGTGTACTCCTCCGTATCCTCATCTTCGCTATCCATGTTAGCACGATGGTATGTATATGGTGTATGTTAGTGGAAGAACACTACCTCGCAATCTTACCGTGGTATGATAAGATCGGGGCGATCCAACAAGCCGAGGTCAAAGTCAATTGTATCGGGCACTCACACAAAAACACACGCAAAAGCTAGCAAATATGGTGTTAGGTGAGTATGGTGGAAAGCCAAAAGACGAAATCCGAAATCAAGTGTATTGTCAAGAGTGGGTGAAATCCAAAAATTCAAATGTCAAAGCGATGATCACTATAAACACGGAAAAGATGTGGAACGCACACACGAGATGAACGGGGTTAGTGCGACCAAGGAATGAGCGGAAAAGTGTAAGAAGCCCTTAGCAAGGGTGCTCGGTGTCACACTAACACAAGAAGAGATCAAAGCTTCGGTTGCAAAGGAAGAGACAACAAGATTCACACGTGGCCTCTCTTCTCTTATCTCTCTTTTGCTTAAAAGCTTATGACTCTTTTGTGTATGGTGGCACTTGACACTTTTTTGTATTTGGATGTATGGGGGCACTTTGCACACTTTTGTACGTATGATGGCACTTGCACTCTTTTTGTGCTTTTCTTTCTTTTTCATGCTCTATGTTAGCGTTAGCTCGCTCTTGCTATCTTGCCACACGAGTTTTGCTTAGAAGCTTGACTCCACACTACACACACACCTCACAATCGGGGCCACGTGCAATGTCTCGCAACACTCAATAAGCAATGCTCGATAGGATAGATCGCAAAAGAAGAGGGGTTACAAGGGGAATGCAAGTTATACCTAGATGTTAGGCGGTGTCGGAACACACAACTTGCGATGAAGGCGGTGATGTCAAGAGTACGTTTGCAAGTCCAGGGTGCCGAGGATGTCGTCGCTTGCTTCGGAGCTGCGGGTTAGTTTCACAAACAAGGCACTCAAACCGGAACAAGCAAACACAAGTTAGCGGAAGAAAACGGTCAAAGTAGCTTGGCGGTGGTGGCGGTGGTAAGCCGGTGGTGGTGGTGTCGATGCTCTTGCGGATGCGGCGGTGTTTGTTGGGGCCGCGGTGGTGTTTGCCGGTGGTTGGGGATGATGGCGGTGCTTGCCGGCGAAGGAGAGGAGTGGCGGTGGTCGGCGGTGGAGGTGGAGGGGTGGCGCCCGGTCCAGGGGCCGGTTGGGCCGGACCTGGGACCGGCCTGGCCGGTCACACGGCCGGTCGACCGGGTTCTGGGCTGGCCCGGCCGGTCTGCAGCCCGGTTGACCGGATTTCTCAACCGGGGTGCAGTTTCTCTCTCCTGTTCTTCACGAAAATCGACCAAATTGACCAAATCGGAGGGGAAACGATGGAATTGGGGGCTAAAAGTTGGGGAGATAGTAGATCAAGCACTCCAACACCAAATCCATGGACCAAAACCACTCAAAACGCAACGAAATCGCAGATCGGTCAAGAGGCAAATTAGGGCTATTTTTGGGGATTTTTTGGGGAAAAATTTTAGAGACGAAATTGGATGGGGGGTCAAATCCGCGGAAACCAAAGGCTGCTGATACCATATGATGAGGTCTAAGACCCCGTGTGTGGCCCGATCTTGCGGTTGACCCGAAATCCAAAGGAGGGAGAGAGGGAGAGCGCGAAGAACACGAAGAACACGATGAACACGATGAACTCACGCACGCACACCAACCCGATACAATCGATACTTACCCCGTGGCTCGATGGACCACGCCAATAGAATCAACCCGGAAGAGACACGCGGTAGAATTCCGAGCGGAGAGATTGGTGAGGGAGATGAATCTAGGAGTGGGAGAGAGAGTGGGTAACACTAGAATCTCACACACCAAATCCAATCATCCAACATGGGTTGCCTTGATACAAAGGGGATGAAACCCTAGGGAGACAAAGCTCAAAGTCATGTTTAAGCCTAAATCTTGTCTAAAGAGGTAAGGGGGCGACCTGGGGGCTTATATAGGCATACAAGGCAGCATGGGTCGAAAAGGTACAAGTTGGTGGGTCAAACCCGACGAATCCGGTCACAGGGCCGGTCTGACCGGGCCTGGGACCGGCCCATCCGGTTCACAACCGGATTCTGGACCGGGCGGTGACCGGGCGAGGCTTCGGGAGCCCCGGGATTGCATCCGGATGGCACCGGTCGTCGTTCCGGTCGAAAACCGGCCGGGCCGGTCAGGGGGCCGGTCAACCGGGCCTGTGACCGGGTGGTCGGCTGTGGGGCCGGTCAACCGGGCCTGTGACCGGCCGGCCTCCCTCCTCCCGCTTCTTCTTCCTCTTTCTTCCTTCTTCCTTCATTCTTCCTTCCTTCTTCTTCTTCTTCCTTCTTCCTTGCACCATGATGAATGGCTCCTCTTCCCTTCCCTTGCTTACGTGCATCATGGGTGTTCCTCCTCTCCGGTCCTCGATGACTCTTGTACCTAATGACATATAACATGCCGACATGAGGTAGCATTCCATTCAAGGTATCTACGAGGTCGAGTATCGAGAGGAAGGAGTTCACCTTATCGTGTGTAGCGTGGGTTAGGGTTGAAGGTCCACTTGGGGGACTCTTTGGCCATGGTGTAGTGTCGACGATAGGCGGGGTTGCACTTGACGGTCTTGAGGCGGAGGTGTCCGAAAGCCACCCCGCATCATGCACCATGGGAGTTCCTTCTCTCCGGTTCCTCGATGACTCTTATACCTAATGACATGTAACACACCGACATGAGGTAGCATTCCATCCAAGGTATTGACGAGGTCGAGTGTCGAGAGGAAAGAGTTCACCTTGACGTATATGGCGGGGGTTTGTGTTGTTGGTCCACTTGGGGGACTCCTTGGCCATGGTGTAGCGTCGATGATAGGCGGGGTTGCGCTTGTTGGTCCACTTGGGGGACTCCTTGGCCATGGTGTGGCGTCGACGATAGGCGGGGCTACATCATCTCCCCCCCCCTTGGGGAAGAGTCGTCCTCGACTCTTGTTCCTCCTCACCGACGGTGTAGTCCATGACGCTTGTCCCATGTTGTGGTAGAGGGATAAAGTCGCGGTCGAAGAAGAGCTTGGGGAAAAACAACTTGCGAAAGGAAAGCTTGTGCATGCCAAATTTGTGATCGGCGAACAAAAGGCTCTCGATAAAACACGAAGCATCAAGTCGTTTCTCCAAGAGGCATTTGGCAAAAATGGGAACCAAAAGAGTGTCGATGTATCCAAAATGTGGTAGGGCAAAAATTTGTGCATGTAAGAGTTGTAAGGTGTCAAAAATGTGTGGTGTAGTATTGTCCCACACAAATGGAACAATCAAAAGGCAAGTATCGGTGGCAAAATTTTGGGCAAAATTGTTATGTGCAATGGCAAAGAGATGGAAACTTCTAGCTTGGGAAAGTATGGTTGGCGTGAGCCAAGTATGGGTATCCTCAAGTGTCGAAGAATCCATGTCAATTGCCAAAGGTGAAATAAGAAATCCAAAGAAGAGCAACTTTATGAGTGACATGTGGCACAAGATGTATAAGGTGTCTCTCACATGTATGACATGGTCCTTGAGATTCTTGGAGTGTATGATGATAACATCAAGACATACGACAACCATTGTGCCAACAAGATGTGTCAAGATATGTTGCATAAGAGGCAAAATAGGAGACGAGGCATTGGTCCAAACCGGAAGCTCGACAAGACAAGCCGGAAACACACGAGGGCGAAGGCGTTTGGGAACATACCCTTTGGCGTGAATCCCATGGGTTGGATCATGTATCTCGTCCGTGTTGGGGTAGCTCTCAATTGCGCGTTTCGTGAGCTCATGCTCCGTAGCGGTGGAAGTTGTAATTCGGGTACCTATACACACAATAGAGAGAACAAAAAGCGTGTGTGCATGGTAGAGGAACACATCATCCATCATGATGTTCCATGTCTTGTGCACATCACCATTAGTGTCAATCAAGATAGTATGAAATGCATGGCGATGGTGCATGTGGCAAGAAGGTGCATTCATGGCATGTGGTAACTCATGATCATCTAAAAGTGAGAAGGCTATGGGGGCCATCTCGTGGACAATGAAATAAGCATTCTTGCATACCAAGCATAAGAAAGAGCAATTGTTCACAATCTTGGATGCAAGGATCATGGAATGGTGCAAACATTTGGGGCAAAGCATGCGGAAGCTAATGTCATCCTTGTCATTATCATTGCAAGCAATACATGGTAAAGAGCAAGTGGTCGACATATTGCAAGCAATGGTGGAAAAATTGAAGCTCTCATAGCATGGCATGGTCATGGTATCACAAGCATTCACTTCCACATGATCAACAATGTTATCAAGCAAAGCATCGCATGGGAAAGTGAAAGTAGCATGTGACGTAGCAAATGTATCATCAAGATCATGCATGCACTCAAAATTCATCATGTCCACTAGTGGGATCATGGCATCATCAACACCTATGTTGTTACCTTTGTAGGCCGACTCATTTGAAGTAGGTGTTGTGGAAGTAGGAGGATCCATGTGGTCGACATGTCCATCTTGGAGCAAGCATGGTGAGATATCATCATCTTCATGCACCATGTACATCGTCTCCATGAGCGGGAACTCATCCTCCGTGGAACCTAGTGCAACATAAGAAGACACAAACGAGGGAGAGGTTAATGTGTTAGCAAATGCGATGTCCTCCATGGACCTATCATCTACCTCTCTCAACTCACTTTGTGTATCACTCATGTCCTCCAAACGGAAGCACTCAAACTCACATATGGGGTGGAAGTCACTCAACTCACTATCACTCTCACTCAAGTGGGCTAAGTGGCTCTCATTCTCACATGGGATTGGTACCAACTCATCAATCAAGCATATAGGAGTAGGCTCGACTTGCTCATCTCCATGCGCCTCCTTGGTTGAAGGGAAAATCCCATGCTCAACCATCTCAACTCCATGCGCCTCCATAGGTGATGGGAGAATCCCATGGTCACCCTGCTCAACTCCATCGCCTCCCAAGTCATCCTCAAGCGGTGGCGCCATGGTGTTTATGAGAGTTAGGCTCGGCTCAACTTCGCCCTTGAGTTCACCTTGGCGATCTTCATCTTGAAGTGTTGGCGCAATAGGCATCTTGGGGACTTGTGCTTGTAGCTTGTCGAAGTAGAGCGTCTTGGCACTTGGCGTTGTGCATTGCAATGCCACGTGACCCTTGGCCTTGCACACCTCACATAGGAGATTGGGACATTCCCGTGGAGGGTGGCCTTGTTGCTTGCACTTGTAGCATCGGAGTCCATAGGCACGTGACGAGGTAGAGGCCATTGTGGTGGTGGCACAAGAGGTGGAAGTCGCCTTATGAGGAAGGTATGCTCGATGTGCACTTGCTATCCTTGGAGTGGTAGGCACCCTATCAAGGTGTTTGTCGCCTTCATGTCGAGGCTCTCGTCTTCGTGCATCATCACCATGGCTTGAGTGGTGTCGTCGAAGACTCGTGGAAGGTGTTGGTCGATGGCGATCATGAAGTGGCTTGTGGCGGCGAAGCTCATGTGGTGACGTATGTCGATGACGGTCCTTGCCATGCCTAGATGATGGCTCATGCGACTTGGCATGTTGCTTGCGGTGCCTTGTGGAGTTTGGAGAAGAGTGTCGATGACGCTCATGATGGGGACGCTCTTGATGCTCCAAATGATGTACTTGAGGTCGACGAGCTTGTGCATAAGCGCTCTCATGGTGGCGCCTTGTGGAGCTCGAAGAAGTGTGTCGATGACGCTCATGATGGGGACGTTCTTGACGATCCATATGATGGTGCCCTCGTGGAGGTCCTCCATCTTCATATGTAGCTCCATTTGCCAAGTAGGGGTATGTAGGAGCACCGACGTTGCTCATGGTGGAGTCGAGGTGAGGCTCCGTCACGGTGTCGATGTCGTAGACGTGGCATTGCTCCACCATGTCGTCGATGCTTGACGAGCCATTGTCGATGTAGAGCTCGTCGATGTCGTCCTCAAGGTGGTGCTCCACCATGTCGTCGATGCTTGAGGAGCCATTGTCGATGTAGAGCTCCTCGATGTCGGTCATGTCGGTGATGCTCGCGGAGCCATAGTCGGTGTCGAGCTCCACATGTTCCTCCACATCCGCGGTGCTTGAAGAGGAATCCTCCTCGAAGTGCTCCGTGTACTCCTCCGTATCTTCTTCGTCGCTATACATGTTAGCAAGACGGTATCTATATGGTGTATGTTAGTGGAAGAACACTACCTCGCAATCTTACCGTGGTATGACAAGATTGGGGTGATCCAACAAACTGAAAGTTAGAACAATTGTATCGGGCACTCACACAAAGACACACGCAAAAGCTAGAAAATATGGTGGTAGGTGAGTGTGGTGGAAAACCAAAAGACAAAATCCGAAATCAAGTGTATTGTTAAGAGTGGGTGAAATCCAAAAATTCAAATGTCAAAGCGATGATCACTATAAACACGGAAAAGATGTGGAACGCACACACGAGATGAACGGGGTTAGTGCGACCAAGGAATGAGCGGAAAAGTGTAAGAAACCCTTAAGCAAGGGTGCTCGGTGTCACACTAACACAAGAAGAGGTCAAAGCTTTGGTTGCAAACGAAGAGACAACAAGATTCACACGTGGCCTCTCTTCTCTTCTCTCTCTTTTGCTTAAAAGCTTTTTCTCTTTTGTATTTGGTGGCACTTGCACTCTTTTGTATCTATGGTGGCACTTTATACACTTTTGTATGTATGATGGCACTTGCACTCTTTTTGTGCTTTTCTTCCTTTTTCACGCTCTATGTTAGCGTTAGCTCGCTCTTGCTATCTTTGCCACACGAGTTTTGCTTAGAAGCTTGACTCCACACTACACACACACCTCACAATCGGGGCCACGTGCAATGTCTCGCAACACTTGATAAGCAATGCTCGATAGGATAGATCGCAAAAGAAGAGGGTTATAAGGGGAATGCAAGTTATACCTAGATGTTAGGCGGTGATGAACACACAACTTGCGATGATGGTGGTGGTGTCAAGAGTACGTTTGCAAGTCCGGGGTGCCGAGGATGTCGTCGCTTGCTTCGGAGCTGCGGGTTAGTGTCACAAACAAGGCACTCAAACCGGAACAAGCAAACACAAGTTAGCGGAAGAAAACGGTCAAAGTAGCTTGGCGGTGGTGGCGGTGGTACGCCGGTGGTGGTGGTGTCGATGCTCTTGCGGATGCGGCGGTGTTTGTTGGGGCCGCGGTGGTGTTTGCCGGTGGTTGGGGATGATGGCGGTGCATGCCGGCGGAGGAGAGGAGTGGCGGTGGTCGGCGGTGGAGGTGGAGTTGTGGCGCCCGGTCCAGGGGCCGGTTGGGCCGGACCTGGGGCCGGCCTGGCCGGTCACACGGCCGGTCGACTAGGTTCTGGGCTGGCCCGGCCGGTCTGCAGCCCGGTTGACCGGATTTCTCAACCGGGACGCAGTTTCTCTCTCCTGTTCTTCACGAAAATTGACCAAATTGACCAAATCGGAGGGGAAACGATGGAATTGGAGGCTAGAAAGTGGGGAAATAGTAGATCAAGCACAACAACACCGAATGCATGGACCAAAACCACTCAAAACGCAACCAAATCACAGATCGGTCCAAAGGCAATTTAGGGCTATTTTTGGGGATTTTTGGGGAAATTTTTTTAGAGACGAAATTGGGTGGGTGGAGGGTCAAATCCGCGGAAACCAAAGGCTGCTGATACCATATGATGAGGTCTAAGACCCCGTGTGTGGCCCGATCTTGCGGCTGACCCGAAACCCAAAGGAGGGAGAGAGGGAGAACGCGAAGAACACGATGAACACGAAGAACACGATGAACTCACGCACGCACACCAACCCGATACAATCGATACTTACCCTGTGGCTCGATGGACCACGCCAATAGAATCAACCCGGAAGAGACTCGCGGTAGAATTCCGAGCGGAGAGATTGGTGAGGGAGATGAATCTAGGAGTGGGAGAGAGAGTGGGTAGCACTAGAATCTCACACTCACAAATCCAATCATCCAACATAGGTACCCTTGATACAAAGGGGATGAAACCCTAGGGAGACAAAGCTCAAATCCATGTCTAAGCCTAAATCTTGTCTAAAGAGGTAAGGGGGCGACCTGGGGGCTTATATAGGCATACAAGGCGACCTGGGTCGAAGAGGTACGAGTTGGTGGGTCAAACCCATGAAATCCGGTCACAGGGCCGGTTGGACCGGGCCTGGGACCGGCCCATCCGGTCCAAAACCGGATCCTGGACCGGACGGTGACCGGGCGGGGCTTCGGGAGCCCCGGGATTGCTTCCGGATGGCACCGGTCGACGTTCCGGTCGAAAACCGGCCAGGCCGGTCAGGAGCCCGGTCAGACCGGGCCTGTGACCGGGTGGTCCGGTCAGGAGCCCGGTCAGACCGGCCCTGGGACCGGCCGGCCTTCCTCCTCTCGCCTCTTCTTCCTCTTCCCTCCTTCTTCCTTCATTCTTCTTCTTCTCTCTTCCTTGCACCATGGGAGTTCCTTCTCTCCGGTTCCTCGATGACTCTTGTACCTAATGACATGTAACACACCGACATGAGGTAGCATTCCATCCAAGGTATTGACGAGGTCGAGTGTCGAGAGGAAAGAGTTCACCTTGACGTATATGGCGGGGGTTTGTGTTGTTGGTCCACTTGGGGGACTCCTTGGCCATGGTGTAGCGTCGACGATAGGCGGGGTTGCGCTTGTTGGTCCACTTGGGGGACTCCTTGGCCATGGTGTGGCGTCGACGATAGGCGGGGCTACATCACACAGCAGTTACGGAGTATATTTACCATCTTCTTCCTGTCGCCTCCTCCCGGTCCCGCTTCTTCTGCTTCTTGCTGCCCATACCTTTAATCTTTGGTGGCTTGGGCTTGGGAGGAGGCACACGACCGGTCTCGATAGCTTGGTTCAATTTCTTCCTTAGGAATAGCCCATAGGCCATGTGGTTGGCTATGAAGCCGGATCGGTTAACAGTTTCCCCAACTTTGAGACAGCCGGACCCACCGGCTTCGGCATGCTGCAGGACGCTTTGAAAGTCAACCTTTATGCTCTTTGTGCAGAAGGGGCAGCTGTTCCTGGCACCAGTCCAGGGTTCACTCCAATACTTGTCGAACTTCCCCGCCTTAAGCTTGTTGAGAGTGGCCCTGGCCTTCCTATGACGCGACTCGACATCGCTGTCAACCTCATCAGTAGCAACCTGATACATGCCAAATAAACAGGTGAAGCAAATATGTAGCAGTTGCAACTAATAATGAATATGAATCTAAAAAGATTCTGACGCTAATTCAAAACCCTATAGCGCAAAAAAGAGAGGGAGAGACCATAGAGCAAATCGATACAGGGCTATGTTGAATAAGGGAGAGAGGTGAATCGGATGTGAAGCAAATATGTAGCAGTTGCAACTACTGAATATGAATCTAAAAAGATTCTGACGCTAATTCAAAACGCTATAGCGCAAAAAAAAGAGGGAGAGACCATAGCGCAAATCGATACAGGGCTATGTTGAATAAGGGAGAGAGGTGAATCGGAACATACTTCCTCCCCCTCGTCGACGATATTCTCGTCGAAGGTCGGCGGCGGCGGTTCAAAGATGAGTTCAACCTCGTCCTCGTCATCTAGGGGATGCTTCCCAAGAGAGTGGACCCATCTACCAACAGCATCAGATGCCGATGAGCGACCGATGGCCCGACCTTCGGCAATGGCCTCCGCTTCGTCTTTGGCATCCGCTGCGGCGATGATCGCCGCCGTTGCGGCCATGCGTGCTGCGGTCGTGGCTCTGGACGCCTCCTCTGCGGCTAAGGCCAGCCGCGCGGCTTTCGCTTTCGTTGCATTGACGGCGTCAGTTGGGCTCTCCATCGGTGGAATGGGAAGGGGAAGCGAAGAGAGGGTTTTTTCCTAGTCCGTGGAGAGAGGGAGAAGTGTGGACGTGAAATGGATAACTGACGATATTCAAGATTTGGGAGACATAGCACGAACGGGCAGATGACAGCGCGTGGGTGCATTACCTCATACTGCCTCTGTCCTAGAAAGAGCGTACCCCACCAAATATTTCATGTGGGCCTATGCTATGTGTCAAAGTGTGGTGCAAGGTGTAATGGTGCAAAAGTAGCTCCCCTAAACCCTAGACCCTACCCCTAACCCTATGCCGAACCCTAACCAGTAGATCAGGCACACCCTTGATCGTGTGATAATGGCTCGAGCTCGGGGTGTATGTGCCAAAGGGTCCCAATCTTGGTTCTCCATGTGTATATGTCCTAAACAAACCTAAAAGAATGAAAATGTACATTGGTGCACCCTCGCGCGGAGAAATCTAGTGGGGTAGACCCACCGGGGCACACGTTCCGCTGTTTTGGGGGGAGGAGGGGGAGAACGACCGCCGGAACACCGGAACCCCACCAAATCTTGCATGTGGGCCTATGATATGTGTCAAAGTGTGATGCAAGGTGTAATTGTGCAAAAGTAGCTCCCCTAAACCCTAGACCCTAGCCCTAACCCTACGCCGAACCCTAACCAGTAGATCAGGCACACCCTCGATCGTGTGATAATGGCTCGAGCTGGGGGTGTATGTGCCAAAGGGTCCCAATCTTGGTTCTCCATGTGTATATGTCCTAAACAAACCTAAAAGAATGAAAATGTACATTGGTGCACCCTCGCGCGGAGAAATCTAGTGGGGTAGACCCGCCGGGGCACACGTTCCGCTGTTTTGGGGGGGAGGAGGGGGAGAACGACCGCCAGAACACCGGAACCCCACCAAATCTTGCATGTGGGCCTATGATATGTGTCAAAGTGTGATGCAAGGTGTAATTGTGCAAAAGTAGCTCCCCTAAACCCTAGACCCTAGCCCTAACCCTACGCCGAACCCTAACCAGTAGATCAGGCACACCCTCGATCGTGTGATAATGGCTCGAGCTGCGGGTGTATGTGCCGAAGGGTCCCAATCTTGGTTCTCCTTGTGTATATGTCCTAAAAAACGTAAAAGAATGAAAATGCACATTGGTGCACCCTCGCGCGGAGAAATCTAGGGGGTAGACCCGTCGGGGAACACGTTCCGATGTTTTGGGGGGAGGAGGGGGAGAACGACCGCCGGAACACCGGAACCCCACCAAATCTTGCAAGTGGGCCTATGCTATGTGTCAACGTGTGGTGCAAGGTTTAATTGTCCAAAAGTAGCTCCCCTAAACCCTAGACCCTAGCCCTAACCCTACGCCGAACCCTAACCAGTAGATCAGGCACACCCTCGATCGTGTGATAATGGCTCGAGCTGCGGGTGTATGTGCCAAAGGGTCCCAATCTTGGTTCTCCATGTGTATATGTCCTAAACAAACCTAAAAGAATGAAAATGTACATTGGTGCACCCTCGCGCGGACAAATCTAGGGGTAGACCCGCCGGGGCACATGTTCCGCTGTTTTGGGGGGAGGAGGGGGAGAACGACCGCCGGAACACCGGAACCCCACCAAATCTTGCATGTGGGCCTATGCTATGTGTCAAAGTGTGGTGCAAGGTGTAATTGTGCAAAAGTAGCTCCCCTAACCCTAGACCCTAGCCCTAACCCGGCCTACGCCGAACCCTAACCAGTAGATCAGGCACACCCTCGCGATCGTGTGATAATGGCTCGAGCTGCGGGTGTATGTGCCAACGGGTCCCAATATTGGTTCTCCATGTTTATATGTCCTAAACAAACCTAAAAGAATGAAAATGTACATTGGTGCACTCTCGTGCGAAGAAATCTAGGGGGTACACCCGCCGGGGCACACGTTCCGCTGTTTTGGGGGGAGGAGGGGGAGAATGACCGCCGGAACACTGGAACCCCACCAAATCTTGCATGTGGGCCTATGCTATGTGTCAATGTGTGGTGCAAGGTGTAATGGTGCAAAATTAGCTCCCCTAAACCCTAGACCCTACCCCTAACCCTAGGCCGAACCCTAACCAGTAGATCAGGCACACCCTCGATCGTGTGATAATGGCTCGAGCTGCGGGTGTATGTGCCAAAGGGTCCCAATCTTGGTTCTCCATGTGTATATGTCCTAAAAAAACCTAAAAGAATTAAAATGTACATTGGTGCACCCTCGCGCGGAGAAATCTAGGGGGGTAGACCCGCCGGGGCACACGTTCCGCTGTTTTGGGGGAGGAGGGGGAGAACGACCGCCGGAACACCGGAACCCCACCAAATCTTGCATGTGGGCCTATGATATGTGTCAAAGTGTGATGCAAGGTGTAATTGTGCAAACGTAGCTCCCCTAAACCCTAGACCCTAGCCCTAACCCTACGCCGAACCCTAACCAGTAGATCAGGCACACCCTCGATCGTGTGATAATGGCTCGAGCTCCGGGTGTATGTGCCAAAGGGTACCAATCTTGGTTCTCCATGTGTATATGCCCTAAACAAACCTAAAAGAATGAAAAGGTACATTGGTGCACCCTCGCGCGGAGAAATCTAGGGGGTAGACCCGCCGGGGCACAGGTTCCGCTGGTTTGCGGGGAGGAGGGGGAGAACGACCGCCGGAACACCGGAACCCCACCAAATCTTGCATGTGGGCCCCTAACCCTACGCCGAACCCTAACCAGTAGATCAGGCACACCCTCGATCGTGTGATAATGGCTCGAGCTGGGGGTGTATGTGCCAAAGGGTCCCAATCTTGGTTCTCCATGTGAATATGTCCTAAACAAACCTAATAGAATGAAAATGTACATTGGTGCACCCTCGCGCGGAGAAATCAAGTGGGGTAGACCCGCCGGGGCACACGTTCCGCTGTTTTGGGGGAGGAGGGGAAGAACGACCGCCGGAACACCGGAACCCCACCAAATCTTGCATGTGGGCCTATGATATGTGTCAAAGTGTGATGAAAGGTGTAATTGTGCAAAATTAGCTCCCCTAAACCCTAGACCCTAGCCCTAACCCTACGCCGAACCCTAACCAGTAGATCAGGCACACCCTCTATCGTGTGATAATGGCTCGAGCTGTGGGTGTATGTGCCAAAGGGTCCCAATCTTGGTTCTCCATGTTTATATGTCCTAAAAAAACCTAAAAGAATTAAAATGTACATTGGTGCACCCTCGCGCGGAGAAATCTAGGGGGTAGACCCGTCGGGGCACACGTTCCGCTGTTTTGGGGGAGGAGGGGGAGAACGACCGCCGGAACACCGGAACCCCACCAAATATTTCATGTGGGCCTATGTTATGTGTCAAAGTGTGATGCAAGGTGTAATTGTGCAAAAGTAGCTCCCCTAAACCCTAGACCCTAGCCCTAACCCTACGCCGAACCCTAACCAGTAGATCAGGCACACCCTCGATCGTGTGATAATGGCTCGAGCTGGCGGTGTATGTGCCAAAGGGTCCCAATCTTGGTTCTCCATGTGTATATGTCCTAAACAAACCTAAAAGAATGAAAATGTACATTGGTGCACCCTCGCGCGGAGAAATCTAGTGGGGTAGACCCGCCGGGGCACACGTTCCGCTGTTTTGGGGGGAGGAGGGGGAGAACGACCGCCAGAACACCGGAACCCCACCAAATCTTGCATGTGAGCCTATGATATGTGTCAAAGTGTGATGAAAGGTGTAATTGTGCAAAATTATCTCCCCTAAACCCTAGACCCCAGCCCTAACCCTACGCCGAACCCTAACCAGTAGATCAGGCACACCCTCGATCGTGTGATAAGAACCTTGGAGGATGAAGAGAACATGTTCGGAAGGCTCAAGTTCACCATGCCAAAGTTCAAGGGAGAAGAAGATGCCGAGGCATACCTCTCATGGGCACTCAAGGTTGACAAGATATTCCGCATCCACAACTACTCCGGTGCCAAGAAGGTGGCTATGGCGTCTCTTGAGTTTGAAGACTACGCCAACACTTGGTGGGAGCAAGTACTCACTCTTAGGGAAGAAAAGGGTGACCCTCCTATTGACACTTGGGAAGAGATGAAGAAAGAGATGCATGCTCGCTTTGTCCCCACGCATTACATGACCGACCTCTTCAACAAGCTCCAAAAGTTGAAGCAAGGCACCAAGACCGTTGAGGAGTTCTACAAGGAGATGGAGCTCACTGTGATGCGAGCCAACATCCAAGAGTCCGAGGAACAAACCATTGCTCGTTTCTTCAATGGCCTTACTTACCCCACCAAGAGGATCGTCGAGTTCCAACCATACTCCAACATGGTTGAGTTAGTCCACCAAGCATCGAAGGCCGAGCGCCAAGTGATTGAGGACATCAAGTACTCCAAGGCCAAGAGCTATTTCTCCTCCAAGCTCACTACATCAACTCCTCCTTCTACATCAACTCCTCATGCTACAAGTGCCAAGGCCGACGTGTACTCTACACCATCCAAGAAACCGACTATCCAAAGTCGCATGAAGCAAACAGTCTCCTCCACCGCCTCCTCTAAGGCATCCACGGGACCCTCTAGTGTCACTTGCTTCAAGTGTGGCACCCAAGGTCACCAATCGTTTGAGTGCAAGAACACCAAGGTTATGATCACTATGGAGAATGGTGACATCGAGACGCTTGATGAGGATGAATATGAAGCCCTTGTGCAAGCCGCCGTGGAAAGTGAAGAAGCTTATGAGCAAGAAGGTGGAGAAGATCCTCTCTTATGTGAGCATGACCCAAGTCCCTCACTTGTGGTCACAAGGGTGCTAACCACACAACCTCATGCTATGGAAGAACAACGGTGCAACATCTTCCAAACCCGTGCCGGAATTGGTGGCAAGTCGATCAAGGTCATCATAGACAGTGGAAGTTGCCATAACCTTGCAAGCACCGAGTTGTGTGAGAAGCTCAACCTCACTCTCCGCAAGCATCCTCACCCTTACCATATCCAATGGTTGAGTGACAAGGGCAACGTCAAGATACAACATACCGTCACCGTCACTTTCAAGATTGGACCTTATGAGGACACTATCGAGTGCGACGTGGTACCCATGACGGTGTGCCACATGTTGCTTGGCCGCCCTTGGCAATTTGACAAGAAGGCTATACATGATGGACTCTCCAACACATACACCTTCAAGGTCAACGACAAGAAGTTCGAGTTGCGCCCGATGACTCCTAGCCAAATCATCGCGGATAATGCGAAGGCTTTAGCGAGGGCACAACTCCGCACCCACCATAGTGAGATGAGAGGAGAGGGAGCGACCCACCACAAAGATAGTGAGCGCCACAAGCCATATATGAGTGAGTCCAAGAGTGTCCTTCTAGCCACCAAGAGTGAGTGGAGAGAGCTCCAAGAGAACCCATCCACCATATTGCACTATGTGCTCATATGCAAGGGACCCTCGTCGGCGACTAACGACTTAACCAACATTCCTCCGTTTTTGTTGTCTCTTTTGCAGGAATTTCAAGACGTCTTCCCCGACGAGCTCCCTCATGGACTACCACCACTCCGAGGCATAGAACACCGAATCGACCTCATACCCGGCGCTCCGCTTCCAAACCGTGCCGCCTACCGCACCAACCCCGAAGAGACCAAGGAGATCCAACGCCAAATTCAATATCTCCTCGCCAAAGGGTACGTCCGCGAAAGCCTTAGCCCTTGTGCGGTTCCCGTGATTCTTGTGCCTAAACCGGATGAGACGCAACGGATGTGTATGGATTGTCGCCCCATCAATGCCATTACCGTCCATTACCGCCATCCCATTCCGCGTTTAGATGACATTCTTGATGAACTTAGTGGTGCCACGATTTTCTCTAAAGTCGATTTGCGTAGTGGTTACCATCAAATCCGCATGGCCATTGGTGATGAATGGAAAACGGCATTCAAGACCAAACTCGGTCTCTATGAATGGCTCGTTATGCCTTTCGGTCTTTCCAATGCTCCATCTACTTTCATGCGCATCATGAATCACATCTTGCATCCTCTCATTGGCAAGAGTGTGGTTGTCTATTTCGATGATATTCTCATCTATAGCAAAAGTCTCGAGGACCATGTCCAACATGTGAGAGAGGTCTTGTGCATCTTGCGTCATGAAAAGCTTTATGCTAACCTCCCTAAGTGCACCTTTGCTCAAAACAAATTGGTTTTCCTTGGCTTTGTGGTTTCCGCTAATGGGATTGAAGTTGATTCTTCCAAGGTAGAGGCCATCCACAATTGGCCTACTCCTACAAATGTTGGTCAAGTCCGAAGTTTTCATGGACTTGCCGGTTTCTATCGCCGCTTTGTGAAAGATTTTAGCACCATTGCTTGCCCTTTGAATGAGCTTACCAAGAAGAATGTTCCGTTTGTTTGGGGCAAGGCCCAACAAAATGCTTTTGATGAGTTGAAGAAACGCCTTACCGAAGCTCCCCTTCTTGTTCTTCCAAACTTTGCAAAAACTTTTGAGATTGAGTGTGATGCAAGTGGGCTTGGTATTGGTGGTGTTCTTATGCAAGAGGGCAAACCCGTGGCATACTATAGTGAGAAGTTAGATGGCGCACGCCTCAACTATCATATATATGACAAGGAGCTCTACGCTTTGGTTCGTGTTCTTGAAGTTTGGCAACACTATCTTTGGCCAAAAGAGTTTATCATTCATTCCGACCATGAGTCCTTGAAATATTTGAAAAGCCAACACAACTTGAACAAACGACATGCAAAATGGGTCGAGTTCATTGAGTCCTTCCCATATGTGATCAAATACAAGAAGGGCAAGGACAATGTTGTGGCGGATGCTCTTTCCCGCAAAAACACCCTTTTGCTTACTCGTTTGGATGTTCATGTCTTGGGACTTGAAGAGATCAAAGAACTCTACCCTTCCGATTCTTTCTTTGCTCCCATATTTGAGAAGTGCTCCGATGAACGAGGAGTAGATGATTTCTATTTGCATGATGGCTACTTGTTTAAAGCTAACAAGATTTGCATTCCCAAGTCTTCGCTTCGAAAATTGCTTTTGCAAGAGTCACATGGAGGTGGTCTTATGGGTCACTTTGGACGTGACAAGACATATGCCATGCTCTCAACCCACTACTATTGGCCAAAGATGAAGCGAGATGTGGAACGCCTTTGCCGCCGGTGCACAACATGCTTACAAGCTAAGTCCACTTCCAACCCTTATGGTCTTTACACTCCATTGCCTATTCCTTATGCACCATGGACCGATATTAGCATGGATTTCGTTCTAGGCTTGCCTCGCACTAAGCATGGTCATGATTCCATATTTGTCGTAGTGGATAGATTCTCTAAGATGGCTCATTTCATACCTTGCCATAAGAGCGACGATGCTTCACACATTGCTTCATTGTTTTTCAGGGAAATTGTTCGCCTACATGGAGTACCGCAAAGCATTGTGTCGGATCGAGACGTCAAGTTCATGAGTTATCTTTGGAAGTCGCTCATGGCGAAGTTTGGAGTGAAGCTCTTGTTCTCATCATCATCGCACCCGCAAACGGATGGCCAAACGGAAGTGGTCAATCGAAGCCTCTCCACCCTCCTATGCATCCTCGTGAAGAAGAACTTGAAGTCATGGGAGGAGTGCCTTCCTCACGCCGAGTTCGCCTACAACCGCGCCAAGCACAAGACTACGTCAAGGAGCCCCTTCATGGTCGTCTATGGCTTCGAACCTTACACGGCACTCGACATACTTCCGCTTCCCCTCCACGAGCGCATCAACATGGACTTCGACAAGCGCACCGCCGCCGTCAAGAAACTACATGAAGAGACAAGGGCAACCATACAAGAACATGTTCTTCGTCAAGCCAACCGCATCAACGCCAAGAAGAAGGCAAGAATATTCGAAGAAGGAGACCTCGTTTGGATCCACCTCCGGAAGGAACGGTTCCCTCATGAGCGCAACTCCAAGCTCAAGACAAGAGGAGATGGCCCCTTCAAGGTCCTCAAACGCATCAACAACAACGCTTACGTCATCGACATACCGACATCCAAGTACTTGGTGAGCAACACGTTCAACGTCTCGGACTTGTCACCCTATCATGGAGATGAGGAGGTGCAAGAGTCGAGGACGACTCTTTCCCAAGGGGGGGGGGGAGATGATGTAGCCCCGGTCACCGACGTCGCTACAACAAGACCAACAAGTCCCCCAAGTGGACCGATGACACGAGCCCGAGTCAAAGCTCTACATGATGAGGTGAACTCGCTCCTCACCACCCTTGATCTTGGTACCCCTTTGGATGGATTGCTACCTCATGCCGACTGATGTCTACTTCCCCCTCCTTTTCCTGTAGACAGTGTTGGGCCTCCAAGAGCAGAGGTTTGTAGAACAGCAGCAAGTTTTCCCTTAAGTGGATCACCCAAGGTTTATCGAACTCAGGGAGGAAGAGGTCAAAGATATCCCTCTCATGCAACCCTGCAACCACAAAGCAAGAAGTCTCTTGTGTCCCCAACACACCAAATAGGTGCACTAGTTCGGCGAAGAGATAGTGAAATACAGGTGGTATGAATATATATGAGCAGTAGTAACGGCGCCAGAAAAGTACTTGCTGGCGTGTAGTAATGGTGGTAATATTGCAGGCAGTACAGATATAGTAAAACAGTAAACAAGCAGCGATAGCAGTATTTAGGAACAAGGCCTAGGGATTAGACTTTCACTAGTGGACACTCTCAACTTTGATCACATAACAGAATAGATAAATGCATACTCTACACTCTTGTTGGATGATGAACACATTGCGTAGGATTACACGAACCCTCAATGCCGGAGTTAACAAGCTCCACAATTCAATGTTCATATTTAAATAACCTTAGAGTGCATGAAAGATCAATTCGACTAAACCAAGTACTAACATAGCATGCACACTGTCACCTTCATGCTTATGTAGGAGGAATAGTACACATCAATACTATCATAGCAATAGTTAACTTCATGTTCTACAAGAGATCATGATCATAGCATAAACCAAGTACTAACACGGATGCACACACTGTCACCATTACATCGTGCAGGAGGAATAAAACTACTTTAATAACATTGCTAGAGTAGCACATAGATAAATTGTGATACAAAATACATTGCAATCATAAAGAGATATAAATAAGCACTTCACTATGCTCTTCATAACAGTGAATAAGTATTCTGTGAAATATAGCCTAAGAGACCCACACGGTGCACACACTGTCACCTTTACACACGTGGGACAAGGAGTCTCCGGAGATCACATAAGTAAAATTCACTTGACTAGCATAACGACATCTAGATTACAAGCATCATCATATGAATCTCAATCATGTAAGGCAGCTCATGAGATTATTGTATTGAAGCACATAGGAGAGAGATGAACCACATAGCTACCGGTACAGCCCCGAGCCTCGATGGAGAACTACTCCCTCCTCATGGGAGCAGCAGCGGTGATGAAGATGGCAGTGGAGATGGCAGCGGTGTCGATGGAGAAGCTTTCCGGGGGCACTTCCCCGTTCCGGCGGCGTGCCGGAACAGAGACTCCTGTCCCCCAGATCTTGGCCTCGCGATGGCGGCGGCTCTGGAAGGTTTCTGTGGGTTTCGTCGAACGTATCATGGTTTTCGCGACGGAGGCTTTAAATAGGCGAAGAGGTGGCGCAGGAGGGTCGAAGGGGCGACGACACTATAGGGCGGCGCGGCCAGGGCCTGGGCCGCGCCGGCCTATGGTCTGGGGGCCCAGTGCCCCCCCTCTGGTCCTTCTCGTGTGTTCTGGATGCTTCCGGTGAAAATAGGAACCTGGGCGTTGATTTCGTCCGATTCCGAGAATATTTCGTTACTAGGATTTCTGAAACCAAAAACAGTAGATAACAGGAACTGGCACTTCGGCATCTTGTTAATAGGTTAGTTCCAGAAAATGCACGAATATGACATAAAGTGTGCATAAAACATGTAGATAACATCAATAATGTGGCATGGAACACAAGAAATTATCGATACGTCGGAGACGTATCAGCATCCCCAAGCTTAGTTCTGCTCGTCCCGAGCAGGTAAAACGATAACACAGATAATTTCTGGAGTGACATGCCATCATAACCTTGATCATACTATTTGTAAAGCACATGTAGTGAATGCAGCGATCAAAACAATGTATATGACATGAGTAAACAAGTGAATCATAAAGCAAAGACTTTTCATGAATAGCACTTCAAGACAAGCATCAATAAGTCTTGCATAAGAGTTAACTCATAAAGCAATAATTCAAAGTAAAGGCATTGAAGCAACACAAAGGAAGATTAAGTTTCAGCGGTTGCTTTCAACTTGTAACATGTATATCTCATAGATATTGTCAACATAGAGTAATATAATAAGTGCAATAAGCAAATATGTAGGAATCAATGCACAGTTCACACAAGTGTTTGCTTCTTGAGGTGGAGAGAAATAGGTGAACTGACTCAACATTGAAAGTAAAAGAATGGTCCTCCATAGAGGAAAAGCATCGATTGCTATATTTGTGCTAGAGCTTTGATTTTGAAAACATGAAACAATTTTGTCAACGGTAGTAATAAAGCATATGTATCATGTAAATTATATCTTACAAGTTGCAAGCCTCATGCATAGTATACTAATAGTGCCCGCACCTTGTCCTAATTAGCTTGGACTACCGGATCATCACAATGCACATGTTTTAACCAAGTGTCACAAAGGGGTACCTCTATGCCGCACTTTGTACAAAGGTCTAAGGAGAAAGCTCGCATTGGATTTCTCGCTATTGATTATTCTCAACTTAGACATCCATACCGGGACAACATAGACAACAGATAATGGACTCCTCTTTTATGCATAAGCATGTAACAACAATTAATAATTTTCTCATATGAGATTGAGGATATATGTCCAAAACTGAAACTTCCACCATGGGTCATGGCTTTAGTTAGCGGCCCAATGTTCTTCTCTAACAATATGCATGCTTAACCATAAGGTGGTAGATCTCTCTTACTTCAGGCAAGACGAACATGCATAGCAACTCACATGAAATTCAACAAAGAGTAGTTGATGGCGTCCCCAGTGAACATGGTTATCGCACAACAAGCAACTTAATAAGAGATAAAGTGCATAATTACATATTCAATACCACAATAGTTTTTAAGCTATTTGTCCCATGAGCTATATATTGCAAAGGTGAATGATGGAATTTTAAGGGTAGCACTCAAGCAATTTACTTTGGAATGGCGGAAAATACCATGTAGTAGGTAGGTATGGTGGACACAAATGGCATAGTGGTTGGCTCAAGTATTTTGGATGCATGAGAAGTATTCCCTCTCGATACAAGGTTTTAGGCTAGCAAGGCTTATTTGAAACAAACACAAGGATGAACCGGTGCAGCAAAACTCACATAAAAGACATATTGAAAACATTATAAGACTCTACACCGTCTTCCTTGTTGTTCAAACTCAATACTAGAAATTATCTAGACCTTAGAGAAACCAAATATGCAAACCAAATTTTAGCATGTTCTATGTATTTCTTCATTAATGGGTGCAAAGTATATGATGCAAGAGCTTAAACATGAGCACAACAATTACCAAGTATCACATTACCCAAGACATTAATAGCAATTACTACATGTATCATTTTCCAATTCCAACCATATAACAATTTATCGAAGAAGAAAACTTCGCCATGAATACTATGAGTAGAAACTAAGGACATACTTGTCCATATGCAACAGCGGAGCGTGTCTCTCTCCCACACAAAGAATGTTAGGATCCATTTTATTCAAACAAAACAAAAACTAAAACAAACCGATGCTCCAAGCAAAGCACATAAGATGTGATGGAATAAAAATATAGTTTCAGGGGAGGAACCTGATAATGTTGTCGATGAAGAAGGGGATGCCTTGGGCATCCCCAAGCTTAGACGCTTGAGTCTTCTTGATATATGCAGGGGTGAACCACCGGGGCATCCCCAAGCTTAGAGCTTTCACTCTTCTTGATCATAGTATATCATCCTCCTCTCTTGACCCTTGAAAACTTCCTTCACACCAAACTTCTCATAAACTTCATTAGAGGGGTCAGTACATAATCAAAAACTCACATGTTCAGAGGTGACACAATCATTCTTAACACTTCTGGACATTGCTCAAAGCTACTGGAAGGTAATGGAACAAAGAAATCCACCCAACACAGCGAAAGAAGCAATGCGAAATAAAAGGCAGAATCTGTCAAAACAGAACAGTCCGTAAAAACGAATTTTTAATAAATACTTCCGTTGCTCAGATCAGAAAACTCAAAACTAATGAAAGTTGCGTACATATCTGAGAAACACGCACGTAAATTGGCATATTTTTCTGAGTTACCTACAGAGAAAACAGCCCAGATTCGTGACAGATAGAAATCTGTTTCTGCGCAGAAATCCAAATCTAGTATCAACCTTCGATTAGAGGCTTCACTTGGCACAACCAAACACAAAACTAAGATAAGGAGAGGTTGCTACAGTAGTAAACAACTTCCAAAACACAAATATAAAATAAAGTACTGTAGCAAAATAACACATGGGTTATCTCCCAAGAAGTTGCTTTCTTTATAGCCATTAAGATGGGCTCAGCAGTTTTAATGATGCACTCGCAAGAAATAATATTTGAAGCAAAAGAGAGCATCAAGAGGCAAATTCAAAACACATTTAAGTCTAACATGCTTCCTATGCATAGGAATCTTGTAAATAAACAAGTTCAAGAAGCATAATACAACAAGCATAGAAAGATAAAACAAGTATAGCTTCAAAAATTTCAGCACATAGAGAGGTGTTTTAGTAACATGAAAATTTCTACAACCATATTTTCCTCTCTCATAATAACTTTCAGTAGCAACATGAGCAAACTCAACAATATAACCATCACATAAAGCATTCTTATCATGAGTCTCATGCATAAAATTATTACTCTCCACATAGGCATAATCAATTTTATTAGTAATAGTGGGAGCAAATTCAACAAAGTAGCTATCATTATTATTCTCATCAAGTGTAGGAGGCATAGTATAATCACAACAAAATTTACTCTCCATAGTAGGTGGCACCAAAAGACCACTATCATTATAATCATCATATATGGGAGGCAAAGTATCATCAAAGAAAATTTTCTCCTCAATGCTTGGGGGACTAAAAAGATCATGAAAACCAGCTTCCCCAAGCTTAGAACTTTCTATATCATTATCAACAATGGTGTTCAAAGCGTTCATACTAATATTACTACCAGCATGCAAATAAGATTCCATAGGTTTTTTAATTTTCGCATCAAACAATCCATGTTTTAAATCAGGAAATAGCATAAGAAGCTCATTCTTGTCCATTATGCCAAACTAGTGTAAACAAGAAACAAAAAGTTGCAATTGCAGGATCTAAAGGAAATAGCTTTGAGTACTTACAACGGCGAAAATAGCTTAGTAGCCGAGATCCGGAGTGTGAGTACCTTTTACCTTTCCTCCCCGGCAACGGCGCCAGAAAATAGCTTGATGTCTACTTCCCCCTCCTTTTCCTGTAGACAGTGTTGGGCCTCCAAGAGCAGAGGTTTGTAGAACAGCAGCAAGTTTTCCCTTAAGTGGATCACCCAAGGTTTATCGAACTCAGGGAGGAAGAGGTCAAAGATATCCCTCTCATGCAACCCTGCAACCACAAAGCAAGAAGTCTCTTGTGTCCGCAACACACCAAATAGGTGCACTAGTTCGGCGAAGAGATAGTGAAATACAGGTGGTATGAATATATATGAGCAGTAGTAACGGCGCCAGAAAAGTACTTGCTGGCGTGTAGTGATGGTGGTAATATTGCAGGCAGTACAGATATAGTAAAACAGTAAACAAGCAGCGATAGCAGTATTTAGGAACAAGGCCTAGGGATTAGACTTTCACTAGTGGACACTCTCAACTTTGATCACATAACAGAATAGATAAATGCATACTCTACACTCTTGTTGGATGATGAACACATTGCGTAGGATTACACGAACCCTCAATGCCGGAGTTAACAAGCTCCACAATTCAATGTTCATATTTAAATAACCTTAGAGTGCATGAAAGATCAATTCGACTAAACCAAGTACTAACATAGCATGCACACTGTCACCTTCATGCTTATGTAGGAGGAATAGTACACATCAATACTATCATAGCAATAGTTAACTTCATGTTCTACAAGAGATCATGATCATAGCATAAACCAAGTACTAACACGGATGCACACACTGTCACCATTACATCGTGCAGGAGGAATAAAACTACTTTAATAACATTGCTAGAGTAGCACATAGATAAATTGTGATACAAAATACATTGCAATCATAAAGAGATATAAATAAGCACTTCACTATGCTCTTCATAACAGTGAATAAGTATTCTGTGAAATATAGCCTAAGAGACCCACACGGTGCACACACTGTCACCTTTACACACGTGGGACAAGGAGTCTCCGGAGATCACATAAGTAAAATTCACTTGACTAGCATAACGACATCTAGATTACAAGCATCATCATATGAATCTCAATCATGTAAGGCAGCTCATGAGATTATTGTATTGAAGCACATAGGAGAGAGATGAACCACATAGCTACCGGTACAGCCCCGAGCCTCGATGGAGAACTACTCCCTCCTCATGGGAGCAGCAGCGGTGATGAAGATGGCGGTGGAGATGGCAGCGGTGTCGATGGAGAAGCCTTCCGGGGGCACTTCCCCGTTTCGGCGGCGTGCCGGAACAGAGACTCCTGTCCCCCAGATCTTGGCCTCGCGATGGCGGCGGCTCTGGAAGGTTTCTGTGGGTTTCGTCGAACGTATCAGGGTTTTCGCGACGGAGGCTTTAAATAGGCGAAGAGGCGGTGCAGGAGGGTCGAAGGGGCGACGACACTATAGGGCGGCGCGGCCAGGGCCTGGGCCGCGCCGGCCTATGGTCTGGGGGCCCAGTGCCCCCCCTCTGGTCCTTCTCGTGTGTTCTGGATGCTTCCGGTGAAAATAGGAACCTGGGCGTTGATTTCGTCCGATTCCGAGAATATTTCGTTACTAGGATTTCTGAAACCAAAAACAGTAAAACAGAACCTGCACTTCGGCATCTTGTTAATAGGTTAGTTCCAGAAAATGCACGAATATGACATAAAGTGTGCATAAAACATGTAGATAACATCAATAATGTGGCATGGAACACAAGAAATTATCGGTACGTCGGAGACGTATCACCGACGTGCTATGTGTCATTAGGTACAAGGCGCGTCAAGACCCCGGAGAGGAGGAGACGCCAAGGTCAAGGGAGGGAGAGAAGCAGCTGGACATGGAGATGATCATGAAGTCGAAGCCGACGTCGCTCGAAGCGCTCCAAGGAAGAGACGGAGGCTGGCCGGTCACCGGCCCGGTCAGACCGGACAAGCAACCGGACGCCCCGGTCACAGGCCCGGTCAACCGGGTGCAAACCGGCCCAGCCCCCTCGTACCGGACGACGACCGGACCCAGGACCGGATTCTTCGCAGAAACCCGGTTTGCGCCCGGTCAACCGGATCCATGACCGGACAGCCCGGTCACTGGCCCGGTCAGACCGGACCCAAACCGGATCTGACGGGAATGCCCCACCAAACTGCCTTACCTTATCCCTTCGCGTACCTGTCCGCCCTTGTTGGCCATGTGTGCCTATATATAAGTAGCCTGGACCCCTCCTTAGCTCTTTAGACTTGTTTTGAACTCAAACCTACCTTTGAGCTTAGTCTCCCTTGGGTATCATCCCTCTGTAATCAAGGCACCTTGGTTGTTGACTTTGATCTTGTTGAGTGAGATTCTAGTACAAGTTACTCTCTCTCCCTCACCAAGCTCTTCCTCTCCAACCCCAATCTCTCTCCGGGAATTCTGCCACGGCCTCTTCCTCGGAGATTCTATTGGCGTGGTCCATCGAGCCACGGAGGTAAGCATCGGGTGTATTGGGTTGGTGTGCGTGCGTGAGTCTCGGAGTTCCTCGTGTTCGTCGTGTTCTTCGTGTTCCTCGCGTTCTCCCATCTCTCCCCTTGGTTTCGAAGTCAATCCGCGAGATCGGGCCACACACGGGGTCTTAGACCTTATCAGGGTGTATGTGCCAAAGGGTCCCAATCTTGGTTCTCCATGTGTATATGTCCTAAACAAACCTAAAAGAATGAAAATGTACATTGGTGCACCCTCGCGCGGAGAAATCTAGGGTGGTAGACCCGCCGGGGCACACGTTCCGCTGTTTTGGGTGGAAGAGGGGGAGAACGACCGCCGGAACACCGGAACCCCACCAAATCTTGCATGTGGGCCTATGATATGTGTCAAAGTGTGATGCAAGGTGTAATTGTGCAAAATTAGCTCCCCTAAACCCTAGACCCTAGCCCTAACCCTACGCCGAACCCTAACCAGTAGATCAGGCACACCCTCGATCGTGTGATAATGGCTCGAGCTGCGGGTGTATGTGCCAAAGGGTCCCAATCTTGGTTCTCCTTGTGTATATGTCCTAAAAAAACCTAAAAGAATTAAAATGCACATTGGTGCACCCTCGCGCGGAGAAATCTAGGGGGTAGACCCGTCGGGGCACACGTTCCGCTGTTTTGGGGGGAGGAGGGGGAGAACGACCGCCGGAACACTGGAACCCCACCAAATCTTGCATGTGGGCCTATGCTATGTGTCAAAGTGTGGTGCAAGGTTTAATTGTGCAAAAGTAGCTCCCCTAAACCCTAGACCCTAGCCCTAAAACTACGCCGAACCCTAACCAGTAGATCAGGCACACCCTCGATCGTGTGATAATGGTTCGAGCTGCGGGTGTATGTGCCAAAGGGTCCAAATATTGGTTATCCATGTGTATATGTCCTAAAAAAACCTAAAAGAATGAAAATGTGCATTGGTGCACCCTCGCGCGGAGAAATCTAGGGGTGTAGACCCGCCGGGGCACACGTTCCGCTATTTTGGGGGGAGGAGGGGGAGAACGACCGCCGGAACACCGGAACCCCACCAAATCTTGCATGTGGGCCTATGATATGTGTCAAAGTGTGATGCAAGGTGTAATTCTGCAAAAGTAGCTCCCCTAAACCCTAGACCCTAGCCCTAACCCTACGCCGAACCCTAACCAGTAGATCAGGCACACCCTCGATCGTGTGATAACGGCTCGAGCTGCGGGTGTATGTGCCAAAGGGTCCCAATCTTGGTTCTACATGTGTATATGTCCTAAACAAACCTAAAAGAATGAAAAGGTACATTGGTGCACCCTCGCGCGGAGAAATCTAGGGGGTAGAACCGCCGGGGCACAAGTTACGCGGTTTTTGGGGGAGGAGGGGGAGAACGACCGCCGGAACACCGGAACCCCACAAAATCTTGCATGTGGGCCTATGCTATGTGTCAAAGTGTGGTGAAAGGTGTAATGGTGCAAAAGTAGCTCCCCTAAACCCTAGACCCTACCCCTAACCCTACGCCGAACCCTAACCAGTAGATCAGGCACACCCTCGATCGTGTGATAATGGCTCGAGCTGCGGGTGTATGTGCCAAAGGGTCCCAATCTTGGTTCTCCATGTGTATATGTCCAAAAAAAACCTAAAAGAATTAAAATGTACATTGGTGCACCCTCGCGCGGAGAAATCTAGGGGGTAGACCCGCCGGGGCACACGTTCCGCTGTTTTGGGGGGAGGAGGGGGAGAACGACCGCCGAAACACCGGAACCCCACAAAATCTTGCATGTGGGCCTATGCTATGTGTCAAAGTGTGGTGAAAGGTGTAATGGTGCAAAAGTAGCTCCCCTAAACCCTAGACCCTACCCCTAACCCTACGCCGAACCCTAACCAGTAGATCAGGCACACCCTCGATCGTGTGATAATGGCTCGAGCTGCGGGTGTATGTGCCAAAGGGTCCCAATCTTGGTTATCCATGTGTATATGTCCTAAAAAAACCTAAAAGAATGAAAAGGTACATTGGTGCACCCTCGCGCGGAGAAATCTAGGGGGTAGACCCGCCGGGGCACACGTTCCGCTGTTTTGGGGGGAGGAGGGGGAGAACGACCGCCGGAACACCGGAACCCCACAAAATCTTGCATGTGGGCCTATGCTATGTGTCAAAGTGTGGTGAAAGGTGTAATGGTGCAAAAGTAGCTCCCCTAAACCCTAGACCCTACCCCTAACCCTACGCCGAACCCTAACCAGTAGATCAGGCACACCCTCGATAGTGTGATAATGGCTCGAGCTGCGGGTGTATGTGCGAAAGGGTCCCAATATTAGTTCTCCATGTGTATATGTCCTAAAAGAACCTAAAAGAATTAAAATGTACATTGGTGCACCCTCGCGCGGAGAAATCTAGGGGGTAGACCCGCCGGGGCACACGTTCCGCTGTTTTGGGTGGAGGAGGGGGAGAACGACCGCCGGAACACCGGAACCCCACCAAATCTTGCATTTGGGCCTATGATATGTGTCAAAGTGTGATGCAAGGTGTAATTGTGCAAAAGTAGCTCCCCTAAACCCTAGACCCTAGCCCTAACCCTATGCCGAACCCTAACCAGTAGATCAGGCACACCCTCGATCGTGTGATAATGGCTCGAGCTGCGGGTGTATGTGCCAAAGGGTCCCAATCTTTGTTCTCCATGTGTATATGTCCTTAACAAACCTAAAAGAATGAAAAGGTACATTGGTGCACCCTCGCGCGGAGAAATCTAGGGGGTAGACCTGCCGGGGCACACGTTCCGCTGTTTTGGGGGGAGGAGGGGGAGAACGACCGCCGTAACACCGGAACCCCACCAAATCTTGCATGTGGGCCTATGCTATGTGTCAAAGTCTGGTGCAAGGTGTAATGGTGCAAAAGTAGCTCCCCTAAACCCTAGACCCTACCCCTAACCCTACGCCGAACCCTAACCAGTAGATCAGGCACACCCTCGATCGTGTGATAATGGCTCGAGCTGCGGGTGTATGTGCCAAAGGGTACCAATCTTGGTTCTCCATGTGTATATGTCCTAAACAAACCTAAAAGAATGAAAATGTACATTGGCGTACCCTCGCGCGGAGAAATCTAGGGGGTAGACCCGCCGGAGCACACGTTCCACTGTTTTGGGGGAGGAGGGGGAGAACGACCACCGGAACACCGGAACCCCACCAAATATTTCATGTGGGCCTATGATATGTGTCAAAGTGTGATGGAAGGTGTAATTGTGCAAAAGTAGCTCCACTAAACCCTAGACCCTAGCCCTAACCCTACGCCGAACCCTAACCAGTAGATCAGGCACACCCTCGATCGTGTGATAATGGCTCGAGCTACGGGTGTATGTGCCAAAGGGTCCCAATCTTGGTCCTCCATGTGTATATGTCCTAAACAAACCTAAAAGAATGAAAAGGTACATTGGTGCACCCTCGCGCGGAGAAATCTAGGGGGTAGACCCGCCGGGGCACACGTTCCGCTGTTTTGGGGGGAGGAGGGGGAGAACGACCGCCGGAACACCGGAACCCCACAAAATCTTGCATGTGGGCCTATGCTATGTGTCAAAGTGTGGTGAAAGGTGTTATGGTGCAAAAGTAGCTCCCCTAAACCCTAGACCCTAGCCCTAAAACTACGCCGAACCCTAACCAGTAGATCAGGCACACCCTCGATCGTGTGATAATGGTTCGAGCTGCGGGTGTATGTGCCAAAGGGTCCCAATCTTGGTTCTCCATGTGTATATGTCCTAAACAAACCTAAAAGAATGAAAATGTACATTGGTGCACCCTCACGCGGACAAATCTAGGGGGTAGACCCGTCGGGGCACACGTTCCGCTGTTTTGGGGGGGAGGAGGGGGAGAACGACCGCCGGAACACCGGAACCCCTCCAAATTTTGCATGTGGGCCTATGCTATGTGTCAAAGTGTGGTGCAAGGTGTAATGGTGCAAAAGTATCTCCCCTAAACCCTAAACCCTAGACCCTACCCCTAACCCTACGCCGAACCCTAACCAGTAGATCAGGCACACCCTCGATCGTGTGATAATGGCTCAAGCTGCGGGTGTATGTGCCAAAGGGTCCAAATATTGGTTATCCATGTGTATATGTCCTAAAAAAACCTAAAAGAATGAAAATGTGCATTGGTGCACCCTCGCGCGGAGAAATCTAGGGGGGTAGACCCGCCGGGGCACACGTTCCGCTATTTTGGGGGGAGGAGGGGGAGAACGACCGCCGGAACACCGGAACCCCACCAAATCTTGCATGTGGGCCTATGATATGTGTCAAAGTGTGATGCAAGGTGTAATTCTGCAAAAGTAGCTCCCCTAAACCCTAGACCCTAGCCCTAACCCTACGCCGAACCCTAACCAGTAGATCAGGCACACCCTCGATCGTGTGATAATGGCTCGAGCTGCGGGTGTATGTGCCAAAGGGTCCCAATCTTGGTTCTACATGTGTATATGTCCTAAACAAACCTAAAAGAATGAAAAGGTACATTGGTGCACCCTCGCGCGGAGAAATCTAGGGGGTAGACCCGCCGGGGCACACGTTCCGCTGTTTTGGGGGGAGGAGGGGGAGAACGACCGCCGGAACACCGGAACCCCACAAAATCTTGCATGTGGGCCTATGCTATGTGTCAAAGTGTGGTGAAAGGTGTAATGGTGCAAAAGTAGCTCCCCTAAACCCTAGACCCTACCCCTAACCCTACGCCGAACCCTAACCAGTAGATCAGGCACACCCTCGATCGTGTGATAATGGCTCGAGCTGCGGGTGTATGTGCCAAAGGGTCCCAATCTTGGTTCTCCATGTGTATATGTCCTAAAAGAACCTAAAAGAATTAAAATGTACATTGGTGCACCCTCGCGCGGAGAAATCTAGGGGGTAGACCCGCCGGGGCACACGTTCCGCTGTTTTGGGGGGAGGAGGGGGAGAACGACCGCCGGAACACCGGAACCCCACCAAATATTTCATGTGGGCCTATGATATGTGTCAAAGTGTGATGGAAGGTGTAATTGTGCAAAAGTAGCACCACTAAACCCTAGACCCTAGCCCTAACCCTACGCCGAACCCTAACCAGTAGATCAGGCACACCCTCGATCGTGTGATAATGGCTCGAGCTGCGGGTGTATGTGCCAAAGGGTCCCAATCTTGGTCCTCCATGTGTATATGTCCTAAACAAACCTAAAAGAATGAAAAGGTACATTGGTGCACCCTCGCGCGGAGAAATCTAGGGGGTAGACCCGCCGGGGCACACGTTCCGCTGTTTTGGGGGGAGGAGGGGGAGAACGACCGCCGGAACACCGGAACCCCACAAAATCTTGCATGTGGGCCTATGCTATGTGTCAAAGTGTGGTGAAAGGTGTTATGGTGCAAAAGTAGCTCCCCTAAACCCTAGACCCTACCCCTAACCCTACGCCGAACCCTAACCAGTAGATCAGGCAAACCCTCGATCGTGTGATAATGGCTCGAGCTGCGGGTGTATGTGCCAAAGGGTCCCAATCTTGGTTCTCCATGTGTATATGTCCTAAAAGAACCTAAAAGAATTAAAATGTACATTGGTGCACCCTCGCGCGGAGAAATCTAGGGGGGTAGACCCGCCGGGGCACACGTTCCGCTGTTTTGGGGGGAGGAGGGGGAGAACGACCGCCGGAACACCGGAACCCCACCAAATCTTTAATTTGGGCCTATGATATGTGTCAAAGTGTGATGCAAGGTGTAATTGTGCAAAAGTAGCTCCCCTAAACCCTAGATCCTAGACCTAACCCTACGCCGAACCCTAACCAGTAGATCAGGCACACCCTCGATCGTGTGATAATGGCTCGAGCTGCGGGTGTATGTGCCAAAGGGTCCCAATCTTGGTTCTCCATGTGTATATGTCCTTAACCAACCTAAAAGAATGAAAAGGTACATTGGTGCACCCTCGCGCGGAGAAATCTAGGGGGTAGACCTGCCGGGACACACGTTCCGCTGTTTTGTGGGGAGGAGGGGGAGAACGACCGCCGTAACACCGGAACCCCACCAAATCTTGCATGTGGGCCTATGCTATGTGTCAAAGTGTGGTGCAAGGTGTAATGGTGCAAAAGTAGCTCCCCTAAACCCTAGACCCTACCCCTAACCCTACGCCGAACCCTAACCAGTAGATCAGACACACCCTCGATCGTGTGATAATGGCTCGAGCTGCGGGTGTATGTGCCAACGGGTCCCAATATTGGTTATCCATGTGTATATGTCCTAAACAAACCTAAAAGAATGAAAATGTACATTGGTGCACCCTCGCGCGGAGAAATCTAGGGGGTAGACCCCCCGGGGCACACGTTCCGCTGTTTTGGGGGAGGAGGGGGAGAACGACCGCCGGAACACCGGAACCCCACCAAATCTTGCATGTGGGCCTATGCTATGTGTCAAAGTGTGGTGCAAGGTGTGTAATGGTGCAAAAGTATCTCCCCTAAACCCTAAACCCTAGACCCTACCCCTAACCCTACGCCGAACCCTAACCAGTAGATCAGGCACACCCTCGATCGTGTGATAATGGCTCGAGCTGCGGGTGTATGTGCCAAAGGGTCCAAATCTTGGTTCTCCATGTGTATATGTCCTAAAAAACCTGAAAGAATTAAAATGTGCATTGGTGCACCCTCGCGCGGAGAAATCTAGGGGGGTAGACCCGCCGGGGCACACGTTCCGCTGTTTTGGGGGGAGGAGGGGGAGAACGACCGCCGGAACACCGGAACCCCACCAAATCTTGCATGTGGGCCTATGATATGTGTCAAAGTGTGATGCAAGGTGTAATTGTGCAAAAGTAGCTCCCCTAAACCCTAGACCCTAGCCCTAACCCTACGCCGAACCCTAACCAGTAGATCAGACACACCCTCGATCGTGTGATAATGGCTCGAGCTGCGGGTGTATGTGCCAAAGGGTCCCAATCTTGGTTCTACATGTGTATATGTCCTAGACAAACCTAAAAGAATGAAAAGGTACATTGGTGCACCCTCGCGCGGAGAAATCTAGGGGGTAGACCCGCCGGGGCACACGTTCCGCTGTTTTGGGGGGAGGAGGGGGAGAACGACCGCCGGAACACCGGAACCCCACAAAATCTTGCATGTGGGCCTATGCTATGTGTCAAAGTGTGGTGAAAGGTGTAATGGTGCAAAAGTAGCTCCCCTAAACCCTAGACCCTACCCCTAACCCTACGCCGAACCCTAACCAGTAGATCAGGCACACCCTCGATCGTGTGATAATGGCTCGAGCTGCGGGTGTATGTGCCAAAGGGTCCCAATCTTGGTTCTCCATGTGTATATGTCCTAAAAAACCTAAAAGAATTAAAATGTACATTGGTGCACCCTCGCGCGGAGAAATCTAGGGGGGTAGACCCGCCGGGGCACACGTTCCGCTGTTTTGGGGGGAGGAGGGGGAGAACGACCGCCGGAACACCGGAACCCCACCAAATCTTGCATGTGGGCCTATGATATGTGTCAAAGTGTGATGCAAGGTGTAATTGTGCAAAAGTAGCTCCACTAAACCCTAGACCCTAGCCCTAACCCTACGCCGAACCCTAACTAGTAGATCAGGCACACCCTCGATCGTGTGATAATGGCTCGAGCTGCGGGTGTATGTGCCAAAGGGTCCCAATCTTGGTTCTCCATGTGTATATGTCCTAAACAAACCTAAAAGAATGAAAAGGTACATTGGTGCACCCTCGCGCGGAGAAATCTAGGGGGTAGACCCGCCGGGGCACACGTTCCGCTGTTTTGGGGGGAGGAGGGGGAGAACGACCGCCGGAACACCGGAACCCCACAAAATCTTGCATGTGGGCCTATGCTATGTGTCAAAGTGTGGTGAAAGGTGTAATGGTGCAAAAGTAGCTCCCCTAAACCCTAGACCCTACCCCTAACCCTACGCCGAACCCTAACCAGTAGATCAGGCACACGCTCGATCGTGTGATAATGGCTCGAGCTGCGGGTGTATGTGCCAAAGGGTCCCAATCTTGGTTCTCCATGTGTATATGTCCTAAAAGAACCTAAAAGAATTAAAATGTACATTGGTGCACCCTCGCGCGGAGAAATCTAGGGGGGTAGACCCGCCGGGGCACACGTTCCGCTGTTTTGGGGGGAGGAGGGGGAGAACGACCGCCAGAACACCGGAACCCCACCAAATCTTGCATTTGGGCCTATGATATGTGTAAAAGTGTGATGCAAGGTGTAATTGTGCAA
This sequence comes from Lolium perenne, assembly GCF_019359855.2. NCBI lineage: Eukaryota > Viridiplantae > Streptophyta > Magnoliopsida > Poales > Poaceae > Lolium > Lolium perenne. Next base: position 134,859,529 of record NC_067245.2, read on the forward strand.
AAGTAGCTCCCCTAAACCCTAGACCCTAGCCCTAACCCTACGCCAAACCCTAACCAGTAGATCAGGCACACCCTCGATCTTGTGATAGTGGCTCGAGCTGCGGGTGTATGTGCCAAAGGGTCCCAATCTTGGTTCTCCATGTGTATATGGCCTTAACAAACCTAAAAGAATGAAAAGGTACATTGGTGCACCCTCGCGCGGAGAAATCTAGGGGGTAGACCTGCCGGGGCACACGTTCCACTGTTTTGGGGGGAGGAGGGGGAGAACGACCGTCGTAACACCGGAACCCCACCAAATCTTGCATGTGGGCCTATGCTATGTGTCAAAGTGTGGTGCATGGTGTAATGGTGCAAAAGTAGCTCCCCTAAACCCTAGACCCTACCCCTAAACCTACGCCGAACCCTAACCAGTAGATCAGGCACACCCTCGATCGTGTGATAATGGCTCGAGCTGCGGGTGTATGTGCCAAAGGGTCCCAATCTTGGTTCTCCATGTGTATATGTCCTAAACAAACCTAAAAGAATGAAAATGTACATTGGCGCACCCTCGCGCGGAGAAATCTAGGGGGTAGACCCGCCGGGGCACACGTTCCGCTGTTTTGGGGGAGGAGCGGGAGAACGACCGCCGGAACACCGGAACCCCACCAAATATTTCATGTGGGCCTATGATATGTGTCAAAGTGTGATTCAAGGTGTAATTGTGCAAAAGTAGCTCCCCTAAACCCTAGACCCTAGCCCTAACCCTACGCCGAACCCTAACCAGTAGATCAGGCACACCCTCGATCGTGTGATAATGGCTCGAGCTGGGGGTGTATGTGCCAAAGGGTCCCAATCTTGGTTCTCCATGTGTATATGTCCTAAACAAACCTAAAAGAATGAAAATGTACATTGGTGCACCCTCGCGCGGAGAAATCTAGCGGGGTAGACCCGCCGGGGCACACGTTCCGCTGTTTTGGGGGGAGGAGGGGGAGAACGACCGCCGGAACACCGGAACCCCACCAAATCTTGCATGTGGGCCTATGATATGTGTCAAAGTGTGATGCAAGGTGTAATTGTGCAAAAGTAGCTCCCCTAAACCCTAGACCCTAGCCCTAACCCTACGCCGAACCCTAACCAGTAGATCAGGCACCTCGATCGTGTGATAATGGCTCGAGCTGCGGGTGTATGTGCCAAAGGGTCCCAATCTTGGTTCTCCATGTGAATATGTCCTAAACAAACCTAAAAGAATGAAAATGTACATTGGTGCACCCTCGCGCGGAGAAATCTAGTGGGGTAGACCCGCCGGGGCACACGTTCCGCTGTTTTGGTGGGAGGAGGGGGAGAACGACCGCCGGAACACCGGAACACCACCAAATCTTGCATGTGGGCCTATGATATGTGTCAAACTGTGATGCAAGGTGTAATTGTGCAAAAGTAGCTCCCCTAAACCCTAGACCCTAGCCCTAACCCTACGCCGAACCCTAACCAGTAGATCAGGCACACCCTCGATCGTGTGATAATGGCTCGAGCTGCGGGTGTATGTGCCAAAGGGTCCCAATCTTGGTTCTCCTCATGTATATGTCCTAAAAAAACCTAAAAGAATGAAAATGCACATTGGTGCACCCTCGCGCGGAGAAATCTTGGGGGGTAGACCCGTCGGGGAACACGTTCCGCTGTTTTGGGGGAGGAGGGGGAGAACGACCGCCGGAACACCGGAACCCCACCAAATCTTGCATGTGGGCCTATGCTATGTGTCAACGTGTGGTGCAAGGTTTAATTGTGCAAAAGTAGCTCCCCTAAACCCTAGACCCTAGCCCTAACCCTATGCCGAACCCTAACCAGTAGATCAGGCACACCCTCGATCGTGTGATAATGGCTCGAGCTGCGGGTGTATGTGCCAAAGGGTCCCAATCTTGGTTCTTCATGTGTATATGTCCTAAACAAACCTAAAAGAATGAAAATGGACATTGGTGCACCCTCGCGCGGACAAATCTAGGGGGTAGACCCGCCGGGGCACACGTTCCGCTGTTTTGGGGGGAGGAGGGGGAGAACGACCGCCGGAACACCGGAACCCCACCAAATCTTGCATGTGGGCCTATGCTATGTGTCAAAGTAGCTCCCCTAAACCCTAGACCCTAGCCCTAACCCGGCCTACGCCGAACCCTAACCAGTAGATCAGGCACACCCTCGCGATCGTGTGATAATGGCTCGAGCTGCGGGTGTATGTGCCAACGGGTCCCAATATTGGTTCTCCATGTGTATATGTCCTAAACAAACCTAAAAGAATGAAAATGTAGATTGGTGCACCCTCGCGCGGAGAAATCTAGGGGGATAGACCCGCCGGGGCACACGTTCCGCTGTTTTGGGGGGAGGCGGGGAGAACGACCGCCGGAACACTGGAACCCCACCAAATCTTGCATGTGGGCCTATGCTATGTGTCAAAGTGTGGTGCAAGGTGTAATGGTGCAAAAGTAGCTCCCCTAAACCCTAGACCCTACCCCTAATCCTAGGCCGAACCCTAACCAGTAGATCAGGCACACCCTCGATCGTGTGATAATGGCTCGAGCTGCGGGTGTATGTGCCAAAGGGTCCCAATCTTGGTTCTCCATGTGTATATGTCCTAAACAAACCTAAAAGAATTAAAATGTACATTGGTGCACCCTCGCGCGGACCAATCTAGGGGCGTGAACCAGCCAGGCACTGCGTTCCATTTGTTTTGGGGGAGGAGGGGGAGAACGACCGCCGGAACACCGGAACCCCACCAAATCTTGCATGTGGGCCTATGATATGTGTCAAAGTGTGATGCAAGGTGTAATTGTGCAAAAGTAGCTCCCCTAAATCCTAGACCCTAGCCCTAACCCTACGCCGAACCCTAACCAGCAGATCAGGCACACCCTCGATCGTGTGATAATGGCTCGAGCTGGGGGTGTATGTGCCAAAGGGTCCCAATCTTGGTTCTCCATGTGTATATGTCCTAAACAAACCTAAAAGAATGAAAATGTACATTGGTGCACCCTCGCGCGGAGAAATCTAGTGGGGTAGACCCGCCAGGCACACGTTCTATTGTTTTGGTGGGAGGAGGGGGAGAACGACCGCCGGAACACCGGAACCCCACCAAATCTTGCATGTGGGCCTATGATATGTGTCAAAGAGTGATGCAAGGTGTAATTGTGCAAAAGTAGCTCCCCTAAACCCTAGACCCTAGCCCTAACCCTACGCCGAACCCTAACCAGTAGATCAGGCACACCCTCGATCGTGTGATAATGGCTCGAGCTGCGGGTGTATGTGCCAAAGGGTCCCAATCTTGGTTCTCCTTGTGTATATGTCCTAAAAAAACCTAAAAGATTGAAAATGCACATTGGTGCACCCTCGCGCGGAGAAATCTAGGGGGGTAGACCCGTCGGGGAACACGTTCCGCTGTTTTGGGGGGAGGAGGGGGAGAACGACCGCCGGAACACCGGAACCCCACCAAATCTTGCATGTGGGCCTATGCTATGTGTCAAAGTGTGGTGCAAGGTGTAATTGTGCAAAAGTAGCTCCCCTAAACCCTAGACCCTAGCCCTAACCCGGCCTACGCCGAACCCTAACCAGTAGATCAGGCACACCCTCGCGATCGTGTGATAATGGCTCGAGCTGCGGGTGTATGTGCCAACGGGTCCCAATATTGGTTCTCCATGTGTATATGTCCTAAACAAACCTAAAAGAATGAAAATGTACATTGGTGCACCCTCGCGCGGAGAAATCTAGGGGGGTAGACCCGCCGGGGCACACGTTCCGCTGTTTTGGGGGGAGGAGGGGGAGAATGACCGCCGGAACACTGGAACCCCACCAAATCTTGCATGTGGGCCTATGCTATGTGTCAAAGTGTGGTGCAAGGTGTAATGGTGCAAAAGTAGCTCCCCTAAACCCTAGACCCTACCCCTAATCCTAGGCCGAACCCTAACCAGTAGATCAGGCACACCCTCGATCGTGTGATAATGGCTCGAGCTGCGGGTGTATGTGCCAAAGGGTCCCAATCTTGGTTCTCCATGTGTATATGTCCTAAAAAAACCTAAAAGAATTAAAATGTACATTGGTGCACCCTCGCGCGGAGAAATCTAGGGGCGTAGACCCGCCGGGGCACACGTTCCGCTGTTTTGGGGGAGGAGGGGGAGAACGACCGCCGGACCACCGGAACCCCACCAAATCTTGCATGTGGGCCTATGATATGTGTCAAAGTGTGATGCAAGGTGTAATTGTGCAAACGTAGCTCCCCTAAACCCTAGACCCTAGCCCTAACCCTACGCCGAACCCTAACCAGTAGATCAGGCACACCCTCGATCGTGTGATAATGGCTCGAGATGCGGGTGTATGTGCCAAAGGGTACCAATCTTGGTTCTCCATGTGTATATGTCCTAAACAAACCTAAAAGAATGAAAAGTTACATTGGTGCACCCTCGCGCGGAGAAATCTAGGGGGTAGACCCGCCGGGGCACAGGTTCCGCTGGTTTGGGGGGAGGAGGGGGAGAACGACCGCCGGAACACCGCAACCCCACCAAATCTTGCATGTGGGCCCCTAACCCTACGCCGAAGCCTAACCAGTAGATCAGGCACACCCTCGATCGTGTGATAATGGCTCGAGCTGGGGGTGTATGTGCCAAAGGGTCCCAATCTTGGTTCTCCATGTGTATATGTTGATGTAGCCCCGGTCACCGACGTCGCTACACCAAGACCAACAAGTCCCCCAAGTGGACCGATGACACGAGCCCGAGTCAAAGCGCTACATGATGAGGTGAACTCGCTCCTCACCACCCTTGATCTTGGTACACCTTTGGATGGATTGCTACCTCATGCCGACGTGTTATGTGTCATTAGGTACAAGGAGCATCAAGGTCACCAAGAGGAGGATACGCCATGGTCAAAGGGAGGAGAGGAGCAGATGGACACGAAGATGGACATGGAGTTGGACAGGAAGTCGCCCGAAGAGCGCAAGGAAGAGAAGATGGCCGGCCGGTCCAGAACCCGGTCAGACCGGCCTCCTGACCGGATCACCCGGTCCACAGCCCGGTCTGACCGGCCTCCTGACCGGGCCGCCCGGTCAGAAACCGGGATTCGCGCTCGTGACATCCGGGCGCCATCCAGGGGACTTGGAGCCTCGTCCGGTCTCCGCCCGGTCACAGGCCCGGGCTGACCGTGATGTAGCCCCGGTCACCGACGTCGCTACACCAAGACCAACAAGTCCCCCTAGTGGACCGATGACACGAGCCAGAGTCAAAGCTCTTCATGATGAGGTGAACTCGCTCCTCACCACCCTTGATCTTGGTACCCCTTTGGATGGATTGCTACCTCATGCCGACGTGCTATGTGTCATTAGGTACAAGGCGCGCCAAGACCACGGAGAGGAGAAGACGCCAAGGTCAAGGGAAGGAGAGAAGCAACTGGACATGGAGAAGATCATGAAGCCGACGTCGCACGAAGCGCTCCAAGGAAGAGACGGACGCTGGCCGGTCCAGGACCCGGTCAGACCGGACCCACAACCGGACGCCCCGGTCATAGGCCCGGTCGACCGGGCACAAACCGGGCCAGCTCCCTCGTACCGGATGACGACCGGACCCAGGACCGGAAACTTCGCAGTTTCCCGGTTTGCGCCCGGTCGACCGGACCCATGACCGGACGGCCCGGTCACAGCCCGGTCGGACCGGCCCCAAACCGACAGCCGGTCCCAGGCCCGGTCAGACCGGCCCCAAACCGGACCTGACGAGAATGCCCCACCAAACTGCCTTAACTTATCCATTCGCGTACCTGTTCGCCCTTGCTGGCCATGTATGACTATATAAGTAGCTGGAACCCCTCATTAGCTCTTTAGACTTGTTTTGAACTCAAACCTAACTTTGAGCTTAGTCTCCCTTGGGTATCATCCCTCTGTAATCAAGGCCATCCTTGTTGTTGATTTGGATATTGTTGAGTGAGATTCTAGTACAAGCTACTCTCTCTCCCTCACCAATCCCCTTTTCTCCAACACCAATCTCTCACCGGGAATTCTGCCGCGTGCCTCTTCCGGGTGATTCTATTGGCGTGGTCCATCGAGCCACGGGGGTAAGTATTGGGTGTATCGGGTTGGTGTGCGTGCGTGAGTCTCGGAGTTCCTCGTGTTCGTCGTGTTCTTCGTGTTCCTCGCGTTTTCCCATCTCCCCTCTTGGTTTCGAAGTCAATCCGCGAGATCGGGCCACACACGGGGTCTTAGACCTCATCATTTGGTATCAGCAGCTCTTGGTTACCGCGGATTTGACCTTCTACCCACTCGATTTCGTCCCTAGAAAATTTTCCAAAAAATCCCCAAAAATAGCCCCAAAGTGCCTCTTGACCGATCTGTGATTTGGTTGCGTTTTGAGTGGTTTTGGTCCGTGGATCTGGTGTTGTTGTGCTTGATCTACTATTTCCCCAACTTTTAGCCTCCAATTCCATCGTTTCCCCTCGATTTGGTCGATTTGGCTTGGTTTTCGTGAAGAACAGGAGAGAGAAAGCTTCATCCCGCGAAATCCGGTTGAGCAGCCGGTCAACCGGGCCCACGACCGGCCGAGCCAGCCCAGAACCCGGTCGACCGGGCGGCAAACCGGGCAAGCTGGTCCACAACCCGGTCCAACCGGGCCTCCGACCGGGCGACGCAACGCCCCTCCTTCGACCTCGTCTTCCGGCGATCTCCACCACCACCACCACCACCACCACCACCATCATCGCAGGTATAACTTGCAGGTTTCACCTTGTAACCCCTCTTCCTTTTGCGATCTATCCCATCGAGCATTGCTTGTCTAGTGTTGCGAGACATTGCACGTGGCCCCGCATTGTGAGGTGTGTGTGTCGCGTTGAGTAAGGCACCCAAGCAAACACTCGTGTGGCAAGATAGCAAAAGCGAGGCTAACGCTAACATAGTGCGTGAAAAAGCCCCAAAAACACAAAAAGAGTGCGAGTAGCACCATACATCCATACATCCATACATCCATACGCCCATACATACAAGGTGTCCACGTGCCACCAAAGATACAAACGAGTGCAAGTGCCGCCATATACAAAAGAGAAAAAGCTTTTAAGCAAAGAGAGATAGGAGAAGAGAGGCCACGTGTGAATCTTGTTGTCTCTTCCTTTGCAACCAAAGCTTTGGCTCTCCTTGTGTTAGTGTGACACCGAGCACTTATACATACACTTTTCCGCTCACTTTTGGTTGCACTAACCCCGCTTATCTCGTGTGTGTGTTCCACAACTTTTTTCCGTGTTTATAGTGATCTTCACATTGACATTTGGATTTTTGGACTTTACCCACTTTTAACAACATACTTGATCTTGGATTTGTCTTTTGGCTTTCCACAACACTCACCTAACACCATATCTGCTAGCTTTTGCGTGTGGTTTTGCGTGTGTTCCCGATACACTTGATCTTGCTTTTGGTTTGGTGGATTGCCTCAATACTATCTTACCTTGGTAAGAGTGCGAGGTAGTCTCCTTCCACTAACATACACAACATAGTTCTTGTCTTTGCATCATGGATAGGAACGGAGATACCAATAGGGATGAAGAGATCCTCCGCAACACCGAGAGGTTGGCTACTCAACACAACCTATGGACGCAACGACAAGAGTTCAAGGAGCAACTCTCACTCTTCGAGACCCGCATCGATGAGCAATACGAAGAGGTGGCTCACAACTTCTCCACCATGAACCAAGATTTGGCTCTTCTTCGTGAAGCTACGGACAACTTGAATGGCCAAATGGCGGCCAATGATGCTAACATGGAGCGGCGCATGGATAGCCTCGAGCGCGCCATCACCAACTTGGGTCGTCATCGTCGACACCGCTCTACTTCCTCTTCATCAAGCTCGCCACAAGATTACTATTCTCATGTGATGAGGACATCCCATCTCTTGATACAACCGCTGTACCTACAGCCACACAAATACAAGGACCAATCACTCGAGCTCGTGCCAAACAACTTAACTATCAGGTAATTTCGTTTCTTGGAACTATTCCTCACATACATGAGAATATGATGCTGCCTAAATCAGATATGTTTGTTACTCTTAGGAATGATGGACCAAGCATGGATGAGGAGGACAAGCATTGGAGCATGATCACGCATGGAGGAGATGGCAGCAAGCGTTTGAGGATTGAAGATGACGCCGCAAGTGGAGATTTCAGAACTTTGAAGCCATTATAATGGAGCAACGATGATTGGACGAATTCTACAAGTTTCCCCATCATAAAATTCATCCAAGAGTTATTATTGGTGCTGCGTCACCTTATTTAATGGGCCAGGCCCATGTATTTTCGGATTAGGTATTTTAGGGGATTTTAAGAGGCCATATAAGTGGAGGAAGGCCCATTTAGGGGTGTTTTTGGCCAACCCTAGCTGGTTGGACGAAAATCCCTTGACTTCCCCCATATATATCCCTCCGTAGCCGTCATTAGAACTTGGATTTTGATTAGACTAAAAGTTAGCCATTGCTGCAACTCTCGTGTACTTCTTTTGAGGCCAACGCCCAGAACAAGACCGACTATTCGGAATCCCACCTTTTCAATAAAGCTTTCATCTATATCCGCAATATTCTGATTGCAATATTAGTTCTTACTTGTTCTCGATTTCAGGTAGGAATTAAGACCCTCGCTGGTCAGGCTGATCGTGCTCCCGCAAGATCAGTAACTCCCGGAGATTGTCCTAGCGATTGCATTGGCGCACGAGCTTTGCACGTGTAGTCGGATCGTCAAGCACGAACTCCACCAACAAATCGAATTATCTCCATCTCATCGAAAGATCGGACACCTTTGCCCTATCAAGTGGTATCCGATTTCAGGTTGCTCGGTGAGATTTACAGTTTTACTAGTGTAGATTTGTTTTACCTATAACCCAGAAAAAGCTCCACAAAAATATATTAGGTTTAGATCATCCGTCCCATAGCCCCTGCCAAGCCATTGCATGATCTTTTCAGTTTTTGCTTTTTGAGTCTTTGTCTGCAATCGTTGTGTCGCGTGCTGGTCTTAGCGTCTAGAGTCGTTAGAGTTTCGAGTTCTGATCATAGTAGTCGCGTCGCCGCCGCACCATCTCCGCTTGCAGTTCTCGCCATATCACCGCCACCATACACTTCCGCCACATCTGCCATCAACTCTTTGTTGTTCCCCTTTGATTCCCATCATCGTAGGGTCTTTCTTGATCTTTGTTTCTGAGTTTTTCCGGGTTTTAGATCCGTTTTCTTGGTCAATTTCGCGTTTTCCGTCGGAATCCAGAAAGCAATCTAGCTGCCAAAAAAAAAAAAAAAAAAAAAAAAATTCCGGTCGCCCGACCATAGAGACCTCTGTGGTCTAGCGCCACAGTAGATTCCCCCGAAAAAAAAAAAAAAAAATTTCCGGTCGCCCGACCATAGAGACCTCTGTGGTCTAGCGCCACAGTAGATTCCCCAAAAAAAAAAAAAAAAAATAAATAAAAATAAAAATCCTTCCCATAGGTTGCTCTATCCTTCAGCGCCAGTTTCGCTGTCCTTTGCATCTTCTGCCGCGTCGTGACCTCGTTGGTGATTTAGGCTCGCGTCTCTAATACGATCTAGCCTAGGACCAGCACAGTACCTTCGTTGAGCGTTTACTCAATTTGCATCGCTGATTTGATTATTGTGCCACCATATCACTATACTTTGCCTTCCCAGAGCTCTACATATTGTCTCCACGTGCACTGTGTCGACACCTGGTAATCGCTTTGGCAATCTTGGGAGACGCTGATCCTTGCTGGTTGTTACATCACCTTCCTCCTGTTTGGTAAGAACTTGTAAGAGCTTTGTATTTTGCTTGACGAATTGCGCGTGAACCACCATATTCCGTAGTTTGTAGGCATATACATTTGTGCTTTTCGTGTACTAACCATGTCAGGACCAGTTGATCCGACCGCTGTTGACCCGGCCAAGATGACGCCTGAGCAGTTGCATGCTCACTTCACCCACCTTTTGGGCGGGCATGCACGTGACACCGATGCGCGCATTGGTGACGTGGATGCCAAACTCACCGACGCGCTGGACAAGCTGGATGGCCTCGAGGCAGCTTTCAACTCCAAGCTCGACGCCAAGTTCCAGGAGCTTTTGACTCGGTTACCGCCACCTCGCGCCAACGTGCAACGCCGCGCACGCCGCGTTCCTCGTGCGGACGTTCCTGCGGGTACCGCTCCTGCTGCAGCAGCCGCACATGACGCGCCTTCTGATGAGGGATACGAAGACTATGAAGGGGACGCGGACGAGCAGGTAGATGAGAACATACTGGACGGCGAGGAAGTCCAACAACCTGCACCTGGTCGTCCACGGCAGCTGAACCGCAACGCTCGACCACCTCCTCGCCCGGTACGTAATGATGATGATCATGTTGCTAAACTGAAACTGAACATTCCGCCATTTGAGGGTAGATATAATCCTGATGCATATCTTACATGGGAATTGGAAGTAGAACAACGCTTTGCATGTTTAAAATACCCTGATCACTTGCGTGTTAGTGCTGCTACTTGTGAGTTCACAGATTTTGCATCTATTTGGTGGTCTGAATATTGTAGAACACATGCAGCAAATATTCCTGCTACTTGGACTGGGTTAAAACTTGCTATGCGTACTCGTTTTGTTCCTCCACATTATCAACGTGATTTGCTGAAAAAATTGTCTCGCTTAGAACAAGGAAAAAATTCTGTAGAAGACTATTATCAAGAATTGCAAACTGGCATGATTCGCTGTGGTATTGTAGAGGATAATGAGGCTATGCTTGCACGTTTCTTTGGTGGTTTGAATAAAGAGATTCAGCATATTTTAGATTATAAGGAGTACAACACTATTACTCGCTTGTTTCATCTTGCTTGCAAAGCTGAACGTGAAGTGCAGGATCGTCAACCACCATGGAGAAGAGCTAATGTATAGGCAGGTCGTACATCGTCATGGTCTCCGCGACAATCAGCGCCACAATCTCGTGGTACTGCACCAGCACCTACTACCTCCAAGTACACCGCGCCTGCCTCACGAGCACCTCCTGCCACTACACCAACACCATCGGCTGGTCCTCCTCGGAGTTCATCTTCCATGGCCTCCACGGGGAAGACGCGCGACATTCAATGTCGCAAATGCTTGGGATTTGGTCACATAGAGCGAGAATGCAGAACCAAGCGTGTGATGTTGGTGCGAGAAGATGGAGAATATGATTCTGCAAGTGACTTTGATGAAGATACATTGGCCCTTATTGCTGCACGTGATGGTGCCAACTCTGATTCTGAGAGAGAGATGGAGGTAATGGAAGCTGACACTGCTGATCAGTACAGAGCTTAGTTGCACAGCGTGTGTTGAGCGTGCAATTGAGCAAAGCTGAGCATGATCAACGCCACAATCTGTTCCAAACAAGAGGCGTTGTAAAAGAGCGAGCTATAAGGATCATCATTGATGGAGGGAGCTGCAATAATCTGGCTAGCGTTGATATGGTAGAGAAGCTTTCTCTCCCTACAAGACAGCGCACACATCCATACTACATTCAATGGTTTGAGAGCTCTCGGAAGCTCAAGGTAACAAGAACTACACGTGTGCATTTTACTATTGGTACATATTCTGATTTTGTGGATTGTGATGTTGTACCTATGCAAGCTTGTTCTTTGTTACTTGGTAGACCTTGGCAATTTGATAGAGAATCTGTTCATAATGGTAAAACTAATCAATATTCTCTTATGCATGATGGAAAGAAAATTGGTCTCAAACCTATGACTCCTGAACAAATACTAAAAGATGATCTTGCTAGAGCTAGTAGAGTAAAAAACGAGGAGAAACTTAAGAGTGAGAATCAGATTGTTGCTGCAGATTTTGTTCCACATAAGACTAATACTAAATCTGATTCGAACCATGCTACTGAAATTCGTTTGAAAAATCCTTGTTTGCTTGCTAGCAAATCTGATATTGCTGAACTTGATGTGGACACTACTCAATGCTATGCTATCATTTGCAAAGAAGTTCTGTTTTCATTTGAGGATATGCCTCCTTCTTTTCCACCTGCGGTTGCTAACCTTTTGCAGGAATTCATTGATGTGTTCCCACAAGATGTTCCCCCTGGACTACCACCTATCCGTGGCATAGAACACCAGATTGACTTGATTCCAGGAGCGTCGCTGCCCAATCGTGCACCATACCGTACCAATCCTGAAGAGACGAAAGAGATTCAGCGACAAATTCAGGTTCTCCAAGATAAAGGTTACATTCGTGAGTCTCTTAGCCCATGTGCTGTTCCTATTATCTTGGTACCTAAGAAGGATGGTTCTTCACGCATGTGTACTGATTGTAGAACTATTAATAATATTACCATTCGATACCGTCATGCAATACCTCGTTTAGATGATATGCTTGATGAATTGAGTGGTTCTGTTATGTTCTCTAAAGTTGATTTGCGTAGTGGTTACCACCAGATTCGTATGAAATTAGGAGATGAATGGAAAACAGCGTTTAAAACTAAGTTCGGCTTATATGAGTGGTTAGTAATGCCCTTTGGTTTAACTAATGCACCTAGTACTTTCATGAGACTGATGAACGAAGTTTTACGTGCTTTTATTGGACATTTTGTGGTGGTATACTTTGATGATATTCTGATTTATAGCAAATCTTTGGAGGAACATTTGGATCATTTACGTGCTGTTTTCAATGCGTTACGTGATGCACGTTTGTATGGTAATCTTGAGAAGTGCACCTTTTGCACCAATCGAGTTGCGTTTCTTGGCTATGTTGTTACTGCGCAGGGAATTGAAGTTGATCCAGCCAAGATTGAGGCAATTGAGAGTTGGCCGCAGCCAAAGACGGTCACACAAGTGAGGAGTTTTCTTGGCCTCGCTGGCTTCTATAGGCGCTTTGTGAAAGATTTTGGATCCATTGCTGCGCCGCTGAATGAGCTTACAAAGAAGGATGTGCCCTTTGTGTGGGGCGATGCACAACAAGACGCCTTCATGATTCTGAAAGATAAGTTAACACATGCTCCATTACTCCAACTTCCTGATTTCAATAAGACTTTTGAGCTTGAATGTGATGCTAGTGGAATTGGTTTGGGAGGTGTGTTATTACAAGAGGGCAAACCTGTTGCATATTTTAGTGAAAAATTGAGTGGGCCTAGTCTGAACTATTCTACTTATGATAAAGAATTATATGCGCTGGTTCGGACATTAGAAACTTGGCAACATTATTTATGGCCTAAAGAATTTGTTATACATTCTGATCATGAATCTTTGAAGCATATTCGTAGTCAAGCTAAGTTGAATCGTCGCCATGCAAAGTGGGTTGAGTTTATAGAGTCTTTTCCTTATGTTATCAAACACAAAAAGGGTAAAGATAATGTTATTGCTGATGCTTTGTCGCTACTGTTATACTATGCTATCTCAACTTGACTTCAAGATTTTTGGATTAGAAACCATAAAGGAACAATACTTGCTTGATGCTGATTTTAACGATGTGTTGCTGAATTGTAAAGATGGTAGAACATGGAACAAATTCGTCCTCAGTGATGGATTTGTGTTCCGTGCTAACAAGCTATGCATCCCAGATGGTTCCGTTCGTCTTTTGTTGTTACAGGAGGCGCATGGAGGAGGATTGATGGGTCATTTCGGTGTGAAGAAGACGGAGGATGTACTTGCTGCACACTTCTTTTGGCCACGTATGCGTCGAGATGTTGAGAGATTTGTGGCACGCTGCACTACATGTCAAAAAGCTAAGTCTCGACTTAATCCACATGGTTTATATATGCCTCTTCCTGTTCCTAGTGTACCGTGGGAGGATATTTCTATGGATTTCGTTTTGGGTTTGCCTCGTACACGAAGGGGAGGGATAGTATCTTTGTTGTTGTGGATAGGTTTTCTAAGATGGCACACTTTATTCCATGTCACAAAACTGATGATGCTACACATGTTGCTGATTTGTTCTTTCGCGAAATTGTGCGTTTACATGGTGTGCCAAATACTATTGTTTCTGATCGTGATACTAAATTTCTTAGCCACTTTTGGAGATGTTTATGGGCTAAGTTGGGGACTAAATTGCTGTTTAGTACTACATGTCATCCCCAAACTGATGGACAAACTGAAGTAGTAAATAGAACTTTGTCTACTATGCTGCGGGCTGTTTTGAAAAAGAACTTAAAATTGTGGGAAGAATGTTTACCTCATGTTGAATTTGCTTACAATCGTTCGCTGCATTCTACCACTAAGATGTGCCCATTTGAGATTGTTTATGGTTTTGTACCACGTGCACCTATTGATTTGTTGCCTTTACCATCTTCTGTGCAAAATAATTTGGATGCTACAGACCGTGCTGAATTGATACTAAAATTGCATGAGACTACTAAAGACAACATAGCACGCATGAATGCTAAGTATAAAATTGCTGGGGATAGAGGAAGAAAGCATGTTGTGTTTGATGTTGGTGATCTTGTTTGGTTGCATTTGCGCAAAGATCGTTTTCCTGAATTGCGCAAGTCTAAACTAATGCCCCGCGCTGCTGGTCCTTTTAAGGTGTTAGAGAAAATAAATGATAATGCATATAAACTTGAGCTTCCTGCAGAATTGGGTCCGGTTAGTCCTACATTTAACATTGCAGATTTGAAGCCTTACTTTGGGGAAGAAGAGGAGCTTTCGTCGAGGACGACTTCAATTCAAGAAGGGGGGCATGATGAGGACATCCCATCTCTTGATACAACCGCTGTACCTACAGCCACACAAATACAAGGACCAATCACTCGAGCTCGTGCCAAACAACTTAACTATCAGGTACTTTCGTTTCTTGGAACTATTCCTCACATACATGAGAATATGATGCTGCCTAAATCAGATATGTTTGTTACTCTTAGGAATGATGGACCAAGCATGGATGAGGAGGACAAGCATTGGAGCATGATCACGCATGGAGGAGATGGCAGCAAGCGTTTGAGGATTGAAGATGACGCCGCAAGTGGAGATTTCAGAACTTTGAAGCCATTATAATGGAGCAACGATGATTGGACGAATTCTACAAGTTTCCCCATCATAAAATTCATCCAAGAGTTATTATTGGTGCTGCGTCACCTTATTTAATGGGCCAGGCCCATGTATTTTCGGATTAGGTATTTTAGGGGATTTTAAGAGGCCATATAAGTGGAGGAAGGCCCATTTAGGGGTGTTTTTGGCCAACCCTAGCTGGTTGGACGAAAATCCCTTGACTTCCCCCATATATATCCCTCCGTAGCCGTCATTAGAACTTGGATTTTGATTAGACTAAAAGTTAGCCATTGCTGCAACTCTCGTGTACTTCTTTTGAGGCCAACGCCCAGAACAAGACCGACTATTCGGAATCCCACCTTTTCAATAAAGCTTTCATCTATATCCGCAATATTCTGATTGCAATATTAGTTCTTACTTGTTCTCGATTTCAGGTAGGAATTAAGACCCTCGCTGGTCAGGCTGATCGTGCTCCCGCAAGATCAGTAACTCCCGGAGATTGTCCTAGCGATTGCATTGGCGCACGAGCTTTGCACGTGTAGTCGGATCGTCAAGCACGAACTCCACCAACAAATCGAATTATCTCCATCTCATCGAAAGATCGGACACCTTTGCCCTATCATCATGGTGGCCTTTCGTCCTCAAGCTTCTCCTCAAGGCATGAAGACCATCATCGACCTCATCGCTCACATGCCCGTCATGAAGACTCCCGCTCCAACTCTAGGCGTGGAGAAATACATCGCCATGCTCGTCCACATGAGCGTCCTCCACAAGCTCAAGACCTTCCACAAGATCGTCACCAAGCGGATCGCCATGCCCACCATGGGCGTGATGGCCATCCCCAAGACCAAGGTCCTCAAGATCCACCTCGGCGAGATCTCCGTCGCCACCCTCACCATGACCAACGTGGACGAGGAGAACTACACCATGATCAAGATGAGAGACCCAACATTGAGCATCGTCCTCAACCGCGACAAGATCTTCAACCACATCCTCACCGTGAACCAAGTGAAGCAAGCGTTCATCTTCAACGCCAACCCAATGCTATGGTTGGCCGTAGAAGACCTCCTATTCCACCTCTAGCCGCAGGAGATGTTGGCGCCCCTCCTCGTAGAAGAAACTTGGAGGATGAAGAGAACATGTATGGCAAGCTCAAGTTCAACATGCCCAAGTTCAAAGGGGAAGACGATGCCGAAGCTTACCTCTCATGGGCACTCAAGGTGGACAAGATCTTCCGCATCCACAACTACTCCGGTGCCAAGAAAGTGGCCATGGCATCACCCGAGTTTGAAGACTACGCCAACACTTGGTGGGAGCAAGTCCTCACTCTTCGAGAAGAGAAGGGTGAACCTCCAATTGACACTTGGGAAGATATGAAGAAGGAGATGCATGCTCGCTTTGTCCCAATGCACTACATGACCTACCTCTTCAACAAGCTCCAAAAGTTGAAGCAAGGCACCAAGACCGTTGAGGAGTTCTACAAGGAGATGGAGCTCACTATGATGCGAGCCAACATCCAAGAATCCGAGGAGCAAACCATTGCTCGTTTCTTCAATGGCCTTACTTATCCCATCAAGAGGATTGTCGAGTTCCAACCCTACTCCAACATGGTTGAGTTAGTCCACCAAGCATCGAAGGCCGAGCGCCAAGTGATTGAGGACATCAAGTACTCCAAGACCAAGTCCTATTTCTCCTCCAAGCTCGCTACATCGACTCCTCCTACTACATCAACTCCTTATGCTACAAGTGCCAAGGCCGACGCCTCGTCTACACCTTCCAAGAAACCGACTATCCAAAGTCGCATGAAGCAAACGGTCTCCTCCACCGCCTCCTCTAAGGCATCCACGGGACCCTCTAGTGTCACTTGCTTCAAGTGTGGCACCCAAGGTCACAAATCGTTTGAGTGCAAGAACACCAAGGTCATGATCACTATGGAGAATGGTGACATCGAGACTCTTGATGAAGATGAATATGAAGCCCTTGTGCAAGCCGCCGTGGAAAGTGAAGAAGCTTATGAGCAAGAAAGTGGAGAAGATCCTCTTTTATGTGAGCATGACCCAAGTCCCTCACTTGTGGTCACAAGGGTGCTAACCACACAACCTCATGATATGGAAGAACAACGGTGCAACATCTTCCAAACCCGTGCCGGAATTGGTGGCAAGTCAATCAAGGTCATCATCGATGGTGGAAGTTGCCATAACCTTGCGAGCACCGAGTTGTGTGAGAAGCTCAACCTCACTCTCCGCAAGCATCCTCACCCTTACCATATCCAATGGTTGAGTGACAAGGGCAACATCAAGATACAACATACCGTCACCGTCAACTTCAAGATCGGCCCTTATGAGGATACTATCGAGTGTGACGTGGTACCCATGACGGTGTGCCACATGTTGCTTGGCCGCCCTTGGCAATATGACAAGAAGGCTATACATGATGGACTCTCCAACACATACACCTTCAAGGTCAACGACAAGAAGTTCGAGTTGCGCCCGATGACTCCTAGCCAAATCATCGCGGATAATGCGAAGGCTTTAGCGAGGGCACAACTCCGCACCCACCATAGTGAGATGAGAGGAGAGGGAGCGACCCACCACAAAGATAGTGAGCGCCACAAGCCATATATGAGTGAGTCCAAGAGTGTCCTTCTAGCCACCAAGAGTGAGTGGAGAGAGCTCCAAGAGAACCCATCCACCATATTGCACTATGTGCTCATATGCAAGGGACCCTCGTCGGCGACTAACGACTTAACCAACATTCCTCCGTCTTTGTTGTCTCTTTTGCAGGAATTTCAAGACGTCTTCCCCGACGAGCTCCCTCATGGACTACCACCACTCCGAGGCATAGAACACCGCATCGACCTCATACCCGGCGCTCCGCTCCCAAACCGTGCCGCCTACCGCACCAACCCCGAAGAGACCAAGGAGATCAACCGCCAAATTCAAGATCTCCTCGCCAAAGGGTACGTCCGAGAAAGCCTTAGCCCTTGTGCGGTTCCCGTGATTCTTGTGCCTAAACCGGATGAGACGCAACGGATGTGTGTGGATTGTCGCCCCATCAATGCCATTACCGTCCGTTACCGCCATCCCATTCCGCGTTTAGACGACATGCTTGATGAACTTAGTGGTGCCACGATTTTCTCTAAAGTCGATTTGCGTAGTGGTTACCATCAAATCCGCATGGCTATTGGTGATGAATGGAAAACGGCATTCAAGACCAAACTTGGTCTCTATGAATGGCTCGTTATGCCTTTCGGTCTTTCCAATGCACCCTCTACTTTCATGCGCCTCATGAATCACATCTTGCGTCCTCTCATTGGCAAGAGCGTGGTTGTCTACTTCGATGATATTCTTATTTATAGCAAAAACCTCGAGGACCATGTGCAACATGTGAGAGAAGTCTTGTGCATCTTGCGCCATGAAAAGCTTTATGCTAACCTCCCCAAGTGCACATTTGCTCAAAACAAATTGGTTTTTCTTGGTTTTGTGATTTCCGCTAATGGGATTGAAGTTGATTCTTCCAAGGTGGAGGCCATCCATAATTGGCCTCTCCCTACAAATGTTGGCCAAGTCCGAAGCTTCCATGGACTTGCCGGGTTTTACCGCCGCTTTGTGAAAGACTTTAGCACCATTGCTTGCCCTTTGAATGAGCTTACCAAAAAGAATGTTCCATTTGTTTGGGGCAAGGCCCAACAAAATGCTTTTGATGAGTTGAAGAAACGCCTTACCGAAGCTCCACTTCTTGTTCTTCCAAATTTTGCAAAAACTTTTGAGATTGAGTGTGATGCAAGTGGGCTTGGTATTGGTGGTGTTCTTATGCAAGAGGGCAAACCCGTGGCATACTATAGTGAGAAGTTAGATGGCGCACGCCTCAACTATCCTATATATGACAAGGAGCTCTACGCTTTGGTTCGTGTTCTTGAAGTTTGGCAACACTATCTTTGGCCAAAAGAGTTTATCATTCATTCCGACCATGAGTCCTTGAAATATTTGAAAAGCCAACACAACTTGAACAAACGACATGCAAAATGGGTCGAGTTCATTGAGTCCTTCCCATATGTGATCAAATACAAGAAGGGCAAGGACAATGTTGTGGCGGATGCTCTTTCCCGCAAAAACACTCTTTTGCTAACTCGTTTGGATTTTCATGTTTTGGGACTTGAAGAGATCAAAGAACTCTATCCTTCCGATTCTTTCTTTGCTCCCATTTTTAAGAAGTGCTCCGTTGAGCGAGGAGTGGATGATTTCTATTTGCATGATGGCTATTTGTTCAAAGCTAACAAGATTTGCATTCCCGAGTCTTCGCTTCGAAAATTGCTTTTGCAAGAGTCTCATGGAGGAGGTCTTATGGGCCACTTTGGCCGTGACAAGACATATGCCATGCTCTCAACCCACTACTATTGGCCAAAGATGAAGCGAGATGTGGAGCGCCTTTGCCGTCGGTGCACAACATGCTTACAAGCTAAGTCTACCTCCAACCCTTATGGTCTTTACATGCCATTGCCTATTCCTTATGCACCATGGACCGAAATTAGCATGGATTTCGTTCTAGGCTTGCCTCGCACTAAGCATGGTCATGATTCCATATTTGTTGTAGTGGATAGATTCTCTAAGATGGCTCATTTCGTACCTTGCCATAAGAGCGACGATGCTTCACACATTGCTTCATTGTTTTTCAGGGAAATCGTTCGCCTACATGGAGTACCACAAAGCATTGTGTCGGATCGAGACGTCAAGTTCATGAGTTATCTTTGGAAGTCGCTCATGGCGAAGTTTGGAGTCAAGCTCTTGTTCTCATCATCATCGCACCCGCAAACGGACGGCCAAACGGAAGTGGTCAATCGAAGCCTCTCCACCCTCCTACGCATCCTCGTGAAGAAAAACTTGAAGTCATGGGAGGAGTGCCTTCCGCATGCCGAGTTCGCCTACAACCGCGCCAAGCACAAGACTACGTCAAGGAGCCCCTTCATGGTCGTATATGGCTTCGAACCTTACACGGCACTCGACATACTTCCGTGATGAGGTCTGAGACCCGTGTGTGGCCCGATCTCGCGGATTGACTTCGAAACCAAGGGGGAAGATGGGAAAAACGCGAGGAACACGAAGAACACGGCGATGAACACGAGGAACTCCGAGACTCACGCACACACACACCCCGATACACCCGATGCTTACCTCCGTGGCTCGATGGACCACGCCAATAGAATCACCCGGAAGAGGCACGCGGCAGAATTCCCGGTGAGAGATTGGGATTGGAGAAGAAGAGCTTGGTGAGGGAGAGAGAGTATCTTGTACTAGAATCTCACTCAACAAGTTCCAAATCAACAACCGAGGTGCCTTGATTACAGAGGGATGATACCCAAGGGAGACTAAGCTCAAATTTAGGTTTGAGTTCAAAACAAGTCTAAAGAGCTAATGAGGGGTTCCAGCTACTTATATAGTCATACACGGCCAGCAAGGGCGAACAGGTACGCGAATGGATAAGTTAAGGCAGTTTGGTGGGGCATTCTCGTCAGGTCCGGTTTGGGGCCGGTCGGACCGGGCCTGGGACCGGGCTGTCCGGTTTGGGGCCGGTCTGACCGGGCCTGTGACCGGGCCGTCCGGTCATGGGTCCGGTCGACCGGGCGCAAACCGGAAGCTGCGGTTTCCGGTCCTGGGTCCGGTCGTCGTCCGATACGAGGGAGCTGGCCCGGTTTGCGCCCGGCCGACCGGGCCTATGACCGAGGCGTCCGGTTGTAGGTCCGGTCTGACCGGGTCTGGACCGGCCAGCGTCCGTCTCTTCCATGGAGCGCTTCGTGCGACGTCGGCTTCGGCTTCATGATCATCTCCATGTCCAGTTGCTTCTCTCCTTCCCTTGACCTTGGCGTCTCCTCCTCTCCGTGGTCTTGACGCGCCTTGTACCTAATGACACATAGCACGTCGGCATGAGGTAGCAATCCATCCAAAGGGGTACCAAGATCAAGGGTGGTGAGGAGCGAGTTCACCTCATCATGAAGAGCTTTGACTCGGGCTCGTGTCATCGGTCCACTTGGGGGACTTGTTGGTCTTGGTGTAGCAACGTCGGTGACCGGGGCTACATCATCTCCCCTTGGGAAAGAGTCGTCCTCGACTCTTGCACCTCCTCATCTCCATGATAGGGTGACAAGTCCGAGACGTTGAACGTGTTGCTCACCAAGTACTTGGATGTTGGTATGTCGATGACGTAAGCGTTGTCGTTGATGCGCTTGAGGACCTTGAAGGGGCCATCTCCTCTTGGCTTGAGCTTGGAGTTGCGCTCATGAGGGAACCTTTCCTTTCGGAGGTGGATCCAAACGAGGTCTCCTTCTTCGAATATCCTTGCCTTCTTCTTGGCGTTGAGGCGGTTGGCTTGACGAAGAACATGTTCTTGTATGGTTGCCCTTGTCTCTTCATGTATTTTCTTGATGGCGGTGGCGCGCTTGTCGAAGTCCATGTTGATGCGCTCGTGGAGAGGAAGCGGAAGTATGTCGAGTGCCGTGTAAGGTTCGAAGCCATAGACGACCATGAAGGGGCTCCTTGATGTAGTCTTGTGCTTGGCGCGGTTGTAGGCGAACTCGGCGTGAGGAAGGCACTCCTCCCATGACCTCAAGTTTTTCTTCACGAGGACCCGTAGGAGGGTGGAGAGGCTTCGATTGACCACTTCCGTTTGGCCGTCCGTTTGCGGGTGCGATGATGATGAGAACAAGAGCTTGACTCCAAACTTCGCCATGATCGACTTCCAAAGATAGCTCATGAACTTGACGTCTCGATCCGACACAATGCTTTGCGGTACTCCATGTAGGCGAACGATTTCCCTGAAAAACAATGAAGCAATGTGTGAAGCATCGTCGCTCTTATGGCAAGGTATGAAATGAGCCATCTTAGAGAATCTATCCACTACAACAAATATGGAATCATGACCATGCTTAGTGCGAGGCAAGCCTAGAACGAAATCCATGCTAATATCTGTCCATGGTGCAAAAGGAATAGGCAATGGCATGTAGAGACCATAAGGGTTGGAGGTAGACTTAGCTTGTAAGCATGTTGTGCACCGACGGCAAAGGCGTTCCACATCTCGCTTCATCTTTGGCCAATAGTAGTGGGTTGAGAGCATGGCATATGTCTTGTCACGGCCAAAGTGGCCCATAAGACCTCCTCCATGAGACTCTTGCAAAAGCAATTTTCGAAGCGAAGACGCGGGAATGCAAATCTTGTTGGCTTTAAACAAATAGCCATCATGCAAATAGAAATCATCCACTCCTCGCTCAACGGAGCACTTCTCAAAAATGGGAGCAAAGAAAGAATCGGAAGGATAGAGTTCTTTGATCTCTTCAAGTCCCAAAACATGAAAATCCAAACGAGTTAACAAAAGGGTGTTTTTGCGGGAAAGAGCATCCGCCACAACATTGTCCTTGCCCTTCTTGTATTTGATCACATATGGGAAGGACTCAATGAACTCGACCCATTTTGCATGTCGTTTGTTCAAGTTGTGTTGGCTTTTCAAATATTTCAAGGACTCATGGTCGGAATGAATGATAAACTCTTTTGGCCAAAGGTAATGTTGCCAAACTTCAAGAACACGAACCAAAGCGTAGAGCTCCTTGTCATATATAGGATAGTTGAGGCGTGCGCCATCTAACTTCTCACTATAGTATGCCACGGGTTTGCCCTCTTGCATAAGAACACCGCCAATACCAAGCCCACTTGCATCACACTCAATCTCAAAAGTTTTGGCAAAATTTGGAAGAACAAGAAGTGGAGCTTCGGTGAGACGTTTCTTCAACTCATCAAAAAGCATTTTGTTGGGCCTTGCCCCAAACAAACGGAACATTCTTCTTGGTAAGCTCATTCAAAGGGCAAGCGATGGTGCTAAAGTCTTTCACAAAGCGGCGATAAAACCCGGCAAGTCCATGGAAGCTTCGGACTTGGCCAACATTTGTAGGGGTAGGCCAATTATGGATGGCCTCCACCTTGGAAGAATCAACTTCAATCCCATTAGCGGAAACCACAAAACCAAGAAAAACCAATTTGTTTTGAGCAAATGTGCATTTGGGGAGGTTAGCATAAAGCTTTTCATGGCGCAAGATGCACAAGACTTCTCTCACATGTTGCACATGGTCCTCGAGGTTTTTGCTATAAATAAGAATATCATCGAAGTAGACAACCACGCTCTTGCCAATGAGAGGACGCAAGATGTGATTCATGAGGCGCATGAAAGTAGATGGTGCATTGGAAAGACCAAAAGGCATAACGAGCCATTCATAGAGACCAAGTTTGGTCTTGAATGCCGTTTTCCATTCGTCACCAATAGCCATGCGGATTTGATGGTAACCACTACGCAAATCGACTTTAGAGAAAATCGTGGCACCACTAAGTTCATCAAGCATGTCATCTAAACGCGGAATGGGATGGCGGTAACGGACGGTAATGGCATTGATGGGCGACAATCCATACACATCCGTTGCGTCTCATCCGGTTTAGGCACGAGGATCACGGGAACCGCACAAGGGCTAAGGCTTTCACGGACATACCCTTTGGCGAGGAGATCTTGAATTTGACGGTTGATCTCCTTGGTCTCTTCGGGGTTGGTGCGGTAGGCGGCACGGTTTGGGAGGCGGAGCGCCGGGTATTAGGTCGATGCGGTGTTCTATGCCGCGGAGTGGTGGTAGTCCATGAGGGAGCTCGTCGGGAAGACGTCTTGAAATTCCTGCAAAAGAGACAACAAAGACGGAGGAATGTTGGTTAAGTCGTTAGTTGCCGACGAGGGTCCCTTGCATATGAGCACGTAGTGCAATATGGTGGATGGGTTCTCTTGTAGCTCTCTCCACTCACTCTTGGTGGCTAGAAGGACACTCTTGGACTCACTCATATATGGCTTGTGGTGCTCACTATCTTTGTGGTGGGTCGCTCCCTCTCCTCTCATCTCACTATGGTGGGTGCGGAGTTGTGCCCTCGCTAAAGCCTTCGCATTATCCGCGATGATTTGGCTAGGAGTCATCGGGCGCAATTCGAACTTCTTGTCGTTGACCTTGAAGGTGTATGTGTTGGAGAGTCCATCATGTATAGCCTTCTTGTCATATTGCCAAGGGCGGCCAAGCAACATGTGGCACACCGTCATGGGTACCACGTCACACTCGATGATGTCCTCATAAGGGCCGATCTTGAAGTTGACGGTGACGGTATGTTGTATCTTGACGTTGCCCTTGTCACTCAACCATTGGATATGGTAAGGGTGAGGATGCTTGCGGAGAGTGAGGTGGAGCTTCTCACACAACTCGGTGCTCGCAAGGTTGTGGCAACTTCCACCATCGATGATGACCTTGATAGACTTGCCACCAATTCCGGCACGAGTTTGGAAGATGTTGCACCGTTGTTCTTCCCTATCATGAGGTTGTGTGGTTAGCACCCTTGTGACCACAAGTGAGGGACTTGGGTCATGCTCACATAAGAGAGGATCTTCTCCACTTGCTTGTTCATAGGCTTCTTCACTTGCCACGGCGGCTTGCACAAGGGCTTCATATTCATCTTCATCAAGAGTCTCGATGTCACCATTCTCCATAGTGATCATGACCTTGGTGTTCTTGCACTCAAACGATTTGTGACCTTGGGTGCCACACTTGAAGCAAGTGACACTAGAGGGTCCCGTGGATGCCTTAGAGGAGGCGGTGGAGGAGACCGTTTGCTTCATGCGACTTTGGATAGTCGTCTTCTTGGACGGTGTAGAGGATGCGTCGGCCTTGGCACTTGTAGCATAAGGAGTTGATGTAGTAGGAGGAGTCGATGTAGCGAGCTTGGAGGAGAAATAGGACTTGGCCTTGGAGTACTTGATGTCCTCAATCACTTGGCGCTCGGCCTTCGATGCTTGGTGGACTAGCTCAACCATGTTGGAGTAAGGTTGGAACTCGACAATCCTCTTGATGGGATAAGTAAGGCCATTGAAGAAGCGAGCAATGGTTTGCTCCTCGGATTCTTGGATGTTGGCTCGCATCATAGTGAGCTCCATCTCCTTGTAGAACTCCTCAACGGTTTTGGTGCCTTGCTTCAAGTTTTGGAGCTTGTTGAAGAGGTCTTTCATGTAGTGCTTTGGGACAAAGCGAGCATGCATCTCCTTTTTCATATCTTCCCAAGTGTCAATTGGAGGTTCACCCTTCTCTTCTCGGAGAGTGAGGACTTGCTCCCACCAAGTGTTGGCGTAGTCTTCAAACTCGAGTGATGCCATAGCCACTTTCTTGGCACCGGAGTAGTTGTGGATGCGGAAGATCTTGTCCACCTTGAGTGCCCATGAGAGGTATGCTTCGGCGTCGTCTTCACCTTTGAACT
This sequence comes from Lolium perenne, assembly GCF_019359855.2. Lineage (NCBI taxonomy): Eukaryota > Viridiplantae > Streptophyta > Magnoliopsida > Poales > Poaceae > Lolium > Lolium perenne. Next base: position 134,884,790 of record NC_067245.2, read on the forward strand.
TGGGCATGTTGAACTTGAGCTTGCCATACATGTTCTCTTCATCCTCCAAGTTTCTTCTACGAGGAGGGGCGCCGTCAACTCTTGCGGCTAGAGGTGGAATAGGAGGTCTTCTACGGCCAACCATAGCATTGGGTTGGTGGTGGAGTTGAACACTTGCTTCACTTGGTTCACGGTGAGGATGTGGTTGAAGATCTTGTCGCGGTTGAGGACGATGCTCAAGGTTGGGTCTCTCATCTTGATCATGGTGTAGCTCTCCTCGGCCACGTTGGTCATGGTGAGGGTGGCGACGAAGATCTCGCCGAGGTGGATCTTGAGGATCTTGGTCTTGGGGATGGCCATCACGCCCATGGTGAGCATGGCGATCCGCTTGGTGACGATCTTGTTGAAGGCCTTGAGCTTGTGGAGGACGCTCATGCGGACGAGCATGGCGATGTATTTCTCCACGCCTAGAGTTGGAGCGGGAGTCTTCATGACGAGCATGTGAGCGATGAGGTCGATGATGGTCTTCACGCCTTGAGGAGGAGCTTGGGGACGAAAGGCCACCATGAGAGTAATGGTCTTCATGCCTTGAGGAAGAGCTTGATGAAGAGGAAGTAGAGCGGTGTCGACGATGGCGACCCAAGTTGGTGATGGCGCGCTCGAGGCTATCCATGCGCCGCTCCATGTTGGCATCATTGGCCGCCATTTGGCCATTCAAGTTGTCCGTAGCTTCACGAAGAAGGGCCAAGTCGTGGTTCACGGTGGAGAAGTTGTGAGCCACTTCATTGTATTGCTCATCGATGCGCGTCTCGAAGAGGGAGAGTTGCTCCTTGAACTCTTGTCGTTGCGTCCATAGGTTGTGTTGAGTAGCCAACCTCTCGGTGTTGCGAAGGATCTCTTCATCCCTATTGGTATCTCCGGTCCTATCCATGATGCAAAGACAAGAACTATGTTGTGTATGTTAGTGGAAGGAGACTACCTCGTACTCTTACCAAGGTAAGATAGTATTGAGGCAATCCACCAAACCGAAAGCAAGATCAAGTGTATCGGGGACACACGCAAAACCACACGCAAAAGCTAGCAAATATGGTGTTAGGCGAGTGTTGTGGAAAGCCAAAAGACAAATCCAAGATCAAGTATGTTGTTAAAAGTGGGTGAGGTCCAAAAATCCAAATGTCAATGTGAAGATCACTATAAACACGGAAAAAAGATGTGGAACACACACACGAGATAAGCGGGGTTAGTGCAACCAAAAGTGAGCGGAAAAGTGTATGTATAAGTGCTCGGTGTCACACTAACACAAGGAGAGCCAAAGCTTTGGTTGCAAAGGAAGAGACAACAAGATTCACACGTGGCCTCTCTTCTCCTATCTCTCTTTGCTTAAAAGCTTTTTCTCTTTTGTATATGGCGGCACTTGCACTCGTTTGTATCTTTGGTGGCACGTGGACACTTTGTATGTATGGGCGTATGGATGTATGGATGTATGGATGTATGGTGCTACTCGCACTCTTTTTGTGTTTTTGGGGCTTTTTGACGCACTATGTTAGCGTTAGCCTCGCTTTTGCTATCTTGCCACACGAGTGTTTGCTTGGGTGCCTTACTCAACGCGACACACACACCTCACAATGCGGGGCCACGTGCAATGTCTCGCAACACTAAACAAGCAATGCTCGATGGGATAGATCGCAAAAGGAATAGGGGTTACAAGGTGACCTGCAAGTTATACCTGCGATGATGGTGGTGGTGGTGGTGGTGGTGGAGATCGCCGGATGTCGAGGTCGAAGGAGGGGGCGTTGCTGCGCCCGGTCTGGGGTCCGGTTGGACCGGCTCCTGGACCGGCCTGTCCGGTTGCCGCCCGGTCGACCGGGTTCTGTGCTGGGCCGTCCGGTCTGTGGCCCGGTTGACCGGGCTCGAAACCGGATTTCGCGGGATGAAGGTTTCTCTCTCCTGTTCTTCACGAAAACCAAGCCAAATCGACCAAATCGAAGGGAAACGATGGAATTGGAGGCTAAAAGTTGGGGAAATAGTAGATCAAGCACAACAACACCAGATCCACGGACCAAAACCACTCAAAACGCAACCAAATCACAGATCGGTCAAGAGGCAATTTAGGGCTATTTTTGGGGATTTTTTGGAAAATTTTCTAGGGACGAAATCGGGTGGGTGGGAGGTCAAATCCGCGGTAACCAAGAGCTGCTGATACCATATGATGAGGTCTGAGACCCGTGTGTGGCCCGATCTCGCGGATTGACTTCGAAACCAAGGGGAAGATGGGAAAAACGCGAGGAACACGAAGAACACGGCGATGAACACGAGGAACTCCGAGACTCACGCACACACACACCCCGATACACCCGATGCTTACCTCCGTGGCTCGATGGACCACGCCAATAGAATCACCCGGAAGAGGCACGCGGCAGAATTCCCGGTGAGAGATTGGGATTGGAGAAGAAGAGCTTGGTGAGGGAGAGAGAGTATCTTGTACTAGAATCTCACTCAACAAGTTCCAAATCAACAACCGAGGTGCCTTGATTACGGAGGGATGATACCCAAGGGAGACTAAGCTCAAATTTAGGTTTGAGTTCAAAACAAGTCTAAAGAGCTAATGAGGGTTCCAGCTACTTATATAGTCATACACGGCCAGCAAGGGCGAACAGTGCAGCGAATGGATAAGTTAAGGCGGTTTGGTGGGGCATTCTCGTCGGGTCCGGTTTGGGGCCGGTCGGACCGGGCCTGGGACCGGGCTGTCCGGTTTGGGGCCGGTCTGACCGGGCTGTGGACCGGGCCGTCCGGTCATGGAGTCCGGTCGGCCAGGCGCAAACCGGGAAAGCTGCGGTTTCCGGTCTGGAGTCCGGTCGTCGTCCGATCTGAGGGAGCTGGCCCGGTTTGCGCCGGTCGACGGGCCTATGACCGGGCGTCCGGTTGTAGGTCCCGGTCTCGATCTGGTCCTGGACCGGCCAGCGTCCGTCTCTTCCTTGGAGCGCTTCGTGCGACGTCGGCTTCGGCTTCATGATCATCTCCATGTCCAGTTGCTTCTCTCCTTCCCTTGACCTTGGCGTCTCCTCCTCTCCGTGGTCTTGACGCGCCTTGTACCTAATGACACATAGCACGTCGGCATGAGGTAGCAATCCATCCAAAGGGGTACCAAGATCAAGGGTGGTGAGGAGCGAGTTCACCTCATCATGAAGAGCTTTGACTCGGGCTCGTGTCATCGGTCCACTTGGGGGACTTGTTGGTCTTGGTGTAGCAACGTCGGTGACCGGGGCTACATCATTCCGCTTCCCCTCCACGAGCGCATCAACATGGACTTCGACAAGCGCACCGCCGCCGTCAAGAAACTACATGAAGAGACAAGGGCAACCATACAAGAACATGTTCTTCGTCAAGCCAACCGCATCAACACCAAGAAGAAGGCAAGGATATTCGAAGAAAGAGACCTCGTTTGGATTCACCTCCGGAAGGAACGATTCCCTCATGAGCGCAACTCCAAGCTCAAGCCAAGAGGAGATGGCCCCTTCAAGGTCCTCAAACGCATCAACGACAACGCTTACGTCATCGACATACCGACATCCAAGTACTTGGTGAGCAACACGTTCAACGTCTCGGACTTGTCACCCTATCATGGAGATGAGGAGGTGCAAGAGTCGAGGACGACTCTTTCCCAAGGGGGGGAGATGATGTAGCCCCGGTCACCGACGTCGCTACACCAAGACCAACAAGTCCCCATAGTGGACCGATGACACGAGCCCGAGTCAAAGCTCTTCATGATGAGGTGAACTCGCTCCTCACCACCCTTGATCTTGGTACCCCTTTGGATGGATTGCTACCTCATGCCGACGTGCTATGTGTCATTAGGTACAAGGCGCGCCAAGACCACGGAGAGGAGAACGCCAAGGTCAAGGGAAGGAGAGAAGCAACTGGACATGGAGATGATCATGAAGCCGAAGCCGACGTCGCACGAAGCGCTCCAAGGAAGAGACGGACGCTGGCCGGTCCAGGACCCGGTCAGATCGGACCCACAACCGGACGCCCCGGTCATAGGCCCGGTCGACCGGGCGCAAACCGGGCCAGCTCCCTCGTACCGGACGACGACCGGACCCAGGACCGGAAACTTCGCAGTTTCCCGGTTTGCGCCCGGTCGACCGGACCCATGACCGGACGGCCCGGTCACAGGACCGGTCGGACCGGCCCCAAACCGGACAGCCCGGTCCCAGGCCCGGTCAGACCGGCCCCAAACCGGACCTGACGAGAATGCCCCACCAAACTGCCTTAACTTATCCATTCGCGTACCTGTTCGCCCTTGCTGGCCATGTATGACTATATAAGTAGCTGGAACCCCTCATTAGCTCTTTAGACTTGTTTTGAACTCAAACCTAACTTTGAGCTTAGTCTCCCTTGGGTATCATCCCTCTGTAATCAAGGCCATCCTTGTTGTTGATTTGGATATTGTTGAGTGAGATTCTAGTACAAGCTACTCTCTCTCCCTCACCAATCCCCTTTTCTCCAACACCAATCTCTCACCGGGAATTCTGCCGCGTGCCTCTTCCGGGTGATTCTATTGGCGTGGTCCATCGAGCCACGGGGGTAAGTATCGGGTGTATCGGGTTGGTGTGCGTGCGTGAGTCTCAGAGTTCCTCGTGTTCGTCGTGTTCTTCGTGTTCCTCGCGTTTTCCCATCTCCCCTCTTGGTTTCGAAGTCAATCCGCGAGATCGGGCCACACACGGGGTCTTAGACCTCATCAGACCGGCCCCCTGACCGGCCTGCACAACTTAAGTCACTTATTTCGGCCCGAACCGTTTCACTTGTACCTTTTCGGCCCATGACGCCTTGTAAGACTATAAATACCCCCAGGACGCCCCTTAACTCTTTAGACTTGTTTTGAACTCAAACCTAACTTTGATGATGAGGACATCCCTACTACACCATTACCTCCGTCATTGATGAATGAAGATGAACCTGCTGTGAAGCTCAAGTCCGATGAAGTTCGGATTGGTCCAATTACAAGAGCTCGTGCGAAGCTACTTAAACAACAGGTGAACTTGTTCCTAAACGATACTTTGATTGATGAGAACTTTATACTACCTAAGTCCTATTACTTATGTATCATCAGGTATCAAGAGGAGACGAGCATTGCACAAGGAGTAGAGAAGCAGCTGGACATGAAGACGGACGTCAAGATGGACGTGAAGCTGGACATGGAGCTGGACGTGAAGATATCTCATGGTCGCGCGAGGGAGGAGCGGGAGGAAGGCGCGAGAGGAGAAGACGACGTCCAGGCCGGTCCAGCACCCGGTTAGACCGGCCTCCGGACCGGCCCGCCGGTCCACTGGCGGTTGACCGGGCGCCAACCGGATGTGATTTATCGTACCGGGCAAAAACCGGATTTTTGCGAACTTTCCGGTTTGCCGCCCGGTTGACCGGGTTCTATGCCAGGCAGCCCGGTCACTGGCCCGGTTGACCGGATTCCAGACCGGATCTGTCCGAGTCTGTCTCGACCAGAACTATTCTGGATCGGTTTTACTTGTATTTTTCGACCAGAACTCGTCCCGGACGCCTATATAAGTGCCTTGGACGACCCCCTAGCTGCTTTAGACCAAGTTTAAGATAAAACCTAGTTCATAGTTGTTTGCTAAGCAAAACTATTGTTCCCCAACTCTCCAATTCGTTGCGATCTGGAGTTTTATGCTACTGAAAGTTTGTGTGATCTGCTGTTCCATTGGGAATTAGAAGATTGCAATCTACCGCTTCGTGGTCGGCGGCTACGTGCGCAAGTGTGTGGAGTTGCGAATATCTTGCAGGGTTGAGAGCTGTTGCATTGGCATCAGGAATCAATCGAGAGACTTCGTCGGCATCATACAAGTTATCCTCCTCATCATCATCGATTTCATCCGCTGCTACCATCACGTGTTCATCACCACCGTCGCTTACTGAGAAGATCGGGCCACCCCATATCATCTTGGTATCAGATTTCCAGTTTTCCTCGGTAAGCCATCCACAATCCACCCCATAGTTGAGTTGTGAGTGTTTTCCTATCCAGAAAAAGCCATAAAAAGTTAGGGTTAGGGTTTGCCATAGCCTTAGATTGCACTAATTTCGAGTTTTAGTTGCTTTTCGTAGTTGTTTTTGCGTATCTTTATCTTTCTTATAGTAGAATTGTTAGGGTTTGTGTTTTCTCTATCATCTAGTTTATCATAGTGTGTCAGTTTTTGTTACTCCGAGTCCACATAGCGTACAGTGTGCTTGTTCCCAACCATAGACACAGCCTATCGATATAAAGTGACTAGGAACTTCCCCAGAAGAGACTAGTTTTACCGCTCGACAGGCTGCTCATTAGGGTTTTGGTGCTTTGCATATCTTGTTGGCCGTGTTATCAAGGAGTTGAGTCATAAAAAAAAACGAGAAAATAGAAAAGAAGCAAAAAGAGCTACATAGCTGCGTGTATTACAAAAAGAAAAATCCAAAAAGAAAAGTGTTGTGCTAGTTGAATCAAGTGAAGGCCTAAGTTTACTTTACTGCACCCGTAGTTGAGCAATCTTGTGCCTGTCTCGTTGAGCTTTGCTAGCGTCTCTCTTGTGCATTGCAACCTTTTCCCACATATAGTTGCATTGCCCCATTATATCGCCTTGTGTGAGTATCATTGGTTGTCTACGGTCAGCGCTAGAGCTTGTTATTGGTGCACATAGGTAGCCCACCTACAGCCCCACATATATCCTGCTTTGTCGTGTGATTGTTCTTATACCCTTGATATTCGCTTCGCTACATCCGTGCACTAGTCCGTCAATCCAAGTTGGTAAGCAATACTAATTCACTTTGGAGCGGTAAGATTTACCTTTCTTATCAGTTTTGAGTGAGTTGTGAGAGTACCACCAAAGATTTTTGTTTAGTGCACTAACCTACTAATCATGTCTTCTACCGAGAATGTTGATGTGATGCAGAAAAAGGACGCCGCTACACCAGTTACTTGGCGTGATTATGAGGCACTTCGTGATCACATGCAACGTGAAATACGAGTTGCTAGTGATGTGTTGGACAAGGATATTCAGAGTGTACACTTGAAGGTCGACGAGGCTACTACAGCGGTTAATACCGTTCAAACATCCGTGACGACTCTTCAAGCATCCATACAAACGTTGACTAACGCGTTGCTGAGATACGTACTATGGTGCAACCACAACAACCACCGCATGATGACGATGGCAGTGTGCAAGGCGACAATGCTGAAGCTGCTAATGCTCAAGGGCGTGGTATGGGTCGTGGTATTGGCCGTGGTGTTGGTGATTTCCGTGGTCGTGGTTTTGTCCCCGTCGGAGCCCAACGTGTTCCTCAACAACAAGACGATGGTTTGGGTAAGCCCAAGTTCTCAATTCCCAGATTTGAAGGAGGTACTGATGTTGAAGAATATCTTACATGGGAGCTGAAAATTGAGAGATTATGGCGTTTACATCCTGACTATACTGAAGATAGGAAGATCAAACTTGCTTCCTCTGAGTTTGATGGCTATGCATTGCGTTGGTGGGATGGACTTGTGAGTGCTCGAGAAGAAGATGGTGAGCTGCCTATTATCACATGGCGTGCTATGAAGGCGGCAATGAGAGCTCGTTTTGTTCCTACCAATTATTTGCGCTCAGTTTTTGACAAGTTGACCCAATTGAAACAAGGTGTATTGACAGTTGATGCTTACTACATGGAGATGGAGATGCTTATGCAGCGTGCCCGTGTCCGTGAGTCTCTTGAGATGACACTACAGCGATTTCTGAATGGTCTCCGATTTAACATCAAGGGCATTGTGCGTCATCACACTTATGCTACAATGAATGAGTTGCTACATCATGCAAGAGAAGCTGAGTCACAGTTGGCTGAAGAACTGCAAATGAAGGGCCGTGCTACAGGCGCTGGGCGTTACACACCCCGCGCGCCGCCCTCCATGGCGCCATCTACGCGCCCTGCGGATGTCCCTACTTCGTCTAGCAAGCCGGTCTCCAATGTGTCTACCACAAAGAAGCCCGTTCCTGCAGCAAGTGGAACTAGTTCTAACATGTCAACAGCGCGCAATCGCGATATGGTGGCAAAGGGTCCCAATCTTGGTTCTCCATGTGTATATGTCCTAAACAAACCTAAAAGAATGAAAATGTACATTGGTGCACCCTCGCGCGGACAAATCTAGGGGGTAGACCCGCTGGGGCACACGTTCCGCTGTTTTGGGGGGAGGAGGGGGAGAACGACCGCCAGAACACCGGAACCCCACCAAATCTTGCATGTGGGCCTATGATATGTGTCAAAGTGTGGTGCAAGGTGTAATTGTGCAAAAGTAGCTCCCCTAAACCCTAGACCCTAGCCCTAACCCGGCCTACGCCGAACCCTAACCAGTAGATCAGGCACACCCTCCCGATCGTGTGATAATGGCTCGAGCTGCGGGTGTATGTGCCAAAGGGTCCCAATCTTGGTTCTCCATGTGTATATGTCCTAAACAAACCTAAAAGAATGTAAATGCACATTGGTGCACCCTCGCGCGGAGAAATCTAGGGGGTAGACCCGCCGGGGCACACGTTCCGCTGTTTTGGGGGAGGAGGGGGAGAACGACCGCCGGAACACCGGAACCCCACCAAATCTTGCATGTGGGCCTATGGTATGTGTCAAAGTGTGATGCAAGGTGTAATTGTGCAAAAGTAGCTCCCCTAAACCCTAGACCCTAGCCCTAACCCTACGCCGAACCCTAACCAGTAGATCAGGCACACCCTCGATCGTGTGATAATGGCTCGAGCTGCGGGTGTATGTGCCAAAGGGTCCCAATCTTGGTTCTCCATGTGTATATGTCCTAAACAAACCTAAAAGAATGAAAATGTACATTGTTGCACCCTCGCGCGGAGAAATCTAGGGGGGTAGACCCGCCGGGGCACACGTTCAATTGCTTTGGGGGAGGAGGGGAGAACGACCGCCGGAACACCGAACCCCACCAAATCTTGCATGTGGGCCTATGATATGTGTCAAAGTGTGATGCAATGTGTAATTGTGCAAAAGTAGCTCCCCTAAACCCTAGACCCTAGCCCTAACCCTACGCCGAACCCTAACCAGTAGATCAGGCACACCCTCGATCGTGTGATAATGGCTCGAGCTGCGGGTGTATGTGCCAAAGGGTCCCAATCTTGTTTCTCCATGTGTATATGTCCTAATCAAACCTAAAAGAATGAAAAGGTACATTGCTGCACCCTCGCGCGGAGATATCTAGGGGGGTAGACCCGCCGGGGCACACGTTCCGCTGTTTTGGGGGAGGAGGGGGAGAACGACCGCCGGAACACCGGAACCCCACCAAATCTTGCATGTGGGCCTATGCTATGTGTCAAAGTGTGATGCAAGGTGTAATTGTGCAAAAGTAGCTCCCCTAAACGCAAGACCCTAGCCCTAACCCTACGCCGAACCCTAACCAGTAGATCATGCACACCCTCGATCGTGTGATAATGGCTCGAGCTGCGGGTGTATGTGCCAAAGGGTCCCAATCTTGGTTCTCCATGTGTATATGTCCTAAACAAACCTAAAAGAATGAAAAGGTACATTGGTGCACCCTCGCGCGGAGAAATCTACGGGGGTAGACCCGCCGGGGCACACGTTCCGCTGTTTTGGGGGGAGGAGGGGGAGAACGACCGCCGGAACCCCACCAAATCTTGCATGTGGGCCTATGATATGTGTCAAAGTGTGATGCAATGTGTAATTGTGCAAAAGTAGCTCCCCTAAACCCTAGACCCTAGCCCTAACCCTACGCCGAACCCTAACCAGTAGATCAGGCACACCCTCGATCGTGTGATAATGGCTCGAGCTGCGGGTGTATGTGCCAAAGGGTCCCAATCTTGTTTCTCCATGTGTATATGTCCTAATCAAACCTAAAAGAATGAAAAGGTACATTGCTGCACCCTCGCGCGGAGAAATCTAGGGGGGTAGACCCGCCGGGGCACACGTTCCGCTGTTTTGGGGGAGGAGGGGGAGAACGACCGTCGGAACACCGGAACCCCACCAAATCTTGCATGTGGGCCTATGGTATGTGTCAAAGTGTGATGCAAGGTGTAATTGTGCAAAAGTAGCTCCCCTAAACCCTAGACCCTAGCCCTAACCCTACGCCGAACCCTAACCAGTAGATCAGGCACACCCTCGATCGTGTGATAATGGCTCGAGCTGGGGGTGTATGTGCCAAAGGGTTCCAATCTTGGTTGTCCATGTGTATATGTCCTAAACAAACCTAAAAGAATGAAAATTTACATTGGTGCACCCTCGCGCGGAGAAATCTAGGGGGGTAGACCCGCCGGGGCACACGTTCCGCTGTTTTGGGGGAGGAGGGGGAGAACGACCGCCGGAACACCGGAACCCCACCAAATCTTGCATGTGGGCCTATGATATGTGTCAAAGTGTGATGCAATGTGTAATTGTGCAAAAGTAGCTCCCCTAAACCCTAGACCCTAGCCCTAACCCTACGCCGAACCCTAACCAGTAGATCAGGCACACCCTCGATTGTGTGATAATGGCTCGAGCTGCGGGTGTATGTGCCAAAGGGTCCCAATCTTGGTTCTCCATGTGTATATGTCCTAAACAAACCTAAAAGAATGAAAATGCACATTGGTGCACCCTCGCGCGGAGAAATCTAGGGGGGTAGACCCGTCGGGGAACACGTTCCGCTGTTTTGGGGGGAGGAGGGGGAGAACGACCGCCGGAACACCGGAACCCCACCAAATCTTGCATGTGGGACTATGATATGTGTCAAAGTGTGATGCAATGTGTAATTGTGCAAAAGTAGCTCCCCTAAACCCTAGACCCTAGCCCTAACCCTACGCCGAACCCTAACCAGTAGATCAGGCACACCCTCGATCGTGTGATAATGGCTCGAGCTGCGGGTGTATGTGCCAAAGGGTCCCAATCTTGGTTCTCCATGTGTATATGTCCTAAACAAACCTATAAGAATGAAAATGTACATCGGTGCACCCTCGCGTGGTGAAATCTAGGGAGGGTAGACCCGCCGGGGCACACGTTCGGCTGTTTTGGGGGAGGAGGGGGAGAATGACCGCCGGAACACCGGAACCCCACCAAATATTTCATGTGGTCCTATGATATGTGTCAAAGTGTTATGCAAGGTGTAATTGTGCAAAAGTAGCTCCCCTAAACCCTAGACCCTAGCCCTAACCCTACGCCGAACCCAAACCAGTAGATCAGGCAAACCCTCGATCGTGTGATAATGGCTCGAGCAGCGGGTGTATGTGCCAAACGGTCCCAATCTTGGTTCTCCATGTGTATATGTCCTAAACAAACCTAAAAGAATGAAAATGCACATTGGTGCACCCTCGCGCAGAGAAATCTTGGGGGTAGACCCGTCAGAACACGTTCATTGTTTTGGGGGAGGAGGGGGAGAACGACCGCCGGAACACCGGAACCCCACCAAATCTTGCATGTGGTCCTATGCTATGTGTCAAAGTGTGGTGCAAGGTGTAATTGTGCAAAAGTAGCTCCCCTAAACCCTAGACCCTAGCCCTAACCCTAGGCCGAACCCTAACCAGTAGATCAGGCACACCCTCGATCGTGTGATAATGGCTCGAGCTGCGGGTGTATGTGGCAAAGGGTCCCAATCTTGGTTCTCCATGTGTATATGTCCTAAACAAACCTAAAAGAATGAAAATGTACATTGGTGCACCCTCGCGCGGACAAATCTAGGGGTAGACCCATTTGGGGCACACGTTCCACTGTTTTTGGGGGAGGAGGGAGAACGACCGCCGTAACACCGAACCCCACCAAATCTTGCATGTGGGCCTATGATATGTGTCAAAGTGTGGTGCAAGGTGTAATTGTGCAAAAGTAGGTCCCCTAAACCCTAGACCCTAGCCCTAACCCGGCCTACGCCGAACCCTAACCAGTAGATCAGGCACACCCTCGCGATCGTGTGATAATGGCTCGAGCTGCGGGTGTATGTGCCAAAGGGTCCCAATCTTGGTTCTCCATGTGTATATGTCCTAAAAAAACCTAAAAGAATGTAAATGCACATCGGTGCACCCTCGCGTGGTGAAATCTTGGGGGTAGACCCGCCGGGGCACACGTTCGGCTGTTTTGGGGGGAGGATGGGGAGAACGACCGCCGGAACACCGGAACCCCACCAAATCTTGCATGTGAGCCTATGCTATGTGTCAAAGTGTGGTTCAAGGTGTAATGGTGCAAAAGTAGCTCCCCTAAACCCTAGACCCTAGCCCTAACCCTACGCCGAACCCAAACCAGTAGATCAGGCACACCCTCGATCGTGTGATAATGGCTCGAGCAGCGGGTGTATGTGCCAAAGGGTCCCAATCTTGGTTCTCCATGTGTATATGTCCTAAACAAACCTAAAAGAATGAAAATGCACATTGGTGCACCCTCGCGCGGAGAAATCTTGGGGGGTAGACCCGTCGGGGAACACGTTCCGCTGTTTTGGGGGGAGGAGGGGGAGAACGACCGCCGGAACACCGGAACCCCACCAAATCTTGCATGTGGTCCTATGCTATGTGTCGAAGTGTGGTGCAAGGTGTAATTGTGCAAAAGTAGCTCCCCTAAACCCTAGACCCTAGCCCTAACCCTAGGCCGAACCCTAACCAGTAGATCAGGCACACCCTCGATCGTGTGATAATGGCTCGAGCTGCGGGTGTATGTGGCAAAGGGTCCCAATCTTGGTTCTCCATGTGTATATGTCCTAAACAAACCTAAAAGAATGAAAATGTACATTGGTGCACCCTCGCGCGGACAAATCTAGGGGGTAGACCCGCTGGGGCACACGTTCCACTGTTTTGGGGGGAGGAGGGGGAGAACGACCGCCAGAACACCGGAACCCCACCAAATCTTGCATGTGGGCCTATGATATGTGTCAAAGTGTGGTGCAAGGTGTAATTGTGCAAAAGTAGGTCCCCTAAACCCTAGACCCTAGCCCTAACCCGGCCTACGCCGAACCCTAACCAGTAGATCAGGCACACCCTCGCGATCGTGTGATAATGGCTCGAGCTGCGGGTGTATGTGCCAAAGGGTCCCAATCTTGGTTCTCCATGTGTATATGTCCTAAAAAAACCTAAAAGAATGTAAATGCACATTGGTGCACCCTCGCGCGGAGAAATCTTGGGGGTAGACCCGCCGGGGCACACGTTCCGCTGTTTTGGGGGGAGGATGGGGAGAACGACCGCCGGAACACCGGAACCCCACCAAATCTTGCATGTGAGCCTATGCTATGTGTCAAAGTGTGGTTCAAGGTGTAATGGTGCAAAAGTAGCTCCCCTAAACCCTAGACCCTACCCCTAACCCTACGCCGAACCCTAACCAGATCGGTGCACACCCTCGATCGTGTGATAATGGCTCGAGCTGGGTGTATGTGCCAAAGGGTCCCAATCTTGGTTCTCCATGTGTATATGTCCTAAACAAACCTAAAAGAATGAAAATGCACATTGGTGCACCCTCGCGCGGAGAAATCTTGGGGGGTAGACCCGTCGGGGAACACGTTCCGCTGTTTTGGGGGGAGGATGGGGAGAACGACCGCCGGAACACCGGAACCCCACCAAATCTTGCATGTGGGCCTATGCTATGTGTCAAAGTGTGGTGCAAGGTGTAATTGTGCAAAAGTAGCTCCCCTAAACCCTAGACCCTAGCCCTAACCCTACGTCGAACCCTAACCAGTAGATTAGGCACACCCTCGATCGTGTGATAATGGCTCGAGCTGCGGGTGTATGTGCCAAAGCGTCCCAATCTTATTTCTCCATGTGTATATGTCTTAAACAAACCTAAAAGAATGAAAAGGTACATTGCTGCACCCTCGCGCGGAGATATCTAGGGGGGTAGACCCGCCGGGGCACACGTTCCGCTGTTTTGGGGGGAGGAGGGGAGAACGACCGCCGGAACACCGGAACCCCACCAAATCTTGCATGTGGGCCTATGGTATGTGTCAAAGTGTGATGCAAGGTGTAATTGTGCAAAAGTAGCTCCCCTAAACCCTAGACCCTAGCCCTAACCCTACGCCGAACCCTAACCAGTAGATCAGGCACACCCTCGATCGTGTGATAATGGCTCGAGCTGGGGGTGTATGTGCCAAAGGGTCCCAATCTTGGTTCTCCATGTGTATATGTCCTAAACAAACCTAAAAGAATGAAAATGTACATTGTTGCACCCTCGCGCGGAGAAATCTAGGGGGTAGACCCGCCGGGGCACACGTTCCGCTGTTTTGGGGGGAGGAGGGGAGAACGACCGCCGGAACACCGGAACCCCACCAAATCTTGCATGTGGGCCTATGATATGTGTCAAAGTGTGATGCAATGTGTAATTGTGCAAAAGTAGCTCCCCTAAACCCTAGACCCTAGCCCTAACCCTACGCCGAACCCTAACCAGTAGATCAGGCACACCCTCGATCGTGTGATAATGGCTCGAGCTGCGGGTGTATGTGCCAAAGGGTCCCAATCTTGGTTCTCCATGTGTATATGTCCTAAACAAACCTAAAAGAATGAAAAGGTACATTGGTGCACCCTCGCGCGGAGAAATCTAGGGGGGTAGACCCGCCGGGGCACACGTTCCGCTGTTTTGGGGGAGGAGGGGGAGGACGACCGTCGGAACACCGGAACCCCACCAAATCTTGCATGTGGGCCTATGGTATGTGTCAAAGTGTGATGCAAGGTGTAATTGTGCAAAAGTAGCTCCCCTAAACCCTAGACCCTAGCCCTAACCCTAGGCCGAACCCTAACCAGTAGATCAGGCACACCCTCGATCGTGTGATAATGGCTCGAGCTGCGGGTGTATGTGGCAAAGGGTCCCAATCTTGGTTCTCCATGTGTATATGTCCTAAACAAACCTAAAAGAATGAAAATGTACATTGGTGCACCCTCGCGGACAAATCTAGGGGTAGACCCATTTGGGGCACACGTTCCACTGTTTTGGGGGGAGGAGGGGGAGAACGACCGCCAGAACACCGGAACCCCACCAAATCTTGCATGTGGGCCTATGATATGTGTCAAAGTGTGGTGCAAGGTGTAATTGTGCAAAAGTAGGTCCCCTAAACCCTAGACCCTAGCCCTAACCCGGCCTACGCCGAACCCTAACCAGTAGATCAGGCACACCCTCGCGATCGTGTGATAATGGCTCGAGCTGCGGGTGTATGTGCCAAAGGGTCCCAATCTTGGTTCTCCATGTGTATATGTCCTAAAAAAACCTAAAAGAATGTAAATGCACATTGGTGCACCCTCGCGCGGAGAAATCTAGGGGGTAGACCCGCCGGGGCACACGTTCCGCTGTTTTGGGGGGAGGATGGGGAGAACGACCGCCGGAACACCGGAACCCCACCAAATCTTGCATGTGGGCCTATGCTATGTGTCAAAGTGTGGTTCAAGGTGTAATGGTGCAAAAGTAGCTCCCCTAAACCCTAGACCCTACCCCTAACCCTACGCCGAACCCTAACCAGTAGATCAGGCACACCCTCGATCGTGTGATAATGGCTCGAGCTGCGGGTGTATGTGCCAAAGGGTCCCAATCTTGGTTCTCCATGTGTATATGTCCTAAACAAACCTAAAAGAATGAAAATGCACATTGGTGCACCCTCGCGCGGAGAAATCTTGGGGGGTAGACCCGTCGGGGAACACGTTCATTGTTTTGGGGGAGGAGGGGAGAACGACCGCCGGAACACCGGAACCCCACCAAATCTTGCATGTGGGCCTATGCTATGTGTCAAAGTGTGGTGCAAGGTGTAATTGTGCAAAAGTAGCTCCCCTAAACCCTAGACCCTAGCCCTAACCCTACGCCGAACCCTAACCAGTAGATCAGGCACACCCTCGATCGTGTGATAATGGCTCGAGCTGCGGGTGTATGTGCCAAAGCGTCCCAATCTTATTTCTCCATGTGTATATGTCATAAACAAACCTAAAAGAATGAAAAGGTACATTGCTGCACCCTCGCGCGGAGATATCTAGGGGGGTAGACCCGCCGGGGCCCACGTTCCGCGTTTTTGGGGGAGGAGGGGGAGAACGACCGCCGGAACACCGGAACCCCACCAAATCTTGCATGTGGGCCTATGGTATGTGTCAAAGTGTGATGCAAGGTGTAATTGTGCAAAAGTAGCTCCCCTAAACCCTAGACCCTAGCCCTAACCCTACGCCGAACCCTAACCGAGATCGTGCACACCCTCGATCGTGTGATAATGGCTCGAGCTGGGGGTGTATGTGCCAAAGGGTCCCAATCTTGGTTCTCCATGTGTATATGTCCTAAACAAACCTAAAAGAATGAAAATGTACATTGTTGCACCCTCGCGCGGAGAAATCTAGGGGGGTAGACCCGCCGGGGCACACGTTCCGCTGTTTTGGGGGGAGGAGGGGAGAACGACCGCCGGAACACCGGAACCCCACCAAATCTTGCATGTGGGCCTATGATATGTGTCAAAGTGTGATGCAATGTGTAATTGTGCAAAAGTAGCTCCCCTAAACCCTAGACCCTAGCCCTAACCCTACGCCGAACCCTAACCAGTAGATCAGGCACACCCTCGATCGTGTGATAATGGCTCGAGCTGCGGGTGTATGTGCCAAAGGGTCCCAATCTTGGTTCTCCATGTGTATATGTCCTAAACAAACCTAAAAGAATGAAAAGGTACATTGGTGCACCCTCGCGCGGAGAAATCTAGGGGGTAGACCCGCCGGGGCACACGTTCCGCTGTTTTGGGGGAGGAGGGGGAGAACGACCGTCGGAACACCGGAACCCCACCAAATCTTGCATGTGGGCCTATGGTATGTGTCAAAGTGTGATGCAAGGTGTAATTGTGCAAAAGTAGCTCCCCTAAACCCTAGACCCTAGCCCTAACCCTAGGCCGAACCCTAACCAGTAGATCAGGCACACCCTCGATCGTGTGATAATGGCTCGAGCTGCGGGTGTATGTGGCAAAGGGTCCCAATCTTGGTTCTCCATGTGTATATGTCCTAAACAAACCTAAAAGAATGAAAATGTACATTGGTGCACCCTCGCGCGGACAAATCTAGGGGGTAGACCCGCTGGGGCACACGTTCCACTGTTTGGGGGGAGGAGGGGGAGAACGACCGCGAACACCGGAACCCCACCAAATCTTGCATGTGGGCCTATGATATGTGTCAAAGTGTGGTGCAAGGTGTAATTGTGCAAAAGTAGGTCCCGAAACCCTAGACCCTAGCCCTAACCGGCCTACGCCGAACCCTAACCAAGAGATCAGGCACACCCTCGCGATCGTGTGATAATGGCTCGAGCTGCGGGTGTATGTGCCAAAGGGTCCCAATCTTGGTTCTCCATGTGTATATGTCCTAAAAAAACCTAAAAGAATGTAAATGCACATTGGTGCACCCTCGCGTGGAGAAATCTAGGGGGTAGACCCGCCGGGGCACACGTTCCGCTGTTTTGGGGGGAGGATGGGGAGAACGACCGCCGGAACACCGGAACCCCACCAAATCTTGCATGTGGGCCTATGCTATGTGTCAAAGTGTGGTTCAAGGTGTAATGGTGCAAAAGTAGCTCCCCTAAACCCTAGACCCTACCCCTAACCCTACGCCGAACCCTAACCAGTAGATCAGGCACACCCTCGATCGTGTGATAATGGCTCGAGCTGCGGGTGTATGTGCCAAAGGGTCCCAATCTTGGTTCTCCATGTGTATATGTCCTAAACAAACCTAAAAGAATGAAAATGCACATTGGTGCACCCTCGCGCGGAGAAATCTTGGGGGTAGACCCGTCGGGGAACACGTTCGCCGTTTTGGGGGAGGAGGGGGAGAACGACCGCCGGAACACCGGAACCCCACCAAATCTTGCATGTGGGCCTATGCTATGTGTCGAAGTGTGGTGCAAGGTGTAATTGTGCAAAAGTAGCTCCCCTAAACCCTAGACCCTAGCCCTAACACTACGCCGAACCCTAACCAGTAGATCAGGCACACCCTCGATCGTGTGATAATGGCTCGAGCTGCGGGTGTATGTGCCAAAGCGTCCCAATCTTATTTCTCCATGTGTATATGTCTTAAACAAACCTAAAAGAATGAAAAGGTACATTGCTGCACCCTCGCGCGGAGATATCTAGGGGGGTAGGCCCGCCGGGGCACACGTTCCGCTGTTTTGGGGGAGGAGGGGGAGAACGACCGCCGGAACACCGGAACCCCACCAAATCTTGCATGTGGGCCTATGGTATGTGTCAAAGTGTGATGCAAGGTGTAATTGTGCAAAAGTAGCTCCCCTAAACCCTAGACCCTAGCCCTAACCCTACGCCAAACCCTAACCAGTAGATCAGGCACACCCTCGATCGTGTGATAATGGCTCGAGCTGCGGGTGTATGTGCCAAAGGGTCCCAATCTTGGTTCTCCATGTGTATATGTCCTAAACAAACCTAAAAGAATGAAAATGCACATTGGTGCACCCTCGCGCGGAGAAATCTTGGGGGGTAGACCCGTCGGGGAACACGTTCCGCTGTTTTGGGGGGAGGAGGGGGAGAACGACCGCCGGAACACCGGAACCCCACCAAATCTTGCATGTGGGCCTATGCTATGTGTCAAAGTGTGGTGCAAGGTGTAATTGTGCAAAAGTAGCTCCCCTAAACCCTAGACCCTAGCCCTAACCCTACGCCGAACCCTAACCAGTAGATCAGGCACACCCTCGATCGTGTGATAATGGCTCGAGCTGCGGGTGTATGTGCCAAAGGGTCCCAATCTTATTTCTCCATGTGTATATGTCTTAAACAAACCTAAAAGAATGAAAAGGTACATTGCTGCATCCTCGCGCGGAGATATCTAGGGGGGTAGACCCGCCGGGGCACACGTTCCGCTGTTTTGGGGGAGGAGGGGGAGAACGACCGCCGGAACACCGGAACCCCACCAAATCTTGCATGTGGGCCTATTGTATGTGTCAAAGTGTGATGCAAGGTGTAATTGTGCAAAAGTAGCTCCCCTAAACCCTAGACCCTAGCCCTAACCCTACGCCGAACCCTAACCAGTAGATCAGGCACACCCTCGATCGTGTGATAATGGCTCGAGCTGGGGGTGTATGTGCCAAAGGGTCCCAATCTTGGTTCTCCATGTGTATATGTCCTAAACAAACCTAAAAGAATGAAAATGTACATTGTTGCACCCTCGCGCGGAGAAATCTAGGGGGTAGACCCGCCGGGGCACACGTTCACTGCTTTGGGGGGAGGAGGAGAACGACCGCCAGGAACACCGGAACCCCACCAAATCTTGCATGTGGGCCTATTATATGTGTCAAAGTGTGATGCAATGTGTAATTGTGCAAAAGTAGCTCCCCTAAACCCTAGACCCTAGCCCTAACCCTACGCCGAACCCTAACCAGTAGATCAGGCACACCCTCGATCGTGTGATAATGGCTCGAGCTGCGGGTGTATGTGCCAAAGGGTCCCAATCTTGGTTCTCCATGTGTATATGTCCTAAACAAACCTAAAAGAATGAAAAGGTACATTGGTGCACCCTCGCGCGGAGAAATCTAGGGGGTAGACCCGCCGGGCACACGTTCCGCCGTTTGGGGGGTGGAGGGGAGAACGACCGCCGGAACACCGGAACCCCACCAAATCTTGCATGTGGGCCTATGGTATGTGTCAAAGTGTGATGCAAGGTGTAATTGTGCAAAAGTAGCTCCCCTAAACCCTAGACCCTAGCCCTAACCCTAGGCCGAACCCTAACCAAGAGATCGTGCACACCCTCGATCGTGTGATAATGGCTCGAGGCTGCGGGTGTATGTGGCAAAGGGTCCCAATCTTGGTTCTCCATGTGTATATGTCCTAAACAAACCTAAAAGAATGAAAATGTACATTGGTGCACCCTCGCGCGGACAAATCTAGGGGGTAGACCCGGCTGGGCACACGTTCCACTTGTTTTGGGGGAGGAGGGGAGAACGACCGCGGAACACCGAACCCCACCAAATCTTGCATGTGGGCCTATGATATGTGTCAAAGTGTGGTGCAAGGTGTAATTGTGCAAAAGTAGGTCCCCTAAACCCTAGACCCTAGCCCTAACCCCGGCCTACGCCGAACCCTAACCAAGAGATCGTGCACACCCCCGCGATCGTGTGATAATGGCTCGAGCTGCGGGCGTATGTGCCAAAGGGTCCCAATCTTGGTTCTCCCATGTGTATATGTCCTAAAAAAACCTAAAAGAATGTAAATGCACATTGTGCACACTCGCGCGGAGAAATCTAGGGGGTAGACCCGCCGGGCACACGTTCATTGTTTTGGGGGAGGATGGGGAGAACGATCACGGAACACCGGAACCCCACCAAATCTTGCATGTGGGCCTATGGTATGTGTCAAAGTGTGGTTCAAGGTGTAATGGTGCAAAAGTAGCTCCCCTAAACCCTAGACCCTAACCCTAACCCTACGTCGAACCCTAACCAGTAGATCAGGCACACCCTCGATCGTGTGATAATGGCTCGAGCTGCGGGTGTATGTGCCAAAGGGTCCCAATCTTGGTTCTCCATGTGTATATGTCCTAAACAAACCTAAAAGAATGAAAATGCACATTGGTGCACCCTCGCGCGGAGAAATCTTGGGGGGTAGACCCGTCGGGGAACACGTTCCGCTGTTTTGGGGGGAGGAGGGGGAGAACGACCGCCGGAACACCGGAACCCCACCAAATCTTGCATGTGGGCCTATGCTATGTGTCAAAGTGTGGTGCAAGGTGTAATTGTGCAAAAGTAGCTCCCCTAAACCCTAGAACCTAGCCCTAACCCTACGCCGAACCCTAACCAGTAGATCAGGCACACCCTCGATCGTGTGATAATGGCTCGAGCTGCGGGTGTATGTGCCAAAGCGTCCCAATCTTATTTCTCCATGTGTATATGTCTTAAACAAACCTAAAAGAATGAAAAGGTACATTGCTGCACCCTCGCGCGGAGATATCTAGGGGGGTAGGCCCGCCGGGGCACACGTTCCGCTGTTTTGGGGGAGGAGGGGGAGAACGACCGCCGGAACACCGGAACCCCACCAAATCTTGCATGTGGGCCTATGGTATGTGTCAAAGTGTGATGCAAGGTGTAATTGTGCAAAAGTAGCTCCCCTAAACCCTAGACCCTAGCCCTAACCCTACGCCGAACCCTAACCAGTAGATCAGGCACACCCTCGATCGTGTGATAATGGCTCGAGCTGGGGGTGTATGTGCCAAAGGGTTTGGTTCTCCATGTGTATATGTCCTAAACAAACCTAAAAGAATGAAAATGTACATTGTTGCACCCTCGCGCGGAGAAATCTAGGGGGGTAGACCCGCCGGGGCACACGTTCCGCTGTTTTGGGGGGAGGAGGGGAGAACGACCGCCGGAACACCGGAACCCCACCAAATCTTGCATGTGGGCCTATGATATGTGTCAAAGTGTGATGCAATGTGTAATTGTGCAAAAGTAGCTCCCCTAAACCCTAGACCCTAGCCCTAACCCTACGCCGAACCCTAACCAGTAGATCAGGCACACCCTCGATCGTGTGATAATGGCTCGAGCTGCGGGTGTATGTGCCAAAGGGTCCCAATCTTGGTTCTCCATGTGTATATGTCCTAAACAAACCTAAAAGAATGAAAAGGTACATTGGTGCACCCTCGCGCGGAGAAATCTAGGGGGGTAGACCCGCCGGGGCACACGTTCCGCTGTTTTGGGGGAGGAGGGGGAGAACGACCGTCGGAACACCGGAACCCCACCAAATCTTGCATGTGGGCCTATGGTATGTGTCAAAGTGTGATGCAAGGTGTAATTGTGCAAAAGTAGCTCCCCTAAACCCTAGACCCTAGCCCTAACCCTAGGCCGAACCCTAACCAGTAGATCAGGCACACCCTCGATCGTGTGATAATGGCTCGAGCTGCGGGTGTATGTGGCAAAGGGTCCCAATCTTGGTTCTCCATGTGTATATGTCCTAAACAAACCTAAAAGAATGAAAATGTACATTGGTGCACCCTCGCGCGGACAAATCTAGGGGGTAGACCCGCTGGGGCACACGTTCCACTGTTTTGGGGGGAGGAGGGGGAGAACGACCGCCAGAACACCGGAACCCCACCAAATCTTGCATGTGGGCCTATGATATGTGTCAAAGTGTGGTGCAAGGTGTAATTGTGCAAAAGTAGGTCCCCTAAACCCTAGACCCTAGCCCTAACCCGGCCTACGCCGAACCCTAACCAGTAGATCAGGCACACCCTCGCGATCGTGTGATAATGGCTCGAGCTGCGGGTGTATGTGCCAAAGGGTCCCAATCTTGGTTCTCCATGTGTATATGTCCTAAAAAAACCTAAAAGAATGTAAATGCACATTGGTGCACCCTCGCGCGGAGAAATCTAGGGGGTAGACCCGCCGGGGCACACGTTCCGCTGTTTTGGGGGAGGAGGGGAGTACGACCGCCGGAACACCGGAACCCCACCAAATCTTGCATGTGGGCCTATGCTATGTGTCAAAGTGTGGTTCAAGGTGTAATGGTGCAAAAGTAGCTCTCCTAAACCCTAGACCCTACCCCTAACCCTACGCCGAACCCTAACCAGTAGATCAGGCACACCCTCGATCGTGTGATAATGGCTCGAGCTGCAGGTGTATGTGCCAAAGGGTCCCAATCTTGGTTCTCCATGTGTATATGTCCTAAACAAACCTAAAAGAATGAAAATGCACATTGGTGCACCCTCGCGCGGAGAAATCTTGGGGGGTAGACCCGTCGGGGAACACGTTCCGCTGTTTTGGGGGGAGGAGGGGGAGAACGACCGCCGGAACACCGGAACCCCACCAAATCTTGCATGTGGGCCTATGCTATGTGTCAAAGTGTGGTGCAAGGTGTAATTGTGCAAAAGTAGCTCCCCTAAACCCTAGACCCTAGCCCTAACCCTACGCCGAACCCTAACCAGTAGATCAGGCACACCCTCGATCGTGTGATAATGGCTCGAGCTGCGGGTGTATGTGCCAAAGCGTCCCAATCTTATTTCTCCATGTGTATATGTCTTAAACAAACCTAAAAGAATGAAAAGGTACATTGCTGCACCCTCGCGCGGAGATATCTAGGGGGGTAGACCCACCGGGGCACACGTTCCGCTGTTTTGGGGGAGGAGGGGAGAACGACCGCCGGAACACCGGAACCCCACCAAATCTTGCACGTGGGCCTATGCTATGTGTCAAAGTGTGATGCAAGGTGTAATTGTGCAAAAGTAGCTCCCCTAAACCCTAGACCCTAGCCCTAACCCTACGCCGAACCCTAACCAGTAGATCATGCACACCCTCGATCGTGTGATAATGGCTCGAGCTGCGGGTGTATGTGCCAAAGGGTCCCAATCTTGGTTCTCCATGTGTATATGTCCTAAACAAACCTAAAAGAATGAAAAGGTACATTGGTGCACCCTCGCGCGGAGAAATCTAGGGGGGTAGACCCGCCGGGGCACACGTTCCGCTGTTTTGGGGGAGGAGGGGGAGAACGACCGCCGGAACACCGGAACCCCACCAAATCTTGCATGTGGGCCTATGGTATGTGTCAAAGTGTGATGCAAGGTGTAATTGTGCAAAAGTAGCTCCCCTAAACCCTAGACCCTAGCCCTAACCCTACGCCGAACCCTAACCAGTAGATCAGGCACACCCTCGATCGTGTGATAATGGCTCGAGCTGGGGGTGTATGTGCCAAAGGGTCCCAATCTTGGTTCTCCATGTGTATATGTCCTAAACAAACCTAAAAGAATGAAAATGTACATTGTTGCACCCTCGCGCGGAGAAATCTAGGGGGGTAGACCCGCCGGGGCACACGTTCCGCTGTTTTGGGGGAGGAGGGGGAGAACGACCGCCGGAACACCGGAACCCCACCAAATCTTGCATGTGGGCCTATGATATGTGTCAAAGTGTGATGCAATGTGTAATTGTGCAAAAGTAGCTCCCCTAAACCCTAGACCCTAGCCCTAACCCTACGCCGAACCCTAACCAGTAGATCAGGCACACCCTCGATCGTGTGATAATGGCTCGAGCTGCGGGTGTATGTGCCAAAGGGTCCCAATCTTGTTTCTCCATGTGTATATGTCCTAATCAAACCTAAAAGAATGAAAAGGTACATTGCTGCACCCTCGCGCGGAGATATCTAGGGGGGTAGACCCGCCGGGGCACACGTTCCGCTGTTTTGGGGGAGGAGGGGGAGAACGACCGCCGGAACACCGGAACCCCACCAAATCTTGCATGTGGGCCTATGCTATGTGTCAAAGTGTGATGCAAGGTGTAATTGTGCAAAAGTAGCTCCCCTAAACGCAAGACCCAAGCCCTAACCCTACGCCGAACCCTAACCAGTAGATCATGCACACCCTCGATCGTGTGATAATGGCTCGAGCTGCGGGTGTATGTGCCAAAGGGTCCCAATCTTGGTTCTCCATGTGTATATGTCCTAAACAAACCTAAAAGAATGAAAAGGTACATTGGTGCACCCTCGCGCGGAGAAATCTAGGGGGGTAGACCCGCCGGGGCACACGTTCCGCTGTTTTGGGGGAGGAGGGGGAGAACGACCGTCGGAACACCGGAACCCCACCAAATCTTGCATGTGGGCCTATGGTATGTGTCAAAGTGTGATGCAAGGTGTAATTGTGCAAAAGTAGCTCCCCTAAACCCTAGACCCTAGCCCTAACCCTACGCCGAACCCTAACCAGTAGATCAGGCACACCCTCGATCGTGTGATAATGGCTCGAGCTGGGGGTGTATGTGCCAAAGGGTCCCAATCTTGGTTGTCCATGTGTATATGTCCTAAACAAACCTAAAAGAATGAAAATTTACATTGGTGCACCCTCGCGCGGAGAAATCTAGGGGGTAGACCCGCCGGGGCACACGTTATTTGTTTTGGGGGGAGGAGGGGGAGAACGACCGCCGGAACACCGGAACCCCACCAAATCTTGCATGTGGGCCTATGATATGTGTCAAAGTGTGATGCAATGTGTAATTGTGCAAAAGTAGCTCCCCTAAACCCTAGACCCTAGCCCTAACCCTACGCCGAACCCTAACCAGTAGATCAGGCACACCCTCGATCGTGTGATAATGGCTCGAGCTGCGGGTGTATGTGCCAAAGGGTCCCAATCTTGGTTCTCCATGTGTATATGTCCTAAACAAACCTAAAAGAATGAAAATGTACATTGGTGCACCCTCGCGTGGTGAAATCTAGGGAGGGTAGACCCGCCGGGGCACACGTTCGGCTGTTTTGGGGGAGGAGGGGGAGAATGACCGCCGAAACACCGGAACCCCACCAAATATTTCATGTGGTCCTATGATATGTGTCAAAGTGTTATGCAAGGTGTAATTGTGCAAAAGTAGCTCCCCTAAACCCTAGAGCCTAGCCCTAACCCTACGCCGAACCCAAACCAGTAGATCAGGCACACCCTCGATCGTGTGATAATGGCTCGAGCAGCGGGTGTATGTGCCAAACGGTCCCAATCTTGGTTCTCCATGTGTATATGTCCTAAACAAACCTAAAAGAATGAAAATGCACATAGGTGCACCCTCGCGCGGAGAAATCTAGGGGGGTAGACCCGTCGGGGAACACGTTCCGCTGTTTTGGGGGGAGGAGGGGGAGAACGACCGCCGGAACACCGGAACCCCACCAAATCTTGCATGTGGTCCTATGCTATGTGTCAAAGTGTGGTGCAAGGTGTAATTGTGCAAAAGTAGCTCCCCTAAACCCTAGACCCTAGCCCTAACCCTAGGCCGAACCCTAACCAGTAGATCAGGCACACCCTCGATCGTGTGATAATGGCTCGAGCTGCGGGTGTATGTGGCAAAGGGTCCCAATCTTGGTTCTCCATGTGTATATGTCCTAAACAAACCTAAAAGAATGAAAATGTACATTGGTGCACCCTCGCACGGACAAATCTAGGGGGTAGACCCGCTGGGGCACACGTTCCGCTGTTTTGGGGGGAGGAGGGGGAGAACGACCGCCAGAACACCGGAACCCCACCAAATCTTGCATGTGGGCCTATGATATGTGTCAAAGTGTGGTGCAAGGTGTAATTGTGCAAAAGTAGCTCCCCTAAACCCTAGACCCTAGCCCTAACCCGGCCTACGCCGAACCCTAACCAGTAGATCAGGCACACCCTCCCGATCGTGTGATAATGGCTCGAGCTGCGGGTGTATGTGCCAAAGGGTCCCAATCTTGGTTCTCCATGTGTATATGTCCTAAACAAACCTAAAAGAATGTAAATGCACATTGGTGCACCCTCGCGCGGAGAAATCTAGGGGGTAGACCCGCCGGGGCACACGTTCCGCTGTTTTGGGGGGAGGAGGGGGAGAACGACCGCCGGAACACCGGAACCCCACCAAATCTTGCATGTGGGCCTATGGTATGTGTCAAAGTGTGATGCAAGGTGTAATTGTGCAAAAGTAGCTCCCCTAAACCCTAGACCCTAGCCCTAACCCTACGCCGAACCCTAACCAGTAGATCAGGCACACCCTCGATCGTGTGATAATGGCTCGAGCTGCGGGTGTATGTGCCAAAGGGTCCCAATCTTGGTTCTCCATGTGTATATGTCCTAAACAAACCTAAAAGAATGAAAATGTACATTGTTGCACCCTCGCGCGGAGAAATCTAGGGGGTAGACCCGCCGGGGCACACGTTACATTGTTGGGGGGGAGGAGGGGGAGAACGACCGCCGGAACACCGGAACCCCACCAAATCTTGCATGTGGGCCTATGATATGTGTCAAAGTGTGATGCAATGTGTAATTGTGCAAAAGTAGCTCCCCTAAACCCTAGACCCTAGCCCTAACCCTACGCCGAACCCTAACCAGTAGATCAGGCACACCCTCGATCGTGTGATAATGGCTCGAGCTGCGGGTGTATGTGCCAAAGGGTCCCAATCTTGTTTCTCCATGTGTATATGTCCTAATCAAACCTAAAAGAATGAAAAGGTACATTGCTGCACCCTCGCGCGGAGAAATCTAGGGGGGTAGACCCGCCGGGGCACACGTTCCGCTGTTTTGGGGGAGGAGGGGAGAACGACCGTCGAACACCGGAACCCCACCAAATCTTGCATGTGGGCCTATGGTATGTGTCAAAGTGTGATGCAAGGTGTAATTGTGCAAAAGTAGCTCCCCTAAACCCTAGACCCTAGCCCTAACCCTACGCGAACCCTAACCCGGTAGATCGTGCACACCCTCGATCGTGTGATAATGGCTCGAGCTGGGGGTGTATGTGCCAAAGGGTTCCAATCTTGGTTGTCCATGTGTATATGTCCTAAACAAACCTAAAAGAATGAAAATTTACATTGGTGCACCCTCGCGCGGAGAAATCTAGGGGGTAGACCCGCCGGGGCACACGTTCCGCTGTTTTGGGGGGAGGAGGGGGAGAACGACCGCCGGAACACCGGAACCCCACCAAATCTTGCATGTGGGCCTATGATATGTGTCAAAGTGTGATGCAATGTGTAATTGTGCAAAAGTAGCTCCCCTAAACCCTAGACCCTAGCCCTAACCCTACGCCGAACCCTAACCAGTAGATCAGGCACACCCTCGATCGTGTGATAATGGCTCGAGCTGCGGGTGTATGTGCCAAAGGGTCCCAATCTTGGTTCTCCATGTGTATATGTCCTAAACAAACCTATAAGAATGAAAATGTACATTGGTGCACCCTCGCGTGGTGAAATCTAGGGAGGGTAGACCCGCCGGGGCACACGTTCGGCTGTTTTGGGGGAGGAGGGGGAGAATGACCGCCGGAACACCGGAACCCCACCAAATATTTCATGTGGTCCTATGATATGTGTTAAAGTGTTATGCAAGGTGTAATTGTGCAAAAGTAGCTCCCCTAAACCCTAGACCCTAGCCCTAACCCTACGCCGAACCCAAACCAGTAGATCAGGCACACCCTCGATCGTGTGATAATGGCTCGAGCAGCGGGTGTATGTGCCAAACGGTCCCAATCTTGGTTCTCCATGTGTATATGTCCTAAACAAACCTAAAAGAATGAAAATGCACATTGGTGCACCCTCGCGCAGAGAAATCTTGGGGGTAGACCCGTCGGGGAACACGTTCCGCTGTTTTGGGGGGAGGAGGGGGAGAACGACCGCCGGAACACCGGAACCCCACCAAATCTTGCATGTGGTCCTATGCTATGTGTCAAAGTGTGGTGCAAGGTGTAATTGTGCAAAAGTAGCTCCCCTAAACCCTAGACCCTAGCCCTAACCCTAGGCCGAACCCTAACCAGTAGATCAGGCACACCCTCGATCGTGTGATAATGGCTCGAGCTGCGGGTGTATGTGGCAAAGGGTCCCAATCTTGGTTCTCCATGTGTATATGTCCTAAACAAACCTAAAAGAATGAAAATGTACATTGGTGCAACCTCGCGCGGACAAATCTAGGGGGTAGACCCGCTGGGGCACACGTTCCACTGTTTTGGGGGGAGGAGGGGGGAGAACGACCGCCAGAACACCGGAACCCCACCAAATCTTGCATGTGGGCCTATGATATGTGTCAAAGTGTGGTGCAAGGTGTAATTGTGCAAAAGTAGGTCCCCTAAACCCTAGACCCTAGCCCTAACCCGGCCTACGCCGAACCCTAACCAGTAGATCAGGCACACCCTCGCGATCGTGTGATAATGGCTCGAGCTGCGGGCGTATGTGCCAAAGGGTCCCAATCTTGGTTCTCCATGTGTATATGTCCTAAAAAAACCTAAAAGAATGTAAATGCACATTGGTGCACACTCGCGCGGAGAAATCTAGGGGGTAGACCCGCCGGGGCACACGTTCCGCTGTTTTGGGGGGAGGATGGGGAGAACGACCGCCGGAACACCGGAACCCCACCAAATCTTGCATGTGAGCCTATGCTATGTGTCAAAGTGTGGTTCAAGGTGTAATGGTGCAAAAGTAGCTCCCCTAAACCCTAGACCCTACCCCTAACCCTACGCCGAACCCTAACCAGTAGATCAGGCACACCCTCGATCGTGTGATAATGGCTCGAGCTGCGGGTGTATGTGCCAAAGGGTCCCAATCTTGGTTCTCCATGTGTATATGTCCTAAACAAACCTAAAAGAATGAAAATGCACATTGGTGCACCCTCGCGCGGAGAAATCTTGGGGGGTAGACCCGTCAGGGAACACGTTCCGCTGTTTTGGGGGGAGGAGGGGGAGAACGACCGCCGGAACACCGGAACCCCACCAAATCTTGCATGTGGGCCTATGCTATGTGTCAAAGTGTGGTGCAAGGTGTAATTGTGCAAAAGTAGCTCCCCTAAACCCTAGACCCTAGCCCTAACCCTACGCCGAACCCTAACTAGTAGATCAGGCACACCCTCGATCGTGTGATAATGGCTCGAGCTGCGGGTGTATGTGCCAAAGCGTCCCAATCTTATTTCTCCATGTGTATATGTCTTAAACAAACCTAAAAGAATGAAAAGGTACATTGCTGCACCCTCGCGCGGAGATATCTAGGGGTAGACCCGCCAGGGCACACGTTCCCATTGTTTTGGGGGAGGAGGGAGAACGACCGCCGGAACACCGGAACCCCACCAAATCTTGCACGTGGGCCTATGCTATGTGTCAAAGTGTGATGCAAGGTGTAATTGTGCAAAAGTAGCTCCCCTAAACCCTAGACCCTAGCCCTAACCCTACGCCGAACCCTAACCAGTAGATCATGCACACCCTCGATCGTGTGATAATGGCTCGAGCTGCGGGTGTATGTGGCAAAGGGTCCCAATCTTGGTTCTCCATGTGTATATGTCCTAAACAAACCTAAAAGAATGAAAAGGTACATTGGTGCACCCTCGCGCGGAGAAATCTAGGGGGGTAGACCCGCCGGGGCACACTTCCGGTTGTTTTGGGGGAGGAGGGGGAGAACGACCGCCGGAACACCGGAACCCCACCAAATCTTGCATGTGGGCCTATGGTATGTGTCAAAGTGTGATGCAAGGTGTAATTGTGCAAAAGTAGCTCCCCTAAACCCTAGACCCGAGCCCTAACCCTACGCCGAACCCTAACCAGTAGATCAGGCACACCCTCGATTGTGTGATAATGGCTCGAGCTGGGGGTGTATGTGCCAAAGGGTCCCAATCTTGGTTCTCCATGTGTATATGTCCTAAACAAACCTAAAAGAATGAAAATGTACATTGTTGCACCCTCGCGCGGAGAAATCTAGGGGGGTAGACCCGCCGGGGCACACGTTCCATTTGGGGGGAGGAGGGGGAGAACGACCGCCGGAACACCGGAACCCCACCAAATCTTGCATGTGGGCCTATGATATGTGTCAAAGTGTGATGCAATGTGTAATTGTGCAAAAGTAGCTCCCCTAAACCCTAGACCCTAGCCCTAACCCTACGCCGAACCCTAACCAGTAGATCAGGCACACCCTCGATCGTGTGATAATGGCTCGAGCTGCGGGTGTATGTGCCAAAGGGTCCCAATCTTGTTTCTCCATGTGTATATGTCCTAATCAAACCTAAAAGAATGAAAAGGTACATTGCTGCACCCTCGCGCGGAGATATCTAGGGGGGTAGACCCGCCGGGGCACACGTTCCGCTGTTTTGGGGGAGGAGGGGGAGAACGACCGTCGGAACACCGGAACCCCACCAAATCTTGCATGTGGGCCTATGATATGTGTCAAAGTGTGATGCAAGGTGTAATTGTGCAAAAGTAGCTCCCCTAAACGCAAGACCCTAGCCCTAACCCTACGCCGAACCCTAACCAGTAGATCATGCACACCCTCGATCGTGTGATAATGGCTCGAGCTGCGGGTGTATGTGCCAAAGGGTCCCAATCTTGGTTCTCCATGTGTATATGTCCTAAACAAACCTAAAAGAATGAAAAGGTACATTGGTGCACCCTCGCGCGGAGAAATCTAGGGGGGTAGACCCGCCGGGGCACACGTTCCGCTGTTTTGGGGGAGGAGGGGGAGAACGACCGTCGGAACACCGGAACCCCACCAAATCTTGTATGTGGGCCTATGGTATGTGTCAAAGTGTGATGCAAGGTGTAATTGTGCAAAAGTAGCTCCCCTAAACCCTAGAACCTAGCCCTAACCCTACG
Source organism: Lolium perenne (assembly GCF_019359855.2). Classification (NCBI taxonomy): domain Eukaryota; kingdom Viridiplantae; phylum Streptophyta; class Magnoliopsida; order Poales; family Poaceae; genus Lolium; species Lolium perenne. The sequence continues at coordinate 134,915,708 of NC_067245.2, forward strand.
CCGAACCCTAACCAGTAGATCAGGCACACCCTCGATCGTGTGATAATGGCTCGAGCTGGGGGTGTATGTGCCAAAGGGTCCCAATCTTGGTTCTCCATGTGTATATGTCCTAAACAAACCTAAAAGAATGAAAATGTACATTGGTGCACCCTCGCGCGGAGAAATCTAGGGGGTAGACCCGCCGGGGCACACGTTCCGCTGTTTTGGGGGGAGGAGGGGGAGAACGACCGCCGGAACACCGGAACCCCACCAAATCTTGCATGTGGGCCTATGATATGTGTCAAAGTGTGATGCAAGGTGTAATTGTGCAAAAGTAGCTCCCCTAAACCCTAGACCCTAGCCCTAACCCTACGCCGAACCCTAACCAGTAGATCAGGCACACCCTCGATCGTGTGATAATGGCTCGAGCTGCGGGTGTATGTGCCAAAGGGTCCCAATCTTGGTTCTCCATGTGTATATGTCCTAAACAAACCTAAAAGAATGAAAAGGTACATTGGTGCACCCTCGCGCGGAGAAATCTAGGGGGTAGACCCGCCGGGGCACACGTTCCGCTGTTTTGGGGGAGGAGGGGGAGAACGACCGCCGGAACACCGGAACCCCACCAAATCTTGCATGTGGGCCTATGCTATGTGTCAAAGTGTGATGCAAGGTGTAATTGTGCAAAAGTAGCTCCCCTAAACGCAAGACCCTAGCCCTAACCCTACGCCGAACCCTAACCAGTAGATCATGCACACCCTCGATCGTGTGATAATGGCTCGAGCTGCGGGTGTATGTGCCAAAGGGTCCCAATCTTGGTTCTCCATGTGTATATGTCCTAAACAAACCTAAAAGAATGAAAAGGTACATTGGTGCACCCTCGCGCGGAGAAATCTAGGGGGTAGACCCGCCGGGCACACGTTCCATTTGTTTTGGGGGAGGAGGGGAGAACGACCACCGGAACACCGGAACCCCACCAAATCTTGCATGTGGGCCTATGGTATGTGTCAAAGTGTGATGCAAGGTGTAATTGTGCAAAAGTAGCTCCCCTAAACCCTAGACCCTAGCCCTAACCCTACGCCGAACCCTAACCAGTAGATCAGGCACACCCTCGATCGTGTGATAATGGCTCGAGCTGGGGGTGTATGTGCCAAAGGGTCCCAATCTTGGTTGTCCATGTGTATATGTCCTAAACAAACCTAAAAGAATGAAAATTTACATTGGTGCACCCTCGCGCGGAGAAATCTAGGGGTAGACCCGGGGCACTGCGTTCCGTTTGTTTTGGGGGAGGAGGGGGAGAACGACCGCCGGAACACCGGAACCCCACCAAATCTTGCATGTGGGCCTATGATATGTGTCAAAGTGTGATGCAATGTGTAATTGTGCAAAAGTAGCTCCCCTAAACCCTAGACCCTAGCCCTAACCCTACGCCGAACCCTAACCAGTAGATCAGGCACACCCTCGATCGTGTGATAATGGCTCGAGCTGCTGGTGTATGTGCCAAAGGGTCCCAATCTTGTTTCTCCATGTGTATATGTCCTAATCAAACCTAAAAGAAGGAAAAGGTACATTGCTGCACCCTCGCGCGGAGATATCTAGGGGGGTAGACCCGCCGGGGCACACGTTCCGCTGTTTTGGGGGAGGAGGGGGAGAACGACCACCGGAACACCGGAACCCCACCAAATCTTGCATGTGGGCCTATGCTATGTGTCAAAGTGTGATGCAAGGTGTAATTGTGCAAAAGTAGCTCCCCTAAACGCAAGACCCTAGCCCTAACCCTACGCCGAACCCTAACCAGTAGATCATGCACACCCTCGATCGTGTGATAATGGCTCGAGCTGCGGGTGTATGTGCCAAAGGGTCCCAATCTTGGTTCTCCATGTGTATATGTCCTAAACAAACCTAAAAGAATGAAAAGGTACATTGGTGCACCCTCGCGCGGAGAAATCTAGGGGGGTAGACCCGCCGGGGCACACGTTCCGCTGTTTTGGGGGAGGAGGGGGAGAACGACCGTCGGAACACCGGAACCCCACCAAATCTTGCATGTGGGCCTATGGTATGTGTCAAAGTGTGATGCAAGGTGTAATTGTGCAAAAGTAGCTCCCCTAAACCCTAGACCCTAGCCCTAACCCTACGCCGAACCCTAACCAGTAGATCAGGCACACCCTCGATCGTGTGATAATGGCTCGAGCTGGGGGTGTATGTGCCAAAGGGTCCCAATCTTGGTTGTCCATGTGTATATGTCCTAAACAAACCTAAAAGAATGAAAATTTACATTGGTGCACCCTCGCGCGGAGAAATCTAGGGGGGTAGACCCGCCGGGCAACACGTTCCGATTTTTTGGGGGAGGAGGGGGAGAACGACCGCCGGAACACCGGAACCCCACCAAATCTTGCATGTGGGCCTATGATATGTGTCAAAGTGTGATGCAATGTGTAATTGTGCAAAAGTAGCTCCCCTAAACCCTAGACCCTAGCCCTAACCCTACGCCGAACCCTAACCAGTAGATCAGGCACACCCTCGATCGTGTGATAATGGCTCGAGCTGCGGGTGTATGTGCCAAAGGGTCCCAATCTTGTTTCTCCATGTGTATATGTCCTAATCAAACCTAAAAGAATGAAAAGGTACATTGCTGCACCCTCGCGCGGAGAAATCTAGGGGGGTAGACCCGCCGGGGCACACGTTCCGCTGTTTTGGGGGAGGAGGGGGAGAACGACCGCCGGAACACCGGAACCCCACCAAATCTTGCATGTGGGCCTATGCTATGTGTCAAAGTGTGATGCAAGGTGTAATTGTGCAAAAGTAGCTCCCCTAAACGCAAGACCCTAGCCCTAACCCTACGCCGAACCCTAACCAGTAGATCAGGCACACCCTCGATCGTGTGATAATGGCTCGAGCTGCGGGTGTATGTGCCAAAGGGTCCCAATCTTGGTTCTCCATGTGTATATGTCCTAAACAAACCTAAAAGAATGAAAAGGTACATTGGTGCACCCTCGCGCGGAGAAATCTAGGGGGTAGACCCGCCGGGGCACACGTTCCGCTGTTTTGGGGGAGGAGGGGGAGAACGACCGTCGGAACACCGGAACCCCACCAAATCTTGCATGTGGGCCTATGGTATGTGTCAAAGTGTGATGCAAGGTGTAATTGTGCAAAAGTAGCTCCCCTAAACCCTAGACCCTAGCCCTAACCCTACGCCGAACCCTAACCAGTAGATCAGGCACACCCTCGATCGTGTGATAATGGCTCGAGCTGGGGGTGTATGTGCCAAAGGGTCCCAATCTTGGTTGTCCATGTGTATATGTCCTAAACAAACCTAAAAGAATGAAAATTTACATTGGTGCACCCTCGCGCGGAGAAATCTAGGGGGTAGACCCGCCGGGGCACACGTTCCGCTGTTTTGGGGGGAGGAGGGGGAGAACGACCGCCGGAACACCGGAACCCCACCAAATCTTGCATGTGGGCCTATGATATGTGTCAAAGTGTGATGCAAGGTGTAATTGTGCAAAAGTAGCTCCCCTAAACCCTAGACCCTAGCCCTAACCCTACGCCGAACCCTAACCAGTAGATCAGGCACACCCTCGATCGTGTGATAATGGCTCGAGCTGCGGGTGTATGTGCCAAAGGGTCCCAATCTTGGTTCTCCATGTGTATATGTCCTTAAGAAACCTAAAATAATGAAAATGCACATTGGTGCACCCTCGCGCGGAGAAATCTAGGGGGGTAGACCCGCCGGGGCACACGTTCCGCTGTTTTGGGGGAGGAGGGGGAGAACGACCGTCGGAACACCGGAACCCCACCAAATCTTGCATGTGGGCCTATGGTATGTGTCAAAGTGTGGTGCAAGGTGTAATTGTGCAAAAGTAGCTCCCCTAAACCCTAGACCCTAGCCCTAACCCTATGCCGAACCCTAACCAGTAGATCAGGCACACCCTCGATCGTGTGATAATAGCTCGAGCTGGGGGTGTATGTGCCAAAGGGTTCCAATCTTGGTTCTCCATGTGTATATGTCCTAAACAAACCTAAAAGAATGAAAATTTACATTGGTGCACCCTCGCGCGGACAAAGCTAGGGGGGTAGACCCGCCGGGGCACACGTTCCGCTGTTTTGGGGGGAGGAGGGGGAGAACGACCGCCGAAACACCGGAACCCCACCAAATCTTGCATGTGGGCCTATGATATGTGTCAAAGTGTGATGCAATGTGTAATTGTGCAAAAGTAGCTCCCCTAAACCCTAGACCCCAGCCCTAACCCTACACCGAACCCTAACCAGTAGATCAGGCACACCCTCGATTGTGTGATAATGGCTCGAGCTGCGGGTGTATGTGCCAAAGGGTCCCAATCTTGGTTCTCCATGTGTATATGTCCTAAACAAACCTAAAAGAATGAAAAGGTACATTGGTGCACCCTCGCGCGGAGAAATCTAGGGGGGTAGACCCGCCGGGGCACACGTTCCGCTGTTTTGGGGGAGGAGGGGGAGAACGACCGCCGGAACCCCACCAAATCTTGCATGTGGGCCTATGGTATGTGTCAAAGTGTGATGCAAGGTGTAATTGTGCAAAAGTAGCTCCCCTAAACCCTAGACCCTAGCCCTAACCCTACGCCGAACCCTAACCAGTAGATCAGGCACACCCTCGATCGTGTGATAATGGCTCGAGCTGGGGGTGTATGTGCCAAAGGGTCCCAATCTTGGTTCTCCATGTGTATATGTCCTAAACAAACCTAAAAGAATGAAAATGTACATTGTTGCACCCTCGCGCGGAGAAATCTAGGGGGAAGACCCACGGGCACACGTTCCATTGTTTTGGGGGGAGGAGGGGAGAAAGACCGCCGTTACTCCGGAACCCCACCAAATCTTGCATGTGGGCCTATGATATGTGTCAAAGTGTGATGCAATGTGTAATTGTGCAAAAGTAGCTCCCCTAAACCCTAGACCCTAGCCCTAACCCTACGCCGAACCCTAACCAGTAGATCAGGCACACCCTCGATCGTGTGATAATGGCTCGAGCTGCGGGTGTATGTGCCAAAGGGTCCCAATCTTGTTTCTCCATGTGTATATGTCCTAATCAAACCTAAAAGAATGAAAAGGTACATTGTTGCACCCTCGCGCGGAGATATCTAGGGGGGTAGACCCGCCGGGGCACACGTTCCGCTGTTTTGGGGGAGGAGGGGGAGAACGACCGCCGGAACACCGGAACCCCACCAAATCTTGCATGTGGGCCTATGCTATGTGTCAAAGTGTGATGCAAGGTGTAATTGTGCAAAAGTAGCTCCCCTAAACGCAAGACCCTAGCCCTAACCCTACGCCGAACCCTAACCAGTAGATCATGCACACCCTCGATCGTGTGATAATGGCTCGAGCTGCGGGTGTATGTGCCAAAGGGTCCCAATCTTGGTTCTCCATGTGTATATGTCCTAAACAAACCTAAAATAATGAAAAGGTACATTGGTGCACCCTCGCGCGGAGAAATCTAGGGGGGTAGACCCGCCGGGGCACACGTTCCGCTGTTTTGGGGGAGGAGGGGGAGAACGACCGTCGGAACACCGGAACCCCACCAAATCTTGCATGTGGGCCTATGGTATGTGTCAAAGTGTGATGCAAGGTGTAATTGTGCAAAAGTAGCTCCCCTAAACCCTAGACCCTAGCCCTAACCCTACGCCGAACCCTAACCAGTAGATCAGGCACACCCTCGATCGTGTGATAATGGCTCGAGCTGGGGGTGTATGTGCCAAAGGGTCCCAATCTTGGTTGTCCATGTGTATATGTCCTCAACAAACCTAAAAGAATGAAAATTTACATTGGTGCACCCTCGCGCGGAGAAATCTAGGGGGGTAGACCCGCCGGGGCACACGTTCCGCTGTTTTGGGGGAGGAGGGGGAGAACGACCGCCGGAACACCGGAACCCCACCAAATCTTGCATGTGGGCCTATGATATGTGTCAAAGTGTGATGCAATGTGTAATTGTGCAAAAGTAGCTCCCCTAAACCCTAGACCCTAGCCCTAACCCTACGCCGAACCCTAACCAGTAGATCAGGCACACCCTCGATCGTGTGATAATGGCTCGAGCTGCGGGTGTATGTGCCAAAGGGTCCCAATCTTGGTTCTCCATGTGTATATGTCCTTAACAAACCTAAAATAATGAAAATGCACATTGGTGCACCCTCGCGCGGAGAAATCTAGGGGGGTAGACCCGCCGGGGCACACGTTCCGCTGTTTTGGGGGAGGAGGGGGAGAACGACCGTCGGAACACCGGAACCCCACCAAATCTTGCATGTGGGCCTATGGTATGTGTCAAAGTGTGGTGCAAGGTGTAATTGTGCAAAAGTAGCTCCCCTAAACCCTAGACCCTAGCCCTAACCCTATGCCGAACCCTAACCAGTAGATCAGGCACACCCTCGATCGTGTGATAATAGCTCGAGCTGGGGGTGTATGTGCCAAAGGGTTCCAATCTTGGTTCTCCATGTGTATATGTCCTAAACAAACCTAAAAGAATGAAAATTTACATTGGTGCACCCTCGCGTGGACAAAGCTAGGGGGGTAGACCCGCCGGGGCACACGTTCCGCTGTTTTGGGGGGAGGAGGGGGAGAACGACCGCCGAAACACCGGAACCCCACCAAATCTTGCATGTGGGCCTATGATATGTGTCAAAGTGTGATGCAATGTGTAATTGTGCAAAAGTAGCTCCCCTAAACCCTAGACCCTAGCCCTAACCCTACGCCGAACCCTAACCAGTAGATCAGGCACACCCTCGATTGTGTGATAATGGCTCGAGCTGCGGGTGTATGTGCCAAAGGGTCCCAATCTTGGTTCTCCATGTGTATATGTCCTAAACAAACCTAAAAGAATGAAAATGCACATTGGTGCACCCACACGCGGAGAAATCTAGGGGGGTAGACCCGTCGGGGAACACGTTCCGCTGTTTTGGGGGGAGGAGGGGGAGAACGACCGCCGGAACACCGGAACCCCACCAAATCTTGCATGTGGGCCTATGCTATGTGTCAAAGTGTTGCTCAAGGTGTAATGGTGCAAAAGTAGCTCCCATAAACCCTAGACCCTACCCCTAACCCTACGCCGAACCCTAACCAGTAGATCAGGCACACCCTCGATCGTGTGATAATGGCTCGAGCTGCGGGTGTATGTGCCAAAGGGTCCCAATCTTGGTTCTCCATGTGTATATGTCCTAAACAAACCTAAAAGAATGAAAATGTACATTGGTGCACCCTCGCGTGGTGAAATCTAGGGAGGGTAGACCCGCCGGGGCACACGTTCGGCTGTTTTGGGGGAGGAGGGGGAGAATGACCGCCGGAACACCGGAACCCCACCAAATATTTCATGTGGTCCTATGATATGTGTCAAAGTGTTATGCAAGGTGTAATTGTGCAAAAGTAGCTCCCCTAAACCCTAGACCCTAGCCCTAACCCTACGCCGAACCCAAACCAGTAGATCAGGCACACCCTCGATCGTGTGATAATGGCTCGAGCAGCGGGTGTATGTGCCAAACGGTCCCAATCTTGGTTCTCCATGTGTATATGTCCTAAACAAACCTAAAAGAATGAAAATGCACATTGGTGCACCCTCGCGCGGAGAAATCTTGGGGGGTAGACCCGTCGGGGAACACGTTCCGCTGTTTTGGGGGAGGAGGGGGAGAACGACCGCCGGAACACCGGAACCCCACCAAATCTTGCATGTGGTCCTATGCTATGTGTCAAAGTGTGGTGCAAGGTGTAATTGTGCAAAAGTAGCTCCCCTAAACCCTAGACCCTAGCCCTAACCCTAGGCCGAACCCTAACCAGTAGATCAGGCACACCCTCAATCGTGTGATAATGGCTCGAGCTGCGGGTGTATGTGGCAATGGGTCCCAATCTTGGTTCTCCATGTGTATATGTCCTAAACAAACCTAAAAGAATGAAAATGTACATTGGTGCACCCTCGCGCGGACAAATCTAGGGGGTAGACCCGCTGGGGCACACGTTCCACTGTTTTGGGGGGAGGAGGGGGAGAACGACCGCCAGAACACCGGAACCCCACCAAATCTTGCATGTGGGCCTATGATATGTGTCAAAGTGTGGTGCAAGGTGTAATTGTGCAAAAGTAGGTCCCCTAAACCCTAGACCCTAGCCCTAACCCGGCCTACGCCGAACCCTAACCAGTAGATCAGGCACACCCTCGCGATCGTGTGATAATGGCTCGAGCTGCGGGTGTATGTGCCAAAGGGTCCCAATCTTGGTTCTCCATGTGTATATGTCCTAAAAAACCTAAAAGAATGTAAATGCACATTGGTGCACCCACGCGCGGAGAAATCTAGGGGGTAGACCCGCCGGGGCACACGTTCCGCTGTTTTGGGGGGAGGATGGGGAGAACGACCGCCGGAACACCGGAACCCCACCAAATCTTGCATGTGGGCCTATGCTATGTGTCAAAGTGTGGTTCAAGGTGTAATGGTGCAAAAGTAGCTCCCCTAAACCCTAGACCCTACCCCTAACCCTACGCCGAACCCTAACCAGTAGATCAGGCACACCCTCGATCGTGTGATAATGGCTCGAGCTGCGGGTGTATGTGCCAAAGGGTCCCAATCTTGGTTCTCCATGTGTATATGTCCTAAACAAACCTAAAAGATTGAAAATGCACATTGGTGCACCCTCGCGCGGAGAAATCTTGGGGGGTAGACCCGTCGGGGAACACGTTCCGCTGTTTTGGGGGGAGGAGGGGGAGAACGACCGCCGGAACACCGGAACCCCACCAAATCTTGCATGTGGGCCTATGCTATGTGTCAAAGTGTGGTGCAAGGTGTAATTGTGCAAAAGTAGCTCCCCTAAACCCTAGACCCTAGCCCTAACCCTACGCCGAACCCTAACCAGTAGATCAGGCACACCCTCGATCGTGTGATAATGGCTCGAGCTGCGGGTGTATGTGCCAAAGCGTCCCAATCTTATTTCTCCATGTGTATATGTCTTAAACAAACCTAAAAGAATGAAAAGGTACATTGCTGCACCCTCGCGCGGAGATATCTAGGGGGGTAGACCCGCCGGGGCACACGTTCCGCTGTTTTGGGGGAGGAGGGGAGAACGACCGCCGGAACACCGGAACCCCACCAAATCTTGCACGTGGGCCTATGCTATGTGTCAAAGTGTGATGCAAGGTGTAATTTTGCAAAAGTAGCTCCCCTAAACCCTAGACCCTAGCCCTAACCCTACGCCGAACCCTAACCAGTAGATCATGCACACCCTCGATCGTGTGATAATGGCTCGAGCTGCGGGTGTATGTGCCAAAGGGTCCCAATCTTGGTTCTCCATGTGTATATGTCCTAAACAAACCTAAAAGAATGAAAAGGTACATTGGTGCACCCTCGCGCGGAGAAATCTAGGGGGGTAGACCCGCCGGGGCACACGTTCCGCTGTTTTGGGGGAGGAGGGGGAGAACGACCGCCGGAACACCGGAACCCCACCAAATCTTGCATGTGGGCCTATGGTATGTGTCAAAGTGTGATGCAAGGTGTAATTGTGCAAAAGTAGCTCCCCTAAACCCTAGACCCTAGCCCTAACCCTACGCCGAACCCTAACCAGTAGATCAGGCACACCCTCGATCGTGTGATAATGGCTCGAGCTGGGGGTGTATGTGCCAAAGGGTCCCAATCTTGGTTCTCCATGTGTATATGTCCTAAACAAACCTAAAAGAATGAAAATGTACATTGTTGCACCCTCGCGCGGAGAAATCTAGGGGGGTAGACCCGCCGGGGCACACGTTCCGCTGTTTTGGGGGGAGGAGGGGGAGAACGACCGCCGGAACACCGGAACCCCACCAAATCTTGCATGTGGGCCTATGATATGTGTCAAAGTGTGATGCAATGTGTAATTGTGCAAAAGTAGCTCCCCTAAACCCTAGACCCTAGCTCTAACCCTACGCCGAACCCTAACTAGTAGATCAGGCACTCCCTCGATCGTGTGATAATGGCTCGAGCTACGGGTGTATGTGCCAAAGGGTCCCAATCTTGGTTCTCCATGTGTATATGTCCTAAAAAAACCTAAAAGAATGTAAATGCACATTGGTGCACCCACGCGCGGAGAAATCTAGGGGGTAGACCCGCCGGGGCACACGTTCCGCTGTTTTGGGGGGAGGATGGGGAGAACGACCGCCGGAACACCGGAACCCCACCAAATCTTGCATGTGGGCCTATGCTATGTGTCAAAGTGTGGTTCAAGGTGTAATGGTGCAAAAGTAGCTCCCCTAAACCCTAGACCCTACCCCTAACCCTACGCCGAACCCTAACCAGTAGATTAGGCACACCCTCGATCGTGTGATAATGGCTCGAGCTGCGGGTGTATGTGCCAAAGGGTCCCAATCTTGGTTCTCCATGTGTATATGTCCTAAACAAACCTAAAAGATTGAAAATGCACATTGGTGCACCCTCGCGCGGAGAAATCTTGGGGGGTAGACCCGTCGGGGAACATGTTCCGCTGTTTTGGGGGGAGGAGGGGGAGAACGACCGCCGGAACACCGGAACCCCACCAAATCTTGCATGTGGGCCTATGCTATGTGTCAAAGTGTGGTGCAAGGTGTAATTGTGCAAAAGTAGCTCCCCTAAACCCTAGACCCTAGCCCTAACCCTACGCCGAACCCTAACCAGTAGATCAGGCACACCCTCGATCGTGTGATAATGGCTCGAGCTGCGGGTGTATGTGCCAAAGCGTCCCAATCTTATTTCTCCATGTGTATATGTCTTAAACAAACCTAAAAGAATGAAAAGGTACATTGCTGCACCCTCGCGCGGAGATATCTAGGGGGGTAGACCCGCCGGGGCACACGTTCCGCTGTTTTGGGGGAGGAGGGGAGAACGACCGCCGGAACACCGGAACCCCACCAAATCTTGCACGTGGGCCTATGCTATGTGTCAAAGTGTGATGCAAGGTGTAATTGTGCAAAAGTAGCTCACCTAAACCCTAGACCCTAGCCCTAACCCTACGCCGAACCCTAACCAGTAGATCATGCACACCCTCGATCGTGTGATAATGGCTCGAGCTGCGGGTGTATGTGCCAAAGGGTCCCAATCTTGGTTCTCCATGTGTATATGTCCTAAACAAACCTAAAAGAATGAAAAGGTACATTGGTGCACCCTCGCGGAGAAATCTAGGGGTAGACCCGCCGGGGCACACGTTCCGCTGTTTTGGGGGAGGAGGGGGAGAACGACCGCCGGAACACCGGAACCCCACCAAATCTTGCATGTGGGCCTATGGTATGTGTCAAAGTGTGATGCAAGGTGTACTTGTGCAAAAGTAGCTCCCCTAAACCCTAGACCCTAGCCCTAACCCTACGCCGAACCCTAACCAGTAGATCAGGCACACCCTCGATCGTGTGATAATGGCTCGAGCTGGGGGTGTATGTGCCAAAGGGTCCCAATCTTGGTTCTCCATGTGTATATGTCCTAAACAAACCTAAAAGAATGAAAATGTACATTGTTGCACCCTCGCGGAGAAATCTAGGGGGTAGACCCGCCAGGGGCACACGTTCCGCTGTTTTGGGGGAGGAGGGGGAGAACGACCGCTGGAACACCGGAACCCCACCAAATCTTGCATGTGGGCCTATGTTATGTGTCAAAGTGTGATGCAATGTGTAATTGTGCAAAAGTAGCTCCCCTAAACCCTAGACCCTAGCCCTAACCCTACGCCGAACCCTAACTAGTAGATCAGGCACACCCTCGATCGTGTGATAATGGCTCGAGCTGCGGGTGTATGTGCCAAAGGGTCCCAATCTTGTTTCTCCATGTGTATATGTCCTAATCAAACCTAAAAGAATGAAAAGGTACATTGCTGCACCCTCGCGCGGAGATATCTAGGGGGGTAGACCCGCTGGGGCACACGTTCCGCTGTTTTGGGGGAGGAGGGGGAGAACGACCGCCGGAACACCGGAACCCCACCAAATCTTGCATGTGGGCCTATGCTATGTGTCAAAGTGTGATGCAAGGTGTAATTGTGCAAAAGTAGCTCCCCTAAACGCAAGACCCTAGCCCGAACCCTACGCCGAACCCTAACCAGTAGATCATGCACACCCTCGATCGTGTGATAATGGCTCGAGCTGCGGGTGTATGTGCCAAAGGGTCCCAATCTTGGTTCTCCATGTGTATATGTCCTAAACAAACCTAAAAGAATGAAAAGGTACATTGGTGCACCCTCGCGCGGAGAAATCTAGGGGGTTGTACCCGCCGGGCACACCGTTCGGGGGTTTTGGGGGAGGAGGGGGAGAACGACCGTCGGAACACCGGAACCCCACCAAATCTTGCATGTGGGCCTATGGTATGTGTCAAAGTGTGATGCAAGGTGTAATTGTGCAAAAGTAGCTCCCCTAAACCCTAGACCCTAGCCCTAACCCTACGCCGAACCCTAACCAGTAGATCAGGCACACCCTCGATCGTGTGATAATGGCTCAAGCTGGGGGTGTATGTGCCAAAGGGTCCCAATCTTGGTTGTCCATTTGTATATGTCCTAAACAAACCTAAAAGAATGAAAATTTACATTGGTGCACCCTCGCGCGGAGAAATCTAGGGGGGTAGACCCGCCGGGGCACACGTTCCGCTGTTTTGGGGGGAGGAGGGGGAGAACGACCGCCGGAACACCGGAACCCCACCAAATCTTGCATGTGGGCCTATGATATGTGTCAAAGTGTGATGCAATGTGTAATTGTGCAAAAGTAGCTCCCCTAAACCCTAGACCCTAGCCCTAACCCTATGCCGAACCCTAACCAGTAGATCAGGCACACCCTCGATCGTGTGATAATGGCTCGAGCTGCGGGTGTATGTGCCAAAGGGTCCCAATCTTGGTTCTACATGTGTATATGTCCTTAACAAACCTAAAATAATGAAAATGCACATTGGTGCACCCTCGCGCGGAGAAACCTAGGGGGTAGACCCATCGGGGCACACGTTCTGCTGTTTTGGGGGGAGGAGGGGGAGAACGACCGCCGGAACACCGGAACCCCACCAAATCTTGCATGTGGGCCTATGCTATGTGTCAAAGTGTGGTGCAAGGTGTAATTGTGCAAAAGTAGCTCCCCTAAACCCTAGACCCTAGCCCTAACCCTACGCCAAACCCTAACCAGTAGATCAGGCACACCCTCGATCGTGTGATAATAGCTCGAGCTGCGGGTGTATGTGCCAAAGGGTCCCAATCTTGGTTCTCCATGTGTATATGTCCTAAACAAACCTAAAAGAATGAAAATGTACATTGGTGCACCCTCGCGCGGACAAAGCTAGGGGGTAGACCCGCCGGGGCACACGTTCCGCTGTTTTGGGGGGAGGAGGGGGAGAACGACCGCCGAAACACCGGAACCCCACCAAATCTTGCATGTGGGCCTATGCTATGTGTCAACGTGTGGTGCAAGGTGTAATTGTGCAAAAGTAGCTCCCCTAAACCCTAGACCCTATCCCTAACCCGGCCTACGCCGAACCCTAACCAGTAGATCAGGCACACCCTCGCGATCGTGTGATAATGGCTCGAGCTGCGGGTGTATGTGCCAAAGGGTCCCAATCTTGGTTCTCCATGTGTATATGTCCTAAACAAACCTAAAAGAATGAAAATGTACATTGGTGCACCCTCGCGCGTAGAAATCTAGGGGGGTAGACCCACCGGGGCACACGTTCCGTTGTTTTGGGGGAGGAGGGGGAGAACGACCGCCGGAACACCGGAACCCCACCAGATCTTGCATGTGGGCCTATGCTATGTGTCAAAGTGTGGTGCAAGGTGTAATAGTGCAAAAGTAGCTCCCCTAAACCCTAGACCCTAACCCTAACCCTACGTCGAACCCTAACCAGTAGATCAGGCACACCCTCGATTGTGTGATAATGGCTCGAGCTGCGGGTGTATGTGCCAAAGGGTCCCAATCTTGGTTGTCCATGTGTATATGTCCTAAAAAAACCTAAAAGAATTAAAATGTACATTGGTGCACCCTCGCGCGGCGAAATCTAGGGGGTAGACACGCCGGGGCACACGTTCCGCTGTTTTGGGGGGGAGGAGGGGGAGAACGACCGACGGAACACCGGAACCCCACCAAATCTTGCATGTGGGCCTATGATATGTGTCAAAGTGTGATGCAAGGTGTAATTGTGCAAAAGTAGCTCCCATAAACCCTAGAACCTAGCCCTAACCCTACGCCGAACCCTAACCAGTAGATCAGGCACACCCTCGATCGTGTGATAATGGCTCAAGCTGCGGGTGTATGTGCCAAAGGGTCCCAATCTTGGTTCTCCATGTGTATATGTCCTAAACAAACCTAAAAGAATGAAAATGTACATTGGTGCACCCTCGCGCGGAGAAATCTAGGGGGTAGACCCGCCGAGGCACACGTTCCGCTGTTTTGGGGGGAGGAGGGGGAGAACGACCGCCGGAACACCGAAACCCCACCAAATCTTGCATGTGGGCCTATGCTATGTGTAAAATTGTGGTGCAAGGTGTAATGGTGCAAAAGTAGCTCCTCTAAACCCTAGACCCTACCCCTAACCCTACGCCGAACCCTAACCAGTAGATCAAGGCACACCCTCGATCGTGTGATAATGGCTCGAGCTGCGGGTGTATGTGCCAAAGGGTCCCAATCTTGGTTCACCATGTGTATATGTCCTAAACAAACCTAAAAGAATGAAAAGGTACATTGCTGCACCCTCGCGCGGAGATATCTAGGGGGGTAGACCCGCCGGGGCACCCGTTCCGCTGTTTTGGGGGAGGAGGGGGAGAACGACCGCCGGAACACCGGAACCCCACCAAATCTTGCATGTGGGCCTATGCTATGTGTCAAAGTGTGATGCAAGGTGTAATTGTGCAAAAGTAGCTCCCCTAAACCCTAGACCCTAGCCCTAACCCTACACCGAACCCTAACCAGTAGATCAGGCACAGCCTCGATCGTGTGATAATGGCTCGAGCTGTGGGTGTATGTGCCAAAGGGTCCCAATCTTGGTTCTCCATGTGTATATGTCCTGAACAAACCTAAAAGAATGAAAAGGTACATTGGTGCACCCTCGCGCGGAGAAATCTAGGGGGGTAGACCCGCCGGGGCACACGTTCCGCTGTTTTGGGGGAGGAGGGGGTGAACGACCGCCGGAACACCGGAACCCCACCAAATCTTGCATGTGGGCCTATGGTATGTGTCAAAGTGTGATTCAAGGTGTAATTGTGCAAAAGTAGCTCCCCTAAACCCTAGACCCTAGCCCTAACCCTACGTCGAACCCTAACCAGTAGATCAGGCACACCCTCGATCGTGTGATAATGGCTCGAGCTGGGGGTGAATGTGCCAAAGGGTCCCAATATTGGTTCTCCATGTGCATATGTCCTAAACAAACCTAAAAGAATGAAAATCTACATTGGTGCACCCTCGCGCGGAGAATTCTAGGGGGGTAGACCCGCCGGGGCACACGTTCCGCTGTTTTGGCGGGAGGAGGGGGAGAACGACCGCCCGAACACCGGAACCCCACCAAATCTTGCATGTGGGCCTATGATATGTGTCAAAGTGTGATGCAAGGTGTAATTGTGCAAAAGTAGCTCCCCTAAACCCTAGACCCTAGCCCTAACCCTACGCCCAATCCTAACCAGTAAATCAGGCACACCCTCGATCGTGTGATAATGGCTCGAGCTGCGAGTGTATGTGCCAAAGGGTCCCAATCTTGGTTCTCCATGTGTATATGTCCTAAACAAACCTAAAAGAATGAAAAGGTACATTGGTTCACCCTCGCGCAAAGAAATCTAGGGGGTAGACCCGCCGGGGCACACGTTCCGCTGTTTTGGGGGGAGGAGGGGGAGAACGACCACCGGAACACCGGAACCCCACCAAATCTTGCATGTGGGCCTATTCTATGTGTAAAAGTGTGGTGCAAGGTGTAATGGTGCAAAAGTAGCTCCCCTAAACCCTAGACCGTAGCCCTAACCCTACGCCGAACCCTAACCAGTAGATCAGGCACACCCTCGATCGTGTGATAATGGCTCGAGCTGCGGGTGTATGTGCCAAAGGGTCCCAATCTTGGTTGTCCATGTGTATATGTCCTAAAAAAACCTAAAAGAATTCAAATGTACATTGGTGCACCCTCGCGCGGAGATATCTAGGGGGTAGACCCGCCGGGGCACACGTTCGTTGTTTTGGGGGAGGAGGGGAGAACGACCGCCGGAACACCGGAACCCCACCAAATCTTGCATGTGGGCCTATGATATGTGTCAAAGTGTGATGCAAGGTGTAATTGTGCAAAAGTTGCTCCCCTAAACCCTAGACCCTAGCCCTAACCCTACGCCGAACCCTAACCAGTAGATCAGGCACACCCTCGATCGTGTGATAATGGCTCGAGCTGCGGGTGTATGTGCCAAAGGGTCCCAATCTTGGTTCTCCATGTGTATATGTCCTGAACAAACCTAAAAGAATGAAAAGGTACATTGCTGCACCCTCGCGGAGATATCTAGGGGGTAGACCCGCTGGGGCACACGTTCCGCTGTTTTGGGGGGAGGAGGGGGAGAACGACCGCCGGAACACCGGAACCCCACCAAATCTTGCATGTGGGCCTATGATATGTGTCAAAGTGTGATGCAAGGTGTAATTGTGCAAAAGTAGCTCCCCTAAACCCTAGACCCTAGCCCTAACCCTACGCTCGAACCCTAACCGAGATCAGGCAAACCCTCGATCGTGTGATAATCGCTCGAGTTGCGGGTGTATGTGCCAAAGGGTCCCAATCTTGGTTCTCCATGTGTATATGTCCTAAACAAACCTAAAAGAATGAAAAGGTACATTGGTGCACCCTCGCGCGGAGAAATCTAGGGGGTAGACCCGCCGGGGCACACGTTCCGCTGTTTTGGGGGGAGGAGTGGGAGAACGACCGCCGGAACACCGGAACCCCACCAAATCTTGCATGTGGGCCTATGATATGTGTCAAAGTGTGGTGCAAGGTGTAATGGTGCAAAAGTAGCTCCCCTAAACCCTAGACCCTAGCCCTAACCCTACGCCGAACCCTAACCAGTAGATCAGGCACACCCTCGATCGTGTGATAATGGCTCGAGCTGCGGGTGTATGTGCCAAAGGGTCCCAATCTTGGTTCTCCATGTGTATATGTCCTAAACAAACCTAAAAGAATGAAAATCTACATTGGTGCACCCTCGCGCGGAGATATCTAGGGGGGTAGACCCGCCGGGGCACACGTTCCGCTGTTTTGGGGGAGGAGGGGGAGAACCACCGCCGGAACACCGGAACCCCACCAAATCTTGCATGTGGGCCTATGCTATGTGTCAAAGTGTGATGCAAGGTGTAATTGTGCAAAAGTAGCTCCCCTAAACCCTAGACCCTAGCCCTAACCCTACGCCGAACCCTAACCAGTAGATCAGGCACACCCTCGATAGTGTGATAATGGCTCGAGCTGCGGGTGTATGTGCCAAAGGGTCCCAATCTTGGTTCTCCATGTGTATATGTCCTAAACAAACCTAAAAGAATGAAAAGGTACATTGGTGCACCCTCGCGCGGAGATATCTAGGGGTAGACCCGGCAAGGCACTGCGTTCAAGCTATTTTGGGGGAGGAGTGGGAGAACGACCGCGTGAACACCGTAACCCCACCAAATCTTGCATGTGGGCCTATGCTATGTGTAAAAGTGTGGTGCAAGGTGTAATGGTGCAAAAGTAGCTCCTCTAAACCCTAGACCCTACCCCTAACCCTACGCCGAACCCTAACCAGTAGATCAAGGCACACCCTCGATCGTGTGATAATGGCTCGAGCTGCGGGTGTATGTGCCAAAGGGTCCCAATCTTGATTCTCCATGTGTATATGTACTAAACAAACCTAAAAGAATGAAAAGGTACATTGCTGCACCCTCGCGCGGAGATATCTAGGGGGGTATACCCCCCGGGCCACACGTACGGAGGTTTTGGGGGAGGAGGGGGAGAACGACCGCCGGAACACCGGAACCCCACCAAATCTTGCATGTGGGCCTATGCTATGTGTCAAAGTGTGATGCAAGGTGTAATTGTGCAAAAGTAGCTCCCCTAAACCCTAGACCCTAGCCCTAACCCTACGCCCAATCCTAACCAGTAGATCAGGCACACCCTCGATCGTGTGATAATGGCTCGAGCTGCGAGTGTATGTGCCAAAGGGTCCCAATCTTGGTTCTCCATGTGTATATGTCCTAAACAAACCTAAAAGAATGAAAAGGTACATTGGTTCACCCTCGCGCAAAGAAATCTAGGGGGTAGACCCGCCAGGAACTGCGTTCCGCTGTTTTGGGGGGAGGAGGGGGAGAACGACCGCCGGAACACCGGAACCCCACCAAATCTTGCATGTGGGCCTATTCTATGTGTAAAAGTGTGGTGCAAGGTGTAATGGTGCAAAAGTAGCTCCCCTAAACCCTAGACCCTAGCCCTAACCCTACGCCGAACCCTAACCAGTAGATCAGGCACACCCTCGATCGTGTGATAATGGCTCGAGCTGCGGGTGTATGTGCCAAAGGGTCCCAATCTTGGTTGTCCATGTGTATATGTCCTAAAAAAACCTAAAAGAATTCAAATGTACATTGGTGCACCCTCGCGCGGCGAAATCTAGGGGGTAGACCCGCAGGGG
This sequence comes from Lolium perenne, assembly GCF_019359855.2. Classification (NCBI taxonomy): domain Eukaryota; kingdom Viridiplantae; phylum Streptophyta; class Magnoliopsida; order Poales; family Poaceae; genus Lolium; species Lolium perenne. Next base: position 134,934,242 of record NC_067245.2, read on the forward strand.
CACACGTTCCGCTGTTTTGGGGGGAGGAGGGGGAGAACGACCGCCGGAACACCGGAACCCCACCAAATCTTGCATGTGGGCCTATGATATGTGTCAAAGTGTGATGCAAGGTGTAATTGTGCAAAAGTAGCTCCCCTAAACCCTAGACCCTAGCCCTAACCCTACGCCGAACCCTAACCAGTAGATCAGGCACACCCTCGATCGTGTGATAATGGCTCGAGCTGCGGGTGTATGTGCCAAAGGGTCCCAATCTTGGTTCTCCATGTGTATATGTCCTGACCAAACCTAAAAGAATGAAAAGGTACATTCCTGCACCCTCGCGCGGAGATATCTAGGGGGTAGACCCGCCGGGGCACACGTTCCGCTGTTTTGGGGGGAGGAGGGGGAGAACGACCGCCGGAACACCGGAACCCCACCAAATCTTGCATGTGGGCCTATGATATGTGTCAAAGTGTGATGCAAGGTGTAATTGTGCAAAAGTAGCTCCCCTAAACCCTAGACCCTAGCCCTAACCCTACGCCGAACCCTAACCAGTAGATCAGGCAAACCCTCGATCGTGTGATAATCGCTCGAGTTGCGGGTGTATGTGCCAAAGGGTCCCAATCTTGGTTCTCCATGTGTATATGTCCTAAACAAACCTAAAAGAATGAAAAGGTACATTGGTGCACCCTCGCGCGGAGAAATCTAGGGGGTAGACCCGCCGGGGCACACGTTCCGCTGTTTTGGGGGGAGGAGTGGGAGAACGACCGCCGGAACACCGAAACCCCACCAAATCTTGCATGTGGGCCTATGATATGTGTCAAAGTGTGGTGCAAGGTGTAATGGTGCAAAAGTAGCTCCCCTAAACCCTAGACCCTAGCCCTAACCCTACGCCGAACCCTAACCAGTAGATCAGGCACACCCTCGATCGTGTGATAATGGCTCGAGCTGCGGGTGTATGTGCCAAAGGGTCCCAATCTTGGTTCTCCATGTGTATATGTCCTAAACAAACCTAAAAGAATGAAAATCTACATTGGTGCACCCTCGCGCGGAGATATCTAGGGGGGTAGACCCGCCGGGGCACACGTTCCGCTGTTTTGGGGGAGGAGGGGGAGAACGACCGCCGGAACACCGGAACCCCACCAAATCTTGCATGTGGGCCTATGCTATGTGTCAAAGTGTGATGCAAGGTGTAATTGTGCAAAAGTAGCTCCCCTAAACCCTAGACCCTAGCCCTAACCCTACGCCGAACCCTAACCAGTAGATCAGGCACACCCTCGATCGTGTGATAATGGCTCGAGCTGCGGGTGTATGTGCCAAAGGGTCCCAATCTTGGTTCTCCATGTGTATATGTCCTAAACAAACCTAAAAGAATGAAAAGGTACATTGGTGCACCCTCGCGCGGAGAAATCTAGGGGGTAGACCCGCCGGGGCACACGTTCCGCTATTTTGGGGGGAGGAGTGGGAGAACGACCGCCGGAACACCGGAACCCCACCAAATCTTGCATGTGGGCCTATGCTATGTGTAAAAGTGTGGTGCAAGGTGTAATGGTGCAAAAGTAGCTCCTCTAAACCCTAGACCCTACCCCTAACCCTACGCCGAACCCTAACCAGTAGATCAAGGCACACCCTCGATCGTGTGATAATGGCTCGAGCTGCGGGTGTATGTGCCAAAGGGTCCTAATCTTGATTCTCCATGTGTATATGTACTAAACAAACCTAAAAGAATGAAAAGGTACATTGCTGCACCCTCGCGAGGAGATATCTAGGGGGGTAGACCCGCCGGGGCACACGTTCCGCTGTTTTGGGGGTGGAGGGGGAGAACGACCGCCGGAACACCGGAACCCCACCAAATCTTGCATGTGGGCCTATGCTATGTGTCAAAGTGTGATGCAAGGTGTAATTGTGCAAAAGTAGCTCCCCTAAACCCTAGACCCTAGCCCTAACCCTACGCCGAATCGTAACCAGTAGATCGGCACACCCTCGATCGTGTGATAATGGCTCGAGCTGCGGGTGTATGTGCCAAAGGGTCCCAATCTTGGTTCTCCATGTGTATATGTCCTAAACAAACCTAAAAGAATGAAAAGGTACATTGGTGCACCCTCGCGCGGAGAAATCTAGGGGGTAGACCCGCCGGGGCACACGTTCCGCTGTTTTGGGGGGAGGAGTGGGAGAACGACCGCCGGAACACCGGAACCCCACCAAATCTTGCATGTGGGCCTATGATATGTGTCAAAGTGTGGTGCAAGGTGTAATGGTGCAAAAGTAGCTCCCCTAAACCCTAGACCCTAGCCCTAACCCTACGCCGAACCCTAACCAGTAGATCAGGCACACCCTCGATCGTGTGATAATGGCTCGAGCTGCGGGTGTATGTGCCAAAGGGTCCCAATCTTGGTTCTCCATGTGTATATGTCCTAAACAAACCTAAAAGAATGAAAATCTACATTGGTGCACCTTCGCGGAGATATCTAGGGGTAGACTCGCCGGGGCACACGTTCCGCCGTTTTGGGGGAGGAGGGGGAGAACGACCGCCGAACACCGAACCCCACCAAATCTTGCATGTGGGCCTATGCTATGTGTCAAAGTGTGATGCAAGGTGTAATTGTGAAAAAGTAGCTCCACTAAACCCTAGACCCTACCCCTAACCCTACGCCTCGAACCCTAACCAAGAGATCGTGCACACCCTCGATCGTGTGATAATGGCTCGAGCTGCGGGTGTATGTGCCAAAGGGTCCCAATCTTGGTTCTCCATGTGTATATGTCCTAAACAAACCTAAAAGAATGAAAAGGTACATTGGTGCACCCTCGCGCGGAGATATCTAGGGGGTAGACCCGCCGGGGCACACGTTCCGCTGTTTTGGGGGAGGAGGGGGAGAACGACCGCCGGAACACCGGAACCCCACCAAATCTTGCATGTGGGCCTATGCTATGTGTAAAAGTGTGGTGCAAGGTGTAATGGTGCAAAAGTAGCTCCTCTAAACCCTAGACCCTACCCCTAACCCTACGCCGAACCCTAACCAGTAGATCAAGGCACACCCTCGATCGTGTGATAATGGCTCGAGCTGCGGGTGTATGTGCCAAAGGGTCCCAATCTTGATTCTCCATGTGTATATGTACTAAACAAACCTAAAAGAATGAAAAGGTACATTGCTGCACCCTCGCGGAGATATCTAGGGGGTAGACCCGCCGGGGCACACGTTCATTGTTTTGGGGGAGGAGGGGAGAACGACCGCCGGAACACCGAACCCCACCAAATCTTGCATGTGGGCCTATGCTATGTGTCAAAGTGTGATGCAAGGTGTAATTGTGCAAAAGTAGCTCCCCTAAACCCTAGACCCTAGCCCTAACCCTACGCCGAATCGTAACCAGTAGATCGGCACACCCTCGATCGTGTGATAATGGCTCGAGCTGCGGGTGTATGTGCCAAAGGGTCCCAATCTTGGTTCTCCATGTGTATATGTCCTAAACAAACCTAAAAGAATGAAAAGGTACATTGGTGCACCCTCGCGCGGAGAAATCTAGGGGGGAAGACCGGCGGGGCACAACTTACGGTAGTTATGGGGGTGGAGTGGGAGAACGACCGCCGGAACACCGGAACCCCACCAAATCTTGCATGTGGGCCTATGCTATGTGTCAAAGTGTGGTGCAAGGTGTAATGGTGCAAAAGTAGCTCCCCTAAACCCTAGACCCTAGCCCTAACCCTACGCCGAATCGTAACCAGTAGATCGGCACACCCTCGATCGTGTGATAATGGCTCGAGCTGCGGGTGTATGTGCCAAAGGGTCCCAATCTTGGTTCTCCATGTGTATATGTCCTAAACAAACCTAAAAGAATGAAAAGGTACATTGGTGCACCCTCGCGCGGAGAAATCTAGGGGGTAGACCCGCCGGGGCACACGTTAAAGCTATTTTGGGGGAGGAGTGGGATAACGACCGCCTGAACACCGGAACCCCACCAAATCTTGCATGTGGGCCTATGCTATGTGTAAAAGTGTGGTGCAAGGTGTAATGGTGCAAAAGTAGCTCCTCTAAACCCTAGACCCTACCCCTAACCCTACGCCGAACCCTAACCAGTAGATCAAGGCACACCCTCGATCGTGTGATAATGGCTCGAGCTGCGGGTGTATGTGCCAAAGGGTCCTAATCTTGATTCTCCATGTGTATATGTACTAAACAAACCTAAAAGAATGAAAAGGTACATTGCTGCACCCTCGCGAGGAGATATCTAGGGGGGTAGACCCGCCGGGGCACACGTTCCGCTGTTTTGGGGGTGGAGGGGGAGAACGACCGCCGGAACACCGGAACCCCACCAAATCTTGCATGTGGGCCTATGCTATGTGTCAAAGTGTGATGCAAGGTGTAATTGTGCAAAAGTAGCTCCCCTAAACCCTAGACCCTAGCCCTAACCCTACGCCGAATCGTAACCAGTAGATCGGCACACCCTCGATCGTGTGATAATGGCTCGAGCTGCGGGTGTATGTGCCAAAGGGTCCCAATCTTGGTTCTCCATGTGTATATGTCCTAAACAAACCTAAAAGAATGAAAAGGTACATTGGTGCACCCTCGCGCGGAGAAATCTAGGGGGTAGACCAGCCACGGCACACGTTCCGCCGTGTTTTGGGGGTGGAGTGGGAGAACGACCGCCGGAACACCGGAACCCCACCAAATCTTGCATGTGGGCCTATGATATGTGTCAAAGTGTGGTGCAAGGTGTAATGGTGCAAAAGTAGCTCCCCTAAACCCTAGACCCTAGCCCTAACCCTACGCCGAACCCTAACCAGTAGATCGGCACACCCTCGATCGTGTGATAATGGCTCGAGCTGCGGGTGTATGTGCCAAAGGGTCCCAATCTTGGTTCTCCATGTGTATATGTCCTAAACAAACCTAAAAGAATGAAAATCTACATTGGTGCACCTTCGCGCGGAGATATCTAGGGGGTAGACCCGCCGGGGCACACGTTCCGCTGTTTTGGGGGAGGAGGGGGAGAACGACCGCCGGAACACCGGAACCCCACCAAATCTTGCATGTGGGCCTATGCTATGTGTCAAAGTGTGATGCAAGGTGTAATTGTGAAAAAGTAGCTCCCCTAAACCCTAGACCCTAGCCCTAACCCTACGCCGAACCCTAACCAGTAGATCAGGCACACCCTCGATCGTGTGATAATGGCTCGAGCTGCGGGTGTATGTGCCAAAGGGTCCCAATCTTGGTTCTCCATGTGTATATGTCCTAAACAAACCTAAAAGAATGAAAAGGTACATTGGTGCACCCTCGCGCGGAGAAATCTAGGGGGTAGACCCGCCGGGGCACACGTTAAAGCTATTTTGGGGGGAGGAGTGGGAGAACGACCGCCGGAACACCGGAACCCCACCAAATCTTGCATGTGGGCCTATGCTATGTGTAAAAGTGTGGTGCAAGGTGTAATGGTGCAAAAGTAGCTCCTCTAAACCCTAGACCCTACCCCTAACCCTACGCCGAACCCTAACCAGTAGATCAAGGCACACCCTCGATCGTGTGATAATGGCTCGAGCTGCGGGTGTATGTGCCAAAGGGTCCCAATCTTGATTCTCCATGTGTATATGTACTAAACAAACCTAAAAGAATGAAAAGGTACATTGCTGCACCCTCGCGCGGAGATATCTAGGGGGTAGACCCGCCGGGGCACACGTTCCGCTGTTTTGGGGGGAGGAGGGGGAGAACGACCGCCGGAACACCGGAACCCCACCAAATCTTGCATGTGGGCCTATGCTATGTGTCAAAGTGTGATGCAAGGTGTAATTGTGCAAAAGTAGCTCCCCTAAACCCTAGACCCTAGCCCTAACCCTACGCCGAATCGTAACCAGTAGATCGGCACACCCTCGATCGTGTGATAATGGCTCGAGCTGCGGGTGTATGTGCCAAAGGGTCCCAATCTTGGTTCTCCATGTGTATATGTCCTAAACAAACCTAAAAGAATGAAAAGGTACATTGGTGCACCCTCGCGCGGAGAAATCTAGGGGGTAGACCCGCCGGGGCACACGTTCCGCTGTTTTGGGGCGAGGAGTGGGAGAACGACCGCCGGAACACCGGAACCCCACCAAATCTTGCATGTGGGCCTATGCTATGTGTCAAAGTGTGGTGCAAGGTGTAATGGTGCAAAAGTAGCTCCCCTAAACCCTAGACCCTAGCCCTAACCCTACGCCGAATCGTAACCAGTAGATCGGCACACCCTCGATCGTGTGATAATGGCTCGAGCTGCGGGTGTATGTGCCAAAGGGTCCCAATCTTGGTTCTCCATGTGTATATGTCCTAAACAAACCTAAAAGAATGAAAAGGTACATTGGTGCACCCTCGCGCGGAGAAATCTAGGGGGTAGACCCGCCGGGGCACACGTTCCGCTGTTTTGGGGGGAGGAGTGGGAGAACGACCGCCGGAACACCGGAACCCCACCAAATCTTGCATGTGGGCCTATGCTATGTGTCAAAGTGTGGTGCAAGGTGTAATGGTGCAAAAGTAGCTCCCCTAAACCCTAGACCCTAGCCCTAACCGTACGCCAAACCCTAACCAGTAGATCAGGCACACCCTCGATCGTGTGATAATGGCTCGAGCTGCGGGTGTATGTGCCAAAGGGTCCCAATCTTGGTTCTCCATGTGTATATGTCCTGAACAAACCTAAAAGAATGAAAAGGTACATTACTGCACCCTCGCGCGGAGATATCTAGGGGGGTAGACCCGCCGGGGCACACGTTCCTCTGTTTTGGGGGGAGGAGGGGGAGAACGGCCGCCGGAACACCGGAACCCCACCAAATCTTGCATGTGGGCCTATGATATGTGTCAAAGTGTGATGCAAGGAGTAATTGTGCAAAAGCAGCTCCCCTAAACCCTAGACCCTAGCCCTAACCCTACGCCGAACCCTAACCAGTAGATCAGGCACACCCTCGATCGTGTGATAATGGCTCGAGCTGCGGGTGTATGTGCCAAATGGTCCCAATCTTGGTTCTCCATGTGTATATGTCCTAAACAAACCTAAAAGAATGAAAAGGTACATTGCTGCACCCTCGCGCGGAGATATCTAGGGGGCTAGACCCGCCGGGGCACACGTTCCGCTGTTTTGGGGGAGGAGGGGGAGAGCGACCGCCGGAACACCGGAACCCCACCAAATCTTGCATGTGGGCCTATGCTATGTGTCAAAGTGTGATGCAAGGTGTAATTGTGCAAAAGTAGCTCCCCTAAACCCTAGACCCTAGCCCTAACCCTACGCCGAATCGTAACCAGTAGATCGGCACACCCTCGATCGTGTGATAATGGCTCGAGCTGCGGGTGTATGTGCCAAAGGGTCCCAATCTTGGTTCTCCATGTGTATATGTCCTAAACAAACCTAAAAGAATGAAAAGGTACATTGGTGCACCCTCGCGCGGAGAAATCTAGGGGGTACTCCCCCCCGGGCACACCTTACCTATGTTTTGGGGGAGGAGTGGGAGAACGACCGCCGGAACACCGGAACCCCACCAAATCTTGCATGTGGGCCTATGCTATGTGTCAAAGTGTGGTGCAAGGTGTAATGGTGCAAAAGTAGCTCCCCTAAACCCTAGACCCTAGCCCTAACCCTACGCCGAATCGTAACCAGTAGATCGGCACACCCTCGATCGTGTGATAATGGCTCGAGCTGCGGGTGTATGTGCCAAAGGGTCCCAATCTTGGTTCTCCATGTGTATATGTCCTGAACAAACCTAAAAGAATGAAAAGGTACATTGCTGCACCCTCGCGCGGAGATATCTAGGGGGGTAGACCCGCCGGGGCACACGTTCCGCTGTTTTGGGGGAGGAGGGGGAGAACGACCGCCGGAACACCGGAACCCCACCAAATCTTGCATGTGGGCCTATGATATGTGTCAAAGTGTGATGCAAGGAGTAATTGTGCAAAAGCAGCTCCCCTAAACCCTAGACCCTAGCCCTAACCCTACGCCGAATCCTAACCAGTAGATCAGGCACACCCTCGATCGTGTGATAATGGCTCGAGCTGCGGGTGTATGTGCCAAATGGTCCCAATCTTGGTTCTCCATGTGTATATGTCCTGAACAAACCTAAAAGAATGAAAAGGTACATTGCTGCACCCTCGCGCGGAGATATCTAGGGGGTAGACCCGCCGGGGCACACGTTCCGCTGTTTTGGGGGAGGAGGGGAGAACGACCGCCGGAACACCGGAACCCCACCAAATCTTGCATGTGGGCCTATGATATGTGTCAAAGTGTGATGCAAGGTGTAATTGTGCAAAAGTAGCTCCCCTAAACCCTAGACCCTAGCCCTAACCCTACGCCTAACCCTAACCAAAGATCGTGCACACCCTCGATCGTGTGATAATGGCTCGAGCTGTGGTGTATGTGCCAAAGGGTCCCAATCTTGGTTCTCCATGTGTATATGTCCTAAACAAACCTAAAAGAATGAAAATCTACATTGGTGCACCCTCGCGCGGAGATATCTAGGGGTAGACCCGCCGGGCACACGTTCATTGTTTTGGGGGAGGAGGGGGAGAACGACCGCCGGAACACCGGAACCCCACCAAATCTTGCATGTGGGCCTATGCTATGTGTCAAAGTGTGATGCAAGGTGTAATTGTGCAAAAGTAGCTCCCCTAAACCCTAGACCCTAGCCCTAACCCTACGCCGAACCCTAACCAGTAGATCAGGCACACCCTCGATCGTGTGATAATGGCTCGAGCTGCGGGTGTATGTGCCAAAGGGTCCCAATCTTGGTTCTCCATGTGTATATGTCCTAAACAAACCTAAAAGAATGAAAAGGTACATTGGTGCACCCTCGCGGAGAAATCTAGGGGGTAGACCCGCCGGGGCACACGTTCATTGTTTTGGGGGGAGGAGTGGGAGAACGACCGCCGAACACCGGAACCCCACCAAATCTTGCATGTGGGCCTATGCTATGTGTCAAAGTGTGGTGCAAGGTGTAATGGTGCAAAAGTAGCTCCCCTAAACCCTAGACCCTAGCCCTAACCGTACGCCGAACCCTAACCAGTAGATCAGGCACACCCTCGATCGTGTGATAATGGCTCGAGCTGCGGGTGTATGTGCCAAAGGGTCCCAATCTTGGTTCTCCATGTGTATATGTCCTGAACAAACCTAAAAGAATGAAAAGGTACATTGCTGCACCCTCGCGCGGAGATATCTAGGGGGTAGACCCGCCGGGGCACACGTTCCGCTGTTTTGGGGGGAGGAGGGGGAGAACGACCGCCGGAACACCGGAACCCCACCAAATCTTGCATGTGGGCCTATGATATGTGTCAAAGTGTGATGCAAGGAGTAATTGTGCAAAAGCAGCTCCCCTAAACCCTAGACCCTAGCCCTAACCCTACGCCGAACCCTAACCAGTAGATCAGGCACACCCTCGATCGTGTGATAATGGCTCGAGCTGCGGGTGTATGTGCCAAATGGTCCCAATCTTGGTTCTCCATGTGTATATGTCCTGAACAAACCTAAAAGAATGAAAAGGTACATTGCTGCACCCTCGCGCGGAGATATCTAGGGGGTAGACCAGCAGGGGCACACGTTCACATTGTTTTGGGGGGAGGAGGGGAGAACGACCGCCGGAACACCGGAACCCCACCAAATCTTGCATGTGGGCCTATGATATGTGTCAAAGTGTGATGCAAGGTGTAATTGTGCAAAAGTAGCTCCCCTAAACCCTAGACCCTAGCCCTAACCCTACGCCGAACCCTAACCAGTAGATCAGGCACACCCTCGATCGTGTGATAATGGCTCGAGCTGCGGGTGTATGTGCCAAAGGGTCCCAATCTTGGTTCTCCATGTGTATATGTCCTAAACAAACCTAAAAGAATGAAAATCTACATTGGTGCACCCTCGCGCGGAGATATCTAGGGGTAGACCCGTGGGCACTGCGTTAAATTGTTTTGGGGGAGGAGGGGGAGAACGACCGCCGGAACACCGGAACCCCACCAAATCTTGCATGTGGGCCTATGCTATGTGTCAAAGTGTGATGCAAGGTGTAATTGTGCAAAAGTAGCTCCCCTAAACCCTAGACCCTAGCCCTAACCCTACGCCGAACCCTAACCAGTAGATCAGGCACACCCTCGATCGTGTGATAATGGCTCGAGCTGCGGGTGTATGTGCCAAAGGGTCCCAATCTTGGTTCTCCATGTGTATATGTCCTAAACAAACCTAAAAGAATGAAAAGGTACATTGGTGCACCCTCGCACGGAGAAATCTAGGGGGTAGACCACGCCGGGCACACGTTAAAGCTATTTTGGGGGGAGGAGTGGGAGAACGACCGCCGGAACACCGGAACCCCACCAAATCTTGCATGTGGGCCTATGCTATGTGTAAAAGTGTGGTGCAAGGTGTAATGGTTCAAAAGTAGCTCCTCTAAACCCTAGACCCTACCCCTAACCCTACGCCGAACCCTAACCAGTAGATCAAGGCACACCCTCGATCGTGTGATAATGGCTCGAGCTGCGGGTGTATGTGCCAAAGGGCCCCAATCTTAATTCTCCATGTGTATATGTACTAAACAAACCTAAAAGAATGAAAAGGTACATTGCTGCACCCTCGCGCGGAGATATCTAGGGGGCTAGACCCGCCGGGGCACACGTTCCGCTGTTTTGGGGGAGGAGGGGGAGAGCGACCGCCGGAACACCGGAACCCCACCAAATCTTGCATGTGGGCCTATGCTATGTGTCAAAGTGTGATGCAAGGTGTAATTGTGCAAAAGTAGCTCCCCTAAACCCTAGACCCTAGCCCTAACCCTACGCCGAATCGTAACCAGTAGATCGGCACACCCTCGATCGTGTGATAATGGCTCGAGCTGCGGGTGTATGTGCCAAAGGGTCCCAATCTTGGTTCTCCATGTGTATATGTCCTAAACAAACCTAAAAGAATGAAAAGGTACATTGGTGCACCCTCGCGCGGAGAAATCTAGGGGGTAGACCCGCCGGGGCACACGTTCCGCTGTTTTGGGGGGAGGAGTGGGAGAACGACCGCCGGAACACCGGAACCCCACCAAATCTTGCATGTGGGCCTATGCTATGTGTCAAAGTGTGGTGCAAGGTGTAATGGTGCAAAAGTAGCTCCCCTAAACCCTAGACCCTAGCCCTAACCGTACGCCGAACCCTAACCAGTAGATCAGGCACACCCTCGATCGTGTGATAATGGCTCGAGCTGCGGGTGTATGTGCCAAAGGGTCCCAATCTTGGTTCTCCATGTGTATATGTCCTGAACAAACCTAAAAGAATGAAAAGGTACATTGCTGCACCCTCGCGCGGAGATATCTAGGGGGGTAGACCCGCCGGGGCACACGTTCATTGTTTTGGGGGGAGGAGGGGAGAACGACCGCCGGAACACCGGAACCCCACCAAATCTTGCATGTGGGCCTATGATATGTGTCAAAGTGTGATGCAAGGAGTAATTGTGCAAAAGCAGCTCCCCTAAACCCTAGACCCTAGCCCTAACCCTACGCCGAACCCTAACCAGTAGATCAGGCACACCCTCGATCGTGTGATAATGGCTCGAGCTGCGGGTGTATGTGCCAAATGGTCCCAATCTTGGTTCTCCATGTGTATATGTCCTGAACAAACCTAAAAGAATGAAAAGGTACATTGCTGCACCCTCGCGCGGAGATATCTAGGGGGTAGACCCGCCGGGGCACACGTTCCGCTGTTTTGGGGGGAGGAGGGGGAGAACGACCGCCGGAACACCGGAACCCCACCAAATCTTGCATGTGGGCCTATGATATGTGTCAAAGTGTGATGCAAGGTGTAATTGTGCAAAAGTAGCTCCCCTAAACCCTAGACCCTAGCCCTAACCCTACGCCGAACCCTAACCAGTAGATCAGGCACACCCTCGATCGTGTGATAATGGCTCGAGCTGCGGGTGTATGTGCCAAATGGTCCCAATCTTGGTTCTCCATGTGTATATGTCCTAAACAAACCTAAAAGAATGAAAAGGTACATTGCTGCACCCTCGCGCGGAGATATCTAGGGGGGAATACCCGCCGGGCCCAACCTACCGATTTTTTGGGGGAGGAGGGGGAGAACGACCGCCGGAACACCGGAACCCCACCAAATCTTGCATGTGGGCCTATGATATGTGTCAAAGTGTGGTGCAAGGTGTAATGGTGCAAAAGTAGCTCCCCTAAACCCTAGACCCTAGCCCTAACCCTACGCCGAACCCTAACCAGTAGATCAGGCACACCCTCGATCGTGTGATAATGGCTCGAGCTGCGGGTGTATGTGCCAAAGGGTCCCAATCTTGGTTCTCCATGTGTATATGTCCTAAACAAACCTAAAAGAATGAAAATCTACATTGGTGCACCCTCGCGCGGAGATATCTAGGGGGGTAGACCCGCCGGGGCACACGTTCCGCTGTTTTGGGGGAGGAGGGGGAGAACGACCGCCGGAACACCGGAACCCCACCAAATCTTGCATGTGGGCCTATGCTATGTGTCAAAGTGTGATGCAAGGTGTAATTGTGCAAAAGTAGCTCCCCTAAACCCTAGACCCTAGCCCTAACCCTACGCCGAACCCTAACCAGTAGATCAGGCACACCCTCGATCGTGTGATAATGGCTCGAGCTGCGGGTGTATGTGCCAAAGGGTCCCAATCTTGGTTCTCCATGTGTATATGTCCTAAACAAACCTAAAAGAATGAAAAGGTACATTGGTGCACCCTCGCGCGGAGAAATCTAGGGGGTAGACCCGCCGGGGCACACGTTCCGCTATTTTGGGGGGAGGAGTGGGAGAACGACCGCCGGAACACCGGAACCCCACCAAATCTTGCATGTGGGCCTATGCTATGTGTAAAAGTGTGGTGCAAGGTGTAATGGTGCAAAAGTAGCTCCTCTAAACCCTAGACCCTACCCCTAACCCTACGCCGAACCCTAACCAGTAGATCAAGGCACACCCTCGATCGTGTGATAATGGCTCGAGCTGCGGGTGTATGTGCCAAAGGGTCCCAATCTTGGTTCTCCATGTGTATATGTACTAAACAAACCTAAAAGAATGAAAAGGTACATTGCTGCACCCTCGCGGAGATATCTAGGGGTAGACCCATTTGGGGCACACGTTCATTGTTTTGGGAGGAGGGGGAGAACGACCGCCGGAACACCGGAACCCCACCAAATCTTGCATGTGGGCCTATGCTATGTGTCAAAGTGTGATGCAAGGTGTAATTGTGCAAAAGTAGCTCCCCTAAACCCTAGACCCTAGCCCTAACCCTACGCCGAACCGTAACCAGTAGATCGGCACACCCTCGATCGTGTTATAATGGCTCGAGCTGCGGGTGTATGTGCCAAAGGGTCCCAATCTTGGTTCTCCATGTGTATATGTCCTAAACAAACCTAAAAGAATGAAAAGGTACATTGGCGCACCCTCGCGCGGAGAAATCTAGGGGGTAGACCCGCCGGGGCACACGTTCCGCTGTTTTGGGGGGAGGAGTGGGAGAACGACCGCCGGAACACCGGAACCCCACCAAATCTTGCATGTGGGCCTATGCTATGTGTCAAAGTGTGGTGCAAGGTGTAATGGTGCAAAAGTAGCTCCCCTAAACCCTAGACCCTAGCCCTAACCGTACGCCGAACCCTAACTAGTAGATCAGGCACACCCTCGATTGTGTGATAATGGCTCGAGCTGCGGGTGTATGTGCCAAAGGGTCCCAATCTTGGTTCTCCATGTGTATATGTCCTGAACAAACCTAAAAGAATGAAAAGGTACATTGCTGCACCCTCACGCGGAGATATCTAGGGGGGTAGACCCGCCGGGGCACACGTTCCGCTGTTTTGGGGGGAGGAGGGGGAGAACGACCGCCGGAACACCGGAACCCCACCAAATCTTGCATGTGGGCCTATGATATGTGTCAAAGTGTGATGCAAGGAGTAATTGTGCAAAAGCAGCTCCCCTAAACCCTAGACCCTAGCCCTAACCCTACGCCGAACCCTAACCAGTAGATCAGGCACACCCTCGATCGTGTGATAATGGCTCGAGCTGCGGGTGTATGTGCCAAAGGGTCCCAATCTTGGTTCTCCATGTGTATATGTCCTAAACAAACCTAAAAGAATGAAAAGGTACATTGGTGCACCCTCGCGCGGAGAAATCTAGGGGGTAGACCCGCCGGGGCACACGTTCCGTTGTTTTGGGGGGAGGAGTGGGAGAACGACCGCCGGAACCCCGAAACCCCACCAAATCTTTCATGTGGGCCTATGCTATGTGTCAAAGTGTGGTGCAAGGTGTAATGGTGCAAAAGTAGCTCCCCTAAACCCTAGACCCTAGCCCTAACCCTACGCCGAACCCTAACCAGTAGATCAGGCACACCCTCGATCATGTGATAATGGCTCGAGCTGCGGGTGTATGTGCCAAAGGGTCCCAATCTTGGTTCTCCATGTGTATATGTCCTAAACAAACCTAAAAGAATGAAAATCTACATTGGTGCACCCTCGCGCGGAGATATCTAGGGGGGTAGACCCGCCGGGGCACACGTTCCGCTGTTTTGGGGGAGGAGGGGGAGAACGACCGCCGGAACACCGGAACCCCACCAAATCTTGCATGTGGGCCTATGATATGTGTCAAAGTGTGATGCAAGGAGTAATTGTGCAAAAGCAGCTCCCCTAAACCCTAGACCCTAGCCCTAACCGTACGCCGAACCCTAACCAGTAGATCAGGCACACCCTCGATCGTGTGATAATGGCTCGAGCTGCGGGTGTATGTGCCAAAGGGTCCCAATCTTGGTTCTCCATGTGTATATGTCCTAAACAAACCTAAAAGAATGAAAAGGTACATCGGTGCACCCTCGCGCGGAGAAATCTAGGGGGTAGACCCGCCGGGGCACACGTTCCGTTGTTTTGGGGGGAGGAGTGGGAGAACGACCGCCGGAACACCGGAACCCCACCAAATCTTGCATGTGGGCCTATGCTATGTGTCAAAGTGTGGTGCAAGGTGTAATGGTGCAAAAGTAGCTCCCCTAAACCCTAGACCCTAGCCCTAACCCTACGCCGAACCCTAACCAGTAGATCAGGCACACCCTCGATCATGTGATAATGGCTCGAGCTGCGGGTGTATGTGCCAAAGGGTCCCAATCTTGGTTCTCCATGTGTATATGTCCTGAACAAACCTAAAAGAATGAAAAGGTACATTGCTGCACCCTCGCGCGGAGATATCTAGGGGGGTAGACCCGCCGGGGCACACGTTCCGCTGTTTTGGGGGAGGAGGGGGAGAACGACCGCCGGAACACCGGAACCCCACCAAATCTTGCATATGGGCCTATGCTATGTGTCAAAGTGTGATGCAAGGTGTAATTGTGCAAAAGTAGCTCCCCTAAACCCTAGACCCTAGCCCTAACCCTACGCCGAACCCTAACCAGTAGATCAGGCACACCCTCGATCGTGTGATAATGGCTCGAGCTGCGGGTGTATGTGCCAAAGGGTCCCAATCTTGGTTCTCCATGTGTATATGTCCTAAACAAACCTAAAAGAATGAAAAGGTACATTGGTGCACCCTCGCGCGGAGAAATCTAGGGGGTAGACCCGCCGGGGCACACGTTCCGCTGTTTTGGGGGAGGAGGGGGAGAACGACCGCCGGAACACCGAAACCCCACCAAATCTTGCATGTGGGCCTATGCTATGTGTAAAAGTGTGGTGCAAGGTGTAATGGTGCAAAAGTAGCTCCTCTAAACCCTAGACCCTACCCCTAACCCTACGCCGAACCCTAACCAGTAGATCAAGGCACACCCTCGATCGTGTGATAATGGCTCGAGCTGCGGGTGTATGTGCCAAAGGGTCCCAATCTTGGTTCTCCATGTGTATATGTACTAAACAAACCTAAAAGAATGAAAAGGTACATTGCTGCACCCTCGCGCGGAGATATCTAGGGGGGTAGACCCGCTGGGGCACACGTTCCGCTGTTTTGGGGGAGAAGGGGAGAACGACCGCCGGAACACCGGAACCCCACCAAATCTTGCATGTGGGCCTATGCTATGTGTCAAAGTGTGATGCAAATTGTAATTGTGCAAAAGTAGCTCCCCTAAACCCTAGACCCTAGCCCTAACCCTACGCCGAACCGTAACCAGTAGATCGGCACACCCTC
The DNA here is from genome assembly GCF_019359855.2 of Lolium perenne. Classification (NCBI taxonomy): domain Eukaryota; kingdom Viridiplantae; phylum Streptophyta; class Magnoliopsida; order Poales; family Poaceae; genus Lolium; species Lolium perenne. Next base: position 134,950,290 of record NC_067245.2, read on the forward strand.
GATCGTGTGATAATGGCTCGAGCTGCGGGTGTATGTGCCAAAGGGTCCCAATCTTGGTTCTCCATGTGTATATGTCCTAAACAAACCTAAATGAATGAAAAGGTACATTGGTGCACCCTCGCGCGGAGAAATCTAGGGGGTAGACCCGCCGGGGCACACGTTCCGCTGTTTTGGGGGGAGGAGTGGGAGAACGACCGCCGGAACACCGGAACCCCACCAAATCTTGCATGTGGGCCTATGCTATGTGTCAAAGTGTGGTGCAAGGTGTAATGGTGCAAAAGTAGCTCCCCTAAACCCTAGACCCTAGCCCTAACCGTACGCCGAACCCTAACTAGTAGATCAGGCACACCCTCGATCGTGTGATAATGGCTCGAGCTGCGGGTGTATGTGCCAAAGGGTCCCAATCTTGGTTCTCCATGTGTATATGTCCTGAACAAACCTAAAAGAATGAAAAGGTACATTGCTGCACCCTCGCGCGGAGATATCTAGGGGGGTAGACCCGCCGGGGCACACGTTCATTGTTTTGGGGGAGGAGGGGGAGAACGACCGCCTAACACCGAACCCAACCAAATCTTGCATGTGGGCCTATGATATGTGTCAAAGTGTGATGCAAGGAGTAATTGTGCAAAAGCAGCTCCCCTAAACCCTAGACCCTAGCCCTAACCCTACGCCGAACCCTAACCAGTAGATCAGGCACACCCTCGATCGTGTGATAATGGCTCGAGCTGCGGGTGTATGTGCCAAAGGGTCCCAATCTTGGTTCTCCATGTGTATATGTCCTAAACAAACCTAAAAGAATGAAAAGGTACATTGGTGCACCCTCGCGCGGAGAAATCTAGGGGGTAGACCCGCCGGGGCACACGTTCCGTTGTTTTGGGGGAGGAGTGGGAGAACGACCGCCGGAACACCGGAACCCCACCAAATCTTGCATGTGGGCCTATGCTATGTGTCAAAGTGTGGTGCAAGGTGTAATGGTGCAAAAGTAGCTCCCCTAAACCCTAGACCCTAGCCCTAACCCTACGCCGAACCCTAACCAGTAGATCAGGCACACCCTCGATCATGTGATAATGGCTCGAGCTGCGGGTGTATGTGCCAAAGGGTCCCAATCTTGGTTCTCCATGTGTATATGTCCTGAACAAACCTAAAAGAATGAAAAGGTACATTGCTGCACCCTCGCGCGGAGATATCTAGGGGGGTAGACCCGCCGGGGCACACGTTCCGCTGTTTTGGGGGAGGAGGGGGAGAACGACCGCCGGAACACCGGAACCCCACCAAATCTTGCATGTGGGCCTATGCTATGTGTCAAAGTGTGATGCAAGGTGTAATTGTGCAAAAGTAGCTCCCCTAAACCCTAGACCCTAGCCCTAACCCTACGCCGAACCCTAACCAGTAGATCAGGCACACCCTCGATCGTGTGATAATGGCTCGAGCTGCGGGTGTATGTGCCAAAGGGTCCCAATCTTGGTTCTCCATGTGTATATGTCCTAAACAAACCTAAAAGAATGAAAAGGTACATTGGTGCACCCTCGCGCGGAGAAATCTAGGGGGTAGACCCGCCGGGGCACACGTTCCGCTATTTTGGGGGGAGGAGTGGGAGAACGACCGCCGGAACACCGAAACCCCACCAAATCTTGCATGTGGGCCTATGCTATGTGTAAAAGTGTGGTGCAAGGTGTAATGGTGCAAAAGTAGCTCCTCTAAACCCTAGACCCTACCCCTAACCCTACGCCGAACCCTAACCAGTAGATCAAGGCACACCCTCGATCGTGTGATAATGGCTCGAGCTGCGGGTGTATGTGCCAAAGGGTCCCAATCTTGGTTCTCCATGTGTATATGTACTAAACAAACCTAAAAGAATGAAAAGGTACATTGCTGCACCCTCGCGCGGAGATATCTAGGGGGGTAGACCCGCTGGGGCACACGTTCCGCTGTTTTGGGGGAGGAGGGGGAGAACGACCGCCGGAACACCGGAACCCCACCAAATCTTGCATGTGGGCCTATGCTATGTGTCAAAGTGTGATGCAAGGTGTAATTGTGCAAAAGTAGCTCCCCTAAACCCTAGACCCTAGCCCTAACCCTACGCCGAACCGTAACCAGTAGATCGGCACACCCTCGATCGTGTGATAATGGCTCGAGCTGCGGGTGTATGTGCCAAAGGGTCCCAATCTTGGTTCTCCATGTGTATATGTCCTAAACAAACCTAAAAGAATGAAAAGGTACATTGGTGCACCCTCGCGCGGAGAAATCTAGGGGGTAGACCCGCCGGGGCACACGTTCCGCTGTTTTGGGGGGAGGAGTGGGAGAACGACCGCCGGAACACCGGAACCCCACCAAATCTTGCATGTGGGCCTATGCTATGTGTCAAAGTGTGGTGCAAGGTGTAATGGTGCAAAAGTAGCTCCCCTAAACCCTAGACCCTAGCCCTAACCGTACGCCGAACCCTAACCAGTAGATCAGGCACACCCTCGATCGTGTGATAATGGCTCGAGCTGCGGGTGTATGTGCCAAAGGGTCCCAATCTTGGTTCTCCATGTGTATATGTCCTGAACAAACCTAAAAGAATGAAAAGGTACATTGCTGCACCCTCGCGCGGAGATATCTAGGGGGGTAGACCCGCCGGGGCACACGTTCCGCTGTTTTGGGGGGAGGAGGGGGAGAACGACCGCCGGAACACCGGAACCCCACCAAATCTTGCATGTGGGCCTATGATATGTGTCAAAGTGTGATGCAAGGAGTAATTGTGCAAAAGCAGCTCCCCTAAACCCTAGACCCTAGCCCTAACCCTACGCCGAACCCTAACCAGTAGATCAGGCACACCCTCGATCGTGTGATAATGGCTCGAGCTGCGGGTGTATGTGCCAAAGGGTCCCAATCTTGGTTCTCCATGTGTATATGTCCTAAACAAACCTAAAAGAATGAAAAGGTACATTGGTGCACCCTCGCGCGGAGAAATCTAGGGGGTAGACCCGCCGGGGCACACGTTCCGCTGTTTTGGGGGGAGGAGGGGGAGAACGACCGCCGGAACACCGGAACCCCACCAAATCTTGCATGTGGGCCTATGCTATGTGTCAAAGTGTGGTGCAAGGTGTAATGGTGCAAAAGTAGCTCCCCTAAACCCTAGACCCTAGCCCTAACCCTACGCCGAACCCTAACCAGTAGATCAGGCACACCCTCGATCATGTGATAATGGCTCGAGCTGCGGGTGTATGTGCCAAAGGGTCCCAATCTTGGTTCTCCATGTGTATATGTCCTGAACAAACCTAAAAGAATGAAAAGGTACATTGCTGCACCCTCGCGCGGAGATATCTAGGGGGGTAGACCCGCCGGGGCACACGTTCCGCTGTTTTGGGGGAGGAGGGGGAGAACGACCACCGGAACACCGGAACCCCACCAAATCTTGCATGTGGGCCTATGCTATGTGTCAAAGTGTGATGCAAGGTGTAATTGTGCAAAAGTAGCTCCCCTAAACCCTAGACCCTAGCCCTAACCCTACGCCGAACCCTAACCAGTAGATCAGGCACACCCTCGATCGTGTGAAAATGGCTCGAGCTGCGGGTGTATGTGCCAAAGGGTCCCAATCTTGGTTCTCCATGTGTATATGTCCTAAACAAACCTAAAAGAATGAAAAGGTACATTGGTGCACCCTCGCGCGGAGAAATCTAGGGGGTAGACCCGTCGGGGCACACGTTCCGCTGTTTTGGGGGGAGGAGTGGGAGAACGACCGCCGAAACACCGGAACCCCACCAAATCTTGCATGTGGGCCTATGCTATGTGTCAAAGTGTGGTGCAAGGTGTAATGGTGCAAAAGTAGCTCCTCTAAACCCTAGACCCTACCCCTAACCCTACGCCGAACCCTAACCAGTAGATCAAGGCACACCCTCGATCGTGTGATAATGGCTCGAGCTGCGGGTGAATGTGCCAAAGGGTCCCAATCTTGGTTCTCCATGTGTATATGTACTAAACAAACCTAAAAGAATGAAAAGGTACATTGCTGCACCCTCGCGCGGAGATATCTAGGGGGGTAGACCCGCCGGGGCACACGTTCCGCTGTTTTGGGGGAGGAGGGGGAGAACCACCGCCGGAACACCGGAACCCCACCAAATCTTGCATGTGGGCCTATGCTATGTGTCAAAGTGTGATGCAAGGTGTATTTGTGCAAAAGTAGCTCCCCTAAACCCTAGACCCTAGCCCTAACCCTACGCCGAACCCTAACCAGTAGATCGGCACACCCTCGATCGTGTGATAATGGCTCGAGCTGCGGGTGTATGTGCCAAAGGGTCCCAATCTTGGTTCTCCATGTGTATATGTCCTAAACAAACCTAAAAGAATGAAAAGGTACATTGGTGCACCCTCGCGCGGAGAAATCTAGGGGGTAGACCCGCCGGGGCACACGTTCCGCTGTTTTGGGGGGAGGAGTGGGAGAACGACCGCCGGAACACCGGAACCCCACCAAATCTTGCATGTGGGCCTATGCTATGTGTCAAAGTGTGGTGCAAGGTGTAATGGTGCAAAAGTAGCTCCCCTAAACCCTAGACCCTAGCCCTAACCGTACGCCGAACCCTAACCAGTAGATCAGGCACACCCTCGATCGTGTGATAATGGCTCGAGCTGCGGGTGTATGTGCCAAAGGGTCCCAATCTTGGTTCTCAATGTGTATATGTCCTGAACAAACCTAAAAGAATGAAAAGGTACATTGCTGCACCCTCGCGCGGAGATATCTAGGGGGGTAGACCCGCCGGGGCACACGTTCCGCTGTTTTGGGGGGAGGAGGGGGAGAACGACCGCCGGAACACCGAAACCCCACCAAATCTTGCATGTGGGCCTATGATATGTGTCAAAGTGTGATGCAAGGAGTAATTGTGCAAAAGCAGCTCCCCTAAACCCTAGACCCTAGCCCTAACCCTACGCCGAACCCTAACCAGTAGATCAGGCACACCCTCGATCGTGTGATAATGGCTCGAGCTGCGGGTGTATGTGCCAAAGGGTCCCAATCTTGGTTCTCCATGTGTATATGTCCTAAACAAACCTAAAAGAATGAAAAGGTACATTGGTGCACCCTCGCGAGGAGAAATCTAGGGGGTAGACCCGCCGGGGCACACATTCCGCTGTTTTGGGGGGAGGAGTGGGAGAACGACCGCCGGAACACCGGAACCCCACCAAATCTTGCATGTGGGCCTATGCTATGTGTCAAAGTGTGGTGCAAGGTGTAATGGTTCAAAAGTAGCTCCCCTAAACCCTAGACCCTAGCCCTAACCCTACGCCGAACCCTAACCAGTAGATCAGGCACACCCTCGATCATGTGATAATGGCTCGAGCTGCGGGTGTATGTGCCAAAGGGTCCCAATCTTGGTTCTCCATGTGTATATGTCCTGAACAAACCTAAAAGAATGAAAAGGTACATTGCTGCACCCTCGCGCGGAGATATCTAGGGGTAGACCCGCTGGGCACACGTTCCATTGTTTTGGTGGAGGAGGGTCAGAACGACCTCCGGAACACCGGAACCCCACCAAATCTTGCATGTGGGCCTATGCTATGTGTCAAAGTGTGATGCAAGGTGTAATTGTGCAAAAGTAGCTCCCCTAAACCCTAGACCCTAGCCCTAACCCTACGCCGAACCCTAACCAGTAGATCAGGCACACCCTCGATCGTGTGAAAATGGCTCGAGCTGCGGGTGTATGTGCCAAAGGGTCCCAATCTTGGTTCTCCATGTGTATATGTCCTAAACAAACCTAAAAGAATGAAAAGGTACATTGGTGCACCCTCGCGCGGAGAAATCTAGGGGGTAGACCCGTCGGGGCACACGTTCCGCTGTTTTGGGGGGAGGAGTGGGAGAACGACCGCCGAAACACCGGAACCCCACCAAATCTTGCATGTGGGCCTATGCTATGTGTCAAAGTGTGGTGCAAGGTGTAATGGTGCAAAAGTAGCTCCTCTAAACCCTAGACCCTACCCCTAACCCTACGCCGAACCCTAACCAGTAGATCAAGGCACACCCTCGATCGTGTGATAATGGCTCGAGCTGCGGGTGAATGTGCCAAAGGGTCCCAATCTTGGTTCTCCATGTGTATATGTACTAAACAAACCTAAAAGAATGAAAAGGTACATTGCTGCACCCTCGCGCGGAGATATCTAGGGGGGTAGACCCGCCGGGGCACACGTTCCGCTGTTTTGGGGGAGGAGGGGGAGAACCACCGCCGGAACACCGGAACCCCACCAAATCTTGCATGTGGGCCTATGCTATGTGTCAAAGTGTGATGCAAGGTGTATTTGTGCAAAAGTAGCTCCCCTAAACCCTAGACCCTAGCCCTAACCCTACGCCGAACCCTAACCAGTAGATCGGCACACCCTCGATCGTGTGATAATGGCTCGAGCTGCGGGTGTATGTGCCAAAGGGTCCCAATCTTGGTTCTCCATGTGTATATGTCCTAAACAAACCTAAAAGAATGAAAAGGTACATTGGTGCACCCTCGCGCGGAGAAATCTAGGGGGTAGACCCGCCGGGGCACACGTTCCGCTGTTTTGGGGGGAGGAGTGGGAGAACGACCGCCGGAACACCGGAACCCCACCAAATCTTGCATGTGGGCCTATGCTATGTGTCAAAGTGTGGTGCAAGGTGTAATGGTGCAAAAGTAGCTCCCCTAAACCCTAGACCCTAGCCCTAACCGTACGCCGAACCCTAACCAGTAGATCAGGCACACCCTCGATCGTGTGATAATGGCTCGAGCTGCGGGTGTATGTGCCAAAGGGTCCCAATCTTGGTTCTCAATGTGTATATGTCCTGAACAAACCTAAAAGAATGAAAAGGTACATTGCTGCACCCTCGCACGGAGATATCTAGGGGGGTAGACCCGCCGGGGCACACGTTCCGCTGTTTTGGGGGGAGGAGGGGGAGAACGACCGCCGGAACACCGAAACCCCACCAAATCTTGCATGTGGGCCTATGATATGTGTCAAAGTGTGATGCAAGGAGTAATTGTGCAAAAGCAGCTCCCCTAAACCCTAGACCCTAGCCCTAACCCTACGCCGAACCCTAACCAGTAGATCAGGCACACCCTCGATCGTGTGATAATGGCTCGAGCTGCGGGTGTATGTGCCAAAGGGTCCCAATCTTGGTTCTCCATGTGTATATGTCCTAAACAAACCTAAAAGAATGAAAAGGTACATTGGTGCACCCTCGCGCGGAGAAATCTAGGGGGTAGACCCGCCGGGGCACACATTCCGCTGTTTTGGGGGGAGGAGTGGGAGAACGACCGCCGGAACACCGGAACCCCACCAAATCTTGCATGTGGGCCTATGCTATGTGTCAAAGTGTGGTGCAAGGTGTAATGGTGCAAAAGTAGCTCCCCTAAACCCTAGACCCTAGCCCTAACCCTACGCCGAACCCTAACCAGTAGATCAGGCACACCCTCGATCGTGTGATAATGGCTCGAGCTGCGGGTGTATGTGCCAAAGGGTCCCAATCTTGGTTCTCAATGTGTATATGTCCTGAACAAACCTAAAAGAATGAAAAGGTACATTGCTGCACCCTCGCGCGGAGATATCTAGGGGGGTAGACCCGCCGGGGCACACGTTCCGCTGTTTTGGGGGGAGGAGGGGGAGAACGACCGCCGAACACCGAAACCCCACCAAATCTTGCATGTGGGCCTATGATATGTGTCAAAGTGTGATGCAAGGAGTAATTGTGCAAAAGCAGCTCCCCTAAACCCTAGACCCTAGCCCTAACCCTACGCTCGAACCCTAACCGATAGATCAGGCACACCCTCGATCGTGTGATAATGGCTCGAGCTGCGGGTGTATGTGCCAAAGGGTCCCAATCTTGGTTCTCCATGTGTATATGTCCTAAACAAACCTAAAAGAATGAAAAGGTACATTGGTGCACCCTCGCGCGGAGAAATCTAGGGGGGTAGACCCGCAGCACACATTCCGCTGTTTTGGGGGGAGGAGTGGGAGAACGACCGCCGGAACACCGGAACCCCACCAAATCTTGCATGTGGGCCTATGCTATGTGTCAAAGTGTGGTGCAAGGTGTAATGGTTCAAAAGTAGCTCCCCTAAACCCTAGACCCTAGCCCTAACCCTACGCCGAACCCTAACCAGTAGATCAGGCACACCCTCGATCATGTGATAATGGCTCGAGCTGCGGGTGTATGTGCCAAAGGGTCCCAATCTTGGTTCTCCATGTGTATATGTCCTGAACAAACCTAAAAGAATGAAAAGGTACATTGCTGCACCCTCGCGCGGAGATATCTAGGGGGTACGACCCGCCGGGCAACACTTACCCCTGTTTTGGGGGAGGAGGGGGAGAACGACCACCGGAACACCGGAACCCCACCAAATCTTGCATGTGGGCCTATGCTATGTGTCAAAGTGTGATGCAAGGTGTAATTGTGCAAAAGTAGCTCCCCTAAACCCTAGACCCTAGCCCTAACCCTACGCCGAACCCTAACCAGTAGATCAGGCACACCCTCGATCGTGTGAAAATGGCTCGAGCTGCGGGTGTATGTGCCAAAGGGTCCCAATCTTGGTTCTCCATGTGTATATGTCCTAAACAAACCTAAAAGAATGAAAAGGTACATTGGTGCACCCTCGCGGAGATATCTAGGGGGTAGACCCGTCGGGGCACACGTTCCGCTGTTTTGGGGGGAGGAGTGGGAGAACGACCGCCGAAACACCGGAACCCCACCAAATCTTGCATGTGGGCCTATGCTATGTGTCAAAGTGTGGTGCAAGGTGTAATGGTGCAAAAGTAGCTCCTCTAAACCCTAGACCCTACCCCTAACCCTACGCCGAACCCTAACCAGTAGATCAAGGCACACCCTCGATCGTGTGATAATGGCTCGAGCTGCGGGTGAATGTGCCAAAGGGTCCCAATCTTGGTTCTCCATGTGTATATGTACTAAACAAACCTAAAAGAATGAAAAGGTACATTGCTGCACCCTCGCGCGGAGATATCTAGGGGGGTAGACCCGCCGGGGCACACGTTCCGCTGTTTTGGGGGAGGAGGGGGAGAACCACCGCCGGAACACCGGAACCCCACCAAATCTTGCATGTGGGCCTATGCTATGTGTCAAAGTGTGATGCAAGGTGTATTTGTGCAAAAGTAGCTCCCCTAAACCCTAGACCCTAGCCCTAACCCTACGCCGAACCCTAACCAGTAGATCGGCACACCCTCGATCGTGTGATAATGGCTCGAGCTGCGGGTGTATGTGCCAAAGGGTCCCAATCTTGGTTCTCCATGTGTATATGTCCTAAACAAACCTAAAAGAATGAAAAGGTACATTGGTGCACCCTCGCGCGGAGAAATCTAGGGGGTAGACCCGCCGGGGCACACGTTACGGCTGTTTGGGGGGAGGAGGGGGAGAACGACCGCCGGAACACCGGAACCCCACCAAATCTTGCATGTGGGCCTATGCTATGTGTCAAAGTGTGGTGCAAGGTGTAATGGTGCAAAAGTAGCTCCCCTAAACCCTAGACCCTAGCCCTAACCGTACGCCTCGAACCCTAACCAGTAGATCAGGCACACCCTCGATCGTGTGATAATGGCTCGAGCTGCGGGTGTATGTGCCAAAGGGTCCCAATCTTGGTTCTCAATGTGTATATGTCCTGAACAAACCTAAAAGAATGAAAAGGTACATTGCTGCACCCTCGCACGGAGATATCTAGGGGGGTAGACCCGCCGGGGCACACGTTCCGCTGTTTTGGGGGGAGGAGGGGGAGAACGACCGCCGGAACACCGAAACCCCACCAAATCTTGCATGTGGGCCTATGATATGTGTCAAAGTGTGATGCAAGGAGTAATTGTGCAAAAGCAGCTCCCCTAAACCCTAGACCCTAGCCCTAACCCTACGCCGAACCCTAACCAGTAGATCAGGCACACCCTCGATCGTGTGATAATGGCTCGAGCTGCGGGTGTATGTGCCAAAGGGTCCCAATCTTGGTTCTCCATGTGTATATGTCCTAAACAAACCTAAAAGAATGAAAAGGTACATTGGTGCACCCTCGCGCGGAGAAATCTAGGGGGTAGACCCGCCGGGGCACACATTCCGCTGTTTTGGGGGGAGGAGTGGGAGAACGACCGCCGGAACACCGGAACCCCACCAAATCTTGCATGTGGGCCTATGCTATGTGTCAAAGTGTGGTGCAAGGTGTAATGGTGCAAAAGTAGCTCCCCTAAACCCTAGACCCTAGCCCTAACCCTACGCCGAACCCTAACCAGTAGATCAGGCACACCCTCGATCATGTGATAATGGCTCGAGCTGCGGGTGTATGTGCCAAAGGGTCCCAATCTTGGTTCTCCATGTGTATATGTCCTGAACAAACCTAAAAGAATGAAAAGGTACATTGATGCACCCTCGCGCGGAGATATCTAGGGGGGTAGACCCGCCGGGGCACACGTTCCGCTGTTTAGGGGGAGGAGGGGGAGAACGACCGCCGGAACACCGGAACCCCACCAAATCTTGCATGTGGGCCTATGCTATGTGTCAAAGTGTGATGCAAGGTGTAATTGTGCAAAAGTAGCTCCCCTAAACCCTAGACCCTAGCCCTAACCCTACGCCGAACCCTAACCAGTAGATCAGGCACACCCTCGATCGTGTGAAAATGGCTCGAGCTGCGGGTGTATGTGCCAAAGGGTCCCAATCTTGGTTCTCCATGTGTATATGTCCTAAACAAACCTAAAAGAATGAAAAGGTACATTGGTGCACCCTCGCGCGGAGAAATCTAGGGGGTAGACCCGGCCGGGAACGTGCGTTCCACTTTTGGGGGGAGGAGTGGGAGAACGACCGCCGGAACACCGGAACCCCACCAAATCTTGCATGTGGGCCTATGCTATGTGTCAAAGTGTGGTGCAAGGTGTAATGGTGCAAAAGTAGCTCCTCTAAACCCTAGACCCTACCCCTAACCCTACGCCGAACCCTAACCAGTAGATCAAGGCACACCCTCGATCGTGTGATAATGGCTCGAGCTGCGGGTGAATGTGCCAAAGGGTCCCAATCTTGGTTCTCCATGTGTATATGTACTAAACAAACCTAAAAGAATGAAAAGGTACATTGCTGCACCCTCGCGCGGAGATATCTAGGGGGGTAGACCCGCCGGGGCACACGTCCGGCGGTTTGGGGGGAGGAGTGGGAGAACGACCGCCGGAACACCGGAACCCCACCAAATCTTGCATGTGGGCCTATGCTATGTGTCAAAGTGTGATGCAAGGTGTATTTGTGCAAAAGTAGCTCCCCTAAACCCTAGACCCTAGCCCTAACCCTACGCCGAACCCTAACCAGTAGATCGGCACACCCTCGATCGTGTGATAATGGCTCGAGCTGCGGGTGTATGTGCCAAAGGGTCCCAATCTTGGTTCTCCATGTGTATATGTCCTGAACAAACCTAAAATAATGAAAAGGTACATTGGTGCACCCTCGCGCGGAGAAATCTAGGGGGGTAGACCCGCCGGGGCACACATTCCGCTGTTTTGGGGGAGGAGGGGGTGAACGACTGCCGGAACACCGGAACCCCACCAAATCTTGCATGTGGGCCTATGGTATGTGTCAAAGTGTGATTCAAGGTGTAATTGTGCAAAAGTAGCTCCCCTAAACCCTAGACCCTAGCCCTAACCCTACGCCGAACCCTAACCAGTAGATCAGGCACACCCTCGATCGTGTGATAATGGCTCGAGCTGGGGGTGTATGTGCCAAAGGGTACCAATATTGGTTCTCCATGTGTATATGTCCTAAAAAAACCTAAAAGAATGAAAATGTACATTGGTGCACCCTCGCGCGGAGAATTCTAGGGGGGTAGACCCGCCGGGGCACACGTTCCGCTGTTTTGGGGGGAGGAGGGGGAGAACGACCGCCGGAACACCGGAACCCCGCCAAATCTTTCATGTGGGCCTATGATATGTGTCAAAGTGTGATGCAAGGTGTAATTGTGAAAAAGTAGCTCCCCTAAACCCTAGACCCTAGCCCTAACCCTACGTCGAACCCTAACCAGTAGATCAGGCACACCCTCGATCGTGTGATAATGGCTCGAGCTGCGGGTGTATGTGCCAAAGGGTCCCAATCTTGGTTCTCCATGTGTATATGTCCTAAACAAACCTAAAAGAATGAAAATGTACATTGGTGCACCCTCGCGCGGAGAAATCTAGGGGGTAGACCCGCCGGGGCACACGTTCCGCTGTTTTGGGGGGAGGAGGGGGAGAACGACCGCCGGAACACCGAAACCCCACCAAATCTTGCATGTGGGCCTATGCTATGTGTCAAAGTGTGGTTCAAGGTGTAATGGTGCAAAAGTAGCTCCTCTAAACCCTAGACCCTACCCCTAACCCTACGCCGAACCCTAACCAGTAGATCAAGGCACACCCTGATCGTGTGATAATGGCTCGAGCTGCGGGTGTGATGTAGCCCCGGTCACCGACGTCGCTACACCAAGACCATCAAGTGCAGCCCCGCCTATCGTCGACGCTACACCATGGCCAAAGAGTCCCCCAAGTGGACCTTCAACCCTAACCCACGCTACACGCGTCAAGGTGAACTCCTTCCTCTCGATACTCGACCTCGTAGATACCTTGAATGGAATGCTACCTCATGTCGGCATGTTATATGTCATTAGGTACAAGAGTCATCGAGGACCGGAGAGGAGGAATACCCATGGTGCAAGGAAGCGAGGGAAGGGAAGAGGAGCCATTCATCATGGTGCAAGGAAGAAGGAAGAAGAAGAAGAAGAAGAAGAAGAAGGAAAGAGGAGAAGAAGGCTGGCCGGCCCAGAACCCGGTTGGACCGGCCCCACGACCGGACTGTCCGGTTGCCGCCCGGTCGACCGGCCCCAGGACCGGACCACCCGGTCCCAGGCCCGGTCTGACCGGCCCCAAACCGGATCCGACGGGAATGACTCCCCAAGCTGCCTAAGTTATCCACTTGCGTACCTTTTCGGCCCAAGCTGGCTTGTACCTCTATATAAGCACCTAGGACCCCTCCTTTACCCCTTAGACAAGATGATAGCTTAAACATGAAGATGAGCTTTGTCTCCCTAGGGTTTCATCCCCTTTGTATCAAGGCAACCCATGTTGGATGATTGGATTTGGTGTGTGAGATTCTAGTGTTACCCACTCTCTCTCCCACTCCTAGATTCATCTCCCTCACCAATCTCTCCGCTCGGAATTCTACCGCGTGTCTCTTCCGGGTTGATTCTATTGGCGTGGTCCATCGAGCCACGGGGTAAGTATCGATTGTATCGGGTTGGTGTGCGTGCGTGAGTTCATCGTGTTCTTCGTGTTCATCGTGTTCTTCGCGTTCTCCCTCTCTCCCTCCTTGGATTTCGGGTCAACCGCAAGATCGGGCCACACACGGGGTCTTAGACCTCATCATATGGTATCAGCAGCCTTTGGTTTCCGCGGATTTGACCCCCCACCCATCCAATTTCGTCTCTAAAAATTTTCCCCAAAAATCCCCAAAAATAGCCCTAATTTGCCTCTTGACCGATCTGCGATTTGGTTGCGTTTTGAGTGGTTTTGGTCCATGGATTTGGTGTTGGAGTGCTTGATCTACTATCTCCCCAACTTTTAGCCCCCAATTCCATCATTCCCCTTCGTTTTGGTCGATTTGGCTTGATTTCGCTCAAGAACAGGAGAGAGAAAAACTGTGCCCCGCGAAATCCGGTCGACCGGGCGCCAACCGGGCCAGTGACCGGACAGCCTCGGCACCGGGGCCGGTCAATCGGGCGCCAGACCGGGCGCCAGCCAACCGGCGCAAAACCGGGCGCCAACCGGGCCGTAACCCGGTCCAGCGGGCTGTAGACCGGACGAGCCGGTCCAGGGCCTGGTCAACCGGGCGCCAACCGGGCGCCACCTCCACCACCACCTCCGCCAACCACCGCCACCCTCTCCGCCGCCGGCAAGCACCGCCACCCTCCCCAAACCACCGGGAAACATCACCGTGGCTCCATAACATCCGCCGCAACCGCAAGGGCATCGACACCACCACCACCGGCTTACCACCGCCACCGCCGCCAAGCTACTTTGACCCATTTCTTCCGCTAACTTGTGTTTGCTTGTTCCGGTTTGAGTGCCTTGTTTGTGAAACTTACCCGCAGCTCCAAAGCAAGCGACGACATCCGAGGCACCCCGAGCTTGCAACCGTACTCTTGACACCACCGCCATCATCGCAAGTTGTGTGTTCCGACACCGCCTAACATTTTCATCTAGGTATAACTTGCATTCCCCTTGTAACCCCTCTTCTTTTGCGATCTATCCTATCGAGCATTGCTTATCTAGTGTTGCGAGACATTGCACGTGGCCCCGATTGTGAGGTGTGTGTGTAGTGTGGAGTCAAGCTTCTAAGCAAAACTCGTGTGGCAAGATAGCAAGAGCGAGCTAACGCTAACATAGTGCGAGAAAAAGCCGCCAAAACACAAAAAGAGCAAAAGAGTGCTAGTGCCATCATACATACCAAAGTGTACAAAGCGCCACCATAGATACAAAAGAGTGCAAGTGCCACCAAATACAAAAGAGAAAAAAAGCTTTTAAGCAAAAGAGAGAAAAGAGAAGAGAGGCCACGTGTGAATCTTGTTGTCTCTTCCTTTGCAACCGAAGCTTTGATCTCTTCTTGTGTTAGTGTGACACCGAGCACCCTTGCTAAGGGCTTCTTACACTTTTCCGCTCATTCCTTGGTCGCACTAACCCCGTTCATCTCGTGTGTGCGTTCCATATCTTTTCCGTGTTTATAGTGATCATCGCTTTGACATTTGATTTCGTTGGACTTCACCCACTCTTAACAACAAACTTGATTTCGGATTTCGTCTTTTGGCTTTCCACCACACTCACCTACCACCATATTTGCTAGCTTTTGCGTGTGTCTTTGTGTGAGTACCCCGATACAATTAACTTTGACCTCGGCTTTTTGGATCGCCCCGATCTTATCATACCACGGTAAGATATCGAGGTAGTCTTCTTCCACTAACATACACCATATACATACCATCGTGCTAACATGTATAGCGACGGAGACGACACGGAGGAGTACATGGAGTACTTCGAGGAGGACACCTCCTCAAGCACCGCGGATGTGGAGGAACATGTGGAGCTCGACACCGACTCTAGCTCCACAAGCATCATCGGCATGTCCGACATCGAGGAGCTCGACAACGACCATGGCTCCCCAAGCATCACCGACATGACCAACATCGAGGAGCTCTACATCGACAATGGCTCCTCATGCATGGACGACATGGTGGAGCACCACCTCGAGCACGACATGGACGACATGGTGGAGCACCACCTCGAGGACGACATGGACGACATGGTGGAGCACCACCTCGAGGACGACATGGACGACATGGTGGAGCACCACCTTGAGGACGACATCGACGAGCTCTACATCGACACTAGCTCACCACTCATGGACGACATGGTGGAGCAACGCCACGACTTCGACATCGACACCATGGCGGAGCCTCACCTAGTCTCCACATGGAGCAAAGACGATGCACCCTCGCATCCATACTTGGCCAAGGGAGCTACATATGAAGATGGAGGACATCCACGATGGCACCATCATTTGGACCACCAAGAGCGTCCTCAACATGAGCGTCATCGACACACTTCTTCGAGCTCCACAAGGCGCCACCATGAGCGTGCTTATGCACAAGATCGTCGACCTCAAGTACATCATATGGAGCATCAAGAGCGTCCCCGACATGATCGTCATCGACACTCTTCTCCAAGCTCCACAAGGCGCCACAAGCGACATGCCACGCCACATGAGCCATCATCTAGGCATGTCGATGATCGTCATCGACATACACCATCTCATGATCGTCATCGACATACACCATCTCATGATCGTCGTCGACCATCACCACCTCATGGAGCCCATCGACATACGTCACCACATGATCACCGCCGACACAAGATACTCCATGAGCGCCATCGACACACATCTTCCACGGATCATCGACGACACTCCTCAAGCCATGGTGATGATGCCCGAAGACGAGATCCTCGACATGAAGACGACAAACACCATCATCCGGTGTCTACCACTCCGAGGATGGCAAGTGCACATCGCGCATACCTTCCTCATACGGCGACTTCCACCTCTAGTGCCACCACCACAATGGCCTCTACCTCGTCACGTGCCTATGGACTCCGATGCTACAAGTGCAAGCAACAAGGCCACCCTCCACGGGAATGTCCCAATCTCCTATGTGAGGTGTGCAAGGACAAGGGTCATGAGGCATGGCAATGCACAAAGCCAAGCGCCAAGACACTCTTCTTCGACAAGCTCCAAGCTCAAGCCACCAAGAAGCCTTCGACGCCCACACTTCAAGATGAAGATCGACAAGGCCAACACAAGGATGATGTGGATCCGAGCATAGCTCTCCACGACACTACGGCGCCACCGATGGAGGATGACTTGGGAGGAGATGGAGTTGAGCATGGTGAGCATGGGATCTTCCCTTCACCTATGGAGGCGCATGGAGTTGAGCATGGTGAGTATGGGATTCTCCCTTCACCTATGGAGGCGCATGGAGTTGAGATGGTTGAGCATGGGAATCTCCCTTCAACCAAGGAGGCGCATGGAGATGAGAAAGTCGAGCCTACTCCCATATGCTTGATTGATGAGTTGGTACCAAGCCCATGTGAGCATGAGAGCCACCTAGCCCACTTGAGCGAGAGTGATAGTGAGTTGAGTGACTACCACTCCACATGTGAGTTTGAGTGCTTCCAATTGGAGGACATGAGTGATACACCGAGTGAGTTGCGAGAGGTAGATGATAGGTCCATGGAGGACATCGATTTTGCTAACACATTAACCTCTCCCTCTTTGGTGTCTTCTTATGTTGCATTAGGTTCCGAGGAGGACGAGTTCCCGATCATGGAGACGATGTACATGGTGCATGACGATGAAGATATCTCACCATGCTTGCTCCAAGATGGACATGTCGACCACATGGATCCTCCTACTTCCACCACACCTACTTCAAATGAGTCGGACTACAAAGGTAACGACAAAGGTGTTGGTGATGCCATGAGCCCACTAGTGGACATGATGACTTATGAACGCATGCATGATCTTGATGACACATTTGCTACGTCACATGCTACTTTCATATTCCCATGTGATGCTTTGCTTGATAACATGGTTGATCATGTGGAATTGATTGAGTGTGATACCATGACCATGCCATGCTATGAGAGCTTCAATTTTTCCACCATTGCTTGCAATATGTCGACCACTTGCTCTTTACCATGTATTGCTTGCAATGATAATGACAAGGATGACATTAGCTTCCGCATGCTTTGCCCCACATGTTTACACTATTCCATGATCCTTGCATCCAAGATTGCGAACAATTGCTCTTTCTTATGCTTGGTATGCAAGAATGCTTATTTCATTGTCAACGAGATGGCCCCCATAGCCTTCTCACTTTTTGATGATCATGAGTTACCACATGCCATGAATGCACCTTCTTGCCATATGCACCATCGCCATGCATTTCATACTATCTTGCTTGACACTAATGGTGATGTGCACAAGTCATGGAACATCATGATGGATGATGTGTTCCTTTACCATGCACACACGCTCTTTGTTTTCTCTTTTGTGTGTATAGGTACCCGAATGACAACTTCCACCGCTACGGAGCATGAGCTCACGAAACGCGCAATTGAGAGCTACCCCAACACGGACGAGATACATGATCCAACCCATGGGATTCACGCCAAAGGGTATGTTCCCAAACGCCTTCTCCCTCGTGTGTTTCGGCTTGTCTTGTCGAGCTTCCGGTTTGGACCAATGCCTCGTCTCCTATTTTGCTTCTTATGCAACATATCTTGACACATCTTGTTGGCACAATGGTTGTTGTATGTCTTGATGTTATCACCATACACTCCAAGAATCTCAAGGACCATGTCATACATGTGAGAGACACCTTATGCATCTTGTGCCACATATCACACAAAAAGTTGCTCTTCTTTGGATTTCTCATTTCATCTTTGGCAATTGCAATGGATTCTTTCACACTTGAGGACACTCATACTCGGCTCAAGCCAACCATACTCTCCCAAGTTCGAAGTCTCCATCGCTTGGCCATTGCACATAACAATTTTGCCCCAAATCTTGCCGCCGACACTTGCCTTTTGTTTGTTCCACTTGTTTGGGACAATGCTACACCACACATTTTTGACACCATACAACTCTTACATGCACAAATTTTTGCCCTTCCACATGTTGGATACACCCACACTCTTTTGGTTCCCATTTTTGCCAAATGCCTCTTGGAGCTTTCCCTTCGCAAGTGGTTTTTCTCCAAGTTCTTCTTCGACCGCGACTACCCAACGCTACATGGGACATCCGTCATGGACTACCTCTTCGATGAGGAGAAACAAGAGTCGAGGACGACTCTTCCCCAAGGGGGGGGAGATGATGTAGCCCCGGTCACCGACGTCGCTACACCAAGACCATCAAGTGCAGCCCCGCCTATCGTCGACGCTACACCATGGCCAAAGAGTCCCCCAAGTGGACCTTCAACCCTAACCCACGCTACACGCGTCAAGGTGAACTCCTTCCTCTCGATACTCGACCTCGTAGATACCTTGAATGGAATGCTACCTCATGTCGGCATGTTATATGTCATTAGGTACAAGAGTCATCGAGGACCGGAGAGGAGGAATACCCATGGTGCAAGGAAGCGAGGGAAGGGAAGAGGAGCCATTCATCATGGTGCAAGGAAGAAGGAAGAAGAAGAAGAAGAAGAAGAAGAAGGAAAGAGGAGAAGAAGGCTGGCCGGCCCAGAACCCGGTTGGACCGGCCCCACGACCGGACTGTCCGGTTGCCGCCCGGTCGACCGGCCCCAGGACCGGACCACCCGGTCCCAGGCCCGGTCTGACCGGCCCCAAACCGGATCCGACGGGAATGACTCCCCAAGCTGCCTAAGTTATCCACTTGCGTACCTTTTCGGCCCAAGCTGGCTTGTACCTCTATATAAGCACCTAGGACCCCTCCTTTACCCCTTAGACAAGATGATAGCTTAAACATGAAGATGAGCTTTGTCTCCCTAGGGTTTCATCCCCTTTGTATCAAGGCAACCCATGTTGGATGATTGGATTTGGTGTGTGAGATTCTAGTGTTACCCACTCTCTCTCCCACTCCTAGATTCATCTCCCTCACCAATCTCTCCGCTCGGAATTCTACCGCGTGTCTCTTCCGGGTTGATTCTATTGGCGTGGTCCATCGAGCCACGGGGTAAGTATCGATTGTATCGGGTTGGTGTGCGTGCGTGAGTTCATCGTGTTCTTCGTGTTCATCGTGTTCTTCGCGTTCTCCCTCTCTCCCTCCTTGGATTTCGGGTCAACCGCAAGATCGGGCCACACACGGGGTCTTAGACCTCATCAGGGTGTATGTGCCAAAGGGTCCCAATATTGGTTCTCCATGTGTATATGTCCTAAACAAACCTAAAAGAATGAAAAGGTACATTGGTGCACCCTCGCGCGGAGAAATCTAGGGGGTAGACCCGCCGGGGCACACGTTCCGCTGTTTTGGGGGGAGGAGGGGGAGAACGACCGCCGGAACACCGGAAACCCACCAAATCTTGCATGTGGGCCTATGCTATGTGTCAAAGTGTGGTGCAAGGTGTAATGGTGCAAAAGTAGCTCCCCTAAACCCTAGACACTACCCCTAACCCTACGCTGAACCCTAACCAGTAGATCAGGCACACCCTCGATCGTGTGATAATGGCTCGAGCTGCGGGTGTATGTGCCAAAGGGTCTGATGCGTGTAGTTGACACGTCCGTTGGGAACCCCAAGAGGAAGGTGTGATGTGCACAGCGGCAAGTTTCCCTCAGTAAGAAACCAAGGTTTAATCGAACCAGTAGGAGTCAAGAAGCACGTTGAAGGTTGATGGCGGCGGGATGTAGTGCGGCGCAACAACAGAGATTCCGGCGCCAACGTGGAACCTGCACAACACAACCAAAGTACTTTGCCCCAACGAAACAGTGAGGTTGTCAATCTCACCGGCTTGCTGTAACAAAGGATTAACCGTATTGTGTGGAAGATGATTGTTTGCAGAAAACAGTAGAACGTATTACGATGATTGTATTTCAGTATAGAGAATTGGACCGGGGTCCACAGTTCACTAGAGGTGTCTCTCCCATAAGATAAACAGCATGTTGGGTGAACAAATTACAGTTGGGCAATTGACAAATAAAGAGGGCATGACCATGCACATACATATTATGATGAGTATAGTGAGATTTAATTGGGCATTACGACAAAGTACATAGACCGCTATCCAGCATGCATCTATGCCTAAAAAGTCCACCTTCAGGTTATCATCCGAACCCCCTCCAGTATTAAGTTGCTAACAACAGACAATTGCATTAAGTATTGCGCCTAATGTAATCAGTAACTACATCCTCGAACATAGCACCAATGTTTTATCCCTAGTGGCAACAGCACATCCATAATCTTAGAGGTTTCTGTCACTCCCCCAGATTCACGGAGACATGAGCCCACTATCGAGCATAAATACTCCCTCTTGGAGTTACAAGCATCTACTTGGCCAGAGCATCTACTAGTAACGGAGAGCATGCAAGATCATAAACAACACATAGACATGAATTGATAATCAACATAACATAGTATTCTCTATTCATCGGATCCCAACAAACGCAACATATAGAATTACAGATAGATGATCTTGATCATGTTAGGCAGCTCACAAGACCCGACAATTAAGCACAATGGGGAGAAGAAAACCATCTAGCTACTGCTATGGACCCATAGTCCAGGGGTGAACTACTCACTCATCACTCCGGAGGCGACCAAGGCGGTGAAGAGTCCTCCGGGAGATGATTCCCCTCTCCGGCAGGGTGCCGGAGGCGATCTCTTGAATCCCCCGAGATGGGATTGGCGGCGGCGGCGTCTCTGGAAGGTTTTCCGTATCGTGGCTCTCGGTCCTGGGGGTTTCGCGACGAAGGCTGATGCGGGGTGGCCTTCGGACACCTACGCCTCAAGACCGTCAAGGGCAGCCCCGCCTATCATCGACGCTACACCATGGCCAAGGAGTCCCCCAAGTGGACCAACAACGCAAATCCCCCACCATTTGTGTCAAGGTGAACTCTTTCCTCTCGACACCCGACCTCGTCCATACCTTGGATGGAATGCTACCTCATATCGGTGTGCTACATATCATTAGGTACAAGAATCATCGAGGAACCGGAGAGGAGGAACTCCCATGGTGCAAGGAAGAAGGAAGAAGAAGAAGAAGGAAGGAAGAAGGAAGGAAGAGGAAGAAGAGGCGAGAGGAGGAAGGCCGGCCGGTCCCAGGGCCGGTCAACCGGGCCACAGGCCGGCCCACCCGGCCCCAGGGCCGGTCTGACCGGGCCCCTGACCGGCCTGGCCGGTTTCGACCGGAATCTCCGCTTGTGCCATCCGGACGCAGTCCCGGGGCTTCGGAAGCCTCGCCCGGTCACCGGCCGGCCCAGAATCCGGTTTGGACCGGATGGCCCGGTCCCAGACCCGGTCGGACCGGCCCCTGGACCGGATTTCACGGGTTTGACCCACCAACTTGTACCCGTTCGACCCGAGCTGCCTTATATGCCTATATAAGCACCCCGGTCGCCCCCTTACCTCTTTAGACAAGATTTGGCTTAGATTTGGGTTTGAGCTATGTCTCCCTAGGGTATCATCCCTCTGTAATCAAGGCACCTTGGTTGTTGACTTTGATCTTGTTGAGTGAGATTCTAGTACAAGTTACTCTCTCTCCCTCATCAAGCTCTTCCTCTCCAACCCCAATCTCTCTCCGGGAATTCTGCCACGGCCTCTTCCTCGGAGATTCTATTGGCGTGGTCCATCGAGCCACGGAGGTAAGCATCGGGTGTATCGGGTTGGTGTGCGTGCGTGAGTCTCGGAGTTCCTCGTGTTCGTCGTGTTCCTCGTGTTCCTCGCGTTCTCCCATCTCTCCCCTTGGTTTCGAAGTCAATCCGCGAGATCGGGCCACACACGGGGTCTTAGACCTCATCATATGGTATCAGCAGCTCTTGGTTACCGCGGATTTGACCTCCCACCCACCCGATTTCGTTCCTAGAAAATTTTCCAAAAAATCCCCAAAAATAGCCCCAAATTGCCTCTTGTGCCATCCGGACGCAGTCCCGAGGCTTCGGAAGCCTCGCCCGGTCACCGGCCGGCCCAGAATCCGGTTTGGACCGGATGGCCCGGTCCCAGACCCGGTCGGACCGGCCCCTGGACCGGATTTCACGGGTTTGACCCACCAACTTGTACCCGTTCGACCCGAGCTGCCTTGTATGCCTATATAAGCACCCCGGTTGCCCCCTTACCTCTTTAGACAAGATTTGGCTTAGATTTGGGTTTGAGCTATGTCTCCCTAGGGTATCATCCCTCTGTAATCAAGGCACCTTGGTTGTTGACTTTGATCTTGTTGAGTGAGATTCTAGTACAAGTTACTCTCTCTCCCTCATCAAGCTCTTCCTCTCCAACCCCAATCTCTCTCCGGGAATTCTGCCACGGCCTCTTCCTCGGAGATTCTATTGGCGTGGTCCATCGAGCCACGGAGGTAAGCATCGGGTGTATCGGGTTGGTGCGCGTGGTGAGTCTCGGAGTTCCTCGTGTTTGTCGTGTTCCTCGTGTTCCTCGCGTTCTCCCATCTCTCCCCTTGGTTTCGAAGTCAATCCGCGAGATCGGGCCACACACGGGGTCTTAGACCTCATCATATGGTATCAGCAGCTCTTGGTTACCGCGGATTTGACCTCCCACCCACCCGATTTCGTTCCTAGAAAATTTTCCAAAAAATCCCCAAAAATAGCCCCAAATTGCCTCTTGACCTGATGTGGACTAAGTCCAAGGATGTGCCCGATCTTCACGGATTTGGGTGGAACTCGTGGGGGTAGGTGGATGAACGCGATGAACACGAAGAACACGAGGGGAATCGTGGGGATACAACACACACACGCACACAAACCGGTTTTCCCTCGTAGGCCCGATACACCTACTCGATAGAGGTTGCGAGAAAAGACCTTCCGGTAGAAGTCCCGCAAAGAGATCGACAAATCGAAGCTCGCAAGATCTAGAAGGGTGAAAAGACCGGAAGGTTGATAGAAGTGCAAGCAAAAGACCAAATAGGTAGAAGTGCAAGCAAAAGATCAAACAAATGGTAGAAGTCACCAAAGAGATCTTGACAAGTCGATAAGGAGCCCGGGTGGGTACAAGATCATAGATCTAGGTAGGGTTCCCACAAGGGTGAGCTAAGCTCAGGTTTAATTTCACATCAAGTCTAATCTCAGATCTGAGGCAAACAGCCTATTTATAGGTGGGGGCGAAGGGGTAAGTTACAAGCTGAAAAGTGCTGTCGTGCTGAAGTTCGATGGGGTGGAAGTTCCGGTCAACTTGGGCGGAAGTTCCGGCCAGGGGCGGAAGTTCCGGTCTGGACGGGCGGAAGTTCCGGTCGGGGCGGAAGTTCCGGCCAAGTTCCGGCCTTGTTCCGGAATTGCGCCATTGTCCCGCAGTAACATCCAGGGGGGTTTTCGCTGACTTTCGGAACTTGGGCGGAACTTGGGCGGAAGTTCCGGTGGGCGGAAGTTCCGGTCCCTCGGGGCGGAAGTTCTGGCCTGATCCTGTCTTCTGGGCGCTGGAAGGCATCTGGAGGGAATCTGGAGGGCATCTGGGCGGAAGTTCCGGTCCGGGAGGGCGGAAGTTCCGGCCTGGCAGCTGTAGCTCCATCTTCGTCATTTCCAGCTCTCTCTCTCCATTGGCTTGGTCTTCATGGCTCGCTTCTTGGTCGATGTACCTGATTGAACATAGGGTATTGGCATGAAGTAGCAAGCCATCCAAAGGGGTGTCAAAAGCATACATGGAGAGGAGCGAATTCACCTCTTGGCGTAGGGCTTGGGCTCGAGCTCGTGTCATTGGACCACGAGGAGGGCTTGTCGGTCTTGATGTAGTATCGACCTTGGGTAGGGCTACATCATCTCCCCCCCCCTTGGGAAAGAGTCGTCCTCGACTCTAACGTCTCTTCATCTTCATAGTATGGCGAGAGGTCGGACACATTGAATGTGTTGCTCACCAAGTACTTGGATGTTGGTATGTCGATGACGTAGGCGTTGTCGTTGATTCGCTTGAGAACCTTGAAGGGACCATCGCCTCGGGGCTTGAGCTTGGAGTTTCTTTCTTGAGGGAAACGGTCCTTGCGAAGATGTAACCACACTAGGTCTCCTTCATTGAAGATCCTTGCCTTTTTGTTCATGTTGAGGCGTGTTGCTTGACGAAGAACTTGTTGCTCGATTGTTGCCCTTGTATCTTCATGTAGCTTCTTCACGGCGGCGGTGCGCTTGTCGAAGTCCATGTTTGTCCGCTCATGAAGTGGAAGTGGTAGTATGTCGAGTGCCGTGAGCGGCTCAAACCCGTAGACGACCATGAAGGGACTCCTTGATGTTGTCGAGTGCTTGGCGCGGTTGTAGGCGAACTCCGCGTGTGGGAGACACTCTTCCCATGACTTCAAGTTTTTCTTCACGAGGATGCGTAGAAGAGAGGATAGGCTTCTATTGACCACTTCCGTTTGGCCGTCCGTTTGCGGGTGCGAGGATGATGAGAATAAGAGCTTCACTCCAAATTTTGCCATGAGCGACTTCCAAAGATAACTCATGAACTTGACGTCTCGATCCGACACAATGCTTTGCGGTACTCCATGTAGGCGAACAATTTCCCTGAAAAACAATGAAGCAATGTGTGAAGCATCGTCGCTCTTATGGCAAGGTATGAAATGAGCCATCTTAGAGAATCTATCCACTACCACAAATATAGAGTCATGACCATGCTTAGTGCGAGGCAAGCCTAGAACGAAATCCATGCTAATATCGGTCCATGGTGCATATGGAATAGGCAATGGGGTGTAAAGACCATAAGGGTTGGAGGTAGACTTAGCTTGTAAGCATGTTGTACACCGTCGGCAAAGGCGCTCCACATCGCGCTTCATTCTTGGCCAATAATAGTGAGTGGAGAGCATGGCATATGTCTTGTCTCTTCCAAAGTGTCCCATAAGACCACCACCATGCGATTCTTGTAAGAGCAAAAGGCGAAGCGAAGACATAGGAATACAAAGTTTGTTGCCCTTGAACAAGAATCCTTGGTGCAAATAGAAATCATCGATGCCCTTCTCACTAGAACACTTTGCAAAGATTGGGCCAAAGAAAGCATCGGAAGCATATAAATCTTTGATTTCATCAAGACCCAAAACACTAATATCCAAGCGAGTGAGTAAGAGGGTGAGTTTGCGGGAAAGAGCATCCGCCACAACATTGTCCTTGCCCTTCTTGTATTTGATCACATATGGAAAGGACTCAATGAACTCAACCCACTTTGCATGTCTTTTGTTCAAATTGTGTTGACTTTTCAAATATTTCAAAGACTCATGGTCGGAGTGGATAATAAACTCTTTTGGCCAAAGATAGTGTTGCCAAACTTCAAGAACACGAACCAAAGCGTAAAGTTCCTTGTCATATATAGGATAGTTGAGGCGTGCGCCATCTAACTTCTCACTATAGTATGCCACGGGTTTTCCATCTTGCATAAGCACTCCACCAATACCGAGTCCACTTGCATCGCACTCAATCTCAAAAGTTTTGGAAAAGTTTGGAAGAACAAGGAGTGGTGCCTCGGTAAGGCGTTTCTTCAACTCATCAAAAGCATTTTGTTGGGCCTTGCCCCAAACAAACGGAACATTCTTCTTGGTAAGATCATTCAAAGGGCAAGCAATGGTGCTAAAGTCTTTCACAAAGCGGCGGTAGAAACCGGCGAGTCCATGGAAACTTCGGACTTGAGCAACATTGGTAGGAGTGGGCCAATTGTGGATGGCCTCAACCTTAGAAGAATCAACTTCAATACCATTAGCGGAAACCACAAAGCCAAGGAAAACCAATTTGTTTTGAGCAAATGTGCATTTAGGGAGGTTAGCATAAAGCTTTTCATGTCGCAAGATGCACAAGACTTCTCTCACATGTTGCACATGGTCCTCGAGGTTTTTGCTATAAATAAGAATATCATCGAAGTAGACAACCACGCTCTTGCCAATGAGAGGACGCAAGATGTGATTCATGAGGCGCATGAAAGTAGATGGAGCATTGGAAAGACCGAAAGGCATAACGAGCCATTCATAGAGACCGAGTTTGGTCTTGAATGCCGTTTTCTATTCATCACCAATAGCCATGCGGATTTGATGGTAACCACTACGCAAATCAATCTTAGAGAAAATCGTGGCACCACTAAGTTCATCAAGCATGTCATCTAAACGCGGAATGGGATGGCGGTAACGGACGGTAATGGCATTGATGGGGCGACAATCCATACACATCCGTTGCGTCTCATCCGGTTTAGGCACAAGAATCACGGGAACCGCACAAGGGCTTAGGCTTTCACGAACATACCCTTTTTCTAGGAGGTCTTGTATTTGGCGTTGAATCTCCTTTGTGATGAGGTCTAAGACCCCGTGTGTGGCCCGATCTTGCGGTTGACCCGAAATCCAAAGGAGGGAGAGAGGGAGAACGCGAAGAACACGATGAACACGAAGAACACGATGAACTCACGCACGCACACCAACCCGATACAATCGATACTTACCCCGTGGCTCGATGGACCACGCCAATAGAATCAACCCGGAAGAGACACGCGGTAGAATTCCGAGCGGAGAGATTGGTGAGGGAGATGAATCTAGGAGTGGGAGAGAGAGTGGGTAACACTAGAATCTCACACACCAAATCCAATCATCCAACATGGGTTGCCTTGATACAAAGGGGATGAAACCCTAGGGAGACAAAGCTCATCTTCATGTTTAAGCTATCATCTTGTCTAAGGGGTAAAGGAGGGGTCCTAGGTGCTTATATAGAGGTACAAGCCAGCTTGGGCCGAAAAGGTACGCAAGTGGATAACTTAGGCAGCTTGGGGAGTCATTCCCGTCGGATCCGGTTTGGGGCCGGTCAGACCGGGCCTGGGACCGGGTGGTCCGGTCCTAGGGCCGGTCGACCGGGCGGCAACCGGACAGTCCGGTCGTGGGGCCGGTCCAACCGGGTTCTGGGCCGGCCAGCCTTCTCCTCCTCTTTCCTTCTTCTTCTTCTTCTTCTTCTCTTCTTCTTCTCTCTTCCTTGCACCATGATGAATGGCTCCTCTTCCCTTCCCTCGCTTACGTGCACCATGGGAGTTCCTCCTCTCCGGTCCTCGATGACTCTTGTACCTAATGACATATAATATGTCGACATGAGGTAGCATTCCATTCAAGGTATCTACGAGGTCGAGTATCGAGAGGAAGGAGTTCACCTTGTCGCGTGTAGCGTGGGTGAGGGTTGAAGGTCCACTTGGGGGACTCTTTGGCCATGGTGTAGCGTCGACGATAGGCGGGGTTGCACTTGATGGTCTTGGTGTAGCGACGTTGGTGACCGGGGCTACATCATCTCCCCCCCCTTGGGGAAGAGTCGTCCTCGACTCTTGTTTCTCCTCATCGAAGAGGTAGTCCATGACGGATGTCCCATGTAGATTTGGGTAGTCGCGGTCGAAGAAGAACTTGGAGAAAAACCACTTGCGAAGGGAAAGCTCCAAGAGGCATTTGGCAAAAATGGGAACCAAAAGAGTGTGGGTGTATCCAACATGTGGAAGGGCAAAAATTTGTGCATGTAAGAGTTGTATGGTGTCAAAAATGTGTGGTGTAGCGTTGTCCCAAACAAGTGGAACAAACAAAAGGCAAGTGTCGGCGGCAAAATTTGGGGCAAAATTGTTATGTGCAATGGCAAAGCGGTGGAAACTTCTAGCTTGGGAAAGTATGGTTGGCGTGAGCCTAGTATGGGTATCCTCAAGTGTCAAAGAATCCAATGCAAATGCCAAAGATGAAATGAAAAATCCAAAGAAGGGCAACTTTTTGTGTGACATGTGGCACAAGATGCATAAGGTATCTCTCACATGTATGACATGGTCCTTGAGAATCTCGGAGTGTATGATGAAAGCATCAAGACATACAACAATCATTGTGCCAACAAGATGTTTCAAGATAAGTTGCATAAGAGGCAAAAGGGGCGACGAGGAGTTGGACCAAACCGGAAACTCGACAAGACAAGCCGGAAACACACGAGGGCGAAGGCGTTTGGGAACATACCCTTTGGCGTGAATCCCATGGGTTGGATCATGTATCTCGTCGGTGTTGGGGTAGCTCTCAATTGCGCGTTTCGTGAGCTCATGCTCCGTAGCGGTGGAAGTTGATGGTCGGGTACCTACACATGGAATGAGCAAAACAAAGAGCGTATGTGCATGGTAGAGGAACACATCATCCATCATGATGTTCCAAGACTTGTGCACATCACCATTAGTGTCAAGCAAGATAGTATGAAATGCATGGCGATAGTGCAAATGGCATGAAGGTGCATGTGTGGTATGTGGCAACTCATGATCATCAAAAATGGAGAAGGCTATGGGGGCCATCTCGTGGACAATGAAATAAGCATTCTTGCATACCAAGCATAAGAAAGGGGAATTGTTCACTATCTTGGATGCAACGATCATGGAGTAGTGCAAACATGTGGGGCAAAGCATGCGGAAGCTAATGTCATCCTTTTCATTATCATTGCAAGCAATACATGGTAAAGAGCAAGTGGTCGACATATTGCAAGCAATGGTGGAAAAGTTGAAGCTCTCATAGCATGGCATGGTCATGGTATCACAAGCATTCACTTCCACATGATCAACAATGTTATCAAGCAAAGCATCGCATGGGAATATGAAAGAAGCATGTGACGTAGCAAATGTATCATCAAGATCATGCATGCACTCATAAGTCATCATGTCCACTAGTGGGATCATGGCATCATCAACACCTATGTTGTTACCTTTGTAGGCCGACTCATTTGAAGTAGGTGTTGTGGAAGTAGGAGGATCCATGTGGTCGACACGTCCATCTTGGAGCAAGCATGGTGAGATATCATCATCTTCATGCACCATGTACATCGTCTCCATGAGCGGGAACTCATCCTCCGTGGAACCTAGTGCAACATAAGAAGACACAAACGAGGGAGAGGTTAATGTGTTAGCAAATGCGATGTCCTCCATGGACCTATCATCTACCTCTCTCAACTCACTTTGTGTATCACTCATGTCCTCCAAATGGAAGCACTCAAACTCACATATGGGGTGGAAGTCACTCAACTCACTATCATTCTCACTCAAGTGGGCTAAGTGGCTCTCATTCTCACATGGGATTGGTACTAACTCATCAATGAAGCATAGGGGAGTAGGCTCGACTTTCTCATCTCCATGCGCCTCCTTGGTTGAAGGGAAATTCCCATGCTCAACCATCTCAACTCCATGCGCCTCCATAGGTGAAGGGAGAATCCCATGGTCACCATGCTCAACTCCATTGCCTCCCAAGTCATCCTCAAGCGGTGGCGTCGTGGTGTAGTAGAGAGCTAGGCTCGGATCCACATCAACCTTGAGTTGACCTTGGCGATCTTCATCTTGAAGTGTGGGCGCGATAGGCATCTTGGAGACTTGTGCATTGAGCTCGTCGAAGTAGAGCTTCTTGGCGCTTGGCGTTGTGCATTGCCATGCCACGTGACCCTTGGCCTTGCACACCTCACATAGGAGATTGGGACATTCCCTTGGAGGGTGGCCTTGTTGCTTGCATTTGTAGCAGCGGAGTCCATAGGCACGTGACGAGGTAGAGGCCATTGTGGTGGTGGCACAAGAGGTGGAAGTCGCCTTATGAGGAAGGTATGCTCGATGTGCACTTGCCATCCTTGGAGTGGTGGACACCCTATCATGGTGTTTGTCGCCTTCATGTCGAGGCTCTCGTCTTCGGGCATCATCACCATGGCTTGAGTGGTGTCGTCGAAGACTCGTGGAAGATGTTGGTTGATGGCGATCATGAAGTGGCTTGTGGTGGCGAAGCTCATGTGTTGACGTATGTCGATGACGGTCCTTGCCATGCCTAGATGATGGCTCATGCGACTTGGCATGTTGCTTGCGGCGCCTTGTGGAGCTTGGAGAAGAGTGTCGATGACGATCATGTTGAGGACGCTCTTGATGCTCCATATGATGTACTTGAAGTCGACGATCTTGTGCATAAGCACTCTCATGGTGGCGCCTTGTGGAGCTCGAAGAAGTGTGTCGATGGCGATCATGTTGGGGACGCTCTTGATGATCCTTATGATGGTGCCATCGTGGAGGTCCTCCATCTTCATATGTAGCTCCAATGGCCAAGTGGTGGTACTTGGGAGCATCGTCGTTGCTCCTTGTGGAGACTAGGTGAGGTTCCGCCATGGTGTCGATGTCGTAGGCGTGGCGTTGCTCCACCATGTCGTCCATGCTTGAGGAGCCATTGTCGATGTAGGGCTCGTCGAAGTTGTCCGCAAGGTGGCGCTCCACCATGTCGTCCATGTTTGAGGAGCCATTGTCGATGTAGAGCTCCTCGATGTCGGTCATGTCGGTGATGCTTGCGGAGCCAAAGTCGGTGTAGAGCTCCTCGATGTTGGTCATGTTGGCGATGCTCGCGGAGCCATAGTCGGTGTCGAGCTCCACATGTTCCTCCACATCCGCGGTGCTTGAGGAGGTGTCCTCCTCGGAGTGCTCCGTGTACTCCTCCGTATCCTCATCTTCGCTATCCATGCTAGCACGATGGTATGTATATGGTGTATGTTAGTGGAAGAACACTACCTCGCAATCTTACCGTGGTATGATAAGATCGAGGCGATCCAACAAGCCGAGGGTTAGAACAATTGTATCGGGCACTCACACAAAGACACACGCAAAAGCTAGCAAGTATGGTGGTAGGTGAGTGTGGTGGAAAGCCAAAAGACGAAATCTGAAATCAAGTATGTTGTCAAGAGTGGGTGAAATCCAAAAATTCAAATGTCAAAGCGATGATCACTATAAACACGGAAAAGATGTGGAACGCACACACGAGATGAACGGGGTTAGTGCGACCAAGGAATGAGCGGAAAAGTGTAAGAAGCCCTTAAACAAGGGTGCTCGGTGTCACACTAACACAAGAAGAGATCAAAGCTTTGGTTGCAAAGGAAGAGACAACAAGATTCACACGTGGCCTCTCTTCTCTTATCTCTCTTTTGCTTAAAAGCTTATGACACTCTTTTGTACACGGTGACACTTGCACTCTTTTGTATCTATGGTGGCACTTTCACACTTTTGTATGTATGGGTGTATGGTGCTACTTGCACTCTTTTTGTGCTTTTCTTTCTTTTTCACGCTCTATGTTAGCGTTAGCTCACTCTTGCTATCTTGCCACACGAGTTTTGCTTAGAAGCTTGACTCCACACTACACACACACCTCACAATCGGGGCCACGTGCAATGTCTCGCAACACTAGGTAAGCAATGCTCGATAGGATAGATCGCAAAAGAAGAGGGGTTACAAGGTGGGGTGCAAGTTATACCTAGATGTTAGGCGGTGTCGGAACACACAACTTGCGATGAAGACGGTGATGTCAAGAGTACGTTTGCAAGTCCGGGGTGCCGAGGATGTCGTCGCTTGCTTCGGAGCTGCGGGTTAGTTTCACAAACAAGGCACTCAAACCGGAACAAGCAAACACAAGTTAGCGGAAGAAAACGGTCAAAGTAGCTTGGCGGTGGTGGCGGTGGTATGCCGGTGGTGGTGGTGTCGATGCCCTTGCGGTTGCGGCGGAGGTTATGGAGCCGCGGTGATGTGTCCCGGTGGTTTGGGGAGGGTGGCGGTGCTTGCCGGCGGCGGAGAGGGTGGCGGTGGTTGGCGGAGGTGGTGGTGGAGGTGGCGCCCGGTTGGCGCCCGGTTGACCAGGCCCTGGACCGGCCTGTCCGGTCTACAGCCCGGTTGACCGGGTTACGCCCGGTTTGCGCCGGTTGGCGCCGGTTGGCGCCGATGGCGCCCGGTCTGCCGCCCGGTTGACCGGCCCTGGTGCCAGGCTGTCCGGTCACTGGCCCGGTTGGCGCCCGGTCGACCGGATTTCGCGGGGCGCAGATTTTCTCTCTCCTGTTCTTGAGCGAAAACCAAGCCAAATCGACCAAAACGAAGGGAAATGATGGAATTGGGGGCTAAAAGTTGGGGAGATAGTAGATCAAGCACTCCAACACCAAATCCATGGACCAAAACCACTCAAAACGCAACCAAATCGCAGATCGGTCAAGAGGCAAAATAGGGCTATTTTTGGGGATTTTTGGGGAAAATTTTTAGAGACGAAATTGGATGGGTGGGGGGTCAAATCCGCGGAAACCAAAGGCTGCTGATACCATATGATGAGGTATCTCTGGCTCTGATACCATATGATGAGGTCTAAGACCCCGTGTGTGGCCCGATCTTGCGGTTGACCCGAAATCCAAAGGAGGGAGAGAGGGAGAACGCGAAGAACACGATGAACACGAAGAACACGATGAACTCACGCACGCACACCAACCCGATACAATCGATACTTACCCCGTGGCTCGATGGACCACGCCAATAGAATCAACCCGGAAGAGACACGCGGTAGAATTCCGAGCGGAGAGATTGGTGAGGGAGATGAATCTAGGAGTGGGAGAGAGAGTGGGTAACACTAGAATCTCACACACCAAATCCAATCATCCAACATGGGTTGCCTTGATACAAAGGGGATGAAACCCTAGGGAGACAAAGCTCATCTTCATGTTTAAGCTATCATCTTGTCTAAGGGGTAAAGGAGGGGTCCTAGGTGCTTATATAGAGGTACAAGCCAGCTTGGGCCGAAAAGGTACGCAAGTGGATAACTTAGGCAGCTTGGGGAGTCATTCCCGTCGGATCCGGTTTGGGGCCGGTCAGACCGGGCCTGGGACCGGGTGGTCCGGTCCTAGGGCCGGTCGACCGGGCGGCAACCGGACAGTCCGGTCGTGGGGCCGGTCCAACCGGGTTCTGGGCCGGCCAGCCTTCTCCTCCTCTTTCCTTCTTCTTCTTCTTCTTCTTCTCTTCTTCTTCTCTCTTCCTTGCACCATGATGAATGGCTCCTCTTCCCTTCCCTCGCTTACGTGCACCATGGGAGTTCCTCCTCTCCGGTCCTCGATGACTCTTGTACCTAATGACATATAATATGTCGACATGAGGTAGCATTCCATTCAAGGTATCTACGAGGTCGAGTATCGAGAGGAAGGAGTTCACCTTGTCGCGTGTAGCGTGGGTGAGGGTTGAAGGTCCACTTGGGGGACTCTTTGGCCATGGTGTAGCGTCGACGATAGGCGGGGTTGCACTTGATGGTCTTGGTGTAGCGACGTTGGTGACCGGGGCTACATCACTTTGTGTCTTCGGGGTTGGTGCGGTAGGCGGCGCGGTTTGGTAGAGGAGCGCCGGGTATGAGGTCGATGCGGTGCTCAATCCCTCGAAGCGGTGGTAGTCCATGAGGAAGCTCGTCGGGGAAGACATCTTGGAACTCCTTCAAAAGAGACAACAAAGATGAAGGAAGTGTTGTTAAGTTGTTAGTCTCCGAAGATGGCCCCTTGCAAATGAGCACATAGTGCAATATGGTGGATGGGTTGTGGTGCAATTCTCTCATCTCACTCTTGGTAGCTATGAGGACACTCTTCATCTCACTCATATATAGCTTGTGGCGCTCACTTTCCTTTTGGTGGGTCACTCTCTCACCACTCATCTCACTAGTGATGGTAGCTTCCTTAGCCCTCGCTAAAGCCTTTGCATTGTCCGCAATCACTTGGCTAGGAGTCATTGGGCGTAGGATGTATGTCTTGTCGCCGACCTTGAAGCTATAGGCATTTGTGTAGCCATCATGGCTTGCTCTTTTGTCATATTGCCAAGGGCGACCAAGTAGCATGTGGCACACCGTCATGGGCACTACATCACAATCAACGGTGTCTTCATAGGCGCCAATCTTGAAGGATACGAAGACGGTGTGTTGTATCTTGACATTTCCATTGTCACTTAGCCATTGCACATGGTAAGGATGGGGGTGTTTCCGGAGTGTGAGGTTGAGCTTGGAGCATAGTTCGGTGCTTGCAAGATTGTGGCAACTCCCTCCATCGATGATGACCTTTATTGATTTGCCATTGATTCCGGCTCTTGTTTGGAAGATGTTGCACCTTTGATCTTCATTGTTAAGTGCATGGGTTGTCAACACTTTGGTCACCACAAGGGACGGGCTTGCATCATGCACACATAGGACTTGCTCTTGGTCTTCCAAGTCATCATCTTCATGATTGGTTGCGGCTTGTACCAAGGCTTCATATTCGCCTTCACTCAAGTACTCCACATCTCCATCATCTCGAGTTATCATAACTCTTGTGTTCTTGCATTCAAAGGATTTATGTCCTTGAGCTCCACACTTGAAGCATGTGATGTTACTAGATCCCGTGGAAGCTTTGGAGGACATAGTTGATTGATCCGGCTTGAAGCTTGTTGTCTTGAAGGCACTCTTCATTTGCTTAGGAGGATCCTTGGGAGCAATAGCACTTGTGTTCTTGATGCTTGGGGAGGTATTTGTTGCATTGCGCGCGGCGAAGAAGGACTTTGTTTTTGCACTTGCTATGTCTTCTCGCACTTGGCGCTCGGCTCTTGTAGCTTGATGAAGCAATTCAACCATGTTGGTGTAAGGCAAGAATTCCACTATCCTCTTGACGGGAATGTTCAATCCATTCAAGAATCTTGCCATTGTTTGCTCTTCTCGCTCGTCCACATTTGCACTCATCATTGTCATGTGCATCTCCTTGTAGTATTCCTCAACGGACTTGTAGCTTTGCTTGAGTTGGGTAAGCTTGTTGAAGAGGTCGCGTTTGTGATGGTTGGGCACAAAGCGTTTGTGCATGACTTCTTGCATCTCTTCCCATGTAGCAATGGGGTCTAGATCTTCCTTGTCACGCTTCTTGTTCACTTCTTCCCACCAAACATTTGCATACCCTTCAAACTCTAGTGATGCCATGGCCACTTTCTTTGCTTCGGAGAAGTTGTGTATGCGGAATATCTTGTCAACCTTGAGAACCCAAGAGAGGTATGCATCGGGGTCTTCTTCTCCGTGGAATTTGGGCATGGTGAACTTGAGCTTCCCAAAGATTTCCTCTTCATTGCGGTCATTGCGCCTAGGAGGTGGTCTTTCTTCACCAATATCTTGACGTTGTTGAGGTGGATGTGGTGGACCTTGAGCATCTCTATTGTTGTTGCTATGTTGTTGACGAGGAGGTGGTCTTCCATGACCTTCATCTTGATCATCATTGTTGTGGCGTCGTCGAGGCATCACACTTTCTTCACTTGATGCTTGGTGATGACTTGATTCTTCATCTCTTGCCCTTGGAGGAGGTCTTCTAGCATGAGGGCGATCATCATGATGGCGGCGATTATCTTGACCTTGAGGGCGTTGAAGATGAACAACATTGATGATTTGGCGCTCTTGGCGCGCTTGCCTTTGTTCCTCTTCAAGAAGGCGTTGTCTTCTAGCTTGAGCTTCTTGTGCTTGTCGTTGCCGCTCTTGTTCTTCAAGTGCTTGTTGTTCATTGCGGAGGCGCTCTTGTTCCCTTGCTCGAACTAGCTCTTGATCATGGCGAAGGCGTTCTTGCTCTTGTTGGAATTGAGCATTGAGGTCCTCTTGGTGAAGGCGCTCTTCTTCAAGGCGTTGACGCTCTTGGACAAGTCGAAGTCGAGCTTGCTCCGCTTCTTGAGCTTGTTGGTGAAGCACTTGGACATCCACATTATGGTGGCGTGGGTCTTCATTAGAATCATGGCGAGACGGTGTAGGAGCTCTTGACCTTGAGCTATGAGAGCGCGAAGACCTTGAGTGGTGTCTTCTTTCTTCTTGACGGTTGAGTGTGTGGAGGATATTGTCCAAAGCCGTCTTCATTTCCCTTGTCTCTTGACCTTGTATGGCAAGTGTGGCCTTCAACTCATTGCCTTGAGTTTCAATCTTCTCATTGAGGTCTTGCACTTGATTGTTGAGGTCATTCCTTTGCACTTGAGCTCTTTCTTCATAGCGGACATTGGTATCCTTGAGCATGGCTTCAAATTGATTTAGCTTGGCGTGGACGGCTTGAGTAGCTATCCAATGTTGGTGCCACGTCATCGGTAGTTGGTTCCCTTCTCCACTAGACATGGTTACAACTAAAACAAGAACTATGTGGTGGGTGGTTAGGAAAGACTACCAAGAATGTCAAAACTTGCAAACCAAAATCGAAAGGGTGTATCAAGTTGAGGAACAACCGGTTACACACACAAAAGCAAAATCTCTATATGGTGTTAGGTATGGGTGTGGAAAGCCAAATGGAAGAACCAAACGAAAAGTCTATTGTCAAAAGTGGGTAAGATCCAAAAGTCACAAGTCAAAGGCGGTGATCACAAAAGGCATACACAATGAGGAACACACGCGTGGGACAAAATGGGGTTAGCGCGACTTGGAAAATGAGCAAGAACAAAAAGGTCCTAACGAAGACTACTAGCTCGGTGTCACGCCAACACAAGAGAGACCGTGGCTTGGTTGCAAAATTGAGAAGCAACAAGATTTGCGCAAGACGCCTCTCTTCTCTTTTCTCTCTTTTGCTTAAAAGCTTTGGACTCTTTTGTGTATAGGTGTCACTCACACACATTTTCTTTTTCTTTTTGTATTTTTATTTTTCTTTTTCTCACTATGTAAGGATACTACTATCTATGTAAATATGTCACACTTCTTTTGCTTATCTTTTCACACGAGCTTGCTTCAAAGCTTTGCTCAACACACGCACACCCTCACGGTCGGGACGCTTGCGCAATGCTTCGCAACACTAGAAAGCCACTCTCGATAGGAAAGGTACGCAAAAGAGGCTAGGGCTACAAGTTAGGAGCAAGTTATACCACTTGATGATGGTGGCCAACGATCTTGAACTTGCTATGGTGGAAAGTGTCAAGTGAACCGCTTGGATCCTCGGGGTGCCGTCGTCGTTGTTGATGTTGCGGAAGCTTTGATGGTAGCTGAAATGGCACTCAAACCGAAGTCCAAACACAAGGGGGTTAGTACCAAAACGAAAAACGAAGGTTGCTGTCAAAATTTCGGCCAGGCGGAACTTCCGGTCCTGAGGGGCGGAACTTCCGGTCCGGGGGCGGAACTTCCGGTAATTCCAGGCGGAACTTCCGGTCGCAATCAGATCTGCGGGCAGTTCGTCGATTTGGGCGGAAATCCGGGCCGAAATCCTTCGAATTCGAGGAAAATTTGGCACCAAAAGCTGTGGGAAGGTGTGGGAATTGCAGATCAACACCAAAGGCAAGTTTCTATTGGAGCAAAACCACAAATAACTCAACAAATCGAGAGATCGATCCAAGGCCAAATTGGGGCTATTTTTTTTTGGGAAATTTTTTTGGGCGAAATTGGTGGAATTGGAGGATGTGGGGGTCAAATCCGTGGCAACCAAAGAGCTGCTGATACCATATGATGTGGACTAAGTCCAAGGATGTGCCCGATCTTCACGGATTTGGGTGGAACTCGTGGGGGTAGGTGGATGAACGCGATGAACACGAAGAACGCGAGGGGAATCGTGGGGATACAACACACACACGCACACAAACCGGTTTTCCCTCATAGGCCCGATACACCTACTCGATAGAGGTTGCGAGAAAAGACCTTCCGGTAGAAGTCCCGCAAAGAGATCGACAAATCGAAGCTCGCAAGATCTAGAAGGGTGAAAAGACCGGAAGGTTGATAGAAGTGCAAGCAAAAGACCAAATAGGTAGAAGTGCAAGCAAAAGATCAAACAAACGGTAGAAGTCACCAAAGAGATCTTGACAAGTCGATAAGGAGCCCGGGTGGGTACAAGATCATAGATCTAGGTAGGGTTCCCACAAGGGTGAGCTAAGCTCAGGTTTAATTTCACATCAAGTCTAATCTCAGATCTGAGGCAAACAGCCTATTTATAGGTGGGGGCGAAGGGGTAAGTTACAAGCTGAAAAGTGCTGTCGTGCTGAAGTTCGATGGGGCGGAAGTTCCGGTCAACTTGGGCGGAAGTTCCGGTCTGGACGGGCGGAAGTTCCGGTCGGGGCGGAAGTTCCGGCCAAGTTCCGGCCTTGTTCCGGAATTGCGCCATTGTCCCGCAGTAACATCCAGGGGGGTTTTCGCCGACTTTCGGAACTTGGGCGGAACTTGGGCGGAAGTTCCGGTGGGCGGAAGTTCCGGTCCCTCGGGGCGGAAGTTCCGGCCTGATCCTGTCTTCTGGGCGCTGGAAGGCATCTGGAGGGAATTTGGAGGGCATCTGGGCGGAAGTTCCGGTCCGGGAGGGCGGAAGTTCCGGCCTGGCAGCTGTAGCTCCATCTTCGTCATTTCCAGCTCTCTCTCCATTGGCTTGGTCTTCATGGCTCGCTTCTTGGTCGATGTACCTGATTGAACATAGGGTATTGGCATGAAGTAGCAAGCCATCCAAAGGGGTGTCAAAAGCATACATGGAGAGGAGCGAATTCACCTCTTGGCGTAGGGCTTGGGCTCGAGCTCGTGTCATTGGACCACGAGGAGGGCTTGTCGGTCTTGATGTAGTATCGACCTTGGGTAGGGCTACATCATGACCGATCTGTGATTTGGTTGCGTTTTGAGTGGTTTTGGTCCGTGGATCTGGTGTTGTTGTGCTTGATCTACTATTTCCCCAACTTTGAGCCTCCGATTCCATCGTTTCCCTTCGTTTTGGTCGATTTGGATTTGGTTTGGGGAAGAACAGGAGAGAGAAATCGCGCCGTCCGGTTGAGCATCCGGTCAACCGGGCTACAGACCGGCCGGGCCAGCCCAGAACCCGGTCGATCGGCTGTGTGACCGGCCAGGCCGGCCCCAGGTCCGGCCCAACCGCCACTCCTCTCCTCCACCGGCAAGCACCGCCATCATCCCCAACCACCAGCAAACACCACCGCGGCCCCAACAAACACCGCCGCATCCGTAAGAACATCGACACCACCACCACCGGCATACCACCGCCACCACCGCCAAGCTATATTGACCCGACTTCTTCCGCTAACTTGTGTTTGCTTGTTCCGGTTTGAGTGCCTTGTTTGTGCAACTAACCCGCAGCTAAGAAGCAAGCGACGACATCCTCGGCACCCCGAACTTACAACCGTACTCTTGACATCACCGCCTTCATCGCAAGTTGTGTGTTCTGACACCGCCTAACATCTAGGTATAACTTGCACCCCACCTTGTAACCCCTTTTCTTTTGCGATCTATCCTATCGAGCATTGCTTATCTAGTGTTGCGAGACATTGCACGTGGCCCCGATTGTGAGGTGTGTGTGTAGTGTGGAGTCAAGCTTCTAAGCAAAACTCGTGTGGCAAAATAGCAAAAGTGAGCTAACACTAACATAGAGCGTGAAAAAGAAAGAAAAGCACAAAAAAGAGTGCAAGTGCCATCATACATACAAAAGTGTACAAAGTGCCACCATAGATACAAAAGAGTGCAAGTGCCACCATATACAAAAGAGAAAAAGCTTTTAAGCAAAAGAGAGAAAAGAGAAGGGAGGCCGCGTGTAAATCTTGTTGTCTCTCCATTGCAACCAAAGCTTTGATCTCTTCTTGTGTTAGTGTGACACCGAGCACCCTTGCTTAAGGGCTTCATACACTTTTCCGCTCATTCCTTGGTCGCACTAACCCCGTTCATCTCGTGTGTGCGTTCCACATCTTTTCCGTGTTTATAGTGATCATCGCTTTGACATTTGAATTTTTGGACCTTACCCACTTTTAACAACATACTCGATCTTGGATTTGTCTTTTGGCTTTCCACAACACTCGCCTAACACCATATTTGCTAGCTTTTGCGTGTGGTTTTGCGTGTGTTCCCGATACACTTGATCTTGCTTTCGGCTTGGTGGATTGCCTCAATACTATCTTACCTTGGTAAGAGTACGAGGTAGTCTCCTTCCACTAACATACACCATATAGATCTTGTCATGCTAACATGTATAGTGACGAAGAAGATACGGAGGAGTACACGGAGCACTTCGAGGAGGATACCTCTTCAAGCACCGCGGATGTGGAGGAACATGTGGAGCTCGACACCGACTATGGCTCTGCGAGCATCACCGACATGACCGACACCGAGGAGCTCTACATCGACAATGGCTCCTCAAGCATGGATGACATGGTGGAGCACCACCTTGAGGACGACTTCGACGAGCTCTACATCGACAATGGCTCCTCAAGCATGGAAGACATGGTGGAGCAACACCACGAGTACGACATCGATGACATGGTGGAGCAACGCCACGCCTACGACATCGACACCAAGGCGGAGCCTCACCTCGACTCCACCATGAGCAACGCCTACTTAGCCAATGGAGCTACATATGAAGATAGAGGACCTCCACGATGGCACCATCATAGGGATCATCAAGAGCGTCCTCATCATGATCGTCATCGACACTCTTCTCCAAGCCCCACAAGGCGCCGCAAGCAACATGCCATGTCTCATGAGCCATCATCTAGGCATGGCAAGGACCGTCATCGACATACGTCACCACATGAGCTTCGCCGCCACAAGCCACTTCATGATCGCCATCGACCAACATCTTCCACGAGTCTCCGACGACACCACCCAAGCCATGATGATGATGCACGAAGACGAGAGCCTCGACATGAAGGCGACAAACACCTTGATAGGGTGCCTACCACTCCAAGGATGGCAAGTGCACATCGAGCATACCTTCCTCATAAGGCGACTTCCACCTCTTGTGCCACCACCACAATGGCCTCTACCTCGTCACGTGCCTATGGACTCCGATGCTACAAGTGCAAGCAACAAGGCCACCCTCCACGGGAATGTCCCAATCTCCTATGTGAGGTGTGCAAGGCCAAGGGTCACGTGGCATGGCAATGCACAACGCCAAGTGCCAAGACGCTCTACTTCGACAAGCTACAAGCACAAGTCCCCAAGATGCCTATTGCGCCCACACTTCAAGATGAAGAACTCCAAGGCCATCGCAAGGATGATATGGATCCGAGCCTAGCTCTCCTCATCACTACGGCGCCACCACTTGAGGATGACTCGGGAGGCGATGGAGTTGAGCATGGTGACCATGGGATTCTCCCTTCACCTAGGGAGGCGGATGGAGTTGAGATGGTTGAGCATGGGATTCTCCCTTCAACCAAGGAGGCGCATGGAGATGAGAAAGTAGAGCCTACTCCTATATGCTTCATTGATGAGTTGGTACCAATCCCATGTGAGCATGAGAGCCACTTAGCCCACTTGAGTGAGAGTGATAGTGAGTTGAGTGACTTCC
Organism: Lolium perenne; assembly: GCF_019359855.2. Classification (NCBI taxonomy): domain Eukaryota; kingdom Viridiplantae; phylum Streptophyta; class Magnoliopsida; order Poales; family Poaceae; genus Lolium; species Lolium perenne. Next base: position 134,991,468 of record NC_067245.2, read on the forward strand.
ACCCCACATGTGAGTTTGAGTGCTTCCGTTTGGAGGACATGAGTGATACACAAAGTGAGTTGAGAGAGGTAGATGATAGGTCCATGGAGGACATCGCTTTTGCTAACACATTAACTTCTCCCTCGTTTGTGTCTTCTTATGTTGCACTAGGGTCCACGGAGGACGAGTTCCCGCTCATGGAGACGATGTACATGGTGCATGAAGATGATGATATCTCACCATGCTTGCTCCAAGATGGACATGTCGACCACATGGATCCTCCTACTTCCACAACACCTACCTCAAATGAGTCGGCCTACAAAGGTAACAACATAGGTGTTGATGATGCCATGATCCCACTAGTGGACATGATGACTTATGAGTGCATGCATGATCTCGATGATCCATTTGCTACTTCACATGCTACTTTCACTTTCCCATGTGATGCTTTGCTTGATAACATTGTTGATCATGTGAAATTGATTGCTTGTGATACCATGACCATGCCATGCTATGAGAGCTTCACATTTTCCCCGCTTGCTTGCAATGATAATGATTATGATCATGCTTGTGTTGTGACACCCTTGATGAACACTTGCTCTTTACATAGGGTTGTCGACAACAATGATAACATGTTGAACATGCTTTGCCCAAAATGTTTGCACTACTCCATGATCCTTGCATCCAAGATTGTGAACAATTGCTCTTTCTTATGCTTGGTATGCAAAAATGCTTATTTCATTGTCCATGAGATGGCCCCCATAGCCTTCTCTATTTTTGATGATCATGAGTTACCACATGCCATGAATGCACCTTCTTGCCATATGCACCATCGCCATGCATGTCATACTATCTTGCTTGACACTAATGGTGATGTGCACAAGTCATGGAACATCATGATGGATGATGTGTTCCTCTACCATGCACATACGCTCTTTGTTTTGCTCATTCCATGTGTAGGTACCCGACCATCAACTTCCACCACTACGGAGCATGAGCTCACGAAACGCGCAATTGAGAGCTACCCCAACAAGGACGAGATACATGACCCGACCCATGGGATTCACGCCAAAGGGTATGTTCCCAAACGCTTTCGCCCTCGTGTGTTTCCGGCTTGCCTTGTCGAGTTTCCGGTTTGGTCCAACTCCTCGTCACCTCTTTTGCCTCTTATGCAACGTATCTTGAAACATCTTGTTGGCACAATGATTGTTGTATGTCTTGATGTTTTCATCATACACTTCGAGAATCTCAAGGACCATGTAATACATGTGAGAGACACCTTATGCATCTTGTGCCACATGTCATACAAAAAATTGCTCTTCTTTGGATTTTTCATTTCATCTTTGGCATTTGCAATGGATTCTTTCACACTTGAGGAGGCTCATACTCGGCTCAGGCCAACCATACTCTTCCAAGCTCGAAGTCTCCATCGTTTTGCCATTGCACATAACAATTTTGCCCCAAATTTTGCCGCCGATACTTGCCTTTTGTTTGTTCCATTTGCTTGGGACAAGGCCAGAACACACATTCTTCACACCATACAACTCTTACATGCACAAACTTTTGATCTTCCACATTTTGGATACACCCACACACTTTTGTTTCCCATTTTTGCCTATTGCCTCTTTGAGAAACGACTTGTTGCTTCGTATTTGCTTGAGAGCTTCATGTTCGCCGATCACAAAATTGGCATCCACAAGCTTTCCATTTGCAAGTTGTTTTTCCCCAAGTTCTTCTTCGACCGCGACTTTTTCCCTCTACCACAACATGGGAGAACCGTCTTGGACTACACCGTCGGTGAGAAGGAACAAGAGTCGAGGATGACTCTTCCCCAAGGGGGGGGAGATGATGCGGGGTGGCCTTCGGACACCTACGCCTCAAGACCGTCAAGGGAAGCCCCGCCTATCGTCGACGCTACACCATGGCCAAGGAGTCCCCCAAGTGGACCAACAACGCAAATCCCCCACCATTTGTGTCAAGGTGAACTCTTTCCTCTCGACACCCGACCTCGTCCATACCTTGGATGGAATGCTACCTCATATCGGTGTGCTACATATCATTAGGTACAAGAATCATCGAGGAACCGGAGAGGAGGAACTCCCATGGTGCAAGGAAGAAGGAAGAAGAAGAAGAAGGAAGGAAGAAGGTAGGAAGGAAGAGGAAGAAGAGGCGAGAGGAGGAAGGCCGGCCGGTCCCAGGGCCGGTCAACCGGGCCTGGGCCGGCCCACCGCCCCGGGGCCGGTCGGCCCGGGCCCTGACCGGCCTGGCCGGTTTCGACCGGAATCTCCGCTTGTGCCATCCGGACGCAGTCCCGGGGCTTCGGAAGCCTCGCCCGGTCACCGGCCGGCCCAGAATCCGGTTTGGACCGGATGGCCCGGTCCCAGACCCGGTCGGACCGGCCCCTGGACCGGATTTCACGGGTTTGACCCACCAACTTGTACCCGTTCGACCCGAGCTGCCTTGTATGCCTATATAAGCACCCCGGTCGCCCCCTTACCTCTTTAGACAAGATTTGGCTTAGATTTGGGTTTGAGCTATGTCTCCCTAGGGTATCATCCCTCTGTAATCAAGGCACCTTGGTTGTTGACTTTGATCTTGTTGAGTGAGATTCTAGTACAAGTTACTCTCTCTCCCTCATCAAGCTCTTCCTCTCCAACCCCAATCTCTCTCCGGGAATTCTGCCACGGCCTCTTCCTCGGAGATTCTATTGGCGTGGTCCATCGAGCCACGGAGGTAAGCATCGGGTGTATCGGGTTGGTGTGCGTGCGTGAGTCTCGGAGTTCCTCGTGTTCGTCGTGTTCCTCGTGTTCCTCACGTTCTCCCATCTCTCCCCTTGGTTTCGAAGTCAATCCGCGAGATCGGGCCACACACGGGGTCTTAGACCTCATCAAAGGCTATTTGTTGGCGGAAGGGCAGGTCAAGGGGCGTCACGAGGGGCCCACACTATAGGTCGGCGCAGCCAGGGCTTGGGCCGCGCCGCCCTGTGGTTTGGCCACCTCGTGGCCCCACTTCGTCTCCTCTTCGGTCTTCTGGAAGCTTCGTGGCAAAATAGGACCCTGGGCGTTGATTTCGTCCAATTCCAAGAATATTTCGTTACTAGGATTTCTGAAACCAAAAACAGCAGAAAACAGCAACTGGCTCTTCGGCATCTTGTTAATAGGTTAGTTCCAGAAAATGCACGAATATGACATAAAGTGTGCATAAAACATGTAGATATCATCAATAATGTGGCATGGAACACAAGAAATTATCGATACGTCGGAGACGTATCAGCATCCCCAAGCTTAGTTCTGCTCGTCCCGAGCAGGTAAAACGATAACAAAGATAATTTCTGGAGTGACATGCCATCATAACCTTGATCATACTATTTGTAAAGCATATGTAGTGAATGCAGCGATCAAAACAATGTAAATGACATGAGTAAACAAGTGAATCATATAGCAAAGACTTTTCATGAATAGTACTTCAAGACAAGCATCAATAAGTCTTGCATAAGAGTTAACTCATAAAGCAATAAATCAAAGTAAAGGTATTGAAGCAACACAAAGGAAGATTAAGTTTCAGCGGTTGCTTTCAACTTATAACATGTATATCTCATGGATAATTGTCAACATAGAGTAATATAATAAGTGCAATATGCAAGTATGTAGGAATCAATGCACAGTTCACACAAGTGTTTGCTTCTTGAGGTGGAGAGAAATAGGTGAACTGACTCAACATAAAAGTAAAAAGAATGGTCCTTCAAAAAGGAAAGCATCGATTGCTATATTTGTGCTAGAGCTTTTATTTTGAAAACATGAAACAATTTTGTCAACGGTAGTAATAAAGCATATGAATTATGTAAATTATATCTTACAAGTTGCAAGCCTCATGCATAGTATACTAATAGTGCCCGCACCTTGTCCTAATTAGCTTGGACTACCGGATCATCGCAATACACATGTTTTAACCAAGTGTCACAAAGGGGTACCTCCATGCCGCTTGTACAAAGGTCTAAGGAGAAAGCTCGCATTTTGGATTTCTCGCTTTTGATTATTCTCAACTTAGACATCCATACCGGGACAACATGGACAACAGATAATGGACTCCTCTTTAATGCATAAGCATGTGGAAACAATTATTATTCTCATATGAGATTGAGGATATATGTCCAAAACTGAAACTTCCACCATGAATCATGGCTTTAGTTAGCGGCCCAATGTTCTTCTCTAACAATATGCATGCTTAACCATAGGGTGGTAGATCTCTCTTACTTCAGACAAGACGGACATGCATAGCAACTCACATGATATTCAACAAAGAATAGTTGATGGCGTCCCCAGAAACATGGTTATCGCACAACAAGCAACTTAATAAGAGATAAAGTGCATAAGTACATATTCAATACCACAATAGTTTTTAAGCTATTTGTCCCATGAGCTATATATTGCAAAGGCGAATGATGGAGTTTAAAGGTAGCACTCAAGCAATATACTTTGGAATGGCGGAGAAATACCATGTAGTAGGTAGGTATGGTGGACACAACTGGCATAGTGGTTGGCTCAAGGATTTTGGATGCATGAGAAGTAATCCCTCTCGATACAAGGTTTAGGCTAGCAAGGTTATTTGAAACAAACAAAAGGATGAACCGGTGCAGCAAAACTCACATAAAAGACATATTGTAAACATTATAAGACTCTACATCGTCTTCCTTGTTGTTCAAACTCAATACTAGAAATTATCTAGACTTTAGAGAGACCAAATATGCAAACCAAATTTTAGCATGCTCTATGTATTTCTTCATTAATGGGTGCAAAGTATATGATGCAAGAGCTTAAACATGAGCACAACAATTGCCAAGTATCACATTATCCAAGACATTTTAGCAATTACTACATGTATCATTTTCCAACTCCAACCATATAACAATTTAACGAAGAAGAAACTTCGCCATGAATACTATGAGTAGAGCCTAAGGACATACTTGTCCATATGCAACAGCGGAGCGTGTCTCTCTCCCATACAGTGAATGCTAGGATCCATTTTATTCAAACAAAACAAAAACAAAAACAAACCGACGCTCCAAGCAAAGCACATAAGATGTGATGGAATAAAAATATAGTTTCAGGGGAGGAACCTGATAATGTTGTCGATGAAGAAGGGGATGCCTTGGGCATCCCCAAGCTTAGACGCTTGAGTCTTCTTAGAATATGCAGGGGTGAACCACCGGGGCATCCCCAAGCTTAGAGCTTTCACTCTCCTTGATCATGTTGTATCATACTCCTCTCTTGATCCTTGAAAACTTCCTCCACACCAAACTTAGAACAACTCATTAGAGGGTTAGTGCACAATCAAAATATACATGTTCAGAGGTGACATAATCATTCTTAACACTTCTGGACATTGCACAAAGCTACTGAAAGTCAATGGAATCGAAATATCCATCGAACATAACAAAACTGGCAATGCGAAATAAAAGGCAGAATCTGTCAAAAACAGAACAGTTCGTATTGACGAATTTTATCGAGGCACCAGACTTGCTCAAATGAAAATGCTCAAACTGAATGAAAGTTGCGTACATATCTGAGGATCACTCACGTAAATTGGCATAATTTTCTGAGTTACCTACAGAGAAAACAGCCCAGTTTCGTGACAGCAAAGAAATCTGTTTCTGCGCAGTAATCCAAATCTAGTATGAACTTTACTATCAACGACTTTACTTGGCACAACAAAACACTAAACTAAGATAAGGAGAGGTTGCTACAGTAGTAAACAACTTCCAAGACACAAAATAAAAACAAAGTACTGTAGTAAAAACATGGGTTGTCTCCCATAAGCGCTTTTCTTTAACGCCTTTCAGCTAGGCACAGAAAGTGTGTATCAAGTATTATCAAGAGACGAAGTGTTGTTATCACAAGCTCCCCCATCCGTAGTGGTACTAAGGGCTTTGTCAATTTTAGGCCTATAATAATATTTTTTTGGTTTAGGCACTTTAGAGACATACATAAACTTTTGCTCCTTACCCACATAAGCTTTCTCCTTATATTTAAGAGAAGAAAATGTTGAACCCAAGGTTCCCATAGCTTTTTCAAGTTCGCCAATCCTATTGGTTTGATCATCATGGACAACATAAGTTCCTAGGACACTAATTCTTTCATCAATTCCTCCTAAGGATTTATCAAGTTCATCAGTTTTATCAAGTAACATTTCCACTTTAGTTTCAATACTTGGAAAAATTTTCTCTATGGTTCCCAATTTTTTCATAACATCTTCAAGAGAGATTTCAGTTTTAACTTCATCAACAGGGGGTATTCCAAATAGACTCTCAATAATGCAGCTAGCTTCTAATGCAGGAGTACTTAGGAAGTTACCTTTCGCGAGACTATCAAGAACATACCTATTCCAGCTAGAGACACCAACATAAAAATTTCTGAGTAAAATAGTGGTGGAGTGTTTCTTAGTGCACCTATTATGGGCATTACTAATTCTATACCAAGCATCTCTTAAACATTCTCCCCCTCGTTGCTTAAACGTACGAACTTCAACTTCAGGATTACTCATTTTAGCAGTAGTAAATAAAGCAAACTAGATAAAGTAAATGCAAGTAACTAATTTTTTTTTGTGTTTTTGATATAGCAAACAAGATAGCAAATAAAGTAAAACTAGCAACTAATTTTTTTTGTATTTTGATTTAGTGCAGCAAACAAAGTAGTAAATAAAACTAAGCAAGACAAAAACAAAGTAAAGAGATTGGATGTGGAGACTCCCCTTGCAGCGTGTCTTGATCTCCCCGGCAACGGCGCCAGAAATTTGCTTGATGCGTGTAGTTGACACGTCCGTTGGGAACCCCAAGAGGAAGGTGTGATGCGCACAGCGGCAAGTTTCCCTCACTAAGAAACCAAGGTTTAATCGAACCAGCAGGAGTCAAGAAGCACGTTGAAGGTTGATGGCGGCGGGATGTAGTGCGGCGCAACACCAGAGATTCCGGCGCCAACGTGGAACCTGCACAACACAACCAAAGTACTTTGCCCCAACGAAACAGTGAGGTTATCAATCTCACCAGCTTGCTGTAACAAAGGATTAACCGTATTGTGTGGAAGATGATTGTTTGCAGAAAATAGTAGAACAGTATTGCAGTAGATTGTATTTCAGTATAGAGAATTGGACCGGGGTCCACAGTTCACTAGAGGTGTCTCTACCATAAGATAAACAGCATGTTGGGTGAACAAATTACAGTTGGGCAATTGACAAATAAAGAGGGCATGACCATGCACATACATATTATGATGAGTATAGTGAGATTTAATTGGGCATTACGACAAAGTACATAGACCGCTATCCAGCATGCATCTATGCCTAAAAAGTCCACCTTCAGGTTATCATCCGAACCCCTCCAAATATTAAGTTGCTAACAACAGACAATTGCATTAAGTATTGCGCGTAATGTAATCAGTAACTACATCCTCGAACATAGCACCAATGTTTTATCCCTAGTGGCAACAGCACATCCATAATCTTAGAGGTTTCTGTCACTCCCCCAGATTCACGGAGACATGAACCCACTATCGAGCATAAATACTCCCTCTTGGAGTTACAAGCATCTACTTGGCCAGAGCATCTACTAGTAACGGAGAGCATGCAAGATCATAAACAACACATAGATATAACTTTGATAATCAACATAACATAGTATTCTCTATTCATCGGATCCCAACAAACGCAACATATAGAATTACAGATAGATGATCTTGATCATGTTAGGCAGCTCACAAGACCCGACAATTAAGCACAATGGGGAGAAGACAACCATCTAGCTACTGCTATGGACCCATAGTCCAGGGGTGAACTACTCACTCATCACTCCGGAGGCGACCATGGCGGTGAAGAGTCCTCCGGGAGATGATTCCCCTCTCCGGCAGGGTGCCGGAGGCGATCTCCTGAATCCCCCGAGATGGGATTGGCGGCGGCGGCGTCTCTGGAAGGTTTTCCGTATCGTGGCTCTCGGTCCTGGGGGTTTCGCGACGAAGGCTATTTGTAGGCGGAAGGGCAGGTCAAGGGGCGTCACGAGGGGCCCACACTATAGGTCGGCGCGGCCAGGGCTTGGGCCGCGCCGCCCTGTGGTTTGGCCACCTCGTGGCCCCACTTCGTCTCCTCTTCGGTCTTCTGGAAGCTTCGTGGCAAAATAGGACCCTTGGCGTTGATTTCGTCCAATTCCGAGAATATTTCGTTACTAGGATTTCTGAAACCAAAAACAGCAGAAACAAAGAATCGGCTCTTCGGCATCTTGTTAATAGGTTAGTTCCAGAAAATGCACGAATATGACATAAAGTGTGCATAAAACATGTAGATATCATCAATAATGTGGCATGGAACACAAGAAATTATCGATACGTCGGAGACGTATCAGGGTCCCAATCTTGGTTGTCCATGTGTATATGTCCTAAAAAAACCTAAAAGAATGAAAATGTACATTGGTGCACCCTCGCGCGGAGAAATCTAGGGGGGTAGACCCGCCGGGGCACACGTTCCGCTGTTTTGGGGGGAGGAGGGGGAGAACGACCGCCGGAACACCGGAACCCCACCAAATCTTGCATGTGGGCCTATGATATGTGTCAAAGTGTGATGCAAGGTGTAATTGTGCAAAAGTAGCTCCCCTAAACCCTAGACCCTAGCCCTAACCCTACGCCGAACCCTAACCAGTAGATCAGGCACACCCTCGATCGTGTGATAATGGCTCGAGCTGCGGGTGTATGTGCCAAAGGGTCCCAATCTTGGTTCTCCATGTGTATATGTCCTAAACAAACCTAAAAGAATGAAAAGGTACATTGGTACACCCTCGCGCGGAGAAATCTTGGGGGTAGACCCGCCGGGGCACACGTTCCGCTGTTTTGGGGGGAGGAGTGGGAGAACGACCGCCGGAACACCGGAACCCCACCAAATCTTGCATGTGGGCCTATGCTATGTGTCAAAGTGTGGTGCAAGGTGTAATGGTGCAAAAGTAGCTCCCCTAAACCCTAGACCCTAGCCCTAACCCTACGCCGAACCCTAACCAGTAGATCAGGCACACCCTCGATCGTGTGATAATGGCTCGAGCTGCGGGTGTATGTGCCAAAGGGTCCCAATCTTGGTTCTCCATGTGTATATGTCCTGAACAAATCTAAAAGAATGAAAAGGTACATTGCTGCACCCTCGCGCGGAGATATCTAGGGGGGTAGACCCGCCGGGGCACACGTTCCGCTGTTTTGGGGGAGGAGGGGGAGAACGACCGCCGGAACACCGGAACCCCACCAAATCTTGCATGTGGGCCTATGCTATGTGTCAAAGTGTGATGCAAGGTGTAATTTTGCAAAAGTAGCTCCCCTAAACCCTAGACCCTAGCCCTAACCCTACGCCGAACCCTAACCAGTAGATCAGGCACACCCTCGATCGTGTGAAAATGGCTCGAGCTGCGGGTGTATGTGCCAAAGGGTCCCAATCTTGGTTCTCCATGTGTATATGTCCTAAACAAACCTAAAAGAATGAAAAGGTACATTGGTGCACCCTCGCACGGAGAAATCTAGGGGGTAGACCCGCCGGGGCACACGTTCCGCTGTTTTGGGGGGAGGAGTGGGAGAACGACCGCCGGAACACCGGAACCCCACCAAATCTTGCATGTGGGCCTATGCTATGTGTCAAAGTGTGGTGCAAGGTGTAATGGTGCAAAAGTAGCTCCTCTAAACCCTAGACCCTACCCCTAACCCTACGCTGAACCCTAACTAGTAGATCAAGGCACACCCTCGATCGTGTGATAATGGCTCGAGCTGCGGGTGTATGTGCCAAAGGGTCCCAATCTTGGTTCTCCATGTGTATATGTACTAAACAAACCTAAAAGAATGAAAAGGTACATTGCTGCACCCTCGCGCGGAGATATCTAGGGGGGTAGACTCGCCGGGGCACACGTTCCGCTGTTTTGGGGGAGGAGGGGGAGAACGACCGCCGGAACACCGGAACCCCACCAAATCTTGCATGTGGGCCTATGCTATGTGTCAAAGTGTGATGCAAGGTGTAATTGTGCAAAAGTAGCTCCCCTAAACCCTAGACCCTAGCCCTAACCCTACGCCGAACCCTAACCAGTAGATCGGCACACCCTCGATCGTGTGATAATGGCTCGAGCTGCGGGTGTATGTGCCAAAGGGTCCCAATCTTGGTTCTCCATGTGTATATGTCCTGAACAAACCTAAAAGAATGAAAAGGTACATTGGTGCACCCTCGCGCGGAGAAATCTAGGGGGGTAGACCCGTCGGGGCACACATTCCGCTGTTTTGGGGGAGGAGGGGGTGAATGACTGCCGGAACACCGGAACCCCACCAAATCTTGCATGTGGGCCTATGGTATGTGTCAAAGTGTGATTCAAGGTGTAATTGTGCAAAAGTAGCTCTCCTAAACCCTAGACCCTAGCCCTAACCCTACGCCGAACCCTAACCAGTAGATCAGGCACACCCTCGATCGTGTGATAATGGCTCGAGCTGGGGGTGTATGTGCCAAAGGGTCCCAATATTGGTTCTCCATGTGTATATGTCCTAAACAAACCTAAAAGAATGAAAATGTACATTGGTGCACCCTCGCGCGGAGAATTCTAGGGGGGTAAACCCGCCGGGGCACACGTTCCGCTGTTTTGGGGGGAGGATGGGGAGAACGACCGCCGGAACACCGGAACCCCACCAAATCTTGCATGTGGGCCTATGATATGTGTCAAAGTGTGATGCAAGGTGTAATTGTGCAAAAGTAGCTCCCCTAAACCCTAGACTCTAGCCCTAACCCTACGCCGAATCCTAACCAGTAGATCAGGCACACCCTCGATCGTGTGATAATGGCTCGAGCTGCGGGTGTATGTGCCAAAGGGTCCCAATCTTGGTTCTCCATGTGTATATGTCCTAAACAAACCTAAAAGAATGAAAAGGTACATTGGTGCACCGTCGCGCGGAGAAATCTAGGGGGTAGACCCGCCGGGGCACACGTTCCGCTGTTTTGGGGGGAGGAGGGGGAGAACGACCGCCGGAATACCGGAACCCCACCAAATCTTGCATGTGGGCCTATGCTATGTGTCAAAGTGTGGTGCAAGGTGTAATGGTGCAAAAGTAGCTCCCCTAAACCCTAGACCCTAGCCCTAACCCTACGCCGAACCCTAACCAGTAGATCAGGCACACCCTCGATCGTGTGATAATGGCTCGAGCTGGGGGTGTATGTGCCAAAGGGTCCCAATATTGGTTCTCCATGTGTATATGTCCTAAACAAACCTAAAAGAATGAAAATGTACATTGGTGCACCCTCGCGCGGAGAATTCTAGGGGACCCGCTGGGGCACACGTTCCGCTGTTTTGGGGGGAGGAGGGGGAGAACGACCGCCGGAACACCGGAACCCCACCAAATCTTGCATGTGGGCCTATGATATGTGTCAAAGTGTGATGCAAGGTGTAATTGTGCAAAAGTAGCTCCCCTAAACCCTAGACCATAGCCCTAACCCTACACCGAATCCTAACCAGTAGATCAGGCACACCCTCGATCGTGTGATAATGGCTCGATCTGCGGGTGTATGTGCCAAAGGGTCCCAATCTTGGTTCTCCATGTGTATCTGTCCTAAACAAACCTAAAAGAATGAAAAGGTACATTGGTGCACCCTCGCGCGGAGAAATCTAGGGGGTAGACCAGCCGGGGCACACGTTCCGCTGTTTTGGGGGGAGGAGGGGGAGAACGACCGCCGGAACATCGGAACCCCACCAAATCTTGCATGTGGGCCTATGATATGTGTCAAAGTGTGGTGCAAGGTGTAATGGTGCAAAAGTAGCTCCCCTAAACCCTAGACCCTAGCCCTAACCCTACGCCGAACCCTAACCAGTAGATCAGGCACACCCTCGATCGTGTGATAATGGCTCGAGCTACGGGTGTATGTGCCAAAGGGTCCCAATCTTGGTTCTCCATGTGTATATGTCCTGCACAAACCTAAAAGAATGAAAAGGTACATTGGTGCACCCTCGCGCGGAGAAATCTAGGGGGTAGACCCGCCGGGGCACACGTTCCGCTGTTTTGGGGGAAGAGGGGGAGAACGACCGCTGGAACACCGGAACCTCACCAAATCTTGCATGTGGGCCTATGCTATGTGTCAAAGTGTGATTCAAGGTGTAATTGTGCAAAAGTAGCTCCCCTAAACCCTAAACCCTAGACCCTAGCCCTAACCCTACGCCGAACCCTAACCAGTAGATCAGGCACGCCCTCGATCGTGTGATAATGGCTTGAGCTGGGGGTGTATGTGCCAAAGGGTCCCAATATTGGTTCTCCATGTGTATATGTCCTAAACAAACCTAAAAGAATGAAAATTTACATTGGTGCACCCTCGCGCGGAGAATTCTAGGGGGTAGACCCGCCGGGGCACACGTTCCGCTGTTTTGGGGGAAGAGGGGGAGAACGACCGCCGGAACACCGGAACCCCACCAAATCTTGCATGTGGGCCTATGATATGTGTCAAAGTGTGATTCTGGGTGTAATTGTGCAAAAGTAGCTCCCCTAAACCCTAGACCCTAGCCCTAACCCGGCCTACGCCGAACCCTAACCAGTAGATCAGGCACACCCTCGCGATCGTGTGATAATGGCTCGAGCTGCGGGTGTATGTGCCAAAGGGTCCCAATCTTGGTTCTCCATGTGTATATGTCCTAAACAAACCTAAAAGAATGAAAATGTACATTGGTGCACCCACGCGCGGAGAAATCTAGGGGGGTAGACCCGCCGGGGCACACGTTCCGCTGTTTTGGGGGGAGGAGGGGGAGAACGACCGCCGGAACACCGGAACCCCACCAAATCTTGCATGTGGGCATTTGCTATGTGTCAAAGTGTGGTGCAAGGTGTAATGGTGCAAAAGTAGCTCCCCTAAACCATAGACCCTAGCCCTAACCCTACGCCGAACCTTAACCAGTAGATCAGGGCACACCCTCGATCGTGTGATAATGGCTCGAGCTGCGGGTGTATGTGCCAAAGGGTCCCAATCTTGGTTCTCCATGTGTATATGTCCTAAACAAACCTAAAAGAATGAAAATGTACATTGGTGCACCCTCGCGCGGAGAAATCTAGGGGGGTAGACCCTCGGGGGCACACGTTCCGCTGTTTTGGGGGGAGGAGGGGAAGAACGACCGCCGGAACACCGAAACCCCACCAAATCTTGCATGTGGGCCTATGATATGTGTCAAAGTGTGATGCAATGTGTAATTGTGCAAAAGTAGCTCCGCTAAACCCTAGCCCTAACCCTACGCCGAACCCTAACCAGTAGATCAGGCACACCCTCGATCGTGTGATAATGGCTCGAGCTGCGGGTGTATGTGCCAAAGGGTCCCAATCTTGGTTCTCCATGTGTATATGTCCTAAACAAACCTAAAAGAATGAAAAGGTACATTGGTGCACCCTCGCGCGGAGAAATCTAGGGGGTAGACCCGCCGGGGCACACGTTCCGTTGTTTTGGGGGGAGGAGTGGGAGAACGACCGCCGGAACACCGGAACCCCACCAAATCTTGCATGTGGGCCTATGATATGTGTCAAAGTGTGGTGCAAGGTGTAATGGTGCAAAAGTAGCTCCCCTAAACCCTAGACCCTACCCCTAACCCTACGCCGAACCCTAACCAGTAGATCAGGCACACCCTCGATCGTGTGATAACGGCTCGAGCTGTGGGTGTATGTGCCAAAGGGTCCCAATCTTGGTTCTCCATGTGTATATGTCCTAAACAAACCTAAAAGAATGAAAATGTACATTGGTGCACCCTCGCCCGGAGAAATCAAGGGGGTAGACCCGCCGGGGCACACGTTCCGCTGTTTTGTGGGGAGGAGGGGGAGAATGACCGCCAGAACACCGGAACCCCACCAAATCTTGCATGTGGGCCTATGATATGTGTCAAAGTGTGATGCAAGGTGTAATTGTGCAAAAGTAGCTCCCCTAAACCCTAGACCCTAGCCCTAACCCTACGCCGAACCCTAACCAGTAGATCGGGCACACCCTCGCGATTGTGTGATAATGGCTCGAGCTGCGGGAGTATGTGCCAAAGGGTCCCAATCTTGGTTCTCCATGTGTATATGTCCTAAATACACCTAAAAGAATGAAAATGTACATTGGTGCACCCTCGCGCGGAGAAATCTAGGGGGGTAGACACGCCGGGGCACACGTTCCGCTGTTTTGGGGGGAGGACGGGGAGAACGACCGCCGGAACACTGGAACCCCACCAAATCTTGCATGTGGGCCTATGCTATGTGTCAAAGTATGGTGCAAGGTGTAATGGTGCAAAATTAGCTCCCTAAACCCTAGACCCTAGCCCTAACCCTACGCCGAACCCTAACCAGTAGATCAGGCACACCCTCGATCGTGTGATAATGGCTCGAGCTGCGGGTGTATGTGCCAAAGGGTCCCAATCTTGGTTCTCCATGTGTATATGTCCTAAACAAACCTAAAAGAATTAAAATGTACATTGGTGCACCGTCGCGCGGAGAAATCTAGGGGGTAGACCCGCCGGGGCACACGTTCCGCTGTTTTGGGGGAGGAGGGGGAGAACGACCGCCGGAACACCGGAACCCCACCAAATCTTGCATGTGGGCCTATGATATGTGTCAAAGTGTGATGCAAGGTGTAATTGTGCAAAAGTAGCTCCCCTAAACCCTAGACCATAGCCCTAACCCTACACCGAATCCTAACCAGTAGATCAGGCACACCCTCGATCGTGTGATAATGGCTCGATCTGCGGGTGTATGTGCCAAAGGGTCCCAATCTTGGTTCTCCATGTGTATCTGTCCTAAACAAACCTAAAAGAATGAAAAGGTACATTGGTGCACCCTCGCGCGGAGAAATCTAGGGGGTAGACCAGCCGGGGCACACGTTCCGCTGTTTTGGGGGGAGGAGGGGGAGAACGACCGCCGGAACACCGGAACCCCACCAAATCTTGCATGTGGGCCTATGATATGTGTCAAAGTGTGGTGCAAGGTGTAATGGTGCAAAAGTAGCTCCCCTAAACCCTAGACCCTAGCCCTAACCCTACGCCGAACCCTAACCAGTAGATCAGGCACACCCTCGATCGTGTGATAATGGCTCGAGCTACGGGTGTATGTGCCAAAGGGTCCCAATCTTGGTTCTCCATGTGTATATGTCCTGCACAAACCTAAAAGAATGAAAAGGTACATTGGTGCACCCTCGCGCGGAGAAATCTAGGGGGTAGACCCGCCGGGGCACACGTTCCGCTGTTTTGGGGGAAGAGGGGGAGAACGACCGCTGGAACACCGGAACCCCACCAAATCTTGCATGTGGGCCTATGCTATGTGTCAAAGTGTGATTCAAGGTGTAATTGTGCAAAAGTAGCTCCCCTAAACCCTAAACCCTAGACCCTAGCCCTAACCCTACGCCGAACCTAACCAGTAGATCAGGCACGCCCTCGATCGTGTGATAATGGCTTGAGCTGGGGGTGTATGTGCCAAAGGGTCCCAATATTGGTTCTCCATGTGTATATGTCCTAAACAAACCTAAAAGAATGAAAATTTACATTGGTGCACCCTCGCGCGGAGAATTCTAGGGGGTAGACCCGCCGGGGCACACGTTCCGCTGTTTTGGGGGGAGGAGGGGGAGAACGACCGCCGGAACACCGGAACCCCACCAAATCTTGCATGTGGGCCTATGATATGTGTCAAAGTGTGATTCTGGGTGTAATTGTGCAAAAGTAGCTCCCCTAAACCCTAGACCCTAGCCCTAACCCGGCCTACGCCGAACCCTAACCAGTAGATCAGGCACACCCTCGCGATCGTGTGATAATGGCTCGAGCTGCGGGTGTATGTGCCAAAGGGTCCCAATCTTGGTTCTCCATGTGTATATGTCCTAAACAAACCTAAAAGAATGAAAAGGTACATTGGTACACCCTCGCGCGGAGAAATCTTGGGGGTAGACCCGCCGGGGCACACGTTCCGCTGTTTTGGGGGGAGGAGTGGGAGAACGACCGCCGGAACACCGGAACCCCACCAAATCTTGCATGTGGGCCTATGCTATGTGTCAAAGTGTGGTGCAAGGTGTAATGGTGCAAAAGTAGCTCCCCTAAACCCTAGACCCTAGCCCTAACCCTACGCCGAACCCTAACCAGTAGATCAGGCACACCCTTGATCGTGTGATAATGGCTCGAGCTGCGGGTGTATGTGCCAAAGGGTCCCAATCTTGGTTCTCCATGTGTATATGTCCTAAACAAACCTAAAAGAATGAAAATGTACATTGGTGCACCCTCGCACGGAGAAATCTAGGGGGGTAGACCCGCCGGGGCACACGTTCCGCTGTTTTGGGGGGAGGAGGGGGAGAACGACCGCCGGAACACCGGAACCCCACCAAATCTTGCATGTGGGCATTTGCTATGTGTCAAAGTGTGGTGCAAGGTGTAATGGTGCAAAAGTAGCTCCCCTAAACCATAGACCCTAGCCCTAACCCTACGCCGAACCTTAACCAGTAGATCAGGGCACACCCTCGATCGTGTGATAATGGCTCGAGCTGCGGGTGTATGTGCCAAAGGGTCCCAATCTTGGTTCTCCATGTGTATATGTCCTAAACAAACCTAAAAGAATGAAAATGTACATTGGTGCACCCTCGCGCGGAGAAATCTAGGGGGGTAGACCCTCGGGGGCACACGTTCCGCTGTTTTGGGGGGAGGAGGGGAAGAACGACCGCCGGAACACCGAAACCCCACCAAATCTTGCATGTGGGCCTATGATATGTGTCAAAGTGTGATGCAATGTGTAATTGTGCAAAAGTAGCTCCGCTAAACCCTAGCCCTAACCCTACGCCGAACCCTAACCAGTAGATCAGGCACACCCTCGATCGTGTGATAATGGCTCGAGCTGCGGGTGTATGTGCCAAAGGGTCCCAATCTTGGTTCTCCATGTGTATATGTCCTAAACAAACCTAAAAGAATGAAAAGGTACATTGGTGCACCCTCGCGCGGAGAAATCTAGGGGGTAGACCCGCCGGGGCACACGTTCCGTTGTTTTGGGGGGAGGAGTGGGAGAACGACCGCCGGAACACCGGAACCCCACCAAATCTTGCATGTGGGCCTATGATATGTGTCAAAGTGTGGTGCAAGGTGTAATGGTGCAAAAGTAGCTCCCCTAAACCCTAGACCCTACCCCTAACCCTACGCCGAACCCTAACCAGTAGATCAGGCACACCCTCGATCGTGTGATAACGGCTCGAGCTGTGGGTGTATGTGCCAAAGGGTCCCAATCTTGGTTCTCCATGTGTATATGTCCTAAACAAACCTAAAAGAATGAAAATGTACATTGGTGCACCCTCGCCCGGAGAAATCTAGGGGGTAGACCCGCCGGGGCACACGTTCCGCTGTTTTGTGGGGAGGAGGGGGAGAATGACCGCCAGAACACCGGAACCCCACCAAATCTTGCATGTGGGCCTATGATATGTGTCAAAGTGTGATGCAAGGTGTAATTGTGCAAAAGTAGCTCCCCTAAACCCTAGACCCTAGCCCTAACCCTACGCCGAACCCTAACCAGTAGATCGGGCACACCCTCGCGATCGTGTGATAATGGCTCGAGCTGCGGGAGTATGTGCCAAAGGGTCCCAATCTTGGTTCTCCATGTGTATATGTCCTAAATACACCTAAAAGAATGAAAATGTACATTGGTGCACCCTCGCGCGGAGAAATCTAGGGGGGTAGACACGCCGGGGCACACGTTCCGCTGTTTTGGGGGGAGGACGGGGAGAACGACCGCCGGAACACTGGAACCCCACCAAATCTTGCATGTGGGCCTATGCTATGTGTCAAAGTATGGTGCAAGGTGTAATGGTGCAAAATTAGCTCCCTAAACCCTAGACCCTAGCCCTAACCCTACGCCGAACCCTAACCAGTAGATCAGGCACACCCTCGATCGTGTGATAATGGCTCGAGCTGCGGGTGTATGTGCCAAAGGGTCCCAATCTTGGTTCTCCATGTGTATATGTCCTAAACAAACCTAAAAGAATTAAAATGTACATTGGTGCACCGTCGCGCGGAGAAATCTAGGGGGTACACCCGCCGGGGCACACGTTCCGCTGTTTTGGGGGAGGAGGGGGAGAACGACCGCCGGAACACCGGAACCCCACCAAATCTTGCATGTGGGCCTATGATATGTGTCAAAGTGTGATGCAAGGTGTAATTGTGCAAAAGTAGCTCCCCTAAATCCTAGACCCTAGCCCTAACCCTACGCCGAACCCTAACCAGTAGATCAGGCACACCCTCGATCGTGTGATAATGGCTCGAGCTGCGGGTGTATGTGCCGAAGGGTCCCAATCTTGGTTCTCCATGTGTATATGTCCTAAACAAACCTAAAAGAATGAAAATGTACATTGGTTCACCCTCGCGCAGAGAAATCTAGGGGGGTAGACCCGCCGGGGCACACGTTCCGCTGTTTTGGGGGGAGGAGGGGGAGAACGACCGCCGGAACACCGGAACCCAACAAAATCTTGCATGTGGGCCTATGATATGTGTCAAAGTGTGATGCAAGGTGTAATTGTGCAAAAGTAGCTCCCCTAAACCCTAGACCCTAGCCCTAACCCTACGCCGAATCCTAACCAGTAGATCAGGCACACCCTCGATCGTGTGATAATGGCTCGAGCTACGTGTGTATGTGCCAAAGGGTCCCAATCTTGGTTCTCCATGTGTATATGTCCTAAACAAACCTAAAAGAATGAAAAGGTACATTGGTGCACCCTCGCGCGGAGAAATCTAGGGGGTAGACCCGCCGAGGCACACGTTCCGCTGTTTTGGGGGGAGGAGGGGGAGAACGACCGGCGGAACACCGGAACCCCACCAAATCTTGCATGTGGGCCTATGATATGTGTCAAAGTGTGGTGCAAGGTGTAATGGTGCAAAAGTATCTCCCCTAAACCCTAGACCCTACCCCTAACCCTACGCCGAACCCTAACCAGTAGATCAGGCACACCCTCGTCGTGTGATAATGGCTCGAGCTACGGGTGTATGTGTCAAAGGGTCCCAATCTTGGTTCTCCATGTGTATATGTCCTGAACAAACCTAAAAGAATGAAAAGGTACATTGCTGCACCCTCGCGCGGAGATATCTAGGGGGGTAGACCCGCCGGGGCACACGTTCCGCTGTTTTGGAGTGAAGCTCTTGTTCTCATCATCATCGCACCCGCAAACGGACGGCCAAACAGAAGTGGTCAATCGAAGCCTCTCCACCCTCCTACGCATCCTCGTGAAGAAGAACTTGAAGTCATGGGAGGAGTGCCTTCCCCACGCGGAGTTCGCCTACAACCGCGCCAAGCACAAGACTACATCAAGGAGCCCCTTCATGGTCGTCTATGGCTTCGAACCTTACACGGCACTCGACATACTTCTGCTACCCCTCCACGAGCGCATCAACATGGACTTCGACAAGCGCACCGCCGCCGTCAAGAAACTACATGAAGAAACAAGAGCGACCATACAAGAACATGTGCTTCGTCAAGCAAACGACATCAACGCCAAGAAGAAGGCAAGAATATTCCAAGAAGGAGACCTCGTTTGGATCCACCTCCGGAAGGAAAGGTTCCCGCATGAGCGGAACTCCAAGCTCAAGCCAAGAGGAGATGGCCCCTTGAAGGTCCTCAAACGCATCAACAACAACGCTTACGTCATCGACATCCCGACATCCAAGTACTTCGTGAGCAACACGTTCAACGTCTCGGACTTGTCCCTATCATGGAGATGAGGAGGTGCAAGAGTCGAGGTCGACTCTTTTCCAAGGGGGGGGGGGGAGATGATGTAGCCCCGCTCACCGACGATGCTACACCAAGACCAACAAGTCCCCCAAGTGGACCGATGACGCGAGCCCGAGTCAAAGCGCTACATGATAAGGTGAACTCACTCCTCACTACCCTTGATCTCGATACCCCATTGGATGGACTGCTACCTCAGGCCGACATGCTTTGTGTTATCAGATATGAACCTCGAGAGAAGGACGTCGCAGCAGACCCGAAGATGGACAAGGAAGAAGGAGAAGAAGAGTGGCCGCCGAAGGACGCCCCCCAGGGCCGGCACTGCCGGCCTCCAGGCACCGGCACTGCCGGCCTGCACACCCCGGCACTGCCGGCCTCCAACGCCCGACACTGCCGGCCTGCTCACCCCGGCACTGCCGCTCCCCAGACCCCGGCACTGCCGGACCCACCAGCTGAAGACGCGAAGAAGGTCAAGACCGGCACTGCCAGCCCAGGTCCAGCGGCACTGCCGGCCACCCCGGCACTGCCGGCCAAACATCACCGGCACTGCCGGCCCCACCCCTATTGACTTCATCTCAACCGTTGATTTCACATCTATGGACCAGGATAAGTTATGTAATGCCGATTTTACCCCTGTACGAATCTGGACCTATAAGTACCTCACCCCTTCCTCCAGATTAGGGTTAGACTTGTTTTGAACTCAAACCTACCTTTGAGCTTAGTCTCCCTTGGGTATCATCCCTCTGTAATCAAGGCACCTTGGTTGTTGATTTGGATCTTGTTGAGTGAGATTCTAGTACAAGTTACTCTCTCTCTCCCATCAAGCTCTTGATGAGATCTAAGACCCCGTGTGTGGCCCGATCTCGCGGATTGACTTCGAAACCAAGAGGGGAGATGGGAAAACGCGAGGAACACGAAGAACACGATGAACACGAGGAACTCCGAGACTCACGCACGCACACCAACCCGATACACCCGATACTTACCCCCGTGGCTCGATGGACCACGCCAATAGAATCACCCGGAAGAGGCACGCGGCAGAATTCCCGGTGAGAGATTGGTGTTGGAGAAAAGGGGATTGGTGAGGGAGAGAGAGTAGCTTGTACTAGAATCTCACTCAACAATAACCAAATCAACAACAAGGATGGCCTTGATTACAGAGGGATGATACCCAAGGGAGACTAAGCTCAAAGTTAGGTTTGAGTTCAAAACAAGTCTAAAGAGCTAAAGGGGTGCTTGGGGTGCTTATATAGTCTTACAAGGCGTCACAGGCCGAAAAGGTAAGTTCGGGCCGAAAATATAACTTAAGTCGTGCAGGCCGGTCAGGGGGCCGGTCAGACCGGGCTGTGGACCGGGCAGGCCGGTTTGCATCGGAGCTGTGACCGGCGGAGACCGGACGAGGCTCCAAGTCCCCTGGATGGCGCCCGGATGTCACGAGCGCGAATCCGGTTTCTGACCGGCGGCCGGTCAGGAGGCCGGTCGAGCCGGGCTGTGGACCGGGTGGTCCGGTCGAGGGGCCGGTCGACCGGGTTACGGACCGGCCGTCCGTCTTCTCTTCCTTGCGCTCTTCGGGCGACTTCCTGTCCAGCTCCATGTCCATCTTCGTGTCCATCTTCTTGTCCAGCTGCTCCTCTCCTCCCTTTGACCATGGCGTATCCTCCTCTTGGTGACCTTGATGCTCCTTGTACCTAATGACACATAACACGTCGGCATGAGGTAGCAATCCATCCAAAGGTGTACCAAGATCAAGGGTGGTGAGGAGCGAGTTCACCTCATCATGTAGCGCTTTGACTCGGGCTCGTGTCATCGGTCCACTTGGGGGACTTGTTGGTCTTGGTGTGGAGGTGACCGAAGGCCACCCCGCATCATCTCCCCCCCCTTGGGAAAGAGTCGTCCTCGACTCTTGTTCCTCTTCATCTTCATGATATGGCGACAAGTCCGCAACGTTGAAGGTGTTGCTCACCAAGTGCTTGGAGGTGGGGATGTCGATGACGTAAGCGTTGTTGTTGATGCGTTTGAGAACCTTGAAGGGGCCATCTCCTCTTGGCTTGAGCTTGGAGTTGCGCTCACGAGGGAACCGTTCCTTCCGGAGGTGGATCCAAACGAGGTCTCCTTCTTGAAATATCCTTTCCTTCTTCTTGGCGTTGAGGCGGGTAGCTTGACGAAGCACATGTTCTTGTATGGTTGCTCTTGTCTCTTCATGTAGTTTCTTCACGTCGGCGGCGCGCTTGGCGAAGTCCATGTTCGTCCGCTCATGAAGGGGAAGTGGTAGTATGTCGAGTGCCGTGAGCGGCTCAAACCCGTAGACGACCATGAAGGGACTCCTTGATGTAGTCGAGTGCTTGGCGCGGTTGTAGGCGAACTCCGCGTGTGGTATGCATTCCTCCCATGACTTCAAGTTTTTCTTCACGAGGATGCGTAGGAGGGTGGAGAGGCTTCGATTGACCACTTCCGTTTGGCCGTCCGTTTGCGGGTGCGAGGATGATGAGAATAAGAGCTTCACTCCAAACTTTGCCATGAGCGTCTTCCAAAGATAACTCATGAACTTGACGTCTCGGTCCGACACAATGCTTTGCGGTACTCCATGTAGGCGAACGATTTCCCTGAAAAACAATGAAGCAATGTGTGAAGCATCGTCGCACTTATGGCAAGGTATGAAATGAGCCATCTTAGAGAATCTATCCACTACCACGAATATAGAATCATGACCATGCTTAGTGCGAGGCAATCCTAGAACAAAATCCATGCTAATATCGGTCCATGGTGCATATGGAATAGGCAATGGGGTATAAAGACCATAGGGATTGGAGGTAGACTTAGCTTGTAAGCATGTGGTGCACCGGCGGCAAAGGCGTTCGACGTCGCGGTACATTCTTGGCCAATAGTAGTGGGTTGAGAGCATGGCATATGTCTTCTCTCGACCAAAGTGACCCATAAGACCTCCTCCATGTGACTCTTGCAAAAGCAATTTTCGAAGCGAAGACTCGGGAATGCAAATCTTGTTGGCTTTAAACAAGTAGCCATCATGCAAATAGAAATCATCCACTCCTCGCTCAACGGAGCACTTCTCAAAAATGGGAGCAAAGAAAGAATCGGAAGGATAGAGTTCTTTGATCTCTTCAAGTCCCAAAACATGAAAATCCAAACGAGTTAGCAAAAGGTTGTTTTTGCGGGAAAGAGCATCCGCCACAACATTGTCCTTGCCCTTCTTGTATTTGATCACATATGGGAAGGACTCAATGAACTCGACCCATTTTGCATGTCGTTTGTTCAAGTTGTGTTGGCTTTTCAAATATTTCAAGGACTCATGGTCGGAATGAATGATAAACTCTTTTGGCCAAAGATAGTGTTGCCAAACTTCAAGAACACGAACCAAAGCGTAGAGCTCCTTGTCATATATAGGATAGTTGAGGCGTGCGCCATCCAACTTCTCACTATAGTATGCCACGGGTTTGCCCTCTTGCATAAGAACACCACCAATACCAAGCCCACTTGCATCACACTCAATCTCAAAAGTTTTGGCAAAATTTGGAAGAACAAGAAGTGGAGCTTCGGTAAGGCGTTTCTTCAACTCATCAAAAGCATTTTGATGGGCCTTGCCCCAAACAAACGGAACATTCTTCTTGGTAAGCTCATTCAAAGGGCAAGCAATGGTGCTAAAGTCTTTCACAAAGCGGCGGTAAAACCCGGCAAATCCATGGAAGCTTCGGACTTGGCCAACATTTGTAGGGGTAGGCCAATTATGGATGGCCTCCACCTTGGAAGAATCAACTTCAATCCCATTAGCGGAAACCACAAAACCAAGAAAAACCAATTTGTTTTGAGCAAATGTGCACTTGGGGAGGTTAGCATAAAGCTTTTCATGGTGCAAGATGCACAAGACTTCTCTCACATGTTGCACATGGTCCTCGAGGTTTTTGCTATAAATAAGAATATCATCGAAGTAGACAACCACGCTCTTAGCAATGAGAGGACGCAAGATGTGATTCATGAGGCGCATGAAAGTTGATGGAGCATTGGAAAGACCAAAAGGCATAACGAGCCATTCATAGAGACCAAGTTTGGTCTTGAATGCCGTTTTCCATTCATCACCAATAGCCATGCGGATTTGATGGTAACCACTACGCAAATCGACTTTAGAGAAAATCGTGGCACCACTAAGTTCATCAAGCATATCATCTAAACGCGGAATGGGATGGCGGTAACGGACGGTAATGGCATTGATGGGGCGACAATCCATACACATCTGTTGCGTCTCATCCGGTTTAGGCACAAGAATCACGGGAACCGCACAAGGGCTAAGGCTTTCTCGGACGTACCCTTTGGCGAGAAGATCTTGAATTTGGTGGTTGATCTCCTTGGTCTCTTCGGGATTGGTGCGGTATGCGGCACGGTTTGGGAGCGGAGCGCCGGGTATGAGGTCGATGCGGTGTTCTATGCCTCGGAGTGGTGGTAGTCCATGAGGGAGCTCGTCGGGGAAGACGTCTTGAAATTCCTGCAAAAGAGACAACAAAGACGGAGGAATGTTGGTCAAGTCGTTAGTCGCTGACGAGGGTCCCTTGCATATGAGCACATAGTGCAATATGGTGGATGGGTTCTCTTGGAGCTCTCTCCACTCACTCTTGGTGGCTAGAAGGACACTCTTGGGCTCACTCATATATGGCTTGTGGCGCTCACTATCTTTGTGGTGGGTCGCTCCCTCTCCTCTCATCTCACTATGGTGGGTGCGGAGTTGTGCCCTCGCTAAAGCCTTCGCATTATCCGCGATGATTTGGCTAGGAGTCATCGGGCGCAACTCGAACTTCTTGTCGTTGACCTTGAAGGTGTATGTGTTGGAGAGTCCATCATGTATAGCCTTCTTGTCATATTGCCAAGGGCGGCCAAGCAACATGTGGCACACCGTCATGGGTACCACGTCACACTCGATGGTGTCCTCATAAGGGCCGATCTTGAAGTTGACGGTGACGGTATGTTGTATCTTGACGTTGCCCTTGTCGCTCAACCATTGGATATGGTAGGGGTGCGGATGCTTGCGGAGAGTGAGGTGGAGCTTCTCACACAACTCGGTGCTCGCAAGGTTGTGGCAACTTCCACCATCGATGATGACCTTGATAGACTTGCCACCAATTCCGGCACGGGTTTGGAAGATGTTGCACCGTTGTTCTTCCATATCATGAGGTTGTGTGGTTAGCACCCTTGTGACCACAAGTGAGGGACTTGGGTCATGTTCACATAAGAGAGGATCTTCTCCACTTTCTTGCTCATAAGCTTCTTCACTTTCCACGGCGGCTTGCACAAGGGCTTCATATTCATCTTCATCAAGAGTCTCGATGTCACCATTCTCCATAGTGATCAAGACCTTGGTGTTCTTGCACTCAAACGATTTGTGACCTTGGGTGCCACACTTGAAGCAAGTGACACTAGAGGGTCCCGTGGATGCCTTAGAGGAGGCGGTGGAGGAGACCGTTTGCTTCATGCGACTTTGGATAGTCGGTTTCTTGGAAGGTGTAGAGGATGCATCGGCCTTGGCACTTGTAGCATAAGGAGTTGATGTAGTAGGAGGAATCGATGTAGCGAGCTTGGAGGAGAAATAGGACTTGGCCTTGGAGTATTTGATGTCCTCAATCACTTGGCGCTCGGCCTTCGATGCTTGGTGGACTAACTCAACCATGTTGGAGTAGGGTTGGAACTCGACAATCCTCTTGATGGGATAAGTAAGGCCATTGAAGAAACGAGCAATGGTTTGCTCCTCGGATTCTTCGATGTTGGCTCGCATCATAGTGAGCTCCATCTCCTTGTAGAACTCCTCAACGGTTTTGGTGCCTTGCTTCAACTTTTGGAGCTTGTTGAAGAGGTCTTTCATGTAGTGCATTGGGACAAAGCGAGCATGCATCTCCTTCTTCATATCTTCCCAAGTGTCAATTGGCGGTTCACCCTTTTCTTCTCGAAGAGTAAGGACTTGCTCCCACCAAGTGTTGGCGTAGTCTTCAAACTCGAGTGATGCCATAGCCACTTTCTTGGCACAGGAGTAGTTGTGGATGCGGAAGATCTTGTCCACCTTGAGTGCCCATGAGAGGTAAGCTTCGGCGTCGTCTTCACCTTTGAACTTGGGCATGTTGAACTTGAGCTTGCCATACATGTTCTCTTCATCCTCCAAGTTTCTTCTACGAGGAGGGGCGCCATCATCTCTTGCGGCTTGAGGTGGAATAGGAGGTCTTCTACGGCCAACCATAGCATTGGGTTGGCGTTGGAGTTGAACACTTGCTTCACTTGGTTCACTGTGAGGATGTGGTTGAAGATCTTGTCGCGGTTGAGGATGATGCTCAAGGTTGGGTCTCTCGTCTTGATCACGGTGTAATTCTCCTCGTCCGCGTTGGTCATGGCGAGGGTGGCGACGAAGATCTCGCCGAGGTGGATCTTGAGGATCTTGGTCTTGTGGATGGCCATCACGCCCATGGTGGGCATGGCGATCCGCTTGGTGACGATCTTGTTGAAGGTCTTGAGCTTGTGGAGGACGCTCATGTGGACGAGCATGGCGATGTATTTCTCCACGCCTAGAGTTGGAGCGGGAGTCTTCATGACGAGCATGTGAGCGATGAGGTCGATGATGGTCTTCATGCCTTGAGGAGGAGCTTGAGGACGAAAGGCCACCATGAGAATAGTAATCTTGTGGCGAGCTTGATGAAGAGGAAGTAGAGCGGTGTCGACGATGACGACCCAAGTTGGTGATGGCGCGCTCCAGGCTATCCAGGCGCCGCTCCATGTTGGCATCATTAGCCGCCATTTGGCCATTCAAGTTGTCCGTAGCTTCACGAAGAAGAGCCAAGTCTTGGTTCACGGCGGAGAAGTTGTGAGCCACCTCATCGTATTGCTCATCGATGCGGGTCTCGAAGAGTGTGAGTTGCTCCTTGAACTCTTGTCGTTGCGTCCATAGGTTGTGTTGAGTAGCCAACCTCTCGGTGTTGCGGAGGATCTCTTCATCCCTATTGGTATCTCCGTTCCTATCCATGATGCAAAGACAAGAACTATGTTGTGTATGTGAGTGGAAGGAGACTACCTCGCACTCTTACCAAGGTAAGATAGTATTGAGGCAATCCACCAAACCGAAAGCAAGATCAAGTGTATCGGGAACACACGCAAAACCACACGCAAAAGCTAGCAAATATGGTGTTAGGCGAGTGTTGTGGAAAGCCAAAAGACAAATCCAAGATCGAGTATGTTGTTAAAAGTGGGTAAAGTCCAAAAATCCAAATGTCAAAGTGAAGATCACTATAAACACGGAAAAAGATGTGGAACACACACACGAGATAAGCGGGGTTAGTGCAACCAAAAGTGAGCGGAAAAGTGTATGTATAAGTGCTCGGTGTCACACTAACACAAGGAGAGCCAAAGCTTTGGTTGCAAAGGAAGAGACAACAAGATTCACACGTGGCCTCTCTTCTCCTATCTCTCTTTGCTTAAAAGCTTTTTCTCTTTTGTATATGGCGGCACTTGCACTCGTTTGTATCTTTGGTGGCACGTGGACACTTTGTATGTATGGGTGTATGGATGTATGGATGTATGGATGTATGGTGCTCCTCGCACTCTTTTTGTGTTTTTGGGGCTTTTTGACGCACTATGTTAGCGTTAGCCTCGCTTTTGCTATCTTGCCACACGAGTGTTTGCTTGGGTGCCTTACTCAACGCGACATACACACCTCACAATGCGGGGCCACGTGCAATGTCTCGCAACACTAGACAAGCAATGCTCGATGGGATAGATCGGAAAAGAAAGAGGGGTTACAAGGTGAAAGCTGCAAGTTATACCTGCGATGATGGTGGTGGTGGTGGTGGTGGTGGAGATCGCCGGAAGACGAGGTCGAAGGAGTGGCGTTGCGTCGCCCGGTCGGAGGCCCGGTTGGACCGTGTTGTGGACCGGCTTGCCCGGTTTGCCGCCCGGTTGACCGGGTGCTGGGCTGGCTCGGCCAGTCTAGGGCCCGGTTGACCGGCTGCTCAACCGGATTTCGCGGGATGAGGCTTTCTCTCTCCTGTTCTTCACGAAAACCAAGCCAAATCGACCAAATCGAAGGGAAACGATGGAATTGGAGGCTAAAAGTTGGGGAAATAGTAGATCAAGCACAACAACACCAGATCCACGGACCAAAACCACTCAAAACGCAACCAAATCACAGATCGGTCAAAAGGCAATTTAGGGCTATTTTTTGGAAAATTTTCTAGGAACGAAATCGGGTGGGTGGGAGGTCAAATCCGCGGTAACCAAGAGCTGCTGATACCATATGATGAGATCTAAGACCCCGTGTGTGGCCCGATCTCGCGGATTGACTTCGAAACCAAGAGGGGAGATGGGAAAACGCGAGGAACACGAAGAACACGATGAACACGAGGAACTCCGAGACTCACGCACGCACACCAACCCGATACACCCGATACTTACCCCCGTGGCTCGATGGACCACGCCAATAGAATCACCCGGAAGAGGCACGCGGCAGAATTCCCGGTGAGAGATTGGTGTTGGAGAAAAGGGGATTGGTGAGGGAGAGAGAGTAGCTTGTACTAGAATCTCACTCAACAATAACCAAATCAACAAAAAGGATGGCCTTGATTACAGAGGGATGATACCCAAGGGAGACTAAGCTCAAAGTTAGGTTTGAGTTCAAAACAAGTCTAAAGAGCTAAAGGGGTGCTTGGGGTGCTTATATAGTCTTACAAGGCGTCACAGGCCGAAAAGGTAAGTTCGGGCCGAAAATATAACTTAAGTCGTGCAGGCCGGTCAGGGGGCCGGTCAGACCGGGCTCGTGATCGGGCGAGGCCGGTTTCACCGGGCCTGTGACCGGGCGCAGCCCGGACGAGGCTCCAAGTCCCCTGGATGGCGCCCGGATGTCACGAGCGCGAATCCCGGTTTCTGACCGGGCGGCCCGGTCAGGAGGCCGGTCAGACCGGGCTGTGGACCGGGTGGTCCGGTCAGGGGGCCGGTCTGACCGGGTTCTGGACCGGCCGTCCGTCTTCTCTTCCTTGCGTTCTTCGGGTGACTTCTTGTCCAGCTCCATGTCCATCTTCGTGTCCATCTTCTTGTCCAGCTGCTCCTCTCCTCCCTTTGACCATGGCGTATCCTCCTCTTGGTGACCTTGATGCTCCTTGTACCTAATGACACATAACACGTCGGCATGAGGTAGCAATCCATCCAAAGGTGTACCAAGATCAAGGGTGGTGAGGAGCGAGTTCACCTCATCATGTAGCGCTTTGACTCGGGCTCGTGTCATCGGTCCACTTGGGGGACTTGTTGGTCTTGGTGTGGAGGTGACCGAAGGCCACCCCGCATCAGCTCTTCTTCTCCAACCCCAATCTCTCTCCGGGAATTCTGCCGCGCGCCTCTTCCTCGGAGATTCTATTGGCGTGGTCCATCGAGCCACGGAGGTAAACATCGGGTGTATCGGGTTGGTGTGCGTGCGTGAGTCTTGGAGTTCCCCGTGTTCGTTGTGTTCTTCGTGTTCTTCGCGCTCTCCCACCTCTTCCCTTGGATTTCGGGGTCAAGCTGCGAGATCGGGCCACTGCCGGGGTCTTAGACCTCATCAAGGTGCATCTAGGGTTCCTCCTCCGACAGCTCGCATGGCGGCGCATCTAGGGTTCCCAGCCTGCTCGGGCAGTTCTTCTAGGTCAGGAGCGTCGTCGCGTCGCCGCCGGCAGCCGGGCACGCCCATCCCGTATCGGCAGCGTCCATTCGATTATGAGCCCGCCGACGTCTGTGACTGTGGCGAGAAGATGCCGCAATGGATTTCTTGGAGTGATCCAAACCATGGGAGAAGATACCGGAACTGCAAAATTCGCTTGGTTAGTCTTCGAGCACGCCGCCCATTCTGAATTTCCTGGAGCCCGCCGTATTCTGAATTTTCTTTTCTACTGTGGCTTACTTATCCTCTTCTGTTCTTCATCTGTCAGATTGCCGGTGGAATAGGGTGTAGAGTGTTTAAGTGGATTGATGATCCGCTGGATGCACATCACAAAGAATTAGTTCGTGATCTGCGTGATGCTGTTTGGGATCGAGATGAAGAAATTGGGAGGCTCCAGGTAGAAATTGAGAGGCTCCATGAAGAAAAGTTTCTGCTTGCTGCAAGGAAACAGAGCAACCCTGAACCAAAGAAAATGAGAGGCTTCATGGTTTGGGTGTTATCTGTAGCTTTTGTCATCTGTTGTACCTGGGTGATGTGTAGGAACTGAAATTAGGGTGAATTCAGTGATCTGTTGGTCAGGAGGAGAAGAAGTTAGAGTATATGCTAGAGTTATTGTGTTGTAATTCCAACCATTTGTCTGTTCGTGCCACAATGTTTAGTTCCTGAATTTGAACCATGTCTATGTATGTGTGCAATTCTGTTCAGTTGAAAATGTGTTCAGTTGAAAATGAGTTCTGTTGAAAATGTGTAGCAACTCCTTTTGCACATCGGCGCCGCCCATATATGGTCGCCGGCGTCAGCCATGCACGGCGGCGTCGCCCATATATGGTCGCCGGCGTCAGCCATGCATTGAAAAAATTGGGCATGGATTCCCCAAAAAATTGGGCACAAATTCTGGGAACAAAAAGCTGACATATTCAACATATATTCTGGGAAAAACAAGCTGGCATGTTCAACATAAATTCTGGGCCAAACAACGTGACACACAATCTGAAATAAACTGACATTACACAAACTACAGATTCAAACTGCTATTCATCCATTACACAAACTACAGATTCAAACTGCTATTCATCTTCTTCGGAAACTGGACGATTCCTAGTCCTATTTCCTCCATCATCATCATCATCATCAATGCAATATTGATACATTGTCTCATCAACCTCCTCGATTTCTTCAGGAACAACCTCCTTGCTCCGTTTCTTCAGTTTGTCCACAATGATTTTTTCAAGTAGCACACGTTCCTGGTCACTTCTCGTCCTACTCCGTGCAGTGCCTTCTTTTTCTTGCACAGGAACTTGACTGGAATCTTCATCTTGATATGATAGTACAGCAACACCGGGTCCCTGTTCATTTTCTTTTACACTCCATAGAGGTCTATGGTGAAATTTCTGCACAACTTGCCATTTTCCTTTCAACTTGGTGTCTGGCACATAAAAGACCTTGGTTGCTTGTGATGTCAGAAGGAAAGGATCATTCTTGTACAAAAACTTTTCTGTGTTAACACTTTTGAAGTGTCCATCATCGCCGAGCCCGAGTTTCCTACCACCAAGGTCAAACCAGTCACACCGGAAGAGGACAACTGACCAATGGACGCCACCGCTGGAGTTGTATTGCAATCTGATGATGGATTTGAGCTGACCAAAGAAGTCAATGCTGTTCCCATCATGATCTCCCTCAGAAACGATTCCACTATTTTGTGTCTTTCTGTTCTTCTCGCGGTCAACAGTATGGTACCGAACACTGTCAACAACACATGCAGAATATAGTCTCACTCTAAAATCTGGTTTGCACGCCAAAGCATAGAGATCATGACAGACATCATTTCGCATTTTTCCAATCTGCAAAAAATCAACCAGGGGGTGAGTAACACACACAGCAAATTTATATCATGAACTTTTCCAATCTTCAGAAATAAACCAGCTAAAGATCTCACATGAGTCTGAAACCATATAGCAAAGTTCTTGGCAAGCCATCTATCAACATTGATCTGACCACCTCGTTGGTTCAACTCTTTGATGAGGTCTAAGACCCCGTGTGTGGCCCGATCTCGCGGTTGACCCGAAATCCAAAGGGGAA
The DNA here is from genome assembly GCF_019359855.2 of Lolium perenne. Classification (NCBI taxonomy): domain Eukaryota; kingdom Viridiplantae; phylum Streptophyta; class Magnoliopsida; order Poales; family Poaceae; genus Lolium; species Lolium perenne. The sequence goes on from NC_067245.2 coordinate 135,022,911, forward strand.
GGAGAGGGAGAGCGCGAAGAACACGATGAACACGAAGAACACGAGGAACTCACGCACGCACACCTACCCGATACAACCGATTACTTACCCCCGTGGCTCGATGGACCACGCCGATAGAATCTCCTACGGAAGAGACCGCGGTAGAATTCCGAGGAGAGAGACCGGTGTTGGAGAAGGAGATCGGAGAGGGAGAGAGAGTGCTCGCACTAGAATCTCACTCACAGATCTAGATCAACAACAAGGGTTGCCTTGATTACAGAGGGATGAAACCCTAGGGAGACAAAGCTCATATCCATGTTTAAGCTATCATCTTGTCTAAAGAGCTAAGGGGTGGGGGAAGAGGTATATATAGGCCCAGATCCGTCCAGGGGTAAAAGGGGCATTACAATAAAGTATTGGTGACCATAGATGATAAATAGACGGTTGGGATGAAGTTGACTTCGAGGGGGCGGCGATCTTGGCGTGCTCGGGCGGCGATGCAGTGGGGCAGCGATGCCGGCGTGCTCGAAGCGGCGATGCCGGTGGGGCCGGCAGTGCCGGGAAGATGGGCCGGCAGTGCCGAGATGCGCCCACCGGCGATGCCGGCCAGGTGGCGGCGCACCGGCCTTGTCGTGGCTGGCGGCTGGAGCCCCTTCTCCTTCTTCTGCTTCTTCTTCCTTCTTCCTTGCACCATGATGAATGGCTCCTCTTCCCTTCCCTCGCTTCCTTGCACCATGGGTGTTCCTCCTCTCCGGTCCTCGATGATTCTTGTACCTAATGATATGTAGCACACCGATATGAGGTAGCATTCCATTCAAGGTATTGACAAGGTCGAGTATCGAGAGGAAGGAGTTCACCTTGTCGCGTGTAGCGTGGTTTAGGGTTGAAGGTCCACTTGGGGGACTCTTTGGCCATGGTGTAGCGTCGACGATAGGCGGGGTTGCACTTGATGGTCTTGGTGTAGCGACGTCGGTGACCGGGGCTACATCATCTCCCCCCCCTTGGGGAAGAGTCGTCCTCGACTCTTGTTCCTCCTCATCGAAGAGGTAGTCCATGACGGTTGTCCCTTGTAGAGTTGGGTAGTCGCGGTCGAAGAAGAACTTGGAGAAAAACCACTTGCGAAGGGAAAGCTCCAAGAGGCATTTGGCAAAAATGGGAACCAAAATAGTGTGGGTGTGTCCAACATGTGGAAGGGCAAAAATTTGTGCATGTAAGAGTTGTAAGGTGTCAAAAATGTGTGGTGTAGCATTGTCCCAAACAAGTGGAACAAACAAAAGGCAAGTGTCGGCGGCAAAATTTGGGGCAAAATTGTTATGTGCAATGGCAAAGCTATGGAGACTTCTAGCTTGGGAAAGTATGGTTGGCGTGAGCCAAGTATGGGTATCCTCAAGTGTCAAAGAATCCATTTCAATTGCCAAAGATGAAATGAGAAATCCAAAGAAGAGCAACTTTATGAATGACATGTGGCACAAGATGCATAAGGTGTCTCTCACATGTATAACATGGTCCTTGAGATTCTCGAAGTGTATGATGAAAGCATCAAGACATACAACAACCATTGTGCCAACAAGATGTGTCAAGATATGTTGCATAAGAAGCAAAAGAGGTGACGAGGCATTGGTCCAAACCGGAAGCTCGACAAGACAAGCCGGAAACACACGAGGGCGAAGGCGTTTGGGAACATACCCTTTGGCGTGAATCCCATGGGTTGGATCATGTATCTCGTCCGTGTTGGGGTAGCTCTCAATTGCGCGTTTCGTGAGCTCATGCTCCGTAGCGGTGGAAGTTGTCATTCGTGTACCTATACACACAAAAGAGAAAACAAAAAGCGTGTGTGCATGGTAGAGGAACACATCATCCATCATGATGTTCCATGTCTTGTGCACATCACCATTAGTGTCAATCAAGATAGTATGAAATGCATGGCGATGGTGCATATGGCAAGAAGGTGCATTCATGGCATGTGGTAACTCATGATCATCAAAAATTGAGAAGGCTATGGGGGGCATCTCATGGACAATGAAATAAGCATTCTTGCATACCAAGCATAAGAAAGAGCAATTGTTCGCAATCTTGGAAGCAAGGATCATGGAATAGTGTAAACATGTGGGGCAAAGCATGCGGAAGCTAATAGCATCATTGTCATTATCATTGCAAGCAATACATGGTAAAGAGCAAGTGGTCGACATATTGCAAGCAATGGTGGAAAAATTGAAGCTCTCATAGCATGGCATGGTCATGGTATCACAAGAACTCACTTCCACATGATCAACAATGTTATCAAGCAAAGCATCACATGGGAAAGTGAAAGTAGCATGTGAAGTAGCAAATGGATCATCGAGATCATGCATGCACTCATAAGTCATCATGTCCACTAGTGGGATCATGGCATCATCAACACCTATGTTGTTACCTTTGTAGGCCGACTCATTTGAGGTAGGTGTTGTGGAAGTAGGAGGATCCATGTGGTCGACATGTCCGTCTTGAAGCAAGCATGGTGAGATATCATCATCTTCATGCACCATGTACATCGTCTCCATGAGCGGGAACTCGTCCTCCGTGGAACCTAGTGCAACATAAGAAGACACAAACGAGGGAGAGGTTAATGTGTTAGCAAATGCGATGTCCTCCATGGACCTATCATCTACCTCTCTCAACTCACTTTGTGTATCACTCATGTCCTCCAAATGGAAGCACTCAAACTCGCATATGGGGTGGAAGTCACTCAACTCACTATCACGCTCACTCAAGTGGGCTAAGTGGCTCTCATCCTCACATGGGATTGGTACCAACTCATCAATGAAGCATAGGGGAGTAGGTTCGACTTTCTCATCTCCATGCGCCTCCTTGGTTGAAGGGAAATTCCCATGCTCAACCATCTCAACTCCATGCGCCTCCGTAGGTGAAGGGAGAATCCCATGCTCACCATGCTCAACTCCATCGCCTCCCAAGTCATCCTCAAGCGGTGGCGTCGTGGTGTAGTAGAGAGCTAGGCTCGGATCCACATCAACCTTGAGTTGACCTTGGCGATCTTCATCTTGAAGTGTGGGCGCGATAGGCATCTTGGAGACTTGTGCATTGAGCTCGTCGAAGTAGAGCTTCTTGGCGCTTGGCGTTGTGCATTGCCATGCCACGTGACCCTTGGCCTTGCACACCTCACATAGGAGATTGGGACATTCCCGTGGAGGGTGACCTTGTTGCTTGCACTTGTAGCATCGGAGTCCATAGGCATGTGACGAGGTAGGGGCCATTGTGGTGGTGGCGCAAGAGGTAGAAGTCGCCTCATGAGGAAGGTATGCGCGATGTGCACTTGCCATCCTTGGAGTGGTAGGCATCCTATCATGGTGTTTGTCGCCTTCATCTCGAGGCTCTCGTCTTCGTGCATCATCACCATGGCTTGAGTGGTGTCGTCGAAGACTCGTGGAAGATGTTGGTCGATGGCGATCATGAAGTGGCTTGTGGCGGCGAAGCTCATGTGGTGACGCATGTCGATGACGGTCCTTGTCATGCCTAGATGATGGCTCATGTGACTTGGCATGTTGCTTGCGGCGCCTTGTGGAGCTTGGAGAAGAGTGTCGATGACGATCATGTTGAGGACGCTCTTGACGCTCCATATGAAGTACTTGAAGTCGACGATCTTGTGCATAAGCACGCTCATGGTGGTGCCTTGTGGAGCTCGGAGTAGTGTGTCGATGACGCTCATGTTGGGGACGCTCTTGATGATCCATATGATGGTGCCATCTTGGAGGTCCTCCATCTTCATATGTAGCTCCAATGGCCAAGTGGTGGTACTTGGGAGCATCGTCGTTGCTCCTTGTGGAGACTAGGTGAGGTTCCGCCATGGTGTCGATGTCGTAGGCGTGGCGTTGCTCCACCAAGTCGTCGATGTCGTACTCGTGGTGTTGCTCCGCCATGTCGTCGATGTCGTAGTCGTGGCGTTGCTCCACCATGTCGTCCATGCTTGAGGAGGCAAAGTCGGTGTAGAGCTCCTCGATGTCGGTCATGTCGGTGATGCTCGCGGCGCCATAGTCGGTGTCGAGCTCCACATGTTCCTCCACATCCGCGGTGCTTGAGGAGGTGTCCTCCTCGGAGTGCTCCGTGTACTCCTCCGTATCCTCATCTTCGCTATCCATGTTAGCACGATGGTATGTATATGGTGTATGTTAGTGGAAGAACACTACCTCGCACCCTTACCGTGGTGTGATAAGATCGGGGCGATCCAACAAGCCGAGGGAAAAAAAAATCAATTGTATCGGGCACTCACACAAAGACACACGCAAAAGCTAGCAAATATGGTGGTAGGTTAGGATGGTGGAAAGCCAAAAGCCAAAATCCGAAATCAAGTTTGTTGTTAAGAGTGGGTAAGCTCCAAAAATCAAGTGTCCAAATGGTGATCACGGAAACACGAAAGATATGGAACTCACACACGAGATGAACGGGGTTAGTGCGACCAAGGAATGAGCGGAAAAGTGTAAGAAGCCCTTAAGCAAGGGTGCTCGGTGTCACACTAACACAAGAAGAGATCAAAGCTTTGGTTGCAACTTGAGAGACAACAAGATTCACACGCGGCCTCTCTTCTCTTTTCTCTCTTTTGCTTAAAAGCTTTTTCTCTTTTGTATATGGTGGCACTTGACACTCTTTTGTATTTGGATGTATGGGGGCACTTTGCACACTTTTGCTCTTTTTGTGGTTTGCGGCTTTTTCCTCGCACTATGTTAGCGTTAGCTCGCTTTTGCTATTTTGCCACTCGAGTGTTTGCTTAGAAGCTTGACTCCACACGACACACACACCTCACAATCGGGGCCACGTGCAATGTCTCGCAACACTTGATAAGCAATGCTCGATAGGATAGATCGCAAAAGGAAGAGGGGCTACAAGGTGGTGAGCAAGTTATACCTAGATGAAAATGTTAGGCGGTGTCGGAACACACAACTTGCGATGATGGCGACGATGGTGTCGTAGTTGCGCCGGAGTCCGGGGTGCCGAAGGTGTCGCCGCGGTGTTGATGTAGACGCGGAAGCTTGTTGGACAAACCTTGCACTCCGAAACGGAAACCGAGCAAAATAAGTCAATGCCCGAAAACTTGGGTCACGACGAGCGATCGAAGGTGTCAAAATTTTGGAGTCGGAAAATTTCGGAAACGGTGTCAAAATTAGAGTCACTATGAAAAGGGATAACTGTGAAAGTTTGGAGTCAAACGGGCGCCGGAAAGTTGTCAAAATTTGGAGCAAAAAGAGGAGTCAGAATTAGGCGAAACTGAAACTGAACGTGTATATGGCCGGTACTGCCGCTGTGGTATGGCCGGCACTGCCGGAGTGCGTCGGGCGGCACTGCCGGAGTGTATGGGCCGGCACTGCCGGGCTCGGCGGCACTGCCGGGTTGTGCGATGCGGCACTGCCGGTTTGGCTGAAGGTGGATGCTGGTGGGTTGGCTCGGGCGCGCGTGGTGATGGCACTGGGGCGGAGCGGACGGCCGGCTTGGGGCGCGATTGGGCCTGGCCCTGGTGGTGGTGGTTGCTGCACAGGAGTGGAGCGCGTGCGGCGATTGCGGACGGCGCTGGTGGTGGTTGCTGCACTGGGAGTGGAGCGCGCGGGTGGTGCGTGGTGGCCTGCTGGATGCGCGGCGGCAGCCGGGGGCCGAGGCGCGGTTGGAGGTCGAGCGGGGCGCGCGGCTTGGTGGCGGCCAGGGGCGGCGGCGGCAGCTGGTGGTGCTGCGTGGGCGCGTGTTGGGGCGAGGCTGGTGGTGGTTGAGCGGCAGTGCCGCCGCTGATAGGCCGGCAGTGCCGGCCAGTCAATTTCGAGGATGAACTCGACGAACAGCCACGAAAATTGGACCAGAAATTTGTCGATTCAGGGCAGAATACAAGGAATTGGACGGAGAAAATTGGAGGAGATGTAGATCTACCATAGGAACACCAAATCCATGGATCAAAACCACTCAAAACGCAACAAAATCCAGATCTGACCAAAGGCAAATTAGGGCTATTTTTTGGGAAATTTTCTAGAAACGAAATTGGGTGGGTGGAGGGTCAAATCCGCGGAAACCAAAGGCTGCTGATACCATATGATGAGGTCTAAGACCCCGTGTGTGGCCCGATCTCGCGGTTGACCCGAAATCCAAAGGGGAAGGAGAGGGAGAGCGCGAAGAACACGATGAACACGAAGAACACGAGGAACTCACGCACGCACACCTACCCGATACAACCGATTACTTACCCCCGTGGCTCGATGGACCACGCCGATAGAATCTCCTACGGAAGAGACCGCGGTAGAATTCCGAGGAGAGAGACCGGTGTTGGAGAAGGAGATCGGAGAGGGAGAGAGAGTGCTCGCACTAGAATCTCACTCACAGATCTAGATCAACAACAAGGGTTGCCTTGATTACAGAGGGATGAAACCCTAGGGAGACAAAGCTCATATCCATGTTTAAGCTATCATCTTGTCTAAAGAGCTAAGGGGTGGGGGAAGAGGTATATATAGGCCCAGATCCGTCCAGGGGTAAAAGGGGCATTACAATAAAGTATTGGTGACCATAGATGATAAATAGACGGTTGGGATGAAGTTGACTTCGAGGGGGCAGCGGTGCCGGCGTGCTCGGGCGGCGGTGCGGTGGGGCAGCGGTGCGGCCGGCGTGCTCGAAGCGATGCCGGTGGGGCCGGCAGTGCCGGGGAAGATGGGCCGGCAGTGCCGGGATGCGCCCACCGGCAGTGCCGGCCAGGTGGGGGCGGCAGTGCCGGCCTTGTCGTGGCTGGCGGCTGGAGCCCCTTCTCCTTCTTCTGCTTCTTCTTCCTTCTTCCTTGCACCATGATGAATGGCTCCTCTTCCCTTCCCTCGCTTCCTTGCACCATGGGTGTTCCTCCTCTCCGGTCCTCGATGATTCTTGTACCTAATGATATGTAGCACACCGATATGAGGTAGCATTCCATTCAAGGTATTGACAAGGTCGAGTATCGAGAGGAAGGAGTTCACCTTGTCGCGTGTAGCGTGGTTTAGGGTTGAAGGTCCACTTGGGGGACTCTTTGGCCATGGTGTAGCGTCGACGATAGGCGGGGTTGCACTTGATGGTCTTGGTGTAGCGACGTCGGTGACCGGGGCTACATCACTCTTGTTTGCACAGGCTGGAATGGCAACAGAAAATAGATCCTAATTATTATTTGGAGAGGCTGCAATAACCTATCTATATATGGGGATGAAGAGAAACGTACTCGATGTATGGATCAACCTCAGGGCAACTTCGGAGCACATACCACACCATGTTGTCATAGTCCTCACCTGCATACACATATTGAGAGGCTCCAATAAATTTCACACCGTGTTTGAAAACAGACACATCACCAATATGTGAATCATCCCGCTCCGGATTCCTGCTTGGACGGTTGAATCTTGTTTAAACATCGTCGAAGTATCTCTAGCAAAATGTCAGGCACTCATCAACAATATATGCTTCGGCAATCGATCCCTCCGGCCTGGCATTGTTCCGGACATAACGCTTCAATGTTAGCAACCTTCTTTCGACTGGGTACATCCAACCGTAATGCGCTGGGCCTCTAAGCCTTGCCTCTTTTGGTAAATGGATGGCCAAATGCACCATCACGTCGAAGAAAGATGGGGGGAAGATCTTCTCAAGTTTGCAAAGTATAACTACGATTTTCTTTTCAAGTCTGTCCAGAACGTCTCTCTTCAGTGTTTTGCAGCACAGCTCTCTGAAGAAATTTCCAAGCTCAGCAACCGCTTCATATATGTCTTCATGGATTGTTCCTCGCAGGCCAGCCGGTAAGATCCTTTGAAGCAATATATGACAGTCATGGGTCCTCAGCCCTTGAAGCTTGCACTTATCCGCAGCCACACACTTGGATATGTTAGACGCGTACCCATCTGGAAACCTCACAACTTTTATGAATTCACAAAATGCATTTTTTTCTTGTTTAATCATTGTATACCACGCCTGTGGCATCTCAAAAGAGTCAGCTGAAACAGGCTGCAAATGCAAGTCACCTCTTATGCCCATATCTTCGAAATCAAGCCTTGAATTCACAGTGTCCTTTGTCTTGCCCTGTATGTTCATGAAAGTACCAATCAGATTGTCACAGATGTTTTTCTCGATGTGCAATACATCGAGATTATGCCTCAGCTTTAGATCTTCCCAGTATGGCAAGTCCCACAAACATGACCTACGGCTCCAACACTGACCGTCCTCACGTTTCCTTTTCTTCTGAAGCTTGCCTGGTATCACATCTCTAACCCTATCAAGCTGTTCCTTCAGCTCTTCTGGAGTGAATTCCGCTGGCTTCTCACGCCTTTCAATAGCACCATTGTATTCTTTGCTATTTCTCCAAGGATGGTACAGAGGTAGCCAACGGCGGTGCCCAATAAAGAAGATTTTGTTCCTTAATTTCTTGGAGCAATTCTCTTTGTCACAACGCACACATGCCTGGTAACTAGCTGTGGCCCTCCCTGACAATGTGTGCAGTGCCGGATAATCATGAATACACCATAAGATTGCAGCACGGAGATCAAACTTGTCTGGACTATTGGCATCATATGATTTTACACCTTTCTAGAGCTCCTGCAGCTCTTCCATCAAAGGCTCCATGAAGACATCAAAATCTTTTCCTGGAGAGGATGGACCAGGGATTAGCAATGTCAGCATGAAGTTGGACTGATCCATACATGCCCACGGTGGAAGGTTGTATGGCACCACGAATACAGGCCACATGCTGTAGGAGTTGCTCATATTCCCGTAGGTATTAAAACCATCCGTGGCAAGTCCAAGCCTTATGTTCCTGGCATCAGCGGCAAAGTCTTTATGAATATTGTCAAAATCTTTCCATGCATCCCCGTCTGCTGGATGACTGAGATCATTCTCCACGTCTTGCCGCTTTAGTTTGTGCCACTGTACTTCCTTTGATTGCTCCTTTGAAAGAAACATTCTTTGCAGCCTTGGAATCAATGGGAAGTGCCTCAGCACCTTCTCTGGGATCTTTCTCCTACCATCAGCATCTTTCCATCTGGAGGCTTTGCACTTGGGGCAATTATTCTCCTTGGCATAATCCTTCCGGAACAATACACAGTTATTCGGGCCCACATGGATACTCTCATAACCAAGGCCCAACCTGCCGACTATGCTAAGTGCCTCCTTGTATGACTTTGGTATTGAGCTAGCAGGGTATTGCAAGGCCAAAATCAGGAGTATCGCGTTGAATGCAACGTTGCTAATCCGGTAGTACGACTTGGCCTGAAGTAACTTGACTGTGAGTGAAAACCTTGACATTGTACCCCCATCACTGGCTGCGCGCTTGGCTTCCTCTATCAACTCAGCAAATATAGTGTCCTTTCCAGGACCTTGCGGTTCTGACTTGTACAAATCAGCAAGCAGATCAGGAATTCTATCATCTTCGTAACCATCTTCCTCTTGCAAACCAAAATAGTGTGCCTCTGCATCACCTCCACCAACATGGTGTGCCCCTGCATCACCTCCATGTCCAGCCTCAGGTTCACCTCCATGTCCAGCCTCAGGTTCACCTCCATGTCCATGTCCGGCTTCAGGTGCACCTCCTTGTCCTCCATGTCCAGCTTCAGGTACAGGATGTAATGGTTCTCCATGGAAGACCCATCTGTCATAAGTGCTTGCCATCCCAAAAAGAAGCAAATGGGCCTCTACTACATCTAGAGGTTTTGTGCACCGGTTGAGACAGCTACGACATGGGCACAGCACCTGATCATCATTGGCAGCACTCAAGCGAACAAACTGCATAAACTCTGCCACTCCCTTTGTGTGTTCAGGGGAAAGCCTTCTAATTCTTGTTGTAATCCAGCGTCTGTCCATCTGCGGAAGAACAAAATGATGCAATTAGCAAACACCTAACTGCACAGCAGTTCCAATTTCAAGCAATGCACAGCAGTTTAATTCGATTTTGTGAACTGATGAAGAAAAACAGATCAAGAGGGGAGAGATGAGAGGGGTGCAGACCGGGAGATGCGGAGGGGCTCGTCATCAGAGAGGGCCGGGGCTCGTCCTGGAGAGGGATGGGGCTCGTCCTGGAGAGGGCGAGGGGCTCGTCATCGGCGAGGCAGATGGACAGCAGATCCCTTGCTCGGACGCAGCGCCGGCACACCCACCACCGCCGTCACCTCGGACTTTAGTCCTAGTAACAGCACATATTTGATCACTGACGAAGAAGAACAGATTGAGAGGGGAGAGATGAGAGGGGTGCAGACCGGGAGATGCGGAGGGGCTCGTCGTCGGAGAGGGACGGGGCTCGTCGTCGGAGAGGGATGGGGCTCATCGTCGGAGAGGGAAGGGGCCGCCACCGCCACCGCCGCCGCCACCGAGCGACTGGATTCGAATTTCTGCTAGGTTATAGGAGGGAGTTGGATTCAGAAGGGATATTTGGGATTCTGCTGGGCGCCAAAAAAAATCAAAAAGAGTGAGGGCTGGGAGTCGAACCCAGCACCTCTAGATATGTCAACGTGCCAGTTAACCAGTGGAGCTATTGGAGAGTTCTTGTCAGCTTACCATCCTTTACCTTTACATAGTGGAACTAAGGCAACTTCTACTGACTGTGGGGCCATCTAGCAGTAGATACCACTAGGTTGGGCCATTTTGGGGTGGGTGGGGCCATCTAGCAGTAGATACCACTGGGTTGGGCTATTTCTGGTAATTTTATGTGGATTAGGGGCCAGCAGGTAAAATGGATTTCCAGTAATAAATTCTGCCTCCTCCGCCTCTCCGCTTCTTGACGGTTCCGCTCCTCCTCCCACTATACGAAAAACCCTCTTCTTCCTCCTCTGTTCCTCCGCGCCATTCTTGACGGTTCTTGCCGCTTCTTCATTCTCGCCGCTTCATTCTTGCCGCTTCTGCCTCCTCCGTGCCATGGACGCTTCTTCTTCCTCTTCCTCTGTTCCGCAACCGCTTCTGCCTCCTCCGCCGTCAGCCATCCAGCCCTTTACTTAGATTAGGACCTTCACCGTCCATGGCGGCAAGGAGATCGATGTTGTCTACACAAACGAGGAGCAGACGATGAGCAAGTACCTGGAGATGTACACGCAGTTGTATGCGGAAGAAAACGAGAACAATTTTGTAGGATTGGATCTCGAGTACACTCCGGAGGACCCCAACCACGAACTAGAAAACTTCCTCGCCGTCGTTCAACTGTCCATGAGGAACCACGTCCTCGTCTGCCACTATTCCTGGTTTGTAGACCTTAATCTTGCTCTGATTTAGTTAATATTGCTCTGATTTAGTTAATCTTGCTCAGATTTTAGTTTCGCTAGTGCATGATGAACCAAGTCACCCTCGAGTGCTCTGTTTTAGTTAATCTTGATCTGTTTTAGTTAAATCTCGAGTGCTCTGTTTTCTCTGTTTGAGAGAAAATTGCAACTCACATGCACAATAATTCGCAAGGCAGTTTCGAGAATATGGGATTGTGCATTTTATTGAAAGAAATTGTGGAGAGGGGATTATCCATAATTCTTGTGTTAATGAACCTTGTATTTAGCTATATGATGTTGAATTGTGAATTTAGTTTCAAACCGAGTCATATTTATGTGTTTTCCAACTGGGAATTCGTGCAACAGCAAGTTACAAATTGGTTCATTTGGGCTAGGTGCAACAAATTAAACTACAAACCGTGCTAGCTGCAAAACTAGTTTTGTTTCTGTGTTTTGTGTAACAAAAGCCACAAAGCATGGTGTCATGATCTTGCAGATTGAATCTATCCATATGCTCATCTAGCATGTACTGGATTTCATTATACCAAATTAATTATCACAAAGCAAATTTCCGGAGTCCTGATCTTGCATTCAATAGACTTTTGTTAGTTTCAAAATTATATGATGCAAATTAAATGATATTTCAGTGACTAAAAAATTGCACTTACACATTTCATAAAAGTGTTGTTCATGCATTCTTTTAGTACCAAATGGATTGTGACTAGATAATTTTCAGACTCTTGATCATGCACTTACTAAACTCATGTCAATTTTATTCAAGTTATGAGATTGCATAGACTAAACATTCGTATTCCCAAATTTTATTCAAGTGTTGATCTCGCAAGTACTAAATTTTTGCATCAAATTGAATCTATCCATATGCTCATCTAGCATGTACTGGATTTCATTATACCAAATTAATTATCACAAGCAAATTTCCGGAGTCTTGATCTTGCATTTAATAGACTTTTGTTAGTTTCAAAATTATATGATGCAAAATGAAATTTCAATGACTAAACAATTGCACTTACACATTTCATAAAAGTGTTGTTCATGCAATCTATTAGTACCAAATGAATTATGACTAGATAATTTTCAGACTGTTGATCATGAACTTACTAAACTTATGTAGTTTCAAATTTTATATTCAAGCTATGAGATTGCATAGACTAGCTTCGTAGTCCCAAATTTTATTCAACTGTTGATCTCGCAAGTACTAAATTTTTGCTTTCAGGACCAACGGGGAATGTCCGGCGCTGCGCTCATTCCTTCAAAATGAAGGAATTGTGTTCTGCACCGTTGACAAGAGAGCAGATTTTCTAAAGTTATATTTCGAGAATATTATAATTCCAAGTAAGAACTGGATCGATATCCAGGAACTTGTCCACGTCAAAGGTCGCAACGACAGAGGATATTAAATGAGGGATGGAATGGCTAGTCTTGCAACTAGCATCATCGACGAGTCGTATAGCCAGATGAAGAACAAATTCCCTCCAGAGAGGCACAATTACTGGGAAGAGCGGCCGTTGTCTGATTTAAACCTGGAGTATTCAGCTAAAGATGCTTACGTGAGCTACCAGCTCTACGTTAAGATATGGTTCTTCCTGCGTTACCTTGTGTTTTGCCCCGGTTGCAAGAAGGAAGACACGCTGAGGGGACATCTGTGTTACAAATGCAATGCAGCAGAGATCGAAGCTGAACGTGCACAGAAAAATGCTGCAGCTGAAATAGCAAGGTTAAATGCTGAACTTGCAAGCGTGCAGGCTGAACTAGCAAGCTTGAAGGCACCATCTTCCAGCGACAACACCCAGCAGGCAAGTCCCCCTCATGGCAAGCGGAGGAAGATGAATGATGAGCAGTGGCTGGAGAGTAGTGATGCGCCGAAGAGTAGTGATTATTGGCGGAGGAAGTGGACTGGTGATGAGCAGAAGAGTGATGATTCGTGGACGACGGAGAAGAGTGATCAGCAGAGCCCGAAGAGTGATAATCCGTGGCTGACGAAGGCAGGAAATTACTGACGACTTCTCCAAGATCCATGCCTAGTTAATTATTTGTATTTGCTTGTCAAGAAACTTTGCTTCTATTGTCTGTTTGTTTTATGAAGCATCTATTGCTTCTGGTTTGTAAAAAGTACTTTTTAGTTTGAAACCAGAACCTCCTTATTGTAATAAGTACCTAGTTATTTGTTTTACGAAGCATCTATTGCTTATGGTTTGTAAAAAGTACTTTTTAATTAGTTGAAACCTGATGAGGTCTAAGACCCCGTGTGTGGCCCGATCTCGCGGATTGACTTCGAAACCAAGAGGGGAGATGGGAAAACGCGAGGAACACGAAGAACACGACGAACATGAGGAACTCCGAGACTCACGCACGCACACCAACCCGATACACCCGATACTTACCCCCGTGGCTCGATGGACCACGCCAATAGAATCACCCGGAAGAGGCACGCGGCAGAATTCCCGGTGAGAGATTGGTGTTGGAGAAAAGAGATTGGTGAGGGAGAGAGAGTAGCTTGTACTAGAATCTCACTCAACAATATCCCAATCAACAACAAGGATGGCCTTGATTACAGAGGGATGATACCCAAGGGAGACTAAGCTCAAAGTTAGGTTTGAGTTCAAAACAAGTCTAAAGAGCTAAAGGGGCGTCTGGGGTGCTTATATAGTCTTACAAGGCGTCACGGGCCGAAAAGGTACGAAGGAAACAAGTTCGGGCCGATTGGGCGACTTAAGTTGTGCAGGCCGGTCAGGGAGCCGGTCAGACCGGCCCTGGGACCGGGCAGGCCGGTCCAGACCGGGCCTGGGACCGGGCGGCAACCGGACGAGGTTCCGAGGCCCCAGGATGTTGCCCGGATGGCACGAGCGCAAATTCCGGTTTGGACCGGGCGGCCCGGTCAGGAGGCCGGTCAGACCGGGCTGTGGACCGGGTGGCCCGGTCAGGAGGCCGGTCTGACCGGGTTCTGGACCGGCCGTCCATCTTCTCTTCCTTGCGCTCTTCGGGCGACTTCCGGTCCAGCTTCATGTCCATCTTTGCGTCCAGCTGTTCCTCTCCTCCTCTTGACCATGGTATGTCCTCCTCTTCGTGCTCTTGATGCTCCTTGTACCTAATGACACATAACACGTCGGCATGAGGTAGCAATCCATCCAAAGGGGTACCAAGATCAAGGGTGGTGAGGAGCGAGTTCACCTCATCATGGAGAGCCTTGACTCGGGCTCGTGTCATCGGTCCACTTGGGGGATTTGTTGGTCTTGGTGTGGAGGTGACCGAAGGCCACCCCGCATCATCTCCCCCCCCCCTTGGGAAAGAGTCGTCCTCGACTCTTGTTCCTCTTCATCTTCATGATATGGCGACAAGTCCGCAACGTTGAAGGTGTTGCTCACCAAGTACTTGGAGGTGGGGATGTCGATGACGTAAGCGTTGTTGTTGATGCGTTTGAGGACCTTGAAGGGGCCATCTCCTCTTGGCTTGAGCTTGGAGTTGCGCTCACGAGGGAACCGTTCCTTCCGGAGGTGGATCCAAACGAGGTCTCCTTCCTGAAATATCCTTTCCTTCTTCTTGGCGTTGAGGCGGGTAGCTTGACGAAGCACATGTTCTTGTATGGTTGCCCCTGTCTCTTCATGTAATTTCTTCACGTCGGCGGCGCGCTTGGCGAAGTCCATGTTCGTCCTCTCATGAAGGGAAAGTGGTAGTATGTCGAGTGCCGTGAGCGGCTCAAACCCGTAGACGACCATGAAGGGACTCCTTGATGTAGTCGAGTGCTTGGCGCGGTTGTAGGCGAACTCCGCGTGTGGAATGCATTCCTCCCATGACTTCAAGTTCTTCTTCACGAGGATGCGTAGGAGGGTGGAGAGGCTTCGATTGACCACTTCCGTTTGGCCGTCCGTTTGCGGGTGCGAGGATGATGAGAATAAGAGCTTCACTCCAAACTTTGCCATGAGCGTCTTCCAAAGATAACTCATGAACTTGACGTCTCGATCCGACACAATGATTTGCGGTACTCCATGTAGGCGAACAATTTCCCTGAAAAACAATGAAGCAATGTGTGAAGCATCGTCGCTCTTATGGCAAGGAATGAAATGAGCCATCTTAGAGAATCTATCCACTACCACGAATATAGAATCATGACCATGCTTAGTGCGAGGCAATCCTAGAACAAAATCCATGCTAATATCGGTCCATGGTGCATATGGAATAGGCAATGGGGTATAAAGACCATAGGGATTGGAGGTAGACTTAGCTTGTAAGCATGTGGTGCACCGGCGGCAAAGGCGTTCGATGTCGCGGTACATTCTTGGCCAATAGTAGTGGGTTGAGAGCATGGCATATGTCTTCTCTCGACCAAAGTGTCCCATAAGACCACCTCCATGTGACTCTTGCAAAAGCAATTTGCGAAGCGAAGACTCGGGAATGCAAATCTTGTTAGCTTTGAACAAGTAGCCATCATGCAAATAGAAATCATCCACTCCTCGCTCAACGGAGCACTTCTCAAAAATTGGAGCAAAGAAAGAATCGGAAGGATAGAGTTCTTTGATCTCTTCAAGTCCCAAAACATGAAAATCCAAACGAGTTAGCAAATGGGTGTTTTTGCGTGAAAGAGCATCCGCCACAACATTGTCCTTGCCCTTCTTGTATTTGATCACATATGGGAAGGACTCAATGAACTCGACCCATTTTGCATGTCGTTTGTTCAAGTTGTGTTGGCTTTTCAAATATTTCAAGGACTCATGATCGGAATGAATGATAAACTCTTTTGGCCAAAGATAGTGTTGCCAAACTTCAAGAACACGAACCAAAGCATAGAGCTCCTTGTCATATATAGGATAGTTGAGGCGTGCGCCATCCAACTTCTCACTATAGTATGCCACGGGTTTGCCCTCTTGCATAAGAACACCACCAATACCAAGCCCACTTGCATCACACTCAATCTCAAAAGTTTTTGCAAAATTTGGAAGAACAAGAAGTGGAGCTTCGGTAAGGCGTTTCTTCAACTCATCAAAAGCATTTTGTTGGGCCTTGCCCCAAACAAACGGAACATTCTTCTTGGTAAGCTCATTCAAAGGGCAAGCAATGGTGCTAAAGTCTTTCACAAAGCGGCGGTAAAACCCGGCAAGTCCATGGAAGCTTCGGACTTGGCCAACATTTGTAGGGGTAGGCCAATTATGGATGGCCTCCACCTTGGAAGAATCAACTTCAATCCCATTAGCGGAAACCACAAAACCAAGAAAAACCAATTTGTTTTGAGCAAATGTGCACTTGGGGAGGTTAGCATAAAGCTTTTCATGGCGCAAGATGCACAAGACTTCTCTCACATGTTGCACATGGTCCTCGAGGTTTTTGCTATAAATAAGAATATCATCGAAGTAGACAACCACGCTCTTGCCAATGAGAGGACGCAAGATGTGATTCATGAGGCGCATGAAAGTTGATGGAGCATTGGAAAGACCGAAAGGCATAACGAGCCATTCATAGAGACCAAGTTTGGTCTTGAATGCCGTTTTCCATTCATCACCAATAGCCATGCGGATTTGATGGTAACCACTACGCAAATCGACTTTAGAGAAAATCGTGGCACCACTAAGTTCATCAAGCATGTCATCTAAACGCGGAATGGGATGGCGGTAACGGACGGTAATGGCATTGATGGGGCGAAAATCCATACACATCCGTTGCGTCTCATCCGGTTTAGGCACAAGAATCACGGGAACCGCACAAGGGCTAAGGCTTTCTCGGACGTACCCTTTGGCGAGGAGATCTTGAATTTGGCAGTTGATCTCCTTGGTCTCTTCGGGGTTGCTGCGGTAGGCGGCACGGTTTGGAAGCGGAGCGCCGGGTATGAGGTCGATGCGGTGTTCTATGCCTCGGAGTGGTGGTAGTCCATGAGGGAGCTCGTCGGGGAAGACGTCTTGAAATTCCTGCAAAAGAGACAACAAAGACGGAGGAATGTTGGTTAAGTCGTTAGCCGCCGACGAGGGTCCCTTGCATATGAGCACATAGTGCAATATGGTGGATGGGTTCTCTTGGAGCTCTCTCCACTCACTCTTGGTGGCTAGAAGGACACTCTTGGACTCACTCATGTATGGCTTGTGGCGCTCACTCTCTTTGTGGTGGGTCGCTCCCTCTCCTCTCATCTCACTATGGTGGGTGCGGAATTGTGCCCTCGCTAAAGCCTTCGCATTATCCGCGATGATTTGGCTAGGAGTCATCGGGCGCAACTCGAACTTCTTGTCGTTGACCTTGAAGGTGTATGTGTTGGAGAGTCCATCATGTATAGCCTTCTTGTCATATTGCCAAGGGCGGCCAAGCAACATGTGGCACACCGTCATGGGTACCACGTCACACTCGATAGTGTCCTCATAAGGTCCAATTTTGAAAGTGACGGTGACGGTATGTTGTATCTTGACGTTGCCCTTGTCGCTCAACCATTGGATATGGTAAGGGTGAGGATGCTTGCGGAGGGGGAGGTTGAGCTTCTCACACAACTCGGTGCTCGCAAGGTTATGGCAACTTCCACCATCTATGATGACCTTGATCGACTTGCCACCAATTCCGGCACGGGTTTGGAAGATGTTGCACCGTTGTTCTTCCGTAGCATGAGGTTGTGTGGTTAGCACCCTTGTGACCACAAGTGAGGGACTTGGGTCATGCTCACATAAGAGAGGATCTTCTCCACTTTCTTGCTCATAAGCTTCTTCACTTTCCACGGCGGCTTGCACAAGGGCTTCATATTCATCCTCATCAAGAGTCTCGATGTCACCATTCTCCATAGTGATCATAACCTTGGTGTTCTTGTACTCAAACGATTTGTGACCTTGGGTGCCACACTTGAAGCAAGTGACACTAGAGGGTCCCGTGGATGCCTTAGAGGAGGCGGTGGAGGAGACCGTTTGCTTCATGCGACTTTGGATAGTCGGTTTCTTGGATGGTGTAGAGGATGCGTAGGCCTTGGCACTTGTAGCATAAGGAGTTGATGTAGTAGGAGGAGTCGATGTAGCGAACTTGGAGGAGAAGTAGGTCTTGGCCTTGGAGTACTTGATGTCCTCAATCACTTGGCGCTCGGCCTTCGATGCTTGGTGGACTAACTCAACCATGTTGGAGTAGGGTTGGAACTCGACGATCCTCTTGATGGGGTAAGAGAGGCCATTGAAGAAACGAGCAATGGTTTGTTCCTCGGACTCTTGGATGTTGGCTCGCATCATAGTGAGCTCCATCTCCTTGTAGAACTCCTCAACGGTCTTGGTGCCTTGCTTCAACTTTTGGAGCTTGTTGAAGAGGTCGGTCATGTAGTGTGCGGGGACAAAGCGAGCATGCATCTCTTTCTTCATGTCTTCCCAAGTGTCAATAGGAGGTTCACCCTTTTCTTCTCGAAGAGTGAGGACTTGCTCCCACCAAGTGTTGGCGTAGTCTTCAAACTCGAGTGATGCCATAGCCACTTTCTTGGCACCGGAGTAGTTGTGGATGCGGAAGATCTTGTCCACCTTGAGTGCCCATGAGAGGTAAGCTTCGGCGTCGTCTTCACCTTTGAACTTGGGCATGTTGAACTTGAGCTTGCCATACATGTTCTCTTCATCCTCCAAGTTTCTTCTACGAGGAGGGGCGCCGTCATCTCTTGCGGCTAGAGGTGGAATAGGAGGTCTTCTACGGCCAACCATAGCATTGGGTTGGCGTTGAAGATGAACGCTTGCTTCACTTGGTTCACGGTGAGGATGTTGTTGAAGATCTTGTCGCGGTTGAGGACGATGCTCAATGTTGGGTCTCTCATCTTGATCATGGTGAAGCTCTCCTCGTCCACGTTGGTCATGGCGAGGGTGGCGACGAAGATCTTGCCGAGGTGGATCTTGATGATCTTGGTCTTGGGGATGGCCATCACGCCCATGGTGGGCATGGCGATCCGCTTGGTGACGATCTTGGTGAAGGACTTGGTCTTGTGGAGGACGCTCATGTGGACGAGCATGGCGATGTATTTCTCCACGCCTAGAGTTGGAGCGGGAGTCTTCATGACGAGCTTGTGGGCGATGAGGTCGATGACGGTCTTCATGCCTTGAAGAGGAGCTTGAGGACGAAAGGCCACCATGAGAATAGTAATCTTGTGGCGAGCTTGATGTAGCCCTACCCAAGGTCGATACTACATCAAGACCGACAAGCCCTCCTCGTGGTCCAATGACACGAGCTCGAGCCCAAGCCCTACGCCAAGAGGTGAATTCGCTCCTCTCCATGTATGCTTTTGACACCCCTTTGGATGGCTTGCTACTTCATGCCAATACCCTATGTTCAATCAGGTACATCGACCAAGAAGCGAGCCATGAAGACCAAGCCAATGGAGAGAGAGCTGGAAATGACGAAGATGGAGCTACAGCTGCCAGGCCGGAACTTCCGCCCTCCCGGACCGGAACTTCCGCCCAGATGCCCTCCAGATTCCCTCCAGATGCCTTCCAGCGCCCAGAAGACAGGATCAGGCCGGAACTTCCGCCCCGAGGGACCGGAACTTCCGCCCACCGGAACTTCCGCCCAAGTTCCGCCCAAGTTCCGAAAGTCGGCGAAAACCCCCCTGGATGTTACTGCGGGACAATGGCGCAATTCCGGAACAAGGCCGGAACTTGGCCGGAACTTCCGCCCCGACCGGAACTTCCGCCCGTCCAGACCGGAACTTCCGCCCCTGGCCGGAACTTCCGCCCAAGTTGACCGGAACTTCCGCCCCATCGAACTTCAGCACGACAGCACTTTTCAGCTTGTAACTTACCCCTTCGCCCCCACCTATAAATAGGTTGTTTGCCTCAGATCTGAGATTAGACTTGATGTGAAATTAAACCTGAGCTTAGCTCACCCTTGTGGGAACCCTACCTAGATCTATGATCTTGTACCCACCCGGGCTCCTTATCGACTTGTCAAGATCTCTTTGGTGACTTCTACCGTTTGTTTGATCTTTTGCTTGCACTTCTACCTATTTGGTCTTTTGCTTGCACTTCTATCAACCTTCCGGTCTTTTCACCCTTCTAGATCTTGCGAGCTTCGATTTGTCGATCTCTTTGCGGGACTTCTACCGGAAGGTCTTTTCTCGCAACCTCTATCGAGTAGGTGTATCGGGCCTACGAGGGAAAACCGGTTTGTGTGCGTGTGTGTGTTGTATCCCCACGATTCCCCCTCGCGTTCTTCGTGTTCATCGCGTTCATCCACCTACCCCCACGAGTTCCACCCAAATCCGTGAAGATCGGGCACATCCTTGGACTTAGTCCACATCATATGGTATCAGCAGCTCTTTGGTTGCCACGGATTTGACCCCCAGATCCCCCAATTCCACCAATTTCGCCCAAAAAAATTTCCCAAAAAAAAATAGCCCCAATTTGGCCTTGGATCGATCTCTCGATTTGTTGAGTTATTTGTGGTTTTGCTCCAATAGAAACTTGCCTTTGGTGTTGATCTGCAATTCCCACACCTTCCCACAGCTTTTGGTGCCAAATTTTCCTCGAATTCGAAGGATTTCGGCCCGGATTTCCGCCCAAATCGACGAACTGCCCGCAGATCTGATTGCGACCGGAAGTTCCGCCCGGAATTACCGGAAGTTCCGCCCCCGGACCGGAAGTTCCGCCCCTCAGGACCGGAAGTTCCGCCTGGCCGAAATTTTGACAGCAACCTTCATTTTTCGTTTTGGTACTAACCCCCTTGTGTTTGGACTTCGGTTTGAGTGCCATTTCAGCTACCATCAAAGCTTCCGCAACATCGACAACGACGACGGCACCCCGAGGATCCAAGCGGTTCACTTGACACTTTCCACCATAGCAAGTTCAAGATCGTCGGCCACCATCATCAAGTGGTATAACTTGCTCCTAACTTGTAGCCCTAGCCTCTTTTGCGTACCTTTCCTATCGAGAGTGGCTTTCTAGTGTTGCGAAGCATTGCGCAAGCGTCTCGACCGTGAGGGTGTGCGTGTGTTGAGCAAAGCTTTGAAGCAAGCTCGTGTGAAAAGATAAGCAAAAGAAGTGTGACATATTTACATAGATAGTAGTATCCTTACATAGTGAGAAAAATAAAAATAAAAATACAAAAAGAAAAAGAAAAAGTGTGTGAGTGACACCTATACACAAAAGAGTCCAAAGCTTTTAAGCAAAAAAGAGAAAAGAGAAGAGAGGCGTCTTGCGCAAATCTTGTTGCTTCTCAATTTTGCAACCAAGCCACGGTCTCTCTTGTGTTGGCGTGACACCAAGCTAGTAGTCTTCGTTAGGACCTTTTTGTTCTTGCTCATTTTCCAAGTCGCGCTAACCCCATTTTGTCCCACGCGTGTGTTCCTCATTGTGTATGCCTTTTGTGATCACCGCCTTTGACTTGTGACTTTTGGATCTTACCCACTTTTGACAATAGACTTTTCGTTTGGTTCTTCCATTTGGCTTTCCACACCCATACCTAACACCATATAGAGTTTTTGCTTTTGTGTGTGTAACCGGTTGTTCCTCAACTTGATACACCCTTTCGATTTTGGTTTGCAAGTTTTGACATTCTTGGTAGTCTTTCCTAACCACCCACCACATAGTTCTTGTTTTAGTTGTAACCATGTCTAGTGGAGAAGGGAACCAACTACCGATGACGCGGCACCAACATTGGATAGCTACTCAAGCCGTCCACGCCAAGCTAAATCAATTTGAAGCCATGCTCAAGGATACCAATGTCCGCTATGAAGAAAGAGCTCAAGTGCAAAGGAATGACCTCAACAATCAAGTGCAAGACCTCAATGAGAAGATTGAAACTCAAGGCAATGAGTTGAAGGCCACACTTGCCATACAAGGTCAAGAGACAAGGGAAATGAAGACGGCTTTGGACAATATCCTCCACACACTCAACCGTCAAGAAGAAAGAAGACACCACTCAAGGTCTTCGCGCTCTCATAGCTCAGGGTCAAGAGCTCCTACACCGTCTCGCCATGATTCTAATGAAGACCCACGCCACCATAATGTGGATGTCCAAGTGCTTCACCAACAAGCTCAAGAAGCGGAGCAAGCTCGACTTCAACTTGTCCAAGAGCGTCAACGCCTTGAAGAAGAGCGCCTTCACCAAGAGGACCTCAATGCTCAATTCCAACAAGAGCAAGAACGCCTTCGCCATGATCAAGAGCTAGTTCGAGCAAGGGAACAAGAGCGCCTCCGCAATGAACAACAAGAACTTGAAGAACAAGAGCGGCAACGACAAGCACAAGAAGCTCAAGCTAGAAGACAACGCCTTCTTGAAGAGGAACAAAGGCAAGCGCGCCAAGAGCGCCAAATAATCAATGTTGTTCATCTTCAACGCCCTCAAGGTCAAGATAATCGCCGCCATCATGATGATCGCCCTCATGCTAGAAGACCTGCTCCAAGGGCAAGAGATGAAGAATCAAGTCATCACCAAGCATCAAGTGAAGAAAGTGTGATGCCTCGACGACGCCACAACAATGATGATCAAGATGAAGGTCATGGAAGACCACCTCCTCGTCAACAACATAGCAACAACAATAGAGATGCTCAAGGTCCACCACATCCACCTCAACAACGTCAAGATATTGGTGAAGAAAGACCACCTCCTAGGCGCAATGACCGCAATGAAGAGGAAATCTTTGGGAAGCTCAAGTTCACCATGCCCAAATTCCACGGAGAAGAAGACCCCGATGCATACCTCTCTTGGGTTCTCAAGGTTGACAAGATATTCCGCATGAAGCAAAGAAAGTGGCCATGGCATCACTAGAGTTTGAAGGGTATGCAAATGTTTGGTGGGAAGAAGTGAACAAGAAGCGTGACAAGGAAGATCTAGACCCCATTGCTACATGGGAAGAGATGCAAGAATTCATGCACAAACGCTTTGTGCCCAACCATCACAAACGCGACCTCTTCAACAAGCTTACCCAACTCAAGCAAAGCTACAAGTCCGTTGAGGAATACTACAAGGAGATGCACATGATAATGATGAGTGCAAATGTGGACGAGCGAGAAGAGCAAACAATGGCAAGATTCTTGAATGGATTGAACATTCCCGTCAAGAGGATAGTGGAATTCTTGCCTTACACCAACATGGTTGAATTGCTTCATCAAGCTACAAGAGCCGAGCGCCAAGTGCGAGAAGACATAGCAAGTGCAAAAACAAAGTCCTTCTTCGCCGCGCGCAATGCAACAAATACCTCCCCAAGCATCAAGAACACAAGTGCTATTGCTCCCAAGGATCCTCCTAAGCAAATGAAGAGTGCCTTCAAGACAACAAGCTTCAAGCCGGATCAATCAACTATGTCCTCCAAAGCTTCCAAGGGATCTAGTAACATCACATGCTTCAAGTGTGGAGCTCAAGGACATAAATCCTTTGAATGCAAGAACACAAGAGTTATGATAACTCGAGATGATGGAGATGTGGAGTACTTGAGTGAAGGCGAATATGAAGCCTTGGTACAAGCCGCAACCAATCATGAAGATGATGACTTGGAAGACCAAGAGCAAGTCCTATGTGTGCATGATGCAAGCCCGTCCCTTGTGGTGACCAAAGTGTTGACAACCCATGCACTTCCCAATGAAGATCAAAGGTGCAACATCTTCCAAACAAGAGCCGGAATCAATGGCAAATCAATAAATGTCATCATCGATGGAGGGAGTTGCCACAATCTTGCAAGCACCGAACTATGCTCCAAGCTCAACCTCACACTCCGGAAACACCCCCATCCTTACCATGTGCAATGGCTAAGTGACAATGGAAATGTCAAGATACAACACACCGTCTCCGTATCCTTCAAGATTGGCGCCTATGAAGACACCGTTGATTGTGATGTAGTGCCCATGACGGTGTGCCACATGCTACTTGGTCGCCCTTGGCAATATGACAAAAGAGCAAGCCATGATGGCTACACAAATGCCTATAGCTTCAAGGTCGGCGACAAGACATACATCCTACGCCCAATGACTCCTAGCCAAGTGATTGCGGACAATGCAAAGGCTTTAGCGAGGGCTAAGGAAGCTACCATCACTAGTGAGATGAGTGGTGAGAGAGTGACCCACCAAAAGGAAAGTGAGCGCCACAAGCTATATATGAGTGAGATGAAGAGTGTCCTCATAGCTACCAAGAGTGAGATGAGAGAATTGCACCACAACCCATCCACCATATTGCACTATGTGCTCATTTGCAAGGGGCCATCTTCGGAGACTATCAACTTAACAACACTTCCTTCGTTTTGTTGTCTCTTTTGAAGGAGTTCCAAGATGTCTTCCCCGACGAGCTTCCTCATGGACTACCACCGCTTCGAGGGATTGAGCACCGCATCGACCTCATACCCGGCGCTCCTCTACCAAACCGCGCCGCCTACCGCACCAACCCCGAAGACACAAAGGAGATTCAACGCCAAATACAAGACCTCCTAGAAAAAGGGTATGTTCGTGAAAGCCTAAGCCCTTGTGCGGTTCCCGTGATTCTTGTGCCTAAACCGGATGAGATGCAACGGATGTGTATGGATTGTCGCCCCATCAATGCCATTACCGTCCGTTACCGCCATCCCATTCCGCGTTTAGATGACATGCTTGATGAACTTAGTGGTGCCACGATTTTCTCTAAGATTGATTTGCGTAGTGGTTACCATCAAATCCGCATGGCTATTGGTGATGAATGGAAAACGGCATTCAAGACCAAACTCGGTCTCTATGAATGGCTCGTTATGCCTTTCGGTCTTTCCAATGCTCCATCTACTTTCATGCGCCTCATGAATCACATCTTGCGTCCTCTCATTGGCAAGAGCGTGGTTGTCTACTTCGATGATATTCTTATTTATAGCAAAAACCTCGAGGACCATGTGCAACATGTGAGAGAAGTCTTGTGCATCTTGCGACATGAAAAGCTTTATGCTAACCTCCCTAAATGCACATTTGCTCAAAACAAATTGGTTTTCCTTGGCTTTGTGGTTTCCGCTAATGGTATTGAAGTTGATTCTTCTAAGGTTGAGGCCATCCACAATTGGCCCACTCCTACCAATGTTGCTCAAGTCCGAAGTTTCCATGGACTCGCCGGTTTCTACTGCCGCTTTGTGAAAGACTTTAGCACCATTACTTGCCCTTTGAATGATCTTACCAAGAAGAATGTTCCGTTTGTTTGGGGCAAGGCCCAACAAAATGCTTTTGATGAGTTGAAGAAACGCCTTACCGAGGCACCACTCCTTGTTCTTCCAAACTTTTCCAAAACTTTTGAGATTGAGTGCGATGCAAGTGGACTCGGTATTGGTGGAGTGCTTATGCAAGATGGAAAACCCGTGGCATACTATAGCGAGAAGTTAGATGGCGCACGCCTCAACTATCCTATATATGACAAGGAACTTTACGCTTTGGTTCGTGTTCTTGAAGTTTGGCAACACTATCTTTGGCCAAAAGAGTTTATTATCCACTCCGACCATGAGTCTTTGAAATATTTGAAAAGTCAACACAATTTGAACAAAAGACATGCAAAGTGGGTTGAGTTCATTGAGTCCTTTCCATATGTGATCAAATACAAGAAGGGCAAGGACAATGTTGTGGCGGATGCTCTTTCCCGCAAACTCACCCTCTTACTCACTCGCTTGGATATTAGTGTTTTGGGTCTTGATGAAATCAAAGATTTATATGCTTCCGATGCTTTCTTTGGCCCAATCTTTGCAAAGTGTTCTAGTGAGAAGGGCATCGATGATTTCTATTTGCACCAAGGATTCTTGTTCAAGGGCAACAAACTTTGTATTCCTATGTCTTCGCTTCGCCTTTTGCTCTTACAAGAATCGCATGGTGGTGGTCTTATGGGACACTTTGGAAGAGACAAGACATATGCCATGCTCTCCACTCACTATTATTGGCCAAGAATGAAGCGCGATGTGGAGCGCCTTTGCCGACGGTGTACAACATGCTTACAAGCTAAGTCTACCTCCAACCCTTATGGTCTTTACACCCCATTGCCTATTCCATATGCACCATGGACCGATATTAGCATGGATTTCGTTCTAGGCTTGCCTCGCACTAAGCATGGTCATGACTCTATATTTGTGGTAGTGGATAGATTCTATAAGATGGCTCATTTCATACCTTGCCATAAGAGCGACGATGCTTCACACATTGTGATGAGGTCTAAGACCCCGTGTGTGGCCTGATCTCGCGGTTGACCCGAAATCCAAAGGGGAAGGAGAGGGAGAGCGCGAAGAACACGATGAACACGAAGAACACGAGGAACTCACGCACGCACACCTACCCGATACAACCGATTACTTACCCCCGTGGCTCGATGGACCACGCCGATAGAATCTCCTACGGAAGAGACCGCGGTAGAATTCCGAGGAGAGAGACCGGTGTTGGAGAAGGAGATCGGAGAGGGAGAGAGAGTGCTCGCACTAGAATCTCACTCACAGATCTAGATCAACAACAAGGGTTGCCTTGATTACAGAGGGATGAAACCCTAGGGAGACAAAGCTCATATCCATGTTTAAGCTATCATCTTGTCTAAAGAGCTAAGGGGTGGGGGAAGAGGTATATATAGGCCCAGATCCGTCCAGGGGTAAAAGGGGCATTACAACAAAGTATTGGTGACCATAGATGATAAATAGACGGTTGGGATGAAGTTGACTTCGAGGGGGCCGGCAGTGCCGGCGTGCTCGGGGCGGCAGTGCCGGTGGGGCCGGCAGTGCCGGGGAAGGTGGGCAGCCGGTGCCGGGGTGCGACCAGCAGTGCCGGCCAAGTGGGGGCGGCAGTGCCGGCCTTGTCGTGGCTGGCGGCTGGAGCCCTTCTCCTTCTTCTGATTCTTCTTCTTCGGTCCTCCCTTCTTCTTCCATGAACCATGTGGCTTCCCTCTCCTCGGCTCCTTGACGCTCCCTTCGGTTCCTTGACGAGATTGGTACCTAACGACATATAGGCATAGGCATGAGGTAGCAATCCGTCCAAGGTTATGTCGAGGTCGCCCATAGAGAGGAAGGAGTTCACCTTGCCATATATGGCGTGGGTTTGTGTTGTTGGTCCACTTGGGGACTCCTTGGCCATGGTGTAGCGTCGACGATAGGTGGGGCTACACTTGACGGTCTTGAGGTAGCGACGTCGGTGACCGGGGCTACATCATCTCCCCCCCCTTGGGAAAGAGTCGTCCTCGACTCTTGTTTCTCCTCACCAACGGTGTAGTCCATGATGGTTGTCCCATGTTGTGGTAGAGGGATAAAGTCGCGGTCGAAGAAGAGCTTGGGGAAAAACAACTTGCAAATGGAAAGCTTGTGGATGCCAATTTTGTGATCGGCGAACAAGAGGCTCTCAATCAGATACGAAGTATCAAGTCGTTTCTCCAAGAGGCGTTTGGCAAAAATGGGAATCAAAAGAGTGTCAATGTATCCAAAATGTGGTATGGCAAAAATTTGTGCATGTAAGAGTTGTATGGTGTGAAGAAAGTGTGATGTGGTCTTGTCCCAAGCAAATGGAACAAGCAAAAGGCAAGTATCGGCGGCAAAACTTGGGGCAAAATTGTTATGTGCAATGGCAAAACGATGGAGACTTCGAGCTTGGGAGAGTATGGTTGGCGTGAGCCGAGTATGAGCCTCCTCAAGTGTGAAAGAATCCATTGCAAATGCCAAAGATGAAATGAAAAATCCGAAGAAGATCAACTTTTTGTGTGACATGTGGCACAAGATGCATAAGGTGTCTCTCACATGTATGACATGGTCCTTGAGATTCTCGGAGTGTATGATGATAACATCAAGACATACAACAACCATTGTGCCAACAAGATGTGTCAAGATATGTTGCATAAGAAGCAAAAGAGGTGACGAGGCATTTGTCCAAACCGGAAGCTCGACAAGACAAGCCGGAAACATACGAGGGCGAAGGCGTTTGGGAACATACCCTTTGGCGTGAATCCCGTGGGTTGGATCATTTATCTCGTCCGTGTTGGGGTAGCTCTCAATTGCGCGTTTCGTGAGCTCATGCTCCGTAGCGGTGGAAGTTGATGGTCGGGTACCTACACATGGAATGAGCAAAACAAAGAGCGTATGTGCATGGTAGAGGAACACATCATCCATCATGATGGTCCAAGACTTGTGCGCATCACCATGAGTGTCAAGCAAAATAGAATGAAATGCATGGCGATGGTGCATATGGCAAGAAGGTGCATTCATGGCATGCGGTAACTCATGATCATCAAAAAGTGAGAAGGCTATGGGGGCCATCTCGTGGACAAAGAAATAAGCATTCTTGCATACCAAGCATAAGAAAGAGCAATTGTTCACAATCTCGGATGCAAGGATCATGGAATGGTGTAAGCATTTTGGGCAAAGCATGCGGAAGCTAATGTCATCATTATCATTGTCATTGCAAGCAATACATGGTAAAGAGCAAGTGGTCGACATGTTGCAAGCAATGGTGGAGAAATTAAAGCTCTCATAGCATGGCATGTTCAAGGTATCACAAGAACTCAATTCCACATGGTCAACAATGTTGGCAAGCAAAGTATCACATGGGAACATGAAAGTAGCATATGATGTAGCAAATGTGTCATCAAGATCATGCATGCATTCATAAGTCATCATGTCCACTAGTGGGATCATGGCATCACCAACACCTATGTTGTTACCTTTGTCGGGCGACTCATTTGAAGTAGGTGTGGTGGAAGTAGGAGGATCCATGTGGTCGACCTGTGCATCTTGGAGCAAGCATGGTGAGATATCTTCATCGTCATGCACCATGTACATCGTCTCCATGATCGGGAACTCGTCCTCCTCGGAACCTAGTGCAACATAAGGAGACACCAAAGAGGGAGAGGTTAAGGTGTTAGCAAATGTGATGTCCTCCATGGACCTATCATCTACCTCTCTCAACTCACTTTGTGTATCACTCATGTCCTCCAATTGGAAGCACTCAAACTCACATGTGGAGTAGTAGTCACTCAACTCACTATCACTCTCGCTCAAGTGGGCTAGGTGGCTCTCATGCTCACATGGGATTGGTACCAACTCATCAATCAAGCATATGGGAGTAGGCTCGACTTTCTCATCTCCATGCGCCTCCATAGGTGAAGGGAAAATCCCATGCTCACCCTTCTCATCTCCATCGCCTCCCAAGTCGTCCTCCATCGGTGGCGCCGTAGTGTCGTGGAGAGCTAGGCTCGTATCCACAACATCCTTGAGTTCACCTTGGTGATCTTCATCTTGAAGTGTGGGCGTCGAAGGCTTCTTGGTGGCTTGGGCTTGTAGCTCGTCGAAGTAGAGCGTCTTGGCGCTTGGCGTTGTGCATTGCCATGCCTCATGACCCTTGGCCTTGCACACCTCACATAGGAGATTGGGACATTCCCGTGGAGGGTGGCCTTGTTGCTTGCACTTGTAGCATCGGAGTCCATAGGCATGTGACGAGGTAGAGGCCATTGTGGTGGTGGCACTAGAGGTGGAAGTCGCCGTATGAGGAAGGTATGCACGATGTGCACTTGCCATCCTCGGAGTGGTAGACACCGTATGGTGGCGGTGGTCGTCTTCATGTCGAGGCTCTCGTCTTCGGGCATCATCACCATGGCTTGAGTGGTGTTGTCGAAGATCCGTGGAAGATGTTTGTCGATGGCGCTCATGGAGTGGCTTGTGTCGGTGAAGATCACGTGGTGACATGTGTCGATGGGATCCATGAGATGGTGGTGGTCGACGACGATCATGTGATGGTGTTGTCGATGACGATCCTCAACATGCCTAGATGATGGCTCATGTGGCTTGGCATGTCGCTTGTGGAGCCTTGTGAAGCTTGGAGAAGAATGTCGACGACGATCATGTTGGGGACGCTCTTGATGCTCCATATGATGTACTTGAGGTCGACGATCTTGTGCATAAGCACGCTCATGGTGGTGCCTTGTGGAGCTCGGAGTAGTGTGTCGATGACGCTCATGTTGAGGACGCTCTTGGTGAACCATATGATGGCGCCATCGTGGAGGTCCTCCATCTTCATATGTAGCTCCCTTGGCCAAGTATGGATACGAGGGCGCATCGTCTTTGCTCCGTGTGGAGACTAGGTGAGGCTCCGCCATGGTGTCGATGTCGAAGTCGTGGCGTTGCTCCACCATGTCGTCCATGAGTAGTGAGCTAGTGTCGATGTAGAGCTCGTCGATGTCGTCCTCGGGGTGGTGCTCCACCATGTCATCCATGTCGTCCTCGAGGTGGTACTCCACCATGTCGTCCATGCATGAGGGGCCATTGTCGATGTAGAGCTCCTCGATATCGGTCATGTCGGTGATGCTTGGGGAGCCATGGTCGTTGTCGAGCTCCTCGATGTCGGACATGCCGATGATGCTTGTGGAGCTAGAGTCGGTGTCGAGCTCCACATGTTCCTCCACATCCGCGGTGCTTGAGGAGGCATCCTCCTCGAAGTACTCCATGTACTCCTCCGTATCCTCATCTTCGCTATCCATGTTAGCACGATGGTATGTATATGGTGTATGTTAGTGGAAGAACACTACCTCGCACCCTTACCGTGGTGTGATAAGATCGGGGCGATCCAACAAGCCGAGGGAAAAAAAATCAATTGTATCGGGTACTCACACAAAGACACACGCAAAAGCTAGCAAATATGGTGGTAGGTTAGGATGGTGGAAAGCCAAAAGCCAAAATCCGAAATCAAGTTTGTTGTTAAGAGTGGGTAAGCTCCAAAAATCAAGTGTCCAAATGGTTATCACGGAAACACGAAGGATATGGAACTCACACACGAGATGAACGGGGTTAGTGCGACCAAGGAATGAGCGGAAAAGTGTAAGAAGCCCTTAAACAAGGGTGCTCGGTGTCACACTAACACAAGAAGAGATCAAAGCTTTGGTTGCAACTTGAGAGACAACAAGATTCACACGCGGCCTCTCTTCTCTTTTCTCTCTTTTGCTTAAAAGCTTTTTCTCTTTTGTATTTGGTGGCACTAGACACTCTTTTGTATATGTATGGTGGCACTTGCACTCTTTTGCTCTTTTTGTGTTTTGGCGGCTTTTTCTCGCACTATGTTAGCGTTAGCTCGCTTTTGCTATCTTGCCACACGAGTTTTTGCTTAGAAGCTTTACTCCACACGACACACACACCTCACAATCGGGGCCACGTGCAATGTCTCGCAACACTTGATAAGCAATGCTCGATAGGATAGGTCGCAAAAGGAAGAGGGGTTACAAGGTTGGGAGGGAGCAAGTTATACCTAGATGACAATGTTAGGCGGTGTCGGAACACACAACTTGCGGTTATGGCGACGATGGTGTCGTAGTTGCGCCGGAGTCCGGGGTGCCGAAGGTGTCGCCGCGGTGTTGATGTAGGCGCGGAAGCTTGATAGACAAACCTTGCACTCCGAAACGGAAACCGAGCAAAAAAAGTCAATGGCCGAAAATTTGGGTCACGACGAGCGATCGAAGGTGTCAAAATTTCGGAGTCCAAAAATTTGGGAAATGGTGTCAAAATTAGAGTCAATATGAAAAGGGCTAACTGGGAAAGTTTGGAGTCAAACGGACGCCGGAAAGTTGTCAAAATTTGGGGCAAAAAGTGGAGTTAGAACTGAACGAAACTGAAACAGCCTAGACAGTCAGGGCCGGCAGTGCCGCTGTGATGTGGCCGGCAGTGCCGGGGTGTGTTCGGCGGTAGTGCCGGTCTGCGGCTCACGGCAGTGCCGGGGTGGTGCTTGCGCGCGATGCAGGGCCCTGGTGGAGCGGCAGCTTTGTGGCGGGCGGCTTTGCGCGCGTGGGGTGGGCGCGTGGTGGCGCTGCGACCGGGCCGAGCTGGTGCAGCTTGGGGCGTGGCAGCCTGGTGGTGTGGCGGTCGGGCGGGCGGGGCCAGCGCGGGAGCGGCTTGGCCGGTTGCTTCAGGGGCGCGCGGCGTCTGGCGTGGAGCCTGGGCGCGTGGGGCGGAGTGGTTGGAGGCGGCGGCCTTGGGCGATTGGAGCAAGGGCGGAACGGCTGCTGTGCGCGAGCGAGGTGAGCGGAGGAAGGAGGAGGCCAGCGGCGGCAGTGCCGGGCAGGTCGGGCCGGCAGTGCCGGTGGGCCGGCAGTGCCGGTGAAACGAGGCCGGCAGTGCCGGTCGAGCACGAACAGGACGAACTGGACGAACACGGGGGCGGAAAATTGAGCAGAAAATCGTCGATTCGCGGAGAAATAGAAGGAGTTTGACAGTGAAATTTGGTGGAGATGTAGATCTACCATAGGGACATCAAATCCATGGATCAAAACCACTCAAAACGCAACAAAATCACAGATCGACCAAAGGCAAATTAGGGCTATTTTTTGGGAAATTTTCTAGAAACGAAATTGGGTGGGTGGAGGGTCAAATCCGCGGAAACCAAAGGCTTCTGATACCATATGATGAGGTCTAAGACCCCGTGTGTGGCCCGATCTCGCGGTTGACCCGAAATCCAAAGGGGAAGGAGAGGGAGAGCGCGAAGAACACGATGAACACGAAGAACACGAGGAACTCACGCACGCACACCTACCCGATACAACCGATTACTTACCCCCGTGGCTCGATGGACCACGCCGATAGAATCTCCTACGGAAGAGACCGCGGTAGAATTCCGAGGAGAGAGACCGGTGTTGGAGAAGGAGATCGGAGAGGGAGAGAGAGTGCTCGCACTAGAATCTCACTCACAGATCTAGATCAACAACAAGGGTTGCCTTGATTACAGAGGGATGAAACCCTAGGGAGACAAAGCTCATATCCATGTTTAAGCTATCATCTTGTCTAAAGAGCTAAGGGGTGGGGGAAGAGGTATATATAGGCCCAGATCCGTCCAGGGGTAAAAGGGGCATTACAACAAAGTATTGGTGACCATAGATGATAAATAGACGGTTGGGATGAAGTTGACTTCGAGGGGGCCGGCAGTGCCGGCGTGCTCGGGGCGGCAGTGCCGGTGGGGCCGGCAGTGCCGGGGAAGATGGGCCGGCAGTGCCGGGGTGCGCCCACCGGCAGTGCCGGCCAAGTGGGGGCGGCAGTGCCGGCCTTGTCGTGGCTGGCGGCTGGAGCCCTTCTCCTTCTTCTGATTCTTCTTCTTCGGTCCTCCCTTCTTCTTCCATGAACCATGTGGCTTCCCTCTCCTCGGCTCCTTGACGCTCCCTTCGGTTCCTTGACGAGATTGGTACCTAACGACATATAGGCATAGGCATGAGGTAGCAATCCGTCCAAGGTTATGTCGAGGTCGCCCATAGAGAGGAAGGAGTTCACCTTGCCATATATGGCGTGGGTTTGTGTTGTTGGTCCACTTGGGGGACTCCTTGGCCATGGTGTAGCGTCGACGATAGGTGGGGCTACACTTGACGGTCTTGAGGTAGCGACGTCGGTGACCGGGGCTACATCACATTGGTTCATTGTTTTTCAGGGAAATTGTTCGCCTACATCGAGTACCGCAAAGCATTGTGTCGGATCGAGACGTCAAGTTCATGAGTTATCTTTGGAAGTCGCTCATGGCAAAATTTGGAGTGAAGCTCTTATTCTCATCATCCTGGCACCCGCAAACGGACGGCCAAACGGAAGTGGTCAATAGAAGCCTATCCTCTCTTCTACGCATCCTCGTGAAGAAAAACTTGAAGTCATGGGAAGAGTGTCTCCCACACGCGGAGTTCGCCTACAACCGCGCCAAGCACTCGACAACATCAAGGAGTCCCTTCATGGTCGTCTACGGGTTTGAGCCGCTCATGGCACTCGACATACTACCACTTCCACTACATGAGCGGACAAACATGGACTTCGACAAGCGCACCGCCGCCGTGAAGAAGCTACATGAAGATACAAGGGCAACAATCGAGCAACAAGTTCTTCGTCAAGCAACACGCCTCAACATGAACAAAAAGGCAAGGATCTTCAATGAAGGAGACCTAGTGTGGTTACATCTTCGCAAGGACCGTTTCCCTCAAGAAAGAAACTCCAAGCTCAAGCCCCGAGGCGTTGGTCCCTTCAAGGTTCTCAAGCGAATCAACGACAACGCCTACGTCATCGACATACCAACATCCAAGTACTTGGTGAGCAACACATTCAATGTGTCCGACCTCTCGCCATACTATGAAGATGAAGAGATGTTAGAGTCGAGGACGACTCTTTCCCAAGGGGGGGGGAGATGATGTAGCCCTACCCAAGGTCGATACTACATCAAGACCGACAAGCCCTCCTCGTGGTCCAATGACACGAGCTCGAGCCCAAGCCCTACGCCAAGAGGTGAATTCGCTCCTCTCCATGTATGCTTTTGACACCCCTTTGGATGGCTTGCTACTTCATGCCAATACCCTATGTTCAATCAGGTACATCGACCAAGAAGCGAGCCATGAAGACCAAGCCAATGGAGAGAGAGCTGGAAATGACGAAGATGGAGCTACAGCTGCCAGGCCGGAACTTCCGCCCTCCCGGACCGGAACTTCCGCCCAGATGCCCTCCAGATTCCCTCCAGATGCCTTCTAGCGCCCAGAAGACAGGATCAGGCCGGAACTTCCGCCCCGAGGGACCGGAACTTCCGCCCACCGGAACTTCCGCCCAAGTTCCGAAAGTCGGCGAAAACCCCCCTGGATGTTACTGCGGGACAATGGCGCAATTCCGGAACAAGGCCGGAACTTCCGCCCCGACCGGAACTTCCGCCCGTCCAGACCGTAACTTCCGCCCCTGGCCGGAACTTCCGCCCAAGTTGACCGGAACTTCCGCCCCATCGAACTTCAGCACGACAGCACTTTTCAGCTTGTAACTTACCCCTTCGCCCCCACCTATAAATAGGCTGTTTGCCTCAGATCTGAGATTAGACTTGATGTGAAATTAAACCTGAGCTTAGCTCACCCTTGTGGGAACCCTACCTAGATCTATGATCTTGTACCCACCCGGGCTCCTTATCGACTTGTCAAGATCTCTTTGGTGACTTCTACCGTTTGTTTGATCTTTTGCTTGCACTTCTACCTATTTGGTCTTTTGCTTGCACTTCTATCAACCTTCCGGTCTTTTCACCCTTCTAGATCTTGCAAGCTTCGATTTGTCGATCTCTTTGTGGGACTTCTACCGGAAGGTCTTTTCTCGCAACCTCTATCGAGTAGGTGTATCGGGCCTACGAGGGAAAACCGGTTTGTGTGCGTGTGTGTGTTGTATCCCCACGATTCCCCCTCGCGTTCTTCGTGTTCATCGCGTTCATCCACCTACCCCCACGAGTTCCACCCAAATCCGTGAAGATCGGGCACATCCTTGGACTCAGTCCACATCAGAGCTTGATGAAGAGGAAGTAGAGCGGTGTCGACGATGACGACCCAAGTTGGTGATGGCGCGCTCGAGGCTATCCATGCGCCGCTCCATGTTGGCATCATTGGCCGCCATTTGGCCATTCAAGTTGTCCGTAGCTTCACGAAGAAAAGCCAAGTCTTGGTTCACGGCGGAGAAGTTGTGAGCCACCTCATCGTATTGCTCATCGATGCGGGTCTCGAAGAGGGTGAGTTGCTCCTTGAACTCTTGTCGTTGCGTCCATAGGTTGTGTTGAGTAGCCAACCTCTCGGTGTTGCGGAGGATCTCTTCATCCCTATTGGTATCTCCGTTCCTATCCATGATGCAAAGACAAGAACTATGTTGTGTATGTTAGTGGAAGGAGACTACCTCGCACTCTTACCAAGGTAAGATAGTATTGAGGCAATCCACCAAACCGAAAGCAAGATCAAGTGTATCGGGAACACACGCAAAACCACACGCAAAAGCTAGCAAATATGGTGTTAGGCGAGTGTTGTGGAAAGCCAAAAGACAAATCCAAGATCGAGTATGTTGTTAAAATTGGGTAAAGTCCAAAAATCCAAATGTCAATGTGAAGATCACTATAAACACGGAAAAAGTTGTGGAACACACACACGAGATAAGCGGGGTTAGTGCAACCAAAAGTGAGCGGAAAAGTGTATGTATAAGTGCTCGGTGTCACACTAACACAAGGAGAGCCAAAGCTTTGGTTGCAAAGGAAGAGACAACAAGATTCACACGCGGCCTCTCTTCTCCTATCTCTCTTTGCTTAAAAGCTTTTTCTCTTTTGTATATGGTGGCACTTGCACTCGTTTGTATCTTTGGTGGCACGTGGACACTTTTGTATGTATGGGCGTATGGATGTATGGATGTATGGATGTATGGTGCTACTCGCACTCTTTTTGTGTTTTTGGGGCTTTTTGATGCACTATGTTAGCGTTAGCCTCGCTTTTGCTATCTTGCCACACGAGTGTTTGCTTGGGTGCCTTACTCAACGCGACACACACACCTCACAATGCGGGGCCACGTGCAATGTCTCGCAACACTAGACAAGCAATGCTCGATGGGATAGATCGCAAAAGGAAGAGGGGTTACAAGGTGAAAGCTGCAAGTTATACCTGTGATGATGGTGGTGGTGGTGGTGGTGGTGGAGATCGCCGGAAGACGAGGTCGAAGGAGGGGCGTTGCGGCGCCCGGCCTGAGGCCCGGTTGGACCGGGTTGTGGACCGGCCTGGCCGGTTGCGCGGCCGGTTGACCGGGTTCTGGGCTGGCCCAGCCGGTCTGTAGTCCGGTCGACCGGCTGCTCAACCGGATTTCGCGGGCTGAAGCTTTCTCTCTCCTGTTCTTCACGAAAACCAAGCCAAATCGACCAAATCGAAGGGAAACGATGGAATTGGAGGCTAAAAGTTGGGGAAATAGTAGATCAAGCACAACAACACCAGATCCACGGACCAAAACCACTCAAAACGCAACCAAATCACAGATCGGTCAAGAGGCAATTTAGGGCTATTTTTGGGGATTTTTTGGAAAATTTTCTAGGGACGAAATCGAGTGGGTGGAAGGTCAAATCCGCGGTAACCAAGAGCTGCTGATACCATATGATGAGGTCTAAGACCCCGTGTGTGGCCCGATCTCGCGGATTGACTTCGAAACCAAGAGGGAAGATGGGAAAACGCGAGGAACACGAAGAACACGACGAACAAGAGGAACTCCGAGACTCACGCACGCACACCAACCCGATACACCCGATACTTACCCCCGTGGCTCGATGGACCACGCCAATAGAATCACCCGGAAGAGGCACGCGGCAGAATTTCCGGTGAGAGATTGGTGTTGGAGAAAAGAGATTGGTGAGGGAGAGAGAGTAGCTTGTACTAGAATCTCACTCAACAATATCCCAATCAACAACAAGGATGGCCTTGATTACAGAGGGATGATACCCAAGGGAGACTAAGCTCAAAGTTAGGTTTGAGTTCAAAACAAGTCTAAAGAGCTAAAGGGGCGTCTGGGGTGCTTATATAGTCTTACAAGGCGTCACGGGCCGAAAAGGTACGAAGGAAACAAGTTCGGGCCGATTGGGCAACTTAAGTTGTGCAGGCCGGTCAGGGAGCCGGTCAGACCGGCCCTGGGACCGGGCAGGCCGGTCCAGACCGGCCCTGGGACCGGGCGGCAACCGGACGAGGTTCCGAGGCCCCGGGATGTTGCCCGGATGGCACGAGCGCAAATTCCGGTTTGGACCGGGCGGCCCGGTCAGGAGGCCGGTCAGACCGGGTTGTGGACCGGGTGGCCCGGTCAGGAGGCCGGTCTGACCGGGTTCTGGACCGGCCGTCCATCTTCTCTTCCTTGCGCTCTTCGGGCGACTTCCGGTCCAGCTTCATGTCCATCTTTGCGTCCAGCTGTTCCTCTCCTCCTCTTGACCATGGTATTTCCTCCTCTTCGTGCTCTTGATGCTCCTTGTACCTAATGACACATAACACGTCGGCATGAGGTAGCAATCCATCCAAAGGGGTACCAAGATCAAGGGTGGTGAGGAGCGAGTTCACCTCATCATGGAGAGCCTTGACTCGGGCTCGTGTCATCGGTCCACTTGGGGGATTTGTTGGTCTTGGTGTGGAGGTGACCGAAGGCCACCCCGCATCAAAACCCCAGAACCTCCTTCCGGTATATGGGGTGTTTCCCGAAAATGCGCAGACGACACTTCGGAAAGGTTCTGGCGAGGTATAGGGGGGAACTCCCGCCCGCCTGGCGTCACCTGTGGGAATAATCTAGACGTTGCATGTGCCAAAAACTTTCCACTACATGTTCCTATGGTATAAACAAACTCAAATGAAGCAAAAAGTAGAATGATCCACCCCCGTTGGGATCGAGTCAATGGGCTAGACAGCGCGGGGACAACAGATTCACGTTTGTCGTGATCCCGCTACTCCGAGTGTCGAAATCCCCCCCAAACTTGTTTGTGCACCTATATGCTAAGCATAAAAATGTTGTGATATGTTGCAAGGTCCAGCATTTGACACCTCGGGGTATGGGGTGCTTCCCGGAAATGCGCAGACGACACTTCGGAAGGTTCTGGCGAGGTATAGGGGGGAACTGCCGCGTGGCGTCACCCTGTGGGAATCTTGACGTTTCATGTGCCAAAAACTTTCCACTACACATTCCTATGGTATAAACAAACTCAAATGAAGCAAAAAGTAGAATGGTCCACCCCCATTGGGATCGAGTCAATGGGCTAGACCGTGGGGACAACAGATTCGCGTTTGGCGGGATATCCCGCTACTCCGAGTGTCGAAATCCCCCCAAACTTGTTTGTGCACCTATATGCTAATCATAAAAATGTTGTGGTATGTTGCAAGGTCCAGCATTTGACACCCCGGGGTATGGGGTGCTTCCCGGAAATGCGCAGACGACACTTCGGAAGGTTCTGGCGAGGTATAGGGGGGAAATGCGCAGACGACACTTCGTGTGATAATGGCTCTAGCTGTGACAAAGGGTCCCAATCTTGGTTCTCCATGTGTATATGTCCTAAACAAACCTAAAATAATGAAAAGGTACATTGGTGCACCCTCGCGCGGAGAAATCTATGGGGGTAGACCCGCCGGGCACACGTTCCGCTGTTTTAGGGGGAGGAGGGGGAGAACGACCGCCGGAGCACCGGAACCCCACCAAATCTTGCATGTGGGCCTATGCTATGTGTCAAAGTGTGATGCAAGGTGTAATGGTGCAAAAGTATCTCCCCTAAACCCTAGACCCTAGCCCTAACCCTACGCCGAACCCTAACCAGTTGATCAGGCACACCCTCGATCGTGTGATAATGGCTCGAGCTGGGGGTGTATGTGCCAAAGGGTCCCAATCTTGGTTCTCCATGTGTATATGTCCTAAACAAACCTAAAAGAATGAAAATGTACATTGGTTCACCCTCGCGCGGAGAAATCTAGGGGGGTAGACCCGCCGGGGCACACGTTTCGCTGTTTTGGGGGGAGGAGGGGGAGAACGACCGCCGGAACACCGGAACCCCACCAAATCTTGCATGTGGGCCTATGCTATGTGTCAAAGTGTGATGCAAGGTGTAATTGTGCAAAAGTAGCTCCCCTAAACCCTAGACCCTAGCCCTAACCCTACGCCGAACCCTAACCAGTAGATCAGGCACACCCTCGATCGTGTGATAATGGCTCGAGCTGGGGGTGTATGTGCCAAAGGGTCCCAATCTTGGTTCTCCATGTGTATATGTCAAAAAAAACCTAAAAGAATGAAAAGGTACATTGGTGCACCCTCGCGCGGAGAAATCTAGGGGCGTAGACCCGCCGGGCACACGTTCCGCTGTTTTGGGGGGAGGAGGGGGAGAACGACCGCCGGAGCACCGGAACCCCACCAAATCTTGCATGTGGGCCTATGCTATGTGTCAAAGTGTGATGCAAGGTGTAATGGTGCAAAAGTATCTCCCCTAAACCCTAGACCCTAGCCCTAACCCTACGCCGAACTCTAACCAGTAGATCAGGCACACCCTCGATCGTGTGATAATGGCTCGAGCTGGGGGTGTGATGAGGTCTAAGACCCCGTGTGTGGCCCGATCTCGCGGATTGACTTCGAAACCAAGGGGGGAGAGATGGGAGAACGCGAGGAACACGAAGAACACGATGAACACGAGGAACTCCGAGACTCACGCACACACACCAACCCGATACACCCGATGCTTACCTCCGTGGCTCGATGGACCACGCCAATAGAATCTCCGAGGAAGAGGCCGTGGCAGAATTCCCGGAGAGAGATTGGGGTTGGAGAGGAAGAGCTTGGTGAGGGAGAGAGAGTAACTAGTACTAGAATCTCACTCAACAAGATCAAAGTCAACAACCAAGGTGCCTTGATTACAGAGGGATGATACCCAAGGGAGACTAAGCTCAAAGGTAGGTTTGAGTTCAAAACAAGTCTCAAGAGTAAAGGAGGGGTCGAAGCTACTTATATAGGCACACATGGCCAGCAAGGGCGAACAGGTACGCGAATGGATAAGTTAAGGCAGTTTGGTGGGGCTTTCCCGTCAGATCCGGTTTGGGTCCGGTCTAACCGGGCCTGTGACCGGGCTGTCCGGTTTGGGTCCGGTCTGACCGGGCCTGTGACCGGGCTGTCTGGTCATGGGTCCGGTCGACCGGGCGCAAACCGGGAATCTGCGAAGAATCCGGTCCTGGGTCCGGTCGTCGTCCGGTACGAGGGAGCTGGCCCGGTTTGCGCCCGGTTGACCGGGCCTGTGACCGGGGCGTCCGGTTGTGGGTCCGGTCTAACCGGGTCCTGGACCGGCCAGCGTCCGTCTCTTACTTGGAGCGCTTCGAGCGACGTCGGCTTCGGCTTCATGATCATCTCCATGTCCAGCTGCTTCTCTCCCTCCCTTGACCTTGGCTTGTCCTCCTCTCCGGGGTCTTGATGCGCCTTGTACCTAATGACACATAGCACGTCGGCATGAGGTAGCAATCCATCCAAAGGGGTACCAAGATCAAGGGTGGTGAGGAGCGAGTTCACCTCATCATGTAGAGCTTTGACTCGGGCTCGTGTCATTGGTCCACTTGGGGGACTTGTTGGTCTTGGTGTAGCGACGTCGGTGAGCGGGGCTACATCATCTCCCCCCCTTGGGAAAGAGTCGTCCTCGACTCTTGCACCTCCTCATCTCCATGATAGGGTGACAAGTCCGAGACGTTGAACATGTTGCTCACCAAGTACTTGGATGTTGGTATGTCGATGACGTAAGCGTTGTTGTTGATGCGTTTGAGGACCTTGAAGGGGCCATCTCCTCTTGGCTTGAGCTTGGAGTTGCGCTCATGAGGGAACCTTTCCTTCCGGAGGTGGATCCAAACGAGGTCTCCTTCTTGGAATACTCTTGCCTTCTTCTTGGCGTTGATGCGGTTTGCTTGACGAAGCACATGTTCTTGTATGGTCGCTCTTGTTTCTTCATGTAGTTTCTTGACGGCGGCGGTGCGCTTGTCGAAGTCCATGTTGATGCGCTCGTGAAGGGGTAGCGGAAGTATGTCGAGTGCCGTGTAAGGTTCGAATCCGTAGACGACCATGAAGGGGCTTCTTGATGTAGTCTTGTGCTTGGCACGGTTGTAGGCGAACTCCGCGTGAGGAAGGCACTCCTCCCATGACTTCAAGTTCTTCTTCACGAGGATGCGTAGGAGGGTGGAGAGGCTTCGATTGACCACCTCCGTTTGGCCGTCCGTTTGCGGGTGCGAGGATGATGAGAATAGGAGCTTCACTCCAAACTTTGCCATGAGCGACTTCCAAAGATAACTCATGAACTTGATGTCTCGATCCGACACAATGCTTTGCGGTACTCCATGTAGGCGAACAATTTCCCTGAAAAACAATGACGCAATGTGTGAAGCATCGTCGCTCTTATGGCAAGGTATGAAATGAGCCATCTTAGAGAATCTATCCACTACGACAAATATGGAATCATGACCATGCTTAGTGCGAGGCAAGCCTAGAACGAAATCCATGCTAATATCGGTCCATGGTGCATAAGGAATAGGCAATGGAGTGTAAAGACCATAAGGGTTGGAAGTGGACTTAGCTTGTAAGCATGTTGTGCACCGACGGCAAAGGCGCTCCACATCTCGCTTCATCTTTGGCCAATAGTAGTGGGTTGAGAGCATGGCATATGTCTTGTCACGTCCAAAGTGACCCATAAGACCTCCTCCATGTGACTCTTGCAAAAGCAATTTTCAAAGCGAAGACTCGGGAATGCAAATCTTGTTAGCTTTGAACAAGTAGCCATCATGCAAATAGAAATCATCCACTCCTCGCTCAACGGAGCACTTCTCAAATATGGGAGCAAAGAAAGAATCGGAAGGATAGATGATGAGGTCTAAGACCCCGTGTGTGGCCCGATCTCGCGGATTGACTTCGAAACCAAGAGGGGAGATGGGAAAACGCGAGGAACACGAAGAACACAACGAACACGAGGAACTCCGAGACTCACGCACGCACACCAACCCGATACACCCGATACTTACCCCCGTGGCTCGATGGACCACGCCAATAGAATCACCCGGAAGAGGCACGCGGTAGAATTCCCGGTGAGAGATTGGTGTTGGAGAAAAAGAGATTGGTGAGGGAGAGTAGCTTGTACTAGAATCTCACTCAACAATATCCCAATCAACAACAAGGATGGCCTTGATTACAGAGGGATGATACCCAAGGGAGACTAAGCTCAAAGTTAGGTTTGAGTTCAAAACAAGTCTCAAGAGCTAAAGGGGCGTCCTGGGGGTATTTATAGTCTTACAAGGCGTCATGGGCCGAAAAGGTACAAGTGAAATGGTTCGGGCCGAAATAAGTGACTCAAGTTGTGCAGGCCGGTCAGGGAGCCGGTCAGACCGGGCCTGTGACCGGGCAGGCCGGTTTCAGACCGGGCCTGTGACCGGGCGGCGACCGGACGAGGCTCCAAGTCCCCTGGATGGCGCCCGGATGTCACGAGCGCGAATCCCGGTATCTGACCGGGCGGTCCGGTCAGGAGGCCGGTCAGACCGGGCTGTGGACCGGGTGATCCGGTCAGGAGGCCGGTCTGACCGGGTTCTGGACCGGCCGTCCATCTTCTCTTCCTTGCGCTCTTCGGGCGACTTCCTGTCCAGCTCCATGTCCATCTTCGTGTCCATCTTCTTGTCCAGCTGCTCCTCTCCTCCCTTTGACCATGGCGTATCCTCCTCTTGGTGACC
Organism: Lolium perenne; assembly: GCF_019359855.2. NCBI lineage: Eukaryota > Viridiplantae > Streptophyta > Magnoliopsida > Poales > Poaceae > Lolium > Lolium perenne. Next base: position 135,065,948 of record NC_067245.2, read on the forward strand.
TTGATGCTCCTTGTACCTAATGACACATAACACGTCGGCATGAGGTAGCAATCCATCCAAAGTGGTACCAAGATCAAGGGTGGTGAGGAGCGAGTTCACCTCATCATGTAGCGCTTTGACTCGGGCTCGTGTCATCGGTCCACTTGGGGGACTTGTTGGTCTTGGTGTAGCGACGTCGGTGACCGGGGCTACATCATCTCCCCCCCCCCTTGGGAAAGAGTCGTCCTCGACTCTTGCACCTCCTCATCTCCATGATAGGGTGACAAGTCCGAGACGTTGAACGTGTTGCTCACCAAGTACTTGGATGTTGGTATGTCGATGACGTAAGCGTTGTTGTTGATGCGTTTGAGGACCTTGAAGGGGCCATCTCCTCTTGGCTTGAGCTTGGAGTTGCGCTCATGAGGAAACCGTTCCTTCCGGAGGTGGATCCAAACGAGGTCGCCTTCTTCGAATATTCTTTTCTTCTTCTTGGCGTTGAGGCGGTTGGCTTGACGAAGAACATGTTCTTGTATGGTTGCCCTTGTCTCTTCATGTAGTTTCTTGACGGCGGCGGTGCGCTTGTCGAAGTCCATGTTGATGCGCTCGTGGAGGGGAAGCGGAAGTATGTCGAGTGCCGTGTAAGGTTCGAAGCCATAGACGACCATGAAGGGGCTCCTTGACGTAGTCTTGTGTTTGGCGCGGTTGTAGGCGAACTCGGCGTGAGGAAGGCACTCCTCCCATGACTTCAAGTTTTTCTTCACGAGGATGCGTAGGAGGGTGGAGAGGCTTCGATTGACCACTTCCGTTTGGCCGTCCGTTTGCGGGTGCGATGATGATGAGAACAAGAGCTTGACTCCAAACTTCGCCATGAGCGACTTCCAAAGATAACTCATGAACTTGACGTCTCGATCCGACACAATGCTTTGTGGTACTCCATGTAGGCGAACGATTTCCCTGAAAAACAATGAAGCAATGTGTGAAGCATCGTCGCTCTTATGGCAAGGTATGAAATGAGCCATCTTAGAGAATCTATCCACTACAACAAATATGGAATCATGACCATGCTTAGTGCGAGGCAAGCCTAGAACGAAATCCATGGTAATATCGGTCCATGGTGCATAAGGAATAGGCAATGGAATGTAAAGACCATAAGGGTTGGAGGTAGACTTAGCTTGTAAGCATGTTGTGCACCGACGGCAAAGGCGCTCGACATCTCGCTTCATCTTTGGCCAATAGTAGTGGGTTGAGAGCATGGCATATGTCTTGTCACGTCCAAAGTGACCCATAAGACCTCCTCCATGAGACTCTTGCAAAAGCAATTTTCGAAGCGAAGACTCGGGAATGCAAATCTTGTTAGCTTTAAACAAATAGCCATCATGCAAATAGAAATCATCCACTCCTCGCTCAACGGAGCACTTCTCAAAAAATGGGAGCAAAGAAAGAATCGGAAGGATAGAGTTCTTTGATCTCTTCAAGTCCCAAAACATGAAAATCCAAACGAGTTAGCAAAAGGGTGTTTTTGCGGGAAAGAGCATCTGCCACAACATTGTCCTTGCCCTTCTTGTATTTGATCACATATGGGAAGGACTCAATGAACTCGACCCATTTTGCATGTCGTTTGTTCAAGTTGTGTTGGCTTTTCAAATATTTCAAGGACTCATGGTCGGAATGAATGATAAACTCTTTTGGCCAAAGATAGTGTTGCCAAACTTCAAGAACACGAACCAAAGCGTAGAGCTCCTTGTCATATATAGGATAGTTGAGGCGTGCGCCATCTAACTTCTCACTATAGTATGCCACGGGTTTGCCCTCTTGCATAAGAACACCACCAATACCAAGCCCACTTGCATCACACTCAATCTCAAAAGTTTTTGCAAAATTTGGAAGAACAAGAAGTGGAGCTTCGGTAAGGCGTTTCTTCAACTCATCAAAAGCATTTTGTTGGGCCTTGCCCCAAACAAACGGAACATTCTTCTTGGTAAGCTCATTCAAAGGGCAAGCAATGGTGCTAAAGTCTTTCACAAAGCGGCGGTAAACCCGGCAAGTCCATGGAAGCTTCGGACTTGGCCAACATTTGTAGGGGTAGGCCAATTATGGATGGCCTCCACCTTGGAAGAATCAACTTCAATCCCATTTGCGGAAACCACGAAACCAAGAAAAACCAATTTGTTTTGAGCAAATGTGCACTTGGGAAGGTTAGCACAAAGCTTTTCATGGCGTAAGATGCACAAGACTTCTCTCACATGTTGCACATGGTCCTCGAGGTTTTTGCTATAAATAAGAATATCATCGAAGTAGACAACCACGCTCTTGCCAATGAGAGGACGCAAGATGTGATTCATGAGGCGCATGAAAGTAGATGGTGCATTGGAAAGACCGAAAGGCATAACGAGCCATTCATAGAGACCAAGTTTGGTCTTGAATGCCGTTTTCCATTCATCACCAATAGCCATGCGGATTTGATGGTAACCACTACGCAAATCGACTTTAGAGAAAATCGTGGCACCACTAAGTTCATCAAGCATGTCATCTAAACGCGGAATGGGATGGCGGTAACGGACGGTAATGGCATTGATGGGGCGACAATCCATACACATCCGTTGCGTCTCATCCGGTTTAGGCACAAGAATCACGGGAACCGCACAAGGGCTAAGGCTTTCTCGGACGTACCCTTTGGCGAGGAGATCTTGAATTTGGCGGTTGATCTCCTTGGTCTCTTCGGGGTTGGTGCGGTAGGCGGCACGGTTTGGGAGCGGAGCGCCGGGTATGAGGTCGATGCGGTGTTCTATGCCTCGGAGTGGTGGTAGTCCATGAGGGAGCTCGTCGGGGAAGACGTCTTGAAATTCCTGCAAAAGAGACAACAAAGACGGAGGAATGTTGGTCAAGTCGTTAGTCGCCGACGAGGGTCCCTTGCATATGAGCACATAGTGCAATATGGTGGATGGGTTCTCTTGGAGCTCTCTCCACTCACTCTTGGTGGCTAGAAGGACACTCTTGGACTCACTCATGTATGGCTTGTGGCGCTCACTCTCTTTGTGGTGGGTCGCTCCCTCTCCTCTCATCTCACTATGGGTGCGGAGTTGTGCCCTCGCTAAAGTCTTCGCATTATCCGCGATGATTTGGCTAGGAGTCATCGGGCGCAACTCGAACTTCTTGTCGTTGACCTTGAAGGTGTATGTGTTGGAGAGTCCATCATGTATAGCCTTCTTGTCATATTGCCAAGGGCGGCCAAGCAACATGTGGCACACCGTCATGGGTACCACGTCACACTCGATGGTGTCCTCATAAGGGCCGATCTTGAAGTTGACGGTGACGGTATGTTGTATCTTGATGTTGCCCTTGTCACTTAACCATTGGATATGGTAGGGGTGAGGATGCTTGCGGAGAGTGAGGTGGAGCTTCTCACACAACTCGGTGCTCGCAAGGTTATGGCAACTTCCACCATCGATGATGACCTTGATTGACTTGCCACCAATTTCGGCACGGGTTTGGAAGATGTTGCACCGTTGTTCTTCCGTAGCATGAGGTTGTGTGGTTAGCACCCTTGTGACCACAAGTGAGGGACTTGGGTCATGCTCACATAAGAGAGGATCTTCTCCACTTTCTTGCTCATAGGCTTCTTCACTTTCCACGGCGGCTTGCACAAGGGCTTCATATTCATCCTCATCAAGAGTCTCGATGTCACCATTCTCCATAGTGATCATGACCTTGGTGTTCTTGCACTCAAATGATTTGTGACCTTGGGTGCCACACTTGAAGCAAGTGACACTAGAGGGTCCCATGGATGCCTTAGAGGAGGCGGTGGAGGAGACCGTTTGCTTCATGCGACTTTGGATAGTCGGTTTTTTGGAAGGTGTAGAGGAGGCGTCGGTCTTGGCACTTGTAGCATGAGGAGTTGATGAAGTAGGAGGAGTCGATGTAGCGAGCTTGGAGGAGAAATAAGTCTTGGCCTTGGAGTACTTGATGTCCTCAATCACTTGGTGTTCGGCCTTCGATGCTTGGTGGACCAACTCAACCATGTTGGAGTAGGGTTGGAACTCGACAATCCTCTTGATGGGATAAGTAAGGCCATTGAAGAAGCGGGCTATGGTTTGTTCCTCGGACTCTTGGATGTTGGCTCGCATCATAGTGAGCTCCATCTCCTTGTAGAACTCCTCAACGGTCTTGGTGCCTTGCTTCAACTTTTGGAGCTTGTTGAAGAGGTCGGTCATGTAGTGCATTGGGACAAAGCGAGCATGCATCTCCTTCTTCATATCTTCCCAAGTGTCAATAGGAGGTTCACCCTTCTCTTCTCTAAGAGTGAGGACTTGCTCCCACCAAGTGTTGGCGTAGTCTTCAAACTCGAGTGATGCCATAGCCACTTTCTTGGCACCGGAGTAGTTGTGGATGCGGAAGATCTTGTCCACCTTGAGTTCCCATGAGAGGTAAGCTTCGGCGTCGTCTTCACCTTTGAACTTGGGCATGTTGAACTTGAGCTTGCCATACATGTTCTCTTCATCCTCCAAGTTTCTTCTACGAGGAGGGGCGCCGTCAACTCTTGCGGCTAGAGGTGGAATAGGAGGTCTTCTACGGCCAACCATAGCATTGGGTTGGCGGTGGAGTTGAACACTTGCTTCACTTGGTTCACGGTGAGGATGTTGTTGAAGATCTTGTCGCGGTTGTGGACGATGCTCAATGTTGGGTCTCGCATCTTGATCATGGTGTAGTTCTCCTCGTCCACGTTGATCATGGCGAGGGTGGTGACGGAGGTCTCGTCGAGGTGGATCTTGAGGATCTTGGTCTTGGGGATGGCCATCACGCCCATGGTGGGCATGGCGATCCGCTTGGTGACGATCTTGTTGAAGGTCTTGAGCTTGTGGAGGACGCTCATGTGGATGAGCATGGCGATGTATTTCTCCACGCCTAGAGTTGGAGCGGGAGTCTTCATGACGAGCACGTGAGCGATGAGGTCGATGATGGTCTTCATGCCTTGAAGAGGAGCTAGAGGACGAAAGGCCACCATGAGAGTAATAGTCTTGTGGCGAGCTTGATGAAGAGGAAGTAGAGCGGTGTCGACGATGACGACCCAAGTTGGTGATGGCGCGCTCGAGGCTATCCGTGCGCCGCTCCATGTTGGCATCATTAGCCGCCATTTGGCCATTCAAGTTGTCCGTAGCTTCACGAAGAAGAGCCAAGTCTTGGTTCACGGCGGAGAAGTTGTGAGCCACCTCATCGTATTGCTCATCGATGCGGGTCTCGAAGAGTGTGAGTTGCTCCTTGAACTCTTGTCGTTGCGTCCATAGGTTGTGTTGAGTTGCCAACCTCTCGGTGTTGCGGAGGATCTCTTCATCCCTATTGGTATCTCCGTTCCTATCCATGATGCAAAGACAAGAACTATGTTGTGTATGTTAGTGGAAGGAGACTACCTCGCACTCTTACCAAGGTAAGATAGTATTGAGGCAATCCACCAAACCGAAAGCAAGATCAAGTGTATCGGGAACACACGCAAAACCACACGCAAAAGCTAGCAAATATGGTGTTAGGCGAGTGTTGTGAAAAGCCAAAAGACAAATCCAAGATCGAGTATGTTGTTAAAAGTGGGTAAAGTCCAAAAATCCAAATGTCAATGTGAAGATCACTATAAACACGGAAAAAGTTGTGGAACACACACACGAGATAAGCGGGGTTAGTGCAACCAAAAGTGAGCGGAAAAGTGTATGTATAAGTGCTCGGTGTCACACTAACACAAGGAGAGCCAAAGCTTTGGTTGCAAAGGAAGAGACAACAAGATTCACACGCGGCCTCTCTTCTCCTATCTCTCTTTGCTTAAAAGCTTTTTCTCTTTTGTATATGGCCGCACTTGCACTCGTTTGTATCTTTGGTGGCACGTGGACACTTTGTATGTATGGGCGTATGGATGTATGGATGTATGGATGTATGGATGTATGGTGCTACTCGCACTCTTTTTGTGTTTTTGGGGCTTTTTCACGCACTATGTTAGCGTTAGCCTCGCTTTTGCTATCTCGCCACACGAGTGTTTGCTTGGGTGCCTTACTCAACACGACACACACACCTCACAATGCGGGGCCACGTGCAATGTCTCGCAACACTAGACAAGCAATGCTCGATAGGATAGATCGCAAAAGGAAGAGGGGTTACAAGGTGAAACCTGCAAGTTATACCTGCGATGATGGTGGTGGTGGTGGTGGTGGTGGAGATCGCCGGAAGACGAGGTCGAAGGAGGGGGCGTTGCTGCGCCCGGTCTGTGGCCCGGTTGGACCGGCTGCTGGACCGGCCCGGCCGGTTGTATGGCCGGTCGACCGGATTCTGGACCGGACCGGCCGGTCTGTAGCCCGGTTGACCGGTGCTCAACCGGATCGCGCGATTTCTCTCTCTTGTTCTTCACGAAAACCAAGTCAAATCGACCAAATCGAAGGGAAACGATGGAATTGGAGGCTAAAAGTTCGGGAAATAGTAGATCAAGCACAACAACACCAGATCCACGGACCAAAACCACTCAAAACGCAACCAAATCACAGATCGGTCAAGAGGCACTTTGGGGCTATTTTTGGGGATTTTTTGGAAAATTTTCTAGGGACGAAATCGAGTGGGTAGAAGGTCAAATCCGCGGTAACCAAGAGCTGCTGATACCATATGATGAGGTCTAAGACCCCGTGTGTGGCCCGATCTCGCGGATTGACTTCGAAACCAAGAGGGGAGATGGGAAAACGCGAGGAACACGAAGAACACAACGAACACGAGGAACTCCGAGACTCACGCACGCACACCAACCCGATACACCCGATATTTACCCCCGTGGCTCGATGGACCACGCCAATAGAATCACCCGGAAGAGGCACGCGGCAGAATTCCCGGTGAGAGATTGGTGTTGGAGAAAAAGAGATTGGTGAGGGAGAGAGAGTAGCTTGTACTAGAATCTCACTCAACAATATCCCAATCAACAACAAGGATGGCCTTGATTACAGAGGGATGATACCCAAGGGAGACTAAGCTCAAAGTTAGGTTTGAGTTCAAAACAAGTCTCAAGAGCTAAAGGGGCGTCCTGGGGGTATTTATAGTCTTACAAGGCGTCATGGGCCGAAAAGGTACAAGTGAAACGGTTCGGGCCGAAATAAGTGACTTAAGTTGTGCAGGCCGGTCAGGGAGCCGGTCAGACCGGGCCTGTGACCGGGCAGGCCGGTTTGAGCCGGACTCGTGGCCGGGCGGCGACCGGACGAGGCTCCAAGTCCCCTGGATGGCGCCCGGATGTCACGAGCGCGAATCACGGTATCTGACCGGGCGGTCCGGTCAGGAGGCCGGTCAGACCGGGCTGTGGACCGGGTGATCCGGTCAGGAGGCCGGTCTGACCGGGTTCTGGACCGGCCGTCCATCTTCTCTTCCTTGCGCTCTTCGGGCGACTTCCTGTCCAGCTCCATGTCCATCTTCGTGTCCATCTTCGTGTCCATCTTCTTGTCCAGCTGCTCCTCTCCTCCCTTTGACCATGGCGTATCCTCCTCTTGGTGACCTTGATGCTCCTTGTACCTAATGACACATAACACGTCGGCATGAGGTAGCAATCCATCCAAAGTGGTACCAAGATCAAGGGTGGTGAGGAGCGAGTTCACCTCATCATGTAGCGCTTTGACTCGGGCTCGTGTCATCGGTCCACTTGGGGGACTTGTTGGTCTTGGTGTAGCGACGTCGGTGACCGGGGCTACATCAATAGAGTTCTTTGATCTCTTCAAGTCCCAAAACATGGACATCCAAACGAGTAAGCAAAAGGGTGTTTTTGCGGGAAAGAGCATCCGCCACAACATTGTCCTTGCCCTTCTTGTATTTGATCACATATGGGAAGGACTCAATGAACTCGACCCATTTTGCATGTCGTTTGTTCAAGTTGTGTTGGCTTTTCAAATATTTCAAGGACTCATGGTCGGAATGAATGATAAACTCTTTTGGCCAAAGATAGTGTTGCCAAACTTCAAGAACACGAACCAAAGCGTAGAGCTCCTTGTCATATATAGGATAGTTGAGGCATGCACCATCTAACTTCTCACTATAGTATGCCACGGGTTTGCCCTCTTGCATAAGAACACCACCAATCCCAAGCCCACTTGCATCACACTCAATCTCAAAAGTTTTTGCAAAATTTGGAAGAACAAGAAGGGGAGCTTCGGTAAGGCGTTTCTTCAACTCATCAAAAGCATTTTGTTGGGCGTTGCCCCAAACAAACGGAACATTCTTTTTGGTAAGCTCATTCAAAGGGCAAGCAATGGTGCTAAAATCTTTCACAAAGCGGCGATAGAAACCGGCAAGTCCATGAAAACTTCGGACTTGGCCAACATTTGTAGGGGTAGGCCAATTATGGATGGCCTCCACCTTGGAAGAATCAACTTCAATCCCATTAGCGGAAACCACAAAGCCAAGGAAAACCAATTTGTTTTGAGCAAAGGTGCATTTGGGGAGGTTAGCATAAAGCTTTTCATGACGCAAGATGTACAAGACCTCTCTCACATGTTGCACATGGTCCTCGAGACTTTTGCTATAGATGAGAATATCATCGAAATAGACAACCACGCTCTTGCCAATGAGAGGACGCAAGATGTGATTCATGAGGCGCATGAAAGTAGATGGAGCATTGGAAAGACCGAAAGGCATAACGAGCCATTCATAGAGACCGAGTTTGGTCTTGAATGCCGTTTTCCATTCATCACCAATGGCCATGCGGATTTGATGGTAACCACTACGCAAATCGACTTTAGAGAAAATCGTGGCACCACTAAGTTCATCAAGCATGTCATCTAAACGCGGAATGGGATGGCGGTAACGGACGGTAATGGCATTGATGGGGCGACAATCCATACACATCCGTTGCGTCTCATCCGGTTTAGGCACAAGAATCACGGGAACCGCACAAGGGCTAAGGCTTTCGCGGACGTACCCTTTGGTGAAGAGATCTTGTATTTGGCGTTGTATCTCCTTTGTTTCTTCGGGGTTGGTGCGGTAGGTGGCACGGTTTGGGAGCGGAGCGCCGGGTATGAGGTCGATGCGGTGTTCTATGCCTCAAAGTGGTGGTAGTCCATGAGGGAGCTCGTCGGGGAAGACGTCTTGAAATTCCTGCAAAAGAGACAACAAAGATGGAGGAATGTTGGTTAAGTCGTTAGTCGCCGACGAGGGTCCCTTGCATTTGAGCACATAGTGCAATATGGTGGATGGGTTCTCTTGGAGCTCTCTCCACTCACTCTTGGTGGCTAGAAGGACACTCTTGGACTCACTCATATATGGCTTGTGGCGCTCACTATCTTTGTGGTGGGTCGCTCCCTCTCCTCTCATCTCACTATGGTGGGTGCGGAGTTGTGTCCTCGCTAAAGCCTTCGCATTATCCGCGATGATTTGGCTAGGAGTCATCGGGCGCAACTCGAACTTCTTGTCGTTGACCTTGAAGGTGTATGTGTTGGAGAGTCCATCATGTATAGCCTTCTTGTCAAATTGCCAAGGGCGGCCAAGCAACATGTGGCACACCGTCATGGGTACCACGTCACACTCGATAGTGTCCTCATAGTGATAGGCCAAAGGTGGCCGATCTTTCGATGAGATGGGGATAAATCGATTTGTTGGTGGAGTTCGTGCTTGACGATCCGACTACACGTGCAAAGCTCGTGCGCCAATGCAATCGCTAGGACAATCTCCGGGAGTTACTGATCTTGCGGGAGCACGATCAGCCTGACCAGCAAGGGTCTTAATTCCTACCTGAAATCGAGAACAAGTAAGAACTAAAGATGCAATCTGAATATTGCGAATAGAGATGAAAGCTTGATTGATAATGGTGGGATTCTGAATAGTCGGTCTTGTTCTGGGCGTTGGCCTCAAAAGAAGTACACGTAGTTGCAACAATTGGCTAACTTTTAGTCTAATCAAAATCCAAGTTCTAATGACGGCTACGGAGGGATATATATGGGGGAAGTCAAGGGATTTTCGTCCAACCAGCTAGGGTTGGCCAAAAACACCCCTAAATGGGCCTTCCTCCACTTATATGGCCTCTTAAAATCCCCTTAAATACCTAATCCGAAAATACATGGGCCTGGCCCATTAAATAAGGTGACGCAGCACCATTAATAACTCTTGGACGAATTTTATGATGGGGAAACTTGTAGAATTCGTCCAAGCATCGTTGCTCCATTATGATGGCTTCAAAGTTCTGAAATCTCCACTTGCGGCGTCATCTTCAATCCTCAAACGCTTGCTGCCATCTCCTCCATGCGTGATCATGCTCCAATGCTTGTCCTCCTCATCCATGCTTGGTCCATCATTCCTAAGAGTAACAAACATATCTGATTTAGGCAGCATCATATTCTCATGTATGTGAGGAATAGTTCCAAGAAACGAAAGTACCTGATAGTTAAGTTGTTTGGCACGAGCTCGAGTGATTGGTCCTTGTATTTGTGTGGCTGTAGGTACAGCGGTTGTATCAAGAGATGGGATGTCCTCATCATGCCCCCCTTCTTGAATTGAAGTCGTCCTCGACGAAAGCTCCTCTTCTTCACCAAAGTAAGGCTTCAAATCTGCAATGTTAAATGTAGGACTAACCGGACCCAATTCTGCAGGAAGCTCAAGTTTATATGCATTATCATTTATTTTCTCTAACACCTTAAAAGGACCAGCAGCGCGGGGCATTAGTTTAGACTTGCACAATTCAGGAAAACGATCTTTGCGCAAATGCAACCAAACAAGATCACCAACATCAAACACAACATGCTTTCTTCCTCTATCCCCAGCAATTTTATACTTAGCATTCATGCGTGCTATGTTGTCTTTAGTAGTCTCATGCAATTTTAGTATCAATTCAGCACGGTCTGTAGCATCCAAATTATTTTGCACAGAAGATGGTAAAGGCAACAAATCAATAGGTGCACGTGGTACAAAACCATAAACAATCTCAAATGGGCACATCTTAGTGGTAGAATGCAGCGAACGATTGTAAGCAAATTCAACATGAGGTAAACATTCTTCCCACAATTTTAAATGAGGTAAACATTCTTCCCACAATTTGCAACTCGATTGGTGCAAAAGGTGCACTTCTCAAGATTACCATACAAACGTGCATCACGTAACGCATTGAAAACAGCACGTAAATGATCCAAATGTTCCTCCAAAGATTTGCTATAAATCAGAATATCATCAAAGTATACCACCACAAAACGTCCAATAAAAGCATGTAAAACTTCGTTCATCAGTCGCATGAAAGTACTAGGTGCATTAGTTAAACCAAAGGGCATTACTAACCACTCATATAAGCCGAACTTAGTTTTAAACGCTGTTTTCCATTCATCTCCTAATTTCATACGAATCTGGTGGTAACCACTACGCAAATCAACTTTAGAGAACATAACAGAACCACTCAATTCATCAAGCATATCATCTAAACGAGGTATTGGATGACGGTATCGAATGGTAATATTATTAATAGTTCTACAATCAGTACACATGCGTGAAGAACCATCCTTCTTAGGTACCAAGATAATAGGAACAGCACATGGGCTAAGAGACTCACGAATGTAACCTTTATCTTGGAGAACCTGAATTTGTCGCTGAATCTCTTTCGTCTCTTCAGGATTGGTACGGTATGGTGCACGGTTGGGCAGCGACGCTCCTGGAATCAAGTCAATCTGGTGTTCTATGCCACGGATAGGTGGTAGTCCAGGGGGAACATCTTGTGGGAACACATCAATGAATTCCTGCAAAAGGTTAGCAACCGCAGGTGGAAAAGAAGGAGGCATATCCTCAAATGAAAACAGAACTTCTTTGCAAATGATAGCATAGCATTGAGTAGTATCCACATCAAGTTCAGCAATATCAGATTTGCTAGCAAGCAAACAAGGATTTTTCAAACGAATTTCAGTAGCATGGTTCGAATCAGATTTAGTATTAGTCTTATGTGGAACAAAATCTGCAGCAACAATCTGATTCTCACTCTTAAGTTTCTCCTCGCTTTTTACTCTACTAGCTCTAGCAAGATCATCTTTTAGTATTTGTTCAGGAGTCATAGGTTTGAGACCAATTTTCTTTCCATCATGCATAAGAGAATACTGATTAGTTTTACCATTATGAACAGATTCTCTATCAAATTGCCAAGGTCTACCAAGTAACAAAGAACAAGCTTGCATAGGTACAACATCACAATCCACAAAATCAGAATATGTACCAATAGTAAAATGCACACGTGTAGTTCTTGTTACCTTGAGCTTCCGAGAGCTCTCAAACCATTGAATGTAGTATGGATGTGTGCGCTGTCTTGTAGGGAGAGAAAGCTTCTCTACCATATCAACGCTAGCCAGATTATTGCAGCTCCCTCCATCAATGATGATCCTTATAGCTCGCTCTTTTACAACGCCTCTTGTTTGGAACAGATTGTGGCGTTGATCATGCTCAGCTTTGCTCAATTGCACGCTCAACACACGCTGTGCAACTAAGCTCCTGTACTGATCAGCAGTGTCAGCTTCCATTACCTCCATCTCTCTCTCAGAATCAGAGTTGGCACCATCACGTGCAGCAATAAGGGCCAATGTATCTTCATCAAAGTCACTTGCAGAATCATATTCTCCATCTTCTCGCACCAACATCACACGCTTGGTTCTGCATTCTCGCTCTATGTGACCAAATCCCAAGCATTTGCGACATTGAATGTCGCGCGTCTTCCCCGTGGAGGCCATGGAAGATGAACTCCGAGGAGGACCAGCCGATGGTGTTGGTGTAGTGGCAGGAGGTGCGCGTGATGCAGGCGCGGTGTACTTGGAGGTAGTAGGTGCTGGTGCAGTACCACGAGATTGTGGCGCTGATTGTCGCGGAGACCATGACGATGTACGTCCTGCAGAAACATTAGCTCTTCTCCATGGTGGTTGGCGATCCTGCACTTCACGTTCAGCTTTGCAAGCAAGATGAAACAAGCGAGTAATAGTGTTGTACTCCTTATAATCTAAAATATGCTGAATCTCTTTATTCAAACCACCAAAGAAACGTGCAAGCATAGCCTCATTATCCTCTACAATACCACAGCGAATCATGCCAGTTTGCAATTCTTGATAATAGTCTTCTACAGAATTTTTCCCTTGTTCTAAGCGAGACAATTTTTTCAGCAAATCACGTTGATAATGTGGAGGAACAAAACGAGTACGCATAGCAAGTTTTAACCCAGTCCAAGTAGCAGGAATATTTGCTGCATGTGTTCTACAATATTCAGACCACAAAATAGATGCAAAATCTGTGAACTCACAAGTAGCAGCACTAACACGCAAGTGATCAGGGTATTTTAAACATGCAAAGCGTTGTTCTACTTCCAATTCCCATGTAAGATATGCATCAGGATTATATCTACCCTCAAATGGCGGAATGTTCAGTTTCAGTTTAGCAACATGATCATCATCATTACGTACCGGGCGAGGAGGTGGTCGAGCGTTGCGGTTCAGCTGCCGTGGACGACCAGGTGCAGGTTGTTGGACTTCCTCGCCGTCCAGTATGTTCTCATCTACCTGCTCGTCCGCGTCCCCTTCATAGTCTTCGTATCCCTCATCAGAAGGCGTGTCATGTGCGGCTGCTGCAGCAGGAGCGGTACCCGCAGGAACGTCCGCACGAAGAACGCGGCGTGCGCGGCGTTGCACGTTGGCGCGAGGCGGCGGTAACCGAGTCAAAAGCTCCTGGAACTTGGCGTCGAGCTTGGAGTTGAAAGCTGCCTCGAGGCCATCCAGCTTGTCCAGCGCGTCGGTGAGTTTGGCATCCACGTCACCAATGCGCGCATCGGTGTCACGTGCATGCCCGCCCAAAAGGTGGGTGAAGTGAGCATGCAACTGCTCAGGCGTCATCTTGGCCGGGTCAACAGCGGTCGGATCAACTAGTCCTGACATGGTTAGTACACGAAAAGCACAAATGTATATGCCTACAAACTACGGAATATGGTGGTTCACGCGCACTTCGTCAAGCAAAATACAAAGCTCTTACAAGTTCTTACCAAACAGGAGGAAGGTGATGTAACAACCAGCAAGGATCAGCGTCTCCCAAGATTGCCAAAGCGATTACCAGGTGTCGACACAGTGCACGTGGAGACAATATGTAGAGCTCTGGGAAGGCAAAGTATAGTGATATGGTGGCACAATAATCAAATCAGCGATGCAAATTGAGTAAACGCTCAACGAAGGTACTGTGCTGGTCCTAGGCTAGATCGTATTAGAGACGCGAGCCTAAATCACCAACGAGGTCACGACGCGGCACAAGATGCAAAGGACAGCGAAACTGGCGCTGAAGGATAGAGCAACCTATGGGAAGGAATTTTTTTTTTTTTTTTTTGGGAAGCTACTGTGGCGCTAGACCACAGAGGTCTCTATGGTCGGGCGACCGGAATTTTTTTTTTGTTTTTTTTTTTATTTTTTTTATTTTATTTTTTTTTTCGGGGGAATCTACTGTGGCGCTAGACCACAGAGGTCTCTATGGTCGGGCGACCGGAATTTTTTTTTTTTTTTTTTTCGGGGAATCTACTGTGGCGCTAGACCACAGAGGTCTCTATGGTCGGGCGACCGGATTTTTTTTTTCTTTTTTTTTTTTGGGAAGCTACTGTGGCGCTAGACCACAGAGGTCTCTATGGTTGGGCGACCGGAATTTTTTTTTTTTGTTTTTTTTTATTTTTTATTTTTTTTTTTTCGGGGGAATCTACTGTGGCGCTAGACCACAGAGGTCTCTATGGTCGGGCGACCGGAATTTTTTTTTTTTTTTTTCGGGGAATCTACTGTGGCGCTAGACCACAGAGGTCTCTATGGTCGGGCGACCGGAATTTTTTTTTTTTTTTTTTTTAGGGGAATCTACTGTGGCGCTAGACCACAGAGGTCTCTATGGTCGGGCGACCGGATTTTTTTTTTTTTTTTTTTTTTTTGCAGCTAGATTGCTTTCAGGATTCCGACGGAAAACGCGAAATTGACCAAGAAAACGGATCGAAAACCCGGAGAAACTCAGAAACAAAGATCAAGAAAGACCCTACGATGATGGGAACCAAAGGGAACAACAAAGAGTTGATGGCAGATGTGGCGGAAGTGTATGGTGGCGGTGATATGGCGAGGACTGCAAGCTGAGATGGTGCGGCGACGACGCGACTACTATGACCAGAACTCGAAACTCTAACGACTCTAGACGCTAAAACCAGCACGCGACACAACGATTGCAGACAAAGACTCAAAAAGCAAAAACTGAAAAGATCATGCAATGGCTTGGCAGGGGCTATGGGACGGATGATCTAAACCTAATATATTTTTGTGGAGCTTTTTCTGGGTTATAGGTAAAACAAATCTACACTAGGAAAACTGTAAATCTCACCGAGCAACCTGAAATCTGATACCACTTGATAGGCCAAAGGTGGCCGATCTTTCGATGAGATGGGGATAAATCGATTTGTTGGTGGAGTTCGTGCTTGACGATCCGACTACACGTGCAAAGCTCGTGCGCCAATGCAATCGCTAGGACAATCTCCGGGAGTTACTGATCTTGCGGGAGCACGATCAGCCTGACCAGCAAGGGTCTTAATTCCTACCTGAAATCGAGAACAAGTAAGAACTAAAGATGCAATCTGAATATTGCGAATAGAGATGAAAGCTTGATTGATAATGGTGGGATTCTGAATAGTCGGTCTTGTTCTGGGCGTTGGCCTCAAAAGAAGTACACGTAGTTGCAACAATTGGCTAACTTTTAGTCTAATCAAAATCCAAGTTCTAATGACGGCTACGGAGGGATATATATGGGGGAAGTCAAGGGATTTTCGTCCAACCAGCTAGGGTTGGCCAAAAACACCCCTAAATGGGCCTTCCTCCACTTATATGGCCTCTTAAAATCCCCTAAAATACCTAATCCGAAAATACATGGGCCTGGCCCATTAAATAAGGTGACGCAGCACCAATAATAACTCTTGGACGAATTTTATGATGGGGAAACTTGTAGAATTCGTCCAAGCATCGTTGCTCCATTATGATGGCTTCAAAGTTCTGAAATCTCCACTTGCGGCGTCATCTTCAACCCTCAAACGCTTGCTGCCATCTCCTCCATGCGTGATCATGCTCCAATGCTTGTCCTCCTCATCCATGCTTGGTCCATCATTCCTAAGAGTAACAAACATATCTGATTTAGGCAGCATCATATTCTCATGTATGTGAGGAATAGTTCCAAGAAACGAAAGTACCTGATAGTTAAGTTGTTTGGCACGAGCTCGAGTGATTGGTCCTTGTATTTGTGTGGCTGTAGGTACAGCGGTTGTATCAAGAGATGGGATGTCCTCATCACATAGGGTCCAATCTTGAAAGTGACGGTGACGGTATGTTGTATCTTGACGTTGCCCTTGTCGCTCAACCATTGGATATGGTAAGGGTGAGGATGCTTGCGGAGAGTGAGGTTGAGCTTCTCACACAACTCGGTGCTTGCAAGGTTATGGCAACTTCCACCATCTATGATGACCATGATCAACTTTCCACCAATTCCGGCACGGGTTTGGAAGATGTTGCACCGTTGTTCTTCCATAGCTTGAGGTTGTGTGGTTAGCACCCTTGTGACCACAAGTGAGGGACTTGGGTCATGCTCACATAAGAGAGGATCTTCTCCACTTTCTTGCTCATAAGCTTCTTCACTTTCCACGGCGGCTTGCACAAGGGCTTCATATTCATCTTCATCTAGCGTCTCGATGTCACCATTCTCCATAGTGATCATAACCTTGGTGTTCTTGCACTCAAATGATTTGTGACCTTGGGTGCCACACTTGAAGCAAGTGACACTAGATGGTCCCGTGGATGCCTTAGACGATGCGGTGGAGGAGACCGTTTGCTTCATGCGACTTTGGATAGTCGGTTTCTTGGATGGTGTAGAGGATGCGTCGGCCTTGGCACTTGTAGCATGAGGAGTTGATGTAGTAGGAGGAGTTGATGTAGTGAGCTTGGAGGAGAAATAGGTCTTGGCCTTGGAGTACTTGATGTCCTCAATCACTTGGCGCTCGGCCTTTGATGCTTGGTGGACCAACTCAACCATGTTGGAGTAGGGTTGGAACTCGACGATCCTCTTGATGGGGTAATTGAGGCCATTGAAGAAACGAGCAATGGTTTGGTCTTCGGACTCTTGGATGTTGGCTCGCATCATAGTGAGCTCCATCTCCTTGTAGAACTCCTCAACGGTCTTGGTGCCTTGCTTCAACTTTTGGAGCTTGTTGAAGAGGTCGGTCATGTAGTGCGTGGGGACAAAGCGAGCATGCATCTCTTTCTTCATTTCTTCCCAAGTGTCAATTGGAGGTTCACCCTTCTCTTCTCGAAGAGTGAGGACTTGCTCCCACCAAGTGTTGGCGTAGTCCTCGAACTCAAGAGACGCCATAGCCACCTTCTTGGCACCGGAGTAGTTGTGGATGCGGAATATCTTCTCAACCTTGAGTGTGATGTAGCCCCGGTCACCGACGTCGCTACACCAAGACCAACAAGTCCCCCAAGTGGACCGATGACACGAGCCCGAGTCAAAGCTCTACATGATGAGGTGAACTCGCTCCTCACCACCCTTGATCTTGGTACCCCTTTGGATGGATTGCTACCTCATGCCGACGTGTTATGTGTCATTAGGTAAAAGGAGCATCAAGGTCACGAAGAGGAGGACACACCATGGTCAAGAGGAGGAGAGGAGCAGCTGGACGTGAAGATGGACATGGAGCTGGACCGGAAGTCGCCCGAAGAGCGCAAGGAAGAGAAGATGGCCAGCCGGTCCAGAACCCGGTCTGACCGGCCTCCTGACCGGGCCACCCGGTCCAAATCGGAATTCCCGCTTGTGCCATCCGGGCACTATCCCGGGGCCCCGGTACCCCGTCCGGTTGCCGCCCGGTCTGGGGCCCGGTCTGGACCGGCCTGCCCGATCCCAGGCCCGGTCTGACCGGCCTCCTGACCGGCCTGCACGACTTAAGTTACCCAAATCGGCCCGAACCTGTTTTACTTGTACCTTTTCGGCCCGTGACGCCTTGTAAGACTATATAAGCCCCCAGGACGCCCCTTGACCTCTTTAGACTTGTTTTGAACTCAAACCTACCTTTGAGCTTAGTCTCCCTAGGGTTATCATCCCTCTGTAATCAAGGCACCTTGGTTGTTGATTTGGATCTTGTTGAGTGAGATTCTAGTACAAGCTACTCTCTCTCCCTCATCAAGCTCTTCTTCTCCAACCCCAATCTCTCTCCGGGAATTCCGCCTCGTGCCTCTTCCTCGGAGATTCTATTGGCGTGGTCCATCGAGCCACGGAGGTAAGCATCGGGTGTATCGGGTTGGTGTGCGTGCGTGAGTCTCGGAGTTCCTCGTGTTCGTCGCGTTCTTCGTGTTCCTCGCGTTCTCCCATCTCTTCCCCTTGGTTTCGAAGTCAATCCGCGAGATCGGGCCACACACGGGGTCTTAGACCTCATCATATGGTATCAGCAGCTCTTGGTTACCGCGGATTTGACCTCCCACCCACCCGATTTCGTTCCTAGAAAATTTTCCAAAAATAGCCCCAAATTGCCTCTTGACCGATCTGTGATTTGGTTGCGTTTTGAGTGGTTTTGGTCCGTGGATCTGGTGTTGTTGTGCTTGATCTACTATTTCCCCAACTTTGAGCCTCCGATTCCATCGTTTCCCTTCGTTTTGGTCGATTTGGATTTGGTTTGGGGAAGAATAGGAGAGAGAAATCGCGCTGTCCGGTTGAGCAGCCGGTCAACCGGGCTGCAGACCGGCCGGGCCAGCCCAGAACCCGGTCGACCGGCCGTGTGACCGGCCAGGCCGGCCCCAGGTCCGGTCCAACCGGCCCCCAGACCGGGCGCCTCTTCGCGCCCTCCTTCGACCTCGATTTCCGGCGATCTACACCACCACCACCACCACCACCACCATCATCGCAGGTATAACTTGCAGCTTTCACCTTGTAACCCCTCTTCCTTTTGCGATCTATCCCATCGAGCATTGCTTGTCTAGTGTTGCGAGACATTGCACGTGGCCCCGCATTGTGAGATGTGTGTGTCGCGTTGAGTAAGGCATCCAAGCAAACACTCGTGTGGCAAGATAGCAAAAGCGAGGCTAACGCTAACATAGTGCGTGAAAAAGCCCCAAAAACACAAAAAGAGTGCGAGTAGCACCATACATCCATACGCCCATACATACAAAAGTGTCCACGTGCCACCAAAGATACAAACGAGTGCAAGTGCCACCATATACAAAAGAGAAAAAGCTTTTAAGCAAAGAGAGATATGAGAAGAGAGGCCGCGCGTGAATCTTGTTGTCTCTTCCTTTGCAACCGAAGCTTTGGCTCTCCTTGTGTTAGTGTGACACCGAGCACTTATACATACACTTTTCCGCTCACTTTTGGTTGCACTAACCCCGCTTATCTCGTGTGTGTGTTCCACAACTTTTTCTGTGTTTATAGTGATCTTCACATTGACATTTGGATTTTTGGACTTTACCCACTTTTAACAACATACTCGATCTTGGATTTGTCTTTTGGCTTTCCACAACACTCGCCTAACACCATATTTGCTAGCTTTTGCGTGTGGTTTTTGCGTGTGTTCCCGATACACTTGATCTTGCTTTCGGCTTGGTGGATTGCCTCAATACTATCTTACCTTGGTAAGAGTGCGAGGTAGTCTCCTTCCACTAACATACACAACATAGTTCTTGTCTTTCCATCATGGATAGGAACGGAGATACCAATAGGGATGAAGAGATCCTCCGCAACACCGAGAGGTTGGCTACTCAACACAACCTATGGACGCAACGGCAAGAGTTCAAGGAGCAACTCACCCTCTTCGAGACGCGCATCGATGAGCAATACGATGAGGTGGCTCACAACTTCTCCGCCGTGAACCAAGACTTGGCCCTTCTTCGTGAAGCTACGGACAACTTGAATGACCAAATGGCGGCCAATGATGCCAACATGGAGCGGCGCATGGATAGCCTCGAGCGCGCCATCACCAACTTGGGTCGTCATCGGCGACACCGCTCTACTTCCTCTTCATCAAGCTCGTCACAAGACTATTACTCTCATGGTGGCCTTTCGTCCCCAAGCTCTTCCTCAAGGCATGAAGACCATCATCGACCTCATCGCCCACATGCTCGTCATGAAGACTCTCGCTCCAACTCTAGGCGTGGAGAAATACATCGCCATGCTCGTCCACATGAGCGTCCTCCACAAGACCAAGTTCTTCAACAAGATCGTCACCAAGCGGATCGCCATGCCCACCATGGGCGTGATGGCCATCCCCAAGACCAAGGTCCTCAAGATCAACCTCGGCGAGATCTCCGCCGCCACCCTCGCCATGACCAACATGGACGAGGAGAACCACAACATGATCAAGATGAGAGACCCAACATTGAGCATCGTCCTCAACCGCGACAAGATTTTCAACCACATCCTCACCGTGAGCCAAGTGAAGCAAGCGTTCATCTTCAACGCCAACCCAATGCTATGGTTGGCCGTAGAAGACCTCCTATTCCTCCTCAAGCCGCAAGAGATGAAGTCGCCCCTCCTCGTAGAAGAACCTTGGAGGATGAAGAGAACATGTTTGGAAGACTCAAGTTCACCATGCCCAAGTTCAAGGGAGAAGAAGATGCCGAGGCCTACCTCTCATGGGCACTCAAGGTTGACAAGATATTCCGCATCCACAACTACTCCGGTGCCAAGAAGGTGGCTATGGCGTCTCTTGAGTTTGAAGACTACGCTAACACTTGGTGGGAACAAGTCCTCACTCTTCGAGAAGAAAAGGGTGAACCTCCTATTGACACTTGGGAAGACATGAAGAAAGAGATGCATGCTCGCTTTGTCCCCACGCACTACATGACCGACCTCTTCAACAAGCTCCAAAAGTTGAAGCAAGGCACCAAGACCGTTGAGGAGTTCTACAAGGAGATGGAGCTCACTATGATGCGAGCCAACATCCAAGAATCCGAGGAACAAACCATTGCCCGCTTCTTCAATGGCCTTACTTACCCCATCAAGAGGATCGTCGAGTTCCAACCCTACTCCAACATGGTTGAGTTGGTCCACCAAGCATCGAAGGCCGAGCGCCAAGTGATTGAGGACATCAAGTACTCCAAGGCCAAGACCTATTTCTCCTCCAAGCTCGCTACATCGACTCCTCCTACTACATCAACTCCTCATGCTACAAGTGCCAAGGCCGATGCATCCTCTACACCATCCAAGAAACCGACTATCCAAAGTCGCATGAAGCAAACGGTCTCCTCCACCGCCTCCTCTAAGGCATCCACGGGACCCTCTAGTGTCACTTGCTTCAAGTGTGGCACCCAAGGTCACAAATCGTTCGAGTGCAAGAACACCAAGGTTATGATCACTATGGAGAATGGTGACATTGAGACACTAGATGAAGAAGAATACGAGGCCCTTGTGCAAGCCGCCGTGGAAAGTGAAGAAGCTTATGAGCAAGAAAGTGGAGAAGATCCTCTCTTATGTGAGCATGACCCAAGTCCCTCACTTGTGGTCACAAGGGTGCTAACCACACAACCTCATGATATGGAAGAACAACGTTGCAACATCATCCAAACCCGTGCCGGAATTGGTGGAAAATCGATCAAGGTCATCATCGATGGTGGAAGTTGCCATAACCTTGCGAGCACCGAGTTGTGTGAGAAGCTCAACCTCACTCTCCGCAAGCATCCTCACCCTTACCATATCCAATGGTTGAGTGACAAGGGCAACGTCAAGATACAACATACCGTCACCGTCACTTTCAAGATTGGACCTTATGAGGACACTATCGAGTGTGACGTGGTACCCATGACGGTGTGCCACATGTTGCTTGGCCGCCCTTGGCAATATGACAAGAAGGCTATACATGATGGACTCTCCAACACATACACCTTCAAGGTCAACGACAAGAAGTTCGAGCTGCGCCCGATGACTCCTAGCCAAATCATCGCGGATAATGCGAAGGCTTTAGCGAGGGCACAACTCCGCACCCACCATAGTGAGATGAGAGGAGAGGGAGCGACCCACCACAAAGAGAGTGAGCGCCACAAGCCATATATGAGTGAGTCCAAGAGTGTCCTTCTAGCCACCAAGAGTGAGTGGAGAGAGCTCCAAGAGAACCCATCCACCATATTGCACTATGTGCTCATATGCAAGGGACCATCATCGGCGACTAACGACTTAACCAACATTCCTTCGTCTTTGTTGTCTCTTTTGAAGGAGTTTCAAGACGTCTTCCCCGACGAGCTCCCTCATGGACTACCACCACTCCGAGGCATAGAACACCGCATCGACCTCATACCCGGCGCTCCGCTCCCAAACCGTGCCGCCTACCGCACCAACCCCGAAGAGACCAAGGAGATCCAACGCCAAATTCAAGATCTCCTCGCCAAACGGTACGTCCGCGAAAGCCTTAGCCCTTGTGCGGTTCCCGTGATTCTTGTGCCTAAACCGGATGAGATGCAACGGATGTGTATGGATTGTCGCCCCATCAATGCCATTACCGTCTGTTACCGCCATCCCATTCCGCGTTTAGATGACATGCTTGATGAACTTAGTGGTGCCACGATTTTCTCTAAAGTCGATTTGCGTAGTGGTTACCATCAAATCCGCATGGCTATTGGTGATGAATGGAAAACGGCATTCAAGACCAAACTCGGTCTCTATGAATGGCTCGTTATGCCTTTCGGTCTTTCAAATGCCCCATCTACTTTCATGCGCCTCATGAATCACATCTTGCGTCCTCTCATTGGCAAGAGCGTGGTTGTCTACTTCGATGATATTCTTATTTATAGCAAAAACCTCGAGGACCATGTGCAACATGTAAGAGAGGTCTTGTGCATCTTGCGACATGAAAAGCTTTATGCTAACCTCCCTAAATGCACATTTGCTCAAAACAAATTGGTTTTCCTTGGCTTTGTGGTTTCCGCTAATGGGATTGAAGTTGATTCTTCCAAGGTGGAGGCCATCCACAATTGGCCTACTCCTACAAATGTTGGTCAAGTCCGAAGCTTCCATGGACTTGCCGGGTTTTACCGCCGCTTTGTGAAAGACTTTAGCACCATTGCTTGCCCTTTGAATGAGCTTACCAAGAAAAATGTTCCGTTTGTTTGGGGCAACGCCCAACAAAATGCTTTTGATGAGTTGAAGAAACGTCTTACCGAAGCTCCACTTCTTGTTCTTCTGAATTTTGCCAAAACTTTTGAGATTGAGTGTGATGCAAGTGGGCTTGGTATTGGTGGTGTTCTTATGCAAGAGGGCAAACCCGTGGCCTACTATAGTGAGAAGTTAGATGGCGCACGCCTCAACTATCCTATATATGACAAGGAGCTCTACGCTTTGGTTCGTGTTCTTGAAGTTTGGCAACACTATCTTTGGCCAAAAGAGTTTATCATTCATTTCGACCATGAGTCCTTGAAATATTTGAAAAGCCAACACAACTTGAACAAACGACATGCAAAATGGGTCGAGTTCATTGAGTCCTTCCCGTATGTGATCAAATACAAGAAGGGCAAGGACAATGTTGTGGCGGATGCTCTTTCCCGCAAAAACACCCTTTTGCTAACTCGTTTGGATTTTCATGTTTTGGGACTTGAAGAGATCAAAGAACTCTATCCTTCCGATTCTTTCTTTGCTCCAATTTTTGAGAAGTGCTCCGTTGAACGAGGAGTGGATGATTTCTATTTGCATGATGGCTATTTGTTTAAAGCTAACAAGATTTGCATTCCCGAGTCTTCGCTTCGAAAATTGCTTTTGCAAGAGTCTCATGGAGGAGGTCTTATGGGTCACTTCGGCCGTGATAAGACACTTGCGATGCTCTCCACTCATTACTATTGGCCAAAGATGAAGCGAGATGTGGAACGCCTTTGCCGCCGGTGCACCACTTGCTTACAAGCTAAGTCTACCTCCAACCCTTATGGTCTTTACACTCCATTGCCTATTCCTTATGCACCATGGACCGATATTAGCATGGATTTTGTTCTAGGCTTGCCTCGCACTAAGCATGGTCATGATTCCATCTTCGTTGTAGTGGATAGATTCTCTAAGATGGCTCATTTCATACCTTGCCATAAGAGCGACGATGCTTCACACATTGCTTCATTGTTTTTCAGGGAAATTGTCCGCCTACATGGAGTACCGCAAAGCATTGTGTCGAATCGAGACGTCAAGTTCATGAGTTATCTTTGGAAGTCGCTCATGGCGAAGTTTGGAGTCAAGCTCTTGTTCTCATCATCATCGCACCCGCAAACGGATGGCCAAACGGAAGTCGTCAATCGAAGCCTCTCCACCCTCCTACGCATCCTCGTGAAGAAGAACTTGAAGTCATGGGAGGAGTGCCTTCCTCACGCCGAGTTCGCCTACAACCGCGCCAAGCACAAGACTACGTCAAGGAGCCCCTTCATGGTCGTCTATGGCTTCGAACCTTACACGGCACTCGACATACTTCCGCTTCCCCTCCACGAGCGCATCAACATGGACTTCGACAAGCGCACCGCCGCCGTCAAGAAACTACATGAAGACACAAGGGCAACCATACAAGAACATGTTCTTCGTCAAGCCAACCGCATCAACGCCAAGAAGAAGGCAAGAATATTCGAAGAAGGAGACCTCGTTTGGATCCACCTCCGGAAGGAACGGTTCCCTCGTGAGCGCAACTCCAAGCTCAAGCCAAGAGGAGATGGCCCCTTCAAGGTCCTCAAACGCATCAACAACAACGCTTACGTCATCGACATACCAACATCCAAGTACTTGGTGAGCAACACGTTCAACGTCTCGGACTTGTCACCCTATCATGGAGATGAGGAGGTGCAAGAGTCGAGGACGACTCTTTCCCAAGGGGGGGGAGATGATGTAGCCCCGGTCACCGACGTCGCTACACCAAGACCAACAAGTCCCCCAAGTGGACCGATGACACGAGCCCGAGTCAAAGCTCTACATGATGAGGTGAACTCGCTCCTCACCACCCTTGATCTTGGTACCCCTTTGGATGGATTGCTACCTCATGCCGACGTGTTATGTGTCATTAGGTACAAGGAGCATCAAGGTCACGAAGAGGAGGACACACCATGGTCAAGAGGAGGAGAGGAGCAGCTGGACGTGAAGATGGACATGGAGCTGGACCGAAAGTCGCCCGAAGAGCGCAAGGAAGAGAAGATGGCCGGCCGGTCCAGAACCCGGTCTGACCGGCCTCCTGACCGGGCCACCCGGTCCAGAACCCGGTCTGACCGGCCTCCTGACCGGGCCACCCGGTCCAAACCGGAATTCCCGCTTGTGCCATCCGGGCACTATCCCGGGGCCCCGGAACCCCGTCCGGTTGCCGCCCGGTCTGGGGCCCGGTCTGGACCGGCCTGCCCGGTCCCAGGCCCGGTCTGACCGGCCTCCTGACCGGCCTGCACGACTTAAGTTACCCAAATCGGCCCGAACCTGTTTTACTTGTACCTTTTCGGCCCGTGACGCCTTGTAAGACTATATAAGCCCCCAGGACGCCCCTTGACCTCTTTAGACTTGTTTTGAACTCAAACCTACCTTTGAGCTTAGTCTCCCTAGGGTTATCATCCCTCTGTAATCAAGGCACCTTGGTTGTTGATTTGGATCTTGTTGAGTGAGATTCTAGTACAAGCTACTCTCTCTCCCTCATCAAGCTCTTCTTCTCCAACCCCAATCTCTCACCGGGAATTCCGCCCCGTGCCTCTTCCTCGGAGATTCTATTGGCGTGGTCCATCGAGCCACGGAGGTAAACATCGGGTGTATCAGGTTGGTGTGCGTGCGTGAGTCTCGGAGTTCCTCGTGTTCGTCGCGTTCTTCGTGTTCCTCGCGTTCTCCCATCTCTTCCCCTTGGTTTCGAAGTCAATCCGCGAGATCGGGCCACACACGGGGTCTTAGACCTCATCAGAGTGCCCATGAGAGGTACGCCTCGGCATCTTCTTCTCCCTTGAACTTTGGCATGGTGAACTTGAGTCTTCCAAACATGTTTTCTTCATCCTCCAAGTTTCTTCTACGAGGAGGGGCGCCGTCATCTCTTGCGGCTAGAGGGGGAATAGGAGGTCTTCTACGGCCAACCATAGCATTGGGTTGGCGTTGAAGATGAACGCTTGCTTCACTTGGTTCACGGTGAGGATGTGGTTGAAGATCTTGTCGCGGTTGAGGACGATGCTCAATGTTGGGTCTCTCATCTTGATCATGGTGCGGCTCTCCTCGTCCACGTTGGTCATGGCGAGGGTGGCGGCGGAGATCTCGCCGAGGTTGATCTTGAGGACCTTGGTCTTGGGGATGGCCGTCACGCCCATGGTGGGCATGGCGACCCGCTTGGTGACGATCTTGTTGAAGGACTTGGTCTTGTGGAGGACGCTCATGTGGGCGAGCATGGCGATGGATTTCTCCACGCCTAGAGTTGGAGCGAGAGTCTTCATGACGAGCTTGTGGGCGATGAGGTCGATGATGGTCTTCATGCCTTGAAGAGGAGCTTGAGGACAAAAGGCCACCATGAGAATAGTAATCTTGTGGCGAGCTTGATGAAGAGGAAGTAGAGCGGTGTCGGCGATGGCGACCCAAGTTGGTGATGGCGCGCTCAAGGCTATCCATGCGCCGCTCCATGTTCGCATCATTTGCCGCCATTTGGCCATTCAAGTTGTCCGTAGCTTCACGAAGAAGAGCCAAGTCTTGGTTCACGGCGGAGAAGTTGTGAGCCACCTCATCGTATTGCTCATCGATGCGCGTCTCGAAGAGGGTGAGTTGCTCCTTGAACTCTTGTCGTTGCGTCCATAGGTTGTGTTGAGTAGCCAACCTCTCGGTGTTGCGGAGGATCTCTTCATCCCTTGTGGTATCTCCGTTCCTATCGATGATGGAAAGACAAGAACTATGTTGTGTATGTTAGTGGAAGGAGACTACCTCGCACTCTTACCAAGGTAAGATAGTATTGAGGCAATCCACCAAGTCGAAAGTAAGATCAAGTGTATCGGGAACACACGCAAAACCACACGCAAAAGCTAGCAAATATGGTGTTAGGCGAGTGTTGTGGAAAGCCAAAAGACAAATCCAAGATCGAGTATGTTGTTAAGAGTGGGTAAGGTCCAAAAATCCAAATGTCAATGTGAAGATCACTATAAACAAGGAAAAAGTGAGGGAACACACACACGAGATAAGCGGGGTTAGTGCAACCAAAAGTGAGCGGAAAAGAGTATGTATAAGTGCTCGGTGTCACACTAACACAAGGAGAGCCAAAGCTTCGGTTGCAAAGGAAGAGACAACAAGATTCACACGCGGCCTCTCTTCTCCTATCTCTCTTTGCTTAAAAGCTTTTTTTCTCTTTTGTATATGGTGGCACTTGCACTCGTTTGTATCTTTGGTGGCACGTGGACACTTTTGTATGTATGAACGTATGGATGTATGGATGTATGGATGTATGGTGCTACTCGCACTCTTTTTGTGTTTTTTTTGGGGCTTTTTCACGCACTATGTTAGTGTTAGCCTCGCTTTTGCTATCTTGCCACACGAGTGTTTGCTTGGATGCCTTACTCAACGCGACACACACATCTCACAATGCGGGGCCACGTGCAATGTCTCGCAACACTAGACAAGCAATGCTCAATGGGATAGATCGCAAAAGGAAGAGGGGTTACAAGGTGAAAGCTGCAAGTTATACCTGCGATGGTGGTGGTGGTGGTGGTGGTGGAGATCGCCGGAAATAGAGGTCGAAGGGGGCGCGAAGATGCGCCCAGTCTGGGGCCCGGTTGGACCGGATCCTGGACCGGCCTGTCCGGTTGCCGCCCGGTCGACCGGGTTCTGGGCTGGCTCGTCCGGTCGTGGGCCCGGTTGACCGGGTTCGAAACCGGATTTCGCGAGCTGGAGCTTTCTCTCTCCTGTTCTTCCCCAAACCAAATCCAAATCAACCAAAATGAAGGGAAACGATGGAATTGGAGGCTCAAAGTTGGGGAAATAGTAGATCAAGCACAACAACATATGAAATCCACGGACCAAAACCACTCAAAACGCAACCAAATCACAGATCGGTCAAGAGGCAATTTGGGGCTATTTTTGGGGATTTTTTGGAAAATTTTCTAGGAACGAAATCGGGTGGGTGGAGGGTCAAATCCGCGGTAACCAAGAGCTGCTGACACGAAGAACACGATGAACACGAGGAACTCCGAGACTCACGCACACACACCAACCCGATACACCCGATGCTTACCTCCGTGGCTTGATGGACCACGCCAATAGAATCTCCGAGGAAGAGGCCGTGGCAGAATTCCCGGAGAGAGATTGGGGTTGGAGAGGAAGAGCTTGGTGAGGGAGAGAGAGTAACTAGTACTAGAATCTCACTCAACAAGATCAAAGTCAACAACCAATGTGCCTTGATTACAGAGGGATGATACCCAAGGGAGACTAAGCTCAAAGGTAGGTTTGAGTTCAAAACAAGTCTCAAGAGTAAAGGAGGGGTCCAAGCTACTTATATAGGCACACATGGCCAGCAAGGGCGAACAGGTACGCGAATGGATAAGTTAAGGCAGTTTGGTGGGGCTTTCCCGTCAGATCCGGTTTGGGTCCGGTCTGACCGGGCCTGTGACCGGGCTGTCCGGTCATGGGTCCGGTCGACCGGGCGCAAACCGGGAATCTGCGAAGAATCCGGTCCTGGGTCCGGTCGTCGTCCGGTACGAGGGAGCTGGCCCGGTTTGCGCCCGGTTGACCGGGCCTGTGACCGGGGCGTCCGGTTGTGGGTCCGGTCTGACCGGGTCCTGGACCGGCCAGCGTTCGTCTCTTCCTTGGAGCGCTTTGAGCGACGTCGGCTTCGGCTTCATGATCATCTCCATGTCCAGCTGCTTCTCTCCCTCCCTTGACCTTGGCTTGTCCTCCTCTCCGGGGTCTTGATGCGCCTTGTACCTAATGACACATAGCACGTCGGCATGAGGTAGCAATCCATCCAAAGGGGTACCAAGATCAAGGGTGGTGAGGAGCGAGTTCACCTCATCATGTAGAGCTTTGACTCGGGCTCGTGTCATCGGTCCACTTGGGGGACTTGTTGGTCTTGGTGTAGCGACGTCGGTGAGCGGGGCTACATCAGGGTGTATGTGCCAAAGGGTCCCAATCTTGGTTCTCCATGTGTATATGTCCTAAACAAACCTAAAAGAATAAAAATGTACATTGGTTCACCCTCGCGCGGAGAAATCTAGGGGGGTAGACCCGCCGGGGCACACGTTTCGCTGTTTTGGGGGGAGGAGGGGGAGAACGACCGCCGGAACACCGGAACCCCACCAAATCTTGCATGTGGGCCTATGATATGTGTCAAAGTGTGATGCAAGGTGTAATTGTGCAAAATTAGCTCCCCTAAACCCTAGACCCTAGCCCTAACCCTACGCCGAACCCTAACCAGTAGATCAGGCACACCCTCGATCGTGTGATAATGGCTCGAGCTGGGGGTGTATGTGCCAAAGGGTCCCAATCTTGGTTATCCATGTGTATATGTCCTAAACAAACCTAAAATAATGAAAATGTACATTGGTGCACCCTCGCGCGGAGAAATCTAGGGGGTAGACCCGCCGGGGCACACGTTCCGCTGTTTTGGGGGAGGAGGGGGAGAACGACCGCCGGAACACCGGAACCCCACCAAATCTTGCATGTGGGCCTATGCTATGTGTCAAAGTGTGATGCAAGGTGTAATTGTGCAAAAGTAGCTCCCCTAAACCCTAGACCCTAGCCCTAACCCTACGCCGAACCCTAACCAGTAGATCAGGCACACCCTCGATCGTGTGATAATGGCTCGAGTTGCGGGTGTATGTGCCAAAGGGTCCCAATCTTGGTTCTCCATGTGTATATGTCCTAAACAAACCTAAAAGAATGAAAAGGTACATTGGTGCACCCTCGCGCGGAGAAATCTAGGGGGTAGACCCGCCGGGGCACACGTTCCGCTGTTTTGGGGGGAGGAGGGGGAGAACGACCGCCGGAACACCGGAACCCCACCAAATCTTGCATGTGGGCCTATGCTATGTGTAAACGTGTGATGCAAGGTGTAATTGTGCAAAAGTAGCTCCCCTAAACCCTAGACCCTAGCCCTAACCCTACGCCGAACCCTAACCAGTAGATCAGGCACACCCTCGATCGTGTGATAATGGCTCGAGCTGCGGGTGTATGTGCCAAAGGGTCCCAATCTTGGTTCTCCATGTGTATATGTCCTAAAAAAACCTAAAATAATGAAAATGTACATTGGTGCACCCTCGCGCGGAGAAATCTAGGGGGGTAGACCCGCCGGGGCACACGTTCCGCTGTTTTGGGGGGGGAGGGGGAGAACGACCGCCGGAAAACCTGAACCCCACCAAATCTTGCATGTGGGCCTAAGCTATGTGTAAAAGTGTGGTGCAAGGTGTAATTGTGCAAAAGTAGCTCCCCTAAACCCTATAACCTAGCCCTAACCCGGCCTACGCCAAACCCTAGCCAGTAGATCAGACACACCCTCGCGATCGTGTGATAATGGCTCGAGCTGCGGGTGTATGTGCCAAAGGGTCCAATCTTGGTTCTCCATGTGTATATGTCCTAAACAAACCTAAAAGAATGAAAATGCACATTGGTGCACCCTCGCGCGGAGAAATCTAGCGGGGTAGAACCGCCGGGGCACACGTTCCGCTGTTTTGGGGGGAGGAGGGGGAGAACGACCGCCGGAACACCGGAACCCCACCAAATCTTGCATGTGGGCCTATGCTATGTGTCAAAGTGTGATGCAAGGTGTAATTGTGCAAAAGTAGCTCCCCTAAACCCTAGACCCTAGCCCTAACCCTACGCCGAACCCTAACCAGTAGATCAGGCACACCCTCGATCGTGTGATAATGGCTCGAGTTGCGGGTGTATGTGCCAAAGGGTCCCAATCTTGGTTCTCCATGTGTATATGTCCTAAACAAACCTAAAAGAATGAAAAGGTACATTGGTGCACCCTCGCGCGGAGAAATCTAGGGGGTAGACCCGCCGGGGCACACGTTCCGCTGTTTTGGGGGGAGGAGGGGGAGAACGACCGCCGGAACACCGGAACCCCACCAAATCTTGCATGTGGGCCTATGCTATGTGTAAACGTGTGATGCAAGGTGTAATTGTGCAAAAGTAGCTCCCCTAAACCCTAGACCCTAGCCCTAACCCTACGCCGAACCCTAACGAGTAGATCAGGCACACCCTCGATCGTGTGATAATGGCTCGAGCTGCGGGTGTATGTGCCAAAGGGTCCCAATCTTGGTTCTCCATGTGTATATGTCCTAAACAAACCTAAAAGAATGAAAAGGTACATTGGTGCACCCTCGCGCGGACAAATCTAGGGGGTAGACCCGTCGGGGCACACGTTCCGCTGTTTTGGGGGGAGGAGGGGGAGAACGACCGCCGGAACACCGGAACCCCACCAAATCTCGCATGTGGGCCTATGCTATGTGTCAAAGTGTGGTGAAAGGTGTAATGGTGTAAAAGTAGCTCCCCTAAACCCTAGACCCTACCCCTAACCCTACGCCGAACCCTAACCAGTAGATCAGGCACACCCTCGATCGTGTGATAATGGCTCGAGCTGCGGGTGTATGTGCCAAAGGGTCCCAATCTTGGTTATCCATGTGTATATGTCCTAAAAACACCTAAAAGAATGAAAATGTACATTGGCGCACCCTCGCGCAGAGAAATCTAGGGGGGTAGACCCGCCGGGGCACACGTTCCGCTGTTTTGGGGGAGGAGGGGGAGAACGACCGCCGGAACACCGGAACCCCACCAAATATTTCATGTGGGCCTATGATATGTGTCAAAGTGTGATTCAAGGTGTAATTGTGCAAAAGTAGCTCCCCTAAACCCTAGACCCTAGCCCTAACCCTACGCCGAATCCTAACCAGTAGATCAGGCACACCCTCGATCGTGTGATAATGGCTCGAGCTGCGGGTGTATGTGCAAAAGGGTCCCAATCTTGGTTCTCCATGTGTATATGTCCTAAACAAACCTAAAAGAATGAAAAGGTACATTGGTGCACCCTCGCGCGGACAAATCTAGGGGGTAGACCCGTCGGGGCACACGTTCCGCTGTTTTGGGGGGGAGGGGGAGAACGACCGCCGGAACACCGGAACCCCACCAATCTTGCATGTGGGCCTATGATATGTGTGAAAGTGTGGTGCAAGGTTTAATTTTTCAAAAGTAGCTCCCCTAAACCCTAGACCCTAGTCCTAACCCTATGCCGAACCCTAACCAGTAGATCAGGCACACCCTCGATCGTGTGATAATGGCTCGAGCTGCGGGTGTATGTGCCAAAGGGTCCCAATCTTGGTTCTCCATGTGTATATGTCCTAAACAAACCTAAAAGAATGAAAATGTACATTAGTGCACCCTCGCGCGGACAAATCTAGGGGGTAGACCCGCCGGGGCACACGTTCCGCTGTTTTGGGGGGAGGAGGGGGAGAACGACCGCCGGAACATCGGAACCCCACCAAATCTTGCATGTGGGCCTATGCTATGTGTCAAAGTGTGGTGCAAGGTGTAATTGTGCAAAAGTAGCTCCCCTAAACCCTAGACCCTAGCCCTAACCCGACCTACGCCGAACCCTAACCAGTAGATCAAGCACACCCTCACGATCGTGTGATAATGGCTCGAGCTGCGGGTGTATGTGCCAACGGGTCCCAATATTGGTTCTCCATGTGTATATGTCCTAAACAAACCTAAAAGAATGAAAATGTACATTGGTGCACCCTCGCGCGGAGAAATCTAGGGGGGTAGACCCGCCGGGGCACACGTTCCGCTGTTTTGGGGGGAGGAGGGGGAGAACGACCGCCGGAACACCGGAACCCCACCAAATCTTGCATGTGGGCCTATGCTATGTGTCAAAGTGTGGTGCAAGGTGTAATGGTGCAAAAGTAGCTCCCCTAAACCCTAGACCCTACCCCTCACCCTACGCCGGACCCTAACCAGTAGATCAGGCACACCCTCGATCGTGTGATAATGGCTCGAGCTACGGGTGTATGTGCCAAAGGGTCCCAATCTTGGTTACCCATGTGTATATGTCCTAAAAAAACCTAAAAGAATTAAAATTTACATTGGTGCACCCTCGCGCGGAGAAATCTAGGGGGGTAGACCCGCCGGGGCACACGTTCCGCTGTTTTGGGGGAGGAGGGGGAGAACGACCGCCGGAACACCGGAACCCCATCAAATATTGCATGTGGGCCTATGATATGTGTCAAAGTGTGATGCAAGGTGTAATTGTGCAAAAGTAGCTCCCCTAAACCCTAGACCCTAGCCCTAACCCTATGTCGAACCCTAACCAGTAGATCAGGCACACCCTCGATCGTGTGATAATGGCTCGAGCTGCGGGTGTATGTGCCAAAGGGTCTCAATCTTGGTTCTCCATGTGTATATGTCCTAAACAAACCTAAAAGAATGAAAAGGTACATTGGTGCACCCTCGCGCGGAGAAATCTAGGGGGTATACCCGCCGGGGCACACGTTCCGCTGTTTTGGGGGAGGAGGGGGAGAACGACCGTCGGAACACCGGAACCCCACCAAATCTTGCATGTGGGCCTATGCTATGTGTCAAAGTGTGGTGCAAGGTGTAATGGTGTAAAAGTAGCTCCCCTAAACCCTAGACCCTACCCCTAACCCTACGCCGAACCCTAACCAGTAGATCAGGCACACCCTCGATCGTGTGATAATGGCTCAAGCTGCGGGTGTATGTGCCAAAGGGTCCCAATCTTGGTTCTCCATGTGTATATGTCCTAAACAAACCTAAAAGAATGAAAATGTACATTGGCGCAACCTCGCGCGGAGAAATCTAGGGGGGTAGACCCGCCGGGCCACACGTTCCGCTGTTTTGGGGGAGGAGGGGGAGAACGACCGCCGGAACACCGGAACCCCACCAAATATTTCATGTGGGCCTATGCTATGTGTCAAAGTGTGGTGCAAGGTGTAATGGTGCAAAAGTAGCTCCCCTAAACGCTAGACCCTACCCCTAAGCCTACGCCGAACCCTAACCAGTAGATCAGGCACACCCTTGATCGTGTGATAATGGCTCGAGCTCGGGGTGTATGTGCCAAAGGGTCCCAATCTTGGTTCTCCATGCGTATATGTCCTAAACAAACCTAAAAGAATGAAAATGTACATTGGTGCACCCTCGCGCGGAGAAATCTAGTGGGGTAGACCCGCCGGGGCACACGTTCCACTGTTTTGGGGGGAGGAGGGGGAGAACGACCGCCGGAACACCGGAACCCCACCAAATCTTGCATGTGGGCCTATGATATGTTTCAAA
This sequence comes from Lolium perenne, assembly GCF_019359855.2. Lineage (NCBI taxonomy): Eukaryota > Viridiplantae > Streptophyta > Magnoliopsida > Poales > Poaceae > Lolium > Lolium perenne. The sequence goes on from NC_067245.2 coordinate 135,100,127, forward strand.
GTGTGATGCAAGGTGTAATTGTGCAAAAGTAGCTCCCCTAAACCCTAGACCCTAGCCCTAACCCTACGCCGAACCCTAACCAGTAGATCAGTCACACCCTCGATCGTGTGATAATGGCTCGAGCTGGGGGTGTATGTGCCAAAGGGTCCCAATCTTGGTTCTCCATGCGTATATGTCCTAAACAAACCTAAAAGAATGAAAATGTACATTGGCGCAACCTCGCGCGGAGAAATCTAGGGGGGTAGACCCGCCGGGCCACACGTTCCGCTGTTTTGGGGGAGGAGGGGGAGAACGACCGCCGGAACACCGGAACCCCACCAAATATTTCATGTGGGCCTATGCTATGTGTCAAAGTGTGGTGCAAGGTGTAATGGTGCAAAAGTAGCTCCCCTAAACCCTAGACCCTACCCCTAAGCCTACGCCGAACCCTAACCAGTAGATCAGGCACACCCTTGATCGTGTGATAATGGCTCGAGCTCGGGGTGTATGTGCCAAAGGGTCCCAATCTTGGTTCTCCAAGCGTATATGTCCTAAACAAACCTAAAAGAATGAAAATGTACATTGGTGCACCCTCGCGCGGAGAAATCTAGTGGGGTAGACCCGCCGGGGCACACGTTCCGCTGTTTTGGGGGGAGGAGGGGGAGAACGACCGCCGGAACACCGGAACCCCACCAAATCTTGCATGTGGGCCTATGATATGTTTCAAAGTGTGATGCAAGGTGTAATTGTGCAAAAGTAGCTCCCCTAAACCCTAGACCCTAGCCCTAACCCTACGCCGAACCCTAACCAGTAGATCAGTCACACCCTCGATCGTGTGATAATGGCTCGAGCTGGGGGTGTATGTGCCAAAGGGTCCCAATCTTGGTTCTCCATGTGTATATGTCCTAAACAAACCTAAAAGAATGAAAAGGTACATTGGTGCACCCTCGCACGGACAAATCTAGGGGGTAGACCCGTCGGGGCACACGTTCCGCTGTTTTGGGGGGGGAGGGGGAGAACGACCGCCGGAACACCGGAACCCCACCAATCTTGCATGTGGGCCTATGATATGTGTCAAAGTGTGGTGCAAGGTTTAATTTTTCAAAAGTAGCTCCCCTAAACCCTAGACCCTAGTCCTAACCCTATGCCGAACCCTAACCAGTAGATCAGGCACACCCTCGATCGTGTGATAATGGCTCGAGCTGCGGGTGTATGTGCCAAAGGGTCCCAATCTTGGTTCTCCATGTGTATATGTCCTAAACAAACCTAAAAGAATGAAAATGTACATTAGTGCACCCTCGCGTGGACAAATCTAGGGGGTAGACCCGCCGGGGCACACGTTCCGCTGTTTTGGGGGGAGGAGGGGGAGAACGACCGCCGGAACATCGGAACCCCACCAAATCTTGCATGTGGGCCTACGCTATGTGTCAAAGTGTGGTGCAAGGTGTAATTGTGCAAAAGTAGCTCCCCTAAACCCTAGACCCTAGCCCTAACCCGACCTACGCCGAACCCTAACCAGTAGATCAAGCACACCCTCACGATCGTGTGATAATGGCTCGAGCTGCGGGTGTATGTGCCAACGGGTCCCAATATTGGTTCTCCATGTGTATATGTCCTAAACAAACCTAAAAGAATGAAAATGTACATTGGTGCACCCTCGCGCGGAGAAATCTAGGGGGTAGACCCGCCGGGGCACACGTTCCGCTGTTTTGGGGGAGGAGGGGGAGAACGACCGCCGGAACACCGGAACCCCACCAAATCTTGCATGTGGGCCTATGCTATGTGTCAAAGTGTGGTGCAAGATGTAATGGTGCAAAAGTAGCTCCCCTAAACCCTAGACCCTACCCCTCATCCTACGCCGGACCCTAACCAATAGATCAGGCACACCCTCGATCGTGTGATAATGGCTCGAGCTACGGGTGTATGTGCCAAAGGGTCCCAATCTTGGTTACCCATGTGTATATGTCCTAAAAAAACCTAAAAGAATTAAAATTTACATTGGTGCACCCTCGCGCGGAGAAATCTAGGGGGGTAGACCCGCCGGGGCACACGTTCCGCTGTTTTGGGGGAGGAGGGGGAGAACGACCGCCGGAACACCGGAACCCCATCAAATATTGCATGTGGGCCTATGATATGTGTCAAAGTGTGATGCAAGGTGTAATTGTGCAAAAGTAGCTCCCCTAAACCCTAGACCCTAGCCCTAACCCTATGTCGAACCCTAACCAGTAGATCTGGCACACCCTCGATCGTGTGATAATGGCTCGAGCTGCGGGTGTATGTGCCAAAGGGTCCCAATCTTGGTTCTCCATGTGTATATGTCCTAAACAAACCTAAAAGAATGAAAAGGTACATTGGTGCACCCTCGCGCGGAGAAATCTAGGGGGTATACCCGCCGGGGCACACGTTCCGCTGTTTTGGGGGAGGAGGGGGAGAACGACCGCCGGAACACCGGAACCCCACCAAATCTTGCATGTGGGCCTATGCTATGTGTCAAAGTGTGGTGCAAGGTGTAATGGTGTAAAAGTAGCTCCCCTAAACCCTAGACCCTACCCCTAACCCTACGCCGAACCCTAACCAGTAGATCAGGCACACCCTCGATCGTGTGATAATGGCTCAAGCTGCGGGTGTATGTGCCAAAGGGTCCCAATCTTGGTTCTCCATGTGTATATGTCCTAAAAAAACCTAAAAGAATGAAAATGTACATTGGCGCAACCTCGCGCGGAGAAATCTAGGGGGGTAGACCCGCCGGGCCACATGTTCCGCTGTTTTGGGGGAGGAGGGGGAGAACGACCGCCGGAACACCGGAACCCCACCAAATATTTCATGTGGGCCTATACTATGTGTCAAAGTGTGGTGCAAGGTGTAATGGTGCAAAAGTAGCTCCCCTAAACCCTAGACCCTACCCCTAAGCCTACGCCGAACCCTAACCAGTAGATCAGGCACACCCTTGATCGTGTGATAATGGCTCGAGCTCGGGGTGTATGTGCCAAAGGGTCCCAATCTTGGTTCTCCATGCGTATATGTCCTAAACAAACCTAAAAGAATGAAAATGTACATTGGTGCACCCTCGCGCGGAGAAATCTAGTGGGGTAGACCCGCCGGGGCACACGTTCCGCTGTTTTGGGGGGAGGAGGGGGAGAACGACCGCCGGAACACCGGAACCCCACCAAATCTTGCATGTGGGCCTATGATATGTTTCAAAGTGTGATGCAAGGTGTAATTGTGCAAAAGTAGCTCCCCTAAACCCTAGACCCTAGCCCTAACCCTACGCCGAACCCTAACCAGTAGATCAGTCACACCCTCGATCGTGTGATAATGGCTCGAGCTGGGGGTGTATGTGCCAAAGGGTCCCAATCTTGGTTCTCCATGTGTATATGTCCTAAACAAACCTAAAAGAATGAAAATGTACATTGGTGCACCCTCGCGCGGAGAAATCTAGTGGGGTAGACCCGCCGGGGCACACGTTCCGCTGTTTTGGGGGGAGGAGGGGGAGAACGACCGCCGGAACACCGGAACCCCACCAAATCTTGCATGTGGGCCTATGATATGTGTCAAAGTGTGATGCAAGGTGTAATTGTGCAAAAGTAGCTCCCCTAAACCCTAGACCCTAGCCCTAACCCTACGCCGAACCCTAACCAGTAGATCAGGCACACCCTCGATCGTGTGATAATGGCTCGAGCTGCGGGTGTATGTGCCGAAGGGTCCCAATCTTGGTTCTCCTTGTGTATATGTCCTAAAAAAACCTAAAAGAATGAAAATGAACATTGGTGCACCCTCGCGCGGAGAAATCTCGCGGGGTAGACCCGTCGGGGAACACGTTCCGCTGTTTTGGGGGGAGGAGGGAGAGAACAACCGCCGGAACACCGGAACCCCACCAAATCTTGCATGTGGGCCTATGCTATGTGTCAACGTGTGGTGCAAGGTTTAATTGTGCAAAAGTAGCTCCCCTAAACCCTAGACCCTAGCCCTAACCCTACGCCGAACCCTAACCAGTAGATCAGGCACACCCTCGATCGTGTGATAATGGATCGAGCTGCGGGTGTATGTGCCAAAGGGTCCCAATCTTGGTTCTCCATGTATATATGTCCTAAACAAACCTAAAAGAATGAAAATGTACATTGGTGCACCCTCGCGCGGACAAATCTAGGGGGTAGACCCCCCGGGGCACATGTTCCGCTGTTTTGGGGGGGAGGAGGGGGAGAACGACCGTCGGAACACCGGAACCCCACCAAATCTTGCATGTGGGCCTATGCTATGTGTCAAAGTGTGGTGCAAGGTGTAATTGTGCAAAAGTAGCTCCCCTAAACCCTAGACCCTAGCCCTAACCCGGCCTACGCCGAACCCTAACCAGTAGATCAGGCACACCCTCGCGATCGTGTGATAATGGCTCGAGCTGCGGGTGTATGTGCCAACGGGTCCCAATATTGGTTCTCCATGTGTATATGTCCTAAACAAACCTAAAAGAATGAAAATGTACATTGGTGCACCCTCGCGTGAAGAAATCTAGGGGGGTAGACCCACCGGGGCACACGTTCCGCTGTTTTGGGGGGAGGAGGGGGAGAATGACCGCCGGAACACTGGAACCCCACCAAATCTTGCATGTGGGCCTATGCTATGTGTCAAAGTGTGGTGCAAGGTGTAATGGTGCAAAATTAGCTCCCCTAAACCCTAGACCCTACCCCAAACCCTAGGCCGAACCCTAACCAGTAGATCAGGCACACCCTCGATCGTGTGATAATGGCTCAAGCTGCGGGTGTATGTGCCAATGGGTCCCAATCTTGGTTCTCCATGTGTATATGTCCTAAAAAACCTAAAAGAATTAAAATGTACACTGGTGCACCCTCGTGCGGAGAAATCTAGGGGGGTAGACCCGCCGGGGCACACGTTCCGCTGTTTTGGGGGAGGAGGGGGAGAACGACCGCCGGAACACCGGAACCCCACCAAATCTTGCATGTGGGCCTATGATATGTGTCAAAGTGTGATGCAAGGTGTAATTGTGCAAACGTAGCTCCCTAAACCCTAGACCCTAGCCCTAACCCTACGCCGAACCCTAACCAGTAGATCAGGCACACACTCGATCGTGTGATAATGGCTCGAGCTGCGGGTGTATGTGCCAAAGGGTACCAATCTTGGTTCTCCATGTGTATATGTCCTAAACAAACCTAAAAGAATGAAAAGGTACATTGGTGCACCCTCGCGCGGAGAAATCTAGGGGGTAGACCCGCTGGGGCACAGGTTCCGCTGGTTTGCGGGGAGGAGGGGGAGAACGACCGCCGGAACACCGGAACCCCACCAAATCTTGCATGTGGGCCCCTAACCCTACGCCGAACCCTAACCAGTAGATCAGGCACACCCTCGATCGTGTGATAATGGCTCGAGCTGGGGGTGTATGTGCCAAAGGGTCCCAATCTTGGTTCTCCATGTGTTTATGTCCTAAACAAACCTAAAAGAATGAAAATGTACATTGGTGCACCCTCGCGCGGAGAAATCCAGTGGGGTAGACCCGCCGGGGCACAAGTTCCGCTGTTTGGGGGGGGGAGAGGGAGAACGACCGCCGGAACACCGGAACCCCACCAAATCTTGCATGTGGGCCTATGATATGTGTCAAAGTGTGATGAAAGGTGTAATTGTGCAAAATTAGCTCCCCTAAACCCTAGACCCTAGCCCTAACCCTACGCCGAACCCTAACCAGTAGATCAGGCACACCCTCTATCGTGTGATAATGGCTCGAGCTGTGGGTGTATGTGCCAAAGGGTCCCAATCTTGGTTCTCCATATTTATATGTCCTAAAAAAACCTAAAAGAATTAAAATGTACATTGGTGCACCCTCGCACGGAGAAATATAGGGGGGTAGACTCGCCGGGGCACACGTTCCGCTGTTTTGGGGGGAGGAGGGGGAGAACGACCGCCGGAACACCGGAACCCCACCAAATCTTGCATGTGGGCCTATGCTATGTGTCAAAGTGTGGTGCAAGGTGTAATGGTGCAAAAGTAGCTCCCCTAAACCCTATACCCTACCCCTAACCCTACGCCGAACCCTAACCAGTAGATCAGGCACACCCTCGATCGTGTGATAATGGCTCAAGCTGCGGGTGTATGTGCCAAAGGGTCCCAATCTTGGTTCTCCATGTGTATATGTCCTAAACAAACCTAAAAGAATGAAAATGTACATTGGTGCACCCTCGCGCGGAGAAATCTAGGGGGTAGACCCGCCGGGGCACACGTTCCGCTGTTTTGGGGGAGGAGGGGGAGAACGACCGCCGGAACACCGGAACCCCACCAAATATTTCATGTGGGCCTATGATATGTGTCAAAGTGTGATGCAAGGTGTAATTGTGCAAAAGTAGCTCCCCTAAACCCTAGACCCTAGCCCTAACCCTACGCCGAACCCTAGCCAGTAGATCTGGCACACCCTCGATCGTGTGATAATGGCTCGAGTTGGGGGTGTATGTGCCAAAGGGTCCCAATCTTGGTTCTCCATGTGTATATGTCCTAAACAAACCTAAAAGAATGAAAATGTACATTGGTGCACCCTCGCGTGGAGAAATCTAGTGTGGTAGACCCGCCGGGGCACACGTTCCGCTATTTTGGGGGGAGGAGGGGGAGAACGACCGCCGGAACACCGGAACCCCACCAAATCTTGCATGTGGGCCTATGATATGTGTCAAAGTGTGATGCAAGGTGTAATTGTGCAAAATTATGTCCCCTAAACCCTAGACCCTAGCCCTAACCCTACGCCGAACCCTAACCAGTAGATCAGGCACACCCTCGATCGTGTGATAATGGCTCGAGCTGCGGGTGTATGTGCCAAAGGGTCCCAATCTTGGTTCTCCTTGTGTATATGTCCTAAAAAAACCTAAAAGAATGAAAATGCACATTGGTGCACCCTCGCGCGGAGAAATCTAGGGGGGTAGACCCGTCAGGGCACACGTTCCGCTGTTTTGGGGGAGGAGGGGGAGAACGGCCGCCGGAACACCGGAACCCCACCAAATCTTGCATGTGGGCCTATGATATGTGTCAAAGTGTGCTGCAAGGTTTAATTGTGCAAAAGTAGCTCCCCTAAACCCTAGACCCTAGCCCTAACCCTACGCCGAACCCTAACCAGTAGATCAGGCACACCCTCGATCGTGTGATAATGGCTTGAGCTGCGGGTGTATGTGCCAAAGGGTCCCAATCTTGGTTCTCCATGTGTATATGTCCTAAACAAACCTAAAAGAATGAAAATGTACATTGGTGCACCCTGACTGGACAAATCTAGGGGGTAGACCCGTCGGGGCACACGTTCCTCTGTTTTGGGGGGAGGAGGGGGAGAACGACCGCCGGAACACCGGAACCCCACCAAATCTTGCATGTGGGCCTATGCTATGTGTCAAAGTGTGGTGCAAGGTGTAATTGTGCAAAAGTAGCTCCCCTAAACCCTAGACCCTAGCCCTAACCCGGCCTACGCCGAACCCTAACCAGTAGATCAGGCACACCCTCGCGATCGTGTGATAATGGCTCGAGCTGCGGGTGTATGTGCCAACGGGTCCCAATATTGGTTCACCATGTGTATATGTCCTAAACAAACCTAAAAGAATGAAAATGTACATTGGTGCACCCTCGCGCGGAGAAATCTAGGGGGTAGACCCGCCGGGGCACACGTTCCGCTGTTTTGGGGGAGGAGGGGGAGAACGACCGCCGGAACACCGGAACCCCACCAAATCTTGCATGTGGGCCTATGCTATGTGTCAAAGTGTGCTGCAAGGTTTAATTGTGCAAAAGTAGCTCCCCTAAACCCTAGACCCTAGCCCTAACCTGATGAGGTCTAAGACCCTGTGTGTGGCCCGATCTCGCGGATTGACTTCGAAACCAAGGGGGAAGATGGGAAAACGCGAGGAACACGAAGAACACAACGAACACGAGGAACTCCGAGACTCACGCACACACACAACCCGATACACCCGATGCTTACCTCCGTGGCTCGATGGACCACGCCAATAGAATCTCCGAGGAAGAGACACGCGGTAGAATTCCCCGGGGAGAGATTGGAGTTGGAGAGGAAGAACTTGGTGAGGGAGAGAGAGTAGCTTGTTGATGTAGCCCCGGTCACCGACGTCGCTACACCAAGACCATCAAGTGCAGCCCCGCCTATCGTCGACGCTACACCATGGCCAAAGAGTCCCCCAAGTGGACCTTCAACCCTAACCCACGCTACACGCGTCAAGGTGAACTCCTTCCTCTCGATACTCGACCTCGTTGATACCTTGAATGGAGTGCTACCTCATGTCGGCATGTTATATGTCATTAGGTACAAGAGTCATCGAGGACCGGAGAGGAGGAACACCCATGGTGCAAGGAAGCGAGGGAAGGGAAGAGGAGCCATTCATCATGGTGCAAGGAAGAAGGAAGAAGAAGAAGAAGGAAGGAAGAATGAAGGAAGAAGGAAGGAAGAGGAAGAAGAGGCGGGAGGAAGAGGCCCAGCCGACCTGGTCCAGGACCCGGTCAGACCGGCCCCACGACCGGACGACCCGGTCCCAGGCCCGGTCAACCGGGCGCCCAACCGGGCGCAGCTCCATCGTACCGGAAGGAAACCGGAATCTTCGCAGATTCCCGGTTTGCGGCCGGTCGACCGGACCCCTGACTGGACAGCCCGGTCACAGGCCCGGTCAAACCGGACCCATGACCGGACAGCCCGGTCACAGGCCCGGTCAGACCGGACACAAACCGGATCTGACGGGAATGCCCCACCAAACTGCCTTAACTTATCCATTTGCGTACCTGTTCGCCCTTGCTGGCCATGTATGCCTATATAAGGACCCTAGACCCCTCCTTTACCCCTTAGACAAGATGATAGCTTAAACATGAAGATGAGCTTTGTCTCCCTAGGGTTTCATCCCCTTTGTATCAAGGCAACCCATGTTGGATGATTGGATTTGGTGTGTGAGATTCTAGTGTTACCCACTCTCTCTCCCACTCCTAGATTCATCTCCCTCACCAATCTCTCCGCTCGGAATTCTACCGCGTGTCTCTTCCGGGTTGATTCTATTGGCGTGGTCCATCGAGCCACGGGGTAAGTATCGATTGTATCGGGTTGGTGTGCGTGCGTGAGTTCATCGTGTTCATCGTGTTCTTCGTGTTCTTCGCGCTCTCCCTCTCTCCCTCCTTTGGATTTCGGGTCAACCGCAAGATCGGGCCACACACGGGGTCTTAGACCTCATCATATGGTATCAGCAGCCTTTGGTTTCCGCGGATTTGACCCCCCACCCATCCAATTTCGTCTCTAAAAATTTTCCCCAAAAATCCCCAAAAATAGCCCTAATTTGCCTCTTGACCGATCTGCGATTTGGTTGCGTTTTGAGTGGTTTTGATCCATGGATTTGGTGTTGGAGTGCTTGATCTACTATCTCCCCAACTTTTAGCCCCCAATTCCATCGTTTCCCTTCGTTTTGGTCGATTTGGCTTGGTTTCGCTCAAGAACAGGAGAGAGAAAATCTGTGCCCCGCGAAATCCGGTCGACCGGGCGCCAACCGGGCCAGTGACCGGACAGCCTGGCACCAGGGCCGGTCAACCGGGCGCCAGACCGGGCGCCAACCGGGCGCAAACCGGGCGCCAACCGGGTGCCAACCGGGCCAGAACCCGGTCAACCGGGCTGTAGACCGGACAGGCCGGTCCAGAGCCTGGTCAACCGGGCGCCAACCGGGCGCCACCTCCACACCACCTCCGCCAACCACCGCCACCCTCTCCGCCGCCGGCAAGCACCGCCACCCTCCCCAAACCACCGGGAAACATCACCGCGGCTCCATAACCTCCGCCGCAACCGCAAGGGCATCGACACCACCCACCACCGGCTTACCACCGCCGCCAAGCTACTTTGACCCATTTCTTCCGCTAACTTGTGTTTGCTTGTTCCGGTTTGAGTGCCTTGTTTGTGAAACTTACCCGCAGCTCCGAAGCAAGCGACGACATCCGAGGCACCCCGAGCTTGCAACCGTACTCTTGACACCACCGCCATCATCGCAAGTTGTGTGTTCCGACACCGCCTAACATTTTCATCTAGGTATAACTTGCATTCCCCTTGTAACCCCTCTTCTTTTGCGATCTATCCTATCGAGCATTGCTTATTGAGTGTTGCGAGACATTGCACGTGGCCCCGATTGTGAGGTGTGTGTGTAGTGTGGAGTCAAGCTTCTAAGCAAAACTCGTGTGGCAAGATAGCAAGAGGGAGCTAACGCTAACATAGAGCGTGAAAAAGAAAGAAAAGCACCAAAAGAGTGCAAGTGCCATCATACATACAAAAGTGTACAAAGTGCCACCATAGATACAAAAGAGTGCAAGTGCCACCATATACAAAAGAGAAAAAGCTTTTAAGCAAAAGAGAGAGAAGAGAAGAGAGGCCACGTGTGAATCTTGTTGTCTCTTCCTTTGCAACCGAAGCTTTGATCTCTTCTTGTGTTAGTGTGACACCGAGCACCCTTGCTTAAGGGCTTCTTACACTTTTCCGCTCATTCCTTGGTCGCACTAACCCCGTTCATCTCGTGTGTGCGTTCCATATCTTTTCCGTGTTTATAGTGATCATCGCTTTGATATTTGGATTTTTGGACCTTACCCACTCTTGACAACATACTTGATCTTGGATTTCGTCTTTTGGCTTTCCACCATACTCACCTAACACCATATTTGCTAGCTTTTGCGTGTGCTTTTGTGTGAGTACCCGATACAATTGTTCTAACTCTCGGTTTTGTTGGATCACCCCAATCTTGTCATACCACGGTAAGGTTGCGGGGTAGTGTTCTTCCATTAACATACACCATATAGATATTGTCGTGCTAACATGTATAGCGACGAAGAGGATACGGAGGAGTACGCGGAGCACTCCGAGGAGGACACCTCCTCAAGCACCGCGGATGTGGAGGAACATGTGGAGCTCGACACCGACTATGGCTCCGAAAGCGTCACCGACATCTCCGACATCGAGGAGCTCGACAACGATCTTAGCTCCCCAAGCACCATCGACATGGACGACATGGTGGAGCACCACCTTGAGGACAACTTCGACGAGCCCTACATCGACAATGGCTCCTCAAGCACGGACAACATGGTGGAGCACAACCTTGAGGACGACATCGACGAGCTCTACATCGACAATGACTCACCACTCATGGACGACATGGTGGAGCAACACCACGACTACGACATCGACGACATGGTGGAGCAACACCACGAGTACGACATCGACGACTTGGTGGAGCAACGCCACGTCTACGACATCGGCACCATGGCGGAACCTCACCTAGTCTCCACAAGGAGCAACGACGATGCTCCCAAGTACCACCACTTGGCCATTGGAGCTACATATGAAGATGGAGGACCTCCACGATGGCACCATCATATGGATCATCAAGAGCGTCCTCATCATGATCGTCATCGACACGCGTCTACGAGCTCCACAAGGCGCCACCATGAGAGTGCTTATGCACAAGATCGTCGACTTCAAGTACACCATTTGGAGCATCAAGAGCGTCCCCATCATGAGCGTCATCGACACTCTTCTCCAAGCTCCACAAGGCGCCGCAAGCAACATGCCAAGTCGCATGAGCCATCATCTAGGCATGGCAAGGACCGTCATCGACATACGTCACCACATGAGCTTCGCCGCCACATGCCACTTCATGATCGCCATCGACCAACATCTTCCACGAGTCTTCGACGACACCACTCAAGCCATGGTGATGATGCACGAAGACGAGAGCCTCGACATGAAGGTGACAAACACCATGATAGAGTGCCTACCACTCCAAGGATAGCAAGTGCACATCGAGCATACCTTCCTCATAAGGCGACTTCCACCTCTTGTGCCACCACCACAATGGCCTCTACCTCGTCACGTGCCTATGGACTCCGATGCTACAAGTGCAAGCAACAAGGCCACCCTCCACGGGAATGTCCCAATCTCCTATGTGAGGTGTGCAAGGCCAAGGGTCATGTGGCATGGCAATGCACAACGCCAAGTGCCAAGACGCTCTACTTCGACAAGCTTCAAGCACAAGTCCCCAAGATGCCTATTGCGCCAACACTTCAAGATGAAGATCGCCAAGGTGAACTCAAGGACATTGAGCCGAGCCTAGCTCTCATCAACACTACGGCGCCACCGCTTGAGGATGACTTGGGAGGCGATGGAGTTGAGCATGGTGACCATGGGATTCTCCCTTCACCTATGGAGGCGCATGGAGTTGAGATGGTTGAGCATGGGAATTTCCCTTCAACCAAGGAGGCGCATGGAGATGAGAAAGTCGAGCCTACTCCCCTATGCTTCATTGATGAGTTGGTACCAATCCCATGTGAGCATGAGAGCCACTTAGCCCACTTGAGTGAGAGTGATAGTGAGTTGAGTGACTTCCACCCCATATGTGAGTTTGAGTGCTTCCGTTTGGAGGACATGAGTGATACACAAAGTGAGTTGAGAGAGGTAGATGATAGGTCCATGGAGGACATCGCATTTTCTAACACATTAACCTCTCCCTCGTTTGTATCTTCTTATGTTGCACTAGGTTCCACGGAGGACGAGTTCCCGCTCATGGAGATGATGTACATGGTGCATGAAGATGATGATATCTCACCATGCTTGCTCCAAGATGGACATGTCGACCACATGGATCCTCCTACTTCCACAACACCTACTTCACATGAGTCGGCCTACAAAGGTAATAACATAGGTGTTGATGATGCCATGATCCCACTAGTGGACATGATGACTTATGAGTGCATGCATGATCTTGATGATACATTTGCTACATCACATGCTACTTTCATTTTCCCATGCGATACTTTGCTTGATAACATTGTTGATCATGTGGAAGTGAATGCTTGTGATACCATGACCATGCCATGCTATGAGAGCTTCGATTTTTCCACCATTGCTTGCAATATGTCGACCACTTGCTCTTTACCATGTATTGCTTGCAATGATAATGACAAGGATGACATTAGCTTCCGCATGCTTTGCCCCAAATGTTTACACTCTTCCATGATCCTTGCATCCAAGATTGCGAACAATTGCTCTTTCTTATGCTTGGTATGCAAGAATGCTTATTTCATTGTCCACGAGATGGCCCCCATAGCCTTCTCACTTTTTGATGATCATGAGTTACCACATGCCATGAATGCACCTTCTTGCCATTTGCACTATCGCCATGCATTTCATAATATCTTGATTGACACTAATGGTGATGTGCACAAGACATGGAACATCATGATGGATGATGTGTTCCTCTACCATGCACACACGCTTTTTGTTTTCTCTTTTGTGTGTATAGGTACCCGAATGACAACTTCCACCGCTATGGAGCATGAGCTCATGAAACGCGCAATTGAGAGCTACCCCAACAAGGACCCAACCCGCGGGAATCACACCAAAGGGTATGTTCCCACAAGCCTTCGCCCTCATGTGTTTCCGACTTGCCTTGTCGAGTTTCCGGTTTGGTCCAACTCCTCGTCACCTCTTTTGCTTCTTATGCAACATATCTTGACACATCTTGTTGGCACAATGGTTGTTGTATGTCTTGATGTTATCATCATACACTCCAAGAATCTCAAGGACCATGTCATACATGTGAGAGACACCTTATGCATCTTGTGCCACATGTCACACAAAAAGTTGCTCTTCTTTGGATTTCTCATTTCATCTTTGGCAATTGCAATGGATTCTTTCACACTTGAGGACACTCATACTCGGCTCAAGCTAACCATACTCTCCCAAGTTCGAAGTCTCCATCGCTTGGCCATTGCACATAACAATTTTGCCCCAAATTTGGCCGCCGACACTTGCCTTTTGTTTGTTCCACTTGTTTGGGACAATGCTACACCACACATTTTTGACACCATACAACTCTTACATGCACAAATTTTTGCCCTTCCACATGTTGGATACACCCACACTCTTTTGGTTCCCATTTTTGCCCTTCGCAAGTGGTTTTTCTCCAAGTTCTTCTTCGACCGCGACTACCCAACTCTACATGGGACATCCGTCATGGACTACCTCTTCGATGAGGAGAAACAAGAGTCGAGGACGACTCTTCCCCAAGGGGGGGGAGATGATGTAGCCCCGGTCACCGACGTCGCTACACCAAGACCATCAAGTGCAGCCCCGCCTATCGTCGACGCTACACCATGGCCAAAGAGTCCCCCAAGTGGACCTTCAACCCTAACCCACGCTACACGCGTCAAGGTGAACTCCTTCCTCTCGATACTCGACCTCGTTGATACCTTGAATGGAGTGCTACCTCATGTCGGCATGTTATATGTCATTAGGTACAAGAGTCATCGAGGACCGGAGAGGAGGAACACCCATGGTGCAAGGAAGCGAGGGAAGGGAAGAGGAGCCATTCATCATGGTGCAAGGAAGAAGGAAGAAGAAGAAGAAGGAAGGAAGAATGAAGGAAGAAGGAAGGAAGAGGAAGAAGAGGCGGGAGGAAGAGGCCCAGCCGACCTGGTCCAGGACCCGGTCAGACCGGCCCTACGACCGGACGACCCGGTCCCAGGCCCGGTCAACCGGGCGCCCAACCGGGCGCAGCTCCATCGTACCGGAAGGAAACCGGAATCTTCGCAGATTCCCGGTTATGCGGCACGGCCGACTGACCTGACTGGACAGCCCGGTCACAGGCCCGGTCAAACCGGACCCATGACCGGACAGCCCGGTCACAGGCCCGGTCAGACCGGACACAAACCGGATCTGACGGGAATGCCCCACCAAACTGCCTTAACTTATCCATTTGCGTACCTGTTCGCCCTTGCTGGCCATGTATGCCTATATAAGGACCCTAGACCCCTCCTTTACCCCTTAGACAAGATGATAGCTTAAACATGAAGATGAGCTTTGTCTCCCTAGGGTTTCATCCCCTTTGTATCAAGGCAACCCATGTTGGATGATTGGATTTGGTGTGTGAGATTCTAGTGTTACCCACTCTCTCTCCCACTCCTAGATTCATCTCCCTCACCAATCTCTCCGCTCGGAATTCTACCGCGTGTCTCTTCCGGGTTGATTCTATTGGCGTGGTCCATCGAGCCACGGGGTAAGTATCGATTGTATCGGGTTGGTGTGCGTGCGTGAGTTCATCGTGTTCATCGTGTTCTTCGTGTTCTTCGCGCTCTCCCTCTCTCCCTCCTTTGGATTTCGGGTCAACCACAAGATCGGGCCACACACGGGGTCTTAGACCTCATCACTTGTACTAGAATCTCACTCAACAAGTTCAAAGTCAACAACTAAGGTGCCTTGATTACAGAGGGATGATACCCAAGGGAGACTAAGCTCAAAGGTAGGTTTGAGTTCAAAACAAGTCTAAAGAGCTAAAGGGGTGCTTGGGGTGCTTATATAGTCTTACAAGGCGTCACAGGCCGAAAAGGTAAGTTCGGGCCGAAAATATAACTTAAGTCGTGCAGGCCGGTCAGGGAGCCGGTCAGACTGGCTCGTGGACCGGGCAGGCCGGTTTCAGACCGGCTGTGGACTCGGCGGAGACCGGACGAGGCTCCAAGTCCCCGGATGGCGCCCGGATGTCACGAGCGCGAATCCCGATTCTGACCGGCGGTCCGGTCCGGGGAGGCCGGCCGAGCCGGGCTGTGGACCGGGTGATCCGGTCAGGGGGCCGGTCTGACCGGGTTCTGGACCGGCCGTCCGTCTTCTCTTCCTTGCGCTCTTCGGGCGACTTCCTGTCCAGCTCCATGTCCATCTTCGTGTCCATCTTCTTGTCCAGCTGCTCCTCTCCTCCCTTTAACCATGGCGTATCCTCCTCTTGGTGACCTTGATGCTCCTTGTACCTAATGACACATAACACGTCGGCATGAGGTAGCAATCCATCCAAAGGTGTACCAAGATCAAGGGTGGTGAGGAGCGAGTTCACCTCATCATGTAGCGCTTTGACTCGGGCTCGTGTCATCGGTCCACTTGGGGGACTTGTTGGTCTTGGTGTAGCGACGTCGGTGACCGGGGCTACATCATAACCCTACGCCGAACCCTAACCAGTAGATCAGGCACACCCTCGATCGTGTGATAATGGCTCGAGCTGCGGGTGTATGTGCCAAAGGGTCCCAATCTTGGTTCTCCATGTGTATATGTCCTAAACAAACCTAAAAGAATGAAAATGTACATTGGTGCACCCTGACTGGACAAATCTAGGGGGTAGACCCGTCGGGGCACACGTTCCGCTGTTTTGGGGGGAGGAGGGGGAGAACGACCGCCGGAACACCGGAACCCCACCAAATCTTGCATGTGGGCCTATGCTATGTGTCAAAGTGTGGTGCAAGGTGTAATTGTGCAAAAGTAGCTCCCCTAAACCCTAGACCCTAGCCCTAACCCGGCCTACGCCGAACCCTAACCAGTAGATCAGGCACACCCTCGCGATCGTGTGATAATGGCTCGAGCTGCGGGTGTATGTGCCAACGGGTCCCAATATTGGTTCACCATGTGTATATGTCCTAAACAAACCTAAAAGAATGAAAATGTACATTGGTGCACCCTCGCGCGGAGAAATCTAGGGGGTAGACCCGCCGGGGCACACGTTCCGCTGTTTTGGGGGAGGAGGGGGAGAACGACCGCCGGAACACCGGAACCCCACCAAATCTTGCATGTGGGCCTATGCTATGTGTCAAAGTGTGGTGCAAGGTGTAATGGTGCAAAAGTATCTCCCCTAAACCCTAAACCCTAGACCCTACCCCTAACCCTACGCCGAACCATAACCAGTAGATCAGGCACACCCTCGATCGTGTGATAATGGCTCGAGCTGCGGGTGTATGTGCCAAAGGGTCCCAATCTTGGTTCTCCATGTGTATATGTCCTAAAAAAACCTAAAACAATTAAAATGTACATTGGTGCACCCTCGCGCGGAGAAATCTAGGGGGGTAGACCCGCCGGGGCACACGTTCCGCTGTTTTGGGGTGAGGAGGGGGAGAACAACCGCCGGAACACCGGAACCCCACCAAATCTTGCATGTGGGCCTATGATATGTGTCAAAGTGTGATGCAAGGTGTAATTGTGCAAAAGTAGCTCCCCTAAACCCTAGACCCTAGCCCTAACCCTACGCCGAACCCTAACCAGTAGATCTGGCACACCCTCGATCGTGTGATAATGGCTCGAGCTGCGGGTGTATGTGCCAAAGGGTCCCAATCTTGGTTCTCCATGTGTATATGTCCTAAACAAACCTAAAAGAATGAAAAGGTACATTGGTGCACCCTCGCGCGGAGAAATCTAGGGGGTAGACCCGCCGGGGCACACGTTCCGCTGTTTTGGGGGGAGGAGGGGGGGAACGACCGCCGGAACACCGGAACCCCACCAAATCTTGCATGTGGGCCTATGATATGTGTCAAAGTGTGATGCAAGGTGTAATTGTGCAAAAGTAGCTCCCTTAAACCCTAGACCCTACCCCTAACCCTACGCTGAACCCTAACCAGTAGATCAGGCACACCCTCGATCGTGTGATAATGGCTCGAGCTGCGGGTGTATGTGCCAAAGGGTCCCAATCTTGGTTCTCCATGTATATATGTCCTAAACAAACCTAAAAGAATGAAAATGTACATTGGCGCACCCTCGCGTGGAGAAATCTAGGGGGTAGACCCGCCGGGGCACACGTTCCGCTGTTTTGGGGGAGGAGGGGGAGAACGACCGCCGGAACACCGGAACCCCACCAAATATTTCATGTGGGCCTATGATATGTGTTAAAGTGTGATTCAAGGTGTAATTGTGCAAAAGTAGCTACCCTAAACCCTAGACCCTAGCCCTAACCCTACGCCGAACCCTAACCAGTAGATCAGGCACACCCTCGATCGTGTGATAATGGCTCGAGCTGGGGGTGTATGTGCCAAAGGGTCCCAATCTTGGTTCTCCATGTGTATATGTCCTAAACAAACCTAAAAGAATGAAAATGTACATTGGTGCACCCTCGCGTGGAGAAATCTAGTGGGGTAGACCCGCCGGGGCACACGTTCCACTGTTTTGGGGGGAGGAGGGGGAGAACAACCGCCGGAACAACGGAACCCCCCCAAATCTTGCATGTGGGCCTATGATATGTGTCAAAGTGTGATGCAAGGTGTAATTGTGCAAAAGTAGCTCCCCTAAACCCTAGACCCTAGCCCTAACCCTACGCCGAACCCTAACCAATAGATCAGGCACACCCTCGATCGTGTGATAATGGCTCGAGCTGGGGATGTATGTGCCAAAGGGTTCCAATCTTGGTTCTCCATGTGTATATGTCCTAAACAAACCTAAAAGAATGAAAATGTACATTGGTGCACCCTCGCGCGGAGAAATCTAGTGGGGTAGACCCGCCGGGGCACACGTTCCGCTGTTTTGGGGGGAGGAGGGGGAGAACGACCGCCGGAACACCGGAACCCCACCAAATCTTGCATGTGGGCCTATGATATGTGTCAAAGTGTGATGCAAGGTGTAATTGTGCAAAAGTAGCTCCCTTAAACCCTAGACCCTACCCCTAACCCTACGCTGAACCCTAACCAGTAGATCAGGCACACCCTCGATCGTGTGATAATGGCTCGAGCTGCGGGTGTATGTGCCAAAGGGTCCCAATCTTGGTTCTCCATGTGTATATGTCCTAAACAAACCTAAAAGAATGAAAATGTACATTGGTGCACCCTCGCGCGGAGAAATCTAGTGGGGTAGACCCGCCGGGGCACACGTTCCGCTGTTTTGGGGGGAGGAGGGGGAGAACGACCGCCGGAACACCAGAACCCCACCAAATCTTGCATGTGGGCCTATGATATGTGTCAAAGTGTGATGAAAGGTGTAATTGTGCAAAAGTAGCTCCCCTAAACCCTAGACCCTAGCCCTAACCCTACGCCGAACCCTAACCAGTAGATCAGGCACACCCTCGATCGTGTGATAATGGCTCGAGCTGCGGGTGTATGTGCCAAAGGGTCCCAATCTTGGTTCTCCTTGTGTATATGTGATGAGGTCTAAGGCCCCGTGTGTGGCCCGATCTCGCGGATTGACTTCGAAACCAAGGGGGAAGATGGGAAAACGCGAGGAACACGAAGAACGCGATGAACACGAGGAACTCCGAGACTCACGCACACACACAACCCAATACACCCGATGCTTACCTCCGTGGCTCGATGGACCACGCCAATAGAATCTCCGAGGAAGAGACACGCGGTAGAATTCCCCGGGGAGAGATTGGAGTTGGAGAGGAAGAACTTGGTGAGGGAGAGAGAGTAGCTTGTACTAGAATCTCACTCAACAAGTTCAAAGTCAACAACTAAGGTGCCTTGATTACAGAGGGATGATACCCAAGGGAGACTAAGCTCAAAGGTAGGTTTGAGTTCAAAACAAGTCTAAAGAGCTAAAGGGGTGCTTGGGGTGCTTATATAGTCTTACAAGGCGTCACAGGCCGAAAAGGTAAGTTCGGGCCGAAAATATAACTTAAGTCGTGCAGCCGGTCGGGGGGGTGGCCGACCGGGCTCGTGGACCGGGCAGGCCGGTTTCAGACCGGGCTGTGACCGGCGTGAGACCTGACGAGGCTCCAAGTTCCCTGGATGGCGCCCGGATGTCACGAGCGCGAATCCCGGTTTCGACCGGCGGCCGGTCAGAGGCCGGTCAGACCGGGCTGTGGACCGGGTGATCCGGTCGAGGCCGGTCTGACTGGGTTCTGGACCGGCCGTCCGTCTTCTCTTCCTTGCGCTCTTCGGGCGACTTCCTGTCCAGCTCCATGTCCATCTTCGCGTCCCGCTGCTCCTCTCCTTCCTCTGACCATGGCGTATCCTCCTTTTGGTGACCTTGATGCTCCTTGTACCTAATGACACATAACACGTCGGCATGAGGTAGCAATCCATCCAAAGGTGTACCAAGATCAAGGGTGGTGAGGAGCGAGTTCACCTCATCATGGAGAGCCTTGACTCGGGCTCGTGTCATCGGTCCACTTGGGGGACTTGTTGGTCTTGGTGTGGAGGTGACCAAAGGCCACCCCGCATCATCTCCCCCCCCTTGGGAAAGAGTCGTCCTCGACTCTTGTTCCTCTTCATCTTCATGATATGGCGACAAGTCCGCAACGTTGAAGGTGTTGCTCACCAAGTACTTGGAGGTGGGGATGTCGATGACGTAAGCGTTGTTGTTGATGCGTTTGAGGACCTTGAAGGGGCCATCTCCTCTTGGCTTGAGCTTGGAGTTGCGCTCACGAGGGAACCGTTCCTTCCGGAGGTGGATCCAAACAAGGTCGCCTTCTTGAAATATCCTTTCCTTCTTCTTGGCGTTGAGGCGGGTGGCTTGACGAAGCACATGTTCTTGTATGGTTGCCCTTGTCTCTTCATGTAGTTTCTTCACGTCGGCGGCGCGCTTGGCGAAGTCCATGTTCGTCCGCTCATGAAGGGGAAGTGGTAGTATGTCGAGTGCCGTGAGCGGCTCAAACCCGTAGACGACCATGAAGGGACTCCTTGATGTAGTCGAGTGCTTGGCGCGGTTGTAGGCGAACTCCGCGTGTGGTATGCATTCCTCCCATGACTTCAAGTTTTTCTTCACGAGGATGCGTAGGAGGGTGGAGAGGCTTCGATTGACCACTTCCGTTTGGCCGTCCGTTTGCGGGTGCGAGGATGATGAGAATAAGAGCTTCACTCCAAACTTTGCCATGAGCGTCTTCCAAAGATAACTCATGAACTTGACGTCTCGGTCCGACACAATGCTTTGCGGTACTCCATGTAGGCGAACGATTTCCCTGAAAAACTATGAAGCAATGTGTGAAGCATCGTCGCTCTTATGGCAAGGTATGAAATGAGCCATCTTAGAGAATCTATCCACTACCACGAATATAGAATCATGACCATGCTTAGTGCGAGGCAATCCTAGAACAAAATCCATGCTAATATCGGTCCATGGTGCATATGGAATAGGCAATGGGGTATAAAGACCATAGGGATTGGAGGTAGACTTAGCTTGTAAGCATGTGGTGCACCGGCGGCAAAGGCGTTCGACGTCGCGGTACATTCTTGGCCAATAGTAGTGGGTTGAGAGCATGGCATATGTCTTCTCTCGACCAAAGTGACCCATAAGACCTCCTCCGTGTGACTCTTGCAAAAGCAATTTTCGAAGCGAAGACTCGGGAATGCAAATCTTGTTGGCTTTGAACAAATAGCCATCATGCAAATAGAAATCATCCACTCCTCGGTCAACGGAGCACTTCTCAAAAATGGGAGCAAAGAAAGAATCGGAAGGATAGAGTTCTTTGATCTCTTCAAGTCCCAAAACATGAAAATCCAAACGAGTTAGCAAAAGGGTGTTTTTGCGGGAAAGAGCATCCGCCACAACATTGTCCTTGCCCTTCTTGTATTTGATCACATATGGGAAGGACTCAATGAACTCGACCCATTTTGCATGTCGTTTGTTCAAGTTGTGTTGGCTTTTCAAATATTTCAAGGACTCATGGTCGGAATGAATGATAAACTCTTTTGGCCAAAGATAGTGTTGCCAAACTTCAAGAACACGAACCAAAGCGTAGAGCTCCTTGTCATATATAGGATAGTTGAGGCGTGCGCCATCCAACTTCTCACTATAGTATGCCACGGGTTTGCCCTCTTGCATAAGAACACCACCAATACCAAGCCCACTTGCATCACACTCAATCTCAAAAGTTTTGGCAAAATTTGGAAGAACAAGAAGTGGAGTGATGAGGTCTAAGACCCCGTGTGTGGCCCGATCTCGCGGTTGACCCGAAATCCAGAGGGGAAGGAGAGGGAGAGCGTGAAGAACACGATGAACACGAAGAACACGAGGAACTCACGCACGCACACCTACCCGATACAACCGAGACTTACCCCCGTGGCTCGATGGACCACGCCGATAGAATCTCCTACGGAAGAGACCGCGGTAGAATTCCGAGGAGAGAGACTGGTGTTGGAGAAGGAGATCGGAGAGAGAGAGAGAGTGCTCGCACTAGAATCTCACTCACAGATCTAGATCAACAACAAGGGTTGCCTTGATTACAGAGGGATGAAACCCTAGGGAGACAAAGCTCATATCCATGTTTAAGCTATCATCTTGTCTCTCGAGGTAAGGGGGCGACCTGGGGGCTTATATAGGCATACAAGGCAGCATGGGTCGAAAAGGTACAAGTTGGTGGGTCAAACCCGACGAATCCGGTCACAGGGCCGGTCGGACCGGGCCTGTGACCGGCCCATCCGGTCCACAACCGGATCCTGGACCGGGCGGTGACCGGGCGAGGCTTCGGGAGCCCCGGGATGGCGTCCGGATGGCACCGGTCGTCGTTCCGGTCGAAAACCGGCCGGGCCGGTCAGGGGGCCGGTCAACCGGGCCTGTGACCGGGTGGGCCGGTCAGGGGGCCGGTCAACCGGGCCTGTGACCGGCCGGCCTCCCTCCTCCCACTTCTTCTTCCTCTTCCTTCCTTCTTCCTTCATTCTTCCTTCCTTCTTCTTCTTCTTCCTTCTTCCTTGTACCATGATGAATGGCTCCTCTTCCCTTCCCTCGCTTCCTTGCACCATGGGTGTTCCTCCTCTCCGGTCCTCGATGACTCTTGTACCTAATGACATATAACATGCCGACATGAGGTAGCATTCCATTCAAGGTATCTACGAGGTCGAGTATCGAGAGGAAGGAGTTCACCTTGACGCGTGTAGCGTGGGTTAGGGTTGAAGGTCCACTTGGGGGACTCTTTGGCCATGGTGTAGCGTCGACGATAGGCGGGGCTGCACTTGATGGTCTTGGTGTAGCGACGTCGGTGACCGGGGCTACATCATCTCCCCCCCCTTGGGGAAGAGTCGTCCTCGACTCTTGTTTCTCCTCATCGAAGAGGTAGTCCATGACGGTTGTCCCATGTAGAGTTGGGTAGTCTCGGTCGAAGAAGAACTTGGGGAAAAACCACTTGCGAAGGGAAAGCTCCAAGAGGCATTTGGCAAAAATGGGAACCAAAAGAGTGTGGGTGTATCCAACATGTGGAAGGGCAAAAATTTGTGCATGTAAAAGTTGTATGGTGTCAAAAATGTGTGGTGTGGCCTTGTCCCAAACAAATGGAACAAACAAAAGGCAAGTATCGGCGTCAAAATTTGGGGCCAAATTGTTATGTGCAATGGCAAAACGATGGATACTTCGAGCTTGGGAGAGTGTGGTTGGCGTGAGCCGAGTATGCCTCCTCAAGTGTGAAAGAATCCATTGCAAATGCCAAAGATGAAATGAAAAATCCAAAGAAGGGCAACTTTTTGTGTGACATGTGGCACAAGATGCATAAGGTATCTCTCACATGTATGACATGGTCCTTGAGAATCTCGGAGTGTATGATGAAAGCATCAAGACATACAACAATCATTATGCCAACAAGGTGTGTCAAGATATGTTGCAAAAGAGGCAAAAGAGGCGACGAGGAGTTGGACCAAACCGGAAACTCGACAAGGCAAGTCGGAAACACATGAGGGCGAAGGCTTGTGGGAACATACCCTTTGGTGTGATTCCCGCGGGTTAGGTCCTTGTTGGGGTAGCTCTCAATTGCGCGTTTCGTGAGCTCATGCTCCGTAGCGGTGGAGGTTAAAGGTCGGTTACCTACACATGGAATGAGCAAAACAAAGAGCGTATGTGCATGGTAGAGGAACACATCATCCATCATGATGTTCCATGTCTCGTGCACATCACCATTAGTGTCAATCAAGATATTATAAAATGCATGGCGATAGTGCAAATGGCAAGAAGGTGCATTCATGGCATGTGGCAACTCATGATCATCAAAAATAGAGAAGGCTATGGGGGCCATCTCGTGGACAATGAAATAAGCATGTTTGCATACCAAGCATAAGAAAGGGGAATTGTTCACAATCTTGGATGCAATGATCATGGAGTAGTGCAAACATTTGGGGCAAAGCATGCGGAAGCTAATGTCATCATTGTCATTATCATTGCAAGCAATACATGGTAAAGAGCAAGTGGTCGACATATTGCAAGCAATGTTGGAAAAATTGAAGCTCTCATAGCATGGCATGGTCATGGTATCACAAGCACTCAATTCCACATGATCAATAATGTTATCAAGCAAAGCATCACATGGGAAAGTGAAAGTAGCATGTGACGTAGCAAATGGGTCATCAAGATCATGCATGCATTCATGAGTCATCATGTCCACTAGTGGGATCATGGCATCATCAACACCTATGTTGTTACCTTTGTAGGCCGACTCATTTGAGGTAGGTGTTGTGGAAGTAGGAGGATCCATGTGGTCGACATGTCCATCTTGGAGCAAGCATGGTGAGATATCATCATCTTCATGCACCATGTACATCGTCTCCATGAGCGGGAACTCGTCCTCCGTGGAACCTAGTGCAACATAAGAAGACACAAACGAGGGAGAGGTTAATGTGTTAGCAAAAGCGATGTCCTCCATGGATCTATCATCTACCTCTCTCAACTCACTTTGTGTATCACTCATGTCCTCCAAATGGAAGCACTCAAACTCGCATATGGGGTGGAAGTCACTCAACTCACTATCACTCTCACTCAAGTGGGCTAAGTGGCTCTCATCCTCACATGGGATTGGTACCAACTCATCAATGAAGCATAGGGGAGTAGGCTCGACTTTCTCATCTCCATGCGCCTCCTTGGTTGAAGGGAAATTCCCATGCTCAACCATCTCAACTCCATGCGCCTCCATAGGTGAAGGGAGAATCCCATGGTCACCATGCTCAACTCCATGCGCCTCCATAGGTGAAGGGAGAATCCCACGGTCACCATGCTCAACTCCATCGCCTCCCAAGTCATCCTCAAGCGGTGGTGTCGTGGTGTAGTAGAGAGCTAGGCTCGGATCCACATCAACCTTGAGTTGACCTTGGCGATCTTCATCTTGAAGTGTGGGCGCGATAGGCGTCTTGGAGACTTGTGCATTGAGCTCATCGAAGTAGAGCTTCTTGGCGCTTGGCGTTGTGCATTGCCATGCCACGTGACCCTTGGCCTTGCACACCTCACATAGGAGATTGGGACATTCCCGTGGAGGGTGGCCTTGTTGCTTGCACTTGTAGCATCGGAGTCCATAGGCACGTGACGAGGTAGAGGCCATTGTGGTGGTGGCACAAGAGGTGGAAGTCACCTTATGAGGAAGGTATGCTCGAGGTGCACTTGTCATCCTTGGAGTGGTGGGCACTCTATCATGGTGTTTGTCGCCTTCATGTCGAGGCTCTCGTCTTCGTGCATCATCACCATGGCTTGAGTGGTGTCGTCGAAGACTCGTGGAAGATGTTGGTCGATGGCGATCATGAAGTGGCTTGTGGCGGCAAAGCTCATGTGGTGACATATGTCGATGACGGTCCTTGCCATGCCTAGATGATGGCTCATGCGACTTGGCATGTTGCTTGCGGTGCCTTGTGGAGCTTGGAGAAGAGTGTCGATGACGCTCATGATGGGGACGCTCTTGATGCTCCATATGGTGTACTTGAAGTCGACGATCTTGTGCATAAGCACTCTCATGGTGGCGCCTTGTGGAGCTCGAAGAAGTGTGTCGATGACGCTCATTATGTGGACGCTCTTGATGATCCATATGATGGTGCCATCGTGGAGGTCCTCCATCTTCATATGTAGCTCCAATGACCAAGTGGTGGTACTTGGGAGCATCGTCGTTGCTCCTTGTGGAGACTAGGTGAGGTTCCGCCATGGTGTCGATGTCGTAGGCGTGGCGTTGCTCCACCAAGTCGTCGATGTCGTACTCGTGGTGTTGCTCCGCCATGTCGTCGATGTCGTAGTCGTGGCGTTGCTCCACCATGTCGTCCATGCTTGATGAGCCATTGTCGATGTAGAGCTCGTCGATGTCCTCCTCAAGGTGGTGCTCCACCATGTCGTCGATGCTTGAGGAGCCATTGTCGATGTAGAGCTCCTCAATGTCGGTCATGTTGGCGATGCTCGCGGAGCCATAGTCGGTGTCGAGCTCCACATGTTCCTCCACATCCGCGGTGCTTGAAGAGGTATCCTCCTCGAAGTTCTCCATGTACTCCTCCGTATCCTCATCTTCGCTATCCATGTTAGCACGATGGTATGTATATGGTGTATGTTAGTGGAAGAACACTACCTCGCAATCTTACCGTGGTATGATAGGATCTGGGCGATCCAACAAGCCGAGGTCAAAGTCAATTGTATCGGGCACTCACACAAAAACACACGCAAAAGCTAGCAAATATGGTGTTAGGTGAGTGTGGTGGAAAGCCAAAAGACGAAATCTGAAATCAAGTATGTTGTCAAGAGTGGGTGAAGTCCAAAAATTCAAATGTCAAAGCGATGATCACTATAAACACGGAAAAGATGTGGAACGCACACACGAGATGAACGGGGTTAGTGCGACCAAGGAATGAGCGGAAAAGTGTAAGAAGCCCTTAAGCAAGGGTGCTCGATGTCACACTAACACAAGAAGAGATCAAAGCTTTGGTTGCAACGGAGAGACAACAAGATTTACACGTGGCCTCTCTTCTCTTATCTCTCTTTTGCTTAAAAGCTTTTTCTCTTTTGTACTTGGTGGCACTTGCACTCTTTTGTATCTATGGTGGCACTTTCACACTTTTGTATGTATGGGTGTATGGTGCTACTTGCACTCTTTTTGTGCTTTTCTTTCTTTTTCACGCTCTATGTTAGCGTTAGCTCGCTTTTGCTATCTTGCCACACGAGTGTTTGCTTGGATGCTTTACTCAACACAACACACACACCTCACAATGCGGGGCCACGTGCAATGTCTCGCAACACTCAATAAGCAATGCTCAATAGGATAGATCGCAAAAGTAGAGGGGTTACAAGGTGGGGAGCAAGTTATACCTAGATGAAAATGTTAGGCGGTGTCGGAACACACAACTTGCGATGATGGCGGTGGTGTCAAGAGTACGTTTGCAAGTTCGGGGTGCCGAGGATGTCGTCGCTTGCTTCGGAGCTGCGGGTTAGTTTCACAAACAAGGCACTCAAACCGGAACAAGCAAACACAAGTTAGGAGAAAAGTCGGGTCAAAGTAGCATGGCGTCGATGGCGGTGGTATGCCGGTGGTGATATCGGTGAGCTAGCGGTGGCGGCGGTGGTGGTGGGGTAGCGGCGATGTTTGCCGGTGGTATGCCGATGGCGGTATCGGTGAGCTCGTGGTGGCGGCGGTGGTGGTGGTGGTGCCGCGGCGGTGTTTACCGATGGTTTGGGGGGTGGCGGTGTTTGCCGGTGAAGAAGGGGGGTGGCGGTGCTTGCCGATGATTAAGGGGGGTGGCGGTGCTTGCCGGTGGTGGAGAGGAGTGGTGGTGGTCGGAGGTGGTGGGGCGGAAATGGTGGTGGTGGCCGGCTTGGGAGAGGATGAGCGGTAGTGGAGGGTGGAGCCTCCACCCGGAGGTACCGCTCGTGCACGGGTGGAGCCTCCACCCGGAGGTACCGCTCGTGCACGGGTGGAGCCTCCACCCGGAGGTACCGCTCACACCTTCTTCTTCCCTGGGAGCTCACGCGAGGCCAGCTTTCTCTCTCCTGTTCTTCCCCAAATCCAAATCCAATTGACCCAAACTCGAAAATCGAAGGAATTTGTGGATAGAAAGTGGGGGAATTAGTAGATCAACACTAGAGACACCAAATCCATGGACCAAAACCACTCAAAACGCAACCAAATCACAGATCGGTCAAAAGGCAATTTAGGGCTATTTTTTGGGGATTTTTTGGGAAATTTTTCAGAGATGAAATTGGGTGGGTGGGGGGTCAAATTCGCGGAAACCAAAGGCTGCTGATACCATATGATGAGGTCTAAGACCCCGTGTGTGGCCCGATCTCGCGGTTGACCCGAAATCCAGAGGGGAAGGAGAGGGAGAGCGTGAAGAACACGATGAACACGAAGAACACGAGGAACTCACGCACGCACACCTACCCGATACAACCGAGACTTACCCCCGTGGCTCGATGGACCACGCCGATAGAATCTCCTACGGAAGAGACCGCGGTAGAATTCCGAGGAGAGAGACCGGTGTTGGAGAAGGAGATCGGAGAGAGAGAGAGAGTGCTCGCACTAGAATCTCACTCACAGATCTAGATCAACAACAAGGGTTGCCTTGATTACAGAGGGATGAAACCCTAGGGAGACAAAGCTCATATCCATGTTTAAGCTATCATCTTGTCTCTCGAGGTAAGGGGGCGACCTGGGGGCTTATATAGGCATACAAGGCAGCATGGGTCGAAAAGGTACAAGTTGGTGGGTCAAACCCGACGAATCCGGTCACAGGGCCGGTCGGACCGGGCCTGTGACCGGCCCATCCGGTCCACAACCGGATCCTGGACCGGGCGGTGACCGGGCGAGGCTTCGGGAGCCCCGGGATGGCGTCCGGATGGCACCGGTCGTCGTTCCGGTCGAAAACCGGCCGGGCCGGTCAGGGGGCCGGTCAACCGGGCCTGTGACCGGGTGGGCCGGTCAGGGGGCCGGTCAACCGGGCCTGTGACCGGCCGGCCTCCCTCCTCCCACTTCTTCTTCCTCTTCCTTCCTTCTTCCTTCATTCTTCCTTCCTTCTTCTTCTTCTTCCTTCTTCCTTGCACCATGATGAATGGCTCCTCTTCCCTTCCCTCGCTTCCTTGCACCATGGGTGTTCCTCCTCTCCGGTCCTCGATGACTCTTGTACCTAATGACATATAACATGCCGACATGAGGTAGCATTCCATTCAAGGTATCTACGAGGTCGAGTATCGAGAGGAAGGAGTTCACCTTGACGCGTGTAGCGTGGGTTAGGGTTGAAGGTCCACTTGGGGGACTCTTTGGCCATGGTGTAGCGTCGACGATAGGCGGGGCTGCACTTGATGGTCTTGGTGTAGCGACGTCGGTGACCGGGGCTACATCATGGAGCTTCGGTAAGGCGTTTCTTCAACTCATCAAAAGCATTTTGTTGGGCCTTGCCCCAAACAAACGGAACATTCTTCTTAGTAAGCTCATTCAAAGGGCAAGCAATGGTGCTAAAGTCTTTCACAAAGCGGCGGTAAAACCCGGCAAGTCCATGGAAGCTTCGGACTTGGCCAACATTTGTAGGGGTAGGCCAATTATGGATGGCCTCCACCTTTGAAGAATCAACTTCAATCCCATTAGCGGAAACCACAAAACCAAGAAAAACCAATTTGTTTTGAGCAAATGTGCACTTGGGGAGGTTAGCATAAAGCTTTTCATGGCGCAAGATGCACAAGACTTCTCTCACATGTTGCACATGGTCCTCGAGGTTTTTGCTATAAATAAGAATATCATCGAAGTAGACAACCACGCTCTTGCCAATGAGAGGACGCAAGATGTGATTCATGAGGCGCATGAAAGTAGATGGTGCATTGGAAAGACCGAAAGGCATAACGAGCCATTCATAGAGACCAAGTTTGGTCTTGAATGCCGTTTTCCATTCATCACCAATAGCCATGCGGATTTGATGGTAACCACTACGCAAATCGACTTTAGAGAAAATCGTGGCACCACTAAGTTCATCTAGCATGTCATCTAAACGCGGAATGGGATGGCGGTAACGGACGGTAATGGCATTGATGGGGCGACAATCCATACACATCCGTTGCGTCTCATCCGGTTTAGGCACAAGGATCACGGGAACCGCACAAGGGCTAAGGCTTTCTCGGACGTACCCTTTGGTGAGGAGATCTTGAATTTGGCGGTTGATCTCCTTTGTCTCTTCGGGGTTGGTGCGGTAGGCGGCACGGTTTGGAAGCGGAGCGCCGGGTATGAGGTCGATGCGGTGTTCTATGCCACGGAGTGGTGGTAGTCCATGAGGGAGCTCGTCGGGGAAGACGTCTCAAAATTCCTGCAAAAGAGACAACAAAGACGGAGGAATGTTGGTTAAGTCGTTAGTCTCCGACGCGGGTCCCTTGCATATGAGCACATAGTGCAATATGGTGGATGGGTTCTCTTGGAGCTCTCTCCACTCACTCTTGGTGGCTAGAAGGACACTCTTGGGCTCACTCATGTATGGCTTGTGGCGCTCACTCTCTTTGTGGTGGGTCGCTCCCTCTCCTCTCATCTCACTATGGTGGGTGCGGAGTTGTGCCCTCGCTAAAGCCTTCGCATTATCCGCGATGATTTGGCTAGGAGTCATCGGGCGCAACTCGAACTTCTTGTCGTTGACCTTGAAGGT
Source organism: Lolium perenne (assembly GCF_019359855.2). Taxonomy (NCBI): domain Eukaryota; kingdom Viridiplantae; phylum Streptophyta; class Magnoliopsida; order Poales; family Poaceae; genus Lolium; species Lolium perenne. The sequence goes on from NC_067245.2 coordinate 135,130,166, forward strand.
GTATGTGTTGGAGAGTCCATCATGTATAGCCTTCTTGTCATATTGCCAAGGGCGGCCAAGCAACATGTGGCACACCGTCATGGGTACCACGTCACACTCGATGGTGTCCTCATAAGGGCCGATCTTGAAGTTGACGGTGACGGTATGTTGTATCTTGACGTTGCCCTTGTCACTCAACCATTGGATATGGTAGGGGTGAGGATGCTTGCGGAGAGTAAGGTGGAGCTTCTCACACAACTCGGTGCTTGCAAGGTTATGGCAACTTCCACCATCTATGATGACCTTGATCGACTTGCCACCAATTCCGGCACGGGTTTGGAAGATGTTGCACCGTTGTTCTTCCATATCATGAGGTTGTGTGGTTAGCACCCTTGTGACCACAAGTGAGGGACTTGGGTCATGCTCACATAAGAGAGGATCTTCTCCACTTCCTTGCTCATAAGCTTCTTCACTTTCCACGGCGGCTTGCACAAGGGCTTCATATTCATCCTCATCAAGAGTCTCGATGTCACCATTCTCCATAGTGATCATGACCTTGGTGTTCTTGCACTCAAACGATTTGTGACCTTGGGTGCCACACTTGAAGCAAGTGACACTAGAGGGTCCCGTGGATGCCTTAGAGGAGGCGGTGGAGGAGACCGTTTGCTTCATGCGACTTTGGATAGTCGGCTTCTTGGAAGGTGTAGAGGATGCGTCGGCCTTGGCACTTGTAGCATAAGGAGTTGATGTAGTAGGAGGAGTCGATGTAGCGAGCTTGGAGGAGAAATAGGACTTGGCCTTGGAGTACTTGATGTCCTCAATCACTTGGCGCTCGGCCTTCGATGCTTGGTGGACTAACTCAACCATGTTGGAGTAGGGTTGGAACTCGACAATCCTCTTGATAGGATAAGTAAGGCCATTGAAGAAACGAGCAATGGTTTGTTCCTCGGACTCTTGGATGTTGGCTCGCATCATAGTGAGCTCCATCTCCTTGTAGAACTCCTCAACGGTCTTGGTGCCTTGCTTCAACTTTTGGAGCTTGTTGAAGAGGTCGGTCATGTAGTGTGCGGGGACAAAGCGAGCATGCATCTCCTTCTTCATATCTTCCCAAGTGTCAATAGGAGGTTCACCCTTTTCTTCTCGAAGAGTGAGGACTTGCTCCCACCAAGTGTTGGCATAGTCTTCAAACTCGAGTGATGCCATAGCCACTTTCTTGGCACCGGAGTAGTTGTGGATGCGGAAGATCTTGTCCACCTTGAGTGCCCATGAGAGGTAGGCCTCGGCATCTTCTTCTCCCTTGAACTTTGGCATGGTGAACTTGAGTCTTCCAAACATGTTCTCTTCATCCTCCAAGGTTCTTCTACGAGGAGGGGCGCCGTCATCTCTAGCGGCTAGAGGTGGAATAGGAGGTCTTCTACGGCCAACCATAGCATTGGGTTGGCGTTGGAGTTGAACACTTGCTTCACTTGGTTCACGGTGAGGATGTGGTTGAAGATCTTGTCGCGGTTGAGGACGATGCTCAAGGTTGGGTCTCTCATCTTGATCATGGTGAGGCTCTCCTCGTCCACGTTGGTCATGGCGAGGGTGGCGACGAAGATCTCGCCGAGGTGGATCTTGAGGATCTTGGTGAAGGACTTGTTCTTGTGGAGGACGCTCATGTGGACGAGCATGGCGATGTATTTCTCCACGCCTAGAGTTGGAGCGGGAGTCTTCATGACGAGCATGTGAGCGATGCGGTCGATGATGGTCTTCACGCCTTGAGGAAGAGCTTGGGGACGAAAGGCCACCATGAGAGTAATGGTCTTCATGCCTTGAGGAAGAGCTTGATGAAGAGGAAGTAGAGCGGTGTCGACGATGGCGACCCAAGTTGGTGATGGCGCGCTCGAGGCTATCCATGCGCCGCTCCATGTTGGCATCATTGGCCGCCATTTGGCCATTCAAGTTGTCCGTAGCTTCACGAAGAAGGGCCAAGTCGTGGTTCACGGTGGAGAAGTTGTGAGCCACTTCATCGTATTGCTCATCGATGCGCGTCTCGAAGAGGGAGAGTTGCTCCTTGAACTCTTGTCGTTGCGTCCATAGGTTGTGTTGAGTAGCCAACCTCTCGGTGTTGCGGAGGATCTCTTCATCCCTATTGGTATCTCCGTTCCTATCCATGATGGAAAGACAAGAACTATGTTGTGTATGTTAGTGGAAGGAGACTACCTCGCACTCTTACCAAGGTAAGATAGTATTGAGGCAATCCACCAAACCGAAAGCAAGATCAAGTGTATCGGGAACACACGCAAAACCACACGCAAAAGCTAGCAAATATGGTGTTAGGCGAGTGTTGTGGAAAGCCAAAAGACAAATCCAAGATCGAGTATGTTGTCAAAAGTGGGTGAGGTCCAAAAATCCAAATGTCAATGTGAAGATCACTATAAACACGGAAAAAGATGTGGAACACACACACGAGATAAGCGGGGTTAGTGCAACCAAAAGTGAGCGGAAAAGTGTATGTATAAGTGCTCGGTGTCACACTAACACAAGGAGAGCCAAAGCTTTGGTTGCAAAGGAAGAGACAACAAGATTCACACGTGGCCTCTCTTCTCCTATCTCTCTTTGCTTAGAAGCTTTTTCTCTTTTGTATATGGCGGCACTTGCACTCGTTTGTATCTTTGGTGGCACGTGGACACTTTGTATGTATGGGTGTATGGATGTATGGTGCTACTCGCACTCTTTTTGTGTTTTTGGGGCTTTTTGACGCACTATGTTAGCGTTAGCCTCGCTTTTGCTATCATGTCACACGAGTGTTTGCTTGGGTGCCTTACTCAACGCGACACACACACCTCACAATGCGGGGCCACGTGCAATGTCTCGCAACACTCGACAAGCAATGCTCGATGGGATAGATCGCAAAAGGAAGAGGGGTTACAAGGTGACCTGCAAGTTATACCTGCGATGATGGTGGTGGTGGTGGTGGTGGTGGTGGTGGAGATCGCCGGAAGACGAGGTCGAAGGAGTGGCGTTGCGTCGCCCGGTCGGAGGCCCGGTTGGACCGGGTTCTGGACCGGCTTGCCCGGTTCGCCGCCCGGTTGACCGGGTGCTGGGCCGGCTCGGCCGGTCGTGGGCCCGGTTGACCGGCTGCTCAACCGGATTTCGCGGGATGAAGCTTTCTCTCTCCTGTTCTTCACGAAAACCAAGCCAAATCGACCAAATCGAAGGGAAACGATGGAATTGGAGGCTAAAAGTTGGGGAAATAGTAGATCAAGCACAACAACACCAGATCCACGGACCAAAACCACTCAAAACGCAACCAAATCACAGATCGGTCAAGAGGCAATATAGGGCTATTTTTTGGAAAATTTTCTAGGAACGAAATCGGGTGGGTGGGAGGTCAAATCCGCGGTAACCAAGAGCTGCTGATACCATATGATGAGGTCTAAGACCCCGTGTGTGGCCCGATCTCGCGGATTGACTTCGAAACCAAGGGGGAAGATGGGAAAACGCGAGGAACACGAAGAACGCGATGAACACGAGGAACTCCGAGACTCACGCACACACACAACCCAATACACCCGATGCTTACCTCCGTGGCTCGATGGACCACGCCAATAGAATCTCCGAGGAAGAGACACGCGGTAGAATTCCCCGGGGAGAGATTGGAGTTGGAGAGGAAGAACTTGGTGAGGGAGAGAGAGTAGCTTGTACTAGAATCTCACTCAACAAGTTCAAAGTCAACAACTAAGGTGCCTTGATTACAGAGGGATGATACCCAAGGGAGACTAAGCTCAAAGGTAGGTTTGAGTTCAAAACAAGTCTAAAGAGCTAAAGGGGTGCTTAGGGTGCTTATATAGTCTTACAAGGCGTCACAGGCCGAAAAGGTAAGTTCGGGCCAAAAATATAACTTAAGTCGTGCAGGCCGGTCAGGGGGCCGGTCGGACGGGCTCGTGGACCGGGCAGGCCGGTTTCAGACCGGGCCGTGGACCGAAGCGGAGACCGGACGAGGCTCCAAGTTCCCTGGATGGCGCCCGGATGTCACGAGCGCGAATCCCGGTTTCTGACCGGGCGGCCCGGTCAGGAGGCCGGTCAGACCGGGCTGTGGACCGGGTGATCCGGTCAGGAGGCCGGTCTGACCGGGTTCTGGACCGGCCGTCCGTCTTCTCTTCCTTGCGCTCTTCGGGCGACTTCCTGTCCAGCTCCATGTCCATCTTCGCGTCCCGCTGCTCCTCTCCTTCCTCTGACCATGGCGTATCCTCCTCTTGGTGACCTTGATGCTCCTTGTACCTAATGACACATAACACGTCGGCATGAGGTAGCAATCCATCCAAAGGTGTACCAAGATCAAGGGTGGTGAGGAGCGAGTTCACCTCATCATGGAGAGCCTTGACTCGGGCTCGTGTCATCGGTCCACTTGGGGGACTTGTTGGTCTTGGTGTGGAGGTGACCGAAGGCCACCCCGCATCAATATGTCCTAAAAAAACCTAAAAGAATGAAAATGCACATTGGTACACCCTCGCGCGGTGAAATCTAGGGGGGTAGACCCGTCGGGGAACACGTTCCGCTGTTTTGGGGGGAGGAGGGGGAGAACGACCGCCGGAACACCGGAACCCCACCAAATCTTGCATGTGGGCCTATGCTATGTGTCAACGTGTGGTGCAAGGTTTAATTGTGCAAAAGTAGCTCCCCTAAACCCTAGATCCTAGCCCTAACCCTACGCCGAACCCTAACCAGTAGATCAGGCACACCCTCGATCGTGTGATAATGGCTCGAGCTGCGGGTGTATGTGCCAAAAGGTCCCAATCTTGGTTCTCCATGTGTATATGTCCTAAACAAACCTAAAAGAATGAAAATGTACATTGGTGCACCCTCGCGCGGACAAATCTAGGGGGTAGACCCGCCGGGGCACACGTTCCGCTGTTTTGGGGGGAGGAGGGGGAGAACGACCGCCGGAACACCGGAACCCCACCAAATCTTTCATGTAGGCCTATGCTATGTGTCAAAGTGTGGTGCAAGGTGTAATTGTGCAAAAGTAGCTCCCCTAAACCCTAGACCCTATCCCTAACCCGGCCTACGCCGAACCCTAACCAGTAGATCAGGCACACCCTCGCGATCGTGTGATAATGGCTCGAGCAGCGGGTGTATGTGCCAACGGGTCCCAATATTGGTTCTCCATGTGTATATGTCCTAAACGAACCTAAAAGAATGAAAATGTACATTGGTGCACCCTCGCGCGGAGAAATCTAGGGGGGTAGACCCGCCGGGGCACACGTTCCGCTGTTTTGGGGGGAGGAGGGGGAGAATGACCGCCGAAACACTGGAACCCCACCAAATCTTGCATGTGGGCCTATGCTATGTGTCAAAGTGTGGTGCAAGGTGTAATGGTGCAAAAGTAGCTCCCCTAAACCCTAGACCCTACCTGATGTAGCCCCGGTCACCGACGTTGCTACACCAAGACCAACAAGTCCCCCAAGTGGACCGATGACACGAGCCCGAGTCAAAGCTCTTCATGATGAGGTGAACTCGCTCCTCACCACCCTTGATCTTGGTACCCCTTTGGATGGATTGCTACCTCATGCCGACGTGCTATGTGTCATTAGGTACAAGGCGCGTCAAGACCACGGAGAGGAGGAGACGCCAAGGTCAAGGGAAGGAGAGAAGCAACTGGACATGGAGATGATCATGAAGCCGAAGCCGACGTCGCACGAAGCGCTCCAAGGAAGAGACGGACGCTGGCCGGTCCAGGACCCGGTCAGACCGGACCTACAACCGGACGCCCGGTCATAGGCCCGATCGACCGGCGCAAACCGGGCCAGCTCCTCGTCTTTGGGACGACGACCGGACCAGGACCGGAAACTTGCGATTTCCGGTTTGCGCCGGCCGACCGGACCCATGACCGGACGGCCCGGTCCACAGTTCCCGGTCAGACCGGCCCCAAACCGGACAGCCCGGTCCCAGGCCCGGTCCGACCGGCCCCAAACCGGACTGACGAGAATGCCCCACCAAACTGCCTTAACTTATCCATTCGCGTACTGTTCGCCCTTGCTGGCCGTGTATGACTATATAAGTAGCCGGAACCCCTCATTAGCTCTTTAGACTTGTTTTGAACTCAAACCTAAATTTGAGCTTAGTCTCCTTGGGTATCATCCCTCTGTAATCAAGGCATCTTGGTTGTTGATTTGGAACTTGTTGAGTGAGATTCTAGTACAAGATACTCTCTCTCCCTCACCAAGCTCTTCTTCTCCAATCCCAATCTCTCACCGGGAATTCTGCCGCGTGCCTCTTCCGGGTGATTCTATTGGCGTGGTCCATCGAGCCACGGAGGTAAGCATCGGGTGTATCGGGGTGTGTGTGTGCGTGAGTCTCGGAGTTCCTCGTGTTCATCGCCGTGTTCTTCGTGTTCCTCGCGTTTTTCCCATCTTCCCCCTTGGTTTCGAAGTCAATCCGCGAGATCGGGCCACACACGGGTCTCAGACCTCATCATATGGTATCAGCAGCTCTTGGTTACCGCGGATTTGACCTCCCACCCACCCGATTTCGTTCCTAGAAAATTTCTCAAAAAATCCCCAAAAATAGCCCTAAATTGCCTCTTGACCGATCTGTGATTTGGTTGCGTTTTGAGTGGTTTTGGTCCGTGGATCTGGTGTTGTTGTGCTTGATCTACTATTTCCCCAACTTTTAGCCTCCAATTCCATCGTTTCCCTTCGATTTGGTCGATTTGGCTTGGTTTTCGTGAAGAACAGGAGAGAGAAACCTTCATCCCGCGAAATCCGGTTTCGAGCCCGGTCAACCGGGCCACAGACCGGACGGCCCAGCACAGAACCCGGTCGACCGGGCGGCAACCGGACAGGCCGGTCCAGGAGCCGGTCCAACCGGACCCCAGACCGGGCGCATCTACGTCCCCTCCTTCGACCTCGACATCCGGCGATCTCCACCACCACCACCACCACCACCATCATCGCAGGTATAACTTGCAGGTCACCTTGTAACCCCTCTTCCTTTTGCGATCTATCCCATCGAGCATTGCTTGTCTAGTGTTGCGAGACATTGCACGTGGCCCCGCATTGTGAGGTGTGTGTGTCGCGTTGAGTAAGGCACCCAAGCAAACACTCGTGTGGCAAGATAGCAAAAGCGAGGCTAACGCTAGCATAGTGCGTCAAAAAGCCCCAAAAACACAAAAAAAAAAAAGTGCGAGTAGCACCATACATCCATACATCCATACATCCATACGCCCATATACACAACAGTGTCCACGTGCCACCAAAGATACAAACGAGTGCAAGTGCCGCCATATACAAAAGAGAAAAAGCTTTTAAGCAAAGAGAGATAGGAGAAGAGAGGCCACGTGTGAATCTTGTTGTCTCTTCCTTTGCAACCAAAGCTTTGGCTCTCCTTGTGTTAGTGTGACACCGAGCACTTATACATACACTTTTCCGCTCACTTTTGGTTGCACTAACCCCGCTTATCTCGTGTGTGTGTTCCACATCTTTTTCCGTGTTTATAGTGATCTTCACATTGACATTTGGATTTTTGAACCTCACCCACTTTTAACAACATACTTGATCTTGGATTTGTCTTTTGGCTTTCCACAACACTCGCCTAACACCATATTTGCTAGCTTTTGCGTGTGGTTTTGCGTGTGTCCCCGATACACTTGATCTTGCTTTCGGTTTGGTGGATTGCCTCAATACTATCTTACCTTGGTAAGGGTACGAGGTAGTCTCCTTCCACTAACATACACAACATAGTTCTTGTCTTTGCATCATGGATAGGACCGGAGATACCAATAGGGATGAAGAGATCCTTCGCAACACCGAGAGGTTGGCTACTCAACACAACCTATGGACGCAACGACAAGAGTTCAAGGAGCAACTCTCCCTCTTCGAGACGCGCATCGATGAGCAATACAATGAAGTGGCTCACAACTTCTCCACCGTGAACCACGACTTGGCCCTTCTTCGTGAAGCTACGGACAACTTGAATGGCCAAATGGCGGCCAATGATGCCAACATGGAGCGGCGCATGGATAGCCTCGAGCGCGCCATCACCAACTTGGGTCGTCATCGTCGACACCGCTCTACTTCCTCTTCATCAAGCTCTTCCTCAAGGCATGAAGACCATTACTCTCATGGTGGCCTTTCGTCCCCAAGCTCCTCCTCAAGGCGTGAAGACCATCATCGACCTCATCGCTCACATGCTCGTCATGAAGACTCCCGCTCCAACTCTAGGCGTGGAGAAATACATCGCCATGCTCGTCCGCATGAGCGTCCTCCACAAGCTCAAGGCCTTCAACAAGATCGTCACCAAGCGGATCGCCATGCTCACCATGGGCGTGATGGCCATCCCCAAGACCAAGATCCTCAAGATCCACCTCGGCGAGATCTTCGTCGCCACCCTCACCATGACCAACGTGGCCGAGGAGAGCCTCACCATGATCAAGATGAGAGACCCAACATTGAGCATCGTCCTCAACCGCGACCAAGATCTTCAACCACATCCTCACCGTGAACCAAGTGAAGCAAGTGTTCAACTCCACCACCAACCCAATGCTATGGTTGGCCATAGAAGACCTCCTATTCCACCTCTAGCCGCAAGAGTTGACGGCGCCCCTCCTCGTAGAAGAAACTTGGAGGATGAAGAGAACATGTATGGCAAGCTCAAGTTCAACATGCCCAAGTTCAAAGGTGAAGACGACGCCGAAGCATACCTCTCATGGGCACTCAAGGTGGACAAGATCTTCCGCATCCACAGCTACTCCGGTGCCAAGAAAGTGGCTATGGCATCACTCGAGTTTGAAGACTACGCCAACACTTGGTGGGAGCAAGTCCTCACTCTCCGAGAAGAGAAGGGTGAACCTCCAATTGACACTTGGGAAGATATGAAAAAGGAGATGCATGCTCGCTTTGTCCCAAAGCACTACATGAAAGACCTCTTCAACAAGCTCCAAAACTTGAAGCAAGGCACCAAAACCGTTGAGGAGTTCTACAAGGAGATGGAGCTCACTATGATGCGAGCCAACATCCAAGAGTCCGAAGAACAAACAATTGCTCGCTTCTTCAATGGCCTTACTTATCCCATCAAGAGGATTGTCGAGTTCCAACCTTACTCCAACATGGTTGAGCTAGTCCACCAAGCATCGAAGGCCGAGCGCCAAGTGATTGAGGACATCAAGTACTCCAAGGCCAAGTCCTATTTCTCCTCCAAGCTCGCTACATCGACTCCTCCTACTACATCAACTCCTTATGCTACAAGTGCCAAGGCCGACGCATCCTCTACACCGTCCAAGAAGACGACTATCCAAAGTCGCATGAAGCAAACGGTCTCCTCCACCGCCTCCTCTAAGGCATCCACGGGACCCTCTAGTGTCACTTGCTTCAAGTGTGGCACCCAAGGTCACAAATCGTTTGAGTGCAAGAACACCAAGGTCATGATCACTATGGAGAATGGTGACATCGAGACTCTTGATGAAGATGAATATGAAGCCCTTGTGCAAGCCGCCGTGGCAAGTGAAGAAGCCTATGAACAAGAAAGTGGAGAAGATCCTCTCTTATGTGAGCATGACCCAAGTCCCTCACTTGTGGTCACAAGGGTGCTAACCACACAACCTCATGATATGGAAGAACAACGGTGCAACATCTTCCAAACCCGTGCCGGAATTGGTGGCAAGTCTATCAAGGTCATCATCGATGGTGGAAGTTGCCACAACCTTGCGAGCACCGAGTTGTGTGAGAAGCTCCACCTCACTCTCCGCAAGCATCCTCACCCTTACCATATCCAATGGTTGAGTGACAAGGGCAACGTCAAGATACAACATACCGTCACCGTCAACTTCAAGATCGGCCCTTATGAGGACACCATCGAGTGTGACGTGGTACCCATGACGGTGTGCCACATGTTGCTTGGCCGCCCTTGGCAATATGACAAGAAGGCTATACATGATGGACTCTCCAACACATACACCTTCAAGGTCAACGACAAGAAGTTCGAATTGCGCCCGATGACTCCTAGCCAAATCATCGCGGATAATGCGAAGGCTTTAGCGAGGGCACAACTCCGCACCCACCATAGTGAGATGAGAGGAGAGAGGAGCGACCCACCACAAAGATAGTGAGCACCACAAGCCATATATGAGTGAGTCCAAGAGTGTCCTTCTAGCCACCAAGAGTGAGTGGAGAGAGCTACAAGAGAACCCATCCACCATATTGCACTACGTGCTCATATGCAAGGGACCCTCGTCGGCAACTAACGACTTAACCAACATTCCTCCGTCTTTGTTGTCTCTTTTGCAGGAATTTCAAGACGTCTTCCCCCGACGAGCTCCCTCATGGACTACCACCACTCGCGGCATAGAACACCGCATCGACCTAATACCCGGCGCTCCGCTCCCAAACCGTGCCGCCTACCGCACCAACCCCGAAGAGACCAAGGAGATCAACCGTCAAATTCAAGATCTCCTCGCCAAAGGGTATGTCCGTGAAAGCCTTAGCCCTTGTGCGGTTCCCGTGATCCTCGTGCCTAAACCGGATGAGACGCAACGGATGTGTATGGATTGTCGCCCCATCAATGCCATTACCGTCCGTTACCGCCATCCCATTCCGCGTTTAGATGACATGCTTGATGAACTTAGTGGTGCCACGATTTTCTCTAAAGTCGATTTGCGTAGTGGTTACCATCAAATCCGCATGGCTATTGGTGACGAATGGAAAACGGCATTCAAGACCAAACTTGGTCTCTATGAATGGCTCGTTATGCCTTTTGGTCTTTCCAATGCACCATCTACTTTCATGCGCCTCATGAATCACATCTTGCGTCCTCTCATTGGCAAGAGCGTGGTTGTCTACTTCGATGATATTCTTATTTATAGCAAAAACCTCGAGGACCATGTGCAACATGTGAGAGAAGTCTTGTGCATCTTGCGCCATGAAAAGCTTTATGCTAACCTTCCCAAATGCACATTTGCTCAAAACAAATTGGTTTTTCTTGGTTTTGTGGTTTCCGCTAATGGGATTGAAGTTGATTCTTCCAAGGTGGAGGCCATCCATAATTGGCCTACCCCTACAAATGTTGGCCAAGTCCGAAGCTTCCATGGACTTGCCGGGTTTTATCGCCGCTTTGTGAAAGATTTTAGCACCATCGCTTGCCCTTTGAATGAGCTTACCAAGAAGAATGTTCCGTTTGTTTGGGGCAAGGCCCAACAAAATGCTTTTGATGAGTTGAAGAAACGTCTTACCGAAGCTCCACTTCTTGTTCTTCCAAATTTTGACAAAACTTTTGAGATTGAGTGTGATGCAAGTGGGCTTGGTATTGGCGGTGTTCTTATGCAAGAGGGCAAACCCGTGGCATACTATAGTGAGAAGTTAGATGGCGCACGCCTCAACTATCCTATATATGACAAGGAGCTCTACGCTTTGGTTCGTGTTCTTGAAGTTTGGCAACATTACCTTTGGCCAAAAGAGTTTATCATTCATTCCGACCATGAGTCCTTGAAATATTTGAAAAGCCAACACAACTTGAACAAACGACATGCAAAATGGGTCGAGTTCATTGAGTCCTTCCCATATGTGATCAAATACAAGAAGGGCAAGGACAATGTTGTGGCGGATGCTCTTTCCCGCAAAAACACCCTTTTGTTAACTCGTTTGGATCTTCATGTTTTGGGACTTGAAGAGATCAAAGAACTCTATCCTTCCGATTCTTTCTTTGCTCCCATTTTTGAGAAGTGCTCCGTTGAGCGAGGAGTGGATGATTTCTATTTGCATGATGGCTATTTGTTTAAAGCCAACAAGATTTGCATTCCCGCGTCTTCGCTTGAAAATTGCTTTTGCAAGAGTCTCATGGAGGAGGTCTTATGGGCCACTTTGGCCGTGACAAGACATATGCCATGCTCTCAACCCACTACTATTGGCCAAAGATGAAGCGAGATGTGGAACGCCTTTGCCGTCGGTGCACAACATGCTTACAAGCTAAGTCTACCTCCAACCCTTATGGTCTCTACATGCCATTGCCTATTCCTTTTGCACCATGGACAGATATTAGCATGGATTTCGTTCTAGGCTTGCCTCGCACTAAGCATGGTCATGATTCCATATTTGTTGTAGTGGATAGATTCTCTAAGATGGCTCATTTCATACCTTGCCATAAGAGCGACGATGCTTCACACATTGCTTCATTGTTTTTCAGGGAAATCGTTCGCCTACATGGAGTACCGCAAAGCATTGTGTCGGATCGAGACGTCAAGTTCATGAGCTATCTTTGGAAGTCAATCATGGCGAAGTTTGGAGTCAAGCTCTTGTTCTCATCATCATCGCACCCGCAAACGGACGGCCAAACGGAAGTGGTCAATCGAAGCCTCTCCACCCTCCTACGGGTCCTCGTGAAGAAAAACTTGAGGTCATGGGAGGAGTGCCTTCCTCACGCCGAGTTCGCCTACAACCGCGCCAAGCACAAGACTACATCAAGGAGCCCCTTCATGGTCGTCTACGGCTTCGAACCTTACACGGCACTCGACATACTTCCGCTTCCTCTCCACGAGCGCATCAACATGGACTTCGACAAGCGCGCCACCGCCATCAAGAAAATACATGAAGAGACAAGGGCAACCATACAAGAACATGTTCTTCGTCAAGCCAACCGCCTCAACGCCAAGAAGAAGGCAAGGATATTCGAAGAAGGAGACCTCGTTTGGATCCACCTCCGAAAGGAAAGGTTCCCTCATGAGCGCAACTCCAAGCTCAAGCCAAGAGGAGATGGCCCCTTCAAGGTCCTCAAGCGCATCAACGACAACGCTTACGTCATCGACATACCAACATCCAAGTACTTGGTGAGCAACACGTTCAACGTCTCGGACTTGTCACCCTATCATGGAGATGAGGAGGTGCAAGAGTCGAGGACGACTCTTTCCCAAGGGGGGGGAGATGATGTAGCCCCGGTCACCGACGTTGCTACACCAAGACCAACAAGTCCCCCAAGTGGACCGATGACACGAGCCCGAGTCAAAGCTCTTCATGATGAGGTGAACTCGCTCCTCACCACCCTTGATCTTGGTACCCCTTTGGATGGATTGCTACCTCATGCCGACGTGCTATGTGTCATTAGGTACAAGGCGCGTCAAGACCACGGAGAGGAGGAGACGCCAAGGTCAAGGGAAGGAGAGAAGCAACTGGACATGGAGATGATCATGAAGCCGAAGCCGACGTCGCACGAAGCGCTCCAAGGAAGAGACGGACGCTGGCCGGTCCAGACCCGGTCAGACCGGACCTACAACCGGACGCCCGGTCATAGGCCCGGCCGATCGGCGCAAACCGGGCCAGCTCCCTCGTCTTGGACGACGACGGACCAGGACCGGAAACTTCGCAGTTTCCCGGTTTGCGCCCGGTCGACCGGACCCATGACCGGACGGCCCGGTCACAGGCCCGGTCAGACCGGCCCCAAACCGGACAGCCCGGTCCCAGGCCCGGTCCGACCGGCCCCAAACCGGACCTGACGAGAATGCCCCACCAAACTGCCTTAACTTATCCATTCGCGTACCTGTTCGCCCTTGCTGGCCGTGTATGACTATATAAGTAGCTGGAACCCCTCATTAGCTCTTTAGACTTGTTTTGAACTCAAACCTAAATTTGAGCTTAGTCTCCCTTGGGTATCATCCCTCTGTAATCAAGGCATCTTGGTTGTTGATTTGGAACTTGTTGAGTGAGATTCTAGTACAAGATACTCTCTCTCCCTCACCAAGCTCTTCTTCTCCAATCCCAATCTCTCACCGGGAATTCTGCCGCGTGCCTCTTCCGGGTGATTCTATTGGCGTGGTCCATCGAGCCACGGAGGTAAGCATCGGGTGTATCGGGGTGTGTGTGTGCGTGAGTCTCGGAGTTCCTCGTGTTCATCGCCGTGTTCTTCGTGTTCCTCGCGTTTTTCCCATCTTCCCCCTTGGTTTCGAAGTCAATCCGCGAGATCGGGCCACACACGGGTCTCAGACCTCATCACTACCACTAACCCTAGGCCGAACCAGTAGATCAGGCACACCCTCGATCGTGTGATAATGGCTCGAGCTACGGGTGTATGTGCCAAAGGGTCACAATCTTGGTTCTCCATGTGTATATGTCCTAAAAAACCTAAAAGAATTAAAATGTACATTGGTGCACCCTCGCGCGGAAAAATCTAGGGGGTAGACCCGCCGGGGCACACGTTCCGCTGTTTTGGGGGAGGAGGGGGAGAACGACCGCCGGAACACCGGAACCCCACCAAATCTTGCATGTGGGCCTATGATATGTGTCAAAGTGTGATGCAAGGTGTAATTGTGCAAACGTAGCTCCCCTAAACCCTAGACCCTAGCCCTAACCCTACGCCGAACCCTAACCAGTAGATCAGGCACACCCTCGATCGTGTGATAATGGCTCGAGCTGCGGGTGTATGTCCCAAAGGGTACCAATCTTGGTTCTCCATGTGTATATGTCCTAAACAAACCTAAAAGAATGAAAAGTTACATTGGTGCACCCTCGCGCGGAGAAATCTAGGGTGTAGACCCGCCGGGGCACAGGTTCCGCTGGTTTGGGGAGAGGAGGGGGAGAACGACCGCCGGAACACCAGAACCCCACCAAATCTTGCATGTGGGCCCCTAACCCTACACCGAACCCTAACCAGTAGATCAGGCACACCCTCGATCGTGTGATAATGGCTCGAGCTGGGGGTGTATGTGCCAAAGGGTCCCAATCTTGGTTCTCCATGTGTATGTGTCCTAAACAAACCTAAAAGAATGAAAATGTACATTGGTGCACCCTCGCGCGGAGAAATCCAGTGGGGTAGACCCGCCGGGGCACACGTTCCGCTGTTTTGGGGGGAGGAGGGGGAGAACGACCGCCGGAACACCGGAACCCCACCAAATCATGCATGTGGGCCTATGATATGTCTCAAAGTGTGATGCAAGGTGTAATTGTGCAAAATTAGCTCCCCTAAAGCCTAGACCCTAGCCCTAACCCTACGCCGAACCCTAACCAGTAGATCAGGCACACCCTCTATCGTGTGATAATGGCTCGAGCTGTGGGTGTATGTGCCATAGGGTCCCAATCTTGGTTCTCCATGTGTATATGTCCTAAAAAAACCTTAAAGAATTAAAATGTACATTGGTGCACCCTCGCGCGGAGAAATCTAGGGGGGTAGACCCGCCGGGCACACGTTCCGCTGTTTTGGGGGGAGGAGGGGGAGAACGACCGCCGGAACACCGGAACCCCACCAAATCTTGCATGTGGGCCTATGCTATGTGTCAAAGTGTGGTGCAAGGTGTAATGGTGCAAAAGTAGCTCCCCTAAACCCTAGACCCTACCCCTAACCCTACGCCGAACCCTAACCAGTAGATCAGGCACACCCTCGATCGTGTGATAATGGCTCGAGCTGCGGGTGTATGTGCCAAAGGGTCCCAATCTTGGTTCTCCATGTGTATATGTCCTAAACAAACCTAAAAGAATGAAAATGTACATTGGCGCACCCTCGCGCGGAGAAATCTAGGGGGTAGACCCGCCGGGGCACACGTTCCGCTGTTTTGGGGGAGGAGGGGGAGAACGACCGCCGGAACACCGGAACCCCACCAAATATTTCATGTGGGCCTATGATATGTGTCAAAGTGTGATGCAAGGTGTAATTGTGCAAAAGTAGCTCCCCTAAACCCTAGACCCTAGCCCTAACCCTACACCGAACCCTAAACAGTAGATCAGGCACACCCTCGATCGTGTGATAATGGCTCGAGTTGGGGGGGTATGTGCCAAAGGGTCCCAATCTTGGTTCTCCATGTGTATATGTCCTAAACAAACCTAAAAGAATGAAAATGTACATTGGTGCACCCTCGCGCGGAGAAATCTAGTGGGGTAGACCCGCCGGGGCACACGTTCCGCTGTTTTGGGTGGAAGAGGGGGAGAACGACCGCCGGAACACCGGAACCCCACCAAATCTTGCATGTGGGCCTATGATATGTGTCAAATTGTGATGCAAGGTGTAATTGTGCAAAATTAGCTCCCCTAAACCCTAGACCCTAGCCCTAACCCTACGCCGAACCCTAACCAGTAGATCAGGCAGACCCTCGATCGTGTGATAATGGCTCGAGCTGCGGGTGTATGTGCCAAAGGGTCCCAATCTTGGTTCTCCTTGTGTATATGTCCTAAAAAAACCTAAAAGAATGAAAATGCACATTGGTGCACCCTCGCGCGGAGAAATCTAGGGGGGTAGACCCGTCGGGGCACACGTTCCGCTGTTTTGGGGGGAGGAGGGGGAGAACGACCGCCGGAACACCGGAACCCCACCAAATCTTGCATGTGGGCCTATGCTATGTGTCAAAGTGTGGTGCAAGGTTTAATTGTGCAAAAGTAGCTCCCCTAAACCCTAGACCCTAGCCCTAACCCTACGCCTCGAACCCTAACTTGATAGATCGAGCACACCCTCGATCGTGTGATAATGGCTCGAGCTGCGGGTGTATGTGCCAAAGGGTCCCAATCTTGGTTCTCCATGTGTATATGTCCTAAACAAACCTAAAAGAATGAAAATGTACATTGGTGCACCCTCGCGCGGAGAAATCTAGTGGGGTAGACCACATGCAGCACACGTTCATTGTTTTGGGTGGAAGAGGGGGAGAACGACCGCCGGAACACCGGAACCCCACCAAATCTTGCATGTGGGCCTATGATATGCGTCAAATTGTGATGCAAGGTGTAATTGTGCAAAATTAGCTCCCCTAAACCCTAGACCCTAGCCCTAACCCTACGCCGAACCCTAACCAGTAGATCAGGCACACCCTCGATCGTGTGATAATGGCTCAAGCTGCGGGTGTATGTGCCAAAGGGTCCCAATCTTGGTTCTCCTTGTGTATATGTCCTAAAAAAACCTAAAAGAATGAAAATGCACATTGGTGCACCCTCGCGCGGAGAAATCTAGGGGGGTAGACCCGTCGGGGCACACGTTCCGCTGTTTTGGGGGGAGGAGGGGGAGAACGACCGCCGGAACACCGGAACCCCACCAAATCTTGCATGTGGGCCTATGCTATGTGTCAAAGTGTGGTGCAAGGTTTAATTGTGCAAAAGTAGCTCCCCTAAACCCTAGACCCTAGCCCTAACCCTACGCCGAACCCTAACCAGTAGATCAGGCACACCCTCGATCGTGTGATAATGGCTCGAGCTGCGGGTGTATGTGCCAAAGGGTCCCAATCTTGGTTCTCCATGTGTATATGTCCTAAACAAACCTAAAAGAATGAAAATGTACATTGGTGCACCCTCACGCGGACAAATCTAGGGGGTAGACCCGTCGGGGCACACGTTCCGCTGTTTTGGGGGGAGGAGGGGGAGAACGACCGCCGGAACACCGGAACCCCACCAAATTTTGCATGTGGGCCTATGCTATGTGTCAAAGTGTGGTGCAAGATGTAATTGTGCAAAAGTAGCTCCCCTAAACCCTAGACCCTAGCCCTAACCCGGCCTACGCCGAACCCTAACCAGTAGATCAGGCACACCCTCGCGATCGTGTGATAATGGCTCGAGCTGCGGGTGTATGTGCCAACGGGTCCCAATATTGGTTATCCATGTGTATATGTCCTAAACAAACCTAAAAGAATGAAAATGTACATTGGTGCACCCTCGCGCGGAGAAATCTAGGGGGTAGACCCGTCGGGGCACACGTTCCGCTGTTTTGGGGGAGGAGGGGGAGAACGACCGCCGGAACACCGGAACCCCACCAAATCTTGCATGTGGGCCTATGCTATGTGTCAAAGTGTGGTGCAAGGTGTGTAATGGTGCAAAAGTATCTCTCCTAAACCCTAGACCCTACACCTAACCCTACGCCGAACCCTAACCAGTAGATCAGGCACACCCTCGATCGTGTGATAATGGCTCGAGCTGCGGGTGTATGTGCCAAAGGGTCCCAATCTTGGTTCTCCATGTGTATATGTCCTAAAAAAACCTAAAAGAATTAAAATGTGCATTGGTGCACCCTCGCGCGGAGAAATCAAGGGGGGTAGACCCGCCGGGGCACACGTTCCGCTGTTTTGGGGGAGGAGGGGGAGAACGACCGCCGGAACACCGGAACCCCACCAAATCTTGCATGTGGCCCTATGATATGTGTCAAAGTGTTATGCAAGGTGTAATTGTGCAAAAGTAGCTCCCCTAAACCCTAGACCCTAGCCCTAACCCTACGCCGAACCCTAACCAGTAGATCAGGCACACCCTCGATCGTGTGATAATGGCTCGAGCTGCGGGTGTATGTGCCAAAGGGTCCCAATCTTGGTTCTCCATGTGTATATGTCCTAAACAAACCTAAAAGAACGAAAAGGTACATTGGTGCACCCTCGCGCGGAGAAATCTAGGGGGTAGACCCGCCGGGGCACACGTTCCGCTGTTTTGGGGGGAGGGGGAGAACGACCGCCGGAACACCGGAACCCCACAAAATCTTGCATGTGGGCCTATGCTATGTGTCAAAGTGTGGTGAAAGGTGTAATGGTGAAAAAGTAGCTCCCCTAAACCCTAGACCCTACCCCTAACCCTACGCCGAACCCTAACCAGTAGATCAGGCACACCCTCGATCGTGTGATAATGGCTCGAGCTGCGGGTGTATGTGCCAAAGGGTCCCAATCTTGGTTCTATATGTGTATATGTCCTAAAAAAACCTAAAAGAATTAAAATGTACATTGGTGCACCCTCGCACGGAGAAATCTAGGGGGGTAGACCCGCCGGGGCACACGTTCCGCTGTTTTGGGGGGAGGAGGGGAGAACGACCGCCAGAACACCGGAACCCCACAAAATCTTGCATGTGGGCCTATGATATGTGTCAAAGTGTGATGCAAGGTGTAATTGTAAAAAAGTAGCTCCCCTAAACCCTAGACCCTAGCCCTAACCCTACGCCGAACCCTAACCAGTAGATCAGGCACACCCTTGATCGTGTGATAATGGCTCGAGCTGCGGGTGTATGTGCCAAAGGGTCCCAATCTTGGTTCTCCATGTGTATATGTCCTAAAGAAACCTAACAGAATGAAAAGGTACATTGGTGCACCCTCGCGCGGAGAAATCTAGGGGGTAGACCTGCTGGGGCACACGTTCCTCTGTTTTGGGGGGAGGAGGGGGAGAACGACCACAGGAACACCGGAACCCCACCAAATCTTGCATGTGGGCCTATGCTATGTGTCAAAGTGTGGTGCATGGTGTAATGGTGCAAAAGTAGCTCCCCTAAACCCTAGACCCTACCCCTAACCCTACGCCGAACCCTAACCAGTAGATCAGGCACACCCTCGATCGTGTGATAATGGCTCGAGCTGCGGGTGTATGTGCCAAAGGGTCCCAATCTTGGTTCTCCATGTGTATATGTCCTAAACAAACCTAAAAGAACGAAAATGTACATTGGCGCACCCTCGCGCGGAGAAATCTAGGGGGTAGACCCGCCGGGGCACACGTTCCGCTGTTTTGGGGGAGGAGGGGGAGAACGACCGCCGGAACACCGGAACCCCACCAAATATTTCATGTGGGCCTATGATATGTGTCAAAGTGTGATTCAAGGTGTAATTGTGCAAAAGTAGCTCCCCTAAACCCTAGACCCTAGCCCTAACCCTACGCCGAACCCTAACCAGTAGATCAGGCACACCCTCGATCGTGTGATAATGGCTCGAGCTGGGGGTGTATGTGCCAAAGGGTCCCAATCTTGGTTCTCCATGTGTATATGTCCTAAACAAACCTAAAAGAATGAAAATGTACATTGGTTCACCCTCGCGCGGAGAAATCTAGTGGGGTAGACCCGCCGGGGCACACGTTCCGCTGTTTTGGTGGGAGGAGGGGGAGAACGACCGCCGGAACACCGGAACCCCACCAAATCTTGCATGTGGGCCTATGATATGTGTCAAAGTGTGACGCAAGGTGTAATTGTGCAAAAGTAGCTCCCCTAAACCCTAGACCCTAGCCCTAACCCTACGCCGAACCCTAACCAGTAGATCAGGCACACCCTCGATCGTGTGATAATGGCTCGAGCTGCGGGTGTATGTGCCAAAGTGTCCCAATCTTGGTTCTCCTTGTGTATATGTCCTAAAAAACCTAAAAGAATGAAAATGCACATTGGTGCACCCTCGCGCGGAGAAATCTAGGGGTTAGACCCGTCGGGGAACACGTTCCGCTGTTTTGGGGGGAGGAGGGGGAGAACGACCGCCGGATGATGCGGGGTGGCTTTCGGACACCTCCGCCTCAAGACCGTCAAGTGCAACCCCGCCTATCGTCGACGCTACACCATGGCCAAAGAGTCCCCCAAGTGGACCTTCAACCCTAAACCACGCTACACGCGACAAGGTGAACTCCTTCCTCTCGATACTCGACCTCGTCAATACCTTGAATGGAATGCTACCTCATATCGGTGTGCTACATATCATTAGGTACAAGAATCATCGAGGAACCGGAGAGGAGGAACACCCATGGTGCAAGGAAGCGAGGGAAGGGAAGAGGAGCCATTCATCATGGTGCAAGGAAGAAGGAAGAAGGAAGAAGAAGAAGAGAAGAAGGAAGAGGGAGGAGGAGGCCCAGCCGGCCCAGAGTCCGGTCCGACCGGGCCCCAGACCGACCTGCCCGGTTGGCGACCGGTCGACCGGCTCCACAACCGGACCGCCCGGTCCCAGGCCCGGTCTGACCGGCCCCAGACCGGATCCGACGGAAACTACCCACCAAACTGCCTAAGTTACCCACTTATGTACCTTTTCGCCATGTGTTGTCTTGTAGGCCTATATATAGACCCAAGACACCCCCCTTACCTCTTTAGACTTGTTTTGAACTCAAACCTAATTTTGAGCTTAGTCTCCCTTGGGTATCATCCCTCTGTAATCAAGGCCATCCTTGTTGTTGATTTGGATATTGTTGAGTGAGATTCTAGTACAAGCTACTCTCTCTCCCTCACCAATCCCCTTTTCTCCAACACCAATCTCTCACCGGGAATTCTGCCGCGTGCCTCTTCCGGGTGATTCTATTGGCGTGGTCCATCGAGCCACGGGGGTAAGTATCGGGTGTATCGGGTTGGTGTGCGTGCGTGAGTCTCGGAGTTCCTCGTGTTCATCGTGTTCTTCGTGTTCCTCGCGTTTTCCCATCTCCCCTCTTGGTTTCGAAGTCAATCCGCGAGATCGGGCCACACACGGGGTCTTAGACCTCATCATATGGTATCAGCAGCCTTTGGTTTCCGCGGATTTGACCCCCCACCCATCCAATTTCGTTTCTGAAAAATTTCCCCAAAAATCCCCAAAAATAGCCCTAATTTGCCTTTGGACGGATCTGCGATTTCGTTGCGTTTTGAGTGGTTTGATGATGTAGCCCCGGTCACCGACGTCGCTACACCAAGACCATCAAGTGCAACCCCGCCTATTGTCGACGCTACACCATGGCCAAAGAGTCCCCCAAGTGGACCTTCAACCCTAAACCACGCTACACGCGACAAGGTGAACTCCTTCCTCTCGATACTCGACCTCGTCAATACCTTGAATGGAATGCTACCTCATATCGGTGTGCTACATATCATTAGGTACAAGAATCATCGAGGAACCGGAGAGGAGGAACACCCATGGTGCAAGGAAGCGAGGGAAGGGAAGAGGAGCCATTCATCATGGTGCAAGGAAGAAGGAAGAAGGAAGAAGAAGAAGAGAAGAAGGAAGAGGGAGGAGGAGGCCCAGCCGGCCCAGAGTCCGGTCCGACCGGGCCCCAGACCGACCTGCCTGGTTGGCGACCGGTTGACCGGCTCCACAACCGGACCGCCCGGTCCCAGGCCCGGTCTGACCGGCCCCAGACCGGATCCGACGGGAACTACCCACCAAACTGCCTAAGTTACCCACTTATGTACCTTTTCGCCATGTGTTGTCTTGTAGGCCTATATATAGACCCAAGACACCCCCCTTACCTCTTTAGACTTGTTTTGAACTCAAACCTAAATTTGAGCTTAGTCTCCCTTGGGTATCATCCCTCTGTAATCAAGGCCATCCTTGTTGTTGATTTGGATATTGTTGAGTGAGATTCTAGTACAAGCTACTCTCTCTCCCTCACCAATCCCCTTTTCTCCAACACCAATCTCTCACCGGGAATTCTGCCGCGTGCCTCTTCCGGGTGATTCTATTGGCGTGGTCCATCGAGCCACGGGGGTAAGTATCGGGTGTATCGGGTTGGTGTGCGTGCGTGAGTCTCGGAGTTCCTCGTGTTCGTCGTGTTCTTCGTGTTCCTCGCGTTTTCCCATCTCCCCTCTTGGTTTCGAAGTCAATCCGCGAGATCGGGCCACACACGGGGTCTTAGACCTCATCATATGGTATCAGCAGCCTTTGGTTTCCGCGGATTTGACCCCCCACCCATCCAATTTCGTCTCTAAATTTGTTCCAAAAAAAATCCCCAAAAAATAGCCCTAATTTGCCTTTGGACGGATCTGCGATTTCGTTGCGTTTTGAGTGGTTTTGGTCCATGGATTTGGTGTTGGAGTGATTGATCTACTACTTCCCCATCTTTTCCCCATCAAATTCATCCGATTTCGTCCAAATCTGAGCAATTTTTGCTTCCGTTTTCCTCAAGTTCTTGGTGCTGT
This sequence comes from Lolium perenne, assembly GCF_019359855.2. Taxonomy (NCBI): domain Eukaryota; kingdom Viridiplantae; phylum Streptophyta; class Magnoliopsida; order Poales; family Poaceae; genus Lolium; species Lolium perenne. The sequence goes on from NC_067245.2 coordinate 135,152,669, forward strand.
TCTTGAGGAAAACAGCTTCTCCCCGATCCGATCAACCACCGCGCGCCGTCTGGGCCCACCCTCGCCACGACGCGCCCCCACGCGGCCGCGCCACCTTCCTCGCCAAGCCACGCGCGCGCGCCTGGCCACCATCGCCGCATCGCCGCATCGCCGCTCCCCGGCTCGACCCGCTCCGGCCTCGCGCCAACACCGCCGGGCCGCACGCCCGCCACGCGCCTCCCTGCTGCGTGCGCAGCACCGCCCGCCGCAGCCCTGCCCAGCTCCACCACGACAGGCCGCCCAGGCCACCGAGGCGCCCACGCCGCACCGGCCCAACCACCTCCACGCCCGCGCTGGCCCATCCGCCTCCGGGCCGCCCCACCACGCCCGCACGCGCGCCCGCTTGGCCGCCCGGCCCCGCGCCCGAGCCGCCCACGGCCGCGCCCCGCGCTCTGCCTCCACGCCAGCATCTTCCGCTCGCCTCCGCTCCCAACGCGCGCCCGCGCTCGCTCGCCTCGGGCCGCACCAGCTCAAGCCTCCGCTCGCTTTCCTCCAACTCCTCACGCGCAGAAATCGCCCAGCGCAAAATCCGGTCAGACCGGATTTCTGACCGGGCCGTCCGGTCTGCAACCGGGGCTCAGACCGGTGCCATCCGGACCAAGTCCAGGGGCCCATCCGGTTCCAGATCCGGTTCTGGACCGGGCCGGCCGGTCCCAGGTCCGGTTTGACCGGGTTCTGGACCGGGTTTGACCCAGTTTTCGCCCATTTTGACCCCAAACTTTCACAGTTACCCCCTTTCATCTTAACTCTAATTTTGACACCGTTTCCGAAATTTTCCGACTCCAAAATTTTGACACCTTCGATCGCTCGTCGTGACCCAAATTTTCGGGCATTGACTTATTTTGCCCGGTTTACGTTTTGGAGTGCAAGGATTGTCGTTCGAGCTTCCGCGTCTACATCAACACCGCGGCGACACCTTCGGCACCCCGGACTCCGGCGCAACTACGACACCATCGTCGCCATCCTCGCAAGTTGTGTGTTACGACACCGCCTAACTTTTCATCTAGGTATAACTTGCTCCCCACCGTGTAGCCCCTCTTCCTTTTGCGATCTATCCTACGAGCATTGCTTATCGAGTGTTGCGAGACATTGCACGTGGCCCCGATTGTGAGGTGTGTGTGTCGTGTGGAGTAAAGCTTCTAAGCAAAACTCGTGTGGCAAGATAGCAAAAGCGAGCTAACGCTAACATAGTGCGAGAAAAAACCGCCAAAATACAAAAAGAGCACAAGTGTACATAGTGCCATCATACATACCAAAGTGTACAAAGCGCCACCATAGATACAAAAGAGTGCAAGTGCCACCAAATACAAAAGAGGGAAAAGCTTTTAAGCAAAAGAGAGAAAAAGAGAAGAGAGGCCGCGTGTAAATCTTGTTGTCTCTTCGTTTGCAACCAAGCTTTGATCTCTTCTTGTGTTAGTGTGACACCGAGCACCCTTGATTAAGGGCTTCATACACTTTTCCGCTCATTCCTTGGTCGCACTAACCCCGTTCATCTCGTGTGTGTGTTCCATATCTTTTCCGTGTTTCTAGTGATCATCGCTTTGACATTTGATTTCGTTGGACTTCACCCACTCTTAACAACATACTTGATTTCGGATTTCGTCTTTTGGCTTTCCACAACACTCGCCTAACACCATATTTGCTAGCTTTTGCGTGCGGTTTTCCGTGTGTTCCCGATACACTTGATCTTGCGTTCGGTTTGGTGGATTGCCTCAATACTATCTTACCTTGGTAAGAGTGCGAGGTAGTCTCCTTCCACTAACATACACCATATAGATCTTGTCATGCTAACATGTATAGCGACGAAGAAGATACGGAGGAGTACACGGAGCACTTCGAGGAGGATACCTCTTCAAGCACCGCGGATGTGGAGGAACATGTGGAGCTCGACACCGACTATGGCTCCGCGAGCATCACCGGCATGACCGACATCGAGGAGCTCTACATCGACAATGGCTCCTCAAGCATGGACGACATGGTGGAGCACCACCTTGAGGACGACATCGAGGAGCTCTACATCGACAATGGCTCCTCAAGCATGGATGACATGGTGGAGCACCGCCACGCCTACGACATCGACACCATGGCGGAGCCTCACCTACGCTCCACGATGAGCAAAGACGATGCTCCTACATACCCCTACTTGGCAAATGGAGCTACATATGAAGATGGAGGACCTCCACGAGGGCACCATCATATGGATCGTCAAGGGCGTCCCCATCATGAGCGTCATCGACATACTTCTCCATGCTCCACAAGACGCCACCATAAGAGTGCTTATGCACAAGATCGTCGACTTCAAGTACACCATATGGAGCATCAAGAGCGCCCCCATCATGAGCGTCATCGACACTCTTCTCCAAGCTCCACAAGACGCCACAAGCAACATGCCAAGTCGCATGAGCCATCATCTAGGCATGGCAAGGACCGTCATCGACATACGTCACCACATGAGCTTCGCCGCCACAAGCCACTTCATGATCGCCATCGACCAACATCTTCCACGAGTCTTCGACGACACCACTCAAGCCATGGTGATGATGCCCGAAGACGAGAGCCTCGACATGAAGGCGACAAACACCATGATAGGGTGTCCACCACTACAAGGACGGCACGTGCACATCGCGCATACCTTCCTCATGAGGCGACTTCTACCTCTTGCGCCACCACCACAATGGCCCCTACCTCGTCACATGCCTATGGACTCCGATGCTACAAGTGCAAGCAACAAAGCCACCCTCCACGGGAATGTCCCAATCTCCTATGTGAGGTGTGCAAGGCCAAGGGTCACGTGGCATGGCAATGCACAACGCCAAGCGCCAAGAAGCTCTACTTCGACGAGCTCAATGCACAAGTCTCCAAGATGCCTATCGCGCCCACACTTCAAGATGAAGATCGCCAAGGTCAACTCAAGGTTGATGTGGATCCGAGCCTAGCTCTCTACTACACCACGATGCCACCGCTTGAGGATGACTTGGGAGGCGATGGAGTTGAGCATGGTGAGCATGGGATTCTCCCTTCACCTACGGAGGCGCATGGAGTTGAGATGTTTGAGCATGGGAATTTCCCTTCAACCAAGGAGGCGCATGGAGATGAGAAAGTCGAGGCTACTCCCCTATGCTTCATTGATGAGTTGGTACCAATCCCATGTGAGAATGAGAGCCACTTAGCCCACTTGAGTGAGAGTGATAGTGAGTTGAGCGACTTCCACCCCATATGTGAGTTTGAGTGCTTCCATTTGGAGGACATGAGTGATACACTAAGTGAGTTGAGAGAGGTAGATGATAGGTCCATGGAGGACATCGCATTAGCTAACACATTAACCTCTCCCTCGTTTGTGTCTTCTTATGTTGCACTAGGTTCCACGGAGGACGAGTTCCCGCTCATGGAGACGATGTACATGGTGCATGAAGATGATGATATCTCACCATGCTTGCTCCAAGATGGACAAGTCGACCACATGGATCCTCCTACTTCCACCACACCTACTTCACATGAGTCGGCCTACAAAGGTAACAACATAGGTGTTGGTGATGCCATGATCCCACTAGTGGACATGATGACTCATGAATGCATGCATGATCTTGATGACCCATTTGCTACGTCACATGCTACTTTCACTTTCCCATGTGATGCTTTGCTTGATAACATTGTTGATCATGTGGAATTGAGTGTTTGTGATACCATGACCATGCCATGCTATGAGAGCTTCAATTTTCCTACCATTGCTTGCAATATGTTACCTACTTGCTCTTTCACATGTATTGCTTGCAATGACAATGATGATATTAGCTTCCGCATGCTTTGCCCAAAATGTTTGCACTACTCCATGATCGTTGCATCCAAGATTGTGAACAATTCACCTTTCTTATGCTTGGTATGCAAAAATGCTTATTTCATTGTCCATGAGATGGCCCCCATAGCCTTCTCCATTTTTGATGATCATGAGTTCCCACATGCCACGCATGCACCTTCATGCCATTTGCACTATCGCCATGCATTTCATACTATCTTGCTTGACACTAATGGTGATGTGCACAAGTCTTGGAACATCATGATGGATGATGTGTTCCTCTACCATGCACATACGCTCTTTGTTTTGCTCATTCCATGTGTAGGTACCCGACCATCAACTTCCACCGCTACGGAGCATGAGCTCACGAAACGCGCAATTGAGAGCTACCCCAACAAGGACCTCACCCGCGGGAATCACACCAAAGGGTATGTTCCCACAAGCCTTCGCCCTCGTGTGTTTCCGACTTGCCTTGTCGAGTTTCCGGTTTGGCCCAAGGCCTCGTCCCCTCTTTGGCCTCTTTTGCAAACTATCTTGAAACATCTTGTTGGCACAATGATTGTTGTATGTCTTGATGTTATCATCATACACTCCAAGAATCTCAAGGACCATGTCATACATGTGAGAGACACCTTATGCATCTTGTGCCACATGTCACTCATAAAGTTGCTCTTCTTTGGATTTCTCATTTCATCTTTGGCAATTGCATTGGATTCTTTCACACTTGAGGACACTCATACTCGGCTCAAGCCAACCATACTCTCCCAAGTTCGAAGTCTCCATCGCTTTGCCATTGCACATAACAATTTTGCCCCAAATTTTGCCGCCGACACTTGCCTTTTGTTTGTTACATGCACAAATTCTTACATGCACAAATTTTTGCATGCACAAATTTTTGCCCTTCCACATGTTGGATACACCCACACTCTTTTGGTTCCCATTTTTGCCAAATGCCTCTTGGAGCTTTCCCTTCGCAAGTGGTTTTTCTCCAAGTTCTTCTTCGACCGCGACTACCCAACTCTACATGGGACAACCGTCATGGACTACCTCTTCGATGAGGAGGAACAAGAGTCGAGGACGACTCTTCCCCAAAGGGGGGAGATGATGTAGCCCCGGTCACCGACGTCGCTACACCAAGACCATCAAGTGCAACCCCGCCTATTGTCGACGCTACACCATGGCCAAAGAGTCCCCCAAGTGGACCTTCAACCCTAAACCACGCTACACGCGACAAGGTGAACTCCTTCCTCTCGATACTCGACCTCGTCAATACCTTGAATGGAATGCTACCTCATATCGGTGTGCTACATATCATTAGGTACAAGAATCATCGAGGAACCGGAGAGGAGGAACACCCATGGTGCAAGGAAGCGAGGGAAGGGAAGAGGAGCCATTCATCATGGTGCAAGGAAGAAGGAAGAAGGAAGAAGAAGAAGAGAAGAAGGAAGAGGGAGGAGGAGGCCCAGCCGGCCCAGAGTCCGGTCCGACCGGGCCCCAGACCGACCTGCCTGGTTGGCGACCGGTTGACCGGCTCCACAACCGGACCGCCCGGTCCCAGGCCCGGTCTGACCGGCCCCAGACCGGATCCGACGGGAACTACCCACCAAACTGCCTAAGTTACCCACTTATGTACCTTTTCGCCATGTGTTGTCTTGTAGGCCTATATATAGACCCAAGACACCCCCCTTACCTCTTTAGACTTGTTTTGAACTCAAACCTAAATTTGAGCTTAGTCTCCCTTGGGTATCATCCCTCTGTAATCAAGGCCATCCTTGTTGTTGATTTGGATATTGTTGAGTGAGATTCTAGTACAAGCTACTCTCTCTCCCTCACCAATCCCCTTTTCTCCAACACCAATCTCTCACCGGGAATTCTGCCGCGTGCCTCTTCCGGGTGATTCTATTGGCGTGGTCCATCGAGCCACGGGGGTAAGTATCGGGTGTATCGGGTTGGTGTGCGTGCGTGAGTCTCGGAGTTCCTCGTGTTCGTCGTGTTCTTCGTGTTCCTCGCGTTTTCCCATCTCCCCTCTTGGTTTCGAAGTCAATCCGCGAGATCGGGCCACACACGGGGTCTTAGACCTCATCATATGATGCGGCCTAAGGCCACGTGGGTTGCCCGATCTCACGAATTGACCGAGGGAAAGGCGGGGGAGAGGAAGAACACGAAGAACACGTCGATGAACACGATGAACACACGCAAACGCACACCAACCCGATACAATTCCGGTTTACTCCCGATAGCCCGAACCACTATCCCGATAGAATCTCTCAAGGGAGAGACACGCGGTAGAATCCCCGAGAGGAAGATCGGTATACGATCGGTGGAATCACACGAGTGAGAGACCGGTGGTAGAATCACAAGTGTGAGAGACTAATCATATAAGGAGTGCCTTGTACAATAGATTTGGATAATCTAAGGAGGGGGTTTCCCTAATCCCAAAGGGATGGTGGAGGCATAAGCCAAGTTCTCACTCAAGTTATGTCTAACCTAATGAAGGGGGAGGTGGGAGCCTATATATAGGGAGCCACTAAGGAGGGGTAGTTTAGGCATACAAGGGGATACATGGGCCTTGGCCCGAATTGACTTGTGGCAGTCGTCTTCTCTCCTAGGCGACCTCAGACGCTCTTCTTCCTTCTTCTCTTCCACGCCTCCGTGACCTCGGCCTTGAGTGTGGTTCTTGTCGTTGAAGCACATGATGAAGCGAAGACCGTAGGTCGGGCTACATCATCTCCCCCCACTTGAAAAAGAGTCGTCCTTGACGATGAGTCTTCATGAATGTGTAGAGGAGGTAGATGACACCAACGCTTGAAGGTCCCTTCACTTGTCAAGAGCCCTATCAATAGCACAAGAAAAGCAAAGGAGCAATCAAAGCGTAGCCAAAGTTCAATGGATTTAGGAAGAGGGCGCAAGTAGAAGGAGGTCACCTTATCAAAGTGTCGGTGTGCTCTCATTGAGAGATCTTGTGTAGTTGAAGTGTGCGGGCAAAACCACTCATTGGAGCTCACTTGTATCATGCTCTCAAGAGCTCTTTTTGTCAACTCGTGCTCAATCGAGGTTGACATTGGAGTTTGGGTACCTACACACATGTTAGACAACAAGAACAACGTGTGTGCATGGTATATGAACACATCATCCATCATGATGCGCCATTTCTTTTGCACATCACCATTAGCGGTAAGCAAGATATTATAGTACACATGGTGAATATGCGGGGAAAACTTAGGAACATACGCAACATGGATAGGTGCAAAGTCTCCAAAAGGTGAGAGAGCTATGGGGGCAATCTCATTCAGAAGCATATGAACATCATTGCAAACCAAGCATTGGAAAGAGCAAGTTTTCAACATTTTGGTTGCACTAATGGGAGAATATTGCAAGCATGTAGCACAAAACATTTTCAAAATTTCATCATTGTTGTTGACCAACCTAGGGAAAGAGCAATTGTTCATCAAGGTTGTCACAACACAATCATTATCATTTTCATTGCAAGCAATACATGGGAAAGAGCAATTGTTCGACATATTGCAAGCAATAGGAGAGAAAGTGAAACTCTCATAGCATGGCATGGACATATTATCATAAGCAACTAATTCCACATGATCAACAATGTTGGCACAAGTATCACAAGGGAGAGTGAAAGAAGCATATGACATAGCAATTGTATCATCAAGATCATGCATGCACTCATAAGTCATCATGTCCACTAGTGGGATCATGGCATCATCAACACCCATATAGGTACCTTTGTAGTCCCGCTCATATGAGGTAGGTGTTGTGGAAGAGGTAGGCTCGATGTGGCCTCCATGTTCATCTTCAAGCAACAAGCATGGTGTGATATCATCATCTTCATGCACCATGTACATCTTCTCCATGATCGGCGTCTCGTCATCCATGGTACCTAATGAGACACAAGAGAACACACTAGAGGTAGAGGGTAAGTTGTTAGAATTTGAAATGGCCTCACATGACCTATCAACTACCACTCTCATCTCACTTGGTGTATCGCTCATGCTCTCGAAGTGGAGGCACTCAAGCTCACATATGGTGCAATCGCTCATCTCACATATAGTGGAGTCCCTCATCTCCATGGCAATGGCGTCGTCGATGTCCGAGCAACCTAGCAAAGAGGAAGACAACACAAGAGGAGTAGAGGTTAAGTTGTTAGAAATCAAAGTGTCCTCACTCAACTCATGGTGTGTGTCACTCTTGCTCTCAAGGTATTTGAAGTATGCGTTGCACTCGGCTTTATCTTTGGGTGTCATTTGGGCTTCTCGAGCATCTAGCTCGGCGAAGTATGCTCTCATCTCGGCTTGCTCTTGTGGGGTCATCATGTATATCTCACTAGGATAGGTGTATATGTATGGTGGAAGGAAAACTACACAAGTATCTCACCTATCAAGAAAGTATCGGAAAAGTGGTAAAAGTCAAGAGCAAAATCGAAATGTATCGGGGTTACTCACACACACACTCAAAGCACACGCAAAAGGCTAAGAACACTATATGTGGTGGGTAAGGGGTGGATAGCAAACAAAAAAGATCAACGGAAAAGTCTATTGTCAAATGTGGGTAAGATCCAAAGTCAAATGTCAAAAGTGGTGATCTATGTCAAGGAAACACGGAAACACACACAAGAAAGAATAATGGGGTTAGCGCGACCAAGGAAGTGAGCAAGTAACAAGATGATCCTAACGAAGACTATATGCTCGATGTCACGCCAACACAAGAGAGACCGTAGCTTGGTTGCACAAGAAAGAAGCAACAAGATTTGCACAAATGCCACTCTTCTCTTATCTCTCTTAGTGCTCACAAGCTTTGCACTCCTCGGTATCGGTGGGCACACACTCTTTTCTATTTTTTTTTTCTTTTCTCTTTTTTTTTCCTATGCTTAGAAGCTTTATTTTTCTCTATGTATATGTCACACTTTTCTTCTTTTGTGTATCTTTCTCACCGAGCTTGCTTCGGAGCTTTGCTCAACACAACGCACACACACCCTCTCACGATCGTGACACTTGTGCAATGCTTCGCAACACTCGGAAAGCCACTCTCAATGGGATAGGTACACAAAGAAAGAAACGGGGCTACAAGGGGTGAGGGGTGCAAGTTATACCTAGATGAAAAGGTTAGGCGGTGTCAAGCACACGAACTTGCGATGGTGTCGACGATGGTGTCGAAGATGCGTCGGAATCCGGGGTGCCGATGCCGTTGTCGCGGTGTTGATGTAGGCGCGGAAGCGGTTCTCACGGACCAAAGGCACTCCAAAACGGAAACCGGGCAAATTAAGTCAATGCCCGAAAAGTTGGGTCGAAACGAGCGGTCAAAAGTTGGGCTCCAAAAATTTCGAAAAAGGTGTCAAAATTAGAGTCACGATGTTGTGAGATGGCTGTAAAAGTTTGAGATCAAACGGGCTCCGGAAAGTTGTCAAAATTTGGGGCAAAAAATGGAGTCAAAATTGGACGAAACTGGATCAAATCGGTCCAGAACCCGGTCAAACCGGATCTGGGACTGGCGTGCCCGGTCCAGACCGGGCCCCGGACCGGATGGAGCCCCTGGATTGCGTCGGATGGCACCGGTCTGTGCTCCGGTTTCAACCGGGCCAGCCGGCGTGCCGCCCGGTTTGCTCCGGTCAAGCTGCTGCACGCGCGCTTGGATGGGGCTTGTTCTCCGGCGGCCTGGGCGCAGATGGGCGACGCTAGCTGGTGCGGTGCGTGGGCGAGGGGCGAGGGGCGAGCGCTGAGCGAGCCCAGGGGAGCAACGGCCGGGCGCGGCGGCGTGCGGAGGTGAGAGGCGCGGCGGTGCTTGGAGCTGCTGCGGCCAGCTGGGCACGGCCTTGCGGGCATGCGGGGGTGAAGGCCGGTGTCTTGGCGCGGCGCGTAGATGGCCTGGCAGCGTCGGCGCACTGCGGATGCGAGCGTGGCGTGGCGTGCGCGCGGTAGGTGGCGCCAGCAGCGGTCGAACAGGAGCGGCTAGGCCAGCGGCGCTCGGGCGCGTGGTGGTGGAGGCGGGCCAGGCCGGGGCAGGCTGCTGCTGATGCTTGGCGAGCGGAGCGTGGAGCGGAGGTGGGTGTTTGGCCGGAGGTGGAAGATGATGGTTGGCCTGCGCGCTGGTGCGGTGGTGGGCCAGCAAGGCGAGCGGAGGATGCAGTGCGAGCGTTGACCCGCGTTGGCTCGAGCTGTTCCTCCAGGCACGAAGAACACACCGGAAAGACAACAAAAAATTGCTCAGATTTGCACGAAATTGGATGGAATTGAAGGGGAAAAGATGGGGGAATAGTAGATCAGCACCCTAAACATCAAATCAGTGGACCAAAACCACAAAAAACGCAACAAATCCGCAGATCAAATTTCGAGCTATTTTTTGGGGCAATTTTTGGGGAAAATTTTTGGGCAAAAATTGGAGAGATTTGTGGTCAAATTCGTGGCAACCTTTGCTCTGATACCATATGATGCGGCCTAAGGCCACGTGGGTTGCCCGATCTCACGAATTGACCGAGGGAAAGGCGGGGGAGAGGAAGAACACGAAGAACACGTCGATGAACACGATGAACACACGCAAACGCACACCAACCCGATACAATTCCGGTTTACTCCCGATAGCCCGAACCACTATCCCGATAGAATCTCTCAAGGGAGAGACACGCGGTAGAATCCCCGAGAGGAAGATCGGTATACGATCGGTGGAATCACACGAGTGAGAGACCGGTGGTAGAATCACAAGTGTGAGAGACTAATCATATAAGGAGTGCCTTGTACAATAGATTTGGATAATCTAAGGAGGGGGTTTCCCTAATCCCAAAGGGATGGTGGAGGCATAAGCCAAGTTCTCACTCAAGTTATGTCTAACCTAATGAAGGGGGAGGTGGGAGCCTATATATAGGGAGCCACTAAGGAGGGGTAGTTTAGGCATACAAGGGGATACATGGGCCTTGGCCCGAATTGACTTGTGGCAGTCGTCTTCTCTCCTAGGCGACCTCAGACGCTCTTCTTCCTTCTTCTCTTCCACGCCTCCGTGACCTCGGCCTTGAGTGTGGTTCTTGTCGTTGAAGCACATGATGAAGCGAAGACCGTAGGTCGGGCTACCACCCACCCCATCTTTTCCCCATCAAATTCATCCGATTTCGTCCAAATCTGAGCAATTTTTGCTTCCGTTTTCCTCAAGTTCTTGGTGCTGTTCTTGAGGAAAACAGCTTCTCCCCGATCCGATCAACCACCGCGCGCCGCCTGGGCCCACCCTCGCCACGACGCGCCCCCACGCGGCCGCGCCACCTTCCTCGCCAAGCCACGCGCGCGCGCCTGGCCACCATCGCCGCATCGCCGCATCGCAGCTCCACCAATTCGCCCCGCGCAAGCTCTGGCCACATCTGCTCGCCTCGCCCAGCGCAAAATCCGGTCAGACCGGATTTCTGACCGGGCCGTCCGGTCTGCAACCGGGGCTCAGACCGGTGCCATCCGGACCAAGTCCAGGGGCCCATCCGGTTCCAGATCCGGTTCTGGACCGGTCCGGCCGGTCCCAGGTCCGGTTTGACCGGGTTCTGGACCGGGTTTGACCCAGTTTTCGCCCATTTTGACTCCACTTTTTGCTCCAAATTGTGACAACTTTCCGGCGCCCGTTTGACCCCAAACTTTCACAGTTACCCCCTTTCATCTTAACTCTAATTTTGACACCGTTTCCGAAATTTTCCGACTCCAAAATTTTGACACCTTCGATCGCTCGTCGTGACCCAAATTTTTGGGCATTGACTTATTTTGCCCGGTTTCCGTTTTGGAGTGCAAGGATTGTCTTTCGAGCTTCCGCGTCTACATCAACACCGCGGCGACACCTTCGGCACCCCGGACTCCGGCGCAACTACGACACCATCGTCGCCATCCTCGCAAGTTGTGTGTTACGACACCGCCTAACTTTTCATCTAGGTATAACTTGCTCCCCACCGTGTAGCCCCTCTTCCTTTTGCGATCTATCCTACGAGCATTGCTTATCGAGTGTTGCGAGACATTGCACGTGGCCCCGATTGTGAGGTGTGTGTCGTGTGGAGTAAAGCTTCTAAGCAAAACTCGTGTGGCAAGATAGCAAAAGCGAGCTAACGCTAACATAGTGCGAGAAAAAGCCGCCAAAATACAAAAAGAGCACAAGTGTGCATAGTGCCATCATACATACCAAAGTGTACAAAGCGCCACCATAGATACAAAAGAGTGCAAGTGCCACCAAATACAAAAGAGGGAAAAGCTTTTAAGCAAAAGAGAGAAAAAGAGAAGAGAGGCCGCGTGTAAATCTTGTTGTCTCTTCGTTTGCAACCAAGCTTTGATCTCTTCTTGTGTTAGTGTGACACCGAGCACCCTTGATTAAGGGCTTCATACACTTTTCCGCTCATTCCTTGGTCGCACTAACCCCGTTCATCTCGTGTGTGTGTTCCATATCTTTTCCGTGTTTCTAGTGATCATCGCTTTGACATTTGATTTCGTTGGACTTCACCCACTCTTAACAACAAACTTGATTTCGGATTTCGTCTTTTGGCTTTCCACAACACTCGCCTAACACCATATTTGCTAGCTTTTGCGTGTGGTTTTGCGTGTGTTCCCGATACACTTGATCTTGCTTTCGGTTTGGTGGATTGCCTCAATACTATCTTACCTTGGTAAGAGTGCGAGGTAGTCTCCTTCCACTAACATACACCATATAGATCTTGTCATGCTAACATGTATAGCGACGAAGAAGATACGGAGGAGTACACGGAGCACTTTGAGGAGGATACCTCTTCAAGCACCGCGGATGTGGAGGAACATGTGGAGCTCGACACCGACTATGGCTCCGCGAGCATCACCGGCATGACCGACATCGAGGAGCTCTACATCGACAATGGCTCCTCAAGCATGGACGACATGGTGGAGCACCACCTTGAGGACGACATCGAGGAGCTCTACATCGACAATGGCTCCTCAAGCATGGATGACATGGTGGAGCACCGCCACGCCTACGACATCGACACCATGGCGGAGCCTCACCTACGCTCCACGATGAGCAACGACAATGCTCCTACATACCCCTACTTGGCAAATGGAGCTACATATGAAGATGGAGGACCTCCACGAGGGCACCATCATATGGATCGTCAAGGGCGACCCCATCATGAGCGTCATCGACGTACTTCTCCATGCTCCACAAGACGCCACCATGAGAGTGCTTATGCACAAGATCGTCGACTTCAAGTACACCATATGGAGCATCAAGAGCGTCCCCATCATGAGCGTCATCGACACTCTTCTCCAAGCTCCACAAGGCGCCACAAGCAACATGCCAAGTCGCATGAGCCATCATCTAGGCATGGCAAGGACCGTCATCGACATACGTCACCACATGAGCTTCGCCGCCACAAGCCACTTCATGATTGCCATCGACCAACACCTTCCACGAGTCTTCGACGACACCACTCAAGCCATGGTGATGATGCACGAAGACGAGAGCCTCGACATGAAGGCGACAAACACCATCATAGGGTGTCCACCACTACAAGGACGGCAAGTGCACATCGCGCATACCTTCCTCATGAGGCGACTTTCACCTCTTGTGCCACCACCACAATGGCCCCTACTTCGCCATATGCCAATGGACTCCGATGCTACAAGTGCAAGCAACAAGGCCACCCTCCACGGGAATGTCCCAATCTCCTATGTGAGGTGTGCAAGGCCAAGGGTCACGTGGCATGGCAATGCACAACGCCAAGCGCCAAGAAGCTCTACTTCGACGAGCTCAATGCACAAGTCTCCAACATGCCTATCGCGCCCACACTTCAAGATGAAGATCGCCAAGGTCACCTCAAGGTTGATGTGGATCCGAGCCTAGCTCTCTACTACACCACGACGCCACCACTTGAGGACGACTTGGGAGGCGATGGAGTTGAGCATGGTGACCATGGGATTCTCCCTTCACCTACGGAGGCGCATGGAGTTGAGATGGTTGAGCATGGGATTTTCCCTTCAACCAAGGAGGCGCATGGAGATGAGAAAGTCGAGCCTACTCCCCTATGCTTCATTGATGAGTTGGTACCAATCCCATGTGAGAATGAGAGCCACTTAGCCCACTTGAGTGAGAGTGATAGTGAGTTGAGTGACTTCCACCCCATATGTGAGTTTGAGTGCTTCCATTTGGAGGACATGAGTGATACACAAAGTGAGTTGAGAGAGGTAGATGATAGGTCCATGGAGGACATCGCATTTGCTAACACATTAACCTCTCCCTCGTTTGTGTCTTCTTATGTTACACTAGGTTCCACGGAGGACGAGTTCCCGCTCATGGAGACGATGTACATGGTGCATGACGATGATGATATCTCACCATGCTTGCTCCAAGATGGATACGTCGACCACATGGATCCTCCTACTTCCACCACACCTACTTCAAATGAGTCGGCCTACAAAGGTAACAACATAGGTGTTGATGATGCCATGATCCCACTAGTGGACATGATGACTTATGAGTGCATGCATGATCTCGATGATCCATTTGCTACTTCACATGCTACTTTCACTTTCCCATGTGATGCTTTTCTTGATAACATTGTTGATCATGTGGAAGTGAGTTCTTGTGATACCATGACCATGCCATGCTATGAGAGCTTCAATTTTTCCACCATTGCTTGCAATATGTCGACCACTTGCTCTTTACCATGTATTGCTTGCAATGATAATGACAATGATGATATTATCTTCCGCATGCTTTGCCCAAACTGTTTGCACTACTCCATGATCGTTGCATCCAAGATAGTGAACAATTCCCATTTCTTATGCTTGGTATGCAAACATGCTTATTTCATTGTCCATGAGATGGCCCCCATAGCCTTCTCTATTTTTGATGATCATGAGTTGCCACATGCCATGAATGCACCTTCTTGCCATATGCACCATCGCCATGCATTTCATACTATCTTGATTGACACTAATGGTGATGTGCACGAGACATGGAACATCATGATGGATGATGTGTTCCTTTACCATGCACACACGCTTTTTGTTTTCGCTTTTGTGTGTATAGGTACCCGAATGTCTACCTCCACCGCTACGGAGCATGAGCTCACGAAACGCGCAATTGAGAGCTACCCCAACAAGGACCTAACCCGCGGGAATCACACCAAAGGGTATGTTCCCACAAGCCTTCGTCCTCATGTGTTTCCGACTTGCCTTGTCGAGTTTCCGGTTTGGTCCAACTCCTCGTCACCCCTTTCGCCTCTTTTGCAACATATCTTGACACCTCTTGTTGGCACAATGATTGTTGTATGTCTTGATGCTTTCATCATACACTTCGAGAATCTCAAGGACCATGTCATACATGTGAGAGACACCTTATGCATCTTGTGCCACATGTCACACAAAAAGTTGCTCTTCTTTGGATTTTTCATTTCATCTTTGGCATTTGCAATGGATTCTTTCACACTTGAGGACACTCATACTCGGTTCAAGCCAACCATACTCTCCCAAGTTCGAAGTCTCCATCGCTTTGCCATTGCACATACCAATTTTGCCCCAAATTTTGCCGCCGACACTTGCCTTTGGTTTGTTCCACTTGTTTGGGACAATGCTACACCACACATTTTTGACACCTTACAACTCTTACATGCACAAATTTTTGCCCCACCAAATTTTGGATACATCGACACTATTTTGGTTCCCATTTTTGCCAAATGCCTCTTGGAGCTTTCCCTTCGCACGTGGTTTTTCTCCAAGTTCTTCTTCGACCGTGACTACCCAACTCTACATGGGACAACCATCATGGACTACCTCTTCGATGAGGAGAAACAAGAGTCGAGGACGACTCTTCCCCAAGGGGGGGGGAGATGATGCGGGGTGGCTTTCGGACACCTCCGCCTCAAGACCGTCAAGTGCAACCCCGCCTATCGTCGACGCTACACCATGGCCAAAGAGTCCCCCAAGTGGACCTTCAACCCTAAACCACGCTACACGCGACAAGGTGAACTCCTTCCTCTCGATACTCGACCTCGTCAATACCTTGAATGGAATGCTACCTCATATCGGTGTGCTACATATCATTAGGTACAAGAATCATCGAGGAACCGGAGAGGAGGAACACCCATGGTGCAAGGAAGCGAGGGAAGGGAAGAGGAGCCATTCATCATGGTGCAAGGAAGAAGGAAGAAGGAAGAAGAAGAAGAGAAGAAGGAAGAGGGAGGAGGAGGCCCAGCCGGCCCAGAGTCCGGTCCGACCGGGCCCCAGACCGACCTGCCCGGTTGGCGACCGGTCGACCGGCTCCACAACCGGACCGCCCGGTCCCAGGCCCGGTCTGACCGGCCCCCTGCACCGGATCCGACGGAAACTACCCACCAAACTGCCTAAGTTACCCACTTATGTACCTTTTCGCCATGTGTTGTCTTGTAGGCCTATATATAGACCCAAGACACCCCCCTTACCTCTTTAGACTTGTTTTGAACTCAAACCTAATTTTGAGCTTAGTCTCCCTTGGGTATCATCCCTCTGTAATCAAGGCCATCCTTGTTGTTGATTTGGATATTGTTGAGTGAGATTCTAGTACAAGCTACTCTCTCTCCCTCACCAATCCCCTTTTCTCCAACACCAATCTCTCACCGGGAATTCTGCCGCGTGCCTCTTCCGGGTGATTCTATTGGCGTGGTCCATCGAGCCACGGGGGTAAGTATCGGGTGTATCGGGTTGGTGTGCGTGCGTGAGTCTCGGAGTTCCTCGTGTTCATCGTGTTCTTCGTGTTCCTCGCGTTTTCCCATCTCCCCTCTTGGTTTCGAAGTCAATCCGCGAGATCGGGCCACACACGGGGTCTTAGACCTCATCACCGGAACACCGGAACCCCACCAAATCTTGCATGTGGGCCTATGCTATGTGTCAACGTGTGGTGCAAGGTTTAATTTTGCAAAAGTAGCTCCCCTAAACCCTAGACCCTAGCCCTAACCCTATGCCGAACCCTAACCAGTAGATCAGGCACACCCTCGATCGTGTGATAATGGCTCGAGCTGCGGGTGTATGTGCCAAAGGGTCCCAATCTTGGTTCTCCATGTGTATATGTCCTAAACAAACCTAAAAGAATGAAAATGTACATTGGTGCACCCTCGCGCGGACAAATCTAGGGGGTAGACCCGCCGGGGCAGACGTTCCGCTGTTTTGGGTGGAGGAGGGGGAGAACGACCGCCGGAACACCGGAACCCCACCAAATCTTGCATGTGGGCCTATGCTGATGTAGCCCCGCCTAACGACGACGCTACACCATGGCCACGGAATCCCCCAAGTGGACCGACAACCCGAACCTACGCTTTATATGTCAAGGTGAACTCAATCCTCTCTACCCTCGATCCCGATACAACCTTGGATGGAGTGCTACCTCATTCCGATATGTCATGTGTTACTAGGTACGAGCCTCGTCAAGGATCCGGAGAGGAAGAGCCACTCACTTGGTGCAAGGAAGAAGAAGCTAAGGTCAATGGAAAGGAAGAAGAAGAAAGGAAGAAGAACATGAGAAGAGGAGAAGAAGGAAAGAGGAAAGAAGAGGAGAAGGAGGGAGGGCCGGAGCCTCCAGGCTGCCATGGCTGGAGCCTCCACCCTCCACCTGGCCGGTACCACCTCCAGGAGAGGCACACGCGGGAAAAGGCAAGACCGGTACCTCTGGGTGGAGGCTCCACCCGAGGTACCGCCCAATGCTGAGGGAAAGTAAGGGACTCCGGTACCTCTGGGTGGAGGCTCCACCCGAGGTACCGCTCAGCCCTTTTTCCTCACAGTACGTGCTGATTTTGCTCCCCGGTACCTCCGGCCGAGGTACCGCCCAAGGTACCGCTCGCACGCCCGAGCCCCCTGGATACTTTGCTTCGTTTGATGCATTTTCCGGTACCTCGACCGGTACCTCCGCCCGTGGTACCGCTCGCACGCGTTTTAGCTCAGATCTGAACCGTTGATTGTAATCGAGTGGCTGTAACTTATTTAGCTCTTTCCCCAAACTGCCCTTGACTTGAATCTGGCTATATGTATCTCCCGTATCCCCATTTGCTAGGGTTAGACAAGATTTGGCTTAGAATAGGATTTGAGCTATGTCTCCCTAGGGTATCATCCCTCTGTAATCAAGGCCACCCTTGTTGTTGATTGAGTTTGTGAGTGAGATTCTAGTGTGTGCACTCTCTCTCCCTCACCGATTCCGTCCCCAACACCGTATCTCTCACCTCGGAATTCTACCGCGGTCTCTTCCGTGGGTGATTCTATTCGGCGTGGTCCATCGAGCCACGAGGGTAAGCATCGTTGTATCGGGTTGGTGTGCGTGCGTGTGTCCCCGTGTTCATCGTGTTCATCGCGTTCGTCGTGTTCTTCGTGTTCTTCCTCTTTTCCCCTTTCGTTTTCGGGTCAATTCGCAAGATCGGGCCACAAACGGGGTCTTAGACCTCATCATATGGTATCAGCAGCCTTTGGTTTCCGCGAATTTGACCCCCCACCCACCCAATTTCATCTCTGAAAAAATTTCCCCAAAAATCCCCAAAAATAGCCCTAATTTGCCTTTTGATGGATCTGCGATTTTGTTGCGTTTTGAGTGGTTTTGGTCCATGGATTTGGTGTCTCTAGTGTTGATCTACTAATTCCCCCACTTTCTATCCACAAATTCCATCAATTTTCGAGTTTGGGTCGATTTGGTTTGAAATTGGGGAAGAACAGGAGAGAGAAAGAGTGGGCACGCGTGCTGCCAGGGAAGAAGAAAGAGTGAGCGGTACCTCCGGTGGAGGCTCCAGGCAGCCACGAGCGGTACCTCTAGTGGAGGCTCCACCCGTGCACGAGCGGTACCTCCGGGTGGAGGCTCCACCCTCCACTACCGCTCCTCCTTCCCCAAGCCGGCCACCACCACCATCTCCACCCCACCACCGCCGACCACCACCATTCCTCTCCGCAGCCGGCAAGCACCGCCACCCCCCTTCATCACCGGCAAACACCGCCACCCCCCTTCATCGTCGGCAAACACCGCCACCCCCCTAAATCACCGGCAAGCACCGCCACCCTCCCAAAACATCGGGAAACACCGCCGTGGCAAACCACCACCACCGCCGCCACCGCAAGCTCACCGATACCGCCATCGGCATACCACCGGCAAACACCGTCGTTGCCCCACCACCACCACCGCCGCCGCTAGCTCACCGATATCACCACCGGCATACCACCGCCATCGACGCCAAGCTACTTTGACCCGACTTTTCTTCCGCTAACTTGTGTTTGCTTGTTCCGGTTTGAGTGCCTTGTTTGTGAAACTAACCCGCAGCTCCGAAGCAAGCGACGACATCCTCGGCACCCCGGACTTGCAACCGTACTCTTGACATCACCGCCTTCATCGCAAGTTGTGTGTTCCGACACCGCCTAACATCTAGGTATAACTTGCTCCCCACCTTGTATCCCCTCTTCTTTTGCGATCTATCCTATCGAGCATTGCTTATTGAGTGTTGCGGGACATTGCACGTGGCCCCGCATTGTGAGGTGTGTGTGTCGTGTTGAGTAAAGCTTCTAAGCAAAACTCGTGTGGCAAGATAGCAAAAGCGAGGCTAACGCTAACATAGTGTGTGAAAAAGCCCCAAAAACACAAAAAGAGTGCAAGTCGCACCATACATCCATACATACAAAAGTGTACAAAGTGCCACCATAGATACAAAAGAGTGCAAGTGCCACCGTATACAAAAAGAGAAAAAGCTTTTAAGCAAAAGAGAGATAAGAGAAGAGAGGCCACGTGTGAATCTTGTTGTCTCTTCATTTGCAACCAAAGCTTTGATCTCTTCTTGTGTTAGTGTGACACCGAGCACCCTTGCTTAAGGGCTTCTTACACTTTTCTGCTCATTCCTTGGTCGCACTAACCCCGTTCATCTCGTGTGTGCGTTCAATATCTTTTCTGTGTTTATAGTGATCATCGCTTTGACATTTGAATTTTTGGATTTCACCCACTCTTAACAACAAACTTGATTTCGGATTTCGTCTTTTGGCTTTCCACTATACTCACCTACCACCATATTTGCTAGCTTTTGCGTGTGTTTTTGTGTGAGTACCCGATACAATTGTTCTAACTCTCGGTTTTGTTGGATCACCCCGATCTTATCATACCACGGTAAGATTGCGAGGTAGTGTTCTTCCCTTAACATACACCATATACATACCATCGTGCTAACATGGATAGCGAAGATGAGGATACGGAGGAGTACACGGAGCACTCCGAGGAGGACACCTCCTCAA
The DNA here is from genome assembly GCF_019359855.2 of Lolium perenne. Lineage (NCBI taxonomy): Eukaryota > Viridiplantae > Streptophyta > Magnoliopsida > Poales > Poaceae > Lolium > Lolium perenne. Next base: position 135,172,715 of record NC_067245.2, read on the forward strand.
GCACCGCGGATGTGGAGGAACATGTGGAGCTCGATACCGACTATGGCTCCGCGAGCATCGCCAACATGACCGACATCGAGGAGCTCTACACCGACTTTGGCTCCGCGAGCATCACCGACATGACCGACATCGAGGAGCTCTACATCGACAATGGCTCCTCAAGCATGGACGACATGGTGGAGCAACGCCACGACTACGACATCGACGACTTGGTGGAGCAACGCCACGCCTACAACATCGACACCATGGCGGAACCTCACCTAGTCTCCACAAGGAGCAACGACGATGCTCCCAAGTACCACCACTTAGCCATTGGAGCTACATATGAAGATGGAGGACCTCCACGATGGCACCATCATATGGATCATCAAGAGCGTCCCCAACATGATCGCCATCGACACATTTCTTCGAGCTCCACGAGGCGCCACCATGAGAGTGCTTATGCACACGATCGTCGACCTCACGTACATCATATGGAGCATCAAGAGCATCCCCAACATGATCGTCATCGACACTCTTCTCCAAGCTCCACAAGGCGCCGCAAACAACATGCCAAGTCGCATGAGCCATCATCTAGGCATGGCAAGGACCGTCATCGACATATGTCACCACATGAGCTTCGCCGCCACAAGCCACTTCATGATCGCCATCGACCAACATCTTCCACGAGTCTTCGACGACACCACTCAAGCCATGGTGATGATGCACGAAGACGAGAGCCTCGACATGAAGGCGACAAACACCATGATAGGGTGCCTACCACTCCAAGGATAGCAAGTGCACATCGAGCATACCTTCCTCATAAGGCGACTTCCACCTCTTGTGCCACCACCACAATGGCCTCTACCTCGTCACGTGCCTATGGACTCCGATGCTACAAATGCAAGCAACAAGGCCACCCTCCACGGGAATGTCCCAATCTCCTATGTGAGGTGTGCAAGGCCAAGGGTCACGTGGCATGGCAATGCACAAAGCCAAGCGCAAAGACGCTCTACTTCGACGAGCTACAAGCCCACGCCACCAAGAAGCCTACGGCGCCCACACTTCAAGATGAAGACCTCCAAGGCCATCGCAAGGATGATGTGGATCCGAGCCTAGCTCTCCACAACACTACGGCGCCACCGATAGAGGACGACTTGGGAGGCGATGGAGTTGAGATGGTTGATCATGGGATTCTCCCTTCAACCAAGGAGGCGCATGGAGATGAGGAAGTCGAGCCTACTCCCCTATGCTTTATTGATGAGTTGGTACCATTCCCATGTGAGCATGAGAGCCACCTAGCCCACTTGAGTGAGAGTGATAGTGAGTTGAGTGACTCCCACCCCATATGTGAGTTTGAGTGCTTCCGTTTGGAGGACATGAGTGATACACAAAGTGAGTTGCGAGAGGTAGATGATAGGGCCATGGAGGACATCGCATTTGCTAACACATTAACCTCTCTCTCGTTTGTGTCTTCTTATGTTGCACTAGGTTCCACGGAGGATGAGTTCCCGCTCATGGAGAAGATGTACATGGTGCATGAAGACGATGATATCTCACCATGCTTGCTCCAAGATGGACATGTCGACCACATGGATCCTCCCACTTCCACAACACCTACTTCACATGAGTCGGCCTTCAAAGGTAACAACATAGGTGTTGATGATGCCATGATCCCACTAGTGGACATGATGACTTATGAGTGCATGCATGCTCTTGATGATACATTTGATACGTCACATGCTACTTTCATTTTCCCATGCGATACTTTGCTTGATAACATTGTTGATCATGTGGAAGTGAATGTTTGTGATACCATGACCATGCCATGCTATGAGAGCTTCAATTTTTCCACCATTGCTTGCAATATGCCGACCACTTGCTCTTTACCATGTATTGCTTGCAATGATAATGACAAGGATGACATTAGCTTCCGCATGCTTTGCCCCAAATGTTTACACTCTTCCATGATCCTTGCATCCAAGATTGCGAACAATTGCTCTTACTTATGCTTGGTATGCAAGAATGCTTATTTCATTGTCCACGAGATGGCCCCCATAGCCTTCTCACTTTTTGATGATCATGAGTTACCACATGCCATGAATGCACCTACTTGCCATTTGCACCATCGCCATGCATTCCATACTATGTTGATTGACACTAATGGTGATGTGCACAAGACTTGGACCATCATGATGGATGATGTGTTCATCTACCATGCACACACGCTCTTTGTCTTGTTTATTCCATGTGTAGGTACACGGACGACCACTTCCACCGCTACGGAGCATGAGCTCACGAAACGCGCAATTGAGAGCTACCCCAACACGGACGAGATACATGATCCAACCCATGGGATTCACGCCAAAGGGTATGTTCCCAAACGCCTTCGCCCTCGTGTGTTTCCGGCTTGTTTTGTCGAGTTTCCGGTTTGGTCCAATTCCTCGTCACATCTTTTGCCTCTTATGCAACATATCTTGAAACATCTTGTTGGCACAATGATTGTTGTATGTCTTGATGTTATCATCATACACTCCGAGAATCTCAAGGACCATGTCATACATGTGAGAGACACCTTATGCATCTTGTGCCACATGTTACTCATAAAGTTGCTCTTCTTTGGATTTCTCATTTCATCTTTGGCACTTGAAATGGATTCTTTGACACTTGAGGATACCCATACTTGGCTCACGCCAACCATACTTTCCCAAGCTAGAAGTTCCCATCTCTTTGCCATTGCACATAACAATTTTGCCCAAAATTTTGCCGCCGATACTTGCCTTTTGATTGTTCCATTTGTGTGGGACAATGCTACACATCACATTTTTGACACTTTACAAACCAAACTTTTACATGCACAAACTTTTGCCCCACCAAATTTTGGATACATCGACACTCTTTTGGTTCCCATTTTTGCCAAATGCCTCTTGGAGAAACGACTTGATGCTTCGTATTTGATTGAGAGCCTCTTGTTCGCCGATCACCAAATTGGCATCCACAAGCTTTCCCTTCGCAAGTTGTTTTTCCCCAAGTTCTTCTTCGACCGCTTCATCAACAAACGAACTCCCAAGTACTTGGTGAGCACGACGTTAACCCTCTCGGACCTCTCGCCACAACATGGAGATGAGGAGGAACAAGAGTCGAGGACGACTCTTCCCCAAGGGGGGGGGGGAGATGATGTAGCCCCGCCTAACGACGACGCTACACCATGGCCACGGAATCCCCCAAGTGGACCGACAACCCGAACCTACGCTTTATATGTCAAGGTGAACTCAATCCTCTCTACCCTCGATCCCGATACAACCTTGGATGGAGTGCTACCTCATTCTGATATGTCATGTGTTACTAGGTACGAGCCTCGTCAAGGATCCGGAGAGGAAGAGCCACTCACTTGGTGCAAGGAAGAAGAAGCTAAGGTCAATGGAAAGGAAGAAGAAGAAAGGAAGAAGAACATGAGAAGAGGAGAAGAAGGAAAGAGGAAAGAAGAGGAGAAGGAGGGAGGGCCGGAGCCTCCAGGCTGCCATGGCCGGAGCCTCCACCCTCCACCTGGCCGGTACCACCTCCAGGAGAGGCACACGCGGGAAAAGGCAAGACCGGTACCTCTGGGTGGAGGCTCCACCCGAGGTACCGCCCAATGCTGAGGGAAAGTAAGGGACTCCGGTACCTCTGGGTGGAGGCTCCACCCGAGGTACCGCTCAGCCCTTTTTCCTCACAGTACGTGCTGATTTTGCTCCCCGGTACCTCCGGCCGAGGTACCGCCCAAGGTACCGCTCGCACGCCCGAGCCCCCTGGATACTTTGCTTCGTTTGATGCATTTTCCAGTACCTCGACCGGTACCTCCGCCCGTGGTACCGCTCGCACGCGTTTTAGCTCAGATCTGAACCGTTGATTGTAATCGAGTGGCTGTAACTTATTTAGCTCTTTCCCCAAACTGCCCTTGACTTGAATCTGGCTATATGTATCTCCCGTATCCCCATTTGCTAGGGTTAGACAAGATTTGGCTTAGAATAGGATTTGAGCTATGTCTCCCTAGGGTATCATCCCTCTGTAATCAAGGCCACCCTTGTTGTTGATTGAGTTTGTGAGTGAGATTCTAGTGTGTGCACTCTCTCTCCCTCACTGATTCCGTCCCCAACACCGTATCTCTCACCTCGGAATTCTACCGCGGTCTCTTCCGTGGGTGATTCTATTCGGCGTGGTCCATCGAGCCACGAGGGTAAGCATCGTTGTATCGGGTTGGTGTGCGTGCGTGTGTCCCCGTGTTCATCGTGTTCATCGCGTTCGTCGTGTTCTTCGTGTTCTTCCTCTTTTCCCCTTTCATTTCCGGGTCAATTCGCAAGATCGGGCCACAAACGGGGTCTTAGACCTCATCATATGCTATGTGTCAAAGTGTGGTGCAAGGTGTAATTGTGCAAAAGTAGCTCCCCTAAACCCTAGACCCTAGCCCTAACCCGGCCTACGCCGAACCCTAACCAGTAGATCAGGCACACCCTCGCGATCGTGTGATAATGGCTCGAGCTGCGGGTGTATGCGCCAACGGGTCCCAATATTGGTTCTCCATGTGTATATGTCCTAAACAAACCTAAAAGAATGAAAATGTACATTGGTGCACCCTCGCGCGGAGAAATCTAGGGGGGTAGACCCGCCGGGGCACACATTCCGCTGTTTTGGGGGGAGGAGGGGGAGAATGACCGCCGGAACACTTGAACCCCGCCAAATCTTGCATGTGGGCCTATGCTATGTGTCAATGTGTGGTGCAAGGTGTAATGGTGCAAAAGTAGCTCCCCTAAACCCTAGACCCTACCCCTAATCCTAGGCCGAACCCTAACCAGTAGATCAGGCACACCCTCGATCGTGTGATAATGGCTCGAGCTGCGGGTGTATGTGCCAAAGGGTCCCAATCTTGGTTCTCCATGTGTATATGTCCTAAAAAAACCTAAAAGAATTAAAATGTACATTGGTGCACCCTGGCGCGGAGAAATCTAGGGGGGTAGACCCGCCGGGGCACATGTTCCGCTGTTTTGGGGGGGGAGGGGGAGAACGACCGCCGGAACACCGGAACCCCACCAAATCTTGCATGTGGGCCTATGATATGTGTCAAAGTGTGATGCAAGGTGTAATTGTGCAAACATAGCTCCCCTAAACCCTAGACCCTAGCCCTAACCCTACGCCGAACCCTAACCAGTAGATCAGGCACACCCTCGATCGTGTGATAATGGCTCGAGCTGCGGGTGTATGTGCCAAAGGGTCCCAATCTTGGTTCTCCTTGTGTATATGTCCTAAAAAACCTAAAAGAATGAAAATGCACATTGGTGCACCCTCGCGCGGAGAAATCTAGGGGTTAGACCCGTCGGGGAACACGTTCCGCTGTTTTGGGGGGAGGAGGGGGAGAACGACCGCCGGAACACCGGAACCCCACCAAATCTTGCATGTGGGCCTATGCTATGTGTCAACGTGTGGTGCAAGGTTTAATTTTGCAAAAGTAGCTCCCCTAAACCCTAGACCCTAGCCCTAACCCTATGCCGAACCCTAACCAGTAGATCAGGCACACCCTCGATCGTGTGATAATGGCTCGAGCTGCGGGTGTATGTGCCAAAGGGTCCCAATCTTGGTTCTCTATGTGTATATGTCCTAAACAAACCTAAAAGAATGAAAATGTACATTGGTGCACCCTCGCGCGGACAAATCTAGGGGGTAGACCCGCCGGGGCAGACGTTCCGCTGTTTTGGGTGGAGGAGGGGGAGAACGACCGCCGAAACACCGGAACCCCACCAAATCTTGCATGTGGGCCTATGCTATGTGTCAAAGTGTGGTGCAAGGTGTAATTGTGCAAAAGTAGCTCCCCTAAACCCTAGACCCTAGCCCTAACCCGGCCTACGCCGAACCCTAACCAGTAGATCAGGCACACCCTCGCGATCGTGTGATAATGGCTCGAGCTGCGGGTGTATGTGCCAACGGGTCCCAATATTGGTTCTCCATGTGTATATGTCCTAAACAAACCTAAAAGAATGAAAATGTACATTGGTGCACCCTCGCGCGGAGAAATCTAGGGGGGGTAGACCCGCCGGGGCACACATTCCGCTGTTTTGGGGGGGAGGAGGGGGAGAATGACCGCCGGAACACTTGAACCCCACCAAATCTTGCATGTGGGCCTATGCTATGTGTCAATGTGTGGTGCAAGGTGTAATGGTGCAAAAGTAGCTCCCCTAAACCCTAGACCCTACCCCTAATCCTAGGCCGAACCCTAACCAGTAGATCAGGCACACCCTCGATCGTGTGATAATGGCTCGAGCTGCGGGTGTATGTGCCAAAGGGTCCCAATCTTGGTTCTCCATGTGTATATGTCCTAAAAAAACCTAAAAGAATTAAAATGTACATTGGTGCACCCTCGCGCGGAGAAATCTAGGGGGGTAGACCCGCCGGGGCACATGTTCCGCTGTTTTGGGGGGGGAGGGGGAGAACGACCACCGGAACACCGGAACCCCACCAAATCTTGCATGTGGGCCTATGATATGTGTCAAAGTGTGATGCAAGGTGTAATTGTGCAAACGTAGCTCCCCTAAACCCTAGACCCTAGCCCTAACCCTACGCCGAACCCTAACCAGTAGATCAGGCACACCCTCGATCGTGTGATAATGGCTCGAGCTGCGGGTGTATGTGCCAAAGGGTACCAATCTTGGTTCTCCATGTGTATATGTCCTAAAAAAACCTAAAAGAATGAAAAGTTACATTGGTGCACCCTCGCGCGGAGAAATCTAGGGGGTAGACCCGCCGGGGCACAGGTTCCGCTGGTTTGGGGGGAGGAGGGGGAGAACGACCGCCGGAACACCGGAACCCCACCAAATCTTGCATGTGGGCCCCTAACCCTACGCCGAACCCTAACCAGTAGATCAGGCACACCCTCGATCGTGTGATAATGGCTCGAGCTGGGGGTGTATGTGCCAAAGGGTCCCAATCTTGGTTCTCCATGTGTATATGTCCTAAACAAACCTAAAAGAATGAAAATGTACATTGGTGCACCCTCGCGCGGAGAAATCCAGTGGGGTAGACCCGCCGGGGCACACGTTCCGCTGTTTTGGGGGGAGGAGGGGGAGAACGACCGCCGGAACACCGGAACCCCACCAAATCTTGCATGTGGGCCTATGATATGTGTCAAAGTGTGATGCAAGGTGTAATTGTGCAAAATTAGCTCCCCTAAACCCTAGACCCTAGCCCTAACCCTACGCCGAACCCTAACCAGTAGATCAGGCACACCCTCTATCGTGTGATAATGGCTCGAGCTGTGGGTGTATGTGCCAAAGGGTCCCAATCTTGGTTCTCCATGTGTATATGTCCTAAACAAACCTAAAAGAATGAAAATGTACATTGGTGCACCCTCGCGCGGACAAATCTAGGGGGTAGACCCGCCGGGGCAGACGTTCCGCTGTTTTGGGGGGAGGAGGGGGAGAACGACCGCCGGAACACCGGAACCCCACCAAATCTTGCATGCGGGCCTATGCTATGTGTCAAAGTGTGGTGCAAGGTGTAATTGTGCAAAAGTAGCTCCCCTAAACCCTAGACCCTAGCCCTAACCCGGCCTACGCCGAACCCTAACCAGTAGATCAGGCACACCCTCGCGATCGTGTGATAATGGCTCGAGTTGCGGGTGTATGTGCCAACGGGTCCCAATATTGGTTCTCCATGTGTATATGTCCTAAACAAACCTAAAAGAATGAAAATGTACATTGGTGCACCCTCGCGCGGAGAAATCAGGGGGGGTAGACCCGCCGGGGCACACATTCAGCTGTTTTTGGGGGAGGAGGGGAGAATGACCGCCGGAACACTTGAACCCCACCAAATCTTGCATGTGGGCCTATGCTATGTGTCAATGTGTGGTGCAAGGTGTAATGGTGCAAAAGTAGCTCCCCTAAACCCTAGACCCTACCCCTAATCCTAGGCCGAACCCTAACCAGTAGATCAGGCACACCCTCGATCGTGTGATAATGGCTCGAGCTGCGGGTGTATGTGCCAAAGGGTCCCAATCTTGGTTCTCCATGTGTATATGTCCTACAAAAACCTAAAAGAATTAAAATGTACATTGGTGCACCCTCGCGCGGAGAAATCTAGGGGGGTAGACCCGCCGGGGCACACGTTCCGCTGTTTTGGGGGGGGGAGGGGGAGAACGACCGCCGGAACACCGGAACCCCACCAAATCTTGCATGTGGGCCTATGATATGTGTCAAAGTGTGATGCAAGGTGTAATTGTGCAAACGTAGCTCCCCTAAACCCTAGACCCTAGCCCTAACCCTACGCCGAACCCTAACCAGTAGATCAGGCACACCCTCGATCGTGTGATAATGGCTCGAGCTGCGGGTGTATGTGCCAAAGGGTACCAATCTTGGTTCTCCATGTGTATATGTCCTAAACAAACCTAAAAGAATGAAAAGTTACATTGGTGCACCCTCGCGCGGAGAAATCTAGGGGGTAGACCCGCCGGGGCACAGGTTCCGCTGGTTTGGGGGGAGGAGGGGGAGAACGACCGCCGGAACACCGGAACCCCACCAAATCTTGCATGTGGGCCCCTAACCCTACACCGAACCCTAACCAGTAGATCAGGCACACCCTCGATCGTGTGATAATGGCTCGAGCTGGGGGTGTATGTGCCAAAGGGTCCAATCTTGGTTCTCCATGTGTATATGTCCTAAACAAACCTAAAAGAATGAAAATGTACATTGGTGCACCCTCGCGCGGAGAAATCCAGTGGGGTAGACCCGCCGGGGCACACGTTCCGCTGTTTTGGGGGGGAGGAGGGGGAGAACGACCGCCGGAACACCGGAACCCCACCAAATCTTGCGTGTGGGCCTATGATATGTGTCAAAGTGTGATGCAAGGTGTAATTGTGCAAAATTAGCTCCCCTAAACCCTAGACCCTAGCCCTAACCCTACGCCGAACCCTAACCAGTAGATCAGGCACACCCTCTATCGTGTGATAATGGCTCGAGCTGTGGGTGTATGTGCCAAAGGGTCCCAATCTTGGTTCTCCATGTGTATATGTCCTAAAAAACCTAAAAGAATTAAAATGTACATTGGTGCACCCTCGCGCGGAGAAATCTAGGGGGGTAGACCCGCCGGGGCACACGTTCCGCTGTTTTGGGGGGAGGAGGGGGAGAACGACCGCCGGAACACCGGAACCCCACCAAATCTTGCATGTGGGCCTATGCTATGTGTCAAAGTGTAGTGCAAGGTGTAATGGTGCAAAAGTAGCTCCCCTAAACCCTAGACCCTACCCCTAACCCTACGTCGAACCCTAACCAGTAGATCAGGCACACCCTCGATCGTGTGATAATGGCTCGAGCTGCGGGTGTATGTGCCAAAGGGTCCCAATCTTGGTTCTCCATGTGTATATGTCCTAAACAAACCTAAAAGAATGAAAATGTACATTGGTGCACCCTCGCGCGGAGAAATCTAGGGGGGTAGACCCGCCGGGGCACACGTTCCGCTGTTTTGGGGGAGGAGGGGGAGAACGACCGCCGGAACACCGGAACCCCACCAAATCTTGCATGTGGGCCTATGCTATGTGTCAAAGTGTGGTGCAAGGTGTAATTGTGCAAAAGTAGCTCCCCTAAACCCTAGACCCTAGCCCTAACCCGGCCTACGCCGAACCCTAACCAGTAGATCAGGCACACCCTCGCGATCGTGTGATAATGGCTCGAGCTGCGGGTGTATGTGCCAACGGGTCCCAATATTGGTTATCCATGTGTATATGTCCTAAACAAACCTAAAAGAATGAAAATGTACATTGGTGCACCCTCGCGCGGAGAAATCTAGGGGGGTAGACCCGCCGGGGCACACATTCCGCTGTTTTGGGGGGAGGAGGGGGAGAATGACCGCCGGAACACTTGAACCCCACCAAATCTTGCATGTGGGCCTATGCTATGTGTCAATGTGTGGTGCAAGGTGTAATGGTGCAAAAGTAGCTCCCCTAAACCCTAGACCCTACCCCTAATCCTAGGCCGAACCCTAACCAGTAGATCAGGCACACCCTCGATCGTGTGATAATGGCTCGAGCTGCGGGTGTATGTGCCAAAGGGTCCCAATCTTGGTTCTCCATGTGTATATGTCCTAAAAAACCTAAAAGAATTAAAATGTACATTGGTGCACCCTCGCGCGGAGAAATCTAGGGGGTAGACCCGCCGGGGCACACGTTCCGCTGTTTTGGGGGGGGGGAGAACGACCGACGCAACACCGGAACCCCACCAAATCTTGCATGTGGGCCTATGATATGTGTCAAAGTGTGATGCAAGGTGTAATTGTGCAAACGTAGCTCCCCTAAACCCTAGACCCTAGCCCTAACCCTACGCCGAACCCTAACCAGTAGATCAGGCACACCCTCGATCGTGTGATAATGGCTCGAGCTGCGGGTGTATGTGCCAAAGGGTACCAATCTTGGTTCTCCATGTGTATATGTCCTAAACAAACCTAAAAGAATGAAAAGTTACATTGGTGCACCCTCGCGCGGAGAAATCTAGGGGGTAGACCCGCCGGGGCACAGGTTCCGCTGGTTTGGGGGGAGGAGGGGGAGAACGACCGCCGGAACACCGGAACCCCACCAAATCTTGCATGTGGGCCCCTAACCCTACGCTGAACCCTAACCAGTAGATCAGGCACACCCTCGATCGTGTGATAATGGCTCGAGCTGGGGGTGTATGTGCCAAAGGGTCCAAATCTTGGTTCTCCATGTGTATATGTCCTAAACAAACCTAAAAGAATGAAAATGTACATTGGTGCACCCTCGCGCGGAGAAATCCAGTGGGGTAGACACGCCGGGGCACACGTTCCGCTGTTTTGGGGGGAGGAGGGGGAGAACGACCGCCGGAACACCGGAACCCCACCAAATCTTGCATGTGGGCCTATGATATGTGTCAAAGTGTGATGCAAGGTGTAATTGTGCAAAATTAGCTCCCCTAAACCCTAGACCCTAGCCCTAACCCTACGCCGAACCCAAACCAGTAGATCAGGCACACCCTCTATCGTGTGATAATGGCTCGAGCTGTGGGTGTATGTGCCAAAGGGTCCCAATCTTGGTTCTCCATGTGTATATGTCCTAAAAAACCTAAAAGAATTAAAATGTACATTGGTGCACCCTCGCGCGGAGAAATCTAGGGGGGTAGACCCGCCGGGGCACACGTTCCGCTGTTTTGGGGGGAGAACGACCGCCGGAACACCGGAACCCCACCAAATCTTGCATGTGGGCCTATGCTATGTGTCAAAGTGTGGTGCAAGGTGTAATGGTGCAAAAGTAGCTCCCCTAAACCCTAGACCCTACCCCTAACCCTACGTCGAACCCTAACCAGTAGATCAGGCACACCCTCGATCGTGTGATAATGGCTCGAGCTGCGGGTGTATGTGCCAAAGGGTCCCAATCTTGGTTCTCCATGTGTATATGTCCTAAACAAACCTAAAAGAATGAAAATGTACATTGGTGCACCCTCGCGCGGAGAAATCTAGGGGGTAGACCCGCCGGGGCACATGTTCCGCTGTTTTGGGGGAGGAGGGGGAGAACGACCGCCGGAACACCGGAACCCCACCAAATATTTCATGTGGGCCTATGATATGTGTCAAAGTGTGATGCAAGGTGTAATTGTGCAAAAGTAGCTCCCCTAAACCCTAGACCCTAGCCCTAACCCTACGCCGAACCCTAACCAGTAGATCAGGCACACCCTCGATCGTGTGATAATGGCTCGAGCTGGGGGTGTATGTGCCAAAGGGTCCCAATCTTGGTTCTCCATGTGTATATGTCCGAAACAAACCTAAAAGAATGAAAATGTACATTGGTGCACCCTCGCGCGGAGAAATCTAGTGGGGTAGACCCGCCGGGGCACACGTTCCGCTGTTTTGGGTGGAGGAGGGGGAGAACGACCGCCGGAACACCGGAACCCCACCAAATCTTGCATGTGGGCCTATGATATGTGTCAAAGTGTGATGCAAGGTGTAATTGTGCAAAATTAGCTCCCCTAAACCCTAGACCCTAGCCCTAACCCTACGCCGAACCCTAACCAGTAGATCAGGCACACCCTCGATCGTGTGATAATGGCTCGAGCTGCGGGTGTATGTGCCAAAGGGTCCCAATCTTGGTTGTCCTTGTGTATATGTCCTAAAAAAACCTAAAAGAATGAAAATGCACATTGGTGCACCCTCGCGCGGAGAAATCTAGGGGGTAGACCCGCCGGGGCACACGTTCCGCTGTTTTGGGGGAGGAGGGGGAGAACGAACGCCGGAACACCGGAACCCCACCAAATCTTGCATGTGGGCCTATGCTATGTGTCAAAGTGTGGTGCAAGGTTTAATTGTGCAAAAGTAGCTCCCCTAAACCCTAGACCCTAGCCCTAACCCTACGCCGAACCCTAACCAGTAGATCAGGCACACCCTCGATCGTGTGATAATGGCTCGAGCTGCGGGTGTATGTGCCAAAGGGTCCCAATCTTGGTTCTCCATGTGTATATGTCCTAAACAAACCTAAAAGAATGAAAATGTACATTGGTGCACCCTCACGCGGACAAATCTAGGGGGTAGACCCGCCGGGGGCACATCGTTCATTGTTTTGGGGGGAGGAGGGGGAGAACGACCGCCGGAACACCGGAACCCCACCAAATTTTGCATGTGGGCCTATGCTATGTGTCAAAGTGTGGTGCAAGGTGTAATTTTGCAAAATTAGCTCCCCTAAACCCTAGACCCTAGCCCTAACCCGGCCTACGCCGAACCCTAACCAGTAGATCAGGCACACCCTCGCGATAGTGTGATAATGGCTCGAGCTGCGGGTGTATGTGCCAACGGGTCCCAATATTGGTTATCCATGTGTATATGTCCTAAACAAACCTAAAAGAATGAAAATGTACATTGGTGCACCCTCGCGCGGAGAAATCTAGGGGGTAGATCCGCCGGGGCACACGTTCCGCTGTTTTGGGGGAGGAGGGGGAGAACGATCGCCGGAACACCGGAACCCCACCAAATCTTGCATGTGGGCCTATGCTATGTGTCAAAGTGTGGTGCAAGGTGTGTAATGGTGCAAAAGTATCTCCCCTAAACCCTAAACCCTAGACCCTACCCCTAACCCTACGTCGAACCCTAACCAGTAGATTAGGCACACCCTCGATCGTGTGATAATGGCTCGAGCTGCGGGTGTATGTGCCAAAGGGTCCCAATCTTGGTTCTCCATGTGTATATGTCCTATAAAAACCTAAAAGAATTAAAATGTACATTGGTGCACCCTCGCGCGGAGAAATCTAGGGGGGTAGACCCGCCGGGGCACACGTTCCGCTGTTTTGGGGGGAGGAGGGGGAGAACGACCACCGGAACACCGGAACCCCACCAAATCTTGCATGTGGGCCTATGATATGTGTCAAAGTGTGATGCAAGGAGTAATTGAGCAAAAGTAGCTCCCCTAAACCCTAGACCCTAGCCCTAACCCTACGCCGAACCCTAACCAGTAGATCAGGCACACCCTCGATCGTGTGATAATGGCTCGAGCTGGGGGTGTATGTGCCAAAGGGTCCCAATCTTGGTTCTCCATGTGTATATGTCCGAAACAAACCTAAAAGAATGAAAATGTACATTGGTGCACCCTCGCGCGGAGAAATCTAGTGGGGTAGACCCGCCGGGGCACACGTTCCGCTGTTTTGGGTGGAGGACGGGGAGAACGACCGCCGGAACACCGGAACCCCACCAAATCTTGCATGTGGGCCTATGATATGTGTCAAAGTGTGATGCAAGGTGTAATTGTGCAAAATTAGCTCCCCTAAACCCTAGACCCTAGCCCTAACCCTACGCCGAACCCTAACCAGTAGATCAGGCACACCCTCGATCGTGTGATAATGGCTCGAGCTGCGGGTGTATGTGCCAAAGGGTCCCAATCTTGGTTGTCCTTGTGTATATGTCCTAAAAAAACCTAAAAGAATGAAAATACACATTGGTGCACCCTCGCGTGGAGAAATCTAGGGGGGTAGACCCGTCGGGGCACACGTTCCGCTGTTTTGGGGGGAGGAGGGGGAGAACGAACGCCGGAACACCGGAACCCCACCAAATCTTGCATGTGGGCCTATGCTATGTGTCAAAGTGTGGTGCAAGGTTTAATTGTGCAAAAGTAGCTCCCCTAAACCCTAGACCCTAGCCCTAACCCTACGCCGAACCCTAACCAGTAGATCAGGCACACCCTCGATCGTGTGATAATGGCTCGAGCTGCGGGTGTATGTGCCAAAGGGTCCCAATCTTGGTTCTCCATGTGTATATGTCCTAAACAAACCTAAAAGAATGAAAATGTACATTGGTGCACCCTCACGCGGACAAATCTAGGGGGTAGACCCGTCGGGGCACACGTTCCGCTGTTTTGGGGGGAGGAGGGGGAGAACGACCGTCGGAACACCGGAACCCCACCAAATTTTGCATGTGGGCCTATGCTATGTGTCAAAGTGTGGTGCAAGGTGTAATTTTGCAAAATTAGCTCCCATAAACCCTAGACCCTAGCCCTAACCCGGCCTACGCCGAACCCTAACCAGTAGATCAGGCACACCCTCGCGATCGTGTGATAATGGCTCGAGCTGCGGGTGTATGTGCCAACGGGTCCCAATATTGGTTATCCATGTGTATATGTCCTAAACAAACCTAAAAGAATGAAAATGTACATTGGTGCACCCTCGCGCGGAGAAATCTAGGGGGTAGACCCGCCGGGGCACACGTTCCGCTGTTTTGGGGGAGGAGGGGGAGAACGATCGCCGGAACACCGGAACCCCACCAAATCTTGCATGTGGGCCTATGCTATGTGTCAAAGTGTGGTGCAAGGTGTGTAATGGTGCAAAATTATCTACCCTAAACCCTAAACCCTAGACCCTACCCCTAACCCTACGCCGAACCCTAACCAGTAGATTAGGCACACCCTCGATCGTGTGATAATGGCTCGAGCTGCGGGTGTATGTGCCAAGGGGTCCCAATCTTGGTTCTCCATGTGTATATGTCCTATAAAAACCTAAAAGAATTAAAATGCACATTGGTGCACCCTCGCGCGGAGAAATCTAGAGGGGTAGACCCGCCGGGGCACACGTTCCGCTGTTTTGGGGGGAGGAGGGGGAGAACGACCACCGGAACACCGGAACCCCACAAAATCTTGCATGTGGGCCTATGATATGTGTCAAAGTGTGATGCAAGGAGTAATTGTGCAAAAGTAGCTCCCCTAAACCCTAGACCCTAGCCCTAACCCTACGCCGAACCCTAACCAGTAGATCAGGCACACCCTCGATCGTGTGATAATGGCTCGAGCTGGGGGTGTATGTGCCAAAGGGTCCCAATCTTGGTTCTCCATGTGTATATGTCCTAAACAAACCTAAAAGTATGAAAATGTACATTGGTGCACCCTCGCGCGGAGAAATCTAGTGGGGTAGACCCGCCGGGGCACACGTTGCGGTGTTTTGGGTGGAGGAGGGGGAGAACGACCGCCGGAACACCGGAACCCCACCAAATCTTGCATGTGGGCCTATGATATGTGTCAAAGTGTGATGCAAGGTGTAATTGTGCAAAATTAGCTCCCCTAAACCCTAGACCCTAGCCCTAACCCTACGCCGAACCCTAACCAGTAGATCAGGCACACCCTCGATCGTGTCATAATGGCTCGAGCTGCGGGTGTATGTGCCAAAGGGTCCCAATCTTGGTTGTCCTTGTGTATATGTCCTAAAAAAACCTAAAAGAATGAAAATGCACATTGGTGCACCCTCGCGTGGAGAAATCTAGGGGGGTAGACCCGTCGGGGCACACGTTCCGCTGTTTTGGGGGGAGGAGGGGGAGAACGAACGCCGGAACACCGGAACCCCACCAAATCTTGCATGTGGGCCTATGCTATGTGTCAAAGTGTGGTGCAAGGTTTAATTGTGCAAAAGTAGCTCCCCTAAACCCTAGACCCTAGCCCTAACCCTACGCCGAACCCTAACCAGTAGATCAGGCACACCCTCGATCGTGTGATAATGGCTCGAGCTGCGGGTGTATGTGCCAAAGGGTCCCAATCTTGGTTCTCCATGTGTATATGTCCTAAACAAACCTAAAAGAATGAAAATGTACATTGGTGCACCCTCACGCGGACAAATCTAGGGGGTAGACCCGTCGGGGCACACGTTCCGCTGTTTTGGGGGGAGGAGGGGGAGAACGACCGTCGGAACACCGGAACCCCACCAAATTTTGCATGTGGGCCTATGCTATGTGTCAAAGTGTGGTGCAAGGTGTAATTTTGCAAAATTAGCTCCCATAAACCCTAGACCCTAGCCCTAACCCGGCCTACGCCGAACCCTAACCAGTAGATCGTGCACACCCTCGCGATCGTGTGATAATGGCTCGAGCTGCGGGTGTATGTGCCAACGGTCCCAATATTGGTTATCCATGTGTATATGTCCTAAACAAACCTAAAAGAATGAAAATGTACATTGGTGCACCCTCGCGGAGAAATCTAGGGGTAGACCCGGGGCACACGTTCCGCTTGTTTTGGGGGAGGAGGGGGAGAACGATCGCCGGAACACCGGAACCCCACCAAATCTTGCATGTGGGCCTATGCTATGTGTCAAAGTGTGGTGCAAGGTGTGTAATGGTGCAAAATTATCTACCCTAAACCCTAAACCCTAGACCCTACCCCTAACCCTACGCCGAACCCTAACCAGTAGATTAGGCACACCCTCGATCGTGTGATAATGGCTCGAGCTGCGGGTGTATGTGCCAAGGGGTCCCAATCTTGGTTCTCCATGTGTATATGTCCTATAAAAACCTAAAAGAATTAAAATGCACATTGGTGCACCCTCGCGCGGAGAAATCTAGAGGGGTAGACCCGCCGGGGCACACGTTCCGCTGTTTTGGGGGGAGGAGGGGGAGAACGACCACCGGAACACCGGAACCCCACAAAATCTTGCATGTGGGCCTATGATATGTGTCAAAGTGTGATGCAAGGAGTAATTGTGCAAAAGTAGCTCCCCTAAACCCTAGACCCTAGCCCTAACCCTACGCCGAACCCTAACCAGTAGATCAGGCACACCCTCGATCGTGTGATAATGGCTCGAGCTGGGGGTGTATGTGCCAAAGGGTCCCAATCTTGGTTCTCCATGTGTATATGTCCTAAACAAACCTAAAAGAATGAAAATGTACATTGGTGCACCCTCGCGCGGAGAAATCTAGTGGGGTAGACCCGCCGGGGCACACGTTCCGCTGTTTTGGGTGGAGGAGGGGGAGAACGACCGCCGGAACACCGGAACCCCACCAAATCTTGCATGTGGGCCTATGATATGTGTCAAAGTGTGATGCAAGGTGTAATTGTGCAAAATTAGCTCCCCTAAACCCTAGACCCTAGCCCTAACCCTACGCCGAACCCTAACCAGTAGATCAGGCACACCCTCGATCGTGTCATAATGGCTCGAGCTGCGGGTGTATGTGCCAAAGGGTCCCAATCTTGGTTGTCCTTGTGTATATGTCCTAAAAAATCCTAAAAGAATGAAAATGCACATTGGTGCACCCTCGCGCGGAGAAATCTAGGGTGGTAGAGCCGTCGGGGCACACGTTCCGCCTGTTTTGGGGGAGGAGGGGAGAACGAACGCCGGAACACTGGAACCCCACCAAATCTTGCATGTGGGCCTATGCTATGTGTCAAAGTGTGGTGCAAGGTTTAATTGTGCAAAAGTAGCTCCCCTAAACCCTAGACCCTAGCCCTAACCCTACGCCGAACCCTAACCAGTAGATCAGGCACACCCTCGATCGTGTGATAATGGCTCGAGCTGCGGGTGTATGTGCCAAAGGGTCCCAATCTTGGTTCTCCATGTGTATATGTCCTAAACAAACCTAAAAGAATGAAAATGTACATTGGTGCTCCCTCACGCGGACAAATCTAGGGGGTAGACCCGTCGGGGCACACGTTCCGCTGTTTTGGGGGGAGGAGGGGGAGAACGACCGCCGGAACACCGGAACCCCACCAAATTTTGCATGTGGGCCTATGCTATGTGTCAAAGTGTGGTGCAAGGTGTAATTTTGCAAAATTAGCTCCCCTAAACCCTAGACCCTAGCCCTAACCCGGCCTACGCCGAACCCTAACCAGTAGATCAGGCACACCCTCGCGATCGTGTGATAATGGCTCGAGCTGCGGGTGTATGTGCCAACGGGTCCCAATATTGGTTATCCATGTGTATATGTCCTAAACAAACCTAAAAGAATGAAAATGTACATTGGTGCACCCTCGCGTGGAGAAATCTAGGGGGTAGACCCGCCGGGGCACACGTTCCGCTGTTTTGGGGGAGGAGGGGGAGAACGATCGCCGGAACACCGGAACCCCACCAAATCTTGCATGTGGGCCTATGCTATGTGTCAAAGTGTGGTGCAAGGTGTGTAATGGTGCAAAATTATCTCCCCTAAACCCTAAACCCTAGACCCTACCCCTAACCCTACGCCGAACCCTAACCAGTAGATTAGGCACACCCTCGATCGTGTGATAATGGCTCGAGCTGCGGGTGTATGTGCCAAGGGGTCCCAATCTTGGTTCTCCATGTGTATATGTCCTATAAAACCCTAAAAGAATTAAAATGCACATTGGTGCACCCTCGCGCGGAGAAATCTAGAGGGGTAGACCCGCCGGGGCACACGTTCCGCTGTTTTGGGGGGAGGAGGGGGAGAACGATCGCCGGAACACCGGAACCCCACCAAATCTTGCATGTGGGCCTATGCTATGTGTCAAAGTGTGGTGCAAGGTGTGTAATGGTGCAAAATTATCTCCCCTAAACCCTAAACCCTAGACCCTACCCCTAACCCTACGCCGAACCCTAACCAGTAGATTAGGCACACCCTCGATCGTGTGATAATGGCTCGAGCTGCGGGTGTATGTGCCAAGGGGTCCCAATCTTGGTTCTCCATGTGTATATGTCCTATAAACCCCTAAAAGAATTAAAATGCACATTGGTGCACCCTCGCGCGGAGAAATCTAGAGGGGTAGACCCGCCGGGGCACACGTTCCGCTGTTTTGGGGGGAGGAGGGGGAGAACGACCACCGGAACACCGGAACCCCACCAAATCTTGCATGTGGGCCTATGATATGTGTCAAAGTGTGATGCAAGGAGTAATTGTGCAAAAGTAGCTCCCCTAAACCCTAGACCCTAGCCCTAACCCTACGCCGAACCCTAACCAGTAGATCAGGCACACCCTCGATCGTGTGATAATGGCTCAAGCTGCGGGTGTATGTGCCAAAGGGTCCCAATCTTGGTTCTCCATGTGTATATGTCCTAAACAAACCTAAAAGAATGAAAATGTACATTGGTGCACCCTCGCGGAGAAATCTAGTGGGGTAGACCCCCCGGGGCACACGTTCATTGTTTTGGGTGGAGGAGGGGAGAACGACCGCCGAACACGGAACCCCACCAAATCTTGCATGTGGGCCTATGATATGTGTCAAAGTGTGATGCAAGGTGTAATTGTGCAAAATTAGCTCCCCTAAACCCTAGACCCTAGCCCTAACCCTACGCCGAACCCTAACCAGTAGATCAGGCACACCCTCGATCGTGTGATAATGGCTCGAGCTGCGGGTGTATGTGCCAAAGGGTCCCAATCTTGGTTGTCCTTGTGTATATGTCCTAAAAAAACCTAAAAGAATGAAAATGCACATTGGTGCACCCTCGCGGACAAATCTAGGGGGTAGACCCGTCGGGGCACACGTTCACTGCTTTTGGGGGAGGAGGGGGAGAACGAACGCCGGAACACCGGAACCCCACAAAATCTTGCATGTGGGCCTATGCTATGTGTCAAAGTGTGGTGCAAGGTTTAATTGTGCAAAAGTAGCTCCCCTAAACCCTAGACCCTAGCCCTAACCCTACGCCGAACCCTAACCAGTAGATCAGGCACACCCTCGATCGTGTGATAATGGCTCGAGCTGCGGGTGTATGTGCCAAAGGGTCCCAATCTTGGTTCTCCATGTGTATATGTCCTAAACAAACCTAAAAGAATGAAAATGTACATTTGTGCACCCTCACGCGGACAAATCTAGGGGGTAGACCTGTCGGGGCACACGTTCCGCTGTTTTGGGGGGAGGAGGGGGAGAACGACCGCCGGAACACCGGAACCCCACCAAATTTTGCATCTGGGCCTATGCTATGTGTCAAAGTGTGGTGCAAGGTGTAATTTTGCAAAATTAGCTCCCCTAAACCCTAGACCCTAGCCCTAACCCGGCCTACGCCGAACCCTAACCAGTAGATCAGGCACACCCTCGCGATCGTGTGATAATGGCTCGAGCTGCGGGTGTATGTGCCAACGGGTCCCAATATTGGTTATCCATGTGTATATGTCCTAAACAAACCTAAAAGAATGAAAATGTACATTGGTGCACCCTCGCGCGGAGAAATCTAGGGGGTAGACCCGCCGGGGCACACGTTCCGCTGTTTTGGGGGAGGAGGGGAGAACGATCGCCGGAACACCGGAACCACACCAAATCTTGCATGTGGGCCTATGCTATGTGTCAAAGTGTGGTGCAAGGTGTGTAATGGTGCAAAAGTATCTCCCCTAAACCCTAAACCCTAGACCCTACCCCTAACCCTACGCCGAACCCTAACCAGTAGATTAGGCACACCCTCGATCGTGTGATAATGGCTCGAGCTGCGGGTGTATGTGCCAAAGGGTCCCAATCTTGGTTCTCCATGTGTATATGTCCTATAAAAACCTAAAAGAATTAAAATGTACATTGGTGCACCCTCGCGCGGAGAAATCTAGCGGGGTAGAACCCCACTGGCACACGTTCACCACATATGCAGGGGAGGATGGGGAGAACGACCACCGGAACACCGGAACCCCACCAAATCTTGCATGTGGGCCTATGATATGTGTCAAAGTGTGATGCAAGGAGTAATTGTGCAAAAGTAGCTCCCCTAAACCCTAGACCCTAGCCCTTACCCTACGCCGAACCCTAACCAGTAGATCAGGCACACCCTCGATCGTGTGATAATGGCTCGAGCTGCGGGTGTATGTGCCAAAGGGTCCCAATCTTGGTTCTCCATGTGTATATGTCCTAAACAAACCTAAAAGAATGAAAATGTACATTGGTGCACCCTCGCGCGGAGAAATCTAGTGGGGTAGACCCGCCGGGGCACACGTTCCGCTGTTTTGGGTGGAGGAGGGGGAGAACGACCGCCGGAACACCGGAACCCCACCAAATCTTGCATATGGGCCTATGATATGTGTCAAAGTGTGATGCAAGGTGTAATTGTGCAAAATTAGCTCCCCTAAACCCTAGACCCTAGCCCTAACCCTACGCCGAACCCTAACCAGTAGATCAGGCACACCCTCGATCGTGTGATAATGGCTCGAGCTGCGGGTGTATGTGCCAAAGGGTCCCAATCTTGGTTGTCCTTGTGTATATGTCCTAAAAAAACCTAAAAGAATGAAAATGCACATTGGTGCACCCTCGCGCGGAGAAATCTAGGGGGGTAGACCCGTCGGGGCACACGTTCCGCTGTTTTGGGGGGAGGAGGGGGAGAACGAACGCCGGAACACCGGAACCCCACCAAATCTTGCATGTGGGCCTATGCTATGTGTCAAAGTGTGGTGCAAGGTTTAATTGTGCAAAAGTAGCTCCCCTAAACCCTAGACCCTAGCCCTAACCCTACGCCGAACCCTAACCAGTAGATCAGGCACACCCTCGATCGTGTGATAATGGCTCGAGCTGCGGGTGTATGTGCCAAAGGGTCCCAATCTTGGTTCTCCATGTGTATATGTCCTAAACAAACCTAAAAGAATGAAAATGTACATTGGTGCACCCTCACGCGGACAAATCTAGGGGGTAGACCCGTCGGGGCACACGTTCCGCTGTTTTGGGGGGAGGAGGGGGAGAACGACCGCCGGAACACCGGAACCCCACCAAATTTCGCATGTGGGCCTATGCTATGTGTCAAAGTGTGGTGCAAGGTGTAATTTTGCAAAATTAGCTCCCCTAAACCCTAGACCCTAGCCCTAACCCGGCCTACGCCGAACCCTAACCAGTAGATCAGGCACACCCTCGCGATCGTGTGATAATGGCTCGAGCTGCGGGTGTATGTGCCAACGGGTCCCAATATTGGTTATCCATGTGTATATGTCCTAAACAAACCTAAAAGAATGAAAATGTACATTGGTGCACCCTCGCGCGGAGAAATCTAGGGGGTAGACCCGCCGGGGCACACGTTCCGCTGTTTTGGGGGAGGAGGGGGAGAACGATCGCCGGAACACCGGAACCCCACCAAATCTTGCATGTCGGCCTATGCTATGTGTCAAAGTGTGGTGCAAGGTGTGTAATGGTGCAAAAGTATCTCCCCTAAACCCTAAACCCTAGACCCTACCCCTAACCCTACGCCGAACCCTACACCCTCGATCGTGTGATAATGGCTCGAGCTGCGGGTGTATGTGCCAAAGGGTCCCAATCTTGGTTCTCCATGTGTATATGTCCTATAAAAACCTAAAAGAATTAAAATGTACATTGGTGCACCCTCGCGC
The DNA here is from genome assembly GCF_019359855.2 of Lolium perenne. Classification (NCBI taxonomy): domain Eukaryota; kingdom Viridiplantae; phylum Streptophyta; class Magnoliopsida; order Poales; family Poaceae; genus Lolium; species Lolium perenne. The sequence continues at coordinate 135,195,188 of NC_067245.2, forward strand.
GGAGAAATCTAGAGGGGTAGACCCGCCGGGGCACACGTTCCGCTGTTTTGGGGGGAGGAGGGGGAGAACGACCACCGGAACACCGGAACCCCACCAAATCTTGCATGTGGGCCTATGATATGTGTCAAAGTGTGATGCAGGGAGTAATTGTGCAAAAGTAGCTCCCCTAAACCCTAGACCCTAGCCCTAACCCTACGCCGAACCCTAACCAGTAGATCAGGCACACCCTCGATCGTGTGATAATGGCTCGAGCTGCGGGTGTATGTGCCAAAGGGTCCCAATCTTGGTTCTCCATGTGTATATGTCCTAAACAAACCTAAAAGAATGAAAATGTACATTGGTGCACCCTCGCGCGGAGAAATCTAGTGGGGTAGACCCGCCGGGGCACACGTTCCGCTGTTTTGGGTGGAGGAGGGGGAGAACGACCGCCGGAACACCGGAACCCCACCAAATCTTGCATGTGGGCCTATGATATGTGTCAAAGTGTGATGCAAGGTGTAATTGTGCAAAATTAGCTCCCCTAAACCCTAGACCCTAGCCCTAACCCTACGCCGAACCCTAACCAGTAGATCAGGCACACCCTCGATCGTGTGATAATGGCTCGAGCTGCGGGTGTATGTGCCAAAGGGTCCCAATCTTGGTTGTCCTTGTGTATATGTCCTAAAAAAACCTAAAAGAATGAAAATGCACATTGGTGCACCCTCGCGCGGAGAAATCTAGGGGGGTAGACCCGTCGGGGCACACGTTCCGCTGTTTTGGGGGGAGGAGGGGGAGAACGAACGCCGGAACACCGGAACCCCACCAAATCTTGCATGTGGGCCTATGCTATGTGTCAAAGTGTGGTGCAAGGTTTAATTGTGCAAAAGTAGCTCCCCTAAACCCTAGACCCTAGCCCTAACCCTACGCCGAACCCTAACCACGAGATCCGGCACACCCTCGATCGTGTGATAATGGCTCGAGCTGCGGGTGTATGTGCCAAAGGGTCCCAATCTTGGTTCTCCATGTGTATATGTCCTAAACAAACCTAAAAGAATGAAAATGTACATTGGTGCACCCTCACGCGGACAAATCTAGGGGGTAGACCCGTCGGGGCACACGTTCCGCTGTTTTGGGGGGAGGAGGGGGAGAACGACCGCCGGAACACCGGAACCCCACCAAATTTTGCATGTGGGCCTATGCTATGTGTCAAAGTGTGGTGCAAGGTGTAATTTTGTAAAATTAGCTCCCCTAAACCCTAGACCCTAGCCCTAACCCGGCCTACGCCGAACCCTAACCAGTAGATCAGGCACACCCTCGCGATCGTGTGATAATGGCTCGAGCTGCGGGTGTATGTGCCAACGGGTCCCAATATTGGTTATCCATGTGTATATGTCCTAAACAAACCTAAAAGAATGAAAATGTACATTGGTGCACCCTCGCGCGGAGAAATCTAGGGGGTAGACCCGCCGGGGCACACGTTCAGCTGTTTTGGGGGAGGAGGGGGAGAACGATCGCCGGAACACCGGAACCCCACCAAATCTTGCATGTGGGCCTATGCTATGTGTCAAAGTGTGGTGCAAGGTGTGTAATGGTGCAAAAGTATCTCCCCTAAACCCTAAACCCTAGACCCTACCCCTAACCCTACGCCGAACCCTACACCCTCGATCGTGTGATAATGGCTCGAGCTGCGGGTGTATGTGCCAAAGGGTCCCAATCTTGGTTCTCCATGTGTATATGTCCTATAAAAACCTAAAAGAATTAAAATGTACATTGGTGCACCCTCGCGCGGAGAAATCTAGAGGGGTAGACCCGCCGGGGCACACGTTCCGCTGTTTTGGGGGGAGGAGGGGGAGAACGACCACCGGAACACCGGAACCCCACCAAATCTTGCATGTGGGCCTATGATATGTGTCAAAGTGTGATGCAAGGAGTAATTGTGCAAAAGTAGCTCCCCTAAACCCTAGACCCTAGCCCTAACCCTACGCCGAACCCTAACCAGTAGATCAGGCACACCCTCGATCGTGTGATAATGGCTCGAGCTGCGGGTGTATGTGCCAAAGGGTCCCAGTCTTGGTTCTCCATGTGTATATGTCCTAAACAAACCTAAAACAATGAAAATGTACATTGGTGCACCCTCGCGCGGAGAAATCTAGTGGGGTAGACCCGCCGGGGTACACGTTCCGCTGTTTTGGGTGGAGGAGGGGGAGAACGACCGCCGGAACACCGGAACCCCACCAAATCTTGCATGTGGGCCTATGATATGTGTCAAAGTGTGATGCAAGGTGTAATTGTGCAAAATTAGCTCCCCTAAACCCTAGACCCTAGCCCTAACCCTACGCCGAACCCTAACCAGTAGATCAGGCACACCCTCAATCGTGTGATAATGGCTCGAGCTGCGGGTGTATGTGCCAAAGGGTCCCAATCTTGGTTGTCCTTGTGTATATGTCCTAAAAAAACCTAAAAGAATGAAAATGCACATTGGTGCACCCTCGCGCGGAGAAATCTAGGGGGGTAGACCCGTCGGGGCACACGTTCCGCTGTTTTGGGGGGAGGAGGGGGAGAACGAACGCCGGAACACCGGAACCCCACCAAATCTTGCATGTGGGCCTATGCTATGTGTCAAAGTGTGGTGCAAGGTTTAATTGTGCAAAAGTAGCTCCCCTAAACCCTAGACCCTAGCCCTAACCCTACGCCGAACCCTAACCAGTAGATCAGGCACACCCTCGATCGTGTGATAATGGCTCGAGCTGCGGGTGTATGTGCCAAAGGGTCCCAATCTTGGTTCTCCATGTGTATATGTCCTAAACAAACCTAAAAGAATGAAAATGTACATTGGTGCACCCTCACGCGGACAAATCTAGGGGGTAGACCCGTCGGGGCACACGTTCCGCTGTTTTGGGGGGAGGAGGGGGAGAACGACCGCCGGAACACCGGAACCCCACCAAATTTTGCATGTGGGCCTATGCTATGTGTCAAAGTGTGGTGCAAGGTGTAATTTTGCAAAATTAGCTCCCCTAAACCCTAGACCCTAGCCCTAACCTGGCCTACGCCGAACCCTAACCAGTAGATCAGGCACACCCTCGCGATCGTGTGATAATGGCTCGAGCTGCGGGTGTATATGCCAACGGGTCCCAATATTGGTTATCCATGTGTATATGTCCTAAACAAACCTAAAAGAATGAAAATGTACATTGGTGCACCCTCGCGCGGAGAAATCTAGGGGGTAGACCCGCCGGGGCACACGTTCCGCTGTTTTGGGGGAGGAGGGGGAGAACGATCGCCGGAACACCGGAACCCCACCAAATCTTGCATGTGGGCCTATGCTATGTGTCAAAGTGTGGTGCAAGGTGTGTAATGGTGCAAAAGTATCTCCCCTAAACCCTAAACCCTAGACCCTACCCCTAACCCTACGCCAAACCCTAACCAGTAGATTAGGCACACCCTCGATCGTGTGATAATGGCTCGAGCTGCGGGTGTATGTGCCAAAGGGTCCCAATCTTGGTTCTCCATGTGTATATGTTCTATAAAAACCTAAAAGAATTAAAATGTACATTGGTGCACCCTCGCGCGGAGAAATCTAGAGGGGTAGACCCGCCGGGGCACACGTTCCGCTGTTTTGGGGGGAGGAGGGGGAGAACGACCACCGGAACACCGGAACCCCACCAAATCTTGCATGTGGGCCTATGATATGTGTCAAAGTGTGATGCAAGGAGTAATTGTGCAAAAGTAGCTCCCCTAAACCCTAGACCCTAGCCCTAACCCTACGCCGAACCCTAACCGCAGATCGTGCACACCCTCGATCGTGTGATAATGGCTCGAGCTGCGGGTGTATGTGCCAAAGGGTCCCAATCTTGGTTCTCCATGTGTATATGTCCTAAACAAACCTAAAAGAATGAAAATGTACATTGGTGCACCCTCGCGCGGAGAAATCTAGTGGGGTAGACCCGCCGGGGCACACGTTCCGCTGTTTTGGGTGGAGGAGGGGGAGAACGACCGCCGGAACACCGGAACCCCACCAAATTTTGCATGTGGGCCTATGCTATGTGTCAAAGTGTGGTGCAAGGTGTAATTTTGCAAAATTAGCTCCCCTAAACCCTAGACCCTAGCCCTAACCCGGCCTACGCCGAACCCTAACCAGTAGATCAGGCACACCCTCGCGATCGTGTGATAATGGCTCGAGCTGCGGGTGTATGTGCCAACGGGTCCCAATATTGGTTATCCATGTGTATATGTCCTAAACAAACCTAAAAGAATGAAAATGTACATTGGTGCACCCTCGCGCGGAGAAATCTAGGGGGTAGACCCGCCGGGGCACACGTTCCACTGTTTTGGGGGAGGAGGGGGAGAACGATCGACGGAACACCGGAAGCCCACCAAATCTTGCATGTGGGCCTATGCTATGTGTCAAAGTGTGGTGCAAGGTGTGTAATGGTGCAAAAGTATCTCCCCTAAACCCTAAACCCTAGACCCTACCCCTAACCCTGCGCCGAACCCTAACCAGTAGATTAGGCACACCCTCGATCGTGTGATAATGGCTCGAGCTGCGGGTGTATGTGCCAAAGGGTCCCAATCTTGGTTCTCCATGTGTATATGTTCTATAAAAACCTAAAAGAATTAAAATGTACATTGGTGCACCCTCGCGCGGAGAAATCTAGAGGGGTAGACCCGCCGGGGCACACGTTCCGCTGTTTTGGGGGGAGGAGGGGGAGAACGACCACCGGAACACCGGAACCCCACCAAATCTTGCATGTGGGCCTATGATATGTGTCAAAGTGTGATGCAAGGAGTAATTGTGCAAAAGTAGCTCCCCTAAACCCTAGACCCTAGCCCTAACCCTACGCCGAACCCTAACCAGTAGATCAGGCACACCCTCGATCGTGTGATAATGGCTCGAGCTGCGGGTGTATGTGCCAAAGGGTCCCAATCTTGGTTCTCCATGTGTATATGTCCTAAACAAACCTAAAAGAATGAAAATGTACATTGGTGCACCCTCGCGCGGAGAAATCTAGTGGGGTAGACCCGCCGGGGCACACGTTCCGCTGTTTTGGGTGGAGGAGGGGGAGAACGACCGCCGGAACACCGGAACTCCACCAAATCTTGCATGTGGGCCTATGATATGTGTCAAAGTGTGATGCAAGGTGTAATTGTGCAAAATTAGCTCCCCTAAACCCTAGACCCTAGCCCTAACCCTACGTCGAACCCTAACCAGTAGATCAGGCACACCCTCGATCGTGTGATAATGGCTCGAGCTGCGGGTGTATGTGCCAAAGGGTCCCAATCTTGGTTGTCCTTGTGTATATGTCCTAAAAAAACCTAAAGAATGAAAATGCACATTGGTGCACCCTCGCGCGGAGAAATCTAGGGGGGTAGACCCGTCGGGGCACACGTTCCGCTGTTTTGGGGGGAGGAGGGGGAGAACGAACGCCGGAACACCGGAACCCCACCAAATCTTGCATGTGGGCCTATGCTATGTGTCAAAGTGTGGTGCAAGGTTTAATTGTGCAAAAGTAGCTCCCCTAAACCCTAGACCCTAGCCCTAACCCTACGCCGAACCCTAACCTAGAGATCTGCACACCCTCGATCGTGTGATAATGGCTCGAGCTGCGGGTGTATGTGCCAAAGGGTCCCAATCTTGGTTCTCCATGTGTATATGTCCTAAACAAACCTAAAAGAATGAAAATGTACATTGGTGCACCCTCGCGCGGAGAAATCTAGTGGGGTAGACCCGCCGGGGCACACGTTCCGCTGTTTTGGGTGGAGGAGGGGGAGAACGACCGCCGGAACACCGGAACTCCACCAAATCTTGCATGTGGGCCTATGATATGTGTCAAAGTGTGATGCAAGGTGTAATTGTGCAAAATTAGCTCCCCTAAACCCTAGACCCTAGCCCTAACCCTACGTCGAACTCTAACCAGTAGATCAGGCACACCCTCGATCGTGTGATAATGGCTCGAGCTGCGGGTGTATGTGCCAAAGGGTCCCAATCTTGGTTGTCCTTGTGTATATGTCCTAAAAAAACCTAAAGAATGAAAATGCACATTGGTGCACCCTCGCGGAGAAATCTAGGGGGTAGACCCGTCGGGGCACACGTTAATTGTTTTGGGGGAGGAGGGGGAGAACGAACGCCGGAACACCGGAACCCCACCAAATCTTGCATGTGGGCCTATGCTATGTGTCAAAGTGTGGTGCAAGGTTTAATTGTGCAAAAGTAGCTCCCCTAAACCCTAGACCCTAGCCCTAACCCTACGCCGAACCCTAACCAGTAGATCAGGCACACCCTCGATCGTGTGATAATGGCTCGAGCTGCGGGTGTATGTGCCAAAGGGTCCCAATCTTGGTTCTCCATGTGTATATGTCCTAAACAAACCTAAAAGAATGAAAATGTACATTGGTGCACCCTCACGCGGACAAATCTAGGGGGTAGACCCGTCGGGGCACACGTTCCGCTGTTTTGGGGGGAGGAGGGGGAGAACGACCGCCGGAACACCGGAACCCCACCAAATTTTGCATGTGGGCCTATGCTATGTGTCAAAGTGTGGTGCAAGGTGTAATTTTGCAAAATTAGCTCCCCTAAACCCTAGACCCTAGCCCTAACCCGGCCTATGCCGAACCCTAACCAGTAGATCAGGCACACCCTCGCGATCGTGTGATAATGGCTCGAGCTGCGGGTGTATGTGCCAACGGGTGCCAATATTGGTTATCCATGTGTGTATGTCCTAAACAAACCTAAAAGAATGAAAATGTACATTGGTGCACCCTCGCGCGGAGAAATCTAGGGGGTAGACCCGCCGGGGCACACGTTCCGCTGTTTTGGGGGAGGAGGGGGAGAACGATCGCCGGAACACCGGAACCCCACCAAATCTTGCATGTGGGCCTATGCTATGTGTCAAAGTGTGGTGCAAGGTTTGTAATGGTGCAAAAGTATCTCCCCTAAACCCTAAACCCTAGACTCTACCCCTAACCTGATGCGGCCTAAGGCCACGTGGGTTGCCCGATCTCACGAATTGACCGAGGGAAAGGCGGGGGAGAGGAAGAACACGAAGAACACGGCGATGAACACGATGAACACACGCAAACACACACCAACCCGATACAATTCCGGTTTACTCCCGATAGCCCGAACCACTATCCCGATAGAATCTCTCAAGAGAGAGACACGCGGTAGAATCCCCGAGAGGAAGATCGGTATACGATCGGTAGAATCACACGAGTGAGAGACCGGTGGTTGAATCACGAGTGTGAGAGACTAATCATATAAGGAGTGCCTTGTACAATAGATTTGGGTAAATCTAAGGAGGGGGTTTCCCTAATCCCAAAGGGATGGTGGAGGCATGAGCCTAATTCTCTCAAGTTCATTCCTAACCTAATGAAGGGGGAGGTGGGAGCCTATATATAGGGAACCACTAGAGGAGGGGTAGTTTAGGCATACAAAGAGCATAGTGGGATGGTTCAGCTCATGGGCTTCATAGTGGGGACGGCGGTGTCGGCGTAGGCATGGCGACAGTGCCGTCTCCCTCCGGCGTCGAGCAGGGTGGCAGTGACGACCATTCCGGGGCGGTACTGCCGGCCTTCCTGGACGTATCTCCTTCTTCCGTCTCCTCTTCCATGCTTCCGTGACGTCGGACTTCAGCGTAGTTCTTGATGATGACCATGATGCGGATACGACCGAAGGTCGGGCTGCATCATCTCCCCCCACTTGAAAAAGAGTCGCCCTCGACGATGAGTCTTCATGAATGTGTAGAGGAGGTAGATGATACCAACGCTTGGATGTCCCTTCACTTGTCAAGAGCCCTATGAATAGCACAAGAAAAGCAAAGGAGCAATCAAAGCGTAGCCAAAGTTCAATGGATTTAGCAAGAGAGCTCAAGTAGAAGGAGGTCACCTTAGCAAGATGCCGGTGTGCTCTCATCGAGAGATCTTGTGTAGTAGATGTGTGGGGTTGAACCCATTCATTAACGCTCATCCACAAGTCGCGTGTACCTTCACACAACAAAGACCAAGCAAAGTATGTGTGTGCGTGATAGAGGAGCTTATCATCAACGACATGTCCATTCATATGTTCACAACACCATTAGCACAACACAAATATATCAAGAATAATGCATATGCAAGGTCAATGTGTAAGAACTTCATTTCAACATCTTCCAAATGCGGAAACACAAAAGCTCCAAATTGTGAGACGACTATGATGTCCATCTCATGTAGAAACTCATGTGCATTATTGCACTCAAGGCATCGGAAAGAGAAATTGTTCAACATCCTTGAAGCAACAAGAGGAGAATTTGGAAAAAACACATAAGGGAGAGTGTTCAAAATATCATCAACATGTGTGCACACAAACCATTGGAAAGAGAAATTGGTCCTCATATTTGTGGCAACACCAATGGTAAGAATCACATCATCATGCTTGCAAAAGAACCATAAGAAAGAGAAATTGTTCGGCATGTTCAATGCAAAGCATGGGAAAGGTATTAGAGCCGGGTTCGATCTTGTACTTACTTGTATTATGCTCTCTAGAGCTCGTTTGGTCAACTCGTGCTCAATCGAGGTTGACCTTGTCTTCCGTGTACCTATACACACAATAGGCAAAGCGAAGAACGTGTGTGCATGGTATATGAACACATCATCCATCATGATGGTCCATTTCTTTTGCACATCACCATTAGCATTAAGTAATTTAACATAGTAGATGTGGTGAATATGCGGAGTAAACATGGGAACATGCTCAACATGGATATATGCAAAGTCTTCAAAATGTGAGAGAGCTATGGGGGCAATCTCATGCACAAGCAAATTAACATTATTGCAAACCAAGCATTCAAAAGAGCAAGTATCCAACATTTTGGTTGCACTAATTGGAGAGTATTGCAAGCATCTAGAGCAAAACATGTTCAACATTGTATCATAGCATGGCATGGTCAAAGTGTCACAAGCAACTAGTTCCACATGATCAACCATAGTGGTATCACAAGTATCACAAGGGAAAGTGAAAGAAGCATATGACATAGCAATAGGATCATCCAACTCATGCAAGCACTCACAAATCATCATGTCCACATCAACTCCATCGCCTCCCAAGTCGTCCTCAAGTGGTGGCGTCGTGGTGTAGTAGAGAGCTAGGCTCGAATCCACATCAACCTTGAGTTGACCTTGGCGATCTTCATCTTGAAGTGTGGGCGCGATAGGCATCTTGGAGACTTGTGCATTGAGCTCGTCGAAGTAGAGCTTCTTGGCGCTTGGCGTTGTGCATTGCCATGCCACGTGACCCTTGGCCTTGCACACCTCACATAGGAGATTGGGACATTCCCGTGGAGGGTGGCCTTGTTGCTTGCACTTGTAGCATCGGAGTCCATAGGCACGTGACGAGGTAGAGGCCATTGTGGTGGTGGCACAAGAGGTGGAAGTCGCCTTATGAGGAAGGTATGCTCGATGTGCACTTGCCATCCTTGGAGTGGTAGGCACCCTATCATGGTGTTTGTCGCCTTCATGTCGAGGCTCTCGTCTTTGTACATCATCACCATGGCTTGAGTGGTGTCGTCGAAGACTCGTGGAAGATGTTGGTCGGTGGAGATCATGAAGTGGCTTGTGGTGGCGAAGCTCATGTGGTGACGTATGTCGATGACGGTCCTTGCCATGCCTAGATGATGGCTCATGCGACTTGGCATGTTGCTTGTGGCGCCTTGTGGAGCTTGGAGAAGAGTGTCGATGACGCTCATGATGGGGACGCTCTTGATGCTCCAAATGGTGTACTTGAAGTCGACGATCTTGTGCATAAGCACTCTCATGGTGGCGCCTCGTGGAGCATGGAGAAGTATGTCGATGACGCTCATGATGGGGACGCCCTTGACGATCCATATGATGGTGCCCTCGTGGAGGTCCTCCATCTTCATATGTAGCTCCATTGGCCAAGTAGGGGTATGTAGGAGCATCGTCTTTGCTCATCGTGGAGCGTAGGTGAGGCTCCGCCATGGTGTCGATGTCGTACTCGTGGCGTTGCTCCACCATGTCGTCCATGAGTGGTGAGCCATTGTCGATGTAGAGCTCGTCGATGTCGTCCTCAAGGTTGTGCTCCACCATGTTGTCCATGCTTGAGGAGCCATTGTCGATGTAGGGCTCGTCGAAGTTGTCCTCAAGGTGGCGCTCCACCATGTCGTCCATGCTTGAGGAGCCATTGTTGATGTAGAGCTCCTCGACGTCGGTCATGTCGGTGATGCTCGCGGAGCCATAGTCGGTGTCGAGCTCCACATGTTCCTCCACATCCGCGGTGCTTGAAGAGGTATCCTCCTCGAAGTGCTCCGTGTACTCCTCCGTATCCTCATCTTCGCTATCCATGTTAGCACGATGGTATGTATATGGTGTATGTTAGTGGAAGAACACTACCTCGCAATCTTACCGTGGTATGACAAGATTGGGGTGATCCAACAAACCGAGAGTTAGAACAATTGTATCGGGCACTCACACAAAGACACACGCAAAAGCTAGCAAATATGGTGGTAGGTGAGTGTGGTGGAAAGCCAAAAGACGAAATCCGAAATCAAGTGTATTGTCAAGAGTGGTGGAAATCCAAAAATTCAAATGTCAAAGCGATGATCACTATAAACACGGAAAAGATGTGGAACGCACACACGAGATGAACGGGGTTAGTGCGACCAAGGAATGAGCGGAAAAGTGTAAGAAGCCCTTAAGCAAGGGTGCTCGGTGTCACACTAACACAAGAAGAGATCAAAGCTTCGGTCGCAAAGGAAGAGACAACAAGATTCACACGCGGCCTCTCTTCTCTTATCTCTCTTTTGCTTAAAAGCTTATGACACTCTTTTGTACACGGTGACACTTGCACTCTTTTGTATCTATGGTGGCACGTGGACACTTTGTATGTATGGGCGTATGGATGTATGGATGTATGGTTGTATGGTGCTACTCGCACTCTTTTTGTGTTTTTGGGGCTTTTTCACGCACTATGTTAGCGTTAGCCTCGCTTTTGCTATCTTGCCACACGAGTGTTTGCTTGGGTGCCTTACTCAACGCGACACACACACCTCACAATGCGGGGCCACGTGTAATGTCTCGCAACACTAGATAAGCAATGCTCGATAGGATAGATCGCAAAAGAAGAGGGGTTACAAGGGGAATGCAAGTTATACCTAGATGTTAGGCGGTGTCGGAACACACAACTTGCGATGAAGGTGGTGATGTCAAGAGTACGGTTGCAAGTCCGGGGTGCCTCGGATGTCGTCGCTTGCTTCGGAGCTGCGGGTTAGTTTCACAAAGGCACTCAAACCGGAACAAGCAAACACAAGTTAGCGGAAGAAAACGGTCAAAGTAGCTTGGCGGTGGTGGCGGTGGTAAGCCGGTGGTGGTGGTGTCGATGCTCTTGCGGATGCGGCGGTGTTTGTTGGGGCCGCGGTGGTGTTTGCCGGTGGTTGGGGATGATGGCGGTGCTTGCCGGCGGAGGAGAGGAGTGGCGGTGGTCGGCGGTGGCGGTGGAGGGGTGGCGCCCGGTCCAGGGGCCGGTTGGACCGGACCTAGGACCGGCCCGGCCGGTCACACGGCCGGTCGACCGGGTTCTGGGCTGGCCCGGCCGGTCTGCAGCCCGGTTGACCGGATTCTCAACCGGGACGCAGTTTCTCTCTCCTGTTCTTCACGAAAACCAAGCCAAAACGACCAAATCGGAGGGGAAACGATGGAATTGGGGGCTAAAAGTTGGGGAGATAGTAGATCAAGCACTCCAACACCAAGTCCATGGACCAAAACCACTCAAAACACAACCAAATCGCAGATCGGTCAAGAGGCAAATTAGGGCTATTTTTGGGGATTTTTGGGGAAAAATTTTAGATACGAAATTGAATGGGTGGGGGGTCAAATCCGCGGAAACCAAAGGCTGCTGATACCATATGATGCGGCCTAAGGCCACGTGGGTTGCCCGATCTCACGAATTGACCGAGGGAAAGGCGGGGGAGAGGAAGAACACGAAGAACACGGCGATGAACACGATGAACACACGCAAACACACACCAACCCGATACAATTCCGGTTTACTCCCGATAGCCCGAACCACTATCCCGATAGAATCTCTCAAGAGAGAGACACGCGGTAGAATCCCCGAGAGGAAGATCGGTATACGATCGGTAGAATCACACGAGTGAGAGACCGGTGGTTGAATCACGAGTGTGAGAGACTAATCATATAAGGAGTGCCTTGTACAATAGATTTGGGTAAATCTAAGGAGGGGGTTTCCCTAATCCCAAAGGGATGGTGGAGGCATGAGCCTAATTCTCTCAAGTTCATTCCTAACCTAATGAAGGGGGAGGTGGGAGCCTATATATAGGGAACCACTAGAGGAGGGGTAGTTTAGGCATACAAAGAGCATAGTGGGATGGTTCAGCTCATGGGCTTCATAGTGGGGACGGCGGTGTCGGCGTAGGCATGGCGACAGTGCCGTCTCCCTCCGGCGTCGAGCAGGGTGGCAGTGACGACCATTCCGGGGCGGTACTGCCGGCCTTCCTGGACGTATCTCCTTCTTCCGTCTCCTCTTCCATGCTTCCGTGACGTCGGACTTCAGCGTAGTTCTTGATGATGACCATGATGCGGATACGACCGAAGGTCGGGCTGCATCATAACCCTACACCGAACCCTAACCAGTAGATTAGGCACACCCTCGATCGTGTGATAATGGCTCGAGCTGCGGGTGTATGTGCCAAAGGGTCCCAATCTTGGTTCTCCATGTGTATATGTCCTATAAAAACCTAAAAGAATTAAAATGTACATTGGTGCACCCTCGCGCGGAGAAATCTAGGGGGGTAGACCCGCCGGGGCACACGTTCCGCTGTTTTGGGGGGAGGAGGGGGAGAACGACCACCGGAACACCGGAACCCCAACAAATCTTGCATGTGGGCCTATGATATGTGTCAAAGTGTGATGCAAGGAGTAATTGTGCAAAAGTAGCTCCCCTAAACCCTAGACCCTAGCCCTAACCCTACGCCGAACCCTAACCAGTAGATCAGGCACACCCTCGATCGTGTGATAATGGCTCGAGCTGCGGGTGTATGTGCCAAAGGGTCCCAATCTTGGTTCTCCATGTGTATATGTCCTAAACAAACCTAAAAGAATGAAAATGTACATTGGTGCACCCTCGCGCGGAGAAATCTAGTGGGGTAGACCCGCCGGGGCACACGTTCCGCTGTTTTGGGTGGAGGAGGGGGAGAACGACCACCGGAACACCGGAACCCCACCAAATCTTGCATGTGGGCCTATGATATGTGTCAAAGTGTGATGCAAGGTGTAATTGTGCAAAATTAGCTCCCCTAAACCCTAGACCCTAGCCCTAACCCTATGCCGAACCCTAACCAGTAGATCAGGCACACCCTCGATCGTGTGATAATGGCTGGAGCTACGGGTGTATGTGCCAAAGGGTCCCAATCTTGGTTGTCCTTGTGTATATGTCCTAAAAAAACCTAAAAGAATGAAAATGCACATTGGTGCACCCTCGCGTGGAGAAATCTAGGGGGGTAGACCCGTCGGGGCACACGTTCCGCTGTTTTGGGGGGAGGAGGGGGAGAACGAACGCCGGAACACCGGAACCCCACCAAATCTTGCATGTGGGCCTATGCTATGTGTCAAAGTGTGGTGCAAGGTTTAATTGTGCAAAAGTAGCTCCCCTAAACCCTAGACCCTAGCCCTAACCCTACGCCGAACCCTAACCAGTAGATCAGGCACACCCTCGATCGTGTGATAATGGCTCGAGCTGCGGGTGTATGTGCAAAAGGTTCCCAATCTTGGTTATCCATGTGTATATGTCCTAAACAAACCTAAAAGAATGAAAATGTACACTGGTACACCCTCGCGCGGACAAATCTAGGGGGTAGACCCGCTGGGGCACACGTTCCGCTGTTTTGGGGGGAGGAGGGGGAGAACGACCGCCAGAACACCGGAACACCACCAAATCTTGCATGTGGGCCTATGATATGTGTCAAGGTGTGGTGCAAGGTGTAATTGTGCAAAATTAGCTCCCCTAAACCCTAGACCCTAGCCCTAACCCTACGCCGAACCCTAACCAGTAGATCAGGCACACCCTCGATCGTGTGATAATGGATCGAGCTGCGGGTGTATGTGCCAAAGGGTCCCAATCTTGGTTCTCTATGTGTATATGTCCTAAACAAACCTAAAAGAATGAAAATGTACATTGGTTCACCCTCGCGCGGAGATATCTAGGGGGTAGACCCGCCGGGGCACACGTTCCGCTGTTTTGGGGGGATGAGGGGGAGAACGACCGCCGGAACACCGGAACCCCACCAAATCTTGCATGTGGGCCTATGCTATGTGTCAAAGTGTGGTGCAAGGTGTAATGGTGCAAAAGTAGCTCCCCTAAACCCTAGACCCTACCCCTAACCCTAGGCCGAACCCTAACCAGTAGATCAGGCACACCCTCGATCGTGTGATAATGGCTCGAGCTGCGGGTGTATGTGCCAAAGGGTCCCAATCTTGGTTCTCCTTGTGTATATGTCCTAAACAAACCCAAAAGAATTAAAATGTACATTGGTGTACCCTCGCGCGGAGAAATCTAGGGGGTAGACCCGCCGGGGCACATGTTCCGCTGTTTTGGGGGGAGGAGGGGGAGAACGACCACCGGAACACCGGAACCCCACCAAATCTTGCATGTGGGCCTATGCTATGTGTCAAAGTGTGATGCAAGGTGTAATTGTGCAAAAGTAGCTCCCCTAAACCCTACGCCCTAGCCCTAACCCTACGCCGAACCCTAACCAGTAGATCAGGCACACCCTCGATCGTGTGATAATGGCTCGAGCTGCGGGTGTATGTGCCAAAGGGTCCCAATCTTGGTTCTCCATGTGTATATGTCCTAAACAAACCTAAAAGAATGAAAAGGTACATTGGTGCACCCTCGCGCGGAGAAATCTTGGGGGTAGACCCGCCGGGGCACACCTTCCGCTGTTTTGGGGGGAGGAGGGGGAGAACGACCGCCGGAACACCGGAACCCCACCAAATCTTGCATGTGGGCCTATGATATGTGTCAAAGTGTGATGCAAGGTGTAATTGTGCAAAAGTAGCTCCCCTAAACCCTAGACCCTACCCCTAACCCTACGCCGAACCCTAACCAGTAGATCAGGCACAACCTCGATCGTGTGATAATGGCTCGAGCTGCGGGTGTATGTGCCAAAGGGTCCCAATCTTGGTTCTCCATGTGTATATGTCCTAAAAAACCTAAAAGAATGAAAATGTACATTGGCGCATCCTCGCGCGGAGAAATCTAGGGGGTAGACCCGCCGGGGCACACGTTCCGCTGTTTTGGGGGAGGAGGGGGAGAACGATCGCCGGAACACCGGAACCCCACCAATTATTTCATGTGGGCCTATGATATGTATCAAAGTGTGATTCAAGGTGTAATTGTGCAAAAGTAGCTCCCCTAAACCCTAGACCCTAGCCCTAACCCTACGCCGAACCCTAACCAGTAGATCAGGCACACCCTCGATCGTGTGATAATGGCTCGAGCTGCGGGTGTATGTGCCAAAGGGTCCCAATCTTGGTTCTCCATGTGTATATGTCCTAAACAAACCTAAAAGAATGAAAATGTACATTGGTGCACCCTCGCGCGGAGGAATCTAGTGGGGTAGACCCGCCGGGGCACACGTTCCGCTGTTTTGGGGGGGAGGAGGGGGAGAACGACCGCCGGAACACCGGAACCCCACCAAATCTTGCATGTGGGACTATGATATGTGTCAAAGTGTGATGCAAGGTGTAATTGTGCAAAACTAGCTCCCCTAAACCCTAGACCCTAGCCCTAACCCTACGCCGAACCCTAACCAGTAGATCAGGCACACCCTCAATCGTGTGATAATGGCTCGAGCTGCGGGTGTATGTGCCAATGGGTCCCAATCTTGGTTATCCTTGTGTATATGTCCTAAAAAAACCTAAAAGAATGAAAATGCACATTGGTGCACCCTCGCGCGGAGAAATCTAGGGGGGGTAGACCCGTCGGGGCACACGTTCCGCTGTTTTGGGGAGAGGAGGGGGAGAACAACCGCCGGAACACCGGAGCCCCACCAAATCTTGCATGTGGGCCTATGCTATGTGTCAAAGTGTGGTGCAAGGTGTAATGGTGCAAAAGTAGCTCCCCTAAACCCTATTCCCTACCCCTAACCATACGCCGAACCCTAACCAGTAGATCAGGCACACCCTCGATCGTGTGATAATGGCTCGAGCTGCGGGTGTATGTGCCAAAAGGTCCCAATCTTGGTTCTCCATGTGTATAAGTCCTAAACAAACCTAAAAGAATTAAAATGTACATTGGTGCACCCTCGCGCGGAGAAATCTAGGGGGGTAGACCCGCCGGGGCACACGTTCCGCTGCTTTGGTGGGAGGAGGGGGAGAACGACCGCCGGAACACCGGAACCCCACCAAATCTTGCATGTGGGCCTATGCTATGTGTCAAAGTGTGGTGCAAGGTGTAATGGTACAAAACTAGCTCCCCTAAACCCTAGACCCTAGCCCTAACCATACGCCGAACCCTAACCAGTAGATCAGGCACACCCTCGATCGTGTGATAATGGCTCGAGCTGCGGGTGTATGTGCCAAAAGGTCCCAATCTTGGTTCTCCATGTGTATATGTCCTAAACAAACCTAAAAGAATGAAAATGTACATTGGTGCACCCTCGCGCGGAGAAATCTAGGTGGGTAGACCCGCCGGGGCACACGTTCCGCTGTTTTGGGGGGAGGAGGGGGAGAACGACCGCCAGAACACCGGAACACCACCAAATCTTGCATGTGGGCCTATGATATGTGTCAAGGTGTGGTGCAAGGTGTAATTGTGCAAAATTAGCTCCCCTAAACCCTAGACCCTAGCCCTAACTGATGCGGGGTGGCCTTCGGTCACCTCCACACCAAGACCAACAAGTCCCCCAAGTGGACCGATGACACGAGCCCGAGTCAAAGCGCTACATGATAAGGTGAACTCACTCCTCACTACCCTTGATCTTGATACCCCATTGGATGGACTACTACCTCAGGCCGATATGCTTTGTGTTATCAGATATGAACCTCGAGAGAAGGAAGTCGCAGCAGACCCGAAGATGGACAAGGAAGGAGGAGGAGAAGAGTGGCCGCCGAAGGACGCCCCCCAGGGCCGGCACTGCCGGCCTCCAGGCACCGGCACTGCCGGCCTGCTCACCCCGGCACTGCCGGCCTCAAGCAACCGGCACTGCCGGCCTGCTCACCCGGCATCGCGCCTTCGACACCGGCACTGCCGGCCTCTCCAGCCGGAAGACGTGACCAGCGGCACCTGCCGTCCTCGACCAGCGGCATCGCTGCCCCACCGGCACTGCCGGCCAATCATCACCGGCACTGCCGGCCAAGCCCCTGTTGACTTCATCTCAGCCGTTGATTTCGCATCTATGGACCAGGATAATTTATGTAGTGCCGATTTTACCCCTGTACGAATCTGGACCTATAAGTACCTCACCCCTTCCTCCAGATTAGGGTTAGACTTGTTTTGAACTCAAACCTAAATTTGAGCTTAGTCTCCCTTGGGCATCATCCCTCTGTAATCAAGGCACCTTGGTTGTTGATTTGGAACTTGTTGAGTGAGATTCTAGTACAAGATACTCTCTCTCCCTCACCAAGCTCTTCTTCTCCAATCCCAATCTCTCCCCGGGGAATTCTACCGCGTGTCTCTTCCTCGGAGATTCTATTGGCGTGGTCCATCGAGCCACGGAGGTAAGCATCGGGTGTATCGGGGTGTGTGTGTGCGTGAGTCTCGGAGTTCCTCGTGTTCATCGCCGTGTTCTTCGTGTTCCTCGCGTTTTCCCATCTTCCCCCTTGGTTTCGAAGTCAATCCGCGAGATCGGGCCACACCCGGGGTCTTAGACCTCATCATATGGTATCAGCAGCTCTTGGTTACCGCGGATTTGACCTTCCACCCACCCGATTTCGTCCCTAGAAAATTTTCCAAAAAATCCCCAAAAATAGCCCCAAATTGCCTTTTGACCGATCTGTGATTTGGTTGCGTTTTGAGTGGTTTTGATCCATGGATCTCGTGCCCCTCTGGTTGATCTACGTTTTCCCCACTTTCTAGACCTTAATTCCATCGATTTCTGACGTTTTGGTCGAATTTGGGCCGCTTTTCGCGAAGAACAGCTCGAGCTGTTCGTCAGGGACCGGCACTGCCGCCCCCATCAGGCCGGCACTGCCGCCCAGGCCGGCACTGCCGCCGCATCCAGGCCGGCACTGCCGCCCAGGCCGGCACTGCCGCCCGATTCAGGCCGGCACTGCCGCCAGAGACCAGCCAAGCCCACCAGCCACTTTTCGACCACGTCTTAACCTTTGTGTTTGCTTGTTCTGGTTTGAGTGCCTTGTGTGTAAATCTAACCCGCAGCTACGACGCAAGCGACGACACTCTCGGCACCCCGACTTGCAAACGTACTCTTGATCCTTCCACCATATTGCAAGTTGTGTGATCATCACCGCCTACGACACATCGAGGTATAACTTGCAACTCTTCACTCCTTTTGCGATCCAACCTTCCCGAGCATTGCTTGTTTAGTGTTGCGAGACATTGCACGTGGCCCCGCATTGTGAGGTGTGTGTGTCGTTGAGTAAAGCACCCAAGCAAACACTCGTGTGGCAAGATAGCAAAAGCGAGGCTAACGCTAACATAGTGTGTGAAAAAGCCCCAAAAACACAAAAAGAGTGTGAGTAACACCATACATCCATACGCCCATACATACAAGTGTCCACGTGCCACCAAAGATACAAACGAGTGCAAGTGCCAACATATACAAGAGAGATACGAGAAGAGAGGCCGCGTGTGAATCTTGTTGTCTCTTCCTTTGCAACCAAAGCTTTGACTCTCCTTGTGTTAGTGTGACACCGAGCACTTATACATACACTTTTCCGCTCACTTTTGGTTGCACTAACCCCGCTTATCTCGTGTGTGTGTTCCACAACTTTTCCGTGTTTTTGTGATCACCATTTGGACACTTAATTTTTGGACCTCACCCACTTTTGACAACATACTCGATCTTGGATTTGTCTTTTGGCTTTCCACAACACTCGCCTAACACCATATTTGCTAGCTTTTGCGTGTGGTTTTGCGTGTGTTCCCGATACACTTGATCTTGCTTTCGGTTTGGTGGATTGCCTCAATACTATCTTACCTTGGTAAGAGTGCGAGGTAGTCTCCTTCCACTAACATACACAACATAGTTCTTGTCTTTCCATCATGGATAGGAACGGAGATACCAATAGGGATGAAGAGATCCTTCGCAACACCGAGAGGTTGGCTACTCAACACAACCTATGGACGCAACGACAAGAGTTCAAGGAGCAACTCTCCCTCTTCGAGACGCGCATCGACGAGCAATACGATGAGGTGGCTCACAACTTCTCCACCGTCAACCAAGACTTGGCCCTTCTTCGTGAAGCTACGGACAACTTGAATGGGCAAATGGCGGCCAATGATGCCAACATGGAGCGGCGCATGGATAGCCTCGAGCGCGCCATCACCAACTTGGGTCGCCATCGTCGACACCGCTCTACTTCCTCTTCATCAAGCTCTTCCTCAAGGCATGAAGACCATTACTCTCATGGTGGCCTTCCATCCCCAAGCTCTTCTTCAAGGCGTGAAGACCATCATCGACCTCATCGCTCACATGCTCGTCATGAAGACTCCCGCTCCAACTCTAGGCGTGGAGAAATACATCGCCATGCTCGTCCACATGAGCGTCCTCCACAAGCTCAAGGCCTTCAACAAGATCGCCACCAAGCGGATCGCCACGCTCACCATGGGCGTGATGGCCATCCCCAAGACCAAGATCCTCAAGATCCACCTCGGCGAGATCTTCGTCGCCACCCTCACCATGACCAACGTGGACGAGGAGAGCCTCACCATGATCAAGATGAGAGACCCAACATTGAGCATCGTCCTCAACCGCGACAAGATCTTCAACCACATCCTCACCGTGAACCAAGTGAAGCAAGTGTTCAACTCCACCACCAACCCAATGCTATGGTTGGCCGTAGAAGACCTCCTATTCCACCTCTAGCCGCAAGAGTTGACGGCGCCCCTCCTCGTAGAAGAAACTTGGAGGATGAAGAGAACATGTATGGCAAGCTCAAGTTCAACATGCCCAAGTTCAAAGGTGAAGACGACGCCGAAGCTTACCTCTCATGGGCACTCAAGGTGGACAAGATCTTCCGCATCCACAACTACTCCGGTGCCAAGAAAGTGGCTATGGCATCACTCGAGTTTGAAGACTACGCCAACACTTGGTGGGAGCAAGTCCTCACTCTTCGGGAAGAGAAGGGTGAACCTCCTATTGATACTTGGGAAGATATGAAGAAGGAGATGCATGCTCGTTTTGTCCCCGCACACTACATGACCGACCTCTTCAACAAGCTCCAAAAGTTGAAGCAAGGCACCAAGACCGTTGAGGAGTTCTACAAGGAGATGGAGCTCACTATGATGCGAGCCAACATCCAAGAGTCGGAGGAACAAACAATTGCTCGTTTCTTCAATGGCCTTACTTATCCCATCAAGAGGATTGTCGAGTTCCAACCTTACTCCAACATGGTTGAGCTAGTCCACCAAGCATCGAAGGCCGAGCGCCAAGTGATTGAGGACATCAAGTACTCCAAGGCCAAGTCCTATTTCTCCTCCAAGCTCGCTACATCGACCCCTCCTACTTCATCAACTCCTTATGCTACAAGTGCCAAGGCCGAAGCCTCCTCTACACCTTCCAAGAAACCGACTATCCAAAGTCGCATGAAGCAAACGGTCTCCTCCACCGCCTCCTCTAAGGCATCCACGGGACCCTCTAGTGTCACTTGCTTCAAGTGTGGCACCCAAGGTCACAAATCGTTTGAGTGCAAGAACACCAAGGTCATGATCACTATGGAGAATGGTGACATCGAGACTCTTGATGAGGATGAATATGAAGCCCTTGTGCAAGCCGCCGTGGCAAGTGAAGAAGCTTATGAGCAAGAAAGTGGAGAAGATCCTCTCTTATGTGAACATGACCCAAGTCCCTCACTTGTGGTCACAAGGGTGCTAACCACACAACCTCATGATATGGAAGAACAACGGTGCAACATCTTCCAAACCCGTGCCGGAATTGGTGGCAAGTCTATCAAGGTCATCATCGATGGTGGAAGTTGCCATAACCTTGCGAGCACCGAGTTGTGTGAGAAGCTCCACCTCACTCTCCGCAAGCATCCTCACCCCTACCATATCCAATGGTTGAGTGACAAGGGCAACGTCAAGATACAACATACCGTCACCGTCAACTTCAAGATCGGCCCTTATGAGGACACCATCGAGTGTGACGTGGTACCCATGACGGTGTGCCACATGTTGCTTGGCCGCCCTTGGCAATATGACAAGAAGGCTATACATGATGGACTCTCCAACACATACACCTTCAAGGTCAACGACAAGAAGTTCGAGTTGCGCCCGATGACTCCTAGCCAAATCATCGCGGATAATGCGAAGGCTTTAGCGAGGGCACAACTCCGCACCCACCATAGTGAGATGAGAGGAGAGGGAGCGACCCACCACAAAGAGAGTGAGCGCCACAAGCCATACATGAGTGAGCCCAAGAGTGTCCTTCTAGCCACCAAGAGTGAGTGGAGAGAGCTCCAAGAGAACCCATCCACCATATTGCACTATGTGCTCATATGCAAGGGACCCGCGTCGGAGACTAACGACTTAACCAACATTCCTCCGTCTTTGTTGTCTCTTTTGCAGGAATTTCGAGACGTCTTCCCGACGAGCTCCCTCATGGACTACCACCACTCCGCGGCATAGAACACCGCATCGACCTCATACCCGGCGCTCCGCTTCCAAACCGTGCCGCCTACCGCACCAACCCCGAAGAGACCAAGGAGATCAACCGCCAAATTCAAGATCTTCTCGCAAAAGGGTACGTCCGAGAAAGCCTTAGCCCTTGTGCGGTTCCCGTGATTCTTGTGCCTAAACCGGATGAGACGCAACGGATGTGTATGGATTGTCGCCCCATCAATGCCATTACCGTCCGTTACCGCCATCCCATTCCGCGTTTAGATGACATGCTTGATGAACTTAGTGGTGCCACAATTTTCTCCAAAGTCGATTTGCGTAGTGGTTACCATCAAATCCGCATGGCTATTGGTGATGAATGGAAAACGGCATTCAAGACCAAACTTGGTCTCTATGAATGGCTCGTTATGCCTTTTGGTCTTTCCAATGCACCATCTACTTTCATGCGCCTCATGAATCACATCTTGCGTCCTCTCATTGGCAAGAGCGTGGTTGTCTACTTCGATGATATTCTTATTTATAGCAAAAACCTCGAGGACCATGTGCAACATGTGAGAGAAGTCTTGTGCATCTTGCGCCATGAAAAGCTTTATGCTAACCTCCCCAAGTGCACATTTGCTCAAAACAAATTGGTTTTTCTTGGTTTTGTGGTTTCCGCTAATGGGATTGAAGTTGATTCTTCCAAGGTGGAGGCCATCCATAATTGGCCTACCCCTACAAATGTTGGCCAAGTCCGAAGCTTCCATGGACTTGCCGGGTTTTATCGCCGCTTTGTGAAAGACTTTAGCACCATCGCTTGCCCTTTGAATGAGCTTACCAAGAAGAATGTTCCGTTTGTTTGGGGCAAGGCCCAACAAAATGCTTTTGATGAGTTGAAGAAACGCCTTACCGAAGCTCCACTTCTTGTTCTTCCAAATTTTGCCTAAACTTTTGAGATTGAGTGTGATGCAAGTGGGCTTGGTATCGGTGGTGTTCTTATGCAAGAGGGCAAACCCGTGGCATACTATAGTGAGAAGTTAGATGGCGCACGCCTCAACTATCCTATATATGACAAGGAGCTCTACGCTTTGGTTCGTGTTCTTGAAGTTTGGCAACACTATCTTTGGCCAAAAGAGTTTATCATTCATTCCGACCATGAGTCCTTGAAATATTTGAAAAGCCAACACAACTTGAACAAGCGACATGCAAAATGGGTCGAGTTCATTGAGTCCTTCCCATATGTGATCAAATACAAGAAGGGCAAGGACAATGTTGTGGCGGATGCTCTTTCCCGCAAAACACCCTTTTGCTAACTCGTTTGGATTTTCATGTTTTGGGACTTGAAGAGATCAAAGAACTCTATCCTTCCGATTCTTTCTTTGCTCCCATTTTTGAGAAGTGCTCCGTTGAGCGAGGAGTGGATGATTTCTATTTGCATGATGGCTATTTGTTCAAAGCTAACAAGATTTGCATTCCCGAGTCTTCGCTTCGAAAATTGCTTTTGCAAGAGTCTCATGGAGGAGGTCTTATGGGTCACTTTGGTCGAGAGAAGACATATGCCATGCTCTCAACCCACTACTATTGGCCAAGAATGTACCGCGACGTAGAACGCCTTTGCCGCCGGTGCACCACATGCTTACAAGCTAAGTCTACCTCAAATCCCTATGGTCTTTATACCCCATTGCCTATTCCACATGCACCATGGACCGATATTAGCATGGATTTCGTTTTAGGCTTACCTCGCACTAAGCATGGTCATGACTCTATATTTGTGGTAGTGGATAGATTCTCTAAGATGGCTCATTTCATACCTTGCCATAAGAGCGACGATGCTTCACACATTGCTTCATTGTTTTTCAGGGAAATCGTTCGCCTACATGGAGTGCCACAAAGCATTGTGTCAGATCGAGACGTCAAGTTCATGAGTTATCTTTGGAAGACGCTCATGGCAAAATTTGGAGTGAAGCTCTTATTCTCATCATCATCGCACCCGCAAACGGACGGCCAAACGGAAGTGGTCAATCGAAGCCTCTCCACCCTCCTACGCATCCTCGTGAAGAAAAACTTGAAGTCATGGGAGGAATGCATCCCACACGCGGAGTTCGCCTACAACCGCGCCAAGCACTCGACTACATCAAGGAGCCCATTCATGGTCGTCTACGGGTTCGAGCCGCTCACGCCACTCGACATACTACCACTTCCCCTTCATGAGCGGACGAACATGGACTTCGCCAAGCGCGCCGCCGACGTGAAGAAACTACATGAAGAGACAAGGGCAACCATACAAGAACATGTGCTTCGTCAAGCTGCCCGCCTCAACGCCAAGAAGAAGGAAAGGATATTTCAAGAAGGAGACCTCGTTTGGATCCACCTCCGGAAGGAACGGTTCCCTCGTGAACGCAACTCCAAACTCAAGCCAAGAGGAGATGGCCCCTTCAAGGTTCTCAAACGCATCAACAACAACGCTTACGTCATCGACATTCCCACCTCCAAGTACTTGGTGAGCAACACCTTCAACGTTGCGGACTTGTCGCCATATCATGAAGATGGAGAGGAACAAGAGTCGAGGACGACTCTTTCCCAAGGGGGAGATGATGCGGGGTGGCCTTCGGTCACCTCCACACCAAGACCAACAAGTCCCCCAAGTGGACCGATGACACGAGCCCGAGTCAAAGCGCTACATGATAAGGTGAACTCACTCCTCACTACCCTTGATCTTGATACCCCATTGGATGGACTACTACCTCAGGCCGATATGCTTTGTGTTATCGATATGAACCTCGAGAGAAGGAAGTCGCAGCAGACCCGAAGATGGACAAGGAAGGAGGAGGAGAAGAGTGGCCGCCGAAGGACGCTTCCCGTGGCCGGCATCGCCGGCCTCCGGTGCACCGGCACTGCCGGGCTGCTCACCCGGCACTGCCGGCCTCAAGCAACCGGCACCGCTGCCTGCTCACTCCCGGCACCTTTGCCGCCCTCGACACAGGCACTGCCGGCCTCTCCAGCGGAAGACGTGACCAGCGGCATCGCCGTCCTCCGACCAGCGGCACTGCTGCCCCACCGGCACTGCCGGCCAATCATCACCGGCACTGCCGGCCAAGCCCCTGTTGACTTCATCTCAGCCGTTGATTTCGCATCTATGGACCAGGATAATTTATGTAGTGCCGATTTTACCCCTGTACGAATCTGGACCTATAAGTACCTCACCCCTTCCTCCAGATTAGGGTTAGACTTGTTTTGAACTCAAACCTAAATTTGAGCTTAGTCTCCCTTGGGCATCATCCCTCTGTAATCAAGGCACCTTGGTTGTTGATTTGGAACTTGTTGAGTGAGATTCTAGTACAAGATACTCTCTCTCCCTCACCAAGCTCTTCTTCTCCAATCCCAATCTCTCCCCGGGGAATTCTACCGCGTGTCTCTTCCTCGGAGATTCTATTGGCGTGGTCCATCGAGCCACGGAGGTAAGCATCGGGTGTATCGGGGTGTGTGTGTGCGTGAGTCTCGGAGTTCCTCGTGTTCATCGCCGTGTTCTTCGTGTTCCTCGCGTTTTCCCATCTTCCCCCTTGGTTTCGAAGTCAATCCGCGAGATCGGGCCACACCCGGGGTCTTAGACCTCATCACTAACCCTACGCCGAACCCTAACCAGTAGATCAGGCACACCCTCGATCGTGTGATAATGGATCGAGCTGCGGGTGTATGTGCCAAAGGGTCCCAATCTTGGTTCTCTATGTGTATATGTCCTAAACAAACCTAAAAGAATGAAAATGTACATTGGTTCACCCTCGCGCGGAGATATCTAGGGGGTAGACCCGCCGGGGCACACGTTCCGCTGTTTTGGGGGGATGAGGGGGAGAACGACCGCCGGAACACCGGAACCCCACCAAATCTTGCATGTGGGCCTATGCTATGTGCCAAAGTGTGGTGCAAGGTGTAATGGTGCAAAAGTAGCTCCCCTAAACCCTAGACCCTACCCCTAACCCTTGGCCGAACCCTAACCAGTAGATCAGGCACACCCTCGATCGTGTGATAATGGCTCGAGCTGCGGGTGTATGTGCCAAAGGGTCCCAATCTTGGTTCTCCTTGTGTATATGTCCTAAACAAACCCAAAAGAATCAAAATGTACATTGGTGTACCCTCGCGCGGAGAAATCTAGGGGGTAGACCCGCCGGGGCACATGTTCCGCTGTTTTGGGGGGAGGAGGGGGAGAACGACCACCGGAACACCGGAACCCCACCAAATCTTGCATGTGGGCCTATGCTATGTGATGTAGCCCCGGTGACCGACGTCGCTACACCAAGACCATCAAGTGCAACCCCGCCTATCGTCGACGCTACACCATGGCCAAAGAGTCCCCCAAGTGGACCTTCAACCCTAAACCACGCTACACGCGACAAGGTGAACTCCTTCCTCTCGATACTTGACCTCGTCAATACCTTGAATGGAATGCTACCTCATATCGGTGTGCTACATATCATTAGGTACAAGAATCATCGAGGAACCGGAGAGGAGGAACACCCATGGTGCAAGGAAGCGAGGGAAGGGAAGAGGAGCCATTCATCATGGTGCAAGGAAGAAGGAAGAAGAAGAAGGAAAGAAGAGAAGAAGGAAGAGGGAGGAGGAGGCCCAGCCGGCCCAGAGTCCGGTCCGACCGGGCCCCAGACCGACCTGCCCGGTTGGCGACCGGTCGACCGGCTCCACAACCGGACCGCCCGGTCCCAGGCCCGGTCTGACCGGCCCCAGACCGGATCCGACGGGAACTACCCACCAAACTGCCTAAGTTACCCACCTATGTACCTTTTCGCCATGTGTTGTCTTGTAGGCCTATATATAGACCCCAGACACCCCCTTACCTCTTTAGACAAGATGATAGCTTAAACATGAACTTGAGCTTTGTCTCCCTAGGGTTTCATCCCTCTGTAATCAAGGCAACCCTTGTTGTTGATTTGGATATTGTTGAGTGAGATTCTAGTGCAAGTCACTCTCTCTCCCTCACCAATCTCTTTTCTCCAACACCGATCTCTCACTCCGGGATTCTACCTCGCGTCTCTCCCGGGTTGATTCTATTGGCGTGGTCCATCGAGCCACGGGGGTAAGTATCGGTTGTATCGGGTTGGTGTGCGTGCGTGAGTCCTCGTGTTCTTCGTGTTCATCGTGTTCTTCGCGCTCTCCCACCTTTTCCCCTTTGGATTTCGGGTCAACCGCAAGATCGGGCCACAAACGGGGTCTTAGACCTCATCATATGGTATCAGCAGCCTTTGGTTTCCGCGGATTTGACCCCCCACCCATCCAATTTCGTTTCTGAAAATTTTCCCCAAAAATCCCCAAAAATAGCCCTAATTTGCCTTTGGACGGATCTGCGATTTCGTTGCGTTTTGAGTGGTTTTAGTCCATGGATTTGATGTTGGAGTGATTGATCTACGTTTTCCCCATCTTTTCCCCATCATTTTTGTCCAATTCCGCTCAGATCTGAGCATTTTCGTGGCCAGTGTTCTACTGTTCTTCGTGCTGTTCTTCCTTGGGTCAACGCCCACGCCCGCACGCGACCCGCTCGATCCCAACTGGCCGCACGCCACCAGCCGCCGCCTTGGCCTCGATCTCCACCGCGCGCGCGCACAGCAGCAGGGCCACGCCCGCTCGCCCCAGCCCACGAGCCGCCGCGCGCCTTGCTCCATCCACGCAGAGCCCCGGCCTGCTCCTCGCCGAGCCGCACCATCTGCCGCTCCGCTCAGCTGCTAGCGCCGCTGGCCACCAAGCCCACTGCGCGCACGCCAAGCCCCGCTGGCCACCAAGCCCACCGCCCGCCACCACGCGCCGCCCAAGCACCGGCCCGTCGCCACACGCCCGCCTGGCCCGACCGAGCCGCCGTCTGCCCCTTGCTCCGCTGCCTGCACGTCCACAGCGACAGCAGCACTCAGCCGCTCTGCCCACGTCCGCGCGTGCAAGTTCCAGGCCGCGCGGCCCGCGCCACCAGCCAGCAAATCCAGGCCAAGGCCACGCCCCCCGCGCGCGCAAGCCATCCTCCCGCTCGCACTCGCCTTGTCCCTGGCCCAGCTCGCCCACAGCGATTCTGTCGCACGCCCCAGCGCAAAATCCGGTCAGACCGGATTTCTGACCGGCCGTCCGGTCTGCAACCGGGGCTCAGACCGGTGCCATCCGGACCAAGTCCAGGGGCCCATCCGGTTCCAGATCCGGTTCTGGACCGGGCCGGCCGGTCCCAGGTCCGGTTTGACCGGGTTCTGGACCGGGTTTGACCCAGTTTTCGCCCATTTTGATTCCACTTTTTGCTCCAAATTTTGACAACTTTCCGGCGCCCGTTTGATACCAAACTTTCACAGTTATCCCCTTTCATCTTGACTCTAATTTTGACACCGTTTCCGAAATTTTCCGACTCCAAAATTTTGACACCTTCGATCGCTCGTCGTGACCCAAATTTTCGGGCATTGACTTATTTTGCCCGGTTTCCGTTTTGGAGTGCAAGGATTGTCTTTCGAGCTTCCGCGTCTACATCAACACCGCGGCGACACCTTCGGCACCCCGGACTCCGGCGCAACTACGACACCATCGTCGCCATCATCGCAAGTTGTGTGTTACGACACCGCCTAACTTTTCATCTAGGTATAACTTGCTCCCCACCGTGTAGCCCCTCTTCCTTTTGCGATCTATCCTACGAGCATTGCTTATCGAGTGTTGCGAGACATTGCACGTGGCCCCGATTGTGAGGTGTGTGTGTCGTGTGGAGTAAAGCTTCTAAGCAAAACTCGTGTGGCAAGATAGCAAAAGCGAGCTAACGCTAACATAGTGCGAGAAAAAGCCGCCAAAATACAAAAATAGCACAAGTGTGCATAGTGCCATCATACATACCAAAGTGTATAAAGCGCCACCATAGATACAAAAGAGTGCAAGTGCCACCAAATACAAAAGAGGAAAAGCTTTTAAGCAACAAGAGAGAAAAGAGAAGAGAGGCCGCGTGTAAATCTTGTTGTCTCTTCGTTTGCAACCAAGCTTTGATCTCTTCTTGTGTTAGTGTGACACCGAGCACCCTTGATTAAGGGCTTCATACACTTTTCCGCTCATTCCTTGGTCGCACTAACCCCGTTCATCTCGTGTGTGTGTTCCATATCTTTTCCGTGTTTCTAGTGATCATCGCTTTGACATTTGATTTCGTTGGACTTCACCCACTCTTAACAACAAACTTGATTTCGGATTTCGTCTTTTGGCTTTCCACCACACTCACCTACCACCATATTTGCTAGCTTTTGCGTGTGTCTTTGTGTGAGTGCCCGATACACTTGATCTTGCTTTCGGTTTGGTGGATTGCCTCAATACTATCTTACCTTGGTAAGAGTGCGAGGTAGTCTCCTTCCACTAACATACACCATATAGATCTTGTCATGCTAACATGTATAGCGACGAAGAAGATATGGAGGAGTACACGGAGCACTTCGAGGAGGATACCTCTTCAAGCACCGCGGATGTGGAGGAACATGTGGAGCTCGACACCGACTATGGCTCCGCGAGCATCACCGACATGACCGACATCGAGGAGCTCTACATCGACAATGGCTCCTCAAGCATGGACGACATGGTGGAGCACCACCTTGAGGACGACATCGACGAGCTCTACATCAACAATGGCTCGTCAAGCATGGACGACATGGTGGAGCAATGCCACGACTACGACATCGACACCATGGCGGAACCTCACCTCGACTCCACCTTGAGAAACGCCTATTTGGCCAATGGAGCTACATATGAGGATAGAGGACCTCCACGATGGCACCATCATATGGATCATCAAGAGCGTCCTCATCATGCTCGTCATCGACACTCGTCCCCGAGCTCCACTAGGCGCCACCATGAGAGTGCTTATGCACAAGATCGTCGACTTCAAGTACACCATATGGAGCATCAAGAGCGTCCCCTTCATGAGCGTCATCGACACTCTTCTCCAAGCTCCACAAGGCGCCACAAGCAACATGCCAAGTCGCATGAGCCATCATCTAGGCATGGCAAGGACCGTCATCGACATACGTCACCACATGAGCTTCACCGCCACAACCCACTTCATGATCGCCATCGCCCAACATCTTCCACGAAGTCTTCGACGACACCACTCAAGCCATGGTGATGATGCACGAAGACGAGAGCCTCGACATGAAGGCGACAAACACCTTGATAGGGTGCCTACCACTCCAAGGATGGCAAGTGCACATCGAGCATACCTTCCTCATAAGGCGACTTCCACCTCTTGTGCCACCACCACAATGGCCTCTACCTCGTCACGTGCCTATGGACTCCGATGCTACAAATGCAAGCAACAAGGCCACCCTCCACGGGAATGTCCCAATCTCCTATGTGAGGTGTGCAAGGCCAAGGGTCACGTGGCATGGCAATGCACAACGCCAAGCGCCAAGAAGCTCTACTTCGACGAGCTCAATGCTCAAGTCTCCAAGATGCCTATCGCGCCCACACTTCAAGATGAAGATCGCCAAGGTCAACTCAAGGTTGATGTGGATCCGAGCCTAGCTCTCTACTACACCACGACACCACCACTTGAGGACGACTTGGGAGACGATGGAGTTGAGCATGGTGACCATGGGATTCTCCCTTCACCTATGGAGGCGCATGGAGTTGAGATGGTTGAGCATGGGAATTTCCCTTCAACCAAGGAGGCACATGGAGATGAGAAAGTCGAGCCTACTCCCCTATGCTTCGTTGATGAGTTGGTACCAATCCCATGTGAGAATGAGAGCCACTTAGCCCACTTGAGTGAGAGTGATAGTGAGTTGAGTGACTTCCACCCCATATGTGAGTTTGAGTGCTTCCGTTTGGAGGACATGAGTGATACACAAAGTGAGTTGAGAGAGGTAGATGATAGGTCCATGGCGGACATCGCATTTGCTAACACATTAACCTCTCCCTCGTTTGTGTCTTCTTATGTTGCACTAGGTTCCACGGAGGATGAGTTCCCGCTCATGGAGACGATGTACATGGTGCATGAAGATGATGATATCTCACCATGCTTGCTCCAAGATGGACATGTCGACCACATGGATCCTCCTACTTCCACAACACCTACCTCAAATGAGTCGGCCTACAAAGGTAACAACATAGGTGTTGATGATGCCATGATCCCACTAGTGGACATGATGACTTATGAGTGCATGCATGATCTCGATGATCCATTTGCTACTTCACATGCTACTTTCACTTTCCCATGTGATGCTTTGCTTGATAACATTGTTGATCATGTGAAATTGATTGCTTGTGATACAATGACCATGCCATGCTATGAGAGCTTCACATTTTCCCCGCTCGCTCGTAATGATAATGATTATGATCATGCTTGTGTTGTGACACCCTTGATGAACACTTGCTCTTTACATAGGGTTGTCGACAACAATGATAACATGTTCCACATGCTTTGCCCCAAATGTTTACACCATTCCATGATCCTTGCATCTAAGATTGTGAACAATTGCTCTTTCTTATGCTTGGTATGCAAGAATGCTTATTTCATTGTCCATGAGATGGCCCCCATAGCCTTCTCTATTTTTGATGATCATGAGTTACCACATGCCATGAATGCACCTTCTTGCCATATGCACCATCGCCATGCATTTCATACCATCTTGCTTGACACTAATGGTGATGTGCACAAGTCTTGGAACATCATGATGGATGATGTGTTCCTCTACCATGCACATACGCTCTTTGTTTTGCTCATTCCATGTGTAGGTACCCGACCATCAACTTCCACCGCTACGGAGCATGAGCTCACGAAACGCGCAATTGAGAGCTACCCCAACAAGGACCTCACCCGCGGGAATCACACCAATGGGTATGTTCCCACAAGCTTTCGCCCTCGTGTGTTTCCGACTTGCCTTGTCGAGTTTCCGGTTTGGCCCAAGGCCTCGTCCCCTCTTTGGCCTCTTTTGCAAACTATCTTGAAACATCTTGTTGGCACAATGATTGTTGTATGTCTTGATGTTATCATCATACACTCCAAGAATCTCAAGGACCATGTCATACATGTGAGTGACACCTTATGCATCTTGTGCCACATGTCACTCATAAAGTTGCTCTTCTTTGGATTTCTCATTTCATCTTTGGCAATTGCATTGGATTCTTTCACACTTGAGGACACTCATACTCGGCTCAAGCCAACCATACTCTCCCAAGTTCGAAGTCTCCATCGCTTTGCCATTACACATAACAATTTTGCCCCAAATTTTGCCGCTTGACACTTGCCTTTTGTTTGTTCCACTTGTTTGGGACAATACTACACCGCACATTTTTGACACCATACAACTCTTACATGCACAAATT
Organism: Lolium perenne; assembly: GCF_019359855.2. Classification (NCBI taxonomy): domain Eukaryota; kingdom Viridiplantae; phylum Streptophyta; class Magnoliopsida; order Poales; family Poaceae; genus Lolium; species Lolium perenne. The sequence goes on from NC_067245.2 coordinate 135,227,274, forward strand.
TTTGCCCTTCCACATGTTGGATACACCCACACTCTTTTGGTTCCCATTTTTGCCAAATGCCTCTTGGAGCTTTCCCTTCGCAAGTGGTTTTTCTCCAAGTTCTTCTTCGACCGCGACTACCCAACTCTACATGGGACAACCGTCATGGACTACCTCTTCGATGAGGAGGAACAAGAGTCGAGGACGACTCTTCCCCAAGGGGGGGGAGATGATGTAGCCCCGGTGACCGACGTCGCTACACCAAGACCATCAAGTGCAACCCCGCCTATCGTCGACGCTACACCATGGCCAAAGAGTCCCCCAAGTGGACCTTCAACCCTAAACCACGCTACACGCGACAAGGTGAACTCCTTCCTCTCGATACTTGACCTCGTCAATACCTTGAATGGAATGCTACCTCATATCGGTGTGCTACATATCATTAGGTACAAGAATCATCGAGGAACCGGAGAGGAGGAACACCCATGGTGCAAGGAAGCGAGGGAAGGGAAGAGGAGCCATTCATCATGGTGCAAGGAAGAAGGAAGAAGAAGAAGGAAAGAAGAGAAGAAGGAAGAGGGAGGAGGAGGCCCAGCCGCCCAGTCCGGTCCGACCGGGCCCTGCACCGACCTGCCGGTTGGCGGCCTGGCCGACAAGCTCCACAACCGGACCGCCCGGTCCCAGGCCCGGTCTGACCGGCCCCAGACCGGATCCGACGGGAACTACCCACCAAACTGCCTAAGTTACCCACCTATGTACCTTTTCGCCATGTGTTGTCTTGTAGGCCTATATATAGACCCCAGACACCCCCTTACCTCTTTAGACAAGATGATAGCTTAAACATGAACTTGAGCTTTGTCTCCCTAGGGTTTCATCCCTCTGTAATCAAGGCAACCCTTGTTGTTGATTTGGATATTGTTGAGTGAGATTCTAGTGCAAGTCACTCTCTCTCCCTCACCAATCTCTTTTCTCCAACACCGATCTCTCACTCCGGGATTCTACCTCGCGTCTCTCCCGGGTTGATTCTATTGGCGTGGTCCATCGAGCCACGGGGGTAAGTATCGGTTGTATCGGGTTGGTGTGCGTGCGTGAGTCCTCGTGTTCTTCGTGTTCATCGTGTTCTTCGCGCTCTCCCACCTTTTCCCCTTTGGATTTCGGGTCAACCGCAAGATCGGGCCACAAACGGGGTCTTAGACCTCATCACTATGTGTCAAAGTGTGATGCAAGGTGTAATTGTGCAAAAGTAGCTCCCCTAAACCCTACGCCCTAGCCCTAACCCTACGCCGAACCCTAACCAGTAGATCAGGCACACCCTCGATCGTGTGATAATGGCTCGAGCTGCGGGTGTATGTGCCAAAGGGTCCCAATCTTGGTTCTCCATGTGTATATGTCCTAAACAAACCTAAAAGAATGAAAAGGTACATTGGTGCACCCTCGCGCGGAGAAATCTTGGGGGTAGACCCGCCGGGGCACACCTTCCGCTGTTTTGGGGGGAGGAGGGGGAGAACGACCGCCGGAACACCGGAACCCCACCAAATCTTGCATGTGGGCCTATGATATGTGTCAAAGTGTGATGCAAGGTGTAATTGTGCAAAAGTAGCTCCCCTAAACCCTAGACCCTACCCCTAACCCTACGCCGAACCCTAACCAGTAGATCAGGCACAACCTCGATCGTGTGATAATGGCTCGAGCTGCGGGTGTATGTGCCAAAGGGTCCCAATCTTGGTTCTCCATGTGTATATGTCCTAAAAAACCTAAAAGAATGAAAATGTACATTGGCGCATCCTCGCGCGGAGAAATCTAGGGGGTAGACCCGCCGGGGCACACGTTCCGCTGTTTTGGGGGAGGAGGGGGAGAACGACCGCCGGAACACCGGAACCCCACCAAATATTTCATGTGGGCCTATGATATGTATCAAAGTGTGATTCAAGGTGTAATTGTGCAAAAGTAGCTCCCCTAAACCCTAGACCCTAGCCCTAACCCTACGCCGAACCCTAACCAGTAGATCAGGCACACCCTCGATCGTGTGATAATGGCTCGAGCTGCGGGTGTATGTGCCAAAGGGTCCCAATCTTGGTTCTCCATGTGTATATGTCCTAAACAAACCTAAAAGAATGAAAATGTACATTGGTGCACCCTCGCGCGGAGGAATCTAGTGGGGTAGACCCACCGGGGCACACGTTCCGCTGTTTTGGGGGGGAGGAGGGGGAGAACGACCGCCGGAACACCGGAACCCCACCAAATCTTGCATGTGGGACTATGATATGTGTCAAAGTGTGATGCAAGGTGTAATTGTGCAAAACTAGCTCCCCTAAACCCTAGACCCTAGCCCTAACCCTACGCCGAACCCTAACCAGTAGATCAGGCACACCCTCAATCGTGTGATAATGGCTCGAGCTGCGGGTGTATGTGCCAATGGGTCCCAATCTTGGTTATCCTTGTGTATATGTCCTAAAAAACCTAAAAGAATGAAAACGCACATTGGTGCACCCTCGCGCGGAGAAATCTAGGGGGGGTAGACCCGTCGGGGCACACGTTCCGCTGTTTTGGGGAGAGGAGGGGGAGAACAACCGCCGGAACACCGGAGCCCCACCAAATCTTGCATGTGGGCCTATGCTATGTGTCAAAGTGTGGTGCAAGGTGTAATGGTGCAAAAGTAGCTCCCCTAAACCCTATTCCCTACCCCTAACCATACGCCGAACCCTAACCAGTAGATCAGGCACACCCTCGATCGTGTGATAATGGCTCGAGCTGCGGGTGTATGTGCCAAAAGGTCCCAATCTTGGTTCTCCATGTATATATGTCCTAAACAAACCTAAAAGAATTAAAATGTACATTGGTGCACCCTCGCGCGGAGAAATCTAGGGGGGTAGACCCGCCGGGGCACACGTTCCGCTGCTTTGGTGGGAGGAGGGGGAGAACGACCGCCGGAACACCGGAACCCCACCAAATCTTGCATGTGGGCCTATGCTATGTGTCAAAGTGTGGTGCAAGGTGTAATGGTACAAAACTAGCTCCCCTAAACCCTAGACCCTAGCCCTAACCATACGCCGAACCCTAACCAGTAGATCAGGCACACCCTCGATCGTGTGATAATGGCTCGAGCTGCGGGTGTATGTGCCAAAAGGTCCCAATCTTGGTTCTCCATGTGTATATGTCCTAAACAAACCTAAAAGAATGAAAATGTACATTGGTGCACCCTCGCGCGGTGAAATCTAGGGGGGTAGACCCGCCGGGGCACACGTTCCGCTGTTTTGGGGGAGGAGGGGGAGAACGACAGCCGGAACACCGGAACCCCACCAAATATTCAATGTGGGCCTATGATATGTGTCAAAGTGTGATGCAAGGTGTAATTGTGCAAAGTAGCTCCCCTAAACCCTAGACCCTACCCCTAACCCTACGCCGAACCCTAACCAGTAGATCAGGCACACCCTCGATCGTGTGATAGTGGCTCGAGCTGCGGATGTATGTGCCAAAGGGTCCCAATCTTGGTTCTCCATGTGTATATGTCCTAAACAAACCTAAAAGAATGAAAATGCACATTGGTGCACCCTCGCGCGGAGAAATCTAGGGGGGTAGACCCGTCGGGGAACACGTTCCGCTGTTTTGGGGGGAGGAGGGGGAGAACGACCGCCGGAACACCGGAACCCCACCAAATCTTGCATGTGGGCCTATGCTATGTGTCAAAGTGTGGTGCAAGGTGTAATTGTGCAAAATTAGCTCCCCTAAACCCTAGACCCTAGCCCGAACCCTACGCCGAACCCTAACCAGTAGATCAGGCACACCCTCGATCGTGTGATAATGGCTCGAGCTACGGGTGTATGTGCCAAAGGGTCCCAATCTTGGTTCTCCATGTGTATATGTCCTAAACAAACCTAAAAGAATGAAAATGTACATTGGTACACCCTCGCGCGGACCAATCTAGGGGGTTGACCCGCTGGGGAACACGTTCCGCTGTTTTGGGGGGAGGAGGGGGAGAACGACCGCCAGAACACCGGAACACCACCAAATCTTGCATGTGGGCCTATGATATGTGTAAAAGTGTGGTGCAAGGTGTAATTGTGCAAAAGTAGCTCCCCTAAACCCTAGACCCTAGCCCTAACCCGGCCTACGCCGAACCCTAACCAGTAGATCAGGCACACCCTCGCGATCGTGTGATAATGGCTCGAGCTGCGGGTGTATGTGCCAAAGGGTCCCAATCTTGGTTCTCCATGTGTATATGTCCTAAACCAACCTAAAAGAATGAAAATGTACATTGGTGCACCCTCGCGCGGAGATATCTAGGGGGGTAGACCCGCCGGGGCACACGTTCCGCTGTTTTGGGGGATGAGGGGGAGAACGACCGCCGGAACACCGGAACCCCACCAAATCTTGCATGTGGGCCTATGCTATGTGTCAAAGTGTGGTGCAAGGTGTAATGGTGCAAAAGTAGCTCCCCTAAACCCTAGACCCTACCCCTAACCCTACGCCGAACCCTAGCCAGTAGATCAGGCACACCCTCGATCGTGTGATAATGGCTCGAGCTGCGGGTGTATGTGCCAAAGGGTCCCAATCTTGGTTCTCCATGTGTATATGTCCTAAAAAAAACCTAAAGAATTAAAATGTACATTGGTGCACCCTCGCGCGGAGAAATCTAGGGGGTAGACCCGCCGGGGCACACGTTCCATTGCTTTGGGGGAGGAGGAGAACGACCGCCGGAACACCGGAACCCCACCAAATCTTGCATGTGGGCCTATGCTATGTGTCAAAGTGTGATGCAAGGTGTAATTGTGCAAAAGTAGCTCCCCTAAACCCTAGGCCCTAGCCCTAACCCTACGCCGAACCCTAACCAGTAGATTAGGCACACCCTCGATCGTGTGATAATGGCTCGAGCTGCGGGTGTATGTGCCAAAGGGTCCCAATCTTGGTTCTCCATGTGTATATGTCCTAAACAAACCTGAAAGAATGAAAAGGTACATTGGTGCACCCTCGCGCGGAGAAATCTAGGGGGTAGAGCCGCCGGGGCACACGTTCCGTTGTTTTGGGGGGAGGAGGGGGAGAACGACCGCCGGAACACCGGAACCCCACCAAATCTTGCATGTGGGCCTATGATATGTGTCAAAGTGTGATGCAAGGTGTAATTGTGCAAAAGTAGCTCCCCTAAACCCTAGACCCTACCCCTAACCCTACGCCGAACCCTAACCAGTAGATCAGGCACACCCTCGATCGTGTGATAATGGCTCGAGCTGCGGGTGTATGTGCCAAAGGGTCCCAATCTTGGTTCTCCATGTGTATATGTCCTAAAAAAACCTAAAAGAATGAAAATGTACGTTGGCGCACCCTCACGCGGAGAAATCTAGGGGGTAGACCCGCCGGGGCACACGTTCCGCTGTTTTGGGGGAGGAGGGGGAGAATGACCGCCGGAACACCGGAACCCCACCAAATATTGCATGTGGTCCTATGATATGTGTCAAAGTGTGATTCAAGGTGTAATTGTGCAAAAGTAGCTCTCCTAAACCCTAGACCTTAGCCCTAACCCTATGCCGAACCATAACCAGTAGATCAGGCACACCCTCGATCGTGTGATAATGGCTCGAGCTGCGGGTGTATGTGCCAAAGGGTCCCAATCTTGGTTCTCCATGTGTATATGTCCTAAACAAACCTAAAAGAATGAAAATGTACATTGGTGCACCCTCGCGCGGAGAAATCTAGTGGGGTAGACCCGCCGGGGCACACGTTCCGCTATTTTGGGGGGAGGAGGGGGAGAACGACCGCCGGAACACCGGAACCCCACCAAATCTTGCATGTGGGCCTATGATATGTGTCAAAGTCTGATGCAAGGTGTAATTGTGCAAAAGTAGCTCCCCTAAACCCTAGACCCTAGCCCTAACCCTACGCCGAACCCTAACCAGTAGATCAGGCACACCCTCGATCGTGTGATAATGGCTCGAGCTGCGGGTGTATGTGCCAAAGGGTCCCAATCTTGGTTCTCCTTGTGTATATGTCCTAAAAAATCTAAAAGAATGAAAATCCACATTGGTGCACCCTCGCGCGGAGAAATCTAGGGGGGTAGACCCGTCGGGGCACACGTTCCGCTGTTTTGGGGAGAGGAGGGGGAGAACAACCGCCGGAACACCGGAACCCCACCAAATCTTGCATGTGGGCCTATGCTATGTGTCAAAGTGTGGTGCAAGGTTTAATTGCGCAAAAGTAGCCCCCCTAAACCCCAGACCCTAGCCCTAACCCTACGCCGAACCCTAACCAGTAGATCAGGCACACCCTCGATCGTGTGATAATGGCTCGAGCTGCGGGTGTATGTGCCAAAGGGTCCCAATCTTGGTTCTCCATGTGTATATGTCCTAAACAAACCTAAAATAATGAAAATGTACATTGGTGCACCCTCGCGCGGAGATATCTAGGGGGGTAGACCCGCCGGGGCACACGTTCCGCTGTTTTGGGGGGGAGGAGGGGGAGAACGACCGCCGGAACACCGGAACCCCACCAAATCTTGCATGTGGGCCTATGCTATGTGTCAAAGTGTGGTGCAAGGTGTAATGGTGCAAAAGTAGCTCCCCTAAACCCTAGACCCTACCCCTAACCCTACGCCGAACCCTAGCCAGTAGATCAGGCACACCCTCGATCGTGTGATAATGGCTCGAGCTGCGGGTGTATGTGCCAAAGGGTCCCAATCTTGGTTCTCCATGTGTATATGTCCTAAAAAAACCTAAAGAATTAAAATGTACATTGGTGCACCCTCGCGCGGAGAAATCTAGGGGGTAGACCCGCCGGGGCACACGTTCCGCTGTTTTGGGGGAGGAGGGGGAGAACGACCGCCGGAACACCGGAACCCCACCAAATCTTGCATGTGGGCCTATGCTATGTGTCAAAGTGTGATGCAAGGTGTAATTGTGCAAAAGTAGCTCCCCTAAACCCTAGGCCCTAGCCCTAACCCTACGCCGAACCCTAACCAGTAGATTAGGCACACCCTCGATCGTGTGATAATGGCTCGAGCTGCGGGTGTATGTGCCAAAGGGTCCCAATCTTGGTTCTCCATGTGTATATGTCCTAAACAAACCTGAAAGAATGAAAAGGTACATTGGTGCACCCTCGCGCGGAGAAATCTAGGGGGTAGAGCCGCCGGGGCACACGTTCCGCTGTTTTGGGGGGAGGAGGGGGAGAACGACCGCCACGAACACCGGAACCCCACCAAATCTTGCATGTGGGCCTATGATATGTGTCAAAGTGTGATGCAAGGTGTAATTGTGCAAAAGTAGCTCCCCTAAACCCTAGACCCTACCCCTAACCCTACGCCGAACCCTAACCAGTAGATCAGGCACACCCTCGATCGTGTGATAATGGCTCGAGCTGCGGGTGTATGTGCCAAAGCGTCCCAATCTTGGTTCTCCATGTGTATATGTCCTAAAAAAACCTAAAAGAATGAAAATGTACGTTGGCGCACCCTCACGCGGAGAAATCTAGGGGGTAGACCCGCCGGGGCACACGTTCCGCTGTTTTGGGGGAGGAGGGGGAGAATGACCGCCGGAACACCGGAACCCCACAAAATATTTCATGTGGTCCTATGATATGTGTCAAAGTGTGATTCAAGGTGTAATTGTGCAAAATTAGCTCTCCTAAACCCTAGACCCTAGCCCTAACCCTATGCCGAACCCTAACCAGTAGATCAGGCACACCCTCGATCGTGTGATAATGGCTCGAGCTGCGGGTGTATGTGCCAAAGGGTCCCAATCTTGGTTCTCCATGTGTATATGTCCTAAACAAACCTAAAAGAATGAAAATGTACATTGGTGCACCCTCGCGCGGAGAAATCTAGTGGGGTAGACCCGCCGGGGCACACGTTCCGCTATTTTGGGGGGAGGAGGGGGAGAACGACCGCCGGAACACCGGAACCCCACCAAATCTTGCATGTGGGCCTATGATATGTGTCAAAGTCTGATGCAAGGTGTAATTGTGCAAAAGTAGCTCCCCTAAACCCTAGACCCTAGCCCTAACCCTACGCCGAACCCTAACCAGTAGATCAGGCACACCCTCGATCGTGTGATAATGGCTCGAGCTGCGGGTGTATGTGCCAAAGGGTCCCAATCTTGGTTCTCCTTGTGTATATGTCCTAAAAAATCTAAAAGAATGAAAATCCACATTGGTGCACCCTCGCGCGGAGAAATCTAGGGGGGTAGACCCGTCGGGGCACACGTTCCGCTGTTTTGGGGAGAGGAGGGGGAGAACAACCGCCGGAACACCGGAACCCCACCAAATCTTGCATGTGGGCCTATGCTATGTGTCAAAGTGTGGTGCAAGGTTTAATTGCGCAAAAGTAGCTCCCCTAAACCCTAGACCCTAGCCCTAACCCTACGCCGAACCCTAACCAGTAGATCAGGCACACCCTCGATCGTGTGATAATGGCTCGAGCTGCGGGTGTATGTGCCAAAGGGTCCCAATCTTGGTTCTCCATGTGTATATGTCCTAAACAAACCTAAAATAATGAAAATGTACATTGGTGCACCCTCGCGCGGAGATATCTAGGGGGGTAGACCCGCCGGGGCACACGTTCCGCTGTTTTGGGGGATGAGGGGGAGAACGACCGCCGGAACACCGGAACCCCAGCAAATCTTGCATGTGGGCCTATGCTATGTGTCAAAGTGTGGTGCAAGGTGTAATGGTGCAAAAGTAGCTCCCCTAAACCCTAGACCCTACCCCTAACCCTACGCCGAACCCTAGCCAGTAGATCAGGCACACCCTCGATCGTGTGATAATGGCTCGAGCTGCGGGTGTATGTGCCAAAGGGTCCCAATCTTGGTTCTCCATGTGTATATGTCCTAAAAAAACCTAAAGAATTAAAATGTACATTGGTGCACCCTCGCGCGGAGAAATCTAGGGGGTAGACCCGCCGGGGCACACGTTCCGCTGTTTTGGGGGGAGGAGGGGGAGAACGACCGCCGGAACACCGGAACCCCACCAAATCTTGCATGTGGGCCTATGCTATGTGTCAAAGTGTGATGCAAGGTGTAATTGTGCAAAAGTAGCTCCCCTAAACCCTAGGCCCTAGCCCTAACCCTACGCCGAACCCTAACCAGTAGATTAGGCACACCCTCGATCGTGTGATAATGGCTCGAGCTGCGGGTGTATGTGCCAAAGGGTCCCAATCTTGGTTCTCCATGTGTATATGTCCTAAACAAACCTGAAAGAATGAAAAGGTACATTGGTGCACCCTCGCGCGGAGAAATCTAGGGGGTAGAGCCGCCGGGGCACACGTTCCGTTGTTTTGGGGGGAGGAGGGGGAGAACGACCACCGGAACACCGGAACCCCACCAAATCTTGCATGTGGGCCTATGATATGTGTCAAAGTGTGATGCAAGGTGTAATTGTGCAAAAGTAGCTCCCCTAAACCCTAGACCCTACCCCTAACCCTACGCCGAACCCTAACCAGTAGATCAGGCACACCCTCGATCGTGTGATAATGGCTCGAGCTGCGGGTGTATGTGCCAAAGGGTCCCAATCTTGGTTCTCCATGTGTATATGTCCTAAAAAAACCTAAAAGAATGAAAATGTACGTTGGCGCACCCTCACGCGGAGAAATCTAGGGGGTAGACCCGCCGGGGCACACGTTCCGCTGTTTTGGGGGAGGAGGGGGAGAATGACCGCCGGAACACCGGAACCCCACCAAATATTTCATGTGGTCCTATGATATGTGTCAAAGTGTGATTCAAGGTGTAATTGTGCAAAATTAGCTCTCCTAAACCCTAGACCCTAGCCCTAACCCTATGCCGAACCCTAACCAGTAGATCAGGCACACCCTCGATCGTGTGATAATGGCTCGAGCTGCGGGTGTATGTGCCAAAGGGTCCCAATCTTGGTTCTCCATGTGTATATGTCCTAAACAAACCTAAAAGAATGAAAATGTACATTGGTGCACCCTCGCGCGGAGAAATCTAGTGGGGTAGACCCGCCGGGGCACACGTTCCGCTATTTTGGGGGGAGGAGGGGGAGAACGACCGCCGGAACACCGGAACCCCACCAAATCTTGCATGTGGGCCTATGATATGTGTCAAAGTCTGATGCAAGGTGTAATTGTGCAAAAGTAGCTCCCCTAAACCCTAGACCCTAGCCCTAACCCTACGCCGAACCCTAACCAGTAGATCAGGCACACCCTCGATCGTGTGATAATGGCTCGAGCTGCGGGTGTATGTGCCAAAGGGTCCCAATCTTGGTTCTCCTTGTGTATATGTCCTAAAAAATCTAAAAGAATGAAAATCCACATTGGTGCACCCTCGCGCGGAGAAATCTAGGGGGGTAGACCCGTCGGGGCACACGTTCCGCTGTTTTGGGGAGAGGAGGGGGAGAACAACCGCCGGAACACCGGAACCCCACCAAATCTTGCATGTGGGCCTATGCTATGTGTCAAAGTGTGGTGCAAGGTTTAATTGCGCAAAAGTAGCTCCCCTAAACCCTAGACCCTAGCCCTAACCCTACGCCGAACCCTAACCAGTAGATCAGGCACACCCTCGATCGTGTGATAATGGCTCGAGCTGCGGGTGTATGTGCCAAAGGGTCCCAATCTTGGTTCTCCATGTGTATATGTCCTAAACAAACCTAAAATAATGAAAATGTACATTGGTGCACCCTCGCGTGGACAAATCTAGGGGGTAGACCCGCCGGGGCACACGTTCCGCTGTTTTGGGGGAAGGAGGGGGAGAACGACCGCCGGAACACCGGAACCCCACAAAATCTTGCATGTGGGCCTATGCTATGTGTCAAAGTGTGGTGAAAGGTGTAATGGTGCAAAAGTAGCTCCCCTAAACCCTAGACCCTACCCCTAACCCTACGCCGAACCCTAACCAGTAGATCAGGCACACCCTCGATCGTGTGATAATGGCTCGAGCTGCGGGTGTATGTGCCAAAGGGTCCCAATCTTGGTTCTCCATGTGTATATGTCCTAAACAAACCTAAAATAATGAAAATGTACATTGGTGCACCCTCGCGTGGACAAATCTAGGGGGTAGACCCGCCGGGGCACACGTTCCGCTGTTTTGGGGGAAGGAGGGGGAGAACGACCGCCGGAACACCGGAACCCCACCAAATCTTGCATGTGGGCCTATGCTATGTGTCAAAGTGTGGTGCAAGGTGTAATTGTGCAAAAGTAGCTCCCCTAAACCCTAGACCCTAGCCCTAACCCGGCCTACGCCGAACCCTAACCAGTAGATCAGGCACACCCTCGCGATCGTGTGATAATGGCTCGAGCTGCGGGTGTATGTGCCAACGGGTCCCAATATTGGTTCTCCATGTGTATATGTCCTAAACAAACCTAAAAGAATGAAAATGTACATTGGTGCACCCTCGCGCGGAGAAATCTAGGGGGGTAGACCCGCCGGGGCACACGTTCCGCTTAAATCGGGCGAGGAGGGGGAGAACGACCGCCGGAACACCGGAACCCCACCAAATCTTGCATGTGGGCCTATGATATGTGTCAAAGTGTGATGCAAGGTGTAATTGTGCAAAAGTAGCTCCCCTAAACCCTAGACCCTAGCCCTAACCCTACGCGGAACCCTAACCAGTAGATCAGGCACACCCTCGATCGTGTGATAATGGCTCGAGCTGCGGGTGTATGTGCCAAAGGGTCCCAATCTTGGTTCTCCATGTGTATATGTCCTAAACAAACCTAAAAGAATGAAAAGGTACATTGGTGCACCCTCGCGCGGAGAAATCTAGGGGGTAGACCCGCCGGGGCACACGTTCCGCTGTTTTGGGGGGAGGAGGGGGAGAACGACCGCCGGAACACCGGAACCCCACCAAATCTTGCATGTGAGCCCCTAACCCTACGCCGAACCCTAACCAGTAGATCAGGCACACCCTCGATCGTGTGATAATGGCTCGAGCTGCGGGAGTATGTGCCAAAGGGTCCCAATCTTGGTTCTCCATGTGTATATGTCCTAAACAAACCTAAAAGAATGAAAATGTACATTGGTGCACCCTCGCACGGAGAAATCTAGTGGGGTAGACCCGCCGGGGCACACGTTCCGCTGTTTTGGAGGGAGGAGGGGGAGAACGACCGCCGGAACACCGGAACCCCACCAAATCTTGCATGTGGGCCTATGATATGTGTCAAAGTGTGATGCAAGGTGTAATTGTGCAAAAGTAGCTCCCCTAAACCGTAGACCCTAGCCCTAACCCTACGCCGAACCCTAACCGTAGATCAGGCACACCCTCGATCGTGTGATAATGGCTCGAGCCGCGGGTGTATGTGCCAAAGGGTCCCAATCTTGGTTCTCCATGTGTATATGTCCTAAAAAAACCGAAAAGAATTAAAATGTACATTGGTGCACCCTCGCGCGGAGAAATCTAGTGGGGTAGACTCACCGGGGCACACGTTCCGCTGTTTTGGGGGGAGGAGGGGGAGAACGACGGCCGGAACACCGGAACCCCACCAAATCTTGCATGTGGGCCTATGATATGTGTCAAAGTGTGATGCAAGGTGTAATTGTGCAAAAGTAGCTCCCCTAAACCCTAGACCCTAGCCCTAACCCTACGCCGAACCCTAACCAGTAGATCAGGCACACCCTCGATCGTGTGATAATGGCTCGAGCTGCGGGTGTATTTTCCAAAGGGTCCCAATCTTGGTTCTCCATGTGTATATGTCCTAAACAAACCTCAAAGAATGAAAAGCTACATTGGTGCACCCTCGCGCGGAGAAATCTAGGGGGTAGACCCGCCAGGGCACACGTTCCGCTGTTTTGGGGGGAGGAGGGGGAGAACGACCGCCGGAACACTGGAACCCCACCAAATCTTGCATGTGGGCCTATGCTATGTGTCAAAGTGTGGTTCAAGGTGTAATGGTGCAAAAGTGGCTCCCCTAAACCCTAGACCCTACCCCTAACCCTACGCCGAACCCTAACCAGTAGATCAGGCACACCCTCGATCGTGTGATAATGGCTCGAGCTGCGGGTGTATGTGCCAAAGGGTCCCAATCTTGGTTCTCCATGTGTATATGTCCTAAATAAACCTAAAAGAATGAAAATGTACATCGGTGCACCCTCGCGCGGAGAAATCTAGGGGGGTAGACCCGCCGGGGCACACGTTCCGCTGTTTTGGGGGGAGGAGGGGGAGAACGACCGCCGGAACACCGGAATCCCACCAAATCTTGCATGTGGGCCTATGATATGTGTCAAAGTCTGATGCAAGGTGTAATTGTGCAAAAGTAGCTCCCCTAAACCCTAGACCCTAGCCCTAACCCTACGCCGAACCCTAACCAGTAGATCAGGCACACCCTCGCGATCGTGTGATAATGGCTCGAGCTGCGGGTGTATGTGCCAAAGGGTCCCAATATTGGTTCTCCATGTGTATATGTCCTAAACAAACCTAAAAGAATGAAAATGTACATTGGTGCACCCTCGCGCGGAGATATCTATTGGGTAGACCCGCCGGGGCACACGTTCCGCTGTTTTGGGGGGGTGAGGGGGAGAACGACCGCCGGAACACCGGAACCCCACCAAATCTTGCATGTGGGCCTATGCTATGTGTCAAAGTGTGGTGCAAGGTGTAATGGTGCAAAAGTAGCTCCCCTAAACCCTAGACCCTACCCCTAACCCTACGCCGAACCCTAGCCAGAAGATCAGGCACACCCTCGATCGTGTGATAATGGCTCGAGCTGCGGGTGTATGTGCCAAAGGGTCCCAATCTTGTTTCTCCATGTGTATATGTCCTAAACAAACCTAAAGAATTAAAATGTACATTGGTGCACCCTCGCGCGGAGAAATCTAGGGGGCAGACCCGCCGGGGCACACGTTCCGCTGTTTTGGGGTTAGGAGGGGGAGAACGACCGCCGGAACACCGGAACCCCACCAAATCTTGCATGTGGGCCTATGCTATGTGTCAAAGTGTGATGCAAGGTGTAATTGTGCAAAAGTAGCTCCCCTAAACCCTAGGCCCTAGCCCTAACCCTACGCCGAACCCTAACCAGTAGATTAGTCACACCCTCGATCGTGTGATAATGGCTCGAGCTGCGGGTGTATGTGCCAAAGGGTCCCAATCTTGGTTCTCCATGTGTATATGTCCTAAACAAACCTGAAAGAATGAAAAGGTACATTGGTGCACCCTCGCGCGGAGAAATCTAGGGGGTAGACCCGCCGGGGCACACGTTCCGCTGTTTTGGGGGGAGGAGGGGGAGAACGATCGCCGGAACACCGGAACCCCACCAAATCTTGCATGTGGGCCTATGATATGTGTCAAAGTGTGATGCAAGGTGTAATTGTGCAAAAGTAGCTCCCCTAAACCCTAGACCCTACCCCTAACCCTACGCCGAACCCTAACCAGTAGATCAGGCACACCCTCGATCGTGTGATAATGGCTCGAGCTACGGGTGTATGTGCCAAAGGGTCCCAATATTGGTTCTCCATGTGTATATGTCCTAAAAAAACCTAAAAGAATGAAAATGTACATTGGCGCACCCTCACGCGGAGAAATCTAGGGGGTAGACCCGCTGGGGCACACGTTCCGCTGTTTTGGGGGAGGAGGGGGAGAACGACCGCCGGAACACCGGAACCCCACCAAATATTTCATGTGGTCCTATGATATGTGTCAAAGTGTGATTCAAGGTGTAATTGTGCAAAAGTAGCTCCCCTAAACCCTAGACCCTAGCCCTAACCCTATGCCGAACCCTAACCAGTAGATCAGGCACACCCTCGATCGTGTGATAATGGCTCGAGCTGCGGGTGTATGTGCCAAAGGGTCCCAATCTTGGTTCTCCATGTGTATATGTCCTAAACAAACCTAAAAGAATGAAAATGTACATTGGTGCACCCTCGCGCGGAGAAATCTAGTGGGGTAAACCCGCCGGGGCACACGTTCCGCTGTTTTGGTGGGAGGAGGGGGAGAACGACCGCCAGAACACCGGAACCCCACCAAATCTTGCATGTGGGCCTATGATATGTGTCAAAGTGTGATGCAAGGTGTAATTGTGCAAAATTAGCTCCCCTAAACCCTAGACCCTAGCCCTAACCCTACGCTGAACCATAACCAGTAGATCAGGCACACCCTCGATCGTGTGATAATGGCTCGAGCTGCGGGTGTATGTGCGAAAGGGTCCCAATCTTGGTTCTCCATGTGTATATGTCCTAAAAAAACCTAAAAGAATGAAAATGTACATTGGTGCACCCTCACGCGGAGAAATCTAGGGGGTAGACCCGCCGGGGCACACGTTCCGCTGTTTTGGGGGAAGAGGGGGAGAACGACCGCCGGAACACCGGAACCCCACCAAATATTTCATGTGGTCCTATGATATGTGTCAAAGTGTGATTCAAGGTGTAATTGTGCAAAAGTAGCTCCCCTAAACCCTAGACCCTAGCCCTAACCCTATGCCAAACCCTAACCAGTAGATCAGGCACACCCTCGATCGTGTGATAATGGCTCGAGCTGCGGGTGTATGGGCCAAAGGGTCCCAATCTTGGTTCTCCATGTGTATATGTCCTAAATAAACCTAAAAGAATGAAAATGTACATTGGTGCACCCTCGCGCGGAGAAATCTAGTGGGGTAGACCCGCCGGGGCACACGTTCCGCTGTTTTGGTGGGAGGAGGGGGAGAACGACCGCCAGAACACCGGAACCCCACCAAATCTTGCATGTGGGCCTATGATATGTGTCAAAGTGTGATGCAAGGTGTAATTGTGCAAAATTAGCTCCCCTAAACCCTAGACCCTAGCCCTAAACCTACGCTGAACCCTAACCAGTAGATCAGGCACACCCTCGATCGTGTGATAATGGCTCGAGCTGCGGGTGTATGTGCCAAAGGGTCCCAATCTTGGTTCTCCTTGTGTATATGTCCTAAAAAACCTAAAAGAATGAAAATGCACATTCGTGCGCCCTCGTGCGGAGAAATCTAGGGGGGTAGACCCGTCGGGGCACACGTTCCGCTGTTTTGGGGAGAGGAGGGGGAGAACAACCGCCGGAACACCGGAACCCCACCAAATCTTGCATGTGGGCCTATGCTATGTGTCAAAGTGTGGTGCAAGGTTTAATTGTGCAAAAGTAGCTCCCCTAAACCCTAGACCCTAGCCCTAACCCTACGCCGAACCCTAACCAGTAGATCAGGCACACCCTCGATCGTGTGATAATGGCTCGAGCTGCGGGTGTATGTGCCAAAGGGTCCCAATCTTGGTTCTCCATGTGTATATGTCCTAAACAAACCTAAAAGAATGAAAATGTACATTGGTGCACCCTCGCGTGGACAAATCTAGGGGGTAGACCCGCCGAGGCACACGTTCCGCTGTTTTGGGGGAAGGAGGGGGAGAACGACCGCCGGAACACCGGAACCCCACCAAATCTTGCATGTGGGCCTATGCTATGTGTCAAAGTGTGGTGCAAGGTGTAATTGTGCAAAAGTAGCTCCCCTAAACCCTAGACCCTAGCCCTAACCCAGCCTACGCGGAACCCTAACCAGTAGATCAGGCACACCCTCGCGATCGTGTGATAATGGCTCGAGCTGCGGGTGTATGTGCCAACGGGTCCCAATATTGGTTCTCCATGTGTATATGTCCTAAACAAACCTAAAAGAATGAAAAGGTACATTGGTGCGCCCTCACGCAGAGAAATCTAGGGGGTAGACCCGCCGGGGCACACGTTCCGCTGTTTTGGGGGGAGGAGGGGGAGAACGACCGCCGGAACACCGGAACCCCACCAAATCTTGCATGTGGGCCCCTAACCCTACGCCGAATCCTAACCAGTAGATCAGGCACACCCTCGATCGTGTGATAATGGCTCGAGCTGCGGGAGTATGTGCCAAAGGGTCCCAATCTTGGTTCTCCATGTGTATATGTCCTAAACAAACCTAAAAGAATGAAAATGTACATTGGTGCACCCTCGCACGGAGAAATCTAGTGGGGTAGACCCGCCGGGGCACACGTTCCGCTGTTTTGGAGGGAGGAGGGGAGAACGACCGCCGGAACACCGGAACCCCACCAAATCTTTCATGTGGGCCTATGATATGTGTCAAAGTGTGTTGCAAGGTGTAATTGTGCAAAGGTAGCTCCCCTAAACCCTAGACCCTAGCCCTAACCCTACGCCGAACCCTAACCAGTAGATCAGGCACACCCTCGATCGTGTGATAATGGCTCGAGCTGCGGGTGTATTTTCCAAAGGGTCCCAATCTTGGTTCTCCATGTGTATATGTCCTAAACAAACGTAAAAGAATGAAAAGGTACATTGGTGCACCCTCGCGCGGAGAAATCTAGGAGGTAGACCCGCCAGGGCACACGTTCCGCTGTTTTGGGGGAGGAGGGGGAGAACGACCGCCGGAACACCGGAACCCAGCCAAATCTTGCATGTGGGTCTATGCTATGTGTCAAAGTGTGGTTCAAGGTGTAATGGTGCAAAAGTGGCTCCCCTAAACCCTAGACCCTACCCCTAACCCTACGCTGAACCCTAACCAGTAGATCAGGCACACCCTCGATCGTGCGATAATGGCTCGAGCTGCGGGTGTATGTGACAAAGGGTCCCAATCTTGGTTCTCCATGTGTATATGTCCTAAACAAACCTAAAAGAATGAAAATGTACATTGGTGCACCCTCGCGCGGAGAAATCTAGGGGGGTAGACCCGCCGGGGCACACGTTCCGCTGTTTTGGGGGGAGGAGGGGGAGAACGACCGCCGGAACATCGGAACCCCACCAAATCTTGCATGTGGGCCTATGATATGTGTCAAAGTGTGATGCAAGGTGTAATTGTGCAAAAGTAGCTCCCCTAAACCCTAGACACTAGCCCTAACCCTACGCCGAACCCTAACCAGTAGATCAGGCACATCCTCGATCGTGTGATAATGGCTCGAGCCGCGGGTGTATGTGCCAAAGGGTCCCAATATTGGTTCTCCATGTGTATATGTCCTAAAAAAACCTAAAAGAATTAAAATGTACATTGGTGCACCCTCGCGCGGAGAAATCTAGGGTTGTAGACCCGCCGGGGCACACGTTCCGCTGTTTTGGGGGGAGGAGGGGGAGAACGACCGCCGGAACACCGGAACCCCACCAAATCTTGCATGTGAACCTATGATATGTGTCAAACTGTGATGCATGGTGTAATTGTGCAAAAGTAGCTCCCCTAAACCCTAGACCCTAGCCCTAACCCGACGCCGAACCCTAACCAGTAGATCAGGCACACCCTCGATCGTGTGATAATGGCTCGAGCTGCGGGTGTATTTTCCAAAGGGTCCCAATCTTGGTTCTCCATGTGTATATGTCCTAAACAAACCTAAAAGAATGAAAAGGTACATTGGTGCACCCTCGCGCGGAGAAATCTATGGGGTAGACCCGCCAGGGCACACGTTCCGCTGTTTTGGGGGGGGAGGGGGAGAACGACCGCCGGAACACCGGAACCCCACCAAATCTTGCATGTGGGCCTATGCTATGTGTCAAAGTGTGGTGCAAGGTGTAATGGTGCAAAAGTAGCTCCCCTAAACCCTAGACCCTACCCCTAACCCTACGCCGAACCCTAACCAGTAGATCAGGCACACCCTCGATCGTGTGATAATGGCTCGAGCTGCGGGTGTATGTGCCAAAGGGTCCCAATCTTGGTTCTCCATGTGTATATGTCCTAAACAAACCTAAAAGAATGAAAATGTACATTGGTGCACCCTCGCGCGGAGAAATATAGGGGGGTAGACCCGCCGGGGCACATGTTCCGCTGTTTTGGGGGAGGAGGGGGAGAAAGACCGCCGGAACACCGGAACCCCACCAAATATTTCATGTGGGCCTATGATATGTGTCAAAGTGTGATGCAAGGTGTAATTGTGCAAAAGTAGCTCCCCTAAACACTAGAGCCTAGCCCTAACCCTACGCCGAACCCTAACCAGTAGATCAGGCACACCCTCGATCGTGTGATAATGGCTCGAGCTGGGGGTGTATGTGCCAAAGGGTCCAAATCTTGGTTCTCCATGTGTATATGTCCTAAACAAACCTAAAAGAATGAAAATGTACATTGGTGCACCCTCGCGCGGAGAAATCTAGTGGGGTAGACCAGCCGGGGCACACGTTCCGCTGTTTTGGGGAGAGGAGGGGGAGAACGACCGCCGGAACACCGGAACCCCACCAAATCTTGCCTGTGGGCCTATGATATGTGTCAAAGTGTGATGCAAGGTGTAATTGTGCAAAAGTAGCTCCCCTAAACCTTAGACCCTAGCCCTAACCCTACGCCGAACCCTAACCAGTATATCAGGCACACCCTCGATCGTGTGATAATGGCTCGAGCTGCGGGTGTATGTGGCAAAGGGTCCCAATCTTGGTTCTCCTTGTGTATATGTCCTAAAAAACCTAAAAGAATGAAAATGCACATTGGTGCACCCTCGCGCGGAGAAATCTAGGGGGTAGACCCGTCGGGGCACACGTTCCGCTGTTTTGGGGGAGGAGGGGGAGAACGACCGCCGGAACACCGGAACCCCTCCAAATCTTGCACGTGGGCCTATGCTATGTCTCAAAGTGTGGTGCAAGGTTTAATTATGCAAAAGTAGCTCCCCTAAACCCTAGACCCTAGCCCTAACCCTACGCCGAACCCTAACTAGTAGATCAGGCACACCCTCGATCGTGTGATAATGGCTCGAGCTGCGGGTGTATGTGCCAAAGGGTCCCAATCTTGGTTCTACATGTGTATATGTCCTAAACAAACCTAAAAGAATGAAAAAGTACATTGGTGCACCCTCGCGCGGACAAATCTAGGGGGTAGACCCGCCGGGGCACACGTTCCACTGTTTGGGGGGAGGAGGGGGAGAACGACCGCCGGAACACCGGAACCCCACCAAATCTTGCATGTGGGCCTATGCTATGTGTCAAAGTGTGGTGCAAGGTGTAATTGTGCAAAAGTAGCTCCCCTAAACCCTAGACCCTAGCCCTAACCCGGCCTACGCCGAACCCAAACCAGTAGATCAGGCACACCCTTGCGATCGTGTGATAATGGCTCGAGCTGCGGGTGTATGTGCCAACGGGTCCCAATATTGGTTCTCCATGTGTATATGTCCTAAAAAAACCTAAAAGAATGAAAATGTACATTGGTGCACACTCGCGCGGAGAAATCTAGGGGGGTAGACCCGCCGGGGCACACGTTCCGTTGTTTTGGGGGGGGGGGAGGGGGAGAACGACCGCCGAAACACCGGAACCCCACCAAATCTTGCATGTGGGCCTATGATATGTGTCAAAGTGTGGTGCAAGGTGTAATGGTGCAAAAGTAGCTCCCCTAAACCCTAGACCCTACCCCTAACCCTACGCCGAACCCTAACCAGTAGATCAGGCACACCCTCGATCGTGTGATAATGGCTCGAGCTGCGGGTGTATGTGCCAAAGGGTCCCTGATGAGGTCTAAGACCCCGTGTGTGGCCCGATCTCGCGGATTGACTTCGAAACCAAGGGGAGAGATGGGAGAACGCGAGGAACACGAAGAACACGACGAACACGAGGAACTCCGAGACTCACGCACGCACACCAACCCGATACACCCGATGCTTACCTCCGTGGCTCGATGGACCACGCCAATAGAATCTCCGAGGAAGAGGCACGCAGCAGAATTCCCGGAGAGAGATTGGGGTTGGAGAAGAAGAGCTTGATGAGGGAGATAGAGTAACTTGTACTAGAATCTCACTCAACAAGATCCAAATCAACAACCAAGGTGCCTTGATTACAGAGGGATGATAACCCTAGGGAGACTAAGCTCAAATGTAGGTTTGAGTTCAAAACAAGTCTAAAGAGCTAATGAGGGGTCCCAGCTACTTATATAGGCACACATGGCCAGCAAGGGCGAACAGGTACGCAAAGGGATAAGTTAAGGCAGTTTGGTGGGGCGTTCCCGTCAGATCCGGTTTGGGTCCGGTCTGACCGGGCCAGTGACCGGGCTGTCCGGTCATGGATCCGGTTGACCGGGCGCAAACCGGACTTCTGCGAGGAATCCGGTCCTGGGTCCGGTCGTCGTCCGGTACGAGGGGGCTGGTCCGGTTTGCGCCCGGTTGACCGGGCCTGTGACCGGGGCGTCCGGTTGACCGGGCCTGTGACCGGCCAGCCTCCATCTCTTCCTTGGAGCGCTTCGAGCGACGTCGGCTTTGGCTTCAAGATCATCTCCATGTCCAGTGGCTTCCCTTCCTCTCTTGACCTTGGCGTCTCCTCCTCTCCGGGGTCTTGATGCGCCTTGTACCTAATGACACATAGCACGTCGGCATGAGGTAGCAATCCATCCAAAGGGGTACCAAGATCAAGGGTGGTGAGGAGCGAGTTCACCTCATCATGTAGAGCTTTGACTCGGGCTCGTGTCATCGGTCCACTTGGGGGACTTGTTGGTCTTGGTGTGGAGGTGACCGAAGGCCACCCCGCATCATCTCCCCCCCCCCTTGGGAAAGAGTCGTCCTCGACTCTTGTTCCTCCTCATCTTCATGATATGGCGACAAGTCCGCAACGTTGAATGTGTTGTTTACCAAGTACTTGGAGGTGGGGATGTCGATGACGTAAGCGTTGTTGTTGATGCGTTTGAGGACCTTGAAGGGACCATCTCCTCTTGGCTTGAGCTTCGAGTTGCGTTCATGAGGGAATCTTTCCTTCCGGAGGTGGATCCAAACGAGGTCGCCTTCTTGAAATATGCGTTCCTTCTTCTTGGCGTTGAGGCGGGTAGCTTGGGGAAGGACATGTTCTTGAATGGTAGCTCTTGTTTCTTCATGGAGCTTCTTCACGGCGGCGGTGCGCTTGTCGAAATCCATGTTGATCCGCTCATGAAGTGGGAGCGGGAGTATGTCGAGTGCCGTGAGCGGCTCAAACCCGTAGACGACCATGAAGGGACTCCTTGATGTAGTCGAGTGCTTGGCGCGGTTGTAGGCGAACTCCGCGTGTGGAAGGCATTCCTCCCATGACTTCAAGTTCTTCTTCACGAGGATGCGTAGGAGGGTGGAGAGGCTTCGATTGACCACTTCCGTTTGGCCGTCCGTTTGCGGGTGCGAGGATGATGAGAATAAGAGCTTCACTCCAAACTTTGCCATGAGCGACTTCCAAAGATAACTCATGAACTTGACGTCTCGATCCGACACAATGCTTTGCGGTATTCCATGTGGGCGAACAATTTCCCTGAAAAACAATGAAGCAATGTGTGAAGCATCGTCGCTCTTATGGCAAGGTATGAAATGAGCCATCTTAGAGAATCTATCCACTACCACGAATATAGAATCATGACCATGCTTAGTGCGAGGCAATCCTAGAACAAAATCCATGCTAATATCGGTCCATGGTGCATGTGGAATAGGCAAAGGAGTGTAAAGGCCATAAGGGTTGGAGGTAGACTTAGCTTGTAAGCATGTGGTGCACTGGCGGCAAAGGCGTTCAACGTCGCGGTACATTCTTGGCCAATAGTAGTGGGTTGAGAGCATGGCATATGTCTTCTCTCGACCAAAGTGTCCCATAAGACCACCTCCATGTGACTCTTGCAAAAGCAATTTTCGAAGCGAAGACTCGGGAATGCAAATCTTGTTAGCTTTAAACAAGTAGCCATGATGCAAATAGAAATCATCCACTCCTCGTTCAACGGAGCACTTCTCAAAAATGGGAGCAAAGAAAGAATCGGAAGGATAGAGTTCTTTGATCTCTTCAAGTCCCAAAACATGAAAATCCAAACGAGTTAGCAAAAGGGTGTTTTTGCGGGAAAGAGCATCCGCCACAACATTGTCCTTGCCCTTCTTGTATTTGATCACATATGGGAAGGACTCAATGAACTCGACCCATTTTGCATGTCGTTTGTTCAAGTTGTGTTGGCTTTTCAAATATTTCAAGGACTCATGGTCGGAATGAATGATAAACTCTTTTGGCCAAAGATAGTGTTGCCAAACTTCAAGAACACGAACCAAAGCGTAGAGCTCCTTGTCATATATAGGATAGTTGAGGCGTGCGCCATCTAACTTCTCACTATAGTATGCCACGGGTTTGCCCTCTTGCATAAGAACACCACCAATACCAAGCCCACTTGCATCACACTCAATCTCAAAAGTTTTGGCAAAATTTGGAAGAACAAGAAGAGGAGCTTCGGTAAGGCGTTTCTTCAACTCATCAAAAGCATTTTGTTGGGCCTTGCCCCAAACAAACGGAACATTCTTCTTGGTAAGCTCATTCAAAGGGCAAGCAATGGTGCTAAAATCTTTCACAAAGCGGCGGTAAAACCCGGCAAGTCCATGGAAGCTTCGGACTTGACCAACATTTGTAGGGGTAGGCCAATTATGGATGGCCTCCACCTTGGAAGAATCAACTTCAATCCCATTAGCGGAAACCACAAAGCCAAGGAAAACCAATTTGTTTTGAGCAAAGGTGCACTTGGGGAGGTTAGCATAAAGCTTTTCATGACGCAAGATGCACAAGACTTCTCTCACATGTTGCACATGGTCCTCGAGGTTTTTGCTATAAATAAGAATATCATCGAAGTAGACAACCACGCTCTTGCCAATGAGAGGACGCAAGATGTGATTCATGAGGCGCATGAAAGTAGATGGAGCATTGGAAAGACCGAAAGGCATAACGAGCCATTCATAGAGACCGAGTTTGTTCTTGAATGCCGTTTTCCATTCATCACCAATGGCCATGCGGATTTGATGGTAACCACTACGCAAATCGACTTTAGAGAAAAATCGTGGCACCACTAAGTTCATCAAGCATGTCATCTAAACGCGGAATGGGATGGCGGTAATGGACGGTAATGGCATTGATGGGGCGACAATCCATACACATCCGTTGCGTCTCATCCGGTTTAGGCACAAGAATCACGGGAACCGCACATGGGCTAAGGCTTTCGCGGACGTACCCTTTGGCGAGGAGATCTTGAATTTGGCGTTGGATCTCCTTGGTCTCTTCGGGGTTGGTGCGGTAGGCGGCACGGTTTGGAAGCGGAGCGCCGGGTATGAGGTCGATGCGGTGTTCTATGCCTCGGAGTGGTGGTAGTCCATGAGGGAGCTCGTCGGGGAAGACGTCTTGAAATTCCTGCAAAAGAGACAACAAAGACGGAGGAATGTTGGTTAAGTCGTTAGTCGCCGACGAGGGTCCCTTGCATATGAGCACATAGTGCAATATGGTGGATGGGTTCTCTTGGAGCTCTCTCCACTCACTCTTGGTGGCTAGAAGGACACTCTTGGACTCACTCATGTATGGCTTGTGGCGCTCACTCTCTTTGTGGTGGGTCGCTCCCTCTCCTCTCATCTCACTATGGTGGGTGCGGAGTTGTGCCCTCGCTAAAGCCTTCGCATTATCCGCGATGATTTGGCTAGGAGTCATCGGGCGCAACTCGAACTTCTTGTCGTTGACCTTGAAGGTGTATGTGTTGGAGAGTCCATCATGTATAGCCTTCTTGTCATATTTCCAAGGGCGGCCAAGCAACATGTGGCACACCGTCATGGGTACCACGTCACACTCGATAGTGTCCTCATAAGGTCCAATCTTGAAAGTGACGGCGACGGTATGTTGTATCTTGATGTTGCCCTTGTCGCTCAACCATTGGATATGGTAAGGGTGAGGATGCTTGCGGAGAGTGAGGTTGAGCTTCTCACACAACTCGGTGCTCGCAAGGTTATGGCAACTTCCACCATTTATGATGACCTTGATCGACTTGCCACCAATTCCGGCACGGGTTTGGAAGATGTTACACCGTTGTTCTTCCATAGCATGAGGTTGTGTGGTTAGCACCCTTGTGACCACAAGTGAGGGACTTGGGTCATGCTCACATAAGAGAGGATCTTCTCCACATTCTTGCTCATAAGCTTCTTCACTTTCCACGGTGGTTTGCACAAGGGCTTCATATTCATCCTCATCAAGCGTCTCAATGTCACCATTCTCCATAGTGATCATAACCTTGGTGTTCTTGCACTCGAACGATTTGTGACCTTGGGTGCCACACTTGAAACAAGTGACACTAGAGGGTCCCGTGGATGCCTTAGAGGAGGCGGTGGAGGAGACCGTTTGCTTCATGCGACTTTGGATAGTCGGTTTCTTGGATGTTGTAGAGGACACGTCGGCCTTGGCACTTGTAGCATGAGGAGTTGATGTAGTAGGAGGAGTCGATGTAGCGAGCTTGGAAGAGAAATAGGTCTTGGCCTTGGAGTACTTGATGTCCTCAATCACTTGGCGCTCGGCCTTCGATGCTTGGTGGACCAACTCAACCATGTTGGAGTAGGGTTGGAACTCGACGATCCTCTTGATGGGATAAGTAAGGCCATTGAAGAAGTGAGCAATGGTTTGTTCCTCGGACTCTTGGATGTTGGCTCGCATCATAGTGAGCTCCATCTCCTTGTAGAACTCCTCAACGGTCTTGGTGCCTTGCTTCAACTTTTGGAGCTTGTTGAAGAGGTCGGTCATGTAGTGCGTGGGGACAAAGCGAGCATGCATCTCTTTCTTCATGTCTTCCCAAGTGTCAATAGGAGGTTCACCCTTCTCTTCTCGAAGAGTGAGGACTTGCTCCCACCAAGTGTTGGCGTAGTCCTCGAACTCAAGAGACGCCATAGCCACCTTCTTGGCACCGGAGTAGTTGTGGATGCGGAATATCTTGTCAACCTTGAGTGCCCATGAGAGGTATGCCTTGGCATCTTCTTCTCCCTTGAACTTTGGCATGGTGAACTTGAGTCTTTCAAACATGTTCTCTTCATCCTCCAAGGTTCTTCTACGAGGAGGGGCGACTTCATCTCTTGCGGCTTGAGGAGGAATAGGAGGTCTTCTACGGCCAACCATAGCATTGGGTTGGCGTTGAAGATGAACGCTTGCTTCACTTGGTTCACGGTGAGGATGTGGTTGAAGATCTTGTCGCGGTTGAGGGCGATGCTCAATGTTGGGTCTCTCATCTTGATCATGGTGCGGCTCTCCTCGTCCACGTTGGTCATGGCGAGGGTGGCGACGGAGATCTCGCCGAGGTTGATCTTGAGAACCTTGGTCTTGGGGATGGCCATCACGCCCATGGTGGGCATGGCGATCCGCTTGGTGACGATCTTGTTGAAGGACTTGGTCTTGTGGAGGACGCTCATGTGGGCGAGCATGGCGATGGATTTCTCCGCGCCTAGAGTTGGAGCGAGAGTCTTCATGACGAGCTTGTGGGCGATGAGGTCGATGATGGTCTTCATGCCTTGAGGACGAGCTTGAGGACGAAAGGCCACCATGAGAGTAATAATCTTGTGGCGAGCTTGAGGACGATGAAGTAGAGCGGTGTCGACGATGACGACCCAAGTTGGTGATGGCGCGCTCGAGGCTATCCATGCGCCGCTCCATGTTGGCATCATTGGCCGCCATTTGGCCATTCAAGTTGTCCGTAGCTTCACGAAGAAGAGCCAAGTCTTGGTTCACGGCGGAGAAGTTGTGAGCCACCTCATCGTATTGCTCATCGATGCGCGTCTCGAAGAGGGTGAGTTGCTCCTTGAACTCTTGTCGTTGCGTCCATAGGTTGTGTTGAGTAGCCAACCTCTCGGTGTTGCGGAGGATCTCTTCATCCCTATTGGTATCTCCGTTCCTATCCATGATGGAAAGACAAGAACTATGTTGTGTATGTTAGTGGAAGGAGACTACCTCACACTCTTACCAAGGTAAGATAGTATTGAGGCAATCCACCAAGCCGAAAGCAAGATCAAGTGTATCGGGAACACACGCAAAACCACACGCAAAAGCTAGCAAATATGGTGTTAGGTGAGTGTTGTGGAAAGCCAAATGACAAATCCAAGATCGAGTATGTTGTTAAAAGTGGGTGAGGTCCAAAAATCCAAATGTCAATGTGAAGATCACTATAAACACGAAAAAAGTTGTGGAACACACACACGAGATAAGCTGGGTTAGTGCAACCAAAAGTGAGCGGAAAAGTGTATGTATAAGTGCTCGGTGTCACACTAACACAAGGAGAGCCAAAGCTTCGGTTGCAAAGGAAGAGACAACAAGATTCACACGCGGCCTCTCTTCTCGTATTTCTCTTTGCTTAAAAGCTTTTTCTCTTTTGTATATGGTGGCACTTGCACTCGTTTGTATCTTTGGTGGCACGTGGACACTTTTGTATGTATGGGCGTATGGATGTATGGATGTATGGATGTATGGTGCTACTCGCACTCTTTTTGTGTTTTTGGGGCTTTTTCATGCACTATGTTAGCGTTAGCCTCGCTTTTGCTATCTTGCCACACGAGTGTTTGCTTGGATGCCTTACTCAACGCGACACACACACCTCACAATGCGGGGCCACGTGCAATGTCTCGCAACACTAGACAAGCAATGCTCGATGGGATAGATCGCAAAAGGAAGAGGGGTTACAGGGTGAAAGCTGCAAGTTATACCTGCGATGGTGGTGGTGGTGGCGGTGGAGATCGCCGGAAAACAAGGTCGAAGGGGGCGCGAAGAGGCGCCCGGTCTGGGGCCCGGTTGGACCGGATCCTGGACCGGCCTGCCCGGTTGCCACCCGGTCGACCGGGTTCTGTGCTGGCTCGTCCGGTCTGTGGCCCGGTTGACCAGGTTCGAAACCGGGTTTCACGATTTGGAGCTTTCTCTCTCCTGTTCTTCCCCAAACCAAATCCAAATCGACCAAAACGAAGGGAAACGATGGAATCGAAGGCTCAAAGTTGGGGAAATAGTAGATCAAGCACAACAACACCAGATCCACAGACCAAAACCACTCAAAACGCAACCAAATCGCAGATCGGTCAAGAGGCAAATTAGGGCTATTTTTGGGGATTTTTGGGGAAAATTTTTAGAGACGAAATTGGATGGGTGGGGGGTCAAATCCGCGGAAACCAAAGGCTGCTGATACCATATGATGAGGTCTAAGACCCCGTGTGTGGCCCGATCTCGCGGGTTGACTTCGAAACCAAGGGGAGAGATGGGAGAACGCGAGGAACACGAAGAACACGACGAACACGAGGAACTCCGAGACTCACGCACGCACACCAACCCGATACACCCGATGCTTACCTCCGTGGCTCGATGGACCACGCCAATAGAATCTCCGAGGAAGAGGCACGCGGCAGAATTCCCGGAGAGAGATTGGGGTTGGAGAAGAAGAGCTTGATGAGGGAGAGAGAGTAACTTGTACTAGAATCTCACTCAACAAGATCCAAATCAACAACCAAGGTGCCTTGATTACAGAGGGATGATAACCCTAGGGAGACTAAGCTCAAATGTAGGTTTGAGTTCAAAACAAGTCTAAAGAGCTAATGAGGGGTCCCAGCTACTTATATAGGCACACATGGCCAACAAGGGCGAACAGGTACGCAAAGGGATAAGTTAAGGCAGTTTGGTGGGTGACAAGGTATCAACTTGTCAATGCCTATGGATTGTAGGCTAGGGTTTAGTTAGAAGTAGAGGGTAAGTAGATCTCGAAGGTTTCAGCCGAAAAGTACTCGACGATTGTGAAAACTAGGGTTTGTAGACAATGATTCGATTATCTCTTCGTCCCTCGACTCCCCCTTTATATAGGAGGTGGAGCCGAGGGATTCGTGCTATATAAGTTACAGAGCCCGGGATGGTTTCTAACTCATCCCGCCAGATTACAAATAACACTTCCTATTACAACTCTTAACTTTCCTTAATATATCTTGGGCTCTCGAATCTTCTTATTCTTCGGGTAGTGGGCCTTCAGTAAACCCCGGGTACTACCTTCGGCTGGCCCATTTGGGATGCCTATGTCAGTAGCCCCCGAGATTTTGCTTGAATCGTAGAATCAGGGAAAATCTCCACTGTTTATTTTTATTCGAAAACTTTAACCTTTTTATACTTCTTCACATAAAATTCTATATTGTACAGGGATAATGGTAGTTGGGGCTAGTTCATCTGACGGATCAGGTACTAGTTAACTGCTCTAGTAGCAATCCGCAAAAACCTACTTCAAAATCATGTCCCTGGACATGATCTCGGGATACTGGTGTAAACTTCGACAGGTGCCGCTTAAGGTCTTACCATTCTGTCGAGTTCCAGTCAAATTTATCGGGTACCTAACGCGTCCGTTAGGATTTTTCTTCGTATCTGTTGATACGGATAAAAGTAGCAGAGCGCAGTCTTCGGCGATGCCACGCCCAGCAGAACGGATCTGGGGTCTTACCTTCGCAAATCTGCGGCATTCAGAAATTGATCGCAACTTTGGCGTTCTGAGAATATATTGTCGAGTGCTTTTCCGGCTGTTGGAATGGCACATTTTATTGAGTCTCATATGACTTATATTGTTCTCCCGATGGGAGTATATGTAGAGTTAATTATAACTCGAAATATACTCTCTTGCTTTTCTATCTTTCCTTTGTTAATTTCATCGGGCACGCGAACAGCGTTCCCGATGGGAGTAGCCCCCGAGGCTACAACCAAGAACTTGTGCGTGGTTGTAGGCTCGACATTTTAGTCCACCTTGCCGCTATATTGTCATTATTTCCCAATATGATCTCTCTCTTCTTTTTTTTTATCTCTCGGGTGCGCGAACAGCGCTCCCGATGGGAGTAGCCCCCGAGGCTACAGCCAAGGACTTGTGCTTGGTTGTAGGCTCCCGCAATTTCTATATTGCCATACTCGAAATTTTACTTTTTATCGAAGTAGCCCCCGAGCGTTTGGGCAAAAACTTGTATTTGATCAAAGGCTCCCGAAGTATTTAATAATTCCTCCTGTCACCAATCTTCTTTTATTTTTCTTGTCGACATGCTTCCCTTAATCAAATTTACTTCATCCCTGTTTAATAGTCGTGATTTTTCTGCCCTGTGGGTCCATTGCTTCCACCACGTTGACACGTCGTGCAAGTGGGGGACACATGTCCTCCGCTTTTCCTGGCGCACGTACGGTAACGCTTATCTCAGTAAAAATACCTTTTTACCCTTTCATCTAGAAGATTTGTTGTCACCACACGATTTCTTCATCCAACGGTGCATTGCTTCACCCGATTCTTATATAAACCTTTCTTCAACCTCCGTTCACTCCCTCGCTTGCGCCGCACATCTGTTCCTCTTTGCAAAAGCTTCCCCTGCGCCCAACTCTCTCTGATCTTCCGCACTCACGAACATTGCTTTGCCCATTGCCGTTGATGCCACCGCGCACGCGTCTCACTCGCCACAGCACTCCAGAATCCAAGATGGCCGCCGAAGATCTTGAGTGGGAGAGATCTAAAATCTCCAACCAGGACGTCAACATACTGAAAAAGCTTGGCCTCATGAAGAAGGAAGACGCCATCCGCTTTCCCAGCGAAGAGAGCTATCCCAAACCTCCAATGGAGTACCGGGTTAGTTTCGTTGATCACCTCATCCGCGGCCTTTTGGCCCCAATTCACGATTTCCTCCGCGGCCTTCTTTTTGTTTACGGGATTCAACTGCACCAGTTGACCCCCAATTCCATCCTTCACATTTCCATTTTCATCACACTTTGCGAATGCTTCCTCGGAATCCCTCCTAATTGGGCTCTGTGGAAACGCATTTTCTGCCTCCGCCGCAATGGCTCCCACAACGTCACCTATAACATAGGCGGCGTTGTTATCTGTGTCCGAACTGACGTTGAATATTTCGACGTCAAGCTTCCTGATTCTGTCCAAGGATGGCGCAAAAGATGGCTCTACATTCACGAAGAAAGTGCCAACTCTGTGGAACACAACATAATCCCTTTCGACGGAAGTGCCAGAATTCAGCGCCGCCGTTCCTGGGACGCTGAAGCTTCCGAAGAAGAGAAAAAGGCGACAGAAGCACTTATGTCTCGTATTCATCAGCTTCAAAATACTCGAGGCAAAGAACTATCCGGTGTTCAAATCACTGCCTACTTCCTTAGGATTAGAGTGCAGCCTCTTCAGGCTCGCAAAAATCCCCTTTGGACGTATTCTGGTGAAAACGACGCCAACAGAATCTCCAGTGATCTTTCTGCAAAAGACTTGGAGAAGTTGATTCGAAGAGTTTCTCGCCTGGGCAAGAAGGATCCTATTCCCTCCTCTTGCCGCGTGGAGCCATACAGCTCCGCCAATCCTCTCCCTGAGGTATTTTTGTCTTCTCGAGTTTCTGTCTTGTTCCGAACTTTCCCTACATCTCATTGTATTGATATCTCTCTAATTTTTCTTTTGTCGATATTTTCTTGCAGAACCATCCTACTATGACTTCCCTTCCTCCTCTTCCTGAGGATGGAGAAGTCGAAGAACAAGCTGTCGTTGCCGAAGACACCCAAGGTTCTTCTATTCCTGAAAGTGAAGTCGCAGGTTCTCACAAATCTGCGGCTTCCCATGAAAAAGAAGTTGAATCTTCAGCCAGCGAGTCGACGCAATCCCTTCCTCCTGCTGTTTCCCCAAGGAACAAAAGGAAAAGGAATGATGCCGAAGATTCTGGCACTTCTAAGGCTGAAAAAGTTGTTCCTTCTCATCCGAAGGCAGCTTATGATCCTTATATTGAATCCCTCATCAGCTCGTAAGTTATCTTTATTTCTCCCTATTCTTGTACTCGAGATGTTTATCTTGTCTTGCTTTTTTATGCTGCCGATTTTTTATCAACAATGATGACGAGGAAGAAGTACCAACTACTGACGTGGCTCCTCGGACAAGCACGTCACGTACTGTACTTGCCTCAGACACGCTAGTTGAAGGAGAAGAAACCTCGCCTCCTCAACAAAACGTCGTCACCACAACTCCACCAGCAAGCCCCCTTGCTCCTTCACCAAAAAGGTCAAGGGTTGAAAAGATTGTTGAACCTGCCCCTCAGTTGGGCAGTTCGTCGACTCTGCTCTTAGATGATGTAAGTTTGTCGATATCTATATTTTCTTTATTTTGTTTTTTCACGCCTTCACTCTCTTTTTCATGCCGATGTTTCTCTTGCTGTGTTCGTCTTGAACAGCCCATGATCAAAGAGCTTCTCCGCATCGGATCCCAATTTATTGGGTACCGTGAATATGCTAACAAAGCCGAAGGTAACGACTTTTATACTTGCCGTTTTTCCTTGACTTTTTGCTCCTGTTGCTTGTCGCGATTTTTGATCTTTCTTCTCTCTCTTTTTCATATCTCGACAGAGAAACTTGCAGAGG
Source organism: Lolium perenne (assembly GCF_019359855.2). NCBI lineage: Eukaryota > Viridiplantae > Streptophyta > Magnoliopsida > Poales > Poaceae > Lolium > Lolium perenne. The sequence goes on from NC_067245.2 coordinate 135,259,200, forward strand.
CCAACGAACGTGCCGACGCACTTGCTCAAAAACTTGAGCAAAGTGAGGCGGCTCGCAAGAAAGCCGAACTTGTTGCTAGCGAAGCCAAGGCCGAAGCTGATGAAGCCAAGGCAAAAGCTGCTGGTGTCGAGGAACTGCAGAAAAAACTTGAGGATGCTACATCTGCCTTAAACGAGCACAAAGCTGCGCAAGCTTCTCGTGAACAAGGGATCCTCAAGCGCCTGAAAACCCAAAGTCGCCGCACTTTCAGTAATATTGCTGATCCCTTCTATTTTTATGAGAATCGTTGTTTCTTGTTGTTTGACCAACGCTTTGTTTCCTTGACAGCCCAAACAAACCAAGATTTTGATCTGACGAATCCTGTCGATGACCCTCTCCTTGACGCACTTTCCTATCTGGAGCTGCATGGGTCCGAAATTCGTGAAGGCGTGTCGAATGCTAATGCCGGATTGTCGGCATTGTTCCCCTACTTCTTCCCGAAGAAAGAGGAGCCCTCGACTTTCCTTAACCTTGCCAAGATGTTCAGTTCACCCGAAGACCTTGGACTGAAGATGCGCCAAGAGAATATGAAGATTGCCGTCGAAAACACTGTCGCTTTGGTTGCTGACAGTCAACAGGTTGTTGATTGGTCGAAAGTTGGCGACACCGAGCAGATAGAGCAATCAAGATGGAGGTCGCTGATTAAGGCAGCCAAGCCCAACACGAAGAAGATCTTGGCCTATCTCGGGATCAAACCAGCGTCGACTCCTAGCTCATCAAGGCCGGAGGTCTAGTTGCATGCCTCTTTATTTTTCTTTCTATGTTTCTTTTGCTCTTGTCGCCAAAGTAGTCATTTGGCGACACGTACTTCCTTAGCTCCACTGTAATGCCCTTGTAATTATTCCAAGAGATTAATGAAAACTCTATCTTTGCTTGTTGTTTGATGTTGTCTTGTTTAAATTTCAGTTGATATTTGATAACTATACTCCATCTTCCGCTCCTTCCAATGTTTCGCCTTCTTCTTCTCGCTCGAGGAGAGCTTTTGCTGATACTGCACCTGTCGAGGATACCTTGTCGCAAGAACTGGATGAACTTCGGCAGCAACTTCAGTATGCGAAGAAGCAAACACTTGTGATGATGGAAAAGTCTCATAAGTCATCTGAAGCCGAAAAAATTGCACTTCAACAAGCTCGCGAGGCCGTGGCTGCGAAGGAAATTGCTGCTTCCGAGGCTGAAAAGGCGACTACTCGAGAAAATTTCATGCTCGAATTAATGAATGAAGCCAGTGCAGATATGTCGGGTATGCTTGTTTCATCCTCCGATATGTTTCTTAAAGGTTTCATCTTCATCTGGGGTATGCTATGTTTTGATAGGTTCCTTTACTGATGCTGCTGCCGAGGAAGAGAGGGTAAATACTAGGACGAACCTCCTTGTTAACCTTTCCCTGGACCATGGTTCTTTGTTTTGGGCTACCCCAGAGAGGACCCGCCAAATTGTCAGATTTCAGGATCGCACCTCTCAAACTCGCGATTTCCTTGACTTCTGTACCAAGACCTTGTCCATGGTTTACAACTCCATGTTTCCTCGGAACGTCCAACCAAAAACTCTTCCTGAGTTAATGGAGAAATTCAAAGATGCTCACAGGATCCATGACTTCGTCAGAGCTCAATTGGTGGCTGGCGCCAGATTTGCTCTTATCATGCTTCAGATCTGCCACTCAAATCTTGACCTTACCCAAGTTGTCGCGAAAGTTCATCAGAAGGTAAAACGTCGAAGAGTTGGTGTTGACCGAATTAACACGAAGGTTTCGCCTGTAGCCGAAGAAATGATTGAAGACCTTCTTCGGATGGACGCCGACTTTTTTGCCGATGGTCACTATGCTGATTTTCTTGGCGCTGCTCCTGAAGAAAACAGAGTTACCCTTGATGACATATTGAATCAGGACTAGTTATTTTCCTCCTGTAAATAATTCTTCTTTGCAACCCATGAGTGTGATTATATTGTGAAGCAATCATTATATTTCTATGTTTGTCTAGCCCCCGAGTGTTTCGTTGACTATTTACTGTATTTGTATATTGCGAGGTTTTGAACCAAGGCATTTATGTATGTATAGCGAATATGAGCCCCCGAGCTTCTTTATTGAGTACTATTTTGTATTTTTATTGACTCACGAGGTATTTTAATACCAAGGCAAGGCTTTTCTTTTTCGATGAACTATATTGAAATTCGTCGGAGCAGAGACTTTGAGCATGTCGATAAAGAAAAAGGTTATCTTGACACTATCTTTATTATATTGCAGCACCGCGAGCCCGCCTCATTATAAACCTTTCCCGGCCCCACTCGGTGCCCCGAAAAAGGAAAAGAGTGCGTCTGAAAACTCGCGGGCGTTTCAGTACATTGAAGTTTTACAAGGACTATATTTCAATTCTAGGCGTAGAACCGCCTGAGTTGCGCCACGTTCCAGGGGTTTGGCTCCTCCACCCCTGTCTTCTTGTCCTTTATCCTGTATGCTCCTCCTCCGATTACTTCCGTGACAATATAAGGGCCAAGCCATGGTGACTCGAGTTTTTCATGACTTTTTTGCGTGAGCCGAAGAACTAGGTCTCCCACCTGAAAAGATCTTGGCCGCAAACGTCGACTGTGGTAATTCTTCAAGTCCTGTTGATATTTGGTTACTCGAGACAGTACTTCGTCTCGAGCTTCATCAAGTGCGTCGATGTCATCTTCTAGTGCTTTTCTCGACGCTTCTTCGTTATATTCGACGACGCGTGGAGAGTTGTGCTCTATCTCGATTGGTAATACTGCTTCTGCTCCATGAACCAGGAAAAACGGAATTTCCTGTGTTGCTGTGTTTGGTGTTGTTCGGATGCTCCACAACACGCTTGGTAGTTCTTCTGGCCAGGTATGTCGAGCTTTTTCCAGTGGTCCTAACAAGCGTTTCTTGATGCCATTGCAGATGATGCCATTGGCTTTCTCGACTTGCCCATTGGTTTGAGGATGTGCAACTGACGTAAAGTGCAACTTGATACCCACTTCTTCGCAATAATCTTTGAATTCGTGGGATGTGAAGTTACTGCCGTTGTCTGTGACGATGCTGTGGGGCACTCCAAATCTGAAGACGAGGCCTTTTATGAATTTTACTGCGGATGCTCCGTCTGGTGAATTTATCGGCTTCGCTTCTATCCACTTTGTAAATTTGTCGACAGCTACTAGCATGTACTCCTTTCCACCTGGCCAGGATTTGTGTAACTTGCCCACCATATCAAGTCCCCATTGGGCAAAGGGCCATGACAATGGTATTGGTGCTAGCTCTGCTGCTGGAGAATGAGGTTTTGCGGCAAACCTTTGACATGCGTCGCAAGTTCTTACTATGTCCTTGGCGTCCTCGATTGCTGTCAACCAGTAGAATCCTGCCCGAAAAACCTTGGCTGCAATAGCTCGACTACTTGCGTGGTGGCCACATATTCCTTCGTGTACATCTTTCAGAATTATTCTTCCCTCTTCAGGTGTGACACATCTCTGCAGGACGCCTGAAATACTCCGCTTGTATAATTCCCCTTTGACTACCGTGAAAGCTTTGGAGCGTCGAATTACTCGCCTTGCCTCAACCGATCATCGGGTATTTCTTTCCCGAGGATGTACGATATATACGTCTGCATCCATGGTATCTCGTATCACCATGACCAGGTCCTGATCTTCTTCTTCTTCCTCTTGCTTTTCCTTGGTAGCCCCCGAGGGTTTCTTCTCCTTCTTTTTGATTTTGTCGATTTGGTGGATCTCTCTGTTATCTCTTCCCAGAATACACCTGGCGGGACTGCAAGGCATTGCGACCCGATGTTTGCAAGAACGTCGGCTTCGTCGTTGCTCAATCTACTAATATGATTTACTTCGCATCCATCGAACAGCTTCTCGAGCTCGTTGTACACCTCCTTGTATGCCATCATGCTATCATTGACTGCGTCACATTGGTTCATAACTTGCTGAGCCACCAACTGTGAGTCGCCAAAGATTTTTAGTCGAGTTGCACCGCAGGCTTTCGCCATCTTCATCCCGTGTATGAGAGCCTCATATTCTGCTTCATTGTTAGATGCGTTAAGGAACGTCATCCGAAGGATGTACTTCAACTTGTCGCCTTCAGGTGATATGAGTACTACTCCTGCGCCAGCTCCTTCTAGTCTTTTAGACCCGTCAAAGTTCATGGTCCAGTTTCTCGACAAGTCTGGAGGTCCTGTATTTTGCAACTCCATCCACTCTGCGATGAAGTCCCAAAGATTTGCGACTTGATTGCTTTTCTTTTTCATACGTGATGTCCCGAGGGAAAGTTCTATTCCCCAAAGGGAGACACGACCCGTAGCTTCCGGATTGTTCAATATATTTGACAAGGGAGCTTCATTGACCACTATGATCGGGTGTGCCGAAAAATAGTGGCGCAATTTTCGTGCTGTTGTGAACACTCCATATGCTATCTTTTGGTACTGAGGGTACCTTTGTTTTGAGGGTGATAAAACTTCGCTGACGAAATATACTGGCCTCTGCACGCCGTGGAGTTTTCCTTCTTCTTCCCTTTCGACAACTAGCACCGTGCTCACCACTTGGGGCGTGGCTGCGATATACAGCAGGAGGGGTTCCCTTTCTTTTGGCGCCACCAAAATTGGTGGTGTCGAGATTGTGCGCTTCAAATCCTCGAAAGCTCTGTCGGCTTCTTCATTCCACTGGAATTTATCTCCTTGCTTTATCAGAGCGTAGAATGGTAACGCTTTTTCTCCCAGCCTAGCGACGAATCTGCTCAAAGCTGCGACTCGCCCCGTTAACTGTTGTATTTCTTTTAACTTTGTTGGCTTCCTCATTGTTACGATAGCTTGTATTTTATCGGGATTTGCTTCAATCCCTCTTGCTGAGACTAGAAACCCCAGAAGTTCTCCTGCTGGGACGCCAAAGGAACACTTCGTCGGGTTCAGCTTCAGGCAGAATTTGTCGAGGTTGTCAAAAGTTTCTTTGAGATCCTCGATCAGTGTTGTCCCCTTTTTTGATGTTATGACGACATCGTCGATGTATACTTGCACATTTTTTCCGATCTGTGTCGCCAAACACTTCTGCATCATTCTCTGATATGTTGCTCCTGCATTTTTTAGACCGAAGGGCATTGTTCTGTAGCAAAACACACCGTAAGGTGTAATAAACGCGGTCTTTACTTCATCTTCTTCTTTCAATCTGATCTGGTTATAACCAGAATATGCATCCAGGAAGGAAAGACGTTCACATCCAGCCGTGGAGTCGATAATTTGATCGATCCTCGGGAGGGGAAAGTGATCCTTTGGACAATGTTTATTGAGACACGTAAAATCGACGCACATGCGAAGGACCTTAGTGTTTTTCTTCGGCACCAGCACTGGGTTTGCTACCCATGTGGCTTCTGTGAATATCTCTTTGATAAAACCAGCTTCTCGTAGTCGCTTAATTTCTGACAGCATGGCTTTGCGGTTTGGTTCCGAGAAACGCCGCAAAGGTTGTTTGATTGGTCTCGCTACTGGATCCAAGTTTAGGTGGTGCTCGGCAAGTTCCCTGGGTACTCCTGGCATGTCAGCTGGACACCATGCGAAGATTTTCCAGTTCTCACGGAGGAACTCGACGAGCGCGCTTTCCTATGCGATATCCATGTCGTTTGCGATAGATGTCGTCTTTTTCGGGTCTGTCGGGTGAATCTGCACTTCTTTTGAATTTTTCTCGGTACTGAAAGTTGATTCTTTGTTTGGCCTTCCAACGTCTGGCAGTACGTCGTAATCAGTCATGCTTTTTGACGCCAAGTACTCAGCTTGCATCCCGAAAGTTTCTGACAGCCGGTGAAAATCCTTGTCGCACTTATCGGCTAAGGCAAAGCTTCCTTTGACTGTTATTGGTCCCTTTGGTCCAGGCAACCTCCACAACAGGTATGTATAGTGTGGCACCGCCATAAATCTAGCATATGCTGGTCGTCCCAACAGAGCGTGGTATTGCGACGGAAAATCCACGACTTCAAATTCGAGCTTCTCGATTCTATAATTTTCTCGGGTCCCAAACTGAACGTCGAGATTGATCTTCCCCAATGGATAACTTGGTTTCTCCGGTGTGATGCCGTGGAACCTTGTGTCTGTTGGTTTCAAGTTTGCTAAGGATATGTTCATCTTCCTCAATGTATCTGCATACATAAGGTTTAGGCTGCTGCCGCCGTCTATGAACACTCGAGAGACATCAAATCCCGCGATAATCGCCGCGTAATAAGTGCCGATCGCCTGGTCGAGGAACTTGCTGCGGATGATCTGCTATGGTGAAGCCAATATCTTGTCCTGACCAATTAAGATACTCAACTGTTGGTGGAGGCATTTTTTCTGCCATAAACACCTGTCGTGAGATTACTTTCTGAGCTCTATTGGACGGCCTTCCCTTCTGAATCATCGACACCGCTCCGTTGGAGTTAGGATCAACATAAGGTGGTGGTGCAGGTGCTGCCGCTATTCTGAGCTGATGCCGATTGTCGTCTGTAATCGCGGGAGGAGGCGGCAAGTGAATCTCGCTTCGGGTTCTCGAGGATTTCTCTGTGCTGCCCGCGCATTAGCGTTCTCTGCGTATCGTAACATTGCTCGAAAATTTCGACGCTCTTCTCGCAAATGCCCTGACTGTCTTTTACCGTTGCTGTCGAGGAAAAAATGCATCTGACACGGTCCATTCATCATCTCTTCAGGGGACACGAAAGGCCTTGGGAACCTAGGCCCACTATTTTGCCTATTGTTGCAAGAGTCGTCCATGTTATCGCTTCGCTGCTCACTGCTTCTCTAATAATCATCTCTGTTGTTTCCTCCTGTATTTGTTCGAAAACCTGCCGAAATTTGTCCTGGAGCGTCATAGTTCTGGTACTGCCGAGGAAATCTTCGCCTCGGTTGATAGTTTCGACCACGGTCCTCCTCTGGCGACCTGTGCCGTTTGTTGTGGACAGCGTCTTCTCCATCTGCCCATTTATTTGCTATCTCCATTAACGCGGATACTGTCTTTGGATTGGTCCTTCCCAAGTCCTCGACAAAATCTCCACGCCTGACTCCTGCGACAAACGCATCTATTGCTCTCTCGTCAGATATATTTTCTGCCGAGTTTTTGATGATATTCCACCTTTGGATGTACTTTCTCATTGGCTCATCTGGCTTTTGTCGACATGCTCTCAACTCTTCTAACGACGCAGGTTTTTTGCACGTGGATCTGAAGTTCTTGACGAACACGTCCTCGAAACTTTCCCAGCTGTCGATGGATCCTGGAGTGAGTTTCTTTATCCAAGATCGTGCGGCTCCACTCAAATGCACCTGGATGCTTTGCATAGCTGTTGCCCTGGTTCCTCCTATCAGCTTCACCGTCTCCAGATAGTCGACTAGCCAATCCTCTGGATCTTGGAGGCCGTCGAACTTCTTGAAATTATCGGGTAACTTGAATCCTGAGGGGACTCGAGTTTTTCGGACTCTCCTCGTGAAGCATGGTAAACCGCACATATCCTCGTCGTTAAGTTACGAGATTGCCGATGATCCCTTCGCTTTGCCGCGCTCTGTCGACCCTTGCTTGTGCCGTCGTGTCTCTTGCTCCACTTGGTCCTTCAAAGCCGCCGCCGTTGCTGCCGCAGTCGTGGACTATTTTGCCTTGCCGCTCCTTCGGGAGGCGTTGATACAAACGCCTGTCCCCATAGCTCCAACTCCTGCTACCGCCATATTGTACAAGTGTTTCCCTTGGATCACCCTGGAGGTGGTTTAGATGCAAGGATAAAAGCATGTGTCGCCATATACCCAGCTTCGGTGTCTTAGGGATGATATTTCCTCTTGTATCTATCGACATGAAGGACATGTCGAGGTTTTGGACCAAGTGTTCTCTTTCTGCTTCGGGTATATGTTGCAGCCTTGATCTTGCTCTGTTCCGCGCCTCCCTGTGGCTATCACCCGTAGTTCTAGATTGTCGACTTAGTTCAGCCCTTCACCTCCTGGATTCCTAAGCTGCGTGCTTTCTCATGTTCAACTCAGTCTCTGCTTTTCCATTTCCCGGGCAGCTCGTGCGAGCCTATATTGATATGCTTGTAATTCCTCCGTGTGGCCGTGGTAGCCATTGGTTCTGTACCGTTCATAGCTCTCGTGGCTCTGTCCCACGCTGCTTGCGAACGCGAAACTCTGTCTCGCGGCTCTGGCCCGACGTATTTGTTGCCCAGGCCTTGTCGCAGATTGGAGGGATCGACGTATGGATTTCCCGGATCGTCGAAAGCCTCGATGTTTCCTCTTGATCTTCAATGGCATAAATCTGATGATACTTTGTACTCGGATCTATGTTGGGTTTGGTGACATCATCGTTGAGATTGATGAAGACCTTGCCCACCGTGATAGATTTGTCGATGAAGTCATAACTGTCGACATCGCTTGAGCCATCGCTTATATATGAGTCTGCAGATGACTCAAACGACATGTCGTTGAAGATCTTGGCGAGTTTCTCTCTTGCTCTGGTGCTGACGTAGCGTGTCGCCGAAGTTTCTTCTTCTCCTGACTCGGTTGACGATGCATAGCTTGAAAAATCAGAATCGACCGCCGACGATCCCGACGAAATTAGAATTTCGACACGATACGATCCCTCCTTCTCGACGCGAAAGTGAAACCTTCCGAACGTCATCTCCATGGGCTCCGCCAGATACGCATATGCATCCAAACGGGAGGGTGGGTGAGGAACAAAATCGACAAGACCAGCAGCGATCTGTTTACCTCGATCCATTGTGTTGCTTGCGGTTGACGATGTCGAAGATCTTGAACGTGCCATCGAGATCAGATCCTTACGCCTCTAGTTCCCACAGACGGCGCCAATTGACAAGGTATCAACTTGTCAATGCCTATGGATTGTAGGCTAGGGTTTAGTTAGAAGTAGAGGGTAAGTAGATCTCGAAGGTTTCAGCCGAAAAGTACTCGACGATTGTGAAAACTAGGGTTTGTAGACAATGATTCGATTATCTCTTCGTCCCTCGACTCCCCCTTTATATAGGAGGTGGAGCCGAGGGATTCGTGCTATATAAGTTACAGAGCCCGGGACGGTTTCTAACTCATCCCGCCAGATTACAAATAACACTTCCTATTACAACTCTTAACTTTCCTTAATATATCTTGGGCTCTCGAATCTTCTTATTCTTCGGGTAGTGGGCCTTCAGTAAACCCCGGGTACTACCTTCGGCAGGCCCATTTGGGATGCCTATGTCAGTGGGGCGTTCCCGTCAGATCCGGTTTGGGTCCGGTCTGACCGGGCCAGTGACCGGGCTGTCCGGTCATGGATCCGGTTGACCGGGCGCAAACCGGACTTCTGCGAGGAATCCGGTCCTGGGTCCGGTCGTCGTCCGGTACGAGGGGGCTGTTCCGGTTTGCGCCCGGTTGATCGGGCCTGTGACCGGGGCGTCCGGTTGCTGGTCCGGTCTGACCGGGCCTGTGACCGGCCAGCCTCCATCTCTTCCTTGGAGCGCTTCGAGCGACGTCGGCTTTGGCTTCAAGATCATCTCCATGTCCAGTGGCTTCCCTTCCTCTCTTGACCTTGGCATCTCCTCCTCTCCGGGGTCTTGATGCGCCTTGTACCTAATGACACATAGCACGTCGGCATGAGGTAGCAATCCATCCAAAGGGGTACCAAGATCAAGGGTGGTGAGGAGCGAGTTCACCTCATCATGTAGAGCTTTGACTCGGGCTCGTGTCATCGGTCCACTTGGGGGACTTGTTGGTCTTGGTGTGGAGGTGACCGAAGGCCACCCCGCATCATCTCCCCCCCCCTTGGGAAAGAGTCGTCCTCGACTCTTGTTCCTCCTCATCTTCATGATATGGCGACAAGTCCGCAACGTTGAATGTGTTGCTCACCAAGTACTTGGAGGTGGGGATGTCGATGATGTAAGCGTTGTTGTTGATGCGTTTGAGGACCTTGAAGGGACCATCTCCTCTTGGCTTGAGCTTCGAGTTGCGTTCATGAGGGAATCTTTCCTTCCGGAGGTGGATCCAAACGAGGTCGCCTTCTTGAAATATGCGTTCCTTCTTCTTGGCGTTGAGGCGGGTAGCTTGGCGAAGGACATGTTCTTGAATGGTAGCTCTTGTTTCTTCATGGAGCTTCTTCACGGCGGCGGTGCGCTTGTCGAAATCCATGTTGATCCGCTCATGAAGTGGGAGCGGGAGTATGTCGAGTGCCGTGAGCGGCTCAAACCCGTAGACGACCATGAAGGGACTCCTTGATGTAGTCGAGTGCTTGGCGCGGTTGTAGGCGAACTCCGCGTGTGGAAGGCATTCCTCCCATGACTTCAAGTTCTTCTTCACGAGGATGCGTAGGAGGGTGGAGAGGCTTCGATTGACCACTTCCGTTTGGCCGTCCGTTTGCGGGTGCGAGGATGATGAGAATAAGAGCTTCACTCCAAACTTTGCCATGAGCGACTTCCAAAGATAACTCATGAACTTGACGTCTCGATCCGACACAATGCTTTGCGGTATTCCATGTAGGCGAACAATTTCCCTGAAAAACAATGAAGCAATGTGTGAAGCATCGTCGCTCTTATGGCAAGGTATGAAATGAGCCATCTTAGAGAATCTATCCACTACCACGAATATAGAATCATGACCATGCTTAGTGTGAGGCAATCCTAGAACAAAATCCATGCTAATATCGGTCCATGGTGCATGTGGAATAGGAAAAGGAGTGTAAAGGCCATAAGGGTTGGAGGTAGACTTAGCTTGTAAGCATGTGGTGCACTGGCGGCAAAGGCGTTCAACGTCGCGGTACATTCTTGGCCAATAGTTGTGGGTTGAGAGCATGGCATATGTCTTCTCTCGACCAAAGTGTCCCATAAGACCACCTCCATGTGACTCTTGCAAAAGCAATTTTCGAAGCGAAGACTCGGGAATGCAAATCTTGTTAGCTTTAAACAAGTAGCCATGATGCAAATAGAAATCATCCACTCCTCGTTCAACGGAGCACTTCTCAAAAATGGGAGCAAAGAAAGAATCGGAAGGATAGAGTTCTTTGATCTCTTCAAGTCCCAAAACATGAAAATCCAAACGAGTTAGCAAAAGGGTGTTTTTGCGGGAAAGAGCATCCGCCACAACATTGTCCTTGCCCTTCTTGTATTTGATCACATATGGGAAGGACTCAATGAACTCGACCCATTTTGCATGTCGTTTGTTCAAGTTGTGTTGGCTTTTCAAATATTTCAAGGACTCATGGTCGGAATGAATGATAAACTCTTTTGGCCAAAGATAGTGTTGCCAAACTTCAAGAACACGAACCAAAGCGTAGAGCTCCTTGTCATATATAGGATAGTTGAGGCGTGCGCCATCTAACTTCTCACTATAGTATGCCACGGGTTTGCCCTCTTGCATAAGAACACCACCAATACCAAGCCCACTTGCATCACACTCAATCTCAAAAGTTTTGGCAAAATTTGGAAGAACAAGAAGAGGAGCTTCGGTAAGGCGTTTCTTCAACTCATCAAAAGCATTTTGTTGGGCCTTGCCCCAAACAAACGGAACATTCTTCTTGGTAAGCTCATTCAAAGGGCAAGCAATGGTGCTAAAATCTTTCACAAAGCGGCGGTAAAACCCGGCAAGTCCATGGAAGCTTCGGACTTGACCAACATTTGTAGGGGTAGGCCAATTATGGATGGCCTCCACCTTGGAAGAATCAACTTCAATCCCATTAGCGGAAACCACAAAGCCAAGGAAAACCAATTTGTTTTGAGCAAAGGTGCACTTGGGGAGGTTAGCATAAAGCTTTTCATGACGCAAGATGCACAAGACTTCTCTCACATGTTGCACATGGTCCTCGAGGTTTTTGCTATAAATAAGAATATCATCGAAGTAGACAACCACGCTCTTGCCAATGAGAGGACGCAAGATGTGATTCATGAGGCGCATGAAAGTAGATGGAGCATTGGAAAGACCGAAAGGCATAACGAGCCATTCATAGAGACCGAGTTTGGTCTTGAATGCCGTTTTCCATTCATCACCAATGGCCATGCGGATTTGATGGTAACCACTACGCAAATCGACTTTAGAGAAAAATCGTGGCACCACTAAGTTCATCAAGCATGTCATCTAAACGCGGAATGGGATGGCGGTAATGGACGGTAATGGCATTGATGGGGCGACAATCCATACACATCCGTTGCGTCTCATCCGGTTTAGGCACAAGAATCACGGGAACCGCACAAGGGCTAAGGCTTTCGCGGACGTACCCTTTGGCGAGGAGATCTTGAATTTGGCGTTGGATCTCCTTGGTCTCTTCGGGGTTGGTGCGGTAGGCGGCACGGTTTGGAAGCGGAGCGCCGGGTATGAGGTCGATGCGGTGTTCTATGCCTCGGAGTGGTGGTAGTCCATGAGGGAGCTCGTCGGGGAAGACGTCTTGAAATTCCTGCAAAAGAGACAACAAAGACGGAGGAATGTTGGTTAAGTCGTTAGTCGCCGACGAGGGTCCCTTGCATATGAGCACATAGTGCAATATGGTGGATGGGTTCTCTTGGAGCTCTCTCCACTCACTCTTGGTGGCTAGAAGGACACTCTTGGACTCACTCATGTATGGCTTGTGGCGCTCACTCTCTTTGTGGTGGGTCGCTCCCTCTCCTCTCATCTCACTATGGTGGGTGCGGAGTTGTGCCCTCGCTAAAGCCTTCGCATTATCCGCGATGATTTGGCTAGGAGTCATCGGGCGCAACTCGAACTTCTTGTCGTTGACCTTGAAGGTGTATGTGTTGGAGAGTCCATCATGTATAGCCTTCTTGTCATATTTCCAAGGGCGGCCAAGCAACATGTGGCACACCGTCATGGGTACCACGTCACACTCGATAGTGTCCTCATAAGGTCCAATCTTGAAAGTGACGGTGACGGTATGTTGTATCTTGACGTTGCCCTTGTCGCTCAACCATTGGATATGGTAAGGGTGAGGATGCTTGCGGAGAGTGAGGTTGAGCTTCTCACACAACTCGGTGCTCGCAAGGTTGTGGCAACTTCCACCATCTATGATGACCTTGATCGACTTGCCACCAATTCCGACACGGGTTTGGAAGATGTTACACCGTTGTTCTTCCATAGCATGAGGTTGTGTGGTTAGCACCCTTGTGACCACAAGTGAGGGACTTGGGTCATGCTCACATAAGAGAGGATCTTCTCCACATTCTTGCTCATAAGCTTCTTCACTTTCCACGGCGGTTTGCACAAGGGCTTCATATTCATCCTCATCAAGCGTCTCGATGTCACCATTCTCCATAGTGATCATAACCTTGGTGTTCTTGCACTCGAACGATTTGTGACCTTGGGTGCCACACTTGAAACAAGTGACACTAGAGGGTCCCGTGGATGCCTTAGAGGAGGCGGTGGAGGAGACCGTTTGCTTCATGCGACTTTGGATAGTCGGTTTCTTGGATGTTGTAGAGGACACGTCGGCCTTGGCACTTGTAGCATGAGGAGTTGATGTAGTAGGAGGAGTCGATGTAGCGAGCTTGGAGGAGAAATAGGTCTTGGCCTTGGAGTACTTGATGTCCTCAATCACTTGGCGCTCGGCCTTCGATGCTTGGTGGACCAACTCAACCATGTTGGAGTAGGGTTGGAACTCGACGATCCTCTTGATGGGATAAGTAAGGCCATTGAAGAAGCGAGCAATGGTTTGTTCCTCGGACTCTTGGATGTTGGCTCGCATCATAGTGAGCTCCATCTCCTTGTAGAACTCCTCAACGGTCTTGGTGCCTTGCTTCAACTTTTGGAGCTTGTTGAAGAGGTCGGTCATGTAGTGCGTGGGGACAAAGCGAGCATGCATCTCTTTCTTCATGTCTTCCCAAGTGTCAATAGGAGGTTCACCCTTCTCTTCTCGAAGAGTGAGGACTTGCTCCCACCAAGTGTTGGCGTAGTCCTCGAACTCAAGAGACGCCATAGCCACCTTCTTGGCACCGGAGTAGTTGTGGATGCGGAATATCTTGTCAACCTTGAGTGCCCATGAGAGGTATGCCTCGGCATCTTCTTCTCCCTTGAACTTTGGCATGGTGAACTTGAGTCTTCCAAACATGTTCTCTTCATCCTCCAAGGTTCTTCTACGAGGAGGGGCGACTTCATCTCTTGCGGCTTGAGGAGGAATAGGAGGTCTTCTACGGCCAACCATAGCAGTGGGTTGGCGTTGAAGATGAACGCTTGCTTCACTTGGTTCACGGTGAGGATGTGGTTGAAGATCTTGTCGCGGTTGAGGGCGATGCTCAATGTTGGGTCTCTCATCTTGATCATGGTGCGGCTCTCCTCGTCCACGTTGGTCATGGCGAGGGTGGCGACGGAGATCTCGCCGAGGTTGATCTTGAGGACCTTGGTCTTGGGGATGGCCATCACGCCCATGGTGGGCATAGCGATCCGCTTGGTGACGATCTTGTTGAAGGACTTGGTCTTGTGGAGGACGCTCATGTGGGCGAGCATGGCGATGGATTTCTCCGCGCCTAGAGTTGGAGCGAGAGTCTTCATGACGAGCTTGTGGGCGATGAGGTCGATGATGGTCTTCATGCCTTGAGGACGAGCTTGAGGACGAAAGGCCACCATGAGAGTAATAATCTTGTGGCGAGCTTGAGGACGATGAAGTAGAGCGGTGTCGACGATGACGACCCAAGTTGGTGATGGCGCGCTCGAGGCTATCCATGCGCCGCTCCATGTTGGCATCATTGGCCGCCATTTGGCCATTCAAGTTGTCCGTAGCTTCACGAAGAAGAGCCAAGTCTTGGTTCACGGCGGAGAAGTTGTGAGCCACCTCATCGTATTGCTCATCGATGCGCGTCTCGAAGAGGGTGAGTTGCTCCTTGAACTCTTGTCGTTGCGTCCATAGGTTGTGTTGAGTAGCCAACCTCTCGGTGTTGCGGAGGATCTCTTCATCCCTATTGGTATCTCCGTTCCTATCCATGATGGAAAGACAAGAACTATGTTGTGTATGTTAGTGGAAGGAGACTACCTCGCACTCTTACCAAGGTAAGATAGTATTGAGGCAATCCACCAAGCCGAAAGCAAGATCAAGTGTATCGGGAACATACGCAAAACCACACGCAAAAGCTAGCAAATATGGTGTTAGGTGAGTGTTGTGGAAAGCCAAATGACAAATCCAAGATCGAGTATGTTGTTAAAAGTGGGTGAGGTCCAAAAATCCAAATGTCAATGTGAAGATCACTATAAACACGGAAAAAGTTGTGGAACACACACACGAGATAAGCGGGGTTAGTGCAACCAAAAGTGAGCGGAAAAGTGTATGTATAAGTGCTCGGTGTCACACTAACACAAGGAGAGCCAAAGCTTCGGTTGCAAAGGAAGAGACAACAAGATTCACACGCGGCCTCTCTTCTCGTATCTCTCTTTGCTTAAAAGCTTTTTCTCTTTTGTATATGGTGGCACTTGTACTCGTTTGTATCTTTGGTGGCACGTGGACACTTTTGTATGTGTATGGATGTATGGATGTATGGATGTATGGTGCTACTCGCACTCTTTTTGTGTTTTTGGGGCTTTTTCACGCACTATGTTAGCGTTAGCCTCGCTTTTGCTATCTTGCCACACGAGTGTTTGCTTGGATGCCTTACTCAACGCGACACACACACCTCACAATGCGGGGCCACGTGCAATGTCTCGCAACACTAGACAAGCAATGCTCGATGGGATAGATCACAAAAGGAAGAGGGGTTACAGGGTGAAAGCTGCAAGTTATACCTGCGATGGTGGTGGTGGTGGTGGTGGAGATCGCCGGAAAACGAGGTCGAAGGGGGCGCGAAGAGGCGCCCGGTCTGGGGCCCGGTTGGACCGGATCCTGGACCGGCCTGCCCGGTTGCCACCCGGTCGACCGGGTTCTGTGCTGGCTCGTCCGGTCTGTGGCCCGGTTGACCGGGTTCGAAACCGGGTTTCACGATTTGGAGCTTTCTCTCTCCTGTTCTTCCCCAAACCAAATCCAAATCGACCAAAACGAAGGGAAACGATGGAATCGAAGGCTCAAAGTTGGGGAAATAGTAGATCAAGCACAACAACACCAGATCCACAGACCAAAACCACTCAAAATGCAACCAAATCGCAGATCGGTCAAGAGGCAAATTAGGGCTATTTTTGGGGATTTTTGGGGAAAATTTTTAGAGACGAAATTGGATGGGTGGGGGGTCAAATCCGCGGAAACCAAAGGCTGCTGATACCATATGATGAGGTCTAAGACCCCGTGTGTGGCCCGATCTCGCGGGTTGACTTCGAAACCAAGGGGAGAGATGGGAGAACGCGAGGAACACGAAGAACACGACGAACACGAGGAACTCCGAGACTCACGCACGCACACCAACCCGATACACCCGATGCTTACCTCCGTGGCTCGATGGACCACGCCAATAGAATCTCCGAGGAAGAGGCACGCGGCAGAATTCCCGGAGAGAGATTGGGGTTGGAGAAGAAGAGCTTGATGAGGGAGAGAGAGTAACTTGTACTAGAATCTCACTCAACAAGATCCAAATCAACAACCAAGGTGCCTTGATTACAGAGGGATGATAACCCTACGGAGACTAAGCTCAAATGTAGGTTTGAGTTCAAAACAAGTCTAAAGAGCTAATGAGGGGTCCCAGCTACTTATATAGGCACACATGGCCAGCAAGGGCGAACAGGTACGCAAAGGGATAAGTTAAGGCAGTTTGGTGGGGCGTTCCCGTCAGATCCGGTTTGGGTCCGGTCTGACCGGGCCAGTGACCGGGCTGTCCGGTCATGGATCCGGTTGACCGGGCGCAAACCGGACTTCTGCGAGGAATCCGGTCCTGGGTCCGGTCGTCGTCCGGTACGAGGGGGCTGTTCCGGTTTGTGCCCGGTTGACCGGGCCTGTGACCGGGGCGTCCGGTTGCTGGTCCGGTCTGACCGGGCCTGTGACCGGCCAGCCTCCATCTCTTCCTTGGAGCGCTTCGAGCGACGTCGGCTTTGGCTTCAAGATCATCTCCATGTCCAGTGGCTTCCCTTCCTCTCTTGACCTTGGCGTCTCCTCCTCTCCGGGGTCTTGATGCGCCTTGTACCTAATGACACATAGCACGTCGGCATGAGGTAGCAATCCATCCAAAGGGGTACCAAGATCAAGGGTGGTGAGGAGCGAGTTCACCTCATCATGTAGAGCTTTGACTCGGGCTCGTGTCATCGGTCCACTTGGGGGACTTGTTGGTCTTGGTGTGGAGGTGACCGAAGGCCACCCCGCATCATCTCCCCCCCCCCCTTGGGAAAGAGTCGTCCTCGACTCTTGTTCCTCCTCATCTTCATGATATGGTGACAAGTCCGCAACGTTGAATGTGTTGCTCACCAAGTACTTGGAGGTGGGGATGTCGATGACGTAAGCGTTGTTGTTGATGCGTTTGAGGACCTTGAAGGGACCATCTCCTCTTGGCTTGAGCTTCGAGTTGCGTTCATGAGGGAATCTTTCCTTCCGGAGGTGGATCCAAACGAGGTCGCCTTCTTGAAATATGCGTTCCTTCTTCTTGGCGTTGAGGCGGGTAGCTTGGCGAAGGACATGTTCTTGAATGGTAGCTCTTGTTTCTTCATGGAGCTTCTTCACGGCGGCGGTGCGCTTGTCGAAATCCATGTTGATCCGCTCATGAAGTGGGAGCGGGAGTATGTCGAGTGCCGTGAGCGGCTCAAACCCGTAGACGACCATGAAGGGACTCCTTGATGTAGTCGAGTGCTTGGCGCGGTTGTAGGCGAACTCCGCGTGTGGAAGGCATTCCTCCCATGACTTCAAGTTCTTCTTCACGAGGATGCGTAGGAGGGTGGAGAGGCTTCGATTGACCACTTCCGTTTGGCCGTCCGTTTGCGGGTGCGAGGATGATGAGAATAAGAGCTTCACTCCAAACTTTGCCATGAGCGACTTCCAAAGATAACTCATGAACTTGACGTCTCGATCCGACACAATGCTTTGCGGTATTCCATGTAGGCGAACAATTTCCCTGAAAAACAATGAAGCAATGTGTGAAGCATCGTCGCTCTTATGGCAAGGTATGAAATGAGCCATCTTAGAGAATCTATCCACTACCACGAATATAGAATCATGACCATGCTTAGTGCGAGGCAATCCTAGAAGAAAATCCATGCTAATATCGGTCCATGGTGCATGTGGAATAGGAAAAGGAGTGTAAAGGCCATAAGGGTTGGAGGTAGACTTAGCTTGTAAGCATGTGGTGCACTGGCGGCAAAGGCGTTCAACGTCGCGGTACATTCTTGGCCAATAGTAGTGGGTTGAGAGCATGGCATATGTCTTCTCTCGACCAAAGTGTCCCATAAGACCACCTCCATGTGACTCTTGCAAAAGCAATTTTCGAAGCGAAGACTCGGGAATGCAAATCTTGTTAGCTTTAAACAAGTAGCCATAATGCAAATAGAAATCATCCACTCCTTGTTCAACGGAGCACTTCTCAAAAATGGGAGCAAAGAAAGAATCGGAAGGATAGAGTTCTTTGATCTCTTCAAGTCCCAAAACATGAAAATCCAAACGAGTTAGCAAAAGGGTGTTTTTGCGGGAAAGAGCATCCGCCACAACATTGTCCTTGCCCTTCTTGTATTTGATCACATATGGGAAGGACTCAATGAACTCGACCCATTTTGCATGTCGTTTGTTCAAGTTGTGTTGGCTTTTCAAATATTTCAAGGACTCATGGTCGGAATGAATGATAAACTCTTTTGGCCAAAGATAGTGTTGCCAAACTTCAAGAACACGAACCAAAGCGTAGAGCTCCTTGTCATATATAGGATAGTTGAGGCGTGCGCCATCTAACTTCTCACTATAGTATGCCACGGGTTTGCCCTCTTGCATAAGAACACCACCAATACCAAGCCCACTTGCATCACACTCAATCTCAAAAGTTTTGGCAAAATTTGGAAGAACAAGAAGAGGAGCTTCGGTAAGGCGTTTCTTCAACTCATCAAAAGCATTTTGTTGGGCCTTGCCCCAAACAAACGGAACATTCTTCTTGGTAAGCTCATTCAAAGGGCAAGCAATGGTGCTAAAATCTTTCACAAAGCGGCGGTAAAACCCGGCAAGTCCATGGAAGCTTCGGACTTGACCAACATTTGTAGGGGTAGGCCAATTATGGATGGCCTCCACCTTGGAAGAATCAACTTCAATCCCATTAGCGGAAACCACAAAGCCAAGGAAAACCAATTTGTTTTGAGCAAAGGTGCACTTGGGGAGGTTAGCATAAAGCTTTTCATGACGCAAGATGCACAAGACTTCTCTCACATGTTGCACATGGTCCTCGAGGTTTTTGCTATAAATAAGAATATCATCGAAGTAGACAACCACGCTCTTGCCAATGAGAGGACGCAAGATGTGATTCATGAGGCGCATGAAAGTAGATGGAGCATTGGAAAGACCGAAAGGCATAACGAGCCATTCATAGAGACCGAGTTTGGTCTTGAATGCCGTTTTCCATTCATCACCAATGGCCATGCGGATTTGATGGTAACCACTACGCAAATCGACTTTAGAGAAAAATCGTGGCACCACTAAGTTCATCAAGCATGTCATCTAAACGCGGAATGGGATGGCAGTAATGGACGGTAATGGCATTGATGGGGCGACAATCCATACACATCCGTTGCGTCTCATCCGGTTTAGGCACAAGAATCACGGGAACCGCACAAGGGCTAAGGCTTTCGCGGACGTACCCTTTGGCGAGGAGATCTTGAATTTGGCGTTGGATCTCCTTGGTCTCTTCGGGGTTGGTGCGGTGGCGGCACGGTTTGGAAGCGGAGCGCCGGAGTATGAGGTCGATGCGGTGTTCTATGCCTCGGAGTGGTGGTAGTCCATGAGGGAGCTCGTCGGGAAGACGTCTTGAAATTCCTGCAAAAGAGACAACAAAGACGGAGGAATGTTGGTTAAGTCGTTAGTCGCCGACGAGGGTCCCTTGCATATGAGCACATAGTGCAATATGGTGGATGGGTTCTCTTGGAGCTCTCTCCACTCACTCTTGGTGGCTAGAAGGACACTCTTGGACTCACTCATGTATGGCTTGTGGCGCTCACTCTCTTTGTGGTGGGTCGCTCCCTCTCCTCTCATCGCACTATGGTGGGTGCGGAGTTGTGCCCTCGCTAAAGCCTTCGCATTATCCGCGATGATTTGGCTAGGAGTCATCGGGCGCAACTCGAACTTCTTGTCGTTGACCTTGAAGGTGTATGTGTTGGAGAGTCCATCATGTATAGCCTTCTTGTCATATTGCCAAGGGCGGCCAAGCAACATGTGGCACACCGTCATGGGTACCACGTCACACTCGATAGTGTCCTCATAAGGTCCAATCTTGAAAGTGACGGTGACGGTATGTTGTATCTTGACGTTGCCCTTGTCGCTCAACCATTGGATATGGTAAGGGTGAGGATGCTTGCGGAGAGTGAGGTTGAGCTTCTCACACAACTCGGTGCTCGCAAGGTTATGGCAACTTCCACCATCTATGATGACCTTGATCGACTTGCCACCAATTCCGGCACGGGTTTGGAAGATGTTACACCGTTGTTCTTCCATAGCATGAGGTTGTGTGGTTAGCACCCTTGTGACCACAAGTGAGGGACTTGGGTCATGCTCACATAAGAGAGGATCTTCTCCACATTCTTGCTCATAAGCTTCTTCACTTTCCACGGCGGCTTGCACAAGGGCTTCATATTCATCCTCATCAAGCGTCTCGATGTCACCATTCTCCATAGTGATCATAACCTTGGTGTTCTTGCACTCGAACGATTTGTGACCTTGGGTGCCACACTTGAAACAAGTGACACTAGAGGGTCCCGTGGATGCCTTAGAGGAGGCGGTGGAGGAGACCGTTTGCTTCATGCGACTTTGGATAGTCGGTTTCTTGGATGTTGTAGAGGACACGTTGGCCTTGGCACTTGTAGCATGAGGAGTTGATGTAGTAGGAGGAGTCGATGTAGCGAGCTTGGAGGAGAAATAGGTCTTGGCCTTGGAGTACTTGATGTCCTCAATCACTTGGCGCTCGGCCTTCGATGCTTGGTGGACCAACTCAACCATGTTGGAGTAGGGTTGGAACTCGACGATCCTCTTGATGGGATAAGTAAGGCCATTGAAGAAGCGAGCAATGGTTTGTTCCTCGGACTCTTGGATGTTGGCTCGCATCATAGTGAGCTCCATCTCCTTGTAGAACTCCTCAACGGTCTTGGTGCCTTGCTTCAACTTTTGGAGCTTGTTGAAGAGGTCGGTCATGTAGTGCGTGGGGACAAAGCGAGCATGCATCTCTTTCTTCATGTCTTCCCAAGTGTCAATAGGAGGTTCACCCTTCTCTTCTCGAAGAGTGAGGACTTGCTCCCACCAAGTGTTGGCGTAGTCCTCGAACTCAAGAGACGCCATAGCCACCTTCTTGGCACCGGAGTAGTTGTGGATGCGGAATATCTTGTCAACCTTGAGTGCCCATGAGAGGTATGCCTCGGCATCTTCTTCTCCCTTGAACTTTGGCATGGTGAACTTGAGTCTTCCAAACATGTTCTCTTCATCCTCCAAGGTTCTTCTACAAGGAGGGGCGACTTCATCTCTTGCGGCTTGAGGAGGAATAGGAGGTCTTCTACGGCAAACCATAGCATTGGGTTGGCGTTGAAGATGAACGCTTGCTTCACTTGGTTCACGGTGAGGATGTGGTTGAAGATCTTGTCGCGGTTGAGGGCGATGCTCAATGTTGGGTCTCTCATCTTGATCATGGTGCGGCTCTCCTCGTCCACGTTGGTCATGGCGAGGGTGGCGACGGAGATCTCACCGAGGTTGATCTTGAGAACCTTGGTCTTGGGGATGGCCATCACGCCCATGGTGGGCATGGCGATCCGCTTGGTGACGATCTTGTTGAAGGACTTGGTCTTGTGGAGGACGCTCATGTGGGCGAGCATGGCGATGGATTTCTCCGCGCCTAGAGTTGGAGCGAGAGTCTTCATGACGAGCTTGTGGGCGATGAGGTCGATGATGGTCTTCATGCCTTGAGGACGAGCTTGAGGACGAAAGGCCACCATGAGAGTAATAATCTTGTGGCGAGCTTGAGGACGATGAAGTAGAGCGGTGTCGACGATGACGACCCAAGTTGGTGATGGCGCGCTCGAGGCTATCCATGCGCCGCTCCATGTTGGCATCATTGGCCGCCATTTGGCCATTCAAGTTGTCCGTAGCTTCACGAAGAAGAGCCAAGTCTTGGTTCACGGCGGAGAAGTTGTGAGCCACCTCATCGTATTGCTCATCGATGCGCGTCTCGAAGAGGGTGAGTTGCTCCTTGAACTCTTGTCGTTGCGTCCATAGGTTGTGTTGAGTAGCCAACCTCTCGGTGTTGCGGAGGATCTCTTCATCCCTATTGGTATCTCCGTTCCTATCCATGATGGAAAGACAAGAACTATGTTGTGTATGTTAGTGGAAGGAGACTACCTCGCACTCTTACCAAGGTAAGATAGTATTGAGGCAATCCACCAAGCCGAAAGCAAGATCAAGTGTATCGGGAACACACGCAAAACCACACGCAAAAGCTAGCAAATATGGTGTTAGGTGAGTGTTGTGGAAAGCCAAATGACAAATCCAAGATCGAGTATGTTGTTAAAAGTGGGTGAGGTCCAAAAATCCAAATGTCAATGTGAAGATCACTATAAACACGGAAAAAGTTGTGGAACACACACACGAGATAAGCGGGGTTAGTGCAACCAAAAGTGAGCGGAAAAGTGTATGTATAAGTGCTCGGTGTCACACTAACACAAGGAGAGCCAAAGCTTCGGTTGCAAAGGAAGAGACAACAAGATTCACACGCGGCCTCTCTTCTCGTATCTCTCTTTGCTTAAAAGCTTTTTCTCTTTTGTATATGGTGGCACTTGCACTCGTTTGTATCTTTGGTGGCACGTGGACACTTTTGTATGTATGGGCGTATGGATGTATGGATGTATGGTGCTACTCGCACTCTTTTTGTGTTTTTGGGGCTTTTTCACGCACTATGTTAGCGTTAGCCTCGCTTTTGCTATCTTGCCACACGAGTGTTTGCTTGGATGCCTTACTCAACGCGACACACACACCTCACAATGCAGGGCCACGTGCAATGTCTCGCAACACTAGACAAGCAATGCTCGATGGGATAGATCGCAAAAGGAAGAGGGGTTACAGGGTGAAAGCTGCAAGTTATACCTGCGATGGTGGTGGTGGTGGTGGTGGAGATCGCCGGAAAACGAGGTCGAAGGGGGCGCGAAGAGGCGCCCGGTCTGGGGCCCGGTTGGACCGGATCCTGGACCGGCCTGCCCGGTTGCCGCCCGGTCGACCGGGTTCTGTGCTGGCTCGTCCGGTCTGTGGCCCGGTTGACCGGGTTCGAAACCGGGTTTCACGATTTGGAGCTTTCTCTCTCCTGTTCTTCCCCAAACCAAATCCAAATCGACCAAAACGAAGGGAAACGATGGAATCGAAGGCTCAAAGTTGGGGAAATAGTAGATCAAGCACAACAACACCAGATCCACAGACCAAAACCACTCAAAACGCAACCAAATCGCAGATCGGTCAAGAGGCAAATTAGGGCTATTTTTGGGGATTTTTGGGGAAAAATTTTAGAGACGAAATTGGATGGGTGGGGGGTCAAATCCGCGGAAACCAAAGGCTGCTGATACCATATGATGAGGTCTAAGACCCCGTGTGTGGCCCGATCACGCGGATTGACTTCGAAACCAAGGGGAGAGATGGGAGAACGCGAGGAACACGAAGAACACGACGAACACGAGGAACTCCGAGACTCACGCACGCACACCAACCCGATACACCCGATGCTTACCTCCGTGGCTCGATGGACCACGCCAATAGAATCTCCGAGGAAGAGGCACGCGGCAGAATTCCCGGAGAGAGATTGGGGTTGGAGAAGAAGAGCTTGATGAGGGAGAGAGAGTAACTTGTACTAGAATCTCACTCAAGAAGATCCAAATCAACAACCAAGGTGCCTTGATTACAGAGGGATGATAACCCTAGGGAGACTAAGCTCAAATGTAGGTTTGAGTCTAAATAGCTAATGAGGGGTCCCAGCTACTTATATAGGCACACATGGCCAGCAAGGGCGAACAGGTACGCAAAGGGATAAGTTAAGGCAGTTTGGTGGGGCGTTCCCGTCAGATCCGGTTTGGGTCCGGTCTGACCGGGCCAGTGACCGGGTTGTCCGGTCATGGATCCGGTTGACCGGGCGCAAACCGGACTTCTGCGAGGAATCCGGTCCTGGGTCCGGTCGTCGTCCGGTACGAGGGGGCTGGTCTGGTTTGCGCCCGATTGACCGGGCCTGTGACCGGGGCGTCCGGTTGCTGGTCCGGTCTGACCGGGCCCGTGACCGGCCAGCCTCCATCTCTTCCTTGGAGCGCTTCGAGCGACGTCGGCTTTGGCTTCAAGATCATCTCCATGTCCAGTGGCTTCCCTTCCTCTCTTGACCTTGGCGTCTCCTCCTCTCCGGGGTCTTGATGCGCCTTGTACCTAATGACACATAGCACGTCGGCATGAGGTAGCAATCCATCCAAAGGGGTACCAAGATCAAGGGTGGTGAGGAGCGAGTTCACCTCATCATGTAGAGCTTTGACTCGGGCTCGTGTCATCGGTCCACTTGGGGGACTTGTTGGTCTTGGTGTGGAGGTGACCGAAGTCCACCCCGCATCAGTCCCAATCTTGGTTCTCCATGTGCATATGTCCTAAAAATACCTAAAAGAATTAAAATGTACATTGGTGCACCCTCGCGCGGAGAAATCTAGGGGGGTAGACCCGCCGGGGCACACGTTCCGCTGTTTTGGGGGGAGGAAGGGGAGAACGACCGCCGGAACACAGGAACCCCACCAAATCTTGCATGTGGGCCTATGATATGTGTCAAAGTGTGATGCAAGGTGTAATTGTGCAAAAGTAGCTCCCCTAAACCCTAGACCCTAGCCCTAACCCTACGCCGAACCCTAACCAGTAGATCAGGCACACCCTCGATCGTGTGATAATGGCTCGAGCTACGGGTGTATGTGCCAAAGGGTCCCAATCTTGGTTCTCCATGTGTATATGTCCTATACAAACCTAAAACAATGAAAAGGTGATGAGGTCTAAGACCCCGTGTGTGGCCCGATCTTACGAATTGACCCGGAAACGAAAGGGGAAAAGAGGAAGAACACGAAGAACACGACGAACGCGATGAACACGATGATCACGGAGACACACGCACGCACACCAACCCGATACAACGATGCTTACCCTCGTGGCTCGATGGACCACGCCGAATAGAATCACCCACGGAAGAGACCGCGGTAGAATTCCGAGGTGAGAGAGACGGTGTTGGAGACGGAATCGGTGAGGGAGAGAGAGTGCACACACTAGAATCTCACTCACAAACTCAGTCAACAACAAGGGTGGCCTTGATTACAGAGGGATGATACCCTAGGGAGACATAGCTCAAATCCTATTCTAAGCCAAATCTTGTCTAACCCTAGCAAAGTGCAGGTACGGGAGCACATATAAGCTCACTTACAGGCAGGGGTAAAGTAGGGATTACAGCTGAATGATTTCGGAGCGTCCAGATGTGAAGGGATGGTTCAGATTCGAGGGAAAAGTGCACGAGCGGTACCTCGGGCGGAGGTACCGGCCGTGGTACCGGAAATACACCAAAATCTGGTCGAAACATCCAGTATGGTTGGGCGCCTGAGCGGTACCTCGGGCGGTACCACGGCCGGAGGTACCGCTCTTGCCTTCTTTTCCCGCGGGCGGCCAGAATGGGGCGGCCAGCACTGCCCGGTAGTACCGGCCATGCATGGCCGGTAGTACCGGCCTTGCTCCAACCCGCGCCTGGCCACCTCCATGGAGTAGTACCGGCCATGGGGGAGGGTGGAGGCTCCGGCCTATGCTCCCTGGAGGCTCCGGCCTTGAAGGTGGCCGGCCTGGCAGCCTGGAGGCTCCGGCCACACCTTGGTGGAGGCTCCGGCCTCCACTCTCTCTTCCTCTCTTCTCTTCTTCCTTCTTTCCTTCTTCTCCTCTTCTCATGTTCTTCTTCCTTTCTTCTTCTTCCTTGAACAATGGTGTAACCTCCTCCTCCTCATGTCCTTGATTAGACTTATACCTAATGACACATAAACTTGCATGAGGTAGTACACCATTCAAGTGGGTACCGAGATCGAGGGTAGAGAGGATAGAGTTCACCTTGTCGTGTATGGCTTCGGTTCGGGTTGTCGGTCCACTTGGGGAACACCTTGGCCATGGTGTAGCATCGACGATAGGCGGGGCTACATCATCTCCCCCCCCCCCCTTGGGGAAGAGTCGTCCTCGACTCTTGTTCTTTCTCACCGATGGTGTAGTCCATGACGACTCTCCCATGTTGTGGTAGAGGGATAAAGTCGCGGTCGAAGAAGAACTTGGGGAAAAACGAGTTGCAAATGGAAAGCTCGTGGATGCCAATTTCATGATCGGCGAACAAGAGGCTCTCAATCCAATACGAAGCATCGAGTCGTTTCTCCAAGAGGCATTTGGCAAAAATGGGAAACAAAAGTGTGTCGATGTATCCAAAATTTGGAAGGGCAAAAATTTGTGCATGTAAGAGTTGTAAGGTGTCAAAAATGTGTGGTGTAGCATTGTCCCAAACAAGTGGAACAAACAAAAGGCAAGTGTCGGCGGCAAAATTTGGGGCAAAATTGTTATGTGCAATGGCAAAGCGGTGGAAACTTCTAGCTTGGGAAAGTATGGTTGGCGTGAGCCTAGTATGGGTATCCTCAAGTGTCAAAGAATCCAATGCAAATGCCAAAGATGAAATGAAAAATCCAAAGAAGAGCAACTTTTTGTGAGACATGTGGCACAAGATGCATAAGGTGTCTCTCACATGTATGACATGGTCCTTGAGATTCTCGGAGTGTATGATGATAACATCAAGACATACAACAATTATTGTGCCAACAAGATGTTTCAAGATATGTTGCATAAGAGGCAAAAGATGTGACGAGGAATTGGACCAAACCGGAAACTCGACAAACCAAGTCGGAAACACATGAGGGTGAAGGCTTGTGGGAACATACCCTTTGGTGTGAATCCCGCGGGTTAGGTCCTTGATAGGGTAGCTCTCAATTGCGCGTTTCGTGAGCTCATGCTCCGTAGCGGTGGAAGTGGTCGTCCGTGTACCTACACATGGAATAAACAAGACAAAGAGCGTGTGTGCATGGTAGATGAACACATCATCCATCATGATGGTCCAAGTCTTGTGCACATCACCATTAGTGTCAATCAACATAGTATGGAATGCATGGCGATGGTGCAAATGGCAAGTAGGTGCATTCATGGCATGTGGTAACTCATGATCATCAAAAAGTGAGAAGGCTATGGGGGCCATCTCGTGGACAATGAAATAAGCATTCTTGCATACCAAGCATAAGAAAGAGCAATTGTTCACAATCTTGGATGCAAGGATCATGGAATGGTGTAAACATTTTGGGCAAAGCATGCGGAAACTAATGTTATCATTGTTGTCGACAACCCTATGTAAAGAGCAAGTGTTCATCAAGGGTGTCACAACACAAGCATGATCATTATGGCAAGCAAGCGGGGAAAAAGTGAAACTCTCGTAGCATGGCATGGTCATGGTATCACACGCAATCAATTCCTCATGGTCAACCATGTTATCAAGCAAAGCATCGCATGGGAATATGAAAGTAGCATGTGAAGTAGCAAATGGATCATCGAGATCATGCATGCACTCAAAATTCATCATGTCCACTAGTGGGATCATGGCATCATCAACACCTATGTTGTTACCTGATGAGGTCTAAGACCCCGTGTGTGGCCCGATCTCGCGGTTGACCCGAAATCCAAAGGGGAAGGAGAGGGAGAGCGCGAAGAACACGATGAACACGAAGAACACGAGGAACTCACGCACGCACACCTACCCGATACAACCGATTACTTACCCCCGTGGCTCGATGGACCACGCCGATAGAATCTCCTACGGAAGAGACCGCGGTAGAATTCCGAGGAGAGAGACCGGTGTTGGAGAAGGAGATCGGAGAGGGAGAGAGAGTGCTCGCACTAGAATCTCACTCACAGATCTAGATCAACAACAAGGGTTGCCTTGATTACAGAGGGATGAAACCCTAGGGAGACAAAGCTCATATCCATGTTTAAGCTATCATCTTGTCTAATCCTAAATGAGGTGGGGAGAGAGGTATATATAGGCCCAGATCCGTCCAGGGGTAAAAGGGGTATTACAATAAAGGAGTGGTGACCATAGATGATAAATAGACGGTTGGGATGGAGTTGACTTCGAGGGGGCCGGCAGTGCCGGCGTGTTTGGGGCGGCAGTGCCGGTGGGGCCGGCAGTGCCGGGGAAGATGGGGCGGCAGTGCCGGCCTGGTCTCCGTGGCGTCTTCAGCAGGTTGGGCCGGCAGTGCCGGCGTCGGGGCGGCAAAGGCCGGTGTGCCCACCTGAGCCGGCCAGGTGGGGGCGGCAGTGCCGGCCTTGTCGTGGCTGGCGGCTGGAGCCCCTTCTCCTTCTTCTGCTTCTTCTTCCTTCTTCCTTGCACCATGATGAATGGCTCCTCTTCCCTTCCCTCGCTTCCTTGCACCATGGGTGTTCCTCCTCTCCGGTCCTCGATGACTCTTGTACCTAATGACATATAACATGTCGACATGAGGTAGCATTCCATTCAAGGTATCTACGAGGTCGAGTATCGAGAGGAAGGAGTTCACCTTGTCGCGTGTAGCGTGGGTTAGGGTTGAAGGTCCACTTGGGGGACTCTTTGGCCATGGTGTAGCGTCGACGATAGGCGGGGCTGCACTTGAAGGTCTTGGTGTAGCGACGTCGGTGACCGGGGCTACATCATCTCCCCCCCCTTGGGGAAGAGTCGTCCTCGACTCTTGCTCTTTCTCACCGACGGTGTAGTCCATGACGACTCGCCCATGTTGTGGTAGAGGGATAAAGTCGCGGTCGAAGAAGAACTTGGGGAAAAACGAGTTGCAAATGGAAAGCTCGTGGATGCCAATTTCGTGATCGGCGCACAAGAGGCTCTCAATCCAATACGAAGCATCAAGTCGTTTCTCCAAGAGGCATTTGGCAAAAATGGGAAACCAAAGTGTGTCGATGTATCCAAAATTTGGAAGGGCAAAAATTTGTGCATGTAAGAGTTGTAATGTGTAAAAAATGTGTGGTGTAGCATTGTCCCAAACAAGTGGAACAAACAAAAGGCAAGTGTCGGCGGCAAAATTTGGGGCAAAATTGTTATGTGCAATGGCAAAGCG
Organism: Lolium perenne; assembly: GCF_019359855.2. Classification (NCBI taxonomy): domain Eukaryota; kingdom Viridiplantae; phylum Streptophyta; class Magnoliopsida; order Poales; family Poaceae; genus Lolium; species Lolium perenne. The sequence continues at coordinate 135,288,410 of NC_067245.2, forward strand.
ATGGAGACTTCGAACTTGGGAGAGTATGGTTGGCTTGAGCTGAGTATGGGTGTCCTCAAGTGTGAAAGAATCCATTGCAAATGCCAAAGATGAAATGAGAAATCCAAAGAAGAGCAACTTTTTGTGTGACATGTGGCACAAGATGCATAAGGTGTCTCTCACATGTATGACATGGTCCTTGAGATTCTCGGAGTGTATGATGATAACATCAAGGCATACAACAATCATTGTGCCAACAAGATGTTTCAAGATAAGTTGCATAAGAGGCAAAAGGGGCGACGAGGAGTTGGACCAAACCGGAAACTCGACAAGGCAAGTCGGAAACACATGAGGGCGAAGGCTTGTGGAAACATACCCTTTGGTGTGATCCCCGCGGGTTAGGTCCTTGTTGGGGTAGCTCTCAATTGCGCGTTTCGTGAGCTCATGCTCCGTAGCGGTGGAAGTTGTCATTCGGGTACCTATACACACAATAGATAGAACAAAGAGCGTGTGTGCATGGTAAAGGAACACATCATCCATCATGATGTTCCAAGACTTGTGCACATCACCATTAGTGTCAAGCAAGATAGTATGAAATGCATGGCGATAGTGCAAACAGCATGAAGGTGCATGCGTGGCATGTGGGAACTCATGATCATCAAAAGTGGAGAAGGCTATGGGGGCCATCTCATGGACAATGAAATAAGCATGTTTGCATACCAAGCATAATAAAGGGGAATTGTTCACTATCTTGGATGCAACGATCATGGAGTAGTGCAAACATTTTGGGCAAAGCATGCGGAAGCTAATAGCATCATTGTCATTATCATTGCAAGCAATACATGGTAAAGAGCAAGTGGTCGACATATTGCAAGCAATGGTGGAAAAATTGAAGCTCTCATAGCATGGCATGGTCATGGTATCACAAGAACTCACTTCCACATGATCAACAATGTTATCAAGCAAAGCATCACATGGGAAAGTGAAAGTAGCATGTGAAGTAGCAAATGGATCATCGAGATCATGCATGCACTCATAAGTCATCATGTCCACTAGTGGGATCATGGCATCATCAACACCTATGTTGTTACCTTTGTAGGCCGACTCATTTGAGGTAGGTGTTGTGGAAGTAGGAGGATCCATGTGGTCGACATGTCCATCTTGGAGCAAGCATGGTGAGATATCATCATCTTCATGCACCATGTACATCGTCTCCATGAGCGGGGACTCGTCCTCCGTGGAACCTAGTGCAACATAAGAAGACACAAACGAGGGAGAGGTTAAGGTGTTAGCAAATGTGATGTCCTCCATGGACCTACCATCTACCTCTCGCAACTCACGCGGTGTATCACTCATGTCCTCCAATTGGAAGCACTCAAACTCACATGTGGAGTAGTAGTCACTCAACTCACTATCACTCTCGCTCAAGTGGGCTAGGTGGCTCTCATGCTCACATGGGATTGGTACCAACTCATCAATCAAGCATGTAGGAGTAGGCTCGACTTTCTCATCTCCATGCGCCTCCTTGGTTGAAGGGAGAATCCCATGCTCAACCATCTCAACTCCATGCGCCTCCATAGGTGAAGGGAAGATCCCATGCTCACCATGCTCAACTCCATCGCCTCCCAAGTCGTCCTCAAGTGGTGGTGTCGTGGTGTAGTAGAGAGCTAGGCTCGGAGCCACATCATCCTTGAGTTGACCTTGTTGATCTTCATTTTGAAGTGTGGGCGCGATAGGCATCTTGGAGACTTGTGCATTTAGCTCGTCGAAGTAGAGCTTCTTGGCGCTTGGCGTTGTGCATTGCCATGCCACGTGACCCTTGGCCTTGCACACCTCACATAGGAGATTGGGACATTCCCGTGGAGGGTGGCCTTGTTGCTTGCACTTGTAGCATCGGAGTCCATAGGCATGTGACGAGGTAGTGGCCATTGTGGTGGTGGCACAAGAGGTGGAAGTCGCCTCATGAGGAAGGTATGTGCGATGAGCACTTGCCATCCTTGGAGTGGTATACACCCTATCATGGTGTTTGTCGCCTTCATGTCGAGGCTCTCGTCGTCGTGCTTCATCACCATGTCTTGATGAGTGTCGTCGAAGATCCTTGGGGGGTGTTGGTCGATGGCGATCATGAAGTGGCTTGTGGCGGTGAAGCTCGTGTGGTGACATATGTCGATGTAGACCATGAGGTGGTAGTGGTCGACGACTATCATGAGATGGTGTGAGTCGATGACGGTCCTTGCCATGCCTAGATGATGGCTCATGCGACTTGGCATGTTGCTTGCGGCGCCTTGTGGAGCTTGGAGAAGAGTGTCGATGACGATCATGTTGGGGACGCTCTTGATGCTCCATATGATGTACTTGAGGTCGACGATCTTGTGCATAAGCACTCTCATAGTGGCGCCTTGAGGAGCTCGAAGAAGTGTGTCGATGACGCTCATGATGGGGACGCTCTTGATGATCCATATGATGGTGCCATCGTGGAGGTCCTCTATCTTCATATGTAGCTCCATTGGCCAAGTAGGGGTACATGGAGGCACCGGTGTTGCTCATGGTGGGGTCGAGGTGAGGCTCCTCCATGGTGTCGATGTCGTACTCGTGGCGTTGCTCCACCATGTCGTCCATGTCGATGATGCTTGGGGAGCCATGGTCGTTGTCGAGCTCCTCGATGTCGGAGATGTCGGTGATGCTTGCGGAGCCATAGTCGGAGTAGAGCTCCACATGTTCCTCCACATCCGCGGTGCTTGAAGAGGAATCCTCCTCGAAGTGCTCCATGTACTCCTCCGTGTCGTCTCCGTCGCTATACATGTTAGCACGACAATATCTATATGGTGGATGTTAGTGGAAGAACACTACCTTGCAATCTTACCGTGGTGTGATAAGATCGGGGCGATCCAACAAGCCGAGGTCAAAATCAATTGTATCGGGCACTCACACAAAGACACACGCAAAAGCTAGCAAATATGGTGGTAGGTTAGGATGTGGATAGCAAACGAAAAGAACCAAAGAAAATGTCTATTGTCAAATGTGGGTAAGATCCAAAGTCAAATGTCAAAAGTGGTGATCTATGTCAAGGAAACACGGAAACACACACAAGGAAGAACAATGGGGTTAGCGCGACCAAGGAAGTGAGCAAGCGGTAAAGATGGTCCTAACGAAGACTATATGCTCGATGTCACGCCAACACAAGAGAGACCGTAGCTTGGTTGCACAAGAAAGAAGCAACAAGATTTGCACAAATGCCACTCTTCTCTTTTCTCTCTTAGTGCTCACAAGCTTTGCACTTCTTTGTATCGGTGGACACACACTCTTTTCCTATTTCTTTTTTTTTTTCTTTTTCTATGCAGCCTTTGGTTTCCGCGGATTTGACCCTCCACCCACCCAATTTCGTTTCTAGAAAATTTCCCAAAAAATAGCCCTAATTTGCCTTTGGTCGATCTGTGATTTTGTTGCGTTTTGAGTGGTTTTGATCCATGGATTTCGTGTTCCTATGGTAGATCTACATCTCCACCAAATTTCACTGTCAAATTCCTTCTATTCCTCCCAGAATCGACGTTTTTCCATCCGATTATCGCGTTTTGAGACGAACAGCTCGAGCTGTTCTTGCTCGGCCGGCACTGCCGGGCAAGACAGGCCGGCACTGCCGCTCAACCGGCACTGCCGGTGGGGCTTGGCCGGCACTGCCGCCAGCCATCGTCTTCCACCTCGGGCTCGTCCCAGGCCAACCTCCCACGCGCTCGCTTCTGCCCAACCAAGCCAGGCCAAGACCGCCGCCCGCCTTAGCCTCCCGCTCCACCACCACGCGCCGCTCGCTCCACCACCAAGCCACGCCTACCGAGCCTGTTCCCTGTCGCTCGCCCACCTTCCCCGCAGCACGCCCACGCGCCGCACCACCCTGCCAGGCCCAAGCCGCCGCTCAACTGCCCAGCCACCACGCGCATCGGCCGCGCCCCAGCAGCAAGCAGCAGCGCCCGCAGCAGTGCCCGCCCCAGCCGGCACGACCCAGCCAAGCAGCCGCGAGCAGCAAGCGCCGCCTGGCCTGCCCTCACCTTGCTCCGGCCCGCCCCCAGCATCCACTGCCGCTGCGTGTGCCCCTGCCGCCCAGGCCCCACGCCATCCGCTCTTGGCCAGCTAGAGCTAAAGCACCACCAGGCCTCACCACTGCCGCCCCGCGCCTCTGCATCACCGCGAGCAGCAACCACCGCCAAGCTTCGAAAATCGCCAACCGGCAGTGCCGCCAAGGACACCCCGGCAGTGCCGGCCTATGCACTCCGGCAGTGCCGCTCGTACCAACCCGGCAGTGCCGGCCCTGACTGTCCACGCTGATTCAGTTTCGCTCCATTCTGACTCCAATTTTTGCTCCAAATTTTGACAACTTTCCGGCGCCCGTTTGACCCCAAACTTTCCCAGTTAGCCCTTTTCATATTGACTCCATTTTTGACACCGTTTCCGAAATTTTCCGACTCCAAAATTTTGACACCTTCGATCGCTCGTCGTGACCCAAATTTTCGGGCATTGACTTATTTTGCTCGGTTTCCGTTTCGGAGTGCAAGGTTTGTCCAACAACCTTCCGCGTCTACATCAACACCGCGGCGACACCTTCGGCACCCCGGACTCCGGCGCAACTACGACACCACCGTCGCCATCATCGCAAGTGGTGTGTTCCGACACCGCCTAACATTTTCATCTAGGTATAACTTGCTCCTAACATTGTAGCCCCTCTTCCTTTTGCGATCTATCCTATCGAGCATTGCTTATCAAGTGTTGCGAGACATTGCACGTGGCCCCGATTGTGAGGTGTGTGTGTCGTGTGGAGTCAAGCTTCTAAGCAAACACTCGAGTGGCAAAATAGCAAAAGCGAGCTAACGCTAACATAGTGCGAGAAAAAGCCGCCAAAACACAAAAAGAGCAAAAGAGTGCAAGTGCCACCATACATATACAAAAGAGTGTCTAGTGCCACCAAATACAAAAGAGAAAAAAAAAAGCTTTTAAGCAAAAGAGAGAAAAGAGAAGAGAGGCCGCGTGTGAATCTTGTTGTCTCTCAAGTTGCAACCAAAGCTTTGATCTCTTCTTGTGTTAGTGTGACACCGAGCACCCTTGTTTAAGGGCTTCTTACACTTTTCCGCTCATTCCTTGGTCGCACTAACCCCGTTCATCTCGTGTGTGAGTTCCATATCTTTCGTGTTTCCGTGATCACCATTTGGACATTTGATTTTTGGAGCTTACCCACTCTTAACAACAAACTTGATTTCGGATTTTGACTTTTGGCTTTCCACCACACTCACCTACCACCATATTTGCTAGCTTTTGCGTGTGTCTTTGTGTGAGTGCCCGATACAATTGATCTTGACCTCGGCTTGTTGGATCGCCCCGATCTTATCACACCACGGTAAGATTGCGAGGTAGTGTTCTTCCACTAACATACACCATATACATACCATCGTGCTAACATGGATAGCGAAGATGAGGATACGGAGGAGTACACGGAGCACTCCGAGGAGGACACCTCCTCAAGCACCGCGGATGTGGAGGAACATGTGGAGCTCGACACCGACTATGGCTCCGCGAGCATCACCGACATGACCGACATCGAGGAGCTCTACACCGACTTTGGCTCCTCAAGCATGGACGACATGGTGGAGCACCACCTTGAGGACGACATCGACGAGCTCTACATCGACAATGGCTCGTCAAGCATGGATGACATGGTGGAGCAACGCCACGACTACGACATGGACGACATGGTGGAGCAACGCCACGAGTACGACATCGACGCCATGGCGGAGCCTCACCTACGCTCCATGATGAGCAAAGACGATGCTCCCACGTACACCTACTTGGCCAATGGAGCTACATATGAAGATAGAGGACCTCCACGATGGCACCATCATATGGATCATCAAGAGCGTCCCCATCAGGAGCGTCATCGACACTCTTCTCCAAGCTCCACAAGGCGCCACCATGAGAGTGCTTATGCACAAGATCATCGACATCAAGGACATCATATGGAGCTTCAAGAGCGTCCCCAACATGATCGTCATCGACACTCTTCTCCAAGCTCCACAAGGCGCCGCAAGCAACATGCTAAGTCGCACGAGCCATCATCTAGGCATGGCAAGGATCGTCATCGACATGCGTCACCACATGAGCTTCGCCGCCACAAGCCACTTCATGATCGCCATCGACCAACATCTTCCACGAGTCTTCGACGACACCACTCAAGCCATGGTGATGATGCACGAAGACGAGAGCCTCGACATGAAGGCGACAAACACCATGATAGGATGTCTACCACTCCAAGGATGGCAAGTGCACATCGCGCATACCTTCCTCATGAGGCGACTTCTACCTCTTGCGCCACCACCACAATGGCCCCTACCTCGTCACATGCCTATGGACTCCGATGCTACAAGTGCAAGCAACAAGGCCACCCTCCACGGGAATGTCCCAATCTCCTATGTGAGGTGTGCAAGGCCAAGGGTCACGTGGCATGGCAATGCACAACGCCAAGCGCCAAGAAGCTCTACTTCGACGAGCTCAATGCACAAGTCTCCAAGATGCCTATCGCGCCCACACTTCAAGATGAAGATCGCCAAGGTCAACTCAAGGTTGATGTGGATCCGAGCCTAGCCCTCTACTACACCACGACGCCACCGCTTGAGGATGACTTGGGAGGCGATGGAGTTGAGCATGGTGAGCATGGGATTCTCCCTTCACCTACGGAGGCGCATGGAGTTGAGATGGTTGAGCATGGGAATTTCCCTTCAACCAAGGAGGCGCATGGAGATGAGAAAGTCGAGCCTACTCCCATATGCTTGATTGATGAGTTGGTACCAATCCCATGTGAGCATGAGAGCCACCTAGCCCACTTGAGCGAGAGTGATAGTGAGTTGAGTGACTACTACTCCACATGTGAGTTTGAGTGCTTCCAATTGGAGGACATGAGTGATACACAAAGTGAGTTGAGAGAGGTAGATGATAGGTCCATGGAGGACATCACATTTGCTAACACCTTAACCTCTCCCTCTTTGGTGTCTCCTTATGTTGCACTAGGTTCCGAGGAGGACGAGTTCCCGATCATGGAGACGATGTACATGGTGCATGACGATGAAGATATCTCACCATGCTTGCTCCAAGATGCACAGGTCGACCACATGGATCCTCCTACTTCCACCACACCTACTTCAAATGAGTCGCCCGACAAAGGTAACAACATAGGTGTTGGTGATGCCATGATCCCACTAGTGGACATGATGACTTATGAATGCATGCATGATCTTGATGACACATTTGCTACATCATATGCTACTTTCATGTTCCCATGTGATACTTTGCTTGCCAACATTGTTGACCATGTGGAATTGAGTTCTTGTGATACCTTGAACATGCCATGCTATGAGAGCTTTAATTTCTCCACCATTGCTTGCAACATGTCGACCACTTGCTCTTTACCATGTATTGCTTGCAATGACAATGATAATGATGACATTAGCTTCCGCATGCTTTGCCCAAAATGCTTACACCATTCCATGATCCTTGCATCCGAGATTGTGAACAATTGCTCTTTCTTATGCTTGGTATGCAAGAATGCTTATTTCTTTGTCCACGAGATGGCCCCCATAGCCTTCTCACTTTTTGATGATCATGAGTTACCGCATGCCATGAATGCACCTTCTTGCCATATGCACCATCGCCATGCATTTCATTCTATTTTGCTTGACACTCATGGTGATGCGCACAAGTCTTGGACCATCATGATGGATGATGTGTTCCTCTACCATGCACATACGCTCTTTGTTTTGCTCATTCCATGTGTAGGTACCCGACCATCAACTTCCACCGCTACGGAGCATGAGCTCACGAAACGCGCAATTGAGAGCTACCCCAACACGGACGAGATAAATGATCCAACCCACGGGATTCACGCCAAAGGGTATGTTCCCAAACGCCTTCGCCCTCGTATGTTTCCGGCTTGTCTTGTCGAGCTTCCGGTTTGGACAAATGCCTCGTCACCTCTTTTGCTTCTTATGCAACATATCTTGACACATCTTGTTGGCACAATGGTTGTTGTATGTCTTGATGTTATCATCATACACTCCGAGAATCTCAAGGACCATGTCATACATGTGAGAGACACCTTATGCATCTTGTGCCACATGTCACACAAAAAGTTGATCTTCTTCGGATTTTTCATTTCATCTTTGGCATTTGCAATGGATTCTTTCACACTTGAGGAGGCTCATACTGGCTCACGCCAACCATACTCTCCCAAGCTCGAAGTCTCCATCGTTTTGCCATTGCACATAACAATTTTGCCCCAAGTTTTGCCGCCGATACTTGCCTTTTGCTTGTTCCATTTGCTTGGGACAAGACCACATCACACTTTCTTCACACCATACAACTCTTACATGCACAAATTTTTGCCATACCACATTTTGGATACATTGACACTCTTTTGATTCCCATTTTTGCCAAACGCCTCTTGGAGAAACGACTTGATACTTCGTATTTGATTGAGAGCCTCTTGTTCGCCGATCACAAAATTGGCATCCACAAGCTTTCCATTTGCAAGTTGTTTTTCCCCAAGCTCTTCTTCGACCGCGACTTTATCCCTCTACCACAACATGGGACAACCATCATGGACTACACCGTTGGTGAGGAGAAACAAGAGTCGAGGACGACTCTTTCCCAAGGGGGAGATGATGTAGCCCCGGTCACCGACGTCGCTACCTCAAGACCGTCAAGTGTAGCCCCACCTATCGTCGACGCTACACCATGGCCAAGGAGTCCCCCAAGTGGACCAACAACACAAACCCACGCCATATATGGCAAGGTGAACTCCTTCCTCTCTATGGGCGACCTCGACATAACCTTGGACGGATTGCTACCTCATGCCTATGCCTATATGTCGTTAGGTACCAATCTCGTCAAGGAACCGAAGGGAGCGTCAAGGAGCCGAGGAGAGGGAAGCCACATGGTTCATGGAAGAAGAAGGGAGGACCGAAGAAGAAGAATCGAAGAAGGAGAAGGGCTCCACCGCCACCACGACAAGGCCGGCACTGCCGCCCCCACTTGGCCGGCAGACTGCCGGTGGCGCACTCCCAAGCTGCCGGCCGCCCACCTTCCCGACCGCGGCCCCACCGGCTGCTTGCCGCCCCGAGCACGCCGCACTGCCCCCTCGAAGTCAACTTCATCCCAACCGTCTATTTATCATCTATGGTCACCAATACTTTGTTGTAATGCCCCTTTTACCCCTGGACGGATCTGGGCCTATATATACCTCTTCCCCCACCCCTTAGCTCTTTAGACAAGATGATAGCTTAAACATGGATATGAGCTTTGTCTCCCTAGGGTTTCATCCCTCTGTAATCAAGGCAACCCTTGTTGTTGATCTAGATCTGTGAGTGAGATTCTAGTGCGAGCACTCTCTCTCTCTCTCCGATCTCCTTCTCCAACACCGGTCTCTCTCCTCGGAATTCTACCGCGGTCTCTTCCGTAGGAGATTCTATCGGCGTGGTCCATCGAGCCACGGGGGTAAGTAATCGGTTGTATCGGGTAGGTGTGCGTGCGTGAGTTCCTCGTGTTCTTCGTGTTCATCGTGTTCTTCGCGCTCTCCCTCTCCTTCCCCTTTGGATTTCGGGTCAACCGCCGTGTGTGGCCCGATCTTGCGGTTGACCCGAAATCCAAAGGGGAAAAGGTGGGAGGGAGCAAGTTATACCTAGATGACAATGTTAGGCGGTGTCGGAACACACAACTTGCGGTTATGGCGACGATGGTGTCGTAGTTGCGCCGGAGTCCGGGGTGCCGAAGGTGTCGCCGCGGTGTGGATGTAGGCGCGGAAGCTTGATAGACAAACCTTGCACTCCGAAACGGAAACCGAGCAAAAAAAGTCAATGGCCGAAAATTTGGGTCACGACGAGCGATCGAAGGTGTCAAAATTTCGGAGTCCAAAAATTTGGGAAATGGTGTCAAAATTAGAGTCAATATGAAAAGGGCTAACTGGGAAAGTTTGGAGTCAAACGGACGCCGGAAAGTTGTCAAAATTTGGGGCAAAAAGTGGAGTTAGAACTGAACGAAACTGAAACAGCCTAGACGATCGGGCCGGCAGTGCCGCTGTGATGTGGCCGGCAGTGCCGGGGTGTGTTCGGCGGTAGTGCCGGTCTGCGGCTCACGGCAGTGCCGGGGTGGTGCTTGCGCGCGATGCAGGGCCCTGGTGGAGCGGCAGCTTTGTGGCGGGCGGCTTTGCGCGCGTGGGGTGGGCGCGTGGTGGCGCTGCGACCGGGCCGAGCTGGTGCAGCTTGGGGCGTGGCAGCCTGGTGGTGTGGCGGTCGGGCGGGCGGGGCCAGCGCGGAGCGGCTTGGCCGGTTGCTTCGAGGCGCGCGGCGTCTGGCGTGGAGCCTGGGCGCGTGGGGCGGAGTGGTTGGAGGCGGCGGCCTTGGGCGATTGGAGCAAGGGCGGAACGGCTGCTGTGCGCGAGCGAGGTGAGCGGAGGAAGGAGGAGGCCAGCGGCGGCAGTGCCGGGCAGGTCGGGCCGGCAGTGCCGGTGGGCCGGCAGTGCCGGTGAAACGAGGCCGGGCAGGCTTGGCCGAGCACGAACAGACGAATCGGACGAACACGGGGGCGGAAAATTGAGCAGAAAATCGTCGATTCGCGGAGAAATAGAAGGAGTTTGACAGTGAAATTTGGTGGAGATGTAGATCTACCATAGGGACATCAAATCCATGGATCAAAACCACTCAAAACGCAACAAAATCACAGATCGACCAAATTAGGGCTATTTTTTGGGAAATTTTCTAGAAACGAAATTGGGTGGGTGGAGGGTCAAATCCGCGGAAACCAAAGGCTTCTGATACCATATGATGAGGTCTAAGACCCCGTGTGTGGCCCGATCTCGCGGTTGACCCGAAATCCAAAGGGGAAGGAGGGAGAGCGCGAAGAACACGATGAACACGAAGAACACGAGGAACTCACGCACGCACACCTACCCGATACAACCGATTACTTACCCCCGTGGCTCGATGGACCACGCCGATAGAATCTCCTACGGAAGAGACCGCGGTAGAATTCCGAGGAGAGAGACCGGTGTTGGAGAAGGAGATCGGAGAGGGAGAGAGAGTGCTCGCACTAGAATCTCACTCACAGATCTAGATCAACAACAAGGGTTGCCTTGATTACAGAGGGATGAAACCCTAGGGAGACAAAGCTCATATCCATGTTTAAGCTATCATCTTGTCTAATCCTAAATGAGGTGGGGAGAGAGGTATATATAGGCCCAGATCCGTCCAGGGGTAAAAGGGGTATTACAATAAAGGAGTGGTGACCATAGATGATAAATAGACGGTTGGGATGGAGTTGACTTCGAGGGGCCGGCGATGCGGCGTGTTTGGCGCGATGCGATGGGGCAGCGATAGGAAGATGGGGCGGCAGTGCCGGGCTGGTCTCCGTGGCGTCTTCAGCAGGTTGGGCAGCGATCTGCCGGCGTCAGAAAGCGATGCGGGTGTGCCCACCGGCGATGCCGGCCGTGGGAAGCGGCAGTCTGCGGCCTTGTCGTGGCTGGCGGCTGGAGCCCCTTCTCCTTCTTCTGCTTCTTCTTCCTTCTTCCTTGCACCATGATGAATGGCTCCTCTTCCCTTCCCTCGCTTCCTTGCACCATGGGTGTTCCTCCTCTCCGGTCCTCGATGACTCTTGTACCTAATGACATATAACATGTCGACATGAGGTAGCATTCCATTCAAGGTATCTACGAGGTCGAGTATCGAGAGGAAGGAGTTCACCTTGTCGCGTGTAGCGTGGGTTAGGGTTGAAGGTCCACTTGGGGGACTCTTTGGCCATGGTGTAGCGTCGACGATAGGCGGGGCTGCACTTGAAGGTCTTGGTGTAGCGACGTCGGTGACCGGGGCTACATCATTACCTTTGTAGGCCGACTCATTTGAGGTAGGTGTTGTGGAAGTAGGAGGATCCATGTGGTCGACATGTCCGTATTGAAGAAAGCATGGTGAGATACCATCATCTTCATGCACCATGTACATCGTCTCCATGAGCGGGAACTCGTCCTCCGTGGAACCTAGTGCAACATAAGAAGACACAAACGAGGGAGAGGTTAATGTGTTAGCAAATGCGATGTCCTCCATGGACCTATCATCTACCTCTCTCAACTCACTTAGTGTATCACTCATGTCCTCCAAACGGAAGCACTCAAACTCACATATGGGGTGGAAGTCACTCAACTCACTATCACTCTCACTCAAGTGGGCTAAGTGGCTCTCATTCTCACATGGGATTGGTACCAACTCATCAATGAAGCATAGGGGAGTAGGCTCGACTTTCTCATCTCCATGCGCCTCCTTGGTTGAAGGGAAATTCCCATGCTCAACCATCTCAACTCCATCGCCTCCCAAGTCGTCCTCTATCGGTGGCGCCGTAGTGTTGTGGAGAGCTAGGCTCGGATCCACATTATCCTTGCGATGGCCTTGGAGGTCTTCATTTTGAAGTGTGGGCGCCGTAGGCTTCTTGGTGGCTTGGCCTTGTAGCTCGCCGAAGTAGAGCGTCTTGGCGCTTGGCTTTGTGCATTGCCATGCCTCGTGACCCTTGGCCTTGCATACCTCACATAGGAGATTGGGACATTCCCATGGGCGGTGGCCTTGTTGCTTGCACTTGTAGCATCGGAGTCCGTAGGCATGTGATGATCTAGGGGCCATTGTGGTGGTGGCGCAAAAGGTGGAAGCGGCCATATGAGGCTCTCGTCGTCGTGCTTCATCACCATGTCTTGATGAGTGTCGTCGAAGATCCTTGGGGGATGTTGGTCGATGGCGATCATGAAGTGGCTTGTGGCGGAGAAGCCCATGTGGTGACGTATGTCGATGTAGACCATGAGGTGGGAGTGGTCGACGACTATCATGAGATGGTGTGAGGCGATGACGGTCCTTGCCATGCCTAGATGATGGCTCATGCGACTTGGCATGTTGCTTGCGGCGCCTTGTGGAGCTTGGAGAAGAGTGTCGGTGACGAGCATGTTGAAGACGCTCTTGATGCTCCATATGGTGTACTTGATGTCGACGATCTTGTGCATAAGCACTCTCATGGTGGCGCCTTGTGGAGCTTGGAGAAGTGTGTCGATGACGCTCGTGATGGGGACGCTCTTGATGACCCATATGATGGTGCCATTGTGGATGTCCTCCATCTTCATATGTAGCTCCATTGGCGAAGTAGGGGTATGTGGGAGCACCGGCGTTGTTCATGGTGAAGTCGAGGTGAGGCTCCGCCATGGTGTCGATGTCGTAAGCGTGGCGTTGCTCCACCATGTCGTCGATGCTTGGTGAGCCATTGTCGATGTAGAGCTCATCGAAGTCGTTCTCAAGGTGGCGCTCCACCATGTCATCCATGCTTGAGGAGCCATTGTCGATGTAGAGCTCCTCGATGTCGGTCATGTCGGTGATGCTCGCGGAGCCATAGTCGGTGTCGAGCTCCACATGTTCTTCCACATCCGCGGTGCTTGAAGAGGTGTCCACCTCGAAGTGCTCCGTGTACTCCTCCGTATCTTCTTCTTCGCTATCCATGTTAGCACGACAAGATCTATATGGTGGGTGTTAGTGGAAGAACACTACCTCGCAACCTTACCGTGGTATGATAAGATCGGGGTGATCCAACAAAACCGAGAGTTAGAACAATTGTATCGGGTACTCACGCAAAAACACACGCAAAAGCTAGCAAATATGGTGTTAGGTGAGTATGGTGGAAAGCCAAAAGACGAAATCCGAAATCAAGTATGTTGTTAAAAGTGGGTGAGGTCCAAAAATCCAAATGTCAATGTGAAGATCACTATAAACACGGAAAAGATATGGAACGCACACACGAGATAAACGGGGTTAGTGCGACCAAGGAATGAGCGGAAAAGTTTAAGAAGCCCTTAAGCAAGGGTGCTCGGTGTCACACTAACACAAGAAGAGATCAAAGCTTTGGTTGCAAATGAAGAGACAACAAGATTCACACGCGGCCTCTCTTCTCTTATCTCTCTTTTGCTTAAAAGCTTTTTCTCTTTTGTATATGGTGGCACTTGCACTCGTTTGTATCTTTGGTGGCACTTGCACACTTTTGTATGTATGGGTATATGGATGTATGGATGTATGGATGTATGGTGCTACTCGCACTCTTTTTGTGTTTTTGGGGCTTTTTCACGCACTATGTTAGCGTTAGCCTCGCTTTTGCTATCTTGCCACACGAGTGTTTGCTTGGATGCTTTACTCAACACGACACACACACCTCACAATGCGGGGCCACGTGCAATGTCTCGCAACACTCAATAAGCAATGCTCAATAGGATAGATCGCAAAAGAAGAGGGGTTACAAGGTGGGGAGCAAGTTATACCTAGATGAAAATGTTAGGCGGTGTCGGAACACACAACTTGCGATGACGGCGGTGGTGTCAAGAGTACGTTTGCAAGTTCGGGGTGCCGAGGATGTCGTCGCTTGCTTTGTAGCTGCGGGTTAGTTTCACAAACAAGGCACTCAAACCGGAACAAGCAAACACAAGTTAGCGGAAGAAAAGGGTCAAAGTAGCTTGGCGTCGATGTCGGTGGTATGCCGGTGGTGATATCGGTGAGCTTGCGGTGGCGGCGGTGGTGGTGGTGGTGCCTCGACGGTGCTTACCGATGGTTTGGGAGGGGTGGCGGTGTTTGCCGGTGATGAAGGGGGGTGGCGGTGCTTGCCGGTGGTATGCCGATGGCGGTATTGGTGAGCTCGCGGTGGCGGCGGTGGTGGTGGTTTGCCGCGGCGGTGTTTCCCGATGGTTTGGGGGGGTGGCGGTGTTTGCCGGTGATTAAGGGGGGTGGCGGTGTTTGCCGATGATGAAGGGGGGTGGCGGTGCTTGCCGGCTGCGGAGAGGAGTGGTCGTGGTCGGCGGTGGTGGGGTAGAGATGGTGGTGGTGGTCGGCCTTGGGGGAGAAGGGGCGGTAGTGGAGGGTGGAGCCTCCACCCGGAGGTACCGCTCGTGCACGGGTGGAGGCTCCACCCGGAGGTACCGCTCGTGAGAGCTGCTCCTTCTTCCTCACGTGCACACACACACTTTCTCTCTCCTATTCTTCCCCAAATCCAAACCAAATTGATCCAAACTCGAAAATTGATGGAATTGGAGGCTAAAAAGTGGGGGAAATAGTAGATCAACACTAGAGACACCAAATCAATGGACCAAAACCACTCAAAACGCAACAAAATCGCAGATCCATCAAAAGGCAAATTAGGGCTATTTTTGGGGATTTTTTGGGAAATTTTTCAGAGATGAAATTGGGTGGGTGGGGGGTCAAATTCGCGGAAACCAAAGGCTGCTGATACCATATGATGAGGTCTAAGACCCCGTGTGTGGCCCGATCTTGCGAATTGACCCGGAAACGAAAGGGGAAAAGAGGAAGAACACGAAGAACACGACGAACGCGATGAACACGATGATCACGGAGACACACGCACGCACACCAACCCGATACAACGATGCTTACCCTCGTGGCTCGATGGACCACGCCGAATAGAATCACCCACGGAAGAGACCGCGGTAGAATTCCGAGGTGAGAGAGACGGTGTTGGAGACGGAATCGGTGAGGGAGAGAGAGTGCACACACTAGAATCTCACTCACAAACTCAATCAACAACAAGGGTGGCCTTGATTACAGAGGGATGATACCCTAGGGAGACATAGCTCAAATCCTATTCTAAGCCAAATCTTGTCTAACCCTAGCAAAGTGCAGGTACGGGAGCACATATAGGCTCACTTACAGGCAGGGGTAAAGTAGGGATTACAGCTGAATGATTTCGGAGCGTCCAGATGTGAAGGGATGGTTCAGATTCGAGGGAAAAGTGCACGAGCGGTACCTCGGGCGGAGGTACCGGCCGTGGTACCGGAAATACACCAAAATCTGGTCGAAACATCCAGTATGGTTGGGCGCATGAGTGGTACCTCGGGCGGTACCACGGCCGGAGGTACCGCTCTTGCCTTCTTTTCCCGCGGGCGGCCAGAATGGGGCGGCCAGCACTGCCCGGTAGTACCGGCCATGCATGGCCGGTAGTACCGGCCTTGCTCCAACCCGCGCCTGGCCACCTCCATGGAGTGGTACCGGCCATGGGGGAGGGTGGAGGCTCCGGCCTATGCTCCCTGGAGGCTCCGGCCTTGAAGGTGGCCGGCCTGGCAGCCTGGAGGCTCCGGCCACACCTTGGTGGAGGCTCCGGCCTCCACTCTCTCTTCCTCTCTTCTCTTCTTCCTTCTTTCCTTCTTCTCCTCTTCTCATGTTCTTCTTCCTTTCTTCTTCTTCCTTGAACAATGGTGTAACCTCCTCCTCCTCATGTCCTTGATTAGACTTATACCTAATGACACATAAACTTGCATGAGGTAGTACACCATTCAAGTGGGTACCGAGATCGAGGGTAGAGAGGATAGAGTTCACCTTGTCGTGTATGGCTTCGGTTCGGGTTTTCGGTCCACTTGGGGAACACCTTGGCCATGGTGTAGCATCGACGATAGGCGGGGCTACATCAAAAGGTACATTGGTGCACCCTCGCGCGGAGAAATCTAGGGGGTAGACCCGCCGGGGCACACGTTCCGCTGTTTTGGGGGGAGGAGGGGGAGAACGGCCGCCGGAACACCGGAACCCCACCAAATCTTGCATGTGGGCCTATGCTATGTGTCAAAGTGTGGTGCAAGGTGTAATGGTGCAAAAGTAGCTCCCCTAAACCCTAGACCCTACCCCTAACCCTACGCCGAACCCTAACCAGTAGATCAGGCACACCCTCGATCGTGTGATAATGGCTCGAGCTGCGGATGTATGTGCCAAAGGGTCCCAATCTTGGTTCTCCATGTGTATATGTCCTAAACAAACCTAAAAGAATGAAAATGTACATTGGTGCACCCTCGCGCGGAGAAATCTAGGGGGTAGACCCGCCGGGCACACGTTCCGCTGTTTTGGGGGAGGAGGGGGAGAACGACCGCCGGAACACCGGAACCCCACCAAATATTTCATGTGGTCCTATGATATGTTTCAAAGTGTGATGCAAGGTGTAATTGTGCAAAAGTAGCTCCCCTAAACCCTAGACCCTAGCCCTAACCCTACGCCGAACCCAAACCAGTAGATCAGGCACACCCTCGATCGTGTGATAATGGCTCGAGCTGCGGGTGTATGTGCCAAATGGTCCCAATCTTGGTTCTCCATGTGTATATGTCCTAAAGAAACCTAAAAGAATGAAAATGCACATTGGTGCACCCTCGCGCGGAGAAATCTAGAGGGATAGACCCGCCGGGGCACACGTTCCGCTGTTTTGGGGGGAGGAGGGGGAGAACGACCGCCGGAACACCGGAACCCCACCAAATCTTGCATGTGGGCCTATGGTATGTGTCAAAGTGTGGTGCAAGGTGTAATTGTGCAAAAGTAGCTCCCCTAAACCCTAGACCCTAGCCCTAACCTACGCCGAACCCTAACCAGTAGATCAGGCACACCCTCGATCGTGTGATAATGGCTCGAGCTGCGGGTGTATGTGCCAAAGGGTCCCAATCTTGGTTATCCTTGTGTATATGTCGAAAAAAAACCTAAAAGAATGAAAATGCACACTGGTGCACCCTCGCGCGGAGAAATCTAGGGGGTAGACCCGCTGGGGCACACGTTCCGGTGTTTTGGGGGGGAGGAGGGGGAGAACGACCGCCAGAACACCGGAACCCCACCAAATCTTGCATGTGGGCCTATGCTATGTGTCAAAGTGTGGTGCAAGGTTTAATTGTGCAAAAGTAGCTCCCCTAAACCCTAGACCTAGCCCTAACCCTACGCCGAACCCTAACCAGTAGATCAGGCACACCCTCGATCGTGTGATAATGGCTCGAGCTGCGGGTGTATGTGCCAAAGGGTCCCAATCTTGGTTCTCCATGTGTATATGTCCTAAACAAACCTAAAAGAATGAAAATGTACATTGGTGCACCCTCGTGCGGACAAATCTAGGGGTAGACCCGCCGGGGCACACGTTCCGCTGTTTTGGGGGGAGGAGGGGGAGAACGACCGCCGGAACACCGGAACCCCACCAAATCTTGCATGTGGGCCTATGCTATGTGTCAAAGTGTGGTGCAAGGTGTAATTGTGCAAAAGTAGCTCCCCTAAACCCTAGACCCTAGCCCTAACCCGGCCTACGCCGAACCCTAACCAGTAGATCTGGCACACCCTCGCGATCGTGTGATAATGGCTCGAGCTACGGGTGTATGTGCCAACGGGTCCCAATATTGGTTCTCCATGTGTATATGTCCTAAACAAACCTAAAAGAATGAAAATGCACATTGGTGCACCCTCGCGCGGAGAAATCTAGGGGGTAGACCCGCCGGGGCACACGTTCCGCTGTTTTGGGGGGAGGAGGGGGAGAACGACCGCCGGAACACCGGAACCCCACCAAATCATGCATGTGGGCCTATGATATGTGTCAAAGTGTGATGCAAGGTGTAATTGTGCAAAAGTTGCTCCCCTAAAGCCTAGACCCTAGCCCTAACCCTACGCCGAACCCTAACCAGTAGATCAGGCACACCCTCGATCGTGTGATAATGGCTCGAGCTGCGGGTGTATGTGCCAAAGGGTCCCAATCTTGGTTCTCCATGTGTATATGTCCTATACAAACCTAAAACAATGAAAAGGTACATTGGTGCACCCTCGCGCGGAGAAATCTAGGGGGTAGACTCGCCGGGGCACACGTTCCGCTGTTTTGGGGGGAGGAGGGGGAGAACGACCGCCGGAACACCGGAACCCCACCAAATCTTGCATGTGGGCCTATGCTATGTGTCAAAGTGTGGTGCAAGGTGTAATTGTGCAAAAGTAGCTCCCCTAAACCCTAGACCCTAGCCCTAACCCGGCCTACGCCGAACCCTAACCAGTAGATCAGGGACACCCTCGCGATCGTGTGATAATGGCTCGAGCTGCGGGTGTATGTGCCAACGGGTCCCAATATTGGTTCTCCATGTGTATATGTCCTAAACAAACCTAAAAAAATGAAAATGTACATTGGTGCACCCTCGCGCGGAGAAATCTAGGGGGTAGACCCGCCGGGGCACACGTACGCAGGTTTTGGGGGGAGGAGGGGGAGAACGACAGCCGGAACACCGGAACCCCACCAAATCTTGCATGTGTGCCTATGCTATGTGTCAAAGTGTGGTGCAAGGTGTAATGGTGCAAGAGTAGCTCCCCTAAACCCTAGACCCTACCCCTAACCCTACGCCGAACCCTAACCAGTAGATCAGGCACACCCTCGATCGTGTGATAATGGCTCGAGCTGCGGGTGTATGTGCCAAAGGGTCCCAATCTTGGTTCTCCATGTGTATATGTCCTAAAAATACCTAAAAGAATTAAAATGTACATTGGTGCACCCTCGCACGGAGAAATCTAGGGGGTAGACCCGCCGGGGCACACGTTCCGCTGTTTTGGGGGGAGGAGGGGGAGAACGACCGCGGGAACACCGGAACCCCACCAAATCTTGCATGTGGGCCTACGATATGTGTCAAAGTGTGATGCAAGGTGTAATTGTGCAAAAGTAGCTCCCCTAAAGCCTAGACCCTAGCCCTAACCCTACGCCGAACCCTAACCAGTAGATCAGGCACACCCTCGATCGTGTGATAATGGCTCGAGCTGCGGGTGTATGTGCCAAAGGGTCCCAATCTTGGTTCTCCATGTGTATATGTCCTATACAAACCTAAAACAATGAAAAGGTACATTGGTGCACCCTCGCGCGGAGAAATCTAGGGGGTAGACCCGCCGGGGCACACGTTCCGCTGTTTTGGGGGGAGGAGGGGGAGAACGACCGCCGGAACACCGGAACCCCACCAAATCTTGCATGTGGGCCTATGCTATGTGTCAAAGTGTGGTGCAAGGTGTAATTGTGCAAAAGTAGCTCCCCTAAACCCTAGACCCTAGCCCTAACCCGGCCTACGCCGAACCCTAACCAGTAGATCAGGGACACCCTCGCGATCGTGTGATAATGGCTCGAGCTGCGGGTGTATGGGCCAACGGGTCCCAATATTGGTTCTCCATGTGTATATGTCCTAAACAAACCTAAAAAAATGAAATGTACATTGGTGCACCCTCGCGCGGAGAAATCTAGGGGGGTAGACCCGCCGGGGCACACGTTCCGCTGTTTTGGGGGGAGGAGGGGGAGAACGACCGCCGGAACACCGGAACCCCACCAAATCTTGCATGTGGGCCTATGCTATGTGTCAAAGTGTGGTGCAAGGTGTAATTGTGCAAAAGTAGCTCCCCTAAACCCTAGACCCTAGCCCTAACCCGGCCTACGCCGAACCCTAACCAGTAGATCAGGGACACCCTCGCGATCGTGTGATAATGGCTCGAGCTGCGGGTGTATGTGCCAACGGGTCCCAATATTGGTTCTCCATGTGTATATGTCCTAAACAAACCTAAAAAAATGAAAATGTACATTGGTGCACCCTCGCGCGGAGAAATCTAGGGGGGTAGACCCGCCGGGACACACGTTCATTGTTTTGGGGGAGGAGGGGGAGAACGACAGCCGGAACACCGGAACCCCACCAAATCTTGCATGTGTGCCTATGCTATGTGTCAAAGTGTGGTGCAAGGTGTAATGGTGCAAGAGTAGCTCCCCTAAACCCTAGACCCTACCCCTAACCCTACGCCGAACCCTAACCAGTAGATCAGGCACACCCTCGATCGTGTGATAATGGCTCGAGCTGCGGGTGTATGTGCCAAAGGGTCCCAATCTTGGTTCTCCATGTGTATATGTCCTAAAAATACCTAAAAGAATGAAAATGTACATTGGTGCACCCTCGCACGGAGAAATCTAGGGGGTAGACCCGCCGGGGCACACGTTCATTGTTTGGGGGGAGGAGGGGGAGAACGACCGCGGGAACACCGGAACCCCACCAAATCTTGCATGTGGGCCTACGATATGTGTCAAAGTGTGATGCAAGGTGTAATTGTGCAAAAGTAGCTCCCCTAAAGCCTAGACCCTAGCCCTAACCCTACGCCGAACCCTAACCAGTAGATCAGGCACACCCTCGATCGTGTGATAATGGCTCGAGCTGCGGGTGTATGTGCCAAAGGGTCCCAATCTTGGTTCTCCATGTGTATATGTCCTATACAAACCTAAAAGAATGAAAATGCACATTGGTGCACCCTCGCGCGGAGAAATCTAGGGGGTAGACCCGCCGGGGCACACGTTCCGCTGTTTTGGGGGGAGGAGGGGGAGAACGACCGCCGGAACACCGGAACCCCACCAAATCTTGCATGTGGGCCTATGCTATGTGTCAAAGTGTGGTGCAAGGTGTAATTGTGCAAAAGTAGCTCCCCTAAACCCTAGACCCTAGCCCTAACCCGGCCTACGCCGAACCCTAACCAGTAGATCAGGGACACCCTCGCGATCGTGTGATAATGGCTCGAGCTGCGGGTGTATGGGCCAACGGGTCCCAATATTGGTTCTCCATGTGTATATGTCCTAAACAAACCTAAAAAAATGAAATGTACATTGGTGCACCCTCGCGCGGAGAAATCTAGGGGGGTAGACCCGCCGGGGCACACGTTCCGCTGTTTTGGGGGGAGGAGGGGGAGAACGACCGCCGGAACACCGGAACCCCACCAAATCTTGCATGTGTTCCTATGCTATGTGTCAAAGTGTGGTGCAAGGTGTAATGGTGCAAGAGTAGCTCCCCTAAACCCTAGACCCTACCCCTAACCCTACGCCGAACCCTAACCAGTAGATCAGGCACACCCTCGATCGTGTGATAATGGCTCGAGCTGCGGGTGTATGTGCCAAAGGGTCCCAATCTTGGTTCTCCATGTGTATATGTCCTAAAAATACCTAAAAGAATTAAAATGTACATTGGTG
This sequence comes from Lolium perenne, assembly GCF_019359855.2. NCBI lineage: Eukaryota > Viridiplantae > Streptophyta > Magnoliopsida > Poales > Poaceae > Lolium > Lolium perenne. The sequence goes on from NC_067245.2 coordinate 135,310,235, forward strand.
CACCCTCGTGCGGAGAAATCTAGGGGGTAGACCCGCCGGGGCACACGTTCCGCTGTTTTGGGGAGAGGAGGGGGAGAACGACCGCCGGAACACCGGAACCCCACCAAATCTTGCATGTGGGCCTATGCTATGTGTCAAAGTGTGGTGCAAGGTGTAATGGTGCAAAAGTAGCTCCCCTAAACCCTAGACCCTACCCCTAACCCTACGCCGAACCCTAACCAGTAGATCAGGCACACCCTCGATCGTGTGATAATGGCTCGAGCTGCGGATGTATGTGCCAAAGGGTCCCAATCTTGGTTCTCCATGTGTATATGTCCTAAACAAACCTAAAAGAATGAAAATGTACATTGGTGCACCCTCGCGCGGAGAAATCTAGAGGGGTAGACCCGCCGGGCACACGTTCCGCTGTTTTGGGGGAGGAGGGGGAGAACGACCGCCGGAACACCGGAACCCCACCAAATATTTCATGTGGTCCTATGATATGTTTCAAAGTGTGATGCAAGATGTAATTGTGCAAAAGTAGCTCCCCTAAACCCTAGACCCTAGCCCTAACCCTACGCCGAACCCAAACCAGTAGATCAGGCACACCCTCGATCGTGTGATAATGGCTCGAGCTGCGGGTGTATGTGCCAAAGGGTCCCAATCTTGGTTCTCCATGTGTATATGTCCTAAAGAAACCTAAAAGAATGAAAATGCACATTGGTGCACCCTCGCGCGGAGAAATCTAGAGGGGTAGACCCGCCGGGGCACACGTTCCGCTGTTTTGGGGGGAGGAGGGGGAGAACGACCGCCGGAACACCGGAACCCCACCAAATCTTGCATGTGGGCCTATGGTATGTGTCAAAGTGTGGTGCAAGGTGTAATTGTGCAAAAGTAGCTCCCCTAAACCCTAGACCCTAGCCCTAACCCTACGCCGAACCCTAACCAGTAGATCAGGCACACCCTCGATCGTGTGATAATGGCTCGAGCTGCGGGTGTATGTGCCAAAGGGTCCCAATCTTGGTTATCCTTGTGTATATGTCGAAAAAAAACCTAAAAGAATGAAAATGCACATTGGTGCACCCTCGCGCGGAGAAATCTAGGGGGGTAGACCCGCTGGGGCACACGTTCCGCTGTTTTGGGGGGGAGGAGGGGGAGAACGACCGCCAGAACACCGGAACCCCCCCAAATCTTGCATGTGGGCCTATGCTATGTGTCAAAGTGTGGTGCAAGGTTTAATTGTGCAAAAGTAGCTCCCCTAAACCCTAGACCCTAGCCCTAACCCTACGCCGAACCCTAACCAGTAGATCAGGCACACCCTCGATCGTGTGATAATGGCTCGAGCTGCGGGTGTATGTGCCAAAGGGTCCCAATCTTGGTTCTCCATGTGTATATGTCCTAAACAAACCTAAAAGAATGAAAATGTACATTGGTGCACCCTCGCGCGGACAAATCTAGGGGTAGACCCGCCGGGGCACACGTTCCGCTGTTTTGGGGGGAGGAGGGGGAGAACGACCGCCGGAACACCGGAACCCCACCAAATCTTGCATGTGGGCCTATGCTATGTGTCAAAGTGTGGTGCAAGGTGTAATTGTGCAAAAGTAGCTCCCCTAAACCCTAGACCCTAGCCCTAACCCGGCCTACGCCGAAGCCTAACCAGTAGATCAGGCACACCCTCGCGATCGTGTGATAATGGCTCGAGCTGCGGGTGTATGTGCCAACGGGTCCCAATATTGGTTCTCCATGTGTATATGTCCTAAACAAACCTAAAAGAATGAAAATGTACATTGGTGCACCCTCGCGCGGAGAAATCTAGGGGGTAGACCCGCCGGGGCACACGTTCCGCTGTTTTGGGGGGAGGAGGGGGAGAACGACCGCCAGAACACCGGAACGCCACCAAATCTTGCATGTGGGCCTATGATATGTGTCAAAGTGTGATGCAAGGTGTAATTGTGCAAAAGTTGCTCCCCTAAAGCCTAGACCCTAGCCCTAACCCTACGCCGAACCCTAACCAGTAGATCAGGCACACCCTCGATCGTGTGATAATGGCTCGAGCTGCGGGTGTATGTGCCAAAGGGTCCCAATCTTGGTTCTCCATGTGTATATGTCCTATACAAACCTAAAACAATGAAAAGGTACATTGGTGCACCCTCGCGCGGAGAAATCTAGGGGGTAGACTCGTCGGGGCACACGTTCCGCTGTTTTGGGGGGAGGAGGGGGAGAACGACCGCCGGAACACCGGAACCCCACCAAATCTTGCATGTGGGCCTATGCTATGTGTCAAAGTGTGGTGCAAGGTGTAATTGTGCAAAAGTAGCTGCCCTAAACCCTAGACCCTAGCCCTAACCCGGCCTACGCCGAACCCTAACCAGTAGATCAGGGACACCCTCGCGATCGTGTGATAATGGCTCGAGCTGCGGGTGTATGTGCCAACGGGTCCCAATATTGGTTCTCCATGTGTATAACAAACCTAAAAAAATGAAAATGTACATTGGTGCACCCTCGCGCGGAGAAATCTAGGGGGTAGACCCGCCGGGGCACACGTTCCGCTGTTTTGGGGGGAGGAGGGGGAGAACGACCGCCGGAACACCGGAACCCCACCAAATCTTGCATGTGTGCCTATGCTATGTGTCAAAGTGTGGTGCAAGGTGTAATGGTGCAAGAGTAGCTCCCCTAAACCCTAGACCCTACCCCTAACCCTACGCCGAACCCTAACCAGTAGATCAGGCACACCCTCGATCGTGTGATAATGGCTCGAGCTGCGGGTGTATGTGCCAAAGGGTCCCAATCTTGGTTCTCCATGTGTATATGTCCTAAAAATACCTAAAAGAATTAAAATGTACATTGGTGCACCCTCGCACGGAGAAATCTAGGGGGTAGACCCGCCGGGGCACACGTTCATTGTTTTGGGGGGAGGAGGGGGAGAACGACCGCGGGAACACCGGAACCCCACCAAATCTTGCATGTGGGCCTACGATATGTGTCAAAGTGTGATGCAAGGTGTAATTGTGCAAAAGTAGCTCCCCTAAAGCCTAGACCCTAGCCCTAACCCTACGCCGAACCCTAACCAGTAGATCAGGCACACCCTCGATCGTGTGATAATGGCTCGAGCTGCGGGTGTATGTGCCAAAGGGTCCCAATCTTGGTTCTCCATGTGTATATGTCCTATACAAACCTAAAACAATGAAAAGGTACATTGGTGCACCCTCGCGCGGAGAAATCTAGGGGGTAGACCCGCCGGGGCACACGTTCCGCTGTTTTGGGGGGAGGAGGGGGAGAACGACCGCGGGAACACCGGAACCCCACCAAATCTTGCATGTGGGCCTACGATATGTGTCAAAGTGTGATGCAAGGTGTAATTGTGCAAAAGTAGCTCCCCTAAAGCCTAGACCCTAGCCCTAACCCTACGCCGAACCCTAACCAGTAGATCAGGCACACCCTCGATCGTGTGATAATGGCTCGAGCTGCGGGTGTATGTGCCAAAGGGTCCCAATCTTGGTTCTCCATGTGTATATGTCCTATACAAACCTAAAACAATGAAAAGGTACATTGGTGCACCCTCGCGCGGAGAAATCTAGGGGGTAGACCCGCCGGGGCACACGTTCCATTGTTTTGGGGGAGGAGGGGAGAACGACCGCCGGAACACCGGAACCCCACCAAATCTTGCATGTGGGCCTATGCTATGTGTCAAAGTGTGGTGCAAGGTGTAATTGTGCAAAAGTAGCTCCCCTAAACCCTAGACCCTAGCCCTAACCCGGCCTACGCCGAACCCTAACCAGTAGATCAGGGACACCCTCGCGATCGTGTGATAATGGCTCGAGCTGCGGGTGTATGTGCCAACGGGTCCCAATATTGGTTCTCCATGTGTATATGTCCTAAACAAACCTAAAAAAATGAAAATGTACATTGGTGCACCCTCGCGCGGAGAAATCTAGGGGGGTAGACCCGCCGGGGCACACGTTCCGCTGTTTTGGGGGGAGGAGGGGGAGAACGACCGCCGGAACACCGGAACCCCACCAAATCTTGCATGTGTGCCTATGCTATGTGTCAAAGTGTGGTGCAAGGTGTAATGGTGCAAGAGTAGCTCCCCTAAACCCTAGACCCTACCCCTAACCCTACGCCGAACCCTAACCAGTAGATCAGGCACACCCTCGATCGTGTGATAATGGCTCGAGCTGCGGGTGTATGTGCCAAAGGGTCCCAATCTTGGTTCTCCATGTGTATATGTCCTAAAAATACCTAAAAGAATTAAAATGTACATTGGTGCACCCTCGCGCGGAGAAATCTAGGGGGTAGACCCGCCGGGGCACACGTTCCGCTATTTTGGGGGGAGGAGGGGGAGAACGACCGCCGGAACACCGGAACCCCACCAAATCTTGCATGTGGGCCTATGATATGTGTCAAAGTGTGATGCAAGGTGTAATTGTGCAAAAGTTGCTCCCCTAAAGCCTAGACCCTAGCCCTAACCCTACGCCGAACCCTAACCAGTAGATCAGGCACACCCTCGATCGTGTGATAATGGCTCGAGCTGTGGGTGTATGTGCCAAAGGGTCCCAATCTTGGTTCTCCATGTGTATATGTGCTATACAAACCTAAAACAATGAAAAGGTACATTGGTGCACCCTCGCGCGGAGAAATCTAGGGGGTAGACCCGCCGGGGCACACGTTCCGCTGTTTTGGGGGGAGGAGGGGGAGAACGACCGCCGGAACACCGGAACCCCACCAAATCTTGCATGTGGGCCTATGCTATGTGTCAAAGTGTGGTGCAAGGTGTAATGGTGCAAAAGTAGCTCCCCTAAACCCTAGACCCTACCCCTAACTGATGTGGCCTAAGGGCTAGGGTGTGCCCAGATCCCACGAATTTGACCAAGTGAGTGGGTGATTGAGGGGGAAGAGGATGAAGAACACAAGATCCAAATAAGAACACACACACACAACCCAACACAAACCAAATTTACTCCCTTGGTAGGTTAGACCAAGCCAATAGAACCACTTCTTCGAGAGACCCTTGGGTAGAATCTAACAAGTGGGAGATTGGTGAGGAGATCTCAACTAGAACTTGGATGAGAGAGGGGTAGCCTTGAATCATCCATGAAGAGTAGAAATCACTCAAGAGTGCCTTGATACAAAGAACATAGTTCTAGGGAGACAAAGCTCATGTAGTCTAAGCCAAATCTTGTCTAAACCTAAATGAGGTGGGGAGAGAGGTATATATAGCCTCAGATCCGGAGCTGGGGTAACTTAGTCATTTACACAGAATAAACATAGCCATAGGATGCAAATAGACGGTTCAGATGAGGTTGGCTTCGGAGGGGCCGGCAGTGCCGGTGTGCTCGTGGCGGCAGTGCCAGTGGGGCCGACAGTGCCGGGGTGCGCCCACCGGTAGTGCCGGCCAGGTGGGGGCGGCAGTGCCGGCCTTGTCGAGGCTGGCGGCTGGAGCCCTTCTGATAAGGGGTTGCCCGATCTTCTCAGTAAGCGACGGTGGTGATGAACACACGATGGTAGCAGCGGACGGAATCGATGATGATGAGGAGGATAACTTGTATGACGCCGACGAAGTCTCTCGATTGATTCCTGATGCCAATGCAACAGTTCTCAACCCTGCAAGATATTCGCAACTCCACACACTTGCGCACGTAGCCGCCGACCACGAAGCGGTAAATTGCAATCTTCTAATCCCCAATGGAACAGCAGATCACACACAAACTTTCAGTAGCATAAAACTCCAGATCGATGCGAATTGGAGAGTAGTATTCAATAGTTTTGCGGAGCAAACAACTAAGAACTAGGGTTTATCTTAAACGTGGTCTAAAACAACTTTGGGGGCGTCCCAGGGACTTATATAGGCGTTCGGGACGACCTCAGGTCGAAAAAGTACGGGAATAACTGACCCAGAATAGATCTGGTCGAGACAGACTTGGACTCGGCCGGTCTGGGGGCCGGTCGACCGGGCCTGGGACCGGGTGGTCCGGTCCTAGACCGGGTCTGTGACCGGGTGGAAACCGGACGAAGGGTCCGTGTTCCCTGGATGTGGCCCGGATGGCACCGGTTCAAAATCCGGTTGGTGACCGGGTGGCCCGGTCCCACGGCCGGTCTGACCGGGCCTGGGACCGGCCTGAAGATCTCCTCCTCTCGCGCATGCCTCCCGCTCCTCCCTCGCGCGTCCATGGGATGTCTTCACGTCCGGCTCCATGTCCAGCTTCACGTCCAGCTTCTTGTCTAGCTGCTCCTCTCCTCCTCGTGCGACGCTTGGTTCCTCCTCATACCTGATCATACATAAGTAATACGACTTAGGTAGTATAAAGTTCTCGTCGATCAAAGTATCGTTTAGGAACAAGTTCACCTGTTGTTTAAGTAGCTTCGCACGAGCTCGTGTCATTGGTCCAATCCTAACTTCATTGGACTTGAGCTTCACAGCTTCATCTTCATCTTGCAATGACGGAGGTAGTAGTGAGGTAGGGATGTCCTCATCACCTTCTCCTTCTCCTTCTTCTTCTTCTTCTTCTCCTTCTTCTCCTTCCTTGCACCATGGGAGTTCCTTCTCTCTTGGTCCTCGTCGACGTCGGCACCTATAGACACCATGACGAGTATGCATTATCCGTCATATGGTGTCAAATCAGCAACATTGAAAGAATTACTGACACCAAACTCATCAACTGGAAGATCTATCGAGTATGCATTATCATTGATCTTGGCAAGCACTTTGTAAGGACCAGCACCACGAGGCTTCAACTTAGACTTCCGCAGCTTCGGGAACCTATCCTTGCAAAAATGTACCCAGACCATATCACCAGGCTTGAACAACATCTCTTTGCGCTTCTTGTTCATCCTTGCAGCATTGCTCTTGCCTTTCTTTTCTATCAACTCTTTAGTCTTCACATGTATTTTCTTCACAAAATCTGCCCTCTTGGATGCCTCCATATTAACTCTCTCATGTATGGGCAAAGGCAACAAATCAAGTGGAGTAATGGGTTTGAAACCATACACCACCTCAAAAGGACACAGCTCTGTGGTAGAGTGTACCGCCCTGTTGTAAGCAAACTCCACATGCGGCAAACACTCTTCCCACTCCTTTAGGTTCTTCTTGATCATGGATCTCAACAGTTGTGACAAGGTTCGATTCACCACCTCAGTTTGACCATCAGTTTGGGGATGACAAGTAGTACTGAACAGTAGCTTTGTCCCCAGCTTCCCCCAAAGTGTCTTCCAGAAGTAGCTCATGAACTTCACATCACGATCAGAAACAATAGTCTTCGGGACTCCATGTAGTCGAACAATCTCCCTGAAAAACAGGTTAGCAATATGCGACGCATCGTCGCTTTTGTGGCAGGCAATAAAGTGTGACATTTTAGAAAATCTGTCCACTACCACAAATATAGAATCATGGCCTCTCTTAGTACGCGGCAAACCCAACACAAAATCCATACTAATATCTTCCCAAGGTGTAGTAGGTGCCGGTAAAGGAGTATACAAACCGTGAGGCTTCAGCTTGGACTTGGACTTGTTGCAAGTAATGCACCTCTTGACATACCTGTCCACGTCCCGCCTCATCTTTGGCCAATAAAAGTGATCAGCGAGCATGAGTAGCGTCTTCTCACGCCCAAAGTGACCCATCAAACCTCCAAAGATGCGATTCCTGCAATAAGAGCAAACGCACGTACGATTCTGGAACACATAGTTTGTTAGCTCTAAACAAGAACCCATCGTGTATGTGATATTTTTCCCATGCTTTACCAATAACACATAAGCGGTATGGTTCAGCAAAATCATGATCAATCGCATATAAATCACATAACACCTCTAATCCAGGAATTTTAACATCAAGATGGGTTAATAGCATAGTTTTCCTAGATAGAGCATCAGCAACAATATTATCTTTTCCCTTCTTATGCTTAATAATGTACGGAAAAGACTCAATAAACTCAACCCACTTAGCAAGACGCCTATGCAAAGTAGATTGGGCTTTCAGATATTTCAAAGCTTCATGATCAGAATGTATGATAAATTCTTTTGGCCACAAATAATGTTGCCAAACCTCAAGAACTCTAATTAAAGCATACAATTCTTTATCATATATTGGATAGTTCAACTTAGCACCAGAAAGTTTCTCAGAAAAATATGCAATTGGGCGACCCTCTTGCATCAACACACCACCAATTCCAATACCACTAGCATCACATTCAATCTCAAATTGCTTATTGAAATCAGGAAGTGCAAGCAACGGTGCAGAAGTTAACAATCGTTTCAGTTCATCAAAAGCATGATCTTGGGTAACGCCCCACTCAAAAGCAACACCCTTTTTAGTCAATTCATTCAAAGGTGCAGCAATAGTAGAAAAATTGGGCACAAAACGGCGATAAAACCCAGCTAGACCATGAAAACTTCTTACTTGACTCACATTCATGGGAGTAGGCCAATTTTGAATAGCTTCAATTTTAGACACATCTACTTCTACTCCATGCTTAGAGACAACATAACCCAGAAATATGACCTTATCTTTGCAAAATGTGCACTTCTCAAGATTACCATAGAGTTTACTATCACGCAACACTTGCAAAACATGTCGAATATGTATAATATGATCAGATTCATTGCGGCTGTAGATTAATATATCATCAAAATACACAACCACAAACTTGCCAATAAAATCACGCAAAACATGGTTCATCAGTCTCATGAAAGTGCTAGGTGCATTAGTTAAACCAAAAGGCATTACTAACCACTCATATAAACCAAATTTTGTTTTAAAGGCGGTTTTCCACTCATCCCCTTCTTTCATCCTAATTTGATGATAACCACTACGCAAATCAATTTTAGTGAAAACAGCAGCACCACTCAATTCATCTAGCATATCCTCTAAACGGGGAATAGGATGACGATATCGAATAGTAATGTTGTTTATCGCTCTACAATCTACGCACATACGCCATGTACCATCTTTCTTAGGAACAAGAATAACAGGAACAGCACAAGGACTAAGGCTTATGCGGATATAACCTTTATCGAGTAGCGCTTGTACTTGCTTCTGTATCTCCTTCGTTTCTTCGGGATTCGTCCTATATGGCGCCCTATTGGGCAGCGATGCTCCGGGAATCAAGTCAATTTGATGCTCAATACCTCGCAATGGTGGAAGTCCTGCGGGTACCTCTTCCGGAAACACGTCACTGAATTCCTGCAAAACATTAGAAACACCAAGAGGAAGAGGGGTCATGTCGTTAGAAACCAAAACCGTACCCTTGTACATGAGCACAATAGGCATGGCTGTAGGATCCTCACAAAATTCTCTCATGTCTTGTTTGGTGGCTAATGAGACTAAGGAATTCACTCTCTCACTTTTCGTTATATCACTCACGGCATTACAATTCTCTCGCCTATCTATGGATGCATCCTCCAAGTTTACTTCAATCTTCTGACGAGACTCATTGACAATTTGCTGTGGTGACATAGGCTGTAAGTTAATTTTCTTGCCCTTGAACTCCAAGTGATATGTATTGGCGCGGCCATTGTGTTGCACAGAACGGTCATAAAGCCATGGCCGGCCCAACAGCAGGTGACAAACCGTTATAGGAACCACATCAAAATCAATGGAATCCTTATACGGTCCAATCTCAAAATCAACTCGCACCATGTGGCTCACCGTCATCTCACCATTATTGCTCAACCTTTGAATATAATATGGATGTGGGTGCGGTAGATATTTCAGTTTCAGCTTGGCACATAACTCTTTGCTTGCTAGATTGCGACAACTCCCGCCATCAATAATGACCTTGCAAGCTTTATCAGGACCAACTAGTGCCTTTGTTTGGAACAAATTACAGCGCTGTGTAGATGCACTTGACTGTACATTAAGAACACGCTGCGAGACAACAATAGTTTGAGCTTCAGAATGGAAAGCATCAAACCCATCACTGTCATAATCATCCTCATCTGGAGCATTTGGATCAACATCATCTCCAGATTCATACTCATTGTCCTCATTAATGATCATAACTTTGCGGTTAGGACAATCTCGCTTGAAGTGACCCTTGCCACCACATGTATGACACACCATATCACGGTTGCGCGCTGTCGACATGTTAGAACTAGTTCCACTTGCTGCAGGAGCGGGCTTCTTTGTGTTGGTGACACTAGAGACCGGCTTGCTAGATGAAGTAGGAACATCTGCAGGGCGCGAAGATGGCGCCATGGAGGGCGGCGCGCGGGGTGTGTAGCGCCCAGCGCCTGTAGCACGGCCCTTCATTTGCAGTTCTTCAGCCAACTGTGACTCAGCTTCTCTTGCATGATGTAGTAGCTCATTCATAGTAGCGTAGCTGTGATGACGCACAATGCCCTTGATGTTAAATCTGAGACCATTCAGAAATCGCTGTAGTGTCATCTCAAGAGACTCACGGACACGGGCACGCTGCATAAGCATCTCCATCTCCATGTAGTAAGCATCAACCGTCAACACACCTTGTTTCAATTGGGTCAACTTGTCAAAGACGGAACGCAAGTAATTGGTAGGCACAAAACGAGCTCGCATTGCCGCCTTCATAGCACGCCATGTGATAATAGGCAGCTCACCATCTTCTTCACGAGCACGAACAAGTCCATCCCACCAACGCAATGCATAGCCATCAAATTCAGAGGAAGCAAGCTTGATCTTCCTATCTTCAGTATAGTCAGGATGTAAACGCCATAATCTCTCAATCTTCAGCTCCCATGTAAGATATTCTTCAACATCAGTACCTCCTTCAAATCTGGGAATTGAGAACTTGGGCTTACCCAAACCATCGTCTTGTTGTTGAGGAACACGTTGGGCTCCGACGGGGACAAAACCACGACCACGGAACGCATCTCCAACGCCACGTCCAAGACCACGACCAACACCACGCCCTTGAGCATTAGCAGCTTCAGCATTGTCACCTTGCACACTGCCATCTTCATCAGGTGGTGGTTGTTGATGTGGGGTGGCTTTCGGACACCTCCACCTCAAGACCGTCAAGTGCAGCCCCGCCTATCGTCGACGCTACACCATGGCCAAGGAGTCCCCCAAGTGGACCAACAACACAAACCCACGCCATATGTGTCAAGGTGAACTCCTTCCTCTCTATGGGCGACCTCGACATAACCTTGGACGGATTGCTACCTCATGCCTATGTCTATATGTCGTTAGGTACCAATCTCGTCAAGGAACCGAAGGGAGCGTCAAGGAGCCGAGGAGAGGGAAGCCACATGGTTCATGGAAGAAGAAGGGAAGACCGAAGAAGAAGAAGCAGAAGAAGGAGAAGGGCTCCAGCCGCCAGCCACGACAAGGCCGGCACTGCCGCCCCCACTTGGCCGGCACTGCCGGTGGGCGCACCCCGGCACTGCCGGCCCATCTTCCCCAAAGATCGCCGGCCCCACCGGCATCGCCGCCCCGAACATCGCCGGCATCGCTGCCCACTCGAAGTCAACTTCATCCCAACCGTCTATTTATCATCTATTGTCACCACTACCTTATTGTAATGCCCCTTTTACCCCTGGACGGATCTGGGCCTATATATAGCTCATCCCTCTCCCCAAATTAGGGTTAGACAAGATTAGGCTTAGACTACATGAGCTTTGTCTCCCTAGAACTATGTTCTTTGTATCAAGGCACTCTTGAGTGATTTCTACTCTTCATGGATGATTCAAGGCTACCCCTCTCTCATCCAAGTTCTAGTTGAGATCTCCTCACCAATCTCCCACTTGTTAGATTCTACCCAAGGGTCTCTCTAAGAAGTGGTTCTATTGGCTTGGTCTAACCTACCAAGGGAGTAAATTTGGTTTGTGTTGGGTTGTGTGTGTGTGTTCTTATTTGGATCTTGTGTTCTTCATCCTCTTCCCCCTCAATCACCCACTCACTTGGTCAAATTCGTGGGATCTGGGCACATCCTTGCCCTTAGGCCACATCAAATGGTATCAGCAGCTCTTGGTTAGCCCGGATTTGACCCCCATCCACCCAAATTCGCCCCAAAAATTTTCTCCAAAAAATCCCCAAAAAATAGCCTTAAATTGCCTTTGGTCAGATCTGAATTTTGTTGCGTTTTTAGTGGTTTTGATCCATGGATTTGATGTTCCTTTGGTAGATCTACATCTCCACCAAATTTCGCTGTCTAATTCCTAGTATTTCTCCACGAATCGACAAATTTTCTCTCCATATTTCCGCTCCCGTGACGAACAGGTCGAGCAGTTCATCGGCCCCGGCACTGCCGGCCGGACCAGAGCGGCACTGCCGGCCAACCCGGCACTGCCGGCCAGGCACCGGTGGCACTGCCGCTGCGCCTCCACCACGCTGCATACCACCACCGCGTGCCGCTCCCCAGCAATCGCCATCCACCTCTGCTCGCCCGCCCAGCCAAGCTTCACTCGCGGGTCAACGCCACCAGGCCGCGCCTCGCGCGTCACCCGCCAGCATCCGCTCGACCAGCAGCAGCCGACCGCCCCAATCACCACGCGCTCACCCGCTCCTGGCCCTGCTCGCCCAAGCCGCGGCCTACCAACCCTACTGCCGGGCTCCACCAACCACCGCGCCGCCGGCCCACTCCACGCGCGCGCCCGCGACCAAGCCAGCAACGCCGCGTGCCATCTGCAGCTTCATCACCAGCCCGCCCGCACGTAGCATCCTGGCCGCGTAGCAAAGACACCACCGCATGCGCCAACTGCCCTCGCAAATCCATCTGCTTAGTTCGCTCGCACCGGCAGTGCCGCCAAGCACACCCGGCGGTGCCGGCCAGCACAGCCCGGCCGGTGCCGTATTCGATTTTCGCCCAATTCTGACTCATCTTTTTGCTCCACATTTTGACAACTTTCCGGCGCCCGTTTGACTCCAAACTTTCACAGTTATCCCTTTTCATAGTGACTCTAATTTTGACACCGTTTCCGAAATTTTCCGACTCCAAAATTTTGACACCTTCGATCGCTCGTCGTGACCCAAATTTTCGGGATTGACTTATTTTGCTCGGTTTCCGTTTCGGAGTGCAAGGTTTGTCCAACAAGCTTCCGCGTCTACATCAACACCGCGGCGACACCTTCGGCACCCCGGACTCCGGCGCAACTACGACACCATCGTCGCCATCTTCGCAAGTTGTGTGTTCCGACACCGCCTAACATTTTCATCTAGGTATAACTTGCTCCCCACCTTGTAGCCCCTCTTCCTTTTGCGACCTATCCTATCGAGCATTGCTTATCAAGTGTTGCGAGACATTGCACGTGGCCCCGATTGTGAGGTGTGTGTGTCGTGTGGAGTCAAGCTTATAAGCAAGGACTCGTGTGGCAAAATAGCAAAAGCGAGGCTAACGCTAACATAGAGTGAGAAAAACCGAAAAAGCAAAAACATACAAAAGAGTGCGAGTAGCACCATACATACAAAAGAGTGCAAGTGCCACCATACATATACAAAAGAGTGTCTAGTGCCACCAAATACAAAAGAGAAAAAGCTTTTAAGCAAAAGAGAGAAAAGAGAAGAGAGGCCGCGTGTGAATCTTGTTGTCTCTCAAGTTGCAACCAAAGCTTTGATCTCTTCTTGTGTTAGTGTGACACCGAGCACCCTTGCTTTTGGGTTCTTACACTTTTCCGCTCATTCCTTGGTCGCACTAACCCCGTTCATCTCGTGTGTGCGTTCCATATCCTTTCCGTGTTTCCGTGATCACCATTTGGACATTTGATTTTTGGAGCTTACCCACTCTTAACAACAAACTTGATTTCGGATTTTGACTTTTGGCTTTCCACCATTCCTCACCTACCACCATATTTGCTAGCTTTTGCGTGTGTTTTTGTGTGTGTACCCAACACAAATTGAATTATCTCTTGGTTTCGTTAGTTGACCCAATTCTATCACTTCAAGGTGAGACTTGACGATAGTGTTCTTCCACTAACATCCACCATATAGATATTGTCGTGCTAACATGTATAGCGACGAAGAAGATACGGAGGAGTACACGGAGCACTTCGAGGAGAATTCCTCTTCAAGCACCGCGGATGTGGAGGAACATGTGGAGCTCGACACCGACTATGGATCCGCGAGCATCACCGACATGACCGACATCGAGGAGCTCTACATCGACAATGGCTCCTCAAGCATGGACGACATGGTGGAGCATAACCTTGAGGACGACATCAATGAGCTCTACATCGACAATGGCTCACCACTCATGGATGACATGGTGGAGCAACGCCACGAGTACGACATCGACACCATGGCGGAGCCTCACCTACGCTCCACGATGAGCAAAGACGATGCTCCCAAGTACACCTACGTCGCCAATGGAGCTACATATGAAGATAGAGGACCTCCAAGATGGCACCATCATATGGAGCATCAAGAGCGTCCCCAACATGATCGCCATCGACACACTTCTCCGAGCTCCACAAGGCGCCACCATGAGAATGCTTATGCACAAGATCATCGACATCAAGGACATCTTATGGAGCTTCAAGGGCGTCCCCAACATGATCGTCATCGACACTCTTCTCCAAGCTCCACAAGGCGCCGCAAGCAACATGCCACGTCGCATGAGCCATCATCTAGGCATGGCAAGGACCGTCATCGACTCACACCATCTCATGATAGTCGTCGACCACTACCACCTCATGGTCTTCATCGACACACGTCACCACATGATCGTCGCCGCCACAAGCCACCTCATGATCGCCATCGACCAACATCCTCCAAGGATCATCGACGACACTCCTCAAGACATGGTGATGACGCACGAAGACGAGAGCCTCGACATGAAGGCGACAAACACCATGATAGGGTGTATACCACTCCAAGGATGGCAAGTGCACATCGCGCATACCTTCCTCATACGGCGACTTCCACCTCTTGCGCCACCACTACAATGGCCCCTAGCTCGTCACATGCCTATGGACTCCGATGCTACAAGTGCAAGCAACAAGGCCACCGCCCACGGGAATGTCCCAATCTCCTATGTGAGGTATGCAAGGCCAAGGGTCACGAGGCATGGCAATGCACAAAGCCAAGCGCCAAGATGCTCTACTTCGACGAGCTACAAGGCCAAGCCACCAAGAAGCCTACGGCGCCCACACTTCAAGATGAAGACCTCCAAGGCCATCGCAAGGATGATGTGGATCCGAGCCTAGGTCTCCATGACACTACGGCGCCACCGATGGAGGACGACTTGGGAGGCGATGGAGTTGAGATGGTTGAGCATGGGAATTTCCCTTCAACCAAGGAGGCGCATGGAGATGATAAAGTAGAGCCTACTCCCCTATGCTTCATTAATGAGTTGGCACCAATCCCATGTGAGCATGAGAGCCACTTAGCCCACTTGAGTGAGAGTGATAGTGAGTTGAGTGACTTCCACCCCATATGTGAGTTTGAGTGCTTCCGTTTGGAGGACATGAGTGATACACAAAGTGAGTTGAGAGAGGTAGATGATAGGTCCATGGAGGACATCGCATTTGCTAACACATTAACCTCTCCCTCGTTTGTGTCTTCTTATGTTGCACTAGGTTCCACGGAGGACGAGTTTCCGCTCATGGAGACGATGTACATGGTGCATGAAGATGATGATATCTCACCATGCTTGCTCCAAGATGGACATGTCGACCACATGGATCCTCCTACTTCCACAACACCTACTTCAAATGAGTCGGCCTACAAAGGTAACAACATAGGTGTTGATGATGCCATGATCCCACTAGTGGACATGATGAATTTTGCGTGCATGCATGATCTCGATGATCCATTTGCTACTTCACATGCTACTTTCACTTTCCCATGTGATGCTTTGCTTGATAACATTGTTGATCATGTGGAATTGATTGCTTGTGATACCATGACCATGCCATGCTACGAGAGTTTCACTTTTTCCCCGCTTGCTTGCCATAATGATCATGCTTGTGTTGTGACACCATTGATGAACACTTGCTATTTCAATAGGGTTGTCGACAACAATGATAACATTAGCTTCCGCATGCTTTGCCCAAAATGTTTACACCATTCCATGATCCTTGCATCCAAGATTGTGAACAATTGCTCTTTCTTATGCTTGGCATGCAAGAATGCTTATTTCATTGTCCACGAGATGGCCCCCATAGCCTTCTCACTTTTTGATGATCATGAGTTGCCACATGCCATGAATGCACCTTCTTGCCATATGCACCATCGCCATGCATTTCATACTATCTTGATTGACACTAATGGTGATGTGCACAAGACTTGGAACATCATGATGGATGATGTGTTCCTCTACCATGCACACACGCTTTTTGTTTTCTCTTTTGTGTGTATAGGTACCCGAATGACAACTTCCACCGCTACGGAGCATGAGCTCACGAAACGCGCAATTGAGAGCTACCCCAACACGGACGAGATACATGATCCAACCCACGGGATTCACGCCAAAGGGTATGTTCCCAAACGCCTTCGCCCTCGTGTGTTTCCGGCTTGTCTTGTCGAGCTTCCGGTTTGGACCAATGCCTCATCACCTCTTTTGCTTCTTATGCAACATATCTTAACACATCTTGTTGGCACAATGGTCGTTGTATGTCTTGATGTTGTCATCATACACTCCGAGAATCTCAAGGACCATGTCATACATGTGAGAGACACCTTATGCATCTTGTGCCACATGTCACTCATAAAGTTGTTCTTTGGATTTCTCATTTCATCTTTGGCAATTGAAATGGATTCTTTAACACTTGAGGATACCCATACTTGCCTCACGCCAACCATACTTTCCCAAGCTAGAAGTCTCCATCTCTTTGCCATTGCACATAACAATTTTGCCCAAAATTTTGCCGCCGATACTTGCCTTTTCATTGTTCCATTTGTGTGGGACAATGCTACACATCACATTTTTGACACTTTACAAAGGAAACATTTACTTGCACAAATTTTTGCCCTACCACATTGTGGATACATCGACACTCTTTTGGTTTCCATTTTTGCCAAATGCCTCTTGGAGAAACGACTTGATGCTTCGTATTTGATTGAGAGCCTCTTGTTCGCCGATCACAAAATTGGCATCCACAAGCGTTCCATTTGCAAGTTGTTTTTCCCCAAGCTCTTCTTCAACCGCGACTTTATCCCTCTACCACAACATGGGACAACCGTCATGGCCTACATCATCGTTGAGGAGGAACAAGAGTCGAGGACGACTCTTCCCCAAGGGGGGGGAGATGATGTGGGGTGGCTTTCGGACACCTCCACCTCAAGACCGTCAAGTGCAGCCCCGCCTATCGTCGACGCTACACCATGGCCAAGGAGTCCCCCAAGTGGACCAACAACACAAACCCACGCCATATGTGTCAAGGTGAACTCCTTCCTCTCTATGGGCGACCTCGACATAACCTTGGACGGATTGCTACCTCATGCCTATGTCTATATGTCGTTAGGTACCAATCTCGTCAAGGAACCGAAGGGAGCGTCAAGGAGCCGAGGAGAGGGAAGCCACATGGTTCATGGAAGAAGAAGGGAAGACCGAAGAAGAAGAAGCAGAAGAAGGAGAAGGGCTCCAGCCGCCAGCCACGACAAGGCCGGCACTGCCGCCCCCACTTGGCCGGCACTGCCGGTGGGCGCACCCCGGCACTGCCGGCCCATCTTCGCCGACCTTTGCCGGCCCCACCGGCACTGCCGCCCCGAACACGCCGGCACTGCCGGCCCACTCGAAGTCAACTTCATCCCAACCGTCTATTTATCATCTATTGTCACCACTACCTTATTGTAATGCCCCTTTTACCCCTGGACGGATCTGGGCCTATATATAGCTCATCCCTCTCCCCAAATTAGGGTTAGACAAGATTAGGCTTAGACTACATGAGCTTTGTCTCCCTAGAACTATGTTCTTTGTATCAAGGCACTCTTGAGTGATTTCTACTCTTCATGGATGATTCAAGGCTACCCCTCTCTCATCCAAGTTCTAGTTGAGATCTCCTCACCAATCTCCCACTTGTTAGATTCTACCCAAGGGTCTCTCTAAGAAGTGGTTCTATTGGCTTGGTCTAACCTACCAAGGGAGTAAATTTGGTTTGTGTTGGGTTGTGTGTGTGTGTTCTTATTTGGATCTTGTGTTCTTCATCCTCTTCCCCCTCAATCACCCACTCACTTGGTCAAATTCGTGGGATCTGGGCACATCCTTGCCCTTAGGCCACATCAGTTGTTGTTGCACCATTGTACGTATCTCACCAACGGCGGTTGTCAAAGCTTGTATAGATGCTTGAAGAGTCGTCACCGATGTTTGAACGGTGTTAACCGCTGTAGTAGTCTCATCGACCTTCAAGTGAACACTCTGAATATCCTTGTCCAACACATCACTAGCAACTCGTATTTCACGTTGCATGTGATCACGAAGTGCCTCAAATTCACGCCAAGTAACTGGTGTAGCGGCGTCCTTTTTCTGCATCACATCAACATTCTCGGTAGAAGACATGATTAGTAGGTTAGTGCACTAAACAAAAATCTTTGGTGGTACTCTCACAACTCACTCAAAACTGATAAGAAAGGTAAATCTTACCGCTCCAAAGTGAATTAGTATTGCTTACCAACTTGGATTGACGGACTAGTGCACGGATGTAGCGAAGCGAATATCAAGGGTATAAGAACAAATCACACGACAAAGCAGGATATATGTGGGGCTGTAGGTGGGCTACCTATTTGCACCAATAACAAGCTCTAGCGCTGACCGTAGACAACCAATGATACTCACACAAGGCGATATAATGGGACAATGCAACTATATGTGGGAAAAGTTGCAATGCACTAGAGAGACGCTAGCAAAGCTCAACGAGACAGGCACAAGATTGCTCAACTACGGGTGCAGGAAAGTAAACTTAGGCCTTCACTTGATTCAACTAACACAACACTTTTCTTTGTGGATTTTTTTTTTGTAGAACACACGCAGCGATGTAGCTCTTTTTGCTTCTTTTCAATTTTCTCTTTTTTTTTTTTGGATTTTCTGACACAACTCCTTGATAACACGGCCAACAGAAATTGCAAAGCACCAAGACCCTAACGAGCAGCCTGTCGAGCGGTAAAACTAGTCTCTTCTGGGGAAGTTCCTAGTCACGTATATCGATAGGCTGTGTCTATGGTTGGGAACAAGCACACTGTACACTATGTGGACTCGGAGTAACAAAACTGACACGATATGATAAACTAGATGATAGAGAAAACACAAACCCTAACAATTCTACTAGATGAAAGATAAAGATACGCAAAAACAACTACGAAAAGCAACTAAAACTCGAAATTAGTGCAATCTAAGGCTATGGCAAACCCTAACCCTAACTTTTTATGGCTTTTTCTGGATAGGAAAACACTCACAACTCAACTATGGGGTGGATTGTGGATGGCTTACCGAGGAAAACTGGAAATCTGATACCAAGATGATAAGGGGTTGCCCGATCTTCTCAGTAAGCGACGGTGGTGATGAACACACAATGGTAGCAGCGGACGGAATCGATGATGATGAGGAGGATAACTTGTATGACGCCGACGAAGTCTCTCGATTGATTCCTGATGCCAATGCAACAGTTCTCAACCCTGCAAGATATTCGCAACTCCACACACTTGCGCACGTAGCCGCCGACCACGAAGCGGTAAATTGCAATCTTCTAATCCCCAATGGAACAGCAGATCACACACAAACTTTCAGTAGCATAAAACTCCAGATCGATGCGAATTGGAGAGTAGTATTCAATAGTTTTGCAGAGCAAACAACTAAGAACTAGGGTTTATCTTAAACGTGGTCTAAAACAACTTTGGGGGCGTCCCAGGGACTTATATAGGCGTTCGGGACGAACTCAGGTCGAAAAAGTACGGGAATAACCGACCCAGAATAGATCTGGTCGAGACAGACTCGGACTCGGCCGGTCTGGGGGCCGGTCGACCGGGCCTGGGACCGGGTGGTCCGGTCCTAGACCGGGTCTGTGACCGGGTGGAAACCGGACGAAGGGTCCGTGTTCCCTGGATGTGGCCCGGATGGCACCGGTTCAAAATCCGGTTGGTGACCGGGTGGCCCGGTCCCACGGCCGGTCTGACCGGGCCTGGGACCGGCCTGAAGATCTCCTCCTCTCGCGCATGCCTCCCGCTCCTCCCTCGCGCGTCCATGGGATGTCTTCACGTCCGGCTCCATGTCCAGCTTCACGTCCAGCTTCTTGTCCAGCTGCTCCTCTCCTCCTCGTGCGACGCTTGGTTCCTCCTCATACCTGATCATACATAAGTAATACGACTTAGGTAGTATAAAGTTCTCGTCGATCAAAGTATCGTTTAGGAACAAGTTCACCTGTTGTTTAAGTAGCTTCGCACGAGCTCGTGTCATTGGTCCAATCCTAACTTCATTGGACTTGAGCTTCACAGCTTCATCTTCATCTTGCAATGACGGAGGTAGTAGTGAGGTAGGGATGTCCTCATCACCTTCTCCTTCTCCTTCTTCTTCTTCTTCTTCTCCTTCTTCTCCTTCCTTGCACCATGGGAGTTCCTTCTCTCTTGGTCCTCGTCGACGTCGGCACCTATAGACACCATGACGATAGGCATGAGGTAGCATACCATTCAAGTTGGTGTTGAGGTCGACCATAGAGAGGAAGGAGTTCACCTTTACATATTTGGCGGGGGTTTGTGTTGTTGGTCCACTTGGGGGACTCCTTGACCATGGTGTAGCGTCGACGATAGGCGGGGCTGCACTTGACGGTCTTGAGGTGGAGGTGTCCGAAAGCCACCCCGCATCATCTCCCCCCCTTGGGGAAGAGTCGCCCTCGACTCTTGTTCCTCCTCAACGATGATGTAGGCCATGACGGTTCTCCCATGTAGTAATGGATGGACAAAGTCGTGGTCGAAGAAGAACTTGGGGAAAAACAACTTGCGAATGGAAAGCTTGTGGATGCCAATTTTGTGATCGGCGAACAAGAGGCTCTCAATCAAATACGAAGCATCAAGTCGTTTCTCCAAGAGGCATTTGGCAAAAATGGGAACCAAAAGAGTGTCGATGTATCCAAAATTTTGGTGGGTCAAAGGTTTGTGCATGTAAAAGTTTGGTTTGTAAAGTGTCAAAAATGTGATGTGTAGCATTGTCCCACACAAATGGAACAATCAAAAGGCAAGTATCGGCGGCAAAATTTTGGGCAAAATTGTTATGTGCAATGGCAAAGAGATGGAAACTTCGAGCTTGGGAAAGTATGGTTGGCGTGAGCCAAGTATGGGTATCCTCAAGTGTCCAAGAATCCATTTCAATTGCCAAAGGTGAAATGAGAAATCCAAAGAAGAGCAACTTTATGAGTGACCTGTGGCACAAGATGCATAAGGTGTCTCTCACATGTATGACATGGTCCTTGAGATTCTCGGAGTGTATGATGATAACATCAAGACATACAACAACCATTGTGCCAACAAGATGTGTCAAGATATGTTGCATAAGAGGCAAAAGAGGTGATGAGGCATTGGTCCAAACCGGAAGCTCGACAAGACAAGCCGGAAACACACGAGGGCGAAGGCGTTTGGGAACATACCCTTTGGCGTGAATCCCATGGGTTGGATCATGTATCTCGTCCTTGTTGGGGTAGCTCTCAATTGCGCGTTTCGTGAGCTCATGCTCCGTAGCGGTGGAAGTTGTCATTCGGGTACCTATACACACAAAAGAGGAAACAAAAAGCGTGTGTGCATGGTAGAGGAATACATCATCCATCATGATGTTCCATGTCTTGTGCGCATCACCATTAGTGTCAATCAAGATAGTATGAAATGCATGGCGATGGTGCATATGGCAAGAAGGTGCATTCATGGCATGTGGTAACTCATGATCATCAAAAATAGAGAAGGCTATGGGGGCCATCTCATGGACAATGAAATAAGCATTTTTGCATACCAAGCATAAGAAAGAACAATTGTTCACAATCTTGGATGCAAGGATCATGGAGTAGTGCAAACATTTTGGGCAAAGCATGTTCAACATGTTATCATTGTTGTCGACAACCCTATGTAAAGAGCGAGTGTTCATCAAGGGTGTCACAACACAAGCATGATCATTATCGTTATCATTGCAAGTAAGCGGGGAAAAAGTGAAACTCTCGTAGCATGGCATGACCACATTGTCACAAGCAAGGGATTCCACATGATTAACAATGTTATCAAGCAAAGCATCACATGGGAAAATGAAAGTAGCATGTGACGTAGCAAATGTATCATCAAGATCATGCATGCACTCATAAAGCATCATGTCCACTAGTGGGATCATGGCATCATCAACACCTATGTTGTTACCTTTGTAGGCCGACTCATTTGAAGTAGGTGTTGTGGAAGTAGGAGGATCCATGTGGTCGACATGTCCATCTTGGAGCAAGCATGGTGAGATATCATCATCTTCATGCACCATGTACATCGTCTCCATGAGCGGGAACTCGTCCTCCGTGGAACCTAGTGCAACATAAGAAGACACAAACGAGGGAGAGGTTAATGTGTTAGCAAATGCGATGTCCTCCATGGACCTATCATCTACCTCTCTCAACTCACTTTGTGTATCACTCATGTCCTCCAATTGGAAGCACTCAATCTCACATATGGGGTGGAAGTCGCTAACTCACTATCACTCTCACTCAAGTGGGCTAAGTGGCTCTCATGCTCACATGGGATTGGTACCAACTCATCAATGAAGCATATAGGAGTAGGCTCGACTTTCTCATCTCCATGCGCCTTGAAGGGAGAATCCCATTGATGAGGTCTAAGACCCCGTGTGTGGCCCGATCTCGCGGATTGACTTCGAAACCAAGAGGGGAGATGGGAAAACGCGAGGAACACGAAGAACACGATGAACACGAGGAACTCCGAGACTCACGCACGCACACCAACCCGATACACCCGATACTTACCCCCGTGGTTCGATGGACCACGCCAATAGAATCACCCGGAAGAGGCACGCGGCAGAATTCCCGGTGAGAGATTGGTGTTGGAGAAAAGGGGATTGGTGAGGGAGAGAGAGTAGCTTGTACTAGAATCTCACTCAACAATATCCAAATCAACAACAAGGATGGCCTTGATTACAGAGGGATGATACCCAAGGGAGACTAAGCTCAAAATTAGGTTTGAGTTCAAAACAAGTCTAAAGAGCTAATGAGGGGTCCCAGCCACTTATATAGTCATACACGGCCAGCAAGGGCGAGCAGTGCGCGAATGGATAAGTTAAGGCAGTTTGGTGGGGCATTCTCGTCGAGGTCCGGTTTGGGGCAGTCGGACCGGGCCTGGGACCGGGCTGTCCGGTTTGGGGCCGGTCTGACCGGGCTGTGTGACCGGCCGTCCGGTCATGGGTCCGATCGACCGGGCGCAAACCGAAAGCTGCGAAGTTTCCGGTCCTGGGTCCGGTCGTCGTCCGGTACGAGGGAGCTGGCCCGGTTTGCGCCCGGTCGACCGGGCCTATGACCGGGGAGTCCGGTTGTAGGTCCGGTCTGACCGGGTCCTGGACCGGCCAGCGTCCGTCTCTTCCTTGGAGCGCTTCGTGCGACGTCGGCTTCGGCTTCATGATCATCTCCATGTCCAGTTGCTTCTCTCCTTCCCTTGACCTTGGCGTCTCCTCCTCTCCGTGGTCTTGACGCGCCTTGTACCTAATGACACATAGCACGTCGGCATGAGGTAGCAATCCATCCAAAGGGGTACCAAGATCAAAGGTGGTGAGGAGCGAGTTCACCTCATCATGAAGAGCTTTGACTCGGGCTCGTGTCATCGGTCCACTAGGGGGACTTGTTGGTCTTGGTGTAGCGACGTCGGTGACCGGGGCTACATCATCTCCCCCCCCTTGGGAAAGAGTCGTCCTCGACTCTTGCACCTCCTCATCTCCATGATAGGGTGACAAGTCCGAGACGTTGAACGTGTTGCTCACCAAGTACTTGGATGTTGGTATGTCGATAACGTAAGCGTTGTCATTGATGCGCTTGAGGACCTTGAAGGGGCCATCTCCTCTTGGCTTGAGCTTGGAGTTGCGCTCATGGGGAAACCGGTCCTTCCGGAGGTGGATCCAAACGAGGTCTCCTTCTTCGAATATCCTTGCCTTCTTCTTGGCGTTGATGTGGTTGGCTTGACGAAGAACATGTGCTTGTATGGTTGCCCTTGTCTCTTCATGTAGTTTCTTGACGGCGGCGGCGCGCTTGTCGAAGTCCATGTTGATGCGCTCGTGGAGGGGAAGCGGAAGTATGTCGAGTGCCGTGTAAGGTTCGAAGCCGTAGACGACCATGAAGGGGCTCCTTGATGTAGTCTTGTGCTTGGCGCGGTTGTAGGCGAACTCGGCGTGAGGAAGGCACTCCTCCCATGACCTCAAGTTTTTCTTCACGAGGACCCGTAGGAGGGTGGAGAGGCTTCGATTGACCACTTCCGTTTGGCCGTCCGTTTGCGGGTGCGATGATGATGAGAACAAGAGCTTGACTCCAAACTTCGCCATGATCGACTTCCAAAGATAGCTCATGAACTTGACGTCTCGATCCGACACAATGCTTTGCGGTACTCCATGTAGGCGAACGATTTCCCTGAAAAACAATGAAGCAATGTGTGAAGCATCGTCGCTCTTATGGCAAGGTATGAAATGAGCCATCTTAGAGAATCTATCCACTACAACAAATATGGAATCATGACCATGCTTAGTGCGAGGCAAGCCTAGAACGAAATCCATGCTAATATCTGTCCATGGTGCAAAAGGAATAGGCAATGGCATGTAGAGACCATAAGGGTTGGAGGTAGACTTAGCTTGTAAGCATGTTGTGCACCGACGGCAAAGGCGCTCCACATCTCGCTTCATCTTTGGCCAATAGTAGTGGGTTGAGAGCATGGCATATGTCTTGTCACGGCCAAAGTGGCCCATAAGACCTCCTCCATGAGACTCTTGCAAAAGCAATTTTCGAAGCGAAGACGCGGGAATGCAAATCTTGTTGGCTTTGAACAAATAGCCATCATGCAAATAGAAATCATCCACTCCTCGCTCAACGGAGCACTTCTCAAAAATGGGAGCAAAGAAAGAATCGGAAGGATAGAGTTCTTTGATCTCTTCAAGTCCCAAAACATGAAAATCCAAACGAGTTAGCAAAAGGGTGTTTTTGCGGGAAAGAGCATCCGCCACAACATTGTCCTTGCCCTTCTTGTATTTTATCACATATGGGAAGGACTCAATGAACTCGACCCATTTTGCATGTCGTTTGTTCAAGTTGTGTTGGCTTTTCAAATACTTCAACGACTCATGATCGGAATGAATGATAAACTCTTTTGGCCAAAGATAGTGTTGCCAAACTTCAAGAACACGAACCAAAGCGTAGAGCTCCTTGTCATATATAGGATAGTTGAGGCGTGCGCCATCCAACTTCTCACTATAGTATGCCACGGGTTTTCCATCTTGCATAAGAACGCCGCCAATACCAAGTCCACTCGCATCACACTCAATCTCAAAAGTTTTTGCAAAATTTGGAAGAACAAGAAGTGGAGCTTCGGTAAGGCGTTTCTTCAACTCATCAAAAGCATTTTGTTGGGCCTTGCCCCAAACAAACGGAACATTCTTTTTGGTAAGCTCATTCAAAGGGCAAGCAATGGTGCTAAAATCTTTCACAAAGCGGCGGTAAAAACCGGCAAGTCCATGAAAACTTCGGACTTGACCAACATTTGTAGGGGTAGGCCAATTGTGGATGGCCTCCACCTTGGAAGAATCAACTTCAATCCCATTAGCGGAAACCACGAAACCAAGAAACACCAATTTGTTTTGGGCAAAAGTGCATTTGGGAAAATTTGCATAAAGCTTCTCATGACGCAAGATGCATAAGACTTCTCTCACATGTTGCACATGGTCCTCGAGATTTTGGCTATAAATAAGAATATCATCGAAATAGACAACCACACTCTTGCCAATGAGAGGACGCAAGATGTGATTCATGAGGCGCATGAAAGTAGATGGTGCATTGGAAAGCCCAAAAGGCATAACGAGCCATTCATAGAGACCAAGTTTGGTCTTGAATGCCGTTTTCCATTCGTCACCAATAGCCATGCGGATTTGATGGTAACCACTACGCAAATCGACTTTAGAGAAAATCGTGGCACCACTAAGTTCATCAAGCATGTCATCTAAACGCGGAATGGGATGGCGGTAACGGACGGTAATGGCATTGATGGGGCGACAATCCATACACATCCGTTGCGTCTCATCCGGTTTAGGCACGAGGATCACGGGAACCGCACAAGGGCTAAGGCTTTCACGGACATACCCTTTGGCGAGGAGATCTTGAATTTGACGGTTGATCTCCTTGGTCTCTTCGGGGTTGGTGCGATAGGCGGCACGGTTTGGGAGCGGAGCGCCGGGTATGAGGTCGATGCGGTGTTCTATGCCGCGGAGTGGTGGTAGTCCATGAGGGAGCTCGTCGGGAAAACGTCTTGAAATTCCTGCAAAAGAGACAACAAAGACGGAGGAATGTTGGTTAAGTCGTTAGTTTCCGATGACGGTCCCTTGCAAATTAGCACGTAGTGCAATATGGTGGATGGGTTTGCTTGTACTTCTCTCCACTCGCTTTTGGTGGCTAGGAGGACGCTCGTTCGCTCACTCATATATGGCTTGTGGCGCTCACTCTCCATTTGGTGGGTCGCTCCCTCACCTCTCAACTCACTATGGTGGGTGCGGAGTTGTGCCCTCGCTAAAGCCTTCGCATTATCCGCGATGATTTGGCTAGGAGTCATCGGGCGCAACTCGAACTTCTTGTCGTTGACCTTGAAGGTGTAAGTGTTGGAGAGTCCATCATGTATAGCCTTCTTGTCATATTGCCAAGGGCGGCCAAGCAACATGTGGCACACCGTCATGGGTACCACGTCACACTCGATGGTGTCCTCATAAGGGCCGATCTTGAAGTTGACGGTGACGGTATGTTGTATCTTGACGTTGCCCTTATCACTCAACCATTGGATATGGTAAGGGTGAGGATGCTTGCGGAGAGTGAGGTGGAGCTTCTCACACAACTCGGTGCTCGCAAGGTTGTGGCAACTTCCACCATCGATGATGACCTTGATAGACTTGCCACCAATTCCGGCACGGGTTTGGAAGATGTTGCACCGTTGTTCTTCCATATCATGAGGTTGTGTGGTTAGCACCCTTGTGACCACAAGTGAGGGACTTGGGTCATGCTCACATAAGAGAGGATCTTCTCCACTTTCTTGTTCATAGGCTTCTTCACTTGCCACGGCGGCTTGCACAAGGGCTTCATATTCATCTTCATCAAGAGTCTCGATGTCACCATTCTCCATAGTGATCATGACCTTGGTGTTCTTGCACTCAAACGATTTGTGACCTTGGGTGCCACACTTGAAGCAAGTGACACTAGAGGGTCCCGTGGATGCCTTAGAGGAGGCGGTGGAGGAGACCGTTTGCTTCATGCGACTTTGGATAGTCGTCTTCTTGGAAGGTGTAGAGGATGCGTCGGCCTTGGCACTTGTAGCATAAGGAGTTGATGTAGTAGGAGGAGTCGATGTAGCGAGCTTGGAGGAGAAATAGGACTTGGCCTTGGAGTACTTGATGTCCTCAATCACTTGGCGCTCGGCCTTCGATGCTTGGTGGACTAACTCAACCATGTTGGAGTAGGGTTGGAACTCGACAATCCTCTTGATAGGATAAGTAAGGCCATTGAAGAAACGAGCAATTGTTTGTTCCTCGGACTCTTGGATGTTGGCTCGCATCATAGTGAGCTCCATCTCCTTGTAGAACTCCTCAACGGTTTTGGTGCCTTGCTTCAACTTTTGGAGCTTGTTGAAGAGGTCTGTCATGTAGTGCTTTGGGACAAAGCGAGCATGCATCTCCTTTTTCATATCTTCCCAAGTGTCAATAGGAGGTTCACCCTTTTCTTCGCGAAGAGTGAGGACTTGCTCCCACCAAGTGTTGGCGTAGTCTTCAAACTCGAGTGATGCCATAGCCACTTTCTTGGCACCGGAGTAGTTGTGGATGCGGAAGATCTTGTCCACCTTGAGTGCCCATGAGAGGTATGCTTCGGCGTCGTCTTCCCCTTTGAACTTGGGCATGTTGAACTTGAGCTTGCCATACATGTTCTCTTCATCCTCCAAGTTTCTTCTACGAGGAGGGGCGCCGTCAACTCTTGCGGCTAGAGGTGGAATAGGAGGTCTTCTATGGCCAACCATAGCATTGGGTTGGTGGTGGAGTTGAACACTTGCTTCACTTGGTTCACGGTGAGGATGTGGTTGAAGATCTTGTCGCGGTTGAGGACGATGCTCAATGTTGGGTCTCTCATCTTGATCATGGTGAGACTCTCCTCGTCCACGTTGGTCATGGCGAGGGTGGCGACGAAGATCTCGCCGAGGTGGATCTTGAGGATCTTGGTCTTGGGGATGGCCATCACGCCCATGGTGAGCATGGCGATCCACTTGGTGACGATCTTGTTGAAGGTCTTGAGCTTGTGGAGGACGCTCATGTGGACGAGCATGGCGATGTATTTCTCCACGCCTAGAGTTGGAGCGGGAGTCTTCATGACGAGCATGTGAGCGATGAGGTCGATGATGGTCTTCACGCCTTGAAGAAGAGCTTGGGGACGAAAGGCCACCATGAGAGTAATGGTCTTCATGCCTTGAGGAAGAGCTTGATGAAGAGGAAGTAGAGCGGTGTCGACGAGGGCGACCCAAGTTGGTGATGGCGCGCTCGAGGCTATCCATGCGCCGCTCCATGTTGGCATCATTGGCCGCCATTTGGCCATTCAAGTTGTCCGTAGCTTCACGAAGAAGGGCCAAGTCGTGGTTCACGGTGGAGAAGTTGTGAGCCACTTCATCGTATTGCTCATCGATGCGTGTCTCGAAGAGGGAGAGTTGCTCCTTGAACTCTTGTCGTTGCGTCCATAGGTTGTGTTGAGTAGCCAACCTCTCGGTGTTGCGAAGGATCTCTTCATCCCTATTGGTATCTCCGTTCCTATCCATGATGGAAAGACAAGAACTATGTTGTGTATGTTAGTGGAAGGAGACTACCTCGCACTCTTACCAAGGTAAGATAGTATTGAGGCAATCCACCAAACCGAAAGCAAGATCAAGTGTATCGGGAACACACGCAAAATCACACGCAAAAGCTAGCAAATATGGTGTTAGGCGAGTGTTGTGGAAAGCCAAAAGACAAATCCAAGATCGAGTATGTTGTCAAAAGTGGGTGAGGTCCAAAAATCCAAATGTCAATGTGAAGATCACTATAAACACGGAAAAAGTTGTGGAACACACACACGAGATAAACGGGGTTAGTGCAACCAAAAGTGAGCGGAAAAGTGTATGTATAAGTGCTCGGTGTCACACTAACATAAGGAGAGCCAAAGCTTTGGTCGCAAAGGAAGAGACAACAAGATTCACACGTGGCCTCTCTTCTCCTATCTCTCTTTGCTTAAAAGCTTTTTCTCTTTTGTGTATGGCGGCACTTGCACTCGTTTGTATCTTTGGTGGCACGTGGACACTTTGTATGTATGGGCGTATGGATGTATGGATGTATGGATGCTACTCGCACTCTTTTTGTGTTTTTGGGGCTTTTTGACGCACTATGTTAGCGTTAGCCTCGCTTTTGCTATCTTGCCACACGAGTGTTTGCTTGGGTGCCTTACTCAACGCGACACACACACCTCACAATGCGGGGCCACGTGCAATGTCTCGCAACACTAAACAAGCAATGCTCGATGGGATAGATCGCAAAAGGAAGAGGGGTTACAAGGTGACCTGCAAGTTATACCTGCGATGATGGTGGTGGTGGTGGTGGTGGTGGTGGAGATCGCCGGAAGTCGAGGTCGAAGGAGGGCGCGAAGATGCGCCCGGTCTGGGGTCCGGTTGGACCGGCTCCTGGACCGGCCTGTCCGGTTGCCGCCCGGTCGACCGGGTTCTGTGCTGGCTCGTCCGGTCTGTGGCCCGGTTGACCGGGGCCGAAACCGGGTTTCGCGGGATGAAGCTTTCTCTCTCCTGTTCTTCACGAAAACCAAACCAAATCGACCAAATCGAAGGGAAACGATGGAATTGGAGGCTAAAAGTTGGGGAAATAGTAGATCAAGCACAACAACACCAGATCCACGGACCAAAACCACTCAAAACGCAACCAAATCACAGATCGGTCAAGAGGCAATATAGGGCTATTTTTGGAAAATTTTCTAGGAACGAAATCGGGTGGGTGGGAGGTCAAATCCGCGGTAACCAAGAGCTGCTGATACCATATGATGAGGTCTAAGACCCCGTGTGTGGCCCGATCTCGCGGATTGACTTCGAAACCAAGAGGGGAGATGGGAAAACGCGAGGAACACGAAGAACACGATGAACACGAGGAACTCCGAGACTCACGCACGCACACCAACCCGATACACCCGATACTTACCCCCGTGGTTCGATGGACCACGCCAATAGAATCACCCGGAAGAGGCACGCGGCAGAATTCCCGGTGAGAGATTGGTGTTGGAGAAAAGGGGATTGGTGAGGGAGAGAGAGTAGCTTGTACTAGAATCTCACTCAACAATATCCAAATCAACAACAAGGATGGCCTTGATTACAGAGGGATGATACCCAAGGGAGACTAAGCTCAAAATTAGGTTTGAGTTCAAAACAAGTCTAAAGAGCTAATGAGGGGTCCCAGCCACTTATATAGTCATACACGGCCAGCAAGGGCGAACAGGTACGCGAATGGATAAGTTAAGGCAGTTTGGTGGGGCATTCTCGTCAGGTCCGGTTTGGGGCCGGTCGGACCGGGCCTGGGACCGGGCTGTCCGGTTTGGGGCAGTCTGACCGGAACTGTGACCGGGCCGTCCGGTCATGGGTCCGGTCGACCGGCGCAAACCGGGAAGCTGCGAAGTTTCCGGTCCTGGTCCGATCGTCCGGTACGAGGGAGCTGGCCCGGTTTGCGCCCGGTCGACCGGGCCTATGACCGGGGAGTCCGGTTGTAGGTCCGGTCTGACCGGGTCCTGGACCGGCCAGCGTCCGTCTCTTCCTTGGAGCGCTTCGTGCGACGTCGGCTTCGGCTTCATGATCATCTCCATGTCCAGTTGCTTCTCTCCTTCCCTTGACCTTGGCGTCTCCTCCTCTCCGTGGTCTTGACGCGCCTTGTACCTAATGACACATAGCACGTCAGCATGAGGTAGCAATCCATCCAAAGGGGTACCAAGATCAAAGGTGGTGAGGAGCGAGTTCACCTCATCATGAAGAGCTTTGACTCGGGCTCGTGTCATCGGTCCACTAGGGGGACTTGTTGGTCTTGGTGTAGCGACGTCGGTGACCGGGGCTACATCACCCATGCTCAACCATCTCAACTCCATCGCCTCCCAAGTCGTCCTCCATCGATGGCGCCGTAGTGTTGTGGAGAGCTAGGCTCGGATCCACATCATCCTTGCGATGGCCTTGGAGGTCTTCATCTTGAAGTGTGGGCGCCGTAGGTTTCTTGGTGGCATGGGCTTGTAGCTCGTTGAAGTAGAGCGTCTTGGCGCTTGGCTTTGTGCATTGCCATGCCTCATGACCCTTGGCCTTGCACACCTCACATAGGAGATTGGGACATTCCCGTGGAGGGTGGCCTTGTTTCTTGCACTTGTAGCATCGGAGTCCATAGGCATGTGATGAGGTAGAGGCCATTGTGGTGGTGGCACAAGAGGGAGAAGTCGCCTTATGAGGAAGGTCTTCTTGATGTGCCCTCTCCATCCTTGGAGTGGTAGACACCCTATGATGGTGTTTGTCACCTTTATGTCGAGGCTCTCGTCGTCGTGCTTCATCACCATGTCTTGATGCGTGTCGTCGAAGATCCTTGGGGGATTTTGGTCGATGGCGATCATGAAGTGGCTTGTGGCGGTGAAGCTCATGTGGTGACATATGTCGATGTAGACCATGAGGTGGTAGTGGTCGACGACTATCATGAGATGGTGTGAGTCGATGACGGTCCTTGCCATGCCTAGATGATGGCTCATGCGACTTGGCATATTGCTTGGGGCGCCTTGTGGAGCTTGTAGAAGAGTGTCGATGACGATCATGTTGGGGACGACCTTGAAGCTCCATATGATGTCCTTGATGTCGATGATCTTGTGCATAAGCACTCTCATGGTGGCGCCTTGTGGAGCTCGGAGAAGTGTGTCGATGGCGATCATGTTGAGGACGCTCTTGATGCTCCATATGATGGTGCCATCTTGGAGGTCCTCTATCTTCATATGTAGCTCCATTGGCGACGTAGGTGTACTTGGGAGCATCGTCTTTGCTCATCGTGGAGCGTAGGTGAGGCTCCGCCATGGTGTCGATGTCGTACTCGTGGCGTTGCTCCACCATGTCATCCATGAGTGGTGAGCCATTGTCGATGTAGAGCTCGTCGATGTCGTCCTCAAGGTTGTGCTCCACCATGTCGTCCATGTCGATGATGCTTGGGGAGCCATGGTCGTTGTCGAGCTCCTCGATGTCGGAGATGTCGGTGATGCACTTCTCCATGATCGGCGTCTCGTCATCCATGGTACCTAATGAGACACAAGGAAACACACTAGAGGTAGAGGCTAAGTTGTTAGAATTCGAAATGGCCTCACATGACCTATCAACTACCACTCTCATCTCACTCGGTGTATCACTCATGTTCTCGAAATGGAGGCACTCAAGCTCACATATGGTGGAATCACTCATCTCACATATAGTGGAGTCGCTCATCTCACATGTAGTGGAGTCCCTCATCTCCATGGCAATGGCGTCGTCGATGTCCGAGCAACCTAGCAAAGAGGAAGACAACACAAGAGGAGTAGAGGTTAAGTTGTTAGAAAGCAAAACATCCTCACTCGACTCATGGTGTGTATCACTCTTGTTCTCAAGGTGTTTGAAGTATGCGTTGCACTCGGCTTTATCTTTGTGTGTCATTTGAGCTTCTCGAGCATCTAGCTCGGCGAAGTATGCTCTCATCTCGGCTTGCTCTTGTGGGGTCATCATGTATATCTCTCACTAGGTAAGGTGTATGTGTATGTGGTGGAAAGAAATCTACACAAGTATCCCACCTTGCAAGAAAGTATCGGAAAAATGGTTCAAGTCAAGAGCAAAGCCAAAATGTATCGGGGTTACTCACACACACACTCAAAGCACACGCAAAAGGATAAGAAACACTATATGTGGTGGGTAAGGGGTGGATAGCAAACGAAAAAGATCAACGGAAAAGTCTATTGTCAAATGTGGGTAAGATCCAAAGTCAAATGTCAAAAGTGGTGATCTATGTCAAGGAAACACGGAAACACACACAACGGAGAACAATGGGGTTAGCGCGACCAAGGAAGTGAGCTAAGTAACAAGACGGTCCTAACGAAGACTATAAGCTCGGTGTCACGCCAACACAAGAGAGACCGTAGCTTGGTTGCACAAGAAGGAAGCAACAAGATTTGCACAAATGCCACTCTTCTCTTTTCTCTCTTAGTGCTCACAAGCTTTGCACTTCTCGGTATCGGTGGACACACACTCTTTTCCTATTTCATTTTTTTTCACTTTTTTTTATTTGCTATGCTTAGAAGCTTTTTTTTTTCTATGTATATGTCACGCTTTTTCTTCTTTTGTGTATCTTTCTCACCGAGCTTGCTTCGGAGCTTCGCTCAACACAACGCACACACGCACCCTCTCACGGTCGTGACACTTGTGCAATGCTTCGCAACGCTCGAAAAGCCACTCTCAATGGGATAGATACGCAAAGGAAGAAAGGGGCTATAAGGGGGTAAGGGGAGGCAAGTTATACCTATTGACGTTAGGCGGTGTCAAGCACACGAACTTGCGAAGGTGAAGTGGTGGTGTCGATGACGATGTCGAGGTTGCGCCGGAATCCGGGGTGCCAACGGTGTCGTCGCGGTGTTGGTGTAGGCGCGGAAGTGGAATAGACGACCGATGCACTCCAAATCGGAAACCGAGCAAATTAAGTCAATGCCCGAAAAGTTGGGTCAAAACGAGCAGTCAAAAGTTGGGTTCCAAAAATTGTCAAAAATTGAGGGTAGACTATGTGGAGTATTTGGGGGATGCTGTTAAAATTTGGAGTCAAACGGACGCCGGAAAGTTGTCAAAATTTGGGGCAAAAAAATGGAGTCAAAATGGCGAAATCCGGTCATGGGGCCGGTTTGACCGGATCCTGGGCCGGACCACCCGGTCTGCAGCCCGGTTTGGCTCCGGTCCGGTTGCCGCCCGGTTTGGATCCGGTTTCAACCGGGTTGCCCGGTGTGTCGCCCGGTTTGCTCCAGTTTGAGGCGATTTTGCGCGAAGTGAAGATTGGAGTTGCTTGTTGCGCGAGAGATGGGTGGGGATTGAGCGCGGGATTGGCTAAGGCGCAGGAGCTGCTTGGTGGATTGTGTTGGCGGCCTTGTGCTGCTGTTACGCGCGGACACCGGCCGGTGAGGAGCTGCTCGCTTGAGCTATGCTTGTGCGGGACTTGGCCAGGGGAGCAGAGGCACGGGCGGCCGGAGGTCAAGGCAGAGCGGCGACTGGATGGGCCCGTGCTTGCGCGGTGGTGGCGGGCGGAACCAGGGGAGTTGAGCACCTGCGGGCGGGTGGATGCGGAGGTTGGCGGCAGGCCGAGCTGGTTTGACAGCGGAGGAGCTGGGCGGCGTGCGCCGCGGTTGGCGGCCAGGGCGGGTGCAGAGGCGCTGCTTGCAAGCGAGGCCGGGCGGGCGTAGGCGCGTGCGTGGAGTCTGGCAGCGGGGCAGCTCGAGCGGAAGGAGCGAGCTTGGTAGCGGCAAGTGCGTGCGCTATTGGCGGCCGGGGGAGGTTGGGCCAGGCGGTGGCGGGTGGAGCGCGCGCTCAAGCAGGATGGTGGCGGTCGGGCGCTGGGTGCGGCAGGTACGCGCTGGGCGTTAACCTGGGGTGAGCAGCGCAAGGTCTGAGCGCGTGGTTGTGCCTGCTGGTGGCGAGCGAGTCAGGGCGGGGAGCTTGGGCACGACCTTGCGCGCGTGCGGCAGCGGATCCAGATGATGAGCGAGGCCGGCGGGTGGGCGGGCGCGCGGGCGTAGGTGCTGGAGATGGAGCGGGGCCAGGGGCGGTGCGGGCTGGCCGGCGGCCGGAGCGCGGGTTCCTCTTCGTGGACGAAGAACAGCACAAAAACGACACAAACTGGAACAAAAAAATTGCTCAGATTCAAGCGGAATTGGACGAAATTGATGGGGAAAAGATGGGGGAAACGTAGATCAGCACCAACAACATCAAATCAATGGATCAAAACCACAAAAAACGCAACAAATCCGGAGATCAATTTTCGAGCTATTTTTTGGGGCAATTTTTGGAGAATTTTTTTTGGGCGAAATTGGAGAGATTCGAGGGTCAAATTCGTGGCAACCTTTGCTCTGATACCATATGATGCGGCCTAAGGCCACGTGGGTTGCCCGATCTCACGAATTGACCGAGGGAAAGGCGGGGGAGAGGAAGAACACGAAGAAAACGGCGATGAACACGATGAACACACGCAAACACACACCAACCCGATACAATTCCGGTTTACTCCCGATAGCCCGAACCACTATACCGATAGAATCTCTCAAGAGAAAGAGACACGGTAGAATCCCCGAGAGGAAGATCGGTATACGATCGATGGAATCACACGAGTGAGAGACCGGTGGTAGAATCACAAGTGTGAGAGACTAATCATATAAGGAGTGCCTTGTACAATAGATTATGGTAATCTAAGGAGGGGGTTTCCCTAATCCCAAAGGGATGGTGGAGGCATGAGCCTAGTTCTAGTTCATCAACTCTAACCTAATGAAGGGGGAGGTGGGAGCCTATATATAGGGATCCACTAAGGAGGGGTAGTTTAGGGAAACAAAGGGGTACATGGGCCTTGGCCCGAATTGACTTGTGGCAGGCGTCTTCTCTCCTAGGCGACCTCGGACGCTCTTCTTCCTTCTTCTCTTCCATGCCTCCGTGACCTCGGCCTTGAGTGTGGTTCTTGACGTTGACGCACATGATGAAGCGAAGACCGTAGGTCGGGCTACATCACTACTACAATGAGAAGCCCGTTCATGGTTGTATATGGCTTTGAGCCTCCTACGGCGATTGACCTCCTTCCTCTACCGCTACATGAGCAAGTAAACATGGACATCGACAAGCGAGCACAATACATGAAGAAGCTACATGAAGATACAAGGGCAACAATCGAGCAACAAGTTCTTCGTCAAGCAACACGCCTCAACATGAACAAAAAGGCACGGATCTTCAATGAAGGGGACCTAGTGTGGATACATCTTCGCAAGGACCGTTTCCCTCAAGAAAGAAACTCCAAGCTCAAGCCCCGAGGCGATGGTGCCTTCAAGGTCCTCAAGCGAATCAACGACAACGCCTACGTCATCGACATACCAACATCCAAGTACTTGGTCAGCAACACATTCAATGTGTCCGACCTCTCGCCATACCATGACGATGAAGAGCCGTTAGAGTCAAGGACGACTCTTTCCCAAGGGGGGGGGAGATGATGTAGCCCCGCTCACTAACGACGCTACACCAAGACCAACAAGTCCCCCAAGTGGACCGATGACACGGGCTCAAGTCAAAGCGCTACATGATAAGGTGAACTCAATCCTCACTACCCTTGATCTCGATACCCCATTGGATGGACTGCTACCTCAGGCCGATACTCTGTGTGTTATCAGATACGAACCTCGAGCGAAGGACGTTGCAGCAGACCCGAAGCTGGATAAGGAAGAAGGAGAAGAAGAGTGCCAGCTGAAGGACGCCCCTCAGGGCCGGCACTGCCGGCCTCCAGGCACCGGCACTGCCGGCCAGCTCACCCCGGCACTGCCGGCCTCAAGCCCCCGGCACTGCCGGTCCCTCCAGCTGAAGACGCGACGAGAGCCAAGACCGGCACTGCCGGCCTCGAACCAGCGGCACTGCCGGCCCCACCGGCACTGCCGGCCAATCCTCACCGGCACTGCCGGCCCCACCCCGGTTGACTTCATCTCAACCGTTGATTTCGCATCTATGGACCGGGATAATTTATGTAATGCCGACTTTACCCCTGTACGAATCTGGGCCTATAAATACCTCACCCCTTCCTCCAGATTAGGGTTAGAGATGAACTAAGAAGAAACTTGAGCTTTGCTCTTACCCATGTGGGAAACCCTAGATCTATGATCTTGTATCCACCCGGGCTCCTTATCGACGCGTGATGATCTCTTTGGTGACTTCTACCGTTTGTTGATCTTTTGCTTGCACTTCTACCTATTTGGTCTTTTGCTTGCACTTCTATCAACCTTCCGGTCTTTTCACCCTTCTAGATCTCGCGTGTTTCGATTTGTCGATCTCTTTGCGGGACTTCTACCGAAAGGTCTTTTCTCGCAACCTCTATCGAGTTGGTGTATCGGGCCAACGAGGGAAAACCGGTTTGTGTGCGTGTGTGTGTTGTATCCCCACGTTTCCCCCCTCCGCGTTCGTCGTGTTCATCGTGTTCATCCACCTCCCCCACGAGATCCACCCAAATCCGTGAAGATCGGGCACATCCCGGGGCTTAGCCCTTATCAGCATTCAAGGCCAAGCTTGGTCTCTATGAATGGCTCGTTATGCCTTTTGGTCTCTCCAATGCTCTATCCACTTTTATGCGTCTTATGAATCACATCTTGCGTCCTCTCATTGGCAAGAGTGTGGTTGTCTATTTTGATGATATTCTCATTTATAGCAAAAATCTCGAGGACCATGTGCAACATGTGAGAGGTCTTATGCATCTTGCGTTTTGAGAAGCTTTATGCCAACCTCCCTAAATGCACTTTTTGATGAGGTCTAAGACCCCGTGTATGGCCCGATCTCGCGGATTGACTTCGAAACCAAGGGGAGAGATGGGAGAACGCGAGGAACACGAAGAACACGATGAACACGAGGAACTCCGAGACTCACGCACACACACCAACCCGATACACCCGATGCTTACCTCCGTGGCTCGATGGACCACGCCAATAGAATCTCCGAGGAAGAGGCACGTGGCAGAATTCCCGGAGAGAGATTGGGGTTGGAGAGGAAGAGCTTGGTGAGGGAGAGAGAGTAACTTGTACTAGATTCTCACTCAACAAGATCAAAGTCAACAACCAAGGTGCCTTGATTACAGAGGGATGATACCCAAGGGAGACTAAGCTCAAAGGTAGGTTTGAGTTCAAAACAAGTCTAAAGAGCTAAGGAGGGGTCCAGGCTACTTATATAGGCACACATGGCCAACAAGGGCGAACAGGTACGCGAAGGGATAAGTTAAGGCAGTTTGGTGGGGCATTCCCGTCAGATCCGGTTTGGGTCCGGTCTGACCGGGCCAGTACCGGGCTGTCCGGTCATGGATCCGGTTGACCGGGCGCAAACCGGGTTTCTGCGAAGAATCCGGTCCTGGGTCCGGTCGTCGTCCGGTACGAGGGGGCTGGGCCGGTTTGCGCCCGGTTGACCGGGCCTGTGACCGGGACGTCCGGTTGCTGGTCCGGTCTGACCGGGCCTGTGACCGGCCAGCCTCCGTCTCTTCCTTGGAGTGCTTCGAGCGACGTCGGCTTCGACTTCATGATCATCTCCATGTCCAGCTGCTTCTCTCCCTCCCTTGACCTTGGCGTCTCCTCCTCTCCGGGGTCTTGACGCGCCTTGTACCTAATGACACATAGCACGTCGGCATGAGGTAGCAATCCATCCAAAGGGGTACCAAGATCAAGGGTGGTGAGGAGCGAGTTCACCTCATCATGTAGAGCTTTGACTCGGGCTCGTGTCATCGGTCCACCTGGGGGACTTGTTGGTCTTGGTGTAGCGACGTCGGTGACCGGGGCTACATCATCTCCCCCCCGTTGGGAAAGAGTCGTCCTCGACTCTTGCACCTCCTCATCTCCATGATAGGGTGACAAGTCCGAGACGTTGAACGTGTTGCTCACCAAGTACTTGGATGTCGGTATGTCGATGACATAAGCGTTGTTGTTGACGCGTTTGAGGACCTTGAATGGGCCATCTCCTCTTGGCTTGAGCTTGGAGTTGCGCTCATGAGGGAACCGTTCCTTCCGGAGGTGGATCCAAACGAGGTCTCCTTCTTCGAATATTCTTGCCTTCTTCTTGGCGTTGATGCGGCTGGCTTGACGAAGAACATGTTCTTATATGGTTGCCCTTGTCTCTTCATGTAGTTTCTTGACGGCGGCGGTGCGCTTGTCGAAGTCCATGTTGATGCGCTCGTGGAGGGGAAGTGGAAGTATGTCGAGTGCCGTGTAAGGTTCGAAGCCATAGACGACCATGAAGGGGCTCCTTGACGTAGTCTTGTGCTTGGCGCGGTTGTAGGCGAACTCGGCGTGAGGAAGGCACTCCTCCCATGACTTCAAGTTCTTCTTCACGAGGATGCGTAGGTGGGTGGAGAGGCTTCGATTGACCACTTCCGTTTGGCCATCCGTTTGCGGGTGCGATGATGATGAGAACAAGAGCTTCACTCCTAACTTCGCCATGAGCGACTTCCAAAGATAACTCATGAACTTGACGTCTCGATCCGACACAATGCTTTGCGGTACTCCATGTAGGCGAACAATTTCCCTGAAAAACAATGAAGCAATGTGTGAAGCATCGTCGCTCTTATGGCAAGGTATGAAATGAGCCATCTTAGAGAATCTATCCACTACCACGAATATAGAATCATGACCATGCTTAGTGCGAGGCAAGCCTAGAACGAAATCCAGGTTAATATCGGTCCATGGTGCATAAGGAATAGGCAATGGGGTATAAAGACCATAAGGGTTGGAGGTAGACTTAGCTTGTAAGCAAGTGGTGCACCGGCGGCAAAGGCGTTCCACATCTCGCTTCATCTTTGGCCAATAGTAGTGGGTTGAGAGCATGGCATATGTCTTGTCACGTCCAAAGTGACCCATAAGACCACCTCCATGTGACTCTTGCAAAAGCAATTTTCGAAGCGAAGACTTGGGAATGAAAATTGTGGCACCACTAAGTTCATCAAGCATGTCATCTAAACGCGGAATGGGATGGCGGTAACGTACGGTAATGGCATTGATGGGGCAACAATCCATACACATCCGTTGCGTCTCATCCGGTTTAGGCACAAGAATCACGGGAACCGCACAAGGGCTAAGGCTTTCGCGGACGTACCCTTTGGCGAGGAGATCTTGTAGTTGGCGTTGTATCTCCTTTGTTTCTTCGGGGTTGGTGCGGTAGGCGGCACGGTTTGGAAGCGGAGCGCCGGGTATGAGGTCGATGCGGTGTTCTATGCCTCGGAGTGGTGGTAATCCATGAGGGAGCTCGTCGGGGAAGACGTCTTGAAATTCCTGCAAAAGAGACAACAAAGACGGAGGAATGTTGGTTAAGTCGTTAGTCGCCGACGAGGGTCCCTTGCATATGAGCACATAGTGCAATATGGTGGATGGGTTCTCTTGGAGCTCTCTCCACTCACTCTTGGTGGCTAGAAGGACACTCTTGGACTCACTCATATATGGCTTGTGGCGCTCACTATCTTTGTGGTGGGTCGCTCCCTCTCCTCTCATCTCACTATGGTGGGTGCGGAGTTGTGCCCTCGCTAAAGCCTTCGCATTATCCGCGATGATTTGGCTAGGAGTCATCGTGCGCAACTCGAACTTCTTGTCGTTGACCTTGAAGGTGTATGTGTTGGAGAGTCCATCATGTATAGCCTTCTTGTCATATTGCCAAGGGCAGCCAAGCAACATGTGGCACACAGTCATGGGTACCACGTCACACTCGATAGTGTCCTCATAAGGTCCAATCTTGAAAGTGACGGTGACGGTATGTTGTATCTTGACGTTGCCCTTGTCACTCAACCATTGGATATGGTAAGGGTGAGGATGCTTGCGGAGGGTGAGGTTGAGCTTCTCACACAACTCGGTGCTTGCAAGGTTATGGTAACTTCCACCATCTATGATGACCTTGATCGACTTGCCACCAATTCCGACACGGGTTTGGAAGATGTTGCACCGTTGTTCTTCCATAGCATGAGGTTGTGTTGTTAGCACCCTTGTGACCACAAGTGAGGGACTTGGGTCATGCTCACATAAGAGAGGATCTTCTCCACTTTCTTGCTCATAAGCTTCTTTACTTTCCACGGCGGCTTGCACAAGGGCCTCGTATTCTTCTTCATCTAGTGTCTCAATGTCACCATTCTCCATAGTGATCATAACCTTGGTGTTCTTGCACTCGAACGATTTGTGACCTTGGGTGCCACACTTGAAGCAAGTGACACTAGAGGGTCCCGTGGATGCCTTAGAGGAGGCGGTCGAGGAGACCGTTTGCTTCATGCGACTTTGGATAGTCGGTTTCTTGGATGTTGTAGATGACATGTCGGCCTTGGCACTTGTAGCATGAGGAGTTGATGTAGTAAGAGGAGTTGATGTAGCGAGCTTGGAGGAGAAATAGGTCTTGGCCTTGGAGTACTTGATGTCCTTAATCACTTGGCGCTCGGCCTTCGATGCTTGGTGGACCAACTCAACCATGTTGGAGTAGGGTTGGAACTCGACGATCCTCTTGATGGGGTACATGAGGCCATTGAAGAAGCGAGCAATGGTTTGTTCCTCGGACTCTTGGATGTTGGCTCGCATCATAGTGAGCTCCATCTCCTTGTAGAACTCCTCAACGGTCTTGGTGCCTTGCTTCAACTTTTGGAGCTTGTTGAAGAGGTCGGTCATGTAGTGCGTGGGGACAAAGCGAGCATGCATCTCTTTCTTCATTTCTTCCCAAGTGTCAATAGGCGGTTCACCCTTCTCTTCTCGAAGAGTGAGGACTTGTTCCACCAAGTGTTGGCGTAATCCTCGAACTCAAGAGACGCCATAGCCACCTTCTTGGCACCGGAGTAGTTGTGGATGCGGAATATCTTGTCAACCTTGAGTGCCCATGAGAGGTACGCCCCGGCATCTTCTTCTCCCTTGAACTTTGGCATGGTGAATTTGAGCCTTCCGAACATGTTCTCTTCATCCTCCAAGGTTCTTCTACGAGGAGGGGCACCTTCATCTCTTGCGGCTAGAGGAGGAATAGGAGGTCTTCTACGGCCAACCATAGCATTGGGTTGACGTTGGAGGTGCACACTTGCTTCACTTGGTTCACGGTGAGGATGTGGTTGAAGATCTTGTCGCGGTTGAGGACGATTGATGTAGCCCCGGTCACCGACGTCGCTACACCAAGACCAACAAGTCCCCCAAGTGGACCGATGACACGAGCCCGAGTCAAAGCGCTACATGATGAGGTGAACTCGCTCCTCACCACCCTTGATCTTGGTACACCTTTGGATGGATTGCTACCTCATGCCGACGTGTTATGTGTCATTAGGTACAAGGAGCATCAAGGTCACCAAGAGGAGGATACGCCATGGTCAAAGGGAGGAGAGGAGCAGCTGGACAAGAAGATGGACACGAAGATGGACATGGAGCTGGACAGGAAGTCGCCCGAAGAGCGCAAGGAAGAGAAGACGGACGGCCGGTCCAGAACCCGGTCAGACCGGCCCCCTGACCGGATCACCCGGTCCACAGCCCGGTCTGACCGGCCTCCTGACCGGACCGCCCGGTCAGAAACCGGGATTCGCGCTCGTGACATCCGGGCGCCATCCAGGGGACTTGGAGCCTCGTCCGGTCTCCGCCCGGTCACAGGCCCGGTCTGAAACCGGCCTGCCCGGTCACAGGCCCGGTCTGACCGGCTCCCTGACCGGCCTGCACGACTTAAGTTATATTTTCGGCCCGAACTTACCTTTTCGGCCTGTGACGCCTTGTAAGACTATATAAGCACCCCAAGCACCCCTTTAGCTCTTTAGACTTGTTTTGAACTCAAACCTACCTTTGAGCTTAGTCTCCCTTGGGTATCATCCCTCTGTAATCAAGGCACCTTAGTTGTTGACTTTGAACTTGTTGAGTGAGATTCTAGTACAAGCTACTCTCTCTCCCTCACCAAGTTCTTCCTCTCCAACTCCAATCTCTCCCCGGGGAATTCTACCGCGTATCTCTTCCTCGGAGATTCTATTGGCATGGTCCATCGAGCCACGGAGGTAAGCATCGGGTGTATCGGGTTGTGTGTGTGCATGAGTCTCGGAGTTCCTCGTGTTCGTCGCGTTCTTCGTGTTCCTCGCGTTTTCCCATCTTCCCCCTTGGTTTCGAAGTCAATCCGCGAGATCGGGCCACACACGGGGTCTTAGACCTCATCATATGGTATCAGCAGCTCTTGGTTACCGCGGATTTGACCTCCCACCCACCCGATTTCGTCCCTAGAAAATTTTCCAAAAAATCCCCAAAAATAGCCCCAAAGTGCCTCTTGACCGATCTGTGATTTGGTTGCGTTTTGAGTGGTTTTGGTCCGTGGATCTGGTGTTGTTGTGCTTGATCTACTATTTCCCCAACTTTTAGCCTCCAATTCCATCGTTTCCCCTCGATTTGGTCGATTTGGCTTGGTTTTCGTGAAGAACAGGAGAGAGAAATCGCGCGATCCGGTTGAGCACCGATGGCAAGACTCTGAGACCGGCCGGTCCGGTCCAGAATCCGGTCGACCGGCCACCCAACCGGCCGGGCCGGTCCAGCAGCCGGTCCAACCGGGCCTCCGACCGGGCGACGCAACGCCACTCCTTCGACCTCGTCTTCCGGCGATCTCCACCACCACCACCACCACCACCACCATCATCGCAGGTATAACTTGCAGGTCACCTTGTAACCCCTCTTCCTTTTGCGATCTATCCCATCGAGCATTGCTTGTCTAGTGTTGCGAGACATTGCACGTGGCCCCGCATTGTGAGGTGTGTGTGTCGCGTTGAGTAAGGCACCCAAGCAAACACTCGTGTGGCAAGATAGCAAAAGCGAGGCTAACGCTAACATAGTGCGTCAAAAAGCCCCAAAAACACAAAAAGAGTGCGAGTAGCACCATACATCCATACATCCATACATCCATACGTCCATACATACAAAGTGTCCACGTGCCACCAAAGATACAAACGAGTGCAAGTGCTGCCATATACAAAAGAGAAAAAGCTTTTAAGCAAAGAGAGATACGAGAAGAGAGGCCACGTGTGAATCTTGTTGTCTCTTACTTTGCAACCAAAGCTTTGGCTCTCCTTGTGTTAGTGTGACACCGAGCACTTATACATACACTTTTCCGCTCACTTTTGGTTGCACTAACCCCGCTTATCTCGTGTGTGTGTTCCACATCTTTTTCCGTGTTTATAGTGATCTTCACATTGACATTTGGATTTTTGGACCTCACCCACTTTTGACAACATACTCGATCTTGGATTTGTCTTTTGGCTTTCCACAACACTCGCCTAACACCATATTTGCTAGCTTTTGCGTGTGGTTTTGCGTGTGTTCCCGATACACTTGATCTTGCTTTCGGTTTGGTGGATTGCCTCAATACTATCTTA
This sequence comes from Lolium perenne, assembly GCF_019359855.2. Lineage (NCBI taxonomy): Eukaryota > Viridiplantae > Streptophyta > Magnoliopsida > Poales > Poaceae > Lolium > Lolium perenne. The sequence goes on from NC_067245.2 coordinate 135,354,442, forward strand.
CCTTGGTAAGAGTGCGAGGTAGTCTCCTTCCACTAACATACACAACACAGTTCTTGTCTTTCCATCATGGATAGGAACGGAGATACCAATAGGGATGAAGAGATCCTTCGCAACACCGAGTGGTTGGCTACTCAACACAACCTATGGACGCAACGACAAGAGTTCAAGGAGCAACTCTCCCTCTTCGAGACGCGCATCGATGAGCAATACGATGAAGTGGCTCACAACTTCTCCACCGTGAACCACGACTTGGCCCTTCTTCGTGAAGCTACGGACAACTTGAATGGCCAAATGGCGGCCAATGATGCCAACATGGAGCGGCGCATGGATAGCCTCGAGCGTGCCATCACCAACTTGGGTCGCCATCGTCGACACCGCTCTACTTCCTCTTCATCAAGCTCTTCCTCAAGGCATGAAGACCATTACTCTCATGGTGGCCTTTCGTCCCCAAGCTCTTCTTCAAGGCGTGAAGACCATCATCGACCTCATCGCTCACATGCTCGTCATGAAGACTCCCGCTCCAACTCTAGGCGTGGAGAAATACATCGCCATGCGCGTCCACATGAGCGTCCTCCACAAGCTCAAGACCTTCCACAAGATCATCACCAAGCGGATCGCCATGCCCACCATGGGCGTGATGGCCATCCCCAAGACCAAGATCCTCAAGATCCACCTCGGCGAGATCTTCGTCGCCACCCTCGCCATGACCAACGTGGACGAGGAGAGCCTCACCATGATCAAGATGAGAGACCCAACCTTGAGCATCGTCCTCAACCGCGACAAGATCTTCAACCACATCCTCACCGTGAACCAAGTGAAGCAAGTGTTCAACTCCAACGCCAACCCAATGCTATGGTTGGCCGTAGAAGACCTCCTATTCCACCTCTAGCCGCAAGAGATGAAGGCGCCCCTCCTCGTAGACGAACCTTGGAGGATGAAGAGAACATGTTTGGAAGACTCAAGTTCACCATGCCAAAGTTCAAGGGAGAAGAAGATGCCGAGGCCTACCTCTCATGGGCACTCAAGGTGGACAAGATCTTCCGCATCCACAACTACTCCGGTGCCAAGAAAGTGGCTATGGCATCACTCGAGTTTGAAGACTACGCCAACACTTGGTGGGAGCAAGTCCTCACTCTTCGAGAAGAAAAGGGTGAACCTCCTATTGACACTTGGGAAGATATGAAGAAGGAGATGCATGCTCGCTTTGTCCCCGCACACTACATGACCGACCTCTTCAACAAGCTCCAAAAGTTGAAGCAAGGCACCAAGACCGTTGAGGAGTTCTACAAGGAGATGGAGCTCACTATGATGCGAGCCAACATCCAAGAGTCCGAGGAACAAACAATTGCCCGCTTCTTCAATGGCCTTACTTATCCTATCAAGAGGATTGTCGAGTTTCAACCCTACTCCAACATGGTTGAGTTAGTCCACCAAGCATCGAAGGCCGAGCGCCAAGTGATTGAGGACATCAAGTACTCCAAGGCCAAGTCCTATTTCTCCTCCAAGCTCGCTACATCGACTCCTCCTACTACATCAACTCCTTATGCTACAAGTGCCAAGGCCGACGCTTCCTCTACACCTTCCAAGAAACCGACTATCCAAAGTCGCATGAAGCAAACGGTCTCCTCCACCGCCTCCTCTAAGGCATCCACGGGACCCTCTAGTGTCACTTGCTTCAAGTGTGGCACCCAAGGTCACAAATCGTTTGAGTGCAAGAACACCAAGGTCATGATCACTATGGAGAATGGTGACATCGAGACTCTTGATGAAGATGAATATGAAGCCCTTGTGCAAGCCGCCGTGGAAAGTGAAGAAGCTTATGAGCAAGAAAGTGGAGAAGATCCTCTCTTATGTGAGCATGACCCAAGTCCCTCACTTGTGGTCACACGGGTGCTAACCACACAACCTCATGATATGGAAGAACAACGGTGCAACATCTTCCAAACCCGTGCCGGAATTGGTGGCAAGTCTATCAAGGTCATCATCGATGGTGGAAGTTGCCATAACCTTGCGAGCACCGAGTTGTGTGAGAAGCTCCACCTCACTCTCCGCAAGCATCCTCACCCCTACCATATCCAATGGTTGAGTGACAAGGGCAACGTCAAGATACAACATACCGTCACCGTCAACTTCAAGATCGGCCCTTATGAGGACACCATCGAGTGTGACGTGGTACCCATGACGGTGTGCCACATGTTGCTTGGCCGCCCTTGGCAATATGACAAGAAGGCTATACATGATGGACTCTCCAACACATACACCTTCAAGGTCAACGACAAGAAGTTCGAGTTGCGCCCGATGACTCCTAGCCAAATCATCGCGGATAATGCGAAGGCTTTAGCGAGGGCACAACTCCGCACCCATAGTGAGATGAGAGGAGAGGGAGCGACCCACCACAAAGATAGTGAGCGCCACAAGCCATATATGAGTGAGTCCAAGAGTGTTCTTCTAGCCACCAAGAGTGAGTGGAGAGAGCTCCAAGAGAACCCATCCACCATATTGCACTATGTGCTCATATGCAAGGGACCCTCGTCGGCGACTAACGACTTGACCAACATTCCTCCGTCTTTGTTGTCTCTTTTACAGGAATTCCAAGATGTCTTCCCCGACGAGCTCCCTCATGGACTACCACCACTCCGAGGCATAGAACACCGCATCGACCTCATACCCGGCGCGCCGCTTCCAAACCGTGCCGCCTACCGCACCAACCCCGAAGAGGCCAAAGAGATCAACCGCCAAATTCAAGATCTCCTCGCCAAAGGGTACGTCCGAGAAAGCCTTAGCCCTTGTGCGGTTCCCGTGATTCTTGTGCCTAAACCGGATGAGACGCAACGGATGTGTATGGATTGTCGCCCCATCAATGCCATTACCGTCCGTTACCGCCATCCCATTCCACGTTTAGATGACATGCTTGATGAACTTAGTGGTGCCACGATTTTCTCTAAAGTCGATTTGCGTAGTGGTTACCATCAAATCCGCATGGCTATTGGTGATGAATGGAAAACGGCATTCAAGACCAAACTTGGTCTCTATGAATGGCTCGTTATGCCTTTCGGTCTTTCCAATGCTCCATCAACTTTCATGCGCCTCATGAATCACATCTTGCGTCCTCTCATTGGCAAGAGCGTGGTTGTTTACTTCGATGATATTCTTATTTATAGCAAAAACCTCGAGGACCATGTGCAACATGTGAGAGAAGTCTTGTGCATCTTGCGCCATGAAAAGCTTTATGCTAACCTCCCCAAGTGCACATTTGCTCAAAACAAATTGGTTTTTCTTGGTTTTGTGGTTTCCGCAAATGGGATTGAAGTTGATTCTTCCAAGGTGGAGGCCATCCATAATTGGCCTACCCCTACAAATGTTGGCCAAGTCCGAAGCTTCCATGGACTTGCCGGGTTTTATCGCCGCTTTGTGAAAGACTTTAGCACCATCGCTTGCCCTTTGAATGAGCTTACCAAGAAGAATGTTCCGTTTGTTTGGGGCAAGGCCCAACAAAATGCTTTTGATGAGTTGAAGAAACGCCTTACCGAAGCTCCACTTCTTGTTCTTCCAAATTTTGCAAAAACTTTTGAGATTGAGTGTGATGCAAGTGGGCTTGGTATTGGTGGTGTTCTTATGCAAGAGGGCAAACCCGTGGCATACTATAGTGAGAAGTTAGATGGCGCACGCCTCAACTATCCTATATATGACAAGGAGCTCTACGCTTTGGTTCGTGTTCTTGAAGTTTGGCAACACTATCTTTGGCCAAAAGAGTTTATCATACATTCCGACCATGAGTCCTTGAAATATTTGAAAAGCCAACACAACTTGAACAAACGACATGCAAAATGGGTCGAGTTCATTGAGTCCTTCCCATATGTGATCAAATACAAGAAGGGCAAGGACAATGTTGTGGCGGATGCTCTTTCCCGCAAAAACACCCTTTTGCTAACTTGTTTGGATTTTCATGTTTTGGGACTTGAAGAGATCAAAGAACTCTATCCTTCCGATTCTTTCTTTGCTCCCATTTTTGAGAAGTGCTCCGTTGAGCGAGGAGTGGATGATTTCTATTTGCATGATGGCTATTTGTTCAAAGCTAACAAGATTTGCATTCCCGAGTCTTCGCTTCGAAAATTGCTTTTGCAAGAGTCTCATGGAGGAGGTCTTATGGGCCACTTTGGCCGTGACAAGACATATGCCATGCTCTCAACCCACTACTATTGGCCAAAGATGAAGCGAGATGTGGAGCGCCTTTGCCGTCGGTGCACAACATGCTTACAAGCTAAGTCTACCTCCAACCCTTATGGTCTTTACATGCCATTGCCTATTCCTTATGCACCATGGACCGATATTAGCATGGATTTCGTTCTAGGCTTGCCTCGCACTAAGCATGGTCATGATTCCATATTTGTTGTAGTGGATAGATTCTCTAAGATGGCTCATTTCATACCTTGCCATAAGAGCGACGATGCTTCACACATTGCTTCATTGTTTTTCAGGGAAATCGTTCGCCTACATGGAGTACCACAAAGCATTGTGTCGGATCGAGACGTCAAGTTCATGAGTCATCTTTGGAAGTCGCTCATGGCGAAGTTTGGAGTCAAGCTCTTGTTCTCATCATCATCGCACCCGCAAACGGACGGCCAAACGGAAGTGGTCAATCGAAGCCTCTCCACCCTCCTACGCATCCTCGTGAAGAAAAACTTGAAGTCATGGGAGGAGTACCTTCCTCACGCCGAGTTCGCCTACAACCGCGCCAAGCACAAGACTACGTCAAGGAGCCCCTTCATGGTCGTCTATGGCTTCGAACCTTACACGGCACTCGACATACTTCCGCTTCCCCTCCACGAGCGCATCAACATGGACTTCGACAAGCGCACCGCCGCCGTCAAGAAACTACATGAAGAGACAAGGGCAACCATACAAGAACATGTTCTTCGTCAAGCCAACCGCCTCAACGCAAAGAAGAAGGAGACCTCGTTTGGATCCACCTCCGGAAGGAAAGGTTTCCTCATGAGCGCAACTCCAAGCTCAAGCCAAGAGGAGATGGCCCCTTCAAGGTTCTCAAACGCATCAACAACAACGCTTACGTCATCGACATACCAACATCCAAGTACTTGGTGAGCAACACGTTCAACGTCTCGGACTTGTCACCCTATCATGGAGATGAGGAGGTGCAAGAGTCGAGGACGACTCTTTCCCAAGGGGGGGGAGATGATGTAGCCCCGGTCACCGACGTCGCTACACCAAGACCAACAAGTCCCCCAAGTGGACCGATGACACGAGCCCGAGTCAAAGCGCTACATGATGAGGTGAACTCGCTCCTCACCACCCTTGATCTTGGTACACCTTTGGATGGATTGCTACCTCATGCCGACGTGTTATGTGTCATTAGGTACAAGGAGCATCAAGGTCACCAAGAGGAGGATACGCCATGGTCAAAGGGAGGAGAGGAGCAGCTGGACAAGAAGATGGACACGAAGATGGACATGGAGCTGGACAGGAAGTCGCCCGAAGAGCGCAAGGAAGAGAAGACGGACGGCCGGTCCAGAACCCGGTCAGACCGGCCCCCTGACCGGATCACCCGGTCCACAGCCGGTCGGACCGGCCTCCTGACCGGACCGCCCGGTCAGAAACCGGGATTCGCGCTCGTGACATCCGGGCGCCATCCAGGGGACTTGGAGCCTCGTCCGGTCTCCGCCCGGTCACAGGCCCGGTCTGAAACCGGCCTGCCCGATCACAGGCCCGGTCTGACCGGCTCCCTGACCGGCCTGCACGACTTAAGTTATATTTTCGGCCCGAACTTACCTTTTCGGCCTGTGACGCCTTGTAAGACTATATAAGCACCCCAAGCACCCCTTTAGCTCTTTAGACTTGTTTTGAACTCAAACCTACCTTTGAGCTTAGTCTCCCTTGGGTATCATCCCTCTGTAATCAAGGCACCTTAGTTGTTGACTTTGAACTTGTTGAGTGAGATTCTAGTACAAGCTACTCTCTCTCCCTCACCAAGTTCTTCCTCTCCAACTCCAATCTCTCCCCGGGGAATTCTACCGCGTGTCTCTTCCTCGGAGATTCTATTGGCGTGGTCCATCGAGCCACGGAGGTAAGCATCGGGTGTATCGGGTTGTGTGTGTGTGTGAGTCTCGGAGTTCCTCGTGTTCGTCGCGTTCTTCGTGTTCCTCGCGTTTTCCCATCTTCCCCCTTGGTTTCGAAGTCAATCCGCGAGATCGGGCCACACACGGGGTCTTAGACCTCATCAACGATGCTCAAGGTTGGGTCTCTCATCTTGATCATGGTGTGGCTCTCCTCGACCACGTTGGTCATGGCGAGGGTGGCGGCGGAGATCTCGCCTAGGTTGATCTTGAGGACCTTGGTCTTGGGGTTGGCCGTCACGCCCATGGTGGGCATGGCGATCCGCTTGGTGACGATCTTGTTGTAGGACTTGGTCTTGTGGAGGACGCTCATGAGGACGAGCATGGCGATGTATTTCTCCACGCCTAGAGTTGGAGCGGGACTCTTCATGACGAGCTTGTGGGCGATGAGGTCGATGATGGTCTTCATGCCTTGAAGAGGAGCTTGAGGACGAAAGGCCACCATGAGAATAGTAATCTTGTGGCGAGCTTGATGAAGAGGAAGTAGAGCGGTGTCGACGATGACGACCCAAGTTGGTGATGGCGCGCTCGAGGCTATCCATGCGCCGCTCCATGTTGGCATCATTGGCTGCCATTTGGCCATTCAAGTTGTCCGTAGCTTCAAGAAGAAGAGCCAAGTCTTGGTTCACGGCGGAGAAGTTGTGAGCCACCTCATCGTATTGCTCATCGATGCGCGTCTCGAAGAGGGTGAGTTGCTCCTTGAACTCTTGTCGTTGCGTCCATAGGTTGTGTTGAGTAGCCAACCTCTCGGTGTTGCGGAGGATCTCTTCATCCCTTGTGGTATCTCCGTTCCTATCCATGATGGAAAGACAAGAACTATGTTGTGTATGTTAGTGGAAGGAGACTACCTCGCACTCTTACCAAGGTAAGATAGTATTGAGGTAATCCACCAAGCCGAAAGCAAGATCAAGTGTATCGGGAACACACGCAAAACCACACGCAAAAGCTAGCAAATATGGTGTTAGGCGAGTGTTGTGGAAAGCCAAAAGACAAATCCAAGATCGAGTATGTTGTTAAAAGTGGGTAAGGTCCATGATGTGGACTAAGTCCAAGGATGTGCCCGATCTTCACGGATTTGGGTGGAATTCGTGGGGGTAGGTGGATGAACGCGATGAACACGAAGAACGCGAAGGGGGAATCGTGGGGATACAACACACACACACGCACACAAACCGGTTTTCCCTCGTAGGCCCGATACACCTACTCGATAGAGGTTGCGAGAAAAGACCTTCCGGTAGAAGTCCCGCAAAGAGATCGACAAATCGAAGCTCGCAAGATCTAGAAGGGTGAAAAGACCGGAAGGTTGATAGAAGTGCAAGCAAAAGACCAAATAGGTAGAAGTGCAAGCAAAAGATCAAACAAACGGTAGAAGTCACCAAAGAGATCTTGACAAGTCGATAAGGAGCCCGGGTGGGTACAAGATCAAAGATCTAGGTAGGGTCCCCACAAGGGTGAGCTAAGCTCAGGTTTAATTTCACATCAAGTCTAATCTCAGATCTGAGCCAACAAGGCTATTTATAGTAGGTGGGGCGGAGGGATAAGTTACAACTAAAAGTGCTGTTGTGCTGAAGTTCGATGGGGCGGAAGTTCCGGTCAACTTGGGCGGAAGTTCCGGTCAGGGGCGGAAGTTCCGGTCTGGAGGGGCGGAAGTTCCGGTCGGGGCGGAAGTTCCGGCCAAGTTCCGGCCTTGTTCCGGAATTGCGCCATTGTCCCGCAGTAACATCCAGTAAGGTTTTCGCCGACTTTCGGAACTTGGGCGGAACTTGGGCGGAAGTTCCGGTGGGCGGAAGTTCCGGTCCCTCGGGGCGGAAGTTCCGGCCTGTTCCATTTTGCTGGGCGCTGGAAGGCATCTGGAGAGCATCTGGAGGGCATCTGGGCGGAAGTTCCGGTCCTGGAGGGCGGAAGTTCCGGCCTGGCAGCTGTAGCTCCATCTTCGTCATTTCCATCTCTCTCTCCATTGGCTTGGTCTTCATGGCTCGCTTCTTGGTCGATGTACCTGATTGAACATAGGGTATTGGCATGAAGTAGCAAGCCATCCAAAGGGGTGTCAAAAGCATACATGGAGAGGAGCGAATTCACCTCTTGGTGTAGGGCTTGGGCTCTAGCTCGTGTCATTGGACCACGAGGAGGGCTTGTCGGTCTTGATGTAGTATCGACCTTGGGTAGGGCTACATCATCTCCCCCCCCTTGGGAAAGAGTCGTCCTCGACTCTAACGTCTCTTCATCTTCATGGTATGGCGAGAGGTCGGACACATTGAATGTGTTGCTCACCAAGTACTTGGATGTTGGTATGTCGATGACGTAGGCGTTGTCGTTGATTCTCTTGAGGACCTTGAAGGGACCATCGCCTCGGGGCTTGAGCTTGGAGTTTCTTTCTTGAGGGAAACGGTCCTTGCGAAGATGTAACCACACTAGGTCCCCTTCATTGAAGATCCATGCCTTTTTCTTCATGTTGAGGCGTGTTGCTTGACGAAGAACTTGTTGCTCGATTGTTGCCCTTGTATCTTCATGTAGCTTCTTCATGTATTGTGCTCTCTTGTCGATGTCCATGTTTACTTGCTCATGTAGCGGTAGAGGAAGAAGGTCAATCGCCGTCGGAGGCTCAAAGCCATAGACAACCATGAACGGGCTTCTCCTTGTCGTAGTGTGCTTGGCGCGGTTGTAGGCAAACTCCGCATGCGGGATGCAATCCTCCCATGACTTCAAATTCTTCTTCACGAGGATGCGTAGGAGAGAGGAGAGGCTTCGATTGACCACTTCCGTTTGGCCGTCCGTTTGCGGATGCGAGGATGATGAGAATAAGAGCTTCACTCCAAACTTTGCCATGAGCGACTTCCAAAGATAACTCATGAACTTGACATCTCGATCCGATACAATGCTTCTTGGTACACCGTGGAGTCTCACAATTTCCCTAAAAAACAAGGAAGCAATGTGTGAAGCATCATCCGTTCGGGAGCATGGTATGAAATGTGCCATTTTAGAGAATCGATCAACCACTACGAAAATGGAATCATGACCATATTTGGTTCTAGGCCATCCTAACACAAAATCCATACTAATGTCGGACCAAGGAGCATGAGGAATAGGCAATGGTGTATAAAGACCATAGGGGTTGGAAGTTGACTTAGCTTGTAAGCATGTTGTACACCGTCGGCAAAGGCGCTCCACATCGCGCTTCATTCTTGGCCAATAATAGTGAGTGGAGAGCATGGCATATGTCTTGTCTCTTCCAAAGTGTCCCATAAGAGCACCACCATGCGATTCTTGTAAGAGCAAAAGGCGAAGCGAAGACATAGGAATACAAAGTTTGTTGCCCTTGAACAAGAATCCTTGATGCAAATAGAAATCATCGATGCCCTTATCACTAGAACACTTTGTAAAGATTGGGCCAAAGAAAGTATCGGAAGCATATAAATCTTTGATTTCATCAAGACCCAAAACACTAATATCCAAGCGAGTGAGTAAGAGGGTGAGTTTGCGGGAAAGAGCATCCGCCACAACATTGTCCTTGCCCTTCTTGTATTTGATCACATATGGAAAGGACTCAATGAACTCAACCCACTTTGCATGTCTTTTGTTCAAATTGTGTTGACTTTTCAAATATTTCAAAGACTCATGGTCGGAGTGGATAATAAACTCTTTTGGCCAAATATAGTGTTGCCAAACTTCAAGAACACGAACCAAAGCGTAAAGTTCCTTGTCATATATAGGATAGTTGAGGCGTGCGCCATCCAACTTCTCGCTATAGTATGCCACGGGTTTTCCATCTTGCATAAGCACTCCACCAATACCGAGTCCACTTGCATCGCACTCAATCTCAAAAGTTTTGGAAAAGTTTGGAAGAACAAGGAGTGGTGCCTCGGTAAGGCGTTTCTTCAACTCATCAAAAGCATTTTGTTGAGCCTTGCCCCAAACAAACGGAACATTCTTCTTGGTAAGCTCATTCAAAGGGCAAGCAATGGTGCTAAAATCTTTCACAAAGCGGCGGTAAAAACCGGCAAGTCCATGGAAACTTCGGACTTGAGCAACATTGGTAGGAGTGGGCCAATTGTGGATGGCCTCAACCTTAGAAGAATCAACTTCAATACCATTAGCGGAAACCACAAAGCCAAGGAAAACCAATTTGTTTTGAGCAAATGTGCATTTAGGGAGGTTAGCATAAAGCTTTTCATGTCGCAAGATGCACAAGACTTCTCTCACATGTTGCACATGGTCCTCGAGGTTTTTGCTATAAATAAGAATATCATCGAAGTAGACATCCACGCTCTTGCCAATGAGAGGACGCAAGATGTGATTCATGAGGCGCATGAAAGTAGATGGAGCATTGGAAAGACCGAAAGGCATAACGAGCCATTCATAGAGACCGAGTTTGGTCTTGAATGCCGTTTTCCATTCATCACCAATAGCCATGCGGATTTGATGGTAACCACTACGCAAATCAATCTTAGAGAAAATCGTGGCACCGCTCAATTCATCAAGCATGTCATCTAAACGCGGAATGGGATGGCGGTATCGAACGGTAATGGCATTGATGGGGCGACAATCCATACACATTCGTTGCGTCTCATCCGGTTTAGGAACAAGAATCACGGGAACCGCACAAGGGCTTAAGCTTTCACGAACATACCCTTTTTCGAGGAGGTCTTGTATTTGTCTGATGAGGTCTAAGACCCCGTGTGTGGCCCGATCTCGCGGTTGACCCGAAATCCAAAGGGGAAGGAGAGGGAGAGCGCGAAGAACACGATGAACACGAAGAACACGAGGAACTCACGCACGCACACCTACCCGATACAACCGATTACTTACCCCCGTGGCTCGATGGACCACGCCGATAGAATCTCCTTCGGAAGAGACCGCGGTAGAATTCCGAGGAGAGAGACCGGTGTTGGAGAAGGAGATCGGAGAGGGAGAGAGAGTGCTCGCACTAGAATCTCACTCACAGATCTAGATCAACAACAAGGGTTGCCTTGATTACAGAGGGATGAAACCCTAGGGAGACAAAGCTCATATCCATGTTTAAGCTATCATCTTGTCTAAACCTAAATGAGGTGGGGAGAGAGGTATATATAGGCCCAGATCCGTCCAGGGGTAAAAGGGGCATTACAATAAAGGAATGGTGACCATAGATGATAAATAGACGGCTGGGATGAAGTTGACTTCGGGGGGGGGCCGGCAGTGCCGGCGTGTTTGGGGCGGCAGTGCCGGTGGGGCCGGCAGTCTTGGGAAGATGGGGCGGCGATGCCGGCCTGGTCTCCGTGGCGTCTTCAGCAGGTTGGGCCGGCAGTGCCGGCGTCGAAGCGGCGGTGCCGGGGTGTGCCCACCGGCGATGCCGGCCCGGTGAAAGCGGCGATGCCGGCCTTGTCGTGGCTGGCGGCTGGAGCCCTTCTCCTTCTTCTGCTTCTTCTTCCTTCTTCCTTGCACCATGATGAATGGCTCCTCTTCCCTTCCCTCGCTTCCTTGCACCATGGGTGTTCCTCCTCTCCGGTTCCTCGATGATTCTTGTACCTAATGATATGTAGCACACCGATATGAGGTAGCATTCCATTCACGGTATTGACGAGGTCGAGTATCGAGAGGAAGGAGTTCACCTTGTCGCGTGTGGCGTGGTTTAGGGTTGAAGGTCCACTTGGGGGACTCTTTGGCCATGGTGTAGCGTCGACGATAGGCGGGGTTGCACTTGATGGTCTTGGTGTAGCAACGTCGGTGACCGGGGCTACATCATCTCCCCCCCCTTGGGGAAGAGTCGTCCTCGACTCTTTTTCCTCCTCATCGAAGAGGTAGTCCATGACGGTTGTCCCTTGTAGAGTTGGGTAGTCGCGGTCGAAGAAGAACTTGGAGAAAACCCACTTGCGAAGGGAAAGCTCCAAGAGGCATTTGGCAAAAATGGGAACCAAAAGAGTGTGGGTGTATCCAACATGTGGAAGGGCAAAAATTTGTGCATGTAAGAGTTGTAAGGTGTCAAAAATGTGTGGTGTAGCATTGTCCCAAACAAGTGGAACAAACAAAAGGCAAGTATCGGCGGCAAAATTTGGGGCAAAATTGTTATGTGCAATGGCAAAGCTATGGAGACTTCTAGCTTGGGAAAGTATGGTTGGCGTGAGCCAAGTATGGGTATCCTCAAGTGTCAAAGAATCCATTTCAATTGCCAAAGATGAAATGAGAAATCCAAAGAAGAGCAACTTTATGAATGACATGTGGCACAAGATGCATAAGGTGTCTCTCACATGTTTAACATGGTCCTTGAGATTCTCGAAGTGTATGATGAAAGCATCAAGACATACAACAACCATTGTGCCAACAAGATGTGTCAAGATATGTTGCATAAGAAGCAAAAGAGGTGACGAGGCATTGGTCCAAACCGGAAGCTCGACAAGACAAGCCGGAAACACACGAGGGCGAAGGCGTTTGGGAACATACCCTTTGGCGTGAATCCCATGGGTTGGATCATGTATCTCGTCCGTGTTGAGGTAGCTCTCAATTGCGCGTTTCGTGAGCTCATGCTCCGTAGCGGTGGAAGTTGTCATTCGTGTACCTATACACACAAAAGAGAAAACAAAAAGCGTGTGTGCATGGTAGAGGAACACATCATCCATCATGATGTTCCATGTCTTGTGCACATCACCATTAGTGTCAATCAAGATAGTATGAAATGCATGGCGATGGTGCATATGGCAAGAAGGTGCATTCATGGCATGTGGTAACTCATGATCATCAAAAATTGAGAAGGCTATGGGGGCCATCTCATGGACAATGAAATAAGCATTCTTGCATACCAAGCATAAGAAAGAGCAATTGTTCGCAATCTTGGAAGCAAGGATCATGGAATAGTGTAAACATGTGGGGCAAAGCATGTCACGGGAAGCTAATAGCATCATTGTCATTATCATTGCAAGCAATACATGGTAAAGAGCAAGTGGTCGACATATTGCAAGCAATGGTGGGAAAATTGAAGCTCTCATAGCATGGCATGGTCATGGTATCACAAGAACTCACTTCCACATGATCAACAATGTTATCAAGCAAAGCATCACATGGGAAAGTGAAAGTAGCATGTGAAGTAGCAAATGGATCATCGAGATCATGCATGCACTCATAAGTCATCATGTCCACTAGTGGGATCATGGCATCATCAACACCTATGTTGTTACCTTTGTAGGCCGACTCATTTGAGGTAGGTGTTGTGGAAGTAGGAGGATCCATGTGGTCGACATGTCCATCTTGGAGCAAGCATGGTGAGATATCATCATCTTCATGCACCATGTACATCGTCTCCATGAGCGGGAACTCGTCCTCCGTGGAACCTAGTGCAACATAAGAAGACACAAACGAGGGAGAGGTTAATGTGTTAGCAAATGCGATGTCCTCCATGGACCTATCATCTACCTCTCTCAACTCACTTTGTGTATCACTCATGTCCTCCAATTGGAAGCACTCAAACTCACATGTGGAGTAGTAGTCACTCAACTCACTATCACTCTCGCTCAAGTGGGCTAGGTGGTTCTCATGCTCACATGGGATTGGTACCAACTCATCAATCAAGCATATGGGAGTAGGCTCGACTTTCTCATCTCCATGCGCCTCCATAGGTGAAGGGAAAATCCCATGCTCACCCTTCTCATCTCCATCGCCTCCCAAGTCGTCCTCCATCGGTGGCGCCGTAGTGTCGTGGAGAGCTAGGCTCGTATCCACAACATCCTTGAGTTCACCTTGGTGATCTTCATCTTGAAGTGTGGGCGTCGAAGGCTTCTTGGTGGCTTGGGCTTGTAGCTCGTCGAAGTAGAGCGTCTTGGCGCTTGGCGTTGTGCATTGCCATGCCTCATGACCCTTGGCCTTGCACACCTCACATAGGAGATTGGGACATTCCCGTGGAGGGTGGCCTTGTTGCTTGCACTTGTAGCATCGGAGTCCATAGGCATGTGACGAGGTAGAGGCCATTGTGGTGGTGGCACTAGAGGTGGAAGTCGCCGTGTATGAGGAAGGTATGCACGATGTGCACTTGCCATCCTCGGAGTGGTAGACACCGTATGGTGGCGGTGGTCGTCTTCATGTCGAGGCTCTCGTCTTCGGGCATCATCACCATGGCTTGAGTGGTGTCGTCGAAGATCCGTGGAAGATGTTTGTCGATGGCGCTCATGGAGTGGCTTGTGTCGGTGAAGATCACGTGGTGACATGTGTCGATGGGATCCATGAGATGGTGGTGGTCGGCAGCGATCATGTGATGGTGTGTGTCGATGACGATCCTCAACATGCCTAGATGATGGCTCATGTGGCTTGGCATGTCGCTTGTGGCGCCTTGTGGAGCTTGGAGAAGAGTGTCGACGACGATCATGTTGGGGACGCTCTTGATGCTCCATATGATGTACTTGAGGTCGACGATCTTGTGCATAAGCACGCTCATGGTGGTGCCTTGTGGAGCTCGGAGTAGTGTGTCGATGACGCTCATGTTGAGGACGCTCTTGGTGAACCATATGATGGCGCCATCGTGGAGGTCCTCCATCTTCATATGTAGCTCCCTTGGCCAAGTATGGATGCGAGGGCGCATCGTCTTTGCTCCGTGTGGAGACTAGGTGAGGCTCCGCCATGGTGTCGATGTCGTACTCGTGGTGTTGCTCCACCATGTCGTCGATGTCGTACTCGTGGCGTTGCTCCACCATGTCGTCCGTGAGTGGTGAGCCATTGTCAATGTAGAGCTCGTCGATGTCGTCCTCAAGGTGGTGCTCGACCATGTTGTCCGTGCTTGTTGAGCCAATGTCGAAGTAGAGCTTGTCGAAGTCGTCCTCAAGGTGGTGCTCCACCATGTCGATGGTGCTTGCGGAGTAAGAGTCGGTGTAGAGCTCCACATGTTCCTCCACATCCGCGGTGCTTGAGGAGGTATCCTCCTCGAAGTGCTCCATGTAGTCCTCCGTGTCGTCTCCGTCGCTATACATGTTAGCACGACAATATCTATATGGTGGATGTTAGTGGAAGAACACTACCTCGCACCCTTACCGTGGTGTGATAAGATCGGGGCGATCCAACAAGCCGAGGGAAAAAAAAATCAATTGTATCGGGTACTCACACAAAGACACACGCAAAAGCTAGCAAATATGGTGGTAGGTTAGGATGGTGGAAAGCCAAAAGTCAAAATCTGAAATCAAGTTTGTTGTTAAGAGTGGGTAAGCTCCAAAAATCAAATGTCCAAATGGTGATCACTATAAACACGGAAAGGATATGGAACGCACACACGAGATGAACGGGGTTAGTGCGACCAAGGAATGAGCGGAAAAGTGTAAGAACCCAAAAGCAAGGGTGCTCGGTGTCACACTAACACAAGAAGAGATCAAAGCTTTGGTTGCAACTTGAGAGACAACAAGATTCACACGCGGCCTCTCTTCTCTTTTCTCTCTTTTGCTTAAAAGCTTTTTCTCTTTTGTATTTGGTGGCACTTGACACTCTTTTGTATTTGTATGTATGGTGGCACTTGCACTCTTTTGCTCTTTTTGTGTTTTGGCGGCCTTTTCTCGCACTATGTTAGCGTTAGCTCGCTTTTGCTATCTTGCCACACGAGTTTTTGCTTAGAAGCTTTACTCCACACGACACACACACCTCACAATCGGGGCCACGTGCAATGTCTCGCAACACTTGATAAGCAATGCTCGATAGGATAGATCGCAAAAGGAAGAGGGGCTACAAGGTTAGGAGCAAGTTATACCTAGATGAAAATGTTAGGCGGTGTCGGAACACACAACTTGCGATGATGGCGACGGTGGTGTCGTAGTTGCGCCGGAGTCCGGGGTGCCGAAGGTGTCGCCGCGGTGTTGATGTAGACGCGGAAGGTTGTTGGACAAACCTTGCACTCCGAAACGGAAACCGAGCAAAAATAAGTCAATGCCCGAAAATTTGGGTCACGACGAGCGATCGAAGGTGTCAAAATTTCGGAGTCCAAAAATTTGGGAAATGGTGTCAAAATTAGAGTTAATATGAAAATGGATAGCTGTGAAAGTTTGGGGTCAAACGGACGCCGGAAAGTTGTCAAAATTTGGGGCAAAAATGTGAGTCAGAATGGAGCGAAACTGAAACAGCGGATGTATATGGCCGGCAGTGCCGCTGTGGGATGGCCGGCAGTGCCGGGGTGGGGTCGGCGGCAGTGCCGCTGGAATTCGGCCGGCAGTGCCGGTTGGTACTGGGCAGCTGCGCGAGGTGGAGCTGGTGGCGTGCGCGCGGCTGTGGCCTGGGGCTGCTTGGCTTGGCCGCGCGTGGAGCGAAACAGCAAGGGGCGGGCGGGCTGTTGCTGGTCGAGCGGAAGAGCTGCTGCGCGGGCCGGGTCTGCAGCGCGGGCGAGCGGAGGTGGTCGGGGGAGCTGCTGCGCGGGAGCCTGTGGGTGCGTGGGCTGCTGGCGGCGGCCTGGCTGGGCCTGGTGCGGGCGGCGGCTGGCTGGGCCTGGTGGAGGCGGCGCGCGGTGGCTTGGGCGTGGCACAGGCGAAGGCGTGCGGCCGAGGGAGCCGAGCGGCGGCGGCTGGTGGTGGTCAATGGAATCGGCGCGGGGCGGATCGAGGCGGGGCGAGTGGGGCGGGGCAGCGACCGAGCTCTTGCACGATTGTGGCCTGGTGGCGTTGGGCGCAGGTGATGCGAAGGTGGTGATGGGCGGCGCGAGCGGCTTGATGGCGTTGTAGTGCTGCGCGTGAGGAGGAAGATAGAGGCGGGCGGCAGTGCCGCTGACGACGAACCGGCAGTGCCGGGAGCACGGCAGTGCCGCTGGGAAGGACCGGCGATGCGGTCGGGCCTGGCTGGACGAACAGCTCGATGAAGCGGCGGAAATTGGATCAGAAAATCGTCGATTCTCGAGAAATTGATGGAATTGGACGGGGAAAATTGGTGAGGATGTAGATCTACCATAAGAACACGAAATCCATGGATCAAAACCACTCAAAACGCAACAAAATCACGGATCGACCAAAGGCAAATTAGGGCTATTTTTTGGGAAATTTTCTAGAAACGAAATTGGGTGGGTGGAGGGTCAAATCCGCGGAAACCAAAGGCTGCTGATACCATATGATGAGGTCTAAGACCCCGTGTGTGGCCCGATCTCGCGGTTGACCCGAAATCCAAAGGGGAAGGAGAGGGAGAGCGCGAAGAACACGATGAACACGAAGAACACGAGGAACTCACGCACGCACACCTACCCGATACAACCGATTACTTACCCCCGTGGCTCGATGGACCACGCCGATAGAATCTCCTACGGAAGAGACCGCGGTAGAATTCCGAGGAGAGAGACCGGTGTTGGAGAAGGAGATCGGAGAGGGAGAGAGAGTGCTCGCACTAGAATCTCACTCACGAGATCTAGATCAACAACAAGGGTTGCCTTGATTACGAGAGGGATGAAACCCTAGGGAGACAAAGCTCATATCCATGTTTAAGCTATCATCTTGTCTAAACCTAAATGAGGTGGGGAGAGAGGTATATATAGGCCCAGATCCGTCCAGGGGTAAAAGGGGCATTACAATAAAGGAATGGTGACCATAGATGATAAATAGACGGCTGGGATGAAGTTGACTTCGGGGGGCAGCGGTGCCGCGTGTTTGGGGCGGCGATGCCGGTGGGGCCGGCAGTGCCGGGAAGATGGGGCGGCGGTGCCGGCCTGGTCTCCGTGGCGTCTTCAGCAGGTTGGGCAGCGGTGCCGGCGTCGGGGCGGCGATGCCGGGTGTGCCCACCGGCAGTGCCGGCCCGGTGGGGGCGGCAGTGCCGGCCTTGTCGTGGCTGGCGGCTGGAGCCCTTCTCCTTCTTCTGCTTCTTCTTCCTTCTTCCTTGCACCATGATGAATGGCTCCTCTTCCCTTCCCTCGCTTCCTTGCACCATGGGTGTTCCTCCTCTCCGGTTCCTCGATGATTCTTGTACCTAATGATATGTAGCACACCGATATGAGGTAGCATTCCATTCACGGTATTGACGAGGTCGAGTATCGAGAGGAAGGAGTTCACCTTGTCGCGTGTGGCGTGGTTTAGGGTTGAAGGTCCACTTGGGGGACTCTTTGGCCATGGTGTAGCGTCGACGATAGGCGGGGTTGCACTTGATGGTCTTGGTGTAGCAACGTCGGTGACCGGGGCTACATCATTGTCTTTGGATCTCCTTTGTGTCTTCGGGGTTGGTGCGGTAGGCGGCGCGGTTTGGTAGAGGAGCGCCGGGTATGAGGTCGATGCGGTGCTCAATCCCTCGAAGTGGTGGTAGTCCATGAGGAAGCTCGTCGGGGAAGACATCTTGGAACTCCTTCAAAAGAGACAACAAAGACGAAGGAAGTGTTGTTAAGTTGTTAGTCTCCGAAGATGGCCCCTTGCAAATAAGCACGTAGTGCAATATGGTGGATGGGTTGTGGTGCAATTCTCTCATCTCACTCTTGGTAGCTATGAGGACACTCTTCATCTCACTCATATATGGCTTGTGGCGCTCACTTTCCTTTTGGTGGGTCACTCTCTCACCACTCATCTCACTAGTGATGGTAGCTTCCTTAGCCCTCGCTAAAGCCTTTGCATTGTCCGCAATCACTTGGCTAGGAGTCATGGGGCGTAGGATGAATGTCTTGTCGCCGACCTTGAAGCTATAGGCATTTGTGTAGCCATCATGGCTTGCTCTTTTGTCATATTGCCAAGGGCGACCAAGTAGCATGTGGCACACCGTCATGGGCACTACATCACAATCAACGGTGTCTTCATAGGCGCCAATCTTGAAGGATACGGAGACGGTGTGTTGTATCTTGACATTTCCATTGTCACTTAGCCATTGCACATGGTAAGGATGGGGGTGTTTCCGGAGTGTGAGGTTGAGCTTGGAGCATAGTTCGGTGCTTGCAAGATTGTGGCAACTCCCTCCATCGATTATAACCTTTATTGACTTGCCATTGATTCCGGCTCTTGTTTGGAAGATGTTGCACCTTTGATCTTCATTGGGAAGTGCATGGGTTGTCAATACTTTGGTCACCACAAGGGACGGGCTTGCATCATGCACACATAGGACTTGCTCTTGGTCTTCCAAGTCATCATCTTCATGATTGGTTGCGGCTTGTACCAAGGCTTCATATTCGCCTTCACTCAAGTACTCCACATCTCCATCATCTCGAGTTATCATAACTCTTGTGTTCTTGCATTCAAAGGATTTATGTCCTTGAGCTCCACACTTGAAGCATGTGATGTTACTAGATCCCGTGGAAGCTTTGGAGGACATAGTTGATTGATCCGGCTTGAAGCTTGTTGTCTTGAAGGCACTCTTTATTTGCTTAGGAGGATCCTTGGGAGCAATAGCACTTGTGTTCTTGATGCTTGAGGAGGTATTTGTTGCATTGCGCGCGGCGAAGAAGGACTTTGTTTTTGCACTTGCTATGTCTTCTCGCACTTGGCGCTCGGCTCTTGTAGCTTGATGAAGCAATTCAACCATGTTGGTGTAAGGCAAGAATTCCACTATCCTCTTGACGGGAATGTTCAATCCATTCAAGAATCTTGCCATTGTTTGCTCTTCTCGCTCGTCCACATGGGCACTCATCATGGTCATGTGCATCTCCTTGTAGTACTCCTCAACGGACTTGTAGCTTTGCTTGAGTTGGGTAAGCTTGTTGAAGAGGTCGCGTTTGTGATGGTTGGGCACAAAGCGTTTGTGCATGACTTCTTGCATCTCTTCCCATGTAACAATGGGGTCTAGATCTTTCTTGTCACGCTTCTTGTTCACTTCTTCCCACCAAACATTTGCATACCCTTCAAACTCTAGTGATGCCATGGCCACTTTCTTTGCTTCGGAGAAGTTGTGTATGCGGAATATCTTGTCAACCTTGAGAACCCAAGAGAGGTATGCATCGGGGTCTTCTTCTCCGTGGAATTTGGGCATGGTGAACTTGAGCTTCCCAAAGATTTCCTCTTCATTGCGGTCATTGCGCCTAGGAGGTGGTCTTTCTTCACCAATATCTTGACGTTGTTGAGGTGGATGTTGTGGACCTTGAGCATCTCTATTGTTGTTGCTATGTTGTTGACGAGGAGGTGGTCTTCCATGACCTTCATCTTGATCATCATTGTTGTGGCGTCGTCGAGGCATCACACTTTCTTCACTTGATGCTTGGTGATGACTTGATTCTTCATTTCGTGCCCTTGGAGGAGGTCTTCTAGCATGAGGGCGATCATCATGATGGCGGCGATTATCTTGACCTTGAGGGCGTTGAGGATGAACAACATTGATGATTTGGCGCTCTTGGTGCGCTTGCCTCGCTTCTTCATCATGAAGGCGTTGTCTTCTAGCTTGAGCTTCTTGTGCCTGTTGTTACCGCTCTTGTTCTTCAAGTGCTTGTTGTTCATTGCGGAGGCGCTCTTGTTCCCTTGCTCGAACTAGCTCTTGATCATGGCGAAGGCGTTCTTGCTCTTGTTGGAATTGAGCATTGAGATTCTCTTGGTGAAGGCGCTCTTCTTCAAGGCGTTGACGCTCTTGGACAAGTCGTGCAATTCTCTCATCTCACTCTTGGTAGCTATGAGGACACTCTTCATCTCACTCATATATGGCTTGTGGCGCTCACTTTCCTTTTGGTGGGTCACTCTCTCACCACTCATCTCACTAGTGATGGTAGCTTCCTTAGCCCTCGCTAGAGCCTTTGCATTGTCCGCAATTACTTGGCTAGGAGTCATGGGGCGTAGGATGAATGTCTTGTCGCCGACCTTGAAGCTATAGGCATTTGTGTAGCCATCATGGCTTGCTCTTTTGTCATATTGCCAAGGGCGACCAAGTAGCATGTGGCACACCGTCATGGGCACTACATCACAATCAACGGTGTCTTCATATGCGCAAATCTTGAAGGATACGGAGACGGTGTGTTGTATCTTGACATTTCCATTGTCACTTAGCCATTGCACATGGTAAGGATGGGGGTGTTTCCGGAGTGTGAGGTTGAGCTTGGAGCATAGTTCGGTGCTTGCAAGATTGTGGCAACTCCCTCCATCGATGATAACCTTTATTGACTTGTCATTGATTCCGGCTCTTGTTTGGAAGATGTTGCACCTTTGATCTTCATTGGGAAGTGCATGGGTTGTCAACACTTTGGTCACCACAAGGGACTGGCTTGCATCATGCACACATAGGACTTGCTCTTGGTCTTCCAAGTCATCATCTTCATGATTGGTTGCGGCTTGTACCAAGGCTTCATATTCGCCTTCACTCAAGTACTCCACATCTCCATCATCTCGAGTTATCATAACTCTTGTGTTCTTGCATTCAAAGGATTTATGTCCTTGAGCTCCACACTTGAAGCAAGTGATGTTACTAGATCCCGTGGAAGCTTTGGAGGACATAGTTGATTGATCCGGCTTGAAGCTTGTTGTCTTGAAGGCACTCTTCATTTGCTTAGGAGGATCCTTGGGAGCAATAGCACTTGTGTTCTTGATGCTTGAGGAGGTATTTGTTGCATTTCTTGCGGCGAAGAAGGACTTTGTTTTTGCACTTGCTATGTCTTCTCGCACTTGGCACTCGGCCCTTGTAGCTTGATGAAGCAATTCAACCATGTTGGTGTACGGCAAGAATTCCACTATCCTCTTGACGGGAATGTTCAATCCATTCAAGAATCTTGCCATTGTTTGCTCTTCTCGCTCGTCCACATGGGCACTCATCATGGTCATGTGCATCTCCTTGTAGTACTCCTCAACGGACTTGTAGCTTTGCTTGAGTTGTGTAAGTGATGTGGACTAAGTCCAAGGATGTGCCCGATCTTCACGGATTTAGGTGGAACTCGTGGGGGTAGGTGGATGAACGCGATGAACACGAAGAACGCGAGGGGGAATCGTGGGGATACAACACACACACGCACACAAACCGGTTTTCCCTCGTAGGCCCGATACACCTACTCGATAGAGGTTGCGAGAAAATACCTTCCGGTAGAAGTCCCGCAAAGAGATCGACAAATCGAAGCTCGCAAGATCTAGAAGGATGAAAAGACCGGAAGGTTGATAAAAGTGCAAGCAAAAGACCAAATAGGTAGAAGTGCAAGCAAAAGATCAAACAAACGGTAGAAGTCACCAAAGAGATCTTGACAAGTCGATAAGGAGCCCGGGTGGGTACAAGATCATAGATCTAGGTAGGGTTCCCACAAGGGTGAGCTAAGCTCAGGTTTAATTTCACATCAAGTCTAATCTCAGATCTGAGCCAACAAGGCTATTTATAGTAGGTGGGGCGAAGGGATAAGTTACAACTAAAAGTGTTGTTGTGCTGAAGTTCGATGGGGCGGAAATTCCGGTCAACTTGGGCGGAAGTTCCGGTCAGGGGCGGATGTTCCAGTCTGGAGGGGCGGAAGTTCCGGTCGGGGCGGAAGTTCCGGCCAAGTTCCGGCCTTGTTCCGGAATTGCGCCATTGTCCCGCAATAACATCCAGTAAGGTTTTCGCCGACTTTCGGAACTTGGGCGGAACTTGGGCGGAAGTTCCGGTGGGCGGAAGTTCCGGTCCCTCGGGGCGGAAGTTCCGGCCTGATCCATTTTGCTGGGCGCTGGAAGGCGTCTGGAGAGCATCTGGAGGGCATCTGGAGGGCATCTGGGCGGAAGTTCCGGTCCTGGAGGGCGGAAGTTCCGGCCTGGCAGCTGTAGCTCCATCTTCGTCATTTTCAGCTCTCTCTCCATTGGCTTGGTCTTCATGGCTCGCTTCTTGGTCGATGTACCTGATTGAACATAGGGTATTGGCATGAAGTAGCAAGCCATCCAAAGGGGTGTCAAAGGAGTACGTGGAGAGGAGCGAATTCACCTCTTGGCGTAGGGCTTGGGCTCGAGCTCGTGTCATTGGACCACGAGGAGGGCTTGTCGGTCTTGAGGCGGTGGTGTCCGAAGGCCACCCCGTATCATCTCCCCCCCTTGGGAAAGAGTCGTCCTCGACTCTAACGTCTCTTCATCTTCATGGTATGGCGAGAGGTCGGACACATTGAATGTGTTGCTCACCAAGTACTTGGATGTTGGTATGTCGATGACGTAGGCGTTGTCGTTGATTCGCTTGAGGACCTTGAAGGGACCATCACCTCGGGGCTTGAGCTTGGAGTTTCTTTCTTGAGGGAAACGGTCCTTGCGAAGATGTATCCACACTAGGTCCCCTTCGTTGAAGATCCGTGCCTTTTTTTTCATGTTGAGGCGTGTTGCTTGACGAAGAACTTGTTGCTCGATTGTTGCCCTTGTATCTTCATGTAGCTTCTTCACGGCGGCGGTGCGCTTGTCGAAGTCCATGTTTGTCCGCTCATGAAGTGGAAGTGGTAGTATGTCGAGTGCCGTGAGCGGCTCAAACCCGTAGACGACCATGAAGGGACTCCTTGATGTTGTCGAGTGCTTGGCGCGGTTGTAGGCGAACTCCGCGTGTGGAAGGCACTCTTCCCATGACTTCAAGTTTTTCTTCACGAGGATGCGTAGAAGAGAGGATAGGCTTCTATTGACCACTTCCGTTTGGCCGTCCGTTTGCGGGTGCGAGGATGATGAGAATAAGAGCTTCACTCCAAACTTTGCCATGAGCGACTTCCAAAGATAACTCATGAACTTGACGTCTCGATCCGACACAATGCTTTGCGGTACTCCATGTAGGCGAACAATTTCCCTGAAAAACAATGAAGCAATGTGTGAAGCATCGTCGCTCTTATGGCAAGGTATGAAATGAGCCATCTTAACCATGTTGGAGTAGGGTTGGAACTCGACGATCCTCTTGATGGGGTACATGAGGCCATTGAAGAAGCGAGCAATGGTTTGTTCCTCGGACTCTTGGATGTTGGCTCGCATCATAGTGAGCTCCATCTCCTTGTAGAACTCCTCAACGGTCTTGGTGCCTTGCTTCAACTTTTGGAGCTTGTTGAAGAGGTCGGTCATGTAGTGCGTGGGGACAAAGCGAGCATGCATCTCTTTCTTCATTTCTTCCCAAGTGTCAATAGGCGGTTCACCCTTCTCTTCTCGAAGAGTGAGGACTTGTTCCACCAAGTGTTGGCGTAATCCTCGAACTCAAGAGACGCCATAGCCACCTTCTTGGCACCGGAGTAGTTGTGGATGCGGAATATCTTGTCAACCTTGAGTGCCCATGAGAGGTACGCCCCGGCATCTTCTTCTCCCTTGAACTTTGGCATGGTGAATTTGAGCCTTCCGAACATGTTCTCTTCATCCTCCAAGGTTCTTCTACGAGGAGGGGCACCTTCATCTCTTGCGGCTAGAGGAGGAATAGGAGGTCTTCTACGGCCAACCATAGCATTGGGTTGACGTTGGAGGTGCACACTTGCTTCACTTGGTTCACGGTGAGGATGTGGTTGAAGATCTTGTCGCGGTTGAGGACGATTGATGTAGCCCCGGTCACCGACGTCGCTACACCAAGACCAACAAGTCCCCCAAGTGGACCGATGACACAAGCCCGAGTCAAAGCGCTACATGATGAGGTGAACTCGCTCCTCACCACCCTTGATCTTGGTACACCTTTGGATGGATTGCTACCTCATGCCGACGTGTTATGTGTCATTAGGTACAAGGAGCATCAAGGTCACCAAGAGGAGGATACGCCATGGTCAAAGGGAGGAGAGGAGCAGCTGGACAAGAAGATGGACACGAAGATGGACATGGAGCTGGACAGGAAGTCGCCCGAAGAGCGCAAGGAAGAGAAGACGGACGGCCGGTCCAGAACCCGGTCAGACCGGCCCCCTGACCGGATCACCGGTCCACGGCCGGTCGACCGGCCTCTGACGGACCGCCGGTCGAAACCGGGATGCGCGCTCGTGACCTCCGGGCGCCAGCCAGCGGACGTCGAGCCCCGTCCGCGCTCCGCCCGGTCACCGGCCCGGTCGGAAACCGGCCGGCCCGGTCACGAGCCCGGTCCGACCGGCTCCACTGACCGCTGCACGACTTAAGTTATATTTTCGGCCCGAACTTACCTTTTCGGCCTGTGACGCCTTGTAAGACTATATAAGCACCCCAAGCACCCCTTTAGCTCTTTAGACTTGTTTTGAACTCAAACCTACCTTTGAGCTTAGTCTCCCTTGGGTATCATCCCTCTGTAATCAAGGCACCTTAGTTGTTGACTTTGAACTTGTTGAGTGAGATTCTAGTACAAGCTACTCTCTCCCTCACCAAGTTCTTCCTCTCCAACTCCAATCTCTCCCCGGGGAATTCTACCGCGTATCTCTTCCTCGGAGATTCTATTGGCATGGTCCATCGAGCCACGGAGGTAAGCATCGGGTGTATCGGGTTGTGTGTGTGCATGAGTCTCGGAGTTCCTCGTGTTCGTCGCGTTCTTCGTGTTCCTCGCGTTTTCCCATCTTCCCCCTTGGTTTCGAAGTCAATCCGCGAGATCGGGCCACACACGGGGTCTTAGACCTCATCATATGGTATCAGCAGCTCTTGGTTACCGCGGATTTGACCTCCCACCCACCCGATTTCGTCCCTAGAAAATTTTCCAAAAAATCCCCAAAAATAGCCCCAAAGTGCCTCTTGACCGATCTGTGATTTGGTTGCGTTTTGAGTGGTTTTGGTCCGTGGATCTGGTGTTGTTGTGCTTGATCTACTATTTCCCCAACTTTTAGCCTCCAATTCCATCGTTTCCCCTCGATTTGGTCGATTTGGCTTGGTTTCGTGAAGAACGGGAGAGAGAAATCGCGCGATCCGGTTGAGCACCGGTAAGCCGGGCTCTGAACCGGCCGGTCCGGTCCGAGAATCCGGTCGACCGGCCACCCAACCGGCCGGGCCGGTCCAGCAGCCGGTCCAACCGGGCCTCCGACCCGGGCGACGCAACGCCACTCCTTCGACCTCGTCTCCGGCGATCTCCACCACCACCACCACCACCACCACCATCATCGCAGGTATAACTTGCAGGTCACCTTGTAACCCCTCTTCCTTTTGCGATCTATCCCATCGAGCATTGCTTGTCTAGTGTTGCGAGACATTGCACGTGGCCCCGCATTGTGAGGTGTGTGTGTCGCGTTGAGTAAGGCACCCAAGCAAACACTCGTGTGGCAAGATAGCAAAAGCGAGGCTAACGCTAACATAGTGCGTCAAAAAGCCCCAAAAACACAAAAAGAGTGCGAGTAGCACCATACATCCATACATCCATACATCCATACGTCCATACATACAAAGTGTCCACGTGCCACCAAAGATACAAACGAGTGCAAGTGCTGCCATATACAAAAGAGAAAAAGCTTTTAAGCAAAGAGAGATACGAGAAGAGAGGCCACGTGTGAATCTTGTTGTCTCTTACTTTGCAACCAAAGCTTTGGCTCTCCTTGTGTTAGTGTGACACCGAGCACTTATACATACACTTTTCCGCTCACTTTTGGTTGCACTAACCCCGCTTATCTCGTGTGTGTGTTCCACATCTTTTTCCGTGTTTATAGTGATCTTCACATTGACATTTGGATTTTTGGACCTCACCCACTTTTGACAACATACTCGATCTTGGATTTGTCTTTTGGCTTTCCACAACACTCGCCTAACACCATATTTGCTAGCTTTTGCGTGTGGTTTTGCGTGTGTTCCCGATACACTTGATCTTGCTTTCGGTTTGGTGGATTGCCTCAATACTATCTTACCTTGGTAAGAGTGCGAGGTAGTCTCCTTCCACTAACATACACAACACAGTTCTTGTCTTTCCATCATGGATAGGAACGGAGATACCAATAGGGATGAAGAGATCCTTCGCAACACCGAGTGGTTGGCTACTCAACACAACCTATGGACGCAACGACAAGAGTTCAAGGAGCAACTCTCCCTCTTCGAGACGCGCATCGATGAGCAATACGATGAAGTGGCTCACAACTTCTCCACCGTGAACCACGACTTGGCCCTTCTTCGTGAAGCTACGGACAACTTGAATGGCCAAATGGCGGCCAATGATGCCAACATGGAGCGGCGCATGGATAGCCTCGAGCGTGCCATCACCAACTTGGGTCGCCATCGTCGACACCGCTCTACTTCCTCTTCATCAAGCTCTTCCTCAAGGCATGAAGACCATTACTCTCATGGTGGCCTTTCGTCCCCAAGCTCTTCTTCAAGGCGTGAAGACCATCATCGACCTCATCGCTCACATGCTCGTCATGAAGACTCCCGCTCCAACTCTAGGCGTGGAGAAATACATCGCCATGCGCGTCCACATGAGCGTCCTCCACAAGCTCAAGACCTTCCACAAGATCATCACCAAGCGGATCGCCATGCCCACCATGGGCGTGATGGCCATCCCCAAGACCAAGATCCTCAAGATCCACCTCGGCGAGATCTTCGTCGCCACCCTCGCCATGACCAACGTGGACGAGGAGAGCCTCACCATGATCAAGATGAGAGACCCAACCTTGAGCATCGTCCTCAGCAGCGACAAGATCTTCAACCACATCCTCACCGTGAACCAAGTGAAGCAAGTGTTCAACTCCAACGCCAACCCAATGCTATGGTTGGCCGTAGAAGACCTCCTATTCCACCTCTAGCCGCAAGAGATGAAGGCGCCCCTCCTCGTAGACGAACCTTGGAGGATGAAGAGAACATGTTTGGAAGACTCAAGTTCACCATGCCAAAGTTCAAGGGAGAAGAAGATGCCGAGGCCTACCTCTCATGGGCACTCAAGGTGGACAAGATCTTCCGCATCCACAACTACTCCGGTGCCAAGAAAGTGGCTATGGCATCACTCGAGTTTGAAGACTACGCCAACACTTGGTGGGAGCAAGTCCTCACTCTTCGAGAAGAAAAGGGTGAACCTCCTATTGACACTTGGGAAGATATGAAGAAGGAGATGCATGCTCGCTTTGTCCCCGCACACTACATGACCGACCTCTTCAACAAGCTCCAAAAGTTGAAGCAAGGCACCAAGACCGTTGAGGAGTTCTACAAGGAGATGGAGCTCACTATGATGCGAGCCAACATCCAAGAGTCCGAGGAACAAACAATTGCCCGCTTCTTCAATGGCCTTACTTATCCTATCAAGAGGATTGTCGAGTTTCAACCCTACTCCAACATGGTTGAGTTAGTCCACCAAGCATCGAAGGCCGAGCGCCAAGTGATTGAGGACATCAAGTACTCCAAGGCCAAGTCCTATTTCTCCTCCAAGCTCGCTACATCGACTCCTCCTACTACATCAACTCCTTATGCTACAAGTGCCAAGGCCGACGCTTCCTCTACACCTTCCAAGAAACCGACTATCCAAAGTCGCATGAAGCAAACGGTCTCCTCCACCGCCTCCTCTAAGGCATCCACGGGACCCTCTAGTGTCACTTGCTTCAAGTGTGGCACCCAAGGTCACAAATCGTTTGAGTGCAAGAACACCAAGGTCATGATCACTATGGAGAATGGTGACATCGAGACTCTTGATGAAGATGAATATGAAGCCCTTGTGCAAGCCGCCGTGGAAAGTGAAGAAGCTTAGGAGCAAGAAAGTGGAGAAGATCCTCTCTTATGTGAGCATGACCCAAGTCCCTCACTTGTGGTCACACGGGTGCTAACCACACAACCTCATGATATGGAAGAACAACGGTGCAACATCTTCCAAACCCGTGCGGAATTGGTGGCAAGTCTATCAAGGTCATCATCGATGGTGGAAGTTGCCATAACCTTGCGAGCACCGAGTTGTGTGAGAAGCTCCACCTCACTCTCCGCAAGCATCCTCACCCCTACCATATCCAATGGTTGAGTGACAAGGGCAACGTCAAGATACAACATACCGTCACCGTCAACTTCAAGATCGGCCCTTATGAGGACACCATCGAGTGTGACGTGGTACCCATGACGGTGTGCCACATGTTGCTTGGCCGCCCTTGGCAATATGACAAGAAGGCTATACATGATGGACTCTCCAACACATACACCTTCAAGGTCAACGACAAGAAGTTCGAGTTGCGCCCGATGACTCCTAGCCAAATCATCGCGGATAATGCGAAGGCTTTAGCGAGGGCACAACTCCGCACCCATAGTGAGATGAGAGGAGAGGGAGCGACCCACCACAAAGATAGTGAGCGCCACAAGCCATATATGAGTGAGTCCAAGAGTGTTCTTCTAGCCACCAAGAGTGAGTGGAGAGAGCTCCAAGAGAACCCATCCACCATATTGCACTATGTGCTCATATGCAAGGGACCCTCGTCGGCGACTAACGACTTGACCAACATTCCTCCGTCTTTGTTGTCTCTTTTACGGGAATTCCAAGATGTCTTCCCCGACGAGCTCCCTCATGGACTACCACCACTCCGAGGCATAGAACACCGCATCGACCTCATACCCGGCGCGCCGCTTAAACCGTGCCGCCTACCGCACCAACCCCGAAGAGGCCAAAGAGATCAACCGCCAAATTCAAGATCTCCTCGCCAAAGGGTACGTCCGAGAAAGCCTTAGCCCTTGTGCGGTTCCCGTGATTCTTGTGCCTAAACCGGATGAGACGCAACGGATGTGTATGGATTGTCGCCCCATCAATGCCATTACCGTCCGTTACCGCCATCCCATTCCACGTTTAGATGACATGCTTGATGAACTTAGTGGTGCCACGATTTTCTCTAAAGTCGATTTGCGTAGTGGTTACCATCAAATCCGCATGGCTATTGGTGATGAATGGAAAACGGCATTCAAGACCAAACTTGGTCTCTATGAATGGCTCGTTATGCCTTTCGGTCTTTCCAATGCTCCATCAACTTTCATGCGCCTCATGAATCACATCTTGCGTCCTCTCATTGGCAAGAGCGTGGTTGTTTACTTCGATGATATTCTTATTTATAGCAAAAACCTCGAGGACCATGTGCAACATGTGAGAGAAGTCTTGTGCATCTTGCGCCATGAAAAGCTTTATGCTAACCTCCCCAAGTGCACATTTGCTCAAAACAAATTGGTTTTTCTTGGTTTTGTGGTTTCCGCAAATGGGATTGAAGTTGATTCTTCCAAGGTGGAGGCCATCCATAATTGGCCTACCCCTACAAATGTTGGCCAAGTCCGAAGCTTCCATGGACTTGCCGGGTTTTATCGCCGCTTTGTGAAAGACTTTAGCACCATCGCTTGCCCTTTGAATGAGCTTACCAAGAAGAATGTTCCGTTTGTTTGGGGCAAGGCCCAACAAAATGCTTTTGATGAGTTGAAGAAACGCCTTACCGAAGCTCCACTTCTTGTTCTTCCAAATTTTGCAAAAACTTTTGAGATTGAGTGTGATGCAAGTGGGCTTGGTATTGGTGGTGTTCTTATGCAAGAGGGCAAACCCGTGGCATACTATAGTGAGAAGTTAGATGGCGCACGCCTCAACTATCCTATATATGACAAGGAGCTCTACGCTTTGGTTCGTGTTCTTGAAGTTTGGCAACACTATCTTTGGCCAAAAGAGTTTATCATACATTCCGACCATGAGTCCTTGAAATATTTGAAAAGCCAACACAACTTGAACAAACGACATGCAAAATGGGTCGAGTTCATTGAGTCCTTCCCATATGTGATCAAATACAAGAAGGGCAAGGACAATGTTGTGGCGGATGCTCTTTCCCGCAAAAACACCCTTTTGCTAACTTGTTTGGATTTTCATGTTTTGGGACTTGAAGAGATCAAAGAACTCTATCCTTCCGATTCTTTCTTTGCTCCCATTTTTGAGAAGTGCTCCGTTGAGCGAGGAGTGGATGATTTCTATTTGCATGATGGCTATTTGTTCAAAGCTAACAAGATTTGCATTCCCGAGTCTTCGCTTCGAAAATTGCTTTTGCAAGAGTCTCATGGAGGAGGTCTTATGGGCCACTTTGGCCGTGACAAGACATATGCCATGCTCTCAACCCACTACTATTGGCCAAAGATGAAGCGAGATGTGGAGCGCCTTTGCCGTCGGTGCACAACATGCTTACAAGCTAAGTCTACCTCCAACCCTTATGGTCTTTACATGCCATTGCCTATTCCTTATGCACCATGGACCGATATTAGCATGGATTTCGTTCTAGGCTTGCCTCGCACTAAGCATGGTCATGATTCCATATTTGTTGTAGTGGATAGATTCTCTAAGATGGCTCATTTCATACCTTGCCATAAGAGCGACGATGCTTCACACATTGCTTCATTGTTTTTCAGGGAAATCGTTCGCCTACATGGAGTACCACAAAGCATTGTGTCGGATCGAGACGTCAAGTTCATGAGTCATCTTTGGAAGTCGCTCATGGCGAAGTTTGGAGTCAAGCTCTTGTTCTCATCATCATCGCACCCGCAAACGGACGGCCAAACGGAAGTGGTCAATCGAAGCCTCTCCACCCTCCTACGCATCCTCGTGAAGAAAAACTTGAAGTCATGGGAGGAGTACCTTCCTCACGCCGAGTTCGCCTACAACCGCGCCAAGCACAAGACTACGTCAAGGAGCCCCTTCATGGTCGTCTATGGCTTCGAACCTTACACGGCACTCGACATACTTCCGCTTCCCCTCCACGAGCGCATCAACATGGACTTCGACAAGCGCACCGCCGCCGTCAAGAAACTACATGAAGAGACAAGGGCAACCATACAAGAACATGTTCTTCGTCAAGCCAACCGCCTCAACGCAAAGAAGAAGGAAAGAATATTCGAAGAAGGAGACCTCGTTTGGATCCACCTCCGGAAGGAAAGGTTTCCTCATGAGCGCAACTCCAAGCTCAAGCCAAGAGGAGATGGCCCCTTCAAGGTTCTCAAACGCATCAACAACAACGCTTACGTCATCGACATACCAACATCCAAGTACTTGGTGAGCAACACGTTCAACGTCTCGGACTTGTCACCCTATCATGGAGATGAGGAGGTGCAAGAGTCGAGGACGACTCTTTCCCAAGGGGGGGGAGATGATGTAGCCCCGGTCACCGACGTCGCTACACCAAGACCAACAAGTCCCCCAAGTGGACCGATGACACGAGCCCGAGTCAAAGCGCTACATGATGAGGTGAACTCGCTCCTCACCACCCTTGATCTTGGTACACCTTTGGATGGATTGCTACCTCATGCCGACGTGTTATGTGTCATTAGGTACAATGAGCATCAAGGTCACCAAGAGGAGGATACGCCATGGTCAAAGGGAGGAGAGGAGCAGCTGGACAAGAAGATGGACACGAAGATGGACATGGAGCTGGACAGGAAGTCGCCCGAAGAGCGCAAGGAAGAGAAGACGGACGGCCGGTCCAGAACCCGGTCAGACCGGCCCCCTGACCGGATCACCCGGTCCACAGCCCGGTCTGACCGGCCTCCTGACCGGACCGCCCGGTCAGAAACCGGGATTCGCGCTCGTGACATCCGGGCGCCATCCAGGGGACTTGGAGCCTCGTCCGGTCTCCGCCCGGTCACAGGCCCGGTCTGAAACCGGCCTGCCCGATCACAGGCCCGGTCTGACCGGCTCCCTGACCGGCCTGCACGACTTAAGTTATATTTTCGGCCCGAACTTACCTTTTCGGCCTGTGACGCCTTGTAAGACTATATAAGCACCCCAAGCACCCCTTTAGCTCTTTAGACTTGTTTTGAACTCAAACCTACCTTTGAGCTTAGTCTCCCTTGGGTATCATCCCTCTGTAATCAAGGCACCTTAGTTGTTGACTTTGAACTTGTTGAGTGAGATTCTAGTACAAGCTACTCTCTCTCCCTCACCAAGTTCTTCCTCTCCAACTCCAATCTCTCCCCGGGGAATTCTACCGCGTGTCTCTTCCTCCGAGATTCTATTGGCGTGGTCCATCGAGCCACGGAGGTAAGCATCGGGTGTATCGGGTTGTGTGTGTGCGTGAGTCTCGGAGTTCCTCGTGTTCGTCGCGTTCTTCGTGTTCCTCGCGTTTTCCCATCTTCCCCCTTGGTTTCGAAGTCAATCCGCGAGATCGGGCCACACACGGGGTCTTAGACCTCATCAACGATGCTCAAGGTTGGGTCTCTCATCTTGATCATGGTGTGGCTCTCCTCGACCACGTTGGTCATGGCGAGGGTGGCGGCGGAGATCTCGCCTAGGTTGATCTTGAGGACCTTGGTCTTGGGGTTGGCCGTCACGCCCATGGTGGGCATGGCGATCCGCTTGGTGACGATCTTGTTGTAGGACTTGGTCTTGTGGAGGACGCTCATGAGGACGAGCATGGCGATGTATTTCTCCACGCCTAGAGTTGGAGCGGGACTCTTCATGACGAGCTTGTGGGCGATGAGGTCGATGATGGTCTTCATGCCTTGAAGAGGAGCTTGAGGACGAAAGGCCACCATGAGAATAGTAATCTTGTGGCGAGCTTGATGAAGAGGAAGTAGAGCGGTGTCGACGATGACGACCCAAGTTGGTGATGGCGCGCTCGAGGCTATCCATGCGCCGCTCCATGTTGGCATCATTGGCTGCCATTTGGCCATTCAAGTTGTCCGTAGCTTCAAGAAGAAGAGCCAAGTCTTGGTTCACGGCGGAGAAGTTGTGAGCCACCTCATCGTATTGCTCATCGATGCGCGTCTCGAAGAGGGTGAGTTGCTCCTTGAACTCTTGTCGTTGCGTCCATAGGTTGTGTTGAGTAGCCAACCTCTCGGTGTTGCGGAGGATCTCTTCATCCCTTGTGGTATCTCCGTTCCTATCCATGATGGAAAGACAAGAACTATGTTGTGTATGTTAGTGGAAGGAGACTACCTCGCACTCTTACCAAGGTAAGATAGTATTGAGGTAATCCACCAAGCCGAAAGCAAGATCAAGTGTATCGGGAACACACGCAAAACCACACGCAAAAGCTAGCAAATATGGTGTTAGGCGAGTGTTGTGGAAAGCCAAAAGACAAATCCAAGATCGAGTATGTTGTTAAAAGTGGGTAAGGTCCATGATGTGGACTAAGTCCAAGGATGTGCCCGATCTTCACGGATTTGGGTGGAATTCGTGGGGGTAGGTGGATGAACGCGATGAACACGAAGAACGCGAAGGGGGAATCGTGGGGATACAACACACACACACGCACACAAACCGGTTTTCCCTCGTAGGCCCGATACACCTACTCGATAGAGGTTGCGAGAAAAGACCTTCCGGTAGAAGTCCCGCAAAGAGATCGACAAATCGAAGCTCGCAAGATCTAGAAGGGTGAAAAGACCGGAAGGTTGATAGAAGTGCAAGCAAAAGACCAAATAGGTAGAAGTGCAAGCAAAAGATCAAACAAACGGTAGAAGTCACCAAAGAGATCTTGACAAGTCGATAAGGAGCCCGGGTGGGTACAAGATCAAAGATCTAGGTAGGGTCCCCACAAGGGTGAGCTAAGCTCAGGTTTAATTTCACATCAAGTCTAATCTCAGATCTGAGCCAACAAGGCTATTTATAGTAGGTGGGGCGGAGGGATAAGTTACAACTAAAAGTGCTGTTGTGCTGAAGTTCGATGGGGCGGAAGTTCCGGTCAACTTGGGCGGAAGTTCCGGTCAGGGGCGGAAGTTCCGGTCTGGAGGGGCGGAAGTTCCGGTCGGGCGGAAGTTCCGGCCAAGTTCCGGCCTTGTTCCGGAATTGCGCCATTGTCCCGCATAACATCCGATGAGGTTTTCGCCGACTTTCGGAACTTGGGCGGAACTTGGGCGGAAGTTCCGGTGGGCGGAAGTTCCGGTCCCTCGGGGCGGAAGTTTCGGCCGGTTCCATTTTTCTGGGCGCTGGAAGGCATCTGGAGAGCATCTGGAGGGCATCTGGGCGGAAGTTCCGGTCCTGGAGGGCGGAAGTTCCGGCCTGGCAGCTGTAGCTCCATCTTCGTCATTTCCATCTCTCTCTCCATTGGCTTGGTCTTCATGGCTCGCTTCTTGGTCGATGTACCTGATTGAACATAGGGTATTGGCATGAAGTAGCAAGCCATCCAAAGGGGTGTCAAAAGCATACATGGAGAGGAGCGAATTCACCTCTTGGTGTAGGGCTTGGGCTCTAGCTCGTGTCATTGGACCACGAGGAGGGCTTGTCGGTCTTGATGTAGTATCGACCTTGGGTAGGGCTACATCATCTCCCCCCCCTTGGGAAAGAGTCGTCCTCGACTCTAACGTCTCTTCATCTTCATGGTATGGCGAGAGGTCGGACACATTGAATGTGTTGCTCACCAAGTACTTGGATGTTGGTATGTCGATGACGTAGGCGTTGTCGTTGATTCTCTTGAGGACCTTGAAGGGACCATCGCCTCGGGGCTTGAGCTTGGAGTTTCTTTCTTGAGGGAAACGGTCCTTGCGAAGATGTAACCACACTAGGTCCCCTTCATTGAAGATCCATGCCTTTTTCTTCATGTTGAGGCGTGTTGCTTGACGAAGAACTTGTTGCTCGATTGTTGCCCTTGTATCTTCATGTAGCTTCTTCATGTATTGTGCTCTCTTGTCGATGTCCATGTTTACTTGCTCATGTAGCGGTAGAGGAAGAAGGTCAATCGCCGTCGGAGGCTCAAAGCCATAGACAACCATGAACGGGCTTCTCCTTGTCGTAGTGTGCTTGGCGCGGTTGTAGGCAAACTCCGCATGCGGGATGCAATCCTCCCATGACTTCAAATTCTTCTTCACGAGGATGCGTAGGAGAGAGGAGAGGCTTCGATTGACCACTTCCGTTTGGCCGTCCGTTTGCGGATGCGAGGATGATGAGAATAAGAGCTTCACTCCAAACTTTGCCATGAGCGACTTCCAAAGATAACTCATGAACTTGACATCTCGATTCGATACAATGCTTCTTGGTACACCGTGGAGTCTCACAATTTCCCTAAAAAACAAGGAAGCAATGTGTGAAGCATCATCCGTTCGGGAGCATGGTATGAAATGTGCCATTTTAGAGAATCGATCAACCACTACGAAAATGGAATCATGACCATATTTGGTTCTAGGCCATCCTAACACAAAATCCATACTAATGTCGGACCAAGGAGCATGAGGAATAGGCAATGGTGTATAAAGACCATAGGGGTTGGAAGTTGACTTAGCTTGTAAGCATGTTGTACACCGTCGGCAAAGGCGCTCCACATCGCGCTTCATTCTTGGCCAATAATAGTGAGTGGAGAGCATGGCATATGTCTTGTCTCTTCCAAAGTGTCCCATAAGAGCACCACCATGCGATTCGTGTAAGAGCAAAAGGCGAAGCGAAGACATAGGAATACAAAGTTTGTTGCCCTTGAACAAGAATCCTTGATGCAAATAGAAATCATCGATGCCCTTATCACTAGAACACTTTGTAAAGATTGGGCCAAAGAAAGTATCGGAAGCATATAAATCTTTGATTTCATCAAGACCCAAAACACTAATATCCAAGCGAGTGAGTAAGAGGGTGAGTTTGCGGGAAAGAGCATCCGCCACAACATTGTCCTTGCCCTTCTTGTATTTGATCACATATGGAAAGGACTCAATGAACTCAACCCACTTTGCATGTCTTTTGTTCAAATTGTGTTGACTTTTCAAATATTTCAAAGACTCATGGTCGGAGTGGATAATAAACTCTTTTGGCCAAATATAGTGTTGCCAAACTTCAAGAACACGAACCAAAGCGTAAAGTTCCTTGTCATATATAGGATAGTTGAGGCGTGCGCCATCCAACTTCTCGCTATAGTATGCCACGGGTTTTCCATCTTGCATAAGCACTCCACCAATACCGAGTCCACTTGCATCGCACTCAATCTCAAAAGTTTTGGAAAAGTTTGGAAGAACAAGGAGTGGTGCCTCGGTAAGGCGTTTCTTCAACTCATCAAAAGCATTTTGTTGAGCCTTGCCCCAAACAAACGGAACATTCTTCTTGGTAAGCTCATTCAAAGGGCAAGCAATGGTGCTAAAATCTTTCACAAAGCGGCGGTAAAAACCGGCAAGTCCATGGAAACTTCGGACTTGAGCAACATTGGTAGGAGTGGGCCAATTGTGGATGGCCTCAACCTTAGAAGAATCAACTTCAATACCATTAGCGAAACCACAAAGCCAAGGAAAACCAATTTGTTTTGAGCAAATGTGCATTTAGGGAGGTTAGCATAAAGCTTTTCATGTCGCAAGATGCACAAGACTTCTCTCACATGTTGCACATGGTCCTCGAGGTTTTTGCTATAAATAAGAATATCATCGAAGTAGACATCCACGCTCTTGCCAATGAGAGGACGCAAGATGTGATTCATGAGGCGCATGAAAGTAGATGGAGCATTGGAAAGACCGAAAGGCATAACGAGCCATTCATAGAGACCGAGTTTGGTCTTGAATGCCGTTTTCCATTCATCACCAATAGCCATGCGGATTTGATGGTAACCACTACGCAAATCAATCTTAGAGAAAATCGTGGCACCGCTCAATTCATCAAGCATGTCATCTAAACGCGGAATGGGATGGCGGTATCGAACGGTAATGGCATTGATGGGGCGACAATCCATACACATTCGTTGCGTCTCATCCGGTTTAGGAACAAGAATCACGGGAACCGCACAAGGGCTTAAGCTTTCACGAACATACCCTTTTTCGAGGAGGTCTTGTATTTGTCTTTGGATCTCCTTTGTGTCTTCGGGGTTGGTGCGGTAGGCGGCGCGGTTTGGTAGAGGAGCGCCGGGTATGAGGTCGATGCGGTGCTCAATCCCTCGAAGTGGTGGTAGTCCATGAGGAAGCTCGTCGGGGAAGACATCTTGGAACTCCTTCAAAAGAGACAACAAAGACGAAGGAAGTGTTGTTAAGTTGTTAGTCTCCGAAGATGGCCCCTTGCAAATAAGCACGTAGTGCAATATGGTGGATGGGTTGTGGTGCAATTCTCTCATCTCACTCTTGGTAGCTATGAGGACACTCTTCATCTCACTCATATATGGCTTGTGGCGCTCACTTTCCTTTTGGTGGGTCACTCTCTCACCACTCATCTCACTAGTGATGGTAGCTTCCTTAGCCCTCGCTAAAGCCTTTGCATTGTCCGCAATCACTTGGCTAGGAGTCATGGGGCGTAGGATGAATGTCTTGTCGCCGACCTTGAAGCTATAGGCATTTGTGTAGCCATCATGGCTTGCTCTTTTGTCATATTGCCAAGGGCGACCAAGTAGCATGTGGCACACCGTCATGGGCACTACATCACAATCAACGGTGTCTTCATAGGCGCCAATCTTGAAGGATACGGAGACGGTGTGTTGTATCTTGACATTTCCATTGTCACTTAGCCATTGCACATGGTAAGGATGGGGGTGTTTCCGGAGTGTGAGGTTGAGCTTGGAGCATAGTTCGGTGCTTGCAAGATTGTGGCAACTCCCTCCATCGATTATAACCTTTATTGACTTGCCATTGATTCCGGCTCTTGTTTGGAAGATGTTGCACCTTTGATCTTCATTGGGAAGTGCATGGGTTGTCAATACTTTGGTCACCACAAGGGACGGGCTTGCATCATGCACACATAGGACTTGCTCTTGGTCTTCCAAGTCATCATCTTCATGATTGGTTGCGGCTTGTACCAAGGCTTCATATTCGCCTTCACTCAAGTACTCCACATCTCCATCATCTCGAGTTATCATAACTCTTGTGTTCTTGCATTCAAAGGATTTATGTCCTTGAGCTCCACACTTGAAGCATGTGATGTTACTAGATCCCGTGGAAGCTTTGGAGGACATAGTTGATTGATCCGGCTTGAAGCTTGTTGTCTTGAAGGCACTCTTTATTTGCTTAGGAGGATCCTTGGGAGCAATAGCACTTGTGTTCTTGATGCTTGAGGAGGTATTTGTTGCATTGCGCGCGGCGAAGAAGGACTTTGTTTTTGCACTTGCTATGTCTTCTCGCACTTGGCGCTCGGCTCTTGTAGCTTGATGAAGCAATTCAACCATGTTGGTGTAAGGCAAGAATTCCACTATCCTCTTGACGGGAATGTTCAATCCATTCAAGAATCTTGCCATTGTTTGCTCTTCTCGCTCGTCCACATGGGCACTCATCATGGTCATGTGCATCTCCTTGTAGTACTCCTCAACGGACTTGTAGCTTTGCTTGAGTTGGGTAAGCTTGTTGAAGAGGTCGCGTTTGTGATGGTTGGGCACAAAGCGTTTGTGCATGACTTCTTGCATCTCTTCCCATGTAGCAATGGGGTCTAGATCTTTCTTGTCACGCTTCTTGTTCACTTCTTCCCACCAAACATTTGCATACCCTTCAAACTCTAGTGATGCCATGGCCACTTTCTTTGCTTCGGAGAAGTTGTGTATGCGGAATATCTTGTCAACCTTGAGAACCCAAGAGAGGTATGCATCGGGGTCTTCTTCTCCGTGGAATTTGGGCATGGTGAACTTGAGCTTCCCAAAGATTTCCTCTTCATTGCGGTCATTGCGCCTAGGAGGTGGTCTTTCTTCACCAATATCTTGACGTTGTTGAGGTGGATGTTGTGGACCTTGAGCATCTCTATTGTTGTTGCTATGTTGTTGACGAGGAGGTGGTCTTCCATGACCTTCATCTTGATCATCATTGTTGTGGCGTCGTCGAGGCATCACACTTTCTTCACTTGATGCTTGGTGATGACTTGATTCTTCATTTCGTGCCCTTGGAGGAGGTCTTCTAGCATGAGGGCGATCATCATGATGGCGGCGATTATCTTGACCTTGAGGGCGTTGAGGATGAACAACATTGATGATTTGGCGCTCTTGGTGCGCTTGCCTCGCTTCTTCATCATGAAGGCGTTGTCTTCTAGCTTGAGCTTCTTGTGCCTGTTGTTGCCGCTCTTGTTCTTCAAGTGCTTGTTGTTCATTGCGGAGGCGCTCTTGTTCCCTTGCTCGAACTAGCTCTTGATCATGGCGAAGGCGTTCTTGCTCTTGTTGGAATTGAGCATTGAGATTCTCTTGGTGAAGGCGCTCTTCTTCAAGGCGTTGACGCTCTTGGACAAGTCGTGCAATTCTCTCATCTCACTCTTGGTAGCTATGAGGACACTCTTCATCTCACTCATATATGGCTTGTGGCGCTCACTTTCCTTTTGGTGGGTCACTCTCTCACCACTCATCTCACTAGTGATGGTAGCTTCCTTAGCCCTCGCTAGAGCCTTTGCATTGTCCGCAATTACTTGGCTAGGAGTCATGGGGCGTAGGATGAATGTCTTGTCGCCGACCTTGAAGCTATAGGCATTTGTGTAGCCATCATGGCTTGCTCTTTTGTCATATTGCCAAGGGCGACCAAGTAGCATGTGGCACACCGTCATGGGCACTACATCACAATCAACGGTGTCTTCATATGCGCAAATCTTGAAGGATACGGAGACGGTGTGTTGTATCTTGACATTTCCATTGTCACTTAGCCATTGCACATGGTAAGGATGGGGGTGTTTCCGGAGTGTGAGGTTGAGCTTGGAGCATAGTTCGGTGCTTGCAAGATTGTGGCAACTCCCTCCATCGATGATAACCTTTATTGACTTGCCATTGATTCCGGCTCTTGTTTGGAAGATGTTGCACCTTTGATCTTCATTGGGAAGTGCATGGGTTGTCAACACTTTGGTCACCACAAGGGACTGGCTTGCATCATGCACACATAGGACTTGCTCTTGGTCTTCCAAGTCATCATCTTCATGATTGGTTGCGGCTTGTACCAAGGCTTCATATTCGCCTTCACTCAAGTACTCCACATCTCCATCATCTCGAGTTATCATAACTCTTGTGTTCTTGCATTCAAAGGATTTATGTCCTTGAGCTCCACACTTGAAGCAAGTGATGTTACTAGATCCCGTGGAAGCTTTGGAGGACATAGTTGATTGATCCGGCTTGAAGCTTGTTGTCTTGAAGGCACTCTTCATTTGCTTAGGAGGATCCTTGGGAGCAATAGCACTTGTGTTCTTGATGCTTGAGGAGGTATTTGTTGCATTTCTTGCGGCGAAGAAGGACTTTGTTTTTGCACTTGCTATGTCTTCTCGCACTTGGCACTCGGCCCTTGTAGCTTGATGAAGCAATTCAACCATGTTGGTGTACGGCAAGAATTCCACTATCCTCTTGACGGGAATGTTCAATCCATTCAAGAATCTTGCCATTGTTTGCTCTTCTCGCTCGTCCACATGGGCACTCATCATGGTCATGTGCATCTCCTTGTAGTACTCCTCAACGGACTTGTAGCTTTGCTTGAGTTGTGTAAGTGATGTGGACTAAGTCCAAGGATGTGCCCGATCTTCACGGATTTAGGTGGAACTCGTGGGGGTAGGTGGATGAACGCGATGAACACGAAGAACGCGAGGGGGAATCGTGGGGATACAACACACACACGCACACAAACCGGTTTTCCCTCGTAGGCCCGATACACCTACTCGATAGAGGTTGCGAGAAAATACCTTCCGGTAGAAGTCCCGCAAAGAGATCGACAAATCGAAGCTCGCAAGATCTAGAAGGATGAAAAGACCGGAAGGTTGATAAAAGTGCAAGCAAAAGACCAAATAGGTAGAAGTGCAAGCAAAAGATCAAACAAACGGTAGAAGTCACCAAAGAGATCTTGACAAGTCGATAAGGAGCCCGGGTGGGTACAAGATCATAGATCTAGGTAGGGTTCCCACAAGGGTGAGCTAAGCTCAGGTTTAATTTCACATCAAGTCTAATCTCAGATCTGAGCCAACAAGGCTATTTATAGTAGGTGGGGCGAAGGGATAAGTTACAACTAAAAGTGTTGTTGTGCTGAAGTTCGATGGGGCGGAAATTCCGGTCAACTTGGGCGGAAGTTCCGGTCAGGGGCGGATGTTCCAGTCTGGAGGGGCGGAAGTTCCGGTCGGGGCGGAAGTTCCGGCCAAGTTCCGGCCTTGTTCCGGAATTGCGCCATTGTCCCGCAATAACATCCAGTAAGGTTTTCGCCGACTTTCGGAACTTGGGCGGAACTTGGGCGGAAGTTCCGGTGGGCGGAAGTTCCGGTCCCTCGGGGCGGAAGTTCCGGCCTGATCCATTTTGCTGGGCGCTGGAAGGCGTCTGGAGAGCATCTGGAGGGCATCTGGGCGGAAGTTCCGGTCCTGGAGGGCGGAAGTTCCGGCCTGGCAGCTGTAGCTCCATCTTCGTCATTTTCAGCTCTCTCTCCATTGGCTTGGTCTTCATGGCTCGCTTCTTGGTCGATGTACCTGATTGAACATAGGGTATTGGCATGAAGTAGCAAGCCATCCAAAGGGGTGTCAAAGGAGTACGTGGAGAGGAGCGAATTCACCTCTTGGCGTAGGGCTTGGGCTCGAGCTCGTGTCATTGGACCACGAGGAGGGCTTGTCGGTCTTGAGGCGGTGGTGTCCGAAGGCCACCCCGTATCATCTCCCCCCCTTGGGAAAGAGTCGTCCTCGACTCTAACGTCTCTTCATCTTCATGGTATGGCGAGAGGTCGGACACATTGAATGTGTTGCTCACCAAGTACTTGGATGTTGGTATGTCGATGACGTAGGCGTTGTCGTTGATTCGCTTGAGGACCTTGAAGGGACCATCACCTCGGGGCTTGAGCTTGGAGTTTCTTTCTTGAGGGAAACGGTCCTTGCGAAGATGTATCCACACTAGGTCCCCTTCGTTGAAGATCCGTGCCTTTTTCTTCATGTTGAGGCGTGTTGCTTGACGAAGAACTTGTTGCTCGATTGTTGCCCTTGTATCTTCATGTAGCTTCTTCACGGCGGCGGTGCGCTTGTCGAAGTCCATGTTTGTCCGCTCATGAAGTGGAAGTGGTAGTATGTCGAGTGCCGTGAGCGGCTCAAACCCGTAGACGACCATGAAGGGACTCCTTGATGTTGTCGAGTGCTTGGCGCGGTTGTAGGCGAACTCCGCGTGTGGAAGGCACTCTTCCCATGACTTCAAGTTTTTCTTCACGAGGATGCGTAGAAGAGAGGATAGG
Source organism: Lolium perenne (assembly GCF_019359855.2). Lineage (NCBI taxonomy): Eukaryota > Viridiplantae > Streptophyta > Magnoliopsida > Poales > Poaceae > Lolium > Lolium perenne. The sequence goes on from NC_067245.2 coordinate 135,397,181, forward strand.
CTTCTATTGACCACTTCCGTTTGGCCGTCCGTTTGCGGGTGCGAGGATGATGAGAATAAGAGCTTCACTCCAAACTTTGCCATGAGCGACTTCCAAAGATAACTCATGAACTTGACGTCTCGATCCGACACAATGCTTTGCGGTACTCCATGTAGGCGAACAATTTCCCTGAAAAACAATGAAGCAATGTGTGAAGCATCGTCGCTCTTATGGCAAGGTATGAAATGAGCCATCTTAGAGAATCTATCCACTACCACAAATATTGAATCATGACCATGCTTAGTGCGAGGCAAGCCTAGAACGAAATCCATGCTAATATCGGTCCATGGTGCATATGGAATAGGCAATGGAGTGTAAAGACCATAAGGGTTGGAGGTAGACTTAGGTTGTAAGCATGTTGTACACCGTCGGCAAAGGCGCTCCACGTCGCGGTACATTCTTGGCCAATAATAGTGAGTGGAGAGCATGGCATATGTCTTCTCTCGTCCAAAGTGTCCCATAAGACCACCACCATGCGATTCTTGTAAGAGCAAAAGGCGAAGCGAAGACATTGGAATACAAAGTTTGTTGCCCTTGAACAAGAATCCTTGGTGCAAATAGAAATCATCGATGCCCTTCTCACTAGAACACTTTGCAAAGATTGGGCCAAAGAAAGCATCGGAAGCATATAAATCTTTGATTTCATCAAGACCCAAAACACTAATTTCCAAGCGAGTGAGTAAGAGGGTGAGTTTGCGGGAAAGAGCATCCGCCACAACATTGTCCTTGCCCTTCTTGTATTTGATCACATATGGAAAGGACTCAATGAACTCAACCCACTTTGCATGTCTTTTGTTCAAATTGTGTTGACTTTTCAAATATTTCAAAGACTCATGGTCGGAGTGGATAATAAACTCTTTTGGCCAAAGATAGTGTTGCCAAACTTCAAGAACACGATCCAAAGCGTAAAGTTCCTTGTCATATATAGGATAGTTGAGGTGTGCGCCATCTAACTTCTCGCTATAGTATGCCACGGGTTTTCCATCTTGCATAAGCACTCCACCAATACCGAGTCCACTTGCATCGCACTCAATCTCAAAAGTTTTGGAAAAGTTTGGAAGAACAAGGAGTGGTGCCTCGGTAAGGCGTTTCTTCAACTCATCAAAAGCATTTTGTTGGGCCTTGCCCCAAACAAACGGAACATTCTTCTTGGTAAGCTCATTCAAAGTTTCTTCGACGAGGAGGGGCTACTTCATCTCTTGCGGCTTGAGGAGGAATAGGAGGTCTTCTACGGCAAACCATAGCATTGGGTTGGCGTTGAAGATGAACACTTGCTTCACTTGGTTCACGGTGAGGATGTGGTTGAAGATCTTGTCGTGGTTGTTGACGATGCTTAGTGTTGGGTCTCTCATCTTGATCATGGTGTGGCTCTCCTCGTCCACGTTGGTCATGGCGAGGGTGGCGGCGGAGATCTCGCCGAGGTTGATCTTGAGGACCTTGGTCTTGGGGTCGGTGGTCACTCCCATGGTGGGCATGGCGATCCGCTTGGTGACGATCTTGTTGTAGGCCTTGGTCTTGTGGAGGACGCTCATGTGGACGAGCATGGCGATGTATTTCTCCACGCCTAGAGTTGGAGCGAGAGTCTTCATGACGAGCATGTGGGTGATGAGGTCGATGATGGTCTTCATGCCTTGAGGAAGAGCTTGAGGACGAAAGGCCACCATGAGAGTAGTAATCTTGTGGCGAGCTTGTGGACGAAAGGCCACTTTTTTTTTTTTTTTTTTGCAGAATCTACCTTGGCGCTAGACCATAGAGGTCTCTATGGTCGGGCGACCGGAATTTTTTTTTTTTTTTTTTTTTGCAGCTAGATTGCTTTCAGGATTCCGACGGAAAACGCGAAATTGACCAAAAAAACGGATCTAAAACCCGGAAAAACTCAGAAACAAAGATCAAGAAATACCCTACGATGATGGGAATCAAAGGGGAACAACAAAGAGTTGATGGCAGATGTGGCGGAAGTATATGGTGGCGGTGATATGGCGAGGACTGCAAGCAGAGATGGTGCGGCGGCGACGTGACTACTATGATCAGAACTCGAAACTCTAACGACTCTAGACGATAAGACCAGCACGCGACACAACGATTGCAGACAAAGACTCAAAAAGCAAAAACTGAAAAGATCATGCAATGGCTTGGCAGGGGCTATGGGACGGATGATCTAAACCTAATATATTTTTGTGGGGCTTTTTCTGGGTTATAGATAAAACAAATCTACACTAGAAAAACTGTAAATCTCACCGAGCAACCTGAAATCTGATACCACTTGATAGGGCAAAGGTGTCCGATCTTTCGATGAGATGGGGATAATTCGATTTGTTGGTGGAGTTCGTGCTTGACGATCCGACTACACGTGCAAAGCTCGTGCGCCAATGCAATCGCTAGGACAATCTCCGGGAGTTACTGATCTTGCGGGAGCACGATCAGCCTGACCAGCGAGGGTCTTAATTCCTACCTGAAATCGAGAACAAGTAAGAACTAATAATGCAATCAGAATATTGCGGATATAGATGAAAGCTTTATTGAAAAGGTGGGATTCCGAATAGTCGGTCTTGTTCTGGGCGTTGGCCTCAAAAGAAGTACACGAGAGTTGCAGCAATGGCTAACTTTTAGTCTAATCAAAATCCAAGTTCTAATGACGGCTACAGAGGGATATATATGGGGGAAGTCAAGGGATTTTCGTCCAACCAGCTAGGGTTGGCCAAAAACACCCCTAAATGGGCCTTCCTCCACTTATATGGCCTCTTAAAATCCCCTAAAATACCTAATCCGAAAATACATGGGCCTAGCCCATTAAATAAGGTGACGCAGCACCAATAATAACTCTTTGGACGAATTTTATGATGGAGTAACTTGTATAATTCATCCAAGCATCATTGCTTCACTATGGTGGCTTCAATGTTCTGAAATCCTCGCTTGCAACGCCATCCAGAATCCTTGCAGGTCTGCTGCCATCTCCATGCACGTTCCTAATCCAATGCTTGGCGTCCATGCTAGATCCATTCCTAAATAATATAAATACATTTGATTTAGGCAGCACCATATTCTCATATATATCAGGAAGGATTCCTAGTAACGAATGTACCTGAGATGTGGTTGTAGGAGTATTGGTTGTATCTATCATAGAGATGTCCTCATCACATCGGCATGAGGTAGCATTCCGTCCAAAGGGGTACCAAGATCAAGGGTGGTAAGGAGCGAGTTCACCTCGTCATGTAGAGCTTTAACTCGGGCTCGTGTCATCGGTCCACTTGGGGGACTTGTTGGTCTTGGTGTGGAGGTGTCCGAAGGCCACCCCACATCACATAGGACTTGTGCATTTGATTGATATGCCATGATGATTGTTATTAGGTGTATATGATAAACCCTAAAACCCTAATGTGATCATGAGAAGATCACCAACCAAATAAAATCAAAAAGAGGAAGAAAATCAAATAAAAGCAAAACCCTAAAAACCCTCACATATGCTCTATGGCATTTTTATAAATTTTGACCCTAGACCAATTTGGTCTTCACCATTAGTTGAATAATGTTACTAAACACTTATTACAACTTTTGGAATCAAAGAATCACAATTCAAATGAATTTCAAACACAAATCTTGCTCACATATGATAATGGTCAAAACTGCCAATTATAGTCTGATCACTACTTTGAGCCATTGCCATTCAATTTTCTCAAACCAAACCTTGCTAACTCTTTGCACCACATCAAAGTCAACATCAAGGTGAACACTTTTTGTAAAGATCACCATGCCAAATTCATTCTTGATCAAGAGCTATGCTCAACCAAAGTTGCAACATTTTAACATATTCAACAATCTCCCACTTAGCCAAATTTGCAAATCTTTGAATTCAACAATTCCACCACCACCTCTCACCACCTCTGGTCATTTCTAACTCATTTAAATACTTACAACTCAACACTTGCAACAATTTGAATTAAACCAAATTTGGACAAATTTTGCAAATAGCATCTATGGCACTATTTGACACCATTTGCTATAGTGATCTACACATCTAATCTACATCAAACCTAGCCCATTTGGTCCCCTGGTTCCCTCTAACCATCAATGACACATAGTGAAGCTAAGGAGGAGGGGATAGCTCACATGTGCATGGCATGCCGGCCATGGCGCCACCATGCCGCACCACCTCCTCTCTCCTTCATCGCCACCCCTGCCCACCGTGCCCAAACGATGCCACCTCATCTCCTAGCACCGCCTAGCATCGCTGATGAGGTCTAAGACCCCGTTTGTGGCCCGATCTTGTGAATTGACCCGGAATCGAAAGGGGAAAAGAGGAAGAACACGAAGAACACGATGAACACGAGGACACACGCACGAACACCAACCCGATACAACCGATGCTTACCCTCGTGGCTCGATGGACCACGCCGAATAGAATCACCCACGGAAGAGACCGCGGTAGAATTCCGAGGTGAGAGAGACGGTGTTGGAGACGGAGATCGGTGAGGGAGAGAGAGTGCACCACACTAGAATCTCACTCACAAACCCAATCAACAACAAGGGTGGCCTTGATTACAGAGGGATGATACCCTAGGGAGACACAGCTCAAGTCAGGTTTAGCTATCATCTTGTCTAACCCTAGTTTGGGGAGGGGAAAGAGATACATATAGGTTCGGATTCGTCCAAGGGCAAAAGGGGAAAGGTTGAATAAGTTATAGCAGCAAGATGGCGGATGAACGGTTCAGATCTGGGCTACTTCGCGCTCGAGCGGTACCTCGGGCGGAGCCTCCGGTGGGGGTACCGGAACATGCCTCAAAATGGGGTGAAGTATACTGTGAAGCTGGGCGGCCGAGCGGTACCTCGGCCGGTACCATGGCCGGAGGTACCGACCTGGCCTCCTCTTCCCGCGGGGCGATGTGGCCGCATCTGGGCGCTCCAGGACCGGCCGGTAGTACCGGCCAGGTGTGGCCGGTAGTACCGGGCCTGGCCCCATCCCGCCTGGGCGCCTACTCCTGGGCGTGGTACCGGCCAGGGAGGGAGCGGAAGCTCCGGCCATGGCCTGCCTGGAGGCTCCGTGATGAGGTCTAAGACCCCGGGAGTGGCCAGATCTCGCGGTTTGACCCCGAATACCAAGGGAGGAGGTGGGAGAACGCGAGGAACACGAAGAACACGAAGAACGCCGAGACTCACGCACGCACACCAACCCGATACACCCGATGCTTACCTCCGTGGCTCGATGGACCACGCCAATAGAATCTCCGAGGAAGAGGCACGCGGCAGAATTCCCGGAGAGAGATTGGGGTTGGAGAAGAAGAGCTTGATGAGGGAGAGAGAGTAGCTTGTACTAGAATCTCACTCAACAAGATCCAAATCAACAACAAAGCTCATATAGTCTAAGCCTAATCTTGTCTAACCTAAATGAGGTGGGGGAGAGAGGTATATATAGGCCCAGATCCGTCCAGGGGTAAAAGGGGCATTACAATAAAGTAGTGGTGACCATAGATGATAAATAGACGGTTGGGATGAAGTTGACTTCGAGGGAGCCGGCAGTGCCGACGTGTTCGGGGCGGCAGTGCCGGTGGGGCCGGCAGTGCCGAGGAAGATGGGCCGGCAGTGCCGGGGTGCGCCCACCGGCAGTGCCGGCCAAGTGGGGGCGGCAGTGCCGGCATTGTTGTGGCTGGCGGCTGGAGCCCTTCTCCTTCTTCTGCTTCTTCTTCTTCGGTCTTCCCTTCTTCTTCTTCCATGAACCATGTGGCTCCCCTCTCCTCGGCTCCTTGACGCTCCATTCGGTTCCTTGACGAGATTGGTACCTAACGACATATAGACATAGGCATGAGGTAGCAATCCGTCCAAGGTTATGTCGAGGTCGCCCATAGAGAGGAAGGAGTTCACCTTGACATATATGGCGGGGGTTTGTGTTGTTGGTCCACTTGGGGGACTCCTTGGCCATGGTGTAGCGTCGACGATAGGCGGGGCTACATCATCTCCCCCCCCCTTGGTGAAGAGTAGCCCTCGACTCTTGTTCCTCCTCACCGACGATGTAGTCCATGATGGTTGTCCCATGTTGTGGTAGAGGGATAAAGTCGCGGTCGAAGAAGAGCTTGTGGAAAAACAACTTGCAAATGGAAAGCTTGTGGATGCCACTTTTGTGATCGGCGAACAAGAGGCTCTCAATCAAATAGGAAGCATCATGTCGTTTCTCCAAGAGGCATTTGGCAAAAATGGGAACCAAAAGAGTGTCGATGTATTCAAAATTTGGTGGGGCAAAAGTTTGTGCATCTAAAAGTTTGGTTTGTAAAGTGTCAAAAATGTGATGTGTAGCATTGTCCCACACAAATGGAACAATCAAAAGGCAAGTATTGGCGGCAAAATTTTGGACAAAATTGTTATGTGCAATGGCAAAGAGATGGAAACTTCTAGCTTGGGAGAGTATGGTTGGTGTGAGCCAAGTATGGGTATCCTCAAGTGTCAAAGAATCCATTTCAATTGCCAAAGATGAAATGAGAAATCCAAAGAAGAGCAACTTTATGAATGACATGTGGCACAAGATGCATAAGGTGTCTCTCACATGTATGACATGGTCCTTGAGATTCTCGGAGTGTATGATGATAACATCAAGATATACAACAACCATTGTGTCAAAAGGATGTGTCAAGATATGTTGCATAAGAGGCAAAAGAGGTGACGAGGCATTGGTCCAAATCGGAAGCTCGACAAGACAAGCCGGAAACACACGAGGGCGAAGGCGTTTGGGAACATACAGTTTGGCGTGAATCCCATAGGTTGGATCATGTATCTCGTCCGTGTTGGGGTAGCTCTCAATGGCGCGTTTCGTGAGCTCATGCTCCGTAGCGGTGGAAGTTGTCATTCGGGTACCTATACACACAAAAGAGAAAACAAAAAGCGTGTGTGCATGGTAGAGGAACACATCATCCATCATGATGTTCCATGTCTTGTGCACATCACCATTAGTGTCAATCAAGATAGTATGAAATGCATGGCGATGGTGCATATGGCAAGAAGGTGCATTCATGGCATGTGGTAACTCATGATCATCAAAAAGTGAGAAGGCTATGGGGGCCATCTCGTGGACAATGAAATAAGCATTCTTGCATACCAAGCATAAGAAAGAGCAATTGTTCACAATCTTGGATGCAAGGATCATGGAATGGTGTAAACATTTGGGGCAAAGCATGCGGAAGCTAATGTCATCCTTGTCATTATCATTGCAAGCAATACATGGTAAAGAGCAAGTGGTCGACATATTGCAAGCAATGGTAGAAAAATTGAAGCTCTCATAGCATGGCATGGTCATGGACACGCAATCAATTCCACATGATCAACCATATTATCAAGCAAAGCATCACATGGGAAAGTGAAAGTAGCATGTGACATAGCAAATGTATCATCAAGATCATGCATGCATTCATAAGTCATCATGTCCACTAGTGGGATCATGGCATCATCAACACCTATGTTGTTACCTTTGTAGGCCGACTCATTTGAGGTAGGTGTTGTGGAAGTAGGAGGATCCATGTGGTCGACATGTCCGTCTTGAAGCAAGCATGGTGAGATATCATCATCTTCATGCACCATGTACATCGTCTCCATGAGCGGGAACTCGTCCTCCGTGGAACCTAGTGCAACATAAGAAGACACAAACGAGGGAGAGGTTAATGTGTTAGCAAATGCGATGTCCTCCATGGACCTATCATCTACCTCTCTCAACTCACTTAGTGTATCACTCATGTCCTCCAAATGGAAGCACTCAAACTCACATATGGGGTGGGAGTCACTCAACTAACTATCACTCTCACTCAAGTGGGCTAGGTGGCTCTCATGCTCACATGGGATTGGTACCAACTCATCAATCAAGCATGTAGGAGTAGGCTCGACTTTCTCATCTCCATGCGCCTCCTTGGTTGAAGGGAAATTCCCATGCTCAACCATCTCAACTCCATCGCCTCCCAAGTTGTCCTCCATCGGTGGCGCCGTAATGTCGTAGAGAGCGAGGCGCCGATGCACATCATCCTTGCGATGGCCTTGGAGGTCTTCATCTTGAAGTGTGGGCGCCGTAGGCTTCTTGGTGGCTTGGCCTTGTAGCTCGTCGAAGTAGAGCTTCTTGGCGCTTGGCTTTGTGCATTGCCATGCCTCGTGACCCTTGGCCTTGCATGCCTCACATAGGAGATTGGGACATTCCCGTGGGCGGTGGCCTTGTTGCTTGCACTTGTAGAATCGGAGTCCATAGGCATGTGACGAGGTGGTGGCACAAGAGGGAGAAGTCGCCTTATGAGGAAGGTCTTCTTGATGTGCCCTCTCCATCCTTGGAGTGGTAGACACCCTATGATGGTGTTTGTCGTCTTCATGTCGAGGCTCTCGTCGTCGTGCGTCATCACCATGTCTTGATGAGTGTCGTCGAAGATCCTTGGGGGATGTTGGTCGATGGCGATGATGAAGTGGCTTGTGGCGGCGAAGCTCATGTGGTGACGTATGTCGATGTAGACCATGAGATGGTAGTGGTCGACGACTATCATGAGATGGTGTGAGTCGATGACGATCCTTGCCATGCCTAGATGATGGCTCATGCGATGTGGCATGTTGCTTGCGGCGCCTTGTGGAGCTTGGAGAAGAGTGTCGATGACGATCATGTTGGGGACGCCCTTGAAGCTCCATATGATGTCCTTGATGTCGATGATCTTGTGCATAAGCACTCTCATGGTGGCGCCTTGTGAAGCTCGGAGAAGTGTGTCGATGGCGATCATGTTGAGGACGCTCTTGATGCTCCATATGATGGTGCCATCTTGGAGGTCCTCGATCTTCATATGTAGCTCCATTGGCGACGTAGGTGTACTTGGGAGCATCGTCTTTGCTCATCGTGGAGCGTAGGTGAGGCTCCGCCATGGTGTCGATGTCGTACTCGTGGCGTTGCTCCACCATGTTGTCCATGAGTGGTGAGCCATTGTCGATGTAGAGCTCGTCGATGTCGTCCTCAAGGTCGTGCTCCACCATGTCGTCCATGTCGATGATGCTTGGGGAGCCATGGTCGTTGTCGAGCTCCTCGATGTCGGAGATGTCGGTGATGCTTGCGGAGCCATAGTCGGAGTAGAGCTCCACATGTTCCTCCACATCCGCGGTGCTTGAAGAGGTATCCTCCTCGAAGTAGTCCATGTAGTCTTCCATATCCTCTTCTTCACTTTCCATGTTAGCACGATAAAAGCTATATGGTGAGTGTTAGTGGAGAGACTACCTTCGGGTCTTACCTTGAAGTGATGGAATTGGGTCAACTAACGATACCGAGAGCAAAATGATTTGTGTTGGGGTACTCACACAAAAACACACGCAAAAGCTAGCAAATATGGTGGTAGGTGAGGATGGTGGAATGCCAAAAGTCAAATCCGAAATCAAGTTTGTTGTTAAGAGTGGGTAAGCTCCAAAAATCAAATGTCCAAATGGTGATCGCTATAAACACGGAAAGGATATGGAACGCACACACGAGATGAACGGGGTTAGTGTGACCAAGGAATGAGCGGAAAAGTGTAAGAACCCAAAAGCAAGGGTGCTCGGTGTCACACTAACACAAGGAGAGATCAAAGCTTTGGTTGCAACTTGAGAGACAACAAGATTCACACGCGGCCTCTCTTCTCTTCTCTCTTTTGCTTAAAAGCTTTTTACTCTTTTGTATATGGTGCCACTTGCACTCTTTTGTATCTATGGTGGCACTTGCACTCTTTTGTATGTATGGTGCTACTTGCACTCTTTTGTATGTTTTTGCTTGCTTTTTTTTTCCGCACTATGTTAGCGTTAGCCTCGCTTTTGCTATTTTGCCACACACGAGTCCTTGCTTATAAGCTTGACTCCACACTACACACACCTCACAATCGGGGCCACGTGCTGATGAGGTCTAAGACCCCGTGTGTGGCCCGATCTCGCGGATTGACTTCGAAACCAAGGGGAGAGGTGGGAGAACGCGAGGAACACGAAGAACACGACGAACACGAGGAACTCCGAGACTCACGCACGCACACCAACCCGATACACCCGATGCTTACCTCCGTGGCTCGATGGACCACGCCAATAGAATCTCCGAGGAAGAGGCACGTGGCAAAATTCCCGGAGAGAGATTGGGGTTGGAGAGGAAGAGCTTGGTGAGGGAGAGAGAGTAACTAGTACTAGAATCTCACTCAACAAGATCAAAGTCAACAACCAAGGTGCCTTGATTACAGAGGGATGATACCCTAGGGAGACATAGCTCAAACCCTAATCTAAGCCAAATCTTGTCTAAAGAGGTAAGGGGCGACCGGGGTGCTTATATAGGCATACAAGGCAGCTAGGGTCGAACGGGTACAAGTTGGTGGGTCAAACCCGTGAAATCCAGTCCAGGGGCCGGTCCGACCGGGTCTGGGACCGGGCCATCCGGTCCAAACCGGATTCTGGGCCGGCCGGTGACCGGGCGAGGCTTCCGAAGCCCCGGGACTGCGTCCGGATGGCACAAGCGGAGTTTCCGGTCGAAACCGGCCAGGCCGGTCAGGGGCCCGGTCAGACCGGCCCTGGGGCCGGGTGGGCCGGCCTGTGGCCCGGTTGACCGGCCCTGGGATCGGCCGGCCTTCCTCCTCTCGCCTCTTCTTCCTCTTCCTTCCTTCTTCCTTCCTTCTTCTTCTTCTTCCTTCTTCCTTGCACCATGATGAATGGCTCCTCTTCCCTCCCCTTGCTTCCTTGCACCATGGATGTTCCTCCTCTCCGGTCCTCGATGACTCTCGTACCTAATGACATATAACATTCCGACATGAGGTAGCATTCCATCCAAGGTATTGACGAGGTCGAGTATCGAGAGGAAGGAGTTCACCTTGTCGCGTGTAGCGTGGGTTAGGGTTGAAGGTCCACTTGGGGGACTCTTTGGCCATGGTGTAGCGTCGACGATAGGCGGGGCTGCACTTGATGGTCTTGGTGTAGCGACGTCGGTGACCGGGGCTACATCATCTCCCCCCCAGGGGAAGAGTCGTCCTCGACTCTTGTTCCTCCTCACCGACAGTGTAGTCCATGACGGGTGTCCCATGTTGTGGTAGAGGGATAAAGTCGCGGTCGAAGAAGAGTTTGGGGAAAAACAACTTGCGAATGGAAAGCTTGTGGAGGCCAATTTGGTGATCGGCGAACAAGAGGCTCTCAATCCAATACGAAGCATCAAGTCGTTTCTCTAAGAGGCATTTGGCCAAAATGGGAACCAAAAGAGTGTCGATGTATTCAAATTTTGGTGGGGCAAAAGTTTGTGCATGTAAAAGTTTGGTTTGTAAAGTGTCAAAAATGTGATGTGTAGCATTGTCCCACACAAATGGAACAATCAAAAGGCAAGTATCGGCGGCAAAATTGTGGGCAAAATTGTTATGTGCAATGGCAAAGAGGTGGAAACTTCTAGCTTGGGAAAGTATGGTTGGCGTGAGCCAAGTATGGGTATCCTCAAGTGTCAAAGAATCCATTTCAATTGCCAAAGGTGAAATGAGAAATCCAAAGAAGAGCAACTTTATGAGTGACATGTGGCACAAGATGGATAAGGTGTCTCTCACATGTATGACATGGTCCTTGAGATTCTTGGAGTGTATGATGAAAGCATCAAGACATACAACAATCATTGTGCCAACAAGATGTGTCAAGGTATGTTTCAAAAGAAGCAAAAGAGGTGACGAGGCATTGGTCCAAACCGGAAGCTCGACAAGACAAGCCGGAAACACATGAGGGCGAAGGCGTTTGGGAACATACCCTTTGGCGTGAATCCCATGGGTTGGATCATGTATCTCGTCCATGTTGGGGTAGCTCTCAATTGCGCGTTTCGTGAGCTCATGCTCCGTAGCGGTGGAAGTTGTCATTCGGGTACCTATACACACAAAAGAGAAAACAAAAAGCGTGTGTGCATGGTAGAGGAACACATCATCCATCATGATGTTCCACGTCTTGTGCACATCACCATTAGTGTCAATCAAGATAGTATGAAATGCATGGCGATGGTGCATATGGCAAGAAGGTGCATTCATGGCATGTGGTAACTCATGATCATCAAAAGGTGAGAAGGCTATGGGGGCCATCTCGTGGACAATGAAATAAGCATTCTTGCATACCAAGCATAAGAAAGAGCAATTGTTCACAATCTTGGATGCAAGGATCATGGAATGGTGTAAACATTTTGGGCAAAGCATGTTCAACATGTTATCATTGTTGTCGACAACCCTATGTATAGAGCAAGTGTTCATCAAGGGTGTCACAACACAAGCATGATCATAATAATTATCATGGCAAGCAAGCGGGGAAAACGTGAAACTCTCGTAGCATGGCATGTTCATGGTATCACAAGCAAGCAATTTCACATGATCAACAATGTTATCAAGCAAAGCATCACATGGGAAAGTGAAAGTAGCATGTGACGTAGCAAATGTATCATCAAGATCATGCATGCACGCATAAGTCATCATGTCCACTAGTGGGATCGTGGCATCATCAACACCTATGTTGTTACCTCTGTAGGCCGACTCATTTGAGGTAGGTGTTGTTGAGGTAGGAGGATCCATGTGGTCGACATGTCCGTCTTGAAGCAAGCATGGTGAGATATCATCATCTTCATGCACCATGTACATCGTCTCCATGAGCGGGAACTCGTCCTCCGTGGAACCTAGTGCAACATAAGAAGACACAAACGAGGGAGAGGTTAATGTGTTAGCAAAAGCGATGTCCTCCATGGACCTATCATCTACCTCTCGCAACTCACTTTGTGTATCACTCATGTCCTCCAAACGGAAGCACTTAAACTCACATATGGGGTGGAAGTCACTCAACTCACTATCACTCTCACTCAAGTGGGCTAAGTGGCTCTCATGCTCACATGGGATTGGTACCAACTCATCAATGAAGCATATAGGAGTAGGCTCGACTTTCTCATCTCCATGCGCCTCCTTGGTTGAAGGGAGAATCCCATGCTCAACCATCTCAACTCCATCCGCCTCCATAGGTGAAGGGAGAATCCCATGGTCACCATGCTCAACTCCATCGCCTCCCAAGTCATCCTCAAGCGGTGGCGCCATAGTGTTTATGAGAGTTAGGCTCGGCTCAACTTCGCCCTTGAGTTCACCTTGGCGATCTTCATCTTGAAGTGTTGGCGCAATAGGCATCTTGGGGACTTGTGCTTGTAGCTTGTCGAAGTAGAGCGTCTTGGCACTTGGCGTTGTGCATTGCCATGCCACGTGACCCTTGGCCTTGCACACCTCACATAGGAGATTGGGACATTCCCGTGGAGGGTGGCCTTGTTGCTTGCACTTGTAGCATCGGAGTCCATAGGCACGTGACGAGGTAGAGGCCATTGTGGTGGTGGCACAAGAGGTGGAAGTCACCTTATGAGGAAGGTATGCTCGAGGTGCACTTGCCATCCTTGGAGTGGTGGGCACTCTATTATGGTGTTTGTCGCCTTCATGTCGAGGCTCTCGTCTTCGTGCATCATCACCATGGCTTGAGTGGTGTCGTCGAAGACTCGTGGAAGATGTTGGTCGATGGCGATCATGAAGTGGCTTGTGGCGGCGAAGCTCATGTGGTGACGTATGTCGATGACGGTCCTTGCCATGCCTAGATGATGGCTCATGCGACTTGGCATATTGCTTGCGGCGCCTTGTGGAGCTTGGAGAAGAGTGTCGATGACGCTCATGATGGGGACGCTCTTGATGCTCCATATGGTGTACTTGAAGTCGACGATCTTGTGCATAAGCACTCTCATGGTGGCGCCTTGTGGAGCTCGAAGAAGGGTGTCGATGACGCTCATGATGGGGACGCTCTTGACGATCCATATGATGGTGCCCTCGTGGAGGTCCTCCATCTTCATATGTAGCTCCATTTGCCAAGTAGGGGTATGTAGGAGCACCGACGTTGCTCATGGTGGAGTCGAGGTGAGGCTCCGTCACGGTGTCGATGTCATAGACGTGGCTTTGCTCCACCATGTCGTCCATGAGTGGTGAGCCATTGTCGATGTAGAGCTCGTCGACGTCGTCCTCAAGGTGGTGCTCCACCATGTCATCCGTGCTTGAGGAGCCATTGTCGATGTAGAGCTCCTCGATGTCGGTCATGTCGGTGATGCTCGCGGAGCCATAATCGGTGTCGAGCTCCACATGTTCCTCCACATCCGCGGTGCTTGAAGAGGTATCCTCCTCGAAGTGCTCCGTGTACTCCTCCGTATCTTCTTCATCACTATATATGTTAGTATGACAAGATCTATATGGTGTATGTTAGTGGAAGGAGACTACCTCGTACTCTTACCAAGGTAAGATAGTATTGGGGCAATCAACCAAGCCAAAAGCAAGATCAAGTGTATCGGGGACACACGCAAAACCACACGCAAAAGCTAGCAAATATGGTGTTAGGCGAGTGTTGTGGAAAGCCAAAAGACAAATCCAAGATCGAGTATGTTGTTAAAAGTGGGTAAAATCCAAAAATTCAAATGTCAAAGCAATGATCACTATAAACACGGAAAAGATATGGAACGCACACACGAGATGAACGGGGTTAGTGCGACCAAGGAATGAGCGGAAAAGTGTATGTATAAGTGCTCGGTGTCACACTAACACAAGGAGAGCCAAAGCTTCGGTTGCAAAGGAAGAGACAACAAGATTCACACGCGGCCTCTCTTCTCGTATCTCTCTTTTGCTTAAAAGCTTTTTCTCTTTTGTACATGGTGGCACTTGCACTCGTTTGTATCATTGGTGGCACGTGGACACTTTTGTATGTATGGGCGTATGGATGTATGGATGTATGGATGTATGGTGCTACTCGCACTCTTTTTGTGTTTTTGGGGCTTTTTCACGCACTATGTTAGCGTTAGCCTCGCTTTTGCTATCTTGCCACACGAGTGTTTGCTTGGATGCCTTACTCAACGCGACACACACACCTCACAATGCGGGGCCACGTGCAATGTCTCGCAACACTAGACAAGCAATGCTCGATGGGATAGATCGCAAAAGGAAGAGGGGTTTCAAGGTGAAAGCTGCAAGTTATACCTGCGATGGTGGTGGTGGTGGTGGTGGTGGTGGAGATCGCCGGAAGACGAGGTCGAAGGAGGGCGCGAAGAGGCGCCCGGTCTGGGGGCCGGTTGGACCGGACCTGGGGCCGGCCTGGCCGGTCACACGGCCGGTCGACCGGGTTCTGGGCTGGCCCGGCCGGTCTGTAGCCCGGTTGACCGGATGCTCAACCGGACGGCGCGATTTCTCTCTCCTGTTCTTCCCCAAACCAAATCCAAATCGATCAAATCGAAGGGAAACGATGGAATTGGAGGCTAGAAAGTGGGGAAATAGTAGATCAAGCACAACAACACCGAATCCATGGACCAAAACCACTCAAAACGCAACCAAATCACAGATCGGTCCAAAGGCAATTTAGGGCTATTTTTGGGGATTTTTTGGAAAATTTTCTAGGAACGAAATCGGGTGGGTGCGAGGTCAAATCCGCGGTAACCAAGAGCTGCTGATACCATATGATGAGGTCTAAGACCCCGTGTGTGGCCCGATCTCGCGGATTGACTTCGAAACCAAGGGGAGAGGTGGGAGAACGCGAGGAACACGAAGAACACGACGAACACGAGGAACTCCGAGACTCACGCACGCACACCAACCCGATACACCCGATGCTTACCTCCGTGGCTCGATGGACCACGCCAATAGAATCTCCGAGGAAGAGGCACGTGGCAGAATTCCCGGAGAGAGATTGGGGTTGGAGAGGAAGAGCTTGGTGAGGGAGAGAGAGTAACTAGTACTAGAATCTCACTCAACAAGATCAAAGTCAACAACCAAGGTGCCATGATTACAGAGGGATGATACCCTAGGGAGACATAGCTCAAACCCTAATCTAAGCCAAATCTTGTCTAAAGAGGTAAGGGGGCGACCGGGGTGCTTATATAGGCATACAAGGCAGCTCGGGTCGAACGGGTACAAGTTGGTGGGTCAAACCCGTGAAATCCGGTCCAGGGGCCGGTCCGACCGGAGTGCAGGACCGGGCCATCCGGTCCAAACCGGATTCTGGGCCAGCCGGTGACCGGGCGAGGCTTCCGAAGCCCCGGGACTGCGTCCGGATGGCACAAGCGGAGTTTCCGGTCGAAACCGGCCAGGCCGGTCAGGGGCCCGGTCAGACCGGCCCTGGGGCCGGGTGGGCCGGCCTGTGGCCCGGTTGACCGGCCCTGGGACCGGCCGGCCTTCCTCCTCTCGCCTCTTCTTCCTCTTCCTTCCTTCTTCCTTCCTTCTTCTTCTTCTTCCTTCTTCCTTGCACCATGATGAATGGCTCCTCTTCCCTCCCCTTGCTTCCTTGCACCATGGATGTTCCTCCTCTCCGGTCCTCGATGACTCTCGTACCTAATGACATATAACATACCGACATGAGGTAGCATTCCTTCCAAGGTATTGACGAGGTCGAGTATCGAGAGGAAGGAGTTCACCTTGTCGCGTGTAGCGTGGGTTAGGGTTGAAGGTCCACTTGGGGGACTCTTTGGCCATGGTGTAGCGTCGACGATAGGCGGGGCTGCACTTGATGGTCTTGGTGTAGCGACGTCGGTGACCGGGGCTACATCACGTGCAATGTCTCGCAACACTTTATAAGCAATGCTCGATGGGATAGGTCGCAAAAGGAAGAGGGGCTACAAGGTGGGGAGCAAGTTATACCTAGATGAAAATGTTAGGCGGTGTCGGAACACACAACTTGCGATGATGGCGACGATGGTGTCGTAGTTGCGCCGGAGTCCGGGGTGCCGAAGGTGTCGCCGCGGTGTTGATGTAGACGCGGAAGCTTGACCGACAATCCTTGCACTCCAAAATGGAGATCGGGCAAAATAAGTCAATGCCCGAAAATTTGGGTCACGACGAGCGATCGAAGGTGTCAAAATTTCGGAGTCGGAAAATTTCGAAAGCGATGTCGAAATTAGAGTCAATATGAAAAGGGACATCTGTGAAAGTTTGGGGTCAAATGGACGCTGGAAAGTTGTCAAAATTTGGGGAAAAAATATGAGTCAGAATTGGCCGAAACTGAAACAGCGCGGGTATATGGGCCGGCACTGCCGGTGTGCATCTGGCGGCACTGCCGGGGTGGACTCAGCGGCACTACCGGGGTTGGTCGAGCGGCACTGCCGGGTTCGGCCGGTTGAGCGGAAGCTGGCGGATGGGATCGGGCGCGCGTGGTGAAGGAGCTGCTGGCGCGAATGGAGCGGCGGCGTGGTGGCTTGTAGCTGTGGCCAGGCAGAGGCGCGCTCAGGGTGTGGTCGCGCGGCAGGCTTGGGCGGGCGCGCGTGCGTGGATGGAGCCGGTCCAGGGGAGCGGGCTGGGGCGTTGCTGGTGGGTGAGCGGGGCGCGCGGGGAGGTGGCTCAGGCCAGGAGCAGGAGAGGTGGCCGGGCCTTGCGGGCCGTGTCCAAGGCGAGCGGCGGTTTTCGCGCTGGTGCGGGATCGGGGGCGCGTGCGACCAGGGGCGTTGTGGGCGTGGGCGAGCGGCTCAGGGATGCGGCGTGCGTGGCGATTTGGGTGTTGCGCGTGGATTCAGATGGAGTCGGTCGACTGGAGGAGGAAGATGGAGGTTGGCGGCAGTGCCGGCCAAAACCAACCGGCAGTGCCGGCCGAGCGGCAGTGCCGCTGTGCACTGCCCGGTAGTGCCGGTCGAGCCCGATCCTGATGAACCGCCCGACGAACTGAGCGGAAATTGGACTAGAAAATCATCGATTCGCGGAGAAATAGGTGGAATTAGACAGCGAAATTTGGTGGAGATGTAGATCTACCAAAGGAACATCAAATCCATGGATCAAAACCACTCAAAACACAACAAAATCTAGATCTGACCAAAGGCAAATTTAGGGCTATTTTTTGGGGATTTTTTGGAGAAAATTTTTGGGGCGAATTTGGGTGGATGGGGGTCAAATCCGGGCTAACCAAGAACTGCTGATACCATTTGATGTGGCTCTGATGCCATTCGATGTGGCCTAAGGGCTAGGATGTGCCCAGATCCCACGAATTTGACCAAGTGAGTGGATGAATGAGGGGGAAGAGGATGAAGAACACAAGATCCAAATAAGAACACACACACACAACCCAACACAAACCAAATTTACTCCCTTGGTAGGTTAGACCAAGCCTGATGAGGTCTAAGACCCCGTGTGTGGCCCGATCTCGCGGATTGACTTCGAAACCAAGTGGGAAGATGGGAAAACGCGAGGAACACGAAGAACACGACGAACACGAGGAACTCCGAGACTCACGCACGCACACCAACCCGATACACCCGATACTTACCCCCGTGGCTCGATGGACCACGCCAATAGAATCACCCGGAAGAGGCACGCGGCAGAATTCCCGGTGAGAGATTGGTGTTGGAGAAAAGAGATTGGTGAGGGAGAGAGAGTAGCTTGTACTAGAATCTCACTCAACAATATCCAAATCAACAACAAGGATGGCCTTGATTACAGAGGGATGATACCCAAGGGAGACTAAGCTCAAAGGTAGGTTTGAGTTCAAAACAAGTCTGAAGAGCTAATGAGGGGTTCCAGCTACTTATATAGTCATACATGGCCAGCAAGGGCGAACGGGTACGCGAATGGATAAGTTAAGGCAGTTTGGTGGGGCATTCTCGTCAGGTCCGGTTTGGGGCCGGTCTGACCGAGCCTGGGACCGGGCTGTCCGGTTTGGGGCCGGTCCGACCGGGCCTGTGACCGGGCCGTCCGGTCATGGGTCCGGTCGACCGGGCGCAAACCGGGAAACTGCGAAGTTTCCGGTCCTGGGTCCGGTCGTCGTCCGGTACGAGGGAGCTGGCCCGGTTTGCGCCCGGTCAACCGGGTCTATGACCGGGGCGTCCGGTTGTAGGTCCGGTCTGACCGGGTCCTGGACCGGCCAGCGTCCGTCTCTTCCTTGGAGCGCTTCGTGCGACGTCGGCTTCGGCTTCATGATCATCTCCATGTCCAGTTGCTTCTCTCCTTCCCTTGACCTTGGCGTCTTCTCCTCTCCGTGGTCTTGACGCGCCTTGTACCTAATGACACATAGCACGTCGGCATGAGGTAGCAATCCATCCAAAGGGGTACCAAGATCAAGGGTGGTGAGGAGCGAGTTCACCTCATCATGAAGAGCTTTGACTCGGGCTCGTGTCATCGGTCCACTAGGGGGACTTGTTGGTCTTGGTGTAGCGACGTCGGTGACCGGGGCTACATCATCTCCCCCCCCTTGGGAAAGAGTCGTCCTCGACTCTTGCACCTCCTCATCTCCATGATAGGGTGACAAGTCCGAGACGTTGAACGTGTTGCTCACCAAGTACTTGGATGTTGGTATGTCGATGACGTAAGCGTTGTCATTGATGCGCTTGAGGACCTTGAAGGGGCCATCTCCTCTTGGCTTGAGCTTGGAGTTTCGCTCATGGGGAAACCGGTCCTTCCGGAGGTGGATCCAAACGAGGTCTCCTTCTTCGAATATCCTTGCCTTCTTCTTGGCGTTGATGTGGTTGGCTTGACGAAGAACATGTGCTTGTATGGTTGCCCTTGTCTCTTCATGTAGTTTCTTGACGGCGGCGGCGCGCTTGTCGAAGTCCATGTTGATGCGCTCGTGGAGGGGAAGCGGAAGTATGTCGAGTGCCGTGTAAGGTTCGAAGCCGTAGACGACCATGAAGGGGCTCCTTGATGTAGTCTTGTGCTTGGCGCGGTTGTAGGCGAACTCGGCGTGAGGAAGGCACTCCTCCCATGACCTCAAGTTTTTCTTCCACGAGGACCCGTAGGAGGGTGGAGAGGCTTCGATTGACCACTTCCGTTTGGCCGTCCGTTTGCGGGTGCGATGATGATGAGAACAAGAGCTTGACTCCAAACTTCGCCATGATCGACTTCCAAAGATAGCTCATGAACTTGACGTCTCGATCCGACACAATGCTTTGCGGTACTCCATGTAGGCGAACGATTTCCCTGAAAAACAATGAAGCAATGTGTGAAGCATCGTCGCTCTTATGGCAAGGTATGAAATGAGCCATCTTAGAGAATCTATCCACTACAACAAATATGGAATCATGACCATGCTTAGTGCGAGGCAAGCCTAGAACGAAATCCATGCTAATATCTGTCCATGGTGCAAAAGGAATAGGCAATGGCATGTAGAGACCATAAGGGTTGGAGGTAGACTTAGCTTGTAAGCATGTTGTGCACCGACGGCAAAGGCGTTCCACATCTCGCTTCATCTTTGGCCAATAGTAGTGGGTTGAGAGCATGGCATATGTCTTGTCACGGCCAAAGTGGCCCATAAGACCGCCTCCATGAGACTCTTGCAAAAGCAATTTTCGAAGCGAAGACTCGGGAATGCAAATCTTGTTAGCTTTAAACAAATAGCCATCATGCAAATAGAAATCATCCACTCCTCGCTCAACGGAGCACTTCTCAAAAATTGGAGCAAAGAAAGAATCGGAAGGATAGAGTTCTTTGATCTCTTCAAGTCCCAAAACATGAAAATCCAAACGAGTTAGCAAAAGGGTGTTTTTGCGGGAAAGAGCATCCGCCACAACATTGTCCTTGCCTTTCTTGTATTTGATCACATATGGGAAGGACTCAATGAACTCGACCCATTTTGCATGTCGTTTGTTCAAGTTGTGTTGGCTTTTCAAATATTTCAAGGACTCATGGTCGGAATGAATGATAAACTCTTTTGGCCAAAGATAGTGTTGCCAAACTTCAAGAACACGAACCAAAGCGTAGAGCTCCTTGTCATATATAGGATAGTTGAGGCGTGCGCCATCCAACTTCTCACTATAGTATGCCACGGGTTTGCCCTCTTGCATAAGAACACCACCAATACCAAGCCCACTTGCATCACACTCAATCTCAAAAGTTTTTGCAAAATTTGGAAGAACAAGAAGGGGAGCTTCGGTAAGGTGTTTCTTCAACTCATCAAAAGCATTTTGTTGGGCCTTGCCCCAAACAAACGGAACACTCTTTTTGGTAAGCTCATTCAAAGGGCAAGCAATGGTGCTAAAATCTTTCACAAAGCGGCGGTAAAACCCGGCAAGTCCATGGAAGCTTCGGACTTGGCCAACATTTGTAGGGGTAGGCCAATTATGGATGGCCTCCACCTTGCAAGAATCAACTTCAATCCCATTAGCGGAAACCACAAAACCAAGAAACACCAATTTGTTTTGAGCAAATGTGCATTTGGGGAGGTTAGCATATAGCTTTTCATGGCGCAAGATGCACAAGACTTCTCTCACATGTTGCACATGGTCCTCGAGGTTTTTGCTATAAATAAGAATATCATCGAAGTAGACAACCACGCTCTTGCCAATGAGAGGACGCAAGATGTGATTCATGAGGCGCATGAAAGTAGATGGTGCATTGGAAAGACCGAAAGGCATAACGAGCCATTCATAGAGACCAAGTTTGGTCTTGAATGTCGTTTTCCACTCATCACCAATAGCCATGCTGATTTGATGGTAACCACTACGCAAATCGACTTTAGAGAAAATCGTGGCACCACTAAGTTCATCAAGCATGTCATCTAAACGCGGAATGGGATGGCGGTAACGGACGGTAATGGCATTGATGGGGCGACAATCCATACACATCCGTTGCGTCTCATCCGGTTTAGGCACAAGGATCACGGGAACCGCACAAGGGCTAAGGCTTTCACGGACATACCCTTTGGCGAGGAGATCTTGAATTTGGCGGTTGATCTCCTTGGTCTCTTCGGGGTTGGTGCGGTAGGCGGCACGGTTTGGGAGCGGAGCGCCGGGTATGAGGTCGATGCGGTGTTCTATGCCGCGGAGTGGTGGTAGTCCATGAGGGAGCTCGTCGGGGAAGACGTCTTGAAATTTCTGCAAAAGAGACAACAAAGACGGAGGAATGTTGGTTAAGTCGTTAGTCTCCGACGAGGGTCCCTTGCATATGAGCACATAGTGCAATATGGTGGATGGGTTCTCTTGGAGCTCTCTCCACTCACTCTTGGTGGCTAGAAGGACACTCTTGGGCTCACTCATATATGGCTTGTGGCGCTCACTCTCTTTGTGGTGGGTCGCTCCCTCTCCTCTCATCTCACTATGGGTGCGGAGTTGTGCCCTCGCTAAAGCCTTCGCATTATCGGCGATGATTTGGCTAGGAGTCATCGGGCGCAACTCGAACTTCTTGTCATTGACCTTGAAGGTGTATGTGTTGGAGAGTCCATCATGTATAGCCTTCTTGTCATATTGCCAAGGGCGGCCAAGCAACATGTGGCACACCGTCATGGGTACCACGTCACACTCGATGGTGTCCTCATAAGGGCCGATCTTGAAGTTGACGGTGACGGTATGTTGTATCTTGACGTTGCCCTTGTCACTCAACCATTGGATATGGTAAGGGTGAGGATGCTTGCGGAGAGTGAGGTGGAGCTTCTCACACAACTCGGTGCTCGCAAGGTTGTGGCAACTTCCACCATCGATGATGACCTTGATAGACTTGCCACCAATTCCGGCACGGGTTTGGAAGATGTTGCACCGTTGTTCTTCCATATCATGAGGTTGTGTGGTTAGCACCCTTGTGACCACAAGTGAGGGACTTGGGTCATGCTCACATAAGAGAGGATCTTCTCCACTTTCTTGCTCATAAGCTTCTTCACTTTCCACGGCGGCTTGCACAAGGGCTTCATATTCATCCTCATCAAGAGTCTCGATGTCACCATTCTCCATAGTGATCATGACCTTGGTGTTCTTGCACTCAAACGATTTGTGACCTTGGGTGCCACACTTGAAGCAAGTGACACTAGAGGGTCCCGTGGATGCCTTAGAGGAGGCGGTGGAGGAGACCGTTTGCTTCATGCGACTTTGGATAGTCGGTCTCTTGGATGGTGTAGAGGATGCGTCGGCCTTGGCACTTGTAGCTTGAGGAGTTGATGTAGTAGGAGGAGTCGATGTTGCGAACTTGGAGGTGAAGTAGGTCTTGGCCTTGGAGTACTTGATATCCTCAATCACTTGGCGCTCGGCCTTCGATGCTTGGTGGACTAACTCAACCATGTTGGAGTAGGGTTGGAACTCGACGATCCTCTTGATGGGGTAAGAGAGGCCATTGAAGAAACGAGCAATGGTTTGCTCTTCGGACTCTTGGATGTTTGCTCGCATCATAGTGAGCTCCATCTCCTTGTAGAACTCCTCAACGGTCTTGGTGCCTTGCTTCAACTTTTGGAGCTTGTTGAAGAGGTCGGTCATGTAGTGTGCGGGGACAAAACGAGCATGCATCTCCTTCTTCATATCTTCCCAAGTGTCAATAGGAGGTTCACCCTTTTCTTCGCGAAGAGTGAGGACTTGCTCCCACCAAGTGTTGGCGTAGTCTTCGAACTCGAGTGATGCCATAGCCACTTTCTTGGCACCGGAGTAGTTGTGGATGCGGAAGATCTTGTCCACCTTGAGTGCCCATGAGAGGTAAGCTTCGCGTCGTCTTCACCTTTGAAAGTGGGCATGTTGAACTTGAGCTTGCCATACATGTTCTCTTCATCCTCCAAGTTTCTTCTACGAGGAGGGGCGCCGTCATCTCTTGCGGCTAGATGTGGAATAGGAGGTCTTCTACGGCCAACCATAGCATTGGGTTGGCGTTGGAGTTGAACGCTTGCTTCACTTGGTTCACGGTGAGGATGTGGTTGAAGATCTTGTCGCGGTTGAGGACGATGCTCAATGTTGGGTCTCTCATCTTGATCATGGTGAGGCTCTCCTCGGCCACGTTGGTCATGGTGAGGGTGGCGACGAAGATCTCGCCGAGGTGGATCTTGAGGATCTTGGTCTTGGGGATGGCCATCACGCCCATGGTGGGCATGGCGATCCGCTTGGTGACGATCTTGTTGAAGGTCTTGAGCTTGTGGAGGACGCTCATGTGGACGAGCATGGCGATGTATTTCTCCACGCCTAGAGTTGGAGCGGGAGTCTTCATGACGAGCATGTGAGCGATGAGGTCGATGATGGTCTTCACGCCTTGAAGAAGAGCTTGGGGACGAAAGGCCACCATGAGAGTAATGGTCTTCATGCCTTGAGGAAGAGCTTGATGAAGAGGAAGTAGAGCGGTGTCGACGATGGCGACCCAAGTTGGTGATGGCGCGCTCGAGGCTATCCATGCGCCGCTCCATGTTGGCATCATTGGCCGCCATTTGGCCATTCAAGTTGTCCGTAGCTTCACGAAGAAGGGCCAAGTCGTGGTTCACGGTGGAGAAGTTGTGAGCCACTTCATCGTATTGCTCATCGATGCGCGTCTCGAAGAGGGAGAGTTGCTCCTTGAACTCTTGTCGTTGCGTCCATAGGTTGTGTTGAGTAGCCAACCTCTCGGTGTTGCGAAGGATCTCTTCATCCCTATTGGTATCTCCGTTCCTATCCATGATGGAAAGACAAGAACTATGTTGTGTATGTTAGTGGAAGGAGACTACCTCGCACTCTTACCAAGGTAAGATAGTATTGAGGCAATCCACCAAACCGAAAGCAAGATCAAGTGTATCGGGAACACACGCAAAGCCACACGCAAAAGCTAGCAAATATGGTGTTAGGCGAGTGTTGTGGAAAGCCAAAAGACAAATCCAAGATCGAGTATGTTGTCAAAAGTGGGTGAGGTCCAAAAATCCAAATGTCAATGTGAAGATCACTATAAACACGGAAAAAGTTGTGGAACACACACGAGATAAACGGGGTTAGTGCAACCAAAAGTGAGCGGAAAAGTGTATGTATAAGTGCTCGGTGTCACACTAACACAAGGAGAGCCAAAGCTTTGGTTGCAAAGGAAGAGACAACAAGATTCACACGTGGCCTCTCTTCTCCTATCTCTCTTTGCTTAAAAGCTTTTTCTCTTTTGTATATGGCGGCACTTGCACTCGTTTGTATCTTTGGTGGCACGTGGACACTTTGTATGTATGGGCGTATGGATGTATGGATGTATGGATGTATGGTGCTACTCGCACTCTTTTTGTGTTTTTGGGGCTTTTTGACGCACTATGTTAGCGTTAGCCTCGCTTTTGCTATCTTGCCACACGAGTGTTTGCTTGGGTGCCTTACTCAACGCGACACACACACCTCACAATGCGGGGCCACGTGCAATGTCTCGCAACACTAAACAAGCAATGCTCGATGGGATAGATCGGAAAAGGAAGAGGGGTTACAAGGTGACCTGCAAGTTATACCTGCGATGGTGGTGGTGGTGGTGGTGGTGGTGGTGGAGATCGCCGGAAGACGAGGTCGAAGGAGTGGCGTTGCGTCGCCCGGTCGGAGGCCCGGTTGGACCGGGTTGTGGACCGGCTTGCCCGGTTTGCCGCCCGGTTGACCGGGTTCTGGGCCGGCTCGGCCGGTCGTGGGCCCGGTTGACCGGCTGCTCAACCGGATTTCGCGGGATGACGCTTTCTCTCTCCTGTTCTTCACGAAAACCAAGCCAAATCGACCAAATCGAGGGGAAACGATGGAATTGGAGGCTAAAAGTTGGGGAAACAGTAGATCAAGCACAACAACACCAGATCCACGGACCAAAACCACTCAAAACGCAACCAAATCACAGATCGGTCAAGAGGCAATTTAGGGCTATTTTTGGGGATTTTTTGGAAAATTTTCTAGGGACGAAATCGGGTGGGTGGGAGGTCAAATCCGCGGTAACCAAGAGCTGCTGATACCATACGATGAGGTCTAAGACCCCGTGTGTGGCCCGATCTCGCGGATTGACTTCGAAACCAAGTGGGAAGATGGGAAAACGCGAGGAACACGAAGAACACGACGAACACGAGGAACTCCGAGACTCACGCACGCACACCAACCCGATACACCCGATACTTACCCCCGTGGCTCGATGGACCACGCCAATAGAATCACCCGGAAGAGGCACGCGGCAGAATTCCCGGTGAGAGATTGGTGTTGGAGAAAAGAGATTGGTGAGGGAGAGAGAGTAGCTTGTACTAGAATCTCACTCAACAATATCCAAATCAACAACAAGGATGGCCTTGATTACAGAGGGATGATACCCAAGGGAGACTAAGCTCAAAGGTAGGTTTGAGTTCAAAACAAGTCTGAAGAGCTAATGAGGGGTTCCAGCTACTTATATAGTCATACATGGCCAGCAAGGGCGAACGGGTACGCGAATGGATAAGTTAAGGCAGTTTGGTGGGGCATTCTCGTCAGGTCCGGGTTGGGGGCGGTCTGACCGAGCCTGGGACCGGGCTGTCCGGTTTGGGGCCGGTCCGACCGGGCCTGTGACCGGGCCGTCCGGTCATGGGTCCGGTCGACCGGGCGCAAACCGGGAAACTGCGAAGTTTCCGGTCCTGGGTCCGGTCGTCGTCCGGTACGAGGGAGCTGGCCCGGTTTGCGCCCGGTCAACCGGGTCTATGACCGGGGCGTCCGGTTGTAGGTCCGGTCTGACCGGGTCCTGGACCGGCCAGCGTCCGTCTCTTCCTTGGAGCGCTTCGTGCGACGTCGGCTTCGGCTTCATGATCATCTCCATGTCCAGTTGCTTCTCTCCTTCCCTTGACCTTGGCATCTTCTCCTCTCCGTGGTCTTGACGCGCCTTGTACCTAATGACACATAGCACGTCGGCATGAGGTAGCAATCCATCCAAAGGGGTACCAAGATCAAGGGTGGTGAGGAGCGAGTTCACCTCATCATGAAGAGCTTTGACTCGGGCTCGTGTCATCGGTCTTGGTCTTGGTGTAGCGACGTCGGTGACCGGGGCTACATCAAAGCCAATAGAACCACTTCTTAGAGAGACCCTTGGGTAGAATCTAACAAGTGGGAGATTGGTGAGGAGATCTCAACTAGAACTTGGATGAGAGAGGGGTAGCCTTGAATCATCCATGAAGAGTAGAAATCACTCAAGAGTGCCTTGATACAAAGAACATAGTTCTAGGGAGACAAAGCTCATATAGTCTAAGCCTAATCTTGTCTAACCTAAATGAGGTGGGGGAGAGAGGTATATATAGGCCCAGATCCGTCCAGGGGTAGTGGTGACCATAGATGATAAATAGACGGTTGGGATGAAGTTGACTTCGAGGGGGCCGGCAGTGCCGGCGTGTTCGGGGCGGCAGTGCCGGGGAAGATGGGCCGGCAGTGCCGGGGTGCGCCCACCGGCAGTGCCGGCCAAGTGGGGGCGGCAGTGCCGGCCTTGTCGTGGCTGGCGGCTGGAGCCCTTCTCCTTCTTCTGCTTCTTCTTCTTCGGTCTTCCCTTCTTCTTCCATGAACCATGTGGCTCCCCTCTCCTCGGCTCCTTGACGCTCCCTTCGGTTCCTTGACGAGATTGGTACCTAACGACATATAGACATAGGCATGAGGTAGCAATCCGTCCAAGGTTATGTCGAGGTCGCCCATAGAGAGGAAGGAGTTCACCTTGACATATATGGCGGGGGTTTGTGTTGTTGGTCCACTTGGGGGTGATGAGGTCTAAGACCCCGTTTGTGGCCCGATCTTGCGAATTGACCCGGAAACGAAAGGGGAAAAGAGGAAGAACACGAAGAACACGACGAACGCGATGAACACGATGAACACGGGGACACACGCACGCACACCAACCCGATACAACGATGCTTACCCTCGTGGCTCGATGGACCACGCCGAATAGAATCACCCACGGAAGAGACCGCGGTAGAATTCCGAGGTGAGAGATACGGTGTTGGAGACGGAATCGGTGAGGGAGAGAGAGTGCACACACTAGAATCTCACTCACAAACTCAATCAACAACAAGGGTGGCCTTGATTACAGAGGGATGATACCCTAGGGAGACATAGCTCAAATCCTATTCTAAGCCAAATCTTGTCTAACCCTACAAATGAGCAGCATAAGAGATACATATAGCCAGATTCGAGTCAAGGGTAGTTTGGGCAAAGGCTAATTAAGTTATAGCAGCTGGATGGCGAATGGACGGTTCAGATCGGGGTCACTTCACGCGCGGGCGGTACCTCGGGCGGTACCTCCGGTGGAGGTACCGGAACATGCCTCCAATTTGAGCAAAGTATCCAGGGTACCTGGACGCGCGAGCGGTACCTCGGGCGGTACCTTGGGTGGAGGCTCCAGCCAGCCCCTGGGTGGAGGCTCCACTCGTGGTACCGGTCTTGTGCTTCCTTCCCGCATGGAGAAAATGCCTAGAGCGGTACCTTGGGTGGAGGCTCCACTCGTGCTTGGGTGGAGGCTCCACTCGTGCCTGGGTGGAGGCTCCACCCAGAGGTACCGGAGTCCCTTTCTCCCGCGCCAAGGAGGTACCGTCCAGGGGAGGGCCTGGAGGCTCCGGCCAGAGCTGCCTGGAAGCTCCGGCCTGGCATGGTGGCCGGCCTGTGCAGCCTGGAGGCTCCGGCCTCCCTCCTTGGTGGAGGCTCCGGCCACCTCTTCATCTTCTTCCCTTCTTCTCCTCTTCTCTTCTTCTCCCTTTCTTCTTCCTTCTCCCTTGCACCAAGTGAGTGGCTCCTCCTCTCCGGATCCTTGATGAAGCTCGTACCTAGTAACGCAACGAATATCGACATGAGGTAGTACTCTATCCAAGGGTGTACCGAGGTCGAGGGTAAAGAGGATTGGGTTCACCTTGTCATGTATCGCACGGGTTCGGGTTGTCGGTCCACTTGGGGGACTCCTTGGCCATGGAGTAGCGTCTACGATAGGCGGGGTTGCACTTGACGGTCTTGAGGTGGAGGTGTCCGAAGGCCACCCCGCATCATCTCCCCCCCTTGGGGAAGAGTCGTCCTCGACTCTTGTTCCTCCTCAACGATGATGTAGGCCATGACGGTTCTCCCATGTAGTAATGGATGGACAAAGTCGCGGTCGAAGAAGAACTTGGGGAAAAACAACTTGCGAATGGAAAGCTTATGGATGCCAATTTGGTGATCGGCGAACAAGAGGCTCTCAATCAAATACGAAGCATCAAGTCGTTTCTCCAAGAGGCATTGGGCAAAAATGGGAACCAAAAGAGTGTCGATGTATCCAAAATTTGGTGGGGCAAAAGTTTGTGCATGTAAAAGTTTGGTTTGTAAAGTGTCAAAAATGTGTTGTGTAGCATTGTCCCACACAAATGGAACAATCAAAAGGCAAGTATCGGCGGCAAAATTTTGGGCAAAATTGTTATGTGCAATGGCAAAGAGATGGAAACTTCTAGCTTGGGAAAGTATGGTTGGCGTGAGCCAAGTATGGGTATCCTCAAGTGTCCAAGAATCCATTTCAATTGCCAAAGATGAAATGAGAAATCCAAAGAAGAGCAACTTTATGAGTGACATGTTGCACAAGATGCATAAGGTGTCTCTCACATGTATGACATGGTCCTTGAGATTGTCGGAATGTATGATGAAAGCATCAAGACATACAACAACCATTGTGCCAACAAGATGTGTCAAGCTATGTTGCATAAGAGGCAAAAGAGGTGACGAGGCATTGGACCAAACCGGAAGCTCGACAAGACAAGCCGGAAACACACGAGGGCGAAGGCGTTTGGGAACATACCCTTTGGCGTGAATCCCATGGGTTGGATCATGTATCTCGTCCGTGTTGGGGTAGCTCTCAATTGCGCGTTTCGTGAGCTCATGCTCCGTAGCGGTGGAAGTTGTCATTCGGGTACCTATACACACAAAAGAGAAAACGAAAAGCGTGTGTGCATGGTAGAGGAACACATCATCCATCATGATGTTCCATGTCTTGTGCACATCACCATTAGTGTCAATCAAGATAGTATGAAATGCATGGCGATGGTGCATATGGCAAGAAGGTGCATTCATGGCATGTGCTAACTCATGATCATCAAAAATAGAGAAGGCTATGGGGGCCATCTCATGGATAATGAAATAAGCATTCTTGCATACCAAGCATAAGAAAGAGCAATTCTTCACAATCTTAGATGCAAGGATCATGGAATGGTGTAAACATTTGGGGCAAAGCATGTGGAACATGTTATCATTGTTGTCGACAACCCTATGTAAAGAGCAAGTGTTCATCAAGGGAGTCACAACACAAGCATGATCATAATCATTATCATTGCAAGCAAGCGGGGAAAATGTGAAGCTCTCATAGCATGGCATGGTCATGGTATCACAAGCAATCAATTTCACATGATCAATAATGTTATCAAGCAAAGCATCACATGGGAAAGTGAAAGTAGCATGTGAAGTAGCAAATGGATCATCGAGATCATGCATGCACTCATAAGTCATCATGTCCACTAGTGGGATCATGGCATCATCAACACCTATGTTGTTACCTTTGTAGGCCGACTCATTTGAGGTAGGTGTTGTGGAAGTAGGAGGATCCATGTGGTCGACATGTCCTCTTGGAGCAAGCATGGTGAGATATCATCATCTTCATGCACCATGTACATCGTCTCCATGAGCGGGAACTCGTCCTCCATGGAACCTAGTGCAACATAAGAAGACACCAAAGGGGGAGAGGTTAATGTGTTAGCCAAAGCGATGTCCTCCATGGACCTATCATCTACCTCTCTCAACTCACTTTGTGTATCACTCATGTCCTCCAAACGGAAGCACTCAAACTCACATATGGGGTGGAAGTCACTCAACTCACTATCACTCTCACTCAAGTGGGCTAAGTGGCTCTCATTCTCACATGGGATTGGTACCAACTCATCAATGAAGCATAGGGGAGTAGGCTCGACTTTCTCATCTCCATGCGCCTCCTTGGTTGAAGGGAAATTCCAATGCTCAACCATCTCAACTCCATGCGCCTCCATAGGTGAAGGGAGAATCCCATGGTCACCATGCTCAACTCCATCGCCTCCCAAGTCATCCTCAAGCGGTGGCGCCATGGTGTTGATGAGAGCTAGGCTCGGCTCAACTTCGCCCTTGAGTTCACCTTGGCGATCTTCATCTTGAAGTATTGGCGCAATAGGCATCTTGGGGACTTGTGCTTGTAGCTTGTCGAAGTAGAGCGTCTTGGCGCTTGGCGTTGTGCATTGCCATGCCACGTGACCCTTGGCCTTGCACACCTCACATAGGAGATTGGGACATTCCCGTGGAGGGTGGCCTTGTTGCTTGCACTTGTAGCATCGGAGTCCATAGGCACGTGACGAGGTAGAGGCCATTGTGGTGGTGGCACAAGAGGTGGAAGTCGCCTTATGAGGAAGGTATGCTCGATGTGCACTTGCCATCCTTGGAGTGGTAGGCATCCTATCATGGTGTTTGTCGCCTTCATGGCGAGGCTCTCATCTTCGTGCATCATCACCATGGCTTGAGTGGTGTCGTCGAAGACTCGTGGAAGATGTTGGTCGATGGCGATCATGAAGTGGCTTGTGGCGGCGAAGCTCATGTGGTGACGTATGTCGATGACGGTCCTTGCCATGCCTAGATGATGGCTCATGCGACTTGGCATTTTGCTTGCGGTGCCTTGTGGAGCTTGGAGAAGAGTGTCGATGACGATCGTGTTGAGGACGCTCTTGATGCTCCATATGGTGTACTTCAAGTCGACGATCTTGTGCATAAGCACTCTCATGGTGGCGCTGTGTGGAGCTCGGAGAAGTGTGTCGATGACGCTCATGATGGGGACGCTCTTGATGATCCATATGATGGTGCCATTGTGGATGTCCTCCATCTTCATATGTAGCTCCATTGGCGAAGTAGGGGTATGTGGGAGCACCGGCGTTGCTCATGGTGGAGTCGAGGTAAGGCTCCATCACGGTGTCGATGTCGAAGGCGTGGCGTTGCTCTACCATGTCGTCCATGCTTGGTGAGCCATTGTCGATGTAGAGCTCGTCGAAGTCGTCCTCAAGATGGCGCTCCACCATGTCGTCCATGTCGATGATGCTTGGGGAGCCATGGTTGTTGTCGAGCTCCTCGATGTCGGAGATGTCGGTGATGTTTGGGGAGCTATGGTCGTTGTCGAGCTCCTCGATGTCGAACATGTCGGTGATGCTTGGGGAGCTATGGTCGGAGTAGAGCTCCACATGTTCCTCCACATCCGCGGTGCTTGAAGAGGTATCCTCCTCGAAGTGCTTCGTGTACTCCTCCGTATCTTCTTCGTCGCTATACATGTTAGCACGACAAGATCTATATGGTGTATGTTAGTGGAAGAACACTACCTCGCATCCTTACCGTGGTATGATAAGATCGGGGTGATCCAACAAAACCGAGAGTTAGAACAATTGTATCGGGTACTCACGCAAAAACACACGCAAAAGCTAGCAAATATGGTGTTAGGTGAGTATGGTGGAAAGCCAAAAGACGAAATCCGAAATCAAGTATGTTGTTAAAAGTGGGTGAGGTCCAAAAATCCAAATGTCAATGTGAAGATCACTATAAACACGGAAAAGATATGGAACGCACACACGAGATAAACGGGGTTAGTGCGACCAAGGAATGAGCGGAAAAGTGTAAGAAGCCCTTAAACAAGGGTGCTCGGTGTCACACTAACACAAGAAGAGATCAAAGCTTTGGTTGCAAACGAAGAGACAACAAGATTCACACGTGGCCTCTCTTCTCTTATCTCTCTTTTGCTTAAAAGCTTTTTCTCTTTTGTATATGGTGGCACTTGCACTCGTTTGTATCTATGGTGGCACTATCACACTTTCGTATGTATGGATGTATGGTGCGACTTGCACTCTTTTTGTGTTTTTGGGGCTTTTTCACACACTATGTTAGCGTTAGCCTCGCTTTTGCTATCTTGCCACACGAGTTTTGCTTAGAAGCTTGACTCCACACTACACACACACCTCACAATCGGGGCCACGTGCAATGTCTCGCAACACTCAATAAGCAATGCTCAATAGGATAGATCGCAAAAGAAGAGGGGTTATAAGGTGGGGAGCAAGTTATACCTAGATGAAAATGGTAGGCGGTGTCGGAACACACAACTTGCGATGATGGCGGTGGTGTCAAGAGTACGTTTGCAAGTTCGGGGTGCCGAGGATGTCGTCGCTTGCTTCGGAGCTGCGGATTAGTTTCACAAACAAGGCACTCAAACCGGAACAAGCAAACACAAGTTAGCGGAAGAAAAGTCGGGTCAAAGTAGCTTGGCGTCGATGGCGGTGGTATGCCGGTGGTGATATCGGTGAGCTTGCGGTGGCGGCGTTGGTGGTTGTGGTGCCTCGACGGTGTTTACCGATGGTTTGGGGGGGTGGCGGTGTTTGCCGGTGATGAAGGGGGGTGGCGGTGCTTGCCGGTGGTATGCCGATGGCGGTATCGGTGAGCTCGCGGTGGCGGCGGTGGTGGTGGTTTGCCGCGGCGGTGTTTCCCGATGGTTTGGGAGGGTGGCGGTGTTTGCCGGTGATTAAGGGGGGTGGCGGTGTTTGCCGATGATTAAGGGGGGTGGCTGATGAGGTCTAAGACCCCGTGTGAGGCCCGATCTCGCGGATTGACTTCGAAACCAAGAGGGGAGATGGGAAAACGCGA
Source organism: Lolium perenne (assembly GCF_019359855.2). Lineage (NCBI taxonomy): Eukaryota > Viridiplantae > Streptophyta > Magnoliopsida > Poales > Poaceae > Lolium > Lolium perenne. The sequence continues at coordinate 135,430,479 of NC_067245.2, forward strand.
GGAACACGAAGAACACGACGAACACGAGGAACTCCGAGACTCACGCACGCACACCAACCCGATACACCCGATACTTACCCCCGTGGCTCGATGGACCACGCCAATAGAATCACCCGGAAGAGGCACGCGGCAGAATTCCCGGTGAGAGATTGGTGTTGGAGAAAAGGGGATTGGTGAGGGAGAGAGAGTAGCTTGTACTAGAATCTCACTCAACAATATCCAAATCAACAACAAGGATGGCCTTGATTACAGAGGGATGATACCCAAGGGAGACTAAGCTCAAATTTAGGTTTGAGTTCAAAACAAGTCTAAAGAGCTAAAGGGGTGCTTGGGGTGCTTATATAGTCTTACAAGGCGTCACAGGCCGAAAAGGTAAGTTCGGGCCGAAAATATAACTTAAGTCGCGCAGGCTGGTCAGGAGGCCGGTCAGACCGGGCCTGTGACCGGGCGCCCGGTCAGGGGGCCGGTCAGACCGGGCCTGTGACCGGGCAGGCCGGTTTCAGACCGGGCCTGGGACCGGGCGGTGACCGGACGAGGCTCCAAGTCCCCTGGATGGTGCCCGGATGTCACGAGCGCGAATCCCGGTTTCTGACCGGGCGGCCCGGTCAGGAGGCCGGTCAGACCGGGCTGTGGACCGGGTGATCCGGTCAGGGAGCCGGTCTGACCGGGTTCTGGACCGGCCGTCCGTCTTCTCTTCCTTGCGCTCTTCGGGCGACTTCCTGTCCAGCTCCATGTCCATCTTCGTGTCCATCTTCTTGTCCAGCTGCTCCTCTCCTCCCTTTGACCATGGCGTATCCTCCTCTTGGTGACCTTGATGCTCCTTGTACCTAATGACACATAACACGTCGGCATGAGGTAGCAATCCATCCAAAGGTGTACCAAGATCAAGGGTGGTGAGGAGCGAGTTCACCTCATCATGTAGCGCTTTGACTCGGGCTCGTGTCATCGGTCCACTTGGGGGACTTGTTGGTCTTGGTGTGGAGGTGACCGAAGGCCACCCCGCATCATCTCCCCCCCCCCTTGGGAAAGAGTCGTCCTCGACTCTTGTCCCTCTTCATCTTCATGATATGGCGACAAGTCCGCAACGTTGAAGGTGTTGCTCACCAAGTACTTGGAGGTGGGAATGTCGATGACGTAAGCGTTGTTGTTGATGCGTTTGAGAACCTTGAAGGGGCCATCTCCTCTTGGCTTGAGCTTGGAGTTGCGCTCACGAGGGAACCGGTCTTTCCGGAGGTGGATCCAAACGAGGTCTCCTTCTTGAAATATCCTTTCCTTCTTCTTGGCGTTGAGGCGGGTAGCTTGACGAAGCACATGTTCTTGTATGGTTGCCCTTGTCTCTTCATGTAGTTTCTTCACGTCGGCGGCGCGCTTGGCGAAGTCCATGTTCGTCCGCTCATGAAGGGGAAGTGGTAGTATGTCGAGTGCCGTGAGCGGCTCAAACCCGTAGACGACCATGAAGGGACTCCTTGATGTAGTCGAGTGCTTGGCGCGGTTGTAGGCGAACTCGCGTGTGGTATGCATTCCTCCCATGACTTCAAGTTTTTCTTCACGAGGATGCGTAGGAGGGTGGAGAGGCTTCGATTGACCACTTCCGTTTGGCCGTCCGTTTGCGGGTGCGATGATGATGAGAATAAGAGCTTCACTCCAAACTTTGCCATGAGCGTCTTCCAAAGATAACTCATGAACTTGACGTCTCGATCCGACACAATGCTTTGTGGTACTCCATGTAGGCGAACGATTTCCCTGAAAAACAATGAAGCAATGTGTGAAGCATCGTCGCTCTTATGGCAAGGTATGAAATGAGCCATCTTAGAGAATCTATCCACTACCACAAATATAGAGTCATGACCATGCTTAGTGCGAGGCAAGCCTAAAACGAAATCCATGCTAATATCGGTCCATGGCGCATATGGAATAGGCAAAGGGGTATAAAGACCATAGGGATTGGAGGTAGACTTAGCTTGTAAGCATGTGGTGCACGGCGGCAAAGGCGTTCGACGTCGCGGTACATTCTTGGCCAATAGTAGTGGGTTGAGAGCATGGCATATGTCTTCTCTCGACCAAAGTGACCCATAAGACCTCCTCCATGTGACTCTTGCAAAAGCAATTTTCGAAGCGAAGACTCGGGGAATGCAAATCTTGTTAGCTTTGAACAAATAGCCATCATGCAAATAGAAATCATCCATTCCTCGCTCAACGGAGCACTTCTCAAAAATGGGAGCAAAGAAAGAATCGGAAGGATAGAGTTCTTTGATCTCTTCAAGTCCCAAAACATGAAAATCCAAACGAGTTAGCAAAAGGGTGTTTTGCGGGAAAGAGCATCCGCCACAACATTGTCCTTGCCCTTCTTGTATTTGATCACATATGGGAAGGACTCAATGAACTCGACCCATTTTGCATGTCGTTTGTTCAAGTTGTGTTGGCTTTTCAAATATTTCAAGGACTCATGGTCGGAATGAATGATAAACTCTTTTGGCCAAAGATAGTGTTGCCAAACTTCAAGAACACGAACCAAAGCGTAGAGCTCCTTGTCATATATAGGATAGTTGAGGCGTGCGCCATCTAACTTCTCGCTATAGTATGCCACGGGTTTGCCCTCTTGCATAAGAACACCACCGATACCAAGCCCACTTGCATCACACTCAATCTCAAAAGTTTTGGCAAAATTTGGAAGAACAAGAAGTGGAGCTTCGGTAAGGCGTTTCTTCAACTCATCAAAAGCATTTTGTTGGGCCTTGCCCCAAACAAATGGAACATTCTTTTTGGTAAGCTCATTCAAAGGGCAAGCAATGGTGCTAAAGTCTTTGACAAAGCGGCGGTAAAACCCGGCAAGTCCATGGAAGCTTCGGACTTGGCCAACATTTGTAGGGGTAGGCCAATTATGGATGGCCTCCACCTTGGAAGAATCAACTTCAATCCCATTAGCGGAAACCACAAAACCAAGAAAAACCAATTTGTTTTGAGCAAATGTGCATTTGGGGAGGTTAGCATAAAGCTTTTCATGGCGCAAGATGCACAAGACTTCTCTCACATGTTGCACATGGTCCTCGAGGTTTTTGCTATAAATAAGAATATCATCGAAGTAGACAACCACGCTCTTGCCAATGAGAGGACGCAAGATGTGATTCATGAGGCGCATGAAAGTAGAAGGAGCATTGGAAAGACCGAAAGGCATAACGAGCCATTCATAGAGACCAAGTTTGGTCTTGAATGCCGTTTTCCATTCGTCACCCATAGCCATGCGGATTTGATGGTAACCACTACGCAAATCGATTTTAGAGAAAATCGTGGCACCACTAAGTTCATCAAGCATATCATCTAAACGCGGAATGGGATGGCGGTAACGGACGGTAATGGCATTGATGGGGCGACAATCTATACACATCCGTTGCGTCTCATCCGGTTTAGGCACAAGGATCACGGGAACCGCACAAGGGCTAAGGCTTTCTCGGACGTACCCTTTGGCGAGGAGATCTTGAATTTGGCGGTTGATCTCCTTTGTCTCTTCGGGGTTGGTGCGGTAGGCGGCACGGTTTGGGAGCGGAGCGCCGGGTATTAGGTCGATGCGGTGTTCTATGCCGCGGAGTGGTGGTAGTCCATGAGGGAGCTCGTCGGGGAAGACGTCTTGAAATTCCTGCAAAAGAGACAACAAAGACGGAGGAATGTTGGTTAAGTCGTTAGTTGCCGACGAGGGTCCCTTGCATATGAGCACGTAGTGCAATATGGTGGATGGGTTCTCTTGTAGCTCTCTCCACTCACTCTTGGTGGCTAGAAGGACACTCTTGGACTCACTCATATATGGCTTGTGGCGCTCACTATCTTTGTGGTGGGTCGCTCCCTCTCCTCTCATCTCACTATGGTGGGTGCGGAGTTGTGCCCTCGCTAAAGCCTTCGCATTATCCGCGATGATTTGGCTAGGAGTCATCGGGCGCAACTCGAACTTCTTGTCGTTGACCTTGAAGGTGTATGTGTTGGAGAGTCCATCATGTATAGCCTTCTTGTCATATTGCCAAGGGCGGCCAAGCAACATGTGGCACACCGTCATGGGTACCACGTCACACTCGATGGTGTCCTCATAAGGGCCGATCTTGAAGTTGACGGTGACGGTATGTTGTATCTTGACGTTGCCCTTGTCACTCAACCATTGTATATGGTAAGGGTGAGGATGCTTGCGGAGAGTGAGGTGGAGCTTCTCACACAACTCGGTGCTCGCAAGGTTGTGGCAACTTCCACCATCGATGATGACCTTGATAGACTTGCCACCAATTCCGGCACGGGTTTGGAAGATGTTGCACCGTTGTTCTTCCATATCATGAGGTTGTGTGGTTAGCACCCTTGTGACCACAAGTGAGGGACTTGGGTCATGCTCACATAAGAGAGGATCTTCTCCACTATCTTGCTCATAAGCTTCTTCACTTTCCACGGCGGCTTGCACAAGGGCTTCATATTCATCCTCATCAAGAGTCTCGATGTCACCATTCTCCATAGTGATCATGACCTTGGTGTTCTTGCACTCAAACGATTTGTGACCTTGGGTGCCACACTTGAAGCAAGTGACACTAGAGGGTCCCGTGGATGCCTTAGAGGAGGCGGTAGAGGAGACCGTTTGCTTCATTCGACTTTGGATAGTCGGCTTCTTGGAAGGTGTAGAGGATGCGTCGGCCTTGGCACTTGTAGCATAAGGAGTTGATGTAGTAGGAGGAGTCGATGTAGCGAGCTTGGAGGAGAAATAGGACTTGGCCTTGGAGTACTTGATGTCCTCAATCACTTGGCGCTCGGCCTTCGATGCTTGGTGGACTAACTCAACCATGTTGGAGTAGGGTTGGAACTCGACAATCCTCTTGATAGGATAAGTAAGGCCATTGAAGAAACGAGCAATTGTTTGTTCCTCGGACTCTTGGATGTTGGCTCGCATCATAGTGAGCTCCATCTCCTTGTAGAACTCCTCAACGGTTTTGGTGCCTTGCTTCAACTTTTGGAGCTTGTTGAAGAGGTCTTTCATGTAGTGCTTTGGGACAAAGCGAGCATGCATCTCCTTTTTCATATCTTCCCAAGTGTCAATAGGAGGTTCACCCTTTTCTTCGCGAAGAGTGAGGACTTGTTCCCACCAAGTGTTGGCGTAGTCTTCAAACTCGAGTGATGCCATAGCCACTTTCTTGGCACCGGAGTAGTTGTGGATGCGGAAGATCTTGTCCACCTTGAGTGCCCATGAGAGGTATGCTTCGGCGTCGTCTTCACCTTTGAACTTGGGCATGTTGAACTTGAGCTTGCCATACATGTTCTCTTCATCCTCCAAGTTTCTTCTACGAGGAGGGGCGCCGTCAACTCTTGCGGCTAGAGGTGGAATAGGAGGTCTTCTATGGCCAACCATAGCATTGGGTTGGTGGTGGAGTTGAACACTTGCTTCACTTGGTTCACGGTGAGGATGTGGTTGAAGATCTTGTCGCGGTTGAGGACGATGCTCAATGTTGGGTCTCTCATCTTGATCATGGTGAGGCTCTCCTCGTCCACGTTGGTCATGGCGAGGGTGGCGACGAAGATCTCGCCGAGGTGGATCTTGAGGATCTTGGTCTTGGGGATGGCCATCACGCCCATGGTGAGCATGGCGATCCACTTGGTGACGATCTTGTTGAAGGTCTTGAGCTTGTGGAGGACGCTCATGTGGACGAGCATGGCGATGTATTTCTCCACGCCTAGAGTTGGAGCGGGAGTCTTCATGACGAGCATGTGAGCGATGAGGTCGATGATGGTCTTCACGCCTTGAAGAAGAGCTTGGGGACGAAAGGCCACCATGAGAGTAATGGTCTTCATGCCTTGAGGAAGAGCTTGATGAAGAGGAAGTAGAGCGGTGTCGACGATGGCGACCCAAGTTGGTGATGGCGCGCTCGAGGCTATCCATGCGCCGCTCCATGTTGGCATCATTGGCCGCCATTTGGCCATTCAAGTTGTCCGTAGCTTCACGAAGAAGGGCCAAGTCGTGGTTCACGGTGGAGAAGTTGTGAGCCACTTCATCGTATTGCTCATCGATGCGCGTCTCGAAGAGAGAGAGTTGCTCCTTGAACTCTTGTCATTGCGTCCATAGGTTGTGTTGAGTAGCCAACCTCTCGGTGTTGCGAAGGATCTCTTCATCCCTATTGGTATCTCCGTTCCTATCCATGATGCAAAGACAAGAACTATGTTGTGTATGTTAGTGGAAGGAGACTACCTCGTACCCTTACCAAGGTAAGATAGTATTGAGGTAATCCACCAAACCGAAAGCAAGATCAAGTGTATCGGGAACACACGCAAAACCACACGCAAAAGCTAGCAAATATGGTGTTAGGCGAGTGTTGTGGAAAGCCAAAAGACAAATCCAAGATCGAGTATGTTGTCAAAAGTGGGTGAGGTCCAAAAATCCAAATGTCAATGTGAAGATCACTATAAACACGGAAAAAGTTGTGGAACACACACACGAGATAAACGGGGTTAGTGCAACCAAAGGGAGCGGAAAAGTGTATGTATAAGTGCTCGGTGTCACACTAACACAAGGAGAGCCAAAGCTTTGGTTGCAAAGGAAGAGACAACAAGATTCACACGTGGCCTCTCTTCTCCTATCTCTCTTTGCTTAAAAGCTTTTTCTCTTTTGTATATGGCGGCACTTGCACTCGTTTGTATCTTTGGTGGCACGTGGACACTTTGTATGTATGGGCGTATGGATGTATGGATGTATGGAGCTACTCGCACTCTTTTTGTGTTTTTGGGGCTTTTTGACGCACTATGTTAGTGTTAGCCTCGCTTTTGCTATCTTGCCACACGAGTGTTTGCTTGGGTGCCTTACTCAACGCGACACACACACCTCACAATGCGGGGCCACGTGCAATGTCTCGCAACACTAAACAAGCAATGCTCGATGGGATAGATCGCAAAAGGAAGAGGGGTTACAAGGTGACCTGCAAGTTATACCTGCGATGATGGTGGTGGTGGTGGTGGTGGTGGAGATCGCCGGAAGACGAGGTCGAAGGAGTGGCGCTGCGTCGCCGGTCGGAGGCCCGGTTGGACCGGGTTACGGACCGGCTTGCCCGGTTCGCCGCCCGGTTGACCGGGTGCTGGGCCGGCTCGGCCGGTCGTGGGCCCGGTTGACCGGCTGCTCAACCGGATTTCGCGGGATGAAGCTTTCTCTCTCCTGTTCTTCACGAAAACCAAGCCAAATCGACCAAATCGAGGGGAAACGATGGAATTGGAGGCTAAAAGTTGGGAAATAGTAGATCAAGCACAACAACACCAGATCCACGGACCAAAACCACTCAAAACGCAACCAAATCACAGATCGGTCAAGAGGCAATTTAGGGCTATTTTTGGGGATTTTTTGGAAAATTTTCTAGGGACGAAATCGGGTGGGTGGGAGGTCAAATCCGCGGTAACCAAGAGCTGCTGATACCATATGATGAGGTCTAAGACCCCGTGTGTGGCCCGATCTCGCGGATTGACTTCGAAACCAAGAGGGGAGATGGGAAAACGCGAGGAACACGAAGAACACGACGAACACGAGGAACTCCGAGACTCACGCACGCACACCAACCCGATACACCCGATACTTACCCCCGTGGCTCGATGGACCACGCCAATAGAATCACCGGAAGAGGCACGCGGCAGAATTCCCGGTGAGAGATTGGTGTTGGAGAAAAGAGGGATTGGTGAGGGAGAGAGAGTAGCTTGTACTAGAATCTCACTCAACAATATCCAAATCAACAACAAGGATGGCCTTGATTACAGAGGGATGATACCCAAGGGAGACTAAGCTCAAATTTAGGTTTGAGTTCAAAACAAGTCTAAAGAGCTAAAGGGGTGCTTGGGGTGCTTATATAGTCTTACAAGGCGTCACAGGCCGAAAAGGTAAGTTCGGGCGAAAATATAACTTAAGTCGCGCAGGCTGGTCAGGAGGCCGGTCAGACCGGGCCTGTGACCGGGCGCCCGGTCAGGGGGCCGGTCAGACCGGGCCTGTGACCGGGCAGGCCGGTTTCAGACCGGGCCTGGGACCGGGCGGTGACCGGACGAGGCTCCAAGTCCCCTGGATGGTGCCCGGATGTCACGAGCGCGAATCCCGGTTTCTGACCGGGCGGCCCGGTCAGGAGGCCGGTCAGACCGGGCTGTGGACCGGGTGATCCGGTCAGGGAGCCGGTCTGACCGGGTTCTGGACCGGCCGTCCGTCTTCTCTTCCTTGCGCTCTTCGGGCGACTTCCTGTCCAGCTCCATGTCCATCTTCGTGTCCATCTTCTTGTCCAGCTGCTCCTCTCCTCCCTTTGACCATGGCGTATCCTCCTCTTGGTGACCTTGATGCTCCTTGTACCTAATGACACATAACACGTCGGCATGAGGTAGCAATCCATCCAAAGGTGTACCAAGATCAAGGGTGGTGAGGAGCGAGTTCACCTCATCATGTAGCGCTTTGACTCGGGCTCGTGTCATCGGTCCACTTGGGGGACTTGTTGGTCTTGGTGTGGAGGTGACCGAAGGCCACCCCGCATCAGTGGCGGTGCTTGCCGGCTGCGGAGAGGGGTAGTGGTGGTCGGCGGTGGTGGGGAGGAGATGGTGGTGGTGGCCGGCCTTGGGGAGGAGGGGCGGTAGTGGAGGGTGGAGCCTCCACCCGGAGGTACCGCTCGTGCACGGGTGGAGGCTCCACCCGTAGGTACCGCTCAGCCTTCTCCTTCCTGGGAGCTCACACGCACGAGCTGTTCTTCCCTTTCTCTCTCTTGTTCTTCCCAAAAGCCAACCAAATTGACCCAAAACTCGAAATTTGAAGAAATTTGTGGCTAGAAAGTGGGGGAAATAGTAGATCAACACAAGAGACACCAAATCCATGGACCAAAACCACTCAAAACGCAACAAAATCGCAGATCCATCAAAAGGCAAATTGGGGCTATTTTTTGGGGATTTTTTGGGAAAAATTTTAGAGGGCAAATCCGGTGGGTGGAGGGTCTAATCCGCGGAAACCAAAGGCTGCTGATACCATATGATGAGGTCTAAGACCCCGTTTGTGGCCCGATCTTGCGAATTGACCCGGAAACGAAAGGGGAAAAGAGGAAGAACACGAAGAACACGACGAACGCGATGAATACGATGAACACGGGGACACACGCACGCACACCAACCCGATACAACGATGCTTACCCTCGTGGCTCGATGGACCACGCCGAATAGAATCACCCACGGAAGAGACCGCGGTAGAATTCCGAGGTGAGAGATACGGTGTTGGAGACGGAATCGGTGAGGGAGAGAGAGTGCACACACTAGAATCTCACTCACAAACTCAATCAACAACAAGGGTGGCCTTGATTACAGAGGGATGATACCCTAGGGAGACATAGCTCAAATCCTATTCTAAGCCAAATCTTGTCTAACCCTACAAATGAGCAGCATAAGAGATACATATAGCCAGATTCGAGTCAAGGGTAGTTTGGGCAAAGGCTAATTAAGTTATAGCAGCTGGATGGCGAATGGACGGTTCAGATCGGGGTCACTTCACGCGCGGGCGGTACCTCGGGCGGTACCTCCGGTGGAGGTACCGGAACATGCCTCCAATTTGAGCAAAGTATCCAGGGTACCTGGACGTGCGAGCGGTACCTCGGGCGGTACCTTGGGTGGAGGCTCCAGCCAGCCCCTGGGTGGAGGCTCCACTCGTGGTACCGGTCTTGTGCTTCCTTCCCGCATGGAGAAAATGCCTAGAGCGGTACCTTGGGTGGAGGCTCCACTCGTGCTTGGGTGGAGGCTCCACTCGTGCCTGGGTGGAGGCTCCACCCAGAGGTACCGGAGTCCCTTTCTCCCGCGCCAAGGAGGTACCGTCCAGGGGAGGGCCTGGAGGCTCCGGCCAGAGCTGCCTGGAGGCTCCGGCCTGGCATGGTGGCCGGCCTGTGCAGCCTGGAGGCTCCGGCCTCCCTCCTTGGTGGAGGCTCCGGCCACCTCTTCATCTTCTTCCCTTCTTCTCCTCTTCTCTTCTTCTCCCTTTCTTCTTCCTTCTCCCTTGCACCAAGTGAGTGGCTCCTCCTCTCCGGATCCTTGATGAAGCTCGTACTTAGTAACGCAACGAATATCGACATGAGGTAGTACTCTATCCAAGGGTGTACCGAGGTCGAGGGTAAAGAGGATTGGGTTCACCTTGTCATGTATCGCACGGGTTCGGGTTGTCGGTCCACTTGGGGGACTCCTTGGCCATGGAGTAGCGTCTACGATAGGCGGGGTTGCACTTGACGGTCTTGAGGTGGAGGTGTCCGAAGGCCACCCCGCATCAGGGGGACTCCTTGGCCATGGTGTAGCGTCGATGATAGGCGGGGCTACATCAGAAAGTAGCATGTGAAGTAGCGAATGGGTCATCGAGATCATGCATGCACTCAAAATTCATCATGTCCACTAGTGGGATCATGGCATGATCAACACCTATGTTGTTACCTTTGTAGGCCGACTCATTTGAAGTAGGTGTTGTGGAAGTAGGAGGATCCATGTGGTCGACATGTCCGTCTTGGAGCAAGCATGGTGAGATATCATCATCTTCATGCACCATGTACATCGTCTCCATGAGCGGGAACTCGTCCTCCGTGGAACCTACTGCAACATAAGAAGACACAAACGAGGGAGAGGTTAATGTGTTAGCAAATGCGATGTCCTCCATGGACCTATCATCTACCTCTCTCAACTCACTTTGTGTATCACTCATGTCCTCCAAACGGAAGCACTCAAACTCACATATGGGGTGGAAGTCACTCAACTCACTATCACTCTCACTCACGTGGGCTAAGTGGCTCTCATGCTCACATGGGATTGGTACCAACTCATCAATGAAGCATAGGGGAGTAGGCTCGACTTCCTCATCTCCATGCGCCTCCTTGGTTGAAGAGAAATTTCCATGCTCAACCATCTCAACTCCATCGCCTTCCAAGTCGTCCTCCATTGGTGGCGCCATAGTGTTGTGGAGAGCTAGGCTCGGATCCACATTATCCTTGCGTTGGCCTTGTAGGTCTTCATCTTGAAGTGTGGGCGCCATAGGCTTCTTGGTGGCTTGGGCTTGTAGCTTGTCGTAGTAGAGCATGTCGGTGCTTGGCTTTGTGCATTGCCATGCCACGTGACCCTTGGCCTTGCACACCTCACATAGGAGATTGGGACATTCCCGTGGAGGGTGGCCTTGTTGCTTGCACTTGTAGCATCGGAGTCCATAGGCATGTGACGAGGTAGGGGCCATTGTGGTGGTGGCACAAGAGGGAGAAGTCGCCTTATGAGGAAGGTCCTCTTGATGTGCCCTCTCCATCCTTGGACTGGTAGACACCCTATGATGGTGTTTGTCGTCTTCATGTCGAGGCTCTCGTCGTCGTGCTTCATCACCATGTCTTGATGATTGTCGTCGAAGATCCTTGGGGGATGTTGGTCGATGGCGATCATGAAGTGGCTTGTGGCTGCGAAGCTCATGTGGTGACGTATGCCGATGTAGACCATGAGGTGGTAGTGGTCGACGACTATCATGAGATGGTGTGAGTCGATGACGGTCCTTGCCATGCCTAGATGATGGCTCATGCGACGTGGCATATTGCTTGGGGCGCCTTGTGGAGCTTGTAGAAGAGTGTCGATGACGATCATGTTGGGGATGCCCTTGAAGCTCCATATGATGTCCTTGATGTCGATGATCTTGTGCATAAGCATTCTCATGGTGGCGCCTTGTGGAGCTCGGAGAAGTGTGTCGATGGCGATCATGTTGGAGACGCTCTTGATGCTCCATATGATGGTGCCATCTTGGAGGTCCTCTATCTTCATATGTAGCTCCATTGGCGACGTAGGTGTACTTGGGAGCATCCTCTTTGCTCATCGTGGAGCGTAGGTGAGGCTCCTCCATGGTGTCGATGTCGTACTCGTGGCGTTGCTCCACCATGTCGTCCATGAGTGGTGAGCCATTGTTGATGTAGAGCTCGTCGATGTCGTCCTCAAGGTGGTGCTCCACCATGTCGTCCGTGCTTGAGGAGTCATTGTCGATGTAGAGCTCCTCGGTGTCGGTCATGTCGGTGATGCTCGCGGAGCCATAGTCGGTGTCGAGCTCCACATGTTCCTCCACATCCGCGGTGCTTGAAGAGGTATCCTCCTCGAAGTGCTCCGTGTACTCCTCCGTATCTTCTTCGTCACTATACATGTTAGCATCAAAAATATCTATATGGTGTATGTTAGTCGAAGGAGACTACCTCATACTCTTACCAAGGTAAGATAGTATTGAGGCAATCAACCAAGCCAAAAGCAAGATCAAGTGTATCGGGGACACACGCAAAACCACACGCAAAGGCTAGCAAATATGGTGTTAGGTGAGTGTTGTGGAAAGCCAAATGACAAAATCCAAGATCGAGTATGTTGTTAAAAGTGGGTGAGGTCCAAAAAACTCAAATGTCAAAGCGATGATCACTATAAACACGGAAAAGATATAGAACGCACACACGAGATGAACGGGGTTAGTGCGACCAAGGAATGAGCGGAAAAGTGTAAGAAGCCCTTAAGCAAGGGTGCTCGGTGTCACACTAACACAAGAAGAGATCAAAGCTTTGGTTGCAAACGAAGAGACAACAAGATTCACACGCGGCCTCTCTTCTCTTTTCTCTCTTTTGCTTAAAAGCTTTTTCTCTTTTGTATTTGGTGGCACTTGACACTCTTTTGTATTTGTATGTATGGGGTCACTTGCACTCTTTGGCTATTTTTGTGTTTTGGTGGCTTGTTCTCGCACTATGTTAGCGTTAGCTCGCTCTTGCTATCTTGCCACACGAGTTTTGCTTAGAAGCTTGACTCCACACTACACACACACACCTCACAAGCGGGGCCACGTGCAATGTCTCGCAACACTTGATAAGCAATGCTCAATAGGATAGATCGCAAAAGAAGAGGGGTTACAAGGGGGAATGCAAGTTATACCTAGATGAAAATGTTAGGCGGTGTCGGAACACACAACTTGCGATGATGACGGTGGTGTCAAGAGTACGGTTGCAAGTTCGGGGTGCCTCAGATGTCGTCGCTTGCTTCGGAGCTGCGGGTTAGTTTCACAAACAAGGCACTCAAACCGGAACAAGCAAACACAAGTTAGCGAAAGAAAACGGTCAAAGTAGCTTGGCGGCGGTGGCGGTGGTAAGCCGGTGGTGGTGGTGTCGATGTTCTTGCGGTTGCGGCGGAGGTTATGGGGCCGCGGTGATGTTTCCCGGTGGTTTGGGGAGGGTGGTGGTGCTTGCCGGCGGCAGAGAGGGCGGCGGTGGTTGGCGGAGGTGGTGGTAGTGGTGGCGCCCGGTTGGCGCCCGGTTGACCGGGCCCTGGGCCGGCCTGGCCGGTCTACAACCCGGTTGACCGGGTTCTGGCCCGGTTGGCGCCCGGTTGGCGCCCGGTTGGCACCCGGTCTGGCGCCCGGTTGATCGGCCCTGGCGCCAGGCCGTCCGGTCACAGGCCCGGTTGGCGCCCGGTTGACCGGATTTCGCGGGGCGCTGTTTCTCTCTCCTGTTCTTGAGCGAAACCAAGCCAAATCGACCAAAACGAAGGGAAACGATGGAATTGGGGGCTAAAAGTTGGGGAGATAGTAGATCAAGCACTCCAACACCAAATCCATGGACCAAAACCACTCAAAACGCAACCAAATCACAGATCGGTCAAGAGGCAATTTGGGGCTATTTTTTGGGGATTTTTGGGGAAAAATTTTCAGAGATGAAATTGGGTGGGTGGAGGGTCAAGTCCGCGGAAACCAAAGGCTGCTGATACCATATGATGAGGTCTAAGACCCCGGGAGTGGCCCGATCTCGCGGTTTGACCCCGAATACCAAGGGAGGAGGTGGGAGAACGCGAGGAACACGAAGAGCACGAAGAACGCCGAGACTCACGCACGCACACCAACCCGATACACCCGATGCTTACCTCCGTGGCTCGATGGACCACGCCAATAGAATCTCCGAGGAAGAGGCACGCGGCAGAATTCCCGGAGAGAGATTGGGGTTGGAGAAGAAGAGCTTGATGAGGGAGAGAGAGTAGCTTGTACTAGAATCTCACTCAACAAGATCCAAATCAACAACCAAGGTGCCTTGATTACAGAGGGATGATAACCCTAGGGAGACTAAGCTCAAAGGTAGGTTTGAGTTCAAAACAAGTCTAAAGAGCTAAGGGGGCGACCTAGGTGCTTATATAGGCATACAAGGCAGCTTGGGTCGAACAGGTAAGTGGTGGACCGACTCGGGCCGTCCCGGTCGAGTCGAACCCGTGAAATCCGGTCTGGGATCCGGTCAGACCGGGCCTGTGACCGGGTGGTCCGGTCCTGGGTCCGGTCGACCGGGTCCTGGACCGGCCAGGCTGGGCCTCTTCCTCCCGCCTCTTCTTCCTCTTCCTTCCTTCTTCTTCTTCTCTCTTCCTTGCACCATGTGAGTTCCTTCTCTCTTGGTCCTTGTCGATGTCGGCACCTATAGACACAATGATGATAGGCATGAGGTAGCGTACCATTCAAGTTGGTGTTGAGGTCGACCATAGAGAGGAAAGAGTTCACCTTGACATATATGGCGGGGGTTTGTGTTGTTGGTCCACTTGGGGGACTCCTTGGCCATGGTGTAGCGTCGACGATAGGCGGGGCTGCACTTGGCGGTCTTGAGGTGGAGGTGTCCGAAGGCCACCCCACATCACTCCGGCCAGTGGTGGCCAGCCATGGCTGCCTAGAGGCTCCTGCCTCCCTCCTCCTCTTCCCTTCTCTCTTCCTCTTTCTCTTCCTTCCTTCTTTCTTCTTCTTCTTCCTTCTTTCTTCTTCTCTTCTTCTTCCTTCTCCCTTGCACCAAGTGAGTGCCTCCTCCCCTCTGGATCCTCGACGAAGCTCGTACCTAGTAACACAAGACATATCGGAATGAGGTAGCACTCCATCCAAGGTATTGACGAGGTCGAGTGTCGAGAGGAAGGAGTTCACCTTGTCGTGTATGGCTTCGGTTCGGGTTGTCGGTCCACTTGGGGGACACCTTGGCCATGGTGTAGCATCGACGATAGGCGAGGCTACATCATCTCCCCCCCTTGGGGAAGAGTCGTCCTCGACTCTTGTTCCTCCTCATCTCCATGTTGTGGCGAGAGGTCCGAGATGGTAAACGTCTTGCTCACCAAGTACTTGGGAGTTTGTTTGTCGATGAAGCGGTCGAAGAAGAGCTTGGGGAAAAACAACTTGCGAATGGAAAGCTTATGGATGCCAATTTGGTGATCGGCGAACAAGAGGCTCTCAATCAAATACGAAGCATCAAGTCGTTTCTCCAAGAGGCATTGGGCAAAAATGGGAACCAAAAGAGTGTCGATGTATCCAAAATTTGGTGGGGCAAAAGTTTGTGCATGTAAAAGTTTGGTTTGTAAAGATTCAAAAATGTGATGTGTAGCATTGTCCCACACAAATGGAACAATCAAAAGGCAAGTATCGGCGGCAAAATTTTGGGCAAAATTGTTATGTGCAATGGCAAAGAGATGGAAACTTCTAGCTTGGGAAAGTATGGTTGGCGTGAGCCAAGTATGGGTATCCTCAAGTGTCAAAGAATCCATTTCAATTGCCAAAGATGAAACGAGAAATCCAAAGAAGAGCAACTTTATGAGTGACATGTGGCACAAGATGCATAAGGTGTCTCTCACATGTATGACATGGTCCTTGAGATTGTCGGAGTGTATGATGAAAGCATCAAGACATACAACAACCATTGTGCCAACAAGATGTGTCAAGCTATGTTGCATAAGAGGGAAAAGAGGTGACGAGGAATTGGTCCAAACCGGAAGCTCGACAAGACAAGCCGGAAACACACGAGGGCGAAGGCGTTTGGGAACATACCCTTTGGCGTGAATCCCATGGGTTGGATCATGTATCTCGTCCGTGTTGGGGTAGCTCTCAATTGCGCGTTTCGTGAGCTCATGCTCCGTAGCGGTGGAAGTTGTCATTCGGGTACCTATACACATAAATGAGAAAACAAAAAGCGTGTGTGCATGGTAGAGGAACACATCATCCATCATGATGTTCCATGTCTTGTGCACATCACCATTAGTGTCAATAGAGATAGTATGAAATGCATGGCGATGGTGCATATGGCAAGAAGGTGCATTCATGGCATGTGGTAACTCATGATCATCAACAAGTGAGAAGGCTATGGGGGCCATCTCGTGGACAATGAAATAAGCATTCTTGCATACCAAGCATAAGAAAGAGCAATTGTTCACAATCTTGAATGCAAGGATCATGGAATGGTGTAAACATTTTGGGCAAAGCATGCGGAAGCTAATGTTATCATTGTTGTCGACAACCTTATGTAAAGAGAAAGTGTTCATCAAGGGTGTCACAACACAAGCATGATCATTATCATTATCATTGCAAGTAAGCGAGGAAAAGTGAAACTCTCGTAGCATGGCATGTTCATGGTATCACAAGCAAGCAATTTCACATGATCAACAATGTTATCAAGCAAAGCATCACATGGGAAAGTGAAAGTAGCATGTGAAGTAGCAAATGGGTCATCGAGATCATGCATGCATTCAAAATTCATCATGTCCACTAGTGGGATCATGGCACCGTCAACACCTATGTTGTTACCTTTGGAGGCCGACTCATTTGAGGTAGGTGTTGTGGAAGTAGGAGGATCCATGTGGTCGACATGTCCATCTTGGAGCAAGCATGGTGAGATATCATCATCTTCATGCACCATGTACATCGTCTCCATGAGCGGGAACTCGTCCTCCGTGGAACCTAGTGCAACATAAGAAGACACAAACGAGGGAGAGGTTAATGTGTTAGCAAATGCGATGTCCTCCATGGACCTATCATCTACCTCTCTCAACTCACTTAGTGTATCACTCATGTCCTCCAAACGGAAGCACTCAAACTCACATATGGGGTGGGAGTCACTCAACTCACTATCACTCTCACTCAAGTGGGCTAAGTGGCTCTCAAGCTCACATGGGATTGGTACCAACTCATCAATCAAGCATATAGGAGTAGTGATGTAGCCCTGCTCACCGACGTCGCTACACCAAGACCAACAAGTCCCCCAAGTGGACCGATGACACGAGCCCGAGTCAAAGCTCTACATGATGAGGTGAACTCGCTCCTCACCACCCTTGATCTTGGTACCCCTTTGGATGGATTGCTACCTCATGCCGACGTGCTATGTGTCATTAGGTACAAGGCACATCAAGACCCCGGAGAGGAGGAGACGCCAAGGTCAAGGGAGGGAGAGAAGCAGCTGGACATGGAGATGATCATGAAGCCGAAGCCGACGTCGCTCGAAGCGCTCCAAGGAAGAGACGGACCCCACAACCGGACGCCCCGGTCACAGGCCCGGTCAACCGGGCGCAAACCGGCGCAGCTCCCTCGTACCGGACGACGACCGGACCCAGGACCGGATTCTTCGCAGATTCCCGGTTTGCGCCCGGTCGACCGGACCCATGACCGGACAGCCCGGTCACAGACCCGGTCAGACCGGACCCAAACCGGATCTGACGGGAATGACCCACCAAACTGCCTTAACTTATCCATTCGCGTACCTGTTCGCCCTTGCTGGCCATGTGTGCCTATATAAGTAGCTTGGACCCCTCCTTTACCCTTTAGACTTGTTTTGAACTCAAACCTACCTTTGAGCTTAGTCTCCCTTGGGTATCATCCCTCTGTAATCAAGGCACCTTGGTTGTTGACTTTGATCTTGTTGAGTGAGATTCTAGTACAAGTTACTCTCTCTCCCTCACCAAGCTCTTCCTCTCCAACCCCAATCTCTCTCCGGGAATTCTGCCACGTGCCTCTTCCTCGGAGATTCTATTGGTGTGGTCCATCGAGCCACGGAGGTAAGCATCGGGTGTATCGGGTTGGTGTGCGTGCGTGAGACTCGGAGTTCCTCGTGTTCGTCGTGTTCTTCGTGTTCCTCGCGTTCTCCCATCTCCCCCCTTGGTTTCGAAGTCAACCCGCGAGATCGGGCCACACACGGGGTCTTAGACCTCATCATATGGTATCAGCAGCTCTTGGTTACCGCGGATTTGACCCTCCACCCACCCGATTTCGTTCCTAGAAAATTTTCCAAAAAAATCCCCAAAAATAGCCCCAATTTGCCTCTTGACCGATCTGTGATTTGGTTGCGTTTTGAGTGGTTTTGGTCCGTGGATCTGGTGTTGTTGTGCTTGATCTACTATTTCCCCAACTTTCAGCTTCCAATTCCATCGTTTTCCCGTCGATTTGCTCTTTTGGTTTTGGTTTGGGGAAGAACAGGAGAGAGAAAGCTCCAAATCGTGAAACCCGGTCGTGCACCCGGTCCACCGGACCCACGACCGGCCGAGCCAGCCCAGAACCCGGTCGACCGGGCGGCAACCGGACAGGCCGGTCCAGGATCCGGTCCAACCGGGCCCCAGACCGGGCGCATCTTCGCGCCCTCCTTCGAGCTCGACTTCCGGCGATCTCCACCACCACCACCACCACCACCATCGCAGGTATAACTTGCAGCTTTCACCTTGTAACCCCTCTTCCTTTTGCGATCTATCCCATCGAGCATTGCTTGTCTAGTGTTGCGAGACATTGCACGTGGCCCCGCATTGTGAGGTGTGTGTGTCGCGTTGTGTAAGGCATCCAAGCAAACACTCGTGTGGCAAGATAGCAAAAGCGAGGCTAACGCTAACATAGTGCGTGAAAAAGCCCCAAAAACACAAAAAGAGTGCGAGTAGCACCATACATCCATACATCCATACATCCATACGCCCATACATACAAAAGTGTCCAAGTGCCACCAAAGATACAAACGAGTGCAAGTGCCACCATATACAAAAGAGAAAAAGCTTTTAAGCAAAAGAGAGATAGGAGAAGAGAGGCCGCGTGTGAATCTTGTTGTCTCTTCCTTTGCAACCGAAGCTTTGGCTCTCCTTGTGTTAGTGTGACACCGAGCACTTATACATACACTTTTCCGCTCACTTTTGGTTGCACTAACCCCGCTTATCTCGTGTGTGTGTTCCACAACTTTTTCCGTGTTTATAGTGATCTTCACATTGACATTTGGATTTTTGGACCTTACCCACTTTTAACAACATACTCGATCTTGGATTTTTCTTTTGGCTTTCCACAACACTCGCCTATATTTGCTAGCTTTTGCGTGTGTGATGTAGCCCCGCTCACCGACGACGCTACACCAAGACCAACAAGTCCCCCAAGTGGACCAATGACGCGAGCCCGAGTCAAAGCGCTACATGATAAGGTGAACTCACTCCTCACTACCCTTGATCTTGATACCCCATTGGACGGACTGCTACCTCAGGCCGATATGCTTTGTGTTATCAGATATGAACCTCGAGAGAAGGACATCGCAGCAGACTCGAAGATGGACAAGGAAGGAGGAGGAGAAGAGGGCCGCCGAAGGATGCCCCTCAGGGCCGGCACTGCCGGCCTCCAGGCACCGGCACTGCCGGCCTTCTCACCTCGGCACTGCCGGCCTCAAGCCACCGGCACTGCCGGCCTCCGGACACGCTGCCCGGCCCCTCAGTGAAAGACGCTACCGGCAGCTGCGGCCTCGGGCCGGCGACGCTGCCGGCCCCACCGCACTACCGGCCAATCATCACGCACTGCCAAGCCCTGTTGACTTCATCTCAACCGTTGATTTCGCATCTATGGACCAGGATAATTTATGTAGTGCCGATTTTACCCCTGTACGAATCTGGACCTATAAGTACCTCACCCCTTCCTCCAGATTAGGGTTAGACTTGTTTTGAACTCAAACCTACCTTTGAGCTTAGTCTTCCTTGGGTATCATCCCTCTGTAATCAAGGCACCTTGGTTGTTGACTTTGATCTTGTTGAGTGAGATTCTAGTACTAGTTACTCTCTCTCCCTCACCAAGCTCTTCCTCTCCAACCCCAATCTCTCTCCGGGAATTCTGCCGCGTGCCTCTTCCTCGGAGATTCTATTGGCGTGGTCCATCGAGCCACGGAGGTAAGCATCGGGTGTATCGGGTTGGTGTGCGTGTGTGAGTCTCGGAGTTCCTCGTGTTCGTCGTGTTCTTCGTGTTCTTCGCACTCTCCCACCTCTTCCCTTGGATTTCGGGGTCAAGCTGCGAGATCGGGCCACACACGGGGTCTTAGACCTCATCATATGGTATCAGCAGCTCTTGGTTACCGCAGATCTGACCCTCCACCCACCCGATTTCGTTTCTAGAAAATTTCCCAAAAAATAGCTCCAAATTGCCTCTTGACTGATCTATGATTTGGTGGCGTTTTGAGTGGTTTTGATCCATGGATTTCGTGCCCCTCTGGTTGATCTACGTTTTCCCCACTTTCTAGACCTCAATTCCATCGATTTCTGACGATTTGGTCGAATTTGAGCCGCTTTTCGCGAAGAACAGCTCGAGCTGTTCGTCAGGGACCGCTGCTTGCCGCCCCCATCAGGCCGGCATCGCCGCCCAGGCCCGGCTGCCGCCGCATCCAGGCCAAGATGCCGCCCCAGGCCGCAGATCGCGCCTTCGATTCAGGCCGGCAATCGCCGCCGTGGACCAGCCAAGCTCGGCCAGCCACATTTCGACCACGTCTTCACCTTTGTGTTTGCTTGTTCTGGTTTGAGTGCCTTGTGTGTAAATCTAACCCGCAGCTACGACGCAAGCGACGACACTCTCGGCACCCCGACTTGCAAACGTACTCTTGATCCTTCCACCATATTGCAAGTTGCGTAATCATCACAGCCTACGACACATCTAGGTATAACTTGCAACTCCTCGTCCCTTTTGCGATCCAACCCTCCCGAGCATTGCTTGTTTAGTGTTGCGAGACATTGCACGTGGCCCCGCATTGTGAGGTGTGTGTGTCGTGTTGAGTAAAGCATCCAAGTAAACACTCGTGTGGCAAGATAGCAAAAGCGAGGCTAACGCTAACATAGTGTGTGAAAAAGCCCCAAAAACACAAAAAGAGTGCGAGTAGCACCATACATCCTTACATCCGTACGCCCATACATACAAAAGTGTCCACGTGCCACCGAAGATACAAACGAGTGCAAGTGCCACCATATACAAAAGAGAAAAAGCTTTTAAGCAAAGAGAGATACGAGAAGAGAGGCCGCGTGTGAATCTTGTTGTCTCTTCCTTTGCAACCGAAGCTTTGGCTCTCCTTGTGTTAGTGTGACACCGAGCACTTATACATATACTTTTCCGCTCACTTTTGGTTGCACTAACCCCGCTTATCTCGTGTGTGTGTTCGACAACTTTTCCGTGTTTTCGTGATCACCATTTGGACACTTAATTTTTGGACCTCACCCACTTTTAACAATATACTCGATCTTGGATTTGTCTTTTGGCTTTCCACAACACTCGCCTAACACCATATTTGCTAGCTTTTGCGTGTGGTTTTGCGTGTGTTCCCGATACACTTGATCTTGCTTTCGGCTTGGTGGATTGCCTCAATACTATCTTACCTTGGTAAGAGTGCGAGGTAGTCTCCTTCTACTAACATACACAACATAGTTCTTGTCTTTCCGTCATGGATAGGAACGGAGATACCAATAGGGATGAAGAGATCCTCCGCAACACCGAGAGGTTGGCTACTCAACACAACCTATGGACGCAACGACAAGAGTTCAAGGAGCAACTCACCCTCTTCGAGACGCGCATCGATGAGCAATACGATGAGGTGGCTCACAACTTCTCCGCCGTGAACCAAGACTTGGCTCTTCTTCGTGAAGCTACGGACAACTTGAATGGCCAAATGGCGGCCAATGATGCCAACATGGAGCGGCGCATGGATAGCCTCGAGCGCGCCATCACCAACTTGGGTCGTCATCGTCGACACCGCTCTACTTCATCGTCCTCAAGCTCGCCACAAGATTACTATTCTCATGGTGGCCTTTCGTCCTCAAGCTCCTCTTCAAGGCATGAAGACCATCATCGACCTCATCGTCCACAAGCTCGTCATGAAGACTCCCGCTCCAACTCTAGGCGTGGAGAAATACATCGCCACGCTCGCCCACATGAGCGTCCTCCACAAGACCAAGTCCTCCAACAAGATCGTCACCAAGCGGATCGCCATGCCCACCATGGGCGTGATGGCCATCCCCAAGACCAAGATCCTCAAGATCAACCTCGGCGAGATCTCCGCCGCCACCCTCGCCATGACCAACGTGGACGAGGAGAACCACAACATGATCAAGATGAGAGACCCAACTTTGAGCATCGTCAACCACGACAAGATCTTCAACCACATCCTCACCGTGAACCAAGCGAAGCAAGTGTGCACCTCCAACGCCAACCCAATGCTATGGTTGGCCGTAGAAGACCTCCTATTCCTCCTCTAGCCGCAAGAGATGAAGGCGCCCCTCCTCGTAGAAGAACCTTGGAGGATGAAGAGAACATGTTCGGAAGACTCAAGTTCACCATGCCAAAGTTCAAGGGAGAAGAAGATGCCGAGGCCTACCTATCATGGGCACTCAAGGTTGACAAGATATTCCGCATCCACAACTACTCCGGTGCCAAGAAGGTGGCTATGGCGTCTCTTGAGTTTGAAGACTACGCCAACACTTGGTGGGAGCAAGTCCTCACCCTTCGAGAAGAGAAGGGTGAACCTCCTATTGACACTTGGGAAGACATGAAGAAAGAGATGCATGCTCGCTTTGTCCCCACGCACTACATGACCGACCTCTTCAACAAGCTCCAAAAGTTGAAGCAAGGCACGAAGACCGTTGAGGAGTTCTACAAGGAGATGGAGCTCACTATGATGCGAGCCAACATCCAAGAATCCGAGGAACAAACCATTGCTCGCTTCTTCAATGGCCTCACTTACCCCATCAAGAGGATCGTCGAGTTCCAACCCTACTCCAACATGGTTGAGTTGGTCCACCAAGCATCGAAGGCCGAGCGCCAAGTGATTGAGGACATCAAGTACTCCAAGGCCAAGACCTATTTCTCCTCCAAGCTCGCTACATCGACTCCTCCTACTACATCAACTCCTCATGCTACAAGTGCCAAGGCCGACGTGTCCTCTACACCATCCAAGAAACCGACTATCCAAAGTCGCATGAAGCAAACCGTCTCCTCCACCGCCTCCTCCAAGGCATCCACGGGACCCTCTAGTGTCACTTGCTTCAAGTGTGGCACCCAAGGTCACAAATCGTTCGAGTGCAAGAACACCAAGGTTATGATCACTATGGAGAATGGTGACATCGAGACACTTGATGAAGAAGAATACGAGGCCCTTGTGCAAGCCGTCGTGGAAAGTGAAGAAGCTTATGATCAAGAATGTGGAGAAGATCCTCTCTTATGTGAGCTTGACCCAAGTCCCTCACTTGTGGTCACAAGGGTGCTAACCACACAACCTCATGCTATGGAAGAACAACGGTGTAACATCTTCCAAACCCGTGCCGGAATTGGTGGCAAGTCGATCAAGGTCATCATAGATGGTGGAAGTTGCCATAACCTTGCAAGCACCGAGTTGTGTGAGAAGCTCAACCTCACTCTCCGCAAGCATCCTCACCCTTACCATATCCAATGGTTGAGCGACAAGGGCAACATCAAGATACAACATACCGTCACCGTCAACTTCAAGATCGGCCCTTATGAGGACACCATTGAGTGTGACGTGGTACCCATGACGGTGTGCCACATGTTGCTTGGCCGCCCTTGGCAATATGACAAGAAGGCTATACATGATGGACTCTCCAACACATACACCTTCAAGGTCAACGACAAGAAGTTCGAGTTGCGCCCGATGACTCCTAGCCAAATCATCGCGGATAATGCGAAGGCTTTAGCGAGGGCACAACTCCGCACCCACCATAGTGAGATGAGAGGAGAGGGAGCAACCCACCACAAAGATAGTGAGCGCCACAAGCCATGTATGAGTGAGTCCAAGAGTGTCCTTCTAGCCACCAAGAGTGAGTGGAGAGAGCTCCAAGAGAACCCATCCACCATATTGCATTATGTGCTCATGTGCAAGGGACCCTCGTCGGCGGCTAACGACTTAACCAACATTCCTCCGTCTTTGTTGTCTCTTTTGCAGGAATTTCAAGATGTCTTCCCCGACGAGCTCCCTCATGGACTACCACCACTCCGAGGCATAGAACACCGCATCGACCTCATACCCGGCGCTCCGCTCCCAAACCGTGCCGCCTACCGCACCAACCCCGAAGAAACAAAGGAGATACAACGCCAAATACAAGATCTCCTCGCCAAAGGGTACGTCCGCGAAAGCCTTAGCCCTTGTGCGGTTCCCGTGATCCTTGTGCCTAAACCGGATGAGACGCAACGGATGTGTGTGGATTGTCGCCCCATCAATGCCATTACCGTCTGTTACCGCCATCCCATTCCGCGTTTAGATGACATGCTTGATGAACTTAGTGGTGCCACGATTTTCTCTAAAGTCGATTTGCGTAGTGGTTACCATCAAATCCGCATGGCTATTGGTGATGAATGGAAAACGGCATTCAAGACCAAACTCGGTATCTATGAATGGCTCGTTATGCCTTTCGGTCTTTCCAATGCTCCATCTACTTTCATGCGCCTCATGAATCACATCTTGCGTCCTCTCATTGGCAAGAGCGTGGTTGTCTACTTCGATGATATTCTCATTTATAGCAAAAACCTCGAGGACCATGTGCAACATGTGAGAGAGGTCTTGTGCATCTTGCGTCATGAAAAGCTTTATGCTAACCTCCCTAAGTGCACCTTTGCTCAAAACAAATTGGTTTTCCTTGGCTTTGTGGTTTCCGCTAATGGGATTGAAGTTGATTCTTCCAAGGTAGAGGCCATCCACAATTGGCCTACTCCTACAAATGTTGGTCAAGTCCGAAGTTTTCATGGACTTGCCGGGTTTTACCGCCGCTTTGTGAAAGATTTTAGCACCATTGCTTGCCCTTTGAATGAGCTTACCAAGAAGAATGTTCCGTTTGTTTGGGGCAAGGCCCAACAAAATGCTTTTGATGAGTTGAAGAAACGCCTTACCGAAGCTCCCCTTCTTGTTCTTCCAAATTTTGCCAAAACTTTTGAGATTGAGTGTGATGCAAGTGGGCTTGGTATTGGTGGTGTTCTTATGCAAGAGGGCAAACCCGTGGCATACTATAGTGAGAAGTTAGATGGCGCACGCCTCAACTATCCTATATATGACAAGGAGCTCTACGCTTTGGTTCGTGTTCTTGAAGTTTGGCAACACTATCTTTGGCCAAAAGAGTTTATCATTCATTCCGACCATGAGTCCTTGAAATATTTGAAAAGCCAACACAACTTGAACAAACGACATGCAAAATGGGTCGAGTTCATTGAGTCCTTCCCATATGTGATCAAATACAAGAAGGGCAAGGACAATGTTGTGGCGGATGCTCTTTCCCGCAAAAACACCCTTTTGCTTACTCGTTTGGATGTTCATGTCTTGGGACTTGAAGAGATCAAAGAACTCTATCCTTCCGATTCTTTCTTTGCTCCCATATTTGAGAAGTGCTCCATTGAGCGAGGAGTGGATGATTTCTATTTGCATGATGGCTATTTGTTTAAAGCTAACAAGATTTGCATTCCCGAGTCTTCGCTTCGAAAATTGCTTTTGCAAGAGTCTCATGGAGGAGGTCTTATGGGTCACTTTGGCCGTGATAAGACACTTGCGATGCTCTCCACTCATTACTATTGGCCAAAGATGAAGCGAGATGTGGAACGCCTTCGCCGCCGGTGCACCATTTGCTTACAAGCTAAGTCTACCTCCAACCCTTACGGTCTTTACACTCCATTGCCTATTCCTTATGCACCATGGACCGATATTAGCATGGATTTCGTTCTAGGCTTGCCTCGCACTAAGCATGGTCATGATTCCATCTTTGTTGTAGTGGATAGATTCTCTAAGATGGCTCATTTCATACCTTGCCATAAGAGCGACGATGCTTCACACATTGCTTCATTGTTTTTCAGGAAAATTGTCCGCCTACATGGAGTACCGCAAAGCATTGTGTCGGATCGAGACGTCAAGTTCATGAGTTATCTTTGGAAGTCGCTCATGGCGAAGTTTGGAGTGAAGCTCTTGTTCTCATCATCATCGCACCCGCAAACGGATGGCCAAACGGAAGTGGTCAATCGAAGCCTCTCCACCCTCCTACGCATTCTCGTGAAGAAGAACTTGAAGTCATGGGAGGAGTGCCTTCCTCACGCCGAGTTCGCCTACAACCGCGCCAAGCACAAGACTACGTCAAGGAGCCCCTTCATGGTCGTCTATGGCTTCGAACCTTACACGGCACTTGACATACTTCCGCTTCCCCTCCACGAGCGCATCAACATGGACTTCGACAAGCACACCACCGCCGTCAAGAAACTACATGAAGAGAACATGTTCTTCGTCAAGCCAACCGCATCAACGCCAAGAAGAAGGCAAGAATATTCGAAGAAGGAGACCTCGTTTGGATCCACCTCCGGAAGGAACGGTTCCCTCATGAGCGCAACTCCAAGCTCAAGCCAAGAGGAGATGGTCCCTTCAAGGTCCTCAAACACATCAACAACAACGCTTACGTCATCGACATACCGACATCCAAGTACTTGGTGAGCAACACGTTCAACGTCTCGGACTTGTCACCCTATCATCGAGATGAGGAGGTGCAAGAGTCGAGGACGACTCTTTCCCAAGGGGGGGAGATGATGTAGCCCCGCTCACCGACGACGCTACACCAAGACCAACAAGTCCCCCAAGTGGACCAATGACGCGAGCCCGAGTCAAAGCGCTACATGATAAGGTGAACTCACTCCTCACTACCCTTGATCTTGATACCCCATTGGACGGACTGCTACCTCAGGCCGATATGCTTTGTGTTATCAGATATGAACCTCGAGAGAAGGACGTCGCAGTAGACCCGAAGATGGACAAGGAAGGAGGAGGAGAAGAGGGCCGCCGAAGGACGCCCCTCAGGGCCGGCACTGCCGGCCTCCAGGCACCGGCACTGCCGGCCTCAAGCCACCGGCACTGCCGGCCTGCTCACCCCGGCACTGCCGGCCTCCGGACACCAGCACTGCCGGTCCCTCCAGCTGAAGACGCTACCAGCGGCACTGCCGGCCTCGGGCCAGCGGCACTGCCGGCCCCACCGGCACTGCCGGCCAATCATCACCGGCACTGCCGGCCAAGCCCCTGTTGACTTCATCTCAACCGTTGATTTCGCATCTATGGACCAGGATAATTTATATACTGCCGATTTTACCCCTGTACGAATCTGGACCTATAAGTACCTCACCCCTTCCTCCAGATTAGGGTTAGACTTGTTTTGAACTCAAACCTACCTTTGAGCTTAGTCTCCCTTGGGTATCATCCCTCTGTAATCAAGGCACCTTGGTTGTTGACTTTGATCTTGTTGAGTGAGATTCTAGTACTAGTTACTCTCTCTCCCTCACCAAGCTCTTCCTCTCCAACCCCAATCTCTCTCCGGGAATTCTGCCGCGTGCCTCTTCCTCGGAGATTCTATTGGCGTGGTCCATCGAGCCACGGAGGTAAGCATCGGGTGTATCGGGTTGGTGTGCGTGTGTGAGTCTCGGAGTTCCTCGTGTTCGTCGTGTTCTTCGTGTTCTTCGCACTCTCCCAACTCTTCCCTTGGATTTCGGGGTCAAGCTGCGAGATTGGGCCACACACGGGGTCTTAGACCTCATCAGTGTGTCCCTGATACACTTGATCTTACTTTCGGCTTGGTGGATTGCCTCAATACTATCTTACCTTGGTAAGAGTGCGAGGTAGTCTCCTTCCACTAACATACACAACATAGTTCTTGTGATGAGGTCTAAGACCCCGTGTGTGGCCCGATCTCGCGGATTGACTTCGAAACCAAGAGGGGAGATGGGAAAATGCGAGGAACACGAAGAACACGATGAACACGAGGAACTCCGAGACTCACGCACACACACCAACCCGATACACCCGATAGTTATCCCCGTGGCTCGATGGACCACGCCAATAGAATCACCCGGAAGAGGCACGCGGCAGAATTCCCGGTGAGAGATTGGTGTTGGAGAAAAGGGGATTGGTGAGGGAGAGAGAGTAGCTTGTACTAGAATCTCACTCAACAATTTCCAAATCAACAACAAGGATGGCCTTGATTACAGAGGGATGATACCCAAGGGAGACTAAGCTCAAAGTTAGGTTTGAGTTCAAAACAAGTCTAAAGAGGTCTAGGGGTGTCCTGGGGGTATATATAGTCTTACAAGGCGTCATGGGCCGAAAAGGTACAAGTGAAGCGGTTCGGGCCGAAATAAGTGACTTAAGTTGTGCAGGCCGGTCAGGGGGCCGGTCGACCGGAGCTCTGTGACCGGGCAGGCCGGTTTCAGAACCGGGCCCTGTGGACCGGCGGCGCCCGGACGAGGCTCCAAGTCCCCTGGATGGCGCCCGGATGTCACGAGCGCAAATCCCGGTTTCTGACCGGGCGGCCCGGTCAGGAGGCCGGTCAGACCGGGCTGTGGACCGGGTGATCCGGTCAGGAGGCCGGTCTGACCGGGTTCTGGACCGGCCGTCCCTCTTCTCTTCCTTGCGCTCTTCGGGCGACTTCCTATCCAGCTCCATGTCCATCTTCGTGTCCATCTTCTTGTCCAGCTGCTCCTCTCCTCCCTTTGACCATGGCGTATCCTCCTCTTGGTGACCTTGATGCTCCTTGTACCTAATGACACATAACACGTCGGCATGAGGTAGCAATCCATCCAAAGGGGTACCAAGATCAAGGGTGGTGAGGAGCGAGTTCACCTCATCATGTAGCGCTTTGACTCGGGCTCGTGTCATCGGTCCACTTGGGGAACTTGTTGGTCTTGGTGTAGCGACGTCGGTGACCGGGGCTACATCATCTCCCCCCCTTGGGAAAGAGTCGTCCTCGACTCTTGCACCTCCTCATCTTCATGATAGGGTGACAAGTCCGTGACGTTGAACGTGTTGCTCACCAAGTACTTGGATGTTGGTATGTCGATGACGTAAGCGTTGTCGTTGATGCGTTTGAGGACCTTGAAGGGGCCATCACCTCTTGGCTTGAGCTTGGAATTGCGCTCATGAGGGAACCGGTCCTTCCGGAGGTGGATCCAAACGAGGTCTCCTTCTTCGAATATCCTTGCCTTCTTCTTGGCGTTGATGCGGTTGGCTTGACGAAGAACATGTTCTTGTATGGTTGCCCTTGTCTCTTCATGTAGTTTCTTGACGGCGGTGGTGCGCTTGTCGAAGTCCATGTTGATGCGCTCGTGGAGGGGAAGCGGAAGTATGTCGAGTGCCGTGTAAGGTTCGAAGCCATAGACGACCATGAAGGGGCTCCTTGACGTAGTCTTGTGCTTGGCGCGGTTGTAGGCGAACTCCGCGTGGGGAAGGCACTCCTCCCATGACTTCAAGTTCTTCTTCACGAGGACGCGTAGGAGGGTGGAGAGGCTTCGATTGACCACTTCCGTTTGGCCGTTCGTTTGCGGGTGCGATGATGATGAGAACAAGAGCTTGACTCCAAACTTCGCCATGAGTGACTTCCAAAGATAACTCATGAACTTGACGTCTCGATCCGACACAATGCTTTGCGGTACTCCATGTAGGCGGACGATTTCCCTGAAAAACAATGAAGCAATGTGTGAAGCATCGTCGCTCTTATGGCAAGGTATGAAATGAGCCATCTTAGAGAATCTATCCACTACAACAAATATGGAATCATGACCATGCTTAGTGCGAGGCAAGCCTAGAACGAAATCCATGCTAATATCGGTCCATGGTGCATAAGGAATAGGCAATGGCATGTAAAGACCATAAGGGTTGGAGGTAGACTTAGCTTGTAAGCATGTTGTGCACCGACGGCAAAGGCGCTCCACATCTCGCTTCATCTTTGGCCAATAGTAGTGGGTTGAGAGCATGGCATATGTCTTGTCACGGCCAAAGTGGCCCATAAGACCTCCTCCATGAGACTCTTGCAAAGCAATTTTCAAGCGAAGACTCGGGAATGCAAATCTTGTTAGCTTTAAACAAATAGCCATCATGCAAATAGAAATCATCCACTCCTCGCTCAACGGAGCACTTCTCAAAAATTGGAGCAAAGAAAGAATCGGAAGGATAGAGTTCTTTGATCTCTTCAAGTCCCAAAACATGAAAATCCAAACGAGTTAGCAAAAGGGTGTTTTTGCGGGAAAGAGCATCCGCCACAACATTGTCCTTGCCCTTCTTGTATTTGATCACATATGGGAAGGACTCAATGAACTCGACCCATTTTGCATGTCGTTTGTTCAAGTTGTGTTGGCTTTTCAAATATTTCAAGGACTCATGGTCGGAATGAATGATAAACTCTTTTGGCCAAAGATAGTGTTGCCAAACTTCAAGAACACGAACCAAAGCGTAGAGCTCCTTGTCATATATAGGATAGTTGAGGCGTGCGCCATCTAACTTCTCACTATAGTATGCCACGGGTTTGCCCTCTTGCATAAGAACACCACCAATACCAAGCCCACTTGCATCACACTCAATCTCAAAAGTTTTTGCAAAATTTTGAAGAACAAGAAGTGGAGCTTCGGTAAGGCGTTTCTTCAACTCATCAAAAGCATTTTGTTGGGCCTTGCCCCAAACAAACGGAACATTCTTCTTGGTAAGCTCATTCAAAGGGCAAGCAATGGTGCTAAAGTCTTTCACAAAGCGGCGGTAAAACCCGGCAAGTCCATGGAAGCTTCGGACTTGGCCAACATTTGTAGGGGTAGGCCAATTATGGATGGTCTCCACCTTGGAAGAATCAACTTCAATCCCATTTGCGGAAACCACGAAACCAAGAAAAACCAATTTGTTTTGAGCAAATGTGCACTTGGGGAGGTTAGCATAAAGCTTTTCATGGTGCAAGATGCACAAGACTTCTCTCACATGTTGCACATGGTCCTCGAGGTTTTTGCTATAAATAAGAATATCATCGAAGTAGACAACCACGCTCTTGCCAATGAGAGGACGCAAGATGTGATTCATGAGGCGCATGAAAGTTGATGGAGCATTGGAAAGACCGAAAGGCATAACGAGCCATTCATAGAGACCAAGTTTGGTCTTGAATGCTGTTTTCCATTCATCACCAATAGCCATGCGGATTTGATGGTAACCACTACGCAAATCGACTTTAGAGAAAATCGTGGCACCACTAAGTTCATCTAGCATGTCATCTAAACGCAGAATGGGATGGCGGTAACGGACGGTAATGGCATTGATGGGGCGACAATCCATACACATCCGTTGCGTCTCATCCGGTTTAGGCACAAGAATCACGGGAACCGCACAAGGGCTAAGGCTTTCTCGGACGTACCCTTTGGCGAGGAGATCTTGAATTTGGCGGTTGATCTCCTTGGTCTCTTCGGGGTTGGTGCGGTAGGCGGCACGGTTTGGGAGCGGAGCGCCGGGTATGAGGTCGATGCGGTGTTCTATGCCTCGGAGTGGTGGTAGTCCATGAGGGAGCTCGTCGGGGAAGACATCTTGGAATTCCTGCAAAAGAGACAACAAAGACGGAGGAATGTTGGTCAAGTCGTTAGTCGCCGACGAGGGTCCCTTGCATATGAGCACATAGTGCAATATGGTGGATGGGTTCTCTTGGAGCTCTCTCCACTCACTCTTGGTGGCTAGCAGGACACTCTTGGACTCACTCATGTATGGCTTGTGGCGCTCACTCTCTTTATGGTGGGTCGCTCCCTCTCCTCTCATCTCACTATGGTGGGTGCGGAGTTGTGCCCTCGCTAAAGCCTTCGCATTATCCGCGATGATTTGGCTAGGAGTCATCGGGCGCAACTCGAACTTCTTGTCGTTGACCTTGAAGGTGTATGTGTTGGAGAGTCCATCATGTATAGCCTTCTTGTCATATTGCCAAGGGCGGCCAAGCAACATGTGGCACACCGTCATGGGTACCACGTCACACTCGATGGTGTCCTCATAAGGGCCGATCTTGAAGTTGACGGTGACGGTATGTTGTATCTTGACGTTGCCCTTGTCACTCAACCATTGGATATGGTAAGGGTGAGGATGCTTGCGGAGAGTGAGGTGGAGCTTCTCACACAACTCGGTGCTCGCAAGGTTATGGCAACTTCCACCATCGATGATGACCTTGATCGATTTTCCACCAATTCCGGCACGGGTTTGGAAGATGTTGCACCGTTGTTCTTCCGTATCATGAGGTTGTGTGGTTAGCACCCTTGTGACCACAAGTGAGGGACTTGGGTCATGTTCACATAAGAGAGGATCTTCTCCACTTTCTTGCTCATAAGCTTCTTCACTTTCCACGGTGGCTTGCACAAGGGCTTCATATTCATCTTCATCAAGAGTCTCGATGTCACCATTCTCCATAGTGATCATGACCTTGGTGTTCTTGCACTCAAACGATTTGTGACCTTGGGTGCCACACTTGAAGCAAGTGACACTAGAGGGTCCCGTGGATGCCTTAGAGGAGGCGGTGGAGGAGACCGTTTGCTTCATGCGACTTTGGATAGTCGGTTTCTTGGAAGGTGTAGAGGAGGCGTCGGCCTTGGCACTTGTAGCATAAGGAGTTGATGAAGTAGGAGGAGTCGATGTAGCGAGCTTGGAGGAGAAATAGGACTTGGCCTTGGAGTACTTGATGTCCTCAATTACTTGGCGCTCGGCCTTCGATGCTTGGTGGACTAACTCAACCATGTTGGAGTAGGGTTGGAACTCGACAATCCTCTTGATTGGATAAGTAAGGCCATTGAAGAAGCGGGCAATGGTTTGTTCCTCGGACTCTTGGATGTTGGCTCGCATCATAGTGAGCTCCATCTCCTTGTAGAACTCCTCAACGGTCTTGGTGCCTTGCTTCAACTTTTGGAGCTTGTTGAAGAGGTCGGTCATGTAGTGCATTGGGACAAAGCGAGCATGCATCTCCTTCTTCATATCTTCCCAAGTGTCAATGGGAGGTTCACCCTTCTCTTCTCTAAGAGTGAGGACTTGCTCCCACCAAGTATTGGCGTAGTCTTCAAACTCGAGTGATGCCATGGCCACTTTCTTGGCACCGGAGTAGTTGTGGATGCGGAAGATCTTGTCCACCTTGAGTGCCCATGAGAGGTAAGCTTCGGCGTCGTCTTCACCTTTGAACTTGGGCATGTTGAACTTGAGCTTGCCATACATGTTCTCTTCATCCTCCAAGTTTCTTCTACGAGGAGGGGCGCCGTCATCTCTTGCGGCTAGAGGTGGAATAGGAGGTCTTCTACTGATGAGGACATCCCTACTTCACTACTACCTCCGTCATTGCAAGATGAAGATGAAGCTGTGAAGCTCAAGTCCAATGAAGTTAGGATTGGACCAATGACACGAGCTCATGCGAAGCTACTTAAACAACAGGTGAACTTGTTCCTAAACGATACTTTGATCGACGAGAACTTTATACTACCTAAGTCGTATTACTTGTGTATGATCAGGTATGAGGAGGAATCAAGCATCGCACGAGGAGGAGAGGAGCAGCTGGACAAGAAGCTGAACGTGAAGCTGGACATGGAGCCGGACGTGAAGACATCCCATGGACGCGCGAGGGAGGAGCGGGAGGCATGCGCGAGAGGAGGAGATCTTCAGGCCGGTCCCAGGTCCGGTCAGACCGGCCGTGGGACCGGGCCACCCGGTCACCAACCGGATTTTGAACCGGTGCCATCCGGGCCACATCCAGGGAACACGGACCCTTCGTCCGGTTTCCACCCGGTCACAGACCCGGTCTAGGACCGGACCACCCGGTCCCAGGCCCGGTCGACCATCCCTGCACCGGCCGAGTCCGAGTCTGTCTCGACCAGATCTATTCTGGGTCGGTTATTTTCGTACTTTTTCGACCTGAGGTCGTCCCGAACGCCTATATAAGCCCCTGGGACGCCCCCAAAGTTGCTTTAGACCACGTTTAAGATAAACCCTAGTTCTTAGTTGTTTGCTCTGCAAAACTATTGAATACTACTCTCCAATTCGCATCGATCTGGAGTTTTATACTACTGAAAGTTTGTGTGTAATCTGCTGTTCCATTGGGGATTAGAAGATTGCAATTTACCGCTTCGTGGTCGGCGGCTACGTGCGCAAGTGTGTGGAGTTGCGAATATCTTGCAGGGTTGAGAGCTGTTGCATTGGCATCAGGAATCAATCGAGAGACTTCGTCGGCGTCATACAAGTTATCCTCCTCATCATCATCGATTCCTTCCGCTGCTACCATCGTGTGTTCATCACCACCGTCGCTTACTGAGAAGATCGGGACACCCCTTATCATCTTGGTATCAGATTTCCAGTTTTCCTCGGTAAGCCATCCACAATCCACCCCATAGTCGAGTTGTGAGTGTTTTCCTATCCAGAAAAAGCCATAAAAAGTTAGGGTTAGGGTTTGCCATAGCCTTAGATTGCACTAATTTCGAGTTTTAGTTGCTTTTCGTAGTTGTTTTTGCGTATCTTGATCTTTCCTCTAGTAGAATTGTTAGGGTTTGTGTTTTCTCTATCATCTAGTTTATCATATTGTGTCAGTTTTTGTTACTCCGAGTCCACATAGCGTACAGTGTGCTTGTTCCCAACCATAGACACAGCCTATCGATATAAAGTGACTAGGAACTTCCCCAGAAGAGACTAGTTTTACCGCTCGACAGGCTGCTCGTTAGGGTTTTGGTGCTTTGCAATTTCTGTTGGCCGTGTTATCAAGGAGTTGTGTCAGAAAATCAAAAAAAAAACAACAAGAGAAAATTGAAAAGAAGCAAAAAAGAGCTACATAGCTGCGTGTGTTCTACAAATAGAAAATCCAAAACGAAAAGTGTTGTGCTAGTTGAATCAAGTGAAGGCCTAAGTTTGTTTTCCTGCACCCGTAGTTGAGCAATCTTGTGCCTGTCTCGTTGAGCTTTGCTAGCGTCTCTCTAGTGCATTGCAACTTTTCCCACATATAGTTGCATTGTCCCATTATATCGCCTTGTGTGAGTATCATTGGTCGTCTACGGTCAGCGCTAGAGCTTGTTATTGGTGCAAATAGGTAGCCCACCTACAGCCCCACATATATCCTGCTTTGTCGTGTGATTTGTTCTTATACCCTTGATATTCGCTTCGCTACATCCGTGCCCTAGTCCGTCAATCCAAGTTGGTAAGCAATACTAATTCACTTTGGAGCGGTAAGATTTACCTTTCTTATCAGTTTTGAGTGAGTTGTGAGAGTACCACCAAAATTTTTTTGTTTAGTGCACTAACCTACTAATCATGTCTTCTACCGAGAATGTTGATGTTATGCAGAAAAAGGACGCCGCTATACCAGTTACTTGGCGTGAATTTGAGGCACTTCGTGATCACATGCAACGTGAAATACGAGTTGCTAGTGATGTGTTGGACAAGGATATTCAGAGTGTTCACTTGAAGGTCGATGAGACTACTACAGCAGTTAACACCGTTCAAACGTCGGTGACGACTCTTCAAGCATCTATACAAGCTTTGACAACCGCCGTTGGTGAGATACGTACAATGGTGCAACAACAACCACCACCTGATGAAGATGGCAGTGTGCAAGGTGACAATGCTGAAGCTGCTAATGCTCAAGGGCGTGGTGTTGGTCGTGGTCTTGGACGTGGCATTGGAGATGCGTTCCGTGGTCGTGGTTTTGTCCCCGTCGGAGCCCAACGTGTTCCTCAACAACAAGACGATGGTTTGGGTAAGCCCAAGTTCTCAATTCCCAGATTTGAAGGAGGTACTGATGTTGAAGAATATCTTACATGGGAGCTGAAGATTGAGAGATTATGGCGTTTACATCCTGACTATACTGAAGATAGGAAGATCAAGCTTGCTTCCTCTGAATTTGATGGCTATGCATTGCGTTGGTGGGATGGACTTGTTCGTGCTCGTGAAGAAGATGGTGAGCTGCCTATTATCACATGGCGTGCTATGAAGGCGGCAATGAGAGCTCGTTTTGTGCCTACCAATTACTTGCGTTCCGTCTTTGACAAGTTGACCCAATTGAAACAAGGTGTGTTGACGGTTGATGCTTACTACATGGAGATGGAGATGCTTATGCAGCGTGCCCGTGTCCGTGAGTCTCTTGAGATG
The DNA here is from genome assembly GCF_019359855.2 of Lolium perenne. Taxonomy (NCBI): domain Eukaryota; kingdom Viridiplantae; phylum Streptophyta; class Magnoliopsida; order Poales; family Poaceae; genus Lolium; species Lolium perenne. The sequence continues at coordinate 135,466,409 of NC_067245.2, forward strand.
ACACTACAGCGATTTCTGAATGGTCTCCGATTTAACATCAAGGGCATTGTGCGTCATCACAGCTACGCTACTATGAATGAGCTACTACATCATGCAAGAGAAGCTGAGTCACAGTTGGCTGAAGAACTGCAAATGAAGGGCCGTGCTACAGGCGCTGGGCGCTACACACCCCGCGCGCCGCCCTCCATGGCGCCATCTTCGCGCCCTGCAGATGTTCCTACTTCGTCTAGCAAGCCGGTCTCTAGTGTCACCAACACAAAGAAGCCCGCTCCTGCAGCAAGTGGAACTAGTTCTAACATGTCGACAGCGCGCAACCGTGATATGGTTTGTCATACATGTGGTGGCAAGGGTCACTTCAAGAAGGATTGTCCTAATCGTAAAGTTATGATAATTAATGAGGACAATGAGTATGAAACTGGAGATGATGCTGATCCAAATGCTCCAGATGAGGATGATTATGACAGTGATGGGTTTGATGCTTTCCCTTCTGAAGCTCAAACTATTGTTGTCTCGCAGCGTGTTCTTAATGTACAGTCAAGTGCATCTACACAGCGCTGTAATTTGTTCCAAACAAAGGCACTAGTTGGTCCTGATAAAGCTTGCAAGGTCATTATTGATGGCGGGAGTTGTCGCAATCTAGCAAGCAAAGAGTTATGTGCCAAGCTGAAACTGAAATATCTACCGCACCCGCATCCATATTATATTCAGTGGTTGAGCAATAATGGTGAGATGAAGGTGAGCCACATGGTGCGAGTTGATTTTGAGATTGGACCGTATAAGGATTCCATTGATTTTGATGTGGTTCCTATGACGGTTTGTCACCTGCTGTTGGGCCGGCCATGGCTTTATGACCGTTTTGTGCAACACAATGGCCGCGCCAATACATATCACTTGGAGTTCAAGGGCAAGAAAATTAACTTACAGCCTATGTCACCACAGCAAATTGTCAATGAGTCTCATCAGAAGATTGAAGTAAACTTTGAGGATGCATCCATAGATAGGCAAGAGAATTGTAATGCCGTGAGTGATATAACGAAAAGTGAGAGAGTGAATTCCTTAGTCTCATTAGCCACCAAACAAGACATGAGAGAATTTTGTGAGGATCCTACAGCCATGCCTATTGTGCTCATGTACAAGGGTACGGTTTTGGTTTCTAACGACATGACCCCTCTTCCTCTTGGTGTTTCTAATGTTTTGCAGGAATTCAGCGACGTGTTTCCGGAAGAGGTACCCGCAGGACTTCCACCATTGCGAGGTATTGAGCATCAAATTGACTTGATTCCCGGAGCATCGCTGCCCAATAGGGCGCCATATAGGACGAATCCCGAAGAAACGAAGGAGATACAGAAGCAAGTACAAGCGCTACTCGACAAAGGTTATATCCGCATAAGCCTTAGTCCTTGTGCTGTTCCTGTTATTCTTGTTCCTAAGAAAGATGGTACATGGCGTATGTGCGTAGATTGTAGAGCGATAAACAACATTACTATTCGATATCGTCATCCTATTCCCCGTTTAGAGGATATGCTAGATGAATTGAGTGGTGCTGCTGTTTTCACTAAAATTGATTTGCGTAGTGGTTATCATCAAATTAGGATGAAAGAAGGGGATGAGTGGAAAACCGCCTTTAAAACAAAATTTGGTTTATATGAGTGGTTAGTAATGCCTTTTGGTTTAACTAATGCACCTAGCACTTTCATGAGACTGATGAACCATGTTTTGCGTGATTTTATTGGCAAGTTTGTGGTTGTGTATTTTGATGACATATTAATCTACAGCCGCAATGAATCTGATCATATTATACATATTCGACATGTTTTGCAAGTGTTGCGTGATAGTAAACTCTATGGTAATCTTGAGAAGTGCACATTTTGCAAAGATAAGGTCATATTTCTGGGTTATGTTGTCTCTAAGCAGGGAGTAGAAGTAGATGTGTCTAAAATTGAAGCTATTCAAAATTGGCCTACTCCCATGAATGTGAGTCAAGTTAGAAGTTTTCATGGTCTAGCTGGGTTTTATCGCCGTTTTGTGCCCAATTTTTCTACTATTGCTGCACCTTTGAATGAATTGACTAAAAAGGGTGTTGTCTTTGAGTGGGGCGTTGCCCAAGATCATGCTTTTGATGAACTGAAACGATTGTTAACTTCTGCACCGTTGCTTGCACTTCCTGATTTCAATAAGCAATTTGAGATTGAATGTGATGCTAGTGGTATTGGAATTGGTGGTGTGTTGATGCAAGAGGGTCGCCCAATTGCATATTTTTCTGAGAAACTTTCTGGTGCTAAGTTGAACTATCCAATATATGATAAAGAATTGTATGCTTTAATTAGAGTTCTTGAGGTTTGGCAACATTATTTGTGGCCAAAAGAATTTATCATACATTCTGATCATGAAGCTTTGAAATATCTGAAAGCCCAATCTACTTTGCATAGGCGTCTTGCTAAGTGGGTTGAGTTTATTGAGTCTTTTCCGTACATTATTAAGCATAAGAAGGGAAAAGATAATATTGTTGCTGATGCTCTATCTAGGAAATCTATGCTATTAACCCATCTTGATGTTAAAATTCCTGGATTATAGGTGTTATGTGATTTATATGCGACTGATCATGATTTTGCTGAACCATACCGCTTATGTGTTATTGGTAAAGCATGGGAAAAATATCACATACACGATGGGTTCTTGTTTAGAGCTAACAAACTATGTGTTCCAGAATCGTCTGTGCGTTTGCTCTTATTGCAGGAATCTCATGCTGGAGGTTTGATGGGTCACTTTGGGCGTGAGAAGACGCTACTCATGCTCGCTGATCACTTTTATTGGCCAAAGATGAGGCGGGACGTGGACAGGTATGTCAAGAGGTGCATTACTTGCAACAAGTCCAAGTCCAAGCTGAAGCCTCACGGTTTGTATACTCCTTTACCGGCACCTACTACACCTTGGGAAGATATTAGTATGGATTTTGTGTTGGGTTTGCCGCGTACTAAGAGAGGCCATGATTCTATATTTGTGGTAGTGGACAGATTTTCTAAAATGTCACACTTTATTGCCTGCCACAAAAGCGACGATGCGTCGCATATTGCTAACCTGTTTTTCAGGGAGATTGTTCGACTACATGGAGTCCCGAAGACTATTGTTTCTGATCGTGATGTGAAGTTCATGAGCTACTTCTGGAAGACACTTTGGGGGAAGCTGGGGACAAAACTATTGTTCAGTACTACTTGTCATCCCCAAACTGATGGTCAAACTGAGGTGGTGAATCGAACTTTGTCACAACTATTGAGATCCATGATCAAGAAGAACCTGAAGGAGTGGGAAGAGTGTTTGCCGCATGTGGAGTTTGCTTACAACAGGGCGGTACACTCTACTACAGAGCTGTGTCCTTTTGAGGTGGTGTATGGTTTCAAACCCATTACTCCACTTGACTTGTTGCCTTTGCCCATACATGAGAGAGTTAATATGGAGGCATCCAAGAGGGCAGATTTTGTGAAGAAAATACATGTGAAGACTAAAGAGTTGATAGAAAAGAAAGGCAAGAGCAATGCTGCAAGGATGAACAAGAAGCGCAAAGAGATGTTGTTCAAGCCTGGTGATATGGTCTGGGTACATTTTCGCAAGGATAGGTTCCCGAAGCTGCGGAAGTCTAAGTTGAAGCCTCGTGGTGCTGGTCCTTACAAAGTGCTTGCCAAGATCAATGATAATGCATACTCGATAGATCTTCCAGTTGATGAGTTTGGTGTCAGTAATTCTTTCAATGTTGCTGATTTGACACCATATGACGGAGAAGACCTTGGAGCGTCGAGGTCGACGCCTTTTGAAGGGGGGGGGGATGATGAGGACATCCCTACTTCACTACTACCTCCGTCATTGCAAGATGAAGATGAAGCTGTGAAGCTCAAGTCCAATGAAGTTAGGATTGGACCAATGACACGAGCTCGTGCGAAGCTACTTAAACAACAGGTGAACTTGTTCCTAAACGATACTTTGATCGACGAGAACTTTATACTACCTAAGTCGTATTACTTGTGTATGATCAGGTATGAGGAGGAATCAAGCATCGCACGAGGAGGAGAGGAGCAGCTGGACAAGAAGCTGAACGTGAAGCTGGACATGGAGCCGGACGTGAAGACATCCCATGGACGCGCGAGGGAGGAGCGGGAGGCATGCGCGAGAGGAGGAGATCTTCAGGCCGGTCCCAGGTCCGGTCAGACCGGCCGTGGGACCGGGCCACCCGGTCACCAACCGGATTTTGAACCGGTGCCATCCGAGCCACATCCAGGGAACACGGACCCTTCGTCCGGTTTCCACCCGGTCACAGACCCGGTCTAGGACCGGACCACCCGGTCCCAGGCCCGGTCGACCGGCCCCCAGACCGGCCGAGTCCGAATCTGTCTCGACCAGATCTATTCTGGGTCGGTTATTTTCGTACTTTTTCGACCTGAGGCCGTCCCGAACGCCTATATAAGCCCCTGGGACGCCCCCAAAGTTGCTTTAGACCACGTTTAAGATAAACCCTAGTTCTTAGTTGTTTGCTCTGCAAAACTATTGAATACTACTCTCCAATTCGCATCGATCTGGAGTTTTATACTACTGAAAGTTTGTGTGTAATCTGCTGTTCCATTGGGGATTAGAAGATTGCAATTTACCGCTTCATGGTCGGCGGCTACGTGCGCAAGTGTGTGGAGTTGCGAATATCTTGCAGGGTTGAGAGCTGTTGCATTGGCATCAGGAATCAATCGAGAGACTTCGTCGGCGTCATACAAGTTATCCTCCTCATCATCATCGATTCCTTCCGCTGCTACCATCGTGTGTTCATCACCACCATCGCTTACTGAGAAGATCGGGACACCCCTTATCATCTACGGCCAACCATAGCATTGGGTTGGCGGTGGAGTTGAACACTTGCTTCACTTGGTTCACGGTGAGGATGTTGTTGAAGATCTTGCCGCGGTTGAGGACGATGCTCAATGTTGGGTCTCGCATCTTGATCATGGTGTAGTTCTCCTCGTCCACGTTGATCATGGCGAGGGTGGCGACGGAGGTCTCGCCGAGGTGGATCTTGAGGATCTTGGTCTTGGGGATGGCCATCACGCCCATGGTGGGCATGGCGATCCGCTTGGTGACGATCTTGTTGAAGGTCTTGAGCTTGTGGAGGACGCTCATGTGGACGAGCATGGCGATGTATTTCTCCACGCCTAGAGTTGGAGCGGGAGTCTTCATGACGAGCATGTGAGCGATGAGGTCGATGATGGTCTTCATGCCTTGAAGAGGAGTAGAGGACGAAAGGCCACCATGAGAGTAATAGTCTTGTGGCGAGCTTGATGAAGAGGAAGTAGAGCGGTGTCGACGATGACGACCCAAGTTGGTGATGGCGCGCTCGAGGCTATCCATGCGCCGCTCCATGTTGGCATCATTAGCCGCCATTTGGCCATTCAAGTTGTCCGTAGCTTCACGAAGAAGAGCCAAGTCTTGGTTCACGGCGGAGAAGTTGTGAGCCACCTCATCGTATTGCTCATCGATGCGGGTCTCGAAGAGTGTGAGTTGCTCCTTGAACTCTTGTCGTTGCGTCCATAGGTTGTGTTGAGTTGCCAACCTCTCGGTGTTGCGGAGGATCTCTTCATCCCTATTGGTATCTCCGTTCCTATCCATGATGCAAAGACAAGAACTATGTTGTGTATGTTAGTGGAAGGAGACTACCTCGCACTCTTACCAAGGTAAGATAGTATTGAGGCAATCCACCAAACCGAAAGCAAGATCAAGTGTATCGGGAACACACGCAAAACCACACGCAAAAGCTAGCAAATATGGTGTTAGGCAAGTGTTGTGGAAAGCCAAAAGACAAATCCAAGATCGAGTATGTTGTTAAAAGTGGGTAAAGTCCAAAAATCCAAATGTCAATGTGAAGATCACTATAAACACGGAAAAAGTTGTGGAACACACACACGAGATAAGCGGGGTTAGTGCAACCAAAAGTGAGCGGAAAAGTGTATGTATAAGTGCTCGGTGTCACACTAACACAAGGAGAGCCAAAGCTTTGGTTGCAAAGGAAGAGACAACAAGATTCACACGTGGCCTCTCTTCTCCTATCTCTCTTTGCTTACAAGCTTTTTCTCTTTTGTATATGGCGGCACTTGCACTCGTTTGTATCTTTGGTGGCACGTGGACACTTTGTATGTATGGGCGTATGGATGTATGGATGTATGGTGCTACTCGCACTCTTTTTGTGATTTTGGGGCTATTTGACGCACTATGTTAGCGTTAGCCTCGCTTTTGCTATCTTGCCACACGAGTGTTTGCTTGGGTGCCTTACTCAACGCGACACACACACCTCACAATGCGGGGCCACGTGCAATGTCTCACAACACTAGACAAGCAATGCTCGATGGGATAGATCGCAAAAGGAAGAGGGGTTACAAGGTGAAAGCTGCAAGTTATACCTGCGATGATGGTGGTGGTGGTGGTGGTGGTGTAGATCACCGGAAGACGAGGTCGAAGGAGGGGGCGTTGCGGCGCCTGGTCGGAGGCCCGGTTGGACCGGCTGCTGGACCGGACCGGCCGGTTGGATGGCCGGTCGACCGGATTCTGGACCGGACCGGCCGGTCTGTAGCCCGGATGACCGGTGCTCAACCGGATCGCGCGATTTCTCTCTCTTGTTCTTCACGAAAACCAAGCCAAATCGACCAAATCGAAGGGAAACGATGGAATTGGAGGCTAAAAGTTGGGGAACTAGTAGATCAAGCACAACAACACCAGATCCACGGACCAAAACCACTCAAAACGCAACCAAATCACAGATCGGTCAAGAGGCACTTTGGGGCTATTTTTGGGGATTTTTTTGGAAAATTTTCTAGGGACGAAATCGAGTGGGTGGAAGGTCAAATCCGCGGTAACCAAGAGCTGCTGATACCATATGATGAGGTCTAAGACCCCGTGTGTGGCCCGATCTCGCGGATTGACTTCGAAACCAAGAGGGGAGATGGGAAAATGCGAGGAACACGAAGAACACGATGAACACGAGGAACTCCGAGACTCACGCACGCACACCAACCCGATACACCCGATACTTACCCCCGTGGCTCGATGGACCACGCCAATAGAATCACCCGGAAGAGGCACGCGGCAGAATTCCCGGTGAGAGATTGGTGTTGGAGAAAAGGGGATTGGTGAGGGAGAGAGAGTAGCTTGTACTAGAATCTCACTCAACAATTTCCAAATCAACAACAAGGATGGCCTTGATTACAGAGGGATGATACCCAAGGGAGACTAAGCTCAAAGTTAGGTTTGAGTTCAAAACAAGTCTAAAGAGGTCTAGGGGTGTCCTGGGGGTATATATAGTCTTACAAGGCGTCATGGGCCGAAAAGGTACAAGTGAAGCGGTTCGGGCCGAAATAAGTGACTTAAGTTGTGCAGGCCGGTCAGGGGGCCGGTCAGACCGGGCCTGTGACCGGGCAGGCCGGTTTCAGACCGGGCCTGTGACCGGGCGGCGACCGGACGAGGCTCCAAGTCCCCTGGATGGCCCCCGGATGTCACGAGCGCGAATCCCGGTTTCTGACCGGGCGGCCCGGTCAGGAGGCCGGTCAGACCGGGCTGTGGACCGGGTGATCCGGTCAGGAGGCCGGTCTGACCGGGTTCTGGACCGGCCGTCCCTCTTCTCTTCCTTGCGCTCTTCGGGCGACTTCCTGTCCAGCTCCATGTCCATCTTCGTGTCCATCTTCTTGTCCAGCTGCTCCTCTCCTCCCTTTGACCATGGCGTATCCTCCTCTTGGTGACCTTGATGCTCCTTGTACCTGATGACACATAACACGTCGGCATGAGGTAGCAATCCATCCAAAGGGGTACCAAGATCAAGGGTGGTGAGGAGCGAGTTCACCTCATCATGTAGCGCTTTGACTCGGGCTCGTGTCATCGGTCCACTTGGGGAACTTGTTGGTCTTGGTGTAGCGACGTCGGTGACCGGGGCTACATCATCTTGTCTTTCCATCATGGATAGGAACGGAGATACCACAAGGGATGAAGAGATCCTCCGCAACACCGAGAGGTTGGCTACTCAACACAACCTATGGACGCAACGACAAGAGTTCAAGGAGCAACTCACCCTCTTCGAGACGCGCATCGATGAGCAATACGATGAGGTGGCTCACAACTTCTCCGCCGTGAACCAAGACTTGGCTCTTCTTCGTGAAGCTACGGACAACTTGAATGGCCAAATGGCGGCCAATGATGCCAACATGGAGCGGCGCATGGATAGACTTGAGCGCGCCATCACCAACTTGGGTCGTCATCGTCGACACCGCTCTACTTCATCATCCTCAAGCTCGCCACAAGATTACTACTCTCATGGTGGCCTTTCGTCCTCAAGCTCGTCCTCAAGGCATGAAGACCATCATCGACCTCATCGCCCACAAGCTCGTCATGAAGACTCTCTGATGCGGGGTGACCTTCGGACACCTCCACCTCAAGACCGTCAAGTGCAACCCCGCCTATCGTAGATGCTACACCATGGCCAAGGTGTTCCCCAAGTGGACCGACAACCCGAACCGAAGCCATACACGACAAGGTGAACTCCTTCCTCTCGACACTCGACCTCGTCAATACATTGGATGGTATACTACCTCATGGATATGTGTTATGTGTCATTAGGTACGAAGGTCGACAAGGAAGGGAAGAGGAGTCCATCATGCTTAAGGGAGAAGAAGAGAAGAAGAAGGAAGGAAGAAGAAAGAAGAAGAGAAGAAGAAGAAAGAAGAAGAGAAGAGGAGGGAGTGGAGGCTGGAGCCTCCAGGGCCACCATGGCCGGAGCCTCCAGGCTACCAGGCCGGCCCCTACAAGGCCGGAGCCTCCAGGGAGCTCTGGCCGGAGCCTCCAGGCTCCCCTTGGCCGGCACCACTTCAGGAGGAGGCGGCCACGCGCGGGAAGGCCAGGCCGGTACTACCGGCCATGCATGGCCGGTACTACCGCCCAAACCTGGCCGGTACCTCCAGCCTTGGTACCGGTCCAGGTACCGCTCGTGCGCCCAACTATACTGGATGTTTCGACCAGATTTTGGTGTATTTCTGGTACCACGGCCGGTACCTCCGCCCGAGGTACCGCTCGTGCACTTTTCCCTCGAATCTGAACCATCCCTTCACATCTGGACGCTCCGAAATCATTCAGCTGTAATCCCTACTTTACCCCTGCCTGTAAGTGAGCCTATATGTGCTCCCGTACCTGCACTTTGCTAGGGTAGACAAGATTTGGCTTAGAATAGGATTTGAGCTATGTCTCCCTAGGGTATCATCCCTCTGTAATCAAGGCCACCCTTGTTGTTGATTGAGTTTGTGAGTGAGATTCTAGTGTGTGCACTCTCTCTCCCTCACCGATTCCGTCTCCAACACCGTATCTCTCACCTCGGAATTCTACCGCGGTCTCTTCCGTGGGTGATTCTATTCGGCGTGGTCCATCGAGCCACGAGGGTAAGCATCGGTTGTATCGGGTCGGTGTGCGTGCGTGTGTCCCCGTGTTCATCGTGTTCATCATGTTCGTCGTGTTCTTCGTGTTCTTCCTCTTTTCCCCTTTCGTTTCCGGGTCAATTCGCAAGATCGAGCCACAAACGGGGTCTTAGACCTCATCATATGGTATCAGCAGCCTTTGGTTTCCGCGAATTTGACCCCCCACCCACCCAATTTCGTCCCTAAAAATTTTCCCCAAAAATCCCCAAAAATAGCCCTAAATTGCCTTTTGACCGATCTGTGATTTGGTTGCGTTTTGAGTGGTTTTGGTCCATGGATTTGGTGTCTCTAGTGTTGATCTACTAATTCCCCCACTTTCTATCCACAAATTCCTTCGATTTTCGAGATTTGGGTCAATTGGATTTGGATTTGGGGAAGAACAGGAGAGAGAAAGTGGCCTCGCGTGAGCTCCCAGGGAAGAAGAAGCCACGAGCGGTACCTCTGGGTGGAGCCTCCACCCGTGCATGAGCGGTACCTCCAGTGGAGGCTCCACCCTTCACTACCGCCCTCCTCTCCCAAGGCCGGCCACACCACCACCATCTCCACCCCACCACCGCCGACCACCACCACACCTCTCCGCAGCCGGCAAGCACCGCCACCCCCCTTAGGCCTTGTTTACTTATCTGGTATTTTTGGGTTTGGAAGAGTAAAATACCGGCCCACGACCGAATCCCGAAAGTTACTGGACTGCCCGTTTACTTCTCTGGTTTTTTTGGGTAATATTCCGGCCCATCCCAGATCTTCCCGACCCGGTAACCTACACGCTCCGGTTTTCTGAGCCACGAGGTCGACCCCGTGTATTCTATCGTGGAAAGGGGAGACGTGCGACCGAGGCGGCGACCGGCGGCGGGGAAAGGCGACGGCGGCGGGGCAAATCAAGACGGCGCCGACGAGATCCTCCTCCGGCGACTGGTCCCCGGTGAGTCCTCGCGCCTCCTCCCTTTTTCCCCTCCTCCATAGGGTTTCTTGGTGCCGCCGCCTCCACGACGGAGCTCCCGGACGGAGGTTGCCTGGACGACGTGCGCGGCGGGAGGGAAGGGATAAACCGCGGCCGGTGCCGCGCCTAGCTATCTACTCACCGTCTGATTTGTGCTAGTCTGTAGCTCGATGCTGTTTACTTCTCACCGTCCCGCCAGATCAAATCTCAGTGACCCAACCGATCCGGCCACACCCAAGAGCAGCCGGTGCACCACCTTGCCTGCTAGCTATTCACCGTCTGTCTGTGCTAGTCTGTAGCTCCTGTCTGTAGTAGTATTCAGATAGGATAGGTTGGTTGGTTCGTTTGTTGCGGTTGAAAAATCAGTAGGCTAGAAAGCTAGTGTCTTAGCAATGAACGACAACTCTATTATATCCAATTCTGCATATGTAACAGTAATCTTGGTTAGCTAGGCATGCTGTGTCTGTTCAAGTGACCTGTGTTTTCCAGAAACTCTGAGAGCGACTGGTTTATATTTAAGCTATACTTGCTGGATACCATTTACTTTCTACCGTGGATAGCAATCTGCATACTGGTTTCCTGAATTTGAGTACCCAGTAAAGACTAAGGAGCATCTGTACATGATGGCGGTAGCATTGGATAAATTTTCAGTAGCATTTAACAGGATTTCATACTGCCTTCGTGTTCTTGCTGTTGGCCAATTGGTTTCCATTTTGAGTTTTAGTGCTATGCATATGTTGCAACTAGAACATTAAACCTGCTGTTTCTTTTCCCCAAAAAGAGCCTCAGCTTGTTGACCCAGCAGTTCATGTGACTGTTATGTGCAACTGATTAAGTAGCTTTTTCTTTTTTTGATAGATACCTGCACCTTGGCCTATTGTTGGATTGGATCAGCCACCTCCATCTTGGGAACTTGTGAGAACTCCTGTTTTTGGTATGAATCATATTTACTGCTTGTACTTGATGTGAAACCATGCAATCTAGCTTTTGTATTCTTATTGTCTGCCTTTAATTGCTATTATTTTAGTGCTATAATGAATACACAAAGGCTAGAGCTTATTAGGAAGAGGAGAGAGGAAGACGACGAGGAGTTCATGTTCTTACTTTTACCAATATTGCACTATCACAAAAGGAGTAGACGAGGGCAAGTAGAGAGAACACAGCGGCATAGCTCCGTCTTGTATGGCATGCAACGTGTTCAAGGAATCCTTGACGGACATGTTAAGAATTGCCGGGTAGCCTATAGGATGGAGCCACACATTTTCAGATCCTTAGCATCCTATCTTAGAAGAGAAAAATTATTGAAGGACAAAAGGATTAAGGTTGAAGAAAAACTTGCTATTTTCCTCTACATGTTGTCACACAATGCCTCTTTCGAAGACCTACAATTGGAGTTCCAACACAGCAACCGTACCTTCCACAAGTGCATAAGAGAGTTCTTCAACATCATCCCTGTCCTAAGTAGGCGATTTCTGAAGCCTCCCATTATTGACCATTTTACCTTCTTCTGCATATGCCCTGTTTTCTTCTTTTGATCCATAGTCAGTAGTTCCTTGTAATAATCCTGTAATAACATTATCTCGTTTAGTGGACATGGCATGGCCGCATGGGATTGGCTGGCGTAGTTGCAGTTATGGTCCAAATTGTACTAAATCTGCAAATGAATAACTTCACCATGCCTCTCTGAAACTAAATCTGTTCACTTCGTTTACCTGCAATACTGCTTGCACTTTATGTTCTAGGCAAAGCATATCTTCAATGCAACTTCTAATATGCTAATGTTGTATCCTAAATATATAATGCGGTATCCTAAATATATAATGTTGTATCCTGAATATACCACTTCATGCATGGCCTGAATAGCTTTATCTCTTGCTGATATCTTCACTGTCAGGTTGAATTGTTCAATATGTTCCTTTTATTATTGCTAGTTGATATTAACAAGTGATGTTGCGTCCATTTGTTTAAGTACATGGCTTATATATTTAGACAGTGATGGTGCCAGCCTAGAGTCAGGTGATATATCTAGCCATATATGAATCTGAACTCAAGTGTTGTATGCATTGAACTTGGTCTTTAAGGATGGGCTTAGTTAAATTATAAGGATGCTCCCTAGTTGTAGTCACTGTACATTTGAACTATCCAGTACTAAATTAGAATGGAGGCAACCTGTCGATACATGTAGTGATGGTTTTGTAGTATGTGTTATCACATTGCCAAATGTCAATATCACCACCTTTTTTTCTGACTGTATCATCCGTGTCATGGCAACACTATTGTCTTGTTGGTGGTTTACTTCTGCACAAGTGGTGGTTCAGGCTTCAGCTTCAGTATTTTGGTTTTACTAGTATCATGGGTTTGAGGTCTGATCCTTGGGCTACTGCATTTCCAAAAGAATTTTATCTACCCAATGCACTACAAGTTCCAGTGAAGCGTACAAGAATGATACTCCTAGAACTAACTAGCAATCGATGTAGTACAATACTAGTATAATTTGTTGGTTGTTATTGGAAGTTATTCTAGCTCTCAAGAATGATACTACTCTGTCTGTGTTTCCTGTGTTGATTTGCACACTCACTATAAGCTCTCTGTAGATTCAATGCATGCAAAAAATAGACGGTCTCTGCCTCCTGCTATGTCTGATCCAACTCGGGGAAAGGGTCAACCTGCTAGCTATAGCCGATCAACACCCTGTTGCTAGCCGTGGTTTATTTTATTTAGCTGCTTGCACTTTATTTGTAAGATAGTTGATACCACCAACCTTACTAGATGCTTAACTATGATGCCACCACCCTGTATTGTTCTAGTAGTTAGTGCTTGTGGCTGTCGATTCCTTTGCTCACTAGTTGCAGATACTATACATTTGAACTATCTGTAAGCGATGTATCAGTACTAAATTTTACCTCTGCATGTTTTTTTAGCTCGAGGTCCTCTGGCGGCGGTGGCGTGGTTTCCGACGTTCGGCGGGCGAGCGCGCCATGACTTCTAATGTACTGTCAAACTGCATGACATTGATTTTATGGCGGAGGTTGCTCATCTATTGGGTGGAGCATTTATTTATATGTGTGTGATTGTTCGGGAAGATTGCATAACATAATTGCATGACACCAAGTTTATGTTAAAGACAAAGTTTTTAATTTACTGATTGTACATTATCACGTCTTGGGATGCAAAGATTGAGTTTTTATCATCTGATCTCAATCCTCTTATATCCCCTCTCATCCCCAAAAAATAAAGTAACTAGAGGATGTGGGGGAGGGTGTGGGGAAATGAGGGGAAATGAGGGGAAAATTGGGGATTGGGTGAAAACCCCCCTTTCACCCAATCCCCTCTCATCCCCAAACCCCTAGGGGGTGAAAATACCATAGGAGTAAACAAGGCCTTAATCATCGGCAAGCACCGCCACCCCCTTTAATCACCGGCAAGCACCGCCACCCCCCTTCATCACCGGCAAACACCGCCAACCTCCCAAACCATCGGGAAACACCGCCGCGGCAAACCACCACCACCGCCGCCACCGCAAGCTCACCGATACTGCCATCGGCATACCACCGGCAAACACCGCCGCCGCCCCACCACCACCACCGCCGCCGCTAGCTCACCGATATCACCACCGGCATACCACCGCCATCGACGCCAAGCTACTTTGACCCGACTTTTCTCCTAACTTGTGTTTGCTTGTTCCGGTTTGAGTGCCTTGTTTGTGAAACTAACCCGCAGCTCCGAAGCAAGCGACGACATCCTCGGCACCCCGGACTTGCAAACGTACTCTTGACACCACCGCCATCATCGCAAGTTGTGTGTTCCGACACCGCCTAACATTTTCATCTAGGTATAACTTGCTCCCCACCTTGTAACCCCTCTTCTTTTGCGATCTATCCTATCGAGCATTGCTTATTGAGTGTTGCGAGACATTGCACGTGGCCCCGAATGTGAGGTGTGTGTGTAGTGTGGAGTCAAGCTTCTAAGCAAAACTCGTTTGGCAAGATAGCAAAAGCGAGCTAACGCTAACATAGAGCGTGAAAAAGAAAGAAAAGCACAAAAAGAGTGCAAGTGCCATCATACATACAAAAGTGTACAAAGTGCCACCATAGATACAAAAGAGTGCAAGTGCCACCATATACAAAAGAGAAAAAGCTTTTAAGCAAAAGAGAGAAAAGAGAAGAGAGGCCACGTGTGAATCTTGTTGTCTCTTCCTTTGCAACCGAAGCTTTGATCTCTTCTTGTGTTAGTGTGACACCGAGCACCCTCGCTTAAGGGCTTCTTACACTTTTCCGCTCATTCCTTGGTCGCACTAACCCCGTTCATCTCGTGTGTGCGTTCCATATCTTTTCCGTGTTTATAGTGATCTTCACATTGACATTTGGATTTTTGGACCTCACCCACTTTTAACAACATACTTGATTTCGGATTTCGTCTTTTGGCTTTCCACCATACTCACCTAACACCATATTTGCTAGCTTTTGTGTGTGTTTTTGCGTGAGTACCCGATACAATTGTTCTAACTCTCGGTTTTGTTGGATCACCCCGATCTTATCATACCACGGTAAAGATGCGAGGTAGTGTTCTTCCACTAACATACACCATATAGATCTTGTCGTGCTAACATGTATAGCGACGAAGAAGATACGGAGGAGTACACGGAGCACTTCGAGGAGGATACCTCTTCAAGCACCGCGGATGTGGAGGAACATGTGGAGCTCTACTCCGACCATAGCTCCCCAAGCATCACCGACATGTCCGACATCGAGGAGCTCGACAACGACCATAGCTCCCCAAACATCACCGACATCTCCGACATCGAGGAGCTCGACAACAACCATGGCTCCCCAAGCATCATCGACATGGACGACATGGTGGAGCGCCACCTTGAGAACGACTTCGACGAGCTCTACATCGACAATGGCTCACCAAGCATCGACGACATGGTGGAGCAATGCCACGCCTACGACATCGACACCATGGCGGAGCCTCACCTCGACTTCACCATGAACAACGCCGGTGCTCCCACATACCCCTACTTCGCCAATGGAGCTACATATGAAGATGGAGGACATCCACAATGGCACCATCATATGGGTCATCAAGAGCGTCCCCATCACGAGCGTCATCGACACACTTCTCCAAGCTCCACAAGGCGCCACCATGAGAGTGCTTATGCACAAGATCGTCGACATCAAGTACACCATATGGAGCATCAAGAGCGTCTTCAACATGATCGTCACCGACACTCTTCTCCAAGCTCCACAAGGCGCCGCAAGCAACATGCCAAGTCGCATGAGCCATCATCTAGGCATGGCAAGGACCGTCATCGCCTCACACCATCTCATGATAGTCGTCGACCACTCCCACCTCATGGTCTACATCGACATACGTCACCACATGGGCTTCTCCGCCACAAGCCACTTCATGATCGCCATCGACCAACATCCCCCAAGGATCTTCGACGACACTCATCAAGACATGGTGATGAAGCACGACGACGAGAGCCTCATATGGCCACTTCCACCTTGTGCGCCACCACCACAATGGCCCCTAGCTCATCACATGCCTACGGACTCCGATGCTACAAGTGCAAGCAACAAGGCCACCGCCCACGAGAATGTCCCAATCTCCTATGTGGGGTATGCAAGGCCAAGGGTCATGAGGCATGGCAATGCACAAAGCCAAGCGCCAAGACGCTCTACTTCGACGAGCTACAAGCCCAAGCCACCAAGAAGCCTACGGCGCCCACACTTCACGATGAAGACCTCCAAGGCCATCACAAGGATGATGTGGATCCGAGCCTAGCTCTCCACAACACTACGGCGCCACTGACGGAGGACGACTTGGGAGGCGATGGAGTTGAGATGGTTGAGCATGGGATTTTCCCTTCAACCAAGGAGGCGCATGGAGATGAGGAAGTCGAGCCTACTCCTATATGCTTGATTGATGAGTTGGTACCAATCCCATGTGAGAATGAGAGCCACTTAGCCCACTTGAGTGAGAGTGATAG
Source organism: Lolium perenne (assembly GCF_019359855.2). Lineage (NCBI taxonomy): Eukaryota > Viridiplantae > Streptophyta > Magnoliopsida > Poales > Poaceae > Lolium > Lolium perenne. The sequence continues at coordinate 135,482,820 of NC_067245.2, forward strand.
TGAGTTGAGTGACTTCCACCCCATATGTGAGTTTGAGTGCTTCCGTTTGGAGGACATGAGTGATACACAAAGTGAGTTGAGAGAGGTAGATGATAGGTCCATGGAGGACATCGCTTTTGCTAACACATTAACCTCTCCCTCGTTTGTGTCTTCTTATGTTGCACTAGGTTCCACGGAGGATGAGTTTCCGCTCATGGAGACGATGTACATGGTGCATGAAGATGATGATATCTCACCATGCTTGCTCCAAGATGGACACGTCGACCACATGGATCCTCCTACTACCACAACACCTACATCAAATGAGTCGGCCTTCAAAGGTAACACCATAGGTGTTGATGATGCCATGATCCCACTAGTGGACATGATGACTTATGAGTGCATGCATGTTCTCGATGATCCATTTGCTACTTCACATGCTACTTTCACTTTCCCTTGTGATGCTTTGCTTGATAACATTGTTGATCATGTGAAATTGATGGCTTGTGATACCATGACCATGCCATGCTATGAGAGCTTCACATTTTCCCCGCTTGCTTGTAATGATAATGATTATGATCATGCTTGTGTTGTGACACCCTTGATGAACACTTGCTCTTTACATAGGGTTGTCGACAACAATGATAACATGTTCCACATGCTTTGCCCCAAATGTTTACACCATTCCATGATCCTTGCATCTAAGATTGTGAACAATTGCTCTTTCTTATGCTTGGTATGCAAGAATGCTTATTTCATTGTCCATGAGATGGCCCCCATAGCCTTCTCTATTTTTGATGATCATGAGTTACCACATGCCATGAATGCACCTTCTTGCCATATGCACCATCGCCATGCATTTCATACTATCTTGATTGACACTAATGGTGATGTGCACAAGACATGGAACATCATGATGGATGATGTGTTCCTCTACCATGCACACACGCTTTTCGTTTTCTCTTTTGTGTGTATAGGTACCCGAATGACAACTTCCACCGCTACGGAGCATGAGCTCACGAAACGCGCAATTGAGAGCTACCCCAACACGGACGAGATACATGATCCAACCCATGGGATTCACGCCAAAGGGTATGTTCCCAAACGCCTTCGCCCTCGTGTGTTTCCGGCTTGTCTTGTCGAGTTTCCGGTTTGGTCCAATGCCTCGTCACCTCTTTTGCTTCTTTTGCAACATATCTTGACACATCTTGTTGGCACAATGGTTGTTGTATGTCTTGATGTTATCACCATACACTTCGAGAATCTCAAGGACCATGTCATACATGTGAGAGACACCTTATGCATCTTGTGCCACATGTCACTCATAAAGTTGCTCTTCTTTGGATTTCTCATTTCATCTATGGCAATTGAAATGGATTCTTTGACACGTGAGGATACTCATAACCGGCTCGCGCCAACCATGCTCTCCAAAGCTAAAAGATTCCATCTCTTTGCCATTGCACATAACAATTTTGCCCAAAATTTTGCCGCCGATACTTGCCTTTTGATTGTTCCATTTGTGTGGGACAATGCTACACATCACATTTTTGACACTTTACAAACCAAACTTTTACATGCACAAACTTTTGCCCCACCAAATTTTGGATACATCGACACTCTTTTGGTTCCCATTTTTGCCCAATGCCTCTTGGAGAAACGACTTGATGCTTCGTATTTGATTGAGAGCCTCTTGTTCGCCGATCACCAAATTGGCATCCATAAGCTTTCCATTCGCAAGTTGTTTTTCCCCAAGTTCTTCTTCGACCGCGACTTTGTCCATCCATTACTACAAGGGAGAACCGTCATGGCCTACATCATCGTTGAGGAGGAACAAGAGTCGAGGACGACTCTTCCCCAAGGGGGGGGAGATGATGCGGGGTGGCCTTCGGACACCTCCACCTCAAGACCGTCAAGTGCAACCCCGCCTATCGTAGATGCTACACCATGGCCAAGGTGTTCCCCAAGTGGACCGACAACCCGAACCGAAGCCATACACGACAAGGTGAACTCCTTCCTCTCGACACTCGACCTCCTCAATACATTGGATGGTATACTACCTCATGGATATGTGTTATGTGTCATTAGGTACGAAGGTCGACAAGGAAGGGAAGAGGAGTCCATCATGCTTAAGGGAGAAGAAGAGAAGAAGAAGGAAGGAAGAAGAAAGAAGAAGAGAAGAAGAAGAAAGAAGAAGAGAAGAGGAGGGAGTGGAGGCTGGAGCCTCCAGGGCCACCATGGCCGGAGCCTCCAGGCTGCCAGGCCGGCCTCCTACAAGGCCGGAGCCTCCAGGGAGCTCTGGCCGGAGCCTCCAGGCTCCCCTTGGCCGGCACCACTTCAGGAGGAGGCGGCCACGCGCGGGAAGGCCAGGCCGGTACTACCGGCCATGCATGGCCGGTACTACCGCCCAAACCTGGCCGGTACCTCCAGCCTTGGTACCGGTCCAGGTACCGCTCGTGCGCCCAACTATACTGGATGTTTCGACCAGATTTTGGTGTATTTCCGGTACCACGGCCGGTACCTCCGCCCGAGGTACCGCTCGTGCACTTTTCCCTCGAATCTGAACCATCCCTTCACATCTGGACGCTCCGAAATCATTCAGCTGTAATCCCTACTTTATCCCTGCCTGTAAGTGAGCCTATATGTGCTCCCGTACCTGCACTTTGCTAGGGTAGACAAGATTTGGCTTAGAATAGGATTTGAGCTATGTCTCCCTAGGGTATCATCCCTCTGTAATCAAGGCCACCCTTGTTGTTGATTGAGTTTGTGAGTGAGATTCTAGTGTGTGCACTCTCTCTCCCTCACCGATTCCGTCTCCAACACCGTATCTCTCACCTCGGAATTCTACCGCGGTCTCTTCCGTGGGTGATTCTATTCGGCGTGGTCCATCGAGCCACGAGGGTAAGCATCGGTTGTATCGGGTCGGTGTGCGTGCGTGTGTCCCCGTGTTCATCGTGTTCATCGCGTTCGTCGTGTTCTTCGTGTTCTTCCTCTTTTCCCCTTTCGTTTCCGGGTCAATTCGCAAGATCGGGCCACAAACGGGGTCTTAGACCTCATCACTCTCGCTCCAACTCTAGGCGCGGAGAAATCCATCGCCATGCTCGCCCACATGAGTGTCCTCCACAAGACCAAGTCCTTCAACAAGATCGTCACCAAGTGGATCGCCATGCCCACCATGGGCGTGACGGGCAACCCCAAGACCAAGGTCCTCAAGATCCACCTCGACGAGACCTCCGGCGCCACCCTCGCCATGACCAACGTGGACGAGGAGAGCCACACCATGATCAAGATGAGAGACCCAACCTTGAGCATCGTCAACACCCACGACAAGATCTTCAACCACATCCTCACCGTGAACCAAGTGAAGCAAGTGTGCACCTCCAACGCCAACCCAATGCTATGGTTGGCCGTAGAAGACCTCCTATTCCTCCTCTAGCCGCAAGAGATGAAGGCGCCCCTCCTCGTAGAAGAAATTTGGAGGATGAAGAAAACATGTTTGGAAGACTCAAGTTCACCATGCCGAAGTTCAAGGGTGAAGAAGATGCCGAGGCATATCTCTCATGGGCACTCAAGGTGGACAAGATATTCCGCATCCACAACTACTCCGGTGCCAAGAAAGTGGCTATGGCGTCTCTTGAGTTCGAGGATTATGCAAACACTTGGTGGGAGCAAGTACTCACTCTTAGGGAAGAAAAGGGTGACCCTCCTATTGACACTTGGGAAGAGATGAAGAAAGAGATGCATGCTCGCTTTGTCCCAACGCACTACATGACCGACCTCTTCAACAAGCTCCAAAAGTTGAAGCAAGGCACAAAGTGATGAGGTCTAAGACCCCGTGTGTGGCCCGATCTCGCGGATTGACTTCGAAACCAAGGGGAGAGATGGGAGAACGCGAGGAACACGAAGAACACGACGAACACGAGGAACTCCGAGACTCACGCACGCACACCAACCCGATACACCCGATGCTTACCTCCGTGGCTCGATGGACCACGCCAATAGAATCTCCGAGGAAGAGGCCGTGGCAGAATTCCCGGAGAGAGATTGGGGTTGGAGAGGAAGAGCTTGGTGAGGGAGAGAGAGTAACTTGTACTAGAATCTCACTCAACAAGATCAAAGTCAACAACCAAGGTGCCTTGATTACAGAGGGATGATACCCAAGGGAGACTAAGCTCAAAGGTAGGTTTGAGTTCAAAACAAGTCTAAAGAGGTGAAGGGGCGTCCTGAGGGCTTATATAGTCTTACAAGGCATCACGGGCCGAAAAGGTACAAGTGAAACAGATTCGGGCCGATTTGGTGACTTAAGTCGTGCAGGCCGGTCAGGAGGCCGGTCAGACCGGACCTGGGACCGGGCAGGCCGGTCCAGACCGGGCCCTGGACCGGGCGGCAACCGGACGGGGTTCCGGGGCCCCGGGATAGCGCCCGGATGGCACAAGTGGATAACCCGGTTTGGACCGGGTGACCCGGTCAGGAGGCCGGTCAGACCGGGTTCTGGACCGGCCGGCCATCTTCTCTTCATTGTGCTCTTCGGGCGACTTCCGGTCCAGCTCCATGTCCATCTTCACGTCCAGCTGCTCCTCTCCTCCCTTTGACCATGGTGTGTCCTCCTCTCCGTGATCTTGATGCTCCTTGTACCTAATGACACATAGCACGTTGGCATGAGGTAGTAATCCATCCAAAGGGGTACCGAGATCAAGGGTGGTAAGGAGCGAGTTCACCTCATCATGAAGAGCTTTAACTCGGGCTCGCGTCATTGGTCCACTTGGGGGACTTGTTGGTCTTGGTGTGGAAGTGACCGAAGGCCACCCCGCATCACAAAGACCGTTGAGGAGTTCTACAAGGAGATGGAGCTCACTATGATGCGAGCCAACATCCAAGAGTCCGAGGAACAAACCATTGCTCGCTTCTTCAATGGCCTCACTTACCCCATCAAGAGGATCGTCGAGTTCCAACCCTACTCCAACATGGTTGAGTTTGTCCACCAAGCATCGAAGGCCGAGCGCCAAGTGATTGAGGACATCAAGTACTCCAAGGCCAAGACCTATTTCTCCTCCAAGCTTGCTACATAGACTCCTCCTACTACATCAACTCCTCATGCTACAAGTGCCAAGGCCGACGCATCCTCTACACCATCCAAGAAACCGACTATCCAAAGTCGCATGAAGCAAACGGTCTCCTCCACCGCTTCCTCTAAGGCATCCACGGGACCCTCTAGTGTCACTTGCTTCAAGTGTGGCACCCAAGGTCACAAATCGTTTGAGTGCAAGAACACCAAGGTTATGATCACTATGGAGAATGGTGACATCGAGACGCTTGATGAGGATGAATATGAAGCCCTTGTGCAAGCCGCCGTGGAAAGTGAAGAAGCTTATGAGCAAGAAAGTGGAGAAGATCCTCTCTTATGTGAGCATGACCCAAGTCCCTCACTTGTGGTCACAAGGGTGCTAACAACACAACCTCATGCTATGGAAGAACAACGGTGTAACATCTTCCAAACCCGTGCCGGAATTGGTGGCAAGTCGATCAAGGTCATCATAGATGGTGGAAGTTGCCATAACCTTGCGAGCACCGAGTTGTATGAGAAACTCAACCTCACTCTCCGCAAGCATCCTCACCCTTACCATATCCAATGGTTGAGTGACAAGGGCAACGTCAAGATACAACATACCGTCACCATCACTTTCAAGATTGGACATTATGATGACACTATCGAGTGTGACGTGGTACCCATGACGGTGTGCCACATGTTGCTTGGCCGCCCTTGGCTATATGACAAGAAGGCTATACATGATGGACTCTCCAACACATACACCTTCAAGGTCAACGACAAGAAGTTCGAGTTGCGCCCGATGACTCCTAGCCAAATCATCGCGGATAATGCGAAGGCTTTAGCGAGGGCACAACTCCGCACCCACCATAGTGAGATGAGAGGAGAGGGAGCGACCCACCACAAAGAGAGTGAGCGCCACAAGCCATACATGAGTGAGTCCAAGAGTGTCCTTCTAGCCACCAAGAGTGAGTGGAGAGAGCTCCAAGAGAACCCATCCACCATATTGCACTATGATGCAGCCCGACCTTCGGTCTTCACCGCATCATGTGCTTCATCGCCAAGACGGCACGCTAAGGTGAATCTTCTCCTTTACGCGTGCCTCGAATCGCCTACTTGGGACGATATACTACTTCATACTCCGACATATCTTGATGATAGGAACTCGACGACAAGTACGGAGAGAAGAGAGGATGCCATGGAGACCCGAGGACGCAAGGCCGATGTCACGGAAGCATGGAAGAGAAGGAGAAAGAGGAGCTGGACGCTCCAGGCCGGAACTTCCGCCCCTGATGGCCGGAACTTCCGCCCAGGACCGGAACTTCGGCCTCGGAGGACCGGAACTTCCGCCCACCGGAACTTCCGCCCAACTTCCGCCCAAGTTCCGAAAGTCGGCGAAAACGCCCCTGGATGTTACTGCGGGACAATGGCGCAATTCCGGAACAAGGCCGGAACTTGGCCGGAACTTCCGCCCCGACCGGAACTTCCGCCCCTCCAGACCGGAACTTCCGCCCCTGACCGGAACTTCCGCCCATGTTGACCGGAACTTCCGCCCCATCGAACTTCAGCACGACAGCACTTTTCAGCGTGTAACTTACCCCTTCGCCCCACCTATAAATAGCCTTGTTGTCTCAGATCTGAGATTAGACTTGATGTGAAATTAAACCTGAGCTTAGCTCACCCTTGTGGGAACCCTACCTAGATCTATGATCTTGTACCCACCCGGGCTCCTTATCGACTTGTCAAGATCTCTTTGGTGACTTCTACCGTTTGTTTGATCTTTTGGTTGCACTTCTACCAATTTGGTCTTTTGCTTGCACTTCTATCAACCTTCCGGTCTTTTCACCCTTCTAGATCTTGCGAGCTTCGATTTGTCGATCTCTTTGCGGGACTTCTACCGGAAGGTCTTTTCTCGCAACCTCTATCGAGTAGGTGTATCGGGCCTACGAGGGAAAACCGGTTTGTGTGCGTGTGTGTGTTGTATCCCCACGATTCCCCCTCGCGTTCTTCATGTTCATCGCGTTCATCCACCTACCCCCACGAGATCCACCCAAATCCGTGAAGATCCGGCACATCCTTGGACTTAGTCCACATCATATGGTATCAGCAGCTCTTTGGTTGCCACGGATTTGACCCCCTCATACCCCAATGCCACCAATTTCGCCCAAAAATTTTCCAAAAATTTTCCCCAAAAAATAGCCCCAAATTGGCCTTGGATCGATCTCTCGATTTGTTGAGTTATTTGTGGTTTTGCTCCAATAGAAACTTGCCTTTGGTGTTGATCTGCAATTCCCCCACCTTCCCACAGCTTCTAGTGCCAAATTTTCCTCGAATTCGAAGGATTTCGGCCCAGATTTCCGCCCAAATCGACGAACAGCCCGCAGATCTGATTGCGACCGGAAGTTCCGCCCGGAAGGACCGGAAGTTCCGCCCCCGGACCGGAAGTTCCGCCCCTCAGGACCGGAAGTTCCGCCTGGCCGAAATTTTGACAGCAACCTTCGTTTTTCGTTTTGGTACTAACCCCCTTGTGTTTGGACTTCGGTTTGAGTGCCATTTCAGCTACCACAAAGCTTCCGCAACATCGACAACGACGACGGCACCCCGAGGATCCAAGCGGTTCATTTGACACCTCCACCATAGCAAGTTCAAGATCGTCGGCCACCATCATCAAGTGGTATAACTTGCTCCTAACTTGTAGCCCTAGCCTCTTTTGCGTACCTTTCCTATCGAGAGTGGCTTTCTAGTGTTGCGAAGCATTGCGCAAGCGTCCCAACCGTGAGGGTGTGCGTGTGTTGAGCAAAGCTTCGAAGCAAGCTCGTGTGAAAAGATAAGCAAAAGAGTGTGACATACTTACATAGATAGTAGTATCCTTACATAGTGAGAAAAAGAAAAAGAAAAATACAAAAAGAGAAAAAGAAAAAGTGTGTGAGTGACACCTATACACAAAAGAGTCCAAAGCTGTTAAGCAAAAGAGAGAAAAGAGAAGAGAGGCGTCTTGCGCAAATCTTGTTGCTTCTCAATTTTGCAACCAAGCCACGGTCTCTCTTGTGTTGGCGTGACACCGAGCTAGTAGTCTTCGTTAGGACCATTTTGTTCTTGCTCATTTTCCAAGTCGCGCTAACCCCATTTTGTCCCACGCGTGTGTTCCTCATTGTGTATGCCTTTTGTGATCACCGCCTTTGACTTGTGACTTTTGGATCTTACCCACTTTTGACAATAGACTTTTCGTTTGGTTCTTCCATTTGGCTTTCCACATCCATACCTAACACCATATAGAGTTTTTGTTTTTGTGTGTGTGCATACATATCGGTTGCCCTCCGCCTTGAAACACCTTTTCGATTTTGGTTTGCAAGTTTTGACCCTTTTGGTAGTTTTCCTTCCACCATATATACACCAATACTATAGACTAACATGGATAGTGAGGATGAACCTACGGAGGACGAAATGGAGTCTGATGAGGGTGATAGCTCCGCAAGCACCGCGGATATGGATGACCATGTCGAGCCCGACACCGACTATGGCTCCACATGCGTTGGCAACGTGACCGACATCGAGCATCTCTACACCGACCATGACTCGCCAAGCATGGACAACATGGTGGACCACCACTCCGAGCTCGACTACAACATGGACGACATGGTTGAGTACTACCTCGACCACGACTACGACCACGACGACATGGTTGAGCACTACCTCGACCACGACTACCACCACGACGACATGGTTGAGCACTACCTCGACTACGACTACGACACCATGATGGGGCACCGCACCGAGCACTACCTCGAGCATGACATCGACACCATGGTGGAATCTAGCTTCGACTCCACCTTGAACAAGACCGGTGCCTACAAGTTCCCCACCTTGGCAAATGGAACTACATATGAAGATAGCGGACCTCCAAGACGGCGCAACCATGAGAGTGCTTATGCACATGATCATCTACACCGAGCTCGTCCTAGGGAACATCAAGAGAGCCAACACCATGATCGCCATCGACACTCTCTTCCGAGCTCAAGAAGGCGCCACAAGCAAAGTGCCAAGCCTCATGAACCATCATCTAGGCATGCCGAGGATCGTCATCGACACAAGTCACCTCATGATCACCGTCGACCATCACCACCTCATGACCACCATCGACATGCATCACCACATGACCATCGCCGACACAAGTCACCTCATGATCATCGTCGACCATCACCATCTCATGACCACCATCGACATGCATCACCACATGACCATCGCCGACACAAGTCACCTCATGATCGTCGTCGACCATCACCACCTCATGACCACCATCGACATACATCACCACATGACCGTCACCGACACAAGTCACCTCATGTTCACCATCGACCAACACCTACCAAGGATCTTCGACGACACCCCCCAAGACATGGTGATGATGCAAGAAGACGAGATCCTCGACATGAAGCGGCCAAGGCTACAAAGAACAACAACATCAACCATATGGTGTCCACAAAGCCTAGCGCCACCACCAAAATGGCATCTCCAAGACCGCCTACACATGAGAAGATCTCCAATGGTGCGAGACAAGATACTACATCAATAAGGAAGATGGCGCCAAGTGCAAAGAAAGAGGAACCACATATCATGGTGCTTCCCCCTCCTACCGCCACCACCATAATGGCGCCTACAAGAAGCTCAAGCCCCAAGATGAAGACCATGGAGTCTACACTTCAAGATGAAGGACGATCTACCCATCCTTATGCCAACATGACAATGATTTGTCCACCAAGACCACGTAGCTCCCAATGCCTTCGTTGCACACAAGACGGTCATCATCTTTGGGAATGCCCCAATCTCCATTGTGATGTTTGCACATCCAACAAGCACATGACATGGGAGTGCAACACATCTCAAGCCCACAAGCTCTACTTCGCCCAATTGGATGCCCAATTCACCAACAAGACACTTCAAGATACAATTGTCTTCAAAGAATGGTGCAAGGAAATGGCCAAGAGGACGACTATGAAGTCCACACTTCACGATGAAGCACAAGAAGGCCACGTCAAGGGTGACGTTGATTCGAGCCTAGCTCTCAACAACACCATAGCGCCATCAAACGGTGTCAACATGGGAGGCGATGGAGTTGAGATGGTTGAGCATGGGATTCTCCCTTCAACCAAGGAGACGAATGGAGTTGAGAATGGTGAGCATGGGATGATCCCTTCACCAATGGAGGCGCATGGAGATGAGAAAATCGAGCCTACTCCAATATGCTTGAATAAGGAGATGGTACCAATCCCATGTGAGAATGAGAGCCACTTAGCCCACTTGAGTGAGAGTGATAGTGAGTTGAGTGACTCCCACCCCATATGTGAGTTTGAGTGCTTCCATTTGGAGAGCAAGAGTGACACACCACATGAGTTGAGTGAGGATGTTTTGATTTCTAACAACTTAACCTCTACTCCTCTTGTGTTGTCTTCCTCTTTGCTAGACTGCTCGGACATCGATGACGTCATTGCCATGGAGATGAGGAACTCCACTATATGTGAGATAAGCGACTCCACTATAGGTGAGATGAGCGACTCCACTATATGTGAGATGAGCAACTCCACTATATGTGAGATGAGTGAATCCACTATACATGAGCTTGCGTGCCTCCACCTTGAGGATATGAGTGATACACCGAGTGAGATGAGAGTGGTAGTTGATAGGTCATGTGACGCCATTTCAAATTCTAACAACTTACCCTCTACCTCTAGTGTGTTTCCTTATGTCTCATTAGGTCCCATGGATGACGAGTTCCCGATCATGGAGAAGATGTACATGGTGCATGAAGATGATGCTATCACACCATGCTTGATCGAAGATGAACATGGAGGCCACATGGAGCCTACCTCTTCCACAACACCTACCGCAAATGAGTCGGACTACAAAGGTACCTATATGGGTGTTGATGATGCCATGATCCCACTAGTGGACATGATGATTTGTGAGTTCATGCATGATGATGATGATGCAATTGCTATGTCATATGCTTCGTTCATTCCTCCATGTGATGCTTTGCTTGATAACATTGTTGATCATGTGGAATTACTTTCTTGTGACAATATGATCACGCCATGCGATGAATGTTTCAATATATCTTCCATTGCATGCAACTTGCCGAACAATTTTTCTTTCCCATGTGTTGCTTGCAATGACGAGAATGAGAATGCTAATACTTGTGTTGTGACAACCTTGCCGAACAATTGCTCTCTCCATAGGTTTGTCAACAACAATGATAACATGTTGAACATGGTGCTTGATGAGTGCTTGCATGAGTTGGATGATCCTATTTCCATGTCATATGCTTCTTTCACTTTCCCTTGTGATACTTGTGATACCACCATTGTTGATCATGTGGAAGTAGTTGCTTATGATAATATCACCATGCCATGCTATGAGAGTTTCGATTTCTATCCCATTGCTTGCAATATGTCGAACAATTGCTCTTTCCCATGTATTGCTTGCAATGAAAATGATGATGTTAATTCTTGTGTTGTGACAACCTTGATGACCAATTTCTCTTTCCCTAGGTTTGTCGACAACAATGATACAATGTTGAACATGTTTTGCTCTAAATGTTTGCAATACTCTCACATTAATGCAACCAAAATGTTGAACACTTGCTCTTTCCAATGCTTGGTTTGCAATAATGTTAATATGCTTGTAAATGAGATTGCCCCCATAGCTCTCTCAAATTTTGGAGACTTTGCATATATCCATGTTGAGCATGTTTCCATGTTTACTCCGCATATTCACCATATCTATTATGATGCTTTGCTTAACGCTAATGGTGATGTGCAAAAGAAATGGACCATCATGATGGATGATGTGTTCATATACCATGCACACACGTTCTTTGCTTTGCCTATTGTGTGTGTAGGTACAAGAATGCCAATGTCAACCTCGATTGAGCACGAGTTGACAAAGAGAGCTCTAGAGAGCATAATACAAGTGAATTCAAGATCGAACCCGGCTCTAATACCTTTCCCATGCTTTGCATTGAACATGTCGAACAATTTCTCTTTCTCTTGGTTCTTTTGCAAGCATGATGATGTGATTCTTACCGTTGGTGTTGCCTCAACCAAGTTGACCAAATCCTATTTCATTTGGTTTGTTGGCACACACGGTTGTGTACATGTTGTTTTGGTGAACGTTTTGGAAGATATGTTGTGTGTTGCACCAAATATGAGGACCAATTTCTCTTTCAAATGGTTTGTGTGCACACATGTTGATGATATTTTGGACACTCTTCCGTATGTGTTTTTGCCAAATTCTCCACTTGTTGCTTCAAGGATGTTGAACAATCTCTCTTTCCGATGCCTTGAGTGCAATAATGCACATGAGTTTATACATGAGATGGACATCATAGTCGTCTCACAATTTGGAGTTTTTGTGTTTCCACATTTGGAAGATGTTCATATGGAGTTCTTACACATTGACCTTGCACATGCATTATTCTTGATAAATTTGTGTTGTGCTAACGGTGTTGTGAACATGAATGGACATGTCGTTGATGATGTGCTCCGATATCACACACAAACATACTTTGCTTGGTCTTTGTTGTGTGAAGGTACACGTGACATATGGATGAGCGTCAACGAATGGGTTCAACCCCATACATCTACTACACAAGATCTCTCAATGAGAGCACACCGAAATCTTGCTAAGGTGACCTCCTTCTACTTGCGCTATCTTGCTAAACCCGTGGAGCATTGGCTATGCTTTGAGTGTTGCTTGGCTTTTCTTGTGCTATTGATAGGGCTCTTGACAAGTAAAGCGACATTCAAGGGTTGGTGTCATCTACCTCCTCTACACACTCATGAAGATTCATCGTCGAGGACGACTCTTTTTCAAGTGGGGGGAGATGATGCAGCCCGACCTTCGGTCTTCACCGCATCATGTGCTTCATCGCCAAGACGGCACGCTAAGGTGAATCTTCTCCTTTACGCGTGCCTCGAATCGCCTACTTGGGACGATATACTACTTCATACTCCGACATATCTTGATGATAGGAACTCGACGACAAGTACGGAGAGAAGAGAGGATGCCATGGAGACCCGAGGACGCAAGGCCGATGTCACGGAAGCATGGAAGAGAAGGAGAAAGAGGAGCTGGACGCTCCAGGCTGGAACTTCCGCCCCTGATGGCCGGAACTTCCGCCCAGGACCGGAACTTCCGCCTCGGAGGACCGGAACTTCCGCCCACCGGAACTTCCGCCCAACTTCCGCCCAAGTTCCGAAAGTCGGCGAAAACACCCCTGGATGTTACTGCGGGACAATGGCGCAATTCCGGAACAAGGCCGGAACTTGGCCGGAACTTCCGCCCCGACCGGAACTTCCGCCCCTCCAGACCGGAACTTCCGCCCCTGACCGGAACTTCCGCCCATGTTGACCGGAACTTCCGCCCCATCGAACTTCAGCACGACAGCACTTTTCAGCGTGTAACTTACCCCTTCGCCCCCACCTATAAATAGCCTTATTGTCTCAGATCTGAGATTAGACTTGATGTGAAATTAAACCTGAGCTTAGCTCACCCTTGTGGGAACCCTACCTAGATCTATGATCTTGTACCCACCCGGGCTCCTTATCGACTTGTCAAGATCTCTTTGGTGACTTCTACCGTTTGTTTGATCTTTTGGTTGCACTTCTACCAATTTGGTCTTTTGCTTGCACTTCTATCAACCTTCCGGTCTTTTCACCCTTCTAGATCTTGCGAGCTTCGATTTGTCGATCTCTTTGCGGGACTTCTACCGGAAGGTCTTTTCTCGCAACCTCTATCGAGTAGGTGTATCGGGCCTACGAGGGAAAACCGGTTTGTGTGCGTGTGTGTGTTGTATCCCCACGATTCCCCCTCGCGTTCTTCGTGTTCATCGCGTTCATCCACCTACCCCCACGAGATCCACCCAAATCCGTGAAGATCGGGCACATCCTTGGACTTAGTCCACATCACACTATGTGCTCATATGCAAGGGACCCTCGTCGGCGACTAACGACTTAACCAACATTCCTCCGTCTTTGTTGTCTCTTTTGCAGGAATTTCAAGACGTCTTCCCCGACGAGCTCCCTCATGGACTACCATCACTCCGAGGCATAGAACACCGCATCGACCTCATACCCGGCGCTCCGCTCCCAAACCGTGCCGCCTACCGCACCAACCCCGAAGACACAAAGGAGATACAACGCCAAATACACGATCTCCTCGCCAAAGGGTACGTCCGCGAAAGCCTTAGCCCTTGTGCGGTTCCCGTGATTCTTGTGCCTAAACCGGATGAGACGCAACGGATGTGTATGGATTGTCGCCCCATCAATGCCATTACCGTCCGTTACCGCCATCCCATTCCGCGTTTAGATGACATGCTTGACGAACTTAGTGGTGCCACGATTTTCTCTAAAGTCGATTTGCGTAGTGGTTACCATCAAATCCGCATGGCTATTGGTGATGAATGGAAAACGGCATTCAAGACCAAACTCGGTCTCTATGAATGGCTCGTTATGCCTTTCGGTCTTTCCAATGCTCCATCTACTTTCATGCGCCTCATGAATCACATCTTGCGTCCTCTCATTGGCAAGAGCGTGGTTGTCTACTTCGATGATATTCTTATTTATAGCAAAAACCTCGAGGACCATGTGCAACATGTGAGAGAGGTCTTGTGCATCTTGCGACATGAAAAGCTTTATGCTAACCTCCCTAAATGCACATTTGCTCAAAACAAATTGGTTTTCCTTGGCTTTGTGGTTTCCGCTAATGGGATTGAAGTTGATTCTTCCAAGGTAGAGGCCATCCACAATTGGCCTACTCCTACAAATGTTGGTCAAGTCCGAAGCTTCCATGGACTTGCCGGGTTTTACCGCCGCTTTGTGAAAGATTTTAGCACCATTGCTTGCCCTTTGAATGAGCTTACCAAGAAGAATGTTCCGTTTGTTTGGGGCAAGGCCCAACAAAATGCTTTTGATGAGTTGAAGAAACGCCTTACCGAAGCTCCCCTTCTTGTTCTTCCAAATTTTGCCAAAACTTTTGAGATTGAGTGTGATGCAAGTGGGCTTGGTATTGATGGTGTTCTTATGCAAGAGGGCAAACCCGTGGCATACTATAGTGAGAAGTTAGATGGCGCACGCCTCAACTATCCTATATATGACAAGGAGCTCTACGCTTTGGTTCGTGTTCTTGAAGTTTGGCAACACTATCTTTGGCCAAAAGAGTTTATCATTCATTCCGACCATGAGTCCTTGAAATATTTGAAAAGCCAACACAACTTGAACAAACGACATGCAAAATGGGTCGAGTTCATTGAGTCCTTTCCATATGTGATCAAATACTAGAAGGGCAAGGACAATGTTGTGGTGGATGCTCTTTCCCGCAAAAACACCCTTTTGCTAACTCGTTTGGATTTTCATGTTTTGGGACTTGAAGAGATCAAAGAACTCTATCCTTTCGATTCATTCTTTGCTCCAATTTTTGAGAAGTGCTCCGTTGAGCGAGGAGTGGATGATTTCTATTTGCATGATGGCTATTTGTTTAAAGCTAACAAGATTTGCATTCTCGAGTGTTCGCTTCGAAAATTGCTTTTGCAAGAGTCTCATGGAGGAGGTCTTCTGGGTCACTTTGGCCGTGATAAGACACTTGCGATGCTCTCTACTCATTACTATTGGCCAAAGATGAAGCGAGATGTGGAACGCCTTTGCCGCCGGTGCACCACTTGCTTACAAGCTAAGTCTACCTCCAACCCTTATGGTCTTTACACTCCATTGCCTATTCCTTATGCACCATGGACCGATATTAGCATGGATTTCGTTCTAGGCTTGCCTCGCACTAAGCATGGTCATGATTCCATCTTTGTGGTAGTGGATAGATTCTCTAAGATGGCTCATTTCATACCTTGCCATAAGAGCGACGATGCTTCACACATTGCTTCATTGTTTTTCAGGGAAATTGTCCGCCTACATGGAGTACCGCAAAGCATTGTGTCGGATCGAGACGTCAAGTTCATGAGTTATCTTTGGAAGTCGCTCATGGCGAAGTTTGGAGTCAAGCTCTTGTTCTCATCATCATCGCACCCGCAAACGGATGGCCAAACGGAAGTGGTCAATCAAAGCCTCTCCACCCACCTACGCATCCTCGTGAAGAAGAACTTGAAGTCATGGGAGGAGTGCCTTCCTCACGCCGAGTTCGCCTACAACCGCGCCAAGCACAAGACTACGTCAAGGAGCCCCTTCATGGTCGTCTATGGCTTCGAACCTTACACGGCACTCGACATACTTCCGCTTCCCCTCCACGAGCGCATCAACATGGACTTCGACAAGCGCACCGCCGCCGTCAAGAAACTACATGAAGAGACAAGGGCAACCATACAAGAACATGTTCTTCGTCAAGCCAACCGCATCAACGCCAAGAAGAAGGCAAGAATATTCGAAGAAGGAGACCTCGTTTGGATCCACCTCCGGAAGGAACGGTTCCCTCATGAGCGCAACTCCAAGCTCAAGCCAAGAGGAGATGGCCCCTTCAAGGTCCTCAAACGCATCAACAACAACGCTTACGTCATCGACATACCGACATCCAAGTACTTGGTGAGCAACACGTTCAACGTCTCGGACTTGTCACCCTATCATGGAGATGAGGAGGTGCAAGAGTCGAGGACGACTCTTTCCCAAGGGGGGGGGAGATGATGTAGCCCCGGTCACCGACGTCGCTACACCAAGACCAACAAGTCCCCCAAGTGGACCGATGACACGAGCCCGAGTCAAAGCTCTACATGATGAGGTGAACTCGCTCCTCACCACCCTTGATCTTGGTACCCCTTTGGATGGATTGCTACCTCATGCCGACGTGTTATGTGTCATTAGGTACAAGGAGCATCAAGATCACGAAGAGGAGGACACACCATGGTCAAGAGGAGGAGAGGAGCAGCCGGACGTGAAGATGGACATGGAGCTGGACCGGAAGTCGCCCGAAGAGCGCAAGGAAGAGAAGATGGCCAGCCGGTCCAGAACCCGGTCTGACCGGCCTCCTGACCGGGACACCCGGTCCAAACCGGGTTTTCCACCTGTGCCATCCGGGCGCTATCCCGGGGCCCCGGAACCCCGTCCGGTTGCCGCCCGGTCCAGGGTCCGGTCTGGACCGGCCTGCCCGGTCCCAGGTCCGGTCTGACCGGCCTCCTGACCGGCCTGCACGACTTAAGTCACCCAAATCGGCCCGAACCTGTTTGACTTGTACCTTTTCGGCCCATGACGCCTTGTAAGACTATATAAGCCCCCAGGACGCCCCTTCACCTCTTTAGACTTGTTTTGAACTCAAACCTACCTTTGAGCTTAGTCTCCCTTGGGTATCATCCCTCTGTAATCAAGGCACCTTGGTTGTTGACTTTGATCTTGTTGAGTGAGATTCTAGTACAAGTTACTCTCTCTCCCTCACCAAGCTCTTCCTCTCCAACCCCAATCTCTCTCCGGGAATTCTGCCACGGCCTCTTCCTCGGAGATTCTATTGGCGTGGTCCATGGAGCCATGGAGGTAAGCATCGGGTGTATCGGGTTGGTGTGCGTGCGTGAGTCTCGGAGTTCCTCGTGTTCGTCGTGTTCTTCGTGTTCCTCGCGTTCTCCCATCTCTCCCGTTGGTCTCGAAGTCAATCCGCGAGATCGGGCCACACACGGGGTCTTAGACCTCATCACGAGTCTTCGCTTCGAAAATTGCTTTTGCAAGAGTCACATGGAGGAGGTCTTATGGGTCACTTTGGACGTGACAAGACATATGCCATGCTCTCAACCCACTACTATTGGCCAAAGATGAAGCGAGATGTGGAGCGCCTTTGTCGTCGGTGCACAACATGCTTACAAGCTAAGTCCACTTCCAACCCTTATGGTCTTTACACTCCATTGCCTATTCCTTATGCACCATGGACCGATATTAGCATGGATTTCGTTCTAGGCTTGCCTCGCACTAAGCATGGTCATGATTCCATATTTGTCGTAGTGGAGAGATTCTCTAAGATGGCTCATTTCATACCTTGCCATAAGAGCGACGATGCTTCACACATTGCTTCATTGTTTTTCAGGGAAATTGTTCGCCTACATGGAGTACCGCAAAGCATTGTGTCGGATCGAGACGTCAAGTTCATGAGTTATCTTTGGAAGTCGCTCATGGCAAAGTTTGGAGTGAAGCTCCTATTCTCATCATCCTCGCACCCGCAAACGGATGGCCAAACGGAGGTGGTCAATCGAAGCCTCTCCACCCTCCTACGCATCCTCGTGAAGAAGAACTTGAAGTCATGGTGATGCGGGGTGGCCTTCGGTCACCTCCACACCAAGACCAACAAGTCCCCCAAGTGGACCGATGACACGAGCCCGAGTCAAGGCTCTACATGATGAGGTGAACTCGCTCCTCACCACCCTTGACCTTGGTACCCCTTTGGATGGATTGCTACCTCATGCCGACGTGCTATGTGTCATTAGGTACAAGGCGCATCAAGACCCCGGAGAGGAGGAGACGCCAAGGTCAAGGGAGGGAGAGAAGCATCTGGACATGGAGATGATCGTGAAGCCGAAGCCTACGTCACTCGAAGCGCTCCAAGGAAGAGACGGAAGCTGGCCGGTCACAGGCCCGGTCAGACCGGACCCACAACCGGACGCCCCGGTCACAGGCCCGGTCAAACGGGCGCAAACCGGCCCAGCTCCCTCGTACCGGACGACGACCGGACCAAGGACTGGATTCTTTGCAGATTCCCGGTTTGCGCCCGGTCGACCGGACCCATGACCGGACGGCCCGGTCACAGGCCCGGTCAGACCGGACCCATGACCGGACAGCCCGGTCAGACCGGACCCAAACCGGATCTGACGGGAATGACCCACCAAACTGCCTTAACTTATCCACTCGCGTACCTGTTCGCCCTTGCTGGCCATGTGTGACTATATAAGTAGCCTGGACCCCTCCTTAGCTCTTTAGACTTGTTTTGAACTCAAACCTACCTTTGAGCTTAGTCTCCCTTGGGTATCATCCCTCTGTAATCAAGGCACCTTGGTTGTTGACTTTGATCTTGTTGAGTGAGATTCTAGTACAAGTTACTCTCTCTCCCTCACCAAGCTCTTCCTCTCCAACCCCAATCTCTCTCCGGGAATTCTGCCACGGCCTCTTCCTCGGAGATTCTATTGGCGTGGTCCATCGAGCCACGGAGGTAAGCATCGGGTGTATCGGGTTGGTGTGCGTGCGTGAGTCTCGGAGTTCCTCGTGTTCGTCGTGTTCTTCGTGTTCCTCGCGTTCTCCCATCTCTCCCGTTGGTCTCGAAGTCAATCCGCGAGATCGGGCCACACACGGGGTCTTAGACCTCATCACGAGTCTTCGCTTCGAAAATTGCTTTTGCAAGAGTCACATGGAGGAGGTCTTATGGGTCACTTTGGACGTGACAAGACATATGCCATGCTCTCAACCCACTACTATTGGCCAAAGATGAAGCGAGATGTGGAGCGCCTTTGTCGTCGGTGCACAACATGCTTACAAGCTAAGTCCACTTCCAACCCTTATGGTCTTTACACTCCATTGCCTATTCCTTATGCACCATGGACCGATATTAGCATGGATTTCGTTCTAGGCTTGCCTCGCACTAAGCATGGTCATGATTCCATATTTGTCGTAGTGGAGAGATTCTCTAAGATGGCTCATTTCATACCTTGCCATAAGAGCGACGATGCTTCACACATTGCTTCATTGTTTTTCAGGGAAATTGTTCGCCTACATGGAGTACCGCAAAGCATTGTGTCGGATCGAGACGTCAAGTTCATGAGTTATCTTTGGAAGTCGCTCATGGCAAAGTTTGGAGTGAAGCTCCTATTCTCATCATCCTCGCACCCGCAAACGGACGGCCAAACGGAGGTGGTCAATCGAAGCCTCTCCACCCTCCTACGCATCCTCGTGAAGAAGAACTTGAAGTCATGGTGATGCGGGGTGGCCTTCGGTCACCTCCACACCAAGACCAACAAGTCCCCCAAGTGGACCGATGACACGAGCCCGAGTCAAGGCTCTACATGATGAGGTGAACTCGCTCCTCACCACCCTTGACCTTGGTACCCCTTTGGATGGATTGCTACCTCATGCCGACGTGCTATGTGTCATTAGGTACAAGGCGCATCAAGACCCCGGAGAGGAGGAGACGCCAAGGTCAAGGGAGGGAGAGAAGCATCTGGACATGGAGATGATCGTGAAGCCGAAGCCGACGTCGCTCGAAGCGCTCCAAGGAAGAGACGGAAGCTGGCCGGTCACAGGCCCGGTCAGACCGGACCCACAACCGGACGCCCGGTCCACATGCCGGTCAAACGGCGCAAACCGGCCCAGCTCCCTGCACGGACGACGACCGGACCAAGGACTGGATTCTTTGCAGATTCCCGGTTTGCGCCCGGTCGACCGGACCCATGACCGGACGGCCCGGTCACAGGCCCGGTCAGACCGGACCCATGACCGGACAGCCCGGTCAGACCGGACCCAAACCGGATCTGACGGGAATGACCCACCAAACTGCCTTAACTTATCCACTCGCGTACCTGTTCGCCCTTGCTGGCCATGTGTGACTATATAAGTAGCCTGGACCCCTCCTTAGCTCTTTAGACTTGTTTTGAACTCAAACCTACCTTTGAGCTTAGTCTCCCTTGGGTATCATCCCTCTGTAATCAAGGCACCTTGGTTGTTGACTTTGATCTTGTTGAGTGAGATTCTAGTACAAGTTACTCTCTCTCCCTCACCAAGCTCTTCCTCTCCAACCCCAATCTCTCTCCGGGAATTCTGCCACGGCCTCTTCCTCGGAGATTCTATTGGCGTGGTCCATCGAGCCACGGAGGTAAGCATCGGGTGTATCGGGTTGGTGTGCGTGCGTGAGTCTCGGAGTTCCTCGTGTTCATCGTGTTCTTCGTGTTCCTCGCGTTCTCCCATCTCTCCCCTTGGTTTCGAAGTCAATCCGCGAGATCGGGCCACACACGGGGTCTTAGACCTCATCATATGGTATCAGCAGCTCTTGATTACCGCGGATTTGACCCTCCACCCACCCGATTTCGTTCCTAGAAAATTTTCCAAAAAAAAAATCCCCAAAAATAGCCTCAATTTGCCTCTTGACCGATCTGTAATTTGGTTGCGTTTTGAGTGGTTTTGGTCCGTGGATCTGGTGTTGTTGTGCTTGATCTACTATTTCCCCAACTTTGAGCCTCCAATTCCATCGTTTCCCTTCATTTTGGTCGATTTGGTTTTGGTTTGGGGAAGAACAGGTGAGAGAAATCTCAAATTCGTGAAACCCGGTTTCGAACCCGGTCAACCGGGCCACAGACCGGACGAGCCAGCCCAGAACCCGGTCGACCGGGCGGCAACCGGACAGGCCGGTCCAGGATCCGGTCCAACCGGGCCCCAGACCGGGCGCATCTTCGCGCCCCCTTCGACCTCGTTTTCCGGCGATCTCCACCACCACCACCACCACCACCATCATCGCAGGTATAACTTGAAGCTTTCACCTTGTAACCCCTCTTCCTTTTGCGATCTATCCCATCGAGCATTGCTTGTCTAGTGTTGCGAGACATTGCACGTGGCCCCGCATTGTGAGGTGTGTGTGTCGCGTTGAGTAAGGCATCCAAGCAAACACTCGTGTGGCAAGATAGCAAAAGTGATGAGGTCTAAGACCCCGTGTGTGGCCCGATCTCGCGGATTGACTTCGAAACCAAGGGGAGAGATGGGAGAACGCGGGGAACACGAAGAACACGACGAACACGAGGAACTCCGAGACTCACGCACGCACACCAACCCGATACACCCGATGCTTACCTCCGTGGCTCGATGGACCACGCCAATAGAATCTCCGAGGAAGAGGCACGTGGCAGAATTCCCGGAGAGAGATTGGGGTTGGAGAGGAAGAGCTTGGTGAGGGAGAGAGTGTAACTTGTACTAGAATCTCACTCAACAAGATCAAAGTCAACAACCAAGGTGCCTTGATTACAGAGGGATGATACCCAAGGGAGACTAAGCTCAAAGGTAGGTTTGAGTTCAAAACAATTCTAAGGGGTAAAGGAGGGGTCCCAGCTACTTATATAGGCACACATGGCCAGCAAGGGCGAACAGGTACGCGAATGGATAAGTTAAGGCAGTTTGGTGGGGCATTCCCGTCAGATCCGGTTTGGGTCCGGTCTGACCGGGCCAGTGACCGGGCTGTCCGGTCATGGATCCGGTTGACCGGGCGCAAACCGGACTTCTGCGAGGAATCCGGTCCTGGGTCCGGTCGTCGTCCGGTACGAGGGGGCTGGTCCGGTTTGCGCCCGGTCGACCGGGCCTGTGACCGGGACGTCCGGTTGCGGGTCCGGTCTGACCGGGCCTGTGACCGGCCAGCCTCCGTCTCTTCCTTGGAGCGCTTCGAGCGACGTCGGCTTCGGCTTCAAGATCATCTCCATGTCCAATGGCTTCCCTTCCTCTCTTGACCTTGGCGTCTCCTCCTCTCCGGGGTCTTGGTGCGCCTTGTACCTAATGACACATAGCACGTCGTCATGAGGCAGCAATCCATCCAAAGGTGATGTAGCCCTACCCAAGGTTGATACTACATCAAGACCGACAAGCCCTCCTCGTGGTCCAATGACACGAGCTCGAGCCCAAGCTGATGCGGGGTGGCCTTCGGTCACTCCCACACCAAGACCAACAAGTCCCCCAAGTGGACCAATGATGCGAGGCCGAGTTAAAGCTCTTCATGATGAGGTGAACTCGCTCCTCACCACCCTTGATCTTGGTACCCCTTTGGATGGATTGCTACCTCATGCCGACGTGCTATGTGTCATTAGGTACAAGGAGCATCAAGATCACGGAGAGGAGGACACACCATGGTCAAAGGGAGGAGAGGAGCAGCTGGACGTGAAGATGGACATGGAGCTGGACCGGAAGTCGCCCGAAGAGCACAACGAAGAGAAGTTGGCCGGCCGGTCCAGAACCCGGTCTGACCGGCCTCCTGACCGGGCCACCCGGTCCAGAATCCGGTCTGACCGGCCTCCTGACCGGGCCACCCGGTCCAAACCGGATTTTGCGCTTGTGCCATCCGGGCGCTATCCCGGGGCCTCGGAACCTCGTCCGGTTGCCGCCCGGTCCCAGGCCCGGTCTGGACCGGCCTGCCCGGTCCCAGGCCCGGCCTGACCGGCCTCCTGACCGGCCTGCACGACTTAAGTCGCCAAATCGGCCCGAACTTGTTTCCTTTGTACCTTTTCGGCCCGTGACGCCTTGTAAGACTATATAAGCACCCCAGACGCCCCTTTACCTCTTTAGACTTGTTTTGAACTCAAACCTACCTTTGAGCTTAGTCTCCCTAGGGTTATCATCCCTCTGTAATCAAGGCACCTTGGTTGTTGATTTGGATCTTGTTGAGTGAGATTCTAGTACAAGCTACTCTCTCTCCCTCATCAAGCTCTTCTTCTCCAACCCCAATCTCTCTCCGGGAATTCCGCCTCGTGCCTCTTCCTCGGAGATTCTATTGGCGTGGTCCATCGAGCCACGGAGGTAAGCATCGGGTGTATCGGGTTGGTGTGCGTGCGTGAGTCTCGGAGTTCCTCGTGTTCGTCGTGTTCTTCGTGTTCCTCGCGTTTTCCCATCTTCCCCCTTGGTTTCGAAGTCAATCCGCGAGATCGGGCCACACACGGGGTCTTAGACCTCATCATATGGTATCAGCAGCTCTTGGTTACCGCGGATTTGACCTCCCACCCGATTTCGTCCCTAGAAAATTTTCCAAAAAATCCCCAAAAATAGCCCCAATTTGCCTCTTGACCGATCTGTGATTTGGTTGCGTTTTGAGTGGTTTTGGTCCGTGGATCTGGTGTTGTTGTGCTTGATCTACTATTTCCCCAACTTTGAGCCTCCGATTCCATCGTTTCCCTTCGATTTGGTCGATTTGGTTTTGGTTTGGGGAAGAACAGGAGAGAGAAATCACGCCGTCCGGTTGAGCAGCCGGTCAACCGGGCTACAGACCGGCCGGGCCAGCCCAGAACCCGGTCGACCGGCCGTGCAACCGGCCAGGCCGGTCCAGGAGCCGGTCCAACTGGGCCCCAGACCGGGCGCAGCAACGCCCCCTCCTTCGACCTCGTTTTCCGGCGATCTCCACCACCACCATCACCACCACCACCACCATCATCGCAGGTATAACTTGCAGCTTTCACCTTGTAACCCCTCTTCCTTTTGCGATCTATCCCATCGAGCATTGCTTGTCTAGTGTTGCGAGACATTGCACGTGGCCCCGCATTGTGAGGTGTGTGTGTCGCGTTGAGTAAGGCACCCAAGCAAACACTCGTGTGGCAAGATAGCAAAAGCGAGGCTAACGCTAACATAGTGCGTGAAAAAGCCCCAAAAACACAAAAAGAGTGCGAGTAGCACCATACATCCATACATCCATACATCCATACGCCCATACATACAAAGTGTCCAAGTGCCACCAAAGATGCAAACGAGTGCAAGTGCCACCATATACAAAAGAGAAAAAGCTTTTAAGCACAAGAGAGCGAAGAGAAGAGAGGCCGCGTGTGAATTGTCTCTTCCTTTGCAACCGAAGCTTTGGCTCTCCTTGTGTTAGTGTGACACCGAGCACTTATACATACAGTTTTCCGCTCACTTTTGGTTGCACTAACCCCGCTTATCTCGTGTGTGTGTTCCACAACTTTTTCCGTGTTTATAGTGATCTTCACATTGACATTTGGATTTTTGGTCCTCACCCACTTTTAACAACATACTCGATCTTGGATTTGTCTTTTGGCTTTCCACAACACTCGCCTAACACCATATTTGCTAGCTTTTGCGTGTGGTTTTGCGTGTGTTCCCGATACACTTGATCTTGCTTTCGGCTTGGTGGATTGCCTCAATACTATCTTACCTTGGTAAGAGTGCGAGGTAGTCTCCTTCCACTAACATACACAACATAGTTCTTCTCTTTCCATCATGGATAGGAACGGAGATACCAATAGGGATGAAGAGATCCTCCGCAACACCGAGAGGTTGGCAACTCAACACAACCTATGCACGCAACGACAAGAGTTCAAGGAGCAACTCTCCCTCTTCGAGACCCGCATCGATGAGCAATACGATGAGGTGGCTCACAACTTCTCCGCCGTGAACCAAGACTTGGCTCTTCTTCGTGAAGCTACGGACAGCTTGAATGGCCAAATGGCGGCCAATGATGCTAACATGGAGCGGCGCATGGATAGCCTCGAGCGCGCCATCACCAACTTGGGTCGTCATCGTCGACACCGCTCTACTTCCTCTTCATCAAGCTCGCCACAAGACTATTACTCTCATGGTGGCCTTTCGTCCTCAAGCTCCTCTTCAAGGCACGAAGACCATCATCGACCTCATCGCCCACAAGCTCGTCATGAAGACTCTGATGAGGTCTAAGACCCCGTGTGTGGCCCGATCTCGCGGATTGACTTCGAAACCAAGTGGGAAGATGGGAAAACGCGAGGAACACGAAGAACACGACGAACACGAGGAACTCCGAGACTCACGCACGCACACCAACCCGATACACCCGATACTTACCCCCGTGGCTCGATGGACCACGCCAATAGAATCACCCGGAAGAGGCACGCGGCAGAATTCCCGGTGAGAGATTGGTGTTGGAGAAAAGAGATTGGTGAGGGAGAGAGAGTAGCTTGTACTAGAATCTCACTCAACAATATCCAAATCAACAACAAGGATGGCCTTGATTACAGAGGGATGATACCCAAGGGAGACTAAGCTCAAAGGTAGGTTTGAGTTCAAAACAAGTCTAAAGAGCTAATGAGGGGTTCCAGCTACTTATATAGTCATACATGGCCAAGAAGGGCGACAGTACGCGAATGGATAAGTTAAGGTAGTTTGGTGGGGCATTCTCGTCAGATCCGGTTTGGGGGCCGGTCTGACCGGGCCTGGGCCGGCTGTCCGGTTTGGGGCGATCGGCCGGGCCTGTGACTGGAGCCGTCCGGTCATGGGTCCCGGTCGACCGGGCGCAAACCGAAACTGCTGAAGTTTCCGGTCTGGGTCCGGTCGTCGTCCGGTCTGAGGGAGCTGGCCCGGTTTGCGCCGTCGGCCGATCGGGCCTATGACCGGGAGTCCGGTTGTAGGTCCGGTCTGACCGGGTCCTGGACCGGCCAGCGTCCGTCTCTTCCTTGGAGCGCTTCGTGCGACGTCGGCTTCGGCTTCATGATCATCTCCATGTCCAGTTGCTTCTCTCCTTCCCTTGACCTTGTCGTCTCCTCCTCTCCGTGGTCTTGACGCGCCTTGTACCTAATGACACATAGCACGTCGGCATGAGGTAGCAATCCATCCAAAGGGGTACCAAGATCAAGGGTGGTGAGGAGCGAGTTCACCTCATCATGAAGAGCTTTGACTCGGGCTCGTGTCATCGGTCCACTTGGGGGACTTGTTGGCCTTGGTGTAGCGACGTCGGTGACCGGGGCTACATCATCTCCCCCCCCTTGGGAAAGAGTCGTCCTCGACTCTTGCACCTCCTCATCTCCATGATAGGGTGACAAGTCCGAGACGTTGAACGTGTTGCTCACCAAGTACTTGGATGTTGGTATGTCGATGACGTAAGCGTTGTCGTTGATGCGCTTGAGGACCTTGAAGGGGCCATCTCCTCTTGGCTTGAGCTTGGAGTTGCGCTCATGGGGAAACCGGTCCTTCCGGAGGTGGATCCAAACGAGGTCTCCTTCTTCGAATATCCTTGCCTTCTTCTTGGCGTTGATGTGGTTGGCTTGACGAAGAACATGTGCTTGTATGGTTGCCCTTGTCTCTTCATGTAGTTTCTTGACGGCGGCGGCGCGCTTGTCGAAGTCCATGTTGATGCGCTCGTGGAGGGGAAGCGGAAGTATGTCGAGTGCCGTGTAAGGTTCGAAGCCGTAGACGACCATGAAGGGGCTCCTTGATGTAGTCTTGTGCTTGGCGCGGTTGTAGGCGAACTCGGCGTGAGGAAGGCACTCCTCCCATGACCTCAAGTTTTTCTTCACGAGGACCCGTAGGAGGGTGGAGAGGCTTCGATTGACCACTTCCATTTGGCCGTCCGTTTGCGGGTGCGATGATGATGAGAACAAGAGCTTGACTCCAAACTTCGCCATGATCGACTTCCAAAGATAGCTCATGAACTTGACGTCTCGATCCGACACAATGCTTTGCGGTACTCCATGTAGGCGAACGATTTCCCTGAAAAACAATGAAGCAATGTGTGAAGCATCGTCGCTCTTATGGCAAGGTATGAAATGAGCCATCTTAGAGAATCTATCCACTACAACAAATATGGAATCATGACCATGCTTAGTGCGAGGCAAGCCTAGAACGAAATCCATGCTAATATCTATCCATGGTGCAAAAGGAATAGGCAATGGCATGTAGAGACCATAAGGGTTGGAGGTAGACTTAGCTTGTAAGCATGTTGTGCACCGACGGCAAAGGCGCTCCACATCTCGCTTCATCTTTGGCCAATAGTAGTGGGTTGAGAGCATGGCATATGTCTTGTCACGGCCAAAGTGGCCCATAAGACCTCCTCCATGAGACTCTTGCAAAAGCAATTTTCGAAGCGAAGACGCGGGAATGCAAATCTTGTTGGCTTTGAACAAATAGCCATCATGCAAATAGAAATCATCCACTCCTCGCTCAACGGAGCACTTCTCAAAAATGGGAGCAAAGAAAGAATCGGAAGGATAGAGTTCTTTGATCTCTTCAAGTCCCAAAACATGAAAATCCAAACGAGTTAGCAAAAGGGTGT
This sequence comes from Lolium perenne, assembly GCF_019359855.2. Classification (NCBI taxonomy): domain Eukaryota; kingdom Viridiplantae; phylum Streptophyta; class Magnoliopsida; order Poales; family Poaceae; genus Lolium; species Lolium perenne. The sequence continues at coordinate 135,510,571 of NC_067245.2, forward strand.
TTTTGCGGGAAAGAGCATCCGCCACAACATTGTCCTTGCCCTTCTTGTATTTTATCACATATGGGAAGGACTCAATGAACTCGACCCATTTTGCATGTCGTTTGTTCAAGTTGTGTTGGCTTTTCAAATACTTCAAGGACTCATGATCGGAATGAATGATAAACTCTTTTGGCCAAAGATAGTGTTGCCAAACTTCAAGAACACGAACCAAAGCTGATGAGGTCTAAGACCCCGTGTGTGGCCCGATCTTGCGGTTGACCCGAAATCCAAAGGAGGGAGAGAGGGAGAACGCGAAGAACACGATGAACACGAAGAACACGATGAACTCACGCACGCACACCAACCCGATACAATCGATACTTACCCCGTGGCTCGATGGACCACGCCAATAGAATCAACCCGGAAGAGACACGCGGTAGAATTCCGAGCGGAGAGATTGGTGAGGGAGATGAATCTAGGAGTGGGAGAGAGAGTGGGTAACACTAGAATCTCACACACCAAATCCAATCATCCAACATGGGTTGCCTTGATACAAAGGGGATGAAACCCTAGGGAGACAAAGCTCATCTTCATGTTTAAGCTATCATCTTGTCTAAGGGGTAAAGGAGGGGTCCAAGCTACTTATATAGGCACACATGGCCAGCAAGGGCGAACAGGTACGCGAATGGATAAGTTAAGGCAGTTTGGGGGGGTCATTCCCGTCAGATCCGGTTTGGGTCCGGTCTGACCGGGCCTGTGACCGGGCTGTCCGGTCATGGGTCCGGTCGACCGGGCGCAAACCGGGAATCTGCGAAGATTCCGGTTTCCTTCCGGTACGATGGAGCTGCGCCCGGTTGGGCGCCCGGTTGACCGGGCCTGGGACCGGGTCGTCCGGTCGTGGGGCCGGTCTGACCGGGTCCTGGACCAGGTCGGCTGGGCCTCTTCCTCCCGCCTCTTCTTCCTCCTTCCTTCTTCTCTCATTCTTCTTCTTCCTTCTTCCTTGCACCATGATGAATGGCTCCTCTTCCCTTCCCTCGCTTCCTTGCACCATGGGTGTTCCTCCTCTCCGGTCCTCGATGACTCTTGTACCTAATGACAAATAACATGCCGACATGAGGTAGCATTCCATTCAAGGTATCTACGAGGTCGAGTATCGAGAGGAAGGAGTTCACCTTGTCGCGTGTAGCGTGGGTTAGGGTTGAAGGTCCACTTGGGGAACTCTTTGGCCATGGTGTAGCGTCGACGATAGGCGGGGCTGCACATGATGGTCTTGGTGTAGCGACGTCGGTGACCGGGGCTACATCATCTCCCCCCCCTTGGGGAAGAGTCGTCCTCGACTCTTGTTCCTCCTCACCGAAGAGGTAGTCCATGACGGTTGTCCCATGTAGAGTTGGGTAGTTGCGGTCGAAGAAGAACTTGGAGAAAAACCACTTGCGAAGGGAAAGCTCCAAGAGACATTTGGCAAAAATGGAAACCAAAATAGTGTGGGTGTATCCAACATGTGGAAGGGAAAAAATTTGTGCATGTAAGAGTTGTATGGTGTCAAAAATGTGTGGTGTAGTATTGTCCCAAACAAATGGAACAAACAAAAGGCAAGTATTGGCGGCAAAATTTGGGGCAAAATTGTTATATGCAATGGCAAAGCTATGGAGACTTCTAGCTTGGGGAGGTATGGTTGGCGTGAGCCGAGTATGGGTATCCTCAAGTGTCGAAGAATCCAATGCAATTGCCATAGATGAAATGTGAAATCCAAAGAAGAGCAACTTTATGAGTGACATGTGGCACAAGATGCATAAGGTGTCTCTCACATGTATGACATGGTCCTTGAGATTCTTGGAGTGTATGATGATAACATCAAGACATACAACAACCATTGTGCCAACAAGATGTGTCAAGATATGTTGCATAAGAAGCAAAAGAGGTGACGAGGCATTGGACCAAACCGGAAACTCGACAAGGCAAGCCGGAAACACACGAGGGCGAAGGCGTTTGGGAACATACCCTTTGGCGTGATTCCCGCGGTTTAGGTCCTTGTTGGGGTAGCTCTCAATTGCGCGTTTCGTGAGCTCATGCTCCGTGGCGGTGGAAGTTGTCGTGCGGGTACCTATACACACAATAGAGAGAACAAAAAGCGTGTGTGCATGGTAGAGGAACACATCATCCATCATGATGTTCCAAGACTTGTGCACATCACCATGAGTGTCAAGCAAAATAGGATGAAATGCATGGCGATGGTGCAAATGGCATGAAGGTGCATGTGTGGTATGTGGTAACTCATGATCATCAAAAATAGAGAAGGCTATGGGGGCCATCTCATGGACAATGAAATAAGCATTCTTGCATACCAAGCATAAGAAAGAGCAATTGTTCACAATCTTGGATGCAAGGATCATGGAATGGTGCAAACATTTGGGGCAAAGCATGCGGAAGCTAATGTCATCCTTGTCACATGGTAAAGAGCAAATGGTCGACATATTGCAGGCAATGGTGGAAAAATTGAAGCTCTTATAGCATGGCATGGTCATGGTATCACAAGCAATCAATTTCACATGATCAACAATGTTATCAAGCAAAGCATCACATGGGAAAGTGAAAGTAGCATGTGAAGGAGCAAATGTATCATCAAGATCATGCATGCACTCATAAGTCATCATGTCCACTACTGGGATCATGGTATCATCAACACCTATGTTGTTACCTTTGAAGGTCGACTCATTTGATGTAGGTGTTGTGGTAGTAGGAGGATCCATGTGGTCGACATATCCATCTTGGAGCAAGCATGGTGGGATATCATCATCTTCATGCACCATGTACATCTTCTCCATAATCGGGAACTCGTCCTCCGTGGAATCTAGTGCAACATAAGAAGACACAAGCAAGGGAGAGGTTAATGTGTTAGCAAATGCGATGTCCTCCATGGACCTATCATCTACCTCTCTCAACTCACTTTGTGTATCACTCATGTCCTCCAAATGGAAGCACTCAAACTCACATATGGGGTGGAAGTCACTCAACGCACTATCACTCAAGTGGGCTAAGTGGCTCTCATGCTCACATGGGATTGGTACCAACTCATCAATGAAGCATAGGGGAGTAGGCTCGACTTTCTCATCTCCATGCGCCTCCTTGGTTGAAGGGAAATTCCCATGCTCAACCATCTCAACTCCATGCGCCTCCATAGGTGAAGGGAGAATCCCATGGTCACCATGCTCAACTCCATCGCCTCCCAAGTCATCCTCAAGCGGTGGCGCCGTAGTGTTGATGAGAGCTAGGCTCGGCTCAATGTCCTTGAGTTCACCTTGGCGATCTTCATCTTGAAGTGTTGGCGCAATAGGCATCTTGGGGACTTGTGCTTGAAGCTTGTCGAAGTAGAGCGTCTTGGCACTTGGCGTTGTGCATTGCCATGCCACATGACCCTTGGCCTTGCACACCTCACATAGGAGATTGGGACATTCCCGTGGAGGGTGGCCTTGTTGCTTGCACTTGTAGCATCGGAGTCCATAGGCACGTGACGAGGTAGAGGCCATTGTGGTGGTGGCACAAGAGGTGGAAGTCGCCTTATGAGGAAGGTATGCTCGATGTGCACTTGCTATCCTTGGAGTGGTAGGCACTCTATCATGGTGTTTGTCGCCTTCATGTCGAGGCTCTCGTCTTCGTGCATCATCACCATGGCTTGAGTGGTGTCGTCGAAGACTCGTGGAAGATGTTGGTCGATGGCGATCATGAAGTGGCTTGTGGCGGCGAAGCTCATGTGGTGACGTATGTCGATGACGGTCCTTGCCATGCCTAGATGATGGCTCATGCGACTTGGCATGTTGCTTGCGGCGCCTTGTGGAGCTTGGAGAAGAGTGTCGATGACGCTCATGATGGGGACGCTCTTGATGCTCCAAATGGTGTACTTGAAGTCGACGATCTTGTGCATAAGCACTCTCATGGTGGCGCCTTGTGGAGCTCGTAGACGAGTGTCGATGACGATCATGATGAGGACGCTCTTGATGATCCATATGATGGTGCCATCGTGGAGGTCATCCATCTTCATATGTAGCTCCAATGGCCAAGTGGTGGTACTTGGGAGCATCGTCGTTGCTCCTTGTGGAGACTAGGTGAGGTTCCGCCATGGTGCCGATGTCGTAGACGTGGCGTTGCTCCACCAAGTCGTCGATGTCGTACTCGTGGTGTTGCTCCACCATGTCGTCGATGTCGTAGTCGTGGTGTTGCTCCACCATGTCGTCCATGATTGGTGAGTCATTGTCGATGTAGAGCTCGTCGATGTCGTCCTCAAGGTTGTGCTCCACCATGTTGTCCGTGCTTGAGGAGCCATTGTCGATGTAGGGCTCGTCGAAGTTGTCCTCAAGGTGGTGCTCCACCATGTCGTCCATGTCGATGGTGCTTGGGGAGCTAAGGTCGTTGTCGAGCTCCTCGATGTCGGAGATGTCGGTGACGCTTTCGGAGCCATAGTCGGTGTCGAGCTCCACATGTTCCTCCACATCCGCGGTGCTTGAGGAGGTGTCCTCCTCGGAGTGCTCCGCGTACTCCTCCGTATCCTCTTCGTCGCTATACATGTTAGCACGACAATATCTATATGGTGTATGTTAGTGGAAGAACACTACCCCGCAACCTTACCGTGGTATGACAAGATTGGGGTGATCCAACAAAACCGAGAGTTAGAACAATTGTATCGGATACTCACACAAAAGCACACGCAAAAGCTAGCAAATATGGTGTTAGGTGAGTATGGTGGAAAGCCAAAAGACGAAATCCAAGATCAAGTATGTTGTCAAGAGTGGGTAAGGTCCAAAAATCCAAATGTCAAAGCGATGATCACTATAAACACGGAAAAGATATGGAACGCACACACGAGATGAACGGGGTTAGTGCGACCAAGGAATGAGCGGAAAAGTGTAAGAAGCCCTTAAGCAAGGGTGCTCGGTGTCACACTAACACAAGAAGAGCTCAAAGCTTCGGTTGCAAAGGAAGAGACAACAAGATTCACACGTGGCCTCTCTTCTCTTCACTCTCTTTTGCTTAAAAGCTTTTTCTCTTTTGTATATGGTGGCACTTGCACTCTTTTGTATGTATGATGGCACTTGCACTCTTTTGTATCTATGATGGCACTTGCACTCTTTTGCTCTTTTTGTGTTTTGGCGGCTTTTTCTCGCACTATGTTAGCGTTAGCTCGCTCTTGCTATCTTGCCACACGAGTTTTGCTTAGAAGCTTGACTCCACACTACACACACACCTCACAATCGGGGCCACGTGCAATGTCTCGCAACACTAGATAAGCAATGCTCGATAGGATAGATCGCAAAAGAAGAGGGGTTACAAGGGGAATGCAAGTTATACATAGATGAAAATGTTAGGCGGTGTCGGAACACACAACTTGCGATGATGGCGGTGGTGTCAAGAGTACGGTTGCAAGCTCGGGGTGCCTCGGATGTCGTCGCTTGCTTCGGAGCTGCGGGTAAGTTTCACAAACAAGGCACTCAAACCGGAACAAGCAAACACAAGTTAGCGGAAGAAATGGGTCAAAGTAGCTTGGCGGCGGTGGTAAGCCGGTGGTGGGTGGTGTCGATGCCCTTGCGGTTGCGGCGGAGGTTATGGAGCCGCGGTGATGTTTCCCGGTGGTTTGGGGAGGGTGGCGGTGCTTGCCGGCGGCGGAGAGGGTGGCGGTGGTTGGCGGAGGTGGTGGTGGAGGTGGCGCCCGGTTGGCGCCCGGTTGACCAGGCCCTGGACCGGCCTGTCCGGTCTACAGCCCGGTTGACCGGGTTCTGGCCCGGTTGGCGCCCGGTTGGCGCCCGGTTTGCGCCCGGTTGGCGCCGATGCAGCGCCCGGTTGACCGGCCCTGGTGCCAGGCTGTCCGGTCACTGGCCCGGTTGGCGGCCGGTCGACCGGATTTCGCGGGGCACAGTTTTTCTCTCTCCTGTTCTTGAGCGAAATCAAGCCAAATCGAACAAAACGAAGGGAAATGATGGAATTGGGGGCTAAAAGTTGGGGAGATAGTAGATCAAGCACTCCAACACCAAATCCATGGACCAAAACAACTCAAAACGCAACCAAATCGCAGATCGGTCAAGAGGCAAATTAGGGCTATTTTTGGGGAAATTTTTTTAGAGACGAAATTGGATGGGTGGGGGGTCAAATCCGCGGAAACCAAAGGCTGCTGATACCATATGATGAGGTCTAAGACCCCGTGTGTGGCCCGATCTTGCGGTTGACCCGAAATCCAAAGGAGGGAGAGAGGGAGAACGCGAAGAACACGATGAACACGAAGAACACGATGAACTCACGCACGCACACCAACCCGATACAATCGATACTTACCCCGTGGCTCGATGGACCACGCCAATAGAATCAACCCGGAAGAGACACGCGGTAGAATTCCGAGCGGAGAGATTGGTGAGGGAGATGAATCTAGGAGTGGGAGAGAGAGTGGGTAACACTAGAATCTCACACACCAAATCCAATCATCCAACATGGGTTGCCTTGATACAAAGGGGATGAAACCCTAGGGAGACAAAGCTCATCTTCATGTTTAAGCTATCATCTTGTCTAAGGGGTAAAGGAGGGGTCCAAGCTACTTATATAGGCACACATGGCCAGCAAGGGCGAACAGGTACGCGAATGGATAAGTTAAGGCAGTTTGGGGGGTCATTCCCGTCAGATCCGGTTTGGGTCCGGTCTGACCGGGCCTGTGACCGGGCTGTCCGGTCATGGGTCCGGTCGACCGGGCGCAAACCGGGAATCTGCGAAGATTCCGGTTTCCTTCCGGTACGATGGAGCTGCGCCCGGTTGGGCGCCCGGTTGACCGGGCCTGGGACCGGGTCGTCCGGTCGTGGGGCCGGTCTGACCGGGTCCTGGACCAGGTCGGCTGGGCCTCTTCCTCCCGCCTCTTCTTCCTCCTTCCTTCTTCTCTCATTCTTCTTCTTCCTTCTTCCTTGCACCATGATGAATGGCTCCTCTTCCCTTCCCTCGCTTCCTTGCACCATGGGTGTTCCTCCTCTCCGGTCCTCGATGACTCTTGTACCTAATGACAAATAACATGCCGACATGAGGTAGCATTCCATTCAAGGTATCTACGAGGTCGAGTATCGAGAGGAAGGAGTTCACCTTGTCGCGTGTAGCGTGGGTTAGGGTTGAAGGTCCACTTGGGGAACTCTTTGGCCATGGTGTAGCGTCGACGATAGGCGGGGCTGCACATGATGGTCTTGGTGTAGCGACGTCGGTGACCGGGGCTACATCAAAAGCGTAGAGCTCCTTGTCATATATAGGATAGTTGAGGCGTGCGCCATCTAACTTCTCACTATAGTATGCCACGGGTTTGCCCTCTTGCATAAGAACACCGCCAATACCAAGCCCACTTGCATCACACTCAATCTCAAAAGTTTTGGCAAAATTTGGAAGAACAAGAAGTGGAGCTTCGGTAAGACGTTTCTTCAACTCATCAAAAGCATTTTGTTGGGCCTTGCCCCAAACAAACGGAACATTCTTCTTGGTAAGCTCATTCAAAGGGCAAGCGATGGTGCTAAAGTCTTTCACAAAGCGGCGATAAAACCCGGCAAGTCCATGGAAGCTTCGGACTTGGCCAACATTTGTAGGGGTAGGCCAATTATGGATGGCCTCCACCTTGGAAGAATCAACTTCAATCCCATTAGCGGAAACCACAAAACCAAGAAAAACCAATTTGTTTTGAGCAAATGTGCATTTGGGGAGGTTAGCATAAAGCTTTTCATGGCGCAAGATGCACAAGACTTCTCTCACATGTTGCACATGGTCCTCGAGGTTTTTGCTATAAATAAGAATATCATCGAAGTAGACAACCACGCTCTTGCCAATGAGAGGACGCAAGATGTGATTCATGAGGCGCATGAAAGTTGATGGAGCATTGGAAAGACCGAAAGGCATAACGAGCCATTCATAGAGACCAAGTTTGGTCTTGAATGCCGTTTTCCACTCATCACCAATAGCCATGCGGATTTGATGGTAACCACTACGCAAATCGACTTTAGAGAAAATCGTGGCACCACTAAGTTCATCTAGCATGTCATCTAAACGCGGAATGGGATGGCGGTAACGGACGGTAATGGCATTGATGGGGCGACAATCCATACACATCCGTTGCGTCTCATCCGGTTTAGGCACAAGGATCACGGGAACCGCACAAGGGCTAAGGCTTTCTCGGACGTACCCTTTTGCGAGGAGATCTTGAATTTGGCGGTTGATCTCCTTGGTCTCTTCGGGGTTGGTGCGGTAGGCGGCACGGTTTGGTAGCGGAGCGCCGGGTATGAGGTCGATGCGGTGTTCTATGCCGCGGAGTGGTGGTAGTCCATGAGGGAGCTCGTCGGGAAGACGTCTTGAAATTTCTGCAAAAGAGACAACAAAGACGGAGGAATGTTGGTTAAGTCGTTAGTCTCCGACGAGGGTCCCTTGCATATGAGCACATAGTGCAATATGGTGGATGGGTTCTCTTGGAGCTCTCTCCACTCACTCTTGGTGGCTAGAAGGACACTCTTGGGCTCACTCATATATGGCTTGTGGCGCTCCCTCTCTTTGTGGTGGGTCGCTCCCTCTCCTCTCATCTCACTATGGGTGCGGAGTTGTGCCCTCGCTAAAGCCTTCGCATTATCGGCGATGATTTGGCTAGGAGTCATCGGGCGCAACTCGAACTTCTTGTCATTGACCTTGAAGGTGTATGTGTTGGAGAGTCCATCATGTATAGCCTTCTTGTCATATTGCCAAGGGCGGCCAAGCAACATGTGGCACACCGTCATGGGTACCACGTCACACTCGATGGTGTCCTCATAAGGGCCGATCTTGAAGTTTACGGTGACGGTATGTTGTATCTTGACGTTGCCCTTGTCACTCAACCATTGGATATGGTAAGGGTGAGGATGCTTGCGGAGAGTGAGGTGGAGCTTCTCACACAACTCGGTGCTCGCAAGGTTGTGGCAACTTCCACCATCGATGATGACCTTGATAGACTTGCCACCAATTCCGGCACGGGTTTGGAAGATGTTGCACCGTTGTTCTTCCATATCATGAGGTTGTGTGGTTAGCACCCTTGTGACCACAAGTGAGGGACTTGGGTCATGCTCACATAAGAGAGGATCTTCTCCACTTTCTTGCTCATAAGCTTCACTTTCCACGGCGGCTTGCACAAGGGCTTCATATTCATCCTCATCAAGAGTCTCGATGTCACCATTCTCCATAGTGATCATGACCTTGGTGTTCTTGCACTCAAACGATTTGTGACCTTGGGTGCCACACTTGAAGCAAGTGACACTAGAGGGTCCCGTGGATGCCTTAGAGGAGGCGGTGGAGGAGACCGTTTGCTTCATGCGACTTTGGATAGTCGGTCTCTTGGATGGTGTAGAGGATGCGTCGGCCTTGGCACTTGTAGCTTGAGGAGTTGATGTAGTAGGAGGAGTCGATGTTGCGAACTTGGAGGTGAAGTAGGTCTTGGCCTTGGAGTACTTGATGTCCTCAATCACTTGGCGCTCGGCCTTCGATGCTTGGTGGACTAACTCAACCATGTTGGAGTAGGGTTGGAACTCGACAATCCTCTTGATAGGATAAGTAAGGCCATTGAAGAAACGAGCAATTGTTTGTTCCTCGGACTCTTGGATGTTGGCTCGCATCATAGTGAGCTCCATCTCCTTGTAGAACTCCTCAACGGTCTTGGTGCCTTGCTTCAACTTTTGGAGCTTGTTGAAGAGGTCGGTCATGTAGTGTGCGGGGACAAAACGAGCATGCATCTCCTTCTTCATATCTTCCCAAGTGTCAATAGGAGGTTCACCCTTCTCTTCTCGAAGAGTGAGGACTTGTTCCCACCAAGTGTTGGCGTAGTCTTCAAACTCGAGTGATGCCATAGCCACTTTCTTGGCACCGGAGTAGTTGTGGATGCGGAAGATCTTGTCCACCTTGAGTGCCCATGAGAGGTATGCTTCGGCGTCGTCTTCACCTTTGAACTTGGGCATGTTGAACTTGAGCTTGCCATACATGTTCTCTTCATCCTCCAAGTTTCTTCTACGAGGAGGGGCGCCGTCAACTCTTGCGGCTAGAGGTGGAATAGGAGGTCTTCTACGGCCAACCATAGCATTGGGTTGGCGTTGGAGTTGAACGCTTGCTTCACTTGGGTCACGGTGAGGATGTGGTTGAATATCTTGTCGTGGTTGAGGACGATGCTCAAGGTTGGGTCTCTCATCTTGATCATGGTGTAGCTCTCCTCGGCCACGTTGGTCATGGTGAGGGTGGCGACGAAGATCTCGCCGAGGTGGATCTTGAGGATCTTGGTCTTGGGGATGGCCATCACGCCCATGGTGGGCATGGCGATCCGCTTGGTGACGATCTTGTTGAAGGTCTTGAGCTTGTGGAGGACGCTCATGTGGACGAGCATGGCGATGTATTTCTCCACGCCTAGAGTTGGAGCGGGAGTCTTCATGACGAGCATGTGAGCGATGAGGTCGATGATGGTCTTCACGCCTTGAAGAAGAGCTTGGGGACGAAAGGCCACCATGAGAGTAATGGTCTTCATGCCTTGAGGAAGAGCTTGATGAAGAGGAAGTAGAGCGGTGTCGACGATGGCGACCCAAGTTGGTGATGGCGCGCTCGAGGCTATCCATGCGCCGCTCCATGTTGGCATCATTGGCCGCCATTTGGCCATTCAAGTTGTCCGTAGCTTCACGAAGAAGGGCCAAGTCTTGGTTGACGGTGGCGAAGTTGTGAGCCACCTCATCGTATTGCTCATCAATGCGGGTCTCGAAGAGGGAGAGTTGCTCCTTGAACTCTTGTCGTTGCGTCCATAGGTTGTGTTGAGTAGCCAACCTCTCAGTGTTGCGGAGGATCTCTTCATCCCTATTGGTATCTCCGTTCCTATCCATGATGCAAAGACAAGAACTATGTTTGTGTATGTTAGTGGAAGGAGACTACCTCGCACTCTTACCAAGGTAAGATAGTATTGAGGCAATCCACCAAACCGAAAGCAAGATCAAGTGTATCGGGAACACACGCAAGACCACACGCAAAAGCTAGCAAATATGGTGTTAGGCGAGTGTTGTGGAAAGCCAAAAGACAAATCCAAGACCGAGTATGTTGTTAAAAGTGGGTGAGGACCAAAAATCCAAATGTCAATGTGAAGATCACTATAAACACGGAAAAAGTTGTGGAACACACACACGAGAAAAACGGGGTTAGTGCAACCAAAAGTGAGCGGAAAAGTGTATGTATAAGTGCTCGGTGTCACACTAACACAAGGAGAGCCAAAGCTTTGGTTGCAAAGGAAGAGACAACAAGATTCACACGCGGCCTCTCTTCTCCTATCTCTCTTTGCTTAAAAGCTTTTTCTCTCTTGTATATGTTGGCACTTGCACTCGTTTGTATCTTTGGTGGCACTTGGACACTTTTGTGTATATGGATGTATGGATGTATGGATGTATGGATGTATGGATGTATGGTGCTACTCGCACTCTTTTTGTGTTTTTGGGGCTTTTTGACGCACTATGTTAGCGTTAGCCTCGCTTTTGCTATCTTGCCACACGAGTGTTTGCTTGGGTGCCTTACTCAACGCGACACACACACCTCACAATGCGGGGCCACGTGCAATGTCTCGCAACACTAGACAAGCAATGCTCGATGGGATAGATCGCAAAAGGAAGAGGGGTTACAAGGTGACCTGCAAGTTATACCTGCGATGGTGGTGGTGGTGGTGGTGGTGGTGGTGGAGATCGCCGGAAGACGAGGTCGAAGGAGAGCGCGAAGATGCGCCTTGCCCTGGGTCCGGTTGGACCGGCTCCTGGACCGGCCTGTCCGGTTGCCGCCCGGTCGACCGGGTTCTGTGCTGGGCCGTCCGGTCTGTGGCCCGGTTGACCGGGCTCGAAACCGGATTTCGCGGGATGAAGGTTTCTCTCTCCTGTTCTTCACGAAAACCAAGCCAAATCGACCAAATCGAGGGGAAACGATGGAATTGGAGGCTAAAAGTTGGGGAAATAGTAGATCAAGCACAACAACACCAGATCCACGGACCAAAACCACTCAAAACGCAACCAAATCACAGATCGGTCAAGAGGCACTTTGGGGCTATTTTTGGGGATTTTTTGGAAAATTTCTAGGGACGAAATCGAGTGGGTGGTAGGTCAAATCCGCGGTAACCAAGAGCTGCTGATACCATATGATGAGGTCTAAGACCCCGTGTGTGGCCCGATCTCGCGGATTGACTTCGAAACCAAGTGGGAAGATGGGAAAACGCGAGGAACACGAAGAACACGACGAACACGAGGAACTCCGAGACTCACGCACGCACACCAACCCGATACACCCGATACTTACCCCCGTGGCTCGATGGACCACGCCAATAGAATCACCCGGAAGAGGCACGCGGCAGAATTCCCGGTGAGAGATTGGTGTTGGAGAAAAGAGATTGGTGAGGGAGAGAGAGTAGCTTGTACTAGAATCTCACTCAACAATATCCAAATCAACAACAAGGATGGCCTTGATTACAGAGGGATGATACCCAAGGGAGACTAAGCTCAAAGGTAGGTTTGAGTTCAAAACAAGTCTAAAGAGCTAATGAGGGGTTCCAGCTACTTATATAGTCATACATGGCCAGCAAGGGCGAACAGGTACGCGAATGGATAAGTTAAGGTAGTTTGGTGGGGCATTCTCGTCAGATCCGGTTTGGGGGCCGGTCTGACCGGGCCTGGGGCCGGGCTGTCCGGTTTGGGGCCGGTCCGACCGGGCCTGTGACCGGGCCGTCCGGTCATGGGTCCGGTCGACCGGGCGCAAACCGGGAAACTGCGAAGTTTCCGGTCCTGGGTCCGGTCGTCGTCCGGTACGAGGGAGCTGGTCCGGTTTTGCGCCGGTCGACCAGGGCCCTATGACCGGGGAGTCCGGTTGTAGGTCCGGTCTGACCGGGTCCTGGACCGGCCAGCGTCCGTCTCTTCCTTGGAGCGCTTCGTGCGACGTCGGCTTCGGCTTCATGATCATCTCCATGTCCAGTTGCTTCTCTCCTTCCCTTGACCTTGTCGTCTCCTCCTCTCCGTGGTCTTGACGCGCCTTGTACCTAATGACACATAGCACGTCGGCATGAGGTAGCAATCCATCCAAAGGGGTACCAAGATCAAGGGTGGTGAGGAGCGAGTTCACCTCATCATGAAGAGCTTTGACTCGGGCTCGTGTCATCGGTCCACTTGGGGGACTTGTTGGCCTTGGTGTAGCGACGTCGGTGACCGGGGCTACATCAGACTCCCGTTCCAACTCTAGGCGTGGAGAAATACATCGCCATGCTCGTCCACATGAGCGTCCTCCACAAGACCAAGACCTTCAACAAGATCGTCACCAAGCGGATCGCCATGCCCACCATGGGCGTGATGGCCATCCCCAAGACCAAGGTCCTCAAGATCAACCTCGGCGAGATCTCCGACGCCACCCTCGCCATGACCAACGTGGACGAGGAGAGCTACACCATGATCAAGATGAGAGACCCAACATTGAGCATCGTCCTCAACCGCGACAAGATCTTCAACCACATCCTCACCGTGAACCAAGTGAAGCAAGCGTTCATCTTCAACGCCAACTCAATGCTATGGTTGGCCGTAGAAGACCTCCTATTCCTCCTCTAGCCGCAAGAGATGACGGCGCCCCTCCTCGTAGAAGAACCTTGGAGGATGAAGAGAACATGTATGGCAAACTCAAGTTCAACATGCCCAAGTTCAAAGGTGAAGACAACGCCGAAGCCTACCTCTCATGGGCACTCAAGGTGGACAAGATCTTCCGCATCCACAACTACTCCGGTGCCAAGAAAGTGGCTATGGCATCACTCGAGTTTGAAGACTACGCCAACTGATGTGGACTAAGTCCAAGGATGTGCCCGATCTTCACGGATTTGGGTGGAACTCGTGGGGGTAGGTGGATGAACGCGATGAACACGAAGAACGCGAGGGGAATCGTGGGGATACAACACACACACGCACACAAACCGGTTTTCCCTCGTAGGCCCGATACACCTACTCGATAGAGGTTGCGAGAAAAGACCTTCCGGTAGAAGTCCCGCAAAGAGATCGACAAATCGAAGCTCGCAAGATCTAGAAGGGTGAAAAGACCGGAAGGTTGATAGAAGTGCAAGCAAAAGACCAAATAGGTAGAAGTGCAAGCAAAAGATCAAACAAACGGTAGAAGTCACCAAAGAGATCTTGACAAGTCGATAAGGAGCCCGGGTGGGTACAAGATCATAGATCTAGGTAGGGTTCCCACAAGGGTGAGCTAAGCTCAGGTTTAATTTCACATCATGTCTAATCTCAGATCTGAGGCAACCAGCCTATTTATAGGTGGGGGCGAAGGGGTAAGTTACAAGCTGAAAAGTGCTGTCGTGCTGAAGTTCGATGGGGCGGAAGTTCCGGTCAACTTGGGCAGAAGTTCCGGCCAGGGGCGGAAGTTCCGGTCTAGAGGGGCGGAAGTTCCGGTCGGGGCGGAAGTTCCGGCCAAGTTCCGGCCTTGTTCTGGAATTGCGCCATTGTCCCGCAGTAACATCCAGGGGGGTTTTCGCCGACTTTTGGAACTTGGGCGGAACTTGGGCGGAAGTTCCGGTGGGCGGAAGTTCCGGTCCCTCGGGGCGGAAGTTCCGGCCAAATCCTGTCTTCTGGGCGCTGGAAGGCATCTGGAGGGAATCTTGAGGGCATCTGGGCGGAAGTTCCGGTCCTGGAGGGCGGAAGTTCCGGCCTGGCAGCTGTAGCTCCATCTTCGTCATTTCCAGCTCTCTCTCCATTGGCTTGGTCTTCATGGCTCGTTTCTTGGTCGATGTACCTGATTGAACATAGGGTATTGGCATGAAGTAGCAAGCCATCCAAAGGGGTGTCAAAAGCATACATGGAGAGGAGCGAATTCACCTCTTGGTGTAGGGCTTGAGCTCGAGCTCGTGTCATTGGACCACGAGGAGGGCTTGTCGGTCTTGATGTAGTATCGACCTTGGGTAGGGCTACATCATCTCCCCCCCCCTTGGGAAAGAGTCGTCCTCGACTCTAACGTCTCTTCATCTCCATGGTATGGCGAGAGGTCGGACACATTGAATGTGTTGCTCACCAAGTACTTGGATGTTGGTATGTCGATGACGTAGGCGTTGTCGTTGATTCGCTTGAGGACCTTGAAGGGACCATCACCTCGGGGCTTGAGCTTGGAGTTTCTTTCTTGAGGGAAACTGTCCTTGCGAAGATGTATCCACACTAGGTCCCCTTCGTTGAAGATCCGTGCCTTTTTCTTCATGTTGAGGCGTGTTGCTTGACGAAGAACTTGTTGCTCGATTGTTGCCCTTGTATCTTCATGTAGCTTCTTCACGGCGGCGGTGCGCTTGTCGAAGTCCATGTTCATCCGCTCATGAAGTGGAAGTGGTAGTATGTCGAGTGCCGTGAGCGGCTCAAACCCGTAGACGACCATGAAGGGACTCCTTGACGTAGTCGTGTGCTTGGCGCGGTTGTAGGCGAACTCCGCGTGTGGGAGGCACTCTTCCCATGACTTCAAGTTTTTCTTCACGAGGATGCGTAGAAGAGAGGATAGGCTTCTATTGACCACTTCCGTTTGGCCGTCCGTTTGCGGGTGCGAGGATGATGAGAATAAGAGCTTCACTCCAAACTTCGCCATGAGCGACTTCCAAAGATAACTCATGAACTTGACGTCTCGATCCGACACAATGCTTTGCGGTACCCCATGTAGGCGAACGATTTCTCTGAAAAACAATGAAGCAATGTGTGAAGCATCGTCGCTCTTATGGCAAGGTATGAAATGAGCCATCTTAGAGAATCTATCCACTACCACAAATATAGAATCATGACCATGCTTAGTGCGAGGCAAGCCTAGAACGAAATCCATGCTAATATCGGTCCATGGTGCATATGGAATAGGCAATGGGGTGTAAAGACCATAAGGGTTGGAGGTAGACTTAGCTTGTAAGCATGTTGTACACCGTCGGCAAAGGCGCTCCACATCGCGCTTCATTCTTGGCCAATAATAGTGAGTGGAGAGCATGGCATATGTCTTGTCTCTTCCAAAGTGTCCCATAAGACCACCACCATGCGATTCTTGTAAAAGCAAAAGGCGAAGCGAAGACATAGGAATACAAAGTTTGTTGCTCTTGAACAAGAATCCTTGGTGCAAATAGAAATCATCGATGCCCTTCTCACTAGAACACTTTGCAAAGATTGGGCCAAAGAAAGCATCGGAAGCATATAAATCTTTGATTTCATCAAGACCCAAAACACTAATATCCAAGCGAGTGAGTAAGAGGGTGAGTTTGCGGGAAAGAGCATCCGCCACAACATTGTCCTTGCCCTTCTTGTATTTGATCACATATGGAAAGGACTCAATGAACACAACCCACTTTGCATGTCTTTTGTTCAAATTGTGTTGACTTTTCAAATATTTCAAAGACTCATGGTCAGAGTGGATAATAAACTCTTTTGGCCAAAGATAGTGTTGCCAAACTTCAAGAACACGAACCAAAGCATAAAGTTCCTTGTCATATATAGGATAGTTGAGGCGTGCGCCATCTAACTTCTCGCTATAGTATGCCACGGGTTTTCCATCTTGCATAAGCACTCCACCAATACCGAGTCCACTTGCGTCGCACTCAATCTCAAAAGTTTTGGAAAAGTTTGGAAGAACAAGGAGTGGTGCCTCGGTAAGGCGTTTCTTCAACTCATAAAAAGCATTTTGTTGGGTCTTGCCCCAAACAAACGGAACATTCTTTTTGGTAAGCTCATTCAAAGGGCAAGCAATGGTGCTAAAGTCTTTCACAAAGCGGCGGTAAAAACCGGCGAGTCCATGGAAACTTCGGACTTGAGCAACATTGGTAGGAGTGGGCCAATTGTGGATGGCCTCAACCTTAGAAGAATCAACTTCAATACCATTAGCGGAAACCACAAAGCCAAGAAAAACCAATTTGTTTTGAGCAAATGTGCATTTAGGGAGGTTAGCATAAAGCTTTTCATGTCGCAAGATGCACAAAACTTCTCTCACATGTTGCACATGGTCCTCGAGGTTTTTGCTATAAATAAGAATATCATCGAAGTAGACAACCACGCTCTTGCCAATGAGAGGACGCAAGATGTGATTCATGAGGCGCATGAAAGTAGATGGAGCATTTGAAAGACCGAAAGGCATAACGAGCCATTCATAGAGACCGAGTTTGGTCTTGAATGCCGTTTTCCATTCATCACCAATAGCCATGCGGATTTGATGGTAACCACTACGCAAATCAATCTTAGAGAAAATCGTGGCACCACTAAGTTCATCAAGCATGTCATCTAAACGCGGAATGGGATGGCGGTAACGGACGGTAATGGCATTGATGGGGCGACAATCCATACACATCCGTTGCGTCTCATCCGGTTTAGGCACAAGGATCACGGGAACCGCACAAGGGCTTAGGCTTTCACGAACATACCCTTTTTCTAGGAGGTCTTGTATTTGGCATTGAATCTCCTTTGTGTCTTCGGGGTTGGTGCGGTAGGCGGCGCGGTTTGGTAGAGGAGCGCCGGGTATGAGGTCGATGCGGTGCTCAATCCCTCGAAGCGGTGGTAGTCCATGAGGAAGCTCGTCGGGGAAGACATCTTGGAACTCCTTCAAAAGAGACAACAAAGACGAAGAAAGTGTTGTTAAGTTGTTAGTCTCCGAAGAAGGCCCCTTGGAAATGAGCACGTAGTGTAATATGGTGGATGGGTTGTGGTGCAATTCTCTCATCTCACTCTTGGTAGCTATGAGGACACTCTTCATCTCACTCATATATGGCTTGTGGCGCTCACTTTCCTTTTGGTGGGTCACTCTCTCACCACTCATCTCACTAGTGATGGTAGCTTCCTTAGCCCTCGCTAAAACCTTTGCATTGTCCGCAATCACTTGGCTAGGAGTCATTGGGCGTAGGATGTATGTCTTGTCGCCGACCTTGAAGCTATAGGCATTTGTGTAGCCATCATGGCTTGCTCTTTTGTCATATTGCCAAGGGCGACCAAGTAGCATGTGGCACAACGTCATGGGCACTACATCACAATCAACGGTGTCTTCATAGGCGCCAATCTTGAAGGATACGGAGACGGTGTGTTGTATCTTGACATTTCCATTGTCACTTAGCCATTGCACATGGTAAGGATGGGGGTGTTTCCGGAGTGTGAGGTTGAGCTTGGAGCATAGTTCGGTGCTTGCAAGATTGTGGCAACTCCCTCCATCGATGATGACCTTTATTGACTTGCCATTGATTCCGGCTCTTGTTTGGAAGATGTTGCACCTTTGATCTTCATTGGGAAGTGCATGGGTTGTCAACACTTTGGTCACCACAAGGGATGGGCTTGCATCATGCACACATAGGACTTGCTCTTGGTCTTCCAAGTCATCATCTTCATGATTGGTTGCGGCTTGTACCAAGGCTTCATATTCGCCTTCACTCAAGTACTCCACATCTCCATCATCTCGAGTTATCATAACTCTTGTGTTCTTGCATTCAAAGGATTTATGTCCTTGAGCTCCACACTTGAAGCATGTGATGTTACTAGATCCCGTGGAAGCTTTGGAGGACATAGTTGATTGATCCGGCTTGAAGCTTGTTGTCTTGAAGGCACTCTTCATTTGCTTAGGAGTGATGAGGACATCCCTACTACACCATTACCTCCGTCATTGATGAATGAAGATGAACCTGCTGTGAAGCTCAAGTTCGATGAAGTTCGGATTGGTCCAATTACAAGAGCTCGTGCGAAGCTACTTAAACAACAGGTGAACTTGTTCCTAAACGATACTTTGATTGATGAGAACTTTATACTACCTAAGTCCTATTACTTATGTATCATCAGGTATCAAGAGGAGACGAGCATCGCACGAGGAGTAGAGAAGCAGCTGGACAACAAGACGGACGTCAAGATGGACGTGAAGCTGGACATGGAGCTGGACATGAAGATATCTCATGGTCGCGCGAGGGAGGAGCGGGAGGAAGGCGCGAGAGGAGAAGATGACGTCCAGGCCGGTCCAGCACCCGGTTAGACCGGCCTCCGGACCGGCCCGCCCGGTCCCTGGCCCGGTTGACCGGGCGCCAACCGGATGGGATTTATCGTACCGGGCAAAAACCGGATTTTTGCGAACTTTCCGGTTTGCCGCCGGTTGGCGGGTTCTATGCTAGGCCGCCGGTCATCGCCCGGTTGACCGGGTTCTATGCCCGAGCAGCCGGTCATCGGCCGGTTGACCGGATTATATGCTAGGCAGCCCGGTCAACGGCCCGGTTGACGGATTCAGCCAGGACCAGTCCGAGTCTGTCTCGACCAGATCTATTCTGGGTCGGTTTTCTTTGTATCTTTTCGACCAGAACTCGTCCCGGACGCCTATATAAGTGCCTTGGACGACCCCCTAGCTGCTTTAGACCACGTTTAAGATAAACCCTAGTTCATAGTTGTTTGCTAAGCAAAACTATTGTTCCCCAACTCTCCAATTCGTTGCGATCCGGAGTTTTATGCTGCGAAAGTTTGTGTGATCTCATTGTTCCATTGGGGATTAGAAGATTGCAATCTACCGCTTCGTGGTCGGCGGCTACGTGCGCAAGTGTGTGGAGTTGCGAATATCTTGCAGGGTTGAGAGCTGTTGCATTGGCATCAGGAATCAATCGAGAGACTTCGTCGGCGTCATACAAGTTATCCTCCTCATCATCATCGATTTCATCCGCTGCTACCATCGTGTGTTCATCACCACCCGTAAACTTCTTGAGAAGATCGGGCCACCCCTTATCATCTTGGTATCAGATTTCCAGTTTTCCTCGGTCAGCCATCCACAATCCACCCCATAGGTGAGGGGTGCGTGTTTTCCTATCCGTAAAAGCCATAAAAAGTTAGGGTTAGGGTTTGCCATAGCCTTAGATTGCACTAATTTCGAGTTTTAGTTGCTTTTCGTAGTTGTTTTTGCGTATCTTTATCTTTCTTATAGTAGAATTGTTAGGGTTTGTGTTTTCTCTATCATCTAGTTTATCATAGTGTGTCAGTTTTTGTTCCTCCGAGTCCACATAGCGTACAGTGTGCTTGTTCCCAACCATAGACACAGCCTATCGATATACGTGACTAGGAACTTCCCCAGAAGAGACTAGTTTTACCGCTCGACAGGCTGCTCATTAGGTTATCGGTGCTTTGCATATTTACGTTGGCCGTGTTATCAAGGAGTTGTGTCGAAAATCAAAAAAAAAGAGAAAATTGAAAAGAAGCAAAAAGAGCTACATCGCTGCGTGTGTTATACAAAAAGAAAATCCAAAAAGAAAAAGTGAAGTGCTAGTTGAATCAAGTGAAGGCCTAAGTTTACTTTACTGCACCCGTAGTTGAGCAATCTTGTGCCTGTCTCGTTGAGCTTTGCTAGCGTCTCTCGTGTGCATTGCAACCTTTCCCACATATAGTTGCATTGCCCCATTATATCGCCTTGTGTGAGTATCATTGGTTGTCTACGGTCAGCGCTAGAGCTTGTTATTGGTGCAAATAGGTAGCCTACCTACAGCCCCACATATATCCTGCTTTGTCGTGTGATTGTTCTTATACCCTTGATATTCGCTTCGCTACATCCGTGCACTAGTCCGTCAATCCAAGTTGGTAAGCAATACTAATTCACTTTGGAGCGGTAAGATTTACCTTTCTTATCAGTTTTGAGTGAGCTGTGAGAGTACCACCAAAGATTTTTGTTTAGTGCACTAACCTACTAATCATGTCTTCTTCTGAGTTTGACGTGATGCAGAAAAAGCCCGACGATACACCAGTTACTTGGCGTGAATATGAGGGTCTTCGTGATCATTTGCAACGTGAAATCCGAGTTGCTAGTGATGTGTTGGACAAGGAAATGCAAGGTGTTCACTTGAAGGTCGATGAGGCGACTACAGCGGTTCACGCCGTTCAAACATCCGTGACAACTATGCAAGCATCTATACAAGCGTTGACAAACGCCGTTGGTCGAATACGTACTATGGTACAACAACAACCACAACAACCACTTGATGAAGATGGCGGTGTCAATGGTGACAATGCGAATCTGCTGCCGCTCAAGGCATGGGACGTGGTGTTGGTCGTGTTCTTCCACGTGGCGTCAATCGCGGTCTTGCTGAAATTGGAGCCCGCCGTGTTCCTCAACAACAAGACGATGGTTTGGGTAAGCCCAAGTTCTCAATTCCCAGATTTGAAGGAGGTACTGATGTTGAAGAATATCTTACATGGGAGCTGAAGATTGAGAGACTATGGCGTTTACATCCTGATTATACTGAAGATAGGAAGATCAAACTTGCTTCCTCTGAATTCGATGGCTACGCATTGCGTTGGTGGGATGCTCTTGTTCGGAATCGAGAAGAAGATGGTGAGCTGGCTATTATCACATGGCGAGCTATGAAGGCGGCAATGAGAGCTCGTTTTGTGCCTACCAATTACTTGCGTTCCGTCTTTGACAAGTTGACCCAATTGAAGCAAGGTGTGTTGACGGTTGATGCTTACTACATGGAGATGGAGATGCTTATGCAGCGTGCCCGTGTCCGTGAGTCTCTTGAGATGACACTACAGCGTTTTCTGAATGGTCTGCGGTTTAATATCAAGGGAATTGTGCGTCATCATAGCTACGCTACTATGAATGAGCTACTACATCATGCAAGAGAAGCTGAGTCACGATTGGCTGAAGAAGCGCAACGGAGGGCCGTGCTACGAGCGCGGGCGCTACACGCCTAGGCCGCCGCCTTCTACGGCGCCATCTACGCGTCCTACGGATGTTCCTTCTTCGTCTAGCAAGTCGGTCTCCAATGTGTCTAACACAAAGAAGCCCGTCCCTGCAGCAAGTGGAACTGGTTCTAGTATGTCTACAGCGCGCAACCGTGATATGGTTTGTCATACATGTGGTGGCAAGGGTCACTTCAAGAAGGATTGTCCTAATCGTAAAGTTATGATAATTAATGAGGACAATGAGTATGAAACTGGAGATGATGTTGATCCAAATGCTCCAGATGAGGATGATTATGACAGTGATGGGTTTGATGCTTTCCCTTCTGAAGCTCAAACTATTGTTGTCTCGCAGCGTGTTCTTAATGTGCAGTCAAGTGCATCTACACAGCGCTGTAATTTGTTCCAAACAAAGGCACTAGTTGGTCCTGATAAAGCTTGCAAGGTCATTATTGATGGCGGGAGTTGTCGCAATCTAGCAAGCAAAGAGTTATGTGCCAAGCTGAAACTGAAGTATCTACCGCACCCACATCCATATTATATTCAGTGGTTGAGCAATAATGGTGAGATGAAGGTGAGCCACATGGTGCGAGTTGATTTTGAGATTGGACCGTATAAGGATTCCATTGATTTTGATGTGGTTCCTATGACGGTTTGTCACCTGCTGTTGGGCCGGCCATGGCTCTATGACCGTTACTGTGCAACACAATGGCGCGCCAATACATATCACTTGGAGTTCAAGGGCAAGAAAATTAACTTACAGCCTATGTCACCACAGCAAATTGTCAATGAGTCTCGTCAGAAGATTGAAGTAAACTTGGAGGATGCATCCATAGATAGGCGAGAGAATTGTAATGCCGTGAGTGATATAACGAAAAGTGAGAGAGTGAATTCCTTAGTCTCATTAGCCACCAAACAAGACATGAGAGAATTTTGTGAGGATCCTACAGCCATGCCTATTGTGCTCATGTACAAGGGTACGGTTTTGGTTTCTAACGACATGACCCCTCTTCCTCTTGGTGTTTCTAATGTTTTGCAGGAATTCAGCGACGTGTTTCCGGAAGAGGTACCCGCAGGACTTCCACCATTGCGAGGTATTGAGCATCAAATTGACTTGATCCCCGGAGCATCGCTACCCAATAGGGCGCCATATAGAACGAATCCCGAAGAGACGAAGGAGATACAGAAGCAAGTACAAGCGCTACTCGACAAAGGTTATATCCGCATAAGCCTTAGTCCTTGTGCTGTTCCTGTTATTCTTGTTCCTAAGAAAGATGGTACATGGCGTATGTGCGTAGATTGTAGAGCGATAAACAACATTACTATTCGATATCGTCATCCTATCCCCGTTTAGAGGATATGCTAGATGAATTGAGTGGTGCTGCTGTTTTCACTAAAATTGATTTGCGTAGTGGTTATCATCAAATTAGGATGAAAGAAGGGGATGAGTGGAAAACCGCCTTTAAAACAAAATTTGGTTTATATGAGTGGTTAGTAATGCCTTTTGGTTTAACTAATGCACCTAGCACTTTCATGAGACTGATGAACCATGTTTTGCGTGATTTTATTGGCAAGTTTGTGGTTGTGTATTTTGATGACATATTAATCTACAGCCGCAATGAATCTGATCATATTATACATATTCGACATGTTTTGCAAGTGTTGCGTGATAGTAAACTCTATGGTAATCTTGAGAAGTGCACATTTTGCAAAGATAAGGTCATATTTCTGGGTTATGTTGTCTCTAAGCATGGAGTAGAAGTAGATATGTCTAAAATTGAAGCTATTCAAAATTGGCCTACTCCCATGAATGTGAGTCAAGTTAGAAGTTTTCATGGTCTAGCTGGGTTTTATCGCCGTTTTGTGCCCAACTTTTCTACTATTGCTGCACCTTTGAATGAATTGACTAAAAAGGGTGTTGTCTTTGAGTGGGGCGTTGCCCAAGATCATGCTTTTGATGAACTGAAACGATTGTTAACTTCTGCACCGTTGCTTGCACTTCCTGATTTCAATAAGCAATTTGAGATTGAATGTGATGCTAGTGGTATTGGAATTGGTGGTGTGTTGATGCAAGAGGGTCGCCCAATTGCATATTTTTCTGAGAAACTTTCTGGTGCTAAGTTGAACTATCCAATATATGATAAAGAATTGTATGCTTTAATTAGAGTTCTTGAGGTTTGGCAACATTATTTGTGGCCAAAAGAATTTATCATACATTCTGATCATGAAGCTTTGAAATATCTGAAAGCCCAATCTACTTTGCATAGGCGTCTTGCTAAGTGGGTTGAGTTCATTGAGTCTTTTCCGTACATTATTAAGCATAAGAAGGGAAAAGATAATATTGTTGCTGATGCTCTATCTAGGAAGACTATGCTATTAACTCATCTTGATGTTAAAATTCCTGGATTAGAGGTGTTATGTGATTTATATGCGACTGATCATGATTTTGCTGAACCATACCGCTTATGTGTTATTGGTAAAGCATGGGAAAAATATCACATACACGATGGGTTTTTGTTTAGAGCTAACAAACTATGTGTTCCAGAATCGTCTGTGCGTTTGCTCTTATTGCAGGAATCTCATGCTGGAGGTTTGATGGGTCACTTTGGGCGTGAGAAGACGCTACTCATGCTCGCTGATCACTTTTATTGGCCAAAGATGAGGCGGGACGTGGACAGGTATGTGAAGAGGTGCATTACTTGCAACAAGTCCAAGTCCAAGCTGAAGCCTCACGGTTTGTATACTCCGTTACCGGCACCTACTACACCTTGGGAAGATATTAGTATGGATTTTGTGTTAGGTTTGCCGCGTACTAAAAGAGGCCATGATTCTATATTTGTGGTAGTGGACAGATTTTCTAAAATGTCACACTTTATTGCCTGCCACAAAAGCGACGATGCGTCGCATATTGCTAACCTGTTTTTCAGGGAGATTGTTCGACTACATGGAGTCCCGAAGACTATTGTTTCTGATCGTGATGTGAAGTTCATGAGCTACTTTTGGAAGACACTTTGGGGAAAGCTGGGGACAAAGCTACTGTTCAGTACTACTTGTCATCCCCAAACTGATGGTCAAACTGAAGTGGTGAATCGAACCTTGTCACAACTGTTGAGATCCATGATCAAGAAGAACCTGAAGGAGTGGGAAGAGTGTTTGCCGCATGTGGAGTTTGCTTACAACAGGGCGGTACACTCTACCACGGAGCTGTGTCCTTTTGAGGTGGTGTATGGTTTCAAACCCATTACTCCACTTGACTTGTTGCCTTTGCCCATACATGAGAGAGTTAATATGGAGGCATCCAAGAGGGCAGATTTTGTGCGTAAGATTCATGTGAAGACTAAAGAGTTGATAGAAAAGAAAGGCAAGAGCAATGCTGCAAGGATGAATAAGAAGCGCAAAGAGATGTTGTTCAAGCCTGGTGATATGGTCTGGGTACATTTTCGCAAGGATAGGTTCCCGAAGCTACGGAAGTCTAAGTTGAAGCCTCGTGGTGCTGGTCCTTACAAAGTGCTTGCCAAGATCAATGATAATGCATACTCAATAGATCTTCCAGTTGATGAGTTTGGTGTCAGTAATTCTTTCAATGTTGCTGATTTGACACCATATGACGGAGAAGACCTTGGAGCGTCGAGGTCGACGCCTTTTGAAGGGGGGGGAGATGATGAGGACATCCCTACTACACCATTACCTCCGTCATTGATGAATGAAGATGAACCTGCTGTGAAGCTCAAGTTCGATGAAGTTCGGATTGGTCCAATTACAAGAGCTCGTGCGAAGCTACTTAAACAACAGGTGAACTTGTTCCTAAACGATACTTTGATTGATGAGAACTTTATACTACCTAAGTCCTATTACTTATGTATCATCAGGTATCAAGAGGAGACGAGCATCGCACGAGGAGTAGAGAAGCAGCTGGACAACAAGACAGACGTCAAGATGGACGTGAAGCTGGACATGGAGCTGGACATGAAGATATCTCATGGTCGCGCGAGGGAGGAGCGGGAGGAAGGCGCGAGAGGAGAAGATGACGTCAGGCCGGTCCAGCACCCGGTTAGACCGGCCTCCGGACCGGCCCGCCCGGTCCCTGGCCCGGTTGACCGGGCGCCAACCGGATGGGATTTATCGTACCGGGCAAAAACCGGATTTTTGCGAACTTTCCGGTTTGCCGCCCGGTTGACCGGGTTCTATGCTAGGCCGCCCGGTCACTGGCCCGGTTGACCGGGTTCTATGCCAGGCAGCCCGGTCACTGGCCCGGTTGACCGGATTATATGCTAGGCAGCCCGGTCACTGGCCCGGTTGACCGGATTCCAGACCGGACCAGTCCGAGTCTGTCTCGACCAGATCTAATGCAGGTCGGTTTTCTTTGTATCTTTTCGACCAGAACTCGTCCCGGACGCCTATATAAGTGCCTTGGACGACCCCCTAGCTGCTTTAGACCACGTTTAAGATAAACCCTAGTTCATAGTTGTTTGCTAAGCAAAACTATTGTTCCCCAACTCTCCAATTCGTTGCGATCTGGAGTTTTATGCTACTGAAAGTTTGTGTGATCTGCTGTTCCATTGGGGATTAGAAGATTGCAATCTACCGCTTCGTGGTCGGCGGCTACGTGCGCAAGTGTGTGGAGTTGCGAATATCTTGCAGGGTTGAGAGCTGTTGCATTGGCATCAGGAATCAATCGAGAGACTTCGTCGGCGTCATACAAGTTATCCTCCTCATCATCATCGATTTCATCCGCTGCTACCATCGTGTGTTCATCACCACCCGTCGCTTACTGAGAAGATCGGGCCACCCCTTATCAAGGAGGATCCTTGGGAGCAATGGCACTTGTGTTCTTGATGCTTGAGGAGGTATTTGTTGCATTTCTTGTGGCGAAGAAGGATTTTGTTTTTGCACTTGCTATGTCTTCTCGCACTTGGCGCTCGGCCCTTGTAGCTTGATGAAGCAATTCAACCATGTTGGTGTAAGGCAAGAATTCCACTATCCTCTTGACGGGAATGTTCAATCCATTCAAGAATCTTGCCATTGTTTGCTCTTCTCGCTCGTCCACATTTGCACTCATCATTGTCATGTGCATCTCCTTGTAGTATTCCTCAACGGACTTGTAGCTTTGCTTGAGTTGGGTAAGCTTGTTGAAGAGGTCGCGTTTGTGATGGTTGGGCACAAAGCGTTTGTGCATGACTTCTTGCATCTCTTCCCATGTAGCAATGGGGTCTAGATCTTCCTTGTCACGCTTCTTGTTCACTTCTTCCCACCAAACATTTGCATACCCTTCAAACTCTAGTGATGCCATGGCCACTTTCTTTGCTTCGGAGAAGTTGTGTATGCGGAATATCTTGTCAACCTTGAGAACCCAAGAGAGGTATGCATCGGGGTCTTCTTCTCCGTGGAATTTGGGCATGGTGAACTTGAGCTTCCCAAAGATTTCCTCTTCATTGCGGTCATTGCGCCTAGGAGGTGGTCTTTCTTCACCAATATCTTGACGTTGTTGAGGTGGATGTTGTGGACCGTGAGCATCTCTATTGTTGTTGCTATGTTGTGGACGAGGAGGTGGTCTTCCATGACCTTCATCTTGATCATCATTGTTGTGGCGGCGTCGAGGCATCACACTTTCTTCACTTGATGCTTGGTGATGACTTGATTCTTCATCTCTTGCCCTTGGAGGAGGTCTTCTAGCATGAGGGCGATCATCATGATGGCGGCGATTATCTTGACCTTGAGGGCGTTGAGGATGAACAACACTGATGATTTGGCGCTCTTGGTGCGCTTGCCTTGCTTCTTCATCATGAAGGCGTTGTCTTCTAGCTTGAGCTTCTTGTGCTTGTCGTTGCCGCTCTTGTTCTTCAAGTGCTTGTTGTTCATTGCGGAGGCGCTCTTGTTCCCTTGCTCGAACTAGCTCTTGATCATGGCGAAGGCGTTCTTGCTCTTGTTGGAATTGAGCATGGAGGTCCTCTTGGTGAAGGCGCTCTTCTTCAAGGCGTTGACGCTCTTGGACAAGTCGAAGTCGAGCTTGCTCCGCTTCTTGAGCTTGTTGGTGAAGCACTTGGACATCCACATTATGGTGGCGTGGGTCTTCATTAGAATCATGGCGAGATGGTGTAGGAGCTCTTGACCTTGAGCTATGGGAGCGCGAAGACCTTGAGTGGTGTCTTCTCTCTTCTTGGCGATTGAGTGTGTGGAGGATATTGTCCAACGCCGTCTTCATTTCCCTTGTTTCTTGACCTTGTATGGCAAGTGTTGCCTTCAACTCATTGCCTTGAGTTTCAATCTTCTCATTGAGGTCTTGCACTTGATTGTTGAGGTCATTCCTTTGCACTTGAGCTCTTTCTTCATAGCGGACATTGGTATCCTTGAGCATGGCTTCAAATTGATTTAGCTTGGCGTGGACGGCTTGAGTAGCTATCCAATGTTGGTGCCGCGTCATCGGTAGTTGGTTCCCTTCTCCACTAGACATGGTTACTACTAAAACAAGAACTATGTGGTGGGTGGTTAGGAAAGACTACCAAGAATGTCAAAACTTGCAAACCAAAATCGAAAAGGTGTATCAAGGTGAGGAACAACCGGTTACACACACAAAAACAAAAACTCTATATGGTGTTAGGTATGGATGTGGAAAGCCAAATGGAAGAACCAAACGAAAAGTCTATTGTCAAAAGTGGGTAAGATCCAAACGTCACAAGTCAAGGGCGGTGATCACAAAAGGCATACACAATGAGGAACACACGCGTGGGACAAAATGGGGTTAGCGCGACTTGGAAAATGAGCAAGAACAAAATGGTCCTAACGAAGACTACTAGCTCGGTGTCACGCCAACACAAGAGAGACCGTGGCTTGGTTGCAAAATTGAGAAGCAACAAGATTTGCGCAAGACGCCTCTCTTCTCTTTTCTCTCTTTTGCTTAAAAGCTTTGGACTCTTTTGTGTATAGGTGTCACTCACACACTTTTTCTTTTTCTTTTTGTATTTTTCTTTTTCTTTTTCTCACTATGTAAGGATACTACTATCTATGTAAGTATGTCACACTCTTTTGTTTATCTTTTCACACGAGCTTGCTTCGAAGCTTTGCTCAACACACGCACACCCTCACGGTCGGGACGCTTGCGCAATGCTTCGCAACACTAGAAAGCCACTCTCGATAGGAAAGGTACGCAAAAGAGGCTAGGGTTACAAGTTGGGAGCAAGTTATACCACTGGATGATGGTGGCCGGCGATCTTGAACTTGCTATGGTGGAGGTGTCAAGTGAACCGCTTGGATCCTCGGGGTGCCGTCGTCGTTGTCGATGTTGCGGAAGCTTTGTGGTAGCTGAAATGGCACTCAAACCGAAGTCCAAACACAAGGGGGTTAGTACCAAAACGAAAAACGAAGGTTGCTGTCAAAATTTCGGCCAGGCGGAACTTCCGGTCCTGAGGGGCGGAACTTCCGGTCCGGGGGCGGAACTTCCGGTCCTTCCGGGCGGAACTTTCGGTCGCAATCAGATCTGCGGGCTGTTCGTCGATTTGGGCGGAAATCCGGGACGAAATCCTTCGAATTCGAGGAAAATTTGGCACTAGAAGCTATGGGAAGGTGGGGGAATTGCAGATCAACACCAAAGGCAAGTTTCTATTGGAGCAAAACCACAAATAACTCAGCAAATCGAGAGATCGATCCAAGGCCAATTTGGGGCTATTTTTTGGGGAAAATTTTTGGAAAATTTTTGGGCGAAATTGGTGGAATTGGGGGATGTGGGGGTCAAATCCGTGGCAACCAAAGAGCTGCTGATACCATATGATGTGGACTAAGTCCAAGGATGTGCCCGATCTTCACGGATTTGGGTGGAACTCGTGGGGGTAGGTGGATGAACGCGATGAACACGAAGAACGCGAGGGGAATCGTGGGGATACAACACACACACGCACACAAACCGGTTTTCCCTCGTAGGCCCGATACACCTACTCGATAGAGGTTGCGAGAAAAGACCTTCCGGTAGAAGTCCCGCAAAGAGATCGACAAATCGAAGCTCGCAAGATCTAGAAGGGTGAAAAGACCGGAAGGTTGATAGAAGTGCAAGCAAAAGACCAAATAGGTAGAAGTGCAAGCAAAAGATCAAACAAACGGTAGAAGTCACCAAAGAGATCTTGACAAGTCGATAAGGAGCCCGGGTGGGTACAAGATCATAGATCTAGGTAGGGTTCCCACAAGGGTGAGCTAAGCTCAGGTTTAATTTCACATCAAGTCTAATCTCAGATCTGAGGCAACCAGCCTATTTATAGGTGGGGGCGAAGGGGTAAGTTACAAGCTGAAAAGTGCTGTCGTGCTGAAGTTCGATGGGGCGGAAGTTCCGGTCAACTTGGGCGGAAGTTCCGGCCAGGGGCGGAAGTTCCGGTCTGGAGGGGCGGAAGTTCCGGTCGGGACGGAAGTTCCGGCCTTGTTCCGGAATTGCGCCATTGTCCCGCAGTAACATCCAGGGGGGTTTTCGCCGACTTTCGGAACTTGGGCGGAACTTGGGCGGAAGTTCCGGTGGGCGGAAGTTCCGGTCCCTCGGGGCGGAAGTTCCGGCCAAATCCTGTCTTCTGGGCGCTGGAAGGCATCTGGAGGGAATCTTGAGGGCATCTGGGCGGAAGTTCCGGTCCTGGAGGGCGGAAGTTCCGGCCTGGCAGCTGTAGCTCCATCTTCGTCATTTCCAGCTCTCTCTCCATTGGCTTGGTCTTCATGGCTCGCTTCTTGGTCGATGTACCTGATTGAACATAGGGTATTGGCATGAAGTAGCAAGCCATCCAAAGGGGTGTCAAAAGCATACATGGAGAGGAGCGAATTCACCTCTTGGTGTAGGGCTTGAGCTCGAGCTCGTGTCATTGGACCACGAGGAGGGCTTGTCGGTCTTGATGTAGTATCGACCTTGGGTAGGGCTACATCACCAACACTTGGTGGGAGCAAGTCCTCACTCTTCGAAAAGAAAAGGGTGAACCTCCTATTGACACTTGGGAAGACATGAAGAAAGAGATGCATGCTCGCTTTGTCCCCGCGCACTACATGACCGACCTCTTCAACAAGCTCCAAAAGTTGAAGCAAGGCACCAAGACCGTTGAGGAGTTCTACAAGGAGATGGAGCTCACTATGATGCGAGCCAACATCCAAGAGTCCGAGGAACAAACCATTGCTCGCTTCTTCAATGGCCTTACTTACCCCATCAAGAGGATCGTCGAGTTCCAACCCTACTCCAACATGGTTGAGTTGGTCCACCAAGCATCGAAGGCCGAGCGCCAAGTGATTGAGGACATCAAGTACTCCAAGGCCAAGACCTATTTCTCCTCCAAGCTCGCTACATCGACTCCTCCTACTACATCAACTCCTCATGCTACAAGCGCCAAGGCTGACGCATCCTCTACACCATCCAAGAAACCGACTATCCAAAGTCGCATGAAGCAAACGGTCTCCTCCACCGCCTCCTCTAAGGCATCCACGGGACCCTCTAGTGTCACTTGCTTCAAGTGTGGCACCCAAGGTCACAAATCGTTTGAGTGCAAGAACACCAAGGTTATGATCACTATGGAGAATGGTGACATCGAGACTCTTGATGAGGATGAATATGAAGCCCTTGTGCAAGCCGCCGTGGAAAGTGAAGAAGCTTATGAGCAAGAAAGTGGAGAAGATCCTCTCTTATGTGAGCATGACCCAAGTCCCTCACTTGTGGTCACAAGGGTGCTAACCACACAACCTCATGCTATGGAAGAACAACGTTGCAACATCTTCCAAACCCGTGCCGGAATTGGTGGAAAATCGATCAAGGTCATCATCGATGGTGGAAGTTGCCATAACCTTGCAAGCACCGAGTTGTGTGAGAAGCTCAACCTCACTCTCCGCAAGCATCCTCACCCTTACCATATCCAATGGTTGAGTGACAAGGGCAACGTCAAGATACAACATACCGTCACCGTCACTTTCAAGATTGGACCTTATGAGGACACTATCGAGTGTGACGTGGTACCCATGACGGTGTGCCACATGTTGCTTGGCCGCCCTTGGCAATTTGACAAGAAGGCTATACATGATGGACTCTCCAACACATACACCTTCAAGGTCAACGACAAGAAGTTCGAGTTGCGCCCGATGACTCCTAGCCAAATCATCGCGGATAATGCGAAGGCTTTAGCGAGGGCACAACTCCGCACCCACCATAGTAAGATGAGAGGAGAGGGAGCGACCCAACACAAAGAGAGTGAGCGCCACAAGCCATATATGAGTGAGTCCAAGAGTGTCCTTCTAGCCACCAAGAGTGAGTGGAGAGAGCTCCAAGAGAACCCATCCACCATATTGCACTATGTGCTCATATGCAAGGGACCATCATCGGCGACTAACAACTTAACCAATATTCCTTCGTCTTTGTTGTCTCTTTTGAAGGAGTTTCAAGACGTCTTCCCCGACGAGTTCCCTCATGGACTACCACCACTCCGAGGCATAGAACACCGCATCGACCTCATACCCGGCGCTCCGCTTCCAAACCGTGCCGCCTACCGCACCAACCCCGAAGAGACCAAGGAGATCAACCGCCAAATTCAAGATCTCCTCGCCAAAGGGTACGTCCGCGAAAGCCTTAGCCCTTGTGCGGTTCCCGTGATTCTTGTGCCTAAACCGGATGAGACGCAACGGATGTGTATGGATTGTCGCCCCATCAATGTCATTACCGTCCGTTACCGCCATCCCATTCCACGTTTAGATGACATGCTTGATGAACTTAGTGGTGCCACGATTTTCTCTAAAGTCGATTTGCGTAGTGGTTACCATCAAATCCGCATGGCTATTGGTGATGAATGGAAAACGGCATTCAAGACCAAACTCGGTCTCTATGAATGGCTCGTTATGCCTTTCGGTCTTTCCAATGCTCCATCAACTTTCATGCGCCTCATGAATCACATCTTGCGTCCTCTCATTGGCAAGAGCGTGGTTGTCTACTTCGATGATATTCTTATTTATAGCAAAAACCTCGAGGACCATGTGCAACATGTGAGAGAGGTCTTGTGCATCTTGCGACATGAAAAGCTTTATGCTAACCTCCCTAAATGCACATTTGCTCAAAACAAATTGGTTTTCCTTGGCTTTGTGGTTTCCGCTAATGGGATTGAAGTTGATTCTTCCAAGGTAGAGGCCATCCACAATTGGCCTACTCCTACAAATGTTGGTCAAGTCCGAAGCTTCCATGGACTTGCCGGGTTTTACCGCCGCTTTGTGAAAGATTTTAGCACCATTGCTTGCCCTTTGAATGAGCTTACCAAGAAGAATGTTCCGTTTGTTTGGGGCAAGGCCCAACAAAATGCTTTTGATGAGTTGAAGAAACGCCTTACCGAAGCTCCCCTTCTTGTTCTTCCAAATTTTGCAAAAACCTTTGAGATTGAGTGTGATGCAAGTGGGCTTGGTATTGGTGGTGTTCTTATGCAAGAGGGCAAACCCGTGGCATACTATAGTGAGAAGTTAGATGGCGCACGCCTCAACTATCCTATATATGACAAGGAGCTCTATGCTTTGGTTCGTGTTCTTGAAGTTTGGCAACACTATCTTTGGCCAAAAGAGTTTATCATTCATTCCGACCATGAGTCCTTGAAATATTTGAAAAGCCAACACAACTTGAACAAACGACATGCAAAATGGGTCGAGTTCATTGAGTCCTTCCCATATGTGATCAAATACAAGAAGGGCAAGGACAATGTTGTGGCGGATGCCCTTTCCCGCAAAAATACCCTTTTGCTAACTCGTTTGGATTTTCATGTTTTGGGACTTGAAGAGATCAAAGAACTCTATCCTTCCGATTCTTTCTTTGCTCCAATTTTTGAAAAGTGCTCCGTTGAGCGAGGAGTGGATGATTTCTATTTGCATGATGGCTACTTGTTCAAAGCTAACAAGATTTGCATTCCCGAGTCTTCGCTTCGAAAATTGCTTTTGCAAGAGTCACATGGAGGTGGTCTTATGGGACACTTTGGTCGAGAGAAGACATATGCCATGCTCTCAACCCACTACTATTGGCCAAGAATGTACCGCGACGTCGAACGCCTTTGCCGCCGGTGCACCACATGCTTACAAGCTAAGTCTACCTCCAACCCTTATGGCCTTTACACTCCTTTGCCTATTCCACATGCACCATGGACCGATATTAGCATGGATTTTGTTCTAGGATTGCCTCGCACTAAGCATGGTCATGATTCCATATTTGTGGTAGTGGATAGATTCTCTAAGATGGCTCATTTCATACCTTGCCATAAGAGCGACGATGCTTCACACATTGCTTCTTTGTTTTTCAGGGAAATTGTTCGCCTACATGGAGTACCGCAAAGCATTGTGTCGGATCGAGACGTCAAGTTCATGAGTTATCTTTGGAAGTCGCTCATGGCAAAGTTTGGAGTGAAGCTCTTATTCTCATCATCCTCGCACCCGCAAACGGACGGCCAAACGGAAGTGGTCAATCGAAGCCTCGGCACCCTCCTACGCATTCTCGTGAAGAAGAACTTGAAGTCATGGGAAGAATGTCTCCCACACGCGGAGTTCGCCTACAACCGCGCCAAGCACTCGACTACATCAAGGAGTCCCTTCATGGTCGTCTACGGATTTGAGCCGCTCACGGCACTCGACATACTCCCGCTCCCCCTTCATGAGCGGATCAACATGGATTTCGACAAGCGCACCGCCGCCGTGAAGAAACTTCATGAAGAAACAAGAGCTACCATTCAAGAACATGTGCATCGTCAAGCTACCCGCCTCAACGCCAAGAAGAAGGAACGCATATTTCAAGAAGGCGACCTTGTTTGGATCCACCTCCGGAAGGAAAGATTCCCTCATGAATGCAACTCGAAGCTCAAGCCAAGAGGAGATGGCCCCTTCAAGGTCCTCAAACGCATCAAGAACAACGCTTACGTCATCGACATCCCCACCTCCAAGTACTTGGTGAGCAACACATTCAACGTTGCGGACTTATCGCCATATCATGAAGATGAGGAGGAACAAGAGTCGAGGACGACTCTTTCCCAAGGGGGGGGGGGAGATGATGCGGGGTGGCCTTCGGTCACTCCCACACCAAGACCAACAAGTCCCCCAAGTGGACCAATGACGCGAGGCCGAGTTAAAGCTCTTCATGATGAGGTGAACTCGCTCCTCACCACCCTTGATCTTGGTACCCCTTTGGATGGATTGCTACCTCATGCCGACGTGCTATGTGTCATTAGGTACAAGGAGCATCAAGATCACGGAGAGGAGGACACACCATGGTCAAAGGGAGGAGAGGAGCAGCTGGACGTGAAGATGGACATGGAGCTGGACCGGAAGTCGCCCGAAGAGCTCAACGAAGAGAAGTTGGCCGGCCGGTCCAGAACCCGGTCTGACCGGCCTCCTGACCGGGCCACCCGGTCCAGAATCCGGTCTGACCGGCCTCCTGACCGGGCCACCCGGTCCAAACCGGATTTCGCGCTTGTGCCATCCGGGCGCTATCCCGGGGCCTCGGAACCTCGTCCGGTTGCCGCCCGGTCCCAGGCCCGGTCTGGACCGGCCTGCCCGGTCCCAGGCCCGGCCTGACCGGCCTCCTGACCGGCCTGCACGACTTAAGTCGCCAAATCGGCCCGAACTTGTTTCCTTTGTACCTTTTCGGCCCGTGACGCCTTGTAAGACTATATAAGCACCCCAGACGCCCCTTTACCTCTTTAGACTTGTTTTGAACTCAAACCTACCTTTGAGCTTAGTCTCCCTAGGGTTATCATCCCTCTGTAATCAAGGCACCTTGGTTGTTGATTTGGATCTTGTTGAGTGAGATTCTAGTACAAGCTACTCTCTCTCCCTCATCAAGCTCTTCTTCTCCAACCCCAATATCTCTCCGGGAATTCCGCCTCGTGCCTCTTCCTCGGAGATTCTATTGGCGTGGTCCATCGAGCCACGGAGGTAAGCATCGGGTGTATCGGGTTGGTGTGCGTGCGTGAGTCTCGGAGTTCCTCGTGTTCATCGTGTTCTTCGTGTTCCTCGCGTTTTCCCATCTTCCCCCTTGGTTTCGAAGTCAATCCGCGAGATCGGGCCACACACGGGGTCTTAGACCTCATCACAAGCTATACACCAAGAGGTGAATTCGCTCCTCTCCATGTATGCTTTTGACACCCCTTTGGATGGCTTGCTACTTCATGCCAATACCCTATGTTCAATCAGGTACATCGATCAAGAAGCGAGCCATGAAGACCAAGCCAATGGAGAGGGAGCTGGAAATGATGAAGATGGAGCTACAGCTTCCAGGCCTGTCGTGGTATCGTCACGGCATATGCCATAGGGTGGCTAATCGATGTGGTTCCTGAGAGATCTCACGGCGGTATCCGGATGCGGGTATGGGGACGAGCGACACGGCGACGTACCCAGGTTCGAGGCCCTCCGATGGAGGTAAAACCTCTACTCCTGCTATGAGTGTATATGATGATCACACAATACAATGGTGCTCCTAGAGCTGTGTCCGGCTGCTCCTGGGAGGCTAAGGAAGACTGAAGTCTCTCTCACAGGGCAGCGCTAAGGGTGGAATGAAGTAAGAATGATCGATCCCCTGCACGAGAGGGGGTAGTGCGGCTTATATAGGCACCGACACTTTACATATAAGACCCTATAGTTTACTGGCCGGCTTGGCCGGCTCCGGCTTCCGCTCCTTCCCGAGGCGGTGACGTCAGGAGCCGTTGAGGTGTCGTGGCCTGTCCCATCCGGCTGCCACGGTCAGCGGTATGGAGAGGAAGTGTTCCTGTCGCCGTACGCCCAACTGTAGCGATACGGATCGTCGTAAGCCATGATGGCTTTGTCCGGCGCGTGGCACTATTGCTCCACAAAGGTCTCGCGCTTTACGGAAGATGAAGTCAGCGTGGACTTCGGGAACCCGGATCACCAACCCGGTTCCTTCCAGTGCAAGACTCGCCAGCCTCGAGTCGGTCTGAGGTACAAACCCCCAGTCGGATATGGCTTGTAGAAGCCGGCCCAGCTACAGCATTGGTGGCCGTAGCTAGGCCAGCTAGGACCTAGAGCCAGCCGGCTTCCGGACCAGCCGGCCACGGCGCCAGCCGGCTGCACCTCAGCCGGCCTTTGCCGCGAGCCGGCCAGTGGCCAGCCGGCTGCTCCGTGTCCATTGCCCTACCCGGGGTCTTCCCCCCGACATTAGCCCCCAAAGCTGGCAAGGTCCTGCGTTTAGAAGGACCTAGGCAGGTTTTCCTGGCTTCTCGAATATACTTGACGGCACTTGGAGGGGCCGACTGAAAATTTCCATTCAGCCGGCTGCGCCCTCATCCGGCTCGTTCCTGCCGGCTGCTTCTAGCCGACCGCTATTTACACTTATGTAGCTTTTGCTCTCTCGCAAGTTTTGATGGCGTCTCCGCCTTGCTGATGGCTTTTGATGAGGACATCCCTACCTCACTACTACCTCCGTCATTGCAAGATGAAGATGAAGCTGTGAAGCTCAAGTCCAATGAAGTTAGGATTGGACCAATGACACGAGCTCGTGCGAAGCTACTTAAACAACAGGTGAACTTGTTCCTAAACGATACTTTGATTGACGAGAACTTTATACTACCTAAGTCGTATTACTTGTGTATGATCAGGTATGAGGAGGAATCAAGCATCGCACGAGGAGGAGAGGAGCAGCTGGACAAGAAGCTGAACGTGAAGCTGGACATGGAGCCGGACGTGAAGACATCCCATGGACGCGCGAGGGAGGAGCGGGAGGCATGCGCGAGAGGAGGAGATCTTCAGGCCGGTCCCAGGCCCGGTCAGACCGGCCGTGGGACCGGGCCACCCGGTCACCAACCGGATTTTGAACCGGTGCCATCCGGGCCACATCCAGGGAACACGGACCCTTCGTCCGGTTTCCGCCCGATCCTGAACCGGTCTAGGACCGGACCACCCGGTCCCAGGCCGGTCGACCGGCCCCCAGACCGGCCGAGTCCGAGTGCGTCTCGACAGATCTATTCGGGTCGGTTATTTTCGTACTTTTCGACACAGGAGGTCGTCCCGAACGCCTATATAAGTCCCTGGGACGCCCCCAAAGTTGCTTTAGACCACGTTTAAGATAAACCCTAGTTCTTAATTGTTTGCTCTGCAAAACTATTGAATACTACTCTCCAATTCGCATCGATCTGGAGTTTTATGCTACTGAAAGTTTGTGTGTGATCTGCTGTTCCATTGGGGATTAGAAGATTGCAATTTACCGCTTCGTGGTCGGCGGCTACGTGCGCAAGTGTG
The DNA here is from genome assembly GCF_019359855.2 of Lolium perenne. Classification (NCBI taxonomy): domain Eukaryota; kingdom Viridiplantae; phylum Streptophyta; class Magnoliopsida; order Poales; family Poaceae; genus Lolium; species Lolium perenne. The sequence continues at coordinate 135,548,442 of NC_067245.2, forward strand.
TGGAGTTGCGAATATCTTGCAGGGTTGAGAACTGTTGCATTGGCATCAGGAATCAATCGAGAGACTTAAATCGGCGTCATACAAGTTATCCTCCTCATCATCATCGATTCCGTCCGCTGCTACCATCGTGTGTTCATCACCACCGTAAACTTCTTGAGAAGATCGGGCAACCCCTTATCATCTTGGTATCAGATTTCCAGTTTTCCTCGGTAAGCCATCCACAATCCACCCCATAGTTGAGTTGTGAGTGTTTCCTATCCAGAAAAAGCCATAAAAAGTTAGGGTTAGGGTTTGCCATAGCCTTAGATTGCACTAATTTCGAGTTTTAGTTGCTTTTCGTAGTTGTTTTTGCGTATCTTTATCTTTCTTATAGTACAATTGTTAGGGTTTGTGTTTTCTCTATCATCTAGTTTATCATAGTGTGTCAGTTTTTGTTACTCCGAGTCCACATAGCGTACAGTGTGCTTGTTCCCAACCATAGACACAGCCTATCGATATACATGACTAGGAACTTCCCCAGAAGAGACTAGTTTTACCGCTCGACAGGCTGCTCATTAGGGTTTTGGTGCTTTGCATATCTTGTTGGCCGTGTTATCAAGGAGTTGAGTCCTCAAATCAAAAAAAAAAAATAGAAAAGAAGCAAAAAGAGCTACATAGCTGCGTGTGTTATACAAAAAGAGAAATCCAACAAGAAAAGTGTTGTGCTAGTTGAATCAAGTGAAGGCCTAAGTTTACTTTCCTGCACCCGTAGTTGAGCAATCTTGTGCCTGTCTCGTTGAGCTTTGCTAGCGTCTCTCTAGTGCATTGCAACTTTTCCCACATATAGTTGCATTGTCCCATTATATCGCCTTGTGTGAGTATCATTGGTTGTCTACGGTCAGCGCTAGAGCTTGTTATTGGTGCAAATAGGTAGCCCACCTACAGCCCCACATATATCCTGCTTTGTCGTGTGATTTGTTCTTATACCCTTGATATTCGCTTCGCTACATCCGTGCACTAGTCCGTCAATCCAAGTTGGTAAGCAATACTAATTCACTTTGGAGCGGTAAGATTTACCTTTCTTATCAGTTTTGAGTGAGTTGTGAGAGTACCACCAAAGATTTTTGTTTAGTGCACTAACCTACTAATCATGTCTTCTACCGAGAATGTTGATGTGATGCAGAAAAAGGACGCCGCTACACCAGTTACTTGGCGTGAATTTGAGGCACTTCGTGATCACATGCAACGTGAAATACGAGTTGCTAGTGATGTGTTGGACAAGGATATTCAGAGTGTTCACTTGAAGGTCGACGAGACTACTACAGCGGTTAACACCGTTCAAACGTCGGTGACGACTCTTCAAGCATCTATACAAGCTTTGACAACCGCCGTTGGTGAGATACGTACAATGGTGCAACAACAACCACCACCTGATGAAGATGGCAGTGTGCAAGGTGACAATGCTGAAGCTGCTAATGCTCAAGGGCGTGGTGTTGGTCGTGGTCTTGGACGTGGCGTTGGAGATGCGTTCCGTGGTCGTGGTTTTGTCCCCGTCGGAGCCCAACGTGTTCCTCAACAACAAGACGATGGTTTGGGTAAGCCCAAGTTCTCAATTCCCAGATTTGAAGGAGGTACTGATGTGGAAGAATATCTTACATGGGAGCTGAAGATTGAGAGATTATGGCGTTTACATCCTGACTATACTGAAGATCGGAAGATCAAGCTTGCTTCCTCTGAATTTGATGGCTATGCATTGCGTTGGTGGGATGGACTTGTTCGTGCTCGTGAAGAAGATGGTGAGCTGCCTATTATCACATGGCGTGCTATGAAGGCGGCAATGAGAGCTCGTTTTGTGCCTACCAATTACTTGCGTTCCGTCTTTGACAAGTTGACCCAATTGAAACAAGGTGTGTTGACGGTTGATGCTTACTACATGGAGATGGAGATGCTTATGCAGCGTGCCCGTGTCCGTGAGTCTCTTGAGATGACACTACAACGTTTTCTGAATGGTCTGCGGTTTAATATCAAGGGAATTGTGCGTCATCACAGCTACGCTACTATGAATGAGCTACTACATCATGCAAGAGAAGTTGAGTCACAGTTGGCTGAAGAAGCGCAACAGAGGGGCCGTGCTACAGGCGCAGGGCGCTACACGCCTAGGCCGCCGCCTTCTACGGCGCCATCTACGCGTCCTATGGATGTTCCTTCTTCGTCTAGCAAGCCGGTCTCCAATGTGTCTAACACAAAGAAGCCCGTCCCTGCAGCAAGTGGAACTGGTTCTAGTATGTCTACAGCGCGCAACCGTGATATGGTTTGTCATACATGTGGTGGCAAGGGTCACTTCAAGAAGGATTGTCCTAATCGCAAAGTTATGATAATTAATGAGGACAATGAGTATGAAACTGGAGATGATGCTGATCCAGATGCTCCAGATGAGGATGATTATGACAGTGATGGGTTTGATGCTTTCCCTTCTGAAGCTCAAACTATTGTTGTCTCGCAGCGTGTTCTTAATGTGCAGTCAAGTGCATCTACACAGCGCTGTAATTTGTTTCAAACAAAGGCACTAGTTGGTCCTGATAAAGCTTGCAAGGTCATTATTGATGGCGGGAGTTGTCGCAATCTAGCAAGCAAAGAGTTATGTGCCAAGCTGAAACTGAAGTATCTACCGCACCCACATCCATATTATATTCAGTGGTTGAGCAATAATGGTGAGATGAAGGTGAGCCACATGGTGCGAGTTGATTTTGAGATTGGACCGTATAAGGATTCCATTGATTTTGATGTGGTTCCTATGACGGTTTGTCACCTGCTGTTGGGCCGGCCATGGCTCTATGACCGTTCTGTGCAACACAATGGCCGCACCAATACATATCACTTGGAGTTCAAGGGCAAGAAAATTAACTTACAGCCTATGTCACCACAGCAAATTGTCAATGAGTCTCGTCAGAAGATTGAAGTAAACTTGGAGGATGCATCCATAGATAGGCGAGAGAATTGTAATGCCGTGAGTGATATAACGAAAAGTGAGAGAGTGAATTCCTTAGTCTCATTAGCCACCAAACAAGACATGAGAGAATTTTGTGAGGATCCTACAGCTATGCCTATTGTGCTCATGTACAAGGGTACGGTTTTGGTTTCTAACGACATGACCCCTCTTCCTCTTGGTGTTTCTAATGTTTTGCAGGAATTCAGCGACGTGTTTCCGGAAGAGGTACCCGCAGGACTTCCACCATTGCGAGGTATTGAGCATCAAATTGACTTGATTCCCGGAGCATCGCTGCCCAATAGGGCGCCATATAGAACGAATCCCGAAGAAACGAAGGAGATACAGAAGCAAGTACAAGCGCTACTCGACAAAGGTTATATCCGCATAAGCCTTAGTCCTTGTGCTGTTCCTGTTATTCTTGTTCCTAAGAAAGATGGTACATGGCGTATGTGCGTAGATTGTAGAGCGATAAACAACATTACTATTCGATATCGTCATCCTATTCCCCGTTTAGAGGATATGCTAGATGAATTGAGTGGTGCTGCTGTTTTCACTAAAATTGATTTGCGTAGTGGTTATCATCAAATTAGGATGAAAGAAGGGGATGAGTGGAAAACCGCCTTTAAAACAAAATTTGGTTTATATGAGTGGTTAGTAATGCCTTTTGGTTTAACTAATGCACCTAGCACTTTCATGAGACTGATGAACCATGTTTTGCGTGATTTTATTGGCAAGTTTGTGGTTGTGTATTTTGATGATATATTAATCTACAGCCGCAATGAATCTGATCATATTATACATATTCGACATGTTTTGCAAGTGTTGCGTGATAGTAAACTCTATGGTAATCTTGAGAAGTGCACATTTTGCAAAGATAAGGTCATATTTCTGGGTTATGTTGTCTCTAAGCATGGAGTAGAAGTAGATGTGTCTAAAATTGAAGCTATTCAAAATTGGCCTACTCCCATGAATGTGAGTCAAGTAAGAAGTTTTCATGGTCTAGCTGGGTTTTATCGCCGTTTTGTGCCCAATTTTTCTACTATTGCTGCACCTTTGAATGATTTGACTAAAAAGGTGTGTTGATGCAAGAGGGTCGCCCAATTGCATATTTTTCTGAAAAACTTTCTGGTGCTAAGTTGAACTATCCAATCTATGATAAAGAATTGTATGCTTTAATTAGAGTTCTTGAGGTTTGGCAACATTATTTGTGGCCAAAAGAATTTATCATACATTCTGATCATGAAGCTTTGAAATATCTGAAAGCCCAATCTACTTTGCATAGGCGTCTTGCTAAGTGGGTTGAGTTTATTGAGTCTTTTCCGTACATTATTAAGCATAAAAAGGGAAAAGATAATATTGTTGCTGATGCTCTATCTAGGAAAACTATGCTATTAACCCATCTTGATGTTAAAATTCCTGGATTAGAGGTGTTATGTGATTTATATGCGACTGATCATGATTTTGCTGAACCATACCGCTTGTGTGTTATTGGTAAAGCATGGGAGAAGTATCACATACACGATGGGTTCTTGTTTAGAGCTAACAAACTATGTGTTCCAGAATCGTCTGTGCGTTTGCTCTTATTGCAGGAATCTCATGCTGGAGGTTTGATGGGTCACTTTGGGCGTGAGAAGACGCTACTCATGCTCGCTGATCACTTTTATTGGCCAAAGATGAGGCGGGACGTGGACAGGTATGTCAAGAGGTGCATTACTTGCAACAAGTCCAAGTCCAAGCTGAAGCCTCACGGTTTGTATACTCCTTTACCGGCACCTACTACACCTTGGGAAGATATTAGTATGGATTTTGTGTTGGGTTTGCCGCGTACTAAGAGAGGCCATGATTCTATATTTGTGGTAGTGGACAGATTTTCTAAAATGTCACATTTTATTGCACATACAAAAGCGACGATGCGTCGCATATTGCTAACCTGTTTTTCAGGGAGATTGTTCGACTACATGGAGTCCCGAAGACTATTGTTTCGATCATGATGTGAAGTTCATGAGCTACTTCCTGGAAGACACTTTGGGGAAGTGGGGACAAAGCTACTGTTCAGTACTACTTGTCATCCCCAAACTGATGGTCAAACTGAGGTGGTGAATCGAACCTTGTCACAACTGTTGAGATCCATGATCAAGAAGAACCTGAAGGAGTGGGAAGAGTGTTTGCCGCATGTGGAGTTTGTGATGTAGCCCCGGTCACCGACGTCGCTACACCAAGACCATCAAGTGCAACCCCGCCTATCGTCGACGCTACACCATGGCCAAAGAGTCCCCCAAGTGGACCTTCAACCCTAAACCACGCTACACGCGACAAGGTGAACTCCTTCCTCTCGATACTCGACCTTGTCAATACCTTGAATGGAATGCTACCTCATATCGGTGTGCTACATATCATTAGGTACAAGAATCATCGAGGACCGGAGAGGAGGAACACCCATGGTGCAAGGAAGCGAGGGAAGGGAAGAGGAGCCATTCATCATGGTGCAAGGAAGAAGGAAGAAGAAGCAGAAGAAGGAGAAGGGGCTCCAGCCGCCCGGCCACGACAAGGCCGCGCATCGCCGCCCCACCTGGCCGGCACCGCCGGTGGGCGCATCCCGGCACTGCCGGCCCATCTTCCCCGGCACCTTGCCGGCCCCACCGGCTGCTTGCCGCCCAGAGCACGCCCGACAAGCTGCCCACGGCCAAGATCGTGCAGCCCCGAGCACGCCGAAGATCGGCCCCTCGAAGTCAACTTCATCCCAACCGTCTATTTATCATCTATGGTCACCAATACTTTATTGTAATGCCCCTTTTACCCCTGGACGGATCTGGGCCTATATATACCTCTTCCCCCACCCCTTAGCTCTTGAGACAAGATGATAGCTTAAACATGGATATGAGCTTTGTCTCCCTAGGGTTTCATCCCTCTGTAATCAAGGCAACCCTTGTTGTTGATCTAGATCTGTGAGTGAGATTCTAGTGCGAGCACTCTCTCTCCCTCTCCGATCTCCTTCTCCAACACCGGTCTCTCTCCTCGGAATTCTACCGCGGTCTCTTCCGTAGGAGATTCTATCGGCGTGGTCCATCGAGCCACGGGGGTAAGTAATCGGTTGTATCGGGTAGGTGTGCGTGCGTGAGTTCCTCGTGTTCTTCGTGTTCATCGTGTTCTTCGCGCTCTCCCTCTCCTTCCCCTTTGGATTTCGGGTCAACCGCGAGATCGGGCCACACACGGGGTCTTAGACCTCATCATATGGCATCAGAGCCACAAACCAGGCTGTAGATCTCATCATATGGTATCAGCAGCCTTTGGTTTCCGCGGATTTGACCCTCCACCCACCCAATTTCGTTTCTAGAAAATTTCCCAAAAAAATAGCCCTAATTTGCCTTTGGTCGATCTGTGATTTTGTTGCGTTTTGAGTGGTTTTGATCCATGGATTTCGTGTTCCTATGGTAGATCTACATCCCCTCCAAATTTCGCTGTCAAATTCCTTCTATTCCGCCCACAATCGACGTTTTTCCGTCCGTTTTTCGCGTTTTGGGACGAACAGCTCGAGCTGTTCTTGCTCGGCCGGCACTGCCGGGCAGGACAGGCCGGCACTGCCGCTCAACCGGCACTGCCGGTGGGACTCGGCCGGCACTGCCGCTGGCCTCCATCAACCTCCGCTCGGTCGACCTCGCCCCGCGTCCCCAATCGCTCGCCAGCAGCTCGCTCCACGCTCCTGCCGCGCTCGCTGGCCCAAGCCACCCCACCACCTGGCCGCACGCCTCGCCCACCTCCAGCACCGCTGCCGGCCGCCCGCCCACAGCTCGCGCGCAGCCCCACCCAAGCAGCAGCGCCGCCACAGGCCCAAACCACGACACCAGCTTCCGCCCCTGGCCCGCTCGAGCCGCCGCCAGCATCGCGAGCACGCCCGCCCCGCGCCCGCGCCAAGCTCGAGCCGGCCGCTCCAATCCATCCACGCACGCGCGCGCACAGCAACAGCAGGACCAAGCACGCGCTCGCATCCAAATCACCACCGGCAGTACCGCCCGCAATACCCCGGCACTGCCGCGCGCGACACTCCGGCACTGCCGGCCGATCCACAGCGGCACTGCCGCCCATCCATGTCCATCCGCTGTTCAAGTTTCAGCTCACTTTGATACATCTTTTTGCTCCAAATTTTGACAACTTTCCGGCGCCCGTTTGACTCCAAACTTTGACAGTTATCCCTTTTCATCTTGACTCTAATTTTGACACCGTTTCCGAAATTTTCCGACTCCAAAATTTTGACACCTTCGATCGCTCGTCGTGACCCAAGTTTTCGGGCATTGACTTATTTTGCTCGGTTTCCGTTTCGGAGTGCAAGGTTTGTCCAACAAGCTTCCGCGTCTACATCAACACCGCGGCGACACCTTCGGCACCCCGGACTCCGGCGCAACTACGACACCATCGTCGCCATCATCGCAAGTTGTGTGTTCCGACACCACCTAACATTTTCATCTAGGTATAACTTGCTCACCACCTTGTAGCCCCTCTTCCTTTTGCGACCTATCCTATCGAGCATTGCTTATAAAGTGTTGCGAGACATTGCACGTGGCCCCGATTGTGAGGTGTGTGTGTCGTGTGGAGTAAAGCTTCTAAGCAAAAACTCGTGTGGCAAGATAGCAAAAGCGAGCTAACGCTAACATAGTGCGAGAAAAAGCCGCCAAAACACAAAAAGAGCAAAAGAGTGCAAGTGCCACCATACATATACAAAAGAGTGTCTAGTGCCACCAAATACAAAAGAGAAAAAGCTTTTAAGCAAAAGAGAGAAAAGAGAAGAGAGGCCGCGTGTAAATCTTGTTGTCTCTCAAGTTGCAACCAAAGCTTTGATCTCTTCTTGTGTTAGTGTGACACCGAGCACCCTTGCTTTTGGGTTCTTACACTTTTCCGCTCATTCCTTGGTCGCACTAACCCCGTTCATCTCGTGTGTGCGTTCCATATCCTTTCCGTGTTTATAGTGATCACCATTTGGACATTTGATTTTTGGAGCTTACCCACTCTTAACAACAAACTTGATTTCGGATTTTGACTTTTGGCTTTCCACCACACTCACCTACCACCATATTTGCTAGCTTTTGCGTGTGTCTTTGTGTGAGTGCCCGATACAATTGATTTTTTTTTCCCTCGGCTTGTTGGATCGCCCCGATCTTATCACACCACGGTAAGTTTGCGAGGTAGTGTTCTTCCACTAACATACACCATATAGATACCATCGTGCTAACATGTATAGCGACGGAGACGACACGGAGGAGTACATGGAGTACTTCGAGGAGGATGCCTCCTCAAGCACCGCGGATGTGGAGGAACATGTGGAGCTCGACACCGACTCTAGCTCCACAAGCATCATCGGCATGTCCGACATCGAGGAGCTCAACAACGACCATGGCTCCCCAAGCATCACCGACATGACCGACATCGAGGAGCTCTACATCGACAATGGCTCCTCATGCATGGACGACATGGTGGAGCACCACCTCGAGGACGACATGGACGACATGGTGGAGGACCACCCCGAGGACGACATCGACGAGCTCTACATCGACACTAGCTCACTACTCATGAACGACATGGTGGAGCAACGCCACGACTTCGACATCGACACCATGGCGGAGCCTCACCTAGTCTCCACACGGAGCAAAGACGATGCGCCCTCGCATCCATACTTGGCCAAGGGAGCTACATATGAAGATGGAGGACCTCCACGATGGCGCCATCATATGGTTCACCAAGAGCGTCCTCAACATGAGCGTCATCGACACACTACTCCGAGCTCCACAAGGCACCACCATGAGCGTGCTTATGCACAAGATCGTCGACTTCAAGTACTTCATATGGAGCGTCAAGAGCGTCCTCAACATGATCGTCATCGACACTCTTCTCCAAGCTCCACAAGGCGCCGCAAGCAACATGCCAAGTCACATGAGCCATCATCTAGGCATGACAAGGACCGTCATCGACATGCGTCACCACATGAGCTTCGCCGCCACAAGCCACTTCATGATCGCCATCGACCAACATCTTCCACGAGTCTTCGACGACACCACTCAAGCCATGGTGATGATGCACGAAGACGAGAGCCTCGACATGAAGGCGACAAACACCATGATAGGATGCCTACCACTCCAAGGATGGCAAGTGCACATCGCGCATACCTTCCTCATGAGGCGACTTCTACCTCTTGCGCCACCACCACAATGGCCCCTACCTCGTCACATGCCTATGGACTCCGATGCTACAAGTGCAAGCAACAAGGCCACCCTCCACGGGAATGTCCCAATCTCCTATGTGAGGTGTGCAAGGCCAAGGGTCACGTGGCATGGCAATGCACAACGCCAAGCGCCAAGAAGCTCTACTTCGACGAGCTCAATGCACAAGTCTCCAAGATGCCTATCGCGCCCACACTTCAAGATGAAGATCGCCAAGGTCAACTCAAGGTTGATGTGGATCCGAGCCTAGCTCTCTACTACACCACGACGCCACCGCTTGAGGATGACTTGGGAGGCGATGGAGTTGAGCATGGTGAGCATGGGATTCTCCCTTCACCTACGGAGGCGCATGGAGTTGAGATGGTTGAGCATGGGAATTTCCCTTCAACCAAGGAGGCGCATGGAGATGAGAAAGTCGAACCTACTCCCCTATGCTTCATTGATGAGTTGGTACCAATCCCATGTGAGGATGAGAGCCACTTAGCCCACTTGAGTGAGCGTGATAGTGAGTTGAGTGACTTCCACCCCATATGCGAGTTTGAGTGCTTCCATTTGGAGGACATGAGTGATACACAAAGTGAGTTGAGAGAGGTAGATGATAGGTCCATGGAGGACATCGCATTTGCTAACACATTAACCTCTCCCTCGTTTGTGTCTTCTTATGTTGCACTAGGTTCCACGGAGGACGAGTTCCCGCTCATGGAGACGATGTACATGGTGCATGAAGATGATGATATCTCACCATGCTTGCTTCAAGACGGACATGTCGACCACATGGATCCTCCTACTTCCACAACACCTACCTCAAATGAGTCGGCCTACAAAGGTAACAACATAGGTGTTGATGATGCCATGATCCCACTAGTGGACATGATGACTTATGAGTGCATGCATGATCTCGATGATCCATTTGCTACTTCACATGCTACTTTCACTTTCCCATGTGATGCTTTGCTTGATAACATTGTTGATCATGTGGAAGTGAGTTCTTGTGATACCATGACCATGCCATGCTATGAGAGCTTCAATTTTTCCACCATTGCTTGCAATATGTCGACCACTTGCTCTTTACCATGTATTGCTTGCAATGATAATGACAATGATGCTATTAGCTTCCGCATGCTTTGCCCCACATGTTTACACTATTCCATGATCCTTGCTTCCAAGATTGCGAACAATTGCTCTTTCTTATGCTTGGTATGCAAGAATGCTTATTTCATTGTCCATGAGATGCCCCCCATAGCCTTCTCAATTTTTGATGATCATGAGTTACCACATGCCATGAATGCACCTTCTTGCCATATGCACCATCGCCATGCATTTCATACTATCTTGATTGACACTAATGGTGATGTGCACAAGACATGGAACATCATGATGGATGATGTGTTCCTCTACCATGCACACACGCTTTTTGTTTTCTCTTTTGTGTGTATAGGTACACGAATGACAACTTCCACCGCTACGGAGCATGAGCTCACGAAACGCGCAATTGAGAGCTACCCCAACACGGACGAGATACATGATCCAACCCATGGGATTCACGCCAAAGGGTATGTTCCCAAACGCCTTCGCCCTCGTGTGTTTCCGGCTTGTCTTGTCGAGCTTCCGGTTTGGACCAATGCCTCGTCACCTCTTTTGCTTCTTATGCAACATATCTTGACACATCTTGTTGGCACAATGGTTGTTGTATGTCTTGATGCTTTCATCATACACTTCGAGAATCTCAAGGACCATGTTATACATGTGAGAGACACCTTATGCATCTTGTGCCACATGTCATTCATAAAGTTGCTCTTCTTTGGATTTCTCATTTCATCTTTGGCAATTGAAATGGATTCTTTGACACTTGAGGATACCCATACTTGGCTCACGCCAACCATACTTTCCCAAGCTAGAAGTCTCCATAGCTTTGCCATTGCACATAACAATTTTGCCCCAAATTTTGCCGCCGACACTTGCCTTTTGTTTGTTCCACTTGTTTGGGACAATGCTACACCACACATTTTTGACACCTTACAACTCTTACATGCACAAATTTTTGCCCTTCCACATGTTGGACACACCCACACTATTTTGGTTCCCATTTTTGCCAAATGCCTCTTGGAGCTTTCCCTTCGCAAGTGGTTTTTCTCCAAGTTCTTCTTCGACCGCGACTACCCAACTCTACAAGGGACAACCGTCATGGACTACCTCTTCGATGAGGAGGAACAAGAGTCGAGGACGACTCTTCCCCAAGGGGAGATGATGTAGCCCGGTCACCGACGTCGCTACACCAAGACCATCAAGTGCAACCCCGCCTATCGTCGACGCTACACCATGGCCAAAGAGTCCCCCAAGTGGACCTTCAACCCTAAACCACGCTACACGCGACAAGGTGAACTCCTTCCTCTCGATACTCGACCTTGTCAATACCTTGAATGGAATGCTACCTCATATCGGTGTGCTACATATCATTAGGTACAAGAATCATCGAGGACCGGAGAGGAGGAACACCCATGGTGCAAGGAAGCGAGGGAAGGGAAGAGGAGCCATTCATCATGGTGCAAGGAAGAAGGAAGAAGAAGCAGAAGAAGGAGAAGGGGCTCCAGCCGCCAGCCACGACAAGGCCGCTGCCGCCCCCACACTGGCCGGCAGCTTTGCCGGTGGCGCATCCGGCACTGCCGGCCCATCTTCCCCGGCACTGCCGGCCCCACCGGCACTGCCGGCCCGAGCACGCCGGCACTGCGGCCCCACCGGCATCGCCGCTTCGAGCACGCCGCATCGCTGCCCCTCGAAGTCAACTTCATCCCAACCGTCTATTTATCATCTATGGTCACCAATACTTTATTGTAATGCCCCTTTTACCCCTGGACGGATCTGGGCCTATATATACCTCTTCCCCCACCCCTTAGCTCTTGAGACATGATGATAGCTTAAACATGGATATGAGCTTTGTCTCCCTAGGGTTTCATCCCTCTGTAATCAAGGCAACCCTTGTTGTTGATCTAGATCTGTGAGTGAGATTCTAGTGCGAGCACTCTCTCTCCCTCTCTGATCTCCTTCTCCAACACCGGTCTCTCTCCTCGGAATTCTACCGCGGTCTCTTCCGTAGGAGATTCTATCGGCGTGGTCCATCGAGCCACGGGGGTAAGTAATCGGTTGTATCGGGTAGGTGTGCGTGCGTGAGTTCCTCGTGTTCTTCGTGTTCATCGTGTTCTTCGCGCTCTCCCTCTCCTTCCCCTTTGGATTTCGGGTCAACCGCGAGATCGGGCCACACACGGGGTCTTAGACCTCATCAGTTTGCTTACAACAGGGCGGTACACTCTACCACAGAGCTGTGTCCTTTTGAGGTGGTGTATGGTTTCAAACCCATTACTCCACTTGACTTGTTGCCTTTGCCCATACATGAGAGAGTTAATATGGAGGCATCCAAGAGGGCAGATTTTGTGAAGAAAATACATGTGAAGACTAAAGAGTTGATAGAACAGAAAGGCAAGAGCAATGCTGCAAAGATGAACAAGAAGCGCAAAGAGATGTTGTTCAAGCCTGGTGATATGGTCTTGGTACATTTTCGCAAGGATAGGTTCCCGAAGCTGCGGAAGTCTAAGTTGAAGCCTCGTGGTGCTGGTCCTTACAAAGTGCTTGCCAAGATCAATGATAATGCATACTCGATAGATCTTCCAGTTGATGAGTTTGGTGTCAGTAATTCTTTCAATGTTGCTGATTTGACACCATATGACGGAGAAGACCTTGGAGCGTCGAGGTCGACGCCTTTTGAAGGGGGGGAAGATGATGAGGACATCCCTACCTCACTACTACCTCCGTCATTGCAAGATGAAGATGAAGCTGTGAAGCTCAAGTCCAATGAAGTTAGGATTGGACCAATGACACGAGCTCGTGCGAAGCTACTTAAACAACAGGTGAACTTGTTCCTAAACGATACTTTGATTGACGAGAACTTTATACTACCTAAGTCGTATTACTTGTGTATGATCAGGTATGAGGAGGAATCAAGCATCGCACGAGGAGGAGAGGAGCAGCTGGACAAGAAGCTGAACGTGAAGCTGGACATGGAGCCGGACGTGAAGACATCCCATGGACGCGCGAGGGAGGAGCGGGAGGCATGCGCGAGAGGAGGAGATCTTCAGGCCGGTCCCAGGCCCGGTCAGACCGGCCGTGGGACCGGGCCACCCGGTCACCAACCGGATTTTGAACCGGTGCCATCCGGGCCACATCCAGGGAACACGGACCCTTCGTCTGGTTTCCGCCCGGTCACAGACCCGGTCTAGGACCGGACCACCCGGTCCCAGGCCCGGTCGACCGGCCCCCAGACCGGCCGAGTCCGAGTCTGTCTCGACCAGATCTATTCTGGGTCGGTTATTTTCGTACTTTTTCGACCTGAGGTCGTCCCGAACGCCTATATAAGTCCCTGGGATGCCCCCAAAGTTGCTTTAGACCACGTTTAAGATAAACCCTAGTTCTTAGTTGTTTGCTCTGCAAAACTATTGAATACTACTCTCCAATTCGCATCGATCTGGAGTTTTATGCTACTGAAAGTTTGTGTGCGATCTGCTGTTCCATTGGGGATTAGAAGATTGCAATTTACCGCTTCGTGGTCGGCGGCTACGTGCGCAAGTGTGTGGAGTTGCGAATATCTTGCAGGGTTGAGAACTGTTGCATTGGCATCAGGAATCAATCGAGAGACTTCGTCGGCGTCATACAAGTTATCCTCCTCATCATCATCGATTCCGTCCGCTGCTACCATCGTGTGTTCATCACCACCGTCGCTTACTGAGAAGATCGGGCAACCCCTTATCAGCTTTTGGTCCGAGTTGAACTTATTGTCCGGCTCCGGCTTGCGGCGCGCCGGAGTCTCCGCCGCCTCGGGTCCTGCACCCGACTTGACCGGTCTGACGCCTGGCTCTTCGGTCGGTTCGTCTGGTCACATCAATGTCTCCTCCGGATCCGGTGCGGTAGTGGGGGACGTGGTGTGGCCGTTTTCGGTAACCGCTGTGGTCGTGGGCGGAGTTACGGCGCAGTAAATCTGGGGACGTGGCCCACGTTCGCCACTTGGAGGCCAACCGCCCGCGGCAGGAGGTTATAAATGCCGCGGGGGAGGCATCGAGGCGGCCACTTGCCCCTTTCTTCCTCCTCGCGCTCCCGCTCCGCTCCTTCTCTTCGTTCGAGCTCTTCACTGCTCCGACGCGGTTCCTCCATCGTTTCCCTGGCGAACTCCGGCGGGCAGCTGCCCCGACGTTCTACCGCCGGGCCGCCGCCGCCACTTCACCAATCCGGCGCCACGGGGCCGCGCGTTTCCATGGAGCGTCCTCAGCCGCCGTTGTCGCCGCCGCCGTCGCAAGGCTCTTCGTCGCCCTTTCGCCTCTCGTGGTCATCTTCATCTTCTGCCTCGACAATGGCCTCCCCTAGCGGATCGTGGAGGGGCTCGTACATGCGGGACGACGACATCGAGCGGCTGGTGCGCCTCCGGCGGATCCCGCGGTCGGTGGTCACGCGGGTGCCCGGCGAGGAGACGGAGCCCACGCCGGAGCCCGGCGAGCGCGTCGTCTTCGGCGCGCACCTCGATCGCGGGCTGGGCCTGCCGGCTTCCACATTCTTCTGGCAGTTCCTCGACAACTTCGGCCTGCGGCCGCACCACCTGCCGGCCAACGCGTGCGTCCTCCTCAGCTGCTTCGTGGCGTTCATGGAGGCCTACGCCGGCTTGTGGCCGGACATCGACTTCTGGAGCCGGCTGTTCTACTTGAAGGCGCAAACCACCGAGGGCCGCCAGCGGGCCTGCGGCGCCGCCTCGATCTACACTCGGCCCGGTACGCCTTTCCCCAAAATCCCCACCGTTGACTCGGTGAAGAACTGGCAAATGTCATTCTTCTATGTGCGCAACGAGGGGCAGCTCGTCGACCGGATCAACCTGCCGGAGTACAATCCGGCTCCTCCAGTCGGCCGGATCAACTGGAGCTACAACGCCCGCACGGCGGACCCGGACGCTGAAGTGAATCAGCTCTGGGACTTCCTGGGGGCGGCCGTCTCCAACGGGCTGACCGCCGAGGACCTCCTCTGCACCATCGCCGAGCGCCGGGTGCTGCCGCTCCAAATGCGCACCCACAAAATCGGGCATATGTCCGGCCGGTTCGACCCGAACCGGACGTCCAAGGCGCTGCTCTCCAAGGCCCAGGTGGCCAGCCGGGTGAATAACATCACCAAGGCGAACGTGGCGGACGACTGGAGCTACGGGCTGGCGCCCCACGACAGGGACCACCTACCCGAGCAGGTAAGCTTTGTGTTTTCACCGGCTTCCGGCTTGCGGCTGCGAGGCCGACTTCCTTTTGCTTTTGCCGACTTCCGGCTTGTTGTTTGCTCATGTTTTCTATCTTTCTAGCTCTTTGAGCGCCAGAACGCCGAGGATGGCGACCTGGCGACGAGGAGGTGGACGCCGGATCACGTCGATCCGGCTGACCAAGCCAGCGACCAGGCCGGCGACGACGACCTGCTGCAGGCGCCTGATCTAGGCGGCCAGGGGGAGCACAATCCGCCCCCTTCACCGGAGCAGCAGGAGGACGAGGAGCCGGTGACGTCCGCCACGGGGCCAATCCCCGCCATGCCTCTGCGCACGAGGCCGCCAAGTACCACGGCGACTTCGGCGCCCAAGGGCAAGAAACGAGCCGGCGACCTCCGCTCGACTGCCGCCTTGGAGGCGAAGGCGAAGAAGCTCCGCCGGCTGCAGCCGAAGAAGGTTCCGGAGCAGGCCGGGTGAGTTCTCTTTGTTCTTTCTTGTTTGATTCCTTTTCTTTCCTTACTCTTTATGCTTATCTTCTCTTTGTTTATCCGGCTAGGGCCCCCATCAAGTTTGCCCAGGGCGGCGGCTCCCGGCAGACTCCGCGTGTTGCGTCGCCGCCTCCGCGCCAGAGGAGGGAGCCGACGCCGCAGCCTTCCTCGCGCGCACCTACGCCGCCGCCGCCTGCGGGTACTCCGCCTCCCGCAGGGGCGCCCTCCTTCGCCGTGCCGCTAGCCTCAGCGCCGATCGCGGCACGCGGGCTGAGCCGGCGCGGCAGCCGACACCGGATGACATGTTCCCGCGCCGGACACGTCTTCTGGACCCGGCCAGGGCCGGGCGGGGCATGCCGCCTTCAACCGGAGCCGGAGCCGGCAGAGCTGCACCGTCCGCGACTGGAGCCGGAGCCGGCAGGGCTGCGCCGCCTGCGACCGTAGCCGGCACCAGGCCAAGCGTGGTGGTGCTGGATGAGAGCCCGGAGGGGGCACCCCAGGCGCCGGAGACGGCTGCGCCGGCTGGGCCAGCTGCTGCGCCCGGAGCGTCGCCACCGCCGGAGCCGACGATAGAGGAGCCGGCCAGGCAGGAGCCGGCAAGGGATGAGCCGGCGCGCACGGAGGGCGCCGACTCGCGCGCGCTAGTGAGGACGGGAGCTTCATCGGTGCTGCAGCAGGGCCTGCACGTGGCCAAGGGCGTACTGCTTCTGCAGGTGCCGTCCACCTCCGACTCCAGCCTTGGCTCGGCTGGCACTATGGAGCAGGCGTGGCTCCGCGCCGACTCCTATGAGGTGAGCAGCCGGGAGGGGAACCCCGGCCAAGCATCGGTGGAGATGTTCTTCTCCAGCCTGCAGGCCAACCTCAAGGCCAGGGCTGCTGAGGCCGCGGCCAACGTCGCCAAGGTGGAGGAAGCCGGCAAGGTAAGCTTCATCGGTTTTTTGATTTGGTTATCATCCTGGTAGCCCTTCGAGGCATGGGCCGGCTGCTCGGAGCCGGCACGGGTTTCGCCTATCTGACTGACTTTCTTTTTTCCTTAGGCTGTGATGGATCGGCGCACCACTCTGTACAACCGCGCCGTGACCCATTATCACAAGGCCAAGCTGGACCGGGCCGACTTGGCCCGCGAGCTGGAGACCGTCAAGGGTAAGATTTTGCTTCTTTTGACTCGATGTCTTCTCTCTTTTTAGTCTTGGTTGGCTGATGTTTCCTTCCGGCTGTCTTGCAGTTGAAGCCGCCAAGGTCCCGCGGCTGGAGGCGGATCTCCGGGCTGCTCGCGCCCAGTGCGCCGAGAGCGAGGAGGCGGGCCGATCTGCCACCGCCAAGCTCAAGCTGGCTGAGCAGGAGCTGACGCGGCTGCGCCTGCTGGAGCAGAACCACCTCACTGAGCTCAACTCCCTTAGGACGGCGGAGAAGGAGAAGGTGGAGGATCTGAGCCGGCGGCTGACGGAGGTGGAGAAGCAGCGGCTTGCGCTGCAGGAGGAGGTTACCACCAAGTCCACAGAGCTGACGGCCACCGCCAAGCGCTGGACGGACGAGATTGGCGCGCTTGATCGCGGCTTGTCGGGTGAGTGCATCTCTGTTCCTTTCCCTTTGTCGGCTTACGGCTGTCGGCTGTCGGCTTTCGCTGGCAGCCGGCAGCAGAAACTTCTGATTTCTTCGCTATCTCCATCTTCGGGCTGGTGGCAGTCGGTTCTTGCCGGCTGCCGCCAGGCTTTTCCTTTTGCCTTAGGACTTCGAAAATTTGCATTTTTCAGCTTATTTCGGCTTCGATGATTTCTGACTTGCTTCTTCTTGCAGCGGCCTTCCCGGAGACGCAGGACGCGGCTTTGGCAGCCGTTGGCGTTGCGCGCGAGTCCAGGAGGCGGGAGACCGGCGAGGGCAGCTCGGAGTTCTTCACCATGGAGGACTACATGGTGTCCATGGCTGCCCGCGTCGAGCCCATCACCAAGCTTGGCTGGGAGCTCCGGAAGGCGGCTGAAGAGCTGGTGCCGATGCTGTGGCCTGAGGAGGCGGTGCCGCAAGATATCTCCCATCTCACCTCCTTGATGGAGCGGGCGCCGGATCGCTTCCTCGACTGGAAGGAGTCGGCCACGCGCGCTGGTGCCGACATGGCGCTGTCCTTCGTCCTCTCTTGGTACAGCGAGGTGGACCTGGGGCAGCTCGAGTTCCGGCGAGCCGGCGTGGAGGACAAGCTCCCAGCCGAACACAAGGCCGCCCGTCTTGCCCGAGCCAGCGCCATCGCCGACTTCGTCGACAAGGGCGCCTTCATCGCGGACCCGAACCCTCCTCCATCCGATGAGGACTACATGGAGGAT
Organism: Lolium perenne; assembly: GCF_019359855.2. NCBI lineage: Eukaryota > Viridiplantae > Streptophyta > Magnoliopsida > Poales > Poaceae > Lolium > Lolium perenne. The sequence continues at coordinate 135,566,696 of NC_067245.2, forward strand.
GAGGAGGCGGAAGACGCGCCCGAGGACGACCCGGCAGCCGGCTCCGCTGACGCCCCTCCGGCTTAGTTTACCTGCTTTTCAGTTGTTCTTTTGCCAAGACAATTTATTAAATCCCCGGGATGCCGGGTGCACATGTATGAGTATTATCGCCCTTTAATTATGTCACACTTTAATGTGTTTGTTAATCATTTGTGTGCCGAGTTGCTTTCTTTCGACTCGTTCGCTTTTTCCCATCCGCCCCACTCTTTGGTTGTGCTCTTGCCAGTCGTACGTCCGACTTGCGATCCGTCGCCGGATCAAGAGCGGGCCGCTGGGTGAGGCCGATAGTATTTCGGTCGAACGAGCTGAATTCGGCAATCCGGCACTTTTATGAAAAGTTGCAAGTCAACTCGCTTTTACTCTTTCCCTTAGTCGTTTTTCGCGTGCCGGCTCCCTAGGCCTTACTCCCGCCAGCCGGACAGCCGGGTTGCGGTCTGTAGCTGGATCAGAAGCCGGCTGTCGGAAACCGGATCACGTTACTCAGCCGACCGCGTGAGAGGGTTCAAGCCAATTGGCGAAACAAGGTAGAGTACGCGAAAAACTTGTCGGAAACGGCGCTCTTGGCGCGTGCTTTTTCATAGCTTATAAAAGGGATACAAGGGATACATACATTCCTGCTCTCATGTGTAAAATGGGCGGAGTAAGTTGACATTCCAGGGACGTTTAGTCTCCTCGTCAGCCTTGTCCGGCTTGTTTTTCTTAGCCTCTTGGGCATCTATGAGATAGTAGGAATCATTGCCTACTGCTTTGCTCACGATGAAGGGACCCTCCCATGGGGATGACAGTTTATGCTGTCCGGCTGTCCGCTGGATCAGCCGGAGCACTAGGTCTCCTTCTCGGAATGCTAAGGGCTGGACCTTCCGGCTGTGATAGCGTCGGAGGCTCTGCTGGTAGATAGTAGATCTAGATGCAGCCAGCAGCCGGGCCTCTTCAACCAGGTCAACTCCGTCTTCGCGAGCTTCTTTGGCTTCGGCTTCTGTGTAGAGCTTGATCCTTGGTGCGTCGTGCTCGATATCAGTTGGCAGGACGGCTTCGGCCCCGTATACGAGGAAAAATGGTGTGAAGCCGACTGAGCGGTTTGTCATTGTGCGCAGGCTCCACAGCACATTGGGCAATTCTTCAATCCAGCAGCCGGCTGCTCGCTCAAGCGGCTCCACCAGCCGGGGCCGGATGCCGGCTAGGACTAAGCCATTAGCCTTTTCCACTTGTCCGTTGGACTCTGGGTGCGCCACAGAAGATAGGGCCATCCTGATGAGGTCTAAGACCCCGTGTGTGGCCCGATCTCGCGGATTGACTTCGAAACCAAGAGGGGAGATGGGAAAACGCGAGGAACACGAAGAACACGACGAACACGAGGAACTCCGAGACTCACGCACGCACACCAACCCGATACACCCGATACTTACCCCCGTGGCTCGATGGACCACGCCAATAGAATCACCCGGAAGAGGCACGCGGCAGAATTCCCGGTGAGAGATTGGTGTTGGAGAAAAGGGGATTGGTGAGGGAGAGAGAGTAGCTTGTACTAGAATCTCACTCAACAATATCCAAATCAACAACAAGGATGGCCTTGATTACAGAGGGATGATACCCAAGGGAGACTAAGCTCAAAGGTAGGTTTGAGTTCAAAACAAGTCTAAAGAGCTAATGAGGGGTTCCAGCTACTTATATAGTCATACATGGCCAGCAAGGGCGAACAGGTACGCGAATGGATAAGTTAAGGTAGTTTGGTGGGGCATTCTCGTCAGATCCGGTTTGGGGGCCGGTCTGACCGGGCCTGGGGCCGGGCTGTCCGGTTTGGGGCCGGTCCGACCGGGCTCGTGGCCGGCCGTCCGGTCATGGGTCCGGTCGACCGGCGCAAACCGAAAGCTGCGAAGTTTCCGGTCCTGGTCCGGTCGTCGTCCGATACGAGGGAGCTGGCCCGGTTTGCGCCCTTCGGTCCGACCGGGCCTATGACCGGGGAGTCCGGTTGTAGGTCCGGTCTGACCGGGTCCTGGACCGGCCAGCGTCCGTCTCTTCCTTGGAGCGCTTCGTGCGACGTCGGCTTCGGCTTCATGATCATCTCCATGTCCAGTTGCTTCTCTCCTTCCCTTGACCTTGTCGTCTCCTCCTCTCCGTGGTCTTGACGCGCCTTGTACCTAATGACACATAGCACGTCGGCATGAGGTAGCAATCCATCCAAAGGGGTACCAAGATCAAGGGTGGTGAGGAGCGAGTTCACCTCATCATGAAGAGCTTTGACTCGGGCTCGTGTCATCGGTCCACTTGGGGGACTTGTTGGCCTTGGTGTAGCGACGTCGGTGACCGGGGCTACATCATCTCCCCCCCCTTGGGAAAGAGTCGTCCTCGACTCTTGCACCTCCTCATCTCCATGATAGGGTGACAAGTCCGAGACGTTGAACGTGTTGCTCACCAAGTACTTGGATGTTGGTATGTCGATGACGTAAGCGTTGTCGTTGATGCGCTTGAGGACCTTGAAGGGGCCATCTCCTCTTGGCTTGAGCTTGGAGTTGCGCTCATGGGGAAACCGGTCCTTCCGGAGGTGGATCCAAACGAGGTCTCCTTCTTCGAATATCCTTGCCTTCTTCTTGGCGTTGATGTGGTTGGCTTGACGAAGAACATGTGCTTGTATGGTTGCCCTTGTCTCTTCATGTAGTTTCTTGACGGCGGCGACGCGCTTGTCGAAGTCCATGTTGATGCGCTCGTGGAGGGGAAGCGGAAGTATGTCGAGTGCCGTGTAAGGTTCGAAGCCGTAGACGACCATGAAGGGGCTCCTTGATGTAGTCTTGTGCTTGGCGCGGTTGTAGGCGAACTCGGCGTGAGGAAGGCACTCCTCCCATGACCTCAAGTTTTTCTTCACGAGGACCCGTAGGAGGGTGGAGAGGCTTCGATTGACCACTTCCGTTTGGCCGTCCGTTTGCGGGTGCGATGATGATGAGAACAAGAGCTTGACTCCAAACTTCGCCATGATCGACTTCCAAAGATAGCTCATGAACTTGACGTCTCGATCCGACACAATGCTTTGCGGTACTCCATGTAGGCGAACGATTTCCCCGAAAAACAATGAAGCAATGTGTGAAGCATCGTCGCTCTTATGGCAAGGTATGAAATGAGCCATCTTAGAGAATCTATCCACTACAACAAATATGGAATCATGACCATGCTTAGTGCGAGGCAAGCCTAGAACGAAATCCATGCTAATATCTGTCCATGGTGCAAAAGGAATAGGCAATGGCATGTAGAGACCATAAGGGTTGGAGGTAGACTTAGCTTGTAAGCATGTTGTGCACCGACGGCAAAGGCGCTCCACATCTCGCTTCATCTTTGGCCAATAGTAGTGGGTTGAGAGCATGGCATATGTCTTGTCACGGCCAAAGTGGCCCATAAGACCTCCTCCATGAGACTCTTGCAAAAGCAATTTTCGAAGCGAAGACGCGGGAATGCAAATCTTGTTGGCTTTGAACAAATAGCCATCATGCAAATAGAAATCATCCACTCCTCGCTCAACGGAGCACTTCTCAAAAATGGGAGCAAAGAAAGAATCGGAAGGATAGAGTTCTTTGATCTCTTCAAGTCCCAAAACATGAAAATCCAAACGAGTTAGCAAAAGGGTGTTTTTGCGGGAAAGAGCATCCGCCACAACATTGTCCTTGCCCTTCTTGTATTTTATCACATATCGGAAGGACTCAATGAACTCGACCCATTTTGCATGTCGTTTGTTCAAGTTGTGTTGGCTTTTCAAATACTTCAAGGACTCATGATCGGAATGAATGATAAACTCTTTTGGCCAAAGATAGTGTTGCCAAACTTCAAGAACACGAACCAAAGCGTAGAGCTCCTTGTCATATATAGGATAGTTGAGGCGTGCGCCATCTAACTTCTCACTATAGTATGCCACGGGTTTGCCCTCTTGCATAAGAACACCGCCAATACCAAGCCCACTTGCATCACACTCAATCTCAAAAGTTTTGGCAAAATTTGGAAGAACAAGAAGTGGAGCTTCGGTAAGACGTTTCTTCAACTCATCAAAAGCATTTTGTTGGGCCTTGCCCCAAACAAACGGAACATTCTTCTTGGTAAGCTCATTCAAAGGGCAAGCGATGGTGCTAAAGTCTTTCACAAAGCGGCGATAAAACCCGGCAAGTCCATGGAAGCTTCGGACTTGGCCAACATTTGTAGGGGTAGGCCAATTATGGATGGCCTCCACCTTGGAAGAATCAACTTCAATCCCATTAGCGGAAACCACAAAACCAAGAAAAACCAATTTGTTTTGAGCAAATGTGCATTTGGGGAGGTTAGCATAAAGCTTTTCATGGCGCAAGATGCACAAGACTTCTCTCACATGTTGCACATGGTCCTCGAGGTTTTTGCTATAAATAAAAATATCATCGAAGTAGACAACCACGCTCTTGCCAATGAGAGGACGCAAGATGTGATTCATGAGGCGCATGAAAGTTGATGGAGCATTGGAAAGACCGAAAGGCATAACGAGCCATTCATAGAGACCAAGTTTGGTCTTGAATGCCGTTTTCCACTCATCACCAATAGCCATGCGGATTTGATGGTAACCACTACGCAAATCGACTTTAGAGAAAATCGTGGCACCACTAAGTTCATCTAGCATGTCATCTAAACGCGGAATGGGATGGCGGTAACGGACGGTAATGGCATTGATGGGGCGACAATCCATACACATCCGTTGCGTCTCATCCGGTTTAGGCACAAGGATCACGGGAACCGCACAAGGGCTAAGGCTTTCTCGGACGTACCCTTTTGCGAGGAGATCTTGAATTTGGCGGTTGATCTCCTTGGTCTCTTCGGGGTTGGTGCGGTAGGCGGCACGGTTTGGTAGCGGAGCGCCGGGTATGAGGTCGATGCGGTGTTCTATGCCGCGGAGTGGTGGTAGTCCATGAGGGAGCTCGTCGGGGAAGACGTCTTGAAATTTCTGCAAAAGAGACAACAAAGACGGAGGAATGTTGGTTAAGTCGTTAGTCTCCGACGAGGGTCCCTTGCATATGAGCACATAGTGCAATATGGTGGATGGGTTCTCTTGGAGCTCTCTCCACTCACTCTTGGTGGCTAGAAGGACACTCTTGGGCTCACTCATATATCACTTGTGGTGCTCCCTCTCTTTGTGGTGGGTCGCTCCCTCTCCTCTCATCTCACTATGGGTGCGGAGTTGTGCCCTCGCTAAAGCCTTCGCATTATCGGCGATGATTTGGCTAGGAGTCATCGGGCGCAACTCGAACTTCTTGTCATTGACCTTGAAGGTGTATGTGTTGGAGAGTCCATCATGTATAGCCTTCTTGTCATATTGCCAAGGGCGGCCAAGCAACATGTGGCACACCGTCATGGGTACCACGTCACACTCGATGGTGTCCTCATAAGGGCCGATCTTGAAGTTGACGGTGACGGTATGTTGTATCTTGACGTTGCCCTTGTCACTCAACCATTGGATATGGTAAGGGTGAGGATGCTTGCGGAGAGTGAGGTGGAGCTTCTCACACAACTCGGTGCTCGCAAGGTTGTGGCAACTTCCACCATCGATGATGACCTTGATAGACTTGCCACCAATTCCGGCACGGGTTTGGAAGATGTTGCACCGTTGTTCTTCCATATCATGAGGTTGTGTGGTTAGCACCCTTGTGACCACAAGTGAGGGACTTGGGTCATGCTCACATAAGAGAGGATCTTCTCCACTTTCTTGCTCATAAGCTTCTTCACTTTCCACGGCGGCTTGCACAAGGGCTTCATATTCATCCTCATCAAGAGTCTCGATGTCACCATTCTCCATAGTGATCATGACCTTGGTGTTCTTGCACTCAAACGATTTGTGACCTTGGGTGCCACACTTGAAGCAAGTGACACTAGAGGGTCCCGTGGATGCCTTAGAGGAGGCGGTGGAGGAGACCGTTTGCTTCATGCGACTTTGGATAGTCGGTCTCTTGGATGGTGTAGAGGATGCGTCGGCCTTGGCACTTGTAGCTTGAGGAGTTGATGTAGTAGGAGGAGTCGATGTTGCGAACTTGGAGGTGAAGTAGGTCTTGGCCTTGGAGTACTTGATGTCCTCAATCACTTGGCGCTCGGCCTTCGATGCTTGGTGGACTAACTCAACCATGTTGGAGTAGGGTTGGAACTCGACAATCCTCTTGATAGGATAAGTAAGGCCATTGAAGAAACGAGCAATTGTTTGTTCCTCGGACTCTTGGATGTTGGCTCGCATCATAGTGAGCTCCATCTCCTTGTAGAACTCCTCAACGGTCTTGGTGCCTTGCTTCAACTTTTGGAGCTTGTTGAAGAGGTCGGTCATGTAGTGTGCGGGGACAAAACGAGCATGCATCTCCTTCTTCATATCTTCCCAAGTGTCAATAGGAGGTTCACCCTTCTCTTCTCGAAGAGTGAGGACTTGTTCCCACCAAGTGTTGGCGTAGTCTTCAAACTCGAGTGATGCCATAGCCACTTTCTTGGCACCGGAGTAGTTGTGGATGTGGAAGATCTTGTCCACCTTGAGTGCCCATGAGAGGTATGCTTCGGCGTCGTCTTCACCTTTGAACTTGGGCATGTTGAACTTGAGCTTGCCATACATGTTCTCTTCATCCTCCAAGTTTCTTCTACGAGGAGGGGCGCCGTCAACTCTTGCGGCTAGAGGTGGAATAGGAGGTCTTCTACGGCCAACCATAGCATTGGGTTGGCGTTGGAGTTGAACGCTTGCTTCACTTGGGTCACGGTGAGGATGTGGTTGAATATCTTGTCGCGGTTGAGGACGATGCTCAAGGTTGGGTCTCTCATCTTGATCATGGTGTAGCTCTCCTCGGCCACGTTGGTCATGGTGAGGGTGGCGACGAAGATCTCGCCGAGGTGGATCTTGAGGATCTTGGTCTTGGGGATGGCCATCACGCCCATGGTGGGCATGGCGATCCGCTTGGTGACGATCTTGTTGAAGGTCTTGAGCTTGTGGAGGACGCTCATGTGGACGAGCATGGCGATGTATTTCTCCACGCCTAGAGTTGGAGCGGGAGTCTTCATGACGAGCATGTGAGCGATGAGGTCGATGATGGTCTTCACGCCTTGAAGAAGAGCTTGGGGACGAAAGGCCACCATGAGAGTAATGGTCTTCATGCCTTGAGGAAGAGCTTGATGAAGAGGAAGTAGAGCGGTGTCGACGATGGCGACCCAAGTTGGTGATGGCGCGCTCGAGGCTATCCATGCGCCGCTCCATGTTGGCATCATTGGCCGCCATTTGGCCATTCAAGTTGTCCGTAGCTTCACGAAGAAGGGCCAAGTCTTGGTTGACGGTGGCGAAGTTGTGAGCCACCTCATCGTATTGCTCATCAATGCGGGTCTCGAAGAGGGAGAGTTGCTCCTTGAACTCTTGTCGTTGCGTCCATAGGTTGTGTTGAGTAGCCAACCTCTCAGTGTTGCGGAGGATCTCTTCATCCCTATTGGTATCTCCGTTCCTATCCATGATGCAAAGACAAGAACTATGTTTGTGTATGTTAGTGGAAGGAGACTACCTCGCACTCTTACCAAGGTAAGATAGTATTGAGGCAATCCACCAAACCGAAAGCAAGATCAAGTGTATCGGGAACACACGCAAGACCACACGCAAAAGCTAGCAAATATGGTGTTAGGCGAGTGTTGTGGAAAGCCAAAAGACAAATCCAAGATCGAGTATGTTGTTAAAAGTGGGTGAGGACCAAAAATCCAAATGTCAATGTGAAGATCACTATAAACACGGAAAAAGTTGTGGAACACACACACGAGAAAAACGGGGTTAGTGCAACCAAAAGTGAGCGGAAAAGTGTATGTATAAGTGCTCGGTGTCACACTAACACAAGGAGAGCCAAAGCTTTGGTTGCAAAGGAAGAGACAACAAGATTCACACGCGGCCTCTCTTCTCCTATCTCTCTTTGCTTAAAAGCTTTTTCTCTCTTGTATATGTTGGCACTTGCACTCGTTTGTATCTTTGGTGGCACTTGGACACTTTTGTGTATATGGATGTATGGATGTATGGATGTATGGATGTATGGTGCTACTCGCACTCTTTTTGTGTTTTTGGGGCTTTTTGACGCACTATGTTAGCGTTAGCCTCGCTTTTGCTATCTTGCCACACGAGTGTTTGCTTGGGTGCCTTACTCAACGCGACACACACACCTCACAATGCGGGGCCACGTGCAATGTCTCGCAACACTAGACAAGCAATGCTCGATGGGATAGATCGCAAAAGGAAGAGGGGTTACAAGGTGACCTGCAAGTTATACCTGCGATGGTGGTGGTGGTGGTGGTGGTGGTGGTGGAGATCGCCGGAAGACGAGGTCGAAGGAGAGCGCGAAGATGCGCCCGGTCTGGGGTCCGGTTGGACCGGCTCCTGGACCGGCCTGTCCGGTTGCCGCCCGGTCGACCGGGTTCTGTGCTGGGCCGTCCGGTCTGTGGGTTGCTGACCGGGCTCGAAACCGGATTTCGCGGGATGAAGGTTTCTCTCTCCTGTTCTTCACGAAAACCAAGCCAAATCGACCAAATCGAGGGGAAACGATGGAATTGGAGGCTAAAAGTTGGGGAAATAGTAGATCAAGCACAACAACACCAGATCCACGGACCAAAACCACTCAAAACGCAACCAAATCACAGATCGGTCAAGAGGCACTTTGGGGCTATTTTTGGGGATTTTTTGGAAAATTTCTAGGGACGAAATCGAGTGGGTGGTAGGTCAAATCCGCGGTAACCAAGAGCTGCTGATACCATATGATGAGGTCTAAGACCCCGTGTGTGGCCCGATCTCGCGGATTGACTTCGAAACCAAGAGGGGAGATGGGAAAACGCGAGGAACACGAAGAACACGACGAACACGAGGAACTCCGAGACTCACGCACGCACACCAACCCGATACACCCGATACTTACCCCCGTGGCTCGATGGACCACGCCAATAGAATCACCCGGAAGAGGCACGCGGCAGAATTCCCGGTGAGAGATTGGTGTTGGAGAAAAGGGGATTGGTGAGGGAGAGAGAGTAGCTTGTACTAGAATCTCACTCAACAATATCCAAATCAACAACAAGGATGGCCTTGATTACAGAGGGATGATACCCAAGGGAGACTAAGCTCAAAGGTAGGTTTGAGTTCAAAACAAGTCTAAAGAGCTAATGAGGGGTTCCAGCTACTTATATAGTCATACATGGCCAGCAAGGGCGAACAGGTACGCGAATGGATAAGTTAAGGTAGTTTGGTGGGGCATTCTCGTCAGATCCGGTTTGGGGGCCGGTCTGACCGGGCCTGGGGCCGGGCTGTCCGGTTTGGGGCCGGTCCGACCGGGCCTGTGACCGGGCCGTCCGGTCATGGGTCCGGTCGACCGGGCGCAAACCGGAAAACTGCGAAGTTTCCGGTCCTGGGTCCGGTCGTCGTCCGGTACGAGGGAGCTGGCCCGGTTTGCGCCCGGTCGACCGGGCCTATGACCGGGGAGTCCGGTTGTAGGTCCGGTCTGACCGGGTCCTGGACCGGCCAGCGTCCGTCTCTTCCTTGGAGCGCTTCGTGCGACGTCGGCTTCGGCTTCATGATCATCTCCATGTCCAGTTGCTTCTCTCCTTCCCTTGACCTTGTCGTCTCCTCCTATCCGTGGTCTTGACGCGCCTTGTACCTAATGACACATAGCACGTCGGCATGAGGTAGCAATCCATCCAAAGGGGTACCAAGATCAAGGGTGGTGAGGAGCGAGTTCACCTCATCATGAAGAGCTTTGACTCGGGCTCGTGTCATCGGTCCACTTGGGGGACTTGTTGGCCTTGGTGTAGCGACGTCGGTGACCGGGGCTACATCACATCCGGATCCCCGTTTCCCCGCAATAGCGAGAGAAGATGCCTTGGGAGAAGTTGCTGCCGTTGTCAGTGATGATGCTGTGGGGGTAGCCGAATCTCACAATGATTTCCTTGAGGAATGTGACGGCTGTGGAGCCATCCAGCTTCTTGATTGGCTTGGCTTCGATCCACTTGGTGAATTTGTCAATCATCACCAAGAGGTGTGTCATGCCACCTCGCGCCGTTCTGAATGGGCCTACCATGTCCAAGCCCCATACGGCAAATGGCCATGTGATGGGGATGGTTTTCAAGGCGGAGGCCGGCTGGTGTCTCTTTTTTGCGAAGCGCTGACAGCCGTTGCACTTCTTCACCAACTCTTCTGCGTCTCTGAGCGCAGTCGGCCAGTAGAAGCCGTGCCGGAAGGCTTTGGCCACTATGGCTCTGGATGAGGCGTGATGTCCGCACTCTCCTTGGTGGATTTCCCGTAGGAGTTCAATCCCTTCAGCCGGCTCGACGCACCGCTGGAACACCCCACTTACGCTGCGTTTGTACAGCTGGTGGTTGATGATTGTGTAGGCCTTGGCCCTTCTCTCAATCTACCTGGCCTGGACTCTATCATCAGGCAGCACACCGTCGGTGAGGTAAGAGAGGAATTCTTGTGCCCATGAAGGTACGCATCTTATCTCGAATACGCTGACCAACAGGGCCTCCTGCGTGGGAGCTTCTGGATTCGACTGCATGGTCGCCGGGTTCGGCTTGCTAGCCGGCGGGTTCGGCTTGCTAGCCCCCGAGTTTGGCGATGAAGCCCCCGGGTTGGACTGAGAAGTCCCCGGGTTCGGCATGGTAGCCGGCGGGTCCGGCTTGTTAGCCCCCGACTTGGGCGATGAAGCCCCCGGGTTCGGCTGAGTAGCCCCCGGGTCAGCCGGCACGAATATTGAATCCGAATCCGGTGACGGTATGATGGACGGCTTCTTGAGAACCGCCAAGGCGATGCCCGGCGGAATGGCTTGCCGGGTTGAGCCGATCTTGGACAAGGCGTCAGCCGCCTCGTTGCTTGCTCGTGGCACATGGTGGAATTCGCAGCCGTCGAAGAAGCCGGATAGCTGCTGGACATGGAAGCGGTATGAGGCCATGTTGGCGTCCTTCGCGTCCCAGTCGCCAGATGCTTGCTGTATGACCAAGTCGGAGTCGCCGAAGCAGAGTATGCGACGCACGCCAATCTCCTTGGCTAGCTTCAGCCCGTGAATGAGCGCTTCATACTCCGCCACATTGTTGGATGCGGCGAAGTGGATCTGCAGGACGTAGTCCAGCCGGTCTCCCTTGGGAGAGGTGATGACGATGCCGGCTCCCAAACCGTTGCGCATCTTCGAGCCGTCGAAGTGCATCTTCCAGTGTGTGGAATCTGGCACAGGCGGCAGGTATTGCATCTCAGCCCAGTCGACGAAGAAGTCCGCGAGGATCTGCGACTTGATGGCTGTGCGTGGCTCGTAGAGGATGGTGTGGGCGGCTAGTTCCAGGGCCCACTTGGCAACCCGGCCGTTGGCATCCTTGCTGCCGATGATTTCCGCCAAGGGCGCTGTGGCAACCACCTTGATGGGGTGCTCTTGGAAGTAGTGCTTGAGCTTCTTGGCCGCCATGTAGACGCCGTAGGTGACCTTCTGGTAGTGGGGGTAGTTTTGCTTCGACTGGGAGAGCACCTCGCTAAGGTAATAGACTGGGCGCTGAACCAGCTGCTCTCTGTCGGCTTCTTTGCGCTCCACCACCAGGACAACGCTAACCACTCGATTGGTGGCTGCGATGTACAACAGCATCGGCTCCATTGAAGCCGGCGTTGCAAGGATTGGCGCGGTTGAGAGCACGCGCTTCAAGTCACGGAAGGCTTCATCCGCCTGCGGTGACCAGACGAATTTGTCCGCCTTCTTCATCAATTGATACAGGGGCAGTGCCGTCTCCCCCAGCCGGCTGACGAAGCGGCTCAAGGAAGCCAGGCAGCTAGCGAACTTCTGGACGTCCTTGAGGCACTGCGGCAGTTCCATCTTCTCCAGGGCACTGATCTTGTCCGGGTTGGCTTCGATCCCTCGCTGAGAGACGAGGTAGCCAAGGAGCTGGCCAGACGGCACGCCGAATGTGCACTTGGCCGGGTTGAGCTTCATCCGAAATCTTCTCAGATTGGTGAAGGTTTCTCTTAGGTCATCAAGGAGGGTAGTCGTCTCCTTGGTCTTTACAACGACATCATCCACATATGCGTGAACGTTTCTGCCGATTTGATCCTGCAAGCATTTTCGCATGCACCTTTGGTAGGTGGCGCCTGCATTTTTCAAGCCGAACGGCATAGTCGTGTAGCAGTAAGCCCCATACGGGGTAATGAACGAAGTCTTTATTTGATCAGCCGGATTCAAAGGAATCTGGTGGTAGCCTGAATAGGCATCTAGGAAAGACAACAGTTCACAGCCGGCAGTCGAGTCTATAACTTGATCTATGCGCGGCAGGGGGAAGGGGTCCTTCGGGCACGCCTTGTTGAGGCTGGTGTAGTCGATACACATGCGCCAGGAGCCGTTCTTCTTCAAAACCAGGACCGGGTTCGCCAACCAGTCCGGGTGCAGCACTTCCATGATGAAGCCGGCAGCTAGGAGCCGGGCGATTTCTTCACCGATGGCCTTCCCTCGTTCTTCGGCGAAGCGCCTAAGAGGCTGCTTCACCGGCTTGGCTTCGGGCCGGACGTGGAGGTGGTGCTCAGCCAACTCCCTCGGCACACCCGGCATGTCTCTTGGAGTCCATGCGAAGATGTCCCGATTCTCACGGAGGAAGCTGGTGAGCTCGCTTTCCTATTTCTTGCTCAAGCCGGCACCGATGGTGACGTACTTGTCCGGCTGCGCCGGATCCAGCAGAATCTTCTTGGTGTTGTCGGCCGGCTGGAAGTGAGTCGTCCCAGCCGGGTTGCCTGCAGCCGGCATGTCTGTCTGCGCGGCCTTGGCGAGGGCGACGGCGTCGTGGATGAGCTGCTTCTCGGTGGCGATGACCAGCGTCTGGGCCATCTTGGAGCTCTGCGTGGCGCAGTCCATGGAGCGGCGATAGTCGCCGGCTATGGTGATGACCCCCTTGGGGCCAGGCAGCTTCATCTTCAGGTATCCGTAGTGAGGTACCGCCATGAACTTGGTCAGGGCTGGCCTGCCCAGGAGCGCGTGGTAGGGACTCACGAGGTCCACCACCTCGAACTCGATTCTCTCGGTGCGGAAGTGGTCCGGCTTCCCGAACATCACCTCCAGCGTGATCCGGCCGATCGGCTGGCAGCAGTGGCCTGTCACGATGCCATGGAAGACGGTGGGGTGGGGCGCAACTCGGCCTCCTGGATGCCCAGCTTGCGGGCGGTGTCGCAGTAGAGGATGTTGATGCTGCTGCCGCCGTCGATGAGGACGCGCGAAAAACGCACGCTGCGCCGGGTTGTGCCGATGGTGGGGTCGAGGACCATGGCGTAGCTGCCCGGCTTCGGTAGGACAGCCGGTGTGTCGCGGCGATCAAAAGTGATGGCCTGCTCTGACCAGTTTAGGTACTGGGGGACCGGCGGTATGACCGCGTTGACCTCGAGGGAACGGCTCTGCTGGCTCGTCTTGTCCTCGGGCTCGGAGGTGAAGATGATGTAGGTAGCATCTTCGGCCAAATATCGGCCGCCATGGTGCACTTGGTTAGCCTCGTGGTGCTCGAGGTTGGCGTTCTCTGCGCCGGCTTGGCCACCCGGCCCGCCGGCTGGTGGAGTCGGGGGTGGAGGCGGGAGGGGTTCACCGCTTGTCAGCCGCTTCATGAAGTGGCAGTCGCGGGTGGTGTGGTTGGAGGGGTTCTTGCCGCTGTGGTACTTGCACGGCGAGTCGAGCATCTGCTCGAAGGTGTACTTCGGCTTCCACTGCCGGTCTTGCTTCTGGCGGCGGCTGCCGCCTGCCGCGTTGTCTGCCACGGCGGCTACGTGGGCGGAGCCGTACCGGCGGTCCGGCTGGTCGCTGTGACGCTTGCCGCGGTAGTTGTCTCGCCGGCTGCCGTGCGAGGCGCCCTCGGCCGGCTTGTTGTTGTCCCTTCTGGCGGGGGCCGGCGAAATCTCAGCCGGCGCCTTGCCGGCTTCCTCGGCCAGCGCGTACTTGTCGGCGATGGCCATCAAGGCGGCCATCAACTTGGGGTCGCTGCGGCGCAGCTTGTGCCACAACATGGTGTTGGGCCGACAGCCTCCCATGAAGAAGCTGATGGCCTGGATCTCGTGCACGCCCTCGCAGGAGTTGCGCATCTCGCACCAGCGCGTCAGGTACGCGCGATCCGTCTCGTCGGGGCCCTGCTTGCACATCTCAAGCTGCTGGGGCCGACCCGGCCGGCGGTAAGTGCCGGTGAAGTTGCTGATGAAGGCCGCTTCGAAGTCCAGCCAGCGGTTTATGCTGCCGGCTGGCAGGTTGTTGAGCCATGTGCGGGCGGAGCCGACCAGCATGAGGGGGGAGTAGCGCACAGCCCAGCGCTTGTTGCCTTTGGCGATGCCGACTGCGGTGGAGTAGTCCTGCAGCCAGTCCTCCGGCTTGGCGGTGCCGTCGTACTTGGGGGTGTCGCGAGGGAGCGTGAAGCCCTCGAGCGTGGGCTCGTTGGCGATGCGGGGCCCGAAGCACATTGGGCCGGCTGGAGCTTCTTCTTCCGCGATGCGGGATTCGACCAGCCGGTCAAGACGTTCTCGGGCGTCGGCGGGCTCGATGCGCGGGCCCAACCGGGAGTGTGCCGGCTGGCGTGCGCCGCTTGCTTCTGGAGCCGGCCGGTGCTGACGGCGGGGCTCGGAGTCTTGCTCCTGGTTCCGGCTCGGAGGCCGGCTGCGGCTGCTGCCGCCTGGCTGGTGGCTCGGCCGGCTCGAGCTTGTGTGGGTGGCTCGGGAGTCATGGTGCCGGCTTGGTGCTGGGGAGGCGGACTCGGCCATGTCCCTGGCGCCTTCCCTGTCGTTGCCTGCAGCTCCACGAGCGTGAGAAGCTCTGGGGGCGTTGACATACCTGGGGTCGGCCGCCTGCCTGGTGGCTGCGTTGAGCAGCTCAGTCACCCGCTTGGTCTGGCGGCGTAACTCTTCGCCTTCGAGGCGGTTCAGCTCTTCTGCGGCGGCTTGTGCCGCGCGCATGTTCTTGTCGGGGGTGTTGTAGACGGGTAGCTCCGCGGACGGAGCCGGCGAATGAGCGCCGTCGCGGGCGATCTTGGCGCCAAGGTCGCGGCCCCTGCGGTGGATGTGGCCGGCTCGGCTTGGCTCGTCGCCGCCTGGAGTGAGGCCGTGGGCTCGGTTGTACTCGCGCTGGGTAATCTCCATCTGGCGCTTAGCAGCAGCCAGTTCTTCGGTTTGCTTGAGGAGGAGCTGGCGGTGTGCCTCCAAATCCGCCTCGATGGCGGTGGGGTCGCCGCCAGGCGTGAGCGGGGTGCTCAGCTTCGCCCGGACTTCGTCCAGCCGGGACGGTGGCGGTGGCGCCTTCGCGCCCGAGCCGGAGGCATTGGGGTCGATGTTGCGCTCCAGGTTGGGGCCGCGGGTGCGCGGGTTCTTGGTGGGGAGCTCGTCGCCAGCCATCATGACTTGCACGACGGCGGGGCTGGCGGGAGCGCTGCTGCTGGCTCGCGGAGGAGGGCTAGCGCAGCGCAGCACCTGCCGCGGGTAGCGCGGCGGTGCGACGGTGGCGACGTAGACGTCGTGGCCGCCGAAGGAGATGACGCTGCCGCCGGCTGGGAAGGGCCGGTCGGCGAAGCAGCCAGCGTTGTCGCTGACGCAGTCGAGGGAGCCGAATCTCCAGATCAAGCCTGAAGCGACTCGCTCGCCGGTGGTGATGGTGAGGCCCGTCCGGATGAAGACACCGGCCGAGGATGCTGAAGGCCCCACGGTGGGCGCCAAATGTCGTGGTATCGTCACGGCATATGCCATAGGGTGGCTAATCGATGTGGTTCCTGAGAGATCTCACGGCGGTATCCGGATGCGGGTATGGGGACGAGCGACACGGCGACGTACCCAGGTTCGAGGCCCTCCGATGGAGGTAAAACCTCTACTCCTGCTATGAGTGTATATGATGATCACACAATACAATGGTGCTCCTAGAGCTGTGTCCGGCTGCTCCTGGGAGGCTAAGGAAGACTGAAGTCTCTCTCACAGGGCAGCGCTAAGGGTGGAATGAAGTAAGAATGATCGATCCCCTGCACGAGAGGGGGTAGTGCGGCTTATATAGGCACCGGCACTTTACATATAAGACCCTATAGTTTACTGGCCGGCTTGGCCGGCTCCGGCCTCCGCTCCTTCCCGAGGCGGTGACGTCAGGAGCCGTTGAGGCGTCGTGGCCTGTCCCATCCGGCTGCCACGGTCAGCGGTATGGAGAGGAAGTGTTCCTGTCGCCGTCAGCCACTGTAGCCAGTACGGATCGTCGTAAGCCATGATGGCATGTCCGGCGCGTGGCACTATTGCTCCACAGTGCCCCGCGCTTTACGGAAGATGAAGTCAGCGTGGACTTCGGGAACCCGGATCACCAACCCGGTTCCTTCCAGTGCAAGACTCGCCAGCCTCGAGTCGGTCTGAGGTACAAACCCCCAGTCGGATATGGCTTGTAGAAGCCGGCCCAGCTACAGCATTGGTGGCCGTAGCTAGGCCGGCTAGGACCTAGAGCCAGCCGGCTTCCGGACCAGCCGGCCACGGCGCCAGCCGGCTGCACCTCAGCCGGCCTTTGCCGCGAGCCGGCCAGTGGCCAGCCGGCTGCTCCGTGTCCATTGCCCTACCCGGGGTCTTCCCCCCGACAAGGCCGGAACTTCCGCCCTCCAGGACCGGAACTTCCGGCCAGATGCCCTCCAGATTCCCTCCAGATGCCTTCCAGCGCCCAGAAGACAGGATCAGACCGGAACTTCCGCCCCTGGAGACCGGAACTTCCGCCCAAGTTCCGCCCAAGTTCCGAAAGACGGCGAAAACCTTACTGGATGTTACTGCGGGACAATGGCGCAATTCCGGAACAAGGCCGGAACTTGGCCGGAACTTCCGCCCCGACCGGAACTTCCGCCCCTCCAGACCGGAACTTCCGCCCCTGGCCGGAACTTCCGCCCAAGTTGACCGAAACTTCCGCCCCATCGAACTTCAGCACAACAGCACTTTTAGTTGTAACTTACCCCTTCGCCCCACCTACTATAAATAGCCTTGTTGGCTCAGATCTGGGATTAGACTTGATGTAAGAGAAAACATGAGCTATGCTCCTTCCCGCGGGAAACCCTTCTAGATCTACCAATCTACGAAGTTATCTACTCTTCTAGGCGATTGATCTCTTCCATTCTAGGAATTCTAGTGTTTTGGATCTTTTGCTTTTGCAATTCTATCTATTTGCACTCTTTTCCTCTTTGGAACTCTATCGATTGCTATTGCCAACCTTTTGTGAGGGATTCTACTCCTTGTGGGTCTTTTTCTTGCAATTCCGTTGGGTTGGTGTATCGGGCCAACGAAGAACAACCGGTTGTGTGTGTGTGTTGCGTTTGTATCTTCGATCCACCCCGCCATCCACCCACGTTCTTCGTGTTCATCCACCTCCCCCACGAATCCCATCCAAATCCGTGAAGATCGGGCACATCCAAGGACTTAGTCCTCATCATATGGTATCAGCAGCTCTTTGGTTGCCACGGATTTGACCCCCACATCCCCCAATTCCACCAATTTCGCCCAAAAAAATTTCCAAATTATTTTCCCAAAAAATAGCCCCAAATTGGCCTTGGATCGATCTCTCGATTTGTTGAGTTATTTGTGGTTTTGCTCCAATAGAAACTTGCCTTTGGTGTTGATCTGCAATTCCCCCACCTTCCCACAGCTTCTAGTGCCAAATTTTCCTCGAATTCGAAGGATTTCGGCCCGGATTTCCGCCCAAATCGACGAACTGCCCGCAGATCTGATTGCGACCGGAAGTTCCGCCCGGAAGGACCGGAAGTTCCGCCCCTGGACCGGAAGTTCCGCCCCTCAGGACCGGAAGTTCCGCCTGGCCGAAATTTTGACAGCAACCTTCATTTTTCGTTTTGGTACTAACCCCCTTGTGTGTGGACTTCGGTTTGAGTGCCATTTCAGCTACCACAAAGCTTCCGCAACATCGACAACAACGACGGCACCCCGAGGCTCCAAGCGGTTCACTTGACACCTCCACCATAGCAAGTTCAAGATCGTCGGCCACCATCATCAAGTGGTATAACTTGCTCCTAACTTGTATCCCTAGCCTCTTTTGCGTACCTTTCCTATCGAGAGTGGCTTTCTAGTGTTGCGAAGCATTGCGCAAGCGTCCCGACCGTGAGGGTGTGCGTGTGTTGAGCAAAGCTTTGAAGCAAGCTCGTGTGAAAAGATAAGCAAAAGAAGTGTGACATACTTACATAGATAGTAGTATCCTTACATAGTGAGAAAAAGAAAGAAAAATACAAAAAGAAAAAGAAAAAGTGTGTGAGTGACACCTATACACAAAAGAGTCCAAAGCTTTTAAGCAAAAGAGAGAAAAGAGAAGAGAGGCGTCTTGCGCAAATCTTGTTGCTTCTCAATTTTGCAACCAAGCCACGGTCTCTCTTGCGTTAGCGTGACACCGAGCTAGTAGTCTTCGTTAGGACCATTTTGTTCTTGCTCATTTTCCAAGTCGCGCTAACCCCATTTTGTCCCACGCGTGTGTTCCTCATTGTGTATGCCTTTTGTGATCACCGCCTTTGACTTGTGACTTTTGGATCTTACCCACTTTTGACAATAGACTTTTCGTTTGGTTCTTCCATTTGGCTTTCCACATCCGTACCTAACACCATATAGAGTTTTGTTTTTGTGTGTGTAACCGGTTGTTCCTCACCTTGATACACCTTTCCAATTTTATTGTGAGTCTTTGACTTACTTGTGAGCTTTCCTCTAACCCCACAACATAGTTCTTGTTTTAGTTGTAACCATGTCTAGTGGAGAGGGGAACCAACTACCGATGACGCGGCACCAACATTGGATCGCTACTCAAGCCGTCAACAAGAGTATCCATGACCTCACGGCAAGGATCGATGAGACCGTTGCACGCTATGAAGAACGAGCTCAAGTGCAAAGACGGGACCTCAATGTCCAAGTGCAAGACATCCATGACAAGCTCGACGCTCAAGCTCATGATATGAGAGCCACACTTGCTACTCAAGGTCAACAAAACATGGCGAGCATGAGAAGGCAAGAAGAAAGGATGGCACGGCTTGAGCAAGCTATTGCCAACATCGCCAACAACCGAAGCCAACACTCAAGGTCTTCGCGCTCTCATAGTTCAAGGTCAAGAGCTCCTACACCGTCTCGCCATATTTCTAATGAAGACCCACGCCACCATAATGTGGATGCTCAAGTACTTCAACAACAAGCTCGAGATGTGGAGCAAGCACGTGCTCAACTTGAACAAGAGAGACTACAACAAGCTCATCGCCAAGCTCAATTCGAAGAGGAACAACAACGTCTTCGTCATGATCAAGATCTCCTTCATGCACGTGAGCAAGAACGTCTTCGCCATGAGCAAGAGGCACGTCAACAACAAGGGCAACCGCGCCCATCTCAAGTGGCCAATGCTCCAAGGAACCCACCTCATGACGTCGACCACGAAGTGAACCAAGAACGCCAAATCATCAATATTGATGCTCCGCAAGATGATGGCGCAAGAAGAAACAATAGGGACAATAGAAGACACAACCCTCTCAATTATCGAGCTCATCAAGCACTTCATGCTCATCAAGGTGAAGCAAGGCACCAAAATGAAGAAGATGCCTCAAGTGAAGCTAGTGTCATGCCACATCCCCGGCAACCTCATGGAAGGCGTCCTCCTCTTCCAAACCGCCGCCATGGAATTGAGGATCCACCTCAACAACCTCAACAACCTCGCAACCATAATGAGGATGAAGATGAAGAAAGACCACCTCCTAGACGCAATGACCGCAATGAAGAGGAAATCTTTGGGAAGCTTAAATTCACCATGCCCAAATTCCACGGAGAAGAAGACCCCGATGCATACCTCTCTTGGGTTCTCAAGGTTGACAAGATTTTCCGCATCCACAACTTCTCCGAAGCAAAGAAAGTGGCTATGGCATCACTAGAGTTTGAAGGGTATGCAAATGTTTGGTGGGAAGAAGTGAACAAGAAGCATGACAAGGAAGATCTAGACCCCATTGCTACATGGGAAGAGATGCAAGAAGTCATGCACAAACGCTTTGTGCCCAACCATCACAAACGCGACCTCTTCAACAAGCTTACCCAATTCAAGCAAAGCTACAAGTCCGTTGAGGAGTACTACAAGGAGATGCACATGACCATGATGAGTGCAAATGTGGACGAGCGAGAAGAGCAAACAATGACAAGATTCTTGAATGGATTGAACATTCCCGTCAAGAGGATAGTGGAATTCTTGCCTTACACCAACATGGTTGAATTGCTTCATCAAGCTACAAGAGCCTAGCGCCAAGTGCGAGAAGACATAGCAAGTGCAAAAACAAAGTCCTTCTTCGCCGCAAGAAATGCAACAAATACCTCCTCAAGCATCAAGAACACAAGTGCTATCGCTCCCAAGGATCCTCCTAAGCAAATGAAGAGTGCCTTCAAGACAACAAGCTTCAAGCCGGATCAATCAACTATGTCCTCCAAAGCTTCCACGGGATCTAGTAACATCACTTGCTTCAAGTGTGGAGCTCAAGGACATAAATCCTTTGAATGCAAGAACACAAGAGTTATGATAACTCGAGATGATGGAGATGTGGAGTACTTGAGTGAAGGCGAATATGAAGCCTTGGTACAAGCCGCAACCAATCATGAAGATGATGACTTGGAAGACCAAGAGCAAGTCCTATGTGTGCATGATGCAAGCCCGTCCCTTGTGGTGACCAAAGTGTTGACAACCCATGCACTTCCCAATGAAGATCAAAGGTGCAACATCTTCCAAACAAGAGCCGGAATCAATGGCAAGTCAATAAAGGTTATCATCGATGGAGGGAGTTGCCACAATCTTGCAAGCACCGAACTATGCTCCAAGCTCAACCTCACACTCCGGAAACACCCCCATCCTTACCATGCGCAATGGCTAAGTGATAATGGAAATGTCAAGATACAACACACCGTCTCCGTATCCTTCAAGATTGGCGCCTATGAAGACACCGTTGATTGTGATGTAGTGCCCATGACGGTGTGCCACATGCTACTTGGTCGCCCTTGGCAATATGACAAAAGAGCAAGCCATGATGGCTACACAAATGCCTATAGCTTCAAGGTCGGCGACAAGACGTTCATCCTACGCCCAATGACTCCTAGCCAAGTAATTGCGGACAATGCAAAGGCTTTAGCGAGGGCTAAGCTACCACCACTAGTGAGATGAGTGGTGAGAGAGTGACCCACCAAAAGGAAAGTGAGCGCCACAAGCCATATATGAGTGCGATGAAGAGTGTCCTCATAGCTACCAAGAGTGAGATGAGAGAATTTGATGCGGCCTAAGGCGACGTGGGTTGCCCGATCTCACGAATTGACCGAGGGAAAGGTGGGGGAGAGGAAGAACACGAAGAACACGGCGATGAACACGATGAACACATGCGAACACACACCAACCCGATACAATTCCGGTTTACTCCCGATAGCCCGAACCACTATCCCGATAGAATCTCTCAAGGGAGAGACACGCGGTAGAATCCCCGAGAGGAAGATCGGTATACGATCGGTGGAATCACACAAGTGAGAGACCGGTGGTAGAATCACAAGTGTGAGAGACTAATCATATAAGGAGTGCCTTGATACAATAGATATGATAATCTAAGGAGGGGGTTTCCCTAATCCCAAAGGGATGGTGGAGGCATGAGCCAAATTCTAGTTCATCTACTCTTCCTAATGAAGGGGGAGGTGGGAGCCTATATATAGGGAGCCACTAAGGAGGGGTAGTTTAGGGAAACAAAGGGGTACATGGGCCTTGGCCCGAATTGAATTGTGGCAGGCGTCTTCTCTCCTAGGCGACCTCCGACGCTCTTCTTCCTTCTTCTCTTCCATGCCTCCGTGACCTCGGCCTTGAGTGTGGTTCTTGACGTTGACGTGCATGATGAAGCGTAGACCGTAGGTCGGGCTACATCATCTCACCCCACTTGAAAAAGAGTCGCCCTCGACGATGAGTCTTCGTGAATGTGTAGAGGAGGTAGATGACACCAACACTTGAATGTTCCTTCACTTGTCGAGAGCCCTATCAATAGCACAAGAAAAGCAAAGGAGCAATCAAAGCGTAGCCAAAGTTCATTGGATTTAGCAAGAGAGCGCAAGTAGAAGGAGGTCACCTTCGCAAGATGTCGGTGTGCTCTCATTGAGAGATCTTGTGTAGTCGAAGTGTGCGAGCGAAACCATTCATTGGAGCTCACTCGTATCATGCTCTCAAGAGCTCTTTTTGTCAACTCGTGCTCAATCGAGGTTGACATTGGAGTTTGGGTACCTACACACATGTTAGACAACAAGAACAACGTGTGTGCATGGTATATGAACACATCATCCATCATGATGCGCCATTTCTTTTGCACATCACCATTAGCATCATAATAGATATGGTGAATATGCGGAGTAAACATGGGAACATGCTCAACATGGATATATGCAAAGTCTCCAAAATGTGAGAGAGCTATGGGGGCAATCTCATTTACAAGCATGTTAACATTATGGCAAACCAAGCATTGGAAAGAGAAAGTATTCAACATTTTGGTTGCACTAATGGGAGAATATTGCAAGCATGTAGCACAAAACATGTTCAACATTTGATCATTGTTGTCGACAAACCTAGGAAAAGAGCAATTGTTCATCAAGGTTGTCTCAACACAAGCATTATCATTTTCATTGCAAGCAATACATGGGAAAGAGCAATTGTTCGACACATTGCAAGCAAAAGGAGAGAAAGTGAAACTCTCATAGCATGGCATGGTCATATGGTCACAAGCAAGTAATTCCACATGGTCAACATTGTTATCAAGCAAAGCATCACATGGGAATAAGAAAGGAGCATGTGTCATAGCAATTGTATCATCATCATCATCATGCATGCACTCACAATTCATCATGTCCACTAGTGGGATCATGGCATCATCAACACCCATATACGTACCTTTGTAGTCCCACTCATATGAGGTAGGTGTTGTGGAAGAGGTAGGCTCGATGTGGCCTCCATGTTCATCTTCAATCAAGCATGGTGTGATATCATCATCTTCATGCACCATGTACATCTTCTCCATGATCGGCGTCTCGTCATCCATGGGACCTAATAAGACACAAGGAAACACACTAGAGGTAGAGGGTAAGTTGTTAGAATTCGAAATGGCCTCACATGACCTATCAACTACCACTCTCATCTCACTCGGTGTATCACTCATGCCCTCGAAGTGGAGGCACTCAAACTCACATATGGTGGAATCGCTCATCTCACATATAGTGGAGTCGCTCATCTCACATATAGTGGAGTCCCTCATCTCCATGGCAATGGCGTCGTCGATGTCCGAGCAACCTAGCAAAGAGGAAGACAACACAAGAGGAGTAGAGGTTAAGTTGTTAGAAATCAAAGTGTCCTCACTCAACTCATGGGGTGTGTCACTCTTGCTCTCAAGGTGTTTGAAGTATGCGTTGCACTCGGCTTTATCTTTGGGTGTCATTTGGGCTTCTCGAGCATCTAGCTCGGCGAAGTATGCTCTCATCTCGGCTTGCTCTTGTGGGGTCATCATGTATATCTCTCACTAGGATAGGTGTATATGTATGGTGGAAGGGAAACTACACAAGTATCTCACCAATCAAGAAAGTATCGGAAAATGGTTCAAGTCAAGAGCAAAGTCAAAATTGTACCGGGGTTACTCACACACACACTCAAAGCACACACAAAAGGCTAAGAACTCTATATGTGGTGGGTAAGGAGTGGATAGCAAACGAAAAAGATCAACGGAAAAGTCTATTGTCAAATGTGGGTAAGATCCAAAGTCAAATGTCAAAAGTGGTGATCTATTTCAAGGAAACACGGAAACACACACAACGGAGAACAATGGGGTTAGCGCGACCAAGGAAGTGAGCAAGTGACAAAGATGGTCCTAACGAAGACTATATGCTCGATGTCACGCCAACACAAGAGAGACCGTAGCTTGGTTGCACAAGAAAGAAGCAACAAGATTTGCACAAATGCCACTCTTCTCTTTTCTCTCTTAGTGCTCACAAGGTTTGCACTTCTCGGTATCGGTGGACACACACTCTTCTCTATTTTTTTTCTCTTTTTTTTTCTTTTTTTTCTATGCTTAAAAGCTTTCTTTTTCTCTATGTATATGTCACGCTTTTCTTCTTTTGTGTATCTTTCTCACCGAGCTTGCTTCGGAGCTTTGCTCAACACAACGCACACACACACCCTCTCACGGTCGTGACACTTGTGCAATGCTTCGCAACGCTCGGAAAGCCACTCTCAATGGGATAGGTACGCAAAGGAAGAAAGGGGCTACAAGGGGTAGGGGAGGCAAGTTATACCTATTGACGTTAGGCGGTGTCAAGCACACGAACTTGCGATGATGGTGATGACGATGGTGTCGAAGATGCACCGGAATCTGGGGTGCCGATGCCGTTGTCGCGGTGTTGATGTAGGCGCGGAAGCGGTTCTTACGGACCAAAGGCACTCCAAAACGGAAACCGGGCAAATTAAGTCAATGCCCAAAAAGTTGGGTCGAAACGAGCGGTCAAAAAATATGTTCCAAAAATCGTCAAAAATTAGGGATGAGCTATGTGGAGTATATGGGGGATGCTGTTAAAATTTGGAGTCAAACGGGCTCCGGAAAGTTGTCAAAATTTGGGGCAAAAAGTGGAGTCAAAATTGGGCGAAATTTGGGTTAAAAGTGTGAAATCCGGTCGTGGGCCCGGTTGGACCGGATCCTGGGCCAGACCGTCCAGTTGCCGCCCGGTTGGCGCCCGGTCCGAGCAATTTTTTGCGAGATTTCCGGCGTGACGCCCGGTTTTGCTCCGGTTTCTACCGGATTGTCCGGTGTGTCGTCCGGTCGGCCGGTCAAATGCTGCTACGCGTGCGTGATGGGATCTGAGCGGAAGCTCCGCGCGTGGATGTGGCTTGAACTGATGCGCGCGGGTGAGCTGGGAGCAATCTGGTGGCCAGGCTGATGCGTGCCTTGCGGGCGTGGTGCAGGGAAGCGAGTGGAGATGGGACAGGCCGGCGATGGTTGGCGTGCTGGATGCAGCGTTGACGCGGGCCAGGCGGAGGAGCAGCGCGGGGAAATCGATGCCGGGCCTGGGCGGATCGCAGCGCGAGGCAGGGAGGTCGAGCGGAGGCACGCTAGGCGAGCGGCCGGGTCCAGGCAGGTGCGGCGGCGGCTTGCGCGGACGCGCCCGTGGAGGGCCCTGGCAGCGGCGGCGTGGAGCGGCTCGGTGGGCGTGGAGGCGCGCGGCTGAGCGGGAGCAGCTTGGAGGTGGATTTGCTGCGGGCGAGCGTGCTGTCGCCTGCGCGGGTGTGGAGCAAGGCCAGGGCGAGCGGAAGTGGAGCGCCTGCGTGCAGCGAGCCGTGGAGCGCGATGATTCACAGGAGGAAGAACGTGTTCTTCAAGTTCTTCACGATTTTGAAAACGGCTGGCTCGAAAACGCTCAGATTGGAAGCAAAAATGATGGAATTAGAAGGTGAAAATTGGGGAAACATAGATCAGCACTAGAAACACCAGATCTGTGGATCAAAACCACAAAAAACGCAACAAATTCGCAGATCAAATTTCGAGCTATTTTTTGGGGCAATTTTTTTGGGAAAATTTTTGGGCGAAAATTAGAGATTTGGGGGTCAAATTCGTGGCAACCTTTGCTCTGATACCATATGATGCGGCCTAAGGCGACGTGGGTTGCCCGATCTCACGAATTGACCGAGGGAAAGGCGGGGGAGAGGAAGAACACGAAGAACACGGCGATGAACACGATGAACACACGCGAACACACACCAACCCGATACAATTCCGGTTTACTCCCGATAGCCCGAACCACTATCCCGATAGAATCTCTCAAGGGAGAGACACGCGGTAGAATCCCCGAGAGGAAGATCGGTATACGATCGGTGGAATCACACAAGTGAGAGACCGGTGGTAGAATCACAAGTGTGAGAGACTAATCATATAAGGAGTGCCTTGATACAATAGATATGATAATCTAAGGAGGGGGTTTCCCTAATCCCAAAGGGATGGTGGAGGCATGAGCCAAATTCTAGTTCATCTACTCTTCCTAATGAAGGGGGAGGTGGGAGCCTATATATAGGGAGCCACTAAGGAGGGGTAGTTTAGGGAAACAAAGGGGTACATGGGCCTTGGCCCGAATTGAATTGTGGCAGGCGTCTTCTCTCCTAGGCGACCTCCGACGCTCTTCTTCCTTCTTCTCTTCCATGCCTCCGTGACCTCGGCCTTGAGTGTGGTTCTTGACGTTGACGTGCATGATGAAGCGTAGACCGTAGGTCGGGCTACATCAGAATTGCACCACAACCCATCCACCATATTACACTACGTGCTCATTTGCAAGGGACCATCCTCGGAGACTAACAACTTAACAACACTTCCTTCGTCTTTGTTGTCTCTTTTGAAGGAGTTCCAAGATGTCTTCCCCGACGAGCTACCTCATGGACTACCACCGCTTCGAGGGATTGAGCACCGCATCGACCTCATACCCGGCACCCCACTACCAAACCGCGCCGCCTACCGCACCAACCCTGAAGACACAAAGGAGATCCAACGACAAATACAAGACCTCCTCGAAAAAGGGTATGTTCGTGAAAGCTTAAGCCCTTGTGCGGTTCCCATGATTCTTGTTCCTAAACCGGATGAGACGCAACGAATGTGTATGGATTGTCGCCCCATCAATGCCATTACCGTTCGATACCACCATCCCATTCCGCGTTTAGACGACATGCTTGATGAATTGAGCGGTGCCACGATTTTCTCTAAGATTGATTTGCGTAGTGGTTACCATCAAATCCGCATGGCAATAGGTGATGAATGGAAGACGGCATTCAAGACCAAACTTGGTCTCTATGAATGGCTAGTCATGCCATTTGGCCTTTCAAATGCTCCATCTACTTTCATGCGACTCATGAATCACATCTTGCGTCCTCTCATTGGCAAGAGTGTGGTTGTCTATTTCGATGATATTCTTATTTATAGCAAAAACCTCGAGGACCATGTGCAACATGTGAGAGAGGTCTTGTGCATCTTGCGTCATGAAAAGCTTTATGCTAACCTCCCCAAGTGCACCTTTGCTCAAAATAAGTTGGTTTTTCTTGGCTTTGTAGTTTCCGCTAATGGTATTGAAGTTGATTCTTCTAAGGTTGAGGCCATCCACAATTGGCCCACTCCTACCAATGTTGCTCAAGTCCGAAGTTTCCATGGACTTGCCGGTTTTTACCGCCGCTTTGTGAAAGATTTTAGCACCATTGCTTGCCCTTTGAATGAGCTTACCAAGAAGAATGTTCCGTTTGTTTGGGGCAAGGCCCAACAAAATGCTTTTGATGAGTTGAAGAAACGCCTTACCGAGGCACCACTCCTCGTTCTTCCAAACTTTTCCAAAACTTTTGAGATTGAGTGCGATGCAAGTGGACTCGGTATTGGTGGAGTGCTTATGCAAGATGGAAAACCCGTGGTATACTATAGCGAGAAGTTAGATGGAGCACGCCTCAACTATCCTATATATGACAAGGAACTTTACGCTTTGGTTCGTGTTCTTGAAGTTTGGCAACACTATCTTTGGCCAAAAGAGTTTATTATCCACTCCGACCATGAGTCTTTGAAATATTTGAAAAGTCAACACAATTTGAACAAAAGACATGCAAAGTGGGTTGAGTTCATTGAGTCCTTTCCATATGTGATCAAATACAAGAAGGGCAAGGACAATGTTGTGGCGGATGCTCTTTCCCGCAAACTCACCCTCTTACTCACTCGCTTGGATATTAGTGTTTTGGGTCTTGATGAAATCAAAGATTTATATGCTTCCGATGCTTTCTTTGGCCCAATCTTTGCAAAGTGTTCTAGTGAGAAGGGCATCGATGATTTCTATTTGCACCAAGGATTCTTGTTCAAGGGCAACAAACTTTGTATTCCTATGTCTTCGCTTCGCCTTTTGCTCTTACAAGAATCACATGGTGGTGGTCTTATGGGACACTTTGGAAGAGACAAGACATATGCCATGCTCTCCACTCACTATTATTGGCCAAGAATGAAGCGCGATGTGGAGCGCCTTTGCCGACGGTGTACAACATGCTTACAAGCTAAGTCAACTTCCAACCCCTACGGTCTTTATACACCATTGCCTATTCCTCATGCTCCTTGGTCCGACATTAGTATGGATTTTATGTTAGGATTGCCTAGAACCAAATATGGTCATGATTCCATTTTCGTAGTGGTTGATCGATTCTCTAAAATGGCACATTTCATACCATGCTCCCGAACGGATGATGCTTCACACATTGCTTCCTTGTTTTTTAGGGAAATTGTGAGACTCCACGGTGTACCAAGAAGCATTGTGTCGGATCGAGATGTCAAGTTCATGAGTTATCTTTGGAAGTCGCTCATGGCAAAGTTTGGAGTGAAGCTCTTATTCTCATCATCCTCGCATCCGCAAACGGACGGCCAAACGGAAGTGGTCAATCGAAGCCTCTCCTCTCTCCTACGCATCCTCGTGAAGAAGAATTTGAAGTCATGGGAGGATTGCATCCCGCATGCGGAGTTTGCCTACAACCGCGCCAAGCACACTACGACAAGGAGAAGCCCGTTCATGGTTGTCTATGGCTTTGAGCCTCATACGGCGATTGACCTCCTTCCTCTACCGCTACATGAGCAAGTAAACATGGACATCGACAAGAGAGCACAATACATGAAGAAGCTACATGAAGATACAAGGGCAACAATCGAGCAACAAGTTCTTCGTCAAGCAACACGCCTCAACATGAAGAAAAAGGCACGGATCTTCAATGAAGGGGACCTAGTGTGGTTACATCTTCGCAAGGACCGTTTCCCTCAAGAAAGAAACTCCAAGCTCAAGCCCCGAGGCGATGGTCCCTTCAAGGTCCTCAAGAGAATCAACGACAACGCCTACGTCATCGACATACCAACATCCAAGTACTTGGTGAGCAACACATTCAATGTGTCCGACCTCTCGCCATACCATGAAGATGAAGAGACGTTAGAGTCGAGGACGACTCTTTCCCAAGGGGGGGGGGGAGATGATGTAGCCCTACCCAAGGTTGATACTACATCAAGACCAACAAGCCCTCCTCGTGGTCCAATGACACGAGCTCGAGCCCAAGCTATACACCAAGAGGTGAATTCGCTCCTCTCCATGTATGCTTTTGACACCCCTTTGGATGGCTTGCTACTTCATGCCAATACCCTATGTTCAATCAGGTACATCGATCAAGAAGCGAGCCATGAAGACCAAGCCAATGGAGAGAGAGCTGGAAATGATGAAGATGGAGCTACAGCTTCCAGGCCGGAACTTCCGCCCTCCAGGACCGGAACTTCCGGCCAGATGCCCTCCAGATTCCCTCCAGATGCCTTCCAGCGCCCAGAAGACAGGATCAGACCGGAACTTCCGCCCCTGGAGACCGGAACTTCCGCCCAAGTTCCGCCCAAGTTCCGAAAGTCGGCGAAAACCTTACTGGATGTTACTGCGGGACAATGGCGCAATTCCGGAACAAGGCCGGAACTTGGCCGGAACTTCCGCCCCGACCGGAACTTCCGCCCCTCCAGACCGGAACTTCTGCCCCTGGCCGGAACTTCCGCCCAAGTTGACCGGAACTTCCGCCCCATCGAACTTCAGCACAACAGCACTTTTAGTTGTAACTTACCCCTTCGCCCCACCTACTATAAATAGCCTTGTTGGCTCAGATCTGGGATTAGACTTGATGTAAGAGAAAACATGAGCTATGCTCCTTCCCGCGGGAAACCCTTCTAGATCTACGAATCTACGAAGTTATCTACTCTTCTAGGCGATTGACCTCTTCCATTCTAGGAATTCTAGTGTTTTGGATCTTTTGCTTTTGCAATTCTATCTATTTGCACTCTTTTCCTCTTTGGAACTCTATCGATTGCTATTGCCAACCTTTTGTGAGGGATTCTACTCCTTGTGGGTCTTTTTCTTGCAATTCCGTTGGGTTGGTGTATCGGGCCAACGAAGAACAACCGGTTGTGTGTGTGTGTTGCGTTTGTATCTTCGATCCACCCCGCCATCCACCCACGTTCTTCGTGTTCATCCACCTCCCCCACGAATCCCATCCAAATCCGTGAAGATCGGGCACATCCAAGGACTTAGTCCTCATCAAAAGGGGTACCAAGATCAAGGGTGGTGAGGAGCGAGTTCACCTCATCATGTAGAGCCTTGACTCGGGCTCGTGTCATCGGTCCACTTGGGGGACTTGTTGGTCTTGGTGTGGAGGTGACCAAAGGCCACCCCGCATCATCTCCCCCCCCCCTTGGGAAAGAGTCATCCTCGACTCTTGTTCCTCCTCATCTTCATGATATGGCGACAAGTCCGCAACGTTGAATGTGTTGCTCACCAAGTACTTGGAGGTGGGGATGTCGATGACGTAAGCGTTGTTGTTGATGCGTTTGAGGACCTTGAAGGGACCATCTCCTCTTGGCTTGAGCTTCGAGTTGCGTTCGTGAGGGAACCTTTCCTTCCGGAGGTGGATCCAAACGAGGTCGCCTTCTTGAAATATGCGTTCCTTCTTCTTGGCGTTGAGGCGGGTAGCTTGACGAAGGACATGTTCTTGAATGGTAGCTCTTGTTTCTTCATGTAACTTCTTCACGGCGACGGTGCGCTTGTCGAAATCCATGTTGATCCGCTCATGAAGGGGGAGCGGGAGTATGTCGAGTGCCGTGAGCGGCTCAAACCCGTAGACGACCATGAAGGGACTCCTTGATGTAGTCGAGTGCTTGGCGCGGTTGTAGGCGAACTCCGCGTGTGGAAGGCATTCCTCCCATGACTTCAAGTTGTTCTTCACGAGGATGCGTAGGAGGGTGGAAAGGCTTCGATTGACCACTTCCATTTGACCGTCCGTTTGCGGGTGCGAGGATGATGAGAATAGGAGCTTCACTCCAAACTTTGCCATGAGCGACTTCCAAATATAACTCATGAACTTGACGTCTCGATCCGACACAATGCTTTGCGGTACTCCATGTAGGCGAACAATTTCCCTGAAAAACAATGAAGCAATGTGTGAAGCATCGTCGCTCTTATGGCTAGGTATGAAATGAGCCATCTTAGAGAATCTATCCACTACAACAAAGATGGAATCATGACCATGCTTAGTGCGAGGCAAGCCTAGAATGAAATCCATGCTAATATCGGTCCATGGTGCATGTGGAATAGGCAATGGAGTGTAAAGGCCATAAGGGTTGGAGGTAGACTTAGCTTGTAAGCATGTGGTGCACCGGCGGCAAAGGCGTTCGACGTCGCGGTACATTCTTGGCCAATAGTAGTGGGTTGAGAGCATGGCATATGTCTTCTCTCGACCAAAGTGTCCCATAAGACCACCTCCATGTGACTCTTGCAAAAGCAATTTTCGAAGCGAAGACTCGGGAAAGCAAATCTTGTTAGCTTTGAACAAGTAGCCATCATGCAAATAGAAATCATCCACTCCTCGTTCAACGGAGCACTTCTCAAAAATTGGAGCAAAGAAAGAATCGGAAGGATAGAGTTCTTTGATCTCTTCAAGTCCCAAAACATGAAAATCCAAACGAGTTAGCAAAAGGGTGTTTTTGCGGGAAAGAGCATCCGCCACAACATTGTCCTTGCCCTTCTTGTATTTGATCACATATGGGAAGGACTCAATGAACTCGACCCATTTTGCATGT
Organism: Lolium perenne; assembly: GCF_019359855.2. Lineage (NCBI taxonomy): Eukaryota > Viridiplantae > Streptophyta > Magnoliopsida > Poales > Poaceae > Lolium > Lolium perenne. Next base: position 135,598,358 of record NC_067245.2, read on the forward strand.
CGTTTGTTCAAGTTGTGTTGGCTTTTCAAATATTTCAAGGACTCATGGTCGGAATGAATGATAAACTCTTTTGGCCAAAGATAGCGTTGCCAAACTTCAAGAACACGAACCAAAGCGTAGAGCTCCTTGTCATATATAGGATAGTTGAGGCGTGCGCCATCTAACTTCTCACTATAGTATGCCACGGGTTTGCCCTCTTGCATAAGAACACCACCAATACCAAGCCCACTTGCATCACACTCAATCTCAAAAGTTTTTGCAAAATTTGGAAGAACAAGAAGGGGAGCTTCTGTAAGGCGTTTCTTCAACTCATCAAAAGCATTTTCTTGGGCCTTGCCCCAAACAAACGGAACATTCTTCTTGGTAAGCTCATTCAAAGGGCAAGCAATGGTGCTAAAATCTTTCACAAAGCGGCGGTAAAACCCGGCAAGTCCATGGAAGCTTCGGACTTGACCAACATTTGTAGGAGTAGGCCAATTGTGGATGGCCTCCACCTTGGAAGAATCAACTTCAATCCCATTAGCGGAAACCACAAAGCCAAGGAAAACCAATTTGTTTTGAGAAAATGTGCATTTAGGGAGGTTAGCATAAAGCTTTTCATGTCGCAAGATGCACAAGACCTCTCTCACATGTTGCACATGGTCCTTGAGGTTTTTGCTATAAATAAGAATATCATCGAAGTAGACAACCACGCTCTTGCCAATGAGAGGACGCAAGATGTGATTCATGAGGCGCATGAAAGTAGATGGAGCATTGGAAAGACCGAAAGGCATAACGAGCCATTCATATAGACCGAGTTTGGTCTTGAATGCCGTTTTCCATTCATCACCAATGGCCATGCGGATTTGATGGTAACCACTACGCAAATCGACTTTAGAGAAAATCGTGGCACCACTAAGTTCATCAAGCATGTCATCTAAACGCGGAATGGGATGGCGGTAACGGACGGTAATGGCATTGATGGGGCGACAATCCATACACATCCGTTGCATCTCATCCGGTTTAGGCACAAGAATCACGGGAACCGCACAAGGGCTAAGGCTTTCGTGGACGTACCCTTTGGCGAGGAGATCTTGTATTTGGCGTTGTATCTCCTTTGTCTCTTCGGGGTTGGTGCGGTAGGCGGCACGGTTTGGAAGCGGAGCGCCGGGTATGAGGTCGATGCGGTGTTCTATGCCTCGGATTGGTGGTAGTCCATGAGGGAGCTCGTCGGGGAAGACGTCTTGAAATTCCTGCAAAAGAGACAACAAAGACGGAGGAATGTTGGTTAAGTCGTTAGTCGCCGACGAGGGTCCCTTGCATATGAGCACATAGTGCAATATGGTGGATGGGTTCTCTTGGAGCTCTCTCCACTCACTCTTGGTGGCTAGAAGGACACTCTTGGACTCACTCATATATGGCTTGTGCCGCTCACTATCTTTGTGGTGGATCGCTCCCTCTCCTCTCATCTCACTATGGTGGGTGCGGAGTTGTGCCCTCGCTAAAGCCTTCGCATTATCCTTGATGATTTGGCTAGGAGTCATCGGGCGCAACTTGAACTTCTTGTCGTTGACCTTGAAGGTGTATGTGTTGGAGAGTCCATCATGTATAGCCTTCTTGTCATATTGCCAAGGGCGGCCAAGCAACATGTGGCACACCGTCATGGGTACCACGTCACACTCGATAGTGTCCTCATAAGGTCCAATCTTGAAAGTGACGGTGACGGTATGTTGTATCTTGACGTTGCCCTTGTCACTCAACCATTGGATATGGTAAGGGTGAGGATGCTTGCGGAGAGTGAGGTTGAGCTTCTCACACAACTCGGTGGTCGCAAGGTTATGGCAACTTCCACCATCTATGATGACCTTGATCGACTTGCCACCAATTCCGGCACGGGTTTGGAAGATGTTGCACCGTTGTTCTTCCATGGCATGAGGTTGTGTTGTTAGCACCCTTGTGACCACAAGTGAGGGACTTGGGTCATGCTCACATAAGAGAGGATCTTCTCTACTTTCTTGCTCATAAGCTTCTTCACTTTCCACGGCGGCTTGCACAAGGGCTTCGTATTCATCTTCATCTAGCGTCTCGATGTCACCATTCTCCATAGTGATCATAACCTTGGTGTTCTTGCACTCAAATGATTTGTGACCTTGGGTGCCACACTTGAAGCAAGTGACACTAGAGGGTCCCGTGGATGCCTTAGAGGAGGCGGTGGAGGAGACCGTTTGCTTCATGCGACTTTGGATAGTCGGTTTCTTGGATGGTGTAGATGACACGTCGGCCTTGGCACTTGTAGCATGAGGAGTTGATGTAGTAGGAGGAGTCGATGTAGCGAGCTTGGAGGAGAAATAGGTCTTGGCCTTGGAGTACTTGATGTCCTCAATCACTTGGCGCTCGGCCTTCGATGCTTGGTGGACCAACTCAACCATGTTGGAGTAGGGTTGGAACTCGACGATCCTCTTGATGGGGTAAGTAAGGCCATTGAAGAAGCGGGCAATGGTTTGTTCCTCGGACTCTTGGATGTTGGCTCGCATCATAGTGAGCTCCATCTCCTTGTAGAACTCCTCAACGGTCTTGGTGCCTTGTTTCAACTTTTGGAGCTTGTTGAAGAGGTCGGTCATGTAGTGCGTGGGGACAAAGCGAGCATGCATCTCTTTCTTCATCTCTTCCCAAGTGTCAATAGGAGGTTCACCCTTCTCTTCTCGAAGAGTGAGGACTTGCTCCCACCAAGTGTTGGCGTAGTCTTCAAACTCAAGAGACGCCATAGCCACCTTCTTGGCACCGGAGTAGTTGTGGATGCGGAATATCTTGTCAACCTTGAGTGCCCATGAGAGGTAGGCCTCGGCATCTTCTTCTCCCTTGAACTTTGGCATGGTGAACTTGAGTCGTCCGAACATGTTCTCTTCATCCTCCAAGGTTCTTCTACGAGGAGGGGCGCCTTCATCTCTTGCGGCTAGAGGAGGAATAGGAGGTCTTCTACGGCCAACCATAGCATTGGGTTGGCGTTGGAGGTGCACACTTGCTTCACTTGGTTCACGGTGAGGATGTGGTTGAAGATCTTGTCGTGGTTGTTGACGATGCTCAAGGTTGGGTCTCTCATCTTGATCATGTTGTGGTTCTCCTCGTCCACGTTGGTCATGGCGAGGGTGGCGGCGGAGATCTCGCCGAGGTTGATCTTGAGGACCTTGGTCTTGGGGATGGCCATCACGCCCATGGTGGGCATGGCGATCTGCTTGGTGATGATCTTGTTGAAGGCCTTGATCTTGTGGAGGACGCTCATGTGGACGAGCATGGCGATGTATCTCTCCACGCCTAGAGTTGGAGCGAGAGTCTTCATGACGAGCTTGTGGGCGATGAGGTCGATGATGGTCTTCATGCCTTGAGGAAGAGCTTGAGGACAAAAGGCCACCATGAGAATAGTAATCTTGTGGCGAGCTTGAGGATGATGAAGTAGAGCGGTGTCGACGATGACGACCCAAGTTGGTGATGGCGCGCTCGAGGCTATCCATGCGCCGCTCCATGTTGGCATCATTGGCCGCCATTTGGCCATTCAAGTTGTCCGTAGCTTCACGAAGAAGAGCCAAGTTTGGTTCACGGCGGAGAAGTTGTGAGCCACCTCATCGTATTGCTCATCGATGCGCGTCTCGAAGAGGGTGAGTTGCTCCTTGAACTCTTGTCGCTAAGGCCCATAGGTTGTGTTGAGTAGCCAACCTCTCGGTGTTGCGGAGGATCTCTTCATCCCTATTGGTATCTCCGTTCCTATCCATGATGGAAAGACAAGAACTATGTTGTGTATGTTAGTGGAAGGAGACTACCTCGCACTCTCACCAAGGTAAGATAGTATTGAGGCAATCCACCAAGCCGAAAGCAAGATCAAGTGTATCGGGAACACACGCAAAACCACACGCAAAAGCTAGCAAATATGGTGTTAGGTGAGTGTTGTGGAAAACCAAAAGACAAATCCAAGATCGAGTATGTTTTTAAAAGTGGGTGAGGTCCAAAAATCCAAATGTCAATGTGAAGATCTGATGCGGGGTGGCCTTCAGTCACCTCCACACCAAGACCAACAAGTCCCCCAAGTGGACCGATGACACGAGCCCGAGTCAAAGCGCTACATGATGAGGTGAACTCGCTCCTCACCACCCTTGATCTTGGTACACCTTTGGATGGATTGCTACCTCATGCCGACGTGTTATGTGTCATTAGGTACAAGGAGCATCAAGGTCACCAAGAGGAGGATACGCCATGGTCAAAGGGAGGAGAGGAGCAGCTGGACAAGAAGATGGACACGAAGATGGACATGGAGCTGGAGAGGAAGTCGCGCGAAGAGCGCAAGGAAGAGAAGACGGACGGCCGGTCCAGAACCCGGTCAGACCGGCCCCCTGACCGGATCACCCGGTCCACAGCCCGGTCTGACCGGCCTCCTGACCGGGCCGCCCGGTCAGCAACCGGGATTCGCGCTCGTGACATCCGGGCGCCATCCAGGGGACTTGGAGCCTCGTCCGGTCTCCGCCCGGTCACAGGCCCGGTCTGAAACCGGCCTGCCCGGTCACAGGCCCGGTCTGACCGGCCCCCTGATCGGCCTACACGACTTAAGTTATATTTTCGGCCCGAACTTACCTTTTCGGCCTGTGACGCCTTGTAAGACTATATAAGCACCCCAAGCACCCCTTTAGCTCTTTAGACTTGTTTTGAACTCAAACCTACCTTTGAGCTTAGTCTCCCTTGGGTATCATCCCTCTGTAATCAAGGCACCTTAGTTGTTGACTTTGAACTTGTTGAGTGAGATTCTAGTACAAGCTACTCTCTCTCCCTCACCAAGTTCTTCCTCTCCAACTCCAATCTCTCCCCGGGGAATTCTACCGCGTGTCTCTTCCTCGGAGATTCTATTGGCGTGGTCCATCGAGCCACGAAGGTAAGCATCGGGTGTATCGGGTTGTGTGTGTGCGTGAGTCTCGGAGTTCCTCGTGTTCATCGCGTTCTTCGTGTTCCTCGCGTTTTCCCATCTTCCCCCTTGGTTTCGAAGTCAATCCGCGAGATCGGGCCACACACGGGGTCTTAGACCTCATCATATGGTATCAGCAGCTCTTGGTTACCGCGGATTCGACCTCCCACCCACCCGATTTCGTCCCTAGAAAATTTTCCAAAAAATCCCCAAAAATAGCCCTAAATTGCCTCTTGACCGATCTGTGATTTGGTTGCGTTTTGAGTGGTTTTGGTCCGTGGATCTGGTGTTGTTGTGCTTGATCTACTATTTCCCCAACTTTTAGCCTCCAATTCCATCGTTTCCCTTCGATTTGGTCGATTTGGCTTGGTTTTCGTGAAGAACAGGAGAGAGAAATCGCGCGATCCGGTTGAGCACCGGTCAACCGGGCTACAGACCGGCCGGTCCGGTCCAGAATCCGGTCGACCGGCCATACAACCGGCCGGGCCGGTCCAAGAGCCGGTCCAACCGGCCTCTCCGACCGGGCGACGCAACGCCACTCCTTCGACCTCGTCTTCCGCGATCTCCACCACCACCACCACCACCACCACCATCATCGCAGGTATAACTTGCAGGTCACCTTGTAACCCCTTTTCCTTTTGCGATCTATCCCATCGAGCATTGCTTGTTTAGTGTTGCGAGACATTGCACGTGGCCCCGCATTGTGAGGTGTGTGTGTCGCGTTGAGTAAGGCACCCAAGCAAACACTCGTGTGGCAAGATAGCAAAAGCGAGGCTAACGCTAACATAGTGCGTCAAAAAGCCCCAAAAAAACACAAAAAGAGTGCGAGTAGCACCATACATCCATACATCCATACATCCATACGCCCATACATACAAAGTGTCCACGTGCCACCAAAGATACAAACGAGTGCACGTGCCGCCATATACAAAAGAGAAAAAGCTTTTAAGCAAAGAGAGATAGGAGAAGAGAGGCCACGTGTGAATCTTGTTGTCTCTTCCTTTGCAACCAAAGCTTTGGCTCTCCTTGTGTTAGTGTGACACCGAGCACTTATACATACACTTTTCCGCTCACTTTTGGTTGCACTAACCCCGCTTATCTCGTGTGTGTGTTCCACAACTTTTTCCGTGTTCATAGTGATCTTCACATTGACATTTGGATTTTTGGACCTCACCCACTTTTGACAACATACTCGATCTTGGATTTGTCTTTTGGCTTTCCACAACACTCGCCTAACACCATATTTGCTAGCTTTTGCGTGTGGTTTTGCGTGTGTTCCCGATACACTTGATCTTGCTTTCGGTTTGGTGGATTGCCTCAATACTATCTTACCTTGGTAAGGGTACGAGGTAGTCTCCTTCCACTAACATACACAACATAGTTCTTGTCTTTGCATCATGGATAGGAACGGAGATACCAATAGGGATGAAGAGATCCTTCGCAACACCGAGAGGTTGGCTACTCAACACAACCTATGGACGCAACGACAAGAGTTCAAGGAGCAACTCTCCCTCTTCGAGACGCGCATCGATGAGCAATACGATGAAGTGGCTCACAACTTCTCCACCGTGAACCACGACTTGGCCCTTCTTCGTGAAGCTACGGACAACTTGAATGGCCAAATGGCGGCCAATGATGCCAACATGGAGCGGCGCATGGATAGCCTCGAGCGCGCCATCACCAACTTGGGTCGCCATCGTCGACACCGCTCTACTTCCTCTTCTTCAAGCTCTTCCTCAAGGCATGAAGACCATTACTCTCATGGTGGCCTTTCGTCCCCAAGCTCTTCTTCAAGGCATGAAGACCATCATCGACCTCATCGCTCACATGCTCGTCATGAAGACTCTCGCTCCAACTCTAGGCGTGGAGAAATACATCGCCATGCTCGTCCACATGAGCGTCCTCCACAAGCTCAAGACCTTCCACAAGATCGTCACCAAGCGGATCGCCATGCCCACCATGGGCGTGATGGCCATCCCCAAGACCAAGATCCTCAAGAGCCACCTCGGCGCGATCTTCGTCGCCACCCTCGCCATGACCAACGTGGACGAGGAGAGCTTCACCATGATCAAGATGAGAGACCCAACATTGAGCATCGTCCTCAACCGCGACAAGATCTTCAACCACATCCTCACCGTGAACCAAGCGAAGCAAGTGTTCAACTCCAACGCCAACCCAATGCTATGGTTGGCCGTAGAAGACCTCCTATTCCACCTCTAGCCGCAAGAGAGGAAGTCGCCCCTCCTCGTAGAAGAACCTTGGAGGATGAAGAGAACATGTTTGGAAGACTCAAGTTCACCATGCCAAAGTTCAAAGGATAAGAAGATGCCGAGGCCTACCTCTCATGGGCACTCAAGGTGGACAAGATCTTCCGCATCCACAACTACTCCGGTGCCAAGAAAGTGGCTATGGCATCACTCGAGTTTGAAGACTACGCCAACACTTGGTGGGAGCAAGTCCTCACTCTTCGAGAAGAAAAGGGTGAACCTCCTATTGACACTTGGGAAGATATGAAGAAGGAGATGCATGCTCGCTTTGTCCCCGCACACTACATGACCGACCTCTTCAACAAGCTCCAAAAGTTGAAGCAAGGCACCAAGACCGTTGAGGAGTTCTACAAGGAGATGGAGCTCACTATGATGCGAGCCAACATCCAAGAGTCCGAGGAACAAACCATTGCCCGCTTCTTCAATGGCCTTAATTATCCTATCAAGAGGATTGTCGAGTTCCAACCCTACTCCAACATGGTTGAGTTAGTCCACCAAGCATCGAAGGCCGAGCGCCAAGTGATTGAGGACATCAAGTACTCCAAGGCCAAGTCCTATTTCTCCTCCAAGCTCGCTACATCGACTCCTCCTACTACATCAACTCCTTATGCTACAAGTGCCAAGGCCGACGCATCCTCTACACCTTCCAAGAAGCCGACTATCCAAAGTCGCATGAAGCAAACGGTCTCCTCCACCGCCTCCTCTAAGGCATCCACGGGACCCTCTAGTGTCACTTGCTTCAAGTGTGGCACCCAAGGTCACAAATCGTTTGAGTGCAAGAACACCAAGGTCATGATCACTATGGAGAATGGTGACATCGAGACTCTTGATGAAGATGAATATGAAGCCCTTGTGCAAGCCGCCGTGGAAAGTGAAGAAGCTTATGAGCAAGGAAGTGGAGAAGATCCTCTCTTATGTGAACATGACCCAAGTCCCTCACTTGTGGTCACAAGGGTGCTAACCACACAACCTCATGATATGGAAGAACAACGGTGCAACATCTTCCAAACCCGTGCCGGAATTGGTGGCAAGTCGATCAAGGTCATCATAGATGGTGGAAGTTGCCATAACCTTGCGAGCACCGAGTTGTGTGAGAAGCTCCACCTCACTCTCCGCAAGCATCCTCACCCTTACCATATCCAATGGTTGAGTGACAAGGGCAACGTCAAGATACAACATACCGTCACCGTCAACTTCAAGATCGGCCCTTATGAGGATACCATCGAGTGTGACGTGGTACCCATGACGGTGTGCCACATGTTGCTTGGCCGCCCTTGGCAATATGACAAGTAGGCTATACATGATAGACTCTCCAACACATACACCTTCAAGGTCAACGACAAGAAGTTCGAGTTGCGCCCGATGACTCCTAGCCAAATCATCGCGGATAATGCGAAGGCTTTAGCGAGGGCACAACTCCGCACCCATAGTGAGATGAGAGGAGAGGGAGCGACCCACCACAAAGAGAGTGAGCGCCACAAGCCATATATGAGTGAGCCCAAGAGTGTCCTTCTAGCCACCAAGAGTGAGTGGAGAGAGCTCCAAGAGAACCCATCCACCATATTGCACTATGTGCTCATATGCAAGGGACCCTCGTCGGCGACTAACGACTTAACCAACATTCCTCCGTCTTTGTTGTCTCTTTTGCAGGAATTTCAAGACGTCTTCCCCGACGAGCTCCCTCATGGACTACCACCACTCCGAGGCATAGAACATCGCATCGACCTCATACCCGGCGCTCCGCTACCAAACCGTGCCGCCTACCGCACCAATCCCGAAGAAACCAAGGAGATCAACCGCCAAATTCAAGATCTCCTTGCCAAAGGGTACATCCGAGAAAGCCTTAGCCCTTGTGCGGTTCCCGTGATTCTTGTGCCTAAACCGGATGAGACGCAACGGATGTGTATGGATTGTCGCCCCATCAATGCCATTACCGTCCGTTACCGCCATCCCATTCCGCGTTTAGATGACATGCTTGATGAACTTAGTGGTGCCACGATTTTCTCTAAAATCGATTTGCGCAGTGGTTACCATCAAATCCGCATGGCTATTGGTGATGAATGGAAAACGGCATTCAAGACCAAACTAGGTCTCTATGAATGGCTCGTTATGCCTTTCGGTCTTTCCAATGCTCCTTCTACTTTCATGCGCCTCATGAATCACATCTTGCGTCCTCTCATTGGCAAGAGCGTGGTTGTCTACTTCGATGATATTCTTGTTTATAGCAAAAACCTCGAGGACCATGTGCAACATGTGAGAGAAGTCTTGTGCATCTTGCGCCATGAAAAGCTTTATGCTAACCTCCCCAAGTGCACATTTGCTCAAAACAAATTGGTTTTTCTTGGTTTTGTGGTTTCCGCTAATGGGATTGAAGTTGATTCTTCCAAGGTGGAGGCCATCCATAATTGGCCTACCCCTACAAATGTTGGCCAAGTTCGAAGCTTCCATGGACTTGCCGGGTTTTACCGCCGCTTTGTGAAAGACTTTAGCACCATTGCTTGCCCTTTGAATGAGCTTACCAAGAAGAATGTTCCGTTTGTTTGGGGCAAGGCCCAACAAAATGTTTTTGATGAGTTGAAGAAACGCCTTACCGAAGCTCCACTTCTTGTTCTTCCAAATTTTGCAAAAACTTTTGAGATTGAGTGTGATGCAAGTGGGCTTGGTATTGGTGGTGTTCTTATGCAAGAGGGCAAACCCGTGGCATACTATAGTGAGAAGTTAGATGGCGCACGCCTCAACTATCCTATATATGACAAGGAGCTCTACGCTTTGGTTCGTGTTCTTGAAGTTTGGCAACACTATCTTTGGCCAAAAGAGTTTATCATTCATTCCGACCATGAGTCCTTGAAATATTTGAAAAGCCAACACAACTTGAACAAACGACATGCAAAATGGGTCGAGTTCATTGAGTCCTTCCCATATGTGATCAAATACAAGAAGGGCAAGGACAATGTTGTGGCGGATGCTCTTTCCCGCAAAAACACCCTTTTGCTAACTCGTTTGGATTTTCATGTTTTGGGACTTGAAGAGATCAAAGAACTCTATCCTTCCGATTCTTTCTTTGCTCCCATTTTTGAGAAGTGCTCCGTTGAGCGAGGAGTGGATGATTTCTATTTGCATGATGGCTATTTGTTCAAAGCTAACAAGATTTGCATTCCTGAGTCTTCGCTTCGAAAATTGCTTTTGCAAGAGTCACATGGAGGAGGTCTTATGGGTCACTTTGGTCGAGAGAAGACATATGCCATGCTCTCAACCCACTACTGATGAGGTCTAAGACCCCGTGTGTGGCCCGATCTCGCGGTTGACCCGAAATCCAAAGGGGAAGGAGAGGGAGAGCGCGAAGAACACGATGAACACGAGAAACTCACGCACGCACACCTACCCGATACAACCGATTACTTACCCCCGTGGCTCGATGGACCACGCCGATAGAATCTCCTACGGAAGAGACCGCGGTAGAATTCCGAGGAGAGAGACCGGTGTTGGAGAAGGAGATCGGAGAGGGAGAGAGAGTGCTCGCACTAGAATCTCACTCACAGATCTAGATCAACAACAAGGGTTGCCTTGATTACAGAGGGATGAAACCCTAGGGAGACAAAGCTCATATCCATGTTTAAGCTATCATCTTGTCTAAACCTAAATGAGGTGGGGAGAGAGGTATATATAGGCCCAGATCCGTCCAGGGGTAAAAGGGGCATTACAATAAAGGGGTGGTGACCATAGATGATAAATAGACGGTTGGGATGAAGTTGACTTCGAGGGGGCCGGCAGTGCCGGCGTGTTTGGGGCGGCAGTGCCGGGGAAGATGGGGCGGCAGTGCCGGCCTGGTCTCCGTGGCGTCTTCAGCAGGTTGGGCCGGCAGCGGCCGCGTCGGGGGCGGCAGTGCCGGGGTGTGCCCACCGGCAGTGCCGGCCAGGTGGGGCGGCAGTGCCGGCCTTGTCGCGGCTGGCGGCTGGAGCCCCTTCTCCTTCTTCTGCTTCTTCTTCCTTCTTCCTTGCACCATGATGAATGGCTCCTCTTCCCTTCCCTCGCTTCCTTGCACCATGGGTGTTCCTCCTCTCCGGTTCCTCGATGATTCTTGTACCTAATGATATGTAGCACACCGATATGAGGTAGCATTCCATTCAAGGTATTGACGAGGTCGAGTATCGAGAGGAAGGAGTTCACCTTGTCGCGTGTAGCGTGGTTTAGGGTTGAAGGTCCACTTGGGGGACTCCTTGGCCATGGTGTAGCGTCGACGATAGGCGGGGTTGCACTTGACGGTCTTGAGGCGGAGGTGTCCGAAAGCCACCCCGCATCATCTCCCCCCCCTTGGGGAAGAGTCGTCCTCGACTCTTGTTCCTCCTCAACGATGATGTAGGCCATGACGGTTGTCCCATGTTGTGGTAGAGGGATAAAGTCGCGGTCGAAGAAGAGCTCGGGGAAAAACAACTTGCAAATGGAAAGCTTGTGGATGCCAATTTTGTGATCGGCGAACAAGAGGCTCTCAATCAAATACGAAGCATCAAGTCGTTTCTCCAAGAGGCATTTGGCAAAAATGGGAACCAAAAGAGTGTCGATGTATCCAAAATGTGGGAGGGCAAAAATTTGTGCATGTAAGTGTTTGCTTTGTAAGGTGTCAAAAATGTGATGTGTAGCATTGTCCCACACAAATGGAACAATCAAAAGGCAAGTATCGGTGGCAAAATTTTGGGCAAAATTGTTATGTGCAATGGCAAAGAGATGGAAACTTCTAGCTTGGGAAAGTATGGTTGGCGTGAGCCGAGTATGGGTATCCTCAAGTGTTAAAGAATCCATTTCAATTGCCAAAGATGAAATGAGAAATCCAAAGAACAACTTTATGAGTGACATGTGGCACAAGATGCATAAGGTGTCTCTCACATGTATGACATGGTCCTTGAGATTCTCGGAGTGTATGATGACAACATCAAGACATACAACGACCATTGTGCCAACAAGATGTGTTAAGATATGTTGCATAAGAAGCAAAAGAGGTGATGAGGCATTGGTCTAAACCGGAAGCTCGACAAGACAAGCCGGAAACACACGAGGGCGAAGGCGTTTGGGAACATACCCTTTGGCGTGAATCCCATAGGTTGGATCATGTCTCTCCTCCGTGTTGGGGTAGCTCTCAATTGCGCGCTTCGTGAGCTCATGCTCCGTAGCGGTGGAAGTTGTCATTCGGGTACCTATACACACAAAGGAGAAAACAAAAAGCGTGTGTGCATGGTAGAGGAACACATCATCCATCATGATGTTCCAAGTCTTGTGCACATCACCATTAGTGTCAATCAAGATAGTATGAAATGCATGGCGATGGTGCATATGGCAAGAAGGTGCATTCATGGCATGTGGCAACTCATGATCATCAAAAAGTGAGAAGGCTATGGGGGCCATCTCGTGGACAATGAAATAAGCATTCTTGCATACCAAGCATAAGAAAGAGCAATTGTTCACAATCTTGGATGCAAGGATCATGGAATGGTGTAAACATTTTGGGCAAAGCATGCGGAAGCTAATGTTATCATTGTTGTCGACAACCCTATTGAAATAGCAAGTGTTCATCAAGGGTGTCACAACACAAGCATGATCATTATGGCAAGCAAGCGGGGAAAAAGTGAAACTCTCGTAGCATGGCATGTTCATGGTATCACAAGCAATCAATTCCACATGATCAACAATCTTATCAAGTAAAGCATCACATGGGAAAGTGAAAGTAGCATGTGACGTAGCAAATGGATCATTAAGGTCATGCATGCATTCATAAGTCATCATGTCCACTAGTGGGATCATGGCATCATCAACACCTATGTTGTTACCTTTGTAGGCCGACTCATTTGAGGTAGGTGTTGTGGAAGTAGGAGGATCCATGTGGTCGACATGTCCATCTTGGAGCAAGCATGGTGAGATATCTTCATCTTCATGCACCATGTACATCGTCTCCATGAGCGGGAACTCGTCCTCCGTGGAACCTAGTGCAACATAAGGAGACACAAACGAGGGAGAGGTTAATGTGTTAGCAAAAGCGATGTCCTCCATGGACCTACCATCTACCTCTCTCAACTCACTTTGTGTATCACTCATGTCCTCCAATTGGAAGCACTCAAACTCACATGTGGAGTAGTAGTCACTCAACTCACTATCACTCTCGCTCAAGTGGGCTAGGTGGCTCTCATGCTCACATGGGATTGGTACCAACTCATCAATCAAGCATATGGGAGTAGGCTCGACTTTCTCATCTCCATGCGCCTCCATAGGTGAAGGGAAAATCCCATGCTCACCCTTCTCATCTCCATCGCCTCCCAAGTCGTCCTCCATCGGTGGCGCCGTAGTGTCGTGGAGAGCTAGGCTCGTATCCACAACATCCTTGAGTTCACCTTGGTGATCTTCATCTTGAAGTGTGGGCGTCGAAGGCTTCTTGGTGGCTTGGGCTTGTAGCTCGTCGAAGTAGAGCGTCTTGGCGCTTGGCGTTGTGCATTGCCATGCCTCATGACCCTTGGCCTTGCACACCTCACATAGGAGATTGGGACATTCCCGTGGAGGGTGGCCTTGTTGCTTGCACTTGTAGCATCGGAGTCCATAGGCATGTGACGAGGTAGAGGCCATTGTGGTGGTGGCACTAGAGGTGGAAGTCGCCGTATGAGGAAGGTATGCACGATGTGCACTTGCCATCCTCGGAGTGGTAGACACCGTATGGTGGCGGTGGTCGGCTTCATGTCGAGGCTCTCGTCTTCGGGCATCATCACCATGGCTTGAGTGGTGTCGTCGAAGATCCGTGGAAGATGTTTGTCGATGGCGCTCATGGAGTGGCTTTTGTCGGTGAAGATCACGTGGTGACATGTGTCGATGGGATCCATGAGATGGTGATGGTCGACGACGATCATGTGATGGTGTGTGTCGAGGACGATCCTCAACATGCCTAGATGATGGCTCATGTGGCTTGGCATGTCGCTTGTGGCGCCTTGTGGAGCTTGGAGAAGAGTGTCGACGACGATCATGTTGGGGACGCTCTTGATGCTCCATATGATGTACTTGAGGTCGACGATCTTGTGCATAAGCACGCTCATGGTGGTGCCTTGTGGAGCTCGGAGTAGTGTGTCGATGACGCTCATGTTGAGGACGCTCTTGGTGAACCATATGATGGCGCCATCGTGGAGGTCCTCCATCTTCATATGTAGCTCCCTTGTCCAAGTATGGATGCGAAGGCGCATCGTCTTTGCTCCGTGTAGAGACTAGGTGAGGCTCCGCCATGGTGTCGATGTCGAAGTCGTGGCGTTGCTCCACCATGTCGTTCATGAGTAGTGAGCTAGTGTCGATGTAGAGCTCGTCGATGTCGTCCTCGGGGTGGTCCTCCACCATGTCGTCCATGTCGTCCTCGAGGTGGTGCTCCACCATGTCGTCCATGCATGAGGAGCCATTGTCGATGTAGAGCTCCTCGATGTCGGTCATGTCGGTGATGCTTGGGGAGCCATGGTCGTTGTTGAGCTCCTCGATGTCGGACATGCCGATGATGCTTGTGGAGCTAGAGTCGGTGTCGAGCTCCACATGTTCCTCCACATCCGCGGTGCTTGAGGAGGCATCCTCCTCGAAGTACTCCATGTACTCCTCCGTGTCGTCTCCGTCGCTATACATGTTAGCACGACAATATCTATATGGTGGATGTTAGTGGAAGAACACTACCTCGCACCCTTACCGTGGTGTGATAAGATCGGGGCGATCCAACAAGCCGAGGGAAAAAAAATCAATTGTATCGGGCACACACACAAAGGCACACGCAAAAGCTAGCAAATATGGTGGTAGGTTAGGATGGTGGAAAGCCAAAAGCCAAAATCCGAAATCAAGTTTGTTGTTAAGAGTGGGTAAGCTCCAAAAATCCAATGTCCAAATGGTGATCACTAAAAACACGGAAAGGATATGGAACGCACACACGAGATGAACGGGGTTAGTGCGACCAAGGAATGAGCGGAAAAGTGTAAGAACCCAAAAGCAAGGGTGCTCGGTGTCACACTAACACAAGAAGAGATCAAAGCTTTGGTTGCAACTTGAGAGACAACAAGATTCACACGCGGCCTCTCTTCTCTTTTCTCTCTTTTGCTTAGAAGCTTTTTCTCTTTTGTATTTGGTGGCACTTGACACTCTTTTGTATATGCTATGTATGGGGCACTTGCACACTTTTGCTCTTTTGTGTTTTGGCGGCCTTTTCTCGCACTATGTTAGCGTTAGCTCGCTTTTGCTATCTTGCCACACGGAGTCCTTGCTTATAAGCTTGACTCCACACTACACACACCTCACAATCGGGGCCACGTGCAATGTCTCGCAACACTTGATAAGCAATGCTCGATAGGATAGATCGCAAAAGGAAGAGGGGCTACAAGGTTAGGAGCAAGTTATACCTAGATGAATATGTTAGGCGGTGTCGGAACACACAACTTGCGGTGATGGCGACGATGGTGTCGTAGTTGCGCCGGAGTCCGGGGTGCCGAAGGTGTCGCCGCGGTGTTGATGTAGACGCGGAAGCTTGATCGACAATCCTTGCACTCCAAAACGGAAACCGAGCAAAATAAGTCAATGCCCGAAAATTGGGGTCACGACGAGCGATCGAAGGTGTCAAAATTTCGGAGTCCAAAAATTTGGGAAATGGTGTCAAAATTAGAGTCACTATGAAAAGGGATAACTGTGAAAGTTTGGAGTCAAACGGGCGCCAGAAAGTTGTCAAAATTTGGAGCAAAAAGATGAGTCGGAATTGGGCGAAACTGAAACAGTGTACACAGTCAGGGCCGGCACTGCCGGGGTGGGATGGACGGCACTGCCGGAGTGCGTCGGGCGGCACTGCCGGGATGGCTGGGCCGGCACTGCCGGGCTCGGTGGCACTGCCGGGGCGTGCGACGCGGCACCGCGGTGGACCAGGAGCAGGGCGTGGCGCGCGCGAGCGAGGAGCCGGGGGCGTGCTTGGCGCTGGTGGGCAAGGCGTGCGGAGGCTGGTGGCGGGTGCGTGCCTGCGGTGGAGTTGGCCCGGGGCGCGGCCGAGCCGAGCGGGCGGTGGACGGCGCCGCTTGGCGCGGAGGTTGGGCGGGGCCGGGCGGCGGGCGCGTGGTGGTGCGGCTTGGCCGGGGGCAGCTGGCTCGCGCGTGCGTGGATCGAGGGCGTGGCGCGCGGCCGAGGTCGAGCTGGTGGTGTTTGGCGGCTGTCGGGCGCGCGCAGTGCGGCCAGGAGCAAGGGCGGGTCGGCCGGCTGAGCAGTGGAGGCGGGATGCTGCTTGGCACGGCCAGGAGTTGATGCGTGGGCGCTGCGGATGCTGGCGTGCTGCGACGGACGATGTGGTGGGCGCAAGGTTGAAGATGGAGCAGCGGCAGTGCCGCAATAAATCGGCCGGCAGTTCCGGGTAGGCCGGCAGTGCCGGTAAAACGGGGCCGGCAGTGCCGGTCGTGGACGAACTGGACGAACTGGGGACGAACGCAGCGGAAATTGAGGCGAAAAATCGTCGATTCTGAGAGATTTAGAAGGAATTTGAGGGTGAAATTTGGAGGGGATGTAGATCTACCATAGGAACACCAAATCCATGGATCAAAACCACTCAAAACGCAACAAAATCACAGATCGACCAAAGGCAAATTAGGGCTATTTTTTGGGAAATTTTCTAGAAACGAAATTGGGTGGGTGGAGGGTCAAATCCGCGGAAACCAAAGGCTGCTGATACCATATGATGAGGTCTAAGACCCCGTGTGTGGCCCGATCTCGCGGTTGACCCGAAATCCAAAGGGGAAGGAGAGGGAGAGCGCGAAGAACACGATGAACACGAAGAACACGAGGAACTCACGCACGCACACCTACCCGATACAACCGATTACTTACCCCCGTGGCTCGATGGACCACGCCGATAGAATCTCCTACGGAAGAGACCGCGGTAGAATTCCGAGGAGAGAGACCGGTGTTGGAGAAGGAGATCGGAGAGGGAGAGAGAGTGCTCGCACTAGAATCTCACTCACAGATCTAGATCAACAACAAGGGTTGCCTTGATTACAGAGGGATGAAACCCTAGGGAGACAAAGCTCATATCCATGTTTAAGCTATCATCTTGTCTAAACCTAAATGAGGTGGGGAGAGAGGTATATATAGGCCCAGATCCGTCCAGGGGTAAAAGGGGCATTACAATAAAGGGGTGGTGACCATAGATGATAAATAGACGGTTGGGATGAAGTTGACTTCGAGGGGGCCGGCAGTGCCGGCGTGTTTGGGGCGGCAAGCAGCGGTGGGGCCGGCAGCTGCCGGGGAAGATGGGGCGGCAGTGCCGCCCGGTCTCCGTGGCGTCTTCAGCAGGTTGGGCCGGCAGTGCCGGCGTCAGGGGGGCGGCAGTGCCGGGGTGTGCCCACCGGCAGTGCCGGCCAGGTGGGGGCGGCAGTGCCGGCCTTGTCGCGGCTGGCGGCTGGAGCCCCTTCTCCTTCTTCTGCTTCTTCTTCCTTCTTCCTTGCACCATGATGAATGGCTCCTCTTCCCTTCCCTCGCTTCCTTGCACCATGGGTGTTCCTCCTCTCCGGTTCCTCGATGATTCTTGTACCTAATGATATGTAGCACACCGATATGAGGTAGCATTCCATTCAAGGTATTGACGAGGTCGAGTATCGAGAGGAAGGAGTTCACCTTGTCGCGTGTAGCGTGGTTTAGGGTTGAAGGTCCACTTGGGGGACTCCTTGGCCATGGTGTAGCGTCGACGATAGGCGGGGTTGCACTTGACGGTCTTGAGGCGGAGGTGTCCGAAAGCCACCCCGCATCAACTACTATTGGCCAAGAATGTACCGCGACGTCGAGCGCCTTTGCCGCCGGTGCACCACATGCTTACAAGCTAAGTCTACCTCCAATCCCTATGGTCTTTATACCCCATTGCCTATTCCATATGCACCATGGACCGATATTAGCATGGATTTTGTTCTAGGATTGCCTCGCACTAAGCATGGTCATGATTCTATATTCGTGGTAGTGGATAGATTCTCTAAGATGGCTCATTTCATACCTTGCCATAAGAGCGACGATGCTTCACACATTGCTTCATTGTTTTTCAGGGAAATCGTTCGCCTACATGGAGTACCACAAAGCATTGTGTCGGATCGAGACGTCAAGTTCATGAGTTATCTTTGGAAGACGCTCATGGCAAAGTTTGGAGTGAAGCTCTTATTCTCATCATCATCGCACCCGCAAACGGATGGCCAAACGGAAGTGGTCAATCGAAGCCTCTCCACCCTCCTACGCATCCTCGTGAAGAAAAACTTGAAGTCATGGGAGGAATGCATACCACACGCGGAGTTCGCCTACAACCGCGCCAAGCACTCGACTACATCAAGGAGTCCCTTCATGGTCGTCTACGGGTTTGAGCCGCTCACGGCACTCGACATACTACCACTTCCCCTTCATGAGCGGACGAACATGGACTTCGCCAAGCGCGCCGCCGACGTGAAGAAACTACATGAAGAGACAAGGGCAACCATACAAGAACATGTGCTTCGTCAAGCTACCCGCCTCAACGCCAAGAAGAAGGAAAGGATATTTCAAGAAGGAGACCTCGTTTGGATCCACTCTCCGAAGGAACGGTTCCCTCGTGAGCGCAACTCCAAGCTCAAGCCAAGAGGAGATGGCCCCTTCAAGGTTCTCAAACGCATCAACAACAACGCGTACGTCATCGACATCCCCACCTCCAAGTACTTGGTGAGCAACACCTTCAACGTTGCGGACTTGTCGCCATATCATGAAGATGAAGAGGAACAAGAGTCGAGGACGACTCTTTCCCAAGGGGGGGGAGATGATGCGGGGTGGCCTTCGCCACCTCCACACCAAGACCAACAAGTCCCCCAAGTGGACCGATGACACGAGCCCGAGTCAAAGCGCTACATGATGAGGTGAACTCGCTCCTCACCACCCTTGATCTTGGTACACCTTTGGATGGATTGCTACCTCATGCCGACGTGTTATGTGTCATTAGGTACAAGGAGCATCAAGGTCACCAAGAGGAGGATACGCCATGGTCAAAGGGAGGAGAGGAGCAGCTGGACAAGAAGATGGACACGAAGATGGACATGGAGCTGGACAGGAAGTCGCCCGAAGAGCGCAAGGAAGAGAAGACGGACGGCCAGTCCAGAACCCGGTCAGACCGGCCCCCTGACCGGATCACCCGGTCCACAGCCCGGTCTCCCCGGCCTCCTGACCGGGCCGCCCGGGCAGCAACCGGGATTCGCGCTCGTGCCACCCGGGCCCCATCCAGGGGACTTGGAGCCTCGTCCGGTCTCCGCCGGCCACAGCTCCGGTCTGAAACCGGCCTGCCCGGTCACAGGCCCGGTCTGACCGGCCCCCTGACCGGCCTGCACGACTTAAGTTATATTTTCGGCCCGAACTTACCTTTTCGGCCTGTGACGCCTTGTAAGACTATATAAGCACCCCAAGCACCCCTTTAGCTCTTTAGACTTGTTTTGAACTCAAACCTACCTTTGAGCTTAGTCTCCCTTGGGTATCATCCCTCTGTAATCAAGGCACCTTAGTTGTTGACTTTGAACTTGTTGAGTGAGATTCTAGTACAAGCTACTCTCTCTCCCTCACCAAGTTCTTCCTCTCCAACTCCAATCTCTCCCCGGGGAATTCTACCGCGTGTCTCTTCCTCGGAGATTCTATTGGCGTGGTCCATCGAGCCACGAAGGTAAGCATCGGGTGTATCGGGTTGTGTGTGTGCGTGAGTCTCGGAGTTCCTCGTGTTCATCGCGTTCTTCGTGTTCCTCGCGTTTTCCCATCTTCCCCCTTGGTTTCGAAGTCAATCCGCGAGATCGGGCCACACACGGGGTCTTAGACCTCATCAAGATCACTATAAACACGGAAAAAGTTGTGGAACACACACACGAGATAAGCGGGGTTAGTGCAACCAAAAGTGAGCGGAAAAGTGTATGTATAAGTGCTCGGTGTCACACTAACACAAGGAGAGCCAAAGCTTCGGTTGCAAAGGAAGAGACAACAAGATTCACACGCGGCCTCTCTTCTCGTATCTCTCTTTGCTTAAAAGCTTTTTCTCTTTTGTATATGGTGGCACTTGCACTCGTTTGTATCTTTGGTGGCACGTGGACACTTGGTATGTATGGGCGTATGGATGTATGGATGTATGGATGTATGGTGCTACTCGCACTCTTTTTGTGTTTTTGGGGCTTTTTCACGCACTATGTTAGCGTTAGCCTCGCTTCTGCTATCTTGCCACACGAGTGTTTGCTTGGATGCCTTACTCAACGCGACACACATACCTCACAATGCGGGGCCACGTGCAATGTCTCGCAACACTAGACAAGCAATGCTCGATGGGATAGATCGCAAAAGGAAGAGGGGTTACAAGGTGAAAGCTGCAAGTTATACCTGCGATGGTGGTGGTGGTGGTGGTGGAGATCGCCGGAAAACGAGGTCGAAGGGGGGCGCGTTGCTGCGCCCGGTCTGGGGCCCGGTTGGACCGGATCCTGGACCGGCCTGTCCGGTTGCCGCCCGGTCGACCGGGTTCTGGGCTGGCTCGTCTGGTCGTGGGCCCGGTTGACCGGGTTCGAAACCGGATTTCGCGAGCTGGAGCTTTCTCTCTCCTGTTCTTCCCCAAACCAAATCCAAATCGACCAAAACGAAGGGAAACGATGGAATCGGAGGCTCAAAGTTGGGGAAATAGTAGATCAAGCACAACAACACCAGATCCACGGACCAAAACCACTCAAAACCCAACCAAATCACAGATCGGTCAAGAGGCAATTTGGGGCTATTTTTGGGGATTTTTTGGAAAATTTTCTAGGAACGAAATCGGGTGGGTGGAAGGTCAAATCCGCGGTAACCAAGAGCTGCTGATACCATATGATGAGGTCTAAGACCCCGTGTGTGGCCCGATCTCGCGGATTGACTTCGAAACCAAGGGGAGAGATGGGAGAACGCGGGGAACACGAAGAACACGACGAACACGAGGAACTCCGAGATTCACACACGCACACCAACCCGATACACCCGATGCTTACCTCCGTGGCTCGATGGACCACGCCAATAGAATCTCCGAGGAAGAGGCACGTGGCAGAATTCCCGGAGAGAGATTGGGGTTGGAGAGGAAGAGCTTGGTGAGGGAGAGAGAGTAACTTGTACTAGAATCTCACTCAACAAGATCAAAGTCAACAACCAAGGTGCCTTGATTACAGAGGGATGATACCCAAGGGAGACTAAGCTCAAAGGTAGGTTTGAGTTCAAAACAAGTCTAAGGGGTAAAGGAGGGGTTCCAGCTACTTATATAGGCACCTCCTCCATATAGCTGGGACCCAATTGAGAATCTCTTGCTTTGCGCGCGCCCGCATACGCCCCGCACACACGCGCGCGCAGCAGGCCCGCCTCCACCTCCGCCCGCCTGGCCGCTTCACCAGCGCGCAGCGCCGCGCTGGCCCTGGCCCTCGCTCGCGGCCGCCCCACCCGCCCGCTCCTGCGTTGCTGCTCCGCTCGCCCCACTCCCCGCTCCAGCCGCGCCACCACCTGCCCCTGCTGCAGCTCGTGCACCCGCCCCAATCCGCCCGAGCCTCCACTAATCCCGCTCGTGTGCAGCTCGAGCTCCACTCCACGTCCGCCCCAAGCATCTCCACGCGCGCCCTCTACCACCACGCGCCCCGCTCAGCCACCAACGGCCGGCCAACCTCCCCCAACTCCCTTGACGGCCGTGTACTGCTCACGCACAGGCCACGGCTCAACCAGCGGCCCGCTCCGCTCCCTTGACCGGCAGTACCGCCAAGGCAGGCCCGGCAGTGCCGGTGACAACACCCCGGCAGTGCCGCTCCTCCAACCCCGGCAGTGCCGCCCCTGTACGATCATGTCCAATTGTTGATCCAAGTTTGGCACAGTTTTGCGTCATCTTTTTGCCCCAAATTTTGACAACTTTTCGGCGCCCGTTTGACTCCAAATTTTAACATCAATCTCCATATCCTCCACATAGCCCACCTCTATTTTTTGACGATTTTTGGAGCCCAACTTTTGACCGCTCGTTTTGACCCAACTTTTCGGGCATTGACATATTTTGCTCGGCTTCTGATTTGGAGTGCATCGGTTGTCTATTCCGCTTCCGCGCCTACATCAACACCGCAACAACAACGTTGGCACCCCGGATTCCGGCGCAACTTCGCCATCGTCATCGACACCACCACTTCGCCATCGCAAGTTCGTGTTCTTGATACCGCCTAACATCAATAGGTAATTTGCCTCCCCTTGTAGCCAAACCTTTCTTCCTTTGCGTACCTATCCCATTGAGAGTGGCTTTCCGAGTGTTGCGAAGCATTGCACAAGTGTCACGACCGTGAGAGGGTGTGTGTGCGTTGTGTTGAGCAAAACTCCGAAGCAAGCTCGGTGAGAAAGATACTCAAAAGAAGAAAAAGTGTGACATAGAGAAAAATAAAGCTTCTAAGCATAGAAAAAAAGTGAAAAAAAGGAGGAAAAGAAAAAGAAATAGAAAAAGAGTGTGTGTCAACCGATACGAAGGAGTGCAAAGCTTGTGAGCACTAAGAGAGAAAAGAGAAGAGTGGCATTTGTGCAAATCTAGTTGCTTCTCTCATATGCAACCAAGCTACGGTCTCTCTTGTGTTGGCGCGACACCGAGCTAATAGTCTTCGTTAGGACCATCTTGTTACTTGCTCACTTCCTTGGTCGCGCTAACCCCATTATTCTTCCTTGTGTGTGTTTCCGTGTTTCCTTGATATAGATCATCACTTTTGACATTTGACTTTGGATCTTACCCACATTTGACAATAGACATTTTCTTTGGTTCTTTTCATTTGCTATCCACTTCCTCACCTACCACTGATGAGGACATCCCTACTACACCACTACCTCCGTCATTGATGAATGAAGATGAACCTGCTGTGAAGCTCAAGTCCGATGAAGTTCGGATTGGACCAATTACAAGGGCTCGTGCGAAGCTACTTAAACAACAGGTGAACTTGTTTCTAAACGATACTTTGATTGATGAGAACTTTATACTGCCTAAGTCCTATTACTTATGTATCATCAGGTATCAAGAGGAGACGAGCATCGCACGAGGAGTAGAGGAGCAGCTGGACATGAAGACGGACGTCAAGATGGCCGTGAAGCTGGACATGGAGCTGGACATGAAGATATCTCATGAACGCGCGAGGGAGGAGTGGGAGGCATGCGCGAGAGGAGAAGACGACGTCCAGGCCGGTCCAGAACCCGGTCAGACCGGCGCCAGACCGGACCGCCCGGTCCCTGGCCCGGTCGACCGGGCGGCAACCGGCCGCCAACCGGATACGATTTATCGTACCGGGGCGAAACCGGATTTTTGCGAACTTCCCGGTTTCCGCCCGGTTGACCGGACCACAGACCGGCCCGCCCGGTCCACAGCCCGGTCGACCGGATCCCAGACCGGACGCGTCCGAGTCTGTCTCGACCAGATCTATTCTGGGTCGGTTTGCTTTGTATCTTTTCGACCAGAACTCGTCCCGGACGCCTATATAAGTGCCTTGGACGACCCCCTAGCTGCTTTAGACCAAGTTTAAGATAAACCCTAGTTCATAGTTTTTGCTAAGCAAAACTATTGTTCCCCAACTCTCCAATTCGTTGCGATCTGGAGTTTTATGCTACTGAAAGTTTGTGTGATCTGCTGTTCCATTGGGGATTAGAAGATTGCAATCTACCGCTTCGTGGTCGGCGGCTACGTGCGCAAGTGTGTGGAGTTGCGAATATCTTGCCACCAAACAAGACATATGCCATGCTCTCCACTCACTATTATTGGCCAAGAATGAAGCGCGATGTGGAGCGCCTTTGCCGACGGTGTACAACATGCTTACAAGCTAAGTCAACTTCCAACCCCTACGGTCTTTATACACCATTGCCTATTCCTCATGCTCCTTGGTCCGACATTAGTATGGATTTTGTGTTAGGATTGCCTAGAACCAAATATGGTCATGATTCCATTTTCGTAGTGGTTGATCGATTCTCTAAAATGGCACATTTCATACCATGCTCCCGAACGGATGATGCTTCACACATTGCTTCCTTGTTTTTTAGGAAAATTGTGAGACTCCACGGTGTACCAAGAAGCATTGTGTCGGATCGAGATGTCAAGTTCATGAGTTATCTTTGGAAGTCGCTCATGGCAAAGTTTGGAGTGAAGCTCTTATTCTCATCATCCTCGCATCCGCAAACGGACGGCCAAACGGAAGTGGTCAATCGAAGCCTCTCCTCTCTCCTACGCATCCTCGTGAAGAAGAATTTGAAGTCATGGGAGGATTGCATTCCGCATGCGGAGTTTGCCTACAACCGTGCCAAGCACACTACGACAAGGAGAAGCCCGTTCATGGTTGTCTATGGCTTTGAGCCTCATACGGCGATTGACCTCCTTCCTCTACCGCTACATGAGCAAGTAAACATGGACATCGACAAGAGAGCACAATACATGAAGAAGCTACATGAAGATACAAGGGCAACAATCGAGCAACAAGTTCTTCGTCAAGCAACACGCCTCAACATGAAGAAAAAGGCACGGATCTTCAATGAAGGGGACCTAGTGTGGTTACATCTTCGCAAGGACCGTTTCCCTCAAGAAAGAAACTCCAAGCTCAAGCCCCGAGGCGATGGTCCCTTCAAGGTCCTCAAGAGAATCAACGACAACGCCTACGTCATCGACATACCAACATCCAAGTACTTGGTGAGCAACACATTCAATGTGTCCGACCTCTCGCCATACCATGAAGATGAAGAGACATTAGAGTCGAGGATGACTCTTTCCCAAGGGGGGGAGATGATGTAGCCCTACCCAAGGTTGATACTACATCAAGACCGACAAGCCCTCCTCGTGGTCCAATGACACGAGCTCGAGCCCAAGCTATACACCAAGAGGTGAATTCGCTCCTCTCCATGTATGCTTTTGACACCCCTTTGGATGGCTTGCTACTTCATGCCAATACCCTATGTTCAATCAGGTACATCGATCAAGAAGCGAGCCATGAAGACCAAGCCAATGGAGAGAGAGAGCCGGAAATGATGAAGATGGAGCTACAGCTTCCTGTGCCGGAACTTCCGCCCTCCAGACCGGAACTTCCGGCCGGATGCCCTCCGTATTCCCTCCGTATGCCTTCCAGCGCCCAGAAGACAGGATCAGACCGGAACTTCCGCCCCTGGAGACCGGAACTTCCGCCCACCGGAACTTCCGCCCAAGTTCCGCCCAAGTTCCGAAAGTCGGCGAAAACCTTACTGGATGTTACTGCGGGACAATGGCGCAATTCCGGAACAAGGCCGGAACTTGGCCGGAACTTCCGCCCCTCCAGACCGGAACTTCCGCCCAAGTTGACCGGAACTTCCGCCCCATCGAACTTCAGCACAACAGCACTTTTAGTTGTAACTTACCCCTTCGCCCCACCTACTATAAATAGCCTTGTTGGCTCAGATCTGGGATTAGACTTGATGTAAGAGAAAACATGAGCTATGCTCCTTCCCGCGGGAAACCCTTCTAGATCTACGAATCTACGAAGTTATCTACTCTTCTAGGCGATTGATCTCTTCCATTCTAGGAATTCTAGTGTTTTGGATCTTTTGCTTTTGCAATTCTATCTATTTGCACTCTTTTCCTCTTTGGAACTCTATCGATTGCTATTGCCAACCTTTTGTGAGGGATTCTACTCCTTGTGGGTCTTTTTATTGCAATTCCGTTGGGTTGGTGTATCGGGCCAACGAAGAACAACCGGTTGTGTGTGTGTGTGTTGCGTTTGTATCTTCGATCCACCCCGCCATCCACCCACGTTCTTCGTGTTCATCCACCTCCCCCACGAATCCCATCCAAATCCGTGAAGATCGGGCACATCCAAGGACTTAGTCCTCATCAAGGGAGACTAAGCTCAAAGGTAGGTTTGAGTTCAAAACAAGTCTAAAGAGCTAAGGAGGGGTTCAGGCTACTTATATAGGCACACATGGCTAGCAAGGGCGAACAGGTACGCGAAGGGATAAGTTAAGGCAGTTTGGTGGGGTATTCCCGTCAGATCTGGTTTGGGTCCGGTCAGACCGGACCCATGACCGGCCAGCCCGGTCACAGGCCTGTGACCGGGCTGTCCGGTCATGGGTCCGGTCGACCGGGCGCAAACCGGGAATCTGCGAAGAATCCGGTCCTGGGTCCGGTCGTCGTCCGGTACGAGGGAGCTGGGCCGGTTTGCGCCCGGTTGACCGGGCCTGTGACCGGAGCGTCCGGTTGTGGGTCCGGTCTGACCGGGCCTGTGACCGGCCAGCTCCCGTCTCTTCCTTGGAGCGCTTCGAGCGACGTCGGCTTCGGCTTCACGATCATCTCCATGTCCAAATGCTTCTCTCCCTCCCTTGACCTTGGCGTCTCCTCCTCTCCGGGGTCTTGACGCGCCTTGTACCTAATGACACATAACACGTCGGCATGAGGTAGCAATCCATCCAAAGGGGTACCAAGATCAAGGGTGGTGAGGAGCGAGTTCACCTCATCATGTAGAGCTTTGACTCGGGCTCGTGTCATCGGTCCACTTGGGGGACTTGTTGGTCTTGGTGTAGCGACGTCGGTGACCGGGGCTACATCATGACGAGTTGCCGATCATGGAGAAGATGTACATGGTGCATGAAGATGATGCTATCACACCATGCTTGATTAAAGATGAACATGGAGGCCACATGGATCCTACCTCTTCCACAACACCCACTTCAAATGAGTCGGACTACAAAGGTACCTATATGGGTGTGGATGATGCCATGATCCCACTAGTGGACACGATGATTTGTGAGTTCATGCATGATGATGATGATACAATTGCTATGTCATATGCTTCGTTCATTCCTCCATGTGATGCTTTGCTTGATAACATTGTTGATCATGTGGAATTACTTGCTTGTGACAATATGATCATGCCATGCCATGAGTGTTTCAATATATCTCCCATTGCATGCAACTTGTCGAACAATTTCTCTTTCCCATGTGTTGCTTGCAATGATGATAATGAGAATGCTAACGCTTGTATTGTGACAACCTTGATGAACAATTGCTCTTTCCCTAGGTTTGTCGACAACAATGATAAAATGTTAAACATGTTTTGTGCTAGATGCTTGCAATACTCTACCATTAATGCAACCAAAATGTTGAATACTTTCTCTTTCCAATGCTTGGTTTGCAATGATGTTAATATGCTTGTAAATGAGATTGCCCCATAGCTCTCTCAAATTTTGGAGACTTTGCATATATCCATGTTGAGCATGTTCCCATGTTTACTCCGCATATTCACCATATCTATTATGATGCTTCGCTTAACGCTAATGGTGATGTGATACGGGGTGGCCTTCGGACACCACCGCCTCAAGACCAACAAGTCCCCCAAGTGGACCGATGACACGGGCTCGAGTCAAAGCCATACATGATAAGGTGAACTCAATCCTGATGTAGCCCCGGTCACCGACGTCGCTACACCAAGACCATCAAGTGCAACCCCGCCTATTGTCGACGCTACACCATGGCCAAAGAGTCCCCCAAGTGGACCTTCAACCCTAAACCACGCTACACGCGACAAGGTGAACTCCTTCCTCTCGATACTCGACCTCGTCAATACCTTGAATGGAATGCTACCTCATATCGGTGTGCTACATATCATTAGGTACAAGAATCATCGAGGAACCGGAGAGGAGGAACACCCATGGTGCAAGGAAGCGAGGGAAGGGAAGAGGAGCCATTCATCATGGTGCAAGGAAGAAGGAAGAAGGAAGAAGAAGAAGAGAAGAAGGAAGAGGGAGGAGGAGGCCCAGCCGGCCTGCAGTCCGTCCGACCGGGCCCCAGACCGACCTGCCCGGTTGGCGACCGGTCGACCGGCTCCACAACCGGACCGCCTGTCCCAGGCCCGGCCGACCGGCCCTGCATCGGATCCGACGGGAACTACCCACCAAACTGCCTAAGTTACCCACTTATGTACCTTTTCGCCATGTGTTGTCTTGTAGGCCTATATATAGACCCAAGACACCCCCCTTACCTCTTTAGACTTGTTTTGAACTCAAACCTACCTTTGAGCTTAGTCTCCCTTGGGTATCATCCCTCTGTAATCAAGGCCATCCTTGTTGTTGATTTGGATATTGTTGAGTGAGATTCTAGTACAAGCTACTCTCTCTCCCTCACCAATCTCTTTTCTCCAACACCAATCTCTCACCGGGAATTCTGCCGCGTGCCTCTTCCGGGTGATTCTATTGGCGTGGTCCATCGAGCCACGGGGTTAAGTATCGGGTGTATCGGGTTGGTGTGCGTGCGTGAGTCTTGGAGTTCCTCGTGTTCGTCGTGTTCTTCGTGTTCCTCGCGTTTTCCCATCTCCCCTCTTGGTTTCGAAGTCAATCCGCGAGATCGGGCCACACACGGGGTCTTAGACCTCATCATATGGTATTAGCAGCCTTTGGTTTCCGCGGATTTGACCCCCCACCCATCCAATTTCGTCTCTAAAAATTTTCCCCAAAAAATCCCCAAAAATAGCCCTCATTTGCCTCTTGACCGATCTGCGATTTCGTTGCGTTTTGAGTGGTTTTGGTCCATGGATTTGATGTTACTGGTGTTGATCTACACTTCCCCATCTTTTTCCCCCTCGATTTCATCAAGTTTGGCTCGAATTTGAGCGATTTCCGAGCAGTTTTGCTCAAGAACAGGAAAGAACATCTTCTTCCTCGTTGGGCCATTCCCGCCCGAGCGCATCCGGCCTCGCACGCCGCGCGCCTGGCCCACCCATCGCCGCTTGCCCCGCTCGAGCAGCTCCCGCGCCGGCCGCGTCCATCCTCGCTCCAAAGCCGCCTCCAACGCCCGCGCTCGCCCTTGGCTCCCGCCCACCACCTACCTCCGCCCAGCCACGCCACCCTGGCCCTGCTCGACCTCCGCTGCTCACCGCCGCGCCAACACCCGCTTTGGCCCACCTCCTGCTCGAGCGCGCGTCCGCCTAGGCCAGAACCACCGGCCACCACCGCCGGCCCAACCACCACCGCCCCGGGCAGCACGGCGGGGCCCCATCGAGCCGCTCGCCAGCTCCTCTGAGCGCCCGCGCGCCACTCCCACCCCGCGCCGCCGCCCGTCGCCCTCCTCGGCTCCCGCCCGTGATAGGCCCCGCCGCCCGCTGCCCAGGCCTACGCCACCGAGCCGCTCCACGCCGCATCCACCCGCCTGCTCCGCCCCTTGGCCCAGCCGCCGCCGCTGGCCACGCCTCACCAGGCCGCGCGCGCAGCCGTGCCCAACGCCGCCCACGCGCCCACGCCCACGCCACCTTGCCGCTCGCCGCGCGTTTCCGCTCCGTGCCCGGCCCCTCTCGCTTCGATCGCTGTTCCCCGGTCAACGGACCCAAACCGGCGCCAACCGGCGGCACACCGGAAAAAAAGGCTCGGACCGGAGCGAGACCGGCCGCCAACCGGACCGTCCGGCCCCAGACTCGGTCAGACCGGTCGCAAACCGGATTTCGTGACTTTTGACCCAATTTTCGTCCAACGTTGACTCCACTTTTTGCCCCAAATTTTGACAACTTTCCGGCGCCCGTTTGACCCAAAACTTTCACAGTTATCCCCTTTCATCTTGACTCTAATTTTGACACCGTTTCCGAAATTTTTCGACTCCAAAATTTTGACACCTTCGATCGCTCGTCGTGACCCAAATTTTCGGGCATTGACTTATTTTGCCCGGTTTCCGTTTTGGAGTGCAAGGATTGTCTTTCGAGCTCCGCGTCTACGTCAACACCGCGGCGACACCTTCGGCACCCCGGACTCCGGCGCAACTACGACACCATCGTCGCCATCCTCGCAAGTTGTGTGTTACGACACCGCCTAACTTTTCATCTAGGTATAACTTGCTCCCCACCGTGTAGCCCCTCTTCCTTTTGCGATCTATCCTACGAGCATTGCTTATCGAGTGTTGCGAGACATTGCACGTGGCCCCGATTGTGAGGTGTGTGTGTCGTGTGGAGTAAAGCTTCTAAGCAAAACTCGTGTGGCAAGATAGCAAAAGCGAGCTAACGCTAACATAGTGCGAGAAAAAGCCGCCAAAATACAAAAAGAGCACAAGTGTGCATAGTGCCATCATACATACCAAAGTGTACAAAGCGCCACCATAGATACAAAAGAGTGCAAGTGCCACCAAATACAAAAGAGGGAAAAGCTTTTAAGCAAAAGAGAGAAAAAGAGAAGAGAGGCCGCGTGTAAATCTTGTTGTCTCTTCGTTGCAACCAAAGCTTTGATCTCTTCTTGTGTTAGTGTGACATCGAGCACCCTTGCTTAAGGGCTTCATACACTTTTCCGCTCACTTTTTGGTCGCACTAACCCCGTTCATCTCGTGTGTGTGTTCCATATCTTTTCCGTGTTTCTAGTGATCATCGCTTTGACATTTGATTTCGTTGGACTTCACCCACTCTTAACAACAAACTTGATTTCGGATTTCGTCTTTTGGCTTTCCACAACACTCACCTAACACCATATTTGCTAGCTTTTGCGTGTGGTTTTGCGTGTGTTCCCGATACACTTGATCTTGCTTTCGGTTTGGTGGATTGCCTCAATACTATCTTACCTTGGTAAGAGTGCGAGGTAGTCTCCTTCCACTAACATACACCATATAGATCTTGTCATGCTAACATGTATAGCGACGAAGAAGATACGGAGGAGTACACGGAGCACTTCGAGGAGGATACCTCTTCAAGCACCGCGGATGTGGAGGAACATGTGGAGCTCGACACCGACTATGGCTCCGCGAGCATCACCGACATGACCGACATCGAGGAGCTCTACATCGACAATGGCTCCTCAAGCATGGACGACATGGTGGAGCACCACCTTGAGGACGACATCGACGAGCTCTACATCAACAATGGCTCGTCAAGCATGGACGACATGGTGGAGCAATGCCACGACTACGACATCGACACCATGGCGGAACCTCACCTCGACTCCACCTTGAGCAACGCCTATTTGGCCAATGGAGCTACATATGAGGATAGAGGACCTCCACGAGGGCACCATCATATGGATCATCAAGAGCGTCCTCATCATGCTCGTCATCGACACTCGTCCCCAAGCTCCACTAGGCGCCACCATGAGAGTGCTTATGCACAAGATCGTCGACTTCAAGTACACCATATGGAGCATCAAGAGCGTCCCCTTCATGAGCGTCATCGACACTCTTCTCCAAGCTCCACAAGGCGCCACAAGCAACATGCCAAGTCGCATGCGCCATCATCTAGGCATGGCAAGGACCGTCATCGACATACGTCACCACATGAGCTTCGCCGCCACAAGCCACTTCATGATCGCCATCGACCAACATCTTCCACGAGTCTTCGACGACACCACTCAAGCCATGGTGATGATGTACGAAGACGAGAGCCTCGACATGAAGGCGACAAACACATTGATAGGGTGCCTACCACTCCAAGGATAGCAAGTGCACCTCGAGCATACCTTCCTCATAAGGCGACTTCCACCTCTTGTGCCACCACCACAATGGCCTCTACCTCGTCACGTGCCTATGGACTCCGATGCTACAAGTGCAAGCAACAAGGCCACCCTCCACGGGAATGTCCCAATCTCCTATGTGAGGTGTGCAAGGCAAAGGGTCACATGGCATGGCAATGCACAACGCCAAGCGCCAAGAAGCTCTACTTCGACGAGCTCAATGCACAAGTCTCCGAGATGCCACCACTTGAGGACAACTTAGGAGGCGAGGGAGTTGAGCATGGTGAGCATGGGATTCTCCCTTCACCTACGGAGGCGCATGGAGTTGAGCATGGTGAGCATGGGATTCTCCCTTCACCTACGGAGGCGCATGGAGATGAGAAAGTCGAGCCTACCCCCCTATGCTTGCTTGATGAGTTGGTACCAATCCCATGTGAGCATGAGAGCCACTTAGCCCACTTGAGTGAGAGTGATAGTGAGTTGAGTGACTTCCACCCCACATGTGAGTTTGAGTGCTTCCGTTTGGAGGACATGAGTGATACACAAAGTGAGTTGAGAGAGGTAGATGATAGGTCCATGGAGGACATCACTTTTGCTAACACATTAACCTCTCCCTCGTTTGTGTCTTCTTATGTTGCACTAGGTTCCACGGAGGATGAGTTCCCGCTCATGGAGACGATGTACATGGTGCATGAAGATGATGATATCTCACCATGCTTGCTCCAAGATGGACATGTCGACCACATGGATCCTCCTACTTCCACAACACCTACCTCAAATGAGTCGGCCTACAAAGGTAACAACATAGGTGTTGATGATGCCATGATCCCACTAGTGGACATGATGACTTATAAGTGCATGCATGATCTAGATGATCCATTTGCTACTTCACATGCTACTTTCACTTTCCCATGTGATGCTTTGCTTGATAACATTGTTGATCATGTGAACTTGATTGCTTGTGATACCATGACCATGCCATGCTATGAGAGCTTCACATTTTCCCCGCTTGCTTGTAATGATAATGATTATGATCATGCTTGTGTTGTGACACCCTTGATGAACACTTGCTCTTTACATAGGGTTGTCGACAACAATGATAACATGTTCCACATGCTTTGCCCCAAATGTTTACACCATTCCATGATCCTTGCATCTAAGATTGTGAACAATTGCTCTTTCTTATGCTTGGCATGCAAGAATGCTTATTTCATTGTCCATGAGATGGCCCCCATAACCTTCTCTATTTTTGATGATCATGAGTTACCACATGCCATGAATACACCTTCTTGCCATATGCACCATCGCCATGCATTTCATACTATCTTGATTGACACTAATGGTGATGTGCACAAGACATGGAACATCATGATGGATGATGTGTTCCTCTACCATGCACACACGCTTTTTGTTTTCTCTTTTGTGTGTATAGGTACCCGAATGACAACTTCCACCGCTACGGAGCATGAGCTCACGAAACGCGCAATTGAGAGCTACCCCAACAAGGACCTAAACCGCGGGAATCACGCCAAAGGGTATGTTCCCAAACGCCTTCGCCCTCGTGTGTTTCCGGCTTGCCTTGTCGAGTTTCCGGTTTGGACCAATGCCTCGTCACCTCTTTTGCTTCTTATGCAACATATCTTGACACATCTTGTTGGCACAATGGTTGTTGTATGTCTTGATGTTATCATCATACACTCCAAGAATCTCAAGGACCATGTCATACATGTGAGAGACACCTTATGCATCTTGTGCCACATGTCACTCATAAAGTTGCTCTTCTTTGGATTTCACATTTCATCTATGGCAATTGCATTGCATTCTTTGACACTTGAGGATACCCATACTCGGCTCACGCCAACCATACCTCCCCAAGCTAGAAGTCTCCATAGCTTTGCCATTGCATATAACAATTTTGCCCCACATTTTGCCGCCAATACTTGCCTTTTGTTTGTTCCATTTGTTTGGGACAATACTACACCACACATTTTTGACACCATACAACTCTTACATGCACAAATTTTTGCCCTTCCACATGTTGGATACACCCACACTATTTTGGTTTCCATTTTTGCCAAATGTCTCTTGGAGCTTTCCCTTCGCAAGTGGTTTTTCTCCAAGTTCTTCTTCGACCGCGCCTACCCAACTCTACATGGGACAACCGTCATGGACTACCTCTTCAGTGAGGAGGAACAAGAGTCGAGGACGACTCTTCCCCAAGGGGGGGGAGATGATGTAGCCCCGGTCACCGACGTCGCTACACCAAGACCATCAAGTGCAACCCCGCCTATTGTCGACGCTACACCATGGCCAAAGAGTCCCCCAAGTGGACCTTCAACCCTAAACCACGCTACACGCGACAAGGTGAACTCCTTCCTCTCGATACTCGACCTCGTCAATACCTTGAATGGAATGCTACCTCATATCGGTGTGCTACATATCATTAGGTACAAGAATCATCGAGGAACCGGAGAGGAGGAACACCCATGGTGCAAGGAAGCGAGGGAAGGGAAGAGGAGCCATTCATCATGGTGCAAGGAAGAAGGAAGAAGGAAGAAGAAGAAGAGAAGAAGGAAGAGGGAGGAGGAGGCCCAGCCGGCCCAGAGTCCGGTCCGACTGGCCCAGAACC
The DNA here is from genome assembly GCF_019359855.2 of Lolium perenne. Lineage (NCBI taxonomy): Eukaryota > Viridiplantae > Streptophyta > Magnoliopsida > Poales > Poaceae > Lolium > Lolium perenne. Next base: position 135,632,607 of record NC_067245.2, read on the forward strand.
GACCTGCCCGGTTGGCGACCGGTCGACCGGCTCCACAACCGGACCGCCCGGTCCCAGTGCCCGGTCTGACCGGCCCCTGCATCGGATCCGACGGGAACTACCCACCAAACTGCCTAAGTTACCCACTTATGTACCTTTTCGCCATGTGTTGTCTTGTAGGCCTATATATAGACCCAAGACACCCCCCTTACCTCTTTAGACTTGTTTTGAACTCAAACCTACCTTTGAGCTTAGTCTCCCTTGGGTATCATCCCTCTGTAATCAAGGCCATCCTTGTTGTTGATTTGGATATTGTTGAGTGAGATTCTAGTACAAGCTACTCTCTCTCCCTCACCAATCTCTTTTCTCCAACACCAATCTCTCACCGGGAATTCTGCCGCGTGCCTCTTCCGGGTGATTCTATTGGCGTGGTCCATCGAGCCACGGGGGTAAGTATCGGGTGTATCGGGTTGGTGTGCGTGCGTGAGTCTTGGAGTTCCTCGTGTTCGTCGTGTTCTTCGTGTTCCTCGCGTTTTCCCATCTCCCCTCTTGGTTTCGAAGTCAATCCGCGAGATCGGGCCACACACGGGGTCTTAGACCTCATCAAATCCTCACTACCCTTGATCTCGATACCCCATTGGATGGACTGCTACCTCGGTCCGATACTCTGTGTGTTATCAGATACGAACCGCGAGAGAAGGACGCTGCAGCAGACCCGAAGCTGGACAAGGAAGAAGGAGAAGAAGAGTGCCAGCTGAAGGACGCCCTCGTGGGCGGCACGCCGGCCTCGAGCACCGGCATGCCGGCCTGCTCACCCGGCATCGCCGGCCTCAAGCTCCCGGCACCGCCGGCCTGCTCCACCCAAGATCGACCCCTCCAGCTGAAGACTCGACGAGAGCCAAGACCGGCACTGCTGGCCTCGAACCAGCGGCACTGCCGGCCAAGCCTCACCGGCACTGCCGGCCCCACCCCGGTTGACTCCATCTCAACCGTTGATTTCGCATCTATGGACCAGGATAATTTATGTAATGCCGACTTTACCCCTTTACGAATCTGGGCCTATAAATACCTCACCCCTTCCTCCAGATTAGGGTTAGAGATGAACTAAGAAGAAACTTGAGCTTTGCTCTTACCCATGTGGGAAACCCTTCTAGATCTACCATCTATGAAGCTATCTACTCTTCTAGGTGATGGATCTCTTCCATTCTAGGAATTCTGGTGTTTGTGGATCTTTTGCTTTTGCAATTCTATCTATTTGCACTCTTTTCCTCTTTGGAACTCTATCCATTGCTATTGCCAATCTTTTGTGAGGGATTCTACTCCTTGTGGGTCTTTTTCTTGCAATTCCATTGGGTTGGTGTATCGGGCCAACGAAGAACAACCGGTTGTGTGTGTGTGTTGCGTTTGTATCTTCGATCCACCCCGAAACCCACCCGTGTTCTTCGTGTTTATCCACCTCCCCCACGAATCCCATCCAAATCCGTGAAGATCGGGCACACCCTTGGGCTTAGCCCGTATCATATGGTATCAGAAGCTCTTTGGTTGCCACGGATTTGACCCCCACATCCCCCAATTCCACCAATTTCGCCCAAAAAAAATTCCAAAAAAATAGCCCCAAATTGGCCTTGGATCGATCTCTCGATTTGTTCAGTTATTTGTGGTTTTGTTCCAATAGAAACTTGTCTTTGGTGTTGATCTACTATTCCCCCAACTTTTCCCACCAGTTTGTGCCAATTTTCCCACGAAATCGAAGATTTTCGGGTCAGTTTTCCGCCAAATCGACGAACAGCAGCTGAGGCCGGCACTGCCGCCCCAAAAACGCCGGCACTGCCGGTCAGGCCGGCACTACCGCCACCCAAACGCCGGCACTGCCGCTGGCCCCGAAATTTTTCACACTTTCTTCGTTTTCATTTTGGCACTTCCCATTTGTGTTTGGTCTTCGGTTTTGAGTGCCATTTCAGCTACCACAAGCTTCCGCAACATCGACAACGACGACGGCACCCCGAGGATTCAAGCGGTTCATTTGCCACCTTCACCACCATAGCAAGTGCAAGATCGTCGGCCACCATCATCAAGTGGTATAACTTGCTCCTAACTTGTAGCCCTAGCCTCTTTTGCGTATCTTTCCTATCGAGAGTGGCTTTCTAGTGTTGCGAAGCATTGCGCAAGCGTCCCGACCATGAGGGTGTGCGTGTGTTGAGCAAAGCTTCGAAGCAAGCTCGTGTGAAAAGATAAGCAAAAGAAGTGTGACATACTTACATAGATAGTAGTATCCTTACATAGTGAGAAAAAGAAAAATACAAAAAAAAAGAGAAAAAGAAAAGTGTGTGAGTGACACCTATACAAAAAAGAGTCCAAAGCTTTTAAGCAAAAGAGAGAAAAGAGAAGAGAGGCGTCCTGCGCAAATCTTATTGCTTCTCAATTTTGCAACCAAGCCACGGTCTCTCTTGCGTTAGCGTGACACCGAGCTAGTAGTCTTCGTTAGGACCATTTTGTTCTTGCTCATTTTCCAAGTTGCGCTAACCTCATTTTGTCCCACGCGTGTGTTCCTCATTGTGTATGCCTTTTGTGATCACCGCCTTTGACTTGTGACTTTTGGATCTTACCCACTTTTGACAATAGACTTTTCGTTTGGTTCTTCCATTTGGCTTTCCACATCCGTACCTAACACCATATAGAGTTTTGTTTTTGTGTGTGTAACCGGTTGTTCCTCACCTTGATACACCTTTCCAATTTTGTTGTGAGTCTTTGACTTACTTGTGAGCTTTCCTCTAACCCCACAACATAGTTCTTGTTTTAGTTGTAACCATGTATAGTGGAGAGGGGAACCAACTACCGATGACACGGCACCAACATTGGATAGCTACTCAAGCCGTCAACAAGAGTATCCATGACCTCACGGCAAGGATCGATGAGACCGTTGCACGCTATGAAGAACGAGCTCAAGTGCAAAGACGGGACCTCAATGTCCAAGTGCAAGACATCCATGACAAGCTTGATGCTCAAGCCCATGATATGAGGGCCACACTTGCTACTCAAGGTCAACAAAACATGGCGAGCATGAGAAGGCAAGAAGAAAGGATGGCACGCCTTGAGCAAGCTATTGCCAACATCGCCAACAACCGAAGCCAACACTCAAGGTCTTCGCGCTCTCATAGTTCAAGACACCGAGCTTCATCCTCGTCTTACCATGCTTCTAATGAAGACCCACACCACCATAATGTGGATGCTCAAGTACTTCAACAACAAGCTCGAGATGTGGAGCAAGCACGTGCTCAACCTGAACAAGAGAGACTACAACAAGCACATCGCCAAGCTCAATTCGAAGAGGAACAACAACGTCTTCGTAATGATCAAGCTCTACTTCACGCACGTGAGCAAGAACGTCTTCACCATGAGCAAGAGGCACGTCAACAACAAGGGCAACCGCGCCCATCTCAAGTGGCCAATGCTCAAAGGAACCCACCTCATGACATCGACCAAGAAGTGAACCAAGAACGCCAAATCATCAATATTGATGCTCCGCAAGATGATGGCGCAAGAAGGAACAATAGGGACAATAGAAGACACAACCCTCTCAATTATCGAGCTCATCAAGCACTTCATGCTCACCAAGGTGAAGCAAGGAACCTGATACGGGGTGACCTTCGGTCTCCACCGCATCATGTGCGTCAACATCTACACGTCACGCAAAGGTGAATCTTCTCCTTTATGCGTTCCTACAAATGTCTCTCCTGAATGGTATGCTACTTCATCCTACGTCATATGACCATTATAGGTATGCATCGCCGAGTATGGAGGAAGTGGATGACGCCATGGAGGCTCGAGGACTCAAGGTCAACGTCAAGGTCATGGGAAGCATGGAAGAGATCGTCAAGGAGAAGGGGACGCGCGCGAAGGCCGGCACTGCCGCTCAGGACGACCGGCACTGCCGCCCATCTCCATCGGCACTGCCGCCCTACCACTACACCTGAGGATGTCGGCCCTGTCGCCCTACCTGCGCCGACACTACCGCCCCACTGCAAAGAGCATCAAATCTGAACCCTTTATCCCTTTGTATGCCTAAACTACCCCTCCTTAGTGGCTCCCTATATATAGGCTCCCACCTCCCCCTTCATTAGGTTAGAGTTGATGAACTAGAACTAGGCTCATGCCTCCACCATCCCTTTGGGATTAGGGAAACCCCCTCCTTAGATTACCATAATCTATTGTACAAGGCACTCCTTATATGATTAGTCTCTCACACTTGTGATTCTACCACCGGTCTCTCACTCGTGTGATTCCACCGATCGTATACCGATCTTCCTCTCGGGGATTCTACCGCGTGTCTTTCTCTTGAGGGATTCTATCGGGATAGTGGTTCGGGCTATCGGGAGTAAACCGAATTGTATCGGGTTGGTGTACGTTTGCGTGTGTTCATCGTGTTCATCGCCGTGTTCTTCGTGTTCTTCCTCTCCCCCGCCTTTCCCTCGGTCAATTCGTGAGATCGGGCGACCCACGTGGCCTTAGGCCGCATCATATGGTATCAGAGCAAAGGTTGCCATGAATTTGACCCTCGAATCTCTCCAATTTCGCCAAAAAAATTTCCCCAGAAATTGCCCCAAAAAATAGCTTGAAATTAGATCTCCGAATTTGTTGCGTTTTTTGTGGTTTTGATCCACAGATCTGTTGTTTAGGGTGCTGATCTATATTTCCCCCATAATTTCCCCTTCAATTCCGTTCGATTTGGTGCAAATCCGACCATTTTTGGTTCGGTTTTCGTCAAGTTCTTCGTGCCTGTTCATCGTTGCTGTGCCCGCGCGCGTTGACTTCGGACAGCACCATCGATTCGCGCCGCATCGCCCCACCCTTGCCCCGCTCCACGCGCAACCGCCATCCACCATCGCCGCTCCACCACTTTGCTCTGGCCCACCTCACCACGCATCCCAGGCAGGCCCGCCCCTCGCCACCTCCGCTCGCCGCCAGTCGCAAGAAGGCTGCGCTGGCTTCCGCGCCGCCAACAGCCCGCCGGCCGCCGCACGACCTCCCCTCGCTCGCGCCAGCACGCGCCCGCCCGCTCGTCCTTCCACGCTGCTCCCGCGCGTCCGCCCGCAGCAGGCCAGCCACGAGCCGCCTCGCTAGCTCCCCCTGGCCGCGCGGCCGCCTCCTACTCCCGTCGGCCACCACCTCCGCAGGCCACGCCCAGGCCAGGCCGCCTCCGCTCGCCAGCTTCTGCTCGGGCCCTGCCCGTCTCCCCTGGCGCTACTCCACCATCCGACCCCACGCACAGCAGCAGCCCGCGCTCATCCTGCTTGCCCGCACAGCATCTGGCCCCGCGCACACAAGGACTCCATTTCATCTGCTGCCTTGGCCGCATGAGCAAAGACTTCCTACATTGACCCTCGATTCAGCGCAAAATCAGCTCGAAACCGGATCCCTGACCGGGCGGCAACCGGACCGGATCCAAACCGGGCTGCAGACCGGGTGGTCCGTCCCAGGATCCGGTCAAACCGGCCCCTGACCGGATTTCGTCATTTTGACTCCACTTTTTGCCCAAATTTTGACAACTTTCCGGAGCCCGTTTAACTCCAAATTTTAACAGCATCCCCCAAATACTCCACATAACCCACCTCTAATTTTTGATGATTTTTGGAGCCCAACTTTTGACCGCTCGTTTTGACCCAACTTTTCGGGCATTGACTTAATTTGCTCGGTTTCCGATTTGGAGTGCATCGATCGTCTATTCCACTTCCGCGCCTACACCAACACCGCGACGACACCGTTGGCACCCTGGATTCCGGCGCAACCTCGACATCGTCATCGACACCACCACTTCATCATCGCAAGTTCGTGTGCTTGACACCGCCTAACGTCAATAGGTATAACTTGCCTCCCCTACCCCTTGTAGCCCCTTTCTTCCTTTGCGTACCTATCCCATTGAGAGTGGCTTTCCGAGCGTTGCGAAGCATTGCACAAGTGTCACGACCGTGAGAGGGTGTGTGTGTGCGTTGTGTTGAGCGAAGCTCCGAAGCAAGCTCGGTGTGAAAGATACACAAAAGAAGAAAAAGTGTGACATATACATAGAGAAAAATAAAGCTTCTAAGCATAGAAAAAAAAGTGAAAAAAAAGAGAAAAAAAAATAGAAAAGAGTGTGTGTCCACTGATACCGAGAAGTGCAAAGCTTGTGCGCACTAAGAGAGAAAAGAGAAGAGTGGCATTTGTGCAAATCTTGTTGCTTCCCTCTTATGCAACCGAGCTACCGTCTCTCTTGTGTTGGCGCGACACCGAGCTTATAGTCTTCGTTAGGACCATCCTTGTTACTTGCTCACTTCCTTGGTCGCGCTAACCCCATTGTTCTCCTTGTGTGTGTTTCCGTGTTTCCTTACATAGATCACCACTTTTGACATTTGACTTTGGATCTTACCCACATTTGACAATAGACTTTTCCGTTGATCTTTTTCGTTTGCTATCCACCCCTTACCCACCACATATAGAGTTCTTAGCCTTTTGCGTGTGCTTTGAGTGTGTGTGTGAGTAACCCCGATACATTTCGACTTTGCTCTTGACTTTAACCATTTTCCGATACTTTCTTGATAGGTGAGATACTTGTGTAGATTTCCTTCCACCACATACATATACACCTTCCTAGTGAGATACACATGATGACCCCACAAGAGCAAGCCGAGATGAGAGCATACTTCGCCGAGCTAGATGCTCGAGAAGCCCAAATGACACCCAAAGATAAAGCCGAGTGCAACGCATACTTCAAACACCTTGAGAGCAAGAGTGACACACCCCATGAGTTGAGTGAGGACACTTAGATTTCTAACAACTTAACCTCTACTCCTCTTGTGTTGTCTTCCTCTTTGCTAGGTTGCTCGGACATCGACGACGCCATTGCCATGGAGATGAGGGACTCCACTATATGTGAGATGAGCGACTCCACTATATGTGAGATGAGCGACTCCACTATATGTGAGCTTGATGAGTGCCTCCACTTCGCGAGCATGAGTGATACACCGAGTGAGATGAGAGTGGTAGTTGATAGGTCATGTGAGGCCATTTCGAATTCTAACAACTTACCCTCTACCTCTAGTGTGTTTCCTTGTGTCTTATTAGGTCCCATGGATGACGAGACGCCGATAATGGAGAAGATGTACATGGTGCATGAAGATGATGATATCACACCATGCTTGTTGCTTGAAGATGAACATGGAGGCCACATCGAGCCTACCTCTTCCACAACACCTACCTCATATGAGCGGGACTACAAAGGTACCTATATGGGTGTTGATGATGCCATGATCCCACTAGTGGACATGATGATTTGTGAGTGCTTGCATGAGTTGGATGATCCTATTGCTATGTCCTATGCTTCTTTCACTTTCCCTTGTGATACTTGTGATACCACCATTGTTGATCATGTGGAAATAGTTGCTTGTGACAATTTGACCATGCCATGCTATGATACAAACTTGAACATGTTTTGTGCTACATGCTTGCAATATTCTCCCATTAATGCAACCAAAATATTGAACACTTGCTCTTTCCAATGCTTGGTTTGCAATAGTGTTAATATGCTTGTAAATGAGATTGCCCCCATAGCTCTCTCAAATTTTGGAGACTTTGCATATATCCATATTGATCATGTTCCCATGTTTACTCCGCATATTCACCATATCTATTATGATGCTTGGCTTAACGCTAATGGTGATGTGCAAAAGAAATGGACCATCATGATGGATGATGTGTTCATATACCACGCACACACGTTGTTCTTGTTGTCTAACATGTGTGTAGGTACCCAAACTCCAATGTCAACCTCGATTGAGCACGAGTTGACAAAAAGAGCTCTTGAGAGCATGATACAAGTGAGCTCCAATGAATGGTTTCGCTCGCACACTTCGACTACACAAGATCTCTCAATGAGAGCACACCGACATCTTGCTAAGGTGACCTCCTTCAACTTGCGCTCTCTTTCTATACCCGTGGAACTTCATCTACTCTTTCAGTGTTGCGTTGCTTGTCTTGTGCTATTGATAGGGTTCATGATAAGTGATGCCACATTCAAGAGTTGTTGCCATCTCCCACCTCTACCCGTTCATGAGGACTTATCGTCGAGGGCGACTCTTTTTCAAGTGGGGGGAGATGATACGGGGCGACCTTCGGTCTCCACCGCATCATGTGCGTCAACATCTACACGTCACGCAAAGGTGAATCTTCTCCTTTATGCGTTCCTACAAATGTCTCTCCTGAATGGTATGCTACTTCATCCTACGTCATATGACCATTATAGGTATGCATCGCCGAGTATGGAGGAAGTGGATGACGCCATGGAAGCTCGAGGACTCAAGGTCAACGTCAAGGTCATGGGAAGCATGGAAGAGATCATCAAGGAGAAGGGGACGCGCGCGAAGGCCGGCACTGCCGCTCAGGACGACCGGCACTGCCGCCCTACCACTACACCTGAGGATGTCGGCCCTGTCGCCCTACCTGCGCCGACACTACCGCCCCACTGCAAAGAGCATCAAATCTGAACCCTTTATCCCTTTGTATGCCTAAACTACCCCTCCTTAGTGGCTCCCTATATATAGGCTCCCACCTCCCCCTTCATTAGGTTAGAGTTGATGAACTAGAACTAGGCTCATGCCTCCACCATCCCTTTGGGATTAGGGAAACCCCCTCCTTAGATTACCATAATCTATTGTACAAGGCACTCCTTATATGATTAGTCTCTCACACTTGTGATTCTACCACCGGTCTCTCACTCGTGTGATTCCACCGATCGTATACCGATCTTCCTCTCGGGGATTCTACCGCGTGTCTTTCTCTTGAGGGATTCTATCGGGATAGTGGTTCGGGCTATCGGGAGTAAACCGAATTGTATCGGGTTGGTGTGCGTTTACGTGTGTTCATCGTGTTCATCGCCGTGTTCTTCGTGTTCTTCCTCTCCCCCGCCTTTCCCTCGGTCAATTCGTGAGATCGGGCGACCCACGTGGCCTTAGGCCGCATCAGAACCACAATGAAGAAGACGCCTCAAGTGAAGCTAGTGTCATGCCACACCCCCGGCAACCTCATGGAAGGCGTCCTCCTCTTCCAAACCGCCGCCATGGAAATGAGGATCCACCTCAACAACCTCAACAACCTCAACAACCTCGCGACCATAATGAGGATGAAGATGATGCAAGACCACCTCCTAGACGCAATGACCGCAATGAAGAGGAAATCTTTGGGAAGCTCAAATTCACCATGCCCAAATTCCACGGAGAAGAAGACCCCGATGCATACCTCTCTTGGGTTCTCAAGGTTGACAAGATTTTTCGCATCCACAACTTCTCCGAAGCAAAGAAAGTGGCCATGGCATCACTTGAGTTTGAAGGATATGCAAATGTTTGGTGGGAAGAAGTGAACAAGAAGCGTGACAAGGAAGATCTAGACCCCATTGACACATGGGAAGAGATGCAAGAAGTCATGCACAAGCGCTTTGTGCCCAACCACCATAAACGCGACCTCTTCAACAAGCTTACTCAACTCAAGCAAAGCTTCAAATCCGTTGAGGAATACTACAAGGAGATGCACATGACCATGATGAGTGCCAATGTGGATGAGCGAGAAGAGCAAACAATGGCAAGATTCTTGAATGGATTGAACATTCCCGTCAAGAGGATAGTGGAGTTCTTGCCTTACACCAACATGGTTGAATTGCTTCATCAAGCAACAAGAGCCGAGCGCCAAGTGCGAGAAGACTTAGCAAGTGCAAAAACAAAGTCCTTCTTCGCCGCAAGAAATGCAACAACCACCTCCTCAAGCATCAAGAACACAAGTGCTATTGCTCCCAAGGATCCCCCTAAGCAAACGAAGAGTGCCTTCAAGACAACAAGCTTCAAGCCGGATCAACCAACTATGTCCTCCAAAGCTTCCACGGGATCTAGTAACATCACTTGCTTCAAGTGTGGAGCTCAAGGACATAAATCCTTTGAATGCAAGAACACAAGAGTTATGATAACTCGAGATGATGGAGATGTGGAGTACTTGAGTGAAGGAGAATATGAAGCCTTGGTACAAGCCGCAACCAATCATGAAGATGATGACTTGGAAGACCAAGAGCAAGTCCTATGTGTGCATGATACAAGCCCGTCCCTTGTGGTGACCAAAGTGTTGACAACCCATGCACTTCCCAATGAAGATCAAAGGTGCAACATCTTCCAAACAAGAGCCGGAATCAATGGCAAGTCAATAAAGGTTATCATCGATGGAGGGAGTTGCCACAATCTTGCAAGCACCGAACTATGCTCCAAGCTCAACCTCACACTCCGGAAGCACCCCCACCCTTACCATGTGCAATGGCTAAGTGACAATGGAAATGTCAAGATACAACACACCGTCTCCGTATCCTTCAAGATTGGCGCCTATGAAGACACCGTTGAGTGTGATGTCGTACCCATGACGGTGTGCCACATGCTACTTGGTCGCCCTTGGAAATATGACAAAAGAGCAAGCCATGATGGCTACACAAATGCCTATAGCTTCAAGGTCGGCGACAAGACGTTCATCCTACGCCCAATGACTCCTAGCCAAGTAATTGCGGACAATGCAAAGGCTTTAGCGAGGGCTAAGGAAGCTACCATCACTAGTGAGATGAGTGGTGAGAGAGTAACCCACCACAAAGAAAGTGAGCGCCACAAGCCATATATGAGTGAGATGAAGAGTGTCCTCATAGCTACCAAAAGTGAGATGAGAGAATTGCACCACAACCCATCCACCATATTTCACTACGTGCTCATTTGCAAGGGGCCATCCTCGGAGACTAACAACTTAACAACACTTCCTTCGTCTTTGTTGTCTCTTTTGAAGGAATTCCAAGATGTTTTCCCCGACGAGCTCCCTCATGGACTAGCACCGCTTCGAGGGATTGAGCACCGCATCGACCTCATACCCGGCGCTCCTCTACCAAACCGCGCCGCCTACCGCACCAACCCCGAAGACACAAAGGAGATCCAACGACAAATACAAGACCTCCTCGAAAAAGGGTATGTTCGTGAAAGCTTATTCCTAAACCGGATTCCCGTGATTCTTGTTCCTAAACCGGATGAGACGCAACGAATGTGTATGGATTGTCGCCCCATCAATGCCATTACCGTTCGATACCGCCATCCCATTCCGCGTTTAGATGACATGCTTGATGAATTAAGTGGTGCCACGATTTTCTCTAAGATTGATTTGCGTAGTGGCCACCATCAAATCCGCATGGCAATAGGTGATGAATGGAAGACGGCATTCAAGCCAAACTTGGTCTCTATGAATGGCTTGTCATGCCATTTGGTCTTTCAAATGCTCCATCTACTTTCATGCGACTCATGAATCACATCTTGCGTCCTCTCATTGGCAAGAGTGTGGTTGTCTATTTCGATGATATTCTCATTTATAGCAAAAACCTCGAGGACCATGTGCAACATGTGAGAGAGGTCTTATGCATCTTGCGTCATGAAAAGCTTTATGCTAACCTCCCCAAGTGCACCTTTGCTCAAAACAAGTTGGTTTTCCTTGGCTTTGTGGTTTCCGCTAATGGGATTGAAGTTGATTCTTCCAAGGTTGAGGCCATCCACAATTGGCCCACTCCTACCAATGTTGGTCAAGTTCGAAGTTTTCATGGACTTGCCGGTTTCTACCGCCGCTTTGTGAAAGATTTTAGCACCATTGCTTGCCCTTTGAATGAGCTTACGAAAAAGAATGTTCCATTTGTGTGGGGCAAGGCACAACAAAAAGCTTTTGATGAGTTGAAAAAGAGACTTACCGAGGCACCACTTCTTGTTCTTCCAAACTTTTCCAAAACTTTTGAGATTGAGTGCGATGCGAGTGGACTCGGTATTGGTGGAGTGCTTATGCAAGATGGAAAACCTGTGGCATACTATAGCGAGAAGTTCGATGGCGCACGCCTCAACTATCCTATATATGACAAGGAACTTTATGCTTTGGTTCGTGTTCTTGAAGTTTGGCAACACTATCTTTGGCCAAAAGAGTTTATTATCCACTCCGACCATGAGTCTTTGAAATATTTGAGAAGTCAACACAATTTGAACAAAAGACATGCAAAGTGGGTTGAGTTCATTGAGTCCTTTCCATATGTAATCAAATACAAGAAGGGCAAGGACAATGTTGTGGCGGATGCTCTTTCCCGCAAACTCACCCTCTTACTCACTCATTTGGATATATTAGTGTTTTGGGTCTTGATGAAATCAAAGATTTATATGCTTCCGATACTTTCTTTGGCCCAATCTTTGCAAAGTGTTCTAGTGAGAACGGCATCGATGATTTCTATTTGCACCAAGGATTCTTGTTCAAGGGCAACAAACTTTGTATTCCTGTGTCTTCGCTTCGCCTTTTGCTCTTACAAGAATCGCATGGTGGTGGTCTTATGGGACACTTTGGACGAGAGAAGACATATGCCATGCTCTCCACTCACTATTATTGGCCAAGAATGTACCGCGACGTGGAGCGCCTTTGCCGACGGTGTACAACATGCTTACAAGCTAAGTCTACCTCCAACCCTTATGGTCTTTACACTCCATTGCCTATTCCATATGCACCATGGACCGATATTAGCATGGATTTCGTTCTAGGCTTGCCTCGCACTAAGCATGGTCATGATTCTATATTTGTGGTAGTGGATAGATTCTCTAAGATGGCTCATTTCATACCTTGCCATAAGAGCGACGATGCTTCACACATTGCTTCATTGTTTTTCAGGGAAATTGTTCGCCTACATGGAGTACCGCAAAGCATTGTGTCGGATCGAGACGTCAAGTTCATGAGTTATCTTTGGAAGTCGCTCATGGCAAAGTTTGGAGTGAAGCTCTTATTCTCATCGTCCTCGCACCCGCAAACGGACGGCTAAACGGAAGTGGTCAATCGAAGCCTCTCCTCTCTCCTACGCATCCTCGTGAAGAAGAACTTGAAGTCATGGGAGGAGTGCCTTCCACACGCGGAGTTCGCCTACAACCGCGCCAAGCACTCGACAACATCAAGGAGTCCCTTCATGGTCGTCTACGGGTTTGAGCCGCTCACGGCACTCGACATACTACCACTTCCCCTTCATGAGCGGACGAACATGGACTTCGACAAGCGCACCGCCGCCGTGAAGAAACTACATGAAGAAACAAGAGCTACCATTCAAGAACATGTGCTTCGTCAAGCTACCCGCCTCAACACCAAGAAGAAGGAACGCATATTCCAAGAAGGAGACCTCGTTTGGATCCACCTCCGGAAGGAACGATTCCCTCATGAACGCAACTCGAAGCTCAAGCCAAGAGGAGATGGGCCCTTCAAGGTCCTCAAACGCATCAACAACAACGCTTACGTCATCGACATCCCCACCTCCAAGTACTTGGTGAGCAACACATTCAATGTGTCCGACCTATCACCCTATCATGGCGATGAGGAGAACATCGAGTCGAGGACGACTCTTTCCCAAGGGGGGGAGATGATACGGGGTGGCCTTCGGACACCACCGCCTCAAGACCAACAAGTCCCCCAAGTGGACCGATGACACGGGCTCGAGTCAAAGCGCTACATGATAAGGTGAACTCAATCCTCACTACCCTTGATCTCGATACCCCATTGGATGGACTACTACCTCAGTCCGATACTCTGTGTGTTATCGGATACGAACCTCGAGAGAAGGACGCTGCAGCAGACCCGAAGCTGGACAAGGAAGAAGGAGAAGAAGAGTGCCAGCTGAAGGACGCCCCTCAGGGCCGGCACTGCCGGCCTACAGGCACCGGCACTGCCGGCCGCCACTCACCCGACCTGCCGGCCTCAAGCCCCCCGACCTGCCGGCCTGCTCACCAGGCAGACCGGCCCCTCCACTGAAGACGCGACGAGAGCCAAGACCGGCACCGCCGGCCTCGAACCAGCGGCACTGCCGGCCCCACCGGCACTGCCGGCCAAGCCTCACCGGCACTGCCGGCCCCACCCCGGTTGACTCCATCTCAACCGTTGATTTCGCATCTATGGACCAGGATAATTTATGTAATGCCGACTTTACCCCTGTACGAATCTGGGCCTATAAATACCTCACCCCTTCCTCCAGATTAGGGTTAGAGATGAACTAAGAAGAAACTTGAGCTTTGCTCTTACCCATGTGGGAAACCCTTCTAGATCTACCAATCTATGAAGCTATCTACTCTTCTAGGTGATGGATCTCTTCCATTCTAGAAATTCTGGTGTTTGTGGATCTTTTGCTTTTGCAATTCTATCTATTTGCACTCTTTTCCTCTTTGGAACTCTATCCATTGCTATTGCCAATCTTTTGTGAGGGATTCTACTCCTTGTGGGTCTTTTTCTTGCAATTCCATTGGGTTGGTGTATCGGGCCAACGAAGAACAACCGGTTGTGTGTGTGTGTTGCGTTTGTATCTTCGATCCACCCCGAAACCCACCCGTGTTCTTCGTGTTCATCCACCTCCCCCACGAATCCCATCCAAATCCGTGAAGATCGGGCACACCCTTGGGCTTAGCCCGTATCATGATGTGCAAAAGACATGGACCATCATGATGGATGATGTGTTCATATACCATGCACACACGTTCTTTGCTTTACCTATTGTGTGTGTAGGTACAAGAATGCCAATGTCAACCTTGATTGAGCACGAGTTGACAAAGAGAGCTCTAGAAAGCATAATACAAGTGAGTTCAAAATCGAACCCGGCTCTAATACCTTTCCCATGCTTTGCATTGAACATGTCGAACAATTTCTCTTTCTCTTGGTTCTTTTGCAAGCATGATGATGTGATTCTTACCGTGGGTGTTGCCTCAAACAAGTTGACCAATTCCTCTTTTATTTGGTTTGTTGGCACGCACGGTTGTGCAAATTTCTACTTGGTGAACGTTTTGGAAGATATGTTGTGTGTTGCACCAAATATGAGGACCAATTTCTCTTTCCAATGGTTTGTGTGCACACGTATTGATGATACTTTGGACACTCTTCCGTATGTGTTTTTGCCAAATTCTCTACTTGTTGCTTCAAGGATGTTGAATAATTTCTCTTTCCGATGCCTTGAGTGCAACAATGAATATGAGTTTCTACATGAGATGGACACCATGGTCGTCTCAAAATTTGGAGTTTTTGTGTTTCCGCATTTGGAAGATGTTCATATGGAGTTCTTACACATTGACCTTGCACATGCATTATTCTTGATAAATTTGTGTTGTGCTAACGGTGTTGTGAACATGAATGGACATGTCATTGATGATATGCTCCTCTATCACGCACACATATACGTTGCTTGGTCTTTGTTGTGTGAAGGTACAAGTGACTTGTGGATGAGCGTCAACAAATGGGTTCAACCCTACACATCTACTACACACGATCTCTCAATGAGAGCACACCGACATTATGCTAAGGTGACCTCTTTCTACTTACACTATCTTGCTAAACCCGTGGAACATTGGCTATGCTTTGAGTGTTGCTTGGCTTTTCTTGTGCTATTGATAGGGCTCTTGACAAGTGAAGCGACATTCAAGCGTTGGTATCATCTACCTCCTCTACACATTCATGAAGATTTATTGTCGAGGACGACTCTTTTTCAAGTGGGGGGAGATGATACGGGGTGGCCTTCGGACACCACCGCCTCAAGACCGACAAGCCCTCCTCGTGGTCCAATGACACGAGCTCGAGTCCACGCCCTACACCAAGAGGTGAATTCGCTCCTATCCACGTATGCTTTTGATACCCCTTTGGATGGCTTGCTACTTCATGCCAATACCCTATGTTCAATCAGGTACATCGACCAAGACGCGAGCCATGGAGACCAAGCCAATGGAGAGAGAGCTGGAAATGATGAAGATGGAGCTAGCCAGCTGTGCCGGAACTTCCGCCCCCAGACCGGAACTTCCGGCCGTATGCCCTCAAGATGCCTTTCACGCCCAGTGGAAAAGGATCCAAATGAACTTCCGCCTCGGAGGACCGGAACTTCCGCCCGCCGGAACTTCCGCCCAAGTTCCGCCCAAGTTCCGAAAGTCCGTCAAAACCATACTGGATGTTACTGCGAGGAAATGGCCGAATTCTGGAACAAGGCCGGAACTTGGCCTGAACTTCCGCCCATGACCGGAACTTCCGCCCAGAACGACCGGAACTTCCGCCCCTTCGAACTTCAGCGAGACAGCACTTTTCAGCGTGTAACTTACCCCTTCGCCCCCACCTATAAATAGCCTTGTTGGCTCAGATCTGAGATTAGACTTGATGTGAAATTAAACCTGAGCTTAGCTCACCCTTGTGGGAACCCTACCTAGATCTTTGATCTTGTACACACCCGGGCTCCTTATTGACTCGTGAAGATCTCTTTGGTGACTTCTACCGTTTGTTTGATCTTTTGCTTGCACTTCTACCTATTTGGTCTTTTGCTTGCACTTCTATCAACCTTCCGGTCTTTTCACCCTTCTAGATCTTGCGAGCTTCGATTTGTCGATCTCTTTGCGGGACTTCTACCGGAAGGTCTTTTCTCGCAACCTCTATCGAGTTGGTGGTTCGGGCCAACGAGGGAAAACCGATTTGTGTGCATGTGTGTGTTGTATCAACACGATTCCCCACCGCGTTCCTCGTGTTCATCGCGTTCATCCACCTCCCCCACGAATTCCACCCAAATCCGTGAAGATCGAGCACATCCTTGGGCTTAGCCCTTATCAAGAGGTAGAGGGTAAGTTGTTAGAACTTGAAATGGCCTCACATGACCTATCAACTACCACTCTCATCTCACTTGGTGTATCGCTCATGCTCTCGAAGTGGAGGCACTCAAGCTCACATATGGTGGACTCGCTTATCTCACATATAGTGGAGTCGCTCATCTCACATATAGTGGAATCCCTCATCTCCATGGCAATGGCGTCGTCGATGTCCGAGCAACCTAGCAAAGAGGAAGAGAACACAAGCGGAGTAGAGGTTAAGTTGTTAGAAATCAAAACATCCTCACTCGACTCATGGTGTGTATCACTCTTGCTCTCAAGGTGTTCGAAGTAGGATTTGCACTCGGCTTTCTCTTGGGGGGTCATCTTGGCTTCTCGAGCTTCTAGCTCCGCGAAGTATGCACTCATCTCGGCTAGCTCTTGTGGGGTCATCATGTGTATCTCTCACTAGGAAGGTGTATATGTATGTGGTGGGAGGGAAGCTACACAAGTATCCAACCTTTCAAGAAAATATCGAGATAATGGTTCAAGTCAAGAGCAAAGTCAAAATCGTACCGGGGTTACTCACACACACACTCAAAGCACACGCAAAAGGCTAGAAACTCTATATGTGGTGGGTAAGGAGTGGATAGCAAACGAAAAAGATCAACGGAAAAGTCTATTGTCAAATGTGGGTAAGATCCAAAGTCAAATGTCAAAAGTGGTGATCTATGTCAAGGAAACACGGAAACACACACAAGAAGATCAATGGGGTTAGCGCGACCAAGGAAGTGAGGAAGTAACAAGATGGTCCTAGCGAAAACTATTAGCTCGGTGTCACGCCAACACAAGAGAGAGGTAGCTTGGTTGCATATGAGAGAAGCAACAAGATTTGCACAAGATGTCACTCTTCTCTTTTCTCTCTTAGTGCTCACAAGCTTTGCACTTCTTTGTATTGGTGGACACACACTCTTTTTCTATTTCTTTTTCTCTTTTTTTTCTATGCTTAGAAGCTTTATTTTTCTCTATGTATATGTCACTCTTTTCTTGTTTTGTGTATCTTTCTCACCGAGCTTGCTTCGGAGCTTTGCTCAACACAACGCACACACACCCTCTCACGGTCGTGAAACTTGTGCAATGCTTCGCAACGCTCGGAAAGCCACTCTCAATGGGATAGGTACACAAAAAAAGAAACTGGGCTATAAGGGGTAAGGGGGCAAGTTATACCTAGTGAAAAGGTTAGGCGGTGTGAAGCACACGAACTTGCGATGGTGTCGACGATGGAGGTGTCGAAGTTGCACCGGAATCCGGGGTGCCGAAGGTGTCGCCGCGGTGTTGATGTAGACGCGGAACCTTGGTAGACAATCCTTGCACTCCAAAACGGAAACCGGGCAAATTAAGTCAATGCCCGAAAAGTTGGATCAAAACGAGCGGTCGAAAGTTGGGCTCCAAAAATCGTCAAAATTAGAGGTGGGCTATGTAGAATATTTGGAGGATGTTATTAAAATTTGGAGTCAAACGGGCGTCGGAAAGTTGTCAAAATTTGGGGCAAAAAGTGGACAGATTTTTGTTCTCACCGGTAGTACCGGTCGCGGTACCGGACGGGGTACCGGAAAAGAGTCAAGGTATACTGTAACCAAAATAGGAATTAGCGGTAGTGCGGACGGTAGCGCGGGCGGAGGCTCCGGCCAGGAAAAAAAATCGCACAGCTGCGCGTGGATTGCTGCTGCGTTTGGTGCGGTGGTTCTGCAGGCGATGCTGTGCGTGGCTGGGCAGATCGAGCGGAGGCTGGCAGATGGCGTGGATTGCGCGCGCGGCTGTCGCTGCTTGTGCTGTAGAGGGCGGATGCGGGCGGGGCAAGCAAAAACGTGGCCAGGGTGATCGGCTGCTGGAGGCCTGCGCGCGTGGGGGTGCTAGCGAGCTAGAGATGGCTCGGAGCGGAGCTGATGGGCAGCACCTGGGTGAGCTGCATGGATGGACTCGTGCGGCGGCGCGACGCGAGCATAGGTGGTGGGCCAAGTTGGAAGGGAGAAGCACGGGGCGGCTCGAGCTTGATGCGTGCGTGGCTGGAAGCCAGGAAGAGGCGGCGGCGCTGTGAGGTGTTGTGCTGGGGAGGATGGGGGAGGGCTTGATGGCGGCGGCGGATCGGGCGCAGCGGTGGCCTGGCCTGATGTGAGCACGGGCGGCGCGATGGATTGAGCAACGGGGCGAGCGAGTGGGCAGGGAGGCGAGCGACGTGGTGGGCAGGGAGGCGGCGCGGCTGTCGCTGGATGAGGAGCGGGGCAGGGCGACTGATGGATCGGGCGCTGGTGATGCAGGCGTGCGCTGCCCAGGTGAATGGTGGCGCGTGGAAGGAGCCAGGCAGCGGGTGGGTCCTGCGGCTGCTCGGCGATGGGATTCGTTGGCACGCGCGGCCGTTGACCAAACACAGGGATGAACTGTTCGAACTGCGCTTCACGGAAACGAGCCAAAAATGCTCAGAATCACACCCAAATCGATGGAATTAGAAGCTGAAAATTGGGGGAAGTGCAGATCAACACCAATAACACCAGATCCGTGGATCAAAACCACAAAAAACGCAACAGATTCGCAGATCAAATTTCGAGCTATTTTTTGGGGCAAATTTTTTTGGGCGAAATTAGCGAAATTGGAGGGTCAAATTCGTGGCAACCTTTGCTTTGATACCATATGATGCGGCCTAAGGCCACGTGGGTTGCCCGATCTCACGAATTGACCGAGGGAAAGGCGGGGGAGAGGAAGAACACGAAGAACACGGCGAAGAACACGATGAACACACGCAAACGCACACCAACCCGATACAATTCCGGTTTACTCCCGATAGCCCGAACCACTATCCCGATAGAATCTCTCAAGAGAAAGACACGCGGTAGAATCCCCGAGAGGAAGATCGATATACGATCGGTAGAATCACACGAGTGAGAGACCGGTGGTAGAATCACAAGTGTGAGAGACTAATCATATAAGGAGTGCCTTGTACAATAGATTTGGGTAATCTAAGGAGGGGGTTTCCCTAATCCCAAAGGGATGGTGGAGGCATGAGCCTAATTCTCTCAAGTTCATTCCTAACCTAATGAAGGGGGAGGTGAGAGCCTATATATAGGGAGCCACTAAGGAGGGGTAGTTTAGGGAAACAAAGGGGTACATGGGCCTTGGCCCGAGTTGACTTGGACGCGCAGGGGGGCGGATTGTTCGGCCTTAGTGGGGCGGATAATCCATCCTAGCAGTCGTGCTTCATGCGCCGTCTCTTCTTGGCGACCTCGGACGCTCTTCTTCCTTCTTCTCTTCCATGCCTCCGTGACATCGGCCTTGCGTCCTCGGGTCTCCGTGCCATCCTTCCTTCCCTCCGTACTTGTCGTTAAGTTCCTATCATCAAGATGTGACGGAGTATGAAGTAGTATATCGTTCCAAATAGGAGATTGTAGGCACGCATAAAGGAGAAGATTCACCTTGGCGTGCCGTCTTGGCGATGAAGCACATGATGCGGTGAAGACTGAAGGTCGCCCCGTATCAAGGTGTCTCTCACATGTATGACATGGTCCTTGAGATTCTTGGAGTGTATGATGATAACATCAAGACATACAACAATCATTGTGCCAACAAGATGTTTCACGATATGTTGCAAAAGAAGCAAAAGAGGTGACGAGGCAATGGACCAAACCGGACGCTCGATAAGACAAGCCGGAAACACACGAGGGTGAAGGCGTTTGGGAACATACCCTTTGGCGTGAATCCCATGGGTTGGATCATGTATCTCGTCCGTGTTGGGGTAGCTCTCAATTGCGCGTTTCGTGAGCTCATGCTCCGTAGCGGTGGAAGTTGCCATTCGGGTACCTATACACACAAAAGAGAAAACAAAAAGCGTGTATGCATGGTAGAGGAACACATCATCCATCATGATGTTCCATGTCTTGTGCACATCACCATTAGTGTCAATCAAGATAGTATGAAATGCATGGCGATGGTGCATATGGCAAGAAGGTGCATTCATGGCATGTGGTAACTCATGATCATCAAAAATAGAGAAGGATATGGGGGCCATCTCATGGACAATGAAATAAGCATTTTTGCATACCAAGCATAAGAAAGAGCAATTGTTCACAATCTTGGATGCAAGGATCATGGAATGGTCATGTTATCATTGTTGTCGACAACCCTATGTAAAGAGCAAGTGTTCATCAAGGGTGGCACAACACAAGTATTATCATAATCATTATCATTGCAAGCAAGCGGGGAAAAAGTGAAACTCTCATAGCATGGCATGATCATGGTATCACAATGATCAACAATGTTATCAAGCAAAGCATCACATGGGAAAGTGAAAGTAGCATGTGACGTAGCAAATGTATCCTCAAGATCATGCATGCACTCATAAGGCATCATGTCCACTAGTGGGATCATGGCATCATCAACACCTATGTTGTTACCTTTGTAGGCCGACTCATTTGAGGTAGGTGTTGTGGAGGTAGGAGGATCCATGTGGTCAACATGTCCGTCTTGAAGCAAGCATGATGAGATATCATCATTTTCATGCACCATGTACATCGTCTCCATGAGCGGGAACTCGTCCTCCGTGGAACCTAGTGCAACATAAGAAAACACAAACGAGGGAGAGGTTAATGTGTTAGCAAATGCGATGTCCTCCATGGACCTATCATCTACCTCTCTCAACTCACTTAGTGTATCACTCATGTCCTCCAAACGGAAGCACTCAAACTCACATATGGGGTGGAAGTCACTCAACTCACTATCACTCTCACTCAAGTGGGCTAAGTGGCTCTCATGCTCACATGGGATTGGTACCAACTCATCAATCAAGCATATAGGAGTAGGCTCGACTTTCTCATCTCCATGCGCCTCCTTGGTTGAAGGGAAGTTCGCATGCTCAACCATCTCAACTCCATGCGCCTCCTTAGGTGAAGGGATAATCCCATGCTCACCATGCTCAACTCCATCGCCGCCCAAGTCGTCCTCAAGCGGTGGCGTCGTGGTGTAGTAGGGAGCTAGGCTCGGATCCACATCATCCTTGAGTTGACCTTGTAGATCTTCATCTTGAAGTGTGGGCACTATAGGCATCTTGGGGATTTGTGCCTTTAGCTCGTTGAAGTAGAGCGTCTTGGCGCTTTGCGTTGTGCATTGCCATGCCACGTGACCCTTGGCCTTGCACACCTCACATAGGAGATTGGGACATTCCCGTGGAGGGTGGCCTTGTTGCTTGCACTTGTAGCATCGGAGTCCATAGGCACGTGACGAGGTAGAGGTCATTGTGGTGGTGGCACAAGAGGTGGAAGTCGCCTTATGAGGAAGGTATGCGCGATGTGCACTTGCCATCCTTGGAGTGGTAGGCACCCTATCATGGTGTTTGTCGCCTACATGTCGAGGCTCTTGTCTTCGTGCATCATCACCATGGCTTGAGTGGTGTCGTCGAAGACTCGTGGAAGATGTTGGTCGATGGCGATCATGAAGTGGCTTGTGGCGGCGAAGCTCATGTGGTGACGTATGTCGATGTAGACCATGAGGTGGTAGTGGTCGATGACTATCATGAGATGGTGTGTGTCGATGACGATCCTCGACACGCCTAGATGATGGCTCATGCGACTTGGCATGTTGCTTGTGGCGCCTTGTGGAGCTTGGAGAAGAGTGTCGATGACGATCATGTTGGGGACGCTCTTGATGCTCCATATGATGTACTTGAGGTCGACGATCTTGTGCATAAGCACTCTCATGGTGGCGCCTTGTGGAGCTCGGAGAAGTGTGTCGATGACGCTCATGATGGGGACGCTCTTGACGATCCATATGATGGTGCCATCGTGGAGGTCCTCCATCTTCATATGTAGCTCCATTGGCCAAGTAGGGGTATGTGGGAGCACCGGCGTTGTTCATGGTGAAGTCAAGGTGAGGCTCCGCCATGGTGTCGATGCCGTACTCGTGGTGTTGCTCCACCATGTTGTCGATGTCGTAGTCGTGGCGTTGCTCCACCATGTCGTCCATGCTTGGTGAGCCATTGTCGATGTAGAGCTCATCGAAGTTGTCCTCAAGGTGGCGCTCCACCATGTCATCCAAGCTTGTTGAGCCATTGTCGAAGTAGAGCTCCTCGATGTCGGTCATGTCGATGATGCTTGTGGAGCCATAGTCGGTGTCGAGCTCCACATGTTCCTCCACATCCGCGGTGCTTGAGGAGGTATCCTCCTCGAGGTGCTCCATGTAGTCCTCCGTATCTTCTTCTTCGCTATCCATGTTAGCACGACAAGATCTATATGGTGGATGTTAGTGGAAGAACACTACCTCGCAACCTTACCGTGGTATGATAAGATCGGGGTGATCCAACAAACCGAGAGTTAGAACAATTGTATCAGGTACTCACACAAAAGCACACGCAAAAGCTAGCAAATATGGTGTTAGGTGAGTATGGTGGAAAGCCAAAAGACGAAATCTGAAATCAAGTATATTGTCAAGAGTGGGTGAAATCCAAAAATTCAAATGTCAAAGCGATGATCACTATAAACACGGAAAAGATATGGAACGCACACACGAGATGAACGGGGTTAGTGCGACCAAGGAATGAGCGGAAAAGTGTAAGAAGCCCATAAGCAAGGGTGCTCGGTGTCACACTAACACAAGGAGAGGCAAAGCTTTGGTTGCAAATGAAGAGACAACAAGATTCACACGCGGCCTCTCTTCTCTTTTCTCTCTTTTGCTTAAAAGCTTTTTCTCTTTTGTATTTGGTGGCACTTGACACTCTTTTGTATATGTATGGTGGCACTTGCACTCTTTTGCTCTTTTTGTGTTTTGGCGACTTTTTCTCGCCCTATGTTAGCGTTAGCTCGCTTTTGCTATCTTGCCACACGAGTTTTGCTTAGAAGCTTGACTCCACACTACGCACACACCTCACAATCGGGGCCACGTGCAATGTCTCGCAACACTCAATAAGCAATGCTCGATAGGATAGATCGCAAAAGAAGAGGAGTTACAAGGTGGGGAGCAAGTTATATGATAGGGCAAAGGTGTCCGATCTTTCGATGAGATGGAGATAATTCGATTTGTTGGTGGAGTTCGTCCTTGACGATCCGACTACACGTGCAAAGCTCGTGCGCCAATGCAATCGCTAGGACAATCTCCGGGAGTTACTGATCTTGCGGGAGCACGATCAACCTGACCAGCGAGGGTCTTAATTCCTACCTGAAATCGAGAACAAGTAAGAACTAATATTGCAATCAGAATATTGCGGATATAGATGAAAGTTTTATTGAAAAGGTGGGATTCCGAATAGTCGGTCTTGTTCTGGGCGTTGGCCTCAAAAGAAGTACACGAGAGTTGCAGCAATGGCTAACTTTTAGTCTAATCAAAATCCGAGTCTAAACGTGACGGCTATGGGGGTATTTAAAGGAGGAAATGGTGGGGTTTCGACCAACCATACGTATGGTGGTCGAACCAAACCCTAGAAGGCCTTTCCCCCTTCAATACGGACTCTAAAAAGTGGCTGACTTAATTCCTGCGAAAATGACATGGGCCTGGCCCAAAACTAAAGGTGACGCAGCACCATAACATGCTATGGACGAAATTATGAAGTGGGAAACTCTATATTTCGTCCATGTCTTCATCTCTTCTTATGGTGGCTTCAAAGTTCTGAAATCTCCACTTGCGGCGTCATCTTCAATCCTCAAACGCTTGCTGCCATCTCCTCCATGCGTGATCATGCTCCAATGCTTGTCCTCCTCATCCATGCTTGGTCCATCATTTCTAAGAGTAACAAACATATCTGATTTAGGCAGCATCATATTCTCATGTATGTGAGGAATAGTTCCAAGAAACGAAAGTACCTGATAGTTAAGTTGTTTGGCACGAGCTCGAGTGATTGGTCCTTGTATTTGTGTGGCTGTAGGTACAGCGGTTGTATCAAGAGATAGGATGTTCTCATCATGCCCCCCTTCTTGAATTGAAGTCGTCCTCGACGAAAGCTCCTCTTCTTCACCAAAGTAAGGCTTCAAATCTGCAATGTTAAATGTAGGACTAACCGGACCCAATTCTGCAGGAAGCTCAAGTTTATATGCATTATCATTTATTTTCTCTAACACCTTAAAAGGACCAGCAGCGCGGGGCATTAGTTTAGACTTGCGCAATTCAGGAAAACGATCTTTGCGCAAATGCAACCAAACAAGATCACCAACATCAAACACAACATGCTTTCTTCCTCTATCCCCAGCAATTTTATACTTAGCATTCATGCGTGCTATGTTGTCTTTAGTAGTCTCATGCAATTTTAGTATCAATTCAGCACGGTCTGTAGCATCCAAATTATTTTGCACAGAAGATGGTAAAGGCAACAAATCAATAGGTGCACGTGGTACAAAACCATAAACAATCTCAAATGGGCACATCTTAGTGGTAGAATGCAGTGAACGATTGTAAGCAAATTCAACATGAGGTAAACATTCTTCCCACAATTTTAAGTTCTTCAAAACAGCCCGCAGCATAGTAGACAAAGTTCTATTTACTACTTCAGTTTGTCCATCAGTTTGGGGATGACATGTAGTACTAAACAGCAATTTAGTCCCCAACTTAGCCCATAAACATCTCCAAAAGTGGCTAAGAAATTTAGTATCACGATCAGAAACAATAGTATTTGGCACACCATGTAAACGCACAATTTCGCGAAAGAACAAATCAGCAACATGTGTAGCATCATCAGTTTTGTGACATGGAATAAAGTGTGCCATCTTAGAAAACCTATCCACAACAACAAAGATACTATCCATCCCCTTCTGTGTACGAGGCAAACCCAAAACGAAATCCATAGAAATATCCTCCCACGGTACACTAGGAACAGGAAGAGGCATATATATAAACCATGTGGATTAAGTCGAGACTTAGCTTTTTGACATGTAGTGCAGCGTGCCACAAATCTCTCAGCATCTCGACGCATACGTGACCAAAAGAAGTGTGCAGCAAGTACATCCTCCGTCTTCTTCACACCGAAGTGACCCATCAATCCTCCTCCATGCGCCTCCTGTAACAACAAAAGACGAACGGAACCATCTGGGATGCATAGCTTGTTAGCACAGAACACAAATCCATCATTGAGGACGAATTTGTTCCATGTTCTACCATCTTTATAATTCAGCAACACATCTTTAAAATCAGCATCAAGCAAGTATTGTTCCTTTATGGTTTCTAATCCAAAAATCTTGAAGTCAAGTTGAGATAGCATAGTATAACGGCGCGACAAAGCATCAGCAATAACATTATCTTTACCCTTTTTGTGTTTGATAACATAAGGAAAAGACTCTATAAACTCAACCCACTTTGCATGGCGACGATTCAACTTAGCTTGACTACGAATATGCTTCAAAGATTCATGATCAGAATGTATAACAAATTCTCTAGGCCATAAATAATGTTGCCAAGTTTCTAATGTCTGAACCAGCGCATATAATTCTTTATCATAAGTAGAATAGTTCAGACTAGGCCCACTCAATTTTTCACTAAAATATGCAACCGGTTTGCCCTCTTGTAATAACACACCTCCCAAACCAATTCCACTAGCATCACATTCAAGCTCAAAAGTCTTATTGAAATCAGGAAGTTGGAGTAATGGAGCATGTGTTAACTTATCTTTCAGAATCATGAAGGCGTCTTGTTGTGCATCGCCCCACACAAAGGGCACATCCTTCTTTGTAAGCTCATTCAGCGGCGCAGCAATGGATCCAAAATCTTTCACAAAGCGCCTATAGAAGCCAGCGAGGCCAAGAAAACTCCTCACTTGTGTGACCGTTTTTGGCTGCGGCCAACTCTCAATTGCCTCAATCTTGGCTGGATCAACTTCAATTCCCTGCGCAGTAACAACATAGCCAAGAAACGCAACTCGATTGGTGCAAAAGGTGCACTTCTCAAGATTACCATACAAACGTGCATCACGTAACGCATTGAAAACAGCACGTAAATGATCCAAATGTTCCTCCAAAGATTTGCTATAAATCA
Source organism: Lolium perenne (assembly GCF_019359855.2). NCBI lineage: Eukaryota > Viridiplantae > Streptophyta > Magnoliopsida > Poales > Poaceae > Lolium > Lolium perenne. The sequence goes on from NC_067245.2 coordinate 135,659,219, forward strand.
GAATATCATCAAAGTATACCACCACAAAACGTCCAATAAAAGCACGTAAAACTTCGTTCATCAGTCTCATGAAAGTACTAGGTGCATTAGTTAAACCAAAGGGCATTACTAACCACTCATATAAGCCGAACTTAGTTTTAAACGCTGTTTTCCATTCATCTCCTAATTTCATACGAATCTGGTGGTAACCACTACGCAAATCAACTTTAGAGAACATAATAGAACCACTCAATTCATCAAGCATATCATCTAAACGAGGTATAGGATGACGGTATCGAATGGTAATATTATTAATAGCTCTACAATCAGTACACATGCGTGAAGAACCATCCTTCTTAGGTACCAAGATAATAGGAATAGCACATGGACTAAGAGACTCACGAATGTAACCTTTATCTTGTAGAACCTGAATTTGTCGCTGAATCTCTTTCGTCTCTTCAGGATTGGTAGGTATGGTGCACGGTTGGGCAGCGAAGCTCCTGGAATCAAGTCAATCTGGTGTTCTATCCCACGAATAGGTGGCAATCCAGGTGGAACATCTTGTGGAAACACATCAATGAATTCCTGCAAAAGGTTAGCAACCGCAGGTGGCAAAGAAGGAGGCATATCCTCAAATGAAAACAGAACTTCTTTGCAAATAATAGCATAGCATTGAGTAGTGTTCACATCAAGTTCAGCAATATCAGATTTGCTAGCAAGCAAACAAGGATTCTTCAAACGAATTTCAGTAGCATGGTTCGAATCAGATTTAGTATTAGTCTTATGGGGCACAAAATCTGCAGCAACAATCTGATTTTCACTCTTATGTTTCTCCTCGTTTTTTTACTCTACTAGCTCTAGCAAGATCATCTTTTACTATTTGTTCAGGAGTCATAGGTTTGAGACCAATTTTCTTTCCATCATGCATAAAAGAATACTGATTAGTTCTACCATTATGAACAGATTCTCTATCAAATTGCCAAGGTCTACCAAGTAACAAAGAACAAGCTTTCATAGGTACAACATCACAATCAACAAAATCAGAATATGTACCAATAGTAAAATGCACACGTGTAGTTCTTGTTACCTTGAGCTTCCGAGAGCTCTCAAACCATCGAATGTAGTATGGATGTGTGCGCTGTCTTGTAGAAAGGGAAAGCTTCTCCACCATGTCAACGCTAGCCAGATTATTGCAGCTCCCTCCATCAATAATGATCCTTATAGCTCGCTCTTTTACAACGCCTCTTGTTTGAAACAGATTGTGGCGTTGATCATGCTCAGCTTTGCTCAATTGCACGCTCAACACACGCTGTGCAACTAAGCTCCTGTACTGATCAGCAGTGTCAGCATCCATTACTTCTATCTCTCTCTCAGAATCAGAATTGGCACCATCACGTGCAGCAATAAGGGCCAATGTATCTTCATCAAAGTCACTTGCAGAATCATATTCTCCATCTTCACGCACCAACATCACACGCTTTGTTCTGCATTCTCTCTCTATGTGACCAAATCCCAAGCATTTGCGACATTGAATGTCGCGCGTCTTCCTTGTGGAGGCCATGGAAGATGAACTCCGAGGAGGACCAGCAGATGGTGGTGGAGTCGCAGCAGGTGGTGCTCGTGATGCAGGCGCGGTGTACTTGGAAGTAGTAGGTGCTGGTGCAGTCCCACGCGATGGTGGCGCTGATTGTCGCGGAGACCATGACGATGTACGACCTGCAGAAACATTAGCTCTTCTCCATGGTGGTTGACGATCCTGCACTTCACGTTCAGCTTTGCAAGCAAGATGAAACAAGCGAGTAATAGTGTTGTACTCCTTATAATCTAAAATATGTTGAATCTCTTTATTCAAACCACCAAAGAAACGTGCAAGCATAGCCTCATTATCCTCTACAACACCACAGCGAATCATACCAGTTTGCAATTCTTGATAATAGTCTTCTACAGAATTTTTCCCTTGTTCTAAGCGAGACAATTTCTTAAGTAAATCACGCTGATAATGTGGAGGAACAAAACGAGTACGCATAGCAAGTTTTAAACCAACCCAAGTAGTAGGAATATTAGCAGGACGTGCTCTACAATGTTCAGACCACCAAATAGAAGCAAAATCTTTGAACTCACAAGTAGCAGCACTAACACGCAAGTGCTCAGGGTATTTTAAACATGCAAAGCGTTGTTCTACTTCCAATTCCCATGTAAGATATGCATCAGGATTATATCTACCCTCAAATGGCGGAATATTCAATTTAAGTTTAGCAACATGATCATCATCATTACGTACCGGCCGTGGAGGTGGACGAGCGTTGCGGTTCAGTTGTCGTGGACGACCCGGTGCAGGTTGTTCGACTTCCTCGCCGTCCAGTACGTTCTCCTCGACCTGCTCGTCCGCGTCCGCTTCATAGTCTTCGTATCCCTCATCAGAAGGCGCGTCACGTGCGGCTGCTGCAGCAGGAGCGGTACCCGCAGGCACATCCGCACGAGGAACGCGACGTGCGCGTCGTTGCACATTGTCGCGAGGTGGCGGCAACCGAGTCAAAAGCTCCTGGAACTTGGCGTCGAGCTTGGAGTTGAAAGCTGCCTCGAGGCCATCCAGCTTGTCCAGCGCGTCGGTGAGTTTGGCATCCACGTCACCAATGCACGTATCGGTGTCGCGTGCATGCCCGCCCAAAAGGTGGGTGAAATGAGCATGCAACTGCTCAGACGTCATCTTGGACGGGTCAACAGCGGCCGGATCAACTGGTCCTGACATGATTAGTACACAAGAAGCACAAATGTATATGCCTACAAACTACGGAATATGGTGGTTCACGCGCAATTCGTCAGGCAAAATACGAAGCTCTTACAAGTTCTTACCAAACAGGAGGAAGGCGATGTAACAACCAGCAAGGATCAGCGTCTCCAAAGATTGCCAAAGCGATTACCAGGTGTCGACACAGTGCACGTGGAGACAATATGTAGAGCTGTAGGAAGGCTAGTATGGTAGCAAAACAGCAATTGTCAAAACAGCAATGCAATATTGAAAGTATGCTCAACAACGGTACTGTGCTGGTCATAGGCTAGACCGTACTAGAGACGCGAGCCTAGTTCACCAACGATGTCACGGCGCGGCACACAAGCAACGAGCAGCTATGGAGTGATATATGGTGGTGGTTGGCTCCAACAAGCACAAAGGAAAAGCTCAAAAGCAAGATATAGGTGAAGAACACAGAAATTTCCGGGTAATAAACTTAAACGTCAAAAATCTCAACCTTCCCGACGTTTTTTGGCAATTCTGAGAGTTCCGGAAGCCGCACAACTACGAAGTTGTTGTGGCTGGATAGAACTTTTTCTCCCGGTGATTTTGACTGGTAAAACGTCGAAAACGGAGTTCGTATGCAAAAGTTATGCTCGGTCAAAGTTTGCGGTCGAAAACTGCCCAATTCGGACTAAAATCGACCTGACTAGTGGAAATCGGGTCAAACCCGACTCGGATGCGGATTTGACATTTTTTTTTTTTGCTCTTCTACTCACAACCGGAAGGCGGCGATTATCTGGACACGACTATGAACACAATAATGGTGGAGCGTGTATACGGATGTATATGGTGATGGCGGAAGTATATGGCAGGTGTATATGTGATGTAGCCCCGGTCACCGACGTCGCTACACCAAGACCAACAAGTTCCCCAAGTGGACCGATGACACGAGCCCGAGTCAAAGCTCTTCATGATGAGGTGAACTCGCTCCTCACCACCCTTGATCTTGGTACCCCTTTGGATGGATTGCTACCTCATGCCGACGTGCTATGTGTCATTAGGTACAAGACGCGTCAAGACCACGGAGAGGAGGAGACGCCAAGGTCAAGGGAAGGAGAGAAGCAACTGGACATGGAGATGATCATGAAGCCGAAGCCGACGTCGCACGAAGCGCTCCAAGGAAGAGACGGACGCTGGCCGGTCCAGGACCCGGTCAGACCGGACCTACAACCGGACGCCCCGGTCATAGGCCCGGTCGACCGGGCGCAAACCGGGCCAGCTCCCTCGTACCGGACGACGACCGGACCCAGGACCGGAAACTTCGCAGTTTCGGTTTGCGCCGGTCGACGGACCCATGACCGGACGGCCCGGTCCACGAGCCCGGTCAGACCGGCCCCAAACCGGACAGCCCGGTCCCAGGCCCGGTCCGACCGGCCCCAAACCGGACCTGACGAGAATGCCCCACCAAACTGCCTTAACTTATCCATTCGCGTACCTGTTCGCCCTTGCTGGCCATGTATGACTATATAAGTAGCTGGAACCCCTCATTAGCTCTTTAGACTTGTTTTGAACTCAAACCTAATTTTGAGCTTAGTCTCCCTTGGGTATCATCCCTCTGTAATCAAGGCCATCCTTGTTGTTGATTTGGTTATTGTTGAGTGAGATTCTAGTACAAGCTACTCTCTCTCCCTCACCAATCCCCTTTTCTCCAACACCAATCTCTCACCGGGAATTCTGCCGCGTGCCTCTTCCGGGTGATTCTATTGGCGTGGTCCATCGAGCCACGGGGGTAAGTATCGGGTGTATCGGGTTGGTGTGCGTGCGTGAGTCTCGGAGTTCCTCGTGTTCGTCGTGTTCTTCGTGTTCCTCGCGTTTTCCCATCTCCCCTCTTGGTTTCGAAGTCAATCCGCGAGATCGGGCCACACACGGGGTCTTAGACCTCATCATATGGTATCAGCAGCTCTTGGTTACCGCGGATTTGACCTCCCACCCACCCGATTTCGTTCCTAGAAAATTTTCCAAAAATAGCCCTATATTGCCTCTTGACCGATCTGTGATTTGGTTGCGTTTTGAGTGGTTTTGGTCCGTGGATCTGGTGTTGTTGTGCTTGATCTACTATTTCCCCAACTTTTAGCCTCCAATTCCATCGTTTCCCTTCGATTTGGTCGATTTGGCTTGGTTTTCGTGAAGAACAGGAGAGAGAAAGCTTCATCCCGCGAAACCCGGTTTCGGCCCCGGTCAACCGGGCTACGACCGGACGAGCCAGCACAGAACCCGGTCGATCAGGCGGCAACCGGACAGGCCGGTCCAGAGCCGGTCCAACCGGACCCTGCATCGGGCGCATCTTCGCGCCCTCCTTCGACCTCGACTTCCGGCGATCTCCACCACCACCACCACCACCACCACCATCATCGCAGGTATAACTTGCAGGTCACCTTGTAACCCCTCTTCCTTTTGCGATCTATCCCATCGGGCATTGCTTGTTTAGTGTTGCGAGACATTGCACGTGGCCCCGCATTGTGAGGTGTGTGTGTCGCGTTGAGTAAGGCACCCAAGCAAACACTCGTGTGGCAAGATAGCAAAAGCGAGGCTAACGCTAACATAGTGCGTCAAAAAGCCCCAAAAACACAAAAAGAGTGCGAGTAGCATCCATACATCCATACATCCATACATCCATACGCCCATACATACAAAGTGTCCACGTGCCACCAAAGATACAAACGAGTGCAAGTGCCGCCATACACAAAAGAGAAAAAGCTTTTAAGCAAAGAGAGATAGGAGAAGAGAGGCCACGTGTGAATCTTGTTGTCTCTTCCTTTGCAACCAAAGCTTTGGCTCTCCTTGTGTTAGTGTGACACCGAGCACTTATACATACACTTTTCCGCTCACTTTTGGTTGCACTAACCCCGTTTATCTCGTGTGTGTGTTCCACAACTTTTTCCGTGTTTATAGTGATCTTCACATTGACATTTGGATTTTTGGACCTCACCCACTTTTGACAACATACTCGATCTTGGATTTGTCTTTTGGCTTTCCACAACACTCGCCTAACACCATATTTGCTAGCTTTTGCGTGTGATTTTGCGTGTGTTCCCGATACACTTGATCTTGCTTTCGGTTTGGTGGATTACCTCAATACTATCTTACCTTGGTAAGAGTGCGAGGTAGTCTCCTTCCACTAACATACACAACATAGTTCTTGTCTTTCCATCATGGATAGGAACGGAGATACCAATAGGGATGAAGAGATCCTTCGCAACACCGAGAGGTTGGCTACTCAACACAACCTATGGACGCAACGACAAGAGTTCAAGGAGCAACTCTCCCTCTTCGAGACGCGCATCGATGAGCAATACGATGAAGTGGCTCACAACTTCTCCACCGTGAACCACGACTTGGCCCTTCTTCGTGAAGCTACGGACAACTTGAATGGCCAAATGGCGGCCAATGATGCCAACATGGAGCGGCGCATGGATAGCCTCGAGCGCGCCATCACCAACTTGGGTCGCCCTCGTCGACACCGCTCTACTTCCTCTTCATCAAGCTCTTCCTCAAGGCATGAAGACCATTACTCTCATGGTGGCCTTTCGTCCCCAAGCTCTTCTTCAAGGCGTGAAGACCATCATCGAACTCATCGCTCACATGCTCGTCATGAAGACTCCCGCTCCAACTCTAGGCGTGGAGAAATACATCGCCATGCTCGTCCACATGAGCGTCCTCCACAAGCTCAAGACCTTCAACAAGATCGTCACCAAGTGGATCGCCATGCTCACCATGGGCGTGATGGCCATCCCCAAGACCAAGATCCTCAAGATCCACCTCGGCGAGATCTTCGTCGCCACCCTCGCCATGACCAACGTGGACGAGGAGAGCCTCACCATGATCAAGATGAGAGACCCAACATTGAGCATCGTCCTCAACCGCGACAAGATCTTCAACCACATCCTCACCGTGAACCAAGTGAAGCAAGTGTTCAACTCCACCACCAACCCAATGCTATGGTTGGCCATAGAAGACCTCCTATTCCACCTCTAGCCGCAAGAGTGGACGGCGCCCCTCCTCGTAGAAGAAACTTGGAGGATGAAGAGAACATGTATGGCAAGCTCAAGTTCAACATGCCCAAGTTCAAAGGTGAAAGGCAGCCTTGAAGCATACCTCTCATGGGCACTCAAGGTGGACAAGATCTTCCGCATCCACAACTACTCCGGTGCGAAGAAAGTGGCTATGGCATCACTCGAGTTTGAAGACTACGCCAACACTTGGTGGGAGCAAGTCCTCACTCTTCGCGAAGAAAAGGGTGAACCTCCAATTGACACTTGGGAAGATATGAAGAAGGAAATGCATGCTCGCTTTGTCCCAAAGCACTACATGAAAGACCTCTTCAACAAGCTCCAAAAGTTGAAGCAAGGCACCAAAACCGTTGAGGAGTTCTACAAGGAGATGGAGCTCACTATGATGCGCGCCAACATCCAAGAATCCGAGGAGCAAACCATTGCTCGCTTCTTCAATGGCCTCTCTTACCCCATCAAGAGGATCGTCGAGTTCCAACCCTACTCCAACATGGTTGAGTTAGTCCACCAAGCATCGAAGGCCGAGCGCCAAGTGATTGAGGATATCAAGTACTCCAAGGCCAAGACCTACTTCACCTCCAAGTTCGCAACATCGACTCCTCCTACTACATCAACTCCTCAAGCTACAAGTGCCAAGGCCGACGCATCCTCTACACCATCCAAGAGACCGACTATCCAAAGTCGCATGAAGCAAACGGTCTCCTCCACCGCCTCCTCTAAGGCATCCACGGGACCCTCTAGTGTCACTTGCTTCAAGTGTGGCACCCAAGGTCACAAATCGTTTGAGTGCAAGAACACCAAGGTCATGATCACTATGGAGAATGGTGACATCGAAACTCTTGATGAGGATGAATATGAAGCCCTTGTGCAAGCCGCCGTGGAAAGTGAAGAAGCTTATGAGCAAGAAAGTGGAGAAGATCCTCTCTTATGTGAGCATGACCCAAGTCCCTCACTTGTGGTCACAAGGGTGCTAACCACACAACCTCATGATATGGAAGAACAACGGTGCAACATCTTCCAAACCCGTGCCGGAATTGGTGGCAAGTCTATCAAGGTCATCATCGATGGTGGAAGTTGCCACAACCTTGCGAGCACCGAGTTGTGTGAGAAGCTCCACCTCACTCTCCGCAAGCATCCTCACCCTTACCATATCCAATGGTTGAGTGACAAGGGCAACGTCAAGATACAACATACCGTCACCGTCAACTTCAAGATCGGCCCTTATGAGGACACCATCGAGTGTGACGTGGTACCCATGACGGTGTGCCACATGTTGCTTGGCCGCCCTTGGCAATATGACAAGAAGGCTATACATGATGGACTCTCCAACACATACACCTTCAAGGTCAACGACAAGAAGTTCGAGTTGCGCCCGATGACTCCTAGCCAAATCATCGCGGATAATGCGAAGGCTTTAGCGAGGGCACAACTCCGCACCCACCATAGTGAGATGAGAGGAGAGGGAGCGACCCACCACAAAGATAGTGAGCGCCACAAGCCATATATGAGTGAGTCCAAGAGTGTCCTTCTAGCCACCAAGAGTGAGTGGAGAGAGCTACAAGAGAACCCATCCACCATATTGCACTACGTGCTCATATGCAAGGGACCCTCGTCGGCAACTAACGACTTAACCAACATTCCTCCGTCTTTGTTGTCTCTTTTGCAGGAATTTCAAGACGTCTTCCCCGACGAGCTCCCTCATGGACTACCACCACTCCGCGGCATAGAACACCGCATCGACCTAATACCCGGCGCTCCGCTCCCAAACCGTGCCGCCTACCGCACCAACCCCGAGGAGACAAAGGAGATCAACCGCCAAATTCAAGATCTCCTCGCCAAAGGGTACGTCCGAGAAAGCCTTAGCCCTTGTGCGGTTCCCGTGATCCTTGTGCCTAAACCGGATGAGACGCAACGGATGTGTATGGATTGTCGCCCCATCAATGCCATTACCGTCCGTTACCGCCATCCCATTCCGCGTTTAGATGATATGCTTGATGAACTTAGTGGTGCCACGATTTTCTCTAAAATCGATTTGCGTAGTGGTTACCATCAAATCCGCATGGCTATTGGTGATGAGTGGAAAACGGCATTCAAGACCAAACTTGGTCTCTATGAATGGCTCGTTATGCCTTTCGGTCTTTCCAATGCTCCATCAACTTTCATGCGCCTCATGAATCACATCTTGCGTCCTCTCATTGGCAAGAGCGTGGTTGTCTACTTCGATGATATTCTTATTTATAGCAAAAACCTCGAGGACCATGTGCAACATGTGAGAGAAGTCTTGTGCATCTTGCGCCATGAAAAGCTTTATGCTAACCTCCCCAAATGCACATTTGCTCAAAACAAATTGGTTTTTCTTGGTTTTGTGGTTTCCGCTAATGGGATTGAAGTTGATTCTTCCAAGGTGGAGGCCATCCATAATTGGCCTACTCCTACAAATGTTGGCCAAGTCCGAAGCTTCCATGGACTTGCCGGGTTTTATCGCCGCTTTGTGAAAGACTTTAGCACCATCGCTTGCCCTTTGAATGAGCTTACCAAGAAGAATGTTCCGTTTGTTTGGGGCAAGGCCCAACAAAACGCTTTTGATGAGTTGAAGAAACGTCTTACCGAAGCTCCACTTCTTGTTCTTCCAAATTTTGCCAAAACTTTTGAGATTGAGTGTGATGCAAGTGGGCTTGGTATTGGCGGTGTTCTTATGCAAGAGGGCAAACCCGTGGCATACTATAGTGAGAAGTTAGATGGCGCACGCCTCAACTATCCTATATATGACAAGGAGCTCTACGCTTTGGTTCGTGTTCTTGAAGTTTGGCAACACTATCTTTGGCCAAAAGAGTTTATCATTCATTCCGATCATGAGTCCTTGAAGTATTTGAAAAGCCAACACAACTTGAACAAACGACATGCAAAATGGGTCGAGTTCATTGAGTCCTTCCCATATGTGATAAAATACAAGAAGGGCAAGGACAATGTTGTGGCGGATGCTCTTTCCCGCAAAACACCCTTTTGCTAACTCGTTTGGATTTTCATGTTTTGGGACTTGAAGAGATCAAAGAACTCTATCCTTCCGATTCTTTCTTTGCTCCCATTTTTGAGAAGTGCTCCGTTGAGCGAGGAGTGGATGATTTCTATTTGCATGATGGCTATTTGTTCAAAGCCAACAAGATTTGCATTCCCGCGTCTTCGCTTCGAAAATTGCTTTTGCAAGAGTCTCATGGAGGAGGTCTTATGGGCCACTTTGGCCGTGACAAGACATATGCCATGCTCTCAACCCACTACTATTGGCCAAAGATGAAGCGAGATGTGGAGCGCCTTTGCCGTCGGTGCACAACATGCTTACAAGCTAAGTCTACCTCCAACCCTTATGGTCTCTACATGCCATTGCCTATTCCTTTTGCACCATGGACAGATATTAGCATGGATTTCGTTCTAGGCTTGCCTCGCACTAAGCATGGTCATGATTCCATATTTGTTGTAGTGGATAGATTCTCTAAGATGGCTCATTTCATACCTTGCCATAAGAGCGACGATGCTTCACACATTGCTTCATTGTTTTTCAGAGAAATCGTTCGCCTACATGGAGTACCGCAAAGCATTGTGTCGGATCGAGACGTCAAGTTCATGAGCTATCTTTGGAAGTCGATCATGGCGAAGTTTGGAGTCAAGCTCTTGTTCTCATCATCATCGCACCCGCAAACGGACGGCCAAACGGAAGTGGTCAATCGAAGCCTCTCCACCCTCCTACGGGTCCTCGTGAAGAAAAACTTGAGGTCATGGGAGGAGTGCCTTCCTCACGCCGAGTTCGCCTACAACCGCGCCAAGCACAAGACTACATCAAGGAGCCCCTTCATGGTCGTCTACGGCTTCGAACCTTACACGGCACTCGACATACTTCCGCTTCCCCTCCACGAGCGCATCAACATGGACTTCGACAAGCGCGCCGCCGCCGTCAAGAAACTACATGAAGAGACAAGGGCAACCATACAAGCACATGTTCTTCGTCAAGCCAACCACATCAACGCCAAGAAGAAGGCAAGGATATTCGAAGAAGGAGACCTCGTTTGGATCCACCTCCGGAAGGACCGGTTTCCCCATGAGCGCAACTCCAAGCTCAAGCCAAGAGGAGATGGCCCCTTCAAGGTCCTCAAGCGCATCAACGACAACGCTTACGTCATCGACATACCAACATCCAAGTACTTGGTGAGCAACACGTTCAACGTCTCGGACTTGTCACCCTATCATGGAGATGAGGAGGTGCAAGAGTCGAGGACGACTCTTTCCCAAGGGGGGGGAGATGATGTAGCCCCGGTCACCGACGTCGCTACACCAAGACCAACAAGTTCCCCAAGTGGACCGATGACACGAGCCCGAGTCAAAGCTCTTCATGATGAGGTGAACTCGCTCCTCACCACCCTTGATCTTGGTACCCCTTTGGATGGATTGCTACCTCATGCCGACGTGCTATGTGTCATTAGGTACAAGACGCGTCAAGACCACGGAGAGGAGGAGACGCCAAGGTCAAGGGAAGGAGAGAAGCAACTGGACATGGAGATGATCATGAAGCCGAAGCCGACGTCGCACGAAGCGCTCCAAGGAAGAGACGGACGCTGGCCGGTCCAGGACCCGGTCAGACCGGACCTACAACCGGACGCCCGGTCATAGGCCCGGGCGACCGGCCGCAAACCGGGCCAGCTCCCTCGTCCCCGGACGACGACCGGACCCAGGACCGGAAACTTCGCAGCTTCGGTTTGCGCCGGTCGACCGGACCCATGACCGGACGGCCGATCACAGCCCGGTCAGACCGGCCCCAAACCGGACAGCCCGGTCCCAGGCCCGGTCCGACCGGCCCCAAACCGGACCTGACGAGAATGCCCCACCAAACTGCCTTAACTTATCCATTCGCGTACCTGTTCGCCCTTGCTGGCCATGTATGACTATATAAGTAGCTGGAACCCCTCATTAGCTCTTTAGACTTGTTTTGAACTCAAACCTAATTTTGAGCTTAGTCTCCCTTGGGTATCATCCCTCTGTAATCAAGGCCATCCTTGTTGTTGATTTGGTTATTGTTGAGTGAGATTCTAGTACAAGCTACTCTCTCTCCCTCACCAATCCCCTTTTCTCCAACACCAATCTCTCACCGGGAATTCTGCCGCGTGCCTCTTCCGGGTGATTCTATTGGCGTGGTCCATCGAGCCACGGGGGTAAGTATCGGGTGTATCGGGTTGGTGTGCGTGCGTGAGTCTCGGAGTTCCTCGTGTTCGTCGTGTTCTTCGTGTTCCTCGCGTTTTCCCATCTCCCCTCTTGGTTTCGAAGTCAATCCGCGAGATCGGGCCACACACGGGGTCTTAGACCTCATCAATATGGCAATGGCGGAAGTATGTGGCAGGTGTATATGGCGGTGATCTGCGTAAGGTGCGAGTGGCGGCGGCGTAACCAATATGACCAGAACTCGAAACTCTAAAGGAACTAGACGCTAAGACCAGCAACTCAACACGAAGATGCAGACACAAATTCAACTATGCAAAACTGAAAAGACAATGCAAGGCGTGGCAGGGGGTTTATGGGATGATATGATCTAAACCCTAACAGTATTTTTTTTTGTTGGCTTTTTCGTGGTTTATGGGTATGATGGCAGATGCAATCTACACTAGGAAAAACAGTAAATTCTCACCGAGCAACCTGAAATCTGATACCACTTGATAGGGCAAAGGTGTCCGATCTTTCGATGAGATGGAGATAATTCGATTTGTTGGTGGAGTTCGTGCTTGACGATCCGACTACACGTGCAAAGCTCGTGCGCCAATGCAATCGCTAGGACAATCTCCGGGAGTTACTGATCTTGCGGGAGCACGATCAGCCTGACCAGCGAGGGTCTTAATTCCTACCTGAAATCGAGAACAAGTAAAAACTAATATTGCAATCAGAATATTGCGGATATAGATGAAAGTTTTATTGAAAAGGTGGGATTCCGAATAGTCGGTCTTGTTCTGGGCGTTGGCCTCAAAAGAAGTACACGAGAGTTGCAGCAATGGCTAACTTTTAGTCTAATCAAAATCCGAGTCTAAACGTGATGGCTATGGGGGTATTTAAAGGAGGAAAAGGTGGGGTTTCGGCCAACCATACGTATGGTGGTCGAACCCAAAGAGCCAGCTATATTAGGGTAATTATGTTAGAGTTGAGCCGTATAGCTTCTCACTTGTTATGGCTTGGGCCTTTTATGGCGGATCTCGGGGCACAGACCCCTTTTTTCTATATTTTTAGAGAGAGAGAATTGATATACGATCTATTTGAAGCTGCTACAGGTATGCGAATGATGCACCAAACCCTAGAAGGCCTTTCCCCCTTCAATACGGACTCTAAAAAGTGGCTGACTTAATTCCTGCGAAAATGACATGGGCCTGGCCCAAAACTAAAGGTGACGCAGCACCATAACATGCTATGGACGAAATTATGAAGTGGGAAACTCTATATTTCGTCCATGTCTTCATCTCTTCTTATGGTGGCTTCAAAGTTCTGAAATCTCCACTTGCGGCGTCATCTTCAATCCTCAAACGGTTGCTGCCATCTCCTCCATGCGTGATCATGCTCCAATGCTTGTCCTCCTCATCCATGCTTGGTCCATCATTTCTAAGAGTAACAAACATATCTGATTTAGGCAGCATCATATTCTCATGTATGTGAGGAATAGTTCCAAGAAACGAAAGTACCTGATAGTTAAGTTGTTTGGCACGAGCTCGAGTGATTGGTCCTTGTATTTGTGTGGCTGTAGGTACAGCGGTTGTATCAAGAGATAGGATGTCCTCATCATTATACCTAGATGAAAATGTTAGGCGGTGTCGGAACACACAACTTGCGATGAGGGCGGTGGTGTCAAGAGTACGTTTGCAAGTTCGGGGTGCCGAGGATGTCGTCGCTTGCTTCGGAGCTGCGGGTTAGTTTCACAAACAAGGCACTCAAACCGGAACAAGCAAACACAAGTTAAGAGAAAAGTCGGGTCAAAGTAGCTTGGCGTCGATGGCGGTGGTATCCCGGTGGTGATATCGGTGAGCTAGCGGCGGTGGTGGTGGTGGTGGGGCAGCGGCGATGTTTGCCGGTGGTATGCCGATGGCGGTATCGGTGAGCTTGCGGTGGCGGCGGTGGTGGTGGTTTGCCTCGGCGGTGTTTCCCGATGGTTTGCGAGGGTGGCGGTGTTTGCCGGTGATTAAGGGGGGTGGCGGTGTTTGCCGATCATTAAGGGGGGTGCGGTGCTTACCGGCTGCGGAGAGGAGTGGTGGTGGTCGGCGGTGGTTGGATGGAGATGGTGGTGGTGGCCGGCCTTGGAGAGGAGGGGCGGTAGTGGAGGGTGGAGCCTCCACCCGGAGGTACCGCTCGTGCACGGGTGGAGCCTCCACCCGGAGGTACCGCTCACACGTTCTTCTTCCTGTGAGCTCACGCGAGCCACTCTTTCTCTCTCTTGTTCTTCCCCAAATCCAAATCCAATTGACCCAAAACTCGAAAATCGAAGGAATTTGTGGATAGAAAGTGGGGGATTAGTAGATCAACACTAGAGACACCAAATCCATGGACCAAAACCACTCAAAACGCAACAAAATCGCAGATCCGTCAAAGGCAATTTAGGGCTATTTTTGGGGATTTTTGGGGAAAAATTTTAGAGACGAAATTGGGTGGGTGGGGGCTCAAATCCGCGGAAACCAAAGGCTGCTGATACCATATGATGAGGTCTAAGACCCCGATTGTGTGGCCCGATCTCGCGAATTGACCCGGAATCGAAAGGGGAAAAGAGGGGAAACGAAGAACACGATGAACGCGAGGAACACGAGGACACACGCACGCACACCAACCCGATACAACCGATGCTTACACTCGTGGCTCGATGGACCACGCCGAATAGAATCACCCACGAAAGAGACCGCGGTAGAATTCCGAGGTGAGAGACCGGTGTTGGAGACGGAGATCGGTGAGAGAGTGCACCACACTAGAATCTCACTCACAAATCCAATCAACAACAAGGGTGGCCTTGATTACAGAGGGATGATACCCTAGGGAGACAAAGCTCAAAATCTATTCTAAGCCAAATCTTGTCTAACCCTAGCAAATGGGGAATACGTGGATACATATAGCTCAGATTCATGAAGGGGTAGTTTGGGAAAGAGGCTAATTAAGTTACAACCACACAGATGAGTTTCAACGGTTCAGATTGGGCTGACTTTGGGGCGAGCTGTACCTCGGTCGGAGGTACCGGCCATGGTACCGGAAATGCAGCAAATAGAGCGAAGCATGTACTGTAAGGTTGGGCGGCCGAGCGGTACCTGGGCCGGTACCAAGGCCGGAGGTACCGGCCAGGTTTGGGTGGTAGTACCGGCCATCCGGCCATGGTACCGGAAATGCAGCAAATAGAGCGAAGCATGTACTGTAAGGTTGGGCGGCCGAGCGGTACCTGGGCCGGTACCAAGGCCGGAGGTACCGGCCAGGTTTGGGTGGTAGTACCGGCCATGCATGGCCGGTAGTACCGGCCTTGCCTTCTCGTGCGTGGCCACCTTCTCCAGGAATTGGTACCGGCCAGGGAGGGCCTGGAGGCTCCGGCCAGAGCTGCCTGGAGGCTCCGGCCTTGCATGGTGGCCGGTCTGGGCAGCCTGGAGGCTCCGGCCTCCCTCCTTGGTGGAGGCTCCGGCCACCTCTCCCTCTTCTTCCCTTCTTCTCCTCTTCTCTTCTTTCTTCTTCTTTCTTCTTCCTTCCTTGAACAATGGTGTATCCTCCTCCTCCTCATGTCCTTGATTAGACTTATACCTAATGACACACAACACACTTGCATGAGGTAGTATACCATTCAAGTGGGTACCGAGATCGAGGGTAGAGAGGATAGAGTTCACCTTGACGTGTATGGCTTGGGTTTGGGTTGTCGGTTCACTTGGGAAACTCCTTGGCCATGGTGTAGCGTCGTCGTTAGGCGGGGCTGCATCATCCTTCCTTGGCGTGGTCTTCATGGCTTGCGTCTCGGTTGATGTACCTGATTGAACATAGGGTATTTGCATGAAGTAGCACGCCATCCAAAGGGGTATCAAATGCATACGTGGAAAGGAGAGAATTCACCTCTTGGTGTAGGGCTTGGGCTCGAGCTCGTGTCATTGGATCACGAGGAGGACTTGTCGGTCTTGAGGAGGCGGTGTCCAAAGGCCACACGTATCACTTTCTGTCTTTCTCTTTTCTATTTCTAAAATGCGAGCTATTGTCTGCTTATCCTATCCTCAACTTTGTTTTGTTTAGTTGATAATACCCCCACTCTTCCACGAAAATTGTCCGAGATTTATCAAAATTTAAATGTATACATCTAGATAAATCCAAATTTTAACAAATCTAAGACAACCTTGGTAAGACTGAGGGAGCATAATTTTCTATTGTTTAACTGCATATTTGCATAAGTGATCAGAAAAAAACACTGAACTAAAGTGCTACTGCAGTAGCTTGCAATAACATGGTATGGTACAAATCAAATACAGAAAACCTTCAGAAATCGTAGTTAAGAAAATTCTGGAAGTTGTCCGCTGGATTTCTTTGATGGCAAATGCATGTCCTAATAATATCAACACCAGAAAACATTGGCGTCTAACATAATTTTAAGAAATGAACTCAGATTCTGGGGATTCGAAGCAAATCATAGTTGAAAATTAAAGAAAACAAGAAGGCTCATGTAACATACAGTGTACAATCCTTCATATTCGTTTCTACTTCATCAAATACACCTGCTTCTTAGGAGCATCAAATAAACATCGACATAAAGGTTTAAACCAATAAGCAAAGCTTCATCTCCTTGTACAGAAAAATGAGCTCCACCAGTTTGCATTATTTCTGTGAATGAAACCAGGAAACTAGTACAGATGTTTCTTATGCAGAAGCTGCCGTCAGCAGCTCCCTATCAGCTCGATCACGGATCCTCCTCTCCAGCTCAGGCCTGAAGTGCCTGATAAGCCCCTGCACCGGCCATGCTGCAGCATCCCCAAGGGCACAGATCGTGTGCCCTTCAATCTGCTTTGTGACCTCCTGCAGCATATCGATCTCTTCTAGCTTTGCATTGCCCACCTTCATCCTCTCCATGATCATCCACAGCCATCCTGTACCCTCACGGCAAGGCGTGCACTGCCCACAGCTCTCATGCTTGTAGAAGTACGACAGTCTAGCAATCGCGTCAACTACATCCGTGGATTTGTCCATCACCATAACTGCTGCAGTGCCTAATCCAGACTGGACAGCCTTCAGTGCATCATAGTCCATCAACACATCATCACATATGTGCTTTGGCAGCAGAGGAACAGATGAACCGCCAGGGATAATGGCAAGCAGGTTGTCCCATCCTCCTCTCACACCCCCGCAGTGCTTCTCAATCAATTCCCTCAGAGGTATACTCATTTCCTCCTCGACAGTGCAAGGTTTGTTCACATGACCTGAGATGCAGTACAGTTTCGTTCCTGAGTTATTTTTGCGGCCAAAACTTGCAAACCACTCTGGCCCACGCCTAAGAATTGTTGGAGACACAGCAACAGTTTCAACATTTGTGACAGTTGTGGGGCAGCCGTAAAGCCCAGCATTGGCAGGGAAAGGCGGCTTCAGCCGTGGCTTACCCTGCTTGCCTTCAAGGCTCTCCAGTAGGGCAGTCTCTTCACCACAGATGTAGGCCCCAGCACCAAAATGTACATGCACATCGAAATCATAGCCAGATCCACAAGCGTTCTTACCAAGAAGTCCTGATGCATATGCTTCCTGCCGAGCTTTTTCAAGGTTGAGACGCTCATTCACATATTCACCTCTAATGTAGATGTAAGCAGCTGACGCCCTCATTCCAACTCCAGCAATCAGGCACCCTTCCAGAAGCTTGTGGGGATCATGACGCATTATTTCTCTGTCTTTACAAGTTCCTGGCTCACTCTCATCAGCATTAACGACAAGATAAGAAGGACGTCCATCAGAGAGTTTGGGCATGAAGGACCATTTGAGGCCAGAAGGAAAACCTGCACCTCCACGCCCTCGTAGACCGGACTTCTTCATTTCATTCACTATCCAGTCGGCCCCTTTAATCACTAAATCCTTGGTTCTGTACCAGTCACCCCTCTTCATTGCACCTTTCAGAAACGGATCATACAGACCATAGAGGTTGGTGAAAATGCGATCTTCATCTTTAAGGTCACCAAAGTGAGTCTTCTCTGGGGGTGGGGGTGGGGGTGGAGGCTGGGGTGTGCTTGACGTAGTAGCAGCCTGGGTGCTGAATGATCTGCCAGCCAGATGGTGGCCAGCACATGCGAGAGAACGAGCAGGTTGTGCCCTTGATAGAGAATGCAGGTACTCAAGAGCGGCCTGGAAAGAAGAGAAAAAAAAATACAAAATGAGGGTATGCCAATGGATTTTATCGTAACATGACTAGAACTATGCATGAGCCAACTTTGGAGTGAAGGAACACTAAAAAAGCAGTTGTAGCTTCAGAGTAAATGAAGATTAATAATGCAATGATGCCAGAAAACAAGCTAACCGAATGTGGTCAAACTACAGCAAGAGCATAGCATATATGAATCACATGTTGTCCGCAGTAAACTATCAGGACACATATTACAAAAATGGGAATTGCCTGCCAAAAATCAGAGAAATCCATGTAGCTAACACAATACTGTAAGCGCCAACATGAAAAGAAAATGAACTGGAATACCCAACCAGCGGCAATTATCACACTTTTCCTATTAAAGCACATCAACTCAACAAATTGTAACACCTTACCAGAAAGGATTTACAATCACTAAATACACAGCAGCGTGATTTTCCCATCAACCCATGCTTGCTAGTTGCAATGAACAACATCATGATGGCCGCCCTCCATAACTCTCCACCACCCAAACCTAACCCCAGATCATCGAAACACCCAAATCCTAGACACACCCAAACCAAACCCCACGCTTGCGAGTTGCGATGAACATCATGATGGCCGCCCTCCATAACTCTCCACCACCCAAACCAAACCCCAGATCATCGAAACACCCAAATCCTAGACACACACACATATAGATCCGGAGTTGGAATTGGGAAGGGAGCTCAGGATTGTCTACCCCCTGTTGGCAATCTCCAGAAATGACGAATCCTTAGCCTCTTGCACAGATACCGCCAATCTGGTGAGCGGCCTGCTGCTGCGGAGCCAGTGAGTCACTGATGCTATTGGAGGCGGAGCAGGAGGCTAGGCAGTGGGCTAGTGTAGCATTTCTTTTCTCCTTTTCTGCCTCATATGTGTTCTGACCGCATGGATGGATGGGCATGGCTAATGGGTGACAAGTCTTGTGCTTCAATCTGGGGGATTTGTAGCAGACAACATGAGATGGGATGGACACAAGTGAACCTCTCTGTACTTAGTTTGGCGGTCATATGTTCTGCTTCTCTTCTAATTTTTTTAACTTTTATACTTTTCTGTTATTCAGTAGATTTTGGTGTGCAAGCTGTTTACAGGGTTTGACCAGCATTGTATCTCGAACACAAGCACTAGGGAAGTTAATCATGCATTAAAGAAAAGAAAAATATGCTTGTTACAACCCTCAACCATTGACCAAGTCTGACTCAACACTCAACTAGAAAATTTGATACTTCACGCCCTAAACTGTCAAAACTATATATTATGCCCGAGTAAGCACATCGGCGAAGGTCACAAGTTTGAGGAATGGGTTAATTGATTATTCTTTATTTCCTAGACTTAACTCTCTAGTGAAGTACATGGATAGTCTGTGACACCATGTATGAAGGTGCCATGGAGACTCCTCTCAGAAGAAACCTATCAAAAGCAGTTAACTGACTACTGTGGTTGTTTTAGTTTAGTAAAATGGGTCTGGAGCAAAAGTATTTCCATCTAAAACATGAGAATAATGAAGGATAATGTTTTACAAAATATGGCCAAATGAAGTCAAGAATGCATTACCCTATTGCATGTTTCAGGTCAGTTCCCAATTTATGCAAATGAAGGTTTCACTGTGTCATATGATATTGGCTTGTTGATGAGAATCAAGCATATATGAGCCCAGCAAAGAGCAAATAGTCCATAGACTAACTATCAGAAAATCAAAGATAGCACAGTAAAACCAAAATGCTTGATTAATATCAAATTGGCAATTTATATTATATTTTACTTATCACAGGAAAGAAAACCATCAATGGCACATGCTATATGGCTTTCCAGGTCGCCTAGATAAGGATTAGGAAGGAACTAATACTGAAAAAGAGATGGTGCAGCTGTAACAGTGGGTCATGTGCAGCAAAACCCAAGTGGAGAACAAAGGGAATAACGATTATATCACTTTTAACTTTCAATTAGCCTTATAAGAGCTAAACCCGAGATCGCCTTGAGGCCTTGTTTGGCAAGAGTGTATATAAAAGTATTTGAGAGTATTTTTTCAAGTGTATTAGGTGAAAACACTCTTGTCACCCAAAACACTTTGTTACACTACAATCCTCTTCCTCACAAATACTCTTGTTTGATTATCTATTTGGCAAGCGGGTATAATAATCTACATAGACACAGGTAGAGCTAGCCAGCAGCAACAACAAATTCCTCAAGTTCTCATGCATAGACACGGGTAGAAATTAGACTCGTGTACAGCGGATGAACCAGAAAAACGTGAGCGTCGCCTTTTTCGCTTCTCTGCGCCGCCGGAACCATCTAACGAGCTGACGAGAGAGAAAAACGCGAGGTAACCCGAGCGTTTCAGATACACTCCTACCCGACGGGTTTTCTGGGTTTGGAAGAGTTTTAGCCCAATTAAAACCTGGCTGCCAAACGGCCCACGACGTGTTTCTGAGTGTATTTTATTGCGCCTGGAAAAAACACTGAAATCCACGTGAAAACCTCTCTGCCAAACAAGGCCTTACTGAAATTATTTCATCCATATATGTCAGATCTTGATAATAAACTTATAATACTCCTTCCGTCCGGAAATGAGTGACTCGGGTTTTTCTAGATTCACATGTATCTAGACGCGTTTTAGTGTGGAGATACACGTGAATCTAGACAAATGTGAGTCATTTATTTCCATATGGAGGAAGTAGTTGGAAACTTAAAATGAGAAAACTACCGTTAAAACTGGAATTCTGATGCACGTTGGGAAACAACAATAGTCTCAAGAGAAAAGCCTGCTACTCCATTTAGCAGTCCAAGCAAAGGAGAGTACCATATATTTTTCTTTACATGTTCCAGCGCAAGGAAGTGACCACATGCCCCAGCCAATCAGGAAATGATGAAACTTGTAACCATTTCATCATAATCATAAGGGATACTGAAAGACTATAAGACTGCACACAGAAAAATGAATAACACAACACGAATTCTCCGGTGACACGGCATCAGAGCACATAAAAAGAGGAATAAAATCCAGCAAGCAAGTTTTGCGAACCTAACCCTGCAACATCAAATTACACCCACAAAGCACATGAGGTACCAGTAAACTATAATCTCTATCCAAAATTTATAACTCGGGTGTACGCGGTGTCAGTCCAGCCAAACGTCGGGCGAACTGGTGCGCATGTACTGTAGTTCCTACAGCTGAAACAAGCGATTGTGGGACGTGTCGAGCTGACTATGGCCATTTTAGGATCTAACTCGATCTCTTCTACATGTCCTCTGAATTAGAAACCATGTCCCCCAGAGATATTTTCAGCTGCCGGCACCCTTCTCCGGTTCCGACATCGCAAATCCGCCAGTCCCTCCATTTTACAGGGAGAACGACCTGCAGATCCAAGCGCGAGAGAGGGGGTGTGGGAGAGGGAGAAGATAGGGATTTGACCTTGCGACCGGGGGAGATCTCGGCCGATCTCAGGAGGGCCCGCCGCAGCGCCATCTCCGCCTACACCTCCGCCCGGCCTCGAGTCCGTCGGATTGGGGAGAAACCGGTGAGAGATTGGGCGAGCTCCGGGCCAGGAAAGGGAAGCAGCGACAGGGTTTGCGCTCTTGGAGGCCGCGGCTGTAGAGTGGGGACGTCCTGTCCGCCGACCTGGTCGGTGCCGACGGACCACCGCACACCCACGCGAGGTATGTTGGCCCGGCCCAGTTTTTTTTTTTCTTTCTCATTTTTTCTTTTCATTTCTTATCTGTTTTGAATCTGAACAATTCTAAATTTGAACATTTAATTTGAGGAATTTAAAATTTTGAGCATTTTTTGAATTTTCATAATTTCCGAATTTGAATATTTTTTTTGCATAATTTTCGAATTTGAACATTTTTCAAAATCTGAATAGTTTTCAAATATGAATATTTTTCAATTTTTAACATTTTTATAGCTTGATTTTTTCAAAATTCATTTTAAACAATTCAAATATGCATACTTTTCAAAAATATTATTTTCATTTTTTAAAATATGCATATTTTCCAAATTTGACAAAAGAAAAGAATACAGAAACATAAAAAAATGTCCAGAACCTAACTAGACCAGCCTATACCGCCCGCGGGGTGCAGCGCAGAAAGGGCCAACCTGGTCGGTTGATACGTCTCCGACGTATCGATAATTTCTTATGTTCCATGCCACATTATTGATGATATCTACATGTTTTATGCATACTTTACATCATATTTATGCATTTTCTGGAACTAACCTATTAACAAGATGCCGAAGAGCCAGTTGTTGTTTTCTGCTGTTTTTGGTTTCAGAAATCCTAGTAAGAAAATATTCTCGGAATTGGACGAAATCAACGCCCAGGGGCCTATTTTGCCACGAAGCTTCCAGAAGACCGGAGAGTCAACGAAGTGGGGCCACGAGGTGGCCAGGGGGTAGGGCGGCGCGGCCCCACCCTTGGCCGCGCCGACCTGTCTCCCCTGGGCCCTCGCGACGCCCCGACCTACCCTTCCGCCTACAAATAGCCTTCATCGCGAAACCCCCGCACCGAGAGCCACGATACGGAAAACCTTCCGCAGACGCCGCCGCCGCCAATCCCATCTCGGGGGATTCAGAGATCGCCTCCGGCACCCGCCGGCGAGGGGAATCAGCTCCCGGAGGACTCTACGCCGCCATGGTCGCCTCCGGAGTGATGTGTGAGTAGTCTACCCCTGGACTATGGGTCCATAGCAGTAGCTAGATGGTTGTCTTCTCCCCATTGTGCTTAATTGTCGAGTCTTGTGAGCTGCCGAACATGATCAAGATCATCTATCTGTAATTCTATATGTTGTGTTTGTTGGGATCCGATGAATAGAGAATACCATGTTATGTTGATTATCAATTTATATCTATGTGTTGTTTATGATCTTGCATGCTCTTCGTTATTAGTAGATGCTCTGGCCAAGTTGATGCTAGTAACTCCAAGAGGGGGTATTTATGCTCGATAGTGGGTTCATGTCTCCGTGAATCTGGAGGAGTGACAAGAACCTCTAAGGTTATGGATGTGCTGTTGCCACTAGGGATAAAACATTGATGCTATATCCGAGGATGTAGTTATTGATTACATTACGCGCAATACTTAATGCAATTGTCTGTTGTTAGCAACTTAATACTGGAAGGGGTTCGGATGATAACCTGAAGGTGGACTTTTTAGGCATAGATGCATGCTGGATAGCGGTCTATGTACTTTGTCGTAATGCCCAATTAAATCTCACAATACTCATCATAATATGTATGTGCATGGTCATGCCCTCTCTATTTGTCAATTGCCCAACTGTAATTTGTTCACCCAACATGCTGTTTATCTTATGGGAGAGACACCTCTAGTGAACTGTGGACCCCGGTCCAATGCTCTATACTGAAATACAATCTACTGCAATTGTTCTACTGTTCTCTGCAAACAATCACCATCCACACTATACATCTAATCCTTTGTTACAGCAAGCCGGTGAGATTGACAACCTCACTGTTTCGTTGGGGCAAAGTACTTGGTTTGTGTTGTGCAGGTTCCACGTTGGCGCCGGAATCCCTGGTGTTGCGCCGCACTACATCTCGCCGCCATCAACCTTCAACGTGCTTCTTGGCTCCTACTGGTTCGATAAACCTTGGTTTCATACTGAGGGAAAACTTGTCGTTGTACGCATCACACCTTCCTCTTGGGGTTCCCAACGGACGCGTGTTGTACGCGTATCAAGCTCTTTTTCTGGCGCCGTTGCCGGGGAGATCAAGACACGCTGCAAGGGGAGTCTCCACATCCCAATCTCTTTACTTTGTTTTTGTCTTGCTTAGTTTTATTTACTACTTTGTTTGCTGCACTAAATCAAAATACAAAAAAATTAGTTGCTAGTTTTACTTTATTTGCTATCTTGTTTGCTATATCAAAAACACAAAAAAATTAGTTACTTGCATTTACTTTATCTAGTTTGCTTTATTTACTATTACTAAAATGGGTACTCCTAAAAATACTAAGTTGTGTGACTTCACAACCACAAATAATAATGATTTCTTGTGCACACCTATTGCTCCACCTACTACTACAGCAGAATTCTTTGAAATTAAACCTGCTTTACTGAATCATGTTATGCGAGAGCAATTTTCTGGTGTTAGTTCTGATGATGCTGCTGTCCATCTCAATAATTTTGTTGAACTATGTGAAATGCAAAAGTATAAAGATGTAGATGGTGACATTATAAAATTAAAATTGTTCCCTTTCTCATTAAGAGGAAGAGCTAAAGAATGGTTGCTATCTCTGCCTAAGAATAGTATTGATTCATGGACTAAATGCAAGGATGCTTTTATTGGTAGATATTATCCCCCTGCTAAAATTATATCTTTGAGGAGTAGCATAATGAATTTTAAACAATTGGATAATGAGCATGTTGCACAAGCATGGGAAAGAATGAAATCTTTGGTTAAAAATTGCCCAACCCATGGACTGACTACTTGGATGATCATCCAAACCTTTTATGCAGGACTGAATTTTTCTTCGCGGAACCTATTGGATTCAGCTGCTGGAGGTACCTTTATGTCCATCACTCTTGGTGAAGCAACAAAGCTTCTTGATAATATGATGATCAATTACTCTGAATGGCACACGGAAAGAGCTCCACAAGATAAGAAGGTAAATTCTGTCGAAGAAACCTCTTCCTTGAGTGATAAGATTGATGCTATTATGTCTATGCTTGTGAATGATATGACTAATGTTGATCCTAATAATGTTCCGTTAGCTTCATTGGTTGCACAAGAAGAACATGTTGATGTAAACTTCATTAAAAATAATAATTTCAACAACAATGCTTACCGGAACAATTCTAGTAACAACTATAGGCCATATCCTTATAACAATGACAATGGCTATGGTAATTCTTATGGGAATTCTTACAACAATAATAGGAATTCACCCTCTGGACTTGAAGCCATGCTTAAAGAATTTATTAGTACACAAACTGCTTTTAACAAATCTGTTGAAGAAAAGCTTGGGAAAATTGATATACTTGCTTCTAAAGTCGATAGTCTTGCTGCTGATGTTGATCTTTTGAAATCGAAAGTTATGCCTAATGAAAATCTTAATAATAAATTGTTACTACAGCAAATGCCATCCAAGTTAGAATTAATGAGAATATAAGATTGATGGCCAAATTGCGTGCTAGGTGGGAAAGAGAAGAAAATGAAAAAGAAGATAATATAGCTAAAGTTTGGACTATTACCACCACTAGCAATGCTAATGCTCCACATATTGCTGCACCTCCTACTATTGATAATAAAATAATTGGTGTTGGCAATGTTTCCACTTCTAATGCAAAGCGAAAAACCTGCACAAGCTGCTAAAGCTACTTAAATCGCTTGTGATAAAACTGCTGAAATTTTTTCCAACATTGGGGATGATGATCCCATTGCTTTAGATTATAATGGTATGAATTTTGATGATTGTCACATCTCTGAAGTTATAAAGTTCTTACAGAAACTTGCTAAAAGTCCTAATGCTAGTGCTATAAATTTGGCTTTCATGAAACATATTACAAATGCTCTCATAAAAGCTAGAGAAGAGAAATTAGAACGCGAAACTTCTATTCCTAGGAAGCTCGAAGATGGTTGGGAGCCCATCATTAAGATGAAGGTCAATGACTTTGATTGTAATGCTTTATGTGATCTTGGTGCAAGTATTTCTGTTATGCCTAAGAAAATCTATAATATGCTTGACTTGCCACCATTGAAAAATTGTTATTTGGATGTTAATCTTGCTGATCATTCTACAAAGAAACCTTTGGGGAGAGTTGATAATGTTCGCATTACCGTTAACAATAACCTTGTCCCCGTTGATTTTGTTGTCTTGGATATTGAATGCAATGCATCTTGTCCCATTATATTGGGAAGACCTTTTCTTCGAACTGTTGGTGCTATCATTGATATGAAGGAAGGTAATATTAAATATCAATTTCCTCTCAAGAAAGGTATGGAACACTTCCCTAGAAAGAGACTGAAGTTACCTTTTGATTCTATTATTAGAACAAATTATGATGTTGACACTTCGTCTCTTGATAATACTTGATACACACTTTCTGCGCCTAGCTGAAAGGCGTTAAAGAAAAGCGCTTATGGGAGACAACTCATGTTTTTACTACAGTACCTTTGTTTTTATTTTGTGTCTTGGAAGTTGTTTACTACTGTAGCAACCTCTCCTTATCTTAGTTTTGTGTTTTGTTGTGCCAAGTAAAGTCGTTGATAGTAAGGTTCATACTAGATTTGGATTACTGCGCAGAAACAGATTTCTTTGCTGTCACGAATCTGGGCAAAATTCTCTGTAGGTAACTCAGAAAATTATGCCAATTTACGTGAGTGATCCTCAGATATGTACGCAACTTTCATTCAATTTGAGCATTTTCATTTGAGCAAGTCTGGTGCCTCAATAAAATTCGTCTTTACGAACTGTTCTGTTTTGACAGATTCTGCCTTTTATTTCGCATTGCCTGTTTTGATGTGTTCGATGGATTTTTCGATTCCATTGACTTTCAGTAGCTTTTTGCAATGTCCAGAAGTGTTAAGAATGATTATGTCACCTCTGAACATGTATATTTTGATTGTGCACTAACCCTCTAATGAGTTGTTTTGAGTTTGGTGTGGAGGAAGTTTTCAAGGATCAAGAGAGGGAGATGATACAACATGATCAAGGAGAGTGAAAGCTCTAAGCTTGGGGATGCCCCGATGGTTCACCCCTGCATATATCAAGAAGACTCAAGCGTCTAAGCTTGGGGATGCCCAAGGCATCCCCTTCTTCATCGACAACATTATCAGGTTCCTCCCCTGAAACTATATTTTTATTCCATCACATCTTATGTGCTTTACTTGGAGCGTCGGTTTGTTTTTGTTTTTGTTTTGTTTGAATAAAATGGATCCTAGCATTCTTTGTGTGGGAGAGAGACACGCTCCGTTGTTGCATATGGACAAATATGTCCTTAGGCTTTACTCATAATATTCATGGCGAAGTTTCTTCTTTGTTAAATTGTTGTATGGTTGGAAACGGGAAATGTTGCATGTGGTAGTGTATAATAAAATACTTGTAGAACATTGAGCTTTGATAACTTGATTCTTTGCAAATGTTTCGTGGTATTTAGATGGTAAGGCTTGCTGGATAAATAAGTTAAAATTAGTAGTGGATTGTTGTCTTTAAGCTTGTGCCGTACTACAAACTCTATTTAAATAGTTGAAGGCGTAGTTGGACTTGATAGCTTTCCATGTCTGAGAGTTCATCGTAATAACTAAGTTGTGCTGAAGGTCGAGGGAGCTAGCGGGGTACTTGTGCCACCGTGAACGGCCCTCCTTGGAGTGAATTTTAATCATGCTCTTAATGATGAACCTGTTAGATGTTTGCAATAAGCTTGTGAGTTATTTTTGACTAATGTTAAGCTACGGTTTTTGGCACTTCCACCATCCAAATTTGCTAGCCTCTTCGGTACTGTGCATTGCCTTTTGCTCACATTGAGAATTGTGCATACTTCGCCGGTACATCCAACCCCGTGGGGGAACTTTCTCTTGTTCTCCTACACATAAGCCCATACATCTACTCAAAACAGCCACCATACCTACCTACCACAGCATTTCCATAGCTGTTCTGAGATATATTGCCATGCAACATCCATTTTACATTACATATATGCCATGTTGTCATTTATTATTTATATATTGCTTTGCATGATCACATACAGCTGATGTGTGGTTTACCCATGTTACGCTAGATCATTGCACATCCTGCTACACTGGCAGAGGCATACAGTTTCATACACCATGTTTCATTCATTATGAGTTATTTGTCCAAAAAGTGTGTTGTCATAATTAGGATGTTGCCCCTAAAAATGAAAAGAGCCGTGGAGGCCATCAAAAAGAAAAAAAAGAAGAAAGAAAAAAAATGAAAAGAAAGAAAAAAAAGAAAAAAAGAAAAAGAAAAAAAAGAGAATAAAGAAAAAGGGGGCAGCATTACTATCTTTTATCCACACTTGTGCTCATGTTTTAGCACCCGCATTATTCATAGTCATCATTTGTGCTCATGTTTAGCACCTACATTCATATGAGAGAGTTTTCATGTTTTACTAGTATAACTATGTGGGGAACTTACACTATAGAACTTGGGTTGTATATTCCAATGATGAGCCTCCTCAAAAGTGCTCTAGGTCTTCGTGAGCAACCAAGTTGGATGCACCCCCACTAGTTCCATTGGAGAGCTTTCATACACATATAGCTCTATGTGCATCCGTTGCATGGCAATCACTACTCCTTGCATAGCTTCGATCATAAGGCTTCCTCTTGTCTAATGGTCATTTACAGCTTTGCAAGCCTTTCTTCTATTTGGCCTTCCAAACCCCCATTAACGTTCTTTATGCCATAACATCCTGGTGCTAATACCAAATGCTTGCGCTCACCGGTTGAGTAGACTTCGAAACAGTTGATTCATGACGTTCATGTTTATGTTTACTTGACTGAATCCTTCTTATGTTGTGAAAATTTACTTGATGCTTGGAATGAAGGATAGAACTTCTATGCTGAATACTTAATACATCCTTAATGAACTTTGTACGGTTGCATGTCTTTAAAGCAATAGTTCATGAAAACTTCTAGCTTGTCTAACTCTTGCATTATCATCTCTTATATCAATATAGACACTTGCTTTGAATGATTTGATCTCAGCTCATATGCTTTACAATAGTATGATCAAGGTTATGATGGCATGTCACTCCAGAAATTATCTTTGTTTATCGTTTACCTACTCGGGACGAGCAGGAACTAAGCTTGGGGATGCTGATACGTCTCCGACGTATCGATAATTCCTTATGTTCCATGCCACATTATTGATGATATCTACATGTTTTATGCATACTTTACATCATATTTATGCATTTTCTGGAACTAACCTATTAACAAGATGCCGAAGAGCCGATTCTTGTGTTTTTTACTGCTGTTTTTGGTTTCAGAAATCCTAGTAAGGAAATATTCTCGGAATTGACGAAATCAACGCCCGGGGGCCTATTTTGCCACGAAGCTTCCAAGACCGGAGAGTCAACGAAGTGGGGCCACGAGGTGGCCAGGGGGTAGGCGGCGCGGCCCCACCCTTGGCCGCGCCGACCTGTCTCTGGGCCCCTCGCGACCCCCCCTGACCTACCCTTCCGCCTACAAATAGCCTTCGTCGCGAAACCCCCAGTACCGAGAGCCACGATACGGAAAACCTTCCAGAGACGCCGCCGCCACCAATCCCATCTCGGGGGATTCAGGAGATCGCCTCCGGCACCCTGCCGGAGAGGGGAATCATCTCCCGGAGGACTCTACGCCGCCATGGTCGCCTCCGGAGTGATGTGTGAGTAGTCTACCTGATGTAGCCCCGCCTATCGTCGACGCTACACCATGGCCAAGGAGTTCCCCAAGTGGACCGACAACCCGAACCCGTGCGATACATGACAAGGTGAACCCAATCCTCTTTACCCTCGACCTCGGTACACCCTTGGATAGAGTACTACCTCATGTCGATATTCATTGTGTTACTAGGTACAAACATCGACAAGGGTTCACAATGGAGGAGTTCATCATGCTCAAGGAAGGGAAGAGGAACCACTCACTTTGCACAGGGGAGATGAAGGAGAAGAGAAAGAAGAAGAGAGAAGGGAAGAAGAGGAAGAGAGGTGGCCGGAGCCTCCACCAAGGAGGGAGGCCGGAGCCTCCAGGCTGCCCAGGCCGGCCACCATGCCAGGCCGGAGCCTCCAGGCAGCTTTGGCCGGAGCCTCCAGGCCCTCCCCTGGCCGGTACCTCCTTGGCGCGGGAGAAAGGGACTCCGGTACCTCTGGGTGGAGCCTCCACCCAGGCACGAGTGGAGCCTCCACCCAAGGTACCGCTCTAGGACAAGTTGGCCATGCGGGAAGGAGACCGCGGTAGAATTCCGAGGTGAGAGACCGGTGTTGTTGATTGGATATGTGAGTGAGATTCTAGTGTGGTGCACTCTCTCTCCCTCACCGATCTCCTTCTCCAACACCGGTCTCTCACCTCGGAATTCTACCGCGGTCTCTTCCGTGGGTGATTCTATTCGGCGTGGTCCATCGAGCCACGAGGGTAAGCATCGGTTGTATCGGGTTGGTGTGCGTTCGTGTGTCCTCGTGTTCATCGCGTTCGTCGTGTTCGTCGTGTTCTTCGTTTCCCCTCCTTTCCCCTTTCGATTCCGGGTCAATTCGCGAGATCGGGCCACAAACGGGGTCTTAGACCTCATCATAAAAAAAATATTGGGTGGGTGGGGGGTCAAATCCGCGGAAACCAAAGGCTCTGATACCATATGATGTCACTACCCCTGGACTATGGGTCCATAGCAGTAGCTAGATGG
The DNA here is from genome assembly GCF_019359855.2 of Lolium perenne. Taxonomy (NCBI): domain Eukaryota; kingdom Viridiplantae; phylum Streptophyta; class Magnoliopsida; order Poales; family Poaceae; genus Lolium; species Lolium perenne. Next base: position 135,689,735 of record NC_067245.2, read on the forward strand.
TTCTCTTCTCCCCATTGTGCTTAATTGTCAGGTCTTGTGAGCTGCCGAACATGATCAAGATCATCTATCTGTAATTCTATATGTTGTGTTTGTTGGGATCCGATGAATAGAGAATACCATGTTATGTTGATTATCAATTTATATCTATGTGTTGTTTATGATCTTGCATGCTCTCCGTTATTAGTAGATGCTCTGGCCAAGTTGATGCTAGTAACTCCAAGAGGGGGTATTTATGCTCGATAGTGGGTTCATGTCTCCGTGAATCTGGAGGAGTGACAAGAACCTCTAAGGTTATGGATGTGATGTTGCCACTAGGGATAAAACATTGATGCTATGTCCGAGGATGTAGTTATTGATTACATTACGCGCAATACTTAATGCAATTGTCTGTTGTTAGCAACTTAATACTGGAAGGGGTTCGGATGATAACCTGAAGGTGGACTTTTTAGGCATAGATGCATGCTGGATAGCGGTCTATGTACTTTGTCGTATTGCCCAATTAAATCTCACAATACTCATCATAATATGTATGTGCATGGTCATGCCCTCTCTATTTGTCAATTGCCCAACTGTAATTTGTTCACCCAACATGCTGTTTATCTTATGGAAGAGACACCTCTAGTGAACTGTGGACCCCGGTCCAATGCTCTATACTGAAATACAATCTACTGCAATTGTTCTACTGTTCTCTGCAAACAATCATCATCCACACTATACATCTAATCCTTTGTTACAGCAAGCCGGTGAGATTGACAACCTCACTGTTTCGTTGGGGCAAAGTACTTGGTTTGTGTTGTGCAGGTTCCACGTTGGCGCCGGAATCCCTGGTGTTGCGCCACACTACATCTCGCCGCCATCAACCTTCAACGTGCTTCTTGGCTCCTACTAGTTCGATAAACCTTGGTTTCATACTGAGGGAAAACTTGCCGCTGTACGCATCACACCTTCCTCTTGGGGTTCCCAACGGACGCGTGCTGTACGCGTATCATCGGTGTATAGAAAACGCGGTAGAGTGTGCTAGCTCCCACTGACCGAGCCACAGGCCGGATGACATAGGCATCCCCAATGGGCATGCCAAAGATGGTACCCAGGGTTTACTGAAGGCCCATGACCCAAAGTTTGTGAAGCCCGGAATCCCAATTAAGTGATAGTTTGGAAATATAGAGTTGCATTAGGAATACTCGACTTGTAATTATTTCGGGATAGACTCAGAGAGTCTCCCGGACTTTGTAAACTTGTACATCACGAAACCCTCGGCTCCGCCTCCTATATAAGGGGGGAGTCGAGGGACAAAGAGGGATCGATTCCATTGTCAACATAACCCTAGTTTTCTAGCAGTCGAGTACTTTTTCAGCTGAACCTTCAAGATCTACTTGCCCTCTGACATAGGCATCCCCAATGGGCCTGCCGAAGATAGTACCCGGGGTTTACTGAAGGCCCACGACCCGAAGAATAAGAAGAATCGGAAGCCCAAGTTGATATCAAGGAAAGTTAGAGTTGTATTAGGAGAGGATGTTTGTAATCTTGCGGGATGAGTTAGAAACCCTCCCGGACTCTGTAACTTGTACAATACGAATCCCTCAACTCCACCTCCTATATAAGGGGGAGTCGAGGGACAAAGGAAGCATCGAATCATTGTCTCACGAACCCTAGCTTTCATAATCGTCGAGTACTTTTCGGCTGAAACCTTCGAGATCTACTTGCCCTCTACTTCCAACTAAACCCTAGTCTACAACTCGTAGGCATTGACAAGTTAATCCCTTGTCAATTGGCGCCGTCTATGGGAATTAGAGGCGTCAAGGATCTGATCTCGATGGCACGTTCAAGATCGTCGACTTCATCAACTGCAAGCAACGCGATGGATCGAGGTAAACAGATCGCAACTGGTCTTGTCGATTTTGTTCCTCACCCGCCCTCCCGTTTGGATGCATATGCGTATCTAGAGGAGCCTATGGAGATGACGTGATGTAGCCCCGCTCACCGACGACGCTACACCAAGACCAACAAGTCCCCCAAGTGGACCGATGACACGGGCTCGAGTCAAAGCGCTACATGATAAGGTGAACTCAATCCTCACTACCCTTGATCTCGATACCCCATTGGATGGACTGCTACCTCAGGCCGATACTCTATGTGTTATCAGATACGAACCTCGAGAGAAGGACGCTGCAGCAGACCCGAAGCTGGATAAGGAAGAAGGAGAAGAAGAGTGCCAGCTGAAGGACGCCCCTTAGGGCCGGCACTGCCGGCCTCAGCACCGCAAGATCGCCAGCTGCTCACCCGGCAGCTGCCGGCCTCAAGCTCCCAAGATCGCTGCTCGCTGCTCACCGGCGCTGCCGGCCTCAAGCCAGCACTGCCGGTCCGTCCAGTGAAGACGCGACGAGAGCCAAGACCGGCACTGCCGCCGAACCAGTGGCACTGCCGGCCCCACCGCATCGCCGTCAATCCTCACCGGCAAGATCGCCGGCCCCACCCCGGTTGACTTCATCTCAACCGTTGATTTCGCATCTATGGACCAGGATAATTTATGTAATGCCGACTTTACCCCTGTACGAATCTGGGCCTATAAATACCTCACCCCTTCCTCCAGATTAGGGTGAGAGATGAACTAAGAAGAAACTTGAGCTTTGCTCTTACCCATGTGGGAAACCCTAGATCTATGATCTTGTATCCACCCGGGCTCCTTATCGACGCGTGATGATCTCTTTGGTGACTTCTACCGTTTGTTGATCTTTTGCTTGCACTTCTACCTATTTGGTCTTTTGCTTGCACTTCTATCAACCTTCCGGTCTTTTCACCCTTCTAGATCTCGCGTGTTTCGATTTGTCGATCTCTTTGCGGGACTTCTACCGGAAGGTCTTTTCTCGCAACCTCTATCGAGTTGGTGTATCGGGCCAACGAGGGAAAACCGGTTTGTGTGCGTGTGTGTGTTGTATCCCCACGTTTCCCCCCTCCGCGTTCATCGTGTTCATCGTGTTCATCCACCTCCCCCACGAGATCCACCCAAATCCGTGAAGATCGGGCACATCCCGGGGCTTAGCCCTTATCATGACGTTCGGAAGATTCCACTTTCGCGTCGAGAAAGAGGGAACGTATCGTCTCGAAATTCCGATCTCGTCGGGATTATCGGCGGTCGACTCCGATTTTTCGAGCTCAACATCGTCGATCGAGTCAGGCGAAGAGGAGACTTCATCGCCACGCTTCATCAGCACCAGGGCAAGCGAAAAGCTCGCCAAGATCTTCAGCGACATGTCCTTCGAGTCATCTGCGGACTCCTATATAAGCGATGACTTGAGCAGTGTCGACAGCTTCAACTTCATCGACAAATCCACTACAGTGGGCAAGGTCTTCACCAATCTTTATGATGGTGTCACCAAACCCAGCACAGATCTGAATACAAAATACCATCAGATTTATGCTATCGGAGAGCCAAGCCGCGATCAGGAGGAAACATCTGAGGCTTTCGACGATTTGGGAAATCCATATGTCGATCCCTCTGATTTACGACGAGGTCTAGGCAACAAATATATCGGATCTGAGCCTCGTGATAGAGTTCAACTCCCGCAAGCAGCATGGGATAGAGCCGCGAGAGCAATGGATGGCTCAGAACCAATGGCTACAACAGCCACGCCAGAAGAGCTGCAAGCATATCAATATAGGCTCGCGCGAGCTGCGAGGGAATTGCAAAAACAGACAGCTGCCCTGAACAGAAGAAAGGAGGCAGCCTCCGCGTCAAGCAGGCGAAGGGCAGAGCTGAGTCGACAATCCGGAACCTCGGGAGATAGCCACAGGGAAGCTCAGAACAGAGCAAGATCAAGGTTGCAACATATACCTGAAGGAGAAAGAGAGCACTTGGTTCAAAACCTCGACATGTCTTTTATGTCGATAGACACGAGAGGGAATATTATCCCCAAGACACCAGAAGCTGGGTATATGGCGACACAGGCCTTTATCCTTGCATCCAGGCCACCTCCAGGAGATCCAAGGGAGGCACTGTACAACATGGCAATGGCAGGAGTTGGAGCCATGGGAACGGCGTTTGCATCAACACCTCCCGAAGGAACAGCGAGGCAAAATAGTCCACGACCTGCGGCAGCAGCAGCAGCAGCAACTCCCGAAGGAACAAGTGGAGCAAGAGACACGGCAGCACAGGAAAGGGTGGATAGAGCACGACAAAGTAGAAGGGAACATCGGCACTCCCCAGAATTAAACGACGAGGATATGTGCGGTTTGCCATGCTTCACGAGGAGAGTACGAAAAACTCGAGTCCCTTCGGGATTTAAGTTGCCTGATAACTTCAAGAAATTCGATGGCCTGCAAGATCCAGAGGATTGGCTAGTTGATTACCTCGAGACGGTGAAGCTCACAGGAGGGACCAGAGCAACAGCTATGCAAAGCATCCAGGTGCATTTAAGTGGAGCCGCGCGATCTTGGATAAAGAAGCTTCCTCCAGGATCTATCGACAGCTGGGATAGCTTCGAAGACATCTTCGTCAAAAATTTCCGGTTCACCTGCAAAAAACCTGCATCACTAGAGGAATTGTGGGCGTGTCATCAGAAGCCAGGCGAATCAATGAGAAAATACATCCAAAGGTGGAATATCATCAAAAACTCGGCAGAAAATATATCTGACGAGAGAGCGATAGATGCGTTTGTCGCAGGAATCAGGCGAGGAGATTTTGTTGAGGATTTGGGGAGAACCAATCCAAAAACAGTATCAGCATTGATGGAGATAGCAAACAGATGGGCAGATGGAGAAGATGTTGTTCACAACAAACGGCATAGGTCACCAGAGGAAGACCGCGGCCAAAATTATCAAAATAGGCGACGCTTTCCTCGGCAGTACTCGGGCTATGATGCACCTGGGCAAATTTCGGCTGGCTTCCGAGCAAGCGTCGGAGGAAACAATAGAGATGATTACCAGAGGAGCAACGAGTAGCGAGGCGACAATAGAGACGACTCTCGAAACAATAGGCAAAATACCGGGTCGAGGTTTCAGAGGCCTTTCATGTCTCCCGAGGAAATGATGAACGGGCCGTGTCAAATGCATTTTTATCTTGACAATAACGGAAAAAGACAGTCGGGACACTTGCAGAAGGATTGCCGAAATTTTCAGGCAATGTTAAGGTGGGCAGGGCATGCCAATGCTCAGGCAGCACCCAGAAATCCTCAAGGACCCAGGAGTGAGATTCACTTGCCACCTCCTCCCGCAATTACGGATGATAATCGACATCAGCTCAGAATTGCGGCAGCACCTGCACCACCGCCTTATGTTGATCCCAATTCCAATGGAGCGGTCTCAATGATTCAGAAAGGCAGGCCATCCAATAGAGCTCAGAAAGTAATCTCGCAACAGGTGTTCATGGCAGAGAAGATGCCTCCACCAACAGTCGAGTATCTTAATTGGTCAGGGCAAGATATTGGCTTCACAATAGCGGATCATCCACAACAAGTTCCTCGACCAGGGCAGTCAACACTTATCTTACCAGCAGTAATTGCAGGATTTGATGTATCTCGAGTGTTCATAGACGGCGGCAACAGCTTAAACCTTATGTATGCAGATACATTAAGGAAGATGAACATATCTCTAGCAAACTTAAAACCAACTGACACGCGATTCCACGGTATCACACCGGAGAAGCCAAGTTATCCGCTGGGGAAGATTAATCTCGACGTCTAGTTTGGAACCCGAGAAAACTACAGAATAGAGAGGCTGGAATTTGAAGTCGTGGATTTCCCATCACAATACCACGCTTTGTTGGGACGACCAGCATATGCTAGGTTTATGGCGGTACCTCATTACACGTACCTGTGGAGGATGCCTGGGCCTAAGGGACCAAGCACAGTCAAAGGAAGCTTTGCGCTAGCCGATAAGTGCGATAAGGATTTTCATCGACTGTCAGAAACTTTCGGGATGCAAGCAGAATACATGGCGTCAAGACTCACGACTGACTATGATGTGCTGCCAGATGTAGGAAGGCCAAACAAAGAATCAACTTTCAACACGGAGAAAAATTCTAAGGAGGTGCAGATTCACCCGACAGACCCGAAAAAGACGACGTCCATCGCAAAAGACATGGACCTCGCATAGGAAAGCGCGCTCGTCGAGTTCCTCCGTGAGAACTGGAAAATCTTCGCATGGTGTCCATCTGACATGCCAGGAGTACCCAGGGAACTTGCCGAGCACCACCTAAATTTGGATCCACTAGCGAGACCAATCAAACAACCTTTGCGGCGTTTTTCGGAGCCAAACCGCAAAGCTATGCTGTAAGAAATCGATCGACTAAGAGAAGCTGGTTTTATCAAGGAGCTGCATACAGAGGCCACATGGGTAGCAAATCCAGTGTTGGTGCCGAAGAAAAACACTAAAGTCCTTTGCATGTGCGTGGATTTTACGTGTCTCAATAAACATTGTCCAAAGGATCACTTCCCCTCCCGAGGATCGATCAAATTATCGACTCCACGGCAGGATGTGAACGTCTTTCCTTCTTGGATGCATATTCTGGTTATAACCAGATCAGATTGAAAGAAGAAGATGAGGTCAAAACAGCGTTCATCACACCTTACGGCGTGTTTTGCTACAAAACAATGCCTTTTGGTTTGAAAAACGCGGGAGCAACATATCAGATGATGATGCAGAAGTTTGGCGACACAGATTGGGAAAAACGTACAAGTGTACATCGATGATGTCGTCATAACATCAAAGAAGGGGACAACGCTAATCAAGGATCTAAAGGAAACCTTCGACAACCTTGACAAATTTTGCCTCAAGTTGAACCCGACGAAGTGTTCCTTCGGCGTCCCTGCGGGAGAACTTCTCGGTTTTCTAGTTTCAGCAAGAGGAATTGAAGCGAATCCCGAAAAAATACAAGCTATCGTAACCATGAGGAAGCCAACAAAGTTGAAGGAAATACAGCAGCTAACTGTGCGAGTCGCAGCTTTAAGCAGATTTGTCGCCAGGCTGGGAGAAAAAGCATTACCATTCTATGCTTTAATCAAGCAAGGGGAGAAATTCCAGTGGAACGAGGAGGCCGATAGAGCCTTCGAAGACTTGAAGCGCACAATTTCGACACCACCAATCCTGGTGGCGCCGAAAGAGAAGGAACCTCTCCTGCTATACATCGCAGCCACACCTCAGGTGGTTAGCACGGTGCTAGTCATTGAAAGAGAAGAAGAAGGAAAAACTCCATGGAGTGCAAAGGCCGGTATATTTCATCAGTGAAATTTTATCGCCTTCCAAACAGCGGTACCCGCAGTACCAGAAGTTAGCATATGGAGTAATCACAACAGCAAGAAAATTGCGCCATTATTTTTTGGCGCATCCGATAATAGTGGTCAACGAAGCACCTCTATCAAACATATTAAACAATCCAGAAGCTACAGGGCGTGTCTCCCTTTGGGGGATAGAACTTTCCCCTCGGGACATCACGTATGAAAAAAGAAAGGCAATCAAGTCGCAAGTTCTGGCAGATTTTATTGCAGAGTGGATGGAGCTGCAAAATACAGGACCCCCAGATTTGTCGAGAACTTGGACCATGAACTTCGATGGATCCAAGAGAGTAGAAGGAGCTGGTGCAGGGGTGATACTCATATCACCTGAAGGCGACAAATTGAAATATGTCCTACGGATGACTTTCCCAAACGCATCTAACAATGAAGCAGAATATGAAGCCCTTATACACGGGATGAAGATGGCGAAAGCTTGCGGTGCAACTCGAATAGAAATATTTGGAGACTCACAATTGGTAGCTCAGCAGGTTATGAACCAATGTGATGCAGTCAATGATAGCATGGTCGCATACAAGGAGGTGTACAACGAGCTTGAGAAGCTATTCGATGGATGCGAAATAAATCACATCAGTAGGCTGAGCAATGATGAGGCCGACGTTCTCGCAAACATCGGGTCGCAGTGCCTTCCAATTCCGCCAGGCGTATTTTGGGAAGAAATAGCTGAAAGATCCACAAAGACAAAGAAGGCGCAGAAGAAGACGAAGAAGGAAAAAACTTCGGCGCCTCACAAAGAAATTCCAGACGAAGAAGAGGACCAGGAGCTGGTGATGATGGTAGAAGTCCCATGGATGCAAGCGTACATATCGTATATCTTGAGAAAAGAACTACCCAACGATCCAGTTGAAGCAAGGCGAGTTATTCGACGGTCCAAAGCTTTCACAGTGGTCAAAGGGGAGTTGTACAAGCGAAGTATTTCAGGCGTCCTGCAAAGGTGCGTTACACCCGAAGAAGGAAGGATAATCTTAAAGGACGTGCACGAGGGGATATGTGGTCACCACGCGAGCAGTCGAGCTATTGTGGCCAAGGTTTTTCGGGCTGGATTCTACTGGTTGACAGCAATCGAGGATGCAAAAGAGATAGTGTGAACCTGCGACGCGTGCCAGAGGTTTGCCGCAAAACCCCACTCACCGGCAGCAGAGTTGATGCCAATACCACTGTCTTGGCCCTTTGCCCAATGGGGACTCGATATGGTGGGAAAATTGCACAAGGCTTCGCCAGGAGGATATGAGTACATGTTGGTTGCTGTTGATAAATTCACCAAGTGGATAGAAGCAAAGCAAATAAATTCACCAGATGCAGCGTCAGCAATAAAATTCGTGAAGGGCATCGTTTTTCGGTTTGGAGTACCTCACAGCATTGTCACAGACAACGGTAGTAACTTTACGTCCAAGGAGTTCAAGGCATACTACGCAGAAGTGGGCATTAAATTGCACTTCGCGTCAGTTGGGCACCCGCAAACCAACGGTCAAGTCGAGAAAGCCAATGGTATCATCTGCAACGGTATTAAAAAGCGCCTGCTAGGACCGCTTGAAAAGGCTCGACATACCTAGCCAGAAGAACTGCCAAGTGTTTTGTGGAGTATCTAAACAACACCAAATACGGCGACACAAGAAACTCCGTTCTTCCTCGTCCACGGAGCTGAGGCCGTACTACCAATTGAAATAGAGCATGACTCCCCAAGAGTGACAGAGTATGACGAGGAAACTTCAAGAAAAGCTCTGGAGGACGATGTAGATGCACTCGATGAAGCTTGAGATGAAGTACTCTCACGAGTCACCAAGTACCAGCAAGACCTGAAAAACTACCACAGTCGACGATTGCGGCCAAGATCTTTCCAGGTCGGAGACTTGGTCTTACGGCTCAATCAGCAAAGTACTGAAAAACTCGAGTCACCATGGTTAGGTCCTTACGTCGTCACGGAAGTAATCGAAGGAGGAGCATACAGGATCAAGGACAAGAAGACAGGGGTTCCTGAGAAAAACCCCTGGAACGTGGCGCAACTCAGGCGGTTCTATGCTTAGAATCGAAATATAGTCCTCCTTTGTAAAAATACAATGTACTGAAATGCCCGCGAGTTTTCAGACGCACTCTTTTCCTTTTCAGGGCACCGAGTGGGGCTGGAAAGGTTTTTAATGAGGCGGGCTCGCGGTGCTGCAATATAATAAAAATAGTGAAGATATGCTTCTTGTTCTTCGACACGCTCGGGGGCTAAATGTCTTCAAAGTTACAAAATATACACAATATAGATGAACTCAACTTGCAAAAATATTTCGCCTTGGTACAAAATACCTCGCCAAATAAAAAAAAGTCAGAGGCTAACACCCATAAATATAGTATACTCGTTAGAATTCTATTGCTTTGGTTTAAAAACCTCGCGACAAAAATATAGAACGTCGCCACCAGAACACTCGGGGGCTTGACGAACAGAAATAATAAAAAAAATACATGTACATAGTTGGCGGCTTTACAATATAGAAGACGCAACAATGGAGAAAATAAAGCAAGATAAAAGAAAAACCCTCAGTGGATGCCTAGCACATGATCTATGGTTATTCGTTCATTGGTAGTACGAGTACTGTGCTCAGCATAGCTACCCTTCACGAAGAACTCAGCATCCATCCGAAGAAGTTCATCCATCATATCTTCTGCTACAGGAGTCACAATATCGTCAATTTTGCCCATGTTTCTCTTCTTTTTTGACATCTTGGCCAGGCACTTGGAGACAATTTGATTCATGGGCAATTTTGGATAGCAGATCTTTATCATCATCATATCAAATCTTGCGCCTGCAGAGAGTTGGGCCCGCACAAAGCCATGGATTCGAGGGGCATCTCGAAATTTCTCCATCAAAGCAGGAAGAGTTTCTGACATCTTGTTGCGCGGGAACATGGTCCCATAAACTAAAAACAAGGTCCTTGTACAGAAGTCGAGGAAATCACGGACCTGAGCCGCGCGATCTTGGAACCTGACAATTTGGCGGGTACACTCAGGAGTAACCCAAAAGTTAGAACCATGTTGTGCAGCAAGTCTGAGCAGAACAGTGGCTTGAGCTTCAACGCGTTGATCTTCGGCAGCAGTATCCAAAAATGAGCCTGTTCCAGCAAAGAAATTATTAAGGAAGGAAAAATAGCAAGAACAACATCAAGCATGGTTATGTACAGGAAGCATACCTGTCATGTCCAGGCTGGCGTCAGTCATTAGTTGAAGCATATAATTTTCTCGAGAAGAAGCTTCGGTAGCCTCAGCAACCGCGGCATCCTTTGCGGCCATAGCATCCTGAGCCTGTTGAAGAGCAACTTTTTCCTTCTCCGAAGATCTTCGAGACTGTTCCATTAGTACAAGCATTTGTTTTTTCATGGATTGGAGTTGTTGGTGAAGTTCTTGCAAATCTTGCGAGAAGTGTTTACTCGAAGAACCTTCGATAAGGTTATCATCGACGAGTGTTTTCTTCGAGAAGGAGGAAGCAGGAGAAGTATCGGCAGGATGAGGATTTGCAGAGTAGTTATCAAATATCAACTGGAAAAGAAAATTTCAAAATCAATGATCGTGCAAGATAGAATTCCATTGATCTTCGGGAAATTTACATGGATATTACAGAAGGAGTTTTTCAAAAGGATTACTACGACAATTGTCGCCAAACCTATTGCGGCGACAACATCAAAAGAAACAGAAAAAATAAAGAAAAAGACAGGGCATTCAACTAGACCTCCGGCTTCGACGAGCTAGGAGTTGAAGTTGGCTTGAATCCAAGATAAGCAAGGATCTTCTTTGTGTTGGGCTTCGCAGCCTTGATCAGCGATCGCCACTTCATGGTCTCCATCTCCTGTGTGTCGCCAACTTTGGTCCAGTCGATGTTCTGCTGGCTGTCTGCAACCAAGGCGACAGTGCTCTCAACGGCAATCTTCATATTTTCTTGGCGCAGTTTCAGTCCAAGATCTTCTAGCGGATTAAAGTCCTTGGCAAGACCAAGGAAAGTCGCGGGTTCCTTTTTCTTCGTGAAGAAATAAGGGTAGAGCCGTAACAATCCTCCCTGGGCCTGCTCAATACCTTCACGGTTTCTGTTCCGTGAAACTCAAGGACAGAGAGTGCGTCGAGGAGGGGATCGTTGTCAGGATCTTCAAGTTCAAATTCTTGGTTTGTTTTCCCTGTCGAGGAAAAAATATGTTGGTCAACAAACAAGCAAATAAAAGCAAGTCCGAGGAATGTAAAATATATCGGGTACTTACTAACAAAGCGCCGATTTTGCGAGTCCAAGTGCTTGAGGATCGCCTCTTCACGAGCAGCTTGTGCGGTTTTATGCTCGTTCAAGGCAGTTTCGGCGTCATGAAGTCTCTTCTGAAGATCTTCGACACCAGCAGCTTCTGCCTTGGCCTTGTCAGCTTCTGCCTTAGCTTGGCTAGCATCAGATTCGGCCTTCCTACGAGCCGCTTCACTTTGCTCTAATTTCTGAGCAAGCGTGTCGGCAAGTTTGTTGGCCTCCGCAAGTTTTTCTGCCAAAATAGTTAAAAATAAGTCAAAAACACGATGACAAAGGAGCAAGAAGGCATGGGCAAATGAAAGCAGAGAGTCAGTACCTTCGGCCTTGCTAGCGTACCCGCGGTACCCAACGAATTGGGCACCGAAGCGGATGAACTCTTTAATCACAGGCTGTCAAAGAAAGATAGAGAAAGAAAGCATCGGTATGGAAAAAAATGCAATAGCACAAAGAAGCAAACAGAAAAAACATCGACAGTATCAGAAAGAATTAAAGGACTTACGTCATCCAAAAGTGGAGTCGAGGAGCTACCCAATTGTAGGGTAGGCTCTGTGATTGTTTCAACCCCCGCCCTTTTTGGTGAAGGGACAAGGGGGCTTGCAGGAGGAGTAGGAGCGTTGGTGTTTTGTTGAGGAGGCGAAGATTCCTCTCCCTCAACTTGCACCTCAGAAACAACTAAAGTATGCGACGTACTCGTTCGAGCAGTCGCATCAGTAGCTGGCATTTCTTCCTCGTCACCACTACAATTAAATGTCAGCAGTATAAGGAGCAAGATAGATAAAAATCCTCAAGCAGCAAAACAGTAAGAAACAAAAAGGTGACTTACGAGCTGACGAGGGCTTCAAGGTATGGATCGAAAGCTGCCTTCCGACGTGAAGGAGCAGCTTCTTCGGCTTTGGAGGTGCCGGAATCTTCGACATCAGTTCTTTTCCTTTTGTTCCTTGGAGAAACAGCAGGAGGAGGAGGAGGCTGTGCCAACGTAGTGGCTTCAGAGGCAGCCTCCTTTTCAGAGGATCCCGCAGATTTTCGAGAACCTGCGGGTTCATTCTCAAAAGAAGGAGCATCTTGGTTGTCATCACTGACAACAGCTCGTTCTTCGACTTCTCCACCTTCAGGAAGGGGAGGAAGCGAGACAAGATCTGGATGGTTCTATACAAAAACAAAGGAAAGCGTCAACAAAAGAATTATGTAAAGGACGGCAAACAAAAAATGAGCCAGTCGATAAAGGTTACCTTGGGAAGCGCATTGGTGGCGCTATATGGTTTTACGCGGCAAGAAGAAGGGACAGGATCTTTCGAGGTTAGGGAGGAGATTTTCCGGACAAGTTTTTCTAAGTCCTTGACCGACAAATCCACCGACAACCGATCCACATCATTGTCGCCAGCATACCTCCAGAGGGGATTTTTGCGAGCCTGTAGAGGCTGCACTCTGATTCTAAGGAAGTACGCCGTGATCTAGATACCCGACATCTCTTTGCCGCGGGTATTTTGCAGCTCGTGGATGCGAGTCATCAATGCTTCCATCGTCATTTTTTCTTCCTCGGTAGCCTCTGCATCCCAGGAGCGGCGGCGATAGATTTTCTCGGCACTATCGAAAGGAGGGATGTTGTCTTCAGCATATCCATGATTTTCCTCATGGATGTACAGCCACTTCTTGCGCCACCCTTGAACTGAGTCAGGGAATTTGACATCGAAGTAATCGACATCAGCCCGAACGCAGATAACAACGCCGCCTATGTTATAGGCGACATTGGGAGAGCCGTTGCGGCGACAATAGAAAATGCGCTTCCACAACGCCCAGTTAGGCTGGACGCCGAGGAAGGATTCACAGAGGGTGATGAAGATGGAAATGTGAAGGATAGAATTGGGTGTGAGGTGATGAAGTTGCAGTCCATAAACGAAAAGCAAACCCCGAAGAAAAGGGTGAATGGGGGCAGAAAGGCCGCGGATGAGGTGATCGACGAAACTAACCCGATACTCCATTGGAGGGGTTGGGTAGCTCTCTTCGCTGGGGAAGCACAACGCCTTGGGCTTCTTGCTGATCCCCAGCTTCTTCAGAAGGTTGATGTCCTGGGTAGAGATTTTGGATCTCTCCCACTCAACGCTTCCCAGATCCACGGAAGCCATCGTTGATTCTGGCGTGCTGTGTCTGGTCAGTCGGGGCGGTGGCATTAACAATGGTGCAGGAGAATAGCTTGAGAGAGGTTGAGCTCAGGGAACTGTGGGGCGTAAGAGGAGTTTTTGCAGAGGAGAGCAGAGGAGCGGCGCGAGCGGAAGTGCTGGAGGAAGAAGAAGGGGATCTTAAATAGAGGTGCGGCGAAGCGGCGTACCGTTGGATGAAAAAGTGTGCGACAGATGATGTACACGTGGAGCAGGAGTAAAAAGTAATTTTACCCTGGAGGAGTTACAGTGCGTGCGCCGGGAAAAGTGGAGGACGTGTGTCCCCCACTCGCACGACGTGTCAATATGATGCGAAATTTGGGCCCGCAAGGCAGCGAGAGAGAACTTCTCGCGATTTCAGGAACTGCAGTTGATGCGGGGTGGCCTTCGGTCACCTCCACACCAAGACCAACAAGTCCCCCAAGTGGACCGATGACACGAGCCCGAGTCAAAGCTCTACATGATGAGGTGAACTCGCTCCTCACCACCCTTGATCTTGGTACCCCTTTGGATGGATTGCTACCTCATGCCGACGTGCTATGTGTCATTAGGTACAAGGCGCATCAAGACCCCGGAGAGGAGGAGACGCCAAGGTCAAGAGAGGAAGGGAAGCCACTGGACATGGAGATGATCTTGAAGCCGAAGCCGACGTCGCTCGAAGCGCTCCAAGGAAGAGATGGAGGTTGGCCGGTCACAGGCCCGGTCAGACCGGACCAGCAACCGGACGCCCCGGTCATAGGCCCGGTCAACCGGGCGCAAACCGGACCAACCCCCTCGTACCGGACGACGACCGGACCCAGGACCGGATTCCTCGCAGAAGTCCGGTTTGCGCCCGGTCAACCGGATCCATGACCGGACGGCCCGGTCACTGGCCCGGTCAGACCGGACCCAAACCGGATCTGACGGAAACGCCCCACCAAACCGCCTTAACTTATCCCTTTGCGTACCTGTTCGCCCTTGCTGGCCATGTGTGCCTATATAAGTAGCTGGGACCCCTCATTAGCTCTTTAGACTTGTTTTGAACTCAAACCTACCTTTGAGCTTAGTCTCCCTTGGGTATCATCCCTCTGCAATCAAGGCACCTTGGTTGTTGACTTTGATCTTGTTGAGTGAGATTCTAGTACTAGTTACTCTCTCTCCATCACCAAGCTCTTCCTCTCCAACCCCAATCTCTCTCCGGGAATTCTGCCACGTGCCTCTTCCTCGGAGATTCTATTGGCGTGGTCCATCGAGCCACGGAGGTAAGCATCGGGTGTATCGGGTTGGTGTGCGTGCGTGAGTCTCGGAGTTCCTCGTGTTCGTCGTGTTCTTCGTGTTCCTCGCGTTCTCCCATCTCTCCCCTTGGTTTCGAAGTCAATCCGCGAGATCGGGCCACACACGGGGTCTTAGACCTCATCAGCAGTCGTGGCTATCGTCAGCAATGACGTCACTTTAGAAAGAGGAAAATTCGGCTTACCAGCTTCATAAAAAAGGCGACAACAAAAGATTTTGGAGAGCCTTTGATCAAATACAAGTTTTTGATCAAATGCTCGGGGGCTACTTTGGAAAAATGAAAAAATTCGAGAAAGACAAAATAGAATGGCGTGAGCCTATGATCAAATACAAGTATTTGCTCATAGCCTCGGGGGCTACTCCCATCGGGAGCGCTGTTCGCGCACCCGAGAGATTTGAAAATTTCGGGAGAGAAAGAAAATATAGCGGCATAAGGCGTGGAGCCTACACCCAAGCACAAGTCCTTGGCTGTAGCCTCGGGGGCTAGTCCCATCGGGAACGCTGTTCGCGTGCCCGATGAAATCATAAAAAAAAGAGAAAGATAGAAGAATAAGAAAGTATATTTCGAGTTATAAATAACTCTACATATACTCCCATCGGGAGAGCAATATAAAGTCATCCGTTGACTCAATAAAATGTGCCATTCCAACAGCCGAATAAGCACTCGACAATATATTCTCAGAACGCCAAAGTTGCGAACAATTTCTGAGTGCCGCAAAATTTGCGAAGGTAAGACCCCAGATCCGTTCTGTGTGGTGTGGCGCCGTCTCTGACGTCGGTTTGCTACTTTTATCCATATCAACAGATACGAAGAAAAATCATAACGGACGTGTTAGGTACCCGATAAATATGACTGGGACTCGATAGAATGGTAAGACCTTAAGCGGCACCTGTCGATGTTTACACCAGTATCCCGAGATCATGTCCGGGGACGTGGTCTTGAAGTAGGTTTTTGCGGATTGCCACTAGAGCAGTTAACTAGTACCTGATCCGTCAGATGAACTAGCCCCAATTACCATTATCCCTGTGCAATATAGAAATTCATATGAAGAAATACATAGAAGTTTTAAGTTGTCGAGTAAAAATAAGCAGTGGAGATTTTCCCTGACTCTACGATTCAAGCAAAATCTCGGGGGCTACTGACATAGGCATCCCCAATGGGCCTGCCGAAGATAGTACCCAGGGTTTACTGAAGGCCCACGACCCGAAGAATAAGAAGAATCGGAAGCCCAAGTTGATATCAAGGAAAGTTAGAGTTGTATTAGGAGAGGATGTTTGTAATCTTGCGGGATGAGTTAGAAACCCTCCTGGACTCTGTAACTTGTACAATACGAATCCCTCGACTCCACCTCCTATATAAGGGGGAGTCGAGGGACAAAGGAAGCATCGAATCATTGTCTCACGAACCCTAGCTTTCATAATCGTCGAGTACTTTTCGGCTGAAACCTTCGAGATCTACTTGCCCTCTACTTCCAACTAAACCCTAGTCTACAACTCGTAGGCATTGACAAGTTAATCCCTTGTCACCCTCTACTCTTTACGAAAACCCTAGTCTACAATCTGTAGGCATTGATAAGTCGATACCTTGTCAATTGGCGCCGACCGTGGGGACTAGAGGCGCCAAGGAGCTGATCTCGATGGCACGTTCAACATCATCAACATCTTCGGTGGCAAGCAACGCGATGGATAGAGGTAAACAGATCGAAACTGGTCTAGTCGATTTTGTTCCTCACCCGCCCTCTCGTTTGGATGCATATGCACATCTGGAGGAGCCCATGGAGATGGCGTTCGAAAGTTCTACTTCCGCATTGGGAAAGCTGGATCGCATCATCTCGAGGTTCCGGTTTCGTCGAGAACGTCGGTGGTGGATTCCGATCTTTCAGATTCATCGTCATCGTTTGAGTCAGGTGCCGAGCAGATCTCACCGCCATGCTTCGGCAAGCCTGCGACAAGCGAACAACTCGTCAAACTCTTTGGCAACATATCCTTTGAGTCGTCTGCGGACTCCAGTATAAGCAGCGACTCGGACAACATCGACAACTTCAACTTCATCGATAAATCTACTTCTGTTCGGGAGGTCTTCGCCGATCTATACGACGGTGTCACCAACCTTGACAAAAGTCGAAATCTGAAAAATCACCAAGTCTGTGTAATTGGAGAAACAAGCCGAGCGCAGCAAGAAACGTCAGAGGCTTTCGATGATGTGGGTAATCCATGCATCGATCCCGCTGATCTCACGCGAGGTTTAGGCACCAAGTATGCGGGACCTGCAGCACGTCAGATGGTGCAGCTCCGCAAGCAGCTTGGGACAGAGCTGCTAAAGCTATTGATGCAGACTAAGTCCAAGGATGTGCCCGATCTTCACGGATTTGGATGGGATTCGTGGGGGAAGTGGATGAACACGAAGAACGTGGGTGGATGGCGGGGTGGATCGAAGATACAAACGCAACACACACACAACCGGTTGTTCTTCGTTGGCCCGATACACCAACCCAATGGAATTGCAAGAAAAAGACCCACAAGGAGTAGAATCCCTCACAAAAGATTGGCAATAGCAATTGATAGAGTTCCAAAGAGGAAAAGAGTGCAAATAGATAGAATTGCAAAAGCAAAAGATCCAAAACACTAGAATTCCTAGAATGGAAGAGATCAACCGCCTAGAAGAGTAGATAACTTTGTAGATTCGTAGATCTAGAAGGGTTTCCCGCGGGAAGGAGCATAGCTCATGTTTTCTCTTACATCCAGTCTAATCTCAGATCTGAGCCAACAAGGCTATTTATAGGTGGGGCGAAGGGATAAGTTACACGCTGAAAAGTGTTGTCGTGCTGAAGTTCGATGGGGCGGAAGTTCCGGTCATCCTGGGCGGAAGTTCCGGTCATCCTGGGCGGAAGTTCCGGTCATCCTGGGCGGAAGTTCCGGTCATGGGCGGAAGTTTCGGTCTTGTGGGCCGGAAGTTCCGGTCGGGGCGGAAGTTCCGGCCAACTTCCGGCCTTGTTCCAGAATTTGCCCACTTCCTCGCAGTAACATCCAGGGGCGTTTTGGCGCAATTCTGGAAGTAGGGCGGAACTTGGGCGGAAGTTCCGGTGGGCGGAAGTTCCGGTCCCTCGGGGCGGAAGTTCCGGCTTCGTCCATTTCTCTGGGCGCTGGAAGGCATCTGCCGGAAGTTCCGGTCCTGGGGGGCGGAAGTTCCGGCCTGGGCGCTGTAGCTCCATCTTCATCATTTCCAGCTCTCTCTCCATTGGCTTGGTCTCCATGGCTCGCGTCTTGGTCGATGTAACTGATTGAACATAGGGTATTTGCATGAAGTAGCAAGCCATCCAAAGGGGTATCAAAAGCATACGTGGAAAGGAGCAAATTCACCTCTTGGTGTAGGGCTTAGGCTCGAGCTCGTGTCATTGGACCACGAGGAGGGCTTGTCGGTCTTGAGGCGACGGTGTCCGAAGGCCACCCCGTATCATCTCCCGCCCCTTGGGAAAGAGTCGTCCTCGACTCGATGTTCTCCTCATCGCCATGATAGGGTGAGAGGTCGGACACATTGAATGTGTTGCTCACCAAGTACTTGGATGTTGGTATGTCGATGACGTAAGCGTAGTCGTTTATGCGCTTGAGGACCTTGAAGGGACCATCGCCTCGGGGCTTGAGCTTGGAGTTTCTTTCTTGAGGGAAACGGTCCTTGCGAAGATGTATCCACACTAGGTCTCCTTCATTGAAGATCCGTGCCTTTTTCATCATGTTGAGGCGTGTTGCTTGTCGAAGAACTTGTTGCTCGATTGTTGCCCTTGTATCTTCATGTAGCCTCTTCATGTATTGTGCTCGCTTGTCGATGTTCATGTTTACTTGCTCATGTAGCGGGAGAGGAAGGAGGTCAATCGCCGTAGGTGGTTCAAACCCATAGACAACCATGAATGGGCTTCTCATTGTTGTAGAGTGCTTTGCGCGGTTGTAGGCAAACTCCGCATGCGGGATGCAATCTTCCCATGACTTCAAATTCTTCTTGACAAGGACGCGTGATACGGGGTGGCCTTCGGACACCACCGCCTCAAGACCGACAAGCCCTCCTCGTGGTCCAATGACACGAGCTCGAGCCCAAGCCCTACACCAAGAGGTGAATTCGCTCCTCTCCACGTACGCCTTTGACACCCCTTTGGATGGATTGCTACTTCATGCCAATACCCTATGTTCAATCAGGTACATCGACCAAGAAGCGAGCCATGGAGACCAAGCCAATGAAGAGAGAGCTGGAAATGATGAAGATGGAGCTACAGCCCCAGGCCGGAACTTCCGCCCCCAGGACCGGAACTTCCGGCCAGATGCCCTCAAGATGCCTTCAAGGAGAAAGGATCCAGTCGGAACTTCCGCCCCAGAGGACCGGAACTTCCGCCCGCCGGAACTTCCGCCCAAGTTCCGCCCAACTTCCGAAAGTCCGCGAAAACCATACTGGATGCTACTGCGGGACATTGGCGCAATTCCGGAACAAGGCCGAAACTTGGCCGGAACTTCCGCCCCGACCGGAACTTCCGCCCCTCGAGACCGGAACTTCCGCCCCTGACCGGAACTTCCGCCCAAGATGACCGGAACTTCCGCCCCATCGAACTTCAGCAAGACAACACTTTTCAGCGTGTAACTTAACCCTTCGCCCCCACCTATAAATAGCCCTGTGGGCTCAGATCTGAGATTAGACTTGATGTGAAATTAAACCTGAGCTTAGCTCACCCTTGTGGGAACCCTACCTAGATCTATGATCTTGTACCCACCCGGGCTCCTTATCGACTTGTCAAGATCTCTTTGGTGACTTCTACCATTTGTTTGATCTTTTGCTTGCACTTCTACCTATTTGGTCTTTTGCTTGCACTTCTATCAACCTTCCGGTCTTTTCACCCTTCTAGATCTTGCGAGCTTCGATTTGTCGATCTCTTTGCGGGACTTCTACCGGAAGGTCTTTTCTCGCAACCTCTATCGAGTTGGTGTATCGGGCCAACGAGGGAAAACCGGTTTGTGTGTGTGTGTGTGTGTTGTATCCCCACGATTCCCCCTCGCGTTCTTCGTGTTCATCGCGTTCATCCACCTACCCCCACGAGTTCCACCCGAATCCGTGAAGATCGGGCACATCCTTGGGCTTAGCCCTTATCATATGGTATCAAGAGCTCTTTGGTTGCCACGGATTTGACCCCCACCACCCCCAATTCCACCAATTTCGCCCAAAAAAATTTCCAAATTTTTTTCCCAAAAAATAGCCCCAAATTGGCCTTGGATCGATCTCTTGATTTGTTGAGTTATTTGTGGTTTTGCTCCAATAGAAACTTGTCTTTGGTGTTGATCTGGAATTCCCCCACCTTCCCACAGCTTCTAGTGCCAAATTTTCCTCGAATTCGAAGGATTTCGGCCCAGATTTCCGCCCAAATCGACGAACAGCCCGCAGATCTGATTGCGACCGGAAGTTCCGCCCGGGGACCGGAAGTTCCGCCCCTCAGGACCGGAAGTTCCGCCTGGCAGAAATTTTGACAGCAACCTTCGTTTTTCGTTTTGGTACTAACCCCCTTGTGTTTGGACTTCGGTTTGAGTGCCATTTCAGCTACCACAAAGCTTCCGCAACATCGACAACGACGACGGCACCCCGAGGATCCAAGCGGTTCATTTGACACCTCCACCATAGCAAGTTCAAGATCGTCGGCCACCATCATCAAGTGGTATAACTTGCTCCTAACTTGTAACCCTAGCCTCTTTTGCGTACATTTCCTATCGAGAGTGGCTTTCTAGTGTTGCGAAGCATTGCGCAAGCGTCCCGACCGTGAGGGTGTGCGTGTGTTGAGCAAAGCTTCGAAGCAAGCTCGTGTGAAAAGATAAGCAAAAGAAGTGTGACATACTTACATAGATAGTAGTATCTTTGCATAGTGAGAAAAAGAAAGAAAAATACAAAAAGAGAAAGAAAAAGTGTGTGAGTGACACCTATACACAAAAGAGTCCAAAGCTTATAAGCAAAAGAGAGAAAAGAGAAGAGAGGCGTCTTGCGCAAATCTTGTTGCTTCTCAATTTTGCAACCAAGCCACGGTCTCTCTTGCGTTAGCGTGACACCGAGCTAGTAGTCTTCGTTAGGACCATTTTTGTTCTTGCTCATTTTCCAAGTCGCGCTAACCCCATTTTGTCCCACGCGTGTGTTCCTCCTTGTGTATGCCTTTTGTGATCACCACCTTTGACTTGTGACTTTTGGATCTTACCCACTTTTGACAATAGACTTTTCGTTTGGTTCTTCCATTTGGCTTGCCACATCCATACCTAACACCATATAGAGTTTTTGTTTTTGTGTGTGTGCATACATATCGGTTGCCCTCCGTCTTGAAACACCTTTTCGATTTTGGTTTGCAAGTTTTGACCCTTTTGGTAGTCTTTCCTAACCACCCACCACATAGTTCTTGTTTTAGTTGTAACCATGTCTAGTGGAGAAGGGAACCAACTACCGATGACGCGGCACCAACATTGGATAGCTACTCAAGCCGTCCACGCCAAGCTCAATCAATTTGAAGCCATGCTCAAGGATACCAATGTCCGCTATGAAGAAAGAGCTCAAGTGCAAAGGAATGACCTCAACAATCAAGTTCAAGACCTCAATGAGAAGATTGAAACTCAAGGCAATGAGTTGAAGGCAACACTTGCCATACAAGGTCAAGAGACAAGGGAAATGAAGACGGCGTTGGACAATATCCTTCATACACTCAACCGTCAAGAAGAGAGAAGACATCACTCAAGGTCTTCACGCTCTCATAGTTCAAGGTCAAGAGCTCCTACACCGTCTCACCATGATTCCAATGAAGACCCACGCCACCATAATGTGGATGTTCAAGTGCTTCACCAACAAGCTCAAGAAGCGGAGCAAGCTCGACTTCGACTTGTCCAAGAACGTCAACGCCTTGAAGAAGAGCGCCTTCACCAAGAGAACCTCAATGCTCAATTCCAACAAGAGCAAGAACGCCTTCGACATGATCAAGAGCTAGTTCGAGCAAGGGAACAAGAGCGTCTCCGCAATGAACAACAAGCACTTGAAGAACAAGAGCGGCAACGACAAGCACAAGAAGCTCAAGCTAGAAGACAACGCCTTCATGAAGAGGAACAAAGGCAAGCGCGCCAAGAGCGCCAAATCATCAATGTTGTTCATCCTCAACGCCCTCAAGGTCAAGACAATCGCCGCCATCATGATGATCGCCCTCATGCTAGAAGACCTCCTCCAAGGGCAAGAAATGAAGAATCAAGTCATCACCAAGCATCAAGTGAGGAAAGTGTGATGCCTCGACGCCCCCACAACAACGATGATCAAGATGAAGCTCATGGAAGACCACCTCCTCGTCAACAACATAGCAACAACAATGGAGATGCTCAAGGTCCACAACATCCACCTCAACAACGTCAAGATATTGGTGAAGAAAGACCACCTCCTAGGCGCAATGACCGCAATGAAGAGGAAATCTTTGGGAAGCTCAAGTTCACCATGCCCAAATTCCACGGAGAAGAAGACCCCGATGCATACCTATCTTGGGTTCTCAAGGTTGACAAGATTTTCCGCATACACAACTTCTCCGAAGCAAAGAAAGTGGCCATGGCATCACTAGAGTTTGAAGGGTATGCAAATGTTTGGTGGGAAGAAGTGAACAAGAAGCGTGACAAGGAAGATCTAGACCCCATTGCTACATGGGAAGAGATGCAAGAAGTCATGCACAAACGCTTTGTGCCCAACCACCATAAACGCGACCTCTTCAACAAGCTTACTCAACTCAAGCAAAGCTTCAAGTCCGTTGAGGAATACTACAAGGAGATGCACATGACAATGATGAGTGCCAATGTGGATGAGCGAGAAGAGCAAACAATGGCAAGATTCTTGAATGGATTGAACATTCCCGTCAAGAGGATAGTGGAGTTCTTTCCTTACACCAACATGGTTGAATTGCTTCATCAAGCTACAAGAGCCGAGCGCCAAGTGCGAGAAGACATAGCAAGTGCAAAAACAAAGTCCTTCTTCACCGCAAGAAATGCAACAAATACCTCCTCAAGCATCAAGAACACAAGTGCTATTGCTCCCAAGGATCCTCCTAAGCAAATGAAGA
The DNA here is from genome assembly GCF_019359855.2 of Lolium perenne. NCBI lineage: Eukaryota > Viridiplantae > Streptophyta > Magnoliopsida > Poales > Poaceae > Lolium > Lolium perenne. The sequence goes on from NC_067245.2 coordinate 135,712,803, forward strand.
GTGCCTTCAAGAAAACAAGCTTCAAGCCGGATCAATCAACTATGTCCTCCAAAGCTTCCACGGGATCTAGTAACATCACTTGCTTCAAGTGTGGAGCTCAAGGACATAAATCCTTTGAATGCAAGAACACAAGAGTTATGATAACTCGAGATGATGGAGATGTGGAGTACTTGAGTGAAGGTGAATATGAAGCCTTGGTACAAGCCGCAACCAATCATGAAGATGATGACTTGGAAGACCAAGAGCAAGTCTTATGTGTGCATGATGCAAGCCCATCCCTTGTGGTGACCAAAGTGTTGACAACCAATGCACTTCCCAATGAAGATCAAAGATGCAACATCTTCCAAACAAGAGCCGGAATCAATGGCAAGTCAATAAAGGTTATCATCGATGGAGGGAGTTGCTACAATCTTGCAAGCACCGAACTATGCTCCAAGCTCAACCTCACACTCCGGAAACACCCCCATCCTTACCATGTGCAATGGCTAAGTGACAATGGAAATGTCAAGATACAACACACCGTCTCCGTATCCTTCAAGATTGGCGCCTATGAAGACACCGTTGATTGTGATGTAGTGCCCATGATGGTGTGCCACATGCTACTTGGTCGCCCTTGGCAATATGACAAAAGAGCAAGCCATGATGGCTACACAAATGCCTATAGCTTCAAGGTCGGCGACAAGACGTACATCCTACGCCCAATGACTCCTAGCCAAGTGATTGCGGACAATGCAAAGGCTTTAGCGAGGGCTAAGGAAGCTACCATCACTAGTGAGATGAGTGGTGAGAGAGTGACTGATGTAGCCCCGCTCACCGACGACGCTACACCAAGACCAACAAGTCCCCCAAGTGGACCGATGACACGGGCTCGAGTCAAAGCGCTACATGATAAGGTGAACTCACTCCTCACTACCCTTGATCTCGATACCCCATTGGATGGGCTGCTACCTCAGGCCGATATGCTTTGTGTTATCAGATATGAACCTCGAGAGAAGGACATCACAGCAGACCCGAAGATGGACAAGGAAGAAGGAGAAGAAGAGTCCCACCAAGGACGCCCTCGTGGCCGCTTCTTGCCGGCCTCGGAGCACCGCAGAGATCGCCGGCCTGCTCACTCCCGATCGCCGGCTTCAAGCTCCCGGCACTGCCGGCCTGCTCACTCCCCGGCACTACCGGCCTCCAGGACCCCGGCACTGCCGGGCCCTCCAGCCGAAGACTCGACGAGAGCCAAGACCGGCACCGCCGGCCGAACCAGCGGCATCGCTGCCCCACCGCATCGCCGGCCCCATCCTCACCGGCACTGCCGGCCCCACCCCTGTTGACTTCATCTCAACCGTCGATTTCGCATCCGTGGACCAGGATAATTTATGTAATTCTGACTTTACCCCTGTACGAATCTGGGTCTATAAATACCTCACCCCTTCCTCCAGATTAGGGTTAGAGATGAACTAAGAAGAAACTTGAGCTTTGCTCTTACCCATGTGGGAAACCCTAGATCTATGATCTTATATCCACCCGGGCTCCTTATCGACGCGTGATGATCTCTTTGGTGACTTCTACCGTTTGTTGATCTTTTGCTTGCACTTCTACCTTTTGGTCTTTTGCTTGCACTTCTATCAATCTTCCGGTCTTTTCACCCTTCTAGATCTCGCGTGTTTCGATTTGTCGATCTCTTTGCGGGACTTCTACCGGAAGGTCTTTTCTCGCAACCTCTATCGAGTAGGTGTATCGGGCCTACGAGGAAAAACCGGTTTGTGTGTGTGTGTTGTATCCCCACGAATTCTCCTCCGTGTTCGTCGTGTTCATCGTGTTCATCCACCTCCCCCACGAAGATCGGGCACATCCCCGGGCTTAGCCCTTATCATATGGTATCAGCAGCTCTTTGGTTGCCACGGATTTGACACCCACATCACCAATTTCGCCCAAAAATTTTCCAAAATTTTTTCCCAAAAAATAGCCCCAAATTGGCCTTGGATCGATCTCTCGATTTTTTGAGTTATTTGTGGTTTTGTTCCAATAGAAACTTGTCTTTGGTGTTGATCTACTATTCCCCCAACTTTTCCCACCAGTTTGTGCCAATTTTCCCACGAAATCGAAGATTTTCGGGTCAGTTTTCCGCCAAATCGACGAACAGCAGCTGAGGCCGGCACTGCCGCCCCAAAATCGCCGGCACTGCCGGTGAGGCCGGCACTGCCGCCGCCCAAACGCCGGCACTGCCGCTGGCCCCGAAATTTTTCACACTTTCTTCGTTTTCGTTTTGGCACTTCCCATTTGTGTTTGGTCTTCGGTTTTGAGTGCCATTTCAGCTACCACAAGCTTCCGCAACATCGACAACGACGACGGCACCCCGAGGATTCAAGCGGTTCATTTGACACTTTCACCACCATAGCAAGTTCAAGATCGTCGGCCACCATCATCAAGTGGTATAACTTGCTCCTAACTTGTAGCCCTAGCCTCTTTTGCGTATCTTTCCTATCGAGAGTGGCTTTCTAGTGTTGCGAAGCATTGCGCAAGCGTCCCGACCGTGAGGGTGTGCGTGTGTTGAGCAAAGCTTCGAAGCAAGCTCGTGTGAAAAGATAAGCAAAAGAAGTGTGACATACTAACATAGATAGTCGTATCCTTACATAGTGAGAAAAAGAAAAAAAATACAAAAAGAGAAAAAGAAAAAGTGTGTGAGTGACACCTATACACAAAAGAGTCCAAAGCTTTTAAGCAAAAGAGAGAAAAAAGAAGAGAGGCGTCTTGCGCAAATCTTGTTGCTTCTCAATTTTGCAACCAAGCCACGGTCTCTCTTGCGTTGGCGTGACACCGAGCTAGTAGTCTTCGTTAGGACCATTTTGTTCTTGCTCATTTTCCAAGTCGCGCTAACCCCATTTTGTCCCACGCGTGTGTTCCTCCTTGTGTATGCCTTTTGGTGATCACCGCCTTTGACTTGTGACTTTTGGATCTTACCCACTTTTGACAATAGACTTTTCGTTTGGTTCTTCCATTTGGCTTTCCACATCCATACCTAACACCATATAGAGTTTTGTTTTTGTGTGTGTAACCGGTTGTTCCTCACCTTGATACACCTTTTCGATTTTGGTTTGCAAGTTTTGACATTCTTGGTAGTCTTTCCTAACCACCCACCACATAGTTCTTGTTTTAGTTGTAACCATGTCTAGTGGAGAAGGGAACCAACTACCGATGACGCGGCACCAACATTGGATCTCAAGCCGTCCACGCCAAGCTAAATCAATTTGAAGCCATGCTCAAGGATACCAATGTCCGCTATGAAGAAAGAGCTCAAGTGCAAAGGAATGACCTCAACAATCAAGTGCAAGACCTCAATGAGAAGATTGAAACTCAAGGCAATGAGTTGAAGGCCACACTTGCCATACAAGGTCAAGAGACAAGGGAAATGAAGACGGCGTTGGACAATATCCTCCACACACTCAACCGCCAAGAAGAGAGAAGACACCACTCAAGGTCTTCACGCTCTCATAGCTCAAGGTCAAGAGCTCCTACACCGTCTCGCCATGATTCTAATGAAGACCCACGCCACCATAATGTGGATGTCCAAGTGCTTCACCAACAAGCTCAAGAAGTGGAGCAAGCTCGACTTCGACTTGTCCAAGAGCGTCAACGCCTTGAAGAAGAGCGCCTTCACCAAGAGGACCTCAATGCTCAATTCCAACAAGAGCAAGAACGCCTTCGACATGATCAAGAGCTAGTTCGAGCAAGGGAACAAGAGCGTCTCCGCAATGATCAACAAGCACTTGAAGAACAAGAGCGGCAACGACAAGCACAAGAAGCTCAAGCTAGAAGACAACGCCTTCTTGAAGAGGAACAAAGGCAAGCGCACCAAGAGCGCCAAATCATCAATGTTGTTCATCCTCAACGCCCTCAAGGTCAAGATAATCGCCGCCATCATGATGATCGCCCTCATGCTAGAAGACCTCCTCCAAGGGCAAGAAATGAAGAATCAAGTCATCACCAAGCATCAAGTGAAGAAAGTGTGATGCCTCGACGACGCCACAACAATGATGATCAAGATGAAGGTCATGGAAGACCACCTCCTCGTCCACAACATAGCAACAACAATAGAGATGCTCATGGTCCACAACATCCACCTCAACAACGTCAAGACCTTGGTGAAGAAAGACCACCTCCTAGACGCAATGACCGCAATGAAGAGGAAATCTTTGGGAAGCTCAAGTTCACCATGCCCAAATTCCACGGAGAAGAAGACCCCGATGCATACCTCTCTTGGGTTCTCAAGGTTGACAAGATTTTCCGCATACACAACTTCTCCGAAGCAAAGAAAGTGGCCATGGCATCACTAGAGTTTGAAGGGTATGCAAATGTGTGGTGGGAAGAAGTGAACAAGAAGTGTGACAAGGAAGATCTAGACCCCATTGCTACATGGGAAGAGATGCAAGAAGTCATGCACAAGCGCTTTGTGCCCAACCACCACAAACGCGACCTCTTCAACAAGCTTACTCAACTCAAGCAAAGCTTCAAGTCCGTTGAGGAATACTACAAGGAGATACACATGACAATGATGAGTGCTAATGTTGATGAGCGAGAAGAGCAAACAATGGCAAGATTCTTGAATGGATTGAACATTCCCGTCAAGCGGATAGTGGAGTTCTTGCCTTACACCAACATGGTGGAATTGCTTCATCAAGCTACAAGAGCCGAGCGCCAAGTGCGAGAGGACATAGCAAGTGCAAAAACAAAGTCCTTCTTTGCCGCAAGAAATGCAACAAATACCTCCTCAAGCATCAAGAACACAAGTGCTATTGCTCCCAAGGATCCTCCTAAGCAAATGAAGAGTGCCTTCAAGACAACAAGCTTCAAGCCGGATCAATCAACTATGTCCTCCAAAGCTTCCACGGGATCTAGTAACATCACTTGCTTCAAGTGTGGGGCTCAAGGACATAAATCATTTGAATGCAAGAACACAAGAGTTATGATAACTCGAGATGATGGAGATGTGGAGTACTTGAGTGAAGGAGAATATGAAGCTTTGGTACAAGCCGCAACCAATCTTGAGGATGATGACTTGGAAGACCAAGAGCAAGTCCGATGTGTGCATGATGCAAGTCCATCCCTTGTGGTGACCAAAGTGTTGACAACCCATGCACTACCCAATGAAGATCAAAGGTGCAACATCTTCCAAACAAGAGCCAGAATCAATGGCAAGTCAATAAAGGTTATAATTGATGGAGGGAGTTGCCACAATCTTGCAAGCACCGAACTATGCTCCAAGCTCAACCTCACACTCCGGAAACACCCCCATCCTTACCATGTGCAATGGCTAAGTGACAATGGAAATGTCAAGATACAACACACCGTCTCCGTATCCTTCAAGATTGGCGCCTATGAAGACACCGTTGATTGTGATGTAGTGCCCATGACGGTGTGCCACATGCTAATTGGTCGCCCTTGGCAATATGACAAAAGGGCAAGCCATGATGGCTACACAAATGCCTATAGCTTCAAGGTCGGCGACAAGACATTCATCCTACACCCTATGACTCCTAGCCAAGTAATTGCGGACAATGCAAAGGCTTTAGCGAGGGCTAAGGAAGCTACCATCACTAGTGAGATGAGTAGTGAGAGAGTGACCCACCAAAAGGAAAGTGAGCGCCACAAGCCATATATGAGTGAGATGAAGAGTGTCCTCATAGCTACCAAGAGTGAGATGAGAGAATTGCACCACAACCCATCCACCATATTACACTACGTGCTCATTTGCAAGGGGCCATCTTCGGAGACTAACAACTTAACAACACTTCCTTCGTCTTTGTTGTCTCTTTTGAAGGAGTTCCAAGATGTCTTCCCCGACGAGCTTCCTCATGGACTACCACCGCTTCGAGGGATTGAGCACCGCATCGACCTCATACCCGGCGCTCCTCTACCAAACCGCGCCGCCTACCGCACCAACCCCGACGACACAAAGGAGATCCAACGTCAGATACAAGACCTCCTCGAAAAAGGGTATGTTCGTGAAAGCCTAAGCCCTTGTGCGGTTCCCGTGATTCTTGTGCCTAAACCGGATGAGACGCAACGGATGTGTATGGATTGTCGCCCCATCAATGCCATTACCGTCCGTTACCGCCATCCCATTCCGCGTTTAGATGACATGCTTGATGAACTTAGTGGTGCCACGATTTTCTCTAAAGTCGATTTGCGTAGTGGTTACCATCAAATCCGCATGGCCATTGGTGATGAATGGAAAACGGCATTCAAGACCAAACTCGGTCTCTATGAATGGCTCGTTATGCCTTTCGGTCTTTCCAATGCTCCATCTACTTTCATGCGCCTCATGAATCACATCTTGCGTCCTCTCATTGGCAAGAGCGTGGTTGTCTACTTCGATGATATTCTCATTTATAGCAAAAACCTCGAGGACCATGTGCAACATGTGAGAGAGGTCTTGTGCATCTTGCGTCATGAAAAGCTTTATGCTAACCTCCCCAAGTGCACCTTTGCTCAAAACAAATTGGTTTTCCTTGGCTTTGTGGTTTCCGCTAATGGGATTGAAGTTGATTCTTCCAAGGTGGAGGCCATCCATAATTGGCCTACTCCTACAAATGTTGGTCAAGTCCGAAGCTTCCATGGACTTGCCGGGTTTTACCGCCGCTTTGTGAAAGATTTTAGCACCATTGCTTGCCCTTTGAATGAGCTTACCAAGAAGAATGTTCCATTTGTTTGGGGCAAGGCCCAACAAAATGCTTTTGATGAGTTGAAGAAACGCCTTACCGAGGCACCACTCCTTGTTCTTCCAAACTTTTCCAAAACTTTTGAGATTGAGTGCGATGCAAGTGGACTCGGTATTGGTGGAGTGCTTATGCAAGACGGAAAACCCGTGGCATACTATAGCGAGAAGTTGGATGGCGCACGCCTCAACTATCCTATATATGACAAGGAACTTTATGCTTTGGTTCGTGTTCTTGAAGTTTGGCAACACTATCTTTGGCCAAAAGAGTTCATTATCCACTCCGACCATGAGTCCTTGAAATATTTGAAAAGTCAACACAAGTTGAACAAAAGACATGCAAAGTGGGTTGAGTTCATTGAGTCCTTTCCATATGTAATCAAATACAAGAAGGGCAAGGACAATGTTGTGGCGGATGCTCTTTCCCGCAAACTCACCCTCTTACTCGTTTGGATATTAGCGTTTTGGGTCTTGATGAAATCAAAGATTTATATGCTTCCGATACTTTCTTTGGCCCAATCTTTGCAAAGTGTTCTAGTGAGAAGGGCATCGATGATTTCTATTTGCACCAAGGATTCTTGTTCAAGGCCAACAAACTTTGTATTCCTATGTCTTCGCTTCGCCTTCTACTCTTACAAGAATCGCATGGTGGTGGTCTTATGGGACACTTTGGAAGAGACAAGACATCTGCCATGCTCTCCACCCACTATTATTGGCCAAGAATGAAGCGCGATGTGGAGCGCCTTTGCCGACGGTGTACAACATGTTTACAAGCTAAGTCAACTTCCAACCCCTATGGTCTTTATACACCATTGCCTATTCCTCATGCTCCTTGGTCCGACATTAGTATGGATTTTGTGTTAGGATTGCCTAGAACCAAATATGGTCATGATTCCATTTTCGTAGTGGTTGATCGATTCTCTAAAATGGCACATTTCATACCATGCTCCCGAACGGATGATGCTTCACACATTGCTTCCTTGTTTTTTAGGGAAATTGTGAGACTCCACGGTGTACCAAGAAGCATTGTGTCGGATCGAGACGTCAAGTTTATGAGTTATCTTTGGAAGTCGCTCATGGCAAAGTTTGGAGTGAAGCTCTTATTCTCATCATCCTCGCACCCGCAAACGGACGGCCAAACCGAAGTGGTGAATCGAAGCCTCTCCACCCTACTACGAGTCCTTGTCAAGAAGAATTTGAAGTCATGGGAAGATTGCATCCCGCATGCGGAGTTTGCCTACAACCGCGCCAAGCACACTACTACAATGAGAAGCCCGTTCATGGTTGTCTATGGCTTTGAGCCTCCTACGGCGATTGACTTCCTTCCTCTACCGCTACATGAGCAAGTGAACATGGACATCGACAAGAGAGCACAATCATGAAGAAGCTACATGAAGATACAAGGGCAACAATCGAGCAACAAGTTCTTCGTCAAGCAACACGCCTCAACATGAAGAAAAAGGCACGGATCTTCAAGGAAGGAGACCTAGTGTGGTTACATCATCGCAAGGACCGTTTCCCTCAAGAACGAAACTCCAAGCTCAAGCCCCGAGGCGATGGTCCCTTCAAGGTCCTCAAGCGAATCAACGACAACGCCTACGTCATCGACATACCAACATCCAAGTACTTGGTGAGCAACACATTCAATGTGTCCGACCTCTCGCCATACCATAAAGATGAAGAGACGTTAGAGTCGAGGACGACTCTTTCCCAAGTGGGGGGAGATGATGTAGCCCCGCTCACCGACGACGCTACACCAAGACCAACAAGTCCCCCAAGTGGACCGATGACACGGGCTCGAGTCAAAGCGCTACATGATAAGGTGAACTCACTCCTCACTACCCTTGATCTCGATACCCCATTGGATGGGCTGCTACCTCGTGCCGATATGCTTTGTGTTATCGAGATATGAACCTCGAGAGAAGGACATCACAAAGAGACCCGAAGATGGACAAGGAAGAAGGAGAAGAAGAGTCCCACCCGAAGGACGCCTCAGTGGCTTCCAAGATCGCCGGCCTGTGCACCGGCACCGCCGGCTTGCTCACCGGCATCGCTGCCTCAAGCTCTCCGGATCGCTGCTCGCTTCACCCCAGACTACCGGGCCTCCGGACCAGACCGCCGGGCCCTCCAGCCGAAGACTCGACGAGAGCCAAGACCGCATCGCCGGCCTCGAACCAGCGGCATGCGCCCCACCGGCATCGCCGGGCCCATCCTCACCGGCACTGCCGGCCCCACCCCTGTTGACTTCATCTCAACCGTCGATTTCGCATCCATGGACCAGGATAATTTATGTAATTCCGACTTTACCCCTGTACGAATCTGGGTCTATAAATACCTCACCCCTTCCTCCAGATTAGGGTTAGAGATGAACTAAGAAGAAACTTGAGCTTTGCTCTTACCCATGTGGGAAACCCTAGATCTATGATCTTATATCCACCCGGGCTCCTTATCGACGCGTGATGATCTCTTTGGTGACTTCTACCGTTTGTTGATCTTTTGCTTGCACTTCTACCTTTTGGTCTTTTGCTTGCACTTCTATCAATCTTCCGGTCTTTTCACCCTTCTAGATCTCGCGTGTTTCGATTTGTCGATCTCTTTGCGGGAGTTCTACCGGAAGGTCTTTTCTCGCAACCTCTATCGAGTAGGTGTATCGGGCCTACGAGGAAAAACCGGTTTGTGTGTGTGTGTGTTGTATCCCCACGAATTCTCCTCCGTGTTCGTCGTGTTCATCGTGTTCATCCACCTCCCCCACGAAATCCACCCAAATCCGTGAGGATCGGGCACATCCCCGGGCTTAGCCCTTATCAGTGACCCACCAAAAGGAAAGTGAGCGCCACAAGCCATATATGAGTGAGATGAAGAGTGTCCTCATAGCTACAAAGAGTGAGATGAGAGAAGTGCACCACAACCCATCCACCAAATTGCACTATGTGCTCATTTGCAAGGGGCCATCTTCGGAGACTAACAACTTAACAACACTCCCTTCGTCTTTGTTGTCTCTTTTGAAGGAGTTCCAAGATGTCTTCCCCGACGAGCTTCCTCATGGACTACCACCGCTTCGAGGGATTGAGCACCGCATCGACCTCATACCCGGCGCTCCTCTACCAAACCGCGCCGCCTACCGCACCAACCCCGAAGACACAAAGGAGATTCAATGCCAAATACAAGACCTCCTCGAAAAAGGGTATGTTCGTGAAAGCTTAAGCCCTTGTGCGGTTCCCGTGATTCTTGTTCCTAAACCGGATGAGACGCAACGAATGTGTATGGATTGTCGCCCGTTCGATACCGCCATCCCATTCCGCGTTTAGATGACATGCTTGATGAATTGAGTGGTGCCACGATTTTCTCTAAGATTGATTTGCGTAGTGGCTACCACCAAATCCGCATGGCAATAGGTGATGAATGGAAGACGGCATTCAAGACCAAACTTGGTCTCTATGAATGGCTTGTCATGCCATTTGGTCTTTCAAATGCTCCATCTACTTTCATGCGACTCATGAATCACATCTTGCGACCTCTCATTGGCAAGAGTGTGGTTGTCTATTTCGATGATATTCTCATTTATAGCAAAAATCTCGAGGACCATGTGCAACATGTGAGAGAAGTCTTGTGCATCTTGCGTCATGAGAAGCTTTATGCAAACCTTCCCAAGTGCACCTTTGCTCAAAACAAGTTGGTTTTTCTTGGCTTTGTGGTTTCCGCCAATGGCATTGAAGTTGATTCTTCCAAGGTTGAGGCCATCCACAATTGGCCCACTCCTACCAATGTTGGTCAAGTTCGAAGTTTTCATGGACTTGCCGGTTTCTACCGCCGCTTTGTGAAAGATTTTAGCACCATTGCTTGCCCTTTGAATGAGCTTACGAAAAAGAATGTTCCATTTGTGTGGGGCAAGGCACAACAAAAAGCTTTTGATGAGTTGAAAAAGAGACTTACCGAGGCACCACTTCTTGTTCTTCCAAACTTTTCTAAAACTTTTGAGATTGAGTGCGATGCGAGTGGACTCGGTATTGGTGGAGTGCTTATGCAAGATGGAAAACCCGTGGCATACTATAGCGAGAAGTTGGATGGCGCACGCCTCAACTATCCTATATATGACAAGGAACTTTATGCTTTGGTTCGTGTTCTTGAAGTTTGGCAACACTATCTTTGGCCAAAAGAGTTTATTATCCACTCCGACCATGAGTCTTTGAAATATTTGAAAAGTCAACACAATTTGAACAAAAGACATGCAAAGTGGGTTGAGTTCATTGAGTCCTTTCCATATGTAATCAAATACAAGAAGGGCAAGGACAATGTTGTGGCGGATGCTCTTTCCCGCAAACTCACCCTCTTACTCACTCGTTTGGATATCAATGTTTTGGGTCTTGATGAAATCAAAGATTTATATGCCTCCGATACTTTCTTTGGCCCAATCTTTGCAAAGTGTTCTAGTGAGAAGGGTATCGATGATTTCTATTTGCACCAAGGATTCTTGTTCAAGGGCAACAAACTTTGTATTCCTATGTCTTCGCTTCGCCTTTTTCTCTTACAAGAATCGCATGGTGGTGGTCTTATGGGACACTTTGGACGAGAGAAGACATATGCCATGCTCTCCACTCACTATTATTGGCCAAGAATGTACCGCGACGTGGAGCGCCTTTGCCGACGGTGTACAACATGCTTACAAGCTAAGTCAACTTCCAACCCCTATGGTCTTTATACACCATTGCCTATTCCTCATGCTCCTTGGTCCGACATTAGTATGGATTTTGTGTTAGGATTGCCTAGAACCAAATATGGTCATGATTCCATTTTCGTAGTGGTTGATCGATTCTCTAAAATGGCACATTTCATACCATGCTCCCGAACGGATGATGCTTCACACATTGCTTCCTTGTTTTTTAGGGAAATTGTGAGACTCCACGGTGTACCAAGAAGCATTGTGTCGGATCGAGATTTCAAGTTCATGAGTTACCTTTGGAAGACACTAATGGCCAAGTTCAACGTCAAGCTTTTGTTCTCCTCATCCTCACACCCACAAACCGATGGGCAAACCGAAGTGGTGAATCGAAGCCTCTCAACACTACTACGAGTCCTTGTCAAGAAGAATTTGAAGTCATGGGAGGATTGCATCCCGCATGCAGAGTTTGCCTACAACCGCGCCAAGCACACTACAACACTGAGAAGCCCGTTCATGGTTATCTATGGCTTTGAGCCTCCTACGGCGATTGACCTCCTTCCTCTACCGCTACATGAGCAAGTAAACATGGACATCGACAAGCGAGCACAATACATGAAGAAGCTACATGAAGATACAAGGGCAACAATCGAGCAACAAGTTCTTCGTCAAGCAACACGCCTCAACATGAAGAAAAGGGCACGAATCTTCAACGAAGGGGACCTAGTGTGGATACATCTTCGCAAGGACCGTTTCCCTCAAGAAAGAAACTCCAAGCTCAAGCCCCGAGGCGATGGTCCCTTCAAGGTCCTCAAGCGAATCAACGACAACGCCTACGTCATCGACATACCAACATCCAAGTATTTAGTGAGCAACACATTCAATGTGTCCGACCTCTCGCCATACCATGAAGATGAAGAGACGTTAGAGTCGAGGACGACTCTTTCCCAAGGGGGGGAGATGATACGGGGTGGCCTTCGGACACCACCGCCTCAAGACCGACAAGCCCTCCTCGTGGTCCAATAACACGAGCTCGAGCCCAAGCCCTACACCAAGAGGTGAATTCGCTCCTCTCCACGTACGCCTTTGACACCCCTTTGGATGGATTGCTACTTCATGCCAATACCCTATGTTCAATCAGGTACATCGACCAAGAAGCGAGCCATGGAGACCGAGCCAATGAAGAGAGAGCTGGAAATGATGAAGATGGAGCTACAACACTCAGGCCGGAACTTCCGCCCCCCAGGACCGGAACTTCCGGCCAGATGCCCTCAAGATGCCTTCCAGCGCCCAGGAGAAAGGATCCAGCCGGAACTTCCGCCCCAGAGGACCGGAACTTCCGAAAGCCGGAACTTCCGCCCAAGTTCCGCCCAACTTCCGAAAGTCCACGAAAACCATACTGGATGCTACTGCGGGACAATGGCGCAATTCCGGAACAAGGCCGGAACTTGGCCGGAACTTCCGCCCCAACCGGAACTTCTGCCCCTCGAGACCGGAACTTCCGCCCCTGACCGGAACTTCCGCCCAAGATGACCGGAACTTCCGCCCCATCGAACTTCAGCAAGACAGCACTTTTCAGCGTGTAACTTAACCCTTCGCCCCCACCTATAAATAGCCCTGTGGGCTCAGATCTGAGATTAGACTTGATGTGAAATTAAACCTGAGCTTAGCTCACCCTTGTGGGAACCCTACCTAGATCTATGATCTTGTACCCACCCGGGCTCCTTATCGACTTGTCAAGATCTCTTTGGTGACTTCTACCGTTTGTTTGATCTTTTGCTTGCACTTCTACCTATTTGGTCTTTTGCTTGCACTTCTATCAACCTTCCGGTCTTTTCACCCTTCTAGATCTTGCGAGCTTCGATTTGTCGATCTCTTTGCGGGACTTCTACCGGAAGGTCTTTTCTCGCAACCTCTATCGAGTTGGTGTATCGGGCCAACGAGGGAAAACCGGTTTGTGTGCGTGTGTGTGTTGTATCCCCACGATTCCCCCTCGCGTTCTTCGTGTTCATCGCGTTCATCCACCTACCCCCACGAGTTCCACCCAAATCCGTGAAGATCGGGCACATCCTTGGGCTTAGCCCTTATCAACGCGGAGTAGTGTGGGGAGGCTTCGGTTCACCACTTCGGTTTGCCCATCGGTTTGTGGGTGCGAGGATGACGAGAACAAAAGCCTGACGTTGAACTTGGCCATCAGTGTCTTCCAAAGTGATGCGGGGTGGCCTTCGGACACCTCCACCTCAAGACCGTCAAGTGCAGCCCCGCCTATCGTCGACGCTACACCATGGCCAAGGAGTCCCCCAAGTGGACCAACAACACAAACCCCCGCCATATATGTCAAGGTGAACTCTTTCCTCTCTATGGTTGACCTCAACACCAACTTGAATGGTATGCTACCTCATGCCTATCATCATGGTGTCCATAGGTGCCGACATCGACAAGGACCAAGAGAGAAGGAACTCCCACGGTGCAAGGAAGAGAGAAGAAGAAGAGAAGAAGAAGAAGAAGGAAAGAGGAGAAGAAGGCTGGCCGGCCCAGAACCCGGTTGGACCGGCCCCACAACCGGACCTCCGGTTGGCGCCCGGTCGACCGGACCCAGGACCGGACCACCCGGTCACAGGCCCGGTCTGACCGGACCCAAACCGGATTTGACGGAAATGACTCACCAAACTGCCTAAGTTATCCACTTGCGTACCTTTTCGCCTTGCTGGCCATGTATGTCTATATAAGTAGCCTTGGACCCCTCCTTTACCCCTTAGACAAGATTTAGGCTTAGACATGAAGTTGAGCTTTGTCTCCCTAGGGTTTCATCCCCTTTGTATCAAGGCTACCCTTGTTGGATGTATGGATTTGTGAGTGTGAGATTCTAGTGCTACCCACTGATGAGATCTAAGATACCGGGAGTGGCCCGATCTCGCGATTTGACCCCGAAGACCAAGGGAAGAGGTGGGAGAACGCGAGGAACACGAAGAACACGAAGAACGCCGGTACTCACGCACGCACACCAACCCGATACACCCGATACTTACCCCCGTGGCTCGATGGACCACGCCAATAGAATCTCCTGGAAGAGGCACGCGGCAGAATTCCCGGAGAGAGATTGGGGTTGGAGAAGAAGAGATTGATGAGGGAGAGAGAGTAGCTTGTACTAGAATCTCACTCAACAATATCCAAATCAACAACCAGGATGCCTTGATTACAGAGGGATGGTAACCCTAGGGAGACTAAGCTCAAAGTTATGTTTGAGTTCAAAAACAAGTCTGAGGGGTAAAGGAGGGGTCCAGGCTACTTATATAGGCATACATGGCCAGCAAGGGCGAAAAGGTACGCGAATGGATAACTTAGTTAGTTTGGTGAGTCATTCCCGTCAAATCCGGTTTGGAATCCGGTCAGACCGGGCCTATGACCGGGTGGTCCGGTTGATGAGGTCTAAGACCCCGTGTGTGGCCCGATCTCGCGGATTAACTTCGAAACCAAGGGGAGAGATGGGAGAACGCGAGGAACACGAAGAACACGACGAACACGAGGAACTCCGAGACTCACGCACGCACACCAACCCGATACACCCGATGCTTACCTCCGTGGCTCGATGGACCACACCAATAGAATCTCCGAGGAAGAGGCCGTGGCAGAATTCCCGGAGAGAGATTGGGGTTGGAGAGGAAGAGCTTGGTGAGGGAGAGAGAGTAACTTGTACTAGAATCTCACTCAACAAGATCAAAGTCAACAACCAAGGTGCCTTGATTACAGAGGGATGATACCCAAGGGAGACTAAGCTCAAAGGTAGGTTTGAGTTCAAAACAAGTCTAAAGAGCTAATGAGGGGTCCCAGCTACTTATATAGGCACACATGGCCAGCAAGGGCGAACAGGTACGCAAAGGGATAAGTTAAGGCAGTTTGGTGGGGCGTTTCCGTCAGATCCGGTTTGGGTCCGGTCCTGACGGGCCGCTGATGACCGGGCCGTCCGGTCATGGATCCGGTTGACCGGGCGCAAACCGGGCTTCTGCGAGGAATCCGGTCCTGGGTCCGGTCGTCGTCCGGTACGAGGGGGTTGGTCCGGTTTGCGCCCGGTTGACCGGGCCTGTGACCGGGGCGTCCGGTTGCTGGTCCGGTCTGACCGGGCCTGTGACCGGCCAGCCTCCATCTCTTCCTTGGAGCGCTTCGAGCGACGTCGGCTTCGGCTTCAAGATCATCTCCATGTCCAGTGGCTTCCCTTCCTCTCTTGACCTTGGCGTCTCCTCCTCTCCGGGGTCTTGATGCGCCTTGTACCTAATGACACATAGCACGTCGGCATGAGGTAGCAATCCATCCAAAGGGGTACCAAGATCAAGGGTGGTGAGGAGCGAGTTCACCTCATCATGTAGAGCTTTGACTCGGGCTCGTGTCATCGGTCCACTTGGGGGACTTGTTGGTCTTGGTGTGGAGGTGACCGAAGGCCACCCCGCATCATCTCCCCCCCTTGGGAAAGAGTCGTCCTCGACTCTTGTTCCTCCTCATCTTCATGATATGGCGACAAGTCCGCAACGTTGAATGTGTTGCTCACCAAGTACTTGGAGGTGGGGATGTCGATGACGTAAGCGTTGTTGTTGATGCGTTTGAGGACCTTGAAGGGACCATCTCCTCTTGGCTTGAGCTTCGAGTTGCGTTCATGAGGGAATCTTTCCTTCCGGAGGTGGATCCAAACGAGGTCGCCTTCTTTAAATATGCGTTCCTTCTTCTTGGCGTTGAGGCGGGTAGCTTGACGAAGGACATGTTCTTGAATGGTAGCTCTTGTTTCTTCATGGAGCTTCTTCACGGCGGCGGTGCGCTTGTCGAAATCCATGTTGATCCGCTCATGAAGGGGGAGTGGGAGTATGTCGAGTGCCGTGAGCGGCTCAAACCCGTAGACGACCATGAAGGGACTCCTTGATGTAGTCGAGTGCTTGGCGCGGTTGTAGGCGAACTCCGCGTGTGGAAGGCATTCTTCCCATGACTTCAAGTTCTTCTTCACGAGGATGCGTAGTAGGGTGGAGAGGCTTCGATTGACCACTTCCGTTTGGCCGTCCGTTTGCGGGTGCGAGGATGATGAGAATAAGAGCTTCACTCCAAATTTTGCCATGAGCGACTTCCAAAGATAACTCATGAACTTGACGTCTCGATCCGACACAATGCTTTGCGGTACTCCATGTAGGCGAACAATTTCCCTGAAAAACAATGAAGCAATGTGTGAAGCATCGTCGCTCTTATGGCAAGGTATGAAATGAGCCATCTTAGAGAATCTATCCACTACAACAAAGATGGAATCATGACCATGCTTAGTGCGAGGTAAGCCTAGAACGAAATCCATGCTAATATCGGTCCATGGTGCATGTGGAATAGGCAATGGAGTGTAAAGGCCATAAGCGTTGGAGGTAGACTTAGCTTGTAAGCATGTGGTGCACCGGTGGCAAAGGCGTTCGACGTCGCGGTACATTCTTGGCCAATAGTAGTGGGTTGAGAGCATGGCATATGTCTTCTCTCGACCGAAGTGTCCCATAAGACCACCTCCATGTGACTCTTGCAAAAGCAATTTTTGAAGCGAAGACTCGGGAATTCAAATCTTGTTAGCTTTAAACAAGTAGCCATCATGCAAATAGAAATCATCCACTCCTCGTTCAACGGAGCACTTCTCAAATATGGGAGCAAAGAAAGAATCGGAAGGATAGAGTTCTTTGATCTCTTCAAGTCCCAAAACATGAAAATCCAAACGAGTTAGCAAAAGGGTGTTTTTGCGGGAAAGAGCATCCGCCACAACATTGTCCTTGCCCTTCTTGTATTTGATCACATATGGGAAGGACTCAATGAACTCGACCGATTTTGCATGTCGTTTGTTCAAGTTGTGTTGGCTTTTCAAATATTTCAAGGACTCATGGTCGGAATGAATGATAAACTCTTTTGGCCAAAGATAGTGTTGCCAAACTTCAAGAACACGAACCAAAGCGTAGAGCTCCTTGTCATATATAGGATAGTTGAGGCGTGTGCCATCTAACTTCTCACTATAGTATGCCACGGGTTTGCCCTCTTGCATAAGAACACCACCAATACCAAGCCCACTTGCATCACACTCAATCTCAAAAGTTTTGGCAAAATTTGGAAGAACAAGAAGAGGAGCTTCGGTAAGGCGTTTCTTCAACTCATCAAAAGCATTTTGTTGGGCCTTGCCCCAAACAAACGGAACATTCTGCTTGGTAAGCTCATTCAAAGGGCAAGCAATGGTGCTAAAATTTTTCACAAAGCGGCGGTAAAACCCGGCAAGTCCATGGAAGCTTCGGACTTGACCAACATTTGTAGGGGTAGGCCAATTATGGATGGCCTCCACCTTGGAAGAATCAACTTCAATCCCATTAGCGGAAACCACAAAGCCAAGGAAAACCAATTTGTTTTGAGCAAAGGTGCAATTGGGGAGGTTAGCATAAAGCTTTTCATGACGCAAGATGCACAAGACTTCTCTCACATGTTGCACATGGTCCTCGAGGTTTTTGCTATAAATAAGAATATCATCGAAGTAGACAACCACGCTCTTGCCAATGAGAGGATGCAAGATGTGATTCATGAGGCGCATGAAAGTAGATGGAGCATTGGAAAGACCGAAAGGCATAACGAGCCATTCATAGAGACCGAGTTTGGTCTTGAATGCCGTTTTCCACTCATCACCAATAGCCATGCGGATTTGATGGTAACCACTATGCAAATCGATTTTAGAGAAAATCGTGGCACCACTAAGTTCATCCAGCATGTCATCTAAACGCGGAATGGGATGGCGGTAACGGACGGTAATGGCATTGATGGGGCGACAATCCATACACATCCGTTGCGTCTCATCCGGTTTAGGCACAAGAATCATGGGAACCGCACAAGGGCTAAGGCTTTCGCGGACGTACCCTTTGGCGAGGAGATCTTGAATTTGGCGTTGGATCTCCTTGGTCTCTTCGGGGTTGGTGCGGTAGGCGGCACGGTTTGGGAGCGGGGCGCCGGGTATGAGGTCGATGCGGTGTTCTATGCCTCGGAGTGGTGGTAGTCCATGAGGGAGCTCGTCGGGGAAGACGTCTTGAAACTCCTTCAAAAGAGACAACAAAGACGAAGGAATGTTGGTTAAGTCGTTAGTCGCCGACGAGGGTCCCTTGCATATGAGCACATAGTGCAATATGGTGGATGGGTTCTCTTGGAGCTCTCTCCACTCACTCTTGGTGGCTAGAAGGACACTCTTGGACTCACTCATGTATGGCTTCTATGCCTCGGAGTTGTGCCCTCGCTAAAGCCTTCGCATTATCCGCGATGATTTGGCTAGGTGATGTAGCCCCGGTCACCGACGTCGCTACACCAAGACCAACAAGTCCCCCAAGTGGACCGATGACACGAGCCCGAGTCAAAGCTCTACATGATGAGGTGAACTCGCTCCTCACCACCCTTGATCTTGGTACCCCTTTGGATGGATTGCTACCTCATGCCGACGTGTTATGTGTCATTAGGTACAAGGAGCATCAAGGTCACGAAGAGGAGGACACACCATGGTCAAGAGGAGGAGAGGAGCAGCTGGACGTGAAGATGGACATGGAGCTGGACCGGAAGTCGCCCGAAGAGCGCAAGGAAGAGAAGATGGCCTGCCGGTCCAGAACCCGGTCTGACCGGCCTCCTGACCGGGCCACCCGGTCCAGAACCCGGTCTGACCGGCCTCCTGACCGGGCCACCCGGTCCAAACCGGAATTCCCGCTTGTGCCATCCGGGCACTATCCCGGGGCCCCGGAACCCCGTCCGGTTGCCGCCCGGTTTGGGTCCCGGTCTGGACCGGCCTGCCCGGTCCCAGGCCCGGTCTGACCGGCCTCCTGACCGGCCTGCACGACTTAAGTTACCCAAATCGGCCCGAACCTGTTTTACTTGTACCTTTTCGGCCCGTGACGCCTTGTAAGACTATATAAGCCCCCAGGACGCCCCTTGACCTCTTTAGACTTGTTTTGAACTCAAACCTACCTTTGAGCTTAGTCTCCCTAGGGTTATCATCCCTCTGTAATCAAGGCACCTTGGTTGTTGATTTGGAACTTGTTGAGTGAGATTCTAGTACAAGCTACTCTCTCTCTCCCTCATCAAGCTCTTCTTCTCCAACCCCAATCTCTCTCCGGGAATTCCGCCTCGTGCCTCTTCCTCGGAGATTCTATTGGCGTGGTCCATCGAGCCACGGAGGTAAGCATCGGGTGTATCGGGTTGGTGTGCGTGCGTGAGTCTCGGAGTTCCTCGTGTTCGTCGCGTTCTTCGTGTTCCTCGCGTTCTCCCATCTCTCCCCCTTGGTTTCGAAGTCAATCCGCGAGATCGGGCCACACACGGGGTCTTAGACCTCATCATATGGTATCAGCAGCTCTTGGTTACCGCGGATTTGACCTCCCACCCACCCGATTTCGTTCCTAGAAAATTTTCCAAAAATAGCCCCAAATTGCCTCTTGACCGATCTGTGATTTGGTTGCGTTTTGAGTGGTTTTGGTCCGTGGATCTGGTGTTGTTGTGCTTGATCTACTATTTCCCCAACTTTGAGCCTCCGATTCCATCGTTTCCCTTCGTTTTGGTCGATTTGGATTTGGTTTGGGGAAGAACAGGAGAGAGAAATCGCGCTGTCCGGTTGAGCAGCCGGTCAACCGGGCTGCAGACCGGCCGGGCCAGCCCAGAACCCGGTCGACCGGCCGTGTGACCGGCCAGGCCGGCCCCAGGTCCGGTCCAACCGGCCCCCAGACCGGGCGCCTCTTCGCGCCCTCCTTCGACCTCGATTTCCGGCGATCTACACCACCACCACCACCACCACCATCATCGCAGGTATAACTTGCAGCTTTCACCTTGTAACCCCTCTTCCTTTTGCGATCTATCCCATCGAGCATTGCTTGTCTAGTGTTGCGAGACATTGCACGTGGCCCCGCATTGTGAGATGTGTGTGTCGCGTTGAGTAAGGCATCCAAGCAAACACTCGTGTGGCAAGATAGCAAAAGCGAGGCTAACGCTAACATAGTGCGTGAAAAAGCCCCAAAAACACAAAAAGAGTGCGAGTAGCACCATACATCCATACGCCCATACATACAAAAGTGTCCACGTGCCACCAAAGATACAAACGAGTGCAAGTGCCACCATATACAAAAGAGAAAAAGCTTTTAAGCAAAGAGAGATACGAGAAGAGAGGCCGCGTGTGAATCTTGTTGTCTCTTCCTTTGCAACCGAAGCTTTGGCTCTCCTTGTGTTAGTGTGACACCGAGCACTTATACATACACTTTTCCGCTCACTTTTGGTTGCACTAACCCCGCTTATCTCGTGTGTGTGTTCCACAACTTTTTCCGTGTTTATAGTGATCTTCACATTGACATTTGGATTTTTGGACTTTACCCACTTTTAACAACATACTCGATCTTGGATTTGTCTTTTGGCTTTCCACAACACTCGCCTAACACCATATTTGCTAGCTTTTGCGTGTGGTTTTTGCGTGTGTTCCCGATACACTTGATCTTGCTTTCGGCTTGGTGGATTGCCTCAATACTATCTTACCTTGGTAAGAGTGCGAGGTAGTCTCCTTCCACTAACATACACAACATAGTTCTTGTCTTTCCATCATGGATAGGAACGGAGATACCAATAGGGATGAAGAGATCCTCCGCAACACCGAGAGGTTGGCTACTCAACACAACCTATGGACGCAACGACAAGAGTTCAAGGAGCAACTCACCCTCTTTGAGACGCGCATCGATGAGCAATACGATGAGGTGGCTCACAACTTCTCCGCCGTGAACCAAGACTTGGCCCTTCTTCGTGAAGCTACGGACAACTTGAATGACCAAATGGCGGCCAATGATGCCAACATGGAGCGGCGCATGGATAGCCTCGAGCGTGCCATCACCAACTTGGGTCGTCATCGTCGACACCGCTCTACTTCCTCTTCATCAAGCTCGTCACAAGACTATTACTCTCATGGTGGCCTTTCGTCCCCAAGCTCTTCCTCAAGGCATGAAGACCATCATCGACCTCATCGCCCACATGCTCGTCATGAAGACTCTCGCTCCAACTCTAGGCGTGGAGAAATACATCGCCATGCTCGTCCACATGAGCGTCCTCCACAAGACCAAGTTCTTCAACAAGATCGTCACCAAGCGGATCGCCATGCCCACCATGGGCGTGATGGCCATCCCCAAGACCAAGGTCCTCAAGATCAACCTCGGCGAGATCTCCGCCGCCACCCTCGCCATGACCAACATGGACGAGGAGAACCACAACATGATCAAGATGAGAGACCCAACATTGAGCATCGTCCTCAACCGCGAGAAGATTTTCAACCACATCCTCACCGTGAGCCAAGTGAAGCAAGCGTTCATCTTCAACGCCAACCCAATGCTATGGTTGGCCGTAGAAGACCTCCTATTCCTCCTCAAGCCGCAAGAGATGAAGTCGCCCCTCCTCGTAGAAGAACCTTGGAGGATGAAGAGAACATGTTTGGAAGACTCAAGTTCACCATGCCCAAGTTCAAGGGAGAAGAAGATGCCGAGGCCTACCTCTCATGGGCACTCAAGGTTGACAAGATATTCCGCATCCACAACTACTCCGGTGCCAAGAAGGTGGCTATGGCGTCTCTTGAGTTTGAAGACTACGCTAACACTTGGTGGGAACAAGTCCTCACTCTTCGAGAAGAAAAGGGTGAACCTCCTATTGACACTTGGGAAGACATGAAGAAAGAGATGCATGCTCGCTTTGTCCCCACGCACTACATGACCGACCTCTTCAACAAGCTCCAAAAGTTGAAGCAAGGCACCAAGACCGTTGAGGAGTTCTACAAGGAGATGGAGCTCACTATGATGCGAGCCAACATCCAAGAATCCGAGGAACAAACCATTGCCCGCTTATTCAATGGCCTTACTTACCCCATCAAGAGGATCGTCGAGTTCCAACCCTACTCCAACATGGTTGAGTTGGTCCACCAAGCATCGAAGGCCGAGCGCCAAGTGATTGAGGACATCAAGTACTCCAAGGCCAAGACCTATTTCTCCTCCAAGCTCGCTACATCGACTCCTCCTACTACATCAACTCCTCATGCTACAAGTGCCAAGGCCGACGCATCCTCTACACCATCCAAGAAACCGACTATCCAAAGTCGCATGAAGCAAACGGTCTCCTCCACCGCCTCCTCTAAGGCATCCACGGGACCCTCTAGTGTCACTTGCTTCAAGTGTGGCACCCAAGGTCACAAATCGTTCGAGTGCAAGAACACCAAGGTTATGATCACTATGGAGAATGGTGACATTGAGACACTAGATGAAGAAGAATACGAGGCCCTTGTGCAAGCGGCCGTGGAAAGTGAAGAAGCTTATGAGCAAGAAAGTGGAGAAGATCCTCTCTTATGTGAGCATGACCCAAGTCCCTCACTTGTGGTCACAAGGGTGCTAACCACACAACCTCATGATATGGAAGAACAACGTTGCAACATCTTCCAAACCCGTGCCGGAATTGGTGGAAAATCGATCAAGGTCATCATCGATGGTGGAAGTTGCCATAACCTTGCGAGCATCGAGTTGTGTGAGAAGCTCAACCTCACTCTCCGCAAGCATCCTCACCCTTACCATATCCAATGGTTGAGTGACAAGGGCAACGTCAAGATACAACATACCGTCACCGTCACTTTCAAGATTGGACCTTATGAGGACACTATCGAGTGTGACGTGGTACCCATGATGGTGTGCCACATGTTGCTTGGCCGCCCTTGGCAATATGACAAGAAGGCTATACATGATGGACTCTCCAACACATACACCTTCAAGGTCAACGACAAGAAGTTCGAGTTGCGCCCGATGACTCCTAGCCAAATCATCGCGGATAATGCGAAGGCTTTAGCGAGGGCACAACTCCGCACCCACCATAGTGAGATGAGAGGAGAGGGAGCGACCCACCACAAAGAGAGTGAGCGCCACAAGCCATATATGAGTGAGTCCAAGAGTGTCCTTCTAGCCACCAAGAGTGAGTGGAGAGAGCTCCAAGAGAACCCATCCACCATATTGCACTATGTGCTCATATGCAAGGGACCATCATCGGCGACTAACGACTTAACCAACATTCCTTCGTCTTTGTTGTCGCTTTTGAAGGAGTTTCAAGACGTCTTCCCCGACGAGCTCCCTCATGGACTACCACCACTCCGAGGCATAGAACACTGCATCGACCTCATACCCGGCGCTCCGCTCCCAAACCGTGCCGCCTACCGCACCAACCCCGAAGAGACCAAGGAGATCCAACGCCAAATTCAAGATCTCCTCGCCAAAGGGTACGTCCGCGAAAGCCTTAGCCCTTGTGCGGTTCCCGTGATTCTTGCGCCTAAACCGGATGAGACGCAACGGATGTGTATGGATTGTCGCCCCATCAATGCCATTACCGTCCGTTACCGCCATCCCATTCCGCGTTTAGATGACATGCTTGATGAACTTAGTGGTGCCACGATTTTCTCTAAAGTCGATTTGCGTAGTGGTTACCATCAAATCCGCATGGCTATTGGTGATGAATGGAAAACGGCATTCAAGACCAAACTCGGTCTCTATGAATGGCTCGTTATGCCTTTCGGTCTTTCAAATGCCCCATCTACTTTCATGCGCCTCATGAATCACATCTTGCGTCCTCTCATTGGCAAGAGCGTGGTTGTCTACTTCGATGATATTCTTATTTATAGCAAAAACCTCGAGGACCATGTGCAACATGTGAGAGAGGTCTTGTGCATCTTGCGACATGAAAAGCTTTATGCTAACCTCCCTAAATGCACATTTGCTCAAAACAAATTGGTTTTCCTTGGCTTTGTGGTTTCCGCTAATGGGATTGAAGTTGATTCTTCCAAGGTGGAGGCCATCCACAATTGGCCTACTCCTACAAATGTTGGTCAAGTCCGAAGCTTCCATGGACTTGCCGGGTTTTACCGCCGCTTTGTGAAAGACTTTAGCACCATTGCTTGCCCTTTGAATGAGCTTACCAAGAAAAATGTTCCGTTTGTTTGGGGCAACGCCCAACAAAATGCTTTTGATGAGTTGAAGAAACGTCTTACCGAAGCTCCACTTCTTGTTCTTCCGAATTTTGCCAAAACTTTTGAGATTGAGTGTGATGCAAGTGGGCTTGGTATTGGTGGTGTTCTTATGCAAGAGGGCAAACCCGTGGCATACTATAGTGAGAAGTTAGATGGCGCACGCCTCAACTATACTATATATGACAAGGAGCTCTACGCTTTGGTTCGTGTTCTTGAAGTTTGGCAACACTATCTTTGGCCAAAAGAGTTTATCATTCATTCCGACCATGAGTCCTTGAAATATTTGAAAAGCCAACACAACTTGAACAAACGACATGCAAAATGGGTCGAGTTCATTGAGTCCTTCCCATATGTGATCAAATACAAGAAGGGCAAGGACAATGTTGTGGCGGATGCTCTTTCCCGCAAAAACACCCTTTTGCTAACTCGTTTGGATTTTCCTGTTTTGGGACTTGAAGAGATCAAAGAACTCTATCCTTCCGATTCTTTCTTTGCTCCAATTTTTGAGAAGTGCTCCGTTGAACAAGGAGTGGATGATTTCTATTTGCATGATGGCTATTTGTTTAAAGCTAACAAGATTTGCATTCCCGAGTCTTCGCTTCGAAAATTGCTTTTGCAAGAGTCTCATGGAGGAGGTCTTATGGGTCACTTCGGCCGTGATAAGACACTTGCGATGCTCTCCACTCATTACTATTGGCCAAAGATGAAGCGAGATGTGGAACGCCTTTGCCGCCGGTGCACCACTTGCTTACAAGCTAAGTCTACCTCCAACCCTTACGGTCTTTACACTCCATTGCCTATTCCTTATGCACCATGGACCGATATTAGCATGGATTTCGTTCTAGGCTTGCCTCGCACTAAGCATGGTCATGATTCCATCTTCGTTGTAGTGGATAGATTCTCTAAGATGGCTCATTTCATACCTTGCCATAAGAGCGACGATGCTTCACACATTGCTTCATTGTTTTTCAGGGAAATTGTCCGCCTACATGGTGATGTAGCCCCGGTCACCGACGTCGCTACACCAAGACCATCAAGTGCAACCCCGCCTATCGTCGACGCTACACCATGGCCAAAGAGTCCCCCAAGTGGACCTTCAACCCTCACCCACGCTACACGCGACAAGGTGAACTCCTTCCTCTCGATACTCGACCTCGTAGATACCTTGAATGGAATGCTACCTTATGTCGACATGTTATATGTCATTAGGTACAAGAGTCATCGAGGACCGGAGAGGAGGAACACCCATGGTGCACGTAAGCGAGGGAAGGGAAGAGGAGCCATTCATCATGGTGCAAGGAAGAGAGAAGAAGAAGAGAAGAAGAAGAAGAAGAAGAAGAAGAAGAAGGAAAGAGGAGAAGAAGGCTGGCCGGCCCAGAACCCGGTTGGACCGGCCCCACGACCGGACTGTCCGGTTGCCGCCCGGTCGACCGGCCCTAGGACCGGACCACCCGGTCCCAGGCCCGGTCTGACCGGCCCCAAACCGGATCCGACGGGAATGACTCCCCAAGCTGCCTAAGTTATCCACTTGCGTACCTTTTCGGCCCAAGCTGGCTTGTACCTCTATATAAGCACCTAGGACCCCTCCTTTACCCCTTAGACAAGATGATAGCTTAAACATGAAGATGAGCTTTGTCTCCCTAGGGTTTCATCCCCTTTGTATCAAGGCAACCCATGTTGGATGATTGGATTTGGTGTGTGAGATTCTAGTGTTACCCACTCTCTCTCCCACTCCTAGATTCATCTCCCTCACCAATCTCTCCGCTCGGAATTCTACCGCGTGTCTCTTCCGGGTTGATTCTATTGGCGTGGTCCATCGAGCCACGGGGTAAGTATCGATTGTATCGGGTTGGTGTGCGTGCGTGAGTTCATCGTGTTCTTCGTGTTCATCGTGTTCTTCGCGTTCTCCCTCTCTCCCTCCTTTGGATTTCGGGTCAACCGCAAGATCGGGCCACACACGGGGTCTTAGACCTCATCATATGGTATCAGAGCCAGAGATACCTCATCATATGGTATCAGCAGCCTTTGGTTTCCGCGGATTTGACCCCCCACCCATCCAATTTCGTCTCTAAAAATTTTCCCCAAAAATCCCCAAAAATAGCCCTATTTTGCCTCTTGACCGATCTGCGATTTGGTTGCGTTTTGAGTGGTTTTGGTCCATGGATTTGGTGTTGGAGTGCTTGATCTACTATCTCCCAACTTTTAGCCCCCAATTCCATCATTTCCCTTCGTTTTGGTCGATTTGGCTTGGTTTTCGCTCAAGAACAGGAGAGAGAAAATCTGCGCCCGCGAAATCCGGTCGACCGGGCGCCAACCGGGCCGAGTGACCGGACAGCACAGCACCAGGGCCGGTCAACCGAGGCGGCAGACCGGGCGCCGGACCGGGCGCCAACCGGCGCCAACCGGGCGCAAACTGGCCGTAACCCGGTCAACCGGTCTGTAGACCGGACAGGCCGGTCCAGGGCCTGGTCAACCGGGCGCCAACCGGGCGCCACCTCCACCACCACCTCCGCCAACCACCGCCACCCTCTCCGCCGCCGGCAAGCACCGCCACCCTCCCCAAACCACCGGGACACATCACCGCGGCTCCATAACCTCCGCCGCAACCGCAAGGGCATCGACACCACCACCACCGGCATACCACCGCCACCACCGCCAAGCTACTTTGACCGTTTTCTTCCGCTAACTTGTGTTTGCTTGTTCCGGTTTGAGTGCCTTGTTTGTGAAACTAACCCGCAGCTCCGAAGCAAGCGACGACATCCTCGGCACCCCGGACTTGCAAACGTACTCTTGACATCACCGTCTTCATCGCAAGTTGTGTGTTCCGACACCGCCTAACATCTAGGTATAACTTGCACCCCACCTTGTAACCCCTCTTCTTTTGCGATCTATCCTATCGAGCATTGCTTACCTAGTGTTGCGAGACATTGCACGTGGCCCCGATTGTGAGGTGTGTGTGTAGTGTGGAGTCAAGCTTCTAAGCAAAACTCGTGTGGCAAGATAGCAAGAGTGAGCTAACGCTAACATAGAGCGTGAAAAAGAAAGAAAAGCACAAAAAGAGTGCAAGTAGCACCATACACCCATACATACAAAAGTGTGAAAGTGCCACCATAGATACAAAAGAGTGCAAGTGTCACCGTGTACAAAAGAGTGTCATAAGCTTTTAAGCAAAAGAGAGATAAGAGAAGAGAGGCCACGTGTGAATCTTGTTGTCTCTTCCTTTGCAACCAAAGCTTTGATCTCTTCTTGTGTTAGTGTGACACCGAGCACCCTTGTTTAAGGGCTTCTTACACTTTTCCGCTCATTCCTTGGTCGCACTAACCCCGTTCATCTCGTGTGTGCGTTCCACATCTTTTCCGTGTTTATAGTGATCATCGCTTTGACATTTGAATTTTTGGATTTCACCCACTCTTGACAACATACTTGATTTCAGATTTCGTCTTTTGGCTTTCCACCACACTCACCTACCACCATACTTGCTAGCTTTTGCGTGTGTCTTTGTGTGAGTGCCCGATACAATTGTTCTAACTCTCGGTTTTGTTGGATCACCCCAATCTTGTCATACCACGGTAAGATTGCGAGGTAGTGTTCTTCCACTAACATACACCATATACATACCATCGTGCTAACATGGATAGCGAAGATGAGGATACGGAGGAGTACATGGAGCACTCCGAGGAGGACACCTCCTCAAGCACCGCGGATGTGGAGGAACATGTGGAGCTCGACACCGACTATGGCTCCGCGAGCATCACCTACATGACCGACATCGAGGAGCTCTACATCGACAATGGCTCCTCAAGCATGGATGACATGGTGGAGCACCACCTTGAGGACGACATCGACGAGCTCTACATCGACAATGGCTCGTCAAGCATCGACGACATGGTGGAGCACCACCTTGAGGACGACATCGAGGAGCTCTACATCGACAATGACTCCTCAAGCATGGACGACATGGTGGAGCAACGCCACGAGTACGACATCGACCCCATGGCGGAGCCTCACCTACACTCCACGATGAGCAAAGACGATGCTCCTACATACCCCTACTTGGCCAATGGAGCTACATATGAAGATGGAGGACCTCCACGATGGCACCATCATATGGATCATCAAGAGCGTCCTCATCATGATCGTCATCGCCACTCGTCTACGAGCTCCACAAGGCACCACCATGAGAGTGCTCATGCACAAGAGCGTCGACGTCAAGTACACCATATGGAGCATCAAGAGCGTCCCCATCATGAGCGTCATCGACACTCTTCTCCAAGCTCCACAAGGCGCGGCAAGCAACATGCCAAGTCGCATGAGCCATCATCTAGGCATGGCAAGGACCGTCATCGACATACGTCACCACATGAGCTTCGCCGCCACAAGCCACTTCATGATCGCCATCGACCAACACCTTCCACGAGTCTTCGACGACACCACTCAAGCCATGGTGATGATGTACGAAGACGAGAGCCTCGACATGACGGCGACAAACACCATCATAGGGTGTCCACTACTACAAGGACGGCAAGTGCACATCGCGCATACCTTCCTCATGAGGCGACTTCCACCTCTTGTGCCACCACAATGGCCCCTACTTCGCCATACGCCTATGGACTCCGATGCTACAAGTGCAAGCAACAAGGCCACCCTCCACGGGAATGTCCCAATCTACTATGTGAGGTGTGCAAGGCCAAGGGTCACGTGGCATGGCAATGCACAACGCCAAGCGCCAAGAAGCTCTACTTCGACAAGCTACAAGCACAAATCCCCAAGATGCCTATTGCGCCCACACTTCAAGATGAAGAACTCCAAGGCCATCGCAAGGGTGATGTGGATCCGAGCCTAGCTCTCCTCGTCACTACGGCGCCACCGCTTGAGGATGACTTGGGAGGCGATGGAGTTGAGCATGGTGACCATGGGATTCTCCCTTCACCTATGGAGGCGCATGGAGTTGAGATGGTTGAGCATGGGAATTTCCCTTCAACCAAGGAGGCGCATGGAGATGAGAAAGTCGAGCCTACTCCTATATGCTTGATTGATGAGTTGGTACCAATCCCATGTGAGGATGAGAGCCACTTAGCCCACTTGAGTGAGAGTGATAGTGAGTTGAGTGACTTCCACCCCATATGCGAGTTTGAGTGCTTCCATTTGGAGGACATGAGTGATACACAAAGTGAGTTGAGAGAGGTAGATGATAGGTCCATGGAGGACATCGCATTTGCTAACACATTAACCTCTCCCTCGTTTGTGTCTTCTTATGTTGCACTAGGTTCCACGGAGGACGAGTTCCCGCTCATGGAGACGATGTACATGGTGCATGAAGATGATGATATCTCACCATGCTTGCTCCAAGATGGACATGTCGACCACATGGATCCTCCTACTTCCACAACACCTACCTCAAATGAGTCGGCCTACAAAGGTAACAACATAGGTGTTGATGATGCCATGATCCCACTAGTGGACATGATGACTCATGAATGCATGCATGATCTTGATGACCCATTTGCTACGTCACATGCTACTTTCACGTTCCCATGTGATGCTTTGCTTGATAACATTGTTGATCATGTGAAATTGATTGCTTGTGATACCATGACCATGCCATGCTATGAGAGTTTCACGTTTTCCCCGCTTGCTTGCCATGATAATGATTATGATCATGCTTGTGTTGTGACACCCTTGATGAACACTTGCTCTTTACATAGGGTTGTCGACAACAATGATAACATGTTCCACATGCTTTGCCCCAAATGTTTACACCATTCAATGATCCTTGCATCCAAGATTGTGAACAATTGCTCTTTCTTATGCTTGGTATGCAAGAATGCTTATTTCATTGTCCATGAGATGGCCCCCATAGCCTTCTCCATTTTTGATGATCATGAGTTCCCACATGCCACGCATGCACCTTCATGCCATTTGCACTATCGCCATGCATTTCATACTATCTTGCTTGACACTAATGGTGATGTGCACAAGACATGGAACATCATGATGGATGATGTGTTCCTCTACCATGCACACACGCTTTTTGTTTTCTCTTTTGTGTGTATAGGTACCCGAATGACAACTTCCACCGCTACGGAGCATGAGCTCATGAAACGCGCAATTGAGAGCTACCCCAACAAGGACCCAACCCGCGGGAATCACACCAAAGGGTATGTTCCCACAAGCCTTCGCCCTCATGTGTTTCCGACTTGCCTTGTCGAGTTTCCGATTTGGTCCAACTCCTCGTCACCTCTTTTTGCTTCTTATGCAACATATCTTGACACATCTTGTTGGCACAATGGTTGTTGTATGTCTTGATGTTATCATCATACACTCCGAGAATCTCAAGGACCATGTCATACATGTGAGAGACACCTTATGCATCTTGTGCCACATGTCACACAAAAAGTTGCTCTTCTTTGGATTTCTCATTTCATCTTTGGCAATTGCAATGGATTCTTTCACACTTGAGGACACTCATACTGGCTCAAGCCAACCATACTCTCCCAAGTTCGAAGTCTCCATCGCTTGGCCATTGCACATAACAATTTTGCCCCAAATTTTGCCGCCGACACTTGCCTTTTGTTTGTTCCACTTGTTTGGGACAATGCTACACCACACATTTTTGACACCATACAACTCTTACATGCACAAATTTTTGCCCTTCCACATGTTGGATACACCCACACTCTTTTGGTTCCCATTTTTGCCAAATGCCTCTTGGAGCTTTCCCTTCGCAAGTGGTTTTTCTCCAAGTTCTTCTTCGACCGCGACTACCCAACTCTACATGGGACATCCGTCATGGACTACCTCTTCGATGAGGAGAAACAAGAGTCGAGGACGACTCTTCCCCAAGGGGGGGGAGATGATGTAGCCCCGGTCACCGACGTCGCTACACCAAGACCATCAAGTGCAACCCCGCCTATCGTCGACGCTACACCATGGCCAAAGAGTCCCCCAAGTGGACCTTCAACCCTCACCCACGCTACACGCGACAAGGTGAACTCCTTCCTCTCGATACTCGACCTCGTAGATACCTTGAATGGAATGCTACCTTATGTCGACATGTTATATGTCATTAGGTACAAGAGTCATCGAGGACCGGAGAGGAGGAACACCCATGGTGCACGTAAGCGAGGGAAGGGAAGAGGAGCCATTCATCATGGTGCAAGGAAGAGAGAAGAAGAAGAGAAGAAGAAGAAGAAGAAGAAGGAAAGAGGAGAAGAAGGCTGGCCGGCCCAGAACCCGGTTGGACCGGCCCCACGACCGGACTGTCCGGTTGCCGCCCGGTCGACCGGCCCTAGGACCGGACCACCCGGTCCCAGGCCCGGTCTGACCGGCCCCAAACCGGATCCGACGGGAATGACTCCCCAAGCTGCCTAAGTTATCCACTTGCGTACCTTTTCGGCCCAAGCTGGCTTGTACCTCTATATAAGCACCTAGGACCCCTCCTTTACCCCTTAGACAAGATGATAGCTTAAACATGAAGATGAGCTTTGTCTCCCTAGGGTTTCATCCCCTTTGTATCAAGGCAACCCATGTTGGATGATTGGATTTGGTGTGTGAGATTCTAGTGTTACCCACTCTCTCTCCCACTCCTAGATTCATCTCCCTCACCAATCTCTCCGCTCGGAATTCTACCGCGTGTCTCTTCCGGGTTGATTCTATTGGCGTGGTCCATCGAGCCACGGGGTAAGTATCGATTGTATCGGGTTGGTGTGCGTGCGTGAGTTCATCGTGTTCTTCGTGTTCATCGTGTTCTTCGCGTTCTCCCTCTCTCCCTCCTTTGGATTTCGGGTCAACCGCAAGATCGGGCCACACACGGGGTCTTAGACCTCATCACATGGAGTACCGCAAAGCATTGTGTCGGATCGAGACG
Source organism: Lolium perenne (assembly GCF_019359855.2). Taxonomy (NCBI): domain Eukaryota; kingdom Viridiplantae; phylum Streptophyta; class Magnoliopsida; order Poales; family Poaceae; genus Lolium; species Lolium perenne. Next base: position 135,745,066 of record NC_067245.2, read on the forward strand.
TCAAGTTCATGAGTTATCTTTGGAAGTCGCTCATGGCGAAGTTTGGAGTCAAGCTCTTGTTCTCATCATCATCGCACCCGCAAACGGATGGCCAAACGGAAGTGGTCAATCGAAGCCTCTCCACCCTCCTACGCATCCTCGTGAAGAAGAACTTGAAGTCATGGGAGGAGTGCCTTTCTCACGCCGAGTTCGCCTACAACCGCGCCAAGCATAAGACTATGTCAAGGAGCCCCTTCATGGTCGTCTATGGCTTCGAACCTTACACGGCACTCGACATACTTCCGCTTCCCCTCCACGAGCGCATCAACATGGACTTCGACAAGCGCACCGCCGCTGTCAAGAAACTACATGAAGACACAAGGGCAACCATACAAGAACATGTTCTTCGTCAAGCCAACCGCATCAACGCCAAGAAGAAGGCAAGAATATTCGAAGAAGGAGACCTCGTTTGGATCCACCTCCGGAAGGAACGGTTCCCTCGTGAGCGCAACTCCAAGCTCAAGCCAAGAGGAGATGGCCCCTTCAAGGTCCTCAAACGCATCAACAACAACGCTTACGTCATCGACATACCAACATCCAAGTACTTGGTGAGCAACACGTTCAACGTCTCGGACTTGTCACCCTATCATGGAGATGAGGAGGTGCAAGAGTCGAGGACGACTCTTTCCCAAGGGGGGGGGGGAGATGATGTAGCCCCGGTCACCGATGTCGCTACACCAAGACCAACAAGTCCCCCAAGTGGACCGATGACACGAGCCCGAGTCAAAGCTCTACATGATGAGGTGAACTCGCTCCTCACCACCCTTGATCTTGGTACCCCTTTGGATGGATTGCTACCTCATGCCGACGTGTTATGTGTCATTAGGTACAAGGAGCATCAAGGTCACGAAGAGGAGGACACACCATGGTCAAGAGGAGGAGAGGAGCAGCTGGACGTGAAGATGGACATGGAGCTGGACCGGAAGTCGCCCGAAGAGCGCAAGGAAGAGAAGATGGCCGGCCGGTCCAGAACCCGGTCTGACCGGCCTCCTGACCGGGCCACCCGGTCCAGAACCCGGTCTGATCGGCCTCCTGACCGGGCCACCCGGTCCAAACCGGAATTCCCGCTTGTGCCATCCGGGCACTATCCCGGGGCCCCGGAACCCCGTCCGGTTGCCGCCCGGTCTGGGGCCCGGTCTGGACCGGCCTGCCCGGTCCCAGTTCGGTCTGACCGGCCTCCTGACCGGCCTGCACGACTTAAGTTACCCAAATCGGCCCGAACCTGTTTTACTTGTACCTTTTCGGCCCGTGACGCCTTGTAAGACTATATAAGCCCCCAGGACGCCCCTTGACCTCTTTAGACTTGTTTTGAACTCAAACCTACCTTTGAGCTTAGTCTCCCTAGGGTTATCATCCCTCTGTAATCAAGGCACCTTGGTTGTTGATTTGGAACTTATTGAGTAAGATTCTAGTACAAGCTACTCTCTCTCCCTCATCAAGCTCTTCTTCTCCAACCCCAATCTCTCTCCGGGAATTCCGCCTCGTGCCTCTTCCTCGGAGATTCTATTGGCGTGGTCCATCGAGCCATGGAGGTAAGCATCGGGTGTATCGGGTTGGTGTGCGTGCGTGAGTCTCGGAGTTCCTCGTGTTCGTCGCGTTCTTCGTGTTCCTCGCGTTCTCCCATCTCTCCCCCTTGGTTTCGAAGTCAATCCGCGAGATCGGGCCACACACGGGGTCTTAGACCTCATCACTAGGAGTCATCGGGCGCAACTCGAACTTCTTGTCGTTGACCTTGAAGGTGTATGTGTTGGAGAGTCCATCATGTATAGCCTTCTTGTCATATTGCCAAGGGCGGCCAAGCAACATGTGGCACACCGTCATGGGTACCACGTCACACTCGATAGTGTCCTCATAAGGTCCAATCTTGAAAGTGACGGTGACGGTATGTTGTATCTTGACGTTGCCCTTGTCACTCAACCATTGGATATGGTAAGGGTGAGGATGCTTGCGGAGATTGAGGTTGAGCTTCTCACACAACTCGGTGCTCGCAAGGTTATGGCAACTTCCACCATCTATGATGACCTTGATCGACTTGCCACCAATTCCGGCACGGGTTTGGAAAATGTTACACCGTTGTTCTTCCATAGCATGAGGTTGTGTTGTTAGCACCCTAGTGACCACAAGTGAGGGACTTGGGTCATGTTCACATAAGAGAGGATCTTCTCCACTTTCTTGCTCATAAGCTTCTTCACTTTCCATGGCGGCTTGCACAAGGGCTTCATATTCATCCTCATCAAGAGTCTCGATCTCACCATTCTCCATAGTGATCATAACCTTGTTGTTCTTGCACTCAAACGATTTGTGACCTTGGGTGCCACACTTGAAGCAAGTGACACTAGAGGGTCCCGTGGATGCCTTAGAGGAGGCGGTGGAGGAGACCGGTTGCTTCATGCGACTTTGGATAGTCGGTTTCTTGGATGGTGTAGAGGATGCGTCGGCCTTGGCACTTGTAGCATGAGGAGTTGATGTAGTAGGAGAAGTCGATGTAGCGAGCTTGGAGGAGAAATAGGTCTTGGCCTTGGAGTACTTGATGTCCTCAATCACTTGGCGCTCGGCCTTCGATGCTTGGTGGACCAACTCAACCATGTTGGAGTAGGGTTGGAACTCGACGATCCTCTTGATGGGGTAAGTAAGGCCATTGAAGAAACGAGCAATGGTTTGTTCCTCGGACTCTTGGATGTTGGCTCGCATCATAGTGAGCTCCATCTCCTTGTAGAACTCCTCAACGGTCTTGGTGCCTTGCTTCAACTTTTGGAGCTTGTTGAAGAGGTCGGTCATGTAGTGCGTGGGGACAAAGCGAGCATGCATCTCTTTCTTCATTTCTTCCCAAGTGTCAATAGGAGGTTCACCCTTCTCTTCTCGAAGAGTGAGGACTTGCTCCCACCAAGTGTTGGCGTAGTCTTCAAACTCAAGAGACGCCATAGCCACCTTCTTGGCACCGGAGTAGTTGTGGATGCGGAATATCTTGTCAACCTTGAGTGCCCATGAGAGGTAGGCCTCGACATCTTCTTCTCCCTTGATCTTTGGCATGGTGAACTTGAGTCTTCCATACATGTTCTCTTCATCCTCCAAGGTTCTTCTACGAGGAGGGGCGACTTCATCTCTTACGGCTTGAGGAGGAATAGGAGGTCTTCTACGGCCAACCATAGCATTGGGTTGGCGTTGAAGATGAACGCTTGCTTCACTTGGTTCACGGTGAGGATGTGGTTGAAGATCTTGTCGCGGTTGAGGGCGATGCTCAATGTTGGGTCTCTCATCTTGATCATGTTGTGGTTATCCTCGTCCACGTTGGTCATGGCGAGGGTGGCGACGAAGATCTCGCCGAGGTTGATCTTGAGGACCTTGGTCTTGGGGATGGCCATCACGCCCATGGTGGGCATGGCGATCCGCTTGGTGACGATCTTGTTGAAGGACTTGGTCTTGTGGAGGACGCTCATGTGGGCGAGCATGGCGATGGATTTCTCCGCGCCTAGAGTTGGAGCGAGAGTCTTCATGACGAGCTTGTGGGCGATGAGGTCGATGATGGTCTTCATGCCTTGAGGACGAGCTTGAGGACGAAAGGCCACCATGAGAGTAATAGTCTTGTGGCGAGCTTGAGGACGATGAAGTAGAGCGGTGTCGACGATGACGACCCAAGTTGGTGATGGCGCGCTCGAGGCTATCCATGCGCCGCTCCATGTTGGCATCATTGGCCGCCATTTGGCCATTCAAGTTGTCCGTAGCTTCACGAAGAAGAGCCAAGTCTTGGTTCACGGCGGAGAAGTTGTGAGCCACCTCATCGTATTGCTCATCGATGCGCGTCTCGAAGAGGGTGAGTTGCTCCTTGAACTCTTGTCGTTGCGTCCATAGGTTGTGTTGAGTAGCCAACCTCTCGGTGTTGCGGAGGATCTCTTCATCCCTATTGGTATCTCCGTTCCTATCTATGATGGAAAGACAAGAACTATGTTGTGTATGTTAGTGGAAGGAGACTACCTCGCACTCTTACCAAGGTAAGATAGTATTGAGGCAATCCACCAAGCCGAAAGCAAGATCAAGTGTATCGGGAACACACGCAAAACCACACGCAAAAGCTAGCAAATATGGTGTTAGGCGAGTGTTGTGGAAAGCCAAATGACAAATCCAAGATCGAGTATGTTGTTAAAAGTGGGTGAGGTCCAAAAATCCAAATGTCAATGTGAAGATCACTATAAACATGGAAAAAGTTGTGGAACACACACACGAGATAAGCGGGGTTAGTGCAACCAAAAGTGAGCGGAAAAGTGTATGTATAAGTGCTCGGTGTCACACTAACACAAGGAGAGCCAAAGCTTCGGTTGCAAAGGAAGAGACAACAAGATTCACACGCGGCCTCTCTTCTCGTATCTCTCTTTGCTTAAAAGCTTTTTCTCTTTTGTATATGGTGGCACTTGCACTCGTTTGTATCTTTGGTGGCACGTGGACACTTTTGTATGTATGGGCGTATGGATGTATGGACGTATGGTGCTACTTGCACTCTTTTTGTGTTTTTGGGGCTTTTTCACGCAGTATGTTAGCGTTAGCCTCGCTTTTGCTATCTTGCCACACGAGTGTTTGCTTGGATGCCTTACTCAACGCGACACACACACCTCACAATGCGGGGCCACGTGCAATGTCTCGCAACACTAGACAAGCAATGCTCGATGGGATAGATCGCAAAAGGAAGAGGGGTTACAAGGTGAAAGCTGCAAGTTATACCTGCGATGGTGGTGGTGGTGGTGGAGATCGCCGGAAGTCGAGGTCGAAGGGGGCAATAAGATGCGCCCGGTCTGGGGCCCGGTTGGACCGGATCCTGGACCGGCCTGTCCGGTTGCCGCCCGGTCGACCGGGTTCTGGGCTGGCTCGTCCGGTCGTGGGCCCGGTTGACCGGGTCCGAAACCGGATTTCACGATTTGGAGTTTTCTCTCTCCTGTTCTTCCCCAAACCAAAACCAAATCGACCAAAACGAAGGGAAACGATGGAATCGGAGGCTCAAAGTTGGGGAAATAGTAGATCAAGCACAACAACACCAGATCCACGGACCAAAACCACTCAAAACGCAACCAAATCACAGATCGGTCAAGAGGCAATTTGGGGCTATTTTTGGTGATTTTTTGGAAAATTTTCTAGGAACGAAATCGAGTGGGTGGAAGGTCAAATCCGCGGTAACCAAGAGCTGCTGATACCATATGATGAGGTCTAAGACCCCGTGTGTGGCCCGATCTCGCGGATTGACTTCGAAACCAAGGGGAGAGATGGGAGAACGCGAGGAACACGAAGAACACGACGAACACGAGGAACTCCGAGACTCACGCACGCACACCAACCCGATACACCCGATGCTTACCTCCGTGGCTCGATGGACCACACCAATAGAATCTCCGAGGAAGAGGCCGTGGCAGAATTCCCGGAGAGAGATTGGGGTTGGAGAGGAAGAGCTTGGTGAGGGAGAGAGAGTAACTTGTACTAGAATCTCACTCAACAAGATCAAAGTCAACAACCAAGGTGCCTTGATTACAGAGGGATGATACCCAAGGGAGACTAAGCTCAAAGGTAGGTTTGAGTTCAAAACAAGTCTAAAGAGCTAATGAGGGGTCCCAGCTACTTATATAGGCACACATGGCCAGCAAGGGCGAACAGGTACGCAAAGGGATAAGTTAAGGCAGTTTGGTGGGGCGTTTCCGTCAGATCCGGTTTGGGTCCGGTGCGATCGGCTGATGACCGGGCCGTCCGGTCATGGATCCGGTTGATGACGGCGCAAACCGGGCTTCTGCGAGGAATCCGGTCCTGGTCCGGCCGTCGTCCGGCACGAGGGGTTGGTCCGGTTTGCGCCCGGTTGACCGGCTCGTGGACCGGGCGTCCGGTTGCTGGTCCGGTCTGACCGGGCCTGTGACCGGCCAGCCTCCATCTCTTCCTTGGAGCGCTTCGAGCGACGTCGGCTTCGGCTTCAAGATCATCTCCATGTCCAATGGCTTCCCTTCCTCTCTTGACCTTGGCGTCTCCTCCTGTCCAGCTCCATGTCCATCTTCGTGTCCACCTTCTTGTCCAGCTGCTCCTCTCCTCCCTTTGACCATGGCGTATCCTCCTCTTGGTGACCTTGATGCTCCTTGTACCTAATGACACATAACACGTCGGCATGAGGTAGCAATCCATCCAAAGGGGTACCAAGATCAAGGGTGGTGAGGAGCGAGTTCACCTCATCATGTAGAGCTTTGACTCGGGCTCGTGTCATCGGTCCACTTGGGGGACTTGTTGGTCTTGGTGTGGAGGTGACCGAAGGCCACCCCGCATCACCGGTCCTGGGTCCGGTCGACCTGGCGCCAACCGGGAACTTGCGAAGTTTCTGGTTTCCTTCTGGTACAATGGAGCTGCGCCCGGTTGGGCGCCCGATTGACCGGGCCAGGGACCGGGTGATCTGGTTGTAGGTCCGGTCCGGCCGGGTCCTGGACCGGCCAGCGTTCTTCTCTTCCTTTGAGCGCTTCGAGTGACGTCGTGTCTAGGTTCGTGATCATCTCCATGTCCCGCTGCTCCTCTCCTTCCCTTGACCATGGTGTATCCTCCTCTCCGGGGTCTTGATGCGCCTTGTACCTAATGACACATAGCACATCGGCATGAGGTAGCATTCCGTCCAAAGGGGTACCAAGATCAAGGGTGGTGAGGAGCGAGTTCACCTCATCATGTAGAGCTTTAACTCGAGCTCGCGTCATTGGTCCACTTGTGGGACTTGTTGGTCTTGGTGTAGCGTCGTCGGTGAGCGGGGCTACATCATCTCCCCCCCTTGGGAAAGAGTCGACCTCAACTCTTGCACCTCTTCATCTCCATGATAGGGTGACAAGTCCGAGACGTTGAACGTGTTGCTCACTAAGTACTTGGATGTCGGGATGTCGATGACGTAAGCGTTGTTGTTGATGCACTTGAGGACCTTGAAGGGGCCATCACCTCTTGGCTTGAGCTTGGAGTTGCGCTCACGAGGGAACCTTTCCTTCCGGAGGTGGATCCAAACGAGGTCTCCTTCTTAAAATATTCTTTCCTTCTTCTTGGCGTTGATGCGGTTTGCTTGACGAAGCACATGTTCTTATATGGTCGCTCTTGTTTCTTCATGTAGTTTCTTCATGGCGGCGGTGCGCTTGTCGAAGTCCATGTTGGTCCGCTCATGAAGGGGGAGTGGAAGTATGTCGAGTGCCGTGTAAGGTTCGAAGCCGTAGACGACCATGAAGGGGCTCCTTGATGTTGTCTTGTGCTTGGCGCGGTTGTAGGCGAACTCCGCGTGAGGAAGGCACTCCTCCCATGACTTCAAGTTCTTCTTCACTAGGATGCGTAGGAGAGTGGAGAGGCTTCGATTGACCACTTCCGTTTGGCCGTCCGTTTGCGGGTGCGAGGATGATGAGAACAAGAGCTTCACTCCAAACTTTGCCATGAGCGACTTCCATAGATAGCTCATGAACTTGACTTCCCGATCCGACACAATGCTTGCCGGTATTCCGTGTAGGCGAACAATTTCCCTGAAAAACAATGAAGCAATGTGTGAAGCATCGTCGCTCTTATGGCAAGGTATGAAATGAGCCATCTTAGAGAATCCACTACCACAAATATGGAATCATGACCATGCTTAGTGCGAGGCAATCCTAGAACGAAATCCATGCTAATATCGGTCCATGGTGCATATGGAATAGGCAATGGGGTGTAAAGACCATAAGGGTTCGAGGTGGACTTAGCTTGAAGGCATGTAGTGCAACGGTTGCATATGCGTTCCACATCTCGCTTCATCTTTGGCCAATAGTAATGAGTGGATAGCATCGCGAGTGTCTTGTCACGTCCAAAGTGACCCATAAGACCACCTCCATGTGACTCTTGCAAAAGTAACATTCGAAGAGAAGACTCAGGAATGCAAATCTTGTTAGCTTTAAACAAGTAGCCATCATGCAAATAGAAATCATCCACTCCTCGTTCAACGAAACACTTCTCAAAAATCGGAGCAAAGAAAGAATCGGAAGGATAGAGTTCTTTGATCTCTTCAAGTCCCAAAACATGAAAATCCAAACGAGTAAGCAAAAGGGTGTTTTTGCGGGAAAGAGCGTCCACCACAACATTGTCCTTGCCCTTCTTGTATTTGATTACATATGGGAAGGACTCAATGAACTCGACCCATTTTGCATGTCGTTTGTTCAAGTTGTGTTGGCTTTTCAAATATTTCAAGGACTCATGGTCGGAATGAATGATAAACTCTTTTGGCCAAAGATAGTGTTGCCAAACTTCAAGAACACGAACCAAAGCGTAGAGCTCCTTGTCATATATAGGATAGTTGAGGCGTGCGCCATCTAACTTCTCACTATAATATGCCACGGGTTTGCCCTCTTGCATAAGAACGCCACCAATACCGAGTCCACTTGCATCACACTCAATCTCAAAAGTTTTTGCAAAGTTTGGAAGCACAAGAAGGGGAGCTTCGGTAAGGCGTTTCTTCAACTCATCAAAAGCATTTTGTTGGGCCTTGCCCCAAACAAACGGAACATTCTTCTTGGTAAGCTCTTTCAAAGGGCAAGCAATGGTGCTAAAATCTTTCACAAAGCGGCGGTAGAAACCGGCAAGTCCATGAAAACTTCGGACTTGACCAACATTTGTAGGAGTAGGCCAATTGTGGATAGCCTCAACCTTGGAAGAATCAACTTCAATCCCATTAGCGGAAACCACAAAGCCAAGGAAAACCAATTTGTTTTGAGCAAATGTGCATTTAGGGAGGTTGGCATAACGCTTCTCAAGACGCAAGATGCATAAGACCTCTCTCACATGTTGCACATGGTCCTCGAGATTTTTGCTATAAATGAGAATATCATCAAAATAGACAACCACACTCTTGCCAATGAGGGGACGCAAGATGTGATTCATAAGACGCATGAATGTGGAAGGAGCATTGGAAAGACCAAAAGGCATAACGAGCCATTCATAGAGACCAAGCTTGGTCTTGAATGCCGTTTTCCATTCATCACCAATGGCCATGCGAATTTGGTGGTAGCCACTACGCAAATCTACTTTAGAGAAAATCGTGGCACCACTCAATTCATCAAGCATGTCATCTAAACGCGGAATGGGATGGCGGTAACGGATGGTAATGGCATTGATGGGGCGACAATCCATACACATCCGTTGCGTCTCATCCGGTTTAGGCACAAGGATCACGGGAACCGCACAAGGGCTAAGGCTTTCGCGAACGTACCCTTTGGCGAGGAGATCTTGTATTTGGAGTTGTATCTCCTTTGTGTCTTCGGGGTTGGTGCGGTAGGCAGCACGGTTTGGAAGCGGAGCGCCGGGTATGAGGTCGATGCGGTGTTCTATGCCTCGAAGTGGTGGTAGTCCATGAGGGAGCTCGTCGGGGAAGACGTCTTGAAACTCCTGCAAAAGATACAACAAAGATGGAGGAATGTTGGTTAAGTCGTTAGTCGTCGACGATGGTCCCTTGCATATGAGCACATAGTGTAATATGGTGGATGGGTTCTCTTGGACCTCTCTCCACTCACTCTTGGTGGCTAGGAGAACACTCTTTGGCTCGCTCATATATGGCTTGTGGCGCTCACTATCTTTTTGGTGGGTCGCTCCCTCTCCTCTCATCTCACTATGGTGGGTGCGGAGTTGAGCCCTCGCTAAAGCCTTCGCATTATCCGCGATGATTTGGCTAGGAGTCATCGGGCGCAACTCGAACTTCTTGTCGTTGACCTTGAAGGTGTATGTATTAGAGAGTCCATCATGTATAGCCTTCTTGTCATATTGCCAAGGGCGGCCAAGCAACATGTGGCACACCGTCATGGGTACCACGTCACACTCAATAGTATCCTCATAGGGTCCAATCTTGAAGGTGACGGTGACGGTATGTTGTATCTTGACGTTGCCCTTGTCACTCAACCATTGGATATGGTAAGGGTGAGGATGCTTGCGGAGAGTGAGGTTGAGCTTCTCACACAACTTGGTGCTTGCAAGGTTATGGCAACTTCCACCATTGATGATGACCTTGATCGATTTGCCACCAATTCCGGCACGGGTTTGGAAGATGTTGCACCGTTGGTCTTCCATAGCTTGAGGTTGTGTTGTTAGCACACTTGTGACCACAAGTGAGGGACTTGGGTCATGCTCGCATAAGAGAGGGTCTTCTCCACTTTCTTCCTCATAAGCTTCTTCACGTTCCACGGCGGCTTGCACAAGGGCCTCGTATTCATCCTCATCTAGCGTCTCAATGTCACCATTCTCCATAGTGATCATAACCTTGGTGTTCTTGCACTCAAACGATTTGTGGCCTTGGGTGCCACACTTGAAGCAAGTGACATTAGAGGGTCCCGTAGATGCCTTAGAGGAGGCGGTGGAGGACACCGTTTGCTTCATGCGACTTTGGATAGTCGGTTTCTTGGATGATGTATAGGACGCGTCGGGCTTGACACTTGTAGTAGGAGGAGTTGAGGTCGCGAGCTTGGAGGCGAAGTACGTCTTGGGTTTGGAGTACTTGATGTCCTCAATCACTTGGCGCTCGGCCTTGGATGCTTGGTGGACCAACTCAACCAAGTTGGAGTATGGTTGGAACTCCACAATTCTCTTGATGGGGTAGTTGAGGCCATTGAAGAAACGAGCAATGGTTTGGTCCTCGGACTCTTGGATGTTGGCTCGCATCATAGTGAGCTCCATCTCCTTGAAGAACTCCTCAACGGTCTTGGTTCGTTGCTTCAATTGTTGTAGCTTGTTGAAGAGGTCGGTCATGTAGTGCGTTGGGACAAAGCGAGCATGCATCTCTTTCTTCATCTCTTCCCAAGTGTCAATTGGAGGTTCGCCCTTTTCTTCCCTTAGAGTGAGGACTTGTTCCCACCAAGTGTTGGCATAATCTTCAAACTCAAGAGACGTCATAGCCACCTTCTTGGCACCGGAGTAGTTGTGGATGCGGAATATCTTGTCAACCTTGAGTGCCCATGAGAGGTAGGCCTCGGCATCTTCTTCACCCTTGAACTTTGGCATGGTGAACTTGAGTCTTCCAAACATGTTCTCTTCATCCTCCAAGGTTCTTCGGCGAGGACGGATGCCTTCATCTCTTGCGGCTTGAAGTGGGATAGGAGGTCTTCCACGGCCAACCATAGCATTGGGTTGACGTTGAAGGTGGACACTAGCTTCACTTGGTTCACGGTGAGGATGTTGTTGAAGATCTTGTCGAGGTTGTTGACGAGGCTCATTGTTGGCCATTTCGTCTTGATCATGTTGTGGGTCTCCTCTTCCACGTTGATCATGGCGAGGATGGCGTCGGAGATCTCTTCGAGGTGGATCTTGAGGACCTTGGTCTTGGGGTTGGTCGTCAAGCCCATGGTGGGCATGGCGATCCGCTTGGTGATGATCTTGTTGTAGGACTTGGTCTTGTGGAGGACGCTCATTTGGACGAGCATGGCGATGGATTTCTCCGCGCCTAGAGTTGGAGAGAGAGTCTTCATGACGAGCATGTGGGCGATGAGGTCGATGATGGTCTTCATGCCTTGAGGAAGAGCTTGAGGACGAAAGGCCACCATGAGAGTAATAATCTTGTGGCGAGCTTGAGGATAATGAAGTAGAGCGGTGTCGGCGATGGCGACCCAAGTTGGTGATGGCGCGCTCGAGGCTATCCATGCGCCGCTCCATGTTCCCATCATTGGCCGCCATTTGGCCATTCAAGTTGTCCGTAGCTTCACGAAGAAGAGCCAAGTCTTGGTTCACGGCGGAGAAGTTGTGAGCCACTTCATCGTATTGCTCATCGATGCGCGTCTCGAAGAGGGCGAGTTGCTCCTTGAACTCTTGTCGATGTGTCCATAGGTTGTGTTGAGTAACCAACCTCTCGGTGTTCCGGAGGACTTCTTCATCCCTTGGGGTATCTCCGTTCCTATCCATGATGGAAAGACAAGAACTATTTTGTGTATGTTAGTGGAAGGAGACTACCTCGCACTCTTACCAAGGTAAGATAGTATTGAGGCAATCAACCAAGCCAAAAGCAAGATCAAGTGTATCGGGGACACACGCAAAACCACACGCAAAAGCTAGCAAATATGGTTTTAGGCGAGTGTTGTGGCAAGCCAAAAGACAAATCCAAGATCGAGTATGTTGTTAAAAGTGGGTAAGGTCCAAAAATCCAAATGTCAATGTGAAGATCACTATAAACACGGAAAAGTTGTTGAACACACACACGGGATAAGCGGGGTTAGTGCAACCAAAAGTGAGCGGAAAAGTGTATGTAAAGGTGCTCGGTGTCACACTAACACAAGGAGAGCAAAAACTTTGGTTGCAAAGGAAGAGACATGATGAAGGTCTAAGACCCCGTGTGTGGCCCGATCTTGCGGTTGACCCGAAATCCAAAGGAGGGAGAGAGGGAGAACGCGAAGAACACGATGAACACGAAGAACACGATGAACTCACACACGCACACCAACCCGATACAATCGATACTTACCCCGTGGCTCGATGGACCACGCCAATAGAATCAACCCGGAAGAGACACGCGGTAGAATTCCGAGCGGAGAGATTGGTGAGGGAGACGAATCTAGGAGTGGGAGAGAGAGTGGGTAACACTAGAATCTCACACACCAAATCCAATCATCCAACATAGGTAGCCTTGATACAAAGGGGATGAAACCCTAGGGAGACAAAGCTCATCTTCATGTTTAAGCTATCATCTTGTCTAAAGAGGTAAGGGGGCGACCGGGGTGCTTATATAGGCATACAAGGCAGCTCGGGTCGAACGGGTACAAGTTGGTGGGTCAAACCCGTGAAATCCGGTCCAGGGGCCGGTTGGACCGGGTCTGGGACCGGGCCATCCGGTCCAAACCGGATTCTGGGCCGGCCGGTGACCGGGCGAGGCTCCCGAAGCCCCGGGATTGCGTCCGGATGGCACAAGCGGAGATTCCGGTCGAAACCGGCCATGCCGGTCAGGGGCCCGGTCAGACCGGCCCTAGGGCCGGGTGGGCCGGCCTGTGGCCCGGTTGACCGGCCCTGGGACCGGCCGGCCTTCCTCCTCTCGCCTCTTCTTCCTCTTCCTTCCTTCTTCCTTCCTTCTTCTTCTTCTTCCTTCTTCCTTGCACCATGGGAGTTCCTCCTCTCCGGTTCCTCCTCTCCGGTTCCTCGATGATTCTTGTACCTAATGATATGTAGCACACCGATATGAGGTAGCATTCCATTCAAGGTATTGACGAGGTCGAGTATCGAGAGGAAGGAGTTCACCTTGTCGCGTGTAGCGTGGTTTAGGGTTGAAGGTCCACTTGGGGGACTCTTTGGCCATGGTGTAGCGTCGACGATAGGCGGGGCTGCACTTGATGGTCTTGAGGCGTAGGTGTCCGAAGGCCACCCCGCATCATCTCCCCCCCCTTGGGAAAGAGTCGTCCTCGACTCTTGTTCCTTCTCACCGACGGTGTAGTCCATGACGACTCTCCCATGTTGTGGTAGAGGGATAAAGTCGCGGTCGAAGAAGAACTTGGGGAAAAACGAGTTGCAAATGGAAAGCTCGTGGATGCCAATTTCGTGATCGGCGAACAAGAGGCTCTCAATCCAATACGAAGCATCAAGTCGTTTCTCCAAGAGGCAATAGGCAAAAATGGGAAACAAAAGTGTGCGGGTGTATCCAAAATGTGGAAGATCAAAAGTTTGTGCATGTAAGAGTTGTGTGGTGTGAAGAATGTGTGTTGTGGCCTTGTCCCAAGCAAATGGAACAAACAAAAGGCAAGTATTGGCGGCAAAATTTGGGGCAAAATTGTTATGTGCAATGGCAAAACGATGGATACTTCGCGCTTGGGAGAGTGTGGTTGGCGTGAGCCGAGTATGAGCCTCCTCAAGAGTGAAAGAATCCATTGCAAATGCCAAAGATGAAATGAAAAATCCAAAGAAGAGCAACTTTTTGTGTGACATGTGGCACAAGATGCATAAGGTGTCTCTCACATGTATGACATGGTCCTTGAGATTCTCGAAGTGTATGATGAAAGCATCAAGACATACAACAACCATTGTGCCAACAAGATGTGTCAAGATATGTTGCATAAGAGGCAAAAGAGGTGACGAGGAAATGGGCCAAACCGAAATCTCGACAAGACAAGCCGGAAGCACACGAGGGCGAAGGCGTTTGGGAACATACCCTTTGGTGTGAATCCCATGGGTTGGGTCATGTATCTCGTCCGTGTTGGGGTAGCTCTCAATTGCGCGTTTCGTGAGCTCATGCTCCGTAGCGGTGGAAGTTGATGGTCGGGTACCTACACATGGAATGGGCAAAACAAAGAGCGTGTGTGCATGGTAGAGGAACACATCATCCATCATGATGTTCCATGTCTTGTGCACATCACCATTAGTGTCAATCAAGATAGTATGAAATGCATGGCGATGGTGTATATGGCAAGAAGGTGTATTCATGGCATGTGGTAACTCATGATCATCAAAAATTGAGAAGGCTATGGGGGCCATCTCATGGACAATGAAATAAGCATTTTTGCATACCAAGCATAAGAAAGAACAATTGTTCACAATCTTGGATGCAAGGATCATGGAATGGTGTAAACATTTGGGGCAAAGCATGTTCAACATGTTATCATTGTTGTCGACAACCCTATGTAAAGAGCAAGTGTTCATCAAGGGTGTCACAACACAAGCATGATCATAATCATTATCATTGCAAGCAAGCGGGGAAAAAGTGAAGCTCTCATAGCATGGCATGGTCAACGTATCACACGCAATCAATTCCACATGATCAACCATGTTATCAAGCAAAGCATCGCATGGGAATATGAAAGTAGCATGTGAAGTAGCAAATGTATCATCAAGATCATGCATGCACTCATAAGTCATCATGTCCACTAGTGGGATCATGGCATCATCAACACCTATGTTGTTACCTTTGTAGGCCGACTCTGATGAGGTCTAAGACCCCGTGTGTGGCCCGATCTCGCGGATTGACTTCGAAACCAAGAGGGGAGATGGGAAAACGCGAGGAACACGAAGAACGCGACGAACACGAGGAACTCCGAGACTCACGCACGCACACCAAACCGATACACCCGATACTTACCCCCGTGGCTCGATGGACCACGCCAATAGAATCACCCGGAAGAGGCATGCGGCAGAATTCCCGGTGAGAGATTGGTGTTGGAGAAAAAGAGATTGGTGAGGGAGAGAGAGTAGCTTGTACTAGAATCTCACTCAACAATATCCCAATCAACAACAAGGATGGCCTTGATTACAGAGGGATGATACCCAAGGGAGACTAAGCTCAAAGTTAGGTTTGAGTTCAAAACAAGTCTAAAGAGGTCTAGGGGCGTCCTGGGGGTATATATAGTCTTACAAGGCGTCATGGGCCGAAAAGGTACAAGTGAAACGGTTCGGGCCGAAATAAGTGACTTAAGTTGTGCAGGCCGGTCAGGGGGCCGGTCAGACCGGGCCTGTGACCGAGCAGGCCGGTTTCAGACCGGACCTGTGACCGGGCGGCGACCGGACGAGGCTCCAAGTCCCCTGGATGGCGTCCGGATGTCACGAGCGCAAATCCCGGTTTCTGACCGGGCGGCCCGGTCAGGAGGCCGGTCAGACCGGGCTGTGGACCGGGTGATCCGGTCAGGAGGCCGGTCTGACCGGGTTCTGGACCGGCCGTCCATCTTCTCTTCCTTGCGCTCTTCGGGCGACTTCCTGTCCAGCTCCATGTCCATCTTCGTGTCCACCTTCTTGTCCAGCTGCTCCTCTCCTCCCTTTGACCATGGCGTATCCTCCTCTTGGTGACCTTGATGCTCCTTGTACCTAATGACACATAACACGTCGGCATGAGGTAGCAATCCATCCAAAGGGGTACCAAGATCAAGGGTGGTGAGGAGCGAGTTCACCTCATCATGTAGCGCTTTGACTCGGGCTCGTGTCATCGGTCCACTTGGGGGACTTGTTGGTCTTGGTGTAGCGACGTCGGTGACCGGGGCTACATCATCTCCCCCCCTTGGGAAAGAGTCGTCCTCGACTCTTGCACCTCCTCATCTCCATGATAGGGTGACAAGTCCGAGACGTTGAACGTGTTGCTCACCAAGTACTTGGATGTTGGTATGTCGTTGATGCGTTTGAGGACCTTGAAGGGGCCATCTCCTCTTGGCTTGAGCTTGGAGTTGCGGTCATGAGGGAACCGTTCCTTCCGGAGGTGGATCCAAACGAGGTCTCCTTCTTCGAATATCCTTGCCTTCTTCTTGGCGTTGATGCGGTTGGCTTGACGAAGAACATGTTCTTGTATGGTTGCCCTTGTCTCTTCATGTAGTTTCTTGACGGCGGCGGTGCGCTTGTCAAAGTCCATGTTGATGCGTTCGTGGAGGGGAAGCGGAAGTATGTCGAGTGCCGTGTAAGGTTCGAAGCCATAGACGACCATGAAGGGGCTCCTTGACGTAGTCTTGTGCTTGGCGCGGTTGTAGTCGAACTCGGCGTGAGGAAGGCACTCCTCCCATGACTTCAAGTTTTTCTTCACGAGGATGCGTAGGAGGGTGGAGAGGCTTCGATTGACCACTTCCGTTTGGCCATCCGTTTGCGGGTGCGATGATGATGAGAACAAGAGCTTGACTCCAAACTTCGCCATGAGTGACTTCCAAAGATAACTCATGAACTTGACGTCTCGATCCGACACAATGCTTTGCGGTACTCCATGTAGGCGGACGATTTCCCTGAAAAACAATGAAGCAATGTGTGAAGCATCGTCGCTCTTATGGCAAGGTATGAAATGAGCCATCTTAGAGAATCTATCCACTACAACAAATATGGAATCATGACCATGTTTAGTGCGAGGCAAGCCTAGAACGAAATCCATGCTAATATCGGTCCATGGTGCATAAGGAATAGGCAATGGCATGTAAAGACCATAAGGGTTGGAGGTAGACTTAGCTTGTAAGCATGTTGTGCACCGTCGGCAAAGGCGCTCCACATCTCGCTTCATCTTTGGCCAATAGTAGTGGGTTGAGAGCATGGCATATGTCTTGTCACGTCCAAAGTGACCCATAAGACCTCCTCCATGAGACTCTTGCAAAAGCAATTTTCGAAGCGAAGACTCGGGAATGCAAATCTTGTTAGCTTTAAACAAATAGCCATCATGCAAATAGAAATCATCCACTCCTCGCTCAACGGAGCACTTCTCAAAAATGGGAGCAAAGAAAGAATCGGAAGGATAGAGTTCTTTGATCTCTTCAAGTCCCAAAACATGAAAATCCAAACGAGTTAGCAAAAGGGTGTTTTTGCGGGAAAGAGCATCCGCCACAACATTGTCCTTGCCCTTCTTGTATTTGATCACATATGGGAAGGACTCAATGAACTCGACCCATTTTGCATGTCGTTTGTTCAAGTTGTGTTGGCTTTTCAAATATTTCAAGGACTCATGGTCGGAATGAATGATAAACTCTTTTGGCCAAAGATAGTGTTGCCAAACTTCAAGAACACGAACCAAAGCGTAGAGCTCCTTGTCATATATAGGATAGTTGAGGCGTGCGCCATCCAACTTCTCACTATGTATGCCACGGGTTTGCCCTCTTGCATAAGAACACCACCAATACCAAGCCCACTTGCATCACACTCAATCTCAAAAGTTTTTGCAAAATTTGGAAGAACAAGAAGTGGAGCTTCGGTAAGGCGTTTCTTCAACTCATCAAAAGCATTTTGTTGGGCCTTGCCCCAAACAAACGGAACATTCTTTTTGGTAAGCTCATTCAAAGGGCAAGCAATGGTGCTAAAGTCTTTCACAAAGCGGCGGTAAAAACCGGCAAGTCCATGGAAGCTTCGGACTTGGCCAACATTTGTAGGGGTAGGCCAATTATGGATGGCCTCCACCTTGGAAGAATCAACTTCAATCCCATTAGCGGAAACCACGAAACCAAGAAAAACCAATTTGTTTTGAGCAAATGTGCACTTGGGGAGGTTAGCATAAAGCTTTTCATGGCGCAAGATGCACAAGACTTCTCTCACATGTTGCACATGGTCCTCGAGGTTTTTGCTATAAATAAGAATATCATCGAAGTAGACAACCACGCTCTTGCCAATGAGAGGACGCAAGATGTGATTCATGAGGCGCATGAAAGTTGATGGAGCATTGGAAAGACCGAAAGGCATAACGAGCCATTCATAGAGACCAAGTTTGGTCTTGAATGCCGTTTTCCATTCATCACCAATAGCCATGCGGATTTGATGGTAACCACTACGCAAATCGACTTTAGAGAAAATCATGGCACCACTAAGTTCATCAAGCATGTCATCTAAACGCGGAATGGGATGGCGGTAACGGACGGTAATGGCATTGATGGGGCGACAATCCATACACATCCGTTGCGTCTCATCCGGTTTAGGCACAAGAATCACGGGAACCGCACAAGGGCTAAGGCTTTCTCGGACGTACCCTTTGGCGAGGAGATCTTGAATTTGGCGGTTGATCTCCTTGGTCTCTTCGGGGTTGGTGCGGTAGGCGGCACGGTTTGGGAGCGGAGCGCCGGGTATGAGGTCGATGCGATGTTCTATGCCTCGGAGTGGTGGTAGTCCATGAGGGAGCTCGTCGGGGAAGACATCTTGGAATTCCTGCAAAAGAGACAACAAAGACGGAGGAATGTTGGTCAAGTCGTTAGTCGCCGACGAGGGTCCCTTGCATATGAGCACATAGTGCAATATGGTGGATGGGTTCTCTTGGAGCTCTCTCCACTCACTCTTGGTGGCTAGAAGGACACTCTTGGACTCACTCATGTATGGCTTGTGGCGCTCACTCTCTTTGTGGTGGGTCGCTCCTCTCCTCTCATCTCACTATGGTGGGTGCGGAGTTGTGCCCTCGCTAAAGCCTTCGCATTATCCGCGATGATTTGGCTAGGAGTCATCGGGCGCAACTCGAACTTCTTGTCGTTGACCTTGAAGGTGTATGTGTTGGAGAGTCCATCATGTACAGCCTTCTTGTCATATTGCCAAGGGCGGCCAAGCAACATGTGGCACACCGTCATGGGTACCACGTCACACTCGATAGTGTCCTCATAAGGTCCAATCTTGAAAGTGACGGTGACGGTATGTTGTATCTTGGCGTTGCCCTTGTCACTCAACCATTGGATATGGTAAGGATGAGGATGCTTGCGGAGAGTGAGGTTGAGCTTCTCACACAACTCGGTGCTCGCAAGGTTATGGCAACTTCCACCATCTATGATGACCTTGATTGACTTGCCACCAATTCCGGCACGGGTTTGGAAGATGTTGCACCGTTGTTCTTCCGTAGCATGAGGTTGTGTGGTTAGCACCCTTGTGACCACAAGTGAGGGACTTGGGTCATGCTCACATAAGAGAGGATCTTCTCCACTTTCTTGCTCATAAGCTTCTTCACTTTCCACGGCGGCTTGCACAAGGGCTTCATATTCATCCTCATCAAGAGTCTCGATGTCACCATTCTCCATAGTGATCATGACCTTGGTGTTCTTGCACTCAAACGATTTGTGACCTTGGGTGCCACACTTGAAGCAAGTGACACTAGAGGGTCCCGTGGATGCCTTGGAGGAGGCGGTGGAGGAGACCGTTTGCTTCATGCGACTTTGGATAGTCGGTTTCTTGGATGGTGTAGAGGATGCGTCGGCCTTGGCACTTGTAGCATAAGGAGTTGATGTAGTAGGAGGAGTCGATGTAGCGAGCTTGGAGGAGAAATAGGTCTTGGCCTTGGAGTACTTGATGTCCTCAATCACTTGGCGCTCGGCCTTCGACGCTTGGTGGACCAATTCAACCATGTTGGAGTAGGGTTGGAACTCGACAATCCTCTTGATGGGATAAGTAAGGCCATTGAAGAAGCGAGCAATGGTTTGTTCTTCGGACTCTTGGATGTTGGCTCGCATCATAGTGAGCTCCATCTCCTTGTAGAACTCCTCAACGGTCTTGGTGCCTTGCTTCAACTTTTGGAGCTTGTTGAAGAGGTCGGTCATGTAGTGCATTGGGACAAAGCGAGCATGCATCTCCTTCTTCATATCTTCCCAAGTGTCAATTGGAGGTTCACCCTTCTCTTCTCGAAGAGTGAGGACTTGCTCCCACCAAGTGTTGGCGTAATCTTCAAACTCGAGTGATGCCATAGCCACTTTCTTGGCACCGGAGTAGTTGTGGATGCGGAAGATCTTGTCCACCTTGAGTGCCCATGAGAGGTAAGCTTCGGCGTCGTCTTCACCTTTGAACTTGGGCATGTTGAACTTGAGCTTGCCATACATGTTCTCTTCATCCTCCAAGTTTCTTCTACGAGGAGGGGCGCCGTCATCTCTTGCGGCTAGAGGTGGAATAGGAGGTCTTCTACGGCCAACCATAGCATTGGGTTGGCGTTGGAGGTGCACACTTGCTTCACTTGCTTCACGGTGAGGATGTGGTTGAAGATCTTGTCGCGGTTGAGGACGATGCTCAATGTTGGGTCTCTCATCTTGACCATGGTGTAGCTCTCCTCGACCACGTTGGTCATGGCGAGGGTGGCGACGAAGATCTCGCCGAGGTGGATCTTGAGGATCTTGGTCTTGGGGATGGCCATCACGCCCATGGTGGGCATGGCTATCCGCTTGGTGACGATCTTGGTGAGGGACTCGGTCTTGTGGAGGACGCTCATGTGGACGAGCATGGCGATGTATTTCTCCACGCCTAGAGTTGGAGCGGGAGTCTTCATGACGAGCATGTGAGCGATGAGGTCGATGATGGTCTTCATGCCTTGAAGAGGAGCTTGAGGACGAAAGGCCACCATGAGAGTAATAGTCTTGTGGCGAGCTTGATGAAGAGGAAGTAGAGCGGTGTCGACGATGACGACCCAAGTTGGTGATGGCGCGCTCGAGGCTATCCATGCGCCGCTCCATGTTGGCATCATTGGCCGCCATTTGGCCATTCAAGTTGTCCGTAGCTTCACGAAGAAGAGCCAAGTCTTGGTTCACGGCGGAGAAGTTGTGAGCCACCTCATCGTATTGCTCATCGATGCGGGTCTCGAAGAGGGTGAGTTGCTCCTTGAACTCTTGTCGTTGCGTCCATAGGTTGTGTTGAGTAGATGATGCGGGGTGGCCTTCGGTCACCTCCACACCAAGACCAACAAGTCCCCCAAGTGGACCGATGACACGAGCCCGAGTCAAGGCTCTCCATGATGAGGTGAACTCGCTCCTCACCACCCTTGATCTTGGTACACCTTTGGATGGATTGCTACCTCATGCCGACGTGTTATGTGTCATTAGGTACAAGGAGCATCAAGGTCACCAAGAGGAGGATACGCCATGGTCAGAGGAAGGAGAGGAGCAGCGGGACGCGAAGATGGACATGGAGCTGGACAGGAAGTCGCCCGAAGAGCGCAAGGAAGAGAAGATGGACGGCCGGTCCAGAACCCGGTCAGACCGGATCACCCGGTCCACAGCCCGGTCTGACCGGCCTCCTGACCGGGCCGCCCGGTCAGAAACCGGGATTCGCGCTCGTGACATCCGGGCGCCATCCAGGGAACTTGGAGCCTCGTCCGGTCTCCGCCCGGTCACAGGCCCGGTCTGAAACCGGCCTGCCCGGTCACAGGCCCGGTCTGACCGGCCCCCTGACCGGCCTGCACGACTTAAGTTATATTTTCGGCCCGAACTTACCTTTTCGGCCTGTGATGCCTTGTAAGACTATATAAGCACCCCAAGCACCCCTTTAGCTCTTTAGACTTGTTTTGAACTCAAACCTACCTTTGAGCTTAGTCTCCCTTGGGTATCATCCCTCTGTAATCAAGGCACCTTAGTTGTTGACTTTGAACTTGTTGAGTGAGATTCTAGTACAAGCTACTCTCTCTCCCTCACCAAGTTCTTCCTCTCCAACTCCAATCTCTCCCCGGGGAATTCTACCGCGTGTCTCTTCCTCGGAGATTCTATTGGCGTGGTCCATCGAGCCACGGAGGTAAGCATCGGGTGTATCGGGTTGTGTGTGTGCGTGAGTCTCGGAGTTCCTCGTGTTCATCGCGTTCTTCGTGTTCCTCGCGTTTTCCCATCTTCCCCCTTGGTTTCGAAGTCAATCCGCGAGATCGGGCCACACACGGGGTCTTAGACCTCATCATATGGTATCAGCAGCTCTTGGTTACCGCGGATTTGACCTCCCACCCACCCGATTTCGTTCCTAGAAAATTTTCCAAAAAATAGCCCTATATTGCCTCTTGACCGATCTGTGATTTGGTTGCGTTTTGAGTGGTTTTGGTCCGTGGATCTGGTGTTGTTGTGCTTGATCTACTATTTCCCCAACTTTTAGCCTCCAATTCCATCGTTTCCCTTCGATTTGGTCGATTTGGCTTGGTTTTCGTGAAGAACAGGAGAGAGAAAGCTTCATCCCGCGAAATCCGGTTGAGCAGCCGGTCAACCGGGCCCACGACCGGCCGAGCCGGCCCAGCACCCGGTCAACCGGGCGGCGAACCGGGCAAGCCGGTCCAGAACCCGGTCCAACCGGGCCTCCGACCGGGCGACGCAACGCCACTCCTTCGACCTCGTCTTCCGGCGATCTCCACCACCACCACCACCACCACCACCACCATCATCGCAGGTATAACTTGCAGGTCACCTTGTAACCCCTCTTCCTTTTGCGATCTATCCCATCAAGCATTGCTTGTCGAGTGTTGCGAGACATTGCACGTGGCCCCGCATTGTGAGGTGTGTGTGTCGCGTTGAGTAAGGCACCCAAGCAAACACTCGTGTGGCAAGATAGCAAAAGCGAGGCTAACGCTAACATAGTGCGTCAAAAAGGCCCAAAAACACAAAAAGAGTGCGAGTAGCACCATACATCCATACATCCATACATCCATACGCCCGTACATACAAAGTGTCCACGTGCCACCAAAGATGCAAACGAGTGCAAGTGCCGCCATATACAAAAGAGAAAAAGCTTCTAAGCAAAGAGAGATAGGAGAAGAGAGGCCACGTGTGAATCTTGTTGTCTCTTCCTTTGCAACCAAAGCTTTGGCTCTCCTTGTGTTAGTGTGACACCGAGCACTTATACATACACTTTTCCGCTCACTTTTGGTTGCACTAACCCCGCTTATCTCGTGTGTGTGTTCCACATCTTTTTCCGTGTTTATAGTGATCTTCACATTGACATTTGGATTTTTGGACCTCACCCACTTTTGACAACATACTCGATCTTGGATTTGTCTTTTGGCTTTCCACAACACTCGCCTAACACCATATTTGCTAGCTTTTGCGTGTGGTTTTGCGTGTGTTCCCGATACACTTGATCTTGCTTTCGGTTTGGTGGATTGCCTCAATACTCTCTTACCTTGGTAAGAGTGCGAGGTAGTCTCCTTCCACTAACATACACAACATAGTTCTTGTCTTTCCATCATGGATAGGAACGGAGATACCAATAGGGATGAAGAGATCCTCCGCAACACCGAGAGGTTGGCTACTCAACACAACCTATGGACGCAACGACAAGAGTTCAAGGAGCAACTCTCCCTCTTCGAGACGCGCATCGATGAGCAATACGATGAAGTGGCTCACAACTTCTCCACCGTGAACCACGACTTGGCCCTTCTTCGTGAAGCTACGGACAACTTGAATGGCCAAATGGCGGCCAATGATGCCAACATGGAGCGGCGCATGGATAGCCTCGAGCGCGCCATCACCAACTTGGGTCGCCATCGTCGACACCGCTCTACTTCCTCTTCATCAAGCTCTTCCTCAAGGCATGAAGACCATTACTCTCATGGTGGCCTTTCGTCCCCAAGCTCTTCCTCAAGGCGTGAAGACCATCATCGACCGCATCGCTCACATGCTCGTCATGAAGACTCCCGCTCCAACTCTAGGCGTGGAGAAATACATCGCCATGCTCGTCCACATGAGCGTCCTCCACAAGAACAAGTCCTTCACCAAGATCCTCAAGATCCACCTCGGCGAGATCTTCGTCGCCACCCTCGCCATGACCAACGTGGACGAGGAGAGCCTCACCATGATCAAGATGAGAGACCCAACCTTGAGCATCGTCCTCAACCGCGACAAGATCTTCAACCACATCCTCACCGTGAACCAAGTGAAGCAAGTGTTCAACTCCAACGCCAACCCAATGCTATGGTTGGCCGTAGAAGACCTCCTATTCCACCTCTAGCCGCTAGAGATGACGGCGCCCTCCTCGTAGAAGAACCTTGGAGGATGAAGAGAACATGTTTGGAAGACTCAAGTTCACCATGCCAAAGTTCAAGGGAGAAGAAGATGCCGAGGCCTACCTCTCATGGGCACTCAAGGTGGACAAGATCTTCCGCATCCACAACTACTCCGGTGCCAAGAAAGTGGCTATGGCATCACTCGAGTTTGAAGACTACGCCAACACTTGGTGGGAGCAAGTCCTCACTCTTCGAGAAGAAAAGGGTGAACCTCCTATTGACACTTGGGAAGATATGAAGAAGGAGATGCATGCTCGCTTTGTCCCCGCACACTACATGACCGACCTCTTCAACAAGCTCAAAAAGTTGAAGCAAGGCACCAAGACCGTTGAGGAGTTCTACAAGGAGATGGAGCTCACTATGATGCGAGCCAACATCCAAGAGTCCGAGGAACAAACCATTGCTCGTTTCTTCAATGGCCTTACTTATCCTATCAAGAGGATTGTCGAGTTCCAACCCTACTCCAACATGGTTGAGTTAGTCCACCAAGCATCGAAGGCCGAGCGCCAAGTGATTGAGGACATCAAGTACTCCAAGGCCAAGTCCTATTTCTCCTCCAAGCTCGCTACATCGACTCCTCCTACTACATCAACTCCTTATGCTACAAGTGCCAAGGCCGACGCATCCTCTACACCTTCCAAGAAGCCGACTATCCAAAGTCGCCTGAAGCAAACGGTCTCCTCCACCGCCTCCTCTAAGGCATCCACGGGACCCTCTAGTGTCACTTGCTTCAAGTGTGGCACCCAAGGTCACAAATCGTTTGAGTGCAAGAACACCAAGGTCATGATCACTATGGAGAATGGTGACATCGAGACTCTTGATGAGGATGAATATGAAGCCCTTGTGCAAGCCGCCGTGGAAAGTGAAGAAGCTTATGAGCAAGGAAGTGGAGAAGATCCTCTCTTATGTGAGCATGACCCAAGTCCCTCACTTGTGGTCACAAGGGTGCTAACCACACAACCTCATGATATGGAAGAACAACGGTGCAACATCTTCCAAACCCGTGCCGGAATTGGTGGCAAGTCGATCAAGGTCATCATAGATGGTGGAAGTTGCCATAACCTTGCAAGCACCGAGTTGTGTGAGAAGCTCCACCTTACTCTCCGCAAGCATCCTCACCCCTACCATATCCAATGGTTGAGTGACAAGGGCAACGTCAAGATACAACATACCGTCACCGTCAACTTCAAGATCGGCCCTTATGAGGACACCATCGAGTGTGACGTGGTACCCATGACGGTGTGCCACATGTTGCTTGGCCGCCCTTGGCAATATGACAAGAAGGCTATACATGATGGACTCTCCAACACATACACCTTCAAGGTCAACGACAAGAAGTTCGAGTTGCGCCCGATGACTCCTAGCCAAATCATCGCGATAATGCGAAGGCTTTAGCGAGGGCACAACTCCGCACCCACCATAGTGAGATGAGAGGAGAGGGAGCGACCCACCACAAAGAGAGTGAGCGCCACAAGCCATACATGAGTGAGCCCAAGAGTGTCCTTCTAGCCACCAAGAGTGAGTGGAGAGAGCTCCAAGAGAACCCATCCACCATATTGCACTATGTGCTCATATGCAAGGGACCCGCGTCGGAGACTAACGACTTAACCAACATTCCTCCGTCTTTGTTGTCTCTTTTGCAGGAATTTCAAGACGTCTTCCCGACGAGCTCCCTCATGGACTACCACCACCCGTGGCATAGAACACCGCATCGACCTCATACCCGGCGCTCCGCTTCCAAACCGTGCCGCCTACCGCACCAACCCCGAAGAGACAAAGGAGATCAACCGCCAAATTCAAGATCTCCTCACCAAAGGGTACGTCCGAGAAAGCCTTAGCCCTTGTGCGGTTCCCGTGATCCTTGTGCCTAAACCGGATGAGACGCAACGGATGTGTATGGATTGTCGCCCCATCAATGCCATTACCGTCCGTTACCGCCATCCCATTCCGCGTTTAGATGACATGCTAGATGAACTTAGTGGTGCCACGATTTTCTCTAAAGTCGATTTGCGTAGTGGTTACCATCAAATCCGCATGGCTATTGGTGATGAATGGAAAACGGCATTCAAGACCAAACTTGGTCTCTATGAATGGCTCGTTATGCCTTTCGGTCTTTCCAATGCACCATCTACTTTCATGCGCCTCATGAATCACATCTTGCGTCCTCTCATTGGCAAGAGCGTGGTTGTCTACTTCGATGATATTCTTATTTATAGCAAAAACCTCGAGGACCATGTGCAACATGTGAGAGAAGTCTTGTGCATCTTGCGCCATGAAAAGCTTTATGCTAACCTCCCCAAGTGCACATTTGCTCAAAACAAATTGGTTTTTCTTGGTTTTGTGGTTTCCGCTAATGGGATTGAAGTTGATTCTTCAAAGGTGGAGGCCATCCATAATTGGCCTACCCCTACAAATGTTGGCCAAGTCCGAAGCTTCCATGGACTTGCCGGGTTTTACCGCCGCTTTGTGAAAGACTTTAGCACCATTGCTTGCCCTTTGAATGAGCTTACTAAGAAGAATGTTCCGTTTGTTTGGGGCAAGGCCCAACAAAATGCTTTTGATGAGTTGAAGAAACGCCTTACCGAAGCTCCACTTCTTGTTCTTCCAAATTTTGCCAAAACTTTTGAGATTGAGTGTGATGCAAGTGGGCTTGGTATTGGTGGTGTTCTTATGCAAGAGGGCAAACCCGTGGCATACTATAGTGAGAAGTTGGATGGCGCACGCCTCAACTATCCTATATATGACAAGAAGCTCTACGCTTTGGTTCGTGTTCTTGAAGTTTGGCAACAATATCTTTGGCCAAAAGAGTTTATCATTCATTCCGACCATGAGTCCTTGAAATATTTGAAAAGCCAACACAACTTGAACAAACGACATGCAAAATGGGTCGAGTTCATTGAGTCCTTCCCATATGTGATCAAATACAAGAAGGGCAAGGACAATGTTGTGGCGGATGCTCTTTCCCGCAAAAACACCCTTTTGCTAGCTCGTTTGGATTTTCATGTTTTGGGACTTGAAGAGATCAAAGAACTCTATCCTTCCGATTCTTTCTTTGCTCCCATTTTTGAGAAGTGCTCCGTTGACCGAGGAGTGGATGATTTCTATTTGCATGATGGCTATTTGTTCAAAGCCAACAAGATTTGCATTCCCGAGTCTTCGCTTCGAAAATTGCTTTTGCAAGAGTCACACGGAGGAGGTCTTATGGGTCACTTTGGTCGAGAGAAGACATATGCCATGCTCTCAACCCACTACTATTGGCCAAGAATGTACCGCGACGTCGAACGCCTTTGCCGCCGGTGCACCACATGCTTACAAGCTAAGTCTACCTCCAATCCCTATTGTCTTTATACCCCATTGCCTATTCCATATGCACCATGGACCGATATTAGCATGGATTTTGTTCTAGGATTGCCTCGCACTAAGCATGGTCATGATTCTATATTCGTGGTAGTGGATAGATTCTCTAAGATGGCTCATTTCATACCTTGCCATAAGAGCGACGATGCTTCACACATTGCTTCATTGTTTTTCAGGGAAATCGTTCGCCTACATGGAGTACCGCAAAGCATTGTGTCGGACCGAGACGTCAAGTTCATGAGTTATCTTTGGAAGACGCTCATGGCAAAGTTTGGAGTGAAGCTCTTATTCTCATCATCCTCGCACCCGCAAACGGACGGCCAAATGGAAGTGGTCAATCGAAGCCTCTCCACCCTCCTACGCATCCTCGTGAAGAAAAACTTGAAGTCATGGGAGGAATGCATACCACACGCGGAGTTCGCCTACAACCGCGCCAAGCACTCGACTACATCAAGGAGTCCCTTCATGGTCGTCTACGGGTTTGAGCCGCTCACGGCACTCGACATACTACCACTTCCCCTTCATGAGCG
This sequence comes from Lolium perenne, assembly GCF_019359855.2. Taxonomy (NCBI): domain Eukaryota; kingdom Viridiplantae; phylum Streptophyta; class Magnoliopsida; order Poales; family Poaceae; genus Lolium; species Lolium perenne. The sequence goes on from NC_067245.2 coordinate 135,773,092, forward strand.
GACGAACATGGACTTCGCCAAGCGCGCCGCCGACGTGAAGAAACTACATGAAGAGACAAGGGCAACCATACAAGAACATGTGCTTCGTCAAGCCACCCGTCTCAACGCCAAGAAGAAGGAAAGGATATTTCAAGAAGGCGACCTTGTTTGGATCCACCTCCGGAAGGAACGGTTCCCTCGTGAGCGCAACTCCAAGCTCAAGCCAAGAGGAGATGGCCCCTTCAAGGTCCTCAAACGCATCAACAACAACGCTTACGTCATCGACATCCCCACCTCCAAGTACTTGGTGAGCAACACCTTCAACGTTGTGGACTTGTCGCCATATCATGAAGATGAAGAGGAACAAGAGTCGAGGACGACTCTTTCCCAAGGGGGGGGAGATGATGCGGGGTGGCCTTCGGTCACCTCCACACCAAGACCAACAAGTCCCCCAAGTGGACCGATGACACGAGCCCGAGTCAAGGCTCTCCATGATGAGGTGAACTCGCTCCTCACCACCCTTGATCTTGGTACACCTTTGGATGGATTGCTACCTCATGCCGACGTGTTATGTGTCATTAGGTACAAGGAGCATCAAGGTCACCAAGAGGAGGATACGCCATGGTCAGAGGAAGGAGAGGAGCAGCGGGACGCGAAGATGGACATGGAGCGGGACAGGAAGTCGCCCGAAGAGCGCAAGGAAGAGAAGACGGACGGCCGGTCCAGAACCCGGTCAGACCGGCCTCCTGACCGGATCACCCGGTCCACAGCCCGGTCTGACCGGCCTCCTGACCGGGCCGCCCGGTCAGAAACCGGGATTCGCGCTCGTGAAATCCGGGCGCCATCCAGGGAACTTGGAGCCTCGTTCGGTCTCCGCCCGGTCACAGGCCCGGTTTGAAACCGGCCTGCCCGGTCACAGGCCCGGTCTGACCGGCCCCCTGACCGGCCTGCACGACTTAAGTTATATTTTCGGCCCGAACTTACCTTTTCGGCCTGTGACACCTTGTAAGACTATATAAGCACCCCAAGCACCCCTTTAGCTCTTTAGACTTGTTTTGAACTCAAACCTACCTTTGAGCTTAGTCTCCCTTGGGTATCATCCCTCTGTAATCAAGGCACCTTAGTTGTTGACTTTGAACTTGTTGAGTGAGATTCTAGTACAAGCTACTCTCTCTCCCTCACCAAGTTCTTCCTCTCCAACTCCAATCTCTCCCCGGGGAATTCTACCGCGTGTCTCTTCCTCGGAGATTCTATTGGCGTGGTCCATCGAGCCACGGAGGTAAGCATCGGGTGTATCGGGTTGTGTGTGTGCGTGAGTCTCGGAGTTCCTCGTGTTCATCGCGTTCTTCGTGTTCCTCGCGTTTTCCCATCTTCCCCCTTGGTTTCGAAGTCAATCCGCGAGATCGGGCCACACACGGGGTCTTAGACCTCATCATATGGTATCAGCAGCTCTTGGTTACCGCGGATTTGACCTTCTACCCACTCGATTTCGTCCCTAGAAAATTTTCCAAAAAATCCCCAAAAATAGCCCCAAAGTGCCTCTTGACCGATCATGAGGAAGGTATGCTCGATGTGCACTTGCCATCCTTGGAGTGGTAGGCACCCTATCATGGTGTTTGTCGCCTTCATGGCGAGGCTCTCGTCTTTGTGCATCATCACCATGGCTTGAGAGGTGTCGTCGAAGACTCGTGGAAGATGTTGGTCGATGGCGATCATGAAGTGGCTTGTGGCGGCGAAGCTCATGTGGTGACGTATGTCGATGACGGTCCTTGCCATGCCTAGATGATGGCTCATGCGACTTGGCATGTTGCTTGCGGCGCCTTGTGGAGCTGGGAGAAGAGTGTCGATGACGCTCATGATGGGGACGCTCTTGATGCTCCATATGGTGTACTTGAAGTCGACGATCTTGTGCATAAGCACTCTCATGGTGGCGCCTTGTGGAGCTCGTAGACGAGTGTCGATGACGATCATGATGAGGACGCTCTTGATGATCCATATGATGGTGCCATCGTGGAGGTCCTCTATCCTCATATGTAGCTCCATTGGCCAAATAGGCGTTGCTCAAGGTGGAGTCGAGGTGAGGTTCCGCCATGGTGTCGATGTCGTAGGCGTGGCATTGCTCCACCATGTCGTCGATGCTTGACGAGCCATTGTCGATGTAGAGCTCGTCGATGTCGTCCTCAAGGTGGTGCTCCACCATGTCGTCGACGCTTGACGAGCCATTGTCGATGTAGAGCTCGTCGATGTTGGTCATGTCGGTGATGCTCGCGGAGCCATAGTCGGTGTCGAGCTCCACATGTTCCTCCACATCCGCGGTGCTTGAAGAGGTATCCTCCTCGAAGTGCTCCGTGTACTCCTCCGTATCCTCATCTTCGCTATCCATGTTAGCACGATGGTATGTATATGGTGTATGTTAGTGGAAGAACACTACCTCGCAATCTTACCGTGGTATGATAAGATCGGGGCGATCCAACAAGCCGAGGTCAAAGTCAATTGTATCGGGCACTCACACAAAAACACACGCAAAAGCTAGCAAATATGGTGTTAGGTGAGTATGGTGGAAAGCCAAAAGACGAAATCCGAAATCAAGTGTATTGTCAAGAGTGGGTGAAGTCTAAAAATTCAAATATCAAAGCGATGATCACTATAAACACGGAAAAGATGTGGAACGCACACACGAGATGAACGGGGTTAGTGCGACCAAGGAATGAGCGGAAAAGTGTAAGAAGCCCTTAAGCAAGGGTGCTCGGTGTCACACTAACACAAGAAGAGATCAAAGCTTTGGTTGCAAATGGAGAGACAACTAGATTCACACGTGGCCTCTCTTCTCTTCTCTCTCTTTTGCTTAAAAGCTTTTTCTCTTTTGTATTTGGTGGCACTTGCACTCTTTTGTATCTATGGTGGCACTTTGTACACTTTTGTATGTATGATGGCACTTGCACTCTTTTTGTGCTTTTCTTTCTTTTTCACGCTCTATGTTAGCGTTAGCTCGCTCTTGCTATCTTGCCACACGAGTTTTTCTTAGAAGCTTGACTCCACACTACACACATACCTCACAATCGGGGCCACGTGCAATGTCTCGCAACACTCGATAAGCAATGCTCGATAGGATAGATGGCAAAAGAAGAGGGGTTACAAGGGGAATGCAAGTTATACCTAAGATGTTAGGCGGTGATGAACACACAACTTGCGATGAAGGTGGTGGTGTCAAGAGTACGGTTGCAAGTCCGAGGTGCCGAGGATGTCGTCGCTTGCTTCGTAGCTGCGGATTAGTTGTACAAACAAGGCACTCAAACCGGAACAAGCAAACACAAGTTAGCGGAAGAAAATGGTCAAAGTAACTTGGCGGTGGTGGCGGTGGTATGCCGGTGGTGGTGGTGTCGATGCTCTTGCGGATGCGGCGGTGTTTGTTGGGGCCACGGTGGTGTTTGCCGGTGGTTGGGGATGATGGCGGTGCTTGCCGGCGGAGGAGAGGAGTGGCGGTGGTCGGCAGTGGAGGTGGAGGGGTGGCGCCCGGTCCAGGGGCTGGTTGGGCCGGACCTGGGGCCGGCCTGGCCGGTCACACGGCCGGTCGACCGGGTTCTGGGCTGGCCCGGCCGGTCTGCAGCCCGGTTGACCGGATTTCTCAACCGGGACGCAGTTTCTCTCTCCTGTTCTTCACGAAAATCGACCAAATTGACCAAAACGGAGGGGAAACGATGGAATTGGGGGCTAAAAGTTGGGGAGATAGTAGATCAAGCACTCCAACACCAAATCCATGGACCAAAACCACTCAAAACGCAACCAAATCACAGATCGGTCCAAAGGCAATTTAGGGCTATTTTTGGGGATTTTTTGGGGAAAATTTTTAGAGACGAAATTGGGTGGGTGGAGGGTCAAATCCGCGGAAACCAAAGGCTGCTGATACCATATGATGAAGGTCTAAGACCCCGTGTGTGGCCCGATCTTGCGGTTGACCCGAAATCCAAAGGAGGGAGAGAGGGAGAACGCGAAGAACACGATGAACACGAAGAACACGATGAACTCACACACGCACACCAACCCGATACAATCGATACTTACCCCGTGGCTCGATGGACCACGCCAATAGAATTAACCCGGAAGAGACACGCGGTAGAATTCCGAGCGGAGAGATTGGTGAGGGAGACGAATCTAGGAGTGGGAGAGAGAGTGGGTAACACTAGAATCTCACACACCAAATCCAATCATCCAACATAGGTAGCCTTGATACAAAGGGGATGAAACCCTAGGGAGACAAAGCTCATCTTCATGTTTAAGCTATCATCTTGTCTAAAGAGGTAAGGGGGCGACCGGGGTGCTTATATAGGCATACAAGGCAGCTCGGGTCGAACGGGTACAAGTTGGTGGGTCAAACCCGTGAAATCCGGTCCAGGGGCCGGTTGGACCGGGTCTGGGACCGGGCCATCCGGTCCAAACCGGATTCTGGGCCGGCCGGTGACCGGGCGAGGCTCCCGAAGCCTCGGGATTGCGTCCGGATGGCACAAGCGGAGATTCCGGTCGAAACCGGCCAGGCCGGTCAGGGGCCCGGTCAGACCGGCCCTGGGGCCGGGTGGGCCGGCCTGTGGCCCGGTTGACCGGCCCTGGGACCGGCCGGCCTTCCTCCTCTCGCCTCTTCTTCCTCTTCCTTCCTTCTTCCTTCCTTCTTCTTCTTCTTCCTTCTTCCTTGCACCATGGGAGTTCCTCCTCTCCGGTTCCTCGATGATTCTTGTACCTAATGATATGTAGCACACCGATATGAGGTAGCATTCCATTCAAGGTATTGACGAGGTCGAGTATCGAGAGGAAGGAGTTCACCTTGTCGCGTGTAGCGTGGTTTAGGGTTGAAGGTCCACTTGGGGGACTCTTTGGCCATGGTGTAGCGTCGACGATAGGCGGGGCTGCACTTGATGGTCTTGAGGCGTAGGTGTCCGAAGGCCACCCCGCATCAAGACAACAAGATTCACACGTGGCCTCTCTTCTCTTCTCTCGTTTGCTTAAAAGCTTATGACTCTTTTGTACACGGTGGCACTCACACTCTTTTGTATCCTTGGTGGCACTTGCACACTTTTGTATGTATGGATATATGGATGTATGGATGTATGGATGTATGGTGCTACTTGCACTCTTTTTGTGTTTTTGGGGCTTTTTCACGCACTATGTTAGCGTTAGCCTCGCTTTTGCTTTCTTGCCACACGAGTGTTTGCTTGGATGCTTTACTCAACATGACACACACACCTCACAATTGGGGCCACGTGCAATGTCTCGCAACACTAAACAAGCAATGCTCGATGGGATAGATCGCAAAAGGAAGAGGGTTACAAGGGAAAACTGCAAGTTATACCTGCGATGATGGTGGTGGTGGTGGTGGTAGCCAAAGATCGAGCTCGGGGAAGGGCGCGGAGCTGCGCCCGGTTTGGATCCGGTTTGACCGGATTTTGGACCGGCGGATCCGGTTGCCGCCCGGTTGACCGGGTGCTGGGACGGCTGGTCCGGTCTGGGGTCCGGTTGACCGGGTTTGATGTAGCCCCGCCTAACGACGACGCTACACCATGGCCACGGAATCCCCCAAGTGGACCGACAACCCGAACCTACGCGATACATGACAAGGTGAACCATTTCCTTTCGACACTCGACGTCGACAATACATTGGATGGTATACTACCTCATGGATATGTGTTATGTGTCATTAGGTACGAAGGTCGACAAGGAAGTGAAGAGGAGTCCATCATGCTTAAGGGAGAAGAAGAGAAGAAGAAGGAAGGAAGAAGAAAGAAGAAGAGAAGAAGGAGAAGAGGGAAAGAAGAGAGGAAGGAAGGAAGAAGAAGAGCAAGGCTGGTGGTACCTCCAGCCAAAGGAGGCCGGAGCCTCCACCAAATGGTGGCCGGTACCACCTGCACATGGTGGCCGGAGCCTCCAGGGGCCTCCATGGCCGGTACCACTTCCTAGTGGTGACCAGGCGCGCGGGAGAGGCCCAAGGCCGGTACTACCGGCCATGCATGGCCGGTACTACCGGTCACATGCTGGCCGGCACCACCTCCTGGTTGGCCACGCGCGGGAAAGGGCAGGGACTCCGGTACCTTGGCTGGAGCCTCCACCCAGGGCCAGGCCGGAGCCTCCACCCATGGTACCGGCCAAGGTACCGCTCGCATGCCCAACCATACTGGATGCCTCGACCATGTTTTGGTGTATTTCCGGTACCATGGCCGGTACCTCCGGTCGAGGTACCGCTCGCCCCAATTTCAGCCCAATCTGAACCGTTGAGTGCTATCGTGCGGCTGTAACTTAATTAGCCTCTTTCCCAATGATGAGGACATCCCATCTCTTGATACAACCGCTGTACCTACAGCCACACAAATACAAGGACCAATCACTCGAGCTCGTGCCAAACAACTTAACTATCAGGTACTTTCGTTTCTTGGAACTATTCCTCACATACATGAGAATATGATGCTGCCTAAATCAGATGTGTTTGTTACTCTTAGGAATGATGGACCTAGCATGGATGAGAGGGACAAGCATTGGAGCATGATCACACATGGAGGAGATGGCAGCAAACATATGAGGATTGAAGAAGACGCTGCGAGTGGAGATTTCAGAACTTTGAAGCCACCATAATTGGAGATGAAGATATGGACGAAATATAGAGTTCTCCACTTCATAATTTCGTCCACATGAGTCCATGGTGCTGCGACACCATTAGTTTTGGGCCAGGCCCATGTAATTTTCGCAGGATTTAAGTCAGCCACTTTTTAGAGTCCGTATTGAAGGGGGAAAGGCCTTCTAGGGTTTGGTTCGGCCACCATATGCATGGCTGGCCGAAACCCCACCTTTTCCTCCTTTAAATACCCCCATAGCCATCACGTTTAGACTCGGATTTTGATTAGACTAAAAGTTAGCCATTGCTGCAACTCTCGTGTACTTCTTTTGAGGCCAACGCCCAGAACAAGACCGACTATTCGGAATCCCACCTTTCCAATAAAGCTTTCATCTATATCCGCAATATTCTGATTGCATCATTAGTTCTTACTTGTTCTCGATTTCAGGTAGGAATTAAGACCCTCGCTGGTCAGGCTGATCGTGCATCCGCAAGATCAGTAACTCCCGGAGATTGTCCTAGCGATTGCATTGGCGCACGAGCTTTGCACGTGTAGTCGGATCGTCAAGCACGAACTCCACCAACAAATCGATCTATCCACGTCTCATCGAAAGATCGGCCACCTTTGCCCTATCAAGTGGTATCAGATTTCAGGTTGCTCGGTGAGATTTTACAGTTTTCATAGTATAGATTGCATCTGCCATCATACCCATAAACCACGAAAAAGCCAAAAATATACAGTTAGGGTTTAGATCATATCGTCCCATAAACCCCCTGCCACGCCTTGCATTGTGATGTAGCCCCGGTCACCGACGTCGCTACACCAAGACCAACAAGTCCCCCAAGTGGACCGATGACACGAGCCCGGGTCAAAGCGCTACATGATAAGGTGAACTCACTCCTCACTACCCTTGATCTTGATACCCCATTGGACGGACTGCTACCTCAGGCCGATATGCTTTGTGTTATCAGATATAAACCTCGAGAGAAGGACGTCGCAGCAGACCCGGAGATGGACAAGGAAGGAGGAGGAGAAGAATGGCCGCCGAAGGACGCCCCTGGCCGGCACCGCCGGCCTGTGCACCAAGACACCGGCCTGCTTCACCTTCAAACATCGCTGCCCCAAGCAACCGGCATCGCCGGGCCTACTCTGCAAGCATCGCCGGCTCAGGACACCGGCATCGCCGGCCTCGTGGACACGGCATCGCCGGCCCCTCCGCCGGTAGACGTGACCAGCGGCATCGCCGGCCTGACCAGCGGCATCGCCGGCCCCACCGGCATCGCTGCCAACCATCACGGCATCGCCGGCCAAACCCTGTTGACTTCATCTCAACCGTTGATTTCGCATCTATGGACCAGGATAATTTATGTAATGCCGATTTTACCCCCGTACGAATCTGGACCTATAAGTACCTCACCCCTTCCTCCGCATTAGGGTTAGACTTGTTTTGAACTCAAACCTAAATTTGAGCTTAGTCTCCCTTGGGTATCATCCTCCGTAATCAAGGCACCTTGGTTGTTGATTTGGAACTTGTTGAGTGAGATTCTAGTACAAGATACTCTCTCTCCCTCACCAAGCTCTTCTTCTCCAATCCCAATCTCTCACCGGGAATTCTGCCGCGTGCCTCTTCCGGGTGATTCTATTGGCGTGGTCCATCGAGCCACGGAGGTAAGCATCGGTGTATCGGGGGTGTGTGTGTGCGTGAGTCTCGGAGTTCCTCGTGTTCATCGCCGTGTTCTTCGTGTTCCTCGCGTTTTCCCATCTTCCCCTTGGTTTCAAGTCAATCCGCGAGATCGGGCCACACCCGGGGTCTTAGACCTCATCATATGGTATCAGCAGCTCTTGGTTACCGCGGATTTGACCTTCCACCCACCCGATTTCGTCCCTAGAAAATTTTCCAAAAATCCCCAAAAATAGCCCCAAATTGCCTTTTGACCGATCTGTGATTTGGTTGCGTTTTGAGTGGTTTTGATCCATGGATCTCGTGCCCCTCTGGTTGATCTACGTTTTCCCCACTTTCTAGACCTTAATTCCATCGATTTCTGACGTTTTGGTCGAATTTGGGCCGCTTTTCGCGAAGAACAGCTCGAGCTGTTCGTCAGGGACCGGCACTGCCGCCCATCGTGCCGGCAAGATCGCCGCCTGTGCCGGGCACTGCCCGCCGCATCCAGGCCGGCATCGCCGCCAAAGCCGAGATCGCCGCCCGATTCAGGCCAAGATCGCCGCCAGAGACCAGCCAAGCCCACCACCCACTTTTCGACCACGTCTTAACCTTTGTGTTTGCTTGTTCTGGTTTGAGTGCCTTGTGTGTAAATCTAACCCGCAGCTACGACGCAAGCGACGACACTCTCGGCACCCCGACTTGCAAACGTACTCTTGATCCTTCCACCATATTGCAAGTTGTGTGATCATCACCGCCTACGACACATCGAGGTATAACTTGCAACTCTTCACTCCTTTTGCGATCCAACCTTCCCGAGCATTGCTTGTTTAGTGTTGCGAGACATTGCACGTGGCCCCGCATTGTGAGGTGTGTGTGTCGCGTTGAGTAGAGCACCCAAGCAAACACTCGTGTGGCAAGATAGCAAAAGCGAGGCTAACGCTAACATAGTGTGTGAAAAAGCCCCAAAAACACAAAAAGAGTGTGAGTAACACCATACATCTATACGCCCATACATACAAGTGTCCACGTGCCACCAAAGCTACAAACGAGTGCAAGTGCCAACATATACAAGAGAGATACGAGAAGAGAGGCCGCGTGTGAATCTTGTTGTCTCTTCCTTTGCAACCAAAGCTTTGACTCTCCTTGTGTTAGTGTGACACCGAGCACTTATACATACACTTTTCCGCTCACTTTTGGTTGCACTAACCCCGCTTATCTCGTGTGTGTGTTCCACAACTTTTCCGTGTTTTTGTGATCACCATTTGGACACTTAATTTTTGGACCTCACCCACTTTTGACAACATACTCGATCTTGGATTTGTCTTTTGGCTTTCCACAACACTCGCCTAACACCATATTTGCTAGCTTTTGCGTGTGGTTTTGCGTGTGTTCCCGATACACTTGATCTTGCTTTCGGTTTGGTGGATTGCCTCAATACTATCTTACCTTGGTAAGAGTGCGAGGTAGTCTCCTTCCACTAACATACACAACATAGTTCTTGTCTTTCCATCATGGATAGGAACGGAGATACCAATAGGGATGAAGAGATCCTTCGCAACACCGAGAGGTTGGCTACTCAACACAACCTATGGACGCAACGACAAGAGTTCAAGGAGCAACTCTCCCTCTTCGAGACGCGCATCGATGAGCAATACAATGAAGTGGCTCACAACTTCTCCACCGTGAACCACGACTTGGCCCTTCTTCGTGAAGCTACGGACAACTTGAATGGCCAAATGGCGGCCAATGATGCCAACATGGAGCGGCGCATGGATAGCCTCGAGCGCGCCATCACCAACTTGGGCCGCCATCGTCGACACCGCTCTACTTCCTCTTCATCAAGCTCTTCCTCAAGGCATGAAGACCATTACTCTCATGGTGGCATTTCGTCCCCAAGCTCTTCTTCAAGGCATGAAGACCATCATCGACCTCATCGCTCACATGCTCGTCATGAAGACTCCCGCTCCAACTCTAGGCGTGGAGAAATACATCGCCATGCTCGTCCACATGAGCGTCCTCCGCAAGCTCAAGACCTTCAACAAGATCGTCACCACGTGGATCGCCACGCTCACCATGGGCGTGATGGTCATCCACAAGACCAAGAACCTCAAGATCCACCTCGGCGAGATCTTCGTCGCCACCCTCACCATGATCAACGTGGACGAGGAGAGCCTCACCATGATCAAGATGAGAGACCCAACATTGAGCATCGTCCTCAACCGCGACAAGATCTTCAACCACATCCTCACCGTGAACCAAGTGAAGCAAGTGTTCAACTCCACCACCAACCCAATGCTATGGTTGGCCATAGAAGACCTCCTATTCCACCTCTAGCCGCAAGAGTTGACGGCGCCCCTCCTCGTAGAAGAAACTTGGAGGATGAAGAGAACATGTATGGCAAGCTCAAGTTCAACATGCCCAAGTTCAAAGGTGAAGACGACGCCGAAGCATACCTCTCATGGGCACTCAAGGTGGACAAGATCTTCCGCATCCACAACTACTCCGGTGCCAAGAAAGTGGCTATGGCATCACTCGAGTTTGAAGACTACGCCAACACTTGGTGGGAGCAAGTCCTCACTCTTCGCGAAGAAAAGGGTGAACCTCCTATTGACACTTGGGAAGATATGAAAAAGGAGATGCATGCTCGCTTTGTCCCAAAGCACTACATGAAAGACCTCTTCAACAAGCTCCAAAAGTTGAAGCAAGGCACCAAAACCGTTGAGGAGTTCTACAAGGAGATGGAGCTCACTATGATGCGAGCCAACATTCAAGAGTCCGAGGAACAAACAATTGCTCGTTTCTTCAATGGCCTTACTTATCCTATCAAGAGGATTGTCGAGTTCCAACCCTACTCCAACATGGTTGAGTTAGTCCACCAAGCATCGAAGGCCGAGCGCCAAGTGATTGAGGACAATAAGTACTCCAAGGCCAAGTCCTATTTCTCCTCCAAGCTCGCTACATCGACTCCTCCTACTACATCAACTCCTTATGCTACAAGTGCCAAGGCCGACGCATCCTCTACACCTTCCAAGAAGCCGACTATCCAAAGTCGAATGAAGCAAACGGTCTCCTCTACCGCCTCCTCTAAGGCATCCACGGGACCCTCTAGTGTCACTTGCTTCAAGTGTGGCACCCAAGGTCACAAATCGTTTGAGTGCAAGAACACCAAGGTCATGATCACTATGGAGAATGGTGACATCGAGACTCTTGATGAAGATGAATATGAAGCCCTTGTGCAAGCCGCCGTGGCAAGTGAAGAAGCCTATGAACAAGAAAGTGGAGAAGATCCTCTCTTATGTGAGCATGACCCAAGTCCCTCACTTGTGGTCACAAGGGTGCTAACCACACAACCTCATGATATGGAAGAACAACGGTGCAACATCTTCCAAACCCGTGCCGGAATTGGTGGCAAGTCTATCAAGGTCATCATCGATGGTGGAAGTTGCCACAACCTTGCGAGCACCGAGTTGTGTGAGAGGCTCCACCTCACTCTCCGCAAGCATCCTCACCCTTACCATATCCAATGGTTGAGTGACAAGGGCAACGTCAAGATACAACATACCGTCACCGTCAACTTCAAGATCGGCCCTTATGAGGACACCATCGAGTGTGACGTGGTACCCATGACGGTGTGCCACATGTTGCTTGGCCGCCCTTGGCAATATGATAAGAAGGCTATACATGATGGACTCTCCAACACATACACCTTCAAGGTCAACGACAAGAAGTTCGAGTTGCGCCCGATGACTCCTAGCCAAATCATCGCGGATAATGCGAAGGCTTTAGCGAGGGCACAACTCCGCACCCACCATAGTGAGATGAGAGGAGAGGGAGCGACCCACCACAAAGATAGTGAGCACCACAAGCCATATATGAGTGAGTTCAAGAGTGTCCTTCTAGCCACCAAGAGTGAGTGGGAGAGCTACAAGAGAACCCATCCACCATATTGCACTACGTGCTCATATGCAAGGGACCCTCGTCGGCAACTAACGACTTAACCAACATTCCTCCGTCTTTGTTGTCTCTTTTGCAGGAATTTCAAGACGTCTTCCCCGACGAGCTCCCTCATGGACTACCACCACTCCGCGGCATAGAACACCGCATCGACCTAATACCCGGCGCTCCGCTCCCAAACCGTGCCGCCTACCGCACCAACCCCGAAGAGACAAAGGAGATCAACCGCCAAATTCAAGATCTCCTCGCCAAAGGGTACGTCCGAGAAAGCCTTAGCCCTTGTGCGGTTCCCGTGATCCTTGTGCCTAAACCGGATGAGACGCAACGGATGTGTATGGATTGTCGCCCCATCAATGCCATTACCGTCCGTTACCGCCATCCCATTCCGCGTTTAGATGATATGCTTGATGAACTTAGTGGTGCCACGATTTTCTCTAAAGTCGATTTGCGTAGTGGTTACCATCAAATCCGCATGGCTATTGGCGACGAATGGAAAACGGCATTCAAGACCAAACTTGGTCTCTATGAATGGCTCGTTATGCCTTTTGGTCTTTCCAATGCACCATCTACTTTCATGCGCCTCATGAATCACATCTTGCGTCCTCTCATTGGCAAGAGCGTGGTTGTCTACTTCGATGATATTCTTATTTATAGCAAAAACCTCGACGACCATGTGCAACATGTGAGAGAAGTCTTGTGCATCTTGCGCCATGAAAAGCTTTATGCTAACCTCCCCAAATGCACATTTGCTCAAAACAAATTGGTTTTTCTTGGTTTTGTGGTTTCCGCTAATGGGATTGAAGTTGATTCTTCCAAGGTGGAGGCCATCCATAATTGGCCTACCCCTACAAATGTTGGCCAAGTCCGAAGCTTCCATGGACTTGCCGGGTTTTATCGCCGCTTTGTGAAAGACTTTAGCACCATCGCTTGCCCTTTGAATGAGCTTACCAAGAAGAATGTTCCGTTTGTTTGGGGCAAGGCCCAACAAAATGCTTTTGATGAGTTGAAGAAACGTCTTACCGAAGCTCCACTTCTTGTTCTTCCAAATTTTGCCAAAACTTTTGAGATTGAGTGTGATGCAAGTGGGCTTGGTATTGGCGGTGTTCTTATGCAAGAGGGCAAACCCGTGGCATACTATAGTGAGAAGTTAGATGGCGCACGCCTCAACTATCCTATATATGACAAGGAGCTCTACGCTTTGGTTCGTGTTCTTGAAGTTTGGCAACACTATCTTTGGCCAAAAGAGTTTATCATTCATTCCGATCATGAGTCCTTGAAGTATTTGAAAAGCCAACACAACTTGAACAAACGACATGCAAAATGGGTCGAGTTCATTGAGTCCTTCCCATATGTGATAAAATACAAGAAGGGCAAGGACAATGTTGTGGCGGATGCTCTTTCCCGCAAAAACACCCTTTTGCTAACTCGTTTGGATTTTCATGTTTTGGGACTTGAAGAGATCAAAGAACTCTATCCTTCCGATTCTTTCTTTGCTCCCATTTTTGAGAAGTGCTCCGTTGAGCGAGGAGTGGATGATTTCTATTTGCATGATGGCTATTTGTTCAAAGCTAACAAGATTTGCATTCCCGAGTCTTCGCTTCGAAAATTGCTTTTGCAAGAGTCTCATGGAGGAGGTCTTATGGGCCACTTTGGCCGTGACAAGACATATGCCATGCTCTCAACCCACTACTGATGAGGTCTAAGACCCCGTGTGTGGCCCGATCTCGCGGTTGACCCGAAATCCAAAGGGGAAGGAGAGGGAGAGCGCGAAGAACACGATGAACACGAAGAACACGAGGAACTCACGCACGCACACCTACCCGATACAACCGATTACTTACCCCCGTGGCTCGATGGACCACGCCGATAGAATCTCCTACGGAAGAGACCGCGGTAGAATTCCGAGGAGAGAGACCGGTGTTGGAGAAGGAGATCGGAGAGGGAGAGAGAGTGCTCGCACTAGAATCTCACTCACAGATCTAGATCAACAACAAGGGTTGCCTTGATTACAGAGGGATGAAACCCTAGGGAGACAAAGCTCATATCCATGTTTAAGCTATCATCTTGTCTAAAGAGCTAAGGGGTGGGGGAAGAGGTATATATAGGCCCAGATCCGTCCAGGGGTAAAAGGGGCATTACAACAAAGTATTGGTGACCATAGATGATAAATAGACGGTTGGGATGAAGTTGACTTCGAGGGGGCCAGCAGTGCCGGCGTGCTCGGGGCGGCAGTGCCGGTGGGGCCGGCAGTGCCGGGGAAGGTGGGCCGGCAGTGCCGGGGTGCGCCACGGCAGCGATTGCCGGCCAAGTGGGGGCGGCAGATGCCGGCCTTGTCGTGGCTGGCGGCTGAGCCCTTCTCCTTCTTCTGATTCTTCTTCTTCGGTCCTCCCTTCTTCTTCCATGAACCATGTGGCTTCCCTCTCCTCGGCTCCTTGACGCTCCCTTCGGTTCCTTGACGAGATTGGTACCTAACGACATATAGGCATAGGCATGAGGTAGCAATCCGTCCAAGGTTATGTCGAGGTCGCCCATAGAGAGGAAGGAGTTCACCTTGCCATATATGGCGTGGGTTTGTGTTGTTGGTCCACTTGGGGGACTCCTTGGCCATGGTGTAGCGTCGACGATAGGTGGGGCTACACTTGACGGTCTTGAGGTAGCGACGTCGGTGACCGGGGCTACATCATCTCCCCCCCCTTGGGAAAGAGTCGTCCTCGACTCTTGTTTCTCCTCACCAACGGTGTAGTCCATGATGGTTGTCCCATGTTGTGGTAGAGGGATAAAGTCGCGGTCGAAGAAGAGCTTGGGGAAAAACAACTTGCAAATGGAAAGCTTGTGGATGCCAATTTTGTGATCGGCGAACAAGAGGCTCTCAATCAAATACGAAGTATCAAGTCGTTTCTCCAAGAGGCGTTTGGCAAAAATGGGAATCAAAAGAGTGTCAATGTATCCAAAATGTGGTATGGCAAAAATTTGTGCATGTAAGAGTTGTATGGTGTGAAGAAAGTGTGATGTGGTCTTGTCCCAAGCAAATGGAACAAGCAAAAGGCAAGTATCGGCGGCAAAACTTGGGGCAAAATTGTTATGTGCAATGGCAAAACGATGGAGACTTCGAGCTTGGGAGAGTATGGTTGGCGTGAGCCGAGTATGAGCCTCCTCAAGTGTGAAAGAATCCATTGCAAATGCCAAAGATGAAATGAAAAATCCGAAGAAGATCAACTTTTTGTGTGACATGTGGCACAAGATGCATAAGGTGTCTCTCACATGTATGACATGGTCCTTGAGATTCTCGGAGTGTATGATGATAACATCAAGACATACAACAACCATTGTGCCAACAAGATGTGTCAAGATATGTTGCATAAGAAGCAAAAGAGGTGACGAGGCATTTGTCCAAACCGGAAGCTCGACAAGACAAGCCGGAAACATACGAGGGCGAAGGCGTTTGGGAACATACCCTTTGGCGTGAATCCCGTGGGTTGGATCATTTATCTCGTCCGTGTTGGGGTAGCTCTCAATTGCGCGTTTCGTGAGCTCATGCTCCGTAGCGGTGGAAGTTGATGGTCGGGTACCTACACATGGAATGAGCAAAACAAAAGAGCGTATGTGCATGGTAGAGGAACACATCATCCATCATGATGGTCCAAGACTTGTGCGCATCACCATGAGTGTCAAGCAAAATAGAATGAAATGCATGGCGATGGTGCATATGGCAAGAAGGTGCATTCATGGCATGCGGTAACTCATGATCATCAAAAAGTGAGAAGGCTATGGGGGCCATCTCGTGGACAAAGAAATAAGCATTCTTGCATACCAAGCATAAGAAAGAGCAATTGT
This sequence comes from Lolium perenne, assembly GCF_019359855.2. Classification (NCBI taxonomy): domain Eukaryota; kingdom Viridiplantae; phylum Streptophyta; class Magnoliopsida; order Poales; family Poaceae; genus Lolium; species Lolium perenne. The sequence goes on from NC_067245.2 coordinate 135,789,118, forward strand.
TCACAATCTCGGATGCAAGGATCATGGAATGGTGTAAGCATTTTGGGCAAAGCATGCGGAAGCTAATGTCATCATTATCATTGTCATTGCAAGCAATACATGGTAAAGAGCAAGTGGTCGACATGTTGCAAGCAATGGTGGAGAAATTAAAGCTCTCATAGCATGGCATGTTCAAGGTATCACAAGAACTCAATTCCACATGGTCAACAATGTTGGCAAGCAAAGTATCACATGGGAACATGAAAGTAGCATATGATGTAGCAAATGTGTCATCAAGATCATGCATGCATTCATAAGTCATCATGTCCACTAGTGGGATCATGGCATCACCAACACCTATGTTGTTACCTTTGTCGGGCGACTCATTTGAAGTAGGTGTGGTGGAAGTAGGAGGATCCATGTGGTCGACACATTGCATCTTGGAGCAAGCATGGTGAGATATCTTCATCGTCATGCACCATGTACATCGTCTCCATGATCGGGAACTCGTCCTCCTCGGAACCTAGTGCAACATAAGGAGACACCAAAGAGGGAGAGGTTAAGGTGTTAGCAAATGTGATGTCCTCCATGGACCTATCATCTACCTCTCTCAACTCACTTTGTGTATCACTCATGTCCTCCAATTGGAAGCACTCAAACTCACATGTGGAGTAGTAGTCACTCAACTCACTATCACTCTCGCTCAAGTGGGCTAGGTGGCTCTCATGCTCACATGGGATTGGTACCAACTCATCAATCAAGCATATGGGAGTAGGCTCGACTTTCTCATCTCCATGCGCCTCCATAGGTGAAGGGAAAATCCCATGCTCACCCTTCTCATCTCCATCGCCTCCCAAGTCGTCCTCCATCGGTGGCGCCGTAGTGTCGTGGAGAGCTAGGCTCGTATCCACAACATCCTTGAGTTCACCTTGGTGATCTTCATCTTGAAGTGTGGGCGTCGAAGGCTTCTTGGTGGCTTGGGCTTGTAGCTCGTCGAAGTAGAGCGTCTTGGCGCTGGCGTTGTGCATTGCCATGCCTCATGACCCTTGGCCTTGCACACCTCACATAGGAGATTGGGACATTCCCGTGGAGGGTGGCCTTGTTGCTTGCACTTGTAGCATCGGAGTCCATAGGCATGTGACGAGGTAGAGGCCATTGTGGTGGTGGCACTAGAGGTGGAAGTCGCCGTATGAGGAAGGTATGCACGATGTGCACTTGCCATCCTCGGAGTGGTAGACACCGTATGGTGGCGGTGGTCGTCTTCATGTCGAGGCTCTCGTCTTCGGGCATCATCACCATGGCTTGAGTGGTGTTGTCGAAGATCCGTGGAAGATGTTTGTCGATGGCGCTCATGGAGTGGCTTGTGTCGGTGAAGATCACGTGGTGACATGTGTCGATGGGATCCATGAGATGGTGGTGGTCGACGACGATCATGTGATGGTGTTGTCGATGACGATCCTCAACATGCCTAGATGATGGCTCATGTGGCTTGGCATGTCGCTTGTGGAGCCTTGTGAAGCTTGGAGAAGAATGTCGACGACGATCATGTTGGGGACGCTCTTGATGCTCCATATGATGTACTTGAGGTCGACGATCTTGTGCATAAGCACGCTCATGGTGGTGCCTTGTGGAGCTCGGAGTAGTGTGTCGATGACGCTCATGTTGAGGACGCTCTTGGTGAACCATATGATGGCGCCATCGTGGAGGTCCTCCATCTTCATATGTAGCTCCCTTGGCCAAGTATGGATACGAGGGCGCATCGTCTTTGCTCCGTGTGGAGACTAGGTGAGGCTCCGCCATGGTGTCGATGTCGAAGTCGTGGCGTTGCTCCACCATGTCGTCCATGAGTAGTGAGCTAGTGTCGATGTAGAGCTCGTCGATGTCGTCCTCGGGGTGGTGCTCCACCATGTCATCCATGTCGTCCTCGAGGTGGTACTCCACCATGTCGTCCATGCATGAGGGGCCATTGTCGATGTAGAGCTCCTCGATATCGGTCATGTCGGTGATGCTTGGGGAGCCATGGTCGTTGTCGAGCTCCTCGATGTCGGACATGCCGATGATGCTTGTGGAGCTAGAGTCGGTGTCGAGCTCCACATGTTCCTCCACATCCGCGGTGCTTGAGGAGGCATCCTCCTCGAAGTACTCCATGTACTCCTCCGTATCCTCATCTTCGCTATCCATGTTAGCACGATGGTATGTATATGGTGTATGTTAGTGGAAGAACACTACCTCGCACCCTTACCGTGGTGTGATAAGATCGGGCGATCCAACAAGCCGAGGGAAAAAAAATCAATTGTATCGGGTACTCACACAAAGACACACGCAAAAGCTAGCAAATATGGTGGTAGGTTAGGATGGTGGAAAGCCAAAAGCCAAAATCCGAAATCAAGTTTGTTGTTAAGAGTGGGTAAGCTCCAAAAATCAAGTGTCCAAATGGTGATCACGGAAACACGAAGGATATGGAACTCACACACGAGATGAACGGGGTTAGTGCGACCAAGGAATGAGCGGAAAAGTGTAAGAAGCCCTTAAACAAGGGTGCTCGGTGTCACACTAACACAAGAAGAGATCAAAGCTTTGGTTGCAACTTGAGAGACAACAAGATTCACACGCGGCCTCTCTTCTCTTTTCTCTCTTTTGCTTAAAAGCTTTTTCTCTTTTGTATTTGGTGGCACTAGACACTCTTTTGTATATGTATGGTGGCACTTGCACTCTTTTGCTCTTTTTGTGTTTTGGCGGCTTTTTCTCGCACTATGTTAGCGTTAGCTCGCTTTTGCTATCTTGCCACACGAGTTTTTGCTTAGAAGCTTTACTCCACACGACACACACACCTCACAATCGGGGCCACGTGCAATGTCTCGCAACACTTGATAAGCAATGCTCGATAGGATAGGTCGCAAAAGGAAGAGGGGTTACAAGGTTGGGAGGGAGCAAGTTATACCTAGATGACAATGTTAGGCGGTGTCGGAACACACAACTTGCGGTTATGGCGACGATGGTGTCGTAGTTGCGCCGGAGTCCGAGTGCCGAAGGTGTCGCCGCGGTGTTGATGTAGGCGCGGAAGCTTGATAGACAAACCTTGCACTCCGAAACGGAAACCGAGCAAAAAAAGTCAATGGCCGAAAATTTGGGTCACGACGAGCGATCGAAGGTGTCAAAATTTCGGAGTCCAAAAATTTGGGAAATGGTGTCAAAATTAGAGTCAATATGAAAAGGGCTAACTGGGAAAGTTTGGAGTCAAACGGACGCCGGAAAGTTGTCAAAATTTGGGGCAAAAAGTGGAGTTAGAACTGAACGAACTGAAACAGCCTAGACAAATGTGTCGGCAGGTGCATGTGATGTGGCCGGCGGTGCCGGGGTGTGTTCGGCGGTAGTGCCGGTCTGCGGCTCACGGCAGTGCCGGGGTGGTGCTTGCGCGCGATGCAGGGGCCCCGGTGGAGCGGCAGCTTTGTGGCGGGCGGCTTTGCGCGCGCGTGGGGTGGGCGCGTGGTGGCGTCGCGACCGGGCCGAGCTGGTGCAGCTTGGGGCGTGGCAGCCTGGTGGTGTGGCGGTCGGGCGGGCGGGGCCAGCGCGGGAGCGGCTTGGCCGGTTGCTTCAGGGGCGCGCGGCGTCTGGCGTGGAGCCTGGGCGCGTGGGGCGGAGTGGTTGGAGGCGGCGGCCTTGGGCGATTGGAGCAAGGGCGGAACGAGCCGCCAGGCGCGAGCGAGGTGAGCGGAGGAAGGAGGAGGCCAGCGGCGGCAGTGCCGGGCAGGTCGGGCCGGCAGCTGCGGGCCGGCAGCGATGCGGTGAAACGAGGCCGGCAAAGGCCGGTCGAGCACGAACAGGACGAACTGGACGAACACGGGGGCGGAAAATTGAGCAGAAAATCGTCGATTCGCGGAGAAATAGAAGGAGTTTGACAGTGAAATTTGGTGGAGATGTAGATCTACCATAGGGACATCAAATCCATGGATCAAAACCACTCAAAACGCAACAAAATCACAGATCGACCAAAGGCAAATTAGGGCTATTTTTTGGGAAATTTTCTAGAAACGAAATTGGGTGGGTGGAGGGTCAAATCCGCGGAAACCAAAGGCTTCTGATACCATATGATGAGGTCTAAGACCCCGTGTGTGGCCCGATCTCGTGGTTGACCCGAAATCCAAAGGGGAAGGAGAGGGAGAGCGCGAAGAACACGATGAACACGAAGAACACGAGGAACTCACGCACGCACACCTACCCGATACAACCGATTACTTACCCCCGTGGCTCGATGGACCACGCCGATAGAATCTCCTACGGAAGAGACCACGGTAGAATTCCGAGGAGAGAGACCGGTGTTGGAGAAGGAGATCGGAGAGGGAGAGAGAGTGCTCGCACTAGAATCTCACTCACAGATCTAGATCAACAACAAGGGTTGCCTTGATTACAGAGGGATGAAACCCTAGGGAGACAAAGCTCATATCCATGTTTAAGCTATCATCTTGTCTAAAGAGCTAAGGGGTGGGGGAAGAGGTATATATAGGCCCGGATCCGTCTGTGGTAAAAGGGGCATTACAACAAAGTATTGGTGACCATAGATGATAAATAGACGGTTGGGATGAAGTTGACTTCGAGGGGGGCAGATGCCGGCGTGCTCGGGGCGGCAGCAGCCGGTGGGGCCGGCAGTGCCGGGAAGGTGGCCGGCAAGGCCGGGTGCGCCCACCGGCAGCGTTGCTGCCAAGTGGGGCGGCAAGGTCGGCCTTGTCGTGGCTGGCGGCTGGAGCCCTTCTCCTTCTTCTGATTCTTCTTCTTCGGTCCTCCCTTCTTCTTCCATGAACCATGTGGCTTCCCTCTCCTCGGCTCCTTGACGCTCCCTTCGGTTCCTTGACGAGATTGGTACCTAACGACATATAGGCATAGGCATGAGGTAGCAATCCGTCCAAGGTTATGTCGAGGTCGCCCATAGAGAGGAAGGAGTTCACCTTGCCATATATGGCGTGGGTTTGTGTTGTTGGTCCACTTGGGGGACTCCTTGGCCATGGTGTAGCATCGACGATAGGTGGGGCTACACTTGACGGTCTTGAGGTAGCGACGTCGGTGACCGGGGCTACATCAACTACTATTGGCCAAAGATGAAGCGAGATGTGGAGCGCCTTTGCCGTCGGTGCACAACATGCTTACAAGCTAAGTCTACCTCCAACCCTTATGGTCTTTACATGCCATTGCCTATTCCTTATGCACCATGGACCGATATTAGCATGGATTTCGTTCTAGGCTTGCCTCGCACTAAGCATGGTCATGATTCCATATTTGTTGTAGTGGATAGATTCTCTAAGATGGCTCATTTCATACCTTGCCATAAGAGCGACGATGCTTCACACATTGCTTCATTGTTTTTCAGGGAAATCGTTCGCCTACATGGAGTACCGCAAAGCATTGTGTCGGATCGAGACGTCAAGTTCATGAGTTATCTTTGGAAGTCGATCATGGCGAAGTTTGGAGTCAAGCTCTTGTTCTCATCATCATCGCACCCGCAAACGGACGGCCAAACGGAAGTGGTCAATCGAAGCCTCTCCACCCTCCTACGGGTCCTCGTGAAGAAAAACTTGAGGTCATGGGAGGAGTGCCTTCCCCACGCCGAGTTCGCCTACAACCGCGCCAAGCACAAGACTACATCAAGGAGCCCCTTCATGGTCGTCTATGGCTTCGAACCTTACACGGCACTCGACATACTTCCGCTTCCTCTCCACGAGCGCATCAACATGGACTTCGACAAGCGCGCCGCCGCCGTCAAGAAACTACATGAAGAGACAAGGGCAACCATACAAGAACATGTTCTTCGTCAAGCCAACCGCCTCAACGCCAAGAAGAAGGCAAGGATATTCGAAGAAGGAGACCTCGTTTGGATCCACCTCCGAAAGGAAAGGTTCCCTCATGAGCGCAACTCCAAGCTCAAGCCAAGAGGAGATGGCCCCTTCAAGGTCCTCAAGCGCATCAACGACAACGCTTACGTCATCGACATACCAACATCCAAGTACTTGGTGAGCAACACGTTCAACGTCTCGGACTTGTCACCCTATCATGGAGATGAGGAGGTGCAAGAGTCGAGGACGACTCTTTCCCAAGGGGGGGGAGATGATGTAGCCCCGGTCACCGACGTCGCTACACCAAGACCAACAAGTCCCCCAAGTGGACCGATGACACGAGCCCGGGTCAAAGCGCTACATGATAAGGTGAACTCACTCCTCACTACCCTTGATCTTGATACCCCATTGACGGACTGCTACCTCAGCCGATATGCTTTGTGTTATCAGATATAAACCTCGAGAGAAGGACGTCGCAGCAGACCCGGAGATGGACAAGGAAGGAGGAGGAGAAGAATGGCCGCCGAAGGACGCCCCTCAGGGCCGGCACTGCCGGCCTCCAGGCACCGGCACTGCCGGCCTGCTCACCCCGGCACTGCCGGCCCCAAGCAACCGGCACTGCCGGCCTACTCGCACCGGCCTTTCGGGCTCAGACACCGGCACGCTGCCGCCCCTCCGGGGCCAGACGTGACCGGCGGCATCGCTGCCTCGGACCAGCGGCACTGCTGCCCCATCGCAGATCGCGGCCAACCATCACCGGCACTGCCGGCCAAACCCCTGTTGACTTCATCTCAACCGTTGATTTCGCATCTATGGACCAGGATAATTTATGTAATGCCGATTTTACCCCTGTACGAATCTGGACCTATAAGTACCTCACCCCTTCCTCCAGATTAGGGTTAGACTTGTTTTGAACTCAAACCTAAATTTGAGCTTAGTCTCCCTTGGGTATCATCCCTCTGTAATCAAGGCACCTTGGTTGTTGATTTGGAACTTGTTGAGTGAGATTCTAGTACAAGATACTCTCTCTCCCTCACCAAGCTCTTCTTCTCCAATCCCAATCTCTCACCGGGAATTCTGCCGCGTGCCTCTTCCGGGTGATTCTATTGGCGTGGTCCATCGAGCCACGGAGGTAAGCATCGGGTGTATCGGGGTGTGTGTGTGCGTGAGTCTCGTTGTTCCTCGTGTTCATCGCCGTGTTCTTCGTGTTCCTCGCGTTTTCCCATCTTCCCCCTTGGTTTCGAAGTCAATCCGCGAGATCGGGCCACACCCGGGGTCTTAGACCTCATCACATTGTCTTTTCAGTTTTGCATAGTTGAATTTGTGTCTACATCTTCGTGTCGAGTTGCTGGTCTTAGCGTCTAGTTCCTTTAGAGTTTCGAGTTCTGGTCATATTAGTCACGCCGCCGTCGCCCACTCGCACCATACGCAGATCACCGCCATATACACCCACCATATACTTCCGCCACTGCCAGATACATCCACCATATACTTCCGCCACTGCCAGATACATCCACCATATACACCCACCAGATTGTTTCCGCCACAGACATATACATCTGCCATATACCCTGTATCCTACCACGACACGGAATCGTGCTGTTTCTCTGCCGCGACAGAGCCCGTGTAGAATTAGGTTTTCTTGTTTTTCCTACTTAGCTGTTACCTTCTAATATCATCTTGCGCTGCAGAAAAATTTCCGTGAGTTAAGTTTCGGCCGCCAGCAAAGAATTGGAAGGAGAGCAAAAAAAAAAAAAAAAAAAAAAAAAAAGTCTGGAAACGCTTCCGAAAAATTTTTCTGGCTACTTTGGTTTTTCACTTTGGCGATCACTTTTCGCCACTGGCCGTTATAGCGACATTTTTTTGGCGCCAGCGCGCTTTCCGGAGCACCCCCGAAATTTCGACAAAAAAATTTTCTGAGGCTATACTGTTTTTAGACCTTGGGGATCAGTTTGAGACACTTGCCATCATAGTGATTTTTCGCACCTCGCGTCGCCACATCATCGCCACCTCATCACTGCTAGTTGCTTGTGTGCCGCGCCGTGACCTCGTTAGTGTTCTAGGCTCGCGTCTCTAGTACGGACTAGCCTAGGACCAGCACAGTACCGTTGTTGAGCATACTTTCAATACTGCATCGCTGTTTTGACAATTGTTGTGTTTGCTACCATATATAAGCCATCCTACAGCTCCACATATTGTCTCCACGTGCACTGTGTCGACCCCAGGTAATCGCTTTGGCAATCTTTGGAGACGCTGATCCTTGTTGGTTGCCGTATCACCTTCCTCCTGTTTGGTAAGAATTTGTAAGAGCTTTGTATTTTGCTTGACGAATTGTGCGGGAACCACCATATTCCGTAGTTTCTAGGCATATACATTTGTGCTCTTTGATTACTAACCATGTCAGGACCTACACCGGCCGCTGTTGACCCGGCCACGATGACGAGTGAGGAGTTGCATGCTCACTTCACCCATCTTTTGGGCGGGCATGCACGCGACACCGAGGCGCGCATTGGTGACGTGGATGCCAAACTCACCGACGCGCTGGACAAGCTGGATGGCCTCGAGGCAGCTTTCAACTCCAAGCTCGACGCCAAGTTCCAGGAGCTTTTGACTCGGTTACCGCCGCCTCGCGCCAACGTGCAACGCCGCGCACGCCGCGTTCCTCGTGCGGACATTCCTGCTGGTACCGCTCCTGCTGCAGCAGCCGCACATGACGCGCCTTCTGATGAAGGCTACGAAGATTATGAAGGGGACGCAGACGAGCAGGTAGATGAGAACGTACTGGACGGCGAAGAAGTCCAACAACCTGCACCTGGTCGTCCACGGCAGCTGAACCGCAATGCTCGACCACCTCCACGGCCGGTACGTAATGATGATGATCATGTTGCTAAACTGAAACTGAATATTGCAAACTGGCATGATTCGCTGTGGTATTGTAGAGGATAATGAGGCTATGCTTGCACGTTTCTTTGGTGGTTTGAATAAAGAGATTCAGCATATTTTAGATTATAAGGAGTACAACACTATTACTCGCTTGTTTCATCTTGCTTGCAAAGCTGAACGTGAAGTGCAGGATCGCCAACCACCATGGAGAAGAGCTAATGTTTCTGCAGGTCGTACATCGTCATGGTCTCCGCGACAATCAGCGCCACCATCTCGTGGTACTGCACCAGCACCTACTACCTCCAAGTACACCGCGCCTGCATCACGAGCACCTCCTGCCACTACACCAACACCATCGGCTGGTCCTCCTCGGAGTTCATCTTCCATGGCCTCCACGGGGAAGACGCGCGACATTCAATGTCGCAAATGCTTGGGATTTGGTCACATTGAGCGAGAATGCAGAACCAAGCGTGTGATGTTGGTGCGAGAAGATGGAGAATATGATTCTGCAAGTGACTTTGATGAAGATACATTGGCCCTTATTGCTGCACGTGATGGTGCCAACTCTGATTCTGAGAGAGAGATGGAGGTAATGGAAGCTGACACTGCTGATCAGTACAGGAGCTTAGTTGCACAGCGTGTGTTGAGCGTGCAATTGAGCAAAGCTGAGCATGATCAACGCCACAATCTGTTCCAAACAAGAGGCGTTGTAAAAGAGCGAGCTATAAGGATCATCATTGATGGAGGGAGCTGCAATAATCTGGCTAGCGTTGATATGGTGGAGAAGCTTTCTCTCCCTACAAGACAGCGCACACATCCATACTACATTCAATGGTTTGAGAGCTCTCGGAAGCTCAAGGTAACAAGAACTACACGTGTGCATTTTACTATTGGTACATATTCTGATTTTGTGGATTGTGATGTTGTACCTATGCAAGCTTGTTCTTTGTTACTTGGTAGACCTTGGCAATTTGATAGAGAATCTGTTCATAATGGTAAAACTAATCAGTATTCTCTTATGCATGATGGAAAGAAAATTGGTCTCAAACCTATGACTCCTGAACAAATACTAAAAGATGATCTTGCTAGAGCTAGTAGAGTAAAAAACGAGGAGAAACTTAAGAGTGAGAATCAGATTGTTGCTGCAGATTTTGTTCCACATAAGACTAATACTAAATCTGATTCGAACCATGCTACTGAAATTCGTTTGAAAAATCCTTGTTTGCGCAAATCTGATATTGCTGAACTTGATGTGGACACTACTCAATGCTATGCTATCATTTGCAAAGAAGTTCTGTTTTCATTTGAGGATATGCCTCCTTCTTTTCCACCTGCGGTTGCTAACCTTTTGCAGGAATTCATTGATGTGTTCCCACAAGATGTTCCCCCTGGACTACCACCTATCCGTGGCATAGAACACCAGATTGACTTGATTCCAGGAGCGTCGCTGCCCAACCGTGCACCATACCGTACTAATCCTGAAGAGACGAAAGAGATTCAGCGACAAATTCAGGTTCTCCAAGATAAAGGTTACATTCGTGAGTCTCTTAGCCCATGTGCTGTTCCTATTATCTTGGTACCTAAGAAGGATGGTTCTTCACGCATGTGTACTGATTGTAGAACTATTAATAATATTACCATTCGATACCGTCATCCAATACCTCGTTTAGATGATATGCTTGATGAATTGAGTGGTTCTGTTATGTTCTCTAAAGTTGATTTGCGTAGTGGTTACCACCAGATTCGTATGAAATTAGGAGATGAATGGAAAACAGCGTTTAAAACTAAGTTCGGCTTATATGAGTGGTTAGTAATGCCCTTTGGTTTAACTAATGCACCTAGTACTTTCATGAGACTGATGAACGAAGTTTTACGTGCTTTTATTGGACGTTTTGTGGTGGTATACTTTGATGATATTCTGATTTATAGCAAATCTTTGGAGGAACATTTGGATCATTTGCGTGCTGTTTTCAATGCGTTACGTGATGCACGTTTGTATGGTAATCTTGAGAAGTGCACCTTTTGCACCAATCGAGTTGCGTTTCTTGGCTATGTTGTTACTGCGCAGGGAATTGAAGTTGATCCAGCCAAGATTGAGGCAATTGAGAGTTGGCCGCAGCCGAAGACGGTCACACAAGTGAGGAGTTTTCTTGGCCTCGCTGGCTTCTATAGGCGCTTTGTGAAAGATTTTGGATCCATTGCTGCGCCGCTGAATGAGCTTACAAAGAAGGATGTGCCCTTTGTGTGGGGCGATGCACAACAAGACGCCTTCATGATTCTGAAAGATAAGTTAACATATGCTCCATTACTCCAACTTCCTGATTTCAATAAGACTTTTGAGCTTGAATGTGATGCTAGTGGAATTGGTTTGGGAGGTGTGTTATTACAAGAGGGCAAACCTGTTGCATATTTTAGTGAAAAATTGAGTGGGCCTAGTCTGAACTATTCTACTTATGATAAAGAATTATATGCGCTGGTTCGGACATTAGAAACTTGGCAACATTATTTATGGCCTAAAGAATTTGTTATACATTCTGATCATGAATCTTTGAAGCATATTCGTAGTCAAGCTAAGTTGAATCGTCGCCATGCAAAGTGGGTTGAGTTTATAGAGTCTTTTCCTTATGTTATCAAACACAAAAAGGGTAAAGATAATGTTATTGCTGATGCTTTGTCGCGCCGTTATACTATGCTATCTCAACTTGACTTCAAGATTTTTGGATTAGAAACCATAAAGGAACAATACTTGCTTGATGCTGATTTTAAAGATGTGTTGCTGAATTGTAAAGATGGTAGAACATGGAACAAATTCGTCCTCAATGATGGAATTGTGTTCCGTGCTAACAAGCTATGCATCCCAGATAGTTCCGTTCGTCTTTTGTTGTTACAGGAGGCGCATGGAGGAGGCTTGATGGGTCATTTCGGTGTGAAGAAGACGGAGGATGTACTTGCTGCACACTTCTTTTGGCCACGTATGCGTCGAGATGTCGAGAGATTTGTGGCACGCTGCACTACATGTCAAAAAGCTAAGTCTCGACTTAATCCACATGGTTTATATATGCCTCTTCCTGTTCCTAGTGTACCGTGGGAGGATATTTCTATGGATTTCGTTTTGGGTTTGCCTCGTACACAGAAGGGGAGGGATAGTATCTTTGTTGTTGTGGATAGGTTTTCTAAGATGGCACACTTTATTCCATGTCACAAAACTGATGATGCTACACATGTTGCTGATTTGTTCTTTCGCGAAATTGTGCGTTTACATGGTGTGCCAAAGACTATTGTTTCTGATCGTGATACTAAATTTCTTAGCCACTTTTGGAGATGTTTATGGGCTAAGTTGGGGACTAAATTGCTGTTTAGTACTACATGTCATCCCCAAACTGATGGACAAACTGAAGTAGTAAATAGAACTTTGTCTACTATGCTGCGGGCTGTTTTGAAAAAGAACTTAAAATTGTGGGAAGAATGTTTACCTCATGTTGAATTTGCTTACAATCGTTCGCTGCATTCTACCACTAAGATGTGCCCATTTGAGATTGTTTATGGTTTTGTACCACGTGCACCTATTGATTTGTTGCCTTTACCATCTTCTGTGCAAAATAATTTGGATGCTACAGACCGTGCTGAATTGATACTAAAATTGCATGAGACTACTAAAGACAACATAGCACGCATGAATGCTAAGTATAAAATTGCTGGGGATAGAGGAAGAAAGCATGTTGTGTTTGATGTTGGTGATCTTGTTTGGTTGCATTTGCGCAAAGATCGTTTTCCTGAATTGCGCAAGTCTAAGCTAATGCCACGCGCTGCTGGTCCTTTTAAGGTGATAGAGAAAATAAATGATAATGCATATAAACTTGAGCTTCCTGCAGAATTGGGTCCGGTTAGTCCTACGTTTAACATTGCAGATTTGAAGCCTTACTTTGGTGAAGAAGAGGAGTTTTCGTCGAGGACGACTTCAATTCAAGAAGGGGGGCATGATGAGGACATCCCATCTCTTGATACAACCGCTGTACCTACAGCCACACAAATACAAGGACCAATCACTCGAGCTCGTGCCAAACAACTTAACTATCAGGTACTTTCGTTTCTTGGAACTATTCCTCACATACATGAGAATATGATGCTGCCTAAATCAGATGTGTTTGTTACTCTTAGGAATGATGGACCTAGCATGGATGAGAGGGACAAGCATTGGAGCATGATCACACATGGAGGAGATGGCAGCAAACATATGAGGATTGAAGAAGACGCTGCGAGTGGAGATTTCAGAACTTTGAAGCCACCATAATTGGAGATGAAGATATGGACGAAATATAGAGTTCTCCACTTCATAATTTCGTCCACATGAGTCCATGGTGCTGCGACACCATTAGTTTTGGGCCAGGCCCATGTAATTTTCGCAGGATTTAAGTCAGCCACTTTTTAGAGTCCGTATTGAAGGGGGAAAGGCCTTCTAGGGTTTGGTTCGGCCACCATATGCATGGCTGGCCGAAACCCCACCTTTTCCTCCTTTAAATACCCCCATAGCCGTCACGTTTAGACTCGGATTTTGATTAGACTAAAAGTTAGCCATTGCTGCAACTCTCGTGTACTTCTTTTGAGGCCAACGCCCAGAACAAGACCGACTATTCGGAATCCCACCTTTCCAATAAAGCTTTCATCTATATCCGCAATATTCTGATTGCATCATTAGTTCTTACTTGTTCTCGATTTCAGGTAGGAATTAAGACCCTCGCTGGTCAGGCTGATCGTGCATCCGCAAGATCAGTAACTCCCGGAGATTGTCCTAGCGATTGCATTGGCGCACGAGCTTTGCACGTGTAGTCGGATCGTCAAGCACGAACTCCACCAACAAATCGATCTATCCACGTCTCATCGAAAGATCGGCCACCTTTGCCCTATCACCCAAACTACCCCTTCATGAATCTGAGCTATATGTATCTCCCGTATCCCCATTTGCTAGGGTTAGACAAGATTTGGCTTAGAATAGGATTTGAGCTATGTCTCCCTAGGTTATCATCCCTCTGTAATCAAGGCCACCCTTGTTGTTGATTGAGTTTGTGAGTGAGATTCTAGTGTGTGCACTCTCTCTCCCTCACCGATTCCGTCTCCAACACCGTATCTCTCACCTCGGAATTCTACCGCGGTCTCTTCCGTGGGTGATTCTATTCGGCGTGGTCCATCGAGCCACGAGGGTAAGCATCGTTGTATCGGGTTGGTGTGCGTGCGTGTGTCCCCGTGTTCATCGTGTTCTTCCTCTTTTCCCCTTTCGTCTCCGGGTCAATTCGCAAGATCGGGCCACAAACGGGGTCTTAGACCGCATCATATGGTATCAGCAGCCTTTGGTTTCCGCGAATTTGACCCCCCACCCACCCAATTTCATCTCTGAAAAATTTCCCAAAAAAAAAATCCCCCCAAAAAAAAAAAAGCCCTAATTTGCCTTTTGATGGATCTGCGATTTTGTTGCGTTTTGAGTGGTTTTGGTCCATGGATTTGGTGTCTCTAGTGTTGATCTACTATTTCCCCCACTTTTTAGCCTCCAATTCCTTCGATTTTCGAGTTTGGATCAATTTGGTTTGGATTTGGGGAAGAACAGGAGAGAGAAAGTGTGTGCGTGCACGTGAGGAAGAAGGAGCAGCTCTCACGAGCGGTACCTCCGGGTGGAGCCTCCACCCGTGCACGAGCGGTACCTCCGAGTGGAGGCTCCACCCTCCACTACCGCTCCTCCTTCCCCAAGCCGGCCACCACCACCATCTCCACCCCACCACCATTCCTCTCCGCAGCCGGCAAGCACCGCCACCCCCCTTCATCACCGGCAAACACCGCCACCCCCCTTCATCGTCGGCAAACACCGCCACCCCCCTAAATCACCGGCAAGCACCGCCACCCTCCCAAAACATCGGGAAACACCGCCGCGGCAAACCACCACCGCCGCCGCCACCGCAAGCTCACCGATACCGCCATCGGCATACCACCGGCAAACACCGTCGTTGCCCCACCACCACCACCGCCGCCGCTAGCTCACCGATATCACCACCGGCATACCACCGCCATCGACGCCAAGCTACTTTGACCCGACTTTTCTTCCGCTAACTTGTGTTTGCTTGTTCCGGTTTGAGTGCCTTGTTTGTGAAACTAACCCGCAGCTCCGAAGCAAGCGACGACATCCTCGGCACCCCGGACTTGCAAACGTACTCTTGACACCACCGCCATCATCGCAAGTTGTGTGTTCCGACACCGCCTAACATTTTCATCTAGGTATAACTTGCTCCCCACCTTGTAACCCCTCTTCTTTTGCGATCTATCCTATCGAGCATTGCTTATTGAGTGTTGCGAGACATTGCACGTGGCCCCGCATTGTGAGGTGTGTGTGTCGTGTTGAGTAAAGCATCCAAACAAACACTCGTGTGGCAAGATAGCAAAAGCGAGGCTAACGCTAACATAGTGCGTGAAAAAGCCCCAAAAACACAAAAAGAGTGCGCGTAGCACCATACATCCATACATCCATACATCCATATACCCATACATACAAAAGTGTGCAAGTGCCACCAAAGATACAAACGAGTGCAAGTGCCACCATATACAAAAGAGAAAAAGCTTTTAAGCAAAAAGAGATAAGAGAAGAGAGGCCGCGTGTGAATCTTGTTGTCTCTTCATTTGCAACCAAAGCTTTGATCTCTTCTTGTGTTAGTGTGACACCGAGCACCCTTGCTTAAGGGCTTCTTACACTTTTCCGCTCATTCCTTGGTCGCACTAACCCCGTTTATCTCGTGTGTGCGTTCCATATCTTTTCCGTGTTTATAGTGATCTTCGCATTGACATTTGGATTTTTGGACCTCACCCACTTTTAACAACATACTTGATTTCGGATTTCCTCTTTTGGCTTTCCACCACACTCACCTACCACCATATTTGCTAGCTTTTGCGTGTGTTTTTGTGTGAGTACCCGATACAATTGTTCTAACTCTCGGTTTTGTTGGATCACCCCGATCTTATCATACCACGGTAAGATTGCGAGGTAGTGTTCTTCCACTAACATACACCATATACATACCATCGTGCTAACATGGATAGCAAAGATGAGGATACGGAGGAGTACACGGAGCACTCCGAGGAGGACACCTCCTCAAGCACCGCGGATGTGGAGGAACATGTGGAGCTCGACACCGACTATGGCTCCGCGAGCATCGCCAACATGACCGACATCGAGGAGCTCGACAACGACCATGGCTCCCCAAGCATCATCGACATGGACGACATGGTGGAGCACCACCTTGAGGACGACTTCAACGAGCTCTACATCGACAATGGCTCGTCAAGCATGGACGACATGGTGGAGCAACACCACGACTACGACATCGACGACATGGTGGAGCAACACCACGAGTACGACATCGACGACTTGGTGGAGCAACGCCACGCCTACGACATCGACACCATGGCGGAACCTCACCTAGTCTCCACAAGGAGCAACGACGATGCTCCCAAGTACCACCACTTGGCCATTGGAGCTACATATGAAGATCAAGGACAACCACGATGGCACCATCATATGGATCATCAAGAGCGTCCCCATCATGAGCGTCATCGACACACTTCTACGAGCTCCACAAGGCGCCACCATGAGAGTGCTTATGCACAAGATCGTCGACTTCAAGTACACCATATGGAGCATCAAGAGCGTCCCCATCATGAGCGTCATCGACACTCTTCTCCAAGCTCCACAAGGCGCCGCAAGCAACATGCCAAGTCGCATGAGCCGTCATCTAGGCATGGCAAGGACCGTCATCGACATACGTCACCACATGAGCTTCTCCGCCACAAGCCACTTCATGATCGCCATCGACCAACATCTTCCACGAGTCTTCGACGACACCACTCAAGCCATGGTGATGATGCACGAAGACGAGAGCCTCGCCATGAAGGCGACAAACACCATGATAGGATGCCTACCACTCCAAGGATGGCAAGTACACATCGAGCATACCTTCCTCATAAGGCGACTTCCACCTCTTGTGCCACCACCACAATGGCCTCTACCTCGTCACGTGCCTATGGACTCCGATGCTACAAGTGCAAGCAACAAGGCCACCCTCCACGGGAATGTCCCAATCTCCTATGTGAGGTGTGCAAGGCCAAGGGTCACGTGGCATGGCAATGCACAACGCCATGCGCCAAGACGCTCTACTTCGACAAGCTACAAGCACAAGTCCCCAAGATGCCTATTGCGCCAACACTTCAAGATGAAGATCGCCAAGGTGAACTCAAGGGCGAAGTTGAGCCGAGCCTAGCTCTCATCAACACCATGGCGCCACCGCTTGAGGATGACTTGGGAGGCGATGGAGTTGAGCATGGTGACCATGGGATTCTCCCTTCACCTATGGAGGCGCATGGAGTTGAGATGGTTGAGCATGGGAATTTCCCTTCAACCAAGGAGGCGCATGGAGATGAGAAAGTCGAGCCTACTCCCCTATGCTTCATTGATGAGTTGGTACCAATCCCATGTGAGAATGAGAGCCACTTAGCCCACTTGAGTGAGAGTGATAGTGAGTTGAGTGACTTCCACCCCATATGTGAGTTTGAGTGCTTCCGTTTGGAGGACATGAGTGATACACAAAGTGAGTTGAGAGAGGTAGATGATAGGTCCATGGAGGACATCGCATTTGCTAACACATTAACCTCTCCCTCGTTTGTGTCTTCTTATGTTGCACTAGGTTCCACGGAGGACGAGTTCCCGCTCATGGAGACGATGTACATGGTGCATGAAGATGATGATATCTCACCATGCTTGCTCCAAGATGGACATGTCGACCACATGGATCCTCCTACTTCCACAACACCTACCTCAAATGAGTCGGCCTCCAAAGGTAACAACATAGGTGTTGATGATGCCATGATCCCACTAGTGGACATGATGACTTATGAGTGCATGCATGATCTTGATGATACATTTGCTACGTCACATGCTACTTTCATTTTCCCATGTGATGCTTTGCTTGATAACATTGTTGATCATGTGGAAGTGAATGTTTGTGATACCATGACCATGCCATGCTATGAGAGCTTCAATTTTTCCACCATTGCTTGCAATATGCCGACCACTTGCTCTTTACCATGTATTGCTTGCAATGATAATGACAAGGATGACATTAGCTTCCGCATGCTTTGCCCCAAATGTTTACACTCTTCCATGATCCTTGCATCCAAGATTGCGAACAATTGCTCTTTCTTATGCTTGGTATGCAAGAATGCTTATTTCATTGTCCACGAGATGGCCCCCATAGCCTTCTCACTTTTTGATGCTCATGAGTTACCACATGCCATGAATGCACCTACTTGCCATTTGCACCATCGCCATGCATTCCATACTATGTTGATTGACACTAATGGTGATGTGCACAAGACTTGGACCATCATGATGGATGATGTGTTCATCTACCATGCACACACGCTCTTTGTCTTGTTTATTCCATGTGTAGGTACACGGACGACCACTTCCACCGCTACGGAGCATGAGCTCACGAAACGCGCAATTGAGAGCTACCCCATCAAGGACCTAACCCGCGGGATTCACACCAAAGGGTATGTTCCCACAAGCCTTCGCCCTCATGTGTTTCCGACTTGGTTTGTCGAGTTTCCGGTTTGGTCCAATTCCTCGTCACATCTTTTGCCTCTTATGCAACATATCTTGAAACATCTTGTTGGCACAATGATTGTTGTATGTCTTGATGTTATCATCATACACTCCGAGAATCTCAAGGACCATGTCATACATGTGAGAGACACCTTATGCATCTTGTGCCACATGTCTCACAAAAAGTTGCTCTCCTTTGGATTTCTCATTTCATCTTTGGCAATTGCAATGGATTCTTTGACACTTGAGGATACCCATACTTCCTCACGCCAACCATACTTTCCCAAGCTAGAAGTCTCCATAGCTTTGCCATTGCACATAACAATTTTGCCCCAAATTTTGCCGCCGATACTTGCCTTTTGATTGTTCCATTTGTGTGGGACAATGCTACACACACAATTTTTGACACTTTACAAAGCAAACCTTTACTTGCACAAACTTTTGCCCCACCAAATTTAGGATACATCGACACTCTTTTGGTTCCCATTTTTGCAAAATGCCTCTTGGAGAAACGACTTGATGCTTCGTATTTGATTGAGAGCCTCTTGTTCGCCGATCACCAAATTGGCATCCAAAAGCTTTCCATTTGCAAGTTGCTTTTCCCCAAGTGCTTCTTCGACCGCTTCTTCGACAAACAAACTCCAAACTACTTGGTGAGCAAGACGTTCACCCTCTCGGACCTCTCGCCACAACATGGAGATGAGGAGGAACAAGAGTCGAGGACGACTCTTCCCCAAGGGGGGGGAGATGATGTAGCCCCGCCTAACGACGACGCTACACCATGGCCACGGAATCCCCCAAGTGGACCGACAACCCGAACCTACGCGATACATGACAAGGTGAACCCTTTCCTTTCGACACTCGACGTCGACAATACATTGGATGGTATACTACCTCATGGATATGTGTTATGTGTCATTAGGTACGAAGGTCGACAAGGAAGTGAAGAGGAGTCCATCATGCTTAAGGGAGAAGAAGAGAAGAAGAAGGAAGGAAGAAGAAAGAAGAAGAGAAGAAGGAGAAGAGGGAAAGAAGAGAGGAAGGAAGGAAGGAAGAAGAAGAGCAAGGCTGGTGGTACCTCCAGCCAAAGGAGGCCGGAGCCTCCACCAAATGGTGGCCGGTACCACCTGCACATGGTGGCCGGAGCCTCCAGGGGCCTCCATGGCCGGTACCACTTCCTAGTGGTGACCAGGCGCGCGGGAGAGGCCCAAGGCCGGTACTACCGGCCATGCATGGCCGGTACTACCGGTCACATGCTGGCCGGCACCACCTCCTGGTTGGCCACGCGCGGGAAAGGGCAGGGACTCCGGTACCTTGGCCGGAGCCTCCACCCAGGGCCAGGCCGGAGCCTCCACCCATGGTACCGGCCAAGGTACCGCTCGCATGCCCAACCATACTGGATGCCTCGACCATGTTTTGGTGTATTTCCGGTACCATGGCCGGTACCTCCGGTCGAGGTACCGCTCGCCCCAATTTCAGCCCAATCTGAACCGTTGAGTGCTATCGTGCGGCTGTAACTTAATTAGCCTCTTTCCCAAACTACCCCTTCATGAATCTGAGCTATATGTATCTCCCGTATCCCCATTTGCTAGGGTTAGACAAGATTTGGCTTAGAATAGGATTTGAGCTATGTCTCCCTAGGGTATCATCCCTCTGTAATCAAGGCCACCCTTGTTGTTGATTGAGTTTGTGAGTGAGATTCTAGTGTGTGCACTCTCTCTCCCTCACCGGTTCCGTCTCCAACACCGTATCTCTCACCTCGGAATTCTACCGCGGTCTCTTCCGTGGGTGATTCTATTCGGCGTGGTCCATCGAGCCACGAGGGTAAGCATCGTTGTATCGGGTTGGTGTGCGTGCGTGTGTCCCCGTGTTCATCGTGTTCTTCCTCTTTTCCCCTTTCGTCTCCGGGTCAATTCGCAAGATCGGGCCACAAACGGGGTCTTAGACCGCATCAGGGTTTCTCAACCGTGTTTCGCGTTTCTCTCTCCTGTTCTTCCCCAAACCAAAACCAAAAGAGCAAATCGACAGGAAACGATGGAATTGGAGGCTCAAAGTTGGGGAAATAGTAGATCAAGCACAACAACACCAGATCCACGGACCAAAACCACTCAAAACGCAACCAAATCACAGATCGGTCAAGAGGCACTTTGGGGCTATTTTTGGGGATTTTGTGGAAAATTTTCTAGAAACGAAATCGGGTGGGTGGAGGGTCAAAATCGCGGTAACCAAGAGCTGCTGATACCATATGATGAGATCTAAGATCCTGGGAGTGGCCCGATCTCGCGATTTGACCCCGAAGACCAAGGGAAGAGGTGGGAGGACGCGAGGAACACGAAGAACACGAAGAACGCCAGTACTCACGCACGCACACCAACCCGATACACCCGATACTTACCCCCGTGGCTCGATGGACCACGCCAATAGAATCTCCTGGAAGAGGCACGCGGCAGAATTCCCGGAGAGAGATTGGGGTTGGAGAAGAAGAGATTGATGAGGGAGAGAGAGTAGCTTGTACTAGAATCTCACTCAACAATATCCAAATCAACAACCAGGATGCCTTGATTACAGAGGGATGGTAACCCTAGGGAGACTAAGCTCAAAGTTATGTTTGAGTTCAAAAACAAGTCTGAGGGGTAAAGGAGGGGTCCAGGCTACTTACATAGGCATACATGGCCAGCAAGGGCGAAAAGGTACGCGAATGGATAACTTAGGCAGTTTGGTGAGTCATTCCCGTCAAATCCGGTTTGGAATCCGGTCAGACCGGGCCTATGACCGGGTGGTCCGGTCCTGGGTCCGGTCGACCTGGCGCCAACCGGGAACTTGCGAAGTTTCCGGTTTCCTTCCGGTACGATGGAGCTGCGCCCGGTTGGGCGCCCGGTTGACCGGGCCAGGGACCGGGTGATCCGGTTGTAGGTCCGGTCCGACCGGGTCCTGGACCGGCCAGCGTTCTTCTCTTCCTTTGAGCGCTTCGAGTGACGTCGTGTCTAGCTTCGTGATCATCTCCATGTCCCGCTGCTCCTCTCCTTCCCTTGACCATGGTGTATCCTCCTCTCCGGGGTCTTGATGCGCCTTGTACCTAATGACACATAGCACATCGGCATGAGGTAGCATTCCGTCCAAAGGGGTACCGAGATCAAGGGTGGTGAGGAGCGAGTTCACCTCATCATGTAGAGCTTTAACTCGAGCTCGCGTCATTGGTCCACTTGTGGGACTTGTTGGTCTTGGTGTAGCGTCGTCGGTGAGCGGGGCTACATCACCCACTCTCTCTCCCACTCCTAGATTCATCTCCCTCACCAATCTCTCCGCTCGGAATTCTACCGCGTGTCTCTTCCGGGTTGATTCTATTGGTGTGGTCCATCGAGCCACGGGGTAAGTATCGATTGTATCGGGTTGGTGTGTGTGCGTGAGTTCATCGTGTTCTTCGTGTTCATCGTGTTCTTCGCGCTCTCCCTCTCTTCCTCCTTGGGATTTCGGGTCAACCGCAAGATTGGGCCACAAACGGGGTCTTAGACCACATCATATGGTATCAGCAGCCTTTGGTTTCCGCGGATTTGACCCCCACCCACCCAATTTCATCTCTGAAATTTTTTCCCCAAAAATCCCAAAAAATAGCCCCAAATTGCCTCTTGACCGATCTGTGATTTGGTTGCGTTTTGAGTGGTTTTGGTCCATGGATTTGGTGTTGGAGTGCTTGATCTACTATCTCCCCAACTTTTAGCCCCCAATTCCATCGTTTCCCTTCGTTTTGGTCGATTTGGCTTGGTTTCGCTCAAGAACAGGAGAGAGAAACTGCGCCCCGAGAAATCCGGTCAACCGGGCGCCAACCGGGCTGCAGACCGGACCACCCGGCGCCAGGGCCGGTCCAACCGGGCGCCAGACCGGGTGATGTAGCCCCGGTCACCGACGTCGCTACACCAAGACCATCAAGTGCAGCCCCGCCTATCGTCGACGCTACACCATGGCCAAAGAGTCCCCCAAGTGGACCTTCAACCCTAACCCACGCTACACGCGTCAAGGTGAACTCCTTCCTCTCGATACTCGACCTCGTAGATACCTTGAATGGAATGCTACCTCATGTCGGCATGTTATATGTCATTAGGTACAAGAGTCATCGAGGACCGGAGAGGAGGAACACCCATGGTGCAAGGAAGCGAGGGAAGGGAAGAGGAGCCATTCATCATGGTGCAAGGAAGAAGGAAGAAGAAGAAGAAGGAAGGAAGAATGAAGGAAGAAGGAAGGAAGAGGAAGAAGAAGCGGGAGGAGGGAGGCCGGCTGGTCACAGCCCTTGCTGGATCGCCCTGACCGGCCCACCCGGTCACAGCCCGGCTGATCGCCTCGACCGGCCCGGCCGGTTTTCGACCGGAACGACGACCGGTGCCATCCGGACGCAATCCCGGGGCTCCCGAAGCCTCGCACGATCACCGCCCGGTCCAGAATCCGGTTGTGAACCGGATGGGCCGGTCCTGTGCTCCGATCGGACCGCCCTGTGGACCGGATTCATCGGGTTTGACCCACCAACTTGTACCTTTTCGACCCATGCTGCCTTGTATGCCTATATAAGCCCCTGTGTCGCCCTTACCTCTTTAGACAAGATGATAGCTTAAACATGAAGATGAGCTTTGTCTCCCTAGGGTTTCATCCCCTTTGTATCAAGGCTACCTATGTTGGATGATTGGATTTGGTGTGTGAGATTCTAGTGCTACCCACTCTCTCTCCTACTCCTAGATTCATCTCCCTCACCAATCTCTCCGCTCGGAATTCTACCGCGTGTCTCTTCCGGGTTGATTCTATTGGCGTGGTCCATCGAGCCACGGGGTAAGTATCGATTGTATCGGGTTGGTGTGCGTGCGTGAGTTCATCGTGTTCATCGTGTTCTTCGTGTTCTTCGCGCTCTCCCTCTATCCCTCCTTTGGATTTCGGGTCAACCGCAAGATCGGGCCACACACGGGGTCTTAGACCTCATCATATGGTATCAGCAGCCTTTGGTTTCCGCGGATTTGACCCTCCACCCATCCAATTTCGTCTCTAAAATTTTTCCCCAAAAATCCCCAAAAATAGCCCTAAATTGCCTCTTGACCGATCTGTGATTTGGTTGCGTTTTGAGTGGTTTTGGTCCATGGATTTGGTGTTGGAGTGCTTGATCTACTATCTCCCCAACTTTTAGCCCCCAATTCCATCGTTTCCCCTCCGTTTTGGTCAATTTGGTCGATTTTCGTGAAGAACAGGAGAGAGAAACTGCGTCCCGGTTGAGAAATCCGGTCAACCGGGCTGCAGACCGGCCGGGCCAGCCCAGAACCCGGTCGACCGGCCGTGTGACCGGCCAGGCCGGTCCCAGGTCCGGTCCAACCGGCCCCTGGACCGGGCGCCACCCTTCCACCTCCACCGCCGACCACCTCCACTCCTCTCCTCCGCCGGCAAGCACCACCATCATCCCCAACCACCGGCAAACACCACCGCGGCCCCAACAAACACCGCCGCATCCGCAAGAGCATCGACACCACCACCACCGGCCTACCACCGCCACCACCGCCAAGCTACTTTGACCGTTTTCTTCCGCTAACTTGTGTTTGCTTGTTCCGGTTTGAGTGCCTTGTTTGTGACACTAACCCGCAGCTCCGAAGCAAGCGACGACATCCTCGGCACCCCGGACTTGCAAACGTACTCTTGACATCACCGCCTTCATCGCAAGTTGTGTGTTCCGACACCGCCTAACATCTAGGTATAACTTGCATTCCCCTTGTAACCCCTCTTCTTTTGCGATCTATCCTATCGAGCATTGCTTATCTAGTGTTGCGAGACATTGCACGTGGCCCCGCATTGTGAGGTGTGTGTGTCACGTTGAGTAAGGCACCCAAGCAAACACTCGTGTGGCAAGATAGCAAAAGCGAGGCTACCGCTAACATAGTGCGTGAAAAAACCCCAAAAACACAAAAAGAGTGCGAGTCGCACCATACATCCATACATCCATACGCCCATACATACAAAGTGTCCATGTGCCACCAAAGATACAAACGAGTGCAAGTGCCACCATGTACAAAAGAGTCATAAGCTTTTAAGCAAAAGAGAGATAAGAGAAGAGAGGCCACGTGTGAATCTTGTTGTCTCTTCGTTTGCAACCAAAGCTTTGATCTCTTCTTGTGTTAGTGTGACACCGAGCACCCTTGCTTAAGGGCTTCATACACTTTTCCGCTCATTCCTTGGTCGCACTAACCCCGTTCATCTCGTGTGTGTGTTCCACATCTTTTCCGTGTTTATAGTGATCATCGCTTTGTCATTTGAATTTTTTTGGATTTCCACCACTCTTAACAACAAACTTGATTTCGGATTTCGTCTTTTGGCTTTCCACCACACTCACCTACCACCATATTTGCTAGCTTTTGCGTGTGTCTTTGTGTGAGTGCCCGATACAATTGACTTTGACCTCGGCTTGTTGGATCGCCCCGATCTTATCATACCACGGTAAGATTGCGAGGTAGTGTTCTTCCACTAACATACACCATATACATACCATCGTGCTAACATGGATAGCGAAGATGAGGATACGGAGGAGTACACGGAGCACTTCGAGGAGGATACCTCTTCAAGCACCGCGGATGTGGAGGAACATGTGGAGCTCGACACCGACTATGGCTCCGCGAGCATCACCGACATGACCGACATCGAGGAGCTCTACATCGACAATGGCTCCTCAAGCATGGACGACATGGTGGAACACCACCTTGAGGACGACATCGACAAGCTCTACATCGACAATGGCTCGTCAAGCATCGACGACATGGTGGAGCAATGCCACGACTACGACATCGACACCATGGCGGAACCTCACCTCGACTCCACCTTGAGCAACGCCTATTTGGCCAATGGAGCTACATATGAGGATAGAGGACCTCCACGATGGCACCATCATATGGATCATCAAGAGCGTCCTCATCATGATCGTCATCGACACTCGTCTACGAGCTCCACAAGGCGCCACCATGAGAGTGATTATGCACAAGATCGTCGACTTCAAGTACACCATATGGAGCATCAAGAGCGTCCCCATCATGAGCGTCGTCGACACTCTTCTCCAAACTCCACAAGGCGCCGCAAGCAATATGCCAAGTCGCATGAGCCATCATCTAGGCATGGCAAGGACCGTTATCGACATACGTCACCACATGAGCTTCACCGCCACAAGGCACTTCATGATCGCCATCGACCAACACCTTCCACGAGTCTTCGACGACACCACTCAAGCCATGGTGATGATGCACGAAGACGAGAGCCTCGCCATGAAGGCGACAAACACCATCATATGGTGTCTACTACTACAAGGACGGCAAATGCACATCGCGCATA
This sequence comes from Lolium perenne, assembly GCF_019359855.2. Taxonomy (NCBI): domain Eukaryota; kingdom Viridiplantae; phylum Streptophyta; class Magnoliopsida; order Poales; family Poaceae; genus Lolium; species Lolium perenne. Next base: position 135,814,783 of record NC_067245.2, read on the forward strand.
CCTTCCTCATGAGGCGACTTCCACCTCTTGTGCCACCACCACAATGGCCCCTACTTCGCCATACACCTATGGACTCCGATGCTACAACTGCAAGCAACAAGGACACCCTCCACGGGAATGTCCCAATCTCCTATGTGAGGTGTGCAAGGCCAAGGGTCACGTGGCATGGCAATGCACAACGCCAAGTGCCAAGACGCTCTACTTCGACAAGCTACAAGCACAAGTCCCCAAGATGCCTATTGCGCCAACACTTCAAGATGAAGATCGCCAAGGTGAACTCAAAGGTGAAATTGAGCCGAGCCTAGCTCTCATCAACACTACGGCGCCACCTCTTGAGGATGACTTGGGAGGCGATGGAGTTGAGCATGGTGAGCATGGGATTCTCCCTTCACCTACGGAGGCGCATGGAGTTGAGATGGTTGAGCATGGGAATTTCCCTTCAACCAAGGAGGCGCATGGAGATGAGAAAGTCGAGCCTACTCCCCTATGCTTCATTGATGAGTTGGTACCAATCCCATGTGAGGATGAGAGCCACTTAGCCCACTTGAGTGAGAGTGATAGTGAGATGAGTGACTTCCACCCCATATGTGAGTTTGAGTGCTTCCGTTTGGAGGACATGAGTGATACACTAAGTGAGTTGAGAGAGGTAGATGATAGGTCCATGGAGGACATCGCATTTGCTAACACATTAACCTCTCCCTCGTTTGTGTCTTCTTATGTTGCACTAGGTTCCACGGAGGACGAGTTCCCGCTCATGGAGACGATGTACATGGTGCATGAAGATGATGATATCTCACCATGCTTGCTCCAAGATGGACAAGTCGACCACATGGATCCTCCTACTTCCACCACACCTACTTCACATGAGTCGGCCTACAAAGGTAACAACATAGGTGTTGGTGATGCCATGATCCCACTAGTGGACATGATGACTCATGAATGCATGCATGATCTTGATGACCCATTTGCTACGTCACATGCTACTTTCACTTTCCCATGTGATGCTTTGCTTGATAACATTGTTGATCATGTGGATTTGAATGCTTGTGATACCTTGACCATGCCATGCTATGAGAGCTTCAATTTTCCTACCATTGCTTGCAATATGTTACCTACTTGCTCTTTCACATGTATTGCTTGCAATGACAATGATGATATTAGCTTCCGCATGCTTTGCCCAAAATGTTTGCACTACTCCATGATCGTTGCATCCAAGATTGTGAACAATTCCCCTTTCTTATGCTTGGTATGCAAACATGCGTATTTCATTGTCCACGAGATGGCCCCCATAGCCTTCTCCATTTTTGATGATCATGAGTACCCACATACCACACATGCACCTTCATGCCATTTGCACTATCGCCATGCATTTCATACTATCTTGCTTGACACTAATGGTGATGTGCACAAGTCTTGGAACATCATGATGGATGATGTGTTCCTTTACCATGCACACACGCTTTTTGTTTTCTCTTTTGTGTGTATAGGTACCCGAATGACTACCTCCACCGCTACGGAGCATGAGCTCACGAAACGCGCAATTGAGAGCTACCCCAACAAGGACCTAACCCGCGGGAATCACACCAAAGGGTATGTTCCCACAAGCCTTCGCCCTCGTGTGTTTCCGGCTTGCCTTGTCGAGTTTCCGGTTTGGTCCAACTCCTCGTCGCCTCTTTTGCCTCTTTTGCAACATATCTTGACACATCTTGTTGGCACAATGATTGTTGTATGTTTTGATGCTTTCATCATACACTCCGAGAATCTCAAGGACCATGTCATACATGTGAGAGACACCTTATGCATCTTGTGCCACATGTCACACAAAAAGTTGCTCTTCTTTGGATTTCTCATTTCATCTTTGGCATTTGCAATGGATTCTTTCACACTTGAGGACACTCATACTCGGCTCAAGCCAACCATACTCTCCCAAGTTCGAAGTCTCCATCGCTTTGCCATTGCACATAACAATTTTGTCCCAAATTTTGCCGACGATACTTGCCTTTTGTTTGTTCCACTTGTTTGGGACAATGCTACACCACACATTTTTGACACCATACAACTCTTACATGCACAAATTTTTGCCCTTCCACATGTTGGATACACCCACACTCTTTTGGCTCCCATTTTTGCCAAATGCCTCTTGGAGCTTTCCCTTCGCAAGTGGTTTTTCTCCAAGTTCTTCTTCGACCGCGACTTTATCCCTCTACCACAACATGGGACACCCGTCATAGACTACCTCTTCGATGAGGAGGAACAAGAGTCGAGGACGACTCTTCCCCAAGGGGGGGGGAGATGATGTAGCCCCGGTCACCGACGTCGCTACACCAAGACCATCAAGTGCAGCCCCGCCTATCGTCGACGCTACACCATGGCCAAAGAGTCCCCCAAGTGGACCTTCAACCCTAACCCACGCTACACGCGTCAAGGTGAACTCCTTCCTCTCGATACTCGACCTCGTAGATACCTTGAATGGAATGCTACCTCATGTCGGCATGTTATATGTCATTAGGTACAAGAGTCATCGAGGACCAGAGAGGAGGAACACCCATGGTGCAAGGAAGCGAGGGAAGGGAAGAGGAGCCATGATGAGGTCTAAGACCCCGTGTGTGGCCCGATCTTGCGGTTGACCCGAAATCCAAAGGAGGGAGAGAGGGAGAACGCGAAGAACACGATGAACACGAAGAACACGATGAACTCACGCACGCACACCAACCCGATACAATCGATACTTACCCCGTGGCTCGATGGACCACGCCAATAGAATCAACCCGGAAGAGACACGCGGTAGAATTCCGAGCGGAGAGATTGGTGAGGGAGATGAATCTAGGAGTGGGAGAGAGAGTGGGTAACACTAGAATCTCACACACCAAATCCAATCATCCAACATGGGTTGCCTTGATACAAAGGGGATGAAACCCTAGGGAGACAAAGCTCATCTTCATGTTTAAGCTATCATCTTGTCTAACCCTAGCAAAGTGCAGGTACGGGAGCACATATAGGCTCACTTACAGGCAGGGGTAAAGTAGGGATTACAGCTGAATGAATTCGGAGCGTCCAGATGTGAAGGGATGGTTCAGATTCGAGGGAAAAGTGCACGAGCGGTACCTCGGGCGGAGGTACCGGCCGTGGTACCGGAAATACACCAAAATCTGGTCGAAACATCCAGTATGGTTGGGCGCATGAGCGGTACCTTGGGCGGTACCTTGGGTGGAGGCTCCAGCCAGCCCCTGGGTGGAGGCTCCACTCGTGGTACCGGTCTTGTGCTTCCTTCCCGCATGGAGAAAATGCCTAGAGCGGTACCTTGGGTGGAGGCTCCACTCGTGCTTGGGTGGAGGCTCCACTCGTGCCTGGGTGGAGGCTCCACCCAGAGGTACCGGCCTGGCCTTCTCCCGCGTAGCCAAAGTGGTACCGGCCATGGGGGAGGGTGGAGGCTCCGGCCTATGCTCCCTGGAGGCTCCGGCCTTGAAGGTGGCCGGCCTGGCAGCCTGGAGGCTCCTGCCACACCTTGGTGGAGGCTCCGGCCTCCACTCTCTCTTCCTCTCTTCTCTTCTTCTCCTCTTCTCATGTTCTTCTTCCTTTCTTCTTCTTCCTTGAACAATGGTGTAACCTCCTCCTCCTCATGTCCTTGATTAGACTTATACCTAATGACACATAAACTTGCATGAGGTAGTACACCATTCAAGTGGGTACCGAGATCAAGGGTAGAGAGGATAGAGTTCACCTTGTCGTGTATGGCTTCGGTTCGGGTTGTCGGTCCACTTGGGGAACACCTTGGCCATGGTGTAGCATCGACGATAGGCGGGGCTACATCATCTCCCCCCCCCCTTGGGGAAGAGTCGTCCTCGACTCTTGTTCTTTCGCACCGACGGTGTAGTCCATGACGACTCTCCCATGTTGTGGTAGAGGGATAAAGTCGCGGTCGAAGAAGAACTTGGGGAAAAATGAGTTGCAAATGGAAAGCTCGTGGATGCCAATTTCGTGATCGGCGAATAAGAGGCTCTCAATCCAATACGAAGCATCAAGTCGTTTCTCCAAGAGGCATTTGGCAAAAATGGGAAACAAAAGTGTGTCGATGTATCCAAAATTTGGAAGGGCAAAAATTTGTGCATGTAAGAGTTGTAAGGTGTCAAAAATGTGTGGTGTAGCATTGTCCCAAACAAGTGGAACAAGCAAAAGGCAAGTGTCGGCGGCAAAATTTGGGGCAAAATTGTTATGTGCAATGGCAAAGCGGTGGAAACTTGTAGCTTGGGAAATTATGGTTGGCGTGAGCCTAGTATGGGTATCCGCAAGTGTCAAGGAATCCAATGCAAATGCCAAAGATGAAATGAAAAATCCAAAGAAGGGCAACTTTTTGTGTGACATGGGGCACAAGATGCATAAGGTATCTCTCACATGTACGACATGGTCCTTGAGAATCTAGGAGTGTATGATGAAAGCATCAAGACATACAACAATCATTGTGCCAACAAGATGTGTCAAGATATGTTGCATAAGAAGCAAAAGAGGTGACGAGGAATTGGACCAAACCGGAAACTCGACAAACCAAGTCGGAAACACATGAGGGCGAAGGCTTGTGGGAACATACCCTTTGGTGTGAATCCCGCGGGTTAGGTCCTTGATGGGGTAGCTCTCAATTGCGCGTTTCGTGAGCTCATGCTCCGTAGCGGTGGAAGTGGTCGTCCGTGTACCTACACATGGAATAAACAAGACAAAGAGCGTGTGTGCATGGTAGATGAACACATCATCCATCATGATGGTCCAAGTCTTGTGCACATCACCATTAGTGTCAATCAACATAGTATGGAATGCATGGCGATGGTGCAAATGGCAAGTAGGTGCATTCATGGCATGTGGTAACTCATGATCATCAAAAAGTGAGAAGGCTATGGGGGCCATCTCGTGGACAATGAAATAAGCATTCTTGCATACCAAGCATAAGAAAGAGCAATTGTTAGCAATCTTGGATGCAAGGATCATGGAAGAGTGTAAACATTTGGGGCAAAGCATGCGGAAGCTAATGTCATCCTTGTCATTATCATTGCAAGCAATACATGGTAAAGAGCAAGTGGTCGGCATATTGCAAGCAATGGTGGAAAAATTGAAGCTCTCATAGCATGGCATGGTCATGGTATCACACGCAATCAATTCCACACGATCAACCATGTTATCAAGCAAAGCATCGCATGGGAATATGAAAGTAGCATGTGAAGTAGCAAATGGATCATCGAGATCATGCATGCACTCATACGTCATCATGTCCACTAGTGGGATCATGGCATCATCAACACCTATGTTGTTACCTTTGTAGGCCGACTCATTTGAAGTAGGTGTTGTGGAAGTAGGAGGATCCATGTGGTCGACATGTCCGTCTTGAAGCAAGCATGGTGAGATATCATCATCTTCATGCACCATGTACATCTTCTCCATGAGCGGGAACTCATCCTCCGTGGAACCTAGTGCAACATAAGAAGACACAAACGAGGGAGAGGTTAATGTGTTAGCAAATGCGATGTCCTCCATGGACCTATCATCTACCTCTCTCAACTCACTTTGTGTATCACTCATGTCCTCCAAACGGAAGCACTCAAACTCACATATGGGGTGGAAGTCACTCAACTCACTATCACTCTCACTCAAGTGGGCTAAGTGGCTCTCATTCTCACATGGGATTGGTACCAACTCATCAATGAATCATAGGGGAGTAGGCTCGACTTTCTCATCTCCATGCGCCTCCTTGGTTGAAGGGAAATTCCCATGGTCAACCATCTCAACTCCATGCGCCTCCATAGGTGAAGGGAGAATCCCATGGTCACCATGCTCAACTCCATCGCCTCCCAAGTCATCCTCAAGCGGTAGCGCCATGGTGTTGATGAGAGCTAGGCTCGGCTCAACTTCGCCCTTGAGTTCACCTTGGCGATCTTCATCTTGAAGTGTTGGCGCAATAGGCATCTTGGGGACTTGTGCTTGTAGCTTGTCGAAGTAGAGCGTCTTGGCGCTTGGCGTTGTGCATTGCCATGCCACGTGACCCTTGGCCTTGCACACCTCACATAGGAGATTGGGACATTCCCGTGGAGGGTGGCCTTGTTGCTTGCACTTGTAGCATCGGAGTCCATAGGCACGTGACGAGGTAGAGGCCATTTTGGTGGTGGCACAAGAGGTGGAAGTCACCTTATGAGGAAGGTATGCTCGATGTGCACTTGCCATCCTTGGAGTGGTAGGCATCCTATCATGGTGTTTGTCGCCTTCATGGCGAGGCTCTCGTCTTCGTGCATCATCACCATGGCTTGAGTGGTGTCGTCGAAGACTCGTGGAAGATGTTGGTCGATGGCGATCATGAAGTGGCTTGTGGCGGCGAAGCTCATGTGGTGACGTATGTCGATGACGGTCCTTGCCATGCCTAGATGATGGCTCATGCGACTTGGCATTTTGCTTGCGGTGCCTTGTGGAGCTTGGAGAAGAGTGTCGATGACGATCGTGTTGAGGACGCTCTTGATGCTCCATATGGTGTACTTGAAGTCGACGATCTTGTGCATAAGCACTCTCATGGTGGCGTCGTGTGGAGCTCGGAGAAGTGTGTCGATGACGCTCATGATGGGGACGCTCTTGATGATCCATATGATGGTGCCATTGTGGATGTCCTCCATCTTCATATGTAGCTCCATTGGCGAAGTAGGGGTATGTGGGCGCACCGGCGTTGCTCATGGTGGAGTCGAGGTAAGGCTCCGTCACGGTGTCGATGTCGAATGCGTGGCGTTGCTCTACCATGTCGTCCATGCTTGGTGAGCCATTGTCGATGTAGAGCTCGTCGAAGTCGTCCTCAAGATGGCGCTCCACCATGTCGTCCATGTCGATGATGCTTGGGGAGCCATGGTTGTTGTCGAGCTCCTCGATGTCGGAGATGTCGGTGATGCTTGGGGAGCTATGGTCGTTGTCAAGCTCCTCGATGTCAGACATGTCGGTGATGCTTGGGGAGCTATGGTCGGAGTAGAGCTCCACATGTTCCTCCACATCCGCGGTGCTTGAAGAGGTATCCTCCTCCAAGTGCTCCGTGTACTCCTCCGTATCTTCTTCGTCGCTATACATGTTAGCACGACAAGATCTATATGGTGTATGTTAGTGGAAGAACACTACCTCGCATCCTTACCGTGGTATGATAAGATCGGGGTGATCCAACAAAACCGAGAGTTAGAACAATTGTATCGGGTACTCACGCAAAAACACACGCAAAAGCTAGCAAATATGGTGTTAGGTGAGTATGGTGGAAATCCAAAAGACGAAATCCGAAATCAAGTATGTTGTTAAAAGTGGGTGAGGTCCAAAAATCCAAATGTCACTGTGAAGATCACTATAAACACGGAAAAGATATGGAACGCACACACGAGATGAACGGGGTTAGTGCGACCAAGGAATGAGCGGAAAAGTGTAAGAAGCCCTTAAGCAAGGGTGCTCGGTGTCACACTAACACAAGAAGAGATCAAAGCTTTGGTTGCAAATGAAGAGACAACAAGATTCACACGCGGCCTCTCTTCTCTTATCTCTCTTTTGCTTAAAAGCTTGTTCTCTTTTGTATATGGTGGCACTTGCACTCTTTTGTATCTATGGTGGCACTTTGTACACTTTTGTATGTATGGGTATATGGATGTATGGATGTATGGTGCTACTCGCACTCTTTTTGTGTTTTTGGGGCTTTTTCACGCACTATGTTAGCGTTAGCCTCGCTTTTGCTATCTTGCCACACGAGTGTTTGCTTGGATGCTTTACTCAACACGACACACACACCTCACAATGCGGGGCCACGTGCAATGTCTCGCAACACTCAATAAGCAATGCTCGATAGGATAGATCGCAAAAGAAGAGGGGTTACAAGGTGGGGAGCAAGTTATACCTAGATGAAAATGTTAGGCGGTGTCGGAACACACAACTTGCGATGATGGCGGTGATGTCAAGAGTACGGTTGCAAGTCCGGGGTGCCGAGGATGTCGTCGCTTGCTTCGGAGCTGCGGGTTAGTTTCACAAACAAGGCACTCAAACCGGAACAAGCAAACACAAGTTAGCGGAAGAAAAGGGTCAAAGTAGCTTGGCGTCGATGGCGGTGGTATGCCGGTGGTGATATCGGAGAGCTAGCGGCGGCGGCGGTGATGGTGGGGCAGCGGCGATGCTTGCCGGTGGTATGCCGATGGCGGTATCGGTGAGCTTGCGGTGGCGGCGGTGGTGGTGGTTTGCCGCGGCGGTGTTTCCCGATGGTTTGGGAGGGTGGCGGTGCTTGCCGGTGATTTAGGGGGGTGGCGGTGTTTGCCGACGATGAAGGGGGGTGGCGGTGCTTGCCGGCTGCGGAGAGTAGTGGTGGTGGTCGGCGGAGGTGGGGTGGAGATGGTGGTGGTGGTCGGCCTTGGGGAGGATGGGCGGTAGTGGAGGGTGGAGCCTCCACCCGGAGGTACCGCTCGTGCACGGGTGGAGCCTCCACCCGGAGGTACCGCTCACCACTTCCTGTTCCTGGGAGCTCACGCGACCAAGCCTTTCTCTCTCCTGTTCTTCCCCAAATCCAAACCAAATTGATCCAAACTCGAAAATTGGTGGAATTGGAGGCTAAAAAGTGGGGGAAATAGTAGATCAACACTAGAGACACCAAATCCATGGACCAAAACCACTCAAAACGCAACGAAATCGCAGATCCATCAAGAGGCAAATTAGGGCTATTTTTTGGGGATTTTTTGGGAAATTTTTCAGAGATGAAATTGGGTGGGTGGGGGGTCAAATTCGCGGAAACCAAAGGCTGCTGATACCATATGATGAGGTATCTCTGGCTCTGAATACCATATGATGAGGTCTAAGACCCCGTGTGTGGCCCGATCTTGCGGTTGACCCGAAATCCAAAGGAGGGAGAGAGGGAGAACGCGAAGAACACGATGAACACGAAGAACACGATGAACTCACGCACGCACACCAACCCGATACAATCGATACTTACCCCGTGGCTCGATGGACCACGCCAATAGAATCAACCCGGAAGAGACACGCGGTAGAATTCCGAGCGGAGAGATTGGTGAGGGAGATGAATCTAGGAGTGGGAGAGAGAGTGGGTAACACTAGAATCTCACACACCAAATCCAATCATCCAACATGGGTTGCCTTGATACAAAGGGGATGAAACCCTAGGGAGACAAAGCTCATCTTCATGTTTAAGCTATCATCTTGTCTAACCCTAGCAAAGTGCAGGTACGGGAGCACATATAGGCTCACTTACAGGCAGGGGTAAAGTAGGGATTACAGCTGAATGAATTCGGAGCGTCCAGATGTGAAGGGATGGTTCAGATTCGAGGGAAAAGTACACGAGCGGTACCTCGGGCGGAGGTACCGGCCGTGGTACCGGAAATACACCAAAATCTGGTCGAAACATCCAGTATGGTTGGGCGCATGAGCGGTACCTTGGGCGGTACCTTGGGTGGAGGCTCCAGCCAGCCCCTGGGTGGAGGCTCCACTCGTGGTACCGGTCTTGTGCTTCCTTCCCGCATGGAGAAAATGCCTAGAGCGGTACCTTGGGTGGAGGCTCCACTCGTGCTTGGGTGGAGGCTCCACTCGTGCCTGGGTGGAGGCTCCACCCAGAGGTACCGGCCTGGCCTTCTCCCGCGTAGCCAAAGTGGTACCGGCCATGGGGGAGGGTGGAGGCTCCGGCCTATGCTCCCTGGAGGCTCCGGCCTTGAAGGTGGCCGGCCTGGCAGCCTGGAGGCTCCTGCCACACCTTGGTGGAGGCTCCGGCCTCCACTCTCTCTTCCTCTCTTCTCTTCTTCTCCTCTTCTCATGTTCTTCTTCCTTTCTTCTTCTTCCTTGAACAATGGTGTAACCTCCTCCTCCTCATGTCCTTGATTAGACTTATACCTAATGACACATAAACTTGCATGAGGTAGTACACCATTCAAGTGGGTACCGAGATCAAGGGTAGAGAGGATAGAGTTCACCTTGTCGTGTATGGCTTCGGTTCGGGTTGTCGGTCCACTTGGGGAACACCTTGGCCATGGTGTAGCATCGACGATAGGCGGGGCTACATCAAGCCATTCATCATGGTGCAAGGAAGAAGGAAGAAGAAGAAGAAGGAAGGAAGAATGAAGGAAGAAGGAAGGAAGAGGAAGAAGAAGCGGGAGGAGGGAGGCCGGCCGGTCACAGGCCCGCTGATTGGCTCCCTGACCGGCCCACCCGGTCACACAGCCCGGCTGACCGGCCTGACCGGCCCGGCCGGTTTTCGACCGAACGACGACCGGTGCCATCCGGACGCAATCCCGGCTCGAAGCCTCGCCCGGTCACCGCCCGGTCCGTAATCCGGGCCAGAATCGGATGGGCCGGTCCCAGGCCCGGTCAGACCGGCCCTGTGACCGGATTCGTCGGGTTTGACCCACCAACTTGTACCTTTTCGACCCATGCTGCCTTGTATGCCTATATAAGCCCCCAGGTCGCCCCCTTACCTCTTTAGACAAGATGATAGCTTAAACATGAAGATGAGCTTTGTCTCCCTAGGGAATCATCCCCTTTGTATCAAGGCTACCTATGTTGGATGATTGGATTTGGTGTGTGAGATTCTAGTGCTACCCACTCTCTCTCCCACTCCTAGATTCATCTCCCTCACCAATCTCTCCGCTCGGAATTCTACCGCGTGTCTCTTCCGGGTTGATTCTATTGGCGTGGTCCATCGAGCCACGGGGTAAGTATCGATTGTATCGGGTTGGTGTGCGTGCGTGAGTTCATCGTGTTCATCGTGTTCTTCGTGTTCTTCGCGCTCTCCCTCTCTCCCTCCTTTGGATTTCGGGTCAACCGCAAGATCGGGCCACACACGGGATCTTAGACCTCATCACCGGGCGCCAACCGGGCGCCAACCGGGCCAGAACCCGGTCAACCAGGCTGTAGACCGGCCAGGCTGGCCCAGGGCCCGGTCAATCGGACGCCAACCTGGCGCCACCACTACCACCACCTCCGCCAACCACCGCCGCCCTCTCCGCCGCCGGCAAGCACCGCCACCCTCCCCAAAACACCGGGAAACATCACCGCGGCCCCATAACCTCCGCCGCAACCGCAAGAGCATCGACACGACCCACCACCGGCTTACCACCGCCACCACCGCCAAGCTACTTTGACCGTTTTCTTCCGCTAACTTGTGTTTGCTTGTTCCGGTTTGAGTGCCTTGTTTGTGAAACTAACCCGCAGCTCTGAAACAAGCGACGACATCCGAGGCACCCCGAGCTTGCAACCGTACTCTTGACACCACCGCCATCATCGCAAGTTGTGTGTTCCGACACCGCCTAACATTTTCATCTAGGTATAACTTGCATTCCCCTTGTAACCCCTCTTCTTTTGCGATCTATCCTATCGAGCATTGCTTATCAAGTGTTGCGAGACATTGCACGTGGCCCCGATTGTGAGGTGTGTGTGTAGTGTGGAGTCAAGCTTCTAAGCAAAACTCGTGTGGCAAAATAGCAAAAGCGAGCTAACGCTAACATAGGGCGAGAAAAAGCCGCCAATACACAAAAAGAGCAAAAGTGTGCAAGTGCCCCATACATACAAATACAAAAGAGTGTCAAGTGCCACCAAATACAAAAGAGAAAAAGCTTTTAAGCAAAAGAGAGATAAGAGAAGAGAGGCCGCGTGTGAATCTTGTTGTCTCTTCGTTTGCAACCAAAGCTTTGATCTCTTCTTGTGTTAGTATGACACCGAGCACCCTTGCTTAAGGGCTTCTTACACTTTTCCGCTCATTCATTGGTCGCACTAACCCCGTCCATCTCGTGTGTGTGTTCCATATCTTTTCCGTGTTTATAGTGATCATCGCTTTGACATCTGAATTTTTGGATTTCACCCACTCTTGAGAATACACTTGATTTCGGATTTCGTCTTTTGGCTTTCCACCATACTCACCTAACACCATATTTGCTAGCTTTTGCGTGTGCTTTTGTGTGAGTACCCGATACAATTGTTCTAACTCTCGATTTTGTTGGATCACCCCAATCTTGTCATACCACGGTAAGGTTGCGAGGTAGTGTTCTTCCACTAACATACACCATATATATTTTGTCGTGCTAACATGTATAGCGACGAAGAAGATACGGAGGAGTACACGGAGCACTTCGAGGAGGATACCTCTTCAAGCACCGCGGATGTGGAGGAACATGTGGAGCTCGACACCGACTATGGCTCCACGAGCATCACCGACATGACCGACATCGAGGAGCTCTACATCGACAATGGCTCCTCAAGCATGGACGACATGGTGGAGCACCACCGTGAGGACGACATCGACGAGCTCTACATCGACAATGGCTCACCACTTATGGACGACATGGTGGAGCAACGCCACGAGTACGACATCGACGACATGGTGGAGCAACACCACGAGTACGACATCGACACCATGGCGGAGCCTCACCTACGCTCCACGATGAGAAAAGACGATGCGCCCAAGTACACCTACGTCGCCAATGGAGCTACATATGAAGATAGAGGACCTTCAAGATGGCACCATCATATGGAGCATCAAGAGCGTCCCCAACATGATCGCCATAGACACACTTCTTCGAGCTCCACAAGGCGCCACCATGAGAGTGCTTATGCACAAGATCATCGACATCAAGGACATCATATGGAGCTTCAAGGGCGTCCCCAACATGATCGTCATCGACACTCTTCTACAAGTTCCACAAGGCGCCCCAAGCAACATGCCAAGTCGCATGAGCCATCATCTAGGCATGGCAAGGACCATCATCGACTCACACCATCTCATGATCGTCGTCGACCACTACCACCTCATGGTCTACATCGACATACGTCAGCACAATGAGCTTCGCCGCCACAAGCCACTTCATGATCTCCATCGACCAACATCCCCCAAGGATCTTCGACGACACTCATCAAGACATGGTGATACGGGGCGACCTTCGGTCTTCACCGCATCATGTGCTTCATCGCCAAGACGGCACGCTAAGGTGAATCTTCTCCTTTACGCGTGCCTCGAATCGCCTATTTGGGACGATATACTACTTCATACTCGGACATATCTTGATGATAGGAACTCGACGACAAGTACGGAGAGAAGAGAGGATGCCATGGAGACCCGAGGACGCAAGGCCGATGTCACGGAAGCATGGAAGAGAAGGAGAAAGAGGAGCTGGACGCTCCAGGCCGGAACTTCCGCCCCTGATGGCCGGAACTTCCGCCCATGACCGGAACTTCCGCCCCGACGGACCGGAACTTCCGCCCAAGTTCCGCCCCAAGTTCCGAAAGTCCGCGAAAACCTTACTGGATGCTACTGCGGGACAACGGCGGAATTCCGGAACAAGGCCGGAACTTGGCCGGAACTTCCGCCCCGACCGGAACTTCCGCCCCTCCGGACCGGAACTTCCGCCCCTGACCGGAACTTCCGCCCAAGATGACCGGAACTTCCGCCCCATCGAACTTCAGCAAGACATCACTTTTCAGCGTGTAACTTAACCCTTCGCCCCCACCTATAAATAGCCTTGTTGGCTCAGATCTGAGATTAGACTTGATGTGAAATTAAACCTGAGCTTAGCTCACCCTTGTGGGAACCCTACCTAGATCTTTGATCTTGTACCCACCCGGGCTCCTTATCGACTTGTCAAGATCTCTCTGGTGACTTCTACCGTTTGTTTGATCTTTTGCTTGCACTTCTACCTATTTGGTCTTTTGCTTGCACTTCTATCAACCTTCCGGTCTTTTCACCCTTCTAGATCTTGCGAGCTTCGATTTGTCGATCTCTTTGCGGGACTTCTACCGGAAGGTCTTTTCTCGCAACCTCTATCGAGTAGGTGTATCGGGCCTACGAGGGAAAACCGGTTTGTGTGCGTGCTAGCCAAAGCCTTGTACTGAGAGGGAATGCTTCTCGTGCATCCAAAACCTTGAGCCAAAACCTATGCCATTTGTGTCCACCATAACTACCTACTATGTGGTATTTTTCTGCCATTCCAAGTAAATACTTCATGTGCTACCTTTAAAAAATTCAAAACTTTATTACTAATTATTTGTGTCAATGTTTTATAGCTCATGAGGAAGTATGTGGTGTTTTATCTTTCAATCTTGTTGGGCAGACTTTCACCAATGGACTAGTGGCATATACATCCGCTTATCCAATAATTTTGCAAAAAGAGCTAGCAACGGGGTGCCCAGCCCCAATTAATTAACTTTCATTAATAATTATCTTCACATGTTTTGCCCTGATTTATCAGTAAGCAACTTAATTTTGCAATAGTCACTCCTCCATGGTATGTGAAATGTTGGAAGGCACCCGATGATTCGGTTAGCCATGGCTTGTGAAAGCAAAAGGTTGGGAGGAGTGTCATCTATAAATAAAACTAAAATACACATGTAAACAAAAGAGAAGAGGGATGATCTACCTTGCTGGTAGAGATAACTTCCTTCATGGGAGCTGCTCTTTGAAAGTCTGTTTGACAAGGGGGTTAGAGTGCCCACTACCATTCGTTGATAACAACAAATACCTCTCAGAACTTTATTTTTATGCTCTCTATATGATTTCAAAACTTGAAAAGCTCTAGCACATGATTTAATCCCTGCTTCCCTCTGTGAAGGGCCTTTCTTTTACTTTATGTTGAGTCAGTTCACCTATTTCTTTCTATCTTAGAAGCAAACACTTGTGTCAACTGTGTGCATTGATTCTTACATGCTTGCTTATTGCACTCATCATATTACTTTGTGTTGAAAATTATCCATGAGATATACATGTTGAAAGTTGAAGGCAATTGCTGAAACTTAAATCTTCCTTTGTGTTGCTTCAAAACCTTTTATTAAGAATCTATTGCTTTATGAGTTAACTCTTACACAAGACTTTTTGATGCATGTCTTGAAAGTACTATTCATGAAAAGTTTTTGCTATATAATTCAGTTGTTTAGTCATTATCTTTTTGTTAGCAAACTATAGACCATTGCTTTGAGTCACTTCATTCATCTAATATGCTTTACAATAGTTGATGCGGGGTGGCCTTCGGACACCTCCACACCAAGACCAACAAGTCCCCCAAGTGGACCGATGACGCGAGCTCGGGTTAAAGCACTACACGATGAGGTGAACTCGCTCCTCACCACCCTTGATCTCGGTACCCCTTTGGATGGAATGCTACCTCATGCAGATGTACTATGTGTCATTAGGTACAAGGCGCATCAAGACCCCGGAGAGGAGGACACGCCATGGTCAAGGGAAGGAGAGGAGCAACGGGACATGAAGATGATCACGAAGCTGGACCCGACGTCACTCGAAGCACTCAAAGGAAGAGAAGAATGCTGGCCGGCCCAGGACCCGGTCGGACCGGCCCCACAACCGGACCATCCGGTCCCAGGCCCGGTCAACCGGGCGCCCAACCGGATTTCCCTGCATCGTACCGGGAATCAACCGGACGGAAACTTGCGAGGTTTCCGGTTGGCGCACGGTCGACCGGACCCAGGACCGGACCACCCGGTCACAGGCCCGGTCTGACCGGCCCCAAACCGGATCCGACGGGAATGACTCACCAAACTGCATAAGTTATCCACTTGCGTACATTTTCGCCTTGCTGGCCATGTATGCCTATATAAGTAGACTGGACCCCTCCTTTTACCCCTTAGACTTAAATTGAGCTTAAACACTACTTTGAGCTTTGTCTCCCTAGGGTTAGCATCCCTTTGTAATCAAGGTACTCTTGTTGTTGATCTTGACATTGTTGAGTGAGATTCTAGTGCAAGTCACTCTCTCTCCCTCACCAATCTCGTTTTCTCCAACACCAATCTCTCACTGGGAATTCTGCCGCGTGCCTCTTCCGCGTTGATGAGATCTAAGATCCCGGGAGTGGCCCGATCTCGCGATTTGACCCCGAAAACCAAGGGAAGATGATGTAGCCCCGGTCACCGACGTTGCTACACCAAGACCAACAAGTCCCCCAAGTGGACCGATGACACGAGCCCGAGTCAAAGCTCTTCATGATGAGGTGAACTCGCTCCTCACCACCCTTGATCTTGGTACCCCTTTGGATGGATTGCTACCTCATGCCGACGTGCTATGTGTCATTAGGTACAAGGCGCGTCAAGACCACGGAGAGGAGGAGACGCCAAGGTCAAGGGAAGGAGAGAAGCAACTGGACATGGAGATGATCATGAAGCCGAAGCCGACGTCGCACGAAGCGCTCCAAGGAAGAGACGGACGCTGGCCGGTCCAGGACCCGGTCAGACCGGACCTACAACCGGACGCCCCGGTCATAGGCCCGGTCGACCGGGCGCAAACCGGGCCAGCTCCCTCAGACTTGGACGACGACCGGACAAGGACCGGAAACTTCGCAGCTTTCGGTTTGCGCCGGCCGATCGGACCCAGGACCGGACCGCCCGGTCACAGGCCCGGTCAGACCGGCCCCAAACCGGACAGCCCGGTCCCAGGCCCGGTCCGACCGGCCCCAAACCGGACCTGACGAGAATGCCCCACCAAACTGCCTTAACTTATCCATTCGCGTACCTGTTCGCCCTTGCTGGCCGTGTATGACTATATAAGTAGCTGGAACCCCTCATTAGCTCTTTAGACTTGTTTTGAACTCAAACCTAAATTTGAGCTTAGTCTCCCTTGGGTATCATCCCTCTGTAATCAAGGCATCTTGGTTGTTGATTTGGAACTTGTTGAGTGAGATTCTAGTACAAGATACTCTCTCTCCCTCACCAAGCTCTTCTTCTCCAATCCCAATCTCTCACCGGGAATTCTGCCGCGTGCCTCTTCCGGGTGATTCTATTGGCGTGGTCCATCGAGCCACGGAGGTAAGCATCGGGTGTATCGGGGTGTGTGTGTGCGTGAGTCTCGGAGTTCCTCGTGTTCATCGCCGTGTTCTTCGTGTTCCTCGCGTTTTTCCCATCTTCCCTTGGTTTCGAAGTCAATCCGCGAGATCGGGCCACACACGGGTCTCAGACCTCATCATATGGTATCAGCAGCTCTTGGTTACCGCGGATTTGACCTCCCACCCACCCGATTTCGTTCCTAGAAAATTTCTCAAAAAATCCCCAAAAATAGCCCTAAATTGCCTCTTGACCGATCTGTGATTTGGTTGCGTTTTGAGTGGTTTTGGTCCGTGGATCTGGTGTTGTTGTGCTTGATCTACTATTTCCCCAACTTTTAGCCTCCAATTCCATCGTTTCCCTTCGATTTGGTCGATTTGGCTTGGTTTTCGTGAAGAACAGGAGAGAGAAACCTTCATCCCGCGAAATCCGGTTTCGAGCCCGGTCAACCGGGCCACAGACCGGACGGCCCAGCACAGAACCCGGTCGACCGGGCGGCAACCGGACAGGCCGGTCCAGGAGCCGGTCCAACCGGACCCCAGACCGGGCGCATCTACGTCCCCTCCTTCGACCTCGACATCCGGCGATCTCCACCACCACCACCACCACCACCATCATCGCAGGTATAACTTGCAGGTCACCTTGTAACCCCTCTTCCTTTTGCGATCTATCCCATCGAGCATTGCTTGTCTAGTGTTGCGAGACATTGCACGTGGCCCCGCATTGTGAGGTGTGTGTGTCGCGTTGAGTAAGGCACCCAAGCAAACACTCGTGTGGCAAGATAGCAAAAGCGAGGCTAACGCTAGCATAGTGCGTCAAAAAGCCCCAAAAACACAAAAAAAAAAAAGTGCGAGTAGCACCATACATCCATACATCCATACATCCATACGCCCATATACACAACAGTGTCCACGTGCCACCAAAGATACAAACGAGTGCAAGTGCCGCCATATACAAAAGAGAAAAAGCTTTTAAGCAAAGAGAGATAGGAGAAGAGAGGCCACGTGTGAATCTTGTTGTCTCTTCCTTTGCAACCAAAGCTTTGGCTCTCCTTGTGTTAGTGTGACACCGAGCACTTATACATACACTTTTCCGCTCACTTTTGGTTGCACTAACCCCGCTTATCTCGTGTGTGTGTTCCACATCTTTTTCCGTGTTTATAGTGATCTTCACATTGACATTTGGATTTTTGAACCTCACCCACTTTTAACAACATACTTGATCTTGGATTTGTCTTTTGGCTTTCCACAACACTCGCCTAACACCATATTTGCTAGCTTTTGCGTGTGGTTTTGCGTGTGTCCCCGATACACTTGATCTTGCTTTCGGTTTGGTGGATTGCCTCAATACTATCTTACCTTGGTAAGGGTACGAGGTAGTCTCCTTCCACTAACATACACAACATAGTTCTTGTCTTTGCATCATGGATAGGACCGGAGATACCAATAGGGATGAAGAGATCCTTCGCAACACCGAGAGGTTGGCTACTCAACACAACCTATGGACGCAACGACAAGAGTTCAAGGAGCAACTCTCCCTCTTCGAGACGCGCATCGATGAGCAATACAATGAAGTGGCTCACAACTTCTCCACCGTGAACCACGACTTGGCCCTTCTTCGTGAAGCTACGGACAACTTGAATGGCCAAATGGCGGCCAATGATGCCAACATGGAGCGGCGCATGGATAGCCTCGAGCGCGCCATCACCAACTTGGGTCGTCATCGTCGACACCGCTCTACTTCCTCTTCATCAAGCTCTTCCTCAAGGCATGAAGACCATTACTCTCATGGTGGCCTTTCGTCCCCAAGCTCCTCCTCAAGGCGTGAAGACCATCATCGACCTCATCGCTCACATGCTCGTCATGAAGACTCCCGCTCCAACTCTAGGCGTGGAGAAATACATCGCCATGCTCGTCCGCATGAGCGTCCTCCACAAGCTCAAGGCCTTCAACAAGATCGTCACCAAGCGGATCGCCATGCTCACCATGGGCGTGATGGCCATCCCCAAGACCAAGATCCTCAAGATCCACCTCGGCGAGATCTTCGTCGCCACCCTCACCATGACCAACGTGGCCGAGGAGAGCCTCACCATGATCAAGATGAGAGACCCAACATTGAGCATCGTCCTCAACCGCGACAAGATCTTCAACCACATCCTCACCGTGAACCAAGTGAAGCAAGTGTTCAACTCCACCACCAACCCAATGCTATGGTTGGCCATAGAAGACCTCCTATTCCACCTCTAGCCGCAAGAGTTGACGGCGCCTCCTCGTAGAAGAAACTTGGAGGATGAAGAGAACATGTATGGCAAGCTCAAGTTCAACATGCCCAAGTTCAAAGGTGAAGACGACGCCAAGCATACCTCTCATGGGCACTCAAGGTGGACAAGATCTTCCGCATCCACAGCTACTCCGGTGCCAAGAAAGTGGCTATGGCATCACTCGAGTTTGAAGACTACGCCAACACTTGGTGGGAGCAAGTCCTCACTCTCCGAGAAGAGAAGGGTGAACCTCCAATTGACACTTGGGAAGATATGAAAAAGGAGATGCATGCTCGCTTTGTCCCAAAGCACTACATGAAAGACCTCTTCAACAAGCTCCAAAACTTGAAGCAAGGCACCAAAACCGTTGAGGAGTTCTACAAGGAGATGGAGCTCACTATGATGCGAGCCAACATCCAAGAGTCCGAAGAACAAACAATTGCTCGCTTCTTCAATGGCCTTACTTATCCCATCAAGAGGATTGTCGAGTTCCAACCTTACTCCAACATGGTTGAGCTAGTCCACCAAGCATCGAAGGCCGAGCGCCAAGTGATTGAGGACATCAAGTACTCCAAGGCCAAGTCCTATTTCTCCTCCAAGCTCGCTACATCGACTCCTCCTACTACATCAACTCCTTATGCTACAAGTGCCAAGGCCGACGCATCCTCTACACCGTCCAAGAAGACGACTATCCAAAGTCGCATGAAGCAAACGGTCTCCTCCACCGCCTCCTCTAAGGCATCCACGGGACCCTCTAGTGTCACTTGCTTCAAGTGTGGCACCCAAGGTCACAAATCGTTTGAGTGCAAGAACACCAAGGTCATGATCACTATGGAGAATGGTGACATCGAGACTCTTGATGAAGATGAATATGAAGCCCTTGTGCAAGCCGCCGTGGCAAGTGAAGAAGCCTATGAACAAGAAAGTGGAGAAGATCCTCTCTTATGTGAGCATGACCCAAGTCCCTCACTTGTGGTCACAAGGGTGCTAACCACACAACCTCATGATATGGAAGAACAACGGTGCAACATCTTCCAAACCCGTGCCGGAATTGGTGGCAAGTCTATCAAGGTCATCATCGATGGTGGAAGTTGCCACAACCTTGCGAGCACCGAGTTGTGTGAGAAGCTCCACCTCACTCTCCGCAAGCATCCTCACCCTTACCATATCCAATGGTTGAGTGACAAGGGCAACGTCAAGATACAACATACCGTCACCGTCAACTTCAAGATCGGCCCTTATGAGGACACCATCGAGTGTGACGTGGTACCCATGACGGTGTGCCACATGTTGCTTGGCCGCCCTTGGCAATATGACAAGAAGGCTATACATGATGGACTCTCCAACACATACACCTTCAAGGTCAACGACAAGAAGTTCGAATTGCGCCCGATGACTCCTAGCCAAATCATCGCGGATAATGCGAAGGCTTTAGCGAGGGCACAACTCCGCACCCACCATAGTGAGATGAGAGGAGAGGGAGCGACCCACCACAAAGATAGTGAGCACCACAAGCCATATATGAGTGAGTCCAAGAGTGTCCTTCTAGCCACCAAGAGTGAGTGGAGAGAGCTACAAGAGAACCCATCCACCATATTGCACTACGTGCTCATATGCAAGGGACCCTCGTCGGCAACTAACGACTTAACCAACATTCCTCCGTCTTTGTTGTCTCTTTTGCAGGAATTTCAAGACGTCTTCCCGACGAGCTCCCTCATGGACTACCACCACTCCGCGGCATAGAACACCGCATCGACCTAATACCCGGCGCTCCGCTCCCAAACCGTGCCGCCTACCGCACCAACCCCGAAGAGACCAAGGAGATCAACCGTCAAATTCAAGATCTCCTCGCCAAAGGGTATGTCCGTGAAAGCCTTAGCCCTTGTGCGGTTCCCGTGATCCTCGTGCCTAAACCGGATGAGACGCAACGGATGTGTATGGATTGTCGCCCCATCAATGCCATTACCGTCCGTTACCGCCATCCCATTCCGCGTTTAGATGACATGCTTGATGAACTTAGTGGTGCCACGATTTTCTCTAAAGTCGATTTGCGTAGTGGTTACCATCAAATCCGCATGGCTATTGGTGACGAATGGAAAACGGCATTCAAGACCAAACTTGGTCTCTATGAATGGCTCGTTATGCCTTTTGGTCTTTCCAATGCACCATCTACTTTCATGCGCCTCATGAATCACATCTTGCGTCCTCTCATTGGCAAGAGCGTGGTTGTCTACTTCGATGATATTCTTATTTATAGCAAAAACCTCGAGGACCATGTGCAACATGTGAGAGAAGTCTTGTGCATCTTGCGCCATGAAAAGCTTTATGCTAACCTTCCCAAATGCACATTTGCTCAAAACAAATTGGTTTTTCTTGGTTTTGTGGTTTCCGCTAATGGGATTGAAGTTGATTCTTCCAAGGTGGAGGCCATCCATAATTGGCCTACCCCTACAAATGTTGGCCAAGTCCGAAGCTTCCATGGACTTGCCGGGTTTTATCGCCGCTTTGTGAAAGATTTTAGCACCATCGCTTGCCCTTTGAATGAGCTTACCAAGAAGAATGTTCCGTTTGTTTGGGGCAAGGCCCAACAAAATGCTTTTGATGAGTTGAAGAAACGTCTTACCGAAGCTCCACTTCTTGTTCTTCCAAATTTTGACAAAACTTTTGAGATTGAGTGTGATGCAAGTGGGCTTGGTATTGGCGGTGTTCTTATGCAAGAGGGCAAACCCGTGGCATACTATAGTGAGAAGTTAGATGGCGCACGCCTCAACTATCCTATATATGACAAGGAGCTCTACGCTTTGGTTCGTGTTCTTGAAGTTTGGCAACATTACCTTTGGCCAAAAGAGTTTATCATTCATTCCGACCATGAGTCCTTGAAATATTTGAAAAGCCAACACAACTTGAACAAACGACATGCAAAATGGGTCGAGTTCATTGAGTCCTTCCCATATGTGATCAAATACAAGAAGGGCAAGGACAATGTTGTGGCGGATGCTCTTTCCCGCAAAAACACCCTTTTGTTAACTCGTTTGGATTTTCATGTTTTGGGACTTGAAGAGATCAAAGAACTCTATCCTTCCGATTCTTTCTTTGCTCCCATTTTTGAGAAGTGCTCCGTTGAGCGAGGAGTGGATGATTTCTATTTGCATGATGGCTATTTGTTTAAAGCCAACAAGATTTGCATTCCCGCGTCTTCGCTTCGAAAATTGCTTTTGCAAGAGTCTCATGGAGGAGGTCTTATGGGCCACTTTGGCCGTGACAAGACATATGCCATGCTCTCAACCCACTACTATTGGCCAAAGATGAAGCGAGATGTGGAACGCCTTGCCGTCGGTGCACAACATGCTTACAAGCTAAGTCTACCTCCAACCCTTATGGTCTCTACATGCCATTGCCTATTCCTTTTGCACCATGGACAGATATTAGCATGGATTTCTGTTCTAGGCTTGCCTCGCACTAAGCATGGTCATGATTCCATATTTGTTGTAGTGGATAGATTCTCTAAGATGGCTCATTTCATACCTTGCCATAAGAGCGACGATGCTTCACACATTGCTTCATTGTTTTTCAGGAAATCGTTCGCCTACATGGAGTACCGCAAAGCATTGTGTCGGATCGAGACGTCAAGTTCATGAGCTATCTTTGGAAGTCAATCATGGCGAAGTTTGGAGTCAAGCTCTTGTTCTCATCATCATCGCACCCGCAAACGGACGGCCAAACGGAAGTGGTCAATCGAAGCCTCTCCACCCTCCTACGGGTCCTCGTGAAGAAAAACTTGAGGTCATGGGAGGAGTGCCTTCCTCACGCCGAGTTCGCCTACAACCGCGCCAAGCACAAGACTACATCAAGGAGCCCCTTCATGGTCGTCTACGGCTTCGAACCTTACACGGCACTCGACATACTTCCGCTTCCTCTCCACGAGCGCATCAACATGGACTTCGACAAGCGCGCCACCGCCATCAAGAAAATACATGAAGAGACAAGGGCAACCATACAAGAACATGTTCTTCGTCAAGCCAACCGCCTCAACGCCAAGAAGAAGGCAAGGATATTCGAAGAAGGAGACCTCGTTTGGATCCACCTCCGAAAGGAAAGGTTCCCTCATGAGCGCAACTCCAAGCTCAAGCCAAGAGGAGATGGCCCCTTCAAGGTCCTCAAGCGCATCAACGACAACGCTTACGTCATCGACATACCAACATCCAAGTACTTGGTGAGCAACACGTTCAACGTCTCGGACTTGTCACCCTATCATGGAGATGAGGAGGTGCAAGAGTCGAGGACGACTCTTTCCCAAGGGGGTGATGATGTAGCCCCGGTCACCGACGTTGCTACACCAAGACCAACAAGTCCCCCAAGTGGACCGATGACACGAGCCCGAGTCAAAGCTCTTCATGATGAGGTGAACTCGCTCCTCACCACCCTTGATCTTGGTACCCCTTTGGATGGATTGCTACCTCATGCCGACGTGCTATGTGTCATTAGGTACAAGGCGCGTCAAGACCACGGAGAGGAGGAGACGCCAAGGTCAAGGGAAGGAGAGAAGCAATCGGACATGGAGATGATCATGAAGCCGAAGCCGACGTCGCACGAAGCGCTCCAAGGAAGAGACGGACGCTGGCCGGTCCAGACCCGGTCGACCGGACCTACAACCGGACGCCCGGTCATAGGCCCGGTCGACCGGGCGCAAACCGGGCCAGCTCCCTCTTGACGACGATCGGACCAGACCGGAAACCCGCAGCTTTCGGTTTGCGCCCGGTCGACCGGACTCCATGACCGGACGTGCCGGCCACAGCCCGGTCAGACCGGCCCCAAACCGGACAGCCCGGTCCCAGGCCCGGTCCGACCGGCCCCAAACCGGACCTGACGAGAATGCCCCACCAAACTGCCTTAACTTATCCATTCGCGTACCTGTTCGCCCTTGCTGGCCGTGTATGACTATATAAGTAGCTGGAACCCCTCATTAGCTCTTTAGACTTGTTTTGAACTCAAACCTAAATTTGAGCTTAGTCTCCCTTGGGTATCATCCCTCTGTAATCAAGGCATCTTGGTTGTTGATTTGGAACTTGTTGAGTGAGATTCTAGTACAAGATACTCTCTCTCCCTCACCAAGCTCTTCTTCTCCAATCCCAATCTCTCACCGGGAATTCTGCCGCGTGCCTCTTCCGGTGATTCTATTGGCGTGGTCCATCGAGCCACGGAGGTAAGCATCGGGTGTATCGGGGTGTGTGTGTGCGTGAGTCTCGGAGTTCCTCGTGTTCATCGCCGTGTTCTTCGTGTTCCTCGCGTTTTTCCCATCTTCCCCCTTGGTTTCGAAGTCAATCCGCGAGATCGGGCCACACACGGGTCTCAGACCTCATCAGAAGAGGTGGGAGAACGCGAGGAACACGAAGAACACGAAGAACGCCGGTACTCACGCACGCACACCAACCCGATACACCAGATACTTACCCCCATGGCTCGATGGACCACGCCAATAGAATCACCCGGAAGAGGCACGCGGCAGAATTCCCGGTGAGAGATTGGGGTTGGAGAAGAGGAGATTGATGAGGGAGAGAGAGTAGCTTGTACTAGAATCTCACTCAGCAATATCCAAATCAACAACCAGGATGCCTTGATTACAGAGGGATGGTAACCCTAGGGAGACTAAGCTCAAAGTTGTGTTTAAGCCTAATGCAAGTCTAAGGGGTAAAGGAGGGGTCCTGGCTACTTATATAGGCATACATGGCCAGCAAGGCGAAAAGGTACACGAATGGATAACTTAGGCAGTTTGGTGAGTCATTCCCGTCAAATCCGGTTTGGAATCCGGTCAGACCGGGCCTGTGACCGGGTGGTCCGGTCCTGGGTCCGGTCGACCGGGCGCCAACCGGAATCTTGCGAAGTTTCCGGTTGCCTTCCCGTACGATGCAGGGGAATCCGGTTGGGCGCCCGGTTGACCGGGCCTGGGACCGGATGGTCCGGTTGTGGGGCCGGTCTGACCGGGTCCTGGACCGGCCAGCGTTCTTCCCTTCCTTTGAGCGCTTCGAGCGACGTCGTGTCCAGCTTCGTGATCATCTCCATGTCCCGCTGCTCCTCTCCTTCCCTTGACCATGGCGTGTCCTCCTCTCCGGGGTCTTGATGCGCCTTGTACCTAATGACACATAGCACATCGGCATGAGGTAGTATTCCATCCAAAGGGGTGCTAAGATCAAGGGTGGTGAGGAGCGAGTTCACCTCATCATGTAGAGCTTTGACTCGAGCTCGCGTCATTGGTCCACTTGGGGGACTTGTTGGTCTTGGTGTAGCGTCGTCGGTGAGCGGGGATACATCATCTCCCCCCCTTGGGAAAGAGTCGTCCTCGACTCGTGCGCCTCCTCATCTCCATGATAGGGTGACAAGTCCGAGACGTTGAACGTGTTGCTCACCAAGTACTTGGAGGTCGGGATGTCGATGACGTAAGCGTTGTTGTTGATGCGCTTGAGGACCTTGAAGGGGCCATCTCCTCTTGGCTTTAGCTTGGAGTCGCGCTCATGAGGGAACCTTTCCTTCCGGAGGTGGATCCAAACGAGGTCTCCTTCTTGAAATATTCTTTCCTTCTTCTTGGCGTTGAGGCGGTTGGCTTGACGAAGCACATGTTCTTGCATGGTCGCTCTTGTTTCTTCATGTAGTTTCTTCATGGCGGCGGTGCGTTTGTCGAAGTCCATGTTCGTCCTCTCATGAAGGGGAAGTGGAAGTATGTCGAGTGTCGTGGAAGGTTCGAAGCCGCAGACGACCATGAAGGGGCTCCTTGATGTTGTCTTGTGCTTAGCTCGATTGTAGGCGAACTCCGCGTGAGGAAGGCACTCCTCCCATGACTTCAAGTTCTTCTTCACTAGGATGCGTAGGAGAGTAGAGAGGCTTCGATTGACCACTTCCGTTTGGCCGTCCGTTTGCGTGTGCGAAGATGATGAGAACAAAAGCTTCACTCCAAACTTTGCCATGAGCGACCTCCATAGATAGCTCATGAACTTGACGTCTCGATCCGACACAATGCTTGTCGGTATTCCGTGTAGGTGAACAATTTCCCCTTTGGCGAGGAGATCTTGTATTTGGCGTTGTATCTCCTTTGTGTCTTCGGGGTTGGTGCGGTAGGCGGCACGGTTTGGAAGCGGAGCGCCGGGTATGAGGTCGATGCGGTGTTCTATGCCTCGAAGTGGTGGTAGTCCATGAGGGAGCTCGTCGGGGAAGACGTCTTGAAACTCCTTCAAAAGAGACAACAAAGACGAAGGAATGTTGGTTAAGTCGTTAGTCGCCGATGATGGTCCCATGCATATGAGCACGTAGTGCAATATGGTGGTTGGGGTCTCTTGGACCTCTCTCCAGTCACTCTTGGTGGCTAGTAGGACACTCTTGGTCTCACTCATATATGGCTTGTGGCGCTCACTATCTTTGTGGTGGGTCGCTCCCTCTCCTGTCATCTCACTATGGTGGGTGCGGAGTTGTGCCCTCGCTAAATCCTTCGCATTATCCGCGATGATTTCGCTAGGAGTCATCGGGCGTAACTCGAACTTCTTGTCCTTGACCTTGAAGGTGTATGTATTGGAGAGTCCATCATGTATAGCCTTCTTGTCAAATTGCCAAGGGCGGCCAAGCAACATGTGGCACACCGTCATGGGTACCACGTCACACTCAATAGTATCCTCATAAGATCCAATCTTGAAGGTGACGGTGACGGTATGTTGTATCTTGATGTTGCCCTTGTCACTCAACCATTGGATATGGTAAGGGTGAGGATGCTTGCGGAGAGTGAGGTTGAGCTTCTCACACAACTCGGTGCTTGCAAGGTTATGGCAACTTCCACCATCGATGATGACCTTGATCGATTTGCCACCAATACCGGCACGGGTTTGGAAGATGTTGCACCGTTGGTCTTCCATAGCTTGAGGTTGAGTTGTTAGCACCCTTGTGACCACAAGTGAGGGACTTGGGTCATGCTCACATAAGAGAGGGTCTTCTCCACTTTCTTCCTCATAAGCTTCTTCATTTGCAACGCGGCTTGCACAAGGGCTTCATATTCATCTTCACTTAGCGTCTCGATATCACCATTCTCCATAGTGATCATGACCTTGGTGTTCTTGCACTCAAACGATTTGTGGCCTTGGGTGCCACAATTGAAGCAAGTGACATTAGAGGGTCCCGTAGATGCCCTAGAGGAGGCGGTGGAGGACACCGTTTGCTTCATGCGACTTTGGATAGTCGGTTTCTTGGATGGTGTAGAGGACACGTCGGGCTTGACACTTGTAGTAGGAGAAGTTGATGTAGCGAGCTTGGAGGAGAAGTGATGAGGTCTAAGACCCCGTGTGTGGCCCGATCTCGCGGATTGACTTCGAAACCAAGGGGGAAGACGGAAGAACGCGAGGAACACGAAGAACACGACGAACACGAGGAACTCCGAGACTCACACACGCACACCAACCCGATACACCCGATGCTTACCTCCGTGGCTCGATGGACCACGCCAATAGAATCTCCGAGGAAGAGGCACGTGGCAGAATTCCCGGAGAGAGATTAGGGTTGGAGAGGAAGAGCTTGGTGAGGGAGAGAGAGTAACTAGTACTAGAATCTCACTCAACAAGATCAAAGTCAACAACCAAGGTGCCTTGATTACAGAGGGATGATACCCAAGGGAGACTAAGCTCAAAGGTAGGTTTGAGTTCAAAACAAGTCTAAGGGGTAAGGAAGGGGTCAAGGCTACTTATATAGGCATACATGGCCAGCAAGGGCGAACAGGTACGCGAATGGATAAGTTAAGGCAGTTTGGTGGGCCGTTCCAGTCAGATCCGGTTTGGGTCCGGTCTGACCGAGCCTGTGACCGGGTTGTCCGGTCGTGGGTCCGTTTGACCGGGCGCAAATCGGGAATCTGCGAAGTTTCCGGTCTTCGTCCGGTACGAGGGAGCTGCGCCGGTTTGCGCCCGGTTGACCGGGCCTGTGACCGGGGCGTCCGGTTGTGGGTCCGGTCGGACTGGGTCCTGGACCGGCCAGCGTCCGTCTCTTCCTTGGAGCGCTTCGAGCGACGTCGGCTTCGGCTTCATGATCATCTCCATGTTCAGCTGCTTCTCTCCTTCCCTTGACCTTGGCTTGTCCTCCTCTCCGTGGTCTTGATGCGCCTTGTACCTATTGACACATAGCACATCGGCATGAGGTAGCATTCCATCCAAATGGGTACCAACATCAAGGGTGGTGAGGAGCGAGTTCACCTCATCATGTAGAGCTTTCACTCGGGCTCGTGTCATCGGTCCACTTGGGGGACTTGTTGGTCTTGGTGTAGCGACGTCGGTGAGCGGGGCTACATCATCTCCCCCCCCTTGGGAAAGAGTCGCCCTCGACTCTTGTTCCTCCTCACCGACGGTGTAGTCCATGACGATTGTCCCATGTTGTAGTAGCGGGATAAAGTCGCGGTCGAAGAAGAGCTTGGGGAAAAACAACTTGCAAATGGAAAGCTTGTGGATGCCAATTTTGTGATCGGCGAACAAGAGGCTCTCAATCAAATACGAAGCATCAAGTCGTTTCTCCAAGAGGCATTTGGCAAAAATGGAAACCAAAAGAGTGTCGATGTATCCAAAATTTGGTGGGGCAAAAGTTTGTGCATGTAAAAGTTTGGTTTGTAAAGTGTCAACAATGTGATGTGTAGCATTGTCCCACACAAATGGAACAATCAAAAGGCAAGTATCGGTGGCAAAAATTTGGGCAAAATTGTTATGTGCAATGGCAAAGAGATGGAAACTTCTAGCTTGGGAAAGTATGGTTGGCATGAGCCAAGTATGGGTATCCTCAAGTGTCGAAGAATCCATTTCAATTGCCAAAGGTGAAATAAGAAATCCAAAGAAGAGCAACTTTATGAGTGACATGTGGCACAAGATGCATAAGGTGTCTCTCACATGTATGACATGGTCCTTGAGATTCTTGGAGTGTATGATGATAACATCAAGACATACAACAACCATTGTGCCAACAAGATGTGTCAAGATATGTTGCATAAGAGGCAAAATAGGAGACGAGGCATTGGTCCAAACCGGAAGCTCGACAAGACAAGCCGGAAACACACGAGGGAGAAGGCGTTTGGGAACATACCCTTTGGCGTGAATCCCATGGGTTGGATCATGTATCTCGTCCGTGTTGGGGTAGCTCTCAATTGCGCGTTTCATGAGCTCATGCTCCGTAGCGGTGGAAGGTGTCATTCGGGTTCCTATACACACAATAGAGAGAACAAAAAGCGTGTGTGCATGGTAGAGGAACACATCATCCATCATGATGTTCCACGTCTTGTGCACATCACCATTAGTGTCAATCAAGATAGTATGAAATGCATGGCGATGGTGCATATGGTAAGAAGGTGCATTCATGGCATGTGGTAACTCATGATCATCAAAAAGTGAGTAGGCTATGGGGGCCATCTCGTGGACAATGAAATAAGCATTCTTGCATACCAAGCATAAGAAAGAGCAATTGTTCACAATCTTGGATGCAAGGATCATGGAATGGTGCAAACATTTTGGGCAAAGCATGTTCAACATGTTATCATTGTTGTCGACAACCCTATGTAAAGAGCAAGTGTTCATCAAGGGTGGCACAACACAAGTATTATCATAATCATTATCATGGCAAACAAGCGGGGAAAACGTGAAACTCTCGTAGCATGGCATGGTCATGGTATCACAAGCAAGCAATTTCACATGATCAACAATGTTATCAAGCAAAGCATCACATGGGAAAGTGAAAGTAGCATGTGACGTAGCAAATGTATCATCAAGATCATGCATGCACTCATAAGTCATCATGTCCACTAGTGGGATCATGGCATCATCAACACCTATGTTGTTACCTTTGTAGGCCGACTCATTTTAGGTGTTGTGGAAGTAGGAGGATCCATGTGGTCGACATGTCCATCTTGGAGCAAGCATGGTGAGATATCATCATCTTCATGCACCATGTACATCGTCTCCATGAGCGGGAACTCATCCTCCGTGGAACCTAGTGCAACATAAGAAGACACTAACGAGGGAGAGGTTAATGTGTTAGCAAAAGCGATGTCCTCCATGGACCTATCATCTACCTCTCGCAACTCACTTTGTGTATCGCTCATGTCCTCCAAATGGAAGAACTCAAACTCACATATGGGGTGGGAGTCACTCAACTCACTATCACTCTCACTCAAGTGGGCTAGGTGGCTCTCATGCTCACATGGGATTGGTACCAACTCATCAATCAAGCATATAGGAGTAGGCTCGACTTTCTCATCTCCATGCGCCTCCTTGGTTGAAGGGAATTTCCCATGCTCAACCATCTCAACTCCATCGCCTCCCAAGTCATCCTCTATCGGTGGCGCCATGGTGTTGATGAGAGCTAGGCTCGGCTCAACTTCACCCTTGAGTTCACCTTGGCGATCTTCATCTTGAAGTGTTGGCGCAATAGGCATCTTGGGGACTTGTGCTTGTAGCTTGTCGAAGTAGAGCGTCTTGGCACTTGGCGTTGTGCGTTGCCATGCCACGTGACCCTTGGCCTTGCACACCTCACATAGGAGATTGGGACATTCCCGTGGAGGGTGGCCTTGTTGCTTGCACTTGTAGCATCGGAGTCCATAGGCACGTGACGAGGTAGAGGCCCTTGTGGTGGTGGCACAAGAGGTGGAAGTCGCCTTATGAGGAAGGTATGCTCGATGTGCACTTGCCATCCTTGGAGTGGTAGGCACCCTATCATGGTGTTTGTCGCCTTCATGTCGAGGCTCTCGTCTTCGTGCATCATCACCATGGCTTGAGTGGTGTCATCGAAGACTCGTGGAAGATGTTGGTCGATGGCGATCATGAAGTGGCTTGTGGCGGCGAAGCTCATGTGGTGACGTATGTCGATGACGGTCCTTGCCATACCGAGATGATGGCTCATGCGACTTGGCATGTTGCTTGCGGCGCCTTGTGGAGCTTGGAGAAGAGTGTCGATGACGCTCATGATGGGGACGCTCTTGATGCTCCCTATGGTGTACTTGAAGTCGACGCTCTTGTACATAAGCACTCTCATGGTGGCGCCTTGTGGAGCTCGAAGAAGTGTGTCGATGACGCTCATGATGGGGATGCTCTTGATGATCCATATGATGGTGCCATCGTGGAGGTCCTCTATCTTCATATGTACCTCCATTGGCCAAGTAGGTGTACGTGGGAGCATCGTCTTTGCTCATCGTGGAGCGTAGGTGAGGCTCCGCCATGGTGTCGATGTCGTACTCGTGGTGTTGCTCCACCATGTCGTCGATGTCGTACTCGTGGCGTTGCTCCACCATGTCGTCCATGAGTGGTGAGCCATTGTCGATGTAGAGCTCGTCGATGTCGTCCTCAAGGTGGTGCTCCACCATGTCATCCATGCTTGAGGAGCCATTGTCGATGTAGAGCTCCTCGGTGTCGGTCATGTCGGTGATGCTCGTGGAGCCATAGCTGGTGTCGAGCTCCACATGTTCCTCCACATCCGCGGTGCTTGAAGAGGTATCCTCCTCGAAGTGCTCCGTGTACTCCTCCGTATCTTCTTCGTCGCTATACATGTTAGCATGACAATATCTATATGGTGTATGTTAGTGGAAGAACACTACCTCGCACTCTTACCAAGGTAAGATAGTATTGAGGTAATCAACCAAGCCAAAAGTAAGATCAAGTGTATCGGGGACACACGCAAAACCACACGCAAAAGCTAGCAAATATGGTGTTAGGTGAGTGTTGTGGAAAGCCAAAAGACAAATCCAAGATCGAGTATGTTGTCAAGAGTGGGTGAAATCCAAAAATTCAAATGTCAAAGCGATGATCACTATAAACACGGAAAAGATGTGGAACGCACACACGAGATGAACGGGGTTAGTGCGACCAAGGAATGAGCGGAAAAGTGTATGAAGCCCTTAAGCAAGGGTGCTCGGTGTCACACTAACACAAGAAGAGATCAAAGCTTTGGTTGCAACGGAGAGACAACAAGATTTACACGCGGCCTCTCTTCTCTTTTCTCTCTTTTGCTTAAAAGCTTTTTCTCTTTTGTATATGGTGGCACTTGCACTCTTTTGTATCTATGGTGGCACTTTGTACACTTTTGTATGTATGATGGCACTTGCACTCTTTTGCTCTTTTTGTGTTTTGGCGGCTTTTTCTCGCACTATGTTAGCGTTAGCTCGCTCTTGCTATCTTGCCACACGAGTTTTGCTTAGAAGCTTGACTCCACACTACACACACACCTCACAATCGGGGCCACGTGCAATGTCTCGCAACACTCAATAAGCAATGCTCGATAGGATAGATCGCAAAAGAAGAGGGGTTACAAGGGGAATGCAAGTTATACCTAAGATGTTAGGCGGTGATGAACACACAACTTGCGATGAAGGTGGTGGTGTCAAGAGTACGGTTGCAAGTCCGGGGTGCCGAGGATGTCGTCGCTTGCTTCGTAGCTGCGGATTAGTTGTACAAACAAGGCACTCAAACCGGAACAAGCAAACACAAGTTAGCGGAAGAAAACGGTCAAAGTAGCTTGGCGGTGGTGACGGTGGTAAGCCGGTGGTGGTGGTGTCGATGCCCTTGCGGTTGCGACGGAGGTTATGGGGCCGCGGTGATGTTTCCCGGTGGTTTGGGGAGGGTGGCGGTGCTTGCCGGCGGCGGAGAGGGCGGCGGTGGTTGGCGGAGGTGGTGGTAGTGGTGGCGCCCGGTTGGCGCCCGGTTGACCAGGCCCTGGACCGGCCTGCCCGGTCTACAGCCCGGTTGACCGGGTTCTGGCCCGGTTGGCGCCCGGTTGGCGCCCGGTTGGCGCCCGGTCTGGCGCTCGGTCTGGCGCCCGGTTGACCGGCCCTGGCGCCAGGCTGTCCGGTCACTGGCCCGGTTGGCGCCCGGTCGACCGGATTTCGCGGGGCACAGTTTTTCTCTCTCCTGTTCTTGAGCGAAATCAAGCCAAATCGACCAAAACAAAAAAAAATAATGGAATTGGGGGCTAAACGTTGGGGAGATAGTAGATCAAGCACTCCAACACCAAATCCATGGACCAAAACCACTCAATACACAACCAAATCGCAGTTCGGTCAAGAGGCAAATTAGGGCTATTTTTGGGGAAATTTTTTTAGAGACGAAATTGGATGGGTGGGGGGTCAAATCCGCGGAAACCAAAGGCTGCTGATACCATATGATGAGGTCTAAGACCCCGTGTGTGGCCCGATCTCGCGGATTGACTTCGAAACCAAGGGGGAAGACGGAAGAACGCGAGGAACACGAAGAACACGACGAACACGAGGAACTCCGAGACTCACGCACGCACACCAACCCGATACACCCGATGCTTACCTCCGTGGCTCGATGGACCACGCCAATAGAATCTCCGAGGAAGAGGCACGTGGCAGAATTCCCGGAGAGAGATTGGGGTTGGAGAGGAAGAGCTTGGTGAGGGAGAGAGAGTAACTAGTACTAGAATCTCACTCAACAAGATCAAAGTCAACAACCAAGGTGCCTTGATTACAGAGGGATGATACCCAAGGGAGACTAAGCTCAAAGATAGGTTTGAGTTCAAAACAAGTCTAAGGGGTAAGGAAGGGGTCAAGGCTACTTATATAGGCATACATGGCCAGCAAGGGTGAACAGGTACGCGAATGGATAAGTTAAGGCAGTTTGGTGGGCCATTCCCGTCAGATCCGGTTTGGGTTCGGTCTGACCGGGCCTGTGACCGGGCTGTCCGGTCGTGGGTCCGGTTGACCGGGCGCAAACCGGGAATCTGCGAAGTTTTCGGTCTTCGTCCGTACGAGGGAGCTGCGCCGGTTTGCGCCCGGTTGACCGGGCCTGTGACCGGGGCGTCCGGTTGTGGGTCCGGTCAGACCGGGTCCTGGACCGGCCAGCGTCCGTCTCTTCCTTGGAGCGCTTCGAGCGATGTCGGCTTCGGCTTCATGATCATCTCCATGTTCAGCTGCTTCTCTCCTTCCCTTGACCTTGGCTTGTCCTCCTCTCCGTGGTCTTGATGCGCCTTGTACCTATTGACACATAGCACATCGGCATGAGGTAGCATTCCATCCAAATGGGTACCAAGATCAAGGGTGGTGAGGAGCGAGTTCACCTCATCATGTAGAGCTTTCACTCGGGCTCGTGTCATCGGTCCACTTGGGGGACTTGTTGGTCTTGGTGTAGCGACGTCGGTGAGCGGGGCTACATCAAGAAGTATGTCTTGGCCTTGGAGTACTTGATGTCCTCAATCACTTGGCGCTCGGCCTTCGATGCTTGGTGGACCAACTCAACCATGTTGGAGTATGGTTGAAACTCCACAATCCTCTTGATGGGGTAGTTGAGGCCATTGAAGAAACGAGCAATGGTTTGGCTCTCGGATTCTTGGATGTTGGCTCGCATCATAGTGAGCTCCATCTCCTTGAAGAACTCCTCAACGGTCTGATGCGGCCTAAGGCCACGTGGGTTGCCCGATCTCACGAATTGACCGAGGGAAAGGCGGGGGAGAGGAAGAACACGAAGAACACGGCGAAGAACACGATGAACACACGCGACGCACACCAACCCGATACAATTCGGTTTACTCCCGATAGCCCGAACCACTATCCCGATAGAATCCCTCAAGAGAAAGACACGCGGTAGAATCCCCGAGAGGAAGATCGGTATACGATCGGTGGAATCACACGAGTGAGAGACCGGTGGTAGAATCACAAGTGTGAGAGACTAATCATATAAGGAGTGCCTTGTACAATAGATTATGGTAATCTAAGGAGGGGGTTTCCCTAATCCCAAAGGGATGGTGGAGGCATAAGCCAAGTTTCACTCAAGTTATGACCTAACCTCATGAAGGGGGAGGTGGGAGCCTATATATAGGGAACCACTAGAGGAGGGGTAGTTTAGGCATACAAATAGCATAGTGGGATGGTTCAGCTCATGGGCTTCATAGTGGGGACGGCGGTGTCGGCGTAGGCATGGCGACAGTGCCGTCTTCCTCCGGCGTCGAGCAGGGTGGCAGTGACGACCATTCTGGGACGGTACTGCCGGCCTTCCTGGACGTATCTCCTTCTTCCGTCTCCTCTTCCATGCCTCCGTAACCTCGGCCTTGAGTGTGGTTCTTGACGTTGACGCACATGATGAAGCGAAGACCGTAGGTCGGGCTACATCATCTCCCCCCACTTGAAAAAGAGTCGACCTCGACGATGAGTCTTCGTGAATGTGTAGAGGAGGTAGATGACACCAACGCTT
Organism: Lolium perenne; assembly: GCF_019359855.2. Lineage (NCBI taxonomy): Eukaryota > Viridiplantae > Streptophyta > Magnoliopsida > Poales > Poaceae > Lolium > Lolium perenne. Next base: position 135,850,033 of record NC_067245.2, read on the forward strand.
GAATGTGGGGGGGGGGGGAGATGATGTAGCCCGACCTACGGTCTTCGCTTCATCATGTGCTTCAACGACAAGAACCACACTCAAGGCCGAGGTCACGGAGGCATGGAAGAGAAGAAGGAAGAAGAGCGCCCGAGGTCGCCAAGAAGAGACGGCGCATGAAGCACGACTGCTCGGATTATCCGCCCCACTAAGGCCGGACAATCCGCCCCCCCTATGTGTCCAAGTCAATTCGGGCCAAGTCCCATGTACCCCCCTTGTATGCCTAAACTACCCCTCCTTAGTGGCTCCCTATATATAGGCTCCCACCTCCCCCTTCATTAGGTTAGGAATGAACTTGAGAGAACCTAGGCTCATGCCTCCACCATCCCTTTGGGATTAGGGAAACCCCCTCCTTAGATTATCCAAATCTATTGTACAAGGCACTCCTTATATGATTAGTCTCTCACACTTGTGATTCTACCACCGGTCTCTCACTCGTGTGATTCCACCGATCGTATACCGATCTTCCCCTCGGGGATTCTACCGCGTGTCTCTCCCTTGAGAGATTCTATCGGGATAGTGGTTCGGGCTATCGGGAGTAAACCGGAATTGTATCGGGTTGGTGTGTGTTTGCGTGTGTTCATCGTGTTCATCGCCGTGTTCTTCGTGTTCTTCCTCTCCCCCGCCTTTCCCTCGGTCAATTCGTGAGATCGGGCAACCCACGTGGCCTTAGGCCGCATCATATGGTATCAGAGCAAAGGTTGCCACGAATTTGACCCTCGAATCTCTCCAATTTCGCCCAAAAAATTTTGTCCAAAAATTGCCCCAAAAAATAGCTCGAAATTTGATCTCCGGATTTGTTGCGTTTGTTGTGGTTTTGGTCCACAGATCTGTGTTCTTAGTGGTTGATCTACACTTCCCCCAATTTTCGGCTTCTAATTCGTCCCAAATCGCAAGAAATCCGAGGATTTGCGGCCTCTTTTTCGAGTTGTTCTTCGTTGCTGTTCTTCGGGAGGAGGAACAGATCGAGCCCCGCCCCGCGCGTTGACCGCCGCCTGGCCCACCAGCCGCCAGCCATCGCCTTCCGCTCGCCCCTGCCAAGCCAACAGCGCCGCCCTCACACCTCGCTGCCACGCAATCGAGCGCCCGCCTCTGTCCGCGCTGGTCAGCGCCGCCGGAATTAGCCGCGCCTCTCGCCTCGCTCACCGCTTGGCCCCAGGCCCACCTCCGCACGCCGCAGCCACGAGCCGCATCAATCCCGCCCGCATCCTTGCCTCGCTACAGCCCAGCAGTAACAGAGCCCCACATCGCTGCTCCCGCGCGCGCAGCAAACGCCGCCGCTGGCCAAGCTCCAGGCCGCCGTGCGCCCAGCCCCTGCCCGCGCATGCTCGCCCCACCATCAGCATCGCTCCATCCCGCTCGCCTGCAGAACCAGCGCCCCAAACGCAGCACCATCACGCTCGCGCATCAGCAATTCTTCTCCACGATTTTTTTTTCTTTTCCTGGCCGGAGCCTCCGCTGGAGCTACCGCTCACACTACCGCTCCGCATTCTAACTCCCCGGTATAGTACACGTTATTAACCGGTACCTTGACCGGTACCTCCGCCGGTACTACCGCCCAGCCATATTTCTGTGCAGTTTCAGTCCAATTTTAACTCATCTTTTTGCCCCAAATTTTGACAACTTTTCGGAGCCCGTTTGACTCCAAATTTTAACAGCATCCCCCAAATACTCTACATAGCCCATCTCTAATTTTTGACGATTTTTGGAACCCAACTTTTGACCGCTCGTTTTGACCCAACTTTTCGGGCATTGACTTAATTTGCTTGGTTTCCGATTTGGAGTGCATCGGTCGTCTATTCCACTTCCGCGCCTACACCAACACCGCGACGACACCGTTGGCACCCCGGATTCCGGCGCAACCTCGACATCATCATCGACACCACCACTTCATCATCGCAAGTTCGTGTGCTTGACACCGCCTAACGTCAATAGGTATAACTTGCCTCCCCTACCCCTTGTAGCCCTTTCTTCCTTTGCGTACCTATCCCATTGAGAGTAGCTTTCCGAGCGTTGCGAAGCATTGCACAAGTGTCACGACCGTGAGAGGGTGTGTGTGTTCGTTGTGTTGAGCGAAGCTCCGAAGCAAGCTCGGTGTGAAAGATACACAAAAGAAGAAAAGTGTGACATATACATAGAGAAAAAGAAAGCTTCTAAGCATAGAAAAAAAAAGAGAAAAGAAAAGAAAAAAATAGAAAAGAGTGTGTGTCCACCGATACCGAGAAGTGCAAAGCTTGTGAGCACTAAGAGAGATAAGAGAAGAGTGGCCCTTGTGCAAATCTTGTTGCTTCTATCTTGTGCAACCAAGCTACGGTCTCTCTTGTGTTGGCGTGACACCGAGCATATAGTCTTCGTTAGGACCATCTTTGTCACTTGCTCACTTCCTTGGTCGCGCTAACCCCATTGTTCTTCTTGTGTGTGTTTCCGTGTTTCCTTGACATAGATCACCACTTTTGACATTTGACTTTGGATCTTACCCACATTTGACAATAGACTTTTCCGTTGATCTTTTTCGTTTGCTATCCACCCCTTACCCACCACATATAGTGTTTCTTAGCCTTTTGCGTGTGCTTTGAGTGTGTGTGTGTGAGTAACCCCGATACATTTTGGCTTTGCTCTTGACTTGAACCATTTTTCCGATACTTTCTTGAAAGGTGGGATACTTGTGTAGTTTTCCTTCCACCATACATATACACCTTACCTAGTGAGAGATATATATGATGACCCCACAAGAGCAAGCCGAGATGAGAGCATACTTCGCCGAGCTAGATGCTCGAGAAGCCCAAATGACACCCAACGATAAAGCCGAGTGCAACGCATACTTCAAATACCTTGAGAGCAAGACCGGAAATACAGAAATTTCTGGATCTGAATCTGGGACGATGAACAGCACGAACTCGGGGCGCAAAATGGGGCAAAAATCGACGGATTTCGGGAGTAATAGGTGGAATTGGCCGGTGAAAATTGGAGGAATGATAGATCAACACCAAAGACAACAGATCTGTGGACCAAAACCACAAACAACTCAACAAATCCAGAGATCCAAATTCGAGCTATTTTTTGGGGAAAAATTTTTGGGGAAAATTTTGGGCGAAATTGGTGGAATCGGAGGGTCAAATCCGTGGCAACCTTTGCTCAGATACCATATGATGCGGGCTAAGCCCGAGGGTGTGCCCAATCTTCACGGTTTGACCCGGGTGAGTGTGATTGCGGAGGGGGATTCGCGGGGAAGTGGATGAACGCGAAGAACACGATACAAACACACGCACACAACACAATCGGTTTGTTCTCGTTGGCCCGAACCACCAACTCGATAGAAGTTGCAAGGAAAAGACCTTTCGGTAGAAGTCCCGCAAAAAGATCGACGAATCGAAGATCCTATGAATCTAGAAGGGTGAAAAGACCAAACTCAATAGAAGTGCAAGCAAAAGACCAAATAGGTAGAAGTGCAAGCAAAAGATCAAGATTGGTAGAAGTCACCAAAGAGATACAATAGGATTCGATCGGAGCCCGGGTGGTACAATAGGAATTAACCTAAGGTGGGGGTTTCCCAAATCCACTAAGGGATAATAGAGGCATAAGCCAATTCATCTAAACATCATCTCTCCCTCATGAAGGTGGGGGTAGGTGTCTATTTATAGGCAAGGGGATGAAGGGGTAAGTTACAAGCCAAAGTGGGCTGAGATCTGACTGAGGTTCGATGGGGCGGAAGTTCCGGCCGTCCAGGGCGGAAGTTCCGGTCCAGGGCGGAAGTTCCGGCCATCAGGGGCGGAAGTTCCGGCCACAGCTCTGCTGTGCGAGCATCTTCAGTCTTGACAGCGTCTGGGCGGAAGTTCCGGCGATGTTGGGCGGAAGTTCCGGCCTGGAGCGTCCAGCGCTTCTTCTTCCTTCTCTTCCATGCTTCCGTGACATCGGCCTTGCGTCCTCGGGTCTCCATGGCATCCTCCCTTCCCTCCGTACTTGTCGTCGAGTTCCTATCATCAAGGTGTGACGGAGTATGAAGAAGTATATTGTTCAACATTGGCGATTCGAGGCACGCGTAAAGGAGAAGATTCACCTTAGCGTGCCGTCTTGGCGATGAAGCACATGATGCGGTGAAGACCGAAGGTCGGGCTGCATCATCACCCTTCTAGATCTCGCGTGTTTTGATTTGTCGATCTCTTTGCGGGACTTCTACCGGAAAGTCTTTTCTCGCAACCTCTATCGAGTTGGTGTATCGGGCCAACGAGGGAAAACCGGTTTGTGTGCGTGTGTGTGTTGTATCCCCACGATTCCCCCCTCCGCGTTCATCGTGTTCATCGTGTTCATCCACCTCCCCCACGAGATCCACCCAAATCCGTGAAGATCGGGCACATCCCGGGGCTTAGCCCTTATCACTATCCATGATGGCAAGACAAGAACTATGTTGTGTATGTTAGTGGAAGGAGACTACCTCGCACTCTTACCAAGGTAATATAGTATTGAGGCAATCAACCAAGCCAAAAGCAAGATCAAGTGTATCGGGAACACACGCAAAACCACACGCAAAAGCTAGCAAATATGGTGTTAGGTGAGTGTTGTGTAGAGCCAAAAGACAAATCCAAGATCGAGTATGTTGTTAAAAGTGGGTGAGGTCCAAAAATCCAAATGTCAATGTGAAGATCACTATGAACACGGAAAAGTTGTGGAACACACACACGGGATAAGCGGGGTTAGTGCAACCAAAAGTGAGCGGAAAAGTGTATGTAAAGGTGCTCGGTGTCACACTAACACAAGGAGAGCCAAAGCTTTGGTTGCAAATGAAGAGACAACAAGATTCACACGCGGCCTCTCTTCTCTTCTCTCGTTTGCTTAAAAGCTTATGACTCTTTTGTACACGGTGGCACTTGCACTCTTTTGTATCTATGGTGGCACTTTCACACTTTTGTATGTATGGATGTATGGTGCGACTTGCACTCTTTTTGTGTTTTTGGGGCTTTTTCACGCACTATGTTAGCGTTAGCCTCGCTTTTGCTATCTTGCCACACGAGTGTTTGCTTGTATGCTTTACTCCACACGACACACACACCTCACAATCGGGGCCACGTGCAATGTCTTGCAACACTAAATAAGCAATGCTCGAAGGGATAGATCGCAAAAGGAAGAGGGTTACAAGGGAAAACTGCAAGTTATACCTGCGATGATGGTGGTGGTGGTGGTGGTTGCCGAAATCGAGCTCGGAGGAGGGTGCGGAGCTGCGCCCGGTCTGGATCCGGTTGGACCGGACTGAGGACCGGATGATCTGGTTGGCGCCCGGTCGGCCGGGTGCTGGGCCGGCTGGTCCGGTCTGGGGTCCGGTTGACCGGGTTTCTCAACCAGGTTTCATGTTTCTCTCTCATGTTCTTCCCCAAACCAAAACCAAAAGAGCAAATCGACGGGAAACGATGGAATTGGAGGCTAAAAGTTGGGGAAATAGTAGATCAAGCACAACAACACCGAATCCACGGACCAAAACCACTCAAAACGCAACCAAATCACATATCGGTCAAGTGGCACTTTGGGGCTATTTTGGGGATTTTGTGGATAATTTTATAGAAACGAAATCGGGTGGGTGGAGGGTCAAAATCGCGGTACCCAAGAGCTGCTGATACCATATGATGAGATCTAAGATCCCGGGAGTGGCCCGATCTCGTGATTTGACCCCGAAAACCAAGGGAAGAGGTGGGAGAACGCGAGGAACACGAAGAACACGAAGAACGCCGGTACTCACGCACGCACACCAACCCGATACACCCGATACTTACCCCCGTGGCTCGATGGACCACGCCAATAGAATCACCCGGAAGAGGCACGCGGCAGAATTCCCGGTGAGAGATTGGGGTTGGAGAAGAAGAGATTGATGAGGGAGAGAGAGTATCTTGTACTAGAATCTCACTCAGCAATATCCAAATCAACAACCAGGATGCCTTGATTACAGAGGGATGGTAACCCTAGGGAGACTAAGCTCAAAGTTGTGTTTAAGCCTAATGCAAGTCTGAGGGGTAAAGGAGGGGTCCAGGCTACTTATATAGGCATACATGGCCAGCAAGGCGAAAAGGTACGTGAATGGATAACTTAGGTAGTTTGGTGAGTCATTCCCGTCAAATCCGGTTTTGAATCCGGTCAGACCGGGCCTGTGACCGGGTGGTCCGGTCCTGGGTCCGGTCGACCGGGCGCCAACCGGAATCTTGCGAAGTTTCCGGTTGCCTTCCGGTACGATGCAGGGGAATCCGGTTGGGCGCCCGGTTGACCGGGCCTGGGACCGGATGGTCCGGTTGTGGGGCCGGTCTGACCGGGTCCTGGACCGGCCAGCGTTCTTCCCTTCCTTTGAGCGCTTCGAGCGACGTCGTGTCCAGCTTCGTGATCATCTCCATGTCCCGCTGCTCCTCTCCTTCCCTTGACCATGGCTTGTCCTCCTCTCCGGGGTCTTGATGTGCCTTGTACCTAATGACACATAGCACATCGGCATGAGGTAGTATTCCATCCAAAGGGGTGCTAAGATCAAGGGTGGTGAGGAGCGAGTTCACCTCATCATGTAGAGCTTTGACTCGAGCTCGCGTCATTGGTCCACTTGGGGGACTTGTTGGTCTTGGTGTAGCGTCGTCGGTGAGCGGGGCTACATCACGGGTGATTCTATTGGCGTGGTCCATCGAGCCACGGGGGTAAGTATTGGGTGTATCGGGTTGGTGTGCGTGCGTGAGTACCGGCGTTCTTCGTGTTCTTCGTGTTCCTCGCGTTCTCCCACCTCTTCCCTTGGTTTTCGGGGTCAAATCGCGAGATCGGGCCAATCCCTAGATCTCAGATCTCATCATATGGTATCACCAGCTCTTGGTTACCGCGATTTTGACCCTCCACCCACCCGATTTCGTTCCTAGAAAATTTTCCACAAAATCCCCAAAAATAGCCCTAAATTGCCTCTTGACCGATCTGTGATTTGGTTGTGTTTTGAGTGGTTTTGGTCCGTGGATTCGGTGTTGTTGTGCTTGATCTACTATTTCCCCAACTTTTAGCCTCCAATTCCATCGTTTCCCGTCGATTTGCTCTTTTGGTTTTGGTTTGGGGAAGAACAGGAGAGAGAAACCGTGAAATCTGGTTGAGAAATCCGGTTGACCGGCCCCCAGACCGGACCAGCCGGCCCAGCACCCGGCCGACCGGGCGCCAACCGGACCATCCGGTCCACAGTCCGGTCCAATCGGCCCCAGACCGGACGCAGCTCCGCGCCCTCCTCCGAGCTCGATTTCGGCTACCACCACCACCACCATCATCGCAGGTATAACTTGTAGTTTTCCCTTGTAACCCTCTTCCTTTTGCGATCTATCCTATCGAGCATTGCTTGTTTAGTGTTGCGAGACATTGCACGTGGCCCCGATTGTGAGGTGTGTGTGTCGTGTGGAGTAAAGCATACAAGCAAACACTCATGTGGCAAGATAGCAAAAGCGAGGCTAACGCTAACATAGTGCGTGAAAAAGCCCCAAAAACACAAAAAGAGTGCGTCGCACCATACATCCATACATACAAAAGTGTGCAAGTGCCACCATAGATACAAAAGAGTACAAGTGCCACCGTGTACAAAAGAGTCATAAGCTTTTAAGCAAACGAGAGAAGAGAAGAGAGGCCGCGTGTGAATCTTGGTGTCTATTCATTTGCAACCAAAGCTTTGGCTCTCCTTGTGTTAGTGTGACACCGAGCACCTTTACATACACTTCTCCGCTCACTTTTGGTTGCACTAACCCCGCTTATCCCGTGTGTGTGTTCCACAACTTTTCCGTGTTTATAGTGATCTTCACATTGACATTTGGATTTTTGGACCTCACCCACTTTTAACAACATACTCGATCTTGGATTTTGTCTGTTGGCTTTCCACAACACTCACCTAACAACATATTTGCTAGCTTTTGCATGTGGTTTTGCGTGTGTCCCCGATACACTTGATCTTACTTTTGGCTTGGTTGATTGCCTCAATACTATCTTACCTTGGTAAGAGTGCGAGGTAGTCTCCTTCCACTAACATACACAACATAGTTCTTGTCTTTCCATCATGGATAGGAACGGAGATGACTCAAGGGATGGAGAAGTCCTCCGCAACACCGAGAGGTTGGCTACTCAACACAACCTATGGACACAACGCCAAGAGTTCAAGGAGAAACTCACCCTCTTCGAGACGCGCATCGATGAGCAATACGATGAAGTGGCACACAACTTCTCTGCCGTGAACCAAGACTTGGCTCTCCTTCGTGAAGCTACGGACAACTTGAATGGCCAAATGGCGGCCAATGATGCAAACATGGAGCGGCGCATGGATAGCCTCGAGCGCGCCATCACCAACTTGGGTCGTCATCGCTGACACCGCTCTACTTCATCATCCTCAAGCTCGCCACAAGATTACTACTCTCATGGTGGCCTTTCGTCCTCAAGCTCTTCCTCAAGGCATGAAGACCATCATCGACCTCATCGCCCACATGTTCGTCATGAAGACTCTCGCACCAACTCTAGGCGTGGAGAAATCCATCGCCATGCTCGTCCACATGAACGTCCTCCACAAGATCAAGTCCTCCAACAAGATCGTCACCAAGCGGATCGCCATGCCCACCATGGGCGTGACGACCAACCCCAAGACCAAGGTCCTCAAGATCAACCTCGGCGAGATCTCCGACGTCATCCTCGCCATGACCAACGTGGAAGAGGAGACCCACAAGTAATGTTGAGAAAATCGCTTATCGGGTTCAACTCGGTCGGCTGACGATAAGCGATTAATAGGCAAATCGGACGATTAATCGGGCGATAAATGAGTTAATCAGACGATAAATGAATTTATCGGCTAATCGATGACCACTGAATAGGGATTAATCGGGCGATTAATCGTTGAATCGGACGATTTTTTGAACAGTGGCCACAACATGATCAAGATGAAAGGGCCAACAATGAGCATCGTCAACAACCTCGACAAGATCTTTAACAACAGCATCACCGTGAGCCAAGTGAAGCTAGTGTCCACTTTCAACGTCAACCCAATTGATGTGGGTGGAACCCAGTGGATCCTCCTAGTTGATGCCCGATCTTTCACAGCGAGAACTTGGGGTAGTAAATCCTCCCAACAACGCGATGAACGCAGCCTGGAGAAGTGGGAACGAATCCAGCAAGCAACGGATCGATGAATCGATACGCCTCAAACCTGAGCTAGACAATCCTTGATGAACACAAGAACCTTTGCAGCGGATAATATAGATAAACGGCAGCGCCGTACCCCCGGAGGGATGATACACGTGAACACACGCAACTAGGTAAAACCTAAACTTTAGACTAAACTTGTTCTCCCCTAAACCCTAGCCGCCCCACCTCCTTATATGAGCGAGAAGGGTGGCCGGTCAGCCCTTGCTGGGCTGGTGCGCCCCACGATGGGCCTCCCTAACTTGGATGGACAGGCCCAAACCAAGACTGACTCGATTTATTAAAAATCCCTAATTGGCCCACATATGACCATTACATAAACTAGGATAAATAAGCTGGTGGAGTCCTGAATCTGGGCTCCACATAGGCCTCCATGCCCGTATCATCCCCCCCTTCAAGAAGCGTTGTCCCCAACGCGTGAGGGTCTTCTGGAAAAGGTGACGTGATATGAACATGACACGTCCTCGCCGTCTTCAAGTCTTGCTTGCCTTCCACACCACATCCTCCCTCGCGGCCTTCTCGACTTGATACAACACTTGGCGCCTCCTTTCTTCTCCACATGAGCTTGGACTTCGGCGCCAACTCCTTCTTCTTGCGAGGTTTTGATGGACCCTTGTGTCGCTGCACATGACCCTGCACAAGATGTGTAATTCCTGGGCCACATAGATGTCTCACACGTCCATCCTTGCCTCGATGCATCCGCGGTGTCGCGGAAAACTGGACAGTACTCCTAGCACGGTAGTGCCGCTGCCCACCATCTCCACTGACGCGCTCGCCTCCCCCTCCTCCCACGCGCATCTGCGCTATATGTACTGACACACCATCAGCACAAACATCATCAGTCTGTATACTATCATCAACACAAACTGGAACTGTAGCACATGCTGCAACATCCACATCAACAACAAGTGTAGCTTCATCCGTCTTGTCACCAACAAGAACTGGCTTGTCATCTACAGGCATGGCTGAAACATCACCAACATCAATGCTCGAAACATCATGCACCTTTTGCTGCACATTAGGCTTGTGCAACTTCTCCTTACGCACCACTAACTCCACATCGGACTTGATATGATCATCACCCATAGGCTTCAACGTCCTCTGTTTGCCACCATGCATAAAAGAATATGTATTTGCTCTCCCAGCATGTGTCACATTACGATCATACTGCCATGGACGCCCAAGTAACAATCCACACACCTCCAGTGGCAACACATCGCAATCGATCTCATCAACATAGTCATCAACTGTAAATGGCACACGCACCTTATGAGTAATTTTCAGCATACCACAGCTATTCAACCACTCAAGATGTTTAGGTTCAGGAAGACGCCATGTAGACAACCCCAATGCTGCCACCATCGCCTTGCTTATGCCATTAGTACAGCTACCACCATCAATCATCAACTTGCAAGCCTTGCCCTTTATAATGCACTGAGTCTGAAACAAACTCCACCGCTGACCCTTGTCAACTGTCTTGCAAGCATCACCTTGTACCTTCTTGAGTTGCATATTTAGCCCGCTCAATGGTACATCCTCCTCAACAGTCACAGTAGTACCCTTGGTATCAGAGCCAGTTTTCCTCTCCTTAGTGACTGCCTGTACTGGAACAACCTCCTCCACGGTAGTGTTAGAGCACACCACCTCCTTGTCCAACTCTGTGGACTTGACCACAAATCTAGCACGCAGAAATTGCTTGAAATCTGCCCAACTAGATCGTACACCAATGATACCCTCAACTATCAGAGCATCATGATACCAACCAGCCAGAACATCATCAACACGCCGATATGCAATAGCAAATTCAGTTTGGCCACCAAATGTCTTATCAAAAGCCTTGCATCGCTCAAAACCACCGTCAATGTGGGATTCCCAAAACTGAAATTCCGCCGGTGTCGCAGAGCTAGCCAACCTCCACTTGATGGTAGATGCATCGAAGTGTGAACCCATCACAATACTAAGGTAATCATGATAGACATCTTCCTTCCTATCTTCCATGCCACGAAAACGTGAAGAAACCATAGTTGTACGCCAAACAAACAATCAGCAGAAAACAGCAAAAACAGGCTCACGGCAGAGAATTCCTGTCGCGGCAGAGAAACTGGCAGAAATCCTGCCGCGGCAGAGAAACTGGCAGAAAAATCTGCAAGGCCGGCAGTGCCGGTGTTCCAAGGCCGGCAGTGCCGGTGTGGCCAGCAGTGCCGGTGTGTCAAGGCCGGCAGTGCCGGTGTCTTGACGGAAATCTTCTTCTTCCTCGCGATTCCAAACTCGAAAATTCGCGATTCTCGCCGCAGAAACTGCCCGAAACAATGGCAAAACCTTGCCCAAACAGCTCCAAACTTCCTCCAACTCAACCTCCTTTGACTGAGAGCCAATCTCCTCCGATCTAGAGCCAACCTTCTCCGATGCAAACCGATCTAGATGCGATCGATCAACAAAACCTCGCCGTGAGCAACCCAGAAAACTGATACCACATGATGTGGGAGGAACCCAGTGGATCCTCCTAGTTGATGCCCGATCTTTCACAGCGAGAACTTGGGGTAGTAAATCCTCCCAACAACGCGATGAACGCAGCCTGGAGAAGAGGGAACGAATCCAGCAAGCAACGGATCGATGAATCGATACGCCTCAAACCTGAGCTAGACAATCCTTGATGAACACAAGAACCTTCGCAGCGGATAATATAGATAAACGGCAGCGCCGTACCCCTGGAGGGATGATACACGTGAACACACGCAACTAGGAAAAACCTAAACTTTAGACTAAACTTGTTCTCCCCTAAACCCTAGCCGCCCCACCTCCTTATATGAGGGAGAAGGGTGGCCGGCCAGCCCTTGCTGGGCTGGTGCGCCCCACTATGGGCCTCCCTAACTTGGTTGGACAGGCCCAAACCAAGACTGACTCGATTTATTAAAAATTCCTAATTGGCCCACATATGACCATTACATAAACTAGGATAAATAAGCTGGTGGAGTCCTGAATCTGGGTTCCACATAGGCCTCCATGCCCGTATCATCCTCCCCCCTTCAAGAAGCGTTGTCCCCAACGCGTGAGGGTCTTCTGGAAAAGGTGACGTGATATGAACATGACACGTCCTCGCCGTCTTCAAGTCTTGCTTGCCTTCCACACCACATCCTCCCTCGCGGCCTTCTCGACTTGATACAGCACTTGGCGCCTCCTTTCTTCTCCACATGAGCTTGGACTTCGGCGCCAACTCCTTCTTCTTGCGAGGTTTTGATGGACCCTTGTGTCGCTGCACATGACCCTGCACAAGATGTGTAATTCCTGGGCCACATAGATGTCTCACACATCCATCCTTGCCTCGATGCATCCGCGGTGTCGCGGAAAACTGGACAGTACTCCTAGCACGGTAGTGCCGCTGCCCACCATCTCCACTGACGCGCTCGCCTCCCACTCCTCCCACGCGCATCTGCGCCATATGTACTGACACACCATCAGCACAAACATCATCAGTCTGTATACTATCATCAACACAAACTGGAACTGTAGCACATGCTGCAACATCCACATCAACAACAAGTGTAGCTTCATCCGTCTTGTCACCAACAAGAACTGGCTTGTCATCTACAGGCATGGCTAAAACATCACCAACATCAATGCTCGAAACATCATACACCTTTTGCTGCACATTAGGCTTGTGCAACTTCTCCTTACGCACCACTAACTCCACATCGGACTTGATATGATCATCACCCATAGGCTTCAACGTCCTCTGTTTGCCACCATGCATAAAAGAATATGTATTTGCTCTCCCAGCATGTGTCACATTGCGATCATAGGCCTCCATGCCCGTATCACCAATGCTATGGTTGGCCGTGGAAGACCTCCTATCCCACCTCAAGCCGCAAGAGATGAAGGCATCCGTCCTCGCCGAAGAAACTTGGAGGATGAAGAGAACATGTTTGGAAGGCCCAAGTTCACCATGCCGAAGTTCAAGGGTGAAGAGGATGCCGAGGCTTATCTCTCATGGGCACTCAAGGTTGACAAGATATTCCGCATCCACAACTACTCCGGTGCCAAGAAGGTGGCTATGGCGTCTCTTGAGTTTGAGGATTATGCCAACACTTGGTGGGAGCAAGTCCTCACTCTAAGAGAAGAAAAGGGTGAACCACCCATTGACACTTGGGAAGAGATGAAGGAAGAGATGCACGCTCACTTTGTCCCAACACACTACATGACCGACCTCTTCAACAAGATCCAAAAGTTGAAGCAAGGCACCAAGACTGATGTAGCCCCGCTCACCGACGACGCTACACCAAGACCAACATGTCCCCCAAGTGGACCGATGACGCGAGCCCGAGTCAAAGCGCTACATGATAAGGTGAACTCACTCCTCACTACCCTTGATCTCGATACCCCATTGGATGGACTGCTACATCAGGCCGATATGCTTTGTGTTATCAGATATGAACCTCGAGAGAAGGACGTCGCAGCAGACCCGAAGATGGACAAGGAAGAAGGAGAAGAAGAGTGGCCGCCGAAGGACGCCCCCCCAGGGCCGGCAAGATCGGGCGTTCAGCACCGGCACTGATCGCTGCTGCACACTCCCGGCATCGCTGCCTCCAACGCTCGCACCGACGGCCTGCTCACCTCAAGATCGCGCTCCCGGACGCAGATCGCCGGACCCACCAGCCGAAGACGCGAAGAAGGCTGAGAGCCAGAACCGCCTGTAGGCCCAGTCCAATGGCATCGCTGCCCAAACCTCACCGGCACTGCCGGCCCCGCCCCTGTTGACTTCATCTCAACCATTGATTTCGCATCTATGGATCAGGATAATTTATGTCGTGCCGATTTTACCCCTGTACGAATCTGGACCTATAAGTACCTCACCCCTTCCTCCGGATTAGGGTTAGACTTGTTTTGAACTCAAACCTACCTTTGAGCTTAGTCTCCCTTGGGTATCATCCCTCTGTAATCAAGGCACCTTGGTTGTTGATTTGGATCTTGTTGAGTGAGATTCTAGTACAAGTTACTCTCTCTCTCTCATCAAGCTCTTCTTCTCGAACCCCAATCTCTCTCCGGGAATTCTGCCGCACGCCTCTTCCTCGGAGATTCTATTGGCGTGGTCCATCGAGCCACGGAGGTAAACATCGGGTGTATCGGGTTGGTGTGCATGCGTGAGTCTCGGAGTTCCTCGTGTTCGTCGTGTTCTTCGTGTTCTTCGCGCTCTCCCACCTCTTCCCTTGGATTTCGGGGTCAAGCTGCGAGATCGGGCCACTCCCGGGGTCTTAGACCTCATCATATGGTATCAGCAGCTCTTGGTTACCGCGGATTTGACCCTCCACCCACCCGATTTCGTTTCTAGAAAATTTTCCAAAAAATAGCCCCAAATTGCCTCTTGACCGATCTGTGATTTGGTTGCGTTTTTAGTGGTTTTGATCCATGGATTTCGTGCCCCTCTGGTTGATCTACGTTTTCCCCACTTTCTAGACCTCAATTCCATCGATTTTTGACGTTTTGGTCGGATTTGGCCCGCTTTTCGCGAAGAACGGCTTGAGCTGTTCGTCAGGGACCGGCACTGCCGCCCCTATCAGGCCGGCACTGCCGCCCAGGCCGGCACTGCCGCCACATCCAGGCCGGCTGATGAGGTCTAAGACCCCGTGTGTGGCCCGATCTCGCGGATTGACTTCGAAAACCAAGGGGAGAGGAGGGAGAACATGAGGAACACGAAGAACACGACGAACACCGAGACTCACGCACGCACACCAACCCGATACACCCGATGCTTACCTCCGTGGCTCGAGGGACCACGCCAATAGAATCTCCGAGGAAGAGGCACGCGGCAGAATTCTCGGAGAGAGATTGGGGTTGGAGAGGAAGAGCTTGATGAGGGAGAGAGAGTAACTTGTACTAGAATCTCACTCAACAAGATCAAAGTCAACAACCAAGGTGCCTTGATTACAGAGGGATGATACCCAAGGGAGACTAAGCTCAAAGGTAGGTTTGAGTTCAAAACAAGTCTAAGGGGTAAAGGAGGGGTGCAAGCTACTTATATAGGCACACATGGCCAGCAAGGGCGAACAGGTACGCGAATGGATAAGTTAAGGCAGTTTGGTGGGTCATTCCCGTCAGATCCGGTTTGGGTCCGGTCTGACCGGGCCTGTGACCGGGCTGTCCGGTCCTGTGTCCGGTTGACCGGGCGCAAACCGGAAATCTGCAAAGTTTCTGGTCGTCGTCCGGTACGAGGGAGCTGCGCCGGTTTGCGCCCGGTTGACCGGGCCTGTGACCGGGGCATCCGGTTGTGGGTCCGGTCTGACCGGGTCCTGGACCGGCCAGCGTCCGTCTCTTCCTTGGAGCGCTTCGAGCGACGTCGGCTTCGTCTTCATGATCATCTCCATGTCCAGCTGCTTCTCTCCCTCCCTTGACCTTGGCGTCTCCTCCTCTCCGGGGTCTTGATGCGCCTTGTACCTAATGACACATAGCATGTCGGCATGAGGTAGCAATCCATCCAAAGGGGTACCAAGATCAAGGGTGGTGAGGAGCGAGTTCACCTCATCATGTAGAGCTTTGACTCGGGCTCGTGTCATCGGTCCACTTGGGGGACTTGTTGGTCTTGGTGTGGAGGTGACCGAAGGCCACCCCGCATCATCTCCCCCCCCCCCTTGGGAAAGAGTCGTCCTCGACTCTTGTGCCTCCTCATCTTCATGATATGGCGACAAGTCCGCAACGTTGAATGTGTTGCTCACCAAGTACTTGGAGGTGGGGATGTCGATGACGTAAGCGTTGTTGTTCATGCGTTTGAGGACCTTGAAGGGACCATCTCCTCTTGGCTTGAGCTTCGAGTTGCGTTCATGAGGGAATCTTTCCTTCCGGAGGTGGATCCAAACGAGGTCGCCTTCTTGAAATATGCGTTCCTTCTTCTTGGCGTTGAGGCGGGTAGCTTGACGAAGCACATGTTCTTGAATGGTAGCTCTTGTTTCTTCATGAAGTTTCTTCACGGCGGCGGTGCGCTTGTCGAAATCCATGTTGATCCGCTCATGAAGGGGGAGCGGGAGTATGTCGAGTGCCGTGAGCGGCTCAAACCCGTAGACGACCATGAAGGGACTCCTTGATGTTGTCGAGTGCTTGGCGCGGTTGTAGGCGAACTCCGCGTGTGGAAGGCACTCCTCCCATGACTTCAAGTTCTTCTTCACGAGGATGCGTAGGAGGGTGGAGAGGCTTCGATTGACCACTTCCGTTTGGCCGTCCGTTTGCGGGTGCGAGGATGATGAGAATAAGAGCTTCACTCCAAACTTTGCCATGAGCGACTTCCAAAGATAACTCATGAACTTGACGTCTCGATCCGACACAATGCTTTGCGGTACTCCATGTAGGCGAACAATTTCTCTGAAAAACAATGAAGCAATGTGTGAAGCATCGTCGCTCTTATGGCAAGGTATGAAATGAGCCATCTTAGAGAATCTATCCACTACCACAAATATGGAATCATGACCATGCTTAGTGCGAGGCAAGCCTAGAACAAAATCCATGCTAATATCGGTCCATGGTGCATATGGAATAGGCAATGGAGTGTAAAGACCATAAGGGTTGGAGGTAGACTTAGCTTGTAAGCATGTGGTGCACCGGCGGCAAAGGCGTTCGACGTCGCGGTACATTCTTGGCCAATAGTAGTGGGTTGAGAGCATGGCATATGTCTTCTCTCGACCAAAGTGTCCCATAAGACCACCTCCATGTGACTCTTGCAAAAGCAATTTTCGAAGCGAGGACTCGGGAATGCAAATCTTGTTAGCTTTGAACAAGTAGCCATCATGCAAATAGAAATCATCCACTCCTCGTTCAACGGAGCACTTCTCGAAAATTGGAGCAAAGAAAGAGTCGGAAGGATAGAGTTCTTTGATCTCTTCAAGTCCCAAAACATGAAAATCCAAACGAGTTAGCAAAAGGGTGTTTTTGCGGGAAAGAGCATCCACCACAACATTGTCCTTGCCCTTCTTGTATTTGATCACATATGGGAAGGACTCAATGAACTCGACCCATTTTGCATGTCGTTTGTTCAAGTTGTGTTGGCTTTTCAAATATTTCAAGGACTCATGGTCGGAATGAATGATAAACTCTTTTGGCCAAAGATAGTGTTGCCAAACTTCAAGAACACGAACCAAAGCGTAGAGCTCCTTGTCATATATAGGATAGTTGAGGCGTGCGCCATCTAACTTCTCACTATAGTATGCCACGGGTTTGCCCTCTTGCATAAGAACACCACCAATACCAAGCCCACTTGCATCACACTCAATCTCAAAAGTTTTTGCAAAATTTGGAAGAACAAGAAGGGGAGCTTCGGTAAGGCGTTTCTTCAACTCATCAAAAGCATTTTGTTGGGCCTTGCCCCAAACAAACGGAACATTCTTCTTGGTAAGCTCATTCAAAGGGCAAGCAATGGTGCTAAAATCTTTCTCAAAGCGGCGGTAGAAACCGGCAAGTCCATGAAAACTTCGGACTTGACCAACATTTGTAGGAGTAGGCCAATTGTGGATGGCCTCCACCTTGGAAGAATCAACTTCAATACCATTAGCGGAAACCACAAAGCCAAGGAAAACCAATTTGTTTTGAGCAAAGGTGCACTTAGGGAGGTTGGCATAAAGCTTTTCAAGACGCAAGATGCATAAGACCTCTCTCACATGTTGCACATGGTCCTCGAGGTTTTTGCTATAAATGAGAATATCATCGAAATAGACAACCACACTCTTGCCAATGAGAGGACGCAAGATGTGATTCATGAGGCGCATGAAAGTAGATGGAGCATTGGAAAGACCGAAAGGCATAACGAGCCATTCATAAAGACCGAGTTTGGTCTTGAATGCCGTTTTCCATTCATCACCGATAGCCATGCGGATTAGATGGTAACCACTACGCAAATCGACTTTAGAGAAAATCGTGGCACCGCTTAACTCATCAAGCATGTCATCTAAACGCGGAATGGGATGGCGGTAACGGACGGTAATGGCATTGATGGGGCGACAATCCATACACATCCGTTGCGTCTCATCCGGTTTAGGCACAAGAATCACGGGAACCGCACAAGGGCTAAGGCTTTCGCGGACATACCCTTTGGCGAGGAGATCTTGAATTTGGCGTTGGATCTCCTTTGTCTCTTCGGGGTTGGTGCGGTAGGCGGCACGGTTTGGAAGCGGAGCGCCGGGTATGAGGTCGATGCGGTGTTCGATGCCTCGAAGTGGTGGTAGTCCATGAGGGAGCTCATCGGGGAAGACGTCTTGAAACTCCTGCAAAAGAGACAACAAAGACGGAGGAATGTTGGTTAAGTCATTAGTCGCCGACGATGGTCCCTTGCATATGAGCACGTAGTGAGAAAAAGAAAGAAAAATACAAAAAGAAAAAGAAAAAGTGTGTGAGTGACACCTATACACAAAAGAGTACAAAGCTTTTAAGCAAAAGAGAGAAAAGAGAAGAGAGGCGTCTTGCGCAAATCTTGTTGCTTCTCAATCTTGCAACCAAGCCACGGTCTCTCTTGTGTTAGCGTGACACCGAGCTAGTAGTCTTTGTTAGGACCATTTTGTTCGTGCTCATTTTCCAAGTCGCGCTAACCCCATTTTGTCCCATGCTTGTGTTCCTCATTGTGTATGCCTTTTGTGATCACCGCCTTTGACTTGTGACTTTTGGATCTTACCCACTTTTCACAATAGACTTTTCGTTTGGTTCTTCCATTTGGCTTTCCACATCCGTACCTAACACCATATAGAGTTTTATTTTTGTGTGCGTAACCGGTTGTTCCTCACCTTGATACACCTTTCCAATTTTGTTGTGAGTCTTTGACTTACTTGTGAGCTTTCCTCTAACCCCACAACATAGTTCTTGTTTTAGTTGTAACCATGTCTAGTGGAGAGGGGAACCAACTACAGATGACACGGCACCAACATTGGATAGCTACTCAAGCCGTCAACAAGAGTATCCATGACCTCACGGCAAGGATCGATGAGACCGTTGCACGCTATGAAGAACGAACTCAAGTGCAAAGACGGGACCTCAATGTCCAAGTGCAAGACATCCATGACAAGCTCGATGCTCAAGCCCATGATATGAGGGCCACACTTGCTACTCAAGGTCAGCAAAACATGGCGAGCATGAGAAGGCAAGAAGAAAGGATGGCACGCCTTGAGCAAGCTATTGCCAACATCGCCAACAACCGAAGCCAACACTCAAGGTCTTCGCGCTCTCATAGTTCAAGACACCGAGCTTCATCCTCGTCTTACCATGTTTCTAATGAAGACCCACACCACCATAATGTGGATGCTCAAGTACTTCAACAACAAGCTCGAGATGTGGAGCAAGCACGTGCTCAACTTGAACAAGAGAGACTACAACAAGCACATCGCCAAGCTCAATTCGTAGAGGAACAACAACGTCTTCGTCATGATCAAGCTCTCCTTCATGCACGTGAGCAAGAACGTCTTCGCCATGAGCAAGAGGCACGTCAACAACAAGGGCAACCGCGCCCATCTCAAGTGGCCAATGCTCAAAGGAACCCACCTCATGATGTCGACCAAGAAGTGAACCAAGAACGCCAAATCATCAATATTGATGCTCCGCAAGATGATGGCACAAGAAGGAACAATAGGGACAATAGAAGACACAACCCTCTCAATTATCGAGCTCATCAAGCACTTCATGCTCACCAAGGTGAAGCAAGAAACCAAAATGAAGAAGACGCCTCAAGTGAAGCTAGTGTCATACCACACCCCCGGCAACCTCATGGAAGGCGTCCTCCTCTTCCAAACCGCCGCCATGGAAATGAGGATCCACCTCAACAACCTCAACAACCTCGCAACCATAATGAGGATGAAGATGATGCAAGACCACATCCTAGGCGCAATGACCGCAATGAAGAGGAAATCTTTGGGAAGCTCAAATTCACCATGCCCAAATTCCACGGAGAAGAAGACCCCGATGCATACCTCTCTTGGGTTCTCAAGGTTGACAAGATTTTCCACATCCACAACTTCTCCGAAGCAAAGAAAGTGGCCATGGCATCACTTGAGTTTGAAGGATATGCAAATGTTTGGTGGGAAGAAGTGAACAAGAAGCGTGACAAGGAAGATCTAGACCCCATTGACACATGGGAAGAGATGCAAGAAGTCATGCACAAGCGCTTTGTGCCCAACCACCATAAACGCGACCTCTTCAACAAGCTTACTCAACTCAAGCAAAGCTTCAAATCCGTTGAGGAATACTACAAGGAGATGCACATGACCATGATGAGTGCCAATGTGGATGAGCGAGAAGAGCAAACAATGGCAAGATTCTTGAATGGATTGAACATTCCCATCAAGAGGATAGTGGAGTTCTTGCCTTACACCAACATGGTTGAATTGCTTCATCAAGCAACAAGAGCCGAGCGCCAAGTGCGAGAAGACTTAGCAAGTGCAAAAACAAAATCCTTCTTCGCCGCAAGAAATGCAACAACCACCTCCTCAAGCATCAAGAACACAAGTGCTATTGCTCCCAAGGATCCTCCTAAGCAAACGAAGAGTGCCTTCAAGACAACAAGCTTCAAGCCGGATCAACCAACTATGTCCTCCAAAGCTTCCACGGGATCTAGTAACATCACTTGTGATGCGGGGTGGCCTTCGGTCACCTCCACACCAAGACCAACAAGTCCCCCAAGTGGACCGATGACACGAGCCCGAGTCAAAGCGCTACATGATGAGGTGAACTCGCTCCTCACCACCCTTGATCTTGGTACACCTTTGGATGGATTGCTACCTCATGCCGACGTGTTATGTGTCATTAGGTACAAGGAGCATCAAGGTCACCAAGAGGAGGATACGCCATGGTCAAAGGGAGGAGAGGAGCAGCTGGACAAGAAGATGGACACGAAGATGGACATGGAGCTGGACAGGAAGTCGCCCGAAGAGCGCAAGGAAGAGAAGACGGACGGCCGGTCCAGAACCCGGTCAGACCGGCTCCCTGACCGGATCACCCGGTCCATGCCCGGTCTGACCGGCCTCTGACCGGGCCGCCTGGTCGGAAACCGGGATTCGCGCTCGTGACATCCGGCACCATCCAGGGGACTTGGAGCCTCGTCCGGTCACCGCCCGGTCCCAGGCCCGGTCTGAAACCGGCCTGCCCGGTCACGAGCCGGTCCGACCGGCCCCTGACCGGCGCGCCGGTCACAGTTCCGGCTCGACCGGCCTCTGACCAGCCTGCGTGACTGAAGTTATCTATTCGGCCCGAACTTACCTTTTCGGCCTGTGACGCCTTGTAAGACTATATAAGCACCCCAAGCACCCCTTTAGCTCTTTAGACTTGTTTTGAACTCAAACCTAAATTTGAGCTTAGTCTCCCTTGGGTATCATCCCTCTGTAATCAAGGCCATCCTTGTTGTTGATTTGGATATTGTTGAGTGAGATTCTAGTACAAGCTACTCTCTCTCCCTCACCAATCCCCTTTTCTCCAACACCAATCTCTCACCGGGAATTCTGCCGCGTGCCTCTTCCGGGTGATTCTATTGGCGTGGTCCATCGAGCCACGGGGGTAAGTATCGGGTGTATCGGGTTGGTGTGCGTGCGTGAGTCTCGGAGTTCCTCGTGTTCGTCGTGTTCTTCGTGTTCCTCGCGTTTTCCCATCTCCTCTTGGTTTCGAAGTCAATCCGCGAGATCGGGCCACACACGGGGTCTTAGACCTCATCATATGGTATCAGCAGCTCTTGGTTACCGCGGATTTGACCTCCCACCCACCCGATTTCGTCCCTAGAAAATTTTCCAAAAATCCCCAAAAATAGCCCTAAATTGCCTCTTGACCGATCTGTGATTTGGTTGCGTTTTGAGTGGTTTTGGTCCGTGGATCTGGTGTTGTTGTGCTTGATCTACTATTTCCCCAACTTTTAGCCTCCAATTCCATCGTTTCCCCTCGATTTGGTCGATTTGGCTTGGTTTTCGTGAAGAACAGGAGAGAGAAAGCTTCATCCCGCGAAATCCGGTTGAGCAGCCGGTCAACCGGGCCCACGACCGGCCGAGCCGGCCCAGCACCCGGTCAACCGGGCGGCGAACCGGGCAAGCCGGTCCAGAACCCGGTCCAACCGGGCCTCCGACCGGGCGACGCAGCGCCACTCCTTCGACCTCGTCTTCCGGCGATCTCCACCACCACCACCACCACCATCATCGCAGGTATAACTTGCAGGTCACCTTGTAACCCCTCTTCCTTTTGCGATCTATCCCATCGAGCATTGCTTGTTTAGTGTTGCGAGACATTGCACGTGGCCCCGCATTGTGAGGTGTGTGTGTCGCGTTGAGTAAGGCACCCAAGCAAACACTCGTGTGGCAAGATAGCAAAAGCGAGGCTAACACTAACATAGTGCGTCAAAAAGCCCCAAAAACACAAAAAGAGTGCGAGTAGCTCCATACATCCATACATCCATACGCCCATACATACAAAGTGTCCACGTGCCACCAAAGATACAAACGAGTGCAAGTGCCGCCATATACAAAAGAGAAAAAGCTTTTAAGCAAAGAGAGATAGGAGAAGAGAGGCCACGTGTGAATCTTGTTGTCTCTTCCTTTGCAACCAAAGCTTTGGCTCTCCTTGTGTTAGTGTGACACCGAGCACTTATACATACACTTTTCCGCTCCCTTTTGGTTGCACTAACCCCGTTTATCTCGTGTGTGTGTTCCACAACTTTTTCCGTGTTTATAGTGATCTTCACATTGACATTTGGATTTTTGGACCTCACCCACTTTTGACAACATACTCGATCTTGGATTTGTCTTTTGGCTTTCCACAACACTCGCCTAACACCATATTTGCTAGCTTTTGCGTGTGGTTTTGCGTGTGTTCCCGATACACTTGATCTTGCTTTCGGTTTGGTGGATTACCTCAATACTATCTTACCTTGGTAAGGGTACGAGGTAGTCTCCTTCCACTAACATACACAACATAGTTCTTGTCTTTGCATCATGGATAGGAACGGAGATACCAATAGGGATGAAGAGATCCTTCGCAACACCGAGAGGTTGGCTACTCAACACAACCTATGGACGCAACGACAAGAGTTCAAGGAGCAACTCTCTCTCTTCGAGACGCGCATCGATGAGCAATACGATGAAGTGGCTCACAACTTCTCCACCGTGAACCACGACTTGGCCCTTCTTCGTGAAGCTACGGACAACTTGAATGGCCAAATGGCGGCCAATGATGCCAACATGGAGCGGCGCATGGATAGCCTCGAGCGCGCCATCACCAACTTGGGTCGCCATCGTCGACACCGCTCTACTTCCTCTTCATCAAGCTCTTCCTCAAGGCATGAAGACCATTACTCTCATGGTGGCCTTTCGTCCCCAAGCTCTTCTTCAAGGCGTGAAGACCATCATCGACCTCATCGCTCACATGCTCGTCATGAAGACTCCCGCTCCAACTCTAGGCGTGGAGAAATACATCGCCATGCTCGTCCACATGAGCGTCCTCCACAAGCTCAAGACCTTCAACAAGATCGTCACCAAGTGGATCGCCATGCTCACCATGGGCGTGATGGCCATCCCCAAGACCAAGATCCTCAAGATCCACCTCGGCGAGATCTTCGTCGCCACCCTCGCCATGACCAACGTGGACGAGGAGAGCCTCACCATGATCAAGATGAGAGACCCAACATTGAGCATCGTCCTCAACCGCGACAAGATCTTCAACCACATCCTCACCGTGAACCAAGTGAAGCAAGTGTTCAACTCCACCACCAACCCAATGCTATGGTTGGCCATAGAAGACCTCCTATTCCACCTCTAGCCGCAAGAGTTGACGGCGCCCCTCCTCGTAGAAGAAACTTGGAGGATGAAGAGAACATGTATGGCAAGCTCAAGTTCAACATGCCCAAGTTCAAAGGTGAAGACGACGCTCAAGCATACCTCTCATGGGCACTCAAGGTGGACAAGATCTTCCGCATCCACAACTACTCCGGTGCCAAGAAAGTGGCTATGGCATCACTCGAGTTTGAAGACTACGCCAACACTTGGTGGGAACAAGTCCTCACTCTTCGCGAAGAAAAGGGTGAACCTCCTATTGACACTTGGGAAGATATGAAAAAGGAGATGCATGCTCGCTTTGTCCCAAAGCACTACATGAAAGACCTCTTCAACAAGCTCCAAAAGTTGAAGCAAGGCACCAAAACCGTTGAGGAGTTCTACAAGGAGATGGAGCTCACTATGATGCGAGCCAACATCCAAGAGTCCGAGGAACAAACAATTGCTCGTTTCTTCAATGGCCTTACTTATCCTATCAAGAGGATTGTCGAGTTCCAACCCTACTCCAACATGGTTGAGTTAGTCCACCAAGCATCGAAGGCCGAGCGCCAAGTGATTGAGGACATCAAGTACTCCAAGGCCAAGTCCTATTTCTCCTCCAAGCTCGCTACATCGACTCCTCCTACTACATCAACTCCTTATGCTACAAGTGCCAAGGCCGACGCATCCTCTACACCTTCCAAGAAGCCGACTATCCAAAGTCGAATGAAGCAAACGGTCTCCTCTACCGCCTCCTCTAAGGCATCCACGGGACCCTCTAGTGTCACTTGCTTCAAGTGTGGCACCCAAGGTCACAAATCGTTTGAGTGCAAGAACACCAAGGTCATGATCACTATGGAGAATGGTGACATCGAGACTCTTGATGAGGATGAATATGAAGCCCTTGTGCAAGCCGCCGTGGAAAGTGAAGAAGCTTATGAGCAAGATAGTGGAGAAGATCCTCTCTTATGTGAGCATGACCCAAGTCCCTCACTTGTGGTCACAAGGGTGCTAACCACACAACCTCATGATATGGAAGAACAACGGTGCAACATCTTCCAAACCCGTGCCGGAATTGGTGGCAAGTCTATCAAGGTCATCATCGATGGTGGAAGTTGCCACAACCTTGCGAGCACCGAGTTGTGTGAGAAGCTCCACCTCACTCTCCGCAAGCATCCTCACCCTTACCATATACAATGGTTGAGTGACAAGGGCAACGTCAAGATACAACATACCGTCACCGTCAACTTCAAGATCGGCCCTGATGAGGACACCATCGAGTGTGACGTGGTACCCATGACGGTGTGCCACATGTTGCTTGGCCGCCCTTGGCAATATGACAAGAAGGCTATACATGATGGACTCTCCAACACATACACCTTCAAGGTCAACGACAAGAAGTTCGAGTTGCGCCCGATGACTCCTAGCCAAATCATCGCGGATAATGCGAAGGCTTTAGCGAGGGCACAACTCCGCACCCACCATAGTGAGATGAGAGGAGAGGGAGCGACCCACCACAAAGATAGTGAGCGCCACAAGCCATATATGAGTGAGTCCAAGAGTGTCCTTCTAGCCACCAAGAGTGAGTGGAGAGAGCTACAAGAGAACCCATCCACCATATTGCACTACGTGCTCATATGCAAGGGACCCTCGTCGGCAACTAACGACTTAACCAACATTCCTCCGTCTTTGTTGTCTCTTTTGCAGGAATTTCAAGACGTCTTCCCCGACGAGCTCCCTCATGGACTACCACCACTCCGCGGCATAGAACACCGCATCGACCTAATACCCGGCGCTCCGCTCCCAAACCGTGCCGCCTACCGCACCAACCCCGAAGAGACAAAGGAGATCAACCGCCAAATTCAAGATCTCCTCGCCAAAGGGTACGTCCGAGAAAGCCTTAGCCCTTGTGCGGTTCCCGTGATCCTTGTGCCTAAACCGGATGAGACGCAACGGATGTGTATGGATTGTCGCCCCATCAATGCCATTACCGTCCGTTACCGCCATCCCATTCCGCGTTTAGATGATATGCTTGATGAACTTAGTGGTGCCACGATTTTCTCTAAAATCGATTTGCGTAGTGGTTACCATCAAATCCGCATGGCTATGGGTGACGAATGGAAAACGGCATTCAAGACCAAACTTGGTCTCTATGAATGGCTCGTTATGCCTTTCGGTCTTTCCAATGCTCCTTCTACTTTCATGCGCCTCATGAATCACATCTTGCGTCCTCTCATTGGCAAGAGCGTGGTTGTCTACTTCGATGATATTCTTATTTATAGCAAAAACCTCGAGGACCATGTGCAACATGTGAGAGAAGTCTTGTGCATCTTGCGCCATGAAAAGCTTTATGCTAACCTCCCCAAATGCACATTTGCTCAAAACAAATTGGTTTTTCTTGGTTTTGTGGTTTCCGCTAATGGGATTGAAGTTGATTCTTCCAAGGTGGAGGCCATCCATAATTGGCCTACCCCTACAAATGTTGGCCAAGTCCGAAGCTTCCATGGACTTGCCGGGTTTTACCGCCGCTTTGTCAAAGACTTTAGCACCATTGCTTGCCCTTTGAATGAGCTTACCAAAAAGAATGTTCCATTTGTTTGGGGCAAGGCCCAACAAAATGCTTTTGATGAGTTGAAGAAACGCCTTACCGAAGCTCCACTTCTTGTTCTTCCAAATTTTGCCAAAACTTTTGAGATTGAGTGTGATGCAAGTGGGCTTGGTATCGGTGGTGTTCTTATGCAAGAGGGCAAACCCGTGGCATACTATAGCGAGAAGTTAGATGGCGCACGCCTCAACTATCCTATATATGACAAGGAGCTCTACGCTTTGGTTCGTGTTCTTGAAGTTTGGCAACACTATCTTTGGCCAAAAGAGTTTATCATTCATTCCGACCATGAGTCCTTGAAATATTTGAAAAGCCAACACAACTTGAACAAACGACATGCAAAATGGGTCGAGTTCATTGAGTCCTTCCCATATGTGATCAAATACAAGAAGGGCAAGGACAATGTTGTGGCGGATGCTCTTTCCCGCAAAACACCCTTTTGCTAACTCGTTTGGATTTTCATGTTTTGGGACTTGAAGAGATCAAAGAACTCTATCCTTCCGATTCTTTCTTTGCTCCCATTTTTGAGAAGTGCTCCGTTGAGCGAGGAATGGATGATTTCTATTTGCATGATGGCTATTTGTTCAAAGCTAACAAGATTTGCATTCCCGAGTCTTCGCTTCGAAAATTGCTTTTGCAAGAGTCACATGGAGGAGGTCTTATGGGTCACTTTGGTCGAGAGAAGACATATGCCATGCTCTCAACCCACTACTATTGGCCAAGAATGTACCGCGACGTCGAACGCCTTTGCCGCCGGTGCACCACATGCTTACAAGCTAAGTCTACCTCCAATCCCTATGGTCTTTATACCCCTTTGCCTATTCCATATGCGCCATGGACCGATATTAGCATGGATTTCGTTTTAGGCTTGCCTCGCACTAAGCATGGTCATGACTCTATATTTGTGGTAGTGGATAGATTCTCTAAGATGGCTCATTTCATACCTTGCCATAAGAGCGACGATGCTTCACACATTGCTTCATTGTTTTTCAGGGAAATCGTTCGCCTACATGGAGTACCACAAAGCATTGTGTCGGATCGAGACGTCAAGTTCATGAGTTATCTTTGGAAGACGCTCATGGCAAAGTTTGGAGTGAAGTTCTTATTCTCATCATCATCGCACCCGCAAACGGACGGCCAAACGGAAGTGGTCAATCGAAGCCTCTCCACCCTCCTACGCATCCTCGTGAAGAAAAACTTGAAGTCATGGGAGGAATGCATACCACACGCGGAGTTCGCCTACAACCGCGCCAAGCACTCGACTACATCAAGGAGTCCCTTCATGGTCGTCTACGGGTTTGAGCCGCTCACGGCACTCGATATACTACCACTTCCCCTTCATGAGCGGACGAACATGGACTTCGCCAAGCGCGCCGCCGACGTGAAGAAACTACATGAAGAGACAAGGGCAACCATACAAGAACATGTGCTTCGTCAAGCTACCCGCCTCAACGCCAAGAAGAAGGAAAGGATATTTCAAGAAGGAGACCTCGTTTGGATCCACCTCCGGAAAGACCGGTTCCCTCGTGAGCGCAACTCCAAGCTCAAGCCAAGAGGAGATGGCCCCTTCAAGGTTCTCAAACGCATCAACAACAACGCTTACGTCATCGACATTCCCACCTCCAAGTACTTGGTGAGCAACACCTTCAACGTTGCGGACTTGTCGCCATATCATGAAGATGAAGAGGGACAAGAGTCGAGGACGACTCTTTCCCAAGGGGGAGATGATGCGGGGTGGCCTTCGGTCACCTCCACACCAAGACCAACAAGTCCCCCAAGTGGACCGAATGACACGAGCCCGAGTCAAAGCGCTACATGATGAGGTGAACTCGCTCCTCACCACCCTTGATCTTGGTACACCTTTGGATGGATTGCTACCTCATGCCGACGTGTTATGTGTCATTAGGTACAAGGAGCATCAAGGTCACCAAGAGGAGGATACACCATGGTCAAAGGGAGGAGAGGAGCAGCTGGACAAGAAGATGGACACGAAGATGGACATGGAGCTGGACAGGAAGTCGCCCGAAGAGCGCAAGGAAGAGAAGACGGACGGCCGGTCCGTAACCCGGTCGACCGGCTCCACGACCGGATCACCCGGTCCACAGCCCGGTCTGACCGGCCTCCTGACCGGGCCGCCCGGTCAGAAACCGGGATTAGCGCTCGTGACATCCGGGCACCATCCAGGGGACTTGGAGCCTCGTCCGGTCACCGCCCGGTCCCGAGCCCGGTGCGAAACCGGCCTGCCCGGTCACAGCCCGGCTCGACCGGCCTCGACCGGGCGCCCGGTCACAGTTGGCCCGACCGGCCTCCTGACCAGCCTGCGCGACTTAAGTTATATTTTCGGCCCGAACTTACCTTTTCGGCCTGTGACGCCTTGTAAGACTATATAAGCACCCCAAGCACCCCTTTAGCTCTTTAGACTTGTTTTGAACTCAAACCTAAATTTGAGCTTAGTCTCCCTTGGGTATCATCCCTCTGTAATCAAGGCCATCCTTGTTGTTGATTTGGATATTGTTGAGTGAGATTCTAGTACAAGCTACTCTCTCTCCCTCACCAATCCCCTTTTCTCCAACACCAATCTCTCACCGGGAATTCTGCCGCGTGCCTCTTCCGGGTGATTCTATTGGCGTGGTCCATCGAGCCACGGGGGTAAGTATCGGGTGTATCGGGTTGGTGTGCGTGCGTGAGTCTCGGAGTTCCTCGTGTTCGTCGTGTTCTTCGTGTTCCTCGCGTTTTCCCATCTCCCCTCTTGGTTTCGAAGTCAATCCGCGAGATCGGGCCACACACGGGGTCTTAGACCTCATCAACTTGCTTCAAGTGTGGAGCTCAAGGACATAAATCCTTTGAATGCAAGAACACAAGAGTTATGATAACTCGAGATGATGGAGATGTGGAGTACTTGAGTGAAGGAGAATATGAAGCCTTGGTACAAGCCGCAACCAATCATGAAGATGA
This sequence comes from Lolium perenne, assembly GCF_019359855.2. NCBI lineage: Eukaryota > Viridiplantae > Streptophyta > Magnoliopsida > Poales > Poaceae > Lolium > Lolium perenne. The sequence continues at coordinate 135,879,538 of NC_067245.2, forward strand.
TGACTTGGAAGACCAAGAGCAAGTCCTATGTGTGCATGATGCAAGCCCGTCCCTTGTGGTGACCAAAGTGTTGACAACCCATGCACTTCCCAATGAAGATCAAAGGTGCAACATCTTCCAAACAAGAGCCAGAATCAATGGCAAGTCAATAAAGGTTATCATCGATGGAGGGAGTTGCCACAATCTTGCAAGCACCGAACTATGCTCCAAGCTCAACCTCACACTCCGGAAGCACCCCCACCCTTACCATGTGCAATGGCTAAGTGACAATGGAAATGTCAAGATACAACACACCGTCTCCGTATCCTTCAAGATTGGCGCCTATGAAGACACCGTTGAGTGTGATGTCGTACCCATGACGGTGTGCCACGTGCTACTTGGTTGCCCTTGGCAATATGACAAAAGAGCAAGCCATGATGGCTACACAAATGCCTATAGCTTCAAGGTCGGCGACAAGACGTTCATCCTACGCCCAATGACTCCTAGCCAAGTAATTGCGGACAATGCAAAGGCTTTAGCGAGGGCTAAGGAAGCTATAATCACTAGTGAGATGAGTGGTGAGAGAGTGACCCACCACAAAGAAAGTGAGCGCCACAAGCCATATATGAGTGAGATGAAGAGTGTCCTCATAGCTACCAAAAGTGAGATGAGAGAATTGCACCACAACCCATCCACCATATTGCACTACGTGCTCATTTGCAAGGGGCCATCCTCGGAGACTAACAACTTAACAACACTTCCTTCGTCTTTGTTGTCTCTTTTGAAGGAATTCCAAGATGTCTTCCCCGACGAGCTTCCTCATGGACTACCACCGCTTCGAGGGATTGAGCACCGCATCGACCTCATACCCGGCGCCCCACTACCAAACCGCGCCGCCTACCGCACCAACCCCGAAGACACAAAGGAGATCCAACGTCAAATACAAGACCTCCTCGAAAAAGGGTATGTTCGTGAAATCTTAAGCCCTTGTGCGGTTCCCGTGATTCTTGTGCCTAAACCGGATGAGACGCAACGAATGTGTATGGATTGTCGCCCCATCAATGCCATTACCGTTCGATACCGCCATCCGATTCCGCATTTAGATGACATGCTTGATGAATTGAGCAGTGCCACGATTTTCTCTAAGATTGATTTGAGTAGTGGCTACCATCAAATCCGCATGGCAATAGGTGATGAATGGAAGACGGCATTCAAGACCAAACTTGGTCTCTATGAATGGCTTGTCATGCCATTTGGTCTTTCAAATGCTCCATCTACTTTCATGCGACTCATGAATCACATCTTGCGTCCTCTCATTGGCAAGAGTGTGGTTGTCTATTTCGATGATATTCTCATTTATAGCAAAAACCTCGAGGACCATGTGCAACATGTGAGAGAAGTCTTGTGCATCTTGCGTCATGAAAAGCTTTATGCTAACCTCCCCAAGTGCACCTTTGCTCAAAACAAATTGGTTTTCCTTGGCTTTGTGGTTTCCGCTAATGGGATTGAAGTTGATTCTTCCAAGGTGGAGGCCATCCACAATTGGCCTACCCCTACAAATGTTGGTCAAGTCCGAAGTTTCCATGGACTTGCCGGGTTTTACCGCCGCTTTGTGAAAGATTTTAGCACCATTGCTTGCCCTTTGAATGAGCTTACCAAGAAGAATGTTCCATTTGTTTGGGGCAAGGCCCAACAAAATGCTTTTGATGAGTTGAAGAAACGCCTTACCGAAGCTCCACTTCTTGTTCTTCCGAACTTTTCCAAAACTTTTGAGCTTGAATGTGATGCGAGTGGACTCGGTATTGGTGGAGTGCTTATGCAAGATGGAAAACCCGTGGCATACTATAGCGAGAAGTTAGATGGCGCACGCCTCAACTATCCTATATATGACAAGGAACTTTATGCTTTGGTTCGTGTTCTTGAAGTTTGGCAACACTATCTTTGGCCAAAAGAGTTTATTATCCACTCCGACCATGAGTCCTTAAAATATTTGAAGAGTCAACACAATTTGAACAAAAGACATGCAAAGTGGGTTGAGTTCATTGAGTCCTTTCCATATGTAATCAAATACAAGAAGGGCAAGGACAATGTTGTGGCGGATGCTCTTTCCCGCAAACTCACCCTCTTACTCACTCGTTTGGATATTAGTGTTTTGGGTCTTGATGAAATCAAAGATTTATATGCTTCCGATGCTTTCTTTGGCCCAATCTTTGCAAAGTGTTCTAGTGAGAATGGCATCGATGATTTCTATTTGCACCAAGGATTCTTGTTCAAGGGCAACAAACTTTGCATTCCCATGTCTTCGCTTCGCCTTTTGCTCTTACAAGAATCGCATGGTGGTGGTCTTATGGGACACTTTGGTCGAGCCAAGACATATGCCATGCTCTCCACTCACTATTATTGGCCAAGAATGAAGCGCGATGTGGAGCGCCTTTGCCGACGGTGTACAACATGCTTACAAGCTAAGTCAACTTCCAACCCCTATGGTCTTTATACACCATTGCCTATTCCTCATGCTCCTTGGTCCGACATTAGTATGGATTTTGTGTTAGGATTGCCTAGAACCAAATATGGTCATGATTCCATTTTCGTAGTGGTTGATCGATTCTCTAAAATGGCACATTTCATACCATGCTCCCGAACGGATGATGCTTCACACATTGCTTCCTTGATTTTTAGGGAAATTGTGAGACTCCACGGTGTACCAAGAAGCATTGTGTCGGATCGAGATGTCAAGTTCATGAGTTACCTTTGGAAGACACTAATGGCCAAGTTCAACGTCAAGCTTTTGTTCTCCTCATCCTCACACCCACAAACCGATGGGCAAACCGAAGTGGTGAATCGAAGCCTCTCAACACTACTACGAGTCCTTGTCAAGAAGAATTTGAAGTCATGGGAAGATTGCATCCCGCATGCGGAGTTTGCCTACAACCGCGCCAAGCACACTACTACAATGAGAAGCCCGTTCATGGTTGTCTATGGCTTTGAGCCCCCTATGGCGATTGACCTCCTTCCTCTACCGCTACATGAGCAAGTAAACATGGACATCGACAAGCGAGCACAATACATGAAGAAGCTACATGAAGATACAAGGGCAACAATCGAGCAACAAGTTCTTCGTCAAGCAACACGCCTCAACATGAACAAAAAGGCACGGATCTTCAATGAAGGGGACCTAGTGTGGATACATCTTCGCAAGGACCGTTTCCCTCAAGAAAGAAACTCCAAGCTCAAGCCCCGAGGCGATGGTCCCTTCAAGGTCCTCAAGCGAATCAACGACAACGCCTACGTCATCGACATACCAACATCCAAGTACTTGGTGAGCAACACATTCAATGTGTCCGACCTCTCGCCATACCATGATGAAGAGACGTTAGAGTCGAGGACGACTCTTTCCCAAGGGGGGGAGATGATGTAGCCCCGCTCACCGACGACGCTACACCAAGACCAACAAGTCCCCCAAGTGGACCAATGACACGGGCTCGAGTCAAAGCGCTACATGATAAGGTGAACTCAATCCTCACTACCCTTGATCTCGATACCCCATTGGATGGCTTGCTACTTCATGCAAGTGCTCTATGTGTCATCAGGTACCAAGCTCACCAAGGAACTGAAGAAGAAGAAGGATCGCCATCAAATGGAGAAGGTTGCCCAGGGCCGGCACTGCCGCCACCATCAGGCCGGCACTGCCGCCCAAAGCACCCCGGCACTGCCGGCCGGATCAGCCCGGCACTGCCGACCGAAGCACCCCGGCACTACCGCCCCGGGAACACCGGCACTGCCGCCCCTGAAGCACCGACACTGCCGGCCTCCTCGACGTCCACTACATCTGGACCATCCATTTAAATCCTGTGGCTGTGTACTTTTCATAAATGACTAAGTTACCCCTCCTCAGATCTGGGCTCTATATATAGGGCACCCCCAGCCACGAATTAGGGTTAGAGATGAACTAAGGAGAAACTTGAGCTTTGCTCTTACCCATGTGGGAAACCCTTCTAGATCTACCAATCTATGAAGCTATCTACTCTTCTAGGTGATGGATCTCTTCCATTCTAGGAATTCTGGTGTTTGTGGATCTTTTGCTTTTGCAATTCTATCTATTTGCACTCTTTTCCTCTTTGGAACTCTATCCATTGCTATTGCCAATCTTTTGTGAGGGATTCTACTCCTTGTGGGTCTTTTTCTTGCAATTCCATTGGGTTGGTGTATCGGGCCAACGAAGAACAACCTGTTGTGTGTGTGTGTTGCGATTGTATCTTCGATCCACCCCGAAACCTACCCGTGTTCTTCGTGTTCATCCACCACCCCCACGAATCCCATCCAAATCCGTGAAGATCGGGCACATCCAAGGACTTAGTCCTCATCAGATAGCCTCGAGCGCGCCATCACCAACTTGGGTCGTCATCGCCGACACCGCTCTACTTCATCATCATCAAGCTCGCCACAAGATTACTACTCTCATGGTGGCCTTTCGTCCTCAAGCTCTTCCTCAAGGCATGAAGACCATCATCGACCTCATCGCCCACAAGCTCGTCATGAAGATTCTCGCTCCAACTCTAGGCGCGGAGAAATCCATCGCCATGCTCGTCCTCATGAGCGTCCTCCACAAGACCAAGTCCTACAACAAGATCATCACCAAGCGGATCGCCATGACCATCCTCAAGACCAAGGTCCTCAAGTCCCACCTCGGCGAGATCTCCGTCGCCACCCTCGCCATGACCAACGTGGCCGAGGAGAGCCACACCATGATCAAGATGAGAGACCCAACATTGAGCATCATCAACACCCGCGACAAGATCTTCAACCACATCCTCACCGTGAACCAAGTGAAGCAAGTGTTCATCTTCAACGCCAACCCAATGCTATGGTTGGCCGTAGAAGACCTCCTATCCCTCCTCAAGCCGCAAGAGATGAAGGCGCCCCTCCTTGTCGAAGAAACTTCGAGGATGAAGAAAACATGTTTGGAAGACTCAAGTTCACCATGCCAAAGTTCAAGGGTGAAGAAGATGCCGAGGCCTACCTCTCATGGGCACTCAAGGTTGATAAGATATTCCGCATCCACAACTACTCCGGTGCCAAGAAAGTGGCTATGGCATCGCTTGAGTTTGAAGATTACGCCAACACTTGGTGGGAGCAAGTCCTCACTCTTAGGGAAGAGAAGGGTGAACCACCAATTGACACTTGGGAAGAGATGAAGAAAGAGATGCATGCTCGCTTTGTCCCAACTCACTACATGACCGACCTCTTCAACAAGCTCCAAAAGTTGAAGCAAGGCACCAAGACCGTTGAGGAGTTCTTCAAGGAGATGGAGCTCACTATGATGCGAGCCAACATCCAAGAGTCCGAAGACCAAACCATTGCTCGTTTCTTCAATGGCCTCAATTACCCAATCAAGAGGATTGTGGAGTTCCAACCATACTCCAACATGGTTGAGTTGGTCCACCAAACATCGAAGGCCGAGCGCCAAGTGATTGAGGACATCAAGTTGATGTAGCCCCGGTCACCGACGTCGCTACACCAAGACCAACAAGCCCCCCAAGTGGACCGATGACATGGGCCCGAGTTAAAGCGCTACACGATAAGGTGAACTCTATCCTCGCTACTCTTGACCTTGATACACCGTTGGACGGAATGCTACCTCATGCCGACACTCTATGTGTTATTAGGTACAAGGATCACCAAGGATACGAGGGAGAGGAGGCACCATTCATCAAGGGAGAAGAAGCTAAAGCCTATGGACTAGAAGAAGAAGAAAGAAAGAAGGAAGAAGAAAGAAGAAAGAAGAATGGACAAGAAAAAGAAGAAGAGAAGGAGGGTGGAGCCTCCAGGCCATGGGAGGCCGGTACCTCCAGGCCTGAGGTGGCCGGAGCCTCCACCCTGGCCGGCCGGTGGCCAAAGCCAAGCCTGGCCGCGCGCCACATGGGGAGACCGGTAGTACCGGCCCCTCCTGGCCGGTACTACCGGCGGGGGTTGGGCGCCACCTCCTGGCCGACCTGCGGGAAAGAAGAGGAGGCCGGTACCTCCGGCCAAGGTACCGGCCGGGGTACCGCTCAGAGGTCCAAGTACCCTGGATAGTTTGCTTCGAAATGGACGTTTTTCCGGTACCTCGACCGGTACCTCCGCCCGTGGTACCGCCCGTGCGCGAATGTCTTCAAATCTGAACCGTCCATTCGCTATCTAGCAGTTGTAACTTATTTAGCCTTTGCCCAAATTACCCTTGACTCAGATCTGAGCTATTTGTATCCCCGTACTCCTCATTTGCTAGGGTTAGACATAGACTTGGATAATTCTTAGAGCTTAGCTCATCTTGGGGATTATCTCCTGTGTTTCATCAAGGCTACTCTTGTTGAGATTAATAGTTGTGTGTGAGATTCTAGTTTAACCACTCTCTCTCCCGCACAAGTGTTCGTCTACAACACCGATCTCTCACACCGGGATTCAACCTCTTGGTCTCTCCTAGTGTGATTCTACCGGCGTGGTTTGTCGAGCCATGGGAGTGTAAATCGATTGTATCGGGTTTGTGTGCGTGTGTGTTCATCGTGTTCGTCTCGTTCTTCGTTCCTCCACTTTTCCCCTTTTGATTTCGGGTCGATTTCGCAAGATTGGGCCACAAATTGGGTCTTAGACCTCATCATATGGTATCAGCAGCTCAAGGTTACCGCGAATTTGACCCCCCACCCACCCAATTTCGTCCCTAAAAAATTTCCCAAAAAATCCCCAAAAAATAGCCCTAATTTGCCTTTTGACCGATCTGCGATTTTGTTGAGTTTTGAGTGGTTTTGGTCCATTGATTCGGTGTTTTTAGTGTTGATCTATCACTTCCCCCACTTTCTATCCACAAATCCCATCGTTTTTCTTCAATTTGGGTCATTCTAGTTGGTTTTCCTAAGAACAGGAGAGAGAAAAGTGGGAAGAACAAGCAAGCTCGCGTGGGGGAAGAACACCTGGCCGGTACCTCCAGCCAAACCTGGCCGGTACCTCCGGCCAAGGCTCCAGCCTCCACTACCGGCCGCCACTACCGGCCGCCACTACCGCCCACCACTACCGCCCACCACCCAGCCGCCACCACCGCTCGTCCCCCCAAATCACCGGTAAACACCGCCGCGGCACCGCCACCACCACCGCCACCACCACCACCACCGCAAGACCACCGGCATACCACTACCACCACCGCCAAGCTAGTTTGACCCAACTTTTTCTCGCCTACCTTGTGTTTGCTTGTTCGGTTTGAGTGCCTTTTGTGTAACACTAACCCGCAGCTCCGAAGCAAGCGACGACACTCTCGGCACCCCGAGCTTGCAAACGTACTCTTGATCCAACCACCATATTGCAAGTTGAGTGTTCATCACCGCCTACGCCCCATCTAGGTATAACTTGCAAATCCTTTTCCCTTTTGCGATCTAACCTCCCGAGCATTGCTTGACTAGTGTTGCGAGACATTGCACGTGGCCCCATTGTGAGGTGTGTGTGTAGTGTGGAGTCAAGCTTTTAAGCAAAACTCGTGTGGCAAAGTAGCAAAGGCGAAGCTAAGCTAACATAGTGTGAGACAAAAGCCGCCAAAACACAAAAGAGCAAAAGAGTGCAAGTGCCACAAAATACAAAAGAGTGTCAAGTGCCACCAAATACAAAGGAGGAAAGCTTTTAAGCAAAAGAGAGAAAAGAGAAGAGAGGCCGCGTGTAAATCTTGTTGTCTCTCCGTTGCAACCAAAGCTTTGTCTCTCCTTGTGTTAGTGTGACACCGAGCACCCTTGTTAAGGGTTTCTTACATCTTTCCGCTCATTCCTTGGTCGCACTAACCCCTTTCATCTCGTGTGTGTGTTCCACATCTTTTTCCGTGTTTTAGTGATCATCGCTTTGACATTCGATATTTGGATTTTACCCACTCTTAACAACAAACTTGATTTCGGATTTCGTCTCTTGGCTTTCCACCATACTCACCTACCACCATATTTGCTAGCTTTTGCGTGTGTCTTTGCGTGTGTGCCCGATACAATTGGTTTCGCTCTCGGTTTGATTGATCACCTCGATACTATCACACAACGGTAAGATTGTGAGGTAGTCTCCTTCCACTAACATACACAACATAGTTCTTGTCTTGCCATCATGGATAGGAACGGAGATGAATCACGGGATGGTGAAGTACTCCGCAACACCGAGAGGTTGGCTACTCAACACAACCTATGGACACAACGCCAAGAGTTCAAGGAGCAACTAGCCCTCTTCGAGACGCGCATCGATGAGCAATACGATGAAGTGGCTCACAACTTCTCCGCCGTGAACCAAGACTTGGCTCTCCTTCGTGAAGCTACGGACAACTTGAATGGCCAAATGGCGGCCAATGATGCTAACATGGAGCGGCGCATGGATAGCCTCGAGCGCGCCATCACCAACTTGGGTCGTCATCGCCGACACCGCTCTACTTCATCATCATCAAGCTCGCCGCAAGATTACTACTCTCATGGTGGCCTTTCGTCCTCAAGCTCTTCTTCAAGGCATGAAGACCATCATCGACCTCATCGCCCACATGCTCGTCATGAAGACTCTCGCTCCAACTCTAGGCGCGGAGAAATACATCGCCATGCTCGTCCACATGAGCGTCCTCCACAAGACCAAGTCCTACAACAAGATCGTCACCAAGCGGATCGCCATGCCCACCATGGGCGTGACGACCAACCCCAAGACCAAGGTCCTCAAGTTCAACCTCGGCAAGATCTCCGACGCCATCCTCGCCATGACCAACGTGGAAGAGGAGACCCACAACATGATCAAGATGAAAGAGCCAACTATGAGCCTCGTCAACAACCTCGACAAGATCTTCAACAACACCATCGCCGTGAACCAAGTGAAGCTAGCGTCCATTTTCAACGCCAACCCAATGCTATGGTTGGCCGGGGAAGACCTCCTTTCCCACCTCAAGCCGCAAGAGATGAAGGCATCCGTCCGCGCCGAAGAAACTTGGAGGATGAAGAGAACATGTATGGCAAGCTCAAGTTCAACATGCCCAAGTTCAAAGGTGAAGACGACGCCAAAGCTTACCTCTCATGGGCACTCAAGGTGGACAAGATCTTCCGCATCCACAACTACTCCGGTGCCAAGAAAGTGGCTATGGCATCACTCGAGTTTGAAGACTACGCCAACACTTGGTGGGAGCAAGTCCTCACTCTCCGAGAAGAGAAGGGTGAACCTCCCATTGACACTTGGGAAGATATGAAGAAGGCGATGCATGCTCGCTTTGTTCCCGCACACTACATGACCGACCTCTTCAACAAGCTCCAAAAGTTGAAGCAAGGCACCAAGACCGTTGAGGAATTCTACAAGGAGATGGAGCTCACTATGATGCGAGCAAACATCCAAGAGTCCGAAGAGCAAACCATTGCTCGTTTCTTCAATGGCCTCTCTTACCCCATCAAGAGGATCGTCGAGTTCCAACCCTACTCCAACATGGTTGAGTTAGTGCACCAAGCATCGAAGGCCGAGCGCCAAGTGATTGAGGATATCAAGTACTCCAAGGCCAAGACCTACTTCACCTCCAAGTTCGCAACATCGACTCCTCCTACTACATCAACTCCTCAAGCTACAAGTGCCAAGGCCGACGCATCCTCTACACCATCCAAGAGACCGACTATCCAAAGTCGCATGAAGCAAACGGTCTCCTCCACCGCCTCCTCTAAGGCATCCACGGGACCCTCTAGTGTCACTTGCTTCAAGTGTGGCACCCAAGGTCACAAATCGTTTGAGTGCAAGAACACCAAGGTCATGATCACTATGGAGAATGGTGACATCGAGACTCTTGATGAAGATGAATATGAAGCCCTTGTGCAAGCCGCCGTGGAAAGCGAAGAAACTTATGAGCAAGAATGTGAAGAAGATCCTCTCTTATGTGAGCATGACCCAAGTCCCTCACTTGTGGTCACAAGGGTGCTCACCACACAACCTCATGCTATGGAAGAGCAAAGATGTAACATCTTCCAAACGCGTGCCGGAATTGGTGGCAAGTCGATCAAGGTCATCATAGATGGTGGAAGTTGCCATAACCTTGCAAGCACCGAGTTGTGTGAGAAGCTCCACCTTACTCTCCGCAAGCATCCTCACCCCTACCATATCCAATGGTTGAGTGACAAGGGCAACGTCAAGATACAACATACCGTCACCGTCAACTTCAAGATCGGCCCTTATGAGGACACCATCGAGTGTGACGTGGTACCCATGACGGTGTGCCACATGTTGCTTGGCCGCCCTTGGCAATATGACAAGAAGGCTATACATGACGGACTCTCCAACACATACACCTTCAAGGTCAACGACAAGAAGTTCGAGTTGCGCCCGATGACTCCTAGCCAAATCATCGCGGATAATGCGAAGGCTTTAGCGAGGGCACAACTCCGCACCCATAGTGAGATGAGAGGAGAGGGAGCGACCCACCACAAAGATAGTGAGCGCCACAAGCCATATATGAGTGAGTCCAAGAGTGTCCTTCTAGCCACCAAGAGTGAGTGGAGAGAGCTCCAAGAGAACCCATCCACCATATTGCACTATGTGCTCATATGCAAGGGACCATCGTCGGCGGCTAACGACTTAACCAACATTCCTCCGTCTTTGTTGTCTATTTTGCAGGAATTTGAAGATGTCTTCCCCGACGAGCTCCCTCATGGACTACCACCACTCCGCGGCATAGAACACCGCATCGACCTCATACCCGGCGCTCCGCTCCCAAATCGTGCCGCATACCGCACCAACCCCGAAGAGACCAAGGAGATCAACCGCCAAATTCAAGATCTCCTCGCCAAAGGGTACGTCCGAGAAAGCCTTAGCCCTTGTGCGGTTCCCGTGATCCTTGTGCCTAAACCGGATGAGACGCAACGGATGTGTATGGATTGTCGCCCCATCAATGCCATTACCGTCCGTTACCGCCATCCCATTCCGCGTTTAGATGACATGCTTGATGAACTTAGTGGTGCCACGATTTTCTCTAAAGTCGATTTGCGTAGTGGTTACCATCAAATCCGCATGGCCATTGGTGATGAATGGAAAACGGCATTCAAGACCAAACTTGGTCTCTATGAATGGCTCGTTATGCCTTTCGGTCTTTCCAATGCACCATCTACTTTCATGCGCCTCATGAATCACATCTTGCGTCCTCTCATTGGCAAGAGCGTGGTTGTCTACTTCGATGATATTCTTATTTATAGCAAAAACCTCGAGGACCATGTGCAACATGTGAGAGAGGTCTTGTGCATCTTGCACAATGAAAAGCTTTATGCTAACCTCCCCAAATGCACCTTTGCTCAAAACAAATTGGTTTTTCTTGGTTTCGTGGTTTCCGCTAATGGGATTGAAGTTGATTCTTCCAAGGTGGAGGCCATCCACAATTGGCCTACCCCTACAAATGTTGGTCAAGTCCGAAGCTTCCATGGACTTGCCGGGTTTTACCGCCGCTTTGTGAAAGATTTTAGCACCATTGCTTGCCCTTTGAATGAGCTTACCAAAAAGAATGTTCCGTTTGTTTGGGGCAAGGCCCAACAAAATGCTTTTGATGAGTTGAAGAAACGTCTTACCGAAGCTCCACTTCTTGTTCTTCCAAATTTTGCCAAAACTTTTGAGATTGAGTGTGATGCAAGTGGGCTTGGTATTGGCGGTGTTCTTATGCAAGAGGGCAAACCCGTGGCATACTATAGTGAGAAGTTGGATGGCGCACGCCTCAACTATCCTATATATGACAAGGAGCTCTACGCTTTGGTTCGTGTTCTTGAAGTTTGGCAACACTATCTTTGGCCAAAAGAGTTTATCATTCATTCCGACCATGAGTCCTTGAAATATTTGAAAAGCCAACACAATTTGAACAAACGACATGCAAAATGGGTCGAGTTCATTGAGTCCTTCCCATATGTGATCAAATACAAGAAGGGCAAGGACAATGTTGTGGCGGATGCTCTTTCCCGCAAAAACACCCTTTTGCTAACTCGTTTGGATTTTCATGTTTTGGGACTTGAAGAGATCAAAGAACTCTATCCTTCCGATTCTTTCTTTGCTCCCATTTTTGAGAAGTGCTCCGTTGAGCGAGGAGTGGATGATTTCTATTTGCATGATGGCTATTTGTTCAAAGCTAACAAGATTTGCATTCCCGAGTCTTCGCTTCGAAAATTGCTTTTGCAAGAGTCTCATGGAGGAGGTCTTATGGGCCACTTTGGCCGTGACAAGACATATGCCATGCTCTCAACCCACTACTATTGGCCAAAGATGAAGCGAGATGTGGAGCGCCTTTGCCGTCGGTGCACAACATGCTTACAAGCTAAGTCTACCTCCAACCCTTATGGTCTTTACATGCCATTGCCTATTCCGTATGCACCATGGACCGATATTAGCATGGATTTCGTTCTAGGCTTGCCTCGCACTAAGCATGGTCATGATTCCATATTTGTTGTAGTGGATAGATTCTCTAAGATGGCTCATTTCATACCTTGCCATAAGAGCGACGATGCTTCACACATTGCTTCATTGTTTTTCAGGGAAATCGTTCGCCTACATGGAGTACCACAAAGCATTGTGTCGGATCGAGACGTCAAGTTCATGAGTTATCTTTGGAAGTCGCTCATGGAGAAGTTTGGAGTCAAGCTCTTGTTCTCATCATCATCGCACCCGCAAACGGACGGCCAAACGGAAGTGGTCAATCGAAGCCTCTCCACCCTCCTACGCATCCTCGTGAAGAAGAACTTGAAGTCATGGGAGGAGTGCCTTCCCCACGCGGAGTTCGCCTACAACCGCGCCAAGCACAAGACTACGTCAAGGAGCCCCTTCATGGTCGTCTATGGCTTCGAACCTTACACGGCACTCGACATACTTCCGCTTCCCCTCCACGAGCGCATCAACATGGACTTCGACAAGCGCACCGCCGCCGTCAAGAAACTACATGAAGAGACAAGGGCAACCATACAAGAACATGTCCTTCGTCAAGCCAACCGCATCAACGCCAAGAAGAAGGCAAGGATATTCGAAGAAGGAGACCTCGTTTGGATCCACCTCCGGAAGGAACGGTTCCCTCATGAGCGCAACTCCAAGCTCAAGCCAAGAGGAGATGGCCCCTTCAAAGTCCTCAAACGCATCAACGACAACGCTTACGTCATCGACATACCGACATCCAAGTACTTGGTGAGCAACACGTTCAACGTCTCGGACTTGTCACCCTATCATGGAGATGAGGAGGTGCAAGAGTCGAGGACGACTCTTTCCCAAGGGGGGGGAGATGATGTAGCCCCGGTCACCGACGTCGCTACACCAAGACCAACAAGCCCCCCAAGTGGACCGATGACACGGGCCCGAGTTAAAGCGCTACACGATAAGGTGAACTCTATCCTCGCTACTCTTAACCTTGATACACCGTTGGACGGAATGCTACCTCATGCCGACACTCGATGTGTTATTAGGTACAAGGATCACCAAGGATACGAGGGAGAGGAGGCACCATTCATCAAGGGAGAAGAAGCTAAAGCCTATGGACTAGAAGAAGAAGAAAGAAAGAAGGAAGAAGAAAGAAGAAAGAAGAATGGACAAGAAAAAGAAGAAGAGAAGGAGGGTGGAGCCTCCAGGCCATGGGAGGCCGGTACCTCCAGGCCTGAGGTGGCCGGCGCCTCCACCCTGGCCGGCCGGTGGCCAAAGCCAAGCCTGGCCGCGCGCCACATGGGGAGACCGGTAGTACCGGCCCCTCCTGGCCGGTACTACCGGCGGGGGTTGGGCGCCACCTCCTGGCCGACCTGCGGGAAAGAAGAGGAGGCCGGTACCTCCGGCCAAGGTACCGGCCGGGGTACCGCTCAGAGGTCCAAGTACCCTGGATAGTTTGCTTCGAAATGGACGTTTTTCCGGTACCTCGACCGGTACCTCCGCCCGTGGTACCGCCCGTGCGCGAATGTCTTCAAATCTGAACCGTCCATTCGCTATCTAGCAGTTGTAACTTATTTAGCCTTTGCCCAAATTACCCTTGACTCAGATCTGAGCTATTTGTATCCCCGTACTCCTCATTTGCTAGGGTTAGACATAGACTTGGATAATTCTTAGAGCTTAGCTCATCTTGGGGATTATCTCCTGTGTTTCATCAAGGCTACTCTTGTTGAGATTAATAGTTGTGTGTGAGATTCTAGTTTAACCACTCTCTCTCCCGCACAAGTGTTCGTCTACAACACCGATCTCTCACACCGGGATTCAACCTCTTGGTCTCTCCTAGTGTGATTCTACCGGCGTGGTTTGTCGAGCCATGGGAGTGTAAATCGATTGTATCGGGTTTGTGTGCGTGTGTGTTCATCGTGTTCGTCTCGTTCTTCGTTCCTCCACTTTTCCCCTTTTGATTTCGGGTCGATTTCGCAAGATTGGGCCACAAATTGGGTCTTAGACCTCATCACAAGTACTCCAAGTCCAAGACTTACTTCACCTCCAAGCTTGCTACATCAACTCCTCCTACTACAAGTGTCAAGCCCGCCGAGTCCTCTACACCATCCAAGAAACCGACTATCCAAAGTCGCATGAAGCAAACGGTCTCCTCTACCGCCTCCTCTAAGGCATCCACGGGACCCTCTAGTGTCACTTGCTTCAAGTGTGGCACCCAAGGTCACAAATCGTTTGAGTGCAAGAACACCAAGGTCATGATCACTATGGAGAATGGTGACATTGAGACACTAGATGAGGATGAATACGAGGCCCTTGTGCAAGCCGCCGTGGAAAGTGAAGAAGCTTATGAGCAAGAAAGTGGAGAAGATCCTCTCTTATGTGGGCATGACCCAAGTCCCTCACTTGTGGTCACAAGGGTGCTAACAACTCAACCGCAAGCTATGGAAGACCAACGGTGCAACATCTTCCAAACCCGTGCCGGAATTGGTGGCAAATCGATCAAGGTCATCATCGACGGTGGAAGTTGCCATAACCTTGCAAGCACCGAGTTGTGTGAGAAGCTCAACCTCACTCTCCGCAAGCATCCTCACCCTTACCATATCCAATGGTTGAGTGACAAGGGCAACGTCAAGAAACAACATACCGTCACCGTCACTTTCAAGATTGGACCTTATGAGGATACTATTGAGTGTGACGTGGTACCCATGACGGTGTGCCACATGTTACTTGGCCGTCCTTGGCAATTTGACAAGAAGGCTATACATGATGGACTCTCCAACACATACACCTTCAAGGTCAACGACAAGAAGTTCGAGTTGCGCCCGATGACTCCTAGCCAAATCATCGCGGATAATGCGAAGGCTTTAGCGAGGGCTCAACTCCGCACCCACCATAGTGAGATGAGAGGAGAGGGAGCGACCCACCACAAAGATAGTGAGCGCCACAAGCCATATATGAGTGAGTCAAAGAGTGTCCTTCTAGCCACCAAGAGTGAGTGGAGAGAGCTCCAAGAGAACCCATCCACCATATTGCACTATGTGCTCATATGCAAAGGACCATCATCGGCGACTAACGACTTAACCAACATTCCTTTGTCTTTGTTGTCTCTTTTGAAGGAGTTTCAAGACGTCTTCCCTGACGAGCTCCCTCATGGACTACCACCACTTCGAGGCATAGAACACCGCATCGACCTCATACCCGGCGCTCCGCTTCCAAACCGTGCCGCCTACCGCACCAACCCCGAAGAGACAAAGGAGATCCAACGCCAAATTCAAGATCTTCTCGCCAAAGGGTATGTCCGCGAAAGCCTTAGCCCTTGTGCGGTTCCCGTGATTCTTGTGCCTAAACCGGATGAGACGCAACGGATGTGTATGGATTGTCGCCCCATCAATGCCATTACCGTCCGTTACCGCCATCCCATTCCGCGTTTAGATGACATGCTTGATGAGTTAAGCGGTGCCACGATTTTCTCTAAAGTCGATTTGCGCAGTGGCTACCACCAAATCCGCATGGCCATTGGTGATGAATGGAAAACGACATTCAAGACCAAACTCGGTCTCTATGAATGGCTCGTTATGCCTTTCGGTCTTTCCAATGCTCCATCTACTTGCATGCGCCTCATGAATCACATCTTGCGTCCTCTCATTGGCAAGAGTGTGGTTGTCTATTTCGATGATATTCTCATTTATAGCAAAAACCTCGAGGACCATGTGCAACATGTGAGAGAGGTCTTGTGCATCTTGCGTCATGAAAAGCTTTATGCTAACCTCCCCAAGTGCACCTTTGCTCAAAACAAATTGGTTTTCCTTGGCTTTGTGGTTTCCGCTAATGGGATTGAAGTTGATTCTTCCAAGGTGGAGGCCATCCATAATTGGCCTACTCCTACAAATGTTGGTCAAGTCCGAAGTTTCCATGGACTTGCCGGTTTCTATCGCCGCTTTGTGAAAGATTTTAGCACCATTGCTTGCCCTTTGAATGAGCTTACCAAGAAGAATGTTCCGTTTGTTTGGGGCAAGGCCCAACAAAATGCTTTTGATGAGTTAAAGAAACGCCTTACCGAAGCTCCCCTTCTTGTTCTTCCAAATTTTGCCAAAACTTTTGAGATTGAGTGTGATGCAAGTGGGCTTGGTATTGGTGGTGTTCTTATGCAAGAGGGCAAACCCGTGGCATATTATAGTGAGAAGTTAGATGGCGCACGCCTCAACTATCCAATATATGACAAGGAGCTCTACGCTTTGGTTCGTGTTCTTGAAGTTTGGCAACACTATCTGATGTGGACTAAGTCCAAGGATGTGCCCGATCTTCACGGATTTGGGTGGAATTCGTGGGGGTAGGTGGATGAACGCGATGAACACGAAGAACGCGAGGGAGAATCGTGGGGATACAACACACACACGCACACAAACCGGTTTTCCCTCGTAGGCCCGATACACCTACTCGATAGAGGTTGCGAGAAAAGACCTTCCGGTAGAAGTCCCGCAAAGAGATCGACAAATCGAAACTCGCAAGATCTAGAAGGGTGAAAAGACCGGAAGGTTGATAGAAGTGCAAGCAAAAGACCAAATAGGTAGGAGTGCAAGCAAAAGATCAAACAAACGGTAGAAGTCACCAAAGAGATCTTGACAAGTCGATAGGAGCCCGGGTGGGTACAAGATCATAGATCTAGGTAGGGTTCCCACAAGGGTGAGCTAAGCTCAGGTTTAATTTCACATCAAGTCTAATCTCAGATCTGAGGCAACCAGCCTATTTATAGGTGGGGGCGAAGGGGTAAGTTACAAGCTGGAAAGTGCTGTCGTGCTGAAGTTCGATGGGGCGGAAGTTCCGGTCAACTTGGGCGGAAGTTCCGGCCAGGGGCGGAAGTTCCGGTCTGGAGGGGCGGAAGTTCCGATCGGGGCGGAAGTTCCGGCCAAGTTCCGGCCTTGTTCCGGAATTGCGCCATTGTCCCGCAGTAACATCCAGGGGAGTTTTCGCCGACTTTCGGAACTTGGGCGGAACTTGGGCGGAAGTTCCGGTGGGCGGAAGTTCCGGTCCCTCGGGGCGGAAGTTCCGGCCTGATCCTGTCTTCTGGGCGCTGGAAGGCATCTGGAGGGAATCTGGAGGGCATCTGGGCGGAAGTTCCGGTCCTGGAGGGCGGAAGTTCCGGCCTGGCAGCTGTAGCTCCATCTTCGTCATTTCCAGCTCTCTCTCCCTTGGCTTGGTCTTCATGGCTCGCTTCTTGGTCGATGTACCTGATTGAACATAGGGTATTGGCATGAAGTAGCAAGCCATCCAAAGGGGTGTCAAAAGCATACATGGAGAGGAGCGAATTCACCTCTTGGCGTAGGGCTTGGGCTCGAGCTCGTGTCATTGGACCACGAGGAGGGCTTGTCGGTCTTGATGTAGTATCGACCTTGGGTAGGGCTACATCATCTCCCCCCCCCTTGGGAAAGAGTCGTCCTCGACTCTAACGTCTCTTCATCTTCATAGTATGGCGAGAGGTCGGACACATTGAATGTGTTGCTCACCAAGTACTTGGATGTTGGTATGTCGATGACGTAGGCGTTGTCGTTGATTCGCTTGAGAACCTTGAAGGGACCATCGCCTCGGGGCTTGAGCTTGGAGTTTCTTTCTTGAGGGAAACGGTCCTTGCGAAGATGTAACCACACTAGGTCTCCTTCATTGAAGATCCTTGCCTTTTTGTTCATGTTGAGGCGTGTTGCTTGACGAAGAACTTGTCGCTCGATTGTTGCCCTTGTATCTTCATGTAGCTTCTTCACGGCGGCGGTGCGCTTGTCGAAGTCCATGTTTGTCCGCTCATGAAGTGGAAGTGGTAGTATGTCGAGTGCCGTGAGCGGCTCAAACCCGTAGACGACCATGAAGGGGCTCCTTGATGTTGTCGAGTGCTTGGCGCGGTTGTAGGCGAACTCCGCGTGTGGAAGACACTCTTCCCATGACTTCAAGTTTTTCTTCACGAGGATGCGTAGAAGAGAGGATAGGCTTCTATTGACCACTTCCATTTGGCCGTCCGTTTGCGGGTGCGAGGATGATGAGAATAAGAGCTTCACTCCAAATTTTGCCATGAGCGACTTCCAAAGATAACTCATGAACTTGACGTCTCGATCCGACACAATGCTTTGCGGTACTCCATGTAGGCGAACAATTTCCCTGAAAAACAATGAAGCAATGTGTGAAGCATCATCGCTCTTATGGCAAGGTATGAAATGAGCCATCTTAGAGAATCTATCCACTACCACAAATATAGAGTCATGACCATGCTTAGTGCGAGGCAAGCCTAGAACGAAAGCCATGCTAATATCGGTCCATGGTGCATATGGAATAGGCAATGGGGTGTAAAGACCATAAGGGTTGGAGGTAGACTTAGCTTGTAAGCATGTTGTACATCGTCGGCAAAGGCGCTCCACATCGCGCTCCATTCTTGGCCAATAATAGTGAGTGGAGAGCATGGCATATGTCTTGTCTCTTCCAAAGTGTCCCATAAGACCACCACCATGCGATTCTTGTAAGAGCAAGAGGCGAAGCGAAGACATAGGAATACAAAGTTTGTTGCCCTTGAACAAGAATCCTTGGTGCAAATAGAAATCATCGATGCCCTTTTCACTAGAACACTTTGCAAAGATTGGGCCAAAGAAAGCATCAGAAGCATATGAATCTTTGATTTCATCAAGACCCAAAACACTAATATCCAAGCGAGTGAGTAAGAGGGTGAGTTTGCGGGAAAGAGCATCCGCCACAACATTGTCCTTGCCCTTCTTGTATTTGATCACATATGGAAAGGACTCAATGAACTCAACCCACTTTGCATGTCTTTTGTTCAAATTGTGTTGACTTTTCAAATATTTCAAAGACTCATGGTCGGAGTGGATAATAAACTCTTTTGGCCAAAGATAGTGTTGCCAAACTTCAAGAACACGAACCAAAGCGTAAAGTTCCTTGTCATATATAGGATAGTTGAGGCGTGCGCCATCTAACTTCTCGCTATAGTATGCCACGGGTTTTCCATCTTGCATAAGCACTCCACCAATACCGAGTCCACTTGCATCGCACTCAATCTCAAAAGTTTTGGAAAAGTTTGGAAGAACCAGGAGTGGTGCCTCGGTAAGGCGTTTCTTCAACTTATCAAAAGCATTTTGTTGGGCCTTGCCCCAAACAAACGGAACATTCTTTTTGGTAAGCTCATTCAAAGGGCAAGCAATGGTGCTAAAGCCTTTCACAAAGCGGCGGTAAAAACCGGCGAGTCCATGGAAACTTCGGACTTGAGCAACATTGGTAGGAGTGGGCCAATTGTGGATGGCCTCAACCTTAGAAGAATCAACTTCAATACCATTAGCGGAAACCACAAAGCCAAGAAAAACCAATTTGTTTTGAGCAAATGTGCATTTAGGGAGGTTAGCATAAAGCTTTTCATGTCGCAAGATGCACAAAACTTCTCTCACATGTTGCACATGGTCCTCGAGGTTTTTGCTATAAATAAGAATATCATCGAAGTAGACAACCACGCTCTTGCCAATGAGAGGACGCAAGATGTGATTCATGAGGCGCATGAAAGTAGATGGAGCATTGGAAAGACCGAAAGGCATAACGAGCCATTCATAGAGACCGAGTTTGGTCTTGAATGCCGTTTTCCATTCATCACCAATAGCGATGCGGATTTGATGGTAACCACTACGCAAATCAATCTTAGAGAAAATCGTGGCACCACTAAGTTCATCAAGCATGTCATCTAAACGCGGAATGGGATGGCGGTAACGGACGGTAATGGCATTGATGGGGCGACAATCCATACACATCCGTTGCGTCTCATCCGGTTTAGGCACAAGGATCACGGGAACCGCACAAGGGCATAAGCTTTCACGAACATACCCTTTTTCGAGGAGGTCTTGTATTTGTCGTTGGATCTCCTTTGTGTCTTCGGGGTTGGTGCGGTAGGCGGCGCGGTTTGGTAGAGGAGCGCCGGGTATGAGGTCGATGCGGTGCTCAATCCCTCGAAGCGGTGGTAGTCCATGAGGAAGCTCGTCGGGGAAGACATCTTGGAACTCCTTCAAAAGAGACAACAAAGACGAAGGAAGATTTGTTAAGTTGTTAGTCTCCGAGGATGGCCCCTTGCAAATGAGCACGTAGTGCAATATGGTGGATGGGTTGTGGTGCAATTCTCTCATCTCACTCTTGGTAGCTATGAGGACACTCTTCATCTCACTCATATATGGCTTGTGGCGCTCACTTTCCTTTTGGTGGGTCACTCTCTCACCACTCATCTCACTAGTGATGGTAGCTTCCTTAGCCCTCGCTAAAGCCTTTGCATTGTCCGCAATCACTTGGCTAGGAGTCATTGGGCGTAGGATGTATGTCTTGTCGCCGACCTTGAAGCTATAGGCATTTGTGTAGCCATCATAGCTTGCTCTTTTGTCATATTGCCAAGGGCGACCAAGTAGCATGTGGCACACCGTCATGGGCACTACATCACAATCAACGGTGTCTTCATAGGCGCCAATCTTGAAGGATATGGAGACGGTGTGTTGTATCTTGACATTTCCATTTTCACTTAGCCATTGCACATGGTAAGGATGGGGGTGTTTCCGGAGTGTGAGGTTGAGCTTGGAGCATAGTTCGGTGCTTGCAAGATTGTGGCAACTCCCTCCATCGATGATGACCTTTATTGACTTGCCATTGATTCCGGCTCTTGTTTGGAAGATGTTGCACCTTTGATCTTCATTGGGAAGTGCATGGGTTGTCAACACTTTGGTCACCACAAGGGACGGGCTTGCATCATGCACACATAGGACTTGCTCTTGGTCTTCCAAGTCATCATCTTCATGATTGGTTGCGGCTTGTACCAAGGCTTCATATTCGCCTTCACTCAAGTACTCCACATCTCCATCATCTCGAGTTATCATAACTCTTGTGTTCTTGCATTCAAAGGATTTATGTCCTTGAGCTCCACACTTGAAGCAAGTGATGTTACTAGATCCCGTGGAAGCTTTGGAGGACATAGTTGATTGATCCGGCTTGAAGCTTGTTGTCTTGAAGGCACTCTTCATTTGCTTAGGAGGATCCTTGGGAGCAATAGCACTTGTGTTCTTGATGCTTGAGGAGGTATTTGTTGCATTGCGCGGCGAAGAAGGACTTTGTTTTTGCACTTGCTATGTCTTCTCGCACTTGGCGCTCGGCTCTTGTAGCTTGATGAAGCAATTCAACCATGTTGGTGTAAGGCAAGAATTCCACTATCCTCTTGACGGGAATGTTCAATCCATTCAAGAATCTTGCCATTGTTTGCTCTTCTCGCTCGTCCACATTTGCACTCATCATTGTCATGTGCATCTCCTTGTAGTATTCCTCAACGGACTTGTAGCTTTGCTTGAGTTGGGTAAGCTTGTTGAAGAGGTCGCGTTTGTGATGGTTGGGCACAAAGCGTTTGTGCATGACTTCTTGCATCTCTTCCCATGTGGCAATGGGGTCTAGATCTTCCTTGTCACGCTTCTTGTTCACTTCTTCCCACCAAACATTTGCATACCCTTCAAACTCTAGTGATGCCATGGCCACTTTCTTTGCTTCGGAGAAGTTGTGTATGCGGAATATCTTGTCAACCTTGAGAACCCAAGAGAGGTATGCATCGGGGTCTTCTTCTCCGTGGAATTTGGGCATGGTGAACTTGAGCTTCCCAAAGATTTCCTCTTCATTGCGGTCATTGCGTCTAGGAGGTGGTCTTTCTTCACCAATATCTTGACGTTGTTGAGGTGGATGTTGTGGACCTTGAGCATCTCTATTGTTGTTGCTATGTTGTTGACGAGGAGGTGGTCTTCCATGACCTTCATCTTGATCATCATTGTTGTGGCGTCGTCGAGGCATCACACTTTCTTCACTTGATGCTTGGTGATGACTTGATTCTTCATCTCTTGCCCTTGGAGGAGGTCTTCTAGCATGAGGGCGATCATCATGATGGCGGCGATTTTCTTGACCTTGAGGGCGTTGAGGACGAACAACATTGATGATTTGGCGCTCTTGGTGCGCTTGCCTTTGTTCCTCTTCAATAAGGCATTGTCTTCTAGCTTGAGCTTCTTGTGCTTGTTATTGTCGCTCTTGTTCTTCAAGTGCTTGTTGTTCATTGCGGAGGCGCTCTTGTTCCCTTGCTCGAACTAGCTCTTGATCATGGCGAAGGCGTTCTTGCTCTTGTTGGAATTGAGCATTGAGGTCCTCTTGGTGAAGGCGCTCTTCTTCAAGGCGTTGACGTTCATGGACAAGTCGAAGGCGAGCTTGTTCCGCTTCTTGAGCTTGTTGGTGAAGCACTTGAACATCCACATTATGGTGGCGTGGGTCTTCATTAGAATCATGGCGAGATGGTGTAGGAGCTCTTGACCTTGAGCTATGAGAGCGTGAAGACCTTGAGTGGTGTCTTCTTTCTTCTTGACGGTTGAGTGTGTGGAGTATATTGTCCAACGCCGTCTTCATTTCCCTTGTCTCTTGACCTTGTATGGCAAGTGTGGCCTTCAACTCATTGCCTTGAGTTTCAATCTTCTCATTGAGGTCTTGCACTTGATTGTTGAGGTCATTCCTTTGCACTTGAGCTCTTTCTTCATAGCGGACATTGGTATCCTTGAGCATGGCTTCAAATTGATTTAGCTTGGCGTGGACGGCTTGAGTAGCTATCCAATGTTGGTGCCGCGTCATCGGTAGTTGGTTCCCTTCTCCACTAGACATGGTTACAACTAAAACAAGAACTATGTGGTGGGTGGTTAGGAAAGACTACCAAGAATGTCAAAACTTGCAAACCAAAATCGAAAAGGTGTCTCAAAGCGGAGGGAAACCGATATGTATGCACACACACAAAACAAAACTCTATATGGTGTTAGGTATGGATGTGGAAAGCCAAATGGAAGAACCAAACGAAAAGTCTATTGTCAAAAGTGGGTAAGATCCAAAAGTCACAAGTCAAAGGCGGTGATCACAAAAGGCATACACAATGAGGAACACACGCGTGGGACAAAATGGGGTTAGCGCGACTTGGAAAATGAGCAAGAACAAAATGGTCCTAACGAAGACTACTAGCTCGGTGTCACGCCAACACAAGAGAGACCGTGGCTTGGTTGCAAAATTGAGAAGCAACAAGATTTGCGCAAGACGCCTCTCTTCTCTTTTCTCTCTTTTGCTTAAAAGCTTTGGACTCTTTTGTGTATAGGTGTCACTCACACACTTTTTCTTTTTCTTTTTGTATTTTTCTTTTTCTTTTTCTCACTATGTAAGGATACTACTATCTATGTAAGTATGTCACACTTCTTTTGCTTATCTTTTCACACGAGCTTGCTTCAAAGCTTTGCTCAACACACGCACACCCTCACCGTCGGGACGCTTGCGCAATGCTTCGCAACACTAGAAAACCACTCTCGATAGGAAAGGTACGCAAAAGAGGCTAGGGTTACAAGTTGGGAGCAAGTTATACCACTTGATGATGGTGGCCGACGATCTTGAACTTGCTATGGTGGAGGTGTCAAGTGAACCGTTTGGATCCTCGGGGTGCCGTCGTCGTTGTCGATGTTGCGGAAGCTTTGTGGTAGCTGAAATGGCACTCAAACCGAAGTCCAAACACAAGGTGGTGAGTACCAAAACGAAAAACGAAGGTTGCTGTCAAAATTTCGGCCAGGCGGAACTTCCGGTCCTGAGGCGGAACTTCCGGTCCCGGCGGAACTTCCGGTCCTTCGGGCGGAACTTCCGGTCGCAATCAGATCTGCGGGCTGTTCGTCGATTTGGGCGGAAATCCGGGCCGAAATCCTTCGAATTCGAGGAAAATTTGGCACTAGAAGCTGTGGGAAGGTGGGGGAATTGCAGATCAACACCAAAGGCAAGTTTCTATTGGATCAAAACCACAAATAACTCAACAAATCGAGAGATCGATCCAAGGCCAATTTGGGGCTATTTTTTAGGGAAACTTGCCTTTGGTGTTGATCTGCAATTCCCCCACCTTCCCACAGCTTTTGGTGCCAAATTTTCCTCGAATTCGAAGGATTTCGGCCCGGATTTCCGCCCAAATCGGCGAACTGCCCGCAGATCTGATTGCGACCGGAAGTTCCGCCCGGAAGGACCGGAAGTTCCGCCCCCGGACCGGAAGTTCCGCCCCTCAGGACCGGAAGTTCCGCCTGGCCGAAATTTTGACAGCAACCTTCGTTTTTCGTTTTGGTACTAACCCCCTTGTGTTTGGACTTCGGTTTGAGTGCCATTTCAGCTACCACAAAGCTTCCGCAACATCGACAACGACGACGGCACCCCGAGGATTCAAGCGGTTCATTTGACACCTCCACCATAGCAAGTTCATGATCGTCGGCCACCATCATCAAGTGGTATAACTTGCTCCTAACTTGTAGCCCTAGCCTCTTTTGCGTACCTTTCCTATCGAGAGTGGCTTTTTAGTGTTGCGAAGCATTGCGCAAGCGTCCCGACCGTGAGGGTGTGCGTGTGTTGAGCAAAGCTTTGAAGCAAGCTCGTGTGAAAAGATAAGCAAAAGAAGTGTGACATACTTACATAGATAGTAGTATCCTTACATAGTGAGAAAAAGAAAAAGAAAAATACAAAAAGAAAAAGTGTGTGAGTGACACCTATACACAAAAGAGTCCAAAGCTTTTAAGCAAAAGAGAGAAAAGAGAAGAGAGGCGTCTTGCGCAAATCTTGTTGCTTCTAAATTTTGCAACCAAGCCACGGTCTCTCTTGTGTTGGCGTGACACCGAGCTAGTAGTCTTCGTTAGGACCATTTTGTTCTTGCTCATTTTCCAAGTCGCGCTAACCCCATTTTGTCCCACGCGTGTGTTCCTCAACTTGATACACCCTTTCGATTTTGGTTTGCAAGTTTTGACATTCTTGGTAGTCTTTCCTAACCACCCACCACATAGTTCTTGTTTTAGTTGTAACCATGTCTAGTGGAGAAGGGAACCAACTACCGATGACGCGGCACCAACATTGGATAGCTACTCAAGCCGTCCACGCCAAGCTAAATCAATTTGAAGCAATGCTCAAGGATACCAATGTCCGCTATGAAGAAAGAGCTCAAGTGCAAAGGAATGACCTCAACAATCAAGTGCAAGACCTCAATGAGAAGATTGGAACTCAAGGCAATGAGTTGAAGGCCACACTTGCCATACAAGGTCAAGAGACAAGGGAAATGAAGACGGCGTTGGACAATATACTCCACACACTCAACCGTCAAGAAGAAAGAAGACACCACTCAAGGTCTTCACGCTCTCATAGCTCAAGGTCAAGAGCTCCTACACCATCTCGCCATGATTCTAATGAAGACCCACGCCACCATAATGTGGATGTCCAAGTGCTTCACCAACAAGCTCAAGAAGCGGAGCAAGCTCGACTTCGACTTGTCCAAGAGCGTCAACGCCTTGAAGAAGAGCGCCTTCACCAAGAGGACCTCAATGCTCAATTCCAACAAGAGCAAGAACGCCTTCGCCATGATCAAGAGCTAGTTCGAGCAAGGGAACAAGAGCGCCTCCGCAATGAACAACAAGCACTTGAAGAACAAGAGCGACAACAACAAGCACAAGAAGCTCAAGCTAGAAGACAACGCCTTATTGAAGAGGAACAAAGGCAAGCGCACCAAGAGCGCCAAATCATCAATGTTGTTCGTCCTCAACGCCCTCAAGGTCAAGATAATCGCCGCCATCATGATGATCGCCCTCATGCTAGAAGACCTCCTCCAAGGGCAAGAGATGAAGAATCAAGTCATCACCAAGCATCAAGTGAAGAAAGTGTGATGCCTCGACGCCGCCACAACAATGATGATCAAGATGAAGGTCATGGAAGGCCACCTCCTCGTCAACAACATAGCAATAACAATAGAGATGCTCAAGGTCCACAACATCCACCTCAACAACGTCAAGATATTGGTGAAGAAAGACCACCTCCTAGGCGCAATGACCGCAATGAAGAGGAAATCTTTGGGAAGCTCAAGTTCACCATGCCCAAATTCCACGGAGAAGAAGACCCCGATGCATACCTCTCTTGGGTTCTCAAGGTTGACAAGATATTCCGCATACACAACTTCTCCGAAGCAAAGAAAGTGGCCATGGCATCACTAGAGTTTGAAGGGTATGCAAATGTGTGGTGGGAAGAAGTGAACAAGAAGCGTGACAAGGAAGATCTAGACCCCATTGCTACATGGGAAGAGATGCAAGAAGTCATGCACAAACGCTTTGTGCCCAACCATCACAAACGCGACCTCTTCAACAAGCTTACCCAACTCAAGCAAAGTGATGTAGCCCCGCCTATCGTCGATGCTACACCATGGCCAAGGTGTTCCCCAAGTGGTCCGACAACCCGAACCGAAGCCATACACGACAAGGTGAACTCTATCCTCTCTACCCTCGATCTCGGTACCCACTTGAATGGTGTACTACCTCATGCAAGTTTATGTGTCATTAGGTATAAGTCTAATCAAGGACATGAGGAGGAGGAGGTTACACCATTGTTCAAGGAAGAAGAAGAAAGGAAGAAGAACATGAGAAGAGGAGAAGAAGGAAAGAAGGAAGAAGAGAAGAGAGGAAGAGAGAGTGGAGGCCGGAGCCTCCACCAAGGTGTGGCCGGAGCCTCCAGGCTGCCAGGCCGGCCACCTTCAAGGCCGGAGCCTCCAGGGAGCATAGGCCGGAGCCTCCACCCTCCCCCATGGCCGGTACCACTCCATGGAGGTGGCCAGGCGCGGGTTGGAGCAAGGCCGGTACTACCGGCCATGCATGGCCGGTACTACCGGGCAGTGCTGGCCGCCCCATTCTGGCCGCCCGCGGGAAAAGAAGGCAAGAGCGGTACCTCCGGCCGTGGTACCGCCCGAGGTACCGCTCATGCGCCCAACCATACTGGATGTTTCGACCAGATTTTGGTGTATTTCCGGTACCACGGCCGGTACCTCCGCCCGAGGTACCGCTCGTGCACTTTTCCCTCGAATCTGAACCATCCCTTCACATCTGGACGCTCCGAAATCATTCAGCTGTAATCCCTACTTTACCCCTGCCTGTAAGTGAGCCTATATGTGCTCCCGTACCTGCACTTTGCTAGGGTTAGACAAGATTTGGCTTAGAATAGGATTTGAGCTATGTCTCCCTAGGGTATCATCCCTCTGTAATCAAGGCCACCCTTGTTGTTGATTGAGTTTGTGAGTGAGATTCTAGTGTGTGCACTCTCTCTCCCTCACCGATTCCGTCTCCAACACCGTCTCTCTCACCTCGGAATTCTACCGCGGTCTCTTCCGTGGGTGATTCTATTCGGCGTGGTCCATCGAGCCACGAGGGTAAGCATCGTTGTTTCGGGTTGGTGTGCGTGCGTGTGTCTCCGTGATCATCGTGTTCATCGCGTTCGTCGTGTTCTTCGTGTTCTTCCTCTTTTCCCCTTTCGTTTCCGGGTCAATTCGCAAGATCGGGCCACACACGGGGTCTTAGACCTCATCACAAAGCTACAAGTCCGTTGAGGAATACTACAAGGAGATGCACATGACAATGATGAGTGCAAATGTGGACGAGCGAGAAGAGCAAACAATGGCAAGATTCTTGAATGGATTGAACATTCCCGTCAAGAGGATAGTGGAATTCTTGCCTTACACCAACATGGTTGAATTGCTTCATCAAGCTACAAGGGCCGAGCGCCAAGTGCGAGAAGACATAGCAAGTGCAAAAACAAAGTCCTTCTTCGCCACAAGAAATGCAACAAATACCTCCTCAAGCATCAAGAACACAAGTGCTATTGCTCCCAAGGATCCTCCTAAGCAAATGAAGAGTGCCTTCAAGACAACAAGCTTCAAGCCGGATCAATCAACTATGTCCTCCAAAGCTTCCACGGGATCTAGTAACATCACATGCTTCAAGTGTGGAGCTCAAGGACATAAATCCTTTGAATGTAAGAACACAAGAGTTATGATAACTCGAGATGATGGAGATGTGGAGTACATGAGTGAAGGCGAATATGAAGCCTTGGTACAAGCCGCAACCAATCATGAAGATGATGACTTGGAAGACCAAGAGCAAGTCCTATGTGTGCATGATGCAAGCCCGTCCCTTGTGGTGACCAAAGTGTTGACAACCCATGCACTTCCCAATGAAGATCAAAGGTGCAACATCTTCCAAACAAGAGCCGGAATCAATGGCAAGTCAATAAAGGTCATCATCGATGGAGGGAGTTGCCACAATCTTGCAAGCACCGAACTATGCTCCAAGCTCAACCTCACACTCCGGAAACACCCCCATCCTTACCATGTGCAATGGCTAAGTGACAATGGAAATGTCAAGATACAACACACCGTCTCCGTATCCTTCAAGATTGGCGCCTATGAAGACACCGTTGATTGTGATGTAGTGCCCATGACGGTGTGCCACATGCTACTTGGTCGTCCTTGGCAATATGACAAAAGAGCAAGCCATGATGGCTACACAAACGCCTATAGCTTCAAGGTCGGCGACAAGACATACATCCTACGCCCAATGACTCCTAGCCAAGTGATTGCGGACAATGCAAAGGCTTTAGCGAGGGCTAAGGAAGCTACCATCACTAGTGAGATGAGTGGTGAGAGAGTGACCCACCAAAAGGAAAGTGAGCGCCACAAGCCATATATGAGTGAGATGAAGAGTGTCCTCATAGCTACCAAGAGTGAGATGAGAGAATTGCACCACAACCCATCCACCATATTGCACTATGTGCTCATTTGCAAGGGGCCATCCTCGGAGACTAACAACTTAACAACTCTTCCTTCGTCTTTGTTGTCTCTTTTGAAGGAGTTCCAAGATGTCTTCCCCGACGAGCTTCCTCATGGACTACCACCGCTTCGAGGGATTGAGCACCGCATCGACCTCATACCCGGCGCTCCTCTACCAAACCGCGCCGCCTACCGCACCAACCCCGAAGACACAAAGGAGATCCAACGACAAATACAAGACCTCCTCGAAAAAGGGTATGTTCGTGAAAGCTTAAGCCCTTGTGCGGTTCCCGTGATCCTTGTGCCTAAACCGGATGAGACGCAACGGATGTGTATGGATTGTCGCCCCATCAATGCCATTACCGTCCGTTACCGCCATCCCATTCCGCGTTTAGATGACATGCTTGATGAACTTAGTGGTGCCACGATTTTCTCTAAGATTGATTTGCGTAGTGGTTACCATCAAATCCGCATGGCTATTGGTGATGAATGGAAAACGGCATTCAAGACCAAACTAGGTCTCTATGAATGGCTCGTTATGCCTTTCGGTCTTTCCAATGCACCATCTACTTTCATGCGCCTCATGAATCACATCTTGCGTCCTCTCATTGGCAAGAGCGCGGTTGTCTACTTCGATGATATTCTTATTTATAGCAAAAACCTCGAGGACCATGTGCAACATGTGAGAGAAGTCTTGTGCATCTTGCGACATGAAAAGCTTTATGCTAACCTCCCTAAATGCACATTTGCTCAAAACAAATTGGTTTTCCTTGGCTTTGTGGTTTCCGCTAATGGGATTGAAGTTGATTCTTCCAAGGTTGAGGCCATCCACAATTGGCCCACTCCTACCAATGTTGGTCAAGTTCGAAGTTTCCATGGACTTGCCGGTTTCTACCGCCGCTTTGTGAAAGACTTTAGCACCATTGCTTGCCCTTTGAATGATCTTACCAAGAAGAATGTTCCGTTTGTTTGGGGCAAGGCCCAACAAAATGCTTTTGATGAGTTGAAGAAACGCCTTACCAAGGCACCACTCCTTGTTCTTCCGAACTTTTCCAAAACTTTTGAGATTGAGTGCGACGCAAGTGGACTCGGTATTGGTGGAGTGCTTATGCAAGATGGAAAACCCGTGGCATACTATAGCGAGAAGTTAGATGGCGCACGCCTCAACTATCCTATATATGACAAGGAACTTTATGCTTTGGTTCGTGTTCTTGAAGTTTGGCAACACTATCTTTGGCCAAAAGAGTTTATTATCCACTCCGACCATGAGTCTTTGAAATATTTGAAAAGTCAACACAATTTGAACAAAAGACATGCAAAGTGGGTTGAGTTCATTGAGTCCTTTCCATATGTGATCAAATACAAGAAGGGCAAGGACAATGTTGTGGCGGATGCTCTTTCCCGCAAACTCACCCTCTTACTCACTCGCTTGGATATTAGTGTTTTGGGTCTTGATGAAATCAAAGATTTATATGCTTCCGATGTTTTCTTTGGCCCAATCTTTGCAAAGTGTTCTAGTGATAAGGGCATCGATGATTTCTATTTGCACCAAGGATTCTTGTTCAAGGGCAACAAACTTTGTATTCCCATGTCTTCGCTTCGCCTTTTGCTCTTACAAGAATCGCATGGTGGTGGTCTTATGGGACACTTTGGAAGAGACAAGACATATGCCATGCTCTCCACTCACTATTATTGGCCAAGAATGAAGCGCGATGTGGAGCGCCTTTGCCGACGGTGTACAACATGCTTACAAGCTAAGTCTACCTCCAACCCTTATGGTCTTTACACCCCATTGCCTATTCCATATGAGACATGGACCGATATTAGCATGGATTTCGTTCTAGGCTTGCCTCGCACTAAGCATGGTCATGACTCTATATTTGTGGTAGTGGATAGATTCTCTAAGATGGCTCATTTCATACCTTGCCATAAGAGCGACGATGCTTCACACATTGCTTCATTGTTTTTCAGGGAAATTGTTCGCCTACATGGAGTACCGCAAAGCATTGTGTCGGATCGAGACGTCAAGTTCATGAGTTATCTTTGGAAGTCGCTCATGGCAAAATTTGGAGTGAAGCTCTTATTCTCATCATCCTCGCACCCGCAAACGGACGGCCAAACGGAAGTGGTCAATAGAAGCCTATCCTCTCTTCTACGCATCCTCGTGAAGAAAAACTTGAAGTCATGGGAAGAGTGTCTTCCACACGCGGAGTTCGCCTACAACCGCGCCAAGCACTCGACAACATCAAGGAGCCCCTTCATGGTCGTCTACGGGTTTGAGCCGCTCACGGCACTCGACATACTACCACTTCCACTTCATGAGCGGACAAACATGGACTTCGACAAGAGCACCGCCGCCGTGAAGAAGCTACATGAAGATACAAGGACAACAATCGAGCGACAAGTACTTCGTCAAGCAACACACCTCAACATGAACAAAAAGGCAAGGATCTTCAATGAAGGAGACCTAGTGTGGTTACATCTTCGCAAGGACCGTTTCCCTCAAGAAAGAAACTCCAAGCTCAAGCCCCGAGGCGATGGTCCCTTCAAGGTTCTCAAGCGAATCAACGAAAACGCCTACGTCATCGACATACGAACATCCAAGTACTTGGTGAGCAACACATTCAATGTGTCCGACCTCTCGCCATACTATGAAGATGAAGAGACGTTAGAGTCGAGGACGACTCTTTCCCAAGGGGGGGGAGATGATGTAGCCCTACCCAAGGTCGATACTACATCAAGACCGACAAGCCCTCCTCGTGGTCCAATGACACGAGCTCGAGCCCAAGCCCTACGCCAAGAGGTGAATTCGCTCCTCTCCATGTATGCTTTTGACACCCCTTTGGATGGCTTGCTACTTCATGCCAATACCCTATGTTCAATCAGGTACATCGACCAAGAAGCGAGCCATGAAGACCAAGCCAAGGGAGAGAGAGCTGGAAATGACGAAGATGGAGCTACAGCTGCCAGGCCGGAACTTCCGCCCTCCAGGACCGGAACTTCTGCCGGATGCCCTCCGTATTCCCTCCAGATGCCTTCCAGCGCCCAGAAGACAGGATCAGGCCGGAACTTCCGCCCCGAGGGACCGGAACTTCCGCCCACCGGAACTTCCGCCCAAGTTCCGCCCAAGTTCCGAAAGTCGGCGAAAACCCCCCTGGATGTTACTGCGGGACAATGGCGCAATTCCGGAATAAGGCCGGAACTTGGCCGGAACTTCCGCCCCGAGCGGAACTTCCGCCCATCCAGACCGGAACTTCCGCCCCTGACCGGAACTTCCGCCCAAGTTGACCGGAACTTCCGCCCCATCGAACTTCAGCACGACAGCACTTTTCAGCTTGTAACTTACCCCTTCGCCCCCACCTATAAATAGGCTGGTTGCCTCAGATCTGAGATTAGACTTGATGTGAAATTAAACCTGAGCTTAGCTCACCCTTGTGGGAACCCTACCTAGATCTATGATCTTGTACCCACCCGGGCTCCTTATCGACTTGTCAAGATCTCTTTGGTGACTTCTACCGTTTGTTTGATCTTTTGCTTGCACTTCTACCTATTTGGTCTTTTGCTTGCACTTCTATCAACCTTCCGGTCTTTTCACCCTTCTAGATCTTGCGAGCTTCGATTTGTCGATCTCTTTGCGGGACTTCTACCGGAAGGTCTTTTCTCGCAACCTCTATCGAGTAGGTGTATCGGGCCTACGAGGGAAAACCGGTTTGTGTGCGTGTGTGTGTTGTATCCCCACGATTCCCCCTCGCGTTCTTCGTGTTCATCGCGTTCATCCACCTACCCCCACGAGATCCACCCAAATCCGTGAAGATCGGGCACATCCTTGGACTTAGTCCACATCACTATTTATAGGTGGGGGCGAAGGGGTAAGTTACAAGCTGGAAAGTGCTGTCGTGCTGAAGTTCGATGGGGCGGAAGTTCCGGTCAACTTGGGCGGAAGTTCCGGCCAGGGGCGGAAGTTCCGGTCTGGAGGGGCGGAAGTTCCGGTCGGGGCGGAAGTTCCGGCCAAGTTTCGGCCTTGTTCCGGAATTGCGCCATTGTCCCGCAGTAACATCCAGGGGGGTTTTCGCCGACTTTCGGAACTTGGGCGGAACTTGGGCGGAAGTTCCGGTGGGCGGAAGTTCCGGTCCCTCGGGGCGGAAGTTCCGGCCTGATCCTGTCTTCTGGGCGCTGGAAGGCATCTGGAGGGAATCTGGAGGGCATCTGGGCGGAAGTTCCGGTCCTGGAGGGCGGAAGTTCCGGCCTGGCAGCTGTAGCTCCATCTTCGTCATTTCCAGCTCTCTCTCCCTTGGCTTGGTCTTCATGGCTCGCTTCTTGGTCGATGTACCTGATTGAACATAGGGTATTGGCATGAAGTAGCAAGCCATCCAAAGGGGTGTCAAAAGCATACATGGGGAGGAGCGAATTCACCTCTTGGCGTAGGGCTTGGGCTCGAGCTCGTGTCATTGGACCACGAGGAGGGCTTGTCGGTCTTGATGTAGTATCGACCTTGGGTAGGGCTACATCACTATCTTTGGCCAAAAGAGTTTATCATTCATTCCGACCATGAGTCCTTGAAATATTTGAAAAGCCAACACAACTTGAACAAACGACATGCAAAATTGGTCGAGTTCATTTAGTCCTTCCCATATGTGATCAAATACAAGAAGGGCAAGGACAACGTTGTGGCGGATGCTCTTTCCCGCAAAAACACCCTTTTGCTTACTCGTTTGGATGTTCATGTCTTGGGACTTGAAGAGATCAAAGAACTCTATTCTTCCGATTCTTTCTTTGCTCCAATATTTTAAAAGTGCTCCGTTGAACGAGGAGTGGATGATTTCTATTTGCATGATGGCTACTTGTTTAAAGCTAACAAGATTTGCATTCCCGAGTCTTCGCTTCGAAAATTGCTTTTGCAAGAGTCACATGGATGTGGTCTTATGGGTCACTTTGGCCGTGACAAGACACTTGCGATGCTATCCACTCATTACTATTGGCCAAAGATGAAGCGAGATGTGGAGCGTCTATGCAATCGTTGCACTACATGCCTTCAAGCTAAGTCCACTTCCAACCCTTACGGTCTTTACACCCCATTACCTATTCCTTATGCACCATGGACCGATATTAGTATGGATTTCGTTCTAGGCTTGCCTCGCACTAAGCATGGTCATGATTCCATATTTGTGGTAGTGGATAGATTCTCTAAGATGGCTCATTTCATACCTTGCTACAAGAGCGACGATGCTTCACACATTGCTTCATTGTTTTTCAGGGAAATTGTCCGCCTACATGGAGTACCGCAAAGCATTGTGTCGGATCGAGACGTCAAGTTCATGAGTTATCTTTGGAAGTCGCTCATGGCAAAGTTTGGAGTGAAGCTCTTGTTCTCATCATCATCGCACCCGCAAACGGACGGCCAAACGGAAGTGGTCAATCGAAGCCTCTCCACCCTCCTACGCATCCTTGTGAAGAAGAACTTGAAGTCATGGGAGGAGTGCCTTCCCCACGCGGAGTTCGCCTACAACCACGCCAAGCACAAGACTACATCAAGGAGCCCCTTCATGGTCGTCTATGGCTTCGAACCTTACACGGCACTCGACATACTTCCGCTACCCCTCCACGAGCGCATCAACATGGACTTCGACAAGCGCACCGCCACCGTCAAGAAACTACATGAAGAAACAAGAGCGACCATACAAGAACATGTGCTTCGTCAAGCAAACCGCATCAACGCCAAGAAGAAGGCAAGAATATTCCAAGAAGGAGACCTCGTTTGGATCCACCTCCGAAAGGAAAGGTTCCCTCATGAGCGCAACTCCAAGCTCAAGCCAAGAGGAGATGGCCCCTTCAAGGTCCTCAAACGCATCAACAACAACGCTTACGTCATCAACATACCGACATCCAAGTACTTGGTGAGCAACACGTTCAACATCTCGGACTTGTCACCCTATCATGGAGATGAGGAGGTGCAAGAGTCGAGGACGACTCTTTCCCAAGGGGGGGAGATGATGTAGCCCCGCTCACCGACGACGCTACACCATGACCAACAAGTCCCCCAAGTGGACCGATGACGCGAGCCCGAGTCAAAGCGCTACATGATAAGGTGAACTCACTCCTCACTACCCTTGATCTCGATACCCCATTGTATGGACTGCTACCTCAGGCCGATATGCTTTGTGTTATCAGATATGAACCTCGAGAGAAGGACGTCGCATCAGACCCGAAGATGGACAAGGAAGAAGGAGAAGAAGAGTGGCCGCCGAAGGACGCCCCCCAGGGCCGGCACTGCCGGCCTCCAACGCCCGGCACTGCCGGCCTGTTCACCCCGGCACTGCCGCTCCCCAGACCCCGGCACTGCCGGACCCACCAGCTGAAGACGCGAAGAAGGCTGAGACCGGCACTGCCGGCCACACCGGCACTGCCGGCCAAACCCCACCGGCACTGCCGGCCCCGCCCCTGTTGACTTCATCTCAACCGTTGATTTCGCATCTATGGACCAGGATAATTTATGTCGTGCAGATTTTACCCATGTACGAATCTGGACCTATAAGTACCTCACCCGTTCCTCCAGATTAGGGTTAGACTTGTTTTGAACTCAAACCTACCTTTGAGCTTAGTCTCCCTTGGGTATCATCCCTCTGTAATCAAGGCACCTTGGTTGTTGATTTGGATCTTGTTGAGTGAGATTCTAGTTCAAGTTACTCTCTCTCTCTCATCAAGCCCTTCTTCTCCAACCCCAATCTCTCTCCGGGAATTCTGCCGCGCGCCTCTTCCTCGGAGATTCTATTGGCGTGGTCCATCGAGCCACGGAGGTAAACATCGGGTGTATCGGGTTGGTGTGCGTGCATGAGTCTCGGAGTTCCTCGTGTTCGTCGTGTTCTTCGTGTTCTTCGCGCTCTCCCACCTCTTCCCTTGGATTTCGGGGTCAAGCTGCGAGATCGGGCCACTCCCGGGGTCTTAGACCTCATCAAAGACCGTTGAGGAGTTCTTCAAGGAGATGGAGCTAACTATGATGCGAGCCAACATGCAAGAATCCGAGA
Organism: Lolium perenne; assembly: GCF_019359855.2. Classification (NCBI taxonomy): domain Eukaryota; kingdom Viridiplantae; phylum Streptophyta; class Magnoliopsida; order Poales; family Poaceae; genus Lolium; species Lolium perenne. The sequence goes on from NC_067245.2 coordinate 135,915,577, forward strand.
GCCAAACCATTGCTCGTTTCTTCAATGGCCTCAACTACACCATCAAGAGGATCGTGGAGTTCCAACCATACTCCAACATGGTTGAGTTGGTCCACCAAGCATCGAAGGCCGAGCGCCAAGTGATTGAGGACATCAAGTACTCCAAGTCCAAGTCATACTTCGCCTCCAAGCTCGCGACATCAACTCCTCCACCAAGTGTCAAGCCCGCCGTGTCCTCTACACCATCCAAGCAAATGACTACCCAAAGTCGCATGAAGCAAACAGTTTCCTCCACCGCCTCCTCTAAGGCATCTACGGGACCCTCTAATGTCACTTGCTTCAAGTGTGGCACCCAAGGCCACAAATCGTTTGAGTGCAAGAACACCAAGGTCATGATCACCATGGAGAACGGTGACATAGAGACGCTAAGTGAGGATGAATATGAAGCCCTTGTGCAAGCCGCCGTTGCAAATGAAGAAGCTTATGAGGAAGAAAGTGGAGAAGACCCTCTCTTATGCGAGCATGACCCAAGTCCCTCACTTGTGGTCGCTAGGGTGCTAACAACTCAACCTCAAGCTATGGAAGACCAACGGTGCAACATCTTCCAAACCCGTGCTGGTATTGGTGGCAAGTCGATCAAGGTCATCATCCATGGTGGAAGTTGCCATAACCTTGCTAGCACCGAATTGTGTGAGAAGCTCAACCTCACCCTCCGCAAGCATCCTCACCCTTACCATATCCAATGGTTGAGTGACAAGGGCAACGTCAAGATACAACATACCATCACCGTCAACTTCAAGATTGGACCTTATGAGGACACTATTGAGTGTGACGTGGTGCCTATGACGGTGTGCCACATGTTGCTTGGCCGCCATTAGAAATTTGACAAGAAGGCTATACATGATGGACACTCCAATGCATACACCTTCAAGGTCAAGGACAAGAAGTTCGAGTTACGCCCGATGACTCCTGGCCAAATCATCGCGGATAATGTGAAGGCTTTAGCGAGGGCAGAACTCCGCACCCACCATAGTGAGACGAGAGGAGAGGGAGCGACCCACCAAAAAGATAATGAGCGCCACAAGCCATATATGAGTGAGACAAAGAGTGTCCTACTAGCCACCAAGAGTGAGTGGAGGGATGTCCAAGAAAACCCATCCACCATATTGCACTATGTGCTCATTTGCAAGGGACCATCGTCGGCGACTAACGACTTAACCAACATTCCTTCGTCTTTGTTGTCTCTTTTGAAGGACTTTCAAGACGTCTTCCCCGACGAGCTCCCTCATGGACTTCCACCACTTCGAGGCATAGAACATCGCATCGACCTCATACCCGGCGCTCCGCTTCCAAACCGTGCTGCCTACCGCACCAACCCCGAAGACACAAAGGAGATACAACGCCAAATACAAGATCTCCTCGCCAAAGGGTACGTTCGCGAAAGCCTTAGTCCTTGTGCGGTTCCCGTGATTCTTGTGCCTAAACCGGATGAGACGCAACGGATGTGTATGGATTGTCGCCCCATCAATGCCATTACCGTCCGATACCGCCATCCCATTCCGCGTTCAGATGACATGCTTGATGAGTTAAGTGGTGCCACGATTTTCTCTAAAGTCGATTTGCGTAGTGGCTACCACCAAATTCGCATGGCCATTGGTGATGAATGGAAAACGGCATTCAAGACCAAGCTTGGTCTCTATGAATGGCTCGTTATGCCTTTTGGTCTCTCCAATGCTCCATCCACTTTTATGCGTCTTATGAATCACATCTTGCGTCCTCTCATTGGCAAGAGCGTGGTTGTCTATTTTGATGATATTCTCATTTATAGCAAAAATCTCGAGGACCATGTGCAACATGTGAGAGAGGTCTTATGCATCTTGCATCTTGAGAAGCTTTATGCCAACCTTCCCAAATGCACCTTTGCTCAAAACAAATTGGTTTTCCTTGGCTTTGTGGTTTCCGCTAATGGGATTGAAGTGATTCTTCCAAGGTGGAGGCCATCCACAATTGGCCTACCCCTACAAATGTTGGTCAAGTCCGAAGTTTTCATGGACTTGCCGGTTTCTACCGTCGCTTGGTGAAAGATTTTAGCACCATTGCTTGCCCTTTGAATGAACTTACCAAGAAGAATGTTCCGTTTGTTTGGGGCAAGGCCCAACAAAATGCTTTTGATGAGTTGAAGAAACGCCTTACCGAAGCTCCCCTTCTTGTCCTTCCAAATTTTGCAAAAACTTTTGAAATTGAGTGTGATGCAAGTGGACTTGGTATTGGTGGCGTTCTTATGCAAGAGGGCAAACCCGTGGCATATTATAGTGAGAAGTTGGATGGCGCACGCCTCAACTATCCTATATATGACAAGGAGCTCTACGCTTTGGGTCGTGTTCTTGAAGTTTGGCAACACTATCTTTGGCCAAAAGAGTTTATCATTCATTCCGACCATGAGTCCTTGAAATATTTGAAAAGCCAACACAACTTGAACAAACGACACGCAAAATGGGTCGAGTTCATTGAGTCCTTCCCATATGTAATCAAATACAAGAAGGGCAAGGACAATGTAGTGGCGGATGCTCTTTCCCGCAAAAACACCCTTTTGCTTACTCGCTTGGATTTTCATGTTTTGGGACTTGAAGAGATCAAAGAACTCTATCCTTCCGATTCTTTCTTTGCTCCGATATTTGAGAAGTGTTCCGTTGAACGAGGAGTGGATGATTTCTATTTGCATGATGGCTACTTGTTTAAAGCTAACAAGATTTGCATACCGAGTCTTCTCTTCGAAAGTTGCTTTTGCAAGAGTCACATGGAGGTGGTCTTATGGGACACTTTGGACGAGAGAAGACATATGCCATGCTCTCAACCCACTACTATTGGCCAAGAATGTAGCGCGACGTGGAACGCCTTTGCCACCGGTGCACAACTTGCTTACAAGCTAAGTCTACCTCCAACCCTTATGGCCTTTATACACCATTGCCTATTCCTCATGCTCCTTGGTCGGATATTAGCATGGATTTCATCCTAGGATTGCCTCGCACTAAGCATGGTCATGATTCCATATTTGTGGTAGTGGATAGATTCTCTAAGATGGCCCATTTCATACCTTGCCATAAGAGCGACGATGCTTCACATATTGCTTCATTGTTTTTCAGGGAAATTGTTCATCTACACGGAATACCGGCAAGCATTGTGTCGGATCGAGACGTCAAGTTCATGAGCTATCTATGGAAGTCGCTCATGGCAAAGTTTGGAGTGAAGCTCTTGTTCTCATCATCATCGCACCCGCAAACGGACGGACAAACGGAAGTGGTCAATCGAAGCCTTTCCACTCTCCTACGCATCCTAGTGAAGAAGAACTTGAAGTCATGTGAGGAGTGCCTCCCACACGCGGAGTTCGCCTACAATCGCGCCAAGCACTCGACAACATCAAGGAGTCCCTTCATGGTCGTCTACGGCTTCGAACCTCCCACGGCACTTGACATACTACCACTTCCCCTTCATGAGCGGACGAACATGGACTTCGACAAGCGCACCGCCGCCATGAAGAAACTACATGAAAAAACAAGAGAAACCATTCAAGAACATGTGCTTCGTCAAGCTACCCGCCTCAACGCCAAGAAGAAGGAACGCATATTTCAAGAAGGCGACCTCGTTTGGATCCACCTCCGGAAGTAGAGATTCCCTCATGAACGCAACTCAAAGCTCAAGCCAAGAGGAGATGGCCCCTTCAAGGTCCTCAAACGCATCAACAACAACGCCTACGTCATCGACATCCCAACCTCCAAGTACTTGGTGAGCAACACGTTCAACGTTGCGGACTTATCGCCATATCATGGAGATGAGGAGGCACAAGAGTCGAGGACGACTCTTTCCCAGGGGGGGAGATGATGCGGGGTGGCCTTCGGACACCTCCACACCAAGACCAACAAGTCCCCCAAGTGGACCGATGACGCGAGCTCGGGTTAAAGCGCTACACGATGAGGTGAACTCGCTACTCACCAACCTTGATCTCGGTACCCCTTTGGATGGAATGCTACCTCATGCCGATGTACTATGTGTCATTAGGTACAAGGCGCATCAAGACCCCGGAGAGGAGGACACGCCACGGTCAAGGGAAAGAGAGGAGCAGCGGGACATGAAGATGATCACGAAGCTGGACCCGACGTCACTCGAAGCACTCAAAGGAAGAGAAGAATGCTGGCCGGCCCAGGACCCGGTCGGACCGGCCCCACAACCGGACCATCCGGTCCCAGGCCCGGTCAACCGGGCGCCCAACCGGATTTCCCTGCATCGTACCGGGAAGCAACCGGAAGGAAACATGCGAGGTTTCCGGTTGGCGCCCGGTCGACCGGACCCAGGACCGGACCACCCGGTCACAGGCCCGGTCTGACCGGCCCCAAACCGGATCCGACGGGAATGACTACCAAACTGCGTAAGTTATCCACTTGCGTACCTTTTCGCCTTGCTAGCCATGTATGCCTATATAAGTAGCCTGGACCCCTCCTTTTACCCCTTAGACTTAAATTGAGCTTAAACACTACTTTGAGCTTTGTCTCCCTAGGGTTAGCATCCCTTTGTAATCAAGGTACTCTTGTTGTTGATCTTGACATTGTTGAGTGAGATTCTAGTGCAAGTCACTCTCTCTCCCTCACCAATCTCGTTTTCTCCAACACCAATCTCTCACCGGGAATTCTGCCGCGTGCCTCTTCCGGGTGATTCTATTGGCGTGGTCCATCGAGCCACGGGGGTAAGTATCGGGTGTATCGAGTTGGTGTGCGTGCGTGAGTACCGGCGTTCTTCGTGTTCTTCGTGTTCCTCGCGTTCTCCCACCTCTTCCCTTGGTTTTCGGGGTCAAATCGCGAGATCGGGCTAATCCCTAGATCTCAGATCTCATCAATAGTATTGATCAAGATTATGTTGGTAGCATGTCACTTTAGAAATTATTCTTTTTATCTTTTACCTACTCGAGGGCGAGTAGGAACTAAGCTTGGGGATGCTTGATACGTCTCCAACGTATCTATAATTTCTTATGTTCCATGCTAGTTTTATGACAATACCTACATGTTTTATTCACACTTTATAATGTTTTTATGCATTTTCTGGGACTAACCTATTAACAAGATGCCACAGTGCCAGTTCCTGTTTTCTGCTGTTTTTTATTTCAGAAAAGTTAGTTTACAAATATTCTCGGAATTAGACGAAACAAAAGTCCACGGCCCTATTTTCCACGGAGTGTTCCAGAAGTCCGAAGAAGAGTCGAGGAAGGCCAGCAGGGGGCCCACACCATAGGGCGGCGCGGCTGTGGGGCCCCCCGCGCCGACCTGTGGGGAGGGAGCCCCCTAGCTCCCCCGACGCTGCCCCTTCGCCTATTTATTCCTCAGTCTCCGTAAACCCTAGTACCGAGAGCCAAAATACGAGAAAAGTTCCTGAGACGCCGCCGCTGTCAATCCCATCTCGGGGGATTCAGAAGATCTCCTCCGGCACCCTGCCGGAGAGGGGAATCATCACCGGAGGGCTCTACATCACCATGCCCGCCTCCGAACTGATGCGTGAGTAGTTCATCCTTGGACTATGGGTCCATAGCAGTAGCTAGATGGTTGTCTTCTCCTATTGTGCCATCATGTTTAGATCTTGTGAGCTACCTATCATGATCAAGATCATCTATTTGTAATGATGCATGTTGTGTTTGTTGGGATCCGATGAATATGGAATATGATGAGGTCTAAGACCCCGTGTGTGGCCCGATCTCGCGGATTGACTTCGAAACCAAGGGGGGAGATGGGAAAACGCGAGGAACACGAAGAACGCGATGAACACGAGGAACTCCGAGACTCACGCACACACACAACCCGATACACCCGATGCTTACCTCCGTGGCTTGATGGACCACGCCAATAGATCTCCGAGGAAGAGACACGCGGTAGAATTCCCCGGGGAGAGATTGGAGTTGGAGAGGAAGAACTTGGTGAGGGAGAGAGAGTAGCTTGTACTAGAATCTCACTCAACAAGTTCAAAGTCAACAACTAAGGTGCCTTGATTACAGAGGGATGATACCCAAGGGAGACTAAGCTCAAAGGTAGGTTTGAGTTCAAAACAAGTCTAAAGAGCTAAAGGGGTGCTTGGGGCTTGGGGTGCTTATATAGTCTTACAAGGCGTCACAGGCCGAAGAGGTAAGTTCGGGCCGAAAATATAACTTAAGTCGTGCAGGCCGGTCAGGGGGCCAGTCAGACCGGGCCTGTGACCGGGCAGGCCGGTTTCGCAGGGCTCGTGGACCGGGCGGAGACCGGACGAGGCTCCAAGTCCCCTGGATGGCGCCCGGATGTCCACGAGCGCGAATCCCGGTTTCGACCGGGCGACCCGGTCGAGGCCGGTCGACCGGGCTGTGGACCGGTGATCCGGTCGAGGCCGGTCTGACCGGGTTCTGGACCGGCCGTCCGTCTTCTCTTCCTTGCGCTCTTCGGGCGACTTCCTGTCCAGCTCCATGTCCATCTTCTTGTCCAGCTGCTCCTCTCCTCCCTTTGACCATGGCGTATCCTCCTCTTGGTGACCTTGATGCTCCTTGTACCTAATGACACATAACACGTCGGCATGAGGTAGCAATCCATCCAAAGGTGTACCAAGATCAAGGGTGGTGAGGAGCGAGTTCACCTCATCATGTAGCGCTTTGACTCGGGCTCGCGTCATTGGTCCACTTGGGGGACTTGTTGGTCTTGGTGTGGAGGTGACCGAAGGCCACCCCGCATCATCTCCCCCCCCTTGGGAAAGAGTCGTCCTCGACTCTTGTTCCTCTTCATCTTCATGATATGGCGATAAGTCCGCAACGTTGAAGGTGTTGCTCACCAAGTACTTGGAGGTGGGGATGTCGATGACGTAAGCGTTGTTGTTGATGCGTTTGAGAACCTTGAAGGGGCCATCTCCCCTTGGCTTGAGCTTGGAGTTGCGCTCACGAGGGAACCGTTCTTTCCGGAGGTGGATCCAAACGAGGTCTCCTTCTTGAAATATCCTTTCCTTCTTCTTGGCGTTGAGGCGGGTAGCTTGACGAAGCACATGTTCTTGTATGGTTGCCCTTGTCTCTTCATGTAGTTTCTTCACGTCGGCGGCGCGCTTGGCGAAGTCCATGTTCGTCCGCTCATGAAGGGGAAGTGGTAGTATGTCGAGTGCCGTGAGCGGCTCAAACCCGTAGACGACCATGAAGGGACTCCTTGATGTAGTCGAGTGCTTGGCGCGGTTGTAGGCGAACTCCGCGTGTGGTATGCATTCCTCCCATGACTTCAAGTTTTTCTTCACGAGGATGCGTAGGAGGGTGGAGAGGCTTCGATTGACCACTTCCGTTTGGCCGTCCGTTTGCGGGTGCGAGGATGATGAGAATAAGAGCTTCACTCCAAACTTTGCCATGAGCGTCTTCCAAAGATAACTCATGAACTTGACGTCTCGGTCCGACACAATGCTTTGCGGTACTCCATGTAGGCGAACGATTTCCCTGAAAAACAATGAAGCAATGTGTGAAGCATCGTCGCTCTTATGGCAAGGTATGAAATGAGCCATGTTAGAGAATCTATCCACTACCACGAATATAGAATCATGACCATGCTTAGTGCGAGGCAATCCTAGAACAAAATCCATGCTAATATCGGTCCATGGTGCATATGGAATAGGCAATGGGGTATAAAGACCATAGGGATTGGAGGTAGACTTAGCTTGTAAGCATGTGGTGCACCGGCGGCAAAGGCGTTCGACGTCGCGGTACATTCTTGGCCAATAGTAGTGGGTTGAGGGCATGACATATGTCTTCTCTCGACCAAAGTGTCCCATAAGACCTCCTCCATGTGACTCTTGCAAAAGCAATTTTCGAAGCGAAGACTCAGGAATGCAAATCTTGTTAGCTTTGAACAAATAGCCATCATGCAAATAGAAATCATCCACTCCTCGCTCAACGGAGCACTTCTCAAAAATTGGAGCAAAGAAGGAATCGGAAGGATAGAGTTCTTTGATCTCTTCAAGTCCCAAAACATGAAAATCCAAACGAGTTAGCAAAAGGGTGTTTTTGCGGGAAAGAGCATCCGCCACAACATTGTCCTTGCCCTTCTTGTATTTGATCACATATGGGAAGGACTCAATGAACTCGACCCATTTTGCATGTCGTTTGTTCAAGTTGTGTTGGCTTTTCAAATATTTCAAGGACTCATGGTCGGAATGAATGATAAACTCTTTTGGCCAAAGATAGTGTTGCCAAACTTCAAGAACACGAACCAAAGCGTAGAGCTCCTTGTCATATATAGGATAGTTGAGGCGTGCGCCGTCCAACTTCTCACTATAGTATGCCACGGGTTTGCCCTCTTGCATAAGAACACCACCAATACCAAGCCCACTTGCATCACACTCAATCTCAAAAGTTTTGGCAAAATTTGGAAGAACAAGAAGTGGAGCTTCGGTAAGGCGTTTCTTCAACTCATCAAAAGCATTTTGTTGGGCCTTGCCCCAAACAAACGGAACATTCTTCTTAGTAAGCTCATTCAAAGGGCAAGCAATGGTGCTAAAGTCTTTCACAAAGCGGTGGTAAAACCCGGCAAGTCCATGGAAGCTTCGGACTTGGCCAACATTTGTAGGGGTAGGCCAATTATGGATGGCCTCCACCTTGGAAGAATCAACTTCAATCCCATTAGCGGAAACCACAAAACCAAGAAAAACCAATTTGTTTTGAGCAAATGTGCACTTGGGGAGGTTAGCATAAAGCTTTTCATGGCGCAAGATGCACAAGACTTCTCTCACATGTTGCACATGGTCCTCGAGGTTTTTGCTATAAATAAGAATATCATCGAAGTAGACAACCACGCTCTTGCCAATGAGAGGACGCAAGATGTGATTCATGAGGCGCATGAAAGTTGATGGAGCATTGGAAAGACCGAAAGGCATAACGAGCCATTCATAGAGACCAAGTTTGGTCTTGAATGCCGTTTTCCATTCATCACCAATAGCCATGCGGATTTGATGGTAACCACTACGCAAATCGACTTTAGAGAAAATCGTGGCACCACTAAGTTCATCAAGCATGTCGTCTAAACGCGGAATGGGATGGCGGTAACGGACGGTGATGGCATTGATGGGGCGACAATCCATACACATCCGTTGCGTCTCATCCGGTTTAGGCACAAGAATCACGGGAACCGCACAAGGGCTAAGGCTTTCTCGGACGTACCCTTTGGCGAGGAGATCTTGAATTTGGCGGTTGATCTCCTTGGTCTCTTCGGGGTTGATGCGGTAGGCGGCACGGTTTGGGAGCGGAGCGCCGGTATGAGGTCGATGCGGTGTTCTATGCCGCGGAGTGGTGGTAGTCCATGAGGGAGCTCGTCGGGGAAGACGTCTCGAAATTCCTGCAAAAGAGACAACAAAGACGGAGGAATGTTGGTTAAGTCGTTAGTCTCCGACGCGGGTCCCTTGCATATGAGCACATAGTGCAATATGGTGGATGGGTTCTCTTGGAGCTCTCTACACTCACTCTTGGTGGCTAGAAGGACACTCTTGGGCTCACTCATGTATGGCTTGTGGCGCTCACTCTCTTTGTGGTGGGTCGCTCCCTCTCCTCTCATCTCACTATGGTGGGTGCGGAGTTGTGCCCTCGCTAAAGCCTTCGCATTATCCGCGATGATTTGGCTAGGAGTCATCGGGCGCAACTCGAACTTCTTGTCGTTGACCTTGAAGGTGTATGTGTTGGAGAGTCCATCATGTATAGCCTTCTTGTCATATTGCCAAGGGCGGCCTAGCAACATGTGGCACACCGTCATGGGTACCACGTCACACTCGATGGTGTCCTCATAAGGGCCGATCTTGAAGTTGACGGTGACGGTATGTTGTATCTTGACGTTGCCCTTGTCACTCAACCATTGGATATGGTAAGGGTGAGGATGCTTGCGGAGAGTGAGGTGGAGCTTCTCACACAACTCGGTGCTCGCAAGGTTATGGCAACTTCCACCATCGATGATGACCTTGATCGATTTTCCACCAATTCCGGCACGGGTTTGGAAGATGTTGCACCGTTGTTCTTCCATATCATGAGGTTGTGTGGTTAGCACCCGTGTGACCACAAGTGAGGGACTTGGGTCATGCTCACATAAGAGAGGATCTTCTCCACTTTCTTGCTCATAAGCTTCTTCACTTTCCACGGCGGCTTGCACAAGGGCTTCATATTCATCTTCATCAAGAGTCTCGATGTCACCATTCTCCATAGTGATCATGACCTTGGTGTTCTTGCACTCAAACGATTTGTGACCTTGGGTGCCACACTTGAAGCAAGTGACACTAGAGGGTCCCGTGGATGCCTTAGAGGAGGCGGTGGAGGAGACTGTTTGCTTCATTCGACTTTGGATAGTCGGCTTCTTGGAAGGTGTAGAGGATGCGTCGGCCTTGGCACTTGTAGCATAAGGAGTTGATGTAGTAGGAGGAGTCGATGTAGCGAGCTTGGAGGAGAAATAGGACTTGGCCTTGGAGTACTTGATGTCCTCAATCACTTGGCGCTCGGCCTTCGATGCTTGGTGGACTAACTCAACCATGTTGGAGTAGGGTTGGAACTCGACAATCCTCTTGATAGGATAAGTAAGGCCATTGAAGAAACAAGCAATTGTTTGTTCCTCGGACTCTTGGATGTTGGCTCGCATCATAGTGATCTCCATCTCCTTGTAGAACTCCTCAACGGTCTTGGTGCCTTGCTTCAACTTTTGGAGCTTGTTGAAGAGGTCGGTCATGTAGTGTGCGGGGACAAAACGAGCATGCATCTCCTTCTTCATATCTTCCCAAGTGTCAATAGGAGGTTCACCCTTTTCTTCTCGAAGAGTGAGGACTTGCTCCCACCAAGTGTTGGCGTAGTCTTCAAACTCGAGAGACGCCATAGCCACCTTCTTGGCACCGGAGTAGTTGTGGATGCGGAAGATTTTGTCCACCTTGAGTGCCCATGAGAGGTAGGCCTCGGCATCTTCTTCTCCCTTGAACTTTGGCATGGTGAACTTGAATCTTCCAAACATGTTCTCTTCATCCTCCAAGGTTCTTCTACGAGGAGGGGCGCCGTCATCTCTAGCGGCTAGAGGTGGAATAGGAGGTCTTCTACGGCCAACCATAGCATTGGGTTGGCGTTGGAGTTGAACACTTGCTTCACTTGGTTCACGGTGAGGATGTGGTTGAAGATCTTGTCGCGGTTGAGGACGATGCTCAAGGTTGGGTCTCTCATCTTGATTATGGTGAGGCTCTCCTCGTCCACGTTGGTCATGGCGAGGGTGGCGACGAAGATCTCGCCGAGGTGGATCTTGAGGATCTTGGTGAAGGACTTGTTCTTGTGGAGGACGCTCATGTGGACGAGCATGGCGATGTATTTCTCCACGCCTAGAGTTGGAGCGGGAGTCTTCATGACGAGCATGTGAGCGATGCGGTCGATGATGGTCTTCACGCCTTGAGGAAGAGCTTGGGGACGAAAGGCCACCATGAGAGTAATGGTCTTCATGCCTTGAGGAAGAGCTTGATGAAGAGGAAGTAGAGCGGTGTCGACGATGGCGACCCAAGTTGGTGATGGCGCGCTTGATAGTGCAAAGGTGGCCGATCTTTCGATGAGATGGGGATAAATCAATTTGTTGGTGGAGTTCGTGCTTGACGATCCGACTACACGTGCAAAGCTCGTGCGCCAATGCAATCGCTAGGACAATCTCCGGGAGTTACTGATCTTGCGGGAGCACGATCAGCCTGACCAGCAAGGGTCTTAATTCCTACCTGAAATCGAGAACAAGTAAGAACTAAAGATGCAATCTGAATATTGCGAATAGAGATGAAAGCTTGATTGATAATGGTGGGATTCTGAATAGTCGGTCTTGTTCTGGGCGTTGGCCTCAAAAGAAGTACACGTAGTTGCAACAATTGGCTAACTTTTAGTCTAATCAAAATCCAAGTTCTAATGACGGCTAGAGAGGGATATATATGGGGGAAGTCAAGGGATTTTCGTCCAACCAGCTAGGGTTGGCCAAAAACACCCCTAAATGGGCCTTCCTCCACTTATATGGCCTCTTAAAATCCCCTAAAATACCTAATCCGAAAATACATGGGCCTGGCCCATTAAATAAGGTGACGCAGCACCATTAATAACTCTTTGGACGAATTTTATGATGGAGTAACTTGTATAATTCATCCAATCATCATTGCTTCACTATGGTGGCTTCAATGTTCTGAAATCCTCGCTTGCAACGCCATCCTGAATCCTTGCAGGTCTGCTGCCACCTCCATGCACGTTCCTAAACCAATGTTTGGCGTCCATGCTAGATTCATTCCTAAATAATATAAATACATTTGATTTAGGCAGCATCATATTCTCATATATATCAGGAAGGATTCCTAGTAACGACTGTACCTGAAATGTGGCTGTAGGAGTATTGGTTGTATCTATCACAGAGATGTCCTCATCATCCTCCCCTACTTGAATTGAAGTCGTCCTCGACGTAGTCTCATCTTTTTCACCAAGATAGGCCTTCAAATCGGAGGTAATCATGTCCTCATCATCCTCCCTTTCTTGAAAGAAAAGCCGTCCTCGGCGATGTTTATTCTGTAAACATGCTAACAAAAGAGACAAGGTATATGCATGGTATATGTATATGTCATCCGTTTTAACAGCTCTTTCATGTTTCCCATTTAAGTTTGTACATATTCCAGTATTGTAGTTGCGTAGAAGCTTATTAGTCCCCATAAAACATTTATCACAACTCAATTTGCAGATATAAGTGAAGCACATTTTAACTCCTTTCAAATGATAATGCTCATCATTAAACCATCCCAAAGTTGGTAAACCAAACTGTAAGGTCTCAAATTTACTAGCCACACAATGTTGAATTAAACAATTTTGCAGCAAGTTATTTGGCATAGAATGAATACCAACATTGGAGGTCATATCAAAATGAGAAAGCATATTCACAAATTCAGGTTTGTTGGAACATCGACTAGAAAAATCATCACTCATGATGCAAATCCTATGTACCATAAAAATATCCGCTATGTCATACCGCCCAACCAAATTAAAAGTAACATCAGGGGCGTAGACACTCTTTAAACAGGGAAGTTCATCAATTTTATGTCTAGCATGTGACAAAGATATAGGTGGATCCATCACAACAGAAAACAAAGAATTAGCATGAGAAATCTTAGCCAACACTTCATTGTTCATAACCAGTTTTATATGATCCATACTAGAGTCATCTTTCAAGTCACAAGGAGCGATATCAGGAGCAAGAATTTCAGTTTGTGCACTCATAGATATGGAAGAATGAACTTGTACAGTAGGTGTGTTTAACATAGTTGGTATATCAGTTACACAAGTTCCTAACACATGGTAATCCTTGGAAACAAAAGTCTCCATTGGTACACTCATATCAATAGAGGAACGAAAAACAGCACATGGTACACACAAATCTGTAGGTGTGTCAACCAAAAGATTGCTAGTCATATCAATTACAATTTCAGGGGGTGCACTCATATTCCAAGACAGATTAAAGTGATCAATTGGTACACCCAACCAAAAATCTCTCTTAGCATGTAATTCATTTGGTATTGTAGCATGCAATTCAGTGGGTGTACTGAAATCAATAGAAGAATCCAATTCAGCACTAATAATTTCAGTGGACGCACACATCGTCAAAGAAGAATTGAAAACAGGACTAATTGCGCTCACAGCAACATCAATCTCAGTGGTATGATCACATGGTACTTGCAAATCAGTAGTATGATCCTCTAATATAGGCGATGTGGCCAAATCATCAGCGAACTCAACACATGGTATATTAACATCAACATTGCATTCATCAATCTCATGTGGAGGGATAAAATCAGTACCTTCACTTTTACCTTGTGACTCCAACGTAGTAGATGTTCGCAGCGACGTGTCACAAGTCTGTGGCTGGGCGACTCGCACTACAATATTCATGCGTGGAACGTTGGAAGAAACAACCGGTGCTAGTGTGCATGACTTGGAGGAGTTGAAATGGTCCACCGTGTTTTCCTGTATGTGTTTCTCAAAAGCACAAGCGCGAACATATATACCAATAGTTGAACGAGGAATATACTTAAACAAAACCTTAATATCAGGGTTCAAGCCATTGAAAAACATGTTTCTAGTACTTTCCTCAAATTCCTTTAGATCACAACGGTACATGTAAAATTGAAATTCCTGATAGTAAACATGCACGGTGTTACTACCTTGTTCTAACCGTTTAAGTTTGCGGAGCAGTTCACGTTGATGAGAAAGAGGCACAAATTTACGTCTCAAAACAGATTTTAAATCTACCCAAGTAGTAGGTGTATCATCAACATTTTCTTTATAATTCCAGTCCCACCAAATGGAAGCCAAACCCGTAAAAACTCTAGCAGCAGTTCTTACTTTCTCATGTTCAGTAAAATCATGGCATCCAAAAATATTGTCAACCTCAAACTCCCAATCAAAATAAGCATCTGTATTATATCTACCCTCATAAACTGGTAAGGATATAACCTGATCATGATCTCCTGTAAATGGTTGCACATGCATCTCCGCAGTCGTCATGGTACTCGGGTCGATGGCTTGGTCCTCAATTCCTGTCATGGTTAGTACCCAAAAAGCACAAATGTATATGCCTACAAACTACGGAATATGGTGGTTCACGCGCAATTCGTCAAGCAAAATACAAAGCTCTTACAAGTTCTTACCAAACAGGAGGAAGGCGATATGGCAACCAGCAAAGATCAGCTTCTCCAAAGATTGCCAAAGCGATTACCAGGGGTCGACACAGTGCACGTGGAGATATCTGTGGAGCTCTGGGAAGGCAAAATATAGTGATATGGTGGCACAGTAATCAAATCAGCGATGCAAATTGAGTAAACGCTCAACGAAGGTACTGTGCTGGTCCTAGGCTAGATCGTATTAGAGACGCGAGCCTAAATCACCAACGAGATCACGACGTGGCACAAGATACAAGAGGCAGCGAAACTGGCTCTGATACCACTTGATAGTGCAAACGTGGCCGATCTTTCGATGAGATGGGGATAAATCGATTTGTTGGTGGAGTTCGTGCTTGACGATCCGACTACACGTGCAAAGCTCGTGCGCCAATGCAATCGCTAGGACAATCTCCGGGAGTTACTGATCTTGCGGGAGCACGATCAGCCTGACCAGCAAGGGTCTTAATTCCTACCTGAAATCGAGAACAAGAACTAAAGATGCAATCTGAATATTGCGAATAGAGATGAAAGCTTGATTGATAATGGTGGGATTCTGAATAGTCGGTCTTGTTCTGGGCGTTGGCCTCAAAAGAAGTACACGTAGTTGCAACAATTGGCTAACTTTTAGTCTAATCAAAATCCAAGTTCTAATGACGGCTAGAGAGGGATATATATGGGGGAAGTCAAGGGATTTTCGTCCAACCAGCTAGGGTTGGCCAAAAACACCCCTAAATGGGCCTTCCTCCACTTATATGGCCTCTTAAAATCCCCTAAAATACCTAATCCGAAAATACATGGGCCTGGCCCATTAAATAAGGTGACGCAGCACCATTAATAACTCTTTGGACGAATTTTATGATGGAGTAACTTGTATAATTCATCCAATCATCATTGCTTCACTATGGTGGCTTCAATGTTCTGAAATCCTCGCTTGCAATGCCATCCTGAATCCTTGCAGGTCTGCTGCCACCTCCATGCACGTTCCTAAACCAATGCTTGGCGTCCATGCTAGATTCATTCCTAAATAATATAAATACATTTGATTTAGGCAGCATCATATTCTCATATATATCAGGAAGGATTCCTAGTAACGACTGTACCTGAAATGTGGCTGTAGGAGTATTGGTTGTATCTATCACAGAGATGTCCTCATCAGCGCTCGAGGCTATCCATGCGCCGCTCCATGTTGGCATCATTGGCCGCCATTTGGCCATTCAAGTTGTCCGTAGCTTCACGAAGAAGGGCCAAGTCGTGGTTCACGGTGGAGAAGTTGTGAGCCACTTCATCGTATTGCTCATCGATGCGCGTCTCGAAGAGGGAGAGTTGCTCCTTGAACTCTTGTCGTTGCGTCCATAGGTTGTGTTGAGTAGCCAACCTCTCGGTGTTGCGGAGGATCTCTTCATCCCTATTGGTATCTCCGTTCCTATCCATGATGGAAAGACAAGAACTATGTTGTGTATGTTAGTGGAAGGAGACTACCTCGCACTCTTACCAAGGTAAGATAGAATTGAGGCAATCCACCAAACCGAAAGCAAGATCAAGTGTATCGGGAACACACGCAAAACCACACGCAAAAGCTAGCAAATATGGTGTTAGGCGAGTGTTGTGGAAAGCCAAAAGACAAATCCAAGATCGAGTATGTTGTCAAAAGTGGGCGAGGTCCAAAAATCCAAATGTCAATGTGAAGATCACTATAAACACGGAAAAAGATGTGGAACACACACACGAGATAAGCGGGGTTAGTGCAACCAAAAGTGAGCGGAAAAGTGTATGTATAAGTGCTCGGTGTCACACTAACACAAGGGAAGCCAAAGCTTTGGTTGCAAAGGAAGAGACAACAAGATTCACACGTGGCCTCTCTTCTCCTATCTCTCTTTGCTTAAAAGCTTTTTCTCTTTTGTATATGGCGGCACTTGCACTCGTTTGTATCTTTGGTGGCACGTGGACACTTTGTATGTATGGGCGTATGGATGTATGGATGTATGGATGTATGGTGCTACTCGCACTCTTTTTGTGTTTTTGGGGCTTTTTGACGCACTATGTTAGCGTTAGCCTCGCTTTTGCTATCTTGCCACACGAGTGTTTGCTTGGGTGTCTTACTCAACGCGACACACACACCTCACAATGCGGGGCCACGTGCAATGTCTCGCAACACTAGACAAGCAATGCTCGATGGGATAGATCGCAAAAGGAAGAGGGGTTACAAGGTGACCTGCAAGTTATACCTGCGATGATGGTGGTGGTGGTGGTGGAGATCGCCGGAAGACGAGGTCGAAGGAGGGGCGTTGCGTCGCCCGGTCGGAGGCCCGGTGGACCGGGTTGTGGACCGGCTTGCCCGGTTTGCCACCCGGTTGACCGGGTGCTGGGCCGGCTCGGCCGGTCGAGGGC
The DNA here is from genome assembly GCF_019359855.2 of Lolium perenne. NCBI lineage: Eukaryota > Viridiplantae > Streptophyta > Magnoliopsida > Poales > Poaceae > Lolium > Lolium perenne. The sequence continues at coordinate 135,932,650 of NC_067245.2, forward strand.
CCGGTTGACCGGCTGCTCAACCGGATTTCGCGGGATGAGCTTTCTCTCTCCTGTTCTTCACGAAAACCAAGCCAAATCGACCAAATCGAAGGGAAACGATGGAATTGGAGGCTAAAAGTTGGGGAAATAGTAGATCAAGCACAACAACACCAGATCCACGGACCAAAACCACTCAAAACGCAACCAAATCACAGATCGGTCAAAAGGCAATTTAGGGCTATTTTTTGGAAAATTTTCTAGGAACGAAATCGGGTGGGTGGGAGGTCAAATCCGCGGTAACCAAGAGCTGCTGATACCATATGATGAGGTCTAAGACCCCGTGTGTGGCCCGATCTCGCGGATTGACTTCGAAACCAAGGGGGGAGATGGGAAAACGCGAGGAACACGAAGAACGCGATGAACACGAGGAACTACGAGACTCACGCACACACACAACCCGATACACCCGATGCTTACCTCCGTGGCTCGATGGACCACGCCAATAGAATCTCCGAGGAAGAGACACGCGGTAGAATTCCCCGGGGAGAGATTGGAGTTGGAGAGGAAGAACTTGGTGAGGGAGAGAGAGTAGCTTGTACTAGAATCTCACTCAACAAGTTCAAATTCAACAACTAAGGTGCCTTGATTACAGAGGGATGATACCCAAGGGAGACTAAGATCAAAGGTAGGTTTGAGTTCAAAACAAGTCTAAAGAGCTAAAGGGGTGCTTGGGGTGCTTATATAGTCTTACAAGGCGTCACAGGCCGAAGAGGTAAGTTCGGGCCGAAAATATAACTTAAGTCGTGCAGGCCGGTCAGGGGGCCGGTCAGACCGGGCCTGTGACCGGGCAGGCCGGTTTCAGACCGGGCCTGTGACCGGGCGGAGACCGGACGAGGCTCCAAGTCCCCTGGATGGCGCCCGGATGTCACGAGCGCGAATCCCGGTTTCTGACCGGGCGACCCGGTCAGGAGGCCGGTCAGACCGGGCTGTGGACCGGGTGATCCGGTCAGGGGGCCGGTCTGACCGGGTTCTGGACCGGTCGTCCGTCTTCTCTTCCTTGCGCTCTTCGGGCGACTTCCTGTCCAGCTCCATGTCCATCTTCTTGTCCAGCTGCTCCTCTCCTCCCTTTGACCATGGCGTATCCTCCTCTTGGTGACCTTGATGCTCCTTGTTCCTAATGACACATAACACGTCGGCATGAGGTAGCAATCCATCCAAAGGTGTACCAAGATCAAGGGTGGTGAGGAGCGAGTTCACCTCATCATGTAGCGCTTTGACTCGGGCTCGCGTCATTGGTCCACTTGGGGGACTTGTTGGTCTTGGTGTGGAGGTGACCGAAGGCCACCCCGCATCAGAATACTATGTCAAGTTGATTATTGATCTATCATATATGTGTTGTTTATGATCTTGCATGCTCTCTGTTGCTAGTAGAGGCTCTGGCCAAGTTGATACTTGTAACTCCAAGAGGAGTATTTATGCTAGATAGTGGGTTCATGCCTCCATTGAATCTGGGATAGTGACAGAAAGTTCTAAGGTTGTGGATGTGCTGTTGCCACTAGGGATAAAACATCAATGCTTTGTTTAAGGATATTTGTATTGTTTACATTACGCACAGTACTTAATGCAATTGTCTGTTGTTTGCAACTTAATACTGGAAGGGGTGCGGATGCTAACCTGAAGGTGGACTTTTTAGGCATAGATGCATGCTGGATGGCGGTCTATGTTGTTTGTCGTAATGCCCTAAGTAAATCTCATAGTAGTCATCATGATATGTATGTGCATTGTTATGCCCACTCTATTTGTCAATTGCCCAACTGTAATTTGTTTACCCAACATGTTATTTATCTTATTGGAGAGACACCACTAGTGAACTGTGGACCCCGGTCCATTCTTTTACATCTGAAATACAACCTATTGCAATCATTGTTCTCTTTTGTTTTCTGCAAACAAACATCATTTTCCATACCCTACGTTTAATCCTTTGTTTTCAGCAAGCCGGTGAGATTGACAACCTCACTGTTAAGTTGGGGCAAAGTATTTTGATTGTGTTGCGCAGGTTCCACGTTGGCACCGGAATCCCTGGTGTTGCGTCGCACTACACTCCTTCACCAACAACCTTCACGTGATCTTCATCTCCTGCTGGTTTGATAACCTTGGTTTCTTACTGAGGGAAAACTCGCTGCTGTACTCATCATGCCTTCCTCTTGGGGTTCCCAACGGACGTGTGCTTTACCGTCAAAAGCATGGAGTTGGGGACACAGGGCTTTATTCTACTTTGCAGGATGGCTAGAAGAAGAGAAACGAGTATACTCTTTGCTCAGTTCCCCGAGAGTTCGATATAAATCCTCGAGTCACCCTTATGGGGAAAATACTTTGCTGACACAACACTCTGCACTTGGAGTCCCAACGTCATCAACCGATAGTACCGGGCGCGGTCGGGATGTTCTTCTTCCTCACGCTCCCGAGCCCTGTTCTTGAGGTGTTATTGACCAAAATCCAAAGGAATTCGAACAAAACGAAGAAATTGGAGGCTAATAGGTGGGGGAAATAGTAGATCACACTAGGAACATGAAATCTTTGGACCAAAACCACTCAAAATGCAACAAAATCTCAGATCCATCGAGAGGCAAAATTAAGGCTATTTTGGTGATTTTTGAAACTTTTCTAGAAACGAAATTGGGGTGGTGGGCGGTTTAAATTCGTGTCAACCAAGAGCTACTGATACCATATGATGTGGCTTGAGCCACCAACTGATGTCCCAATTCACGAATTGACCAAGGGGATGATGTGGGAGATGGGAGAAAGCACCAAAACCAAAAACACAAATGCACACACTCGGAAACAAATCGAAACCTCCCTAGCTCGATTAACTAAGCCAATAGAATCTTCTAAAGAGAGACCAAGAGGTAGAATCTTTGGAAGAGAGATTGCTGATGAGATCAAACACAAGAGTATGAGAGAGAGTGGATATCCACTAGGATCTGATACGGGGCGACCTTCGGTCTTCACCGCATCATGTGCTTCATCGCCAAGACGGCACGCTAAGGTGAATCTTCTCCTTTACGCGTGCCTCGAATCGCCTATTTGGAACGATATACTACTTCATACTCCAACATCTCTTGATAATAGGAACTCGACGACAAGAACGGAGAGAAGAGAGGATGCCATGGAGACCCGAGGACGCAAGGCCGATGTCACGGAAGCATGGAAGAGAAGGAGAAAGAGGAGCTGGACGCTCCAGGGCGGAACTTCCGCCCGTGATGGCCGGAACTTCCGCCCAGGACCAGAACTTCCGCCTCGGAGGACCGGAACTTCCGCCCACCGGAACTTCCGCCCAAGTTCCGCCCAAGTTCCGAAAGTCCGTCAAAACCATACTGGATGTTACTGCGAGGAAATGGCGGAATTCCGGAACAAGGCCGGAACTTGGCCGGAACTTCCGGCCCCCAGGACCGGAACTTCCGCCCAGCTGCTTCGAAGATGCTGTCTAAAAGGAATCTAGCCGGAACTTCCGCCCAGGACGACCGGAACTTCCGCCCGACCGGAACTTCCGCCCATCAGGACCGGAACTTCCGCCCATACGCGTTACAAAGACCAAAGCTGCAGATTCAGCTTGTAACTTATCCCTTCGCCCCACCTACTATAAATAGCCTAGTTGGCTCAGATCTGAGATTAGACTTGATGTGAAATTAAACCTGAGCTTAGCTCACCCTTGTGGGAACCCTACCTAGATCTATGATCTTGTACCCACCCGGGCTCCTTATAGACTTGTCAAGATCTCTTTGGTGACTTCTACCGTTTGTTTGATCTTTTGCTTGCACTTCTACCTATTTGGTCTTTTGCTTGCACTTCTATCAACCTTCCGGTCTTTTCACCCTTCTAGATCTTGCGAGCTTCGATTTGTCGATCTCTTTGCGGGACTTCTACCGGAAGGTCTTTTCTCCCAACCTCTATCAAGTAGGTGTATCGGGCCTACGAGGGAAAACCGGTTTGTGTGCGTGTGTGTGTTGTATCCCCACGATTCCCCCTCGCGTTCTTCGTGTTCATCGCGTTCATCCACCTACCCCCACGAGTTCCACCCAAATCCGTGAAGATCAGGCACATCCTTGGACTTAGTCCACATCATATGGTATCAGCAGCTCTTTGGTTGCCACGGATTTGACCCCCACATCCCCCAATTCCACCAATTTTCGGCCAAAAATTTTTCCAAAAAAATTTCCCAAAAAATAGCCCCAAATTGGCCTTGGATCGATCTCTCGATTTGTTGAGTTATTTGTGGTTTTGCTCCAATAGAAACTTGCCTTTGGTGTTGATCTGCAATTCCCCCACCTTCCCACAGCTTTTAGTGCCAAATTTTCCTCGAATTCGAAGGATTTCGGCCCGGATTTCCGCCCAAATCGACGAACAGCCCGCAGATCTGATTGCGACCGGAAGTTCCGCCTCGGAAGACCGGAAGTTCCGCCCGGGGACTAGAAGTTCCGCCCCTCAGGACCGGAAGTTCCGCCTGGCCGAAATTTTGACAGCAACCTTCGTTTTTCGTTTTGGTACTAACCCCCTTGTGTTTGGACTTCGGTTTGAGTGCCATTTCAGCTACCACAAAGCTTCCGCAACATCGACAACGACGACGGCACCCCTAGGATCCAAGCGGTTCATTTGACACCTCCACCATAGCAAGTTCAAGATCGTCGGCCACCATCATCAAGTGGTATAACTTGCTCCTAACTTGTAGCCCTAGCCTCTTTTGCGTACCTTTCCTATCGAGAGTGGCTTTCTAGTGTTGCGAAGCATTGCGCAAGCGTCCCGACCGTGAGGGTGTGCGTGTGTTGAGCAAAGCTTCGAAGCAAGCTCGTGTGAAAAGATAAGCAAAAGAGTGTGACATACTTACATAGATAGTAGTATCCTTACATAGTGAGAAAAAGAAAAAAAAATACAAAAAGAGAAAAAGAAAAAGTGTGTGAGTGACACCTATACACAAAAGAGTCCAAAGCTTTTAAGCAAAAGAGAGAAAAGAGAAGAGAGGCGTCTTGCGCAAATCTTGTTGCTTCTCAATTTTGCAACCAAGCCACGGTCTCTCTTGTGTTGGCGTGACACCGAGCTAGTAGTCTTCGTTAGGACCATTTTGTTCTTGCTCATTTTCCAAGTCGCGCTAACCCCATTTTGTCCCATGCGTGTGTTCCTCATTGTGTATGCCTTTTGTGATCACCGCCTTTTGACTTGTGACTTTTGGATCTTACCCACTTTTGACAATAGACTTTTCGTTTGGTTCTTCCATTTGACTTTCCACATCCATACATAACACCATATAGAGTTTTTGTTTTTGTGTGTGTGCATACATATCGGGTGCCCTCCGCCTTGAAACACCTTTTCGATTTTGGTTTGCAAGTTTTGACACTTTTGGTAGTTTTCCTTCCACCATATATACACCAATCCCATAGACTAACATGGATAGTGAGGATGAACCTACGGAGGACGACATGGAGTCCGATGAGGGTGATAGCTCCGCAAGCACCACGGATATGGAGGACCATGTGGAGCCCGACACCGACTATGGCTCCGCAAGCATTGGCGACGTCAACGACATCGAGCATCTCTACACCGACCATGACTCGCCAAGCATGGAAAACATGGTGGACCACAACTCCGAGCACGACTACGACCACGACGACATGGTTGAGCACTACCTCGACCATGACTACGACCACGACGACATGGTTGAGCACTACCTCGACCGCGACTACGACCACGACGACATGGTTGAGCACTATCTCGACCACGACTACGACCACGACGACATGGTTGAGCACTACCTCGACCACGACTACGACTACGACACCATGATGGAGCACCGCACCGAGCACTACCTCGAGCATGACATCGACACCATGGTGGAATCTAGCTTCGACTCCACCTTGAACAAGACCGGTGCCTACAAGTTCCCCATCTTGGCCAAGGGAACTACATATGAAGATAGAGGACCTCCAAGACGGCGCAACCATGAGAGTGATTATGCACATGATCATCTACACCGAGCTCGTCCTAGGGAACATCAAGAGAGCCACCACAATGATCGCCATCGACACTCTCCTCCGAGCTCAAGAAGGCGCCACAAGCAAAGTGCCAAGCCTCATGAACCATCATCTAGGCATGCCGAGGATCGTCATCGACACGAGTCACCTCATGATCGTCGTCGACCATCACCACCTCATGATCATCGTCGACCATCACCACCTCATGACCACCATCGACATGCATCACCACATGACCGTCGCCGACACAAGTCACCTCATGATCATCGTCGACCATCACCCCCTCATAACTACCATCGACATGCATCACCACATGACCATCGCCGACACAAGTCACCTCATGATCATCGTCGACTATCACCACCTCATGACCACCATCGACATACATCACCACATGACCGTCACCGACACAAGTCACCTCATGTTCACCATCGACCAACACCTACCAAGGATCTTCGACGACACCCCCCAAGACATGGTGATGATGGAAAAAGACGAGATCCTCGACATGAAGCGGCCAAGGCTACAAAGAACAACAACACCAACCATATGGTGTCCACAAAGCCTAGCGCCACCACCAAAATGGCATCTCCAAGACCGCCTACACATGAGAAGATCTCCAATGGTGCGAGACAAGATACTACATCAACAAGGAAGATGGTGCCAAGTGCAAAGAAAGAGGAACCACATATCATGGTGCTTCCCCCTCCTACCGCCACCACCATAATGGCGCCTACAAGAAGCTCAAGCCCCAAGATGAAGACGATGGAGTCTACACTTCAAGATGAAGAACGGTCTACACAACTTTATGCCAACATCACAATGATTTGTCCACCAAGACCACGTAGCTCCCAATGCCTTCGTTGCACACAAGATGGTCATCATCTTTGGGAATGCCCCAATCTCCATTGTGATGTGTGCACATCCAACAAGCACATGACATGGGAGTGCAACACATCTCAAGCCCACAAGCTCTACTTCGCCCAATTGGATGCCCAATTCAACAACAAGACACTTCAAGATACCATTGTCTTCAAAGAATGGTGCAAGGAAATGGCCAAGAGGACGACTATGAAGTCCACACTTCAAGATGAATCACGAGAAGGCCAAGTCAAGGGTGACGTTGATTCGAGCCTAGCTCTCAACAACACCATAGCGCCATCAAATAGTGTCAACATGGGAGGCGATGGAGTTGAGACGGTTGAGCATGGGATTCTCCCTTCAACCAAGGAGGCGAATGGAGTTGAGAATGGTGAGCATGGGATGATCCCTTCACCAATGGAGGCGCATGGAGATGAGAAAATCGAGCCTACTCCAATATGCTTGAATGAGGAGATGGTACCAATCCCATGTGAGAATGAGAGCCACTTAGCCCAGTTGAGTGAGAGTGATAGTGAGTTGAGTGACTCCCACCCCATATGTGAGTTTGAGTGCTTCCATTTGGAGAGCAAGAGTGACACACCACATGAGTTGAGTGAGGATGTTTTGATTTCTAACAACTTAACCTCTACTCCTCTTGTGTTGTCTTCCTCTTTGCTAGGTTGCTCGGACATCGACGACGTCATTGCCATGGAGATGAGGGACTCCACTATATGTGAGATGAGCGACTCCACTATATGTGAGATAAGCGACTCCACTATATGTGAGAGGAGCAACTCCACTATATGTGAGCTGAGTGAATCCACTATACATGAGCTTAAGTGCCTCCACCTTGAGGATATGAGTGATACACCGAGTGAGATGAGAGTGGTAGTTGATAGGTCATGTGAGGCCATTTCGAATTCTAACAACTTACCCTCTACCTCTAGTGTGTTTCCTTGTGTCTCATTAGGTACCATGGATGACGAGTTCCCGATCATGGAGAAGATGTACATGGTGCATGAAGATGATGCTATCACACCATGCTTGATTGAAGATGAACATGGAGGCCACATGGAGCCTACCTCTTCCACAACACCTACCGGAAATGAGTCGGACTACAAAGGTACCAACATAGGTGTTGATGATGCCATGATCCCACTAGTGGACATGATGATTTGTGAGTTCATGCATGATGATGATGATACAATTGCTATGTCATATGCTTCGTTCATTCCTCCATGTGATGCTTTGCTTGATAACATTGTTGATCATGTGGAATTACTTGCTTGTGACAATATGATCATGCCATGCGATGAATGTTTCAATATATCTTCCATTGCATGCAACTTGCCGAACAATTTTTCTTTCCCATGTGTTGCTTGCAATGACGAGAATGAGAATGCTAATACTTGTGTTGTGACAACCTTGCCGAACAATTGCTCTTTCCATAGGTTTGTCAACAACAATGATAACATGTTGAACATGATGCTTGATGAGTGCTTGCATGAGTTGGATGACCCTATTTCCATGTCATATGCTTCTTTCACTTTCCCTTGTGATACTTGTGATACCACCATTGTTGATCATGTTGAAGTAGTTGCTTATGATAATATCACCATGCCATGCTATGAGAGTTTCGATTTCTATCCCATTGCTTGCAATATGTCGAACAATTGCTCTTTCCCATGTATTGCTTGCAATGAAGATGATGATGCTAATTCTTGTGTTGTGACACCCTTGATGAACAATTGCTCTTTCCCTAGGTTTGTCGACAACCATGATACAATGTTGAACATGTTTTGTGCTACATGCTTGCAATATTCTCCCATTAATGCAACCAAAATGTTGAACAATTGTTCTTTCCAATGCTTGGTTTGCCATAATGTTAATATGCTTGTAAATGAGATTGCCCCCATAGCTCTCTCAAATTTTGGAGACTTTGCATATATCCATGTTGAGCATGTTCACATGTTTGCTCCGCATATTCACCATATCAACTATGATGCTTTGCTTAACGCTAATGGTGATGTGCAAAAGAAATGGACCATCATGATGGATGATGTGTTCATATACCATGCACACACGTTCTTTGCTTTGCCTATTGTGTGTGTAGGTACAAGAATGCCAATGTCAACCTCGATTGAGCACGAGTTGACAAAAAGAGCTCTAGAGAGCATAATACAAGTGAGTTCAAGATCGAACCCGGCTCTAATACCTTTCCCATGCTTTGCATTGAACATGCCGAACAATTTATCTTTCTTGAGGTTCTTTTGCAAGCATGATGATGTGATTCTTACCGTTGGTGTTGCCTCAAACAAGTTGACCAATTGCTCTTTCTTTTGGTTTGTTGGCACGCACGGTTGTGCAAATGTTTTCTTGGTGAACTTTTTGGATGATATGTTGTGTGTTGCACCAAATATGAGGACCAATTTCTCTTTCCAATGGTTTGTGTGCACACATGTTGATGATATTTTGGACACTCTTCCGTATGTGCTTTTGCCAAATTCTCCACTTGTTGCTTCAAGGATGTTGAACAATTTCTCTTTCCGATGCCTTGAGAGAAACAATGAAAATGAGTTTCTACATGAGATGGACACCACGGTCGTCTCACAATTGGGAGTTTTTGTGTTTCCACATTTGGAAGATGTTCATATGGAGTTCTTACACATTGACCTTGCACATGCATTATTCTTGATAAATTTGTGTTGTGCTAATGGTGTTGTGAACATGAAAGGACATGTCATCGATGATGTGCTCCAATATCACACACAAACATACTTTGCTTGGTCTTTGTTGTGTGAAGGTACATGTGACATATGGATGAGCCTCAACGCATGGGTTCAACCCCATACATCTACTACACTAGTTCTCTCAATGAGAGCACACCGACATTATGCTAAGGTGACCTCCTTCTACTTACGCTCTCTTGCTAAACCCGTGGAACGTTGGCTATGCTTTGAGTGTTGTTTGGCTTTTCTTGTGCTATTCATAGGGCTCTTGACAAGCGAAGCGACATTCAAGTGTGGTTGTCATCTACCTCCTATACAAGTTCATGAAGAGCTATCGTCGAGGACGACTCTTTTTCAAGTGGGGGGAGATGATACGGGGCGACCTTCGGTCTTCACCGCATCATGTGCTTCATCGCCAAGACGGCACGCTAAGGTGAATCTTCTCCTTTACGCGTGCCTCGAATCGCCTATTTGGAACGATATACTACTTCATACTCCGACATCTCTTGATAATAGGAACTCGACGACAAGAACGGAGAGAAGAGAGGATGCCATGGAGACCCGAGGACGCAAGGCCGATGTCACGGAAGCATGGAAGAGAAGGAGAAAGAGGAGCTGGACGCTCCAGGCCGGAACTTCCGCCCGTGATGGCCGGAACTTCCGCCCAGGACCAGAACTTCCGCCTCGGAGGACCGGAACTTCCGCCCACCGGAACTTCCGCCCAAGTTCCGCCCAAGTTCCGAAAGTCCGTCAAAACCATACTGGATGTTACTGCGAGGAAATGGCGGAATTCCGGAACAAGGCCGGAACTTGGCCGGAACTTCCGGCCCGACCGGAACTTCCGGCCCCCAGGACCGGAACTTCCGCCCAGCTGCTTCGAAGATGCTGTCTAAAAGGAATCCAGCCGGAACTTCCGCCCAGGACGACCGGAACTTCCGCCCGACCGGAACTTCCGCCCATCAGGACCGGAACTTCCGCCCATACGCGTTTCAGCACCAAAACTGGCAGATTCAGCTTGTAACTTATCCCTTCGCCCCACCTACTATAAATATCCTAGTTGGCTCAGATCTGAGATTAGACTTGATGTGAAATTAAACCTGAGCTTAGCTCACCCTTGTGAGAACCCTCCCTAGATCTATGATCTTGTACCCACCCGGGCTCCTTATCGACTTGTCAAGATCTCTTTGGTGACTTCTACCGTTTGTTTGATCTTTTGCTTGCACTTCTACCTATTTGGTCTTTTGCTTGCACTTCTGATGCGGGGTGGCTTTCGGACACCTCCACCTCAAGACCGTCAAGTGCAGCCCCGCCTATCGTTGACGCTACACCATGGCCAACGAGTCCCCCAAGTGGACCAACAACACAAACCCACGCCATATATGTCAAGGTGAACTCCTTCCTCTCTATGGGCGACCTCGACATAACCTTGGACGGATTGCTACCTCATGTCTATGTCTATATGTCGTTAGGTACCAATCTCGTCAAGGAACCGAAGGGAGCGTCAAGGAGCCGAGGAGAGGGAAGCCACATGGTTCATGGAAGAAGAAGGGAGGACCGAAGAAGAAGAATCAGAAGAAGGAGAAGGGCTCCAGCCGCCAGCCACGACAAGGCCGGCACTGCCGCCCCCACTTGGCCGGCAGCTTGCCGGTGGCGCACTCCCGGCACCGCCGGCCCATCTTCCCAAGACACTGCCGGCCCCACCGGCACTGCCGCCGAACACGCTAAGATCGGCCCCCACTAAGTCCACTTCATCCCAACCGTCTATTTATCATCTATTGTCACCACTACCTTATTGTAATGCCCCTTTTACCCCTGGACGGATCTGGGCCTATATATAGCCCATCCCTCTCCCCAAATTAGGGTTAGACAAGATGATAGCTTAAACATGGATATGAGCTTTGTCTCCCTAGGGTTTCATCCCTCTGTAATCAAGGCAACCCTTGTTGTTGATCTAGATCTGTGAGTGAGATTCTAGTGCGAGCACTCTCTCTCCCTCTCCGATCTCCTTCTCCAACACCGGTCTCTCTCCTCGGAATTCTACCGCGGTCTCTTCCGTAGGAGATTCTATCGGCGTGGTCCATCGAGCCACGGGGGTAAGTAATCGGTTGTATCGGGTAGGTGTGCGTGCGTGAGTTCCTCGTGTTCTTCGTGTTCATCGTGTTCTTCGCGCTCTCCCTTTCCTTCCCCTTTGGATTTCGGGTCAACCGCGAGATCGGGCCACACACGGGGTCTTAGACCTCATCATATGGTATCAGCAGCCTTTGGTTTCCGCGGATTTGACCCTCCACCCACCCAATTTCGTTTCTAGAAAATTTCCCAAAAAATAGCCCTAATTTGCCTTTGGTCGATCTGTGATTTTGTTGCGTTTTGAGTGGTTTTGATCCATGGATTTCGTGTTCCTATGGTAGATCTACATCCTCTCCAAATTTCACTGTCAAATTCCTTGTATTTCGCTCAGAATCGACGAATTTCTGTCCCAATTTCCGCTGCAGTTCGTCCCCAGTTCGTCCTGTTCGTGCACGACCGGCACTGCCGGCCCCGTCTTACCGGCACTGCCGGCCTACCCGGAACTGCCGGCCGGCCTAGCACGGCACTGCCTCCGCCCTCCACCAGCTTCCGCCCGCTTCTTCCACAAGCCACCACGCCGCCGCATCCACTCCACTGCCGCGTCGCCCCTTGCTCCTCTCTCACAGAGGCGCGCACAGCACCCGCCCAGGCCAAGCCCAAGCCGCCGCTCACCGCCAGCACGCCCGCGCCTTTGGCCCGCCCGCCGCGCCTCCACGCATCGCGCAGCCCCAGCTCGCCTCCACCAGCGCGCAGCAGCTCCCGCCCCACTAGGCCAAGGCCACGCTCGCCAGCAAGCCCAGGCCACGTTCCCGCTCGCGCAACCTTCCCTGGCCCTCTGCGCGCCTCACGCACGAGCAGCATCAGCTCTCAACCACCAACGCGCAAGCAAGCCTGCTCAGCTCACCCACACCGGCAGTGCCGGCCACATCTCACCGGCAGTACCGGCCAAGCCACCCCGGCAGTGCCGGTCAGCACAGCCCGGCAGTGCCGCTGTTCAAATTTCGCCCAATTTTGACTCATCTTTTTGCTCCAAATTTTGACAACTTTCCGGCGCCCGTTTGACTCCAAACTTTCACAGTTATCCCTTTTCATCTTGACTCTAATTTTGACACCATTTCCCAAATTTTTGGACTCCGAAATTTTGACACCTTCGATCGCTCGTCGTGACCCCAATTTTCGGGCATTGACTTATTTTGCTCGGTTTCCGTTTTGGAGTGCAAGGATTGTCGATCAAGCTTCCGCGTCTACATCAACACCGCGGCGACACCTTCGGCACCCCGGACTCCGGCGCAACTACGACACCATCGTCGCCATCACCGCAAGTTGTGTGTTCCGACACCGCCTAACATATTCATCTAGGTATAACTTGCTCCTAACCTTGTAGCCCCTCTTCCTTTTGCGATCTATCCTATCGAGCATTGCTTATCAAGTGTTGCGAGACATTGCACGTGGCCCCGATTGTGAGGTGTGTGTGTCGTGTGGAGTCAAGCTTCTAAGCAAACACTCGAGTGGCAAAATAGCAAAAGCGAGCTAACGCTAACATAGTGCGAGGAAAAAGCCGCAAAAACACAAAAAGAGCAAAAGTGTGCAAAGTGCCCCCATACATCCAAATACAAAAGAGTGTCAAGTGCCACCATACACAAAAGAGAAAGAGCTTTTAAGCAAAAGAGAGAAAAGAGAAGAGAGGCCGCGTGCGAATCTTGTTGTCTCTCAAGTTGCAACCAAAGCTTTGGTCTCTTCTTGTGTTAGTGTGACACCGAGCACCCTTGCTTAAGGGCTTCTTACACTTTTCCGCTCATTCCTTGGTCGCACTAACCCCGTTCATCTCGTGTGTGAGTTCCATATCTTTCGTGTTTCCGTGATCACCATTTGGACACTTGATTTTTGGAGCTTACCCACTCTTAACAACAAACTTGATTTCGGATTTTGACTTTTGGCTTTCCACCATCCTAACCTACCACCATATTTGCTAGCTTTTGCGTGTGTCTTTGTGTGAGTACCCGATACAATTGATTTTGACCTCGGCTTGTTGGATCGCCCCGATCTTATCATACCACGGTAAGATTGCGAGGTAGTGTTCTTCCACTAACATACACCATATAGATACCATCGTGCTAACATGTATAGCGACGGAGACGACACGGAGGAGTACATGGAGTACTTCGAGGAGGATGCCTCCTCAAGCACCGCGGATGTGGAGGAACATGTGGAGCTCGACACCGACTCTAGCTCCACAAGCATCATCGGCATGTCCGACATCGAGGAGCTCAACAACGACCATGGCTCCCCAAGCATCACCGACATGACCGACATCGAGGAGCTCTACATCGACAATGGCTCCTCATGCATGGACGACATGGTGGAGCACCATCTCGAGGACGACATGGACGACATGGTGGAGGACCACCCCGAGGACGACATCGACGAGCTCTACATCGACACTAGCTCACTACTCATGAACGACATGGTGGAGCAACGCCACGACTTCGACATCGGCACCATGGCGGAGCCTCACCTAGTCTCCACACGGAGCAAAGACGATGCGCCCTCGCATCCATACTTGGCCAAGGGAGCTACATATGAAGATGGAGGACCTCCACGATGGCACCATCATATGGTTCACCAAGAGCGTCCTCAACATGAGCGTCATCGACACACTACTCCGAGCTCCACAAGTCACCACCATGAGCGTGCTTATGCACAAGATCGTCGACCTCAAGTACATCATATGGAGCTTCAAGGGCGTCCCCAACATGATCGTCATCGACACTCTTCTCCAAGCTCCACAAGGCGCCGCAAGCAACATGCCACGTCGCATGAGCCATCATCTAGGCATGGCAAGGACCGTCATCGACTCACACCATCTCATGATAGTCGTCGACCACTACCACCTCATGGTCTTCATCGACACACGTCACCACATGATCTTCGCCGCCACAAGCCACCTCATGATCGCCATCGACCAACATCCTCCAAGGATCATCGACGACACTCCTCAAGACATGGTGATGACGCACGAAGACGAGGGCCTCGACATGAAGGCGACAAACACCATGATAGGATGTCTACCACTCCGAGGATGGCAAGTGCACATCGTGCATACCTTCCTCATACGGCGACTTCCACCTCTAGTGCCACCACCACAATGGCCTCTACCTCGTCACATGCCTATGGACTCCGATGCTACAAGTGCAAGCAACAAGGCCACCCTCCACGGGAATGTCCCAATCTCCTATGTGAGGTGTGCAAGGCCAAGGGTCATGAGGCATGGCAATGCACAACGCCAAGCGCCAAGACGCTCTACTTCGACGAGCTACAAGCCCAAGCCACCAAGAAGCCTTCGACGCCCACACTTCAAGATGAAGATCACCAAGGTGAACTCAAGGATGTTGTGGATACGAGCCTAGCTCTCCACGACACTACGGCGCCACCGATGGAGGACGACTTGGGAGGTGATGGAGTTGAGATGGTTGAGCATGGGATTCTCCCTTCAACCAAGGAGGCGCATGGAGATGAGAAAGTCGAGCCTACTCCTATATGCTTGATTGATGAGTTGGTACCAATCCCATGTGAGGATGAGAGCCACTTAGCCCACTTGAGTAAGAGTGATAGTGAGTTGAGTGACTTCCACCCCATATGCGAGTTTGAGTGCTTCCATTTGGAGGACATGAGTGATACACAAAGTGAGATGAGAGAGGTAGATGATAGGTCCATGGAGGACATCGAATTTGCTAACACATTAACCTCTCCCTCGTTTGTGTCTTCTTATGTTGCACTAGGTTCCACGGAGGACGAGTTCCCGCTCATGGAGACGATGTACATGGTGCATGAAGATGATGATATATCACCATGCTTGCTCCAAGATGGACATGTCGACCACATGGATCCTCCTACTTCCACAACACCTACCTCAAATGAGTCGGCCTACAAAGGTAACAACATAGGTGTTGATGATGCCATGATCCCACTAGTGGACATGATGACTTATGAGTGCATGCATGATCTCGATGATCCATTTGCTACTTCACATGCTACTTTCACTTTCCCATGTGATGCTTTGCTTGATAACATTGTTGATCATGTGGAAGTGAGTTCTTGTGATACCATGACCATGCCATGCTATGAGAGCTTCAATTTTTCCACCATTGCTTGCAATATGTCGACCACTTGCTCTTTACCATGTATTGCTTGCAATGATAATGAGAATGATGCTATTAGCTTCCGCATGCTTTGCCCCACATGTTTACACTATTCCATGATCCTTGCTTCCAAGTTTGCGAACAATTGCTCTTTCTTATGCTTGGTATGCAAGAATGCTTATTTCATTGTCCATGAGATGGCCCCCATAGCCTTCTCAATTTTTGATGATCATGAGTTACCACATGCCATGAATGCACCTTCTTGCCATATGCACCATCGCCATGCATTTCATACTATCTTGATTGACACTAATGGTGATGTGCACAAGCCATGGAACATCATGATGGATGATGTGTTCCTCTACCATGCACACACGCTTTTGTTTTCTCTTTTGTGTGTATAGGTACACAAATGACAACTTCCACCGCTACGGAGCATGAGCTCACGAAACGCGCAATTGAGAGCTACCCCAACACGGACGAGATACATGATCCAACCCATGGGATTCACGCCAAAGGGTATGTTCCCAAACGCCTTCGCCCTCGTGTGTTTCCGGCTTGTCTTGTCGAGCTTCCGGTTTGGACCAATGCCTCGTCACCTCTTTTGCTTCTTATGCAACATATCTTGACACATCTTGTTGGCACAATGGTTGTTGTATGTCTTGATGCTTTCATCATACACTTCGAGAATCTCAAGGACCATGTTATACATGTGAGAGACACCTTATGCATCTTGTGCCACATGTCATTCATAAAGTTGCTCTTCTTTGGATTTCTCATTTCATCTTTGGCAATTGAAATGGATTCTTTGACACTTGAGGATACCCATACTTGGCTCACGCCAACCATACTTTCCCAAGCTAGAAGTCTCCATAGCTTTGCCATTGCACATAACAATTTTGCCCCAAATTTTGCCGCCGATACTTGCCTTTTGTTTGTTCCACTTGTTTGGGACAATACTTCACAACACATTTTTGACACCTTACAAAGCAAACTCTTACATGCACAAATTTTTGCCCTACCACATTTTGGATACATCGACACTCTTTTGGTTCCCATTTTTGCCAAATGCCTCTTGGAGAAACGACTTGATGCTTCGTATTTGATTGAGAGCCTCTTGTTCGCCGATCACCAAATTGGCATCCACAAGCTTTCCATTTGCAAGTTGTTTTTCCCCAAGTTCTTCTTCGACCGCGACTTTGTCCACCCATTACTACATGGGAGAACCGTCATGGCCTACATCATCGTTGAGGAGGAACAAGAGTCGAGGACGACTCTTCCCCAAGGGGGGGAGATGATGCGGGGTGGCTTTCGGACACCTCCACCTCAAGACCGTCAAGTGCAGCCCCGCCTATCGTTGACGCTACACCATGGCCAACGAGTCCCCCAAGTGGACCAACAACACAAACCCACGCCATATATGTCAAGGTGAACTCCTTCCTCTCTATGGGCGACCTCGACATAACCTTGGACGGATTGCTACCTCATGTCTATGTCTATATGTCGTTAGGTACCAATCTCGTCAAGGAACCGAAGGGAGCGTCAAGGAGCCGAGGAGAGGAAGCCACATGGTTCATGGAAGAAGAAGGGAGGACCGAAGAAGAAGAATCAGAAGAAGGAGAAGGGCTCCAGCCGCCAGCCACGACAAGGCCGGCACTGCCGCCCCCACTTGGCCGGCACTGCCGGTGGGCGCACCCCGGCACTGCCGGCCCATCTTCCCCGGCACTGCCGGCCCCACCGGCACTGCCGCGCTTCGAACACGGCACTGCCGGCCCCCTCGAAGTCAACTTCATCCCAACCGTCTATTTATCATCTATTGTCACCACTACCTTATTGTAATGCCCCTTTTACCCCTGGACGGATCTGGGCCTATATATAGCCCATCCCTCTCCCCAAATTAGGGTTAGACAAGATGATAGCTTAAACATGGATATGAGCTTTGTCTCCCTAGGGTTTCATCCCTCTGTAATCAAGGCAACCCTTGTTGTTGATCTAGATCTGTGAGTGAGATTCTAGTGCGAGCACTCTCTCTCCCTCTCCGATCTCCTTCTCCAACACCGGTCTCTCTCCTCGGAATTCTACCGCGGTCTCTTCCGTAGGAGATTCTATCGGCGTGGTCCATCGAGCCACGGGGGTAAGTAATCGGTTGTATCGGGTAGGTGTGCGTGCGTGAGTTCCTCGTGTTCTTCGTGTTCATCGTGTTCTTCGCGCTCTCCCTTTCCTTCCCCTTTGGATTTCGGGTCAACCGCGAGATCGGGCCACACACGGGGTCTTAGACCTCATCAACTTCTATCAACCTTCCGGTCTTTTCACCCTTCTAGATCTTGCGAGCTTCGATTTGTCGATCTCTTTGCGGGACTTCTACCGGAAGGTCTTTTCTCGCAACCTCTATCGAGTAGGTGTATCGGGCCTATGAGGGAAAACCGGTTTGTGTGCGTGTGTGTGTTGTATCCCCACGATTCCCCCTCGCGTTCTTCGTGTTCATCGCGTTCATCCACCTACCCCCACGAGTTCCACCCAAATCCGTGAAGATCGGGCACATCCTTGGACTTAGTCCTCATCAGAATCACTCATAAACAAGTATTAAATCCACATAGGTAGCCTAGACTAAATAGGAATTGAGTTCCCACAAGCTCATAAGAGATATCTCAAAATCTATGTCTAACCCTAGTTCGTGCAGGTACAGAGGCACATATAGCCCAAATCAAGTTAGGGGTAATTTAGGTATTATAATAGATAAGTAGCATAGCCGTCGATGGGCAAATGGATGGTCCAGATCTGGATGCCTTTGGGTGAGGCTGGTGGTACCGGTGGTGCCACCGGTGTTTGTACCGGTAATTGAACGCGCGTGGTCCAGGGATTACCGGGAGCTTGGACCCCTGGCCGGTACCATTGCCGGTACCACCTGCAGTAGTACCGACCGAGGCTTACCGGTAGTACCGGCCAAACCGACCCGGTAGTACCGACCCTTGGCAGGCGTGCGTAGGAGGTCGTCGTTCACGGCCAGTAGGACCGGCCAGCCCAGCCCGGTCATACCGGCTCCTCCTGGTCGGTTGTACCGGCCTGGCTGGCCCATTTGTACCGGCCTCTCTTGGTCGGTTCCCTCCTTCTTCTCTTCCTCTCCTTTTCTTCCTTTTTTTTCCTTCTTCTTCCTTGAACATCGTTGGTTGTTCCCTTGTCGACCCTTCTCGAATATTATACCTAATCACACATAGAACATTGATAAGTTGCAAATGTATCTATATTTTTTGATGTTCCAAGCTTGTTTTACACCAATTTATATATGTTTTGTTTACACTTCGTTGCACTTTTATACATTTTCCAGCACTAACCTACTGACAAGATGCCATAGTGCCAGTTCCCTATTTTCCGATGTTTTGTATTTCAGGAAAGTTGTACAGGAAATATTCTCGGAATTGGACGAAACAAAAGCCAAAGTTCTTATTTTACCGTAACGAAGACGGAGTCCAGAGGAGAGATGAAGGGGCACCACAGGGCGGCCAGACCAGCCCTTGGCGCGGCCCAGCCCCTGGCCGCGCCATGGGGTGGTGTGGGCCCCCCAGGCATCCACCGACCTCGCCCTTTCGCCTATTTATTCATGATCTCGGGAAAAACCTAAATACCCGAGCCTCCATCCACGAAAATTTCCGTCGCGGCGGCCATCGCCGACCCTAGCTCGGGAGGGTTCTGAAGCTCTTCCCGGCACCCTGCCGGAGAAGCAGATCATCACCGGAGGCCTCTACATCGCCATGCCCTCCTCCGAAGTGATGCGTGAGTAGTTCATCTCTGGACTACGGGTCCATAGCAGTAGCTAGATGGTTGTCTTCTTCAATTTATGCTTCATGTTTAGATCTTGTGAGCTGCCTATCATGATCAAGATCATCTTTATGTAATGATACATGTTGTGTTTGCTGGGATCCGACGAATATTGAATACTGTGTTGAGATCGATTATATACTTGTCATATGTTATTTGTGATCTTGCATGCTCTCCGTTGCTAGTAGATGCTTTGGCCAAGTAAATGCGTGTAACTCCAAGAGGGAGAATTTATGCTCGATAGTGGGTTCATGATGAGGACATCCCTACTACACCACTACCTCCGTCATTGATAAATGAAGATGAACCGGCTGTGAAGCTCAAGTCCAATGAAGTTCGGATTGGACCAATTACAAGGGCTCGTGCGAAGCTACTTAAACAACAGGTGAACTTGTTTCTAAACGATACTTTGATTGATGAGAACTTTATACTGCCTAAGTCCTATTACTTATGTATCATCAGGTATCAAGAGGAGACGAGCATCGCACGAGGAGTAGAGGAGCAGCTGGACATGAAGACGGACGTCAAGATGGACGTGAAGCTGGACATGGAGCTGGACATGAAGATATCTCATGGACGCGCGAGGGAGGAGCGGGAGGCATGCGCGAGAGGAGAAGTCGACGTCCAGGCCGGCCCAGCACCCGGTTAGACCGGCCTCCAGACCGGCGCGTCCGGTCCCTGGCCCGGTTGACCGGGGGGCAGACCGGATGCGTCGTACCGGGGCCAAACCGGACGAAGTTTTGCGAACTTTCCGGTTGCCGCCCGGTTGACCGGATGCCAGACCGGCCAGCCCGGTCCCTGGCCCGGTTGACCGGATTCCAGACCGGACCAGTCCGAGTCTGCCTCGACCAGATCTATTCTGGGTCGGTTTTACTTGTATTTTTCGACCAGAACTCGTCCCGGACGTGATGAGGTCTAAGACCCCGTGTGTGTGGCCCGATCTCGCGGATTGACTTCGAAACCAAGGGGGAAGATGGGAAAACGCGAGGAACACGAAGAACGCGATGAACACGAGGAACTCCGAGACTCACGCACACACACAACCCGATACACCCGATGCTTACCTCCGTGGCTCGATGGACCACGCCAATAGAATCTCCGAGGAAGAGACACGCGGTAGCATTCCCCGGGGAGAGATTGGAGTTGGAGAGGAAGAACTTGGTGAGGGAGAGAGAGTAGCTTGTACTAGAATCTCACTCAACAAGTTCAAAGTCAACAACTAAGGTGCCTTGATTACAGAGGGATGATACCCAAGGGAGACTAAGCTCAAAGGTAGGTTTGAGTTCAAAACAAGTCTAAAGAGCTAAAGGGGCGTCCTGGGGGTATTTATAGTCTTACAAGGCGTCATGGGCCGAAAAGGTACAAGTGGAACGATTCGGGCCGAAATAAGTGACTTAAGTTGTGCAGGCCGGTCAGGGGGCCGGTCAGACCGGGCCTGTGACCGGGCAGGCCGGTTTCAGACCGGGCTCGTGGACCGGCGAGGACCGGACGAGACTCAAGTCCCCCGGATGGCGCCCGGATGTCACGAGCGCAAATCCGGTTTCGACCGGCGGCCCGGTCAGGAGGCCGGTCAGACCGGGCTGCGGACCGGGTGGCCCGGTCAGGAGGCCGGTCTGACCGGGTTCTGGACCGGCCGTCCATCTTCTCTTCCTTGCGCTCTTCGGGCGACTTCCAGTCCAGCTCCATGTCCATCTTCGCGTCCAGCTGCTCCTCTCCTCCCTTTGACCATGGTGTGTCCTCCTCTTGGTGACCTTGATGCTCCTTGTATCTAATGACACATAACACGTCGGCATGAGGTAGCAATCCATCCAAAGGGGTACCAAGATCAAGGGTGGTGAGGAGCGAGTTCACCTCATCATGTAGTGCTTTGACTCGGGCTCGTGTCATCGGTCCACTTGGGGGACTTGTTGGTCTTGGTGTAGCGACGTCGGTGACCGGGGCTACATCATCTCCCCCCCCTTGGGAAAGAGTCGTCCTCGACTCTTGCACCTCCTCATCTCCATGATAGGGTGACAAGTCCGAGACGTTGAACGTGTTTCTCACCAAGTACTTGGATGTTGGTATGTCGATGACGTAAGCATTGTCGTTGATGCGTTTGAGGACCTTGAAGGGGCCATCTCCTCTTGGCTTGAGCTTGGAGTTGCGCTCATGAGGGAACCGTTCCTTCCGGAGGTGGATCCAAACGAGGTCTCCTTCTTCGAATACCCTTGCCTTCTTCTTGGCGTTGATGCGGTTGGCTTGACGAAGAACATGTGCTTGTATGGTTGCCCTTGTCTCTTCATGTAGTTTCTTGACGGCGGCGGTGCGCTTGTCGAAGTCCATGTTGATGCGCTCATGGAGGGGAAGCAGAAGTATGTCGAGTGCCGTGTAAGGTTCGAAGCCATAGACGACCATGAAGGGGCTCCTTGACGTAGTCTTGTGCTTGGCGCGGTTGTAGGCGAACTCGGCGTGAGGAAGGCACTCCTCCCATGACTTCAAGTTTTTCTTCACGAGGATGCGTAGGAGGGTGGAGAGGCTTCGATTGACCACTTCCGTTTGGCCATCCGTTTGCGGGTGCGATGATGATGAGAACAAGAGCTTGACTCCAAACTTCGCCATGAGTGACTTCCAAAGATAACTCATGAACTTGACGTCTCGATCCGACACATTGCTTTGTGGTACTCCATGTAGGCGAACGATTTCCCTGAAAAACAATGAAGCAATGTGTGAAGCATCGTCGCTCTTATGGCAAGGTATGAAATGAGCCATCTTAGAGAATCTATCCACTACAACAAATATGGAATCATGACCATGCTTAGTGCGAGGCAAGCCTAGAACGAAATCCATGCTAATATCCGTCCATGGTGCATAAGGAATAGGCAATGGCATGTAAAGACCATAGGGGTTGGAGGTCGACTTAGCTTGTAAGCATGTTGTGCACCGACGGCAAAGGCGCTCCACATCTCGCTTCATCTTTGGCCAATAGTAGTGGGTTGAGAGCATGGCATATGTCTTGTCACGGCCAAAGTGGCCCATAAGACCTCCTCCATGAGACTCTTGCAAAAGCAATTTTCGAAGCGAAGACTCGGGAATGCAAATCTTGTTAGCTTTGAACAAATAGCCATCATGCAAATAGAAATCATCCACTCCTCGCTCAACGGAGCACTTCTCAAAAATGGGAGCAAAGAAAGAATCGGAAGGATAGAGTTCTTTGATCTCTTCAAGTCCCAAAACATGAAAATCCAAACGAGTTAGCAAAAGGGTGTTTTTGCGGGAAAGAGCATCCGCCACAACATTGTCCTTGCCCTTCTTGTATTTGATCACATATGGGAAGGACTCAATGAACTCGACCCATTTTGCATGTCGTTTGTTCAAGTTGTGTTGGCTTTTCAAATATTTCAAGGACTCATGGTCGGAATGAATGATAAACTCTTTTGGCCAAAGATAGTGTTGCCAAACTTCAAGAACACGAACCAAAGCGTAGAGCTCCTTGTCATATATAGGATAGTTGAGGCGTGCGCCATCCAACTTCTCACTATAGTATGCCACGGGTTTGCCCTCTTGCATAAGAACACCACCAATACCAAGCCCACTTGCATCACACTCAATCTCAAAAGTTTTGGCAAAATTTGGAAGAACAAGAAGTGGAGCTTCGGTAAGGCGTTTCTTTAACTCATCAAAAGCATTTTGTTGGGCCTTGCCCCAAACAAACGGAACATTCTTTTTGGTAAGCTCATTCAAAGGGCAAGCGATGGTGCTAAAGTCTTTCACAAAACGGCGATAAAACCCGGCAAGTCCATGGAAGCTTCGGACTTGGCCAACATTTGTAGGGGTAGGCCAATTATGGATGGCCTCCACCTTGGAAGAATCAACTTCAATCCCATTAGCGGAAACCACGAAACCAAGAAACACCAATTTGTTTTGAGCAAATGTGCATTTGGGGAGGTTAGCATAAAGCTTTTCATGGCGCAAGATGCACAAAACTTCTCTCACATGTTGCACATGGTCCTCGAGGTTTTTGCTATAAATAAGAATATCATCGAAGTAGACAACCACGCTCTTGCCAATGAGAGGACGCAAGATGTGATTCATGAGGCGCATGAAAGTAGATGGTGCATTGGAAAGACCAAACGGCATAACGAGCCATTCATAGAGACCAAGTTTGGTCTTGAATGCCGTTTTCCATTCATCACCAATAGCCATGCGGATTTGATGGTAACCACTTCGCAAATCGACTTTAGAGAAAATCGTGGCACCACTAAGTTCATCTAGCATGTCATCTAAACGCGGAATGGGATGGCGGTAACGGACGGTAATGGCATTGATGGGGCGACAATCCATACACATCCGGTTTAGGCACAAGGATCACGGGAACCGCACAAGGGCTAAGGCTTTCACGGACATACCCTTTGGCGAGGAGATCTTGAATTTGGCGGTTGATCTCCTTGGTCTCTTCGGGGTTGGTGCGGTAGGCGGCACGGTTTGGGAGCGGAGCGCCGGGTATGAGGTCGATGCGGTGTTCTATGCCGCGGAGTGGTGGTAGTCCATGAGGGAGCTCGTCGGGGAAGACGTCTCGAAATTCCTGCAAAAGAGACAACAAAGACGGAGGAATGTTGGTTAAGTCGTTAGTCTCCGACGTGGGTCCCTTGCATATGAGCACATAGTGCAATATGGTGGATGGGTTCTCTTGGAGCTCTCTCCACTCACTCTTGGTGGCTAGAAGGACACTCTTGGGCTCACTCATGTATGGCTTGTGACGCTCACTCTCTTTGTGGTGGGTCGCTCCCTCTCCTCTCATCTCACTATGAGTGCGGAGTTGTGCCCTCGCTAAAGCCTTCGCATTATCCGCGATGATTTGGCTAGGAGTCATCGGGCGCAACTCGAATTTCTTGTCGTTGACCTTGAAGGTGTATGTGTTGGAGAGTCCATCATGTATAGCCTTCTTGCCATATTGCCAAGGGCGGCCAAGCAACATGTGGCACACCGTCATGGGTACCACGTCACACTCGATGGTGTCCTCATAAGGGCCGATCTTGAAGTTGACGGTGACGGTATGTTGTATCTTGACGTTGCCCTTGTCACTCAACCATTGGATATGGTAGGGGTGAGGATGCTTGCGGAGAGTGAGGTGGAGCTTCTCACACAACTCGGTGCTCGCAAGGTTATGGCAACTTCCACCATCGATGATGACCTTGATAGACTTGCCACCAATTCCGGCACGGGTTTGGAAGATGTTGCACCGTTGTTCTTCCATATCATGAGGTTGTGTGGTTAGCACCCTTGTGACCACAAGTGAGGGACTTGGGTCATGCTCACATAAGAGAGGATCTTCTCCACTTTCTTGCTCATAAGCTTCTTCACTTTCCACGGCGGCTTGCACAAGGGCTTCATATTCATCCTCATCAAGAGTCTCGATGTCACCATTCTCCATAGTGATCATGACCTTGGTGTTCTTGCACTCAAACGATTTGTGACCTTGGGTGCCACACTTGAAGCAAGTGACACTAGAGGGTCCCGTGGATGCCTTAGAGGAGGCGGTGGAGGAGACCGTTTGCTTCATGCGACTTTGGATAGTCGGTCTCTTGGATGGTGTAGAGGATGCGTCGGCCTTGGCACTTGTAGCTTGAGGAGTTGATGTAGTAGGAGGAGTCGATGTTGCGAACTTGGAGGTGAAGTAGGTCTTGGCCTTGGAGTACTTGATATCCTCAATCACTTGGCGCTCGGCCTTCGATGCTTGGTGCACTAACTCAACCATGTTGGAGTAGGGTTGGAACTCGACGATCCTCTTGATGGGGTAAGAGAGGCCATTGAAGAAACGAGCAATGGTTTGCTCTTCGGACTCTTGGATGTTTGCTCGCATCATAGTGAGCTCCATCTCCTTGTAGAACTCCTCAACGGTCTTGGTGCCTTGCTTCAACTTTTGGAGCTTGTTGAAGAGGTCGGTCATGTAGTGTGCGGGGACAAAACGAGCATGCATCTCCTTCTTCATATCTTCCCAAGTGTCAATAGGAGGTTCACCCTTTTCTTCTCGAAGAGTGAGGACTTTCTCCCACCAAGTGTTGGCGTAGTCTTCAAACTCGAGTGATGCCATAGCCACTTTCTTGGCACCGGAGTAGTTGTGGATGCGGAAGATCTTGTCCACCTTGAGTGCCCATGAGAGGTAGGCCTCGGCATCTTCTTCTCCCTTGAACTTTGGCATGGTGAACTTGAGTCTTCCAAACATGTTCTCTTCATCCTCCAAGGTTCTTCTACGAGGAGGGGCACCTTCATCTCTTGCGGCTAGAGGTGGAATAGGAGGTCTTCTACGGCCAACCATAGCATTGGGTTGGCGTTGGAGTTGAACACTTGCTTCACTTGGTTCACGGTGAGGATGTGGTTGAAGATCTTGTCGCGGTTGAGGACGATGCTCAAGGTTGGGTCTCTCATCTTGATCATGGTGTAGTTCTCCTCGTCCACGTTGATCATGGCGCGGGTGGCGACGAAGATCTCGCCGAGGTGGATCTTGAGGATCTTGGTCTTGGGGATGGCCATCACGCCCATGGTGGGCATGGCGATCCGCTTGGTGACGATCTTGGTGAAGGTCTTGAGCTAGTGGAGGACGCTCATGTGGACGAGCATGGCGATGTATTTCTCCACGCCTAGAGTTGGAGCGAGAGTCTTCATGACGAGCATGTGAGCGATGAGGACGATGATGGTCTTCACGCCTTGAAGAAGAGCTTGGTGACGAAAGGCCACCATGAGAGTAATGGTCTTCATGCCTTGAGGAAGAGCTTGATGAAGAGGAAGTAGAGCGGTGTTGACGATGGCGACCCAAGTTGGTGATGGCGCGCTCGAGGCTATCCATGCGCCGCTCCATGTTGGCATCATTGGCCGCCATTTGGCCATTCAAGTTGTCCGTAGCTTCACGAAGAAGGGCCAAGTCGTGGTTCACGGTGGAGAAGTTGTGAGCCACTTCATCGTATTGCTCATCGATGCGCGTCTCGAAGAGGGAGAGTTGCTCCTTGAACTCTTGTCGTTGCGTCCATAGGTTGTGTTGAGTAGCCAACCTCTCGGTGTTGCGAAGGATCTCTTCATCCCTATTGGTATCTCCGTTCCTATCCATGATGGAAAGACAAGAACTATGTTGTGTATGTTAGTGGAAGGAGACTACCTCGCACTCTTACCAAGGTAAGATAGTATTGAGGCAATCCACCAAACCGAAAGCAAGATCAAGTGTATCGGGACACACGCAAAACCACACGCAAAAGCTAGCAAATATGGTGTTAGGCGAGTGTTGTGGAAAGCCAAAAGACAAATCCAAGATCGAGTATGTTGTCAAAAGTGGGTGAGGTCCAAAAATCCAAATGTCAATGTGAAGATCACTATAAACACGGAAAAAGATGTGGAACACACACACGAGATAAGCGGGGTTAGTGCAACCAAAAGTGAGCGGAAAAGTGTATGTATAAGTGCTCGGTGTCACACTAACACAAGGAGAGCCAAAGCTTTGGTTGCAAAGGAAGAGACAACAAGATTCACACGTGGCCTCTCTTCTCCTATCTCTCTTTGCTTAAAAGCTTTTTCTCTTTTGTATATGGCGGCACTTGCACTCGTTTGTATCTTTGGTGGCACGTGGACACTTTGTATGTATGGGCGTATGGATGTATGGATGTATGGATGTATGGTGCTACTCGCACTCTTTTTGTGTTTTTGGGGCTTTTTGACGCACTATGTTAGCGTTAGCCTCGCTTTTGCTATCTTGCCACACGAGTGTTTGCTTGGGTGCCTTACTCAACGCGACACACACACCTCACAATGCGGGGCCACGTGCAATGTCTCGCAACACTAGACAAGCAATGCTCGATGGGATAGATCGCAAAAGGAAGAGGGGTTACAAGGTGACCTGCAAGTTATACCTGCGATGATGGTGGTGGTGGTGGTGGTGGTGGTGGAGATCGCCGGAAGACGAGGTCGACGGAGGGGGCGTAGCTGTGCCCGGTCTGGGGCCCGGTTGGACCGGCTGCTGGACCGGCCCGCTCGGGTTGTATGGCCGCCGACCGGATTCTGGACCGGACCGGCCGGTCTGCAGCCAGACCGGTGCTCAACCGGGTCGCACGATTTCTCTCTCCTGTTCTTCAC
Organism: Lolium perenne; assembly: GCF_019359855.2. NCBI lineage: Eukaryota > Viridiplantae > Streptophyta > Magnoliopsida > Poales > Poaceae > Lolium > Lolium perenne. Next base: position 135,960,361 of record NC_067245.2, read on the forward strand.
GAAAACCAAGCCAAATCGACCAAATCGAGGGGAAACGATGGAATTGGAGGCTAAAAGTTGGGGAAATAGTAGATCAAGCACAACAACACCAGATCCACGGACCAAAACCACTCAAAACGCAACCAAATCACTGATCGGTCAAGAGGCACTTTGGGGCTATTTTTGGGGATTTTTTGGAAAATTTTCTAGGGACGAAATCGGGTGGGTGGGAGGTCAAATCCGCGGTAACCAAGAGCTGCTGATACCATATGATGAGGTCTAAGACCCCGTGTGTGTGGCCCGATCTCGCGGATTGACTTCGAAACCAAGGGGGAAGATGGGAAAACGCGAGGAACACGAAGAACGCGATGAACACGAGGAACTCCGAGACTCACGCACACACACAACCCGATACACCCGATGCTTACCTCCGTGGCTCGATGGACCACGCCAATAGAATCTCCGAGGAAGAGACACGCGGTAGAATTCCCCGGGGAGAGATTGGAGTTGGAGAGGAAGAACTTGGTGAGGGAGAGAGAGTAGCTTGTACTAGAATCTCACTCAACAAGTTCAAAGTCAACAACTAAGGTGCCTTGATTACAGAGGGATGATACCCAAGGGAGACTAAGCTCAAAGGTAGGTTTGAGTTCAAAACAAGTCTAAAGAGCTAAAGGGGCGTCCTGGGGGTATTTATAGTCTTACAAGGCGTCATGGGCCGAAAAGGTACAAGTGGAACGATTCGGGCCGAAATAAGTGACTTAAGTTGTGCAGGCCGGTCAGGGGGCCGGTCAGACCGGGCCTATGACCGGGCAGGCCGGTTTCAGACCGGGCCTGTGACCGGGCGGGGACCGGACGAGACTCCAAGTCCCCTGGATGGCGCCCGGATGTCACGAGCGCAAATCCCGGTTTCTGACCGGGCGGCCCGGTCAGGAGGCCGGTCAGACCGGGCTGCGGACCGGGTGGCCCGGTCAGGAGGCCGGTCTGACCGGGTTCTGGACCGGCCGTCCATCTTCTCTTCCTTGCGCTCTTCGGGCGACTTCCAGTCCAGCTCCATGTCCATCTTCGCGTCCAGCTGCTCCTCTCCTCCCTTTGACCATGGTGTGTCCTCCTCTTGGTGACCTTGATGCTCCTTGTATCTAATGACACATAACACGTCGGCATGAGGTAGCAATCCATCCAAAGGGGTACCAAGATCAAGGGTGGTGAGGAGCGAGTTCACCTCATCATGTAGTGCTTTGACTCGGGCTCGTGTCATCGGTCCACTTGGGGGACTTGTTGGTCTTGGTGTAGCGACGTCGGTGACCGGGGCTACATCAGGACGCCTATATAAGTGCTTTGGACGACCCCCTAGATATTTTAGACCACGTTTAAGATAAACCCTAGTTCTTAGTTGTTTGCTATGCAAAACTATTGAATACTACTCTCCAATTCGTTGCGATCTGGAGTTTTATGCTACTGAAAGTTTGTGTGATCTGCTGTTCCATTGGGGATTAGAAGATTGCAATCTACCGCTTCGTGGTCGGCGGCTACGTGCGCAAGTGTGTGGAGTTGCGAATATCTTGCAGGGTTGAGAGCTGTTGCATTGGCATCAGGAATCAATCGAGAGACTTCGTCGGCGTCATACAAGTTATCCTCCACATCATCATCATCGATTCCATCCGCTGCTACCATCGTGTGTTCATCACCACCCGTCGCTTACTGAGATGGTCGGGCCACCCCATATCATCTTGGTATCAGATTTCCAGTTTTCCTCGGTAAGCCATCCACAATCCACCCCATAGTTGAGTTGTGAGTGTTTTCCTATCCAGAAAAAGCCATAAAAAGTTAGGGTTAGGGTTTGCCATAGCCTTAGATTATTTCAAGTTTTAGTTGCTTTTCGTAGTTGTTTTTGCGTATCTTTTCTTTCCATCTAGTATTTTAGAGTTTGAGTTTACTCTATCATCTTGTGTTACTTTGTCGTCTAGTGTCAGCTTTTGTTACTCCGAGTCCACATAGCGTACAGTGTGCTTGTTCCCAACCATAGACACAGCCTTTCGATATAAAGTGACTAGGAACTTCCCCAGAAGAGACTAGTTTTACCGCTCGACAGGCTGCTCGTTAGGTTATCGGTGCTTTGCATATTTCTGTTGGCCGTGTTATCAAGGAGTTGTGTCCTATATCAAAAAAAAAAAGAAAATTGAAAAGAAGCAAAAAGAGCTACATCGCTGCGTGTGTTATACAAAAAGAAAAATCCAAAAGAAAAGTGAAGTGCTAGTTGAATCAAGTGAAGGCCTAAGTTTACTTTACTGCACCCGTAGTTGAGCAATCTTGTGCCTGTCTCGTTGAGCTTTGCTAGCGTCTCTCTAGTGCATTGCAACCTTTCCTACATATAGTTGCATTGCCCCATTATATCGCCTTGTGTGAGTATCATTGGTTATCTACGGTCAGCGCTAGAGCTTGTTATTGGTGCAAATAGGTAGCCCACCTACAACCCCACATATATCCTGCTTTGTCGTGTGATTGTTCTTATACCCTTGATATTCGCTTCGCTACATCAGTGCACTAGTCCGTCAATCCAAGTTGGTAAGCAATACTAATTCACTTTGGAGCGGTAAGATTTACCTTTCTTATCAGTTTTGAGTGAGTTGTGAGAGTACCACCACATATTTTTGTTTAGTGCACTAACCTACTAATCATGTCTACTGAGGATGTTGATGTGATGGAGAAAAAGGATCCAGCAGCGACAGTTACTTGGCTGGAGTATGAGGCACTATGTGATCACCTACAACGTGAAATCCGTGTTGCCAATGACGCGTTGGACAAGGATATTCAGAGTGTTCACTTGAAGGTCGATGAGGCTACTACGGCGGTTAACGCCGTTCAAACATCCATGACGACTCTTCAAGCATCTATCCAGACGTTGACTAACGCCGTTGGTGAGATACGTACTATGGTGCAACCACAACAACCACCGCATGATGATGATGGCAGTGTGCAAGGCGACAATGCTGAAGCTGCTAATGCTCAAGGGCGTGGTATGGGTCGTGGTATTGGCCGTGGTGTTGGTGATTTCCGTGGTCATGGTTTTGCCCCCGTCGGAGCCCAACGCGTTCCTCAACAACAAGAAGATGGTTTGGGTAATCCCAAGTTCTCAATTCCCAGATTTGAAGGAGGTATTGATGTTGAAGAATATCTTACATGGGAGCTGAAGATTGAGAGATTATGGCGTTTACATCCTGACTATGCTGAAGATAGGAAGATCAAGCTTGCTTCCTCTGAATTTGATGGCTATGCTTTGCGTTGGTGGGATGGACTTGTTCGTGCTCGAGAAGAAGATGGTGAGCTTCCTATTATCACATGGCGTGATATGAAGGCGGCAATGAGAGCTCGTTTAGTGCCTACCAATTACTTGCGTTTCTTCTTTGACAAATTGACCCAATTGAAGCAAGGTGTGTTGACGGTTGATGCTTACTACATGGAGATGGAGATGCTTATGCAGCGTGCCCGTGTCCGTGAGTCTCTTGAGATGACACTACAGCGTTTTCTGAATGGTCTGCGATTTAATATCAAGGGCATTGTACGTCATCACAGCTACGCTACTATGAATGAGCTACTACATCATGCAAGAGAAGCTGAGTCACAGTTGGCTGAAGAACTGCAAATGAAGGGCCGTGCTACAGGCGCTGGGCGCTACACACCCCGCGCGCCGCCCTCCATGGCGCCATCATCGCGCCCTGCGGATGTCCCTACTTCGTCTAGCAAGCCGGTCTCCAATGTGTCTAACACAAAGAAGCCCGTCCCTGCAGCAAGTGGAACTAGTTCTAACATGTCGACAGCGCGCAATCGCGATATGGCTTGTCATACATGTGGTGGCAAGGGTCACTTCAAGCGAGATTGTCCTAACCGCAAAGTTATGATCATTAATGAGGACAATGAGTATGAAACTGGAGATGATGTTGATCCAAATGCTCCAAATGAGGATGATTATGACAGTGATGGGTTTGATGCTTTCCCTTCTGAAGCTCAAACTATTGTTGTCTCGCAACGTGTTCTTAATGTGCAGTCAAGTGCATCTACACAGCGCTGTAATTTGTTCCAAACAAAGGCACTAGTTGGTCCTGATAAAGCTTGCAAGGTCATTATTGATGGAGGGAGTTGTCGCAATCTAGCAAGCAAAGAGTTATGTGCCTAGCTGAAACTGAAGTATCTACCGCACCCGCATCCATATTATATTTAGTGGTTGAGCAATAATGGTGAGATGAAGGTGAGCCACATGGTGCGAGTTGATTTTGAGATTGGACCGTATAAGGATTCCATTGATTTTGATGTGGTTCCTATGATGGTTTGTCACCTGCTGTTGGGCCGGCCATGGCTCTATGACCGTTCTGTGCAGCACAATGGCCGCGCCAATACATATCACTTGGAGTTCAAGGGCAAGAAAATTAACTTACAGCCTATGTCACCACAGCAAATTGTCAATGAGTCTCGTCAGAAGATTGAAGTAAACTTGGAGGATGCATCCATAGATAGGCGAGAGAATTGTAATGCCGTGAGTGATATAACGAAAAGTGAGAGAGTGAATTCCTTAGTCTCATTAGCCACCAAACAAGACATGAGAGAATTTTGTGAGGATCCTACAGCCATGCCTATTGTGCTCATGTACAAGGGTACGGTTTTGGTTTCTAATGACATGACCCCTCTTCCGCTTGGTGTTTCTAATGTTTTGCAGGAATTTAGCGACGTGTTTCCGGAAGACGTACCCGCAGGACTTCCACCATTGCGAGGTATTGAGCATCAAATTTACTTGATTCCCGGAGCATCGCTGCCTAATAGGGCGCCATATAGGACGAATCCCGAAGAGACGAAGGAGATACAGAAGCAAGTACAAGCGCTACTCGACAAAGGTTATATCCGCATCAGCCTTAGTCCTTGTGCTGTTCCTGTTATTCTTGTTCCTAAGAAAGATGGTACATGGCGTATGTGCGTAGATTGTAGAGCGATAAACAACATTACTATTCGATATCGTCATCCTATTCCCCGTTTAGAGGATATGCTAGATGAATTGAGTGGTGCTGCTGTTTTCACTAAAATTGATTTGCGTAGTGGTTATCATCAAATTAGGATGAGAGAAGGGGATGAGTGGAAAACCGCCTTTAAAACAAAATTTGGTTTATATGAGTGGTTAGTAATACCTTTTGGTTTGACTAATGCACCTAGCACTTTCATGAGACTGATAAACCATGTTTTGCGTGATTTTATTGGCAAGTTTGTGGTTGTGTATTTTGATGACATATTAATTTACAGTCGCAATGAATCTGATCATATTATACATATTCGACATGTTTTGCAAGTGTTGCGTAATAGTAAACTCTATGTTAATCTTGAGAAGTGCACATTTTGCAAAGATAAGGTCATATTTCTGGGTTATGTTGTCTCTAAGCATGGAGTGGAAGTAGATGTGTCTAAAATTGAAGCTATTCAAAATTGGCCTACTCCCATTAATGTGAGTCAAGTAAGAAGTTTACATGGTCTAGCTGGGTTTTATCGCCGTTTTGTGCCTAATTTTAGTACTATTGCTGCACCTTTGAATGAATTGACTAAAAAGGGTGTTGCATTTGAGTGGGGCGTGATACGTCCAAAACGTATCTACTTTCCCGAACACTTTTGCTATTGTTTTGCCTCTAATTTGTGTATTTTGGATACAACTAACACGGACTAACGCTGTTTTCAGCAGAATTGCTCTGGTGTCTCGTTTTTGTGCAGAAATCCAACTTTCAGGAAAATCCCCGGAATTTATGTCGAAGGTCTTATTTTTTCCAGAAGAATTACGGAGCCAGAAGGGCAAGCCAGGTGGAGGCCCGAGGCCCCCACACACTAGGATGGCGCGGCCCAGGAGGGGGGCGCGCCGCCCTACTGTGTGGCCACCTCGGCTGGCCTCTGACGCGTCCCTCTGGACTACTTAAGGGGTTTCGACCTAAAAACGCGAGAAGAAAAGTCGAAGTCGCCAGAAACCCTCCAGAACGCCGCCACCATCGCGAAACTCCGTCTCGGGACCAGAAACTCCGTTCGGGCACTCCGCCGGGACGGGGAATTGGAGGAGATCATCGCCATCATCACCACCGACGCCTCTCCATCGACCAGCCATGTTTCCCCCATCCATGAGTGAGTAATTCCCCCGCTGTAGGCTGAAGGGGATGGTAGGGATTGGATGAGATTGGTCATGTAATAGCATAAGATTGTTAGGGCATAGTGCCTAGTGTCCGTAATTGGTACTTTGATGATATTGTTGCAACTTGTTATTGATGCGGGGTGGCCTTCGGTCACTCCCACACCAAGACCAACAAGTCCCCCAAGTGGACCAATGACGCGAGCCCGAGTTAAAGCTCTTCATGACGAGGTGAACTCGCTCCTTACCACCCTTGATCTCGGTACCCCTTTGGATGGATTACTACCTCATGCCGACGTGCTATGTGTCATTAGGTACAAGGAGCATCAAGATCACGGAGAGGAGGACACACCATGGTCAAAGGGAGGAGAGGAGCAGCTGGACGTGAAGATGGACATGGAGCTGGACCGGAAGTCGCCCGAAGAGCACAACGAAGAGAAGTTGGCCGGCCGGTCCAGAACCCGGTCTGACCGGCCCCCTGACCGGACCACCCGGTCCAGAACCCGGTCTGACCGGCCCCCTGACCGGGCCACCCGGTCCAAACCGGATTTCCCGCTTGTGCCATCCGGGCACTATCCCGGGGCCCCGGAACCTCGTCCGGTTGCCGCCCGGTCCCAGGCCCGGTCTGGACCGGCCTGCCCGGTCCCAGGCCCGGTCTGACCGGCCTCCTGACCGGCCTGCACGACTTAAGTCGCCAAATCGGCCCGAACTTGTTTCCTTTGTACCTTTTCGGCCCGTGACGCCTTGTAAGACTATATAAGCACCCTTGACGCCCCTTTACCTCATTAGACTTGTTTTGAACTCAAACCTACCTTTGAGCTTAGTCTCCCTAGGGTTATCATCCCTCTGTAATCAAGGCACCTTGGTTGTTGATTTGGATCTTGTTGAGTGAGATTCTAGTACAAGCTACTCTCTCTCCCTCATCAAGCTCTTCTTCTCCAACCCCAATCTCTCTCCGGGAATTCCGCCTCGTGCCTCTTCCTCGGAGATTCTATTGGCGTGGTCCATCGAGCCACGGAGGTAAGCATCGGGTGTATTGGGTTGGTGTGCGTGCGTGAGTCTCGGAGTTCCTCGTGTTCGTCGCGTTCTTCGTGTTCCTTGCGTTCTCCCATCTCTCCCCCTTGGTTTCGAAGTCAATCCGCGAGATCGGGCCACACACGGGGTCTTAGACCTCATCATATGGTATCAGCAGCTCTTGGTTACCGCGGATTTGACCTCCCACCCACCCGATTTCGTCCCTAGAAAATTTTCCAAAAAATCCCCAAAAATAGCCCCAAATTGCCTCTTGACCGATCTGTGATTTGGTTGCGTTTTGAGTGGTTTTGGTCCGTGGATCTGGTGTTGTTGTGCTTGATCTACTATTTCCCCAACTTTGAGCCTCCGATTCCATCGTTTCCCTTCGTTTTGGTCGATTTGGAGTTGATTTGGGGAAGAACAGGAGAGAGAAATCGCGCGATCCGGTTGAGCATCCGGTCAACCGGGCTGCAGACCGGCCGGGCCAGCCCAGAACCCGGTCGACCGGCCGTGCAACCAGCCAGGCCGGTCCAGGAGCCGGTCCAACCGGGCCCCAGACCGGGCGCAGCAACACCCCCTCCTTCGACCTCGATTTCCGGCGATCTACACCACCACCACCACCACCACCACCATCATCGCAGGTATAACTTGCAGCTTTCACCTTGTAACCCCTCTTCCTTTTGCGATCTATCCCATCGAGCATTGCTTGTCTAGTGTTGCGAGACATTGCACGTGGCCCCGCATTGTGAGGTGTGTGTGTCGCGTTGAGTAAGGCATCCAAGCAAACACTCGTGTGGCAAGATAGCAAAAGCGAGGCTAACGCTAACATAGTGCGTGAAAAAGCCCCAAAAACACAAAAAGAGTGCGAGTAGCACCATACATCCATACATCCATACATCCATACGCCCATACATACAAAAGTGTCCACGTGCCACCAAAGATACAAACGAGTGCAAGTGCCACCATATACAAAAGAGAAAAAGCTTTTAAGCAAAAGAGAGATACGAGAAGAGAGGCCGCGTGTGAATCTTGTTGTCTCTTCCTTTGCAACCAAAGCTTTGGCTCTCCTTGTGTTAGTGTGACACCGAGCACTTATACATACACTTTTCCGCTCACTTTTGGTTGCACTAACCCCGTTTATCTCGTGTGTGTGTTCCACAACTTTTTCCGTGTTTATAGTGATCTTCACATTGACATTTGGATTTTTGGACTTTACCCACTTTTAACAACATACTCTGATGCGGCCTAAGGCGACGTGGGTTGCCCGATCTCACGAATTGACCAAGGGAAAGGTGGGGGGAGAGGAAGAACACGAAGAACACGGCGATGAACACGATGAACACACGCAAACGCACACCAACCCGATACAATTCGGTTTACTCCCGATAGCCCGAACCACTATCCCGATAGAATCCCTCAAGAGAAAGACACGCGGTAGAATCCCCGAGAGGAAGATCGGTATACGATCGGTGGAATCACACGAGTGAGAGACCGGTGGTAGAATCACAAGTGTGAGAGACTAATCATATAAGGAGTGCCTTGTACAATAGATTATGGTAATCTAAGGAGGGGGTTTCCCTAATCCCAAAGGGATGGTGGAGGCATAAGCCAAGTTTCACTCAAGTTATGACCTAACCTAATGAAGGGGGAGGTGGGAGCCTATATATAGGGAACCACTAGAGGAGGGGTAGTTTAGGCATACAAAGAGCATAGTGGGATGGTTCAGCTCATGGGCTTCATAGTGGGGACGGCGGTGTCGGCGTAGGCATGGCGACAGTGCCATCTTCCTCCGGCGTCGAGCAGGGTGGCAGTGACGACCATTCCGGGGCGGTACTGCCGGCCTTCCTGGACGTATCTCCTTCTTCCGTCTCCTCTTCCATGCTTCCGTGACGTCGGACTTCAGCGTAGTTCTTGATGATGACCATGATGCGGATACGACCGAAGGTCGGGCTGCATCATCTCCCCCCACTTGAAAAAGAGTCGACCTCGACGATGAGTCTTCATGAATGTGTAGAGGAGGTAGATGACACCAACGCTTCAATGTCCCTTCACTTGTCAAGAGCCCTATCAATAGCACAAGAAAAGCAAAGGAGCAATCAAAGCGTAGCCAACGTTCAATGGATTTAGGAAGAGGGCACAAGTAGAAGGAGGTCACCTTATCAAAGTGTCGGTGTGCTCTCGTTGAGAGGTCTTGTGTAGTGGAAGTGTGCGGGCAAAACCTCTCATTGGAGCTCACTTGTATCATGCTCTCAAGAGCTCTTTTTGTCAACTCGTGCTCAATCGAGGTTGACATTGGAGTTTGGGTACCTACACACATGTTAGACAACAAGAACAATGTGTGTGCATGGTATATGAACACATCATCCATCATGATGGTCCATTTCTTTTGCACCTCACCATTAGCGTTAAGCAAAGCATCATAATAGATATGGTGAATATGCGGAGTAAACATGGGAACATGATCAACATGGATATATGCAAAGTCTCCAAAATTTGAGAGAGCTATGGGGGCAATCTCATTTACAAGCATATTAACACTATTGCAAGCCAAGCATTGGAAAGAGAAATTGTTCATCATTTTGGTTGCACTAATGGGAGAATATTGCAAGCATGTAGCACAAAACATGTTCAAGTTTGTATCATAGCATGGCATGGTCAAATTGTCACAAGCAACTATTTCCACATGATCAACAATGGTGGTATCACGAGTATCACAAGGGAAAGTGAAAGAAGCATATGACATAGCACTAGGATCATCCAACTCATGCAAGCACTCACAAATCATCATGTCCATTAGTGGGACCATGGCATCATCAACACCCATATAGGTACCTTTGTAGTCCCGCTCATATGAGGTAGGTGTTGTGGAAGAGGTAGGCTCGATGTGGCCTCCATGTTCATCTTCAATCAAGCATGGTGTGATATCATCATCGTCATGCACCATGTACATCTTCTCCATGATCGGCGTCTCGTCATCCATGGGACCTAATAAGACACAAGGAAACACACTAGAGGTAGAGGGTAAGTTGTTAGAATACGAAATGGCCTCACATGACCTATCAACTACCACTCTCATCTCACTCGGTGTATCACTCATGCTCTCGAAGTGGAGGCACTCATCAAGCTCACATATAGTGGAGTCACTCATCTCACATATAGTGGAGTCGCTCATCTCACATATAGTGGAGTCCCTCATCTCCATGGCAATGGCGTCGTCGATGTCCGAGCAACCTAGCAAAGAGGAAGACAACACAAGAGGAGTAGAGGTTAAGTTGTTAGAAATCGAAACATCCTCACTCGACTCATGGGGTGTATCACTCTTGCTCTCAAGGTGTTTGAAGTATGCGTTGCACTCGGCTTTTTCTTTGGGTGTCATTTGGGCTTCTCGAGCATCTAGCTCGGCGAAGTATGCTCTCATCTCGGCTTGTTCTTGTGGGGTCATCATGTATATCTCACTAGGATAGGTGTATATGTATGGTGGAAGGAAAACTACACAAGTATCCCACCTTTCAAGAAAGTATCGGAAAAATGGTTCAAGTCAAGAGCAAAGCCAAAATGTATCGGGTTACTCACACACACACTCAAAGCACACGCAAAAGGCTAAGAAACACTATATGTGGTGGGTAAGGGGTGGATAGCAAACGAAAAAGATCAACGGAAAAGTCTATTGTCAAATGTGGGTAAGATCCAAAGTCAAATGTCAAGAGTGGTGATCTATGTCAAGGAAACACGGAAACACACACAAAAGAGAACAATGGGGTTAGCGCGACCAAGGAAGTGAGCAAGTGACAAAGATGGTCCTAACAAAGACTATATGCTCGTTGTCACGCCAACACAAGAGAGACGGTAGCTCGGTTGCATATGAGAGAAGCAACAAGATTTGCACAAATGCCACTCTTCTCTTTTCTCTCTTAGTGCGCACAAGCTTTGCACTTCTCGGTATCGGTGGACACACACTCTTTTTCTATTTTTTTTCTATTTTTTCACTTTTTTTTTCTATGCTTAGAAGCTTTATTTCGCTCTATGTATGTATATCACTTTTCTTCTTTTGTGTATCTTTCTCACCGAGCTTGCTTCGGAGCTTCGCTCAACACAACGCACACACACCCTCTCACGGTCGTGACACTTGTGCAATGCTTCGCAACGCGCGGAAAGCCACTCTCAATGGGATAGGTACACAAAGAAAGAAACGGGGCTACAAGGGGTGAGGGGTGCAAGTTATACCTAGATGAAAAGGTTAGGCAGTGTCAAGCACACGAACTTGCGATGACGAAGGGGTGTCGATGATGGTGGCGATGTTGCGCCGGATTCCGGGGTGCCAACGGTGTTGTCGCGGTGTTGATGTAGGCGCGGAAGCGGAATAGACAACCGATGCACTCCAAATCGGAAACCGAGCAAATTAAGTCAATGCCCGAAAAGTTGGGTCGAAACGAGCGGTCAAAAAATATGTTCCAAAAATCACGGAAAATTAGAGATGGGCTATGTGGAGTATTTGGGGGATGCTGTTAAAATTTGGAGTCAAACGGGCTCCGGAAAGTTGTCAAAATTTGGGGCAAAAAGTGGAGTTAAATTGGACAAAAACTGGGTCAAACCGGTCCAGATCCCGGTCAAACCGGATTCCTGGCCGGACCACCCGGTTTGAACCGGATGCTGGACCGAAAGAGCCCCTGGACTGGGCCGGATGGCACCGGTCTGGGATCCGGTTTCGACCGGGCCGTCCGGCGTAACGCCCGGTTTGCTCCGGTGGTGTGTGCCTGCTGCGCGTGCGGGGAGGACTTGGCCAGGGGCGCGTGCGAGCAGCGAGCTGGTGGTGCGGCTTGGTGGAGAGCAGCGCGGGGCGGCGATGAAGTGGGAGCTCGGCCGGGAGCGGGCGGGAGCCAGGCGGTGGTCGCTGCGTGGTTGGAGCGGCTCGGGCCGGAGTGCAGCGCAGGCGAGGCTGGCGGCGGCAGGCCGGTGGTTGAGCGCACTGCGTGTGGGCGCGGGGCTGCACCACGGCGAGCAGAGGCGTGGGACCGGGGGCGTGCGGCGATGGGCCAGGGGCCAAGCGGCGGCGCGAGACTGCAGGTGGGCGAGGAACGCGCACGGCTTGGAGGCGAGCAGGGCCAGCTGCTGAAGGAAATCGTGGCCACGCGCGGGCGTTGACCTCGATCGGGACCGATTTGTGCTTGCTCGATGAACACCACAAGAACAACACGAACTGGAACAAAACAAATTGCTCAGATTCGAGGGGAAATCGATGAAATTTGGAGGAGAAAAGATGGGGAAAGATAGATCAACACAAACAACACCAGATCTGTGGATCAAAACCACAAAAAACGCAACAAATTCGGAGATCAATTTTCGAGCTATTTTTTTTGGGGCAAAATTTTTGGGAAATTTTTTGGACGAAATTGGTGAAATTGGATGGTCAAATTCGTGGCAACCTTTGCTCTGATACCATATGATGCGGCCTAAGGCGACGTGGGTTGCCCGATCTCACGAATTGACCAAGGGAAAGGCGGGGGGAGAGGAAGAACACGAAGAACACGGCGATGAACACGATGAACACACGCAAACGCACACCAACCCGATACAATTCGGTTTACTCCCGATAGCCCGAACCACTATCCCGATAGAATCCCTCAAGAGAAAGACACGCGGTAGAATCCCCGAGAGGAAGATCGGTATACGATCGGTGGAATCACACGAGTGAGAGACCGGTGGTAGAATCACAAGTGTGAGAGACTAATCATATAAGGAGTGCCTTGTACAATAGATTATGGTAATCTAAGGAGGGGGTTTCCCTAATCCCAAAGGGATGGTGGAGGCATAAGCCAAGTTTCACTCAAGTTATGACCTAACCTAATGAAGGGGGAGGTGGGAGCCTATATATAGGGAACCACTAGAGGAGGGGTAGTGATGAGGTCTAAGACCCCGTGTGTGGCCCGATCTTGCGGTTGACCCGAAATCCAAAGGGGAAAAGGTGGGAGAGCGCGAAGAACACGATGAACACGAAGAACACGAGGACTCACGCACGCACACCAACCCGATACAACCGATACTTACCCCCGTGGCTCGATGGACCACGCCGATAGAATCTCCTACGGAAGAGACCGCGGTAGAATTCCGAGGAGAGAGACCGGTGTTGGAGAAGGAGATCGGAGAGGGAGAGAGAGTGCTCGCACTAGAATCTCACTCACAGATCTAGATCAACAACAAGGGTTGCCTTGATTACAGAGGGATGAAACCCTAGGGAGACAAAGCTCAAGTTCATGTTTAAGCTATCATCTTGTCTAAAGAGCTAAGGGGTGGGGGAAGAGGTATATATAGGCCCAGATCCGTCCAGGGGTAAAAGGGGCATTACAATAAAGTATTGGTGACCATAGATGATAAATAGACGGTTGGGATGAAGTTGACTTCGAGGGGCCGGCGATGCCGGCGTGCTCGGGCGGCAAGGTGGGGCCGGCAAAGCGCCGGCGTGCTCGGGGCGGCAGTGCCGGTGGGGCCGGCAGTGCCGGGGAAGATGGGCCGGCAGTGCCGGGATGCGCCCACCGGCAGTGCCGGCCAGGTGGGGGCGGCAGTGCCGGCCTTGTCGTGGCTGGCGGCTGGAGCCCCTTCTCCTTCTTCTGCTTCTTCTTCCTTCTTCCTTGCACCATGATGAATGGCTCCTCTTCCCTTCCCTCGCTTCCTTGCACCATGGGTGTTCCTCCTCTCCGGTCCTCGATGATTCTTGTACCTAATGATATGTAGCACACCGATATGAGGTAGCATTCCATTCAAGGTATTGACAAGGTCGAGTATCGAGAGGAAGGAGTTCACCTTGTCGCGTGTAGCGTGGTTTAGGGTTGAAGGTCCACTTGGGGGACTCTTTGGCCATGGTGTAGCGTCGACGATAGGCGGGGTTGCACTTGATGGTCTTGGTGTAGCGACGTCGGTGACCGGGCTACATCATCTCCCCCCCTTGGGGAAGAGTCGTCCTCGACTCTTGTTCCTCCTCATCGAAGAGGTAGTCCATGACGGTTGTCCCTTGTAGAGTTGGGTAGTCGCGGTCGAAGAAGAACTTGGAGAAAAACCACTTGCGAAGGGAAAGCTCCAAGAGGCATTTGGCAAAAATGGGAACCAAAATAGTGTGGGTGTGTCCAACATGTGGAAGGGCAAAAATTTGTGCATGTAAGAGTTGTAAGGTGTCAAAAATGTGTGGTGTAGCATTGTCCCAAACAAGTGGAACAAACAAAAGGCAAGTGTCGGCGGCAAAATTTGGGGCAAAATTGTTATGTGCAATGGCAAAGCTATGGAGACTTCTAGCTTGGGAAAGTATGGTTGGCGTGAGCCAAGTATGGGTATCCTCAAGTGTCAAAGAATCCATTTCAATTGCCAAAGATGAAATGAGAAATCCAAAGAAGAGCAACTTTATGAATGACATGTGGCACAAGATGCATAAGGTGTCTCTCACATGTATAACATGGTCCTTGAGATTCTCGAAGTGTATGATGAAAGCATCAAGACATACAACAACCATTGTGCCAACAAGATGTGTCAAGATATGTTGCATAAGAAGCAAAAGAGGTGACGAGGCATTGGTCCAAACCGGAAGCTCGACAAGACAAGCCGGAAACACACGAGGGCGAAGGCGTTTGGGAACATACCCTTTGGCGTGAATCCCATGGGTTGGATCATGTATCTCGTCCGTGTTGGGGTAGCTCTCAATTGCGCGTTTCGTGAGCTCATGCTCCGTAGCGGTGGAAGTTGTCATTCGTGTACCTATACACACAAAAGAGAAAACAAAAAGCGTGTGTGCATGGTAGAGGAACACATCATCCATCATGATGTTCCATGTCTTGTGCACATCACCATTAGTGTCAATCAAGATAGTATGAAATGCATGGCGATGGTGCATATGGCAAGAAGGTGCATTCATGGCATGTGGTAACTCATGATCATCAAAAATTGAGAAGGCTATGGGGGCATCTCATGGACAATGAAATAAGCATTCTTGCATACCAAGCATAAGAAAGAGCAATTGTTCGCAATCTTGGAAGCAAGGATCATGGAATAGTGTAAACATGTGGGGCAAAGCATGCGGAAGCTAATAGCATCATTGTCATTATCATTGCAAGCAATACATGGTAAAGAGCAAGTGGTCGACATATTGCAAGCAATGGTGGAAAAATTGAAGCTCTCATAGCATGGCATGGTCATGGTATCACAAGAACTCACTTCCACATGATCAACAATGTTATCAAGCAAAGCATCACATGGGAAAGTGAAAGTAGCATGTGAAGTAGCAAATGGATCATCGAGATCATGCATGCACTCATAAGTCATCATGTCCACTAGTGGGATCATGGCATCATCAACACCTATGTTGTTACCTTTGTAGGCCGACTCATTTGAGGTAGGTGTTGTGGAAGTAGGAGGATCCATGTGGTCGACATGTCCGTCTTGAAGCAAGCATGGTGAGATATCATCATCTTCATGCACCATGTACATCGTCTCCATGAGCGGGAACTCGTCCTCCGTGGAACCTAGTGCAACATAAGAAGACACAAACGAGGGAGAGGTTAATGTGTTAGCAAATGCGATGTCCTCCATGGACCTATCATCTACCTCTCTCAACTCACTTTGTGTATCACTCATGTCCTCCAAATGGAAGCACTCAAACTCGCATATGGGGTGGAAGTCACTCAACTCACTATCACGCTCACTCAAGTGGGCTAAGTGGCTCTCATCCTCACATGGGATTGGTACCAACTCATCAATGAAGCATAGGGGAGTAGGTTCGACTTTCTCATCTCCATGCGCCTCCTTGGTTGAAGGGAAATTCCCATGCTCAACCATCTCAACTCCATGCGCCTCCGTAGGTGAAGGGAGAATCCCATGCTCACCATGCTCAACTCCATCGCCTCCCAAGTCATCCTCAAGCGGTGGCGTCGTGGTGTAGTAGAGAGCTAGGCTCGGATCCACATCAACCTTGAGTTGACCTTGGCGATCTTCATCTTGAAGTGTGGGCGCGATAGGCATCTTGGAGACTTGTGCATTGAGCTCGTCGAAGTAGAGCTTCTTGGCGCTTGGCGTTGTGCATTGCCATGCCACGTGACCCTTGGCCTTGCACACCTCACATAGGAGATTGGGACATTCCCGTGGAGGGTGGCCTTGTTGCTTGCACTTGTAGCATCGGAGTCCATAGGCATGTGACGAGGTAGGGGCCATTGTGGTGGTGGCGCAAGAGGTAGAAGTCGCCTCATGAGGAAGGTATGCGCGATGTGCACTTGCCATCCTTGGAGTGGTAGGCATCCTATCATGGTGTTTGTCGCCTTCATGTCGAGGCTCTCGTCTTCGTGCATCATCACCATGGCTTGAGTGGTGTCGTCGAAGACTCGTGGAAGATGTTGGTCGATGGCGATCATGAAGTGGCTTGTGGCGGCGAAGCTCATGTGGTGACGCATGTCGATGACGGTCCTTGTCATGCCTAGATGATGGCTCATGTGACTTGGCATGTTGCTTGCGGCGCCTTGTGGAGCTTGGAGAAGAGTGTCGATGACGATCATGTTGAGGACGCTCTTGACGCTCCATATGAAGTACTTGAAGTCGACGATCTTGTGCATAAGCACGCTCATGGTGGTGCCTTGTGGAGCTCGGAGTAGTGTGTCGATGACGCTCATGTTGGGGACGCTCTTGATGATCCATATGATGGTGCCATCTTGGAGGTCCTCCATCTTCATATGTAGCTCCAATGGCCAAGTGGTGGTACTTGGGAGCATCGTCGTTGCTCCTTGTGGAGACTAGGTGAGGTTCCGCCATGGTGTCGATGTCGTAGGCGTGGCGTTGCTCCACCAAGTCGTCGATGTCGTACTCGTGGTGTTGCTCCGCCATGTCGTCGATGTCGTAGTCGTGGCGTTGCTCCACCATGTCGTCCATGCTTGACGAGCCATTGTCGATGTAGAGCTCGTCGATGTCGTCCTCAAGGTGGTGCTCCACCATGTCGTCCATGCTTGAGGAGGCAAAGTCGGTGTAGAGCTCCTCGATGTCGGTCATGTCGGTGATGCTCGCGGCGCCATAGTCGGTGTCGAGCTCCACATGTTCCTCCACATCCGCGGTGCTTGAGGAGGTGTCCTCCTCGGAGTGCTCCGTGTACTCCTCCGTATCCTCATCTTCGCTATCCATGTTAGCACGATGGTATGTATATGGTGTATGTTAGTGGAAGAACACTACCTCGCACCCTTACCGTGGTGTGATAAGATCGGGGCGATCCAACAAGCCGAGGGAAAAAAAATCAATTGTATCGGGTACTCACACAAAGACACACGCAAAAGCTAGCAAATATGGTGGTAGGTTAGGATGTGGAAAGCCAAAAGCCAAAATCCGAAATCAAGTTTGTTGTTAAGAGTGGGTAAGCTCCAAAAATCAAATGTCCAAATGGTGATCACGGAAACACGAATGATGTGGAACTCACACACGAGATGAACGGGGTTAGTGCGACCAAGGAATGAGCGGAAAAGTGTAAGAAGCCCTTAAGCAAGGGTGCTCGGTGTCACACTAACACAAGAAGAGATCAAAGCTTTGGTTGCAACTTGAGAGACAACAAGATTCACACGCGGCCTCTCTTCTCTTTTCTCTCTTTTGCTTAAAAGCTCTTTCTCTTTTGTGTATGGTGGCACTTGACACTCTTTTGTATTTGGATGTATGGGGGCACTTTGCACACTTTTGCTCTTTTTGTGTTTTGCGGCTTTTTCCTCGCACTATGTTAGCGTTAGCTCGCTTTTGCTATTTTGCCACTCGAGTGTTTGCTTAGAAGCTTGACTCCACACGACACACACACCTCACAATCGGGGCCACGTGCAATGTCTCGCAACACTAGATAAGCAATGCTCGATAGGATAGATCGCAAAAGGAAGAGGGGTTACAAGGTGGGAGGGGCAAGTTATACCTAGATGAAAATGTTAGGCGGTGTCGGAACACACAACTTGCGATGATGGCGACGATGGTGTCGTAGTTGCGCCGGAGTCCGGGGTGCCGAAGGTGTCGCCGCGGTGTTGATGTAGACGCGGAAGCTTGTTGGACAAACCTTGCACTCCGAAACGGAAACCGAGCAAAAATAAGTCAGTGCCCGAAAATTTGGGTCACGACGAGCGATCGAAGGTGTCAAAATTTTGGAGTCGGAAAATTTGGGAAATGGTGTCAAAATTAGAGTCAAGATGAAAAGGGATAACTGTGAAAGTTTGGAGTCAAACGGGCGCCGGAAAGTTGTCAAAATTTGGAGCAAAAAGATGAGTCAAAATTGGGCGAAATTTGAACAGCGGATGTACATGGCCGGCAGTGCCGCTGTGATATGGCCGGCAGTGCCGGACTGCACTGGGCGGCAGTGCCGTGGTGCTGTGGCCGGAACTGCCGGGGTCAAAATTTTCTTGCGTGGAAGGAGATGGCCTGGGCGCTGGTTACGGGCGTGCGTGGAGGTGGCCAGGGGCAGAGCGGGAGCTGGGGCGAGCTTGGGCTGGTGGCTGCCTGGCTGGTGCCTTGCGCGCGCTGCAGGTGGTGGCGGTCTGGTTTGGGCGGAAGCTGGGGCGTGGGGCGCGCAGCGCGGGCCGGATCGAGGCGGGGGCGAGTGGGGCGGGGCAGCGGCCGAGCTGCTGCACGAGCGTGGAGGCGAGCCTGGGCGCGGTGGCCTGCTGTGCTGCGCGCGCGGGCGGCTTGGGCGTCGCTGCTGGAGGCGTGGGACTCGCGCGCGAGCTGTGGGCGAGCGGAGGTGCTGCGTGGTGGTGGTTGCTGCTGGCGGCTTGCGCGGCTCGGGGTGGAGATGCAGCGGGCGAAGGCGAGCGAAAGCAGGAAGTCGAACGGCGGCAGTGCCGGCCAAAATCCACCGGCAGTGCCGGCCTAGCGGCAGTGCCGCTGCTGGTGCACCGGCAGTGCCGGGGAGCACGAACCCGATGAACAGCTCGATGAACTGAGCGGAAATTGGACCCGGAAATCGTCGATTTGCGGATAAATAGGTGGAATTGGACGGAGAAAATTGGAGGGATTGTAGATCTACCACAGGAACACGAAATCCATGGATCAAAACCACTCAAAACGCAACAAAATCACAGATCGACCAAAGGCAAATTAGGGCTATTTTTTGGGAAATTTTCAGAGACGAAATTGGATGGGTGGGGGGTCAAATCCGCGGAAACCAAAGGCTGCTGATACCATATGATGAGGTCTAAGACCCCGTGTGTGGCCCGATCTTGCGGTTGACCCGAAATCCAAAGGGGAAAAGGTGGGAGAGCGCGAAGAACACGATGAACACGAAGAACACGAGGACTCACGCACGCACACCAACCCGATACAACCGATACTTACCCCCGTGGCTCGATGGACCACGCCGATAGAATCTCCTACGGAAGAGACCGCGGTAGAATTCCGAGGAGAGAGACCGGTGTTGGAGAAGGAGATCGGAGAGGGAGAGAGAGTGCTCGCACTAGAATCTCACTCACAGATCTAGATCAACAACAAGGGTTGCCTTGATTACAGAGGGATGAAACCCTAGGGAGACAAAGCTCAAGTTCATGTTTAAGCTATCATCTTGTCTAAAGAGCTAAGGGGTGGGGGAAGAGGTATATATAGGCCCAGATCCGTCCAGGGGTAAAAGGGGCATTACAATAAAGTATTGGTGACCATAGATGATAAATAGACGGTTGGGATGAAGTTGACTTCGAGGGGCAGCGATGCTTGCGTGCTCGGGCGGCGATCTTGGTGGGGCCGCGATGCCGACGTGCTCGAAAGCGGCAAGTGCCGGTGGGGCAGCGATGCCGGGGAAGATGGGCCGGCAGCTGCCGGGATGCGCCACCGGCAGTGCCGGCCAGGTGGGGGCGGCAGCGCCGGCCTTGTCGTGGCCGGGCCGGAGCCCCTTCTCCTTCTTCTGCTTCTTCTTCCTTCTTCCTTGCACCATGATGAATGGCTCCTCTTCCCTTCCCTCGCTTCCTTGCACCATGGGTGTTCCTCCTCTCCGGTCCTCGATGATTCTTGTACCTAATGATATGTAGCACACCGATATGAGGTAGCATTCCATTCAAGGTATTGACAAGGTCGAGTATCGAGAGGAAGGAGTTCACCTTGTCGCGTGTAGCGTGGTTTAGGGTTGAAGGTCCACTTGGGGGACTCTTTGGCCATGGTGTAGCGTCGACGATAGGCGGGGTTGCACTTGATGGTCTTGGTGTAGCGACGTCGGTGACCGGGGCTACATCAGGTAGTTTAGGCATACAAAGAGCATAGTGGGATGGTTCAGCTCATGGGCTTCATAGTGGGGACGGCGGTGTCGGCGTAGGCATGGCGACAGTGCCATCTTCCTCCGGCGTCGAGCAGGGTGGCAGTGACGACCATTCCGGGGTGGTACTGCCGGCCTTCCTGGACGTATCTCCTTCTTCCGTCTCCTCTTCCATGCTTCCGTGACGTCGGACTTCAGCGTAGTTCTTGATGATGACCATGATGCGGATACGACCGAAAGTCGGGCTGCATCATATTCGATCTTGGATTTGTCATTTGGCTTTCCACAACACTCGCCTAACACCATATTTGCTAGCTTTTGCGTGTGGTTTTGCGTGTGTTCCCGATACACTTGATCTTGCTTTCGGCTTGGTGGATTGCCTCAATACTATCTTACCTTGGTAAGAGTGCGAGGTAGTCTTGATGAGGACATCCCTACCGAACTACTACCTCCGTCATTGCAAGATGAAGACAATGTTGCTGCGAAGCTCAAGTCCGATGAAGTTAGGATTGGACCCATTACAAGGGCTCGTGCGAAGCTACTTAAGCAACAGGTGAATTCGCTCCTAAACGATACTTTGATTGATGAGAACTTTATACTACCTAAGTCATTTCACTTATGTATGATCAGGTATGAGGAGGGAGCAAGCATCGCACGAGGAGGAGAGGAGCAGCTGGACATGGCGTTGGACGTGAAGACATTCCACGGATGCGCGAGGGAGGAGAGGGAGGCATGCGCAAGACAAGAGGAAGTCAAAAACAGCTCGGTTTCGGTTTTGACAGACCGAAGTGCTGATTTTGAAACGGACGCCATTTATTCATACGAACTCGGAATCGAGCAAACGAAGAGTCGTTGGAAAGATAATTTCAAGACCTTTCCAGCAAAAATACCGCCGGCACTGCCGGCCAAGGATGGGCGGCACTGCCGGCCCGGCGGCACTGCCGGCCCTGCAGGGGCAGCACTGCCAGCCTGTGCACCCCGGCACTGCCGGCCGTGACACCCCGGCACTGCCGGCCACCCCGGCACTGCCGGCCTTGCCCGAATTCGACCCAGTTTTGGCCGAACCTGTTTTAGGTCGGTTTGTATCGAACTATTTCGACCCCTGGTCGTCCTGGACGCCTATATAAGCCCCAGGGACGCCCCCAAATTAGGTTTGGACCACGTTTAAGATAAACCCTAGTTCTTAGTTGTTTACTATGCAAAACTATTGAATCCCAACTCTCCAATTCGTTGCGATCTGGAGTTTTATGCTACTGAAAGTTTGTGTGATCTGCTGTTCCATTGGGGATTAGAAGATTGCAATCTACCGCTTCGTGGTCGGCGGCTACGTGCGCAAGTGTGTGGAGTTGCGAATATCTTGCAGGGTTGAGAGCTGTTGCATTGGCGACAGGAATCAATCGAGAGACTTCGTCGGCGTCATACAAGTTATCCTCCTCATATCATCGATTCCATCCGCTGCTACCATCGCGTGTTCATAACCACCCGTCGCTTACTGAGAAGATCGGGCCACCCCTTATCATCTTGGTATCAGATTTCCAGTTTTCCTCGGTAAGCCATCCACAATCCACCCCATAGTTGAGTTGTGAGTGTTTCCTATCCAGAAAAAGCCATAAAAAGTTAGGGTTAGGGTTTGCCATAGCCTTAGATTGCACTAATTTCAAGTTTTAGTTGCTTTTCGTAGTTGTTTTTGCGTATCTTTCTCTTTCATCTAGTAGAATTGTTAGGGTTTGTGTTTTCTTTATCATCTAGTTTATCATATCGTGTCAGTTTTGTTACTCCGAGTCCACATAGCGTACAGTGTGCTTGTT
Organism: Lolium perenne; assembly: GCF_019359855.2. Classification (NCBI taxonomy): domain Eukaryota; kingdom Viridiplantae; phylum Streptophyta; class Magnoliopsida; order Poales; family Poaceae; genus Lolium; species Lolium perenne. The sequence goes on from NC_067245.2 coordinate 135,982,526, forward strand.
CTCAACCTTAGACACAGCCTATCGATATAAAGTGACTAGGAACTTCCCCAGAAGAGACTAGTTTTACCGCTCGACAGGCTGCTCATTAGGGTTTTGGTGCTTTGCATATTTTGTTGGCCGTGTTATTAAGGAGTTCAGTCATAAAAAAAAAACGAGAAAATAGAAAAGAAGCAAAAAGAGCTACATAGCTGCGTGTGTTACAAAAAGAAAAATCTAAAAAGAAAAGTGAAGTGCTAGTTGAATCAAGTGAAGGCCTAAGTTTACTTTACTGCACCCGTAGTTGAGCAATCTTGTGCCTGTCTCGTTGAGCTTTGCTAGCGTCTCTCTTGTGCATTGCAACTTTTCCCACATATAGTTGCATTGCCCCATTATATCGCCTTGTGTGAGTATCATTGGTTATCTACGGTCAGCGCTAGAGCTTGTTATTGGTGCAAATAGGTAGCCCACCTACAGCCCCACATATATCCTGCTTTGTCGTGTGATTTGTTCTTCTACCCTTGATATTCGCTTCGCTACATCCGTGCACTAGTCCGTCAATCCAAGTTGGTAAGCAATACTAATTCACTTTGGAGCGGTAAGATTTACCTTTCTTATCAGTTTTGAGTGAGTTGTGAGAGTACCACCAAAGATTTTTGTTTAGTGCACTAACCTACTAATCATGTCTTCTTCTGAGTTTGACGTGATGCAGAAAAAGCCCGACGATACACCAGTTACTTGGCGTGAATATGAGGGTCTTCGTGATCATATGCAACGTGAAATCCGTGTTGCTAGTGACGTGTTGGACAAGGAAATTCAGGGTGTTCACTTGAAGGTCGAAGAGGCTACTACAGCGGTTAATACCGTTCAGACATCGGTGACGACTCTTCAAGCATCCATACAAGCTTTGACAAACGCCGTTGGAGAAATACGTACAATGGTGCAACAACAACAACCACCACCTGATGAAGATGGTAGTGTGCAAGGTGACAATGCCGAAGCTGCTAATGCTCAAGGACGTGGTGTTGGTCGTGGACTTGGACGTGGCGTTGGTGATGCGTTCCGTGGTCGTGGTTTTGTCCCCGTCGGAGCCCAACGTGTTCCTCAACAACAAGACGATGGTTTGGGTAAGCCCAAGTTTTCAATTCCCAGATTTGAAGGAGGTACTGATGTTGAAGAATATCTTACATGGGAGCTGAAGATTGAGAGATTATGGCGTTTACATCCTGACTATACTGAAGATAGGAAGATCAAACTTGCTTCCTCTGAGTTTGATGGCTATGCATTGCGTTGGTGGGATGGACTTGTGAGTGCTCGAGAAGAAGATGGTGAGCTGCCTATTATCACTTGGCGTGCTATGAAGGCGGCAATGAGAGCTCGTTTTGTGCCTACCAATTACTTGCGTTCCGTCTTTGACAAGTTGACCCAATTGAAGCAAGGTGTGTTGACGGTTGATGCTTACTACATGGAGATGGAGATGCTTATGCAGCGTGCCCGTGTCCGTGAGTGATGAGGTCTGAGACCCGTGTGTGGCCCGATCTCGCGGATTGACTTCGAAACCAAGGGGGAAGATGGGGAAAACGCGAGGAACACGAAGAACACGGCGATGAACACGAGGAACTCCGAGACTCACGCACACACACACCCCGATACACCCGATGCTTACCTCCGTGGCTCGATGGACCACGCCAATAGAATCACCCGGAAGAGGCACGCGGCAGAATTCCCGGTGAGAGATTGGGATTGGAGAAGAAGAGCTTGGTGAGGGAGAGAGAGTATCTTGTACTAGAATCTCACTCAACAAGTTCCAAATCAACAACCGAGGTGCCTTGATTACAGAGGGATGATACCCAAGGGAGACTAAGCTCAAATTTAGGTTTGAGTTCAAAACAAGTCTAAAGAGCTAATGAGGGGTTCCAGCTACTTATATAGTCATACACGGCCAGCAAGGGCGAACAGGTACGCGAATGGATAAGTTAAGGCAGTTTGGTGGGGCATTCTCGTCAGGTCCGGTTTGGGGCCGGTCGGACCGGGCCTGGGACCGGGCTGTCCGGTTTGGGGCCGGTCTGACCGGGCCTGTGACCGGGCCGTCCGGTCATGGGTCCGGTCTACCGGCCTCAAACCGAGAAACTGCGAAGTTTCCGGTCCTGGGTCCGGTCGTCGTCCGGTACGAGGGAGCTGGCCCGGTTTGCGCCCGGTCGACCGGGCCTATGACCGGGGCGTCCGGTTGTAGGTCCGGTCTGTCCGGGTCCTGGACCGGCCAGCGTCCGTCTCTTCCTTGGAGCGCTTCGTGCGACGTCGGCTTCGGCTTCATGATCATCTCCATGTCCAGTTGCTCCTCTCCTTCCCTTGACCTTGGCGTCTTCTCCTCCCCGTGGTCTTGACGCGCCTTGTACCTAATGACACATAGCACGTCGGCATGAGGTAGCAATCCATCCAAAGGGGTACCAAGATCAAGGGTGGTGAGGAGCGAGTTCACCTCATCATGAAGAGCTTTGACTCGGGCTCGTGTCATCGGTCCACTAGGGGGACTTGTTGGTCTTGGTGTAGCGACGTCGGTGGACCGGGCTACATCATCTCCCCCCCCTTGGGAAAGAGTCGTCCTCGACTCTTGCACCTCCTCATCTCCATGATAGGGTGACAAGTCCGAGACGTTGAACGTGTTGCTCACCAAGTACTTGGATGTTGGTATGTCGATGACGTAAGCGTTGTCATTGATGCGCTTGAGGACCTTGAAGGGGCCATCTCCTCTTGGCTTGAGCTTGGAGTTTCGCTCATGGGGAAACCGGTCCTTCCGAAGGTGGATCCAAACGAGGTCTCCTTCTTCGAATATCCTTGCCTTCTTCTTGGCGTTGATGTGGTTGGCTTGACGAAGAACATGTGCTTGTATGGTTGCCCTTGTCTCTTCATGTAGTTTCTTGACGGCGGCGGCGCGCTTGTCGAAGTCCATGTTGATGCGCTCGTGGAGGGGAAGCGGAAGTATGTCGAGTGCCGTGTAAGGTTCGAAGCCATAGACGACCATGAAGGGGCTCCTTGATGTAGTCTTGTGCTTGGCGCGGTTGTAGGCGAACTCGGCGTGAGGAAGGCACTCCTCCCATGACCTCAAGTTTTTCTTCACGAGGACCCGTAGGAGGGTGGAGAGGCTTCGATTGACCACTTCCGTTTGGCCGTCCGTTTGCGGGTGCGATGATGATGAGAACAAGAGCTTGACTCCAAACTTCGCCATGATCGACTTCCAAAGATAGCTCATGAACTTGACGTCTCGATCCGACACAATGCTTTGCGGTACTCCATGTAAGCGAACGATTTCCCTGAAAAACAATGAAGCAATGTGTGAAGCATCGTCGCTCTTATGGCAAGGTATGAAATGAGCCATCTTAGAGAATCTATCCACTACAACAAATATGGAATCATGACCATGCTTAGTGCGAGGCAAGCCTAGAACGAAATCCATGCTAATATCTGTCCATGGTGCAAAAGGAATAGGCAATGGCATGTAGAGACCATAAGGGTTGGAGGTAGACTTAGCTTGTAAGCATGTTGTGCACCGACGGCAAAGGCGCTCCACATCTCGCTTCATCTTTGGCCAATAGTAGTGGGTTGAGAGCATGGCATATGTCTTGTCACGGCCAAAGTGGCCCATAAGACCTCCTCCATGAGACTCTTGCAAAAGCAATTTTCGAAGCGAAGACGGGAATGCAAATCTTGTTGGCTTTGAACAAATAGCCATCATGCAAATAGAAATCATCCACTCCTCGCTCAACGGAGCACTTCTCAAAAATGGGAGCAAAGAAAGAATCGGAAGGATAGAGTTCTTTGATCTCTTCAAGTCCCAAAACATGAAAATCCAAACGAGTTAACAAAAGGGTGTTTTTGCGGGAAAGAGCATCCGCCACAACATTGTCCTTGCCCTTCTTGTATTTGATCACATATGGGAAGGACTCAAGGAACTCGACCCATTTTGCATGTCGTTTGTTCAAGTTGTGTTGGCTTTTCAAATATTTCAAGGACTCATGGTCGGAATGAATGATAAACTCTTTTGGCCAAAGGTAATGTTGCCAAACTTCAAGAACACGAACCAAAGCGTAGAGCTCCTTGTCATATATAGGATAGTTGAGGCGTGCGCCATCTAACTTCTCACTATAGTATGCCACGGGTTTGCCCTCTTGCATAAGAACACCAGCGATACCAAGCCCACTTGCATCACACTCAATCTCAAAAGTTTTGGCAAAATTTGGAATAACAAGAAGTGGAGCTTCGGTAAGGCGTTTCTTCAACTCATCAAAAGCATTTTGTTGGGCCTTGCCCCAAACAAACGGAACATTCTTCTTGGTAAGCTCATTCAAAGGGCAAGCGATGGTGCTAAAATCTTTCACAAAGCGGCGATAAAACCCGGCAAGTCCATGGAAGCTTCGGACTTGGCCAACATTTGTAGGGGTAGGCCAATTATGGATGGCCTCCACCTTGGAAGAATCAACTTCAATCCCATTAGCGGAAACCACAAAACCAAGAAAAACCAATTTGTTTTGAGCGAATGTGCACTTGGGAAGGTTAGCATAAAGCTTTTCATGGCGCAAGATGCACAAGACTTCTCTCACATGTTGCACATGGTCCTCGAGGTTTTTGCTATAAATAAGAATATCATCGAAGTAGACAACCACGCTCTTGCCAATGAGAGGACGCAAGATGTGATTCATGAGGCGCATGAAAGTAGATGGTGCATTGGAAAGACCAAAAGGCATAACGAGCCATTCATAGAGACCAAGTTTGGTCTTGAATGCCGTTTTCCATTCGTCACCAATAGCCATGCGGATTTGATGGTAACCACTACGCAAATCGACTTTAGAGAAAATCGTGGCACCACTAAGTTCATCAAGCATGTCATCTAAACGCGGAATGGGATGGCGGTAACGGACGGTAATGGCATTGATGGGGCGACAATCCATACACATCCGTTGCGTCTCATCCGGTTTAGGCACGAGGATCACGGGAACCGCACAAGGGCTAAGGCTTTCACGGACATACCCTTTGGCGAGGAGATCTTGAATTTGACGGTTGATCTCCTTGGTCTCTTCGGGGTTGGTGCGGTAGGCGGCACGGTTTGGGAGCGGAGCGCCGGGTATTAGGTCGATGCGGTGTTCTATGCCGCGGAGTGGTGGTAGTCCATGAGGGAGCTCGTCGGGGAAGACGTCTTGGAATTCCTGCAAAAGAGACAACAAAGATGGAGGAATGTTGGTCAAGTCGTTAGTCGCCGACGAGGGTCCCTTGCATATGAGCACATAGTGCAATATGGTGGATGGGTTCTCTTGGAGCTCTCTCCACTCACTCTTGGTGGCTAGAAGGACACTCTTGGGCTCACTCATGTATGGCTTGTGGCGCTCACTCTCTTTGTGGTGGGTCGCTCCCTCTCCTCTCATCTCACTATGGTGGGTGCGGAGTTGTGCCCTCGCTAAAGCCTTCGCATTATCCGCGATGATTTGGCTAGGAGTCATCGGGCGCAACTCGAACTTCTTGTCGTTGACCTTGAAGGTGTATGTGTTGGAGAGTCCATCATGTATAGCCTTCTTGTCATATTGCCAAGGGCGGCCAAGCAACATGTGGCACACCGTCATGGGTACCACGTCACACTCGATGGTGTCCTCATAAGGGCCGATCTTGAAGTTGACGGTGACGGTATGTTGTATCTTGACGTTGCCCTTGTCGCTCAACCATTGGATATGGTAGGGGTGAGGATGCTTGCGGAGAGTGAGGTGGAGCTTCTCACACAACTCGGTGCTCGCAAGGTTGTGGCAACTTCCACCATCGATGATGACCTTGATAGACTTGCCACCAATTCCGGCACGGGTTTGGAAGATGTTGCACCGTTGTTCTTCCATATCATGAGGTTGTGTGGTTAGCACCCTTGTGACCACAAGTGAGGGACTTGGGTCATGTTCACATAAGAGAGGATCTTCTCCACTTTCTTGTTCATAGGCTTCTTCACTTGCCACGGCGGCTTGCACAAGGGCTTCATATTCATCTTCATCAAGAGTCTCGATGTCACCATTCTCCATAGTGATCATGACCTTGGTGTTCTTGCACTCAAACGATTTGTGACCTTGGGTGCCACACTTGAAGCAAGTGACACTAGAGGGTCCCGTGGATGCCTTAGAGGAGGCGGTGGAGGATACCGTTTGCTTCATGCGACTTTGGATAGTCGTCTTCTTGGACGGTGTAGAGGATGCGTCGGCCTTGGCACTTGTAGCATAAGGAGTTGATGTAGTAGGAGGAGTCGATGTAGCGAGCTTGGAGGAGAAATAGGACTTGGCCTTGGAGTACTTGATGTCCTCAATCACTTGGCGCTCGGCCTTCGATGCTTGGTGGACTAGCTCAACCATGTTGGAGTAAGGTTGGAACTCGACAATCCTCTTGATGGGATAAGTAAGGCCATTGAAGAAGCGAGCAATGGTTTGCTCCTCGATTCTTGGATGTTGGCTCGCATCATAGTGAGCTCCATCTCCTTGTAGAACTCCTCAACGGTTTTGGTGCCTTGCTTCAAGTTTTGTAGCTTGTTGAAGAGGTCTTTCATGTAATGCTTTGGGACAAAGCGAACATGCATCTCCTTCTTCATATCTTCCCAAGTGTCAATAGGAGGTTCACCCTTTTCTTCGCGAAGAGTGAGGACTTGCTCCCACCAAGTGTTGGCATAGTCTTCAAACTCGAGTGATGCCATAGCCACTTTCTTGGCACCGGAGTAGTTGTGGATGCGGAAGATCTTGTCCACCTTGAGTGCCCATGAGAGGTATGCTTCGGCGTCGTCTTCACCTTTGAACTTGGGCATGTTGAACTTGAGCTTGCCATACATGTTCTCTTCATCCTCCAAGTTTCTTCTACGAGGAGGGGCGCCGTCAACTCTTGCGGCTAGAGGTGGAATAGGAGGTCTTCTATGGCCAACCATAGCATTGGGTTGGCGTTGGAGTTGAACACTTGCTTCACTTGGTTCACGGTGAGGATGTGGTTGAAGATCTTGTCGCGGTTGAGGACGATGCTCAAGGTTGGGTCTCTCATCTTGATCATGGTGTAGTTCTCCTCGTCCACGTTGATCATGGTGAGGGTGGCGACGAAGATCTCGCCGAGGTGGATCTCGAGGGTCTTGGTCTTGTGGATGACCATCACGCCCATGGTGAGCATGGCGATCCACTTGGTGACGATCTTGTTGAAGGTCTTGAGCTTGTGGAGGACGCTCATGTGGACGAGCATGGCGATGTATTTCTCCACGCCTAGAGTTGGAGCGGGAGTCTTCATGACGAGCATGTGAGCGATGAGGTCGATGATGGTCTTCACGCCTTGAAGAAGAGCTTGGGGACAAAATGCCACCATGAGAGTAATGGTCTTCATGCCTTGAGGAGGAGCTTGATGAAGAGGAAGTCGAGCGGTGTCGACGATGACGACCCAAGTTGGTGATGGCGCGCTCGAGGCTATCCATGCGCCGCTCCATGTTGGCATCATTGGCCGCCATTTGGCCATTCAAGTTGTCCGTAGCTTCACGAAGAAGGGCCAAGTCGTGGTTCACGGTGGAGAAGTTGTGAGCCACTTCATTGTATTGCTCATCGATGCGCGTCTCGAAGAGGGAGAGTTGCTCCTTGAACTCTTGTCGTTGCGTCCATAGGTTGTGTTGAGTAGCCAACCTCTCGGTGTTGCGAAGGATCTCTTCATCCCTATTGGTATCTCCGGTCCTATCCATGATGCAAAGACAAGAACTATGTTGTGTATGTTAGTGGAAGGAGACTACCTCGTACCCTTACCAAGGTAAGATAGTATTGAGGCAATCCACCAAACCGAAAGCAAGATCAAGTGTATCGGGGACACACGCAAAACCACACGCAAAAGCTAGCAAATATGGTGTTAGGCGAGTGTTGTGGAAAGCCAAAAGACAAATCCAAGATCAAGTATGTTGTTAAAAGTGGGTGAGGTCCAAAAATCCAAATGTCAATGTGAAGATCACTATAAACACGGAAAAAGATGTGGAACACACACACGAGATAAACGGGGTTAGTGCAACCAAAAGTGAGCGGAAAAGTGTATGTATAAGTGCTCGGTGTCACACTAACACAAGGAGAGCCAAAGCTTTGGTTGCAAAGGAAGAGACAACAAGATTCACACGTGGCCTCTCTTCTCCTATCTCTCTTTGCTTAAAAGCTTTTTCTCTTTTGTATATGGCGGCACTTGCACTCGTTTGTATCTTTGGTGGCACGTGGACACTTTTGTGTATATGGGCGTATGGATGTATGGATGTATGGATGTATGGTGCTACTCGCACTCTTTTTGTGTTTTTGGGGCTTTTTGACGCACTATGCTAGCGTTAGCCTCGCTTTTGCTATCTTGCCACACGAGTGTTTGCTTGGGTGCCTTACTCAACGCGACACACACACCTCACAATGCGGGGCCACGTGCAATGTCTCGCAACACTAGACAAGCAATGCTCGATGGGATAGATCGCAAAAGGAAGAGGGGTTACAAGGTGACCTGCAAGTTATACCTGCGATGATGGTGGTGGTGGTGGTGGTGGTGGGGATCGCCGGATGTCAAGGTCGAAGGAGGGGGCGTTGCTGCGCCCGGTGCAGGGTCCGGTTGGACCGGCTCTGAGACCGGCCTGTCCGGTTGCCGCCCGGTCGACCGGGTTCTCATGCTGGGCCGTCCGATCCGTGGCCCGGTTGACCGGGCTCGAAACCGGATTTCGCGGGATGAAGGTTTCTCTCTCCTGTTCTTCACGAAAACCAAGCCAAATCGACCAAATCGAAGGGAAACGATGGAATTGGAGGCTAAAAGTTGGGGAAATAGTAGATCAAGCACAACAACACCAGATCCACGGACCAAAACCACTCAAAACGCAACCAAATCACAGATCGGTCAAGAGGCAATTTAGGGCTATTTTTGGGGATTTTTTGAAAAATTTTCTAGGGACGAAATTGGGTGGGTGGGAGGTCAAATCCGCGGTAACCAAGAGCTGCTGATACCATATGATGAGGTCTGAGACCCGTGTGTGGCCCGATCTCGCGGATTGACTTCGAAACCAAGGGGGAAGATGGGGAAAACGCGAGGAACACGAAGAACACGGCGATGAACACGAGGAACTCCGAGACTCACGCACACACACACCCCGATACACCCGATGCTTACCTCCGTGGCTCGATGGACCACGCCAATAGAATCACCCGGAAGAGGCACGCGGCAGAATTCCGGTGAGAGATTGGGATTGGAGAAGAAGAGCTTGGTGAGGGAGAGAGAGTATCTTGTACTAGAATCTCACTCAACAAGTTCCAAATCAACAACCGAGGTGCCTTGATTACGAGAGGATGATACCCAAGGGAGACTAAGCTCAAATTTAGGTTTGAGTTCAAAACAAGTCTAAAGAGCTAATGAGGGGTTCCAGCTACTTATATAGTCATACACGGCCAGCAAGGGCGAACAGTGCGCGAATGGATAAGTTAAGGCAGTTTGGTGGGGCATTCTCGTCGGGTCCGGTTTGGGGCCGGTCGGACCGGGCCTGGGACCGGCTGTCCGGTTTGGGGCCGGTCGATCGGCCGGGCTGTGACCGGGCCGTCCGGTCATGGGTCCGATCGACCGGGCGCAAACCGAGAAACTGCGAAGTTTCCGGTCCTGGGTCCGGTCGTCGTCCGGTACGAGGGAGCTGGCCCGGTTTGCGCCCGGTCGACCGGGCCTATGACCGGGGCGTCCGGTTGTAGGTCCGGTCTGTCCGGGTCCTGGACCGGCCAGCGTCCGTCTCTTCCTTGGAGCGCTTCGTGCGACGTCGGCTTCGGCTTCATGATCATCTCCATGTCCAGTTGCTCCTCTCCTTCCCTTGACCTTGGCGTCTTCTCCTCCCCGTGGTCTTGACGCGCCTTGTACCTAATGACACATAGCACGTCGGCATGAGGTAGCAATCCATCCAAAGGGGTACCAAGATCAAGGGTGGTGAGGAGCGAGTTCACCTCATCATGAAGAGCTTTGACTCGGGCTCGTGTCATCGGTCCACTAGGGGGACTTGTTGGTCTTGGTGTAGCGACGTCGGTGACCGGGGCTACATCAGTGAGTCTCTTGAGATGACACTACAGCGTTTTCTGAATGGTCTGCGGTTTAATATCAAGGGAATTGTGCGTCATCACAGCTACGCTACTATGAATGAGCTACTACATCATGCAAGAGAAGCTGAGTCACAGTTGGCTGAAGAAGCGCAACAGAGGGACCGTGCTACAGGCGCAGGGCGCTACACGCCTAGGCCGCCGCCTTCTACGGCGCCATCTACGCGTCCTATGGATGTTCCTTCTTCGTCTAGCAAGCCGGTCTCCAATGTGTCTAACACAAAGAAGCCCGTCCCTGCAGCAAGTGGAACTAGTTCTAACATGTCGACAACGCGCAATCGCGATATGGCTTGTCATACATGTGGTGGCAAGGGTCACTTCAAGCGAGATTGTCCTAACCGCAAAGTTATGATCATTAATGAGGATAATGAGTATGAAACTGGAGATGATGTTGATCCAAATGCTCCAGATGAGGATGATTATGACAGTGATGGGTTTGATGCTTTCCCTTCTGAAGCTCAAACTATTGTTGTCTCGCAGCGTGTTCTTAATGTGCAGTCAAGTGCATCTACACAGCGCTGTAATTTGTTCCAAACAAAGGCACTAGTTGGTCCTGATAAATCTTGCAAGGTCATTATTGATGGCGGGAGTTGTCGCAATCTAGCAAGCAAAGAGTTATGTGCCAAGCTGAAACTGAAGTATCTACCGCACCCACATCCATATTATATTCAGTGGTTGAGCAATAATGGTGAGATGAAGGTGAGCCACATGGTGCGAGTTGATTTTGAGATTGGACCGTATAAGGATTCCATTGATTTTGATGTGGTTCCTATGACGGTTTGTCACCTGCTGTTGGGCCGGCCATGGCTCTATGACCGTTCTGTGCAACACAATGGCCGCGCCAATACATATCACTTGGAGTTCAAGGGCAAGAAAATTAACTTACAGCCTATGTCACCACAGCAAATTGTCAATGAGTCTCGTCAGAAGATTGAAGTAAACTTGGAGGATGCATCCATAGGCGAGAGAATTGTAATGCCGTGAGTGATATAACGAAAAGTGAGAGAGTGAATTCCTTAGTCTCATTAGCCACCAAACAAGACATGAGAGAATTTTGTGAGGATCCTACAGCCATGCCTATTGTGCTCATGTACAAGGGTACGGTTTTGGTTTCTAACGACATGACCCCTCTTCCTCTTGGTGTTTCTAATGTTTTGCAGGAATTCAGCGACGTGTTTCCGGACGAGGTACCCGCAGGACTTCCACCATTGCGAGGTATTGAGCATCAAATTGACTTGATTCCCGGAGCATCGCTGCCCAATAGGGCGCCATATAGGACGAATCCCGAAGAGACGAAGGAGATACAGAAGCAAGTACAAGCGCTACTCGACAAAGGTTATATCCGCATAAGCCTTAGTCCTTGTGCTGTTCCTGTTATTCTTGTTCCTAAGAAAGATGGTACATGGCGTATGTGCGTAGATTGTAGAGCGATAAACAACATTACTATTCGATATCGTCATCCTATTCCCCGTTTAGAGGATATGCTAGATGAATTGAGTGGTGCTGCTGTTTTCACTAAAATTGATTTGCGTAGTGGTTATCATCAAATTAGGATGAAAGAAGGGGATGAGTGGAAAACCGCCTTTAAAACAAAATTTGGTTTATACGAGTGGTTAGTAATGCCTTTTGGTTTGACTAATGCACCTAGCACTTTCATGAGACTGATGAACCATGTTTTGCGTGATTTTATTGGCAAGTTTGTGGTTGTGTATTTTGATGACATATTAATCTACAGCCGCAATGAATCTGATCATATTATACATATTCGACATGTTTTGCAAGTGTTGCGTGATAGTAAACTCTATGGTAATCTTGAGAAGTGCACATTTTGCAAAGATAAGGTCATATTTCTGGGTTATGTTGTCTCTAAGCATGGAGTTGAAGTAGATGTGTCTAAAATTGAAGCTATTCAAAATTGGCCTACTCCCATGAATGTGAGTCAAGTAAGAAGTTTTCATGGTCTAGCTGGGTTTTATCGCCGTTTTGTGCCCAATTTTTCTACTATTGCTGCACCTTTGAATGAATTAACTAAAAAGGGTGTTGCATTTGAGTGGGGCGTTGCCCAAGATCATGCTTTTGATGAACTGAAACGATTGTTAACTTCTGCACCGTTGCTTGCACTTCCTGATTTCAATAAGCAATTTGAGATTGAATGTGATGCTAGTGGTATTGGAATTGGTGGTGTGTTGATGCAAGAGGGTCGCCCAATTGCATATTTTTCTGAGAAACTTTCTGGTGCTAAGTTGAACTATCCTATTTATGATAAAGAATTGTATGCTTTAATTAGAGTTCTTGAGGTTTGGCAACATTATTTGTGGCCAAAAGAATTTATCATACATTCTGATCATGAAGCTTTGAAATATCTGAAAGCCCAATCTACTTTGCATAGGCGTCTTGCTAAGTGGGTTGAGTTTATTGAGTCTTTTCCGTACATTATTAAGCATAAGAAGGGAAAAGATAATATTGTTGCTGATGCTCTATCTAGGAAAACTATGCTATTAACCCATCTTGATGTTAAAATTCCTGGATTAGAGGTGTTATGTGATTTATATGCGACTGATCATGATTTTGCTGAACCATACCGCTTATGTGTTATTGGTAAAGCATGGGAAAAATATCACATACACGATGGGTTCTTGTTTAGAGCTAACAAACTATGTGTTCCAGAATCGTCTGTGCGTTTGCTCTTATTGCAGGAATCTCATGCTGGAGGTTTGATGGGTCACTTTGGGCGTGAGAAGACGCTACTCATGCTCGCTGATCACTTTTATTGGCCAAAGATGAGGCGGGACGTGGACAGGTATGTCAAGAGGTGCATTACTTGCAACAAGTCCAAGTCAAAGCTGAAGCCTCACGGTTTGTATACTCCTTTACCGGCACCTACTACACCTTGGGAAGATATTAGTATGGATTTTGTGTTGGGTTTGCCGCGTACTAAGAGAGGCCATGATTCTATATTTGTGGTAGTGGACAGATTTTCTAAAATGTCACACTTTATTGCCTGCCACAAAAGCGACGATGCGTCGCATATTGCTAACCTGTTTTTCAGGGAGATTGTTCGACTACATGGAGTCCCGAAGACTATTGTTTCTGATCGTGATGTGAAGTTCATGAGCTACTTCTGGAAGACACTTTGGGGAAAGCTGGGGACAAAGCTACTGTTCAGTACTACTTGTCATCCCCAAACTGATGGTCAAACTGAGGTGGTGAATCGAACCTTGTCACAAATGTTGAGATCCATGATCAAGAAGAACCTGAAGGAGTGGGAAGAGTGTTTGCCGCATATGGAGTTTGCTTACAACAGGGCGGTACACTCTACCACAGAGCTGTGTCCTTTTGAGGTGGTGTATGGTTTCAAACCCATTACTCCACTTGACTTGTTGCCTTTGCCCATACATGAGAGAGTTAATATGGAGGCATCCAAGAGGGCAGATTTTGTGCGGAAAATCCATGTGAAGACTAAAGAGTTGATCGAGAAGAAAGGCAAGAGCAATGCTGCGAGGATGAACAAGAAGCGCAAAGAGATGTTGTTCAAGCCTGGTGATATGGTCTGGGTACATTTTCGCAAGGATAGGTTCCCGAAGCTACGGAAGTCCAAGTTGCTTCCTCGTGGTGCTGGTCCTTACAAAGTGCTTGCCAAGATCAATGATAATGCATACTCGATAGATCTTCCAGATGATGAGTTTGGTGTCAGTAATTCTTTCAATGTTGCTGATTTGACACCGTATGACGGAGAAGACCTTGGAGCGTCGAGGTCGACGCCTTTTGAAGGGGGGGGGGGAGATGATGAGGACATCCCTACCGAACTACTACCTCCATCATTGCAAGATGAAGACAATGTTGCTGCGAAGCTCAAGTCCGATGAAGTTAGGATTGGACCCATTACAAGGGCTCGTGCGAAGCTACTTAAGCAACAGGTGAATTCGCTCCTAAACGATACTTTGATTGATGAGAACTTTATACTACCTAAGTCATTTCACTTATGTATGATCAGGTATGAGGAGGGAGCAAGCATCGCACGAGGAGGAGAGGAGCAGCTGGACATGGCGTTGGACGTGAAGACATTCCACGGATGCGCGAGGGAGGAGAGGGAGGCATGCGCAAGACAAGAGGAAGTCAAAAACAGCTCGGTTTCGGTTTTGACAGACCGAAGTGCTGATTTTGAAACGGACGCCATTTATTCATACGAACTCGGAATCGAGCAAACGAAGAGTCGTTGGAAAGATAATTTCAAGACCTTTCCAGCAAAAATACCACCGGCACTGCCGGGCAAGGATGGGCGGCACTGCCGGCCCGGCGGCACTGCCGGCCCTGCAGGGGCAGCACTGCCGGCCGTGACACCCCGGCACTGCCGGCCGTGACACCCCGGCACTGCCGGCCACCCCGGCACTGCCGGCCTCGACACCCCGGCACTGCCGGCCTTGCCCGAATTCGACCCAGTTTTGGCCGAACCTGTTTTAGGTCGGTTTGTATCGAACTATTTCGACCCCTGGTCGTCCTGGACGCCTATATAAGCCCCAGGGACGCCCCCAAATTAGGTTTGGACCACGTTTAAGATAAACCCTAGTTCTTAGTTGTTTGCTATGCAAAACTATTGAATCCCAACTCTCCAATTCGTTGCGATCTGGAGTTTTATGCTACTGAAAGTTTGTGTGATCTGCTGTTCCATTGGGGATTAGAAGATTGCAATCTACCGCTTCGTGGTCGGCGGCTACGTGCGCAAGTGTGTGGAGTTGCGAATATCTTGCAAGGTTGAGAGCTGTTGCATTGGCGACAGGAATCAATCGAGAGACTTCGTCGGCATCATACAAGTTATCCTCCTCATATCATCGATTCCATCCGCTGCTACCATCGCGTGTTCATCACCACCCGTCGCTTACTGAGAAGATCGGGCCACCCCTTATCAAGTCACCTTCCACTAACATACACAACATAGTTCTTGTCTTTCCATCATGGATAGGAACGGAGATACCAATAGGGATGAAGAGATCCTCCGCAACACCGAGAGGTTGGCTACTCAACACAACCTATGGACGCAACGACAAGAGTTCAAGGAGCAACTCACCCTCTTCGAGACCCGCATCGATGAGCAATACGATGAGGTGGCTCACAACTTTTCCGCCGTGAACCAAGACTTGGCTCTTCTTCGTGAAGCTACGGACAACTTGAATGGCCAAATGGCGGCCAATGATGCCAACATGGAGCGGCGCATGGATAGCCTCGAGCGCGCCATCACCAACTTGGGTCGTCATCGTCGACACCGCTCTACTTCCTCTTCATCAAGCTCGTCACAAGACTATTACTCTCATGGTGGCCTTTCGTCCCCAAGCTCTTCCTCAAGGCATGAAGACCATCATCGACCTCATCGCCCACATGCTCGTCATGAAGACTCTCGCTCCAACTCTAGGCGTGGAGAAATACATCGCCATGCTCGTCCACATGAGCGTCCTCCACAAGACCAAGTCCTTCAACAAGATCGTCACCAAGCGGATTGCCATGCCCACCATGGGCGTGATGGCCATCCCCAAGACCAAGGTCCTCAAGATCAACCTCGGCGAGATCTCCGCCGCCACCCTCGCCATGACCAACATGGACGAGGAGAACCACAACATGATCAAGATGAGAGACCCAACATTGAGCATCGTCCTCAACCGCGACAAGATTTTCAACCACATCCTCGCCGTGAGCCAAGTGAAGCAAGCGTTCATCTTCAACGCCAACCCAATGCTATGGTTGGCCGTAGAAGACCTCCTATTCCTCCTCAAGCCGCAAGAGATGAAGTCGCCCCTCCTCGTAGAAGAACCTTGGAGGATGAAGAGAACATGTTTGGAAGACTCAAGTTCACCATGCCAAAGTTCAAGGGAGAAGAAGATGCCGAGGCCTACCTCTCATGGGCACTCAAGGTTGACAAGATATTCCGCATCCACAACTACTCCGGTGCCAAGAAGGTGGCTATGGCGTCTCTTGAGTTTGAAGACTACGCTAACACTTGGTAGGAGCAAGTCCTCACTCTTCGAGAAGAAAAGGGTGAACCTCCTATTGACACTTGGGAAGACATGAAGAAAGAGATGCATGCTCGCTTTGTCCCCACGCACTACATGACCGACCTCTTCAACAAGCTCCAAAAGTTGAAGCAAGGCACCAAGACCGTTGAGGAGTTCTACAAGGAGATGGAGCTCACTATGATGCGAGCCAACATCCAAGAGTCCGAGGAATAAACCATTGCTCGTTTCTTCAATGGCCTTACTTACCCCATCAAGAGGATCGTCGAGTTCCAACCCTACTCCAACATGGTTGAGTTGGTCCACCAAGCATCGAAGGCCGAGCGCCAAGTGATTGAGGACATCAAGTACTCCAAGGCCAAGACTTATTTATCCTCCAAGCTCGCTACATCGACTCCTCCTACTACATCAACTCCTCATGCTACAAGTGCCAAGGCCGACGCATCCTCTACACCACCCAAGAAACCGACTATCCAAAGTCGCAAGAAGCAAACGGTCTCCTCCACCGCCTCCTCTAAGGCATCCACGGGACCCTCTAGTGTCACTTGCTTCAAGTGTGGCACCCAAGGTCACAAATCGTTCGAGTGCAAGAACACCAAGGTTATGATCACTATGGAGAATGGTGACATCGAGACACTAGATGAAGAAGAATACGAGGCCCTTGTGCAAGCCGCCGTGGAAAGTGAAGAAGCTTATGAGCAAGAAAGTGGAGAAGATCCTCTCTTATGTGAGCATGACCCAAGTCCCTCACTTGTGGTCACAAGGGTGCTAACCACACAACCTCATGATATGGAAGAACAACGTTGCAACATCTTCCAAACCCGTGCCGGAATTGGTGGAAAATCGATCAAGGTCATCATCGATGGTGGAAGTTGCCATAACCTTGCGAGCACCGAGTTGTGTGAGAAGCTCAACCTCACTCTCCGCAAGCATCCTCACCCTTACCATATCCAATGGTTGAGTGACAAGGGCAACGTCAAGATACAACATACCGTCACCGTCACTTTCAAGATTGGACCTTATGAGGACACTATCGAGTGTGACGTGGTACCCATGACGGTGTGCCACATGTTGCTTGGCCGCCCTTGGCAATATGACAAGAAGGCTATACATGATGGACTCTCCAACACATACACCTTCAAGGTCAACGACAAGAAGTTCGAGTTGCGCCCGATGACTCCTAGCCAAATCATCGCGGATAATGCGAAGGCTTTAGCGAGGGCACAACTCCGCACCCACCATAGTGAGATGAGAGGAGAGGGAGCGACCCACCACAAAGAGAGTGAGCGCCACAAGCCATATATGAGTGAGTCCAAGAGTGTCCTTCTAGCCACCAAGAGTGAGTGGAGAGAGCTCCAAGAGAACCCATCCACCATATTGCACTACGTGCTCATATGCAAGGGACCATCATCGGCGACTAACGACTTAACCAACATTCCTTCGTCTTTGTTGTCTCTTTTGAAGGAGTTTCAAGACGTCTTCCCCGACGAGCTTCCTCATGGACTACCACCACTCCGAGGCATAGAACACCGCATGGACCTCATACCCGGCGCTCCGCTTCCAAACCGTGCCGCCTACCGCACCAACCCCGAAGAGACCAAGTAGATCCAACGCCAAATTCAAGATCTCCTCGCCAAAGGGTACGTTCGCGAAAGCCTTAGCCCTTGTGCGGTTCCCGTGATTCTTGTGCCTAAACCGGATGAGACGCAACGGATGTGTATGGATTGTCGCCCCATCAATGCCATTACCGTCCGTTACCGCCATCCCATTCCGCGTTTAGATGACATGCTTGATGAACTTAGTGGTGCCACGATTTTCTCTAAAGTCGATTTGCGTAGTGGTTACCATCAAATCCGCATGGCTATTGGTGATGAATGGAAAACGGCATTCAAGACCAAACTCGGTCTCTATGAATGGCTCGTTATGCCTTTCGGTCTTTCCAATGCTCCATCAACTTTCATGCGCCTCATGAATCACATCTTGCGTCCTCTCATTGGCAAGAGCGTGGTTGTCTACTTCGATGATATTCTTATTTATAGCAAAAACCTCGAGGACCATGTGCAACATGTGAGAGAGGTCTTGTGCATCTTGCGACATGAAAAGCTTTATGCTAACCTCCCTAAATGCACATTTGCCCAAAACAAATTGGTTTTCCTTGGCTTTGTGGTTTCCGCTAATGGGATTGAAGTTGATTCTTCCAAGGTGGAGGCCATCCATAATTGGCCTACTCCTACAAATGTTGGTCAAGTCCGAAGCTTCCATGGACTTGCCGGGTTTTACCGCCGCTTTGTGAAAGATTTTAGCACCATTGCTTGCCCTTTGAATGAGCTTACCAAGAAAAATGTTCCGTTTGTTTGGGGCAACGCCCAACAAAATGCTTTTGATGAGTTGAAGAAACGCCTTACCGAAGCTCCCCTTCTTGTCCTTCCAAATTTTGCAAAAACTTTTGAGATTGAGTGTGATGCAAGTGGGCTTGGTATTGGTGGTGTTCTTATGCAAGAGGGCAAACCCGAAGAGCACAACGAAGAGAAGTTGGCCGGCCGGTCCAGAACCCGGTCTGACCGGCCCCCTGACCGGACCACCCGGTCCAGAACCCGGTCTGACCGGCCCCCTGACCGGGCCACCCGGTCCAAACCGGATTTCCCGCTTGTGCCATCCGGGCACTATCCCGGGGCCCCGGAACCTCGTCCGGTTGTCGCCCGGTCCCAAGCCCGGTCTGGACCGGCCTGCCTGGTCCCAGGCCCGGTCTGACCGGCCTCCTGACCGGCCTGCACGTCTTAAGTCGCCAAATCGGCCCGAACTTGTTTCCTTTGTACCTTTTCAGCCCGTGACGCCTTGTAAGACTATATAAGCACCCTAGACGCCCCTTTACCTCTTTAGACTTGTTTTGAACTCAAACCTACCTTTGAGCTTAGTCTCCCTAGGGTTATCATCCCTCTGTAATCAAGGCACCTTGGTTGTTGATTTGGATCTTGTTGAGTGAGATTCTAGTACAAGCTACTCTCTCTCCCTCATCAAGCTCTTCTTCTCCAACCCCAATCTCTCACCGGGAATTCCGCCTCGTGCCTCTTCCTCGGAGATTCTATTGGCGTGGTCCATCGAGCCACGGAGGTAAGCATCGGGTGTATCGGGTTGGTGTGCGTGCTTGAGTCTCGGAGTTCCTCGTGTTCGTCGCATTCTTCGTGTTCCTTGCGTTCTCCCATCTCTCCCCCTTGGTTTCGAAGTCAATCCGCGAGATCGGGCCACACACGGGGTCTTAGACCTCATCAGTTATGCTTAATGCTTGTCACTAGGGCCCGAGTGCTATGATCTCAGATATGAACATGTTATTGTTTCATGATGATATGCATTGTTTTATGATCTTACCTGCAAGTTGTATACACATGTCGCTGTCCGGAACCCGAGGCCCCAAAGTGACAGAAATTGGAACAACCGGAGGGGAAGGCAGTGATGTGAGGATCACATGTGTTCACAGAGTGTTAATGCTTTGCTCCGGTACTCTATTAAAAGGAGTACCTTAATTTCCAGTAGATTCCCTAGAGGCTCGGCTGCCACCGGCTGGTAGGACAAAATATGTTGTGCAAGTTTCTCATTGCGAGCACGTACGACTATATACGGAACACATGCCTATGGATTGCTTAGTACTTAGACACCGTTTTATTATTATCTGCAAATGCCCTGCTTTGATTGTTACATGAGTTTCTCTCATCCATGCAACGCCCGTCATCCATCCCTGTGCCTACAGTATTTTAATCCTGCTGTTTACTATAATCACTACTGCTGTCTTTATTCCACTACTGCTGCTATTTCACTGCTGCTACTGCTATAAAACTATTACTAATGATAAACTCTTGCGAGCAAGTCTGTTTCCAGGTGCAGCTGAATTGACAACTCCGCTGTTAAGGCTTTCAAGTATTCTTTGTCTCCCCTTGTGTCGAATCAATAAATTGGTTTTTACTTCCTGCGAAGACTGTTGCGATCCCCTATACTTGTGGGTTATCAAGACTATTTTCTGGCGCCGTTGCCGGGGAGCATAGCTTTATTTGGAAGTTCACTTGGATTGATATTGTTCGCTGCAAATTCTCCATCATGGGTAAATCTCGCGATCCTAAAGTCGCCATATTACCATCCTGATGCGGGGTGGCTTTCGGACACCTCCACCTCAAGACCGTCAAGTGCAGCCCCGCCTATCGTCGACGCTACACCATGGCCAAGGAGTCCCCCAAGTGGACCAACAACACAAACCCCCACCATATATGTCAAGGTGAACTCTTTCCTCTCTATGGTCGACCACAACACCAACTTGAATGGTATGCTACCTCATGCCTATAGGTGCCGACATCGACAAGGACCAAGAGAGAAGGAACTCCCATGGTGCAAGGAAGAGAGAAGAAGAAGAAGGAAAGAAGAGAAGAAGGAAGAGGAAGAAGAGGCGGGAGGAAGAGGCCCAGCCGGCCCAGAGGCCGGCCAAACCGGGCCCCAGGGCCGGTCAGACCGGGCCCCAGACCGGATCCACCCCGGCGACAACCGGCAACGTACCGACGCCAACCATATGGAATTTTGCGAACTTCCCGGTCTGGCGCCCGGTTGACCGGCCCTGGCACCAGGCCGTCCGGTCCCAGGCCCGGTTGGCGCCCGGTTGACCGGATTTCACGGGCTGACTCGACCGGAAACTGCCCGAATCGATCCACCGCATACCTTTTCGACCCAAGTCGCCTTGTACCTCTATATAAGCACCTAGGTCATCCCCTTTACTCCTTAGACTTGAATTGAGCTTAAACACTACTTTGAGCTTTTTCTCCCTTGGGTTAGCATCCCTTTGTAATCAAGGCATCCTTGTTGTTGATTTGGCTATTGTTGAGTGAGATTCTAGTGCAAGCACTCTCTCTCCCTCACCAATCTCCTTTCTCCAACACCAATCTCTCACCGGGAATTCGGCCGCGTGCCTCTTCCGGGTGATTCTATTGGTGTTGTCCATCGAGCCACGGGGGTAAGTACCGGGTGTATCGGGTTGGTGTGCGTGCGTGAGTACCGGCGTTCTTTGTGTTCTTCTTGTTCCTCACGTTCTCCCACCTCTTCCCTTGGATTTTGGGGTCAAATCGCGAGATCGAGCCAATCCCCAGATCTCAGATCTCATCATATGGTATCAGCAGCTCTTGGTTACCGCGATTTTGACCCTCCACCCACTCGATTTCATTCCTAGAAAATTTTCCACAAAATCCCCAAAAATAGCCCTAAATTTCCTCTTGACCGATCTGTGATTTGGTTGCGTTTTGAATGGTTTTGGTCCGTGGATTCGGTGTTGTTGTGCTTGATCTACTATTTCCCCAACTTTTAGCCTCCAATTCCATCGTTTCCCGTCGATTTGCTCTTTTGGTTTTGGTTTGGGGAAGAACAGGAGAGAGAAACCGCGAAATCCGGTTGAGAAACCCGGTTGACCGGCCCCCAGACCGGCCTAGCCGGCCCAGCACCCGGTCGACCGGGCGCCAACCGGACCAGCCGGTCCAGAAACCGGTCCAACCGGCCCCCAGACCGGGCGCAACTCCGCGCCCTCCTCCGAGTTCGATTTCGGCTACCACCACCACCACCATCATCGCAGGAATAACTTGCAGTTTTCACTCGTAGCCCTCTTCCTTTTGCGATCTATCCTATCGAGCATTGCTTGTTTAGTGTTGCGAGACATTGCACGTTGCCCCGATTGTGAGGTGTGTGTGTGGTGTGGAGTAAAGCTTCCAAGCAAACACTCGTGTGGCAAGATAGCAAAAGCGAGGCTAACGCTAACATAGTGCGTGAAAGAGCCCCAAAAACACAAAAAGAGTGCAAGTAGCACCATACATCCATACATACAAAAAGAGTGAAAGTGCCACCATAGATACAAAAGAGTGCAAGTGCCACCGTATACAAAAGAGTCATAAGCTTTTAAGCAAAAGAGAGAAGAGAAGAGAGGCCGCGTGTGAATCTTGTTGTCTCTTCATTTGCAACCAAAGCTTTTGCTCTCCTTGTGTTAGTGTGACACCGAGCACCTTTACATACACTTTTTCGCTCACTTTTGGTTGCACTAACCCCGCTTATCCCGTGTGTGCGTTCCACAACTTTTCCGTGTTCATAGTGATCTTCACATTGACATTTGGATTTTTGGACCTCACCCACTTTTAACAACATACTTGATCTTGGATTTTGTCTTTTGGCTTTCCACCATACTCTCCTAACACCATATTTGCTAGCTTTTGCATGTGGTTTTGCGTGTGTCCCCGATACACTTGATCTTGCTTTTGGCTTGGTTGATTGCCTCAATACTATCTTACCTTGGTAAGAGTGGGAGGTAGTCTCCTTCCACTAACATACACCATATAGATCTTGTATAGTGACGATGAAGATACGGAGGAGTACACGGAGCACTTCGAGGTGGATACCTCTTCAAGCACCACGGATGTGCACGAATATATGGAGCTCGACACCGACTATGGCTCCACGAGCATCACCGACATGACCGACATCGAGGAGCTCTACATCGACAATGGCTCCTCAAGCATGGACGACATGGTGGAGCACCACCTTGCGCACGACATCGACGAGCTCTACATCGACAATGGCTCACCACTCATGGACGACATGGTGGAGCAACGCACGAGTACGACATCGATGACATGGTGGAGTAACACCACACGTACGACATCGACACCATGGCGGAGCCTCACCTACACTCCACGATGAGCAAAGACGATGCTCCCAAGTACACCTACGTCGCCAATGGAGCTACATATGAAGATAGAGGACCTCCAAGATGGCACCATCATATGGAGCATCAAGAGCGTCCCCAACATGATCGCCATCGACACACTTCTCCGAGCTCCACAAGGCGCCACCATGAGAGTGCTTATACACAAGATCATCGACATCAAGGACATCATATGGAGCTTCAAGGGCGTCCCCAACATGATCGTCATCGACACTCTTCTACAAGCTCCACAAGGCGCCCCAAGCAATATGCCAAGTCGCATGAGTCATCATCTAGGCATGGCAAGGACCGTCATCGACTCACACCATCTCATGATAGTCGTCGACCACTACCACCTCCGGGTCTACATCGAAATACGTCACCACATGAGCTTCGCCGCCACAAGCCACTTCATGATCACCATCGACCAACATCCCCCAAGGATCTTCGACGACACTCATCAAGACATGGTGATGAAGCACGACGACGAGAGCCTTGACATGAAGACGACAAACACCATCTTTCGGTGCCCACCACTCCAAGGATGGCAAGTGCACATCGCGCATACCTTCCTCATATGGCCACTTCCACCTCTTGCGCCACCACCACAATGACCCTACCTCGTCACATGCCTATGGACTCCGATGCTACAAGTGCAAGCAACAAGGCCACCCTCCTCGGGAATGTCCCAATCTCCTTTGTGAGGTATGCAAGGCCAAGGGTCACATGGCATGGCAATGCACATCGACGAGCGCCGACATGCTCCACTTCGACGAGCTACAAGGCCAAGCCACCAAGAAGCCTACGGCGCCCACACTTCAAGATGACGACCTCTGATGCGGCCTAAGGCCACGTGGGTTGCCCGATCTCACAAATTGACCGAGGGAAAGGCGGGGGGAGAGGAAGAACACGAAGAATACGGCGAAGAACACGATGAACACACGCGAACGCACGCAACACAACCCGATACAATTCCGGTTTACTCCCGATAGCCCGAACCACTATCCCGATAGAATCTCTCAAGGGAGAGACACGCGGTAGAATCCCCGAGAGGAAGATCGGTATACGGTCGGTGGAATCACACGAGTGAGAGACCGGTGGTAGAATCACAAGTGTGAGAGACTAATCATATAAGGAGTGCCTTGATACAACTCTAAGATTGATGTCTAAGAGAGGAGGGGGTTTCCCTAATCCCAAAGGGATGGTGGAGGCATAAGCCTAGGTTCTCTCAAGTTCAACTCTAACCTAATGAAGGGGGAGGTGGGAGCCTATATATAGGGAGCCACTAAGGAGGGGTAGTTTAGGCACACAAAGAGCATAGTGGGATGGTTCAGCTTATGGGCTTCATAGTGGGGGCGGTAGTGCCGACGTAGACAGGGCGGCAGTGCCGTCTTCCTTCGGCATCGAGCGGGGAGGCAGTGCTGACCATTCCGGGGCAGTACTACCGGCCTTCCTGGACGTATCTCCTTCTTCCGTCTCTTCTTCCATGCTTCCGTGACGTCGGACTTCAGCGTAGTTCTTGATGATGACCATGATGCGGATACGACCGAAGGTCGGGCTGCATCATCTCCCCCACTTGAAAAAGAGTCGTCCTCGACGATGAGTCTTCATGAATGTGTAGAGGAGGTAGATGACACCAATGCTTGAATGTCCCTTCACTTGTCAAGAGCCCTATCAATAGCACAAGAAAAGCAAAGGAGCAATCAAAGCGTAGCCAAAGTTCAATGGATCTTGCAAGAAAGCGCAAGTAGAAGGAGGTCACCTTAGTAAGATACCGGTGTGCTCTCATCGACAGATCTTGTGTAGTAGATGTGTGGGGATGAACCCATTCATTGACGCTCATCCACAAGTCACGTGTACCTTCGCACAACAAAGACCAAGCAAAGTATGTGTGTGCGTGATAGAGGAGCATATCATCAATGACATGTCCATTCATGTTCACAACACCGTTAGCACAACACAAATATATCAACAAAAATGCATATGCAAGGTCAATGTGTAAGAACTCCGTACGAACATCTTCCAAATGTGAAAACACAAAAACTCCAAATTGTGAGACGACTATGATGTCCATCTCATGTAGAAACTCATGTGCATTATTGCACTCAATGCATCGGAAAGAGAAATTGTTCAACATCCTTGAAGCAATAAAAGGAGAATTTGGCAAAAACACATAAGGGAGAGTGTCCAAAGTATCATCAACATGTGTGCACACAAACCATCGGAAAGAGAAATTGGTCCTCATATTTGTGACAACACCAATGGTAAGAATCACATCATCATGCTTGCAAAAGAACCATAAGAAAGAGAAATTGTTCAGCATGTTCAATGCAACGCATGGGAAAGGTATTAGAGCCGGGTTCGATCTTGTACTTACTTGTATTATGCTCTCTAGAGCTCGTTTGGTCAACTCGTGCTCAATCGAGGTTGACCTTGTCTTCCATGTACCTACACACACCATAGGCAAAGAAAAGAATGTGTGTGCATGGTATATGGATGATGGTCCATTTCTTTTGCACATCACCATTAGCATTAAGCAATTTACCATAGTAGATGTGGTGAATATGCGGAGTAAACATGGGAACATGCTCAACATGGATATATGCAAAGTCTCCAAAATGTGAGGGAGCTATGGGGGCAATCTCATGCACAAGCAAATTAACATTATTGCAAACCAAGCATTCAAAATAGCAAGTATTCAACATTTTGGTTGCACTAATTGGAGAGTATTGCAAGCATCTAGAGTAAAACATGTTCAACATTGTATCATAGCATGGCATGGTCAAAGTGTCACAAGCAACTAGTTCCACATGATCAACCATAGTGGTATCACAAGGGAAAGTGAAAGAAGCATATGACATAGCAATAGGATCATCCAACTCATGCAAGCACTCGCAAATCATCATGTCCATTAGTGGGACCATGGCATCATCAACACCCATATAGGTACCTTTGTAGTCCCCCTCATATGAGGTAGGTGTTGTGGAAGAGGTAGGCTCGATGTGGCTTCCATGTTCATCTTCAAGCAAGCATGGTGTGATATCATCATCTTCATGCACCATGTACATCTTCTCCATGATCGGCGTCTCATCATCCATGGAACCTAATGAGACATGAGAGAACACACTAGAGGTAGAGGGTAAGTTGTTAGAATTGAAAATGGCATCACATGACCTATCAACTACCACTCTTATCTCACTTGGTGTATCACTCATGCTCTCGATGTGGAGGCACTCATCAAGCTCACATATAGTGGAGTCACTCATCTCACATATAGTGGAGTCGCTCATCTCACATATTGTGGAGTTCCTCATCTTCATGGCAATGGCTCATCGATGTCCGAGCAACCTAGCAAATGGGAAGACAACACAAGAGGAGTAGAGGTTAAGTTGTTAGAAATCAAAACATCCTCACTCGACTCATGGTGTGTATCTCTCTTGCTCTCAAGCTGTTTGAAGTATGCGTTGCACTCGGCTTTTTCTTTGAGTGTCATTTGGGCTTCTCGAGCATCTAGCTCGGCGAAGTATGCTCTCATCTCGGCTTGCTCTAGTGGGGTCATCATGTATATATCTCACTAGGAAGGTGTATATGTATGTGGTGGAAGGAAAACTACACAAGTATCTCATCTATCAAGAAAGTATCGGAAAAGTGGTTCAAGTCAAGAGCAAAGTCAAAATTGTACCGGGGTTACTCACACACACACTCAAAGCACACGCAAAAGGCTAAGAAACAGTATATGTGGTGGGTAAGGGGTGGATAGAAAACGAAAAAGATCAACGGAAAAGTCTATTGTCAAATGTGGGTAAGATCCAAAGTCAAATGTCAAAAGTGGTGATCTATGTCAAGGAAACACGGAAACACACACAAAGGAGAACAATGGGTTTAGCGCGACCAAGGAAGTGAGCAAGTGACAAAGATGGTCCTAACGAAGACTATATGCTCGGTGTCATGCCAACACAAGAGAGACCGTATGATGTAGCCCCGGTCACCGACGTCGCTACACCAAGACCAACAAGTCCCCCAAGTGGACCGATGACACGAGCCCGAGTTAAAGCTCTTCATGATGAGGTGAACTCGCTCCTCACCACCCTTGATCTTGGTACCCCTTTGGATGGATTTCTACCTCATGCCGACGTGTTATGTGTCATTAGGTACAAGGAGCATCAAGAGCACGAAGAGGAGGACACACCATGGTCAAGAGGAGGAGAGGAGCAGCTGGACGCGAAGATGGACCTGGAGCTGGACCGGAAGTCGCCCGAAGAGCGCAAGGAAGAGAAGATGGCCGGCCGGTCCAGAACCCGGTCTGACCGGCCTCCTGACCGGGTCACCCGGTCCACAGCCCGGTCTGACCGGCCTCCTGACCGGGCCACCCGGTCCGAAACCGGAGTTTCCGCTCGTGCCATCCGGGCGCCATCCAGGGGACTCGGAGCCTCGTCCGGTCGCCGCCCGGTCCCAGGCCCGGTCTGAACCGGCCTGCCCGGTCACAGGCCCGGTCTGACCGGCCCCCTGACCGGCCTGCGCGACTTAAGTCATCTATTTTGGCCCGAACCGTTTCACTTGTACCTTTTCGGCCCATGACGCCTTGTAAGACTATATAAGCCCCCAGGACGCCCCTAGACCTCTTTAGACTTGTTTTGAACTCAAACCTACCTTTGAGCTTAGTCTCCCTTGGGTATCATCCCTCTGTAATCAAGGCCATCCTTGTTGTTGGTTTGGATATTGTTGAGTGAGATTCTAGTACAAGCTACTCTCTCTCCCTCACCAATCTCTTTTCTCCAACACCAATCTCTCACCGGGAATTCTGCCGCGTGCCTCTTCCGGGTGATTCTATTGGCGTGGTCCATCGAGCCACGGGGGTAAGTATCGGGTGTATCGGGTTGGTGTGCGTGCGTGAGTGTCGGAGTTCCTCGTGTTCGTCGTGTTCTTCGTGTTCCTCGCGTTTTCCCATCTTCCCTCTTGGTTTCGAAGTCAATCCGCGAGATCGGGCCACACACGGGGTCTTAGACCTCATCATATGGTATCAGCAGCTCTTGGTTACCGCGGATTTGACCTTCCACCCACTCGATTTCGTCCCTAGAAAATTTTCCAAAAAAAAATCCCCAAAAATAGCCCTAAATTGCCTCTTGACCGATCTGTGATTTGGTTGCGTTTTGAGTGGTTTTGGTCCGTGAATCTGGTGTTGTTGTGCTTGATCTACTATTTCCCCAACTTTTAGCCTCCAATTCCATCGTTTCCCTTCGATTTGGTCGATTTGATTTTGGTTTGGGGAAGAACAGGAGAGAGAAAGCTCCAGCCCGCGAAATCCGGTTGAGCAACCGGTCAACCGGGCTACAGACCGGCCGGGCCAGCCCAGAATCCGGTCGACCGGCCGTGCAACCGGCCAGGCCTGTCCAGGAGCCGGTCCAACCGGGCCCCAGACCGGACGCAGCAACGCCCCCTCCTTCGACCTCGTCTTCCGGCGATCTACACCACCACCACCACCACCACCACCACCATCGCAGGTATAACTTGCAGCTTTCACCTTGTAACCCCTCTTCCTTTTGCGATCTATCCCATCAAGCATTGCTTGTCTAGTGTTGCGAGACATTGCACGTGGCCCCGCATTGTGAGGTGTGTGTGTCGCGTTGAGTAAGGCACCCAAGCAAACACTCGTGTGGCAAGATAGCAAAAGCGAGGCTAACGCTAACATAGTGCGTGAAAAAGCCCCAAAAACACAAAAAGAGTGCGAGTAGCACCATACATCCATACATCCATACATCCATACGCCCATACATACAAAGTGTCCAAGTGCCACCAAAGATACAAACGAGTGCAAGTGCCGCCATACACAAAAGAGAAAAAGCTTTTAAGCAAAGAGAGATAGGAGAAGAGAGGCCGCGTGTGAATCTTGTTGTCTCTTCCTTTGCAACCAAAGCTTTGGCTCTCCTTGTGTTAGTGTGACACCGAGCACTTATACATACACTTTTCCGCTCACTTTTGGTTGCACTAACCCCGCTTATCTCGTGTGTGTGTTCCACAACTTTTTCCGTGTTTATAGTGATCTTCACATTGACATTTGGATTTTTGGTCCTCACCCACTTTTAACAACATACTCGATCTTGGATTTGTCTTCTGGCTTTCCACAACACTCGCCTAACACCATATTTGCTAGCTTTTGCGTGTGGGTTTGCGTGTGTTCCCGATACACTTACCTTGGTAAGAGTACGAGGTAGTCTCCTTCCACTAACATACACAACATAGTTCTTGTCTTTCCATCATGGATAGGAACGGAGATACCACAAGGGATGAAGAGATCCTCCGCAACACCGAGAGGTTGGCTACTCAACACAACCTATGGACGCAACGACAAGAGTTCAAGGAGCAACTCACCCTCTTCAAGACGCGCATCGATGAGCAATACGATGAGGTGGCTCACAACTTCTCCGCCGTGAACCAAGACTTGGCTCTTCTTCGTGAAGCTACGGACAACTTGAATAGCCAAATGGCGGCCAATGATGCCAACATGGAGCGGCGCATGGATAGCCTCGAGCGCGCCATCACCAACTTGGGTCGTCATCGTCGACACCGCTCTACTTCATCTTCATCAAGCTCGCCACAAGACTATTACTCTCATGGTGGCCTTTCGTCCTCAAGCTCTTCCTCAAGGCATGAAGACCATCATCGACCTCATCGCCCACATGCTCGTCATGAAGACTCTCGCTCCAACTCTAGGCGTGGAGAAATACATCGCCATGCTCGTCCACATGAGCGTCCTCCACAAGAACAAGTCCTTCACCAAGATCGTCACCAAGCGGATCGCCTGCCCACCATGGGCGTGATGGCCATCCCCAAGACCAAGACCCTCAAGATCAACCTCGGCGAGATCTCCGTCGCCACCCTCGCCATGATCAGCGTGGACGAGGAGAGCTACACCATGACCAAGATGAGAGACCCAACCTCGAGCATCGTCCTCAACCGCGACAAGATCTTCAACCACATCCGCACCGTGAACCAAGTGAAGCAAGCGTTCATCTTCAACGCCAACCCAATGCTATGGTTGGCCGTAGAAGACCTCCTATTCCTCCTCTAGCCGCAAGAGATGAAGGCGCCCCTCCTCGTAGAAGAAACTTGGAGGATGAAGAGAACATGTATGGCAAACTCAAGTTCAACATGCCCAAGTTCAAAGGTGAAGACGACGCCGAAGCCTACCTCTCATGGGCACTCAAGGTGGACAAGATCTTCCGCATCCACAACTACTCCGGTGCCAAGAAAGTGGCTATGGCATCACTCGAGTTTGAAGACTACGCCAACACTTGGTGGGAGCAAGTCCTCACTCTTCGAGAAGAAAAGGGTGAACCTCCTATTGACACTTGGGAAGACATGAAGAAAGAAATGCATGCTCGCTTTGTCCCCACGCACTACATGACCGACCTCTTCAACAAGCTCCAAAAGTTGAAGCAAGGCACCAAGACTGATGAGGTCTAAGACCCCGTGTGTGGCCCGATCTCGCGGATTGACTTCGAAACCAAGAGGGGAGATGGGAAAACGCGAGGAACGCGAAGAACGCGACGAACACGAGGAACTCCGAGACTCACGCACGCACACCAACCCGATACACCCGATACTTACCCCCGTGGCTCGATGGACCACGCCAATAGAATCACCCGGAAGAGGCACGCGGCAGAATTCCTGGTGAGAGATTGGTGTTGGAGAAAAGGGGATTGGTGAGGGAGAGAGAGTAGCTTGTACTAGAATCTCACTCAACAATATCCAAATCAACAACAAGGATGGCCTTGATTACAGAGGGATGATACCCAAGGGAGACTAAGCTCAAAGGTAGGTTTGAGTTCAAAACAAGTCTAAGGAGCTAAAGGGGTGCTTGGGGTGCTTATATAGTCTTACAAGGCATCACAGGCCGAAAAGGTAAGTTCGGGCCGAAAATATAACTTAAGTCGTGCATGCCGGTCAGGGGGCCGGTCAGACCGGGCCTGTGACCGGGCAGGCCGGTTTCAGACCGGGCCTGTGACCGGGCGGAGACCGGACGAGGCTCCAAGTCCCCTGGATGGCGCCCGGATGTCACGAGCGCGAATCCCGGTTTCTGACCGGGCGGCCCGGTCAGGAGGCCGGTCAGACCGGGCTGTGGACCGGGTGATCCGGTCAGGGGGCCGGTCTGACCGGGTTCTGGACCGGCCGTCCGTCTTCTCTTCCTTGCGCTCTTCGGGCGACTTCCTGTCCAGCTCCATGTCCATCTTCGTGTCCATCTTCTTGACCAGCTGCTCCTCTCCTCCCTTTGACCATGGCGTATCCTCCTCCTGGTGACCTTGATGCTCCTTGTACCTAATGACACATAACACGTCGGCATGAGGTAGCAATCCATCCAAAGGTGTACCAAGATCAAGGGTGGTGAGGAGCGAGTTCACCTCATCATGTAGCGCTTTGACTCGGGCTCGTGTCATCGGTCCACTTGGGGGACTTGTTGGTCTTGGTGTGGAGGTGACCGAAGGCCACCCCGCATCATCTCCCCCCCCTTGGGAAAGAGTCGTCCTCGACTCTTGTTCCTCTTCATCTTCATGATATGGCGACAAGTCCGCAACGTTGAAGGTGTTGCTCACCAAGTACTTGGAGGTGGGGATGTCGATGACGTAAGCGTTGTTGTTGATGCGTTTGAGAACCTTGAAGGGGCCATCTCCTCTTGGCTTGAGCTTGGAGTTGCGCTCACGAGGGAACCGTTCCTTCCGGAGGTGGATCCAAACGAGGTCTCCTTCTTGAAATATCCTTTCCTTCTTCTTGGCGTTGAGGCGGGTAGCTTGACGAAGCACATGTTCTTGTATGGTTGCTCTTGTCTCTTCATGTAGTTTCTTCACGTCGGCGGCGCGCTTGGCGAAGTCCATGTTCGTCCGCTCATGAAGGGGAAGTGGTAGTATGTCGAGTGCCGTGAGCGGCTCAAACCCGTAGACGACCATGAAGGGACTCCTTGATGTAGTCGAGTGCTTGGCGCGGTTGTAGGCGAACTCCGCGTGTGGTATGCATTCCTCCCATGACTTCAAGTTTTTCTTCACGAGGATGCGTAGGAGGGTGGAGAGGCTTCGATTGACCACTTCCGTTTGGCCGTCCGTTTGCGGGTGCGAGGATGATGAGAATAAGAGCTTCACTCCAAACTTTGCCATGAGCGTCTTCCAAAGATAACTCATGAACTTGACGTCTCGGTCCGACACAATGCTTTGCGGTACTCCATGTAGGCGAACGATTTCCCTGAAAAACAATGAAGCAATGTGTGAAGCATCGTCGCTCTTATGGCAAGGTATGAAATGAGCCATCTTAGAGAATCTATCCACTACCACGAATATAGAATCATGACCATGCTTAGTGCGAGGCAATCCTAGAACAAAATCCATGCTAATATCGGTCCATGGTGCATATGGAATAGGCAATGGGGTATAAAGACCATAGGGATTGGAGGTAGACTTAGCTTGTAAGCATGTGGTGCACCGGCGGCAAAGGCGTTCGACGTCGCGGTACATTCTTGGCCAATAGTAGTGGGTTGAGAGCATGGCATATGTCTTCTCTCGACCAAAGTGACCCATAAGACCTCCTCCATGTGACTCTTGCAAAAGCAATTTTCGAAGCGAAGACTCGGGAATGCAAATCTTGTTAGCTTTGAACAAATAGCCATCATGAAAATAGAAATCATCCACTCCTCGCTCAACGGAGCACATCTCAAAAATGGGAGCAAAGAAAGAATCGGAAGGATAGAGTTCTTTGATCTCTTCAAGTCCCAAAACATGAAAATCCAAACGAGTTAGCAAAAGGGTGTTTTTGCGGGAAAGAGCATCCGCCACAACATTGTCCTTGCCCTTCTTGTATTTGATCACATATGGGAAGGACTCAATGAACTCGACCCATTTTGCATGTCGTTTGTTCAAGTTGTGTTGGCTTTTCAAATATTTCAAGGACTCATGGTCGGAATGAATGATAAACTCTTTTGGCCAAAGATAGTGTTGCCAAACTTCAAGAACACGAACCAAAGCGTAGAGCTCCTTGTCATATATAGGATAGTTGAGGCGTGCGCCATCTAACTTCTCACTATAGTATGCCACGGGTTTGCCCTCTTGCATAAGAACACCACCAATACCAAGCCCACTTGCATCACACTCAATCTCAAAAGTTTTGGCAAAATTTGGAAGAACAAGAAGTGGAGCTTCGGTAAGGCGTTTCTTCAACTCATCAAAAGCATTTTGTTGGGCCTTGCCCCAAACAAACGGAACATTATTCTTAGTTAGCTCATTCAAAGGGCAAGCAATGGTGCTAAATTCTTTCACAAAGCGTCGGTAAAACCCGGCAAGTCCATGGAAGCTTCGGACTTGGCCAACATTTGTAGAGGTAGGCCAATTATGGATGGCCTCCACCTTGGAAGAATCAACTTCAATCCCATTAGCGGAAACCACAAAACCAAGAAAAACCAATTTGTTTTGAGCAAATGTGCACTTGGGGAGGTTAGCATAAAGCTTTTCATGGCGCAAGATGCACAAGACTTCTCTCACATGTTGCACATGGTCCTCGAGGTTTTTGCTATAAATAAGAATATCATCGAAGTAAACAACCACGCTCTTGCCAATGAGAGGACGCAAGATGTGATTCATGAGGCGCATGAAAGTTGATGGAGCATTGGAAAGACCAAAAGGCATAACGAGCCATTCATAGAGACCAAGTTTGGTCTTGAATGCCGTTTTCCATTCATCACCAATAGCCATGCGGATTTGATGGTAACCACTACGCAAATCGACTTTAGAGAAAATCGTGGCACCACTAAGTTCATCAAGCATATCATCTAAACGCGGAATGGGATGGCGGTAACGGACGGTAATGGCATTGATGGGGCGACAATCCATACACATCCGTTGCGTCTCATCCGGTTTAGGCACAAGGATCACGGGAACCGCACAAGGACTAAGGCTTTCTCGGACGTACCCTTTGGCGAGGAGATCCTGAATTTGGCGGTTGATCTCCTTGGTCTCTTCGGGGTTGGTGCGGTAGGCGGCACGGTTTGGGAGCGGAGCACCGGGTATGAGGTCGATGCGGTGTTCTATGCCTCGGAGTGGTGGTAGTCCATGAGGGAGCTCGTCGGGGAAGACGTCTTGAAATTCCTGCAAAAGATACAACACAGACGGAGGAATGTTGGTTAAGTCGTTAGTCGCCGACGAGGGTCCCTTGCATATGAGCACATAGTGCAATATGGTGGATGGGTTCTCTTGGAGCTCTCTCCACTCACTCTTGGTGGCTAGGAGGACACTCTTGGACTCACTCATATATGGCTTGTGGCGCTCACTATCTTTGTGGTGGGTCGCTCGCTCTCCTCTCATCTCACTATGGGTGCGGAGTTGTGCCCTCGCTAAAGCCATCGCATTATCCGCGATGATTTGGCTAGGAGTCATCGGGCGCAACTCGAACTTCTTGTCGTTGACCTTGAAGGTGTATGTGTTGAAGAGTCCATCATGTATAGCCTTTTTGTCATATTGCCAAGGGCGGCCAAGCAACATGTGGCACACCGTCATGGGTACCACGTCACACTCGATGGTGTCCTCATAAGGGCCGATCTTGAAGTTGACGGTGACGGTATGTTGTATCTT
The DNA here is from genome assembly GCF_019359855.2 of Lolium perenne. Classification (NCBI taxonomy): domain Eukaryota; kingdom Viridiplantae; phylum Streptophyta; class Magnoliopsida; order Poales; family Poaceae; genus Lolium; species Lolium perenne. Next base: position 136,016,949 of record NC_067245.2, read on the forward strand.
GACGTTGCCCTTGTCACTCAACCATTGGATATGGTAGGGGTGAGGATGCTTCCGGAGAGTGAGGTGGAGCTTCTCACACAACTCGGTGCTCGCAAGGTTATGGCAACTTCCACCATCGATGATGACCTTGATAGACTTGCCACCAATTCCGGCACGGGTTTGGAAGATGTTGCACCGTTGTTCTTCCATATCATGAGGTTGTGTGGTTAGCACCCTTGTGACCACAAGTGAGGGACTTGGGTCATGCTCGCATAAGAGAGGATCTTCTCCACTTTCTTGCTCATAAGCTTCTTCACTTTCCACGGCGGCTTGCACAAGGGCTTCATATTCATCCTCATCAAGAGTCTCGATGTCACCATTCTCCATAGTGATCATGACCTTGGTGTTCTTGCACTCAAACGATTTGTGACCTTGGGTGCCACATTTGAAGCAAGTGACACTAGAGGGTCCCATGGATGCCTTAGAGGAGGCGGTGGAGGAGACCGTTTGCTTCATGCGACTTTGGATAGTCGGTTTCTTGGACGGTGTAGAGGAGGCGTCGGCCTTGGCACTTGTAGCATAAGGAGTTGATGTAGTAGGAGGAGTCGATGTAGCGAACTTGGAGGAGAAATAGGTCTTGGCCTTGGAGTACTTGATGTCCTCAATCACTTGGCGCTCGGCCTTCGATGCTTGGTGGACTAACTCAACCATGTTGGAGTAGGGTTGGAACTCGACGATCCTCTTGATGGGGTAAGAGAGGCCATTGAAGAAATGAGCGATGGTTTGTTCCTCGGACTCTTGGATGTTGGCTCGCATCATAGTGAGCTCCATCTCCTTGTAGAACTCCTCAACGGTCTTGGTGCCTTGCTTCAACTTTTGGAGCTTGTTGAAGAGGTCGGTCATGTAGTGCATTGGGACAAAGCGAGCATGCATCTCCTTCTTCATATCTTCCCAAGTGTCAATAGGAGGTTCACCCTTCTCTTCTCGGAGAGTGAGGACTTGCTCCCACCAAGTGTTGGCGTAGTCTTCAAACTCGAGTGATTCCATAGCCACTTTCTTGGCACCGGAGTAGTTGTGGATGCGGAAGATCTTGTCCACCTTGAGTGCCCATGAGAGGTAAGCTTCGGCGTCGTCTTCACTTTTGAACTTGGGCATGTTGAACTTGAGCTTGCCATACATGTTCTCTTCATCCTCCAAGTTTCTTCTACGAGGAGGGGCGCCTTCAACTCTTGCGGCTAGAGGTGGAATAGGAGGTCTTCTACGGCCAACCATAGCATTGGGTTGGCGTTGGAGTTGAACACTTGCTTCACTTGGTTCACGGTGAGGATGTGGTTGAAGATCTTGTCGCGGTTGAGGACGATGCTCAATGTTGGGTCTCTCATCTTGATCATGGTGTAGCTCTCCTCGTCCACGTTGGTCATGGCGAGGGTGGCGACGAAGATCTCGCCGAGGTGGATCTTGAGGATCTTGGTCTTGGGGATGGCCATCACGCCCATGGTGGGCATGGCGATCCGCTTGGTGACGATCTTGTGGAAGGTCTTGAGCTTGTGGAGGACGCTCATGTGGACGAGCATGGCGATGTATTTCTCCACGCCTAGAGTTGGAGCGGGAGTCTTCATGACGAGCATGTGAGCGATGATGTCGATGATGGTCTTCATGCCTTGAAGAGGAGCTTGAGGACGAAAGGCCACCATGAGAGTAATAGTCTTGTGGCGAGCTTGATGAAGAGGAAGTAGAGCGGTGTCGACGATGACGACCCAAGTTGGTGATGGCGCGCTCGAGGCTATCCATGCGCCGCTCCATGTTGGCATCATTAGCCGCCATTTGGCCATTCAAGTTGTCCGTAGCTTCACGAAGAAGAGCCAAGTCTTGGTTCACGGCGGAGAAGTTGTGAGCCACCTCATCGTATTGCTCATCGATGCGGGTCTCGAAGCGGGTGAGTTGCTCCTTGAACTCTTGTCGTTGCGTCCATAGGTTGTGTTGAGTAGCCAACCTCTCGGTGTTGCGGAGGATCTCTTCATCCCTATTGGTATCTCCGTTCCTATCCATGATGCAAAGACAAGAACTATGTTGTGTATGTTAGTGGAAGGAGACTACCTCGCACTCTTACCAAGGTAAGATAGTATTGAGGCAATCCACCAAACCGAAAGCAAGATCAAGTGTATCGGGAACACACGCAAAACCACACGCAAAAGCTAGCAAATATGGTGTTAGGCGAGTGTTGTGGAAAGCCAAAAGACAAATCCAAGATCGAGTATGTTGTTAAAAGTGGGTGAAGTCCAAAAATCCAAATGTCAATGTGAAGATCACTATAAACACGGAAAAAGTTGTGGAACACACACACGAGATAAGCGGGGTTAGTGCAACCAAAAGTGAGCGGAAAAGTGTATGTATAAGTGCTCGGTGTCACACTAACACAAGGAGAGCCAAAGCTTTGGTTGCAAAGGAAGAGACAACAAGATTCACACGTGGCCTCTCTTCTCCTATCTCTCTTTGCTTAAAAGCTTTTTCTCTTTTGTATATGGCGGCACTTGCACTCGTTTGTATCTTTGGTGGCACGTGGACACTTTGTATGTATGGGGTATGGATGTATGGATGTATGGTGCTACTCGCACTCTTTTTGTGTTTTTGGGGCTTTTTGACGCACTATGTTAGCGTTAGCCTCGCTTTTGCTATCTTGCCACACGAGTGTTTGCTTGGGTGCCTTACTCAACGCGACACACACACCTCACAATGCGGGGCCACGTGCAATGTCTCGCAACACTAGACAAGCAATGCTCGATGGGATAGATCGCAAAAGGAAGAGGGGTTACAAGGTGACCTGCAAGTTATACCTGCGATGATGGTGGTGGTGGTGGTGGTGGTGGTGGAGATCGCCGGAAGATGAGGTCGAAGAAGTGGCGTTGCGTCGCCCGGTCGGAGGCCCGGTTGGACCGGGTTGTGCACCGGCTTGCCCGGTTTGCCGCCCGGTTGACCGGGTGCTGGGCCGGCTCAGCCGGTCGTGGGCCCGGTTGACCGGCTACTCAACTGGATTTCGCGGGACGCAGCTTTCTCTCTCCTGTTCTTCACGAAAACCAAGCCAAATCGACCAAATCGAAGGGAAACGATGGAATTGGAGGCTAAAAGTTGGGGAATTAGTAGATCAAGCACAACAACACCAGATCCACGGACCAAAACCACTCAAAACGCAACCAAATCACAGATCGATCAAGAGGCAATTTAGGGCTATTTTTTGGAAAATTTTCTAGGAACGAAATCGGGTGGGTGGGAGGTCAAATCCGCGGTAACCAAGAGCTGCTGATACCATATGATGAGGTCTAAGACCCCGTGTGTGGCCCGATCTCGCGGATTGACTTCGAAACCAAGAGGGGAGATGGGAAAACGCGAGGAACACGAAGAACGCGACGAACACGAGGAACTCCGAGACTCACGCACGCACACCAACCCGATACACCCGATACTTACCCCCGTGGCTCGATGGACCACGCCAATAGAATCACCCGGAAGAGGCACGCGGCAGAATTCCCGGTGAGAGATTGGTGTTGGAGAAAAGAGATTGGTGAGGGAGAGAGAGTAGCTTGTACTAGAATCTCACTCAACAATATCCAAATCAACAACAAGGATGGCCTTGATTACAGAGGGATGATACCCAAGGGAGACTAAGCTCAAAGGTAGGTTTGAGTTCAAAACAAGTCTAAGGAGCTAAAGGGGTGCTTGGGGTGCTTATATAGTCTTACAAGGCGTCACAGGCCGAAAAGGTAAGTTCGGGCCGAAAATATAACTTAAGTCGTGCAGGCCGGTCAGGGGGCCGGTCAGACCGGGCCTGTGACCGGGCAGGCCGGTTTCAGACCGGGCCTGTGACCGGGCGGAGACCGGACGAGGCTCCAAGTCCCCTGGATGGCGCCCGGATGTCACGAGCGCGAATCCCGGTTTCTGACCGGGCGGCCCGGTCAGGAGGCCGGTCAGACCGGGCTGTGGACCGGGTGATCCGGTCAGGGGGCCGGTCTGACCGGGTTCTGGACCGGCCGTCCGTCTTCTCTTCCTTGCGCTCTTCGGGCGACTTCCTGTCCAGCTCCATGTCCATCTTCGTGTCCATCTTCTTGACCAGCTGCTCCTCTCCTCCCTTTGACCATGGCGTATCCTCCTCCTGGTGACCTTGATGCTCCTTGTACCTAATGACACATAACACGTCGGCATGAGGTAGCAATCCATCCAAAGGTGTACCAAGATCAAGGGTGGTGAGGAGCGAGTTCACCTCATCATGTAGCGCTTTGACTCGGGCTTGTGTCATCGGTCCACTTGGGGGACTTGTTGGTCTTGGTGTGGAGGTGACCGAAGGCCACCCCGCATCAAAGACCGTTGAAGAGTTCTACAAGGAGATGGAGCTCACTATGATGCGAGCCAACATCCAAGAGTCCGAGGAACAAACAATTGCTCGTTTCTTCAATGGCCTTACTTATCCCATCAAGAGGATCGTCGAGTTCCAACCCTACTCCAACATGGTTGAGTTAGTCCACCAAGCATCGAAGGCCGAGCGCCAAGTGATTGAGGACATCAAGTACTCCAAGGCCAAGACCTACTTCTCCTCCAAGCTCGCTACATCGACTCCTCCTACTACATCAACTCCTTATGCTACAAGTGCCAAGGCCGACGCATCCTCTACACCTTCCAAGAAACCGACTATCCAAAGTCGCATGAAGCAAACGGTCTCCTCCACCGCCTCCTCTAAGGCATCCACGGGACCCTCTAGTGTCACTTACTTCAAGTGTGGCACCCAAGGTCACAAATCGTTTGAGTGCAAGAACACCAAGGTCATGATCACTATGGAGAATGGTGACATCGAGACTCTTGATGAGGATGAATATGAAGCCCTTGTGCAAGCCGCCGTAGAAAGTGAAGAAGCTTATGAGCAAGAAAGTGGAGAAGATCCTCTCTTATGTGAGCATGACCCAAGTCCCTCACTTGTGGTCACAAGAGTGCTAACCACACAACCTCATGCTATGGAAGAACAACGGTGCAACATCTTCCAAACCCGTGCCGGAATTGGTGGCAAGTCAATCAAGGTCATCATAGATGGTGGAAGTTGCCATAACCTTGCAAGCACCGAGTTGTGTGAGAAGCTCAACCTCACACTCCGCAAGCATCCTCACCCTTACCATATCCAATGGTTGAGTGACAAGGGCAACGTCAAGATACAACATACCGTCACCGTCACTTTCAAGATTGGACCTTATGAGGACACTATCGAGTGTGATGTGGTACCCATGACGGTGTGCCACATGTTGCTTGGCCGCCCTTGGCAATATGACAAGAAGGCTATACATGATGGACTCTCCAACACATACACTTTCAAGGTCAACGACAAGAAGTTCGAGTTGCGCCCGATGACTCCTAGCCAAATCATCGCGGATAATGCGAAGGCTTTAGCGAGGGCACAACTCCGCACCCACCATGGTGAGATGAGAGGAGAGGGAGCGACCCACCACAAAGAGAGTGAGCGCCACAAGCCATACATGAGTGAGTCCAAGAGTGTCCTTCTAGCCACCAAGAGTGAGTGGAGAGAGCTCCAAGAGAACCCATCCACCATATTGCACTACGTGCTCATATGCAAGGGACCATCATCGGCGACTAACGACTTAACCAACATTCCTTCGTCTTTGTTGTCTCTTTTGAAGGAGTTTCAAGACGTCTTCCCCGACGAGCTTCCTCATGGACTACCACCACTCCGAGGCATAGAACACCGCATCGACCTCATACCCGACGCTCCGCTCCCAAACCGTGCCGCCTACCGCACCAACCCCGAAGAGACCAAGGAGATCAACCGCCAAATTCAAGATCTCCTCGCCAAAGGGTACGTCCGCGAAAGCCTTAGCCCTTGTGCGGTTCCCGTGATTCTTGTGCCTAAACCGGATGAGACGCAACGGATGTGTATGGATTGTCGCCCCATCAATGCCATTACCGTCCGTTACCGCCATCCCATTCCGCGTTTAGATGACATGCTTGATGAACTTAGTGGTGCCACGATTTTCTCTAAAGTCGATTTGCGTAGTGGTTACCATCAAATCCGCATGGCTATTGGTGATGAATGGAAAACGGCATTCAAGACCAAACTCGGTCTCTATGAATGGCTCGTTATGCCTTTCGGTCTTTCCAATGCTCCATCAACTTTCATGCGCCTCATGAATCACATCTTACGTCCTCTCATTGGCAAGAGCGTGGTTGTCTACTTCGATGATATTCTTATTTATAGCAAAAACCTCGAGGACCATGTGCAACATGTGAGAGAAGTCTTGTGCATCTTGCGTCATCAAAAGCTTTATGCTAACCTCCCCAAGTGCACCTTTGCTCAAAACAAATTGGTTTTTCTTGGTTTCGTGGTTTCCGCTAATGGGATTGAAGTTGATTCTTCCAAGGTGGAGGCCATCCACAATTGGCCTACCCCTACAAATGTTGGTCAAGTCCGAAGCTTCCATGGACTTGCCGGGTTTTACCGCCGCTTTGTGAAAGACTTTAGCACCATTGCTTGCCCTTTGAATGAGCTTACCAAGAAGAATGTTCCGTTTGTTTGGGGCAAGGCCCAACAAAATGCTTTTGATGAGTTGAAGAAACGCCTTACCGAAGCTCCCCTTCTTGTTCTTCCAAATTTTGCAAAAACTTTTGAGATTGAGTGTGATGCAAGTGGGCTTGGTATTGGTGGTGTTCTTATGCAAGAGGGCAAACCCGTGGCATACTATAGTGAGAAGTTGGATGGCGCACGCCTCAACTATCCTATATATGACAAGGAGCTCTACGCTTTGGTTCGTGTTCTTGAAGTTTGGCAACACTATCTTTGGCCAAAAGAGTTTATCATTCATTCCGACCATGAGTCCTTGAAATATTTGAAAAGCCAACACAACTTGAACAAACGACATGCAAAATGGGTCGAGTTCATTGAGTCCTTCCCATATGTGATCAAATACAAGAAGGGCAAGGACAATGTTGTGGCGGATGCTCTTTCCCGCAAAAACACCCTTTTGCTAACTCGTTTGGATTTTCATGTTTTGGGACTTGAAGAGATCAAAGAACTCTATCCTTCCGATTCTTTCTTTGCTCCCATTTTTGAGAAGTGCTCCGTTGAGCGAGGAGTGGATGATTTCTATTTGCATGATGGCTACTTGTTCAAAGCTAACAAGATTTGCATTCCCGAGTCTTCGCTTCGGAAATTGCTTTTGCAAGAGTCTCATGGAGGAGGCCTTATGGGTCACTTTGGCCGTGATAAGACACTTGCGATGCTCTCCACTCATTACTATTGGCCAAAGATGAAGCGAGATGTGGAACGCCTTTGCCGCCGGTGCACCACTTGCTTACAAGCTAAGTCTACCTCCAACCCTTATGGTCTTTACATGCCATTGCCTATCCCTTATGCACCATGGACCGATATTAGCATGGATTTCGTTCTAGGCTTGCCTCGCACTAAGCATGGTCATGATTCCATCTTTGTTGTAGTGGATAGATTCTCTAAGATGGCTCATTTCATACCTTGCCATAAGAGCGACGACGCTTCACACATTGCTTCATTGTTTTTCAGGGAAATTGTCCGCCTACATGGAGTACCACAAAGCATTGTGTCGGATCGAGACGTCAAGTTCATGAGTTATCTTTGGAAGTCGCTCATGGCGAAGTTTGGAGTCAAGCTCTTGTTCTCATCATCATCGCACCCGCAAACGGATGGCCAAACGGAAGTGGTCAATCGAAGCCTCTCCACCCTTCTACGGATCCTCGTGAAGAAGAACTTGAAGTCATGGGAGGAGTGCCTTCCCCACGCGGAGTTCGCCTACAACCGCGCCAAGCACAAGACTACGTCAAGGAGCCCCTTCATGGTCGTCTATGGCTTCGAACCTTACACGGCACTCGACATACTTCCGCTTCCCCTCCACGAGCGCATCAACATGGACTTCGACAGCGCACCGCCGCCGTCAAGAAACTACATGAAGAGACAAGGGCAACCATACAAGAACATGTTCTTCGTCAAGCCAACCGCCTCAACGCCAAGAAGAAGGAAAGAATATTCGAAGAAGGAGACCTCGTTTGGATCCACCTCCGGAAGGAACGGTTTCCTCATGAGCGCAACTCCAAGCTCAAGCCAAGAGGAGATGGCCCCTTCAAGGTCCTCAAACGCATCAACAACAACGCTTACGTCATCGACATACCGACATCCAAGTACTTGGTGAGCAACACGTTCAATGTCTCGGACTTGTCACCCTATCATGGAGATGAGGAGGTGCAAGAGTCGAGGACGACTCTTTCCCAAGGGGGGGGGGGAGATGATGTAGCCCCGGTCACCGACGTCGCTACACCAAGACCAACAAGTCCCCCAAGTGGACCGATGACACGAGCCCGAGTTAAAGCTCTTCATGATGAGGTGAACTCGCTCCTCACCACCCTTGATCTTGGTACCCCTTTGGATGGATTGCTACCTCATGCCGACGTGTTATGTGTCATTAGGTACAAGGAGCATCAAGAGCACGAAGAGGAGGACACACCATGGTCAAGAGGAGGAGAGGAGCAGCTGGACGCGAAGATGGACCTGGAGCTGGACCGGAAGTCGCCCGAAGAGCGCAAGGAAGAGAAGATGGCCGGCCGGTCCAGAACCCGGTCTGACCGGCCTCCTGACCGGGTCACCCGGTCCACAGCCCGGTCTGACCGACCTCCTGACCGGGCCACCCGGTCCGAAACCGGAGTTTCCGCTCGTGCCATCCGGGCGCCATCCAGGGGACTCGGAGCCTCGTCCGGTCGCCGCCCGGTCCCAGGCCCGGTCTGAACCGGCCTGCCCGGTCACAAGCCCGGTCTGACCGGCCCCCTGACCGGCCTGCGCGACTTAAGTCATCTATTTCGGCCCGAACCGTTTCACTTGTACCTTTTCGGCCCATGACGCCTTGTAAGACTATATAAGCCCCCAGGACGCCCCTAGACCTCTTTAGACTTGTTTTGAACTCAAACCTACCTTTGAGCTTAGTCTCCCTTGGGTATCATCCCTCTGTAATCAAGGCCATCCTTGTTGTTGATTTGGATATTGTTGAGTGAGATTCTAGTACAAGCTACTCTCTCTCCCTCACCAATCTCTTTTCTCCAACACCAATCTCTCACCGGGAATTCTGCCGCGTGCCTCTTCCGGGTGATTCTATTGGCGTGGTCCATCGAGCCACGGGGGTAAGTATCGGGTGTATCGGGTTGGTGTGCGTGCGTGAGTCTCGGAGTTCCTCGTGTTCGTCGTGTTCTTCGTGTTCCTCGCGTTTTCCCATCTTCCCTCTTGGTTTCGAAGTCAATCCGCGAGATCGGGCCATACACGGGGTCTTAGACCTCATCACCGTAGCTCGGTTGCATAAGAGGGAAGCAACAAGGTTTGCACAAATGCCACTCTTCTCTTTCTCTCTTTGCGCTTAGAAGCTTTGGACTCCTTTGTATCGGTGGCACACACACTTTTTTTCTATTTCTTTTTTTTTCTCTTTTTTCACTTTTTTTCTATGCTTAGAAGCTTTCTTTTTCTCTATGTCACACTTTTTCTTCTTTTGTGTATCTTTCTCACCGAGCTTGCTTCGGAGCTTTGCTCAACACAACGCACACACACCCTCTCACGGTCGTGACACTTGTGCAATGCATCGCAACGCTCGGAAAGCCACTCTCAATGGGATAGGTACGCAAAGGAAGAAAGGGGCTACAAGGGGTAGGGGAGGCAAGTTATACCTATTGACGTTAGTGTCAAGCACACGAACTTGCGATGATGGTGATGACGATGGTGTCGAAGATGCGCCGGAATCCGAGGTGCCGATGCCGTTGACGCTGTCGAGGGTGCTCCTCGTCAATGCCCTCCGATTGGGGCTTAGGGTTGATGGAATCCTGCAAGCTGACACGAGACATCGGTTCACAGACAAGCGGGGAGAGCAATTTACCCAGGTTCGGGGCCCTCGATGAGGTAAAACCCTTATGTCTTGCCTGTCTGTTCTTGATTATGATGATAATGGGTTACAATGGGGTGCCGAATAGTTCGGCTGAGATCTCGTCGAGATGGCTAATCGCTAAGGTGACCTAGCTCTAAGCTTTTGCTGGCTAAGATTGCTCAGATTGATCGTGTCTCTCGGCAGCCCCTCTCCTGGCCTTTATATAGGAGGCCAGGTCTCAAGAGGTCTAACCGAATACGACTAGGTTTACAGTAGTTTTACATCTGATCTTTCCTTGTTCGACTGCTTCCTTGTCTTGCCCGTCAAGAAACCTTCTGGTGCACCGTCCTAGTGGCCCACCTTGCTTCCGAGTGTCTTCATGGGCCTCCAACTAGATGGTACATGATAGGGCAACATCGGTTACCCGAAGGGTAGTGCCCACGTCAGTAGCCCCCGAGTGTCTAGCCGAAGATAGTTCGGGTAGAGACTAAAACACGTCTCCTCCTGATGTTCTTCTCCTTCATTGTCCTTGTTCATCTTGAATCTGCTTCACCTTCTTCTATCGGGTACGGATGCTTGCAATCCGTGCGTAGACTCAAGTTGTACCACTCGAATATTTCGTTCTGCCAAAGTTTTTTCCTGCAAATCTTCATAGGTCATCCGATATATTTTGTTTATGCAAGGGATAATGAGTAACGTGCCCAACTTTTGTTGGTTAACTGCCGATGGCAAAACAACGTTACCCTACACAGAATCAAGTCCCCGGGCATGATCCTGGAGTGCAAAAAACTTCTACCGGGTGCACTTCACGCGCTCCCGATGGGAGTAGCCCCCGGGTCTGGGTGCGAGTGCTTGTAACCGAATGCAGACTCGAGCTATTCAAACATTTTTTTCTTCAATCCCTTCTCGCTTCGACTGCTCATTCTGTCGGGTGCGTATCACGCACTCCCGATGGGAGTAGCCCCCGTGATGTGGGGTGGCCTTCGGACACCTCCACACCAAGACCAACAAGTCCCCCAAGTGGACCGATGACACGAGCCCGAGTTAAAGCTCTACATGATGAGGTGAACTCGCTCCTCACCACCCTTGATCTTGGTACCCATTTGGATGGAATGCTACCTCATGCCGATGTGCTATGTGTCATTAGGTACAAGGCGCATCAAGACCCCGGAGAGGAGGACACGCCAAGGTCAAGGGAAGGAGAGGAGCAGCTGGACAAGGAGATGATCACGAAGCCGAACCCGACGTCGCTCGAAGCGCTCCAAGGAAGAGAAGAGAGCTGGCCGGTCCAGGACCCGGTCAGACCGGCCCCACAACCGGACGACCCGGTCCCAGGCCCGGTCAACCGGGCGCCCAACCAGGCTCAGCTCCATCGTACCGGAAGGAAACCAGAAACCTCGCAGATTCCCGGTTGGCGCCCGGTCGACCGGACCCAGGACCAGACCGCCCGGTCATAGGCCCGGTCAGACCGGACCCAAACCGGGTTTGACGGGAATGACCCACCAAACTGCCTAAGTTATCCATTCGCGTACCTGTTCGCCCTTGCTGGCCATGTATGCCTATATAAGTAGCCTGGACCCCTCCTTTACCCCTTAGACTTGTTTTGAACTCAAACCTACCTTTGAGCTTAGTCTCCCTAGGGTTACCATCCCTCTGTAATCAAGGCATCCTGGTTGTTGATTTGGGTATTGTTGAGTGAGATTCTAGTACAAGCTACTCTCTCTCCCTCATCAATCTTTTCTTCTCCAACCCCAATCTCTCTCCGGGAATTCTACCGCGTGCCTCTTCCTCGGAGATTCTATTGGTGTGGTCCATCGAGCCACGGGGGTAAGCATCGGGTGTATCGGGTTGGTGTGCGTGCGTGAGTACCGGCGTTCGTCGTGTTCTTCGTGTTCCTTGCGTTCTCCCACCTCTTCCCTTGGTCTTCGGGGTCAAATCGCAAGATCGGGCCACTCACGGGATCCTAGATCTCATCATATGGTATCAGCAGCTCTTGGTTACCGCGATTTTGACCCTCCACCACCCACCCGATTTCGTTTCTAGAAAATTTTCCACAAAATCCCCAAAAATAGCCCCAAAGTGCCTCTTGACCGATCTGTGATTTGGTTGCATTTTGAGTGGTTTTGGTCCGTGGATTCGGTGTTTTTGTGCTTGATCTACTATTTCCCCAACTTTGAGCCTCCAATTCCATCGTTTCCCGTCGATTTGCTCTTTTGGTGTTGGTTTGGGGAAGAACAGGAGAGAGAAACGACGAACCCGGTTGAGAAACCCGGTCAACCGGGCCCCAGACCGGACCAGCCGGCCCAGCAGCCGGTCAACCGGGCGGTGATGTAGCCCCGCCTAACGACGACGCTACACCATGGCCAAGGAGTCCCCCAAGTGGACCGACAACCCGAACCTGTGCGATACATGACAAGGTGAACCCAATCCTCTTTACCCTCGACCTCGGTACACCCTTGGATAGAGTACTACCTCATGTCGATATTCATTGTGTTACTAGGTACAAACATCGATAAGGGTTCACAATGGAGGAGTTCATCATGCTCAAGGAAGGGAAGAGGAACCACTCACTTTGCACAAGGGAGATGAAGGAGAAGAAGGAAAGAAGAAGAAAGAAGGAAGAGAAAAGGAGGCCGGCCCCTCCACCTCAAGGGAGGCCGGAGCCTCTACCCAAAGGGAGGCCGGAGCCTCCAGGCATCCCTGGCCGGAGCCTCCACCCAGGCCGGCCACATCTTCCTCAAGCCTCCACGTCGCTGCGCGGGAAGAAGGAAGGACCGGTACCTCTGGGTGGAGCCTCCACCCAGGCACGAGTGGAGCCTCCACCCAAGCACGAGTGGAGCCTCCACCCAAGGTACCGCTCTAGGCCTTTTCTCCATGCGGGAAGGAAGCACAAGACCGGTACCACGAGTGGAGCCTCCACCCAGGGGCTGGCTGGAGCCTCCACCCGAGGTACCGCCCGAGGTACCGCTCGCGCGCCAAGTACCCTGGACATTTGCTCTCCAATTTGAAGGCTTTCCGGTACCTCCACCGGAGGTACCGCCCGTGGTACCGCCTGCACGTAAATCAATCCAGATCTGAACCGTTGATCGCCATCGTGCGGCTGTAACTTGTTTACCTCTTTCCCCAAACTACCCTTGACTTGAATCTGGTATCTCCCGTGCTCCTCATTTGTAGGGTTAGACAAGATTTGGCTTAGAGTAGATTCTTGAGCTTTGTCTCCCTAGGGTATCATCCCTCTGTAATCAAGGCCACCCTTGTTGTTGATTGGATATGTGAGTGAGATTCTAGTGTGGTACACTCTCTCTCCCTCACCGATCTCCGTCTCCAACACCGGTCTCTCACCTCGGAATTCTACCGCGGTCTCTTCCGTGGGTGATTCTATTGGCATGGTCCATCGAGCCACGGGGGTAAGTATCGATTGTATCGGGTCGGTGTGCATGCGTGTGTCCTCGTGTTCATCGTGTTCATCGTGTTCATCATGTTCTTCGTGTTCTTCCTCTTTTCCCCTTTCGTTTCCGGGTCAATTCGCAAGATCGGGCCACAAACGGGGTCGTAGACCTCATCAGGCGGCAACCGGATCCGCCGGTCCAGGACCCGGTCCGACCGGATCCAAACCGGGCGCAGCTCCGCGCCCTCCTTCGAGCTCGATTTCCGGCGACAACCACCACCACCACCACCACCACCATCATCGCAGGTATAACTTGCAGTTTTTCCCTTGTAACCCCTCTTCCTTTTGCGATCTATCCCATCGAGCATTGCTTGTTTAGTGTTGCGAGACATTGCACGTGGCCCCGCATTGTGAGGTGTGTGTGTCGTGTTGAGTAAAGCATCCAAGCAAACACTCGTGTGGCAAGATAGCAACAGCGAGGCTAACGCTAACATAGTGCGTGAAAAAGGCCCCAAAAACACAAAAAGAGTTCAAGTAGCACCATACATCCATACATCCATACATCCATATATCCATACATACAAAAGTGTGCAAGTGCCACCAAGGATACAAAAGAGTGTGAGTGCCACCGTGTACAAAAGAGTCATAAGCTTTTAAGCAAACGAGAGAAGAGAAGAGAGGCCGCGTGTGAATCTTGTTGTCTCTTCATTTGCAACCAAAGTTTTGGCTCTCCTTGTGTTAGTGTGACACCGAGCACCTTTACATACACTTTTCCGCTCACTTTTGGTTGCACGAACCCCGCTTATCCCGGTTGTGTGTTCCACAACTTTTCCGTGTTTATAGTGATCTTCACATTGACATTTGGTTTTTTGGACCTCACCCACTTTTAACAACATACTCGATCTTGGATTTGTCTTTTGGTTTTCCACAACACTCGCCTAACACCATATTTGCTAGCTTTTGCGTGTGGTTTTGCGTGTGTCCCGATACACTTGATCTTGCTTTTGGCTTGGTTGATTGCCTCAATACTATCTTACCTTGGTAAGTGTGCGAGGTAGTCTCCTTCCACTAACATACACAACATAGTTCTTGTCTTGCCATCATGGATAGGAACGGAGACGACTCAAGGGATGGAGAAGTCCTCCGCAACACCGAGAGGTTGGCTACTCAACACAACCTATGGACACAACGCCAAGAGTTCAAGGAGCAACTCGCTCTCTTCGAGACGCGCATCAATGAACAATACGAGGAAGTGGCTCACAACTTCTCTACCGTGAACCAAGACTTGGCTCTCCTTCGTGAAGCTACGGACAACTTGAATGGCCAAATGGCGGCCAATGATGCGAACATGGAGCGGCGCATGGATAGCCTCGAGCGCGCCATCACCAACTTGGGTCGCCATCGCCGACACCGCTCTACTTCCTCTTCATCAAGCTCGCCACAAGATTACTACTCTCATGGTGGCCTTTCGTCCTCAAGCTCTTCCTCAAGGCATGAAGACCATCATCGACCTCATCGCCCACATGCTCGTCATGAAGACTCTCGCTCCAACTCTAGGCGTGGAGAAATACATCGCCATGCTCGTCCACTTGAGCGACCTCCACAAGACCAAGTCCTTCAACAAGATCATCACCAAGCGGATCGCCATGCCCACCATGGGCGTGACGACCAACCCCAAGACCAAGGTCCTCAAGATCAACCTCGGTGAGATCTCCGCCGCCAGCCTCGCCATGACCAACGTGGACGAGGAGAGCCACACCATGATCAAGATGAGAGGGCCAACATTGAGCATCGTCAACAACCGCGACAAGATCTTCAACCACATCCTCACCGTGAACCAAGTGAAGCAAGTGTTCACCTTCAACACCAACCCAATGCTATGGTTGGCCGTAGAAGACCTCCTATTCCTCCTCAAGCCGCAAGAGATGAAGGCGCCCCTCCTCGTAGAAGAAACTTGGAGGATGAAGAAAACATGTTTGGAAGGCTCAAGTTCACCATGCCGAAGTTCAAGGGTGAAGAAGATGCTGAGGCCTACCTCTCATGGGCACTCAAGGTTGACAAGATATTCCGCATCCACAACTACTCCAGTGAAGAAAGTGGCTATGGCATCGCTTGAGTTTGAGGATTACGCCAACACTTGGTGGGAGCAAGTCCTCACTATTAGGGAAGAAAAGGGTGAACCTCCAATTGACACTTGGGAAGAAATGAAGAAGGAGATGCATGCTCGTTTTGTCCCAACGCACTACATGACCGACCTCTTCAACAAGCTCCAAAAGTTGAAGCAAGGCACCAAGACCGTTGAGGAGTTCTTCAAGGAGATGGAACTCACTATGATGCGAGCCAACATCCAAGAGTCCGAGGACCAAACCATTGCTCGTTTCTTCAATGGCCTCAATTACCCCATCAAGAGGATCGTGGAGTTCCAACCATACTCCAACATGGTTGAGTTGGTCCACCAAGCATCGAAGGCCGAGCGCCAAGTGGTTGAGGACATCAAGTACTCCAAGGCCAAGACATACTTCTCCTCCAAGCTCGCTACATCAACTCCTCCTACTACAAGTGTCAAGGCCGACGTGTCCTCTACACCATCCAAGAAACCGACTATCCAAAGTCGCATGAAGCAAACGGTGTCTTCCACCGCCTCCTCTAAAGCATCTACGGGACCCTCTAATGTCACTTGCTTCAAGTGTGGCACCCAAGGCCACAAATCGTTTGAGTGCAAGAACATCAAGGTTATGATCACTATGGAGAATGGTGACATCGAGACGCTTGATGAGGATGAATATGAAGCCCTTGTGCAAGCCGCCGTTGCAAATGAAGAAGCTTATGAGGAAGATAGTGGAGAAGACCCTCTCTTATGCGAGCATGACCCAAGTCCCTCACTTGTGGTCACAAGGGTGCTAACAACACAACCTCAAGCTATGGAAGACCAACGGTGCAACATCTTCCAAACCCGTGTCGGAATTGGTGGCAAGTCGATCAAGGTCATCATAGATGGTGGAAGTTGCCATAACCTTGCTAGCACCGAGTTGTGCGAGAAGCTCAACCTCACTCTCCGCAAGCATCCTCACCCTTACCATATCCAATGGTTGAGTGACAAGGGCAACGTCAAGATACAACATACCGTCACCGTCACCTTCAAGATTGGACCTTATGAGGACACTATCGAGTGTGACGTGGTACCCATGACGGTGTGCCACATGTTGATTGGCCGCCCTTGGCAATTTGACAAGAAGGCTATACATGATGGACTCTCCAACACATACACCTTCAAGGTCAATGACAAGAAGTTCGAGTTGCGCCCGATGACTCCTAGCCAAATCATCGCGGATAATGCGAAGGCTTTAGCGAGGGCTCAACTCTGCACCCACCATAGTGAGATGAGAGGAGAGGGAGCGACCCACCACAAAGATAGTGAGCGCCACAAGCCATATATGAGTGAGACCAAGAGTGTTCTCCTAGCCACCAAGAGTGAGTGGAGAGAGGTCCAAGAAAACCCATCCACCATATTGCACTACGTGCTCATTTGCAAGGGACCATCGTCGGCGACTAACGACTTATCCAACATTCTTTCGTCTTTGTTGTCTCTTTTGCAGGAGTTTCCAGACGTCTTCCCCGACGAGCTCCCTCATGGACTACCACCACTTCGAGGCATAGAACACCGCATCGACCTCATTCCCGGCGCACCGCTTCCAAACCGTGCCGCCTACCGCACCAACCCCGAAGACACAAAGGAGATACAACGCCAAATACAAGATCTCCTCGCCAAAGGGTATGTCCGCGAAAGCCTTAGCCCTTGTGCGGTTCCCGTGATTCTTGTGCCTAAACCGGATGAGACGCAACGGATGTGTATGGATTGTCGCCTCATCAATGCCATTACCGTCCGTTACCGCCATCCCATTCCACGTTTAGATGACATGCTTGATGAGTTAAGTGGTGCCACGATTTTCTCTAAAGTCGATTTGCGTAGTGGCTACCACCAAATCCGCATGGCCATTGGTGATGAATGGAAAACGGCATTCAAGACCAAACTTGGTCTCTATGAATGGCTAGTTATGCCTTTCGGTCTTTCCAATGTACCATCTACTTTCATGCGCCTCATGAATCACATCTTGCGTCCTCTCATTGGCAAGAGTGTGGTTGTCTATTTCGATGATATTCTCATTTATAGCAAAAACCTCGAGGACCATGTGCAACATGTGAGAGAGGTCTTGTGCATCTTGCGTCATGAAAAGCTTTATGCTAACCTCCCCAAGTGCACCTTTGCTCAAAACAAGTTGGTTTTCCTTGGCTTTGTGGTTTCCGCTAATGGGATTGAAGTTGATTCTTCTAAGGTTGAGGCCATCCACAATTGGCCCACTCCTACCAATGTTGCTCAAGTCCGAAGTTTCCATGGACTTGTGATAGGGCAAAGGTGTCCGATCTTTCGATGAGATGGAGATAATTCGATTTGTTGGTGGAGTTCGTGCTTGACGATCCGACTACACGTGCAAAGCTCGTGCGCCAATGCAATCGCTAGGACAATCTCCGGGAGTTACTGATCTTGCGGGAGCACGATCAGCCTGACCAGCGAGGGTCTTAATTCCTACCTGAAATCGAGAACAAGTAAGAACTAATATTGCAATCAGAATATTGCGGATATAGATGAAAACTTTATTGAAAAGGTGGGATTCCGAATAGTCGGTCTTGTTCTGGGCGTTGGCCTCAAAAGAAGTACACGAGAGTTGCAGCAATGGCTAACTTTTAGTCTAATCAAAATCCAAGTTCTAATGACGGCTACGGAGGGATATATATGGGGGAAGTCAAGGGATTTTCGTCCAACCAGCTAGGGTTGGCCAAAAACACCCCTAAATGGGCCTTCCTCCACTTATATGGCCTCTTAAAATCCCCTAAAATACCTAATCCGAAAATACATGGGCCTGGCCCATTAAATAAGGTGACGCAGCACCAATAATAACTCTTGGATGAATTTTATGATGGGGAAACTTGTAGAATTCGTCCAATCATCGTTGCTCCATTATAATGGCTTCAAAGTTCTGAAATCTCCACTTGCGGCGTCATCTTCAATCCTCAAACGCTTGCTGCCATCTCCTCCATGCGTGATCATGCTCCAATGCTTGTCCTCCTCATCCATGCTTGGTCCATCATTCCTAAGAGTAACAAACATATCTGATTTAGGCAGCATCATATTCTCATGTATGTGAGGAATAGTTCCAAGAAACGAAAGTACCTGATAGTTAAGTTGTTTGGCACGAGCTCGAGTGATTGGTCCTTGTATTTGTGTGGCTGTAGGTACAGCGGTTGTATCAAGAGATGGGATGTCCTCATCATGCCCCCTTCTTGAATTGAAGTCGTCCTCGGACGAAAGCTCCTCTTCTTCCCCAAAGTAAGGCTTCAAATCTGCAATGTTAAATGTAGGACTAACCGGACCCAATTCTGCAGGAAGCTCAAGTTTATATGCATTATCATTTATTTTCTCTAACACCTTAAAAGGACCAGCAGCGCGGGGCATTAGTTTAGACTTGCGCAATTCAGGAAAACGATCTTTGCGCAAATGCAACCAAACAAGATCACCAACATCAAACACAACATGCTTTCTTCCTCTATCCCCAGCAATTTTATACTTAGCATTCATGCGTGCTATGTTGTCTTTAGTAGTCTCATGCAATTTTAGTATCAATTCAGCACGGTCTGTAGCATCCAAATTATTTTGCACAGAAGATGGTAAAGGCAACAAATCAATAGGTGCACGTGGTACAAAACCATAAACAATCTCAAATGGGCACATCTTAGTGGTAGAATGCAGCGAACGATTGTAAGCAAATTCAACATGAGGTAAACATTCTTCCCACAATTTTAAGTTCTTTTTCAAAACAGCCCGCAGCATAGTAGACAAAGTTCTATTTACTACTTCAGTTTGTCCATCAGTTTGGGGATGACATGTAGTACTAAACAGCAATTTAGTCCCCAACTTAGCCCATAAACATCTCCAAAAGTGGCTAAGAAATTTAGTATCACGATCAGAAACAATAGTATTTGGCACACCATGTAAACGCACAATTTCGCGAAAGAACAAATCAGCAACATGTGTAGCATCATCAGTTTTGTGACATGGAATAAAGTGTGCCATCTTAGAAAACCTATCCACAACAACAAAGATACTATCCCTCCCCTTCTGTGTACGAGGCAAACCCAAAACGAAATCCATAGAAATATCCTCCCACGGTACACTAGGAACAGGAAGAGGCATATATAAACCATGTGGATTAAGTCGAGACTTAGCTTTTTGACATGTAGTGCAGCGTGCCACAAATCTCTCAACATCTCGACGCATACGTGGCCAAAAGAAGTGTGCAGCAAGTACATCCTCCGTCTTCTTCACACCGAAATGACCCATCAATCCTCCTCCATGCGCCTCCTGTAACAACAAAAGACGAACGGAACCATCTGGGATGCATAGCTTGTTAGCACGGAACACAAATCCATCATTGAGGACGAATTTGTTCCATGTTCTACCATCTTTACAATTCAGCAACACATCGTTAAAATCAGCATCAAGCAAGTATTGTTCCTTTATGGTTTCTAATCCAAAAATCTTGAAGTCAAGTTGAGATAGCATAGTATAACGGCGCGACAAAGCATCAGCAATAACATTATCTTTACCCTTTTTGTGTTTGATAACATAAGGAAAAGACTCTATAAACTCAACCCACTTTGCATGGCGATGATTCAACTTAGCTTGACTACGAATATGCTTCAAAGATTCATGATCAGAATGTATAACAAATTCTTTAGGCCATAAATAATGTTGCCAAGTTTCTAATGTCCGAACCAGCGCATATAATTCTTTATCATAAGTAGAATAGTTCAGACTAGGCCCACTCAATTTTTCACTAAAATATGCAACAGGTTTGCCCTCTTGTAATAACACACCTCCCAAACCAATTCCACTAGCATCACATTCAAGCTCAAAAGTCTTATTGAAATCAGGAAGTTGGAGTAATGGAGCATGTGTTAACTTATCTTTCAGAATCATGAAGGCGTCTTGTTGTGCATCGCCCCACACAAAGGGCACATCCTTCTTTGTAAGCTCATTCAGCGGCGCAGCAATGGATCCAAAATCTTTCAAAAAGCGCCTATAGAAGCCAGCGAGGCCAAGAAAACTCCTCACTTGTGTGACCGTCTTTGGCTGTGGCCAACTCTCAATTGCCTCAATCTTGGCTGGATCAACTTCAATTCCCTGCGCAGTAACAACATAGCCAAGAAACGCAACTCGATTGGTGCAAAAGGTGCACTTCTCAAGATTACCATACAAACGTGCATCACGTAACGCATTGAAAACAGCACGTAAATGATCCAAATGTTCCTCCAAAGATTTGCTATAAATCAGAATATCATCAAAGTATACCACCACAAAACGTCCAATAAAAGCACGTAAAACTTCGTTCATCAGTCTCATGAAAGTACTAGGTGCATTAGTTAAACCAAAGGGCATTACTAACCACTCATATAAGCCGAACTTAGTTTTAAACGCTGTTTTCCATTCATCTCCTAATTTCATACGAATCTGGTGGTAACCACTACGCAAATCAACTTTAGAGAACATAACAGAACCACTCAATTCATCAAGCATATCATCTAAACGAGGTATTGGATGACGGTATCGAATGGTAATATTATTAATAGTTCTACAATCAGTACACATGCGTGAAGAACCATCCTTCTTAGGTACCAAGATAATAGGAACAGCACATGGGCTAAGAGACTCACGAATGTAACCTTTATCTTGGAGAACCTGAATTTGTCGCTGAATCTCTTTCGTCTCTTCAGGATTGGTACGGTATGGTGCACGGTTGGGCAGCGGCAGCTCCTGGAATCAAGTCAATCTGGTGTTCTATGCCACGGATAGGTGGTAGTCCAGGGGGAACATCTTGTGGGAACACATCAATGAATTCCTGCAAAAGGTTAGCAACCGCAGGTGGAAAAGAAGGAGGCATATCCTCAAATGAAAACAGAACTTCTTTGCAAATGATAGCATAGCATTGAGTAGTGTCCACATCAAGTTCAGCAATATCAGATTTGCTAGCAAGCAAACAAGGATTTTTCAAACGAATTTCAGTAGCATGGTTCGAATCAGATTTAGTATTAGTCTTATGTGGAACAAAATCTGCAGCAACAATCTGATTCTCACTCTTAAGTTTCTCCTCGTTTTTTACTCTACTAGCTCTAGCAAGATCATCTTTTAGTATTTGTTCAGGAGTCATAGGTTTGAGACCAATTTTCTTTCCATCATGCATAAGAGAATATTGATTAGTTTTACCATTATGAACAGATTCTCTATCAAATTGCCAAGGTCTACCAAGTAACAAAGAACAAGCTTGCATAGGTACAACATCACAATCCACAAAATCAGAATATGTACCAATAGTAAAATGCACACGTGTAGTTCTTGTTACCTTGAGCTTCCGAGAGCTCTCAAACCATTGAATGTAGTATGGATGTGTGCGCTGTCTTGTAGGGAGAGAAAGCTTCTCTACCATATCAATGCTAGCCAGATTATTGCAGCTCCCTCCATCAATGATGATCCTTATAGCTCGCTCTTTTACAACGCCTCTTGTTTGGAACAGATTGTGGCGTTGATCATGCTCAGCTTTGCTCAATTGCACGCTCAACACACGCTGTGCAACTAAGCTCCTGTACTGATCAGCAGTGTCAGCTTCCATTACCTCCATCTCTCTCTCAGAATCAGAGTTGGCACCATCACGTGCAGCAATAAGGGCCAATGTATCTTCATCAAAGTCACTTGCAGAATCATATTCTCCAACTTCTCGCACCAACATCACACGCTTGGTTCTGCATTCTCGCTCTATGTGACCAAATCCCAAGCATTTGCGACATTGAATGTCGCGCGTCTTCCCCGTGGAGGCCATGGAAGATGAACTCCGAGGAGGACCAGCCGATGGTGTTGGTGTAGTGGCAGGAGGTGCTCGTGAGGCAGGCGCGGTGTACTTGGAGGTAGTAGGTGCTGGTGCAGTACCACGAGATTGTGGCGCTGATTGTCGCGGAGACCATGACGATGTACGACCTGCAGAAACATTAGCTCTTCTCCATGGTGGTTGACGATCCTGCACTTCACGTTCAGCTTTGCAAGCAAGATGAAACAAGCGAGTAATAGTGTTGTACTCCTTATAATCTAAAATATGCTGAATCTCTTTATTCAAACCACCAAAGAAACGTGCAAGCATAGCCTCATTATCCTCTACAATACCACAGCGAATCATGCCAGTTTGCAATTCTTGATAATAGTCGTCTACAGAATTTTTTCCTTGTTCTAAGCGAGACAATTTTTTCAGCAAATCACGTTGATAATGTGGAGGAACAAAACGAGTACGCATAGCAAGTTTTAACCCAGTCCAAGTAGCAGGAATATTTGCTGCATGTGTTCTACAATATTCAGACCACCAAATAGATGCAAAATCTGTGAACTCACAAGTAGCAGCACTAACACGCAAGTGATCACGGTATTTTAAACATGCAAAGCGTTGTTCTACTTCCAATTCCCATGTAAGATATGCATCAGGATTATATCTACCCTCAAATGGCGGAATGTTCAGTTTCAGTTTAGCAACATGATCATCATCATTACGTACCGGGCGAGGAGGTGGTCGAGCGTTGCGGTTCAGCTGCCGTGGACGACCAGGTGCAGGTTGTTGGACTTCCTCGCCGTCCAGTATGTTCTCATCTACCTGCTCGTCCGCGTCCCCTTCATAGTCTTCGTATCCCTCATCAGAAGGCGCGTCATGTGCGGCTGCTGCAGCAGGAGCGGTACCCGCAGGAACGTCCGCACGAGGAACGCGGCGTGCGCGGCGTTGCACGTTGGCGCGAGGCGGCGGTAACCGAGTCAAAAGCTCCTGGAACTTGGCGTCGAGCTTGGAGTTGAAAGCTGCCTCGAGGCCATCCAGCTTGTCCAGCGCGTCGGTGAGTTTGGCATCCACGTCACCAATGCGCGCATCGGTGTCACGTGCATGCCCGCCCAAAAGGTGGGTGAAGTGAGCATGCAACTGCTCAGGCGTCATCTTGGCCGGGTCAACAGCGGTCGGATCAACTGGTCCTGACATGGTTAGTACACGAAAAGCACAAATGTATATGCCTACAAACTACGGAATATGGTGGTTCACGCGCAATTCGTCAAGCAAAATACAAAGCTCTTACAAGTTCTTACCAAACAGGAGGAAGGTGATGTAACAACCAGCAAGGATCAGCGTCTCCCAAGATTGCCAAAGCGATTACCAGGTGTCGACACAGTGCACGTGGAGACAATATGTAGAGCTCTGGGAAGGCAAAGTATAGTGATATGGTGGCACAATAATCAAATCAGCGATGCAAATTGAGTAAACGCTCAACGAAGGTACTGTGCTGGTCCTAGGCTAGATCGTATTAGAGACGCGAGCCTAAATCACCAACGAGGTCACGACGCGGCACAAGATGCAAAGGACAGCGAAACTGGCGCTGAAGGATAGAGCAACCTATGGGAAGGATTTTTATTTTTTTTTTTTTTTTTTTTTTTTTGGGGAATCTACTGTGGCGCTAGACCACAGAGGTCTCTATGGTCGGGCGACCGGAAATTTTTTTTTTTTTTTTTTTCGGGGGAATCTACTGTGGCGCTAGACCACAGAGGTCTCTATGGTCGGGCGACCGGAATTTTTTTTTTTTTTTTCAGCTAGATTGCTTTCTGGATTCCGACGGAAAACGCGAAATTGACCAAGAAAACGGATCTAAAACCCGGAAAAACTCAGAAACAAAGATCAAGAAAGACCCTACGATGATGGGAATCAAAGGGGAACAACAAAGAGTTGATGGCAGATGTGGCGGAAGTGTATGGTGGAGGTGATATGGCGAGAACTGCAAGCGGAGATGGTGCGGCGGCGACGCGACTACTATGATCAAAACTCGAAACTCTAACGACTCTAGACGCTAAGACCAGCACGCGACACAACGATTGCAGACAAAGACTCAAAAAGCAAAAACTGAAAAGATCATGCAATGGCTTGGCAGGGGCTATGGGACGGATGATCTAAACCTAATATATTTTTGTGGAGCTTTTTCTGGGTTATAGGTAAAACAAATCTACACTAGTAAAACTGTAAATCTCACCGAGCAACCTGAAATCTGATACCACTTGATAGGGCAAAGGTGTCCGATCTTTCGATGAGATGGAGATAATTCAATTTGTTGGTGGAGTTCGTGCTTGACGATCCGACTACACGTGCAAAGCTCGTGCGCCAATGCAATCGCTAGGACAATCTCCGGGAGTTACTGATCTTGCGGGAGCACGATCAGCCTGACCAGCGAGGGTCTTAATTCCTACCTGAAATCGAGAACAAGTAAGAACTAATATTGCAATCAGAATATTGCGGATATAGATGAAAACTTTATTGAAAAGGTGGGATTCCGAATAGTCGGTCTTGTTCTGGGCGTTGGCCTCAAAAGAAGTACACGAGAGTTGCAGCAATGGCTAACTTTTAGTCTAATCAAAATCCAAGTTCTAATGACGGCTACGGAGGGATATATATGGGGGAAGTCAAGGGATTTTCGTCCAACCAGCTAGGGTTGGCCAAAAACACCCCTAAATGGGCCTTCCTCCACTTATATGGCCTCTTAAAATCCCCTAAAATACCTAATCCGAAAATACATGGGCCTGGCCCATTAAATAAGGTGACGCAGCACCAATAATAACTCTTGGATGAATTTTATGATGGGGAAACTTGTAGAATTCGTCCAATCATCGTTGCTCCATTATAATGGCTTCAAAGTTCTGAAATCTCCACTTGCGGCGTCATCTTCAATCCTCAAACGCTTGCTGCCATCTCCTCCATGCGTGATCATGCTCCAATGCTTGTCCTCCTCATCCATGCTTGGTCCATCATTCCTAAGAGTAACAAACATATCTGATTTAGGCAGCATCATATTCTCATGTATGTGAGGAATAGTTCCAAGAAACGAAAGTACCTGATAGTTAAGTTGTTTGGCACGAGCTCGAGTGATTGGTCCTTGTATTTGTGTGGCTGTAGGTACAGCGGTTGTATCAAGAGATGGGATGTCCTCATCAACTTGCCGGGTTTTACCGCCGCTTTGTGAAAGATTTTAGCACCATTGCTTGCCCTTTGAATGAGCTTACCAAGAAGAATGTTCCGTTTGTTTGGGGCAAGGCCCAACAAAATGCTTTTGATGAGTTGAAGAAACTCCTTACCGAAGCTCCCCTTCTTGTGCTTCCAAATTTTGCAAAAACTTTTGAGATTGAGTGTGATGCAAGTGGACTCGGTATTGGTGGCGTTCTTATGCAAGAGGGCAAACCCGTGGCATATTATAGTGAGAAGTTGGATGGCGCACGCCTCAGCTATCCTATATATGGCAAGGAGCTCTACGCTTTGGTTCGTGTTCTTGAAGTTTGGCAACACTATCTTTGGCCAAAAGAGTTTATCATTCATTCCGACCATGAGTCCTTGAAATATTTGAAAAGCCAACACAACTTGAACAAACGACATGCAAAATGGGTCGAGTTCATTGAGTCCTTCCCATATGTGATCAAATACAAGAAGGGCAAGGACAATGTTGTGGCGGATGCTCTTTCCCGCAAAAACACCCTTTTGCTTACCCGTTTGGATTTTCATGTTTTGGGACTTGAAGAGATCAAAGAACTCTATCCTTCCGATTCTTTCTTTGCTCCAATTTTTGAGAAGTGTTTCGTTGAACGAGGAGTGGATGATTTCTATTTGCATGAGGGCTACTTATTTAAAGCCAACAAGATTTGCATTCCCGAGTCTTCGCTTCGAAAATTGCTTTTGCAAGAGTCACATGGAGGTGGTCTTATGGGACACTTTGGTCGAGAGAAGACATATGCCTTGCTCTCAACCCACTACTATTGGCCAAGAATGTACCGCGACGTGGAACGCCTTTGCCGCTGGTGCACAACATGCTTACAAGCTAAGTCTACCTCCAACCCTTATGGTCTTTACACACCATTGCCTATTCCATATGCACCATGGACCGATATTAGCATGGATTTTGTTCTAGGATTGCCTCGCACTAAGCATGGTCATGATTCCATATTTGTGGTAGTGGATAGATTCTCTAAGATGGCTCATTTTCATACCTTGCCATAAGAGCGACGATGCTTCACACATTGCTTCATTGTTTTTCAGGGAAATTGTTCGCCTACACGGAATACCCGCAAGCATTGTGTCGGATCGAGACGTCAAGTTCATGAGCTATCTTTGGAAGTCGCTCATGGCAAAGTTTGGAGTGAAGCTCTTGTTCTCATCATCCTCGCACCCGCAAACGGACGGCCAAACGGAAGTGGTCAATCGAAGCCTCTCCACTCTCCTACGCATCCTCGTGAAGAAGAACTTGAAGTCATGGGAGGAGTGCCTTCCTCACGCCGAGTTCGCCTACAACCGCGCCAAGCACAAGACAACATCAAGGAGCCCCTTCATGGTCGTCTACGGCTTCGAACCTTACACGGCACTCGACATACTCCCGCTCCCCCTTCATGAGCGGACCAACATGGACTTCGACAAGCGCACCGCCGCCATGAAGAAACTACATGAAGAAACAAGAGCGACCATACAAGAACATGTGCTTCGTCAAGCAAACCGCATCAACGCCAAGAAGAAGGAAAGAATATTTCAAGAAGGAGACCTCGTTTGGATCCACCTCCGGAAGGAAAGGTTCCCTCATGAGCGCAACTCCAAGCTCAAGCCAAGAGGAGATGGCCCCTTCAAGGTCCTCAAACGCATCAACCACAACGCTTATGTCATCGACATCCCGACATCCAAGTACTTGGCGAGCAACACGTTCAACGTCTCGGA
This sequence comes from Lolium perenne, assembly GCF_019359855.2. Taxonomy (NCBI): domain Eukaryota; kingdom Viridiplantae; phylum Streptophyta; class Magnoliopsida; order Poales; family Poaceae; genus Lolium; species Lolium perenne. Next base: position 136,044,101 of record NC_067245.2, read on the forward strand.
CTTGTCACCCTATCATGGAGATGAGGAGGTGCAAGAGTCGAGGGCGACTCTTCCCCAAGGGGGGGGGAGATGATGTGGGGTGGCCTTCGGACACCTCCACACCAAGACCAACAAGTCCCCCAAGTGGACCGATGACACGAGCCCGAGTTAAAGCTCTACATGATGAGGTGAACTCGCTCCTCACCACCCTTGATCTTGGTACCCATTTGGATGGAATGCTACCTCATGCCGATGTGCTATGTGTCATTAGGTACAAGGCGCATCAAGACCCCGGAGAGGAGGACACGCCAAGGTCAAGGGAAGGAGAGGAGCAGCTGGACATGGAGATGATCACGAAGCCGAACCCGACGTCGCTCGAAGCGCTCCAAGGAAGAGAAGAGAGCTGGCCGGTCCAGGACCCGGTCAGACCGGCCCCACAACCGGACGACCCGGTCCCAGGCCCGGTCAACCGGGCGCCCAACCAGGCGCAGCTCCATCGTACCGGAAGGAAACCGGAAACCTCGCAGATTCCCGGTTGGCACCCGGTCGACCGGACCCAGGACCGGACCGCCCGGTCATAGGCCCGGTCAGACCGGACCCAAACCGGGTTTGACGGGAATGACCCACCAAACTGCCTAAGTTAATCATTCGCGTACCTGTTCGCCCTTGCTGGCCTTGTATGCCTATATAAGTAGCCTGGACCCCTCCTTTACCCCTTAGACTTGTTTTGAACTCAAACCTACCTTTGAACTTAGTCTCCCTAGGGTTACCATCCCTCTGTAATCAAGGCATCCTGGTTGCTGATTTGGGTATTGTTGAGTGAGATTCTAGTACAAGCTACTCTCTCTCCCTCATCAATCTCTTCTTCTCCAACCCCAATCTCTCTCCGGGAATTCTGCCGCGTGCCTCTTCCTCGGAGATTCTATTGGCGTGGTCCATCGAGCCACGGGGGTAAGCATCGGGTGTATCGGGTTGGTGTGCGTGCGTGAGTACCGGCGTTCGTCGTGTTCCTTGCGTTCTCCCACCTCTTCCCTTGGTCTTCGGGGTCAAATCGCGAGATCGGGCCACTCACGGGATCCTAGATCTCATCACCCCGAGTCTGGGCGCGGGTGTTTGCAGCCGGGCGTAGACTCAAGTCCTTCATCCGATAACTTTCATTTTTTCTTCAAATGCTGGCGATGATGACGTCACTGCTGTCGTGTAGCTGCGGTGGTTTGATTGACAAGACTTGACCTGACGGGCCCACCCTAGTCCTGCGCGGGCAGTTTGTAGGATTTGACCAGTGCACGCGCGGCGACCGAGGCGTCCCCTCGATTTTCGCACAACGTGGGAATAATGGGCCGCAAGTTCCGTTCTCCATCAAGTGCCACGTGTATAACCAGATCCGCTCCACCTCCCACGATACCTGTGGAGTTATGGCCACGATCTCGCACAAATTTGTTGCAGCATAAATAGAGGGCCTCCATTTTTACTTCTCACGCTTTTTACTGCTCATCTTCTTCACCCAAACCTTCTTGCTTCCTCTGCTTCTTCGTCTTCAAGCCTCGCACACCATGGGCAAAAGAAAAAGCGCCAGCACCTCGGACGCGGCTAAGGTCAGCCACGATTGGAGCGCCTCCGCCATTTCCAACCGCGACATCAACAGGATGCGCGCCCTCGGCTTCATCTCCACATCTGAAGATGATATTTGTCTTGCAGGTGCGGTTTCTCGCCCAAAGCCCCCGAAGGGTTTCACTGTTATGTTCGTTGCCTTTCTCGCCCGCGGCCTCTCTCTTCCAGCTCATGAGTTCCTTTGCTCCATTCTTTTCTTTTATGGGATCCAGCTCTGGCAGCTGACCCCAAACTCCATCCTCCATCTCTCTATTTATCACTCTTTGCGAGGCCTTCCTCGGCATTGACCCTCACTGGGGTCTTTGGAGGAAGATCTTCTACGTGAAGCGCCACAACGGCAACAATGGCCCCCCCGTCGTGGGTGGCGTTGGCTTTGTCGTTAGGAAGGAGGTCAACTACTTCGACTATCCAATGAAGAAGTCCGTCCAGGGCTGGCGCAACAAGTGGTTTTATCTGCGCGACCCCATAGTGCCCGGGCGGCGCTCAAATCTTCCGCATTTTGATGATGTCCTGGTGGCTCAGAAGAAAAAGTCCTGGCAAAATGCTCTTTCTTCGGAAGAAAGGGCGATAGCCGACAGACTATTTGAGCGGGTCATCGCTCTGAAGAACGCGGGAGGCTTGACGATGTGCGGCACTGAAGTAGTTTCAGTGTTCCTACAACGTCAAGTGCAACCGCTGATGTTTCGACCCCACCAGTTATGGCTATACACCGGCAAGACCGACAAATCGAGGATCAGTTCTGATGCAGCCCGACCTTCGGTCTTCACCGCATCATGTGCTTCATCACCAAGACGGCACGCTAAGGTGAATCTTCTCCTTTACGCGTGCCTCAAATCACCTATTTGGGACGATATACTACTTCATACTCCGACATACCTTGATGATAGGAACTCGACGACAAGTACGGAGAGAAGAGAGGATGCCATGGAGACCCGAGGACGCAAGGCCGATGTCACGGAAGCATGGAAGAGAAGGAGAAAGAGGAGCTGGACGCTCCAGGCCAGAACTTCCGCCCCTGATGGCCGGAACTTCCGCCCAGGACCGGAACTTCCGCCTCGGAGGACCGGAACTTCTGCCCACCGGAACTTCCGCCCAAGTTCCGCCCAAGTTCCGAAAGTCGGCGAAAACCATACTGGATGTTACTGCGGGACAATGGCGCAATTCCGGAACAAGGCCGGAACTTGGCCGGAACTTCCGCCCCGACCGGAACTTCCGTCCGTCCAGACCGGAACTTCCGCCCCTGGCCGGAACTTCCGCCCAAGTTGACCGGAACTTCCGCCCCATCGAACTTCAGCACGACAGCACTTTTCAGCTTGTAACTTACCCCTTCGCCCCCACCTATAAATAGCCTTCTTGGCTCAGATCTGAGATTAGACTTGATGTGAAATTAAACCTGAGCTTAGCTCACCCTTGTGGGAACCCTACCTAGATCTATGATCTTGTACCCACCCGGGCTCCTTATCGACTTGTCAATATCTCTTTGGTGACTTCTACCGTTTGTTTGATCTTTTGCTTGCACTTCTACCTATTTGGTCTTTTGCTTGCACTTCTATCAACCTTCCGGTCTTTTCACCCTTCTAGATCTTGCGAGCTTCGATTTGTCGATCTCTTTGCGGGACTTCTACCGGAAGGTCTTTTCTCGCAACCTCTATCGAGTAGGTGTATCGGGCCTACGAGGGAAAACCGGTTTGTGTGCGTGTGTGTGTTGTATCCCCACGATTCCCCCTCGCGTTCTTCGTGTTCATCGCGTTCATCCACCTACCCCCACGAGTTCCACCCAAATCCGTGAAGATCGGGCACATCCTTGGACTTAGTCCACATCATATGGTATCAGCAGCTCTTTGGTTGCCACGGATTTGACCCCCACATCCCCCAATTCCACCAATTTCGCCCAAAAAAAAATACCAAAAAAAATTTCCCAAAAAATAGCCCCAAATTGGCCTTGGATCGATCTCTCGATTTGTTGAGTTATTTGTGGTTTTGCTCCAATAGAAACTTGCCTTTGGTGTTGATCTGCAATTCCCCCACCTTCCCACAGCTTCTAGTGCCAAATCTTCCTCGAATTCGAAGGATTTCGGCCCGGATTTCCGCCCAAATCGACGAACAGCCCGCAGATCTGATTGCGACCGGAAGTTCCGCCCGGAAGGACCGGAAGTTCCGCCCCCGGACCGGAAGTACCGCCCCTCAGGACCGGAAGTTCCGGCTGGCCGAAATTTTGACAGCAACCTTCGTTTTTCATTTTGGTACTAACCCCCTTGAGTTTGGACTTCGGTTTGAGTGCCATTTCAGCTACCACAAAGCTTCCGCAACATCGACAACGACGACGGCACCACGAGGATCCAAGCGGTTCATTTGACACCTCCACCATAGCAAGTTCAAGATCGTCGGCCACCATCATCAAGTGGTATAACTTGCTCCTAACTTGTAGCCCTAGCCTCTTTTGCGTACCTTTCCTATCGAGAGTGGCTTTCTAGTGTTGCGAAGCATTGCGCAAGCGTCCCGACTGTGAGGGTGTGCGTGTGTTGAGCAAAGCTTTGAAGCAAGCTCGTGTGAAAAGATAAGCAAAAGAAGTGTGACATACTTACATAGATAGTCGTATCCTTACATAGTGAGAAAAAGGGAAAAAGAAAAATACAAAAAGAGAAAAAGAAAAAAGTGTGTGAGTGACACCTATACACAAAAGAGTCCAAAGCTTTTAAGCAAAAGAGAGAAAAGAGAAGAGAGGCGTCTTGCGCAAATCTTGTTGCTTCTCAATTTTGCAACCAAGCCACGGTCTCTCTTGTGTTGGCGTGACACCAAGCTAGTAGTCTTCGTTAGGACCATTTTGTTCTTGCTCATTTTCCAAGTCGCGCTAACCCCATTTTGTCCCACGCGTGTGTTCCTCATTGTGTATGCCTTTTGTGATCACCGCCTTTGACTTGTGACTTTTGGATCTTACCCACTTTTGACAATAGACTTTTCGTTTGGTTCTTCCATTTGGCTTTCCACATCCATACCTAACACCATATAGAGTTTTTGTTTTTGTGTGTGTGCATACATATCGGTTGCCCTCCGCCTTGAAACACCTTTTCGATTTTGGTTTGCAAGTTTTGACACTTTTGGTAGTTTTCCTTCCACCATATATACACCAATCCCATAGACTAACATGGATAGTGAGGATGAACCTACGGAGGACGACATGGAGTCCGATGAGGGTGATAGCTCCGCAAGCACCGCGGATATTGAGGACCATGTGGAGCCCAACACCGACTATGGCTCCGCAAGCATTGGCGACGTCAACGACATCGAGCATCTCTACACCGACCATGACTCGCCAAGCATGGAAAACATGGTGGACCACAACTCCGAGCACGACTACGACCACGACGACATGGTTGAGCACTACCTCGACCACGACTACGACCACGACGACATGGTTGAGCACTACCTCGACCATGACTACGACCACGACGACATGGTTGAGCACTACCTCGACCACGACTACGACCACGACGACATGGTTGAGCACTACCTCGACTACGACTACGACACCATGATGGAGCACCGCACCGAGCACTACCTCGAGCATGACATCGACACCATGGTGGAATCTAGCTTCGAGTCCACCTTGAACAAGACCGGTGCCTACAAGTTCCCCACCTTGGTAAGTGGAACTACATATGAAGATAGAGGACCTCCAAGACGGCGCAACCATGAGAGTGCTCATGCACATGATCATCTACACCGAGCTCGTCCTAGGGAACATCAAGAGTGCCACCACCATGATCGCCATCGACACTCTCCTCCGAGCTCAAGAAGGCGCCACAAGCAAAGTGCCAAGCCTCATGAACCATCATCTAGGCATGCCAAGGATCGTCATCGACACACGTCGCCTCATGATCGTCGTCGACCATCACCAACTCATGACCACCATCGACATGCATCACCACATGACCGTCGCCGACACAAGTCACCTCATGAACATCGTCGGCCATCATCACCTCATGACCACCATCGACATGCATCACCACATGACCATCGCCGACACAAGTCACCTCATGATCATCGTCGACCATCACCACCTCATGACCACCATCGATATGCATCACCACATGACCATCGCCGACACAAGTCACCTCATGATCGCCGTCGACCATCCACACCTCATGACCACCATAGTCATACATCACCACATGACCGTCACCGACACAAGTCACCTCATGTTCACCATCGACCAACACCTACCAAGGATCTTCGACGACACCCCCCAAGACATGGTGATGATGCAAGAAGACGAGATCCTCGACATGAAGTGGCCAAGGCTACAAAGAACAACAACACCAACCATATGGTGTCCACAAAGCCTAGCGCCACCACCAAAATGGCATCTCCAAGACCGCCTACACATGAGAAGATCTCCAATGGTGCGAGACAAGATACTACATCAACAAGGAAGATGGTGCCAAGTGCAAAGAAAGAGGGACCACATATCATGGTGCTTCCCCCTCCTACCGCCACCACCATAATGGCGCCTACAAGAAGCTCAAGCCCCAAGATGATGACCATGGAGTCTACACTTCAAGATGAAGGACGGTCTACACAACTTTATGCCAACATGACAATGATTTGTCCACCAAGACCACGTAGCTCCCAATGCCTTCGTTGCACACAAGACGGTCATCATCTTTGGGAATGCCCCAATCTCCATTGTGATGTGTGCACATCCAACAAGCACATGACATGGGAGTGCAACACATCTCAAGCCCACAAGCTCTACTTCGCCCAATTGGATGCCCAATTCAACAACAAGACACTTCAAGATACCATTGTCTTCAAAGAATGGTGCAAGGAAATGGCCAAGAGGACGACTATGAAGTCCACAATTCAAGATGAAGCACAAGAAGGCCAAGTCAAGGGTGACGTTGATTCGAGCCTAGCTCTCAACAACACCATAGCACCATCAAACGGTGTCAACATGGGAGGCGATGGAGTTGAGACGGGTGAGCATGGGATTCTCCCTTCAACCAAGGAGGCGAATGGAGTTGAGAATGGTGAGCATGGGATGATCCCTTCACCAATGGAGGCGCATGGAGATGAGAAAATCGAGCCTACTCCAATATGCTTGAATAAGGAGATGGTACCAATCCCATGTGAGAATGAGAGCCACTTAGCCCACTTGAGTGAGAGTGATAGTGAGTTGAGTGACTCCCACCCCATATGTGAGTTTGAGTGCTTCCATTTGGAGAGCAAGAGTGACACACCACATGAGTTGAGTGAGGATGTTTTGATTTCTAACAACTTAACCTCTACTCCTCTTGTGTTGTCTTCCTCTTTGCTAGGTTGCTCGGACATCGACGACGTCATTGCCATGGAGATGAGGGACTCCACTATATGTGAGATGAGCGACTCCACTCTATGTCTGAGATGAGTGAATCCACTATACATGAGCTTGAGTGCCTACACCTTGAGGATATGAGTGATACACCGAGTGAGATGAGAGTGGTAGTTGATAGGTCATGTGAGGCCATTTCGAATTCTAACAACTTACCCTCTACCTCTAGTGTGTTTCCTTATGTCTCATTAGGTACCATGGATGACGAGTTCCCGATCATGGAGAAGATGTACATGGTGCATGAAGATGATGCTATCACACCATGCTTGATTGAAGATGAACATGGAGGCCACATGGAGCCTACCTCTTCCACAACACCTACCGGAAATGAGTCGGACTACAAAGGTACCAACATAGGTGTTGATGATGCCATGATCCCACTAGTGGACATGATGATTTGTGAGTTCATGCATGATGATGATGATACAATTGCTATGTCATATGCTTCGTTCATTCCTCCATGTGATGCTTTGCTTGATAACATTGTTGATCATGTGGAATTACTTGCTTGTGACAATATGATCACGCCATGCGATGAATGTTTCAATATATCTTCCATTGCATGCAACTTGCCGAACAATTTTTCTTTCCCATGTGTTGCTTGCAATGACGAGAATGAGAATGCTAATACTTGTGTTGTGACAACCTTGCCAAACAATTGCTCTTTCCATAGGTTTGTCAACAACAATGATAACATGTTGAACATGATGCTTGATGAGTACTTGCATGAGTTGGATGATACTATTTCCATGTCATATGCTTCTTTCACTTTCCCTTGTGATACTTGTGATACCACCATTGTTGATCATGTGGAAGTAGTTGCTTATGATAATATCACCATGCCATGCTATGAGAGTTTCGATTTCTATCCCATTGCTTGCAATATGTCGAACAATTGCTCTTTCCCATGTATTGCTTGCAATGAAAATGATGATGTTAATTCTTGTGTTGTGACAACCTTGATGAACAATTTCTCTTTCCCTAGGTTTGTCGACAACAATGATACAATGTTGAACATGTTTTGCTCTAAATGTTTGCAATACTCTCACATTAATGCAACCAAACTGTTGAACACTTGCTCTTTCCAATGCTTGGTTTGCAATAATGTTAATATGCTTGTAAATGAGATTGCCCCCATAGCTCTCTCAAATTTTGGAGACTTTGCATATAACCATGTTGAGCATGTTCCCATGTTTACTCCGCATATTCACCATATCTATTATGATGCTTTGCTTAACGCTAATGGTGATGTGCAAAAGAAATGGACCATCATGATGGATGATGTGTTCATATACCATGCACACACGTTCTTTGCTTTTCCTATTGTGTGTGTAGGTACAAGAATGCCAATGTCAACCTCGATTGAGCACGAGTTGACAAAGAGAGCTCTAGAGAGCATAATACAAGTGAGTTCAAGATCGAACCCGGCTCTAATACCTTTCCCATGCTTTGCATTGAACATGTCGAACAATTTCTCTTTCTCTTGGTTCTTTTGCAAGCATGATGATGTGATTCTTACCATTGGTGTTTCCTCAACCAAGTTGACCAAATCCTATTTCATTTGGTTTGTTGGCACACACGGTTGTGTACATGTTGTTTTGGTGAACGTTTTGGAAGATATGTTCTGTATTGCACCAAATATGAGGACCAATTTCTCTTTCAAATGGTTTGTGTGCACACATGTTGATGATATTTTGGACACTCTTCCGTATGTGTTTTTGCCAAATTCTCCACTTGTTGCTTCAAGGATGTTGAACAATCTCACTTTCCGATGCCTTGAGTGCAATAATGCACATGAGTTTATACATGAGATGGACATCATAGTCGTCTCACAATTTGGAGTTCTTGTGTTTCCACATTTCGAAGATGTTCATATGGAGTTCTTACACATTGACCTTGCACATGCATTATTCTTGATAAATTTGTGTTGTGCTAACGGTGTTGTGAACATGAATGGACATGTCGTTGATGATATGATCCTCTATCACGCACACATATACTTTGCTTGGTCTTTGTTGTGTGAAGGTACAAGTGACTTGTGGATGAGCGTCAACGAATGGGTTCAACCCCATACATCTACTACCCAAGATCTCTCAATGAGAGCACACCGACATCTTGCTAAGGTGACCTCCTTCTACTTGCGCTATCTTGCTAAACCCGTGGAACATTGGCTATGCTTTGAGTGTTGCTTGGCTTTTCTTGTGCTATTGATAGGGCTCTTGACAAGTGAAGCGACATTCAAGCGTTGGTGTCATCTACCTCCTCTACACATTCATGAAGATTTATCGTCGAGGACGACTCTTTTTCAAGTGGGGGGAGATGATGCAGCCCGACCTTCGGTCTTCACCGCATCATGTGCTTCATCACCAAGACGGCACGTTAAGGTGAATGTTCTCCTTTACGCGTGCCTCAAATCACCTATTTGGGACGATATACTACTTCATACTCCGACATACCTTGATGATAGGAACTCGACGACAAGTACGGAGAGAAGAGAGGATGCCATGGAGACCCGAGGACGCAAGGCCGATGTCACGGAAGCATGGAAGAGAAGGAGAAAGAGGAGCTGGACGCTCCAGGCCGGAACTTCCGCCCCTGATGGCCGGAACTTCCGCCCAGGACCGGAACTTCCGCCTCGGAGGACCGGAACTTCCGCCCACCGGAACTTCCGCCCAAGTTCCACCCAAGTTCCGAAAGTCGGCGAAAACCATACTGGATGTTACTGCGGGACAATGGCGCAATTCCGGAACAAGGCCGGAACTTGGCCGGAACTTCCGCCCCGACCGGAACTTCCGCCCGTCCAGACCGGAACTTCCGCCCCTGGCCGGAACTTCCGCCCAAGTTGACCGGAACTTCCGCCCCATCGAACTTCAGCACGACAGCACTTTTCAGCTTGTAACTTACCCCTTCGCCCCCACCTATAAATAGCCTTCTTGGCTCAGATCTGAGATTAGACTTGATGTGAAATTAAACCTGAGCTTAGCTCACCCTTGTGGGAACCCTACCTAGATCTATGATCTTGTACCCACCCGGGCTCCTTATCGACTTGTCAAGATCTCTTTGGTGACTTCTACCGTTTGTTTGATCTTTTGCTTGCACTTCTACCTATTTGGTCTTTTGCTTGCACTTCTATCAACCTTCCTGTCTTTTCACCCTTCTAGATCTTGCGAGCTTCGATTTGTCGATCTCTTTGCGGGACTTCTACCGGAACGTCTTTTCTCGCAACCTCTATCGAGTAGGTGTATCGGGCCTACGAGGGAAAACCGGTTTGTGTGCGTGTGTGTGTTGTATCCCCATGATTCCCCCTCGCGTTCTTCGTGTTCATCGCGTTCATCCACCTACCCCCACGAGTTCCACCCAAATCCGTGAAGATCGGGCACAACCTTGGACTTAGTCCACATCAAGTTCTGCCGACCTGTCGGCAGATGAGCTGCGGGACGAGGTTCATCGGCTGACGTGCCTCAGTACGAAGGACAACATTATCCTGACATCGGCTCGTCCTCCTTATGACTCTGACCATCTTCCGACCAAGGTGGTCCCCTGTCTTTTTCCACTTGCTGTTATTACTTCTTTTTCTGTTGTGTCCTACAAGCTTCTCTCCTTCGACAGGCTCTCACCGTTGCTCAATGTTATCCTCCCTCACCCGAGAGCGGCGTGGTACTAGAGGATGATGATAATGATTCTGAGGGAACCGAGGACGCTCAGCATGTTCTTGAGGACAGCGATGTCCAAGAGGAGGAAGCTGCTGAAGATGATGCCTTCCTCAGGAGCAGACGTCGTAAGCAGGTACACGATGACTTTATCACATCGGCTGAATCAAGTCCTAGCGGAGGAGATAATGATGCCGATGAAACTGCTTCGCCTCCTCCTGTTAAGAAGAGTTCAACAAGTTTCTTCGCGTGCGAAGATGATCTGGACCTGTGAGCATCTATACTCTTTTTCTTGATTTATTTCTTGTCATCCTGCATGCTAACTGTGCACTGTACTTAAGTAGCTCTGATGATGACGATGTTCCTATCGCGAAGAGGGCCAAGTTAGTCTCTGAGAGAGCAGCATCGACTAAGGAGTCAAATCCTTCTCCCGCCAAGTCAACACCTCCCTCGCGAACGGGTGTGGAGAAGATTCCAATATCGAAAGTCATTCCTCCTGGTGATGCTGCCACTCCGTCGGCTGGCCGCGATCATGTAAGTATTTAATCTATCTGGCTTTGTCGAGTTTCTGCCAGCTAACTCCTCTTGATTTTTCTAGCTGCAGCCGATTTACGTTACAGTCGATGCTGTGGCGGATTTTGCCGAGCAATTCACTCGCCTCGAGGCTGAAAACTCCCAACTTCGGAAGGCCATCAAATCTTCGACTGACCAGGTGCTTGAGGCCAACAGGCTTGCTACCGATGCCAAGAATGAGAACGCCTTGTTGAAGGAGGAAGTGAAGAGGCTGAAGCGGCAGATGAAGGATGAACAAGATGCCAGGCGTGCAGCGGCGGCTGCAGTCGATAAGAAGGAAGGCGTCCTCCGTGAATCCGTCAAGGATTTATTAGGTAAAAACCCATGGTATTCCGCTTTTTCCTTGGTGTTTCTTCATTGATTACTGATATGTCTTTCTTTCAGAGGCTGCCAATATAACTGTCAGCCGACGTCATCAGCTTCGGGAGGACTCCACAGCCGATGCCTTGTCACTTGCCGCTGAGTCTAATGTCCAGGTCCTTGGACAACTGCAAAAGACCAAGGGAGCATTGTCGAGGCTATACTCGATGATCTTCCCGAAAATGAAGCAGGACAAGACTCTCGACGAGATGGCGGATGCTTTCCTTGTTGATCCTTCCGAGCCCGTGGAGGTATTGAAACGCCGTAGCCGCTTGGTTGGGGCGGTTCTTACTTTTCAATTGCTTATGGGCCATGGGATGGGGTCAGAATTGGAGGAGCTTTATAAGGTACTGCCTGTTGATGATGACAACCATCTGGTCGACCTTGAGCCTTTCAAAAGATCGGCAATAACTTGCGCCAACCAACTTCTGAAGCTGGTGGATGAATCACAAGCCAAGCCTGTTCCTGAGTCTGCCCCTGGTTCATCGTCAGCGAACCCTTGAACTGTTATTTGACTTGTTGTAAATAAGATCATCCGTAACTCGACGTAGCTCAATTAAAATTTGGCTCTGTTGCCAATTCAAACATCCTTTTGTTTGTATAATGTATGCTGAGTGCTCCCGATGGGAGTTTTTATGTTAATGCTTGGTCTGAACTGGGGACTGTACTGCAGATTCCTTCATCTTCTTCCCGTGCCGAGCTCTTTCCGAACTCTTCGAGTAATGACGAGTCTGGCCTTGTTCGTCGCTTACGTGATCAGGTGTATTGTCTAAATAAATACATCACTTCTCTTCGCGCGATGGCAGCCTTAGTGAAGAAAAAGGGAGAGATAGCGACTGCTGTCTAACAATACGCTCTCGATGGTCTTCATGTTGCTACCGAAAGTTTGGGCTGTAAGTATTAGCCCATCTTCTGATTTCTGGCATAGCTTGAATGTTCTTTTAACTGACATTCGTTCCTTTTCCAGTCGTAGCTTCGGATGCAGTTGAAGAGAACAAGAAGATTCATGAAGAGGTTGAGGCGATGACCGATGTTGCGCACCCGACGCATGGTTTATGGCTGCATCGTCCGAAGGCTGTCGTCATGGCGAAGTTTAAGTACCGGGTGATGAAGGCGCATTACTATTTTGATAAGTACTATGCTCATCTCACGATGGTTTGGAACACCTTGTTTCCTGTGGACCAAGCACCCGAAACCTTGTCTGGCCTGTTCACCCGATTCAAGTCTCCTGAGAGGATTCGACAGTTGGTGCGGAAAGAGCTTCTGGCTGGTGCTGAGCTTGCCTTTGCTTCGATATTGGTGTGCCATCCATCTTTAGACTTGAGAGTCGTAGCAAATACTGAGAGGGATTTAGGCCAGTATTATGATGTTGCTAGAGGTCCTGCTTACACCGTTGTTTCTCGGATGGAGTCATTCCTTGAAAAGGAACTGAAAGCCCACTGCGACCGGGGAACCCGATCATGAATGTAATAACCTTGTATCTGCATAAGATTGTTTACTGCGTGCGCTGCACACTATGTTAGTTTGATTGATATTTTATTGTCGAGTGCGGCTGAGTGATCAGTTCAACCTGCTTTCTCGACGACTTCGTTGAATTTTACGCAATGTTATTGCGAATTCGATATGTAATTTTTGCAAGAGCTTGGCTTCGTCACGCGGTGCACCGATTTGAGCCTTATTTTGTGATAATGTAACCATCGACTGCAGCACTCGTGTATTTTCTCGAGGCTTGGATTGGTTGTTTTTGTGTGTCATTAATCTTAGCTCTCGCAGAGAGTATTTAATTAATGACACTGTGTGAGCACATTTCTTTTGGGCCAACGCTCCCGATGGGAGTTAGAGCCGATGGTAGGGGCCCCAAACGTTATGTTCGGGTGCCAAAGCCTGGAGCAGGGAAAAAAAAGGTAGAAAATCTGATTAGATCTTTATTCATAATGTAAAAGCAACCTTATAGGCTTTTGAATGATTAAAAACAATCGTGTCCTATGTATAGAATCGTCGCAACTGCGCGATGTTCCATGGATTCTCGACGTCTTTTCCCGAAGCTGGATTTTTGAGCCGATATGCTCCTCCTGGTATCACTTCGGTGATGATGTATGGTCCTTCCCATGGAGATTCTAACTTCAAGGATCTTTTTTGCTTCAGCCGAAGTAGCATATCCCCAACATTGAAACTTCGACTGCGTATTCGTCGGCTGTGGTAGTTTCTCAGCGCTTGCTGGTATACCGTTGTTCTTGCCAAGGCGATATCTCGTGCTTCGTCAAGGAGATCGACAGCATCTTGTAGCGCGATGTTGGAGGAGGACTCTGTGTATGCTGTCACTCGAGGAGCTTCAAATCGGACGTCGGCCGGTAGAACTGCTTCGGCTCCGTGCACCAAGAAGAATGGAGTATATTGAGTCGACCTGTTGGGTGTGGTACGCAAACTCCAGAGTACAGATGGTAACTCTTCGACCCAGGCTCCGGCTGCGCCTGTAAGGCGTTTATTGAGGCCATCTCCTATTAGACCATTGATCCTTTCCACCTGGCCGTTGGTCTGGGGGTGAGAGACTGATGCGAATTTCAATTTGATTCCTCCATCATCACAAAATTTTCTGAACTCCTCAGAATCGAAGTTGGAGCCGTTGTCTGTGACGATGATGTGGGGCATACCAAATCGACAAGTTATTCCCTTGAAGAATTGAACCGCTGTTTCAGTTTTTGGTTTCGCACAGGTACTGCCTCGATCCACTTAGTGAATTTGTCGACTGCAACCAATAAGTACGTGTGTCCTCCGGGTGATGATCTCGGCAGCGGTCCAACTTGGTCGAGTCCCCATTGAGCGAAGGGCCATGCCAAGGGTATTGTCATTAGGTCCGTTGCAGGAGCGTGTGGTTTTGGTGAAAAACGTTGGCAGGGATCGCACTTCATGACTAGATCTCTAGCATCCGATGCTGCCGTTGGCCAGTAAAATCCTGCCCTAAAGGCTTTTGCCACAAGGGCCCTGCTCCCTGCGTGATGCCAACAGGTTCCCTCGTGTATCTCGCGCAACAGTGCTTTTCCATCATCAATGGCGATGCACCTTTGGAAGATCCCTGAGATGCTACGCTTGTAAAGCTCACCATTTACCACGGCGAAGGCCTTTGAACGTCTGACGATTCGCCTTGCTTCCGCAGAGTCCTCTGGCAGCTCTTGCTTTGTCAGATACGCTAGGAACGGCTTGGTCCATAGTGGCTCGAGGAGGAGGACTTGTTCGGCAGGAGGAGTTGGAGATTCTTCAGCCGGAGGAGTTTGCTGCGAGCTTGCCTCTAATTCATCAGCCGATGGTTTTGGAGGTGCCGACGTCTTTTCTTTTATTGATCGTTGAGTGATCACTTCATAAAACACTCCGTCTGGGATGGGGGAGCACGTAGACCTGATGGTTGCCAAAGTGTCGGCTTCCTCATTACTGGCTCTGCCGATATGTTTGAGCTCGCATCCTTCGAATTTAGCTTCCATATTCTGATACATCTGTCGGTAGGCGATCATGTTGCCGCTGACTGCGTCGCACAGGTTCATCGACTGCTGCACCACCAAGTTTGAGTCTCCATAGATTTCTAGACGGGTAGCACCACACGCCTTTGCCATTTTCATTCCGTGCAACAGCGCTTCGTATTCTGCTTCGTTGTTCGTCGGCAGAGAGAAATTCATACGTAGTATATACTTCATCTTATCTCCCTGCGGTGATATCAGCACCACTCCTGCTCCTGCACCTGTACTCCGTTTTGACCCATCGAAGTACATTATCCATGACCCCGACATGTCGGGTGTTGCTGGCGTCTGTGATTGGATCCAATCTGCCACGAAATCTGGGAGGATTTGGGATTTTATCGCCGTTCGATTAACGTAAGTTATGTCATGTGGCGCTATTTCGATAGCCCATTGAGACACTCGACCTGTGGCTTCCGGATTGGTCATTATGCTCTTCAGGGGTGCTTCACTTACAACGATAATCGGGTGCTCCGTGAAGTAGTGCCGCAACTTGCGGGCTGACCTCCATACTGCGTACGCCAGCTTCCGATGATGGGGATACCTCTGCCTTGCAGGAGTGAGCACTTCACTGAGGTAGTAAACGGGCCTCTGCACACCATGAACTCTCCCTGCTTCCTCTCGTTCGACGAATAAAACGCTGCTGAAGACTTGTGCTGTTGCGGCTATGTACATGAGCAACGTCTCCTTCTCGCGCGGAGTCACAAGCACTGGGGATGATGCGGGGTGGCTTTCAGACACCTCCACCTCAAGACCGTCAAGTGCAGCCCCGCCTATCGTCGATGCTACACCATGGCCAAGGAGTCCCCCAAGTGGACCAACAACACAAACCCCCGCCATATATGTCAAGGTGAACTCTTTCCTCTCTATGGTCGACCTCAACACCAACTTGAATGGTATGCTACCTCATGCCTATCATCATTGTGTCCATAGGTGCCGACATCAACAAGGACCAAGAGAGAAGGAACTCCCATGGTGCAAGGAAGAGAGAAGAAGAAGAAGGAAGAGGAAGAAGAGGCGGGAGGAAAAGACTGGCCGGTTCAGGACCCGGTCGGACCGGACCCACAACCGGACCATGCGGTCCCAGGCCCGGTCAACCGGGCGCCCGACCGGATTCCCCTGCATCGTACCGGAAGGCAACCGGACGGGAACTTGCGAAGTTTCCGGTTGGCGCCCAGTCGACCGGACCCAGGACCGAACCACCCGGTCACAGGCCCGGTCTGACCGGCCCCAAACCGGATTTGACGGGAATGACTCACCAAACTGCCTAAGTTATCCACTTGCTTACCTTTTCGCCTTGCTGGCCGTGTATGCCTATATAAGTAGCCTGTACCCCTCCTTTATCCCTTAGACAAGATTTAGGCTTAGACATGAAGTTGATTTCTCCCTAGGGTTTCATCCCCTTTGTATCAAGGCTACCCTTGTTGGATGTATGGATTTGTGAGTGTGAGATTCTAGTGCTACCCACTCTCTCTCCCACTCCTAGATTCATCTCCCTCACCAATCTCTCCGCTCGGAATTCTACCGCGTGTCTCTTCCGGGTTGATTCTATTGGCATGGTCCATCGAGCCACGGGGTAAGTATCGATTGTATCGGGTTGGTGTGCGTGCGTGAGTTCATCGTGTTCTTCGTGTTCATCGTGTTCTTCGCGCTCTCCCTCTCTCCCTCCTTTGGATTTTGGGTCAACCGCAAGATCGGGCCACAAACGGGGTCTTAGACCACATCATATGGTATCAGTAGCCTTTGGTTTCCGCGGATTTGACCCCCCACCCACCCAATTTCATCTCTGAAAATTTTTCCCCAAAAATCCCCAAAAAATAGCCCCAAATTGCCTCTTGACCGATCTGTGATTTGGTTGCGTTTTGAGTGGTTTTGGTCCATGGATTTGGTGTTGGAGTGCTTGATCTACTATCTCCCCAACTTTTGGCCCCCAATTCCATTGTTTCCCTTCGTTTTGGTCGATTTGGCTTGGTTTCGCTCAAGAACAGGAGAGAGAAACCGCGCCCCGAGAAATTCGGTCAACCGGGCGCCAACCGGGCTGCAGACCGGACCACCCGGCGCCATGGCCGGTCCAACCGGGCGCCAACCGGGCCTGAACCCGGTCAACCGGGCTGTAGACCGGCCAGGCCGGCCCAGGGCCCGGTCAACCGGGCGCCAACCGGACGTCACCACTACCACCACCTCCGCCAACCACCGCCGCCCTCTCCGCCGCCGGCAAGCACCGCCACCCTCCCCAAACCACCGGGAAACATCACCGCGGCCCCATAACCTCCGCCGCAACCGCAAGAGCATCGACACCACCCACCACCGGCTTACCACCGCCACCACCGCCAAGCTACTTTGACTGTTTTCTTCCGCTAACTTGTGTTTGCTTGTTCCGGTTTGAGTGCTTTGTTTGTGTAACTAACCCGCAGCTCCGAAGTAAGCGACGACATCCTCGGCACCCCGAACTTGCAACCGTACTCTTGACACCACCGCCATCATCGCAAGTTGTGTGTTCATCACCGCCTAACATCTTAGGTATAACTTGCATTTCCCTTGTAACCCCTCTTCTTTTGCGATCTATCCTATCGAGCATTGCTTATCAAGTGTTGCGAGACATTGCACGTGGCCCCGATTGTGAGGTGTGTGTGTAGTGTGGAGTCAAGCTTCTAAGCAAAATTCGTGTGGCAAGATAGCAAGAGCGAGCTAACGCTAACATAGAGCGTGAAAAAGAAAGAAAAGCACAAAAAGAGTGCAAGTGCCATCATACATACAAAAGTGTACAAAGTGCCACCATAGATACAAAAGAGTGCAAGTGCCACCATATACAAAAGAGAAAAAGCTTTTAAGCAAAAGAGAGAAAAGAGAAGAGAGGCTACGTGTGAATCTTGTTGTCTCTTCATTTGCAACCAAAGCTTTGATCTCTTCTTGTGTTAGGGTGACACCGAGCACCCTTGCTTAAGGGCTTCATACACTTTTCCACTCATTCCTTGGTCGCACTAACCCCGTTCATCTCGTGTGTGCGTTCCACATCTTTTCCGTGTTTATAGTGATCATCGCTTTGACATTCAAATTTTTGGATTTCAACCACCCTTGACAATACACTTGATTTCGGATTTCGTCTTTTGGCTTTCCACCATACTCACCTAACACCATATTTGCTAGCTTTTGCGTGTGCTTTTGTGTGAGTACCCGATACAATTGTTCTAACTCTCGGTTTTGTTGGATCACCCCAATCTTGTCATACCACGGTAAGGTTGCGGGGTAGTGTTTTTCCACTAACATACACCATCTAGATATTGTCGTGCTAACATGTATAGCGATGAAGAAGATACGGAGGAGTACACGGAGCACTTCGAGGAGGATACCTCTTCAAGCACCGCGGATGTGGAGGAACATGTGGAGCTCGACACCGACTATGGCTCCACGAGCATCACCGACATGACCGACATCGAGGAGCTCTACATCGACAATGGCTCCTCAAGCATGGACGACATGGTGGAGCACCACCTTGAGGACGACATCGACGAGCTCTACATCGACAATGGCTCACCACTCATGGACGACATGATGGAGCAACGCCACGAGTACGACATCGACGACATGGTGGAGCAACACCATGAGTACGACATCGACACCATGGCGGAGCCTCACCTACGCTCCACGATGAGCAAAGACGATGCTCCCAAGTACACCTACGTCGCCAATGGAGCTACATATGAAGATAGAGGACCTCCAAGATGGCACCATCATATGGAGCATCAAGAGCGTCCCCAACATGATCGCCATCGACACACTTCTCCGAGCTCCACAAGGCGCCACCATGAGAGTGCTTATGCACAAGATCATCGACATCAAGGACATCATATGGAGCTTCAAGGGCGTCCCCAACATGATCGTCATCGACACTCTTCTACAAGCTCCACGAGGCGCCCCAAGCAATATGCCAAGTTGCATGAGCCATCATCTAGGCATGGCAACGACCGTCATCGACTCACGCCATCTCATGATAGTCGTCGACCACTACCACCTCATGGTCTACATCGACATACGTCACCACATGAGCTTCGCCGCCACAAGCCACTTCATGATCGCCATCGACCAACCCCCAAGGATCTTCGACGACCCTCATCAAGACATGGTGATGACGCACGACGACGAGGGCCTCTACATGAAGGCGACAAACACCATCATAGGGTGTCTACCACTCCAAGGATGGAGAGGGCACATCAAGAAGACCTTCCTCATAAGGCGACTTCTCCCTCTTGTGCCACCACCACAATGGCCCTTACCTCGTCACATGCCTATGGACTCCGATGCTACAAGTGCAAGCAACAAGGCACCCTCCACGGGAATGTCCCAATCTCCTATGTGAGGTGTGCAAGTCCAAGGGTCACGTGGCATTGCAATGCACAACGCCAAGTGCCAAGACGCTCTACTTCGACAAGCTACAAGCACAAGTCCCCAAGATGCCTATTGCGCCCACACTTCAAGATGGAGATCTACAAGGTCAACTCAAGGATGATGTGGATCGGCGCCTCGCTCTCTACGACACTATGGTGCCACCACTTGAGGATGACTTGGGAGGCGATGGAGTTGAGCATGGTGACCATGGGATTCTCCCTTCACCTATGGAGGCGCATGGAGTTGAGATGGTTGAGCATGGGAATTTCCCTTCAACCAAGGAGGCGCATGGAGATGAGAAAGTCGAGCCTACTCCCCTATGCTTCATTGATGAGTTGGTACCAATCCCATGTGAGCATGAGAGCCACTTAGCCCACTTGAGTGAGAGTGATAGTGAGTTGAGTGACTCCCACCCCATATGTGAGTTTGAGTGCTTCCGTTTGGAGGACATGAGTGATACACAAAGTGAGTTGAGAGAGGTAGATGATAGGTCCATGGAGGACATCGCTTTGGCTAACACATTAACCTCTCCCTCTTTTGTGTATTCTTATGTTGCACTAGGTTCCACGGAGGACGAGTTCCTGCTCATGGAGACGATGTACATGGTGCATGAAGATGATGATATCTCACCATGCTTGCTCCAAGATGGACATGTCGACCACATGGATCCTCCTACTTCCACAACACCTACTTCAAATAAGTCGGCCTACAAAGGTAATAACATAGGTGTTGATGATGCCATGATCCCACTAGTGGACATGATGAATTTTGAGTGCATGCATGATCTCGATGATCCATTTGCTACTTCACATGCTACTTTCATTTTCCCATGCGATACTTTGCTTGTTAACATTGTTGATCATGTGGAAGTGAATGCTTGTGATACCATGACCATGCCATGCTATGAGAGCTTCAATTTTTCTACCATTGCTTGCAATATGTCGACCACTTGCTCTTTCCCATGTATTGCTTGCAATGATAATGATAAGGATGACATTAGCTTCCGCATGCTTTGCCCAAAATGTTTACACCATTCCATGATCCTTGCATCCAAGATTGTGAACAATTTCTCTTTCTTATGCTTGGTATGCAAGAATGCTTATTTCATTGTCCATGAGATGGCCCCCATAGCCTTCTCTATTTTTGATGATCATGAGTTACCACATGCCATGAATGCACCTTCTTGCCATATGCACCATCGCCATGCATTTCATACTATCTTGATTGACACTAATGGTGATGTGCACAAGACATGGAACATCATGATGGATGATGTGTTCCTCTACCATGCACACACGCTTTTTGTTTTCTCTTTTGTGTGTATAGGTACCCGAATGACAACTTCCACCGCTACGGAGCATGAGCTCATGAAACGCGTAATTGAGAGCTACCCCAACAAGGATGAGATACATGATCCAACCCATGGGATTCACGCCAAAGGGTATGTTCCCAAACGCCTTCGCCCTCGTGTGTTTCCGGCTTGTCTTGCCGAGCTTCCGGTTTGGACCAATGCCTCGTCACCTCTTTTGCCTCTTATGCAACATATCTTGACACATCTTGTTGGCACAATGGTTGTTGTATGTCTTGATGTTATCATCATACACTCCGAGAATCTCAAGGACCATGTCATACATGTGAGAGACACCTTATGCATCTTATGCCACATGTCACTCATAAAGTTGCTCTTCTTTGGATTTCTCATTTCATCTTTGGCAATTGAAATGGATTCTTTGACACTTGAGGATACCCATACTTGGCTCACGCCAACCATACTTTCCCAAGCTAGAAGTTTCCATCTCTTTGCCATTGCACATAACAATTTTGCCCAAAATTTTGCCGCCGATACTTGCCTTTTGATTGTTCCATTTGTGTGGGACAATGCTACACATCACATTTTTGACACTTTACAAACCAAACTTTTACATGCACAACCTTTTGCCCCACCAAATTTTGAATACATCGACACTCTTTTGGTTCCCATTTTGGCCAAATGCCTCTTGGAGAAACGACTTGATGCTTCGTATTTGATTGAGAGCCTCTTGTTCGCCGATCACAAAATTGGCATCCACAAGATTTCCATTCGCAAGTTGTTTTTCACCAAGTTCTTCTTCGACCGCGACTTTGTCCATCCATTACTACATGGGAGAACCGTCATGGCCTACATCATCGTTGAGGAGGCGCAAGAGTCGAGGACGACTCTTCCCCAAGGGGGGGGGAGATGATGCGGGGTGGCTTTCAGACACCTCCACCTCAAGACCGTCAAGTGCAGACCCGCCTATCGTCGACGCTACACCATGGCCAAGGAGTCCCCCAAGTGGACCAACAACACAAACCCCCGCCATATATGTCTAGGTGAACTCTTTCCTCTCTATGGTCGACCTCAACACCAACTTGAATGGTATGCTACCTCATGCCTATCATCATTGTGTCCATAGGTGCCGACATCAACAAGGACCAAGAGAGAAGGAACTCCCATGGTGCAAGGAAGAGAGAAGAAGAACAAGGAAGAGGAAGAAGAGGCGGGAGGAAAAGACTGGCCGGTTCAGGACCCGGTCGGACCGGACCCACAACCGGACCATCCGGTCCCAGGCCCGGTCAACTGGGAGCCCGACCGGATTCCCCTGCATCGTACCGGAAGGCAACCGGACGGGAACTTGCGAAGTTTCCGGTTGGCGCCCGGTCGACCGGACCCAGGACCGGACCACCCGGTCACAGGCCCGGTCTGACCGGCCCCAAACCGGATTTGACGGGAATGACTCACCAAACTGCCTAAGTTATCCACTTGCTTACCTTTTCGCCTTGCTGGCCGTGTATGCCTATATAAGTAGCCTGGACCCCTCCTTTACCACTTAGACAAGATTTAGGCTTAGACATGAAGTTGAGCTTTGTCTCCCTAGGGTTTCATCCCCTTTGTATCAAGGCTACCCTTGTTGGATGTATGGATTTGTGAGTGTGAGATTCTAGTGCTACCCACTCTCTCTCCCACTCCTAGATTCATCTCCCTCACCAATCTCTCCGCTCGGAATACTACCGCGTGTATCTTCCCGGTTGATTCTATTGGCGTGGTCCATCGAGCCACGGGGTAAGTATCGATTGTATCGGGTTGGTGTGCGTGCGTGAGTTCATCGTGTTCTTCGTGTTCATCGTGTTCTTCGCGCTCTCCCTCTCTCCCTCCTTTGGATTTCGGGTCAATCGCAAGATCGGGCCACAAACGGGGTCTTAGACCACATCAGGGGAGGTCGATAAGATTTTCTTCAAGTTGTCGAAGGATTCCTGTGCCTCCTTTGTCCACTCGAACTTTTCCGACTTTTTCATCAAGTTGTAGAAGGGCAAAGCTTTCTCCCCTAGCTTTGCAATGAACCTGCTCAGCGCTGCTAGTCGGCCTGCCAACTGCTGCACTTGGTGCAGATTCTTTGGCGGCTCCATAGCAAGAATAGCTTTGATCTTCAAGGGATTGGCTTCGATTCCTCTGGCTGATATGAAGTACCCGAGTACTTGTCCTCCTGGCACTCCGAAGAAGCATTTTTTGGGATTCAACTAGATTCTGTATCTGTCCAGATTGTCGAAAGTTTCCCGCAAATCATCGATGAGCGTGGCTGCGTGCTTCGTTTTCACTACGATGTCGTCGATGTAAACTTCAATGTTTCTTCCAATCTGTTCCCCAAGGCAGGCTTGCATGCAGCGTTGGTAAGTTGCTCCTGCATTTTTCAACCCGAAGGTCATGACGTTGTAACAGAAAACGCCGTGTGGAGTGATGAACGCGGTTAGCTCCTGGTCTTCTTTCTTTAGTTTAATCGGATTGTACCCGGAGTGTGCATCGAGGAAAGAGAGACGGTCGCATCCGGCCGTGGAGTCGACTATTTGGTCTATTCGAGGCAGCGGGAAATGATCTTTCGGGCAGTGCTTGTTAAGGCTGGTGTAATCGATGCACATGCGGAGGGCGGTCGTGTCCTTCTTCGGCACCATGACGGGATTGGCCACCCACTCAGATTCCTTAAGCTCTCGAATAAATCCTGCCTTGCGGAGTCGATTAACTTCTTCTCCGATTGCTCTTCTCTTTGGTTCGGAAAATCGTCGCATTGATTGCTGTACTGGTTTGGCCGTCGGGTCAACATTTAGGGCGTGGTCACCGAGTTCCCTGGGGACACCTGGCATGTCGGATGGTTCCCATGCAAATATCTCCCAGCGCTCACGAAGGAACTCGATGAGCGCGCTTTCCTATGCATCAGTGAGGTCAGCCGAAGTATTGACCGTCTTCTTCGGGTCAGTAGGGTGCACCTGCAGCTTCTTAGCTTCCTTTGCAGTGTCGAACTCATCGGATCTTACGTTTCGATTGTCGGCTGGTGGTTGTGTGTGGTCTGTAACGGTATCGATCGCGTTGAGTTCTTCCTTGGCTCCAAACTTCGAGGCGATCTTCTGGAATTCCCTGTCGCAGTTGTCTGATCGAGCAAAGCTGCCATGAACGGTTATTGGGGTCCCGTTGTTGCCTGGCATCTTCAGTTTCAGGTATGCATAATGAGGCATGGCCATGAATTTAGCAAACGCAGGCCTGCCGAGGATGGCGTGGTACTGAGATTCCCAGTCGACTACTTCGAACTCGATCTTTTCTTTCCTGAAATTACTGGGCGTGCCGAAGACTACGTCCAATGATGTTTCCGAGTCGGTATAATGCCGTGGAACCCTGTGTCAGATTCTCTTAGCATGTCGACTGTTAAACCCATTGCTCTCATTGTGCTGGCGAATAGCAGGTTCAAGCCGCTTCCTCCATCCATGAATACTTTGCCCATATTGTACCCTCCAATCTGTGCTTCAAGGACAAGGGCCGCGTGGCCGGGCCTTGGGACAGCTTTCGGGTGATCCGCCCTGCTAAAGGAGATGCTTTGTTCTGACCAGTCGATGAAATCAGGCGTATCAACTATGGCGACTTCCGCATATTTTACTTCTCGGGAGAACTTCTTGATTTCTCTCTTTGAAAAGTTGGTTTTATGGATCATGTTGACTTGTCTGCGTAGCTCTGGGAATACTTCGGCTGGTACGTATTCGTCTTTTTTCCATTGGTTCGTATGGTTCTGGTACATACGGTTCTGGCGGATGGCCGTAGGTCCTTGCCCTCTTCTCCATCATGTGAACTCTTGATATAGCTTCGGCTCTAAGATCATCACAGAACTGCCAAATCTCTAGGAAGTATCGACAGTTCCTCAACAAATGACTGGACTTCTCCCGACCATCTTTTGGATCAATGTAGGAGTGGAGGTAACATGGCGCCTCGAGTTGCTCTGTAGCCGAAAGGTACGGAGAACGGGTGCGGCCCCTGATTGATGATGTGTCGTGGCACCCTTGCTCGAACTGTCGAGGGTGAACTGCTGTTCTGCCTTCCTCCTCACGGTGTGAGCCTCTTCGTCTCTTCCTTTGTCCAGCCGTGGTGTTGAGACCCCCTCGGTTGCTCTCTTGTATGCTCCTGGGCGGAATTTTTAGGGTTGTCGCTGAAGGGACACCCTCCGGAGGTACGGCCTTTGAGTCGGACGTGCCGGCCCTAGGGAGGCGAAGGAAACCTCCGGAGTCGATGACGAAGTGGACGCCACCGAAAACAGCCTACGTGTCGTGAGATGGTGCCATAGAGTTTGGGTGAAGTGCTTCGCGGCGCGGCACGAACTTGAAATACTCGCAGCGGATCGGATCTCTTGACTCTGCCGGCGTCGGTGATTCGAGTAAGAACGCCGCGGACGTGACTGGTACTGCCGATGACTTGCCTTGTGCCGACAGGGTTCCCACATACGGCGCCAATTGTCGAGGGTGCTCCTCGTCAATGCCCTCCGATTGGGGCTTAGGGTTGATGGAATCCTGCAAGCTGACACGAGACATCGGTTCACAGACAAGCGGGGAGAGAAATTTACCCAGGTCCGGGCCCCTCGATGAGGTAAAACCCTTACGTCCTGCCTGTCTAATCTTGATTATGATGATAATAGGTTACAATGGGGTGCCAAATAGTTCGGCTGAGATCTCGTCGAGATGGCTAATCGCTAAGGTGACCTAGCTCTAAGCTTTTGCTGGCTAAGATTGCTCAGATTGATCGTGTCCCTCGGCAGCCCCTCTCCTGGCCTTTATATAGGAGGCCAGGTCTCAAGAGGTCTAACCGAATACGACTAGGTTTACAGTAGTTTTAGATCCGATCTTTCCTTGTTCGACTGCTTCCTTGTCTTGCCCGTCAAGGAACCTTCTGGTGCACCGTCCTAGTGGCCCGCCTTGCTTCCGAGTGTCTTCATGGGCCTCCAACTAGATGGTACAGGATAGGGCAACATCGGTTACCCGAAGGGTAGTGCCCACGTCAGACGCGGTGTTGATGTAGGCGTGAAAGCGGTTCTCATGGACCAAAGGCACTCCAAAACGGAAACCGGGCAAATTAAGTAAATGCCCGAAAAGTTGGGTGGAAACGAGCGGTCAAAAGTTGGGCTCCAAAAATCGTCAAAAATTAGAGATGGGCTATGTGGAGTATTTGGGGGATGCTGTTAAAATTTGGAGTCAATCGGGATCTGGAAAGTTGTCAAAATTTGGGGCAAAAAGTGGAGTCAAAATTGCGAAATCCGGTCAGGGGCGGTTTGACCGGATCCTGGGCCGGACCATCCGGCGTGACGCCCGGTTTGGCTCCGGTCCGGTTGCCGTCCGGTTTGGCCCCGATCCGAGGATATTTCTGCGCGAAGTGGTGTGCAAGATGGAGCTGTGCTGAGGAAATCTAGCGCGGCCAGAGGAGAAATCGAGCACGGCCGGAGCTGGGGCTTGGACTTGGCGCGCGCGGGCGAACGAGTGCTGCAGGAGGTCAACTGGGCAAAGAGGCGGCGGCGGACTTCATGTTGGCCGGCAGGGGCGAGCGAAGCAAGGGCGTGCGGGAGCTGTGGTGGAGTGGGACCAGGGGCGGCTATCGCGCGCGGTGGTGGCCTGGCCTGGCGGCTGCAGCGCAAACGGCGGCGTGGGCGAGCAGCCTGGTGGTGATGGCGGCTTTGGCCGGCGGTGGTAGTAGCAACGCGAGCGCGAGCGCTGGTTCTGGCGGCGGCGTGGTGGGGCCCTACAGGGGATCAAGGTGAGGTGGGCGGGCGGCAAGCTGCAGGTCGCGTGGGCGAGCGAACGAGAAGGAGGTCGTGCAGCGTGGGCGTTGACCAAAAATCGGGAGCCTGTTCTTGCTGTTCTTGAGGAAAAACGGACCAAAACTCCTCAGATCCGAACAGAAATCGATGAGATTGGTAAAGAAAAGATGGGGAAAACATAGATCAACACCAAACACATCAATCTAGTGGATCAAAACCACAAATAACTCAACAAATCCAGAGATCAAATTTTGAGCTATTTTTTGGGGCAATTTTTTTTGGGAAATTTTTTTGGGCGAAATTGAAGAAATTGGGTGGTCAAATTCGTGGCAACCTTTGCTCTGATACCATATGATGCGGCATAAGGCCACGTGGGTTGCCCGATCTCACGAATTGACCGAGGGAAAGGCGGGGGAGAGGAAGAACACGAAGAATACGGCGAAGAACACGATGAACACACGCGAACGCACGCAACACAACCCGATACAATTCCGGTTTACTCCCGATAGCCCAAACCACTATCCCGGTAGAATCTCTCAAGGGAGAGACACGCGGTAGAATCCCCGAGAGGAAGATCGGTATACGATCGGTGGAATCACACGAGTGAGAGATCGGTGGTAGAATCACAAGTGTGAGAGACTAATTGATGCGGGGTGGCCTTCGGACACCTCCACACCAAGACCAACAAGTCCCCCAAGTGGACCGATGACGCGAGCTCGGGTTAAAGCGCTACACGATGAGGTGAACTCGCTCCACTATGGTCAAGGGAAGGAGAGGAGCAGCGGGACATGGAGATGATCACGAAGCTGGACCCGACGTCGCTCGAAGCACTCAAAGGAAGAGAAGAATGCTGGCCGGCCCAGGACCCGGTCGGACCGGCCCCACAACCGGACCATCCGGTCCCAGGCCCGGTCAACCGGGCGCCCAACCGGATTTCCCTGCATCGTACCGGGAAGCAACCGGACGGAAACTTGCGAGGTTTCCGGTAGGCGCCCGGTCGACCGGACCCAGGACCGGACCACCCGGCCACAGGCCCGGTCTGACCGGCCCCAAACCGGATTTGACGGGAATGACTCACTAAGCTGCCTAAGTTATCCACTTGCGTACCTTTTCGCCTTGCTGGCCATGTATGCCTATATAAGTAGCCTGGACCCCTCCTTTACCCCTTAGACTTAAATTGAGCTTAAACACTACTTTGAGCTTTGTCTCCCTAGGGTTAGCATCCCTTTGTAATCAAGGCACTCTTGTTGTTGATCTTGACACTGTTGAGTGAGATTCTAGTGCAAGTCACTCTCTCTCCCTCACCAATCTCGTTTTCTCCAACACCAATCTCTCACCGGGAATTCTACCGCGTGCCTCTTCCGGGTGATTCTATTGGCGTGGTCCATCGAGCCACGGGGGTAAGTATCGGGTGTATCGGGTTGGTGTGCGTGCGTGAGTACCGGCGTTCTTCGTGTTCTTCGTGTTCCTCGCGTTCTCCCACCTCTTCCCTTGGTTTTCGGGGTCAAATCGCGAGATCGGGCCAATCCCTAGATCTCAGATCACATCATATGGTATCAGCAGCTCTTGGTTACCGCGATTTTGACCCTCCACCCACCCGATTTCGTTTCTAGAAATTTTTCCACAAAATCCCCAAAAATAGCCCTAAATTGCCTCTTGACCGATCTGTGATTTGGTTGCGTTTTAAGTGGTTTTGGTCCGTGGATTCGGTGTTGTTGTGTTTGATCTACAATTTCCCCAACTTGTAGACTCCAATTCCATCGTTTCCCGTCGATTTTCTCTTTTGGTTTTGGTTTGGGGAAGAACAGGAGAGAGATACCGCGAAACCCGGTTGAGAAATCCGGTCAACCGGCCCCCAGACCGGACCAGCCGGCCCAGCACCCGGCCGACCGGGCGCCAACCGGACCAGCCGGTCCACATTCCGGTCCAACCGGCCCCAGACCGGGCGCAGCTCCGCGCCCTCCTCCGAGCTCGTTTTCGGCTACCACCACCACCACCACCACCATCATCGCAGGTATAACTTGCAGTTTTCCCTTGTAACCCTCTTCCTTTTGCGATCTATCCTATCGAGCATTGCTTGTTTAGTGTTGCGAGACATTGCACGTGGCCCCGATTGTGAGGTGTGTGTCGTGTGGAGTAAAGCATACAAGCAAACACTCGTGTGGCAAGATAGCAAAAGCGAGGCTAACGCTAACATAGTGCGTGAAAAAGCCCCAAAAACACAAAAAGAGTGCAAGTCGCACCATACATCCATACATACAAAAGTGTGCAAGTGCCACCATAGATACAAAAGAGTGCAAGTGCCACCGTGTACAAAAGAGTCATAAGCTTTTAAGCAAACGAGAGAAGAGAAGAGA
This sequence comes from Lolium perenne, assembly GCF_019359855.2. Taxonomy (NCBI): domain Eukaryota; kingdom Viridiplantae; phylum Streptophyta; class Magnoliopsida; order Poales; family Poaceae; genus Lolium; species Lolium perenne. The sequence continues at coordinate 136,072,973 of NC_067245.2, forward strand.
GGCCGCGTGTGAATCTTGTTGTCTCTTCATTTGCAACCAAAGCTTTGGCTCTCCTTGTGTTAGTGTGACACCGAGCACCGTTACATACACTTTTCCGCTCACTTTTGGTTGCACTAACCCCGTTTATCCCGTGTGTGTGTTCCACAACTTTTCCGTGTTTATAGTGATCTTCACATTGACATTTAGATTTTTGGACCTCACCCACTTTTAACAACATACTCGATCTTGGATTTCGTCTTTTGGCTTTCCACAATACTCACCTAACACCATATTTGCTAGCTTTTGCGTGTGGTTTTGCGTGTGTCCCTGATACACTTGATCTTGCTTTTGGCTTGGTTGATTGCCTCAATACTATCTTACCTTGGTAAGAGTGCGAGGTAGTCTCCTTCCACTAACATACACAACATAGTTCTTGTCTTTCCATCATGGATAGGAACGGAGATGACCCAAGGGAGGGAGAAGTCCTCCGCAACACCGAGAGGTTGGCTACTCAACACAACCTATGGACACAACGCCAAGAGTTCAAGGAGCAACTCACCCTCTTCGAGACGCGCATCGATGAGCAATACGATGAAGTGGCACACAACTTCTCCGCCGTGAACCAAGACTTGGCTCTTCTTCGTGAAGCTACGGACAACTTGAATGGCCAAATGGCGGCCAATGATGCGAACATGGAACGGCGCATGGATAGCCTCGAGCGTGCCATCACCAACTTGGGTCGCCATCGCCGACACCGCTCTACTTCCTCATCATCAAGCTCGCCACAAGATTACTACTCTCATGGTGGCCTTTCGTCCTCAAGCTCTTCCTCAGGGCATGAAGACCATCATCGACCTCATCGCCCACATGTTCGTCATGAAGACTCTCACTCCAACTCTAGGCGAGGAGAAATCCATCGCCATGCTCGTCCACATGAACGTCCTCCACAAGATCAAGTCCTCCAACAAGATCGTCACCAAGCGGATCGCCATGCCCACCATGGGCGTGACGACCAACCCCAAGACCAAGGTCCTCATGATCAACCTCGGCGAGATCTCCGACGTCATCCTCGCCATGACCAACGTGGAAGAGGAGACCCACAACATGATCAAGATGAAAGGGCCAACAATGAGCATCGTCAACAACCTCGACAAGATCTTCAACAACATCATCACCGTGAACCAAGTGAAGCTAGTGTCCACCTTCAACGCCAACCCAATGCTATGGTTGGCCGTGGAAGATCTCCTATACCACCTCAAGCCGCAAGAGATGAAGGCATCCGTCCTCGCCGAAGAAACTTGGAGGATGAAGAGAACATGTTTGGAAGGCTCAAGTTCACCATGCCGAAGTTCAAGGGTGAAGAAGATGCCGATGCCTACCTATAATGGGCACTCAAGGTTGACAAGATATTCCGCATCTACAACTACTCCGGTGCCAAGAAATTGGCTATGGCGTCTCTTGAGTTTGAGGACTATACCAACACTTGGTGGGAGCAAGTTCTCACTCTAAGGGAAGAAAAGGGTGAACCTCCAATTGACACTTGGGAAGAGATGCACGCTCGCTTTGTCCCAACACACTACATGACCGACCTCTTCAACAAGCTCCAAAAGTTGAAGCAAGGCACAAAGACCGTTGAGGAGTTCTTCAAGGAGATGGAGCTAACTATGATGCGAGCCAACATCCAAGAATCCGAGAGCCAAACCATTGCTCGTTTCTTCAATGGCCTCAACTACCCCATCAAGAGGATTGTGGAGTTCCAAACATACTCCAACATGGTTGAGTTGGTCCACCAAGCATCGAAGGCCGAGCGCCAAGTGATTGAGGACATCAAGTACTCCAAGTCCAAGTCATACTTCGCCTCCAAGCTCGCTACATCAACTCCTCCACCAATTGTCAAGCCCGCCGTGTCCTCTACACCATCCAAGCAAACGACTACCCAAAGTCGCATGAAGCAAACGGTGTCCTCCACCGCCTCCTCTAAGGCATCTACGGGACCCTCTAATGTCACTTGTTTTAAGTGTGGCACCCAAGGCCACAAATCGTTTGAGTGCAAGAATACCAAGGTCATGATCACTGTGGAGAACGGTGATATAGAGACGCTAAGTGAAGATGAATACGAAGCCCTTGTGCAAGCCGCCGCGGCCAATGAAGAAGCTTACGAGGAAGGAAGTGGAGAAGACCCTCTCTTATGCGAGCATGACCCAAGTCCCTCACTTGTGGTCACAAGGGTGCTAACAACTCAACCTCAAGCTATGGAAGACCAACGGTGCAACATCTTCCAAACCCGTGCCGGTATTGGTGGCAAGTCGATCAAGGTCATCATCGATGGTGGAAGTTGCCATAACCTTGCAAGCACCGAATTGTGTGAGAAGCTCAACCTCACCCTCCGCAAGCATCCTCACCCTTACCATATCCAATGGTTGAGTGACAAGGGCAACGTCAAGATACAACATACCGTCACCGTCACCTTCAAGATTGGACCTTATGAGGACACTATTGAGTGTGACGTGGTGCCCATGACGGTGTGCCACATGTTGCTTGGCCGCCATTGGCAATTTGACAAGAAGGCTATACATGATGGACTCTCCAATGCATACACCTTCAAGGTCAAGGACAAGAAGTTCGAGTTACGCCCGATGACTCCTAGCCAAATCATCGCGGATAATGTGAAGGCTTTAGCGAGGGCACAACTCTGCACCCACCATAGTGAGATGAGAGGAGAGGGAGCGACCCACCACAAAGATAATGAGCGCCACAAGCCATATATGAGTGAGACAAAGAGTGTCCTCCTAGCCACCAAGAGTGAGTGGAGAGAGGTCCAAGAGAACCCATCCACCATATTGCACTATGTGCTCATTTGCAAGGGACCATCGTCGGCAACTAACGACTTAACCAACATTCCTTCGTCTTTGTTGTCTCTTTTGAAGGAGTTTCAAGACGTCTTCCCCGATGAGCTCCCTCATGGACTTCCACCACTTCGAGGCATAGAACACCGCATCGACCTCATACCCGGCGCTCCGCTTCCAAACCGTGCCGCCTACCGCAACAACCCCGAAGACACAAAGGAGATACAACGCCAAATACAAGATCTCCTCGCCAAAGGGTACGTTCGCGAAAGCCTTAGTCCTTGTGCGGTTCCCGTGATTCTTGTGCCTAAACCGGATGAGACGGAACGGATGTGTATGGATTGTCGCCCCATCAATGCCATTACCGTCCGATACCGCCATCCCATTCCGCGTTTAGATGACATGCTTGATGAGTTAAGTGGTGCCACGATTTTCTCTAAAGTCGATTTGCATAGTGGCTACCACCAAATCCGCATGGCCATTGGTGATGAATGGAAAACGGCATTCAAGACCAAGCTTGGTCTCTATGAATGGCTCGTTATGCCTTTTGGTCTCTCCAATGCTCCATCCACTTTTATGCGTCTTATGAATCACATCTTGCGTCCTCTCATTGGCAAGAGTGTGGTTGTCTATTTTGATGATATTCTTATTTATAGCAAAAATCTCGAGGACCATGTGCAACATGTGAGAGAGGTCTTATGCATCTTTCGTCTTGAGAAGCTTTATGCCAACCTCCCCAAATGCACCTTTGCTCAAAACAAATTGGTTTTCCTTGGCTTTGTGGTTTCCGCTAAAGGGATTGAAGTTGATTCTTCCAAGGTGGAGGCCATCCACAATTGGCCTACTCCTACAAATGTTGGTCAAGTCCGAAGTTTTCATGGACTTGCCGGTTTCTACCGTCGCTTTGTGAAAGATTTTAGCACCATTGCTTGCCCTTTGAATGAACTTACCAAGAAGAATGTTCCGTTTGTTTGGGGCAAGGCCCAACAAAATGCTTTTGATGAGTTGAAGAAACGTCTTACCGAAGCTCCCCTTCTTGTCCTTCCAAATTTTGCAAAAACTTTTGAGATTGAGTGTGATGCAAGTGGACTTGGTATTGGTGGCGTTCTTATGCAAGAGGGCAAACCCGTGGCATATTATAGTGAGAAGTTGGATGGCGCACGCCTCAACTATCCTATTTATGACAAGGAGCTCTACGCTTTGGTTCGTGTTCTTGCATTTTGGCAACACTATCTTTGGACAAAAGAGTTTATCATTCATTCCGACCATGAGTCCTTGAAATATTTGAAAAGCCAACACAACTTGAACAAACGACATGCAAAATGGGTCGAGTTCATTGAGTCCTTCCCATATGTAATCAAATACAAGAAGGGCAAGGACAATGTAGTGGCGGATGCTCTGATGTAGCCCTACCCAAGGTTCATACTACATCAAGACCGACAAGCCCTCCTCGTGGTCCAATGACACGAGCTCGAGCCCAAGCCCTACACCAAGAGGTGAATTCGCTCCTCTCCACGTATGCTTTTGACACCCCTTTGGATGGCTTGCTACTTCATGCAAATACCCTATGTTCAATCAGGTACATCGACCAAGACGCGGGCCATGGAGACCAAGCCAACGGAGAGAGAGCTGGAAATGATGAAGATGGAGCTACAGCACCCAGGCCGGAACTTCCGCCCCCCAGGACCGGAACTTCCGGCCAGATGCCCTCAAGATGCCTTCCAGCGCCCAGGAAAAAGGATCCAGCCGGAACTTCCGCCCCAGAGGACCGGAACTTCCGCCCACCGGAACTTCCGCCCAAGTTCCGCCCAAGTTCCGAAAGTCCGCGAAAACCATACTGGATGCTACTGCGGGACAATGGCGGAATTCCGGAACAAGGCCGGAACTTGGCCGGAACTTCCGCCCCGACCGGAACTTCCGCCCCACAAGACCGGAACTTCCGCCACTGACCGGAACTTCCGCCCAAGATGACCGGAACTTCCGCCCCATCGAACTTCAGCACAACAGCACTTTTCAGCGTGTAACTTACCCCTTTGCCCCCACCTATAAATAGCCTTGTTGGCTCAGATCTGAGATTAGACTTGATGTAAGAGAAAACATGAGCTATGCTCCTTCCCGCGGGAAACCCTTCTAGATCTACGAACCTACGAAGTTATCTACTCTTCTAGGCGGTTGATCTCTTCCATTCTAGGAATTCTAGTGTTTTGGATCTTTTGCTTTTGCAATTCTATCTATTTGCACTCTTTTCCTCTTTGGAACTCTATCGATTGCTATTGCCAACCTTTTGTGAGGGATTCTACTCCTTGTGGGTCTTTTTCTTGCAATTCCGTTGGGTTGGTGTATCAGGCCAACGAAGAACAACCGGTTGTGTGTGTGTGTTGCGTTTGTATCTTCGATCCACCCCGCCATCCACCCACGTTCTTCGTGTTCATCCACCTCCCCCACGAATCCCATCCAAATCCGTGAAGATCGGGCACATCCTAGGACTTAGTCCGCATCATATGGTATCAGCAGCTCTTTGGTTGCCACGGATTTGACCCCCACATACCCCAATTCCACCAATTTCGGCCAAAAAAAATTTACAAAATTTTTTCCCAAAAAATAGCCCCAAATTGGCCTTGGATCGATCTCTCGATTTGTTGAGTTTTTGGTGGTTTTGCTCCAATAGAAACTTGTCTTTGGTGTTGATCTGCAATTCCCCCAACTTCCCACAGCTTCTAGTGCCAAATTTTCCTCGAATTCGAAGGATTTCAGCCCGGATTTCCGCCCAAATTGACGAACAGTCCGCAGATCTGATTGCGACCGGAAGTTCCGCCCGGAAGGACCGGAAGTTCCGCCCGGGGACCGGAAGTTCCGCCCCTCAGGACCGGAAGTTCCGCCTGGCCAAAATTTTGACAGCAACCTTCGTTTTTCGTTTTGGTACTAACCCCCTTGTGTTTGGACTTTGGTTTGTGTGCCCTTTCAGCTACCACAAAGCTTCCGCAACATCGACAACGACGACGGCACCCCGAGGATCCAATCGGTTCATTTGACACCTCCACCATAGCAAGTTCAAGATCGTCGGCCACCATCATCAAGTGGTATAACTTGCTCCTAACTTGTAACCCTAGCCTCTTTTGCGTACCTTTCCTATCGAGAGTGGCTTTCTAGTGTTGCGAAGCATTGCGCAAGCGTCCCGACCGTGAGGGTGTGTGTGTGTTGAGCAAAGCTACAAAGCAAGCTCGTGTGAAAAGATAAGCAAAATAAGTGTGACATACTTACATAGATAGTAGTATCCTTACATAGTGAGAAAAAGAAAGAAAAAAAATACAAAAAGAAAAAGTGTGTGAGTGACACCTATACACAAAAGAGTCCAAAGCTTTTAAGCAAAAGAGAGAAAAGAGAAGAGAGGCGTCTTGCGCAAATCTTGTTGCTTCTCAATTTTGCAACCAAGCCACGGTCTCTCTTGCGTTAGCGTGACACCGAGCTAGTAGTCTTCGTTAGGACCATTTTGTTCTTGCTCATTTTCCAAGTCGCGCTAACCCCATTTTGTCCCACGCGTGTGTTCCTCCTTGTGTATGCCTTTTGTGATCACCGCCTTTGACTTGTGACTTTTGGATCTTACCCACTTTTGACAATAGACTTTTCGTTTGGTTCTTCCATTTGGCTTTCCACATCCGTACCTAACACCATATAGAGTTTTGTTTTTGTGTGTGTAACCGGTTGTTCCTCACCTTGATACACCTTTCCAATTTTGTTGTGAGTCTTTGACTTACTTGTGAGCTTTCCTCTAACCCCCACAACATAGTTCTTGTTTTAGTTGTAACCATGTCTAGTGGAGAGGGGAACCAACTACCGATGACACGGCACCAACATTGGATAGCTACTCAAGCCGTCAACAAGAGTATCCATGACCTCACGGCAAGGATCGATGAGACCGTTGCACGCTATGAAGAACGAGCTCAAGTGCAAAGAAGGGATCTCAATGTCCAAGTGCAAGACATCCATGACAAGCTTGATGCTCAAGGCCATGATATGAGGGCCACACTTGCTACTCAAGGTCAACAAAACATGGCGAGCATGAGAAGGCAAGAAGAAAGGTTGGCACGCCTTGAACAAGCTATTGCCAACATCGCCAACAACCGAAGCCAAAACTCAAGGTCGTCGCGCTCTCATAGTTCAAGACACCGAGTGATGAGGTCTAAGACCCCGTGTGTGGCCCGATCTCGCGGATTGACTTCGAAACCAAGAGGGGAGATGGGAAAATGCGAGGAACACGAAGAACACGATGAACACGAGGAACTCCGAGACTCACGCACGCACACCAACCCGATACACCCGATACTTACCCCCGTGGCTCGATGGACCACGCCAATAGAATCACCCGGAAGAGGCACGCGGCAGAATTCCCGGTGAGAGATTGGTGTTGGAGAAAAGGGGATTGGTGAGGGAGAGAGAGTAGCTTGTACTAGAATCTCACTCAACAATTTCCAAATCAACAACAAGGATGGCCTTGATTACAGAGGGATGATACCCAAGGGAGACTAAGCTCAAAGTTAGGTTTGAGTTCAAAACAAGTCTAAAGAGGTCTAGGGGTGTCCTGGGGGTATATATAGTCTTACAAGGCGTCATGGGCCGAAAAGGTACAAGTGAAGCGGTTCGGGCCGAAATAAGTGACTTAAGTTGTGCAGGCCGGTCAGGGGGCCGGTCAGACCGGGCCTGTGACCGGGCAGGCCGGTTTCAGACCGGGCCTGTGACCGGGCGGCGACCGGACGAGGCTCCAAGTCCCCTGGATGGCGCCCGGATGTCACGAGCGCGAATCCCGGTTTCTGACCGGGCGGCCCGGTCAGGAGGCCGGTCAGACCGGGCTGTGGACCGGGTGATCCGGTCAGGAGGCCGGTCTGACCGGGTTCTGGACCGGCCGTCCCTCTTCTCTTCCTTGCGCTCTTCGGGCGACTTCCTGTCCAGCTCCATGTCCATCTTCGTGTCCATCTTCTTGTCCAGCTGCTCCTCTCCTCCCTTTGACCATGGCGTATCCTCCTCTTGGTGACCTTGATGCTCCTTGTACCTAATGACACATAACACGTCGGCATGAGGTAGCAATCCATCCAAAGGGGTACCAAGATAAAGGGTGGTGAGGAGCGAGTTCACCTCATCATGTAGCGCTTTGACTCGGGCTCGTGTCATCGGTCCACTTGGGGAACTTGTTGGTCTTGGTGTAGCGACGTCGGTGACCGGGGCTACATCATCTCCCCCCCCCCTTGGGAAAGAGTCGTCCTCGACTCTTGCACCTCCTCATCTTCATGATAGGGTGACAAGTCCGTGACGTTGAACGTGTTGCTCACCAAGTACTTGGATGTTGGTATGTCGATGACGTAAGCGTTGTCGTTGATGCGTTTGAGGACCTTGAAGGGGCCATCACCTCTTGGCTTGAGCTTGGAATTGCGCTCATGAGGGAACCGGTCCTTCCGGAGGTGGATCCAAACGAGGTCTCCTTCTTCGAATATCCTTGCCTTCTTCTTGGCGTTGATGCGGTTGGCTTGACGAAGAACATGTTCTTGTATGGTTGCCCTTGTCTCTTCATGTAGTTTCTTGACGGCGGTGGTGCGCTTGTCGAAGTCCATGTTGATGCGCTCGTGGAGGGGAAGCGGAAGTATGTCGAGTGCCGTGTAAGGTTCGAAGCCATAGACGACCATGAAGGGGCTCCTTGACGTAGTCTTGTGCTTGGCGCGGTTGTAGGCGAACTCCGCGTGGGGAAGGCACTCCTCCCATGACTTCAAGTTCATCTTCACGAGGACGCGTAGGAGGGTGGAGAGGCTTCGATTGACCACTTCCGTTTGGCCGTCCGTTTGCGGGTGCGATGATGATGAGAACAAGAGCTTGACTCCAAACTTCGCCATGAGTGACTTCCAAAGATAACTCATGAACTTGACGTCTCGATCCGACACAATGCTTTGCGGTACTCCATGTAGGCGGATGATTTCCCTGAAAAACAATGAAGCAATGTGTGAAGCATCGTCGCTCTTATGGCAAGGTATGAAATGAGCCATCTTAGAGAATCTATCCACTACAACAAATATGGAATCATGACCATGCTTAGTGCGAGGCAAGCCTAGAACGAAATCCATGCTAATATCGGTCCATGGTGCATAAGGAATAGGCAATGGCATGTAAAGACCATAAGGGTTGGAGGTAGACTTAGCTTGTAAGCATGTTGTGCACCGACGGCAAAGGCGCTCCACATCTCGCTTCATCTTTGGCCAATAGTAGTGGGTTGAGAGCATGGCATATGTCTTGTCACGGCCAAAGTGGCCCATAAGACCTCCTCCATGAGACTCTTGCAAAACCAATTTTCGAAGCGAAGACTCGGGAATGCAAATCTTGTTAGCTTTAAACAAATAGCCATCATGCAAATAGAAATCATCCACTCCTCGCTCAACGGAGCACTTCTCAAAAATTGGAGCAAAGAAAGAATCGGAAGGATAGAGTTCTTTGATCTCTTCAAGTCCCAAAACATGAAAATCCAAACGAGTTAGCAAAAGGGTGTTTTTGCGGGAAAGAGCATCCGCCACAACATTGTCCTTGCCCTTCTTGTATTTGATCACATATGGGAAGGACTCAATGAACTCGACCCATTTTGCATGTCGTTTGTTCAAGTTGTGTTGGCTTTTCAAATATTTCAAGGACTCATGGTCGGAATGAATGATAAACTCTTTTGGCCAAAGATAGTGTTGCCAAACTTCAAGAACACGAACCAAAGCGTAGAGCTCCTTGTCATATATAGGATAGTTGAGGCGTGCGCCATCTAACTTCTCACTATAGTATGCCACGGGTTTGCCCTCTTGCATAAGAACACCACCAATACCAAGCCCACTTGCATCACACTCAATCTCAAAAGTTTTTGCAAAATTTGGAAGAACAAGAAGTGGAGCTTCGGTAAGGCGTTTCTTCAACTCATCAAAAGCATTTTGTTGGGCCTTGCCCCAAACAAACGGAACATTCTTCTTGGTAAGCTCATTCAAAGGGCAAGCAATGGTGCTAAAGTCTTTCACAAAGCGGCGGTAAAACCCGGCAAATCCATGGAAGCTTCGGACTTGGCCAACATTTGTAGGGGTAGGCCAATTATGGATGGCCTCCACCTTGGAAGAATCAACTTCAATCCCATTTGCGGAAACCACGAAACCAAGAAAAACCAATTTGTTTTGAGCAAATGTGCACTTGGGGAGGTTAGCATAAAGCTTTTCATGGCGCAAGATGCACAAGACTTCTCTCACATGTTGCACATGGTCCTCGAGGTTTTTGCTATAAATAAGAATATCATCGAAGTAGACAATCACGCTCTTGCCAATGAGAGGACGCAAGATGTGATTCATGAGGCGCATGAAAGTTGATGGAGCATTGGAAAGACCGAAAGGCATAACGAGCCATTCATAGAGACCAAGTTTGGTCTTGAATGCCGTTTTCCATTCATCACCAATAGCCATGCGGATTTGATGGTAACCACTACGCAAATCGACTTTAGAGAAAAACGTGGCACCACTAAGTTCATCTAGCATGTCATCTAAACGCGGAATGGGATGGCGGTAACGGACGGTAATGGCATTGATGGGGCGACAATCCATACACATCCGTTGCGTCTCATCCGGTTTAGGCACAAGAATCACGGGAACCGCACAAGGGCTAAGGCTTTCTCGGACGTACCCTTTGGCGAGGAGATCTTGAATTTGGCGGTTGATCTCCTTGGTCTCTTCGGGGTTGGTGCGGTAGGCGGCACGGTTTGGGAGCGGAGCGCCGGGTATGAGGTCGATGCGGTGTTCTATTCCTCGGAGTGGTGGTAGTCCATGAGGGAGCTCGTCGGGGAAGACATCTTGGAATTCCTGCAAAAGAGACAACAAAGACGGAGGAATGTTGGTCAAGTCGTTAGTCGCCGACGAGGGTCCCTTGCATATGAGCACATAGTGCAATATGGTGGATGGGTTCTCTTGGAGCTCTCTCCACTCACTCTTGGTGGCTAGCAGGACACTCTTGGACTCACTCATGTATGGCTTGTGGCGCTCACTCTCTTTATGGTGGGTCGCTCCCTCTCCTCTCATCTCACTATGGTGGGTGCGGAGTTGTGCCCTCGCTAAAGCCTTCGCATTATCCGCGATGATTTGGCTAGGAGTCATCGGGCGCAACTCGAACTTCTTGTCGTTGACCTTGAAGGTGTATGTGTTGGAGAGTCCATCATGTATAGCCTTCTTGTCATATTGCCAAGGGCGGCCAAGCAACATGTGGCACACCGTCATGGGTACCACGTCACACTCGATGGTGTCCTCATAAGGGCCGATCTTGAAGTTGACGGTGACGGTATGTTGTATCTTGACGTTGCCCTTGTCACTCAACCATTGGATATGGTAAGGGTGAGGATGCTTGCGGAGAGTGAGGTGGAGCTTCTCACACAACTCGGTGCTCGCAAGGTTATGGCAACTTCCACCATCGATGATGACCTTGATCGATTTTCCACCAATTCCGGCACGGGTTTGGAAGATGTTGCACCGTTGTTCTTCCATATCATGAGGTTGTGTGGTTAGCACCCTTGTGACCACAAGTGAGGGACTTGGGTCATGTTCACATAAGAGAGGATCTTCTCCACTTTCTTGCTCATAAGCTTCTTCACTTTCCACGGCGGCTTGCACAAGGGCTTCATATTCATCTTCATCAAGAGTCTCGATGTCACCATTCTCCATAGTGATCATGACCTTGGTGTTCTTGCACTCAAACGATTTGTGACCTTGGGTGCCACACTTGAAGCAAGTGACACTAGAGGGTCCCGTGGATGCCTTAGAGGAGGCGGTGGAGGAGACCGTTTGCTTCATGCGACTTTGGATAGTCGGTTTCTTGGAAGGTGTAGAGGAGGCGTCGGCCTTGGCACTTGTAGCATAAGGAGTTGATGAAGTAGGAGGAGTCGATGTAGCGAGCTTGGAGGAGAAATAGGACTTGGCCTTGGAGTACTTGATGTCCTCAATTACTTGGCGCTCGGCCTTCGATGCTTGGTGGACTAACTCAACCATGTTGGAGTAGGGTTGGAACTCGACAATCCTCTTGATTGGATAAGTAAGGCCATTGAAGAAGCGGGCAATGGTTTGTTCCTCGGACTCTTGGATGTTGGCTCGCATCATAGTGAGCTCCATCTCCTTGTAGAACTCCTCAACGGTCTTGGTGCCTTGCTTCAACTTTTGGAGCTTGTTGAAGAGGTCGGTCATGTAGTGCATTGGGACAAAGCGAGCATGCATCTCCTTCTTCATATCTTCCCAAGTGTCAATGGGAGGTTCACCCTTCTCTTCTCTAAGACTGAGGACTTGCTCCCACCAAGTATTGGCGTAGTCTTCAAACTCGAGTGATGCCATGGCCACTTTCTTGGCACCGGAGTAGTTGTGGATGCGGAAGATCTTGTCCACCTTGAGTGCCCATGAGAGGTAAGCTTCGGCGTTGTCTTCACCTTTGAACTTGGGCATGTTGAACTTGAGCTTGCCATACATGTTCTCTTCATCCTCCAAGTTTCTTCTACGAGGAGGGGCGCCGTCATCTCTTGCGGCTAGAGGTGGAATAGGAGGTCTTCTACGGCCAACCATAGCATTGGGTTGGCGGTGGAGTTGAACACTTGCTTCACTTGGTTCACGGTGAGGATGTTGTTGAAGATCTTGCCGCGGTTGAGGACGATGCTCAATGTTGGGTCTCGCATCTTGATCATGGTGTAGTTCTCCTCGTCCACGTTGATCATGGCGAGGGTGGCGACGGAGGTCTCGCCGAGGTGGATCTTGAGGATCTTGGTCTTGGGGATGGCCATCACGCCCATGGTGGGCATGGCGATCCGCTTGGTGACGATCTTGTTGAAGGTCTTGAGCTTGTGGAGGACGCTCATGTGGACGAGCATGGCGATGTATTTCTCCACGCCTAGAGTTGGAGCGGGAGTCTTCATGACGAGCATGTGAGCGATGAGGTCGATGATGGTCTTCATGCCTTGAAGAGGAGCTAGAGGACGAAAGGCCACCATGAGAGTAATAGTCTTGTGGCGAGCTTGATGAAGAGGAAGTAGAGCGGTGTCGACGATGACGACCCAAGTTGGTGATGGCGCGCTCGAGGCTATCCATGCGCCGCTCCATGTTGGCATCATTAGCCGCCATTTGGCCATTCAAGTTGTCCGTAGCTTCACGAAGAAGAGCCAAGTCTTGGTTCACGGCGGAGAAGTTGTGAGCCACCTCATCGTATTGCTCATCGATGCGGGTCTCGAAGAGTGTGAGTTGCTCCTTGAACTCTTGTCGTTGCGTCCATAGGTTGTGTTGAGTTGCCAACCTCTCGGTGTTGCGGAGGATCTCTTCATCCCTATTGGTATCTCCGTTCCTATCCATGATGCAAAGACAAGAACTATGTTGTGTATGTTAGTGGAAGGAGACTACCTCGCACTCTTACCAAGGTAAGATAGTATTGAGGCAATCCACCAAACCGAAAGCAAGATCAAGTGTATCGGGAACACACGCAAAACCATACGCAAAAGCTAGCAAATATGGTGTTAGGCGAGTGTTGTGGAAAGCCAAAAGACAAATCCAAGATCGAGTATGTTGTTAAAAGTGGGTAAAGTCCAAAAATCCAAATGTCAATGTGAAGATCACTATAAACACGGAAAAAGTTGTGGAACACACACACGAGATAAGCGGGGTTAGTGCAACCACAAGTGAGCGGAAAAGTGTATGTATAAGTGCTCGGTGTCACACTAACACAAGGAGAGCCAAAGCTTTGGTTGCAAAGGAAGAGACAACAAGATTCACACGTGGCCTCTCTTCTCCTATCTCTCTTTGCTTACAAGCTTTTTCTCTTTTGTATATGGCGGCACTTGCACTCGTTTGTATCTTTGGTGGCACGTGGACACTTTGTATGTATGGGCGTATGGATGTATGGATGTATGGTGCTACTCGCACTCTTTTTGTGTTTTTGGGGCTTTTTGACGCACTATGTTAGCGTTAGCCTCGCTTTTGCTATCTTGCCACACGAGTGTTTGCTTGGGTGCCTTACTCAACGCGACACACACACCTCACAATGCGGGGCCACGTGCAATGTCTCACAACACTAGACAAGCAATGCTCGATGGGATAGATCGCAAAAGGAAGAGGGGTTACAAGGTGAAAGCTGCAAGTTATACCTGCGATGATGGTGGTGGTGGTGGTGGTGGTGGTGTAGATCGCCGGAAGACGAGGTCGAAGGAGGGGGCGTTGCGGCGCCCGGTCGGAGGCCCGGTTGGACCGGCTGCTGGACCGGACCGGCCGGTTGGATGGCCGGTCGACCGGATTCTGGACCGGACCGGCCGGTCTGTAGCCCGGTTGACCGGTGCTCAACCGGATCGCGCGATTTCTCTCTCTTGTTCTTCACGAAAACCAAGCCAAATCGACCAAATCGAAGGGAAACGATGGAATTGGAGGCTAAAAGTTGGGGAACTAGTAGATCAAGCACAACAACACCAGATCCACGGACCAAAACCACTCAAAACGCAACCAAATCACAGATCGGTCAAGAGGCACTTTGGGGCTATTTTTGGGGATTTTTTTGGAAAATTTTCTAGGGACGAAATCGAGTGGGTGGAAGGTCAAATCCGCGGTAACCAAGAGCTGCTGATACCATATGATGAGGTCTAAGACCCCGTGTGTGGCCCGATCTCGCGGATTGACTTCGAAACCAAGAGGGGAGATGGGAAAATGCGAGGAACACGAAGAACACGATGAACACGAGGAACTCCGAGACTCACGCACGCACACCAACCCGACACACCCGATACTTACCACCGTGGCTCGATGGACCACGCCAATAGAATCACCCGGAAGAGGCACGCGGCAGAATTCCCGGTGAGAGATTGGTGTTGGAGAAAAGGGGATTGGTGAGGGAGAGAGAGTAGCTTGTACTAGAATCTCACTCAACAATTTCCAAATCAACAACAAGGATGGCCTTGATTACAGAGGGATGATACCCAAGGGAGACTAAGCTCAAAGTTAGGTTTGAGTTCAAAACAAGTCTAAAGAGGTCTAGGGGTGTCCTGGGGGTATATATAGTCTTACAAGGCGTCATGGGCCGAAAAGGTACAAGTGAAGCGGTTCGGGCCGAAATAAGTGACTTAAGTTGTGCAGGCCGGTCAGGGGGCCGGTCAGACCGGGCCTGTGACCGGGCAGGCCGGTTTCAGACCGGGCCTGTGACCGGGCGGTGACCGGACGAGGCTCCAAGTCCCCTGGATGGCGCCCGGATGTCACGAGCGCGAATCCCGGTTTCTGACCGGGCGGCCCGGTCAGGAGGCCGGTCAGACCGGGCTGTGGACCGGGTGATCCGGTCAGGAGGCCGGTGTGACCGGGTTCTGAACCGGCCGTCCCTCTTCTCTTCCTTGCGCTCTTCGGGCGACTTCCTGTCCAGCTCCATGTCCATCTTCGTGTCCATCTTCTTGTCCAGCTGCTCCTCTCCTCCCTTTGACCATGGCGTATCCTCCTCTTGGTGACCTTGATGCTCCTTGTACCTAATGACACATAACACGTCGGCATGAGGTAGCAATCCATCCAAAGGGGTACCAAGATCAAGGGTGGTGAGGAGCGAGTTCACCTCATCATGTAGCGCTTTGACTCGGGCTCGTGTCATCGGTCCACTTGGGGAACTTGTTGGTCTTGGTGTAGCGACGTCGGTGACCGGGGCTACATCACCGAGCTTCGTCCCCGTCTTACCATGCTTCTAATGAAGACCCACACCACCATAATGTGGATGCTCAAGTACTTCAACAACAAGCTCGAGATGTGGAGCAATCACGTGCTCAACTTGAACAAGAGAGACTACACCAAGCACATCGCCAAGCTCAATTCGAAGAGGAACAACAACGTTTTCGTCATGATCAAGCTCTCCTTCATGCACGTGAGCAAGAACGTCTTCGCCATGAGCAAGAGGCACGTCAACAACAAGGGCAACCGCGCCCATCTCAAGTGGCCAATGCTCAAAGGAACCCACCTCATGACGGCGACCAAGAAGTGAACCAACAACGCCAAATCATCAATGTTGATGCTCCGCAAGATGATGGCGCAAGAAGAAACAATAGGGACAATAGAAGACACAACCCTCTCAATTATCGAGCTCGTCAAGCACCTCATGCTCATCAAGGTGAAGCAAGGCACCAAAATGAAGAAGACGCCTCAAGTGAATCTAGTGTCATACCACACCCCCGACAACCTCATGGAAGGCGTCCTCCTCTTCCAAACCGCCGCAATGAAAATGAGGATCAACCTCCACAACCTCGCAACCATAACGAGGATGAAGATGATGCAAGACCACCTCCTAGACGCAATGACCGCAATGAAGAGGAAATCTTTGGGAAGCTCAAATTCACCATGCCCAAATTCCACGGAGAAGAAAACCCCGATGCATACCTCTCTTGGGTTCTCAAGGTTGACAAGATTTTCCGCATCCATAACTTCTCCGAAGCAAAGAAAGTGGCCATGGCATCACTTGAGTTTGAAGGATATGCAAATGTTTAGTGGGAAGAAGTGAACAAGAAGCGTGACAAGGAAGATCTAGAGCCCATTGACACATGGGAAGAGATGCAAGAAGTCATGCACAAGCGCTTTGTGCCCAACCACCATAAACGTGACCTCTTCAACAAGCTTACTCAACTCAAGCAAAGCTTCAAGTCCGTTGAGGAATACTACAAGGAGATGCACATGACCATGATGAGTGCCAATGTGGATGAGCGAGAAGAGCAAACAATGGCAAGATTCTTGAATGGATTGAACATTCCCGTAAAGAGGATAGTGGAGTTCTTGCCTTACACCAACATGGTTGAATTGCTTCATCAAGCTACAAGAGCCGAGCGCCAAGTGCGAGAAGACTTAGCAAGTGCAAAAACAAAGTCATTCTTCGCCGCAAGAAATGCAACAAACACATCCTCAAGCATCAAGAACACAAGTGCTATTGCTCCCAAGGATCCTCCTAATCAAACGAAGAGTGCCTTCAAGACAACAAGCTTCAAGCCGGATCAATCAACTATGTCCTCCAAAGCTTCCACGGGATCTAGTAACATCACTTGCTTCAAGTGTGGGGCTCAAGGACATAAATCCTTTGAATGCAAGAACACAAGAGTTATGATAACTCGAGATGATGGAGATGTGGAGTACTTGAGTGAAGGTGAATATGAAGCCTTGGTGATGTGGACTAAGTCCAAGGATGTGCCCGATCTTCACGGATTTGGGTGGAATTCGTGGGGGTAGGTGGATGAACGCGATGAACACGAAGAACGCGAAGGGGGAATCGTGGGGATACAACACACACACGCACACAAACCGGTTTTCCCTCGTAGGCCTGATACACCTACTCGATAGAGGTTGCGAGAAAAGACCTTCCGGTAGAAGTCCCTCAAAGAGATCGACAAATCGAAGCTCGCAAGATCTAGAAGGGTGAAAAGACCGGAAGGTTGATAGAAGTGCAAGCAAAAGACCAAATAGGTAGAAGGGCAAGCAAAAGATCAAACAAACGGTAGAAGTCACCAAAGAGATCTTGACAAGTCGATAAGGAGCCCGGGTGGGTACAAGATCAAAGATCTAGGTAGGTTCCCCACAAGGGTGAGCTAAGCTCAGGTTTAATTTCACATCAAGTCTAATCTCAGATCTGAGCCAACAAGGCTATTTATAGTAGGTGGGGCGGAGGGATAAGTTACAACTAAAAGTGTCTTTGTTGTCTTTGAAGTTCGATGGGGCGGAAGTTCCGGTCAACTTGGGCGGAAGTTCCGGTCAGGGGCGGAAGTTCCGGTCTGGAGGGGCGGAAGTTCCGGTCGGGGCGGAAGTTCCGGCCTTGTTCCGGAATTGCGCCATTGTCCCGCAGTAACATCCAGTAAGGTTTTCGCCGACTTTCGGAACTTGGGCGGAAGTTCCGGTGGGCGGAAGTTCCGGTCCCTCGGGGCGGAAGTTCCGGCCTCTTCCATTTTGCTGGGCGCTGGAAGGCATCTGGAGAGCATCTGGAGGGCATCTGGGCGGAAGTTCCGGTCCTGGAGGGCGGAAGTTCCGGCCTGGCAGCTGTAGCTCCATCTTCGTCATTTCCATCTCTCTCTCTCCATTGGCTTGGTCTTCATGGCTCGCTTCTTGGTCGATGTACCTGATTGAACATAGGGTATTGGCATGAAGTAGCAAGCCATCCAAAGGGGTGTCAAAAGCATACATGGAGAGGAGCGAATTCACCTCTTGGTGTAGGGCTTGGGCTCTAGCTCGTGTCATTGGACCACGAGGAGGGCTTGTCGGTCTTGATGTAGTATCGACCTTGGGTAGGGCTACATCATCTCCCCCCCCTTGGGAAAGAGTCGTCCTCGACTCTAACGTCTCTTCATCTTCATGGTATGGCGAGAGGTCGGACACATTGAATGTGTTGCTCACCAAGTACTTGGATGTTGGTATGTCGATGACGTAGGCGTTGTCGTTGATTCTCTTGAGGACCTTGAAGGGACCATCGCCTCGGGGCTTGAGCTTGGAGTTTCTTTCTTGAGGGAAACGGTCCTTGCGAAGATGTAACCACACTAGGTCCACTTCATTGAAGATCTGTGCCTTTTTCTTCATGTTGAGGCGTGTTGCTTGACGAAGAACTTGTTGCTCGATTGTTGCCCTTGTATCTTCATGTAGCTTCTTCATGTATTGTGCTCTCTTGTCGATGTCCATGTTTACTTGCTCATGTAGCGGTAGAGGAAGAAGGTCAATCGCCGTCGGAGGCTCAAAGCCATAGACAACCATGAACGGGCTTCTCCTTGTCGTAGTGTGCTTGGCGCGGTTGTAGGCAAACTCCGCATGCGGGATGAAATCCTCCCATGACTTCAAATTCTTCTTCACGAGGATGCGTAGGAGAGAGGAGAGGCTTCGATTGACCACTTCCGTTTGGCCGTCCGTTTGCGGATGCGAGGATGATGAGAATAAGAGCTTCACTCCAAACTTTGCCATGAGCGACTTCCAAAGATAACTCATGAACTTGACATCTTGATCCGATACAATGCTTCTTGGTACACCGTGGAGTCTCACAATTTCCCTAAAAAACAAGGAAGCAATGTGTGAAGCATCATCCGTTCGGGAGCATGGTATGAAATGTGCCATTTTAGAGAATCGATCAACCACTACGAAAATGGAATCATGACCATATTTGGTTCTAGGCAATCCTAACACAAAATCCATACTAATGTCGGACCAAGGAGCATGAGGAATAGGCAATGGTGTATAAAGACCATAGGGGTTGGAAGTTGACTTAGCTTGTAAGCATGTTGTACACCGTCGGCAAAGGCGCCGCGGTCAATAATAGTGAGTGGAGAGCATGGCATATGTCTTGTCTCTTCCAAAGTGTACCATAAGAGCACCACCATGCGATTCTTGTAAGAGCAAAAGGCGAAGCGAAGACATAGGAATACAAAGTTTGTTGCCCTTGAACAAGAATCCTTGATGCAAATAGAAATCATCGATGCCCTTATCACTAGAACACTTTGTAAAGATTGGGCCAAAGAAAGTATCGGAAGCATATAAATCTTTGATTTCATCAAGACCCAAAACACTAATATCCAAGCGAGTGAGTAAGAGGGTGAGTTTGCGGGAAAGAGCATCCGCCACAACATTGTCCTTGCCCTTCTTGTATTTGATCACATATGGAAAGGACTCAATGAACTCAACCCACTTTGCATGTCTTTTGTTCAAATTGTGTTGACTTTTCAAATATTTCAAAGACTCATGGTCGGAGTGGATAATAAACTCTTTTGGCCAAAGATAGTGTTGCCAAACTTCAAGAACACGAACCAAAGCGTAAAGTTCCTTGTCATATATAGGATAGTTGAGGCGTGCGCCATCCAACTTCTCGCTATAGTATGCCACGGGTTTTCCATCTTGCATAAGCACTCCACCAATACCGAGTCCACTTGCATCGCACTCAATCTCAAAAGTTTTGGAAAAGTTTGGAAGAACAAGGAGTGGTGCCTCGGTAAGGCGTTTCTTCAACTCATCAAAAGCATTTTGTTGGGCCTTGCCCCAAACAAACGGAACATTCTTCTTGGTAAGCTCATTCAAAGGGCAAGCAATGGTGCTAAAATCTTTCACAAAGCGGCGGTAAAAACCGGCAAGTCCATGGAAACTTCGGACTTGAGCAACATTGGTAGGAGTGGGCCAATTGTGGATGGCCTCAACCTTAGAAGAATCAACTTCAATACCATTAGCGGAAACCACAAAGCCAAGGAAAACCAATTTGTTTTGAGCAAATGTGCATTTAGGGAGGTTAGCATAAAGCTTTTCATGTCGCAAGATGCACAAGACTTCTCTCACATGTTGCACATGGTCCTCGAGGTTTTTGCTATAAATAAGAATATCATCGAAGTAGACAACCACGCTCTTGCCAATGAGAGGACGCAAGATGTGATTCATGAGGCGCATGAAAGTAGATGGAGCATTGGAAAGACCGAAAGGCATAACGAGCCATTCATAGAGACCGAGTTTGGTCTTGAATGCCGTTTTCCATTCATCACCAATAGCCATGCGGATTTGATGGTAACCACTACGCAAATCAATCTTAGAGAAAATCGTGGCACCGCTCAATTCATCAAGCATGTCGTCTAAACGCGGAATGGGATGGCGGTATCGAACGGTAATGGCATTGATGGGGCGACAATCCATACACATTCGTTGCGTCTCATCCGGTTTAGGAACAAGAATCACGGGAACCGCACAAGGGCTTAAGCTTTCGCGAACATACCCTTTTTCGAGGAGGTCTTGTATTTGTCTTTGGATCTCCTTTGTGTCTTCGGGGTTGGTGCGGTAGGCGGCGCGGTTTGGTAGAGGAGCGCCGGGTATGAGGTCGATGCGGTGCTCAATCCCTCGAAGTGGTGGTAGTCCATGAGGAAGCTCGTCGGGGAAGACATCTTGGAACTCCTTCAAAAGAGACAACAAAGACGAAGGAAGTGTTGTTAAGTTGTTAGTCTCCAAAGATGGCCCCTTGCAAATAAGCACGTAGTGCAATATGGTGGATGGGTTGTGGTGCAATTCTCTCATCTCACTCTTGGTAGCTATGAGGACACTCTTCATCTCACTCATATATGGCTTGTGGCGCTCACTTTCCTTTTGTTGGGTCACTCTCTCACCCCTCATCTCACTAGTGATGGTAGCTTCCTTAGCTCTCGCTAAAGCCTTTGCATTGTCCGCAATCACTTGGCTAGGAGTCATTGGGCGTAGGATGTATGTCTTGTCGCCGACCTTGAAGCTATAGGCATTTGTGTAGCCATCATGGCTTGCTCTTTTGTCATATTGCCAAGGGCGACCAAGTAGCATGTGGCACACCGTCATGGGCACTATATCACAATCAATGGTGTCTTCATAGGCGCCAATCTTGAAGGATACGGAGACGGTGTGTTGTATCTTGACATTTCCATTGTCACTTAGCCATTGCACATGGTAAGGATGGGGGTGTTTCCGGAGTGTGAGGTTGAGCTTGGAGCATAGTTCGGTGCTTGCAAGATTGTGGCAACTCCCTCCATCGATTATAACCTTTATTGACTTGCCATTGATTCCGGCTCTTGTTTGGAAGATGTTGCACCTTTGATCTTCATTGGGAAGTGCATGGGTTGTCAACACTTTGGTCACCACAAGGGACGGGCTTGCATCATGCACACATAGGACTTGCTCTTGGTCTTCCAAGTCATCATCTTCATGATTGGTTGCGGCTTGTACCAAGGCTTCATATTCGCCTTGACTCAAGTACTCCACATCTCCATCATCTCGAGTTATCATAACTCTTGTGTTCTTGCATTCAAAGGATTTATGTCCTTGAGCTCCACACTTGAAGCATGTGATGTTACTAGATCCCGTGGAAGCTTTGGAGGACATAGTTGATTGATCCGGCTTGAAGCTTGTTGTCTTGAAGGCACTCTTTATTTGCTTAGGAGGATCCTTGGGAGCAATAGCACTTGTGTTCTTGATGCTTGAGGAGGTATTTGTTGCATTGCGCGCGGTGAAGAAGGACTTTGTTTTTGCACTTGCTATGTCTTCTCGCACTTGGCGCTCGGCTCTTGTAGCTTGATGATGCAATTCAACCATGTTGGTGTAAGGCAAGAATTCCACTATCCGCTTGACGGGAATGTTCAATCCATTCAAGAATCTTGCCATTGTTTGCTCTTCTCGCTCGTCCACATTTGCACTCATCATTGTCATGTGCATCTCCTTGTAGTATTCCTCAACGGACTTGTAGCTTTGCTTGAGTTGGGTAAGCTTGTTGAAGAGGTCGCGTTTGTGATGGTTGGGCACAAAGCGTTTGTGCATGACTTCTTGCATCTCTTCCCATGTAGCAATGGGGTCTAGATCTTCCTTGTCACGCTTATTGTTCACTTCTTCCCACCAAATATTTGCATACCCTTCAAACTCTAGTGATGCCATGGCCACTTTCTTTGCTTCGGAGAAGTTGTGTATGCGGAATATCTTGTCAACCTTGAGAACCTAAGAGAGGTATGCATCGGGGTCTTCTTCTCCATGGAACTTAGGCATGGTGAACTTGAGTTTCCCAAAGATTTCCTCTTCATTGCGGTCATTGCGCCTAGGAGGTGGTCTTTCTTCACCAAGGTCTTGACGTTGTTGAGGTGTATGTTGTGGACCTTGAGCATCTCTATTGTTGTTGCTATGTTGTTGACGAGGAGGTGGTCTTCCATGACCTTCATCTTGATCATCATTGTTGTGGCGTCGTTGAGGCATCACAATTTCTTCACTTGATGCTTGGTGATGGCTTGATTCTTCATTTCTTGCCCTTGGAGGAGGTCTTCTAACATGAGGGCGATCATCATGATGGCGGCGATTATCTTGACCTTGAGGGCGATGAGGATGAACAACATTGATGATTTGGCGCTCTTGGCACGCTTGCCTAGCTTCTTCATCATGAAGGCGTTGTCTTCTAGCTTGAGCTTCTTGTGCTTGTTGTTGCCGCTCTTGTTCTTCAAGTGCTTGTTGTTCATTGCGGAGGCGCTCTTGTTCCCTTGCTCGAACTAGCTCTTGATCATGGCGAAGGCGTTCTTGCTCTTGTTGGAATTGAGCATTGAGATTCTCTTGGTGAAGGCGCTCTTCTTCAAGGCGTTGATGCTCTTGGACAAGTCGAAGTCGAGCTTGCTCCGCTTCTTGAGCTTGTTGGTGAAGCACTTGGACATCCACATTATGGTGGCGTGGGTCTTCATTAGAATCATGGCGAGATGGTGTAGGAGCTCTTGACCTTGAGCTATGAGAGCGCGAAGACCTTGAGTGGTGTCTTCTTTCCTCTTGACGATTGAGTGTGTGGAGGATATTGTCCAACGCCGTCTTCATTTCCCTTGTCTCTTGACCTTGTATGGCAAGGGTTGCCTTCAACTCATTGCCTTGAGTTTCAATCTTCTCATTGAGGTCTTGCACTTGATTGTTGAGGTCATTCCTTTGCACTTGAGCTCTTTCTTCATAGCGGACATTGGTATCCTTGAGCATGGCTTCAAATTGATTTAGCTTGGCGTGGACGGCTTGAGTAGCTATCCAATGTTGGTGTCGCGTCATCGGTAGTTGGTTCCCTTCTCCACTAGACATGGTTACAACTAAAACAAGAACTATGTGGTGGGTGGTTAGGAAAGACTACCAAGAATGTCAAAACTTGCAAACCAAAATCGAAAAGGTGTTTCAAGACGGAGGGAAACCGATATGTATGCACACACACAAAACAAAAACTCTATATGGTGTTAGGTATGGATGTGGAAAGCCAAATGGAAGAACCAAACGAAAAGTCTATTGTCAAAAGTGGGTAAGATCCAAAAGTCACAAGTCAAAGGCGGTGATCACAAAAGGCATACACAATGAGGAACACACGCGTGGGACAAAATGGGGTTAGCACGACTTGGAAAATGAGCAAGAACAAAATGGTCCTAACGAAGACTACTAGCTCGGTGTCACGCCAACACAAGAGAGACCGTGGCTTGGTTGCAAAATTGAGAAGCAACAAGATTTGCGCAAGACGCCTCTCTTCTCTTTTCTCTCTTTTGCTTAAAAGCTTTGGACTCTTTTGTGTATAGGTGTCACTCACACACTTTTTCTTTTTCTCTTTTTGTATTTTTCTTTTTCTTTTTCTCACTATGTAAGGATACTACTATCTATGTAAGTATGTCACACTTCTTTTGCTTATCTTTTCACACGAGCTTGCTTCGAAGCTTTGCTCAACACACGCACACCCTCACGGTCGGGACGCTTGCGCAATGCTTCGCAACACTAGAAAGCCACTCTCGATAGGAAAGATACGCAAAAGAGGCTAGGGCTACAAGTTAGGTGCAAGTTATACCACTTGATGATGGTGGCCGACGATCTTGAACTTGCTATGGTGGAGGTGTCAAATGAACCGCTTGAATCCTCGGGGTGCCGTCGTCGTTGTCGATGTTGCGGAAGCTTTGTGGTAGCTGAAATGGCACTCAAACCGAAGTCCAAACACAAGGGGGTTAGTACCAAAACGAAAAACGAAGGTTGCTGTCAAAATTTCGGCCAGGCGGAACTTCCGGTCCTGAGGGGCGGAACTTCCGGTCCGGGGGCGGAACTTCCGGTCCTTCCGGGCGGAACTTCCGGTCGCAATCAGATCTGCGGGCTGTTCGTCGATTTGGGCGGAAATCCGGGCCGAAATCCTTCGAATTCGAGGAAAATTTGGCACTAGAAGCTGTGGGAAGGTGGGGAAATTGCAGATCAACACCAAAGGCAAGTTTCTATTGGAGCAAAACCACAAATAACTCAACAAATCGAGAGATCGATCCAAGGCCAATTTGGGGCTATTTTTTGGGAAATTTTTTGGAAATTTTTTTGGGCGAAATTGGTGGAATTGGGGTATGTGGGGGTCAAATCCGTGGCAACCAAAGAGCTGCTGATACCATATGATGTGGACTAATTCCAAGGATGTGCCCGATCTTCACGGATTTGGGTGGAATTCGTGGGGGTAGGTGGATGAACGCGATGAACACGAAGAACGCGAAGGGGGAATCGTGGGGATACAACACACACACGCACACAAACCGGTTTTCCCTCGTAGGCCCGATACACCTACTCGATAGAGGTTGCGAGAAAAGACCTTCCGGTAGAAGTCCCGCAAAGAGATCGACAAATCGAAGCTCGCAAGATATAGAAGGGTGAAAAGACCGGAAGGTTGATAGAAGTGCAAGCAAAAGACCAAATAGGTAGAAGTGCAAGCAAAAGATCAAACAAACGGTAGAAGTCACCAAAGAGATCTTGACAAGTCGATAAGGAGCCCGGGTGGGTACAAGATCAAAGATCTAGGTAGGGTCCCCACAAGGGTGAGCTAAGCTCAGGTTTAATTTCACATCAAGTCTAATCTCAGATCTGAGCCAACAAGGCTATTTATAGTAGGTGGGGCGGAGGGATAAGTTACAACTAAAAGTGCTTTGTTGTCTTTGAAGTTCGATGGGGCGGAAGTTCCGGTCAACTTGGGCGGAAGTTCCGGTCAGGGGCGGAAGTTCCGGTCTGGAGGGGCGGAAGTTCCGGTCGGGGCGGAAGTTCCGGCCAAGTTCCGGCCTTGTTCCGGAATTGCGCCATTGTCCCGCAGTAACATCCAGTAAGGTTTTCGCCGACTTTCGGAACTTGGGTGGAAGTTCCGGTGGGCGGAAGTTCCGGTCCCTCGGGGCGGAAGTTCCGGCCTGTTCCATTTTGCTGGGCGCTGGAAGGCATCTGGAGAGCATCTGGAGGGCATCTGGGCGGAAGTTCCGGCCTGGCAGCTGTAGCTCCATCTTCGTCATTTCCATCTCTCTCTCCATTGGCTTGGTCTTCATGGCTCGCTTCTTGGTCGATGTACCTGATTGAACATAGGGTATTGGCATGAAGTAGCAAGCCATCCAAAGGGGTGTCAAAAGCATACATGGAGAGGAGCGAATTCACCTCTTGGTGTAGGGCTTGGGCTCTAGCTCGTGTCATTGGACCACGAGGAGGGCTTGTCGGTCTTGATGTAGTATCGACCTTGGGTAGGGCTACATCACTTGGTACAAGCCGCAACCAATCATGAAGATGATGACTTGGAAGACCAAGAACAAGTCCTATGTGTGCATGATGCAAGCCCGTCCCTTGTGGTGACCAAAGTGTTGACAACCCATGCACTTTCCAATGAAGATCAAAGGTGCAACATCTTCCAAACAAGAGCCGGAATCAATGGCAAGTCAATAAAGGTTATCATCAATGGAGGGAGTTGCCACAATCTTGCAAGCACCGAACTATGCTCCAAGCTCAACCTCACACTCCGGAAACACCCCCACCCTTACCATGTGCAATGGCTATGTGACAATGGAAACGTCAAGATACAACACACCGTCTCCGTATCCTTCAAGATTGGCGCCTATGAAGACACCGTTGATTGTGATGTAGTGCCCATGACGGTGTGCCACATGCTACTTGGTCGCCCTTGGCAATATGACAAAAGAGCAAGCCATGATGGCTACACAAATGCCTATAGCTTCAAGGTCGATGACAAGACATTCATCCAACGCCCAATGACTCCTAGCCAAGTAATTGCGGACAATGCAGAGGCTTTAGCGAGGGCTAAGGAAGCTACCATCACTAGTGAGATGAGTGGTGAGAGAGTGAACCACCAAAAAGAAAGTGAGTGCCACAAGCCATATATGAGTGAGATGAAGAGTGTCCTCATAGCTACCAAGAGTGAGATGAGAGAATTGCACCACAACTCATCCACCATATTGCACTATGTGCTCATTTGCAAGGGGCCATCCTCGGAGACTAACAACTTAACAACACTTCCTTCGTCTTTGTTGTCTCTTTTGAAGGAATTCCAAGATGTCTTCCCCGACGAGCTTCCTCATGGACTACCACCGCTTCGAGGAATTGAGCACCGCATCAACCTCATACTCGGCGCTCCTCTACCAAACCGCGCCGCCTACCGCACCAACCCCGAAGACACAAAGGAGATTCAACGCCAAAAAGGGTATGTTCGTGAAAGCTTAAGCCCTTGTGCGATTCCCGTGATTCTTGTTCCTAAACCGGATGAGACGCAACGAATGTGTATGGATTGTCGCCCCATCAATGCCATTACCGTTCGATACCGCCATCCCATTCCGCGTTTAGATGACTGTCGTGGTATCGTCACGGCATATGCCATAGGGTGGCTAATCGAAGTGGTTCCTGAGGGATCTCACGGCGGTATCCGGATGCGGGTATGGGCACGAGCGACACGGCGACGTACCCAGGTTCGAGGCCCTCCGATGGAGGTAAAACCTCTACTCCTGCTATGAGTGTATATGATGATCACACAGTACAATGGTGCTCCTAGAGCTGTGTCCGGCTGCTCCTGGGAGGCTAAGGGAGACGATGGTCTCTCTCACAGGGCAGCTCTATGGGTGGAATGAAGTAAGAATGATCGATCCCCCGCACGAGAGGGGGTAGTGCGGCTTATAAAGGCACCGGCACTTTACATATAAGACCCTATAGTTTACTGGCCGGCTTGGCCGGCTCCGGCTTCCGCTCCTGCCCGAGGCGGTGACGTCAGGAGCCGTTGAGGCGTCGTGGCCTGTCCCATCCGGCTGCCACGGTCAGCGATATGGAGAGGAAGTGTCCCTGTCGCCGTCAGCCGCTGTAGCCAGTACGGATCGTCGTAAGCCATGTTGGCCTGTCCGGCGTGTGGCACTATTGCTCCACAGTGCCCCGCGCTTCACGGAAGATGAAGTCAGCGTGGACTTTGGGAACCCGGATCACCAACCCGGTTCCTTCCAGTGCAAGACTCACCAGCCTCGAGTCGGTCTGAGGTACGAACCCCCAGTCGGATATGGCTTGTAGAAGCCGGCCCAGCTACAGCATTGGTGGCCGTAGCCAGGCCGACTAGGACCTAGAGCCAGCCGGCTTCCAGACCAGCCGGCCACGGCGCCAGCCGGCTGCACCTCAGCCGGCCTTTGCCGCGAGCCGGCCAGTGGCCAGCCGGCTGCTCCGCGTCCATTGCCCTACCCGGGGTCTTCCCCCCGACATTAGCCCCCGAAGCTGGCAAGGTCCTGCGCTTAGAAGGACCTAGGCAGGTTTTCCTGGCTTCTTGAATATATTTGACGGCACTTGGAGGGGCCGACTGAGAATTTTCATTCAGCCGGCTGCGCCCTCATCCGGCTCGTTCTCGCCGGCTGCTTCTAGGCGGCCGCTTTTTACACTTATGCAGCTTTTTCTTTCTCGCAAGTTCTGATGGCGTCTCCGCCTTGCTGATGAATTTTGGTCCGAGTTGAACTTATTGTCCGGCTCCGGCTTGCGGCGCGCCGGAGTCTCCGCCGCCTCGGGCCCTGCACCCGACTTGACCGGTCTGACGCCTGGCGCCGCGGTCGGTTCGTCAGGTCACATCAATGTTCCTTCGGATCCGGTGCGGTAGTGGGGGAAGTGGTGTGGCCGTTTTCGGTAACCGTTGTGGTCGTGGGAGGAGTTACGGCGCAGTAAATCCCGATCGTGGCCTACGATTGCCACGTGGCCGCGCAACTGGCGCCTCAGGCGGTTATAAATGCCCCTGGGAGCGGTACCGAGGCGCCCTTCTTCTTCCTTGCGCACTTCGTCCTCTCGCTCAAGCTCTCGCCTTTCTTCGCTCGAGCGCTCCGTCGCACGCCAACACTT
Organism: Lolium perenne; assembly: GCF_019359855.2. Classification (NCBI taxonomy): domain Eukaryota; kingdom Viridiplantae; phylum Streptophyta; class Magnoliopsida; order Poales; family Poaceae; genus Lolium; species Lolium perenne. Next base: position 136,101,411 of record NC_067245.2, read on the forward strand.
CTTCTCCAGTGACCTCCTGGCGAACTCCGGCGAGCAGCTGCCCCGACGTTCTCCCGCCGGGCCTCCACCGCCACTCCGCTAATCCGGCGCCACGGGGCCGCGCGTCTCCACGGAGCGTCCTCAGCCGCCGCCGTCGCCGCCGCCGTCGCAAGGCTCTTCGTCGCCCTTTCGCCTCTCGTGGTCAACTTCTTCCTCTTCCTCAACAATGGCCTCCCCCAGCGGATCGTGGAGGGGCTCATACATGCGGGAGGACGACATCGAACGGCTGGTGCGCCTCCGGCGGATTCCGCGGTCGGTTGTCACGCGGGTGCCCGGCGAGGAGACGGAGCCCAAGCCGAGGGACGGCGAGCGCGTCGTCTTCGGCGCGCACCTCGACCGCGGGCTGGGCCTGCCGGCTTCCACCTTCTTCCGGCAGTTCCTCGACCACTTCGGCCTGCAGCAGCACCACCTGCCGGCCAACGCGTGCGTCCTCCTCAGCTGCTTCGTGGCGTTCATGGAGGCCTACGCCGGCTTGTGGCCAGACATCGACTTCTGGAGCCGGCTGTTCCACCTGAAGGCGCAAACCACCGAGGGCCGCCTGCGGGCCTGCGGCGCCGCCTCGATCTACACTCGGCCCGGTACGCCTTTCCCCAAAATCCCCACCGTTGACTCGGTGAAGAACTGGCAAATGTCGTTCTTCTATGTGCGCAACGAGGGGCAGCTCGTCGACCGGATCAACCTTCCGGAGTACAATCCGGCTCCTCCAGTCGGCCGGATCAACTGGAGCTACAACGCCCGCACGGGGGACCCGGACGCTGAGGTGAATCAGCTCTGGGACTTCCTGGGGGCAGCCGTCGAGAACGGGCTGACTGCCGAGGACCTCCTCTGCACCATCGCCGAGCGCCGGGTGCTGCCGCTCCAGATGCGCACCCACAAAATCGGGCATATGTCCGGCCGGTTCGACCCGAACCGGACATCCAAGGCGCTGCTCTCCAAGGCCCAGGTGGCCAGCCGGGTGAACAACATCACCAAGGCGAACGTGGCGGACGACTGGAACTACGGGCTGGCGCCCCACGACAGGGACCACCTGCCCGAGAAGGTAAGCTTTGCGTTTTCACCGGCTTCCGGCTTGCGGCTGCGAGGCCGACTTTCTTTTGCTCTTGCCGACTTCCGGCTTGTTGTTTGCTCATGTTTTCTATCTTTCTAGCTCTTTGAGCGCCAGAACGCCGAGGACGGCGACCTGGCGACGAGGAGGTGGACGCCGGATCACGCTGATCCGGCTGACCAAGCCGGCGACCAGGCCGGCGACGACGACCTGCTGCAGGCACCTGATCTAGGCGGCCAGGGGGAGCACAATCCGCCCCCATCACCGGAGCAGCAGGAGGACGAGGAGCCGGCGACGTCCGCCACGGGGCCAATCCCCGCCGTGCCCCTGCGCACGAGGCCGCCCAGCACCACGGCGACTTCGGCGCCCAAGGGCACGAAGCGAGTCGGCTCCACCGCCGCCTTGGAGGCGAAGGCGAAGAAGCAGCGCCGGCTGCAGCCGAAGAAGGTTCCGGAGCAGGCCGGGTGAGTTCTCTTTTCTCTTTCTTGTTTGATTCCTTTTCTTTCCTTACTCTATATGCTTATCTTCTCTTTGTTTATCCGGCTAGGGCCCCCATCAAGTTTGCCCAGGGCGGCGGCTCCCGGCAGACTCCGCGCGTGGTGTCGCCGCTTCCGCGCCAGAGGAGGGAGCAGACGCCGCAGCCTTCCTCGCGCGCACCTACGCCGCCGCCGCCTGCGGGTACTCCGCCTCCCGCAGGGCGCCTTCCTTTGCCGTGCCGCTGGCCTCGGCGCCGCTCGATCGCGGCACGCGGGCCGAGCCGACGCGGCAGCCGACGCTGGACGATATGTTCCCGCGCCGGACACCTCAACCGGAGCCGGAGCCGGCAGAGCGGCACCGTCCGCGATCGGAGCCGGAGCCGGCAGGCCGCGCCGCCCGCTACTCGGAGCCGGAGCCGAGGCCAAGCGTGGTGGTGCTGGACGAGAGCCCGGAGGCACCCCTGTGCGCCGGAGATGACTGCGCCGGCTGGGCCATCTGCTGCGCCGGAGCGACGCCCCCACCGGAGCCGACGACGGAGGAGCCGGCCAGGCGGGAGCCGGCGAGGGACGAGCCGGCGCGCACGGAGGGCGCCGACTCGCGCGCGCTAGTGAGGACGGGAGCTTCATCGGCGCTGCAGCAGGGCCTGCACGTGGCCAAGGGCGCACTGCTTCTGCAGGTGCCGTCCGCCTCCGACTCCAGCCTTGGCTCGGCTGGCACTATGGAGCAGGCGTGGCTCCGCGCCGACTCCTATGAGGTGAGCAGCCGGGAGGGGAACCCCGGCCAAGCATCGGTGGAGATGTTCTTCTCCAGCCTGCAGGCCAACCTCAAGGCCAGGGCTGCCGAGACCGCGGCCAACGTTGCCAAGGTGGAGGAAGCCGGCAAGGTAAGCTTCATCTATTTTTGATCTAGTTATTATCCTGGTAGCCCTCCGAAGCATGGGCCGGCTGCTCGGAGCCGGCCCGGGTTTCGCCTGTCTGACTGACTTTCTTTTTTCCTTAGGCTGTGATGGATCGGCGCACCACTCTGTATAACCGCGCCGTCACCCATTACCACAAGGCCAAGCTGGACCGGGCCGACTTGGCCCGCGAGCTGGAAACCGTCAAGGGTAAGATTTCGCTTCTTTCGGCTCGATGTCTTCTTTCTTTTTAGTCTTGGTTGGCTGACGCTTCTTTCCGGCCGCCTCGCAGTTGAAGCCGCTAAGGTTCCGCGGCTGGAGTCGGATCTCCGGGCTGCTCGCGCCCAGTGCGCCGAGAGCGAGGAGGCGGGCCGATCTGCCACCGCCAAGCTCAAGCTGGCTGAGCAGGAGCTGACGCGGCTGCGCCTGCTGGAGCAGAACCACCTTACTGAGCTCAACTCCCTCAGGACGGCGGAGAAGGAGAAGGTGGAGGATCTGAGCCGGCGACTGACGGAGGTGGAGAAGCAGCGGCTTGCGATGCAGGAGGAGGTCACCGCCAAGTCCACGGAGCTGACGGCTACCGCCAAGCGCTGGACGGACGAATTTGGCGCGCTTGATCGCGGCTTGGCGGGTGAGTGCCTCTCTCTGTTCCTTTCCCCTTTGCCGGCTTTCGGCTGTCGGCTGCCGGCTTTCGTTGGCGGCCGGCAGCAGAAACTTCTGATTTCTTCGCTATCTCCATCTTCGGGCTGGTGGCAGTCGGTTCTTGCCGGCTGCCGCTAGGCTTTTCCTTTTGGCTTAGGACTTCGAAAATTTGCATTTTTCAGCTTATTTCGGCTTCGATGATTTCTGACTTGCTTTTCCTTGTAGCGGCCTTCCCGGAGACGCAGGACGCGGCTTTGGCAGCCGTTGGCGTTGCGCGCGACTCCAGGAGGCGGGAGACCGGCGAGGGCAGCTCAGAGTACTTCTCCATGGAGGACTACCTGGCGTCCATGGCTGCCCGCGTCGAGCCCATCACCAAGATTGGCTGGGAGCTCCGGAAGGCGGTTGAAGAGCTGGCGCCGTTGCTGTGGCCTGAGGAGGCGGTGCCGCAAGACATCTCCAGCCTCACCTCCTTGATGGAGCGGGCGCCGGACCGCTTCCTCGACTGGAAGGAGTCGGCCACGCGCGCCGGTGCCGACATGGCACTGTCCTTCGTCCTCTCTTGGTACAACGAGGTGGACCTGGGGCAGCTCGAGTTCCGGCGAGCCGGCGTGGAGGACAAGCTCCCAGCCGAACTCAAGGCCGCTCGCCTTGCTCGAGCCAGCGCCATCGCCGACTTCGTCGACAAGGGCGTCTTCGTCACGGACCCGAACCCTCCTCCATCCGATGAGGATTACATGGAAGAAGAGGAGGCGGAAGACGCGCCCGAGGACGACCCGGCAGCCGGCTCCGCTGACGCCCCTCCGGCTTAGTTTACCTGCTTTTTAGTTGTTCTTTTGCCAAGACAATTTATTAAATCCCCGGGATGCCGGGTGCACATGTATGAATATTATCGCCCTTTAATTATGTCACACTTTAATGTGTTTGTTAATCATTTGTGTGCCGAGTTGCTTTCTTTCGACTCGTTCGCTTTTTCCCATCTGCCCCACTCTTTGGCTGTGCTCTTGCCGGTCGTACGTCCGACTTGCGATCCGTCGCCGGATCAAGAGCGGGCCACTGGGTGAGGCCGACAGTATTTCGGTCGAACGAGCTGAATTCGGCAATCCGGCACTTATATGAAAAGTTGCAAGTCAACTCGCTTTTACTCTTTCCCTTAGTCGTTTTTCGCGTGCCGGCTCCCTAGGCCTTACTCCCGCCAGCCGGACAGCCGGGTTGCGGTCTGTAGCTGGATCGGAAGCCGGCTGTCGGAAACCGGATCACGTTACTGAGCCGACCGCATGAGAGGGTTCAAGCCAATTGGCGAAACAAGGTAGAGTACGCGAAAAACTTGTCGGAAACGGCGCTCTTGGCGCGTGCTTTTTCATAGCTTACAAAAGGGATACGAGGGATACATACATTCCTGCTCTCATGTGTAAAATGGGCGGAGTAAGTTGACATTCCAGGGACGTTTAGTCTCCTCGTCAGCCTTGTCCGGCTTGTTTTTCTTGGCCTCTTGGGCATCTATGAGATAGTAGGAATCATTGCCTACTGCCTTGCTCACGATGAAGGGACCCTCCCATGGGGATGACAGCTTATGCTGTCCGGCTGTCCGCTGGATCAGCCGGAGGACTAGGTCTCCTTCTCGGAATGCTAAGGGCTGGACCTTCCGGCTGTGATAGCGTCGGAGGCTCTGCTGGTAGATAGTAGATCTAGACGCAGCCAGCAGCCGGGCCTCTTCGACCAGGTCAACTCCATCTTCGCGAGCTTCTTTGGCTTCGGCTTCTGTGTAGAGCTTGATCCTTGGCGCGTCTTGCTCGATATCAGTTGGCAGGACGGCTTCGGCCCCGTATACGAGGAAAAATGGTGTGAATCCGACTGAGCGGTTTGTCGTTGTGCGCAGGCTCCACAGCACATTGGGCAATTCTTCAATCCAGCAGCCGGCTGCTCGCTCAAGCGGCTCCACCAGCCGGGGCCGGATGCCGGCTAGGACTAAGCCGTTAGCCTTTTCCACTTGTCCGTTGGACTCTGGGTGCGCCACAGAAGATAGGGCCATCCGGATCCCCATTTCCCCGCAATAGCGAGAGAAGATGCCTTGGGAGAAGTTGCTGCCGTTGTCGGTGATGATGCTGTGGGGGTAGCCGAATCTCACAATGATTTCCTTGAGGAATGTGACGGCTGTGGAGCCATCCAGTTTCTTGATTGGCTTGGCTTCGATCCACTTGGTGAATTTGTCAATCATCACCAAGAGGTGTGTCATGCCGCCTCGCGCCGTTCTGAATGGGCCTACCATATCCAAGCCCCATACGGCAAATGGCCATGTGATGGGGATGGTTTTCAAGGCGGAAGCCGGCTGGTGTCTCTTCTTTGCGAAGCGCTGACAGCCATTGCACTTCTTCACCAACTCTTCTGCGTCTCTGAGCGCAGTCGGCCAGTAGAAACCGTGCCGGAAGGCTTTGGCCACTATGGCTCTGGATGAGGCGTGATGTCCGCACTCTCCTTGATGGATTTCCCGTAGGAGTTCAATCCCTTCAGCCGGCTCGACGCACCGCTGGAACACCCCACTTACGCTGCGTTTGTACAGCTGGTGGTTGATGATTGTATAGGCCTTGGCCCTTCTCTCAATCTGCCTGGCCTGGACTCTATCATCAGGCAGCACACCGTCGGTGAGGTAGGAGAGGAATTCTTGTGCCCATGAAGGTACGCATCTTATCTCGAATACGCTGACCAACAGGGCCTCCTGCGTGGGAGCTTCCGGATTCGACTGCATGGTCGCCGGGTTCGGCTTGCTAGCCGGCGGGTTCGGCTTGCTAGCCCCCGAGTTTGGCGATGAAGCCCCCGGGTTCAGCATGGTAGCCGGCGGGTTCGGCTTGTTAGCCCCCGACTTGGGCGATGAAGCCCCCGGGTTCGGCTGAGCAGCCCCCGGGTCAGCCGGCACGAATATTGAATCCGAATCCGGTGACGGTATGATGGACGGCTTCTTGAGAACCGCCAAGGCGATGCTCGGCGGAATGACTTGCCGGGTTGAGCCAATCTTGGACAAGGCGTCAGCCGCCTCGTTGCTTGCTCGTGGCACATGGTGGAATTCGCAGCCGTCGAAGAAGCCGGATAGCTGCTGGACATGGAAGCGGTATGAGGCCATGTTGGCGTCCTTCGCGTCCCAGTCGCCAGATGCTTGTTGTATGACCAAGTCGGAGTCGCCGAAGCAGAGTATGCGACGCACGCCAATCTCCTTGGCCAGCTTCAGCCCATGAATGAGTGCTTCGTACTCCGCCACATTGTTGGATGCGGCGAAGTGGATCTGCAGGACGTAGTCCAGCCGGTCTCCCTTGGGAGAGGTGATGACGATGCCGGCTCCCAAGCCGTTGCGCATCTTCGAGCCGTCGAAGTGCATCTTCCAATGTGTGGAATCTGGCACAGGCGGCAGGTACTGCATCTCGGCCCAGTCGACGAAGAAGTCCGCGAGGATCTGTGACTTGATGGCTGTGCGTGGCTCGTAGAGGATGGTGTGGGCGGCTAGCTCCAGGGCCCACTTGGCAACCCGGCCGTTGGCATCCTTGCTGCCGATGATTTCCGCTAAGGGCGCTGTGGCAACCACCTTGACGGGGTGCTCTTGGAAGTAGTGCTTGAGCTTCTTGGCCGCCATGTAGACGCCGTATGTGACCTTCTGGTAATGGGGGTAGTTTTGCTTCGACTGGGAGAGCACTTCGCTAAGGTAATAGACTGGGCGCTGAACCGGCTGCTCCCTGCCGGCTTCTTTGCGCTCCACCACCAGGACAACGCTAACCACTCGGTTGGTGGCTGCGATGTACAACAGCATCGGCTCCATTGAAGCCGGCGTCGCAAGGATTGGCGCGGTTGAGAGCACGCGCTTTAAGTCACGGAAGGCTTCATCCGCCTGCGGTGACCAGACGAATTTGTCCGCCTTCTTCATCAATTGATACAGGGGCAGTGCCTTCTCCCCCAGCCGGCTGACGAAGCGGCTCAAGGAAGCCAGGCAGCCAGCGAACTTCTGGCCATCCTTGAGGCACTGCGGCAGTTCCATCTTCTCCAGGGCACTGATCTTGTCCGGGTTGGCTTCGATCCCTCGCTGAGAGACGAGGTAGCCAAGGAGCTGGCCAGACGGCACGCCGAATGTGCACTTGGCCGGGTTGAGCTTCATCCGAAATCTTCTCAGATTGGTGAAGGTTTCTCTCAGGTCGTCGAGGTGGGTAGTCGTCTCCTTGGTCTTTATAACGACATCATCCACATATGCGTGAACGTTTCTGCCGATTTGATCCTGCAAGCATCTTTGCATGCACCTTTGGTAGGTGGCGCCTGCATTTTTCAAGCCGAACGGCATAGTCGTGTAGCAGTAAGCCCCGTACGGGGTAATGAACGAAGTCTTTATTTGATCAGCCGGATTCAAAGGAATCTGGTGGTAGCCTGAATAGGCATCTAGGAAAGACAACAGTTCACAGCCGGCAGTCGAGTCTATAACTTGATCTATGCGCGGCAGGGGGAAAGGGTCCTTCGGGCACGCCTTGTTGAGGCTGGTGTAGTCGATACACATGCGCCAGGAGCCGTTCTTCTTCAAAACCAGGACCGGGTTCGCCAACCAGTCCGGGTGCAGCACTTCCATGATGAAGCCGGCAGCTAGGAGCCGGGCGATTTCTTCACCGATGGCCTTCCTTCGTTCTTCGGCGAAGCGCCTGAGAGGCTGCTTCACCGGCTTGGCTTCAGGCCGGACGTGGAGGTGGTGCTCAGCCAACTCCCTCGGCACACCCGGCATGTCTCTTGGAGTCCATGCGAAGATGTCCCGATTCTCACGGAGGAAGCTGGTGAGCTCGCTTTCCTATTTCTTGCTCAAGCCGGCACCGATGGTGACGTACTTGTCCGGCTGCGCCGGGTCCAGCAGGATCTTCTTGGTGTTGTCGGCCGGCTGGAAGTGAGTCGTCCCAGCCGGGTTGCCCGCAGCCGGCATGTCTGTCTGCGCGGCTTTGGCGAGGGCGACGGCGTCGTGGATGAGCTGCTTCTCGGTGGCGATGACCAGCGTCTGGGCCATCTTGGAGCTCTGCGTGGCGCAGTCCATGGAGCGGCGATAGTCGCCGGCTATGGTGATGACCCCCTTGGGGCCAGGCAGCTTCATCTTCAGGTACCCGTAGTGAGGTACCGCCATGAACTTGGTCATGGCCGGCCTGCCCAGGAGCGCGTGGTAGGGACTCACGAGGTCCACCACCTCGAACTCGATTCTCTCGGTGCGGAAGTGGTCCGGCTTCCCGAACATCACCTCCAGCGTGATCCGGCCAATCGGCTGGCAGCAGTGGCCTGGCACGATGCCATGGAAGACGGTGGGGGTGGGGCGCAACTCGGCCTCCTGGATGCCCAGCTTGCGGGCGGTGTCGCGGTAGAGGATGTTGATACTGCTGCCGCCATCGATGAGGACGCGCGAAAAACGCACGCTGCGCCGGGTTGTGCCGATGGTGGGGTCGAGGACCATGGCGTAGCTGCCCGGCTTCGGCAGGACAGCCGGTGTGTCGCGGCGATCAAAAGTGATGGCCTGCTCTGACCAGTTTAGGTACTGGGGGACCGGCGGTATGACCGCGTTGACCTCGAGGGAACGGCTCTGCTGGCTCGTCTTGTCCTCGGGCTCGGAGGTGAAGATGATGTAGGTAGCATCTTCGGCCAAATATCGGCCGCCATGGTGCACTTGGTTAGCCTCGTGGTGCTCGAGGTTGGCGTTCTCTGCGCCGGCTTGGCCACCCGGCCCGCCGGCTGGTGGAGGCGGGGGTGGAGGCGGGAGAGGTTCACCGCTTGTCAGCCGCTTCATGAAGTGGCAGTCGCGGGTGGTGTGGTTGGAGGGGTTCTTGCCGCTGTGGTACTTGCACGTCGAGTCGAGCATCTGCTCGAAGGTGTACTTCGGCTTCCACTGCCGGTCTTGCTTTTGGCGGCGGCTGCCGCCTGCCGCGTTGTCCGCCACGGCGGCTACGTGGGCGGAGCCGTACCGGCGGTCCGGCTGGTCGCTGTGACGCTTGCCGCGGTAGTTGCCCGCCGGCTGCCATGCGAGGCGCCCTCGGCCGGCTTGTTGTTGTCCCTTCTGGCGAGGGCCGGCGAAATTTCAGCCGGCGCCTTGCCGGCTTCCTCAGCCAGCGCGTACTTGTCGGCGATGGCCATCAAGGCGGCCATCGACTTGGGGTCACTGCGGCGCAACTTGTGCCACAGCATGGTGTTGGGCCGACAGCCTCCCATGAAGAAGCTGATGGCCTGGATCTCGTGCACGCCCTCGCAGGAGTTGCGCATCTCGCACCAGCGCGTCAAGTACGCGCGATCCGTCTCGTCGGGGCCCTGCTTGCACATCTCAAGCTGCTGGGGGCGACCCGGCCGGCGATAGGTGCCGGTGAAGTTGCTGATGAAGGCCGCTTCGAAGTCCAGCCAGCCGTTTATGCTGCCGGCTGGCAGGTTGTTGAGCCATGTGCGGGCGGAGCCGACCAGCATCAGGGGGAAGTAGCGCACAGCCCAGCGCTTATTGCCTTTGGCGATGCCGACTGCGGTGGAGTAGTCCTGCAGCCAGTCCTCCGGCTTGGCAGTGCCGTCGTACTTGGGGGTGTCGCGGGGGAGCGTGAAGCCTTCGAGCGTGGGCTCGTTGGCGATGCGGGGCCCGAAGCACTTTGGGCCGGCTGGAGCTTCTTCTTCCGCAATGCGGGATTCGACCAGCCGGTCGAGGCGTTCTCGGGCGTCGGCGGGCTCGATGCGCGGGCCCAGCCGGGAGTGCGCCGGCTGGCGTGCGCCGCTTGCTTCTGGAGCCGGCCGGTGCTGACGGCGGGGCTCGGAGTCCTGCTCCTGGTTCCGGCTTGGAGGAGGCCGGCTGCGGCCGCTGCCGCCGGCTGGTGGCTCGGCCGGCTCGAGCTTGCGTGCGTGGCCCGGGAGTCACGGTGCCGGCTTGGTGCCGGGGAGGCGGACTCGGCCGAGTCCCCGGCGCCTTCCCCGTCGTTGCCTGCAGCTCCACGGGCGTGAGAAGCCTGGGGGCATTGACATACCCGGGGTCGGCGATCCGCCCCGTTGGCTGCGTTGAGCAGCTCAGTCACCCGCTTGGTCTGGCGGCGTAACTCTTCGCCTTCAAGGCGGTTCAGCTCTTCTGCGGCGGCTTCTGCCGCGCGCATGTTCTTGTCGGGGGTGTTGTAGACGGGGAGCTCCGCGGACGGAGCCGGCGAGGGAGCGCCGTCGCGGGCGCGCTCAGCGCCACGGTCGCGGCCCTCGCGGCGGATATGGCCGGCTCGGCTTGGCTCGTCGCCGCCTGGAGTGAGGCCGTGGGCGCGGTTGTACTCGCGCCGGGTGATCTCCATCCGCGCTTAGCAGCAGCCAGTTCTTCGGTTTGCTTGAGGAGGAGCTGGCGGTGCGCCTCCAAATCCGCCTCGATGGCGGTGGGGTCGGCACCAGGCGTGAGCGGGGTGCTCTATTTTGCCCGGACTGCATCCAGCCGGGACGGTGATGGTGGCGCTTTCGGGCCCGAGCCGGAGGCGTTGGGGTCGATGTTGCGCTCCAAGTTGGGGCCGCTCATGCGCGGGTTCTTGGTGGGGAGCTCATCGCCAGCCATCATGACTTGTACGACGGCGGGGCTGGCGGGGGCGCTGCTGCCGGCTCGCGGAGGAGGGCTTGCGCAGCGCAGCACCTGCCGCGGGTAGCGCGGCGGTGCGACGGTGGCGACGTAGACGTCGTGGCCGCTGAAGGAGATGACGCTGCCGCCGGCTGGGAAGGGCCGGTCAGCGAAGCAGCCGGCGTTATCGGCCGACGCGATCGAGGGAGCCGAATCTCCAGATCAAGCCTGAAGCGACTCGCTCGCCGGTGGTGATGGTGAGGCCCGTCCGGATGAAGACACCGGCCGAGGATGCTGAAGGCCCCACGGTGGGCGCCAAATGTCGTGGTATCGTCACGGCATATGCCATAGGGTGGCTAATCGAAGTGGTTCCTGAGGGATCTCACGGCGGTATCCGGATGCGGGTATGGGCACGAGCGACACGACGACGTACCCAGGTTCGAGGCCCTCCGATGGAGGTAAAACCTCTACTCCTGCTATGAGTGTATATGATGATCACACAGTACAATGGTGCTCCTAGAGCTGTGTCCGGCTGCTCCTGGGAGGCTAAGGGAGACGATGGTCTCTCTCACAGGGCAGCTCTATGGGTGGAATGAAGTAAGAATGATCGATCCCCCGCACGAGAGGGGGTAGTGCGGCTTATAAAGGCACCGACACTTTACATATAAGACCCTATAGTTTACTGGCCGGCTTGGCCGGCTCCGGCTTCCGCTCCTTCCCGAGGCGGTGACGTCAGGAGCCGTTGAGGCGTCGTGGCCTGTCCCATCCGGCTGCCACGGTCAGCGATATGGAGAGGAAGTGTCCCTGTCGCCGTCAGCCGCTGTAGCCAGTACGGATCGTCGTAAGCCATGTTGGCCTGTCCGGCGCGTGGCACTATTGCTCCACAGTGCCCCGCGCTTCACGGAAGATGAAGTCAGCGTGGACTTTGGGAACCCGGATCACCAACCCGGTTCCTTCCAGTGCAAGACTCACCAGCCTCGAGTCGGTCTGAGGTACGAACCCCCAGTCGGATATGGCTTGTAGAAGCCGGCCCAGCTACAGCATTGGTGGCCGTAGCCAGGCCGACAAGGACCTAGAGCCAGCCAGCTTCCAGACCAGCCGGCCACGGCGCCAGCCGGCTGCACCTCAGCCGGCCTTTGCCGCGAGCCGGCCAGTGGCCAGCCGGCTGCTCCGCGTCCATTGCCCTACCCGGGGTCTTCCCCCCGACAATGACATGCTTGATGAATTGAGTGGTGCCACGATTTTCTCAAAGATTGATTTGCGTAGTGGCTACCACCAAATTCGCATGGCAATAGGTGATGAATGGAAGACGGCATTCAAGACCAAACTTGGTCTCTATGAATGGCTTGTCATGCCATTTGGTCTTTCAAATGCTCCATCTACTTTCATGCGTCTCATGAATCACATCTTGCGACCTCTCATTGGCAAGAGTGTGGTTGTCTATTTCGATGATATTCTCATTTATAGCAAAAATCTCGAGGACCATGTACAACATGTGAGAGAAGTCTTATGCATCTTGCGTCATGAGAAGCTTTATGCAAACCTTCCCAAGTGCACCTTTGCTCAAAACAAGTTGGTTTTTCTTGGATTTGTGGTTTCCGCCAATGGTATTGAAGTTGATTCTTCCAAGGTTGATGATGTAGCCCCGCTCACCGACGTCGCTACACCAAGACCAACAAGTCCCCCAAGTGGACCGATGACACGAGCCCGAGTCAAAGCTCTACATGATGAGGTGAACTCGCTCCTCACCACCCTTGATCTTGGTACCCCTTTGGATGGATTGCTACCTCATGCCGACTTGCTATGTGTCATTAGGTACAAGGCGCATCAAGACCCCGGAGAGGAGGAGACGCCAAGGTCAAGGGAGGGAGAGAAGCAGCTGGACATGGAGATGATCATGAAGCCGAAGCCGACGTCGCTCGAAGCGCTCCAAGGAAGAGACGGACGCTGGCCGGTCCAGAACCCGGTCAGACCGGACCCACAACCGGATGCCCCGGTCAACCGGGCGCAAACCGGCGCAGCTCCCTCGTACCGGACGACGACCGGACCCAGGACCGGATTCTTTGCAGATTCCTGGTTTGCGCCCGGTCGACCGGACCCATGACCGGACAGCCCGGTCACAGGCCCGGTTAGACCGGACCCATGACCGGATAGCCCGGTCACAGGCCCGGTCAGACCGGACCCAAACCGGATCTGACGGGAATGATCCACCAAACTGCCTTAACTTATCCTTTCGCGTACCTGTTCGCCCTTGCTGGCCATGTGTGCCTATATAAGTAGCCTGGACCCCTCCTTAGCTCTTTAGACTTGTTTTGAACTCAAACCTACCTTTGAGCTTAGTCTCCCTTGGGTATCATCCCTCTGTAATCAAGGCACCTTGGTTGTTGACTTTGATCTTGTTGACTGAGATTCTAGTACAAGTTACTCTCTCTCCCTCACCAAGCTCTTCCTCTCCAACCCCAATCTCTCTCCGGGAATTCTGCCACGGCCTCTTCCTCGGAGATTCTATTGGCGTGGTCCATCGAGCCACGGAGGTAAGCATCGGGTGTATCGGGTTGGTGTGCGTGCGTGAGTCTCGGAGTTCCTCGTGTTCGTCGTGTTCTTCGTGTTCCTCGCGTTCTCCCATCTCTCCCCTTGGTTTCGAAGTCAATCCGCGAGATCGGGCCACACACGGGGTCTTAGACCTCATCATATGGTATCAGCAGCTCTTGGTTACCGCGGATTTGACCCTCCACCCACCCGATTTCGTTCCTAGAAAATTTTCCAAAAAATCCCCAAAAATAGCCCCAATTTTCCTCTTGACCGATCTGTGATTTGGTTGCGTTTTGAGTGGTTTTGGTCCGTGGATCTGGTGTTGTTGTGCTTGATCTACTATTTCCCCAACTTTGAGCCTCCAATTCCATCGTTTTCCCGTCGATTTGCTCTTTTGATTTTGGTTTGGGGAAGAACAGGAGAGAGAAAGCTCCAAATCGTGAAACCCGGTTTCGAACCCGGTCAACCGGGCCCCAGACCGGACAGGCCGGTCCAGGATCCGGTTCGACCGGGCCCCAGACCGGGCGCATCTTCGCGCCCTCCTTCGAGCTCGACTTCCGGTGATCTCCACCACCACCACCACCACCACCACCACCACCATCGCAGGTATAACTTGCAGCTGTCACCTTGTAACCCCTCTTCCTTTTGCGATCTATCCCATTGAGCATTGCTTGTCTAGTGTTGCGAGACATTGCACGTGGCCCCGCATTGTGAGGTGTGTGTGTCGCGTTGAGTAAGGCATCCAAGCAAACACTCGTGTGGCAAGATAGCAAAAGCGAGGCTAACGCTAACATAGTGCGTGAAAAAGCCCCAAAAACACAAAAAGAGTGCGAGTAGCACCATACATCCATACGCCCATACATACAAAAGTGTCCAAGTGCCACCAAAGATACAAACGAGTGCAAGTGCCACCATATACAAAAGAGAAAAAGCTTTTAAGCAAAAGAGAGATACGAGAAGAGAGGTCGCGTGTGAATCTTGTTGTCTCTTCCTTTGCAACCGAAGCTTTGGCTCTCCTTGTGTTAGTGTGACACCGAGCACTTATACATACACTTTTCCGCTCACTTTTGGTTGCACTAACCCCGCTCATCTCGTGTGTGTGTTCCACAACTTTTTCCGTGTTTATAGTGATCTTCACATTGACATTTGGATTTTTGGACCTTACCCACTTTTAACAACATACTCGATCTTGGATTTGTCTTTTGGCTTTCCACAACACTCGCCTAACACCATATTTGCTAGCTTTTGCGTGTGGTTTTGCGTGTGTTCCCGATACACTTGATCTTGCTTTCGGCTTGGTGGATTGCCTCAATACTATCTTACCTTGGTAAGAGTGCGAGGTAGTCTCCTTCCACTAACACACACAACATAGTTCTTGTCTTTCCATCATGGATAGGAACGGAGATACCACAAGGGATGAAGAGATCCTCCGCAACACCGAGAGGTTGGCTACTCAACACAACCTATGGACGCAACGACAAGAGTTCAAGGAGCAACTCACCCTCTTCGAGACGCGCATCGATGAGCAATACGATGAGGTGGCTCACAACTTCTCCGCCGTGAACCAAGACTTGGCTCTTCTTCGTGAAGCTACGGACAACTTGAATGGCCAAATGGCGGCCAATGATGCCAACATGGAGCGGCGCATGGATAGCCTCGAGCGCGCCATCACCAACTTGGGTCGTCATCGTCGACACCGCTCTACTTCATCATCCTCAAGCTCGCCAAAAGATTACTACTCTCATGGTGGCCTTTCGTCCTCAAGCTCGTCCTCAAGGCATGAAGACCATCATCGACCTCATCGCCCACAAGCTCGTCATGAAGACTCTCGCTCCAACTCTAGGCGCGGAGAAATCCATCGCCATGCTCGCCCACATGAGCGTCCTCCACAAGACCAAGTCCTTCAACAAGATCGTCACCAAGCGGATCGCCATGCCCACCATGGGCGTGACGGCCAACCCCAAGACCAAGTTCCTCAAGATCCACCCCGACGAGACCTCCGGCGCCATCCTCGCCATGACCAACGTGGACGAGGAGAGCCACACCATGATCAAAATGAGAAACCCAACCATGAGCATCGTCAACAACCACGACAAGATCTTCAACCACATCCTCACCGTGAACCAAGTGAAGCAAGCGTTCATCTTCAACGCCAACCCAATGCTATGGTTGGCCGTCGAAGACCTCCTATTCCTCCTCAAGCCGCAAGAGATGAAGTCGCCCCTCCTCGTAGAAGAAACTTGGAGGATGAAGAAAACATGTTTGGAAGACTCAAGTTCACCATGCCAAAGTTCAAGGGAGAAGAAGATGCCGAGGCGTACCTCTCATGGGCACTCAAGGTTGACAAGATATTCCGCATCCACAACTACTCCGGTGCCAAGAAGGTGGCTATGGCGTCTCTTGAGTTCGAGTACTACGCCAACACTTGGTGGGAGCAAGTCCTCACTCTTCGAGAAGAGAAGGGTGAACCTCCAATTGACACTTGGGAAGAAATGAAGAAAGAGATGCATGCTCGCTTTGTCCCCACGCACTACATGACCGACCTCTTCAACAAGCTCCAAAAGTTGAAGCAAGGCACCAAGACCGTTGAGGAGTTCTACAAGGAGATGGAGCTCACTATGATGCGAGCCAACATCCAAGAGTCCGAGGAACAAACCATTGCTCGTTTCTTCAATGGCCTCAGTTACCCCATCAAGAGGATCGTCGAGTTCCAACCATACTACAACATGGTTGAGTTGGTCCACCAAGCATCGAAGGCCGAGCGCCAAGTGATTGAGGACATCAAGTACTCCAAGGCCAAGACCTATTTCTCCTCCAAGCTCGCTACATCAACTCCTCCTACTACATCAACTCCTCATGCTACAAGTGCCAAGGCCAACGTGTCCTCTACACCATCCAAGAAACCGACTATCCAAAGTCGCATGAAGCAAACGGTCTCCTCCACCGCCTCCTCTAAGGCATCCACGGGACCCTCTAGTGTCACTTGCTTCAAGTGTGGCACCCAAGGTCACAAATCGTTTGAGTGCAAGAACACCAAGGTTATGATCACTATGGAGAATGGTGACATCGAGACGCTAGATGAAGATGAATACGAAGCCCTTGTGCAAGCCGCCGTGGAAAATGAAGAAGCTTATGAGCAAGAAAGTGGAGAAGATCCTCTCTTATGTGAGCATGACCCAAGTCCCTCACTTGTGGTCACAAGGGTGCTAACCACACAACCTCAAGCTATGGAAGAACAACGGTGCAACATCTTCCAAACCCGTGCCGGAATTGGTGGAAAATCGATCAAGGTCATCATCGATGGTGGAAGTTGCCATAACCTTGCGAGCACCGAGTTGTGTGCGAAGCTCAACCTCACTCTCCGCAAGCATCCTCACCCTTACCATATCCAATGGTTGAGTGACAAGGGAAATGTCAAGATACAACATACCGTCACCGTCAACTTCAAGATCGGACCTTATGAGGACACTATTGAGTGTGACGTGGTACCGATGACGGTGTGCCACATGTTGCTTGGCCGCCCTTGGCAATATGACAAGAAGGCTATACATGATGGACTCTCCAACACATACACCTTCAAGGTCAACGACAAGAAGTTCGAGTTGCGCCCGATGACTCCTAGCCAAATCATCGCGGATAATGCGAAGGCTTTAGCGAGGGCACAACCCCGCACCCACCATAGTGAGATGAGAGGAGAGGGAGTGACCCACCACAAAGATAGTGAGCGCCACAAGCCATATATGAGTGAGTCCAAGAGTGTCCTTCTAGCCACCAAGAGTGAGTGGAGAGAGCTCCAAGAGAACCCATCCACCATATTGCACTATGTGATCATATGCAAGGGACCCTCGTCGGCGACTAACGACTTAACCAACATTCCTCCGTCTTTGTTGTCTCTTTTCCAGGAATTTCAAGACGTCCTCCCCGACGAGCTCCCTCATGGACTACCACCACTCCGAGGCATAGAACACCGCATCGACCTCATACCCGGCGCTCCGCTTCCAAACCGTGCCGCCTACCGCACCAACCCCGAAGAGACCAAGGAGATCCAACGCCAAATTCAAGATCTCCTCGCCAAAGGGTATGTCCGCGAAAGCCTTAGCCCTTGTGCGGTTCCCGTGATTCTTGTGCCTAAACCGGATGAGACGCAACGGATGTGTATGGATTGTCGCCCCATCAATGCCATTACCGTCCGTTACCGCCATCCCATTCCGCGTTTAGATGACATGCTTGATGAACTTAGTGGTGCCACGATTTTCTCTAAAGTCGATTTGCGTAGTGGTTACCATCAAATCCGCATGGCTATTGGTGATGAATGGAAAACGGCATTCAAGACCAAACTCGGTCTCTATGAATGGCTCGTTATGCCTTTCGGTCTTTCCAATGCTCCATCTACTTTCATGCGCCTCATGAATCATATCTTGCGTCCTCTCATTGGCAAGAGTGTGGTTGTCTATTTCGATGATATTCTCATCTATAGCAAAAGTCTCGAGGACCATGTGCAACATGTGAGAGAGGTCTTGTGCATCTTGCGTCATGAAAAGCTTTATGCTAACCTCCCTAAGTGCACCTTTGCTCAAAACAAATTGGTTTTCCTTGGCTTTGTGGTTTCCGCTAATGGGATTGAAGTTGATTCTTCCAAGGTGGAGGCCATCCATAATTGGCCTACCCCTACAAATGTTGGCCAAGTCCGAAGTTTTCATGGACTTGCCAGTTTCTATCGCCGCTTTGTGAAAGATTTTAGCACCATTGCTTGCCCTTTGAATGAGCTTACCAAGAAGAATGTTCCGTTTGTTTGGGGCAAAGCCCAACAAAATGCTTTTGATGAGTTGAAGAAACGCCTTACCGAAGCTCCCCTTCTTGTTCTTCCAAATTTTGCCAAAACTTTTGAGATTGAGTGTGATGCAAGTGGGCTTGGTATTGGTGGTGTTCTTATGCAAGAGGGCAAACCCGTGGCATATTATAGTGAGAAGTTAGATGGCGCACGCCTCAACTATCCTATATATGACAAGGAGCTCTACGCTTTGGTTCGTGTTCTTGAAGTTTGGCAACACTATCTTTGGCCAAAAGAGTTTATCATTCATTCCGACCATGAGTCCTTGAAATATTTGAAAAGCCAACACAACTTGAACAAACGACATGCAAAATGGGTCGAGTTCATTGAGTCCTTCCCATATGTGATCAAATACAAGAAGGGCAAGGACAATGTTGTGGCGGATGCTCTTTCCCGCAAAAACACCCGTTTGCTTACTCGTTTGGATGTCCATGTTTTGGGACTTGAAGAGATCAAAGAACTCTATCCTTCCGATTCTTTCTTTGCTCCAATTTTTGAGAAGTGCTCCATTGAGCGAGGAGTGGATGATTTCTATTTGCATGATGGCTACTTGTTTAAAGCTAACAAGATTTGCATTCCCGAGTCTTCGCTTCAAAAATTGCTTTTGCAAGAGTCACATGGAGGAGGTCTTATGGGTCACTTTGGACGTGACAAGACACTCGCGATGCTATCCACTCACTACTATTGGCCAAAGATGAAGCGGGATGTGGAACGCCTTTGCCGCCGGTGCACCACTTGCTTACAAGCTAAGTCTACCTCCAACCCTTATGGTCTTTACACTCCTTTGCCTATTCCATATGCACCATGGACCGATATTAGCATGGATTTCGTTTTAGGCTTGCCTCGCACTAAGCATGGTCATGATTCTATATTCGTGGTAGTGGATAGATTCTCTAAGATGGCTCATTTCATCCCTTGCCATAAGAGCGACGATGCTTCACACATTGCTTCATTGTTTTTCAGGAAAATTGTTCGCCTACATGGAGTACCACAAAGCATTGTGTCGGATCGAGACGTCAAGTTCTTGAGTTATCTTTGGAAGTCGCTCATGGCCAAGTTTGGAGTGAAGCTCCTATTCTCATCATCCTCGCACCCGCAAACGGACGGCCAAACGGAGGT
This sequence comes from Lolium perenne, assembly GCF_019359855.2. Taxonomy (NCBI): domain Eukaryota; kingdom Viridiplantae; phylum Streptophyta; class Magnoliopsida; order Poales; family Poaceae; genus Lolium; species Lolium perenne. The sequence goes on from NC_067245.2 coordinate 136,120,537, forward strand.
GGTCAATCGAAGCCTCTCCACCCTCCTACGCATCCTCGTGAAGAAGATCTTGAAGTCATGGGAGGAGTGCCTTCCTCACACGGAGTTCGCCTACAACCGCGCCAAGCACAAGACTACATCAAGAAGCCCATTCATGGTCGTCTATGGCTTCGAACCTTACACGGCACTCGACATACTTCCGCTACCCCTTCACGAGCGCATCAACATGGACTTCGACAAGCGCACCGCCGCCGTCAAGAAACTACATGAAGAAACAAGAGCGACCATACAAGAACATGTGCTTCGTCAAGCAAACCGCATCAACGCCAAGAAGAAGGAAAGGATATTTCAAGAAGGAGACCTCGTTTGGATCCACCTCCGGAAGGAAAGGTTCCCTCATGAGCGCAACTCCAAGCTCAAGCCAAGAGGAGATGGCCCCTTCAAGGTCCTCAAACGCATCGACAACAACGCTTACGTCATCGACATACCGACATCAAAGTACTTGGTGAGCAACACGTTCAACGTCTCGGACTTGTCGCCCTATCATTGAAATGAAGAGGTGCAAGAGTCGAGGACGACTCTTTCCCAAGGGGGGGGAGATGATGTAGCCCCGCTCACCGACGTCGCTACACCAAGACCAACAAGTCCCCCAAGTGGACCGATGACACGAGCCCGAGTCAAAGCTCTACCTCATGCCGACGTGCTATGTGTCATTAGGTACAAGGCGCATCAAGACCCCGGAGAGGAGGAGACGCCAAGGTCAAGGGAGGGAGAGAAGCAGCTGGACATGGAGATGATCATGAAGCCGAAGCCGACGTCGCTCAAAGCGCTCCAAGGAAGAGACGGACGCTGGCCGGTCCAGAACCCGGTCAGACCGGACCCACAACCGGACGCCCCGGTCAAAGGCCCGGTCAACCGGGCGCAAACCGGCGCAGCTCCCTCGTACCGGACGACGACCGGACCCAGGACCGGATTCTTCGCAGATTCCCGGTTTGCGCCCGATCGACCGGACCCATGACCGGACAGCCCGGTCACAGGCCCGGTCAGACCGGACCCATGACCGGACAGCCCGGTCACAGGCCCGGTCAGACCGGACCCAAACCGGATCTGACGGGAATGACCCACCAAACTGCCTTAACTTATCCTTTCGCGTACCTGTTCGCCCTTGCTGGCCATGTGTGCCTATATAAGTAGCCTGGACCCCTCCTTAGCTATTTAGACTTGTTTTGAACTCAAACCTACCTTTGAGCTTAGTCTCCCTTGGGTATCATCCCTCTGTAATCAAGGCACCTTGGTTGTTGACTTTGATCTTGTTGAGTGAGATTCTAGTACAAGTTACTCTCTCTCCCTCACCAAGCTCTTCCTCTCCAACCCCAATCTCTCTCCGGGAATTCTGCCACGGCCTCTTCCTCGGAGATTCTATTGGCGTGGTCCATCGAGCCACGGAGGTAAGCATCGGGTGTATCGGGTTGGTGTGCGTGCGTGAGTCTCGGAGTTCCTCGTGTTCGTCGTGTTCTTCGTGTTCCTCGCGTTCTCCCATCTCTCCCCTTGGTTTCGAAGTCAATCCGCGAGATCGGGCCACACACGGGGTCTTAGACCTCATCAGTTGAGGCCATCCACAATTGGCCCACTCCTACCAATGTTGGTCAAGTTCGAAGTTTTCATGGACTTGCCAGTTTCTACCGCCGCTTTGTGAAAGATTTTAGCACCATTGCTTGCCCTTTGAATGAGCTTACGAAAAAGAATGTTCCATTTGTGTGGGGCAAGGCACAACAAAAAGCTTTTGATGAGTTGAAAAAGAGACTTACCGAGGCACCACTTCTTGTTCTTCCAAACTTTTCCAAAACTTTTGAGATTGAGTGCGATGCGAGTGGACTCGGTATTGGTGGAGTTCTTATGCAAGATGGAAAACCCGTGGCATACTATAGCGAGAAGTTGGATGGCGCACGCCTCAACTATCCTATATATGACAAGGAACTTTATGCTTTGGTTCGTGTTCTTGAAGTTTGGCAACACTATCTTTGGCCAAAAGAAATTGTTATCCACTCCGACCATGAGTCTTTGAAATATTTGAAAAGTCAACACAATTTGAACAAACGTCATGCAAAATGGGTTGAGTTCATTGAGTCCTTTCCATATGTAATCAAATACAAGAAGGGCAAGGAAAATGTTGTTGCGGATGCTCTTTCCCGCAAGCTCACCCTATTACTCAATCGTTTGGATATCAATGTTTTGGGTCTTGATGAAATCAAAGATTTGTATGCCTCCGATAATTTCTTTGGACCAATTTTTGCAAAGTGTTCTAGTGAGAAGGGCATCGATGATTTCTATTTGCACCAAGGATTCTTGTTCAAGGGCAACAAACTTTGCATTCCCATGTCTTCGCTTCGCCTTTTGCTCTTACAAGAATCGCATGGTGGTGGCCTTATGGGACACTTTGGACGAGACAAGACATATGCCATGCTCTCCACTCACTATTATTGGCCAAGAATGAAGCGCGATGTGGAGCGCCTTTGCCGACGGTGCACAACATGCTTACAAGCTAAGTCAACTTCCAAACCCTATGGTCTTTATACACCATTGCCTATTCCTCATGCTCCTTGGTCCGATATAAGTATGGATTTTGTGCTAGGATTGCCTAGAACTAAATATGGTCATGATTCAATTTTTGTAGTGGTTGATCGATTCTCTAAAATGGCTCATTTCATACCATGCTCCCGAACGGATGATGCTTCACACATTGCCTCCTTGTTTTTTAGGGAAATTGTGTGACTCCACGGTGTACCAAGAAGCATTGTGTCGGATCGAGATGTCAAGTTCATGAGTTACCTTTGGAAGACACTAATGGCCAAGTTCAACGTCAAGCTTTTGTTCTCCTCATCCTCACACCCACAAACCGATGGGCAAACCGAAGTGGTGAACCGAAGCCTCTCCACACTACTACGAGTCCTTGTCAAGAAGAATTTGAAGTCTTGGGAAGATTGCATCCCGCATGCGGAGTTTGCCTACAACCGCGCCAAGCACACTACAACAATGAGAAGCCCGTTCATGGTTGTCTATGGCTTTGAACCACCTACGGCAATTGACCTCCTTCCTCTACCGCTACATGAGCAAGTAAACATGAACATCGACAAGCGAGCACAATACATGAAGAAGCTACATGAAGATACAAGGGCAACAATCGAGCAACAAGTTCTTCGTCAAACAACACGCCTCAACATGAACAAAAAGGCACGGATCTTCAACGAAGGGGACCTAGTGTGGATACATCTTTGCAAGGACCGTTTCCCTCAAGAAAGAAACTCCAAGCTCAAGCCCCGAGGCGATGGTCCTTTCAAGGTCCTCAAGCAAATCAACGACAACACCTACGTCATCGACATACCAACATCCAAGTACTTGGTGAGCAACACATTCAATGTGCCCGACCTCTCGCCATACCATGAAGATGAAGAGACGTTAGAGTCAAGGACGACTCTTTCCCAAGGGGGGGGGAGATGATGTAGCCCTACACAAGGTCGATACTACATCAAGACCGACAAGCCCTCCTCGTGGTCCAATGACACGAGCTCGAGCCCAAGCCCTACACCAAGAGGTGAATTCGCTCCTCTCCACGTATACTTTTGACACCCCTTTGGATGGCTTGCTACTTCATGCAAATACCCTATGTTCAATCAGGTACATCGACCAAGACGCGAGCCATGGAGACCAAGCCAATGGAGAGAGAGCTAGAAATGATGAAGATGGAGCTACAGCACCCAGGCCGGAACTTCCGCCCCCCAGGACCGGAACTTCCGGCCAGATGCCCAAAAGATGCCTTCCAGCGCCCAGGAAAAAGGATCCAGCCGGAACTTCCGCCCCAGAGGACAGGAACTTCCGCCCACCGGAACTTCCGCCCAAGTTCCGCCCAAGTTCCAAAAGTCCGCGAAAACCATACTGGATGCTACTGCGGGACAATGGCGGAATTCCGGAACAAGGCCGGAACTTCCGCCCCGACCGGAACTTCCGCCCCACAAGACCGGAACTTCCGCCCCTGACCGGAACTGCCGCCCAAGATGACCGGAACTTCCGCCCCATCGAACTTCAGCACAACAGCACTTTTCAGCGTGTAACTTACCCCTTCGCCCCCACCTATAAATAGCCTTGTTGGCTCAGATCTGAGATTAGACTTGATGTAAGAGAAAACATGAGCTATGCTCCTTCCCGCGGGAAACCCTTCTAGATCTACGAATCTACGAAGTTATCTACTCTTCTATGTGGTTGATCTCTTCCATTCTAGGAATTCTAGTGTTTTGGATCTTTTGCTTTTGCAATTCTATCTATTTGCACTCTTTTCCTCTTTGGAACTCTATCGATTGCTATTGCCAACCTTTTGTGAGGGATTCTACTCCTTGTGGGTCTTTTTCTTGCAATTCCGTTGGGTTGGTGTATCGGGCCAACGAAGAACAACCGGTTGTGTGTGTGTGTTGCGTTTGTATCTTCGATCCACCCCGCCATCCACCCATGTTCTTCGTGTTCATCCACCTCCCCCACAAATCCCATCCAAATCCGTGAAGATCGGGCACATCCTAGGACTTAGTCCGCATCATGCTCTTTCCCGCAAAAACACCCTTTTGCTTACTCGCTTGGATTTACATGTTTTGGGACTTGAAGAGATCAAAGAACTCTATCCTTCCGATTCTTTCTTTGCACCGATATTTGAGAAGTGCTCTGCTGAACGAGGAGTGGATGATTTCTATTTGCATGATGGCTACTTGTTTAAAGCTAACAAGATTTGCATACCCGAGTCTTCTCTTTGAAAGTTGCTTTTGCAAGAGTCACATCGAGGTGGTCTTATGGGACACTTTGGACGAGAGAAGACATATGCCATGCTTTCAACCCACTACTATTGGCCAAGAATGTACCGCGACGTGGAACGCCTTTGCCGCCGGTGCACAACTTGCTTACAAGCTAAGTCTACCTCCAACCCTTATGGCATTTATACACCATTCCGTATTCCTCATGCTCCTTGGTCGGATATTAGCATGGATTTCATCCTAGGATTGCCTCGCACTAAGCATGGTCATGATTCCATATTTGTCGTCGTGGATAGATTCTCTAAGATGGCCCATTTCATACCTTGCCATAAGAGCGACGATGCTTCACACATTGCTTCATTGTTTTTCAGGGAAATTGTTCGCCTACACGGCATACCGGCAAGCATTGTGTCGGATCGAGACGTCAAGTTCATGAGCTATCTATGGAAGTCGGTCATGGCAAAGTTTGGAGTGAAGCTCTTGTTCTCATCATCCTCGCACCCGCAAACGGACGGACAAACGGAAGTGGTCAATCGAAGCCTCTCCACTCTCCTACGCATCCTAGTGAAGAAAAACTTGAAGTCATGGGAGGAGTGCCTCCCACACGCGGAGTTCGCCTACAACTTCGCCAAGCACTCGACAACATCAAGGAGTCTGATACGGGGCGACGTTCGGTCTCCACCGCATCATGTGCGTCAACATCTACACATCACGCAAAGGTGAATCTTCTCCTTTATGCGTTCCTACAAATGTCTCTCCTGAATGGTATGCTACTTCATCCTACGTCATATGACCATGATAGGTATGCATCGCTGAGTATGGAGGAAGTGGATGACGCCATGGAGGCTCGAGGACTCAAGGTCAACGTCAAGATCATGGGAAGCATGGAAGAGATCGTCAAGGAGAAGGGGACGCGCTGCGAAGGCCGGCACTGCCGCTCAGGACGACCGGCACTGCCGCCCATCTCCACCGGCACTGCCGGCCTACCACTACACCTGAGGATGACGGCTATGTCGCCCTACCTGCGCCGACACTACCGCCCCACTGCAAAGAGCATCAAATCTGAACCCTTTATCCCTTTGTATGCCTAAATTACCCCTCCTTTAGTGGCTCCCTATATATAGGCTCCCACCTCCCCCTTCATTAGGTAAGACATAACTTGAGTGAGAACTTGGCTTATGCCTCCACCATCCCTCCGGGATTAGGGAAACCCCCTCCTCTCTTAGACACAAATCTATGAGTTGTATCAAGGCACTCCTTATATGATTTATCTTTCGCACTTGTGATTCTACCGCGGTCTCTCACACGTGTGACTCCATAGATCGTATATCGGTCTTTCTCTCGGGGATTCTACCTCGTGTCTCTCCTTGAGGGATTCTATCGTGATAGTGGTTCGGGCTATCGGGAGTAAACCGGAATTGTATTGGGTTGTGTTGCGTGCGTTCGCGTGTGTTCATCGTGTTCTTCGCCGTGTTCTTCGTGTTTTTCCTCTCCCCCGCCTTTCCCTCGGTCAATTCGTGAGATCGGGCAACCCACGTGGCCTTAGGCCGCATCATATGGTATTAGAGCAAAGGTTGCCATGAATTTGACCATCCAATTTCACCAATTTCGCCCAAAAAATTTCCCCAAAATTTTGCCCCAAAAAATAGCTCGAATTTGGATCTCTGGATTTGTTGAGTTTTTTGTGGTTTTGATCCACAGATCTGATGTTTCTAGTGCTGATCTACAATTCTACTAAATTTCCCCTTCCAATTCCATCGATTTTGGTGCGAATCTGAGAATTTTTTAGCTGTGTTCTTGGCGCTGTTCATCGTGTTCAAAGGCAGCGCGAGCCGCATCCATCCCAGCGCCACCTGGCCCCACCTCCGCTCGCTCGCCAAGCCGCCAGCTTCCTCGCACACCTGCGCATCCATCCGACCGCCGCTCCCCTAGCCCCGCAAATCTTCTCGCACGCCGCACCTAGCGCCCCCAGCGCACGCAACCAGCACGCCCAAGTCGCCGCGTTTCCTCCGCTCGTGGCTCCGGCCACCCTGCTATCGCTCGAGCTGCCACCTCCTGGCCCCACCCCGCCTCCGCTTGGACCGGCACCACTGCTCACCACTGAGCCACGCCTGGCCGCCCGCGCCCGCACCCCACCACCAGCGCGCAGCACCAACAACGCTCACGGCTCACCGCCCGCCCCGCTCGATCCCACCCAGCCGCCGCCCCAGGCTGCTCGCCCTCACGCCCGCCCCTCCGCCAACCATCATCTTCCAGCTCCGGCCTCTGCTGTTCCCCAACACGCGCCGCCTCCAGCCATCGGCCCGCTCCTCACCGTCGCGCCCTGGCCGCCAGCTGCCCCGCACGCCGCGCCCACACCAATCCCTCGCTCGATTTGCCCCGCTGCCGCACCAACTACCGAGCCGCCGCTCTCTCCATATCGAGCCAACCATCCCGCTCGAGCTCCCAGGCCGTGCGCCACCTGCACGCGCATCCAGTCCGGCCCAATCGAGCCGCACGCTGCTCTCCGGGTTGACCAAGCGCCAGCAACCGCCCGGGCCCCAGCTCCAACCGCCGCGTGCGCCTGGCCAGGCTGCCTCCATCCCCTGCGCGCTCAAGCTGCTCAACCTCCATCTCGCAAAATCAGCTCGAACCGGTTGCATACCGGCCGGCGCGCAAGAAAATTTCTCGGACCGGATCCAAACCGGGCGGCAACCGGACCGAAGCCAAAGCGGGCTGCAGACCGGGTGGTCCGGCCCAGGATCCGGTCAAATCGGCCCCATGACCGGATTTCACAGTTTTGACACATCTTTTTGCCCCAAATTTTGACAACTTTTCGGCGCCCGTTTGACTCGAAACTTTGACAGTCATCTCACAATATTGTGCCTCTAATTTTGACACCATTTCCGAAATTTTTGGAACCCAACTTTTGACCGCTCGTTTTGACCCAACTTTTCTGGCATTGACTTAATTTTCCCGGTTTCAGTTTTGGGAGTGCCTTGGGTCCGTAAGAACCGCTTCTGCGCCTACATCAACACCGCGACAACGGCATCGGCACCCCGGATTTCCGACGCATCTTTGACACCATCGTCATCACCATCATCGCAAGTTCGTGTGCTTGACACCGCCTAACGTCAATAGGTATAACTTGCCTCCCCTACCCCTTGTAGCCCCGTTTCTTTCTTTGTGTACCTATCCCATTGAGAGTGGCTTTTCGAGTGTTGCGAAGCATTGCACAAGTGTCACGACCGTGAGAGGGTGTGTGTGCGTTGTGTTGAGCAAAGCTCCGAAGCAAGCTCGGTGAGAAAGATACACAAAAGAAGAAAAGTGTGACATAGAGAAAAATAAAGCTTCTAAGCATAGAAAAAAAAAGTGAAAAAAAGAGAAAAAGAAAAAGAAATAGAAAAAGAGTGTGTGTCCACCGATACAAAGGAGTGCAAAGCTTGTAAGCACTAAGAGAGATAAGAGAAGAGTGGCATTTGTGCAAATCTAGTTGCTTCTCTCATATGTAACCAAGCTACGGTCTCTCTTGTGTTGGCGCGACACCGAGCTAATAGTCTTCGTTAGGACCATCTTGTTACTTGCTCACTTCCTTGGTCGCGCTAACCCCATTGTTCTTCCTTGTGTGTGTTTCCGTGTTTCCTTGACATAGATCACCGCTTTTGACATTTGACTTTGGATCTTACCCACATTTGACAATAGACATTTTCTTTGGTTCTTTTCGTTTGCTATCCACTTCCTCACCTACCACCATATAGAGTTCTTAGCCTTTTGCGTGTGCTTTGAGTGTGTGTGTGAGTACATATCGGTTATTCTCTAACTTGAACCATTTTCTCGATTTTGGTTTGCGAGTTTTGACTTTTTGGTAGTTTTCTTTCCACCATATATACACCAATCCTAGAGACTAACATGTATAGTGAGGATGAGCCTACGGAGGACGACATGGAGTACTATGAGGGTTATAGCTCCGCAAGCACCGAAGATATGGAGGACCATGTGGAGCTCGACACCGACAATGGCTCCGCATGCATTGGCGACAAGACCGACATTGAGCATCTCTACACCGACCATGACTCGCCAAGCATGGACAACATGATGGAGCACCACTCCGAGCTCGACCACAACATAGACGACATGGTGGAGCACCACCTCGACCACGACTACGACTACGATGACATGGTGGAGCACCACCTCGACCACGACTACGACTACGACGACATGGTGGAGCACTACCTCGACTACGACTACGACACCATGATGGAGCATAGCACCGAGCACTACCTCGAGCACGACATCGACACCATGGTGGAGCCTAGCTTCGACCCCACCTTGAACAAGACCGGTGCCTACAAGTTCCCTATCTTGGCCAATGGAACTACATATGAAGATAGAGGACCTCCAAGACGGCGCAACCATGAGAGTGCTTATGCATATGATCATCTACGTCGAGCTCATCCTATGAAACACCAAGAGCGCCCCCACCATGATCGCCATCGACACTTTCCTCCGAGCTCAAGTGATGTGGACTAAGTCCAAGGATGTGCCCGATCTTCACGGATTTGGGTGGAACTCGTGGGGGTAGGTGGATGAACGCGATGAACACGAAGAACGCGAGGGGAATCGTGGGGATACAACACACACACACGCACACAAACCGGTTTTCCCTCGTAGGCCCGATACACCTACTCGATAGAGGTTGCGAGAAAAGACCTTCCGGTAGAAGTCCCGCAAAGAGATCGACAAATCGAAGCTCGCAAGATCTAGAAGGGTGAAAAGACCGGAAGGTTGATAGAAGTGCAAGCAAAAGACCAAATAGGTAGAAGTGCAAGCAAAAGATCAAACAAACGGTAGAAGTCACCAAAGAGATCTTGACAAGTCGATAAGGAGCCCGGGTGGGTACAAGATCATAGATCTAGGTAGGGTTCCCACAAGGGTGAGCTAAGCTCAGGTTTAATTTCACATCAAGTCTAATCTCAGATCTGAGGCATCCAGTCTATTTATAGGTGGGGGCGAAGGGGTAAGTTACAAGCTGAAAAGTGCTGTCGTGCTGAAGTTCGATGGGGCGGAAGTTCCGGTCAACTTGGGCGGAAGTTCCGGCCAGGGGCGGAAGTTCCGGTCTGGAGGGGCGGAAGTTCCGGTCGGGGCGGAAGTTCCGGCCTTGTTCCGGAATTGCGCCATTGTCCCGCAGTAACATCCAGGGGGGTTTTCGCCGACTTTCGGAACTTGGGCGGAACTTGGACGGAAGTTCCGGTGGGCGGAAGTTCCGGTCCCTCGGGGCGGAAGTTCCGGCCTGATCCTGTCTTCTGGGCGCTGGAAGGCATCTGGAGGGAATCTGGAGGGCATCTGGGCGGAAGTTCCGGACCTGGAGGGCGGAAGTTCCGGCCTGGCAGCTGTAGCTCCATCTTCATCATTTCCAGCTCTCTCTCCATTGGCTTGGTCTTCATGGCTCGCTTCTTGGTCGATGTACCTGATTGAACATAGGGTATTGGCATGAAGTAGCAAGCCATCCAAAGGGGTGTCAAAAGCATACATGGAGAGGAGCGAATTCACCTCTTGGCGTAGGGCTTGGGCTCGAGCTCGTGTCATTGGACCACGAGGAGGGCTTGTCGGTCTTGATGTAGTATCGACCTTGGGTAGGGCTACATCATCTCCCCCCTTGGGAAAGAGTCGTCCTCGACTCTAACGTCTCTTCATCTTCATAGTATGGCGAGAGGTCGGACACATTGAATGTGTTGCTCACCAAGTACTTGGATGTTGGTATGTCGATGACGTAGGCGTTGTCGTTGATTCGCTTGAGAACCTTGAAGGGACCATCGCCTCGGGGCTTGAGCTTGGAGTTTCTTTCTTGAGGGAAACGGTCCTTGCGAAGATGTAACCACACTAGGTCTCCTTCATTGAAGATCCTTGCCTTTTTGTTCATGTTGAGGCGTGTTGCTTGACGAAGAACTTGTTGCTCGATTGTTGCCCTTGTATCTTCATGTAGCTTCTTCACGGCGGCGGTGCGCTTGTCGAAGTCCATGTTTGTCCGCTCATGAAGTGGAAGTGGTAGTATGTCGAGTGCCGTGAGCGGCTCAAACCCGTAGACGACCATGAAGGGACTCCTTGATGTTGTCGAGTGCTTGGCGCGGTTGTAGGCGAACTCCGCGTGTGGGAGACACTCTTCCCATGACTTCAAGTTTTTCTTCACGAGGATGCGTAGAAGAGAGGATAGGCTTCTATTGACCACTTCCGTTTGGCCGTCCGTTTGCGGGTGCGAGGATGATGAGAATAAGAGCTTCACTCCAAATTTTGCCATGAGCGACTTCCAAAGATAACTCATGAACTTGACGTCTCGATCCGACACAATGCTTTGCGGTACTCCATGTAGGCGAACAATTTCCCTGAAAAATAATGAAGCAATGTGTGAAGCATCGTCGCTCTTATGGCAAGGTATGAAATGAGCCATCTTAGAGAATCTATCCACTACCACAAATATAGAGTCATGACCATGCTTAGTGCGAGGCAAGCCTAGAACAAAATCCATGCTAATATCGGTCCATGGTGCATATGGAATAGGCAATGGGGTGTAAAGACCATAAGGGTTGGAGGTAGGCTTAGCTTGTAAGCATGTTGTACACCGTCGGCAAAGGCGCTCCACATCGCGCTTCATTCTTGGCCAATAATAGTGAGTGGAGAGCATGGCATATGTCTTGTCTCTTCCAAAGTGTCCCATGAGACCACCACCATGCGATTCTTGTAAGAGCAAAAGGCGAAGCGAAGACATAGGAATACAAAGTTTGTTGCCCTTGAACAAGAATCCTTGGTGCAAATAGAAATTATCGATGCCCTTCTCACTAGAACACTTTGCAAAGATTGGGCCAAAGAAAGCATCGGAAGCATATAAATCTTTGATTTCATCAAGGCCCAAAACACTAATATCCAAGCGAGTGAGTAAGAGGGTGAGTTTGCGGGAAAGAGCATCCGCCACAACATTGTCCTTGCCCTTCTTGTATTTGATCACATATGGAAAGGACTCAATGAACTCAACCCACTTTGCATGTCTTTTGTTCAAATTGTGTTGACTTTTCAAATATTTCAAAGACTCATGGTCGGAGTGGATAATAAACTCTTTTGGCCAAAGATAGTGTTGCCAAACTTCAAGAACACGAACCAAAGCGTAAAGTTCCTTGTCATATATAGGATAGTTGAGGCGTGCGCCATCTAACTTCTCGCTATAGTATGCCACGGGTTTTCCATCTTGCATAAGCACTCCACCAATACCGAGTCCACTTGCATCGCACTCAATCTCAAAAGTTTTGGAAAAGTTTGGAAGAACAAGGAGTGGTGCCTCGGTAAGGCGTTTCTTCAACTCATCAAAAGCATTTTGTTGGGCCTTGCCCCAAACAAACGGAACATTCTTCTTGGTAAGATCATTCAAAGGGCAAGCAATGGTGCTAAAGTCTTTCACAAAGCGGCGGTAGAAACCGGCAAGTCCATGGAAACTTCGAACTTGACCAACATTGGTAGGAGTGGGCCAATTGTGGATGGCCTCAACCTTGGAATAATCAACTTCAATCCCATTAGCGGAAACCACAAAGCCAAGGAAAACCAATTTGTTTTGAGCAAATGTGCATTTAGGGAGGTTAGCATAAAGCTTTTCATGTCGCAAGATGCACAAGACTTCTCTCACATGTTGCACATGGTCCTCGAGGTGTTTGCTATAAATAAGAATATCATCGAAGTAGACAACCACGCTCTTGCCAATGAGAGGACGCAAGATGTGATTCATGAGGCGCATGAAAGTAGATGGTGCATTGGAAAGACCGAAAGGCATAACGAGCCATTCATAGAGACCGAGTTTGGTCTTGAATGCCGTTTTCCATTCATCACCAATAGCCATGCGGATTTGATGGTAACCACTACGCAAATCAATCTTAGAGAAAATCTTGGCACCACTAAGTTCATCAAGCATGTCATCTAAACGCGGAATGGGATGGCGGTAACAGACGGTAATGGCATTGATGGGGCGACAATCCATACACATCCGTTGCGTCTCATCCGGTTTAGGCACAAGGATCACGGGAACCGCACAAGGGCTTAAGCTTTCACGAACATACCCTTTTTCGAGGAGGTCTTGTATTTGTCGTTGGATCTCCTTTGTGTCTTCGGGGTTGGTGCGGTAGGCGGCGCGGTTTGGTAGAGGAGCGCCGGGTATGAGGTCGATGCGGTGCTCAATCCCTCGAAGTGGTGGTAGTCCATGAGGAAGTTCGTCGGGGAAGACATCTTGGAACTCCTTCAAAAGAGACAACAAAGACGAAGGAAGAGTTGTTAAGTTGTTAGTCTCCGAGGATGGCCCCTTGCAAATGAGCACATAGTGCAATATGGTGGATGGGTTGTGGTGCAATTCTCTCATCTCACTCTTGGTAGCTATGAGGACACTCTTCATCTCACTCATATATGGCTTGTGGCGCTCACTTTCCTTTTGGTGGGTCACTCTCTCACCACTCATCTCACTAGTGATGGTAGCTTCCTTAGCCCTCGCTAAAGCCTTTGCATTGTCCGCAATCACTTGGCTAGGAGTCATTGGGCGTAGGATGTATGTCTTGTCGCCGACCTTGAAGCTATAGGCATTTGTGTAGCCATCATGGCTTGCTCTTTTGTCATATTGCCAAGGGCGACCAAGTAGCATGTGGCACACCGTCATGGGCACTACATCACAATCAACGGTGTCTTCATAGGCGCCAATCTTGAAGGATACGGAGACGGTGTGTTGTATCTTGATATTTCCATTGTCACTTAGCCATTGCACATGGTAAGGATGGGGGTGTTTCCGGAGTGTGAGGTTGAGCTTGGAGCATAGTTCGGTGCTTGCAAGATTGTGGCAACTCCCTCCATCGATGATGACCTTTATTGACTTGCCATTGATTCCGGCTCTTGTTTGGAAGATGTTGCACCTTTGATCTTCATTGGGAAGTGCATGGGTTGTCAACACTTTGGTCACCACAAGGGACGGGCTTGCATCATGCACACATAGGACTTGCTCTTGGTCTTCCAAGTCATCATCTTCATGATTGGTTGCGGCTTGTACCAAGGCTTCATATTCGCCTTCACTCAAGTACTCCACATCTCCATCATCTCGAGTTATCATAACTCTTGTGTTCTTGCATTCAAAGGATTTATGTCCTTGAGCTCCACACTTGAAGCAAGTGATGTTACTAGATCCCGTGGAAGCTTTGGAGGACATAGTTGATTGATCCGGCTTGAAGCTTGTTGTCTTGAAGGCACTCTTCATTTGCTTAGGAGGATCCTTGGGAGCAATAGCACTTGTGTTCTTGATGCTTGAGGAGGTATTTGTTGCATTTCTTGCGGCAAAGAAGGACTTTGTTTTTGCACTTGCTATGTCTTCTCGCACTTTAGCTTGATGAAGCAATTCAACCATGTTAGTGTAAGGCAAGAATTCCACTATCCTCTTGACGGGAATATTCAATCCATTCAAGAATCTTGCCATTGTTTGCTCTTCTCGCTCGTCCACATTTGCACTCATCATTGTCATGTGCATCTCCTTGTAGTATTCCTCAACGGACTTGTAGCTTTGCTTAAGTTGGGTAAGCTTGTTGAAGAGGTCGCGTTTGTGATGGTTGGGCACAAAGCGTTTGTGCATGACTTCTTGCATCTCTTCCCATGTAGCAATGGGGTCTAGATCTTCCTTGTCACGCTTCTTGTTCACTTCTTCCCACCAAACATTTGCATACCCTTCAAACTCTAGTGATGCCAGGGCCACTTTCTTTGCTTCGGAGAAGTTGTGTATGCGGAATATCTTGTCAACCTTGAGAACCCAAGAGAGGTATGCATCGGGGTCTTCTTCTCCATGGAACTTAGGCATGGTGAACTTGAGTTTCCCAAAGATTTCCTCTTCATTGCGGTCATTGCGTCTAGGAGGCGGTCTTTCTTCACCAAGGTCTTGACATTGTTGAGGTGGATGTTGTGGGCCGTGAGCATCTCTATTGTTGTTGCTATGTTGTGGACGAAGAGGTGGTCTTCCATGACCTTCATCTTGATCATCATTGTTGTGGCGGCGTTGAGGCATCACACTTTCTTCACTTGATGCTTGGTGATGACTTGATTCTTCATCTCTTGCCCTTGGAGGAGGTCTTCTAGCATGAGGGCGATCATCATGATGGCGGCGATTATCTTGACCTTGAGGGCGTTGAGGATGAACAACATTGATGATTTGGCGCTCTTGGTGCGCTTGCCTTTGTTCCTCTTCAATAAGGCGTTGTCTTCTAGCTTGAGCTTCTTGTGCTTGTTGTTGTCGCTCTTGTTCTTCAAGTGCTTGTTGTTCATTGCGGAGGCGCTCTTGTTCCCTTGCTCGAACTAGCTCTTGATCATGGCGAAGGCGTTCTTGCTCTTGTTGAAATTGAGCATTGATGTCCTCTTGGTGAAGGCGCTCTTCTTCAAGGCGTTGACGCTCTTGGACAAGTCGAAGTCGAGCTTGCTCCGCTTCTTGAGCTTGTTGGTGAAGCACTTGGACATCCACATTATGGTGGCGTGGGTCTTCATTAGAATCATGGCGAGACGGTGTAGGAGCTCTTGACCTTGAGCTATGAGAGCGCGAAGACCTTGAGTGGTGTCTTCTATCTTCTTGACGGTTGAGTGTGTGGAGTATATTGTCCAACGCCATCTTCATTTCCCTTGTCTCTTGACCTTGTATGGCAAGTGTGGCCTTCAACTCATTGCCTTGAGTTTCAATCTTCTCATTGAGGTCTTGCACTTGATTGTTGAGGTCATTCCTTTGCACTTGAGCTCTTTCTTCATAGCGGACATTGGTATCCTTGAGCATGGCTTCAAATTGATTTAGCTTGGCGTGGAAGGCTTGAGTAGCTATCCAATGTTGGTGCCGCGTCATCGGTAGTTGGTTCCCTTCTCCACTAGACATGGTTACAACTAAAACAAGAACTATGTGGTGGGTGGTTAGGAAAGACTACCAAGAATGTCAAAACTTGCAAACCAAAATCGAAAGGGTGTATCAAGTTGAGGAACAACCGGTTACACACACAAAAACAAAAACTCTATATGGTGTTAGGTATGGATGTGGAAAGCCAAATGGAAGAACCAAACGAAAAGTCTATTGTCAAAAGTGGGTAAGATCCAAAAGTCACAAGTCAGAGGCGGTGATCACAAAAGGCATACACAATGAGGAACACACGCGTGGGACAAAATGGGGTTAGCGCGACTTGGAAAATGAGCAAGAACAAAAAGGTCCTAACGAAGACTACTAGCTCGGTGTCACGCCAACACAAGAGAGACCGTGGCTTGGTTGCAAAATTGAGAAGCAACAAGATTTGCGCAAGACGCCTCTCTTCTCTTTTCTCTCTTTTGCTTAACAGCTTTGGACTCTTTTGTGTATAGGTGTCACTCACACACTTTTTCTTTTTCTCTTTTTTTATTTTTCTTTTTCTTTTTCTCACTATGTAAGGATACTACTATCTATGTAAGTATGTAACACTCTTTTGCTTATCTTTTCACACGAGCTTGCTTCGAAGCTTTGCTCAACACACGCACACCCTCACGGTCGGGACGCTTGCGCAATGCTTCGCAACACTAGAAAGCCACTCTCGATAGGAAAGGTACGCAAAAGAGGCTAGGGCTACAAGTTAGGAGCAAGTTATACCACTTGATGATGGTGGCCGACGATCTTGGACTTGCTATGGTGGAGGTGTCAAATGAACCGCTTGGATCCTCGGGGTGCCGTCGTCGTTGTCGATGTTGCGGAAGCTTTGTGGTAGCTGAAATGGCACTCAAACCGAAGTCCAAACACAAGGGGGTTAGTACCAAAACGAAAAACGAAGGTTGCTGTCAAAATTTCGGCCAGGCGGAACTTCCGGTCCTGAGGGGCGGAACTTCCGGTCCGGGGGCGGAACTTCCGGTCCTTCCGGGCGGAACTTCCGGTCCTTCCGGGCGGAACTTCCGGTCGCAATCAGATCTGCGGGCTGTTCGTCGATTTGGGCGGAAATCCGGGCCGAAATCCTTCGAATTCAAGGAAAATTTGGCACTAGAAGCTGTGGGAAGGTGGGGGAATTGCAGATCAACACCAAAGGCAAGTTTCTATTGGAGCAAAACCACAAATAACTCAACAAATCGAGAGATCGATCCAAGGCCAATTTGGGGCTATTTTTTGGGGAAAATTTTTGGAAAATTTTTGGGCGAAATTGGTGGCATTGGGGTATGAGGGGGTCAAATCCGTGGCAACCAAAGAGCTGCTGATACCATATGATGTGGACTAAGTCCAAGGATGTGCCCGATCTTCACGGATTTGGGTGGAACTCGTGGGGGTAGGTGGATGAACGCGATGAACACGAAGAACGCGAGGGGAATCGTGGGGATACAACACACACACACGCACACAAACCGGTTTTCCCTCGTAGGCCCGATACACCTACTCGATAGAGGTTGCGAGAAAAGACCTTCCGGTAGAAGTCCCGCAAAGAGATCGACAAATCGAAGCTCGCAAGATCTAGAAGGGTGAAAAGACCGGAAGGTTGATAGAAGTGCAAGCAAAAGACCAAATAGGTAGAAGTGCAAGCAAAAGATCAAACAAACGGTAGAAGTCACCAAAGAGATCTTGACAAGTTGATAAGGAGCCCGGGTGGGTACAAGATCATAGATCTAGGTAGGGTTCCCACAAGGGTGAGCTAAGCTCAGGTTTAATTTCACATCAAGTCTAATCTCAGATCTGAGGCATCCAGTCTATTTATAGGTGGGGGCGAAGGGGTAAGTTACAAGCTGAAAAGTCTTTGTCGTCTTTGAAGTTCGATGGGGCAGAAGTTCCGGTCAACTTGGGCGGAAGTTCCGGCCAGGGGCGGAAGTTCCGGTCTGGAGGGGCGGAAGTTCCGGTCGGGACGGAAGTTCCGGCCAAGTTCCGGCCTTGTTCCGGAATTGCGCCATTGTCCCGCAGTAACATCCAGCTGGGTTTTCGCCGACTTTTGGAACTTGGGCGGAACTTGGGCGGAAGTTCTGGTGGGCGGAAGTTCCGGTCCCTCGGGGCGGAAGTTCCGGCCTGATCCTGACTTCTGGGCGCTGGAAGGCATCAGGAGGGAATCTGGAGGGCATCTGGGCGGAAGTTCCGGTCCTGGAGGGCGGAAGTTCCGGCCTGGCAGCTGTAGCTCCATCTTCATCATTTCCAGCTCTCTCTCCATTGGCTTGGTCTTCATGGCTCGCTTCTTGGTCGATGTACCTGATTGAACATAGGGTATTGGCATGAAGTAGCAAGCCATCCAAAGGGGTGTCAAAAGCATACATGGAGAGGAGCGAATTCACCTCTTGGCGTAGGGCTTGGGCTCGAGCTCGTGTCATTGGACCACGAGGAGGGCTTGTCGGTCTTGATGTAGTATCGACCTTGGGTAGGGCTACATCATCAAGAAGGCGCCACAAGCAAAGTGCCAAGCCACATGAACCATCATCTAGGCATGCCGAGGATCGTCATCAACACATGTCGCCTCATGATCGTCGTCGACCATCACCACCTCATGACCACCATCGACATGCATCACCACATGACCATCGCCGACACAAGTCACCTCATGTTCACCATCGACCAACACCTCCCAAGGATCTTCGCCGACACAAGTCACCTCATGTTCGCCATCGACCAACACCTCCCGAGGATCTTCGACGACAACCCCCAAGACATGGTGATGATGCAAGAAGACGAGAGCCTCGACATGAAGCGGCCAAGGCTACAAAGAACAACAACACCAACCATATGGTGTCCACAAAGCCTAGCGCCACCACCAAAATGGCATCTCCAATACCGCCGACACATGAGAAGATCTCCAATGGAGCGAGACAAGGCGATACGCCAACAGGCAAGATGGTGCCAAGTACAAAGAAAGAGGAACCACATATCATGGTGTTTCCCCCTACTACCGCCACCACCATAATGGCGCCTACAAGAAGCTCAAGCCCCAAGATTAAGACCATGGAGTCTACACTTCAAGATGAAGGTCGATCTACCCATCTTTATGCCAACATGACAATGCGTTATCCACCAAGATCAAGTAGCTCCCAATGCTTTCGTTGCAAACAAGACGGTCATCTTTGGGAATGCCCCAATCTCCATTGTGATGTGTGCACATCCAACAAGCACATGACATGGGAATGCAACACGCCACAAGCCCACAAGCTCTACTTCGCCCAATTGGATGCCGAACTCGCCAACAAGACACTTCAAGATACCATTGTCTTCAAAGAATGGTGCAAGGAAATGGACAAGATGACGAATATGAAGACCACACTTCAAGATGGAGCACGAGAAGGCCAAGACAAGAGTGACGTTGATTCGAGCCTAGCTCTCAACAACACCATAGCATCATCAAATGGTGTCAACATAGGAGGCGATGGAGTTGAGAAGGTTGAGCATGGGATTTTCCCTTCAACCAAGGAGGCGAATGGAGTTGAGAATGGTGAGCATGGGATGATCCCTTCACCAATGGAGGCGCATGGAGATGAGAAAATCGAGCCTACTCCTATATGCTTGATTGATGATATAGTACCAATCCCATGTGAGCATGAGAGCCACTTAGCCCACTTGAGTGAGAGTGATAGTGAGTTGAGTGACTTCCACCCCATATGTGAGTTTGAGTGCTTCCATTTGGAGGACATGAGTGATACACCGAGTGAGCTGAGAGAGGTAGTTGATAGGTCCATGGAGGCCATTTCACATTCTAACAACTTAACCTCTACCTCTAGTGTGTTTTTTCATGTTGCAATAGGTTCCATGGAGGACGAGTTCCCGATCATGGAGAAGATGTACATGGTGCATGAAGACGATGCTATCACACCATGCTTGATTGAAGATGAACATGGAGGCCACATGGAGCCTACCTCTTCCACAACACCCACTTCAAATGAGTCGGACTACAAAGGTACCTATATGGGTGTTGATGATGCCATGATCCCACTAGTGGACATGATGATTTGTGAGTTCATGCATGATGATGATGATACAATTGCTATGTCATATGCTTCTTTCACATTCCCTTGTGATACTTGTGATACCATTATGGTTGATCATGTGGAATTAGTTGCTTATGATAATATGTCCATGCCATGCTATGAGAGTTTCACTTTCTCTCCTATTGCTTGCAATATGTTGAACAATTGCTCTTTCCCATGTATTGCTTGCAATGAAAATGATGATGCTAATGCTTGTGTTGTGATAACCTTGATGAACAATTGCTCTTTCCCTAGGTTTGTCGACAACCATGATACAATGTTGAACATGTTTTGTGCTAGATGCTTGCAATACTCTCCCATTAATGCAACCAAAATGTTGAACAATTGTTCTTTCCAATGCTTGGTTTGCAATGATGTTAATATGCTTGTAAATGAGATTGCCCCCATAGCTCTCTCAAATTTTGGAGACTTTGCATATATCCATGTTGAGCATGTTCCCATGTTTGCTCTGCATATTCACCATATCTATTATGATGCTTTGCTTAACGCTAATGGTGATGTGCAAAAGAAATGGACCATCATGATGGATGATGTGTTCATATACCATGCACACACGTTCTTTGCTTTGCCTATTGTGTGTGTAGGTACAAGAATGCCAATGTCAACCTCAATTGAGCACGAGTTGACAAAGAGAGCTCTAGAGAGCATAATACAAGTGAGTACAAGATCGAAACCGGCTCTAATACCTTTCCCATGCTTTGCATTGAACATGCCGAACAATTTCTCTTTCTCATGGTTCTTTTGCAAGCATGATGATGTGATTTTTACCGTTGGTGTTGCCTCAAACAAGTTGAGCAATTTCTCTTTCCTTTGGTTTGTTGGCACGCACGGTTGTGCAAATTTCTACTTGGTGAACTTTTTGGATGATATGTCATGTGTTGCAACAAATATGAGGACCAATTTCTCTTTCCAATGGTTTGTGTGCACACATGTTGATGATATTTTGGACACTTCCACTTATGTGTTTTGGCCAAATCCTCCTCTTGTTGCGTCAAGGATGTTGAACAATTTCTCTTTCCGATGCCTTGAGTGCAACAATGCACATGAGTTTCTACATGAGATGGACATCATAGTCGTCTCACATCTTGGAGTTTTTGTGTTCCCGCATTTGGAAGATGTTCATACGGAGGTCTTACACATTGACCTTGCACATGCTTTATTCTTGATAAATTTGTGTTGTGCTAACGGTGTTGTGAACATGAAAGGACATGTCATCGATGATGTGCCCCAATATCACACACAAACATACTTTGCTTGGTCTTTGTTGTGTGAAGGTACATGTGACTTGTGGATGAGCGTCAATGAGTGGTTCCGCCCACATACTTCGACGACCCAAGATCTATCGATGAGAGCACACTGACATTATGCAAAGATAGGGCTCTTGACAAGTGAAGCGACATTCAAGCGTTGGTGTCATCTACCTCCTCTACACATTCATGAAGATTTATCGTCGAGGATGACTCTTTTTCAAGTGGGGGGAGATGATGTAGCCCGACCTACGGTCTTCGCTTCATCATGTGCTTCATCGACAAGACGGCATGCTAAGGAACTCGACGACAAGTACGGAGGGAAGAGAGGACGCCACGGAGACCCGAGGACGCAAGGCCGATGTCACGGAAGCATGGAAGAGAAGAAGGAAGAAGAGGAGCGGGACACTCCAGGTCGGCACTGCCGCTGCACCCTGGCGGGCACTGCCGCCACCCCCGGCACTGCCGCCCTGCCTCCACCGGCACTGCCGGCCTCCCCATGCCGGGACTGCCGCCGATGTCGTGACCACTCACAATCTAAACCCTAATCTGCCACATGTATGGCTGTGCTTGTATCTTAGTTTCCCCAAACTACCCCTCCTTAGTGGTTCCCTATAAATAGACCTCCACCCCCACCTTCATGAGGGAGAGATGATGTTTAGATGAATTGGCTTATCCCTTTGTGGATTTGGGTAACCCCCACCTTAGGTTAATTCCTATTGTACCACCCGGGCTCCTTATCGACTCGTGAAGATCTCTTTGGTGACTTCCACCGTTTGTTTGATCTTTTGCTTGCACTTCTACCTTTTGGTCTTTTGCTTGCACTTCTATCAACCTTCCGGTCTTTTCACCCTTCTAGATCTCGTGTGTTTCGATTTGTCGATCTCTTTGCGGGACTTCTACCGGAAGGTCTTTTCCTGCAACCTCTATCGAGTTGGTGGTTCGGGCCAACGAGAACAAACCGATTGTGTTGTGTGCGTGTGTTTGTATCGTGTTCTTCGCGTTCATCCACTTCCCCGCGAATCCCCCTCCGCAATCACACTCACCCGGGTCAATTCGTGAGATCGGGCAACCCACACGGGCTTAGCCCGCATCATCCATGTTCGCATCATTGGCCGCCATTTGGCCATTCAAGTTGTCCGTAGCTTCACGAAGAAGAGCCAAGTCTTGGTTCACGGCGGAGAAGTTGTGAGCCACCTCATCATATTGCTCATCGATGCGCGTCTCGAAGAGGGCGAGTTGCTCCTTGAACTCTTGGCGTTGTGTCCATAGGTTGTGTTGAGTAGCCAACCTCTCGGTGTTGGGGAGGACTTCTCCATCCCTTGGGTCATCTCGGTTCCTATCCATGATGGCAAGACAAGAACTATGTTGTGTATGTTAGTGGAAGGAGACTACCTCGCACTCTTACCAAGGTAAGATAGTATTGAGGCAATCAACCAAGCCAAAAGCAAGATCAAGTGTATCGGGACACACGCAAAACCACACGCAAAAGCTAGCAAATATGGTGTTAGGCGAGTGTTGTGGAAAGCCAAAAGACAAATTCAAGATCGAGTGTGTTGTTAAAAGTGGGTAAGGTCCAAAAATCCAAATGTCAATGTGAAGATCACTATAAACACGGAAAAGTTGTGGAACACACACACGGGATAAGCGGGGTTAGTGCAGCCAAAAGTGAGCGGAAAAGTGTATGTAAAGGTGCTCGGCGTCACACTAACACAAGGAGAGCCAAAGCTTTGGTTGCAAAGGAAGAGACAAGAAGATTCACACGCGGCCTCTCTTCTCTTCTCTCGTTTGCTTAAAAGCTTATGACTCTTTTGTACACGGTGGCACTCACACTCTTTTGTATCTTTGGGGGCACTTGCACACAATTGTATGTATGGATGTATGGATGTATGGTGCTACTCGCACTCTTTTTGTGTTTTTGGCGCTTTTTCATGCGCTATGCTAGCGTTAGCCTCGCTTTTGCTATCTTGCCACATGAGTGTTTGCTTGGATGCTTTACTCAACACGACACACACACCTCACAATGCGGGGCCACGTGCAATGTCTCGCAACACTAAACAAGCAATGCTCGATGGGATAGATCGCAAAAGGAAGAGGGTTACAAGGGAATACCTGCGATGATGGTGGTGGTGGTGGTGGTGGTTGTCGCCGGAAATCGAGCTCGAAGGAGGGCACGGAGCTGCGCCCGGTCTGGGGCCGGTTGGACCGGACTGAGGACCGGATGGATCCGGTTGCCGCCCGGTCGACCGGTTGCTGGGCCGGCTGGTCCGGTCTAGGGTCCGGTTGGCCGGGTTTCTCAACCGGATTCGTCGTTTCTCTCTCCTGTTCTTCCCCAAACCAAAACCAAAAGAGAAAATTGACGGGAAACGATGGAATTGGAGGCTCAAAGTTGGGGAAATAGTAGATCAAGCACAAAAACACCGAATCCACAGACCAAAACCACTCAAAACGCAACCAAATCACGGAACGGTCAAGAGGCACTTTGGGGCTATTTTTGGGGATTTTGTGGAAAATTTTCTAGAAACGAAATCGGGTGGGTGGAGGGTCAAAATCGCAGTAACCAAGAGCTGCTGATACCATATGATGAGATCTAAGATCCCGGGAGTGGCCCGATCTCGCGATTTGACCCCGAAGACCAAGGGGAGAGGTGGCAGAACGCGAGGAACATGAAGAACACGAAGAACACCGGTACTCACGCACACACACCAACCCGATACACCCGATGCTTACCCCCGTGGCTCGATGGACCACGCCAATAGAATCTCCTGGAAGAGGCACGCGGCAGAATTCTCGGAGAGAGATTGGGGTTGGAGAAGAAGAGATTGATGAGGGAGAGAGAGTAGCTTGTACTAGAATCTCACTCAACAATATCCAAATCAACAACCAGGAAGCCTTGATTACAGAGGGATGGTAACCCTAGGGAGACTAAGCTCAAAGGTAGGTTTGAGTTCAAAACAAGTCTAAAGGGTAAAGGAGGGGTCCAGGCTACTTATATAGGCATACATGGCCAGCAAGGGCGAAAAGGTACGCGAATGGATAACTTAGGCAGTTTGGTGGGGCAGTCCCGTCAAACCCGGTTTGGAATCCGGTCAGACCGGGCCTATGACCGGGTGGTCCGGTCCTGGGTTCGGTCGACCGGGCGCCAACCGGGAACTTGCGAGGTTTTCCGGTTTCCTTCCGGTACGATGCAGGGAATCCGGTTGGGCGCCCGGTTGATCGGGCCTGGGACCGGATGGCCCGGTTGTGGGGCCGGTCTGACCGGGTCCTAGGCCGGCCAGCTCCCTTCTCTTCCTTTGAGCGCTTCGAGCGACGTCGAGTTCAGCTTCGTGATCATCTCCATGTCCCGCTGCTTCTCTCCTTCCCTTGACCTTGGCGTGTCCTCCTCTCCGGGGTCTTGATGCGCCTTGTACCTAATGACACATAGCACATTGGCATGAGGTAGCATTCCGTCCAAAGGGGTATCAAGATCAAGGGTGGTGAGGAGCGAGTTCACCTCATCATGTAGAGCTTTAACTCGAGCTCGCGTCATTGGTCCACTTGGTGGACTTGTTGGTCTTGGTGTAGCGTCGTCGGTGAGCGGGGCTACATCATGGACATGATTTGGAAAAGCATGATTTACTTGATATATTTTATAGTGGACTAACCATTGAGTCTAGAGCATATTTGGATAGTTGTGCTGGTTGTGTTTTCAGGAAAAGAACTCCAGACGAAGCTGAAGAATTATTGGCTAAAATAGGTCGGAATCATGATGATTGGGCTACACCTGAACCAACTCCGACTCCGATATTGAAGAAGAGGGGTTTGATTAAATTAAATTATGAAGATATGAGGGAAGCCAAGAAATCTCTTAAGGAGAAAGGTATTAAATCTGAAGATGTGAAGAACTTACCTCCCATAGAAGATTTATGTAAGATAATTCCCCCTTCATCCATGATTGAGGTAAACTCTCTTCAACGCTTTACTAGGGAAGATATTCCGTATTCAAAACCTCCTGCTCAATGCTTAGATGAGTTTGATAATTATATTGTTAAGCAAGAAAATTTTAATATGAGAGAAGAGAATCATCTAATGGAAAATTCTCAAGCTATTAGTAATTTGCATGATATTGTGGAGAGAACCTCCAATGATGTTAAGATGCTTGTTAAACATTTTCAAATGGTTCAAACTCAAATTGATCAACTCACTAAAGTGCAAAATGAATTGTTAAAAAATAGTTCTATAGAAAAACATGCATATGAAGTAACAACTAGAGGCGGTGTTTCTACCCAGGATCCTCTATATCCTGAAGGGCATCCCAAAAGAGTTGAACAAGATTCTCAACGAATTGAACCTAGTGCTCCTTCTAAGAAAAAGAAGAAGAAACATAAAAATGTTGTAGAATCCTCTGAACCTGTTAATGATCCTAATAGTATTTCTATTTCTGATGCTGAAACTGAAAGTGGTAATGAACATGATAAGGATAATGATAAGAATGATGCTTCTGACAAAGAAGAAGTTGAAGATGAACCTGAAAAGCATGCTAAAAATAAAAAGTATACTAAAGAAGATTTTATTGCTAAGAAACATGGTAATGAAAAAGAACCATGGGTTCAAAAGCAAATGCCTTTTCCTGCTAAGAAACCAAAATCAAAGGAAGAAGAACACTATAATAAATTTTGTGATTGGATGCAACCTTTATTCTTGCAAATCCCTTTGAGTGATGCTATTAAATTGCCTCCTTATTCAAAGTATATGAAAGATATTGTCTCTAACAAAAGGAAAATTCCTAATGAGGAAATTTCCACTATGCTTGCTAATTACTCTTTCAATGGCAAAGTTCCAAAGAAGTTGGGCGACCCAGGAATACCTACTATTCCTTGTTCTATTAAGAATAATTATGTTAGAACTGCTCTATGTGATTTGGGAGCAGGTATGAGTGTTATGCCTTTTTCTCTTTACAAGAGACTTTATTTAGATAAGTTGATACCAACTGATATATCTTTGCAAATGGCTGATAAATCTACTGCTATTCCTGTTGGTATATGTGAGGATGTTCCTGTTCAAGTTACTAATAACTGCTTGATATTAACTGATTTTGTTGTGTTGGAAATGCCTGAAGATGATAATATGTCTATTATTCTTGGGAGACCTTTTCTTAACACCGCAGGGGCTGTTATTGATTGCAATAAAGGAAAAGTTACTTTCAATGTTGATGACAAGGAGCATACCGTTTATTTCCCCAAGAAGATTGATAAAGTATGTGGAGTTAATACAATTTCTAATGTGAGAACTATAAAAATTGGAGCTATTGATTGTCCTATATATGAACCTAAAGAAGGATATCAAAATATCATGATTGGATCCATATCAATACAATTCAAGGTAATATGATTGATTTGAGGTTTATTTCTTCTTATGCAATGTAAAATTTATTTGGTGGCAAGACTTGATCAACCTTGTTAACAAATACTTTTTATATGCATAGAGGAGGTAAACAACATTTCTTTCTTCCTCCACTTGTTCTACTTGCTGTAGCACTTTTGTTTTGCAAAGTTCTTTAGTTGTATAGAAATTTCAAAATCTTTTTCTGCCCAGTAATAATAAATTTAATACCCAGAAATGTGCATTTTTCAAAGTTTTCAAAAATTCACAAAAATTATACGGTTGGTCTTAATTTTCAAAGAGGCACCTGGGAACACCTGGGGATGACCAGTGGGGCACCCCAGGGTGGCACCCCATAGGCCGGCGTGGCCAGCAAGGGGGGCGCGCCACCCTGGCGTGTGGGCCCCTCCTTGCCCCACTACTTCATCTCTTTCTCCCATTCTCTTCTCTCTCCCGAAAAAACTCGCACCAGCTTTCTCTCACTCGTGTTTCTGCTCAAGAGCTCAAGATTTCTCGATCTCTTTGCTCAGCCCAGATTTCTGTCTGAAATTTGGCACATTTGCTCTCCGGTATGTGACTCCTCCGATTATCCAAGTAGAATTTTGTTTGGTTGAGTATATCTTGAATATTTTGCTGCTGAAGATAACATGTTTAGTGAGCTTGCATGCTTGTTCTAAGTTGTAAAAACTAGTTTTGATGCATGATTAGTACTCTAGCAAGTTCCTATAGTAGTTCCCCTCAATTATATGTCACCAAATCAAATTTTATAATGTTTGTTGAAAATTTCAGAAAAGGAAGATGGATAATTATAACTTTGGAGAAGTGTTTGAAAGAGAGTCGACAAGCACGGGAAGGCCTTCTAGGACCACCACCCGATTCAGGCGATCCTATAATGAGGACGTCATCGCACCGAGCTTCGAACCCGAAGAGGACAATGGAGTCCCTAACGCTTCATCTTTCCCATGTTATAACTTTTTGAGTAATGCAGGGTTGCTGAATGATTTCTTGACCCTCGTCGGTAAGGCGGGCTTAACCACCTATATGGGAGATGAGAGGGAGCAATACCACATGCTCACTAAAATCTTTGTTGAGAGCTTTAAGTTCAACAACAAGCACTATCACCCGACAGTTGCATTCAAGATCTATGGTAATCCTGTTACTATGAAGTTGGAGGATTTTTGTATTGCATTGGATATTGCCCCTGTAGGTACAGCGAAGAAGATCGAGGACAATCCCAAGGCTTTGCTGGAGCTCTATCGAGAAATCACCAATGATGATTGTCGCACCATTCAGCGTGGTAAGATAAGAAACATCCAACTCCCCGCCATTAAGTATTTTGCTTATTATCTTGCTACTAGCATTCTTGGTAGGGAGAACACTAGTAATATTTCTAGTTATCATCTTGCTTTCTTAATTGCTGCACTCACTGGAGAGACACCTTATCATCTTGATGCTCTTGTTGCTCGCCGTTTGTCTAACAAGGGGCCCATTTTTGGAGGAATTATTGCATCACGCATTTTAGCATATCTAGATCTTCCTCTTGACCCTACTGATGTGAAATTAACTCCTGTAAGGCTTGATATTGCTGCTATGAAGAGTCATCAATTTGTTACAACTGACTCTAGTTTATATAATATGGTCTATAGAATGTTGTTCACTGACGGGGATGAGAGGGAAATCCCTTTGCCGCGGCCAGATTTGTTAAGTATTGACAGGAAACCATGGTCGCGCTCTAAGGAGGAGGTGGATGAGCAACTGAAGATACATGGGTTCCACCAGCAGCATGACTCCGAGGACGCCGAGCCCTCCTACGACTACACCGTCACGTATCCGGGTGCTTCTTCCAGCACATACCCGGAATATGATCCATCTTCGTCGTACTACGGAGGTGCTAGTTCATGGGCACCATGGGATTGATCTCCACTTAGGCCAAAACCCTAAGCTTGGGGGGAGGTATACCGGCATCACTCATTCTTTGCATATTATGATTGCTGGATACTTGTATATACTTGTTTAGCTTCTTTGAGTGGTTTTCTAATAAGAGGGAGATGATATTTTGGGAAGTGCTGCCTGAAAACAGATTCTGGACTGATACCAAAAAATTCTCAAAAACAGTCAGAACGTTATTTTGCGAAGCCAATTTTTGTGCATGTTCCCCAGGTTGTTATCTAACTTTCATTAGTTGAACACTTTTCGAGCTGAGCAGCGGAAGAATTTCTTAAAAATCGATTACTGTACTGCTGTCAAGTTTGACGAATTCCTGCTGCTTTGTGTTTATGTGACTTTTCTTGATGTAGCCCTACCCAAGGTCGATACTACATCAAGACCGACAAGCCCTCCTCGTGGTCCAATGACACGAGCTCGAGCTCAAGCCCTACACCAAGAGGTGAACTCGCTCCTCTCCATGTATGCTTTTGACACCCCTTTGGATGGCTTGCTACTTCATGCCACTACCCTATGTTCAATCAGGTACATCGACCAAGAAGCGAGCCATGAAGACCAAGCCAATGGAGAGAGAGCTGGAAATGACGAAGATGGAGCTACAGCTGCCAGGCCGGAACTTCCGCCCTCCAGGACCGGAACTTCCGCCCAGATGCCTTCCAGATTCCCTCCAGATGCCTTCCAGCGCCCAGAAGACAGGATCAGGCCGGAACTTCCGCCCCGAGGGACCGGAACTTCCGCCCACCGGAACTTCCGCCCAAGTTCCGCCCAAGTTCCGAAAGTCGGCGAAAACCCCCCTGGATGTTACTGCGGGACAATGGCGCAATTCCGGAACAAGGCCGGAACTTGGCCGGAACTTCCGCCCGACCGAACTTCCGCCCTTCAGACCGGAACTTCCGCTCGACCGGAACTTCCGCCCAAGTTGACCGGAACTTCCGCCCCAGCGAGCTTCAAAGACAACAAAGACTTTTCAGCTTGTAACTTACCCCTTCGCCCCCACCTATAAATAGGCTGGTTGCCTCAGATCTGAGATTAGACTGGATGTGAAATTAAACCTGAGCTTAGCTCACCCTTGTGGGAACCCTACCTAGATCTATGATCTTGTACCCACCCAGGCTCCTTATCGACTTGTCAAGATCTCTTTGGTGACTTCTACCGTTTGTTTGATCTTTTGCTTGCACTTCTACCTATTTGGTCTTTTGCTTGCACTTCTATCAACCTTCCGGTCTTTTCACCCTTCTAGATCTTGCGAGCTTCGATTTGTCGATCTCTTTGCGGGACTTCTACCGGAAGGTCTTTTCTCGCAACCTCTATCGAGTAGGTGTATCGGGCCTACGAGGGAAAACCGGTTTGTGTACGTGTGTGTGTTGTATCCCCACGATTCCCCTCGCGTTCTTCGTGTTCATCGTGTTCATCCACCTACCCCCACGAGTTACACCCAAATCCGTGAAGATCGGGCACATCCTTGGACTTAGTCCACATCATATGGTATCAGCAGCTCTTTGGTTGCCACGGATTTGACCCCCACATCCCCCAATTCCACCAATTTCGCCCAAAAATTTTCCAAAAATTTTTCCCAAAAAAATAGCCCCAAATTGGCCTTGGATCGATCTCTCGATTTGTTGAGTTATTTGTGGTTTTGCTCCAATAGAAACTTGCCTTTGGTGTTGATCTGCAATTCCCCCACCTTCCCATAGCTTTTGGTGCCAAATTTTCCTCGAATTCGAAGGATTTCGGCCCGGATTTCCGCCCAAATCGACGAACTGCCCGCAGATCTGATTGCGACCGGAAGTTCCGCCCGGAAATACCGGAAGTTCCGCCCCCGGACCGGAAGTTCCGCCCCTCAGGACCGGAAGTTCCGCCTGGCCGAAATTTTGACAGCACCCTTCGTTTTTCGTTTTGGTACTAACCCCCTTGTGTTTGGACTTCGGTTTGAGTGCCATTTCAGCTACCACAAGCTTCCGCAACATCGACAACGACGACGGCACCCCGAGGATCCAAGCGGTTCACTTGACACCTCCACCATAGCAAGTTCAAGATCGTCGGCCACCATCATCAAGTGGTATAACTTGCTCCTAACTTGTAACCCTAGCCTCTTTTGCGTACCTTTCCTATCGAGAGTGGCTTTCTAGTGTTGCGAAGCATTGCGCAAGCGTCCCGACCGTGAGGGTGTGCGTGTGTTGAGCAAAGCTTCGAAGCAAGCTCGTGTGAAAAGATAAGCAAAAGAAGTGTGACATACTTACATAGATAGTAGTATCCTTACATAGTGAGAAAAAGAAAGAAAAATACAAAAAGAAAGAGAAAAAGTGTGTGAGTGACACCTATACACAAAAGAGTCCAAAGCTTTTAAGCAAAAGAGAGAAAAGAGAAGAGAGGCGTCTTGCGCAAATCTTGTTGCTTCTCAATTTTGCAACCAAGCCACGGTCTCTCTTGTGTTGGCGTGACACCGAGCTAATAGTCTTCGTTAGGACCATTTTGTTCTTGCTCATTTTCCAAGTCGCGCTAACCCCATTTTGTCCCACGCGTGTGTTCCTCATTGTGTATGCCTTTTGTGATCACCGCCTTTGACTTGTGACTTTTGGATCTTACCCACTTTTGACAATAGACTTTTCGTTTGGTTCTTCCATTTGGCTTTCCACACCCATACCTAACACCATATAGAGTTTTTGTTTTTGTGTGTGTAACCGGTTGTTCCTCAACTTGATACACCCTTTCGATTTTGGTTTGCAAGTTTTGACATTCTTGGTAGTCTTTCCTAACCACCCACCACATAGTTCTTGTTTTAGTTGTAACCATGTCTAGTGGAGAAGGGAACCAACTACCGATGACGCGGCACCAACATTGGATAGCTACTCAAGCCGTCCACGCCAAGCTAAATCAATTTGAAGCCATGCTCAAGGATACCAATGTCCGCTATGAAGAAAGAGCTCAAGTGCAAAGGAATGACCTCAACAATCAAGTGCAAGACCTCAATCAGAAGATTGAAACTCAAGGCAATGAGTTGAAGGCCACACTTGCCATACAAGGTCAAGAGACAAGGGAAATGAAGACGGCGTTGGACAATATCCTCCACACACTCAACCGTCAAGAAGAGAGAAGACACCACTCAAGGTCTTCACGCTCTCATAGCTCAAGGTCAAGAGCTCCTACACCGTCTCGCCATGATTCTAATGAAGACCCACGCCACCATAATGTGGATGTCCAAGTGCTTCACCAACAAGCTCAAGAAGCGGAGCAAGCTCGACTTCGACTTGTCCAAGAGCGTCAACGCCTTGAAGAAGAGCGCCTTCACCAAGAGGACCTCAATGCTCAATTCCAACAAGAGCAAGAACGCCTTCGACATGATCAAGAGCTAGTTCGAGCAAGGGAACAAGAGCGTCTCCGCAATGAACAACAAGCACTTGAAGAACAAGAGCGGCAACGACAAGCACAAGAAGCTCAAGCTAGAAGACAACACCTTCTTGAAGAGGAACAAAGGCAAGCGCACCAAGAGCGCCAAATCATCAATGTTATTCGTCCTCAACGCCCTCAAGGTCAAGATAATCGCCGCCATCATGATGATCGCCCTCATGCTAGAAGACCTCCTCCAAGGGCAAGAGATGAAGAATCAAGTCATC
The DNA here is from genome assembly GCF_019359855.2 of Lolium perenne. NCBI lineage: Eukaryota > Viridiplantae > Streptophyta > Magnoliopsida > Poales > Poaceae > Lolium > Lolium perenne. The sequence goes on from NC_067245.2 coordinate 136,152,448, forward strand.
ACCAAGCATCAAGTGAAGAAAGTGTGATGCCTCGACGACGCCACAACAATGATGATCAAGATGAAGGTCATGGAAGACCACCTCCTCGTCAACAACATAGCAACAACAATAGAGATGCTCAAGGTCCACAACATCCACCTCAACAACGTCAAGATATTGGTGAAGAAAGACCACCTCCTAGGCGCAATGACCGCAATGAAGAGGAAATATTTGGGAAGCTCAAGTTCACCATGCCCAAATTCCACGGAGAAGAAGACCCCGATGCATACCTCTCTTGGGTTCTCAAGGTTGACAAGATATTCCGCATACACAACTTCTCCGAAGCAAAGAAAGTGGCCATGGCATCACTAGAGTTAGAAGGGTATGCAAATGTTTGGTGGGAAGAAGTGAACAAGAAGCGTGACAAGGAAGATCTAGACCCCATTGCTACATGGGAAGAGATGCAAGAAGTCATGCACAAACGCTTTGTGCCCAACCATCACAAACGCGACCTCTTCAACAAGCTTACCCAACTCAAGCAAAGCTACAAGTTCGTTGAGGAATACTACAAGGAGATGCACATGACAATGATGAGTGCAAATGTGGACGAGCGAGAAGAGCAAACAATGGCAAGATTCTTGAATGGATTGAACATCCCCGTCAAGAGGATAGTGGAATTCTTGCCTTACACCAACATGGTTGAATTGCTTCATCAAGCTACAAGGGCCGAGCGCCAAGTGCGAGAAGACATAGCAAGTGCAAAAACAAAGTCCTTCTTCGCCGCGCGCAATGCAACAAATACCTCCTCAAGCATCAAGAACACAAGTGCTATTGCTCCCAAGGATCCTCCTAAGCAAATGAAGAGTGCCTTCAAGACAACAAGCTTCAAGCCGGATCAATCAACTATGTCCTCCAAAGCTTCCACGGGATCTAGTAACATCACATGCTTCAAGTGCGGAGCTCAAGGACATAAATCCTTTGAATGCAAGAACACAAGAGTTATGATAACTCGAGATGATGGAGATGTGGAGTACTTGAGTGAAGGCGAATATGAAGCCTTGGTACAAGCCACAACCAATCATGAAGATGATGACTTGGAAGACCAAGAGCAAGTCCTATGTGTGCATGATGCAAGCCCGTCCCTTGTGGTGACCAAAGTGTTGACAACCCATGCACTTCCCAATGAAGATCAAAGGTGCAACATCTTCCAAACAAGAGCCGGAATCAATGGCAAGTCAATAAAGGTTATCATCGATGGAGGGAGTTGCCACAATCTTGCAAGCACCGAACTATGTTCCAAGCTCAACCTCACACTCCGGAAACACCCCCATCCTTACCATGTGCAATGGCTAAGTGACAATGGAAATGTCAAGATACAACACACCGTCTCCGTATCCTTCAAGATTGGCGCCTATGAAGACACCGTTGATTGTGATGTAGTGCCCATGACGGTGTGCCACATGCTACTTGGTCGCCCTTGGCAATACGACAAAAGAGCAAGCCATGATGGCTACACAAATGTCTATAGCTTCAAGGTCGGCGACAAGACATACATCCTACGCCCAATGACTCCTAGCCAAGTGATTGCGGACAATGCAAAGGCTTTAGCGAGGGCTAAGGAAGCTACCATCACTAGTGAGATGAGTGGTGAGAGAGTGACCCACCAAAAGGAAAGTGAGCGCCACAAGCCATATATGAGTGAGATGAAGAGTGTCCTCATAGCTACCAAGAGTGAGATGAGAGAATTGCACCACAACCCATCCACCATATTGCACTATGTGCTCATTTGCAAGGGGCCATCCTCGGAGACTAACAACTTAACAACTCTTCCTTCGTCTTTGTTGTCTCTTTTGAAGGAGTTCCAAGATGTCTTCCCCGACGAGCTTCCTCATGGACTACCACCGCTTCGAGGGATTGAGCACCGCATCGACCTCCTACCCGGCGCTCCTCTACCAAACCGCGCCGCCTACCGCACCAACCCCGAAGACACAAAGGAGATCCAACGACAAATACAAGACCTCCTCGAAAAAGGGTATGTTCGTGAAAGCTTAAGCCCTTGTGCGGTTCCCGTGATCCTTGTGCCTAAACCGGATGAGACGCAACGGATGTGTATGGATTGTCGCCCCATCAATGCCATTACCGTCCGTTACCGCCATCCCATTCCACGTTTAGATGACATGCTTGATGAACTTAGTGGTGCCACGATTTTCTCTAAAATTGATTTGCGTAGTGGTTACCATCAAATCCGCATGGCTATTGGTGATGAATGGAAAACGGCATTCAAGACCAAACTCGGTCTCTATGAGTGGCTCGTTATGCCTTTCGGTCTTTCCAATGCACCATCTACTTTCATGCGCCTCATGAATCACATCTTGCGTCCTCTCATTGGCAAGAGCGTGGTTGTCTACTTCGATGATATTCTTATTTATAGCAAAAACCTCGAGGACCATGTGCAACATGTGAGAGAAGTCTTGTGCATCTTGCGACATGAAAAGCTTTATGCTAACCTCCCTAAATGCACATTTGCCCAAAACAAATTGGTTTTCCTTGGCTTTGTGGTTTCCGCTAATGGTATTGAAGTTGATTCTTCTAAGGTTGAGGCCATCCACAATTGGCCCACTCCTACCAATGTTGCTCAAGTCCGAAGTTTCCATGGACTCGCCGGTTTTTACCGCCGCTTTGTGAAAGACTTTAGCACCATTGCTTGCCCTTTGAATGAGCTTACCAAAAAGAATGTTCCGTTTGTTTGGGGCAAGGCCCAACAAAATGCTTTTGATGAGTTGAAGAAACGCCTTACCGAGGCACCACTCCTTGTTCTTCCAAACTTTTCCAAAACTTTTGAGATTGAGTGCGATGCAAGTGGACTCGGTATTGGTGGAGTGCTTATGCAAGATGGAAAACCCGTGGCATACTATAGCGAGAAGTTAGATGGCGCACGCCTCAACTATCCTATATATGACAAGGAACTTTATGCTTTGGTTCGTGTTCTTGAAGTTTGGCAACACTATCTTTGGCCAAAAGAGTTTATTATCCACTCCGACCATGAATCCTTGAAATATTTGAAAAGTCAACACAATTTGAACAAAAGACATGCAAAGTGGGTTGAGTTCATTGAGTCCTTTCCATATGTGATCAAATACAAGAAGGGCAAGGACAATGTTGTGGCGGATGCTCTTTCCCGCAAACTCACCCTCTTACTCACTCGTTTGGACATTAGTGTTTTGGGTCTTGATGAAATCAAAGATTTATATGCTTCCGATCCTTTCTTTGGCCCAATCTTTGCAAAGTGTTCTAGTGACAAGGGCATCGATGATTTCTATTTGCACCAAGGATTCTTGTTCAAGGGCAACAAACTTTGTATTCCCACGTCTTCGCTTCGCCTTTTGCTCTTACAAGAATCGCATGGTGGTGGAAGATTGGGACACTTTGGAAGAGACAAGACATATGCCATGCTCTCCACTCACTATTATTGGCCAAGAATGAAGCGCGATGTGGAACGCCTTTGCCGACGGTGTACAACATGCTTACAAGCTAAGTCTACCTCCAACCCTTATGGTCTTTACACCCCATTGCCTATTCCATATGCACCATGGACCGATATTAGCATGGATTTCATTCTAGGCTTGCCTCGCACTAAGCATGGTCATGACTCTATATTTGTGGTAGTGGATAGATTCTCTAAGATGGCTCATTTCATACCTTGCCATAAGAGCGACGATGCTTCACACATTGCTTCATTGTTTTTCAGGGAAATTGTTCGCCTACATGGAGTACCGCAAAGCATTGTGTCGGATCGAGACGTCAAGTTCATGAGTTATCTTTGGAAGTCGCTCATGGCGAAGTTTGGAGTGAAGCTCTTATTCTCATCATCCTCGCATCCGCAAACGGACGGCCAAACGGAAGTGGTCAATAGAAGCCTATCCTCTCTTCTACGCATCCTCGTGAAGAAAAACTTGAAGTCATGGGAAGAGTGCCTCCCACACGCGGAGTTCGCCTACAACCGCGCCAAGCACACGACTACGTCAAGGAGTCCCTTCATGGTCGTCTACGGGTTTGAGCCGCTCACGGCACTCGACATACTACCACTTCCACTTCATGAGCGGACAAACATGGACTTCGACAAACGCACCGACGCCGTGAAGAAGCTACATGAAGATACAAGGGCAACAATCGAGCAACAAGTTCTTCGTCAAGCAACACGCCTCAACATGACGAAAAAGGCACGGATTTTCAATGAAGGGGACCTAGTGTGGTTACATCTTCGCAAGGACCGCTTCCCTAAAGAAAGAAACTCCAAGCTCAAGCCCCGAGGCGATGGTCCCTTCAAGGTCCTCAAGCGAATCAACGACAACGCCTACGTCATCGACATACCAACATCCAAGTACTTGGTGAGCAACACATTCAATGTGTCCGACCTCTCACCATACCATGAAGATGAAGAGACGCTAGAGTCGAGGACGACTCTTTCCCAAGGGGGGGGGGGAGATGATGTAGCCCTACCCAAGGTCGATACTACATCAAGACCGACAAGCCCTCCTCGTGGTCCAATGACACGAGCTCGAGCTCAAGCCCTACACCAAGAGGTGAACTCGCTCCTCTCCATGTATGCTTTTGACACCCCTTTGGATGGCTTGCTACTTCATGCCACTACCCTATGTTCAATCAGGTACATTGACCAAGAAGCGAGCCATGAAGACCAAGCCAATGGAGAGAGAGTCGGAAATGACGAAGATGGAGCTACGGCTGCCGTGCCGGAACTTCCGCCCTCCAGGACCGGAACTTCCGCCCGGATGCCTTCCAGATTCCCTCCGCATGCCTTCCGCCGCCCGTAAGACAGATCAGGCCGGAACTTCCGCCCCGAGGGACCGGAACTTCCGCCCACCGGAACTTCCGCCCAAGTTCCGCCCAAGTTCCGAAAGTCGGCGAAAACCCCCCTGGATGTTACTGCGGGACAATGGCGCAATTCCGGAACAAGGCCGGAACTTGGCCGGAACTTCCGCCCCGACCGGAACTTCCGCCCCTTCAGACCGGAACTTCCGCCCCTGACCGGAACTTCCGCCCTAGTTGACCGGAACTTCCGCCCCAGCTTCAAAGACAACAAAGACTTTTCAGCTTGTAACTTACCCCTTCGCCCCCACCTATAAATAGGCTGGTTGCCTCAGATCTGAGATTAGACTGGATGTGAAATTAAACCTGAGCTTAGCTCACCCTTGTGGGAACCCTACCTAGATCTATGATCTTGTACCCACCCGGGCTCCTTATCGACTTGTCAAGATCTCTTTGGTGACTTCTACCGTTTGTTTGATCTTTTGCTTGCACTTCTACCTATTTGGTCTTTTGCTTGCACTTCTATCAACCTTCCGGTCTTTTCACCCTTCTAGATCTTGCGAGCTTCGATTTGTCGATCTCTTTGCGGGACTTCTACCGGAAGGTCTTTTCTCGCAACCTCTATCGAGTAGGTGTATCGGGCCTACGAGGGAAAACCGGTTTGTGTACGTGTGTGTGTTGTATCCCCACGATTCCCCTCGCGTTCTTCGTGTTCATCGTGTTTGATAAGGGGTTGCCCGATCTTCTCAGTAAGCGACGGGTGGTGATGAACACACGATGGTAGCAGCGGATGGAATCGATGATGATGAGGAGGATAACTTGTATGACGCCGACGAAGTCTCTCGATTGATTCCTGATGCCAATGCAACAGCTCTCAACCCTGCAAGATATTCGCAACTCCACACACTTGCACACGTAGCCGCCGACCACGAAGCGGTAGATTGCAATCTTCTAATCCCCAATGGAACAGCAGATCACACAAACTTTCAGTAGCATAAAACTCCAGATCGCAACGAATTGGAGAGTTGGGGAACAATAGTTTTGCTTAGCAAACAACTATGAACTAGGGTTTATCTTAAACGTGGTCTAAAGCAGCTAGGGGGTCGTCCAAGGCACTTATATAGGCGTCCGGGACGAGTTCTGGTCGAAAAGATACAAAGAAAACCGACCCAGAATAGATCTGGTCGAGACAGACTCGGACTGGTCCGGTCTGGAATCCGGTGATACCAAGATGATAAGGGGTTGCCCGATCTTCTCAGTAAGCGACGGGTGGTGATGAACACACGATGGTAGCAGCGGATGGAATCGATGATGATGAGGAGGATAACTTGTATGACGCCGACGAAGTCTCTCGATTGATTCCTGATGCCAATGCAACAGCTCTCAACCCTGCAAGATATTCGCAACTCCACACACTTGCGCACGTAGCCGCCGACCACGAAGCGGTAGATTGCAATCTTCTAATCCCCAATGGAACAGCAGATCACACAAACTTTCAGTAGCATAAAACTCCAGATCGCAACGAATTGGAGAGTTGGGGAACAATAGTTTTGCTTAGCAAACAACTATGAACTAGGGTTTATCTTAAACGTGGTCTAAAGCAGCTAGGGGGTCGTCCAAGGCACTTATATAGGCGTCCGGGACGAGTTCTGGTCGAAAAGATACAAAGAAAACCGACCCAGAATAGATCTGGTCGAGACAGACTCGGACTGGTCCGGTCTGGAATCCGGTCAACCGGGCCAGTGACCGGGCTGCCTAGCATAGAATCCGGTCAACCGAGCCAGTGACCGGGCTGCCTAGCATAGAATCCGGTCAACCGGGCCAGTGACCGGGCTGCCTGGCATAGAACCCGGTCAACTGGGCGGCAAACCGGAAAGTTCGCAAAAATCCGGTTTTTGCCCGGTACGATAAATCCCATCCGGTTGGCGCCCGGTCAACCGGGCCAGGGACCGGGCGGGCCGGTCCGGAGGCCGGTCTAACCGGGTTCTGGACCGGCCTGGACGTCGTCTTCTCCTCTCGCGCCTTCCTCCCGCTCCTCCCTCGCGCGACCATGAGATATCTTCATGTCCAGCTCCATGTCCAGCTTCACGTCCATCTTGACGTCCATCTTCATGTCCAGCTGCTTCTCTACTCCTCGTGCGATGCTCGTCTCCTCTTGATACCTGATGATACATAAGTCATAGGACTTAGGTAGTATAAAGTTCTCATCAATCAAAGTATCGTTTAGGAACAAGTTCACCTGTTGTTTAAGTAGCTTCGCACGAGCTCTTGTAATTGGACCAATCCGAACTTCATCGGACTTGAGCTTCACAGCAGGTTCATCTTCATTCATCAATGACGGAGGTAGTGGTGTAGTAGGGATGTCCTCATCAGTGTTCATCCACCTACCCCCACGAGTTCCACCCAAATCCGTGAAGATCGGGCACATCCTTGGACTTAGTCCACATCATTTCTAGTTTTCATTTTCTTGTTTTTGCTTTATTCCATTCCTAAAACACAAAAAGATCAAAAATATTTCTGTTGTTTTTCTTCACCATTTGCTTATTTTGGTTTCTTGCTTTTATTTTGCTTTATTTACTATCGTTGGTTTGCTATAAGAAAATTCAAAAAGATTTTGCTTTGTTTGCTTGTTTCCTTTTGTTCTTGTTTCCAATTCGAAAAGACCAAAAATATTTGCTGTTCTTCTTTGGTTTTGTAAAGTTCATTATGGAGTTCAATGGTCTTCAGTGGCTGGAGCATGATTTTCATTCCATATTATTCAAGCTACACAAGTGAAAAGCAATAATGACGATCTACGACAACTCGACTGTGGTGAGAGGCTGGTATGAACTCTATTTGTTTTCATTTTTGTACATATACTCATCCATGTGAGCATGCTTAGTTGGTTCATGTGAGGTATATGTCATTTAAGAAAGTCTAGTAGTTCATGATCTCTCATGTTTAGCTCCAGTTTATTAATATGAGTAGCATGTCATGGATGTTTGCTTGCATTGTTTTATTCATAAATAGGTATGACATTGTGGTATCCTCCTCTGAATAATTCATTCGAATCGACTTGGCACATGCTCACGCATGCATATGACTGAACAAAAGTCAATTAAGCCTCGATGATTTACTTTGCCTCAGAGTTTTGTATCACTTTTATGCCTCCGTTAATTTATTTTGCCGCAAGCATGATTATGACAGTGACTGCTCTCTTGATTGTCGCTCCCCAGTCTATTGCTAGCCTTCACTTGTACTGAGCGGGAATGCTGCTCGTGCTTCCAAACCCCTGAAAACCAAGTTATTCTAAAGTGTCCACCATAAATACATATGCATGGCATTTCAAACCATTCCAAGTAAATTCTCATGCGCTACCTTTAAACCTTCACAATGCTTCTCAATTTGTGTTAATGTTTTATAGCTCATGAGGAAGTATGTGGTGTTTATCTTTCGACCTTGTCATTTACCTTTGACAGACTTGCATAATAAGAGCTGGCAATGGGGTGCCCAGCCCCAACTAATAACTTCATTAATAATTCTCTTCACACGTTTTGCTCCGATTCATCAGTAAGCAACTTAATTTTGCAAATAGACACTCCTTCATGGTATGAGATTGATGGAAGGCACCCGAGGATTTGGTTAGCCATGGCTTATGTAAGCAAAGGTTGGGGGGAGTGTCACCCATAATAAAACTAAAGTACAAGTGTAAACAAAAGAGAAGAGGGATGATCTACCTTGCTGGTAGAAATAACGTCCTTCATGGGAGCCGCTCTTGACAGTCTGGTTAACGAGGTAGTTGGTGTACCCATTACCATTCGTTGACAACAACAAACACCTCTCAAAATAATTTTACTCCTGTTTTAAAAATGAAAAGCTCTAGCGCATGTTAATCCCTGCTTCCCTCTGCGAAGGGTCAATCTTTTACTTTTATGTTGAGTCGCCATCCTTTCTTTGAGCACTTTCTTGAGAGCACAACTGTTATTCTTAGTATAATATGCTTGTCCCAAAATATTATTGACTGTGGTATAACTTTGATGCTTTTATCTTTGACAATCTCTATTTCTAGTCTTTCCATGAACTTCAGAGGTGCCTGAGCATTTATGTTTTGCTGTTCAAATACGGGCAAGCGAGATACCACTTTATCATATCCTTTTATGAACATTGCAATCCTGCTGATAGACATGATTCATGATGCTTATTATTAATTTGTTGGTACCTTTCCATGATTGACATAGCTATTAGATGATCTTATTTGCATGTATCTTATTATGAATTGCCTAAGTACTTGTCCATATCATGAGAATATTTACATCATATGAACAAATGTGTTCGTGAAAGTTCTTTTATCGCACTCGCTTGTTAATCGAATTGCTTGAGGACAAGCAATAAGCTAAGCTTGGGGGAGTTGATACGTCCAAAACGTATCTACTTTCCCGAACACTTTTGCTATTGTTTTGCCTCTAATTTGTGTATTTTGGATACAACTAACACGGACTAACGCTGTTTTCAGCAGAATTGCTCTGGTGTCTCGTTTTTGTGCAGAAATCCAACTTTCAGGAAAATCCCCGGAATTTATGTCGAAGGTCTTATTTTTCCAGAAGAATTACGGAGCCAGAAGGGCAAGCCAGGTGGAGGCTCGAGGCCCCCCCACACTAGGCCGGCGTGGCCCAGGAGGGGGGCGCGCCGCCCTACTGTGTGGCCACCTCAGCTGGCCTCTGACGCCTCCCTCCGGACTACTTAAGGGGTTTCGACCTAAAAACGCGAGAAGAAAAGTCGAAGTCGCCAGAAACCCTCCAGAATGCCGCCACCATCGCGAAACTCCGTCTCGGGACCAGAAACTCCGTTCTGGCACTCCGCCGGGACGGGGAATTGGAGGAGATCATCGCCATCATCACCACCGACGCCTCTCCATCGACCAGCCATGTTTCCCCCATCCATGTGTGAGTAATTCCCCCCGCTGTAGGCTGAAGGGGGTGGTAGGGATTGGATGAGATTGGTCATGTAATAGCATAAGATTGTTAGGGCATAGTGCCTAGTGTTCGTAATTGGTACTTTGATGATATTGTTGCAACTTGTTATGCTTAATGCTTGTCACCAGGGCCCGAGTGCCATGATCTCAGATCTGAACATGTTATTGTTTCATAATGATATGCATTGTTTTATGATCTTACCTGCAAGTTGTATACACATGTCGCTGTCCGGAACCCGAGGCCCCAAAGTGACAGAAATTGGGACAAGCGGAGGGGAAGGCAGTGATGTGAGGATCACATGTGTTCACGGAGTGTTAATGCTTTGCTCCGGTACTCTATTAAAAGGAGTACCTTAATTTCCAGTAGATTCCCTAGAGGCCCGGCTGCCACCGGCTGGTAGGACAAAAGATGTTGTGCAAGTTTCACATTGCGAGCACGTACGACTATATACGGAACACATGCCTATGGATTGCTTAGTACTTGGACACCGTTTTATTATTATCTGCAAATGCCCTGCTTTGATTGTTACATGAGTTTCTCTCATCCATGCAACGCCCGTCATCCATCCCTGTGCCTACAGTATTTTAATCCTACTGTTTACTATAATCACTACTACTGTCTTTATTCCATTGCTGCTGCTATTTCACTGCTGCTGCTGCTATAAAACTGTTACTACTGATAAACTCTTGCGAGCAAGTCTGTTTCCAGGTGCAGCTGAATTGAAAACTCCGATGTTAAGGCTTTCAAGTATTCTTTGTCTCCCCTTGTGTCGAATCAATAAATTGGGTTTTACTTCCCGCGAAGACTGTTGCGATCCCCTATACTTGTGGGTTATCAGGGCGTTGCCCAAGATCATGCTTTTGATGAACTAAAACGATTGTTAACTTCTACACTGTTGCTTGCACTTCCTGATTTCAATAAGCAATTTGAGATTGAATGTGATGCTAGTGGTATTGGAATTGGTGGTGTGTTGATGCAAGAGGGTCGCCCAATTGCATATTTTTCTGAGAAACTTTCTGGTGCTAAGTTGAAATATCCTATTTATGATAAAGAATTGTATGCTTTAATTAGAGTTCTTGAGGTTTGGCAACATTATTTGTGGCCAAAAGAATTTATCATACATTTTGATCATGAAGCTTTGAAATATCTGAAAGCCAATCTACTTTGCATAGGCGTCTTGCTAAGTGGGTTGAGTTCATTGAGTCTTTTCCGTACATTATTAAGCATAAGAAGGGAAAAGATAATATTGTTGATGATGCTCTATCTAGGAAGACTATGCTGTTAACTCATCTTGATGTTAAAATTCTTGGATTAGAGGTGTGTTATGTGATTTATATGCGACTGATCATGATTTTGCTGAACCATACCGCTTATGTGTTATTGGTAAAGCATGGAAAAAATATCACATACACGATGGGTTCTTGTTTAGAGCTAACAAACTATGTGTTCCAGAATCGTCTGTGCGTTTGCTCTTATTGCAGGAATCACATGCTGGAGGTTTGATGGGTCACTTTGGGCGTGAGAAGACGCTACTCATGCTCGCTGATCACTTTTATTGGCCAAAGATGAGGCGGGACGTGGACAGGTATGTGAAGAGGTGCATTACTTGCAACAAGTCCAAGTCCAAGTTGAAGCCTCACGGTTTGTATACTCCGTTACGGGCACCAACTACACCTTGGGAAGATATTAGTATGGATTTTGTGTTGGGTTTGCCGCATACTAAAAGAGGCCATGATTCTATATTTGTGGTAGTGGACAGATTTTCTAAAATATCACACTTTATTGCCTGCCACAAAAGCGACGATGCGTCGCATATTGCTAACCTGTTTTTCAGGGAGATTGTTCGCCTACATGGAGTCCCGAAGACTATCGTTTCTGATTGTGATGTGAAGTTCATGAGCTACTTCTGAAGACACTTTGGGGAAAGCTGGGGACAAAGCTACTGTTCAGTACTACTTGTCATTCCCAAACTGATGGTCAAACTGAGGTGGTGAATCGAACCTTGTCACAACTGTTGAGATCCATGATCAAGAAGAACCTAAAGGAGTGGGAAGAGTGTTTGCCACATGTAGAGTTTGCTTACAACAGGGCGGTACATTCTACCACGGAGCTATGTCCTTTTGAGGTGGTGTATGGTTTCAAACCCATTACTCCACTTGATTTGTTGCCTTTACCCATACATGAGAGAGTTAATATGGAGGCATCCAAGAGGGCAGATTTTGTGCGAAAACTCCATGTGAAGACTAAAGAGTTGATAGAGAAGAAAGGCAAGAGCAATGCTGCAAGGATGAAAAAGAAGCGCAAAGAGATGTTGTTCAAGCCTAGTGATATGGTCCGGGTACATTTTAGCAAGGATAGGTTCCCGAAGCTACGGAAGTCTAAGTTGAAGCCTCGTGGTGCTAGTCCTTACAAAGTGCTTGCCAAGTTCAATGATAATGCATAATCGATAGATCTTCCAGTTGATGAGTTTGGTGTCAGTAATTCTTTCAATGTTGCTGATTTGACACCATATGACGGAGAAGACCTTGGAGCGTCGAGGTGACGCCTTTTGAGGGGGGGGGGACATGATGAGGACATCCCTACTACACCACTACCTCCGTCATTGATAAATGAAGATGAACCTGCTGTGAAGCTCAAGTCCAATGAAGTTCGGATTGGACCAATTACAAGGGATCGTGCGAAGCTACTTAAACAACAGGTGAACTTGTTTCTAAACGATACTTTGATTGATGAGAACTTTATACTGCCTAAGTCCTATTACTTATGTATCATCAGGTATCAAGAGGAGACGAGCATCGCACGAGGAGTAGAGGAGCAGCTGGACATGAAGACGGACGTCAAGATGGACGTGAAGCTGGACATGGAGCTGGACATGAAGATATCTCATGGACGCGCGAGGGAGGAGCGGGAGGCATGCGCGAGAGGAGAAGTCGACGTCCAGGCCAGCCCAGCACCCGGTTAGACCGGCCTCCAGACCGGCACGTCCGGTCCCTGGCCCGGTTGACCGGGCGGCATACCGGATGCGTCGTACCGGGGCCAAACCGGACGAAGTTTTGCGAACTTTCCGGTTGCCGCCCGGTTGACCGGATGCCAGACCAGCCAGCCCGGTCCCTAGCCCGGTTGACCTGATTCCAGACCGGACCAGTCCGAGTTTGTCTCAACCAGATCTATTCTGGGTCGGTTTTACTTGTATTTTTCGACCAGAACTCGTCCCGGACGCCTATATAAGTGCCTTGGACGACCCCCTAGCTGTTTTAGACCACGTTTTAGATAAACTCTAGTTCTTAGTTGTTTGCTATGCAAAACTATTGAATACTACTCTCCAATTCATTGCGATCTAGAGTTTTATGCTACTGAAAGTTTGTGTGATCTGATGTTCCATTGGGGATTAGAAGATTGCAATCTACCGCTTCGTGGTCGGCGGCTACGTGCGCAAGTGTGTGGAGTTGCGAATATCTTGCAGGGTTGAGAGCTATTGCATTGGCATCAGGAATCAATCGAGAGACTTCGTCGGCGTCATACAAGTTATCCTCCTCATCATCATCGATTCCATCCGTTGCTACCATCGTGTGTTCATCACCACCCGTCGCTTACTGATAAGATCGGGCCACCCCATATCAGTTCATGCCTCTAGTTTTCCGGAAGAGTGACAATAACTTCTAAGATTGTAGATGTGTTGTTGCTACTAGGGAGAAAACAACAATGTTTTGTCTAAGGATAATTCTATTGTTTACTTTACACACATTGCTTAATGCGACAATCTGTTGCTTGCAACTTAATACTGGAAGGGGTTCAGACGATAACCGGAAGGTGGATTATTAGTCATAGACGCATTGGGATTATGGTCTATGTATTATGTTGTAATGCCCAAATGAATCTCATAGTAATCATCTTGTCATGTATGGTCTTTATTCTGTCAATTGCCCAGCTGTAATTTGTTCACCCAACATATTATTTATCTAGTGAACTATGGACCCCGGTCCTTTCTTTTACCGGTGTTCTGTTTACTTACTGCAAGCACTGTTCTCTTTAATTTCACTGCAAACAAACATCTCTTTCCACACTATACAGTTAATCCTTTGTTTTCAGCAAAACCGGTGAGATTGACAACCTCACTGTAAGTTGGAGCAAAGTATTTTGGTTGTGTTATGTGCAGGTTCCACGTTGTTGTTGACACCGGTAGTGCGCCCTATCACAAGTTAGCTAGCAACACCTTCAGAAGTCATGCCTTTCTCCTACTAGTCGATTAAACCTTGGTTTCTTACTGAGGGAAAACTCTCATCATACCTTGCTCTTGGGGTTCCCCAACTGTGTGCAATCTGTGCTCATCAAACATTCGAATGAAGTAGCAATCCATCCAAGGTTATGTCGAGGTTGAGTGTAGAGAGGATTGGGTTCACCTTGTCGTGTATAGCTTTCACTGGGGCTCGTGTCCTCGGTCTACTTGGGAGACTACTTGACCTTGGTGTAGTGTCGACCTTTGGAGGAGCTACATCACATGGCTAGGGTTGAGGCGGTAGTTGTTTTCTTATGTGTGCGTGTTTTCTTTTTAATGTTTTGAAATGAAATGATTCATTTAATTTAAGGTAACCGCACGAGTTTTATGTGCTAGTATATATACCTAATAATAAAGTACGAAGTTGTTGTTCAAAAAAATAAAAAAATAAAGTACGAAGCTGATGTAGCCCCGCTCACCGACAACACTACACCAAGACCAACAAGTCCCCCAAGTGGACCAATGACGCGGTGATGAGGTCTAAGACCCCGGGAGTGGCCCGATCTTGCAGCTTGACCCCGAAATCCAAGGGAAGAGGTGGGAGAGCGCGAAGAACACGACGAACACGAGGAACTCCGAGACTCACGCACGCACACCAACCCGATACACCCGATGTTTACCTCCGTGGCTCGATGGACCACGCCAATAGAATCTCCGAGGAAGAGGCGCGCGGCAGAATTCCCGGAGAGAGATTGGGGTTGGAGAAGAAGAGCTTGATGAGAGAGAGAGAGTAACTTGTACTAGAATCTCACTCAACAAGATCCAAATCAACAACCAAGGTGCCTTGATTACAGAGGGATGATACCCAAGGGAGACTAAGCTCAAAGGTAGGTTTGAGTTCAAAACAAGTCTAACCCTAATCTGGAGGAAGGGGTGAGGTACTTATAGGTCCAGATTCGTACAGGGGTAAAATCGGCATTACATAACTTATCCTGGTCCATAGATGCGAAATCAACGGTTGAGATAAAGTCAACAGGGGTGGGCCCGGCAGTGCCGGTGATGTTTGGCCGGCAGTGCCGCTGGACCTGGGCCGGCAGTGCCGGTCTTGGCCTTCTTCGTGTCTTCAGCTGGTGGGTCCGGCAGCTGCTGGGAACCGGGAGCGGCATTCCCGGGGTGAGCAGGCCGGCAGTGCCGGTGGCTGGAGGCCGGCAGTGCCGGGGTGAGCAGGCCGGTAGTGCCGGTGCCTGGAGGCCGGCAGTGCCGGCCCTGAGGGGTGTCCTGCAGCGGCCACTCTTCGTCTCCTTCTTCCTTGTCCATCTTCGGGTCTGCTGCGACGTCCCTCTCTCGCGGTTCATATCTGATGACACAAAGCATATCGGCCTGAGGTAGCAGTCCATCCAATGGGGTATCGAGATCAAGGGTAGTGAGGAGTGAGTTCACCTTATCATGTAGCGCTTTGACTCGGGCTCGCGTCATTGGTCCACTTGGGGGACTTGTTGGTCTTGGTGTAGCGTCGTCGGTGAGCGGGGCTACATCATCTCCCCCCCCCCCCTGGGAAAGAGTCGACCTCGACTCTTGCACCTCCTCATCTCCGTGATAGGGTGACAAGTCCGAGACGTTGAACGTGTTGCTCACCAAGTACTTGGATGTCGGGATGTCGATGATGTAAGCGTTGTTGTTGATGCGTTTGAGGACCTTGAAGGGCCATCTCCTCTTGGCTTGAGCTTGGAGTTGCGCTCATGAGGGAACCTTTCCTTCCGGAGGTGGATCCAAACGAGGTCTCCTTCTTGGAATATTCTTTCCTTCTTCTTGGCGTTGATGCGGTTTTCTTGATGAAGCACATGTTCTTGTATGGTCGCTCTTGTTTCTTCATGTAGCTTCTTAATGGCGGCGGTGCGCTTGTCGAAATCCATGTTGGTCCGCTCATGAAGTGGGAGTGGAAGTATGTCGAGTCCCGTGTAAGGTTCGAAGCCGTAGACGACCATGAAGGGGCTCCTTGATGTTGTCTTGTGCTTGGCGCGGTTGTAGGCGAACTCCGCGTGAGGAAGGCACTCCTCCCATGACTTCAAGTTCTTCACGAGGATGCGTAGGAGAGTGGATAGGCTTCGATTGACCACTTCCGTTTGGCCGTCCGTTTGCGGGGGCGAGGATGATGAGAATAAGAGTTTCACTCCAAACTTTGCCATGAGCGACTTCCAAAGATAACTCATGAACTTGACGTCTCGATCCGACACAATGCTTTGCGGTACTCCATGTAGGCGAACAATTTCCCTGAAAAACAAAGAAGCAATGTGTGAAGCATCGTCGCTCTTATGGCAAGGGATGAAATGATAAGGGGTGTCCCGATCTTCTCAGTAAGCGACGGTGGTGATGAACACACGATGGTAGCAGCGGAAGGAATCGATGATGATGAGGAGGATAACTTGTATGACGCCGACGAAGTCTCTCGATTGATTCCTGATGCCAATGCAACAGCTTTCAACCCTGCAAGATATTCGCAACTCCACACACTTGCGCACGTAGCCGCCGACCACGAAGCGGTAAATTGCAATCTTCTAATCCCCAATGGAACAGCAGATTACACACAAACTTTCAGTAGTATAAAACTCCAGATCGATGCGAATTGGAGAGTAGTATTCAATAGTTTTGCAGAGCAAACAACTAAGAACTAGGGTTTATCTTAAACGTGGTCTAAAGCAACTTTGGGGGCGTCCCAGGGGCTTATATAGGCGTTCGGGACGACCTCAGGTCGAAAAAGTACGAAAATAACCGACCCAGAATAGATCTGGTCGAGACAGACTCGGACTCGGCCGGTCTGGGGGCCGGTCGACCGGGCCTGGGACCGGGTGGTCCAGTCCTAGACCGGGTCTGTGACCGGGTGGAAACCGGACGAAGGGTCCGTGTTCCCTGGATGTGGCCTGGATGGCACCGGTTCAAAATCCGGTTGGTGACCGGGTGGCCCGGTCCCACGGCAGGTCTGACCGGACCTGGGACCGGCCTGAAGATCTCCTCCTCTCGCGCATGCCTCCCGCTCCTCCCTCGCGCGTCCATGGGATGTCTTCACGTCCGGCTCCATGTCCAGCTTCACGTTCAGCTTCTTGTCCAGCTGCTCCTCTCCTCCTCGTGCGATGCTTGATTCCTCCTCATACCTGATCATACACAAGTAATACGACTTAGGTAGTATAAAGTTCTCGTCGATCAAAGTATCGTTTAGGAACAAGTTCACCTGTTGTTTAAGTAGCTTCGCACGAGCTCGTGTCATTGGTCCAATCCTAACTTCATTGGACTTGAGCTTCACAGCTTCATCTTCATCTTGCAATGACGGAGGTAGTAGTGAAGTAGGGATGTCCTCATCATGAAATGAGCCATCTTAGAGAATCTATCCACTACCACGAATATAGAATCATGACCATGCTTAGTGCGAGGCAAGCCTAAAACGAAATCCATGCTAATATCGGTCCATGGTGCATATGGAATAGGCAATGGAGTGTAAAGACCATAAGGGTTGGAGGTAGACTTAGCTTGTAAGCAAGTGGCGCACCGGCGGCAAAGGCGTTCCACATCTCGCTTCATCTTTGGCCAATAGTAGTGGGTTGAGAGCATGGCATATGTCTTGTCACGTCCAAAGTGACCCATAAGACCACCTCCATGTGACTCTTGCAAAAGCAATTTTCGAAGCGAAGACTCGGGAATGCAAATCTTGTTAGCTTTAAACAAGTAGCCATCATGCAAATAGAAATCATCCACTCCTCGTTCAACGGAACACTTCTCAAAAATCGGAGCAAAGAAAGAATCGGAAGGATAGAGTTCTTTGATCTCTTCAAGTCCCAAGACATGAAAATCCAAACGAGTTAGCAAAAGGGTGTTTTTGCGGGAAAGAGCATCCGCCACAACACTGCCCTTGCCCTTCTTGTATTTGATCACATATGGAAAGGACTCAATGAACTCGACCCATTTCGCATGTCGTTTGTTCAAGTTGTGTTGGCTTTTCAAATACTTTAAGGACTCATGATCGGAATGAATGATAAACTCTTTAGGCCAAAGATAGTGTTGCCAAACTTCAAGAACACGAACCAAAGCATAGAGCTCCTTGTCATATATAGGATAGTTGAGGCGTGCGCCATCTAACTTCTCACTATAGTATGCCACGGGTTTGCCCTCTTGCATAAGAACACCACCAATACCAAGCCCACTTGCATCACACTCAATCTCAAAAGTTTTTGCAAAATTTGGAAGGACAAGAAGAGGATCTTCGGTAAGGCGTTTCTTCAACTCATCAAAAGCATTTTGTTGGGCCTTGCCCCAAACAAACGGAACATTCTTCTTGGTAAGCTCATTCAAAGGGCAAGCAATGGTGCTAAAATCTTTCACAAAGCGTCGGTAGAAACCGGCAAGTCCATGAAAACTTCGGACTTGGCCAACATTTGTAGGAGTAGGCCAATTGTGGATGGCCTCCACCTTGGAAGAATCAACTTCAATCCCATTAGCGGAAACCACAAAGCCAAGGAAAACCAATTTGTTTTGAGCAAAGGTGTACTTGGGGAGGTTAGCATAAAGCTTTTCATGACGCAAGATGCACAAGACCTCTCTCACATGTTGCACATGGTCCTCGAGGTTTTTGCTATAAATGAGAATATCATCGAAATAGACAACCACACTCTTGCCAATGAGAGGACGCAAGATGTGATTCATGAGGCACATGAAAGTATATGGAGCATTGGAAAGACCGAAAGGCATAACGAGCCATTCATAGAGACCAAGTTTGGTCTTGAATGTCGTTTTCCATTCATCACCAATGGCCATGCGGATTTGGTGGTAGCCACTACGCAAATCGACTTTAGAGAAAATCGTGGCACCACTTAACTCATCAAGCATGTCATCTAAACGCGGAATGGGATGGCGGTAACGGACGGTAATGGCATTGATGGGGCGACAATCCATACACATCCGTTGTGTCGCATCCGGTTTAGGCACAAGAATCACGGGAACCGCACAAGGGCTAAGGCTTTCGCGGACGTACCCTTTGGCGAGGAGATCTTGAATTTGGCGTTGGATCTCCTTTGTATCCTCGGGGTTGGTGCGGTAGGCGGCACGGTTTGGAAGCGGAGCGCCGGGTATGAGGTCGATGCGGTGTTCTATGCCTCGAAGTGGTGGTAGTCCATGAGGGAGCTCGTCGGGGAAGACGTCTTGAAACTCCTTCAAAAGAGACAACAAAGACGAAGGAATGTTGGTTAAGTCGTTAGTCGCCGACGATGGTCCTTTGCATATGAGCACATAGTGCAATATGGTGGATGGGTTCTCTTGGAGCTCTCTCCACTCACTCTTGGTGGCTAGAAGGACACTCTTGGACTCACTCATATATGGCTTGTGGCGCTCACTATCTTTGTGGTGGGTCGCTCCCTCTCCTCTCATCTCATTATGGTGGGTGCGGAGTTGTGCCCTCGCTAAAGCCTTCGCATTATCCGTGATGATTTGGCTAGGAGTCATCGGGCGCAACTCAAACTTCTTGTCGTTGACCTTGAAGGTGTATGTGTTGGAGAGTCCATCATGTATAGCCTTCTTGTCAAATTGCCAAGGGCGGCCAAGCAACATGTGGCACACCGTCATGGGTACCACGTCACACTCAATAGTATCCTCATAAGGTCCAATCTTGAAGGTGACGGTGACGGTATGTTGTATATTGACGTTGCCCTTGTCACTCAACCATTGGATATGGTAAGGGTGAGGATGCTTGCGGAGAGTGAGGTTGAGCTTCTCACACAACTCGGTGCTAGCAAGGTTCTGGCAACTTCCACCATCTATGATGACCTTGATCTACTTGCCACCAATTCCGGCACGGGTTTGGAAGATGTTGCACCGTTGGTCTTCCATAGCTTGAGGTTGTGTTGTTAGCACCCTTGTGACCACAAGTGAGGGACTTGGGTCATGCTCGCATAAGAGAGGGTCTTCTCCACTATCTTCCTCATAAGCTTCTTCATTTGCAATGGCGGCTTGCACAAGGGCTTCATATTCATCCTCATCAAGCGTCTCGATGTCACCATTCTCCATAGTGAACATAACCTTGGTGTTCTTGCACTCAAACGATTTGTGACCTTGGGTGCCACACTTGAAGCAAGTGACACTAGAGGGTCCCGTGGATGCTTTAGAGGAGGCGGTGGAGGAGACCGTTTGCTTCATGCGACTTTGGATAGTCGGTTTCTTGGATGGTGTAGAGGACTCGGCGGGCTTGACACTTGTAGTAGGAGGAGTTTATGTAGCAAGCTTGGAGGCGAAGTAAGTCTTGGACTTGGAGTACTTGATGTCCTCAATCACTTGGCGCTCGGCCTTCGATGCTTGGTGGACCAACTCAACCATGTTGGAGTATGGTTGGAACTGCACAATCCTCTTGATGGGGTAATTGAGGCCATTGAAGAAACGAGCAATGGTTTGGTCTTCGGACTCTTGGATGTTGCCTCGCATCATAGTGAGCTCCATCTCCTTGAAGAACTCCTCAACGGTCTTGGTGCCTTGCTTCAACTTTTGGAGCTTGTTGAAGAGGTCGGTCATGTAGTGAGTTGGGACAAAGCGAGCATGCATCTCTTTCTTCATTGATGTGGGAGCGACCCACTGGATCCTCCTTAGTTGATGCCCGATCTTTCACAGCGAGAACCTGGGGTAGAGATTCCTCCCAACAACGCGATGAACGTAGCCTGGAGAAGAGGGAACGAATCCAGCAAGCAACGGATCGATGAACGACCACCTCAAACCAAGAGCTAGATAATCCTTGATGAACACAAGAACCTTCGCAGCGGATAATATAGATAAACAGCAGCGCCGTACCCCCGGAGGGATGATACACGTGAACACACGCAACTAGGTAAAACCTAAACTTTAGACTAAACTTGTTCTTCCTCTAACCCTAGCCGCACCTCCACTTATATGAGGGTTGGAGTGGCCGGCCAGCCCTAGTGGGCCTCTCTACCTTGGTTTGGACAGGCCCAAACCAAACTGACTCAATTTATTAAAAACCCTAATTGGCCCACATATGACCATAGACATAAAATAAGATAACTAAGCTGGTGGAGTCCTGAATCGGGGCTCCACATAGGCCTCCGTGCCCATATCATCCTCCCCCCCTTCAAGAAGCGTTGTCCCCAACGCGTGAGGGTCTTCTGGAAAAGGTGACGTGATATGAACATGACACGTCCTCGCCGTCTTCAAGTCTTGCTTGCCTTCCACACCACATCCTCCCTCGCGGCCTTCTCGACTTGATACAGCACTTGGCGCCTCCTTTCTTCTCCACATGAGCTTGGACTTCGGCGCCAATTCCTTCTTCTTGCGAGGTTTTGATGGACCCTTGTTGATGAGGTCTAAGACCCCGTGTGTGGCCCGATCTCGCGGATTGACTTCGAAACCAAGAGGGGAGATGGGAAAACGCGAGGAACACGAAGAACACGATGAACACGAGGAACTCCGAGACTCACGCACGCACACCAACCCGATACACCCGATACTTACCCCCGTGGCTCGATGGACCACGCCAATAGAATCACCCGGAAGAGGCACGCGGCAGAATTCCCGGTGAGAGATTGGTGTTGGAGAAAAGGGGATTGGTGAGGGAGAGAGAGTAGCTTGTACTAGAATCTCACTCAACAATATCCAAATCAACAACAAGGATGGCCTTGATTACAGAGGGATGATACCCAAGGGAGACTAAGCTCAAAATTAGGTTTGAGTTCAAAACAAGTCTAAAGAGCTAAAGGGGTGCTTGGGGTGCTTATATAGTCTTACAAGGCGTCACAGGCCGAAAAGGTAAGTTCGGGCCGAAAATATAACTTAAGTCGCGCAGGCTGGTCAGGAGGCCGGTCAGACCGGGCCTGTGACCGGGCGCCGGTCGAGGGGCCGGTCAGACCGGGCTGTGGACCGGCAGGCCGGTTTTAGACCGGGCTCGGGACCGGCGCGGTGACCGGACGAGGCTCCAAGTCCCCTGGATGGTGCCCGGATGTCACGAGCGCGAATCCCGGTTCGACCGGGCGGCCCGGTCGGGAGGCCGGTCGGACCGGGCTGTGGACCGTGGACCGGTGATCCGGTCGAGGAGCCGGTCTGACCGGGTTCTGGACCGGCCGTCCGTCTTCTCTTCCTTGCGCTCTTCGGGCGACTTCCTGTCCAGCTCCATGTCCATCTTCGTGTCCATCTTCTTGTCCAGCTGCTCCTCTCCTCCCTTTGACCATGGCGTATCCTCCTCTTGGTGACCTTGATGCTCCTTGTACCTAATGACACATAACACGTCGGCATGAGGTAGCAATCCATCCAAAGGTGTACCAAGATCAAGGGTGGTGAGGAGCGAGTTCACCTCATCATGTAGCGCTTTGACTCGGGCTCGTGTCATCGGTCCACTTGGGGGACTTGTTGGTCTTGGTGTGGAGGTGACCGAAGGCCACCCCGCATCACTTGTGTCGCTGCACATGACCCTGCACAAGATGTGTAATTCCTGGGCCACATAGATGTCTCACACGTCCATCCTTGCCTCGATGCATCCGCGGTGTCACGGAAAACTGGACAGTACTCCTAGCACGGTAGTGCCGCTGCCCACTGTCTCCACTGACGCGCTCGCCTCCCACTCCTCCCACGCGCATCTGCGCCATATGTACTGACACACCATCAGCACAAACATCATCAGTCTGTATACTAGCATCAACACAAACTGGAACTGTAGCACATGCTGCAACATCCACATCAACAATAAGTGTAGCTTCATCCGGCTTGTCACCAACAAGAACTGGCTTGTCACCAACAAGAACTAGCTTCATCCGGCTTGTCACAAACTGGAACTGTAGCACATGCTGCAACATCCACATCAACAATAAGTGTAGCTTCATCCGGCTTGTCACCAACAAGAACTGGCTTGTCATCTACAGGCATGGCTGAAACATCACCAACATCGATGCTCGGAACATCATGCACCTCTAGCTGCACTTTAGGCTTGTGCAACTTCTTCTTACGCACTACTAACTCCACATCGGACTTGATATGATCATCACCCATAGGCTTCAAAGTCCGCTGTTTGCCACCATGCATAAAAGAATATGTATTTGCTCGCCCAGCATGTGTCACATTGCGATCATACTGCCAAGGACGCCCAAGTAGCAATCCACACACCTCCAATGGCAACACATCGCACTCGATCTCATCAACATAATCATCAACTGTAAATGGCACACGCACCTTATGAGTAATCTTCAGCATACCACAACTATTCAACCACTCAAGACGCTTAGGTTCAGGAAGACGCCATGTAGACAACCCCAATGCTGCCACCATCGCCTTGCTAATGCCATTAGTACAGCTTCCACCATCAACCATCAACTTGCAAGCCTTGCCCTTGATAATGCACTGAGTCTGAAACAAACTCCACCGCTGACCCTTGTCAACTGTCTTGCAAGCATCACCTTGTACCCCCTTGAGTTGCATATTCAGCCCGCTCAATGGTACATCCTCTTCAACAGTCACAGTAGTGCTCTTGGTATCAGAGCCAGGTTTCCTCTCCTTAATGACTGTCGATACTGGAACAACCTCCTCCACGGTAGTGTTAGAGCACACCACCGGCTTACTCAAACGTGCACACTTAAAATTATCACGCAGAAACCGCTTGAAATCTGCCCACCTAGACCGTAGACCAACGATACCCTGAACGATGAGAGCATTACGGTACCAACTAGCCACAACATCATCAACACGCATGTATGCAATAGCAAATTCCGTCCGCCACCAAACGAACCATCAAACTCCTTGCATCTCGCAAATCCACCTTCAATGTGTGATTCCCAAAGTTGAAATTCAGTCGGTGTCGCAGAACTAGACAACCTCCATTTGATTTGCGATGCGTCAAACTTGGTACCTATCATCATACCGAGGTAGTCATGATACACATCGTCACTCCTATGTGCCTCACAAGACATTGGAGCAACAACATCAACAGCATGAGCCCGCATCACCGGAGAATCCACCGCAGCAACAGGAGAAACCGCCGGAGGAACAACCCCAAGAAGCTCGAGCCAACCCGGCCCAGGGCCGGTTAGACCAGCCTCTAGACCGACCAGCCCGGTCCCTGGCCCGGTTGACCGGTCGCCAACCGGATGCATCGCACCGAACACAACCGGACGAATTTTTGCGAACTTCCCGGTTTGCCGCCCGCTGACCGGGTTCTACGCTGTGCAGCCCGATCACTGGCCCGGTTGACCGGATTTCATACCAGGTTTTTCCTGGTCGCGAAATTTCGTCTTCTTCCCGATTCTGGCCGCGATTTTTCGCGATTTTGACCTCCGAAACAGCCATGGATGACCTCCAAACTACACCAAACAACGCCAAACTTCCTCCAACCAACCTCCTTCGACCGAGAGCCAAACTCCTCCGATCTTAGAGCTAATCTTCTCCGATGCAAACTGATCAAAGAGATCGATCAACAACACCTCGCCGTGAGCAACCCAGAAAGCTGATACCACATGATGTGGGAGGAACCCAGTGGATCCTCCTAGTTGATGCCCGATCTTTCACAACGAGAACCTGGGGTAGAGAATCCTCCCAACAACGCGATGAACGTAGCCTGGAGAAGAGGGAACGAATCCAGCAAGCAACGGATCGATGAACGACCGCCTCAAACCAAGAGCTAGATAATCCTTGATGAACACAAGAACCTTCGCAGTAGATAATATAGATAAACGGCAGCGCCGTACCCCCGGAGGGATGATACACGTGAACACACGCAACTAGGTAAAACCTAAACTTTAGACTAAACTTGTTCTTTCTCTAACCCTAGCCGCACCTCCACTTATATGAGGGGTGGAGTGGCCGGCCAGCCCTAGTGGGCCTCTCTACCTTGGTTTGGACAGGCCCAAACCAAACTGACTCAATTTATTAAAAACCCTAATTGGCCCACATATGACCATAGACATAAAATAAGATAACTAAGCTGGTGGAGTCCTGAATCGGGGCTCCACATAGGCCTCCGTGCCCATATCATCCTCCCCCCCTTCAAGAAGCGTTGTCCCCAACGCGTGAGGGTCTTCTGGAAAAGGTGACGTGATATGAACATGACACGTCCTCGCCGTCTTCAATTCTTGCTTGCCTTCCACACCACATCCTCCCTCGCGGCCTTCTCGACTTGATACAGCACTTGGCGCCTCCTTTCTTCTCCACATGAGCTTGGACTTCGGCGCCAATTCCTTCTTCTTGCGAGGTTTTGATGGACCCTTGTGTCGCTGCACATGACCCTGCACAAGATGTGTAATTCCTGGGCCACATAGATGTCTCACACGTCCATCCTTGCCTCGATGCATCCGCGGTGTCGCGGAAAACTGGACAGTACTCCTAGCACGGTAGTGCCGCTGCCCACTGTCTCCACTGACGCGCTCGCCTCCCACTCCTCCCACGGGCATCTGCGCCATATGTACTGACACACCATCAGCACAAACATCAGTCTGTATACTAGCTTCAACACAAACATGAAAAGTAGCACATGCTGCAACATCCACATCAACAATAAGTGTAGCTTCCTCCGGCTTGTCACCAACAAGAACTGGCTTGTCATCTACAGGCATGGCTGAAACATCACCAACATCAATGCTCGGAACATCATGTACCTCTAGCTGCACTTTAGGCTTGTGCAACTTCTTCTTACGCACTACTAACTCCACATCGGACTTGATATGATCATCACCCATAGGCTTCAAAGTCCGCTGTTTGCCACCATGCATAAAAGAATATGTATTTGCTCGCCCAGCATGTGTCACATTGCGATCATACTGCCAAGGACGCCCAAGTAGCAATCCACACACCTCCAATGGCAACACATCGCACTCGATCTCATCAACATAATTATCAACTGTAAATGGCACACGCACCTTATGAGTAATCTTCAGCATACCACAACTATTCAACCACTCAAGACGCTTAGGTTCAGGAAGACGCCATGTAGACAACCCCAATGCTGCCACCATCGCCTTGCTAATGCCATTAGTACAACTTCCACCATCAACCATCAACTTGCAAGCCTTGCCCTTGATAATGCACTGAGTCTGAAACAAACTCCACCGCTGACCCTTGTCAACTGTCTTGCAAGCATCACCTTGTACCCCCTTGAGTTGCATATTCAGCCCGCTCAATGGTACATCCTCTTCAACAGTCACAGTAGTGCTCTTGGTATCAGAGCCAGGTTTCCTCTCCTTAATGACTGTCGATACTGGAACAACCTCCTCCACGGTAGTGTTAGAGCACACCACCGGCTTACTCAAACGTGCACACTTAAAATTATCACGCAGAAACCGCTTGAAATCTGCCCAGCTAGACCGTAGACCAACGATACCCTGAACGATGAGAGCATTATGGTACCAACTAGCCACAACATCATCAACACGCATGTATGCAATAGCAAATTCCGTCTGGCCACCAAACGAACCATCAAACTCCTTGCATCTCGCAAATCCACCTTCAATGTGTGATTCCCAAAGTTGAAATTCAGTCGGTGTCGCAGAACTAGACAACCTCCATTTGATTTGCGATGCGTCAAACTTGGTACCTATCATCATACCGAGGTAGTCATGATACACATCGTCACTCCTATGTGCCTCACAAGACATTGGAGCAACAACATCAACAGCATGAGCCCGCATCACCGGAGAATCCACCGCAGCAACAGGAGAAACCGCCGGAGGAAAAACCCCAAAGAAGCCTGAGCCAACCCGGCCCAGGGCCCGGTTAGACCAGCCTCCAGACCGACCAGCCCGGTCCCTGGCCCGGTTGACCGGTCGCCAACCGGATGCATCGCACCGGAACACAACCGGACGAAATTTTGCGAACTTCCCGGTTTGCCGCCCGGTTGACCGGGTTCTACGCCAGGCAGCCCGGTCACTGGCCCGGTTGACCGAATTTCATACCAGGTTTTTCCTGGTCGCGAAATTTCGTCTTCTTCCCGATTCTGGCCGCGATTTTTCGCGATTTTGACCTCCGAAACAGCCATGGATGACCTCCAAACTACACCAAACAACGCCAAACTTCCTCCAACCAACCTCCTTCGATCGAGAGCCAAACTCCTCTGATCTTAGAGCTAATCTTCTCCGATGCAAACTGATCAAAGAGATCGATCAACAACACCTCGCCGTGAGCAACCCAGAAAGCTGATACCACATGATGTGGGAGGAACCCAGTGGATCCTCCTAGTTGATGCCCGATCTTTCACAACGAGAACCTGGGGTAGAGAATCCTCCCAACAACGCGATGAACGTAGCCTGGAGAAGAGGGAACGAATCCAGCAAGCAACGGATCGATGAACGACCGCCTCAAACCAAGAGCTAGATAATCCTTGATGAACACAAGAACCTTCGCAGCGGATAATATAGATAAACGGCAGCGCCGTACCCCCGGAGGGATGATACATGTGAACACACGCAACTAGGTAAAACCTAAACTTTAGACTAAACTTGTTCTTCCTCTAACCCTAGCCGCACCTCCACTTATATGAGGGGTGGAGTGGCCGGCCAGCCCTAGTGGGCCTCTCTACCTTGGTTTGGACAGGCCCAAACCAAACTGACTCAATTTATTAAAAACCCTAATTGGCCCACATATGACCATAGACATAAAATAAGATAACTAAGCTGGTGGAGTCCTGAATCGGGGCTCCACATAGGCCTCCGTGCCCATATCATTCATCTCTTCCCAAGTGTCAATTGGGGGTTCACCCTTCTCTTCCCTAAGAGTGAGGACTTGCTCCCACCAAGTGTTGGCGTAATCTTCAAACTCAAGAGACGCCATAGCCACCTTCTTGGCACCGGAGTAGTTGTGGATGCGGAATATCTTGTCAACCTTGAGTGCCCATGAGAGGTAGGCCTCGGCATCTTCTTCACCCTTGAACTTTGGCATGGTGAACTTGAGTCTTCCAAAAATGTTTTCTTCATCTTCCAAGTTTCTTCGACGAAGAGGGGCGCCTTCATCTCTTGCGGCTTGAGGAGGGATAGGAGGTCTTCTACGGCCAACCATAGCATTGGGTTGGCGTTGAAGGTGTACACTAGCTTCGCTTGGTTCATGGTGATGATGTTGTTGAAGATCTTGTCGAGGTTGGTGATGGGGCTCATTGTTGGCCCTTTCATCTTGAGCTTGTGGTGGAACTCCCCTTCCACGTTGGTCATGGCGAGGATGGCAACGAAGGTCTCGTCGAGGTGGAACTTGAGGACCTTGGTCTTGGGGTTGGTCGTCACGCCCACGGTGGGCATGGCGATCCGCTTGGTGACGATCTTGTTGTAGGACTTGGTCTTGTGGGGGGCGCTCATGAGGACGAGCATGGTGATGGATTTCTCCGCGCCTAGAATTGGAGCGAGAATCTTCATGACGAGCTTGTGGGCGATGAGGTCGATGATGGTCTTCATGCCTTGAGGAAGAGCTTGAGGACGAAAGGCCACCATGAGAGTAGTAATCTTGTGGTGAGCTTGATGATGATGAAGTAGAGCGGTGTCGGCGATGACGACCCAAGTTGGTGATGGTGCGCTCGAGGCTATCCATGCGCCGCTCCATGTTCGCATCATTGGCCGCCATTTGGCCATTCAAGTTGTCCGTAGCTTCACGAAGGAGAGCCAAGTCTTGGTTCACGGCGGAGAAGTTGTGAGCCACTTCATCGTATTGCTCATCGATGCGCGTCTCGAAGAGAGTGAGTTGCTCCTTGAACTCTTGTCGATGCGTCCATAGGTTGTGTTGAGTAACCAACCTCTCGGTGTTGCGGAGGACTTCTTCATCCCTTGTGGTATCTCCGTTCCTATCCATGATGGCAAGACAAGAACTATGTTGTGTATGTTAGTGGAAGGAGACTACCTCGCACTCTTTCCAAGGTAAGATAGTATTGAGGCAATCAACCAAGCCAAAAGCAAGATCAAGTGTATCGGGGACACACGCAAAAGCTAGCAAATATGGTGTTAGGCGAGTGTTGTGGAAAGCCAAAAGACAAATCCAAGATCGAGTATGTTGTTAAAAGTGGGTGAGGTCCAAAAATTAAGTGTCCAAATGGTGATCACGAAAACATGAAAGAGGTGGAACGCACACACGAGATAAACGGGGTTAGTGCAACCAATGAATGGGCGGAAAAGCACAAAAACCAACCAACAAGGTGGTGCCCGGTGTCACACTAACACAAGGAGAGCCAAAGCTTTGGTTGCAACGAGGAGACACCAAGATTTACACGCGGCCTCTCTTCTCGTATCTCTCTTTTGCTTAAAAGCTTTTTCTCTTTTGTATATGGTGGCACTTGCACACTTTTGTATGTATGGATGTATGGTGCGACTTGCACTCTTTTTGTGTTTTTGGGGATTTTTCACACACTATGTTAGCGTTAGCCTCGCTTTTGCTATCTTGCCACACGAGTGTTTGCTTGGATGCTTTACTCAACACGACACACACACCTCACAATGCGGGGCCACGTGCAATGTCTCGCAACACTAAACAAGCAATGCTCGGGAGGGTTGGATCGCAAAAGGAACGAGGAGTTGCAAGTTATACCTAGATGTGTCGTAGGCGGTGATGATCACGCAACTTGCAATATGGTGGAAGGATCAAGAGTACGTTTGCAAGTCGGGGTGCAGAGAGTGTCGTCGCTTGCGTCGTAGCTGCGGGTTAGTTTTACACAAAAGGCACTCAAACCAGAACAAGCAAACACAAAGGTGAAGACGTGGTCGAAATCTGGCTGGGCGAGCTTGGCTTGTCCCTGGCGGCAGTGCCGGCCTGGTTCGGGCGGCAGTGCCGGCCTGAGCGGCAGTGCCGGCCTGGATGTGGCGGCAGTGCCGGCCTGGGCGGCAGTGCCGGCCTGATAGGGGCGGCAGTGCCGGTCCCTGATGATGAGGTCTAAGACCCCGTGTGTGGCCCGATCTCGCGGATTGACTTCGAAACCAAGGGGGAAGATGGGAAAACGCGAGGAACACGAAGAACGCGACGAACACGAGGAACTCCGAGACTCACGCACACACACAACCCGATACACCCGATGCTTACCTCCGTGGCTCGATGGACCACGCCAATAGAATCTCCGAGGAAGAGACACGCGGTAAAATTCCCCGGGGAGAGATTGGAGTTGGAGAGGAAGAACTTGGTGAGGGAGAGAGAGTAGCTTGTACTAGAATCTCACTCAACAAGTTCAAAGTCAACAACTAAGGTGCCTTGATTACAGAGGGATGATACCCAAGGGAGACTAAGCTCAAAGGTAGGTTTGAGTTCAAAACAAGTCTAAAGAGCTAAAGGGGTGCTTGGGGTGCTTATATAGTCTTACAAGGCGTCACAGGCCGAAAAGGTAAGTTCGGGCCGAAAATATAACTTAAGTCGTGCAGGCCGGGTCAGGCCGGTCGGACCGGGCTCGTGGACCGGCAGCCGGTTTCAGATCGGGCTGTGACCGGCGGAGACCGGACGAGGCTCCAAGTCCCCTCGGATGGCGCCCGGATGTCACGAGCGCGAATCCCGGTTTCGACCGGGCGGCCCGGTCGAGGCCGGTCGTACCGGGCTGTGGACCGGTGATCCGGTCAGGGGGCCGGTCGGACCGGGGTCTGGCCCGGCCGTCCGTCTGCTCTTCCTTGCGCTCTTCGGGCGACTTCCTGTACAGCTCCATGTCCATCTTCGTGTCCATCTTCTTGTCCAGCTGCTCCTCTCCTCC
Organism: Lolium perenne; assembly: GCF_019359855.2. Classification (NCBI taxonomy): domain Eukaryota; kingdom Viridiplantae; phylum Streptophyta; class Magnoliopsida; order Poales; family Poaceae; genus Lolium; species Lolium perenne. The sequence continues at coordinate 136,183,079 of NC_067245.2, forward strand.
CTTTGACCATGGCGTTTCCTCCTCTTGGTGACCTTGATGCTTCTTGTACCTAATGACACATAACACGTCGGCATGAGGTAGCAATCCGTCCCAAGGTGTACCAAGATCAAGGGTGGTGAGGAGCGAGTTCACCTCATCATGTAGCGCTTTGACTCGGGCTCGTGTCATCGGTCCACTTGGGGGACTTGTTGGTCTTGGTGTGGAGGTGACCGAAGGCCACCCCGCATCATCTCCCCCCCCTTGGGAAAGAGTCGTCCTCGACTCTTGTTCCTCTTCATCTTCATGATATGGCGACAAGTCCGCAACGTTGAAGGTGTTGCTCACCAAGTACTTGGAGGTGGGGATGTCGATGACGTACGCGTTGTTGTTGATGCGTTTGAGAACCTTGAAGGGGCCATCTCCTCTTGGCTTGAGCTTGGAGTTGCGCTCACGAGGGAACCGTTCCTTCCGGAGGTGAATCCAAACGAGGTCTCCTTCTTGAAATATCCTTTCCTTCTTCTTGGCGTTGAGGCGGGTAGCTTGACGAAGTACATGTTCTTGTATGGTTGCCCTTGTCTCTTCATGTAGTTTCTTCACGTCGGCGGCGCGCTTGGCGAAGTCCATGTTCGTCCGCTCATGAAGGGGAAGTGGTAGTATGTCGAGTGCCGTGAGCGGCTCAAACCCGTAGACGACCATGAAGGGACTCCTTGATGTAGTCGAGTGCTTGGCGCGGTTGTAGGCGAACTCCGCGTGTGGTATGCATTCCTCCCATGACTTCAAGTTTTTCTTCACGAGGATGCGTAGGAGGGTGGAGAGGCTTCGATTGACCACTTCCGTTTGGCCATCCGTTTGCGGGTGTGATGATGATGAGAATAAGAGCTTCACTCCAAACTTTGCCATGAGCGTCTTCCAAAGATAACTCATGAACTTGACGTCTCGGTCCGACACAATGCTTTGCGGTACTCCATGTAGGCGAACGATTTCCCTGAAAAACAATGAAGCAATGTGTGAAGCATCGTCACTCTTATGGCAAGGTATGAAATGAGCCATCTTAGAGAATCTATCCACTACCACGAATATAGAATCATGACCATGCTTAGTGCGAGGCAATCCTAGAACAAAATCCATGCTAATATCGGTCCATGGTGCATATGGAATAGGCAATGGGGTATAAAGACCATAGGGATTGGAGGTAGACTTAGCTTGTAAGCATGTGGTGCACCGGCGGCAAAGGCGTTCGACGTCGCGGTACATTCTTGGCCAATAGTAGTGGGTTGAGAGCATGGCATATGTCTTCTCTCGACCAAAGTGACCCATAAGACCTCCTCCATGTGACTCTTGCAAAAGCAATTTTCGAAGCGAAGACTCGGGAATGCAAATCTTGTTAGCTTTGAACAAATAGCCATCATGCAAATAGAAATCATCCACTCCTCGCTCAACGGAGCACTTCTCAAAAATGGGAGCAAAGAAAGAATCGGAAGGATAGAGTTCTTTGATCTCTTCAAGTCCCAAAACATGAAAATCCAAACGAGTTAGCAAAAGGGTGTTTTTGCGGGAAAGAGCATCCGCCACAACATTGTCCTTGCCCTTCTTGTATTTGATCACATATGGGAAGGACTCAATGAACTCGACCCATTTTGCATGTCGTTTGTTCAAGTTGTGTTGGCTTTTCAAATATTTCAAGGACTCATGGTCGGAATGAATGATAAACTCTTTTGGCCAAAGATAGTGTTGCCAAACTTCAAGAACACGAACCAAAGCGTAGAGCTCCTTGTCATATATAGGATAGTTGAGGCGTGCGCCATCTAACTTCTCACTATAGTATGCCACGGGTTTGCCCTCTTGCATAAGAACACCACCAATACCAAGCCCACTTGCATCACACTCAATCTCAAAAGTTTTTGCAAAATTTGGAAGAACAAGAAGTGGAGCTTCGGTAAGGCGTTTCTTCAACTCATCAAAAGCATTTTGTTGGGCCTTGCCCCAAACAAACGGAACATTCTTCTTGGTAAGCTCATTCAAAGGGCAAGCAATGGTGCTAAAGTCTTTCACAAAGCGGCGGTAAAACCCGGCAAGTCCATGGAAGCTTCGAACTTGGCCAACATTTGTAGGGGTAGGCCAATTATGGATGGCCTCCACCTTGGAAGAATCAACTTCAATCCCATTAGCGGAAACCACAAAACCAAGAAAAACCAATTTGTTTTGAGCAAATGTGCACTTGGGGAGGTTGGCATAAAGCTTTTCATGGCGCAAGATGCACAAGACTTCTCTCACACGTTGCACATGGTCCTCGAGGTTTTTGCTATAAACAAGAATATCATCGAAGTAGACAACCACGCTCTTGCCAATGAGAGGACGCAAGATGTGATTCATGAGGCGCATGAAAGTAGAAGGAGCATTGGAAAGACCGAAAGGCATAACGAGCCATTCATAGAGACCGAGTTTGGTCTTGAATGCCGTTTTCCATTCATCACCAATAGCCATGCGGATTTGATGGTAACCACTACGCAAATCGATTTTAGAGAAAATCGTGGCACCACTAAGTTCATCAAGCATGTCATCTAAACGCGGAATGGGATGGCGGTAACGGACGGTAATGGCATTGATGGGGTGACAATCCATACACATCCGTTGCGTCTCATCCGGTTTAGGCACAAGAATCACGGGAACCGCACAAGGGCTAAGGCTTTCTCGGACGTACCCTTTGGCGAGGAGATCTTGAATTTGGCGGTTGATCTCCTTCGTCTCTTCGGGGTTGGTGCGGTATGCGGCACGGTTTGGTAGCGGAGCGCCGGGTATGAGGTCGATGCGGTGTTCTATGCCGCGGAGTGGTGGTAGTCCATGAGGGAGCTCGTCGGGGAAGACGTCTTGAAATTCCTGCAAAAGAGACAACAAAGACGGAGGAATGTTGGTTAAGTCGTTAGTCGCCGACGAGGGTCCCTTGCATATGAGCACATAGTGCAATATGGTGGATGGGTTCTCTTGGAGCTCTCTCCACTCACTCTTGGTGGCTAGAAGGACACTCTTGGACTCACTCATGTATGGCTTGTGGCGCTCACTATCTTTATGGTGGGTCGCTCCCTCTCCTCTCATCTCACTATGGTGGGTGCGGAGTTGTGCCCTCGCTAAAGCCTTCGCATTATCCGCTATGATTTGGCTAGGAGTCATCGGGCGCAACTCGAACTTCTTGTCGTTGACCTTGAAGGTGTATGTGTTGGAGAGTCCATCATGTATAGCCTTCTTGTCATATTGCCAAGGGCGGCCAAGCAACATGTGGCACACCGTCATGGGTACCACGTCACACTCGATGGTGTCCTCATAAGGGCCGATCTTGAAGTTGACGGTGACGGTATGTTGTATCTTGACATTGCCCTTGTCACTCAACCATTGGATATGGTAGGGGTGAGGATGCTTGCGGAGATTGAGGTGGAGCTTCTCACACAACTCGGTGCTCGCAAGGTTATGGCAACTTCCACCATCGATGATGACCTTGATAGACTTGCCACCAATTCCGGCACGGGTTTGGAAGATATTGCACCGTTGTTCTTCCATATCATGAGGTTGTGTGGTTAGCACCCTTGCGACCACAAGTGAGGGACTTGGGTCATGCTCACATAAGAGAGGATCTTCTCCACTTTCTTGCTCATAAGCTTCTTCACTTTCCACGGTGGCTTGCACAAGGGCTTCATATTCATCCTCATCAAGAGTCTCGATGTCACCATTCTCCATAGTGATCATGACCTTGGTGTTCTTGCACTCAAACGATTTGTGACCTTGGGTGCCACACTTGAAGCAAGTGACACTAGAGGGTCCCGTGGATGCCTTAGAGGAGGCGGTGGAGGAGACCGTTTGCTTCATGCGACTTTGGATAGTCGGTTTCTTGGAAGGTGTAGATGAGGCGTCGGCCTTGGCACTTGTAGCATAAGGAGTTGATGTAGTAGGAGGAGTCGATGTGGCGAGCTTGGAGGTGAAGTAGGTCTTGGCCTTGGAGTACTTGATGTCCTCAATCACTTGGCGCTCGGCCTTCGATGCTTGGTGGACTAACTCAACCATGTTGGAGTAGGGTTCGAACTCGACGATCCGCTTGATGGGGTAAGAGAGGCCATTGAAGAAGCGAGCAATGGTTTGCTCTTCGGACTCTTGGATGTTGGCTCGCATCATAGTGAGCTCCATCTCCTTGTAAAACTCCTCAACGGTCTTGGTGCCTTGCTTCAACTTTTGGAGCTTGTTGAAGAGGTCGGTCATGTAGTGCGTTGGGACAAAGCGAGCATGCATCTCCTTCTTCATATCTTCCCAAGTGTCAATTGGAGGTTCACCCTTTTCTTCTCGAAGAGTGAGGACTTGCTCCCACCAAGTGTTGGCGTAGTCTTCAAACTCGAGTGATGCCATAACCACTTTCTTGGCACCGGAGTAGTTGTGGATGCGGAAGATCTTGTCCACCTTGAGTGCCCATGAGAGGTAGGCCTCGGCATCTTCTTCTCCTTTGATCTTTGGCATGGTGAATTTGAGTCTTCCAAACATGTTCTCTTCATCCTCCAAGGTTCTTCTACGAGGAGGGGCGCCTTCATCTCTTGTGGCTAGAGGTGGAATAGGAGGTCTTCTACGGCCAACCATAGCATTGGGTTGGCGTTGGAGTTGAACACTTGCTTCACTTGGTTCCCGGTGAGGATGTGGTTGAAGATCTTGTCGCGGTTGAGGACGATGCTCAATGTTGGGTCTCTCATCTTGATCATGGTGAGGCTCTCCTCGTCCACGTTGGTCATGGCGAGGGTGGCGACGAAGATCTCGCCGAGGTGGATCTTGAGGATCTTGGTGAAGGACTTGTTCTTGTGGAGGACGCTCATGTGGACGAGCATGGCGATGTATTTCTCCACGCCTAGAGTTGGAGCGGGAGTCTTCATGACGAGCATGTGAGCGATGCGGTCGATGATGGTCTTCATGCCTTGAGGAAGAGCTTGGGGACGAAAGGCCACCATGAGAGTAATGGTCTTCATGCCTTGAGGAAGAGCTTGATGAAGAGGAAGTAGAGCGGTGTCGACGATGGCGACCCAAGTTGGTGATGGCGCGCTCGAGGCTATCCATGCGCCGCTCCATGTTGGCATCATTGGCCGCCATTTGGCCATTCAAGTTGTCCGTAGCTTCACGAAGAAGGGCCAAGTCGTGGTTCACGGTGGAGAAGTTGTGAGCCACTTCATCGTATTGCTCATCGATGCGCGTCTCGAAGAGGGAGAGTTGCTCCTTGAACTCTTGTCGTTGCGTCCATAGGTTGTATTGAGTAGCCAACCTCTCGGTGTTGCGAAGGATCTCTTCATCCCTATTGGTATCTCCGTTCCTATCCATGATGCAAAGACAACAACTATGTTGTGTATGTTAGTGGAAGGAGACTACCTCGCACTCTTACCAAGGTAAGATAGTATTGAGGTAATCCACCAAACCGAAAGCAAGATCAAGTGTATCGGGGACACACGCAAAACCACACGCAAAAGCTAGCAAATATGGTGTTAGGCGAGTGTTGTGGAAAGCCAAAAGACAAATCCAAGATCGAGTATGTTGTTAAAAGTGGGTGAGGTCCAAAAATCCAAATGTCAATGTGAAGATCACTATAAACACGGAAAAAGATGTGGAACACACACACGAGATAAGCGGGGTTAGTGCAACCAAAAGTGAGCGGAAAAGTGTATGTATAAGTGCTCGGTGTCACACTAACGTATGAGAGCCAAAGCTTTGGTTGCAAAGGAAGAGACAACAAGATTCACACGTGGCCTCTCTTCTCCTATCTCTCTTTGCTTAAAAGCTTTTTCTCCTTTGTATATGGCGGCACTTGCACTCGTTTGTATCTTTGGTGGCACGTGGACACTTTGTATGTATGGGCGTATGGATGTATGGATGTATGGATGTATGGTGCTACTCGCACTCTTTTTGTGTTTTTGGGGCTTTTTGACGCACTATGTTAGCGTTAGCCTCGTTTTTGCTATCTTGCCACACGAGTGTTTGCTTGGGTGCCTTACTCTACGCGACACACACACCTCACAATGCGGGGCCACGTGCAATGTCTCGCGACACTAGACAAGCAATGCTCGATGGGATAGATCGCAAAAGGAAGAGGGGTTACAAGGTGACCTGCAAGTTATACCTGCGATGATGGTGGTGGTGGTGGTGGTGGTGGTGGAGATCGCCGGAAGACGAGGTCGAAGGAGTGGCGTTGCGTCGCCCGGTCGGAGGCCCGGTTGGACCGGCTGGACTGCCCGGCCGGTTGTATGGCCGGTCGACGGATTCTGACCGGACCGGCCCGGCCAGAGTCTGCTTGACCGGTGCTCAACCGGATCGCGCGATTTCTCTCTCCTGTTCTTCACGAAAACCAAGCCAAATCGACCAAATCGAAGGGAAACGATGGAATTGGAGGCTAAAAGTTGGGGAAATAGTAGATCAAGCACAACAACACCAGATCCACGGACCAAAACCACTCAAAACGCAACCAAATCACAGATCGGTCAAGAGGCAATTTAGGGCTATTTTTGGGGATTTTTTGGAAAATTTTCTAGGGACGAAATCGGGTGGGTGGGGGGTCAAATCCGCGGAAACCAAAGGCTGCTGATACCATATGATGAGGTCTAAGACCCCGTGTGTGGCCCGATCTCGCGGATTGACTTCGAAACCAAGGGGGAAGATGGGAAAACGCGAGGAACACGAAGAACGCGACGAACACGAGGAACTCCGAGACTCACGCACACACACAACCCGATACACCCGATGCTTACCTCCGTGGCTCGATGGACCACGCCAATAGAATCTCCGAGGAAGAGACACGCGGTAGAATTCCCCGGGGAGAGATTGGAGTTGGAGAGGAAGAACTTGGTGAGGGAGAGAGAGTAGCTTGTACTAGAATCTCACTCAACAAGTTCAAAGTCAACAACTAAGGTGCCTTGATTACAGAGGGATGATACCCAAGGGAGACTAAGCTCAAAGGTAGGTTTGAGTTCAAAACAAGTCTAAAGAGCTAAAGGGGTGCTTGGGGTGCTTATATAGTCTTACAAGGCGTCACAGGCCGAAAAGGTAAGTTCGGGCCGAAAATATAACTTAAGTCGTGCAGGCCGGTCAGGGGGCCGGTCGGACCGGGCCTGTGACCGGGCAGGCCGGTTTCAGACCGGGCCTGTGACCGGGCGGAGACCGGACGAGGCTCCAAGTCCCCTGGATGGCGCCCGGATGTCACGAGCGCGAATCCCGGTTTCTGACCGGGCGGCCCGGTCAGGAGGCCGGTCAGACCGGGCTGTGGACCGGGTGATCCGGTCAGGGGGCCGGTCTGACCGGGTTCTGGACCGGCCGTCCGTCTTCTCTTCCTTGCGCTCTTCGGGCGACTTCCTGTACAGCTCCATGTCCATCTTCGTGTCCATCTTCTTGTCCAGCTGCTCCTCTCCTCCCTTTGACCATGGCGTTTCCTCCTCTTGGTGACCTTGATGCTCCTTGTACCTAATGACACATAACACGTCGGCATGAGGTAGCAATCCGTCCCAAGGTGCACCAAGATCAAGGGTGGTGAGGAGCGAGTTCACCTCATCATGTAGCGCTTTGACTCGGGCTCGTGTCATCGGTCCACTTGGGGGACTTGTTGGTCTTGGTGTGGAGGTGACCGAAGGCCACCCCGCATCACCTGACGAACAGCTCGAGCTGTTCTTCGCGAAAAGCGGGCCAAATCCGACCAAAGCGTCAAAAATCGATGGAATTGAGGTCTAGAAAGTGGGGAAAACGTAGATCAACCAGAGGGGCACAAAATCCATGGATCAAAACCACTCAAAACGCAACCAAATCACAGATCGGTCCAAACGAAATCGGGTGGGTGGAGGGTCAAAATCGCCCCAAATTGCCTTTGGACCGATCTGTGATTTGGTTGCGTTTTGAGTGGTTTTGGTCCGTGGATTCGGTGTTGTTGTGCTTGATCTACTATTTCCCCAACTTTTAGCCTCCAATTCCATCGTTTCCCATCGATTTGATCTTTTGGTTTTGGTTTGGGGAAGAACAAGTGAGAGAACCGCGAAATCCGGTTGAGAAAGCCGGTCAACCGGCCCCTAGACCGGACCAGCCGGCCCAGCACCCGGCCGACCGGGCGCCAACCGGACTAGCCGGTCCAGAGACCGGTCAAACCGGCCCCCAGACTGGGCGCCACTCCGCGCCCTCCTCCGAGCTCGAATTCGGCTACCACCACCACCATCATCATCATCGCAGGTATAACTTGCAGTTTTCCCTTGTAGCCCTCTTCCTTTTGCGATCTATCCTATCGAGCATTGCTTGTTTAGTGTTGCGAGACATTGCACGTGGCCCCGATTGTGAGGTGTGTGTGTTGATGAGGATCTAAGATCCCGAGAGTGGCCCGATCTCGCGGTTTGACCCCGAAAACCAAGGGAAGAGGTGGGAGAACACGAAGAACACGAAGAACGCCGAGACTCACGCACGCACACCAACCCGATACACCCGATGCTTACCTCCGTGGCTCGATGGACCACACCAATAGAATCTCCGAGGAAGAGGCACGCGGCAGAATTCCCGGAGAGAGATTGGGGTTGGAGAAGAAGAGCTTGATGAGGGAGAGAGAGTAGCTTGTACTAGAATCTAACTCAACAAGATCCAAATCAACAACCAAGGTGCCTTGATTACAGAGGGATGATAACCCTAGGGAGACTAAGCTCAAAGGTAGGTTTGAGTTCAAAACAAGTCTAAGGGGTAAAGGAGGGGTCCAGGCTACTTATATAGGCACACATGGCCAGCAAGGGCGAACAGGTACGCGAATGGATAACTTAGGCGGTTTGGTGGGTCATTCCCGTCAGACCCGGTTTGGATCCGGTCTGACCGGGCCTATGACCGGGTGGTCCGGTCCTGGGTCCGTTCGTCCGGGCGCCAACCGGGAATCTGCGAGGTTTCCGGTCTTCGTCCGGTACGAGGGAGCTGCGCCGGTTGGCGCCCGGTTGACCGGGCCTGGGACCGGGGCGTCCGGTTGTGGGGCCGGTCTGACCGGGTCCTGGACCGGCCAGCGTCCTTCTCTTCCTTGGAGCGCTTCGAGCGACGTCGGGTTCGGCTTCGTGATCATCTCCCTGTCCAGCTGCTCCTCTCCTTCCCTTGGCCATGGCATGTCCTCCTCTCCGGGGTCTTGATGCGCCTTGTACCTAATGACACATAACACATCGGCATGAGGTAGCATTCCGTCCACAGGGGTACCAAGATCAAGGGTGGTAAGGAGCGAGTTCACCTCGTCATGTAGAGCTTTAACTCGGGCTCGTGTCATCGGTCCACTTGGGGGACTTGTTGGTCTTGGTGTGGAGGTGTCCGAAGGCCACCCCACATCATCTCCCCCCCCTTGGGAAAGAGTCGTCCTCGACTCTTGTTCCTCCTCATCTTCATGATATGGCGATAGGTCCGCAACGTTGAATGTGTTGCTCACCAAGTACTTGGAGATGGGGATGTCGATGACGTAAGCGTTGTTGTTGATGCGTTTGAGGACCTTGAAGGGGCCATCTCCTCTTGGCTTGAGCTTCGAGTTGCGTTCATGAGGGGACCTTTCCTTCCGAAGGTGGATCCAAACGAGGTCGCCTTCTTGAAATATGCGTTCCTTCTTCTTGGCGTTGAGGCGGGTAGCTTGACGAAGGACATGTTCTTGAATGGTAGCTCTTGTTTCTTCATGTAGTTTCTTCACGGCGGAGGTGCGCTTGTCGAAGTCCATGTTGGTCCGCTCATGAAGGGGAAGTGGTAGTATGTCGAGTGCCGTGAGCGGCTCAAACCCGTAGACGACCATGAAGGGACTCCTTGATGTTTTCGAGTGCTTGGCGCGGTTGTAGGCGAACTCCGCATGTGGAAGGCACTCCTCCCATGACTTCAAGTTCTTCTTCACGAGGATGCGTAGGAGAGTGGAGAGGCTTCGATTGACCACTTCCGTTTGGCCGTCCGTTTGCGGGTGCGAGGATGATGAGAATAAGAGCTTCACTCCAAACTTTGCCATGAGCGACTTCCAAAGATAACTCATGAACTTGACGTCTCGATCCGATACAATGCTTTGCGGTACTCCATGTAGGCGAACAATTTCCCTGAAAAACAATGAAGCAATGTGTGAAGCATCGTCGGTCTTATGGCAAGGTATGAAATGAGCCATCTTAGAGAATCTATCCACTACCACAAATATGGAATCATGACCATGCTTAGTGCGAGGCAATCCTAGAACGAAATCCATGCTAATATCGGTCCATGGTGCATATGGAATGGGCAATGGGGTGTAAAGACCATAAGGGTTGGACGTAGACTTAGCTTGTAAGCAAGTGGTGCACCGGCGGCAAAGGCGTTCCACGTCGCGGTACATTCTTGGCCAATAGTAGTGGGTTGAGAGCATGGCATATGTCTTCTGATAAGGGGTCGGTCGGGGGCAGTCGGCCGGGCGATGGACCGGGCAGGCTTGGTCGAGGGGGTCGGGCTGCCGATGGCCGGCAGGCAGCTTTCAGATCGGGCTCGTGACCGGCGGCGACGGACGAGGCTCCAAGTCCCCTGGATGGCGCCCGGATGTCACGAGCGCAAATTCCGGTTTCGACCGTGCGGCCGGTCGGGGAGGCCGGTCGACCGGGCTGTGGACCGGGTGATCCGGTCAGGAGGCCGGTCTGACCGGGTTCTGGACCGGCCGTCCATCTTCTCTTCCTTGCGCTCTTCGGGCGACTTCCAGTCCAGCTCCATGTCCATCTTCGTGTCCATCTTCTTGTCCAGCTGCTCCTCTCCTCCCTTTGACCATGGCGTATCCTCCTCTTGGTGACCTTGATGCTCCTTGTACCTAATGACACATAACACGTCGGCATGAGGTAGCAATCCATCCAAAGGGGTACCAAGATCAAGGGTGGTGAGGAGCGAGTTCACCTCATCATGAAGAGCTTTGACTCGGGCTCGTGTCATCGGTCCACTTGGGGGACTTGTTGGTCTTGGTGTAGCGACGTCGGTGACCGGGGCTACATCATCTCCCCCCCCTTGGGAAAGAGTCGTCCTCGACTCTTGCACCTCCTCATCTCCATGATAGGGTGATAAGTCCGAGACGTTGAACGTGTTGCTCACCAAGTACTTGGATGTTGGTATGTCGATGATGTAGGCGTTGTCGTTGATGCGTTTGAGGACCTTGAAGGGGCCATCTCCTCTTGGCTTGAGCTTGGAGTTGCGCTCATGAGGGAACCGTTCCTTCCGGAGGTGGATCCAAACAAGGTCTCCTTCTTTGAATACCCTTGCCTTCTTCTTGGCGTTGATGCGGTTGGCTTGACGAAGAACATGTTCTTGTATGGTTGCCCTTGTTTCTTCATGTAGTTTCTTGACGGCGGCGGTGCGCTTGTCGAAGTCCATGTTGATGCGCTCGTGGAGGGGAAGCGGAAGTATGTCGAGTGCCGTGTAAGGTTCGAAGCCATAGACGACCATGAAGGGGCTCCTTGACGTAGTCTTGTGCTTGGCGCGGTTGTAGGCGAACTCGGCGTGAGGAAGGCACTCCTCCCATGACTTCAAGTTTTTCTTCACGAGGACGCGTAGGAGGGTGGAGAGGCTTCGATTGACCACTTCCGTTTGGCCGTCCGTTTGCGGGTGCGATGATGATGAGAACAAGAGCTTGACTCCAAACTTCGCCATGAGCGACTTCCAAAGATAACTCATGAACTTGACGTCTCGATCCGACACAATGCTTTGTGGTACTCCATGTAGGCGAACGATTTCCCTGAAAAACAATGAAGCAATGTGTGAAGCATCGTCGCTCTTATGGGAAGGTATGAAATGAGCCATCTTAGAGAATCTATCCACTACAACAAATATGGAATCATGACCATGCTTAGTGCGAGGCAAGCCTAGAACGAAATCCATGCTAATATCCGTCCATGGTGCATAAGGAATAGGCAATGGCATGTAAAGACCATAAGGGTTGGAGGTAGACTTAGCTTGTAAGCATGTTGTGCACCGACGGCAAAGGCGCTCCACGTCTCGCTTCATCTTTGGCCAATAGTAGTGGGTTGAGAGCATGGCATATGTCTTGTCACGGCCAAAGTGGCCCATAAGGCCTCCTCCATGAGACTCTTGCAAAAGCAATTTTCGAAGCGAAGACTCGGGAATGCAAATCTTGTTAGCTTTAAACAAATAGCCATCATGCAAATAGAAATCATCCACTCCTCGCTCAACGGAGCACTTCTCAAAAATTGGAGCAAAGAAAGAATCGGAAGGATAGAGTTCTTTGATCTCGTCAAGTCCCAAAACATGAAAATCCAAACGAGTTAGCAAAAGGGTGTTTTTGCGGGAAAGAGCATCCGCCACAACATTGTCCTTGCCCTTCTTGTATTTGATCACATATGGGAAGGACTCAATGAACTCGACCCATTTTGCATGTCGTTTGTTCAAGTTGTGTTGGCTTTTCAAATATTTCAAGGACTCATGGTCGGAATGAATGATAAACTCTTTTGGCCAAAGATAGTGTTGCCAAACTTCAAGAACACGAACCAAAGCGTAGAGCTCCTTGTCATATATAGGATAGTTGAGGCGTGCGCCATCTAACTTCTCACTATAGTATGCCACGGGTTTGCCCTCTTGCATAAGAACACCACCAATACCAAGCCCACTTGCATCACACTCAATCTCAAAAGTTTTGGCAAAATTCGGAAGGACAAGAAGTGGAGCTTCGGTAAGGCGTTTCTTCAACTCATCAAAAGCATTTTGTTGGGCCTTGCCCCAAACAAACGGAACATTTTTCTTGGTAAGCTCATTCAAAGGGCAAGCAATGGTGCTAAAATCTTTCACAAAGCGGCGGTAAAACCCGGCAAGTCCATGGAAGCTTCGGACTTGGCCAACATTTGTAGGGGTAGGCCAATTATGGATGGCCTCCACCTTGGAAGAATCAACTTCAATCCCATTAGCGGAAACCACAAAACCAAGAAACACCAATTTGTTTTGAGCAAATGTGCATTTGGGGAGGTTAGCATAAAGCTTTTCATGGCGCAAGATGCACAAGACTTCTCTCACATGTTGCACATGGTCCTCGAGGTTTTTGCTATAAATAAGAATATCATCGAAGTAGACAACCACGCTCTTGCCAATGAGAGGACGCAAGATGTGATTCATGAGGCGCATGAAAGTAGATGGTGCATTGGAAAGACCGAAAGGCATAACGAGCCATTCATAGAGACCGAGTTTGGTCTTGAATGCCGTTTTCCATTCATCACCAATAGCCATGCGGATTTGATGGTAACCACTACGCAAATCGACTTTAGAGAAAATCGTGGCACCACTAAGTTCATCTAGCATGTCATCTAAACGCGGAATGGGATGGCGGTAACGGACGGTAATGGCATTGATGGGGCGACAATCCATACACATCCGTTGCGTCTCATCCGGTTTAGGCACAAGGATCACGGGAACCGCACAAGGGCTAAGGCTTTCACGGACATACCCTTTGGCGAGGAGATCTTGAATTTGACGGTTGATCTCCTTGGTCTCTTCGGGGTTGGTGCGGTAGGCGGCACGGTTTGGGAGCGGACCGCATGGTATGAGGTCGATGCGGTGTTCTATGCCGCGGAGTGGTGGTAGTCCATGAGGGAGCTCGTCGGGGAAGACGTCTTGAAATTCCTGCAAAAGAGACAACAAAGACGGAGGAATGTTGGTTAAGTCGTTAGTCTCCGACGCGGGTCCCTTGCATATGAGCACATAGTGCAATATGGTGGATGGGTTCTCTTGGAGCTCTCTCCACTCACTCTTGGTGGCTAGAAGGACACTCTTGGACTCACTCATATATGGCTTGTGGCGCTCACTCTCTTTGTGGTGGGTCGCTCCCTCTCCTCTCATCTCACTATGGTGGGTGTGGAGTTGTGCCCTCGCTAAAGCCTTCGCATTGTCCGCGATGATTTGGCTAGGAGTCATCGGGCGCAACTCGAACTTCTTGTCGTTGACCTTGAAGGTGTATGTGTTGGAGAGTCCATCATGTATAGCCTTCTTGTCATATTGCCAAGGGCGGCCAAGCAACATGTGGCACACCGTCATGGGTACCACGTCACACTCGATGGTGTCCTCATAAGGGCCGATCTTGAAGTTGACGGTGACGGTATGTTGTATCTTGACGTTGCCCTTGTCACTCAACCATTGGATATGGTAGGGGTGAGGATGCTTGCGGAGAGTAAGGTGGAGCTTCTCACACAACTCGGTGCTTGCAAGGTTATGGCAACTTCCACCATCTATGATGACCTTGATCGACTTGCCACCAATTCCGGCACGGGTTTGGAAGATGTTGCACCGTTGGTCTTCCATAGCATGAGGTTGTGTGGTTAGCACCCTTGTGACCACAAGTGAGGGACTTGGGTTATGCTCACATAAGAGAGGATCTTCTCCACTTTCTTGCTCATAAGCTTCTTCACTTTCCACGGCGGCTTGCACAAGGGCTTCATATTCATCTTCATCAAGAGTCTCGATGTCACCATTCTCCATAGTGATCATGACCTTGGTGTTCTTGCACTCAAACGATTTGTGACCTTGGGTGCCACACTTGAAGCAAGTGACACTAGAGGGTCCCGTGGATGCCTTAGAGGAGGCGGTGGAGGAGACCGTTTGCTTCATTCGACTTTGGATAGTCGGCTTCTTGTATGGTGTAGAGGATGCGTCGGCCTTGGCACTTGTAGCATGAGGAGTTGATGTTGTAGTAGGAGTCGATGTAGCGAGCTTGGAGGAGAAATAGGACTTGGCCTTGGAGTACTTGATGTCCTCAATCATTTGGCGCTCGGCCTTCGATGCTTGGTGGACTAACTCAACCATGTTGGAGTAGGGTTGGAACTCGACAATCCTCTTGATAGGATAAGTAAGGCCATTGAAGAAACGAGCAATTGTTTGTTCCTCGGACTCTTGGATGTTGGCTCGCATCATAGTGAGCTCCATCTCCTTGTAGAACTCCTCAACGGTCTTAGTGCCTTGCTTCAACTTTTGGAGCTTGTTGAAGAGGTCGGTCATGTAGTGTGCGGGGACAAAATGAGCATGCATCTCCTTCTTCATATCTTCCCAAGTGTCAATAGGAGGTTCACCCTTCTCTTCTCGAAGAGTGAGGACTTGTTCCCACCAAGTGTTGGCGTAGTCTTCAAACTCGAGTGATGCCATAGCCACTTTCTTGGCACCGGAGTAGTTGTGGATGCGGAAGATCTTGTCCACCTTGAGTGCCCATGAGAGGTAGGCCTCGGCATCTTCTTCTCCCTTGAACTTTGGCATGGTGAACTTGAGTCTTCCAAACATGTTCTCTTCATCCTCCAAGGTTCTTCTACGAGGAGGGGCGCCTTCATCTCTTGCGGCTAGAGGTGGAATAGGAGGTCTTCTACGGCCAACCATAGTATTGGGTTGGCGTTGGAGTTGAACGCTTGCTTCACTTGGTTCACGGTGAGGATGTGGTTGAAGTTCTTGTCGCGGTTGAGGACGATGCTCAATGTTGGGTCTCTCATCTTGATCATGGTGAGGCTCTCCTCGACCACGTTGGTCATGGTGAGGGTGGCGACGAAGATCTCGCCGAGGTGGATCTTGAGGATCTTGGTCTTGGGGATGGCCATCACGCCCATGGTGAGCATGGCGATCCGCTTGGTGACGATCTTGTTGAAGGCCTTGAGCTTGTGGAGGACGCTCATGTGGACGAGCATGGCGATGTATTTCTCCACGCCTAGAGTTGGAGCGGGAGTCTTCATGACGAGCATGTGAGCGATGAGGTCGATGATGGTCTTCACGCCTTGAGGAAGAGCTTGGGGACGAAAGGCCACCATGAGAGTAATGGTCTTCATGCCTTGAGGAGGAGCTTGATGAAGAGGAAGTAGAACGGTGTCGACGATGGCGACCCAAGTTGGTGATGGCGCGCTCGAGGCTATCCATGCGCCGCTCCATGTTGGCATCATTGGCCGCCATTTGGCCATTCAAGTTGTCCGTAGCTTCGCGAAGAAGGGCCAAGTCTTGGTTCACGGTGGAGAAGTTGTGAGCCACCTCATCGTATTGCTCATCGATGCGCGTCTCGAAGAGGGAGAGTTGCTCCTTGAACTCTTGTCGTTGCGTCCATAGGTTGTGTTGAGTAGCCAACCTCTCGGTGTTGCGGAGGATCTCTTCATCCCTATTGGTATCTCCGTTCCTATCCATGATGGAAAGACAAGAACTATGTTGTGTATGTTAGTGGAAGGAGACTACCTCGCACTCTTACCAAGGTAAGATAGTATTGAGGCAATCCACCAAACCGAAAGCAAGATCAAGTGTATCGGGAACACCCGCAAAACCACACGCAAAAGCTAGCAAATATGGTGTTAGGCGAGTGTTGTGGAAAGCCAAAAGACAAATCCAAGATCGAGTATGTTGTTAAAAGTGGGTAAAGTCCAAAAATCCAAATGTCAATGTGAAGATCACTATAAACACGGAAAAAGTTGTGGAACACACACACGAGATAAGCGGGGTTAGTGCAACCAAAAGTGAGCGGAAAAGTGTATGTATAAGTGCTCGGTGTCACACTAACACAAGGAGAGCCAAAGCTTTGGTTGCAAAGGAAGAGACAACAAGATTCACACGTGGCCTCTCTTCTCCTATCTCTCTTTGCTTAAAAGCTTTTTCTCTTTTGTATATGGCGGCACTTGCACTCGTTTGTATCTTTGGTGGCACGTGGACACTTTGTATGTATGGGCGTATGGATGTATGGATGTATGGATGTATGGTGCTACTCGCACTCTTTTTGTGTTTTTGGGGCTTTTTGACGCACTATGTTAGCGTTCGCCTCGCTTTTGCTATCTTGCCACACGAGTGTTTGCTTGGGTGCCTTACTCAACGCGACACACACACCTCACAATGCGGGGCCACGTGCAATGTCTCGCAACACTAGACAAGCAATGCTCGATGGGATAGATCGCAAAAGGAAGAGGGGTTACAAGGTGAAACCTGCAAGTTATACCTGCGATGGTGGTGGTGGTGGTGGTGGAGATCGCCGGAAGACGAGGTCGACGGAGTGGGCGTAGCTGTGCCCGGTCTGGGGCCCGGTTGGACCGGCCCGGCCGGTTGTACGGCCGGTCGACCGGATTCTGGACCGGACCGGCCGGTCTGTAGCCCGGTTGACCGGTGCTCAACCGGCTCGCACGATTTCTCTCTCCTGTTCTTCACGAAAACCAAGCCAAATCGACCAAATCGAAGGGAAACAATGGAATTGGAGGCTAAAAGTTGGGGAAATAGTAGATCAAGCACAACAACACCAGATCCACGGACCAAAACCACTCAAAACGCAACCAAATCACAGATCGGTCAAAAGGCACTTTGGGGCTATTTTTGGGGATTTTTTGGAAAAATTTCTAGGAACGAAATCGGGTGGGTGGGAGGTCAAATCCGCGGTAACCAAGAGCTGCTGATACCATATGATGAGGTCTAAGACCCCGTGTGTGGCCCGATCTCGCGGATTGACTTCGAAACCAAGGGGGAAGATGGGAAAACGCGAGGAACACGAAGAACGCGACGAACACGAGGAACTCCGAGACTCACGCACACACACAACCCGATACACCCGATGCTTACCTCCGTGGCTCGATGGACCACGCCAATAGAATCTCCGAGGAAGAGACACGCGGTAGAATTCCTCGGGGAGAGATTGGAGTTGGAGAGGAAGAACTTGGTGAGGGAGAGAGAGTAGCTTGTACTAGAATCTCACTCAACAAGTTCAAAGTCAACAACTAAGGTGCCTTGATTACAGAGGGATGATACCCAAGGGAGACTAAGCTCAAAGGTAGGTTTGAGTTCAAAACAAGTCTAAAGAGCTAAAGGGGCGTCCTGGGGGTATTTATAGTCTTATAAGGCGTCATGGGCCGAAAAGGTACAAGTGAAACGATTCGGGCCGAAATAAGTGACTTAAGTTGTGCAGGTCGGTCAGGGGGCCGGTCAGACCGGGCCTGTGACCGGGCAGGCCGGTCAGGGGGCCGGTCAGACCGGGCCAGTGACCGGGCAGGCCGGTTTCAGACCGGGCCTGTGACCGGGCGGCGACCGGACGAGGCTCCAAGTCCCCTGGATGGCGCCCGGATGTCACGAGCGCAAATTCCGGTTTCTGACCGGGCGGCCTGGCCAGAGGCCGGTCGACCGGCCGTGGACCGGGTGATCCTGGTCAGAGGCCGGCTCGACCGGGTTCGGACCGGCCGTCCATCTTCTCTTCCTTGCGCTCTTCGGCGACTTCCACCCAGCTCCATGTCCATCTTCGTGTCCATCTTCTTGTCCAGCTGCTCCTCTCCTCCCTTTGACCATGGCGTATCCTCCTCTTGGTGACCTTGATGCTCCTTGTACCTAATGACACATAACACGTCGGCATGAGGTAGCAATCCATCCAAAGGGGTACCAAGATCAAGGGTGGTGAGGAGCGAGTTCACCTCATCATGAAGAGCTTTGACTCGGGCTCGTGTCATCGGTCCACTTGGGGGACTTGTTGGTCTTGGTGTAGCGACGTCGGTGACCGGGGCTACATCAATAAGGATATCATCGAAGTAGACAACCACGCTCTTGCCAATGAGAGGACGCAAGATGTGATTCATGAGGCGCATGAAAGTTGATGGAGCATTGGAAAGACCGAAAGGCATAACGAGCCATTCATAGAGACCGAGTTTGGTCTTGAATGCCGTTTTCCATTCATCACCAATAGCCATGCGGATTTGATGGTAACCACTACGCAAATCGACTTTAGAGAAAATCGTGGCACCACTAAGTTCATCAAGCATGTCATCTAAACGCGGAATGGGATGGCGGTAACGGACGGTAATGGCATTGATGGGGCGACAATCCATACACATCCGTTGCGTCTCATCCGGTTTAGGCACAAGAATCACGGGAACCGCACAAGGGCTAAGGCTTTCGCGGACGTACCCTTTGGCGAGGAGATCTTGAATTTGGCGTTGGATCTCCTTGGTCTCTTCGGGGTTGGTGCGGTAGGCGGCACGGTTTGGAAGCGGAGCGCCGTGTATGAGGTCGATGCGGTGTTCTATGCCTCGGAGTGGTGGTAGTCCATGAGGAAGCTCGTCGGGGAAGACGTCTTGAAACTCCTTCAAAAGAGACAACAAAGACGAAGGAATGTTGGTTAAGTCGTTAGTCGCCGATGATTGTCCCTTGCATATGAGCACGTAGTGCAATATGGTGGATGGGTTCTCTTGGAGCTCTCTCCACTCACTCTTGGTGGCTAGAAGGACACTCTTGGACTCACTCATATATGGCTTGTGGCGCTCACTATCTTTGTGGTGGGTCGCTCCCTCTCCTCTCATCTCACTATGGTGGGTGCGGAGTTGTGCCCTCGCTAAAGCCTTCGCATTATCCGCGATGATTTGGCTAGGAGTCATCGGGCGCAACTCGAACTTCTTGTCGTTGACTTTGAAGGTGTATGTGTTGGAGAGTCCATCATGCATAGCCTTCTTGTCATATTGCCAAGGGCGGCCAAGCAACATGTGGCACACCGTCATGGGTACCACGTCACACTCGATAGTGTCCTCATAAGGTCCAATCTTGAAAGTGACGGTGACGGTATGTTGTATCTTGACGTTGCCCTTGTCACTCAACCATTGGATATGGTAAGGGTGAGGATGCTTGCGGAGAGTGAGGTTGAGCTTCTCACACAACTCGGTGCTCGCAAGGTTATGGCAACTTCCACCATCTATGATGACCTTGATCGACTTGCCACCAATTCCGGCACGGGTTTGGAAGATGTTGCACCGTTGTTCTTCCGTAGCATGAGGTTGTGTGGTTAGCACCCTTGTGACCACAAGTGAGGGACTTGGGTCATGCTCACATAAGAGAGGATCTTCTCCACTTTCTTGCTCATAAGCTTCTTCACTTTCCACGGCGGCTTGCACAAGGGCCTCGTATTCTTCTTCATCTAGTGTCTCGATGTCACCATTCTCCATAGTGATCATAACCTTGGTGTTCTTGCATTCGAACGATTTGTGACCTTGGGTGCCACACTTGAAGCAAGTGACACTAGAGGGTCCCGTGGATGCCTTAGAGGAGGCGGTGGAGGAGACCGTTTGCTTCATGCGACTTTGGATAGTCGGTTTCTTGGATGGTGTAGAGGATGCGTCGGCCTTGGCACTTGTAGCATGAGGAGTTGATGTAGTAGTAGGAGTCGATGTAGCGAGCTTGGAGGAGAAATAGGTCTTGGCCTTGGAGTACTTGATGTCCTCAATCACTTGGCGCTCGGCCTTCGATGCTTGGTGGACCAACTCAACCATGTTGGAGTAGGGTTGGAACTCGACAATCCTCTTGATGGGGTAAGTAAGGCCATTGAAGAAACGAGCAATGGTTTGTTCCTCGGACTCTTGGATGTTGGCTCGCATCATAGTGAGCTCCATCTCCTTGTAGAACTCCTCAACGGTCTTGGTGCCTTGCTTCAACTTTTGGAGCTTGTTGAAGAGGTCAGTCATGTAGTGCGTGGGGACAAAGCGAGCATGCATCTCTTTCTTCATGTCTTCCCAAGTGTCAATAGGAGGGTCACCCTTCTCTTCTCGAAGAGTGAGGACTTGCTCCCACCAAGTGTTAGCGTAGTCTTCAAACTCAAGAGACGCCATAGCCACCTTCTTGGCACCGGAGTAGTTGTGGATGCGGAATATCTTGTCAACCTTGAGTGCCCATGAGAGGTAGGCCTCGGCATCTTCTTCTCCCTTGAACTTGGGCATGGTGAACTTGAGTCTTCCAAACATGTTCTCTTCATCCTCCAAGGTTCTTCTACGAGGAGGGGCGCCGTCATCTCTTGCGGCTAGAGGAGGAATAGGAGGTCTTCTACGGCCAACCATAGCATTGGGTTGGCGTTGGAGGTGCACACTTGCTTCACTTGGTTCACGGTGAGGATGTGGTTGAAGATCTTGTCGTGGTTGTTGACGATGCTCAAGGTTGGGTCTCTCATCTTGAGCATGGTGTGGCTCTTCTCGTCCACGTTGGTCATGGCGAGGGTGGCGACGGAGATCTCGCCGAGGTTGATCTTGAGGACCTTGGTCTTGGGGATGGCCATCACGCCCATGGTGGGCATGGCGATCCGCTTGGTGACGATCTTGTTGAAGGACTTGGTCTTGTGGAGGACGCTCATGTGGACGAGCATGGCGATGTATTTCTCCACGCCTAGAGTTGGAGCGAGAGTCTTCATGACAAGCATGTGGGCGATGAGGTCGATGATGGTCTTCATGCCTTGAGGAAGAGCTTGGGGACGAAAGGCCACCATGAGAGTAATAGTCTTGTGACGAGCTTGATGAAGAGGAAGTAGAGCGGTGTCGACGATGACGACCCAAGTTGGTGATGGCGCTCTCGAGGCTATCCATGCGCCGCTCCATGTTGGCATCATTGGCCGCCATTTGGCCATTCAAGTTGTCCGTAGCTTCACGAAGAAGAGCCAAGTCTTGGTTCACGGCGGAGAAGTTGTGAGCCACCTCATCGTATTGCTCATCGATGCGGGTCTCGAAGAGGGTGAGTTGCTCCTTGAACTCTTGTCGTTGCGTCCATAGGTTGTGTTGAGTAGCCAACCTCTCGGTGTTGCGGAGGATCTCTTCATCCCTATTGGTATCTCCGTTCCTATCCATGCTGGAAAAACAAGAACTATGTTGTGTATGTTAGTGGAAGGAGACTACCTCGCACTCTTACCAAGGTAAGATAGTATTGAGGCAATCCACCAACCCGAAAGCAAGATCAAGTGTATCGGGAACACACGCAAAACCACACGCAAAAGCTAGCAAATATGGTGTTAGGCGAGTGTTGTGGAAAGCCAAAAGACAAATCCAAGATCGAGTATGTTGTTAAAAGTGGGTGAGGTCCAAAAATCCAAATGTCAATGTGAAGATCACTATAAACACGGAAAAAGTTGTGGAACACACACACGAGATAAGCGGGGTTAGTGCAACCAAAAGTGAGCGGAAAAGTGTATGTATAAGTGCTCGGTGTCACACTAACACAAGGAGAGCCAAAGCTTTGGTTGCAAAGGAAGAGACAACAAGATTCACACGCGGCCTCTCTTCTCCTATCTCTCTTTGCTTAGAAGCTTTTTCTCTTTTGTATATGGTGGCACTTGCACTCGTTTGTATCTTTGGTGGCACGTGGACACTTTTGTATGTATGGGCGTATGGATGTATGGATGTATGGATGTATGGATGTATGGTGCTACTCGCACTCTTTTTGTGTTTTTGGGGCTTTTTCACGCACTATGTTAGCGTTAGCCTCGCTTTTGCTATCTTGCCACACGAGTGTTTGCTTGGATGCCTTACTCAACGCGACACACACACCTCACAATGCGGGGCCACGTGCAATGTCTCGCAACACTAGACAAGCAATGCTCAATGGGATAGATCGCAAAAGGAAGAGGGGTTACAAGGTGAAAGCTGCAAGTTATACCTGCGATGGTGGTGGTGGTGGTGGTGGTGGTGGAGATCGCCGGAAAACGAGGTCGAAGGGGGGGCGTTGCTGCGCCCGGTCTGGGGGCCGGTTGGACCGGACCTGGGGCCGGCTTGGCCGGTCAGACGGCCGGTCGACCGGGTTCTGGGCTGGCCCGGCCGGTCTGTAGCCCGGTTGACCAGCTGCTCAACCGGACAGCGCGATTTCTCTCTCCTGTTCTTCCCCAAACCAAATCCAAATCGACCAAAACGAAGGGAAACGATGGAATCGGAGGCTCAAAGTTGGAGAAATAGTAGATCAAGCACAACAACACCAGATCCACGGACCAAAACCACTCAAAACGCAACCAAATCACAGATCGGTCAAGAGGCAATTTGGGGATTTTTTGGAAAATTTTCTAGGGACGAAATCGGGTGGGTGGGAGGTCAAATCCGCGGTAACCAAGAGCTGCTGATACCATATGATGAAGGTCTAAGACCCCGTGTGTGGCCCGATCTCGCGGATTGACTTCGAAACCAAGAGGGAGAGATGGGAGAACGCGAGGAACACGAAGAACGCGACGAACACGAGGAACTCCGAGACTCACGCACGCACACCAACCCGATACACCCGATGCTTACCTCCGTGGCTCGATGGACCACGCCAATAGAATCTCCGAGGAAGAGGCACGAGGCGGAATTCCCGGAGAGAGATTGGGGTTGGAGAAGAAGAGCTTGATGAGGGAGAGAGAGTAGCTTGTACTAGAATCTCACTCAACAAGATCCAAATCAACAACCAAGGTGCCTTGATTACAAAGGGATGATAACCCTAGGGAGACTAAGCTCAAAGGTAGGTTTGAGTTCAAAACAAGTCTAAAGAGGTAAAGGGGCGTCTAGGGTGCTTATATAGTCTTACAAGGCGTCACGGGCCGAAAAGGTACAAAGGAAACAAGTTCGGGCCGATTTGGCGACTTAAGTCGTGCAGGCCGGTTAGGAGGCCGGTCAGACCGGGCCTGGGACCGGGCAGGCCGGTCCAGACCGGGCCTGGGACCGGGTGGCAACCGGACGAGGTTCCGGGGCCCCGGGATAGTGCCCGGATGGCACAAGCGGAGATTCCGGTTTGGACCGGGCGACCCGGTCAGGAGGCCGGTCTGACCGGGTTCTGGACCGGGCGACCCGGTCAGGAGGCCGGTCAGACCGGGTTCTGGACCGGCCGGCCAACTTCTCTTCGCTGTGCTCTTCGGGCGACTTCCGGTCCAGCTCCATGTCCATCTTCACGTCCAGCTGCTCCTCTCCTCCCTTTGACCATGGTGTGTCCTCCTCTCCGTGCTCTTGATGCTCCTTGTACCTAATGACACATAACACGTCGGCATGAGGTAGCAATCCATCCAAAGGGGTACCAAGATCAAGGGTGGTGAGGAGCGAGTTCACCTCATCATGTAGAGCTTTGACTCGGGCTCGTGTCATCGGTCCACTTGGGGGACTTGTTGGTCTTGGTGTGGGAGTGACCGAAGGCCACCCCGCATCACCCAAAACACTAATATCCAAGCGAGTGAGTAAGAGGGTGAGTTTGCGGGAAAGAGCATCCGCCACCACATTTTCCTTGCCCTTCTTGTATTTGATCACATATGGAAAGGACTCAATGAACTCAACCCACTTTGCATGTCTTTTGTTCAAATTGTGTTGACTTTTCAAATATTTCAAAGACTCATGGTCGGAGTGGATAATAAACTCTTTTGGCCAAAGATAGTGTTGCCAAACTTCAAGAACACGAACCAAAGCGTAAAGTTCCTTGTCATATATAGGATAGTTGAGGCGTGCGCCATCTAACTTCTCGCTATAGTATGCCACGGGTTTTCCATCTTGCATAAGCACTCCACCAATACCGAGTCCACTTGCATCGCACTCAATCTCAAAAGTTTTGGAAAAGTTTGGAAGAACAAGGAGTGGTGCCTCGGTAAGGCGTTTCTTCAACTCATCAAAAGCATTTTGTTGGGCCTTGCCCCAAACAAACGGAACATTCTTCTTGGTAAGCTCATTCAAAGGGCAAGCAATGGTGCTAAAATCTTTCACAAAGCGGCGGTAAAAACCGGCAAGTCCATGGAAACTTCGGACTTGAGCAACATTGGTAGGAGTGGGCCAATTGTGGATGGCCTCAACCTTAGAAGAATCAACTTCAATACCATTAGCGGAAACCACAAAGCCAAGGAAAACCAATTTGTTTTGAGCAAATGTGCACTTGGGGAGGTTAGCATAAAGTTTTTCATGACGCAAGATGCACAAGACTTCTCTCACATGTTGCACATGGTCCTCGAGGTTTTTGCTATAAATGAGAATATCATCGAAATAGACAACCACACTCTTGCCAATGAGAGGACGCAAGATGTGATTCATGAGTCGCATGAAAGTAGATGGAGCATTTGAAAGACCAAATGGCATGACAAGCCATTCATAGAGACCAAGTTTGGTCTTGAATGCCGTCTTCCATTCATCACCTATTGCCATGCGGATTTGATGGTAGCCACTACGCAAATCAATCTTAGAGAAAATCGTGGCACCGCTCAATTCATCAAGCATGTCATCTAAACGCGGAATGGGATGGCGGTATCGAACGGTAATGGCATTGATGGGGCGACAATCCATACACATTCGTTGCGTCTCATCCGGTTTAGGAACAAGAATCACGGGAACCGCACAAGGGCTTAAGCTTTCATGAACATACCCTTTTTCGAGGAGGTCTTGTATTTGACGTTGGATCTCCTTTGTGTCTTCGGGGTTGGTGCGGTAGGCGGCGCGGTTTGGTAGAGGAGCACCGGGTATGAGGTCGATGCGGTGCTCAATCCCTCGAAGCGGTGGTAGTCCATGAGGAAGCTCGTCGGGGAAGACATCTTGGAACTCCTTCAAAAGAGACAACAAAGACGAAGGAAGTGTTGTTAAGTTGTTAGTCTCCGAGGATGGTCCCTTGCAAATGAGCACGTAGTGTAATATGGTGGATGGGTTGTGGTGCAATTCTCTCATCTCACTCTTGGTAGCTATGAGGACACTCTTCATCTCACTCATATATGGCTTGTGGCGCTCACTTTCCTTTTGGTGGGTCACTCTCTCACCACTCATCTCACTAGTGATGGTAGCTTCCTTAGCCCTCGCTAAAGCCTTTGCATTGTCCGCAATTACTTGGCTAGGAGTCATTGGGCGTAGGATGAACGTCTTGTCGCCGACCTTGAAGCTATAGGCATTTGTGTAGCCATCATGGCTTGCTCTTTTGTCATATTGCCAAGGGCGACCAAGTAGCATGTGGCACACCGTCATGGGCACTACATCACAATCAACGGTGTCTTCATAGGCGCCAATCTTGAAGGATACGGAGACGGTGTGTTGTATCTTGACATTTCCATTGTCACTTAGCCATTGCACATGGTAAGGATGGGGGTGTTTCCGGAGTGTGAGGTTGAGCTTGGAGCATAGTTCGGTGCTTGCAAGATTGTGGCAACTCCCTCCATCGATGATAACCTTTATTGACTTGCCATTGATTCCGGCTCTTGTTTGGAAGATGTTGCACCTTTGATCTTCATTGGGAAGTGCATGGGTTGTCAACACTTTGGTCACCACAAGGGACGGGCTTGCATCATGCACACATAGGACTTGCTCTTGGTCTTCCAAGTCATCATCTTCATGATTGGTTGCGGCTTGTACCAAGGCTTCATATTCGCCTTCACTCAAGTACTCCACATCTCCATCATCTCGAGTTATCATAACTCTTGTGTTCTTGCATTCAAAGGATTTATGTCCTTGAGCTCCACACTTGAAGCATGTGATGTTACTAGATCCCGTGGAAGCTTTGGAGGACATAGTTGATTGATCCGGCTTGAAGCTTGTTGTCTTGAAGGCACTCTTCATTTGCTTAGGAGGATCCTTGGGAGCAATAGCACTTGTGTTCTTGATGCTTGAGGAGGTATTTGTTGCATTGCGCGCGGCGAAGAAGGACTTTGTTTTTGCACTTGCTATGTCTTCTCGCACTTGGCGCTCGGCTCTTGTAGCTTGATGAAGCAATTCAACCATGTTGGTGTAAGGCAAGAATTCCACTATCCTCTTGACGGGAATGTTCAATCCATTCAAGAATCTTGCCATTGTTTGCTCTTCTCGCTCGTCCACATGGGCACTCATCATGGTCATGTGCATCTCCTTGTAGTACTCCTCAACGGACTTGTAGCTTTGCTTGAGTTGGGTAAGCTTGTTGAAGAGGTCGCGTTTGTGATGGTTGGGCACAAAGCGTTTGTGCATGACTTCTTGCATCTCTTCCCATGTAGCAATGGGGTCTAGATCTTCCTTGTCACGCTTCTTGTTCACTTCTTCCCACCAAACATTTGCATACCCTTCAAACTCTAGTGATGCCATGGCCACTTTCTTTGCTTCGGAGAAGTTGTGTATGCGGAATATCTTGTCAACCTTGAGAACCCAAGAGAGGTATGCATCGGGGTCTTCTTCTCCGTGGAATTTGGGCATTGTGAACTTGAGCTTCCCAAAGATTTCCTCTTCATTGCGGTCATTGCGCCTAGGGGGTGGTCTTTCTTCACCAATATCTTGACGTTGTTGAGGTGGATGTTGTGGACCTTGAGCATCTCTATTGTTGTTGCTATGTTGTTGACGAGGAGGTGGTCTTCCATGACCTTCACCTTGATCATCATTGTTGTGGCGTCGTCGAGGCATCACACTTTCTTCACTTGATGCTTGGTGATGACTTGATTCTTCATTTCGTGCCCTTGGAGGAGGTCTTCTAGCATGAGGGCGATCATCATGATGGCGGCGATTATCTTGACCTTGAGGGCGTTGAGGATGAACAACATTGATGATTTGGCGCTCTTGGCGCGCTTGCCTCGCTTCTTCATCATGAAGGTATTGTCTTCTAGCTTGAGCTTCTTGTGCTTGTTGTTGCCGCTCTTGTTCTTCAAGTGCTTGTTGTTCATTGCGGAGGCGCTCTTGTTCCCTTGCTCGAACTAGCTCTTGATCATGACGAAGGCATTCTTGCTCTTGTTGGAATTGAGCATTGAGATTCTCTTGGTGAAGGCGCTCTTCTTCAAGGCGTTGACGCTCTTGGACAAGTCGAAGTCGAGCTTGCTCCGCTTCTTGAGCTTGTTGGTGAAGCACTTGGACATCCACATTATGGTGGCGCGGGTCTTCATTAGAATCATGGCGAGATGGTGTAGGAGCTCTTGACCTTGAGCTATGAGAGCGCGAAGACCTTGAGTGGTGTCTTCTTTCCTCTTGACGATTGAGTGTGTGGAGGATATGGTCCAACGCCGTCTTCATTTCCCTTGTCTCTTGACCTTGTATGGCAAGTGTGGCCTTCAACTCATTGCCTTGAGTTTCAATCATCTCATTGAGGTCTTGCACTTGATTGTTGAGGTCATTCCTTTGCACTTGAGCTCGTTCTTCATAGCGGACATTGGTATCCTTGAGCATGGCTTCAAATTGATTTAGCTTGGCGTGGACGGCTTGAGTAGCTATCCAATGTTGGTGCCGTGTCATCGGTAGTTGGTTCCCTTCTCCACTAGACATGTTTACAACTAAAACAAGAACTATGTGGTGGGTGGTTAGGAAAGACTACCAAGAATGTCAAAACTTGCAAACCAAAATCGAAAAGGTGTTTCAAGACGGAGGGAAACCGATATGTATGCACACACACAAAAACAAAAACTCTATATGGTGTTAGGTATGGATGTGGAAAGCCAAATGGAAGAACCAAACGAGAAGTCTATTGTCAAAAGTGGGTAAGATCCAAAAGTCACAAGTCAAAGGCGGTGATCACAAAAGGCATACACAAGGAGGAACACACGCGTGGGACAAAATGGGGTTAGCGCGACTTGGAAAATGAGCAAGAACAAAATGGTCCTAACGAAGACTACTAGCTCGGTGTCACGCCAACACAAGAGAGACCGTGGCTTGGTTGCAAAATTGAGAAGCAACAAGATTTGCGCAAGACGCCTCCCTTCTCTTTTCTCTCTTTTGCTTAAAAGCTTTGGACTCTTTTGTGTATAGGTGTCACTCACACACTTTTTCTTTTTCTTTTTGTATTTTTTTTCTTTTTCTTTTTCTCACTATGTAAGGATACTACTATCTATGTAAGTATGTCACACTTCTTTTGCTTATCTTTTCACACGAGCTTGCTTCAAAGCTTTGCTCAACACACGCACACCCTCACGACGCTTGCGCAATGCTTCGCAACACTAGAAAGCCACTCTCGATAGGAAAGGTACGCAAAAGAGGCTAGGGCTACAAGTTAGGAGCAAGTTATACCACTTGATGATGGTGGCCGACGATCTTGAACTTGCTATGGTGGAGGTGTCAAGTGAACCGCTTGGATCCTCGGGGTGCCGTCGTCGTTGTCGATGTTGCGGAAGCTTTGTGGTAGCTGAAATGGGACTCAAACCGAAGTCCAAACACAAGGGGGTTAGTACCAAAATGAAAAACGAAGGTTGCTGTCAAAATTTCGGCCAGGCGGAACTTCCGGTCCTGAGGGGCGGAACTTCCGGTCCGGGGGCGGAACTTCCGGTCCTTCCGAGCGGAACTTCCGGTCGCAATCAGATCTGCGGGCTGTTCGTCGATTTGGGCGGAAATCCGGGCCGAAATCCTTCGAATTCGAGGAAAATTTGTCACTAGAAGCTGTGGGAAGGTGGGGGAATTGCAGATCAACACCAAAGGCAAGTTTCTATTGGAGCAAAACCACAAATAACTCAACAATTCGAGAGATCGATCCAAGGCCAATTTGGGGCTATTTTTTGGGAAAATTTTTGGAAATTTTTTTGGGCGAAATTGGTGGAATTGGGGGATGTGGGGGTCAAATCCGTGCCAACCAAAGAGCTGCTGATACCATATGATGTGGACTAAGTCCAAGGATGTGCCCGATCTTCACGGATTTGGGTGGAACTCGTGGGGGTAGGTGGATGAACGCGATGAACACGAAGAACGCGAGGGGAAATCGTGGGGATACAACACACACACACGCACACAAACCGGTTTTCCCTCGTAGGCCCGATACACCTACTCGATAGAGGTTGCGAGAAAAGACCTTCCGGTAGAAGTCCCGCAAAGAGATCGACAAATCGAAGCTCGCAAGATCTAGAAGGGTGAAAAGACCGGAAGGTTGATAGAAGTGCAAGCAAAAGACCAAATAGGTAGAAGTGCAAGCAAAAGATCAAACAAACGGTAGAAGTCACCAAAGAGATCTTGACAAGTCGATAAGGAACCCGGGTGGGTACAAGATCAAAGATCTAGGTAGGGTTCCCACAAGGGTGAGCTAAGCTCAGGTTTAATTTCACATCAAGTCTAATCTCAGATCTGAGCCAACAAGGCTATTTATAGTAGGTGGGGCGAAGGGATAAGTTACAACTAAAAGTGTTGTTGTGCTGAAGTTCAATGGGGCGGAAGTTCCGGTCAACTTGGGCGGAAGTTCCGGTCAGGGGCGGAAGTTCCGGTCTGGAGGGGCGGAAGTTCCGGTCGGGGCGGAAGTTCCGGCCAAGTTTCGGCCTTGTTCCGGAATTGCGCCATTGTCCCGCAGTAACATCCAGTAAGGTTTTCGCCGACTTTCGGAACTTGGGCGGAACTTGGGCGGAAGTTCCGGTGGGCGGAAGTTCCGGTCCCTCGGGGCGGAAGTTCCGGCCGGATCCATTTTGCTGGGCGCTGGAAGGCATCTGGAGAGCATCTGGAGGGTATCTGGGCGGAAGTTCCGGTCCTGGAGGGCGGAAGTTCCGGCCTGGCAGCTGTAGCTCCATCTTCGTCATTTCCAGCTCTCTCTCCATTGGCTTGGTCTTCATGGCTCGCTTCTTGGTCGATGTACCTGATTGAACATAGGGTATTGGCATGAAGTAGCAAGCCATCCAAAGGGGTGTCAAAGGACTACGTGGAGAGGAGCGAATTCACCTCTTGGCGTAGGGCTTGGGCTCGAGCTCGTGTCATTGGACCACGAGGAGGGCTTGTCGGTCTTGAGGCGGTGGTGTCCGAAGGCCACCCCGTATCATTTCCACTTCATAATTTCGTCCATAGCATGTTATGGTGCTACGTCACCTTTAGTTTTGGGCCAGGGCCATGTCATTTTCGCAGGAATTAAGTCAGCCACTTTTTAGAGTCCGTATTGAAGGGGGAAAGGCCTTCTAGGGTTTGGTTCGACCACCATACGTATGGTTGGCCGAAACCCCACCTTTTCCTCCTTTAAATACCCCCATAGCCGTCACGTTTAGACTCGGATTTTGATTAGATTAAAAGTTAGCCATCGCTGCAACTCTCGTGTACTTCTTTTGAGGCCAACGCCCATAACAAGACCGACTATTCGGAATCCCACCTTATTCAATAAAGCTTTCATCTTTCATCCGCAATATTCTGATTGCATCATTAGTTCTTACTTGTTGTCGATTTCAGGTAGGAATTAAGACCCTCGCTGGTCAGGCTGATCGTGCATCCGCAAGATCAGTAACTCCTGGAGATTGTCCTAGCGATTGCATTGGTGCACGAGCTTTGCACGTGTAGTCGGATCGTCAAGCACGAACTCCACCAACAAATCGATCTATCCACGTCTCATCGAAAGATCGGCCACCTTTGCCCTATCAAGTGGTATAAGATTCCAGGTTGCTCGGTGAGATTTACAGTTTTCCTAGTGTAGATTTGTTTTACCTATAGCCCAGAACAAGACCGACTATTCGGAATCCCACCATTATCAATCAAGCTTTCATCTCTATTCGCAATATTCTGATTGCATCTTTAGTTCTTACTTGTTCTCGATTTCAGGTAGGAATTAAGACCCTTGCTGGTCAGGCTGATCGTGCTTCCGCAAGATCAGTAACTCCCGGAGATTGTCCTAGCGATTGCATTGGCGCACGAGCTTTGCACGTGTAGTCGGATCGTCAAGCACGAACTCCACCAACAAATCGATCTATCCACGTCTCATCGAAAGATCGGCCACCTTTGCCCCATCAAGGACAAGAGCTATTCTGTAGAACAAGGGAAAAAATCTGTAGAAGACTATTATCAAGAATTGCAAACTGGTATGATTCGCTGTGGTGTTGTAGAGGATAATGAGGCTATGCTTGCACGTTTCTTCGGTGGTTTGAATAAAGAGATTCAACATATTTTAGATTATAAGGAGTACAACACTATTACTCGCTTGTTTCATCTTGCTTGCAAAGCTGAACGTGAAGTGCAGGATCGTCAACCACCATGGAGAAGAGCTAATGTTTCTGCAGGTCGTACATCGTCGTGGTCTCCGCGACAATCAGCGCCACCATCGCGTGGGACTGCACCAGCACCTACTACTTCCAAGTACACCGCGCCTGCATCACGAGCACCACCTGCTGCGACCCCACCACCATCTGCTGGTCCTCCTCGGACATCATCTTCCATGGCCTCCACAGGGAAGACGCACGACATTCAATGTCGCAAATGCTTGGGATTTGGTCACATAGAGAGAGAATGCAGAACAAAGCGTGTGATGTTGGTGCGTGAAGATGGAGAATATGATTCTGCAAGTGACTTTGATGAAGATACATTGGCCCTTATTGCTGCACGTGATGGTGCCAATTCTGATTCTGAGAGAGAGATAGAGGTAATGGATGCTGACACTGCTGATCAGTACAGGAGCTTAGTTGCACAGCGTGTGTTGAGCGTGCAATTGAGCAAAGCTGAGCATGATCAACGCCACAATCTGTTTCAAACAAGAGGCGTTGTAAAAGAGCGAGCTATAAGGATCATTATTGATGGAGGGAGCTGCAATAATCTGGCTAGCGTTGACATGGTGGAGAAGCTTTCTCTTTCTACAAGACAGCGCACACATCCATACTACATTCAATGGTTTGAGAGCTCTCGGAAGCTCAAGGTAACAAGAACTACACGTGTGCATTTCACTATTGGTACATATTCTGATTTTGTTGATTGTGATGTTGTACCTATGCAAGCTTGTTCTTTGTTACTTGGTAGACCTTGGCAATTTGATAGAGAATCTGTTCATAATGGTAGAACTAATCAGTATTCTTTTATGCATGATGGAAAGAAAATTGGTCTCAAACCTATGACTCCTGAACAAATAGTAAAAGATGATCTTGCTAGAGCTAGTAGAGTAAAAAACGAGGAGAAACATAAGAGTGAAAATCAGATTGTTGCTGCAGATTTTGTGCCCCATAAGACTAATACTAAATCTGATTCGAACCATGCTACTGAAATTCGTTTGAAGAATCCTTGTTTGCTTGCTAGCAAATCTGATATCGCTGAACTTGATGTGAACACTACTCAATGCTATGCTATTATTTGCAAAGAAGTTCTATTTTCATTTGAGGATATGCCTCCTTCTTTGCCACCTGCGGTTGCTAACCTTTTGCAGGAATTCATTGATGTGTTTCCACAAGATGTTCCACCTGGATTGCCACCTATTCGTGGGATAGAACACCAGATTGACTTGATTCCAGGAGCTTCGCTGCCCAACCGTGCACCATACCGTACCAATCCTGAAGAGACGAAAGAGATTCAGCGACAAATTCAGGTTCTACAAGATAAAGGTTACATTCGTGAGTCTCTTAGTCCATGTGATGTTCCTATTATCTTGGTACCTAAGAAGGATGGTTCTTCACGCATGTGTACTGATTGTAGAGCTATTAATAATATTACCATTCGATACCGTCATCCTATACCTCGTTTAGATGATATGCTTGATGAATTGAGTGGTTCTGTTATGTTCTCTAAAGTTGATTTGCGTAGTGGTTACCACCAGATTCGGATGAAATTAGGAGATGAATGGAAAACAGCGTTTAAAACTAAGTTCGGCTTATATGAGTGGTTAGTAATGCCCTTTGGTTTAACTAATGCACCTAGTACTTTCATGAGACTGATGAACGAAGTTTTACGTGCTTTTATTGGACGTTTTGTGGTGGTATACTTTGATGATATTCTGATTTATAGCAAATCTTTGGAGGAACATTTGGATCATTTACGTGCTGTTTTCAATGCTTTACGTGATGCACGTTTGTATGGTAATCTTGAGAAGTGCACCTTTTGCACCAATCGAGTTGCGTTTCTTGGCTATGTTGTTACTGCGCAGGGAATTGAAGTTGATCCAGCCAAGATTGAGGCAATTGAGAGTTGGCCGCAGCTAAAGACGGTCACACAAGTGAGGAGTTTTCTTGGCCTCGCTGGTTTCTATAGGCGCTTTGTGAAAGATTTTGGATCCATTGCTGCGCCGCTGAATGAGCTTACAAAGAAGGATGTGCCCTTTGTGTGGGGCGATGCACAACAAAACGCCTTCATGATTCTGAAAGATAAGTTAACACATGCTCCATTACTCCAACTTCCTGATTTCAATAAGACTTTTGAGCTTGAATGTGATGCTAGTGGAATTGGTTTGGGAGGTGTGTTATTACAAGAGGGCAAACCTGTTGCATATTTAGTGAAAAATTGAGTGGGCCTAGTCTGAACTATTCTACTTATGATAAAGAATTATATGCGCTGGTTCGGACATTAGAAACTTGGCAACATTATTTATGGCCTAAAGAATTTGTTATACATTCTGATCATGAATCTTTGAAGCATATTCGTAGTCAAGCTAAGTTGAATCGTCGCCATGCAAAGTGGGTTGAGTTTATAGAGTCTTTTCCTTATGTTATCAAACACAAAAAGGGTAAAGATAATGTTATTGCTGATGCTTTGTCGCACCGTTATACTATGCTATCTCAACTTGACTTCAAGATTTTTGGATTAGAAACCATAAAGGAACAATACTTGCTTGATGCTGATTTTAAAGATGTGTTGCTGAATTGTAAAGATGGTAGAACATGGAACAAATTCGTCCTCAATGATGGATTTGTGTTCCGTGCTAACAAGCTATGCATCCCAGATGGTTCCATTCGTCTTTTGTTGTTACAGGAGGCGCATGGAGGAGGATTGATGGGTCACTTCGGTGTGAAGAAGACGGAGGATGTACTTGCTGCACACTTCTTTTGGCCACGTATGCGTCGAGATGTTGAGAGATTTGTGGCACGCTGCACTACATGTCAAAAAGCTATGTCTCGACTTAATCCACATGGTTTATATATGCCTCTTCCTGTTCCTAGTGTACCTTGGGAGGATATTTCTATGGATTTTGTTTTGGGTTTGCCTCGTACACAGAAGAGGAGGGATAGTATTTTTGTTGTTGTGGATCGGTTTTCTAAGATGGCACACTTTATTCCATGTCACAAGACTGATGATGCTACACATGTTGCTGATTTGTTCTTTCGCGAAATTGTGCGTTTACATGGTGTGCCAAATACTATTGTTTCTGATCGTGATACTAAATTTCTTAGCCACTTTTGGAGATGTTTATGGGCTAAGTTGGGGACTAAATTGATGTTTAGTACTACATGTCATCCCCAAACTGATGGACAAACTGAAGTAGTAAATAGAACTTTGTCTACTATGCTGCGGGCTGTTTTGAAGAAGAACTTAAAATTGTGGGAAGAATGTTTACCTCATGTTGAATTTGCTTACAATCGTTCACTGCATTCTACCACTAAGATGTGCCCATTTGAGATTGTTTATGGTTTTGTACCACGTGCACCTATTGATTTGTTGCCTTTACCATCTTCTGTGCAAAATAATTTGGATGCTACAGACCGTGCTGAATTGATACTAAAATTGCATGAGACTACTAAAGACAACATAGCACGCATGAATGCTAAGTATAAAATTGCTGGGGATAGAGGAAGAAAGCATGTTGTGTTTGATGTTGGTGATCTTGTTTGGTTGCATTTGCGCAAAGATCGTTTTCCTGAATTGCGCAAGTCTAAGCTAATGCCACGTGCTGCTGGTCCTTTTAAGGTGATAGAGAAAATAAATGATAATGCATATAAACTTGAGCTTCCTGCAGAATTGGGTCTGGTTAGTCCTACATTTAACATTGCAGATTTGAAGCCTTACTTTGGTGAAGAAGAGGAGCTTTCGTCGAGGACGACTTCAATTCAAGAAGGGGGGCATGATGAGGACATCCCATCTCTTGATACAACCGCTGTACCTACAGCCACACAAATACAAGGACCAATCACTCGAGCTCGTGCCAAACAACTTAACTATCAGGTACTTTCGTTTCTTGGAACTATTCCTCACATACATGAGAATATGATGCTGCCTAAATCAGATATGTTTGTTACTCTTAGGAATGATGGACCAAGCATGGATGAGGAGGACAAGCATTGGAGCATGATCACGCATGGAGGAGATGGCAGCAAGCGTTTGAGGATTGAAGATGACGCCGCAAGTGGAGATTTCAGAACTTTGAAGCCACCATAAGAAGAGATGAAGACATGGACGAAATATAGAGTTTTCCACTTCATAATTTCGTCCATAGCATGTTATGGTGCTGCGTCACCTTTAGTTTTGGGCCAGGGCCATGTCATTTTCGCAGGAATTAAGTCAGCCACTTTTTAGAGTCCGTATTGAAGGGGGAAAGGCCTTCTAGGGTTTGGTTCGACCACCATACGTATGGTTGGCCGAAACCCCACCTTTTCCTCCTTTAAATACCCCCATAGCCGTCACGTTTAGACTCGGATTTTGATTAGATTAAAAGTTAGCCATCGCTGCAACTCTCGTGTACTTCTTTTGAGGCCAACGCCCAGAACAAGACCGACTATTCGGAATCCCACCTTATTAAATAAAGCTTTCATCTTTCATCCGCAATATTCTGATTGCATCATTAGTTCTTACTTGTTGTCGATTTCAGGTAGGAATTAAGACCCTCGCTGGTCAGGCTGATCGTGCATCCGCAAGATCAGTAACTCCTGGAGATTGTCCTAGCGATTGCATTGGCGCACGAGCTTTGCACGTGTAGTCGGATCGTCAAGCACGAACTCCACCAACAAATCGATCTATCCACGTCTCATCGAAAGATCGGCCACCTTTGCCCTATCAAAAGTGTCCCATAAGACCACCTCCATGTGACTCTTGCAAAAGCAATTTTCGAAGCAAAGACTCGGGAATGCAAATCTTGTTAGCTTTAAACAAGTAGCCATCATGCAAATAGAAATCATCCACTCCTCGTTCAACGGAGCACTTCTCAAAGATTGGAGCAAAGAAAGAATCGGAAGGATACAGTTCTTTGATCTCTTCAAGTCCCAAAACATGAAAATCCAAACGAGTTAGCAAAAGGGTGTTTTTGCGGGAAAGAGCATCCGCCACAACATTGTCCTTGCCCTTCTTGTATTTGATCACATATGGGAAGGACTCAATGAACTCGACCCATTTTGCATGTCGTTTGTTCAAGTTGTGTTGGCTTTTCAAATATTTCAAGGACTCATGGTCGGAATGAATGATAAACTCTTTTGGCCAAAGATAGTGTTGCCAAACTTCAAGAACACGAACCAAAGCATAGAGCTCCTTGTCATATATAGGATAGTTGAGGCGTGCGCCATCTAACTTCTCACTATAGTATGCCACGGGTTTGCCCTCTTGCATAAGAACACCACCAATACCAAGCCCACTTGCATCACACTCAATCTCAAAAGTTTTTGCAAAATTTGGAAGAACAAGAAGGGGAGCTTCGGTAAGGCGTTTCTTCAACTCATCAAAAGCATTTTGTTGGGCCTTGCCCCAAACAAACGGAACATTCTTCTTGGTAAGCTCATTCAAAGGGCAAGCAATGGTGCTAAAATCTTTCACAAAGCGGCGGTAAAACCCGGCAAGTCCATGGAAGCTTCGGACTTGACCAACATTTGTAGGAGTAGGCCAATTGTGGATGGCCTCCACCTTGGAAGAATCAACTTCAATCCCATTAGCGGAAACCACAAAGCCAAGGAAAACCAATTTGTTTTGAGCAAAGGTGCACTTGGGGAGGTTAGCATAAAGCTTTTCATGACGCAAGATGCACAAGACCTCTCTCACATGTTGCACATGG
The DNA here is from genome assembly GCF_019359855.2 of Lolium perenne. NCBI lineage: Eukaryota > Viridiplantae > Streptophyta > Magnoliopsida > Poales > Poaceae > Lolium > Lolium perenne. Next base: position 136,220,294 of record NC_067245.2, read on the forward strand.
TCCTCGAGACTTTTGCTATAGATGAGAATATCATCGAAATAGACAACCACGCTCTTGCCAATGAGAGGACGCAAGATGTGATTCATGAGGCGCATGAAAGTAGATGGAGCATTGGAAAGACCGAAAGGCATAACGAGCCATTCATAGAGACCGAGTTTGGTCTTGAATGCCGTTTTCCATTCATCACCAATAGCCATGCGGATTTGATGGTAACCACTACGCAAATCGACTTTAGAGAAAATTGTGGCACCACTAAGTTCATCAAGCATGTCATCTAAACGCGGAATGGGATGGCGGTAACGGACGGTAATGGCATTGATGGGGCGACAATCCATACACATCCGTTGCGTCTCATCCGGTTTAGGCACAAGAATCACGGGAACCGCACAAGGGCTAAGGCTTTCGCGGACGTACCCTTTGGCGAGGAGATCTTGTATTTGGCGTTGTATCTCCTTTGTTTCTTCGGGGTTGGTGCGGTAGGCGGCACGGTTTGGAAGCGGAGCGCCGGGTATGAGGTCGATGCGATGTTCTATGCCTCGGAGTGGTGGTAGTCCATGAGGGAGCTCGTCGGGGAAGACGTCTTGAAATTCGATGATGATGAGGAGGATAACTTGTATGACGCCGACGAAGTCTCTCGATTGATTCCTGATGCCAATGCAACAGCTCTCAACCCTGCAAGATATTCGCAACTCCACACACTTGCGCACGTAGCCGCCGACCACGAAGCGGTAAATTGCAATCTTCTAATCCCCAATGGAACAGCAGATTACACACAAACTTTCAGTAGTATAAAACTCCAGATCGATGCGAATTGGAGAGTAGTATTCAATAGTTTTGCAGAGCAAACAACTAAGAACTAGGGTTTATCTTAAACATGGTCTAAAGCAACTTTGGGGGCGTCCCAGGGGCTTATATAGGCGTTCGGGACGACCTCAGGTCGAAAAAGTACGAAAATAACCGACCCAGAATAGATCTGGTCGAGACAGACTCGGACTCGGCCGGTCTGGGGGCCGGTCGACCGGGCCTGGGACCGGGTGGTCCGGTCCTAGACCAGGTCTGTGACCGGGTGGAAACCGGACGAAGGGTCCGTGTTCCCTGGATGTGGCCCGGATGGCACCGGTTCAAAATCCGGTTGGTGACCGGGTGGCCCGGTCCCACGGCCGGTCTGACCGGACCTGGGACCGGCCTGAAGATCTCCTCCTCTCGCGCATGCCTCCCGCTCCTCCCTCGCGCATCCATGGGATGTCTTCACGTCCGGATCCATGTCCAGCTTCACGTTCAGCTTCTTGTCCAGCTGCTCCTCTCCTCCTCGTGCGATGCTTGATTCCTCCTCATACCTGATCATACACAAGTAATACGACTTAGGTAGTATAAAGTTCTCGTCGATCAAAGTATCGTTTAGGAACAAGTTCACCTGTTGTTTAAGTAGCTTCGCACGAGCTCGTGTCATTGGTCCAATCCTAACTTCATTGGACTTGAGCTTCACAGCTTCATCTTCATCTTGCAATGACGGAGGTAGTAGTGAAGTAGGGATGTCCTCATCATCTCCCCCCCCCCCTTCAAAAGGCGTCGACCTCGACGCTCCAAGGTCTTCTCCGTCACATGGTGTCAAATCAGCAACATTGAAAGAATTACTGACACCAAACTCATCAACTGGAAGATCTATCGAGTATGCATTATCATTGATCTTGGCAAGCACTTTGTAAGGACCAGCACCACGAGGCTTCAACTTAGACTTCCGCAGCTTCGGGAACCTATCCTTGCGAAAATGTACCCAGACCATATCACTGTGCTTGAAGAACCTCTCTTTGCGCTTCTTGTTCATCCTTGCAGCATTGCTCTTGCCTTTCTTTTCTATCAACTCTTTAGTCTTCACATGTATTTTCTTCACAAAATCTGCCCTCTTGGATGCCTCCATATTAACTCTCTCATGTATGGGCAAAGGCAACAAGTCAAGTGGAGTAATGGGTTTGAAACCATACACCACCTCAAAAGGACACAGCTCTGTAGTAGAGTGTACCGCCCTGTTGTAAGCAAACTCCACATGCGGCAAACACTCTTCCCACTCCTTCAGGTTCTTCTTGATCATGGATCTCAATAGTTGTGACAAAGTTCGATTCACCACCTCAGTTTGACCATCAGTTTGGGGATGACAAGTAGTACTGAACAATAGTTTTGTCCCCAGCTTCCCCCAAAGTGTCTTCCAGAAGTAGCTCATGAACTTCACATCACGATCAGAAACAATAGTCTTCGGGACTCCATGTAGTCGAACAATCTCCCGAAAAACAAAGTTAGCAATATGCGACGCATCGTCGCTTTTGTGGCAGAGCAATAAAGTGTGACATTTTAGAAAATCTGTCCACTACCACAAATATAGAATCATGGCCTCTCTTAGTACGCGGCAAACCCAACACAAAATCCATACTAATATCTTCCCAAGGTGTAGTAGGTGCCGGTAAAGGAGTATACAAACCGTGAGGCTTCAGCTTGGACTTGGACTTGTTGCAAGTAATGCACCTCTTGACATACCTGTCCACGTCCCACCTCATCTTTGGCCAATAAAAGTGATCAGCGAGCATGAGTAGCGTCTTCTCACGCCCAAAGTGACCCATCAAACCTCCAGCATGAGATTCCTGCAATAAGAGTAAACGCACAGACGATTCTGGAACACATAGTTTGTTAGCTCTAAACAAGAACCCATCGTGTATGTGATATTTTTCCCATGCTTTACCAATAACACATAAGCGGTATGGTTCAGCAAAATCATGATCAGTCGCATATAAATCACATAACACCTCTAATCTAGGAATTTTAACATCAAGATGGGTTAATAGCATAGATTTCCTAGATAGAGCATCAGCAACAATATTATCTTTTCCCTTCTTATGCTTAATAATGTACGGAAAAGACTCAATAAACTCAACCCACTTAGCAAGACGCCTGTGCAAAGTAGATTGGGCTTTCAGATATTTCAAAGCTTCATGATCAGAATGTATGATAAATTCTTTTGGCCACAAATAATGTTGCCAAACCTCAAGAACTCTAATTAAAGCATACAATTCTTTATCATATATTGGATAGTTCAACTTAGCACCAGAAAGTTTCTCAGAAAAATATGCAATTGGGCGACCCTCTTGCATCAACACACCACCAATTCCAATACCACTAGCATCACATTCAATCTCAAATTGCTTATTGAAATCAGGAAGTGCAAGCAACGGTGCAGAAGTTAACAATCGTTTCAGTTCATCAAAAGCATGATCTTGGGCAACGCCCCACTCAAAGACAACACCCTTTTTAGTCAATTCATTCAAAGGTGCAGCAATAGTAGAAAAATTGGGCACAAAACGGCGATAAAACCCAGCTAGACCATGAAAACTTCTAACTTGACTCACATTCATGGGAGTAGGCCAATTTTGAATAGCTTCAATTTTAGACACATCTACTTCTACTCCCTGCTTAGAGACAACATAACCCAGAAATATGACCTTATCTTTGCAAAATGTGCACTTCTCAAGATTACCATAGAGTTTACTATCACGCAACACTTGCAAAACATGTCGAATATGTATAATATGATCAGATTCATTGCGGCTGTAGATTAATATGTCATCAAAATACACAACCACAAACTTGCCAATAAAATCACGCAAAACATGGTTCATCAGTCTCATGAAAGTGCTAGGTGCATTAGTTAAACCAAAAGACATTACTAACCACTCATATAAACCAAATTTTGTTTTAAAGGCGGTTTTCCACTCATCCCCTTCTTTCATCCTAATTTGATGATAACCACTACGCAAATCAATTTTAGTGAAAACAGCAGCACCACTCAATTCATCTAGCATATCCTCTAAACGGGGAATAGGATGACGATATCGAATAGTAATGTTGTTTATCGCTCTACAATCTACGCACATACGCCATGTACCATCTTTCTTAGGAACAAGAATAACAGAACAGCACAAGGACTAAGGCTTATGCGGATATAACCTTTGTCGAGTAGCGCTTGTACTTGCTTCTGTATCTCCTTCGTTTCTTCGGGATTCGTCCTATATGGCGCCCTATTGGGCAGCGATGCTCCGGGAATCAAGTCAATTTGATGCTCAATACCTCGCAATGGTGGAAGTCCCGCGGGTACCTCTTCCGGAAACACGTCGCTGAATTCCTGCAAAACATTAGAAACACCAAGAGGAAGAGGGGTCATGTCGTTAGAAACCAAAACCGTACCCTTGTACATGAGCACAATAGGCATGGCTGTAGGATCCTCACAAAATTCTCTCATGTCTTGTTTGGTGGCTAATGAGACTAAGGAATTCACTCTCTCACTTTTCGTTATATCACTCACGGCATTACAATTCTCTCGCCTATCTATGGATGCATCCTCAAAGTTTACTTCAATCTTCTGATGAGACTCATTGACAATTTGCTGTGGTGACATAGGCTGTAAGTTAATTTTCTTGCCCTTGAACTCCAAGTGATATGTATTGGCGCGGCCATTGTGTTGCACAGAACGGTCATAAAGCCATGGCCGGCCCAACAGCAGGTGACAAACCGTCATAGGAACCACATCAAAATCAATGGAATCCTTATACGGTCCAATCTCAAAATCAACTCGCACCATGTGGCTCACCTTCATCTCACCATTATTGCTCAACCACTGAATATAATATGGATGCGGGTGCGGTAGATATTTCAGTTTCAGCTTGGCACATAACTCTTTGCTTGCTAGATTGCGACAACTCCCGCCATCAATAATGACCTTGCAAGCTTTATCAGGACCAACTAGTGCCTTTGTTTGGAACAAATTACAGCGCTGTGTAGATGCACTTGACTGTACATTAAGAACACGCTGCGAGACAACAATAGTTTGAGCTTCAGAAGGGAAAGCATCAAACCCATCACTGTCATAATCATCCTCATCTGGAGCATTTGGATCAGCATCATCTCCAGTTTCATACTCATTGTCCTCATTAATTATCATAACTTTACGATTAGGACAATCCTTCTTGAAGTGACCCTTGCCACCACATGTATGACAAACCATATCACGGTTGCGCGCTGTCGACATGTTAGAACTAGTTCCACTTTGATGAGGTCTAAGACCCCGTTTGTGGCCCGATCTTGCGAATTGACCCGGAATCGAAAGGGGAAAAGAGGAAGAACGCGAAGAACACGATGAACACGATGAACACGAGGACACACGCACGCACACCAACCCGATACAACCGATGATTACCCTCGTGGCTCGATGGACCACGCCGAATAGAATCACCCACGGAAGAGACCGCGGTAGAATTCCGAGGTGAGAGACCGGTGTTGGAGACGAAGATCGGTGAGGGAGAGAGAGTGCACCACACTAGAATCTCACTCACATATCCAATCAACAACAAGGGTGGCCTTGATTACAGAGGGATGATACCCTAGGGAGACAAAGCTCAAGAATCTACTCTAAGCCAAATCTTGTCTAACCCTAGCAAATGGGGATACGGGAGATACATATAGCTCAGATTCGTGCAAGGGTACTTTAGGTATTACAAGGTATGAAATCAGGGACGTTCAGATGAAGGGGAACGGTCCAGATTTGAGCTTGTTTCGGCTGAGCGGTACCTCGGGCGGAGGTACCGGCCATGGTACCGGAAAACGCACCAAAACTTGGCAAAGTATCCAGTATGGTTGGGCGCATGAGCGGTACCTCGGGCGGTACCTCGGCCGGAGGTACCGCTCTTGCCTTTTCTTCCCGCGAGCTGGAGTTGGGGCGCTTGGGGTAGGCCGGTAGTACCGGCCAGATGTGGCCGGTAGTACCGGTCCTACCTCCTCCCGCGTGTGCCTCTCCTGGAGGTGGTACCGGCCAGGGAGGGAGTGGAGGCTCCGGCCATGGCCTGCCTGGAGGCTCCGGCCAGTGGGGGCCGGCCATGGCTGCCTAGAGGCTCCGGCCTCCCTCCTCCTCTTCCCTTCTCTCTTCCTCTTCTTTCTTCTTCTTCCCTTCTTCTCCCTTGCTCTTCCTTCTCCCTTGCACCAAGTGAGTGCCTCCTCCTCTCCGGATCCTTGACGAAGCTCGTACCTAGTAACACAAGACATATAGGAATGAGGTAGCACTCCATCCAAGGTTGTATCGGGATCGAGGGTAGAGAGGATTGAGTTCACCTTGACATATAAAGCGTAGGTTCGGGTTGTCGGTCCACTTGGGGGATTCCGTGGCCATGGTGTAGCGTCGTCGTTAGGCGGGGCTACATCATCTCCCCCCCCTTGGGGAAGAGTCGTCCTCGACTCTTGTTCCTCCTCATCTCCATGGTGTGGCGAGAGGTCCGAGAGGGTGAACGTCTTGCTCACCAAGTAGTTCGGAGTTTGTTTGTCGAAGAAGCGGTCGAAGAAGCACTTGGGGAAAAGCAACTTGCAAATGGAAAGCTTGTGGATGCCAATTTGGTGATCGGCGAACAAGAGGCTCTCAATCAAATACGAAGCATCAAGTCGTTTCTCCAAGAGGCATTTTGCAAAAATGGGAACCAAAAGAGTGTCGATGTATCCAAAATTTGGTGGAGCAAAAGTTTGTGCAAGTAAAGGTTTGCTTTGTAAAGTGTCAAAAATGTTGTGTGTAGCATTGTCCCACACAAATGGAACAATCAAAAGGCAAGTATCGGCGGCAAAATTTGGGGCAAAATTGTTATGTGCAATGGCAAAGCTATGGAGACTTCTAGCTTGGGAAAGTGTGGTTGGCGTGAGCCGAGTATGGGTATCCTCAAGTGTCAAAGAACCCATTGCAATTGCCAAAGATGAAATGAGAAATCCAAAGGAGAGCAACTTTTTGTGAGACATGTGGCACAAGATGCATAAGGTGTCTCTCTCATGTATGACATGGTCCTTGAGATTCTCGGAGTGTATGGTGATATCATCAATACATACAACAACCATTGTGCCAACAAGATGTTTCAAGATATGTTGCATAAGAAGCAAAAGGGGTGACGAGGAATGGCACCAAACCGGAAGCTCGACAAGAAAAATTGGAAACACACGAGGGCGAAGGCGTTTGGGAACATACCCTTTGGCATGAATCCCGCGGGTTAGGTCCTTGATGGGGTAGCTCTCAATTGCGCGTTTCGTGAGCTCATGCTCCGTAGCGGTGGAAGTGGTCGTCCGTTTACCTACACAAGGAATAAACAAGACAAAGAGCGTGTGTGCATGGTAGATGAACACATCATCCATCATGATGGTCCAAGTCTTGTGCACATCACCATTAGTGTCAATCAACATAGTATGGAATGCATGGCGATGGTGCAAATGGCAAGTAGGTGCATTCATGGCATGTGGTAACTCATGATCATCAAAAAGTGAGAAGGCTATGGGGGCCATCTCGTGGACAATGAAATAAGCATTCTTGCATACCAAGCATAAGAAAGAGCAATTGTTCGCAATCTTGGATGCAAGGATCATGGAAGAGTGTAAACATTTGGGGCAAAGCATGCGGAAGCTAATGTCATCCTTGTCATTATCATTGCAAGCAATACATGGTAAAGAGCAAGTGGTCGGCATATTGCAAGCAGTGGTGGAAAAATTGAAGCTCTCATAGCATGGCATGGTCATGGTATCACAAGCAAGCAATTTCACATGATCAACAATGTTATCAAGCAAAGCATCACATGGGAAAGTGAAAATAGCATGTGACGTAGCAAATGTATCATCAAGATCATGCATGCACTCATAAGTCATCATGTCCACTAGTGGGATCATGGCATCATCAACACCTATGTTGTTACCTTTGAAGGCCGACTCATTTGATGTAGGTGTTGTGGAAGTAGGAGGATCCATGTGGTCGACATGTCCATCTTGGAGCAAGCATGGTGAGATATCATCGTCTTCATGCACCATGTACATCTTCTCCATGAGCGGGAACTCGTCCTCCGTGGAACCTAGTGCAACATAAGAAGACACAAACGAGGGAGAGGTTAATGTGTTAGCAAATGCGATGTCCTCCATGGACCTATCATCTACCTCTCTCAACTCACTTTGTGTATCACTCATGTCCTCCAAACGGAAGCACTCAAACTCACATATGGGGTGGGAGTCACTCAACTCACTATCACTCTCACTCAAGTGGGCTAAGTGGCTCTCATTCTCACATGGGATTGGTACCAACTCATCAATGAAGCATAGGGGAGTAGGCTCGACTTTCTCATCTCCATGCGCCTCCTTGGTGGAAGGGAAAATCCCATGCTCAACCATCTCAACTCCATCGCCTCCCAAGTCGTCCTCCATCGGTAGCGCCGTAGTGTTGTGGAGAGCTAGGCTCGGATCCACATTATCCTTGCGATGGCCTTGGAGGTCTTCATCTTGAAGTGTGGGTGCCGTAGGCTTCTTGGTGGCTTGGCCTTGTAGCTCGTCGAAGTAGAGCGTCTTGGCGCTTGGCGTTGTGCATTGCCATGCCACGTGACCCTTGGCCTTGCACACCTCACATAGGAGATTGGGACATTCCCGTGGGCGGTGGCCTTGTTGCTTGCACTTGTAGCATCGGAGTCCATAGGCATGTGATGAGCTAGGGGCCATTGTGGTGGTGGCGCAAGAGGCGGAAGTGGCCATATGAGGCTCTCGTCGTCGTGCTTCATCACCATGACTTGATGAGTGTCGTCGAAGATCCTTGGGGGATGTTGGTCGATGGCGATCATGAAGTGGCTTGTGGCGGAGAAGCTCATGTGGTGACGTATGTCGATGTAGACCATGAGGTGGTAGTGGTCGACGACTATCATGAGATGGTGTGAGTCGATGACGGTCCTTGCCATGCCTAGATGATGGCTCATGCGACTTGGCATGTTGCTTGTGGCGCCTTGTGGAGCTTGGAGAAGAGTGTCGGTGACGATCATGTTGAAGACGCTCTTGATGCTCCATATGGTGTACTTGAGATCGACGATCTTGTGCATAAGCACTCTCATGGTGGCGCTTCGTGGAGCTCGAAGAAGTGTGTCGATGGCGATCATGTTGGGGACGCTCTTGATGATCCATATGGTGTACTTGAGGTCGACGATCTTGTGCATAAGCACTCTCATGGTGGCGCCTTGTGGAGCTCGTAGACGAGTGTCGATGACGATCATGATGAGGACGCTCTTGATGATCCATATGATGGTGCCATCGTGGAGGTCCTCCATCTTCATATGTAGCTCCAATGGCCAAGTGGTGGTACTTGGGAGCATCGTCGTTGCTCCTTGTGGAGACTAGGTGAGGTTCCGCCATGGTGTCGATGTCGTAGGCGTGGCGTTGCTCCACCAAGTCGTCGATGTCGTACTCGTGGTGTTGCTCCACCATGTCGTCGATGTCGTAGTCGTGGTGTTGCTCCACCATGTCGTCCATGCTTGACGAGCCATTGTCGATGTAGAGCTCGTTGAAGTCGTCCTCAAGGTGGTGCTCCACCATGTCGTCCATGTCGATGATGCTTGGGGAGCCATGGTCGTTGTCGAGCTCCTCGATGTCGGTCATGTTGGCGATGCTCGCGGAGCCATAGTCGGTGTCGAGCTCCACATGTTCCTCCACATCCGCGGTGCTTGAGGAGGTGTCCTCCTCGGAGTGCTCCGTGTACTCCTCCGTATCCTCATCTTCGCTATCCATGTTAGCACGATGGTATGTATATGGTGTATGTTAGTGGAAGAACACTACCTCGCAATCTTACCGTGGTATGATAAGATCGGGGTGATCCAACAAAACCGAGAGTTAGAACAATTGTATCGGGTACTCACACAAAAACACACGCAAAAGCTAGCAAGTATGGTGTTAGGTGAGTATGGTGGAAAGCCAAAAGACGAAATCCGAAATCAAGTATGTTGTTAAAAGTGGGTGAGGTCCAAAAATCCAAATGTCAATGTGAAGATCACTATAAACACGGAAAAGATATGGAACACACACACGAGATAAACGGGGTTAGTGCGACCAAGGAATGAGCGGAAAAGTGTAAGAAGCCCTTAAGCAAGGGTGCTCGGTGTCACACTAACACAAGAAGAGATCAAAGCTTCGGTTGCAAAGGAAGAGACAACAAGATTCACACGTGGCCTCTCTTCTCTTATCTCTCTTTTGCTTAAAAGCTTTTTCTCTTTTGTATATGGTGGCACTTGCACTCTTTTGTATCTATGGTGGCACTTGCACTCTTTTTGTGCTTTTCTTTCTTTTTTTTTTCACGCTCTATGTTAGCGTTAGCTCGCTCTTGCTATCTTGCCACACGAGTTTTGCTTAGAAGCTTGACTCCACACTACACACACACCTCACAATCGGGGCCACGTGCAATGTCTCGCAACACTCAATAAGCAATGCTCGATAGGATAGATCGCAAAAGAAGAGGGGTTACAAGGTGAGGAGCAAGTTATACCTAGATGAAAATGTTAGGCGGTGTCGGAACACACAACTTGCGATGATGGCGGTGATGTCAAGAGTACGGTTGCAAGTCCGGGGTGCCGAGGATGTCGTCGCTTGCTTCGGAGCTGCGGGTTAGTTTCACAAACAAGGCACTCAAACCGGAACAAGCAAACACAAGTTAGCGGAAGAAAAGGGTCAAAGTAGCTTGGCATCGATGGCGGTGGTATGCCGGTGGTGATATCGGAGAGCTAGCGGCGGCGGCGGTGATGGTGGGGCAGCGGCGATGCTTGCCGGTGGTATGCCGATGGCGGTATCGGTGAGCTAGCGGCGGCGGTGGTGATGGTGGGGTAGCGGCGATGCTTGCCGGTGGTATGCCGATGGCGGTATCGGTGAGCTTGCGGCGGCGGTGGTGATGGTGGGGTAGCGGCGATGCTTGCCGGTGGTATGCCGATGGCGGTATCGGTGAGCTTGCGGTGGCGGCGGTGGTGGTGGTTTGCCGCGGCGGTGTTTCCCGATGGTTTGGGAGGGTGGCGGTGCTTGCCGGTGATTTAGGGGGGTGGCGGTGTTTGCCGACGATGAAGGGGGGTGGCGGTGCTTGCCGGCTGCGGAGAGTAGTGGTGGTGGTCGGCGGAGGTGGGGTGGAGATGGTGGTGGTGGTCGGCCTTGGGGAGGATGGGCGGTAGTGGAGGGTGGAGCCTCCACCCGGAGGTACCGCTCGTGCACGGGTGGAGCCTCCACCCGGAGGTACCGCTCACCACTTCCTTTTCCTGGGAGCTCACGCGACCAAGCCTTTCTCTCTCCTGTTCTTCCCCAAATCCAAACCAAATTGATCCAAACTCGAAAATTGGTGGAATTGGAGGCTAAAAAGTGGGGGAAATAGTAGATCAACACTAGAGACACCAAATCCATGGACCAAAACCACTCAAAACGCATAGCAGAAATCGCAGATCCATCAAGAGGCAAATTAGGGCTATTTTTTTGGGGATTTTTTTGGGAAATTTTTCAGAGATGAAATTGGGTGGGTGGGGGGTCAAATTCGCGGAAACCAAAGGCTGCTGATACCATATGATGAGGTATCTCTGGCTCTGATTACCATATGATGAGGTCTAAGACCCCGTTTGTGGCCCGATCTTGCGAATTGACCCGGAATCGAAAGGGGAAAAGAGGAAGAACGCGAAGAACACGATGAACACGATGAACACGAGGACACACGCACGCACACCAACCCGATACAACCGATGATTACCCTCGTGGCTCGATGGACCACGCCGAATAGAATCACCCACGGAAGAGACCGCGGTAGAATTCCGAGGTGAGAGACCAGTGTTGGAGACGAAGATCGGTGAGGGAGAGAGAGTGCACCACACTAGAATCTCACTCACATATCCAATCAACAACAAGGGTGGCCTTGATTACAGAGGGATGATACCCTAGGGAGACAAAGCTCAAGAATCTACTCTAAGCCAAATCTTGTCTAACCCTAGCAAATGGGGATACGGGAGATACATATAGCTCAGATTCGTGCAAGGGTACTTTAGGTATTACAAGGTATGAAATCAGGGACGTTCAGATGAAGGGGAACGGTCCAGATTTGAGCTTGTTTCGGCTGAGCGGTACCTCGGGCGGAGGTACCGTCCATGGTACGGAAAACGCACCAAAACTTGGCAAAGTATCCAGTATGGTTGGGCGCATGAGCGGTACCTCGGGCGGTACCTCGGCCGGAGGTACCGCTCTTGCCTTTTCTTCCCGCGAGCTGGAGTTGGGGCGCTTGGGGTAGGCCGGTAGTACCGGCCAGATGTGGCCGGTAGTACCGGTCCTACCTCCTCCCGCGTGTGCCTCTCCTGGAGGTGGTACCGGCCAGGGAGGGAGTGGAGGCTCCGGCCATGGCCTGCCTGGAGGCTCCGGCCAGTGGGGGCCGGCCATGGCTGCCTAGAGGCTCCGGCCTCCCTCCTCCTCTTCCCTTCTCTCTTCCTCTTCTTTCTTCTTCTTCCCTTCTTCTCCCTTGCTCTTCCTTCTCCCTTGCACCAAGTGAGTGCCTCCTCCTCTCCGGATCCTTGACGAAGCTCGTACCTAGTAACACAAGACATATAGGAATGAGGTAGCACTCCATCCAAGGTTGTATCGGGATCGAGGGTAGAGAGGATTGAGTTCACCTTGACATATAAAGCGTAGGTTCGGGTTGTCGGTCCACTTGGGGGATTCCGTGGCCATGGTGTAGCGTCGTCGTTAGGCGGGGCTACATCACACTTGCTGCAGGAGCGGGCTTCTTTCTGTTGGTGACACTAGAGACCGGCTTGCTAGACGAAGTAGGAACATCTGCAGGGCGCGAAGATGGCGCCATGGAGGGCGGCGCGCGGGGTGTGTAGCGCCCAGCGCACATGCACGGCCCTTCATTTGCGGTTCTTCGACCAAGCGTGACTCAGCTTCTCTTGCATGATGTAGTAGCTCATTCATAGTAGCGTAGCTGTGATGACGCACAATGCCCTTGATGTTAAATCGGAGACCATTCAGAAATCGCTGTAGTGTCATCTCAAGAGACTCACGGACACGGGCACGCTGCATAAGCATCTCCATCTCCATGTAGTAAGCATCAACCGTCAACACACCTTGTTTCAATTGGGTCAACTTGTCAAAGACGGAACGCAAGTAATTGGTAGGCACAAAACGAGCTCTCATTGCCGCCTTCATAGCACGCCATGTGATAATAGGCAGCTCACCATCTTCTTCACGAGCACGAACAAGTCCATCCCACCAACGCAATGCATAGCCATCAAATTCAGAGGAAGCAAGCTTGATCTTCCTATCTTCAGTATAGTCAGGATGTAAACACCATAATCTCTCAATCTTCAGCTCCCATGTAAGATATTCTTCAACATCAGTACCTCCTTCAAATCTGGGAATTGAGAACTTGGGCTTACCCAAACCATCGTCTTGTTGTTGAGGAACACGTTGGGCTCCGACGGGGACAAAACCACGACCACGGAACGCATCTCCAACGCCACGTCCAAGACCACGACCAACACCACGCCCTTGAGTATTAGCAGCTTCAGCATTGTCACCTTGCACACTGCCATCTTCATCAGGTGGTGGTTGTTGTTGCACCATTGTACGTATCTCACCAACGGCTGTTGTCAAAGCTTGTATAGATGCTTGAAGAGTCGTCACCGACGTTTGAACGGTGTTAACCGCTGTAGTAGTCTCATCGACCTTCAAGTGAACACTCTGAATATCCTTGTCCAACACATCACTAGCAACTCGTATTTCACGTTGCATGTGATCACGAAGTGCCTCAAATTCACGCCAAGTAACTGGTGTAGCAGCGTCCTTTTTCTGCATCACATCAACATTCTCGGTAGAAGACATGATTAGTAGGTTAGTGCACTAAACAAAAAAAATTTGGTGGTACTCTCACAACTCACTCAAAACTGATAAGAAAGGTAAATCTTACCGCTCCAAAGTGAATTAGTATTGCTTACCAACTTGGATTGACGGACTAGGGCACGGATGTAGCGAAGCGAATATCAAGGGTATAAGAACAAATCACACGACAAAGCAGGATATATGTGGGGCTGTAGGTGGGCTACCTATTTGCACCAATAACAAGCTCTAGCGCTGACCGTAGACGACCAATGATACTCACACAAGGCGATATAATGGGACAATGCAACTATATGTGGGAAAAGTTGCAATGCACTAGAGAGACGCTAGCAAAGCTCAACGAGACAGGCACAAGATTGCTCAACTACGGGTGCAGGAAAACAAACTTAGGCCTTCACTTGATTCAACTAGCACAACACTTTTCGTTTTGGATTTTCTATTTGTAGAACACACGCAGCTATGTAGCTCTTTTTTGCTTCTTTTCAATTTTCTCTTGTTGTTTTTTTTTTTTTTGATTTTCTGACACAACTCCTTGATAACACGGCCAACAGAAATTGCAAAGCACCAAAACCCTAACGAGCAGCCTGTCGAGCGGTTAAACTAGTCTCTTCTGGGGAAGTTCCTAGTCATTTTATATCGATAGGCTGTGTCTATGGTTGGGAACAAGCACACTGTACGCTATGTGGACTCGGAGTAACAAAAACTGACACAATATGATAAACTAGATGATAGAGAAAACACAAACCCTAACAATTCTACTAGAGAAAAGATCAAGATACGCAAAAACAACTACGAAAAGCAACTAAAACTCGAAATTAGTGCAATCTAAGGCTATGGCAAACCCTAACCCTAACTTTTTATGGCTTTTTCTGGATAGGAAAACACTCACAACTCGACTATGGGGTGGATTGTGGATGGCTTACCGAGGAAAACTGGAAATCTGATACCAAGATGATAAGGGGTGTCCCGATCTTCTCGATGTTTACGGTGGTGATGAACACACGATGGTAGCAGCGGAAGGAATCGATGATGATGAGGAGGATAACTTGTATGTCGCCGTCGTAGTCTCTCGAGTGATGCCTGAGGCCAATGCAACAGCTCTCAACCCTGCAAGATATTCGCAACTCCACACACTTGCGCACGTAGCCGCCGACCACGAAGCGGTAAATTGCAATCTTCTAATCCCCAATGGAACAGCAGATTACACACAAACTTTCAGTAGTATAAAACTCCAGATCGATGCGAATTGGAGAGTAGTATTCAATAGTTTTGCAGAGCAAACAACTAAGAACTAGGGTTTATCTTAAACGTGGTCTAAAGCAACTTTGGGGGCGTCCCAGGGGCTTATATAGGCGTTCGGGACGACCTCAGGTCGAAAAAGTACGAAAATAACCGACCCAGAATAGATCTGGTCGAGACAGACTCGGACTCGGCCGGTCACTGGGGGCAGTCGGCCAAGACTGGGACCGGGTGGTCCGGTCCTAGACCGGGTTCTGTGGACTGGTGGAAACCGGACGAAGGGTCCGTGTTCCCTAGATGTGGCCCGGATGGCACCGGTTCAAAATCCGGTTGGTGACCGGGTGGCCCGGTCCCACGGCCGGTCTGACCGGACCTGGGACCGGCCTGAAGATCTCCTCCTCTCGCGCATGCCTCCCGCTCCTCCCTCGCGCGTCCATGGGATGTCTTCACGTCCGGCTCCATGTCCAGCTTCACGTTCAGCTTCTTGTCCAGCTGCTCCTCTCCTCCTCGTGCGATGCTTGATTCCTCCTCATACCTGATCATACACAAGTAATACGACTTAGGTAGTATAAAGTTCTCGTCGATCAAAGTATCGTTTAGGAACAAGTTCACATGTTGTTTAAGTAGCTTCGCACGAGCTCGTGTCATTGGTCCAATCCTAACTTCATTGGACTTGAGCTTCACAGCTTCATCTTCATCTTGCAATGACGGAGGTAGTAGTGAAGTAGGGATGTCCTCATCAGTGGTGTTCTTATGCAAGAGGGCAAACCCGTGGCATACTATAGTGAGAAGTTGGATGGCGCACGCCTATATATGACAAGGAGCTCTACGCTTTGGTTCGTGTTCTTGAAGTTTGGCAACACTATCTTTGGCCAAAAGAGTTTATCATTCATTCCGACCATGAGTCCTTGAAATATTTGAAAAGCCAACACAACTTGAACAAACGACATGCAAAATGGGTCGAGTTCATTGAGTCCTTCCCATATGTGATCAAATACAAGAAGGGCAAGGACAATGTTGTGGCGGATGCTCTTTCCCGCAAAAACAACCTTTTGCTAACTCGTTTGGATTTTCATGTTTTGGGACTTGAAGAGATCAAAGAACTCTATCCTTCCGATTCTTTCTTTGCTCCCATTTTTGAGAAGTGCTCCGTTGAGCGAGGAGTGGATGATTTCTATTTGCATGATGGCTATTTGTTTAAAGCCAACAAGATTTGCATTCCCGAGTCTTCGCTTCGAAAATTGCTTTTGCAAGAGTCACATGGAGGAGGTCTTATGGGTCACTTTGGTCGAGAGAAGACATATGCCATGCTCTCAACCCACTACTATTGGCCAAGAATGTACCGCGACGTCGAACGCCTTTGCCGCCGGTGCACCACATGCTTACAAGCTAAGTCTACCTCCAATCCCTATGGTCTTTATACCCCATTGCCTATTCCATATGCACCATGGACCGATATTAGCATGGATTTTATTCTAGGATTGCCTCGCACTAAGCATGGTCATGATTCTATATTCGTGGTAGTGGATAGATTCTCTAAGATGGCTCATTTCATACCTTGCCATAAGAGCGACGATGCTTCACACATTGCTTCATTGTTTTTCAGGGAAATCGTTCGCCTACATGGAGTACCGCAAAGCATTGTGTCGGACAGAGACGTCAAGTTCATGAGTTATCTTTGGAAGACGCTCATGGCAAAGTTTGGAGTGAAGCTCTTATTCTCATCATCCTCGCATCCGCAAACGGACGGCCAAACGGAAGTGGTCAATCGAAGCCTCTCCACCCTCCTACGCATCCTCGTGAAGAAAAACTTGAAGTCATGGGAGGAATGCATACCACACGCGGAGTTCGCCTACAACCGCGCCAAGCACTCGACTACATCAAGGAGTCCCTTCATGGTCGTCTACGGGTTTGAGCCGCTCACGGCACTCGACATACTACCACTTCCCCTTCATGAGCGGACAAACATGGACTTCGCCAAGCGCGCCGCCGACGTGAAGAAACTACATGAAGAGACAAGAGCAACCATACAAGAACATGTGCTTCGTCAAGCTACCCGCCTCAACGCCAAGAAGAAGGAAAGGATATTTCAGGAAGGAGACCTCGTTTGGATCCACCTCCGGAAGGAACGGTTCCCTCGTGAGCGCAACTCCAAGCTCAAGCCAAGAGGAGATGGCCCCTTCAAGGTTCTCAAACGCATCAACAACAACGCTTACGTCATCGACATCCCCACCTCCAAGTACTTGGGGAGCAACACCTTCATCGTTGCGGACTTGTCGCCATATCATGAAGATGAAGAGGAACAAGAGTCGAGGACGACTCTTTCCCAAGGGGGGGGGGAGATGATGCGGGGTGGCCTTCGGTCACCTCCACACCAAGACCAACAAGTCCCCCAAGTGGACCGATGACACGAGCCCGAGTCAAAGCGCTACATGATGAGGTGAACTCGCTCCTCACCACCCTTGATCTTGGTACACCTTTGGATGGATTGCTACCTCATGCCGACGTGTTATGTGTCATTAGGTACAAGGAGCATCAAGGTCACCAAGAGGAGGATACGCCATGGTCAAAGGGAGGAGAGGAACAGCTGGACAAGAAGATGGACACGAAGATGGACATGGAGCTGGACAGGAAGTCGCCCGAAGAGCGCAAGGAAGAGAAGACGGACGGCCGGTCCAGAACCCGGTCAGACCGGCCCCCTGACCGGACCACCCGGTCCACAGCCCGGTCTGACCGGCCTCCCGGCCCAGACCGCCCGGTCGAAAGCAGGATTCGCGCTCGTGACATCCGGGCGCCATCCGAGAGGACTTGGAGCCTCGTCGGTCTCCGCCCGGTCACGAGCCGATGCTGAAACCGTCCTGCCCGGTCACAGGCCCGGTCTGACCGGCCCCCTGACCGGCCTGCACGACTTAAGTTATATTTTCGGCCCGAACTTACCTTTTCGGCCTGTGACGCCTTGTAAGACTATATAAGCACCCCAAGCACCCCTTTAGCTCTTTAGACTTGTTTTGAACTCAAACCTAACTTTGAGCTTAGTCTCCCTTGGGTATCATCCCTCTGTAATCAAGGCCATCCTTGTTGTTGATTTGGTTATTGTTGAGTGAGATTCTAGTACAAGCTACTCTCTCTCCCTCACCAATCCCCTTTTCTCCAACACCAATCTCTCACCAGGAATTCTGCCGCGTGCCTCTTCCGGGTGATTCTATTGGCGTGGTCCATCGAGCCACGGGGGTAAGTATCGGGTGTATCGGGTTGGTGTGCGTGCGTGAGTCTCGGAGTTCCTCGTGTTCATCGTGTTCTTCGTGTTCCTCGCATTTTCCCATCTCCCCTCTTGGTTTCGAAGTCAATCCGCGAGATCGGGCCACACACGGGGTCTTAGATCTCATCAATGGTGGCCTTTGATGAAGATTTGCAAAAGTGGTCTTATGTGTATGTGAGTGAAATTGGGATTATCTCACAATTTGATTTCTCTTCATTTGATTTGACTTTTCTTGACTCTAATGTGATTCTTATTAGTTTAGAAACATTTCCCAACCATTGAAACCAATTCAAATGGTCTTCATCAAAGATTTGCAAAAATGGCCATAACACATAAGAGGTGATGTGTCAATTTTTCTTAATCTTGTAAATTGTTCCCCTTGCTTTACTTGGGCATGGGTTAGGGTCAATATAGTGTTAGATTAGGTTTAGGGATGGTTTCACATCATTTGGTCAAGGTTTAAAGTCATGGGCAAAAATTGGGTATTATGGCTATGTGTCACATATGCCTCTATGCATATGTTGCATTTGAGTTCTAGTTTGACTTAGCTTGACCCAATTGGTGTTGTTGAATGTTGAAATGGTATATAGGAGTGATCCCACCATTCACCACATGTATTAGGGTCAAGATTCTTAAATTCACATATTTGCTATTTTACTCTCATATGCCTCTATGGCATTTTTAGTTTCTTTTTTATTTTCTTTGGAAACAACTTGGATTTGGTTTGATAAGCCTTTGGTAAGGTGTATGAAGGTTTTTCCAAACCTCTAAGCAAAGTAGAAAAGCTTAGGGTAAAGATTTATAGAAATAGCCGTAAGCACATATGCCTTTTTCTTATTTAATTTCCTTTTATTTTATTTTAACTAGGATGGTGAAAAGAGGGGTGAGGTTTAGGGTTTATGATTATTTCAAACTACTTTAACAAGCAATCATAGCAATAGCACAAGAATTAAGCAAGATCACTATGTATCACACTTAATTTAAATAAAGTTTTTGTTGGTTCCAAAATTTGGAACTAGGGAAGTGCATTGTCTTTGTTTTGAAATTTTTGGGATGTTACAAACCCTTCCCCCTTAAACAAATCTCGTCCCGAGATTTTAAGAAAAGTTAGGTTCCTAAGAGAGATTGAGCATTTTATTGACAGGAAGACATACTTGGCATGGTCTGGGGTGTTTCCTGAGCTTCAGTGGCAGTCATGTGGTAGAGACGGCCGTTGTTGTTGTTCTGGTTCCTTCTTCCGGCAAAGCGGCGCTGTTGCTGAGCAGGTGCTGCGGTATTGGTTGCAATCCTGGCAAGCTTCTTGGGGCACTCATTGGAGAAGTGACCCACAACTCCACATTCGTAGCAGTTGACGGTGGACTTGTCTTTGGGGATTACGGGGGTAGCATTGCTTCCAGTCCTTGGGGCAGTATTGGTGTTGTTGTTGTTTCCATTGTTGTTGCTGTTGTTGGGGTGGTTGTTGTTGTTGTGGTTGTTGTTGCCTCCGGGCTTCAGGGGTCCTCCGTTGTTGTTGGTGTAGTTGGGGCGATAACTCTGAGCAGGGGGCTTGTTGTATCTTGGGGTGAATCCTCCAGAGGAGTTGTTGCGGTACTTCTGGGTATGGTGGGGTCCATTCTGGTTCATCATTCTGCGCTTGCGGTTCTCATTGGCCTGATGCAGCTTTCCTTCCATCTGTATGGCTGAGTCTACAAGGGCTTCCAAGTCAGCGAACGGAATGTTCACCAACACAGTTTGCATCTCGTCGTGCAGTCCGTTCAGAAACCTTTCCTTTCTCTTTTCATTGGTGTCGGTCTCATCCGGGGCGTACCTTGACAGAGTGAGAAACCTGTCGCGGTATTCCACCACGGACATCCTTCCTTGCTTGAGTTCACGGAACTCGTCTCTCATCTTCTTGATCAATCCTTGGGGCACATGGTATTTGCTAAACTTCAGATTGAATTCTTCCCATGTCATCATCTGTCCCGCATTCATTGCACGGGCACTTGTCCACCAGGCTCTGGCAGGTCCTGACAGGTAGTGGGTGGCGAACAGTACTTTTTCTGCGGCTTCTACTCCCGCAACTTCGAGGTTGTTCTCCATGGTCTGGAGCCAGTCATCAGCATCGAGGGGCTCTTCAGTCTTGTTGAATATCGGAGGGTTGGTGTGCTGAAAGTTCTTCAGCTTCGATCCAGGGTGATCGTGGTTTCCGTGGCCTTGATTGTTCTGAGCTATCTGTTGCAGTGCGGTAATGTTGGCTTGGCGTTCAGCTCTCTCGACTTCTCGGTCGGCAAGCAGGGTTTGCAGCAGTTGCATCATCGCGTCGTTGGTGCGATTGGGAGGGGCCATCTGAACATCAGAGTGGATGATAAGATAAGAGGGAAATTTCTATGGTTTGTTTTGTTAAAGTTTAAAAAGTTCATAATATTGAAAACTTGAGTAGTGTTGCGGGGGTAAAAACCAACAACACTTTTTCATTCATACCAAGCATCACACATTACAAAGCTAACACACCGTTGGTTTGAAGAACCATTCATCGCTCTACGATACAAGGGGATCCTGATACAACTCACACATACGAAAGTGCTTAAATGATACTACTCTTCAGGGGGGAATATTTCGTCTTCACGGGTAATGTGCTTGGCGAAAAGCGAGGGCGTTGTCCAACTCCTTGCGGGTCTTGTACATCATGAAGTCGAGGTGTGCTACATAGTGGTTCATCTCCGTGTGCGGGGGCATGGTCATCGGTCTTCCGGTGGGGTCATGTCTTGGGTAGTAGATGAAGCGAGTGTTCTTAATCTTGTTCTCATTTCGTCCACACAGACGAGAAATTGCTTCTTGCATAGCTCTGACTAGTCCTTCCTTCCAAGTGTTTCCCGTTACAGAAAACCATATGGTTTCCCATATTGGGGTTCCAGGCTTCCTTCGTAGATCGGCAGAAACTTCCCACCGAGGTGGTCCTCCGGAGTGATTGTTGAGGGGTGTTCCGAAGAACTCGGGATACGGGCGTCCTAGATAGTCCACTAGTTGCTTCAAATCTTTCTCGAACATCAGGTTTCCTCCGTGACCAAGCTGATAGAACTCCCATTTGTACTCCATCTGTGAAGAATTATGATGAGTAAGTTAGAGAAGTGTGTCAAAATTTTAGGTAATAGTATAAGAAGAATAGAGCATAACTTTCTTATTTGAAAAAGCAATGATAAGAGGGAGAATAAGTTTTCTTAAATAGTCATTTCATTTGTTTTGAAACTAAAATTTTCAGACGTCCATTCTAACTAGGGTCTCCTAAGGTCAACAATGGCTCTGATACCAACTTGACAACACCCGGATTTTTAAGTCCAGATGCCTATTATGCCATTCATCGCAATCCCAGGAATATTGTTTTTGCGAGACATAATAGATTGATATCACAACACATCATTCATTACATACCCTAATCGTCTTACAAATAAAAGATCACATGATCCAGTCTCATTACAATAATAGAAGTTCTATTTATTCATTACATAACACATAGCGGAAGCGAAAGTAGCGTAGTAGTAGTCCATCTATTCCACAGGCAACTGTTGACGTCAGAGTGGTCCTAGTTGTCGTAGACGTCTCTTGTCCTTCTTCCGGGTTCTGGTACTCCTCTTCATAGTCTGGCCATTTGAATAGCCAGGGACACAGCCATGAGTACTTTATAGTACTCGCAAACTAATACTAAGGTAAATACTATCAACTATAGTAAGGGGGTTCTAAGCTCTAGTTTCATTTGCATAAAGCCAGTTTTATTTCATAAACACTTTAATAATCAAAGCCTCTTCATTTAACTAACTCAAGTGGGAACATTAGTGTCATTCCCACAACTCAGTTGTGATTCAAAGTCAAAGTCACCTTTCAATTCAAAATCACAAGTCACCATTCATATTTTTTGAAAAGTTCTGATGACGGAACAGTATGGCCTTTCCAACTGTCCATAACCGCGGACGCGGCTATTCGAATAGGTTTAACTCTGCAGAGGTTGTACACTTGTGCCACAACAATTGCAATAGTTCGTCAGGGGTAACTGGCCCTGATTTATCGTACGCAGTACGCGAATTACCAATCCTAACCTTTCATTTACATATTCTAGTATAGGCACCTCTCCCCATGAGCTTGGCCTCCCAGTGAAAACACGCGGTCAACCTGGGAACTGCACAGGCCTTGGGCCGGACATTCACCTCATTTCACGTCGTTTCACATCATTCCTTCTGTAGAGGCAGCCTCCAGCATAACCCCGATGACGCTTGTTCAGAGGGAACCCATACTAAAATACATAAGTTTCCAGCTAAGCCTTACCCAGATTCAGGTATTGTGGGGGTACTTGTAAAATTGGAATGGTATCGCATCCGAACCCAACCATCAGTGTTTTAGTAAAATTCACCAAGTCATTCACCAGTCGTATTCACCTTCAAAATCTTTCAATAGAATGACTCATCATTCCAAGGTTTTCAAAGTCATTTAAATTCACAAGTTCCCAACTAGAGTAGTCACTTTTAATATTGAGCACTAGCAACTAGTCATGAGGGGTGCTAAGTATCTTGGAGCTGGCTAGGCTAAGTGTGATGCTCTTGTACTACTCTATAATTCAACCAAGTGAATCATAAACCAAAAAGTAACTTTGATAAATAAAATCAAGTAAAGCTTGTAAAGTAAAAAACTTGGGATAGGTTCATAAGGTAAAAATGTAATGGTGCCTTGCTCTTGTAGAGCTTTTCACTTTGGAAAAATATAAACTTGCAACCAAAATGGTTTGCATTAGTCTAGCTTGCATTGGTAATAGCTTGCCTTGATTGGTGATGTGATCAAAGTTCTCTTGCTCTTCCTCTTGGTAGAAGACCTCTTCCTCTTGATAGTCTCCGGTACTAGCGTCTATAAACGAATACGAGGATAGAATCACCAATCAACACTTAAGTAATCTTAATTAGCCTTATTGGCTCACACAATTGATCTAGCATCACTACTTAACATGTATTCACAAATTATGCTAGGGTTTTCTTATTTAATATTAGGGGAAATAATTTCCTCTCATTGAAAATTGGAATTAGGGTTTCCCTTTGGTTTGGAGAAATAATTTCCTCTCATTGAATCTTCTTAAGATTTAATCTTCTCAAATAACCAGGGATGATCACATGTTGACCAAGATCAACACTTCACACTTATTATTTGAGAAAAGGGATTTAAATGAGATTTATCATCTCATGTGATTTAAATAACCATTGCAATATTAAATACTACTTTGATTTAAATTCTACAAGTGAGCAAGTATGAGCCTAAGTAATTAAAGGTCAACACATTACTTCATCATACTTGAGACAAGGATTTCTATGAGGTGCTACACCTCATAGATTTAAATTCCTAAAATTTTGATATAGTTTAAATGGACTAGTATTGACTACATAGCCAATATTTTGATTCTAGCCCATGATCATGTACAGAACCCATATCATATTTTTACATAGTAAATTAGAGTTGGTTAAATTTGAATTATTGCAATTGGATTCACTTCAAAATTCCAATTGGTTGATTTTTAAGATTTATTTGAATACTGAAAAGTCTCTGTTTTGTTATTTTTGCTGTTCAAAATCTACACAACATATGAGGTTGAATCCAGTGAGGTTAGCTAGATAATTTCATAAGCTTTCTATAGCATTTTGAATCACCAGATTTGGATTTGTAGATTTAAAGCTATTCAATTTCTAGCACTGCATCAGTATGCAAAAATAAAGGAAAAAGATAAAACGGAAATTCAATTCAAACTGAGGGCGGGAAGAAGTTGGGCCGGCCCAGCTGCTGCCCGGGCCGTGCGTGCATGGCGCATGCTCATCGCCCGCGCGCGGGGCGCGCAGATCGTCGGATGACGATCCGACGGTGCTGGGCCTTCGTCTTCCTCCCGACACTGCAGGCTTGCGGGGGCGATTTCTCTCACCTCGTAGCTTGGATTGAGGCGTGGTTAGGTGCGTTGGAAAGCTATTTCCAAGGGCTACAACTTTGCTGTAGGTGTCGGGGGCTATGGTGATGAAATTCTGGGCGGTTTTGAGGGATGCCGCCGGTGAGCTTGTGGGCGCCGGTGAGCTGTAAGGAGAGCGGGAGGGAGGTGCTAGGAGGAGGAAGGGGATGCTGTGAGATGGTGTGGTGCTATCCAGGGCGAGGGGCGGGGTTTATATATTGTCCAGGGGAGAGGGGCGGGGCATGGCCGGCATGATGGCCATGTCGCCGGGCGCGTGGCTACAGGGTGTTCTGGGCCGAACAGTCATGTCTAGGAGGTGCGTGGGGGAGAGAGGAGGCTAGTGGCGCAGTAGGAAGCATTGGTTTGTAGTGTGCACGCGGAGAGGTGATGGTGTCCACGGGAGGGTGATCATGGACAATGGCATGAGCATGGTGGTCGAGTCCTTGCTCTCCTCCACCCAGGACCATGTCTGGCAGGTGTCTAGGGTCCAGGGGACTGTAGGTGACATAATTAGAGGGAGGGAAAAGGGCCAGGGCATGGGGGTGCATGGTGGTGAGCATGTGAGGGGCATGGTGTGACATGGGCTATGCTATGCTTCTCCTGAGGTCAACCTTGGCATGGTGGGGGTCAGTGAGGTGAGTGAAGCTTATTTGACAAGGTGAGGGTGACTAGAGATGGAGGAGGACAAGGGTTGGCATGGTGAGGTCTACATCAATGGCATGGGCTTGGCATGGTCCTCTTTGCATCATTTTCTTGGTCTATGAGTGCTGCAAGCTTGGTTGAGGTGTGATGAGTCTATGTGACATAGTGCACCAGGTTGGAGGCTAGGGGTGTGCCATTTGATTAAAGTTAAAAGGTATGTGTGACACATGCATAGAAGTGGCATGCATGAGCAAGGTGATGATCATGGCTAAGGTGGAGTCACTCATTGAGGTGCTTTCAGAGTACCATGGTGTACTATCAAGGATGGAAAGAGAGGGAGAGAGAAAAAGTGAGAAGGTGATGATTAAAGTGGTTGTACCTCCATTTGATTCTATGTGTACCTCTTCCCTTTAATGCAATGATCTCTTTTGTACTCACTTTTGATCAAATTTCTGCATGGATGTGTTCTAAATGATGTTGGGCAACTATGTGTGGCATTGGTTTGCAATTTGGAGAGGTTTTGTGAAAATTCAAATAGTGGAGGGAATCTAGAATTTGTTTCAAGGTGGCATCTTGGCTTGACTAATTTGAGCAATGGTCAAATCTTTGGTCAAAGTGGTCAACACGAAAAATGTTCATCTTGATGAGGTCTTGGATGAGGTGCAAAGAGTTGTTAGGGTTTGGTTTAAGAATCTCTTAATAGAAGAGCTCAAAGTGGGTAAGATAATATAAAATGGCCAAATGACCATTATCATATATAAGTTGCATTTGAATTCTTCTTTGCTTTGATTTGGGTTTCTTGTAGATTATGAAGTTAATTATTGCTATGATAGTATTGATGTGATCTATGCCTCCTTCATAGTGTGATGGTGACAGTGTGCATGCTATGTTAGTACTTGGTGTAGTTGTGTTGATCTATCGTGCACTCTAAGGTTATTTAAATATGAATATCGAATATTGTGGAGCTTGTTAACTCCGGCATTGG
Source organism: Lolium perenne (assembly GCF_019359855.2). Lineage (NCBI taxonomy): Eukaryota > Viridiplantae > Streptophyta > Magnoliopsida > Poales > Poaceae > Lolium > Lolium perenne. The sequence continues at coordinate 136,246,076 of NC_067245.2, forward strand.
GGGTTCGTGTAATCCTACACAATTAGTGGTGTTCATCATCCAACAAGAGAGTGTAGAGTATAGATTTATCTATTCTGTTATGTGATCAATGTTGAGAGTGTCCACTAGTGAAAGTATAATCCCTAGGCCTTGTTTCCAAATACTGCTATCATCGCTGCTTGTTTACTGTTTTACTGCATCTGTACTGCCTGCAATATTACCACCATCAACCACACGCCAGTTGTAGCATCAAGCTATTTTCTGGTGCCGTTACTGCTGCTCATATATTCATACCACCTGTATTTCACTATCTCTTCGCCGAACTAGTGCATCTATATGTCTGACAAGTGTATTAGGTGTGTTGGGGACACAAGAGACTTCTTGCTTTGTGGTTGCAGGGTTGCTTGAGAGGGATATCTTTGACCTCTTCCTCCCTGAGTTCGATAAACCTTGGGTGATCCACTTAAGGGAAACTTGCTGCTGTTCTACAAACCTCTGCTCTTGGAGGCCCAACATTGTCTACAAGAATAGAAGCACCCGTAGACATCAAGCACTTTTCTGGCGCCGTTGCCGGGGAGGAAAGGTAAAAGGTACTCACACTCCGGATCTCGGCTACTAAGCTATTTTCCGGCGGCGTTGTAAGTACTCGAAGCTATTTCCTTTAGATCCTGCAATTGCATCTTTTTGTTTCTTGTTTACACTAGTTAGGCATAATGGAAAACAACAAAAATATGAGAGATCTTTATGAACTCTATCTTGAATTAGGACATGATGTGTTTGAAGAGAGAATTAAAAAACCCATGGAACTTTATATGCATGTTAATGGGAATGTTATTAATATGAATGCTTTGAACACTATTGTTGCTAATGCTATGGAAAATTCTAAGCTTGGGGAAGCTGGTTTTGATGAGCATGATCTTTTTAGTCCCCCAAGCATTGAGGAGAAAATTTTCTTTGATGATACTTTGCCTCCTATTTATGATGATTATAATGATATTGGTCTTTTGGTCCCGCCTGTTATGGAGGATAAATTTGATTATGATTACAATATGCCTCCTATATTTGATGATGAGAATAATAATGATAGCTACTTTGTTGAATTTGCTCCCACTACAACTAATAAAATTGATTATGCTTATGTGGAGAGTAATAATTTTATGCATGAGACTCATGATAAGAATGCTTTATGTGATAGTTATATTGTTGAGTTTTCTCATTATGCTACTGGACATTATTATGAGAGAGGAAAATATGGTGGTAGAAATTTTCATGTTACTAAAACACCTCTCTATATGCTAAAAATCTTGAAGTTGAGATTGTCTAGTTTTCCTATGCTTGTTGCATTATGCTTCATGAATTTGTTTATTTACAAGATTCCTATGTATAGGAAGCATGTTAGGCTTAAATTTGTTTCATACTTGCTTCTTGATGCTCTCTTTTGCTTCAAATACTATTTCTTGCGAGTGCATCATTAAAACTGCTGAGCCCATCTTAATGGCTATAAAGAAAGAACTTCTTGGGAGATAACCCATGTGTTTATTTTGCTACAGTAATTTTGTTTTATATTTGAGTCTTGGAAGTTGTTACTACTGTAGAAACCTCTCCTTATCTTATTTTGTTGCATTGTTGTGCCAAATAAAGTCTTTGATAGTAAGGTTCATACTAGATTTGGATTACTGCGCAGAAACAGATTTCTTGCTGTCATGAATCTGGGCCTAATTCTCTGTAGGTAACTCAGAAAATTATGCCAATTTACGTGAGTGATCCTCAGATATGTACGCAACTTTCATTCAATTCGAGCATTTTTATTTGAGCAAGTCTGGTGCCTCAATAAAATTCGTCTTTATGGACTGTTCTGTTTTGACAGATTCTGCCTTTTATTTCGCATTGCCTCTTTTGCTATGTGGGATGGATTTCTTTGTTTCATTAACTTCCAGTAGCTTTGAGCAATGTTCAGAAGTGTTAAGAATGATTGTGTCACCTCTGAACATGTGAATTTTGATTATGCACTAACCCTCTAATGAGTTTGTTTCGAGTTTGGTGTGGAGGAAGTTTTCAAGGGTCAAGAGAGGAGGATGATACAATGTGATCAAGAAGAGTGAAAGCTCTAAGCTTGGGGATGCCCCAGTGGTTCATCCCTGCATATTTCAAGAAGACTCAAGCGTCTAAGCTTGGGGATGCCCAAGGCATCCCCTTCTTCATCGACAAATTATCAGGTTCCTTCTCTTGAAACTATATTTTTATTCGGTTACATCTTATGTACTTTACTTGGAGCGTCTGTATGTTTCTTGTTTTTGTTTTTGTTTGAATAAATGCTTGTTTGGGAGAGAGACACGCTCCGCTGGTTCATATGAACACATGTGTTCTTAGCTTTTAATTTTCATGGCGAAGGTTGAAACTGCTTCGTTAATTGTTATATGGTTGGAAACAGAAAATGCTACATGTGGTAGTGGTATAATGAAACACTTGCATAATCTTGTAGATCATTGAGCTTTGATAACTTGATTCTTTGCAAATGTTTTGAGGTATTTAGATGGTAAAGCTTGCTGGATGAATAAGTTAAAATTAGTAGTGGATTGTTGTCTTTAAAGCTTGTGCCGTACTACAAACTCTATTTAAATAGTTGAAGGTGTAGTCGGACTAGATAGCTTTCCATGTCTGAGAATTCATCGTAATAACTAAGTTGTGTTGAAGGTCGAGGGAGCTAGCGGGGTACTTGTGCCACCGTGAACGGCCCTCCTTGGAATAAATTTTAATCATGCTCTTAATGATGAACCTGCTAGTTGTTTGCAATAAGCTTGTGAGTTCTTTTTGACTAATGTTAAGCTACGGTTTTTGGCACTTCCACCATCCAAATTTGCTAGCCTCTTCCGTACTGTGCATTGCCTTTTGCTCACATTGAGAATTGTGCATACTTCGCCGGTACATCCAAACACGTGGGAGGACTTTCTCTTGTCCTCCTACACATAAGCCCATACATCTCCTCAAAACAGCCACCATACCTACCTACCACAGCATTTCCATAGCTGTTCCGAGATATATTGCCATGCAACATCCATTTTACATTACATGTCATGTTGTCATTTATTATTTATATATTGCTTTGCATGATCATATACAACTGGTGTGTGCTTTACCCATGTTACGCTAGATCATTGCACATCCTGCTACACTGGCAGAGGCATACAGTTTCATACATCATGTTTTATTCATTATGAGTTATTTGTACCAAAAAGTGTGTTGTCAAATTAGGATGTTGCCCCTAAAATTGAAAAGAGCCATGGAGGCCATCAAAAAGAGAAAAAGAAAAGAAAGAAAGAAATAGAAAAGAAAAAGAAAAAAACAAAAAAAGAGAATAAAGAAAAAGGGGGCAGCATTACTATCTTTTATCCACACTTGTGCTCATGTTTAGCACCTATACTCCATATGAGAGAGTTTTCATGTTTTACTAGTATAACTATGTGGGGAATTTACACTATAGAACTTGGGTTGTATATTCCAATGATGAGCCTCCTCAAAAGTGCTCTTGGTCTTCGTGAGCAACCAAGTTGGATGCACCCCCACTAGTTCCATTGGAGAGCTTTCATACACATATAGCTCTATGTGCATCCGTTGCATGGCAATCACTACTCCTTGCAAAATTCATCACAGAACATATACTGTACTATGTGATACGTCTCCGACGTATCGATTATTTCTTATGTTCCATGCTTGTTTTATGACAATACCTACATGTTTTGTTCACACTTTATATCGTTTTTATGCGTTTTCCGGAACTAACCTATTGACGAGATGCCGAAGTGCCAGTTCCTGTTTTCTGCTGTTTTTGGTTTCAGAAATCCTAGTAAGGAAATATTCTCGGAATCGGACGAAATCAACGCCCAAAGTTTTAGGATTGCATGAAGCTTCCAAAACACCCGAGAGCCGCCAGAGAGGGGCCACAGGCGGCCCCAGATGATAGGCTGGCGCGGCCAGGGGGTGGGCCGCGCCCCCCTACTGTGTCGCCGCCTCGTCAGCCCTCCGACTCCGCCTCTTCGCCTATATAAAGGTCCCTGACCTAAAACATCGATACGAAAAAAGCCACGGTATGAGAAACCTTCCAGAGCCGCCGCCATCGTGAAGCCAAGATCTGGGGGACAGGAGTCTCTGTTCCGGCATGCCGCCGGGATGGGGAAGTGCCCCCGGAAGGCTTCTCCATCGACACCGCTGCCATCTCCACCGCCATCTTCATCACCGCTGCTGTCTCCCATGAGGAGGGAGTAGTTCTCCATCGAGGCTAAGGGCTGTACCGGTAGCTATGTGGTTAATCTCTCTCCTATGTACTTCAATACAATAATCTCATGAGCTGCCTTACATGATTGAGATTCATATGATGATGCTTCTAATCTAGATGTCATTATGCTAGTCAAGTGGATTTTACTTATGTGATCTCCGGAGACTCCTTGTCCCACGTGTGTAAAGGTGACAGTGTGTGCACCGTGTGGGTCTCTTAGGCTATATTTCACAGAATACTTATTCACTGTTATGAATAGCATAGTGAAGTGCTTATTTATATCCCTTTATGATTGCAATGTGTTTTGTATCACAATTTATCTATGTGCTACTCTAGTGATGTTATTAAAGTAGTCTATTCCTCCTGCACGGTGTAATGGTGACAGTGTGTGCATCGTGTATTACTTGGCGTAGGTTATGATTGTAATCTCTTGTAGATTATGAAGTTAATTATTGCTATGATAGTATTGATGTGATCTATGCCTCCTTCATAGTGTGATGGTGACAGTGTGCATGCTATGTTAGTACTTGGTGTAGTTGTGTTGATCTATCATGAACTCTAAGGTTATTTAAATATGAATATCGAATATTGTGGAGCTTGTTAACTCCGGCATTGGGGGTTCGTGTAATCCTACACAATTAGTGGTGTTCATCTTCCAACAAGAGAGTGTAGAGTATAGCATTTATCTATTCTGTTATGTGATCAATGTTGAGAGTGTCCACTAGTGAAAGTATAATCCCTAGGCCTTGTTTCCAAATACAGCTATCATCGCTGCTTGTTTCTTTTTTTGCATCCGTATCGTCTGCAATATTACCACCATCAACCACACGCCAGTTGTAGCATCAAGCTATTTTCCGGTGCTGTTACTGCTGCTCATATATTCATACCACCTGTATTTCACTATCTCTTCGCCGAACTAGTGCACCTATATATCTGACAAGTGTATTAGGTGTGTTGGGGACACAAGAGACTTCTTGCTTTGTGGTTGCAGGGTTGCTTGAGAGGGATATCTTTGACCTCTTCCTCCCTGAGTTCGATAAACCTTGGGTGATCCACTTAAGGGAAACTTGCTGCTGTTCTACAAACCTCTGCTCTTGGAGGCCCAACATTGTCTACAAGAATAGAAGCACCCGTAGACATCAAGCACTTTTCTGGCGCCGTTGCCGGGGAGGAAAGGTAAAAGGTACTCACACTCCGGATCTCGGCTACTAAGCTATTTTCCGGCGCCGTTGTAAGTACTCGAAGCTATTTCCTTTAGATCCTGCAATTGCATCTTTTTGTTTCTTATTTACACTAGTTAGGCATAATGGAAAACAACAAAAATATGAGAGATCTTTATGAACTCTATCTTGAATTAGGACATGATGTGTTTGAAGAGAGAATTAAAAAACCCATGGAACTTTATATGCATGTTAATGGGAATGTTATTAATATGAATGCTTTGAACACTATTGTTGCTAATGCTATGGAAAATTCTAAGCTTGGGGAAGCTGGTTTTGATGAGCATGATCTTTTTAGTCCCCCAAGCATTGAGGAGAAAATTTTCTTTGATGATACTTTGCCTCCTATTTATGATGATTATAATGATATTGGTCTTTTGGTCCCACCTGTTATGGAGGATAAATTTGATTATGAGTACAATATGCCTCCTATATTTGATGATGAGAATAATAATGATAGCTACTTTTCTGAATTTGCTCCCACTACAACTAATAAAATTGATTATGCTTATGTGGAGAGTAATAATTTTATGCATGAGACTCATGATAAGAATGCTTTATGTGATATTATATTGTTGAGTTTTCTCATGATGCTACTGGACATTATTATGAGAGAGGAAAATATGGTGGTAGAAATTTTCATGTTACTAAAACACCTCTCTATATGCTAAAAATCTTGAAGTTGAGATTGTCTAGTTTTCCTATGCTTGTTGCATTATGCTTCGTGAATTTGTTTATTTACAAGATTCCTATGCATAGGAAGCATGTTAGGCTTAAATTTGTTTCATACTTGCTTCTTGATGCTCTCTTTTGCTTCAAATACTATTTCTTGCGAGTGCATCATTAAAACTGCTGAGCCCGTCTTAATGGCTATAAAGAAAGAACTTCTTGGGAGATAACCCATGTGTTTATTTTGCTACAGTAATTTTGTTTTATATTTGAGTATTGGAAGTTGTTACTACTGTAGCAACCTCTCCTTATCTTATTTTGTTGCATTGTTGTGCCAAGTAAAGTCTTTGATAGTAAGGTTCATACTAGATTTGGATTACTGCGCAGAAACAGATTTCTTGCTGTCATGAATCAGGGCCTAATTCTCTGTAGGTAACTCAGAAAATTATGCCAATTTACGTGAGTGATCCTCAGATATGTGCGCAACTTTCATTCAATTTGAGAATTTTCATTTGAGAAAGTCTGGTGCCTCAATAAAATTCGTCTTTACGGACTGTTCTGTTTTGACAGATTCTGCCTTTTATTTCGCATTGCCTTTTTTGCTATGTGGGATGGATTTCTTTGTTCAATTAACTTCCAGTAGCTTTGAGCAATGTCCAGAAGTGTTAAGAATGATTGTGTCACCTCTGAACATGTGAATTTTGATTATGCACTAACCCTCTAATGAGTTTGTTTCGAGTTTGGTGTGGAGGAAGTTTTCAAGGGTCAAGAGAGGAGGATGATACAATGTGATCAAGAAGAGTGAAAGCTCTAAGCTTGGGGATGCCCCGGTGGTTCATCCCTGCATATTTCAAGAAGACTCAAGCGTCTAAGCTTGGGGATGCCCAAGGCATCCCCTTCTTCATCGACAAATTATCAGGTTCCTTCTCTTGAAACTATATTTTTATTCGGTTACATCTTATGTACTTTACTTGGAGCGTCTGTGATGTAGCCCGACCTACGGTCTTCGCTTCATCATGTGCTTCAACGACAAGAACCACACTCAAGGCCGAGGTCACGGAGGCATGGAAGAGAAGAAGGAAGAAGAGCGCCCGAGGTCGCCAAGAAGAGACGGCGCATGAAGCACGACTGCTCGGATTATCCGCCCCACTAAGGCCGGACAATCCGCCCCCCCTATGTGTCCAAGTCAATTCGGGTCAAGTCCCATGTACCCCCCTTGTATGCCTAAACTACCCCTCCTTAGTGGCTCCCTATATATAGGCTCCCACCTCCCCCTTCATTAGGTAAGGAATGAACTTGAGAGAATTAGGCTCATGCCTCCACCATCCCTTTGGGATTAGGGTAACCCCCTCCTTAGATTATCCAAATCTATTGTACAAGGCACTCCTTATATGATTAGTCTCTCACACTTGTGATTCTACCACCGGTCTCTCACTCGTGTGATTCCACCGATCGTATACCGATCTTCCTCTCGGGGATTCTACCGTGTGTCTCTCCCTTGAGAGATTCTATCGGGATAGTGGTTCGGGCTATCGGAGTAAACCGGAATTGTATCGGGTTGGTGTGTGTTTGCGTGTGCTCATCGTGTTCTTCGCCGTGTTCTTCGTGTTCTTCCTCCCCCCGCCTTTCCCTCGGTCAATTCGTGAGATCGGGCAACCCACGTGGCCTTAGGCCGCATCATATGGTATCAGAGCAAAGGTTGCCACGAATTTGACCCTCAAATCTCTCCAATTTCGCCCAAAAAATTTCCCAAAAAATTGCCCCAAAAAATAGCTCGAAATTTGATCTGCGGATTTGTTGCGTTTTTTGTGGTTTTGATCCACGGATTTGATGTCTTTGGTGCTGATCTATGTTTCCCCCATCATTTATCCTCCAATTTCGTCAAGTCTAGCTCGAATTTGAGTATTATTTCTATCCGGTTTTTCTTAAGAACACGAGCTGTTCTTCGTGTTCCCTTCCGCTCGTCCAGGGCTCGATCGCCCCGAGCCACGCGCCAGCCACCGACCATCCTCCCGCTGCACTTCCGCTCGAGCTACAACAGTTTCTGGCCGCGCCCGCGCATCTCCACTTCCTCGCTGCAGGCTCTGCATCCCGCACGCGCGCTCAGCTCCACCCGGCCAAGCACGAGCACGCGCCTCCACTTCAGCCGGCAGCCGCTCCAGCTCGCCCCGGCCTCCTCGCAGCACATCCCGCTCCAGCCGCTGCCGGCCACCAACTGCACGCGCGGACGCAGACCTCCACTCGACCCGGCCGGCCAACCACCAGCTTCCGCCACCACCGGCCTGCAGTGCCGCGCGGAAGCCACATCTCACCACCGGCCAGCTGCACGCGCGCCCCCAGGCTACTGACCGCTCGCTACACCCGCGCATCCAACCCCAAGCAGCAGCTAGCAGCCAATTTTCCATTCACACGCCTGCAGCATCCTCACCACGTGCGTGCACGAAAATCAGCCATTCCCCAATTTCCAATCCAGCTTCGCGCAAAATCAGCTCGGACCGGAGCAAACCGGGCGTCACGCCGGACGGCCCGGTCGAAACCGGATCCCTGACCGGTGCCATCCGGCCCAGTCCAGGGGCTCTTTCGGTCCAGCATCCGGTTCAAACCGGGTGGTCCGGCCAGAAATCCGGTTTGACCGGGATCTGGACCGGTTTGACGCACAGTTTCGTCCAATTTTGACTCCATTTTTTGCCCCAAATTTTGACAACTTTCCGGAACCCGTTTGACTCCAAATTTTAACAGCATCCCCCAAATACTCCACATAGCCCATCTCTAATTTTCCGTGATTTTTGGAGCCCAACTTTCGACCGCTCGTTTTGACCCAACTTTTCGGGCATTGACTTAATTTGCCCGGTTTCCGTTTTGGAGTGCATCGGTCGTCTACTCCACTTCCGCGCCTACACCAACTCCGCGACGACACCGTTGGCACCCCGGATTCCGGCGCAACCTCGACATCGTCATCGACATCACCACTTCATCACCGCAAGTTCGTGTTCTTGACACCGCCTAACGTCAATAGGTATAACTTGCCTCCCCTACCCCTTGTAGCCCATTTCTTCCTTTGTGTACCTATCCCATTGAGAGTGGCTTTCCGAGCGTTGCGAAGCATTGCACAAGTGTCACGACCGTGAGAGGGTGTGTGTGCGTTGTGTTGAGCGAAGCTCCGAAGCAAGCTCGGTGAGAAAGATACACAAAAGAAGAAAAAGTGTGACATATACATAGAGAAAAATAAAGCTTCTAAGCATAGGAAAAAAAAGAAAAAAAAAGAGAAAAGAAAAGGAAATAGAAAAGAGTGTGTGTCCACCGATACCGAGAAGTGCAAAGCTTGTGAGCACTAAGAGAGAAAAGAGAAGAGTGGCATTTGTGCAAATCTTGTTGCTTCTTTCTTGTGCAACCAAGCTACGGTCTCTCTTGTGTTGGCGTGACATCGAGCATATAGTCTTCGTTAGGATCATCTTGTTACTTGCTCACTTCCTTGGTCGCGCTAACCCCATTATTCTTTCTTGTGTGTGTTTCCGTGTTTCCTTGACATAGATCACCACTTTTGACATTTGATTTTGGATCTTACCCACATTTGACAATAGACTTTTCCGTTGATCTTTTTCGTTTGCTATCCACCCTTACCCACCACATATAGAGTTCTTAGCCTTTTGCGTGTGCTTTGAGTGTGTGTGTGAGTAACCCGATACATTTCGACTTTGCTCTTGACTTGAACCATTTTCCGATACTTTCTTGATAGGTGAGATACTTGTGTAGCTTTCCTTCCACCACATACATATACACCTTCCTAGTGAGATATATACATGATGACCCCACAAGAGCAAGCCGAGATGAGAGCATACTTCGCCGAGCTAGATGCTCGAGAGGCCAAAATGACCCTCCAAGACAAAGCCGAGTGCAAATCCTACTTCAAACACCTTGAGAGCAAGAGTGATACACACCATGAGTCGAGTGAGGATGTTTCGCTTTCTAACAACTTAACCTCTACTCCTCTTGTGTTGTCTTCCTCTTTGCTAGGTTTCTCGGACATCGACGACGCCATTGCCATGGAGATGAGGGACTCCACTATATGTGAGATGAGCGACTCCACTATATGTGAGATGAGTGACTCCACTATATGTGAGCTTGATGAGTGCCTCCACTTCGAGAGCATGAGTGATACACCGTGTGAGATGAGAGTGGTAGTTGATAGGTCTTGTGAGGCCATTTCGAATTCTAACAACTTACCCTCTACCTCTAGTGTGTTCTCTCGTGTCTCATTAGGTTCCATGGATGACGAGACGCCGATCATGGAGAAGATGTACATGGTGCATGAAGATGATGATATCACACCATGCTTGTTGCTTGAAGATGAACATGGAGGCCACATCGAGCCTACCTCTTCCACAACACCTACCTCATATGAGCGGGACTACAAAGGTACCTATATGGGTGTTGATGATGCCATGATCCCACTAGTGGACATGATGATTTGTGAGTGCTTGCATGAGTTGGATGATCCTATTGCTATGTCATATGCTTCTTTCACTTTCCCTTGTGATACTTGTGCCATTGTTGATCATGTGGAAGTAGTTGCTTGTGACACTTTGACCATGCCATGCTATGAGTGTTTCGATTTCTATCCTATTGCTTGCAATATGTCGAACAATTTCTCTTTCCCATGTATTGCTTGCAATGTTGATAATGATGCTTGTGTTGTGACAACCTTGCCGAACAATTGCTCTTTTTCTAGGTTTGTCGACAACAATGATCAAATGTTGAACATGTTTTGTGCTACATGCTTGCAATATTCTCCCATTAATGCAACCAAAATGATGAATAATTTCTCTTTCCAATGCTTGGCTTGCAATAGTGTTAATATGCTTGTAAATGAGATTGCCCCCATAGCTCTCTCAAATTTTGGAGACTTTGCATATATCCATGTTGCGCATGTTCCTAAGTTTTCCCCGCATATTCACCATGTGTACTATAATATCTTGCTTACCGCTAATGGTGATGTGCAAAAGCAATGGCGCATCATGATGGATGATGTGTTCATATACCATGCACACACGTTGTTCTTGTTGTCTAACATGTGTGTAGGTACCCAAACTCCAATGTCAACCTCGATTGAGCACGAGTTGACAAAACGAGCTCTTGAGAGCATGATACAAGTGAGCTCCAATGAGTGGTTTTGCCCGCACACTTCAACTACACAAGATCTCTCAATGAGAGCACACCGACACTTTGATAAGGTGACCTCCTTCTACTTGCGCCCTCTTCCTAAATCCATTGAACTTTGGCTACGCTTTGATTGCTCCTTTGCTTTTCTTGTGCTATTGATAGGGCCCTTGACAAGTGAAGGGACATTCAAGCGTTGGTGTCATCTACCTCCTCTACACATTCATGAAGACTCATCGTCGAGGACGACTCTTTTTCAAGTGGGGGGAGATGATGTAGCCCGACCTACGGTCTTCGCTTCATCATGTGCTTCAACGACAAGAACCACACTCAAGGCCGAGGTCACGGAGGCATGGAAGAGAAGAAGGAAGAAGAGCGCCCGAGGTCGCCAAGAAGAGACGGCGCATGAAGCACGACTGCTCGGATTATCCGCCCCACTAAGGCCGGACAATCCGCCCCCCCTATGTGTCCAAGTCAATTCGGGTCAAGTCCCATGTACCCCCCTTGTATGCCTAAACTACCCCTCCTTAGTGGCTCCCTATATATAGGCTCCCACCTCCCCCTTCATTAGGTAAGGAATGAACTTGAGAGAATTAGGCTCATGCCTCCACCATCCCTTTGGGATTAGGGTAACCCCCTCCTTAGATTATCCAAATCTATTGTACAAGGCACTCCTTATATGATTAGTCTCTCACACTTGTGATTCTACCACCGGTCTCTCACTCGTGTGATTCCACCGATCGTATACCGATCTTCCTCTCGGGGATTCTACCGTGTGTCTCTCCCTTGAGAGATTCTATCGGGATAGTGGTTCGGGCTATCGGAGTAAACCGGAATTGTATCGGGTTGGTGTGTGTTTGCGTGTGTTCATCGTGTTCTTCGCCGTGTTCTTCGTGTTCTTCCTCCCCCCGCCTTTCCCTCGGTCAATTCGTGAGATCGGGCAACCCACGTGGCCTTAGGCCGCATCAGTCTGTATGTTTCTTGTTTTTGTTTTTGTTTGAATAAATGCTTGTTTGGGAGAGAGACACGCTCCGCTGGTTCATATGAACACATGTGTTCTTAGCTTTTAATTTTCATGGCGAAGGTTGAAACTGCTTCGTTAATTGTTATATGGTTGGAAACAGAAAATGCTACATGTGGTAGTGGTATAATGAAACACTTGCATAATCTTGTAGATCATTGAGCTTTGATAACTTGATTCTTTGCAAATGTTTTGTGGTATTTAGATGGTAAAGCTTGCTGGATGAATAAGTTAAAATTAGTAGTGGATTGTTGTCTTTAAAGCTTGTGCCGTACTACAAACTCTATTTAAATAGTTGAAGGTGTAATCGGACTTGATAGCTTTCCATGTCTGAGAATTCATCGTAATAACTAAGTTGTGCTGAAGGTCGAGGGAGCTAGCGGGGTACTTGTGCCACCGTGAACGGCCCACCTTGGAGTAAATTTTAATCATGCTCTTAATGATGAACCTGCTAGTTGTTTGGAATAAGCTTGTGAGTTCTTTTTGACTAATGTTAAGCTACGGTTTTTGGCACTTCCACCATCCAAATTTGCTAGCCTCTTCCGTACTGTGCATTGCCTTTTGCTCACATTGAGAATTGTGCATACTTCGCCGGTACATCCAAACACGTGGGAGGACTTTCTCTTGTCCTCCTACACATAAGCCCATACATCTCCTCAAAACAGCCACCATACCTACCTACCACAGCATTTCCATAGCTGTTCCGAGATATATTGCCATGCAACATCCATTTTACATTACATGTCATGTTGTCATTTATTATTTATATATTGCTTTGCATGATCATATACAGCTGATGTGTGCTTTACCCATGTTACGCTAGATCATTGCACATCCTGCTACACTGGCAGAGGCATACAGTTTCATACATCATGTTTTATTCATTATGAGTTATTTGTACTAAAAAGTGTGTTGTCAAATTAGGATGTTGCCCCTAAAAGTGAAAAGAGCCATGGAGGCCATCAAAAAGAGAAAAAGAAAAGAAAGAAAAAAATAGAAAAGAAAAAGAAAAAAAGAAAAAAAAGAGAATAAAGAAAAAGGGGGCAGCATTACTATCTTTTTATCCACGCTTGTGCTCATGTTTAGCACCTATACTCCATATGAGAGAGTTTTCATGTTTTACTAGTATAACTATGTGGGGAATTTACAGTATAGAACTTGGGTTGTATATTCCAATGATGAGCCTCCTCAAAAGTGCTCTAGGTCTTCGTGAGCAACCAAGTTGGATGCACCCCTACTAGTTCCATTGGAGAGCTTTCATACACATATAGCTCTATGTGCATCCGTTGCATGGCAATCACTACTCCTTGCATAGCTTCGATCATAAGGCTTCCTCTTGTCTAATGGTCACTTATAGCTTTGCAAGCCTTTCTTCCATTTGGCCTTCCAAACCCCCATTAACGTTCTTCATGCCATAACATCCTGGTGCTAATACCAAATGCTTGCACTCACCGGTTGAGTAGACTTCGAAACAGTTGATTCATGACGTTCATGTTTATGTTTACTTGGCTGAATCCTTCTTATGTTGTGAAAATTTACTTGATGCTTGGAATGAAGGATAGAACTTCTACGCTGAATACTTAACACATCTTTACTGAACTTTGTACGGTTTCATGTCTTTAAAGCAATAGTTCATGAAAACTTCTAGCTTGTTTAACTCTTGCATTATCATCTCTTATATCAATATAGACATTTGCTTTGAGTGATTTGATCTCAGTTCATATGCTTTACATTATTATTGGATCAAGATTATGTTGGTAGCATATCACTTCAGAAATTATCTTTGTTATCGTTTACCTACTCGGGATGAGCAGGAACTAAGCTTGGGGATGCTGATACGTCTCCGACGTATCGATAATTTGTTATGTTCCATGCTTGTTTTATGACAATACCTACATGTTTTGTTCACACTTTATATCGTTTTTATGCGTTTTCCGGAACTAACCTATTGACGAGATGCTGATGTGCCAGTTCCTGTTTTCTGCTGTTTTTGGTTTCAGAAATCCTAGTAAGGAAATATTCTCGGAATCGGAAGAAATCAACGCCCAGAGTCTTAGGATTGCATGAAGCTTCCAGAACACCCGAGAGCCGCCAGAGAGGGGCCACATGGGGCCCCAGATGATAGGCTGGCGCGGCCAGGGGGTGGGCCGCGCCCCCCTACTGTGTCGCCGCCTCGTCAGCCCTCCGACTCCGCCTCTTCGCCTATATAAAGGTCCCTGACCTAAAACATCGATACAGAAAAAGCCACGGTACGAGAAACCTTCCACAGCGGCCGCCATCGTGAAGCCAAGATCTGGCGGACAGGAGTCTCTGTTCCGGCACGCCGCCGGGACGGGGAAGTGCCCCCGGAAGGCTTCTCCATCGACACCGCTGCCATCTCCACCGCCATTTTCATCACCGCTGATGTCTCCCATGAGGAGGGAGTAGTTCTCCATCGAGGCTAAGGGCTGTACCGGTAGCTATGTGGTTAATCTCTCTCCTATGTACTTCAATACAATAATCTCATGAGCTGCCTTACATGATTGAGATTCATATGATGATGCTTGTAATCTAGATGTCATTATGCTAGTCAAGTGGATTTTACTTATGTGATCTCCGGAGACTCCTTGTCCCACGTGTGTAAAGGTGACAGTGTGTGCACCGTGTGGGTCTCTTAGGCTATATTTCACAGAATACTTATTCACTGTTATGAACAGTTTATATCCCTTTATGATTGCAATGTGTTTTGTATCACAATTTATCTATGTGCTACTCTAGTGATGTTATTATAGTAGTCTATTCCTCCTGCACGGTGTAATGGTGACAGTGTGTGCATCGTGTAGTACTTGGCGTAGGTTATGATTGTAATCTCTTGTAGATTATGAAGTTAATTATTGCTATGATAGTATTGATGTGATCTATGCCTCCTTCAGAGTGTGATGGTGACAGTGTGCATGCTATGTTAGTACTTGGTGTAGTTGTGTTGATCTATCATGCACTCTAAGGTTATTTAAATATGAATATCGAATATTGTGGAGCTTGTTAACTCTGGCATTGAGGGTTCGTGTAATCCTACACAATTAGTGGTGTTCATCATCCAACAAGAGAGTGTAGAGTATAGCATTTATCTATTCTGTTATGTGATCAATGTTGAGAGTGTCCACTAGTGAAAGTATAATCCCTAGGCATTGTTTCCAAATACTGCTATCATCGCTGCTTGTTTACTGTTTTACTGCATCTGTACTGCCTGCAATATTACCACCATCAACCACACGCCAGTTGTAGCATCAAGCTATTTTCTGGTGCCGTTACTACTGCTCATATATTCGTACCACCTGTATTTCACTATCTCTTCGCCGAACTAGTGCACCTATACATCTAACAAGTGTATTAGGTGTGTTGGGGACACAAGAGACTTCTTGCTTTGTGGTTGCAGGGTTGCTTGAGAGGGATATCTTTGACCTCTTCCTCCCTGAGTTCGATAAACCTTGGGTGATCCACTTAAGGGAAACTTGCTGCTGTTCTACAAACCTCTGCTCTTGGAGGCCCAACACTGTCTACAAGAATAGAAGCACCCGTAGACATCACTATGGCATGGTTGTGTTGTACAGGTTGTAAGCTTTCCAATGATATACAATTTGTAAAATTTGGGTCTACGGTTGATTTTATATTGATTTTACAAGATGGGAACGTTTTCTGACATTTAAATTCGAATTTAAACTCAGTTTGACTAGTTTTCATCGGGGTGCTGACTGTGCAGGCCACGTGGCAGATTCCTATTCTCACGTACCTATTTGGTTTAGTGATCTAATTGGATCCGCTGGATCTAGATCGGACGGACGTGGGCGAAAAGAGAAAAAGAAAGGGGAAAATGGGGCTGCTCACCTGTGGCCGGCCGGAGATGGCAGATGGCGGCGGCAACAGCTCGGACGGTGGTGGTTGGTGGCGCTCCGGTGAGCTCCCGCGGCGGTTAAGGAGCGGACGGCGTGCACCCGGCCGAGGCGAAACGGCCGGTGGTGGCGGCGCTCGCGGGCGTGGCCACGGGCGGCCGGGGGCGGCGGCTGAAGGCGGCAGCGCTAAGGGCGACTCCGGCGAGGAATTCATCCAGCCGGGCGGCGTGAAAGAGAGAGGGGGAAAGGGAAAATGGAGGGGGTGGCACGGGGATTTAAGGGGAGCGGCTCAGGGCCTGGGGTGGGGATGCGGGCGATGTGGGGAGGTGGGGGCTGTTGGGCGCTGCGAGGTGGTCGTGGAGGTCGTGGCCGGGGCGGTTGGAGGTGGGGGATGACGGGTGGGGCCCGCCTGGTGGTGAGACAGAAGAGAGGGAGAGAGGGGGCGCGGTGCGGGCTGCTTTCAGTCGGGCTGGGCTAGCTCGGCTTGGGCCGGCCCAGTTCGGTCGGTCCGTTTATTTTTTTTCTTTTTCATATTTTATTTCATAACTTTTGATTCATAACTCCGAATGAATTCAAACTTGTTTCAAAATTTTTGTAAAATCCAGGGGTTTGTTTTAGGACTAAAAGAGGTAAGAAAAGGCTCATTTGGAAAAAATAAATAAAATAATTTTAGCACATAGGCCAAATAGCAAAATTATACCACTAGGGTTTTACTTGTTAAGGTTTATTTATTTTATTTGGCTTTTAATGCATGGATGAAATGAATGCATGATGAACTTTTAATTTTTTAAAATATAGGGATGTTACAGACTAGCCCCCTTAAGATGAAGCACGTCCTCGGGCTTCGAAAAGGCTAGCAAAAAGGTGAGGGTGATCTTCTCGAAGGTTGTCTTCATGCTCCCAAGTTGCTTCTTCCTCAGTATGGTGACTCCACTGAACTTTGCAGAACTTGATAGTCTTGGTATGAGTATTCCTTTCAGCCCTTTCCAAGATTTGTATTGGTTTCTCCTCATAGGTCAAGTCACTTTCCAAATGAACTTCCTCGAGGGGTACTGTATCCTTCAACGGGGTTTCTGACATCTCGGGGTGACATTTCTTCAACTGACTGACATGGTACACATTATGCACTGCTGAAAGAATCTCTGGCAGTTCAATCTCATAAGCTACTTCTCCTTTACGGGACAAGATCTTGAAAGGTCCAATGAATCTAGGGGTTAACTTTCCTTTGATTCCAAATCTCTTGACACCTCGAAGGGGTGACACTCTGAGATAAACCCTATCTCCAATTTCATATGAAACATCCCTTCGCTTATTATCAGCATAGCTCTTCTGTCTAGACTGTGCTATCTTCAATCTATCCTTGATTAGTCTAACCTTTTCTTCTGCTTCTTGGATAATATCAGGTCCAAAGAAGCTTCTTTCTCCTACTCCACTCCACAACAGTGGTGTGGTACACTTTCTCCCATACAGAGCTTCAAATGGCGACATCTCAATGCTGGCTTGATAACTGTTGTTGTAAGAAAATTCTGCATAGGGTAAACTATCATCCCAACTGGATCCATAGTCTATAACACATGCTCTCAACATGTCCTCTAAGATTTGATTCACTCTCTCAGTCTGACCATCTGTTTGAGGGTGAAAAGCTGTACTGAACTCCAATCTGGTTCCTAAGGACTCATGTAGTTGTTTCCAGAAATGTGAGGTAAATTGGGTACCTCTATCAGACACAATACTCTTGGGTACACCATGGAGGCACACAATTCTCTTCATGTAGATATCCGCTAGCTTAGCACTGGTATAAGTGGTCTTTACTGGCACAAAGTGAGCTACCTTTCTGAGACGATCCACTATAACCCAAATCGAATCATACCCTGATTTTGTGCGGGGTAATCCAGTAATAAAGTCCATACCAATCTGATCCCATTTCCAGTCTGGAACCTTCAACGGTTGCAATAAACCTGCTGGTTTCTGGTGCTCAGCCTTTACTCTGCTACACACATCACACTTGGCTATATATTCTGCGATGTCTCGCTTCATGTTGTTCCACCAGAATCTCTCCTTCAAATCCCTGTACATCTTGGTATTACCGGGGTGAATGGAATAGGGTGTCTCATGAGCTTCTTGGAATATCAGCTTCCTAAGTTCAGGGTCATTTGCTACACATATCCGTTGCCCGAACCAAACGGTTCCTTGCTCATCTTCACTAAAACCTTTGGCCTTATCTTCCTTCAGGTTTTCCTTTATCTTCTCTATATCTTCGTCTCCCTTCTGGGTTTCTTTTATTCTATCCATCAGTGTAGGTTGTACTATCAACGATGCTACAAAGCCTTCTGGTACTACTTCCAAACTGAGGTCCTTCAATCCTCTGCATAAATCTTCATGTAATTCTTCTGTCGATAGGCAATTCACATAAACCTTGCGGCTTAAAGCATCAGCCACTACATTTGCTTTACCAGGATGGTATTGCAAACTCAGATCGTAATCCTTGATGAGTTCCAACCATCTCCTTTGTCTCATGTTCAAATCCTTCTGGGTGAAGATGTACTTCAAACTCTTGTGATCGGTGAATATTTCACATCGTTTCCCCATCAAATAGTGTCTCCAAGTTTTCAGTGCATGAACTACTGAAGCCAACTCAATATCATGTGTGGGGTAATTTACTTCATGTTTCTTGAGTTGCCTGGAAGCATAGGCTGCTACCTTGCCTTCCTCCATCAACACACTTCCTAGTCCTTGACGAGAAGCGTCGCAGTAGACCTGAAATTCTTTCTCCAGATCAGGTAAGCACAGAAATGGTGCAGACACTAATCTTTTCTTCAACTCCTGGAAACTTGCCTCACAAGCTTCAGTCCAAGCAAACTTCTTCTCTTTCTTCAGTAATTATGTCATTGGTTTTGCAATCTTGAAGAAATTCTCAATGAACCTTCTATAGTAACCAGCCAAACCTAAGAAACTGCGAATTTCTCCAACATTCTTCGGAGGTTCCCATTCTGTCACTGCAGCTACCTTGGATGGATCAACCGCAATTCCTTCCTTGGATATGACGTGTCCAAGAAATCCTACTTCACTGAGCCAGAACTCACATTTGCTAAACTTGGCATATAGCTTGTGTTCTCGAAGTTTCTCCAATATCAGGCGTAGGTATTTCTCATGTTCTTCGTTGTTCTTGGAATAGATAAGTATGTCATCAATGAAGACTACGACAAACTTGTCAAGGAATTCCATGAACACTATGTTCATCATATTCATGAAGTATGATGGAGCATTGGTTAAGCCAAAAGGCATCACCATGTACTCGTATGAACCATATCTAGTGACGAAGGCTGTCTTGGGAATGTCTTGCTCCCTAATCTTGAGTTGAAAGTATCCAGACCGAAGATCGATCTTGGTAAATACACTAGCTCCTTCTAAATGATTAAACAAATCATTGATTCTGGGTAAAGGATACTTGTTCTTGATGGTTACTTCATTTAGTGAATGGTAATCCATAACCAACCGTTGGCTCCTGTCCTTTTTCTCAACAAACAGAACTGATGCTCCCCACGGGGATGAACTTTCTCTGATAATTCCTTTTCCTAGCTGTTCCTTTAACTGTTTCTTGAGTTCTTTCAACTCTTCAGTGGACATGGGATAAGGTCTCTTTGCTATAGGGCCCGTGCCCAGAAGCAAGTCAATCAAAAACTCCACATCTCTATCTGGTGGCATTCCTGGTAATTCCTCTGGAAAGACATTCACTTACTATGGCCACTTGGTCTAGGCTAACCTCCTTAAGATGGTTTAGGCTAACTCCCTTAAGATAGTTAAGTCTAAAATCTCCAACATTCAATTGGGATTTGAATCCAATCCTTTTTTCTTCAGGGGTAGTGAGTGTGATTGATCTACTAACACAATCTATGTCTCCTTTATAGATAGTCATCCAGTCCATTCTCAAGATAACATCCACGCCTTGGGATTCCAAAATTACCAGTTGGGTTGGATCACGTATTGGCGGCATTTGTGGTTGTTTTAGCATAGATGAGAAACAAGATAGATAGATCTAGGGAATAAAATTTCCTACCCATGCACAAACAAGTCACACAATAAACAATCCATAAACCACAACAATAAAGCAACACACTAACATTCATTTAAAACAATTTTTTTAGGGAAACAGATAAAACGTGGGTACTGCCATACATCAAGTGTAGGACAATACAAAAGAGCGTAACGGAATACATAGGATTAAAAAGGGGCCATCTAGCGTCTCTGAATGTTCCACATCAACCTAAAGAATATGGCTACTTTCTCGTCTTCCTCTTCTTCCTTGATGGTTTTCTTGGGGTAGGTCATCTAAGGCAAGAGGGAAAACATTTTTGAAGATGGAATAGATAAGAGTACTACAAGTAAACAAAGAAAACATCTTTTTGATTGAAATATGATTAGACAAAATTTTCATCCTAAGGTCTTCCTATTTCTAATCCAAACCTAGGGTCTCGATCCTACATGCAACACTATGCTCTGATACCATTTTGTAACGTCCTACCTTTTAACAAAGGTAGAACACCTATGTGCAGTGCTACTCCCTGGATCACTGAGAGCACCACAGTACAAAATATAGCATTCATAGCAATAGTATCAACATTACAACGTAATGATCCGGTACGACAAATAAGGGAAATACAACTTGCATAGTCCAAATGACTAGCATTCAAATAAAGTTCAAATATCTAACACAGCGGAAATAAAATAGCATGGAGCCTCCATCTTCATCATGCGCCACAGGCAGACATGTTGGAATGCAGACTCGAGACCCAACCTAGTAATGTTCTTCAGATGAACCTGCACGTTTGAATATGTAGCCCCACGAATGGAGGTCAGTACAATGATGTACTGGCAAATGACACTTATTTGGTGGCAATTGTGAAAGACTAACTACATGATATCTGGCAAGTGGAGTCTTGGGCTAATTTGCATAAAGCCAATTTTATCCTATATTTTGTTTAAAACAAAACATTTTGTAAAAACATTTGATTGATATAATAAACAACCTCATGGTTAAATCCACCATGAGTTTTAAAAGAAATCACATGGTTACATCCACCATGAGTTTTAAAGAGTTGATTACACAATTTTAATCATTCAGAAAAGGTGATGAGATTCTTCCGTACATTCCCTGTCCAGGAGCTCAAATTGTCCGTAACCGGGACACGGCTAAGATCTTAGGTTTAACTCTCGAGAGGTTGTGCACTTTCACCTTACGACCCATTCTACCCAGAGAGAAGAATGAGACAAGATCTCTCAGAAGGAGAATTCAACCATACCAGCTAGACGCGTTTCCATTGGCCGTCGCCACATCCGAATATCTAGCAAACAAGTTGAACCTCACAACTTAATTAATCCTGGCAGAGCCCATAATACCATAAGGCTGCACTGGAAGCTATCTAAACATGGACGACTTGGTAATCTCTTTGTTCCTGGGTGGCCAACCACAAGTGAAACTCACAGGCTTAAAACCCCTTACAGGTAATAAACCCCCACACGATCCCCTGGTTAAATCCACCAGGTGTGCGGTCCAGAGCAACCACTCTACATCTGCGAACTCTCAGGTGATAACCCCCACTTAAGTCCACTGGCTAAATCCACCAGGGCACGTGGTCCTGAGTAGCCGCCCACCACACAACCATTCCACCCAGGTGTTTCATTGAGGTTGTTAATTTTCAATTTTCAAACACTTACAACCAAACAATGAAACAACATTGGCATTTGATATTGCTAAGCAAACTAAGCATTTCTAGCAGTGGGTTCAGGAGTAGCTACACACTACTAGGTTTGCTAGCATAGCATAATACTTTACTTTCGAAAACAAAACCCTACCATGCATACTAATTTGAAATCACTAATGCATATTACAAAATAGATAGGATTTGAATGTCACTTGCCTTGATCAAAGCAACCAACACACTCGCAACAATCGCAAGTGTAGCTCTGACCTCCTCCACAATCTAAACAAACAACAAATCACAATAAACATAACATTCAAGGTGAACAATCATAGACATATATGCATGCATGATATGCACGATTTAACTTCACACAATTAGTTTATGTGAAGATGTTGCAAATGAGGTTCTCTGGTGTTTAAAATGTTGGTAATGCTCTCTGGTTGCATTTGTTTTGTTAGGTTTTCATTTATAGCATTAGTAATAACTTAAACAATGCATAAACACCAATTAAAATGGCTACTGTAGAATTTATGTTTTGTAAAAATCTAAACCTAGCATCTCTGGATAGGGTACAGTAATAAAAGACTATACCAATTGGATTCATTCAAAAATAGTTTGTAGAATTTGAATTATTGTCAGAATACTGCTTTGAATAGATTTGCAAAAGCAATTTTGTGCACGTATCAACTTTTTTCAACTCTAGTTCCATGTTGATCTACATGTCCTAAGGATTCCAGAGACTACAAATTTGTAAATTTTGGCGAACTGGATTAATTTACACAATTTTATTAGTGCCAAAGGGTTGATTCTCTGTTTTGAATTATGTTGCAAAATTCATCACAGAACATATACTGTACTATGGCATGGTTGTGTTGTACAGGTTGTAAGCTTTCCAACGATATACAATTTGTAAAATTTGGGTCTACGGTTGATTTTATTTTGATTTTACAAGATGGGAACGTTTTCTGACATTTAAATTCGAATTTAAACTCAGTTTGACTAGTTTTGACCGGGGTGCTGACTATGCAGGCCACGTGGCAGATTCCTATTCTCCCGTACCTGTTCGGTTTAGTGATCTAATTGGATCCGCTGGATCTAGATCGGACGGACGTGGGCAAAAAGAAAAAAAGAAAGGGGAAAATGGGGCGGCTCACCTGTGGCCGGCCGGAGATGGCGGATGGCGGCGGCAGCAGCTCAGACGGTGGTGGTTGGTGGTGCTCCAGTGAGCTCCCGCGGCGGTTAAGGAGTGTACGGCGTGCGCCCGGCCGAGGCGAAACAGCCGATGGTGGCGGCGCTCGCAGGCGTGGCCTCGGGCGGCGGCTGAAGGCGGCGGCGCTAAGGGCGACTCCGGCGAGGAATTCCTCCAGCCCGGCGGTGTGAAAGAGAGAGGGGGAAAGGGAAAATGGAGGGGGCGGCATGGGGATTTAAGGGGAGCGGCTCAGGTCCTGGGGTTGGGATGCGGGCGATGTGGGGAGGTGGGGGCTGTTGGGCGCTGCGAGGTGGTCGTGGAGGTCGTGGCCGGGGCGGTTGGAGGTGGGGGATGACGGGTGGGGCCCGCCTGGCGGTGAGAGAGAAGAGAGGGAGAGAGGGGGCGCGGTGCGGGCCGCTTTCGGTCGGGCTGGGCTAGCTCAGCTTGGGCCGGCCCAGTTCGGTCGGTCCGTTTATTTTTTTTCTTTTTCTTTTTCATATTTTATTTCATAACTTTTGATTCATAACTCCAAATGAATTCAAACTTGTTTCAAAAATTTTGTAAAATCCAGGGGTTTGTTTTAGGAACAAAAGAGGTAAGAAAAGGCTCATTTGGAAAAAATAAATAAAATAATTTTAGCACATAGGCCAAATAGAAAAATTATACCACTAGGGTTTTTCTTGTAAAGGTTTATTTATTTTATTTGGCTTTTAATGCATGGATGAAATGAATGCATGATGAACTTTTAAGTTTTGAAAATATAGGGATGTTACAAACTAACCCTCTTAAGATGAAGCACGTCCTCGGGCTTCGAAAAGGCTAGCAAAAAGGTGAGGGTGATCTTCTCGAAGGTTGTCTTCACGCTCCCAAGTTGCTTCTTCCTCGGTATGGTGACTCCACAGAACTTTGCAGAACTTGATAGTCTTGGTACGAGTATTCCTTTCAGCCCTTTCCAAGATTTTTATTGGTTTCTCCTCATAGGTCAAGTCACTTTCCAAATGAACTTCCTCGAGGGGTACTGTATCCTTCAACGGGGTTTCTGACATCTCAGGGTGACATTTCTCCAACTAACTGACATGGAACACATTATGCACTGCTGAAAGAATCTCTGGCAGTTCAATCTCATAAGCTACTTCTCCTTTACGGGACAAGATCTTGAAAGGTCTAATGAATCTAGGGGTTAACTTTCCTTTGATTCCAAATCTCTTGACACCTCGAAGGGGTGACACTCTGAGATAAACCCTATCTCCAATTTCATATGAAACATCCCTTCGCTTATTATCAGCATAGCTCTGATACGTCCAAATTGCATCACTATTTTATATCATAATTTGCTGTTATTCATTGATATATTTCATATTGGGACACAATACTTATGTTATTTCATCTATTTTGCATGTTTCATCATTATTGGAGGATCGAACACCGGAGCCAGGATACTGCTGGAAAAAGCACCGTCAGAACGCAATATTTCGGAAGATCAACTCTGGAAGGAAATTATACCAAAAATCCTATTTTTCAAGATGACGAAGGAAGCCAGAAGGAGGAGCCAGGAGCAGCCAGGGTGGGCCCACACCCTAGGGCGGCGCGGCCCAGGCCCTAGCCACGCCGGCCTATGGTCTGGGGGGCCCACGACCCTTTTCGCCTCCTTTTCTTCGCCAAACCCTTCGTCCCGAAGACCTAAGCCACAGAGGGTACCTCGCGAAGAGTTACAGCCGCCTCTGCGGGGCGGAGAACACCAGAGAGAAAAGAGCTCTCCGGCGGGCAGGAATCCGCCGGGGAAATTCCCTCCGGGAGGGGGAAATCGACGCCATCGACACCGTCATCGAGCTGGACATCATCGCCATCACCATCATCATCATCTCCACCATCATCACCGCCGTCATCACCGCTGGACACCGCCACCGCCGTAGCAATTTGGGTTTGATCTTGATTGTTTGATAGGGGAAACTCTCCCGGTATCGATTTCTACTTGTTGTTGATGCTATTGAGTGAAACCATTGAACCAAGTTTATGTTCAGATTGTTATTCATCATCATATCACCTCTGATCATGTTCCGTATGATGTCTTGTGAGTAGTTCGTTTAGTTCTTGAGGACATGGGTGAAGTCTAAATGTTAGTAGTGAACTATGGTTGAGTAATATTCAATGGTGTGATATTTAAGTTGTGGTGTTATTCTTCTAGTGGTGTCATGTGAACGTCGACTACATGACACTTCACCATTTATGGGCCTAGGGGAATGCATCTTGTATTCGTTTGCTAATTGCGGGGTTGCCGGAGTGACAGAAACCTAAACCCCCGTTGGTATATCGATGCAGGAGGGATCGCAGGATCTCAGAGTTTAAGGCTGTGGTTAGATTTATTCTTAATTACTTTCTTGTAGTTGCGGATGCTTGCAAGGGGTATAATCACAAGTATGTATTAGTCCTAGGAAGGGCGGTACATTAGCATAGGTTCACCCACACAACACTTATCATAACAATGAAGATTATTTAGCCGTATGTAGCGAAAGCACTAGACTAAAATCCCGTGTGTCCTCGAGAACGTTTGGTCATTATAAGTAAACAAACCGGCTTGTCCTTTGTGCTAAAAAGGATTGGGCCACTCGCTGCAATTATTACTCTCGCACTTTACTTACTCGTACTTTATTCAACTGTTACATCAAAACCCCCTGAATACTTGTCCGTGAGCATTTACAGTGAATCCTTCATCGAAACTGCTTGTCAACACCTTCTGCTCCTCGTTGGGATCGACATTCTTACTTATCGAAGATACTACGATACACCCCTATACTTGTGGGTCATCAAGACTATTTTCTGGCGCCGTTGCCGGGGAGTGAAGCGCTATTGGTAAGTGGAATTGGTAAGGAAAACCTTTACTGTTGTGCTGATTTTATTTCTGCCTGCTGCTATAAGTCATTATGGAGAGATCTTCTCTTCAATTTCTATTTGGGAAATCTACTACTACTGCAACGGTAGTGGATGAGGCGCCAGGTGAGGAAGTGATACCATATAAAATACCTATGAAAATTATTGAACGTGTTATGGATAACCGCTATGAAGGGGATGGAACTGTCCATCCTGGTGATCATTTACTGTTTTTGCATGAATTATGCGGGTTATTCAAATGTGCAGGTATTGCTATGGATGAAGTGAGGAAGAAACTATTCTCTTTGTCGCTGTCCGGTAAGGCGGCGCATTGGTATAAATTACTGGATAATGGGGATTCTCTTGAATGGAATGATATTGTGCCCCGGTTTTATTCTAAGTTCTATCCTCCAAGTGAAATTCATAAGGATCGAAATCGCATATATAATTTTTGGCCTCATGATGGAGAGAGTATTGCCCAAGCTTGGGGGAGATTGAAGTCTTTAATGCTCAAATGCCCCATTCATGAGCTTCCTGGTAATGTTATTATTGATAATTTCTATGCAAGACTTTCTTTTCAAGACAAGACCTTGCTGGATACTTCTTGTTCTGGATCATTTACACGCAACAAAGAAGAGTTTAAAAGGGACCTTCTTGATCGGATCCAAGAAAATACTGAAGGTTGGGAGAACGATAAGGATAGAGAATCAGGTATAATTTATGATTATAAATGCATTGAAGCTTTTATGGATACTGATAAATTTCGTAATATGAGTGCTATATATGGTCTTGATTCTCAAGTTCTTTGTAAATCTTTATAAAGCTTTTTGCCTCTCATTATGAATTGCCAAAGAAGAATTTTGATAAGTATCATGAACCGTATAAAGATAAAATTGATTCATCTATTAATAAATGCGTTGTAGTTGAAACTGCTGATCGTGTTATTCCTGAAGCTTATATTGAAAAAACTCCTTTCCCTGCTAAAATGAAAGAGTACTCTGTTATAAATAGTGCGGTTCATAAAAGTGAAAAGAAACCTGTAGAACCTGAAGAACAAATAAAAGTTGAACCTGCTGTTGCAATAATTAAAGATCTTGTGACTGAAAGTGTGGAGGATGGTCATATTATTTTCTGTGAAGATGCTTCTAATATTGTCTCACATCCTAATAAACCCAAACAAGCTAGTGTTCCTATGCTATCTGTTAAAATTGGTGATCATTGTTATTATGGATTATGTGATATTGGTGCAAGTGTTAGTGCTATTCCGTATGAGCTTTACACGGAGATTATGCACGAAATTGATTCTTGTGAACTTGAAGATATTGATGTGGTTATTCAGCTGGCTAATAGAGAAACTATTTCTCCAATTGGTATTGTTCGAGATGTGGAAGTTTTATGCGGTAAGATTAAATATCCTGCCGACTTTTTGGTACTTGGTTCTGCTGCTAGTGATTATTGTCCTATTATTTTTGGTAGACCTTTTCTAAATACTTGTGGAGCTATTATAGATTGCAAGAAAGAGAAAATTTTGACTAAATTTGCTGGTGAATCTTATGAGTTTAACTTCTCTAAATTTACTAAAACTCCTTATAAAGCTGATTTGCCTAGTAATGATTTTAAAATGGAGCAATGTGCATCTATTGTTCTTGTTCCTAATAATCCTTTGCAGCAACATTTGGAGGATAGCGAGAGCGAAATTTTTAGGAAAGAAAGAGATGAGCTTGAGGAAATTTTTCTTCGCCAACCTATTCTCAAGCATGATTTACCGGTGGAAGATTTGGGTACAACACCGCCACCAAAGGAAGATCCTGTTTTTGATTTAAAGCCTTTACCTGATAATCTTAAATATGCTCGTATTGATGATAAGAAAATATATCCTGTTATTATTAGTTCTAAGCTTTCAGAGATTGAGGAAGAAAGGTTATTGAAAATATTGAAGAAGCATCGAGGCGCTATTGGCTACACTCTCGATGATTTGAAGGGGATTTCTCCGTCTATATGCCAACATGCTATTAATATGGAAGATGATGCAAAGCCTGTTGTTGAACCTCAGCGTCGTCTAATTCCAAAGATGAAGGAAGTGGTAAGGAATGAGGTATTACGACTTCTTGAAGCTGGTATTATATATCCTATTGCTGATAGTAGATGGGTTAGTCCTGTGCATTGCGTTCCCAAGAAAGGAGGTATGACTGTTGTGCCTAATGATAATGATGAGCTCATTCCTCAAAGAGTAGTTGTAGGGTATAGAATGTGCATTGATTTTCGAAAAGTTAATAAAGTTACTAAGAAAGATCATTACCCTTTACCATTTATTGATCAAATGCTAGAAAGATTGTCTAAAAATACTCATTTTTGCTTTCTTGATGGTTATTCTGGGTTTTCACAAATTGCTGTTAAAGCTAAAGATCAAGAGAAAACCACCTTTACCTGTCCCTATGGAACTTATGCTTATAGACGCATGCCTTTTGGTTTATGTAATGCTCCTGCTACTTTTCAAAGATGCATGTCTGCTATTTTTCATGGTTTTTGTGAAAGTATTGTAGAGGTATTCATGGATGATTTTTCCGTCTATGGGAATTCTTTTGATAGTTGCTTGCGAAACCTTGATAAAGTTTTGCAGAGATGTGAAGAAACTAACCTTGTTCTTAATTGGGAGAAATGCCACTTTATGGTTAATGAAGGACTTGTATTGGGACATAAAATTTACGAGAGGTATTGAAGTTGATAGAGCTAAAGTTGAAGCAATTGAGAAGATGCCCTATCCGAGGGATGTTAAAGGTATTCGTAGTGTTCTTGGTCATGCTGGGTTTTATAGGAGATTTATTAAAGATTTCTCCAAGATTTCAAAGCCTCTTACTAATCTTCTTCAAAAAGATGTACCATTTGTTTTTGATGATGATTGTAAGGAAGCTTTTGAAACTCTTAAGAAAGCCTTAACAACTGCTCCTATAGTTGAACCTCCGATTGGAACTTACCCTTTGAAATTATGTGTGATGCTAGTGATTTTCTTGTAGGCGCCTGTTCTTGGACAGCGAGTAGATAAAAAACTGAATGTTATTCATTATGCTAGTAAAACTCTTGATGCTGCTCAAAGAAATTATGCTACAACTGAAAAGGAATTATTAGCTGTAGTCTTTGCTTGTGATAAATTTAGATCTTATATTGTTGATTCAAAAGTTACTATTCATACTGATCATGCTGCAATTAGATACCTAATGACAAAGAAAGATGCTAAGCCAAGGCTTATTAGATGGGTACTTCTTTTGCAAGAATTTGATCTACATATTGTAGATAGGAAAGGTCTTGATAATCCTGTTCTTGATAATTTGTCTAGATTGGAAAATATTGCTTATGATCCTGTTCCTGTTAATGATAGTTTTCCAAATGAACAATTGGCTGTAATAAAGGTAAGCTCGCGAGACAGTCCTTGGTATGCTGATTATGCTAACTTTATTGTTTCAAAGTACTTGCCTCCAACCTTTTCAGCTCAGCAAAGGAGGAAATTCTTTTATGACTTGAGGCATTATTTCTGGGATGACCCACACTTATATAAAGAAGGAGTGGATGGTATTATGCGAAGATGTGTTCCTGAGTATGAACAACAAGAAATATTGAGTAAATGTCATGGTAGTGCTTATGGAGGACATCACGCTGGAGAAAGAACCGCGCAAAAGGTTTTACAATCAGGTTTTTATTGGCCAACTCTCTTCAAGGATGCGAGAAAGTTTATTTTATCTTGTGATGAATGCCAAAGGGTTGGTAATATCTCCAGACGCAATGAAATGCCTATGAATTATACTCTTGTTATTGAACCGTTTGATTGTTGGGGATTTGACTTCATGGGACCTTTTCCGTCTTCGGAAGGTAACACTCATATACTTGTTGCTGTTGATTATGTTACTAAATGGGTGGAAGCTATACCTACAAAAAGTGCTGATGGTGAGACCTCTTTAAGAATGCTCTTAGATATTATTTTTCCTAGATTTGGAGTACCTAGATATATTATGACTGATGGAGGTTCTCATTTTATTCATGGAGGTTTTAGAAAAACTCTTGCTAAGTATGGTATTAATCATAGAATTGCTTCTGCTTATCATCCTCAAACTAGTGGTCAAGTAGAATTATCAAATAGAGAGATTAAATCTATTTTGGGAAAGACCGTTAATAAAACTAGAAAGAATTGGGCTAGTAAATTGAAGGATGCACTTTGGGCTTATAGAACTGCTTATAAAAATCCCATGGGAATGTCACCTTATAAAATGGTTTATGGGAAAGCTTGTCATTTACCTCTAGAACTAGAGCACAAAGCTTATTGGGCTGTTAGAGAATTAAATAAAGATCCTAAACTTGCCGGTGATAAGAGGTTGTTGCAATTGAGTTCTCTAGATGAATGGAGAAGTGAAGCATATGAAAATGCTAAACTCTTTAAAGAGAAAGTTAAAAAATGGCATGATAGGAGGATTATCAAAAGAGAATTTAATATTGGGGATAAAGTCCTATTGTATCGGTCTCGTCTCAGATTCTTTGCAGGGAAATTACTCTCGAAATGGGAAGGACCATATGTTGTCGAGGAGGTGTATCGTTCAGGAGCAATCAAAATTAGCTCTCTCCAAGGCAATGCTACGCAAGTGGTGAATGGACAAAGACTCAAGCATTATATCTCGGGTGATTCCTATAATGTTGATGTTGATATTATTCAAGTGGAAACACCGGAAGCTTTCATCAAAGGACAAATTGACAGTCACGAGAACTCGACTTTGAATAGGTAACGATCGGTAATGAAAAGTACGCAATTTACTTTCCGAACTATATTTTTGCTGTTTTTGGAAAATATGAGAAATTACGAGTTCGAAACGGAGTGGAAAGGACGCACGAGGGTGCCACCATAGGCGGCGCGGCTTTGACCTGGGCCCGCGCCGGCCTATGGTTTGGCCGCCTCGTCGCCCCTTTCCGACTCTGGTTCGATCTGGTGCTTTCCTTTTGACGAGAAAAATTTTGCTATATAATCTCCCGGACCCCTGGAGGTCCGTATATCGTTTTCTCGACGTGTTTTGTTTCGAGCTGTTTCTGCCAGGATCTGTTTTTGGTTTAGAAGCACCATGGTCTCCAAGAACAAGGGCAAGGAGTTTCCGGATGAAGATGATCGAGATCTCGGGTGGAAAGAGGAAGACAAGGACGTCAAGGAAGAAGATGAAGAAGAGGTGGAGGAAGACTCGCGCGCACGCCCGCGTGCTACCATCGCAAGCATCAAGGTGGTGGACAACCCTTTTTTGTGCAAACAAGAGCGCAAGAATTCGCACTGGAGGAGCAGTCCCACGTCATTACCTAGCTCCGAAAACATCTCCATCAGGCACTCATCACCCCTTCCACAATCTAATTTTCAATAATCAAATTGAAGGGACTCCCAAGGCAGCATTGCCTAGCCAATGGGATATAGATCACTCTAACACTGCAGGAGAGAAGGAGCCTGAGGCTGAAGAGTGGGGAAATAACTCCAAGAGCTGGGACTCGCCATCAGACAGACTCTTTAACCGCGTCGAGCACAATTCAGAGATGATTCGCAATCTCATATACAGGATTGACGAGCTTCAGGAGCTTATTGAGAAGCTCGGGAGGAGTTCATCACCATCATCGCCAAAGGAGTAATTCATCATCGGTATTGGCATCCCCTTGGTTTGTTCCAAGCTTGGGGGAGTGCCGCGGTATCACATTATCACTACCTTTTACTTTTATTGTCAAGTAGTATCATATCATGAGTAGGGAAGTTATCTTATAAGATGGGTTGCGTTTGGAAGTATCTCTCCTTTATTTGGTTATCTATGTATCCCTTGGTGTGAGTTATCGTTATGGAATATTAATGAGAAGTCTTATCATTTACATATTGCACATCTTATTTTAGTTTGCAATCTCTACTATATGATTCACCTTGTTGTTAGTATTGGTATCACTTTGGGAGCATTGAATAAATCTATTTGGTTTTGGCAAACTTAGCATTGGTCAATAGCAACAACACTTTGAGGTTTAAATAGAAAAGAGAAATACATGTAGATGTTTCATTGTCTTTCTTGTTAGCTCATAGCTTATTATTCTGAAGTTAAAATTGTTTGTACTTACAAGGAAGATGCATGATTGTTTCTATCACATGTATATTTGTTTGTTTCCCTCGACTCTTATGCTTGCTAATTAACCTTGCTAGCCAAAGACCTGTACTGAGAGGGAATACTTCTCGTGCATCCAAACCTTAACCCAAACCTATGCCATTTGTGTCCACCATACCTACCTACTACATGGTATTTTCTGCCATTCCAAGTAAATACTTCATGTGCTACCTTTAAACAATTCAAAACTTAGTATCCCTTATTTGTGTTAATGTTTCATAGCTCATGAGGAAGTATGTGGTGTTTTATCTTTCAATCTTGTTGGGCAACTTCCACCAATGGACTAGTGGCTTCATCCGCTTATCCAATAACTTTGCAAAAAGAGCTGGCAATGGGATTCCCAGTCCCAAATTAATTAAACTAAACAGACACTCCTCCATGGTATGTGATTGATGGACGGCACCCGAAGGATTCGGTTAGCCATGGCTTGTGTAAGCAAAGGTTGGGGGGAGTGTCATCATCATAATAAAGCTAAAATAAAAAAGGCACTCCTTCATGGTATGAGATTGTTGGCAGGCACCCGAGGATTCGGTTAGCCATGGTTTGTGAAAGAAAGGTTGGAAGGAGTGCCACACAAAATAAAAATAAAATGGGAGCCGCTCTTTGAAGGTTGTTTGGCAAGGGGGTTGGAGTACCCGCTACCAGTCGTTGACAACAACAAACACCTCTCAAAATGTTACTTTTATTCTCTTTATATGATTGCAAAAATTGAAAAAGCTCTAGCACATGATTTAATCCCTGCTTCCCTCTGCGAAGGGCCTGTCTTTTACTTTATGTTGAGTCAGTAAACCTATTTCCCTCCATCTCAAGCAAGCATTTGAGTAGTTGTGATCAAACCATTATATTGTGATTTGCTACATCATGTCTTTTATTCTTCTTTGTTTAGTACAAGTTTTATTTGAATGAATATAGCTTTGCAAGTTATCAATGATTATGAGTAGACCATTACGATTGAGTATGCAAGTTGTGCCTTATAAACTCTAACATGAGAGCGCTGCTCAATGAGATAAATATAATCTGTTAATTGTTCTCTGACCAAGAACGAAGTTTGCCATCACCAATCATGATTTCTCATGCACAACTTGTGATTACCTTATACTTGTTTCAATATGAGTTATAAGAGGTTGTTTACCATAATGTCCTGTGTGAATGAATATGATGCTTCTTGTCCGTATTTTATTTATCGACTCTTCACTCCATAAACATGTGGTCATGTCTATCGAGCTCAGTTTCGCTTGGGGACAAGCGAAGTCTAAGCTTGGGGGGAGTTGATACGTCCAAATTGCATCACTATTTTATATCATAATTTGCTGTTATTCATTGATATATTTCATATTGGGACACAATACTTATGTTATTTCATCTATTTTGCATGTTTCATCATTATTGGAGGATCGAACACCGGAGCCAGGATACTGCTGGAAAAAGCACCGTCAGAACGCAATATTTCGGAAGATCAACTCTGGAAGGAAATTATACCAAAAATCCTATTTTTCAAGATGACGAAGGAAGCCAGAAGGAGGAGCCAGGAGCAGCCAGGGTGGGCCCACACCCTAGGGCGGCGCGGCCCAGGCCCTGGCGCGCCGGCCTATGGTGCAGGGGCCCACGACCCTTTTCGCCTCCTTTTCTTCGCCAAACCCTTCGTCCCGAAGACCTAAGCCACGAGAGGGTACCTCGCGAAGAGTTCTGACCGCCTGCGCGGGGCGGAGAACACCAGAGAGAAAAGAGCTCTCCGGCGGGCAGGAATCCACCGGGGAAATTCCCTCCGGGAGGGGAAATCGACGCCATCGACACCGTCATCGAGCTGGACATCATCGCCATCACCATCATCATCATCTCCACCATCATCACCGCCGTCATCACCGCTGGACACCGCCACCGCCGTAGCAATTTGGGTTTGATCTTGATTGTTTGATAGGGGAAACTCTCCCGGTATCGATTTCTACTTGTTGTTGATGCTATTGAGTGAAACCATTGAACCAAGTTTATGTTCAGATTGTTATTCATCATCATATCACCTCTGATCATGTTCCGTATGATGTCTTGTGAGTAGTTCGTTTAGTTCTTGAGGACATGGGTGAAGTCTAAATGTTAGTAGTGAACTATGGTTGAGTAATATTCAATGGTGTGATATTTAAGTTGTGGTGTTATTCTTCTAGTGGTGTCATGTGAACGTCGACTACATGACACTTCACCATTTATGGGCCTAGGGGAATGCATCTTGTATTCGTTTGCTAATTGCGGGGTTGCCGGAGTGACAGAAACCTAAACCCCCGTTGGTATATCGATGCAGGAGGGATCGCAGGATCTCAGAGTTTAAGGCTGTGGTTAGATTTATTCTTAATTACTTTCTTGTAGTTGCGGATGCTTGCAAGGGGTATAATCACAAGTATGTATTAGTCCTAGGAAGGGCGGTACATTAGCATAGGTTCACCCACACAACACTTATCATAACAATGAAGATTATTTAGCCGTATGTAGCGAAAGCACTAGACTAAAATCCCGTGTGTCCTCGAGAACGTTTGGTCATTATAAGTAAACAAACCGGCTTGTCCTTTGTGCTAAAAAGGATTGGGCCACTCGCTGCAATTATTACTCTCGCACTTTACTTACTCGTACTTTATTCAACTGTTACATCAAAACCCCCTGAATACTTGTCTGTGAGCATTTACAGTGAATCCTTCATCGAAACTGCTTGTCAACACCTTCTGCTCCTCGTTGGGATCGACATTCTTACTTATCGAAGATTCTACGATACACCCCCTATACTTGTGGGTCATCAAGCTCTTCTGTCTATCAGCATAACTTTTCTGTCGAGACTGTGCTATCTTCAATCTATCCTTGATTAGTCTAACCTTTTCTTCTGCTTCTTGGATAATATCAGGTCCAAAGAAGCTTATTTCTCCTACTCCACTCCACAACAGTGGTGTGGTACACTTTCTCCCATACAGAGCTTCAAATGGCGACATCTCAATGCTAGCTTGATAACTGTTGTTGTAAGAAAATTCTGCATAGGGTAAACTATCATCCCAACTGGATCCATAGTCTATAACACAGGCTCTCAACATGTCCTCTAAGATTTGATTCACTCTCTCAGTCTGACCATCTGTTTGAGGGTGAAAAGATGTACTGAACTCCAATCTGGTTCCTAAGGACTCATGTAGTTGTTTCCAGAAATGTGAGGTAAATTGGGTACCTCTATCAGACACAATACTCTTGGGTACACCATGGAGGCACACAATCACTACAAGAAAAGTTCTGATAGACAACGTCCCAAAATCGTCCGCTAAGGGGTATTTTTCGTCACCTATGGGCCTAACCCGATGATATGGGTTCTGTTGTCGAAACTGCGTCAGGCAAAGTCCTACCACGTTTTTTTCGGTCCGTCGCGCTTGGGCGCCCTTCCGCCACGGAAAATCGGACCATTGCAGAAGTGTTTCAGGAGCGGTTGATCGCCGACGTCATGCAAACTGACACGTGGCAGACGCCGTTAACTG
The DNA here is from genome assembly GCF_019359855.2 of Lolium perenne. Taxonomy (NCBI): domain Eukaryota; kingdom Viridiplantae; phylum Streptophyta; class Magnoliopsida; order Poales; family Poaceae; genus Lolium; species Lolium perenne. Next base: position 136,281,678 of record NC_067245.2, read on the forward strand.
CCAGTTAACGGCGTTAACCGGCTAAACCCCGTGGTAGATGGTAGGCCCACACGAGGCCTGCCACGTCTTAAGCGGGCCGGCCCATTAAGTTTGCGGGCCAGGCTAGGTGACTTAGTTTGACCGGTCAACTATATAGCTGGGCTGGTCCATTAGTTACGTGGGCCGGGCCTAACCTCTCAGGTTGACTGGTCAAAACTGTAATGGGTCGGCCCATTTAAAAAGTGGGGTCCACCTTGAAGCAAGTGGGCCGGCCCAAGAAGTTATTGGGCCGGCCCAATTAGCATGTGGGTCCCACTTTCCTGCTATCGGGCCGGCCCATTTAGTACGTGGGGTCCACAATAGATCAAATGGGCTAGCCCAACAAGCCAGTGAGCCAGGCCAAAACACAGGTGGGTCCCACTTTCCTGTTAATGGGTCGGCCCATTTAGTATGTGGGGTCCACCATATAGCAGGTGGGCCAGCCCAAGAAGATAGTGGGCCGGGCCGAAAACACAGGTGGGTCCCACTTTCCTTTTAAAAGGCCGGCCCATTAGTATGTGGGGTCCACCATATAGCAAGTGGGCCGGCCCAGCAAGATAGTGGGCCGGGCCAAAACAGGGGTGGGTCCCACTTTTCTGTTAAAAGGCCGGCCCATTTAGTATGTGGGGTCCACCATATAGCAAGTGGGCCGGCCCAACAAGATAGTGGGCCGGGCCAAAAACACAGGTGGGTCCCACTTTCCTCTTAAAGGGCCGGCCCATTTAATATGTGGGGTCCACCATATAGCAAGTGGGTCGGCCCAACAAGATAGTGGTCCGGGCCAAAACACAGGTGGGTCCCACTTTCCTGTTAAAGGGCCGGCCCATTTAATATGTGGGGGCCACCATATAGCAAGTGGGCCAGCCCAACAAGATGGTGGGCCGGGCCAAAAACGCAGGTGGGTCCCACTATCCTGTTAAAGGGCCGACCCATTTAGTGTGTGGGGTCCACCACAAAAGCTTTTGGGCTGGCCCAACAAGTTAGTGGGCCAGCCCAATTAGTATGTGGGGTCCACGGTAAATCAGGTGGGCTGGCCCGACGAGTTAACGGGCCGGCCCAATAAGCTTGTGGGGCCCACTTTTCTGTTACTAGGTCGGCCCAGTAGAGGGTGGGGTCCACCTTAAAGAAGTGGGCTGGCCCAATAAGTAAGTGGGCCAGCCCGTTTTGTTGGTGTGTATATGCCGGCATAATAGGCGCTTTAGGATTTTGCGGGCCGGCACATATGTGATTTCGCTTAATTGGGCCGTTTAAGTGATGGGAATTTGTGATTTAGATACTGAGAATATTTACGCAGCACATGATTTCTGCCGGATAGCTTCACTTACCACAAGCACCAAAGAAAAAATGCGCGAAAGAACTATAAAAACTAACTAAATATTACATCAGCTGCAAGGCTTTGAAAAAATATTACAGAACCCAGAGAAATTGAATGGTAATTAAACCTAGCAATACAATGAAGCGATCCGACAATCTTTTAAGTTGTCCATGCAGCACCTATATCTGAAACAAAGACATTACAAGTTAAGACAGCAACAATGGAAAGGCAAAGACACTACAATATTGTTTGCCAAAGAATTTGGAACTCATCATTTCGTCGTTATAACAAGATCATTGTAATGCGCAGAATAAGCAAACAAAGAGTGCATGCCGCATACCAATAGCCAATATAACAGAGCATGTTAGAATGAAATAGCAGACTTACTACTGTCGAGTCCCATGCAAACCAACATGTTCAGGGAGTACAAGATTGGCATGAACAACATAGTAGCAGGCTATAAATTTTGTAACAACGACTGAGCAAGATGAAGTTATGATGGCTACATCTAAAGAGCAGGGAATGTAAACCAAAAAATAGAAGTTACGATGGCAAAAGCTAAAGAGGAGGGAATGTGAACCAACATGTGCCAAGTGGAATTACTTCATTTTGGCCGTGAACTAAATAATACTCCTGAACTTAGAGGGAAGGGGATGCAAATCAAGATGTTTCGGGATATAAACTTGTAATGAGCAAAACATAGAGGATAGTTAATGCTGGAGCTTAGGATGGACCAGATACAGAATATAGTGGGATCACCTGTGAACTTGTATAAGAGGGAATGCAAACCAATATGTTCAGCATTCCATATGTGAGCATCATGCCAAGTCAGAGAAACAAGTCAATAATGCATCTTTTGAAGAACAAGATGGCACGCAAAATTATTATCTATTAGTATGACAAGTTTATTTGTACTACAGGCTAGATAGCAGAGTGATAGCATGCCAAACTAAGTCCTTACTTTGTTAGCTTACAATGAACTAGATACAAAACAATGGCATCACCTGTAGTACAGGGAATGCAAGCCAACATGTTCATGGAGTAAAAAATTGGCACAAACAACATAGTAGCAGGCCATAATTTTTGTAACAACGACTGAGCAAGATAAAGTTATGATGGCTAGATCTACAAAGCAGGGAATGTAAACCAAATATAGAAGTTACGATTCCAAAAGCTATAGAGCAGGGAATGCGAACCAACATGTGCAATTACTTAAAATTGGCCATGAACTAAATAATAGCAGGATGTTACTATAATAGCTAGGAATAAAACAGATATGAGTTATAATGGTATCACTCATAAACTTGTAGATAAGGGAAACAAATCAATTTGTTTCGGGATATAAAGTTGTAATGAGCAACACATATAGGATAGTTAATGCTACGGCTTAGGATGGACCAGAAACGGAATATAGTGGGATCACCTGTGAACTTGTAGAAGAGGGAACGCACACCAACTTGTAGAATCAGATGGCAGACAAAATTATGATGGAAGTAGCTGCTGTGACGAGTTCAAATAAATTTGTACTGCAGGATGGCAGAGCGATAGCATGCAGGAACTAATAGCAGGCAGTTACTTTGTTAGCTTATGACGAAGTGGATAGAAATAACAATGGCATCACCTGTAGTACAGGGAATGCAAACCAACATGTTCAGGGAGAACAAGATTGGCATGAACAAAATAGTAGCAGCCTATAATTTTTGTAACAACGACTGAGCAAGATAGAAGTTATGATGGCTACATCTACAGAGCAGGGAATGCAAACCAAAATGTTCAACCGCTTAAAGTTAGCAATGAACTAGAAAATAGCAAGGTGTTACGGTCATATCTAGGAATGAACTAAAAGAGCTTCAAACAAACAAGCATCTGAACCCAGAACATGGCGCTCAAACAAGGGACTTACATTAGGAGAAGCACTCTGTGGGAGTCACAGCAGATCTTCCTGGGGTTGATAGATCCGGTGATGAAGTACGCTACATGTGCTACTTGGGGTTGGAGAGATGGCCATTACAATTCATGGTTACTCATCTCATCTGCAAAAAAACGTAACGGCGCGTCGTTAGCACAAACAGGTTCCCCCAAGATTAAACAAGAACTTGCAGGAAAGCAATAGAAAAGCGACAGTAGAAGAGTTTAGATCATGCACGGCGCCGGTGAAGCAGATCCGGTTCATGCACAACGGTGTCGGTGAGCAAGATCCGATGCGGTGGACGACGGATCCGGCGAAGCGGCTCCGGTGGGGTGGACGATACCGCAGCTGAAGCGACTGCGGTAGACTGCTGGATGAGCATATGGTTTCAAGGTTCGGCTGGGATAATCCGGTCCGATTGATGAAGGTGTCGATGAAGCGGCTCCGGCAGGCAGCCGGATGACGAGGATCGCGAGGCCTCGGGTATGCCATGGAAGTCCGGCGGGGATGTTCCGGTGCGGTGGCCGTGGAGGTGGGAGAGAGAGGGACTTGGGAAGTTCCGGTGGGTGGTCTGAGGGAAATGAATTTTTTTTGGGAGGGTTTCCGGGCTAGGGAGGTGGTGATCGAAAAAAATGATGGGCATAACCCCCCCACCAACCGACTTTGCTGTCATCTCCACAGGGGTAGAATGGGAATTTGGAAGCGTGTGAAATTTTTGTATTTTGTGGGCGGGAAGTTTTGCCGCTATGAGATTTTGAATTTGGCTAAGGTCCAACTATAATGATAAAAAATTGTGAGACCGTACTAGTACCTCTATTCAAGGCCGAGTGCAAAATCAAATCATCATCACATTAAATACCGGTTACTACCATGATCATCATCTATCTCTGAAATTGGCTCATCCGCTAGATCTTGCAAATTATAATGATAAAAAATTGCGAGAACTAGTATTTCAGTTGAAGGCCGAGTGCAACATCAAACCATCATCATGTTGAAAATTTGTTACCATGATCATGATCTATCTCTGAAATTGGTGCATCCGTTGCAAAGTATAATGCTAAAATTTTGAGTGACCGTACTAGTACTTCTGTTCAAGCCCGAGTGCAACATCAAATCATCATCATGTTGAAAATTTGTTACCATGATCATGATCTATGTCTGAATTTGGCGCATCTGCTAAATGTTGCAAAGTATAATGATTAAAAAAATTGTGAGACCATACTTGTACTTATGTTCAAGGTCGAGTGCAACATCAAATCATCATCACGTTGACGATTTTTTCTGTTACCATGATCATGATCTATCTATAAGAGCATCTCCACCGGCACAACATCCTCTATTTGGGGACGCTGCTCCCACACCGGCGGCCCCAAAACGGCAGCCCCGATAGATTTTAAAATTTAAATTGACATCTAAAAACCCAAATTCATACTAAATTTATACCAAAGTAGTTCGAATTTAAACATAACTAAACATAAACTTACTCCTGGTCTACTGGCCGTCGGTTGGGGCGCTCGACGGCCCTGCCTCGTCGTTGTTCTTTGCCATTGCCGCCTGCGTCCGTGCCCGCTTCTCCTCCGTTGCTTCGCGCATCTGGCGGTGGAGCATGGCGGCCGGCGTCGCAGGGGCTTGGCGGCGGCGCTGTCCCCGCGCTTCCAGCCTTTCCCGAGAAGCTTCGATCTCTGCGCGCATCGCCTGCTGGCGAGCGAATGCTTCGTAGTGGCGATGAGCGTTGAGCTCTGCGAGCTTCTGTCGCTCCGCCTCCATGAGGCGGCGTCCTGCCTCCTCCGTGGCCGCTCGCTGGCGCGATATCTCGAGGACGTGCTCGAGGTTCGCGTCGTTTACGAACTCGCGCTCCTCCTCCCTCAACCGCTGGTATCGTTGTGCGTTCAGCGACGCGAGGATCGCCGCCTGCTCCGGGTTGGCGGGGGCCTGCGGCGGCTCACCCTACTGCGCTGCCTCCTCAGCCACCTCTGCTTCCGCTTCTGCTACGTAGACATCGTGCCACTCCTCGAACCGTGGGGCCTCGTCCTCGTCGGAGTTGTGCTCGTCGTCGGCCTGTGGCTCCGGCTCCGGCTTCGGCTGCGGCTCCGGTGGTGGTGGAGGCAGCGCGCGGCCGTTGAGGCCAAGCATCGAGTAGGTGGTCTTCAGACGGCGGGCCATCTTGATGTGGAGAGTAGAGAATGGAGCGGCGGTGGTGGACGGCATACGTCTTATCTAGCGGTAGCAACTGCCCACATTTAAGGCGACAGGACGCCGCATGGCCTGTCGCTGCCCTCATGGCCAGTCGCTGCCTCGGTTTCCGCGCGGGAGGCCATTAGGGCATGTACATTGATTTAGACGGATGTTGTCTGTAATACTACTCCATGTCATCTATAGACAATGCTATAGACAGTGTATACAATAGTCTATCTGTAAGTTATCTATTTTTAGTCATAGCTATATATGAGTATAAGTTATAGACACCCTTTCATACAACAACAAAAATGGTGTCTGTAAGCTGTCTGTAAGAAGCCTACAGACTGTCTGTAACTTTAGACCATGCACTATGTGTATCAAAAGCGAACCAAAACGTCCATTGAATCGGTTCTGCGCATAACAGAGCATCGATGCATAGGTTCTGACAGGAAAGGCGAACCAACAATTTGGTTCGACTCATCTGTGATGGAAATTGATAATTTAATGTGCATGGCTTGGTGAAGTGGGCCACTTGCTTTAGGATACCCTCTTCACACAGCAATAGAGTAAATAAAATATGCATGTCATATTTCTGCTGGGTCCCTTGATCCGGTTTCTTTGAATCGGCACCACATAGTCCTTCTCTCTCCTCATTCTTTTTCCTCCACATCACCAAAATCACATATAACTACCTCTTACATGACCTTAAACTCCGACGACCAACCTTTCCGCGTCGCGGCCGATGCGAACCGTCGCGTCCTCTCGCGGACAAGGCGTCCCCACCAGAGAAAACCGTCGTTCCGCGAGGCAACCGGGGTGCCCGATTCGCGCCCTTGTCGATGGAGCCGGCATGGGATGACGGCGTTTCTATTGGGCTCGACAAATGGCTGACGCCGTTGGGAGCGCACCGGCCGCTAAATCTTGCGAAGTTTAATGATAAAAAATTGTGAGACCATACTAGTAGTTCTGTTTAAGGCCGAGTGCAAGATCAAATAATCATTACATTGAAAATTTGTTACAATGATTGCAAACTATAGCAATAACAGGAAAAAAGCTCAAGATCAAATAATCATTACATTGAAAATTTGTTACAATTATTGCAAACTATAGCAATAACAGAAAAAAAGCTCAAGTGTTACAATAACAGGAAAAATTCTCAAATACCACAACAAGTCGAAATAACTCAAATGATACAAGCCATACAAATGGCATCATCGGGAAAACTGCATTTCTTTTAGGTAGAATTCATCGGAGTGCAAGTAACAGCTGGCTTTCCATTAGATCTGCAGAGTAGATTATTAAGGATCTGCTCAATCCAAACTTGCCTATTTTTCATTTCATGTATCTCATTGACTGTTATGTTGATTTTTCAATCTCTTTCATCTCTTTGCTGCTGAATTATATCAATTGATTCGTGTGCAAAGGCAGCGATTGTTTGCGCTGGAATGGCTGGGACAGTAGATATCATCTGACAATCAGATGAATTGGCATTGTCACGGCTGTGCTGTGGAAAGACCTGGACACTTGATGTACATGCCCTGCCATCTGCCTTCCTTGCTCTATTCAGGGGCTGAAAACAAGACAGTGCAGGTTACAGAACCATACAACTTGAGAAAACAACCATATTAGTTGTCACAGATTTTTGTAAAGCATCAAAACAGATGGCAGATTTTTCCCAAAGCATAAGGCATAATATAACAAAGCAAGCTATCATCCCCATTGCAACAGGCAGAGCAACCGGATGGCAAATATGACAGTCTGTGCCTAATAAAATAAGCCAGGAAACTGCATAACAGAAGTCTGTCAATTAAAATTGACACTTGGAAGGGGTGCTTCAGATCCCTTAAGTTCCACAAAAGTGGTCATGTGGACAAAACTAGCCAGACATGTGCAGTTGGAGAATCTCCAACCCCCTAAATTTCATTATTTTAATCATCGGCCAGCCATGGAAATGCCTCAGATAAACGAGAAATATATCCATTTGGTGCCAAATATAAACGAGCATGACCAATTAAGACAGATTAGATAGCAATCATTCTGGGATTCATATAAACTGACATATTATTTCAATGTTTAACCCATGAGCGCAATATAAGGGAAGGAGAAACAAACAAATGAACCATTTTGTGCCTAAAAATAAAAGATGGGTCAGCCAAAAAGAAACAACATATCTTATTTATGATACCCACTGAAGGTGGATTTCCTACTACAGAATGTGGCATTGGATTAATCAACAGTGAAATCAGAAAAAATCTTACAAAAAACAAATATGCTCATTATATCCCACAACAAGCATGCCAGAAAGTGGCAAGGTTTATATGTTTTAATCATCAGTCAACTCAATGAATCAAGGACTAATAACCAATTGAATCATCATCTGACTCATATTCACCAAGCAAAACATTCTTATCATGTATGGATGAAATCCAGAAGACATAACGGTATGAGGAAGTGCATGAGCAATCAAACATTATGTGGCTGGAATAAAATGCCAGATCATTTAAGTTAAGCAGAACAATTAAATTGGTTTAATCATGATCAAACAAAAAAAAGATTAGACAGGCAATAGAACAAGTTTGAGAAGCTAGCAGGAAAATGAACGAAGACGTGCAGTCATTAAATAGCATGATTTATTTCAAACCAGTTATCCTATCTATATGGAGAGTAAATGTGTTAAACACAAACTGGTTCCCAGCACGATAAGCATATCAATACAAAAATGAAAGGCACTTACTGGATTATAGGGGTGATTCACTCCACCATTTGCTGTGTTCCATGTGATAGTGCAACATGAAATTATATCAAAGAGTTAGGGTTGCAGCTCTTGAAGAACAAAAACAATGAAGAATTTAAATGTACCAGAGCAATGAGTTCACACATGTACTACATGATGGCAAAAGGATAGCAGAAAGGAAATAGTAATTGGCATTTACCGTCATTATTTACAACAAAACAGCTGGAATTTATAATGTAAAACCTTGTGAACACAGAAGAGCACAGAATGGTGGAATATAAAACAACATTTTGCACCGAACAAAACAGACAGCGGCTATGGTCCCAGCACACAACCTGTCACCTGAGCATAAGAAAAGCAAACAAACCTGTAGGTTTCCTAACAAAAATAGATGAATTACATAGCATGCAATTACAGTTCTAACATTAGGACGAACTAGACATATATTATAGGGGTGTTTCTTGAGAGTTTATAGAGCAGGGAACGCTTTGCTAGTCTTAGTATGAACAAGATAAAAATTAATACTATTTTTTGCAACACACAGTACAATCATAGATGCTCACATGTACATGCATACACTCATCACTCACGCACACACACTCTACCCCTTCGAGCACATCTAGGAAACTGCATCCAAGAAACTGATCCGACGGGTATTGAGATTGACGAAGCCACCACTATCACCACAATGTCATCGGGAACGCCGCATCCCACACAATAATTTCCTCCATTTTTGAGACACCAAAGCGTCAAATCTGGGGTGCCACGCCCTCTAACCATCCAACCACAGGTTGGTTCTCAGTGATTTGGTACTTGACATGTACTACATGATATCTAATATGAAGTCGGTGTGAGGCTAACAAGCAGGGTGCGGCGTCGTTGCTTGACGTGAGTCGGTGTGGCCACATGGTCCTCATTTTTCTTTACAATATGTGGTACGTCAGTCTTATACAATGTGCATTATTTTTTGTGACCACAAAGACAACTCTGATGCTCGATCGACCGATCCGAGTTGATCAATCGACCGATCTAATTGACATGTTTGAATAAACGATCAAATAATTCATAGTATTTATTGAATGATACTCCGTCCGTGCCAAAAATAAGGCGTCTAAGGATTAGTTAAAAGTCAATGTTTTTAAAATTTGACCAAGTTTATACACAAAAATATAAATATTTGCAATACTAAATCATTATCAATAGATTCACCCTAAAGTATATTTTCTTAATATGTCAATTTGATATTGTAGATGTAAATATTTTTTAAAATATTTGGTCAAAGTTTGTAAGGTTTGACTTTTGACCAATCCTTAGACGCCTTACATTTTGGGACGGAGGGAGTATATCGTAAAAGGTGCCCTTTTACACCATCTTTTTTTACAAAACACGGTACAATATAAATACTCACTAAGTACATACACTCGCTTCTATGAACGCACAAATGCACATGCTACCTCTATGAACACCTTCGAGATACTTTGTCTGAGAAACTGATTCGTCGAGAACATACATCGAAACGTGGCCCCAACTGAACAGATATTTCTCTTTACTAATCAGATATTTCTCTTTATTAATGAAACACCCACGCGTGAAACATAATTTTTTTAGCGAGAATGTCACTGCGCTCCTAAACATGTGGTTGATTCTTGTCACTAACCTCTTAAAAGCTGCAGGGTATGCAAGTTTTGTTTTTAAAGGATTTTTAGTTGCATAAGTGTTGAGATTTGTATGTCCTACGAATTTTAAAGGGAAAATGCATGCACGTGCAAAAATTAGGAACAGAAACCTAGAGTCATATAGGTTGTCACTGTATGTTTGCGAATGAAAGAAAAGTTAGAAAATTTAAAGTCGCACGGCAAGAGGAGCCTAATCAATGGGTCTCTTTTGGCTTTTTTCGTTTTTGCCAATTGTGCCGATCTAACCGGGATAGTCGAACGCGCGTTGATGAACCACGGCAGAGGAGAAAGGACAGATCACCTGCCGATATAAAGATTGACCGGTACAAAAGCCATCTCCATCAATCTACGCTCGTTAAGGAGAGGGTTCCTTAGAGAATAAAAATAGGAGCGAACGAAAAAGATGTGTGGCTGAACCGATCTATGCTTATTTTACCGATTAGAATTAGGAAAGGGATCTGATTTTGCTACCTAGTGCTACGGATTGGATTTTGGTCGTGACCTAACTAATCCTGATAAGAACTCCTCATGGAGCCGGTCACGCTGACCTTACTTTTTATGTTCGGGTGAGTTGTATACACGTTTGATGTACCATCACCAACCACCGCGGCCTGTTTTAAATTTAATACGTAATAAAGATAGTTTATATGACAAGATTATGGGGGAGATTGTTACTAGTAATATTATCAATGTGGTTGGCTAGTTAAGGAGCTAGCTTAGTCATGAAGTATCCAAGGTATGTAGAGAGAATTGTAGAATGGGGAATGTTCTAGAGTAAGATATTTACGAGTAGTATGAAATATCTAGAGTTTGTAGAGTATTCTAGAAGTATGGTATAGGGTTTGGATTCTGGCACATGGCAACAATCTAAAGGGTCATGTACAAGCTTCCTAGTATTATAAGCCCTGTGTGAAGCACATCAAGGTGTGTGAAGCACATCAAGATATAGAGCTCGAGGAGTGGCATGGGAAAATGCGCAGGTTTCTGCCATCTGCCACGCGCATTGAGAGCAGGGCGGAGCTGGATCTAAGGGACTTCTCTGTCGATGCTTTTTTAGATGGATGAATCAGTATTAACTCGCGGGGGGGCATAGGTGTAATTTTCGGAAATTTATGGGTAGTTTGAAGTTGGACGAAAATTTTGCCTTAGTTTCTTTATTATTATATATTATTAGGTATAGATATAGATTGACACGGGTTTAACTAGATTGGATTGCATGACAGTAAACCAATTCTAGATACTTACATGCTAATATAAATCTCGGTTATGACTAGATTCAGATGTATATAGACACATTCTAGTTGACCAAGACATGCTTGAACCTTCTATGGTAACAGCCCAAAACGTGTAGGGGGGAGGGGGTCTGGTTACCTCGACGGCGGCTTTGTGTAGTCATACTCGGCATCCTTGCGGGTCACGTCGACGACGGCGGGGGTGCTGCGGTTGCGGTGGGCGTCGGCGTCGAGGAAGCAGATCTGGGGCGGTCGATGATGGTTTCGGGGAAGCAAATCTGAAACGAGGGAGTCGGTGAAGCAGATCCGGTGCAGTGCACGGCGTCGTTGGTGAAGCGGATCAGGTACGGCAGACGAGGGAGTCGTGAACTCAGATAGTGCAGTGCACGGCAGCGTTGGTGAAGCGGATCTGGTACTGCGGACGAAGCAGTTGGTGAAGCAGATCCGATGCAGTACACGGCGGCGTTGGTGGAGCGGATCTGGTGCTGCGGACGAGGGAGTCGGTAACCTAAGGTAGGTGAGGTGGTAGGCCGGCTAAGTACGGCTGGGATATTCCGGTGCGGTGGTCTGGCAGGTGAGAGAGATTTTTGGCGGAAATGGGGAAGACGAAAGGAAGGCGGTAGACTATGTAGTATATATCAGAGGGGATGTGTAAATTACGAACGAGACCCCAACCCACGCCGGCTGCACTTGTCTGCCATTGCGTCATTGGTAATAGGGGTCGAATGGGAATTCAAAATATGTGTATGGAGGCGGGAGTTTTGGCGCTCAACTCGTATTTTGAATCTCCCTGGTGTATAAGCAGTACAATATACTAGATATTGAATCATAGACCAGGGAAGACAAGTACAGTAGTACAACAATACTATAATGTCTACATTGCATGATGCTGATCTACCTTGCGTTAGTGTTTGTAGTGGTAGCTAAGTGGTGCAACGAAGACATATTTGTAATTTCTACAACTAAGATATGTCTATATACATCCGTATTAGACAAAACTAAGACACCTCCTTTTAGACGAAGGTAATATTACTTTTTAATCTCTTTGTACTAATGCTGATGATTTTTAATAGATCTTCATAGTTTCGTAGTAGAAAAAACTAGGCTCCTCTCGAGAAACAAATAAGCATCCAATTAATTAAGTACGTGGGCGGTTATTATTATTTTAACAGGGAAACTGCATTCGTGCCCTATGGCCCGTCATCTTCAAAACCGTCCAAATGCATGCATCTAGCGGTTTCCAGGCCCTGGCGTGGCGGTTAACATTCGTCTTCCTCATTTCGTCTTCTCCCTGACACTCTCGGATGTGCCCCTCTCGCTACCCTCCATGGAAGCGTTCTACCAGGGGCACACTTTCCTCGCTAATGGAAAAACCACCATTACGGCGAACTATACCAATATGGCGTCTAAGGTGGAGGAACACATCAACAAAATCGAGTTGATCTTGGAGAAAGAAGACTCGTACAAAATTGTAGGCCTAGACGTAGAGTACACCTATGGGCCTGAACAGAGGGCTGCCCTCATACAGTTGTGGATGGGCACGGACTGCCTCCTGTACCAGATTTCCTCAGCCGACCAGCCATGCCCCAAACTCGCTGACTTTCTTGGCAGGCCTGACGTAACATTTGCAGGTGTTGACATCGGCAACGACATTACCAGGCTTGGGCGTTGCAACCTCTCAGTGGCGAACTTCGTGGACATCCAGAAAAGGTGGAAGCCTGCCGATTCCACTAGTAACAATAAGGATTCGTTGGCTGACTATGCTGCGGCCATTATAGACAGCCAGTACAAATCTATCATGAAAAAACTTACGCATGAGGAACACAGGCTGTGGAAGCAGGTGCCCTTGTCCATGAAGCATATCATGTATGCAAGCATCGACGCATACGCGACATATGAGGTATACAGGTGAATAGTGAACTTTGAGAAGGGTCAACAAAAATTGGCGGAATTCCAGGACAGCGGGAGTAAGAAGAAGAAGAAGAAGAAGAGCAGCATGGTACAGGCTGTGGAAGCTGAAGAGGAAGACCACTGAAAAGGATAGCCTAGTGTTAAAAGTAGTACAGTACTAGTATGTATACGATCGTGTGTGTATGCACCCAGTGATAAGTAGTTATGTACATCCAGCTATATTTTATTTTGCAAGTAGTGTTAAAAGTAGTACAATACTATTGTAGTATGTACGATCGTGTGTGTATGCTTCCAGTGTCATGAGTACATAACTGATAAGTATAAAATAAGATTCGCAAAAAAAAGTATATAATAATAATATGTATGGTAGATCTTTTTTTTTTATCTTGCATACTCCCTACGATCCATATTAAGTGTGCCGTTTCACTCTAACAGCATGCACTGTGTTGTCCACAACAGCTATCCTCATCCACAAGCAATAAGTGTAGTCCATGCCCATATATATAGTGGACACGTACAAGCTTTTGGTTGCCCATAAGTAAATAGTAATTATTTTACTCTATGCTCTGTCTTGCATGTGTGTACTTCTAACAAATATGTGTGTCCCAGTGTGTGCCAAAGTTAACCTTATACTGAGTATACTGTATTGTATTACTCCCTCCGATCCACATTACTTGATGCTACAATATGTCTAGATACATCTACATTAGCGTCAAGTAATGTAGTTGCTGTTTGAGTAATCTTTAAATGACAAAAGTCGTGGCCATATCTAAACCATGATTAAGTCGAACCTCTGTCCCAAGACATGACATCTCTTCTAGAATGCTCTCCGTCCATAATAAAATAATCAATGGATGGGACTGGATACCTTCGTTGGGAAGGTATCTTCACCTGCCGAGTAGGGTGCATCAGTGCATGTAGGCATCCTATCACGTCAGGACAACTATCCAGTAGTAATATCCATCTCCCAGTGACCCAGTCTATCAATGGACATGGCACCTATCGAGGTACTGCTGATGATTTTGTACGTATATTTATATGAGCACGATGCTTTGTACAAAGTTGTCCCTGTCACCTCAAGGTTGCATTAGCAGGACGAAAAACAGTTACGGAGTACTCCCTTTCTTGTTCTTTTTCTTTTGTTGTCACAGATTTGAAACCAATAAGTTCAAGTTATGTTCCTCATGATGTTACCCAACAATATAAGCGAAACTGAAATAATAGTACAACTCAGACAGTGTTAGTACTAGTACTTTACTAGAGGTTACATCCGCATTAGCACTATACTAGTACGTATCATCATATGGAGTAGGGGTACTTATTTTGAGGATTAATTGTTCTCCTTCTCGATGCGAATGTAGAAACGCAGCAGCTTGGAAGGTCCACCAAGCACCAGGTACAGCAGCGGCACCGAGAGGAACGACGTGAGTTCATCAAACGCGATGTCGCCCGGCAAGGCGCAGCTCGACGCCTCCAAAGACACACTCACGGTGTCCGCCCTACTCCTCGCGTGCGCCAACGAGCACGACGCCGGCCCATTCGCCCACATCTTCGCCGTGTACAGAGGCCACACGCACGCGGCCGCCCTAACGCACACGATAGACACGATGGTGGTCGAAGTCGAACCGAGCACGCCGATGATCAGGACGAACACGGCGCCGTCCTCCCCTTCGGCGATGATCCGCAGGCACGGCGAACCCGGCACCGGCACCGGCACCTGGAACACTTTGGTCGTGTTGTACGGCGGGAGATTGTGCACTTGGATCGAGTGGGCCGCTGCGAAGTGGGCGACGAGCGCTGTTGGCGGGGCGGCGAAGTCGCAGCCGGGCTCCGTGCAAGCGCAAGGGGCGTGCGGGCATGCAATCTTGTGGTCGTGGACATGTTGGTAGGCCACCAAGCTCCCGCAGCTGTTGTGGGGGCACTCAACCGTCGCCGCTGATACGACGGCGTCCATTGCCGGGTCCTGCTCGAATCCGCCGCGGGGTTCCACGCACCTATGGCACCGGTTCCCGGGAAGCTCGCTGAGGCAGCGGCCGCAGGCCAAATGATTACCCTTGCACTGCACAAATCAAAGTTTGTGGATTTCCATTTTTGCAGTAGTGAACCCACAAAAGAAACATCAATGGAGTGTGGGAGGGAAAGGGATCGACCTTGAAGACGGGGGGCTTGAGGGGCAGGGAGCAGAAAATGCAGTGAAGCACGGTGGAGTCCATCTTCAGGGTAACGGTGACAGTTTCCAGCATTGCGAGCGCGCGAGGAGTATGGCCTATCGATGGCCTCTCTTATCTCCTAGCCTCGAGGCTGGAGTACTCTATTTAAGGGGATGGGAAGGGATTTTGCTTAAGACGAGGAAAACCCAATATAGTACCTCCATCTCAAAGCTTAAGGCTTATACTCCGTATTATTTTTAGAAAGTCAAATTATGTCAAAATTGACTAAGCATTTACCGAAAATCATGGTAGTTAAAAAATGTGTATCTCCACCATCATACTATTTGAGACTACATACGCACAAATTGACATCATCTGATTATTAGTTATTTGGACTGCGGGATGAACTCTTTGGAACTGTGCATTAAGCACCGGTAACCACTTAGGGCTTCTTTGATTCATAGGATTGACATAGGAATTATGTTAGATTTGATTCCTATGGGAAAATTTCAATCCTACACCTTTCCTATTTCTACACTCTCCACATTCCTTTGATTCAAAGCAGCCCTTATAGTGCTTCTTTGTTTTTTATAGTAAGTGAAAGGACATCTAAAAAACAGGAGAAATAATCTGGAAGTGCAGATAGTTTATACCCCTCTGTCGCGGTTCACATGGCCTAATCTGAAAAAATATTTGTCCCATATTACCTCTCATCTAAGGCCTGCATGCATTTAAATTAGAAGTACTACTCCCTCCGTCCCAGTTCGTAAGGCAAATTCCCAAAAAATATTTGTCCCAAAATCCCTCACCTCCTAGTAACCTTCTCGAATTAGTCTCCACCTTCCCTTTTCTCCTTTTTCTATTCTCTGGGAACAGCCTTGTGCATGCTGGTGGAGTGTGAAACCAAACAAGTTTGCATGGGGGCATGTGATCGGCTGCATGCACGCTTTGTACACCATTAGTGGAGTATTAGGGCATGTACAATGGTGATATTTTAGCAGTGCCACGTAGGATAAACGCTGATGTGGAAGAAAGAGAAAGATGAAAAAAGAACTTGCCTTCTCTTAGCTAAGAGATCATCTTTTACGGAGTAGCATAATCTCTCTCACCACAAATTTAGGATGTCTCGTTACCAAAGATAAGACTAAAAAAGAACCCATTGTACATCATGTTTTATTGTCATCCCGAGGAGGCAGCGCTCCAGAGAGTTTTCATCATCCAATGAAACAATGCCTTGGTCCTGCTGCAAAATAAACCAAGCCATATAAATCGAGACAGAGGGAGTAAATCAGATGGAGGGGTTACAATTACATATAGTAGTTGGAGTATTCACTTCCGATTCACAAAAAAAGAGTATTCACTTCCACGCTGCATTATTATTAAGTATAAGTACTACTACAAACAGTTCAGCACAAATATGAAACAAAGACCCCATAAAAAAATAGCAGCCGTACGAACACTCTAGTACTTTACAAATTGACAGTTTTTTCAACTACGCAAAGTAGCAGTAGCTACATCTGCTTGCATATGCGAATGTAGAAATGCAGCTCCTTGGACGATCCAGCACCAACGAGGTATGGCCCCGGCACAACGAGGAACGACGTGAGCTCCTCAAACACGACAGCGCCAGGCGACGCGCTACCAGAAGCATCGGCAGACATCTTCACGACATCCCGCCTGCAGTCCGATTTCAAGGACGGCGGCGGGCCGTGCGCCCAGATCTTCACCCTGTAGAGAGGCCACACGGATGTGGCCGACCTGACGCATGCCAATGACAAGACAATGGCCGGGCCGAGCGCGTCGATGTACAGGACGAACACGGAGCCGTCATCCCCTTCGACGACGAGCCGCCTGCACGGCGAGCACGGGTGCGTCATGGTCACCCGGAACTCTATGGATTTGCCATACTCTAACCTGTGCACTTGAATCGAGTGGGCCTCTGCAAGGTGAACAAGGAGCGCTGACGGTGGGGCGGCGAATTCGCAGCCCTGCTCCGTGCAGTTGCACCGGCCGTGCGGGCACGCGATCTGGTGGATTAGGGACTCGTGGTAGCTGACGTTGACCCCGCAGCCGTCGTGGGAGCACATGACCTGCGCCGTTCCAGCGATGTTGTACGCGATGGCCTCCAAATTTGTAGCGTTTATTTCCATGGTGCCGTCCATAGCCGCCTCGCGCGTGGTTGAATCCGGAGCCGTGCTACTCTTCTTCTGGCACCGTTTACTTGGAACCTCGCCGACGGTGGCAGGCGGCAGGCCTCATACCACGCTGCAACTCCGATCAATATTAATTGATGGTAAAATGGATGTATCTACAACTAAAATGTGTCTAGATACATCTATATTACCATCAAGTAATATGAATCGGAGGGAGTACAAGGAATGACAGTTTAGCACAAGTGACACCAGGAAATAAAAATCAATGGACTCTCAGAGGAAAAGGGAGCGACCTTGTTGAACTTGGGGCAAATCAATGGAGTCTGAGAGACAAATGATGCGATATCTAAAGCCGGTTAGTGGAGAGAGAGAGAGCGTGTGTGTGTGTGTGTGTGGCGGGGGGGGGGGGGGGGAGTTTGTTCACTTCTTGGTTTAAAACGAGGATTCGTACAAGGTAATACAGCCCGCATGCTCGGCTGGGTAGATAGCCAGAAGCCCAGAAGTGAACCCCAACATGGTCGTGCCACAAGGATTAATATTTGAATTTTTTTGGGGGTGGGGGGGGGGGGGGGTTGTAGCAGAATGGCATGGCCAACAAGTTTCAAGTAAATTATGTTAGTATTGTACATAGTGGAAGTATGTAAACCACGAATTATATGACTCCATCATTTCTTTCGACCTTTTTATATCGAGCCCCACAATAACTTTGGCTTGTTTACAAATTTAGGTCGATCAATCTCATGACGCTCCCCTTTATAACAAAATAAGTTGAACTAGTATTCCAATAAAAATCATTTTCGCATGCATTGTTCGGTACTTTTCATAACTGAAGTGCTTACTCCATCCGTTAGGGATTATAATGCCAACGTGCATCCCTATATCATTAATTTGATTACAACATAATATGAATTTTATGGTACAAAAATAATATCATTACAAACTAGATGTCCATTTTAACTTTTTAATCTTATATTTTGGGTAATATATATATATATATATATATATTGTGTATTATGTTGCTCAATTTTACAACATAGGTATACTTGTCAGCCTTGTAATATCCTAATGGACATATAATACATCACAAATTTGTAACTTCATGCTTTGTTTTGCCATTTTACGATTTTTTCGAACCACCTTCGGCTTGATTTCAAATTTAGGTCAAACTATCGGTGCATGCTATGTGTTATACTTGGATGCACCGCACATGTTTGGCCATTGTTTTAGGCTTCCACATCTTGGGGGCATGTAATCTATTTACCTTGTTTTTTAATTCTAATTCATGTACCCTTCCTTCCAATTACATTTGAAATAAAACTTTTAGCCCAGAAATAATTCAGTATATGGTTGCACACAAAGATAATCCATGGATCGTTGGAAATTGCCATAAATGCGTATCTACCATGTCTGTTATGCAGACCTGTGAAAATTGGATTGGTGGTAGTGTGTACACTTCATGCGGTAGGCACTTCATAGAAAACACCCATTTAATATAATTTTTCTCCTTTGGGCAGTAATCAAGAGAAGAAAAAACACATGATTCAAAAGATTTAACATATGCATGGTTCTTGTGTAGTGGTACCAAGCTCACGTGTGGGAGGAAAATACTCCCACGAGCTTCATTTTGTAGTGACTAAGAAGGATCGATACATGCTTACTTTTTCATATTCATGTTTTTAACTTATTTCAATCTTGGTCAAACCTAAGATTTGACCAAAATTCAAATGGGCATAAAAATTCAAGAAAATGAAAAAAAATGAAAAACCAAAGCACGTAGCCTTCTTAATTATGTCATACAGTAATTAAGCATTCAAGTTGATAAACAAGATCTAGACATATTTGAACCAGAAAAAATCATGTATCTACCCCCTAACCCTAAACTTTGTCTTGTGAAGTGAAGCATGAAGAGAAGTGGTTTTTGGTTTCAAAGATAGAAATTTTAAAAACCTCCCAAGTGCTTCATTTTGGAGTGACTAAAAAGGATACATGCTTACTTTTTCATATTCATGTTTTAAACTTGTTTACCTCTTGGTCAAACCTAGGATTTGACCAAGATTCAAATGGGCGGAAAATTCAACAAAAATAGAAAAATGAAAAACCAAATCACATAGTCTTCTGAGATAATCCATGGATCGTTGGAAATTGCCATCGTACGTAGCTACCATGTCTCTTATGCAGACCTGTGAAAATTGGATTGGTGGTGGTGTGTACACTTCATGCGGTAGGCACTTCATAGAAAACACCCATTTAATATAATTTTTCTCCTTTGGGCAGTAATCAAGAGAAGAAAAAACACATGATTCAAAAGTTTTAACATATGCATGGTTCTTGTGTAGTGGTACCAAGCTCACGTGTGGGAGGAAAATACTCCCACGAGCT
The DNA here is from genome assembly GCF_019359855.2 of Lolium perenne. Taxonomy (NCBI): domain Eukaryota; kingdom Viridiplantae; phylum Streptophyta; class Magnoliopsida; order Poales; family Poaceae; genus Lolium; species Lolium perenne. The sequence continues at coordinate 136,301,333 of NC_067245.2, forward strand.
TCATTTTGTAGTGACTAAGAAGGATCGATACATGCTTACTTTTTCATATTCATGTTTTTAACTTGTTTCAATCTTGGTCAAACCTAAGATTTGACCAAAATTCAAATGGGCATAAAAATTCAAAAAAATTTAAAAAATGAAAAACCAAAGCACATAGCCTTCTTAATTATGTCATATAGTAAGCATTCAAGTTGATAAACAAGATCTAGACATATTTCAACCAGAAAAATCATGTATCTACCCCTAACCCTAAACTTTGTCTTGTGAAGTCAAGCATGAAGAGAAGTGGTTTTTGGTTTCAAACATAGAAATTTTCAAAACCTCCCAAGTGCTTCATTTTGGAGTGACTAAAAAGGATACATGCTTAATTTTTCATATTCATATTTTAAACTTGTTTACCTCTTGGTCAAACCTAGGATTTGACCAAGCGAATGGGCGGAAAATTCAAAACAAACAGAAAAATGAAAAAACCAAAGCACACAGTCTTCTTATGTCAAACGTAGGATTTAATCAAGCATGAAGAGAAGTGGTTTTGGGTTTCAAACATGAAAAGCAGTGGTTTTGGGTTTCAAACATGGAAATTCAGAAAAAAATCAAGAGAATGAAAAAACAAAGGACATAGCATTCTTATGTCATATATATAGTAAGAATTCAAGTTGATAAACAAGGCCTAGACATATTCAAACCAGAAAATCATGTACATATCTAATTGTACCCCTAACCCTAAACTCTGTCTTATGAAGTCAAGCATGCATGAAGAGAAATTGTTTTGGTTTCAAACATGGAAATTAAAAAAAACCTCCCAAGAGTTTTGGAGTGACTAAGAAGGATATATGCTTAATTTTTCATATTCATGATTTAAAATTGTTCAAATCTTGGTCAAACCTAGAATTTGACCAAGATTCGAATGGGCGTAAAAATTCAAAAAATCAAAAAAAAGAAAAACCAAGGTCTTATTATGTCATATAGTAATCATAAACAAGGTCTCTAGACATATTCAAAACATACAAATCATGTATCTACCACCTAACCCCCTAAACTATGTCTTATGAACTCAAGCATGAAGAGAAGTGGTTTTGGATTTCAAACATGGAAATATCAAAAACCTCCCAAAAACTTCATTTTAGAGTGACTAAGAAGGATACAAGCTTCCATTTTCATTTTCATGTTTTAAACTTGTTTAAATCTTGGTCAAACATAGGATTTGACCAAAAGATTCAAATGGGCATAAAAATTCAGAAAAAATCAAAAGAATGAAAAACCAAAGGACATAGCATTCTTATGTCATATATATAGTAAGCATTCAAGTTGATAAACAAGGTCTAGACATATTCAAACCATAAAATCATGTATATATCTACCCCTAACCCTAAACTCTGTCTTATGAAGGCAAGCATGCAGGAAGAGAAGTTGTTTCTGGTTTCAAACATGGAAATTTCAAAAACCCTTCCAAGAGCTACGTTTTAGAGTGACTAAGAAGCATGAAGAGAAGTGGTTTTTGGTTTCAAAGATGGAAATTTCAAAAACCCTCCCAAGAGTTACATTTTTGGAGTGACTTAAGAATGATAGAAGCTTAATTTTTCATATTCATGTTTTAAACTTGTTTAAATCATGGTCAAACCTAGGATTAGACCAAGATTCAAATGGGCAGAAAATAAAAAAAAACAGAAAATGAAAAACCAAAGTACATAGTCTTCTTTTGTCATGTAGTAAGCATTCAATTTGATAAACAAGGTCTAGACATATTCAAACTAGACAAACCATGTGTCTACCCCCTAACCCCTAAATTTTGTTTTATGAAGTCTACCATGAAGAGAAGTGGTTTGGGGTTTCAAACATGGAAATTTCAAAAACCCTCCCAAAAACTTCATTGTAGAGTGACTAAGAAGGATACAAGGTTCCCTTTTTTTTCATGTTTTAAACTTGTTTAAAACTTGGTCAAACCTATGATTTGACCAAAAGGTTCAAATGGGCATAAAAATTCAGAAAAAAATCAAGAGAATGAAAAAACAAAGGACATAGCATTCTTATGTCATATATATAGTAAGCATTCAAGTTGATAAACAAGGTCTAGACATATTCAATATATCTATCCCTAACCCTAAACTCTGTCTTGTGAAGTCGAGCATGCATGAAGAGAAGTGGTTTTTGGTTTCAAACATGGAAATTTCAAAAACCCTCCCAAGAGCTACATTTTAGAGTGAATAAGAAGCATACATGCTTACATTTTCATATTCATGTTTTAAACTTATTCAAATCTTGGTGAAACCTATGATTTTACCAAGATTCAAATGGGTATAAAAATTTAGATACTGGTTTGCCTAGTTTGATTATGTCTAGACCTTGTTTATCAACTTGAATGCTTACTACATGACATAAGAAGACTATATACTTTGGTTTTTCATTTTTCTGATTTTTTTAAATTTTCTACCCATTTGAATCTTGGTCAAATCCTAGGTGTTTGACCATGTTTTAATCAAGTTTAAAACATGAATATGAAAAATTATGCATCTATCCTTCTTAAGTCACTCCAAAATGTAACTCTTGGGAGGTTTTTTGAAATTTCCATGTTTGAAACCAAAAACCACTTCTCTTCATGCTAGACTTTCATAAAATCGACCGAGTTTAGGGTTAGGTGGTAGATACACATGAGATTTGTCTGGTTTGAATATGTCCAAACCTTGTTTATCAACTTGAATGTTTACTATATGACATAAGAATGCTTGCCATATGTTTGACTTTTAAAAGCATATAGTCCTCTCATGTCATATAGTAAGCATTCAAGTTGATAAACAATGTTTGGACATATTCAAACCAGACAAATCATGTATCTACCCCTAACCCTAATCTCGATCGATTTTATATATGAAAGTCAAGCAGGTTTCAAACATGGAAATTTCAAAAACCCTCCCAAGAGTTACATATTTTATGAGGACATGATTACCTCCGATTTGAAGGCATATCTTGGTGAAAAAGATGAGACTACGTCGAGGACGACTTCAATTCAAGTAGGGGAGGATGATGAGGACATCACTATGATAGATACAACCAATACTCCTACAACCACATCTCAGGTACCTTCGTTTATAGGAATCCTTCCTGATATATATGAGAATATGATGCTGCCTAAATCAAATGTATTTATATTATTTAGGAATGGATCTAGCATGGACGCCAAGCATTGGATTAGGAACGTGCATGGAGATGGCAGCAGACCTACAAGGATTCAGGATGGCGTTGCAAGCGAGGATTTCAGAACATTGAAGCCACCATAGTGAAGCAACGATGCTTGGATGAATTATACAAGTTACTCAATCATAAAATTCATCCAAAGAGTTAGTTTTGGTGCTGCGTCACCTTATTTAATGGGCCAGGCCCATGTATTTTCGGATTAGGTATTTTAGGGGATTTTAAGAGGCCATATAAGTGGAGGAAGGCCCATTTAGGGGTGTTTTTGGCCAACCCTAGCAGGTTGGACGAAAATCCCTTGACTTCCCCCATATATATCCCTCTGTAGCCATCATTAGAACTGGGATTTTGATTATATTAAAAGTTAGCCAATTGCTGCAACTTCATGTACTTCTTTTGAGGCCAACGCCCAGAACAAGACCGACTATTCAGAATCCCACCATTATCAATCAAGCTTTCATCTCTATTCACAATATTCTGATTGCAATATTAGTTCTTACTTGTTCTCGATTTCAGGTAGGAATTAAGACCCTCGCTGGTCAGGCTGATCGTGCTTCCGCAAGATCAGTAACTCCCGGAGATTGTCCTAGCGATTGCATTGGCGCGCGAGCTTTGCACGTGTAGTCGGATCGTCAAGCACGAACTCCACCAACAAATCGATTTATCCCCATCTCATCGAAAGATCGGACACCTTTGCCCTATCAAGTGGTATCAGATTTCAGGTTGCTCGGTGAGATTTACAGTTTTCCTAGTGTAAATTTGTTTTGCCTATAACCCAGAAAAAGCCCCACAAAAATATATTAGGTTTAGATCATCCGTCCCATAGCCCCTGCCAAGCCATTGCATGATCTTTTCAGTTTTTGCTTTTTGAGTCTTTGTCTGCAATCGTTGTGTCGCGTGCTGGTCTTAGCGTCTAGAGTCGTTAGAGTTTCGAGTTCTGGTCATAGTAGTCGCGTCGCCGACGCACCATCTCCGCTTGCAGTCCTTGCCATATCACCGCCACCATATACTTCCGCCACATCTGCCATCAACTCTTTGGTGTTCCCCTTTGATTCCCATCATCGTAGGGTCTTTCTTGATCTTCGTTTCAGAGTTTTTTCGGGTTTTAGATCCGTTTTCTTGGTCAATTTCGCGTTTTCCGTCGAAATCCTGAAAGCAATCTAGCTGCAAAAAAAAAAAAAATTTCCGGGCGCCCGACCATAGAGACCTCTGTGGTCTAGCGCCACAGTAGATTCCCAAAAAAAATAAAAATTTCCGGTCGCCCGACCATAGAGACCTCTGTGGTCTAGCGCCACAGTAGATTCCACCGAAAAAAAAAATTCCGGTCATCCGACCATAGAGACCTCTGTGGTCTAGCGCCACAGTAGATTCCCCAAAAAAAAAAAAGTTCGCCTTCCCTGAGGTTGCTCTATCCTTCAGCGCCAGTTTCGCTGTCCTTTGCATCTTGTGCCGCGTCGTGACCTCGTTGGTGATTTAGGCTCGCGTCTCTAATACGATCTAGCCTAGGACCAGCACAGTACCTTCGTTGAGCATTTACTCAATTTGCATCGCTGATTTGATTACTGTGCCACCCTATCACTATACTTTGCCTTCCCAGAGCTCCACAGATTTCTGCACGTGCTTTGTGTCGACACCTGGTAATCGCTTTGTGCAATCTCGGGGAGAAGCTGATCCTTGTTGGTTGCCATATCACCTTCCTCCTGTTTGGTAAGAACTTGTAAGAGCTTTGTATTTTGCTTGACGAATTACGCGTGAACCACCATATTCCGTAGTTTGTAGGCATATGCATTTGTGCTTTTTGGGTACTAACCATGACCGGAATTGAGGACAAAGCCATCGACCAGAGTACCATGACGACTACGGAGATGCATGTGCAACCATTTACAGGAGATCGTGATCAGGTTATATCCTTACCAGTTTATGAGGGTAGATATAATACAGATGCTTATTTTGATTGGGAGTTTGAGGTTGACAATATTTTTGGATGCCATGATTTTACTGAACATGAGAAAGTAAGAACTGCTGCTAGAGTTTTTACGGGTTTGGCTTCCATTTGGTGGGACTGGAATTATAAAGAAAATATTGACAATACACCTACTACTTGGGTAGATTTAAAATCTGTTTTGAGACGTAAATTTGTGCCTCTTTCTCATCAACGTGAACTGATCCGCAAACTTGAACGATTAGAACAAGGTAGTAATACTGTGCATGTTTACTATCAGGAATTTAAATTTTACATGTACCGTTGTGATATAAAGGAATTTGAGGAAAGTACTAGAAACAAGTTTTTCAATGGCTTAAACCCTGATATTAAGGTTATGTTTAAGTATATTCCTCGTTCAACTATTGGTATATATGTTCGCGCTTGTGCTTTTGAGAAACACATACAGGAAAACACGTTGGACCATTCCAACTCCTTCAAGTCATGCACACTAGCACCGGTTGTTTCTTCCAACGTTCCACGCATGAATATTGTTGTGCGAGTCGCCCAGCCACAGACTTGTGACACGTCGCTGCGAACATCTTCTACGTTAGAGTCACAAGGTAACAATGAAGGTACTGATGTTGTCCCTCCACATGAGATTGGTGAATGCAAGGTTATCTTAAATATACCATGTGATGAGGTAGAAAATAATTTGGTCACACCACCTATATTAGAGGATTGTGCTGCTAATTTGATGTTATGTGATCAAACAACTAAGATAGATGATGGTTTAAGTGCACCTATTGTTGATTCTAATTCATGCATTGATATGAATGTACCAACGGAGACTTTTATTTCCAAGGATGACCATGTGTTAGGAAATTGTGGAAGTGATATACCAACTATGTTGAGTACACCTACTGTACAAGTTAATTCTTCCATATCTATGAGTGTACAAACTGAAATTCTTGCTCCTAATAATGCATCTTGTGATTTGAAAGATGACTATAGTATGGATCATATAAAAATGGTTAGGAACAATGAAGTGTTGGCTAAGATTTCTCATGCTAATTCTTTGTTTTCTGTTGTGATGGATCCTCCTATGTCTTTATCACATGCTAGAAATAAGATTGCTGAACTCAAATATTTGAAGAGTGTTTATGCCCATGGTTATACTTTTAATTTAATTGGAGAGTATGGCGTAGACAATGAATTTTTAGTGAATAAAATTTGCATTACATGTGATGATGTTCCATATACTATTGGTTTGATGGGAATTAAATTCCACATATGTTCAATCATTTTGATATGACCTCCAATAACGGTGTAGACTTTATGCCAAATAGCTTGTTGCATGATCGCTTATTTAAGCTAGTTGTAGCATGTAAATTGGAACTACTGAATTTTGGTTTACCACTATTGGGATGGTTTAATGATGAGCATTATAATTTAAAAGGAGTTAATATGTGCTTCACTTATATCTGCAAACTGAGTTGTGATAAATGTTTAATGGGGACTAATGAGATTCTACGCTACTACAATACTGGTATATGTACAAAATTAAATGGGAAACATGAAAGAGCTGTTAAAACGGATGACATATACATATACCATGCATATACCTTGTCTCTTTTGTTAGCATGTTTACAGAATAAACATCGCCGAGGACGGCTTTTCTTTCAAGAAAGGGAGGATGATGAGGACATGATTACCTCCGATTTGAAGGCATATCTTGGTGAAAAAGATGAGACTACGTCGAGGACGACTTCAATTCAAGTAGGGGAGGATGATGAGGACATCACTATGATAGATACAACCAATACTCGTACAACCACATCTCAGGTACCTTCGTTACTAGGAATCCTTCCTGATATATATGAGAATATGATGCTGCCTAAATCAAATGTATTTATATTATTTAGGAATGGATCTAGCATGGACGCCAAGCATTGGATTAGGAACGTGCATGGAGATGGCAGCAGACCTACAAGGATTCAGGATGGCGTTGCAAGCGAGGATTTCAGAACATTGAAGCCACCATAGTGAAGCAACGATGCTTGGATGAATTATACAAGTTACTCCATCATAAAATTCGTCCAAAGAGTTAGTTTTGGTGCTGCGTCACCTTATTTAATGGGCCAGACCCATGTATTTTCGGATTAGGTATTTTAGGGGATTTTAAGAGGCCATATAAGTGGAGGAAGGCCCATTTAGGGGTGTTTTTGGCCAACCCTAGCAGGTTGGACGAAAATCCCTTGACTTCCCCCATATATATCCCTCTGTAGCCGTCATTAGAACTGGGATTTTGATTAGATTAAAAGTTAGTCAATTGCTGCAACTTCGTGTACTTCTTTTGAGGCCAACGCCCAGAACAAGACCGACTATTCGGAATCCCACCATTATCAATCAAGCTTTCATCTCTATTCGCAATATTCTGATTGCAACATTAGTTCTTACTTGTTCTCGATTTCAGGTAGGAATTAAGACCCTCGCTGGTCAGTGATGAGGTCTAAGACCCCGTGTGTGGCCCGATCTCGCGGATTGACTTCGAAACCAAGAGGGGAGATGGGAAAACGCGAGGAACACGAAGAACACGATGAACACGAGGAACTCCGAGACTCACGCACGCACACCAACCCGATACACCCGATACTTACCCCCGTGGCTCGATGGACCACGCCAATAGAATCACCCGGAAGAGGCACGCGGCAGAATTCCCGGTGAGAGATTGGTGTTGGAGAAAAGGGGATTGGTGAGGGAGAGAGAGTAGCTTGTACTAGAATCTCACTCAACAATATCCAAATCAACAACAAGGATGGCCTTGATTACAGAGGGATGATACCCAAGGGAGACTAAGCTCAAAATTAGGTTTGAGTTCAACAAGTCTAAAGAGCTAATGAGGGGTCCCAGCCACTTATATAGTCATACACGGCCAGCAAGGGCGAACAGGTACGCGAATGGATAAGTTAAGGCAGTTTGGTGGGGCATTCTCGTCAGGTCCGGTTTGGGGCCGGTCGGACCGGGCCTGGGACCGGGCTGTCCGGTTTGGGGCCGGTCTGACCGGGCCTGTGACCGGGCCGTCCGGTCATGGGTCCGGTCGACCGGGCGCAAACCGGGAAACTGCGAAGTTTCCGGTCCTGGGTCCGATCGTCGTCCGTACGAGGGAGCTGGCCCGGTTTGCGCCGGCCGACCGAGCCTATGACCGGGGAGTCCGGTTGTAGGTCCGGTCGACCGGGTCTGGACCGGCCAGCGTCCGTCTCTTCCTTGGAGCGCTTCGTGCGACGTCGGCTTCGGCTTCATGATCATCTCCATGTCCAGTTGCTTCTCTCCTTCCCTTGACCTTGTCGTCTCCTCCTCTCCGTGGTCTTGACGCGCCTTGTACCTAATGACACATAGCACGTCGGCATGAGGTAGCAATCCATCCAAAGGGGTACCAAGATCAAGGGTGGTGAGGAGCGAGTTCACCTCATCATGAAGAGCTTTGACTCGGGCTCGTGTCATCGGTCCACTAGGGGGACTTGTTGGTCTTGGTGTAGCGACGTCGGTGACCGGGGCTACATCATCTCCCCCCCCTTGGGAAAGAGTCGTCCTCGACTCTTGCACCTCCTCATCTCCATGATAGGGTGACAAGTCCGAGACGTTGAACGTGTTGCTCACCAAGTACTTGGATGTTGGTATGTCGATGACGTAAGCGTTGTCATTGATGCGCTTGAGGACCTTGAAGGGGCCATCTCCTCTTGGCTTGAGCTTGGAGTTGCGCTCATGGGGAAACCGGTCCTTCCGGAGGTGGATCCAAACGAGGTCTCCTTCTTCGAATATCCTTGCCTTCTTCTTGGCGTTGATGTGGTTGGCTTGACGAAGAACATGTGCTTGTATGGTTGCCCTTGTCTCTTCATGTAGTTTCTTGACGGCGGCGGCGCGCTTGTCGAAGTCCATGTTGATGCGCTCGTGGAGGGGAAGCGGAAGTATGTCGAGTGCCGTGTAAGGTTCGAGCCGTAGACGACCATGAAGGGGCTCCTTGATGTAGTCTTGTGCTTGGCGCGGTTGTAGGCGAACTCGGCGTGAGGAAGGCACTCCTCCCATGACCTCAAGTTTTTCTTCACGAGGACCCGTAGGAGGGTGGAGAGGCTTCGATTGACCACTTCCGTTTGGCCGTCCGTTTGCGGGTGCGATGATGATGAGAACAAGAGCTTGACTCCAAACTTCGCCATGATCGACTTCCAAAGATAGCTCATGAACTTGACGTCTCGATCCGACACAATGCTTTGCGGTACTCCATGTAGGCGAACGATTTCCCTGAAAAACAATGAAGCAATGTGTGAAGCATCGTCGCTCTTATGGCAAGGTATGAAATGAGCCATCTTAGAGAATCTATCCACTACAACAAATATGGAATCATGACCATGCTTAGTGCGAGGCAAGCCTAGAACGAAATCCATGCTAATATCTGTCCATGGTGCAAAAGGAATAGGCAATGGCATGTAGAGACCATAAGGGTTGGAGGTAGACTTAGCTTGTAAGCATGTTGTGCACCGACGGCAAAGGCGCTCCACATCTCGCTTCATCTTTGGCCAATAGTAGTGGGTTGAGAGCATGGCATATGTCTTGTCACGGCCAAAGTGGCCCATAAGACCTCCTCCATGAGACTCTTGCAAAAGCAATTTTCGAAGCGAAGACGCGGGAATGCAAATCTTGTTGGCTTTGAACAAATAGCCATCATGCAAATAGAAATCATCCACTCCTCGCTCAACGGAGCACTTCTCAAAAATGGGAGCAAAGAAAGAATCGGAAGGATAGAGTTCTTTGATCTCTTCAAGTCCCAAAACATGAAAATCCAAACGAGTTAGCAAAAGGGTGTTTTTGCGGGAAAGAGCATCCGCCACAACATTGTCCTTGCCCTTCTTGTATTTTATCACATATGGGAAGGACTCAATGAACTCGACCCATTTTGCATGTCGTTTGTTCAAGTTGTGTTGGCTTTTCAAATACTTCAAGGACTCATGATCGGAATGAATGATAAACTCTTTTGGCCAAAGATAGTGTTGCCAAACTTCAAGAACACGAACCAAAGCGTAGAGCTCCTTGTCATATATAGGATAGTTGAGGCGTGCGCCATCCAACTTCTCACTATAGTATGCCACGGGTTTTCCATATTGCATAAGAACGCCGCCAATACCAAGTCCACTCGCATCACACTCAATCTCAAAAGTTTTTGCAAAATTTGGAAGAACAAGAAGTGGAGCTTCGGTAAGGTGTTTCTTCAACTCATCAAAAGCATTTTGTTGGGCCTTGCCCCAAACAAACGGAACATTCTTTTTGGTAAGCTCATTCAAAGGGCAAGCAATGGTGCTAAAATCTTTCACAAAGCGGCGGTAAAAACCGGCAAGTCCATGAAAACTTCGGACTTGACCAACATTTGTAGGGGTAGGCCAATTGTGGATGGCCTCCACCTTGGAAGAATCAACTTCAATCCCATTAGCGGAAACCACGAAACCAAGAAACACCAATTTGTTTTGGGCAAAAGTGCATTTGGGAAAATTTGCATAAAGCTTCTCATGACGCAAGATGCATAAGACTTCTCTCACATGTTGCACATGGTCCTCGAGATTTTGGCTATAAATAAGAATATCATCGAAATAGACAACCACACTCTTGCCAATGAGAGGACGCAAGATGTGATTCATGAGGCGCATGAAAGTAGATGGTGCATTGGAAAGACCAAAAGGCATAACGAGCCATTCATAGAGACCAAGTTTGGTCTTGAATGCCGTTTTCCATTCGTCACCAATAGCCATGCGGATTTGATGGTAACCACTACGCAAATCGACTTTAGAGAAAATCGTGGCACCACTAAGTTCATCAAGCATGTCATCTAAACGCGGAATGGGATGGCGGTAACGGACGGTAATGGCATTGATGGGGCGACAATCCATACACATCCGTTGCGTCTCATCCGGTTTAGGCACGAGGATCACGGGAACCGCACAAGGGCTAAGGCTTTCACGGACATACCCTTTGGCGAGGAGATCTTGAATTTGACGGTTGATCTCCTTGGTCTCTTCGGGTTGGTGCGATAGGCGGCACGGTTTGGGAGCGGAGCGCCGGGTATGAGGTCGATGCGGTGTTCTATGCCGCGGAGTGGTGGTAGTCCATGAGGGAGCTCGTCGGGGAAAACGTCTTGAAATTCCTGCAAAAGAGACAACAAAGACAGAGGAATGTTGGTTAAGTCGTTAGTTTCCGATGACGGTCCCTTGCAAATTAGCACGTAGTGCAATATGGTGGATGGGTTTGCTTGTACTTCTCTCCACTCGCTTTTGGTGGCTAGGAGGACGCTCGTTCGCTCACTCATATATGGCTTGTGGCGCTCACTCTCCATTTGGTGGGTCGCTCCCTCACCTCTCAACTCACTATGGTGGGTGCGGAGTTGTGCCCTCGCTAAAGCCTTCGCATTATCCGCGATGATTTGGCTAGGAGTCATCGGGCGCAACTCGAACTTCTTGTCGTTGACCTTGAAAGTGTAAGTGTTGGAGAGTCCATCATGTATAGCCTTCTTGTCATATTGCCAAGGGCGGCCAAGCAACATGTGGCACACCGTCATGGGTACCACGTCACACTCGATGGTGTCCTCATAAGGGCCGATCTTGAAGTTGACGGTGACGGTATGTTGTATCTTGACGTTGCCCTTATCACTCAACCATTGGATATGGTAAGGGTGAGGATGCTGGCGGAGAGTGAGGTGGAGCTTCTCACACAACTCGGTGCTCGCAAGGTTGTGGCAACTTCCACCATCGATGATGACCTTGATAGACTTGCCACCAATTCCGGCACGGGTTTGGAAGATGTTGCACCGTTGTTCTTCCATATCATGAGGTTGTGTGGTTAGCACCCTTGTGACCACAAGTGAGGGACTTGGGTCATGCTCACATAAGAGAGGATCTTCTCCACTTTCTTGTTCATAGGCTTCTTCACTTGCCACGGCGGCTTGCACAAGGGCTTCATATTCATTTTCATCAAGAGTCTCGATGTCACCATTCTCCATAGTGATCATGACCTTGGTGTTCTTGCACTCAAACGATTTGTGACCTTGGGTGCCACACTTGAAGCAAGTGACACTAGAGGGTCCCGTGGATGCCTTAGAGGAGGCGGTGGAGGAGACCGTTTGCTTCATGCGACTTTGGATAGTCGTCTTCTTGGACGGTGTAGAGGATGCGTCGGCCTTGGCACTTGTAGCATAAGGAGTTGATGTAGTAGGAGGAGTCGATGTAGCGAGCTTGGAGGAGAAATAGGACTTGGCCTTGGAGTACTTGATGTCCTCAATCACTTGGCGCTCGGCCTTCGATGCTTGGTGGACTAACTCAACCATGTTGGAGTAGGGTTGGAACTCGACAATCCTCTTGATAGGATAAGTAAGGCCATTGAAGAAACGAGCAATTGTTTGTTCTTCGGACTCTTGGATGTTGGCTCGCATCATAGTGAGCTCCATCTCCTTGTAGAACTCCTCAACGGTCTTGGTGCCTTGCTTCAACTTTTGGAGCTTGTTGAAGAGGTCGGTCATGTAGTGTGCGGGGACAAAACGAGCATGCATCTCCTTCTTCATATCTTCCCAAGTGTCAATAGGAGGTTCACCCTTTTCTTCGCGAAGAGTGAGGACTTGCTCCCACCAAGTGTTGGCGTAGTCTTCGAACTCGAGTGATGCCATAGCCACTTTCTTGGCACCGGAGTAGTTGTGGATGCGGAAGATCTTGTCCACCTTGAGTGCCCATGAGAGGTAAGCTTCGGCGTCGTCTTCACCTTTGAACTTGGGCATGTTGAACTTGAGCTTGCCATACATGTTCTCTTCATCCTCCAAGTTTCTTCTACGAGGAGGGGCGCCATCATCTCTTGCGGCTAGAGGTGGAATAGGAGGTCTTCTACGGCCAACCATAGCATTGGGTTGGCGTTGGAGTTGAACGCTTGCTTCACTTGGTTCACGGTGAGGATGTGGTTGAAGATCTTGTCGTGGTTGAGGACGATGCTCAATGTTGGGTCTCTCATCTTGATCATGGTGAGGCTCTCCTCGGCCACGTTGGTCATGGTGAGGGTGGCGACGAAGATCTCGCCGAGGTGGATCTTGAGGATCTTGGTCTTGGGGATGGCCATCACGCCTATGGTGGGCATGGCGATCCGCTTGGTGACGATCTTGTTGAAGGTCTTGAGCTTGTGGAGGACGCTCATGTGGACGAGCATGGCGATGTATTTCTCCACGCCTAGAGTTGGAGCGGGAGTCTTCATGACGAGCATGTGAGTGATGAGGTCGATGATGGTCTTCACGCCTTGAAGAAGAGCTTGGGGACGAAAGGCCACCATGAGAGTAATGGTCTTCATGCCTTGAGGAAGAGCTTGATGAAGAGGAAGTAGAGCGGTGTCGACGATGGCGACCCAAGTTGGTGATGGCGCGCTCGAGGCTATCCATGCGCCGCTCCATGTTGGCATCATTGGCCGCCATTTGGCCATTCAAGTTGTCCGTAGCTTCACGAAGAAGGGCCAAGTCGTGGTTCACGGTGGAGAAGTTGTGAGCCACTTCATCGTATTGCTCATCGATGCGCGTCTCGAAGAGGGAGAGTTGCTCCTTGAACTCTTGTCGTTGCGCCCATAGGTTGTGTTGAGTAGCCAACCTCTCGGTGTTGCGAAGGATCTCTTCATCCCTATTGGTATCTCCGTTCCTATCCATGATGGAAAGACAAGAACTATGTTGTGTATGTTAGTGGAAGGAGACTACCTCGCACTCTTACCAAGGTAAGATAGTATTGAGGCAATCCACCAAACCGAAAGCAAGATCAAGTGTATCGGGAACACACGCAAAACCACACGCAAAAGCTAGCAAATATGGTGTTAGGCGAGTGTTGTGGAAAGCCAAAAGACAAATCCAAGATCGAGTATGTTGTCAAAAGTGGGTGAGGTCCAAAAATCCAAATGTCAATGTGAAGATCACTATAAACACGGAAAAAGTTGTGGAACACACACACGAGATAAACGGGGTTAGTGCAACCAAAAGTGAGCGGAAAAGTGTATGTATAAGTGCTCGGTGTCACACTAACACAAGGAGAGCCAAAGCTTTGGTTGCAAAGGAAGAGACAACAAGATTCACACGTGGCCTCTCTTCTCCTATCTCTCTTTGCTTAAAAGCTTTTTCTCTTTTGTATATGGCGGCACTTGCACTCGTTTGTATCTTTGGTGGCACGTGGACACTTTGTATGTATGGGCGTATGGATGTATGGATGTATGGATGTATGGTGCTACTCGCACTCTTTTTGTGTTGTTGGGGCTTTTTGACGCACTATGTTAGCGTTAGCCTCGCTTTTGCTATCTTGCCACACGAGTGTTTGCTTGGGTGCCTTACTCAACGCGACACACACACCTCACAATGCGGGGCCACGTGCAATGTCTCGCAACACTAAACAAGCAATGCTCGATGGGATAGATCGCAAAAGGAAGAGGGGTTACAAGGTGACCTGCAAGTTATACCTGCGATGATGGTGGTGGTGGTGGTGGTGGTGGAGATCGCCGGAAGACGAGGTCGAAGGAGTGGCGCTGCGTCGCCCGGTCGGAGGCCCGGTTGGACCGGGTTCTGGACCGGCTTGCCCGGTTCGCCGCCCGGTTGACCGGGTGCTGGGCCGGCTCGGCCGGTCGTGGGCCCGGTTGACCGGCTGCTCAACCGGATTTCGCGGGATGAAGCTTTCTCTCTCCTGTTCTTCACGAAAACCAAGCCAAATCGACCAAATCGAGGGGAAACGATGGAATTGGAGGCTAAAAGTTGGGGAAATAGTAGATCAAACACAACAACACCAGATCCACGGGCCAAAACCACTCAAAACGCAACCAAATCACAGATCGGTCAAGAGGCAATTTGGGGCTATTTTTGGGGATTTTTTGGAAAATTTTCTAGGAACGAAATCGGGTGGGTGGGAGGTCAAATCCGCGGTAACCAAGAGCTGCTGATACCATATGATGAGGTCTAAGACCCCGTGTGTGGCCCGATCTCGCGGATTGACTTCGAAACCAAGAGGGGAGATGGGAAAACGCGGGGAACACGAAGAACACGATGAACACGAGGAACTCCGAGACTCACGCACGCACACCAACCCGATACACCCGATACTTACCCCCGTGGCTCGATGGACCACGCCAATAGAATCACCCGGAAGAGGCACGCGGCAGAATTCCCGGTGAGAGATTGGTGTTGGAGAAAAGGGGATTGGTGAGGGAGAGAGAGTAGCTTGTACTAGAATCTCACTCAACAATATCCAAATCAACAACAAGGATGGCCTTGATTACAGAGGGATGATACCCAAGGGAGACTAAGCTCAAAATTAGGTTTGAGTTCAACAAGTCTAAAGAGCTAATGAGGGGTCCCAGCCACTTATATAGTCATACACGGCCAGCAAGGGCGAACAGGTACGCGAATGGATAAGTTAAGGCAGTTTGGTGGGGCATTCTCGTCAGGTCCGGTTTGGGGCCGGTCGGACCGGGCCTGGGACCGGGCTGTCCGGTTTGGGGCCGGTCTGACGCTCAGTGACCGGGCCGTCCGGTCATGGGTCCGGTCGACCGGCGCAAACCGGGAAATCGCGAGCTTTCCTGGTCCCGGGTCCGGCTCGTCGTTCCCGTGCGAGGAGCCGGTTGCGCCGATCAGCCGACCGGGGCCTATGACCGGGGAGTCCGGTTGTAGGTCCGGTCTGACCGGGTCCTGGACCGGCCAGCGTCCGTCTCTTCCTTGGAGCGCTTCGTGCGACGTCGGCTTCGGCTTCATGATCATCTCCATGTCCAGTTGCTTCTCTCCTTCCCTTGACCTTGTCGTCTCCTCCTCTCCGTGGTCTTGACGCGCCTTGTACCTAATGACACATAGCACGTCGGCATGAGGTAGCAATCCATCCAAAGGGGTACCAAGATCAAGGGTGGTGAGGAGCGAGTTCACCTCATCATGAAGAGCTTTGACTCGGGCTCGTGTCATCGGTCCACTAGGGGGACTTGTTGGTCTTGGTGTAGCGACGTCGGTGACCGGGGCTACATCAGTCAGGCTGATCGTGCTTCCGCAAGATCAGTAACTCCCGGAGATTGTCCTAGCGATTGCATTGGCGCACGAGCTTTGCACGTGTAGTCGGATCGTCAAGCACGAACTCCACCAACAAATCGATTTATCCCCATCTCATCGAAAGATCGGACACCTTTGCTCTATCAATTTTGGAGTGACTTAAGAATGATAGATGCTTAATTTTTCATATTCATGTTATAAACTTGTTTAAATCATGGTCAAATTAACCTAGGATTTGACCAAGATTCAAAGGGGCAGAAAAAAAACAGAAAATTTAAAACCAAAGTACACATAGTCTTCTTTTGTCATGTAGTAAGCATTCAATTTGATAAACAAGGGTCTAGACATATTCAAACTAGACAAACCATGTATCTACCCCCTAACCCCTAAATTTTGTCTTATGAAGTCTACCATGAAGAGAAGTGGTTTTTGGTTTCAAACATGGAAATTTCAAAAACCCTTCCAAAAACTTCATTGTAGAGTGACTAAGAAGGATACAAGGTTCCCTTTTCATTTTCATGTTTTAAACTTGTTTAAATCTTGGTCAAACCTATGATTTGACGAAAAGGTTCAAATGGGCATAAAAATTTAAAAAAAATCAAGAGAATGAAAAACCTAGGATTTGACCAAGATTCAAATGGGCATAAAATTTAAAAAAATCAAAAAATGGAAAAAAAACAAGGCACATAGTCTTCTTATGTCATATAGTAAGCATTCAATTAAGTTGATAAACAAGGTCTAAACATATTCAAACCAGGGAAATCATGTATCTACCCCCTAACCCTAGCTAAACTCTGTCTTATGAAGTCAAGCATGCATGAAGATAAGTGGTTTTTGGTTTCAAACATGGAAATTTCAAAAACCTCCCAAAAGCTTCATTTTGGAGTGACTAAGAAGGATCCATAGTATAATAATCACCCGAGTTATTAGAGCAAAAAGTCTGTCACTTACGTGTGGTTCCCATGCGTGAGGTCCCACACTTCAGTGAGCACAAGTCACGTACGGTAGGTAAGCAAACTCCCAGCCATATTCTTTGTCAAGAGAGATGCATCAAGACTCTCTCTCTCTATCCAATTATCCACCTCCGTTGGCTGCCGATTTGGCAGGGCGTTTCTAGCTCAACTCGGAGGCCATGGTGTGCAGGCTCTTTAGCCATGGCGATTTGGTCGCGCCAAGTGGTTCGTGCCCGGCTGCGATGAGGATCAATCCGGACGGTGGCTGTTAAGGACCCGATCGCATTTCTTGCTTTCAGCCTGGGGTCTACCATGTAAATCTTAGGGATTTAGACGTAATTTCCTATTTTTTGTGTCATGCTGTAAACTGCTCTCTGATGCGTATTGGAAATCTGGGTCCTTCACGATCGTTCGGTTGTCCCTCTAACAAAAAAAATCTCTCTCATTCTCGGCCTTTCTCGCTCGCTCGCACCCCCTGCGCACCGACAACCCTGCACAACAGTCAACATCACCAGAAAAAGGATAGACACCATAAATAAGTGGGGCCCCGTGACTGCTCTCCCTTCGTCTCCTCCCGTGTGATCCCTCTTCCTCCGATTCCCGACCTTGCGGGAAATAAAAATGAAATGAAAGAGTTTCACTGGACGGGCAAACACATGTGCTGCCTAGTAATAATAATAAAAACGTAAAAAAATCGACCTACGAATCTATTAGTATTAAATAAGTTAAACTAGGGTTACGCGATTACTACGGATCAATTTCAGAAAATGCAACTACGGGGTTCGATTTTGGCCTGCTAATGTAAAATTAAATAATCTGAACTAGTATTGCTCTAAAAAATCGTTTTGGTATGCATCGTTTGGTACTTTTGATAGCAAGAGTGCTTACTCCCTCCGTTAGCAAATTGATGAGATCTAAGATCCCGGGAGTGGCCCGATCTCGCGATTTGACCCCGAAGACCAAGGGAAGAGGTGGGAGAACGCGAGGAACACGAAGAACACGAAGAACGCCGATACTCACGCACACACACCAACCCGATACACCCGATGCTTACCCCCGTGGCTCGATGGACCACGCCAATAGAATCTCCTGGAAGAGACACGCGGCAGAATTCCCGGAGAGAGATTGGGGTTGGAGAAGAAGAGATTGATGAGGGAGAGAGAGTAGCTTGTACTAGAATCTCACTCAACAATATCCAAATCAACAACCAGGATGCCTTGATTACAGAGGGATGGTAACCCTAGGGAGACTAAGCTCAAAGGTAGGTTTGAGTTCAAAACAAGTCTAAGGGGTAAAGGAGGGGTCTAGGCTACTTATATAGGCATACATGGCCAGCAAGGGCGAAAAGGTACGCGAATGGATAACTTGGGCAGTTTGGTGGAGCATTCCCGTCAAATCCGGTTTGGAATCCGGTCAGACCGGGCCTATGACCGGGTGGTCCGGTCCTGGGTCCGGTCGACCGGGCGCCAACTGGGAACTTGCGAGGTTTTCCGGTTTCCTTCCGGTACGATGCAGGGAATCCGGTTGGGCGCCCGGTTGACCGGGCCTGGGACCGGATGGCCCGGTTGTGGGGCCGGTCTGACCGGGTCCTGGGCCGGCCAGCTCCCTTCTCTTCATTTGAGCGCTTCGAGCGACGTCGAGTTCAGCTTCGTGATCATCTCCATGTCCCGCTGCTTCTCTCCTTCCCTTGACCTTGGCGTGTCCTCCTCTCCGGGGTCTTGATGCGCCTTGTACCTAATGACACATAGCACATTGGCATGAGGTAGCATTCCGTCCAAAGGGGTACCAAGATCAAGGGTGGTGAGGAGCGAGTTCACCTCATCATGTAGAGCTTTAACTCTAGCTCGCGTCATTGGTCCACTTGGGGGACTTGTTGGTCTTGCTGTAGCGTCGTCGGTGAGCGGGGCTACATCATCTCCCCCCCCTTGGGAAAGAGTCGACCTCGACTCTTGCACCTCTTCAACTCCATGATAGGGTGACAAGTCCGAGACATTGAACGTGTTGCTCACCAAGTACTTGGATGTCGGGATGTCGATGATGTAAGCGTTGTTGTTGATGCGCTTGAGGACCTTGAAGGGGCCATCTCCTCTTGGCTTGAGCTTGGAGTTGCGCTCATGAGGGAACCTTTCCTTCCGGAGGTGGATCCAAACGAGGTCTCCTTCTTGAAATATTCTTTCCTTCTTCTTGGCGTTGATGCGGTTTGCTTGACGAAGCACATGTTCTTGTATGGTCGCTCTTGTTTCTTCATGTAGTTTCTTCATGGCGGCGGTGCGCTTGTCGAAGTCCATGTTGGTCCGCTCATGAAGGGGGAGTGGAAGTATGTCGAGTGCCGTGTAAGGTTCGAAGCCGTAGACGACCATGAAGGGGCTCCTTGATGTTGTCTTGTGCTTGGCGCGGTTGTAGGCGAACTCCGTGTGAGGAAGGCACTCCTCCCATGACTTCAAGTTCTTCTTCACTAGGATGCGTAGGAGAGTGGAGAGGCTTCGATTGACCACTTCCATTTGTCCGTCCGTTTGAGGGTGCGAGGATGATGAGAACAAGAGCTTCACTCCAAACTTTGCCATGAGCGACTTCCATAGATAGCTCATGAACTTGACGTCCCGATCCGACACAATGCTTGCCGGTATTCCGTGTAGGCGAACAATTTCCCTGAAAAACAATGAAGCAATGTGTGAAGCATCGTTGCTCTTATGGCAAGGTATGAAATGAGCCATCTTAGAGAATCTATCCACTACCACAAATATGGAATCATGACCATGCTTAGTGCGAGGCAATCCTAGAACGAAATCCATGCTAATATCGGTCCATGGTGCATATGGAATAGGCAATGGGGTGTAAAGACCATAAGGGTTGGAGGTGGACTTAGCTTGAAGGCATGTAGTGCAACGGTTGCATAGGCGCTCCACATCCCGCTTCATCTTTGGCCAATAGTAATGAGTGGATAGCATCGCGAGTGTCTTGTCACGTCCAAAGTGACCCATAAGACCACACCCATGTGACTCTTGCAAAAGCAATTTTCGAAGCGAAGACTCGGGAATGCAAATCTTGTTAGCTTTAAACAAGTAGCCATCATGCAAATAGAAATCATCAACTCCTCGTTGAACGGAGCATTTCTCAAATATTGGAGCAAAGAAAGAATCGGAAGGATAGAGTTCTTTGATCTCTTCAAGTCCCAAAACATGAAAATCCAAACGAGTAAGCAAAAGGGTGTTTTTGCGGGAAAGAGCATCAGCCACAACATTGTCCTTGCCCTTCTTGTATTTGATCACATATGGGAAGGAATCAATGAACTCGACCCATTTTGCATGTCGTTTGTTCAAGTTGTGTTGGCTTTTCAAATATTTCAAGGACTCATGGTCGGAATGAATGATAAACTCTTTTGGCCAAAGATAGTGTTGCCAAACTTCAAGAACACGAACCAAAGCGTAGAGCTCCTTGTCATATATAGGATAGTTGAGGCGTGCGCCATCCAACTTCTCACTATAATATGCCACGGGTTTGCCCTCTTGCATAAGAACGCCACCAATACCGAGTCCACTTGCATCACACTCAATCTCAAAAGTTTTTATAAAATTTGGAAGAACAAGAAGGGGAGCTTCGGTAAGGCGTTTCTTCAACTCATCAAAAGCATTTTGTGGGGCCTTGCCCCAAACAAACGGAACATTCTTCTTGGTAAGTTCATTCAAAGGGCAAGCAATGGTGCTAAAATCTTTCACAAAGCGGCGGTAAAACCCGGCAAGTCCATGAAAACTTCGGACTTGACCAACATTTGTAGGAGTAGGCCAATTGTGGATGGCTTCCACCTTGGAAGAATCAACTTCAATCCCATTAGCGGAAACCACAAAGCCAAGGAAAACCAATTTGTTTTGAGCAAAGGTGCACTTGGGGAGGTTAGCATAAAGCTTTTCATGACGCAAGATGCACAAGACCTCTCTCACATGTTGCACATGGTCCTCGAGGTTTTTGCTATAAATGAGAATATCATCGAAATAGACAACCACTCTCTTGCCAATTAGAGGACGCAAGATGTGATTCATGAGACTAAAAGGCATAACGAGCCATTCATAGAGACCAAGCTTGGTCTTGAATGCCGTTTTCCATTCATCACCAATGGCCATGCGAATTTGGTGGTAGCCACTACGCAAATCGACTTTAGAGAAAATCGTGGCACCACTCAATTCATCAAGCATGTCATCTAAACGCGGAATGGGATGGCGGTAACGGACGATAATGGCATTGATGGGGCGACAATCCATACACATCCGTTGCGTCTCATCCGGTTTAGGCACAAGAATCACGGGAACCGCACAAGGGCTAAGGCTTTCGCGGACATACCCTTTGGCGAGGAGATCTTGTATTTGGCGTTGTATCTCCTTTGTGTCTTCGGGGTTGGTGCGGTAGGCGGCACGGTTTGGAAGCGGAGCGCCGGGTATGAGGTCGATGCGGTGTTCTATGCCTCGAAGTGGTGGTAGTCCATGAGGGAGCTCGTCGGGGAAGACGTCTTGAAACTCCTGCAAAAGAGACAACAAAGATGAAGGAATGTTGGATAAGTCGTTAGTCGCCGACGAGGGTCCCTTGCATATGAGCACGTAGTGCAATATGGTGGATGGGTTTTCTTGGACCTCTCTCCACTCACTCTTGGTGGCTAGGAGAATACTCTTGGTCTCACTCATATATGGCTTGTGGCGCTTACTATCTTTGTGGTGGGTCGCTCCCTCTCCTCTCATCTCACTATGGTGGGTGCGGAGTTGAGCCCTCGCTAAAGCCTTCGCATTATCCGCAATGATTTGGCTAGGAGTCATCCGGTGCAACTCGAACTTCTTGTCGTTGACCTTGAAGGTGTATGTGTTGGAGAGTCCATCATGTATAGCCTTCTTGTCAAATTGCCAAGGGCGGCCAAGCAACATGTGGCACACCGTCATGGGTACCACGTCACACTCAATAGTATCCTCATAAGGTCCAATCTTGAAGGTGACGGTGACGGTATGTTGTATCTTGACGTTGCCCTTGTCACTCAACCATTGGATATGGTAAGGGTGAGGATGCTTGCGGAGAGTGAGGTTGAGCTTCTCACACAACTCGATGCTAGCAAGGTTATGGCAACTTCCACCATCGATGATGACCTTGATCGATTTGCCACCAATTCCGGCATGGGTTTGGAAGATGTTGCACCTTTGGTCTTCCATAGCTTGAGGTTGTGTTGTTAGCACCCTTGTGACCACAAGTGAGGGACTTGGGTCATGCTCGCATAAGAGAGGGTCTTCTCCACTATCTTCCTCATAAGCTTCTTCATTTGCAACGGCGGCTTGCACAAGGGCTTTATATTCATCCTCATCGAGCGTCTCAATGTCACCATTCTCCATAGTGATCATGACCTTGGTATTCTTGCACTCAAACGATTTGTGGCCTTGGGTGCCACACTTGAAGCAAGTGACATTAGAGGATCCCGTAGATGCCTTAGAGGAGGCGGTGGAGGACACCGTTTGCTTCATGCAACTTTGGATAGTCAGTTTCTTTGATGATGTAGAGGACGCGTCGGGCTTGACACTTGTAGTAGGAGGAGTTGAGGTCGCGAGCTTGGAGGCGAAGTACGTCTTGGGCTTGGAGTACTCGATGTCCTCAATCACTTGGCGCTCGGCCTTGGATGCTTGGTGGACCAACTCAACCAAGTTGGAGTATGGTTGGAACTCCAAAATTCTCTTGATGGGGTAGTTGAGGCCATTGAAGAAACGAGCAATGGTTTGTTCCTCGGACTCTTGGATGTTGGCTCGCATCATAGTGAGCTCCATCTCCTTGAAGAACTCCTCAACAGTCTTGGTTCGTTGCTTCAATTGTTGTAGCTTGTTGAAGAGGTCGGTCATGTAGTGCGTTGGGACAAAGCGAGCATGCATCTCTTTCTTCATCTCTTCCCAAGTGTCAATTGGGGGTTCACCCTTTTCTTCCCTTAGAGTGAGGACTTGTTCCCACCAAGTGTTGGCATAATCTTCAAACTCAAGAGACGCCATAGCCACCTTCTTGGCACCGGAGTAGTTGTGGATGCGGAATATCTTGTCAACCTTGAGTGCCCATGAGAGGTAAGCCTCGGCATCTTCTTCACCTTTGAACTTTGGCATGGTGAACTTGAGCCTTCCAAACATGTTTTCTTCATCCTCCAAGTTTCTTCGACGAGGAGGGGCGCCTTCATCTCTTGCGGCTTGAGGATGCATAGGAGGTCTTCTACGGCCAACCATAGCATTGGGTTGGTGTTGAAGGTGGACACTAGCTTCACTTGGTTCACGGTGAGGATGTGGTTGACGATCTTGTCGAGGTTGTTGACGATGCTCTATGTTGGCCCTTTCATCTTGATCATGTTGTGGGTCTCCTCTTCCACGTTGATCATGGCGAGGATGGCGTCGGAGATCTCTTCGAGGTGGATCTTGAGGACCTTGGTCTTGGGGTTGGTCGTCACGCCCATGGTGGGCATGGCGATCCGCTTGGTGACGATCTTGTTGTAGGCCTTGGTCTTGTGGAGGACGCTCATGTGGACGAGCATGGCGATGTATTTCTCCACGCCTAGAGTTGGAGCAAGAGTCTTCATGACGAGCATGTGGGCGATGAGGTCGATGATGGTCTTCATGCCTTGAGGAAGAGCTTGAGGACGAAAGGCCACCATGAGAGTAGTAATCTTGTGGCGAGCTTGAGGATGATGAAGTAGAGCGGTGTCGGCGATGGCGACCCAAGTTGGTGATGGCGCGCTCGAGGCTATCCATGCGCCGCTACATGTTCGCATCATTGGCCGCCATTTGGCCATTCAAGTTGTCCATAGCTTCACGAAGAAGAGCCAAGTCTTGGTTCACGGCGGAGAAGTTGTGAGCCACCTCATCGTATTGCTCATTGATGTGCGTCTCGAAGAGGGCGAGTTGCTCCTTGAACTCTTGGCGTTGTGTCCATAGGTTGTGTTGAGTAGCCAACCTCTCGGTGTTGCGGAAGACTTCTCCATCCCTTGAGTCATCTTCGTTCCTATCCATGATGGCAAGACAAGAACTATGTTGTGTATGTTAGTGGAAGGAGACTACCTCGTACTCTTACCAAGGTAAGATAGTATTGAGGCAATCAACCAAGCCAAAAGCAAGATCAAGTGTATCGGGAACACACGCAAAACCACACGCAAAAGCTAGCAAATATGGTGTTAGGCGAGTGTTGTGGAAAGCCAAAAGACAAATCCAAGATCAAGTATGTTGTTAAAAGTGGGTGAGGTCCAAAAATCCAAATGTCAATGTGAAGATCACTATAAACACGGAAAAGTTGTGGAACACACACACGGGATAAGCGGGGTTAGTGCAACCAAAAGTGAGCGGAAAAGTGTATGTAAAGGTGCTCGGTGTCACAGTAACACAAGGAGAGCCAAAGCTTTGGTTGCAAATGAAGAGACAACAAGATTCACACGCGGCCTCTCTTCTCTTCTCTCGTTTGCTTAAAAGCTTATGACTCTTTTGTACACGGTGGCACTCACACTCTTTTGTATCCTTGGTGACACTTGCACACTTTTGTATGTATGGATATATGGATGTATGGATGTATGGATGTATGGTGCTACTTGCACTCTTTTTGTGTTTTTGGGACTTTTTCACACACTATGTTAGCGTTAGCCTCGCTTGTGCTATCTTGCCACACGAGTGTTTGCTTGGATGCTTTACTCAACACGACACACACACCTCACAATGCGGGGCCACATGCAATGTCTCGCAACACTAAACAAGCAATGCTCGATGGGATAGATCGCAAAAGGAAGAGGGTTACAAGGGAAAACTGCAAGTTATACCTGCAATGATGGTGGTGGTGGTGGTGGTGGTGGTTGTCGCCGGAAATCGAGCTCGAAGGAGGGCGCGGAGCTGCGCCCGGTCTGGGGCCGGTTGGACCGGACAGAGGACCGGATGGATCCGGTTGCCGCCCGGTCGACCGGGTGCTGGGCCGGCTGGTCCGGTCTGGGGTCCGGTTGGCCGGGTTTCTCAACCAGATTCATCGTTTCTCTCTCCTGTTCTTCCCCAAACCAAAACCAAAAGAGCAAATCGACGGGAAACGATGGAATTGGAGGCTAAAAGTTGGGGAAATAGTAGATCAAGCACAACAACACCGAATCCACGGACCAAAACCACTCAAAATGCAACCAAATCACAGATCGGTCAAGAGGCAATTTGGGGCTATTTTTGTGGAAAATTTTCTAGAAATGAAATCGGGTGGGTGGAGGGTCAAAATCGAGGTAACCAAAAGCTTCTGATACCATATGATGAGATCTAAGATCCCGGGAGTGGCCCGATCTCGCGATTTGACCCCGAAGACCAAGGGAAGAGGTGGGAGAACGCGAGGAACACGAAGAACACGAAGAACGCCGGTACTCACGCACACACACTAACCCGATACACCCGATGCTTACCCCCGTGGCTCGATGGACCACGCCAATAGAATCTCCTGGAAGAGGCACGCGGCAGAATTCCCGGAGAGAGATTGGGGTTGGAGAAGAAGAGATTGATGAGGGAGAGAGAGTAGCTTGTACTAGAATCTCACTCAACAATATCCAAATCAACAACCAGGATGTCTTGATTACAGAGGGATGGTAACCCTAGGGAGACTAAGCTCAAAGGTAGGTTTGAGTTCAAAACAAGTCTAAGGGGTAAAGGAGGGGTCCAGGCTACTTATATAGGCATACATGGCCAGCAAGGGCGAAAAGGTACGCGAATGGATAACTTGGGCAGTTTGGTGGAGCATTCCCGTCAAATCCGGTTTGGAATCCGGTCAGACCGGGCCTATGACCGGGTGGTCCGGTCCTGGGTCCGGTCGACCGGGCGCCAACCGGGAACTTGCGAGGTTTTCCGGTTTCCTTCCGGTACGATGCAGGGAATCCGGTTGGGCGCCCGGTTGACCGGGCCTGGGACCGGATGGCCCGGTTGTGGGGCCGGTCTGACCGGGTCCTGGGCCGGCCAGCTCCCTTCTCTTCCTTTGAGCGCTTCGAGCGACGTCGAGTTCAGCTTCGTGATCATCTCCATGTCCCGCTGCTTCTCTCCTTCCCTTGACCTTGGCGTGTCCTCCTCTCCGGGGTCTTGATGCGCCTTGTACCTAATGACACATAGCACATTGGCATGAGGTAGCATTCCGTCCAAAGGGGTACCAAGATCAAGGGTGGTGAGGAGCGAGTTCACCTCATCATGTAGAGCTTTAACTCTAGCTCACGTCATTGGTCCACTTGGGGGACTTGTTGGTCTTGGTGTAGCGTCGTCGGTGAGCGGGGCTACATCACAAATAGTCTTCCTGATGCGGGGTGGCTTTCGGACACCTCCACCTCAAGACCGTCAAGTGCAGCCCCGCCTATCGTTGACGCTACACCATGGCCAACGAGTCCCCCAAGTGGACCAACAACACAAACCCACGCCATATATGTCAAGGTGAACTCCTTCCTCTCTATGGGCGACCTCGACATAACCTTGGACGGATTGCTACCTCATGCCTATGTCTATATGTCGTTAGGTACCAATCTCGTCAAGGAACCGAAGGGAGCGTCAAGGAGCCGAGGAGAGGGAAGCCACATGGTTCATGGAAGAAGAAGGGAGGACCGAAGAAGAAGAATCAGAAGAAGGAGAAGGACTCCAGCCGCCAGCCACGACAAGGCCGGCACTGCCGCCCCCACTTGGCCGGCACTGCCGGTGGCGCACCCCGGCACTGCCGGCCCATCTTCCCCGGCAGCTGCTTGGGCCCCACCGGCACTTTGCCCCCGCCCAGTTTCTGCACTGCCGGCCCCCTCGAAGTCAACTTCATCCCAACCGTCTATTTATCATCTATTGTCACCACTACCTTATTGTAATGCCCCTTTTACCCCTGGACGGATCTGGGCCTATATATAGCTCATCCCTCTCCCCAAATTAGGGTTAGACAAGATTAGGCTTAGACTACATGAGCTTTGTCTCCCTAGAACTATGTTCTTTGTATCAAGGCACTCTTGAGTGATTTCTACTCTTCATGGATGATTCAAGGCTACCCCTCTCTCATCCAAGTTCTAGTTGAGATCTCCTCACCAATCTCCCACTTGTTAGATTCTACCCAAGGGTCTCTCTAAGAAGTGGTTCTATTGGCTTGGTCTAACCTACCAAGGGAGTAAATTTGGTTTGTGTTGGGTTGTGTGTGTGTGTTCTTATTTGGATCTTGTGTTCTTCATCCTCTTCCCACTCAATCACCCACTCACTTGGTCAAATTCGTGGGATCTGGGCACATCCTTGCCCTTAGGCCACATCAAATGGTATCAGAAGCTCTTGGTTAGCCCGGATTTGACCCCCATCCACCCAAATTCGCCCCAAAAAATTTCTCCAAAAAGTCCCCAAAAAAAAATAGCCCTAAATTGCCTTTGGTTCAGATCTGTGATTTTGTTGCGTTTTTAGTGGTTTTGATCCATGGATTTCGTGTTCCTATGGTTGATCTATCTTTCCCCCATCTTCTCCCCTTCAATTCCACCCGATTTCGTGCAAATCTGACCATTTTCGGTCCGCCCCGTGGTCAAAATCGACGAACAGGTCGAGCAGTTCGTGCGCCCCGGCACTGCCGGCCAGACCAGAGCGGCACTGCCGGCCGACCGGCACTGCCGGCCAGGTTTCGGCGGCACTGCCGCCGCCTCGCCCCACCTACCTCGCGCGCCCACGCCTTGGCACCGCAGCTTCCGCCGCCACCGGCTCCATCCGCCTCCTCCTGCCTCGCTCGCCCGCCTCCTGCGGTCGGCTTCCGCTGCTCACCACCGCGCGCCCCACCCAAGCGCTCGCCCCGCGCTCGATTTCCGCCTCCATCCGCGGGTCAACGCCCAGGTCCCCAACCCGCGCGCCGCAAGCACCAAGCAGCGCCGAGCAGCTCGCCCGCCTCCAGGCCGCCTCCCCCACAGCGCGCCTGCCTCCAGTCACCACCACCCGCCGCCGCGCGCCCTGCTCCCGCTGGCAACTGCCCCGCGCGCGCACGCTTTCCTTTTCCCTGGCTGCATCACCAGCAACCTGCTCAGCTCGACCGCACCGGCAGTGCCGGCTGTATCTCACCGGCAGTACCGGCCGCGTCACCCCGGCAGTGCCGGCCAGCACAGCCTGGCAGTGCCGCTGTTCAAGTTTCGCCCAATTTCGACTCCTCTTTTTGCCCCAAATTTTGACAACTTTCCGGCGCCCGTTTGACCCCAAACTTTCACAGTTATCCCTTTTCATTTTGACTCTAATTTTGACACCGTTTCCGAAATTTTTCGACTCCAAAATTTTGACACCTTCGATCGCTCGTCGTGACCCAAATTTTCGGGCATTGACTTATTTTGCTCGGTTTCCGCTTCGGAGTGCAAGGTTTGTCCAACAAGCTTCCGCGTCTACATCAACACCGCGGCGACACCTTCGGCACCCCGGACTCCGGCGCAACTACGACACCGTCGTCGCCATCATCGCAAGTTGTGTGTTCCGACACCGCCTAACATTTTCAGCTAGGTATAACTTGCTCCCCACCTTGTAGCCCCTCTTCCTTTTGCGATCTATCCTATCGAGCATTGCTTATCAAGTGTTGCGAGACATTGCACGTGGCCCCGATTGTGAGGTGTGTGTGTCGTGTGGAGTAAAGCTTCTAAGCAAAAACTCGTGTGGCAAGATAGCAAAAGCGAGCTAACGCTAACATAGTGCGAGAAAAAGCCGCCAAAACACAAAAAGAGCAAAAGAGTGCAAGTGCCACCATACATATACAAAAGAGTGCAAGTGCCACCGTATACAAAAGAGTAAAAAGCTTTTAAGCAAAAGAGAGAAAAGAGAAGAGAGGCCGCGTGTGAATC
Organism: Lolium perenne; assembly: GCF_019359855.2. Taxonomy (NCBI): domain Eukaryota; kingdom Viridiplantae; phylum Streptophyta; class Magnoliopsida; order Poales; family Poaceae; genus Lolium; species Lolium perenne. The sequence continues at coordinate 136,330,273 of NC_067245.2, forward strand.
TTGTTGTCTCTCAAGTTGCAACCAAAGCTTTGATCTCTTCTTGTGTTAGTGTGACACCGAGCACCCTTGCTTTTGGGTTCTTACACTTTTCCGCTCAATCCTTGGTCGCACTAACCCCGTTCATCTCGTGTGTGCGTTCCATATCCTTTCCGTGTTTATAGTGATCACCATTTGGACATGTGATTTTTGGAGCTTACCCACTCTTAACAACAAACTTGATTTCGGATTTTGACTTTTGGCTTTCCACCATTCCTCACCTACCACCATATTTGCTAGCTTTTGCGTGTGTTTTTGTGTGTGTACCCCAACACAAATCATTTTGCTCTCGGTATCGTTAGTTGACCCAATTCCATCACTTCAAGGTAAGACCCGAAGGTAGTCTCTCCACTAACACCCACCATATAGCTTTTGTCGTGCTAACATGCATAGTGAAGAAGAGGAGATGGAAGACTACATGGAGCACTTCGAGGAGGATTCCTCTTCAAGCACCGCGGATGTGGAGGAACATGTGGAGCTCGACACCGACTATGGCTCCGCGAGCATCACCGACATGACCGACATCGAGGAGCTCTACATCGACAATGGCTCCTCAAGCATGGACGACATGGTGGAGCACAACCTTGAGGACGACATCGACGAGCTCTACATCGACAATGGCTCACCACTCATGGACGACATGGTGGACCAACGCCACGAGTACGACATCGACACCATGGCGGAGCCTCACCTACGCTCCACGATGAGCAAAGACGATGCTCCCAAGTACACCTACATCGCCAATGGAGCTACATATCAAGATAGAGGACCTCCAAGATGGCACCATCATATGGAGCATCAAGAGCGTCCTCAACATGATCGCCATCGACACACTTCTCCGAGCTCTACAAGGCGCCACCATGAGAGTGCTTATGCACAAGATCATCGACATCAAGGACATCATATGGAGCTTCAAGGGCGTCCCCAACATGATCGTCATCGACACTCTTCTCGAAGCTCCACAAGGCGCCGCAAGCAACATGCCACGTCGCATGAGCCATCATCTAGGCATGGCAAGGACCGTCATCGACTCACACCATCTCATGATAGTCGTCGACCACTACCACCTCATGGTCTTCATCGACACACGTCACCACATGATCTTCGCCGCCACAAGCCACCTCATGATCGCCATCGACCAACATCCTCCAAGGATCATCGACGACACTCCTCAAGACATGGTGATGACGCACGAAGACGAGAGCCTCGACATGAAGGCGACAAACACCATGATAGGGTGTCTACCACTCCAAGGATGGCAAGTGCACATCGCGCATACCTTCCTCATACGGCGACTTCCACCTCTTGCGCCACCACCACAATGGCCCCTAGCTCGTCACATGCCTATGGACTCCGATGCTACAAGTGCAAGCAACAAGGCCACCGCCCACGGGAATGTCCCAATCTCCTATGTGAGGTATGCAAGGCCAAGGGTCACGAGGCATGGCAATGCACAAAGCCAAGCGCCAAGACGCTCTACTTCGACGAGCTACAAGGCCAAGCCACCAAGAAGCCTACGGCGCCCACACTTCAAGATGAAGACCTCCAAGGCCATCGCAAGGATGATGTGGATCCGAGCCTAGCTCTCCACGACACTATGGCGCCACCAACGGAGGACGACTTGGGAGGCGATGGAGTTGAGATGGTTGAGCATGGGATTCTCCCTTCAACCAAGGAGGCGCATGGAGATGAGAAAGTCGAGCCTACTCCTATATGCTTGATTGATGAGTTGGTACTAATCCCATGTGAGGATGAGAGCCACTTAGCCCACTTGAGTAAGAGTGATAGTGAGTTGAGTGACTTCCAACCCATATGCGAGTTTGAGTGCTTCCATTTGGAGGACATGAGTGATACACAAAGTGAGATGAGAGAGGTAGATGATAGGTCCATGGAGGACATCGAATTTGCTAACACATTAACCTCTCCCTCGTTTGTGTCTTCTTATGTTGCACTAGGTTCCACGGAGGACGAGTTCCCGCTCATGGAGACGATGTACATGGTGCATGAAGATGATGATATCTCACCATGCTTGCTTCAAGACGGACATGTCGACCACATGGATCCTCCCACTTCCACAACACCTACCTCAAATGAGTCGGCCTACAAAGGTAACAACATAGGTGTTGATGATGCCATGATCCCACTAGTGGACATGATGACTTATGAATGCATGCATGATCTTGATGATACATTTGCTACGTCACATGCTACTTTCACTTTCCCATGTGATACTTTGCTTGATAACATTGTTGATCATGTGGAATTGATTGATTGTGATACCATGAACATGCCATGCTATGAGAGTTTCACTTTTTCCCCGCTTGCTTGCAATGATAATGATTATGATCATGCTTGTGTTGTGACACCCTTGATGAACACTTGCTCTTCCCATAGGGTTGTCGCCAACAATGATAACATGTTCCGCATGCTTTGCCCCAAATGTTTACACCATTCCATGATCCTTGCATCCAAGATTGTGAACAATTGCTCTTTCTTATGCTTGGTATGCAAGAATGCTTATTTCATTGTCCACGAGATGGCCCCCATAGCCTTCTCACTTTTTGATGATCATGAGTTACCACATGCCATGAAGGCACCTTCTTGCCATATGCACCATCGCCATGCATTTCATACTATCTTGATTGACACTAATGGTGATGTGCACAAGACATGGAACATCATGATGGATGATGTGTTCCTCTACCATGCACACACGCTTTTTGTTTTCTCTTTTGTGTGTATAGGTACCCGAATGACAACTTCCACCGCTACGGAGCATGAGCTCACGAAACGCGCAATTGAGAGCTACCCCAACACGGACGAGATACATGATCCAACCCATGGGATTCACGCCAAAGGGTATGTTCCCAACCGCCTTCGCCCTCGTGTGTTTCCGGCTTGTCTTGTCGAGCTTCCGGTTTGGACCAATGCCTCGTCACCTCTTTTGCTTCTTATGCAACATATCTTGACACATCTTGTTGGCACAATGGTTGTTGTATGTGTTGATGTTATCCTCATACACTCCGAGAATCTCAAGGACCATGTCATACATGTGAGAGACACCTTATGCATCTTGTGCCACATGTCACACAAAAAGTTGCTCTTCTTTGGATTTCTCATCTCTTCTATGGCAATGGAAATGGATTCTTTGAAACTTGAGGATACTCATACTCGGCTCACGCCAACCATACTTTACCAAGCTAGAAGTTTCCATCTCTTTGCCATTGCACATAGCAATTTTGCCCAAAATTTTGCCGCCGCTACTTGCCTTTTGATTGTTCCATTTGTGTGGGACAATACTTCACAACACATTTTTGACACCTTACAAAGCAAACTCTTACATGCACAAATTTTTGCCCTACCACATTTTGGATACATCGACACTCTTTTGGTTCCCATTTTTGCCAAATGCCTCTTGGAGAAACGACTTGATGCTTCGTATTTGATTGAGAGCCTCTTGTTCGCCGATCACCAAATTGGCATCCACAAGCTTTCCATTTGCAAGTTGTTTTTCCCCAAGTTCTTCTTCGACCGCGACTTTGTCCACCCATTACTACATGGGAGAACCGTCATGGCCTACATCATCGTTGAGGAGGAACAAGAGTCGAGGACGACTCTTCCCCAAGGGGGGGGAGATGATGCGGGGTGGCTTTCGGACACCTCCACCTCAAGACCGTCAAGTGCAGCCCCGCCTATCGTTGACGCTACACCATGGCCAACGAGTCCCCCAAGTGGACCAACAACACAAACCCACGCCATATATGTCAAGGTGAACTCCTTCCTCTCTATGGGCGACCTCGACATAACCTTGGACGGATTGCTACCTCATGCCTATGTCTATATGTCGTTAGGTACCAATCTCGTCAAGGAACCGAAGGGAGCGTCAAGGAGCCGAGGAGAGGGAAGCCACATGGTTCATGGAAGAAGAAGGGAGGACCGAAGAAGAAGAATCAGAAGAAGGAGAAGGGCTCCAGCCGCCAGCCACGACAAGGCCGGCACTGCCGCCCCCACTTGGCCGGCACTGCCGGTGGGCGCACCCCGGCACTGCCGGCCCATCTTCCCCGGCCGCTGGCCCCACCGGCTGCTTGCCGCCCCGAACACGCGGCACTTGCCGGCCCCTCGAAGTCAACTTCATCCCAACCGTCTATTTATCATCTATTGTCACCACTACCTTATTGTAATGCCCCTTTTACCCCTGGACGGATCTGGGCCTATATATAGCTCATCCCTCTCCCCAAATTAGGGTTAGACAAGATTAGGCTTAGACTACATGAGCTTTGTCTCCCTAGAACTATGTTCTTTGTATCAAGGCACTCTTGAGTGATTTCTACTCTTCATGGATGATTCAAGGCTACCCCTCTCTCATCCAAGTTCTAGTTGAGATCTCCTCACCAATCTCCCACTTGTTAGATTCTACCCAAGGGTCTCTCTAAGAAGTGGTTCTATTGGCTTGGTCTAACCTACCAAGGGAGTAAATTTGGTTTGTGTTGGGTTGTGTGTGTGTGTTCTTATTTGGATCTTGTGTTCTTCATCCTCTTCCCCCTCAATCACCCACTCACTTGGTCAAATTCGTGGGATCTGGGCACATCCTTGCCCTTAGGCCACATCACTTCCTTTTCATGTTTATGAAGTCAAGAATGAAGAGAAGTGGTTTTGGGTTTCAAACATGGAAATTTCAAAAACCTCCTAAAAAACTTCATTTTCGAGTGACTAAGAAGGATACAAGCTTCCCTTTTCATTTTCATGTTTTAAACTTGTTTAAATTATCTTGGTCAAATCACATAGTCTTCTTATGTCATATAGTAAGAAATGCACATAGTCTTCTTATGTCATATAATAAGCATTAAAATTGATAAACAAGGTCTAGACATATTCAAACTAGACAAATCATGTATCAACCCCTAACCCCTAAATTCTGTCTTATGAAGTCAAGCATGAAGAGAAGTCGTTTTGGGTTTCAAACATGGAAATTTCAAGAACATCCCAAAAGCTTCATTTTAGAGTGACTAAGAAGGATCCATGATTACCTTTTCATTTTCTTGTTTTAAACTTGTTTAAATATTGGTCAAACCTAGGATTTGACCAAAAGATTCAAATAGGCATAAAAATTCAGAAAAAAAATCAAGAGAATGAAAAAACAAAGGACATAGCATTCTTATGTCATATATATAGTAAACATTCAAGTTGATTAACAAGGCCTAGACATATTCAAACCAGAAAATCATGTACATATCTAATTGTACCCCTAACCCTAAACTCTGTCTTATGAAGTCAAGCATGCATGAAGAGAAGTTGTTTTGGTTTCAAACATGGAAATTTAAAAAACCCTCACAAGAGTTTTGGAGTGACTAAGTAGGATATATGCTTAATTTTTCATATTCATGATTTAAACTTGTTCAAATCTTGGTCAAACCTAGAATTTGACCAAGATTCGAATGGGCATAAAAATTCAAAAAATCAAAAAAAAAGAAAACCAAGGTCTTATTATGTCATATAGTAATCATAAACAAGGTCTCTAGACATATTCAAAACATACAAATCATGTATCAACCACCTAACCCCCTAAACTATGTCTTATGAACTCAAGCATGAAGAGAAGTGGTTTTGGATTTCAAATATGGAAATATCAAAAACCTCCCAAAAACTTCATTTTAGAGTGACTAAGAAGGATACAAGCTTCCATTTTCATTCTCATGTTTTAAACTTGTTTAAATCTTGGTCAAACCTAGGATTTGACCAAAAGATTCAAATGGGCATAAAAATTCAGAAAAAAAATCAAAAGAATGAAAAACCAAAGGACATAGCATTCTTATGTCATATATATAGTAAGCATTCAAGTTGATAAACAAGGTCTAGACATATTCAAACCATAAAATCATGTATATATCTACCCCTAACCCTAAACTCTGTCTTATGAAGGCAAGCATGCAGGAAGAGAAGTTGTTTCTGGTTTCAAACATGGAAATTTCAAAAACCCTCCCAAGAGCTACGTTTTAGAGTGACTAAGAAGCATGAAGAGAAGTGGTTTTTGGTTTCAAACATGGAAATTTCAAAAACCCTCCCAAGAGTTACATTTTTGGAGTGACTTAAGAATGATAGAAGCTTAATTTTTCATATTCATGTTTTAAACTTGTTTAAATCATGGTCAAACCTAGGATTAGACCAAGATTCAATGGGCAGAAAATAAAAAAAACAGAAAATGAAAAACCAAAGTACATAGTCTTCTTTTGTCATGTAGTAAGCATTCAATTTGATAAATAAGGTCTAGACATATTCAAACTAGACAAACCATGTGTCTACCCCCTAACCCCTAAATTCTGTCTTATGAAGTCTACCATGAAGAGAAGTGGTTTTGGGTTTCAAACATGGAAATTTCAAAAACCCTCCCAAAAACTTCATTGTAGAGTGACTAAGAAGGATACAAGGTTCCCTTTTTGTTTTCATGTTTTAAACTTGTTTAAAACTTGGTCAAACCTATGATTTGACCAAAACGTTCAAATGGGCATAAAAATTCAGAAAAAAATCAAGAGAATGAAAAAACAAAGGACGTAGCATTCTTATGTCATATATATAGTAAGCATTCAAGTTGATAAACAAGGTCTAGACATATTCAATATATCTACCCCTAACCCTAAACTGTGTCTTATGAAGTCGAGCATGCATGAAGAGAAGTGGTTTTTGGTTTCAAACATGGAAATTTCAAAAACCCTCCCAAGAGCTACATTTTAGAGTGACTAAGAAGCATACATGCTTACATTTTCATATTCATGTTTTAAACTTATTCAAATCTTGGTGAAACCTAGGATTTGACCAAGATTCAAATGGGTATAAAAATTTAGATACAGGTTTGCCTAGTTTGAATATGTCTAGACCTTGTTTATCAACTTGAATGCTTACTACATGACATAAGAAGACTATATACTTTGGTTTTTCATTTTTCTGATTTTTTTAAATTTTCTACCCATTTGAATCTTGGTCAAATCCTAGGTGTTTGGCCATGATTTAATCAAGTTTAAAACATGAATATGAAAAATTAAGCATCTATCCTTCTTAAGTCACTCCAAAATGTAACTCTTGGGAGGTTTTTCGAAATTTCCATGTTTTAAACCAAAAACCACTTCTCTTCATGCTATACTTTCATAAAATCGACAGAGTTTAGGGTTAGGTGGTAGATACACATGAGATATGTCTGGTTTGAATATGTCCAAACCTTGTTTATCAACTTGAATGTTTACTATATATGACATAAGAATGCTTGCCATATGTTAGAATTTTAAAAGCATATAGTCCTCTCATGTCATATAGTAAGCATTCAAGTTGATAAACAATGTTTGGACATATTCAAACCAGAAAAATCATGTATCTACCCCTAACCCTAATCTCGATCGATTTTATATATGAAAGTCAAGCAGGTTTCAAACATGGAAATTTCAAAAACCCTCCCAAGAGTTACATTTTGGAGTGACTTAAGAATGATAGATGCTTAATTTTTCATATTCATGTTATAAACTTGTTTAAATCATGGTCAAATTAACCTAGGATTTGACCAAGATTCAAATGGGCAGAAAAACAAACAGAAAATTTAAAACCAAAGTACACATAGTCTTCTTTTGTCATGTAGTAAGCATTCAATTTGATAAACAAGGGTCTAGACATATTCAAACTAGACAAACCATGTATCTACCCCCTAACCCCTAAATTTTGTCTTATGAAGTCTACCATGAAGAGAAGTGGTTTTTGGTTTCAAACATGGAAATTTCAAAAACCCTCCCAAAAACTTCATTGTAGAGTGACTAAGAAGGATACAAGGTTCCCTTTTCATTTTTCATGTTTTAAACTTGTTTAAATCTTGGTCAAACCTATGATTTGACCAAAAGGTTCAAATGGGCATAAAAATTTTAAAAAAAATCAAGAGAATGAAAAACCTAGGATTTGACCAAGATTCAAATGGGCATAAAATTTAAAAAAAATCAAAAAATGAAAAAAACAAGGCACATAGTCTTCTTATGTCATATAGTACGCATTCAATTAAGTTGATAAACAAGGTCTAGACATATTCAAACCAGGGAAATCATGTATCTACCCCCTAACCCTAGCTAAACTCTGTCTTATGAAGTCAAGCATGCATGAAGATAAGTGGTTTTTGGTTTCAAACATGGAAATTTCAAAAACCTCCCAAAAGCTTCATTTTGGAGTGACTAAGAAGGATCCATAGTATAATAATCACCCGAGTTATTAGAGCAACAAGTCTGTCACTTACGTGTGGTTGCCATGCGTGAGGTCCCACACTTCAGTGAGCACAAGTCACGTACGCTAGGTAAGCAAACTCCCAGCCATATTCTTTGTCAAGAGAGATGCATCAAGACTCTCTCTCTCTCTCTATCCAATTATCCACCTCCGTTGGCTGCCGGTTTTGGCAGGGCGTTTCTAGCTCAGCTCGGAGGCCATGTTGTGCAGGCTCTTTAGCCATGGCAATTTGGTCGCGCCAAGTGGTTCGTGCCCGGCTGCGACGAGGATCAATCCGGACGGTGGCTATTAAGGACCCGATCGCATTTCTTGCTTTCAGCCTGGGGTCTACCATGTAAATCTTAGGGATTTAGACGTAATTTCCTATTTATTTTGTGTCATGCTGTAAACTGCTCTCTGATGCGTATTGGAAATCTGGGTCCTTCACGATCGTTCGGTTGTCCCTCTAACAAAAAAAAATCTCTCTCATTCTCGGCCTTTCTCGCTCGCTCGCACCCCCTGCGCACCGACAACCCTGCACAATAGTCAACATCACCAGAAAAAGGATAGACACCATAAATAAGTGGGGCCCCGTGACTGCTCTCCCTTCGTCTCCTCCCGTGTGATCCCTCTTCCTCCGATTCCCGACCTTGCGGGAAAAAAAAAATGAAATGAAAGAGTTTCACTGGACGGGCAAACACATGTGCTGCCTAGTAATAATAATAAAAACGTAAAAAAATCGACCTACGAATCTATTAGTATTAAATAAGTTAAACTAGGGTTCTGCCCAGTACTACGGATCAATTTCAGAAAATGCAACTACGGGGTTCGATTTTGGCCTGCTAATGTAAAATTAAATAATCTGAACTAGTACTGCTCTAAAAAATCATTTTGGTATGCATCGTTTGGTACTTTTGATAGCAAGAGTGCTTACTCCCTCCGTTAGCAAATAGTCTTCCTTTTCATGTTTATGAAGTCAAGCATGAAGAGAAGTGGTTTTGGGTTTCAAACATGGAAATTTCAAAAACCTCCCAAAAAACTTTATTTTTGAGTGACTAAGAAGGATACAAGCTTCCCTTTTCATTTTCATGTTTTAAACTTGTTTAAACTATCTTGGTCAAATCACATAGTCTTCTTATGTCATATAGTAAGAAAAGCACATAGTCTTCTTATGTCATATAGTAAGCATTAAAATTGATAAACAAGGTCTAGACATATTCAAACTAGACAAATCATGTATCAACCCCTAACCCCTAAATTCTGTCTTATGAAGTCAAGCATGAAGAGAAGTCGTTTTGGGTTTCAAACATGGAAATTTCAAGAACATCCCAAAAGCTTCAATTTAGAGTGACTAAGAAGGATCCATGATTATCTTTTCATTTTCTTGTTTTAAACTTGTTTAAATATTGGTCAAACCTAGGATTTGACCAAAAGATTCAAATGGGCATAAAAATTCATAAAAAAATCAAGAGAATGAAAAAACAAAGGACATAGCATTCTTATGTCATATATATAGTAAGCATTCAAGTTGATAAACAAGGCTTAGACATATTCAAACCAGAAAATCATGTACATATCTAATTGTACCCCTAACCCTAAACTCTGTCTTATGAAGTCAAGCATGCATGAAGAGAAGTTGTTTTGGTTTCAAACATGGAAATTAAAAAAACCCTCCCATGAGTTTTGGAGTGACTAAGAAGGATATATGCTTAATTTTTCATATTCATGATTTAAACTTGTTCAAATCTTGGTCAAACCTAGAATTTGACCAAGATTCAAATGGGCATAAAAATTCAAAAAAAACAAAAAAAAAAGAAAAACCAAGGTCTTATTATGTCATATAGTAATCATAAACAAGGTCTCTAGACATATTCAAAACATACAAATCATGTATCTACCACCTAACCCCCTAAACTATGTCTTATGAACTCAAGCATGAAGAGAAGTGGTTTTGGATTTCAAACATGGAAATATCAAAAACCTCCCAAAAACTTCATTTTAGAGTGACTAAGAAGGATACAAGCTTCCATTTTCATTTTCATGTTTTAAACTTGTTTAAATCTTGGTCAAACCTAGGATTTGACCAAAAGATTCAAATGGGCATAAAAATTCGGAAAAAAAATCAAAAGAATGAAAAACCAAAGGACATAGCATTCTTATGTCATATATATAGTAAGCATTCAAGTTGATAAACAAGGTCTAGACATATTCAAACCATAAAATCTTGTATATATCTACCCCTAACCCTAAACTCTGTCTTATGAAGGCAAGCATGCAGGAAGAGAAGTTGTTTCTGGTTTGAAACATGGAAATTTCAAAAACCCTCCCAAGAGCTATGGTTTAGAGTGACTAAGAAGCATGAAGAGAAGTGGTTTTTGGTTTCAAACATGGAAATTTCAAAAACCCTCCCAAGAGTTACATTTTTGGAGTGACTTAAGAATGATAGAAGCTTAATTTTTCATATTCATGTTTTAAACTTGTTTAAATCATGGTCAAACCTAGGATTAGACCAAGATTCAAACGGGCAGAAAATAAAAAAAACAGAAAATGAAAACCAAAGTACATAGTCTTCTTTTGTCATGTAGTAAGCATTCAATTTGATAAACAAGGTCTAGACATATTCAAACTAGACAAACCATGTGTCTACCCCCCTAACCCCTAAATTCTGTCTTATGAAGTCTACCATGAAGAGAAGTGGTTTTGGGTTTCAAACATGGAAATTTCAAAAACCCTCCCAAAAACTTCATTGTAGAGTGACTAAGAAGGATACAAGGTTCCCTTTTTATTTTCATGTTTTAAACTTGTTTAAAACTTGGTCAAACCTATGATTTGACCAAAAGGTTGAAATGGGCATAAAAATTCAGAAAAAAATCAAGAGAATGAAAAAACAAAGGACATAGCATTCTTATGTCATATATATAGTAAGCATTCAAGTTGATAAACAAGGTCTAGACATATTCAATATATCTACCCCTAACCCTAAACTCTCTCTTATGAAGTCGAGCATGCATGAAGAGAAGTGGTTTTTGGTTACAAACATGGAAATTTCAAAAACCCTCCCAAGAGCTACATTTTAGAGTGACTAAGAAGCATACATGCTGACATTTTCATATTCATGTTTTAAACTTATTCAAATCTTGGTGAAACCTAGGATTTGACCAAGATTCAAATGGGTATAAAAATTTAGATACATGTTTGCCTAGTTTGAATATGTCTAGACCTTGTTTATCAACTTGAATGCTTACTACATGACATAAGAAGACTATATACTTTGGTTTTTCATTTTTCTGATTTTTTAAATTTTCTACCCATTTGAATCTTGGTCAAATCCTAGGTGTTTGACCATGATTTAATCAAATTTAAAACATGAATATGAAAAATTAAGCATCTATCCTTCTTAAGTCACTCCAAAATGTAACTCTTGGGAGGTTTTTTGAAATTTCCATGTTTGAAACCAAAAACCACTTCTCTTCATGCTAGACTTTCATAAAATCGACCGAGTTTAGGGTTAGGTGGTAGATACACATGAGATTTGTCTGGTTTGAATATGTCCAAACCTTGTTTATCAACTTGAATGTTTACTATATGACATAAGAATTGATGCGGGGTGGCCTTCGGTCACCTCCACACCAAGACCAACAAGTCCCCCAAGTGGACCGATGACACGAGCCCGAGTCAAAGCGCTACATGATGAGGTGAACTCGCTCCTCACCACCCTTGATCTTGGTACACCTTTGGATGGATTGCTACCTCATGCCGACGTGTTATGTGTCATTAGGTACAAGGAGCATCAAGGTCACCAAGAGGAGGATACGCCATGGTCAAAGGGAGGAGAGGAGCAGCTGGACAAGAAGATGGACACGAAGATGGACATGGAGCTGGACAGGAAGTCGCCCGAAGAGCGCAAGGAAGAGAAGACGGACGGCCGGTCCAGAACCCGGTCAGACCGGCTCCCTGACCGGATCACCCGGTCCACAGCCCGGTCTGACCGGCCTCCTGACCGGGCCGCCCGGTCAGAAACCGGGATTCGCGCTCGTGACATCCGGGCACCATCCAGGGGACTTGGAGCCTCGTCCGGTCACCGCCCGGTCCCAGGCCCGGTCTGAAACCGGCCTGCCCGGTCCACAGCCCGGTCTGACCGGCCCCCACTGCCGCCCGCCGGTCACAGGCCCGGTCTGACCGGCCTCCTGACCAGCCTGCGTGACTTAAGTTATATTTTCGGCCCGAACTTACCTTTTCGGCCTGTGACGCCTTGTAAGACTATATAAGCACCCCAAGCACCCCTTTAGCTCTTTAGACTTGTTTTGAACTCAAACCTAACTTTGAGCTTAGTCTCCCTTGGGTATCATCCCTCTGTAATCAAGGCACCTTAGTTGTTGACTTTGAACTTGTTGAGTGAGATTCTAGTACAAGCTACTCTCTCTCCCTCACCAAGTTCTTCCTCTCCAACTCCAATCTCTCCCCGGGGAATTCTACCGCGTGTCTCTTCCTCGGAGATTCTATTGGCGTGGTCCATCGAGCCACGGAGGTAAGCATCGGGTGTATCGGGTTGTGTGTGTGCGTGAGTCTCGGAGTTCCTCGTGTTCATCGCGTTCTTCGTGTTCCTCGCGTTTTCCCATCTTCCCCCTTGGTTTCGAAGTCAATCCGTGAGATCGGGCCACACACGGGGTCTTAGACCTCATCATATGGTATCAGCAGCTCTTGGTTACCGCGGATTTGACCTCCCACCCACCCGATTTCGTCCCTAGAAAATTTTCCAAAAAATCCCCAAAAATAGCCCCAAAGTGCCTCTTGACCGATCTGTGATTTGGTTGCATTTTGAGTGGTTTTGGTCCGTGGATCTGGTGTTGTTGTGCTTGATCTACTATTTCCCCAACTTTTAGCCTCCAATTCCATCGTTTCCCTTCGATTTGGTCGTTTTGGCTTGGTTTTCGTGAAGAACAGGAGAGAGAAAGCTTCATCCCGCGAAATCCGGTTGAGCAGCCGGTCAACCGGGCCCACGACCGGCCGAGCCGGCCCAGCACCCGGTCAACCGGGCGGCGAACCGGGCAAGCCGGTCCAGAACCCGGTCCAACCGGGCCTCCGACCGGGCGACGCAACGCCACTCCTTCGACCTCGTCTTCCGGTGACCTCCACCACCACCACCACCACCACCATCATCGCAGGTATAACTTGCAGGTCACCTTGTAACCCCTCTTCCTTTTGCGATCTATCCCATCGAGCATTGCTTGTCTAGTGTTGCGAGACATTGCACGTGGCCCCGCATTGTGAGGTGTGTGTGTCGCGTTGAGTAAGGCACCCAAGCAAACACTCGTGTGGCAAGATAGCAAAAGCGAGGCTAACGCTAACATAGTGCGTCAAAAAGCCCCAAAAACACAAAAAGAGTGCGAGTAGCACCATACATCCATACATCCATACATCCATACGCCCATACATACAAAAGTGTCCACGTGCCACCAAAGATACAAACGAGTGCAAGTGCCGCCATATACAAAAGAGAAAAAGCTTTTAAGCAAAGAGAGATAGGAGAAGAGAGGCCACGTGTGAATCTTGTTGTCTCTTCCTTTGCAACCAAAGCTTTGGCTCTCCTTGTGTTAGTGTGACACCGAGCACTTATACATACACTTTTCCGCTCACTTTTGGTTGCACTAACCCCGCTTATCTTGTGTGTGTGTTCCACAACTTTTTCCGTGTTTATAGTGATCGTCACATTGACATTTGGATTTTTGGACTTTACCCACTTTTAACAACATACTCGATCTTGGATTTGTCTTTTGGCTTTCCACAACACTCGCCTAACACCATATTTGCTAGCTTTTGCGTGTGGTTTTGCGTGTGTTCCCGATACACTTGATCTTGCTTTCGGTTTGGTGGATTGCCTCAATACTATCTTACCTTGGTAAGAGTGCGAGGTAGTCTCCTTCCACTAACATACACAACATAGTTCTTGTCTTTCCATCATGGATAGGAACGGAGATACCAATAGGGATGAAGAGATCCTTCGCAACACCGAGAGGTTGGCTACTCAACACAACCTATGGACGCAACGACAAGAGTTCAAGGAGCAACTCTCCCTCTTCGAGACCCGCATTGATGAGCAATACGATGAGGTGGCTCACAACTTCGCCACCGTCAACCACGACTTGGCCCTTCTTCGTGAAGCTACGGACAACTTGAATGGCCAAATGGCGGCCAATGATGCCAACATGGAGGCGGCGCATGGATAGCCTCGAGCGCGCCATCACCAACTTGGGTCGCCATCGTCGACACCGCTCTACTTCCTCTTCATCAAGCTCTTCCTCAAGGCATGAAGACCATTACTCTCATGGTGGCATTTCGTCCCCAAGCTCGTCTTCAAGGCATGAAGACCATCATCGACCCCATCGCTCACATGCTCGTCATGAAGACTCCCGCTCCAACTCTAGGCGTGGAGAAATACATCGCCATGCTCGTCCACATGAGCGTCCTCCACAAGACCAAGTCCTTCACCAAGATCGTCATCAAGCGGATCGCCATGCCCACCATGGGCGTGATGGCCATCCCCAAGACCAAGATCCTCAAGATCCACCTCGGCGAGATCTTCGTCGCCACCCTCGCCATGACCAACGTGGACGAGGAGAGCCTCACCATGATCAAGATGAGAGACCCAACCTTGAGCATCGTCCTCAACCGCGACAAGATCTTCAACCACATCCTCACCGTGAACCAAGTGAAGCAAGTGTTCAACTCCAACGCCAACCCAATGCTATGGTTGGCCGTAGAAGACCTCCTATTCCACCTCTAGCCGCAAGAGATGAAGGTGCCCCTCCTCGTAGAAGACACTTGGAGGATGAAGAGAACATGTTTGGAAGACTCAAGTTCACCATGCCAAAGTTCAAGGGAGAAGAAGATGCCGAGGCCTACCTCTCATGGGCACTCAAGGTGGACAAGATCTTCCGCATCCACAACTACTCCGGTGCCAAGAAAGTGGCTATGGCATCACTCGAGTTTGAAGACTAAGCCAACACTTGGTGGGAGCAAGTCCTCACTCTTCGCGAAGAAAAGGGTGAACCTCCTATTGACACTTGGGAAGATATGAAGAAGGAGATGCATGCTCGCTTTGTCCCCGCACACTACATGACCGACCTCTTCAACAAGCTCCAAAAGTTGAAGCAAGGCACCAAGACCGTTGAG
The DNA here is from genome assembly GCF_019359855.2 of Lolium perenne. Taxonomy (NCBI): domain Eukaryota; kingdom Viridiplantae; phylum Streptophyta; class Magnoliopsida; order Poales; family Poaceae; genus Lolium; species Lolium perenne. The sequence goes on from NC_067245.2 coordinate 136,345,708, forward strand.
GAGTTCTACAAGGAGATGGAGCTCACTATGATGCGAGCCAACATCCAAGAGTCCGAGGAACAAACAATTGCTCGTTTCTTCAATGGCCTTACTTATCCTATCAAGAGGATTGTCGAGTTCCAACCCTACTCCAATATGGTTGAGTTAGTCCACCAAGCATCGAAGGCCGAGCGCCAAGTGATTGAGGACATCAAGTACTCCAAGGCCAAGTCCTATTTCTCCTCCAAGCTCGCTACATCGACTCCTCCTACTACATCAACTCCTTTTGCTACAAGTGCCAAGGCCGACGCATCCTCTACACCTTCCAAGAAGCCGACTATCCAAAGTCGCATGAAGCAAACGGTCTCCTCCACCGCCTCCTCTAAGGAATCCACGGGACCCTCTAGTGTCACTTGCTTCAAGTGTGGCACCCAAGGTCACAAATCATTTGAGTGCAAGAACACCAAGGTCATGATCACTATGGAGAACGGTGACATCGAGACTCTTGATGAGGATGAATATGAAGCCCTTGTGCAAGCCGCCGTGGCAAGTGAAGAAGCTTATGAGCAAGAAAGTGGAGAAGATCCTCTCTTATGTGAACATGACCCAAGTCCCTCACTTGTGGTCACAAGGGTGCTAACCACACAACCTCATGATATGGAAGAACAACGGTGCAACATCTTCCAAACCCGTGCCGGAATTGGTGGCAAGTCTATCAAGGTCATCATCGATGGTGGAAGTTGCCACAACCTTGCGAGCACCGAGTTGTGTGAGAAGCTCCACCTCACTCTCCGCAAGCATCCTCACCCCTACCATATCCAATGGTTGAGCGACAAGGGCAACGTCAAGATACAACATACCGTCACCGTCAACTTCAAGATCGGCCCTTATGAGGACACCATCGAGTGTGACGTGGTACCCATGACGGTGTGCCACATGTTGCTTGGCCGCCCTTGGCAATATGACAAGAAGGCTATACATGATGGACTCTCCAACACATACACCTTCAAGGTCAACGACAAGAAGTTCGAGTTGCGCCCGATGACTCCTAGCCAAATCATCGCGGATAATGCGAAGGCTTTAGCGAGGGCACAACTCCGCACCCACCATAGTGAGATGAGAGGAGAGGGAGCGACCCACCACAAAGAGAGTGAGCGCCACAAGCCATACATGAGTGAGCCCAAGAGTGTCCTTCTAGCCACCAAGAGTGAGTGGAGAGAGCTCCAAGAGAACCCATCCACCATATTGCACTATGTGCTCATATGCAAGGGACCCTCGTCGGCGACTAACGACTTGACCAACATTCCTCCATCTTTGTTGTCTCTTTTGCAGGAATTCCAAGATGTCTTCCCCGACGAGCTCCCTCATGGACTACCACCACTCCGAGGCATAGAACACCGCATCGACCTCATACCCGGCGCTCCGCTCCCAAACCGTGCCGCCTACCGCACCAACCCCGAAGAGACCAAGGAGATCAACCGCCAAATTCAAGATCTCCTCGCCAAAGGGTACGTCCGAGAAAGCCTTAGCCCTTGTGCGGTTCCCGTGATTCTTGTGCCTAAACCGGATGAGACGCAACGGATGTGTATGGATTGTCGCCCCATCAATGCCATTACCGTCCGTTACCGCCATCCCATTCCGCGTTTAGATGATATGCTTGATGAACTTAGTGGTGCCACGATTTTCTCTAAAGTCGATTTGCGTAGTGGTTACCATCAAATCCGCATGGCTATTGGTGATGAATGGAAAACGGCATTCAAGACCAAACTTGGTCTCTATGAATGGCTCGTTATGCCTTTCGGTCTTTCCAATGCTCCATCAACTTTCATGCGCCTCATGAATCACATCTTGCGTCCTCTCATTGGCAAGAGCGTGGTTGTTTACTTCGATGATATTCTTATTTATAGCAAAAACCTCGAGGACCATGTGCAACATGTGAGAGAAGTCTTGTGCATCTTGCGCCATGAAAAGCTTTATGCTAACCTCCCCAAGTGCACATTTGCTCAAAACAAATTGGTTTTTCTTGGTTTTGTGGTTTCCGCTAATGGGATTGAAGTTGATTCTTCCAAGGTGGAGGCCATCCATAATTGGCCTACCCCTACAAATGTTGGCCAAGTCCGAAGCTTCCATGGACTTGCCGGGTTTTACCGCCGCTTTGTGAAAGACTTTAGCACCATTGCTTGCCCTTTGAATGAGCTTACCAAAAAGAATGTTCCGTTTGTTTGGGGCAAGGCCCAACAAAATGCTTTTGATGAGTTGAAGAAACGCCTTACCGAAGCTCCACTTCTTGTTCTTCCAAATTTTGCCAAAACTTTTGAGATTGAGTGTGATGCAAGTGGGCTTGGTATTGGTGGCGTCCTTATGCAAGAGGGCAAACCCGTGGCATACTATAGTGAGAAGTTGGATGGCGCACGCCTCAACTATCCTATATATGACAAGGAGCTCTACGCTTTGGTTCGTGTTCTTGAAGTTTGGCAACACTATCTTTGGCCAAAAGAGTTTATCATTCATTCCGACCATGAGTCCTTGAAGTATTTGAAAAGCCAACACAACTTGAACAAACGACATGCAAAATGGGTCGAGTTCATTGAGTCCTTCCCATATGTGATCAAATACAAGAAGGGCAAGGACAATGTTGTGGCGGATGCTCTTTCCGCAAAAACACCCTTTTGCTAACTCGTTTGGATTTTCATGTTTTGGGACTTGAAGAGATCAAAGAACTCTATCCTTCCGATTCTTTCTTTGCTCCAATTTTTGAGAAGTGCTCCGTTGAGCGAGGAGTGGATGATTTCTATTTGCATGATGGCTATTTGTTTAAAGCTAACAAGATTTGCATCCCCGAGTCTTCGCTTCGAAAATTGCTTTTGCAAGAGTCACATGGAGGAGGTCTTATGGGTCACTTTGGTCGAGAGAAGACATATGCCATGCTCTCAACCCACTACTATTGGCCAAGAATGTACCGCGACGTCGAACGCCTTTGCCGCCGGTGCACCACATGCTTACAAGCTAAGTCTACCTCCAATCCCTATGGTCTTTATACCCCTTTGCCTATTCCACATGCACCATGGACCGATATTAGCATGGATTTTGTTCTAGGATTGCCTCGCACTAAGCATGGTCATGATTCTATATTCGTGGTAGTGGATAGATTCTCTAAGATGGCTCATTTCATACCTTGCCATAAGAGCGACGATGCTTCACACATTGCTTCATTGTTTTTCAGGGAAATCGTTCGCCTACATGGAGTACCACAAAGCATTGTGTCGGATCGAGACGTCAAGTTCATGAGTTATCTTTGGAAGACGCTCATGGCAAAGTTTGGAGTGAAGCTCTTATTCTCATCATCATCGCACCCGCAAACGGACGGCCAAACGGAAGTGGTCAATCGAAGCCTCTCCACCCTCCTACGCATCCTCGTGAAGAAAAACTTGAAGTCATGGGAGGAATGCATCCCACACGCGGAGTTCGCCTACAACCGCGCCAAGCACTCGACTACATCAAGGAGTCCATTCATGGTCGTCTACGGGTTTGAGCCGCTCACGGCACTCGACATACTACCACTTCCCCTTCATGAGCGGACGAACATGGACTTCGCCAAAGCGCCGCCGACGTGAAGAAACTTCATGAAGAAACAAGAGCTACCATTCAAGAACATGTGCTTCGTCAAGCTACCCGCCTCAACGCCAAGAAGAAGGAAAGGATATTTCAAGAAGGAGACCTCGTTTGGATACACCTCCGGAAGGAAAGGTTCCCTCGTGAGCGCAACTCCAAGCTCAAGCCAAGAGGAGATGGTCCCTTCAAGGTTCTCAAACGCATCAACAACAATGCTTACGTCATCGACATCCCCACCTCCAAGTACTTGGTGAGCAACACCTTCAACGTTGCGGACTTGTCGCCATATCATGAAGATGAAGAGGAACAAGAGTCGAGGACGACTCTTTCCCAAGGGGAGATGATGCGGGGTGGCCTTCGGTCACCTCCACACCAAGACCAACAAGTCCCCCAAGTGGACCGATGACACGAGCCCGAGTCAAAGCGCTACATGATGAGGTGAACTCGCTCCTCACCACCCTTGATCTTGGTACACCTTTGGATGGATTGCTACCTCATGCCGACGTGTTATGTGTCATTAGGTACAAGGAGCATCAAGGTCACCAAGAGGAGGATACGCCATGGTCAAAGGGAGGAGAGGAGCAGCTGGACAAGAAGATGGACACGAAGATGGACATGGAGCTGGACAGGAAGTCGCCCGAAGAGCGCAAGGAAGAGAAGACGGACGGCCGGTCCAGAACCCGGTCGACCGGCTCCCGACCGGATCACCCGATCCACGGCCGGTCGACCGGCCTCCCGACCGGGCCGCCCGATCGAAAGCCGGGATTCGCGCTCGTGACATCCGGGCACCATCCAGGGGACTTGGAGCCTCGTCCGGTCACCGCCGGTCCCGAGCCCGGTGCGAAACCGGCTGCCGGTCCACGAGCCCGGTCTGACCGGCCCCCTGACCGGCCCGCCCGGTCACAGGCCCGGTCTGACCGGCCTCCTGACCAGCCTGCGCGACTTAAGTTATATTTTCGGCCCGAACTTACCTTTTTGGCCTGTGACGCCTTGTAAGACTATATAAGCACCCCAAGCACCCCTTTAGCTCTTTAGACTTGTTTTGAACTCAAACCTAACTTTGAGCTTTGTCTCCCTTGGGTATCATCCCTCTGTAATCAAGGCACCTTAGTTGTTGACTTTGAACTTGTTGAGTGAGATTCTAGTACAAGCTACTCTCTCTCCCTCACCAAGTTCTTCCTCTCCAACTCCAATCTCTCCCCGGGGAATTCTACCGCGTGTCTCTTCCTCGGAGATTCTATTGGCGTGGTCCATCGAGCCACGGAGGTAAGCATCGGGTGTATCGGGTTGTGTGTGTGCGTGAGTCTCGGAGTTCCTCGTGTTCATCGCGTTCTTCGTGTTCCTCGCGTTTTCCCATCTTCCCCCTTGGTTTCGAAGTCAATCCGCGAGATCGGGCCACACACGGGGTCTTAGACCTCATCATATGGTATCAGCAGCTCTTGGTTACCGCGGATTTGACCTCCCACCCACCCGATTTCGTCCCTAGAAAATTTTCCAAAAAATCCCCAAAAATAGCCCCAAAGTGCCTCTTGACCGATCTGTGATTTGGTTGCGTTTTGAGTGGTTTTGGTCCGTGGATCTGGTGTTGTTGTGCTTGATCTACTATTTCCCCAACTTTTAGCCTCCAATTCCATCGTTTCCCTTCGATTTGGTCGTTTTGGCTTGGTTTTCGTGAAGAACAGGAGAGAGAAAGCTTCATCCCGCGAAATCCGGTTGAGCAGCCGGTCAACCGGGCCCACGACCGGCCGAGCCGGCCCAGCACCCGGTCAACCGGGCGGCGAACCGGGCAAGCCGGTCCAGAACCCGGTCCAACCGGGCCTCCGACCGGGCGACGCAACGCCACTCCTTCGACCTCGTCTTCCGGTGACCTCCACCACCACCACCACCACCATCATCATCGCAGGTATAACTTGCAGGTCACCTTGTAACCCCTCTTCCTTTTGCGATCTATCCCATCGAGCATTGCTTGTCTAGTGTTGCGAGACATTGCACGTGGCCCCGCATTGTGAGGTGTGTGTGTCGCGTTGAGTAAGGCACCCAAGCAAACACTCGTGTGGCAAGATAGCAAAAGCGAGGCTAACGCTAACATAGTGCGTCAAAAAGCCCCAAAAACACAAAAAGAGTGCGAGTAGCACCATACATCCATACATCCATACATCCATACGCCCATACATACAAAAGTGTCCACGTGCCACCAAAGATACAAACGAGTGCAAGTGCCGCCATATACAAAAGAGAAAAAGCTTTTAAGCAAAGAGAGATAGGAGAAGAGAGGCCACGTGTGAATCTTGTTGTCTCTTCCTTTGCAACCAAAGCTTTGGCTCTCCTTGTGTTAGTGTGACACCGAGCACTTATACATACACTTTTCCGCTCACTTTTGGTTGCACTAACCCCGCTTATCTTGTGTGTGTGTTCCACAACTTTTTCCGTGTTTATAGTGATCGTCACATTGACATTTGGATTTTTGGACTTTACCCACTTTTAACAACATACTCGATCTTGGATTTGTCTTTTGGCTTTCCACAACACTCGCCTAACACCATATTTGCTAGCTTTTGCGTGTGGTTTTGCGTGTGTTCCCGATACACTTGATCTTGCTTTCGGTTTGGTGGATTGCCTCAATACTATCTTACCTTGGTAAGAGTGCGAGGTAGTCTCCTTCCACTAACATACACAACATAGTTCTTGTCTTTCCATCATGGATAGGAACGGAGATACCAATAGGGATGAAGAGATCCTTCGCAACACCGAGAGGTTGGCTACTCAACACAACCTATGGACGCAACGACAAGAGTTCAAGGAGCAACTCTCCCTCTTCGAGACCCGCATTGATGAGCAATACGATGAGGTGGCTCACAACTTCGCCACCGTCAACCACGACTTGGCCCTTCTTCGTGAAGCTACGGACAACTTGAATGGCCAAATGGCGGCCAATGATGCCAACATGGAGCGGCGCATGGATAGCCTCGAGCGCGCCATCACCAACTTGGGTCGCCATCGTCGACACCGCTCTACTTCCTCTTCATCAAGCTCTTCCTCAAGGCATGAAGACCATTACTCTCATGGTGGCATTTCGTCCCCAAGCTCGTCTTCAAGGCATGAAGACCATCATCGACCCCATCGCTCACATGCTCGTCATGAAGACTCCCGCTCCAACTCTAGGCGTGGAGAAATACATCGCCATGCTCGTCCACATGAGCGTCCTCCACAAGACCAAGTCCTTCACCAAGATCGTCATCAAGCGGATCGCCATGCCCACCATGGGCGTGATGGCCATCCCCAAGACCAAGATCCTCAAGATCCACCTCGGCGAGATCTTCGTCGCCACCCTCGCCATGACCAACGTGGACGAGGAGAACCTCACCATGATCAAGATGAGAGACCCAACATTGAGCATCGTCCTCAACCGCGACAAGATCTTCAACCACATCCTCACCGTGAACCAAGTGAAGCAAGTGTTCAACTCCAACGCCAACCCAATGCTATGGTTGGCCGTAGAAGACCTCCTATTCCACCTCTAGCCGCAAGAGATGAAGGCGCCCCTCCTCGTAGACGAACCTTGGAGGATGAAGAGAACATGTTTGGAAGACTAAAGTTCACCATGCCAAAGTTCAAGGGAGAAGAAGATGCCGAGGCCTACCTCTCATGGGCACTCAAGGTGGACAAGATCTTCCGCATCCACAACTACTCCGGTGCCAAGAAAGTGGCTATGGCATCACTCGAGTTTGAAGACTACGCCAACACTTGGTGGGAGCAAGTCCTCACTCTTCGAGAAGAAAAGGGTGAACCTCCTATTGACACTTGGGAAGATATGAAGAAGGAGATGCATGCTCGCTTTGTCCCCGCACACTACATGACCGACCTCTTCAACAAGCTCCAAAAGTTGAAGCAAGGCACCAAGACCGTTGAGGAGTTCTACAAGGAGATGGAGCTCACTATGATGCGAGCCAACATCCAAGAGTCCGAGGAACAAACAATTGCCCGCTTCTTCAATGGCCTTACTTATCCTATCAAGAGGATTGTCGAGTTCCAACCCTACTCCAACATGGTTGAGTTAGTCCACCAAGCATCGAAGGCCGAGCGCCAAGTGATTGAGGACATCAAGTACTCCAAGGCCAAGTCCTATTTCTCCTCCAAGCTCGCTACATCGACTCCTCCTACTACATCAACTCCTTATGCTACAAGTGCCAAGACCGACGCATCCTCTACACCTTCCAAGAAGCCGACTATCCAAAGTCGCATGAAGCAAACGGTCTCCTCCACCGCCTCCTCTAAGGCATCCACGGGACCCTCTAGTGTCACTTGTTTCAAGTGTGGCACCCAAGGTCACAAATCGTTTGAGTGCAAGAACACCAAGGTCATGATCACTATGGAGAATGGTGACATCGAGACTCTTGATGAGGATGAATATGAAGCCCTTGTGCAAGCCGCCGTGGAAAGTGAAGAAGCTTATGAGCAAGAAAGTGGAGAAGATCCTCTCTTATGTGAACATGACCCAAGTCCCTCACTTGTGGTCACAAGGGTGCTAACCACACAACCTCATGATATGGAAGAACAACGGTGCAACATCTTCCAAACCCGTGCCGGAATTGGTGGCAAGTCTATCAAGGTCATCATCGATGGTGGAAGCTGCCACAACCTTGCGAGCACCGAGTTGTGTGAGAAACTCCACCTCACTCTCCGCAAGCATCCTCATCCCTACCATATCCAATGGTTGAGCGACAAGGGCAACGTCAAGATACAACATACCGTCACCGTCAACTTCAAGATCGGCCCTTATGAGGACACCATCGAGTGTGACGTGGTACCCATGACGGTGTGCCACATGTTGCTTGGCCGCCCTTGGCAATATGACAAGAAGGCTATACATGATGGACTCTCCAACACATACACCTTCAAGGTCAACGACAAGAAGTTTGAGTTGCGCCCGATGACTCCTAGCCAAATCATCGCGGATAATGCGAAGGCTTTAGCGAGGGCACAACTCCGCACCCACCATAGTGAGATGAGAGGAGAGGGAGCGACCCACCACAAAGATAGTGAGCGCCACAAGCCATACATGAGTGAGTCCAAGAGTGTCCTTATAGCCACCAAGAGTGAGTGGAGAGAGCTCCAAGAGAACCCATCCACCATATTACACTATGTGCTCATATGCAAGGGACCCTCGTCGGCGACTAACGACTTAACCAACATTCCTCCGTCTTTGTTGTCTCTTTTGCAGGAATTTCAAGACGTCTTCCCCGACGAGCTCCCTCATGGACTACCACCACTCCGAGGCATAGAACACCGCATCGACCTCATACCCGGCGCTCCGCTACCAAACCGTGCCGCATACCGCACCAACCCCCAAGAGACGAAGGAGATCAACCGCCAAATTCAAGATCTCCTCGCCCAAGGGTACGTCCGAGAAAGCCTTAGCCCTTGTGCGGTTCCCGTGATTCTTGTGCCTAAACCGGATGAGACGCAACGGATGTGTATGGATTGTCGCCCCATCAATGCCATTACCGTCCGTTACCGCCATCCCATTCCGCGTTTAGATGACATGCTTGATGAACTTAGTGGTGCCACGATTTTCTCTAAAATCGATTTGCGTAGTGGTTACCATCAAATCCGCATGGCTATTGGTGATGAATGGAAAACGGCATTCAAGACCAAACTCGGTCTCTATGAATGGCTCGTTATGCCTTTCGGTCTTTCCAATGCTCCTTCTACTTTCATGCGCCTCATGAATCACATCTTGCGTCCTCTCATTGGCAAGAGCGTGGTTGTCTACTTCGATGATATTCTTATTTATAGCAAAAACCTCGAGGACCATGTGCAACATGTGAGAGAAGTCTTGTGCATCTTGCGCCATGAAAAGCTTTATGCTAACCTCCCCAAGTGCACATTTGCTCAAAACAAATTGGTTTTTCTTGGTTTTGTGGTTTCCGCTAATGGGATTGAAGTTGATTCTTCCAAGGTGGAGGCCATCCATAATTGGCCTACCCCTACAAATGTTGGCCAAGTCCGAAGCTTCCATGGACTTGCCGGGTTTTACCGCCGCTTTGTGAAAGACTTTAGCACAATTGCTTGCCCTTTGAATGAGCTTACCAAGAAGAATGTTCCGTTTGTTTGGGGCAAGGCCCAACAAAATGCTTTTGATGAGTTGAAGAAACGCCTTACCGAAGCTCCACTTCTTGTTCTTCCAAATTTTGCCAAAACTTTTGAGATTGAGTGTGATGCAAGTGGGCTTCGTATTGGTGGTGTTCTTATGCAAGAGGGCAAACCCGTGGCATACTATAGCGAGAAGTTAGATGGCGCACGCCTCAACTATCCTATATATGACAAGGAGCTCTACGCTTTGGTTCGTGTTCTTGAAGTTTGGCAACACTATCTTTGGCCAAAAGAGTTTATCATTCATTCCGACCATGAGTCCTTGAAATATTTGAAAAGCCAACACAACTTGAACAAACGACATGCAAAATGGGTCGAGTTCATTGAGTCCTTCCCATATGTGATCAAATACAAGAAGGGCAAGGACAATGTTGTGGCGGATGCTCTTTCCCGCAAAAACACCCTTTTGCTAACTCGTTTGGATTTTCATGTTTTGGGACTTGAAGAGATCAAAGAACTCTATCCTTCCGATTCTTTCTTTGCTCCAATTTTTGAGAAGTGCTCCGTTGAGCGAGGAGTGGATGATTTCTATTTGCATGATGGCTATTTGTTTAAAGCTAACAAGATTTGCATCCCCGAGTCTTCGCTTCGAAAATTGCTTTTGCAAGAGTCACATGGAGGAGGTCTTATGGGTCACTTTGGTCGAGAGAAGACATATGCCATGCTCTCAACCCACTACTATTGGCCAAGAATGTACCGCGACGTCGAACGCCTTTGCCGCCGGTGCACCACATGCTTACAAGCTAAGTCTACCTCCAATCCCTATGGTCTTTATACCCCTTTGCCTATTCCACATGCACCATGGACCGATATTAGCATGGATTTTGTTCTAGGATTGCCTCGCACTAAGCATGGTCATGATTCTATATTCGTGGTAGTGGATAGATTCTCTAAGATGGCTCATTTCATACCTTGCCATAAGAGCGACGATGCTTCACACATTGCTTCATTGTTTTTCAGGTAAATCGTTCGCCTACATGGAGTACCACAAAGCATTGTGTCAGATCGAGACGTCAAGTTCATGAGTTATCTTTGGAAGACGCTCATGGCAAAGTTTGGAGTGAAGCTCTTATTCTCATCATCATCGCACCCGCAAACGGACGGCCAAACGGAAGTGGTCAATCGAAGCCTCTCCACCCTCCTACGCATCCTCGTGAAGAAAAACTTGAAGTCATGGGAGGAATGCATCCCACACGCGGAGTTCGCCTACAACCGCGCCAAGCACTCGGCTACATCAAGGAGTCCATTCATGGTCGTCTACGGGTTTGAGCCGCTCACGGCACTCGACATACTACCACTTCCCCTTCATGAGCGGACGAACATGGACTTCGCCAAGCGCGCCGCCGACGTGAAGAAACTTCATGAAGAAACAAGAGCTACCATTCAAGAACATGTGCTTCGTCAAGCTACCCGCCTCAACGCCAAGAAGAAGGAAATGATATTTCAAGAAGGAGACCTCGTTTGGATACACCTCCGGAAGGAAAGGTTCCCTCGTGAGCGCAACTCCAAGCTCAAGCCAAGAGGAGATGGTCCCTTCAAGGTTCTCAAACGCATCAACAACAATGCTTACGTCATCGACATCCCCACCTCCAAGTACTTGGTGAGCAACACCTTCAACGTTGCGGACTTGTCGCCATATCATGAAGATGAAGAGGAACAAGAGTCGAGGATGACTCTTTCCCAAGGGGGGGGGAGATGATGCGGGGTGGCCTTCGGTCACCTCCACACCAAGACCAACAAGTCCCCCAAGTGGACCGATGACACGAGCCCGAGTCAAAGCGCTACATGATGAGGTGAACTCGCTCCTCACCACCCTTGATCTTGGTACACCTTTGGATGGATTGCTACCTCATGCCGACGTGTTATGTGTCATTAGGTACAAGGAGCATCAAGGTCACCAAGAGGAGGATACGCCTTGGTCAAAGGGAGGAGAGGAGCAGGTTTGGACAAGAAGATGGACACGAAGATGGACATGGAGCTGGACAGGAAGTCGCCCGAAGAGCGCAAGGAAGAGAAGACGGACGGCCGGTCCAGAACCCGGTCAGACCGGCTCCCTGACCGGATCACCCGGTCCACAGCCCGGTCTGACCGGCCTCCTGACCGGGCCGCCCGATCAGAAACCGGGATTCGCGCTCGTGACATCCGGGCACCATCCAGGGGACTTGGAGCCTCGTCCGGTCACCGCCTGGTCCCAGGCCCGGTCTGAAACCGGCCTGCCCGGTCACACAGTCTGGTCGACTGCCCCCGACCGGCCCGCCCAGTCACAGGCCCGGTCTGACCGGCCTCCTGACCAGCCTGCGCGACTTAAGTTATATTTTCGGCCCGAACTTACCTTTTCGGCCTGTGACGCCTTGTAAGACTATATAAGCACCCCAAGCACCCCTTTAGCTCTTTAGACTTGTTTTGAACTCAAACCTAACTTTGAGCTTAGTCTCCCTTGGGTATCATCCCTCTGTAATCAAGGCACCTTAGTTGTTGACTTTGAACTTGTTGAGTGAGATTCTAGTACAAGCTACTCTCTCTCCCTCACCAAGTTCTTCCTCTCCAACTCCAATCTCTCCCCGGGGAATTCTACCGCGTGTCTCTTCCTCGGAGATTCTATTGGCGTGGTCCATCGAGCCACGGAGGTAAGCATCGGGTGTATCGGGTTGTGTGTGTGCGTGAGTCTCGGAGTTCCTCGTGTTCATCGCGTTCTTCGTGTTCCTCGCGTTTTCCCATCTTCCCCCTTGGTTTCGAAGTCAATCCGCGAGATCGGGCCACACACGGGGTCTTAGACCTCATCATCTACCTCCTCTACACATTCTTGAAGATTTATCGTCGAGGACGACTCTTTTTCAAGTGGGGGGAGATGATGCAGCCCGACCTTCGGTCTTCACCGCATCATGTGCTTCATCGCCAAGACGGCACGCTAAGGTGAATCTTCTCCTTTACGCGTGCCTCGAATCGCCAATGTTGAACAATATACTACTTCATACTCCGTCACACCTTGATGATAGGAACTCGACGACAAGTACGGAGGGAAGGGAGGATGCCATGGAGACCCGAGGACGCAAGGCCGATGTCACGGAAGCATGGAAGAGAAGGAAGAAGAAGCGCTGGACGCTCCAGGCCGGAACTTCCGCCCAACATCGCCGGAACTTCCGCCCAGACGCTGTCAAGACTGAAGATGCTCGCACAGCAGAGCTGTGGCCGGAACTTCCGCCCCTGATGGCCGGAACTTCCGCCCTGGACCGGAACTTCCGCCCTGGACGGCCGGAACTTCCGCCCCATCGAACCTCAGTCAGATCTCAGCCCACTTTGGCTTGTAACTTACCCCTTCATCCCCTTGCCTATAAATAGACACCTACCCCCACCTTCATGAGGGAGAGATGATGTTTAGATGAATTGGCTTATGCCTCTATTATCCCTTAGTGGATTTGGGAAACCCCCACCTTAGGTTAATTCCTATTGTACCACCCGGGCTCCGATCGAATCCTATTGTATCTCTTTGGTGACTTCTACCAATCTTGATCTTTTGCTTGCACTTCTACCTATTTGGTCTTTTGCTTGCACTTCTATTGAGTTTGGTCTTTTCACCCTTCTAGATTCATAGGATCTTCGATTCGTCGATCTTTTTGCGGGACTTCTACCGAAAGGTCTTTTCCTTGCAACTTCTATCGAGTTGGTGGTTCGGGCCAACGAGAACAAACCGATTGTGTTGTGTGCGTGTGTTTGTATCGTGTTCTTCGCGTTCATCCACTTCCCCGCGAATCCCCCTCCGCAATCACACTCACCCGGGTCAAACCGTGAAGATTGGGCACACCCTCGGGCTTAGCCCGCATCAGGTTCAAATGGGCATAAAAATTCAGAAAAAAATCAAGAGAATGAAAAAACAAAGGACATAGCATTCTTATGTCATATATATAGTAAGCATTCAAGTTGATAAACAAGGTCTAGACATATTCAATATATCTACCCCTAACCCTAAACTCTGTCTTATGAAGTCGAGCATGCATGAAGAGAAGTGGTTTTTGGTTTCAAACATGGAAATTTCAAAAACCTCCCAAAAAACTTCATTTTCGAGTGACTAAGAAGGATACAAGCTTCCCTTTTCATTTTCATGTTTTAAACTTGTTTAAATTGTCTTGGTAAAATCACATAGTCTTCTTATGTCATATAGTAAGAAAAGCACATAGTCTTCTTATGTCATATAGTAAGCATTAAAATTGATAAACAAGGTCTAGACATATTCAAACTAGACAAATCATGTATCAACCCCTAACCCCTAAATTCTGTCTTATGAAGTCAAGCATGAAGAGAAGTCGTTAAACATGGAAATTTCAAGAACATCCCAAAAGCTTCATTTTAGAGTGACTAAGAAGGATCCATGATTACCTTTTCATTTTCTTGTTTTAAACTTGTTTAAATATTGGTCAAACCTAGGATTTGACCAAAAGATTCAAATGGGCAAAAAAATTCAAAAAAAAAATCAAGAGAATGAAAAAACAAAGGACATAGCATTCTTATCTCATATATATAGTAAGCATTCAAGTTGATAAACAAGGCCTAGACATATTCTGATGCGGGGTGGCCTTCGGTCACCTCCACACCAAGACCAACAAGTCCCCCAAGTGGACCAATCACGCGAGCCCGAGTCAAAGCGCTACATGATGAGGTGAACTCGCTCCTCACCACCCTTGATCTTGGTACACCTTTGGATGGATTGCTACCTCATGCCGACGTGTTATGTGTCATTAGGTACAAGGAGCATCAAGGTCACCAAGAGGAGGATACGCCATGGTCAAAGGGAGGAGAGGAGCAGCTGGACAAGAAGATGGACATGGAGCTGGACAGGAAGTCGCCCGAAGAGCGCAAGGAAGAGAAGACGGACGGCCGGTCCAGAACCCGGTCAGACCGGCCCCCTGACCGGATCACCCGGTCCATAGCCCGGTCTGACCGGCCTCCTGACCGGGTCGCCCGGTCAGAAACCGGGATTCGCGCTCGTGACATCCGGGCGCCATCCAGGGGACTTGGAGCCTCGTCCGGTCTCGCTGTCACAGTTCGGTTCGAAACCGGCCTGCCCGGTCACAGGCCCGGTCTGACCGGCCCCCTGACCGGCCTGCACGACTTAAGTTATATTTTCGGCCCGAACTTACCTCTTCGGCCTGTGACGCCTTGTAAGACTATATAAGCACCCCAAGCACCCCTTTAGCTCTTTAGACTTGTTTTGAACTCAAACCTACCTTTGAGCTTAGTCTCCCTTGGGTATCATCCCTCTGTAATCAAGGCACCTTAGTTGTTGACTTTGAACTTGTTGAGTGAGATTCTAGTACAAGCTACTCTCTCTCCCTCACCAAGTTCTTCCTCTCCAACTCCAATCTCTCCCCGGGGAATTCTACCGCGTGTCTCTTCCTCGGAGATTCTATTGGCGTGGTCCATCGAGCCACGGAGGTAAGCATCGGGTGTATCGGGTTGTGTGTGTGCGTGAGTCTCGGAGTTCCTCGTGTTCATCGCGTTCTTCGTGTTCCTCGCGTTTTCCCATTTCCCCCCTTGGTTTCGAAGTCAATCCGCGAGATCGGGCCACACACGGGGTCTTAGACCTCATCATATGGTATCAGCAGCTCTTGGTTACCGCGGATTTGACCTCCCACCCACCCGATTTCGTTCCTAGAAAATTTTCCAAAAAATAGCCCTAAATTGCCTTTTGACCGATTTGTGATTTGGTTGCGTTTTGAGTGGTTTTGGTCCGTGGATCTGGTGTTGTTGTGCTTGATCTACTATTTCCCCAACTTTTAGCCTCCAATTCCATCGTTTCCCTTCGATTTGGTCGATTTGGCTTGGTTTTCGTGAAGAACAGGAGAGAGAAAGCTCATCCCGTGAAATCCGGTTGAGCAGCCGGTCAACCGGGCCCTCGATCGGCCGAGCCGGCCCAGCACCCGGTCAACCGAGCGGCAAACCGGGCAAGCCGGTCCACAACCCGGTCCACCGGGCCTCCGACCGGGCGACGCAACGCCCCTCCTTCGACCTCGTCTTCCGGCGATCTCCACCATCACCACCACCACCACCACCACCATCATCGCAGGTATAACTTGCAGGTCACCTTGTAACCCCTCTTCCTTTTGCGATCTATCCCATCGAGCATTGCTTGTCTAGTGTTGCGAGACATTGCACGTGGCCCCGCATTGTGAGGTGTGTGTGTCGTGTTGAGTAAGACACCCAAGCAAACACTCGTGTGGCAAGATAGCAAAAGCGAGGCTAACGCTAACATAGTGCGTCAAAAAGCCCCAAAAACACAAAAAGAGTGCGAGTAGCACCATACATCCATACATCCATACGCCCATACATACAAAGTGTCCACGTGCCACCAAAGATACAAACGAGTGCAAGTGCCGCCATATACAAAAGAGAAAAAGCTTTTAAGCAAAGAGAGATAGGAGAAGAGAGGCCACGTGTGAATCTTGTTGTCTCTTCCTTTGCAACCAAAGCTTTGGCTTCCCTTGTGTTAGTGTGACACCGAGCACTTATACATACACTTTTCCGCTCACTTTTGGTTGCACTAACCCCGCTTATCTCGTGTGTGTGTTCCACATCTTTTTCCGTGTTTATAGTGATCTTCACATTGACATTTGGATTTTTGGACCTCACCCACTTTTGACAACATACTCGATCTTGGATTTGTCTTTTGGCTTTCCACAACACTCGCCTAACACCATATTTGCTAGCTTTTGCGTGTGGTTTTGCGTGTGTTCCCGATACACTTTATCTTGCTTTCGGTTTGGTGGATTGCCTCAATTCTATCTTACCTTGGTAAGAGTGCGAGGTAGTCTCCTTCCACTAACATACACAACATAGTTCTTGTCTTTCCATCATGGATAGGAACGGAGATACCAATAGGGATGAAGAGATCCTCCGCAACACCGAGAGGTTGGCTACTCAACACAACCTATGGACGCAACGACAAGAGTTCAAGGAGCAACTCTCCCTCTTCGAGACGCGCATCGATGAGCAATACGATGAAGTGGCTCACAACTTCTCCACCGTGAACCACGACTTGGCCCTTCTTCGTGAAGCTACGGACAACTTGAATGGCCAAATGGCGGCCAATGATGCCAACATGGAGCGGCGCATGGATAGCCTCGAGCGCGCCATCACCAACTTGGGTCGCCATCGTCGACACCGCTCTACTTCCTCTTCATCAAGCTCTTCCTCAAGGCATGAAGACCATTACTCTCATGGTGGCCTTTCGTCCCCAAGCTCTTCCTCAAGGCGTGAAGACCATCATCGACCGCATCGCTCACATGCTCGTCATGAAGACTCCCGCTCCAACTCTAGGCGTGGAGAAATACATCGCCATGCTCGTCCACATGAGCGTCCTCCACAAGAACAAGTCCTTCACCAAGATCCTCGAGATCCACCTCGGCGAGATCTTCGTCGCCACCCTCGCCATGACCAACGTGGACGAGGAGAGCCTCACCATAATCAAGATGAGAGACCCAACCTTGAGCATCGTCCTCAACCGCGACAAGATCTTCAACCACATCCTCACCGTGAACCAAGTGAAGCAAGTGTTCAACTCCAACGCCAACCCAATGCTATGGTTGGCCGTAGAAGACCTCCTATTCCACCTCTAGCCGCTAGAGATGACGGCGCCCCTCCTCGTAGAAGAACCTTGGAGGATGAAGAGAACATGTTTGGAAGATTCAAGTTCACCATGCCAAAGTTCAAGGGAGAAGAAGATGCCGAGGCCTACCTCTCATGGGCACTCAAGGTGGACAAAATCTTCCGCATCCACAACTACTCCGGTGCCAAGAAGGTGGCTATGGCGTCTCTCGAGTTTGAAGACTACGCCAACACTTGGTGGGAGCAAGTCCTCACACTTCGAGAAGAAAAGGGTGAACCTCCTATTGACACTTGGGAAGATATGAAGAAGGAGATGCATGCTCGTTTTGTCCCCGCACACTACATGACCGACCTCTTCAACAAGCTCCAAAAGTTGAAGCAAGGCACCAAGTCCGTTGAGGAGTTCTACAAGGAGATGGAGCTCACTATGATGCGAGCCAACATCCAAGAGTCCGAGGAACAAACAATTGCTCGTTTCTTCAATGGCCTTACTTATCCTATCAAGAGGATTGTCGAGTTCCAACCCTACTCCAACATGGTTGAGTTAGTCCACCAAGCATCGAAGGCCGAGCGCCAAGTGATTGAGGACATCAAGTACTCCAAGGCCAAGTCCTATTTCTCCTCCAAGCTCGCTACATCGACTCCTCCTACTACATCAACTCCTTATGCTACAAGTGCCAAGGCTGACGCATCCTCTACACCTTCCAAGAAGTTGACTATCCAAAGTCGAATGAAGCAAACGGTCTCCTCCACCGCCTCCTCTAAGGCATCCACGGGACCCTCTAGTGTCACTTGCTTCAAGTGTGGCACCCAAGGTCACAAATCGTTTGAGTGCAAGAACACCAAGGTCATGATCACTATGGAGAATGGTGACATCGAGACTCTTGATGAAGATGAATATGAAGCCCTTGTGCAAGCCGCCGTGGAAAGTGAAGAAGCTTATGAGCAAGAAAGTGGAGAAGATCCTCTCTTATGTGAGCATGACCCAAGTCCCTCACTTGTGGTCACACGGGTGCTAACCACACAACCTCATGATATGGAAGAACAACGGTGCAACATCTTCCAAACCCGTGCCGGAATTGGTGGAAAATCGATCAAGGTCATCATCGATGGTGGAAGTTGCCATAACCTTGCGAGCACCGAGTTGTGTGAGAAGCTCCACCTCACTCTCCGCAAGCATCCTCACCCTTACCATATCCAATGGTTGAGTGACAAGGGCAACGTCAAGATACAACATACCGTCACCGTCAACTTCAAGATCGGCCCTTATGAGGACACCATCGAGTGTGACGTGGTACCCATGACGGTGTGCCACATGTTGCTAGGCCGCCCTTGGCAATATGACAAGAAGGCTATACATGATGGACTCTCCAACACATACACCTTCAAGGTCAACGACAAGAAGTTCGAGTTGCGCCCGATGACTCCTAGCCAAATCATCGTGGATAATGCGAAGGCTTTAGCGAGGGCACAACTCCGCACCCACCATAGTGAGATGAGAGGAGAGGGAGCGACCCACCACAAAGAGAGTGAGCGCCACAAGCCATACATGAGTGAGCCCAAGAGTGTCCTTCTAGCCACCAAGAGTGAGTGGAGAGAGCTCCAAGAGAACCCATCCACCATATTGCACTATGTGCTCATATGCAAGGGACCCGCGTCGGAGACTAACGACTTAACCAACATTCCTCCGTCTTTCTTGTCTCTTTTGCAGGAATTTCGAGACGTCTTCCCCGACGAGCTCCCTCATGGACTACCACCACTCCGCGGCATAGAACACCGCATCGACCTCATACCCGGCGCTCCGCTCCCAAACCGTGCCGCCTACCGCACCAACCCCGAAGAGACCAAGGAGATCAACCGCCAAATTCAAGATCTCCTCGCCAAAGGGTACGTCCGAGAAAGCCTTAGCCCTTGTGCGGTTCCCGTGATTCTTGTGCCTAAACCGGATGAGACGCAACGGATGTGTATGGATTGTCGCCCCATCAATGCCATCACCGTCCGTTACCGCCATCCCATTCCGCGTTTAGACGACATGCTTGATGAACTTAGTGGTGCCACGATTTTCTCTAAAGTCGATTTGCGTAGTGGTTACCATCAAATCCGCATGGCTATTGGTGATGAATGGAAAACGGCATTCAAGACCAAACTTGGTCTCTATGAATGGCTCGTTATGCCTTTCGGTCTTTCCAATGCTTCATCAACTTTCATGCGCCTCATGAATCACATCTTGCGTCCTCTCATTGGCAAGAGCGTGGTTGTCTACTTCGATGATATTCTTATTTATAGCAAAAACCTCGAGGACCATGTGCAACATGTGAGAGAAGTCTTGTGCATCTTGCGCCATGAAAAGCTTTATGCTAACCTCCCCAAGTGCACATTTGCTCAAAACAAATTGGTTTTTCTTGGTTTTGTGGGATTGAAGTTGATTCTTCCAAGGTGGAGGCCATCCATAATTGGCCTACCCCTACAAATGTTGGCCAAGTCCGAAGCTTCCATGGACTTGCCGGGTTTTACCGCCGCTTTGTGAAAGACTTTAGCACCATTGCTTGCCCTTTGAATGAGCTTACTAAGAAGAATGTTCCGTTTGTTTGGGGCAAGGCCCAACAAAATGCTTTTGATGAGTTGAAGAAACGCCTTACCGAAGCTCCACTTCTTGTTCTTCCAAATTTTGCCAAAACTTTTGAGATTGAGTGTGATGCAAGTGGGCTTGGTATTGGTGGTGTTCTTATGCAAGAGGGCAAACCCGTGGCATACTATAGTGAGAAGTTGGACGGCGCACGCCTCAACTATCCTATATATGACAAGGAGCTCTACGCTTTGGTTCGTGTTCTTGAAGTTTGGCAACACTATCTTTGGCCAAAAGAGTTTATCATTCATTCCGACCATGAGTCCTTGAAATATTTGAAAAGCCAACACAACTTGAACAAACGACATGCAAAATGGGTCGAGTTCATTGAGTCCTTCCCATATGTGATCAAATACAAGAAGGGCAAGGACAATGTTGTGGCGGATGCTCTTTCCCGCAAAAATACCCTTTTGCTAACTCGTTTGGATTTTCATGTTTTGGGACTTGAAGAGATCAAAGAACTCTATCCTTCCGATTCCTTCTTTGCTCCAATTTTTGAGAAGTGCTCCGTTGAGCGAGGAGTGGATGATTTCTATTTGCATGATGGCTATTTGTTCAAAGCTAACAAGATTTGCATTCCCGAGTCTTCGCTTCGAAAATTGCTTTTGCAAGAGTCACATGGAGGAGGTCTTATGGGACACTTTGGTCGAGAGAAGACATATGCCATGCTCTCAACCCACTACTATTGGCCAAGAATGTACCGCGACGTCGAACGCCTTTGCCGCCGGTGCACCACATGCTTACAAGCTAAGTCTACCTCCAATCCCTATGGTCTTTATACCCCATTGCCTATTCCATATGCACCATGGACCGATATTAGCATGGATTTTGTTCTAGGATTGCCTCGCACTAAGCATGGTCATGATTCTATATTCGTGGTAGTGGATAGATTCTCTAAGATGGCTCATTTCATACCTTGCCATAAGAGCGACGATGCTTCACACATTGCTTCATTGTTTTTCAGGGAAATCGTTCGCCTACATGGAGTACCGCAAAGCATTGTGTCGGACCGAGACGTCAAGTTCATGAGTTATCTTTGGAAGACGCTCATGGCAAAGTTTGGAGTGAAGCTCTTATTCTCATCATCCTCGCACCCGCAAACGGACGGCCAAACGGAAGTGGTCAATCGAAGCCTCTCCACCCTCCTACGCATCCTCGTGAAGAAAAACTTGAAGTCATGGGAGGAATGCATACCACACGCGGAGTTCGCCTACAACCGCGCCAAGCACTCGACTACATCAAGGAGTCCCTTCATGGTCGTCTACGGGTTTGAGCCGCTCACGGCACTCGACATACTACCACTTCCCCTTCATGAGCGGACGAACATGGACTTCGCCAAGCGCGCCGCCGACGTGAAGAAACTACATGAAGAGACAAGGGCAACCATACAAGAACATGTGCTTCGTCAAGCTACCCGCCTCAACGCCAAGAAGAAGGAAAGGATATTTCAAGAAGGAGACCTCGTTTGGATCCACCTCCGGAAAGAACGGTTCCCTCGTGAGCGCAACTCCAAGCTCAAGCCAAGGGGAGATGGCCCCTTCAAGGTTCTCAAACGCATCAACAACAACGCTTACGTCATCGACATCCCCACCTCCAAGTACTTGGTGAGCAACACCTTCAACGTTGCGGACTTATCGCCATATCATGAAGATGAAGAGGAACAAGAGTCGAGGACGACTCTTTCCCAAGGGGGGGGGAGATGATGCGGGGTGGCCTTCGGTCACCTCCACACCAAGACCAACAAGTCCCCCAAGTGGACCAATCACGCGAGCCCGAGTCAAAGCGCTACATGATGAGGTGAACTCGCTCCTCACCACCCTTGATCTTGGTACACCTTTGGATGGATTGCTACCTCATGCCGACGTGTTATGTGTCATTAGGTACAAGGAGCATCAAGGTCACCAAGAGGAGGATACGCCATGGTCAAAGGGAGGAGAGGAGCAGCTGGACAAGAAGATGGACATGGAGCTGGACAGGAAGTCGCCCGAAGAGCGCAAGGAAGAGAAGACGGACGGCCGGTCCAGAACCCGGTCAGACCGGCCCCCTGACCGGATCACCCGGTCCACAGCCCGGTCTGACCGGCCTCCTGACCGGGTCGCCCGGTCAGAAACCGGGATTCGCGCTCGTGACATCCGGGCGCCATCCAGGGGACTTGGAGCCTCGTCCGGTCTCCGCCCGGTCCCAGGCCCGGTCTGAAACCGGCCTGCCCGGTCACAGGCCCGGTCTGACCGGCCCCCTGACCGGCCTGCACGACTTAAGTTATATTTTCGGCCCGAACTTACCTCTTCGGCCTGTGACGCCTTGTAAGACTATATAAGCACCCCAAGCACCCCTTTAGCTCTTTAGACTTGTTTTGAACTCAAACCTACCTTTGAGCTTAGTCTCCCTTGGGTATCATCCCTCTGTAATCAAGGCACCTTAGTTGTTGACTTTGAACTTGTTGAGTGAGATTCTAGTACAAGCTACTCTCTCTCCCTCACCAAGTTCTTCCTCTCCAACTCCAATCTCTCCCCGGGGAATTCTACCGCGTGTCTCTTCCTCGGAGATTCTATTGGCGTGGTCCATCGAGCCACGGAGGTAAGCATCGGGTGTATCGGGTTGTGTGTGTGCGTGAGTCTCGGAGTTCCTCGTGTTCATCGCGTTCTTCGTGTTCCTCGCGTTTTCCCATCTCCCCCCTTGGTTTCGAAGTCAATCCGCGAGATCGGGCCACACACGGGGTCTTAGACCTCATCATATTCAAACCAGAAAATCATGTACATATCTAATTGTACCCCTAACCCTAAACTCTGTCTTATGAAGTCAAGCATGCATGAAGAGAAGTTGTTTTGGTTTCAAACATGGAAACTTAAAAAACCCTCCCAAGAGTTTTGGAGTTACTAAGAAGGATATATGCTTAATTTTTCATATTCATGATTTAAACTTGTTCAAATCTTAGTCAAACCTAGAATTTGACCAAGATTCGAATGGGCATAAAAATTCAAAAAATCAAAAAAAAAGAAAAACCAAGGTCTTATTATGTCATATAGTAATCATAAACAAGGTCTCTAGACATATTCAAAACATACAAATCATGTATCTACCACCTAACCCCCTAAACTATGTCTTATGAACTCAAGCATGAAGAGAAGTGGTTTTGGATTTCAAACATGGCAATATGAAAAACATCCCAAAAACTTCATTTTAGAGTGACTAAGAAGGATACAAGCTTCCATTTTCATTTTCATGTTTTAAACTTGTTTAAATCTTGGTCAAACCTAGGATTTTACCAAAAGATTCAAATGGGCATAAAAATTAAGAAAAAAATCAAAAGAATGAAAAACCAAAGGACATAGCATTCTTATGTCATATATATAGTAAGCATTAAGTTGATAAACAAGGTCTAGACATATTCAAACCATAAAATCATGTATATATCTACCCCTAACCCTAAACTCTGTCTTATGAAGGCAAGCATGCAAAAGAGAAGTTGTTTCTGGTTTCAAACATGGAAATTTCAAAAACCCTCCCAAGAGCTACGTTTTAGAGTGACTAAGAAGCATGAAGAGAAGTGGTTTTTGGTTTCAAACATGGAAATTTCAAAAACCCTCCCAAGAGTTACATTTTTGGAGTGACTTAAGAATGATAGAAGCTTAATTTTTCATATTCATGTTTTAAACTTGTTTAAATCATGGTCAAACCTAGGATTAGACCAAGATTCAAATGGGCAGAAAATAAAAAGAAAACCGAAAATGAAAAACCAAAGTACATAGTTGATGAGGACATCCCTACCTCACTACTACCTCCGTCATTGCAAGATGAAGATGAAGCTGTGAAGCTCAAGTCCAATGAAGTTAGGATTGGACCAATGACACGAGCTCGTGCGAAGCTACTTAAACAACAGGTGAACTTGTTCCTAAACGATACTTTGATCGACGAGAACTTTATACTACCTAAGTCGTATTACTTATGTATGATCAGGTATGAGGAGGAACCAAGCGTCGCACGAGGAGAGGAGCAGCTGGACAAGAAGCTGGACGTGAAGCTGGACATGGAGCCGGACGTGAAGACATCCCATGGACGCGCGAGGGAGGAGCGGGAGGCATGCGCGAGAGGAGGAGATCTTCAGGCCGGTCCCAGGCCCGGTCAGACCGGCCGTGGGACCGGGCCACCCGGTCACCAACCGGATTTTGAACCGGTGCCATCCGGGCCACATCCAGGGAACACGGACCCTTTGTCCGGTTTCCACCCGGTCACAGACCCGGTCTAGGACCGGACCACCCGGTCCCAGGCCCGGTCGACCGGCCCCCAGACCGGCCGAGTCCGAGTCTGTCTCGACCAGATCTATTCTGGGTCGGTTATTCCCGTACTTTTTCGACCTGAGGTCGTCCCGAACGCCTATATAAGTCCCTGGGACGCCCCCAAAGTTGTTTTAGACCACGTTTAAGATAAACCCTAGTTCTTAGTTGTTTGCTCTGCAAAACTATTGAATACTACTCTCCAATTCGCATCGATCTGGAGTTTTATGCTACTGAAAGTTTGTGTGTGATCTGCTGTTCCATTGGGGATTAGAAGATTGCAATTTACCGCTTCGTGGTCGGCGGCTACGTGCGCAAGTGTGTGGAGTTGCGAATATCTTGCAGGGTTGAGAACTGTTGCATTGGCATCAGGAATCAATCGAGAGACTTCGTCGGCGTCATACAAGTTATCCTCCTCATCATCATCGATTCCGTCCGCTGCTACCATCGTGTGTTCATCACCACCGTCGCTTACTGAGAAGATCGGGCAACCCCTTATCATCTTGGTATCAGATTTCCAGTTTTCCTCGGTAAGCCATCCACAATCCACCCCATAGTTGAGTTGTGAGTGTTTTCCTATCCAGAAAAAGCCATAAAAAGTTAGGGTTAGGGTTTGCCATAGCCTTAGATTGCACTAATTTCGAGTTTTAGTTGCTTTTCGTAGTTGTTTTTGCGTATCTTTATCTTTCATCTAGTAGAATTGTTAGGGTTTGTGTTTTCTCTATCATCTAGTTTATCATATCGTGTCAGTTTTGTTACTCCGAGTCCACATAGCGTACAGTGTGCTTGTTCCCAACCATAGACACAGCCTATCGATATACGTGACTAGGAACTTCCCCAGAAGAGACTAGTTTTACCGCTCGACAGGCTGCTCGTTAGGGTCTTGGTGCTTTGCAATTTCTGTTGGCCGTGTTATCAAGGAGTTGTGTCAGAAAATCCAAAAAAAAAAAAAAAAAAAAGAGAAAATTGAAAAGAAGCAAAAAGAGCTACATCGCTGCGTGTGTTCTACAAAAAAAAAAAATCCACAAAGAAAAGTGTTGTGTTAGTTGAATCAAGTGAAGGCCTAAGTTTACTTTCCTGCACCCGTAGTTGAGCAATCTTGTGCCTGTCTCGTTGAGCTTTGCTAGCGTCTCTCTAGTGCATTGCAACTTTTCCCACATATAGTTGCATTGTCCCATTATATCGCCTTGTGTGAGTATCATTGGTTGTCTACGGTCAGCGCTAGAGCTTGTTATTGGTGCAAATAGGTAGCCCACCTACAGCCCCACATATATCCTGCTTTGTCGTGTGATTTGTTCTTATACCCTTGATATTCGCTTCGCTACATCCGTGCACTAGTCCGTCAATCCAAGTTGGTAAGCAATACTAATTCACTTTGGAGCGGTAAGATTTACCTTTCTTATCAGTTTTGAGTGAGTTGTGAGAGTACCACCAAAGATTTTTGTTTAGTGCACTAACCTACTAATCATGTCTTCTACCGAGAATGTTGATGTGATGCAGAAAAAGGACGCCACTACACCAGTTACTTGGCGTGAATTTGAGGCACTTCGTGATCACATGCAACGTGAAATACGAGTTGCTAGTGATGTGTTGGACAAGGATATTCAGAGTGTTCACTTGAAGGTCGATGAGACTACTACAGCGGTTAACACCGTTCAAACATCGGTGACGACTCTTCAAGCATCTATACAAGCTTTGACAACCGCCGTTGGTGAGATACGTACAATGGTGCAACAACAACCACCACTCGATGAAGATGGCAGTGTGCAAGGTGACAATGCTGAAGCTGCTAATGCTCAAGGGCGTGGTGTTGGTCGTGGTCTTGGACGTGGCGTTGGAGATGCGTTCCGTGGTCGTGGTTTTGTCCCCGTCGGAGCCCAACGTGTTCCTCAACAACAAGACGATGGTTTGGGTAAGCCCAAGTTCTCAATTCCCAGATTTGAAGGAGGTACTGATGTTGAAGAATATCTTACATGGGAGCTGAAGATTGAGAGATTATGGCGTTTACATCCTGACTATACTGAAGATAGGAAGATCAAGCTTGCTTCCTCTGAATTTGATGGCTATGCATTGCGTTGGTGGGATGGACTTGTACGTGCTCGAGAAGAAGATGGTGAGCTGCCTATTATCACATGGCGTGCTATGAAGGCGGCAATGCGAGCTCGTTTTGTGCCTACCAATTACTTGCGTTCCGTCTTTGACAAGTTGACCCAATTGAAACAAGGTGTGTTGATGGTTGATGCTTACTACATGGAGATGGAGATGCTTATGCAGCGTGCCCGTGTCCGTGAGTCTCTTGAGATGACACTACAGCGATTTCTGAATGGTCTCAGATTTAACATCAAGGGCATTGTGCGTCATCACAGCTACGCTACTATGAATGAGCTACTACATCATGCAAGAGAAGCTGAGTCACGCTTGGCTGAAGAACTGCAAATGAAGGGCCGTGCTACGGGCGCTGGGCGCTACACCCCGCGCGCCGCCCTCCATGGCGCCATCTTCGCGCCCTGCAGATGTTCCTACTTCATCTAGCAAGCCGGTCTCTAGTGTCACCAACACAAAGAAGCCCGCTCCTGCAGCAAGTGGAACTAGTTCTAACATGTCGACAGCGCGCAACCGTGATATGGTGTGTCATACATGTGGTGGCAAGGGTCACTTCAAGCGAGATTGTCCTAACCGCAAAGTTATGATCATTAATGAGGACAATGAGTATGAAACTGGAGATGATGTTGATCCAAATGCTCCAGATGAGGATGATTATGACAGTGATGGGTTTGATGCTTTCCCTTCTGAAGCTCAAACTATTGTTGTCTCGCAGCGTGTTCTTAATGTACAGTCAAGTGCATCTACACAGCGCTGTAATTTGTTCCAAACAAAGGCACTAGTTGGTCCTGATAAAGCTTGCAAGGTCATTATTGATGGCGGGAGTTGTCGCAATCTAGCAAGCAAAGAGTTATGTGCCAAGCTGAAACTGAAATATCTACCGCACCCACATCCATATTATATTCAGTGGTTGAGCAATAATGGTGAGATGAAGGTGAGCCACATGGTGCGAGTTGATTTTGAGATTGGACCGTATAAGGATTCCATTGATTTTGATGTGGTTCCTATGACGGTTTGTCACCTGCTGTTGGGCCGGCCATGGCTTTATGACCGTTTTGTGCAACACAATGGCCGCGCCAATACATATCACTTGGAGTTCAAGGGCAAGAAAATTAACTTACAGCCTATGTCACCACAGCAAATTGTCAATGAGTCTCGTCAGAAGATTGAAGTAAACTTGGAGGATGCATCCATAGATAGGCGAGAGAATTGTAATGCCGTGAGTGATATAACGAAAAGTGAGAGAGTGAATTCCTTAGTCTCATTAGCCACCAAACAAGACATGAGAGAATTTTGTGAGGATCCTACAGCCATGCCTATTGTGCTCATGTACAAGGGTACGGTTTTGGTTTCTAACGACATGACCCCTCTTCCTCTTGGTGTTTCTAATGTTTTGCAGGAATTCAGCGACGTGTTTCCGGAAGAGGTACCCGCAGGACTTCCACCATTGCGAGGTATTGAGCATCAAATTGACTTGATTCCCGGAGCATCGCTGCCCAATAGGGCGCCATATAGGACGAATCCCGAAGAAACGAAGGAGATACAGAAGCAAGTACAAGCGCTACTCGACAAAGGTTATATCAGCATAAGCCTTAGTCCTTGTGCTGTTCCTGTTATTCTTGTTCCTAAGAAAGATGGTACATGGCGTATGTGCGTAGATTGTAGAGCGATAAACAACATTACTATTCGATATCGTCATCCTATTCCCCGTTTAGAGGATATGCAAGATGAATTGAGTGGTGTCTTTGTTTTCACTAAAATTGATTTGCGTAGTGGTTATCATCAAATTAGGATGAAAGAAGGGGATGAGTGGAAAACCGCCTTTAAAACAAAATTTGGTTTATATGAGTGGTTAGTAATGCCTTTTGGTTTAACTAATGCACCTAGCACTTTCATGAGACTGATGAACCATGTTTTGCGTGATTTTATTGGCAAGTTTGTGGTTGTGTATTTTGATGATATATTAATCTACAGCCGCAATGAATCTGATCATATTATACATATTCGACATGTTTTGCAAGTGTTGCGTGATAGTAAACTCTATGGTAATCTTGAGAAGTGCACATTTTGCAAAGATAAGGTCATATTTCTGGGTTATGTTGTCTCTAAGCATGGAGTAGAAGTAGATGTGTCTAAAACTGAAGCTATTCAAAATTGGCCTACTCCTATGAATGTGAGTCAAGTACGAAGTTTTCATGGTCTAGCTGGGTTTTATCGCCGTTTTGTGCCCAATTTTTCTACTATTGCTGCACCTTTGAATGAATTGACTAAAAAGGGTGTTGCTTTTGAGTGGGGCGTTGCCCAAGATCATGCTTTTGATGAACTGAAACGATTGTTAACTTCTGCACCGTTGCTTGCACTTCCTGATTTCAATAAGCAATTTGAGATTGAATGTGATGCTAGTGGTATTGGAATTGGTGGTGTGTTGATGCAAGAGGGTCGTCCAATTGCATATTTTTTTGAGAAACTTTCTGGTGCTAAGTTGAACTATCCAATATATGATAAAGAATTGTATGCTTTAATTAGAGTTCTTGAGGTTTGGCAACATTATTTGTGGGCAAAAGAATTTATCATACATTCTGATCATGAAGCTTTGAAATATCTGAAAGCCCAATCTACTTTGCATAGGCGTCTTGCTAAGTGGGTTGAGTTTATTGAGTCCTTTCCGTACATTATTAAGCACAAGAAGGGAAAAGATAATATTGTTGCTGATGCTCTATCTAGGAAGACTATGCTATTAACCCATCTTGATGTTAAAATTCCTGGATTAGAGGTGTTATGTGATTTATATACGACTGATCATGATTTTGCTGAACCATACCGCTTGTGTGTTATTGGTAAAGCATGGGAGAAGTATCACATACACGATGGGTTCTTGTTTAGAGCTAACAAACTATGTGTTCCAGAATCGTCTGTGCGTTTGCTCTTATTACAGGAATCTCATGCTGGAGGTTTGATGGGTCACTTCGGGCGTGAGAAGACGCTACTCATGCTCGCTGATCACTTTTATTGGCCAAAGATGAGGCGGGACGTGGACAGGTATGTCAAGAGGTGCATTACTTGCAACAAGTCCAAGTCCAAGCTGAAGCCTCACGGTTTGTATACTCCTTTACCGGCACCTACTACACCTTGGGAAGATATTAGTATGGATTTTGTGTTGGGTTTGCCGCGTACTAAGAGAGGCCATGATTCTATATTTGTGGTAGTGGACAGATTTTCTAAAATGTCACACTTTATTGCTCACACAAAAGCGACGATGCGTCGCATATTGCTAACCTGTTTTTCAGGGAGATTGTTCGACTACATGGAGTCCCGAAGACTATTGTTTCTGATCGTGATGTGAAGTTCATGAGCTACTTCTGGAAGACACTTTGGGGGAAGCTGGGGACAAAGCTACTGTTCAGTACTACTTGTCATCCCCAAACTGATGGTCAAACTGAGGTGGTGAATCGAACCTTGTCACAACTGTTGAGATCCATGATCAAGAAGAACCTAAAGGAGTGGGAAGAGTGTTTGCCGCATGTGGAGTTTGCTTACAACAGGCGGTACACTCTACCACGTAGCTGTGTCCTTTTGAGGTGGTGTATGGTTTCAAACCCATTACTCCACTTGATTTGTTGCCTTTGCCCATACATGAGAGAGTTAATATGGAGGCATCCAAGAGGGCAGATTTTGTGAAGAAAATACATGTGAAGACTAAAGAGTTGATAGAAAAGAAAGGCAAGAGCAATGCTGCAAGGATGAACAAGAAGCGCAAAGAGATGTTGTTCAAGCCTGGTGATATGGTGCAGGTACATTTTCGCAAGGATAGGTTCCCGAAGCTGCGGAAGTCTAAGTTGAAGCCTCGTGGTGCTGGTCCTTACAAAGTGCTTGCCAAGATCAATGATAATGCATACTCGATAGATCTTCCAGTTGATGAGTTTGGTGTCAGTAATTCTTTCAATGTTGCTGATTTGACACCATATGACGGAGAAGACCTTGGAGCGTCGAGGTCGACGCCTTTTGAAGGGGGGGGAGATGATGAGGACATCCCTACCTCACTACTACCTCCGTCATTGCAAGATGAAGATGAAGCTGTGAAGCTCAAGTCCAATGAAGTTAGGATTGGACCAATGACACGAGCTCGTGCGAAGCTACTTAAACAACAGGTGAACTTGTTCCTA
Source organism: Lolium perenne (assembly GCF_019359855.2). NCBI lineage: Eukaryota > Viridiplantae > Streptophyta > Magnoliopsida > Poales > Poaceae > Lolium > Lolium perenne. Next base: position 136,376,217 of record NC_067245.2, read on the forward strand.
AACGATACTTTGATCGACGTGAACTTTATACTACCTAAGTCGAATTACTTATGTATGATCTGTTATGTGGTGGACCCAATCGTCGCACGAGGAGAAGACGAGCAGCTGGCCCAGAAGCGGGACGTGAAGCTGGACATGGAGCCGGACGAGAAGACATCCCATGGACGCGCGAGGGAGGAGCGGGAGGCATGCGCGAGAGGAGGAGATCTTCAGGCCGGTCCCAGGCCCGGTCAGACCGGCCGTGGGACCGGGCCACCCGGTCACCAACCGGATTTTGAACCGGTGCCATCCGGGCCACATCCAGGGAACACGGACCCTTCGTCCGGTTTCCACCCGGTCCACGAACCCGGTCTAGGACCGGACCACCCGGTCCCAGGCCCGGTCGACCGGCCCCCAGACCGGCCGAGTCCGAGTCTGTCTCGACCAGATCTATTCTGGGTCGGTTATTCCCGTACTTTTTCGACCTGAGGTCGTCCCGAACGCCTATATAAGTCCCTGGGACGCCCCCAAAGTTGTTTTAGACCACGTTTAAGATAAACCCTAGTTCTTAGTTGTTTGCTCTGCAAAACTATTGAATACTACTCTCCAATTCGCATCGATCTGGAGTTTTATGCTACTGAAAGTTTGTGTGTGATCTGCTGTTCCATTGGGGATTAGAAGATTGCAATTTACCGCTTCGTGGTCGGCGGCTACGTGCGCAAGTGTGTGGAGTTGCGAATATCTTGCAGGGTTGAGAACTGTTGCATTGGCATCAGGAATCAATCGAGAGACTTCGTCGGCGTCATACAAGTTATCCTCCTCATCATCATCGATTCCGTCCGCTGCTACCATCGTGTGTTCATCACCACCGTCGCTTACTGAGAAGATCGGGCAACCCCTTATCAATAGTCTTCTTTTGTCATGTAGTAAGCATTCAATTTGATAAACAAGGTCAAGACATATTCAAACTAGACAAACCATGTGTCTACCCCCTAACCCCTAAATCTGTCTTATGAAGTCTACCATGAAGAGAAGTGGTTTTGGGTTTCAAACATGGAAATTTCAAAAACCCTCCCACAAACTTCATTGTAGAGTGACTAAGAAGGATACACGGTTCCCTTTTTATTTTCATGTTTTAAACTTGTTTAAAACTTGGTCAAACCTATGATTTGACCAAAAGGTTCAAATGGGCATAAAAATTCAGAAAAAAATCAAGAGAATGAAAAAACAAAGGACATAGCATTCTTATGTCATATATATAGTAAGCATTCAAGTTGATAAACAAGGTCTAGACATATTCAATATATCTACCCCTAACCCTAAACTCTGTCTTATGAAGTCGAGCATGCATGAAGAGAAGTGGTTTTTGGTTTCAAACATGGAAATTTCAAAAACCCTCCCAAGAGCTACATTTTAGAGTGACTAAGAAGCATACATGCTTACATTTTCATATTCATGTTTTAAACTTATTCAAATCTTGGTGAAACCTAGGATTTGACCAAGATTCAAATGGGTATAAAAATTTAGATACAGGTTTGCCTAGTTTGAATATGTCTGGACCTTGTTTATCAACTTGAATGCTTACTACATGACATAAGAAGACTATATACTTTGGTTTTTCATTTTTCTGATTTTTTTAAATTTTCTACCCATTTGAATCTTGGTCAAATCCTAGGTGTTTGACCATGATTTAATCAAGTTTAAAACATGAATATGAAAAATTAAGCATCTATCCTTCTTAAGTCACTCCAAAATGTAACTCTTGGGAGGTTTTTTTTGAAATTTCCATGTTTGAAACCAAAAACCACTTCTCTTCATGCTAGACTTTCATAAAATCGACCGAGTTTAGGGTTAGGTGGTAGATACACATGAGATTTGTCTGGTTTGAATATGTCCAAACCTTGTTTATCAACTTGAATGTTTACTATATGACATAAGAATGCTTGCCATATGTTTGAATTTTAAAAGCATATAGTCCTCTCATGTCATATAGTAAGCATTCAAGTTGATAAACAATGTTTGGACATATTCAAACCAGACAAATCATGTATCTACCCCTAACCCTAATCTCGATCGATTTTATATATGAAAGTCAAGCAGGTTTCAAACATGGAAATTTCAAAAACCCTCCCAAGAGTTACATTTTGGAGTGACTTAAGAATGATAGATGCTTAATTTTTCATATTCATGTTATAAACTTGTTCAAATCATGGTCAAATTAACCTAGGATATGACCAAGATTCAAATGGGCAGAAAAAAAACAGAAAATTTAAAACCAAAGTACACATAGTCTTCTTTTGTCATGTAGTAAGCATTCAATTTGATAAACAAGGGTCTAGACATATTCAAACTAGACAAACCATGTATCTACCCCCTAACCCCTAAATTTTGTCTTGTGAAGTCTACCATGAAGAGAAGTGGTTTTTGGTTTCAAACATGGAAATTTCAAAAACCCTCCCAAAAACTTCATTGTAGAGTGACTAAGAAGGATACAAGGTTCCCTTTTCATTTTCATGTTTTAAACTTGTTTAAATCTTGGTCAAACCTATGATTTGACCAAAAGGTTCAAATGGGCATAAAAAATTTAAAAAAAATCAAGAGAATGAAAAACCTAGGATTTGACCAAGATTCAAATGGGCATAAAATTTAAAAAAATCAAAAAATGAAAAAAAAACAAGGCACATAGTCTTCTTATGTCATATAGTAAGCATTCAATTAAGTTGATAAACAAGGTCTAGACATATTCAAACCAGGGAAATCATGTATCTACCCCCTAACCCTAGCTAAACTCTGTCTTATGAAGTCAAGCATGCATGAAGATAAATGGTTTTTGGTTTCAAACATGGAAATTTCAAAAACCTCCCAAAAGCTTCATTTTGGAGTGACTAAGAAGGATCCATAGTATAATAATCACCCGAGTTATTAGAGCAACATGTCTGTCACTTACGTGTGGTTCCCATGCGTGAGGTCCCACACTTCAGTGAGCACAAGTCACGTACGCTAGGTAAGCAAACTCCCAGCCATATTCTTTGTCAAGAGAGATGCATCAAGACTCTCTCTCTCTCTCTCTCTCTCTATCCAATTATCCACCTCCGTTGGCTGCCGGTTTTGGCAGGGCGTTTCTAGCTCAGCTCGGAGGCCATGATGTGCAGGCTCTTTAGCCATGGCAATTTGGTCGCGCCAAGTGGTTCGTGCCCGGCTGCGACGAGGATCAATCCGGACGGTGGCTGTTAAGGACCCGATCGCATTTCTTGCTTTCAGCCTGGGGTCTACCATGTAAATCTTAGGGATTTAGACGTAATTTCCTATTTATTTTGTGTCATGCTGTAAACTGCTCTCTGATGCGTATTGGAAATCTAGGTCCTTCACGATCGTTCGGTTGTCCCTCTAACAAAAAAAATCTCTCTCATTCTCGGCCTTTCTCGCTCGCTCGCACCCCCTTCGCACCGACAACCCTGCACAACAGTCAACATCACCAGAAAAAGGATAGACACCATAAATAAGTGGGGCCCCGTGACTGCTCTCCCTTCGTCTCCTCCCGTGTGATCCCTCTTCCTCCGATTCCCGACCTTGCGGGAAATAAAAATGAAAATAAAGAGTTTCACTGGACGGGCAAACACATGTGCTGCCTAGTAATAATAATAAAAACGTAAAAAAATTGACCTACGAATCTATTAGTATTAAATAAGTTAAACTAGGGTTCTGTCCAGTACTACGGATCAATTTCAGAAAATGCAACTACGGGGTTCGATTTTGGCCTGCTAATGTAAAATTAAATAATCTGAGCTAGTATTGCTCTAAAAAATCATTTTGGTATGCATCGTTTGGTACTTTTGATAGCAAGAGTGCTTACTCCCTCTGTTAGCAAATAGTCTTCCTTTTCATGTTTATGAAGTCAAGCATGAAGGGAAGTGGTTTTGGGTATCAAACATGGAAATTTCAAAAACCTCCCAAAAAACTTCATTTTCGAGTGACTAAGAAGGATACAAGCTTCCCTTTTCATTTTCATGTTTTAAACTTGTTTAAATTATCTTGGTCAAATCACATAGTCTTCTTATGTCATATAGTAAGAAAAGCACATAGTCTTCTTATGTCATATAGTAAGCATTAAAATTGATAAACAAGGTCTAGACATATTCAAACTAGACAAATCATGTATCAACCCCTAACCCCTAAATTCTGTCTTATGAAGTCAAGCATGAAGAGAATTCGTTTTGGGTTTCAAACATGGAAATTTCAAGAACATCCCAAAAGCTTCATTTTAGAGTGACTAAGAAGGATCCATGATTACCTTTTCATTTTCTTGTTTTAAACTTGTTTAAATATTGGTCAAACCTAGGATTTGACCAAAGGATTCAAATGGGCATAAAAATTCAGAAAAAAAAATCAAGAGAATGAAAAAACAAAGGACATAGCATTCTTATGTCATATATATAGTAAGCATTCAAGTTGATAAAACAAAGCCTAGACATATTCAAACCAGAAAATCATGTACATATCTAATTGTACCCCTAACCCTAAACTCTGTCTTATGAAGTCAAGCATGCATGAAGAGAAGTTGTTTTGGTTTCAACATGGAAATTTAAAAAACCCTCCCAAGAGTTTTGGAGTGACTAAGAAGGATATATGCTTAATTTTTCATATTCATGATTTAAACTTGTTCAAATCTTGGTCAAACCTAGAATTTGACCAAGATTTGAATGGGCATAAAAATTCAAAAAATCAAAAAAAAAGAAAAACCAAGGTCTTATTATGTCATATAGTAGTCATAAACAAGGTCTATAGACATATTCAAAACATACAAATCATGTATCTACCACCTAACCCCCTAAACTATGTCTTATGAACTCAAGCATGAAGAGAAGTGGTTTTGGATTTCAAACATGGAAATATCAAAAACCTCCCAAAAACTTCATTTTTTAGAGTGACTAAGAAGGATACAAGCTTCCATTTTCATTTTCATGTTTTAAACTTGTTTAAATCTTGGTCAAACATAGGATTTGACCAAAAGATTCAAATGGGCATAAAAATTCAGAAAAATATCAAAAGAATGAAAAACCAAAGGACATAGCATTCTTATGTCATATATATAGTAAGCATTCAAGTTGATAAACAAGGTCTAGACATATTCAAACCATAAAATCATGTATATATCTACCCCTAACCCTAAACTCTGTCTTATGAAGGCAAGCATGCAGGAAGAGAAGTTGTTTCTGGTTTCAAACATGGAAATTTCAAAAACCCTCCCAAGAGCTACGTTTTAGAGTGACTAAGAAGCATGAAGAGAAGTGGTTTTTGGTTTCAAACATGGAAATTTCAAAAACCCTCCCAAGAGTTACATTTTTGGAGTGACTTGACAATGATAGAAGCTTAATTTTTCATATTCATGTTTTAAACTTGTTTAAACCATGGTCAAACCTAGGATTAGACCAAGATTCAAATGGGCAGAAAATAAAAAAATAGAAAATGAAAAACCAAAGTACATAGTCTTCTTTTGTCATATAGTAAGCATTCAATTTGATAAACAAGGTCTAGACATATTCAAACTAGACAAACCATGTGTCTACCCCCTAACCCCTAAATTCTGTCTTATGAAGTCTACCATGAAGAGAAGTGGTTTTGGGTTTCAAACATGGAAATTTCAAAAACCCTCCCAAAAACTTCATTGTAGATTTACTAAGAAGGATACAAGGTTCCCTTTTTATTTTCATGTTTTAAACTTGGTCAAACCTATGATTTGACCAAAAGGTTCAAATGGGCATAAAAATTCAGAAAAAAATCAAGAGAATGAAAAAACAAAGGACATAGAATTCTTATGTCATATATATAGTAAGCATTCAAGTTGATAAACAAGGTCTAGACATATTCAATATATCTACCCCTAACCCTAAACTCTGTCTTATGAAGTCGAGCATGCATGAAGAGAAGTGGTTTTTGGTTTCAAACATGGAAATTTCAAAAACCCTACCAAGAGCTACATTTTAGAGTGACTAAGAAGCATACATGCTTACATTTTCATATTCATGTTTTAAACTTATTCAAATCTTGGTGAAACCTAGGATTTGACCAAGATTCAAATCGGCATAAAAATTTAGATACAGGTTTGCCTAGTTTGAATATGTCTATACCTGGTTTATCAACTTGAATGCTTACTACATGACATAAGAAGACTATATACTTTGGTTTTTCATTTTTCTGATTTTTTAAATTTTCTACCCATTTGAATCTTGGTCAAATCCTAGGTGTTTGACCATGATTTAATCAAGTTTAAAACATGAATATGAAAAATTAAGCATCTATCCTTCTTAAGTCACTCCAAAATGTAACTCTTGGGAGGTTTTTTGAAATTTCCATGTTTGAAACCAAAAACCACTTCTCTTCATGCTAGACTTTCATAAAATCGACCGAGTTTAGGGTTAGGTGGTAGATACACATGAGATTTGTCTGGTTTGAATATGTCCAAACCTTGTTTATCAACTTGAATGTTTACTATATGACATAAGAATGCTTGCCATATGTTTGAATTTTAAAAGCATATAGTCCTCTCATGTCATATAGTAAGCATTCAAGTTGATAAACAATGTTTGGACATATTCAAACCAGACAAATCATGTATCTACCCCTAACCCTAATCTCGATCGATTTTATATATGAAAGTCAAGCAGGTTTCAAACATGGAAATTTCAAAAACCCTCCCAAGAGTTACATTTTGGAGTGACTTTAGAATGATAGTTGCTTAATTTTTCATATTCATGTTATAAACTTGTTTAAATCATGGTCAAATTAACCTAGGATTTAACCAAGATTCAAATGGGCAGAAAAAAAAACAGAAAATTTAAAACCAAAGTACACATAGTCTTCTTTTGTCATGTAGTAAGCATTCAATTTGATAAACAAGGGTCTAGACATATTCAAACTAGACAAACCATGTATCTACCCCCTAACCCCTAAATTTTGTCTTATGAAGTCTACCATGAAGAGAAGTGGTTTTTGGTTTCAAACATGGAAATTTCAAAAACCCTCCCAAAAACTTCATTGTAGAGTGACTAAGAAGGATACAAGGTTCCCTTTTCATTTTCATGTTTTGAACTTGTTTAAATCTTGGTCAAACCTATGATTTGACCAAAAGGTTCAAATGGGCATAAAAAATTTAAAAAAATCACGAGAATGAAAAACCTAGGATTTGACCAAGATTCAAATGGGCATAAAATTTTAAAAAATCAAAAAAATTAAAAAAAAACAAGGCACATAGTCTTCTTATGTCATATAGTAAGCATTCAATTAAGTTGATAAACAAGGTCTAGACATATTCAAACCAGGGAAATCATGTATCTACCCCCTAACCCTAGCTAAACTCTGTCTTATGAAGTCAAGCATGCATGAAGATAAGTGGTTTTTGGTTTCAAACATGGAAATTTCAAAAACCTCCCAAAAGCTTCATTTTGGAGTGACTAAGAAGGATCCATAGTATAATAATCAACCGAGTTATTAGAGCAACAAGTCTGTCACTTACGTGTGGTTCCCATGCGTGAGGTCCCACACTTCAGTGAGCACAAGTCACGTACGCTAGGTAAGCAAACTCCCAGCCATATTCTTTGTCAAGAGAGATGCATCAAGACTCTCTCTCTCTCTCTCTATCCAATTATCCACCTCCGTTGGCTGCCGGTTTTGGCAGGGCGTTTCTAGCTCAGCTCGGAGGCCATGGTGTGCAGGCTCTTTAGCCATGGCGATTTGGTCGCGCCAAGTGGTTCGTGCCCGGCTGCGACGAGGATCAATCCGGACGGTGGCTGTTAAGGACCCGATCGCATTTCTTGCTTTCAGCCTGGGGTCTACCATGTAAATCTTCGGGATTTAGACGTAATTTCCTATTTATTTTGTGTCATGCTGTAAACTGCTCTCTGATGCGTATTGGAAATCTGGGTCCTTCACGATCGTTCGGTTGTCCCTCTAACAAAAAAAAATCTCTCTCATTCTCGGCCTTTCTCGCTCGCTCGCACCCCCTGCGCACCGACAACCCTGCACAACAATCAACATCACCAGAAAAAGGATAGACACCATAAATAAGTGGGGCCCTGTGACTGCTCTCCCTTCGTCTCCTCCTGTGTGATCCCTCTTCCTCCGATTCCCGACCTTGCGGGAAATAAAAATGAAATGAAAGAGTTTCACTGGACGGGCAAACACATGTGGTGCCTAGTAATAATAATAAAAACTTAAAAAAATCGACCTACGAATCTATTAGTATTAAATAAGTTAAACTAGGGTTCTGCCCAGTACTACGGATCAATTTCAGAAAATGCAACTACGGGGTTTGATTTTGGCCTGCTAATGTAAAATTAAATAATCTGAACTAGTATTGCTCTAAAAAATCATTTTGGTATGCATCGTTTGGTACTTTTGATAGCATGCATGACGAGAAGTGGTTTTTGGTTTCAAACATGGAAATTTCAAAAACCCCTCCCAAGAGTTTTGGAGTGACTAAGAAGGATAGATTGTTATTTTTTTATATTCTCATGATTTAAACTTGTTCAAATCTTGGTCAAACCTAGAATTTGACCAAGATTCAAATGGGCATAAAAAATCAAAAAAATTCAAAAAATGTTGAAAAACCAAAGCACATTGTCTTCGTATGTTATACAGTAAGCATTCAAGTTGATAATAAACGTACAAAGGTCGATCTAGACATATTCAAACCAGAAAAATCATGTATCTACCACCTAACCCTAAACTTTGTCTTATGAAGTCAAGCATGAAGACAAGTGGTATTGGGTTTCAAACGTGGATATTCAAAACCTCCCACGAGCTTCATTTTGGAGTGACTAATTAAGAAGGATAAATGCTTACTTTTTCATATTCATGTTTTAAACGTGTTTAACTCTTGGTCAAATTAACCTAGGATTTGACCAAAATTCAAATGGGCATAAAAATTCAAAAAAAATTGAAAAACCAAAGCACATAGTCTTCTTATGTTATACATTAAGCATTCATGTTGATAAACGTACAAAGGTCGATCTAGACATATTCAAACCAGAAAAATCATGTATCTACCCCCTAACCCTAAACTATGTCTTAATTAATTATGAAGTCAAGCATGAAGAGAAGTGGTATTGGGTTTCAAACATGTAAATTCCAAAACCTCCCGACCACGAGCTTCATTTTGGGGTGACTAAGAATGATCGATTTTACTTAGGTATGTAGTATTGTACATCACAAATGTGAAATGAAACAGATGATGTCAATCTCTATAAACCCTAAACCCTAATTATATTAAACCCCTAGATCCTAACACTAAACCTTGTATATAAACCATAAACCTATATATATCTACCAAAAAATGAGTCATGCGATTCAAATGTTTGGCATTGTTTTTCTCGTAGCATGCAATGCTCCCACACACACTTCTGGGGAAGCGAGGCCTCAAACACATGGTGCAAAAAATATGCAGGGTTCTTGTCTTAAAAAATAGAAGTGTATATATGCCATGTTTATTTGGTATTCTTCATAGAGGTATTATGTAAACCACAAATGATATGACTATGCATGCTTTGTTTCAATCTTTTCTATCAAGCCCCACAATAACTTATTAATTCGGCTTGTTTTGAAATTTAGCTACGTCGAGCAATCTCACGATGCTCTCTCCCTGCTTGTTTTAATTTGTTCTAGTAGGAGGGTGCGGTGCATGTGTTTGGCCATTATTATATAAAATGTACTTGGCTCGATCCACACATTCAGGTCACACACCCATGTATTTTTTAAATTATTTGTTTGATCTGTACTTCATCTACACACTGTATCAAATTTGCATTTTATCGGATTTAGCCCAAGATATTGTATATATATGGATGCACATTGAGATAATTCATGAAACCTTGGAAATGGTCATCCTTTCATGCATGTTTCTCCGCAAATGAAAACTTGATTGGTGGCAGACAAGCAAAAACACATTTACGGGCGACAACCCAAAATGCACATATTTTGCAAAGTATTCATGCATGCATGATGAAAAGTTCAAATATATACATAAAATTGGGCCATGATTCAAAACTTTGGCATGGTTCTTGTGTAGTGGTACCAAGCTCACATGCATGTGGGAGGAAATTTAGTTGGACGAAGTCCAACATGGTGCCAATCTAGTTGAGGGTTCTTCTCTAAAACACTGGTATGGCATGTTTGGTATTTTCCCTATATATATGTAATATCCCAGGTAATGGGGTTACAAAAATAGAGGAAACAGATGTGTGCATTGCATTCATGCATAGAAAATCTGGGGAATTTTCGCGCTTTAAAGTAAAACAGTCACAGTAACTGAAGTTTCACTTGACCTTGGTGGAATTGAAGTAGCTCATCAAGTCAAGCGCTATAAACACTTAATGTGACTTTGTTAAAACTTTGTTTTGGGTAGAGATAATTTGATCTAAGGGGTTAGATCAAATGTAACTAATAATTAACACAACCACACTTTACTCAATGATCAACTACCTGATCTTATTAAATATCACAACATGATATTCCTAGCCATAACATGTGAACATCCATGTAATTGGAAATCAAGTAACAATAATTGAAGAAACTATTCTCCACTTATCTTCTCCATGTCTTAAACTAATTCTTGATCCTACCATGAACCTCATGGTATCCATTTCCCTTCATTCTTGGAAACAAGATAATGAGATAAACTCTAGAAATATATAATCCTCTCTACTACATATTAATATACATCAAACCTAGAGAAATGAGAGTCCTATATTATTTACTAGAAAAGCAATGACAAACCTAGAGGCAAACCTTGGATATAAATATCCATATGATCACAACATCATCTTCAAGAGGAACCCTAGGATATTATTGAAGACCTTCCCTAGAGAGAGAACCCATTTATATTAACCATAGATATTGGTGACTACATCATTACCTTTGGAGAATAACCTTAGGTTAGAATTGAAGTCTTTCCCCAAATGAGAGAGAGCATTCATATCAATCCTAGCTTTACCTAGTTAAGAATCAAGGACAATTCTTGAACTAAAGTATTAGGACCTAAACCATTTCACTTAGTAATGATGGGATAACCTAATATCGCATGGAATAATACCATACCCCTTAATTGATAAGGTGAGGAAGAGACTAAACCAATTGAGCTAGACAAATGAAACCTTAGCCTAGATACCTAAGGAGATATTAGGAGTACCCCATAAACCCTAGAATAAACATTCTTAAATGAGAAATCTCAATCTATGGTGTTATACTCAAGATAATTGAGACAACCATAACCATGCCCATTCAAGAAACTATAAAATAAGGTATACATTTAATTGATCAAGACAGCACTTGATCTTGGGAGTGAGGAAACCATTCAAGGAGAGATACCTTAGTAAGTCCAACCTTGATCATTATAAATTGTGTAATGATCATAAACCCTAAGAATTTTAAGTAAAGATATTAAGAACAAGATGATCATATGTAATATATGATCATGCTTTGGAGAAATGTGAGGATAAGTTAAATCCTAATAGGATAAGCAGATATCATTCATCACATGAAATTATAGGGAGATCACTAGTAAGAAACCCTAGGCTTATATCTCAATCCCAACTTGTGAATCACTTGGTGATCATAAAGTAGAATCCTACCACATCTATATTCCATTTATTCCTTAATTAAAGGATCTAAGAAAACCTTAGAGTAAAACTCCATACCTAATATGGTGAGAAACCATCCATCCATATGACCAAAGTTAACTATAAAAAGAACTAACACAACTTTAGTTACTTTAACAATAGATTAAGTTATAATAGAAATCTACTAGTATAAGACTAAACCAAATCTTAAGTTCTTAATAATTAAAGGAGCACATGAATAATTAAGAAAGTAACCATATCATCTTGGTTAGGGAAGATTAACCCTAGCACATGTAATATGGTGTCATCCCATCTTACAAACTAAAATTATATCTCAACCCTAGTTATGGTATCACTATGGTGATTACCATATAAACCTAGACCATAATTGAGAATTAAATCAATGGCCATTAGGTAAATATCACTAGAACCCTAGTGTGGCATATTAATAAAATCTTATGCTTCAATTATTAAACCTGAGAAAAACCATTGTGATACATCTCATAATTAAAACCATAAGTGTAATTATCAACCACTTATCTTTATAACCAAGACCAAACCATGATGGGAGTAGTATCTACTCCAGGTATTTTAATGTAACACTAATCTACAATATTAATATTAAACTTGGGAGGAGTTCAAGCAGAGTTTCCAATTCATCAGCACATAGTTATGCACATAAAATAATAGTCAAGTGACAACATTCTTAATAGGAGGTCAAGCCCTTAGAGATATTTTAGCACATCAATTTCATGCCATATGGATACTTAATTCAAAGTAAAATAATAAATAATATACCAATGTTTCAATACCATATTAAAATGTGTAATACCCAACAGTAATTATAAAGTATTTTGGGTGGATTACATAAGAGTTCAAATTGTAAAATGCCTGCATGGTATAGAAGAATTCAAACTTGAATTAAAATTAGGATTTAAAATAGAGTTTGAAAATACAAAACAGAAAAGAAAAAAAAAGAAAAGAAAAAGAGAAGAAGAACATTACCTGGCCGAGCAGCCCACCATTCCAGCCAACCACTGGCCCAGTAGCAGCCCAAGTCGAACCCAACAACAGCAGCCCGTACCTCTTCGTCAAAAGAAAATCGGGGGAAGGTCGTCCTCATCCCTTTCCTCGCGCATGGTGGACAGCGAGACGCCGTGGCCAGCTTTCCTTCGTCGCTGGCGGCTCCTCAGCGACCGACGGCGTGACGAGGCTCTCCCTTGAGCCGTATAAAGCCCTGGACGAACCCTAGTTCCAGAGTTTCTTCCTCTTCTCCAATTTTTTCCCCAAATCGAAACCTTGGTCAACCCGGCCATCTTCAATCGCCGCCGTTTGGAGTCCTCCCAAGCACCGCCGTGAAGCCCTGGAGCTTCGCCTCGTCCCCAGCAACTTCCTCGTCGACGCGCGCATGCCGGGAAGCTACGAAGACGTCGAATTGCGACATCAAGTCCGCGCCGGTGACCACCCATCGTCGACGTTCGCCGTCGACTGAGGCCTCCCCAAGCCCTTCCGACCACACCAACACGCTCCTGGTGAGCTCGCGGTCCTCCCGCACTTCGTTCCTCTCGATTCCGTCCCGCATCGCTTCGTGTCGCCGGGCCGTGCGCTGCCAGAGCACGTCGCCGCCGTTCACACTCCGGCGACAGATAGTGGGCGGCGCCACCCTCAAAACGTTCACCACACCACCCCGAATTGCATGCGAGTAATCCCCCGACCTCACGCGCCCGAAATCGCTGGGATCATCGCCGTACGGCCGCCGGCCGCAACACTGGACATGAATTCAATTTTGACCCGGTCAAGCTTACGTGGCTGACGTGGACCATAGGCCCACACATCGGCGATCCCGTGTAGCAGCCTGGGTGCGTTTAGCAGATCTTTTCATTTTATTTCAAAATCCATTAATTGCTGCAACTTTACAAATTTATATAAAATAAATAATAACTCAGAAAAATGAAAATAAGATATCAAAATTCTTAGAAAAGAAAACTCTATCCAACAAAAATATAATATGAAATTTTTATTTTTCAATAAAAATTTTAGTTATTTAATACTTAATAATTAAGCCTTTTCTTTTATTCCTTATTAAATTACAATTCAATAATTAGGAAAATTCTCAAAAATTAAATAAAGCCAGTAAATAAATAAAGAAAACATTAAAACTAATTTTCTTTATTTATTTTATTAAATCCTTATTAGAAGGATTTAAACCCTAATTAATAATTATCTTAATTATTAATCCATTACAAGAATAATAAAAAAACCAAATTCAATATTATTTTTATTTTCAAGTTATTAATAACTTCAACTTTATAATGAAGTTATTAATCCAATAATTATAGAGAAATTAGGAAACCCTAGTTCCATTATAAAATAAAGTGATAACCTCATCATTTCATGTGATTCCTAAAACCCTAAATTAATTAGGAACCCTAGTTCCATTATTACATGTGAACTCTAAATTGCTTCTAACCTAAACCCTAGGTTAGAACATGTGATCATGATACTTTAAACTTCAAACTTAGAACAATAATAGAAACTAAATAATTGCCATGATCACATAAAATGTAGAACCCTATCACTAGCAATTTATTATTCCATGTATGCATATCACTAAACCTAGTTGATCAAGTAGGATCAACCAGGTTTAAACCCTAGCTTCTACTGTCAAAATCATCATCCTTATTCATCCATGCTTAGCATCACACCATTGTGATGAAACCCAATAGCATCTAGGCACAATATTTACCATTACATAATCATAGTCCACCTAACCCTACAAATACTTCATAATTATGAACCATCCTATTTAGGAGCCAATCATTCCTTACTTAGTGGATTAAATGACAAAACCTAGACAACCTCAACCCTAATTGATATACTTCTTATTATTTAAGAAGTATGTTCTTCAAAAGTTATTCTTTTGAAGTAAATAAAGAATCATCATCAACCCTGCTTATAAAGACCTATAAACCCTAATCAGCTATCACCAACAAGGTATACCACCTTGATAGCAACTATTGGAAATTCAGATGTTTAGACTTAATTCAACCATATAAGCCCTAGTAGCTGATGAATCCAACTAGATTGTGATCCATCTTAAAACTACTTCAGAAACTAGATGAAACTATAGTCAACCATAGAACCCCACCAGTCTAATTATCATACTTGTTCTTTATTAAAGAACATGTTCTTCAAAAGTTATTCTTTTGAAGAATATAACAAGTAATCATTAACCATGCCATATAGTACTAAAATTGACAACTGTTCTTTACACGTTAACATTATGCCAATTATCATTCTTTGTGTGCTTAATTGATTACTTTACTTTGTTATCTACCTGTTCATGATACCAAGTAATCACACCTGAATAAGAATCTTGTTTGTGAATCACTCTAAAAGTGCAACACACCCTGAATCAATTATTACCCCTCACTAATCCTAAATCATCGGGGTTAGGTCACGCTTAGAGCGATTGCATCTCATTCTTATGCATTATTGCATCCTTGCCAATCTTTTAAACATCGTCCTTACCGGACGATGATGCTATTTCAGAATTTGGAGTTATTACGCATCGAAGACCTTGTCTGCATAATCTTGCAGCCAAGAAAGGCAAGTTCATCACTTGCTCATGTCATTTGTGTATTTCTATCAAATTACTTGCAAAGTATTATGGTTATCACTATTGCATAAAAAATCAAAACCACTACTTTCATAACTATGAATATGACTATGTGGTGGGCAATGGAACCATGGATTGTGTTGATATGGTGGAGGTTCCATTGCACGGGCTTACATCCATCTAGGATTAAACAACAAATGTCGCCAGTGATTCTTGTGCCGTAATACCCGTGTTAACCATAAGATCTGGAGTGGGACGGAATAGTCAAAAGTGTTTCCACCTCTCGTTCATCAACGGATGCGCTTACCGTAGCAGTTGTGTCTGGCGGAACAACCGGAGGGTGGGGAGCCCATTCTAATTCCCCACGGTAAAGCATTGCTTGCCGTAGCAGTTGTGTCTTGCGGAACAACCGGAGGGTGGGGATCCCATTCTAATTCCCCACGGTAATGCGGTCTATGATGGGTTGCGCCTACCGGCGTAGGAGTGTATGGTAGAGCCCAAAGATCGTTGTCGTGGTCGGGGTCCACCCTGAAATTACGGGAATAATGGGACCGACGTGGACCCAGGGTCGGCGCATGCAACAAAGGGGTGGGTGTTCGAGGTAGCGGAGGAACATGATTGGCTAGACCTTATACCGGGCCTCACACCATAGGAAGTGTGGACAGGAATGTACACCTGGTTGGCACCAAGGTTAAGATCTCTTATGGGTAAAGCAACACACCTCTGCAGAGTGTAAAAGAACCGTGACTGTCACTCCTCGTTCCGGATATGGAATCGCGAACGCGGCCGGAAAGGAGCTCCATGAAGTTCTAGTAAACCGGTGAAGGCTGACGGACATAGTTCTTCTGAATAAAAGCAATCCTTTGAAGAAATGGTTACGAAAACTTGCATTGGTATTAGACTTTCTGGTCTAATGCTGTAGCTAGTGCATTAAACACCTCTTTCCTATAATGAACTTGTTGAGTACGCTCGTACTCATCCCACTCTTAAATCCCCTGCTTAGATATGGAGGCATCGAAGGAGGATCCACAGTGCAACTCGAAGGCCGAGGAGTCAACAACTACTTCAAGATACAGGACCCTGTCTGAGGAGTCAGATACCACATCCATCAAGGAGAAAACCTAGTTTAACCATAGAAGGGAACCAGCTTCCTAAACCTAGCTCCTAAGTAGCTAGAATCTATTCTTAGCCTCTGTAGCTAGTTAGATACTCTACAAATAGAGTTCGTGATAAGATTAGACTACGAGTCGTTCTTCTGGAGTTATTTGTAGTTTTACCTCATTGTAAAGTAGGAGGTTGTGATGATCTTATGTAACAGAGTCGGTGTTGTAATTCTATAGACATACCTTGGACCCGCATATGTTTCTGTTGTACCACTCTGAGCGATATAATACTAGTGGAACGGTGTTTCATTGGTGTTATATCAGACTTGCATACTACACCATGCAGTGGTATGCCGGGTCACCACAGTTGGTATCAGAGCAAATGCTTTGACCCTAGGATTAAAACCCTTTAAATGAGACCTATAGGATTGGTAGTGTCTATAGGAAGTTGTCCTAGGTAAACCAAATACTTCTTATGACTTAAGATGGATATTCACTTGAGAATAATCCTGACACACTTGAGTCAACATTTCTTACCTAACTTACCAAGATAAAGTGAAGTTAGTTAGCTAAACCCAAACATGTAGCACTCCATTAAATCCTCAAAAACAATAGATGAGTAGATCCCAGTTGGTATACAATACATGGTAGTCCAAAGAGAGGATACAACCATAAGGAAGCTATCCTATTGGAAGATGTGTACCAACACAAGTCATGATTAAGTAAGAATTATTCAGACATGTAATAGGAGTAAATCAAGTGATGAAGATAGTTAAGAAATCCTAATAGAAGATGTAGACCAAGTTAAGTAATGAGTAATTAAAATTATCTAGACATGTGAAACAATTGATAGTAAGTGATAACTCTGAGTTATATGAGGTAGTATAGACCATGATGAGTCAATCATGGGAGGTAAGGAGGAGAGATAGGAATAAAATATGCCTACTTACATGGTAGAGATAGAAATCATATATGATTCACCTGAGAATCATTATGTGATGGACTAGAACCTCATAATTAATTAGGAGGAGTACAATAAGAAGCCAAGTGCTAAACAGTAATGCAAAAAATTGTGTTCCAAAAATATGGGAAGTGTGCCAAGCACATCATGACCATAGTCTTATGATGAGTACAACCACTTGGAAGTATAGGAGCTATATTCCAATAGTTATGTATTTAGAATAGTGATGTTAGAATCTAGATATACCATATGAAGTAGTCCTCAACATAATGAAAGCTAAGTTAGTACTTCCAAAGAAAATTAGGTTAACCTTAACCATCCCAAACCACTTTGTGTCAAGTTTATCTCATTGCAATTGTGCAATTAAGATAAATGTTGAGACAAATAGTAGAATCCCATATAATCGTGCTAAGTATCACGATATAACCCTAACTATGTGGTGTTATTTACTACACATCAGAGCCTGATGTTTAGAGATGTCTTACTCAACTATCATTTTCAGGCTTATGATGGTGTGTATTATATACACAAAGCTGAATCTTTTTGGATTTTATTGGATTTTCATTGTTTGACTAGATCCATACATGAAGTTTGACGTTGATATGCAAATGCATGTTGCAATATCAAGTCCTTACTTGATGCTATAGATCTAGAGGGTAATAGTAATCGTGTGAGGAAGTGACGAATTCTGAAGATTCTGAAGACTAGATGAAGGTTCATCTGATAAAGGAAGCAAAGTTGTGGGAAGTAACCACAATACTCTGAAGATAGTACCAATCAAAACTCATGCTTTGCCTCAACAGAGGAGTACTTTAGTACGGGAGAAGCATGAAGGTGAAAAATCTGGTGATTATGGTGAAGTCAAGCGTATCCATAATCCACATAGAAGAGGGAATGCATGGGAAATCACTTAGGAGACTATAATCATAGTGTCATCTAGTGGTTTTGTAGCAACAATAAACCCTGAAGAAAGGAAGATGACCTATGAACCCATAGCAAATATAAGAAGACCATAGTTGATATCAGAAGACCACAATTGATATAGGATCAATACTGCGGGATAAAGCAGAAGATACCTCGTTCAGTTGATCAGAACCTATAATAGAATCCATTTTTAGATATCAAATAGCCACAGTTGGTATAATAACCACCGTTGGTATCAGTTGGTATTCCAAATAGTTCACGATTTAATTAGTTGTAACAAAAGTTTGTGAACAAATAAAAGTCTTGTCAGCCAAATAGCTAGGTCTATAAACATTTAGTCAAAGGATTCACATTGGATGTCCACAATTGAGTGGATACACCACATATATTCTTCGCGAGAACTTATAAGAATATGAACCATGAACTACACCCAGACCAATATTCTAACCATAAGTCCAATGGTTGGAAGAAAAGGAGTTGAAGACCATAAGAAAACTCTAAGGGGTAGAGTAAAGATTGAGCTGGATATACAATTACTCAATACTTTAAGCTAGATCGAAGCAGAAGGTCTGAACTGAGAGGAAGTTTGATCCTATTTTCATAAGATTATTGAACACTACTTTCAGAAAGATGTCAGACCAGAAGCCGAGGTTCATACCTCGAGGAAGTAAGAAGTGGACTAAAACTTGAGAAAGTGAGTAATATTTACTCAGAAGTACGGAAACTCAAGTAAGTTAATTATAATGAAGTTGGACGAAGAAAATACCGTAGACCAAATATAGCTCAAGAAGGCCAAAGACCGAAGGAGATTGACCATACCAAAACTAAAGGCTACTTGAAAGATTCCTTTCATGGAACCTAAATAACCCAAAGTAGTTATAGGTATCAACTACAAACCATGATTGGATGGACTAAATTAGTCTAATCCATTCTTAGGAAAATAAACCATCACGACCATTCCATGTTTAGTACCTTACCAAGTACCATTATTGCAGTTTTGGTAGTAAGGGAAAAACAAAGACCTATTTTATCAAATAGGAGAATGTTATCCAATTAGTCCTCAATTAAGACTGTCAGTACAAGAAGAAGTCCCAATCATTGAATATTCAATGAGAAAGGAAACAAGCTTATAATATTGGAGGAAATCATGGAAGTAAAGGAAGTAAAAGTTGTTTGATGTCAAACACTAATGGATTCCAGGAAGAATCTGGACAAGGGATATATTCAATTATATCTAGTGAGATCACCAAGGAGTTTGAGAAAAGATGTAGTCTGCACAAGTCAGATCCACACTCCGAAACGTGAGGGATATCAAACTTCGAGGACGAAGTTTAGTTTAAGGGGTAGAGACTGTAATATCCCAGGTAATGGGGTTACAAAAATAGAGGAAACAGATGTGTGCATTGCATTCATGCATAGAAAATCTGGGGAATTTTCGCGCTTTAAAGTAAAACAGTCACAGTAACTGAAGTTTCACTTGACCTTGGTGGAATTGAAGTAGCTCATCAAGTCAAGCGCTATAAACACTTAATGTGACTTTGTTAAAACTTTGTTTTGGGTAGAGATAATTTGATCTAAGGGGTTAGATCAAATGTAACTAATAATTAACACAACCACACTTTACTCAATGATCAACTACCTGATCTTATTAAATATCACAACATGATATTCCTAGCCATAACATGTGAACATCCATGTAATTGGAAATCAAGTAACAATAATTGAAGAAACTATTCTCCACTTATCTTCTCCATGTCTTAAACTAATTCTTGATCCTACCATGAACCTCATGGTATCCATTTCCCTTCATTCTTGGAAACAAGATAATGAGATAAACTCTAGAAATATATAATCCTCTCTACTACATATTAATATACATCAAACCTAGAGAAATGAGAGTCCTATATTATTTACTAGAAAAGCAATGACAAACCTAGAGGCAAACCTTGGATATAAATATCCATATGATCACAACATCATCTTCAAGAGGAACCCTAGGATATTATTGAAGACCTTCCCTAGAGAGAGAACCCATTTATATTAACCATAGATATTGGTGACTACATCATTACCTTTGGAGAATAACCTTAGGTTAGAATTGAAGTCTTTCCCCAAATGAGAGAGAGCATTCATATCAATCCTAGCTTTACCTAGTTAAGAATCAAGGACAATTCTTGAACTAAAGTATTAGGACCTAAACCATTTCACTTAGTAATGATGGGATAACCTAATATCGCATGGAATAATACCATACCCCTTAATTGATAAGGTGAGGAAGAGACTAAACCAATTGAGCTAGACAAATGAAACCTTAGCCTAGATACCTAAGGAGATATTAGGAGTACCCCATAAACCCTAGAATAAACATTCTTAAATGAGAAATCTCAATCTATGGTGTTATACTCAAGATAATTGAGACAACCATAACCATGCCCATTCAAGAAACTATAAAATAAGGTATACATTTAATTGATCAAGACAGCACTTGATCTTGGGAGTGAGGAAACCATTCAAGGAGAGATACCTTAGTAAGTCCAACCTTGATCATTATAAATTGTGTAATGATCATAAACCCTAAGAATTTTAAGTAAAGATATTAAGAACAAGATGATCATATGTAATATATGATCATGCTTTGGAGAAATGTGAGGATAAGTTAAATCCTAATAGGATAAGCGAGATATCATTCATCACATGAAATTATAGGGAGATCACTAGTAAGAAACCCTAGGCTTATATCTCAATCCCAACTTGTGAATCACTTGGTGATCATAAAGTAGAATCCTACCACATCTATATTCCATTTATTCCTTAATTAAAGGATCTAAGAAAACCTTAGAGTAAAACTCCATACCTAATATGGTGAGAAACCATCCATCCATATGACCAAAGTTAACTATAAAAAGAACTAACACAACTTTAGTTACTTTAACAATAGATTAAGTTATAATAGAAATCTACTAGTATAAGACTAAACCAAATCTTAAGTTCTTAATAATTAAAGGAGCACATGAATAATTAAGAAAGTAACCATATCATCTTGGTTAGGGAAGATTAACTCCTAGCACATGTAATATGGTGTCATCCCATCTTACAAACTAAAATTATATCTCAACCCTAGTTATGGTATCACTATGGTGATTACCATATAAACCTAGACCATAATTGAGAATTAAATCAATGGCCATTAGGTAAATATCACTAGAACCCTAGTGTGGCATATTAATAAAATCTTATGCTTCAATTATTAAACCTGAGAAAAACCATTGTGATACATCTCATAATTAAAACCATAAGTGTAATTATCAACCACTTATCTTTATAACCAAGACCAAACCATGATGGGAGTAGTATCTACTCCAGGTATTTTAATGTAACACTAATCTACAATATTAATATTAAACTTGGGAGGAGTTCAAGCAGAGTTTCCAATTCATCAGCACATAGTTATGCACATAAAATAATAGTCAAGTGACAACATTCTTAATAGGAGGTCAAGCCCTTAGAGATATTTTAGCACATCAATTTCATGCCATATGGATACTTAATTCAAAGTAAAATAATAAATAATATACCAATGTTTCAATACCATATTAAAATGTGTAATACCCAACAGTAATTATAAAGTATTTTGGGTGGATTACATAAGAGTTCAAATTGTAAAATGCCTGCATGGTATAGAAGAATTCAAACTTGAATTAAAATTAGGATTTAAAATAGAGTTTGAAAATACAAAACAGAAAAGAAAAAAAAAGAAAAGAAAAAGAGAAGAAGAACATTACCTGGCCGAGCAGCCCACCATTCCAGCCAACCACTGGCCCAGTAGCAGCCCAAGTCGAACCCAACAACAGCAGCCCGTACCTCTTCGTCAAAAGAAAATCGGGGGAAGGTCGTCCTCATCCCTTTCCTCGCGCATGGTGGACAGCGAGACGCCGTGGCCAGCTTTCCTTCGTCGCTGGCGGCTCCTCAGCGACCGACGGCGTGACGAGGCTCTCCCTTGAGCCGTATAAAGCCCTGGACGAACCCTAGTTCCAGAGTTTCTTCCTCTTCTCCAATTTTTTCCCCAAATCGAAACCTTGGTCAACCCGGCCATCTTCAATCGCCGCCGTTTGGAGTCCTCCCAAGCACCGCCGTGAAGCCCTGGAGCTTCGCCTCGTCCCCAGCAACTTCCTCGTCGACGCGCGCATGCCGGGAAGCTACGAAGACGTCGAATTGCGACATCAAGTCCGCGCCGGTGACCACCCATCGTCGACGTTCGCCGTCGACTGAGGCCTCCCCAAGCCCTTCCGACCACACCAACACGCTCCTGGTGAGCTCGCGGTCCTCCCAGTACCCCGTTCCTCTCGATTCTGTCCTGCATCGCTTCTGTGTCGCTGGCCGTGCGCGCTGCCGTAGCACGTCGCCGCCGTTCACACTCCGGCGACAGATAGTGGGCGGCGCCACCCTCAAAACGTTCACCACACCACCCCGAATTGCATGCGAGTAATCCCCTGACCTCACGCGCCCGAAATCGCCGGGGATCATCGCCGTCTGGCCGCCGGCCGGCAACACTGGACATGAATTCAATTTTGACCCAGTCAAGCTTACGTGGCAGCTGACGTGGACCATAGGCCCACCTGTCAGCGATCCTGTGTAGCAGTAGCCTGGGTGCGTTTAGCAGATCTTTTCATTTTATTTCAAAATCCATTAATTGCTGCAACTTTACAAATTTATATAAAATAAATAATAACTCAGAAAAATGAAAATAAGATATCAAAATTCTTAGAAAAGAAAACTCTATCCAACAAAAATATAATATGAAATTTTTATTTTTCAATAAAAATTTTAGTTATTTAATACTTAATAATTAAGCCTTTTCTTTTATTCCTTATTAAATTACAATTCAATAATTAGGAAAATTCTCAAAAATTAAATAAAGCCAGTAAATAAATAAAGAAAACATTAAAACTAATTTTCTTTATTTATTTTATTAAATCCTTATTAGAAGGATTTAAACCCTAATTAATAATTATCTTAATTATTAATCCATTACAAGAATAATAAAAAAACCAAATTCAATATTATTTTTATTTTCAAGTTATTAATAACTTCAACTTTATAATGAAGTTATTAATCCAATAATTATAGAGAAATTAGGAAACCCTAGTTCCATTATAAAATAAAGTGATAACCTCATCATTTCATGTGATTCCTAAAACCCTAAATTAATTAGGAACCCTAGTTCCATTATTACATGTGAACTCTAAATTGCTTCTAACCTAAACCCTAGGTTAGAACATGTGATCATGATACTTTAAACTTCAAACTTAGAACAATAATAGAAACTAAATAATTGCCATGATCACATAAAATGTAGAACCCTATCACTAGCAATTTATTATTCCATGTATGCATATCACTAAACCTAGTTGATCAAGTAGGATCAACCAGGTTTAAACCCTAGCTTCTACTGTCAAAATCATCATCCTTATTCATCCATGCTTAGCATCACACCATTGTGATGAAACCCAATAGCATCTAGGCACAATATTTACCATTACATAATCATAGTCCACTGAACCCTACAAATACTTCATAATTATGAACCATCCTATTTAGGAGCCAATCATTCCTTACTTAGTGGATTAAATGACAAAACCTAGACAACCTCAACCCTAATTGATATACTTCTTATTATTTAAGAAGTATGTTCTTCAAAAGTTATTCTTTTGAAGTAAATAAAGAATCATCATCAACCCCGCTTTATAAAGACCTATAAACCCTAATCAGCTATCACCAACAAGGTATACCACCTTGATAGCAACTATTGGAAATTCAGATGTTTAGACTTAATTCAACCATATAAGCCCTAGTAGCTGATGAATCCAACTAGATTGTGATCCATCTTAAAACTACTTCAGAAACTAGATGAAACTATAGTCAACCATAGAACCCCACCAGTCTAATTATCATACTTGTTCTTTATTAAAGAACATGTTCTTCAAAAGTTATTCTTTTGAAGAATATAACAAGTAATCATTAACCATGCCATATAGTACTAAAATTGACAACTGTTCTTTACACGTTAACATTATGCCAATTATCATTCTTTGTGTGCTTAATTGATTACTTTACTTTGTTATCTACCTGTTCATGATACCAAGTAATCACACCTGAATAAGAATCTTGTTTGTGAATCACTCTAAAAGTGCAACACACCCTGAATCAATTATTACCCCTCACTAATCCTAAATCATCGGGGTTAGGTCACGCTTAGAGCGATTGCATCTCATTCTTATGCATTATTGCATCCTTGCCAATCTTTTAAACATCGTCCTTACCGGACGATGATGCTATTTCAGAATTTGGAGTTATTACGCATCGAAGACCTTGTCTGCATAATCTTGCAGCCAAGAAAGGCAAGTTCATCACTTGCTCATGTCATTTGTGTATTTCTATCAAATT
The DNA here is from genome assembly GCF_019359855.2 of Lolium perenne. NCBI lineage: Eukaryota > Viridiplantae > Streptophyta > Magnoliopsida > Poales > Poaceae > Lolium > Lolium perenne. Next base: position 136,400,859 of record NC_067245.2, read on the forward strand.
ACTTGCAAAGTATTATGGTTATCACTATTGCATAAAAAAATCAAAACCACTACTTTCATAACTATGAATATGACTATGTGGTGGGCAATGGAACCATGGATTGTGTTGATATGGTGGAGGTTCCATTGCACGGGCTTACATCCATCTAGGATTAAACAACAAATGTCGCCAGTGATTCTTGTGCCGTAATACCCGTGTTAACCATAAGATCTGGAGTGGGACGGAATAGTCAAAAGTGTTTCCACCTCTCGTTCATCAACGGATGCGCTTACCGTAGCAGTTGTGTCTGGCGGAACAACCGGAGGGTGGGGAGCCCATTCTAATTCCCCACGGTAAAGCATTGCTTGCCGTAGCAGTTGTGTCTTGCGGAACAACCGGAGGGTGGGGATCCCATTCTAATTCCCCACGGTAATGCGGTCTATGATGGGTTGCAGCTACCGGCGTAGGAGTGTATGGTAGAGCCCAGCACTGTTGTCGTGGTCGGGGTCCACCCTGAAATTACGGGAATAATGGGACCGACGTGGACCCAGGGTCGGCGCATGCAACAAAGGGTGGGTGTTCGAGGTAGCGGAGGAACATGATTGGCTAGACCTTATACCGGGCCTCACACCATAGGAAGTGTGGACAGGAATGTACACCTGGTTGGCACCAAGGTTAAGATCTCTTATGGGTAAAGCAACACACCTCTGCAGAGTGTAAAGAACCGTGACCTGTCACTCCCTGTTCCGGGATATGGAACTGCGAACGCGGCCGGAAAGGAGCTCCATGAAGTTCTAGTAAACCGGTGAAGGCTGACGGACATAGTTCTTCTGAATAAAAGCAATCCTTTGAAGAAATGGTTACGAAAACTTGCATTGGTATTAGACTTTCTGGTCTAATGCTGTAGCTAGTGCATTAAACACCTCTTTCCTATAATGAACTTGTTGAGTACGCTCGTACTCATCCCACTCTTAAATCCCCTGCTTAGATATGGAGGCATCGAAGGAGGATCCACAGTGCAACTCGAAGGCCGAGGAGTCAACAACTACTTCAAGATACAGGACCCTGTCTGAGGAGTCAGATACCACATCCATCAAGGAGAAAACCTAGTTTAACCATAGAAGGGAACCAGCTTCCTAAACCTAGCTCCTAAGTAGCTAGAATCTATTCTTAGCCTCTGTAGCTAGTTAGATACTCTACAAATAGAGTTCGTGATAAGATTAGACTACGAGTCGTTCTTCTGGAGTTATTTGTAGTTTTACCTCATTGTAAAGTAGGAGGTTGTGATGATCTTATGTAACAGAGTCGGTGTTGTAATTCTATAGACATACCTTGGACCCGCATATGTTTCGTTGTACCACTACGAGCGATATAATACTAGTGGAACGGTGTTTCATTGGTGTTATATCAGACTTGCATACTACACCATGCAGTGGTATGCCGGGTCACCACAGTTGGTATCAGAGCAAATGCTTTGACCCTAGGATTAAAACCCTTTAAATGAGACCTATAGGATTGGTAGTGTCTATAGGAAGTTGTCCTAGGTAAACCAAATACTTCTTATGACTTAAGATGGATATTCACTTGAGAATAATCCTGACACACTTGAGTCAACATTTCTTACCTAACTTACCAAGATAAAGTGAAGTTAGTTAGCTAAACCCAAACATGTAGCACTCCATTAAATCCTCAAAAACAATAGATGAGTAGATCCCAGTTGGTATACAATACATGGTAGTCCAAAGAGAGGATACAACCATAAGGAAGCTATCCTATTGGAAGATGTGTACCAACACAAGTCATGATTAAGTAAGAATTATTCAGACATGTAATAGGAGTAAATCAAGTGATGAAGATAGTTAAGAAATCCTAATAGAAGATGTAGACCAAGTTAAGTAATGAGTAATTAAAATTATCTAGACATGTGAAACAATTGATAGTAAGTGATAACTCTGAGTTATATGAGGTAGTATAGACCATGATGAGTCAATCATGGGAGGTAAGGAGGAGAGATAGGAATAAAATATGCCTACTTACATGGTAGAGATAGAAATCATATATGATTCACCTGAGAATCATTATGTGATGGACTAGAACCTCATAATTAATTAGGAGGAGTACAATAAGAAGCCAAGTGCTAAACAGTAATGCAAAAAATTGTGTTCCAAAAATATGGGAAGTGTGCCAAGCACATCATGACCATAGTCTTATGATGAGTACAACCACTTGGAAGTATAGGAGCTATATTCCAATAGTTATGTATTTAGAATAGTGATGTTAGAATCTAGATATACCATATGAAGTAGTCCTCAACATAATGAAAGCTAAGTTAGTACTTCCAAAGAAAATTAGGTTAACCTTAACCATCCCAAACCACTTTGTGTCAAGTTTATCTCATTGCAATTGTGCAATTAAGATAAATGTTGAGACAAATAGTAGAATCCCATATAATCGTGCTAAGTATCACGATATAACCCTAACTATGTGGTGTTATTTACTACACATCAGAGCCTGATGTTTAGAGATGTCTTACTCAACTATCATTTTCAGGCTTATGATGGTGTGTATTATATACACAAAGCTGAATCTTTTTGGATTTTATTGGATTTTCATTGTTTGACTAGATCCATACATGAAGTTTGACGTTGATATGCAAATGCATGTTGCAATATCAAGTCCTTACTTGATGCTATAGATCTAGAGGGTAATAGTAATCGTGTGAGGAAGTGACGAATTCTGAAGATTCTGAAGACTAGATGAAGGTTCATCTGATAAAGGAAGCAAAGTTGTGGGAAGTAACCACAATACTCTGAAGATAGTACCAATCAAAACTCATGCTTTGCCTCAACAGAGGAGTACTTTAGTACGGGAGAAGCATGAAGGTGAAAAATCTGGTGATTATGGTGAAGCTGAAGCAGATCCATAATCCACATAGAAGAGGGAATGCATGGGAAATCACTTAGGAGACTATAATCATAGTGTCAGCTAGTGGTTTTGTAGCAACAATAAACCCTGAAGAAAGGAAGATGACCTATGAACCCATAGCAAATATAAGAAGACCATAGTTGATATCAGAAGACCACAATTGATATAGGATCAATACTGCGGGATAAAGCAGAAGATACCTCGTTCAGTTGATCAGAACCTATAATAGAATCCATTTTTAGATATCAAATAGCCACAGTTGGTATAATAACCACCGTTGGTATCAGTTGGTATTCCAAATAGTTCACGATTTAATTAGTTGTAACAAAAGTTTGTGAACAAATAAAAGTCTTGTCAGCCAAATAGCTAGGTCTATAAACATTTAGTCAAAGGATTCACATTGGATGTCCACAATTGAGTGGATACACCACATATATTCTTCGCGAGAACTTATAAGAATATGAACCATGAACTACACCCAGACCAATATTCTAACCATAAGTCCAATGGTTGGAAGAAAAGGAGTTGAAGACCATAAGAAAACTCTAAGGGGTAGAGTAAAGATTGAGCTGGATATACAATTACTCAATACTTTAAGCTAGATCGAAGCAGAAGGTCTGAACTGAGAGGAAGTTTGATCCTATTTTCATAAGATTATTGAACACTACTTTCAGAAAGATGTCAGACCAGAAGCCGAGGTTCATACCTCGAGGAAGTAAGAAGTGGACTAAAACTTGAGAAAGTGAGTAATATTTACTCGTATACGGAAACTCAAGTAAGTTAATTATAATGAAGTTGGACGAAGAAAATACCGTAGACCAAATATAGCTCAAGAAGGCCAAAGACCGAAGGAGATTGACCATACCAAAACTAAAGGCTACTTGAAAGATTCCTTTCATGGAACCTAAATAACCCAAAGTAGTTATAGGTATCAACTACAAACCATGATTGGATGGACTAAATTAGTCTAATCCATTCTTAGGAAAATAAACCATCACGACCATTCCATGTTTAGTACCTTACCAAGTACCATTATTGCAGTTTTGGTAGTAAGGGAAAAACAAAGACCTATTTTATCAAATAGGAGAATGTTATCCAATTAGTCCTCAATTAAGACTGTCAGTACAAGAAGAAGTCCCAATCATTGAATATTCAATGAGAAAGGAAACAAGCTTATAATATTGGAGGAAATCATGGAAGTAAAGGAAGTAAAAGTTGTTTGATGTCAAACACTAATGGATTCCAGGAAGAATCTGGACAAGGGATATATTCAATTATATCTAGTGAGATCACCAAGGAGTTTGAGAAAAGATGTAGTCTGCACAAGTCAGATCCACACTCCGAAACGTGAGGGATATCAAACTTCGAGGACGAAGTTTAGTTTAAGGGGTAGAGACTGTAATATCCCAGGTAATGGGGTTACAAAAATAGAGGAAACAGATGTGTGCATTGCATTCATGCATAGAAAATGCAGGGAATTTTCGCTTTAAAGTAAAACAAGTCCATGAATCGAAGTTTCACTTGACCTTGGTGGAATTGAAGTAGCTCATCAAGTCAAGCGCTATAAACACTTAATGTGACTTTGTTAAAACTTTGTTTTGGGTAGAGATAATTTGATCTAAGGGGTTAGATCAAATGTAACTAATAATTAACACAACCACACTTTACTCAATGATCAACTACCTGATCTTATTAAATATCACAACATGATATTCCTAGCCATAACATGTGAACATCCATGTAATTGGAAATCAAGTAACAATAATTGAAGAAACTATTCTCCACTTATCTTCTCCATGTCTTAAACTAATTCTTGATCCTACCATGAACCTCATGGTATCCATTTCCCTTCATTCTTGGAAACAAGATAATGAGATAAACTCTAGAAATATATAATCCTCTCTACTACATATTAATATACATCAAACCTAGAGAAATGAGAGTCCTATATTATTTACTAGAAAAGCAATGACAAACCTAGAGGCAAACCTTGGATATAAATATCCATATGATCACAACATCATCTTCAAGAGGAACCCTAGGATATTATTGAAGACCTTCCCTAGAGAGAGAACCCATTTATATTAACCATAGATATTGGTGACTACATCATTACCTTTGGAGAATAACCTTAGGTTAGAATTGAAGTCTTTCCCCAAATGAGAGAGAGCATTCATATCAATCCTAGCTTTACCTAGTTAAGAATCAAGGACAATTCTTGAACTAAAGTATTAGGACCTAAACCATTTCACTTAGTAATGATGGGATAACCTAATATCGCATGGAATAATACCATACCCCTTAATTGATAAGGTGAGGAAGAGACTAAACCAATTGAGCTAGACAAATGAAACCTTAGCCTAGATACCTAAGGAGATATTAGGAGTACCCCATAAACCCTAGAATAAACATTCTTAAATGAGAAATCTCAATCTATGGTGTTATACTCAAGATAATTGAGACAACCATAACCATGCCCATTCAAGAAACTATAAAATAAGGTATACATTTAATTGATCAAGACAAAGACTTGATCTTGGGAGTGAGGAAACCATTCAAGGAGAGATACCTTAGTAAGTCCAACCTTGATCATTATAAATTGTGTAATGATCATAAACCCTAAGAATTTTAAGTAAAGATATTAAGAACAAGATGATCATATGTAATATATGATCATGCTTTGGAGAAATGTGAGGATAAGTTAAATCCTAATAGGATAAGCAGATATCATTCATCACATGAAATTATAGGGAGATCACTAGTAAGAAACCCTAGGCTTATATCTCAATCCCAACTTGTGAATCACTTGGTGATCATAAAGTAGAATCCTACCACATCTATATTCCATTTATTCCTTAATTAAAGGATCTAAGAAAACCTTAGAGTAAAACTCCATACCTAATATGGTGAGAAACCATCCATCCATATGACCAAAGTTAACTATAAAAAGAACTAACACAACTTTAGTTACTTTAACAATAGATTAAGTTATAATAGAAATCTACTAGTATAAGACTAAACCAAATCTTAAGTTCTTAATAATTAAAGGAGCACATGAATAATTAAGAAAGTAACCATATCATCTTGGTTAGGGAAGATTAACCCTAGCACATGTAATATGGTGTCATCCCATCTTACAAACTAAAATTATATCTCAACCCTAGTTATGGTATCACTATGGTGATTACCATATAAACCTAGACCATAATTGAGAATTAAATCAATGGCCATTAGGTAAATATCACTAGAACCCTAGTGTGGCATATTAATAAAATCTTATGCTTCAATTATTAAACCTGAGAAAAACCATTGTGATACATCTCATAATTAAAACCATAAGTGTAATTATCAACCACTTATCTTTATAACCAAGACCAAACCATGATGGGAGTAGTATCTACTCCAGGTATTTTAATGTAACACTAATCTACAATATTAATATTAAACTTGGGAGGAGTTCAAGCAGAGTTTCCAATTCATCAGCACATAGTTATGCACATAAAATAATAGTCAAGTGACAACATTCTTAATAGGAGGTCAAGCCCTTAGAGATATTTTAGCACATCAATTTCATGCCATATGGATACTTAATTCAAAGTAAAATAATAAATAATATACCAATGTTTCAATACCATATTAAAATGTGTAATACCCAACAGTAATTATAAAGTATTTTGGGTGGATTACATAAGAGTTCAAATTGTAAAATGCCTGCATGGTATAGAAGAATTCAAACTTGAATTAAAATTAGGATTTAAAATAGAGTTTGAAAATACAAAACAGAAAAGAAAAAAAAAGAAAAGAAAAAGAGAAGAAGAACATTACCTGGCCGAGCAGCCCACCATTCCAAATGCCCAACCACCGGCCCAAAGAGCAGCCCAAGTCGAACCCAACAACAAACAGCCCGTACCTCTTCGTCAAAAGAAAATCGGGGAAGGTCGTCCTCATCCCTTTCCTCGCGCATGGTGGATAGCCGAGACGCCGTGGCCAGCTTTCCTTCGTCGCTGGCGGCTCCTCAGCGACCGACGGCGTGACGAGGCTCTCCCTTGAGCCGTATAAAGCCCTGGACGAACCCTAGTTCCAGAGTTTCTTCCTCTTCTCCAATTTTTTCCCCAAATCGAAACCTTGGTCAACCCGGCCATCTTCAATCGCCGCCGTTTGGAGTCCTCCCAAGCACCGCCGTGAAGCCCGGAGCTTCGCCTCGTCCCCAAAGAACTTCCTCGTCGACGCGCGCATGCCGGAAGCTACGAAGACGTCGAATTGCGACATCAAGTCCGCGCCGGTGACCACCCATCGTCGACGTTCGCCGTCGATCGAGGCCTCCCCAAGCCCTTCCGACCACACCAACACGCTCCTGGTGAGCTCGCGGTCCTCCCGCACTCGTTCCTCTCGATTCTGTCCCCGCATCGCTTCGTGTCGCCGGCCGTGCGCGCTGCCAGAGCACGTCGCCGCCGTTCACACTCCGGCGACAGATAGTGGGCGGCGCCACCTCAAAACGTTCACCACACCACCCCGAATTGCATGCGAGTAATCCCACGACCTCACGCGCCCGAAATCGCCGGGGATCATCGCCGTCGGCCGCCGGCCGCAACACTGGACATGAATTCAATTTTGACCCGATCAAGCTTACGTGGCAATGACGTGGACCATAGGCCCACCCGTCGCCGATCCTGTGTGATAGCCTGGGTGCGTTTAGCAGATCTTTTCATTTTATTTCAAAATCCATTAATTGTCGCAACTTTACAAATTTATATAAAATAAATAATAACTCAGAAAAATGAAAATAAGATATCAAAATTCTTAGAAAAGAAAACTCTATCCAACAAAAATATAATATGAAATTTTTATTTTTCAATAAAAATTTTAGTTATTTAATACTTAATAATTAAGCCTTTTCTTTTATTCCTTATTAAATTACAATTCAATAATTAGGAAAATTCTCAAAAATTAAATAAAGCCAGTAAATAAATAAAGAAAACATTAAAACTAATTTTCTTTATTTATTTTATTAAATCCTTATTAGAAGGATTTAAACCCTAATTAATAATTATCTTAATTATTAATCCATTACAAGAATAATAAATAAACCAAATTCAATATTATTTTTATTTTCAAGTTATTAATAACTTCAACTTTATAATGAAGTTATTAATCCAATAATTATAGAGAAATTAGGAAACCCTAGTTCCATTATAAAATAAAGTGATAACCTCATCATTTCATGTGATTCCTAAAACCCTAAATTAATTAGGAACCCTAGTTCCATTATTACATGTGAACTCTAAATTGCTTCTAACCTAAACCCTAGGTTAGAACATGTGATCATGATACTTTAAACTTCAAACTTAGAACAATAATAGAAACTAAATAATTGCCATGATCACATAAAATGTAGAACCCTATCACTAGCAATTTATTATTCCATGTATGCATATCACTAAACCTAGTTGATCAAGTAGGATCAACCAGGTTTAAACCCTAGCTTCTACTGTCAAAATCATCATCCTTATTCATCCATGCTTAGCATCACACCATTGTGATGAAACCCAATAGCATCTAGGCACAATATTTACCATTACATAATCATAGTCCACTGAACCCTACAAATACTTCATAATTATGAACCATCCTATTTAGGAGCCAATCATTCCTTACTTAGTGGATTAAATGACAAAACCTAGACAACCTCAACCCTAATTGATATACTTCTTATTATTTAAGAAGTATGTTCTTCAAAAGTTATTCTTTTGAAGTAAATAAAGAATCATCATCAACCCTGCTTATAAAGACCTATAAACCCTAATCAGCTATCACCAACAAGGTATACCACCTTGATAGCAACTATTGGAAATTCAGATGTTTAGACTTAATTCAACCATATAAGCCCTAGTAGCTGATGAATCCAACTAGATTGTGATCCATCTTAAAACTACTTCAGAAACTAGATGAAACTATAGTCAACCATAGAACCCCACCAGTCTAATTATCATACTTGTTCTTTATTAAAGAACATGTTCTTCAAAAGTTATTCTTTTGAAGAATATAACAAGTAATCATTAACCATGCCATATAGTACTAAAATTGACAACTGTTCTTTACACGTTAACATTATGCCAATTATCATTCTTTGTGTGCTTAATTGATTACTTTACTTTGTTATCTACCTGTTCATGATACCAAGTAATCACACCTAAATAAGAATCTTGTTTGTGAATCACTCTAAAAGTGCAACACACCCTGAATCAATTATTACCCCTCACTAATCCTAAATCATCGGGGTTAGGTCACGCTTAGAGCGATTGCATCTCATTCTTATGCATTATTGCATCCTTGCCAATCTTTTAAACATCGTCCTTACCGGACGATGATGCTATTTCAGAATTTGGAGTTATTACGCATCGAAGACCTTGTCTGCATAATCTTGCAGCCAAGAAAGGCAAGTTCATCACTTGCTCATGTCATTTGTGTATTTCTATCAAATTACTTGCAAAGTATTATGGTTATCACTATTGCATAAAAAAATCAAAACCACTACTTTCATAACTATGAATATGACTATGTGGTGGGCAATGGAACCATGGATTGTGTTGATATGGTGGAGGTTCCATTGCACGGGCTTACATCCATCTAGGATTAAACAACAAATGTCGCCAGTGATTCTTGTGCTTAATACCCGTGTTAACCATAAGATCTGAGTGGGACGGAATAGTCAAAAGTGTTTCCACCTCTCGTTCATCAACGGATGCGCTTACCGTAGCAGTTGTGTCTGGCGGAACAACCGGAGGGTGGGGAGCCCATTCTAATTCCCCACGGTAAAGCATTGCTTGCCGTAGCAGTTGTGTCTTGCGGAACAACCGGAGGGTGGGGATCCCATTCTAATTCCCCACGGTAATGCGGTCTATGATGGGTTGCAGCTACCGGCGTAGGAGTGTATGGTAGAGCCCAAAGATCGTTGTCGTGGTCGGGGTCCACCCTGAAATTACGGGAATAATGGGACCGACGTGGACCCAGGGTCGGCGCATGCAACAAAGGGTGGGTGTTCGAGGTAGCGGAGGAACATGATTGGCTAGACCTTATACCGGGCCTCACACCATAGGAAGTGTGGACAGGAATGTACACCTGGTTGGCACCAAGGTTAAGATCTCTTATGGGTAAAGCAACACACCTCTGCAGAGTGTAAAGAACCGTGACCTGTCACTCCCTGTTCCGGGATATGGAACTGCGAACGCGGCCGGAAAGGAGCTCCATGAAGTTCTAGTAAACCGGTGAAGGCTGACGGACATAGTTCTTCTGAATAAAAGCAATCCTTTGAAGAAATGGTTACGAAAACTTGCATTGGTATTAGACTTTCTGGTCTAATGCTGTAGCTAGTGCATTAAACACCTCTTTCCTATAATGAACTTGTTGAGTACGCTCGTACTCATCCCACTCTTAAATCCCCTGCTTAGATATGGAGGCATCGAAGGAGGATCCACAGTGCAACTCGAAGGCCGAGGAGTCAACAACTACTTCAAGATACAGGACCCTGTCTGAGGAGTCAGATACCACATCCATCAAGGAGAAAACCTAGTTTAACCATAGAAGGGAACCAGCTTCCTAAACCTAGCTCCTAAGTAGCTAGAATCTATTCTTAGCCTCTGTAGCTAGTTAGATACTCTACAAATAGAGTTCGTGATAAGATTAGACTACGAGTCGTTCTTCTGGAGTTATTTGTAGTTTTACCTCATTGTAAAGTAGGAGGTTGTGATGATCTTATGTAACAGAGTCGGTGTTGTAATTCTATAGACATACCTTGGACCCGCATATGTTTCTGTTGTACCACTCTGAGCGATATAATACTAGTGGAACGGTGTTTCATTGGTGTTATATCAGACTTGCATACTACACCATGCAGTGGTATGCCGGGTCACCACAATATATGTACAAAATGATGAATAATCCATGTTTTTAGATTGCCTTTTTGAATCACGTGTGCCTTGATTTCAAATCTAGGTCAAATCACTGGGGGAGGGGGGTGAATGTGTTTCTTTTTGATGCATCGCTCGTATTTCCGAGTTTTTTTTGGGTCCCACAAATTCAGGGTAGCATCACCCCCCTCCCTTCCCGCAGTAAAAGTTTTAAGCGAGTAGTAGAATGGCATGACCAACTAGTTTCAAGTAAAAGTTTGAATATAACCAAAATATACCAATTGATTGATGAGTTAACTTGGCTTCATGGAAAAAATAATGTCTTGTAAATGAGATAACTTGGCTTTCCTACCCTTGGATCCATAGGAAACTATGGAGTACTAATACATTATAATAATCACCCGAGTACACCAATTGGTACGTCACTTACGTGTGGTTCCCATGCGTGAGGTCCCACATTTCAGTGCGCACAGGTCATGTGTCCACCAGTCTAGAGGCTCCAGTTAAAAGAAGAGCCCTCTATAAAGAAACATCAATCTCCATAAACATCAATCTCCTATCTCAGTTCTCAGCTTCTCACTCCTCCCCCCTCGCTCGCGCCGCCGCCGCCACAACCCCCCGCGCCCCTTTCCGATCCCTCATCAGATCTTAGACTATGGAGTTGCCTGTGCCGAAGAAGCAGCCTCTGAAGCCGACGATCCAGTGCATCAACGACTGGTGCGGGAGGGAGTTCCCTTACAACGAGGAAGACAAGCACATGATGGAGTGCCCGCACGGCTCTTGCTTCTGCACGCACCCGGCCGCGACCCGCCGATTCGCAGGTACCGTTCATCCTACACCTCAGAGAAGCCCACTTGACCGTTGTGGATAGGTTCCCGTACAACGAGGACTTCGGATTGGTTCATCTGAAGGTGCCGGCACCGGGCTCGCCAAAATGACAGTTCATCGGCTATGGGACGGATGGCGCAGTGTTCGCCTTGCACATCCACCCTTGTGGCATGGACACCGCGGTATCCTTCGTGTGCGTCAGGCCGGCAGCGTGCAACTTGACCCGGTATAGGGTGACGATGTGGGCGAACGGCCCGCCGATGCCGGGGCCGCGTAAGCTTACCGGGGAACACTTGTTTGACGTGGTGAAGGCGGTATTAGAGCCGACGAGCAGCCCGACTCCGGGCACAGTTTCTTTGGGAGATGTCACTTCGTTCCTCTCGGTGCCGCCGCGGTACCTGTGCGGCAATGAATCATCGAAGCAGCTGACTATCTATTTGCGCATCGATAAGGAGTGACTACCCTCAATCTTATTGGGACGATGCTAATGCGGATTTAAGTAATCCTGAATTAATTTGTTTTTCTTGTGACAGGGCGATTAGCAAGGAGAAGAGGATCTCCGTGCACAGCTAGCGACCTATATCTCGGCGTCCACCAAGTGTCCCTGAGTAGGAGATCTTGTTCTGCCTCTTCTTTTGATGTTTATATTGCTTCCCCACCGTAACTGGAAGGGTGTGTCTGGGGCTTCCGGCTTCAAAGTACTCAGTACAAGGACTAAAAGAGACGTTTTGCTGATGGTTCTTGTCAGGACGGCCGTAGTGTTGGAGGTGGTCATCTACTTCGGTGGGGAAGGACCTGATTGATGTTCCAATTAGACCTTTATCTAAAAATGTTAAGGGATTGGATGTATTTTATGTTTACCATGAATTAGTCTATGTAATATGTAACCCAATTCGCCGATTAATGCAACTCTGGATCCTTCACTGTCATACGACTACTAAAACAAAATAAATAAATAGGCATTTTAAGTTTTATGCACATTTAATCAAGCCACACAATGTTGGCGTATTTGGAAGCAATCAGGTTTACTATTGTTGGCATGTGTGGTACAATTTCATGGGGCAATACCTAATCTAGCTTGTTCAATTACATTACATGAAGTAATTAAAATATGGATGCCTAGAATCATTCACTTCCGTACATTGCGATGGCTTATAGCGGTTTCTATGACCAATCTACATCACAAATCTAGTTCAAATTTGATCTATTTTTATGAACAAAATTGGAAACTCTACTTGGCATTTTCATTTATTATGACCAGATTCACATATGTAGTGATTCATTTTATTTTCAAATCGCCATACTATTTCCTCGTGAACTCTTCATCTTTTTTTAGTTTTAATGAATTTCCTTTGGTTGCATTCAGTTTGCTTCAAATTCACCGGCTTCGCCATTCGTACAAATTGTTCATCTTTTCTTTGTAGTTTTGTCATGCATGGAGCATAACACCCTACCATGGTAAAATCTGCATATTTTCTACCAAAACTCATGCCGAACTTTAAAGAACATGCAATTTTAAATTGACCAAAATTGGTTAAAACTCAACATAAGTCCACATATATTACAAACTCGAGAACTAATCAACATATATATCACCTAAATGGTCATCTTATGAAGTATGCCATGTTTCGAAATTGTTACCTTGAAAATTTGGCCCTTCTCTCAGGTAGCCACTTCACAATAAAGCTCACATAAAGCTCTTATTTTACACTAATAAAGTAGAATGTATTTTTGTGTGAAATGAAGTTGAATAAAATATATGTGAACGGTAAGATGCACATTGCTGCCAAAATTTGGGATAATTATTAGTAAGTTCATACTAATATACAATGCAATCAACATGACCACACATGTGTAAGCAAGAAAATAAATCTTTTTTAAATTACCTTAAGGTTTAAGTTTGTTATTTGTATAGCAATTTTATCTCATACGATGACTCAAGCTAGCACATTTTTTTTGAATTAGCTTCAATATTCTAGGACCCACCACATTCGTAAAATGGTAATGACAATTTTACATATCGTAGTGCAAAACACACACACACACACACATATGCACACTTATTTCAATATTTAAACTATATTTTCTTCATTCAAATTTTCTGACCTGGCAATTTGAACATGTAGTTGAATTTTGAGTAAAATCGCTCATTTTGGTCAATATATATGGTATAACATGAATCCAAATACGGTACAATTCGAGAAAATCTACACATCACATTTTGGCCAATATATATGGTATAATCACTACAAGAAAAGTTCAAATAGACAACGTCTCAAAATCATCCGCTAAGGGGTATTTTCGTCGCCTATGGGCCTAACCCGACGATATGGGTTCTGTTGTCGAAACTGCGTCAGGCAAAGTCCTACCACGTATTTTTCGGTCCGTCGCGCCTGGGTGCCCTTCCGCCACGGAAAATCGGACCGTTGCAGAAGTGTTTCCGGGAGCCCGTTGACTGCTGACGTCATGCAAACTGCCACGTGGCAGACGCCGTTAACTGGCAGTTAACGGCGTTAACCGCTGAAACCCCGTGGTAGATGGTAGGCCCACACGAGGCCTGCCACGTCTTAAGCGGGCTGGCCCATTAAGTTTGCGGGCCGGGCCAGCTGACTTAGTTTGACCGATCAACTATATAGCTGGGCTGGTCCATTAGTTACGTGTGCCGGGCCTAACCTCTAAGGTTGACTGGTCAAAACATTAATGGGCCGACCCACTAAGCATGTGGGCCGGGCCGAATGCACTCGTTTGACCGGTCAACAGGCAAAAAGGCCGGCCCACAAAACATGTGGGACCCACTTTCATGTTATCGGGCCGGCCCATTTACAAAGTGGGGTCCACCTTAAAGCAAGTGGGCCGGCCCAAGAAGTTATTGGGCCGGCCCAATTAGCAGGTGGGTCCCACTTTCCTGCTAATCGGGCCGGCCCATTTAGTACGTGGGGTTCACATTAGATCAAATGGGCCGGCCCACCAAGCCAGTGGGCCGGGCCAAAAACACAGGTGGATCCCACTTTCCTGTTAATGGGCCAGCCCATTTAGTATGTGGGGTCCACCATATAGCAAGTGGGCCGGCCCAACAAGATAGTGGGCCGGGCCAAAAACACAGGTGGGTCCCACTTTCCAGTTGAAGGGCCGGCCCATTTAGTATGTGGGGTCCACCATATAGCAAGTGGGCCGGCCCAACAAGATAGTGGGCCGGGCCAAAAGCACAGGTGGGTCCCACTTTCCTGTTAAAGGGCCGGCCCATTTAATATGTGGGGTCCACCATATAGCAAGTGGGCCGCCCAACACGCTAGTGGGCCGGCCAAAAACGCAGTGGTCCCACTTTCCTCTTAAAGGGCCGGCCCATTTAGTATGTGGGGTCCATCATGTAGCAAGTGGGCCGGCCCAACAAGACAGGTGGGCGGGCCAAAAGCACAGTGGGTCCCACTTTCCTGATAGCCGGCCCAGTAAGTAAGTGAGCCGGCCCAAAATGAAAGTGGGTCCCACACTACTGTTAATGGGCCGGCCCAATCTGTTATAGGGCCCTGGTTGTTTGACTAGTCAACTTGCATTAAATTTCATGAACCTAAAATCTGATATCAATGATACACACAATTACATACACAAAAAAAATAACTAGGAAAATTACAAGGCAATTAATGTGCCCAAATAAAAAAATTACATAGAATCATTGAGTACTTCTATTAGCATCATCAATAACATGTTGACATTTGGCAATCGCCTTGATTGAATCTTGTGTACTCTTGGTCAACATATCAGCTACAGACCTTAAAGCGACAATACCATGTCTTTTATAAAGTACAGCCTTGAGATGTTCACTGTTTGATGAAAAGAATGGTCTAGGTTGACGGCTATGAGAGGATGCATCAGAACAAAGATCAGAACTTTTTGTGGGCCTCTCTTCTAATGAAGATTGCTTCATCAGAACTACATTCTGATAATAATGCAAAAAAGATTAAACGATGAACTATGCAAACATGTATTAAGCATTGTCGATATGAGATAGTCACAAATACTAAGCGCAGACTTACATTATATCGTTGCATAGGCTCACGCCGGAACCTTTTTTGCGCTCTATCTTCTACTAAGGACTTCTTCATTACAACTGCATTCTAGTAATATTGCAAACATAGTTACAACAGTGAACTATTCAAACATTTATTATGCAATGTAGATATAAGATAATAACAAGTTGCATAAATAAGACAATGTATGGAACTTGTACTAAGCAGACTTACATCATAATGTTGCACAGGGTCGCTTTGGCGACTATCTTCTAATGATGACTGCTTCACTAAAACTGCATTCTGGTAATATTGCAAAAATAGTTACAACAATTAACTATTCAAACATGTATTACGCAATGTAGAGATCAGATAACAGCATGTAGCAGAACATACTGGCTCGCTGCAGGTCCTTCTCTTGCGTGCACTAGTCGTGGTCGACATGCTGGTCATTTTAGGTTCAGCCATCAAGTGAAATGCTAATCCTCCTGCTCCATTGTCCTTAATATGTGTTTAGATATCACATTTAAGACCAAGTCAGCTGGTTTCAAATAACAAAAAACTTGAGCTACCAAATGAATAAGCCAATATTTACCAGATATCAGATTAAAACCAACTAGATGTTGCTTTGCATGAGATACGAATTTCAGACATTCAGATTTAGAGTAGGGTAATGCCAAGGTTTTCCACATAAAGTAAACTGGCATTAAGAATGACCAAATGTCAGGTTCAAATCACCTTCGCAGTTGCTCCAAGACAAGCATATCAAATAGGCAGAAACATAGTAAAGCATGGATGGCATTGCTATGGTAGGGTTCCAAGTGTTTATCTCTTGCATAAGGAACAATGCATATAGGTTATAGATAATAACGGAAGTAAACTGCCAAAGTTACCAACCAAGAACTCAGATTCCAACCTTCCCTAGCGTCCCCGCTGTTAATGTTGGATATTCTAATAAGTGGTTCGCATGATCAATCCCTAGGAAAAATAACATTGACAAGTTAGTCTACGATAATACAAAGACCAGACATGCACGCAGCAATAACTATACAAGCTGTGCGACAGGAGCATTCATGGAAAAAATAGCTATAAGCTAAAGACGAGGTATAAGAGCAAGCAGATTGGAAATGCACATAGCATGATTATAAAAGCAGTAAAAGAATAGCAGACACGAGAAAACAGCTACCTGCTAGCGGTGATCTAATGACGTGGTATAAGAACAACCAGATTGGAAATGCCCATAGCATGACTATAAAAGGAATAGCATGCAATACAAAAACAGTTGGCAGCAAATGAATGGGTCCCCTATAAATATGTGGATGCACACAGGTGTCAGTAGAATGAACAGGATGGTAGCGACCGGATAATGCTTTGGTACTGTACAATATTTAAGCGAACTTCATGCGAAGTAACACATCAAGAAATTTAATGGCATATGAGATCTGCAAATAACTACACAAAACATGGCTAAAGAAACACCGCGATCTAACGGGCCAGCGTACTAACCAAGCTGCGGCGGGGTGGACGGGGGCGGCAACTTGCATTCCAGCGGCGGCGAACGCGGGAGACGATGAGTCGACCCTGTTTCAGTAGAAGCGGGCGTTAGTGAAGCAGATCTGGTTGGCTGGCAAGGGATTCGGTGAAGTTGATACAGCCGCTGCGCCGAGGTAGTCGGTGGAATAGATCGGCTTCTGTGGAGGGGGGGGGGCGCGGTGAAGTAGACACGGTTCCGTTGGAGAGGATCCGGTGCGTCGACAGGAAAGGCGTTGATTGCTACGCTGTGGATGAGGTCGGCGGTGAAGCAGATCCATCGGTGGCGAGGTCGGCGGTGGCGAGGTCGGCGGTGAAGCAGATCCGTCGGTGGCGAGGGCGGCGGGGGAGCGGATCAGGTGGGTGGACAGCCAACACGATCAAGGCTAGGCTGTGGAGGAGTATGCCGGCGGCGAAGCAGATCTAGTACTGTAGAGAGTCAGAGCTTTGGCGTGTGAGAGTATTTTTGAGCTAATGGGGCGAATGGTTGGTGGGTGGGTGTGGGCCTGTGGGGAGGGTTCGGGATCTAGGCAAGATATTTCATTGTTACCGAATGAGCCCTCCATGGTCGGTGGGTTGTAGCTTCCGGACTAGGGTTAAAAGGGTAAAACTGGTCACGGGATTTTCGAATGGATGCGGCGGGATTATTTGGCGCGCGGCCAAAATTTTCAGTTTCAAGCTACGAGCAGAACGACAAAAATAATGTTCTTCCCCAGGGAGCTCTCATTTCTTCCTCTTCTCTTTCTCTCTCGAGTCTCTCCCACTCCCCTGGCTCCTCTCCCCCTTCTCTCCGGCAGCCTCGCCGGCCGGAGACGAGGCCGACTTCTCTCTGTATATCGTACACCCTCCGAACTAAATTAATTGATTCAACTTTCCTTAGACGTGTATGTATCTCGAGTAAAAACATGTGTGGATACATCCATATTTAGATAAGCAAAGTTGAGTCAGTTAATTTGGATCCGAGGGAGTTCATGTTGTTGTAAGCTTAGATCCAGTGTTTCCCATGAGCAGAATGGCGCAATGGAGTCGGGGATCTCGTCATCGGCTTCAGATCTGGCCTACGGTGAATCTGGCGGATCTTGCCGGCCAAACCCCGATCTGGTGCCATCAAGGTGATGGCGCTAACGATGAGGCTTGCTTTGGTCAGTGCTTCAGATCTGGTCAATGGGGAAGTCAAGCTGCTAACGTTCACAAGCTCGGGGCATACGACGGCGTCATACGTCTTGCCCGTGAACATCTTGGCCTTTCAGCGGCCCTTCTCAGAGCCAATGTGCCGTTGCTGAGGCCCTTCTTCTCCTTCGTCCTGGAGACTACCGGCGACACCGTCCCAAGTGGTGCGTCCCCGGCGATGGAGTTGCTGGAAAGGATGCGGAGCAGAGATCTGATGTGCGGTCCAGAAGGACTCGATTGATTTTCTGCTATATGTTTTGGCGTCCTTTTTGTAAAGTTGCATGTCCTATTAGTTATTGTCTAGTTCTCTTGGACCTCTATGTAATTTTTTGGACTAGTTTCCATTTGCACCGATAAACTTGAATTTTGACAAGTTCATGGGAAAAAAAATTCCTTTGCACATATGGCCTATCATGTATGAACATTCTTGAGTTTTAAACTATATGTAATGGCTAGCACTTGCGCAAGGGGCTCGTCTAGTGCGCACTAGTTTCCATTAGCACCGATAAATTTGAATCTTGACAAGTTCTTGGAAGAAAAAATTGATTCACATATAGCCTATCATGTATGAACATTATTTGGATTCAAACTATACATAGATGGCCAACATGTGTAAGAGGGGGTCCTCTAATGTGCACTAGTTTCCATTAGCACTGATAAATTTGAATCTTTACAAGTTCTCGAAAAAAAATTGCTTCACACCATATGCCCTATCATGTATTAACATTATTGGGATTCATATTATATATAGATGGCCAACACTTGTGCAAGGGGTCCTCTAATTCTTGGGGATTTGAATCTATTTATCTCTCTCGATCTATCGTTGGTGGCCAGAACAACACACATATGCATGCACTTTATGCGCAAAGGTGCGGGTGCCTCTAATAATTCATGTGTGTGTGCGTATATTTGAACATATTCTTGGGGATTTCAATCTCTATCTCTTGATCTATATATCGTTGGTGGACAAGAAACACACTTATATATATACGCATGCACTTTATGCGCAAAGGCGCGGGTGCCTCTAATAATGTGTGTGTGCACTCGATCGATGATCCCTAAACCTTAAACCCTAAAACCCTAATCCCTAATTATACCCTAAACATACACCCTAAACACCCTAAACACTAAACCCTAGACCCTAAAACCTAAACCCTAATTAAACACTACATATATATAGGCCAACGACACTTAATTGCGCATCAAGCAGGCGACCAAATAATTAGCGCTGATAAATTAATTAACTTGAATCTTGACAAGTTCTCTCGAATGAAAACACATTTGATTAAGTTGCCTCATAATATATATACAATTAGTGTGCATGCGCGCATGGCATACCATGGACATATCATTCGTGCATATATATATCTCAATATATATCTGAACATATTCTTGGGGATATATATATATTTCAATCTCTCTCTCGATCTATATATATCGTTGGTGGCCAAGAAACACACTTATTATATATATACGCATGCACTTTATGCGCAAAGGCGCGGGTGCCTCTAATAATGTGTCTGTGCACTAGCTCGATCGATGATCCCTAAACCTTAAACCCTAAAACCCTAATCCATGATCCCTAATTATACCTTAAACGTACACCCTAAACACCCTAAACACTAAACCCTAAACCCTAGACCCTAAACCCTAAACCCCAAACCCCAAACCCTAAACCCGAAACCCTAAACCCTAAAGCCTAATTAATTAACCTTAACCCTAACCCTACCCCTAAAACCCTAGCTAGCTAATCCTAAATCCTAAACCCTAATTAAACCCTACATATATATAGGCCAACGACACTAAATTGCGCATCAAGCAGGCGACCAACTAATTAGCGCTGCTAAATTAATTAACTTGAATCTTGACAAGTTCTCTCGAATGAAAACACATTTGATTAAGTTGCCTCATAATATATATACAATTAGTGTGCATGCGCGCATGGCATACCTTGCACATATCATTTGTGCATATATTTCAATATATATCTGAACATATTCTTGGGGATAAATATATATATTTCAATCTTTCTCTCTCGATCTATATATATATCGTTGGTGGCCAAAAAACACACTTATATATACGCATGCACTTTATGCGAAAAGGCGCGGGTGCCTCTAATAATGTGTGTGTGCACTCGATCGATGATCCCTAAACCTTAAACCCTAAAACCCTAATCCCTAATTATACCCTAAACGTACACCCTAAACACCCTAAACACCAAACCCTATACCCTAGACCCTAAACCCTAAACACTACACCCTAAACCCTAAACCCTAACCCTAGACCCTAAACCCTAATTAAACACTAAACACCAAACCCTAAACCCTAGACCCTAAACCCTAATTAATTAACCTTAACCCTAACCCTAACCCTAAAACCCTAGCTAGCAAATCCTAAACCCTAAACCCTAATTAAACCCTACATATATATATAGGCCAACGACACTAAATTGCGCATCAAGCAGGCGACCAACCAATTAGCGCTAATAAATTAATTAACTTTGTTGAATCTTGACAAGTTCTCTCGAATGAAAACACATTTGATTAAGTTGCCTCGTAATATATAGACAATTAGTGTGCATGCGCGCATGGCATACCTTGCACATATCATTCGTGCATATATTTCAATATATATCTGAACATATTCTTGGGGATAAATATATATATTTCAATCTTTCTCTCTCGATCTATATATATATCGTTGGTGGCCAAAAAACACACTTATATATACGCATGCACTTTATGCGCAAAGGCGCGGGTGCCTCTAATAATGTGTGTGTGCACTCGATCGATGATCCCTGAACCTTAAACCCTAAAACCCTAAAACCCTAATCCATAATTATACCCTAAACATACACCCTAAACACCCTAAACACTAAACCCTAGACCCTAAAACCTAAACCCTAATTAAACACTACATATATATAGGCCAACGACACTTAATTGCGCATCAAGCAGGCGACCAAATAATTAGCGCTGATAAATTAATTAACTTGAATCTTGACAAGTTCTCTCGAATGAAAACATATTTGATTAAGTTGCCTCATAATATATATACAAGTGTGCATGCGCGCATGGCATACCATGGACATATCATTCATGCATATATATATCTCAATATATATCTGAACATATTCTTGGGGATATATATATATATATATATTTCAATCTCTCTCTCGATCTATATATATCGTTGGTGGCCAAGAAACACACTTATTATATATATACGCATGCACTTTATGTGCAAAGGCGCGGGTGCCTCTAATAATGTGTCTGTGCACTAGCTCGATCGATGATCCCTAAACCTTAAACCCTAAAACCCTAATCCATGATCCCTAATTATACCTTAAACGTACACCCTAAACACCCTAAACACTAAACCCTAAACCCTAGACCCTAAACCCTAAACCCCAAACCCCAAACCCCAAACCCTAAACCCTAAACCCTAATAAATTAACCTTAACCCTAACCCTACCCCTAAAACCCTAGCTAGCTAATCCTAATCCCTAATTATACCCTAAACGTACACCCTAAACACCCTAAACACGAAACCCTAAACCCTAGACCCTAAACCCTAGACCCTAAACCCTAAACACTACACCCTAAACCCTAAACCCTAACCCTAACCCTAGACCCTAAACCCTAATTAAACACTAAACCCCAAACCCCAAACCCTAAACCCTAGACCCTAAACCCTAATTAATTAACCTTAATCCTAACCCTAACCCTAAAACCCTAGCTAGCTAATCCTAAACCCTAAACCCTACATATATATATAGGCCAACGACACTAAATTGCGCATCAAGCAGGCGACCAACTAATTAGCGCTAATAAATTAATTAACTTTGTTGAATCTTGACAAGTTCTCTCGAATGAAAACACATTTGATAAGTTGCCTCGTAATATATATACAATTAGTGTGCATGCGCGCATGGCATACCTTGCACATATCATTTGTGCATATATTTCAATATATATCTGAACATATTCTTGGGGATAAATATATATATTTCAATCTTTCTCTCTCGATCTATATATATATCGTTGGTGGCCAAAAAACACACTTATATATACGCATGCACTTTATGCGCAAAGGCGCGGGTGCCTCTAATAATGTGTGTGTGCACTCGATCGATGATCCCTAAACCTTAAACCCTAAAACCCTAATCCCTAATTATACCCTAAACGTACACCCTAAACACCCTAAACACTAAACCCTAAACCCTAGACCCTAAACCCTAAACACTACACCCTAAACCCTAAACCCTAACCCTAGACCCTAAACCCTAATTAAACACTAAACCCCAAACCCTAAACCCTAAACCCTAGACCCTAAACCCTAATTAATTAACCTTAACCCTAGACCCTAAACCCTAAACACTAAACCCTAAACCCTAAACCCCCTATACCCTAAACCCTAATGAAACACTAAACCCCAAACCCCAAACCCCAAACCCTAAACCCTAAACCCTAAACCCTAAACCCTAAACCCTAATAATTAACCTTAACCCTAACCCTAACCCTAAAAGCCTAGCTAGCTAATCCTAAACCCTAAACCCTAATTAAACCCTACATATATATAGGCCAACGACACTAAATTGCGCGTCAAGGAGGCGACCAACTGATTAGCGCTAATAAATTAATTAACTTTGTTGAATCTTGACAAGTTCTCTCGAATGAAAACACATTTGATTAAGTTGCCTCGTAATATATATACAATTAGTGTGCATGCGCGCATGGCATACCTTGCACATATCGTTCGTGCATATATTTCAATATATATCTGAACATATTCTTGGGGATATATATATTTCAATCTCTCTCTCGATCTATATTTATCGTTGGTGGCCAAGAAACACACTTATTATATATATACGCATGCACTTTATGCTCAAAGGCGCGGGTGCCTCTAATAATGTGTCTGTGCACTAGCTCGATCGATGATCCCTAAACCTTAAACCCTAAAACCCTAATCCATGATCCCTAATTATACCTTAAACGTACACCCTAAACACCCTAAACACTAAACCCTAAACCCTAGACCCTAAACCCTAAACCCCAAACCCCAAACCCCAAACCCTAAACCCTAAACCCTAAACCCTAATTAATTAACCTTAACCCTAACCCTACCCCTAAAACCCTAGCTAGCTAATCCTAAATCCTAAACCCTAATTAAATTGCGCATCAAGCAGGCGACCAACTAATTAGCGCTGCTAAATTAATTAACTTGAATCTTGACAAGTTCTCTCGAATGAAAACACATTTGATTAAGTTGCCTCATAATATATATACAATTAGTGTGCATGCGCGCATGGCATACCTTGCACATATCATTTGTGCATATATTTCAATATATATCTGAACATATTCTTGGGGATAAATATATATATTTCAATCTTTCTCTCTCGATCTATATATATATCGTTGGTGGCCAAAAAAACACACTTATATATACGCATGCACTTTATGCGCAAAGGCGCGGGTGCCTCTAATAATGTGTGTGTGCACTCGATCGATGATCCCTAAACCTTAAACCCTAAAACCCTAATCCCTAATTATACCCTAAACGTACACCCTAAACACTAAACCCTAAACCCTGGACCCTAAACCCTAAACACTACACCCTAAACCCTAAACCCTAACCCTATACCCTAAACCCTAATGAAACACTAAACCCCAAACCCCAAACCCTAAACCCTAAACCCTAGACCCTAAACCCTAATTGATTAATTAACCTTAACCCTAACCCTAACCCTAAAACCCTAGCTAGCTAATCCTAAACCCTAAACCCTAATTAAACCCTACATATATATAGGCCAACGACACTTAATTGCGCATCAAGCAAGCGACCAACTAATTAGCACTGATAAATTAATTAACTTGAATCTTGATAAGTTCTCTCGAATGAAAACACATTTGATTAAGTTGCCTCATAATATATATATAATTAGTGTGCATGAGCGCATGGCATACCTTGCACATATCATTCGTGCATATATTTCAATATATATCTGAACATATTCTTGGGGATAAATATATATAGTTCAATCTCTTTCTCTCTCGATCTATATATATATCATTGGTGGCCAAAAAACACACTTATATATACGCATGCACTTTATGCGCAAAGGCGCGGGTGCCTCTCTAATAATGTGTGTGTGCACTCGATCGATGATCCCTAAATCTTAAACCCTAAAACCCTAATGCCTAATCCCTAATTATACCCTAAACATACACCCCCTAAACACCCTAAACACTAAACCCTAAACCCTAAAGCCCTAAACCCTAAACCCTAAACACTAAACCCTAAACCCTAAACCCTAACTCTAACCCCTAGCTAACCCTAAACCCTAAACCCTACATATATAGGCCAACGACACTTAATTGCGCATCAAGCAGGCGACCAACTAATTAGCACTGATAAATTAATGAACTTGATTCATGCATATATTTCAATATATTTTTGAACATATTCTTGGGGATATATATATATTTAAATCTCTATGTTATCTCGATCTATATATCGTTGGTGGCCAAGAAACACACTTATATATATACGCATGCACTTTATGCGCAAAGGCGCGGGTGCCTCTAATAATGTGTGTGTGCACTCGATCGTTGATCCCTAAACCTTAAACCCTAAAACCCTAATCCCTAATCCCTAATTATACCCTAAACGTACACCCTAAACACCCTAAACACTAGACCCTAAACCCTAGACCATAAACCCTAAATGTACACCCTAAACACCCTAAACACTAAACCCTAAACCCTAGACCCTAAACCCTAGACCGTAAACCCTAACCCTAAAACCCTAGCTAGCTAACCCTAAACCCTAAACCCTAATTAAACCCTACATATATATATATATATATAGGCCAACGACACTTAATTGCTCATCAAGTAGGCGACCAATTAACTAATTAGCGCTGATAAATTAATTAACTTGATTTTTGACAAGTTCTCGATCTCCAATGAAAACACATTTGATTAAGTTGTCTCATAATATATATAATTAGTGTGCATGTGCGCATGGCATACCTTGCATATCATTCCTGCATATATTTCAATACATGTTTGAAGATATTCTTGGGGATATATATATTTCAATCTCTCTCTCTCGATCTATATATCGTTGGTGGCCAAGAAACACACTTATATATATACACATGTACTTTAATTTATTTGCCTCACAATATATATAATAAATATGCATGCATGGCCTAACCATGTATGCTTATATATGTGTTTAATTTGGAGATTTCAATCGCTCTCTCGCCGCTCTCTCGTTGGTGGCCAACAACACACACATGCACTTTGTGCGCAAAGGCATGTGCCTCTAATAATGTGTGTGCAGTCGATCAGTCTAGTTTTGATTAATCATAGCACACAAATATAGAAGTTGTATTTGAATCCACACAACCCTAATCTAAAACACATAGCCCCTAACATGGCCTAATTAACTGACCCCTTCTCTCTAGCTAATTAGTGGAAATTGCACAAAATCAAAAGGGGTCCCTCACTAATTATACATATATATCTAGATTGTGATAAACTTTTGCCCCATATTTGGTGGATGGGTGCATCTTGGCATGTAAAACAATTAATGTTTGCAAATGGCGTTGTCAAAATTTATGTACAAATGATTTCTTTCCATCCAAAGTGCATAAAATGGGAGTTTTAATGAAGAAGGTACAAATAAAACAGCTCAACATGCCTCCACACCCCGATTTTCACAGGAAGTAGAGCATATTTAAAGGATAATTCCAGAGTTTTACTATTTTTCAAGCAACTTTGCTAATTTCCACCCACTCACATGACTTTATGTCGATTTAACGAAAATAGGGCGAATTTAAACTACATGGGCGGGATAGTTTGAATTGTGCGCGCGGCAAAGGGAACCGCCTATTCCTCAACCTTGTGCACGGCAAATTACACACGCAACTCCATTAAACACCACCTACCGGGCGGCCCGGCCGCATGACCCCCCACCCACCGCTGCACAACTTATCCCCGTCCGTGCGAAGAGCTTCCCCTCCCCGTCCCGTCTGTGCGAAGAAGAAGCTTCCCCTCCCCGTCGTTCTTCTCGAGACGCACCGGCGGTCAAGTTGATCCATGGTAGGGTTGCTATCTCTAGCTCAATCATGCATCGGGCAAGACGGCCTAACGATTTATATTTTCTTGATGCTGCTAAAAAAATCGTCAGTATGCTCGAACTAATTGGCACTTTATAGTTTTCCGCTCGATTTGTCCTCGATCAATTTGTTCATTTGCGTGGGCATATAGAGTCAGTTCTGCACTCGATCCGTTAATTTGCTGAAATGCCATGGCAGAGATTTGTACACGATCTGTTTGCTAAAATGTCGATGGGCATTTTTTGTTTTGTACTCGACATGATTGCTGAAATGCATAATCATGTACTAGTATAGTTTTGTACTCGATGGATATACATTTCCTACTTCGCCTTAAATTAATCACCAACCATTGTATCTCATAATTCAACAGATGGACAGAACTTGGATACTGCATGGACACTTATGTTCCCCTTCATATATAAATGGTGTTCAACCCTTTATGGGGTTTATTAGAGCTCATGAAGGTCACGACCTGACGTGTATTGCCGCGTGCACATGTATGAATGGTGAGAAGAGGCCTCACCATGTAGTGGAAGATTATTTACACATTTTTGGGATGGACTGCACATATGTTAGGTGGGTTTATCATGGTGAACCACATAATGATCCTTCAGCGGGAGAAGCAGATCTTGCTCACACTGTATGTGTGCTGGCATATGTAGTTAATTATTTATATTGATGCTGCCGCTGTTTCGATCAATAGTTTGCATTGCTGTGCAAGTTCTGTACTCAAATTTAACTTGTTGCAGATGGATGGATGGGAAGGAGAGAAAAAGCGCTTGCTTCAGGAACCGGGTTTCAGCTCTGGGACATGTGCTGTGCCAGATGAGAAGGTAAATATGTAAAACGGCATTTGTTCAAGTTGCATCCCTTAGATGTTTGTCTAATCTGTTGATGTACTAATTGCAGAAGCATAGAGTTGAAGAGGTCTCTCAGTTTGATGGGAGATTTGAAGATGAATCTCAGTTTGATTCACCTGTGGATGGTACTGATGACGGGCCTTTCATAGACGAAGGTCCTGCACCTGAGATTATCCAGGCTACAGAAGGAGGCCGTGGACCGAGTACACAGCTTTGCGTTGAAGTGGATGCACGCCCAGAGATCATCAGTTGCGTCTGGGTAGTCTCAAGACCACCCAGCCCTGATGCACCTGTGGATGGTACTGATGACGAGCCTTTCATAGACGAAGGTCCTGCACCTGAGATTATCCAGCCTACAGAAGGAGGCCGTGGACCGAGTACACAGCTTTGCGTTGAAGCGGATGCACGCCCGGAGATCATCTGGGGCGTCCCGGTAGTCTCAGGACCACCTAGCCCTGATGCAAAATGTTGAGCTACTTTATGATTCGTACTTTTATGTTCTGGTGCTGTAGTATGTACTATCATTGTTATGATTTGTACGCCTTTGGCGCTAGAACTATAATTAAGTACTCAGTGGATGATCGCGTTGCAAAATTTGACACCCACACAATCAGTTCATCGTATGAGTAGTAGCACAATTACTTCTACAGCCAGTCCTGCCAGCGCATTAATTGGTAGCATGAAACACTTTCAGGCACTCCCCTCTGATTCATATTAATTGACTCAATTTTGTCTAGATATGGATGTATCTAGATGCATTTGTTAACTAGACTAACAAACTTGAGTTAGTTAATATGAATCGGTGTAAACCGCCCAAGTCCTCCAGCAGCTAGTTTATTGACTCTGGACTCCAAGCCTCTCGCGGCAAGCCATCGATGAAGCTTTGACCAGATCCTGGCCTGCTTTTTTTTGGTGAATAGCAAAGCTTTGACCAGTTCCTCTCGGGATACAGCACGCCGGTGAGCTTGCACGGTTGCCATGAGCACTTTTCGGCGGAACTTCCTCTGCAGCGCCCTCAAGCCGCCGCTGCGAGACAGCACGCAGTGCCTCGAGGTGGACGGAATGGACGAACTTGGGATCTCAGGGCGGGGGGTCCGCCTCGTCCGGGAACGATCTCCAGCGGGTTAACGAGGACATGCATGGCGGCCAAGGGATTTGGTTTTTTTTTTGTTGTTGTTGTTTGAGCTTGGGATTTGGGGTTTTTCGGATAGGGGAGGAGGAACCGAGGAAGAGGAAGGAACAACCCGCGTGCTTGGCGCGTGGCAGTATGCTTGAATTTCGATTTTTTGTGAAATGTTTCATTTCCCCGCTACAATTCGGGGGTTTTCTTGACGCGCCAATGCGTCCCGCCGTGCAGGTTCAAGTGAATTTGGGGTGCCACACTATGGGCCCCAGTTTCAGTGAGACATGTAATGACTAGTCACAACAGTAAGTTCACTGTGTAATAAAATATGTTACCCCTCCCCTTTATGTAGTCCCCTTTGTCTCTCCCGATCGAGTGCCGACAGCCGACGGATGCAAGCCGCTAGCTCGATCCCCTCCTTTCGCCTCCACCGTCCAGGCATCCAGCTTGGAGGGGCAAGCTGCATCTAGACCAAGCGGATTAGGTAGTACTAGTAATGCTCTTTCCTTTCTCGAGATCGGTTCTTTTTTCCTCACCTCGATATCTTGCGCATCTACTATTTCCTATTCTAGGCGAAGGGGTGTCTTTCTGGTCACCCTCGCGCTGGGAGTGATTGATGGGGGTGGGGGGCGGGGGCTACCTTTGCTTGGATTGGGGTGTTCTTCCTTTATTTGTCGACATTTGCAACCTTTGTAGTTTCTGCAGATCCTCAATGTATCTTTTGTCAGCTTGTACAGGAAAGGAAATACCTCGGTGGTGGTGGTGGGGGCAATGGAGCGTAAGGCCACCACGCATGTGGGCAGTTGGCTGAGCCTGAGCTGTGTCCCCACCCCGCAGCGGTACTCCGTTTGCTTATCCACTCGTCTGTCTCGCATCCTCAATCTGTTCTGTTCTGGAAGATGCTTAAAGTAGCACATGTCTTCACTGTTTGTGCATAAAGCCTCTGTGACACCATGCTCTATATTCTCTCGTATCAGGTTGGTACCT
This sequence comes from Lolium perenne, assembly GCF_019359855.2. Classification (NCBI taxonomy): domain Eukaryota; kingdom Viridiplantae; phylum Streptophyta; class Magnoliopsida; order Poales; family Poaceae; genus Lolium; species Lolium perenne. The sequence goes on from NC_067245.2 coordinate 136,430,309, forward strand.
CCAGTTCCGTCTTTGAGGCTATGGGGAACGAGAATAGCGCCCCACCTGCTGCAGGAGCATGGCCCGATCTGCAGCACAAGAAGCGAAATGCCACTGCCGAGCTGGGCAGGGACCGCCGAGGGGTAATTTTTTTAACCAACTTACCATGATGTAGTCTGAATCGATACTCCTCGCATCCAAATTAATTGACTCAACTATCTGTAGATACGGATGTATCTAGATGTGTTTTTAGCTCTAGATACTACTACCCCCATCCCAAAGCTTAGGGATTATATTATTTTTAGAAAGTCAAACTATATCATGTTTGACTAAGCTTTTACCAAAAATCATTAACATGCAAAATACAAAATTAATATCATTAAATAGGTTGTGAAATATATTTTCCTACGGTATGTACACAATATTATATTTGTTGATAGAATGTTCTAAAATTTTAGTCAAACTTTACTTGTTTTGATTTCTCAAAAATAAATAAGCCTTAAGCTTTGGGATGGAGGTATCTAGACAAAGCTGAGTCAACTGGAGTAGTTTTTTTTGTCTGTCCATAGCTAGTGTTCATGGTGCAAAAGGCTAAGAGCATCCACTATATGCATCACTATCTCATACGGTAATTCAATATCACCGCCGAGGTCTGCCTTTTGTTTTGCTATTCATATGCAGATCAAACTTTAGGGCCTTTACTCAAAAGGAAGATCAAAACTGCGGCTGATCAGGCTGCCAGTATGTTGATGCCGCCCCCATCTTCTAAATGCCTCTGCAAGCACAAGGCCACGCGCCCGCTGGGTGGTGATCTTTTAATGAATATGGTATATTTTCTTAATCCACAAAACATGCCTTGATATTTGTCTGTTTATTGTCGGTTTTTTCTAATGCTTGCCAAAAGTTTACAACAACAACAACAACAACCAAGCCTTTCAGTCCCAAACAAGTTGGGGTAGGCTATAGTTGAAGCCCATAAGATCTCGAAGCCAAAAGTTTAGAAACACCAAATTCGTTTGCTTACCATCATCATACAGTAATGTTCATCTACTCTCCAGTTCCCCTAACCCAACAAAAAATGATGTTAATTACGATTTTTAGATTAAAAGAGCACCATTAGGCGCTGTTAATTACGATTTTGAGATTAAATGTCATTTGCAATTGCTAATTACAATTTTGAGGCAAATGATTAGTTTAACCTTGATATGTTCCGCTCTCCATTTTTCCCAACCGAAAAAATGTAACCATTCCATTCCTCTGAAATGGAACCATTCCATTCCATTCCACGCTGTTTCAGAACCGAACACATCCTTGCATTGTTGTGAACTGTTGTCCATACACAGCCATACCCTTCCACTTACATCCAGCACTATATGCATCAGTCTGTCTCAGAGTCATTCAATATCACTGCTGAGATTTGTTCCCATTCTTATGCAGGCTGAAACTGCTGCGCCTTTACTCAAGTGGATGCAAAATGAGGCTGATGAGGCTGCTGTGAGGACGATGGTGCTGGCACCATCATCCGAAAACCTCTACAAGCACGAGGCCATGGGCCAGCTGGGTGGTGACCTTTTAATGAATCTGGTATATTTTCTTAATCCACATACATGATTTTATTATTATCTGTTTAATTACTTGATGAGGTCTAAGACCCCGTGTGTGGCCCGATCTTGCGGTTGACCCGAAATCCAAAGGAGGGAGAGAGGGAGAACGCGAAGAACACGATGAACACGAAGAACACGATGAACTCACGCACGCACACCAACCCGATACAATCGATACTTACCCCGTGGCTCGATGGACCACGCCAATAGAATCAACCCGGAAGAGACACGCGGTAGAATTCCGAGCGGAGAGATTGGTGAGGGAGATGAATCTAGGAGTGGGAGAGAGAGTGGGTAACACTAGAATCTCACACACCAAATCCAATCATCCAACATGGGTTGCCTTGATACAAAGGGGATGAAACCCTAGGGAGACAAAGCTCATCTTCATGTTTAAGCTATCATCTTGTCTGAGGGGTAAAGGAGGGGTCCTAGGTGCTTATATAGAGGTACAAGCCAGCTTGGGCCGAAAAGGTACGCAAGTGGATAACTTAGGCAGCTTGGGGAGTCATTCCCGTCGGATCAGGTTTGGGGCCGGTCAGACCGGGCCTGGGACCGGGTGGTCCGGTCCTGGGGCCGGTCGACCGGGCGGCAACCGGACAGTCCGGTCGTGGGGCCGGTCCAACCGGGTTCTGGGCCGGCCAGCCTTCTTCTCCTCTTTCCTTCTTCTTCTTCTTCTTCTTCCTTCCTTGCACCATGATGAATGGCTCCTCTTCCCTTCCCTCGCTTCCTTGCACCATGGGTGTTCCTCCTCTCCGGTCCTCGATGACTCTTGTACCTAATGACATATAACATGCCGACATGAGGTAGCATTCCATTCAAGGTATCTACGAGGTCGAGTATCGAGAGGAAGGAGTTCACCTTGACGCGTGTAGCGTGGGTTAGGGTTGAAGGTCCACTTGGGGGACTCTTTGGCCATGGTGTAGCGTCGACGATAGGCGGGGCTGCACTTGATGGTCTTGGTGTAGCGACGTCGGTGACCGGGGCTACATCATCTCCCCCCCCTTGGGGAAGAGTCGTCCTCGACTCTTGTTTCTCCTCATCGAAGAGGTAGTCCATGACGGATGTCCCATGTAGAGTTGGGTAGTCGCGGTCGAAGAAGAACTTGGAGAAAAACCACTTGCGAAGGGAAAGCTCCAAGAGGCATTTGGCAAAAATGGGAACCAAAAGAGTGTGGGTGTATCCAACATGTGGAAGGGCAAAAATTTGTGCATGTAAGAGTTGTATGGTGTCAAAAATGTGTGGTGTAGCATTGTCCCAAACAAGTGGAACAAACAAAAGGCAAGTGTCGGCGGCAAAATTTGGGGCAAAATTGTTATGTGCAATGGCCAAGCGATGGAGACTTCGAACTTGGGAGAGTATGGTTGGCTTGAGCCGAGTATGAGTGTCCTCAAGTGTGAAAGAATCCATTGCAATTGCCAAAGATGAAATGAGAAATCCAAAGAAGAGCAACTTTTTGTGTGACATGTGGCACAAGATGCATAAGGTGTCTCTCACATGTATGACATGGTCCTTGAGATTCTTGGAGTGTATGATGATAACATCAAGACATACAACAACCATTGTGCCAACAAGATGTGTCAAGATATGTTGCATAAGAAGCAAAAGAGGTGACGAGGAGTTGGACCAAACCGGAAACTCGACAAGGCAAGTCGGAAACACATGAGGGCGAAGGCTTGTGGGAACATACCCTTTGGTGTGATTCCCGCGGGTTGGGTCCTTGTTGGGGTAGCTCTCAATTGCGCGTTTCATGAGCTCATGCTCCGTAGCGGTGGAAGTTGTCATTCGGTACCTATACACACAAAAGAGAAAACAAAAAGCGTGTGTGCATGGTAGAGGAACACATCATCCATCATGATGTTCCATGTCTTGTGCACATCACCATTAGTGTCAATCAAGATATTATGAAATGCATGGCGATAGTGCAAATGGCAAGAAGGTGCATTCATGGCATGTGGTAACTCATGATCATCAAAAAGTGAGAAGGCTATGGGGGCCATCTCGTGGACAATGAAATAAGCATTCTTGCATACCAAGCATAAGAAAGAGCAATTGTTCGCAATCTTGGATGCAAGGATCATGGAAGAGTGTAAACATTTGGGGCAAAGCATGCGGAAGCTAATGTCATCCTTGTCATTATCATTGCAAGCAATACATGGTAAAGAGCAAGTGGTCGACATATTGCAAGCAATGGTGGAAAAATTGAAGCTCTCATAGCATGGCATGGTCATGGTATCACAAGCATTCACTTCCACATGATCAACAATGTTATCAAGCAAAGTATCGCATGGGAAAATGAAAGTAGCATGTGATGTAGCAAATGTATCATCAAGATCATGCATGCACTCATAAGTCATCATGTCCACTAGTGGGATCATGGCATCATCAACACCTATGTTGTTACCTTTGTAGTCCGACTCATGTGAAGTAGGTGTTGTGGAAGTAGGAGGATCCATGTGGTCGACATGTCCATCTTGGAGCAAGCATGGTGAGATATCATCATCTTCATGCACCATGTACATCATCTCCATGAACGGGAACTCGTCCTCCGTGGAACCTAGTGCAACATAAGAAGACACAAACGAGGGAGAGGTTAATGTGTTAGCAAATGCGATGTCCTCCATGGACCTATCATCTACCTCTCTCAACTCACTTTGTGTATCACTCATGTCCTCCAAACGGAAGCACTCAAACTCACATATGGGGTGGAAGTCACTCAACTCACTATCACTCTCACTCAAGTGGGCTAAGTGGCTCTCATGCTCACATGGGATTGGTACCAACTCATCAATGAAGCATAGGGGAGTAGGCTCGACTTTCTCATCTCCATGCGCCTCCTTGGTTGAAGGGAAATTCCCATGCTCAACCATCTCAACTCCATGCGCCTCCGTAGGTGAAGGGAGAATCCCATGGTCACCATGCTCAACTCCATCGCCTCCCAAGTCATCCTCAAGCGGTGGCGCCGTAGTGTTGATGAGAGCTAGGCTCGGCTCAATGTCACCCTTGAGTTCACCTTGGCGATCTTCATCTTGAAGTGTGGGCGCGATAGGCATCTTGGAGACTTGTGCATTGAGCTCGTCGAAGTAGAGCTTCTTGGCGCTTGGCGTTGTGCATTGCCATGCCACATGACCCTTGGCCTTGCACACCTCACATAGGAGATTGGGACATTCCCGTGGAGGGTGGCCTTGTTGCTTGCACTTGTAGCACCGGAGTCCATAGGCATGTGATGAGGTAGGGGTCATTGTGGTGGTGGCGCAAGAGGTAGAAGTCGCCTCATGAGGAAGGTATGTGCGATGTGCACTTGCCGTCCTTGGAGTGGTAGGCACTCTATCATGGTGTTTGTCGCCTTCATGTCGAGGCTCTCGTCTTCGTGCATCATCACCATGGCTTGAGTGGTGTCGTCGAAGACTCGTGGAAGATGTTGGTCGATGGCGATCATGAAGTGGCTTGTGGCGGCGAAGCTCATGTGGTGACGTATGTCGATGACGGTCCTTGCCATGCCTAGATGATGGCTCATGCGACTTGGCATGTTGCTTGCGGCGCCTTGTGGAGCTTGGAGAAGAGTGTCGATGACGCTCATGATGGGGACGCTCTTGATGCTCCAAATGGTGTACTTGAAGTCGACGATCTTGTGCATAAGCACTCTCATGGTGGCGCCTTGTGGAGCTCGTAGACGAGTGTCGATGACGATCATGATGAGGACGCTCTTGATGATCCATATGATGGTGCCATCGTGGAGGTCCTCCATCTTCATATGTAGCTCCAATGGCCAAGTGGTGGTACTTGGGAGCATCGTCGTTGCTCCTTGTGGAGACTAGGTGAGGTTCCGCCATGGTGCCGATGTCGTAGACGTGGCGTTGCTCCACCAAGTCGTCGATGGCGTACTCGTGGTGTTGCTCCACCATGTCGTCGATGTCGTAGTCGTGGTGTTGCTCCACCATGTCGTCCATGAGTGGTGAGTCATTGTCGATGTAGTGCTCGTCGATGTCGTCCTCAAGGTTGTGCTCCACCATGTTGTCCGTGCTTGAGGAGCCATTGTCGATGTAGGGCTCGTCGAAGTTGTCCTCAAGGTGGTGCTCCACCATGTCGTCCATGTCGATGGTGCTTGGGGAGCTAAGGTCGTTGTCGAGCTCCTCGATGTCGGAGATGTCGGTGACGCTTTCGGAGCCATAGTCGGTGTCGAGCTCCACATGTTCCTCCACATCCGCGGTGCTTGAGGAGGTGTCCTCCTCGGAGTGCTCCGCGTACTCCTCCGTATCCTCTTCGTCGCTATACATGTTAGCACGACAATATCTATATGGTGTATGTTAATGGAAGAACACTACCCCGCAACCTTACCGTGGTATGACAAGATTGGGGTGATCCAACAAAACCGAGAGTTAGAACAATTGTATCGGGTACTCACACAAAAGCACACGCAAAAGCTAGCAAATATGGTGTTAGGTGAGTATGGTGGAAAGCCAAAAGACGAAATCCAAGATCAAGTATGTTGTCAAGAGTGGGTAAGGTCCAAAAATCCAAATATCAAAGCGATGATCACTATAAACACGGAAAAGATATGGAACGCACACACGAGATGAACGGGGTTAGTGCGACCAAGGAATGAGCGGAAAAGTGTAAGAAGCCCTTAAGCAAGGGTGCTCGGTGTCACACTAACACAAGAAGAGATCAAAGCTTCGGTTGCAAAGGAAGAGACAACAAGATTCACACGTGGCCTCTCTTCTCTTCTCTCTCTTTTGCTTAAAAGCTTTTTCTCTTTTGTATATGGTGGCACTTGCACTCTTTTGTATCTATGGTGGCACTTTGTACACTTTTGTATGTATGATGGCACTTGCACTCTTTTGGTGCTTTTCTTTCTTTTTCACGCTCTATGTTAGCGTTAGCTCCCTCTTGCTATCTTGCCACACGAGTTTTGCTTAGAAGCTTGACTCCACACTACACACACACCTCACAATCGGGGCCACGTGCAATGTCTCGCAACACTCAATAAGCAATGCTCGATAGGATAGATCGCAAAAGAAGAGGGGTTACAAGGGAAATGCAAGTTATACCTAAGATGTTAGGCGGTGATGAACACACAACTTGCGATGAAGGTGGTGGTGTCAAGAGTACGGTTGCAAGTCCGGTGCCGCGGATGTCGTCGCTTGCTTCGTAGCTGCGGATTAGTTGTACAAACAAGGCACTCAAACCGGAACAAGCAAACACAAGTTAGCGGAAGAAATGGGTCAAAGTAGCTTGGCGGTGATGGCGGTGGTAAGCCGGTGGTGGTGGTGTCGATGCCCTTGCGGTTGCGGCGGAGGTTATGGGGCCGCGGTGATGTTTCCCGGTGGTTTGGGGAGGGTGGCGGTGCTTGCCGACGGCGGAGAGGGTGGCGGTGGTTGGCGGAGGTGGTGGTGGAGGTGGCGCCCGGTTGGCGCCCGGTTGACCAGGCCCCTGGACCGGCCTGCCCGGTCTACAGCCCGGTTGACCGGGTTCTCGGCCCGGCTGGCGCCGGTTGGCGCCGGTTTGCGCCGGTCCGGCGCCCGGTTGACCGGCCCCAGTGCCAGTTGTCCGGTCATCGGCCCGGTTGGCGCCCGGTCGACCGGATTTCGCGGGGCACAGTTTTTCTCTCTCCTGTTCTTGAGCGAAATCAAGCCAAATCGACCAAAACGAAGGGAAATGATGGAATTGGGGGCTAAAAGTTGGGGAGATAGTAGATCAAGCACTCCAACACCAAATCCATGGACCAAAACCACTCAAAACGCAACCAAATCGCAGATCGGTCAAGAGGCAAATTAGGGCTATTTTTGGGGATTTTTGGGGAAAAAATTTAGAGACGAAATTGGATGGGTGGGGGGTCAAATCCGCGGAAACCAAAGGCTTCTGATACCATATGATGAGGTCTAAGACCCCGTGTGTGGCCCGATCTTGCGGTTGACCCGAAATCCAAAGGAGGGAGAGAGGGAGAACGCGAAGAACACGATGAACACGAAGAACACGATGAACTCACGCACGCACACCAACCCGATACAATCGATACTTACCCCGTGGCTCGATGGACCACGCCAATAGAATCAACCCGGAAGAGACACGCGGTAGAATTCCGAGCGGAGAGATTGGTGAGGGAGATGAATCTAGGAGTGGGAGAGAGAGTGGGTAACACTAGAATCTCACACACCAAATCCAATCATCCAACATGGGTTGCCTTGATACAAAGGGGATGAAACCCTAGGGAGACAAAGCTCATCTTCATGTTTAAGCTATCATCTTGTCTGAGGGGTAAAGGAGGGGTCCTAGGTGCTTATATAGAGGTACAAGCCAGCTTGGGCCGAAAAGGTACGCAAGTGGATAACTTAGGCAGCTTGGGGAGTCATTCCCGTCGGATCCGGTTTGGGGCCGGTCAGACCGGGCCTGGGACCGGGTGGTCCGGTCCTGGGGCCGGTCGACCGGGCGGCAACCGGACAGTCCGGTCGTGGGGCCGGTCCAACCGGGTTCTGGGCCGGCCAGCCTTCTTCTCCTCTTTCCTTCTTCTTCTTCTTCTTCTTCTTCCTTCCTTGCACCATGATGAATGGCTCCTCTTCCCTTCCCTCGCTTCCTTGCACCATGGGTGTTCCTCCTCTCCGGTCCTCGATGACTCTTGTACCTAATGACATATAACATGCCGACATGAGGTAGCATTCCATTCAAGGTATCTACGAGGTCGAGTATCGAGAGGAAGGAGTTCACCTTGACGCGTGTAGCGTGGGTTAGGGTTGAAGGTCCACTTGGGGGACTCTTTGGCCATGGTGTAGCGTCGACGATAGGCGGGGCTGCACTTGATGGTCTTGGTGTAGCGACGTCGGTGACCGGGGCTACATCATTACTGTTGGCTTTGCCTAATGCTTACCAAAAGTTCAGAAACACTGCGTTTGCTTACAATCATCATACACTAATTTTTCACTTTTCAGTCTGTCTCATCCAGTATATAAACTGTTGAGTTCCGTTGGCTTCTTTTGTAATCATTTGCATTGTTGTCAACTGTTGTCTATGCACAACCCTATTCTTCCACTTACATCCCGCACTTTTTGCATCAGTCCATCTCATAGATTTATTAAATATCAATGATGAGTTCTGTTGCTATTCATATGCAGGATGAAGCTTCTGTGCCTCTACTCAAATGGATAAAAAATGATCCTGATGAGGTTGCTGTGAAGATGATGGTGCCGCCACCATCTTCTGAAAACCTCCTCAAGCACAAGGCCACGGGCCAGCTGGGTGGTATCCTTTTTAAGCAGGTATATTTTCTTAATCCTCATACATGATTTGATTTGTCTGTTTATTGCCGGCTTTGTCTAATTATGCTTACCAATAGTTCAGAAACACACACAACCCTATTCTTCCACTTACATCCAACACTATATGCATCAGTGTCTCATAGATTCATTTTATATATCAGTGCTGATGTCTGTTGCTCATCAATTTTCATATGCAGATTGAAACTGCTAAGCCTTCATTGGTCAAAAGGAATGCAACTGCTGCTGATGAGGCATATGCAGAGGCTGCCACCAAGTTACTGCCAGCCCCACCTTCTAGATGCTTATATAAGCTCAAGTCCAAGGACCAGCCGGGCCGTAACCATCCAAGGGTTCGGGTATATTTTCTTAAGCCACAAGTAAATATGCCCGTGCGTTGCACGGGAGATAAAAACTCAGAGCTCACACAAAATAAATTTTACAACGGGATATATATTGTCATGGTACTAAAAAAGATAAAAGTGAAGAAAATTGGAAAACAATGTTGAACAAAATGAGGTTTACACTAACTCCTTATTTTTAGATATAAGCATTTTCTTTAAAGAAAAACAGCGTTGGAGGTAAACCTGTGAAGATAAAGTTTGGGAATAATCAACTCAAAACCTGCTACTTCCGATTCCGAGAACATAGACATGCTAAGATCCCTTGAGTGTGCAATATGGGATAAACTCCAATTTAGAAAATGGAAGATAAACACTAATCGAGAAACTTTCTCTTCTACTCCCTCCATTCCAAAATAAGATATATATAAGTTTAGTTAAAAATCAACACCTTGTACATTGAACCTAATTTATACAAATAATACAAACATCTATAATACTAAATCAATATTATATCAATATAATCACCGTAAAGTATATTTTTATCAATATATCTATTCAATGATATAGATGTTTATGTTGTTTTTTTATAAAAATCTAGTACATCTTATATTTTATAGATCTTAACGAATTTAGTATATGATCAAACCGAGATGCATCATTCAGAATAGGCAAAGTCTAATTTGCAATCCATCTACAAAACGGTCACTATTATTTTTCTCTCAACCGTCTACCGTTATTCTCCTACCTCGGACCAACTCAAGAAATCCCCAAATTCCACCACCAAGAGCGCATCGACAGGTGGCCGAGAGCATCGACCGATAGGTGGCTGAGCCGTAGTCACCTCCGTGCTAAGCTGGACTCGGAGCTATCGATGGCGTTCTTGTAGGCGCTACGGCGACGGCCCAGTCTCCGCTGCATCTCATGTCGGCGCATCGCGGCGCTACTGGCGAACTCCTCCTCGACAACTTTGCCTTCCCGGAGCTCCTCTGCCTGTGGCGCTGTGAGAACCCCAAGGTGGAGCTTGTATCTGCCCCCTGCGTGAGAATAATTTTTCTTGGTGAGAACTCTGTCTAGCTTCTTGGCTTGCATGATCTCCAATTGAATGCGATCTGCTAGCATGTTCGTCATCACAGATGTTTGTTTTTAATTATTGAAGGGTCTGAAAATAAATCTGTGTGGTCAGGTGTTGGTTAATCGCCATCTTCTGGTAAACTGCAATCTGCCGAAAGCTAGCAATTACACAGCTTATTCCCGGGCCTTTAATCACCGCACCCACAAAACAACCAGGCTAAACAGCCTATCGATCAATCCTCTCGGAAAAAATAGCGTTCCATTCAATCCCCGAGTCATGTAGCTTGCAAAGCAGTGAAGACCTTTATTTACTTCTCCAGCGACCGTGCGCGTCGTTGTTTCGATGTTTCAGCCGGACGGCAAGACGTGGCGAGGATGACGGCGACCGCCCCCATCCGCCAGCTGAGCGAGGCACAGCCAAGGCCACGCAGCCCACGCAGGTTAGCCGCCAGCAGTGCTGAGGCGACGACGCAGACGTGACCGGCAGGCGTCCACTCTGGCGAGGAGACAACTCCGGCTAGCCACAACTCGAGCCGGTCTACTCAATTTTACTGCTTGTGGATTTCGTTGCCGACGGAACGCTTCGGTGGCCAGCGAACTCCGTCGAGTTTGTGTGCTTGATTTTGTTGAAATCACACGAGGGGAGAGGGGCCGTATATATGGGTCGATTTTCGTGGGCAAGGAGGCAAAAAATAAATCAGACCGATCTGTACCGGATTCGATTTGGGAAGAATCGAGTTCGTACGGAACTGCAGGCAGGTGATGGAGAAAAGGAAAAGAGAACGATGGGAGAAGACGGGCCAATGTTAGGCCACGTTTGACTCCAGCAGCGCACCTCTTCAGACAAACCGGCCCATGAGCACTAAACGCGCAGAGGTGGTTGGACGGGCGCACCACGATAGAAGCTCTACACGAATCGTTATTTCACGCAATGTTTGTAATCTATACCTAATAATAAAGGAAAAAGGGTTTCCGTCGTCCGTCAGAAATTGCCCCTGGTTTTCATTGAAATTACATCGTCTGCCACCGCCAAGTGAATAACATAACGTTTCGTTTGTTTGTCGCCCGCTGCGCAAGCCCAACGAACGAAAAAGCATCGGTCAAACAAAAAAAATGAAAAAGCACCTCTCGCTTCGTGCTCGTTCCCCTTTCTCGAGCTCATCCTCATCGCTAAATCCAAAGATCGTCCCGATCGATAGGAAAGCTTTGAGGCAGGAGGCAAGGCCGCCGCCGCAGCTCCGTCGGAGAGGGCCTCTCCGCTCACCAAAATCGCTCAATCCCGCGCTGCGGCGTTCTTGGTGGTCACCCCAGCCCCTTTACCCCTGCCGGAGCAACGCCAAATTCGTGGAGCAGCCGCCGCTAGCGAAATTCTTGATCCCGTCCACGAGCCGCTGGCTCTATGCTCCTAAATCGCTCCTGGTGGGGCCGGCGACGCCTCGCTCGCGGTGAGCAGGGAGCCACATAGATGTACCCCATCCTCTGCCCTCCAAAATCGCTCTGGTGCAGCGCCCGCGATGCCCCGCTCTCCTTCTCCGGCGAGCAAGGCAGGCTGAGGCAGCACCCCTGGATCTCCGTAGCCGATGCGTTGGTGCTGCGCCCTCCACGGCGAGATCTCCTGGAGAAGCCCTTGTTCAGGTTTCTGGAGAAAGCTCGTCGGATGTGGCCTGGTTGACTTTTTCCTTTGGACATGGCGTGGTTGATTTTGGAAAGGAGATGGGGAGAGATTGGGACCGGGGAAAGAACATATCACAAGGAGAACACCACGCCGAGGAGAAGCGCGCAGCATTGCCTCCAAAGCTTCTTCTCCCGCGGCAGCACACGATCTCCATGTCGGCGACGGAACGAGCAGCCCGGTGGCTCGCGTCCGAGACGAGCCCGTTTATCTCCCAAGACCGTTGTCCGACGCGCGTGTGGTCCTGCCGGCCGGCCCGCACATCGATCGCACGGCGCGCCGCGCCGGCTGCTTCCGGGCAGCTCAGGCGCGGCATCCGCCTATGCCGGCCGAATCCACGCACTCGGGCTGCTGGTTTTGGCCGCGGCCTTGTTGTGTGTGCGCGCTGCTCAGTCGGGCTACTGATTTGGTCTCTGTAATTTGCTAGCTAGTTAATGTGTTTTGCTGCTAGGATGTGCGCTGCTCATCTTGTTTGTTTTCAAATTTGTTGATTCTTGTCAATTTGTAATGTCCCAATTAAATTATATATATTTGGTAAATTTAAATCTTTGCTCCAAAGCTAGAAAATGGAATTATTTGGAAAATTTGAATTGATTATTAATTTATTTATGTGCAAGTGTATTATTTGTTATACTCCCTAACATTAAGGAGGGGAGGTCTTCTCCCCATTTCCATTTTTTATTGTACTCATATTTTCAATCGAAATTATAGCCTTTGTCACAGTTTAAGTAAATAAGTACGGTTCGAACCGTTCCCTTGGCACAAATGGAAAAGGAAACGCTTCATGCCTTAGGCCATCCAGGTGCCAAAATTGGGCACTTCAGGGATTCTAATAAGAAAGAGAGAGAAATCACGGGGAGAGAGGGGACACATCTCGTTTTCTCAGTTTCATCCGGCTGGTTTCACCCAACGGCTAAACTTGGCTCCGAGTCAACAAAAGACAACATTGGAGGACATGGATAAGACACTGCGCTCAACGGTGAGCAACTTGAGCAAAGGAGGGCTGAGGTTGGGTGTGCTATACTGGTTTGATCAACTTTGCGAGCTAGAAATAAAAGTGAGAGAGAAAGGAAACGGGGTGGATTCGACACATGTGAAAAATGATTTATATCTATTTTTACATGTTTACTTTATAAAATGTTAGATGGCTTAAATATAGTCAAAACAAATAGTGCATCTTCGTAAAAATCTTATTTTTCAAAAAAAAACATCAATACGTAAACATATCTTGTATTTTCATATGATATCGTAGCAACGCACGGGTTTTGTGCTAGTTACGCCTAAAAATTAGGGGCAACAGAAGACCAACAAGAAATCTTATTTTCTTTATTATTAGGTATAGATAGGAAAATTGCTCGTGCGTTGCACCGGAAGGATGTTAAAAGCTACGCCGTGAAAGGCAAGTACGTTTTATTTATTTTATTTGTTCGCAGTTCCGAACTAATAAACCAATTAAATTCAGTTGATGCAAATATTATTATAAATAATAGGGCATGACAAAGCTTTGGACGATGCCGAAGCTGACAGGTCCGAACTATAGATAGGAAAACATAATAATACATCATACGTAATAAAATCACACAATCATTTAGTTTGCACCAATCAACCTATCGTTATTTTGATTCACTGCAAATATTTAAGTAAGAATCTGTATACACTAATCTGGCTGAAAAATAGAAAATCTTTAGTTCCAAATCCCCACTAATCTCGAGTTCTAAATCCCCACTAATCTGGCTGAAAAATAGAAAATCTCAAACAATTCAGATCAGCACAGATCGGGAGAACTCATTACAGGCGATTCCAAACCATGAAGTGCTGGCGAGGGCAATGTCCATAATCGGCGGAACATCCAGCGGGATTTCGAGCTGGGATTTCAATTTTGATTTTCTATTTCGATCGAGGGATAGGAGTCTTTTTATGATGTTGTCGCGTGGTCGAGCAGAGTCCGTGCCGGAACGGTCGAGCACCAGTTCGTGTTGCCGTGTTGGAGCAGTGTTCGTATTGGAGAAGCCAGGGCTGCCGAGGACACGGCGTTTGGCTGCATGGACTCTGACCAGGGGAGGTTTTGCCGGCCGCCGCCGGGGATGGGGCTTGCTTCACCGGCCAGGAGCGGCCAAGCATGAGGAGTCGTCGTGGCTGAGCGTGAGGCTGCTCTTGCTGCGTGATTTGAGGAGAGGAAGAGAAACTGCTTGAGGTGTACAGTGGGCCGAACCAGCAAGCCTTGACTCAATGCACGGTATGGATGGGCCACTTTTGCACGCCGCAGGGATCGACTCGGGCGTACGGAACGCGTTCTCACCAATCGTTTTTTTGACTTGCCGGTGGCAAAAGCTGTAATTTTGATAAAAATCGAGGGCAGTAAAAAACGGACCAACAAGAAACCTTATTTTCTTTATTATTAGGTAGGTATAGATATACATGCCATGATTTATTTCTGATATTATCACCTGCTCTGTCTACTGCTTCTTGGAATTCGGAAACGCCAAATTAGCATGCTTATATTCATCATACACTAAATTTTGACTGTTCAGTTTGTAACATAGTGTTATGCACTCGCTTGTCAACATTTGCATTGCTCTGAACTATGCACTTTACACAACCTAATTCTTCCACTTACATTCAGCGCTACGCACCAGTAGTACCTCCCATGTTTCCTTCACCATCCCGATGCCGAGCTTGCGGGAATATGGCGGGCCCATGTACATACCCCGCATATAACACCTCCTATGGCTCTATCTACCTTTCTAATAACTCCTTCACAGAGTTACAGGTATGTATTCTCAGTGGTTTAGCATGAATTGGCATATAGTAAAGTCTTGTTTTTAGTCTTCCTGCTTCTTACATTAGTATCAATTTTCACCTGCAGACTGTACCTTGTGAACTTCGTCCAATGATTAACCAGATGTGTCCGCATGAAGGGTCTTTCACTATGCATGGCAATGGTAAATTGATGAACACCTACACGGTCTATGAGGTGTATGTCTACAAGACGCAGGCCATCACATATTTGTATGGACATGATTGGAGAAAGTTTGCTTTTGACTACGATCTGAAGAAGGGCGACGAGCTGAGGATCAGAAACTCAAACGGGCAGATATACGTAACTTCTTACAGAGTTGGAGACACTTCCAAATATATAATATGTAACTTTTTTGTACTCATATCCTTTGATTACTGCATTCTGAGCAGTTGTTCTAAACCATTCCCTCTGTTCTAGCTTGCTGGGTTTAACATGATCAAAGCTGCAGATCCCCGATGGAACAGAGCGGATGTCACAAAGGGCACCCACACCAAGACCGGCACCGGCTTCCCACTCTCCCGCATCGCACCGGTTCCCGTACCAAAGACCGTTTATTGCATCTACCCAAAGAGCCCCTACATCGCCGTTGGTTCCCGTAGAGGCCCTATATACTACACCCGCCTAGCAGTGCTCCTACATCAAGATCGGTTCCTCTAGCTGCACCGTTTATCGCACCCGCCCAACAGCCTCCTGCAGATCAAGACCGGTTCCTCTAGAGGCACCGTTTATTGCACTCGCCCGGCAGCCTCTCGCATCGCACCGGCTCGTGTACCAGCCTGTGCTCCCGCACTCGCCCCACCGGATCACCGAGGTCTCGGCTCATTGTTGTGGTCAGCCGTGTGGTGACCAGGACGCATCCGAAGGCTATGTTCGTGAGTATATGACAAAGCATAATCGCTCTTATCTTGATGTCTTCTCTGCTCAAAGTCTCACATGGTTCAGTCTTCAGTGCATTGGTGCCATTGACTAATTTTTGTTGGTATCTCATGCTTTGAATCAGAAATTGCCTAAAAGTATCGCCAAGGATCTCAATGCTGGCCGAAGGGGCAAGATTTCCCTCGTCATGGAGAGTGAAGGTCTCACCGTGGAGGGACGGTACTCCGTCAGTCCCACGTATGGCCGCTTGGTCGTTACTTCTAGGTGGAAAAAGTTCATTGACGGTGCCAAACTTCGCATTGGATCAAAGTTGAAGGTCAAGATCTTTCGATGCCACTGTGACATGCTGGTCATCAAGTTTGCGGTTGTCTAGTTCTATTGTCCCATGAGCCCTTAGCAAATGCATTTGTAGTTATACTTATATAAGGTTATCTTATCTGAACCGCTAATTAATTGTATGGGTGGTAAAACTCGGCAAGCTTTTGCTCTTAGCAAGTATGTATGTATGATCAGCTATTATGATAACTAATGTTTGTGTTCATCTTAATTTGCATTTCCGTTTTAGAAAAAAACTTAATTTCTATTTTGGCTGACCTGTTAGAGAACTATCGCATTGAATCCACAACATGATTCAAATAGATTCATTACACCAAGCCACATGTCTTGACCTTGCTATACACTAGTTCCATTAATCGGTGCAAGAAGGCTTACCTCGAGCTACCCGAACCACGGTAGATTCGAATCCACCTTAGCTATCTAGCTAGAAATACAACCTTTGCGTAAAGAGGATTTGCGAGACGGGAGGCCGACATTGGGGACCCATGAGCCAGCAGCGTCGTCAACGTTTTAAAGGCGGCAGGAGATCGAAACAAAAAAAAGCCAAAAATCAGTTGGTAAACAAAATCCAAGAAATGAAACTTTTACCTTTCTGAGAGGATGACATGCGGGACCCATGAGGCAGCAACATCCTCAACTATTCCAAGGCGGCAGGGGATCAAAATAAAAATAGGAAATAGCCAGAAATTAATTAGGGTAAAAAATAAATCTATCAAAGGAAGCCTTTATTGTTCATAGAGGATGACATGTGGGACCGACACTGCGCTGCGTCGTCATGGTTTCAAAGGGGCAGGGATAAAAAGAAAAAGGCAAATAACCAGTAATCAGGGGTAAAAAATAAATCCAACAAAGGAAACTTTTATTGTTCATAGAGGATGACATGCGGGACCCATGAGCCAGCAGCTTCCTCAACGTTTAAAAGTCGGCAGGAGATAGAAAGAAAAAGGCAAGTGACCAAATATCGAGCCAAAAATAATCCAAGAAAAGAAATTTTATTGTACATAGAGGATGACATGCGGGTCCCATTTTGCGGCAAGCCGGTCTCAACATTTCCAAGGCGGCACAGACCAAAAGAAAAATGAAGTAGCCAGAAATCGTGGGGTGAAAAAATCCAAGAAAAGAAAGATTTCAATTGGGCCGCATCTGGACATCCGGGCCTTCGAACTATCCCGCCGGGCCTTTTGACTCGTACAATTTCAGCCCACTCCAAAACAGAAAGTTCGGATTTTTCTAAAAAAAAACAGAAAGTCCTATGCTTCGCAAAACACAAAACAAGGAGATTCAACATATAAGTTTGTTTATGTAAAAATAAAGATTTAATTTATCCGTTTGCAATAGCTCGTAGCGAAATACAATGTTTATTGTCTCAAAATAATCAAGATATCACATGTTTCTTGTACGGGGAGGCCGACATCGGGGACCCATGAGCCAGAAATCACACCGTTTGAGAGGCGGCAGGGGATGGAAAGAAAAAATAAACCAAAAATCTGTTGGTAAAAAATACAAGAAAAGAAATATTTTCATTCTGAGAGGATGACATGTGGGACCCATGAGGCAGCAGCATCCTCAGCGTTTATTGTTCATAGAGGTTGACATGTGGGACCCGTGAGCCAGCAGCGCCCTGAACGTTTTAAAGGCTGCAGGAGATCGAAAGAAAAAATAAGCCAAAAATCGTTTGGTCAACAAAATCCAAGAAAAGAAATATTTACCGTTCTGAGAGGATGACATGCGGGACCCATGAGGCAGCAGCATCCTCAACGATTCCAAGGCGGCAGGGGATCAAAGGAAAAATCCGAAATTAATTAGGGGTTCAAAATAAATCCATCAAAGGAAACTTTTATTGTTCACAGAGGATGACATGTGGGACCGACCTGCCAGCTGCGTCGTCATCGTTTCAAAGGGGGCAGGAGATCAAAAGAAAAAGGCAAATAGCCAGAAATTAGGGGTCAAAAATAACTCCAAGAAAGGAAACTTTTATTGTTCGTAGAGGATGACATGCGGGACCCATGAGCCAGCAGCTTACTCAACGTTTCAAAGGCGACATGAGATCGAAAGAAAAAGGCAAGTGACAAAATATCAGGAGCCAAAGATAATCCAAGAAAAAAACTTTATTGTACATAGAGGATGACATGCGGGTACCAATTAGCAGCAGCGGTCTCAACGTTTCAAATGCGGCTTGAGATCAAAAGAAAAAGAAAGTTGATTGTACATAGAGGATGACATGCGGGTCCCATGAGTCAGCAGCTTACTCAACGTTTCCAAGGCGGCAGGGGATCAAAAGAAAAAGGAAATAGCCAAAAATCAGAGGGTGAAAAAAACCCCAAGAAAATAAAATTTTATAGCACATAGAGGATGACATGCGGGTCCCATGAGCCAGCAGGTTCCTCAACGTTTCAAACGTGGCATGAGATCGAAAGAAAAAGGCAAGTGACCAAATATCAGGAGCCAAAAATAATTCAAGAAAAGAAACTTGAGTGTACGTAGAGGATGACATGCGGGTCCCATTTAGCAGCAGCGGTATCACCGTTTGAGAGGCTGCACGGGATCGAAAGAAAAAGGAAAGTGACCAAATATCAGGAGCCAAAAATAATCCAAGAAAAGAAATTTTATTGTACATAGAGGATGACATGCGGGTCCCATGAGCCTGCAGGGTCCTCAACGTGGCATGAGATCGAAAGAAAAATGCAAGTGACCAAATATCAGGAGCCAAAAATAATTCAAGAAAAGAAACTTGATTGTACATAGAGGATGACATGCGGGTCCCATTTAGCAAAGAGCGGTATCACCGTTTGAGAGGCTGCACGGGATCGAAAGAAAAATGCAAGTGACCAAATATGAGGTTCCAAAAAAAATCCTAGAAAAGAAAGTTTTATAATACATAGATGATGACATGCGGGTCCCATTTAGCAGCAGCGGTATCACCGTTTGAGAGGCTGCACGGGATCGAAAGAAAAAGGCAAGTGACCAAATATGAGGTTCCAAAAAAAAATCCTAGAAAAGAAAGTTTTATAGTACATAGATGATGACATGCGGGTCCCATTTAGCAGCAGCGGTCTCACCGTTTGAGAGGCGGCAGGGGATCAAAAGAAAAAGGTAAGTGACCAAATATGAGGTGCCAAAAAAAATCCAAGAAAAGAAAGTTTTATAGTACATAGAGGATGACATGCGGGTCCCATTTAGCAGCAGCGGTATCACCGTTTGAGAGGCGGCAGGGGATCGAAAGAAAAAGGCAAGTGACCAAATTTGAGGTGCCAAAAAAAACTCCAAGAAAAGAAAGTTGATTGCTCATAGAGGATGACATGCGGGTCCCAATTAGCAGCAGCGGTGTCAACGTTTCCAAGGCGGCAAGGGATCAAAAGAAAAAGAAGTAGCCGTAAATCGTGGGGTCAAAAAATCAAAGAATAGAAAGAATTTTGGTTCATAGAGGATGACATGCGGGACCCATGATCCTGCATCGTAAACGGCTCGATCGGAGAGCGTTGAACGAGATGGCGCGATCGAGAAAAAAAACAATGCCAGAGAGGCTGCCATCTGGGCCCTACATCCCTCGGTGGTGCGGATTTGCGTTGACTCGGCCGGCGAACCCGAGAATTCGAGATGCACCACGTCCCGGGCCACCATACGCAACGTTTTGGCCGGTTTCGTCGGGCTAGGTGGCCTCAAAAACGAGAAAAAAAACGTTTTGACATGCACAACGGACAGACCCAAAATCGTCGGCCATGGTACACCAGCAACCACGGCGCGACTTCAACTTCGTCGGCCATGGGAACTTTTCTTGTAGTGAATGCTTGTGAAAATGTAGACTATGAAACAATCAACGTCGGCTTTTTAGGTCATGGATGTCTTGGGCATCGACCAAAGTCTGGTAGGATGGTGAGGCCTGAGTTACGAACATCCTTCTTCTCCTCTCACCCCCATTTGAGAGAGAGAGAGAGTGTGTGTGGGTGGGGTGGGGTGGGGGTGGGGGTAGAAAGCCATGTTAATAAATTAACTCATACATGAAAGCAAGAAATCAAACTTGATTTATATAAATCACCCTTAGGATTGTAGTTTGTTATTTTTATAGCATCTATATCTCATATGACGACACAAGCTAGTCCACATTTTTATTTTCATTGAAGTTCTTTTTGTTGGAGTCAAATTACTTCAACTTTTAGGACCCACAATCCGTACAAGGGTAATGGAAATTTCTATGATCTTAGTGCAAGGCTTCACACAGAGACACTCAAAGTATTTGAATATTTAAAATTCATTTTCTTCCCTCAAAATTGCCGACCGTCCATTCGTAATATGTAGTTCAATTTTGAGTAACATACCCATATGTCAAACATAAACCTATTTTTTTGATAATTCGAGAAAATCTTCATATCCCATTTTTGGCCATCATATAAGGTGTACTGTGATGAGGTCTAAGACCCCGGGAGTGGCCCGATCTCGCAGCTTGACCCCGAAATCCAAGGGAAGAGGTGGGAGAGCGCGAAGAACACGAAGAACACGACGAACACGAGGAACTCCGAGACTCACGCACGCACACCAACCCGATACACCCGATGTTTACCTCCGTGGCTCGATGGACCACGCCAATAGAATCTCCGAGGAAGAGGCGCGTGGCAGAATTCCCGGAGAGAGATTGGGGTTGGAGAAGAAGAGCTTGATGAGAGAGAGAGAGTAACTTGTACTAGAATCTCACTCAACAAGATCCAAATCAACAACCAAGGTGCCTTGATTACAGAGGGATGATACCCAAGGGAGACTAAGCTCAAAGGTAGGTTTGAGTTCAAAACGAGTCTGAAGGTTAAAGGAGGGGTCCAGGCTACTTATATAGGCACACATGGCCAGCAAGGGCGAACAGGTACGCGAATGGATAAGTTAAGGCAGTTTGGTGGGTCATTCCCGTCAGATCCGGTTTGGGTCCGGTCTGACCGGGCCTGTGACCGGGCTGTCCGGTCCTGGGTCCGGTTGACCGGGCGCAAACCGGGAATCTGCGAAGTTTCCGGTCGTCGTCCGGTACGAGGGAGCTGCGCCGGTTGGCGCCCGGTTGACCGGGCCTGTGACCGGGGCGCCCGGTTGTGGGTCCGGTCTGGCCGGGTCCTGAACCGGCCAGCGTCCGTCTCTTCCTTGGAGTGCTTCGAGCGACGTCGGCTTCGGCTTCATGATCATCTCCATGTCCAGCTGCTCTTCTCCTTCCCTTGACCTTGGCTTGTCCTCCTCTCCGGGGTCTTGATGCGCCTTGTACCTAATGACACATAGCACATCGGCATGAGGTAGCATTCCATCCAAATGTGTACCAAGATCAAGGGTGGTGAGGAGCGAGTTCACCTCATCATGTAGAGCTTTCATTCGGGCTCGTGTCATCGGTCCACTTGGGGGACTTGTTGGTCTTGGTGTAGCGACGTCGGTGAGCGGGGCTACATCATCTCCCCCCCCCCCCTGGGAAAGAGTCGTCCTCGACTCTTGTACCTCCTCATCTCCATGATAGGGTGACAAGTTCGAGACATTGAACGTGTTGCTCACCAAGTACTTGGATGTTGGTATGTCGATGACGTAAGCGTTGTTGTTGATGCGTTTGAGGACCTTGAAGGGGCCATCTCCTCTTGCCTTGAGCTTGGAGTTGCGCTCATGAGGGAACCTTTCCTTCCGGAGGTGGATCCAAACGAGGTCTCCTTCTTGGAATATTCTTGCCTTCTTCTTGGCGTTGATGCGGTTTGCTTGACGAAGCACATGTTCTTGTATGGTCGCTCTTGTTTCTTCATGTAGTTTCTTGACGGCGGCGGTGCGCTTGTCGAAGTCCATGTTGATCCGCTCGTGGAGGGGAAGCGGAAGTATGTCGAGTGCCGTGTAAGGTTCGAAGCCATAGACGACCATGAAGGGGCTCCTTGACGTAGTCTTGTGCTTGGCGCGGTTGTAGGCAAACTCCGCGTGAGGAAGGCACTCCTCCCATGACTTCAAGTTCTTCTTCACGAGGATGCGTAGGAGGGTGGAGAGGCTTCGATTGACCACTTCCGTTTGGCCGTCCATTTGCGGGTGCGAGGATGATGAGAATAAGAGCTTCACTCCAAACTTTGCCATGAGCGACTTCCAAAGATAACTCATGAACTTGACGTCTCGATCCGACACAATGCTTTGCGGTACTCCATGTAGGCGAACAATTTCCCTGAAAAACAATGAAGCAATGTGTGAAGCATCGTCGCTCTTATGGCAAGGTATGAAATGAGCCATCTTAGAGAATCTATCCACTACCACAAATATGGAATCATGACCATGCTTAGTGCGAGGCAAGCCTAGAACGAAATCCATGCTAATATCGGTCCATGGTGCATAAGGAATAGGCAATGGGGTGTAAAGACCATAAGGGTTGGAAGTGGACTTAGCTTGTAAGCATGTTGTGCACCGGCGGCAAAGGCGTTCCACATCTCGCTTCATCTTTGGCCAATAGTAGTGGGTTGAGAGCATGGCATATGTCTTGTCACGTCCAAAGTGACCCATAAGACCACCTCCATGTGACTCTTGCAAAAGCAATTTTCGAAGCGAAGACTCGGGAATGCAAATCTTGTTAGCTTTAAACAAGTAGCCATCATGCAAATAGAAATCATCTACTCCTCGTTCAACGGAGCATTTGTCAAATATGGGAGCAAAGAAAGAATCGGAAGGATATAGTTCTTTGATCTCTTCAAGTCCCAAGACATGAAAATCCAAACGAGTTAGCAAAAGGGTGTTTTTGCGGGAAAGAGCATCCGCCACAACATTGTCCTTGCCCTTCTTGTATTTGATCACATATGGAAAGGACTCAATGAACTCGACCCATTTTGCATGTCGTTTGTTCAAGTTGTGTTGGCTTTTCAAATACTTCAAGGACTCATGGTCGGAATGAATGATAAACTCTTTTTGCCAAAGATAGTGTTGCCAAACTTCAAGAACACGAACCAAAGCGTAGAGCTCCTTGTCATATATAGGATAGTTGAGGCGTGCGCCATCCAACTTCTCACTATAGTATGCCACGGGTTTGCCCTCTTGCATAAGAACACCACCAATACCAAGCCCACTTGCATCACACTCAATCTCAAAAGTTTTTGCAAAATTTGGAAGCACAAGAAGGGGAGCTTCGGTAAGGCGTTTCTTCAAATCATCAAAAGCATTTTGTTGGGCCTTGCCCCAAACAAACAGAACATTCTTCTTGGTAAGTTCATTCAAAGGGCAAGCAATGGTGCTAAAATCTTTCACAAAGCGGCGGTAAAACCCGGCAAGTCCATGGAAACTTCGGACTTGGCCAACATTTGTAGGGGTAGGCCAATTATGGATAGCCTCCACCTTGGAAGAATCAACTTCACTCCCTTTAGCGGAAACCACAAAGCCAAGGAAAACCAATTTGTTTTGAGCAAAGGTGCATTTGGGGAGGTTAGCATAAAGCTTTTCATGACGCAAGATGCACAAGACCTCTCTCACATGTTGCACATGGTCCTCGAGGTTTTTTCTATAAATGAGAATATCATCGAAATAGACAACCACACTCTTGCCAATGAGAGGACGCAAGATGTGATTCATGAGGCGCATGAAAGTAGAAGGAGCATTGGAAAGACCGAAAGGCATAACGAGCCATTCATAGAGACCGAGTTTGGTCTTGAATGCCGTTTTCCATTCATCACCGATGGCCATGCGGATTTGGTGGTAGCCACTACGCAAATCGACTTTAGAGAAAATCATCGCACCGCTTAACTCATCAAGCATATCATCTAAACGCGGAATGGGATGGCGGTAACGGACGGTAATGGCATTGATGGGGCGACAATCCATACACATCCGTTGCGTCTCATCCGGTTTAGGCACAAGAATCACGGGAACCGCACAAGGGCTTAAGCTTTCGCGGACATACCCTTTGGCGAGGAGATCTTGAATTTGGCGTTGGATCTCCTTTGTCTCTTCGGGGTTGGTGCGGTAGGCGGCACGGTTTGGAAGCGGAGCGCCGGGTATGAGGTCGATGCGGTGTTCTATGCCTCGAAGTGGTGGTAGTCCATGAGGGAGCTCATCGGGGAAGACGTCTTGAAACTCCTGCAAAAGAGACAACAAAGACGGAGGAATGTTGGTTAAGTCGTTAGTTGCCGACGAGGGTCCTTTGCATATGAGCACGTAGTGCAATATGGTGGATGGGTTATCTTGGACCTCTCTCCACTCACTCTTGGTGGCTAGAAGAACACTCTTGGACTCACTCATATATGGCTTGTGGCGCTCACTATCTTTGTGGTGGGTTGCTCCCTCGCCTCTCATCTCACTATGGTGGGTGCGGAGTTGCGCCCTCGCTAAAGCCTTCGCATTATCCGCGATGATTTGGCTTGGAGTCATCGGGCGCAACTCGAACTTCTTGTCGTTGACCTTGAAGGTGTATGTGTTGGAGAGTCCATCATGTATAGCCTTCTTGTCATATTGCCAAGGGCGGCCAAGCAACATGTGGCACACCGTCATGGGTACCACGTCACACTCGATAGTGTCCTCATAAGGTCCAATCTTGAAAGTGACGGTGACGGTATGTTGTATCTTGACGTTGCCCTTGTCACTCAACCATTGGATATGGTAAGGGTGAGGATGCTTGCGGAGAGTGAGGTTGAGCTTCTCACACAACTCGGTGCTAGCAAGGTTATGGCAACTTCCACCATCTATTATGACCTTGATCGACTTGCCACCAATTCCGGCACGGGTTTGGAAGATGTTGCACCGTTGGTCTTCCATAGCTTGAGGTTGTGTTGTTAGCACCCTTGTGACCACAAGTGAGGGACTTGGGTCATGCTCACATAAGAGAGGATCTTCTCCACTTTCTTGCTCATAAGCTTCTTCACTTTCCACGGCGGCTTGCACAAGGGCCTCGTATTCATCTTCATCTAGCGTCTCGATGTCACCATTCTCCATAGTGATCATAACCTTGGTGTTCTTGCACTCAAACGATTTGTGACCTTGGGTACCACACTTGAAGCAAGTGACACTAGAGGGTCCCGTGGATGCCTTAGAGGAGGCGGTGGAGGAGACCGTTTGCTTCATGCGACTTTGGATAGTCGGTTTCTTGGATGTCGTGGATGACACGTCGGCCTTGGCACTTGTAGTCGGAGGAGTTGATGAAGCGAGCTTGGAGGAGAAGTAGGTCTTGGCCTTGGAGTACTTGATGTCCTCAATCACTTGGCGCTCGGCCTTCGATGCTTGGTGGACCAACTCAACCATGTTGGAGTATGGTTGGAACTCGACTATCCTCTTGATGGGGTAATTGAGGCCATTGAAGAAACGAGCAATGGTTTGTTCCTCGGACTCTTGGATGTTGGCTCGCATCATAGTGAGCTCCATCTCCTTGTAGAACTCCTCAACGGTCTTGGTGCCTTGCTTCAACTTTTGGAGCTTGTTGAAGAGGTCGGTCATGTAGTGAGTTGGGACAAAGCGAGCATGCATCTCTTTCTTCATCTCTTCCCAAGTGTCAATTGGGGGTTCACCCTTCTCTTCCCTAAGAGTGAGGACTTGCTCCCACCAAGTGTTGGCGTAATTTTCAAACTCAAGTGATGTCATAGCCACTTTCTTGGCACCGGAGTAGTTGTGGATGCGGAATATCTTGTCAACCTTGAGTGCCCATGAGAGGTAGGCCTCGGCATCTTCTTCACCCTTGAACTTTGGCATGGTGAATTTGAGTCTTCCAAACATGTTTTCTTCATCCTCCAAGTTTCCTCAACGAGGAGGGGCGCCTTCATCTCTTGCGGCTAGAGAAGGAATAGGAGGTCTTCGACGGCCAACCATAGCATTGGGTTGGCGTTGAAGATGAACGCTTGCTTCACTTGGTTCACGGTGAGGATGTGGTTGAAGATCTTGTCGCGGTTGTTGACGATGCTCA
This sequence comes from Lolium perenne, assembly GCF_019359855.2. Lineage (NCBI taxonomy): Eukaryota > Viridiplantae > Streptophyta > Magnoliopsida > Poales > Poaceae > Lolium > Lolium perenne. The sequence continues at coordinate 136,456,100 of NC_067245.2, forward strand.
ATGTTGGGTCTCTCATCTTGATCATGGTGTGGCTCTCCCCGTCCACGCTGGTCATGGCGAGGGTGGCGGCGGAGATCTCGTCGAGGTTGATCTTGAGGACCTTGGTCTTGGGGTTGGTCGTCACGCCCATGGTAGGCGTGGCGATCCGCTTGGTGACGATCTTGTTGTAGGCCTTGGTCTTGTGGAGGACGCTCGTGTGGACGAGCATGGCGATGTATTTCTCCACGCCTAGAGTTGGAGCGAGAGTCTTCATGACGAGCATGTGGGCGATGAGGTCGATGATGGTCTTCATGCCTTGAGGAAGAGCTTGAGGACGAAAGGCCACCATGAGAGTAGTAATCTTGTGGCGAGCTTAATGAAGAGGAAGTAGAGCGGTGTCGGCGATGGCGGCCCAAGTTGGTGATGGCGCGCTCGAGGCTATCCATGCGCCGCTCCATGTTTGCATCATTAGCCGCCATTTGGCCATTCAAGTTGTCCGTAGCTTCACGAAGAAGAGCCAAGTCTTGGTTCATGGCGGAGAAGTTGTGAGCCACCTCATCGTATTGCTCATCGATGCGCGTCTCAAAGAGGGCTAGTTGCTCCTTGAACTCTTGTCGATGCGTCCATAGGTTGTGTTGAGTCACCAACTTCTCGGTGTTGCGAAGGACTTCATCATCCCTTGGGGTATCTTCGTTCCTATCCATGATGGAAAGACAAGAACTATGTTGTGTTTGTTAGTGGAAGGAGACTACCTCGCACTCTTACCAAGGTAAGATAGTATTGAGGCAATCCACCAAGTCAAGAGCAAGATCAAGTGTATCGGGACACACGCAAAACCACACGCAAAAGCTAGCAAATATGGTGTTAGGCGAGTGTTGTGGAAAGCCAAAAGACAAATCCAAGATCGAGTATGTTGTTAAAAGTGGGTAAGGTCCACAAATCCAAATGTCAATGTGAAGATCACTATAAACACGGAAAAAGTTGTGGAACACACACACGAGATAAGCGGGGTTAGTACAACCAAAAGTGAGCGGAAAAGTGTATGTATAAGTGCTCGGTGTCACACTAACACAAGGAGAGCCAAAGCTTCGGTTGCAAAGGAAGAGACAACAAGATTCACACGCGGCCTCTCTTCTCTTATCTCTCTTTGCTTAAAAGCTTTTTCTCTTTTGTATATGGTGGCACTTGCACTCGTTTGTATCTTTGGTGGCACTTGCACACTTTTGTATGTATGGGTATATGGATGTATGGATGTATGGTGCTACTCGCACTCTTTTTGTGTTTTTGGGGCTTTTTCACGCACTATGTTAGCGTTAGCCTCGCTTTTGCTATCTTGCCACACGAGTGTTTACTTGGATGCTTTACTCAACACGACACACACACCTCACAATGCGGGGCCACGTGCAATGTCTCGCAACACTAAACAAGCAATGCTCGATGGGATAGATCGCAAAAGGAAGAGGGGTTACAAGGGGACAGCTGCAAGTTATACCTGCGATGATGGTGGTGGTGGTGGTGGTGGTGGATGTCGCCGGAAATCGAGCTCGAAGGAGGGCGCGAAGATGCACCCGGTCTGGGGGCCGGTTGGACCGGACTGTGGACCGGCGGATCCGGTTGCCGCCCGGTCGACCGGGTTCTGGGCCGGCTCGTCCGGTCGTGGGTCCGGTTGACCGGGTTCTCAACCGGGTTTCACGATTTCGAGATTTCTCTCTCCTGTTCTTCCCCAAACCAAATCCAAAAGAGCAAATCGACGGGAAACGATGGAATTGGAGGCTCAAAGTTGGGGAAATAGTAGATCAAGCACAGCAACACCAGATCCACGGACCAAAACCACTCAAAACGCAACCAAATCACAGATCGGTCAAGAGGCAATTTGGGGCTATTTTTGGGGATTTTTTGGAAAATTTTCTAGAAACGAAATCGGGTGGGTGGAGGGTCAAATCCGCGGTAACCAAGAGCTTCTGATACCATATGATGAGGTCTAAGACCCCGGGAGTGGCCAGATCTCGCAGCTTGACCCCGAAATCCAAGGGAAGAGGTGGGAGAGCGCGAAGAACACGAAGAACACGACGAACACGAGGAACTCCGAGACTCACGCACGTATACCAACCCGATACACCCGATGTTTACCTCCGTGGCTCGATGGACCACGCCAATAGAATCTCCGAGGAAGAGGCGCGCGGCAGAATTCCCGGAGAGAGATTGGGGTTGGAGAAGAAGAGCTTGATGAGAGAGAGAGAGTAACTTGTACTAGAATCTCACTCAACAAGATCCAAATCAACAACCAAGGTGCCTTGATTACAGAGGGATGATACCCAAGGGAGACTAAGCTCAAAGGTAGGTTTGAGTTCAAAACAAGTCTGAAGGGTAAAGGAGGGGTCCAGGCTACTTATATAGGCACACATGGCCAGCAAGGGCGAACAGGTACGCGAATGGATAAGTTAAGGCAGTTTGGTGGGTCATTCCCGTCAGATCCGGTTTGGGTCCGGTCTGACCGGGCCTGTGACCGGGCTGTCCGGTCCTGGGTCCGGTTGACCGGGCGCAAACCGGGAATCTGCGAAGTTTCCGGTCGTCGTCCGGTACGAGGGAGCTGCGCCGGTTGGCGCCCGGTTGACCGGGCCTGTGACCGGGGCGCCCGGTTGTGGGTCCGGTCTGACCGGGTCCTGAACCGGCCAGCGTCCGTCTCTTCCTTGGAGCGCTTCGAGCGACGTCGGCTTCGGCTTCATGATCATCTCCATGTCCAGCTGCTCTTCTCCTTCCCTTGACCTTGGCTTGTCCTCCTCTCCGGGGTCTTGATGCGCCTTGTACCTAATGACACATAGCACATCGGCATGAGGTAGCATTCCATCCAAATGTGTACCAAGATCAAGGGTGGTGAGGAGCGAGTTCAACTCATCATGTAGAGCTTTCACTCGGGCTCGTGTCATTGGTCCACTTGGTGGACTTGTTGGTCTTGGTGTAGCGACATCGGTGAGCGGGGCTACATCATCCTGCGTGTGAAAACATAGACAGTGAAACATTCAGCGTCACCTTTTTTAGCCAAACTGGTGGGACGGTGAGGCCCGAATTAATAAAGCCACCACCATCGTTCTCCTCCACTCTCCCCTCCCCTCCCCATCAATATCCTCTTCAAAGCAGATTAAAGAGGATGGAGTGCGTCCACGATGGGTGCGGGAGCGTGGTCGCCTACAACGGGCTCCACGACCACGAGCTCGCGTGCCCGCACGGCTGTGCGACTGCACAGAGGTCGGCTGCGACTTCGCCGCCTCGCCAGCAGCGCTCATCGCCCACCTCAGAGAAATCCATTCGATTTGTGTGGACATGATCCCGTACGGCACCGCGATGGCGTTCATCATCCAGGTGCTGGCACCGCCAGAGCCAAGACGTCCGGTCATCTTCTACGGGAATGATGGTACCGTGTTCGTCTTGCACACATATACGTAAGTCCATCCGGAGAATGGATGCGTGCTGGCCAGCCTATCCGTTGAGTGCGTTAGGTCGGCGGCGTGCGTGTGGCCGGAGTACAAGGTGAGTATGTCATCGCAGGGCAAGCCATCACCTAATCACTCTCAGATCGGTTTCATGGGCCCCAACCATACGTCCACTATTCGGGCGAACAGCACGACGACGCCAGGCGCCGCCAAAGCATCGGAACTACTTTGGTCGTCGAGATGGTTTCAACCGTGCACGGAGCCGATTATCTGGGTTCGCATCGACAGGTGATACATGCGCCTATCTTAATCTTCGTGTTTATCTAATTGAAATTGCGGACTATGCAGTACTGAATTAATTAATTTTTGTTGTCAAAAGGTTGTCGTCGGACGGAAGTTCCTATTTGGACTAGAGCGGCGGGTTTAGGTTGCCAACTATGGGCTTTTTTCATTCAGAGGATTTCACCAGGGCGGCCCTAACGACGATATATGATCTTATTTGGCGGAGATGGACTTGCTTGCGTTTCCTATCTTCCGTTAGGGCCCTTTATGTAAACACTAAGCGCTTGATTGTATTCTGTGTTTATGTTCACATACTCTATGAGTCTATGGTGTAAAATATGGAATCCCATGTCCGATTAAATGCACCTCTGGACCCTGCCAGGCATTTCCCTTGTTATCTTTTCTTTTTACACATATTGTAACCATTGTTCAACGCGCAGTCCATCGGCTTGGGTGCTAGTTGCTTCCTCGGGAAGGTACCCTATCTTTCCTAATTGCTCAGAAGCCCCGCGAGGGCATGCTGGTCTTTTCTGGGTGTATGTAAGATTTAGCCTTGACCAGCCTTCCACCCTTCTTCTCTTTCTGTTCTCCTGGTAGCTAGTAACTAGCCTTCACCAGCCCTCCACCCTAACTACTAGTAAAGTACCTCGCAAGCCATGGCTCCATTGAGCCGGGCTGCCCGGCGGCAGGATATCCTAGGGAAGACGATGAGGACTAGGACCGCCGAGAAAAACTTCACATCTAGCCAGCTAGCGCATCGTTGTATGGCCACTTATGATCGCCTGAGCATTCTCGCAGATCAGTCTATCCTCTATTCGATGGAGAGCGAGCCAGTGGGCGAGGGTTCGTCCGGGTAGGTTTCTAGCGGCGTGTCCGTTCATTCTTATTTTCTAACTATTTTTTCCATTTATTTACATCTCACAGGGCCGGCGGTTCAAACGTCTCCCCGGTAACCACCACGACGGTGGCGCCCCAAGTCCAGTCGTCGGAAGCTGAGTTCGGCCCCGTTTCACGGCCAAGCCAGGTAGGCTGTATACTCCCAGCTTGTTTTTTTATACTCCCTCCAATCCATATATGAATTAGTAGTACTCCTATTTTTTTTGCGTGCAATTACTCATATATGAATTGGTTGGATTCTTTTTTTCCATACAATGATCGTGCCAGCAAATGGAGGTGAACATGGCCACATAGGCAACCAGCTGGGGAATGAACTCTCCCTCACCCCGGAGTTTGAGCCTGTTCACATAGATTTGGCGTCCGAGAACAAGATCTGCCTTTATCTTCAGCAAGGCATCAATACCTTTACTGCCGAGCTTGACATGCTTAATAAGCAGAACCGCGTTTGTGTGGAACTGCATAACCAGAGCGTCACATTGATGAATCATGATGATGCAAACACCACCATCAAGGGCGAGGATTCGTCCGGGTAAGTTTCTAGCGGGGTGTCCTTCAGTTGATTCTTATTTTCTAACCGTTTTTACATTTATTTACATCTCACATGGCCGGCGGTTCAAATGTCTCCCCGGTAACCACAACGACTGTGGCGCCCCAAGTCCGGCCGTCCGAAGCTAAGTTCGGCCCCGTTTCCCGGCCAAGCCAGGTAGGCTGTATGCCTCTGTCCACTTGTTTTTTATAGTTTATGTATTCACTGCTTTCCGATTATTTATTTGTTGATGAACCCTGTGGTATTTGTGGAGCGTCCGAGTGTTGTCCATTCCTTTATCAATGTCCATGCTAGAAATTAGTACTCCTATTGTTTGCGGATAATTAATACTCATATATGAATGGGTTGATTTCTTTTTTTTATACAATGATTGTTGTAGCAAAAGGAGGAGAACAAGGCCCACATAGGCAGCCAGCTGGAGAATGAACACTCCCTCACCCTGGAGTGTGATCGTCTTCACAGAGTTTTGGCGTTGGAGAAGGAGATCTCCTTTCATCTTGCGCGATGCGTCGACATGCTTAAGCAGCAGAACGCCTACTGGGTGGAACTGAACAACAAGAGCGTCACATGGATGGATACTGGAAGCAACCTCATCAAGTATCTCATGGAACAGAGGTTGAAATTAAAGCTCAAGAGGCAGATCTCGAGGGTGCTAATGCGCGAACAAACCGCTGTCCTTAAGGCGATTATCAAGGAGAAGGAGGATCTCCGTGCATAGCTAGCGACCTATATCTCGGCGTCCAGCAAGAGTTTCCCTGAGTAGGAGAGCTTGTTCTGCCTCTTCTTTTGATGTTTATATTGCTTCATCACCTTAATATCACCATGTGCTCGTAAAACTGCTAGTTAACTTTTTGTTGGTATGTTGCACATTTGATCTGAATTTTGTGTTTTGCAATGCACAATTGATCAACTACTAATAAGTGTATATTAAAATGGCGGGATACTCTTTTTAGTGGCGAAATTTTTCCATTTGTTGCTATTGTAGCGAAGCTAAGCCCTTAAGAATCTTCCCTAACGTCAAGAAAACTTTCCAAAAACATAAGCATTTTGGAGAGCAACCTTGATGATATAGGCTATGAGGATGATCCTAGGTTGTGGTTCTTAGCGTGATCTATAGATGGAAATAAGCTTCTTGTTCATACCTGAGGCTTTACTGAGGCTGCAAGATGTTCTCTAAGGACACTGTCAGTTATGTTCAGATAAGCTAGGGAAGAGATTACTGGTCTTGGAGCATATTGTCTTTTCGTGGGATTGAATTATCCGCTCAACATTGCAGTAAATCATGCATATTTCAATTTATATTTTGGTGGAGTTTCATTCGATTTGAATCATAGGTTTGTGAGCAAATATATATTTAGTTTAAACTAGTGCTCGAATACGTAAGAAGCTATTTAATCACAAGCTAGTCGTCTGAATGGGATGAAATATTCATAGATTTTAAAACAAGGCATCTACATATTACTGGATTTTTTTCAAAAGTTTCTGAATAGTTTTTTTTAGCTTCGAAATAAGAGATAGTTTGGAACGTTGGATCTCGAATGGATGGTAGATGGTGGCACCTAGTCACAATGAGACTTGGAAGCATCAAGTCACTGAAGCTCCATCCGGTTTCCAAACCAAGCTAGGAAAGGCATTGAAAATGAAGTTCTGCTCTAAAACATCTCTCATTTCATTTTGGTGCAGCGCGGTTGCATGCTGCCCACGTGTTAAGGTACGTGTCTCTGGCATGTAGAGAACTACGATTATTGGCGAAAAATATATCGAAATGGAAACTGTAAAAGAAAAACCCTCTCTGGTCAACCTGATGTGACGAGACATCACTGCACCAAACGTCGTCGCAAATTTATAGATGGGTGGCGTGCTAGTATACCAACAGTCAAATCGGCGCCCAGTCGCAGCAGCAGCCTAGAGTACTAGTACCTAGTTTTTGCCCTTGCATGTCTATCATCTTCTTCTTCACCCTCCCAGAATCACGCGCACGCGCAGGATCTCGATCCCCACCACGCCGCATCGTTCCTTCCATAGCGCTCGCCCTCTCCTCCGAAATCCCCAAGCGCGGTTGCATCCGCCATCCACCTAAATCCATCTTCACGTGATGAATTATTCTAGGCGGCGGCGGGGAAGGCCACTGGGAGGCTCTCGCCGGCGACAACATCGACCTCATCGCTGCGCATCTGGACGTTACCTACACCGTCCGACTTGCCGCATGTTCTAGGGAGCTCTACGACCAGATCAGCAAGGGTGAAGGTAAGATGCACCATTGGGATGAACCCTGCCTGCTGATGCCTCCGCCTGCTTATTGGTTCGATGAACACTGGGATTGGGCGACAGCATCTCGTCTGCATGATACCGTGTACGACCTGGTGCCCCTCGACCATCCTCGCCGTTCTGTCGCCCTGCCGTTCATGCACAACAGAAAATGGCTTGGCGCGAATGGCGACTGGATCGCCGCCGCCGATCATCATGGGTGGTGCCTCGTGAACGTCTACACCGAGCGACATATCCCCCTTCCATCCCTACCTTCTTCCAAGATTTGTCATACTAGTGTTTCATATCCATCTGCTGTTGCATACGATGTTTCCTGGGGTCCAGTAAATACTAATTTGTTGAAGATTGTAATCTGCCAAGTGCCCACAAAAGGTGGGAGGTACGCAGATTACAAGCTCATCGCCTTGTTCGACAAAAGGATTTTCTACCTTGAAGGGGGTGGCGACTGGAGAACGCTGGAGGCCCTTATTACACCTGCATCTGATTATCCAAAGTACTGTGATGCCATTGAACTCGGTGGTCACGTTTTTGCGGTGGACGAAACTGACGGCTCCACGTACTTCTGGGACACCGCAAATGGTATTTTTTCTATCCTTATGTTGCATTGCATGATACACTTCCTTAATCAATGAAGTTATTCATGAACTACCTTGTTTATATTTTACCTTTCATAAATGATTTAATGATCACACCCCTTTTGCTGAATATGAATGAACCGTTGCTTGCAATGAATTAGTATGAATTAGTCACCAACAAACATAGTATGCTCAGTATGTGATTGCATTACTGAATTAGTAACTCTACGCCACTGCAGAATATGGATGTAATTAACCAGTATCTCAAAAGATAACGTAGCACTATGAAGGCACCCTTTTTGATAACTTTTTACACCCATTGTTTCATATATAACTAATTGATTTTGCCTCCAAAAGGAGGATGAGAGACCCCCGCCATCTGCATCAGAGAGATGCATAAGGACTTTCATAAGTATATGACTTAACGATCACATCCTTTATCTGAATATGAATGAACCGTTGCTTGCAATGAATTAGTACTAGTCAGTCATCAGCAAACATAGTATACTCCGTATGTGAATGCATTCCTGAATTAGTAACTCTATGCAACTGCAGAATATGGATGTAATTAACAAGTATCTCAAATGTTAATGTAGAAACATAAAAATAGAAGAAAATTGTTTGTAATTACATGCGTAACTTATATTTTCTATAGATCGGGGAAAAAGCCTTGATTGGATGTACCTACATGCAGATCAAACAATTCTTTGTTTATATCGGTGAACAATCTGCAAAATGGTATAATTAATTTTGTTTTTGATACATTATTTCTCCCATTTTCTTGAATAGATTTCAATTTCCCACAATTATCTTTGATTAGTGATTGTGACGTCCCCTCATTCAAAATAACTCAGGTTATCTTTTTCCTAATTCAATGTTATTTAAGTTTAAGTAAGTTTACGACTAATATGTACAACCTCATATATATATAAGATTTAGCACCTGCAGGCCTAACAAAGTTAGCTGCCTGTAGTCCCCTGTATATTTCTTTCTTTTTGCTTTCTCAGTTATTCGTAGCCTTGCTACAACCCTGTATGCTCTAATATATAATGATGCACGACTAGGCATGTGTTCGAGAAAAGAAAATCTAAATATCTTTTGTAATATATGAACCTATATTGATGTTTTGGATGTTGGTAGTATAATTTTCGATAAACTTGAACAGACTTAATCAGTTTAACTTAGCACAACCATATAGCGTACCTTTTTTAGAACGCGAAAATGAGGTAAACAAATACCATGTGTACCCTTTACTATCAATAGTAGAGAAGAGATTATGAACCTTCAACTCTAAAATGCAAATTCTTCTACTGAATGGATAGCTGCATCTGATACCTATTTTGCAAATGTTACCAGACTTGGGGTTAGCTACAAAGAGCATTTCTATCTTGTCAAGCTTCATGCACTACCAACACAACCAAAAGTCCGAACTGATCGCAAGGGCGGCAATCCACTTATACAATTCAACACCCCCCCTCACGTGTGATGGGAGACAAGTCAACACGTGGAAAGACTCAGAGGTATAGCTCAAGAGGCATATACGTGGACTCCGAGGGGGAAACAACAATTTTAGGATAAATTGCGAAAGCCAGGACTCAAACTAGAGACTGACACCATGTCAAGCTTCATGGACTAGCCAACGCAACCAAAATTCCGAACTGATGGAAAGGTCTAGGCAATCCACTTATACAGTTAAACATTTCTTACCCTTCGGGTGGTCACAGGGAAGCTCTCTAATAGATCACTTAAGACAAAGGGAATTAACTACAGCACAGGACTTAAACTTAAGATGATATATATTTGTCAAAATTTGAATGTATCTATATGCTTTCACTGTCTAGATACATCTGAATTTGGACAAATCTCAGACACTTTCGGTGGGACAGAGGTAGTATATAACTGTGTATACACTAACTAGTGTCTAATTTTGGCGAAGTTAAGACTAGTTTCGTGGGATGAATGCAGTATAACTGATATATTGGACACTCGATTTGAACACTTGAATGACCAATGTCCTTAGCTTACATAGTCGTATTTATACTGTGAGCATGAACGATGAACAATGCTGCTGTTTGAATATGGTTGCCAGTAACACCCTATTCGTCTCCATTTCTAATATTGCAGAAAATCTGATGCTCCCGTTTGTAATCCCGCCACCGGTGGTGGATAATCAGCAGTACGCGTGGTTCCTCGCTCCATCTGCTGATGGCAAGCGATTGATGATCATCCTTACAGTAAACAACATTGGGATTGCCAATGCTGAAGTACCCCCTGACATTCCCTATGCTGCTAATGGGCTTCAGCTACGGCAGTATCCTCCTGTTGCCACCTACGTCTTTGAGCAGGATCCCTTATCTACTGCACGTGCAGGGGACTTTCTTTGGAGGCAGGTTAACAGCCTCGGCGACCACTCTCTGTTCCTCGGACTCAATTACCCGATCATTTCCAACCTGAAGAAGCGTGAATCCAAAGCTCCTGATGGCACATTGGTTCCATTCATGAGGAAAAACTGCGTCTACACAACATACCGGAAGTTTCATCATAATCAATACCCTAAAATTTTACGATGCAACCTCCAGCCAGATGAAGCTAAGACTGTGGGAGTTATCAGCCTTCCCATAGATGGTTGGGATAATGTCCGACAAGCGGCTATGTGGTTTAAGCCTGCTTTAAACATTGCCCGTTCGGTGTTACCTTTAAAAAAACACTGACACACTTTTTTATTATGCTTGAAGTGTTGAGAAGTAGTACACTGTTTTTAGTATGTACTAGTTTGAATCAGTTTATTTGAACACTGCCCCGCTTTTGTATTTTGTGTTGCCTTCATATTATAACCCATGCATGGCTGTTTTAGGATTGACTTTATTTCAGCACTATAATTACAATGTGTGTACGTCCTTTATAATATAGCCACCTCTTGTTGATCATACTCATGAGAGGACAATTCCTATTTTTTCGCCGCTAAAGGGTAAAGTACATACGACAACTCCTATATGATATGTGTATGTACGATTGAGCATCTGGAGGTGTGCTGCCACCTGCTTCCTCACACGAAGGGTTGGATCTTGTGTTTCGTACACGGATCGGACTGAAATTGTCGTGTGCATAGCAAGGTTCATGTCACTAAGGCTGAGTTTGGCATCTAAGTCTAGGCAACAAACACTTTTGGGTTCCAACGGCCATCTACAAGGTATTTGCTATTGGCCTACTTGCTCCGGCTGTCGAAGCCCAATAACTACAAATGGGCCTTTCTGCTCATGCAATGTTGGCCCTTTTCTAAAGAACCACAGATCCTATGATTGGCAAAAAACAAAAACACGGAGATTCTACATAAAAGTTGTTTGTATTTATTTTGAATTATTGGGTTGCAATTTTTGATACTGCTCATGGCCAATATGAAAATCCTTGATCGCTCCATACCCACATGGATCACGGTATTTTCAAAAATTCATAAAGTGGATTTGAAATTTAAAACATATCCTAATAGAGGATGACATGCGGGTCCCATGAGAAAAGTGGATTTGAACTTTATACATAGAGGATGACATGCGGGTCCCATTTTGCAGCAACGGTCTCAACGTGGATTTGAACTTTATTGTGCATAGAGGATGACATGCGGGTCCCATGAGAAAAGTGGATTTGAACTTTATACATAGAGGATGACATGCGGGTCCCATTTTGCAGCAGCGGTCTCAACGTGGATTTGAACTTTATTGTGACCAATAAGCATCTATCCTTCTATTCATAAAGTGGATTTGAACTTTATTGTACATAGAGGATGACATGCGGGTCCCATGAGAAAAGAAACTTTTATTGTACATGGAGGATGACATATGGGTCCCATTTTGCAGCAGCGGTCTCAACGTTTCAAAGGCGGCATGAGATGGAAAGAAAAAGGCAAGTGCCAAAACATCAGTAGCCAAAAATAATCCAAGAAAAGAAACTTCATTGTACATAGAGGATGACATGCGGGTCCCATTTTGCAGCAGCGGTCTCAACGTTTCCAAGGCGGCACGAGATCAAAAGAAAAAGGAAGTAGCCAGAAATCAGGGGTAAAAATAATTCCAAGAAAGGAAACTTTTATTCTACATAGAGGATGACTTGCGGGACCCACGAGCCAGCAGCTTCCTCAATGTTTCAGAGGCGGCATGATACCGAAAGAAAAAGGCAAGTGACAAATATCAGGTCCCAAAAATAATCCAAGAAAAAACGTTTATTGTACATAGAGGATGACATGCGGGTCCCATTTTGCAGCAGCGTTCTCAACGTTTCAAAGTTGGCATGAGATCGAAAGAAAAAGGCAAGTGACAAATATCAGGAGCCAAAAATAATCCACGAAAGAAACTTTTATTGTGCATAGAGGATGACATGCGGGTCCCATAATGCAGCAGAGGTCTCGACGTTGCCAAGGCGGCATAGGACCAAAAGAAAAAGGAAGTAGGCAGAAATCATGGGGTCAAAAAAATCCATGAAAAGAAACATTTATCATTCTGAGAGGCTGACATGCGGGACCATGAGGCAGCAGCATCCTCAACGTTTCAAAGGCGGCAGGGGATCAAAAGAAAAAGGAAGTAGCCAGAAATTAAGGGGTCAAAAATAAACTCCAAAAAAAGAAAGTTGATTGTACATATAGGATGACATGCGGGTCCCATGAGTCAGCAGCTTACTCAACTTTTCCAAGGCAGCAGGGGATCAAAAGAAAAAAAGGAAATCGCCAAAAATAAACTTTTATAGTACATAGAGGATGACATGCGGGTCCCATTTTGCAGCAGCGGTCCCAACGTTTCAAATGCGGCTTGAGATCAAAAGAAAAAGAAAGTAGCCAGAAATTAGGGGGTCAAAAAGAACTCCAAGAAAAGAAAGTTGATTGTACAGAGAGTATGACATGCGGGTCCTATGAGTCCGCAGCTTACTCAACGTTTCCAAGGCGGCTTGAGATCAAAAGAAAAAAGGAAATAGCCGAAAATCAGAGGGTGAAAAAAATCCAAGAAAAGAAACTTTTATGGTACATAGAGGATGACATGCGGGTCCCATGAGCCAGCAGGTTCCTCAACGTTTCAAACGTGGCATGAGATCGAAAGAAAAAGGCAAGTGACCAAATATCAGGAGCCAAAATAATAATCCAAGAAAAGTAATTTTTATTGTACATAGAGGATGACATGCGGGTCCCATTTTGCAGCAGCGGTCTCAGCGTTTCGAAGTCGGCATGAGATGGAAAGAAAAAGGTGACAAATATAAGGAGCCAAAAATAATCCAAGAAAAGAAATTATTGTACATAGAGGATGACATGCGGGTCCCATTTAGCAGCAGCGTTCTCAATGTTTCCAAGGTGGCACAGGACCAAAAAAAGGAAGTAGCCAGAAATCTGGGGGTCAAAAAAATCCAAGAAAAGAAAGATTTCAATTGGGCTCGATCTGGCCGTCTGGGCCTTCGAACTATCCTGCTGGACGCCTTTGGACTCGTACAATTTCAGCCCACTCCAAAACAGGAAAGTCCTATGCTTCGCAAAAACAAAAAACAAGGAGATTGAACATATAAGTTTGTTTATTTAAAAATAAAGATTTATTTTTTCCGTTTGCAATAGCTCAGAGCGAAATACACCGTTTATTGTCTACAAAATAATCAAGATATCACATGTTTCTTGTACGGGGAGGCTGACATCGGGACCCATGAGCCAGCAGCGTCGTCAAAGTTTTAAAGGCGGCAGGGGATCGAAAGAAAAAATAAATCAAAAATCAGTTGGTAAAAAAGTCGAAGAAAAGAAACATTTATCGTTCTGAGAGGATGACATGCGGGACCCATGTGGCAGCAGCATCCTCAACGTTTCCAAGGCGGCACGGGATCCAAAAAAGGCAAAATAGCCAGAAATTAGGGATCAAAATAACTCCAAGAAAAGAAAGGTTTATCGTTCATAGAGGCTGACATATGGGACCCATTAGCCAGCAGAGTCCTCGACGTTCAAAGGCGGCAGGGGATCAAAAGAAAAAAGGAAGTAGCCAGAAATTAGGGGTAAAAAATAACTCCAACAAAGGAAACTTTTATTGTTTATAGAGGATGACATGCAGGACCCATGAGCCAACAGCTTCCTCAACGTTTCAGAGGCGGCATGAGATCGAAAGAAAAAGGAAAGTGACCAAATATTAAGAGCAAAAAATAATCCAAGAAAAGAAACTTTTACTGTACATAAAGGATGACATATGGGTCCCACTATACAAGCTCTTTCGCACCAAGATCTTGCAAGTTGATTGTACAAAGAGGATGACATGCGGGGCCCATGTGTCAGCAGCTTACTCAACGTTTCAAAGGCGGCATGAGAACGAAAGAAAAAGGCAAGTGACCAAATATGAGGAGCCAAAAATAATCCAAGAAAAGAAACTTTATTTTTCATAGAGGATGACATGCGGGTCCCAATTAGCAGCAGCGGTCTCAATGTAAGCCCCAGGAGTACGAAAACCTAGAACGCGCAGATAAGAGGGGTTTATGTGCATGAGGTCACTACGAAGGACCGTGAGGTCGCCTTGCATTCCCAAGCATATGGGTAGGCCAAGCAACAGCTCGACACGCCCATGCACACAACACCCACCTCAGAGGCTCACGATAGGCTTTCCAAGCCTGAGTGCTTCACCTTCCTGTGCACTTCACACATACACACACTATGCACAGGATACGAGGGTAGAATACAGCTTGAATATCACAACATTGACTATGTATGACACAAAAGATGGAAATAAGGTTCATATATATAGCAACGCTCTAATGAGCAAGATCCAAATGACACTCAGAGGACACATGTCCCAACATTACATCATACATAAGATAGCCAAATAGTCTGGGTACAGACAAGAACCAAATGGGACTCAGAGTCCTGAAGATAATCAAGCGGTGTTTTCATAACCAACAAGCCACAAGCTGCTGCCTTAGGAACGATCCTGCTACGCAACGAAGTCGTCGTCCGTGAACTCGACAAAATAGCCACCTGTGTACTGCTCATCATCTGTCGTACCTGTTTGTCGAAAAGCGGGTTCCGGAAAAAGAGGGAGAAAAACGAGGGTAAGTACCGTTGGCACGTACTTGCGAGACAAGACCAGCTATGCTTGCTGGTGGGCGGTGTAAACTTCGCCCGGCTATATGGTGGAGTTTAGCGGCAGCAAAGCACTATCCAATAGAGACACGTTACAACATCCGTCTAATAGAGAAGGTGAGAGAGCGCATATTCTAGCAGTTCTATACTCTGCAAACAAAACCCTGCCATTGCGATCCCCCTTAGCCAAGAGGTACTAACAAGGCACTCACACAGTTGACAATTTTATATCCATTCTATTATAATAGGGCTAACTTACTACGCAAGTAATTAGCAAGTTATTAGTGACAACTTTAGGTGTAAGTTTTTCTATGATCGAGTTAAACAGCTCCAAGTCGTCCATAACCGCGGACACGGCTTATCGATAAGATTTAACCCTGCAGGGGTGCACCAATGTTACCATACACGCATGCTCGAACCCGCTTAATTACGGCGGAGTCTCACAACAAGACCGTTCCCAAATCAACAAGAAAGTCTAGGGGGGCCACCCGCCTAAGCTACCCGTATCGAAGTTCGGCCGTACTCCGAGACGGACTCAGAGGTTTGCGCCGGCGGCTAGGCGTGCGAACCACACGCTTCGCTAAACGTCCCGCAAGGTACAGTACAGAATATAAACACCCGAAGGCAACAGGAAGTAAACACCCGAAGGCAACAGTAAGTAAAGCATGGCATACATGGCATAGGCAAATAAAACCAAGGTTGTGGCCCCCTTTTCAACAGACTTGAGAAATGGTAATGGGTGATGGGGGGTCCCGATAAAACCTCCCACGAGTGGTTAGCGCGCTCAGTCTTAGAAACAGATAACAAGAACTCGGGTCCTAGGGGACATTAGCAAGTCAAAGTTCCGATGCTTTCGCAAAGGGGCTCACAGATGCCTCTGCATATTATATCCCTTAGCAATTTTAAGTTGTAGAAAAAGTTATCATCATCATTTTGAAAAGGTAGTGCATGTGTCAACATCCCAACAAGATATCCCGAACATTTCGAGATATCAACAAAAAAAAACCCTAAACTCGCCTACGACTCGCAAAGCTGGCAAACAACAAACAATAGGTAGGGCGAGGAGGTGTATCTCGGACATATAGGTAATAGGTGGATAGGACACGTGACACAACAGAATCGCAACATAAGGATAGCAATAGATCAAAAGAGCATGTAAAAGTAAAATAGGTGAAGGGGTGGGCTCGCCTGTCAGATCAGAGGTAGAAGCACCGACACGATCCTCCAGGGGGAACTCGTACTCCTGCTCGTACTGCTCTGCGTCGGCGTCTACTCGAGAAGAACCAAATAGCACATACAAGGAAAGTAAAAGCACAAATCAATACAAGTATGCAATGCACAATATGATGCATGAGGTGCAAGGGTTTCATACATAGCAAAATTAAGTGGGGTGTTCAAGTATAGCAAGAAAAAATGGAACACCCACACATAGCATTTAGTTATAGTTGAAAATTTTGATTAGTTCGAATCAGGGATGTCGCCAATGATGCATGAAAATGTGATATTTGAATTCCTCATGTTTCGCTGATGCATTTAGATATAAAGATTGTCCAATTTTGAGTTGTAGAAAGAAAGTTATGATTTATGCAATATTCATCAATTTTAGTTCAGATTTGAAAAGTGACCCAATTTTAGTTGTTCAAAAGTTGAAACAAAGTTCATGGTTGGATAGATCATGTTTTTCTGAACAAATTGGATATAAAACTTGATGAATTTGGAGAAGTATAAAAGCATTTTTAAATAGTTTGAAAAGCATCCAGGGACATATATTCTGAAAACTGGAATGTTGAACACTACGAACTGAAAAACGTGACAGCCGGGTGTTCCTGTAGGCAGGTTTTTGCACAGATTTTAAAGTGGTGACAGCGACGAATCTCTGCGTCTATTTGGCAAAAGAAAACCTCCGTGGTGTAGCTGGATGTGGGTAGCATTTAGTGGTACTACTTGATTGTCCTACCGTGACATGGAACGCAGGAGAAACTCGTCAGAGAAACGGAGCGACGAAACAGCGTCGCGAACTGTCACTGAAAACAGTTTTCCGGAGCCAACTTTGGCAGACGATAGCGTCGCCGATACTGCACCGATTTGTATGATACAAAGACTGAGATGTATCCTGAGATGTTGTGCTTCCAGTGGTACAAGAATCGCATGCTGAAACGACCTGTAACGCCGGTGAGCTTCGTCGTAAAACGGATCAGCGACACGGCGAGGAACAGCTGAAACTGAAAACAGATTCTGGACAGATGTTTGATCGAAGGTGGCGTCGTCTACAGGCAACGAAATTGAGTGATTCCAAAACTAAAGTTGTAGCCCTTCGTCTCAGCTTTCCAAAGGTGTGAGGTACGTGCGCTGGAGTGGAGTAGATCGCCGGAAAAGATCGTTGGAAGTAGCCACCGTGAACAGATCGAATAAGGACACATTTATTTCGTTTTTCGTTTACGATTTCGTTCTCTGCCCCGGATCTCTCGTTTCTGTAGCGATCCAACTTCGTAGGGGCATGCAGGGGTATAGGGGAAGGTGGTCGCTCACCCTGGGGTGGTTGACGACAAGGTGGAAGCGGCCGGCGACGAAGAAGAAGGAGGTGGCCGAGCGTGGACGTTGCAGAACTTGGCGTGCTAGCGCAGATCTTGGCGCGTTCGAGTCCTTGACGGCGTCCAGGAAGTAGAGGAAGGAGATAGGAACCGATTCCCGTGCTCAGGTGAGCTCATCGGCGATCATGGCGGCGGTGGCGAAGGACGGCAGGTTAGACGGTGGTGGTGATTTTCTCCCAGGAGGGTTTTGTCCAGGGAAGAAAGGGAGGTGGCGGCGGCTTGGAGAGGAGAAGCTAGCTAGGGTTTTGGGAGGAGCTGCTGGTGTGCTGCTTAAGGCCTTGTTTACTCCTAGGGTATTTCCATCCCCTAGGGGTTTGGGGATAAGAGGGGATTTGGTGAAAACCCCCTTTCACCCAATCCTCATTTTCCCCTAATTTCCCCTCATTTCCCCACACCCTTTCCCACAGCCTCTAGTTACTTTGATTTTGGGGATGGGAGGGGATGGAAGAGGATTGAGATCTAGTGATAAAAAAATAGAAACTTTACACCGGCAACATGATTCTGGACAAAGTCACTCAAATAAAAATCATATCTTTGCAATAAATATACAAGAATGTTTATGAAACGTTGCATGGTAATTAAAAAAACAAGGGATCATCAGTTCGATCTCATGGAATATTCTATTCGGTGGCAAAAAAAATTATGCTGCTCTCAAATGCCAGTTCTAAAAGCAGTTGGTCGGATCATCCGTTGTTCGTATCCTTCCAAATGTTTTCATCAATATCAACCTGTTATATAAGAGAGAATACATAAAAGTTAGGAGCTCCTTCATTCTGTACTTCAGCTGGAAATTAAAGGAGTACTACAGTTGGTAATCATGCAATGCAAGCTTGGCTAGCAAGAGAAATACCAAGATATTATTGTTTGAAAAAATAAATAAAGTAAAACACAAAGCCCACCAGGACACTATACAGGAAGCAACCGATCTTAATCCTGATGCACTCCCGATGCAGATCCTACGGAAGCATGGATGGTCCTTCTGCAGAAACAAGGTTTTGCTATGCATTCCAGCAAATAGTGACAAAAGCGTTATCAGGTAGGAATTCTCACATTCAGTACTTCAGTACTAAGATAATCAAGCAAGCATTGCATCACCTAACAGAAAGCAGGGCAGATAAGCACTAAGCTAGCACAAAACAGTATCCGCTCAATTCACAACAATAGGAGCAAGAACAAAGTATGGAAATGGGTGCCAACAACACTACCAAAGTTGTTTTTTCAGAGTATCATGATAATCTGTATTCTTCACCTTAGATGTAACTATAGTTATTCACTATGATAATTACTAACAGTTCAAGGACAAGAACACCGAGATAGCATGCTAGCAAAAACTTTCAAAATCTTAATAACATCAACCATGCTTTCAAAATCTTATTTATACAGCAAAAACTTTGAGCATTATGCCTAGTTACCGTGTTCTAAAGTATATCTGAAAGAGAATGACTGACAGATACTTTTTTTGGTAGCAGAATGCATATAGGAAATTCAGTTTTAAAAAGACAGAGGCAGTACGCTGTAGACATACTGAGAGCAAAGGCAATCGCAACATTGCCTGACTTCACTAGAATGTAACGGGAACTAATGCTAGCTCTCTACAAAGTCTCACTAATCCTGTTTCTAACCTAGTGCTCTTTCTGTAACTTTTTTCTTCAATGAAATTGCAATATTCCCATGCTGATGTTTCTCAATCGTGATATTATCAAAGGGAGATCATTTAACAGATAATACCTGCATACGTGTCACAAGAACCCATATTGGAATTGTAAGAAGAACATTGATCGACCTGAAACAAATAATGGTTTCTATGAGCATGCCTGAAGATCAATACCTCATGCAATTTAGTATTTTTTATTGACAGGGATGCTTCAGTTTGACCAATGAAACTAAAGATAGTTGCCAAGAACTGAAACTAGATGAACCAACATTTATGATTAATTTAAAGGTGGATAATCCAAACAGATATGACATGGATGAAAGGACTGGCATGCTGGTAATGGAACTAGATGACTGCAATAGTTGTGGACACAGAACCGTGCACTACTTGGATGGCACATCAGATGAACAATGTATGCATCCAAATTTGTCCTCTGCATTTTTCTTTCTAATTGGTCCTGTGCAACTAATGGACTACATAAGTCTGAACCTTTTCTTGAAGCATGAGCAGTATGTTCATCAAAATCATGTCTTAATAGGATAATAGTTTTTTTATAGTTTTTGGAGCTTGAAGCGTGAGCCTAACTGAAAGAAGCCAGGGGCTACTGGTTCAAGAAACATTGTGCATGCTTACTGGTAACAAAAGTCTATCAGTTTGTGCATTGCCCTCTTACAAAACTATAGCCGCAGTAGCTCAAAGCATTCACAAATCAAAAACTCCATTCAGAAATTGCTTAACAAAGGATAGGCATCATACAAAAATGGTCAAGCATTAACAGAGCTAGGCATCATAACTTTGTATGCATCAGCATATCAGCTTAGTACAAAGTAATTAACAGCTTCACTATGTATGCATCAGCATATCAGCTTAGTACAAAGTAATTAACAGCTTCGCTATGTATGCATCAGCATATCAAAAGGTGAATCATAGTATGATCGAAAACAGAAAGGATTAAGAAAATATGGCTATGGATAAAGTTGAACACACACACACACACACACTAGTCTCAATATTTGAGCAGCGAATTTATTCACAAAGACACTCCTCTTGATTATTTTTCAAATGGTGTATTGAAAAGGGAATAACACATATCCAAGTTGTTACGGAAGAATCAACTCAGAGAGCAACACCAGTAAGAACAGAACCCCCTGGCCCAAATCAAGCAAGAAACCACCGCAAGCATGAAGCCAAACCCCTGCTCCTCTAGCACAGGCAGCACCGACGCAGGAGCAGCCACCGCACAATCAGTACCAGGCGCGTCCATCGCAGATGTTGTACCTACCCGCGCCCGTACCCCATGGCCGTCGGAGCCGCGAGCTCCCGGAGGTCCGTCGCGAACGGCGGCGAGACCAAGAACCCTAGGGAGTAGGGGAAAAGGGGAGGAGGCGCGAGGACTCACCGGGGACCAGTCGCCGGAGGAGGATCTCGTCGGCGCCGTCTTGATCTGCTAGTTCTTTCCCCGCCGCCGCCGCCTTTCCTCACTGCCGTCGCCGCCATTGCGTAGCCTCCATCGCTTGTTCCCCTTTTCACGACCGAATACACGGGGTCGACCTCGTGGATGAGAATACCGGAGTGTGCAGCTTACCGGATCAGGAAGATCTGGGATGGGCCAGGATGTTACACAAAAAAACCAGAGAAGTAAACGGCCCATCGGGTAACTTTCGGGATTCGGTCGTGGGCCGGTATTTTACCCTCCCAAACCCAAAAATACCAGACAAGTAAACAAGGCCTAAAAGGAGAAGAGGAGGGCCAGAGGATGGAGAGGAGGGCGACGTGGAGCTACAGGGAGGCAGCCATGACCGATATGGTGGCCTTCTCCTACGTGTAAAGGTGATCGAAGGGGAGAGGGGTTACCTCTTCGGTCAAGGTGGACCTGGGCCAGGTAAGTGGGCTGCCAAGATTTGGGCTTGGTAGGTTAGGCTAGTTTTAGGTTTTCTCTTTTATTTTCTTTTCTTCTTTCAAATAATTTTTTGAAATTTTGAGAAGAGAAGAATTTGAAATGAATTCAGGGAAGGACTCAAGCATGGGATACCAACATGGTAGGCTTGAGAAATAAAAGAGAGAAAGTGAGAGGGAGCCATAGATAAAATAAAGAGAGATGAAAATAGGTGGTATTCAAATGTTTGGCAAACCCTAATGGGCTCAACCATTTGAGAAGGAAGGAATCCCAACTCAAGCACATATTAAGCATTTCAAAATAGAAAAGAGGGGTAGGTTTATCAACCATATAAGAATTTTGGCATGACCTATTTGAAATATAGGTCAAGTAGAGGGATAGGTTTGGCTTGTTAGCTTTTCTTGGAACATCACAAGAGGGAGGGAAAGAACCAAGAGAGAGGAAGAGAGGAAGAACAAAAAGCAAACAAAGCAAAGCCAAAACCAAATGCAATTTTTAAAAGCCAAAAGATATGCATGAATGCAACATGATGAGATGACAACAAAGCAAGAAAGGTAAAAGGGACTAAGGTGTTACTCTTGGGATGTTACAAACGCCCCCCTTGAAGGAATCGCGCCCCGAGATTCTCAGGAGGAAGAGAAAAAGGACGGGTACTCGGAACGGAGTTGATCTTCCCGCTCCCAAGTTGCTTCTTTATCAGAATGGTGCGACCACTGCACCTTGAGGAACTTGACAGAATTGTTGCGAGTTCGACGTTCAGCTTCATCAAGAATCCAAACGGGATGCTCTTTGTAGGAGATGTCTTCTTGGAGGTCGATGGATTCGTGATCAACTGCACGGCCCGGATCTTTGAAGCATTTCTTGAGCTGTGGCACGTGGAAGACATCGTGCACTTTGGAGAGCTTCTCAGGGAGTTCAAGGAGGTAAGCGACTTCACCATGCTTTGCTAGAACTTTGAAAGGACCAATGTATCTTGGCGCCAGCTTGCCTTTGATACCGAAGCGATGAGTGCCCCTCATAGGAGTAACAAGGAGGTAGGCTTGATCACCAGGATGATATAACATATCACGGTGCTTGCTATCATAATAGCTTTTCTGCCGAGATTGTGCTATCTTGAGATAGTCACGAATGATTCGCACCTTTTCTTCAGCCTCGTTGATGACATCGGGGCCAAAGATTTGCCTTTCACCAGTTTCAGACCAGTTCAGAGGTGTTCTGCATTTGCAACCATAGAGAGCTTCGAAAGGTGCCATGCCCAAACTGCCTTGATAGCTGTTTTTGTAAGAGAACTCAGCGAATGGAAGACATTCTTCCCATTTCATGCCGAAGGAGATAACACAGGCACGGAGCATGTCCTCGAGAATCTGATTGACTCTTTCGACTTGCCCACTTGTTTGCGGATGGTAAGCTGTGCTGAAGAGCAGATTAGTTCCCATAGCTTTCTGAAAGCTTGCCCAAAACTTGGAAGTGAAGATACTTCCGCGATCCGAGCTTATTTCCAAGGGAACACCATGAAGAGAAACAATCTTTGCAGTGTAGAGCTCAGCCAACTGACTAGCAGATATTGTTTCTTTGACAGGAAGGAAGTGAGCAACCTTAGAAAGACGGTCGATCACCACGAAGATAGCATCATTGCCTTTCCGAGACTTAGGAAAACCAGTCACAAAGTCCATCTCAATCTTATCCCATTTCCACTCAGGAATTTTTAGGGGTTGGAGGACACCGGCAGGTCTCTGATGTTCTGCTTTGATACGGCGACAGACATCACATTCTGAGACATAGCGAGCAACATCCCTTTTCATCCTAGTCCACCAATAGGTAGACTTGATATCGAGATACATCTTTGTGCTGCCAGGATGGATAGAAAGAGGAGTGTCGTGAGCTTCTTTGAGAATGAGGTTTCTCAGGTCTGGATCATTCGGAACAACAAAACGACCTTGGAAGAAAAGAGTTCCTTGATCATCGAGAGAGAAGGACTTGTACTTGGGCTTGTGCATATTCTCTTTGATATTCTTGCTGCAAATATCTCGCAACTGTCCTTTTCGGATCTTATCTTCAAGAGTTTGCGTAATCACCAAGTTTGCAAGGTAGCCTTGGGGAACAAGCTCAAGATTCAATTTCCTGAATTCTTCATAAAGAGCAGGTTGACTTTCTTGAATCATGAGGTTGTTGCAATAGAACTTGCGACTAAGGGCGTCAGCCATGACATTAGCTTTGCCTGGAGTGTAGTTGATAGACAGATCAAAGTCCTTGATGGTTTCCATCCATCTCGTTTGACGGAGGTTCAAGTTGGGTTGTGTGAAGATGTATTTGAGACTCTTGTGGTCGGTGAAGATCTCACATTTGTTGCCCAACAAGTATTGGCGCCATGTTATTAAAGCATGTAACACGGCCGCAAGCTCAAGATCATGTGTGGGATAGTTGAGTTCATGCTTTTTCAACTGACGAGAAGCATACGCCACAACTTGACGTTCTTGCATGAGGACAGCACCTAGTCCATGAAGAGAGGCATCACAAAATATCTGGAAAGGTTTAGAAGTATCCGGAAGAACAAGGACAGGTGTGGAAGTGAGCTTCTGCTTGAGGAGGTCAAAGCTTTCTTGGCATTGAGGAGACCAAAGGAACTTCTTGTCTTTCTTCAGGAGATCGGTAAGAGGCTTGGCGATCTTGGAGAAATTCTCAACAAAGCGGCGGCAGTAACTTGCCAAACCAAGGAAACTTCTCACTTGCTTGACATTCTTCGGAGGAAGCCATTCAACGATCGCCTTGACGGTTTCAGGATTGACAGCAATGCCTTTTCCCGAAATGACATGGCCAAGATAGACGACTTGAGGAAGCCAAAATTCACATTTGGAGAACTTGGCATAGAGACGATGTTCACGAAGCTTCAGGAGGATGAGGCGAAGATGCTCTTCATGCTCCTCATTGGACTTGGAGTAGACAAGGATATCATCAAGATAGACTACCACAAACTTGTCGAGGTACTCCATGAAAATGTAGTTCATCAACCGAGAGAAAGTGGCAGGAGCATTAGTGAGGCCAAAGGACATGACGGTGTCTTCGTAGAGACCATAACGAGTTTTGAAGGCTGTCTTGGGTACATCCTCCTTGCGGATTTTGATTTGGTGATAACCACTTCTCAAATACATCTTAGAGAACACAGTTGCACCCGCAAGCTAATCAAAGATCTCATTGATGCGAGGAAGAGGATATGTATTCTTGATCGTTTTCTCATTGAGAGGACGGTAGTCAACCACCAATCGATCAGTTTTATCCTTTTTCTTCACGAAGATGGTAGGACATCCCCATGGAGAAGTGCTTGGCTGAATGAAACCAAGTTTTTGCAACTCGTCAAGCTGCTTCTTGAGTTCAGCCAACTCATTTGGACCCATTTTGTATGGCCGCTTTGAGATAGAGCTGTTCCAGGCTTCAATGACGAACTCAACAGCCCTGTCAGGTGGCATACCTGGAAGTTCTTCAGGAAAGACATCAGGAAAGTCGCAAACCACCGGTATAGACTCAAGCTCCGGAAGAGAACTAGGATTCAAAGCAAAGAGCTGAACGGAAGGTGTATAGATCAAGGTTCCTGATGAAGTACGAAGAGAAACTGAATGCTCGGCGCAATCAATGACAACTTTGTTGGCCTTCAACCAATCCATGCCAAGGATGACATTAATGCCAGAGTTTCGAAGGAGTATCACGGAGGCGAGAAATATATGGTTTCCAATTTGAATTTGGTTACCATGGCTTATCTTCGAAGATATCATTTGTCCTCCGGGAGAGTGTACCACGAGATTAGATGGCAAGATCTCTTGTACTAACCCATGTGTATCAGCAAAACTTGAAGACACAAACGAAAGAGAAGCTCCTGTATCGAACAGAACTCTTGCAGGAATAGAGTTAACAAGCAAAGTACCAAGCACGACGTCGGTAGCTTGTTCAGCTTGCTCAACGTTGATGTTGTTGACGCGAGCAGCGCTCGGACCTTGCCTGGTGTTGTTGTTGAAGGCACGGCCCTGAGCTGGTGCACGAACCATCGCATTTGTTGAGGTAGAGCGAGGTGGTGGTGGAGGAAGCTTCTGAGGACAGAAGGTAGAGATGTGCCCAACCTGACCACACTTGTAGCATGTGGGATCGGCATGTGGACCCATTGGCCTTGGTCCACCATATGCAGGCCTTGGCGGAGGTTGGTAGGTCCTCTGCTGAAGCTGTGGGGTGGGAGGGCGGGGAGCATACCCAGCGTTTGTTGCGCGGGGAGCATACCCAGCTTGTGCAGCTTGTCTCGGCGGTGCGGGATAAGGAACCCACAACCTTCGCTTCTGAGGCGGCGCTGAAGAAGGAGCACCAACCTCTCGATAGCAGTGTTGACCAGCTTGTCAAAGGTGTCCATTGAGACATGAGTGAGCGCGTACTTGAGTGCCGGCTTGAGGCCATTACGGAACCTCTTCTGCTTCTTGGCATCAGTAGACACTTCTTCGCCACCATAGCGAGCTAGCTTGGAGAACTCGATGCTGTATGCCATCACATCTTTGTTACCCTGAACAAGACTGAGGAATTTCTCCTTCATCCTGTCCATTAGCCCTTCAGGAATGTGGTGGCTTCTGAAAGCTTCCCTGAATTCTTCCCAAGTGATATCAGGAGCATTGGCGGGACGCATCTCGAGGAAGTTCTCCCACCATGCTGCGGGCCCTCCTGTCAGTAGGTGAGTCGCAAACCGCACTTTGTCTTCTGGAGCGACTCCCGCTGTGTTGAGCATGCGGTTGACATCGCGCACCCAATCATCTGCATCCAGCGGTTCAGGAGTAGAGTCGAACGATCGCGGGTTCAACTGCAAGAAGTCCCGGATCATCACTCGACCATTGTCATGACGAGCTTGATCGAAGTTGTGCTGGGTTTGCTGCATCTGGCTCAACAGTTGAGTCATTTGCAACAGGGCTGGTCCCAGCGGAGGAGGTGGCGGAGGTCTAACCATCCTGTTGAAGGAAAACATTAAGACGGTTGAAACAACAAATGACAACATAGCTTAGAACGAGGATTTAAGACCAGATAACACAACGATCCACAGAATTCATCAAGGTACACCATACAAGGTTCAAGTACACATGAGATCCATACGACCGCAAACAAGGATAGAAAAACTAGAACAACCACTTGACACGCAGGACAGTGGAGTATACA
Source organism: Lolium perenne (assembly GCF_019359855.2). Classification (NCBI taxonomy): domain Eukaryota; kingdom Viridiplantae; phylum Streptophyta; class Magnoliopsida; order Poales; family Poaceae; genus Lolium; species Lolium perenne. Next base: position 136,482,480 of record NC_067245.2, read on the forward strand.
GTAGTTCCATAAGAATAACGATAAGGAAGTAGGCTCCGGAACAAGGAAGTGGTCGAGATAGCATCGGATCAAAGGAGAATAACATGTTAGTATGAAAATACCAACATGTCAAAGGAACAGATTATATGTGGAGAATGTCAAAGGATGATAATGAAGCAACCATAGTACAGAAAATTTTCAAAATACTTTTCCCTATGGCACTATGGTTTCCCACAAACACGTCCAAGCCTAGATGAAACAAGATAAGAATAGAGTAAAACCGTTGCACGTCCTTACAAGAGGGAGGGTGGGTGGGGTAAGAAATAAAAGCAGAATTCCTACTCTCGCGCACAATTCTTCCTATGTAGCTAATAAAATATGAGTTTCCAGACACAACTTCGTCCGCTGCAAAGGGCTCGTAAAGTCTGTAAGCCCCAGGAGTAGGAAAACCTAGAGCGCGCAGGTAAGAGGGGTTTATGTGCATGAGGTCACTACAAAGGACCGTGAGGTCGCCTCGCATTCCCAAGCATATGGGTAGGCCAAGCAACAGCTCGACACGCCCATGCACACAACACCCACCTCAGAGGCTCACGATAGGCTTTCCAAGCCTGAGTGCTTCACCTTCCTGTGCACTTCACACATACACACACTGTGCACAGGATACGAGGGTAGAATACAGCTTGAATATCACAACATTGACTATGTATGACACAAAAGATGGAAATAAGGTTCATATATATAGCAACGCTCTAATGAGCAAGATCCAAATGACACTCAGAGGACACATGTCCCAACATTGCATCATACATAAGATAGCCAAATAGTCTGGGTACAGACAAGAACCAAATGGGACTAAGAGTCCTGAAGATAATCAAGCGGTGTTTCCATAACCAACAAGCCACAGGCTGCTGCCTTAGGAACGATCCTGCTACGCAACGAAGTCGTCGTCCGTGAACTCGACAAAATAGCCACCTGTGTACTGCTCATCATCTGTTGTACCTGTTTGTCGAAAAGCGGGTTCTGGAAAAAGAGGGAGAAAAACGAGGGTAAGTACCGTTGGCACGTACTTGCGAGACAAGACCAGCTATGCTTGCTGGTGGGCGGTGTAAACTTCGCCCGGCTATATGGTGGAGTTTAGCGGCAGCAAAGCACTATCCAATAGAGACACGTTACAACATCCGTCTAATAGAGAAGGTGAGAGAGCGCATATTCTAGCAGTTCTATACTCTGCAAACAAAACCCTGCCATTGCGATCCCCCTTAGCCAAGAGGTACTAACAAGGCACTCACACAGTTGACAATTTTATATCCATTCCATTATAATAGGGCTAACTTACTACGCAAGTAATTAGCAAGTTATTAGCGACAACTTTAGGTGTAAGTTTTTCTATGATCGAGTTAAACAGCTCCAAGTCGTCCATAACCGCGGACACGGCTTATCGATAAGATTTAACCCTGCAGGGGTGCACCAATGTTACCATACACGCATGCTCGAACCCGCTTAATTACGGCGGAGTCTCACAACAAGACCGTTCCCAAATCAACAAGAAAGACTAGGGGGGCCACCCGCCTAAGCTACCCGTATCGAAGTTCGGCCGTACTCCGAGACAGACTTAGAGGTTTGCGCCGGCGGCTAGGCGTGCGAACCACACGCTTCGCTAAACGTCCCGCAAGGTAAAGTACAGAATATAAACACCCGAAGGCAACATGAAGTAAACACCCGAAGGCAACAGTAAGTAAAGCATGGCATACATGGCATAGGCAAATAAAACCAAGGTTGTGGCCCCCTTTTCAACAGACTTGAGAAATGGTAATGGGTGATGGGGGGTCCCGATAAAACCTCCCACGAGTGGTTAGCGCGCTCAGTCTTAGAAACAGATAACAAGAACTCGGGTCCTAGGGGACATTAGCAAGTCAAAGTTCCGATGCTTTCGCAAAGGGGCTCACAGATGCCTCTGCATATTATATCCCTTAGCAATTTTAAGTTGTAGAAAAAGTTATCATCATCATTTTGAAAAGGTAGTGCATGTGTCAACATCCCAACAAGATATCCCGAACATTTCGAGATATAAATAAAAAAAACCCTAAACTCGCCTACGACTCGCAAAGCTGGCAAACAACAAACAATAGGTAGGGCGAGGAGGTGTAGCTCGGACATATAGGTAACAGGTGGATAGGACACGTGACACAACAGAATTGCAACATAAGGATAGCAATAGATCAAAAGAGCATGTAAAAGTAAAATAGGTGAAGGGGTGGGCTCGCCTGTCAGATCAGAGGTAGAAGCACCGACACGATCCTCCAGGGGGAACTCGTACTCCTGCTCGTACTGCTCTGCGTCGGCGTCTACTCGAGAAGAACCAAATAGCACATACAAGGAAAGTAAAAGCACAAATCAGTACAAGTATGCAATACGCAATATGATGCATGAGGTGCAAGGGTTTCATACATAGCAAAATTAAGTGGGGTGTTCAAGTATAGCAAGAAAAAATGGAACACCCACACATAGCATTTAGTTATAGTTGAAAATTTTAATTAGTTCGAATCAGGGATGACGCCAATGATGCATGAAAATGTGATATTTGAATTCCTCATATTTCGCTGATGCATTTAGATATAAAGATTGTCCAATTTTGAGTTGTAGAAAGAAAGTTATGATTTATGCAATATTCATCAATTTTAGTTCAGATTTGAAAAGTGACCCAATTTTAGTTGTTCAAAAGTTGAAACAAAGTTCATGGTTGGATAGATCATGTTTTTCTGAACAAATTGGATATAAAACTTGATGAATTTGGAGAAGTATAAAAGCATTTTTAAATAGTTTGAAAAGCATCCAGGGACATATATTCTGAAAACTGGAATGTTGAACACTACGAACTGAAAAATGTGACAGCCGGGTGTTCCTGTAGGCAGGTTTTTGCACGGATTTTAAAGTGGTGACAGCGACGAATCTCTGCGTCGATTTGGAAAAAGAAAACCTCCGTGGTGTAGCTGGATGTGGGGAGCATTTAGTGGTACTAATGGCTCGTCCTACCATGACATGGAACGCAGGAGAAACTCGTCGGAGAAACGGAGCGACGAAACAGCGTCGCGAACTGTCACAGAAAACAGTTTTCTGGAGCCAACTTTGGCAGACGATAGCGTCGCCGATACTGCACCGATTTGTATGATACAAAGACTGAGATGTATCCTGAGATGTTGTGCTTCGAGTGGTACAAGAATCGCGTGCTGAAACGACCTGGAACGCCGGTGATCTTCGTCGTAAAACGGATCAGCGACACGGCGAGGAACAGCTGAAACTGAAAACAGATTCTGGACAGATGTTTGATCGAAGGTGGCGTCATCTACAGGCAACGAAATTGAGTGATTCCAAAACGAAAGTTGTAGCCCTTCGTATCAGCTTTCCAAAGGTGTGAGGTACGTGCGCTGGCGTGGAGTAGATCGCCGGAAAAGATCGTCGGAAGTAGCCACCGTGAACAGATCGAAAAAGGACACGTTTATTTCGTTTTCCGTTTACGATTTCGTTCTCTGCCCCGGATCTCTCGTTTCTGGAGCGATCCAACTTCGTAGGGGCATGCAGGGGTATAGGGGAAGGTGGTCGCTCACCCTGGGGTGGTTGACGACGAGGTGGAAGCGGCCGGCGACGAAGAAGAAGGAGGTGGCCGAGCGTGGACGTTGCAGAACTTGGCGTGCTAGCGCAGATCTTGGCGCGTTCGAGTCCTTGACGGCGTCCAGGAAGTAGAGGAAGGAGAGAGGAACCAATTCCCGCGCTCAGGTGAGCTCATCGGCGATCATGGCGGCGGTGGCGAAGGACGGCAGGTTAGACGGTGGTGGTGATTTTCTCCCAGGAGGGTTTTGTCCAGGGAAGAAAGGGAGGTGGCGGCGGCTTGGAGAGGAGAAGCTAGCTAGGGTTTTGGGAGGAGCTGCTGGTGTGCTGCTTAAGGCCTTGTTTACTCCTAGGGTATTTCCATCCCCTAGGGGTTTGGAGATAAGAGGGGATTTGGTGAAAACCCCCCTTTCACCCAATCCCCATTTTCCCCTAATTTCCCCTCATTTCCCCACACCCTTTCCCACAACCTCTAGTTACTTTGATTTTGCGGATAGGAGGGGATGGAAGAGGATTGAGATCTAGTGATAAAAAAATAGAAACTTTACACCGGCAACATGATTCTGGACAAAGTCACTCAAATAAAAATCATATCTTTGCAATAAATATACAAGAATGTTTATGAAACGTTGCATGGTAATTAAAAAAAATAACGGATCGTCAGTTCGATCTCATGGAATATTCTATTCGGTGGCAAAAAAAAAAAAAAATTATGCTGCTCTCAAATGCCAGTTCTAAAAGCAGTTGGTCGGATCATCTGGAATGCATAGCAAAACCTTGTTTCTGCAGAAGGACCATGCATGCTTCCGTAGGATCTGCATCGGGAGTGCATTAGGATTAAGATCGGTTGCTTCCTGTATAGTGTCCTGGTGGGCTTTGTGTTTTACTTTATTTATTTTTTCAAACAATAATATCTTGGTATTTCTCTTGCTAGCCGAGCTTGCATTGCATGATTACCAACTGTAGTACTCCTTTAATTTCCAGCTAATAGTGACAAAAGCGTTATCAGGTAGGAATTCTCACATTCAGTACTTCAGTACTAAGATAATCAAGCAAGCATTGCATCACCTAACAGAAAGCAGGGCAGATAAGCACTAAGCTAGCACAAAACAGTATCCGCTCAATTCACAACAATAGGAGCAAGAACAAAGCATGGAAATGGGTGCCAACAACACTACCAAAGTTGTTTTTTCAGAGTATCATTATAATCTGTATTCTTCACCTTAGATGTAACTATAGTTATTCACTATGATAATTACTAACAGTTCAAGGACAAGAACACCGAGATAGCATGCTAGCAAAAACTTTCAAAATCTTAATAACATCAACCATGCTTTCAAAATCTTATTTATACAGCAAAAACTTTGAGCATTATGCCTAGTTACCGTGTTCTAAAGTATATCTGAAAGAGAATGACTGACAGATACTTTTTTGGTAGCAGAATGCATATAGGAAATTCAGTTTTAAAAAGACAGAGGCAGTACGCTGTAGACATACTGAGAGCAAAGGCAATCGCAACACTGCCTGACTTCACTAGAATGTAACGGGAACTAATGCTAGCTCTCTATAAAGTCTCACTAATCCTGTTTCTAACATAGTGCTCTTTCTGTAACTTTTTTCTTCAATGAAATTGCAATATTCCCATGCTGATGTTTCTCAATCGTGATATTATCAAAGGGAGATCATTTAACAGATAATACCTGCATACGTGTCACAAGAACCCATATTGGAATTGTAAGAAGAACAATGATCGACCTGAAACAAATAATGGTTTCTATGAGCATGCCTGAAGATCAATACCTCATGCAATTTAGTATTTTTTATTGACAGGGATGCTTCAGTTTGACCAATGAAACTAAAGATAGTTGCCAAGAACTGAAACTAGATGAACCAACATTTATGATTAATTTAAAGGTGGATAATCCAAACAGATATGACATGGATGAAAGGACTGGCGTGCTCGTAATGGAACTAGATGACTGCAATAGTTGTGGACACAGAACCGTGCACTACTTGGATGGCACATCAGATGAACAATGTATGCATCCAAATTTGTCCTCTGCATTTTTCTTTCTAATTGGTCCTGTGCAACTAATGGACTACATAAGTCTGAACCTTTTCTTGAAGCATGAGCAGTATGTTCATCAAAATCATGTCTTAATAGGATAACAGTTTTTTTTTAGTTTTTGGAGCTTGAAGCGTGAGCCTAACTGAAAGAAGCCAGGGGCTACTGGTTCAAGAAACATTGTGCATGCTTACTGTAACAAAAGTCTATCAGTTTGTGCATTGCCCTCTTACAAAACTATAGCCACAGTAGCTCGAAGCATTCACAAAAGTCTATCAGTTTGTGCATTGCCCTCTTACAAAACTATAGCCACAGTAACAAAACTCCATTCAGAAATTGCTTAACAGGGGACAGGCATCATACAAAAATGGTCAAGCATTAACAGAGCTAGGCATCATAACTTTGTATGCATTAGCATATCAACTTAGTACAAAGTAATTAACAGCTTCACTATGTATGCATCAGCATATCAGCTTAGTACAAAGTAATTGAAGGAGATATGCCCCAGAGGCAATAATAAAGTGGTTATTATTTATATGTCTACGTTTATGATAAATGTTTATATGTCATGCTATAATTGTATTAACCGAAACATTAGTACATGTGTGATATGTAGACAAACAAAGAGTCCCTAGTATGCCTCTAAACTAGCTTGTTGATTAATGGATGATTAGTTTCATAATCATGAACATTGGATGTTATTAATAACAAGGTTATATCATTATATGAATGATGTAATGGACACACCCAATTAAGCGTAGCATAAGATCTCGTCATGATGTTATTTGCTATAAGCTTTCGATACATAGTTACCTAGTCCTTATGACCATGAGATCATGTAAATCACTTATACCGGAAAGGTACTTTGATTACACCAAACGCCACTGCGTAAATGGGTGGTTATAAAGGTGGGATTAAGTATCCGGAAAGTATGAGTTGAGGCATATGGATCAACAGTGGGATTTGTCCATCCCGATGACGGATAGATATACTCTGGGCCCTCTCGGTGGAATGTTGTCTAATGTCTTGCAAGCATATGAATAAGTTCATAAGAGAGCACATACCACGGTACGAGTAAAGAATACTTGTCAGGAGACGAGGTTGAAAAAGGTATAGAGTGATACCGAAGATCAAACCTCGGACAAGTAAAATATCGCGTGACAAAGGGAATTGGTATCGTATGTGAATGGTTCATTCGATCACTAAAGTCATCGTTGAATATGTGGGAGCCATTATGGATCTCCAGATCCCGCTATTGGTTATTGGTCGGAGTGAGTACTCAACCATGTCCGCATAGTTCACGAACCGTAGGGTGACACACTTAAAGTTTGATGTTGAAATGGTAGAACTTGAATAAGAAATGGAGTTCGAATATTTGTTCGGAGTCCCGGATGAGATCCCGGACATCACGAGGAGTTCCGGAATGGTCCGGAGAATAAGATTCATATATAGGATGTCATTTTATGTGAATTAAAATGATGCGGAAGGTTCTATGGAAGGTTCTAGAAGGTTCTAGAAAAGTCCGGAAGAAACCACCAAGGAAGGTGGAGTCCCGGAGGGGGTGGCCGGCCAACCCTAGAGGGGGAGGAGTCCCAAGTGGACTCCCCCAAGGGGGGCCGGCCACCCCCTCCATGGAAGGTGGAACTCCCACCTCTAGTGGGAGTCCTAGCTTGGGTAGGTTTCCCTATCATATGGAAGGTTTTGGGTTCGGGTCTTATTCGGAGACTTGTAGTCCAACCCTTGGGGCTTCCACCTATATAATGAGGGACAAGGGGAGGGGGCCGGCCACCTCAAGACCACCACCTGGCCGCACCCCCCAAGTGGCCGGCCACCCCCTCCCAAACCCTAGCCGCCCCCCTCTCCTCCATAGCTCGCGCGTGCTTTAGCGAAGCTCCGCCGGAGTTCTCCACCGCCACCGACACCACGCCGTCATGCTGTCGGATTCAAGAGGAGCTACTACTTCCGCTGCCCGCTGGAACGGGAGGTGGACGTCGTCTTCATCAACAACCAAACGTGTGACCGAGTACGGAGGTGCTGCCCGTTCGTGGCGCCGGAGGGATCGTGATCAAGATCTTCTACGTGCTTTTGCAAGCGGCAAGTGAACGTCTACCGCAGCAACAAGAGCCTCCTCTTGTAGGCTTTGGAATCTCTTCAAGGGTGAGACTCGATAAACCCCTCGTTGCTACTGTCTTCTAGATTGCATCTTTGCTTGGATTGCGTGTTCGTGGTAGGAAATTTTTTGTTTTCTATGCAACGTTATCCTACAGTGGTATCAGAGCCGTGTCTATGCATAGATGGTTGCACGAGTAGAACACAATGGTTTTGTGGGCGTTGATGCTCTTGTTATCTTTAGTTTGAGTACTTTGCATCTTTGTGGCATAGTGGGATGAAGCGGCTCGGACTAACTTTACATGACCACGTTCATGAGACTTGTTCCTCGTTCGACATGCAACTTGTATTGCATAAGAGGCTTTGTGGGTGTCTGTCTCTCATACTATAGTGAAGATTCAATTTACTCTTCTATTGAAAAGATTTGTATCAACGTTGTGGTTCATGTTCGTAGGTAGATTAGATCTCTCTCGAAAACCCTAAACCACGTAAAATATGCAAACCAAATTAGAGACGTCTAACTTGTTTTTGCAGGGTTTGGTGATGTGATATGGCCATAATGTGATGATGAATATGTATGAGATGATCATTATTGTATTGTGGCAACCGGCAGGAGCCTTATGGTTGTCTTTAAATTTCATGTTGAGTAGTATTTCAAAGTAGTTGTAATAGTTGCTACATGGAGGACAATCATGAAGACGGCGCCATTGACCTTGACGCTACGCCGACGATGATGGAGATCATGCCCGAAGATGATGGAGATCATGTCCGTGCTTTGGAGATGAAGATCAAAGGCGCAAAGACAAAAGGGCCATATCATATCACATATGAACTGCATGTGATGTTAATCCTTTTATGCATCTTATTTTGCTTAGATCGCGACGGTAGCATTATAAGATGATCCCTCACTAAAATCTCAAGATAATAAAGTGTGCATCCTTAGTAGCACCGTTGCCAAGACTTGTCGTTTCGAAGCATCTCGTGATGGTCGGGTGTGATAGAATCAACAAGTGCATACAACGGGTGCAAGACAGTTTTGCACATGCGGATACTAAGGTGGCCTTGACGAGCCTAGCATGTACAGACATGGTCTCGGAACACGTGATACCGAAAGGTAGAGCATGAATCATATAGTTGATATGATGAACACTTTGAGTGTTCGCCATTGAAATCACACCTTGTCTCGTGATGATCGGACTTAGGTGCGGTGGATTTGGTTCGTGTGATCACTAAGACAATGCGAGGGATATTGTTTTGAGTGGGAGTTCACCTAGATTTTTAATTATGTTGAATTAAAATTTGAACTCAATTTGTCATAAACTTAGTCTAAACTTTTGCAAATATATGTTGTAGAGATGGTGTCCCCAATCAATTTTAACCAGTTCCTAGAGAAAGAAAAACTTAAGAGCAATGGTAGCAACTTCACCGACTGGTTCCGTCATGTGAGGATCTTCCTCTCTGGCGGAAATCTGCAATATGTGCTTGATGCACCGCTAGGTGACCCTCCTGCAGAAACTGAAACCGATGAAGTAAAAGCTGTTTACGAGACTCGGAAAATTCGGTACTCTCAAGTTCAGTGTGCCATCCTGTGCAGTCTGGAATCCGATCTTCAAAAACGTTTTGAGCATCACGATCCTCATGAGTTGATGAAAGAGCTGAAAGCTATTTTTGAGACTCATGCGGCCGTGGAATGCTATGAAGCATCGAAACAATTCTTCGGCTGCATGATGGAAGAAGGCAGTTCCGTTAGTAAGCACATGCTCGCCATGACCGGGCATGTGAAGAAACTCAGTGACTTGGGAATAGTGATTCCTAACAGACTGGGGATTAATCGTGTCCTTCAATCACTGCCACCAAGTTATAAGATCTTTGTGATGAACTACAATATGCAGAACATGAACAAGGAGTTACCTGAACTCTTTGGCATGCTAAAAGCTGCTGAGATTGAGATCAAGAAAGAGCACCAAGTGTTGATGGTCAACAAGACCACCAGTTTCAAGAAACAGGGCAAGTCTAAGGGAAAATTCAAGAAGGGTGGCAAGAAAGCTGCCACGCCTCCTATGAAACCTAAGAACGGCCCTAAGCCTGATGCTGAGTGCTATTACTGCAAGGAGAAGGGACACTGGAAGCGTAATTGCTCCAAGTATCTGGCTGATCTGAAGAGCGGCCTTGTCAAGAAGAAGAAAGAAGGTATATCTGATATACATGTTATAGATGTTTATCTCACTGGTTCTCATTCTAGTACCTTGGTATTTGATACTGGTTCGGTTGCTCATATTTGTAACTCGAAACAGGAACTAAAGAATAAACGAAGACTACTGAAAGATGAAGTGACGATGCGCGTTGGAAACGGATCCAAAGTCGATGTGATCGCTGTCGGCACACTTCCTCTACATCTACCTTCGGGATTAGTTTTAAGCCTAAATAATTGTTATTTTGTACCCGCGTTGAGCATGAACATTATATCTGGATCTTGTTTAATGCAAGACGGTTATTCATTCAAGTCTGAGAATCATGGTTGTTCCATTTTTATGAATAATATCTTTTATGGTCGAGCACCAGAAAAGAATGGCTTATTTCTATTAGATCTCGATAGTAGAGATACGCATATACATAACATTGATGCTAAGCGAATTAAATTGAATGATAATTGATGAGGTCTAAGACCCCGTGTGTGGCCCGATCTCGCGGATTGACTTCGAAACCAAGGGTAGAGATGGGAGAACGCGAGGAACACGAAGAACACGACGAACACGAGGAACTCCGAGACTCACGCACGCACACCAACCCGATACACCCGATGCTTACCTCCGTGGCTCGATGGACCACGCCAATAGAATCTCCGAGGAAGAGGCACGTGGCAGAATTCCCGGAGAGATATTGGGGTTAGAGAGGAAGAGCTTGGTGAGGGAGAGAGAGTAACTTGTACTAGAATCTCACTCAACAAGATCAAAGTCAACAACCAAGGTGCCTTGATTATAGAGGGATGATACCCAAGGGAGACTAAGCTCAAAGGTAGGTTTGAGTTCAAAACAAGTCTAAGGGGTAAAGGAGGGGTCCAAGCTACTTATATAGGCACACATGGCCAGCAAGGGCGAACAGGTACGCGAATGGATAAGTTAAGGCAGTTTGGTGGGACATTCCCGTCAGATCCGGTTTGGGTCCGGTCTGACCGGGCCTGTGACCGGGCTGTCCGGTCATGGATCCGGTAGACCGGGCGCAAACCGGGAAACTGCAAAGTTTCCGGTCCTGGGTCCGGTCGTCGTCCGGTACGAGGGAGCTGCGCCGGTTTGCGCCCGGTTGACCGGGCCTGTGACCGGGGCGTCCGGTTGTGGGTCCGGTCTGACCGGGTCCTGGACCGGCCTGCGTCCATCTCTTCCTTGGAGCGCTTCGAGCGACGTCGGCTTCGGCTTCATGATCATCTCCATGTCCAGCTGCTTCTCTCCCTCCCTTGACCTTGGCGTCTCCTCCTCTCCGGGGTCTTGATGCGCCTTGTACCTAATGACACATAGCACGTCGGCATGAGGTAGCAATCCATCCAAAGGGGTACCGAGATCAAGGGTGGTGAGGAGCGAGTTCACCTCATCATGTAGAGCCTTGACTCGGGCTCGTGTCATCGGTCCACTTGGGGGACTTGTTGGTCTTGGTGTGGAGGTGACCGAAGGCCACCCCGCATCATCTCCCCCCCTTGGGAAAGAGTCGTCCTCGACTCTTGTTCCTCCTCATCTTCATGATATGGCGACAAGTCCGCAACGTTGAATGTGTTGCTCACCAAGTACTTGGAGGTGGGGATGTCGATGACGTAAGCGTTGTTGTTGATGCGTTTGAGGACCTTGAAGGGACCATCTCCTCTTGGCTTGAGCTTCGAGTTGCGTTCATGAGGAAATCTTTCCTTCCGGAGGTGGATCCAAACGAGGTCGCCTTCTTGAAATATGTGTTCCTTCTTCTTGGCGTCGAGGCGGGTAGCTTGACGACGCACATGTTCTTGAATGGTAGCTCTTGTTTCTTCATGAAGTTTCTTCACGGCGGCGGTGCGCTTGTCGAAATCCATGTTGATCCGCTCATGAAGGGGGAGCGGGAGTATGTCGAGTGCCGTGAGCGGCTCAAACCCGTAGACGACCATGAAGGGACTCCTTGATGTAGTCGAGTGCTTGGCGCGGTTGTAGGCGAACTCCGCGTGTGGAAGGCATTCCTCCCATGACTTCAAGTTCTTCTTCACGAGGATGCGTAGGAGGGTGGAGAGGCTTCGATTGACCACTTCCGTTTGGCCGTCCGTTTGCGGGTGCGAGGATGATGAGAATAAGAGCTTCACTCCAAACTTTTCCATGAGCGACTTCCAAAGATAACTCATGAACTTGACGTCTCGATCCGACACAATGCTTTGCGGTACTCCATGTAGGCGAACAATTTCCCTGAAAAACAAAGAAGCAATGTGTGAAGCATCGTCGCTCTTATGGCAAGGTATGAAATGAGCCATCTTAGAGAATCTGTCCACTACCACGAATATAGAATCATGACCATGCTTAGTGTGAGGCAAGCCTAAAACGAAATCCATGCTAATATCGGTCCATGGTGCATATGGAATAGGCAATGGAGTGTAAAGACCATAGGGGTTGGAGGTAGACTTAGCTTGTAAGCATGTAGTGCACCGGCGGCAAAGGCGTTCCACGTCGCGGTACATTCTTGGCCAATAGTAGTGGGTTGAGAGCATGGCATATGTCTTCTCTCGACCAAAGTGTCCCATAAGACCACCTCCATGTGACTCTTGCAAAAGCAATTTTCGAAGCGAAGACTCGGGAATGCAAATCTTGTTAGCTTTAAACAAGTAGCCATCATGCAAATAGAAATCATCCACTCCTCGTTCAACGGAGCACTTCTCAAAAATTGGAGCAAAGAAAGAATCAGAAGGATAGAGTTCTTTGATCTCTTCAAGTCCCAAAACATGAAAATCCAAACGAGTTAACAAAAGGGTGTTTTGCGGGAAAGAGCATCCGCCACAACATTGTCCTTGCCCTTCTTGTATTTGATCACATATGGGAAGGACTCAATGAACTCGACCCATTTTGCATGTCGTTTGTTCAAGTTGTGTTGGCTTTTCAAATATTTCAAGGACTCAAGGTCGGAATGAATGATAAACTCTTTTGGCCAAAGATAGTGTTGCCAAACTTCAAGAACACGAACCAAAGCGTAGAGCTCCTTGTCATATATAGGATAGTTGAGGCGTGCGCCATCTAACTTCTCACTATAGTATGCCACGGGTTTGCCCTCTTGCATAAGAACACCACCAATACCAAGCCCACTTGCATCACACTGAATCTCAAAAGTTTTTGCAAAATTTGGAAGAACAAGAAGGGGAGCTTCAGTAAGGCGTTTCTTCAACTCATCAAAAGCATTTTGTTGGGCCTTGCCCCAAACAAACGGAACATTCTTCTTGGTAAGCTCATTCAAAGGGCAAGCAATGGTGCTAAAATCTTTCACAAAGCGGCGGTAAAACCCGGCAAGTCCATGGAAACTTCGGACTTGACCAACATTGGTAGGAGTGGGCCACTTATGGATGGCCTCCACCTTGGAAGAATCAACTTCAATCCCATTAGCGGAAACCACAAAGCCAAGGAAAACCAATTTGTTTTGAGCAAAGGTGCACTTGGGGAGGTTAGCATAAAGCTTTTCATGACGTAAGATGCACAAGACCTCTCTCACATGTTGCACATGGTCCTCGAGACTTTTGCTATAAATAAGAATATCATCGAAATAGACAACCACACTCTTGCCAATGAGAGGACGCAAGATGTGATTCATGAGGCGCATGAAAGTAGATGGAGCATTGGAAAGACCGAAAGGCATAACGAGTCATTCATAGAGACCGAGTTTGGTCTTGAATGCTGTTTTCCATTCATCACCAATGGCCATGCGGATTTGATGGTAACCACTACGCAAATCGACTTTAGAGAAAATCGTGGCACCGCTTAACTCATCAAGCATGTCATCTAAACGCGGAATGGGATGGCGGTAACGGACGGTAATGGCATTGATGGGGCGACAATCCATACACATCCGTTGCGTCTCATCCGGTTTAGGCACAAGAATCACGGGAACCGCACAAGGGCTAAGGCTTTCGCGGACATACCCTTTGGCGAGGAGATCTTGAATTTGGCGTTGGATCTCCTTTGTCTCTTCGGGGTTGGTGCGGTAGGCGGCACGGTTTGGAAGCGGAGCGCCGGGTATGAGGTCGATGCGGTGTTCTATGCCTCGGAGTGGTGGTAGTCCATGAGGGAGCTCGTCGGGGAAGACGTCTTGAAATTCCTGCAAAAGAGACAACAAAGACGGAGGAATGTTGGTTAAGTCGTTAGTCGCCGACGAGGGTCCCTTGCATATGAGCACATAGTGCAATATGGTGGATGGGTTGTCTTGGAGCTCTCTCCACTCACTCTTGGTGGCTAGAAGGACACTCTTGGATTCACTCATATATGGCTTGTGGCGCTCACTATCTTTGTGGTGGGTCGCTCCCTCTCCTCTCATCTCACTATGGTGGGTGTGGAGTCGTGCCCTCGCTAAAGCCTTCGCATTATCCGCGATGATTTGGCTAGGAGTCATCGGGCGCAACTCGAACTTCTTGTCGTTGACCTTGAACGTGTATGTGTTGGAGAGTCCATCATGTATAGCCTTCTTGTCATATTGCCAAGGGCGGCCAAGCAACATGTGGCACACCGTCATGGGTACCACGTCACACTCGATAGTGTCTTCATAAGGTCCAATCTTGAAAGTGACGGTGACGGTATGTTGTATCTTGACGTTGCCCTTGTCACTCAACCATTGGATATGGTAAGGGTGAGGATGCTTGCGGAGAGTGAGGTTGAGCTTCTCACACAACTCGGTGCTTGCAAGGTTATGGCAACTTCCACCATCTATGATGACCTTGATCGACTTGCCACCAATTCCGGCACGGGTTTGGAAGATGTTGCATCGTTGGTCTTCCATAGCTTGAGGTTGTGTTGTTAGCACCCTTGTGACCACAAGTGAGGGACTTGGGTCATGCTCACATAAGAGAGGATCTTCTCCACTTTCTTGCTCATAAAATTCTTCACTTTCCACGGCGGCTTCCACAAGGGCTTCATATTCATCCTCATCAAGCGTCTCGATGTCACCATTCTCCATAGTGATCATAACCTTGGTGTTCTTGCACTCAAACGATTTGTGACCTTGGGTGCCACACTTGAAGCAAGTGACACTAGAGGGTCCCGTGGATGCCTTAGAGGAGGCAGTGGAGAAGATCGTTTGCTTCATGCGACTTTGGATAGTCGGTTTCTTGGATGTTGTAGATGACACGTCGACCTTGGCACTTGTAGCATGAGGAGTTGATGTAGCGAGCTTGGAGGAGAAGTAGGTCTTGGCCTTGGAGTACTTGATGTCCTCAATCACTTGGCGCTCGGCCTTCGATGCTTGGTGGACCAACTCAACCATGTTGGAGTATGGTTGGAACTCGACGATCCTCTTGATGGGGTAAGTGAGGCCATTGAAAAAGTGAGCAATGGTTTGTTCCTCGGACTCTTGGATGTTGGCTCGCATCATAGTGAGCTCCATCTCCTTGTAGAACTCCTCAACGGTCTTGGTGCCTTGCTTCAACTTTTGGAGCTTATTGAAGAGGTCGGTCATGTAGTGCGTGGGGACAAAGCGAGCATGCATCTCTTTCTTCATTTCTTCCCAAGTGTCAATAGGAGGTTCACCCTTTTCTTCCCGAAGAGTGAGTACTTGCTCCCACCAAGTGTTGGCGTAGTCCTCGAACTCAAGAGACGCCATAGCCACCTTCTTGGCACCGGAGTAGTTGTGGATGCGGAATATCTTGTCAACCTTGAGTGCCCATGAGAGGTACGCCTCGGCATCTTCTTCTCCCTTGAACTTTGGCATGGTGAACTTGAGCCTTCCGAACATGTTCTCTTCATCCTCCAAGGTTCTTCAGCGAGGACGGATGCCTTCATCTCTTGCGGCTTGCGGTGGGATAGGAAGTCTTGCACGACCAACCATAGCATTGGGTCGGCATTGAAGTTGAACACTAGCTTCACTTGGTTCACGGTGATGTTGTTGAAGATCTTGTCGAGGTAGTTGACGAGGCTCATTGTTGGCCCTCTCATCTTGATCATGTGGTGGATCTCCTCTTCCACGTTGATCATGGCGAGGATGGCGCCGGAGATCTTGTCGGGGTGGATCTTGAGGACCTTGGTCTTGGGGTTGGCCGTCACGCCCATGGTGGGCATGCGATCCGCTTGTTGACGATCTTGTTGAAGGACTTGGTCTTGTGGAGGACGCTCATGTGGGCGAGCATCGCGATGTATTTCTCCACGCCTAGAGTTGGAGCGAGAGTCTTCATGGCGAGCTTGTGGGCGATGAGGTCGATGATGGTCTTCGTGCCTTGAGGAAGAGCTTGAGGACGAAAGGCCACCATGAGAGTAGTAATCTTGTGGCGAGCTTGATGAAGAGGAAGAAGAGCGGTGTCGGCGATGGCGACCCAAGTTGGTGATGGCGCGCTCGAGGCTATCCATGCGCCGCTCCATGTTGGCATCATTGGCCGCCATTTGGCCATTCAAGTTGTACGTAGCTTCACGAAGAAGAGCCAAGTCTTGGTTCACGGCGGAGAAGTTGTGAGCCACCTCATCGTATTGCTCATCGATGCACGTCTCGAAGAGGGTGAGTTGCTCCTTGAACTCTTGTCGTTGCGTCCATAGGTTGTGTTGAGTAGACAACCTCTCGGTGTTGCGGAGGATCTCTTCATCCCTTGTGGTATCTCCGTTCCTATCCATGATGGAAAGACAAGAACTATGTTGTGTATGTTAGTGGAAGGAGACTACCTCGCACTCTTACCAAGGAAGATAGTATTGAGGCAATCCACCAAGTCAAAAGTAAGATCAAGTGTATCGGGGACACACGCAAAACCACACGCAAAAGCTAGCAAATATGGTGTTAAGCGAGTGTTGTGGAAAGCCAAAAGACAAATCCAAGATCGAGTATGTTGTTAAAAGTGGGTGAGGTCCACAAATCCAAATGTCAATGTGAAGATCACTATAAACACGGAAAAAGTTGTGGAACACACACACGAGATAAGCGGGGTTAGTGCAACCAAAAGTGAGCGGAAAAGTGTATGTATAAGTGCTCGGTGTCACACTAACACAAGGAGAGCCAAAGCTTCGGTTGCAAAGGAAGAGACAACAAGATTCACACGCGACCTCTCTTCTCGTATCTCTCTTTGCTTAAAAGCTTTTTCTCTTTTGTATATGGTGGCACTTGCACTCGTTTGTATCTTTGGTGGCGCTTGGACACTTTTGTATGTATGGATGTATGGATGTATGGTGCTACTCGCACTCTTTTTGTGTTTTTGGGGCTTTTTCACGCACTATGTTAGCGTTAGCCTCGCTTTTGCTATCTTGCCACACGAGTGTTTGCTTGGATGCCTTACTCAACACGACACACACACCTCACAATGCGGGGCCACGTGCAATGTCTCGCAACACTAGACAAGCAATGCTCGATGGGATAGATCGCAAAAGGAAGAGGGGTTACAAGGTGAAAACTGCAAGTTATACCTGCGATGGTGGTGGTGGTGGTGGTGGTGGTGGAGATCGCCGGAAGTCGAGCTCGAAGGAGGTCGCGAAGATGCGCCCGGTCTGGGGCCCGGTTGGACCGGATCCTGGACCGGCCTGTCCGGTTGACGCCCGGTCGACCGGGTTCTGGACTGGCTCGGCCGGTCGTGGATCCGGTTGACCGTGTTCGCAACCGGGTTTCACGATTTGGAGCTTTCTCTCTCCTGTTCTTCCCCAAACCAAAACCAAACGAGCAAATCAACGGGAAAACGATCGAATTGGAGGCTCAAAGTTGGGGAAATAGTAGATCAAGCACAACAACACCAGATCCACGGACCAAAACCACTCAAAACGCAACCAAATCACAGATCGGTCAAGAGGCAATTTGGGGCTATTTTTGGGGATTTTTTGGAAAATTTTCTAGAAACAAAATCGTGTGGGTGGAGGGTCAAATCCGCGGTAACCAAGAGCTGCTGATACCATATGATGAGGTCTAAGACCCCGTGTGTGGCCCGATCTCGCGGATTGACTTCGAAACCAAGGGTAGAGATGGGAGAACGCGAGGAACACGAAGAACACGACGAACACGAGGAACTCCGAGACTCACGCACGCACACCAACCCGATACACCCGATGCTTACCTCCATGGCTCGATGGACCACGCCAATAGAATCTCCGAGGAAGAGGCACGTGGCAGAATTCCCGGAGAGAGATTGGGGTTGGAGAGGAAGAGCTTGGTGAGGGAGAGAGAGTAACTTGTACTAGAATCTCACTCAACAAGATCAAAGTCAGCAACCAAGGTGCCTTGATTACAGAGGGATGATACCCAAGGGAGACTAAGCTCAAAGGTAGGTTTGAGTTCAAAACAAGTCTAAGGGGTAAAGGAGGGGTCCAAGCTACTTATATAGGCACACATGGCCAGCAAGGGCGAACAGGTACGCGAATGGATAAGTTAAGGCAGTTTGGTGGGACATTCCCGTCAGATCCGGTTTGGGTCCGGTCTGACCGGGCCTGTGACCCGGGCCTGTGACCGGGCTGTCCGGTCATGGATCCGGTCGACCGGGCGCAAACCGGGAAACTGCGAAGTTTCCGGTCCTGGGTCCGGTCGTCGTCCGATACGAGGGAGCTGCGCCGGTTTGCGCCCGGTTGACCGGGCCTGTGACCGGGGCGTCCGGTTGTGGGTCCGGTCTGACCGGGTCCTGGACCGGCCAGCGTCCATCTCTTCCTTGGAGCGCTTCGAGCGACGTCGGCTTCGGCTTCATGATCATCTCCATGTCCAGCTGCTTCTCTCCCTCCCTTGACCTTGGCGTCTCCTCCTCTCCGGGGTCTTGATGCGCCTTGTACCTAATGACACATAGCACGTCGGCATGAGGTAGCAATCCATCCAAAGGGGTACCGAGATCAAGGGTGGTGAGGAGCGAGTTCACCTCATCATGTAGAGCCTTGACTCGGGCTCGTGTCATCAGTCCACTTGGGGGACTTGTTGGTCTTGGTGTGGAGGTGACCGAAGGCCACCCCGCATCAATAATTCTACTTATATGTGGCACTGTCGTCTTGGTCATAACGGAGTGAAACGCATGAAGAAACTCCATACCGATGGATTACTTGAATCACTTGACTTTGAGTCACTTGATAGATGCGAAGCATGTCTAATGGGAAAAATGACTAAGACTCCATTTTCTGGTATGATGGAGCGAGGTACTGACTTATTGGAAATCATACATACCGATGTGTGCGGACCAATGAGCGTAGCATCGCGCGGTGGTTATCGTTATGTTCTAACCTTCACAGATGATCTGAGTAGATATGGGTATATCTATTTCATGAAACATAAATCCGAAACTTTCGAGAAGTTTAAGGAATTCCAAAGTGAAGTAGAAAATCAACGTAACAAGAAGATTAAATTTCTACGATCTGATCATGGAGGTGAATATCTGAGTTATGAGTTTGGCATGCATTTAAAGAAATGCGGAATACTTTCACAATTGACACCGCCGGGAACACCTCAACGAAACGATGTGTCCGAACGTCGTAATAGAACTCTCTTAGATATGGTTCTTTCTATGATGTCTCTTACTGATTTGCCGTTATCATTTTGGAGTTATGCATTAGAGACAGCCGCATTCACTTTAAATAGAGCACCATCAAAATCCGTAGAAACGACACCGTATGAATTATGGTTTAATAAGAAACCTAAAGGCATCGTTCTGAAAGTTTGGGGTTGCGAAGCCTATGTAAAGAAGTTACAACCGGACAAGCTAGAACCCAAAGCGGAGAAATGCGTCTTCATAGGATACCCTAAGGAAACTATAGGGTACACTTTCTATCACAGATCCGAAGGCAAAATCTTTGTTGCTAAGAACGGAACCTTTCTTGAGAAAGAATTTCTCACTAAAGAAGTGACTGGAAGAAAAGTAGAACTCGATGAGATTGATGAATCTATACTCGTTGATCGAGTAGCGCGATGCGGAAGTTGTACCTGTACCGCCTACACCGGCAACAGAGGAAGCTAATGATAATGATCATGAAACTTCGAACGAGGAAACTACTGAACCTCGCAGATCGACAAGGGAGCGTGCCACTCCTGATTGGTATGATCCTTGTCTAAATGTTATGATTGTAGATAACAATGATGAGGACCCTGCGACGTATGAAGAAGCGATCATGAGCCCAGATTCCAACAAATGGCAAGAAGCCATGAAATCCGGAATGGGATCCATGTATGATAACAAAGTATGGACTTTGGTAGACTTACCTGATAGCCGAAAGGCTGTCGAGAATAAATGGATCTTCAAGAGAAAAACAGATGCTGATGGTAATATTACTGTCTATAAAGCTCGACTTGTCGCAAAGGGTTTCCGACCAATTCAAGGAGTTGACTACGATGAGACTTTCTCACCTGTAGCGAAGCTAAAATCTGTGAGGATTTTGTTAGCAATAGCTGCATTTTTCGATTATGAGATTTGGCAGATGGATGTCAAAACGGCGTTCCTTAATGGAGACATTGAGGAAGAGTTGTATATGGTACAACCCAAAGGTTTTGTCGATCCTAAAAATGCTGACAAAGTATGCAAACTTCAGCGTTCAATCTATGTACTGAAGCAAGCATCAAGAAGTTGGAACCGACACTTTGATAAGGTGATCAAAGACTTCGGGTTTATACAGTGTCATGGAGAGGCCTGTATTTACAAGAAAGTGAGTGGGAGCTCTGTAGCATTCCTGATATTATATGTAGATGACATATTATTGATCGGGAATGATATAGAACTATTAAGCAGTGTTAAAGGTTATTTGAATAATAGTTTTTCAATGAAAGACCTTGGTGAAGCATCGTATATATTAGGCATCAAGATTTATAGAGATAGATCAAGACGCCTAATAGGGCTATCACAGAGTACATATCTGGACAAGATTCTAAAGAAGTTTAGAATGGACGAAAGTAAGAAAGGGTTCTTACCTATGTTACCAGGCAAGGTCTTGAGTAAGACTCAAGGACCGGCTACGGCAGAAGAAAGAGAAAGGATGAGTAATATCCCCTATGCCTCGGCAGTAGGATCTATCATGTATGCCATGCTATGTACTAGACCGGATATAGCACATGCTGTTAGTTTGACTAGCAGATATCAAAGTGATCCAGGAATGGAACACTGGACAGCGATCAAGAATATCCTGAAGTACTTGAAAAGAACTAAGGATATGTTTCCTTGTTATGGAGGTGACCAAGAGCTCGTTGTAAACGGTTACACCGATGCAAGTTGGAACACTGATCCTGATGACTAAGGATATGTTTCCTTGTCTGGCTACGTGTTTATATTGAATGGTGCTGCAGTAAGCTGGGCAAGCTCGAAGCTGTGCACGGTGGCGAAGTCTTCAACAGAATCAGAGTACATAGCGGCTTCAGAGGCTTCATCAGAAGCGGTATGGATAAAGAGGTTCATTGTAGAGCTCGGTGTGGTTCCTAGTGCATTGGACCCATTAATCATTTACTGTGATAACATGGGTGCCATCACCAATGCACAAGAGCCAAGGTCACACAAGAGGCTGAAGCATATCAAGCTGCGTTACCACTCGATTCGCGAGTACATCCAAGATGGAGAAGTAAAGATTTGCAAAGTACACACTGATCTGAATGTAGCAGATCCGTTGACTAAAGCTCTCCCTAGGGCAAAGCATGACCAACACCAGAATGCCATGGGTGTTAGGTATATTACAATGTAATCTAGATTATTGACTCTAGTGCAAGTGGGAGACTGAAGGAGATATGCCCTAGAGGCAATAATAAAGTGGTTATTATTTATATCTCTATGTTTATGATAAATGTTTATATGTCATGCTATAATTGTATTAACCGAAACATTAGTACATGTGTGATATGTAGACAAACAAAGAGTCCCTAGTATGCCTCTAAACTAGCTTGTTGATTAATGGATGATTAGTTTCATAATCATGAACATTGGATGTTATTAATAACAAGGTTATATCATTATATGAATGATGTAATGGACACACCCAATTAAGCGTAGCATAAGATCTCGTCATTAAGTTATTTGCTATAAGCTTTCGATACATAGTTACCTAGTCCTTATGACCATGAGATCATGTAAATCACTTATACCGGAAAGGTACTTTGATTACACCAAACGCCACTGCGTAAATGGGTGGTTATAAAGGTGGGATTAAGTATCCGGAAAGTATGAGTTGAGGCATATGGATCAACAGTGGGATTTGTCCATCCCGATGACGGATAGATATACTCTGGGCCCTCTCGGTGGAATGTCGTCTAATGTCTTGCAAGCATATGAATAAGTTCATAAGAGACCACATACCACGGTACGAGTAAAAAATACTTGTCAGGAGACGAGGTTGAACAAGGTATAGAGTGATACCGAAGATCAAACCTCGGACAAGTAAAATATCGCGTGACAAAGGGAATTGGTATCGTATGTGAATGGTTCATTCGATCACTAAAGTCATCGTTGAATATGTGGGAGCCATTATGGATCTCCAGATCCCGCTATTGGTTATTGGTCGGAGTGAGTACTCAACCATGTCCGCATAGTTCACGAACCGTAGGGTGACACACTTAAAGTTGGATGTTGAAATGGTAGAACTTGAATAAGAAATGGAGTTCGAATATTTGTTCGGAGTCCCGGATGAGATCCCGGACATCACGAGGAGTTCCGGAATGGTCCGGAGAATAAGATTCATATATAGGATGTCATTTTATGTGAATTAAAATGATGCGGAAGGTTCTATGGAAGGTTCTAGAAAAGTCTGGAAGAAACCACCAAGGAAGGTGGAGTCCCGGGGAAGGGACTCCGGGACTCCACCTCCATGGCCGGCCAACCCTAGAGGGGGAGGAGTCCCAAGTGGACTCCCCCAAGGGGGGCCGGCCACCCCCTCCATGGAAGGTGGAACTCCCACCTCTAGTGGGAGTCCTAGCTTGGGTAGGTTTCCCTATCATATGGAAGGTTTTGGGTTCGGGTCTTATTTGGAGACTTGTAGTCCAACCCTTGGGGCTTCCACCTATATAATGAGGGACAAGGGGAGGGGGCCGGCCACCTCAAGACCACCACCTGGCCGCACCCCCCAAGTGGCCGGCCACCCCCTCCCAAACCCTAGCCGCCCCCCTCTCCTCCATAGCTCCCGCGTGCTTTAGCGAAGCTCCGCCGGAGTTCTCCACCGCCACCGACACCACGCCGTCGTGCTGTCGGATTCAAGAGGAGCTACTACTTCCGCTGCCCGCTGGAACGGGAGGTGGACGTCGTCTTCATCAACAACCGAACGTGTGACCGAGTACGGAGGTGCTGCCCGTTCGTGGCGCCGGAGGGATCGTGATCAAGATCTTCTATGCGCTTTTACAAGCGGCAAGTGAACGTCTACCGCAGCAACAAGAGCCTCCTCTTGTAGGCTTTGGAATCTCTTCAAGGGTGAGACTCGATAAACCCCTCGTTGCTACTGTCTTCTAGATTGCATCTTGGCTTGGATTGCGTGTTCGCGGTAGGAAATTTTTTGTTTTCTATGCAACGTTATCCTACAGTAATTAACAGCTTCACTATGTATGCATCAGCATATCAAAAGGTGAATCATAGTATGATCGAAAACAGAAAGGATTAAGAAAATATGGCTATGGATAAAGTTGAACACACACACACACACTGGTCTCAATATTTGAGCAGCGAATTTATTCACAAAACACACTCCTCTTGATTATTTTTCAAATGGTGTATTGAAAAGGGAATAACACATATCCAAGTTGTTACGGAAGAATCAACTCAGAGAGCAACACCAGTAAGAACAGAACCCCCTGGCCCAAATCAAGCAAGAAACCACCGCAAGCATGAAGCCAAACCCCTGCTCCTCTAGCACAGGCAGCACCGACGCAGGAGCAGCCACCGCACAATCAGTACCAGGCGCGTCCATCGCAGATGTTGTACCTACCCGCGCCCGCACCCCATGGCTGTCGGAGCCGCGAACTCCCGGAGGTCCGTCGCGAACGGCGGCGACACCAAGAACCCTATGGAGTAGGGGAAAAGGGGAGGAGGCGTGATACGTCCAAAACGTATCTACTTTCCCGAACACTTTTGCTATTGTTTTGCCTCTAATTTGTGTGTTTTGGATACAACTAACGCGGACTAACGCTGTTTTCAGCAGAATTGCTCTGGTGTCTTGTTTTCGTGCAGAAATTCAACTTTCGGGAAAATCCTCGGAATTTATATCAATGGGCCTATTTTACAAGAATACTCAGGGAGCCAGAAGGGCAAGCCAGGTGGAGGCCCGAGGGCCCCACACACCAGGCCGGCGCGGCCCAGGGGGGGTGCGCCGCCCTAGTGTGTGGCCCCCTCGGCTGGCCTCCGACGCCCCCCTCTGGACTACTTAAGGGGTTCGATCTAAAAATCGCGAGGAAGAAGTCGAAGTCGCCAGAAACCCTCCAGAATGCCGCCACATCGCGAAACTCCGTCTCGGGGGCCAGAAGTCTCTGTTCTGGCACTCCGCCGGGACGGGGAATTGGAGGAGATTGTAACACCCCATTTTTCAGAACCTGCATATTTTAACAAGTTAAAAATTTGAGCCAACAATTTTTTTTATTTAACACTTGTGATTGAGTGTAGGTTAGAATTCTTGCTTAGCTTAACTCAACTTTTCTCTTGGTGTGTTATGTTTGTCACCACACCCCTAAGTGAAACTATGCACCACTCTTTAAATTTTTAGGGTTTGATCTATTTAATTTAAATGGCACCACCTCTATTGCTTTATGCCCCTCCAAAACCCTAACCCTAGGGTGGAGAGCATCACTTTTGGATGAGAGGGAACACTCTACCCTCTTCTCTACACCACCACCAATTCACCCAAAGTTGCACCATCAACACCATCACCACCTTATTATTTTGTCTTCAAATATTTTCACACTTGTGCACATGCATTTTTGTCACACTTGGGCACATGCACATGGCATGGCCTCTCTCTTTTTCACCCCTTCCTCATTTTCTTTCTCTTCTCTCTTTGGTTTTTGCCGAGAGACAAGAGGGGGAACCTCCCCCTCTCTTTTTCCCTTCTCTCTTCCCTCTCTTTTTCTTCTCTGTTTTGGGCCGTGGACAACACCACCCCCTCTCTCTACTCTGGCCCAACCCTGGCCCTCTCTCTTTCTCTCTTTTCTGGCCCGAAGGCCACCAGCCCACCTCCCTCTCTCGCGCCCAGAAAACCCTAGCTGCGCGCCTGGTCAAGCGACATGATGGCACGGAGCCTCGCTCGACGCGCCATCACGCCTCGTCTGCAGCGCGTCGCCTCGACTCCCTCCCCCTCTGACGCTCCCTGGCTACGTCATCTCGGGGCCTACGCGTGACGCCAGCACCCGCTCGCCCGTTGGCCGTCGCCACCGCCCACGCCACTGCCTCGCCTCCCTCCGCCTATATAAACCCCACCAGAGCCACGCCTCCCTCTTCAGCTCCCACCTCCACTATGCCGCCAGGCTGCTCCACTCCCTCTCTGGCTGCTCGAGCCGCTGCCACCGCTGCCCGACGCCAAACCCGCCGTGGTCACCGTGGGAGTGACGCGCAGGTGGTCACTGCTGTGACGCCACCAACGCTCCTCTCCTTCCTCTCTCAACACCAGCACCCTCTCCTGCTTCTCCTAACCCTCTCTCTGCCCCTGACGCGTAGATCGGCGGCAGAGCGACGACACCGACGACGAGCCGACGCTGCCCGTGCTGCCGTTGACGTCGCCGAAGGAGGAGCAGATGCCCCTGGTCACCACCCGTGCACTCACCCGACGCACGCCTACGCCACCACGACGCCTGCACCGATCCACGCCACCGCCAGCCACCGGTAAGCCCCTGGCCGCCCCCTTTCTTCCTCCGCGCCGGCGAGCTCCACGGACGTCGCGCACGCGCCAGATCTGGGCTGTCGGATCCAGATCGGGCGGGCGCATGGCGCATGCACGGCCACGTCGGCGTGCATGGCCACGTCGGCCTGCCTGGCCCGCCACGGGCCCCAGCCTTTTCTTCTTTTTTCTTTTTCACCGGCCACCGGAGAGCCCCACTGGGCCGGCCCATTCGGCACAGCACCTGCACGGCCCAGAGCGTTCCCGCCCATTTCAATTATTTGAAAAATTGATAAACTGAAATTAAAAATGAAAACTGACTAGTGTACTGTTTTGCTTATAAAAATAGTTTGGTAGGTCGGATTGATATGATTCCAATTGCATTAGAACCGGTATAAAATTACCTTTCAGATGCCACTGGCCTTGTATTTTTAGGAGTTTTGTGCGATTTTTAATAAATGAAACATGATCTCTGTTTCTGGATAGTAATTTGGACCTTAAAAATTGAAAAATAAATATTTTTGAATGATTCCAATTGGGTTAATCTTATTTTGTTACTGAGCATCCAGGAAAAATACCAGTAGCCCCTGTTAGTAAATTTTCATCTCTGGTTATAAGTGCATGTGTGTCACATAAAATAATAGGGCTATAGTTTGATGTTTTCAAATTAAACATTGATACTTCTTGTTTATAAAAATGGCCAAACCATGTTTTGTTTCTGTCAAACAACTCCCCTGCATATTTTCCCTTTTAATTTATTTACTCTTGTTTCTTGAGCTATGTGTTGATTGTATGCATCGTTTACTTTTGCGACGCTAGATACAAACGAGGGAGAAGTGGAAGGGGAGGACTTTGGTGAAGAACTTGAGGAGGACCAGGGACAAGCCAACCAAGGCAAGCCATCTTTGAACTCTGAATGATGTGGGTTGGATGTCATTTGTTGATGTCCCTAAGCATCTTATCTATTTTTATGTGATGATCTCTCTCTATGTTGGTCTATGTATGGTTGTAATAGGAGTAGTTCCTTGTGGTGGTCTTTCATCTTGGTTCACACGTGAAGGGATGCATGGGTCACTGCCGTGCTACTCCCTTGGGTCTTCTTGAGTGCTCAACATGAGCATGTACTATTCCAAATTAGAGTTTTACACCACACCCCCACTTTGTTGAGTAGAGGTATCAAAGTCATAATGCTTGGTGTAATTCTCACATTGAGAGAAGTATGCCGTGTACCCTCTTGATTGTTGAAAGGGTGATACACCTACCCCACCCAAGACATATAATAACATCACCAAATCTGAAAGTTGATCCACCCTATATCATCATCTTACATGCTTACCTTAAGCAAGTGGGATCCACTTTTGCCCCTCACATATACCCTCGTGGCAAGATGACATTCATCCCGGCCATGGTGTCGTGTAGTTCCTTCTCATGAAACTATAGGTTGGGAACCCCTCAAGGTTTACCTTGTTGTAAATGTTTACGAAAACCTTGGGTGAGTTAACCCGAGTGTATGGTTTATAAAGGCAAAGGATCTTGATAAAAATGTTTGGGAAAGATGTGTATGGAGGTTGGTTGAGCAACCGTGGTGTTGTGGGATATTGGAAAAAGGGTTTGTAAAAAAGGGCACTGCGTATAAGTGTTCGCCGTCCCAACTTTTAATCGCGCAACCACATTATCCAAAGTGGGCACGGGCTTAGTCCGTAGTTCGTTGAAATTGGCATGAGCACCCTTCACAACTCTCTAGGGAGGGTCACGATGACCTCCGACGCTGGGTTGCGCTCTGGAGGAGGCAATACACTGTCTAAACCGATAGCCGGACGATTACTAAGGGTCTTCCGTCGTGGCGCCGGAGATACGCTCAAAAGGAGGTATGCTGCCGGGGTGCCGGGAAGGGGTAAGCCCGCAGGGAAGGACTTGTGCCAATGGAGACGGGCGAAAGACTATGACTGGTTATCCGAGTCTCGCATACTTTCGTATGACGATCCGGGGATGATCCCGGCGGATTTATCAGTTCTTGTGGGGAAAGTGCGCAAACTCTGCAGAGTCAAATCTATTCGAATAGCCGCGTCCGCGGTCATGGACAAGTTGATATGGCCATACTTAACCGGGGCTTGTGTTTTGTTTTAAGCAAATGTCTTGCAAAGAAAGTGTTGTGTTGATGTGTACCGATGAGGTACGGAAAAAGGGCGTGTGTTGACCATATGGAGATGGTCGTGGAAAATGGAGACTAAGTGGGGAACTCTTTCCTAAATGTTTCTTGAAGAGGAACTCTTCTTTAACAAAGATATAGAGATGTCATAGGACCTTCCCTCGCATATTCATCAATTGAGATGAAAGAATGCAACTCTTCTTTAACAAAGATATAGAGATGTCATAGGACAATCGTAGTGTTCTTTGCACTTGAGGAGTCGGGATGCTTTGCCAACAATTGTTGTTGGTACATGCTATATCCATAAGAGAAACTATTTCTCATCCACATGCTACATCCACAAGAGAAACTATTCTTCCTCTCTTGTCTCCTTTAGTTAGCTTATGTTAGCACCCCTCTTATGATGGTTTGCAAGTACAATTCCAAATGTACTTACGGCTTTGTCCCTGGCTATTAACTTGGCCAGACTATGAGGAGGACTATGAAGACGATGGAGGATATCAGGACGACTATGCGACCTAGGACGCTCTCCAAGTCAGACGCATGTAGGTTTAAGGCATGACTTGGGCCCGACGACGTTGATATGTATCCGCTGCTGTGTTTGTGAACTTGCCCGATGAGGCATTTATGTAAGCCTGGGTCATGTGACCCCGCTTTGTAAGACTTATTTATTCGGTACTGTAATGGATGATGTAATTCTGGATATTCAGTTCGGTTATGTGCTCACGGTGCACTGATCATGGGATCGTGAGTTGAATGCATAACTGGGTATTTCGGACAGCTAGTCCGGGGTCCCCACAGAGCTGGTATCAGAGCCATCCTGACCTTAGGAAGCCCTAGTTAGCATGGATGCAAAGTTAGTACCAAACTATTTTCTATATCAAAAACGAGATGACTATTTGCTGAAATAATGCCTAGTCTCTCCCCTAATTTCTTTTAGATTAAATATTACTTGCATTAATCTTTAAAGTTTTACATTATGCACTTAAAATTTTGCACACCTTGATCATGATGCTAATTATGAACTTAATTTTTTTGTGTAGATGGATCCACCGATGTTCACTAAGAGCATCCAGCTTGGCTTCAAGAAGCCCCCCTACCTGTTTGAGACCGCCCTCGTCGAGGTGTCACAGGCCGTTGGATGCCTGGCACCCGAAGTGAAGGGTGGGAAGATGGAGAGCACCAAGGACGGTGAGATGTCCTGGATGGTGGTTTGCACACTTCGCGGCTCTCACGTGAAGCAGCTTGAGGAGATTGAGGTCCAGGTCTTCGACCGCACATGGGAGGATGGACTCGTGAGGGTGCTCCAAGCAGCCCTCTCCCGCCTTGTCTTCCACCACCGTGTCGAGTTGGAGGCCATGGGACTTCCTCACGCCTTCTTGGGACGCCGCAATGAGGAGGGGGTTCCCACTATGATCCCCTACTATTGCCCCCTTGGGCGCCAGGTGTGCTAGTTGGAGAACTTGCTGTTCAAGACTCAGCTCAGCCTTGACTCCAACAGGATGGAGAACGAGGTGCTGAAGTGATGAGGACTAAGTCCAAGGATGTGCCCGATCTTCACGGATTTGGGTGGAACTCGTGGGTGATGTAGCCCGACCTTCGGTCTTCGCCACATCATATGCATCGACGCCGACATATCACGCAAAGGTGAATCTTCTCCTTTATGCGTGCGTACAATTACCTATGTGGAATGGTATGCTACTTCATCCTCCGTCATATGACCCTGATAGGAATACATCGCCAAGTACGGAGGAAGTGGAGGATGCCATGGATGCTCGAGGACTCAAGGCCGAGGTCGTGGAAGCATGGAAGAGGAGACGGAAGAAGGAGACGCGTCTAGGAAGGCCGGCACTACCGCCACGGAGTGGCCGACACTGCCACCCTGCTCGACGCCGGAGGAAGACGGCACTGTCGCCATGCCTACGCCGACACCGCCGTCCCCACTATGAAGCTCATAATATCATCCCACTATGCTCTTTGTATGGCTAAACTACCCCTCCTTAGTGGCTCCCTATATATAGGCTCCCACCTCCCCCTTCATTAGGTCAGACTAGATGAACTAGAATTTGGCTCATGCCTCCACCATCCCTTTGGGATTAGGGAAACCCCCTCCTTAGATTATCATATCTATTGTATCAAGGCACTCCTTATATGATTAGTCTCTCACACTTGTGATTCTACCACCGGTCTCTCACTCGTGTGATTCCACCGATCGTATACCGATCTTCCTCTCGGGGATTCTACCGCGTGTGTCTCCCTTGAGAGATTCTATCGGGATAGTGGTTCGGGCTATCGGGAGTAAACCGGAATTGTATCGGGTTGGTGTGTGTTTGCGTGTGTTCATCGTGTTCATCGCCGTGTTCTTCGTGTTCTTCCTCTCCCCCGCCTTTCCCTCGGTCAATTCGTGAGATCGGGCAACCCACGTCGCCTTAGGCCGCATCATATGGTATCAGAGCAAAGGTTGCCACGAATTTGACCCTCAAATCTCTCCAATTTCGCCCAAAAAATTTCCCAAAATTTTGCCCAAAAAATAGCTCGAAATTTGATCTGCGAATTTGTTGCGTTTTTTGTGGTTTTGATCCACAGATCTGGTGTTACTAGTGTTGATCTATCAATCCCCCAATTTTCGTGATCTAATTCCATCAATTTCATCTTGAATCGGAGGATTTTCTTGGCTATTTTCCGTGGTGTTCATCGTCGATACGAACAGCTCCAGCTCGAGCCAATCACCCTGCCCGACCCCTTCTGGCTCCACTCCGCCGCGCGCCAAGATCGCAGCCGCCAGCCTGCTCCTCCCCGTCGCGCGTCCTGGCCACCTTGCTGCGCCGCCCGCCCTGCTCCCGCTCGTGGCCCGCCTGCTCCTAGCTCCGCTCGCCAAGGCCTGCCCCAGCAAGCCCACCGCGCCGCCCATCCCGGCCTGCCTCCACGCGCGCTCCACCACGCGCTGCTCCAATCGCGCCTCCACTGGCCCGCCAGCCGCCACACACCACCGCTGCCGCCAGGCCCCACCACGCCACACTCCGCGCCGCCCAACTGCCGCCACCAGCGCCAGCTCGCCCAACCAGATCGCGTGCCGGCCACGCCCAAGTCGCCGCTGCTCCGCAACCAGGCCACCATCTCACCTCCGCCCAGTCTGACCACCACGCGCGCCCATCACGCCACCACGCACGCGGCCAACTTCCATTTCTCCCCACGCGCGCGCAGGAATCCAGCTCCTCAATCTCGCTGCGCGCACGAGACAAGCCCCACCCATCGCGTCTCCGCTCCACTTCGCGCAAAATCAGTTCGAACCGGAGCAAACCGAGCGTCACGCCGGACGGCCCGGTCGAAACCGGATCCCAGACCGGTGCCATCCGGCCCAGTCCAGGGGCTCTTTCGGTCCAGCATCCGGTTCAAACCGGGTGGTCCGGCCTGAAATCCGGTTTGACCGGGTTCTGGACCGATTTGACCCGGTCTCGTCCAATTTTGGCTCCACTTTTTGCCCCAAATTTTGACAACTTTCCGGAGCCCGTTTGACTCCAAATTTTAACAGCATCCCCCAAATACTCCACATAGCCCATCTCTAATTTTTGACGATTTTTGGAGCCCAACTTTTGACCGCTCGTTTTGACCCAACTTTTCGGGCATTGACTTAATTTGCTCGGTTTCCGTTTTGGAGTGCCTTTGGTCCGTGAGAACCGCTTCCGCGCCTACATCAAGACCGCGACAACGGCATCGGCACCCCGGATTCCGACGCATCTTCGACACCATCGTCGACACCATCGCAAGTTCGTGTGCTTGACACCGCCTAACCTTTTCATCTAGGTATAACTTGCACCCCTCACCCCTTGTAGCCCCGTTTCTTTCTTTGTGTACCTATCCCATTGAGAGTGGCTTTCCGAGTGTTGCGAAGCATTGCACAAGTGTCATGATCGTGAGAGGGTGTGTGTGCGTTGTGTTGAGCAAAGCTCCGAAGCAAGCTCGGTGAGAAAGATACACAAAAGAAGAAAAGTGTGACATAGAGAAAAATAAAGCTTCTAAGCATAGAAAAAAAAAGTGAAAAAAAGAGAGAAAAGAAAAAAAAAATAGAAAAGAGTGTGTGTCCACCGATACCGAGAAGTGCAAAGCTTGTGAGCACTAAGAGAGATAAGAGAAGAGTGGCCCTTGTGCAAATCTTGTTGCTTCTATCTTGTGCAACCAAGCTACGGTCTCTCTTGTGTTGGCGTGACACCGAGCTAATAGTCTTCGCTAGGACCATCTTGTTACTTGCTCACTTCCTTGGTCGCGCTAACCCCATTGTTCTTCTTGTGTGTGTTTCCGTGTTTCCTTGACATAGATCACCACTTTTGACATTTGACTTTGGATCTTACCCACATTTGACAATAGACTTTTCCGTTGATCTTTTTCGTTTGCTATCCACCCCTTACCCACCACATATAGAGTTCTTAGCCTTTTGTGTGTGCTTTGAGTGTGTGTGTGACTAACCCGATACATTTCGACTTTGCTCTTGACTTGAACCATTTTCCGATACTTTCTTGATCGGTGAGATACTTGTGTAGTTTTCCTTCCACCATACATATACACCTATCCTAGTGAGATATACATGATGACCCCACAAGAGCAAGCCGAGATGAGAGCATACTTCGC
Source organism: Lolium perenne (assembly GCF_019359855.2). Lineage (NCBI taxonomy): Eukaryota > Viridiplantae > Streptophyta > Magnoliopsida > Poales > Poaceae > Lolium > Lolium perenne. The sequence continues at coordinate 136,514,905 of NC_067245.2, forward strand.
CGAGCTAGATGCTCAAGAAGCCCAAATGACATCCAAAGATAAAGCCGAGTGCAACGCATACTTCAAATACCTTGAGATAAAGAGTGACACACACCATGAGTTGAGTGAGGACACTTTGATTTCTAACAACTTAAGCTCTACTCCTCTTGTGTTGTCTTCCTCTTTGCTAGGTTGCTCGGACATCGACGACGCCATTGCCATGGAGATGAGGGACTCCACTATATGTGAGATGAGCGACTCCACTATATGTGAGATGAGCGATTCCACCATATGTGAGCTTGAGTGCCTCCACTTCGAGAACATGAGCGATACACCAAGTGAGATGAGAGTGGTAGTTGATAGGTCATGTGAGGCCATTTCGAATTCTAAAAACTTACCCTCTACCTCTAGTGTGTTTCCTTGTGTCTTATTAGGTCCCATGGATGACGAGACGCCGATCATGGAGAAGATGTACATGGTGCATGAAGATGATGATATCACACCATGCTTGTTGCTTGAAGATGAACATGGAGGCCACATCGAGCCTACCTCTTCCACAACACCTACCTCCTATGAGTGGGACTACAAAGGTACCTATATGGGTGTTGATGATGCCATGATCCCACTAGTGGACATGATGATTTGTGAGTGCTTGCATGAGTTGGATGATCCTATTGCTATGTCATATGCTTCTTTCACTTTCCCTTGTGATACTTGTGATACCACCATTGTTCATGTGGAAATAGTTGCTTGTGACAATTTGACCATGCCATGCTATGATACAAATTTGAACATGTTTTGTGCTACATGCTTGCAATATTCTCTCATTAGTGCAACCAAAATGTTGAATACTTTCTCTTTCCAATGCTTGGTTTGCCATAATGTTAATATGCTTGTAAACGAGATTGCCCCCATAGCTCTCTCACATTTTGGAGACTTTGCATATATCCATGTTGAGCATGTTCCCATGTTTACTCCGCATATTCACCACATCTACTATGGTAAATTGCTTAATGCTAATGGTGATGTGCAAAAGAAATGGACCATCATGATGGATGATGTGTTCATATACCACGCACACACGTTCTTTGCTTTGCCTATAGTGTGTGTAGGTACACGGAAGACAAGGTCAACCTCGATTGAGCACGAGTTGACCAAACGAGCTCTTGAGAGCATGATACAAGTGAGCTCCAATGAGTGGTTTCGCCCACACACTTCGACTACACAAGATCTCTCAATGAGAGCACAACGACACTTCGATAAGGTGACCTCCTTCAACTTGCGCTCTCTTGCTATACCCATGGAACTTCGGCTACTCTTTGAGTGTTGCGTTGCTTGTCTTGTGCTATTGATAGGGTTCATGATAAGTGATGCCACATTCAAGAGTTGTTGTCATCTCCCACCTCTACCCGTTCATGATGAGTTATCGTCGAGGGCGACTCTTTTTCAAGTGGGGGGAGATGATGTAGCCCGACCTTCGGTCTTCGCCACATCATATGCATCGACGCCGACATATCACGCAAAGGTGAATCTTCTCCTTTATGCGTGCGTACAATTACCTATGTGGAATGGTATGCTACTTCATCCTCCGTCATATGACCCTGATAGGAATACATCGCCAAGTACGGAGGAAGTGGAGGATGCCATGGATGCTCGAGGACTCAAGGCCGAGGTCGTGGAAGCATGGAAGAGGAGACGGAAGAAGGAGACGCGTCTAGGAAGGCCGGCACTACCGCCACGGAGTGGCCGACACTGCCACCCTGCTCGACGCCGGAGGAAGACGGCACTGTCGCCATGCCTACGCCGACACCGCCGTCCCCACTATGAAGCTCATAATATAAACCATCCCACTATGCTCTTTGTATGCCTAAACTACCCCTCCTTAGTGGCTCCCTATATATAGGCTCCCACCTCCCCCTTCATTAGGTCAGAGTAGATGAACTAGAATTTGGCTCATGCCTCCACCATCCCTTTGGGATTAGGGAAACCCCCTCCTTAGATTATCATATCTATTGTATCAAGGCACTCCTTATATGATTAGTCTCTCACACTTGTGATTCTACCACCGGTCTCTCACTCGTGTGATTCCACCGATCGTATACCGATCTTCCTCTCGGGGATTCTACCGCGTGTGTCTCCCTTGAGAGATTCTATCGGGATAGTGGTTCGGGCTATCGGGAGTAAACCGGAATTGTATCGGGTTGGTGTGTGTTTGCGTGTGTTCATCGTGTTCATCGCCGTGTTCTTCGTGTTCTTCCTCTCCCCCGCCTTTCCCTCGGTCAATTCGTGAGATCGGGCAACCCACGTCGCCTTAGGCCGCATCAGTGGGGGTAGGTGGATGAACGCGACGAACACGAAGAACGCGAGGGGGAATCGTGGGGATACAACACACACACACACACAAACCGGTTTTCCCTCGTTGGTCTGATACACCAACTCGATAGAGGTTGCGAGAAAAGACCTTCTGGTAGAAGTCCCGCAAAGAGATCGACAAATCGAAGCTCGCAAGATCTAGAAGGGTGAAAAGACCGGAAGGTTGATAGAAGTGCAAGCAAAACACCAAATAGGTAGAAGTGCAAGCAAAAGATCAAACAAACGGTAGAAGTCACCAAAGAGATCTTGACAAGTCGATAAGGAGCCCGGGTGGGTACAAAATCAAAGATCTAGGTAGGGTTCCCACAAGGGTGAGCTAAGCTCAGGTTTAATTTCACATCAAGTCTAATCTCAGATCTGAGCCCACATGGCTATTTATAGGTGGGGGCGAAGGGTTAAGTTACACGCTGAAAAGTGCTGTCTTGCTGAAGTTCGATGGGGCGGAAGTTCCGGTCATCTTGGGCGGAAGTTCCGGTCAGGGGCGGAAGTTCCGGTCTCGAGGGGCGGAAGTTCCGGTCGGGGCGTAAGTTCCGGCCAAGTTCCGGCCTTGTTCCGGAATTGCGCCATCGTCCCGCAGTAGCATCCAGTATGGTTTTCGCGGACTTTCGGAAGTTGGGCGGAACTTGGGCGGAAGTTCCGGCGGGCGGAAGTTCCGGTCCTCTGGGGCGGAAGTTCCGGCTGGATCCTTTCTCCTGGGCGCTGGAAGGCATCTTGAGGGCATCTGGCCGGAAGTTCCGGTCCTGGGGGGCGGAAGTTCCGGCCTGAGTGCTGTAGCTCCATCTTCATCATTTCCAGCTCTCTCTTCATTGGCTTGGTCTCCATGGCTCGCTTCTTGGTCGATGTACCTGATTGAACATAGGGTATTGGCATGAAGTAGCAATCCATCCAAAGGGGTGTCAAAGGCGTACGTGGAGAGGAGCGAATTCACCTCTTGGTGTAGGGCTTGGGCTCGAGCTCGTGTCATTGGACCACGAGGATGGCTTGTCGGTCTTGAGGCGGTGGTGTCCGAAGGCCACCCCGTATCATGAAGCATGAGCTTGAAGGGCTCAAGATGGATCTGAAGTTGGCAAAACTCAAGCATCGCCGCCAACAGAAGAAGACCCTCCGTACTCGCGAGTCCAACTACATGCTTAAGGTCAAGGTTATGCACCTCAAGGCCGCCCTCCGCGACGCCGAGGACAAGCTTGAGAACACTCAGGACGACGGCGAGGATATCCGCAAGGAGCACACCGCTCTCATTAGCGACGATGAGGACTACATGGAGGAGGAAGGACTTGATGGGCTTGACGACGAGGATGAAGATGACCGCGCTTTCATCAACGATGCGGCAGAAGAACCCGCACCACTTCGTACTGTGGAGGCTACTCCGGAGGATGAGGAGGATCCCGAGGAGCGTCCGTTTGATGGCCCTTCCGCACCACTTGATGATTTCTAGACGTGCACTCCCGAGACTTGTTTTATGTTAGGATGTCCCTTATGTATGGCGTACTTTGATTTGGTCCATGTGTGACCTTGATGGATGTGAACTTGATGCTTTTGGTAGTACCAACGATGATGTTTGATGGTTGCTATTCGTGTTGTTATGTTTTGCTACTCTTTTTCCAAATTTCTTTTCTTATGCATGCATATTCCTTCCCCTTGGCAAAGCACTTGAACTTCGAACATCCCTCTTTCCCGTAATCTCATGACCATGGCTACCCTCTTTACCTACCCAGATGGTTGAGACTCGCCATGGAGGTCCCACTTCTGGAAACCCACCACCACCACCCCCGGATCCCAACATGGCTCAAATCCTGCGCCTCTTGATGGAGGATCGCCAGCGTGCCCGCCAGGAGAGTGAAGCTAACATCGCCGCGCTTCGGCAAATCGCTCAAGCAGCCGCGGGAAACCGCAACAATGAAGAAGGAGAAGGACACGGCGAATAAGCGCCAAGATCACGCCTTCGGGACTTCCAGAACACAAATCCACCCGTGTTCTCCAAGTGTACCGCTCCTCTCGATGCAGACGATTGGCTCTGCACCATTGAAAACAACTTGGAAGTAGCTGCCGTGGGAGACAACGAGAAAGTCCTCCTCGCCACCCACTTTCTCGCTGGACCTGCACGAGCATGGTGGGAGAACGTCAAGGCCATGCAAGCCCCTGGACATGTCATCAACTGGGAGGAGTTCACCGCCAAGTTCCGCAAGGCTCACATTACAACGGGATTAATCAAGATGAAGCGGGATGAATTCTTCAATCTGAAGCAGAACAACTCCAATGTGGTGGACTACGTTGACAAGTTTAACACCTTAGCAAGGTACGCCCCTCAAGACACAGACACCGATGAGAAGAAGCGCGACCGTTTCATGAATGGCCTGCATGAGGAGATTCAGAGTATTCTAGTGGATGTACCCTACCCAGACTTGGAGGCGCTAGTGGATGCCGCCATTATGGTGGAGTCTAAGCGCAAGGCGGCCATTGAAACCAGAAAGCACAAGATGCTACAGCAACAGGGTGGACCCAGCAACCCCAAGTACCGCAGTCCGCCCCCATCAAGACCCTCCAACCCACCCCAGAGGAACCCTTCGCCAGTCCCAGCCTATCGTTCCAACAACTACGCCCCCAATCGTTCAGCTCCGCAGCACCGTTCTGGAGGATTCAATACCAACCCTCGCCCCAATCCGCCAGCTCGCCCTCAAGGCGATGGGTGTTTCGCTTGTGGGAAGCCTGGACACTTCTCTCGTGAGTGTCCTACCAAGATGAGGACGCCCCAACGCGCCAACGCGCCAAGACCCAATCAGGCTCAAGCTAGGACGGCGTCAGGGAAGAAGCCGGTTGTCAAGAAGCAGGCCAATGCCGCCCATGGACACCTGAATCACGCCAGCGCTAAAGAAGCTGAGGAAACGCCGGACATTGTGATGGGTACGTTCCTTGTCAACTCCACTCCCGCCCGAGTTCTCTTTGATTCCGGAGCATCTCATTCTTTCGTTACTGAGCCTTTCGTTAAGAAAAGTGGGATGAAACCAACTGTTATGAAACGCCTCATGTTAGTACAAATACCCGGATCCACCGCTAAAACCCGCCTATCTTGCAAGCAAGTTCCTATAATCATACAAGGTGTACATTTCCAATCCGACCTAATAGTTTTAGGAGCCCAAGGTTTGGAGGTAATACTTGGAATGGATTGGATGACTAAGTACAAAGGACACATTGACTGCGTCCAAAAGTCTATTACCCTAACCAATGATCAAGGCCTACTAGTAAAATACACCGCCACCATACACTCATCCAAAGCCTTCTGTAAGAAAAGCATCTCTGGACCCGACCTTGAACAAGTTCATGTTGTCTGCGAGTATCCTGATGTTTTTCCGGAAGAATTGCCCGGTATGCCCCCTGACCGAGACATCGAGTTCATCATAGAACTAATCCCAGGAACTGCACCCATAGCCCAGAGACCTTACCGTATGAATCCCCAAGAATTGATAGAGTTGAAGCGACAGTTGGATGATCTGTTGGCCAAAGGTCTGATCAGGCCAAGTGCATCACCATGGGGATCGCCTGTGATCTTCGTGGACAAAAGAGATGGCACCATTCGCTTCTGTGTGGACTATCGAAGACTAAATGATGAAACCATTAAAAATAAGTACCCTCTGCCCAAGATCGATGATTTATTCGATTAGATGAATGGAGCAAGAGTTTTCTCCAAGATCGACCTTCGCACCGGGTACCACCAACTCAAAGTAAGAGAATCAGACATTCCCAAGACTGCTTTCACCACCCGTTACGGACTTTATGAGTACACCGTAATGTCGTTTGGACTCACCAATGCCCCCGCCTACTTCATCAACCTCATGAACAAGGTCTTCATGGAATACCTAGACAAATTTGTGGTAGTGTTCATCGATGACATCTTGGTCTACTCTAAAACTGAGGAAGAACATGAAGAGCATCTGCGACTAGTCTTGGGTACCCTTCGGCAACACCAACTGTATGCAAAGTTCAGTAAATGCCAGTTCTGGCTCAAGGAAGTTGGATTTGTAGGTCACGTCTTATGTGCCGGAGAACTCTCTGTTGACCCCTCTTTGATCAAGTCTATCGTGGACCGACAACCACCTAAGAATGTTACAGAAGTGAGGTCTTTCCTCGGATTGGCGGGATACTACCGCAAGTTCGTTGAAGGATTCTCAAGCATCGCCAAGCCAATGACCCTTCTGCTTAAAAAGGGTAAGAAGTTTGAATGGACAGAAAAATGTGAAGAAAGTTTTCAAGAACTAAAAAGACGACTTGTATCAGCCCCCATCTTGACCATGCCCGACGTCACCAAGGACTTTGTGATCTATTGTGATGCTTCCAAACTTGGTCTTGGAAGTGTCTTAATGCAAGAAGGAAAAGTAATCTCTTATCTCTCCCGACAGCTGAAACCCCACGAAGCCAATTACCCCACCCATGACCTGGAATTAGCCGCCGTGGTTCATGCTCTCAAGACTTGGCGCCACTATCTCATAGGGAATAGGTGTGATATTTACACCGATCATAAAAGCCTTAAGTATATCTTCACTCAAAGAGAGTTGAACATGCGACAGAGGAGATGGATAGAGCTCATCAAGGACTATGATCTTAGTATCCATTACCACCCCGGAAAAGCTAATGTAGTTGCCGACGCCCTCAGCAGAGAACCATGTTCCCTTAACTTTCGTTTGAAAGTCGAGCAACCCATGCTTTATCAAGAATTCGAGGAATTCGGATTAGAATTGGTTAGCCATGGATTCCTTGCTGCCATGGAAGCCAAACCCACCCTTCGAGATCAGATCAAGGAAGCCCAAGTTGGGCATAAGAGTATTGAAGGGATCAAACGCCGCATGGGCAGAGAAAAGATAGAAGGATTTTCGATAGACTCCAACGGAGTACTGTGGTACAATGGACGCCTCTGCGTACCCAATATCCCTGACTTGAAGAACCTTATAATGGAGGAAGCCCATAATACTCCTTATTCCATTCACCTTGGAGGATCTAAGATGTACCAAGATCTGAAAGACACCTTTTGGTGGCATGGAATGAAGCGGGACATTGCCTCCTTTATCGCTCGATGTGATGTCTGCCAGAAAGTTAAAGCGGAGCACCAATGCCCTGCCGGATTACTGCAACCCTTGAAGGTACCCGTATGGAAATGGGAAGAAGTGGGAATGGACTTTATCACCGGACTTCCCAGATCTAACCGTGGACATGATTCCATTTGGGTAATAGTAGATCGTCTCACCAAAGTTGCTCACTTCCTGCCTGTCAAGACCACCGATCACGGGAGAGCGTTAGCCGATCTCTACATCTCCCGTATAGTTAGCCTTCACGGCGTTCCCAAGGTTATCATGTCAGATCAAGGCACCCAGTTCACATCTCGTTTCTGGCAGAAGCTTCACGAGGCTATGGGCACCAACTTATCGTTCAGTACCGCCTATCACCCCCAAACCGGAGGACAGACCGAAAGGGTAAATCAAATCCCCGAGGACATGCTTCGAGCCTGCGTTCTCGCTTATGGAGCCAAGTGGGAAGATTGCCTGCCCTTCGCAGAGTTTTCCTATAACAACAGTTATCAAGCCAGTCTTCGGGTGGCCCCTTTTGAAGCCCTCTATGGGAGGAGATGCCGAACCCCTCTCAATTGGACCGAGACCGGAGAAAGCCAAGTGTTCGGGCCGAACATACTTCGGGAAGCTGAGGAACAAGTCCAGTTTATTCGTGACCGGCTGAGAGCTGCACAGTCCCGCCAGAAGAGCTACGCTGACTCCAAGCATCGAGAGATTACCTTCTGCGCCGGAGATTTCGCCTATCTCCGGGTGACCCCTCTCAAAGGAATGAAGCGTTTCCATGTTAAAGGCAAGCTTGCGCCTAGGTATATTGGCCCTTTCAAGGTACTAGGGCGAAGAGGAGAAGTATCTTACCAGCTTGAATTACCACCGGAATTGTCAGAGTTTCATGACGTCTTTCATGTCTCCCAACTTCGGAGATGCCTCCAAGCACCAAACAAGGCTGAAGTTTTTAAGGATATCGACTATCGTGCCATCAACCTCAACCACGACTTAACCTACAGAGAGAACCCCATCCGTATTCTGGATGAAGCCGTTAGGGTCACCCGCCGGAGGAAGATTAAATTCTTCAAGGTCCAATGGAGCAATCACTCTGAAGATGAAGCCACCTGGGAGAGAGAGGATTATCTGAGACAAGAATTTCCACACATGTTCAAGCTCCTAGCCGTGGAATCTCGGGACGAGATTCTTTTAAGGGGGGAAGGTCTGTAACACCCCATTTTTCAGAACCTGCATATTTTAACAAGTTAAAAATTTGAGCCAACAAATTTTTTTTATTTAACACTTGTGATTGAGTGTAGGTTAGAATTCTTGCTTAGCTTAACTCAACTTTTCTCTTGGTGTGTTATGTTTGTCACCACACCCGTAAGTGAAACTATGCACCACTCTTTAAATTTTTAGGGTTTGATCTATTTAATTTAAATGGCACCACCTCTATTGCTTTATGCCCCTCCAAAACCCTAACCCTAGGGTGGAGAGCATCACTTTTGGATGAGAGAGAACACTCTACCCTCTTCTCTACACCACCACCAATTCACCCAAAGTTGCACCATCAACACCATCACCACCTTATTATTTTGTCTTCAAATATTTTCACACTTGTGCACATGCATTTTTGTCACACTTGGGCACATGCACATGGCATGGCCTCTCTCTTTTTCACCCCTGCCTCATTTTCTTTCTCTTCTCTCTTTGGTTTTGGCCGAGAGACAAGAGGGGGAACCTCCCCCTCTCTTTTTCCCTTCTCTCTTCCCTCTCTTTTTCTTCTCTGTTTTGGGCCGTGGACAACACCACCCCCTCTCTCTACTCTAGCCCAACCCTGGCCCTCTCTCTTTCTCTCTTTTCTGGCCCGAAGGCCACCAGCCCACCTCCCTCTCTCGCGCCCAGAAAACCCTAGCCGCGCGCCTGGTCAAGCGACATGATGGCACGGAGCCTCGCTCGACGCGCCATCACGCCTCGTCTGCAGCGCGTCGCCTCGACTCCCTCCCCCTCTGACGCTCCCTGGCTACGTCATCGCGGGGCCTACGCGTGACGCCAGCACCCGCTCGCCCGTTGGCCATCGCCACCGCCCACGCCACTGCCTCGCCTCCCTCCGCCTATATAAACCCCACCAGAACCACGCCTCACTCTTCAGCTCCCACCTCCACTATGCCGCCAGGCTGCTCCACTCCCTCTCTGGCTGCTCGAGCCGCTGCCACCTCTGCCCGACGCCAAACCCGCCGTGGTCACCGTGGGAGTGACGCATAGGTGGTCACTGCCGTGACGCCACCAACGCTCCTCTCCTTCCTCTCTCAACACTAGCACCCTCTCCTGCTTCTCCTAACCCTCTCTCTCTACCCCTGACGCGCAGATCGGCGGTAGAGCGACAACGCCGACGACGAGCCGACGCCGCCCGTGCTGCCGTTGACGTCGCCGGAGGAGGAGCAGACGCCCCTGGTCACCACCCGTGCACTCACCCGACGCACGCCTACGCCACCACGACGCCTGCACCGATCCACGCCACCGCCAGCCGCTGGTAAGCCCCTGGCCGCCCCCTTTCTTCCTCCGCGCCGGCGAGCGCCACGGACGTCACGCACGCGCCAGATCTGGGCCGTCGGATCCAGATCGGGCGGGCGCATGGCGCATGCACGGCCACGTCGGCGTGCATGGCCACGTCGGCCTGCCTGGCCCGCCACGGGCCCTGGCCTTTTCTTCTTTTTTCTTTTTCACCGGCCACCGGAGAGCCCCACTGGGCCGGCCCATTCGGCACAGCTCCTGCACGGCCCAGGGCGTTCCCGCCCATTTCAATTATTTGAAAAATTGATAAACTGAAATTAAAAATGAAAACTGACCAGTGTACTGTTTTGCTTATAAAAATATTTTGGTAGCTCGGATTGATATGATTCCAATTGCATTAGAACCGGTATAAAATTACCTTTCAGATGCCACTGGCCTTGTATTTTTAGGAGTTTTGTGCGATTTTTAATAAATGAAACATGATCTCTGTTTCTGGATAGTAATTTGGACCTTAAAAATTGAAAAATAAATATTTTTGAATGATTCCAATTGGGTTAATCTTATGTTGTTACTGAGCATCCAGGAAAAATACCAGTAGCCCCTGTTAGTAATTTTTCATCTCTGGTTATAAGTGCATGTGTGTCACATAAAATAATAGGGCTATAGTTTGATGTTTTCAAATTAAACATTGATACTTCTTGTTTATAAAAATGGCCAAACCATGTTTTGTTTCTGTCAAACAACTCCCCTGCATATTTTCCCTTTTCATTTATTTACTCTTGTTTCTTGAGCTATGTGTTGATTGTATGCGTCGTTTACTTTTGCGACTCTAGATACAAACGAGGGAGAAGTGGAAGGGGAGGAATTTGGTGAAGAACTTGAGGAGGACCAGGGACAAGCCAACCAAGGCAAGCCATCATTGAACTCTGAATGATGTGGGTTGGATGTCATTTGTTGATGTCCCTAAGCATCTTATCTATTTTTATGTGATGATCTCTCTCTATGTTGGTCTATGTATGGTTGTAATAGGAGTAGTTCCTTGTGGTGGTCTTTCATCTTGGTTCACACGTGAAGGGATGCATGGGTCACTGCGGTGCTACTCCCTTGGGTCTTCTTGAGTGCTCAACATGAGCATGTACTATTCCAAATTAGAGTTTTACACCACACCCCCACTTTGTTGAGTAGAGGTATCAAAGTCATAATGCTTGGTGTAATTCTCACATTGAGAGAAGTATGCCGTGTACCCTCTTGATTGTTGAAAGGGTGATACACCTACCCCACCCAAGACATATAATAACATCACCAAATCTGAAAGTTGATCCACCCTATATCATCATCTTACATGCTTACCTTAAGCAAGTGGGATCCACTTTTGCCCCTCACATATACCCTCATGGCAAGATGACATTCATCCCGGCCATGGTGTCGTGTAGTTCCTTCTCATGAAACTATAGGTTGGGAACCCTCAAGGTTTACCTTGTTGTAAATGTTTACGAAAACCTTGGGTGAGTTAACCCGAGTGTATGGTTTATAAAGGCAAAGGATCTTGATAAAAATGTTTGGGAAAGATGTGTATGGAGGTTGGTTGAGCAACCGTGGTGTTGTGGGATATTGGAAAAAGGGTTTGTAAAAAAGGGCACTGCGTATAAGTGTTCGCCGTCCCAACTTTTAATCGCGCAACCACATTATCCAAAGTGGGCACGGGCTTAGTCCGTAGTTCGTTGAAATTGGCATGAGCACCCTTCACAACTCTCTAGGGAGGGTCACGATGACCTCCGACGCCGGGTTGCGCTCTGGAGGAGGCAATACACTGTCTAAACCGATAGCCGGACGATTACTGAGGGTCTTCCGTCGTGGCGCCGGAGATACGCTCAAAAGGAGGTATGCTGCCGGGGTGCTGGGAAGGGGTAAGCCCGCAGGGAAGGACTTGTGCCAATGGAGACGGGCGAAAGACTATGCTTGGTTATCCGAGTCTCGCATACTTTCGTATGACGATCGGGGGATGATCCCGGCGGATTTATCAGTTCTTTTGGGGAAAGTGCGCAAACTCTGTAGAGTCAAATCTATTCGAATAGCCGCGTCCGCGGTCATGGACAAGTTGATATGGCCATACTTAACCGGGGCTTGTGTTTTGTTTTAAGCAAATGTCTTGCAAAGAAAGTGTTGTGTTGATGTGTACCGATGAGGTACGGAAAAAGGGCGTGTGTTGACCATATGGAGATGGTCGTGGAAAATGGAGACTAAGTGGGGAACTCTTTCCTAAATGTTTCTTGAAGAGGAACTCTTCTTTAACAAAGATATAGAGATGTCATAGGACCTTCCCTCGCATATTCATCAATTGAGATGAAAGAATGCAACTCTTCTTTAACAAAGATATAGAGATGTCATAGGACAATCGTAGTGTTCTTTGCACTTGAGGAGTCGGGATGCTTTGCCAACAATTGTTGTTGGTAGATGCTATATCCATAAGAGAAACTATTTCTCATCCACATGCTACATCCACAAGAGAAACTATTCTTCCTCTCTTGTCTCCTTTAGTTAGCTTATGTTAGCACCCCTCTTATGATGGTTTGCAAGTACAATTCCAAATGTACTTACGGCTTTGTCCCTGGCTATTAACTTGGCCAGACTATGAGGAGGACTATGAAGACGATGGAGGATATCAGGACGACTATGCGACCTAGGACGCGCTCCAAGTCAGACGCCTGTAGGTCTAAGGCATGACTTGGGCCCGACGACGTTGATATGTATCCGCTGCTGTGTTTGTGAACTTGCCCGATGAGGCATTTATGTAAGCCTGGGTCATGTGACCCCGCTTTGTAAGACTTATTTATTCGGTACTGTAATGGATGATGTAATTCTGGATATTCAGTTTGGTTATGTGCTCACGGTGCACTGATCATGGGATCGTGAGTTGAATGCATAACTGGGTATTTCGGACAGCTAGTCCGGGGTCCCCATAGAGATCATCGCCATCATCACCACCGACGCCTCTCCATCGACCAGCCATGTTTCCCCCATCCATGTGTGAGTAATTCCCCCGCTGTAGGCTGAAGGGGATGGTAGGGATTGGATGAGATTGGTCATGTAATAGCATAAGATTGTTAGGGCATAGTGCCTAGTGTCCGTAATTGGTACTTTGATGATATTGTTGCAACTTGTTATGCTTAATGCTTGTCACTAGGGCCCGAGTGCCATGATCTCAGATCTGAACATGTTATTGTTTCATCATGATATTCATTGTTTTATGATCTTACCTGCAAGTTGTATACACATGTCGCTGTCCGGAACCAAAGGCCCCGAAGTGACAGAAATCGGGACAACCGGAGGGGATGGTAGTGATGTGAGGATCACATGTGTTCACGGAGTGTTAATGCTTTGCTCCGGTACTCTATTAAAAGGAGTACCTTAATATCCAGTAGATTCCCTAGAGGCCCGGCTGCCACCGGCTGGTAGGACAAAAGATGTTGTGCAAGTTTCTCATTGCGAGCACGTACGACTATATATGGAACACACGCCTATTGATTTCTTTGTACTTGGACACCGTTTTATTATTATCTGCAAATGCCCTGCTTTGATTGTTACATGAGTTTCTCTCATCCATGCAACGCCCGTTATCCGTCCCTGTGCCTACAGTATTTTAATCCTGCTGTTTACTAAAATCACTACTGTTGTCTTTGTTACTCTGCTGCTGTTATTTCACTACTGCTACTGCTATAAAACTGTTACTACTGATAAACTCTTGCGAGCAAGTCTGTTTCCAGGTGCAGCTGAATTGACAACTCCGCTGTTAAGGCTTTCAAGTATTCTTTGTCTACCCTTGTGTCGAATCAATAAATTGGGTTTTACTACCCGCGAAGACTGCTGCGATCCCCTATACTTGTGGGTTATCAAGACTGTTTTCTGGCGCCGTTGCCGGGGAGAATAGCTTTATTTGGAAGTTCACTTGGATTGATATTGTTCGCTGCAAATTCTCCATCATGGGTAAACCTCGCGATTCTAAAGTCGCCATATTACCATCCACTACAAGAAAAGGTACAACTCTGAGTACCTCTGCTACTCTTGATTCACCATCTGTGATAAGTCAACTTGTTTCACCGCCGCAAGCTTCACTTGCCGGTACTTCTGCTGAATCTGAAAACTCTCATAATATTGATAATGTTTCTGCTATGCTTGATGATAGTGGTTCATTGGGATCCTTTCTAGATGCTACAATTGCTAGGTCTAGACAAATTGAAAATACTGAAACTCCTAATGCTGCTACACCTGTTAATTCACCTGAACTTGATTATTCTAGTGATGATCCTGATGAGGATTATGTGGAGCTTAATGATGATTTTATTAATAGATGCAATGCTACTGTTGATGCAAGAAAAATTAAAAAGTTTCTCGCACAATATACTGTTAGACATAAGCTATCTCCTGATCCTAAATTTGCCACATCTCCTATATGCATTAAGGATAAAGATTATGATTTTTGTCTCGATCTATCTCATATAGCTATTGTTGAGAAAACACCCTTTTTTGGTACTGAAAAAGAAAGTGCTGTAGAACACATGAATGAACTCTCTTCTATGAGTAGCTTGTTTTCTGATGATGTTAAGATGCGTACTTATTTCGTTGCTAAAATTTTTCCTTTCTCATTAAAGGATGATGCTAAAACTTGGTATAATAATTTGCCTCCTGGTTCTATTAAAAGTCCAGGTGATTTGCTTGATGTTTTCTTTCGGAAATACTTTCCTGCTAGTGCTCAACATGCTGCTTTACAGAAAATTTATAGCTTTGACCAGGAAGATGGAGAGAAATTGCATGAAGCTTGGGCAAGATTTTGTTCTCTTATCAGGGCTCGACCTAGACATGAATTGGAAAAGCATGATTTACTCGATATATTCTATAGTGGACTAACCATTGAGTCTAGGGCATATTTGGATAGTTGTGCTGGTTGTGTTTTCAGGAAAAGAACTCCAGACGAAGCTGAAGAATTATTGGCTAAAATAGGTCGGAATCATGATGATTGGACTACGCCTGAACCAACTCCAACGCCAATATTGAAGAAGAGGGGTTTAATTAAATTGAATGATGAAGATATGAGGGAAGCGAAGAAGTCTCTCAAGGAGAAAGGTATTAAATCCGAAGATGTGAAGAATCTACCTCCCATAGAAGATATATGTGAGATAATTCCCCCTTCATCCATGATTGAGGTAAACTCCCTTCAACGCTTTACTAGGGAAGATATTCCGAATTCAAAACCTCCTGCTCAATGCTTAGATGAGTTTGATAATTATATTGTTAAGCAAGAAAATTTTAATATGAGAGTAGAGAATCATATAATGGAAAATGCTCAAGCTATTAGCAATTTGCATGATATTGTGGAGAGAACCTCCAATGATGTTAAGATGCTTGTTAAAAAATTTCAAATGGTTCAAACTCAAATTGATCAACTCACTAAAGCGCAAAATGACCTGTTAAAAAATAATTCTAAAGAGAAACATGCTTATGAAGTAACAACTAGAGGTGGTGTCTCTACCCAGGATCCTCTATATCCTGAAGGGCATCCCAAAAGAATTGAACAAGATTCTCAACGCATTGAACCTAGTGCTCCTTCTAAGAAAAATAAGAAGAAACATGAAAATGTTGTAGAATCCTCTGAACCTGTTAATGATCCTAATAGTATTTCTATTTCTGATGCTGAAACTGAAAGTGGTAATGAACATGATAATGATAATGGTAATAATAAGAATGATGCTTCTGACAAAGAAGAGGTTGAAGATGAACCTGAAAAGCATGCAAAAAATAAAAAGTATACTAAAGAAGATTTTATCGCTAAGAAACATGGTAATGAAAGAGAACCTTGGGTGCAAAAGCAAATGCCTTTTCCTGCTAAGAAACTAAAATCAAAGGAAGAAGAACACTATAACAAATTTTGTGATTGGATGAAACCTTTATTCTTGCAAATCCCTTTGACTGATGCTATTAAATTGCCTCCTTATTCAAAGTATATGAAAGATATTGTCACTAACAAGAGGAAAATCCCCAATGAGGAGATTTCCACTATGCTTGCTAATTACTCTTTCAATGGAAAAGTTCCAAAGAAGTTGGGCGACCCAGGTATACCTACTATTCCTTGTTCTATTAAGAATAATTATGTTAAAACTGCTCTATGTGACTTGGGAGCCGGTGTTAGTGTTATGCCTTTTTCTCTTTATAAGAGACTTTATTTAGATAAGTTGATACCTACTGATATATCTTTGCAAATGGCTGATAAATATACTGCTATTCCTGTTGGTATATGTGAGGATGTTCCTGTTCAAGTTACTAATAACTGCTTGATATTAACAGATTTTGTTGTGTTGGAAATGCCTGAAGATGATAATATGTCTATTATTCTTGGGAGACCTTTTCTTAACACCGCAGGGGCTGTTATTGATTGCAATAAAGGAAAGGTTACTTTCAATGTTGATGATAAGGAGCATACCGTCTATTTCCCCAAGAAGATTGATAAAGTATGTGGAGTTAATACTATTTCTAATGTGAGAACTATCAAAGTTGGAACTATCGATTGTCCTATATATGAGCCTAAAGAAGGATATCAAAGTCTTATGATTGGATCCATATCGATACAATTCAAGGTAACATGATTGATTTGAGGTTTATTTCTTCTTATGCTATGTAAAATTTATTTGGTGGCAAGACTTGATCAACCTTGTTAACAAATACTTTTTATATGCATAGAGGAGGTAAACAACATCTCTTTCTTCCTCCACTTGCTTTACTTGCTGTAGCACCTTTGATTTGCAAAGTTCCTTAGTTAATTAGAGATTTCAAAAAATTTCCTGTCCAGTAATAATAAACTTAATGCCCAGAAATGTGCATTTTACAAAGTTTTCAAAAATTCACAAAAATTATACCGTTGGTCCTATTTTTCGAAAATGCACATGGGAGCACCTGGGGATGACCAGTGGGGCACCCCAGGGTGGCACCCCACAGGCCGGCGCGGCCAGCAAGGGGGGCGCGCCACCCTGTTGTGTGGGTCCCCCTTTGCCCCACTTCAGCATCTCTTCCTCCCACACTCTTCTCTCTCCCGAAAAAATCAACACCAGCTTTCTCTCTCTCGCGTTTTTGCTCAAGAGCTCAGGATTTTTCGATCTCTTTGCTTAGCCCAGATTTCTGTCTGAAATTTGGCACATTTGCTCTCCGGTATGTGACTCCTCCGATTATCCAAGTAGAATTTTGTTTGGTTGAGTATATCTTGAATATTTTGCTGATGTAGGTAACATGTTTAGTGAGCTTGCATGCTTGTTCTAAGATGTGTAAACTAGTTTTGATGCATGATTAGTACTCTAGCAAGTTCCTATAGTAGTTCCCCTCAATTATATGTCACCAAATCAAATTTTATATCATTTGTTGAAAAATTTCAGAGGTGGAAGATGGATAATTCCAACTTTGAAGAAGTGTTTGAGAGAGAGACGACGAGCATCGGAAGGCCCTCTAGGACCGCCACCCGATTCAGGCGATCCTACAATGAGGATGTCATCGCGCCAAGCTTCGAGCCCGAAGAAGACAATGGAGTTCCTAACGCTTCATCTTTCCCATGTTATGATTTTTTGAGTAATGCAGGGTTGCTGGATGATTTCTTTACCCTCGTTAACAAGGCGGGCTTAGCCGCCTACGTAGGAGATGAAAGGGAGCAATACTACATGATAGAGCTTCAAGTTCCACAACAAGCACTATGGCCCGACAGTTGCATTCAAGATTTATGGTGATGCTATTACTATGAAATTGGAAGAATTTTGTGTTGCATTGGGTATTGCCCCTGTAGGTACAGCAAGGAAGATTGAGGACAACCCCAGGGTCTTGTTGGAGCTCTATCGAGGGATCACCAATGATGATTGTCGCACCATTCAGCGTGGCAAGATAAGGAACATCCAACTCCCCGCCATTAAGTATTTTGCCTATTACATTGCTACTAGCATTCTTGGTAGGGAGAACACTAGCAATATTTCTAGCTACCATCTTGCTTTCTTAATTGCTGCACTTACTGGGGAGACACCTTATCATCTAGGTTCTCTTATTGCTCGCCGCTTGTCTAACAGGGGGCCTATTTTTGGAGGAACTATTGCATCACACATTTTATCACATTTAAAACTTCCTCCTGATTCTAATGATGTGCCATTAACTCCTAGGAGGCTTGATATTGCTGCTATGAAGAGCCATCATTTTGTTACCGCTGATTCTACTTCAGATAATTTGGTATATAGAATGTTGTTCTGACGGGGATGAGAAGGAAATTCCTTTGCCCCAACCAGATTTGTTCAGTATTGACAAGGAACCATGGTCGCGCTCTAAGGAGGAGGTGGAGGAGAAAATGAAGATACAAGGCTTCCACCAGCAGCATGACTCTGAGGACGCCGAGCCCTCCTACGACTACACCGTCACGTATCCGGGTGCTTCTTCTAGCACATACCCGGAATATGATCCATCTTCGTCGTACTATGGAGGTGCTACTTCATGGGCACCATGGGGTTGAACTCCACTTAGGCCAAAAGCCTAAGCTTGGGGGGAGGTATACCGGCATCACTCATTCTTTGCATATTATGGTTGCTGGATACTTGTATATACTTGTTTAGTTTCTTTGAGTGGTTTTCTAATGAGAGGGAGATGATATTTGGGGAAGTGCTGCCTGGAAACAGATTCTGGATTGTTACCGACAAAATTCTCAAAAATAGCCAGAACGATATTTTGCGAAGCCAATTTTTATGCATGTTCCCCAGGTTGTTATCTAACTTTCATTAGTTGAACACTTTTCGATTTGAGCAGTGGAAGAATTTCTTAAAAATCGAGTACTGTACTGCTATCAAGTTTGACGAATTCCTGCTGCTTTGTGTTTATGTGACTTTTCTAGTTTCCATTTTCTTGTTTTTGCTTTGTTTCCTTCCTAAAACACAAAAAGACCAAAAATATTTCTGTTGTTTCTCTTCACCATTTGTTTGTTTTGGTTTCTTGCATTTATTTTGCTTTATTTGCTATTGTTGGTTTGCTATAAGAAAATCCAAAAAGATTTTGCTTTGTTTGCTTGTTTTCTTTTGTTCTTGTTTCCAATTCGAAAATACCAAAAATATTTGCTGTTCTTCTTTGGTTTGTAAAGTTCACTATGAGTTCAATGGTCTTCGGTGGCTGGAGCGTGGTTTTCATTTCATATTATCCAAGCTACACAAGTGAAAGGCAATAATGACGATCTACGACAATTCGACTGTGGTGAGAGGCTGGTATGAACTCTATTTGTTTTCATTTTTGTACATATACTCATCCATGTGAGCATGCTTAGTTGGTTCATGTGAGGTATATGTCATTTAAGAAAGTCTATTAGTTCATGATCTCTCATGTTTAGCTCCAATTTATTAATATGAGTAGCATGTCATGGATGTTTGCTTGCATTGTTTTATTCATAAGTAGGTATGACATTGTGGTATCCTCCTCTGAATAATTCATTTGTATCGACTTGGCACATGCTCACGCATGCATATGACTGAATAAAAGTCAATTAAGCCTCGATGATTTACATTGCTTCAGAGTTCTTGTATCACTTTTATGCCTCCGTTAATTTATTTTGCCGCAAGCATGATTATGACAGTGACTGCTCTCTTGATTTGTCGCTCCCCAGTCTATTGCTAGCCTTCACTTGTACTGAGCGGGAACGCTGCTCGTGCTTCCAAACACCTGAAAACCAAGTTATTCCAAAGTGTCCACCATAAATACTTATGCATGGCATTTCAAACCATTCCAAGTAAATTCTCATGCGCTACCTTTAAACCTTCAAAATGCTTCTCAATTTGTGTTAATGTTTAATAGCTCATGAGGAAGTATGTGGTGTTTAACTTTCAACCTTGTCATTTACTCTTGACGGACTTTCATTATGGACTAGTGGCACATCCGCTTATCCAATAATTTTGCAAAAAGAGCTGGCAATGGGGTTCCCAGCCGCGATTAATCAAACTTCATTAATAATTCTCTTCACATGTTTTGCTCTGATTCATCAGTAAGCAACTTAATTTTGCAAATAGACAATCCTCCATGGTATGTGATTGATGGAAGGCACCCGAGGATTCGGTTAGCCATGGCTTGTGTAAGCAAAGGTTGGGGGGAGTGTCACTCAAATACGTGTGTAAACAAAAGAGAAGAGGGATGATCTACCTTGCTGGTAGAGATAACGTCCTTCATGGGAGTCGCTCTTGAAAGTTCGGTTGGCGAGGTAGTTGGTGTACCCATTACCATTCGTTGACAACAACAAACACCTCTCAAAATAATTTTACTCCTGTTTTAAAAATGAAAAGCTCTAGCGCATGTTAATCCCTGCTTCCCTCTGCGAAGGGTCAAATCTTTTACTTTTATGTTGTGTCTCCATCCTTTCTTTGAGCACTATCTTGAGAGCACAACTGTCATTCTTAGTATAATATGCTTGTCCCAAAATATGATTGATTGCGGTATAACTTTGATGCTTTTATCTTTGACAATCACTATTTCTAGTCTTTCTATGAACTTCAGAGGTGCCTGGGCATTTATGTTTTGCTGATCAAATATGGGCAAGCGAGATACCACTTTATCATACTCTTTTATGAACATTGCAATCCTGCTTATAGACATGATTCATGATGCTTATTATTAATTGTTGGTACCTTTCCATGATTGACATAGCTGTTAGATGATCTTATTTGCATGTACCTTATTATGAATTGCCTAAGTGTTAGCCATATCTTGAGAATATTTACATCATATGAGCAAATGTGTTCGTGAAAGTTCTTTTATCGCACTCAGTTGTTAACTGAATTGCTTGAGGACAAGTAATAAGCTAAGCTTGGGGGGAGTTGATACGTCCAAAACGTATCTACTTTCCCGAACACTTTTGCTATTGTTTTGCCTCTAATTTGTGTGTTTTGGATACAACTAACGCGGACTAACGCTGTTTTCAGCAGAATTGCTCTGGTGTCTTGTTTTTGTGCAGAAATTCAACTTTCGGGAAAATCTTCGGAATTTATATCAATGGGCCTATTTTACAAGAATACTCAGGGAGCCAGAAGGGCAAGCCAGGTGGAGGCCCGAGGGCCCCACACACCAGGCCGGCGCGGCCCAGGGGGGGCGCGCCGCCCTAGTGTGTGGTGATGTGGACTAAGTCCAAGGATGTGCCCGATCTTCACGGATTTGGGTGGAACTCGTGGGGGTAGGTGGATGAACGCGATGAACACGAAGAACGCGAGGGGGAATCGTGGGGATACAACACACACACGCACACAAACCGGTTTTCCCTCGCAGGCCCGATACACCTACTCGATAGAGGTTGCAAGAAAAGACCTTCCAGTAGAAGTCCCGCAAAGAGATCGACAAATCGAAGCTCGCAAGATCTAGAAGGGTGAAAAGACCGGAAGGTTGATAGAAGTGCAAGCAAAAGACCAAATAGGTAGAAGTGCAAGCAAAAGATCAAACAAACGGTAGAAGTCACCAAAGAGATCTTGACAAGTCGATAAGGAGCCCGGGTGGGTACAAGATCATAGATCTAGGTAGGGTTCCCACAAGGGTGAGCTAAGCTCAGGTTTAATTTCACATCAAGTCTAATCTCAGATCTGAGCCAACTAGGCTATTTATAGTAGGTGGGGCGAAGGGATAAGTTACAAGCTGAATCTGCCAGTTTTGGTGCTGAAACGCGTATGGGCGGAAGTTCCGGTCCTGATGGGCGGAAGTTCCGGTCGGGCGGAAGTTCCGGTCGTCCTGGGCGGAAGTTCCGGCTGGATTCCTTTTAGACAGCATCTTCAAAGCATCTGGGCGGAAGTTCCGGTCCTGGAGGCCGGAAGTTCCGGTCGGGCCGGAAGTTCCGGCCAAGTTCCGGCCTTGTTCCGGAATTCCGCCATTTCCTCGCAGTAACATCCAGTATGGTTTTGACGGACTTTCGGAACTTGGGCGGAACTTGGGCGGAAGTTCCGGTGGGCGGAAGTTCCGGTCCTCCGAGGCGGAAGTTCCGGTCCTGGGCGGAAGTTCCGGCCATCAGGGGCGGAAGTTCCGGCCTGGAGCGTCCAGCTCCTCTTTCTCCTTCTCTTCCATGCTTCCGTGACATCGGCCTTGCGTCCTCGGGTCTCCATGGCATCCTCTCTTCTCTCCGTACTTGTCGTCGAGTTCCTATCATCAAGATATGTCGGAGTATGAAGTAGTATATCATCCCAAATAGGCGATTTGAGGCACGCGTAAAGGAGAAGATTCACCTTAGCGTGCCGTCTTGGCGATGAAGCACATGATGCGGTGAAGACCGAAGGTCGCCCCGTATCATCTCCCCCCACTTGAAAAAGAGTCGTCCTCGACGATAAATCTTCATGAATGTGTAGAGGAGGTAGATGACACCAACGCTTGAATGTCGCTTCACTTGTCAAGAGCCCTATCAATGGCACAAGAAAAGCCAAACAACACTCAAAGCATAGCCAATGTTCCACGGGTTTAGCAAGAGAGCGTAAGTAGAAGGAGGTCACCTTAGCAAGATGTCGGTGTGCTCTCATCGAGAGATCTTGTGTAGTAGATGTATGGGGTTGAACCCATTCGTTGACGCTCATTCTCAAGTCACGTTTACCTTCACACAACAAAGACCAAGCAAAGTATGTTTGTGTGTGATATTGGAGCACATCATTGATGACATGTCCTTTCATGTTCACAACACCGTTAGCACAACACAAATTGATCAAGAATAATGCATGTGCAAGGTCAGTGTGTAAGAACTCCATATGAACATCTTCCAAATGCGGAAACACAAAAACTCCAAATTGTGAGACGACCATGGTGTCCATCTCATGTAGAAACTCATATTCATTGTTGCACTCAAGGCATCGGAAAGAGAAATTATTCAACATCCTTGAAGCAACAAGTGGAGAATTTGGCAAAAACACATACGGAAGAGTGTCCAAAGTATCATCAACACGTGTGCACACAAACCATTGGAAAGAGAAATTGGTCCTCATATTTGGTGCAACACACAACATATCTTCCAAAACGTTCACCAAGTAGAAATTTGCACAACCGTGCGTGCCAACAAACAAAATAAAAGAGGAATTGGTCAACTTGTTTGAGGCAACACCCACGGTAAGAATCACATCATCATGCTTGCAAAAGAACCAAGAGAAAGAGAAATTTTTCGACATGTTCAATGCAAAGCATGGAAAAGGTATTAGAGCCGGGTTCGATCTTGAACTCACTTGTATTATGCTCTCTAGAGCTCTCTTTGTCAACTCGTGCTCAATCGAGGTTGACATTGGCATTCTTGTACCTACACACACAATAGGCAAAGCAAAGAACGTGTGTGCATGGTATATGAACACATCATCCATCATGATGGTCCATTTCTTTTGCACATCACCATTAGCGTTAAGCAAAGCATCATAATAGATATGGTGAATATGCGGAGTAAACATGGGAACATGCTCAACATGGATATATGCAAAGTCTCCAAAATTTGAGAGAGCTATGGGGGCAATCTCATTTACAAGCATATTAACATTATGGCAAACCAAGCATTGGAAAGAACAATTGTTCAACATTTTGGTTGCATTAATGGGAGAATATTGTAAGCATGTAGCACAAAACATGTTCAACATTGTATCATGGTTGTCGACAAACCTAGTGAAAGAGCAATTGTTCATCAAGGGTGTCACAACACAAGAATTAGCATCATCATCTTCATTGCAAGCAATACATGGGAAAGAGCAATTGTTCGACATATTGCAAGCAATGGGATAGAAATCGAAACTCTCATAGCATGGCATGGTGATATTATCATAAGCAACTACTTCCACATGATCAACAATGGTGGTATCACAAGTATCACAAGGGAAAGTGAAAGAAGCATATGACATGGAAATAGGGTCATCCAACTCATGCAAGCACTCATCAAGCATCATGTTCAACATGTTATCATTGTTGTTGACAAACCTATGGAAAGAGCAATTGTTCGGCAAGGTTGTCACAACACAAGTATTAGCATTCTCATTCTCGTCATTGCAAGCAACACATGGGAAAGAAAAATTGTTCGGCAAGTTGCATGCAATGGAAGATATATTGAAACATTCATCGCATGGCATGATCATATTGTCACAAGCAAGTAATTCCACATGATCAACAATGTTATCAAGCAAAGCATCACATGGAGGAATGAACGAAGCATATGACATAGCAATTGTATCATCATCATCATGCATGAACTCACCAATCATCATGTCCACTAGTGGGATCATGGCATCATCAACACCCATATAGGTACCTTTGTAGTCCGACTCATTTGCGGTAGGTGTTGTGGAAGAGGTAGGCTCCATGTGGCCTCCATGTTCATCTTCAATCAAGCATGGTGTGATAGCATCATCTTCATGCACCATGTACATCTTCTCCATGATCGGGAACTCGTCATCTATAGTACCTAATGAGACACAAGGAAACACACTAGAGGTAGAGGGTAAGTTGTTAGAATTTGAAATGGCCTCACATGACCTATCAACTACCACTCTCATCTCACTCGGTGTATCACTCATATCCTCAAGGTGGAGGCACGCAAGATCATGTATAGTGGATTCACTCATCTCACATATAGTGGAGTCGCTCATCTCACATATAGTGGAGTCGCTCATCTCACATATAGTGGAGTCCCTCATCTCCATGGCAATGACGTCGTCGATGTCCGAGCAACCTAGCAAAGAGGAAGACAACACAAGAGGAGTAGAGGTTAAGTTGTTAGAAATCAAAACATCCTCACTCAACTCATGTGGTGTGTCACTCTTGCTCTCCAAATGGAAGCACTCAAACTCACATATGGGGTGGGAGTCACTCAACTCACTATCACTTTCACTCAAGTGGGCTAAGTGGCTCTCATTCTCACATGGGATTGGTACCATCTCCTCATTCAAGCATATTGGAGTAGGCTCGATTTTCTCATCTCCATGCGCCTCCATTGGTGAAGGGATCATCCCATGCTCACCATTCTCAACTCCATTCGCCTCCTTGGTTGAAGGGAGAATCCCATGCTCAACCGTCTCAACTCCATCGCCTCCCATGTTGACACCGTTTGATGGCGCTATGGTGTTGTTGAGAGCTAGGCTCGAATCAACGTCACCCTTGACTTGGCCTTCTTGTGCTTCATCTTGACGTGTGGACTTCATAGTCGTCCTCTTGGCCATTTCCTTGCACCATTCTTTGAAGACAATGGTATCTTGAAGTGTCTTGTTGTTGAATTGGGCATCCAATTGGGCGAAGTAGAGCTTGTGGGCTTGAGATGTGTTGCACTCCCATGTCATGTGCTTGTTGGATGTGCACACATCACAATGGAGATTGGGGCATTCCCAAAGATGATGACCGTCTTGTGTGCAACGAAGGCATTGGGAGCTACGTGGTCTTGGTGGACAAATCATTGTCATGTTGGCATAAAGTTGTGTAGACCGTCCTTCATCTTGAAGTGTAGACTCCATGGTCTTCATCTTGGGGCTTGAGCTTCTTGTAGGCGCCATTATGGTGGTGGCGGTAGGAGGGAGAAGCACCATGATATGTGGTCCCTCTTTCTTTGCATTTGGCACCATCTTGCATGTTGGTGTAGCGCCTTGTCTTGCACCATTGGAGATCTTCTCATGTGTAGGTGGTCTTGGAGACTTCATTGTGGTGGTGGCGGTAGGAGAGGGAAGCACCATAAGATGTGGTTCCTCTTTCTTTGCACTTGGCACCATCTTCCTTGTTGATGTAGTATCTTGTCTCGCACCATTGGAGATCTTCTCATGTGTAGGCGGTCTTGGAGATTCCATTTTGGTGGTGGCGCTAGGTTTTGTGGACACCATATGGTTGGTGTTGTTGTTCTTTGTAGCCTTGGCCGCTTCATGTCGAGGATCTCGTCTTCTTGCATCATCACCATGTCTTGGGGGGTGTCGTCGAAGATCCTTCGTAGGTGTTGGTCGACGGTGAACATGAGGTGACTTGTGTCGGCGATGGTCATGTGGTGATGCATGTCGATGGTGGTCATGAGGTGGTGATGGTCGACGATGATCATGTGGTGACTTGTGTCGGCGATGGTCATGTGGTGATGCATGTCGATGGTGGTCATGAGGTGGTGATGGCCGACGACGATCATGAGGTGACTTGTGTCGGCGACAGTCATGTGGTGATGCATGTCGATGGTGGTCATGAGGTGGTGATGGTCGACGATGATCATGAGGTGACTTGTGTCGATGACGATCCTCGGCATGCCTAGATGATGGTTCATGAGGCTTGGCACTTTGCTTGTGGCGCCTTCTTGAGCTCGGAGGAGAGTGTCGATGGCGATCATGGTGGTGGCTCTCTTGATGTTCCCTAGGACGAGCTCGGTGTAGATGATCATGTGCATAAGCACTCTCTTGGTTGCGTCGTCTTGGAGGTCCTCTATCTTCATATGTAGTTCCACTTGCCAAGGTGGGGGAACTTGTAGGCACCGGTCTTGTTCAAGGTGGAGTCGAAGCTAGATTCCACCATGGTGTCGATGTCATGCTCGAGGTAGTGCTCGGTGCGGTGCTCCATCATGGTGTCGTAGTCGTAGTCGAGGTAGTGCTCGGTGCGGTGCTCCATCATGGTGTCGTAGTCGTAGTCGAGGTAGTGCTCCACCATGTCATCGTGGTCATAGTCGTGGTCGAGGTAGTGCTCAACCATGTCGTCGTGGTCGTAGTCGTGGTCGAGGATGTGCTCAACCATGTCGTCATGGTCGTAGTCGTGGTCGAGGATGTGCTCAACCATGTCGTCGTGGTCGTAGTCGTGGTCGAGGTAGTGCTCAACCATGTCGTCCATGTTATAGTCGAGCTCGGAGTGGTGGTCCACCATGTTGTCCATGCTTGGCGAGTCATGGTCGGTGTAGAGCTGCTCGATGTCGGTCATGTCGCCAATGTATGTGGAGCCATAGTCGGTGTCGGGCTCCCCATGGTCCTCCATATCCACGGTGCTTGCGGAGCTATCACCCTCATCGGACTCCATGTCGTCCTCCGTAGGTTCATCCTCACTATCCATGTTAGTCTATGGTATTGGTGTATATATGGTGGAAGGAAAACTACCAAAAGGGTCAAAACTTGCAAACCAAAATCGAAAAGGTGTTTCAAGGCGGAGGGCAACCGATATGTATGCACACACACAAAAACAAAACTCTATATGGTGTTAGGTATGGATGTGGAAAGCCAAATGGA
Organism: Lolium perenne; assembly: GCF_019359855.2. Classification (NCBI taxonomy): domain Eukaryota; kingdom Viridiplantae; phylum Streptophyta; class Magnoliopsida; order Poales; family Poaceae; genus Lolium; species Lolium perenne. Next base: position 136,542,017 of record NC_067245.2, read on the forward strand.
AGAACCAAACGAAAAGTCTATTGTCAAAAGTGGGTAAGATCCAAAAGTCACAAGTCAAAGGCGGTGATCACAAAAGGCATACACAATGAGGAACACACGCGTGGGACAAAATGGGGTTAGCGCGACTTGGAAAATGAGCAAGAACAAAAAGGTCCTAACGAAGACTACTAGCTCGGTGTCACGCCAACACAAGAGAGACCGTGGCTTGGTTGCAAAATTGAGAAGCAACAAGATTTGCGCAAGACGCCTCTCTTCTCTTTTCTCTCTTTTGCTTAAAAGCTTTGGACTCTTTTGTGTATAGGTGTCACTCACACACTTTTTCTTTTTCTCTTTTTGTATTTTTCTTTTTCTTTTTCTCACTATGTAAGGATACTACTATCTATGTAAGTATGTCACACTCTTTTGCTTATCTTTTCACACGAGCTTGCTTCGAAGCTTTGCTCAACACACGCACACCCTCACGGTCGGGACGCTTGCGCAATGCTTCGCAACACTAGAAAGCCACTCTCGATAGGAAAGGTACGCAAAAGAGGCTAGGGCTACAAGTTAGGAGCAAGTTATACCACTTGATGATGGTGGCCGATGATCTAGAACTTGCTATGGTGGAGGTGTCAAATGAACCGCTTGGATCCTCGGGGTGCCGTCGTCGTTGTCGATGTTGCGGAAGCTTTGTGGTAGCTGAAATGGCACTCAAACCGAAGTCCAAACACAAGGGGGTTAGTACCAAAACGAAAAACGAAGGTTGCTGTCAAAATTTCGGCCAGGCGGAACTTCCGGTCCTGAGGGGCGGAACTTCCGGTCCAGGGGCGGAACTTCCGGTCCTTCCGGGCGGAACTTCCGGTCGCAATCAGATCTGCGGGCTGTTCGTCGATTTGGGCGGAAATCCGGGCCGAAATCCTTCGAATTCGAGGAAAATTTGGCACTAGAAGCTGTGGGAAGGTGGGGGAATTGCAGATCAACACCAAAGGCAAGTTTCTATTGGAGCAAAACCACAAATAACTCAACAAATCGAGAGATCGATCCAAGGCCAATTTGGGGCTATTTTTTGGGAAAAAAATTTGGAAATTTTTTGGGCGAAATTGGTGGAATTGGGGGATGTGGGGGTCAAATCCGTGGCAACCAAAGAGCTGCTGATACCATATGATGTGGACTAAGTCCAAGGATGTGCCCGATCTTCACGGATTTGGGTGGAACTCGTGGGGGTAGGTGGATGAACGCGATGAACACGAAGAACGCGAGGGGGAATCGTGGGGATACAACACACACACGCACACAAACCGGTTTTCCCTCGCAGGCCCGATACACCTACTCGATAGAGGTTGCGAGAAAAGACCTTCCAGTAGAAGTCCCGCAAAGAGATCGACAAATCGAAGCTCGCAAGATCTAGAAGGGTGAAAAGACCGGAAGGTTGATAGAAGTGCAAGCAAAAGACCAAATAGGTAGAAGTGCAAGCAAAAGATCAAACAAACGGCAGAAGTCACCAAAGAGATCTTGACAAGTCGATAAGGAGCCCGGGTGGGTACAAGATCATAGATCTAGGTAGGGTTCCCACAAGGGTGAGCTAAGCTCAGGTTTAATTTCACATCAAGTCTAATCTCAGATCTGAGCCAACTAGGCTATTTATAGTAGGTGGGGCGAAGGGATAAGTTACAAGCTGAATCTGCCAGTTTTGGTGCTGAAACGCGTATGGGCGGAAGTTCCGGTCCTGATGGGCGGAAGTTCCGGTCGGGCGGAAGTTCCGGTCGTCCTGGGCGGAAGTTCCGGCTGGATTCCTTTTAGACAGCATCTTCAAAGCATCTGGGCGGAAGTTCCGGTCCTGGAGGCCGGAAGTTCCGGTCGGGCCGGAAGTTCCGGCCAAGTTCCGGCCTTGTTCCGGAATTCCGCCATTTCCTCGCAGTAACATCCAGTATGGTTTTGACGGACTTTCGGAACTTGGGCGGAACTTGGGCGGAAGTTCCGGTGGGCGGAAGTTCCGGTCCTCCGAGGCGGAAGTTCCGGTCCTGGGCGGAAGTTCCGGCCATCAGGGGCGGAAGTTCCGGCCTGGAGCGTCCAGCTCCTCTTTCTCCTTCTCTTCCATGCTTCCGTGACATCGTCCTTGCGTCCTCGGGTCTCCATGGCATCCTCTCTTCTCTCCGTACTTGTCGTCGAGTTCCTATCATCAAGATATGTCGGAGTATGAAGTAGTATATCGTCCCAAATAGGCGATTTGAGGCACGCGTAAAGGAGAAGATTCACCTTAGCGTGCCGTCTTGGCGATGAAGCACATGATGCGGTGAAGACCGAAGGTCGCCCCGTATCATGTGGCCCCCTCGGCTGGCCTCCGACGCCCCCCTCTGGACTACTTAAGGGGTTCGATCTAAAAATCGCGAGGAAGAAGTCAAAGTCGCCAGAAACCCTCCAGAACGCCGCCACATCGCGAAACTCCGTCTCGGGGGCCAGAAGTCTCTGTTCTGGCACTCCGCCGGGATGGGGAATTGGAGGAGATCATCGCCATCATCACCACCGACGCCTCTCCATCGACCAGCCATGTTTCCCCCATCCATGTGTGAGTAATTCCCCCGCTGTAGGCTGAAGGGGATGGTAGGGATTGGATGAGATTGGTCATGTAATAGCATAAGATTGTTAGGGCATAGTGCCTAGTGTCCGTAATTGGTACTTTGATGATATTGTTGCAACTTGTTATGCTTAATGCTTGTCACTAGGGCCCGAGTGCCATGATCTCAGATCTGAACATGTTATTGTTTCATCATGATATTCATTGTTTTATGATCTTATCTGCAAGTTGTATACACATGTCGCTGTCCGGAACCAAAGGCCCCGAAGTGACAGAAATCGGGACAACCGGAGGGGATGGTAGTGATGTGAGGATCACATGTGTTCACGGAGTGTTAATGCTTTGCTCCGGTACTCTATTAAAAGGAGTACCTTAATATCCAGTAGATTCCCTAGAGGTCCGGGTGCCACCGGCTGGTAGGACAAAAGATGTTGTGCAAGTTTCTCATTGCGAGCACGTACGACTATATATGGAACACATGCCTATTGATTGCTTTGTACTTGGACACCGTTTTATTATTATCTGCAAATGCCCTGCTTTGATTGTTATATGATTTTCTCTCATCCATGCAACGCCCGTTATCCGTCCCTGTGCCTACAGTATTTTAATCCTGCTGTTTACTAAAATCACTACTGCTGTCTTTGTTACTCTGCTGTTGTTATTTCACTACTGCTACTGCTATAAAACTGTTACTACTGATAAACTCTTGCGAGCAAGTCTGTTTCCAGGTGCAGCTGAATTGACAACTCCGCTGTTAAGGCTTTCAAGTATTCTTTGTCTCCCCTTGTGTCGAATCAATAAATTGGGTTTTACTACCCGCGAAGACTGTTGCGATCCCCTATACTTGTGGGTTATCAAGGCGCGAGGACTCACCGGGGACCAGTCGCCGGAGGAGGATCTCGTCGGCGTCGTCTTGATCTGCTAGTTCTTTCCCCGCCGCCGCCTTTCCTCGCTGCCTTTGCCGCCGTTGCGTAGCCTCCATCGCTTGTTCCCCTTTTCACGACCGAATACACGGGGTCGACCTCGTGGATGAGAATACCGGAGTGTGCAGCTTACCGGATCGGGAAGATCTGGGATGGGCCAGGATGTTACACAAATAAACCAGAGAAGTAAACGGCCCATCGGGTAACTTTCGAGATTCGGTCGTGGGCCGGTATTTTACCCTCCCAAACCAAAAAATACCAGACAAGTAAACAAGGCCTAAAAGGAGAAGAGGAGGGCCAGAGGATGGAGAGGAGGGCGACGTGGAGCTACAGGGAGGCAGCCATGACCGATATGGTGGCCTTCTCCTACGTGTAAAGGTGATCGAACGGGAAAGGGGTTACCTCTTCGGTCAAGGTGGACCTGGGCCAGGTAAGTGGGCTGCCAAGGTTTGGGCTTGGTAGGTTAGCTAGTTTTAGGTTTTTCTCTTTCATTTTCTTTTCTTCTTTCAAATAATTTTCTGAAATTTTGAGAAGAGAAGAATTTGAAATGAATTCAGGGAAGGACTCAAGCATGGGATACCAACATGGTAGGCTTGAGAAATAAAAGAGAGAAAGTTAGAGGGAGCCATAGACAAAATAAAGAGAGATGAAAATAGGTCGTATTCAAATGTTTGGCAAACCCTAATGGGCTCAACCATTTGAGAAGGAAGGAATCCCAACTCAAGCACATATTAAGCATTTCAAAATAGAAAAGAGGGGTAGGTTTATCAACCATATAAGAATTTTGGCATGACCTATTTGAAATATAGGTCAAGTAGAGGGATAGGTTTGGCTTGTTAGCTTTTCTTTGAACATCACAAGAGGGAGGGAAAGAACCAAGAGAGAGGAAGAGAGGAAGAACAACAAGCAAACAAAGAAAAGCCAAAACCAAATGCAATTTTTAAAAGCCAAAAGATATGCATGAATGCAACATGATGAGATGACAACAAAGCAAGAAAGGTAAAAGGGACTAAGGTGTTACTCTTGGGATGTTACAAACGCCCCCCCTTGAAGGAATCGCGCCCCGAGATTCTCAGGAGGAAGAGAAAAAGGACGGATACTCGGAACGGAGTTGATCTTCCCGCTCCCAAGTTGCTTCTTTATCAGAATGGTGCGACCACTGCACCTTGAGGAACTTGACAGAATTGTTGCGAGTTCGACGTTCAGCTTCATCAAGAATCCAAACGGGATGCTCTTTGTAGGAGATGTCTTCTTGGAGGTCGACGGATTCGTGATCAACTGCACGGCCCGGATCTTTGAAGCATTTCTTGAGCTGTGGCACGTGGAAGACATCGTGCACTTTGGAGAGCTTCTCAGGGAGTTCAAGGAGGTAAGCGACTTCACCATGCTTTGCTAGAACTTTGAAAGGACCAATGTATCTTGGCGCCAGCTTGCCTTTGATACCGAAGCGATGAGTGCCCCTCATAGGAGTAACAAGGAGGTAGGCTTGATCACCAGGATGATATAACATATCACGGTGCTTGCTATCATAATAGCTTTTCTGCCGAGATTGTGCTATCTTGAGATTGTCACGAATGATTCGCACCTTTTCTTCAGCCTCGTTGATGACATCGGGGCCAAAGATTTGCCTTTCACCAGTTTCAGACCAGTTCAGAGGTGTTCTGCATTTGCGACCATAGAGAGCTTCGAAAGGTGCCATGCCCAAACTGCCTTGATAGCTGTTTTTGTAAGAGAACTCAGCGAATGGAAGACATTCTTCCCATTTCATGCCGAAGGAGATAACACAGGCACGGAGCATGTCCTCGAGAATCTGATTGACTCTTTCGACTTGCCCACTTGTTTGCGGATGGTAAGCTGTGCTGAAGAGCAGATTAGTTCCCATAGCTTTCTGAAAGCTTGCCCAAAACTTGGAAGTGAAGATACTTCCGCGATCCGAGCTTATTTCCAAGGGAACACCAAGAAGAGAAACAATCTTTGCAGTGTAGAGCTCAGCCAACTGACTAGCAGATATTGTTTCTTTGACAGGAAGGAAGTGAGCAACCTTAGAAAGACGGTCGATCACCACGAAGATAGCATCATTGCCTTTCCGAGACTTAGGAAAACCAGTCACAAAGTCCATCTCAATCTTATCCCATTTCCACTCAGGAATTTTTAGGGGTTGGAGGACACCGGCAGGTCTCTGATGTTCTGCTTTGATACGGCGACAGACATCACATTCTGAGACATAGCGAGCAACATCCCTTTTCATCCTAGTCCACCAATAGGTAGACTTGATATCGAGATACATCTTTGTGCTGCCAGGATGGATAGAAAGAGGAGTGTCGTGAGCTTCTTTGAGAATGAGGTTTCTCAGGTCTGGATCATTCGGAACAACAAAACGACCTTGGAAGAAAAGAGTTCCTTGATCATCGAGAGAGAAGGACTTGTACTTGGGCTTGTGCATATTCTCTTTGATATTCTTGCTGCAAATATCTCGCAACTGTCCTTTTCGGATCTTATCTTCAAGAGTTTGCGTAATCACCAAGTTTGCAAGGTAGCCTTGGGGAACAAGCTCAAGATTCAATTTCCTGAATTCTTCATAAAGAGCAGGTTGACTTTCTTGAATCATGAGGTTGTTGCAATAGAACTTGCGACTAAGGGCGTCAGCCATGACATTAGCTTTGCCTGGAGTGTAGTTGATAGACAGATCAAAGTCCTTGATGGTTTCCATCCATCTCGTTTGACGGAGGTTCAAGTTGGGTTGTGTGAAGATGTATTTGAGACTCTTGTGGTCGGTGAAGATCTCACGTTTGTTCCCCACAAGTATTGGCGCCATGTTATTAAAGCATGTAACACGGCCGCAAGCTCAAGATCATGTGTGGGATAGTTGAGTTCATGCTTTTTCAACTGACGAGAAGCATACGCCACAACTTGACGTTCTTGCATGAGGACAGCACCTAGCCCACGAAGAGAGGCATCACAGAATATCTGGAAAGGTTTAGAAGTATCTGGAAGAACAAGGACAGGTGTGGAAGTGAGCTTCTGCTTGAGGAGGTCAAAGCTTTCTTGGCATTGAGGAGACCAAAAGAACTTCTTGTCTTTCTTCAGGAGATCGGTAAGAGGCTTGGCGATCTTGGAGAAATTCTCAACAAAGCGGCGGCAGTAACTTGCCAAACCAAGGAAACTTCTCACTTGCTTGACATTCTTCGGAGGAATCCATTCAACGATCGCCTTGACGGTTTCAGGATTGACAGCAATGCCTTTTCCCAAAATGACATGGCCAAGATAGACGACTTGAGGAAGCCAAAATTCACATTTGGAGAACTTGGCATAGAGACGATGTTCACGAAGCTTCAGGAGGATGAGGCGAAGATGCTCTTCATGCTCCTCATTGGACTTGGAGTAGACAAGGATATCATCAAGATAGACTACCACAAACTTGTCGAGGTACTCCATGAAAATGTAGTTCATCAACCGAGAGAAAGTGGCAGGAGCATTAGTGAGGCCAAAGGACATGACGGTGTCTTCGTAGAGACCATAACGAGTTTTGAAGGCTGTCTTGGGTACATCCTCCTTGCGGATTTTGATTTGGTGATAACCACTTCTCAAATACATCTTAGAGAACACAGTTGCACCCGCAAGCTAATCAAAGATCTCATTGATGTGAGGAAGAGGATATGTATTCTTGATCGTTTTCTCATTGAGAGGATGGTAGTCAACCACCAATCGATCAGTTTTATCCTTTTTCTTCACGAAGATGGTAGGACATCCCCATGGAGAAGTGCTTGGCTGAATGAAACCAAGTTTTTGCAACTCGTCAAGCTGCTTCTTGAGTTCAGCCAACTCATTTGGACCCATTTTGTATGGCCGCTTTGAGATAGGAGCTGTTCCAGGCTCTAGTTCAATGACGAACTCAACAGCCCTGTCAGGTGGCATACCTGGAAGTTCTTCAGGAAAGACATCAGGAAAGTCGCAAACCACCGGTATAGACTCAAGCTCCAGAAGAGAACTAGGATTCAAAGCAAAGATAGCAGGAAAGGATGAGCCAGCAGCGTCGTCAACGTTTTAAAGGCGGTAGGGGATGGAAAGAAAAAATAAACCAAAAATCTGTTGGTAAAAAATCCAAGAAAAGAAACATTTTCGTTCTGAGAGGATGACATGCGGGACCCATGAGGCAGCAGCATCCTCAGCGTTTATTGTTCATAGAGGCTGACATGTGGGACCCGTGAGCCAGCAGCGTCCTCAACGTTTTAAAGGCGGCAGGAGATCGAAAGAAAAAATAAGCCAAAAATCATTTGGTAAACAAAATCCAAGAAAAGAAACATTTACCGTTCTGAGAGGATGACATGCGGGACCCATGAGGCAGCAGCATCCTCAACGATTCCAAGGCGGCAGGGGATAATTCGTAAAAAAGAAAAAAAATTCGCAAAAAAGGCGGCAGGGGATCAAAAGAAAAAAAGGAAATAGCCATAAATTAATTAGAGGTCAAAAATAAATCCACCAAAGGAAACTTTTATTGTTCATAGAGGATGACATGTGGGACCGACCTTCCAACAGCGTCCTCATCGTTTCAAAGGGGCAGGGGATCAAAAGAAAAAGGCAAATAGCTAGAAATTAGGGGTCAAAAAATAACTCCAATAAAGGAAACTTTTATTGTTCGTAGAGGATGACATGCGGGACCCATGAGCCAGCAGCTTAGTCAACGTTTCAAAGGCGGCATGAGATCGAAAGAAAAAGGCACGTGACAAAATATCAGGAGCCAAAGATAATCCAAGAAAAGAAACTTTATTGTACATAGAGAATGACATGCGGGTCCCATTTTGCAGCAGCGGTCCCAACATTTCAAATGCGGCTTGAGATCAAAACAAAAAAGAAAGTAGCCAGCAATTAGGGGGTAAAAAAACTCCAAGAAAGGAAAGTTTTATCGTTCATACAGGCTGACATGTGGGACCTATGAGCCAGCAGAGTCCTCAACGTTTCAAAGGCGGCAGGGGATCAAAAGAAAAAGGAAATAGCCAAAAATCAGAGGGTGAAAAAAACCCAAGAAAATGAACTTTTATAGTACATAGAGGATGACATGCGGGTCCCATGAGCCAGCAGGTTCCTCAACGTTTCAAACGTGGCATGAGATCGAAACAAAAAGGCAAGTGACCAAATATCGGGAGCCAAAAATAATTCAAGAAAAGAAAGTTTTATAGTACATAGAGGATGACATGAGGGTCCCATTTAGCAGCAGCGGTATCACCGTTTGAGAGGCTGCACGGGATCGAAAGAAAAAGGCAAGTGACCAAATATCAGGATCCAAAAATAACTCAAGAAAAGAAAGTTTTATAGTACAAAGAGGATGACATGTGGGTCCCATTTAGCAGCAGCGGTCTCACCGTTTGAGATGCGGCATGGGATCGAAAGAAAAAGGTAAGTGACCAAATATAAGGTGCCAAAAAAAATCCAAGAAAAGAAAGTTTTATAGTACATAGAGGATGACATGCGGGTCCCATTTAGCAGCAGCGGTATCACCGTTTGAGAGGCGGCAGGGGATCGAAAGAAAAAGGTAAGTGACCAAATATGAGGTGCCAAAAAAATCCAAGAAAAGAAAGTTTTATAGTACATAGAGGATGACATGCGGGTCCCATTTAGCAGCAGCGGTATCACCGTTTGAGAGGCGGCATGGGATCGAAAGAAAAAGGCAAGTGACCAAATTTGAGGTGCCAAAAAAAACTCCAAGAAAGTTTTATAGTACATAGAGGATGACATGCGGGTTCCATTTAGCAGCAGCGGTATCACCGTTTGAGAGGCGGCAGGGGATCGAAAGAAAAAGGTAAGTGACCAAATATGAGGTGCCAAAAAAATCCAAGAAAAGAAAGTTTTATAGTACATAGAGGATGACATGCGGGTCCCATTTAGCAGCAGCGGTATCACCGTTTGAGAGGCGGCAGGGGATCGAAAGAAAAAGGCAAGTGACCAAATTTGAGGTGCCAAAAAAAACTCCGAGAAAAGAAAGTTTTATAGTACATAGAGGATGACATGCGGGTCCCATTTAGCAGCAGCGGACTCAACGTTTCCAAGGCGGCAAGGGATCAAAAGAAAAAGGAAATAGCCAGAAATCAGGGGGTCAAAAAATTCCAAGAATAGAAAGAATTTTGGTTCATAGAGGATGACATGCGGGACCCATGATCATGCATCGTAAACGGCTCGATCGGAGAGCGTTGAACGAGATGGCACGATCGAGAAAAAAAACAATGCCAGAGAGGCTGCCATCTGGGCCCTACATCCCTCGGAGGTGCGGATTTGCGTTGACTCGGCCGGGGAACCCGAGAATTCGAGATGCACCACGTCCCGGGCCACCATACGCAATGTTTTGGCCGGTTTCGTCGGGCTAGGTGGCCTCAAAAACGAGAAAAAAAAACGTTTTGACATGCACAACGGACAGATCCAAAATCGTCGGCCATGGTACACCAGCAACCACGGTGCGACTTCAACTTCGTCGGCCGTGGCAACTTTTCTTGTAGTGAATTCTCTTCATGTAGATATCCGCTAGCTTAGTACTGGTATAAGTGGTCTTTACTGGCACAAAGTGAGCTACCTTTGTGAGACGATCCACTATAACCCAAATTGAATCATACCCTGATTTTGTGTGGGGTAATGTAGTAATAAAGTCCATACCTATCTGATCCCATTTCCAGTCTGGAACCTTCAACGGTTGCAATAAACCTGCTGGTTTCTGGTGCTCAGCCTTTACTCTACCACACACATCACACTTGGCTATATATTCTACGATGTCTCGCTTCATGTTGTTCCACCAGAATCTCTCCTTCAAATCCATGTACATCTTGGTATTACCGGGGTGAATGGAATAGGGTGTCTCATGAGCTTCTTGGAATATCAGCTTCCTAAGTTCAGGGTCATTTGCTACACATATCCGTTGCCCGAACCAAACGGTTCCTTGCTCATCTTCACTAAAACCTTTGGCCTTATCTTCATTCAGGTTTTCCTTTATGTTCTCTATATCTTCGTCTCCCTTCTGGGTTTCTTTTATTCTATCCATCAGTGTAGGTTGTACTATCAACGACGCTACAAAGCCTTCTGGTACTACTTCCAAACTGAGGTCCTTCAATCCTCTGCATAGATCTTCATGTAATTCTTCTGTCGATAGGCAATTCACATAAACCTTGCGGCTTAAAGCATCAGCCACTACATTTGCTTTACCAGGATGGTATTGCAAACTCAGATCGTAATCCTTGATGAGTTCCAACCATCTCCTTTGTCTCATGTTCAAATCCTTCTGGGTGAAGATGTACTTCAAACTCTTGTGATCGGTGAATATTTCACATCGTTTCCCCATCAAATAGTGTCTCCAAGTTTTCAGTGCATGAACTACTGAAGCCCACTCAATATCATGCGTGGGGTAATTTACTTCATGTTTCTTGAGTTGCCTGGAAGCATAGGCTGCTACCTTGCCTTCCTGCATCAACACACTTCATAGTCCTTGACGAGAAGCGTCACAGTAGACCTGAAATTCTCTCTCCAGATCAGGTAAGCATAGAAATGGTGCAGACACTAATCTCTGCAAACTGTTCTAGTGATAAGGGCATCGATGATTTCTATTTGCACCAAGGATTCTTGTTCAAGGGCAACAAACTTTGTATCCCCATGTCTTCGCTTCGCCTTTTGCTTGTAACGCCCCACTTTTGCAACCTTGATTAGTTGGCCTTATTGCAAAAATTAGGGGGAACAAAAACTTTTTTTAAAGACTAATTAGATGAATTGCCTTGATCTGTTTGTGGTGATGAATTGCTTTGATCTGTTGGTAGATGTATTGTCTTGATTGCTTGTTGAGTTTTGTCTTGAGCCACCTCTTAGAACAACACCTCTAGTGGTTAAACAAGCAACTCACCTAATAAAACACATGTGTGACTTAGGAAAAATTGTTTTCCTTTTTACTACATCAAACTCTTCTTCGGATGGCAACATGAGTGTGCCATCTTGATTTTTCTCTTTGTGGAAGATAGCTCAATCATCCTGAATCCAAAATTTGGGATCATCTACCCCTCATCACATCCTTCTCTTATACACACTCATCATGGTTGATTCTGAAGCCAAGTCAACAATTTATTTTGGCAGGCTTATGAGTTCCAGACTTTGGCAGTTGATATCTAAGCAACCACCACTGTTATTGGTGATCTCAGTGCATGGATCCCATCTATGCAACACCCTCTTCAACCTCCACGTCATGCATGTCTCAGTAAATCCTTGCAGCTCATATATTCAACTTGATCTTGTACCCTATTCATTGATTCAACACTAGATCACTTCACTTTTACCTCTTGTTTTTATTCAAAGTAATCTTCACAAAACCAAGAGTGGGAATGATGGCTACATTTGGTATCCATCATCTACCCTTGAGAACACTTCTCCCTAAATTAGTTTTCTCTCTCAAAAATCCTATTGATTTTCCTTCTCTAGTTTTGATCACAAAACTACTTCTAGCTTTACTAAATCTTTTCAAGATATTTCTTCAAGGAAAACAAGGAACTGAAATGGGTTTTGTTTTTCATCCCATTTCTACCATGTACTGATTTCTAAAACATTATTTTCTATATTGCTTTCTTTTTAGCAAAAGGCTTGTTTATGACACCTATACCATTTCTTGTTTTCCCTTTTGCTTATTTTTTTACATTGGAGAAAAACTCTACTTTACTTGAGAAAGTAAGTAGAATATTTTGAACCCCTATGTTCCAACTAGTTTTATCTCAACACTTTCAAATTCCATACCACTTGAATTCATTCCCAATTGTCCCTAGACAATTGAGGTGTTTCAAATACTTTTCAAATAAGTTCTATTTCAAATGACAACTCTTGCACATCTGGTGTACATCTCTGATCTACCCCATAATGTTCCTTCATCCTCCAATTCTTGACCAAATGGATGATCATTTGATACTTTCAAACCACTCCCAATTGACCTCTCATTTGTAGAGCAATTTATATTCTTTTCCATCATCACCTTGACCTCATGAATTCATAATTTATGTCACCAGATTCATCCTTGTGGGTATATGGTAACTTCTCTCACCATCTCTCTTAACCTTGCTCTACCATTGCCTAAACCACTATCACCACCCCATCTACCTTGGCATGCTCATGCATTGTTGCATGTGGTCAATCTCAATCTTTTCAATTTTAAGATTCTAATGAAAACTTTTATTCATCCACTATACTTTGGGAACTATCTTCATCATAAGTTGGTCTCAACCAAAGTGGTGGAGATTATTCTCATGGCACATCGCACATGCCACCCTCATACTCCTTTCTATTTTTATGTATTTACTCCTAATCTTATCATCATCAAAATCACTCATTGACATTACCTCCTCAACATCATGCCTTGATCTATTCACATGGATGTTGTGCATCTCTCTCTCTCTTTGTTCATTTTTGAGTAGAACATGAAGGAGCCAGCCATGGCAAGATTTTCGGCCAGCCCTTCCTCTTCTTTTCCTTCCTCCACAAGTTTTTCCTCCCACCTAACCCAATCCATAAATGGGCAGGCACCCACATTAGCCAATCAAAGGAGGCAGCCAACTCACTCTCCCTCTATAAAAGCCCCTTGGCCGGCCACACCCCTCCATTTGGCTCTCATTTTTCTCACTCTCCACTCCTTCCTCCACTCACACCCACGCCCTCCCCTTCTTCTCCCACGAGCTTCTGCTCCTCCTAGCTACCATGGCCGGCTATGGCCATGGAAAACCAACCAAGATGCAGCTCCCTCCTCCCTCAAGCTCCTCCTCACCATGAGAGCATTCCTCTCACTCTCTTCTCCCCCAACCCTAGATGGTTTTCTCTCCTCTTCTTCTTCCTCCATTGCTAAGATTGGATCTTGATGCAGGTGCATGTTGGTCCAAGCATGGAGAAGGTTGAGCAATCCTCAGATCTGAAGCTCTTGACCAAAGTTCGTCCAAAACCTTGCAGTAATTTCTGCTATCTTGCTGTTTCAGATTCTGGTACGATTTTGTAAAATCCTCCAAAACTCGTGTGCAGATCCAAATCGAGTGATTCAAAGTTCCGCAGATAGATATTGAAAAGATCTACAACTTGGCGTTGGTCCCATCCTCTAATTCGTTACGGATTTTCCTAGGTAAATAAAATTCTGTAAACATGCAGAATCACTGTTTGTTAGATTTGTTCCGTTTTACAAAACCTTTTTGAGCAAACTAAACTGTGGGTGAAAGCCCTTTTCAGTACCTTCATTTTGGCGTTGGTTTCACTTCAAATGACCTCCTAAAATTGAAATGGTTCACAGATCAAGATCTGGTCAGATCTGACTTTGTCGAATTAAACCAGGAGCTTGGAGACGAATTTTTGAATGCAACCAACTGGGTAAGAACCACCTATTCAATACCTTTCAGATGCAGCTGACCTCCTATTTTTTTGAGTTATGTACGATTTTTGGTGAATTAAACTTGTTCTGTATGTTCTGCAGACATGGTTGTTAGCTTTTAAATCAACAAAAATCCATCTTTGATCCAAATTGATTTATTCCAATTTGGTAGTACTACTGGATGTTTTCTTGATCATCTCAAACAAGTTTCAAACCTTTATATGTTCTGTAACTCCAGAGATAAAGCAATTGGTGAAGACATGCAGTAACTTTATTAATCCATTTGTGAGAGTTTCGGAAACAATTTGAACCAAAATCCAATTGTGTATGCATCTCTGTTTAAATATCTTTCAAATGCCGGTGGTCTCATATTTTTAGGATTTTTCTACGATTTATGGCTTACAGATCTTGTTTTCTGTACAGTCAGATTCGAAGAAATTCCTAAAATAGTAGGATTAACCTTTTTGGGTGAATCCAATTGGGTTAGTCTTTTATTAGTACTGGCTATCTAGGAAAAATATTGTTAGTCTCTGTTCATGCATATTTGTTACTGTTAGTAATGTATATGTATGACATGAGTTGTTGGACCAAAACTTTTTGATTTATTTTAGAACCTTTGACCTTCTCTTTTATTAGAAATGTGCAACCTTTGTTTTATGCTTGCAAAACAAAACCTCTGCAACTTAACATTAGCTCTTTTGTTTTGCTTAAGTTTTCAAATGGTGGGGCATGTCAATTGCTTCCTATTCTTGTGTAGTGATGTGTAAGCTTTATAAAATAGGGAGAATGATTGCCCGCTTTTCCAAAAACGTTTCAAATTATAATTGTGAATATTTTTGCTGCCCAACTAATGCACTTGTCCTCCTTATGATGTTATCTACCTGGGGATACTTAGCTTGTGCCATGGTGATACCGAGAGAGGCAATTGCTAAGTCGTGGCACTCTCAAACCTTTAATAGGTAAATAAATTGGGTTCTCTTTTAGTTGCTTTGTAGTATCTATAAGTCCTCAATACGTTAGCTTTAGTAGAGTGGTTAGCTTTTAATTGATGATTGTTGTATGTTTGTTTTGTTGGAGCAATGTGATTGATTGTGTTCCTTTTATATTTTCCGACGATAGATGCGAACAATTCCGGAGAAGAAGAAGAAGTGGAATCGGACGAGGATTTTATTTATGTTGTTGGGATTCTTATATTGATGGAGTTGATGAAGTACAGGGACAAATAAGCCAAGGCAAGCCATCTTCTGATCTCTGACTTGGTGTCTAGTTGGATGTCATTTGTTGATGTCCAAAGCACCTTAATTCTATGTGTCTTATTCTCTCTATTTATGTCATCTATGTGTGATTGCAAGTGGGGTACTCCCTAGTGGTGATACTCCACTATTGTCCTTGTGTTATGGGATGCATGATATTATGGCCGTGCTATTCCACTTGGTTATCTTGTATGCTCAACTTGAGCATGTTCCATCTCAAGATAGTAACTTACACCACATCCACCCCCTTTGTTGATGTAGCCCCGCCTATCGTCGACGCTACACCATGGCCAAGGAGTTCCCCAAGTGGACCGACAACCCGAACCCGTGCGATACATGACAAGGTGAACCCAATCCTCCTTACCCTCGACCTCGGTACACCCTTGGATAGAGTACTACCTCATGTCGATATTCATTGTGTTACTAGGTACAAACATCGACAAAGGTTCACAATGGAGGAGTTCATCATGCTCAAGGAAGGGAAGAGGAACCACTCACTTTGCACAAGGGAGAAGGAAGAAGAAAGGAAGAAGAAGAAAGAAGAAGAAGAAGGAAGAAGAAAGAAGAAGAAGAGAAGAGAGAAGAGAAGGGAGGCCGGCACCTCCACCTTAAGGGAGGCCGCCTCTACCCATAGGGGAGGCCGGAGCCTCCACCCAAGGGGAGGCCGGAGCCTCCACCCTTGGGGGCCGGCCAGCACCAAGCTGCCAGGTCTCCTTGCGGGAAAGCAGCAGGACCGGTACCATTGGGCGGTACCTCCACCCAGGCACGGGTGGAGCCTCCACCCGAGGTACCGCCCAAGGTACCGCTCGTGCATCCAAGTACCCTGGACACTTTGATGCATTTTGGTGCATCTTCCGGTACCTCCACCGGAGGTACCGCCCGAGGTACCGCCCGCGCGCGAATGACTTCAATCTGAGCCGTTCCTTTTCATCTGAACGTCTACGCTTTCATCCCTTGTAATACCTAAAGTACCCCTGCCTAAATTTGAGCTATATGTATCCCCGTACTCCCCATTTGCTAGGGTTAGACAAGATTTGGCTTAGAATAGGATTTGAGCTACGTCTCCCTAGGGTATCATCCCTCTGTAATCAAGGCCACCCTTGTTGTTGATTGAGGTTTGTGAGTGAGATTCTAGTGTGGTGCACTCTCTCTCCCTCACCGATTTCCGTCTCCGACACCGACTCTCTCACCTCGGAATTCTACCGCGGTCTCTTCCGTGGGTGATTCTATTCGGCGTGGTCCATCGAACCACGAGGTTAAGCATCGTTGTATCGGGTTGGTGTGCGTGCGTGTGTCCTCGTGTTCATCGTGTTCATCGCGTTCGTCGTGTTCTTCGTGTTCTTCCGCTTTTCCCCTTTCGTTTCCGGGTCAATTCGCAAGATCGGGCCACAAACGGGGTCTTAAACCTCATCATATGGTATCAGCAGCCTTTGGTTTCCGCGAATTTGACCCCCCACCCACCCAATTTCATCTCTGAAAAATTTCCCAAAAAATCCCCAAAAAATAGCCCTAATTTGCCTTTTGATGGATCTGCGATTTTGTTGCGTTTTGAGTGGTTTTGGTCCATGGATTTGCTGTCTCTAGTGTTGATCTACTATTTCCCCCACTTTTTAGCCTCCAATTCCATCAATTTTCGAGTTTGGATCAATTTGGTTTGGATTTGGGGAAGAACAGGAGAGAGAAAGTGTGTGCGTGAGGAAGAAGGAGCAGCTCACGAGCGGTACCTCCGGGTGGAGCCTCCACCCGTGCACGAGCGGTACCTCCGGGTGGAGGCTCCACCCTCCACTACCGCTCCTCCTTCCCCAAGCCGGCCACCACCACCATCTCCACCCCACCACCGCCGACCACCACCACTCCTCTCCGCAGCCGGCAAGCACCGCCACCCCCCTTAATCATCGGCAAACACCGCCACCCCCCTTAATCACCGGCAAGCACCGCCACCCTCCCAAACCATCGGGAAACACCGCCGCGGCAAACCACCACCACCGCCGCCACCGCGAGCTCACCGATACCGCCATCGGCATACCACCGGCAAACATCGCCGCTACCCTACCTCCACCACCGCCGCCGCTAGCTCTCCGATATCACCACCGGCATACCACCGCCATCGACGCCAAGCTACTTTGACCCTTTTCTTCCGCTAACTTGTGTTTGCTTGTTCCGGTTTGAGTGCCTTGTTTGTGAAACTAACCCGCAGCTTCGAAGCAAGCGACGACATCCTCGGCACCCCGAACTTGCAAACGTACTCTTGACACCACCGCCATCATCGCAAGTTGTGTGTTCCGACACCGCCTAACATTTTCATCTAGGTATAACTTGCTCCCCACCTTGTAACCCCTCTTCTTTTGCGATCTATCCTATCGAGCATTGCTTATTGAGTGTTGCGAGACATTGCACGTGGCCCCGATTGTGAGGTGTGTGTGTAGTGTGGAGTCAAGCTTCTAAGCAAAACTCGTGTGGCAAGATAGCAAAAGCGAGCTAACGCTAACATAGAGCGTGAAAAAGAAAGAAAAGCACAAAAAGTGTACAAAGTGCCACCATAGATACAAAAGAGTGCAAGTGCCACCATATACAAAAGAGAAAAAGCTTTTAAGCAAAAGAGAGATAAGAGAAGAGAGGCCGCGTGTGAATCTTGTTGTCTCTTCATTTGCAACCAAAGCTTTGATCTCTTCTTGTGTTAGTGTGACACCGAGCACCCTTGCTTAAGGGCTTCTTACACTTTTCCGCTCATTCCTTGGTCGCACTAACCCCGTTTATCTCGTGTGTGCATTCCACATCTTTTCCGTGTTTATAGTGATCATCGCTTTGACATTTGAATTTTTGGACCTCACCCACTTTTAACAACATACTCGATCTTGGATTTCGTCTTTTGGCTTTCCACCATACTCACCTAACACCATATTTGCTAGCTTTTGCATGTGTTTTTGCGTGAGTACCCGATACAATTGTTCTAACTCTCGGTTTTGTTGGATCACCTCGATCTTATCATACCACGGTAAGGTTGCGAGGTAGTGTTCTTCCACTAACACCCACCATATAGATCTTGTCGTGCTAACATGGATAGCGAAGAAGAAGATACGGAGGAGTACACGGAGCACTTCGAGGACGATGCCTCCTCAAGCACCGCGGATGTGGAGGAACATGTGGAGCTCGACACCGACTATGGCTCCGCGAGCATCGCCAACATGACCGACATCGAGGAGCTCTACACCGACTATGGCTCCACGAGCATCACCGACATGACCGACACCGAGGAGCTCTACATCGACAATGGCTCCTCAAGCATGGACGACATGGTGGAGCACCACCTTGAGGACGACATCGACGAGCTCTACATCGACAATGACTCGTCAAGCATCGACGACATGGTGGAGCAATGCCACGCCTACGACATCGACACCATGGCGGAACCTCACCTCGACTCCACCTTGAGCAACGCCTACTTGGCCAATGGAGCTACATATGAGGATAGAGGACCTCCACGATGGCACCACCATATGGATCATCAAGAGCGTCCTCATCATGATCGTCATCGACACTCGTCTCCGAGCTCCACAAGGCGCCACCATGAGAGTGCTTATGCACAAGATCGTCGACTTCAAGTACACCATATGGAGCATCAAGAGCGTCCTCAACATGATCGTCATCGACACTCTTCTCCAAGCTCCACAAGGCGCCGCAAGCAACATGCCAAGTCGCATGAGCCATCATCTAGGCATGGCAAGGACCGTAATCGACATACGTCACCACATGAGCTTCGCCGCCACAAGCCACTTTATGATCGCCATCGACCAACATCTTCCACGAGTCTTCGACGACACCACTCAAGCCATGGTGATGATGCACGAAGACGAGAGCCTCGACATGAAGGCGACAAACACCATGATAGAGTGCCTACCACTCCAAGGATGGCAAGTGCACATCGAGCATACCTTCCTCATAAGGCGACTTCCACCTCTTGTGCCACCACCACAATGGCCTCTACCTCATCACGTGCCTATGGACTCCGATGCTACAAGTGCAAGGAACAAGGCCACCCTCCACGGGAATGTCCCAATCTCCTATGTGAGGTGTGCAAGGCCAAGGGTCACGTGGCATGGCAATGCACAATGCCAAGTGCCAAGAAGCTCTACTTCGACGAGCTCAATGCACAAGTCTCCAAGATGCCTATCGCGCCCACACTTCAAGATGAAGATCGCCAAGGTCAATTCAAGGTTGATGTGGATCCGAGCCTAGCTCTCTACTACACCACGACGCCACCACTTGAGGACGACTTGGGAGGCGATGGAGTTGAGCATGGTGACCATGGGATTCTCCCTTCACCTATGGAGGCGCATGGAGTTGAGATGGTTGAGCATGGGAATTTCCCTTCAACCAAGGAGGCGCATGGAGATGAGAAAGTCGAGCCTACTCCCCTATGCTTCATTGATGAGTTGGTACCAATCCCATGTGAGAATGAGAGCCACTTAGCCCACTTGAGTGAGAGTGATAGTGAGTTGAGTGACTTCCACCCCATATGTGAGTTTGAGTGCTTCCGTTTGGAGGACATGAGTGATACACAAAGTGAGTTGAGAGAGGTAGATGATAGGTCCATGGAGGACATCGCTTTTGCTAACACATTAACCTCTCCCTCGTTTGTGTCTTCTTATGTTGCACTAGGTTCCACGGAGGATGAGTTCCCGCTCATGGAGACGATGTACATGGTGCATGAAGATGATGATATCTCACCATGCTTGCTTCAAGACGGACATGTCGACCACATGGATCCTCCTACTTCCACAACACCTACATCAAATGAGTCGGCCTTCAAAGGTAACAACATAGGTGTTGATGATGCCATGATCCCACTAGTGGACATGATGACTTATGAGTGCATGCATGATCTTGATGATCCATTTGCTACTTCACATGCTACTTTCACTTTCCCAGGTGATGCTTTGCTTGATAACATTGTTGATCATGTGAAATTGAGTGCTTGTGATACCATGACCATGCCATGCTATGAGAGCTTCAATTTTCCTACCATTGCTTGCAATATGTTACCTACTTGCTCTTTCACATGTATTGCTTGCAATGACAATGATGATATTAGCTTCCGCATGCTTTGCCCAAAATGTTTGCACTACTCCATGATCGTTGCATCCAAGATTGTGAACAATTCCCCTTTCTTATGCTTGGTATGCAAACATGCTTATTTCATTGTCCACGAGATGGCCCCCATAGCCTTCTCCATTTTTGATGATCATGAGTACCCACATACCACACATGCACCTTCATGCCATTTGCACTATCGCCATGCATTTCATACTATCTTGCTTGACACTAATGGTGATGTGCACAAGTCTTGGAACATCATGATGGATGATGTGTTCCTCTACCATGCACATACGCTCTTTGTTTTGCTCATTCCATGTGTAGGTACCCGAATGACAACTTCCACCGCTACGGAGCATGAGCTCACGAAACGTGCAATTGAGAGCTACCCCAACACGGACGAGATACATGATCCAACCCATGGGATTCACGCCAAAGGGTATGTTCCCAAACGCCTTGGCCCTCGTGTGTTTCCGGCTTTTCTTGTCGAGCTTCCGGTTTGGTCCAATGCCTCGTCACCTCTTTTGCCTCTTATGCAACATAGCTTGACACATCTTGTTGGCACAATGGTTGTTGTATGTCTTGATGCTTTCATCATACATTCCGACAATCTCAAGGACCATGTCATACATGTGAGAGACACCTTATGCATCTTGTGCCACATGTCACTCATAAAGTTGCTCTTCTTTGGATTTCTCATTTCATCTTTGGCAATTGAAATGGATTCTTGGACACTTGAGGATACCCATACTTGGCTCACGCCAACCATACTTTCCCAAGCTAGAAGTTTCCATCTCTTTGCCATTACACATAACAATTTTGCCCAAAATTTTGCCGCCGATACTTGCCTTTTGATTGTTCCATTTGTGTGGGACAATACTACACATCACATTTTTGACACTTTACAAAGCAAACCTTTACTTGCACAAACTTTTGCCCCACCAAATTTTGGATACATCGACACTCTTTTGGTTCCCATTTTTGCCAAATGCCTCTTGGAGAAACGACTTGATGCTTCGTATTTGATTGAGAGCCTTTTGTTCGCCGATCACAAAATTGGCATCCACAAGCTTTCCGTTCGCAAGTTGTTTTTCCCCAAGTTCTTCTTCGACCGCTTCATCGACAAACAAACTCCAAAGTACTTGGTGCGCAAGACGTTAACCCTCTCGGACCTCTCGCCACAACATGGAGATGAGGAGGAACAAGAGTCGAGGACGACTCTTCCCCAAGGGGGGGGGAGATGATGTAGCCCCGCCTATCGTCGACGCTACACCATGGCCAAGGAGTTCCCCAAGTGGACCGACAACCCGAACCCGTGCGATACATGACAAGGTGAACCCAATCCTCCTTACCCTCGACCTCGGTACACCCTTGGATAGAGTACTACCTCATGTCGATATTCATTGTGTTACTAGGTACAAACATCGACAAAGGTTCACAATGGAGGAGTTCATCATGCTCAAGGAAGGGAAGAGGAACCACTCACTTTGCACAAGGGAGAAGGAAGAAGAAAGGAAGAAGAAGAAAGAAGAAGAAGAAGGAAGAAGAAAGAAGAAGAAGAGAAGAGAGAAGAGAAGGGAGGCCGGCACCTCCACCTTAAGGGAGGCCGCCTCTACCCATAGGGGAGGCCGGAGCCTCCACCCAAGGGGAGGCCGGAGCCTCCACCCTTGGGGGCCGGCCAGCACCAAGCTGCCAGGTCTCCTTGCGGGAAAGCAGCAGGACCGGTACCATTGGGCGGTACCTCCACCCAGGCACGGGTGGAGCCTCCACCCGAGGTACCGCCCAAGGTACCGCTCGTGCATCCAAGTACCCTGGACACTTTGATGCATTTTGGTGCATCTTCCGGTACCTCCACCGGAGGTACCGCCCGAGGTACCGCCCGCGCGCGAATGACTTCAATCTGAGCCGTTCCTTTTCATCTGAACGTCTACGCTTTCATCCCTTGTAATACCTAAAGTACCCCTGCCTAAATTTGAGCTATATGTATCCCCGTACTCCCCATTTGCTAGGGTTAGACAAGATTTGGCTTAGAATAGGATTTGAGCTACGTCTCCCTAGGGTATCATCCCTCTGTAATCAAGGCCACCCTTGTTGTTGATTGAGGTTTGTGAGTGAGATTCTAGTGTGGTGCACTCTCTCTCCCTCACCGATCTCCGTCTCCGACACCGACTCTCTCACCTCGGAATTCTACCGCGGTCTCTTCCGTGGGTGATTCTATTCGGCGTGGTCCATCGAGCCACGAGGTTAAGCATCGTTGTATCGGGTTGGTGTGCGTGCGTGTGTCCTCGTGTTCATCGTGTTCATCGCGTTCGTCGTGTTCTTCGTGTTCTTCCGCTTTTCCCCTTTCGTTTCCGGGTCAATTCGCAAGATCGGGCCACAAACGGGGTCTTAAACCTCATCATTTGTAGTATAGAGGTATCAATGTCATGATCTTGGTATATTCTCAACTTGAGAGGAGTATGCCGTGTACCCATTGGAGAGTATGTTGGATAGTGATACTCCACTATCTAAGTTGTATATTTAGCACCACAAATCTGAAAGTATAATCCTCCTTGTGTTGTTATAATACATGCTTACCTTAAAGCAAGTATGGTCCACTCCATTACCCCCTTTTTACACCATATATGGCGTGATGACTCTCATCACGGCCGTAGTGCAATAGTAGTTACACTCATGAAACTATAGGTTAGGAACCCCTCAAGGCCTACCTTGTTGTAAATGTTTGTGAAAAACTTGGGTAAGTTAACTCTACCCAAGCGTATGTTTTGGAAAGGCAAAGTTTTCGGACAAGGATGTTGGAGGAATATACCTTGGCTAAGTTAACTCTACCCAAGTGTATGTTTTTGGAAAAGCAAATGTTTTGAACAAGGTTGTTCGGAGAAATATGGTGGTTTGTTGGCAAATAAAGAAAATGTGGGTAAAATGTTTTTAAAGGAGCACTGCGTATAAGTGTACGCCAGCCCAACTTTTATCGCGCAACCACTCTACCCCAACGTGGTCACGGGGCTTAGCCCTAGTTTGTTGAAGCTGGCATGAGACACCTTCACAACTCTCTAGGAGGGTCACGATGACCTCTCACGCCGGGTTGCGCTTTGGAGGAGGCAATACACTGTAGTTGTCTATAGCCAGACGATTACTGAGGGTCTTCTGTCGTGGCGCCGGAGATACGCTCAAAAAGGAGGTATGCTGCCGGGGTGCCGGGAAGGGTTAAGCCCGCAGGGAAGGACTCATGTCAGTGGAGATAAGCGAAAGGTTATGTTCGGGTATCCGTCGTGGCATACGTTGTTATGCGGGGATGATGCCCACACGATAGGTATCCGGATAGTTGTGGGGAAAGTGTGCAAACTCTGCAGAGTCAAATCTATTCGAATAGCCGCGTCCGTGGTCATGGACAGGTTGCAAAGGCCTACCTTAACCTGGGCTTGAGTTTTGTTTTGTTAAATGCTTTACAAAGGAAATGTGTGTTGGATGTACCGGAAGGGTACGGGAAAGGTGTGTGTCGACCATATGGAGATGGTCGTGTGAAAATAAAACAAAGTGGGGGACTTCTCCTAGTGTTTCATGTAGAGGAACTCTTCTTCAATAAAGATATAGATATGTCATAGCTATCCTTTGAAGTATCCTCTTCAATAAAGATATAGAGATGTCATAGTACCACTTTAGTGTCTCCATCAATTGCGATGTCGGGATGCTATATCCACAAGAGAAACTATTTCTCTTTCACATGCTATATCCACAAGAGAAACTATTTCTCTTTCACATGCTATATCCACAAGAGAAACTATTTCTCTTTCACATGCTATATCCACAAGAGAAACTATTTCTTTTCCACATGTTCTTTCCACTAGAGAAATTAGCTCTTCCCTCTTGTCATCTTAGACTAGCACTTGTTATCTTGCACTCTTGCAAAGTACCTTCCTTGATGGTTTGCGAGTACAATTCCAATGTACTCACGACTTTGTCCCTGGCTATTTACTTGGCCAGACCTGGAGGAACTCGACAGTTGCAGAAGGAGTTGACGACGTCTATGCGAGCTAGGAACGTCTTCCCAGTCAGTTGCCTCTAGGGTTATGGCAGATGACTTGGGTACTGCGCTGCTTAAGTGATGTTGCTACTCTGATGTTTAGTTAAGCCCTTCGAGGCTATTATGTAAGTATTGGAAATGTGACCATGTTGTAATTTTCTTATTCCGCTTTGTAATGGATGGTGTATTTGATATCAGTTTGGTTATGTGTTCACGGCGCACTGATCATGGGATTGTGAACTGTATACATAACAGGGAATTTCGGACAGCTAGTCCGGGGTCCCCACATTGCTCTTACAAGAATCGCATGGTGGTGGTCTCATGGGACACTTTGGACGAGAGAAGATATATGCCATGCTCTCAACTCACTACTATTGGCCAAGAATGTACCGCGACATGGAACGCCTTTGCCGACGGTGTAAAACATGCTTACAAGCTAAGTCCACTTCCAACCCTTATGGCCTTTATACACATTTGCCTATTCTTTATGCTCATTGGTCCGATATAAGTATGGATTTCGTACTACTATAGCCTCGAACCAAATATGGTCATGATTCAATATTTGTAGTGGTTGATCAATTCTCTAAAATGGCTCATTTCATACCATGCTCCCGAACGGATGATGCTTCACATATTGCCTCCTTGTTTTTAGGGAAATTGTGAGACTCCACGGTGTACCAAGAAGCATTGTTTCGGATCGAGATGTCAAGTTCATGAGCTACCTTTGGAAGACACTAATGGCCAAGTTCAACGTCAAGCTTTTGTTTTTATCATCCTCGCACCCACAAACCGATGGGCAAACTGAAGTGGTGAACCAAAGCATCTCCACACTACTCCGAGTCCTTGTCAAGAAGAATTTGAAGTCATGGGAAGATTGCATCCCGCATGCGGAGTTTGCCTACAACCGCGCCAAGCACTCTACAACAATGAGAAGCCCATTCATGGTTGTCTACGGGTTTGAACCACCAACGGCGATTTACCTCCTTCCTCTCCCGCTACATGAGCAAGTAAACATGAACATCGACAAGCGAGCCCAATACATGAAGAAGCTACATGAATATACAAGGGCAACAATCGAGCAACAAGTTCTTCGTCAAGCAACTAGACTCAACATGAAGAAAAAGGAACGGAGCTTCAATCAAGGAGACCTAGTGTGGATACATCTTCGCAAGGACCGCTTCCCTCAAGAAAGAAACTCCAAGCTCAAGCCCCGAGGCGATGGTCCCTTCAAGGTCCTCAAGCGCATCAACGACAACACCTACGTCATCGACATACCAACATCCAAGTACTTGGTGAGCAACACATTCAATGTGTCCGACCTCTCACCCTATCATGGAGATGAGGAGAACATAGAGTCGAGGACGACTCTTTCCCAAGGGGGGAGATGATACGGGGTGGCCTTTGGACACCGCCTCCTCAAGACCGACAAGCCCTCCTCGTGGTCCAATGACACAAGCTTGAGCCCAAGCCCTACACCAAGAGGTGAATTCGCTCCTTTCCACGTATGCATTTGATACCCCTTTGGATGGCGTGCTACTTCATGCAAATACCCTATGTTCAATCAGGTACATCGACCGAGACGCAAGCCATGGAGACCACGCCAAGGAAGAGGGAGCTGGAAATGAAGAAGATGGAGTCCCAGCGCTCTAGCCGGAACTTCCGCCCCCAGGACCGGAACTTCCAGCCAGATGCCTCCCAGATGCCCTCCAGCGCCCAGGAAAAAGCATCCAGCCGGAACTTCCGCCCGTGACGACCGGAACTTCCGCCAAAGTTCCGCCCTTGTTCCGGAAACGCGCCAAAACACCCCTGGATGTTACTGCAAGGAAATCGACCGTTTCCGGAACTAGGACGGAAGTTGGCCGGAACTTCCAGCCTCCAGGACCGGAACTTCCGCCCAGATGCTTCGAAGATGCTGTGAAAAGGGGATCCAGCCGGAACTTCCGCCCAGGATGACCGGAACTTCCGCCCCCTGAGGCCGGAACTTCCGCCTGCACACGTTTCAGCATTAAAACTGGCAGATTCAGCTTGTAACTTACCCCTTCGCCCCACCAACTATAAATATCCTTGTTGGCTCAGATCTTAGATTAGACTTGATGTGAAATTAAACCTGAGCTTTGCTCACGCTTGTGGGAACCCTACCATAGATCTTAGATCTTGTACCCACCCGGGCTCCGATCGAATCCTATTGTATCTCTTTGGTGACTTCTACCAATATTGGTCTTTTGTTTGCACTTCTGCCTTTGGGTCTTTTGCTTGCACTTCTATCGATTTGGTCATTTCACCCTTCTAGATCTCTAGGATTTCGATTCGTCGATCTTTTTGCGAGACTTCTACCGAAAGTTCTTTTCCTGCAACTTCTATCGAGTGGGTGGTTTGGGCCAACGAGCACAAACCGATTTGTGTGCGTGTGTGTGTTTGTATCCCACGATTCCCCTCCGCGTTCTTCGTGTTCATCGTGTTCTTCCACCTCCCCCACGAATTCCACCCAAATCCGTGAAGATCGGGCACACCCTTGGGCTTAGCCCTTATCAATATATCACCTCATCGCTGCTAGTTGATTGTGTGCCGCGCCGTGACCTCGTTAGTGTTCTAGGCTCGCGCCTCTAGTACGGTCTAGCCTAGGACCAGTACAGTATCGTTGTTGAGCATACTTTCAATATTGCATTGCTGTTTTGACAATTGTTGTTTTGCTACCATATTAGCCTTCCTACAGCTCTACATATTGTCTCCACGTGCACTGTGTCGACACCTGGTAATCGCTTTGGCAATCTTTGGAGACGCTGATCCTTGTTGGTTGCCGTATCACCTTCCTCCTATTTGGTAAGGTAAGAGCTTTGTATTTTGCTTGACGAATTGCGCGTGAACCACCATATTCCATAGTTTGTAGGAATATACATTTGTGCTTTTTGTGTACTAACCATGTCAGGACCTACACCGGGAGCTATTGACCCGACAAAGATGACGACTGAGGAGTTGCATGCTCAATTCACCCACCTTTTGGGCGGGCATGCACGCGACGTCGATGCGCCCATTGGTGATGTTGACGCCAAACTCACCGACGCGCTGGACAAGCTGGATGGCCTCGAGACATCTTTCAACTCCAAGCTCAACACCAAGTTCCAGGAGCTCTTAACTCGGTTGCCGCCACCTCGTGACAATGGGCGACGACGCGCACGCCGTGTTCCTCGTGCGGATGTGTCTGCGGGTACGGCTCCTACTGCAGCAGCCGCACCAGACGCGCCTTCTGATGAAGGATATGAAGACTATGGAGGGGATGAGGACGAGCTGGTAGATGAGAATGTGCTGGACGGCGAGGAAGTCGAGCAACCTGCACCTGGTCGTCCACGACAACTGAACCGCAACGCTCGCCCACCTCCACGGCTGGTACATGATGATGATCACTAAACTTAAATTGAATATTCCGCCATTTGAGGGTAGATATAATCCTGATGCATATCTTAAATGGGAATTGGAAGTAGAACAACACTTTGCATGTTTAAAATACCCTGATCACTTGCGTGTTAGTGCTGCTACTTGTGAGTTCAAAGATTTTGCTTCTATTTGGTGGTCTGAACATTATAGAGAACATCCTGCTAATATTCCTACTACTTGGGTTGGTTTAAAACTTTCTATGCATACTCGTTTTGTTCCTCCACATTATCAGCGTGATTTACTTAAGAACTTGTCTTGCTTAGAACAAGGGAAAAATTCTGTAGAAGACTATTTGATATGGGGTTGCCCGATCTTCTCAGTAAGCGACGGGTGGTGATGAACACACGATGGTAGCAGTGGATGGAATCGATGATGATGAGGAGGATAATTTGTATGACGCCGACGAAGTCTCTCGATTGATTCCTAATGCCAATGCAACAGCTCTCAACACTGCAAGATATTCGCAACTCCACACACTTGCGCACGTAGCCGCCGACCACGAAGCGGTAGATTGCAATCTTCTAATTCCCGATGGAACAGCAGATCACACAAACTTTCAGTAGCATAAAACTCCAGATCACAACGAATTGGAGAGTAGTATTCAATAGTTTTGCATAGCAAACAACTAATAACTAGGGTTTATCTTAAACGTGGTCTAAAGCAGCTAGGGGGTCGTCCAAGGCACTTATATAGGCATCCGGGACGAGTTATGGTCGAAAGATACAAGTAAAACCGACCCAGAATAGATTTGGTCGAGACAGACTCGAACTAATCCGATCTGGAATCCGGTCAACCAGGCCTGGGACCGGGCTGGCCGGTCAGGACCAGGCCCTGGACCGGGCGGCAACCGGAAAGTTCGCAGAACTCCGTCCGGTTGGCCCCGGTACGACGCCCGGTTGGCGCCGGGGTGAATCCGGTCTGCCGCCCGGTTGACCGGGCTAGGGACCGGGCGCGCCGGTGTGCCGACCGGTCTGACCGGGCGCTGGACCGGCCTGGACGACTTCTTCTCCTCTCGCGCTTGCCTCCCGCTCCTCCCTCGCGCGTCCGTGAGATATCTTCATGTCCAGCTCCATGTCCAGCTTCATGTCCATCTTGACGTCCGTCTTCACGTCCAGCTGCTCCTCTACTCCTCGTGCGATGCTCGTCTCCTCTTGATACCTGATGATACATAAGTAATAGGACTTAGGTCGTATAAAGTTCTCATCAATCAAAGTATCGTTTAGAAACAAGTTCACCTGTTGTTTAAGTAGCTTCGCACGAGCCCTTGTAATTGGTCCAATCCGAACTTCATTGGACTTGAGCTTCACAGCAGGTTCATCTTCATTTATCAATGACGGAGGTAGTGGTGTAGTAGGGATGTCCTCATCATCTCCCCCCCTTGAAAAGGCGTCGACCTGACGCTCCAAGGTCTTCTTCATCATATGGTGTCAAATCAGCAACATTGAAAGAATTACTGACACCAAACTCATCAACTGGAAGATCTATCGAGTATGCATTATCATTGATCTTGGCAAGCACTTTGTAAGGACGAGCACCACGAGGCTTCAACTTAGACTTCCGCAGCTTCGGGAACCTATCCTTGCGAAAATGTACCCAGACCATATCACCAGGCTTGAACAACATCTCTTTGCGCTTCTTGTTCATCCTTGCAGCATTGCTCTTGCCTTTCTTCTCTATCAACTCTTTAGTCTTCACATGGATTTTTCGCACAAAATCTGCCTCTTTGATGCCTCCATATTAACTCTCTCATGTATGGGTAAAGGCAACAAATCAAGTGGAGTAATGGGTTTGAAACCATACACCACCTCAAAAGGACATAGCTCCGTGGTAGAATGTACCGCCCTGTTGTAAGAAAACTCTACATGCGGCAAACACTCTTCCCACTCCTTCAGGTTCTTCTTAATCATGGATCTCAACAGTTGTGACAAGGTTCGATTCACCACCTAAGTTTGACCATCAGTTTGGGGATGACAAGTAGTACTGAACAGTAGCTTTGTCCCCAGCTTTCCCCAAAGTGTCTTCCAGAAGTAGCTCATGAACTTCACATCACGATCAGAAACAATAGTCTTCGGGACTCCATGTAGACGAACAATCTCCCTGAAAAACAGGTTAGCAATGTGCGACGCATCGTCGCTTTTGTGGCAGGCAATAAAGTGTGACATTTTAGAAAATCTGTCCACTACCACAAATATAGAATCATGGCCTCTTTTAGTACGCGGCAAACCCAACACAAAATCCATACTAATATCTTCCCAAGGTGTACTAGGTTCTGGTAACGGAGTATACAAACCGTGAGGCTTCAGCTTGGACTTGGACTTGTTGCAAGTAATGCACCTCTCCACATACCTGTCCACGTCCTGCCTCATCTTTGGCCAATAAAAGTGATCAGAGAGCATGAGTAGCGTCCTCTCACGCCCAAAGTGACCCATCAAACCTCCAGCATGTGATTCCTGCAATAAGAGCAAACGCACAGACGATTTTGGAACACATAGTTTGTTAGCTCTAAACAAGAACCCATCGTGTATGTGATATATTTCCCATGCTTTACCAATAACACATAAGCGGTATGGTTCAGCAAAATCATGATCAGTCGCATATAAATCACATAACACCTCCAATCCAGGAATTTTAACATCAAGATGAGTTAACAGCATAGTCTTCCTAGATAGAGCATCAGCAACAATATTATCTTTTCCCTTCTTATGCTTAATAATGTATGGAAAAGACTCAATGAACTCAACCCACTTAGCAAGACGCCTATAAAAAGTAAATTGGGCTTTCAGATATTTCAAAGCTTCATGATTAGAATGTATGATAAATTCTTTTGGCCACAAATAATGTTGCCAAACCTCAAGAACTGTAATTAAAGCATACAATTCTTTATCATAAATAGGATAGTTCAACTTAGCACCAGAAAGTTTCTCAGAAAAATATGCAATTGGGCGACCCTCTTGCATCAACACACCACCAATTCCAATACCACTAGCATCACATTCAATCTCAAATTGCTTATTGAAATCAGGAAGTGCAAGCAACGATGCAGAAGTTAACAATCGTTTCAGTTCATTAAAAGCATGATCTTGGGCAACGCCCCACTCAAATGCAACACCCTTTTTAGTCAATTCATTCAAAGGTGCAGCAATAGTACTAAAATTAAGCACAAAACGGCGATAAAACCCAGCTAGACCATGAAAACTTCTTACTTGACTCACATTCATGGGAGTAGGCCAATTTTGAATAGCTTCAATTTTAGACACATCTACTTCTACTCCATGATTAGAGACAACATAACCCGGAAATATGACCTTATCTTTGCAAAATGTGCACTTCTCAAGATTACCATAGAGTTTACTATCACACAACACTTGCAAAACATGTCGAATATGTATAATATGATCAGATTCATTGCGGCTGTAAATTAATATGTCATCAAAATACACAACCACAAACTTGCCAATAAAATCACGCAAAACATGGTTCATCAGTCTCATGAAAGTGCTAGGTGCATTAGTCAAACCAAATGGCATTACTAACCACTCATATAAACCAAATTTTGTTTTAAAGGCGGTTTTCCACTCATCCCCTTCTTTCATCCTAATTTGATGATAACCACTATGCAAATCAATTTTAGTGAAAACAGCAGCACCACTCAATTCATCTAGCATATCCTCTAAACGGGGAATAGGATGACGATATCGAATAGTAATGTTGTTTATCGCTCTACAATCTACGCACATACGCCATGTACCATCTTTCTTAGGAACAAGAATAACAGGAACAACACAAGGACTAAGGCTTATGCATATAACCTTTGTCGAGTAGCGCTTGTACTTGCTTCTGTATCTCCTTCGTCTCTTCGGAATTCGTCTTATATGGCGCCCTATTGGGCAGCGATGCTCCGGGAATCAAGTAAATTTGATGCTCAATACCTCGCAATGGTGGAAGTCCTGCGGGTACCTCTTGCGGAAACACGTTGCTAAATTCCTGCAAAACATTAGACACACCAAGCGGAAGAGGGGTCATGTCGTTAGAAACCAAAACCGTACCCTTGTACATGAGCACAATAGGCATGGCTATAGGATCCTCACAAAATTCTCTCATGTCTTGTTTGGTGGCTAATGAGACTAAGGAATTCACTCTCTCACTTTTCGTTATATCACTCACGGCATTACAATTCTCTCGCCTATCTATGGATGCATCCTCCAAGTTTACTTCAATTTTCTGACGAGACTCATTGACAATTTGCTGTGGTGACATAGGCTGTAAGTTAATTTTCTTGCCCTTGAACTCTAAGTGATATGTATTGGCGCGGCCATTGTGTTGCACAAAACGGTCATAGAGCCATGGCCGGCCCAACAGCAGGTGACAAACCCTCATAGGAACCACATCAAAATCAATGGAATCCTTATACGGTCCAATCTCAAAATCAACTCGCACCATGTGGCTCACCTTCATCTCACCATTATTGCTCAACCACTGAATATAATATGGATGTGGGTGCGGTAGATACTTCAGTTTCAGCTTGGCACATAACTCTTTGCTTGCTAGATTGCGACAACTCCCGCCATCAATAATGACCTTGCAAGCTTTATCAGGACCAACTAGTGCCTTTGTTTGGAACAAATTACAGCGCTGTGTAGATGCACTTGACTGCACATTAAGAACACGCTGCGAGACAAAAATAGCTTGAGCTTCAGAAGGGAAAGCATCAAACCCATCAATGTCATAATCATCCTCATCTGGAGCATTTGGATCAACATCATCTCCAGTTTCATACTCATTGTCCTCATTAATGATCATAACTTTGCGGTTAGGAAAACCTTGCTTGAAGTGACCCTTGCCACCACATATATGACAAGCCATATCGCGATTGCGCGCTGTCGACATGTTAGAACTAGTTCCACTTGCTGCAGGAGCGGGCTTCTTTGTGTTGGTGACACTAGAGACCGGCTTGCTAGACGAAGTAGGAACATCTGCAGGGCGCGATGATGGCGCCATGGAGGGCGGCGCGCGGGGTGTGTAGCGCCCAGCGCCTGTAGAACGGCCCTTCATTTGTAGTTCTTCAGCCAACTGTGACTCAGCTTCTCTTGCATGATGTAGTATGTGATGCCCCAAACCGGTATCCTGAGGATTCCAGCGATCCCGCCGAAATCCGCACGATATCGATTTAGAGACGTCCTCCGACACGACGTGCACGACGAATCACACACGTGATGCCAGAGGAATTAACACGAGCAGTAACATTACAACAGGATTACAATAGAGCCCACAAGATACATATATATTACAACAATGACTCCAACGAGTCAAGATACAAATATACAATACAAAGATCCAAATCATACAGAAGATCGAATACGTCCGAGTACGGACAAGATACAAATTGGACTAAGAGTCCTGAAGATAAACTATGGCGTCCATAACCCTGCCCAGGCCAAGCCGGAAGGGTAACCTTGCTAACGTCGTCTTCATCGAACATATCTTTATACCTGCCCGGTTATATCCCGTAGAAGCAGCAATAAGTACGAGTTCGTACTTAACAAGACTTCAAGACGTATAAGCATTCGTCAACCAGTCGTCCTTTGTACTTGAGGCACGCAGGGGACTTAGAGGACGCAAGAGGAACGTCATAGGCAATATGGTGGAGTTAAGCGGCAGCGCAAGCACTAAAAACCTATAGAGACACTCTACAACATTCGTCTAATCAGAGAAGGTGAGAGAGCGCATAAGGTAACAAATAAATACTACACAAACATAACCTAGCCAAATACACATATCCCCTTCAACAATTGCGAAGAGGCAATGTAAAAGGCACTCAACGGTGGACAAGTTTTATTAGATATCGGTTGTAGTAATGTTATATTACTACACAAGTTATTAGCAAATCATTAGCAACAAGATAACGGTGTAAGTTGTTCTATGATCAAGCTATACAATTCCAAGTCGTCCATAACCGCGGACACGGCTTATCGATAAGATGTACACCCTGCAGGGGTTGCCCAAATGTAACCATACGCATGCTCGACCCGCTTCTTACAGGCGATGTCTCACAACAAGAACGTTCCCAGTTCAACAAGAAAGTCTAGGGGGGCCACCCAACTAAGCTACCCGTGACGAAGTTCAGCCGTACTCCGAGACGGACCCAGAGGTTGCGTAGGCATCTAGGCGGGCACTAACGGCCAAGCATTAGATAAGTCGTCTAGCAATTATGTAGTGCAGTACAGAAATAAACCACCCGAAGGCAACAGGAAGTAAACACCCGAAGGCAACAATATATAAACATGTATGCGCCAAATAAAACAAAGGTTGTGGCCCCCTTTTCAACTAACTCGAGAAAAGGTAATGGTTGAGGGGGGTCCCAGTGAATCCCCACGGATGGGTAGAGTGCTTAATCTCGGAACAGATAACAAGAACTCTGGTCCTAGGGGACATTAGCAAGTCAAAGTTCCGATGCTTTCGCAAAGGGGCTCGCAGATGCCTCTGCTTACAATTTTAGTTGTTAACAATAAATAAAGCATGTGTATCTCCAACAACTGATATAGCATGTGATAACCTCCCAACAACCCAACATATCCCGAAAAGATAACAACAACGGTAACAAGATAAAACAGCACTAGCATGCACTACGACTCGCAAGGCAGACCCGATAACCAAACAATAGCTGTAGGAGGTGGTGGTGGCAATATGGGCTGCTTGAGGTAACAAGTGGAAAGGACACGTGACAAGAACGCAACTTAAGGATAGCATGAGGGAGAAGGAAAAATAAAATAGGTGAGCGACTCCTGCAGTGACAGGAGTATAAGGGAAAATGCTTGTCTGTTAAAGCTCGCCGAGGAACATCCGAAGAACTTGTCGTATCTCACCACACCACTTCGCGATCCTATCCGGGAAGAAGCAAATCCTGGAACACACAACGTATGCAAGTCTTACTACTACGGATAAAGAGTCGGCATGCTCGAGATGATATGCATGACATGGCAAGGATGATGCGATGCACTTATCCAATTTAATCGGAGTCGGAACCCCGGACAAGCAAATTAGAGTTCGAGTTGCATTTTCTACCGACAAATTTAAGGGTGGATTAACATAGCAAACATGGCAGGGGTGAGCTATATCAAAGTTAAATGGAACCGGGACAACATATATATAATATCCCTCATATTCCATATGTTCCATATTAGGTGGTAATGCAAACTAGCACGAAATTATATGATGCATGATGCAACAGCAAGCATGGATAGCATATTCATGTTCCTCATGTTTTTCTGATCAATTTTCATACATAACATTTTTTATTTTGAGTTACGGTTTGAGAGATATTAATTTTGCAAGTTATAAACATATTCAGCAATTTTTAGAAAAACAGAAAAGAAGCAGAGACGTTTCTCACCCAGGTGGAAGCTAGCCTGGGTGACTGACGTGCGGGACCAGGAGCTGCTGACCGGGCAGCTGACGAAGCGGAAGCTGCAGGGAGTTTTGTGGAAAAACGTCAGCACCAGGGGCTGCGGTTGGAACAGCAAAGCTGCAGGGGCCAGATTGCAAAGATACCCAGATCTGGATCTGGAGGGGGTTTTTCACCGCGGTTGCAGCAAGCCGGAGAGGCTGACGGGTGGGGTCGGCGGAGAGGACGTGGCGCCAGCGTAGCGCTGAGTTGGCGAACCTTGAGCGGATGCACACAAGGCGTTCGACGACAGGCGTGTTCCAGAGGACGCGGTCACCGCGGGCGGCGTGCAAGCGCGCAGATGAAGCAGGGCGCTCCAGGAAGCAAGGGTGGGCGCGTCTGACGCAGGAGATGAAGAGGAGTCCGACGGTGGTGGTCTTGGCGCCGGGGAGCCACCGGAGGACGGCCGGCGACGAGGACCTGCGGCGGATACACGACAACAAGGTGAAAAAGGGGGATCCCAGAAGCAAAGAAGGAAGCGAGGATGTCCAGGAGGTGCGCCAGCTTATCCCGAAGCTCAAGGTGCTGATGACGGACGCCGGGGAGGGAAGAGGTCACCGGAATCGACGAAAAACCGCGACGGCCGACGAAGGGGAACGGCGAGCCTGGCGACGAACTAGGACCTCCCAGGTCGATTCCTTGTGTGTGGTGGTAGAGGGGAGCAAGGCGCGTCGTTTGGTGGTGGTGGAGTTGCTCGGGGTGGTCGCAGCCGGTGGTTCGACGGTGAGCGGTGGCGGTGCTGTGGGGGTTTTTCCTGTTGCTTGCAGAGAAAGAAGAGAAGGGGATTTGGAGAAGACTTGGGCGAGGAGGAAAGAGAGGTGCGGTCCAGGCAATAAAGCGAGGGAGGAGGACCACGAGGGGAGGGAGCAGGTGAGATGGTGGAGGACCACGGCGGGGGAAAAAGGTGAGCACGGGCATCTTGTGCTCTCTCGGCGAGAAAGACGACAAGGAAAAGAAGCTCGTTCCGGTTCACCGTGAGAAGATGGGCTGGATGGAGTGGGCTCGGGCCAGAGGAGGAGAGGATGAACTGGGCCGCCGGGGCGAGAGGGAAAAGGCCAGGGAAGAGGGAGAGCCCAGGGAGAAAAGGGGGAATGTTTTTTTTTGTTTTTCTCCTTTTCTGTTTTTATTTTAAACCTTTTGAATTCAAAATCTTTTCTGTTTTGAATCTGAGGCAAAGGTGTGATATAGATTTAAAATTAGTTTTCAAAATATTTACTTTGTTTGTTATCCAAAACAAAACACCTTTTTATACAAAAAATTATTTTTTGGAAAGACTTAGTTATAAACTAAGATATGAGAGGAAGAGGATAAGGTTTTATTTAAAGGGAAGACAAGGGAGGGGTTTATAAAATAATTTTATTTAATAAAAACATGGATGATATGATGCATGATACATGATGATGCACAAAAGAAAAAGAACAGAGAAAATCTAATAGGGGTGCTACCCGGGGCCGTTACATAGTAGCTCATTCATAGTAGCGTAGCTGTGATGACACACAATGCCCTTGATATTAAACCGCAGACCATTCAGAAA
The DNA here is from genome assembly GCF_019359855.2 of Lolium perenne. Lineage (NCBI taxonomy): Eukaryota > Viridiplantae > Streptophyta > Magnoliopsida > Poales > Poaceae > Lolium > Lolium perenne. Next base: position 136,578,629 of record NC_067245.2, read on the forward strand.
ACGCTGTAGTGTCATCTCAAGAGACTCACGGACACGGGCACGCTGCATAAGCATCTCCATCTCCATGTAGTAAGCATCAACCGTCAACACACCTTGCTTCAATTGGGTCAATTTGTCAAAGACGGAACACAAGTAATTGGTAGGCACAAAACGAGCTCTCATTGCCGCCTTCATAGCACGCCATGTGATAATATGCAGCTCACCATCTTCTTCTCGAGCACGAACAAGTCCATCCCACCAACGCAAAGCATAGCCATCAAATTCAGAGGAAGAGCTTGATCTTCCTATCTTCAGTATAGTCAGGATGTAATCGCCATAATCTCTCAATCTTCAGCTCCCATGTAAGATATTCTTCAACATCAGTACCTCCTTCAAATCTGGGAATTGAGAACTTGGGTTTACCCAAGCCATCTTCTTGTTGTTGTGGAACACGTTGGGCTCCGATGGGGACAAAACCACGACCACGGAACGCTTCACCAACGCCACTTCCAAGACCACGACCAACACCACGCCCGTGAGCATTAGCAGCATCGGCATTGTCACCTTGAACACTGCCATCTTCATCAAGTGGTGGTTGTTGTTGCACCATTGTACGTATCTCACCAACGACGGTTGTCAGATTTTGTATCGATGCTTGAAGAGTCATCATGGATGTTTGAACAGTGTTAACCGCCGTAGTAGCCTCATCGACCTTCAAGTGAACACTCTGAATATCCTTGTCCAACGCTTCATTGGCAACACGGATTTCACGTTGTAGGTAATCACGTAGTGCCTCATACTACAGCCAAGTAACTGTCGCTGCTGGATCCTTTTTCTGCATCACATCAACATCCTCAGTAGACATGATTAGTACGTTAGTGCACTAAACAAAAATCTGTGGTGGTACTCTCACAACTCACTCAAAACTGATAAGAAAGGTAAATCTTACTGCTCCAAAGTGAATTAGTATTGCTTACCAACTTGGATTGACGGACTAGTGCACGGATGTAGCGAAGCGAATATCAAGGGTATAAGAACAATCACACGACAAAGCAGGATATATGTGGGGCTATAGGTGGGCTACCTATTTGCACCAATAACAAGCTCTAGCGCTGACCGTAGACAACCGATGATACTCACACAAGGCGATGTAATGGGGCAATGCAACTATATGGAGGAAAGGTTGCAATGCACTAGAGAGGCGCTAGCAAAGCTCAACGAGACAGGCACAAGATTGCTCAACTACGGGTGCAGTAAAGTAAACTTAGGCCTTCACTTGATTCAACTAGCACTTCACTTTTCTTTTGGATTTTTCTTTTTGTATAACACACGCAGCTATGTAGCTCTTTTTACTTCTTTTCAAAAAAAAATTTGATATAGGACACAACTCCTTGATAACACGGCCAACAGAAATATGCAAAGCACCGATAACCTAACGAGCAGCCTGTCGAGCGGTAAAACTAGTCTCTTCTGGGGAAGTTCCTAGTCACTTTATATCGAAAGGCTGTGTCTATGGTTGGGAACAAGCACACTGTACGCTATGTGGACTCGGAGTAACAAAAACTGACACTAGACGACAAAGTAACACAAGATGATAGAGTAAACTCAAACCCTAAAATACTAGATGGAAAGAAAAGATACGCAAAAACAACTACGAAAAGCAACTAAAACTTGAAATTAGTGCAATCTAAGGCTATGGAAAACCCTAACCCTAACTTTTTATGCTTTTTCTGGATAGGAAAACACTCACAACTCAACTATGGGGTGGATTGTGGATGGCTTACCGAGGAAAACTGGAAATCTGATACCAAGATGATATGGGGTTGCCCGATCTTCTCAGTAAGCGACGGGTGGTGATGAACACACGATGGTAGCAGCGGATGGAATCGATGATGATGATGAGGATAACTTGTATGACGCCGACGAAGTCTCTCGATTGATTCCTAATGCCAATGCAACAGCTCTCAACCCTGCAAGATATTCGCAACTCCACACACTTGCGCACGTAGCCGCCGACCACGAAGCGGTAGATTGCAATCTTCTAATTCCCAATGGAACAGCAGATCACACAAATTTTCAGTAGCAGAAAACTCCAGATCGCAACAAATTGGAGAGTATAATTGATACGGGGTTGCCTTCGGACACCGCCTCCTCAAGACCGTCAAGCCCTCCTCGTGGTCCAATGACACGAGCTCGAGCCCTAGCCCTACACTAAGAGGTGAATTCGCTCCTTTCCACGTATGCATTTGAGACCCCTTTGGATGGCGTGCTACTTCATGCAAGTGCTCTATGTGTCATCAAGCTCACCAAGGAACTGAAGAGGAAGAAGGAACGCTACTAACGCCCCAAGGAACTGGAGAAGAAGAAGGATCGCTGTCAAACGGAGAAGACTTCCTAGGGCCGGCACTGCCGCCACCACCAGGCCGACACTGCCGCCCAGAGCACCCCGGCACTGCCGGCCAAATCAGCCCGGCACTGCCGGCCGGAGCACCCCGGCACTGCCGCCCCTGAAGCACCGGCACTACCGTCCTCCTCGACGTCCACTACATCTGGACCATTCGATTAAATCCTGTGGCTGAGTACTTTTCGTAAATGACTAAGTTACCCCTCCCCAGATCTGGGCTCTATATATAGGGCTCCTCCAGCCACGAATTAGGGTTAGAGATGAACTAAGAAGAAACTTGAGCTTTGCTCTTACCCATGTGGGAAACCCTAGATCTTTGATCTTGTATCCACCCGGGCTCCTTATCGACTCGTGAAGATCTCTTTGGTGACTTCTACCGTTTGTTTGATCTTTTGCTTGCACTTCTACCTATTTGGTCTTTTTCTTGCACTTCTATCAACCTTCCGGTCTTTTCACCCTTCTAGATCTCTCGAGCTTCAATTTGTCAATCTCTTTGCGGGACTTCTACTGGAAGGTCTTTTCCTGCAACCTCTATCGAGTTGGTGGTTCGGGCCAACGAGGAAAAACCGATTTGTGTGCGTGTGTGTTGTATCCCCACGATTCCCCTCCGCGTTCTTCGTGTTCATCGCGTTCATCCACCTCCCCCACGAATTCCACCCAAATCCGTGAAGATCGGGCACATCCTTGGGCTTAGCCCTTATCATATGGTATCAGCAGCTCTTTGGTTGCCACGGATTTGACCCCCATAACCCCCAATTCCACCAATTTCGCCCAAAAAAATTTCCAATTTTTTTTCCCAAAAAATAGCCCCAAATTGGCCTTGGATCGATCTCGCGATTTGTTGAGTTGTTTGTGGTTTTGTTCCAATAGAAACTTGTCTTTGGTGTTGATCTACAATTCCCCTAACCTTTCCCACCAGATTGTGCCATTTTTCCCACGAAATCGAAGGTTTTCGGGTCAGTTTTCCGCCAAATCGACGAACAGCCGCTGAGGCCGGCACTGCCGCCCCCCAGACACCGACACTGCCGCTGAGGCTGGCACTGCCGCCCCCCAGACACCGGCACTGCCGCTGGCCCCGAAATTTTTCACACTTTCTTCGTTTTCGTTTTGGCACTTCCCATTTGTGTTTGGTCTTCGGTGTTGAGTGCCATTTCAGCTACCACAAGCTTCCGCAACATCGACAACGACGACGGCACCCCGAGGATTCAAGCGGTTCATTTGACACTTCCACCACCATAGCAAGTTCAAGATCGTCGGCCACCATCATCAAGTGGTATAACTTGCTCCTAACTTGTAGCCCTAGCCTCTTTTGTGTACCTTTCCTATCGAGAGTGGCTTTCTAGTGTTGCGAAGCATTGCGCAAGCGTCCCGACCGTGAGGGTGTGCGTGTGTTGAGCAAAGCTTTGAAGCAAGCTCGTGTGAAATGATAAGCAAAATAAGTGTGACATACTTACATAGATAGTAGTATCCTTGCATAGTGAGAAAAAGAAAGAAAAATACGAAAAGAAAAAGAAAAAAGTGTGTGAGTGACACCTATACACAAAAGAGTCCAAAGCTTTTAAGCAAAAGAGAGAAAAGAGAAGAGAGGCGTCTTGCACAAATCTTGTTGCTTCTCAATTTTGCAACCAAGCCACGGTCTCTCTTGCGTTAGCGTGACACCGAGCTAGTAGTCTTCGTTAGGACCATTTTGTTCTTGCTCATTTTCCAAGTCGCGCTAACCCCATTTTGTCCCACGCGTGTGTTCCTCCTTGTGTATGCCTTTTCTGATCACCGCCTTTGAATTGTGACTTTTGGATCTTACCCACTTTTGACAATAGACTTTTCGTTTGATTCTTCCATTTGGCTTTCCACATCCATACCTAACACCATATAGAGTTTTTGGTTTTGTGTGTGTGTGCATACATATCGGTTGCCCTCCGCCTTGAAACACCTTTTTGGTTTTGGTTTGCAAGTTTTGACACTTTTGGTAGTCTTTCTTAACCACCCACCACATAGTTCTTGTTTTAGTTGTAACCATGTCTAGTGGAGAAGGGAACCAACTACCGATGGCGCGGCACCAACATTGGATAGCTACTCAAGCCGTCCATGCCAAGCTCAATCAATTTGAAGCCATGATCAAGGATACCAACGTCCGCTATGAAGAAAGAGCTCAAGTGCAAAGGATTGACCTCAACAACCAAGTTCAAGACCTCAATGAGAAGATTGAAACTCAAGGCAATGAGTTGAAGGCAACACTCGCCATACAAGGTCAAGAGACAAGGGAAATGAAGACGGCGTTGGACAATATCCTTCATACACTCAACCGTCAAGAAGATAGAAGACAGCACTCAAGGTCTTCACGCTCTCATAGTTCAAGGTCAAGAGCTCCTACACCGTCTCACCATGATTCCAATGAAGACCCACACCACCATAATGCGGATGTTCAAGTTCTTCACCAACAAGATCAAGAAGCAGAGCAAGATCGACTTCAACTTGTCCAAGAACGTCAACGCCTTGAAGAAGAGCGCCTTCAACAAGAGAATCTCCATGCTCAATTCCAACAAGAGCAAGAACGCCTTCGACATGATCAAGAGCTAGTTCGAGCAAGGGAACAAGAGCGTCTCCGCAATGAACAACAAGCACTTGAAGAACAAGAACGGCAACGACAAGTACAGGAAGCTCAAGTTAGAAGACAACGACTTCATGAAGAGGAACAACGGCAAGCGCACCATGAGCGCCAAATCATCAATGTTGTCCATCCTCAACGCCCTCCAGGTCAAGATAATCGCCGCCATCATGATGATCGACCTCATGCTAGAAGAATCACCAAGCATCAAGTGAAGAAAGTGTGATGCCTCGACAACGCCACAACAATGATGATCAAGATAAAGGTCATGGAAGACCACCTCCTCGTCAACAACATAGCAACAACAATACAGATGCTCAAGGTCCACAACATCTACCTCAACAACGTCAAGACCTTGGTGAAGAAAGACCAGCTCCTAGACGCAATGACCGCAATTGATGTAGCCCCGCTCACCGACGACACTACACCAAGACCAACAAGTCCCCCAAGTGGACCAATGATGCGGGCTCGAGTCAAAGCGCTACATGATAAGGTGAACTCACTCCTCACTACCCTTGATCTCGATACCCCATTGGATGGACTGCTACCTCAGGCCGATACACTTTGTGTTATTAGATATGAACCTCGAGAGAAGGACGTCGCAGCAGACCCGAAGATGGACAAGGAAGAAGGACAACAAAAGTGCCCGCTGAAGGACGCCCCTCAGGGCTGGCACTGCCGGCCTCTAGGCACCGGTACTGCCGGCCTGCACACCCCGGCACTGCCGGCCTCCAGCCCCCGGCACTGCCGGCCTGCTCATCCCAAGATCGCTGCCGATCTCCAGTTCCAGCTGCCGGCCTCCACCGAAGACGCAAAGAAGGCCAAGACCGGCACTGCCGGCCACGAACCAGCGGCACTGCCGGCCAAAGCTCACCGGCACTGCCGGCCTCACCCCTGCTGACTTCATCTCAACCGTTGATTCCTCATCTATGGACCAGGATAATTTATGTAATGCCGATTTTACCCCTGTATGAATCTGGACCTATAAGTACCTCACCCCTTCCTCCAGATTAGGGTTAGACTTGAATTGTACTTAAACACAACTTTGAGCTTTGTCTCCCTAGGGTTAGCATCCCTTTGTAATCAAGGCATCCTGGTTGTTGATTTGGATATTGTTGAGTGAGATTCTAGTACAAGTTACTCTCTCTCCCTCACCAATCCCTTCTTCTCCAACCCCAATCTCTCACCGGGAATTCTGCCGCGTGCCTCTTCCGGGTGATTCTATTGGCGTGGTCCATCGAGCCACGGGGGTAAGTCTCGGGTGTATCGGGTTGGTGTGCGTGCGTGAGTACCGGCGTTCTTCGTGTTCTTCGTGTTCCTCGCGTTCTCCCACCTCTTCCCTTGGTTTTCGGGGTCAAATCGCGAGATCGGGCCAATCCCTAGATCTCAGATCTCATCATATGGTATCAGCAGCTCTTGGTTACCGCGATTCTGACCCTCCAGCCACCCAATTTCGATTCTAGAAAAGTTTCCAAAATATCCCCAAAAAATAGCCCCAAATTGCCTCTGGACCGATCTGTGATTTGGTTGCGTTTTTAGTGGTTTTGATCCATGGATTTCGTGCCCCTCTGGTTGATCTACGTTTTCCCCACTTTCTAGACCTCAATTCCATCGATTTTTGACGTTTTGGTCGGATTTGGCCCGCAAATCGCGAAGAACAGCTCGAGCTGTTCGTCAGGGACTGGCACTGCCGCCCCTACCAGGCCGGCACTGCCGCCCAGGCCGGCACTGCCGCCACATCCAGGCCGGCACTGCCGCTCAGGCCAGCACTGCCGCCCGAACCAGGCCGGCACTGCCGCCACATCCAGGCCGGCACTGCCGCTCAGGCCAGCACTGCCGCCCGAACCAGGCCGGCACTGCCGCCGGGGACAAGCCAAGCTCGCCAAGCCAGATTTCGACCACGTCTTCACCTTTGTGTTTGCTTGTTCTGGTTTGAGTGCCTTTTGTGTAAAACTAACCCGCAGCTACGACGCAAGCGACGACACTCTCGGCACCCCGACTTGCAAACGTACTCTTGATCCTTCCACCATATTGCAAGTTGAGTGATCATCACCGCCTACGCCACATCTAGGTATAACTTGCAACTCCTCGTGCCTTTGCGATCCAAACCTCCCGAGCATTGCTTGTCAAGTGTTGTGAGACATTACACGTGGCCCCGATTGTGAGGTTGTGTGCGTAGTGTGGATTCAAGCTTATAAGCAAAACTCGTGTGGCAAAGTAACAAAAGTGAGGCTAACGTGCGAGAAAAGCCCGGCAAAAGTGTGCAAGTGCCTCCCAACAAGAGTCCACGGGTTATCATACCAAAAAGTGTGCAAGTCCACCAAATTCAAAAGAGTACAAGCTTTTAAGCAAACGAGAGAGACGAGAAGAGAGGCCGCGTGTAAATCTTGGTGTCTCCTCGTTGCAACCAAAGCTTTGGCTCTCCTTGTGTTAGTGTGACACCGAGCACCACCTTGTTGGTTGGTTTTTGTGCTTTTCCGCCCATTCCTTGGTTGCACTAACCCCGTTTATCTCGTGTGTGCGTTCCACCTCTTTCGTGTTTTCGTGATCACCATTTGGACACTTAATTTTTGGACCTCACCCACTTTTAACAACATACTTGATCTTGGATTTCGTCTTTTGGTTTTCCACCATACTCACCTAACACCATATTTGCTAGCTTTTGCGTGTGGTTTTGCATGTGTACCCGATACACTTGGTCTTTCTTTCGGCTTGGTTGATTGCCTCAATACTATCTTACCTTGGTAAGAGTACGAGGTAGTCTCCTTCCACTAACATACACAACATAGTTCTTGTCTTTTCATCATGGATAGGAACGGAGATGACCCAAGGGATGGAGAAGTCCTCCGCAACACCGAGAGGTTGGCTACTCATCACAACCTATGGACGCAACGCCAAGAGTTCAAGGAGCAACTCACACTCTTCGAGACGCGCATTGACGAGCAATACGACGAAGTGGCACACAACTTCTCCGTTGTGAACCAAGACTTGGCTCTCCTTCGTGAAGCTACGGACAACTTGAATGGCCAAATGGCGGCCAATGATGCGAACATGGAGCGGCGCATGGATAGCCTCGAGCGCGCCATCACCAACTTGGGTCGTCAACGCCGACACCGCTCTACTTCGTCATCATCACGCTCGTCACAAGATTACTACCCTCATGGTGGCCATTCGTCCTCAAGCTCCACTTCAAGACATGAAGACCATCCTCGACCTCATCGCCCACATGTTCGTCATGAAGACTCTCGCTCCAACTCTAGGCGAGGAGAATTCCATCGCCATGCTCGTCCACATGAACGCCCTCCACAAGAGCAAGTCCTCCAACAAGATCGTCACCAAGCGGATCGCCATGCCCACCATGGGCGTGACGACCAACCCCAAGACCAAGGTCCTCAAGATCAACCTCGGCGAGATCTCCGACATCACCCTCGCCATGACCAACGTGGAGGAGGAGATCCACCAAATGATCAAGATGAGAGGGCCAACAATGAGCATCGTTAACAACCTCGACAAGATCTTCGACAACACCATCACCGTGAGCCAAGTGAAGCTAGTGTCCAACTTCAACGCCAATCCAATGCTATGGTTGGCCGTGGAAGACCTCCTATCCCACCGCAAGCCCCAAGAGATGAAGGCATCCGTCCTCCCCGAAGAAACTTGGAGGATGAAGAGAACATGTTTGGAAGGCTCAAGTTCACCATGCCGAAGTTCCAGGGTGAAGAGGATGCCAAAGCCTACCTCTCATGGGCACTCAAGGTTGACAAGATATTCCGCATCCACAACTACTCCGGTGCCAAGAAAGTGGCTATGGCGTATCTTGAGTTTGAGGATTATGCCAACACTTGGTGGGAGCAAGTTCTCACTCTAAGGGAAGAAAAGGGTGAACCTCCAATTGACACTTGGGAAGAGATGAAGGAAGAGATGCAAGCTCGCTTTGTCCCAACACATTACATGACCGACCTCTTCAACAAGCTCCAAAAGTTGAAGCAAGGCACCAAGACCGTTGAGGAGTTCTTCAAGGAGATGGAGTTAACGATGATGCGAGCCAACATCCAAGAATCCGAGAGCCAAACCATTGCTCGTTTCTTCAATGGCCTCAACTACCCCATCAAGAGGATTGTGGAGTTCCAACCATACTCCAACATGGTTGAGTTGGTCCACCAAGCATCCAAGGCCGAGCGCCAAGTGAATGAGGACATCAAGTACTCCAAGTCCAAGTCATACTTCGCCTCCAAGCTAGCTACATCACCTCCTACAACAAGTGTCAAGCCCGCCGTATCCTCTACACCATCCAAGCAACCGACTATCCAAAGTCGCATGAAGCAAACGGTGTCTTCCACCGCCTCCCCTAAGGCATCTACGGGACCCTCTAATGTCACTTGTTTCAAGTGTGGCACCAAAGGCCACAAATCCTTTGAATGCAAGAATACCAAGGTTATGATCACTATGGAGAACGGTGACATCGAGACACTAAGTGAAGATGAATATAAAGCCCTCGTGCAAGCCGCCGTTGCAAATGAAGAAGCTTATGAGGAAGAAAGTGAAGAAGACCCTCTCTTATGTGAGAATGACCCAAGTCCCTCACTTGTGGTCACAAGGGTGCTAACAACTCAACCTCAAGCTATGGAAGACCAACGGTGCAACATCTTCCAAACCCGTGCCGGTATTGGTGGCAAGTCGATCAAGGTCATCATCGATGGAGGAAGTTGCCATAACCTTGCAAGCACCGAATTGTGTGAGAAGCTCAACCTCACCCTCCGCAAGCATCCTCATCCTTACCATATCCAATGGTTGAGTGACAAGGGCAACGTCAAGATACAACATACCGTCACCGTCACTTTCAAGATTGGACCTTATGAGGACACTATTGAGTGTGACGTGGTACCCATGACGGTGTGCCACATGTTGCTTGGCCTCCCTTGGCAATTTGACAAGAAGGCTATACATGATGGACACTCCAATTCTTACACCTTCAAGGTCAAGGACAAGAAGTTCGAGTTACGCCCGATGACTCCTAGACAAATCATCGCGGATAATGCGAAGGCTTTAGCGAGGGCACAACTCCGCACCCACCATAGTGAGATGAGAGGAGAGGGAGCGACCCACCAAAAAGATAGTGAGCGCCACAAGCCATATATGAGCGAGACAAAGAGTGTCCTACTGGCCACCAAAAGTGAGTGGAGAGAGGTCCAAGAGAACCCATCCACCATATTGCACTATGTGCTCATTTGCAAGGGACCATCGTCGCCGACTAACGACTTAACCAACATTCCTTCGTCTTTGTTGTCTCTTTTGAAGGAGTTTCAAGACGTCTTCCCCGACGAGCTCCCTCATGGACTTCCACCACTTCGAGGCATAGAACACCGCATCGACCTCATACCCGGTGCTCCGCTTCCCAACCGTGCCGCCTACCGCACCAACCCCGAAGACACAAAGGAGATCCAACGCCAAATACAAGATCTCCTCGCTAAAGGGTATGTTCGCGAAAGCCTTAGTCCTTGTGCGGTTCCCGTGAATCTTGTACCTAAACCGGATGAGACGCAACGAATGTGTATGGATTGTCGCCCCATCAATGCTATTACCGTTCGCTACCGCCATCCCATTCCGCATTTAGATGACATGCTTGATGAGTTAAGTGGTGCCACGATTTTCTCTAAAGTCGATTTGCGTAGTGGCTACCACCATTCGCATGCCAATTGGTGATGAATGGAAAACATCCTTCAAGACCAAGCTTGGTCTCTATGAATGGCTTGTTATGCCTTTTGGTCTCTCCAATGCTCCATCCACTTTTATGCATCTTATGAATCACATCTTGCGTCCTCTCATTGGCAAGAGTGTGGTTGTCTATTTTGATGATATTCTCATTTATAGCAAAAATCTCGAGGACCATGTGAAACATGTGAGAGAGGTCTTATGCATCTTGCGTCATGAGGAGCTTTATGCCAACCTCCCCAAGTGCACCTTTGCTCAAAACAAGTTGGTTTTCCTTGGATTTGTGGTTTCCGCTAATGGGATTGAAGTTGATTTTTCCAAGGTGGAGGCCATCCACAATTGGCCTACCCCTACAAATGTTGGCCAAGTCTGAAGTTTTCATGGACTTGCCGGTTTCTACCGCCGCTTTGTGAAAGATTTTAGCACCATTGCTTGCCCTTTGAATGAGCTTACCAAAAAGAATGTTCCGTTTGTTTGGGGCAAGGCCCAACAAAATGCTTTTGATGATTTGAAGAAACGCCTTACCGAAGCTCCCCTTCTTGCGCTTCCAAATTTTGCAAAAACTTTTGAGATTGAGTGTGATGCGAGTGGACTTGGTATTGGTGGCGTTCTTATGCAAGAGGGCAAACCCGTGGCATATTATAGTGAGAAGTTGGATGGCGCAAGCCTCAACTATCCTATTTATGACAAGGAGCTCTATGCTTTGGTTCGTGTTCTTGAAGTTTGGCAACACTATCTTTGGCCAAAAGAGTTTATGATTCATTCCGACCATGAGTCTTTGAAGTATTTGAAAAGCCAACACAACTTGAACAAATGACACGCAAAATGGGTCGAGTTCATTGAGTCCTTCCCATATGTAATCAAATACAAGAAGGGCAAGGACAATGTAGTGGCGGATGCTCTTTCCCGCAAAAACACCCTTTTGCTTACTCGCTTGGATTTTCATGTTTTGGGACTTGAAGAGATCAAAGAACACTATACTTCCGATTCTTTCTTTGCACCGATATTTGAGAAGTGTTCCGTTGAAAGAGGAGTGGATGATTTCTATTTGCATGATGGCTACTTGTTTAAAGCTAACAAGATTTGCATTCCCGAGTCTTCCCTTCGAAAGTTACTTTTGCAAGAGTCACATGGAGGTGGCCTCATGGGACACTTTGGACGTGACAAGACACTATCGATGCTATCCACTCATTACTATTAGCCAAAGATGAAGCGGGATGTGGAGCGCCTATGCAACCGTTGCACTACATGCCTTCAAGCTAAGTCCACCACCAACCCTTATGGTCTTTACACACCATTGCCTATTCCGTATGCACCATGCACCGATATTAGCATGGATTTTGTACTAGGGTTTCCTCGCACCAAACATGGTCATGATTCGATCTTTGTAGTAGTGGATAGGTTCTCTAAGATGGCACATTTCATACCTTGCCATAAGACCGATGATGCTTCACACATTGCTTCATTGTTTTTTAGGGAAATTGTCCGCCTACACGGAATACCGGCAAGCATTGTGTCGGATCGAGACGTCAAGTTCATGAGCTATCTGTGGAAGTCACTCATGACAAAGTTTGGAGTGAAGCTCTTATTCTCATCATCCTCCCACCCGCAAACGGACGGACAAACGGAAGTGGTCAATAGAAGCCTCTCAACTCTTCTACGCATCCTCGTGAAGAAAAACTTGAAGTCATGGGAGGAGTGCCTTCCGCATGCGGAGTTCGCCTACAATCGAGCCACGCACAAGACAACATCACGGAGCCCCTTCATGATCGTCTACGGCTTCGACCCTCCCACGGCACTCGACATACTACCACTCCCCCTTCATGAGAGGACGAACATGGACTTCGACAAGCGCACCGCCGCCATGAAGAAACTACATGAAGAAACAAGAGCGACCATACAAGAACATGTGCTTCGTCAAGCCAACCGTCTCAACACCAAGAAGAAGGAAAGAATATTTCAAGAAGGAGACCTCGTGTGGATCCACCTCCGGAAGGAAAGATTCCCTCATGAGCGTAACTCAAAGCTCAAGCCAAGGGGAGATGGACCCTTCAAGGTCCTCAAACGCATCAACAACAACGCCTACGTCATCGACATCCCGACCTCCAAGTACTTGGTGAGCAACACGTTCAACGTCTCGGACTTGTCACCCTATCATGGAGATGAGGAGGAGCACGAGTCGAGGACGACTCTTTCCCAAGGGGGGGAGATGATGTAGCCCCGCTCACCGATGACACTACACCAAGACAAACAAGTCCCCCAAGTGGACCAATGACGCGGGCTCGAGTCAAAGCGCTACATGATAAGGTGAACTAACTCCTCACTACCCTTGATCTCGATACCCCATTGGATGGACTGCTACCTCAGGCCGATACGCTTTGTGTTATTAGATATGAACCTCGAGAGAAGGACGTCGCAGCAGACCCGAAGATGGACAAGGAAGAAGGAGAAGAAAAGTGCCCGCTGAAGGACGCCCCTCAGGGCCGACACTGCCGGCCTCCAGCCCCCGGCACTGCCGGCCTGCTCATCCCGGCACTGCCGGTCTCAAGACCCCGGCACTGCCGGCCCCTCCAGCTGAAGACGCGAAGAAGGCCAAGACCGGCACTGCCGGCCACGAACCAGCGGCACTGCCGGCCCCACCGGCACTGCCGGCCAAAGCTCACCGGCACTACCGGCCTCACCCCTATTGACTTCATCTCAACCGTTGATTCCTCATCTATGGACCAGGATAATTTATGTAATGCCAATTTTACCCCTGTACGAATCTGGACCTATAAGTACCTCACCCCTTCCTCCAGATTAGGGTTAGACTTGAATTGAGCTTAAACACAACTTTGAGCTTTGTCTCCCTAGGGCTAGCATCCCTTTGTAATCAAGGCATCCTGGTTGTTGATTTGGATATTGTTGAGTGAGATTCTAGTACAAGTTACTCTCTCTCTCTCACCAATCTCTTCTTCTCCAACCCCAATCTCTCACCGGGAATTCTGCCGCGTGCCTCTTCCGGGTGATTCTATTGGCGTGGTCCATCGAGCCACGGGGGTAAGTCTCGGGTGTATCGGGTTGGTGTGCGTGCGTGAGTACCGGCGTTTTTCGTGTTTTTCGTGTTCCTCGCGTTCTCCCACCTCTTCCCTTGGTTTTCGGGGTCAAATCGCGAGATCGGGCCAATCCCTAGATCTCAGATCTCATCAGCAATGAAGAGGAAATCTTTGGGAAACTCAAGTTCACCATGCCCGAATTCCACGGAGAGGAAGACCCCGATGCGTACTTATCTTGGGTACTCAAGGTTGACAAGATTTTCCGCATACACAACTTCTCCGAAGCAAAGAAAGTGGCTATGGAATCACTTGAGTTTGAAGGATATGCAAATGTTTGGTGGGAAGAAGTGAACAAGAAGCGTGACAAGGAAGATATAGAGCCTATTGACACATGGGAAGAGATTCAAGAAGTCATGCACAAATGCTTGGTGCCCAACCACCACAAACGTGACCTCTTCAACAAGCTCACTCAACTCAAGCAAAGCTTCAAGTCCGTTGAGGAGTACTACAAGGAGATGCACATGACCATGATGAGTGCCAATGTGGATGAGCGAGAAGATCAAACAATGGCAAGATTCTTGAATGGATTGAACATTCCCGTCAAGAGGATAGTGGAGTTCTTGCCTTACACCAACATGGTTGAGTTGCTTCATCAAGCTACAAGAGCCGAGCGCCAAGTGCGAGAAGACATAGCAAGTGCAAAAACAAAGTCCTTCTTCGCCGCGCGAAATGCAACAAACACCTCCTCAAGCATCAAGAACACAAGTGCTATTACCTTCAAGGATCCTCCCAAGCAAACGAAGAGTGGCTTCAAGACAACAAGCTTCAAGCTGGAGCAATCAACTATGTCCTCCAAAGCTTCCACGGGATCTACTAACATCACTTGTGTCAACACCCGAATTTTTAAGTCCGGATGCCTATTATGCCATACATCGCAATCCCATGAATATTGTTATTGCGAGGCATAATAGTTAAGTATCACAGTCATCATTCATTACAAACCATATTGTCTTACAATTGGAATCACATCATCCATATTACACGAATAGTTGATCTATTGATCAACGAACAAACACAAGTTCATAGCGGAAGCGTAAGATACAAGAACTCTCTAGTCCACAGGCCAACGCTTGACGTCGGAAGACTCCTAGTTGTCGTAGGCGTCCTGCTGGTCATCTCCTTGTTCATCTTCATACTCTGGCCATTTGAATAGACAGGGACAAAGCTGTTAGTACTTCAAGTACTCGCAACTAATACTAGTGTAAGTGCTAGGCATTTTCTAGTAAGGTTTGCTAAGCTCTAGTTTGTTTGCATAAAGCCAATTTTAGTTCACAAGTATTTGAGTAAAACCTTATTCAAGTGCTAACTAACTCAAGTGGGAACATTAGTGTCATTCCCACCATTCAAGTGGTGATTTCAATTCAATTCACCACTTCACAAGTCATTTCACCATTATTTTCAAGACTTTGACATTGGAAACTGTATGGCCTTTCCAACCGTCCGTATCCGTGGACACGGCTATTCGAATAGATTGACACTCTGCAGAGGTTGCACACTTGTGCCACAACATTTGATTTCATCCGTCGGGATTACCCCGAATCATCGTAACATAGTACGCGGATCATCAACCATAACCTTTCACTTACAAATCCTAGTATGAGCACCTCTCCCCATGAGCTTGGCCTCCCAGTGAAGACCAACTGTCAACCTGGGAACTGCACAGGGCTTGGCCGTACAATTCACCTCAATTCACATCATTATAAACGACGGAGGCAGCCTCGGCATAACCCCTATGACGTGTGTTCAGAGGGAACCCATACTAAGATACATAAACTTCCAGTTAAGCCATACCCATAATCAGGTATTGTGGGGGTACTCAGTATTGGAAAGGTATCGCATTCAAACCAATCTCATTTTTTTTTATCAAAAATCACCATCTTCTCTTGTTCACATTCACCTTCAAAATTCATTCAATGAAATGATAAATCATTCCAAGGTTTCAAAAATTCAGTTCAAGGTCACATGTTCCCATCTAGAGTAGTCAAGTTTTAGTATTTAGCACTAGCACTAATCATGAGGGGTGCTAATATTGCTTGGCTAGCTTGAGACTAAATTAACTACTCTAGTACACTTCTTTCACTTTGACCAAAGTTAACTATAAAAGTAATTCTTAGAAAACAACAGGTAAAACTTGTATGGTAAAAACTTTGGGTAGGCTTATCGTAAGAAAAGGTAAGACTAATGGTGCCTTGCCCCAAAGGGGCTTTGCACTTTGCAAGAATATTAGCTTGCCTTGGTAGTTCTCAAAGTTCTCCTCCTCCTCTTCTTGGTAGCAACCTTCTTCCTCCGGGTATTCTCCTGTGCTAGCGTCTAAATTTAAAATACGAGTATAATCACTCCCTAATTCAATGGCTATTCCAAACATCACACATATTCACACAAACTATTCTAAGCACACAACTAATCTACTTAGGGGCATTGGTGGTGTTACTTGAGGAGAAATAATTTCCTCTTAGTTAATATGTAAATGATAGTTTCCATAGGGTTCTTGAGAAATAATTTCCTCTCATTGAAATCTTCTTAAGATTTAATTTCTCAAATAATCATACATGAATTTATATTGACATAAGTCAACATTCATTATCATCACTTGAGAAAATGATTTAAATGAGGTAGACCACCTCATATCATTTAATAATTCTACAAATGATTTAAATCTCCAAGTATTTCATATAAGAGTGTTTGACCAGGGGTTCAAACATCACATGAATTCATTTGGGACAAGATTTAAATGAAGTAAAATACTTCATATGGTTTGCATAATAGTTTTGGACAATATCACTTAAATAAACTAACCATATTGTCCATTAATTAAACTATGGCATGATCATGCAAAGTGACCACACTATTTTCTTGCAGAAACAATTTGTGTAAGTCAAAGGTGAGCTATTGGAGTTGGAATTAACTTAATATCTCTTTTGGTTGATTTTTAATAATTATTTGAATATGGAAAGGTCCCTGCCTTCTTCTTTTTATCATTTTATTTCTACAACAGAACTTGAAGTGGGACCAGTGTCATATTGTAGAACTTTTTACTAGCTTTCCAACAATATCAAATTTGTTAAATTTGGCCAAGCCAAACAGATTCTATGAATTTTCAAAGTGGGGTTCAGTATTGAATTTGAATTGAATTAATAAAACTGGATTTGAATTACTGGGCTGGCGGGAAAAGGAACTGGGCCGAAACCAATTCAAAACAGAGAAAACGGCCCAGTAACGCATCTCGTGCGAGTGGGCCGCCTGACAGAGTGGGGGCCACTCGTCAGCGACTCATAAAAGCCGAATCGGTATGAGTTACTGTGGGACGTTGGATTAAAACCAGATCGGATGACGCAGGGCCATCGTCTTCTCCGACGAGAACCCGACGCTCTAGCGGCGAGCCTAAGGGGTCGGAGAGCTAACCGTAGGTCCGGCGAGCGGCGGCGGTGGTCGAGACGAGGTTGTTGATGAAGAGGAAGCAGATGGTAGCAGTGGCGTCGCTCGAGGAGGCTCCAGTCGACGGTGATTGCACCAGAGCTTCCGCGGCTTCGATCGCTCGATTGAGCTTGCTCCGGCGATGATTGGGTGAGTGGAGTGGCGGTGGAGAGTCAGAGATGGGAGGAGAGGAAGATGTGGTGCTCAGATTGCTTCGGGGAACTCGGTATTTATAGAGGGTTTGTGATGCAGCCCGACCTTCGGTCTTCACCGCATCATGTGCTTCATCGCCAAGACGGCACGCTAAGGTGAATCTTCTCCTTTACGCGTGCCTCGAATCGCCAATGTTGAACAATATACTACTTCATACTCCGTCACACCTTGATGATAGGAACTCGACGACAAGTACGGAGGGAAGGGAGGATGCCATGGAGACCCGAGGACGCAAGGCCGATGTCACGGAAGCATGGAAGAGAAGGAAGAAGAAGCGCTGGACGCTCCAGGCCGGAACTTCCGCCCAACATCGCCGGAACTTCCGCCCACACGCTGTCAAGACTGAAGATGCTCGCACAGCCAGAGCGTGGGCCGAACTTCCGCCCCTGATGGCCGGAACTTCCGCCCTGGACCGGAACTTCCGCCCTGGACGGCCGGAACTTCCGCCCCATCGAACCTCAGTCAGATCTCAGCCCACTTTGGCTTGTAACTTACCCCTTCATCCCCTTGCCTATAAATAGACACCTACCCCCACCTTCATGAGGGAGAGATGATGTTTAGATGAATTGGCTTATGCCTCTATTATCCCTTAGTGGATTTGGGAAAAGCCCACCTTAGGTTAATTCCTATTGTACCACCCGGGCTCCGATCGAATCCTATTGTATCTCTTTGGTGACTTCTACCAATCTTGATCTTTTGCTTGCACTTCTACCTATTTGGTCTTTTGCTTGCACTTCTATTGAGTTTGGTCTTTTCACCCTTCTAGATTCATAGGATCTTCGATTCGTCGATCTTTTTGCGGGACTTCTACCGAAAGGTCTTTTCCTTGCAACTTCTATCGAGTTGGTGGTTCGGGCCAACGAGAACAAACCGATTGTGTTGTGTGCGTGTGTTTGTATCGTGTTCTTCGCGTTCATCCACTTCCCCGCGAATCCCCCTCCGCAATCACACTCACCCGGGTCAAACCGTGAAGATTGGGCACACCCTCGGGCTTAGCCCGCATCATATGGTATCTGAGCAAAGGTTGCCACGGATTTGACCCTCCGATTCCACCAATTTCGCCCAAAATTTTCCCCAAAAATTTTTCCCCAAAAAATAGCTCGAATTTGGATCTCTGGATTTGTTGAGTTGTTTGTGGTTTTGGTCCACAGATCTGTTGTCTTTGGTGTTCATCTATCATTCCTCCAATTTTCACCGGCCAATTCCACCTATTACTCCCGAAATCCGTCGATTTTTGCCCCATTTTCCGCCCCGAGTTCATGCTGTTCATCGTCCCAGATTCAGATCCAGAAATTTCTGTATTTCCGGTACTACCGGTCAGCCTAGGCGGAACTTCCGCTCCCCCCAAAAATCCCCAAATCTGGGTCGTCATCTTCTTCGCTGCGCCACCAGACCACCTCGCTCGCTCACCACGCCCCAGCCACCGGCCTCCCGCTCGCCAGCAGCAGCCGCAGCAGCACGCGCACCACCAGGCTCCACGGCTGCTCGCCCAGCACCACGCGCGCGCCCGCACCTCGCTCGCCTCCACCCGCATACCGCGACGCACAGCCAGCAGCCGCCCTTGAGGTCGCCCCAAGCCGCGCCTCACGAACAGCAGCTCGAGCCCCACCCCGCGCGCAAGCCACCGCCTTGGTCCAGCCAACGCCGGCCCACGCCCAGGCCCCGCTCGCCCAACGGCCCTCGCCCAGCATCCGCCGCCCCACCACGCGATTGCCCCGCTCGCAGCAGCCGCCGCGCTCACGAACGCCCAGCGCCAGCTCCAAACCTGCGCGCACGCCGCAAGCCCCGCGCCACGCCAACCACCGCGCCGTTCGCTCACCAGCATCGCCCGCAGCAGACGCTCCACGCACGCGCAAGATCCCCTGGCAGCCATCTACGTTTTCCTCTCAGAAAAATCAGCAAGAAATTCCATCCCCAATTTCCTACAGCTTCCACGCAAGATTTTCCAATTCGCACAGAAATTCCGCTGAGCGGAACATCCGCTCCAAATCAGCGGTACTTCCGCCGTCCCGGTACTTCCGCTCTACATCCGCTCAAGTTCCGGAAATTGTCTAATTTGCTCACAGTAGCCCCTGGACCCAAATCGCTTATTTCCGGAACTAGGCCGGAACAAGGCCGGAAGTTCCGCCCGGCGCGCATTTTTGACCCAAATTTCGTCCAGTTTTGACCCATCTTTTTGCCCCAAATTTTGACAACTTTCCGGCGCCCGTTTGACTCCAAACTTTAACAACATCCTCCATATACTCCACATAGTCCACGTCTAATTTTTGACGATTTTTGGAGCCCAACTTTTGACCGCTCGTTTTGACCCAACTTTTCGGGCATTGACTTAATTTGCTCGGTTTCTGATTTGGAGTGCATTGGTCGTCTATTTCGCTTCCGCGCCTACACCAACACCGCGACGACACCTTTGGCACCCCGGATTCCGGCGCAACTTCGACACCATCATCGACACCACCTCGATCATCGCAAGTTCGTGTGCTTGACACCGCCTAACATCAATAGGTATAACTTGCCCCACCCCTTGTAGCCCCGTTTTTTTCTTTGTGTACCTATCCCATTGAGAGTGGCTTTCCGAGTGTTGCGAAGCATTGCACAAGTGTCACGACCGTGAGAGGGTGTGTGTGTGCGTTGTGTTGAGCAAAGCTCCGAAGCAAGCTCGGTGAGAAAGATACACAAAAGAGGAAAAAGTGTGACATAGAGAAAAATAAAGCTTCTAAGCATAGAAAAAAAAAGTGAAAAAAAAGAAAAAAATGAAATAGAAAAAGAGTGTGTGTCCACCGATACAAAGGAGTGCAAAGCTTGTACGCACTAAGAGAGAAAAGAGAAGAGTGGCATTTGTGCAAATCTAGTTGCTTCTCTCATATGCAACCAAGCTACGGTCTCTCTTGTGTTGGCGTGACACCGAGCTAATAGTCTTCGTTAGGACCATCTTTGTTACTTGCTCACTTCCTTGGTCGCGCTAACCCCATTGTTCTTCCTTGTGTGTGTTTCCGTGTTTCCTTGATATAGATCACCACTTTTGACATTTGACTTTGGATCTTACCCACATTTGACAATAGACATTTTCTTTGGTTCTTTTCGTTTGCTATCCACTTCCTCACCTACCACCATATAGAGTTCTTAGCCTTTTGCGTGTGCTTTGAGTGTGTGTGTGAGTACATATCGGTTATTCTCTAACTTGATCCATTTTCTCGATTTTGGTTTGCTAGCTTTGACCTTTTGGTAGTTTTCCTTCCACCACATACATACACACCCTTCCTAGTGAGCGCTATCCAATATGACCCCACAAGAAAAGGCCGAGATGAGAGCCTACTTTGCCGACCTAGAGGCTCGAGAAGCCACAATGACCCTCCAAGACAAAGCCGAGTGCAAATACTACTTCAAACACCTTGAGAGCAAGAGTGACACACCACATGAGTTGAGTGAGGACGCTTTGATTTCTAACACATTAACCTCTACTCCTCCTGTGTTGTCTTCCTCTTTGCTAGGTTGCTCGGACATCGACGACGTCATTGCCATGGAGATGAGTGACTCCACTATATGTGAGATGAGCGACTCCACTATATGTGAGATGAGCGACTCCACTATATGTGAGAGGAGCGACTCCACTATATGTGAGATGAGCGACTCCACTATATGTGAGATGAGTGAATCCACTATACATGAGCTTGAGTGCCTCCACATTGAGGATATGAGTGATACACCGAGTGAGATGAGAGTGGTAGTTGATAGGTCATGTGAGGCCATTTCGAATTCTAACAACTTACCCTCTACCTCTAGTGTGTTTCCTTGTGTTTCATTAGGTACCATGGATGACGAGTTCCCGATCATGGAGAAGATGTACATGGTGCATGAAGACGATGCTATTACACCATGCTTGATCGAAGATGAACATGAAGGCCACATGGCGCCTACCTCTTCCACAACACCCACTTCAAATGAGTCGGACTACAAAGGTACCTATATGGGTGTTGATGATGCCATGATCCCACTAGTGGACATGATGCTTGATGAGTGCTTGCATGAGTTGGATGATCCTATTGCCATGTCATATGCTTCTTTCACTTTCCCTTGTGATACTTGTGATACCACCATTGTTGATCATGTGGAAGTAGTTGCTTATGATAATATGTCCATGCCATGCTATGAGAGTTTCGCTTTTTCTCCTATTGCTTGCAATATGTTGAACAATTGCTCTTTCCTATGTGTTGCTTGCAATGATGATGATGATGCTCGTGTTGTGACAACCTTGCCGAACAATTGCTCTTTCCTTAGGTTTGTCGACAATAATGATACAATGTTGAACATGTTTTGTGTGAAATGCTTGCAATACTCTCCCATTAATGCAACCAAAATGTTGAACACTTGCTCTTTCCAATGCTTGGTTTGCCATGATGTTACTATGCTTGTAAATGAGATTGCCCCCATAGCTCTCTCAAATTTTGGAGACTTTGCCTATATCCATGATGAGCATGTTCCCATGTTTACTCCGCATATTCACCATATCTATTATGATGCTTTGCTTAACGCTAATGGTGATGTGCAAAAGAAATGGACCATCATGATGGATGATGTGTTCATATACCATGCACACACGTTCTTTGCTTTGCCTATTGTGTGTGTAGGTACAAGAATGCCAATGTCAACCTCGATTGAGCACGAGTTGACAAAGAGAGCTCTAGAGAGCATAATACAAGTAAGTTCAAGATCGAACCCGGCTCTAATACCTTTCCCATGCTTTGCATTGAACATGCTGAACAATTTCTCTTTCCGATGCCTTGAGTGCAACAATGCACATGAGTTTCTACATGAGATGGACATCATAGTCGTCTCAAAATTTGCAGTTTTTGTGTTTCCACATTTGGAAGATGTTCATATGGAGTTCTTACACATTGACCTTGCACATGCATTATTCTTGATAAATTTGTGTTGTGCTAACGGTGTTGTGAACATGAATGGACATGTCGTTGATGATATGCTCCCCTATCACGCACACATATACTTTGCTTGGTCTTTGTTGTGTGAAGGTACAAGTGACTTGTGGATGAGCGTCAACGAATGGGTTCAACCCCATACATCTACTACCCAAGATCTCTCAATGAGAGCACACCGACATCTTGCTAAGGTGACCTCCTTCTACTTAAGCTATCTTGCTAAACCCGTGGAACATTGGCTATGCTTTGAGTGTTGTTTGGCTTTTCTTGTGCTATTGATAGGGCTCTTGACAAGTGAAGCGACATTCAAGCGTTGGTGTCATCTACCTCCTCTACACATTCATGAAGATTTATCGTCGAGGACGACTCTTTTTCAAGTGGGGGGAGATGATGCAGCCCGACCTTCGGTCTTCACCGCATCATGTGCTTCATCGCCAAGACGGCACGCTAAGGTGAATCTTCTCCTTTACGCGTGCCTCGAATCGCCAATGTTGAACAATATACTACTTCATACTCCGTCACACCTTGATGATAGGAACTCGACGACAAGTACGGAGGGAAGGGAGGATGCCATGGAGACCCGAGGACGCAAGGCCGATGTCACGGAAGCATGGAAGAGAAGGAAGAAGAAGCGCTGGACGCTCCAGGCCGGAACTTCCGCCCAACATCGCCGGAACTTCCGCCCAGACGCTGTCAAGACTGAAGATGCTCGCACAGCAGAGCTGTGGCCGGAACTTCTGCCCCTGATGGCCGAAACTTCCGCCCTGGACCGGAACTTCCGCCCTGGACGGTCGGAACTTCCGCCCCATCGAACCTCAGTCAGATCTCAGCCCACTTTGGCTTGTAACTTACCCCTTCATCCCCTTGCCTATAAATAGACACCTACCCCCACCTTCATGAGGGAGAGATGATGTTTAGATGAATTGGCTTATGCCTCTATTATCTCTTAGTGGATTTGGGAAACCCCCACCTTAGGTTAATTCCTATTGTACCACCCGGGCTCCGATCGAATCCTATTGTATCTCTTTGGTGACTTCTACCAATCTTGATCTTTTGCTTGCACTTCTACCTATTTGGTCTTTTGCTTGCACTTCTATTGAGTTTGGTCTTTTCACCCTTCTAGATTCATAGGATCTTCGATTCGTCGATCTTTTTGCGGGACTTCTACCGAAAGGTCTTTTCCTTGCAACTTCTATCGAGTTGGTGGTTCGGGCCAACGAGAACAAACCGATTGTGTTGTGTGCGTGTGTTTGTATCGTGTTCTTCGCGTTCATCCACTTTCCCGCGAATCCCCCTCCGCAATCACACTCACCCGGGTCAAACCGTGAAGATTGGGCACACCCTCGGGCTTAGCCCGCATCATATGGTATCTGAGCAAAGGTTGCCACGGATTTGACCCTCCGATTCCACCAATTTCGCCCAAAATTTTCCCCAAAAATTTTTCCCCAAAAAATAGCTCGAATTTGGATCTCTGGATTTGTTGAGTTGTTTGTGGTTTTGGTCCACAGATCTGTTGTCTTTGGTGTTGATCTATCATTCCTCCAATTTTCACCGGCCAATTCCACCTATTACTCCCGAAATCCGTCGATTTTTGCCCCATTTTCCGCCCCGAGTTCGTGCTGTTCATCGTCCCAGATTCAGATCCAGAAATTTCTGTATTTCGGTACTACCGGTCAGCCTAGGCGGAACTTCCGCTCCCCCCAAAAATCCCCAAATCTGGGTCGTCATCTTCTTCGCTGCGCCACCAGACCACCTCGCTCGCTCACCACGCCCCAGCCACCGGCCTCCCGCTCGCCAGCAGCAGCCGCAGCAGCACGCGCACCACCAGGCTCCACGGCTGCTCGCCCAGCACCACGCGCGCGCCCGCACCTCGCTCGCCTCCACCCGCATACCGCGACGCACAGCCAGCAGCCGCCCTTGAGGTCGCCCCAAGCCGCGCCTCACGAACAGCAGCTCGAGCCCCACCCCGCGCGCAAGCCACCGCCTTGGTCCAGCCAACGCCGGCCCACGCCCAGGCCCCGCTCGCCCAACGGCCCTCGCCCAGCATCCGCCGCCCCACCACGCGATTGCCCCGCTCGCAGCAGCCGCCGCGCTCACGAACGCCCAGCGCCAGCTCCAAACCTGCGCGCACGCCGCAAGCCCCGCGCCACGCCAACCACCGCGCCGTTCGCTCACCAGCATCGCCCGCAGCAGACGCTCCACGCACGCGCAAGATCCCCTGGCAGCCATCTACGTTTTCCTCTCAGAAAAATCAGCAAGAAATTCCATCCCCAATTTCCTACAGCTTCCACGCAAGATTTTCCAATTCGCACAGAAATTCCGCTGAGCGGAACATCCGCTCCAAATCAGCGGTACTTCCGCCGTCCCGGTACTTCCCCTCTACATCCGCTCAAGTTCCGGAAATTGTCTAATTTGCTCACAGTAGCCCCTGGACCCAAATCGCTTATTTCCGGAACTAGGCCGGAACAAGGCCGGAAGTTCCGCCCGGCGCGCATTTTTGACCCAAATTTCGTCCAGTTTTGACCCATCTTTTTGCCCCAAATTTTGACAACTTTCCGGCGCCCGTTTGACTCCAAACTTTAACAACATCCTCCATGTACTCCACATAGTCCACGTCTAATTTTTGACGATTTTTGGAGCCCAACTTTTGACCGCTCGTTTTGACCAAACTTTTCGGGCATTGACTTAATTTGCTCGGTTTCTGATTTGGAGTGCATTGGTCGTCTATTTCGCTTCCGCGCCTACACCAACACCGCGACGACACCTTTGGCACCCCGGATTCCGGCGCAACTTCGACACCATCATCGACACCACCTCGATCATCGCAAGTTCGTGTGCTTGACACCGCCTAACATCAATAGGTATAACTTGCCCCACCCCTTGTAGCCCCGTTTCTTTCTTTGTGTACCTATCCCATTGAGAGTGGCTTTCCGAGTGTTGCGAAGCATTGCACAAGTGTCACGACCGTGAGAGGGTGTGTGTGTGCGTTGTGTTGAGCAAAGCTCCGAAGCAAGCTCGGTGAGAAAGATACACAAAAGACGAAAAAGTGTGACATAGAGAAAAATAAAGCTTCTAAGCATAGAAAAAAAAAGTGAAAAAAAAGAAAAAAAAAGAAATAGAAAAAGAGTGTGTGTCCACCGATACAAAGGAGTGCAAAGCTTGTACGCACTAAGAGAGAAAAGAGAAGAGTGGCATTTGTGCAAATCTAGTTGCTTTTCTCATATACAACCAAGCTACGGTCTCTCTTGTGTTGGCGTGACACCGAGCTAATAGTCTTCGTTAGGACCATCTTTGTTACTTGCTCACTTCCTTGGTCGCGCTAACCCCATTGTTCTTCCTTGTGTGTGTTTCCGTGTTTCCTTGATATAGATCACCACTTTTGACATTTGACTTTGGATCTTACCCACATTTGACAATAGACATTTTCTTTGGTTCTTTTCGTTTGCTATCCACTTCCTCACCTACCACCATATAGAGTTCTTAGCCTTTTGCGTGTGCTTTGAGTGTGTGTGTGAGTACATATCGGTTATTCTCTAACTTGATCCATTTTCTCGATTTTGGTTTGCTAGCTTTGACCTTTTGGTAGTTTTCCTTCCACCACATACATACACACCCTTCCTAGTGAGCGCTATCCAATATGACCCCACAAGAAAAGGCCGAGATGAGAGCCTACTTTGCCGACCTAGAGGCTCGAGAAGCCACAATGACCCTCCAAGACAAAGCCGAGTGCAAATACTACTTCAAACACCTTGAGAGCAAGAGTGACACACCACATGAGTTGAGTGAGGACGCTTTGATTTCTAACACATTAACCTCTACTCCTCCTGTGTTGTCTTCCTCTTTGCTAGGTTGCTCGGACATCGACGACGTCATTGCCATAGAGATGAGTGACTCCACTATATGTGAGATGAGCGACTCCACTATATGTGAGATGAGCGACTCCACTATATGTGAGAGGAGCGACTCCACTATATGTGAGATGAGCGACTCCACTATATGTGAGATGAGTGAATCCACTATACATGAGCTTGAGTGCCTCCACATTGAGGATATGAGTGATACACCGAGTGAGATGAGAGTGGTAGTTGATAGGTCATGTGAGGCCATTTCGAATTCTAACAACTTACCCTCTACCTCTAGTGTGTTTCCTTGTGTTTCATTAGGTACCATGGATGACGAGTTCCCGATCATGGAGAAGATGTACATGGTGCATGAAGACGATGCTATTACACCATGCTTGATCGAAGATGAACATGAAGGCCACATGGCGCCTACCTCTTCCACAACACCCACTTCAAATGAGTCGGACTACAAAGGTACCTATATGGGTGTTGATGATGCCATGATCCCACTAGTGGACATGATGCTTGATGAGTGCTTGCATGAGTTGGATGATCCTATTGCCATGTCATATGCTTCTTTCACTTTCCCTTGTGATACTTGTGATACCACCATTGTTGATCATGTGGAAGTAGTTGCTTATGATAATATGTCCATGCCATGCTATGAGAGTTTCGCTTTTTCTCCTATTGCTTGCAATATGTTGAACAATTGCTCTTTCCTATGTGTTGCTTGCAATGATGATGATGATGCTCGTGTTGTGACAACCTTGCCGAACAATTGCTCTTTCCTTAGGTTTGTCGACAATAATGATACAATGTTGAACATGTTTTGTGTGAAATGCTTGCAATACTCTCCCATTAATGCAACCAAAATGTTGAACACTTGCTCTTTCCAATGCTTGGTTTGCCATGATGTTACTATGCTTGTAAATGAGATTGCCCCCATAGCTCTCTCAAATTTTGGAGACTTTGCCTATATCCATGATGAGCATGTTCCCATGTTTACTCCGCATATTCACCATATCTATTATGATGCTTTGCTTAACGCTAATGGTGATGTGCAAAAGAAATGGACCATCATGATGGATGATGTGTTCATATACCATGCACACACGTTCTTTGCTTTGCCTATTGTGTGTGTAGGTACAAGAATGCCAATGTCAACCTCGATTGAGCACGAGTTGACAAAGAGAGCTCTAGAGAGCATAATACAAGTAAGTTCAAGATCGAACCCGGCTCTAATACCTTTCCCATGCTTTGCATTGAACATGCTGAACAATTTCTCTTTCCGATGCCTTGAGTGCAACAATGCACATGAGTTTCTACATGAGATGGACATCATAGTCGTCTCAAAATTTGCAGTTTTTGTGTTTCCACATTTGGAAGATGTTCATATGGAGTTCTTACACATTGACCTTGCACATGCATTATTCTTGATAAATTTGTGTTGTGCTAACGGTGTTGTGAACATGAATGGACATGTCGTTGATGATATGCTCCCCTATCACGCACACATATACTTTGCTTGGTCTTTGTTGTGTGAAGGTACAAGTGACTTGTGGATGAGCGTCAACGAATGGGTTCAACCCCATACATCTACTACCCAAGATCTCTCAATGAGAGCACACCGACATCTTGCTAAGGTGACCTCCTTCTACTTAAGCTATCTTGCTAAACCCGTGGAACATTGGCTATGCTTTGAGTGTTGTTTGGCTTTTCTTGTGCTATTGATAGGGCTCTTGACAAGTGAAGCGACATTCAAGCGTTGGTGTCATCTACCTCCTCTACACATTCATGAAGATTTATCGTCGAGGACGACTCTTTTTCAAGTGGGGGGAGATGATGCAGCCCGACCTTCGGTCTTCACCGCATCATGTGCTTCATCGCCAAGACGGCACGCTAAGGTGAATCTTCTCCTTTACGCGTGCCTCGAATCGCCAATGTTGAACAATATACTACTTCATACTCCGTCACACCTTGATGATAGGAACTCGACGACAAGTACGGAGGGAAGGGAGGATGCCATGGAGACCCGAGGACGCAAGGCCGATGTCACGGAAGCATGGAAGAGAAGGAAGAAGAAGCGCTGGACGCTCCAGGCCGGAACTTCCGCCCAACATCGCCGGAACTTCCGCCCAGACGCTGTCAAGACTGAAGATGCTCGCACAGCAGAGCTGTGGCCGGAACTTCCGCCCCTGATGGCCGAAACTTCCGCCCTGGACCGGAACTTCCGCCCTGGACGGCCGGAACTTCCGCCCCATCGAACCTCAGTCAGATCTCAGCCCACTTTGGCTTGTAACTTACCCCTTCATCCCCTTGCCTATAAATAGACACCTACCCCCACCTTCATGAGGGAGAGATGATGTTTAGATGAATTGGCTTATGCCTCTATTATCCCTTAGTGGATTTGGGAAACCCCCACCTTAGGTTAATTCCTATTGTACCACCCGGGCTCCGATCGAATCCTATTGTATCTCTTTGGTGACTTCTACCAATCTTGATCTTTTGCTTGCACTTCTACCTATTTGGTCTTTTGCTTGCACTTCTATTGAGTTTGGTCTTTTCACCCTTCTAGATTCATAGGATCTTCGATTCGTCGATCTTTTTGCGGGACTTCTACCGAAAGGTCTTTTCCTTGCAACTTCTATCGAGTTGGTGGTTCGGGCCAACGATAACAAACCGATTGTGTTGTGTGCGTGTGTTTGTATCGTGTTCTTCGCGTTCATCCACTTCCCCGTGAATCCCCCTCCGCAATCACACTCACCCGGGTCAAACCGTGAAGATTGGGCACACCCTCGGGCTTAGCCCGCATCAGTTTGGGTGCTGCGGGGCAGTGGCAATGGTCGACACGCTCGCGGCGATTCCGGCGAGCGGTTGGGCTAGGCGAGGTTGCAGCGACGTTCTCCTCGTCCAGGCGAAGCTAGAGGTGGCGACAGCATGGTCGGGCGGCGTCTGTGGCGCTCGCATTTCTTCCGTGTCTGCGGGCGGCATTCGCGGGATTTGCTTCGTCGTCTCCGGCGGCGGCGGTCCTGGGGTTGGTCGTGAGCATGTCTGGCGCGGCTGAGGTGTCACGGCGATGCTCGACGAGGTGCTGGAGGGGCGAGGGGCTGCGTGTACTGGCGGGGTGGCGCGTGGCCAGGGCGTGTCTGCGGCGTGTCCATGCGCGACGCGAGCGGCATCACTGCGCGTTCTGGGCGCGCGTTCTCTGGCGTTGGTCGTCGTCGAGTTGGACCGTGGCATGGCTAGGGAGATGTAGAGGAGTGCGGTGGCGAGGTGTGGCACCAGGGCCAGTTCTGGCGAGGAAGGGAGAGAGGGGAGGCTCGTCGGGGTGGCGCCATGGCCGGCATGGTGTGTGCATGCATGCTATGCATGCACCACTAGGGTTGCTGTGGGGCATTGAGTGAGAGGGGACAAGAGGACCAGATAGGTTAGTTTAGGGCAGGTTAGGGTTGTGTAGAACACTATTTGGAATAGTGTGTAATAGTTCCATATTTGTAATTTGTAAATTTTGTCCAAATTTGAATGAGTTCAAATGGTTGCACAATTTGAAAAGTATGTGTTTGGTTTAGTTGTAAATGACCAGAGAAGATGAGAGGTGGTGGTGGAATTGTCCAAATCAAAGAAAGGCAAAAATGGCTAAGTGTGAGATTGTTCCACTTAATAAAAAGTTGCAACTTTACATGAGCATAGCATCTGATCCAAAGTGAATTTGGCATGGTGATCTTTACAAAAAGTGTTCACCTTGATGTACTCTTGGATGAGGTGCAAAGAGTTGACAAATTTTAGTGTGGGAAATTTGAATTGCAAGGGCTCAAAGTAGGGATCAGACTATAAATGGCAGATTTGACCATTATCATATGTGATTCAAATTTGAGTTTGAAATTCATTTGACTTGTGTTTCTTTGATTCAAAAAGTTGTAATAAGTGTTTAGCAACATTATTCAACTAATGGTGAAGACCAAAATTGATGCGGCCTAAGGCCACGTGGGTTGCCCGATCTCACGAATTGACCGAGGGAAAGGCGGGGGAGAGGAAGAACACGAAGAACACGGCGATGAACACGATGAACACGAAGAACGCCGGTACTCACGCACGCACACCAACCCGATACACCCGATACTTACCCCCGTGGCTCGATGGACCACGCCAATAGAATCACCCGGAAGAGGCACGCGGTAGAATTCCCGGTGAGAGATTGGGGTTGGAGAAGAAGAGATTGGTGAGGGAGAGAGAGTAGCTTGTACTAGAATCTCACTCAACAATATCCAAATCAACAACCAGGATGCCTTGATTACAAAGGGATGCTAACCCTAGGGAGACAAAGCTCAAAGTAGTGTTTAAGCTCAATTCAAGTCTAAGGGGTAAAGGAGGGGTCCAGGCTACTTATATAGGCATACAGGGCCAGCAAGGCGAAAAGGTACGCAAGTGGATAACTTAGGCAGTTTGGTGAGTCATTCCCGTCGGATCTGGTTTGGGGCCGGTCAGACCGGGCCTGTGACCGGGTGGTCCGGTCCTGGGGCCGGTCGACCGGGCGCCAACCGGAAACCTCGCAAGTTTCCGTCCGGTACGATGCGGGGAAATCCGGTTGGGCACCCGGTTGACCGGGCCTGTGACCGGATTGGCCGGTTGTGGGGCCAGTCCGACCGGGTCCTCGGCCGGCCAGCATTCTTCTCTTCCTTTGAGCGCTTCGTGTGACGTCGGGTCCAGCTTCGTGATCATCTCCATGTCTCGCTGCTCCTCTCCTTCCCTTGACCATGGCGTGTCCTCCTCTCCGGAGTCTTGATGCGCCTTGTACCTAATGACACATAGCACATCGGCATGAGGTAGCATTCCATCCAAAGGGGTACCGAGATCAAGGGTGGTGAGGAGCGAGTTCACCTCATCATGTAGAGCTTTAACTTGAGCTCGCGTCATTGGTCCACTTGGGGGACTTGTTGGTCTTGGTGTAGCGTCGTCGGTGAGCGGGGCTACATCATCTCCCCCCTTGGGAAAGAGTCGTCCTCGACTCGTGCTCCTCCTCAACTCCATGATAGGGTGACAAATCCGAGACGTTGAATGTGTTGCTCACCAAGTACTTGGAGGTCGGGATGTCGATGACGTAGGCGTTGTTGTTGATGCGCTTGAGGACCTTGAAGGGACCATCTCCTCTTGGCTTAAGCTTGGAGTTGCGCTCATGAGGGAATCTTTCCTTTTGGAGGTGGATCCAAACGAGGTCTCCTTCTTGAAATATTCTTTCCTTCTTCTTGGCGTTGAGGCGGTTGGCTTGACGAAGCACATGTTCTTGTATGGTCGCTCTTGTGTCTTCATGTAGTTTCTTCATGGCGGCGTTGCGCTTGTCGAAGTCCATATTCGTCCTCTCATGAAGGGGGAGTGGTAGTATGTCGAGTGCCGTGGACGGTTTGAAGCCGTAGACAATCATGAAGGGGCTCCGTGATGTTGTCTTGTGCTTGGCTCGGTTGTAGGCGAACTCCGCGTGCGGAAGGCACTCTTCCCATGACTTCAAGTTTTTCTTCACTAGAATGCGTAGTAGAGTGGAGAGGCTTCGATTGACCACTTCCGTTTGTCCGTCCGTTTGCGGGTGGGAGGATGACGAGAACAAGAGATTCACTCCAAACTTGGCCATGAGCGACTTCCATAGATAGCTCATGAACTTGACGTCTCGATCCGACACAATGCTTGCCGGTATTCCATGTAGGCGAACAATTTCCCTGAAAAACAATGAAGCAATGTGTGAAGCATCATCGCTCTTATGGCAAGGTATGAAATGAGCCATCTTAGAGAATCTATCCACTACCACAAATATGGAATCATGACCATGCTTGGTGCGAGGCAATCCTAAGATGAAATCCATGCTAATATCAGTCCATGGTGCATATGGAATAGGCAAAGGTGTGTAAAGACCATAAGTGTTGGTGGTGGACTTAGCTTGAAGGCATGTAGTGCAACGGTTGCATAGGCGCTCCACATCCCGCTTCATCTTTGGCCAATAGTAATGAGTGGATAACATCGTGAGTGTCTTGTCACGTCCAAAGTGTCCCATAAGACCACCTCCATGTGACTCTTGCAAAAGCAACTTTCGAAGAGAAGACTCGGGGATGCAAATCTTGTTAGCTTTAAACAAGTAGCCATCATGCAAATAGAAATCATCCACTCCTCGCTCAACGGAGCACTTCTCAAATATCGGTGCAAAGAAAGAATCGGAAGGATAGAGTTCTTTGATCTCTTCAAGTCCCAAAACATGAAAATCCAAGCGAGTAAGTAAAAGGGTGTTTTTGCGGGAAAGAGCATCCGCCACAACATTGTCCTTGCCCTTCTTGTATTTGATTACATATGGGACGGGCTCAATGAACTCGACCCATTTTGCGTGTCGTTTGTTCAAGTTGTGTTGGCTTTTCAAATATTTCAAGGACTCATGGTCGGAATGAATGATAAACTCTTTTGGCCAAAGATAGTGTTGCCAAACTTCAAGAACACGAACCAAAGCATAGAGCTCATTGTCATAAATAGGATAGTTGAGGCGTGCGCCATCCAACTTCTCACTATAATATGCCACGGGTTTGCCCTCTTGCATAAGAACGCCACCAATACCGAGTCCACTTGCATCACACTCAATCTCAAAAGTTTTTGCAAAATTTGGAAGGACAAGAAGGGGAGCTTCGGTAAGGCGTTTCTTCAACTCATCAAAAGCATTTTGTTGGGCCTTGCCCCAAACAAACGGAACATTCTTTTTGGTAAGCTCATTCAAAGGGCAAGCAATGGTGCTAAAATCTTTCACAAAGCGGCGGTAGAAACCGGCAAGTCCATGAAAACTTCGGACTTGACCAACATTTGTAGGGGCAGGCCAATTGTGGATGGCCTCCACCATGGAAAAATCAACTTCAATCCCATTAGAGGAAACCACAAATCCAAGGAAAACCAACTTGTTTTGAGCAAAGGTGCATTTGGGGAGGTTAGCATAAAGCTTCTCATGACGCAAGATGCATAAGACCTCTCTCACATGTTGCACATGGTCCTCGAGATTTTTGCTATGAATGAGAATATCATCAAAATAGACAACCACACTCTTGCCAATGAGAGGACGCAAGATGTGATTCATAAGACGCATAAAAGTGGATGGAGCATTGGAAAGACCAAACGGCATAACGAGCCATTCATAGAGACCAAGCTTGGTCTTGAATGCCGTTTTCCATTCATCACCAATGGCCATGCGAATTTGGTGGTAGCCACTACGCAAATCGACTTTAGAGAAAATCGTGGCACCACTTAATTCATCAAGCATGTCATCTAAACGCGGAATGGGATGGCGGTAACGGACGGTAATGGCATTGATGGGGCAACAATCCATAGACATCCGTTGCGTCTCATCCGGTTTAGGCACAAGAATCACGGGAACCGCACAAGGACTAAGGCTTTCGCGAACGTACCCTTTGGCGAGGAGATCTTGTATTTGGCGTTGTATCTCCTTTGTGTCTTCGGGGTTGGTGCGGTAGGCGGCACGGTTTGGAAGCGGAGCGCCGGGTATGAGGTCGATGCGGTGTTCTATGCCTCGAAGTAGTGGAAGTACATGAGGGAGCTCGTCGGGGAAGACGTCTTGAAACTCCTTCAAAAGAGACAACAAAGACGAAGGAATGTTGGTTAAGTCGTTAGTCGCCGACGATGGTCCCTTGCAAATGAGCACGTAGTGCAATATGGTGGATGGGTTCTCTTGGAACTCTCTCCACTCACTTTTGGTGGCTAGAAGGACACTCTTTGTCTCGCTCATATATGGCTTGTGGCGCTCACTATCTTTGTGGTGGGTCGCTCCCTCTCCTCTCATCTCACTATGGTGGGTGCGGAGTTGAGCCCTCGCTAAAGCCTTTGCATTATCCGCGATGATTTGGCTAGGAGTCATCGGGCGCAACTCGAACTTCTTGTCCTTGACCTTGAAGGTGTATGCATTGGAGTGTCCGTCATGTATAGCCTTCTTGTCAAATTGCCAAGGGCGGCCAAGCAACATGTGGCACACCGTCATGGGTACCACGTCACACTCAATAGTGTCCTCATAAGGTCCAATCTTGAAGGTGACGGTGACGGTATGTTGTATCTTGACGTTGCCCTTTTCACTCAACCATTAGATATGGTAAGGGTGAGGATGCTTGCGGAGAGTGAGGTTGAGCTTCTCACACAACTCGGTGCTTGCAAGGTTATGGCAACTTCCACCATCGATGATGACCTTGATCGACTTGCCACCAATACCGGCACGGGTTTGGAAGATGTTGCACCGTTGGTCTTCCATAGCTTGAGGTTGAGTTGTTAGCACCCTTGTGACCACAAGTGAGGGACTTGGGTCATGCTCGCACAAGAGAGGGTCTTCTCCACTTTCTTCCTCATAAGCTTCTTCATTTGCAACGGCGGCTTGCACAAGGGCTTCATATTCATCCTCACTTAGTGTCTCAATGTCACCGTTCTCCATAGTGATCATGACCTTGGTGTTCTTGCACTCAAACGATTTGTGGCCTTGGGTGCCACACTTGAAGCAAGTGACATTAGATGGTCCCGTAGATGCCTTAGAGGAGGCGGTGGAGGACACCGTTTGCTTCATGCGACTTTGGTTAGTCGTTTGCTTGGATGGTGTAGAGGACACGGCGGGCTTGACAGTTGGTGGCGGAGTTGATGTCGCGAGCTTGGAGGCGAAGTATGACTTGGACTTGGAGTACTTGATGTCCTCATACACTTGGCGCTCGGCCTTCGATGCTTGGTGGACCAACTCAACCATGTAGGAGTATGGTTGGAACTCCACAATCCTCTTGATGGGGTAGTTGAGGCCATTGAAGAAACGAGCAATGGTTTGGCTCTCGGATTCTTGGATGTTGGCTCGCATCATAGTTAGCTCCATCTCCTTGAAGAACTCCTCAACGGTCTTGGTGCCTTGCTTCAACTTTTGGAGCTTGTTGAAGAGGTCGGTCATGTAGTGTGTTGGGACAAAGCGAGCATGCATCTCTTCCTTCATCTCTTCCCAAGTGTCAATAGGAGGTTCACCCTTTTCTTCCCTTAGAGTGAGGACTTGCTCCCACCAAGTGTTGGCATAATCCTCAAATTCAAGAGACGCCATAGCCACCTTCTTGGCACCGGAGTAGTTGTGGATGCGGAATATCTTGTCAACCTTGAGTGCCCACGAGAGGTAGGCCTCGGCATCCTCTTCACCCTTGAACTTTGCCATGGTGAACTTGAGCCTTCCAAACATGTTCTCTTCATCCTCCAAGTTTCTTCGGCGAGGATGGATGCCTTCATATCTTGCGGCTTGAGGTGGGATAGGAGGTCTTCCACGGCCAACCATAGCATTGGGTCTGGTTCGCGTAAGCGCGAGTGGCGTCGAGGTCCTTCTGAGTCTGGTAGAGCATGAAGTCAAGGTGCTCAGCATGGTGCCTCAACTCCGGGTGCGGCTGCAGCTCCATGGGCACTCCCATGGCATCACGCCTCATGAGATGCGCGAAGCGCGAAGCGAGGATGCGCACCACGTTCTGTCCACAGAGTCGCGCAAGTGCCTCCTGAAGGCCATGTGCGAGTCCGTCGAGCCAGTTGCTCTCGCGGAAGGAGAAGAGGATCCTCTCCAAGGTGGGAGGCTCCATCTTGCCCCTCAAGTCGGCAGTGATCACCCACTGCAACTCTCCTCCGGGCGTGTGTTCCAACTGAATCCCGTGAAACTCGGGGTGTGGGCGCCCAAGGAAGTCAGAGACGGCGTTGAGGTCGTGCTCGAAGATCAAGCTCCCACCATTCCCAAGCTGGTCAAACTTGGTGTTGATGGGTTCATTCGGCTCCATCTGAAAGAGAATTGGATGAGTAAGTTAGAGAGTGAACAAGTGTGGCAAAATTTTAAGTATATTCAAATAAGATAGAACATGCTTCATCAAATTTTGGAGAAGTCTCAAAGACAAGAGTGTAAGTAAATTTTCACAAATATTCTCTTCATTTGATTTCAAGGTTAAGTTTTTCAGAACGCCCATTCTAACTAAGGTCTTCTAAGGTCAAACAATGGCTCTGATACCAACTTGTCAACACCCGAATTTTTAAGTCCGGATGCCTATTATGTCATACATCGCAATCCCAGGAATATTGTTGTTGCGAGGCATAATAGTTAAGTATCACAGTCATCATTTATTACAAACCATATTGTCTTACAATTGGAATCACATCATCCATATTACACGAATAGTTGATCTATTGATCAACGAACAAACACAAGTTCATAGCGGAAGCGTAAGATACAAGGACTCTCTAGTCCACAGGCCAATGCTTGACGTCAGAAGACTCCTAGTTGTCGTAGGCGTCCTGCTGGTCATCTCCTTGTTCATCTTCATACTCTGGCCATTTGAATAGCCAGGGACAAAGTCGTGAGTACTTCAAGTACTCGCAACTAATACTAGTGTAAGTGCTAGGCATTTCTAGTAAGGTTTGCTAAGCTCTAGTTTATTTGCATAAAGCCAATTTTAGTTCACAAGTATTTGAGTAAAACCTTATTCAAGTGCTAACTAACTCAAGTGGGAACATTAGTGTCATTCCCACCATTCAAGTGGTGATTTCAATTCAATTCACCACTTCACAAGTCATTTCACCATTATTTTCAAGACTTTGACATTCGAAACTGTATGGCCTTTCCAACCGTCTGTATCCGTGGACACGGCTATTTGAATAGATTGACACTCTGTAGAGGTTGCACACTTGTGCCACAACATTTGATTTCATCCGTCGGGATTACCCCGAATCATCGTAACACAGTACGCGGATCATCAACCATAACCTTTCACTTACAAATCCTAGTATGAGCACCTCTCTCCATGAGCTTGGCCTCCCAGTGAAGACCAACTGTCAACCTGGGAACTGCACAGGGCTTGGCCGTACGATTCACCTCAATTCACATCATTATCAACGATGGAGGCAGCCTCGGCATAACCCCTATGACGTGTGTTCAGAGGGAACCCATACTAAGATACATAATGATGAGGACATCCCTACCTCACTACTACCTCCGTCATTGCAAGATGAAGATGAAGCTGTGAAGCTCAAGTCCAATGAAGTTAGGATTGGACCAATGACACGAGCTCGTGCGAAGCTACTTAAACAACAGGTGAACTTGTTCCTAAACGATACTTTGATCGACGAGAACTTTATACTACCTAAGTCGTATTACTTATGTATGATCAGGTATGAGGAGGAACCAAGCGTCGCACGAGGAGGAGAGGAGCAGCTGGACAAGAAGCTGGACGTGAAGCTGGACATGGAGCCGGACGTGAAGACATCCCATGGACGCGCGAGGGAGGAGCGGGAGGCATGCGCGAGAGGAGGAGATCTTCAGGCCGGTCCCAGGCCCGGTCAGACCGGACTTGGGACCGGGCCACCCTGTCACCAACCGGATTTTGAACCGGTGCCATCCGGGCCACATCCAGGGAACACGGACCCTTCGTCCGGTTTCCACCGATCACTGAACCCGGTCTAGGACCGGACCACCCGGTCCCAGGCCCGGTCGACCGGCCCCCAGACCGGCCGAGTCCGAGTCTGTCTCGACCAGATCTATTCTGGGTCGGTTATTCCCGTACTTTTTCGACCTAAGGTCGTCCCGAACGCCTATATAAGTCCCTGGGACGCCCCCAAAGTTGCTTTAGACCACGTTTAAGATAAACCCTAGTTCTTAGTTGTTTGCTCTGCAAAACTATTGAATACTACTCTCCAATTCGCATCGATCTGGAGTTTTATGCTACTGAAAGTTTGTGTGTGATCTGCTGTTCCATTGGGGATTAGAAGATTGCAATTTACCGCTTCGTGGTCGGCGGCTACGTGCGCAAGTGTGTGGAGTTGCGAATATCTTGCAGGGTTGAGAGCTGTTGCATTGGTGACAGGAATCAATCGAGAGACTTCGTCGGCGTCATACAAGTTATCCTCCTCATATCATCGATTCCATCCGCTGCTA
Source organism: Lolium perenne (assembly GCF_019359855.2). Lineage (NCBI taxonomy): Eukaryota > Viridiplantae > Streptophyta > Magnoliopsida > Poales > Poaceae > Lolium > Lolium perenne. Next base: position 136,616,774 of record NC_067245.2, read on the forward strand.
CCATCGCGTGTTCATCACCACCCGTAAACTTCTTGAGAAGATCGGGCAACCCCTTATCATCTTGGTATCAGATTTCCAGTTTTCCTCGGTAAGCCATCCACAATCCACCCCATAGTTGAGTTGTGAGTGTTTTCCTATCCAGAAAAAGCCATAAAAAGTTAGGGTTAGGGTTTGCCATAGCCTTAGATTGCACTTATTTCGAGTTTTAGTTGCTTTTCGTAGTTGTTTTTGCGTATCTTGATCTTTCCTCTAGTAGAATTGTTAGGGTTTGTGTTTCCTCTATCATCTAGTTTATCATATTGTGTCAGTTTTTGTTACTCCGAGTCCACATAGCGTACTGAGTGCTTGTTCCCAACCATAGACACAGCCTATCGATATAAAGTGACTAGGAACTTCCCCAGAAGAGACTAGTTTTACCGCTCGACAGGCTGCTCGTTAGGGTTTTGGTGCTTTGCAATTTCTGTTGGCCGTGTTATCAAGGAGTTGTGTCAGAAAATCAAAAAAAAAAAAAACAAAAAGAGAAAATTGAAAAGAAGCAAAAAAGAGCTACATAGCTGCGTGTGTTCTACAAATAGAAAATCCAAAAAGAAAGGTGTTGTGCTAGTTGAATCAAGTGAAGGCCTAAGTTTGTTTTCCTGCACCCGTAGTTGAGCAATCTTGTGCCTGTCTCGTTGAGCTTTGCTAGCGTCTCTCTAGTGCATTGCAACTTTTCCCACATATAGTTGCATTGTCCCATTATATCGCCTTGTGTGAGTATCATTGGTTGTCTACGGTCAGCGCTAGAGCTTGTTATTGGTGCAAATAGGTAGCCCACCTACAGCCCCACATATATCCTGCTTTGTCGTGTGATTTGTTCTTATACCCTTGATATTAAACCCTTAGCTACATCCGTGCACTAGTCCGTCAATCCAAGTTGGTAAGCAATACTAATTCACTTTGGAGCGGTAAGATTTACCTTTCTTATCAGTTTTGAGTGAGTTGTGAGAGTACCACCAAAGATTTTTGTTTAGTGCACTAACCTACTAATCATGTCTTCTACCGAGAATGTTGATGTGATGCAGAAAAAGGACGCCGCTACACCAGTTACTTGGCGTGAATTTGAGGCACTTCGTGATCACATGCAACGTGAAATACGAGTTGCTAGTGATGTGTTGGACAAGGATATTCAGAGTGTTCACTTGAAGGTCGATGAGACTACTACAGCGGTTAACACCGTTCAAACGTCGGTGACGACTCTTCAAGCATCTATACAAGCTTTGACAACCGCCGTTGGTGAAATACGTACAATGGTGCAACAACAACCACCACTTGATGACGATGGCAGTGTGCAAGGTGACAATGCTGAAGCTGCTAATGCTCAAGGGCGTGGTGTTGGTCGTGGTCTTGGACGTGGCGTTGGTGATGCGTTCCGTGGTCGTGGTTTTGTCCCCGTCGGAGCCCAACGTGTTCCTCAACAACAAGACGATGGTTTGGGTAAGCCCAAGTTCTCAATTCCCAGATTTGAAGGAGGTACTGATGTGGAAGAATATCTTACATGGGAGCTGAAGATTGAGAGATTATGGCGTTTACATCCTGACTATACTGAAGATAGGAAGATCAAGCTTGCTTCCTCTGAATTTGATGGCTATGCATTGCGTTGGTGGGATGGACTTGTTCGTGCTCGTGAAGAAGATGGTGAGCTGCCTATTATCACATGGCGTGCTATGAAGGCGGCAATGAGAGCTCGTTTTGTGCCTACCAATTACTTGCGTTCCGTCTTTGACAAGTTGACCCAATTGAAACAAGGTGTGTTGACGGTTGATGCTTACTACATGGAGATGGAGATGCTTATGCAGCGTGCTCGTGTCCGTGAGTCTCTTGAGATGACACTACAGCGATTTCTGAATGGTCTCAGATTTAACATCAAGGGCATTGTGCGTCATCACAGCTACGCTACTATGAATGAGCTACTACATCATGCAAGAGAAGCTGAGTCACAGTTGGCTGAAGAACTGCAAATAAAGGGCCGTGCTACAGGCGCTGGGCGCTACACACCCCGCGCGCCGCCCTCCATGGCGCCATCTTCGCGCCCTGCAGATGTTCCTACTTCGTCTAGCAAGCCGGTCTCTAGTGTCACCAACACAAAGAAGCCCGCTCCTGCAGCAAGTGGAACTAGTTCTAACATGTCGACAGCACGCAACCGTGATATGGTTTGTCATACATGTGGTGGCAAGGGTCACTTCAAGAAGGATTGTCCTAATCGTAAAGTTATGATAATTAATGAGGACAATGAGTATGAAACTGGAGATGATGCTGATCCAAATGCTCCAGATGAGGATGATTATGACAGTGATGGGTTTGATGCTTTCCCTTCTGAAGCTCAAACTATTGTTGTCTCGCAGCGTGTTCTTAATGTACAGTCAAGTGCATCTACACAGCGCTGTAATTTGTTCCAAACAAAGGCACTAGTTGGTCCTGATAAAGCTTGCAAGGTCATTATTGATGGCGGGAGTTGTCGCAATCTAGCAAGCAAAGAGTTATGTGCCAAGCTGAAACTGAAATATCTACCGCACCCGCATCCATATTATATTCAGTGGTTGAGCAATAATGGTGAGATGAAGGTGAGCCACATGGTGTGAGTTGATTTTGAGATTGGACCGTATAAGGATTCCATTGATTTTGATGTGGTTCCTATGACGGTTTGTCACCTGCTGTTGGGCCGGCCATGGCTTTATGACCGTTCTGTGTAACACAATGGCCGCGCCAATACATATCACTTGGAGTTCAAGGGCAAGAAAATTAACTTACAGCCTATGTCACCACAGCAAATTATCAATGAGTCTCGTCAAAAGATTGAAGTAAACTTGGAGGATGCATCCATAGATAGGCGAGAGAATTGTAATGCCGTGAGTGATATAACGAAAAGTGAGAGAGTGAATTCCTTAGTCTCATTAGCCACCAAACAAGACATGAGAGAATTTTGTGAGGATCCTACAGCCATGCCTATTGTGCTCATGTACAAGGGTACGGTTTTGGTTTCTAACGACATGACCCCTCTTCCTCTTGGTGTTTCTAATGTTTTGCAGGAATTCAGCGACGTGTTTCCGGAAGAGGTACCCGCAGGACTTCCACCATTGCGAGGTATTGAGCATCAAATTGACTTGATTCCCGGAGCATCGCTGCCCAATAGGGCGCCATATAGGACGAATCCCGAAGAAACGAAGGAGATACAGAAGCAAGTACAAGCGCTACTCGACAAAGGTTATATCCGCATAAGCCTTAGTCCTTGTGCTGTTCCTGTTATTCTTGTTCCTAAGAAAGATGGTACATGGCGTATGTGCGTAGATTGTAGAGCGATAAACAACATTACTATTCGATATCGTCATCCTATTCCCCGTTTAGAGGATATGCTAGATGAATTGAGTGGTGCTGCTGTTTTCACTAAAATTGATTTGCGTAGTGGTTATCATCAAATTAGGATGAAAGAAGGGGATGAGTGGAAAACCGCCTTTAAAACAAAATTTGGTTTATATGAGTGGTTAGTAATGCCTTTTGGTTTAACTAATGCACCTAGCACTTTCATGAGACTGATGAACCATGTTTTGCGTGATTTTATTGGCAAGTTTGTGGTTGTGTATTTTGATGACATATTAATCTACAGCCGCAATGAATCTGATCATATTATACATATTCGACATGTTTTGCAAGTGTTGCGTGATAGTAAACTCTATGGTAATCTTGAGAAGTGCACATTTTGCAAAGATAAGGTCATATTTATGGGTTATGTTGTCTCTAAGCATGGAGTAGAAGTAGATGTGTCTAAAATTGAAGCTATTCAAAATTGGCCTACTCCCATGAATGTGAGTCAAGTTAGAAGTTTTCATGGTCTAGCTGGGTTTTATCGCCGTTTTGTGCCCAATTTTTCTACTATTGCTGCACCCTTGAATGAATTGACTAAAAAGGGTGTTGCATTTGAGTGGGGCGTTGCCCAAGATCATGCTTTTGATGAGCTGAAACGATTGTTAACTTCTGCACCGTTGCTTGCACTTCCTGATTTCAATAAGCAATTTGAGATTGAATGTGATGCTAGTGGTATTGGAATTGGTGGTGTGTTGATGCAAGAGGGTCGCCCAATTGCATATTTTTCTGAGAAACTTTCTGGTGCTAAGTTGAACTATCCAATATATGATAAAGAATTGTATGCTTTAATTAGAGTTCTTGAGGTTTGGCAACATTATTTGTGGCCAAAAGAATTTATCATACATTCTGATCATGAAGCTTTGAAATATCTGAAAGCCCAATCTACTTTGCATAGGCGTCTTGCTAAGTGGGTTGAGTTTATTGAGTCTTTTCCGTACATTATTAAGCATAAGAAGGGAAAAGATAATATTGTTGCTGATGCTCTATCTAGGAAAACTATGCTATTAACCCATCTTGATGTTAAAATTCCTGGATTAGAGGTGTTATGTGATTTATATGCAACTGATCATGATTTTGCTGAACCATACCGCTTATGTGTTATTGGTAAAGCATGGGAAAAATATCACATACACGATGGGTTCTTGTTTAGAGCTAACAAACTATGTGTTCCAGAATCGTACGTGCGTTTGCTCTTATTGCAGGAATCTCATGCTGGAGGTTTGATGGGTCACTTTGGGCGTGAGAAGACGCTACTCATGCTCGCTGATCACTTTTATTGGCCAAAGATGAGGCGGGACGTGGACAGGTATGTCAAGAGGTGCATTACTTGCAACAAGTCCAAGTCCAAGCTGAAGCCTCACGGTTTGTATACTCCTTTACCGGCACCTACTACACCTTGGGAAGATATTAGTATGGATTTTGTGTTGGGTTTGCCGCGTACTAAGAGAGGCCATGATTCTATATTTGTGGTAGTGCACAGATTTTCTAAAATGTCACACTTTATTGCCTGCCACAAAAGCGACGATGCGTCGCATATTGCTAACCTGTTTTTCGGGAGATTGTTCGACTACATGGAGTCCCGAAGACTATTGTTTCTGATCGTGATGTGAAGTTCATGAGCTACTTCTGGAAGACACTTTGGGGGAAGCTAGGGACAAAGCTATTGTTCAGTACTACTTGTCATCCCCAAACTGATGGTCAAACTGAGGTGGTGAATCGAACCTTGTCACAACTGTTGAGATCCATGATCAAGAAGAACCTAAAGGAGTGGGAAGAGTGTTTGCCGCATGTGGAGTTTGCTTACAACAGGGCGGTACACTCTACCACAGAGCTGTGTCCTTTTGAGGTGGTGTATGGTTTCAAACCCCTTACTCCACTTGATTTGTTGCCTTTGCCCATACATGAGAGAGTTAATATGGAGGCATCCAAGAGGGCAGATTTTGTGAAGAAAATACATGTGAAGACTAAAGAGTTGATAGAAAAGAAAGGCAAGAGCAATGCTGCAAGGATGAACAAGAAGCGCAAAGAGATGTTGTTCAAGCCTGGTGATATGGTGCAGGTACATTTTCGCAAGGATAGGTTCCCGAAGCTGCGGAAGTCTAAGTTGAAGCCTCGTGGTCTTGGTCCTTACAAAGTGCTTGCCAAGATCAATGATAATGCATACTCGATAGATCTTCCAGGTTGATGAGTTTGGTGTCAGTAATTCTTTCAATGTTGCTGATTTGACACCATATGACGGAGAAGACCTTGGAGCGTCGAGGTCGACGCCTTTTGAAGGGGGGGGGAGATGATGAGGACATCCCTACCTCACTACTACCTCCGTCATTGCAAGATGAAGATGAAGCTGTGAAGCTCAAGTCCAATGAAGTTAGGATTGGACCAATGACACGAGCTCGTGCGAAGCTACTTAAACAACAGGTGAACTTGTTCCTAAACGATACTTTGATCGACGAGAACTTTATACTACCTAAGTCGTATTACTTATGTATGATCAGGTATGAGGAGGAACCAAGCGTCGCACGAGGAGGAGAGGAGCAGCTGGACAAGAAGCTGGACGTGAAGCTAGACATGGAGCCGGACGTGAAGACATCCCATGGACGCGCGAGGGAGGAGCGGGAGGCATGCGCGAGAGGAGGAGATCTTCAGGCCGGTCCCAGGCCCGGTCAGACCGGCCGTGGGACCGGGCCACCCGGTCACCAACCGGATTTTGAACCGGTGCCATCCGGGCCACATCCAGGGAACACGGACCCTTCGTCCGGTTTCCACCGATCCACTGAACCCGGTCTAGGACCGGACCACCCGGTCCCAGGCCCGGTCGACCGGCCCCCAGACCGGCCGAGTCCGAGTCTGTCTCGACCAGATCTATTCTGGGTCGGTTATTCCCGTACTTTTTCGACCTAAGGTCGTCCCGAACGCCTATATAAGTCCCTGGGACGCCCCCAAAGTTGCTTTAGACCACGTTTAAGATAAACCCTAGTTCTTAGTTGTTTGCTCTGCAAAACTATTAAATACTACTCTCCAATTCGCATCGATCTGGAGTTTTATGCTACTGAAAGTTTGTGTGTGATCTGCTGTTCCATTGGGGATTAGAAGATTGCAATTTACCGCTTCGTGGTCGGCGGCTACGTGCGCAAGTGTGTGGAGTTGCGATTATCTTGCAGGGTTGAGAGCTGTTGCATTGGCGACAGGAATCAATCGAGAGACTTCGTCGGCGTCATACAAGTTATCCTCCTCATATCATCGATTCCATCCGCTGCTACCATCGCGTGTTCATCACCACCCGTCGCTTACTGAGAAGATCGGGCAACCCCTTATCACATAAACTTCCAGTTAAGCCCTACCCATAATCAGGTATTGTGGGGGTACTCAATATTGGAAAGGTATCGCATTCAAACAAATCTCATTTTTTTTTAATCAAAAACCACCATCTTCTCTTGTTCACATTCACCTTCAAAATTCATTCAATGAAATGATTCATCATTCCAAGGTTTCAAAAATTCAGTTCAAGGTCACATGTTCCCATCTAGAGTAGTCAAGTTTTAGTATTTAGCACTAGCACTAGCACTCTAGTACACTTCTTTCACTTTGACCAAAGTTAACTATAAAAGTAATTCTTGGAAAACAACAGGTAAAACTTGTATGGTAAAAACTTGGGGTAGGCTTATGGTAAGAAAAGGTAAGACTAATGGTGCCTTGCCCCAAAGGGGCTTTGCACTTTGCAAGAATATTAGCTTGCCTTGGTAGTTCTCAAAGTTCTCCTCCTCCTCTTCTTGGTAGCAACATTCTTCCTCCGAGTATTCTCCGGTGCTAGCGTCTAAATTTAAAATACGAGTATAATCACTCCCTAATTCAATGGCTATTCCAAACATCACACATATTCACACAAACTATTCTAAGCACACAACTAATCTACTTAGGGGCATTGGTGGTGTTGCTTGAGGAGAAACAATTTCCTCTTAGTTAATATGTAAATGATAGTTTCCATAGGGTTCTTGAGAAATAATTTCCTCTCATTGAAATCTTCTTAAGATTTAATTTCTCAAATAATCATACATGAATTTATATTGACATAAGTCAACATTCATTATCATCACTTGAGAAAATGATTTAAATGAGGTAGACCACCTCATATCATTTAATAATTCTATAAATGATTTAAATCTCCAAGTATTTCATATAAGAGTGTTTGACCAGGGGTTCAAACATCACATGAATTCATTTGGGACAAGATTTAAATGAAGTAAAATACTTCATATGGTTTGCATAATAGTTTTGGACAATATCACTTAAATAAACTAACCATATTGTCCATTAATTAAACTATGGCATGATCATGCAAAGTGACCACACCATTTTCTTGCAGAAACAATTTGTGTAAGTCAAAGGTGAGCTATTGGAGTTGGAATTAACTTAATATCTATTTTGGTTGATTTTTAATAATTATTTGAATATGGAAAAGTCCCTGGCTTCTTCTTTTTATCATTTTATTTCTACAAAAGAACTTGAAGCGGGACCAGTGGCATATTTTAGAACTTTTTACTAGCTTTCCAAAAATATCAAATTTGTTAAATTTGGCCAAGCCAAACAGATTCTATGAATTTTCAAAGTGGGGTTCAGTATTGAATTTGAATTGAATTAATTAAACTGGATTTGAATTACTGGGCTGGCGGGAAAAGGAACTGGGCCGAAACCAATTCAAAACAGATAAAACGGCCCAGTAACGCATCTCGTGCGAGTGGGCCGCGTGACAGAGTGGGGGCCACTCGTCAGCGACTCATAAAAGCCGAATCGGTATGAGTTACTGTGGGACGTTGGATTAAAACCAGATCGGACGACGCAGGGCCATCGTCTTCTCCGACGAGAACCCGACGCTCTGGCGGCGAGCCTAGGGGGTCGGAGAGCTAACCGTAGGTTCGGCGAACGGCGGCGCTGGTCGAGGCGAGGTTGTTGATGAAGAGGAAGCAGATGGTAGCAGTGGCGTCGCTCGAGGAGGCTCCAGTCGACGGCGATTGCACCAGAGCTTCCGCGGCTTCGATCGCTCGATTGAGCTTGCTCCGGCGACGATTGGGTGAGTGGAGTGGCGGTGGAGAGTCAGAGATGGGAGGAGAGGAAGATGTGGTGCTAAGATTGCTTCGGGGAACTCGGTATTTATAGAGGGTTTGGGTGCTGCGGGGCAGTGGCAATGGTCGACACGCTCGCGGCGATTCCGGCGAGCGGTTGGGCTAGGCGAGGGTGCAGCGACGTTCTCCTCGTCCAGGCGAAGCTAGAGGTGGCGACAGCATGGTCGGGCGGCGTCTGTGGCGCTCGCATTTCTTCCGTGTCTGCGGGCGGCGTTCGCGGGATTTGCTTCATCGTCTCCAGCGGCGGTGGTCCTGGGGTTGGTCGTGAGCATGTCTGGCGCGGCTGAGGTGTCACGGCGATGCTCGACGAGGTGCTGGAGGGGCCAGGGGCTGCGTGTACTGGCGGGGTGGCGCGTGGCCAGGGCGTGTCTGCGGCGTGTCCACGCGCGACGCGAGCGGCATCACTGCACGTTCTGGGTGCACGTTCTACGGCGTTGGTCGTCGTCGAGTTGGACCGTGGCATGGCTACGGAGATGTAGAGGAGTGCGGTGGCGAGGTGTGGCACCAGGGCCAGTTCTGGCGAGGAAGGGAGAGAGGGGAGGCTCGTCGGGGTGGCGCCATGGCCGGCATGTTGTGTGCATGCATCACTAGGGTTGTTGTGGGGCATTGAGTGAGAGAGGGGACAAGGGGACCAGATAGGTTAGTTTAGGGCAGGTTAGGGTTGTGTAGAACACTATTTGGAATAGTGTGTAATAGTTCCATATTTGTAATTTGTAAATTTTGTCTAAATTTGAATGAGTTCAAATGGTTGCACAATTTGAAAAGTATGTGTTTGGTTTAGTTGTAAATGACCAGAGAAGATGAGAGGTGGTGGTGGAATTGTCCAAATCAAAGAAAGGCAAAAATGGCTAAGTGTGAGATTGTTCCACTTAATAAAAAGTTGCAACTTTACATGAGCATAGCATCTGATCCAAAGTGAATTTGGCATGGTGATCTTTACAAAAAGTGTTCACCTTGATGTACTCTTGGATGAGGTGCAAAGAGTTGACAAAGTTTAGTTTGGGAAATTTGAATTGCAAGGGCTCAAAGTAGGGATCAGACTATAAATGGCAGATTTGACCATTATCATATGTGATCCAAATTTGAGTTTGAAATTCACTTGATTTGTGTTTCTTTGATTCAAAAAGTTGTAATAAGTGTTTAGAAACATTATTCAACTAATGGTGAAGACCAAAAGGGTCTAGGGTCAAAATTTATAAAAATGGCATAAGCCATATGTGAGGGTTTTAGGGTTTTTCTTTTATTTGATTTCTTTCTCTTTTTGATTTATTTGGTTGGTGATCTTCACATGATCACATTAGGGTTTTAGAGTGTAGCACATACACATAATAACAATCATCATGGCATATCACTCAAATGCACAAGTCCTATGCATGGCACTATATGCAATTTAAAAGTTTTTGTTGGTTTGAAATTTTGCTCTCTGGAACTCTTCTAACTTTCTTTTTATTGAAATTTGGGATGTTACAACTTGCTTCAAGTGTGGTGCTCAAGGACATAAATCCTTTGAATGCAAGAACACAAGAGTTATGATAACTCGAAATGATGGAGATGTGGAGTACTTGAGTGAAGGTGAATATGAAGCCTTGGTACAAGCTGCAACCAATCATGAAGATGATGGCTTGGAAGAACAAGAGCAAGTCCTATGTGTGCATGATGCAAGCCCATCTCTTGTGGTGACCAAAGTGTTGACAACACATGCACTCCCCAATGAAGATCAAAGGTGCAACATCTTCCAAACAAGATCCGGAATCAATGGCAAGTCAATAAAGGTTATCATCGATGGAGGGAGTTGCCACAATCTTGCAAGCACCAAACTATGCTCCAAGCTCAACCTCACACTCCGGAAACACCCCCACCCTTACCATGTGCAATGGCTAAGTGACAATGGAAACGTCAAGATACAACACACCGTCGCCGTATCCTTCAAGATTGGCGCCTATGAAGACACCGTTGATTGTGATGTAGTACCCATGACGGTGTGCCACATGCTAGTTGGTCGCCCTTGGCAATATGACAAAAGAGCCAGCCATGATGGCTACACAAATGCCTATAGCATCAAGGTCGGCGACAAGACATTCATCCTATGCCCAATGACTCCTAGCCAAGTAATTGCGGACAAGGCAAAGGCTTTAGTGAGGGCTAAGGAAGCTACCATCACTAGTGAGATGAGTGGTGAGAGAGTGACCCACCAAAAAGAAAGTGAGCGCCACAAGCCTTATATGAGTGAGATGAAGAGTGTCCTCATAGCTACCAAAAGTGAGATGAGAGAAGTGCACCACAACCCATCCACCAAATTGCACTATGTGCTCATTTGCAAGGGGCCATCCTCGGAGACTAACAACTTAACAACACTTCCTTCATCTTTGTTGTCTCTTTTGAAGGAGTTCCAAGATGTCTTCCCCGACGAGCTCCCTCATGGACTTCCACCGCTTAGAGGAATTGAACACCGCATCGACCTCATACCGGGCGCTCCTCTACCAAACTGCGCCGCCTACCGCACCAACCCCGAAGACACAAAAGAGATCCAACGCCAAATACAAGACCTCCTCGAAAAGGGTATGTTCGTGAAAGCTTAAGCCCTTGTGCGGTTCCCGTGATTCTTGTTCCTAAACCGGATGAGACGCAACGAATGTGTATGGATTGTCGCCCCATCAATGCCATTACCGTTCGATACCGCCATCCCATTCCGCGTTTAGATGACATGCTTGACGAATTGAGTGGTGCCACGATTTTCTCTAAGATTGATTTGCGTAGTGGCTACCACCGAATTCGCATGGCAATAGGTGATGAATGGAAGACGGCATTCAAGACCAAACTTGGTCTCTATGAATGGCTTGTCATGCCATTTGGTCTTTCAAATGCTCCATCTACTTTCATGCGTCTCATGAATCACATCTTGCGACCTCTCATTGGCAAGAGTGTGGTTGTCTACTTCGATGATATTCTCATTTATAGCAAAAATCTCGAGGACCATGTGCAACATGTGAGAGAAGTCTTATGCATCTTGCGCCGTGAAAAGCTCTTTGCAAATCTTCCAAAGTGCACCTTTGCATAAAATAAGTTGGTTTTCCTTGGATTTTTGGTTTCCGCTAATGGTATTGAAGTTGATTCTTCCAAGGTTGAGGCCATCCACAATTGGCCCACTCCTACCAATGTTGGTCAAGTTCGAAGTTTTCATGGACTTGCCGGTTTCTATAGACGCTTTGTGAAAGATTTTAGCACTATTGCTTGCCCTTTAAATGAGCTCACTAAAAAGAATGTTCCGTTTGTTTGGGGCAAGGCCCAACAAAAAGCTTTTGATGAGTTGAAAAAGAGACTTACGACTTACCGAGGCTCCACTTCTTGTTCTTCCGAACTTTTCCAAAACTTTTGATGTAGCCCTACCCAAGGTCGATACTACATCAAGACCGACAAGCCCTCCTCGTGGTCCAATGACACGAGCTCGAGCCCAAGCCCTACACCAAGAGGTGAATTCGCTCCTCTCCACGTATGCTTTTGATACCCCTTTGGATGGCTTGCTACTTCATGCCAATACCCTATGTTCAATCAGGTACACCGACCAAGACGCGAGCCATGGAGACCAAGTCAATGGAGAGAGAGCTGGAAATGATGAAGATGGAGCTACAACGCCCAGGCCGGAACTTCCGCCCCCCAGGACCGGAACTTCCGGCCAGATGCCCTCAAGATGCCTTCCAGCGCCCAGGAAAAAGGGTCCAGCTGGAACTTCCGCCCGCCGGAACTTCCGCCCAAGTTCCACCCAAGTTCCGAAAGTCCGTCAAAACCATACTGGATGTTACTGCGAGACAATGGCGGAATTCCGGAACAAGGCCGGAACTTAGCCGGAACTTCCGCCACGACCGGAACTTCCGGCCCGCAAGACCGGAACTTCCGCCCCTGACCGGAACTTCCGCCCAGGACGACCGGAACTTCCGCCCCATTGAACTTCAGCAAGACAGCACTTTTCAGCGTGTAACTTATCCCTTCGCCCCCACCTATAAATAGCCTTCTTGGCTCAGATCTGAGATTAGACTTGATGTGAAATTAAACCTGAGCTTAGCTCACCCTTGTGGTAACCCTACCTAGATCTTTGATCTTGTACCCACCCGGGCTCCTTATCGACACGTGAAGATCTCTTGGTGACTTCTACCGTTTGTTTGATCTTTTGCTTGCACTTCTACCTATTTGGTCTTTTGTTTGCACTTCTATCAACCTTCCGGTCTTTTCACCCTTCTAGATCTTGCGAGCTTCGATTTATCGATCTCTTTGCGGGACATCTACTGGAAGGTCTTTTCTCGCAACCTCTATCGAGTTGGTGGTTCGGGCCAACGAGGGAAAACCGATTTGTGTGCGTGTGTGTGTTGTATCCCCACGATTCCCCTACGTGTTCTTCGTGTTCATCGCGTTCATCCACCTCCCCCACGAATTCCACCCAAATCCGTGAAGATCGGGCACATCCTTGGGCTTAGCCCTTATCATATGGTATCATAAGCTCTTTGGTTGCCACGGATTGGACCCCCACATCACCCAATTCCACCAATTTCGCCCAAAAAAAAATTCCAAAAAATTTCCCAAAAAATAGCCCCAAATTGGCCTTGGATCGATCTCGCGATTTGTTGAGTTTTTGGTGGTTTTGCTCCAATAGAAACTTGTCTTTGGTGTTGATCTGCAATTCCCCCACCTTCCCACAGCTTCTAGTGCCAAATTTTCCTCGAATTCGAAGGATTTCGGCCCGGATTTCCGCCCAAATCGACGAACAGCCCGCAGATCTGATTGCGACCGGAAGTTCCGCCCGGCAGGACCGGAAGTTCCGCCCGGTACCGGAAGTTCCGCCCCTCAGGACCGGAAGTTCCGCCTGGCCGAAATTTTGACAGCAACCTTCGTTTTTCGGTTTGGTACTAACCCCTTGTGTTTGGACTTCGGTTTGTGTGCCCTTTCGGCTACCACAAAGCTTCCGCAACATCATCAACGATGACGGCACCCCGAGGATCCAAGCGGTTCATTTGACACCTCCACCACCATAGCAAGTTCAAAATCGTCGGCCACAATCATCAAAGTGGTATAACTTGCTCCTAACTTGTAACCCTAGCCTCTTTTGCGTATCTTTCCTATCGAGAGAGGCTTTCTAGTGTTGCGAAGCATTGCGCAAGCGTCCCGACCATGAGGTTGTGCGTGTGTTGAGCAAAGCTTCGAAGCAAGCTCGTGTGAAAAGATAAGCAAAAGAAGTGTGACATACTTACATAGATAGTAGTATCCTTACATAGTGTGAAAAAGGAAGAAAAATACAAAAAGAAAAAGAAAAAGTGTGTGAGTGACACCTATACACAAAAGAGTCCAAAGCTTCTAAGCAAAAGAGAGAAAAGAGAAGAGAGGCGTCTTGCGCAAATCTTGTTGCTTCTCAATTTTGCAACCAAGCCACGGTCTCTCTTGCGTTAGCGTGACACCGAGCTAGTAGTCTTCGTTAGGACCATTTTGTTCTTGCTCATTTTCCAAGTCGCGCTAACCCCATTTTGTCCCACGCGTGTGTTCCTCCTTGTGTATGCCTTTTGTGATCACCGCCTTTGACTTGTGACTTTTGGATCTTACCCACTTTTGACAATAGACTTTTCGTTTGGTTCTTCCATTTGGCTTTCCACATCCATACCTAACACCATATAGAGTTTTTGTTTTTGTGTGTGTGCATACATATCGGTTGCCCTCCGCCTTGAAACACCTTTTCGATTTTGGTTTGCAAGTTTTGACCCTTTTGGTAGTCTTTCCTAACCACCCACCACATAGTTCTTGTTTTTAGTTGTAACCATGTCTAGTGGAGAAGGGAACCAACTACCGATGACGCGGCACCAACATTGGATAGCTACTCAAGCCGTCCACGCCAAGCTCAATCAATTTGAAGCCATGCTCAAGGATACCAATGTCCGCTATGAAGAAAGAGCTCAAGTGCAAAGGAATGACCTCAACAATCAAGTTCAAGACCTCAATGAGAAGATTGAAACTCAAGGCAATGAGTTGAAGGCAACACTTTCTATACAAGGTCAAGAGACAAGGGACATGAAGACGGCGTTGGACAATATCCTCCATACACTCAACCGTCAAGAAGATAGAAGACACCACTCAAGGTGTTCGCGCTCTCATAGCTCAAGGTCACGAGATCCTACACCGTCTCACCATGATTCCAATGAAGACCCACGCCACCATAATGTGGATGTTCAAGTGCTTCACCAACAAGCTCTAGAAGCGGAGCAAGCTCGACTTCGACTTGTCCAAGAACGTCAACGCCTTGAAGAAGAGCGCCTTCAACAAGAGAATCTCCATGCTCAACTCCAACAAGAGCAAGAACGCCTTCGACATGATCAAGAGCTAGTTCGAGCAAGGGAACAAGAGCGTCTCCGCAATGAACAACAAGCACTTGAAGAACAAGAGCGGCAACGACAAGTACAAGAAGCTCAAGCTAGAAGACAACGCCTTCATGAAGAGGAACAAAGGCAAGCGCACCAAGAGCGCCAAATCATCAATGTTGTTCATCCTCAACGCCCTCAAGGTCAAGATAATCGCCGCCATCATGATGATTGTCCTCATGCTAGAAGACCTCCTCCAAGGGCAAGAAATGAAGAATCAATTCATCACCAAGCATCAAGTGAAGAAAGTGTGATGCCTCGACAACGCCACAACAATGATGATCAAGATGAAGGTCATGGAAGACCACCTCCTCGTCAACAACATAGCAACAACAATAGAGATGCTCAAGGTCCACAACATCCACCTCAACAACGTCAAGACCTTGGTGAAGAAAGACCACCTCCTAGGCGCAATGACCGCAATGAAGAGAAAATCTTTGGGAAACTCAAGTTCACCATGCCCAAATTCCACGGAGAAGAAGACCCCGATGCATACCTATCTTGGGTTCTCAAGGTTCACAAGATTTTCCGCATACACAACTTCTCCGAAGCAAAGAAAGTGGCCATGGAATCACTTGAGTTTGAAGGATATGCAAATGTTTGGTGGGAAGAAGTGAACAAGAAGCGTGACAAGGAAGATCTAGAGCCCATTGACACATGGGAAGAGATGCAAGAAGTCATGCACAAACGCTTTGTGCCCAACCGCCATAAACGCGACCTCTTCAACAAGCTTACTCAACTCAAGCAAAGCTACAAGTCCGTTGAGGAGTACTACAAGGAGATGCACATGACCATGATGAGTGCCAATGTGGATGAGCGAGAAGAGCAAACAATGGCAAGATTCTTGAATGGATTGAACATTCCCGTCAAGAGAATAGTGGAGTTCTTGCCTTACACCAACATGGTTGAGTTGCTTCATCAAGCTACAAGAGCCGAGCGCCAAGTGCGAGAAGACATAGCAAGTGCAAAAACAAAGTCCTTCTTCGCCGCGCGAAATGCAACAAACACCTCCTCAAGCATCAAGAACACAAGTGCTATTGCTCCCAAGGATCCTCCCAAGCAAACGAAGAGTGCCTTCAAGACAACAAGCTTCAAGCCGGATCAATCAACTATGTCCTCCAAAGCTTCCACGAGATCTAGTAACATCACTTGCTTCAAGTGTGGAGCTCAAGGACATAAATCCTTTGAATGCAAGAACACAAGAGTTATGATAACTCGAGATGATGGAGATGTGGAGTACTTGAGTGAAGGTGAATATGAAGCCTTGGTACAAGCCGCAACCAATCATGAAGATGATGACTTGGAAGACCAAGAGCAAGTCCTATGTGTGCATGATGCAAGTCCATCTCTTGTGGTGACCAAAGTGTTGACAACCCATGCACTCCCCAATGAAGATCAAAGGTGCAACATCTTCCAAACAAGAGCCGGAATCAATGGAAAATCAATAAAGGTTATCATCGATGGAGGGAGTTGCCACAATCTTGCAAGCACCAAACTATGCTCCAAGCTCAACCTCACACTTCGGAAACACCCCCACCCTTACCATGTGCAATGGCTAAGTGGCAATGGAAACGTCAAGATACAACATACCGTCTCCGTATCCTTCAAGATTGGTGCCTATGAAGACACCGTTGATTGTGATGTAGTGCCCATGACGGTGTGCCACATGCTACTTGGTCGCCCTTGGCAATATGACAAAAGAGCAAGCCATGATGGCTACACAAATGCCTATAGCTTCAAGGTCGGCGACAAGACATTCATCCTACGCCCAATGACTCCTAGCCAAGTAATTGCGGACAATGCAAAGGCTTTAGCGAGGGCTAAGGAAGCTACCATCACTAGTGAGATGAGTGGTGAGAGAGTGACCCACCAAAAAGAAAGTGAGCGCCACAAGCCATATATGAGTGAGATGAAGAGTGTCCTCATAGCTACCAAGAGTGAGATGAGAGAATTGCACCACAACCCATCCACCATATTGCACTATGTGCTCATTTGCAAGGGGCCATCCTCGGAGACTAACAACTTAACAACACTCCTTCGTCTTTGTTGTCTCTTTTGAAGGAGTTCCAAGATGTCTTCCCCGACGAGCTTCCTCATGGACTCCCACCGCTTAGAGGAATTGAGCACCGCATCGACCTCATACCGGGCGCCCCTCTACCAAACCGCGCCGCCTACCGCACCAACCCCGAAGACACAAAGGAGATCCAACGCCAAATACAAGACCTCCTCGAAAAAGGGTATGTTCGTGAAATCTTAAGCCCTTGTGCGGTTCCCGTGATTCTTGTTCCTAAACCGGATGAGACGCAATGAATGTGTATGGATTGTCGCCCCATCAATGCCATTACCGTTCGATACCGCCATCCCATTCCGCGTTTAGATGACATGCTTGACGAATTGAGTGGTGCCACGATTTTCTCTAAGATTGATTTGCGTAGTGGCTACCACCAAATTCGCATGGCAATAGGTGACGAATGGAAGACGGCATTCAAGACCAAACTTGGTCTCTATGAATGGCTTGTCATGCCATTTGGTCTTTCCAATGCTCCATCTACTTTCATGCGTCTCATGAATCACATCTTGCGACCTCTCATTCGCAAGAGTGTGGTTGTCTATTTCGATGATATTCTCATTTATAGCAAAAATCTCGAGGACCATGTGCAACATGTGAGAGAAGTCTTATGCATCTTGCGTCATGAGAAGCTTTATGCAAATCTTCCAAAGTGCACCTTTGCACAAAACAAGTTGGTTTTCCTTGGATTTGTGGTTTCCGCTAATGGTACTGAAGTTGATTATTCCAAGGTTGAGGCCATCCATAATTGGCCCACTCCTACCAATGTTGGTCAAGTTCGAAGTTTTCATGGACTTGCCGGTTTCTACCGCCGCTTTGTGAAAGATTTTAGCACCATTGCTTGCCCTTTGAATGATCTTACCAAAAAGAATGTTCCGTTTGTGTGGGGCAAGGCCCAACAAAAAGCTTTTGATGAATTGAAAAAGAGACTCACCGAGGCTCCACTCCTTGTTCTTCCGAACTTTTCCAAAACTTTTGAGATTGAATGTGATGCGAGTGGACTCGGTATTGGTGGAGTTCTTATGCAAGATGGAAAACCCGTGGCATACTATAGCGAGAAGTTGGATGGCGCACGCCTCAACTATCCTATATATGACAAGGAACTTTATGCTTTAGTTCGTGTTCTTGAAGTTTGGCAACACTATCTTTGGCAAAAAAGAGTTTGTTATCCACTCCGACCATGAGTCTTTGAAGTATTTGAAAAGTCAACACAATTTGAACAAAAGACATGCAGAGTGGGTTGAGTTCATTGAGTCCTTTACATATGTAATCAAATACAAGAAGGGCAAGGACAATGTTGTTGCGGATGCTCTTTCCCGCAAACTCACCCTCTTACTCACTCGTTTGGATATCCATGTTTTGGGTCTTGATGAAATCAAAGATTTATATGCCTCCGATACTTTCTTTGGCCCAATCTTTGCAAAGTGTTCTAGTGAGAAGGGCATCAATGATTTCTATTTGCACCAAGGATTCTTGTTCAAGGGCAACAAACTTTGTATTCCCATGTCTTCGCTTCGCCTTTTGCTCTTACAAGAATCGCATGGTGGTGGTCTTATGGGACACTTTGTACGAGAGAAGACATATGCCATGCTCTCCACTCACTATTATTGGCCACGAATGTACCGCGACGTGGAGCGCCTTTGCCGACGGTGTACAACATGCTTACAAGCTAAGTCAACTTCCAACCCCTATGGTCTTTATACACCATTGCCTATTCCTCATGCTCCTTGGTCCGATATAAGTATGGATTTTCTGCTAGGATTGCCTAGAACCAAATATGGTCATGATTCAATTTTTGTAGTGGTTGATCGATTCTCTAAAATGGCTCATTTCATACCATGCTCCCGAACGGATGATGCTTCACACATTGTGATGAGGTCTAAGACCCCGTGTGTGGCCCGATCTCGCGGATTGACTTCGAAACTAAGGGGGAAGATGGGAAAACGCGAGGAACACGAAGAACACGGCGATGAACACGAGGAACTCCGAGACTCACGCACACACACAACCCGATACACCCGATGCTTACCTCCGTGGCTCGATGGACCACGCCAATAGAATCTCCGAGGAAGAGACACGCGGTAGAATTCCCCGGGGAGAGATTGGGATTGGAGAAGAAGAGCTTGGTGAGGGAGAGAGAGTATCTTGTACTAGAATCTCACTCAACAAGTTCCAAATCAACAACCAAGGTGCCTTGATTACAGAGGGATGATACCCAAGGGAGACTAAGCTCAAAGTTAGGTTTGAGTTCAAAACAAGTCTAAAGAGGTAAGGGGGGTGTCTTGGGTCTATATATAGGCCTACAAGACAACACATGGCGAAAAGGTACATAAGTGGGTAACTTAGGCAGTTTGGTGGGTAGTTCCCGTCGGATCCGGTCTGGGGCTGGTCAGACCGGGCCTGGGACCGGGCGGTCCGGTTGTGGAGCCGGTCGACCGGTCGCCAACCGGGCAGGTCGGTCTGGGGCCCGGTCAGACCGGACTCTGGGCCGGCTGGGCCTCCTCCTCCCTCTTCCTTCTTCTCTTCTTCTTCTTCCTTCTTCCTTCTTCCTTGCACCATGATGAATGGCTCCATGGGTGTTCCTCCTCCTTGCACCATGGGTGTTCCTCCTCTCCGGTTCCTCGATGATTCTTGTACCTAATGATATGTAGCACACCGATATGAGGTAGCATTCCATTCAAGGTATTGACGAGGTCGAGTATCGAGAGGAAGGAGTTCACCTTGTCGCGTGTAGCGTGGTTTAGGGTTGAAGGTCCACTTGGGGGACTCTTTGGCCATGGTGTAGCGTCGACAATAGGCGGGGTTGCACTTGATGGTCTTGGTGTAGCGACGTCGGTGACCGGGGCTACATCATCTCCCCCCCTTGGGGAAGAGTCGTCCTCGACTCTTGTTCCTCCTCACCGAAGAGGTAGTCCATGACGGTTGTCCCATGTAGAGTTGGGTAGTCGCGGTCGAAGAAGAACTTGGAGAAAAACCACTTGCGAAGGGAAAGCTCCAAGAGGCATTTGGTAAAAATGGGAACCAAAAGAGTGTGGGTGTATCCAACATGTGGAAGGGCAAAAATTTGTGCATGTAAGAGTTGTATGGTGTCAAAAATGTGTGGTGTAGCCTTGTCCAAAGCAAATGGAACAAACAAAAGGCAAGTATCGGCGGCAAAATTTGGGGCAAAATTGTTATGTGCAATGGCAAAGCGATGAAAACTTCTAGCTTGTGAAAGTATGGTTGGCGTGAGCCGAGTATGAGTGTCCTCAAGTTTCGAAGAATCCATGTCAATTGCCAAAGATGAAATAAGAAATCCAAAGAAGAGCAACTTTTTGTGTGACATGTGGCACAAGGTGCATAAGGTGTCTCTCGCATGTATGACATGGTCCTTGAGATTCTTGGAGTGTATGATGATAACATCAAGACATACAACAACCATTGTGCCAACAAGATGTTTCAAGATAGGTTGCAAAAGAGGCGAAAGAGGGGACGAGGCCTTGGGCCAAACCGGAAACTCGACAAGGCAAGTCGGAAACACACGAGGGCGAAGGCTTGTGGGAACATACCCTTTGGTGTGATTCCCGCGGGTTAGGTCCTTGTTGGGGTAGCTCTCAATTGCGCGCTTTGTGAGCTCATGCTCCGTGGCGGTGGAAATTGTCATGCGAGTACCTATACATGGAATGAGCAAAACAAAGAGCGTATGTGCATGGTAGAGGAACACATCATCCATCATGATGTTCCAAGACTTGTGCACATCACCATTAGTGTCAATCAAGATAGTATGGAATGCATGGCGATGGTGCAAATGGCAAGAAGGTGCATTCATGGCATGTGGTAACTCATGATCATCAAAAAGTGAGAAGGCTATGGGGGCCATCTCGTGGGTAATGAAATAAGCATTCTTGCATACCAAGCATAAGAAAGAGCAATTGTTCACAATCTTAGATGCAAGGATCATGGAATGGTGTAAACATTTGGGGCAAAGCATGTGGAACATGTTATCATTGTTGTTGACAATCCTATGTAAAGAGCAAGTGTTCATCAAGGGTGTCACAACACAAGCATGATCATAATCATTATCATTGCAAGCAAGCGGGGAAAATGTGAATCTCTCATAGCATGGCATGGTCATGGTATCACAAGCAATCAATTTCACATGATCAACAATGTTATCAAGCAAAGCATCACATGGGAAAGTGAAAGTAGCATGTGAAGTAGCAAATGGATCATCGAGATCATGCATGCACTCATAAGTCATCATGTCCACTAGTGGGATCATGGCATCATCAACACCTATGTTGTTACCTTTGTAGGCCGACTCATTTGAGGTAGGTGTTGTGGAAGTAGGAGGATCCATGTGGTCGACATGTCCCTCTTGGAGCAAGCATGGTGAGATATCATCATCTTCATGCACCATGTACATCGTCTCCATGAGCGGGAACTCATCATCCGTGGAACCTAGTGCAACATAAGAAGACACAAACGAGGGAGAGGTTAATGTGTTAGCAAATGCGATATCCTCCATCGACCTATCATCTACATCTCTCAACTCACTTTGTGTATCACTCATGTCCTCCAAATGGAAGCACTCAAACTCACATATGGGGTGGAAGTCACTCAACTCACTATCACTCTCACTCAAGTGGGCTAAGTGGCTCTCATGCTCACATGGGATTGGTACCAACTCATCAAGCAAGCATAGGGGGGTAGGCTCGACTTTCTCATCTCCATGCGCCTCCTTGGTTGAAGGGAAATTCCCATGCTCAACCATCTCAACTCCATGCGCCTCCGTAGGTGAAGGGAGAATCCCATGCTCACCATGCTCAACTCCATTGCCTCCTAAGTCGTCCTCAAGTGGTGGCATCTCGGAGACTTGTGCATTGAGCTCGTCGAAGTAGAGCTTCTTGGCGCTTGGCGTTGTGCATTGCCATGCCACGTGACCCTTGGCCTTGCACACCTCACATAGGAGATTGGGACATTCCCGTGGAGGGTGGCTTTGTTGCTTGCACTTGTAGCATCGGAGTCCATAGGCACGTGACGAGGTAGAGGCCATTGTGGTGGTGGCACAAGAGGTGGAAGTCGCCTTATGAGGAAGGTATGCCCGATGTGCACTTGCTATCCTTGGAGTGGTAGGCACTCTATCAAGGTGTTTGTCGCCTTCATGTCGAGGCTCTCGTCTTCGTGCATCATCACCATGGCTTGAGTGGTGTCGTCGAAGACTCGTGGAAGATGTTGGTCGATGGCGATCATGAAGTGGCTTGTGGCGGCGAAGCTCATGTGGTGACGTATTTCGATGACGGTCCTTGCCATGCCTAGATGATGGCTCATGCGACTTGGCATGTTGCTTGCGGCGCCTTGTGGAGCTTGGAGAAGAGTGTCGATGACGCTCATGATGGGGACGCTCTTGATGCTCCATATGGTGTACTTGAAGTCGACGATCTTGTGCATAAGCACTCTCATGGTGGCGCCTTGTGGAGCTCGAAGAAGTGTGTCGATGACGCCCATGATGGGGACGCTCTTGATGATCCCTATGATGGTGCCATCGTGGAGGTCCTCTATCTTCATATGTAGCTCCATTGGCCAAATAGGCGTTGCTCAAGGTGGAGTCGAGGTGAGGTTCCGCCATGGTGTCGATGTCGTAGTCGTGGCATTGCTCCACCATGTCGTCCATGCTTGACGAGCCATTGTTGATGTAGAGCTCGTCGATGTCGTCCTCAAGGTGGTGCTCCACCATGTCGTCCATGCTTGAGGAGCCATTGTCGATGTAGAGCTCATCGATGTCGGTCATGTCGGTGATGCTCGCGGAGCCATAGTCGGTGTCGAGCTCCACATGTTCCTCCACATCCGCGGTGCTTGAAGAGGTATCCTCCTCGAAGTGCTCCGTGTACTCCTCCGTATCTTCTTCGTCGCTATACATGTTAGCATGACAAGATCTATATGCTGTATGTTAGTGGAAGGAGACTACCTCGCACTCTTACCAAGGTAAGATAGTATTGAGGCAATCCACCAAACCGAAAGCAAGATCAAGTGTATCGGGAACACACGCAAAAGCTAGCAAATATGGTGGTAGGTGAGTGTGGTGGAAAGCCAAAAGACGAAATCCGAAATCAAGTTTGTTGTTAAGAGTGGGTGAAGTCCAACGAAATCAAATGTCAAAGCGATGTTCACTAGAAACACGGAAAAGATATGGAACACACACACGAGATGAACGGGGTTAGTGCGACCAAAAAAGTGAGCGGAAAAGTGTATGAAGCCCTTAAACAAGGGTGCTCGGTGTCACACTAACACAAGAAGAGATCAAAGCTTTGGTTGCAAAGGAAGAGACAACAAGATTTACACGCGGCCTCTCTTCTCTTTTTCTCTCTTTTGCTTAAAAGCTTTTCCCTCTTTTGTATTTGGTGGCACTTGCACTCTTTTGTATCTATGGTGGCGCTTTGTACACTTTGGTATGTATGATGGCACTATGCACACTTGTGCTCTTTTTGTATTTTGGCGGCTTTTTCTCGCGCTATGTTAGCGTTAGCTCGCTTTTGCTATCTTGCCACACGAGTTTTGCTTAGAAGCTTTACTCCACACGACACACACACCTCACAATCGGGGCCACGTGCAATGTCTCGCAACACTCGATAAGCAATGCTCGTAGGATAGATCGCAAAAGGAAGCGGGGCTACACGGTGGGGAGCAAGTTATACCTAGATGAAAAGTTAGGCGGTGTCGTAACACACAACTTGCGAGGATGGCGACGATGGTGTCGTAGTTGCGCCGGAGTCCGGGGTGCCGAAGGTGTCGCCGCGGTGTTGATGTAGACGCGGAAGCTCGAAAGACAATCCTTGCACTCCAAAACGGAAACCGGGCAAAATAAGTCAATGCCCGAAAATTTGGGTCACGACGAGCGATCGAAGGTGTCAAAATTTTGGAGTCGAAAAATTTCGGAAACGGTGTCAAAATTAGAGTCAAGATGAAAGGGGATAACTGTGAAAGTTTGGGGTCAAACGGGCGCCGGAAAGTTGTCAAAATTTGGAGCAAAAAGTGGAGTCAAAATGGGCGAAAACTGGGTCAAACCCGGTCCAGAACCCGGTCAAACCGGACCTGGGACCGGCCGGCCCGGTCCAGAACCGGATCTGGAACCGGATGGGCCCCTGGATTGTGCCCGGATGGCACCGGTCTGGGCCCCGGTTGTAGACCGGGCGGCCCGGTCAGAAATCCGGTCTGACCGGATTTTGCGCTGGGGCGTGCGAGCAGAGAAGGGCGGGGCGTGCTCGACGGGAGGAGTCCAGGCGTGGGCGGCGGGAGGTGGGGGCGGGCCTGTGCGTGGCTTGGCGCGCAGGGAGGCGAGGCGAGGGCGAGCGTGGCCTTGGGCCTGGCGCGCGCGCAGGTGAACAGCAAGGGGCGGGCGGGCAGGTGGTTGGCACGACGCCGGCGGAGGTGGAGGCGGGCCAGGCGGAGCGGGCCGGCTGGTGGTGAGCTTGGCCGGCTGCGGCCGTGGTCGGTCGAGCAGGGCGGCCACACGGGCACGAGCGCGCGTGGTGGCGAGCGGCAGCTGGTGGCGGCCCGGAGGCGTTGACCCGCGCGTGAATAGGAACTGTTCTTGCTGTTCTTCACGGAAACCACACGAAAACTGCTCAGATTTGCTCAAAATCGGATGGAATCGAAGGGGAAAAGATGGGGGATTGATAGATCAAGCACTCCAACACCAAATCCGTGGACCAAAACCACTCAAAACGCAACGAAATCGCAGATCCGTCCAAAGGCAAATTAGGGCTATTTTTGGGGATTTTTGGGGAAAATTTTCAGAGACGAAATTGGATGGGTGGGGGGTCAAATCCGCGGAAACCAAAGGCTGCTGATACCATATGATGAGGTCTAAGACCCCGTGTGTGGCCCGATCTCGCGGATTGACTTCGAAACCAAGGGGGAAGATGGGAAAACGCGAGGAACACGAAGAACACGGCGATGAACACGAGGAACTCCGAGACTCACGCACACACACAACCCGATACACCCGATGCTTACCTCCGTGGCTCGATGGACCATGCCAATAGAATCTCCGAGGAAGAGACACGCAGTAGAATTCCCCGGGGAGAGATTGGGATTGGAGAAGAAGAGCTTGGTGAGGGAGAGAGAGTATCTTGTACTAGAATCTCACTCAACAAGTTCCAAATCAACAACCAAGGTGCCTTGATTACAGAGGGATGATACCCAAGGGAGACTAAGCTCAAAGTTAGGTTTGAGTTCAAAACAAGTCTAAAGAGGTAAGGGGGGTGTCTTGGGTCTATATATAGGCCTACAAGACAACACATGGCGAAAAGGTACATAAGTGGGTAACTTAGGCAGTTTGGTGGGTAGTTCCCGTCGGATCCGGTGCAGGGCCGGTCAGACGGAGCCTGGGACCGGGCGGTCCGGTTGTGGAGCCGGTCGACCGATGTCGCCAACCGGGCAGGTCGGTCTGCAGGGCCCGGTCGGACCGGACTCTGGGCCGGCTGGGCCTCCTCCTCCCTCTTCCTTCTTCTCTTCTTCTTCTTCCTTCTTCCTTCTTCCTTGCACCATGATGAATGGCTCCATGGGTGTTCCTCCTCCTTGCACCATGGGTGTTCCTCCTCTCCGGTTCCTCGATGATTCTTGTACCTAATGATATGTAGCACACCGATATGAGGTAGCATTCCATTCAAGGTATTGACGAGGTCGAGTATCGAGAGGAAGGAGTTCACCTTGTCGCGTGTAGCGTGGTTTAGGGTTGAAGGTCCACTTGGGGGACTCTTTGGCCATGGTGTAGCGTCGACAATAGGCGGGGTTGCACTTGATGGTCTTGGTGTAGCGACGTCGGTGACCGGGGCTACATCACATTGCCTCCTTGTTTTTTAGGGAAATTGTGAGACTCCATGGTGTACCAAGAAGCATTGTGTCGGATCGAGATGTCAAGTTCATGAGTTACCTTTGGAAGACACTAATGGCCAAGTTCAACGTCAAGCTTTTGTTCTCGTCATCCTCGCACCCACAAACCGATGGGCAAACCGAAGTGGTGAACCGAAGCCTCTCCACACTACTCCGCATCCTTGTCAAGAAGAATTTGAAGTCATGGGAAGATTGCATTCCGCATGCGGAGTTTGCCTACAACCGCGCAAAGAACTCTACAACAATGAGAAGCCCATACATGGTTGTCTACGGGTTTGAACCACCTACGGCGATTGACCTCCTTCCTCTTCCGCTACACGAGCAAGTAAACATGAACATCGACAAGCGAGCACAATACATGAAGAAGCTACATGAAGATACAAGGGCAACAATCGAACAATAAGTTCTTCGCCAAGCAACACGCCTCAACATGATGAAAAAGGCACGGATCTTCAATGAAGGCGACCTAGTGTGGATACATCTTCGCAAGGACCGTTTCCCTCAAGAAAGAAACTCCAAGCTCAAGCCCCGAGGCGATGGTCCCTTCAAGGTCCTCAAGCGCATCAACGACAATGCTTACGTCATCGACATACCAACATCCATGTACTTGGTGAGCAACACATTCAATGTGTCCGACCTCTCACCCTATCATGGCGATGAGGAGAACATCGAGTCGAGGACGACTCTTTCCCAAGGGGGGAGATGATACGGGGTGGCCTTCGAACACCACCGCCTCAAGACCGACAAGCCCTCCTCGTGGTCCAATGACACGAGCTCGAGCCCAAGCCCTACACCAAGAGGTGAATTCGCTCCTCTCCACGTATGCTTTTGATACCCCTTTGGATGGCTTGCTACTTCATACCAATACCCTATGTTCAATCAGGTACATCGACCAAGACGCGAGCCATGGAGACCAAGACAATGGAGAGAGAGCTGGAAATGATGAAGATGGAGCTACAGCGCCCAGGCCGGAACTTCCGCCCCCCAGGACCGGAACTTCCGGCCAGATGCCCTCAAGACGCCTTCCAGTGCCCAGGAAAAAGGATCCAGCCGGAACTTCCGCCCCAGAGGACCGGAACTTCCGCCCGCCGGAACTTCCGCCCAAGTTCCGCCCAAGTTCCGAAAGTCCGTCAAAACCATACTGGATGTTACTGCGAGACAATGGCCGAATTCCGGAACAAGGCCGGAACTTCTGCCCCGACCGGAACTTCCGGCCCGCAAGACCGGAACTTCCGCCCCTGACCGGAACTTCCGCCCAGAACGACCGGAACTTCCGCCCCATCGAACTTCAGCGAGACAGCACTTTTCAGCGTGTAACTTACCTCTTCGCCCCCACCTATAAATAGCCTTGTTGGCTCAGATCTGAGATTAGACTTGATGTGAAATTAAACCTGAGCTTAGCTCACCCTTGTGGGAACCCTACCTAGATCTTTGATCTTGTACCCACCCGGGCTCCTTATCGACTCGTGAAGATCTCTTTGGTGACTTCTACCGTTTGTTTGATCTTTTGCGTGCACTTCTACCTATTTGGTCTTTTGCTTGCACTTCTATCAACCTTCCGGTCTTTTCACCCTTCTAGATCTTGCGAGCTTCGATTTGTCGATCTCTTTGCGGGACTTCTACCGGAAGGTCTTTTCTCGCAACCTCTATCGAGTTGGTGGTTCGGGCCAACGAGGGAAAACCGATTTGTGTGCGTGTGTGTGTTGTATCCCCACGATTCCCCTACGCGTTCTTCGTGTTCATCGCGTTCATCCACCTCCCCCACGAATGCCACCCAAATCCGTGAAGATCGGGCACATCCTTGGGCTTAGCCCTTATCAAAGAGGAGCTTTCGTCAAGGACGACTTCAGTTCAAGAAGGGGGGCATGATGAGGACATCCCGTCTATTGATACAACCGCTGTACCTACAGCCACACAAATACAAGGACCAATCACTCGAGCTCGTGCCAAACAACTTAACTATCACGTACTTTCGTTTCTTGGAACTATTCGTCACATACATGAGAATATGATGCTGCCTAAATCAGATATGTTTGTTACTCTTAGGAATGAGGGACCTAGCATGGATGAGGAGGACAAGCATTGGAGCATGATCACGCATGGAGGAGATGGCAGCAAGTATTTGAGGATTGAAGATGACGCCACAAGTGGAGATTTCACAACTTTGAAGCCACCATACGAAGAGATGAAGACATGGACGAAATATAGAGATTCACACTTCATAATTTCGTCCATAGCATAATATGGTGTTGCGTCACCTTTAGTTTTGGGCCAGGCCCATGTTATTTTCGCAGGAATTAAGACAACCACTTTTTAGAGTCTGTATTGAAGGGGGAAATGCCTTCTAGGGTTTGGTTCGGCCACCATACGTATGGCTGGCCGAAACCCCACCTTTTCCTCCTTTAAATACCCCCATAGCCGTCACGTTTAGACTCGGATTTTGATTAGACTAAAAGTTAGCCATTGCTGCAACTCTCGTGTACTTCTTTTGAGGCCAACGCCCAGAACAAGACCGACTATTCGGACTCCTACCTTTTTCAATAAAGCTTTCATCTTTCATCCGCAATATTCTGATTGCAATAGTAGTTCTTACTTGTTCTCGATTTCAGGTAGGAATTAAGACCCTCGCTGGTTAGGCTGATCGTGCATCCGCAAGATCAGTAACTCCCGGAGATTGTCCTAGCGATTGCATTGGTGCACGAGGTTTGCACATGTGGTCGGATCGTCAAGCACGAACTCCACCAAAAAATTGATCTATCCACGTCTCATCGAAAGATCGGCCACCTTTGCCCTATTACCGGCACTGTCGGAACTTCCTCAGTGGCACTGCCGCTCGCCCACGCCGCCGCCTGGCCCCTGATCACTGCACCTCCACCCAGCTACGCATCGGCCACCATGTCGTCGCCATCCGCCCGCGCGCGCATCGCCCAGGCCTCACCAACGCACGCCGCCAGTAGCTCCACTGATAAGGTCTAAGACCTAGGTTGTGGCCCGATCTCGCGATTGACCCGAAATCAAGAGGGGAAAAGAGGGGGAAAATGAAGAACACGAAGAACAAACACACTCACACCAACCCGATACAATCGAATCTTACTCTCGTGGCTCGATAGACCACGCCAATAGAATCACCCGGAAGAGACACGAGGTAGAATTCCGTGTGAGAGATCGGGGTTGGAGGCGGAGACCGGTGAGAGAGAGAGAGTGGAGCACACTAGAATCTCACTCACAAATATCCAAATCCTCAACAAGAGTAGCCTTGATACAAAGGGGATCTAACCCTAGGGAGACAAAGCTCAAAAGTAGTTTTAAGCTCAGATTATGTCTAAAGAGTAAAAGGGGGCGTCCTGGGTACTTATATAGGCCTATAGGGCCCACAGGTCGAAGAGGTACAAAAGTAACCGATTCAGACAGTTTTGGTAGACACAAGTCGTGAAATCCGATCACGGGGCTGGTCCGACCGGGCCTGGGGCCGGAGCGTCCGGTCCAGACCGGGCCAGGGACTGGGCGGCAACCGGAAGTGTCGCAGATGTCTTCCCGGTTGGCTCCGGTCCGCCGCCCGGTTGACGCCGAGGTGGATCCGGCGTGCCGCCCGGTTGACCGGGTAGTGGACCGGGCCCGCCGGTCAGGCGGCCGGTCGGACCGAGTGCTGGGCCGGCCTGGGCGACTTCTCCTCTCGCGCATGGCGTGCCCTCCTCTCCGTAGTCTTGACGCACCTCGTACCTAATATCACAAAGCGTGTCGGCATGAGGTAGTAATCCATCCAATGGGATACCGAGATCGAGGGTAGTGAGGAGCGAGTTCACCTTATCATGTAGTGCTTTAACTCGAGCCCGCGTCATTGGTCCACTTGGGGGACTTGTTGGTCTTGGTGTAGTGTCGTCGGTGAGCGGGGCTACATCATCTCCCCCCTTGGGAAAGAGTCATCCTCGACTCGTGCTCCTCCTCATCTCCATGATAGGGCGATAAGTCCGAGATGTTGAACGTGTTGCTCACCAAGTACTTGGAGGTCGGGATGTCGATGACGTAGGCATTGTTGTTGATGCGTTTGAGGACTTTGAAGGGGCCATCTCCTCTTGGTTTGAGATTTGAGTTGCGTTCATGAGGGAATCTTTCCTTCCGGAGGTGGATCCAAACGAGGTCGCCTTCTTCCAATATTCTTTCCTTCTTCTTGGCGTTGATGCAGGTAGCTTGGCGTAGTACATGTTCTTGAATGGTTGCTCTTGTGTCTTAATGTACCTTCTTCATGATGGTGGCCCACTTGTTCGTTCTCTCATGAAGAGGTAGTGGGAGTATGTCGAGTGCCGTGGGTGGTTCGAAACCATAGACGATCATGAACGGACTCCTTGATGTCATGGAGTGCATGGCTCGATTGTAGGCGAACTCCGCGTGGGGTAGACACTCTTCCCATGTGATGCGGGGTGGCCTTCGGACACCTCCACACCAAGACCAACAAGTCCCCCAAGTGGACCGATGACGCGAGATCGGGTTAAAGCGCTACACGATGAGGTGAACTCGCTCCTCACCACCCTTGATCTCGGCACCCCTTTGGATGGGATGCTACCTCATGCTGATGTGCTATGTGTCATTAGGTACAAGGCGCATCAAGACCCCAGAGAGGAGGATACGCCATGGTCAAGGGAAGGAGAGGAGCAGCGGGACATGGAGATGATCACGAAGTAGGGTTCACTCGAAGCACTGAAAGCAAGAGAAGAATGCTGGCTGTCCCAGGACCCGGTCGGACAGGCCCCACAACCGGATCCTCCGGTCCCAGGCCCGGTCAACCGGGCGCCCAACCGGATTTCCTTGCATCGCACCGGAAAGCAACCGGACGAAAACTTGCGAAGTTTCCGGTTGGCGCCCGGTCGACCGGCCCCAGGACCGGACCACCCCGTCACAGGCCCGGTCTGACCGGCCCCAAACCGGATTCGACGGGAATGACTCACCAAACTGCCTAAGTTATCCATTTGCGTACCTTTTTGCCTTGCTGGCCCTGTGTGCCTATATAAGTAGCCTGGACCCCTCCTTTACCCCTTAGACTTGAATTGAGCTTAAACACCACTTTGAGCTTTGTCTCCCTAGGGTTAGCATCCCTTTGTAATCAAGGCATCCTGGTTGTTGATTTGGATATTGTTGAGTGAGATTCTAGTACAAGTTACTCTCTCTCCCTCACCAATCTCTTTTTCTCCAACCCCAATCTCTCACCGGGAATTCTGCCGCGTGCCTCTTCCGGGTGATTCTATTGGCGTGGTCCATCGAGCCACGGGGGTAAGTATCGGGTGTATCGGGTTGGTGTGCGTGTGTGAGTACCGGCGTTCTTCGTGTTCTTCGTGTTCCTCGCGTTCTGCCACCTCTTCCCTTGGTTTTCGGGGTCAAATCGCGAGATCGGGCCAATCCCTAGATCTCAGATCTCATCATATGGTATCAGCAGCCTTTGGTTTCCGCGGATTTGACCCTCCACCCACCCAATTTCGTCTCTAAAATTTTTCCCCAAAAAATCCCCAAAAATAGCCCTAAATTGCCTTTTGACGGATCTGCGATTTCGTTGCGCTTTGAGTGGTTTTGGTCCGTGGATTCGGTGTTGTTGTGCTTGATCTACTATTTCCCCAACTTTTAGCCTCCAATTCCATCGTCTCCCATTGATTTGCTCTTTGGTTTTGGTTTGGGGAAGAACAGAGAGAGAAACCGCGAAACCCGGTTGACCGGCCCCCAGACCGGACCAGCCGGCCCAGCACCCGGCCGACCGGGCGCCAACCGGACCAGCCGGTCCACAGTCCGGTCCAACCGGCCCCAGACCGGGCGCAGCTCCGCGCCCTCCTCCGAGATCGATTTCGGCTACCACCACCACCACCACCACCATCATCGCAGGTATAACTTGCAGTTTTCCCTTGTAACCCTCTTCCTTTTGCGATCTATCCTATCGAGCATTGCTTGTTTAGTGTTGCGAGACATTGCACGTGGCCCCGATTGTGAGGTGTGTGTGTCATGTGGAGTAAAGCATACAAGCAAACACTCGTGTGGCAAGATAGCAAAAGCGAAGCTAACGCTAACATAGTGCATCAAAAAGCCCCAAAAACACAAAAATAGTGCAAGTCGCCCCTTACATCCATACATACAAAAGTGTGCAAGTGCCACCATAGATACAAAAGAGTGCAAGTGCCACCATGTACAAAAGAGTCATAAGCTTTTAAGCAAACGAGAGAAGAGAAAGAGAGGCCGCGTGTGAATCTTGTTGTCTCTTCATTTGCAACCAAAGCTTTGGCTCTCCTTGTGTTAGTGTGACACCGAGCACCTTTGCATACATTTTTCCGCTCACTTTTGGTTGCACTAACCCCGCTTATCCCGTGTGCGTGTTCCACAACTTTTCCGTGTTCATAGTGATCTTCACATTGACATTTGGATTTTTGGACCTCACCCACTTTTAACAACATAATCGATCTTGGATTTTGTCATTTGGCCTTCCACAACACTCACCTAACACCATATTTGCTAGCTTTTGCGTGTGGTTTTGCGTGTGTCCCCGATACACTTGGTCTTGCTTTTGGCTTGGTTGATTGCCTCAATAGTATCTTACCTTGGTAAGAGTGCGAGGTAGTCTCCTTCCACTAACATACACAACATAGTTCTTGTCTTTCCATCATGGATAGGAACGGAGATGACCCAAGGGATGGAGAAGTCCTCCGCAACACCGAGAGGTTGGCTACTCAACACAACCTATGGACATAACTCCAAGAGTTCAAGGAGCAACTCACCCTCTTCGAGACGCGCATCGATGAGCAATACGATGAAGTGGCACACAACTTCTCCGCCGTGAACCAAGACTTGGCTCTCCTTCGTGA
The DNA here is from genome assembly GCF_019359855.2 of Lolium perenne. NCBI lineage: Eukaryota > Viridiplantae > Streptophyta > Magnoliopsida > Poales > Poaceae > Lolium > Lolium perenne. Next base: position 136,649,466 of record NC_067245.2, read on the forward strand.
AGCTACGGACAACTTGAATGGCCAAATGGCGGCCAATGATGCAAACATGGAGCGGCGCATGGATAGCCTCGAGCGCGCCATCACCAACTTGGGTCGTCATCGCCGACACCGCTCTACATCATCATCCTCAAGCCCGCCACAAGATTACTACTCTCATGGTGGCCTTTCGTCCTCAATCTCTTCCTCAAGGCATGAAGACCATCATCGACCTCATCGCCCACATGTTCGTCATGAAGACTCTCGCTCCAACTCTAGGCGAGGAGAAATCCATCGCCATGCTCGTCCACGTGAACGTCCTCCACAAGATCAAGTCCTCCAACAAGATCGTCACCAAGCGGATCGCCATGCCCACCATGGGCGTGACGACCCAACCCCAAGACCACGGTCCTCAAGATCAACCTCGGCGAGATCTCCGACATCACCCTCGCCATGACCAACGTGGAAGAGGAGATCCAACACATGATCAAGATGAGAGGGCCAACAATGAGCCTCGTCAACAACCTCGACAAGATCTTCAACAACATCATCACCGTGAACCAGGTGAAGCTAGTGTCCACCTTCAACGCCAACCCAATGCTATGGTTGGCCGTGGAAGACCTCCTATCCCACCTCAAGCCGCAAGAGATGAAGGCATCCGTCCTCGCCGAAGAAACTTGGAGGATGAAGAGAACATGTTTGGAAGGCTTAAGTTCACCATGCTAAAGTTCAAGGGTGAAGAGGATGCCGAGGCCTACCTCTCATGGGAACTCAAGGTTGACAAGATATTCCACATCCACAACTAATCCGGTGCCAAGAAAGTGGCTATGGCGTCTCTTGAGTTTGAGGATTATGCCAACACTTGGTGGGAGCAAGTCCTCACTCTAAGGGAAGAAAAGGGTGAACCTCTTATTGACACTTGGGAAGAGATGAAGGAAGAGATGCATGCTCGCTTTGTCCCAACACACTACATGACCGACCTCTTCAACAAGCTCCAAAAGTTGAAGCAAGACACCAAGACCGTTGAGGAGTTCTTCAAGGAGATGGAGCTAACTATGATGCGAGCCAACATCCAAGAATCCGAGAGCCAAACCATTGCTCGTTTCTTCAATGGCCTCAACTACCCCATCAAGAGGATTGTGGAGTTCCAACCATACTCCAACATGGTTGAGTTAGTCCACCAAGCATCGAAGGCCGAGCGCCAAGTGATTGAGGACATCAAGTACTCCAAGTCCAAGTCATACTTCGCCTCCAAGCTCGCTACATCAACTCCTCCACCAAGTGTCAAGCCCGTCGGGTCCTCTACACCATCCAAGCAAACGACTACCCAAAGTCGCATGAAGCAAACGGTGTTCTCCACCGCCTCCTCTAAGGCATCTACGGGACCCTCTAATGTCACTTGTTTCAAGTGTGGCACCCAAGGCCACAAATCGTTTCAGTGCAAGAATACCAAGGTCATGATCACTATGGAGAACGGTGACATTGAGACGCTAAGTGAGGATGAATATGAAGCCCTTGTGCAAGCCGCCGTGGCAAATGAAGAAGCTTATGAGGAAGAAAGTGGAGAAGACCCTCTCTTATGTGAGTATGACCCAAGTCCCTCACTTGTGGTCACTAGGGTGCTAACAACTCAACCTCAAGCTATGGAAGACCAACGGTGCAACATCTTCCAAACCCGTGCCGGTATTGGTGGCAAGTCGATCAAGGTCATCATTGATGGTGGAAGTTGCCATAACCTTGCAAGCACCGAATTGTGTGAGAAGCTCAACCTCACCCTCCGCAAGAATCCTCACCCTTACCATATCCAATTGTTCAGTGACAAGGGCAACGTCAAAAATTTTCAGAGATGAAATTGGGTGGGTGGAGGGTCAAATCCGCGGTAACCAAGAGCTTCTGATACCATATGATGAGATCTAAGATCCCGGGAGTGGCCCGATCTCGCGATTTGACCCCGAAAACCAAGGGAAGAGGTGGGAGAACGTGAGGAACACGAAGAACACGAAGAACGCCGGTACTCATGCACGCACACCAACCCGATACACCCGATGCTTACCCCCGTGGCTCGATGGACCACGCCAATAGAATCTCCGAGGAACGAGGCACGCGGCAGAATTCCCGGAGAGAGATTGGGGTTAGAGAAGAAGAGATTGGTGAGGGAGAGAGAGTAGCTTGTACTAGAATCTCACTCAACAATATCCAAATCAACAACCAGGATGCCTTGATTACAGAGGGATGGTAACCCTAGGGAGACTAAGCTCAAAGGTAGGTTTGAGTCCAAAACAAGTCTAAGGGGTAAAGGGGATGACCTAGGTGCTTATATAGAGGTACAAGGCAACTTGGGCCGAAAAGGTACGCAAGTGGATAACTTAGGCAGTTTGGTGAGTCATTCCCGTCAAATCCGGTTTGGGATCCGGTCCTGGGTCTGGTCGACCGGGCGCCAACCGGGATCTTGCGAAATTTCCGGTTGCCTTCCGGTACGATGCAGGGGGAATCCGGTTGGGCGCCCGGTTGACCGGGCCTGGGACCGGATGGCCCGGTTGTGGGTCCGATCTGGCCGGGTCTGACCGGCCAGGCTGGGCCTCTTCCTCCCGCCTCTTCTTCCTCTTCCTTCTTCTCTTCTTTCCTTGCACCATGGGAGTTCCTTCTCTCTTGGTCCTTGTCGATGTCGGCACCTATAGACACAATGATGATAGGCATGAGGTAGCATACCATTAAAGTTGGTGTTGAGGTTGACCATAGAGAGGAAAGAGTTCACCTTGACATATATGGCGGGGGTTTGTGTTGTTGGTCCACTTGGGGGACTCCTTGGCCATGGTGTGGCGTCGACGATAGGCGGGGCTACATCAAGTTGTTTCTTCAAAGGTGGAGGCCATCCACAATTGGCCTACTCCTACAAATGTTGGTCAAGTCCGAAGTTTTCATGGACTTGCCGGTTTCTACCGTCGCTTTGTGAAAGATTTTAGCACCATTGCTTGCCCTTTGAATGAACTTACCAAAAAGAATGTTCCATTTGTTTGGGGCAAGGCCCAACAAAATTCTTTTGATGAGTTGAAGAAACGCCTTACCGAAGCTCCTCTTCTTGTGCTTCCAAACTTTGCAAAAACTTTTGAAATTGAGTGTGATGCAAGTGGACTTGGTATTGGTGGCGTTCTTATGCAAGAGGGCAAACCCGTGGCATACTATAGTGAGAAGTTGGATGGCGCACGCCTCAACTATCCTATATATGACAAGGAGCTCTACGCTTTGGTTCGTGTTCTTGAAGTTTGGCAACACTATCTTTGGCCAAAAGAGTTTATCATTCATTCCGACCATGAGTCCTTGAAATATTTGAAAAGCCAACACAACTTGAACAAACGACATGCAAAATGGGTCGAGTTCATTGAGTCCTTCCCATATGTAATCAAATACAAGAAGGGCAAGGACAATGTTGTGGCGGATGCTCTTTCCCACAAACACACCCTTTTGCTTACTCGCTTGGATTTTCATGTTTTGGGACTTGAAGAGATCAAAGAACTCTATCCTTCCGATTCTTTCTTTGCACCGGTATTTGAGAAGTGCTCCGTTGAACGAGGAGTGGATGATTTCTATTTGCATGATGGCTACTTGTTTAAAGCTAACAAGATTTGCATACCCGAGTCTTGTCTTTGAAAGTTGCTTTTGCAAGAGTCACATGGAGGTGGTCTTATGGGACACTTTGGACAAGAGAAGACATATGCCATGCTCTCAACCCACTACTATTGGCCAAGAATGTACCGCGACGTGGAACGCCTTTGCCGCCGGTGCACCACTTGCTTACAAGCTAAGTCTATCTCCAACCCTTATGGCCTTTATACACCATTGCCTATTCCTCATGCCCCTTGGTCGGATATTAGCATGGATTTCATCCTAGGATTGCCTCGCACTAAGCATGGTCATGATTCCATATTTGTGGTAGTGGATAGATTCTCTAAGATGGCTCATTTCATACCTTGCCATAAGAGCGACGATGCTTCACACATTGCTTCATTGTTTTTCGAAATTGTTCACCTACACGTAATACCGGCAAGCATTGTGTCGGTTCGAGACGTCAAGTTCATGAGCTATCTATGGAAGTCGCTCATGGCAAAGTTTGGAGTGAAGCTCTTGTTCTCATCATCCTCGCACCCGCAAACAAACGGACAAACGGAAGTGGTCAATCGAAGCCTCTCCACTCTCTTACGCATTGATGAGGTCTAAGACCCCGTGTGTGGCCCGATCTTGCGGTTGACCCGAAATCCAAAGGAGGGAGAGAGGGAGAACGCGAAGAACACGATGAACACGAAGAACACGATGAACTCACGCACGCACACCAACCCGATACAATCGATACTTACCCCGTGGCTCGATGGACCACGCCAAATAGACTCAACCCGGAAGAGACACGCGGTAGAATTCCGAGCGGAGAGATTGGTGAGGGAGATGAATCTAGGAGTGGGAGAGAGAGTGGGTAACACTAGAATCTCACACACCAAATCCAATCATCCAACATGGGTTGCCTTGATACAAAGGGGATGAAACCCTAGGGAGACAAAGCTCATCTTCATGTTTAAGCTATCATCTTGTCTAAGGGGTAAAGGAGGGGTCCAAGCTACTTATATAGGCACACATGGCCAGCAAGGGCGAACAGGTACGCGAATGGATAAGTTAAGGCAGTTTGGGGGGGTCATTCCCGTCAGATCCGGTTTGGGTCCTGGTCTGACTGGCTCAGTGGACCGGCTGTCCGGTCATGGGTCCGGTCGACCGGCGCAAACCGGAATCTGCGAAGATTCCGGTTTCCTTCCGATGCGATGGAGCTGCGCCCGGTTGGCGCGCCAGTTGACCGGGCACAGGGACCGGTCGTCCGGTCGTGGGGCCGATCTGACGGGTCCTGGACCAGGTCGGCTGGGCCTCTTCCTCCCGCCTCTTCTTCCTCTTCCTTCTTCTCTCATTCTTCTTCTTCCTTCCTTCTTCTTCTTCTTCCTTCTTCCTTGCACCATGATGAATGGCTCCTCTTCCCTTCCCTCGCTTCCTTGCACCATGGGTGTTCCTCCTCTCCGGTTCTCGATGACTCTTGTACCTAATGACAAATAGCATGCCGACATGAGGTAGCATTCCATTCAAGGTATCTACGAGGTCGAGTATCGAGAGGAAGGAGTTCACCTTGTCGCGTGTAGCGTGGGTTAGGGTTGAAGGTCCACTTGGGGAACTCTTTGGCCATGGTGTAGCGTCGACGATAGGCGGGGCTGCACTTGATGGTCTTGGTGTAGCGACGTCGGTGACCGGGGCTACATCATCTCCCCCCCCTTGGGGAAGAGTCGTCCTCGACTCTTGTTCCTCCTCACCGAAGAGGTAGTCCATGACGGTTGTCCCATGTAGAGTTGGGTAGTCGCGGTCGAAGCAGAACTTGGAGAAAAACCACTTGCGAAGGGAAAGCTCCAAGAGACATTTGGCAAAAATGGAAACCAAAATAGTGTGGGTGTATCCAACATGTGGAAGGGCAAAAATTTGTGCATGTAAGAGTTGTATGGTGTCAAAAATGTGTGGTGTAGTATTGTCCCAAACAAATGGAACAAACAAAAGGCAAGTATCGGAGGCAAAATTTGGGGCAAAATTGTTATATGCAATGGCAAAGCTATGGAGACTCCTAGCTTGGGGAGGTATGGTTGGCGTGAGCCGAGTATGGGTATCCTCAAGTGTCGAAGAATCCAAGGCACTTGCCATAGATGAAATGTGAAATCCAAAGAAGAGCAACTTTATGAGTGACATGTGGCACAAGATGCATAAGGTGTCTCTCACATGTATGACATGGTCCTTGAGATTCTTGGAGTGTATGATGATAACATCAAGACATACAACAACCATTGTGCCAACAAGATGTGTCAAGATATGTTGCATAAGAAGCAAAAGAGGTGACGAGGCATTGGTCCAAACCGGAAACTCGACAAGGCAAGCCGGAAACACACGAGGGCGAAGGCGTTTGGGAACATACCCTTTGGTGTGATTCCCGCGGTTTAGGTCCTTGTTGGGGTAGCTCTCAATTGCGCGTTTCGTGAGCTCATGCTCCGTGGCGGTGGAAGTTGTCGTGCGGGTACCTATACACACAATAGAGGGATAGATCGCAAAAGGAAGAGGGGTTACAAGGTGACCTGCAAGTTATACCTGCGATGATGGTGGTGGTGGTGGTGGTGGTGGTGGAGATCGCCGGAAGACGAGGTCGAAGGAGTGGCGTTGCGTCGCCCGGTCGGAGGCCCAGTTGGACCGGGTTGTGGACCGGCCCGGCCGGTTGTATGGCCGGTCGACCGGCTTCTGGACCGGACCGGCCGGTCTGTAGCCCGGTTGACCGGTGCTCAACCGGATCGCACGATTTCTCTCTCCTGTTCTTCACGAAAACCAAGCCAAATCGACCAAATCGAGGGGAAACGATGGAATTGGAGGCTAAAAGTTGGGGAAATAGTAGATCAAGCACAACAACACCAGATCCACGGACCAAAACCACTCAAAACGCAACCAAATCACAGATCGGTCAAGAGGCACTTTGGGGCTATTTTTGGGGATTTTTTGTAAAATTTTCTAGGAACGAAATCGGGTGGGTGGGAGGTCAAATCCGCGGTAACCAAGAGCTGCTGATACCATATGATGAGGTCTAAGACCCCGTGTGTGGCCCGATCTCGCGGATTGACTTCGAAACCAAGGGGGAGGATGGGAAAACGCGAGGAACACGAAGAACACGGCGATGAACATGAGGAACTCCGAGACTCACGCACACACACAACCCGATACACCCGATGCTTACCTCCGTGGCTCGATGGACCATGCCAATAGAATCTCCGAGGAAGAGACACGCGGTAGAATTCCCCGGGGAGAGATTGGGATTGGAGAAGAAGAGCTTGGTGAGGGAGAGAGAGTATCTTGTACTAGAATCTCACTCGACAAGTTCCAAATCAACAACCAAGGTGCCTTGATTACAGAGGGATGATACCCAAGGGAGACTAAGCTCAAAGTTAGGTTTGAGTTCAAAACAAGTCTAAAGAGGTAAGGGGGGTGTCTTGGGTCTATATATAGGCCTACAAGACAACACATGGCGAAAAGGTACATAAGTGGGTAACTTAGGCAGTTTGGTGGGTAGTTCCCGTCGGATCCGGTGCAGGGCCGGTCAGACCGAGCACTGGGGACCGGGCGGTCCGGTTGTGGAGCCGGTCGACCGGTCGCCAACCGGGCAGGTCGGTCTGGGGCCCGGTCGGACCGGACTCTGGGCCGGCTGGGCCTCCTCCTCCCTCTTCCTTCTTCTCTTCTTCTTCTTCCTTCTTCCTTCTTCCTTGCACCATGATGAATGGCTCCATGGGTGTTCCTCCTCCTTGCACCATGGGTGTTCCTCCTCTCCGGTTCCTCGATGATTCTTGTACCTAATGATATGTAGCACACCGATATGAGGTAGCATTCCATTCAAGGTATTGACGAGGTCGAGTATCGAGAGGAAGGAGTTCACCTTGTCGCGTGTAGCGTGGTTTAGGGTTGAAGGTCCACTTGGGGGACTCTTTGGCCATGGTGTAGCGTCGACAATAGGCGGGGTTGCACTTGATGGTCTTGGTGTAGCGACGTCGGTGACCGGGGCTACATCACATTGCCTCCTTGTTTTTTAGGGAAATTGTGAGACTCCATGGTGTACCAAGAAGCATTGTGTCGGATCGAGATGTCAAGTTCATGAGTTACCTTTGGAAGACACTAATGGCCAAGTTCAACGTCAAGCTTTTGTTCTCGTCATCCTCGCACCCACAAACCGATGGGCAAACCGAAGTGGTGAACCGAAGCCTCTCCACACTACTCCGCATCCTTGTCAAGAAGAATTTGAAGTCATGGGAAGATTGCATTCCGCATGCGGAGTTTGCCTACAACCGCGCAAAGAACTCTACAACAATGAGAAGCCCATACATGGTTGTCTACGGGTTTGAACCACCTACGGCGATTGACCTCCTTCCTCTTCCGCTACACGAGCAAGTAAACATGAACATCGACAAGCGAGCACAATACATGAAGAAGCTACATGAAGATACAAGGGCAACAATCGAACAATAAGTTCTTCGCCAAGCAACACGCCTCAACATGATGAAAAAGGCACGGATCTTCAATGAAGGCGACCTAGTGTGGATACATCTTCGCAAGGACCGTTTCCCTCAAGAAAGAAACTCCAAGCTCAAGCCCCGAGGCGATGGTCCCTTCAAGGTCCTCAAGCGCATCAACGACAATGCTTACGTCATCGACATACCAACATCCAAGTACTTGGTGAGCAACACATTCAATGTGTCCGACCTCTCACCCTATCATGGCGATGAGGAGAACATCGAGTCGAGGACGACTCTTTCCCAAGGGGGGGAGATGATACGGGGTGGCCTTCGAACACCACCGCCTCAAGACCGACAAGCCCTCCTCGTGGTCCAATGACACGAGCTCGAGCCCAAGCCCTACACCAAGAGGTGAATTCGCTCCTCTCCACGTATGCTTTTGATACCCCTTTGGATGGCTTGCTACTTCATACCAATACCCTATGTTCAATCAGGTACATCGACCAAGACGCGAGCCATGGAGACCAAGACAATGGAGAGAGAGCTGGAAATGATGAAGATGGAGCTACAGCGCCCAGGCCGGAACTTCCGCCCCCCAGGACCGGAACTTCCGGCCAGATGCCCTCAAGACGCCTTCCAGCGCCCAGGAAAAAGGATCCAGCCGGAACTTCCGCCCCAGAGGACCGGAACTTCCGCCCGCCGGAACTTCCGCCCAAGTTCCGCCCAAGTTCCGAAAGTCCGTCAAAACCATACTGGATGTTACTGCGAGACAATGGCCGAATTCCGGAACAAGGCCGGAACTTCTGCCCCGACCGGAACTTCCGGCCCGCAAGACCGGAACTTCCGCCCCTGACCGGAACTTCCGCCCAGAACGACCGGAACTTCCGCCCCATCGAACTTCAGCGAGACAGCACTTTTCAGCGTGTAACTTACCTCTTCGCCCCCACCTATAAATAGCCTTGTTGGCTCAGATCTGAGATTAGACTTGATGTGAAATTAAACCTGAGCTTAGCTCACCCTTGTGGGAACCCTACCTAGATCTTTGATCTTGTACCCACCCGGGCTCCTTATCGACTCGTGAAGATCTCTTTGGTGACTTCTACCGTTTGTTTGATCTTTTGCGTGCACTTCTACCTATTTGGTCTTTTGCTTGCACTTCTATCAACCTTCCGGTCTTTTCACCCTTCTAGATCTTGCGAGCTTCGATTTGTCGATCTCTTTGCGGGACTTCTACCGGAAGGTCTTTTCTCGCAACCTCTATCGAGTTGGTGGTTCGGGCCAACGAGGGAAAACCGATTTGTGTGCGTGTGTGTGTTGTATCCCCACGATTCCCCTACGCGTTCTTCGTGTTCATCGCGTTCATCCACCTCCCCCACAAATGCCACCCAAATCCGTGAAGATCGGGCACATCCTTGGGCTTAGCCCTTATCAAAGAGGAGCTTTCGTCAAGGACGACTTCAGTTCAAGAAGGGGGGCATGATGAGGACATCCCGTCTATTGATACAACCGCTGTACCTACAGCCACACAAATACAAGGACCAATCACTCGAGCTCGTGCCAAACAACTTAACTATCACGTACTTTCGTTTCTTGGAACTATTCGTCACATACATGAGAATATGATGCTGCCTAAATCAGATATGTTTGTTACTCTTAGGAATGAGGGACCTAGCATGGATGAGGAGGACAAGCATTGGAGCATGATCACGCATGGAGGAGATGGCAGCAAGTATTTGAGGATTGAAGATGACGCCACAAGTGGAGATTTCACAACTTTGAAGCCACCATACGAAGAGATGAAGACATGGACGAAATATGGAGATTCACACTTCATAATTTCGTCCATAGCATAATATGGTGTTGCGTCACCTTTAGTTTTGGGCCAGGCCCATGTTATTTTCGCAGGAATTAAGACAACCACTTTTTAGAGTCTGTATTGAAGGGGGAAATGCCTTCTAGGGTTTGGTTCGGCCACCATACGTATGGCTGGCCGAAACCCCACCTTTTCCTCCTTTAAATACCCCCATAGCCGTCACGTTTAGACTCGGATTTTGATTAGACTAAAAGTTAGCCATTGCTGCAACTCTCGTGTACTTCTTTTGAGGCCAACGCCCAGAACAAGACCGACTATTCGGACTCCTACCTTTTTCAATAAAGCTTTCATCTTTCATCCGCAATATTCTGATTGCAATAGTAGTTCTTACTTGTTCTCGATTTCAGGTAGGAATTAAGACCCTCGCTGGTTAGGCTGATCGTGCATCCGCAAGATCAGTAACTCCCGGAGATTGTCCTAGCGATTGCATTGGTGCACGAGGTTTGCACATGTGGTCGGATCGTCAAGCACGAACTCCACCAAAAAATTGATCTATCCACGTCTCATCGAAAGATCGGCCACCTTTGCCCTATTACCGGCACTGTCGGAACTTCCTCAGTGGCACTGCCGCTCGCCCACGCCGCCGCCTGGCCCCTGATCACTGCACCTCCACCCAGCTACGCATCGGCCACCATGTCGTCGCCATCCGCCCGCGCGCGCATCGCCCAGGCCTCACCAACGCACGCCGCCAGTAGCTCCACTGATAAGGTCTAAGACCTAGGTTGTGGCCCGATCTCGCGATTGACCCGAAATCAAGAGGGGAAAAGAGGGGGAAAATGAAGAACACGAAGAACAAACACACTCACACCAACCCGATACAATCGAATCTTACTCTCGTGGCTCGATAGACCACGCCAATAGAATCACCCGGAAGAGACACGAGGTAGAATTCCGTGTGAGAGATCGGGGTTGGAGGCGGAGACCGGTGAGAGAGAGAGAGTGGAGCACACTAGAATCTCACTCACAAATATCCAAATCCTCAACAAGAGTAGCCTTGATACAAAGGGGATCTAACCCTAGGGAGACAAAGCTCAAAAGTAGTTTTAAGCTCAGATTATGTCTAAAGAGTAAAAGGGGGCGTCCTGGGTACTTATATAGGCCTATAGGGCCCACAGGTCGAAGAGGTACAAAAGTAACCGATTCAGACAGTTTTGGTAGACACAAGTCGTGAAATCCGATCACGGGGCTGGTCCGACCGGGCCTGGGGCCGGAGCGTCCGGTCCAGACCGGGCCAGGGACTGGGCGGCAACCGGAAGTGTCGCAGATGTCTTCCCGGTTGGCTCCGGTCCGCCGCCCGGTTGACGCCGAGGTGGATCCGGCGTGCCGCCCGGTTGACCGGGTAGTGGACCGGGCCCGCCGGTCAGGCGGCCGGTCGGACCGAGTGCTGGGCCGGCCTGGGCGACTTCTCCTCTCGCGCATGGCGTGCCCTCCTCTCCGTAGTCTTGACGCACCTCGTACCTAATATCACAAAGCGTGTCGGCATGAGGTAGTAATCCATCCAATGGGATACCGAGATCGAGGGTAGTGAGGAGCGAGTTCACCTTATCATGTAGTGCTTTAACTCGAGCCCGCGTCATTGGTCCACTTGGGGGACTTGTTGGTCTTGGTGTAGTGTCGTCGGTGAGCGGGGCTACATCATCTCCCCCCTTGGGAAAGAGTCATCCTCGACTCGTGCTCCTCCTCATCTCCATGATAGGGCGATAAGTCCGAGATGTTGAACGTGTTGCTCACCAAGTACTTGGAGGTCGGGATGTCGATGACGTAGGCATTGTTGTTGATGCGTTTGAGGACTTTGAAGGGGCCATCTCCTCTTGGTTTGAGATTTGAGTTGCGTTCATGAGGGAATCTTTCCTTCCGGAGGTGGATCCAAACGAGGTCGCCTTCTTCCAATATTCTTTCCTTCTTCTTGGCGTTGATGCAGGTAGCTTGGCGTAGTACATGTTCTTGAATGGTTGCTCTTGTGTCTTAATGTACCTTCTTCATGATGGTGGCCCACTTGTTCGTTCTCTCATGAAGAGGTAGTGGGAGTATGTCGAGTGCCGTGGGTGGTTCGAAACCATAGACGATCATGAACGGACTCCTTGATGTCATGGAGTGCATGGCTCGATTGTAGGCGAACTCCGCGTGGGGTAGACACTCTTCCCATGTGATGCGGGGTGGCCTTCGGACACCTCCACACCAAGACCAACAAGTCCCCCAAGTGGACCGATGACGCGAGATCGGGTTAAAGCGCTACACGATGACGTGAACTCGCTCCTCACCACCCTTGATCTCGGCACCCCTTTGGATGGGATGCTACCTCATGCTGATGTGCTATGTGTCATTAGGTACAAGGCGCATCAAGACCCCAGAGAGGAGGATACGCCATGGTCAAGGGAAGGAGAGGAGCAGCGGGACATGGAGATGATCACGAAGTAGGGTTCACTCGAAGCACTGAAAGCAAGAGAAGAATGCTGGCTGTCCCAGGACCCGGTCGGACAGGCCCCACAACCGGATCCTCCGGTCCCAGGCCCGGTCAACCGGGCGCCCAACCGGATTTCCTTGCATCGCACCGGAAAGCAACCGGACGAAAACTTGCGAAGTTTCCGGTTGGCGCCCGGTCGACCGGCCCCAGGACCGGACCACCCCGTCACAGGCCCGGTCTGACCGGCCCCAAACCGGATTCGACGGGAATGACTCACCAAACTGCCTAAGTTATCCATTTGCGTACCTTTTTGCCTTGCTGGCCCTGTGTGCCTATATAAGTAGCCTGGACCCCTCCTTTACCCCTTAGACTTGAATTGAGCTTAAACACCACTTTGAGCTTTGTCTCCCTAGGGTTAGCATCCCTTTGTAATCAAGGCATCCTGGTTGTTGATTTGGATATTGTTGAGTGAGATTCTAGTACAAGTTACTCTCTCTCCCTCACCAATCTCTTTTTCTCCAACCCCAATCTCTCACCGGGAATTCTGCCGCGTGCCTCTTCCGGGTGATTCTATTGGCGTGGTCCATCGAGCCACGGGGGTAAGTATCGGGTGTATCGGGTTGGTGTGCGTGTGTGAGTACCGGCGTTCTTCGTGTTCTTCGTGTTCCTCGCGTTCTGCCACCTCTTCCCTTGGTTTTCGGGGTCAAATCGCGAGATCGGGCCAATCCCTAGATCTCAGATCTCATCATATGGTATCAGCAGCCTTTGGTTTCCGCGGATTTGACCCTCCACCCACCCAATTTCGTCTCTAAAATTTTTCCCCAAAAAATCCCCAAAAATAGCCCTAAATTGCCTTTTGACGGATCTGCGATTTCGTTGCGCTTTGAGTGGTTTTGGTCCGTGGATTCGGTGTTGTTGTGCTTGATCTACTATTTCCCCAACTTTTAGCCTCCAATTCCATCGTCTCCCATTGATTTGCTCTTTTGGTTTTGGTTTGGGGAAGAACAGGAGAGAGAAACCGCGAAACCCGGTTGACCGGCCCCCAGACCGGACCAGCCGGCCCAGCACCCGGCCGACCGGGCGCCAACCGGACCAGCCGGTCCACAGTCCGGTCCAACCGGCCCCAGACCGGGCGCAGCTCCGCGCCCTCCTCCGAGATCGATTTCGGCTACCACCACCACCACCACCACCATCATCGCAGGTATAACTTGCAGTTTTCCCTTGTAACCCTCTTCCTTTTGCGATCTATCCTATCGAGCATTGCTTGTTTAGTGTTGCGAGACATTGCACGTGGCCCCGATTGTGAGGTGTGTGTGTCATGTGGAGTAAAGCATACAAGCAAACACTCGTGTGGCAAGATAGCAAAAGCGAAGCTAACGCTAACATAGTGCATCAAAAAGCCCCAAAAACACAAAAATAGTGCAAGTCGCCCCTTACATCCATACATACAAAAGTGTGCAAGTGCCACCATAGATACAAAAGAGTGCAAGTGCCACCATGTACAAAAGAGTCATAAGCTTTTAAGCAAACGAGAGAAGAGAAGAGAGGCCGCGTGTGAATCTTGTTGTCTCTTCATTTGCAACCAAAGCTTTGGCTCTCCTTGTGTTAGTGTGACACCGAGCACCTTTGCATACATTTTTCCGCTCACTTTTGGTTGCACTAACCCCGCTTATCCCGTGTGCGTGTTCCACAACTTTTCCGTGTTCATAGTGATCTTCACATTGACATTTGGATTTTTGGACCTCACCCACTTTTAACAACATAATCGATCTTGGATTTTGTCATTTGGCTTTCCACAACACTCACCTAACACCATATTTGCTAGCTTTTGCGTGTGGTTTTGCGTGTGTCCCCGATACACTTGGTCTTGCTTTTGGCTTGGTTGATTGCCTCAATAGTATCTTACCTTGGTAAGAGTGCGAGGTAGTCTCCTTCCACTAACATACACAACATAGTTCTTGTCTTTCCATCATGGATAGGAACGGAGATGACCCAAGGGATGGAGAAGTCCTCCGCAACACCGAGAGGTTGGCTACTCAACACAACCTATGGACATAACTCCAAGAGTTCAAGGAGCAACTCACCCTCTTCGAGACGCGCATCGATGAGCAATACGATGAAGTGGCACACAACTTCTCCGCCGTGAACCAAGACTTGGCTCTCCTTCGTGAAGCTACGGACAACTTGAATGGCCAAATGGCGGCCAATGATGCAAACATGGAGCGGCGCATGGATAGCCTCGAGCGCGCCATCACCAACTTGGGTCGTCATCGCCGACACCGCTCTACATCATCATCCTCAAGCCCGCCACAAGATTACTACTCTCATGGTGGCCTTTCGTCCTCAATCTCTTCCTCAAGGCATGAAGACCATCATCGACCTCATCGCCCACATGTTCGTCATGAAGACTCTCGCTCCAACTCTAGGCGAGGAGAAATCCATCGCCATGCTCGTCCACGTGAACGTCCTCCACAAGATCAAGTCCTCCAACAAGATCGTCACCAAGCGGATCGCCATGCCCACCATGGGCGTGACGACCAACCCCAAGACCACGGTCCTCAAGATCAACCTCGGCGAGATCTCCGACATCACCCTCGCCATGACCAACGTGGAAGAGGAGATCCAACACATGATCAAGATGAGAGGGCCAACAATGAGCCTCGTCAACAACCTCGACAAGATCTTCAACAACATCATCACCGTGAACCAGGTGAAGCTAGTGTCCACCTTCAACGCCAACCCAATGCTATGGTTGGCCGTGGAAGACCTCCTATCCCACCTCAAGCCGCAAGAGATGAAGGCATCCGTCCTCGCCGAAGAAACTTGGAGGATGAAGAGAACATGTTTGGAAGGCTTAAGTTCACCATGCTAAAGTTCAAGGGTGAAGAGGATGCCGAGGCCTACCTCTCATGGGAACTCAAGGTTGACAAGATATTCCACATCCACAACTAATCCGGTGCCAAGAAAGTGGCTATGGCGTCTCTTGAGTTTGAGGATTATGCCAACACTTGGTGGGAGCAAGTCCTCACTCTAAGGGAAGAAAAGGGTGAACCTCTTATTGACACTTGGGAAGAGATGAAGGAAGAGATGCATGCTCGCTTTGTCCCAACACACTACATGACCGACCTCTTCAACAAGCTCCAAAAGTTGAAGCAAGACACCAAGACCGTTGAGGAGTTCTTCAAGGAGATGGAGCTAACTATGATGCGAGCCAACATCCAAGAATCCGAGAGCCAAACCATTGCTCGTTTCTTCAATGGCCTCAACTACCCCATCAAGAGGATTGTGGAGTTCCAACCATACTCCAACATGGTTGAGTTAGTCCACCAAGCATCGAAGGCCGAGCGCCAAGTGATTGAGGACATCAAGTACTCCAAGTCCAAGTCATACTTCGCCTCCAAGCTCGCTACATCAACTCCTCCACCAAGTGTCAAGCCCGTCGGGTCCTCTACACCATCCAAGCAAACGACTACCCAAAGTCGCATGAAGCAAACGGTGTTCTCCACCGCCTCCTCTAAGGCATCTACGGGACCCTCTAATGTCACTTGTTTCAAGTGTGGCACCCAAGGCCACAAATCGTTTCAGTGCAAGAATACCAAGGTCATGATCACTATGGAGAACGGTGACATTGAGACGCTAAGTGAGGATGAATATGAAGCCCTTGTGCAAGCCGCCGTGGCAAATGAAGAAGCTTATGAGGAAGAAAGTGGAGAAGACCCTCTCTTATGTGAGTATGACCCAAGTCCCTCACTTGTGGTCACTAGGGTGCTAACAACTCAACCTCAAGCTATGGAAGACCAACGGTGCAACATCTTCCAAACCCGTGCCGGTATTGGTGGCAAGTCGATCAAGGTCATCATTGATGGTGGAAGTTGCCATAACCTTGCAAGCACCGAATTGTGTGAGAAGCTCAACCTCACCCTCCGCAAGAATCCTCACCCTTACCATATCCAATTGTTCAGTGACAAGGGCAACGTCAAAAATTTTCAGAGATGAAATTGGGTGGGTGGAGGGTCAAATCCGCGGTAACCAAGAGCTTCTGATACCATATGATGAGATCTAAGATCCCGGGAGTGGCCCGATCTCGCGATTTGACCCCGAAAACCAAGGGAAGAGGTGGGAGAACGTGAGGAACACGAAGAACACGAAGAACGCCGGTACTCATGCACGCACACCAACCCGATACACCCGATGCTTACCCCCGTGGCTCGATGGACCACGCCAATAGAATCTCCGAGGAACAGGCACGCGGCAGAATTCCCGGAGAGAGATTGGGGTTAGAGAAGAAGAGATTGGTGAGGGAGAGAGAGTAGCTTGTACTAGAATCTCACTCAACAATATCCAAATCAACAACCAGGATGCCTTGATTACAGAGGGATGGTAACCCTAGGGAGACTAAGCTCAAAGGTAGGTTTGAGTCCAAAACAAGTCTAAGGGGTAAAGGGGATGACCTAGGTGCTTATATAGAGGTACAAGGCAACTTGGGCCGAAAAGGTACGCAAGTGGATAACTTAGGCAGTTTGGTGAGTCATTCCCGTCAAATCCGGTTTGGGATCCGGTCCTGGGTCTGGTCGACCGGGCGCCAACCGGGATCTTGCGAAATTTCCGGTTGCCTTCCGGTACGATGCAGGGGGAATCCGGTTGGGCGCCCGGTTGACCGGGCCTGGGACCGGATGGCCCGGTTGTGGGTCCGGTCTGACCGGGTCCTGGACCGGCCAGGCTGGGCCTCTTCCTCCCGCCTCTTCTTCCTCTTCCTTCTTCTCTTCTTTCCTTGCACCATGGGAGTTCCTTCTCTCTTGGTCCTTGTCGATGTCGGCACCTATAGACACAATGATGATAGGCATGAGGTAGCATACCATTAAAGTTGGTGTTGAGGTTGACCATAGAGAGGAAAGAGTTCACCTTGACATATATGGCGGGGGTTTGTGTTGTTGGTCCACTTGGGGGACTCCTTGGCCATGGTGTGGCGTCGACGATAGGCGGGGCTACATCAAGTTGTTTCTTCAAAGGTGGAGGCCATCCACAATTGGCCTACTCCTACAAATGTTGGTCAAGTCCGAAGTTTTCATGGACTTGCCGGTTTCTACCGTCGCTTTGTGAAAGATTTTAGCACCATTGCTTGCCCTTTGAATGAACTTACCAAAAAGAATGTTCCATTTGTTTGGGGCAAGGCCCAACAAAATTCTTTTGATGAGTTGAAGAAACGCCTTACCGAAGCTCCTCTTCTTGTGCTTCCAAACTTTGCAAAAACTTTTGAAATTGAGTGTGATGCAAGTGGACTTGGTATTGGTGGCGTTCTTATGCAAGAGGGCAAACCCGTGGCATACTATAGTGAGAAGTTGGATGGCGCACGCCTCAACTATCCTATATATGACAAGGAGCTCTACGCTTTGGTTCGTGTTCTTGAAGTTTGGCAACACTATCTTTGGCCAAAAGAGTTTATCATTCATTCCGACCATGAGTCCTTGAAATATTTGAAAAGCCAACACAACTTGAACAAACGACATGCAAAATGGGTCGAGTTCATTGAGTCCTTCCCATATGTAATCAAATACAAGAAGGGCAAGGACAATGTTGTGGCGGATGCTCTTTCCCACAAACACACCCTTTTGCTTACTCGCTTGGATTTTCATGTTTTGGGACTTGAAGAGATCAAAGAACTCTATCCTTCCGATTCTTTCTTTGCACCGGTATTTGAGAAGTGCTCCGTTGAACGAGGAGTGGATGATTTCTATTTGCATGATGGCTACTTGTTTAAAGCTAACAAGATTTGCATACCCGAGTCTTGTCTTTGAAAGTTGCTTTTGCAAGAGTCACATGGAGGTGGTCTTATGGGACACTTTGGACAAGAGAAGACATATGCCATGCTCTCAACCCACTACTATTGGCCAAGAATGTACCGCGACGTGGAACGCCTTTGCCGCCGGTGCACCACTTGCTTACAAGCTAAGTCTACCTCCAACCCTTATGGCCTTTATACACCATTGCCTATTCCTCATGCCCCTTGGTCGGATATTAGCATGGATTTCATCCTAGGATTGCCTCGCACTAAGCATGGTCATGATTCCATATTTGTGGTAGTGGATAGATTCTCTAAGATGGCTCATTTCATACCTTGCCATAAGAGCGACGATGCTTCACACATTGCTTCATTGTTTTTCAGGGAAATTGTTCGCCTACACGTAATACCGGCAAGCATTGTGTCGGTTCGAGACGTCAAGTTCATGAGCTATCTATGGAAGTCGCTCATGGCAAAGTTTGGAGTGAAGCTCTTGTTCTCATCATCCTCGCACCCGCAAACAAACGGACAAACGGAAGTGGTCAATCGAAGCCTCTCCACTCTCTTACGCATTGATGAGGTCTAAGACCCCGTGTGTGGCCCGATCTTGCGGTTGACCCGAAATCCAAAGGAGGGAGAGAGGGAGAACGCGAAGAACACGATGAACACGAAGAACACGATGAACTCACGCACGCACACCAACCCGATACAATCGATACTTACCCCGTGGCTCGATGGACCACGCCAATAGAATCAACCCGGAAGAGACACGCGGTAGAATTCCGAGCGGAGAGATTGGTGAGGGAGATGAATCTAGGAGTGGGAGAGAGAGTGGGTAACACTAGAATCTCACACACCAAATCCAATCATCCAACATGGGTTGCCTTGATACAAAGGGGATGAAACCCTAGGGAGACAAAGCTCATCTTCATGTTTAAGCTATCATCTTGTCTAAGGGGTAAAGGAGGGGTCCAAGCTACTTATATAGGCACACATGGCCAGCAAGGGCGAACAGGTACGCGAATGGATAAGTTAAGGCAGTTTGGGGGGGTCATTCCCGTCAGATCCGGTTTGGGTCCGGTCTGACCGGGCCTGTGACCGGGCTGTCCGGTCATGGGTCCGGTCGACCGGGCGCAAACCGGGAATCTGCGAAGATTCCGGTTTCCTTCCGGTACGATGGAGCTGCGCCCGGTTGGGCGCCCGGTTGACCGGGCCTGGGACCGGGTCGTCCGGTCGTGGGGCCGGTCTGACCGGGTCCTGGACCAGGTCGGCTGGGCCTCTTCCTCCCGCCTCTTCTTCCTCTTCCTTCTTCTCTCATTCTTCTTCTTCCTTCCTTCTTCTTCTTCTTCCTTCTTCCTTGCACCATGATGAATGGCTCCTCTTCCCTTCCCTCGCTTCCTTGCACCATGGGTGTTCCTCCTCTCCGGTTCTCGATGACTCTTGTACCTAATGACAAATAGCATGCCGACATGAGGTAGCATTCCATTCAAGGTATCTACGAGGTCGAGTATCGAGAGGAAGGAGTTCACC
Source organism: Lolium perenne (assembly GCF_019359855.2). Taxonomy (NCBI): domain Eukaryota; kingdom Viridiplantae; phylum Streptophyta; class Magnoliopsida; order Poales; family Poaceae; genus Lolium; species Lolium perenne. The sequence continues at coordinate 136,669,085 of NC_067245.2, forward strand.
TTGTCGCGTGTAGCGTGGGTTAGGGTTGAAGGTCCAGTTGGGGAACTCTTTGGCCATGGTGTAGCGTCGACGATAGGCGGGGCTGCACTTGATGGTCTTGGTGTAGCGACGTCGGTGACCGGGGCTACATCATCTCCCCCCCCTTGGGGAAGAGTCGTCCTCGACTCTTGTTCCTCCTCACCGAAGAGGTAGTCCATGACGGTTGTCCCATGTAGAGTTGGGTAGTCGCGGTCGAAGCAGAACTTGGAGAAAAACCACTTGCGAAGGGAAAGCTCCAAGAGACATTTGGCAAAAATGGAAACCAAAATAGTGTGGGTGTATCCAACATGTGGAAGGGCAAAAATTTGTGCATGTAAGAGTTGTATGGTGTCAAAAATGTGTGGTGTAGTATTGTCCCAAACAAATGGAACAAACAAAAGGCAAGTATCGGAGGCAAAATTTGGGGCAAAATTGTTATATGCAATGGCAAAGCTATGGAGACTCCTAGCTTGGGGAGGTATGGTTGGCGTGAGCCGAGTATGGGTATCCTCAAGTGTCGAAGAATCCAAGGCACTTGCCATAGATGAAATGTGAAATCCAAAGAAGAGCAACTTTATGAGTGACATGTGGCACAAGATGCATAAGGTGTCTCTCACATGTATGACATGGTCCTTGAGATTCTTGGAGTGTATGATGATAACATCAAGACATACAACAACCATTGTGCCAACAAGATGTGTCAAGATATGTTGCATAAGAAGCAAAAGAGGTGACGAGGCATTGGTCCAAACCGGAAACTCGACAAGGCAAGCCGGAAACACACGAGGGCGAAGGCGTTTGGGAACATACCCTTTGGTGTGATTCCCGCGGTTTAGGTCCTTGTTGGGGTAGCTCTCAATTGCGCGTTTCGTGAGCTCATGCTCCGTGGCGGTGGAAGTTGTCGTGCGGGTACCTATACACACAATAGAGGGATAGATCGCAAAAGGAAGAGGGGTTACAAGGTGACCTGCAAGTTATACCTGCGATGATGGTGGTGGTGGTGGTGGTGGTGGTGGAGATCGCCGGAAGACGAGGTCGAAGGAGTGGCGTTGCGTCGCCCGGTCGGAGGCCCAGTTGGACCGGGTTGTGGACCGGCCCGGCCGGTTGTATGGCCGGTCGACCGGCTTCTGGACCGGACCGGCCGGTCTGTAGCCCGGTTGACCGGTGCTCAACCGGATCGCACGATTTCTCTCTCCTGTTCTTCACGAAAACCAAGCCAAATCGACCAAATCGAGGGGAAACGATGGAATTGGAGGCTAAAAGTTGGGGAAATAGTAGATCAAGCACAACAACACCAGATCCACGGACCAAAACCACTCAAAACGCAACCAAATCACAGATCGGTCAAGAGGCACTTTGGGGCTATTTTTGGGGATTTTTTGTAAAATTTTCTAGGAACGAAATCGGGTGGGTGGGAGGTCAAATCCGCGGTAACCAAGAGCTGCTGATACCATATGATGAGGTCTAAGACCCCGTGTGTGGCCCGATCTCGCGGATTGACTTCGAAACCAAGGGGGAGGATGGGAAAACGCGAGGAACACGAAGAACACGGCGATGAACATGAGGAACTCCGAGACTCACGCACACACACAACCCGATACACCCGATGCTTACCTCCGTGGCTCGATGGACCACACCAATAGAATCTCCGAGGAAGAGACACGCGGTAGAATTCCCCGGGGAGAGATTGGGATTGGAGAAGAAGAGCTTGGTGAGGGAGAGAGAGTATCTTGTACTAGAATCTCACTCAACAAGTTCCAAATCAACAACCAAGGTGCCTTGATTACAGAGGGATGATACCCAAGGGAGACTAAGCTCAAAGTTAGGTTTGAGTTCAAAACAAGTCTAAAGAGCTAAAGGGGCGTCCTGGGGGTATTTATAGTCTTACAAGGCGTCACAGGCCGAAAAGGTAAGTTCGGGCCGAAAAGATAACTTAAGTCGTGCAGGCCGGTCAGGGGGCCGGTCAGACCGGGCCTGTGACCGGGCAGTCCGGTTTCGCACCGGGCTCGGGACCGGGCGGCGACCGGACGAGGCTCCAAGTCCCCCTGGATGGCACCCGGATGTCACGAGCGCAAATCCCGGCTGCCGACCGGCGGTCCGGTCAGAGGCCGGTCGACCGGAGCTGTGGACCGGTGATCCGGTCGTGGAGCCGGTCGACCGGGTTCGGACCGGCCGTCCGTCTTCTCTTCCTTGCGCTCTTCGGGCGACTTCCTGTCCAGCTCCATGTCCATCTTCGTGTCCATCTTCTTGTCCAGCTGCTCCTCTCCTCCCTTTGACCATGGCGTATCCTCCTCTTGGTGACCTTGATGCTCCTTGTACCTAATGACACATAACACGTCGGCATGAGGTAGCAATCCATCCAAAGGTGTACCAAGATCAAGGGTGGTGAGGAGCGAGTTCACCTCATCATGTAGCGCTTTGACTCGGGCTCGTGTCATCGGTCCACTTGGGGGACTTGTTGGTCTTGGTGTAGCGACGTCGGTGACCGGGGCTACATCATCTCCCCCCCCTTGGGAAAGAGTCGTCCTCGACTCTTGCACTTCCTCATCTCCATGATAGGGTGACAAGTCCGAGACGTTGAACGTGTTGCTCACCAAGTACTTGGATGTTGGTATGTCGATGATGTAAGCGTTGTCGTTGATGCGTTTGAGGACCTTGAAGGGGCCATCTCCTCTTGGCTTGAGCTTGGAGTTGCGCTCATGGGGGAACCGTTCCTTCCGGAGGTGGATCCAAACGAGGTCTCCTTCTTCGAATATCCTTGCCTTCTTCTTGGCGTTGATGTGGTTGGCTTGACGAAGAACATGTGCTTGTATGGTTGCCCTTGTCTCTTCATGTAGTTTCTTGACGGCGGCGGCGCGCTTGTCGAAGTCCATGTTGATGCGCTCGTGGAGGGGAAGCGGAAGTATGTCGAGTGCCGTGTAAGGCTCGAAGCCATAGACGACCATGAAGGGGCTTCGTGATGTAGTCTTGTGCTTGGCGCGGTTGTAGGCGAACTCGGCGTGAGGGAGGCACTCCTCCCATGACTTCAAGTTTTTCATCACGAGAACACGTAGGAGGGTGGAGAGGCTTCGATTGACCACTTCCGTTTGGCCGTCCGTTTGCGGGTGCGATGATGATGAGAATAGAAGCTTCACTCCAAACTTTGCCATGAGCGACTTCCAAAGATAACTCATGAACTTGACGTCTCGATCCGACACAATGGTTTGCGGTACTCCATGTAGGCGGACAATTTCCCTGAAAAACAATGAAGCAATGTGTGAAGCATCGTCGCTCTTATGGCAAGGTATGAAATGAGCCATCTTAGAGAATCTATCCACTACAACAAATATGGAATCATGACCATGCTTAGTACGAGGCAAGCCTAGGACGAAATCCATGCTAATATCGGTCCATGGTGCATAAGGAATAGGCAATGGCATGTAAAGACCATAAGGGTTGGAGGTAGACTTAGCTTGTAAGCATGTTGTGCACCGACGGCAAAGGCGCTCCACATCTCGCTTCATCTTTGGCCAATAGTAGTGGGTTGAGAGCATGGCATATGTCTTGTCACGGCCAAAGTGGCCCATAAGACCGCCTCCATGAGACTCTTGCAAAAGCAATTTTCGAAGCGAAGACTCGGGAATGCAAATCTTGTTAGCTTTGAACAAATAGCCATCATGCAAATAGAAATCATCCACTCCTCGCTCAACGGAGCACTTCTCAAAAAATGGGTGCAAAGAAAGAATCGGAAGGATAGAGTTCTTTGATCTCCTCAAGTCCCAAAACATGAAAATCCAAACGAGTTAGCAAAAGGGTGTTTTTGCGGGAAAGAGCATCCGCCACAACATTGTCCTTGCCCTTCTTGTATTTGATCACATATGGGAAGGACTCAATGAACTCGACCCATTTTGCATGTCGTTTGTTCAAGTTGTGTTGGCTTTTCAAATATTTCAAGGACTCATGGTCGGAATGAATGATAAACTCTTTTGGCCAAAGATAGTGTTGCCAAACTTCAAGAACACGAACCAAAGCGTAGAGCTCCTTGTCATATATAGGATAGTTGAGGCGTGCGCCATCTAACTTCTCGCTATAGTATGCCACGGGTTTGCCCTCTTGCATAAGAACACCACCGATACCAAGCCAACTTGCATCACACTCAATCTCAAAAGTTTTGGCAAAATTTGGAAGAACAAGAAGTGGAGCTTCGGTAAGGCGTTTCTTCAACTCATCAAAAGCATTTTGTTGGGCCTTGCCCCAAACAAACGGAACATTCTTTTTGGTAAGCTCATTCAAAGGGCAAGCAATGGTGCTAAAGTCTTTGACAAAGCGGCGGTAAAACCCGGCAAGTCCATGGAAGCTTCGGACTTGGCCAACATTTGTAGGGGTAGGCCAATTATGGATGGCCTCCACCTTGGAAGAATCAACTTCAATCCCATTAGCGGAAACCACAAAACCAAGGAAAACCAATTTGTTTTGAGCAAATGTGCACTTGGGGAGGTTAGCATAAAGCTTTTCATGGCGCAAGATGCACAAGACTTCTCTCACATGTTGCACATGGTCCTCGAGGTTTTTGCTATAAACAAGAATATCATCGAAGTAGACAACCACGCTCTTGCCAATGAGAGGACGCAAGATGTGATTCATGAGGCGCATGAAAGTAGAAGGAGCATTGGAAAGACCGAAAGGCATAACGAGCCATTCATAGAGACCAAGTTTGGTCTTGAATGCCGTTTTCCATTCATCACCAATAGCCATGCGGATTTGATGGTAACCACTACGCAAATCGATTTTAGAGAAAATCGTGGCACCACTAAGTTCATCAAGCATATCATCTAAACGCGGAATGGGATGGCGGTAACGGACGGTAATGGCATTGATGGGGCGACAATCCATACACGTCCGTTGCGTCTCATCCGGTTTAGGCACAAGAATCACGGGAACCGCACAAGGGCTAAGGCTTTCTCGGACGTACCCTTTGGCGAGGAGATCTTGGATTTGGCGGTTGATCTCCTTGGTCTCTTCGGGGTTGGTGCGGTAAGCAGCACGGTTTGGGAGCGGAGCGCCGGGTATGAGGTCGATGCGGTGTTCTATGCCTCGGAGTGGTGGTAGTCCATGAGGGAGCTCGTCGGGGAAGACGTCTCGAAATTCCTGCAAAAGAGACAACAAAGACGGAGGAATGTTGGTTAAGTCGTTAGTCTCCGACGCGGGTCCCTTGCATATGAGCACATAGTGCAATATGGTGGATGGGTTCTCTTGGAGCTCTCTCCACTCACTCTTGGTGGCTAGAAGGACACTCTTGGGCTCACTCATGTATGGCTTGTGGCGCTCACTCTCTTTGTGGTGGGTCGCTCCCTCTCCTCTCATCTCACTATGGTGGGTGCGGAGTTGTGCCCTCGCTAAAGCCTTCGCATTATCCGCGATGATTTGGCTAGGAGTCATCGGGCGCAACTCGAACTTCTTGTCGTTGACCTTGAAGGTGTATGTGTTGGAGAGTCCATCATGTATAGCCTTCTTGTCATATTGCCAAGGGCGGCCAAGCAACATGTGGCACACCGTCATGGGTACCACGTCACACTCGATGGTGTCCTCATAAGGGCCGATCTTGAAGTTGACGGTGACGGTATATTGTATCTTGACGTTGCCCTTGTCACTCAACCATTGGATATGGTAGGGGTGAGGATGCTTGCGGAGAGTGAGGTGGAGCTTCTCACACAACTCGGTGCTTGCAAGGTTATGGCAACTTCCACCATCTATGATGACCTTGATCGACTTGCCACCAATTCCGGCACGGGTTTGGAAGATGTTGCACCGTTGTTCTTCCATATCATGAGGTTGTGTGGTTAGCACCCTTGTGACCACAAGTGAGGGACTTGGGTCATGTTCACATAAGAGAGGATCTTCTCCACTTTCTTGCTCATAAGCTTCTTCACTTTCCACGGCGGCTTGCACAAGGGCTTCATATTCATCCTCATCAAGAGTCTCGATGGCACCATTCTCCATAGTGATCATGACCTTGGTGTTCTTGCACTCAAACGATTTGTGACCTTGGGTGCCACACTTGAAGCAAGTGACACTAGAGGGTCCCGTGGATGCCTTAGAGGAGGCGGTGGAGGAGACCGTTTGCTTCATGCGACTTTGGATAGTCGGCTTCTTGGAAGGTGTAGAGGATGCGTCGGCCTTGGCACTTGTAGCATAAGGAGTTGATGTAGTAGGAGGAGTCGATGTAGCGAGCTTGGAGGAGAAATAGGACTTGGCCTTGGAGTACTTGATGTCCTCAATCACTTGGCGCTCGGCCTTCGATGCTTGGTGGACTAACTCAACCATGTTGGAGTAGGGTTGGAACTTGACAATCCTCTTGATAGGATAATTAAGGCCATTGAAGAAGCGGGCAATGGTTTGTTCCTCGGACTCTTGGATGTTGGCTCGCATCATAGTGAGCTCCATCTCCTTGTAGAACTCCTCAACGGTCTTGGTGCCTTGCTTCAACTTTTGGAGCTTGTTGAAGAGGTCGGTCATGTAGTGTGCGGGGACAAAGCGAGCATGCATCTCCTTCTTCATATCTTCCCAAGTGTCAATAGGAGGTTCACCCTTTTCTTCTCGAAGAGTGAGTACTTGCTCCCACCAAGTGTTGGCGTAGTCTTCAAACTCGAGAGACGCCATAGCCACCTTCTTGGCACCGGAGTAGTTGTGGATGCGGAAGATCTTGTCCACCTTGAGTGCCCATGAGAGGTAGGCCTCGGCATCTTCTTCTCCCTTGAACTTTGGCATGGTGAACTTTAGTCTTCCAAACATGTTCTCTTCATCCTCCAAGGTTCTTCTACGAGGAGGGGCGCCTTCATCTCTTGCGGCTAGAGGTGGAATAGGAGGTCTTCTACGGCCAACCATAGCATTGGGTTGGCGTTGGAGTTGAACACTTGCTTCACTTGGTTCACGGTGAGGATGTGGTTGAAGATCTTGTCGCGGTTGAGGACGATGCTCAATGTTGGGTCTCTCATCTTGATCATGGTGAAGCTCTCCTCGTCCACGTTGGTCATGGCGAGGGTGGCGACGAAGATCTCGCCGAGGTGGATCTTGAGGATCTTGGTCTTGGGGATGGCCATCACGCCCATGGTGGGCATGGCGATCCGCTTGGTGATGATCTTGTGGAAGGTCTTCAGCTTGTGGAGGACGCTCATGTGGACGCGCATGGCGATGTATTTCTCCACGCCTAGAGTTGGAGCGGGAGTCTTCATGACGAGCATGTGAGCGATGAGGTCGATGATGGTCTTCACGCCTTGAAGAAGAGCTTGGGGACGACAGGCCACCATGAGAGTAATGGTCTTCATGCCTTGAGGAAGAGCTTGATGAAGAGGAAGTAGAGCGGTGTCGACGATGGCGACCCAAGTTGGTGATGGCGCGCTCGAGGCTATCCATGCGCCGCTCCATGTTGGCATCATTGGCCGCCATTTGGCCATTCAAGTTGTCCGTAGCTTCACGAAGAAGGGCCAAGTCGTGGTTCACGGTGGAGAAGTTGTGAGCCACTTCATCGTATTGCTCATCGATGCGCGTCTCGAAGAGGGAGAGTTGCTCCTTGAACTCTTGTCGTTGCGTCCATAGGTTGTGTTGAGTAGCCAACCTCTCGGTGTTGCGAAGGATCTCTTCATCCCTATTGGTATCTCCGTTCCTATCCATGATGGAAAGACAAGAACTATGTTGTGTATGTTAGTGGAAGGAGACTACCTCGCACTCTTACCAAGGTAAGATAGTATTGAGGCAATCCACCAAACCGAAAGCAAGATCAAGTGTATCGGGAACACACGCAAAACCACACGCAAAAGCTAGCAAATATGGTGTTAGGCGAGTGTTGTGGAAAGCCAAAAGACAAATCCAAGATCGAGTATGTTGTTAAAAGTGGGTAAAGTCCAAAAATCCAAATGTCAATGTGAAGATCACTATAAACACGGAAAAGTTGTGGAACACACACACGAGATAAGCGGGGTTAGTGCAACCAAAAGTGAGCGGAAAAGTGTATGTATAAGTGCTCGGTGTCACACTAACACAAGGAGAGCCAAAGCTTTGGTTGCAAAGGAAGAGACAACAAGATTCACACGTGGCCTCTCTTCTCCTATCTCTCTTTGCTTAAAAGCTTTTTCTCGTTTGTATATGGCGGCACTTGCACTCGTTTGTATCTTTGGTGGCACGTGGACACTTTGTATGTATGGGCGTATGGATGTATGGATGTATGGATGTATGGTGCTACTCGCACTCTTTTTGTGTTTTTGGGGCTTTTTGACGTACTATGTTAGCGTTAGCCTTGCTTTTGCTATCTTGCCACACGAGTGTTTGCTTGGGTGCCTTACTCAACGCGACACACACACCTCACAATGCGGGGCCACGTGCAATGTCTCGCAACACTAAACAAGCAATGCTCGATGGGATAGATCGCAAAAGGAAGAGGGGTTACAAGGTGACCTGCAAGTTATACCTGCGATGATGGTGGTGGTGGTGGTGGTGGTGGTGGAGATCGCCGGAAGACGAGGTCGAAGGAGTGGCGTTGCGTCGCCCGGTCGGAGGCCCAGTTGGACCGGGTTGTGGACCGGCCCGGCCGGTTGTATGGCCGGTCGACCGCTCGACCGGACCGGCCGGTCAGAGCCCGGTTGACCGGTGCTCAACCGGATCGCACGATTTCTCTCTCCTGTTCTTCACGAAAACCAAGCCAAATCGACCAAATCGAGGGGAAACGATGGAATTGGAGGCTAAAAGTTGGGGAAATAGTAGATCAAGCACAACAACACCAGATCCACGGACCAAAACCACTCAAAACGCAACCAAATCACAGATCGGTCAAGAGGCACTTTGGGGCTATTTTTGGGGATTTTTTGTAAAATTTTCTAGGAACGAAATCGGGTGGGTGGGAGGTCAAATCCGCGGTAACCAAGAGCTGCTGATACCATATGATGAGGTCTAAGACCCCGTGTGTGGCCCGATCTCGCGGATTGACTTCGAAACCAAGGGGGAGGATGGGAAAACGCGAGGAACACGAAGAACACGGCGATGAACACGAGGAACTCCGAGACTCACGCACACACACAACCCGATACACCCGATGCTTACCTCCGTGGCTCGATGGACCACACCAATAGAATCTCCGAGGAAGAGACACGCGGTAGAATTCCCCGGGGAGAGATTGGGATTGGAGAAGAAGAGCTTGGTGAGGGAGAGAGAGTATCTTGTACTAGAATCTCACTCAACAAGTTCCAAATCAACAACCAAGGTGCCTTGATTACAGAGGGATGATACCCAAGGGAGACTAAGCTCAAAGTTAGGTTTGAGTTCAAAACAAGTCTAAAGAGCTAAAGGGGCGTCCTGGGGGTATTTATAGTCTTACAAGGCGTCACAGGCCGAAAAGGTAAGTTCGGGCCGAAAAGATAACTTAAGTCGTGCAGGCCGGTCAGGGGGGCCGGTCAGACCGGGCCTGTGACCGGGCAGTCCGGTTTCAGACCGGGCCTGGGACCGGGCGGTGACCGGACGAGGCTCCAAGTCCCCTGGATGGCGCCCGGATGTCACGAGCGCAAATCCCGGTTGCTGACCGGGCGGTCCGGTCAGGAGGCCGGTCAGACCGGGCTGTGGACCGGGTGATCCGGTCAGGGAGCCGGTCTGACCGGGTTCTGGACCGGCCGTCCGTCTTCTCTTCCTTGCGCTCTTCGGGCGACTTCCTGTCCAGCTCCATGTCCATCTTCGTGTCCATCTTCTTGTCCAGCTGCTCCTCTCCTCCCTTTGACCATGGCGTATCCTCCTCTTGGTGACCTTGATGCTCCTTGTACCTAATGACACATAACACGTCGGCATGAGGTAGCAATCCATCCAAAGGTGTACCAAGATCAAGGGTGGTGAGGAGCGAGTTCACCTCATCATGTAGCGCTTTGACTCGGGCTCGTGTCATCGGTCCACTTGGGGGACTTGTTGGTCTTGGTGTAGCGACGTCGGTGACCGGGGCTACATCAATGAGTGTCAAGCAAAATAGGATGAAATGCATGGCGATGGTGCAAATGGCATGAAGGTGCATGTGTGGTATGTGGTAACTCATGATCATCAAAAATAGAGAAGGCTATGGGGGCCATCTCATGGACAATGAAATAAGCATTCTTGCATACCAAGCATAAGAAAGAGCAATTGTTCACAATCTTGGATGCAAGGATCATGGAATGGTGCAAACATTTGGGGCAAAGCATGCGGAAGCTAATGTCATCCTTGTCACATGGTAAAGAGCAAATGGTCGACATATTGCAAGCAATGGTCGAAAAATTGAAGCTCTCATAGCATGGCATGGTCATGGTATCACAAGCAATCAATTTCACATGATCAACAATGTTATCAAGCAAAGCATCACATGGGAAAGTGAAAGTAGCATGTGAAGGAGCAAATGTATCATCAAGATCATGCATGCACTCATAAGTCATCATGTCCACTAGTGGGATCATGGCATCATCAACACCTATGTTGTTACCTTTGAAGGTCGACTCATTTGGTGTAGGTGTTGTGGTAGTAGGAGGATCCATGTGGTCGACATATCCATCTTGGAGCAAGCATGGTGGGATATCATCATCTTCATGCACCATGTACATCTTCTCCATGAGCGGGAACTCGTCCTCCGTGGAACCTAGTGCAACATAAGAAGACACAAACGAGGGAGAGGTTAATGTGTTAGCAAAAGCGATGTCCTCCATGGACCTATCATCTACCTCTCTCAACTCACTTTGTGTATCGCTCATGTCCTCCAAACGGAAGCACTCAAACTCACATATGGGGTGGAAGTCACTCAACTCACTATCACTCTCACTCAAATGGGCTAAGTGGCTCTCATTCTCACATGGGATTGGTACCAACTCATCAATCAAGCATATAGGAGTAGGCTCGACTTTCGCATCTCCATGCGCCTCCTTGGTTGAAGGGAAATTCCCATGCTCAACCATCTCAACTCCATGCGCCTCCATAGGTAAAGGGAGAATCCCATGGTCACCATGCTCAACTCCATCGCCTCCCAAGTCATCCTCAAGCGGTGGCGCCGTAGTGTTGATGAGAGCTAGGCTCGTCGCAATTTCACCCTTGAGTTCATCTTGGCGATCTTCATCTTGAAGTGTTGGCGCAATAGGCATCTTGGGGGCTTGTGCTTGTAGCTTGTCGAAGTAGAGCGTCTTGGCACTTGGCGTTGTGCATTGCCATGCCACGTGACCCTTGGCCTTGCACACCTCACATAGGAGATTGGGACATTCCCGTGGAGGGTGGCCTTGTTGCTTGCACTTGTAGCATTGGAGTCCATAGGCACGTGACGAGGTAGAGGCCATTGTGGTGGTGGCACAAGAGGTGGAAGTCGCCTTATGAGGAAGGTATGCTCGAGGTGCACTTGCCATCCTTGGAGTGGTAGGCACCCTATCAAGGTGTTTGTCGCCTTCATGTCGAGGCTCTCGTCTTCGTGCATCATCACCATGGCTTGAGTGGTGTCGTCGAAGACTCGTGGAAGATGTTGGTCGATGGCGATCATGAAGTGGCTTGTGCCGGCGAAGCTCATGTGGTGACGTATGTCGATGACGGTCCTTGCCATGCCTAGATGATGGCTCATGCGACTTGGCATGTTGCTTGCCGCGCCTTGTGGAGCTTGGAGAAGAGTGTCGATGACGCTCATGATGGGGACGCTCTTGATGCTCCATATGGTGTACTTGAAGTCGACGATCTTGTGCATAAGCACTCTCATGGTGGCGCCTTGTGGAGCTCGAAGAAGTGTGTCGATGACGCTCATGATGGGGACGCTCTTGATGATCCATATGATGGTGCCATCGTGGAGGTCCTCTATCTTCATATGTAGCTCCAATGGCCAAGTGGTGGTACTTGGAAGCATCGTCGTTGCTCCTTGTGGAGACTAGGTGAGGTTCCGCCATGGTGCCGATGTCGTAGACGTGGCGTTGCTCCACCAAGTCGTCGATGTCGTACTCGTGGTGTTGCTCCACCATGTCGTCGATGTCGTAGTCGTGGTGTTGCTCCACCATGTCGTCCATGAGTGGTGAGTCATTGTCGATGTAGAGCTCGTCGATGTCGTCCTCAAGGTTGTGCTCCACCATGTTGTCCGTGCTTGAGGAGCCATTGTCGATGTAGGGCTCGTCGAAGTTGTCCTCAAGGTGGTGCTCCACCATGTCGTCCATGTCGATGGTGCTTGGGGAGCTAAGGTCGTTGTCGAGCTCCTCGATGTCGGAGATGTCGGTGACGCTTTCGGAGCCATAGTCGGTGTCGAGCTCCACATGTTCCTCCACATCCGCGGTGCTTGAGGAGGTGTCCTCCTCGGAGTGCTCCGCGTACTCCTCCGTATCCTCTTCGTCGCTATACATGTTAGCACGACAATATCTATATGGTGTATGTTAGTGGAAGAACACTACCCCGCAACCTTACCGTGGTATGACAAGATTGGGGTGATCCAACAAAACCGAGAGTTAGAACAATTGTATCGGGTACTCACACAAAAGCACACGCAAAAGCTAGCAAATATGGTGTTAGGTGAGTATGGTGGAAAGCCAAAAGACGAAATCCGAAATCAAGTATATTGTCAAGAGTGGGTGAAATCCAAAAATTCAAATGTCAAAGCGATGATCACTATAAACACGGAAAAGATGTGGAACGCACACACGAGATGAACGGGGTTAGTGCGACCAAGGAATGAGCGGAAAAGTGTAAGAAGCCCTTAAGCAAGGGTGCTCGGTGTCCCACTAACACAAGAAGAGATCAAAGCTTTGGTTGCAAACGAAGAGACAACAAGATTCACACGTGGCCTCTCTTCTCTTATCTCTCTTTTGCTTAAAAGCTTTTTCTCTTTTGTATATGGTGGCACTTGCACTCTTTTGTATCTATGGTGGCACTTTGTACACTTTTGTATGTATGATGGCACTTGCACTCTTTTGGTGCTTTTCTTTCTTTTTCACGCTCTATGTTAGCGTTAGCTCACTTTTGCTATCTTGCCACACGAGTTTTGCTTAGAAGCTTGACTCCACACTACACACACACCTCACAATCGGGGCCACGTGCAATGTCTCGCAACACTCGATAAGCAATGCTCGATAGGATAGATCGCAAAAGAAGAGGGGTTACAAGGGGAATGCAAGTTATACCTAAGATGTTAGGCGGTGATGAACACACAACTTGCGATGAAGATGGTGGTGTCAAGAGTATGGTTGCAAGTCCGGGGTGCCGAGGATGTCGTCGATTGCTTCGTAGCTGCGGATTAGTTGTACAAACAAGGCATTCAAACCGGAACAAGCAAACACAAGTTAGCGGAAGAAAACGGTCAAAGTAGCTTGGCGGTGGTGGCGGTGGTAAGCCGGTGGTGGTGGTGTCGATGCCCTTCGGTTGTGGCGGAGGTTATGGGGTCGCGGTGATGTTTCCCGGTGGTTTGGGGAGGGTGGCGGTGCTTGCCGGCGGTGGAGAGGGTGGCGGTGGTTGGCGGAGGTGGTGGTGGAGGTGGCGCCCGGTTGGCGCCCGGTTGACCAGGCCCTGGACCGGCCTGCCCGGTCTACAGCCCGGTTGACCAGGTTCTGGCCCGGTTGGCGCCCGGTTTGCGCCCGGTTGGCGCCCGGTCTGGCGCCCGGTTGACCGGCCCTGGCGCCAGGCTGTCCGGTCACTGGCCCGGTTGGCGCCCGGTCGACCGGATTTCGCGGGGCACAGATTTTCTCTCTCCCGTTCTTGAGCGAAATCAAGCCAAATCGACCAAAACGAAGGGAAATGATGGAATTGGGGGCTAAAAGTTGGGGAGATAGTAGATCAAGCACTCCAACACCTAATCCATGGACCAAAACCACTCAAAACGCAACCAAATCGCAGATCGGTCAAGAGGCAAATTAGGGCTATTTTTGGGGAAAATTTTTTAGAGACGAAATTGGATGGGTGGGGGGTCAAATCCGCGGAAACCAAAGGCTGCTGATACCATATGATGAGGTCTAAGACCCCGTGTGTGGCCCGATCTTGCGGTTGACCCGAAATCCAAAGGAGGGAGAGAGGGAGAACGCGAAGAACATGATGAACACGAAGAACACGATGAACTCACGCACGCACACCAACCCGATACAATCGAGACTTACCCCGTGGCTCGATGGACCACGCCAATAGAATCAACCCGAAAGAGACACGCGGTAGAATTCCGAGCGGAGAGATTGGTGAGGGAGATGAATCTAGGAGTGGGAGAGAGAGTGGGTAACACTAGAATCTCACACACCAAATCCAATCATCCAACATGGGTTGCCTTGATACAAAGGGGATGAAACCCTAGGGAGACAAAGCTCATCTTCATGTTTAAGCTATCATCTTGTCTAAGGGGTAAAGGAGGGGTCCAAGCTACTTATATAGGCACACATGGCCAGCAAGGGCGAACAGGTACGCGAATGGATAAGTTAAGGCAGTTTGGGGGGGTCATTCCCGTCAGATCCGGTTTGGGTCCGGTCTGACCGGGCCTGTGACCGGGCTGTCCGGTCATGGGTCCGGTCGACCGGGCGCAAACCGGGAATCTGCGAAGATTCCGGTTTCCTTCCGGTACGATGGAGCTGCGCCCGGTTGGGCGCCCGGTTGACCGGGCCTGGGACCGGGTCGTCCGGTCGTGGGGCCGGTCTGACCGGGTCCTGGACCAGGTCGGCTGGGCCTCTTCCTCCCGCCTCTTCTTCCTCTTCCTTCTTCTCTCATTCTTCTTCTTCCTTCCTTCTTCTTCTTCCTTCTTCCTTGCACCATGATGAATGGCTCCTCTTCCCTTCCCTCGCTTCCTTGCACCATGGGTGTTCCTCCTCTCCGGTTCTCGATGACTCTTGTACCTAATGACAAATAACATGCCGACATGAGGTAGCATTCCATTCAAGGTATCTACGAGGTCGAGTATCGAGAGGAAGGAGTTCACCTTGTCGCGTGTAGCGTGGGTTAGGGTTGAAGGTCCACTTGGGGAACTCTTTGGCCATGGTGTAGCGTCGACGATAGGCGGGGCTGCACTTGATGGTCTTGGTGTAGCGACGTCGGTGACCGGGGCTACATCACGCATCCTAGTGAAGAAAATCTTGAAGTCATGGGAGGAGTGCCTCCCACACGCGGAGTTCGCCTACAACCGCGCCAAGCACTCGACAACATCAAGGAGTCCCTTCATGGTCGTCTATGGCTTCGAACCTCCCACGGCACTCGACATACTACCACTTCCCCTTCATGAGCGGACGAACATGGACTTCGACAAGCGCACCGCCGCCATGAAGAAACTATATGAAGAAACAAGAGAGACCATTCAAGAACATGTGCTTCGTCAAGCTACCCGCCTCAACGCCAAGAAGAAGGAACGCATATTTGAAGAGGGCGACCTCGTTTGGATCCACCTCCGGAAGGAAAGGTTCCCCCACGAACGCAACTCAAAGCTCAAGCCAAGAGGAGATGGCCCCTTCAAGGTCCTCAAACGCATCAACAACAACGCCTACGTCATCGACATCCCAACCTCCAAGTACTTGGTGAGCAACACGTTCAACGTTGCGGACTTATCGCCATATCATGAAGATGAGGAGGCACAAGAGTCGAGGACGACTCTTTCCCAAGGGGGGGGGGAGATGATGCGGGGTGGCCTTCGGACACCTCCACACCAAGACCAACAAGTCCCCCAAGTGGACCGATGACACGAGCTCGGGTTAAAGCGCTACACGATGAGGTGAACTCGCTCCTCACCACCCTTGATCTCGGCACCCTTTGGATGGGATGCTACCTCATGCCGATGTGCTATGTGTCATTAGGTACAAGGCGCATCAAGACCCCGGAGAGGAGGATACGCCATGGTCAAGGGAAGGAGAGGAGCAGCGGGACATGGAGATGATCACGAAGCTGGACCCGACATCACTCAAAGCACTCAAAGCAAGAGAAGAATGCTGGTTGGCCCAGGACCCGGTCGGACCGGCCCCACAACCGGATCCTCCGGTCCCAGGCCCGGTCAACCGGGCGCCCAACCGGATTTCCTTGCATCGCACCGGAAAGCAACCGGACGGAAACTTGCGAAGTTTCCGGTTGGCGCCCGGTCGACCGGCCCCAGGACCGGTGATACGGGGTGGCCTTCGGACACCACCGCCTCAAGACCGACAAGCCCTCCTCGTGGTCTAGTGACACGAGCTGGAGCCCAAGCCCTACACCAAGATGTGAATTCACTCCTCTCCACGTATGCTTTTGATACCCCTTTGGATGGCTTGCTACTTCATGCCAATACCCTAAGTTCAATCAGGTACATCGACCAAGACGCGAGCCATGGAGACCAAGCCAATGGAGAGAGAGCTGGAAATGATGAAGATGGAGCTACAGCACCCAGGCCGGAACTTCCGCCCCCCAGGACCGGAACTTCCGGCCAGATGCCCTCAAGATGCCTTCCAGCGCCCAGGGAAAAGGATCCAGCCGGAACTTCCGCCTCGGAGGACCGGAACTTCCGCCCAAGTTCCTCCCAAGTTCCGAAAGTCCGTCAAAACCATACTGGATGTTACTGCGAGGAAATGGCCAAATTCCGGAACAAGGCCGGAACTTGGCCGGAACTTCCGCCCCGACCGGAACTTCCGGCCCGCAAGACCGGAACTTCCGCCCATGACCGGAACTTCCGCCCAGAATGACCGGAACTTCCACCCCATCGAACTTCAGCGAGATAGCACTTTTCAGCGTGTAACTTACCCCTTCGCCCCCACCAATAAATAGCCTTGTTGGCTCAGATCTGAGATTAGACTTGATGTGAAATTAAACTTGAGCTTAGCTCACCCTTGTGGGAACCCTACCTAGATCTTTGATCTTGTACCCACCCGGGCTCCTTATCGACTCGTGAAGATCTCTTTGGTGACTTCTACCGTTTGTTTGATCTTATGCTTGCACTTCTACCTATTTGGTCTTTTGCTTGCACTTCTATCAACCTTCCGGTCTTTTCACCCTTCTAGATCTTGCGAGTTTCGATTTGTCGATCTCTTTGTGGGACTTCTACCGGAAGGTCTTTTCTCGCAACCTCTATCGAGTTGGTGGTTCGGGCCAACGAGGGAAAATCGATTTGTGTGCGTGTGTGTGTTGTATCCCCATGATTCCCCTACGTGTTCTTCGTGTTCATCGTGTTCATCCACCTCCCCCACGAATTCCACCCAAATCCGTGAAGATCGGGCACATCCTTGGGCTTAGCCCTCATCATATGTTATCAGAAGCTCTTTGGTTGTCACGGATTTGACCCCCACCACCCCCAATTCCACCAATTTCGCCCAAAAAATTTCCAATTTTTTTCCCAAAAATAGCCCCAAATTGGCCTTGGATCGATCTCGCGATTGGTTGAGTTGTTTGTGGTTTTGCTCCAATAGAAACTTGTCTTTGGTGTTGATCTGCAATCCCCCCACCTTCCCACAGCTTTTAGTGCCAAATTTTCCTCGAATTGGAAGGATTTCGGCCCGGATTTCCGCCCAAATCGACGAACAGCCCGCAGATCTGATTGCGACCGGAAGTTCCGCCCGGCAGGACCGGAAGTTCCGCCCGGGGCCAAAAGTACCGCCCCTCAGGACCGGAAGTTCCGCCTGGCTGAAATTTTGACAGCAACCTTCGTTTTTCGTTTTGGTACTAATCCCCTTGTGTTTGGACTTCGGTTTGAGTGCCATTTCAGCTACCACAAAGCTTCTGCAACATCGACAACGACGACGGCACCCCGAGGATCTAAGCGGTTCATTTGACACCTCCACCACCATAGCAAGTTCAAGATCGTTGGCCACCATCATCAAGTGGTATAACTTGCTCCTAACTTGTAGCCCTAGCCTCTTTTGCGTACCTTTCCTATCGAGAGTGGCTTTCTAGTGTTGCGAAGCATTGCGCAAGCGTCCCTACCGTGAGGGTGTGCGTGTGTTGAGCAAAGCTACGAAGCAAGCTCGTGTGAAAAGATAAGCAAAAGAAGTGTGACATACTTACATAGATAGTAGTATCCTTACATAGTGAGAAAAAGAAAGAAAAATACAAAAAGAAAAAGAAAAGAGTGTGTGAGTGACACCTATACACAAAAGAGTCCAAAGCTTTCAAGCAAAAGAGAGAAAAGAGAAGAGAGGCGTCTTGCGCAAATCTTGTTGCTTCTCAATTTTGCAACCAAGCCATGGTCTCTCTTGCGTTAGCATGACACCGAGCTAGTAGTCTTCGTTAGGACCATTTTGTTCTTGCTCATTTTCCAAGTCGCGCTAACCCCATTTTGTCCCACGCGTGTGTTCCTCCTTGTGTATGCCTTTTGTGATCACCGCCTTTGACTTGTGCCTTTTGGATCTTACCCACTTTTGACAATAGACTTTTCGTTTGGTTCTTCCATTTGGATTTCCACATCCATACCTAACACCATATAGAGTTTTTGTTTTTGTGTGTGTGCATACATATCGGTTGCCCTCCGCCTTGAAACACCTTTTCGATTTTGGTTTGCAAGTTTTGACCCTTTTGGTAGTCTTTCCTAACCACCCACCACATAGTTCTTGTTTTTAGTTGTAACCATGTCTAGTGGAGAAGGGAACCAACTACCGATGACACGGCACCAACATTGGATAGCTACTCAAGCCGTCCATGCCAAGCTCAATCAATTTGAAGCCATGCTCAAGGATACCAATGTCTGCTATGAAGAAAGAGCTCAAGTGCAAAGGAATGACCTCAACAATCAAGTTCAAGACCTCAATGAGAAGATTGAAACTCAAGGCAATAAGTTGAAGGCAACACTTGCCATACAAGGTTAAGAGACAAGGGAAATGAAGACGGCGTTGGACAATATCCTCCATACACTCAACCGTCAAGAAGATAGAAGACACCACTCAAGGTCTTCGCGCTCTCATAGCTCAAGACCACGATCTCCTACACCGTCTCGCAATGATTCCAATGAAGACCCACGCCACCATAATGTGGATGTTCAAGTGCTTCACCAACAAGCTCAAGAAGCGGAACAAGCTCGACTTCGACTTGTCCAAGAACGGCAAAGCCTTGAAGAAGAGCGCCTTCAACAAGAGAATCTCAATGCTCAATTCCAACAAGAGCAAGAACGCCTTCGACATGATCAAGAGCTAGTTCGAGCAAGGGAACAAGAGCGTCTCCGCAATGAACAACAAGCACTTGAAGAACAAGAGCGGCAACGACAAGTTCAAGAAGCTCAAGATAGAAGACAACGCCTTCATGAAGAGGAACAAAGGCAAGCGCACCAAGAGCGCCAAATCATCAATGTTGTTCATCCTCAACGCCCTCAAGGTCAAGATAATCGCCGCCATCATGATGATCGTCCTCATGCTAGAAGACCTCCTCCAAGGGCAAGAAATGAGGAATCAAGTCATCACCAAGCATCAAGTGAAGAAAGTGTGATGCCTCGACGCTCCCACAACAATGATGATCAAGGTGAAGGTCATGGAAGACCACCTCCTCGTCAACAACATAGCAACAACAATAGAGATGCTCAACGTCCACAACATCCACCTCAACAACGTCAAGACCTTGGTGAAGAAAGACCACCTCCTAGACGCAATGACCGCAATGAAGAGGAAATCTTTGGGAAGCTCAAGTTCACCATCCTAAAATCCATGTAGAAGAAGACCCCGATGCATACTTATCTTGGGTTCTCAAGGTTGACAAGATTTTCCGCATACACAACTTCTCCAAAGCAAAGAAAGTGGCCATGGCATCACTAGAGTTTGAAGGATATGCAAATGTTTGGTGGGAATAAGTGAACAAGAAGTGTGACAAGGAAGATCTAGAGCCCATTGACACATGGGAAAAGATGCAAGAAGTCATGCACAAACGCTTTGTGCCCAACCACCATAAACGCGACCTCTTCAACAAGCTTACTCAACTCAAGCAAAGCTTCAAGTCCGTTGAGGAATACTACAAGGAGATGCACATGACAATGATGAGTGCCAATGTGGATGAGCGAGAAGAGCAAACAATGGCAAGATTTTTGAATGGATTGAACATTCCCGTCAAGAGGATAGTGGAGTTCTTGCCTTACACCAACATGGTTGAATTGCTTCATCAAGCTACAAGAGCCGAGCGCCAAGCGCAAGAAGACATAGCAAGTGCAAAGACAAAGTCCTTCTTCGCCGCGCGAAATGCAATAAACACCTCCTCAAGCATCAAGAACACAAGTGCTATTACCTCAAAGGATACTCCCAAGCAAACGAAGAGTGCCTTCAAGACAACAAGCTTCAAGCCGGATCAATCAACTATGTCCTCCAAAGCTTCCACGGGATCTAGTAACATCACTTGCTTCAAGTGTGGTGCTCAAGGACATAAATCCTTTGAATGGAAGAACACAAGAGTTATGATAACTCGTGATGATGGAGATGTGGAGTACTTGAGTGAAGGTGAATATGAAGCCTTGGTACAAGCCGCAACCAATCATGAAGATGATGACTTGGAAGACCAAGAGCAAGTCCTATGTGTGCATGATGCAAGTCCATCTCTTGTGGTGACCAAAGTGTTGACAACCCATGCACTCCCCAATGAAGATCAAAGGTGCAACATCTTCCAAACAAGAGCCGGAATCAATGGCAAATCAATAAAGGTTATCATCGATGGAGGGAGTTGCCACAATCTTGCAAGCACCGAACTATGCTCCAAGCTCAACCTCACACTCCGGAAACACCCCCACCCTTACCATGTGCAATGGCTAAGTGACAATGGAAACGTCAAGATACAACATACCGTCTCCGTATCCTTCAAGATTGGCGCCTATGAAGACACCGTTGATTGTGATGTAGTGCCCATGACGGTGTGCCACATGCTACTTGGTCACCCTTGGCAATATGACAAAAGAGCAAGCCATGATGGCTACACAAATGCCTATAGCTTCAAGGTCGGTGACAAGACATTCATCCTACACCCCCACCCTTACCATGTGCAAAGGCTTTAGCGAGGTCTAAGGAAGCTACCATCACTAGTGAGATGAGTGGTGAGAGAGTGAACCACCAAAAAGAAAGTGAGCGCCACAAGCCATATATGATTTAGATGAAGAGTGTCCTCATAGCTACCAAGAGTGAGATGAGAGAAGTGCACCGCAACCCATCCACCAAATTGCACTATGTGCTCATTTGCAAGGGGCCATCCACGGAGACTAACAAATTAACAACACTTCCTTCGTCTTTGTTGTCTCTTTTGAAGGAGTTTCAAGATGTCTTCCCCGACGAGCTTCCTCATGGACTCCCACCGCTTAGTGGAATTGAGCACCGCATCGACCTCATACCGGGCGCCCCTCTACCAAACCGCGCCGCCTACCGCACCAACCCCGAAGACACAAATGAGATCCAACGCCAAATACAAGACCTCCTCGAAAAAGGTTATGTTCGTGAAAGCTTAAGCCCTTGTGCGGTTCCCGTGATTGTTGTTCCTAAACCGGATGAGACGCAACGAATGTGTATGGATTGTCGCACCATCAATGCCATTACCGTTTGATACCGCCATCCCATTCCGCGTTTAGATGACATGCTTGATGAATTGAGTGGTGCCACGACTTTCTCTAAGATTTATTTGCATAGTGGCTACCACCAAATTCGCATGGCAATAGGTGATGAATGGAAGACGGCATTCAAGACCAAACTTGGTCTCTATGAATGGATTGTCATGCCATTTGGTCTTTCAAATGCTCCATCTACTTTCATGCGTCTCATGAATCACATCTTGCGACCTCTCATTGGCAAGAGTGTGGTTGTCTATTTCGATGATATTCTCATTTATAGCAAAAATCTCGAGGACCATGTGCAACATGTGAGAGAAGTCTTATGCATCTTGCATCATGAGAAGCTTTATGCAAACCTTCCCAAGTGCACCTTTGCTCGAAACAAGTTGGTTTTTCTTGGATTTGTGGTTTCCGCCAATGGTATTGAAGTTGATTCTTCCAAGGTTGAGGCCATCCACAATTGGCCCACTCCTACCAATGTTGGTCAAGTTCGAAGTTTTCATGGACTTGCCGGTTTCTACCGCCGCTTTGTGAAAGATTTTAGCACCATTGCTTGCCCTTTGAATGAACTTACCAAAAAGAATGTTCCGTTTGTGTGGGGCAAGGCAAAACAAAAAGCTTTTGATGAGTTGAAAAAGAGACTTACCGAGGCACCACTTCTTGTTCTTCCAAACTTTTCCAAAACTTTTGAAATTAAGTGCGATGCGAGTGGACTCGGTATTGGTGGAGTTCTTATGCAAGATGGAAAACCTGTGGCATACTATAGCGAGAAGTTGGATGGCGCACGCCTCAACTATCCTATATATGACAAGGAACTTTATGCTTTGGTTCTTGTTCTTGAAGTTTGGCAACACTATCTTTGGCCAAAAGAGTTTGTTATCCACTCCGACCATGAATCTTTGAAATATTTGAAAAGTCAACACAATTTGAACAAACGTCATGCAAAATGGGTTGAGTTCATTGAGTCCTTTCCATATGTAATCAAATACAAGAAGGGCAAGGACAATGTTGTTGCGGATGCTCTTTCCCGCAAGCTCGTCCTCTTACTCACTCGTTTGGATATCCATGTGTTGGGTCTTGATGAAATCAAAGATTTATATGCCTCCGATACTTTCTTTCGCCCAATCTTTGCGAAGTGTTCTAGTGAGAAGGGCATCAATGATTTCTATTTGCACCAAGGATTCTTGTTCAAGGGCAACGAACTTTGTATTTCCATGTCTTCGCTTCGCCTTTTGCTCTTACAAGAATCGCATGGTGGTGGTCTTATGGGACACTTTGGACGAGAGAAGACATATGCCATGCTCTCCACTCACTATTATTGGCCACGAATGTACCGCGACGTGGAGCGCCTTTGCCGACGGTGTACAACATGCTTACAAGCTAAGTCAACTTCCAACCCCTATGGTCTTTATACACCATTGCCTATTCCTCATGCTCCTTGGTCCGATATAAGTATGGATTTTGTGCTAGGATTGCCTAGAACCAAATATGGTCATGATTCAATTTTTGTAGTGGTTGATCGATTCTCTAAAATGGCTCATTTCATACCATGCTCCCAAACGGATGATGCTTCACACATTGCCTCCTCGTTTTTTAGGGAAATTGTGAGACTCCACGGTGTACCAAGAAGCATTGTGTCGGATCGAGATGTCAAGTTCATGAGTTACCTTTGGAAGACACTAATGGCCAAGTTCAATGTCAAGCTTTTGTTCTCGTCATCCTCGCACCCACAAACCGATGGGCAAACCGAAGTGGTGAATCGAAGCCTCTCCACACTACTCCGCATCCTTGTCAAGAAGAATTTGAAGTCATGGGAAGATTGCATTCCGCATGCGGAGTTTGCCTACAACCGCGCCAAGCACTCTACAACAATGATAAGCCCATTCATGGTTGTCTACGGGTTTGAACCACCTACGGCGATTGATCTCCTTCCTCTTCCACTACACGAGCAAGTAAACATGAACATCGACAAGCGAGCACAATACATGAAGAAGCTACATGAAGATACAAGGGCAACAATCGAGCAACAAGTTCTTCGCCAAGCAACACGCCTCAACATGATGAAAAAGGCACGGATCTTCAATGAAGGCGACCTAGTGTGGCTACATCTTCGCAAGGACCGTTTCCCTCAAGAAAGAAACTCTAAGCTCAAGCCCCGAGGCGATGGTCCCTTGAAGGTCCTCAAGCGCATCAACGACAACGCTTACTTCATCGATATACCCACATCCAAGTACTTAGTGAGCAACACATTCAATGTGTCCGACCTCTCACCCTATCATGGCGATGAGGAGAACATCGAGTCGAGGACGACTCTTTCCCAAGGGGGGGAGATGATACGGGGTGGCCTTCGGACACCACCGCCTCAAGACCGACAAGCCCTCCTCGTGGTCCAATGACACGAGCTCGAGCCCAAGCCCAACACCAAGAGGTGAATTCGCTCCTCTCCACGTATGCTTTTGATACCCCTTTGGATGGCTTGCTACTTCATGCCAATACCCTATGTTCAATCAGGTACATCGACCAAGACGCGAGCCATGGAGACCAAGCCAATGGAGAGAGAGATGGAAATGATGAAGATGGAGCTACAGCGCCCAGGCCGGAACTTCCGCCCCCCAGGACCGGAACTTCCGGCCAGATGCCCTCAAGGTGCCTTCCAATGCCCAGGGAAAAGGATCCAGCCGGAACTTCCGCCTCGGAGGATCGGAACTTCCGCCCGCCGGAACTTCCGCCCAAGTTGCGAAAGTCCATCAAAACCATACTGGATGTTACTGCGAGGAAATGGCCGAATTTCGGAACAAGGCCGGAACTTGGCCGGAACTTCCGCCCCGACCGGAACTTCCGGCCCGCAAGACCGGAACTTCCGCCCATGACCGGAACTTCCGCCCAGAACGACCGGAACTTCCGCCCCATCGAACTTCAGCGAGACAGCACTTTTCAGCGTGTAACTTACCCCTTCGCCCCCACCTATAAATAGCCTTGCTGGCTCAGATCTGAGATTAGACTTGATGTGAAATTAAACTTGAGCTTAGCTCACCCTTGTGGGAACCCTACCTAGATCTTTGATCTTGTACCCACCCGGGCTCCTTATCGACTCGTGAAGATCTCTTTGGTGACTTCTACCGTTTGTTTGATCTTTTGCTTGCACTTCTACCTATTTGGTCTTTTTCTTACACTTCTATCAACCTTCCGGTCTTTTCACCCTTCTAGATCTTGCGAGCTTCGATTTGTCGATCTCTTTGCGCGACTTCTACCGGAAGGTCTTTTCTCGCAACCTCTATCGAGTTGGTGGTTCGGGCCAATGAGGGAAAACCGATTTGTGTTCGTGTGTGTGTTGTATCCCCACGATTCCCCTACGTGTTCTTCGTGTTCATCGTGTTCATCAACCTCCCCCACGAATTCCACCCAAATCCGTGAAGATCGGGCACATCCTTGGGCTTAGCCCTCATCAACCGGACCACCCGGTCACAGGCCCGGTCTGACCGGCCCCAAACCGGATCCGATGGGAATGACTCACCAAACTACCTAAGTTATCCATTTGCGTACCTTTTCGCCTTGCTGGCCCTGTGTGCCTATATAAGTAGCCTGGACCCCTTCTTTACCCCTTAGACTTGAATTGAGCTTAAACACAACTTTGAGCTTTGTCTCCCTAGGGTTAGCATCCCTTTGTAATCAAGGCATCCTGGTTGTTGATTTGGATATTGTTGAGTGAGATTCTAGTACAAGTTACTCTCTCTCCCTCACCAATCTCTTCTTCTCCAACCCCAATCTCTCACCGGGAATTCTGCCGCGTGCCTCTTCCGGGTGATTCTATTGGCGTGGTCCATCGAGCCACGGGGGTAAGTATCGGGTGTACCGGGTTGGTGTGCGTGCGTGAGTACCGGCGTTCTTCGTGTTCTTCGTGTTCCTCGCGTTCTCCCACCTCTTCCCTTGGTTTTCGGGGTCAAATCATGAGATCGGGCCAATCCCTAGATCTCAGATCTCATCACCATGACTTCAAGTTTTTCTTCACTAGTATGCATAGAAGAGTTGAGAGGCTTAGATTGACCACTTCCGTTTGTCCGTCCGTTTGCGGGTGCGAGGATGATGAGAACAAGAGCTTCACTCCAAACTTTGCCATGAGCGACTTCCATAGATAGCTCATAAACTTGACGTCTCTATCCGACACAATGCTTGCCGGTATTCCGTGTAGGCGAACAACTTCCCTGAAAAACAACGAAGCAATGTGTGAAGCATCATCGGTCTTATGGCATGGTATAAATGAGCCATTTTAGAGAACCTATCCACTACCACAAAGATCGAATCATGCCCATGTTTTGTTCGTGGTAATCCTAGGACGAAATCCATGCTTATATCCGACCATGGTGCATATGGAATATGTAAGGGTGTGTAAAGACCATAAGGGTTGGTGGTGGACTTAGCTTGAAGGCATGTAGTGCAACGGTTGCATAAGCGCTCCACATCTCGCTTCATCTTTGGCCAATAGTAATGAGTGGATAGCATCGAGAGTGTCTTGTCACGTCCAAAGTGTCCCATGAGGCCACCTCCATGTGACTCTTGCAAAAGCAACTTTCGAAGAGAAGACTCGGGTATGCTAATCTTGTTAGCTTTAAACAGGTAGCCATTGTGCAAGTAGAAATCATCAAATCCTCATTCAATGGAACACTTCTCAAATATTGGTGCAAAGAAAGAATCAGAAGTATAGAGTTATTTGATCTCTTCAAGTCCCAAGACATGAAAATCCAAACGAGTAAGCAAAATGGTGTTTTTGCGGGAAAGAGCATCCGCCACTACATTGTCCTTGCCCTTCTTGTATTTGATTACATACGGAAAGGACTCAATGAACTCAACCCACTTTGCATGTTGTTTGTTCAAATTGTGTTGGCTTTTCAAATATTTCAAAGACTCATGGTCGGAATGAATGATAAACTCTTTTGGCCAAACATAGTGTTGCCAAATTTCAAGAACACGAACCAAAGCATAAAGTTCCTTGTCATAAATAGGATAGTTGAGGCGTGCGCCATCCAACTTCTCACTATAGTATGCCACGGGTTTTCCATCTTGCATAAGAACGCCACCAATCCCAAGTCCACTTGCATCACACTCAATTTCAAATTTTTTTGCAAAATTTGGAAGGACGAGAAGGGGAGCTTTGGTAAGGCGTTTCTTCAATTCATCAAAAGCATTTTGTTGAGCCTTACCCCACACAAACGGAACATTCTTTTTCGTAAGCTCATTCAAATGGCAAGCAATGGTGCTAAAATCTTTCACAAAGCGGCGGTAGAAACCGGCAAGTCCGTGGAAACTTCGAACTTGACCAACGGTGGTAGGCGTGGGCCAATTATGTATGGCGTCAACCTTCGAAGAATCGACTTCAATGCCGTTGGCGGAAATCACAAATCCAAGGAAAACCAATTTGTTTTGGGCAAATGTGCATTTGGGGAGGTTTGCATAAAGCTTCTCATGACGCAAGATGCATAAGACTTCTCTCACATGTTGCACATCGTCCTCGAGATTTTTGCTATAAATGAGAATATCATCAAAATAGACAACCACACTCTTGCCAAGGAGAGGTCGCAAGATGTGATTCATGAGGCGCATAAAAGTTGACGGAGCATTGATGACGCGTAAAGCACACGCCCGTTGGGAACCCCAAGTGGAAGGTGTGATGCGTACAGCAGCAAGTTTCCCTCAGTAAGAAACCAAGGTTTATCGAACCAGTAGGAGTCAAGGATCACGTAAAGGTCGTTGGTGACGGAGTGTAGTGCGGCGCAACACCAGGGATTCCGGCGCCAACGTGGAACCTGCACAACACAATCAAAATACTTTGCCCCAACGTAACAGTGAGGTTGTCAATCTCACCGGCTTGCTGTAAACAAAGGATTAAATGTATAGTGTGGAAGATGATGTTTGTTTGCGAAGAACAGTAAAGAACAATGTTTGCAGTAGATTGTATTCAGACGTAAAAGAATGGACCGGTGTCCACAGTTCACTAGTGGTGTCTCTCCAATAAGAAATAGCATGTTGGGTGAACAAATTACAGTTGGGCAATTGACAAATAGAGAGGGCATAACAATGCACATACATATCATGATGACTACTATGAGATTTAATTAGGGCATTACGACAAAGTACATAGACCGCTATCCAGCATGCATCTATGCCTAAAAAGTCCACCTTCGGGTTAGCATCCGCACCCCTTCCAGTATTAAGTTGCAAACAACAGACAATTGCATTAAGTATGGTGCGTAATGTAATCAACACAAATATCCTTAGACAAAGCATCGATGTTTTATCCCTAGTGGCAACAGCACATCCACAACCTTAGAACTTTCTATCACTGTCCCAGATTCAATGGAGGCATGAACCCACTATCGAGCATAAATACTCCCTCTTGGAGTTACAAGTATCAACTTGACCAGAGCCTCTACTAGCAACGGAGAGCATGCAGGAACATAAACAACACATATATGATAGATTGATAATCAACTTGACATAGTATTCCATATTCATCGGATCCCAACAAACACAACATGTAGCATTACAAATAGATGATCTTGATCATGATAGGCAGCTCACAAGATCTAACATGATAGCACAATTAGGAGAAGACAACCATCTAGCTAATGCTATGGACCCATAGTCCAAGGATGAACTACTCACACATCAGTCCGGAGGCGATCATGGCGATGAAGAGACCTCCGGGAGATGATTCCCCTCTCCGGCAGGGTGCCGGAGGTGATCTCCTGAATCCCCCGAGATGGGATTGGCGGCGGCTGCGTCTCTGGAACTATTTCCGTATCGTGGCTCTCGGTAATAGGGTTTTCGCGACGGAGGGAATAAATAGGCGGAAGGGCAGCGTCGGTGGAGGCACGAGGGCCCCACACCATAGGGCGGCGTGGGCCCCACCCAGGCCGAGCGGACCTGTGGTCTGGGTGCCTCATCGCCCCACTTCGTATCCCCTTCGGTCTTCTGGAAGCTCCGTGGAAAAATAAGACCCTGGGCGTTGATTTCGTCCAATTCCGAGAATATTTCCTTTGTAGGATTTCTGAAACCAAAAACAACAGAAAACACCAACTGGCTATTCGACATCTCGTTAATAGGTTAGTGACGGAAAATGCATAATAATGACATAAAGTGTGTATAAAACATGTGAGTATCATCATAAAAGTAGCATGGAACATAAGAAATTATAGATACGTTTGAGACGTATCAAGCATCCCCAAGCTTAGTTCCTACTCGCCCTCGAGTAGGTAAACGATAACAAGGATAATTTCTGAAGTGACATGCTATCATAATCTTGATCAATACTATTGTAAATCATATGAGATGAATGCAGTGATTCGAAGCAATGGTAAAGATAATGATTAAACAACTGAATCATATAACAAAGACTTTTCATGAATAGTACTTTCAAGACAAGCATCAATAAGACTTGCATAGGAGTTAACTCATAAAGCAATAGATTCTTAGTAGAAAGCTTTGAAACAACACAAAGGAAGATATAAGTTTCAGCAGTTGCTTTCAACTTTAACATGTATATCTCATGGATAATTGTCAACACAAAGTAATATGATGAATGCAAATAAGCAAGTATGTAGGAATCAATGCACACAGTTGACACAAGTGTTTGCTTCTAAGATAGAAAGAAGTAGGTAAACTGACTCAACATAAAAGTAAAAGAAGGGCCCTTCGCAGAGGGAAGCATGGATTACTATTTTTGTGCTAGAGCTTTTCATTTTGAAAACATAGAAACAATTTTGTCAACGGTAGTAATAATTCATATGTGTTATGCATAAGACATCCTATAAGTTGCAAACCTCATGCATAGAATACCAATAGTGCTCGCACCTTGTCCTAATTAGCTTGGATTTACATGGATTATCATTGCATAACATATGTTTCAACCAAGTGTCACAAAGGGGTACCTCTATGCCGCCTGTACAAAGGTCTAAGGAGAAAGTTCGCATTGGATTTCTCGCTTTTGATTATTCTCAACTTAGACATCCATACCGGGACAACATAGAAAACATATAATGGACTCCTCTTTAATGCATAAGCATTCAACAACAGATAATATTCTCATAAGAGAGTGAGGATTAGTGTCCAAACTGAAACTTCCACCATGATTCATGGCTTTAGTTAGCGGCCCAATGTTCTTCTCTAACAATATGCATACTCAAACCATTGATCATGACAAATCACCCTCACTTCAGACAAGACGAACATGCATAGCAACTCACATGATGTTCAACAAAGGTGTAATAGTTGATGGCGTCCCCAGAAACATGGTTACCGCTCAACAAGCAACTTATAAGAAATAAGATACATAAGCTACATATTCTTTACCACAATAGTTTTTAAGCTATTTTCCCATGAGCTATATATTGCAAAGACAAAGAATGGAATTTTAAAGGTAGCACTCAAGTAATTTACTTTGGAATGGCAGAGAAATACCATGTAGTAGGTAGGTCTGGTGGACACAAATGGTATAGTTTTTGGCTCAAGGATTTGGATGCACGAGAAGTAATCCCTCTCAATACAAGGCTTTGGCTAGCAAGGTTGTTTGAAGCAAACACAAGTATGAACCGGTAGAACAAAACTTACATAAGAACATATTGCAAGAATTATAAGACTCTACACTGTCTTCCTTGTTGTTCAAACATCTCACCAGAAAATATCTAGACTCTAGAGAGACCAATTATGCAAACCAAATTTCAACAAGCTCTATGGTAGTTCTTCATTAATAGGTTCAAAGTACATGATGCAAGAGCTTAAACATGATCTATTTGAGCACAACAATTGCCAAGTATCAAATTATTCAAGACATTATGATGAGATCTAAGATCCCGGGAGTGGCCCGATCTCGCGGTTTGACCCCGAAATCCAAGGGAAGAGGTGGGATAACGCGAGGAACACGAAGAACACGAAGAACGCCGGTACTCACGCACGCACAGCAACCCGATACACCCGATACTTACCGCCGTGGCTCGATGGACCACGCCAATAGAATCACCCGGAAGAGGCACGCGGCAGAATTCCCGGTGAGAGATTGGGGTTGGAGAAGAAGAGATTGATGAGGGAGAGAGAGTAGCTTGTACTAGAATCTCACTCAGAAATATCCAAATCAACAACCAGGATGCCTTGATTACAGAGGGATGGTAACCCTAGGGAGACTAAGCTCAAAGTTGTGTTTAAGCCTAATGCAAGTCTGAGGGGTAAAGGAGGGGTCCAGGCTACTTACATAGGCATACATGGCCAGCAAGGCGAAAAGGTACGTGAATGGATAACTTAGGCAGTTTGGTGAGTCATTCCCGTCAAATCCGGTTTGGAATCCGGTCAGACCGGGCCTGTGACCGGGTGGTCCGGTCCTGGGTCCGGTCGACCGGGCGCCAACCGGAATCTTGCGAAGTTTTCCGGTTGCCTTCCGGTACGATGCAGGGGAATCCGGTTGGGCGCCCGGTTGACCGGGCCTGGGACCGGATGGTCCGGTTGTGGGGCCGGTCTGACCGGGTCCTGGATCGGCCAGCGTTCTTCCCTTCCTTTGAGCGCTTCGAGCGACGTCGTGTCCAGCTTCGTGATCATCTCCATGTCCCCCTGCTCCTCTCCTTCCCTTGACCATGGCGTGTCCTCCTCTCCGGGGTCTTGATGCGCCTTGTACCTAATGACACATAGCACATCGGCATGAGGTAGTATTCCATCCAAAGGGGTGCTAAGATCAAGGGTGGTGAGGAGCGAGTTCACATCATCATGTAGAGCTTTAACTCGAGCTCGCGTCATTGGTCCACTTGGGGGACTTGTTGGTCTTGGTGTAGCGTCGTCGGTGAGCGGGGCTACATCATCTCCCCCCCCTTGGGAAAGAGTCGTCCTCGACTCGTGCGCCTCCTCATCTCCATGATAGGGTGACAAGTCCGAGACGTTGAACGTGTTGCTCGCCAAGTACTTGGAGGTCGGGATGTCGATGACATAAGCGTTGTTGTTGATGCGCTTCAGGACCTTGAAGGGGCCATCTCCTCTTGGCTTCAGCTTAGAGTTGCGCTCATGAGGGTACCTTTCCTTCCGGAGGTGGATCCAAACGAGGTCTCCTTCTTGAAATATTCTTTCCTTCTTCTTGGCGTTGAGGCGGTTGGCTTGACGAAGCACATGTTCTTGTATGGTCGCTCTTGTTTCTTCATGTAGTTTCTTCATGGCGGCGGTGCGCTTGTCGAAGTCCATGTTCGTCCTCTCATGAAGGGGAAGTGGAAGTATGTCGAGTGCCGTGGAAGGTTCGAAGCCATAGACGACCATGAAGGGGCTCCTTGATGTTGTCTTGTGCTTAGCTCGATTGTAGGCGAACTCCGCGTGAGGAAGGCACTCCTCCCATGACTTCAAGTTCTTCTTCACGAGGATGCGTAGGAGAGTGGAGAGGCTTCGATTGACCACTTCCGTTTGGCCGTCCGTTTGCGGGTGCGAGGATGATGAGAACAAGAGCTTCACTCCAAACTTTGCCATGAGCGACTTCCATAGATAGCTCATGAACTTGACGTCTCGATCCGACACGATGCTTGCCGGTATTC
Organism: Lolium perenne; assembly: GCF_019359855.2. NCBI lineage: Eukaryota > Viridiplantae > Streptophyta > Magnoliopsida > Poales > Poaceae > Lolium > Lolium perenne. Next base: position 136,701,068 of record NC_067245.2, read on the forward strand.
CGTGTAGGCGAACAATTTCCCTGAAAAACAATGAAGCAATGTGTGAAGCATCATCGCTCTTATGGCAAGGTATGAAATGAGCCATCTGAGAGAATCTATCCACTACCACAAATATAGAATCATGACCATGCTTGGTGCGAGGCAATCCTAAGATGAAATCCATGCTAATATCGGTCCATGGTGCATATGGAATAGGCAATGGTGTGTAAAGACCATAAGGGTTGGAGGTGGACTTAGCTTGAAGGCATGTAGTGCAACGGTTGCATAGGCGCTCCACATCCCGCTTCATCTTTGGCCAATAGTAATGAGTGGATAACATCGCGAGTGTCTTGTCACGTCCAAAGTGACCCATAAGACCACCCCCACGTGACTCTTGTAAAAGCAATTTTCGAAGGGAAGACTCGGGGATGCAAATCTTGTTAGCTTTAAACAAGTAGCCATCATGCAAATAGAAATCATCCACTCCTCGTTCAACGGAGCACTTCTCAAATATCGGAGCAAAGAAAGAATCGGAAGGATAGAGTTCTTTGATCTCTTCAAGTCCCAAAACATGAAAATCCAAGCGAGTGAGCAAAAGGGTGTTTTTGCGAGAAAGAGCATCCGCCACAACATTGTCCTTGCCCTTCTTGTATTTGATTACATATGGGAAGGACTCAATGAACTCGACCCACTTTGCATGTCGTTTGTTCAAGTTGTGTTGGCTTTTCAAATATTTCAAGGACTCGTGGTCGGAATGAATGATAAACTCTTTTGGCCAAAGATAGTGTGGCCAAACTTCAAGAACACGAAACAAAGCGTAGAGCTCCTAGTCATATATAGGATAGTTGAGGCATGCGCCATCCAACTTCTCACTATAATATGCCACGGGTTTGCCCTCTTGCATAAGAACGCCACCAATACCGACTCCACTTGCATCACACTCAATCTCAAAAGTTTTTGCAAAATTTGGAAGGACAAGAAGAGGAGCTTCGGTAAGGTGTTTCTTCAACTCATCAAAAGCATTTTGTTGGGCCTTGCCCCACACAAACGGAACATTCTTCTTGGTAAGTTCATTCAAAGGGCAAGCAATGGTGCTAAAATCTTTCACAAAGCGACGGTAGAAACCGGCAAGTCCATGAAAACTTCGGACTTGACCAACATTTGTAGGAGTAGGCCAATTGTGGATGGCCTCCACCTTGGAAGAATCAACTTCAATCCCATTAGCGGAAACCACAAAGCCAAGGAAAACCAACTTGTTTTGAGCAAAGGTGCACTTGGGGAGGTTAGCATAAAGCTTTTCATGACGCAAGATGCATAAGACCCCTCTCACATGTTGCACATGGTCCTCGAGATTTTTGCTATAAATGAGAATATCATCAAAATAGACAACCACACTCTTGCCAATGAGAGGACGCAAGATGTGATTCATAAGACGCATAAAAGTGGATGGAGCATTGGAAAGACCAAAAGGCATAACGAGCCATTCATAGAGACCAAGCTTGGTCTTGAATGCCGTTTTCCATTCATCACCAATGGCCATGCGGATTTGGTGGTAGCCACTACGCAAATCGATTTTAGAGAAAATCGTGGCACCACTTAACTCATCAAGCATGTCATCTAAACGTGGAATGGGATGGCGGTATCGGACGGTAATGGCTTTGATGGGGCGACAATCCATACACATCCGTTGCGTCTCATCCGGTTTAGGCACAAGAATCACGGGAACCGCACAAGGGCTAAGGCTTTCGCGGACATACCCTTTGGCGAGGAGATCTTGTATTTGGCGTTGTATCTCCTTTGTGTCTTCGGGGTTGGTGCGGTAGGCGGCACGGTTTGGAAGCGGAGCGCCGGGTATGAGGTCGATGCGGTGTTCTATGCCTCGAAGTGGTGGTAGTCCATGAGGGAGCTCGTCGGGGAAGACGTCTTGAAACTCCTGCAAAAGAGACAACAAAGACAGAGGAATGTTGGTTAAGTCGTTAGTCGCCGACGATGGTCCCTTGCATATGAGCACGTAGTGCAATATGGTGGATGGGTTCTCTTGGACCTCTCTCCACTCACTCTTGGTGGCTAGTAGGACACTCTTTGTCTCACTCATATATGGCTTGTGGCGCTCACTATCTTTGTTGTGGGTCGCTCCCTCTCCTCTCATCTCACTATGGTGGGTGCGGAGTTGAGCCCTCGCTAAAGCCTTCGCATTATCCGCGATGATTTGGCTAGGAGTCATCGGGCGCAACTCAAACTTCTTGTCCTTGACCTTGAAGGTGTATGTATTGGAGAGTCCATCATGTATAGCCTTCTTGTCAAATTGCCAAGGGCGGCCAAGCAACATGTGGCACACCGTCATGGGTACCACGTCACACTCGATAGTGTCCTCATAAGGTCCAATCTTGAAGGTGACGGTGACAGTATGTTGTATCTTGACGTTGCCCTTGTCACTCAACCATTGGATATGGTAAGGGTGAGGATGCTTGCGGAGAGTGAGGTTGAGCTTCTCACACAACTCGGTGCTTGCAAGGTTATGGCAACTTCCACCATCGATGATTACCTTGATCGACTTGCCACCAATTCCGGCACGGGTTTGGAAAATGTTGCACCGTTGGTCTTCCATAGCTTGAGGTTGAATTGTTAGCACCCTTGTGACCACAAGTGAGGGACTTGGGTCATGCTCACATAAGAGAGGGTCTTCTCCACTTTCTTCCTCATAAGCTTCTTCATTGGCCGCGGCGGCTTGCACAAGGGCTTCGTATTCATCTTCACTTAGCGTCTCGATATCACCATTCTCCATAGTGATCATAACCTTGGTGTTCTTGCACTCAAACGATTTGTGGCCTTGGGTGCCTTGAAGCAAGTGACATTAGAGGGTCCCGTAGAGGCCTTAGAGGAGGCGCTGGAGGACACCGTTTGCTTCATGCGACTTTGGGTAGTCGTTTACTTGGATGGTGTAGAGGACACGGCGGGCTTGACACTTGGTGGAGGAGTCGATGTAGCGAGCTTGGATGCGAAGTAAGTCTTGGAATTGGAGTACTTGATGTCCTCAATCACTTGGCGCTCGGCCTTCGATGCTTGGTGGACCAACTCAACCATGTTGGAGTATGGTTGTGATGTAGCCCTACCCAAGGTCGATACTACATCAGGACCGACAAGTCCTCCTCGTGGTCCAATGACACGAGCTCGAGCCTAAGCCCTACGCCAAGAGGTGAATTCGCTCCTCTCCATGTATGCTTTTGACACCCCTTTGGATGGCTTGCTACTTCATGCCAATACCCTATGTTCAATTAGGTACATCGACCAAGAAGCGAGCCATGAAGACCAAGCCAATGGAGAGAGAGCTGGAAATGACGAAGATGGAGCTACAGCTGCCAGGCCGGAACTTTCGCCCTCCAGGACCGGAACTTCCGCCCAGATGCCCTCCAGATTCCCTCCAGATGCCTTCCAGCGCCCAGAAGACAGGATCAGGCCGGAACTTCCGCCCCGAGGGACCGGAACTTCCGCCCACCGGAACTTCCGCCCAAGTTCCGAAAGTCGGCGAAAACCCCCCTGGATGTTACTGCGGGACAATGGCGCAATTCCGGAACAAGGCCGGAACTTGGCCGGAACTTCCGCCCCGACCGGAACTTCCGCCCCTCCAGACCGGAACTTCCGCCCCTGGCCGGAACTTCCGCCCAAGTTGACCGGAACTTCCGCCCCATCGAACTTCAGCACGACAGCACTTTTCAGCTTGTAACTTACCCCTTCGCCCCCACCTATAAATAGGCTGGTTGCCTCAGATCTGAGATTAGACTTGATGTGAAATTAAACCTGAGCTTAGCTCACCCTTGTGGGAACCCTACCTAGATCTATGATCTTGTACCCACCCGGGCTCCTTATCGACTTGTCAAGATCTCTTTGGTGACTTCTACCGTTTGTTTGATCTTTTGCTTGCACTTCTACCTATTTGGTCTTTTGCTTGCACTTCTATCAACCTTCCGGTCTTTTCACCCTTCTAGATCTTGCGAGCTTCGATTTGTCGATCTCTTTGCGGGACTTCTACCGGAAGGTCTTTTCTCGCAACCTCTATCGAGTAGGTGTATCGGGCCTACGAGGGAAAACCGGTTTGTGTGCGTGTGTGTGTTGTATCCCCACGATTCCCCTCGCGTTCTTCGTGTTCATCGCGTTCATCCACCTACCCCCACGAGTTCCACCCAAATCCGTGAAGATCGGGCACATCCTTGGACTTAGTCCACATCATATGGTATCAGCAGCTCTTTGGTTGCCACGGATTTGACCCCCACATACCCCAATTCCACCAATTTTGCCCAAAAATTTTTCCAAAAATTTTCCCAAAAAATAGCCCCAATTTGGCCTTGGATCGATCTCTCGATTTGTTGAGTTATTTGTGGTTTTGCTCCAATAGAAACTTGCCTTTGGTGTTGATCTGCAATTCTCCCACCTTCCCACAGCTTCTAGTGCCAAATTTTCCTCGAATTCGAAGGATTTCGGCCCGGATTTCCGCCCAAATCGACGAACAGCCCGCAGATCTGATTGCGACCGGAAGTTCCGCCCGGAAGGACCGGAAGTTCCGCCCCCGGACCGGAAGTTCCGCCCCTCAGGACCGGAAGTTCCGCCTGGCCGAAATTTTGACAGCAACCTTCGTTTTTCGTTTTGGTACTAACCCCCTTGTGTTTGGACTTCGGTTTGAGTGCCATTTCAGCTACCACAAAGCTTCCGCAACATCGACAACGACGACGGCACCCCGAGGATTCAAGCGGTTCATTTGACACCTCCACCATAGCAAGTTCAAGATCGTCGGCCACCATCATCTAGTGGTATAACTTGCTCCTAACTTGTAGCCCTAGCCTCTTTTGCGTACCTTTCCTATCGAGAGTGGCTTTCTAGTGTTGCGAAGCATTGCGCAAGCGTCCCGACCGTGAGGGTGTGCGTGTGTTGAGCAAAGCTTCGAAGCAAGCTCGTGTGAAAAGATAAGCAAAAGAGTGTGACATACTTACATAGATAGTAGTATCCTTACATAGTGAGAAAAAGAAAGAAAAATACAAAAAGAGAAAAAGAAAAAGTGTGTGAGTGACACCTATACACAAAAGAGTCCAAAGCTTATAAGCAAAAGAGAGAAAAGAGAAGAGAGGCGTCTTGCGCAAATCTTGTTGCTTCTCAATTTTGCAACCAAGCCACGGTCTCTCTTGTGTTGGCGTGACACCGAGCTAGTAGTCTTCGTTAGGACCATTTTGTTCTTGCTCATTTTCCAAGTCGCGCTAACCCCATTTTGTCCCACGCGTATGTTCCTCATTGTGTATGCCTTTTGTGATCACCGCCTTTGACTTGTGACTTTTGGATCTTACCCACTTTTGACAATAGACTTTTCGTTTGGTTCTTCCATTTGGCTTTCCACACCCATACCTAACACCATATAGAGTTTTTGTTTTTGTGTGTGTAACCGGTTGTTCCTCAACTTGATACACCCTTTCGATTTTGGTTTGCAAGTTTTGACATTCTTGGTAGTCTTTCCTAACCACCCACCACATAGTTCTTGTTTTAGTTGTAACCATGTCTAGTGGAGAAGGGAACCAACTACCGATGACGCGGCACCAACATTGGATAGCTACTCAAGCCGTCCACGCCAAGCTAAATCAATTTGAAGCCATGCTCAAGGATACCAATGTCCGCTATGAAGAAAGAGCTCAAGTGCAAAGGAATGACCTCAACAATCAAGTGCAAGACCTCAATGAGAAGATTGAAACTCAAGGCAATGAGTTGAAGGCAACACTTGCCATACAAGGTCAAGAGACAAGGGAAATGAAGACGGCTTTGGACAATATCCTCCACACACTCAACCGTCAAGAAGAGAGAAGACACCACTCAAGGTCTTCACGCTCTCATAGCTCAAGGTCAAGAGCTCCTGCACCGTCTCGCCATGATTCTAATGAAGACCCACGCCACCATAATGTGGATGTCCAAGTGCTTCACCAACAAGCTCAAGAAGCGGAACAAGCTCGCCTTCGACTTGTCCATGAACGTCAACGCCTTGAAGAAGAGCGCCTTCACCAAGAGGACCTCAATGCTCAATTCCAACAAGAGCAAGAACGCCTTCGACATGATCAAGAGCTAGTTCGAGCAATGGAACAAGAGCGCCTCCGCAATGAACAACAAGCACTTGAAGAACAAGAGCGGCAACGACAAGCACAAGAAGCTCAAGCTAGAAGACAACGCCTTCTTGAAGAGGAACAAAGGCAAGCGCACCAAGAGCGCCAAATCATCAATGTTGTTCATCCTCAACGCCCTCAAGGTCAAGATAATCGCCGCCATCATGATGATCGCCCTCATGCTAGAAGACCTCCTCCAAGGGCACGAAATGAAGAATCAAGTCATCACCAAGCATCAAGTGAAGAAAGTGTGATGCCTCGACGACGCCACAACAATGATGATCAAGATGAAGGTCATGGAAGACCACCTCCTCGTCAACAACATAGCAACAACAATAGAGATGCTCAAGGTCCACAACATCCACCTCAACAACGTCAAGATATTGGTGAAGAAAGACCACCTCCTAGACGCAATGACCGCAATGAAGAGGAAATCTTTGGGAAGCTCAAGTTCACCATGCCCAAATTCCATGGAGAAGAAGACCCCGATGCATACCTCTCTTGGGTTCTCAAGGTTGACAAGATATTCCGCATACACAACTTCTCCGAAGCAAAGAAAGTGGCCATGGCATCACTAGAGTTTGAAGGGTATGCAAATGTTTGGTGGGAAGAAGTGAACAAGAAGCGTGACAAGGAAGATCTAGACCCCATTGCTACATGGGAAGAGATGCAAGAAGTCATGCACAAACGCTTTGTGCCCAACCATCACAAACGCGACCTCTTCAACAAGCTTACCCAACTCAAGCAAAGCTACAAGTCCGTTGAGGAATACTACAAGGAGATGCACATGACCATGATGAGTGCAAATGTGGACGAGCGAGAAGAGCAAACAATGGCAAGATTCTTGAATGGATTGAACATTCCCGTCAAGAGGATAGTGGAATTCTTGCCTTACACCAACATGGTTGAATTGCTTCATCAAGCTACAAGAGCCGAGCGCCAAGTGCGAGAAGACATAGCAAGTGCAAAAACAAAGTCCTTCTTCGCCGCGCGCAATGCAACAAATACCTCCTCAAGCATCAAGAACACAAGTGCTATTGCTCCCAAGGATCCTCCTAAGCAAATGAAGAGTGCCTTCAAGACAACAAGCTTCAAGCCGGATCAATCAACTATGTCCTCCAAAGCTTCCACGGGATCTAGTAACATCACATGCTTCAAGTGTGGAGCTCAAGGACATAAATCCTTTGAATGCAAGAACACAAGAGTTATGATAACTCGAGATGATGGAGATGTGGAGTACTTGAGTGAAGGCGAATATGAAGCCTTGGTACAAGCCGCAACCAATCATGAAGATGATGACTTGGAAGACCAAGAGCAAGTCTTATGTGTGCATGATGCAAGTCCATCCCTTGTGGTGACCAAAGTGTTGACAACCCATGCACTACCCAATGAAGATCAAAGGTGCAACATCTTCCAAACAAGAGCCGGAATCAATGGCAAGTCAATAAAGGTTATCATCGATGGAGGGAGTTGCCACAATCTTGCAAGCACCGAACTATGCTCCAAGCTCAACCTCACACTCCGGAAACACCCCCATCCTTACTGATGAGGTCTAAGACCCCGTTTGTGGCCCGATCTTGCGAATTGACCCGGAATCGAAAGGGGAAAAGAGGAAGAACGCGAAGAACACGATGAACACGATGAACACGAGGACACACGCACGCACACCAACCCGATACAACCGATGATTACCCTCGTGGCTCGATGGACCACGCCGAATAGAATCACCCACGGAAGAGACCGCGGTAGAATTCCGAGGTGAGAGACAGGTGTTGGAGACGAAGATCGGTGAGGGAGAGAGAGTGCACCACACTAGAATCTCACTCACATATCCAATCAACAACAAGGGTGGCCTTGATTACAGAGGGATGATACCCTAGGGAGACAAAGCTCAAGAATCTACTCTAAGCCAAATCTTGTCTAACCCTAGAAGTGAGCAGCACAAGAGATACATATAGCCAAATTCGAGCTGGGGTAGTTTAGGCAAAAAGGGATAAATAAGTTACAGCCACACAGATGAAGAGGGACGGTTCAGATTGGGCTATTTCGCGTGCGGGCGGTACCCCGACCGGAGGTACCGGCCATGGTACCGGAAATGCACCAAAGTCGGGTTGAAACATCCAGTGTACCCGGACCCCTGAGCGGTACCTCGGCCGGTACCATGGCCGGAGGTACCGGCCAGGCCCTGGGTGGAGGCTCCGGCCTGGGGTACCGGTCCCCCTCCTCTCCCGCATGGCAACCTGGCCCTGGAGGTGCCGGCCAGCTCTGCCCGGTAGTACCGGCCATGCATGGCCGGTAGTACCGGCCCTGGGGGCACTCCCGCGCGTGGCCACCTCCAGGTGGAGGCACCGGCCATGGAGGCCCTGGAGGCTCCGGCCTCTCCTTGGTGGAGGCTCCGGCCTCCACTTCCTCTTCTTCTTTTCTTCTTCCTTCTTCTTCCTTCTCTCTTCTTCTTCTCTTCTTCTTCCTTCTCTCTTCTTCTTCTCTTCTTCTTCCTTCTCCCTTGTACACTGGTGTGTCCTCCTCCTCCTCATGTCCTTGATGAGACTTGCACCTAATGACACATAATTGGCATGAGGTAGCATTCCATTCAAGTGGGCGTTGGGGTCGAGTATCGAGAGGAAAGGGTTCACCTTGTCATGTATCGCGTAGGTTCGGGTTGTCGGTCCACTTGGGGGATTCCGTGGCCATGGTGTAGCGTCGTCGATAGGCGGGGCTACATCATCTCCCCCCCCCTTGGGGAAGAGTCGTCCTCGACTCTTGTTCTTTCTCACCGACAGTGTAGTCCATGACGACTCTCCCATGTTGTGGTAGAGGGATAAAGTCGCGGTCGAAGAAGAACTTGGGGAAAAACGAGTTGCAAATGGAAAGCTCGTGGATGCCAATTTCGTGATCGGCGAATAAGAGGCTCTCAATCCAATACGAAGCATCAAGTCGTTTCTCCAAGAGGCATTTGGCAAAAATGGGAAACAAAAGTGTGTCGATGTATCCAAAATTTGGAAGGGCAAAAATTTGTGCATGTAAGAGTTGTAAGGTGTCAAAAATGTGTGGTGTAGCATTGTCCCAAACAAGTGGAACAAGCAAAAGGCAAGTGTCGGCGGCAAAATTTGGGGCAAAATTGTTATGTGCAATGGCAAAGCGGTGGAAACTTGTAGCTTGGGAAAGTATGGTTGGCGTGAGCCTAGTATGGGTATCCGCAAGTGTCAAGGAATCCAATGCAAATGCCAAAGATGAAATGAAAAATCCAAAGAAGGGCAACATTTTGTGTGACATGGGGCACAAGATGCATAAGGTATCTCTCACATGTACGACATGGTCCTTGAGAATCTCGGAGTGTATGATGAAAGCATCAAGACATACAACAATCATTGTGCCAACAAGATGTGTCAAGATATGTTGCATAAGAAGCAAAAGAGGTGACGAGGCATTGGTCCAAACCGGAAGCTCGACAAGACAAACCGGAAACACACGAGGGCGAAGGCGTTTGGGAACATACCCTTTGGCGTGAATCCCATGGGTTGGATCATATATCTCGTCCGTGTTGGGGTAGCTCTCAATTGCGCGTTTTGTGAGCTCATGCTCCGTAGCGGTGGAAGTTGATGGTCGGGTACCTACACATGGAATGAGCAAAACAAAGAGCGTATGTGCATGGTAGAGGAACACATCATCCATCATGATGTTCCAAGACTTGTGCACATCACCATGAGTGTCGAGCAAGATAGTATGAAATGCATGGCGATAGTGCAAATGGTAAGAAGGTGCATTCATGGCATGTGGCAACTCATGATCATCAAAAATGGAGAAGGCTATGGGGGCCATCTCGTTGACAATGAAATAAGCATGTTTGCATACCAAGCATAAGAAAGGGGAATTGTTCACAATCTTGGATGCAACGATCATGGAGTAGTGCAAACATTTTGGGCAAAGCATGCGGAAGCTAATATCATCCTTGTCATTATCATTGCAAGCAATACATGGTAAAGAGCAAGTGGTCGGCATATTGCAAGCAATGGTGGAAAAATTGAAGCTCTCATAGCATGGCATGGTCATGGTATCACAAACATTCACTTCCACATGATCAACAATATTATCAAGCAAAGCATCACATGGGAAAGTGAAAGTAGCATGTGACGTAGCAAATGTATCATCAAGATCATGCATGCACTCATAAGTCATCATGTCCACTAGTGGGATCATGGCATCATCAACACCTATGTTGTTACCTTTGAAGGCCGACTCATTTGATGTAGGTGTTGTGGAAGTAGGAGGATCCATGTGGTCGACATATCCATCTTGGAGCAAGCATGGTGAGATATCATCGTCTTCATGCACCATGTACATCTTCTCCATGAGCGGGAACTCATCTTCCGTGGAACCTAGTGCAACATAAGAAGACACAAACGAGGGAGAGGTTAACGTGTTAGCAAATGCGATGTCCTCCATGGACCTATCATCTACCTCTCTCAACTCACTTTGTGTATCACTCATGTCCTCCAAACGGAAGCACTCAAACTCACATATGGGGTGGGAGTCACTCAACTCACTATCACTCTCACTCAAGTGGGCTAAGTGGCTCTCATTCTCACATGGGATTGGTACCAACTCATCAATGACGCATAGGGGAGTAGGCTCGACTTTCTCATCTCCATGCGCCTCCTTGGTGGAAGGGAAAATCCCATGCTCAACCATCTCAACTCCATCGCCTCCCAAGTCGTCCTCCATCGGTAGCGCCGTAGTGTTGTGGAGAGCTAGGCTCGGATCCACATTATCCTTGCGATGGCCTTGGAGGTCTTCATCTTGAAGTGTGGGCGCCGTAGGCTTCTTGGTGGCTTGGCCTTGTAGCTCGTCGAAGTAGAGCGTCTTGGCGCTTGGCGTTGTGCATTGCCATGCCACGTGACCCTTGGCCTTGCACACCTCACATAGGAGATTGGGACATTCCCGTGGGCGGTGGCCTTGTTGCTTGCACTTGTAGCATCGGAGTCCATAGGCATGTGATGAGCTAGGGGCCATTGTGGTGGTGGCGCAAGAGGCGGAAGTGGCCATATGAGGCTCTCGTCGTCGTGCTTCATCACCATGACTTGATGAGTGTCGTCGAAGATCCTTGGGGGATGTTGGTCGATGGCGATCATGAAGTGGCTTGTGGCGGAGAAGCTCATGTGGTGACGTATGTCGATGTAGACCATGAGGTGGTAGTGGTCGACGACTATCATGAGATGGTGTGAGTCGATGACGGTCCTTGCCATGCCTAGATGATGGCTCATGCGACTTGGCATGTTGCTTGTGGCGCCTTGTGGAGCTTGGAGAAGAGTGTCGGTGACGATCATGTTGAAGACGCTCTTGATGCTCCATATGGTGTACTTGAGATCGACGATCTTGTGCATAAGCACTCTCATGGTGGCGCCTCGTGGAGCTCGAAGAAGTGTGTCGATGGCGATCATGTTGGGGACGCTCTTGATGATCCATATGATGGTGCCATCGTGGAGGTCCTCCATCTTCATATGTAGCTCCAATGGCCAAGTGGTGGTACTTGGGAGCATCGTCGTTGCTCCTTGTGGAGACTAGGTGAGGTTCCGCCGTGGTGTCGATGTCGTAGGCGTGGCGTTGCTCCACCAAGTCGTCGATGTCGTACTCGTGGTGTTGCTCCGCCATGTCGTCGATGTCGTAGTCGTGGCGTTGCTCCACCATGTCGTCCATGCTTGAGGAGCTATTGTCGATGTAGAGCTCCTCGATGTCGGTCATGTCGGTGATGCTCGCGGAGCCAAAGTCGGTGTAGAGCTCCTCGATGTCTGGTCATGTTGGCGATGCTCGCGGAGCCATAGTCGGTGTAGAGCTCCACATGTTCCTCCACATCCGCGGTGCTTGAGGAGGTGTCCTCCTCGGAGTGCTCCGTGTACTCCTCCGTATCCTCATCTTCGCTATCCATGTTAGCACGATGGTATGTATATGGTGTATGTTAGTGGAAGAACACTACCTCGCAATCTTACCGTGGTATGATAAGATCGGGGCGATCCAACAAGCCGAGGTCAAAATCAATTGTATCGGGCACTCACACAAAAACACACGCAAAAGCTAGCAAATATGGTGTTAGGTGAGTATGGTGGAAAGCCAAAGGACGAAATCCGAAATCAAGTATGTTGTCAAGAGTGGGTGAAATCCAAAAATTCAAATGTCAAAGCGAAGATCACTATAAACACGGAAAAGATATGGAACGCACACACGAGATGAACGGGGTTAGTGCGACCAAGGAATGAGCGGAAAAGTGTAAGAAGCCCTTAAGCAAGGGTGCTCGGTGTCACACTAACACAAGAAGAGATCAAAGCTTTGGTTGCAAATGAAGAGACAACAAGATTCACACGCGGCCTCTCTTCTCTTATCTCTCTTTGCTTAAAAGCTTTTTCTCTTTTGTATATGGTGGCACTTGCACTCGTTTGTATCTTTGGTGGCACTTGCACACTTTTGTATGTATGGGTATATGGATGTATGGATGTATGGAAGTATGGTGCTACTCGCACTCTTTTTGTGTTTTTGGGGCTTTTTCACGCACTATGTTAGCGTTAGCCTCGCTTTTGCTATCTTGCCACACGAGTGTTTGCTTGGATGCTTTACTCAACACGACACACACACCTCACAATGCGGGGCCACGTGCAATGTCTCGCAACACTCAATAAGCAATGCTCGATAGGATAGATCGCAAAAGAAGAGGGGTTACAAGGTGAGGAGCAAGTTATACCTAGATGAAAATGTTAGGCGGTGTCGGAACACACAACTTGCGATGATGGCGGTGATGTCAAGAGTACGGTTGCAAGTCCGGGGTGCCGAGGATGTCGTCGCTTGCTTCGGAGCTGCGGGTTAGTTTCACAAACAAGGCACTCAAACCGGAACAAGCAAACACAAGTTAGCGGAAGAAAAGGGTCAAAGTAGCTTGGCGTCGATGGCGGTGGTATGCCGGTGGTGATATCGGAGAGCTAGCGGCGGCGGCGGTGATGGTGGGGCAGCGGCGATGCTTGCCGGTGGTATGCCGATGGCGGTATCGGTGAGCTAGCGGCGGCGGTGGTGATGGTGGGGTAGCGGCGATGCTTGCCGGTGGTATGCCGATGGCGGTATCGGTGAGCTTGCGGCGGCGGTGGTGATGGTGGGGTAGCGGCGATGCTTGCCGGTGGTATGCCGATGGCGGTATCGGTGAGCTTGCGGTGGCGGCGGTGGTGGTGGTTTGCCGCGGCGGTGTTTCCCGATGGTTTGGGAGGGTGGCGGTGCTTGCCGGTGATTTAGGGGGGTGGCGGTGTTTGCCGACGATGAAGGGGGGTGGCGGTGCTTGCCGGCTGCGGAGAGTAGTGGTGGTGGTCGGCGGAGGTGGGGTGGAGATGGTGGTGGTGGTCGGCCTTGGGGAGGATGGGCGGTAGTGGAGGGTGGAGCCTCCACCCGGAGGTACCGCTCGTGCACGGGTGGAGCCTCCACCCGGAGGTACCGCTCACCACTTCCTTTTCCTGGGAGCTCACGCGACCAAGCCTTTCTCTCTCCTGTTCTTCCCCAAATCCAAACCAAATTGATCCAAACTCGAAAATTGGTGGAATTGGAGGCTAAAAAGTGGGGGAAATAGTAGATCAACACTAGAGACACCAAATCCATGGACCAAAACCACTCAAAACGCAACGAAATCGCAGATCCATCAAGAGGCAAATTAGGGCTATTTTTTTGGGGATTTTTTTGGGAAATTTTTCAGAGATGAAATTGGGTGGGTGGGGGGTCAAATTCGCGGAAACCAAAGGCTGCTGATACCATATGATGAGGTCTAAGACCCCGTTTGTGGCCCGATCTTGCGAATTGACCCGGAATCGAAAGGGGAAAAGAGGAAGAACGCGAAGAACACGATGAACACGATGAACACGAGGACACACGCACGCACACCAACCCGATACAACCGATGATTACCCTCGTGGCTCGATGGACCACGCCGAATAGAATCACCCACGGAAGAGACCGCGGTAGAATTCCGAGGTGAGAGACAGGTGTTGGAGACGAAGATCGGTGAGGGAGAGAGAGTGCACCACACTAGAATCTCACTCACATATCCAATCAACAACAAGGGTGGCCTTGATTACAGAGGGATGATACCCTAGGGAGACAAAGCTCAAGAATCTACTCTAAGCCAAATGATGTAGCCCCGGTCACCGACGTCGCTACACCAAGACCATCAAGTGCAACCCCGCCTATCGTCGACGCTACACCATGGCCAAAGAGTCCCCCAAGTGGACCTTCAACCCTAAACCACGCTACACGCGACAAGGTGAACTCCTTCCTCTCGATACTCGACCTTGTCAATACCTTGAATGGAATGCTACCTCATATCGGTGTGCTACATATCATTAGGTACAAGAATCATCGAGGACCGGAGAGGAGGAACACCCATGGTGCAAGGAAGCGAGGGAAGGGAAGAGGAGCCATTCATCATGGTGCAAGGAAGAAGGAAGAAGAAGCAGAAGAAGGAGAAGGGGCTCCAGCCGCCAGCCACGACAAGGCCGGCACTGCCGCCCCCACCTGGCCGGCACTGCCGGTGGGCGCATCCCGGCACTGCCGGCCCATCTTCCCCGGCACTGCCGGCCCCACCGGCACTGCCGCCCCGAGCACGCCGGCACTGCCGGCCCCACCGGCACTGCCGCCCCGAGCACGCCGGCACTGCCGGCCCCCTCGAAGTCAACTTCATCCCAACCGTCTATTTATCATCTATGGTCACCAATACTTTATTGTAATGCCCCTTTTACCCCTGGACGGATCTGGGCCTATATATACCTCTTCCCCCACCCCTTAGCTCTTTAGACAAGATGATAGCTTAAACATGGATATGAGCTTTGTCTCCCTAGGGTTTCATCCCTCTGTAATCAAGGCAACCCTTGTTGTTGATCTAGATCTGTGAGTGAGATTCTAGTGCGAGCACTCTCTCTCCCTCTCCGATCTCCTTCTCCAACACCGGTCTCTCTCCTCGGAATTCTACCGCGGTCTCTTCCGTAGGAGATTCTATCGGCGTGGTCCATCGAGCCACGGGGGTAAGTAATCGGTTGTATCGGGTAGGTGTGCGTGCGTGAGTTCCTCGTGTTCTTCGTGTTCATCGTGTTCTTCGCGCTCTCCCTCTCCTTCCCCTTTGGATTTCGGGTCAACCGCGAGATCGGGCCACACACGGGGTCTTAGACCTCATCATATGGTATCAGCAGCCTTTGGTTTCCGCGGATTTGACCCTCCACCCACCCAATTTCGTTTCTAGAAAATTTCCCAAAAAATAGCCCTAATTTGCCTTTGGTCAGATCTGGATTTTGTTGCGTTTTGAGTGGTTTTGATCCATGAATTTGGTGTTCCTATGGTAGATCTACATCTCCTCCAATTTTCTCCGTCCAATTCCTTGTATTCTGCCCTGAATCGACAAATTTCTGGTCCAATTTTCGTGGCTGTTCGTCGAGTTCATCCTCGAAATTGACTGGCCGGCACTGCCGGCCTATCAGCGGCGGCACTGCCGCTCAACCACCACCAGCCTCGCCCCAACACGCGCCCACGCAGCACCACCAGCTGCCGCCGCCGCCCCTGGCCGCCACCAAGCCGCGCGCCCCCGCTCGACCTCCAACCGCGCCTCGGCCCCTGGCCTGCCGCCGCGCATCCAGCAGGCCACCACGCACCACCCGCGCGCTCCACTCCCAGGCAGCAACCACCACCAGCGCCGTCCGCAATCGCCGCACGCGCTCCACTCCCAGGCAGCAACCACCACCAGCAGGGCCTGGCCCAATCGCCCCAAGCCGGCCGTCCGCTCCGCCCCAGGCCATCACCACGCGCGCCCGAGCCAACCCACCAGCATCCACCTTCAGCCAAACCGGCAGTGCCGCATCGCACAACCCGGCAGTGCCGCCGAGCCCGGCAGTGCCGGCCCATACACTCCGGCAGTGCCGCCCGACGCACTCCGGCAGTGCCGGCCATACCACAGCGGCAGTACCGGCCATATACACGTTCAGTTTCAGTTTCGCCTAATTCTGACTCCTCTTTTTGCTCCAAATTTTGACAACTTTCCGGCGCCCGTTTGACTCCAAACTTTCACAGTTATCCCTTTTCATAGTGACTCTAATTTTGACACCGTTTCCGAAATTTTCCGACTCCAAAATTTTGACACCTTCGATCGCTCGTCGTGACCCAAGTTTTCGGGCATTGACTTATTTTGCTCGGTTTCCGTTTCGGAGTGCAAGGTTTGTCCAACAAGCTTCCGCGTCTACATCAACACCGCGGCGACACCTTCGGCACCCCGGACTCCGGCGCAACTACGACACCATCGTCGCCATCATCGCAAGTTGTGTGTTCCGACACCGCCTAACATTTTCATCTAGGTATAACTTGCTCACCACCTTGTAGCCCCTCTTCCTTTTGCGATCTATCCTATCGAGCATTGCTTATCAAGTGTTGCGAGACATTGCACGTGGCCCCGATTGTGAGGTGTGTGTGTCGTGTGGAGTCAAGCTTCTAAGCAAACACTCGAGTGGCAAAATAGCAAAAGCGAGCTAACGCTAACATAGTGCGAGGAAAAAGCCGCAAACCACAAAAAGAGCAAAAGTGTGCAAAGTGCCCCCATACATCCAAATACAAAAGAGTGTCAAGTGCCACCATATACAAAAGAGAAAAAGCTTTTAAGCAAAAGAGAGAAAAGAGAAGAGAGGCCGCGTGTGAATCTTGTTGTCTCTCAAGTTGCAACCAAAGCTTTGATCTCTTCTTGTGTTAGTGTGACACCGAGCACCCTTGCTTAAGGGCTTCTTACACTTTTCCGCTCATTCCTTGGTCGCACTAACCCCGTTCATCTCGTGTGTGAGTTCCATATCTTTCGTGTTTCCGTGATCACCATTTGGACACTTGATTTTTGGAGCTTACCCACTCTTAACAACAAACTTGATTTCGGATTTTGGCTTTTGGCTTTCCACCATCCTAACCTACCACCATATTTGCTAGCTTTTGCGTGTGTCTTTGTGTGAGTGCCCGATACAATTGATTTTTTTTTCCCTCGGCTTGTTGGATCGCCCCGATCTTATCACACCACGGTAAGGGTGCGAGGTAGTGTTCTTCCACTAACATACACCATATACATACCATCGTGCTAACATGGATAGCGAAGATGAGGATACGGAGGAGTACACGGAGCACTCCGAGGAGGACACCTCCTCAAGCACCACGGATGTGGAGGAACATGTGGAGCTCGACACCGACTATGGCGCCGCGAGCATCACCGACATGACCGACATCGAGGAGCTCTACACCGACTTTGCCTCCTCAAGCATGGACGACATGGTGGAGCACCACCTTGAGGACGACATCGACGAGCTCTACATCGACAATGGCTCGTCAAGCATGGACGACATGGTGGAGCAACGCCACGACTACGACATCGACGACATGGCGGAACAACACCACGAGTACGACATTGACGACTTGGTGGAGCAACGCCACGCCTACGACATCGACACCATGGCGGAACCTCACCTAGTCTCCACAAGGAGCAACGACGATGCTCCCAAGTACCACCACTTGGCCATTGGAGCTACATATGAAGATGGAGGACCTCCAAGATGGCACCATCATATGGATCATCAAGAGCGTCCCCAACATGAGCGTCATCGACACACTACTCCGAGCTCCACAAGGCACCACCATGAGCGTGCTTATGCACAAGATCGTCGACTTCAAGTACTTCATATGGAGCGTCAAGAGCGTCCTCAACATGATCGTCATCGACACTCTTCTCCAAGCTCCACAAGGCGCCGCAAGCAACATGCCAAGTCACATGAGCCATCATCTAGGCATGACAAGGACCGTCATCGACATGCGTCACCACATGAGCTTCGCCGCCACAAGCCACTTCATGATCGCCATCGACCAACATCTTCCACGAGTCTTCGACGACACCACTCAAGCCATGGTGATGATGCACGAAGACGAGAGCCTCGACATGAAGGCGACAAACACCATGATAGGATGCCTACCACTCCAAGGATGGCAAGTGCACATCGCGCATACCTTCCTCATGAGGCGACTTCTACCTCTTGCGCCACCACCACAATGGCCCCTACCTCGTCACATGCCTATGGACTCCGATGCTACAAGTGCAAGCAACAAGGCCACCCTCCACGGGAATGTCCCAATCTCCTATGTGAGGTGTGCAAGGCCAAGGGTCACGTGGCATGGCAATGCACAACGCCAAGCGCCAAGAAGCTCTACTTCGACGAGCTCAATGCACAAGTCTCCAAGATGCCTATCGCGCCCACACTTCAAGATGAAGATCGCCAAGGTCAACTCAAGGTTGATGTGGATCCGAGCCTAGCTCTCTACTACACCACGACGCCACCGCTTGAGGATGACTTGGGAGGCGATGGAGTTGAGCATGGTGAGCATGGGATTCTCCCTTCACCTACGGAGGCGCATGGAGTTGAGATGGTTGAGCATGGGAATTTCCCTTCAACCAAGGAGGCGCATGGAGATGAGAAAGTCGAACCTACTCCCCTATGCTTCATTGATGAGTTGGTACCAATCCCATGTGAGGATGAGAGCCACTTAGCCCACTTGAGTGAGCGTGATAGTGAGTTGAGTGACTTCCACCCCATATGCGAGTTTGAGTGCTTCCATTTGGAGGACATGAGTGATACACAAAGTGAGTTGAGAGAGGTAGATGATAGGTCCATGGAGGACATCGCATTTGCTAACACATTAACCTCTCCCTCGTTTGTGTCTTCTTATGTTGCACTAGGTTCCACGGAGGACGAGTTCCCGCTCATGGAGACGATGTACATGGTGCATGAAGATGATGATATCTCACCATGCTTGCTTCAAGACGGACATGTCGACCACATGGATCCTCCTACTTCCACAACACCTACCTCAAATGAGTCGGCCTACAAAGGTAACAACATAGGTGTTGATGATGCCATGATCCCACTAGTGGACATGATGACTTATGAGTGCATGCATGATCTCGATGATCCATTTGCTACTTCACATGCTACTTTCACTTTCCCATGTGATGCTTTGCTTGATAACATTGTTGATCATGTGGAAGTGAGTTCTTGTGATACCATGACCATGCCATGCTATGAGAGCTTCAATTTTTCCACCATTGCTTGCAATATGTCGACCACTTGCTCTTTACCATGTATTGCTTGCAATGATAATGACAATGATGCTATTAGCTTCCGCATGCTTTGCCCCACATGTTTACACTATTCCATGATCCTTGCTTCCAAGATTGCGAACAATTGCTCTTTCTTATGCTTGGTATGCAAGAATGCTTATTTCATTGTCCATGAGATGCCCCCCATAGCCTTCTCAATTTTTGATGATCATGAGTTACCACATGCCATGAATGCACCTTCTTGCCATATGCACCATCGCCATGCATTTCATACTATCTTGATTGACACTAATGGTGATGTGCACAAGACATGGAACATCATGATGGATGATGTGTTCCTCTACCATGCACACACGCTTTTTGTTTTCTCTTTTGTGTGTATAGGTACACGAATGACAACTTCCACCGCTACGGAGCATGAGCTCACGAAACGCGCAATTGAGAGCTACCCCAACACGGACGAGATACATGATCCAACCCATGGGATTCACGCCAAAGGGTATGTTCCCAAACGCCTTCGCCCTCGTGTGTTTCCGCTTGTCTTGTCGAGCTTCCGGTTTGGACCAATGCCTCGTCACCTCTTTTGCTTCTTATGCAACATATCTTGACACATCTTGTTGGCACAATGGTTGTTGTATGTCTTGATGCTTTCATCATACACTTCGAGAATCTCAAGGACCATGTTATACATGTGAGAGACACCTTATGCATCTTGTGCCACATGTCATTCATAAAGTTGCTCTTCTTTGGATTTCTCATTTCATCTTTGGCAATTGAAATGGATTCTTTGACACTTGAGGATACCCATACTTGGCTCACGCCAACCATACTTTCCCAAGCTAGAAGTCTCCATAGCTTTGCCATTGCACATAACAATTTTGCCCCAAATTTTGCCGCCGACACTTGCCTTTTGTTTGTTCCACTTGTTTGGGACAATGCTACACCACACATTTTTGACACCTTACAACTCTTACATGCACAAATTTTTGCCCTTCCACATGTTGGACACACCCACACTATTTTGGTTCCCATTTTTGCCAAATGCCTCTTGGAGCTTTCCCTTCGCAAGTGGTTTTTCTCCAAGTTCTTCTTCGACCGCGACTACCCAACTCTACAAGGGACAACCGTCATGGACTACCTCTTCGATGAGGAGGAACAAGAGTCGAGGACGACTCTTCCCCAAGGGGGGGGAGATGATGTAGCCCCGGTCACCGACGTCGCTACACCAAGACCATCAAGTGCAACCCCGCCTATCGTCGACGCTACACCATGGCCAAAGAGTCCCCCAAGTGGACCTTCAACCCTAAACCACGCTACACGCGACAAGGTGAACTCCTTCCTCTCGATACTCGACCTTGTCAATACCTTGAATGGAATGCTACCTCATATCGGTGTGCTACATATCATTAGGTACAAGAAT
This sequence comes from Lolium perenne, assembly GCF_019359855.2. Taxonomy (NCBI): domain Eukaryota; kingdom Viridiplantae; phylum Streptophyta; class Magnoliopsida; order Poales; family Poaceae; genus Lolium; species Lolium perenne. The sequence continues at coordinate 136,721,742 of NC_067245.2, forward strand.
CATCGAGGACCGGAGAGGAGGAACACCCATGGTGCAAGGAAGCGAGGGAAGGGAAGAGGAGCCATTCATCATGGTGCAAGGAAGAAGGAAGAAGAAGCAGAAGAAGGAGAAGGGGCTCCAGCCGCCAGCCACGACAAGGCCGGCACTGCCGCCCCCACCTGGCCGGCACTGCCGGTGGGCGCATCCCGGCACTGCCGGCCCATCTTCCCCGGCACTGCCGGCCCCACCGGCATCGCGCCCGAGCACGCCGGCACTGCCGGCCCCACCGGCACTGCCGCCCCGAGCACGCCGGCACTGCCGGCCCCCTCGAAGTCAACTTCATCCCAACCGTCTATTTATCATCTATGGTCACCAATACTTTATTGTAATGCCCCTTTTACCCCTGGACGGATCTGGGCCTATATATACCTCTTCCCCCACCCCTTAGCTCTTTAGACAAGATGATAGCTTAAACATGGATATGAGCTTTGTCTCCCTAGGGTTTCATCCCTCTGTAATCAAGGCAACCCTTGTTGTTGATCTAGATCTGTGAGTGAGATTCTAGTGCGAGCACTCTCTCTCCCTCTCCGATCTCCTTCTCCAACACCGGTCTCTCTCCTCGGAATTCTACCGCGGTCTCTTCCGTAGGAGATTCTATCGGCGTGGTCCATCGAGCCACGGGGGTAAGTAATCGGTTGTATCGGGTAGGTGTGCGTGCGTGAGTTCCTCGTGTTCTTCGTGTTCATCGTGTTCTTCGCGCTCTCCCTCTCCTTCCCCTTTGGATTTCGGGTCAACCGCGAGATCGGGCCACACACGGGGTCTTAGACCTCATCACCAAATCTTGTCTAACCCTAGAAGTGAGCAGCACAAGAGATACATATAGCCAAATTCGAGCTGGGGTAGTTTAGGCAAAAAGGGATAAATAAGTTACAGCCACACAGATGAAGAGGGACGGTTCAGATTGGGCTATTTCGCGTGCGGGCGGTACCCCGACCGGAGGTACCGGCCATGGTACCGGAAATGCACCAAAGTCGGGTTGAAACATCCAGTGTACCTGGACCCCTGAGCGGTACCTCGGCCGGTACCATGGCCGGAGGTACCGGCCAGGCCCTGGGTGGAGGCTCCGGCCTGGGGTACCGGTCCCCCTCCTCTCCCGCATGGCAACCTGGCCCTGGAGGTGCCGGCCAGCTCTGCCCGGTAGTACCGGCCATGCATGGCCGGTAGTACCGGCCCTGGGGGCACTCCCGCGCGTGGCCACCTCCAGGTGGAGGCACCAGCCATGGAGGCCCTGGAGGCTCCGGCCTCTCCTTGGTGGAGGCTCCGGCCTCCACTTCCTCTTCTTCTTTTCTTCTTCCTTCTTCTTCCTTCTCTCTTCTTCTTCTCTTCTTCTTCCTTCTCTCTTCTTCTTCTCTTCTTCTTCCTTCTCCCTTGTACACTGGTGTGTCCTCCTCCTCTCATGTCCTTGATGAGACTTGCACCTAATGACACATAATTGGCATGAGGTAGCATTCCATTCAAGTGGGCGTTGGGGTCGAGTATCGAGAGGAAAGGGTTCACCTTGTCATGTATCGCGTAGGTTCGGGTTGTCGGTCCACTTGGGGGATTCCGTGGCCATGGTGTAGCGTCGTCGATAGGCGGGGCTACATCACTTACCATGTGCAATGGCTAAGTGACAATGGAAATGTCAATTAGATACAACACACCGTCTCCGTATCCTTCAAGATTGGCGCCTATGAAGACACCGTTGATTGTGATGTAGTGCCCATGACGGTGTGCCACATGCTACTTGGTCGCCCTTGGCAATATGACAAAAGAGCAAGCCATGATGGCTACACAAATGCCTATAGCTTCAAGGTCGGCGACAAGACATACATCCTACGCCCAATGACTCCTAGCCAAGTGATTGCGGACAATGCAAAGGCTTTAGCGAGGGCTAAGGAAGCTACCATCACTAGTGAGATGAGTGGTGAGAGAGTGACCCACCAAAAGGAAAGTGAGCGCCACAAGCCATATATGAGTGAGATGAAGAGTGTCCTCATAGCTACCAAGAGTGAGATGAGAGAATTGCACCACAACCCATCCACCATATTGCACTATGTGCTCATTTGCAAGGGGCCATCCTCGGAGACTAACAACTTAACAACTCTTCCTTCGTCTTTGTTGTCTCTTTTGAAGGAGTTCCAAGATGTCTTCCCCGACGAGCTTCCTCATGGACTACCACCGCTTCGAGGGATTGAGCACCGCATCGACCTCATACCCGGCGCTCCTCTACCAAACCGCGCCGCCTACCGCACCAACCCCGAAGACACAAAGGAGATCCAACGACAAATACAAGACCTCCTCGAAAAAGGGTATGTTCGTGAAAGCTTAAGCCCTTGTGCGGTTCCCGTGATCCTTGTGCCTAAACCGGATGAGACGCAACGGATGTGTATGGATTGTCGCCCCATCAATGCCATTACCGTCCGTTACCACCATCCCATTCCGCGTTTAGATGACATGCTTGATGAACTTAGTGGTGCCACGATTTTCTCTAAGATTGATTTGCGTAGTGGTTACCATCAAATCCGCATGGCTATTGGTGATGAATGGAAAACGGCATTCAAGACCAAACTTGGTCTCTATGAATGGCTCGTTATGCCTTTCGGTCTTTCCAATGCTCCTTCTACTTTCATGCGCCTCATGAATCACATCTTGCGTCCTCTCATTGGCAAGAGCGTGGTTGTCTACTTCGATGATATTCTTATTTATAGCAAAAACCTCGAGGACCATGTGCAACATGTGAGAGAAGTCTTGTGCATCTTGCGACATGAAAAGCTTTATGCTAACCTCCCTAAATGCACATTTGCTCAAAACAAATTGGTTTTCCTTGGCTTTGTGGTTTCCGCTAATGGTATTGAAGTTGATTCTTCTAAGGTTGAGGCCATCCACAATTGGCCCACTCCTACCAATGTTGCTCAAGTCCGAAGTTTCCATGGACTCGCCGGTTTTTACCGCCGCTTTGTGAAAGACTTTAGCACCATTGCTTGCCCTTTGAATGAGCTTACCAAAAAGAATGTTCCGTTTGTTTGGGGCAAGGCCCAACAAAATGCTTTTGATGAATTGAAGAAACGCCTTACCGAGGCACCACTACTTGTTCTTCCAAACTTTTCCAAACCTTTTGAGATTGAGTGCGATGCAAGTGGACTCGGTATTGGTGGAGTGCTTATGCAAGATGGAAAACCCGTGGCATACTATAGCGAGAAGTTAGATGGCGCACGCCTCAACTATCCTATATATGACAAGGAACTTTATGCTTTGGTTCGTGTTCTTGAAGTTTGGCAACACTATCTTTGGCCAAAAGAGTTTATTATCCATTCCGACCATGAATCCTTGAAATATTTGAAAAGTCAACACAATTTGAACAAAAGACATGCAAAGTGGGTTGAGTTCATTGAGTCCTTTCCATATGTGATCAAATACAAGAAGGGCAAGGACAATGTTGTGGCGGATGCTCTTTCCCGCAAACTCACCCTCTTACTCACTCGTTTGGACATTAGTGTTTTGGGTCTTGATGAAATCAAAGATTTATATGCTTCCGATGCTTTCTTTGGCCCAATCTTTGCAAAGTGTTCTAGTGAGAAGGGCATCGATGATTTCTATTTGCACCAAGGATTCTTGTTCAAGGGCAACAAACTTTGTATTCCTATGTCTTCGCTTCGCCTTTTGCTCTTACAAGAATCGCATGGTGGTGGTCTTATGGGACACTTTGGAAGAGACAAGACATATGCCATGCTCTCCACTCACTATTATTGGCCAAGAATGAAGCGCGATGTGGAGCGCCTTTGCCGACGGTGTACAACATGCTTACAAGCTAAGTCTACCTCCAACCCTTATGGTCTTTACACCCCATTGCCTATTCCATATGCACCATGGACCGATATTAGCATGGATTTCGTTCTAGGCTTGCCTCGCACTAAGCATGGTCATGACTCTATATTTGTGGTAGTGGATAGATTCTCTAAGATGGCTCATTTCATACCTTGCCATAAGAGCGACGATGCTTCACACATTGCTTCATTGTTTTTCAGGGAAATTGTTCGCCTACATGGAGTACCACAAAGCATTGTGTCGGATCGAGACGTCAAGTTCATGAGTTATCTTTGGAAGTCGCTCATGGCAAAATTTGGAGTGAAGCTCTTATTCTCATCATCCTCGCACCCGCAAACGGACGGCCAAACGGAAGTGCTCAATAGAAGCCTATCCTCTCTTCTACGCATCCTCGTGAAGAAAAACTTGAAGTCATGGGAAGAGTGTCTTCCACACGCGGAGTTCGCCTACAACCGCGCCAAGCACTCGACAACATCAAGGAGTCCCTTCATGGTCGTCTACGGGTTTGAGCCGCTCACGGCACTCGACATACTACCACTTCCATTTCATGAGCGGACAAACATGGACTTCGACAAGCGCACCGTCGCCGTGAAGAAGCTACATGAAGATACAAGGGCAACAATCGAGCAACAAGTTCTTCGTCAAGCAACACGCCTCAACATGAACAAAAAGGCAAGGATCTTCAATGAAGGAGACCTAGTGTGGTTACATCTTCGCAAGGACCGTTTCCCTCAAGAAAGAAACTCCAAGCTCAAGCCCCGAGGCGATGGTCCCTTCAAGGTTCTCAAGCGAATCAACGACAACGCCTACGTCATCGACATACCAACATCCAAGTACTTGGTGAGCAACACATTCAATGTGTCCGACCTCTCGCCATACTATGAAGATGAAGAGACGTTAGAGTCGAGGACGACTCTTTCCCAAGGGGGGGGGGAGATGATGTAGCCCTACCCAAGGTCGATACTACATCAAGACTGACAAGTCCTCCTCGTGGTCCAATGACACGAGCTCGAGCCCAAGCCCTACGCCAAGAGGTGAATTCGCTCCTCTCCATGTATGCTTTTGACACCCCTTTGGATGGCTTGCTACTTCATGCCAATACCCTATGTTCAATCAGGTACATCGACCAAGAAGCGAGCCATGAAGACCAAGCCAATGGAGAGAGAGCTGGAAATGACGAAGATGGAGCTACAGCTGCCAGGCCGGAACTTCCGCCCTACAGGACCGGAACTTCCGCCCGCATGCCCTCCGTATTCCCTCCGTATGCCTTCCAGCGCCCGTAAGACAGATCAGGCCGGAACTTCCGCCCCGAGGGACCGGAACTTCCGCCCACCGGAACTTCCGCCCAAGTTCCGCCCAAGTTCCGAAAGTCGGCGAAAACCCCCCTGGATGTTACTGCGGGACAATGGCGCAATTCCGGAACAAGGCCGGAACTTGGCCGGAACTTCCGCCCCGACCGGAACTTCCGCCCCTCCAGACCGGAACTTCCGCCCCTGGCCGGAACTTCCGCCCAAGTTGACCGGAACTTCCGCCCCATCGAACTTCAGCACGACAGCACTTTTCAGCTTGTAACTTACCCCTTCGCCCCCACCTATAAATAGGCTGGTTGCCTCAGATCTGAGATTAGACTTGATGTGAAATTAAACCTGAGCTTAGCTCACCCTTGTGGGAACCCTACCTAGATCTATGATCTTGTACCCACCCGGGCTCCTTATCGACTTGTCAAGATCTCTTTGGTGACTTCTACCGTTTGTTTGATCTTTTGCTTGCACTTCTACCTATTTGGTCTTTTGCTTGCACTTCTATCAACCTTCCGGTCTTTTCACCCTTCTAGATCTTGCGAGCTTCGATTTGTCGATCTCTTTGCGGGACTTCTACCGGAAGGTCTTTTCTCGCAACCTCTATCGAGTAGGTGTATCGGGCCTACGAGGGAAAACCGGTTTGTGTGCGTGTGTGTGTTGTATCCCCACGATTCCCCTCGCGTTCTTCGTGTTCATCGCGTTCATCCACCTACCCCCACGAGTTCCACCCAAATCCGTGAAGATCGGGCACATCCTTGGACTTAGTCCACATCAGGTTGGAACTCCACAATCCTCTTGATGGGGTAGTTGAGGCCATTGAAGAAACGCGCAATGGTTTGGCTCTCGGACTCTTGGATGTTTGCTCGCATCATAGTGAGCTCCATCTCCTTGAAGAACTCCTCAACGGTCTTTGTGCCTTGCTTCAAATTTTGGAGCTTGTTGAAGAGGTCGGTCATGTAGTGCGTTGGGACAAAGCGAGCATGCATCTCTTCCTTCATCTCTTCCCAAGTGTCAATAGGAGGTTCACCCTTTTCTTCCCTTAGAGTGAGGACTTGCTCCCACCAAGTGTTGGCGTAATCCTCAAACTCAAGCGATGCCATAGCCACTTTCTTGGCACCGAATTAGTTGTGGATGCGAAATATCTTGTCAACCTTGAGTGCCCATGAGAGGTAGGCTTCGGCATCTTCTTCACCCTTGAACTTTGGCATGGTGAACTTAAGCCTTCCAAACATGTTCTCTTCATCCTCCAAGTTTCTTCGGCGAGGACGGATGCCTTCATCTCTTGCGGCTTGAGGTGGAATAGGAGGTCTTCCACGGCCAACCATAGCAATGGGTTGACGTTGAAGGTGGACACTAGCTTCACTTGTTTCACGGTGAGGGTGTTGTTGAAGATCTTGTCGAGGTTGTTGACGATGCTCATTGTTGGCCCTTTCATCTTGATCATGTTGTGGGTCTCCTCTTCCACGTTGGTCATGGCGAGGGTGACGTCGGAGATCTCGCCGAGGTTGATCTTGAGGACCTTGGTCTTGGGGTTGGTCGTCACGCCCATGGTGGGCATGGCGATCCGCTTGGTGACGATCTTGTTGGAGGACTTGATCTTGTGGAGGATGCTCATGTGGACGAGCATGGCGATGGATTTCTCCGCGCCTAGAGTTGGAGCGAGAGTCTTCATGACGAGCATGTGGGCGATGAGGTCGATGATGGTCTTCATGCCTTGAGGAAGAGCTTGAGGACGAAAGGCCACCATGAGAGTAGTAATCTTGTGGCGAGCTTGAGGATGATGAAGTAGAGTGGTGTCGGCGATGACGACCCAAGTTGGTGATGGCGCGCTCGAGGCTATCCATGCGCCGCTCCATGTTCGCATCATTGGCCGCCATTTGGCCATTCAAGTTGTCCGTAGCTTCACGAAGAAGAGCCAAGTCTTGGTTCACGGCGGAGAAGTTGTGTGCCACTTCATCGTATTGTTCATCGATGCGCGTCTCGAAGAGGGCGAGTTGCTCCTTGAACTCTTGTCGTTGCGTCCATAGGTTGTGTTGAGTAGCCAACCTCTCGGTGTTGCGGAGGACTTCTCCATCTCTTAGGTCATCTCCGTTCCTATCCATAATGGAAAGACAAGAACAAGGTAAGATAGTATTGAGGCAATCAACCAAGCCAAAAGCAAGATCAAGTGTATCGGGGACACACGCAAAAGCTAGCAAATATGGTGTTAGGTGAGTATTGTGGAAAGCCAAAAGACGAAATCCAAGATCGAGTATGTTGTTAAAAGTGGGTGAGATCCAAAAATCTGAATGTCAATGTGAAGATCACTATAAACACGGAAAAGTTGTGGAACACACACGGGATAAGCAGGGTTAGTGCAACCAAAAGTGAGCGGAAAAATGTATGTAAAGGTGCTCGGTGTCACACTAACACAAGGAGAGCCAAAGCTTTGGTTGCAAATGAAGAGACAACAAGATTCACACGCGGCCTCTCTTCTCTTCTCTCGTTTGCTTAAAAGCTTATGACCCTTTTGTACACGGTGGCACTTGCACTCTTTTGTATCTATGGTGGCACTTTCACACTTTTGTATGTATGGGTGTATGGTGCGACTTGCACTCTTTTTTGTGTTTTTGGGGCTTTTTCACACACTATGTTAGCGTTAGCCTCGCTTTTGCTATCTTGCCACACGAGTGTTTGCTTGTATGCTTTACTCCACACGACACACACACCTCACAATCGGGGCCACGTGCAATGTCTCGCAACGCTAAACAAGCAATGCTCGATAGGATAGATCGCAAAAGGAAGAGGGTTACAAGGGAAAACTGCAAGGTATACCTGCGATGATGGTGGTGGTGGTGGTGGTGGTAGCCGAAATCGAGCTCAGAGGAGGGCGCGGAGCTGCGCCCGGTCTGGATCCGGTTGGACCGGACTGTGGACCGGATGATCCGGTTGGTGCCCGGTTGACCGGGTGCTGGGCCGGCTGGTCCGGTCTGGGGGCCGGTTGACCGGGTTTCTCAACCGGGTTTCGCGTTTCTCTCTCCTGTTTTCCCCAAACCAAAACCAAAAGAGCAAATCGACGGGAAACGATGGAATTGGAGGCTAAAAGTTGGGGAAATAGTAGATCAAGCACAACAGCACCGAATCCACGGACCAAAACCACTCAAAACGCGACCAAATCACAGATCGGTCAAAAGGCAATATAGGGCTATTTTTGGGGATTTTGTGGAAAATTTTATAGGAACGAAATCGGGCGGGTGGAGGGTCAAAATCGCGGTAACCAAGAGCTGTTGATACCATATGATGAGACCCCAAAATCCAAGGGAAGAGGTGGGAGAACGCGAGGAACACGAAGAACACGAAGAACGCCGATACTCACGCACGCACACCAACCCGATACACCCGATACTTACCCCCGTGGCTCGATGGACCACGCCAATAGAATCACCCGGAAGAGGCACGCGGCAGAATTCCCGGTGAGAGATTGGGGTTGGAGAAGAAGAGATTGATGAGGGAGAGAGAGTAGCTTGTACTAGAATCTCACTCAGCAATATCCAAATCAACAACCAGGATGCCTTGATTATAGAGGGATGGTAACCCTAGGGAGACTAAGCTCAAAGTTGTGTTTAAGCCTAATGCAAGTCTGAGGGGTAAAGGAGGGGTCCAGGCTACTTATATAGGCATACATGGCTAGCAAGGCGAAAAGGTACGTGAATGGATAACTTAGGCAGTTTGGTGAGTCATTCCCGTCAAATCCGGTTTGGAATCCGGTCAGACCGGGCCTGTGACCGGGTGGTCCGGTCCTGGGTCCGGTCGACCGGGCGCCAACCAGAATCTTGCGAAGTTTTCCGGTTGCCTTCCGGTACGATGCAGGGGAATCCGGTTGGGCGCCCGGTTGACCGGGCCTGGGACCGGATGGTCCGGTTGTGGGGCCGGTCTGACCGGTTCCTGGACCGGCCAGCGTTCTTCCCTTCCTTTGAGCGCTTCGAGCGACGTCGTGTCCAGCTTCGTGATCATCTCCATGTCCCCCTGCTCCTCTCCTTCCCTTGACCATGGCGTGTCCTCCTCTCCAGGGTCTTGATGCGCCTTGTACCTAATGACACATAGCACATCGGCATGAGGTAGTATTCCATCCAAAGGGGTGCTAAGATCAAGGGTGGGGAGGAGCGAGTTCACCTCATCATGTAGAGCTTTAACTCGAGCTCACGTCATTGGTCAACTTGGGGGACTTGTTGGTCTTGGTGTAGCGTCGTCGGTGAGCGGGGCTACATCACATTATACCAATTACCACATGAAGCATTTTCTGTTTCCAACCATATAACAATGAACGAAGCAGTTTTCAACCTTCGCCATGAACATTAAAAGTAAAGCTAAGAACACCTTGTGTTCATATGCAACAGCGGAGCGTTTCTCTCTCCCAAACAAAGAATGCTAGGATCCGATTTTATTCAAAAAAAACAAAAATAAAAACATACAGACGCTCCAAGTAAAGCACATAAGATGTGACAGAATAGAAATATAGTTTCACTAGAGGTGACCTGATAAGTTGTCGATGAAGAAGGGATGCCTTGGGCATCCCCAAGCTTAGATGCTTGAGTCTTCTTAAAATATACAGGGATGAACCACGGGGGCATCCCCAAGCTTTGACTTTTCACTCTTCTTGATCATATTGTATCATCCTCCTCTCTTGACCCTTGAAAACTTCCTCCACACAAAACTCAAAACAAACTCATTAGAGGGTTAGTGCATAATCAAAAATTCAAATATTCAGAGGTGACATAATCATTCTTAACACTTCTGGACATTGCACAAAGCTACTGAAAGTTAATGGAACAAACAAATCCATCAAACATACCAAAACAGGCAATGCGAAACAAAAGGCAGAATCTGTCAAAACAGAACAGTCCGTAAAGACGAATTTTTCTGGGGCACTTAACTTGCTCAGATGAAAAAGCTCAAATTGAATGAAAGTTGCGTACATATCTGAGAATCACGCAGGTAAATTGGCAGATTTTTCTGAGTTACCTACAGACTGGGCTGCTCAATTTCGTGACAGTAAGAAATCTGTTTCTGCGCAGTAATCCAAATCTAGTATCAACCCTACTACCAAAGACTTTACTTGGCACAACAATCCAATAAAATAAAGATAAAGAGAGGTTGCTATAGTAGTAACAACTTCCAAGACTCAAATATAAAATAAAAGTGCAGAAGTAAAATAATGGGTTGTCTCCCATAACACTTTTCTTTAACGCCTTTCTGCTAGGCGCAGAAAGTGTGAATCAAGTATTATCAAGAGATGAAGCATCAACATCATAATCAGGGGAGTTGGGAGTTTTCTCAACAATGCATTGTATCTTGTATATGTAAGTAGCTCCTCTTTCGTTGCTCTTAGGCTTACTATTCTCATCAAACAAATTTTCGGGAACAAGCCAAGCATAGTTATTTTCTAGAGCTTCATGCATTCCTAGGAGCTTACTAAGTATCGGTACTTTAATCTCCCCCCATCATTGACATTATTAGTGTACTTTATTCTATCCATGTCCATCTTTTCAAGTGTTTTTGCAAAATCGGTGAACAAACCAAGCCTCTTATGCTTAATAAAAACTTTTCTAGCTTCTTTAGCTATATCTTCAAATTCTCTAAGAAGGACTTTTAAAACAAAATCTCTCTTTTCTCCCATTTCCATATCAGAGAGTGTAAGAAACATATGTTGCATTATGGGATTGCGATTAACAAATCTAGTTTCCAACATGTGTACTAAACAGGCAGTAGCACTTTCATTAGTAGGAACAACTTTTACCAAGGGTGTATCTTCAAAATCTTCATCCATACTAACATGAGTGAAAAATGCTTCTATATTATCTCTTCCAATGATAGACCCTTGTCCTACCGGTATATCTTTCAGAGTTAACTTCGGAGGAAACATGATGAAATAAATAAAGTAAATGCAAGTAACTAATTTTTGTGTGTTTTTAATATAGAGAAAGCAAACAAGACAGTAAATAAAGTAAAGCAAGTAACTAATTTTTTGTGTTTTTGATATAGAGCACAAACAAAGAAGTAAATAAAGTAAAGTAAAGCAAGACAAAAGCAAAGTAAAGAGATTGGATGTGGGAGACTCCCCTTGCAGCGTGTCTTGATCTCCCCGGCAACGGCGCTAGAAATTTATTTGCTGGCGTGCAGTTGACGTGGGAGTTAGAAATCTCTATGGTGTAATTTTCCTTCACGTCCCCGGCAACGGCGCCAGAAATTTAGCTTGATGACGCGTAAAGCACACGCCCGTTGGGAACCCCAATTGGAAGGTGTGATGCGTACAGCAGCAAATTTCCCTCAGTAAGAAACCAAGGTTTATCGAACCAGTAGGAGTCAATGATCACGTGAAGGTCGTTGGTGATGGAGTGTAGTGCGGCGCAACACCAGGGATTCCGGCGCCAACGTGGAACCTGCACAACACAATCAAAATACTTTGCCCCAACGTAACAGTGAGGTTGTCAATCTCACCCGCTTGCTGTAAACAAAGGATTAAATGTATAGTGTGGAAGATGATGTTTGTTTGCGAAGAACAGTAAAGAACAATGTTAGCAGTAGATTGTATTCAGATGTAAAAGAATTGACCGGGGTCCATAGTTCACTAGTGGTGTCTCTCCAATAAGAAATAGCATGTTGGGTGAACAAATTACAGTTGGGAAATTGACAAATAGAGAGGGCATAACAATGCATATACATATCATGATGACTACTATGAGATTTAATTAGGGCATTACGACAAAGTACATAGACCGCTATCCAGCATGCATCTATGCCTAAAAAGTCCACCTTCGGGTTAGCATCCGCACCCCTTCCAGTATTAAGTTTCAAACAACAGACAATTGCATTAAGTATGGTGCGTAATGTAATCAACACAAATATCCTTAGACAAAGCATCGATGTTTTATCCCTAGTGGCAACAGCACATCCACAACCTTAGAACTTTCTATCACTGTCCCAGATTCAATGGAGGCATGAACCCACTATTGAGCATAAATACTCCCTCTTGGAGTTACAAGTATCAACTTGGCCAGAGCCTCTACTAGCAACGGAGAGCATGCAAGAACATAAACAACACATATATGATAGATTGATAATCAACTTGACATAGTATTCCATATTCATCGGATCCCAACAAACACAACATGTAGCATTACAAATAGATGATCTTGATCATGATAGGCAGCTCACAAGATCTAACATGATAGCACAATTAGGAGAAGACAACCATCTAGCTACTGCTATGGACCCATAGTCCAAGGATGAACTACTCACACATCAGTTCGGAGGCGATCATGGTGATGAAGAGTCCTCCGGGAGATGATTCCCCTCTCCGGCAGGGTGCCGGAGGCGATCTCCTGAATCCCCCGAGATGGGATTGGCGGCAGCTGCGTCTCTGGAACTATTTCCGTATCGTGGCTCTCGGTAATAGGGTTTTCGCGACGGAGGGAATAAATAGGTGGAAGGGCAGCGTCGGTGGAGGCACGAGGGCCCCACACCATATGGCGGTGCGGGCCCCACCCAGGCCGCGCGGCCCTGTGGTCTGGGCGCCTCGTCGCCCCACTTCGTATCCCCTTCGGTCTTCTGGAAGCTCCGTGGAAAAATAAGACCCTGGGCGTTGATTTCGTCCAATTCCGAGAATATTTCCTTCGTAGGATTTCTGAAACCAAAAACAATGAAAACAAAGAATCGGCTCTTCGGCATATCGTTAATAAGTTTGTGCCAGAAAATGCATAATAATGACATAAAGTGTGTATAAAACATGTGAGTATCATCATAAAAGTAGCATGGAACATAAGAAATTATAGATACGTTTGAGACGTATCAAGCATCCCCATGCTTAGTTCCTACTCGCCCTCGAGTAGGTAAACGATAACAAGGATAATTTCTGAAGTGACATGCTATCATAATCTTGATCAATACTATTGTAATGCATATGAGATGAATGCAGTGATTCGAAGCAATGGTAAAGATAATTATTAAACAACTGAATCATATAACAAAGACTTTTCATGAATAGTACTTTCAAGACAAGAATCAATAAGACTTGCATAGGAGTTAACTCATAAAGCAATAGATTCTTAGTAGAAAGCTTTGAAACAACACAAAGGAAGATATAAGTTTCAGCAGTTGCTTTCAACTTTAACATGTATATCTCATGGATAATTGTCAACACAAAGTAATATGATGAATGCAAATAAGCAAGTATGTAGGAATCAATGCACACAGTTGACACAAGTGTTTGCTTCTAAGATAGAAAGAAGTAGGTAAACTGACTCAACATAAAAGTAAAAGAAGGGCCATTCACAGAGGGAAGCATGGATTACTATTTTTGTGCTAAAGCTTTTCATTTTGAAAACATAGAAACAATTTTGTCAACGGTAGTAATAATTCTATGTGTTATGCATAAGACATCCTATAAGTTGCAAGCCTCATGCATAGAATACCAATAGTGCTCGCACCTTGTCCTAATTAGCTTGGATTTACATGGATTATCATTGCATAACATATGTTTCAACCAAGTGTCACAAAGGGGTACCTCTATGCCGCCTGTACAAAGGTCTAAGGAGAAAGTTCGCATTGGATTTCTCGCTTTTGATTATTCTCAACTTAGACATCCATACCGGGACAACATAGAAAACATATAATGGACTCCTCTTTAATGCATAAGCATTCAACAACAGATAATATTCTCATAAGAGATTGAGGATTAGTGTCCAAACTGAAACTTCCACCATGATTCATGGCTTTAGTTAGCGGCCCAATGTTCTTCTCTAACAATATGCATACTCAAACCATTTGATCATGATAAATCACCCTTACTTCAGACAAGACGAACATACATAGCAATTCACATGATGTTCAACAAAGGTGTAATAGTTGATGGCGTCCCCAGAAACATGGTTACCGCTCAACAAGCAACTTATAAGAAATAAGATACATAAGCTACATATTCTTTACCACAATAGTTTTTAAGCTATTTTCCCATGAGCTATATATTGCAAAGACAAAGAATGGAATTTTAAAAGTAGCACTCAAGTAATTTACTTTGGAATGGTAGAGAAATACTGATAAGGGCTAAGCCCAAGGATGTGCCCGATCTTCACGGATTTGGGTGGAGTTCGTGGGGGAGGTGGATGAACGCGATGAACACGAAGAACGCGAGGGGAATCGTGGGGATATAACACACACACGCACACAATCGGTTTTCCCTCGTTGGCCCGAACCACCAACTCGATAGAGGTTGCAGGAAAAGACCTTCCGGTAGAAGTCCCGCAAAGAGATCGACAAATCGAAGCTCGAGAGATCTAGAAGGGTGAAAAGACCGGAAGGTTGATAGAAGTGCAAGCAAAATACCAAATAGGTAGAAGTTCAAGCAAAAGATCAAACAAACGGTAGAAGTCACCAAAGAGATCTTCACGAGTCGATAAGGAGCCCGGGTGGGTACAAGATCAAAGATCTAGGTAGGGTTCCCACAAGGATGAGGTAAGCTCGGGTTTAATTTCACATCAAGTCTAATCTCAGATCTGAGCCAACAAGGCTATTTATAGGTGGGGGGCGAAGGGATAAGTTACACGCTGAAAAGTGCTATAGTGCTGAGGTTCGATGGGGCGGAAGTTCCGGTCGTCCTAGGCGGAAGTTCAGGTCACGGGCAGAAGTTCCGGTCTTGCGGGCCGGAAGTTCCGGCCGGGGCGGAAGTTCCGGCCAAGTTCCGGCCTAGTTCCGGAAATTGCCCATTTCCTTGCAGTAACATCCAGGGACGTTTTTGATACGGGGTGGCCTTCGGACACCACTGCCTCAAGACCGACAAGCCTTCCTCGTGGTCCAATGACACGAGCTCGAGCCCAAGCATTACACCAAGAGGTGAATTCGCTCCTTTCTACGTATGCATTTGATACTCCGTTGGATGGCGTGCTACTTCATGCAAGTGCTCTATGTGTCATCAGGTACCAAGCTCACCAAGGAACTAGAGGAGAAGAAGGAACGCTGCTAACGCCCCAAGAAACTGAAGAAGAAGAAGAAGAAGGATCGCCATCAAAAGGAGAAAGCTGCCCAGGGCCGGCACTGCCGCCACCATCAGGCCGGCACTGCCGCCTAGAGCACCCCGGCACTACCGGCCAAAGCAGCCCGGCCCTGCCGGCCGAAGCACCCCGGCACTACCACCCTTGGAGCACCGGCACTGCCGGCCCCACCGGCACTACCGCCCCTGAAGCACTGGCACTGCCGGCCACCGCGACGCCCACTACATCTGGACCACCCATTTAAATCCTGTGGTTGTGTACTTTTCATAAATGACTAAGTTACCCCTCCTCAGATCTGGGCTCTATATATAGGGCACCCCCAGCCACGAATTAGGGTTAGAGATGAATTAAGAAGAAACTTGAGCTTTGCTCTTACCCATGTGGGAAACCCTAGATCTATGATCTTGTATCCACCCGGGCTCCTTATCGACTCGTGAAGATCTCTTTGGTGACTTCTACCGTTTGTTGATCTTTTGCTTGCACTTCTACCTTTTGGTCTTTTGCTTGCACTTCTATCAACCTTCCGGTCTTTTCACCCTTCTAGATCTCGCGTGTTTCGATTTGTCGATCTCTTTGCGGGACTTCTACCGGAAGGTCTTTTCTCGCAACCTCTATCGAGTTGGTGTATCGGGCCAACGAGGAAAAACCGGTTTGTGTGCGTGTGTGTGTTGTATCCCCGCGTTTCCCCTCCGCGTTCGTCGTGTTCATCGCGTTCATCCACCTCCCCCACGAGATCCACCCAAATCCGTGAAGATCGGGCACATCCCTGGGCTTAGCCCTTATCATATGGTATCAAGAGCTCCTTGGTTGCCACGGATTTGACCCCCACAACCCCCAATTCCATCAATTTCGCCCAAAAAAAATTCCAAATTTTTTTCCCAAAAAATAGCCCCAAATTGGCCTTGGATCGATCTCTCGATTTGTTGAGTTATTTGTGGTTTTGTTCCAATATAAACTTGTCTTTGGTGTTGATCTACTATTCCCCCAACTTTTCCCACCAGTTTGTGCCAATTTTCCCACGAAATCGAAGATTTTCGGGTCAGTTTTCCGCCAAATCGATGAACAGCAGCTGAGGCCGGCACTGCCGCCCCCAAGACGCCGGCACTGCCGGTCAGGCCGGCACTGCCGCCACCCAAACGCCGGCACTGCCGCTGGCCCCGAAATTTTTCACACTTTCTTCGTTTTCGTTTTGGCACTTCCCATTTGTGTTTGGTCTTCGGTTTTGAGTGCCATTTCAGCTACCACAAGCTTCCGCAACATCGACAACGATGACGGCACCCCGAGGATTCAAGCGGTTCATTTGACACTTTCACCACCATAGCAAGTTCAAGATCATCGGCCACCATCATCAAGTGGTATAACTTGCTCCTAACTTGTAGCCCTAGCCTCTTTTGCGTATCTTTCCTATCGAGAGTGGCTCTCTAGTGTTGCGAAGCATTGCGCAAGCGTCCCGACTGTGAGGGTGTGCGTGTGTTGAGCAAAGCTTCGAAGCAAGCTCGTGTGAAAAGATAAGCAAAAGAAGTGTGACATACTTACATAGATAGTAGTATCCTTACATAGTGAGAAAAACGAAGAAAAATACAAATACAAAAAGAAAAAGTGTGTGAGTGACACCTATACAAAAAAGAGTCCAAAGCTTTTAAACAAAAGAGAGAAAAGAGAAGAGAGGCGTCTTGCGCAAATTTTGTTGCTTCTCAATTTTGCAACCAAGCCACGGTCTCTCTTGCGTTAGCGTGACACCGAGCTAGTAGTCTTCGTTAGGACCATTTTGTTCTTGCTCATTTTCCAAGTCGCGCTAACCCCATTTTGTCCCACGTGTGTGTTCCCCCTTCTGTATGCCTTTTGTGATCACCGCCTTTGACTTGTGACTTTTGGATCTTACCCACTTTTGACAATAGACTTTTCGTTTGGTTCTTCCATTTGGCTTTCCACATCCATACCTAACACCATATAGAGTTTTTGTTTTTTATGTGTGTGCATACATATCGGTTGCCCTCCGTCTTGAAACACCTTTTCGATTTTGGTTTGCAAGTTTTGACATTCTTGGTAGTCTTTCCTACCCACCCACCACATAGTTCTTGTTTTAGTTGTAACCATGTCTAGTGGAGAAGGGAACCAACTACCGATGACGAGGCATCAACATTGGATAGCTACTCAAGCCGTCCACGCCAAACTAAATCAATTTGAAGCCATGCTCAAAGATACCAATGTCCGCTATGAAGAAAGAGCTCAAGTGCAAAGGAATGACCTCAACAATCAAGTTCAAGACCTCAATGAGAAGATTGAAACTCAAGGCAATGAGTTGAAGGCCACGCTTGCCATACAAGGTCAAGAGACTAGGGAAATGAAGACGGCGTTGGACCATATCCTCCATACACTCAACCGTCAAGAAGATAGAAGACACCACTCAAGGTCTTCGCGCTCTCATAGCTCAACGTCAAGAGCTCCTACACCGTCTCGCCATGATTCTAATGAAGACCCACGCCACCATAATGTGGATGTTCAAGTGCTTCATCAACAAGTTCAAGAAGCGGAGCAAGATCGACTTCGACTTGTCCAAGAACGTCAACGCCTTGAAGAAGAGCGCCTTCAACAAGAGAATCTCAATGCTCAATTCCAACAAGAGCAAGAACGTCTTCGACATGATCAAGAGCTAGTTCGACCAAGGGAACAAGAGCGTCTCCGCCATGAACGACAAGCACTTGAAGAACAAGAGCGGCAACGACAAGTGCAAGAAGCTCAAGCTCGACGACAACGCCTTCATGAAGAGGAACAAAGGCAAGCGCGCCAAGAGCGCCAAATCATCAATGTTGTTCATCCTCAACGCCCTCAAGGTCAAGATAATCGCCGCCATCATGACGATCGTCCTCATGCTAGAAGACCTCCTCCAAGGGCAAGAAATGAAGAATCAAGTCATCACCAAGCATCAAGTGAAGAAAGTGTGATGCCTCGACGACGCCACAACAATGATGATCAAGATGAAGGTCATGGAAGACCACCTCCTCGTCAACAACATAACAACAACAATAGAGATGCTCAAGGTCCACAACATCCACCTCAACAACGTCAAGACCTTGATGAAGAAAGACCACCTCCTAGGCGCAATGACCGCAATGAAGAGGAAATCTTTGGGAAACTCAAGTTCACCATGCCCAAATTCCATGGTGAAGAAGACCCCGATGCATACCTATCTTGGGTTCTCAAGGTTGACAAGATTTTCCGCATACACAACTTCTCCGAAGCAAAGAAGGTGGCCATGGCATCACTAGAGTTTGAAGGGTATGCAAATGTTTGGTGGGAAGAAGTGAACAAGAAGCGTGACAAGGAAGATCTAGACCCCATTGCTACATGGGAAGAGATGCAAGAAGTCATGCACAAACGCTTTGTGCCAAACCACCACAAACGCGACCTCTTCAACAAGCTTACTCAACTCAAACAAAGCTACAAGTCCGTTGAGGAATACTACAAGGAGATGCACATGACCATGATGAGTGCCAATGTGGATGAGCGAGAGGAGCAAACAATGGCAAGATTCTTGAATGGATTGAACATTCCCATCAAGAGGATAGTGGAGTTCTTGCCTTACACCAACATGGTTGAGTTACTTCATCAAGCTACAAGAGCCGAGCGCCAAGTGCGAGAAGACATAGCAAGTGCAAAAACAAAGTCCTTCTTCGCCGCGCGAAATGCAACCAACGCCTCCTCAAGCATCAAAAACACAAGTGCTATTGCTCCAAAGGATCCTCCCAAGCAAACGAAGAGTGCCTTCAAGACAACAAGCTTCAAGCCGGATCAATCAACTATGTCCTCCAAAGCTTCCACAGGATCTAGTAACATCACTTCCTTCAAGTGTGGAGCTCAAGGACATAAATCCTTTGAATGCAAGAACACAAGAGTCATGATAACTCGAGATGATGGAGATGTGGAGT
This sequence comes from Lolium perenne, assembly GCF_019359855.2. Classification (NCBI taxonomy): domain Eukaryota; kingdom Viridiplantae; phylum Streptophyta; class Magnoliopsida; order Poales; family Poaceae; genus Lolium; species Lolium perenne. The sequence goes on from NC_067245.2 coordinate 136,740,843, forward strand.
ACTTGAGTGAAGGAGAATATGAAGCCTTGGTACAAGCCGCAACCAATCTTGAGGATGATGACTTGGAAGACCAAGAGCAAGTCCTATGTGTGCATGATGCAAGTCCATCTCTTGTGGTGACCAAAGTGTTGACAACCCATGCACTTCCCAACGAAGATCAATGATGCAACATCTTCCAAACAAGAGCCGGAATCAATGGCAAGTCAATAAAGGTTATCATCGATGGAGGGAGTTGCCACAATCTTGCAAGCACCGAACTATGCTCCAAGCTCAACCTCACACTCCGGAAACACCCCCATCCTTACCATGTGCAATGGCTAAGTGACAATGGAAATGTCAAGATACAACACACCGTCTTCGTATCCTTCAAGATTGGCGCCTATGAAGACACCGTTGATTGTGATGTAGTGCCCATGACGGTGTGCCACATGCTACTTGGTCGCCCTTGGCAATATGACAAAAGAGCAAGCCATGATGGCTACACAAATGCCTATAGCTTCAAGGTCGGTGACAAGACATGTCCTACGCCGAATGACTCCTAGCCAAGTAATTGCGGACAATGCAAAAGGCTTTAGCGAGGGCTAAGGAAGCTACCATCACTAGTGAGATGAGTGGTGAGAGAGTGAACCACCAAAAAGAAAGTGAGCGCCACAAGCCATATATGAGTGAGATGAAGAGTGTCCTCATAGCTACCAAGAGTGAGATGAGAGAATTGCACCACAACCCATCCACCATATTGCACTATGTGCTCATTTGCAAGGGGCCATCCTCGGAGACTAACAACTTAACAACTCTTCCTTCGTCTTTGTTGTCTCTTTTGAAGGAGTTCCAAGATGTCTTCCCCGACGAGCTTCCTCATGGACTACCACCGCTTCGAGGGATTGAGCACCGCATCGACCTCATACCCGGCGCCCCTCTACCAAACCGCGCCGCCTACCGCACCAACCCCGAAGACACAAAGGAGATTCAACGCCAAATACAAGACCTCCTCGAAAAAGGGTATGTTCGTGAAAGCTTAAGCCCTTGTGCGGTTCCCGTGATTCTTGGTCCTAAACCGGATGAGACGCAACGAATGTGTATGGATTGTCGCCCCATCAATGCCATTACCATTCGATACCGCCATCCCATTCCGCGTTTAGATGACATGCTTGATGAATTGAGTGGTGCCACGATTTTCTCTAAGATTGATTTGCGTAGTGGCTACCACCAAATCCGCATGGCAATAGGTGATGAATGGAAGACGGCATTCAAGACCAAACTTGGTCTCTATGAATGGCTTGTCATGCCATTTGGTCTTTCTAATGCTCCATCTACTTTCATGCGACTCATGAATCACATCTTGCGACCTCTCATTGGCAAGAGTGTGGTTGTCTATTTCGATGATATTCTCATTTATAGCAAAAATCTCGAGGACCATGTGAAATATGTGAGAGAAGTCTTATGTATCTTGCGTCATGAGAAGCTTTATGCAAACCTTCCCAAGTGCACCTTTGCTCAAAACAAGTTGGTTTTTCTTGGCTTTGCGGTTTCCGCCAATGGCATTGAAGTTGATTCTTCCAAGGTTGAGGCCATCCACAATTGGCCCACTCCTACCAATGTTGGTCAAGTTCGAAGTTTTCATGGACTTGCCGATTTCTACCGCCGCTTTGCGAAAGATTTTAGCACCATTGCTTGCCCTTTCAATGAGCTTACGAAAAAGAATGTTCCATTTGTGTGGGGCAAGGCACAACAAAAAGCTTTTGATGAGTTGAAAAAGAGACATACCGAGGCACCACTTCTTGTTCTTCCAAACTTTTCCAAAACTTTTGAGATTGAATGTGATGCGAGTGGACTCGGTATTGGTGGAGTGCTTATGCAAGATGGAAAACCCGTGGCATACTATAGCGAGAAGTTGGATGGCGCACGCCTCAACTATCCTATATATGACAAGGAACTTTATGCTTTGGTTCGCGTTCTTGAAGTTTGGCAACACTATCTTTGGCCAAAAGAGTTTATTATCCACTCCGACCATGAGTCTTTGAAATATTTGAAAAGTCAACACAATTTGAACAAAAGACATGCAAAGTGGATTGAGTTCATTGAGGCCTTTCCATATGTAATCAAATACAAGAAGGGCAAGGACAATGTTGTGGCGGATGCTCTTTCCCGCAAACTCACCCTCTTACTCACTCGTTTGGATATTCATGTGTTGGGTCTTGATGAAATCAAAGATTTATATGCCTCCGATACTTTCTTTGGCCCAATCTTTGCAAAGTGTTCTAGTGAGAAGGGCATTGATGATTTCTATTTGCACCAAGGATTCTTGTTCAAGGGCAACAAACTTTGTATTCCCATGTCTTCGCTTCGCCTTTTGCTCTTACAAGAATCGCATGGTGGTGGTCTTATGGGACACTTTGGACGAGAGAAGACATACGACATGCTCTCCACTCACTATTATTGGCCAAAAATGTACCGCGACGTGGAGCGCCTTTGCCGACGGTGCACAACATGCTTACAAGCTAAGTCAACTTCCAACCCCTATGGTCTTTATACACCATTGCCTATTCCTCATGCTCCTTGGTCCGATATATCTATGGATTTTGTGCTCGGATTGCCTAGAACCAAATATGGTCATGATTCAATTTTTGTAGTGGTTGATCGATTCTCTAAAATGGCTCATTTCATACCATGCTCCCGAACGGATGATGCTTCACACATTGCTTCCTTGTTTTTTAGGGAAATTGTGAGACTCCACGGTGTACCAAGAAGCATTGTGTCGGATCGAGATGTCAAGTTCATGAGTTACCTTTGGAAGACACTAATGGCCAAGTTCAACGTCAAGCTTTTGTTCTCGTCATCCTCGCACCCACAAACCGATGGGCAAACCGAAGTGGTGAATCGAAGCCTCTCCACTCTACTACGAGTCCTTGTCAAGAAGAATTTGAAGTCATGGGAAGATTGCATCCCGCATGCGGAATTTGCCTACAACCGCTCCAAGCATTCTACAACGTTGAGAAGCCCATTCATGGTGGTCTACGGGTTTGAACCACCTACGGCAATTGATCTCCTTCCTCTCCCGCTACATGAGCAAGTGAACATGAACATCGACAAGCGAGCACAATACATGAAGAAGCTACATGAAGATACAAGGGCAACAATCGAGCAACAAGTTCTTCGTCAAGCAACACGCCTCAACATGAAGAAAAAGGCACAGATCTTCAATGAAGGAGACCTAGTTTGGATACATCTTCGCAAGGACCGTTTCCCTCAAGAAAGAAACTCCAAGCTCAAGCCCCGAGGCGATGGTCCCTTCAAGGTCCTCAAGCGCATCAACGACAATGCTTACGTCATCAACATACCAACATCCAAGTACTTGGTGAGCAACACATTCAATGTGTCCGACCTCTCACCCTACCATGCCGATGAGGAGAACATCGAGTCGAGGACGACTCTTTCCCAAGGGGGGGGAGATGATACGGGTGGCCATCGGACACCACCGCCTCAAGACCGACAAGCCCTCCTTGTGGTCCAATGACACGAGCTCGAGCCCAAGCATTACACCAAGAGGTGAATTCGCTCCTTTCTACGTATGCATTTGATACTCCGTTGGATGGCGTGCTACTTCATGCAAGTGCTCTATGTGTCATCAGGTACCAAGCTCACCAAGGAACTGGAGGAGAAGAAGGAAGGCTGCTAACGCCCCAAGAAACTGAAGAAGAAGAAGAAGGATCGCCATCAAATGGAGAAAGCTGCCCAGGGCCGGCACTGCCGCCACCATCAGGCCGGCACTGCCGCCCAGAGCACCCCGGCACTGTCGGCCAAAGCAGCCCGGCACTGCCGGCCGAAGCACCCCGGCACTACCGCCCTTGGAGCACCGGCACTGCCGGCCACCGCGCCGCCCACTACATCTGGACCAGCCATTTAAATCCTGTGGATGTGTACTTTTCATAAATGACCAAGTTACCCCTCCTCAGATCTGGGCTCTATATATAGGGCACCCCCAGCCACGAATTAGGGTTAGAGATGAATTAAGAAGAAACTTGAGCTTTGCTCTTACCCATGTGGGAAACCCTAGATCTATGATCTTGTATCCACCCGGGCTCCTTATCGACTCGTGAAGATCTCTTTGGTGACTTCTACCGTTTGTTGATCTTTTGCTTGCACTTCTATCAACCTTCCGGTCTTTTCACCCTTCTAGATCTCGCGTGTTTTGATTTGTCGATCTCTTTGCGGGACTTCTACCGGAAGGTCTTTTCTCGCAACCTCTATCGAGTTGGTGTATCGGGCCAACGAGGAAAAACCGGTTTGTGTGCGTGTGTGTGTTGTATCCCCGCGTTTCCCCTCCGCGTTCGTCGTGTTCATCGCATTCATCCACCTCCCCCACGAGATTCACCCAAATCCGTGAAGATCGGGCACATCCCTGGGCTTAGCCCTTATCAGTTTTGGCGCAATCTCAGAACTTGGGCGGAACTTGGGCGGAAGTTCCGGTGGGCGGAAGTTCCGGTCCCTCGGGGCGGAAGTTCCGGCCTGATCCATTTCGCTGGGCGCTGGAAGGCATCTGGAGGGCATCTGGCCGGAAGTTCCGGTCTTGGGGGCGGAAGTTCCGGCCTGGGCGCTGTAGCTCCATCTTCCTCATTTCCATCTCTCTCTCCATTGGCTTGGTCTCCATGGCTCGCATCTTGGTCGATGTACCTGATTGAACATAGGGTATTTGCATGAAGTAGCACGCCATCCAAAGGGGTGTCAAAAGCATACGTGGAAAGGAGCGAATTCACCTCTTGGTGTAGGGCTTGGGCTCGAGCTCATGTCATTGGACCACGAGGAGGGCTTGTCGGTCTTGAGGCGGAGGTGTCCGAAGGCCACCCTGTATCATCCCCCCCCTTGGGAAAGAGTCGTCCTCGACTCTATGGTCTCTTCATCTTCATGATATGGTGAGAGGTCGGACACATTGAATGTGTTGCTCACCAAGTACTTGGATGTTGGTATGTCGATGACGTAGGCGTTGTCGTTGATTCGCTTGAGGACCTTGAAGGGACCATCGCCTCGGGGCTTGAGCTTGGAGTTTCTTTCTGATGTAGCCCCGGTCACCGACGTCGCTACACCAAGACCAACAAGTCCCCCAAGTGGACCGATGACACGAGCCCGAGTCAAAGCGCTACATGATGAGGTGAACTCGCTCCTCACCACCCTTGATCTTGGTACACCTTTGGATGGATTGCTACCTCATGCCGACGTGTTATGTGTCATTAGGTACAAGGAGCATCAAGGTCACCAAGAGGAGGATACGCCATGGTCAAAGGGAGGAGAGGAGCAGCTGGACAAGAAGATGGACACGAAGATGGACATGGAGCTGGACAGGAAGTCGCCCGAAGAGCGCAAGGAAGAGAAGACGGACGGCCGGTCCAGAACCCGGTCAGACCGGCCCCCTGACCGGATCACCCGGTCCACAGCCCGGCTCGACCGGCCTCTGGCCGGAGCCGCCCGGTCGAGAAACCGGGATTCGCGCTCGTGACATCCGGGCGCCATCCAGGGACTTGGAGCCTCGTCCGGTCTCCGCCCGGTCACAGCTCCGGTCTGAAACCGGCCTGCCCGGTCACAGCCCGATCGACCGGCCCCCTGACCGGCCTGCACGACTTAAGTTATATTTTCGGCCCGAACTTACCTTTTCGGCCTGTGACGCCTTGTAAGACTATATAAGCACCCCAAGCACCCCTTTAGCTCTTTAGACTTGTTTTGAACTCAAACCTACCTTTGAGCTTAGTCTCCCTTGGGTATCATCCCTCTGTAATCAAGGCACCTTAGTTGTTGACTTTGAACTTGTTGAGTGAGATTCTAGTACAAGCTACTCTCTCTCCCTCACCAAGTTCTTCCTCTCCAACTCCAATCTCTCCCCGGGGAATTCTACCGCGTGTCTCTTCCTCGGAGATTCTATTGGCGTGGTCCATCGATCCACGGAGGTAAGCATCGGGTGTATCGGGTTGTGTGTGTGCGTGAGTCTCGGAGTTCCTCGTGTTCATCGCGTTCTTCGTGTTCCTCGCGTTTTTCCATCTTCCCCCTTGGTTTCGAAGTCAATCCGCGAGATCGGGCCACACACGGGGTCTTAGACCTCATCATATGGTATCAGCAGCTCTTGGTTACCGCGGATTTGACCTCCCACCCACCCGATTTCGTTCCTAGAAAATTTTCCAAAAAATCCCCAAAAATAGCCCCAAAGTGCCTCTTGACCGATCTGTGATTGGTTGCGTTTTGAGTGGTTTTGGTCCGTGGATCTGGTGTTGTTGTGCTTGATCTACTATTTCCACAACTTTTAGCCTCCAATTCCATCGTTTCCCCTCAATTTGGTCGATTTGGCTTGGTTTTCGTGAAGAACAGGAGAGAGAAATCGTGCGATCCGGTTGAGCACCGGTCAACCGGACTCTGTTTCGGCGGTCCGGTCCAGAATCCGGTCGACCGGCCATACAACCGGCCGGACCGGTCAAACAGCCGGTCCAACCGGGCCCCAGACCGGGCACAGCTACGCCACCGCCGTCGACCTCGTCTTCCGGCGATCTCCACCACCACCACCACCACCACCACCATCGCAGGTATAACTTGCAGGTCACCTTGTAACCCCTCTTCCTTTTGCGATCTATCCCATCGAGCATTGCTTGTCTAGTGTTGCGAGACATTGCACGTGGCCCCGCATTGTGAGGTGTGTGTGTCGCGTTGAGTAAGGCACCCAAGCAAACACTCGTGTGGCAAGATAGCAAAAGCGAGGCTCACGCTAACATAGTGCGTCAAAAAGCCCCAAAAACACAAAAAGAGTGCGAGTAGCACCATACATCCATACATCCATACGCCCATACATACAAAGTGTCCACGTGCCACCAAAGATACAAACGAGTGCAAGTGCCGCCATATACAAAAGAGAAAAAGCTTTTAAGCAAAGAGAGATAGGAGAAGAGAGGCCGCGTGTGAATCTTGTTGTCTCTTCCTTTGCAACCAAAGCTTTGGCTCTCCTTGTGTTAGTGTGACACCGAGCACTTATACATACACTTTTCCGCTCACTTTTGGTTGCACTAACCCCGTTTATCTCGTGTGTGTGTTCCACAACTTTTTCCGTGTTTATAGTGATCTTCACATTGACGTTTGGATTTTTGGACCTCACCCACTTTTGACAACATACTCGATCTTGGATTTGTCTTTTGGCTTTCCACAACACTCGCCTAACACCATATTTGCTAGCTTTTGCGTGTGGTTTTGCGTGTGTTCCCGATACACTTGATCTTGCTTTCGGTTTGGTGGATTGCCTCAATACTATCTTACCTTGGTAAGGGTACGAGGTAGTCTCCTTCCACTAACATACACAACATAGTTCTTGTCTTTGCATCATGGATAGGAACGGAGATACCAATAGGGATGAAGAGATCCTTCGCAACACCGAGAGGTTGGCTACTCAACACAACCTATGGACGCAACGACAAGAGTTCAAGGAGCAACTCTCCCTCTTCGAGACGCGCATCGATGAGCAATACGATGAAGTGGCTCACAACTTCTCCACCGTGAACCACGACTTGGCCCTTCTTCGTGAAGCTACGGACAACTTGAATGGCCAAATGGCGGCCAATGATGCCAACATGGAGCGGCGCATGGATAGCCTCGAGCGCGCCATCACCAACTTGGGTCGCCATCGTCGACACCGCTCTACTTCCTCTTCATCAAGCTCTTCCTCAAGGCATGAAGACCATTACTCTCATGGTGGCCTTTCGTCCCCAAGCTCTTCTTCAAGGCTTGAAGACCATCATCGACCTCATCGCTCACATGTGCGTCATGAAGACTCCCGCTCCAACTCTAGGCGTGGAGAAATACATCGCCATGCTCGTCCACATGAGCGTCCTCCACAAGCTCAAGACCTTCAACAAGATCGTCACCAAGCGGATCGCCATGCCCACCATGGGCGTGATGGCCATCCCCAAGACCAAGATCCTCAAGATCCACCTCGGCGAGATCTTCGTCGCCACCCTCGCCATGACCAACGTGGACGAGGAGAGCCTCACCATGATCAAGATGAGAGACCCAACATTGAGCATCGTCCTCAACCGCGACAAGATCTTCAACCACATCCTCACCGTGAACCAAGTGAAGCAAGTGTTCAACTCCAACGCCAACCCAATGCTATGGTTGGCCGTAGAAGACCTCCTATTCCACATTTAGCCGCAAGAGATGAAGGCGCCCCTCCTCGTAGAAGAACCTTGGAGGATGAAGAGAACATGTTTGGAAGACTCAAGTTCACCATGCCAAAGTTCAAAGGAGAAGAAGATGCCGAGGCCTACCTCTCATGGGCACTCAAGGTGGACAAGATCTTCCGCATCCACAACTACTCCGGTGCCAAGAAAGTGGCTATGGCATCACTCGAGTTTGAAGACTACGCCAACACTTGGTGGGAGCAAGTCCTCACTCTTCGAGAAGAAAAGGGTGAACCTCCTATTGACACTTGGGAAGATATGAAGAAGGAGATGCATGCTCGCTTTGTCCCCGCACACTACATGACCGACCTCTTCAACAAGCTCCAAAAGTTGAAGCAAGGCACCAAGACCGTTGAGGAGTTCTACAAGGAGATGGAGCTCACTATGATGCGAGCCAACATCCAAGAGTCCGAGGAACAAACAATTGCTCGTTTCTTCAATGGCCTTACTTATCCTATCAAGAGGATTGTCGAGTTCCAACCCTACTCCAACATGGTTGAGTTAGTCCACCAAGCATCGAAGGCCGAGCGCCAAGTGATTGAGGACATCAAGTACTCCAAGGCCAAGTCCTATTTCTCCTCCAAGCTCGCTACATCGACTCCTCCTACTACATCAACTCCTTATGCTACAAGTGCCAAGGCCGACGCATCCTCTACACCTTCCAAGAAGCCGACTATCCAAAGTCGCATGAAGCAAACGGTCTCCTCCACCGCCTCCTCTAAGGCATCCACGGGACCCTCTAGTGTCACTTGCTTCAAGTGTGGCACCCAAGGTCACAAATCGTTTGAGTGCAAGAACACCAAGGTCATGATCACTATGGAGAATGGTGACATCGAGACTCTTGATGAGGATGAATATGAAGCCCTTGTGCAAGCCGCCGTGGAAAGTGAAGAAGCTTATGAGCAAGAAAGTGGAGAAGATCCTCTCTTATGTGAACATGACCCAAGTCCCTCACTTGTGGTCACAAGGGTGCTAACCACACAACCTCATGATATGGAAGAACAACGGTGCGACATCTTCCAAACCCGTGCCGGAATTGGTGGCAAGTCGATCAAGGTCATCATAGATGGTGGAAGTTGCCATAACCTTGCAAGCACCGAGTTGTGTGAGAAGCTCCACCTTACTCTCCGCAAGCATCCTCACCCCTACCATATCCAATGGTTGAGTGACAAGGGCAACGTCAAGATACAACATACCGTCACCGTCAACTTCAAGATCGGCCCTTATGAGGACACCATCGAGTGTGACGTGGTACCCATGATGGTGTGCCACATGTTACTTGGCCGCCCTTGGCAATATGACAAGAAGGCTATACATGATGGACTCTCCAACACATACACCTTCAAGGTCAACGACAAGAAGTTCGAGTTGCGCCCGATGACTCCTAGCCAAATCATCGCGGATAATGCGAAGGCTTTAGCGAGGGCACAACTCCGCACCCATAGTGAGATGAGAGGAGAGGGAGCGACCCACCACAAAGATAGTGAGCGCCACAAGCCATACATGAGTGAGTCCAAGAGTGTCCTTCTAGCCACCAAGAGTGAGTGGAGAGAGCTCCAAGAGAACCCATCCACCATATTGCACTATGTGCTCATATGCAAGGGACCCTCGTCGGCGACTAACGACTTAACCAACATTCCTCCGTCTTTGTTGTCTCTTTTGCAGGAATTTCAAGACGTCTTCCCCGATGAGCTCCCTCATGGACTACCACCACTCCGCGGCATAGAACACCGCATCGACCTCATACCCGGCGCTCCGCTACCAAACCGTGCCGCATACCGCACCAACCCCGAAGAGACGAAGGAGATCAACCGCCAAATTCAAGATCTCCTCGCCAAAGGGTACGTCCGAGAAAGCCTTAGCCCTTGTGCGGTTCCCGTGATTCTTGTGCCTAAACCGGATGAGACGCAACGGATGTGTATGGATTGTCGCCCCATCAATGCCATTACCGTCCGTTACCGCCATCCCATTCCGCGTTTAGACGACATGCTTGATGAACTTAGTGGTGCCACGATTTTCTCTAAAGTCGATTTGCGTAGTGGTTACCATCAAATCCGCATGGCTATTGGTGATGAATGGAAAACGGCATTCAAGACCAAACTTGGTCTCTATGAATGGCTCGTTATGCCTTTCGGTCTTTCCAATGCTCCATCAACTTTCATGCGCCTCATGAATCACATCTTGCGTCCTCTCATTGGCAAGAGCGTGGTTGTCTACTTCGATGATATTCTTATTTATAGCAAAAACCTCGAGGACCATGTGCAACATGTGAGAGAAATCTTGTGCATCTTGCGCCATGAAAAGCTTTATGCTAACCTTCCCAAGTGCACATTTGCTCAAAACAAATTGGTTTTTCTTGGTTTTGTGGTTTCCGCTAATGGGATTGAAGTTGATTCTTCCAAGGTGGAGGCCATCCATAATTGGCCTACCCCTACAAATGTTGGCCAAGTCCGAAGCTTCCATGGACTTGCCGGGTTTTACCGCCGCTTTGTGAAAGACTTTAGCACCATTGCTTGCCCTTTGAATGAGCTTACTAAGAAGAATGTTCCGTTTGTTTGGGGCAAGGCCCAACAAAATGCTTTTGATGAGTTGAAGAAACGCCTTACCGAAGCTCCACTTCTTGTTCTTCCAAATTTTGCCAAAACTTTTGAGATTGAGTGTGATGCAAGTGGGCTTGGTATTGGTGGTGTTCTTATGCAAGAGGGCAAACCCGTGGCATACTATAGTGAGAAGTTAGATGGCGCACGCCTCAACTATCCTATATATGACAAGAAGCTCTACGCTTTGGTTCGTGTTCTTGAAGTTTGGCAACACTATCTTTGGCCAAAAGAGTTTATCATTCATTCCGACCATGAGTCCTTGAAATATTTGAAAAGCCAACACAACTTGAACAAACGACATGCAAAATGGGTCGAGTTCATTGAGTCCTTCCCATATGTGATCAAATACAAGAAGGGCAAGGACAATGTTGTGGCGGATGCTCTTTCCCGCAAAAACACCCTTTTGCTAACTCGTTTGGATTTTCATGTTTTGGGACTTGAAGAGATCAAAGAACTCTATCCTTCCGATTCTTTCTTTGCTCCCATTTTTGAGAAGCGCTCCGTTGAGCGAGGAGTGGATGATTTCTATTTGCATGATGGCTATTTGTTCAAAGCTAACAAGATTTGCATTCCCGAGTCTTCGCTTCGAAAATTGCTTTTGCAAGAGTCTCATGGAGGAGGTCTTATGGGCCACTTTGGCCGTGACAAGACATATGCCATGCTCTCAACCCACTACTATTGGCCAAAGATGAAGCGAGATGTGGAGCGCCTTTGCCGTCGGTGCACAACATGCTTACAAGCTAAGTCTACCTCCAACCCTTATGGTCTTTACATGCCATTGCCGATTCCTTATGCACCATGGACCGATATTAGCATGGATTTCGTTCTAGGCTTGCCTCGCACTAAGCATGGTCATGATTCCATATTTGTTGTAGTGGATAGATTCTCTAAGATGGCTCATTTCATACCTTGCCATAAGAGCGACAATGCTTCACACATTGCTTCATTATTTTTCAGGGAAATCGTTCGCCTACATGGAGTACCACAAAGCATTGTGTCGGATCGAGACGTCAAGTTCATGAGTTATCTTTGGAAATCGCTCATGGCGAAGTTTGGAGTCAAGCTCTTGTTCTCATCATCCTCGCACCCGCAAACGGACGGCCAAACGGAAGTGGTCAATCGAAGCCTCTCCACCCTCCTACGCATCCTCGTGAAGAAAAACTTGAAGTCATGGGAGGAGTGCCTTCCTCACGCCGAGTTCGCCTACAACCGCGCCAGGCACAAGACTACGTCAAGGAGCCCCTTCATGGTCGTCTATGGCTTCGAACCTTACACGGCACTCGACATACTTCCGCTTCCCCTCCACGAGCGCATCAACATGGACTTCGACAAGCGCACCGCCGCCGTCAAGAAACTACATGAAGAGACAAGGGCAACCATACAAGAACATGTTCTTCGTCAAGCCAACCGCCTCAACGCCAAGAAGAAGGAAAGAATATTCGAAGAAGGAGACCTCGTTTGGATCCACCTCCGGAAGGAAAGGTTTCCTCATGAGCGCAACTCCAAGCTCAAGCCAAGAGGAGATGGCCCCTTCAAGGTCCTCAAACGCATCAACAACAACGCTTACGTCATCGACATTCCAACATCCAAGTACTTGGTGAGCAACACGTTCAACGTCTCGGACTTGTCACCCTATCATGGAGATGAGGAGGTGCAAGAGTCGAGGACAACTCTTTCCCAAGGGGGGGAGATGATGTAGCCCCGGTCACCGACGTCGCTACACCAAGACCAACAAGTCCCCCAAGTGGACCGATGACACGAGCCCGAGTCAAAGCGCTACATGATGAGGTGAACTCGCTCCTCACCACCCTTGATCTTGGTACACCTTTGGATGGATTGCTACCTCATGCCGACGTGTTATGTGTCATTAGGTACAAGGAGCATGATGAGGTCTGAGACCCGTGTGTGGCCCGATCTCGCGGATTGACTTCGAAACCAAGGGGGAAGATGGGAAAAACGCGAGGAACACGAAGAACACGGCGATGAACACGAGGAACTCCGAGACTCACGCACACACACACCCCGATACACCCGATGCTTACCTCCGTGGCTCGATGGACCACGCCAATAGAATCACCCGGAAGAGGCACGCGGCAGAATTCCCGGTGAGAGATTGGGATTGGAGAAGAAGAGCTTGGTGAGGGAGAGAGAGTATCTTGTACTAGAATCTCACTCAACAAGTTCCAAATCAACAACCAAGATGCCTTGATTACAGAGGGATGATACCCAAGGGAGACTAAGCTCAAATTTAGGTTTGAGTTCAAAACAAGTCTAAAGAGCTAATGAGGGGTTCCAGCTACTTATATAGTCATACACGGCCAGCAAGGGCGAACAGGTACGCGAATGGATAAGTTAAGGCAGTTTGGTGGGGCATTCTCGTCAGGTCCGGTTTGGGGCCGGTCGGACCGGGCCTGGGACCGGGCTGTCCGGTTTGGGGCCGGTCTGACCGGGCTCGTGGACCGGGCCGTCCGGTCATGGGTCCGGTCGATCGGCGCAAACTGAAATCGCTAGTTTCCGGTCCTGGGTCCGGTCGTCGTCCGATGCGAGGAGCTGGCCCGGTTTGCGCCCGGCCGACCGGGCCTATGACCGGGCGTCCGGTTGTAGGTCCGGTCCGACCGGGTCCCGGACCGGCCAGCGTCCGTCTCTTCCTTGGAGCGCTTCGTGCGACGTCGGCTTCTGGCTTCATGATCATCTCCATGTCCAGCTTGCTTCTCTCCTTCCCTTGACCTTGGCGTCTCCTCCTCTCCGTGGTCTTGACGCGCCTTGTACCTAATGACACATAGCACGTCGGCATGAGGTAGCAATCCATCCAAAGGGGTACCAAGATCAAGGGTGGTGAGGAGCGAGTTCACCTCATCATGAAGAGCTTTGACTCGGGCTCGTGTCATCGGTCCACTTGGGGGACTTGTTGGTCTTGGTGTAGCAACGTCGGTGACCGGGCTACATCATCTCCCCTTGGGAAAGAGTCGTCTCGACTCTTGCACCTCCTCATCTCCATGATAGGGTGACAAGTCCGAGACGTTGAACGTGTTGCTCACCAAGTACTTGGATGTTGGTATGTCGATGACGTAAGCGTTGTCATTGATGCGCTTGAGGACCTTGAAGGGGCCATCTCCTCTTGGCTTGAGCTTGGAGTTTCGCTCATGGGGAAACCGGTCCTTCCGGAGGTGGATCCAAACGAGGTCTCCTTCTTCGAATATCCTTGCCTTCTTCTTGGCGTTGATGTGGTTGGCTTGACGAAGAACATGTGCTTGTATGGTTGCCCTTGTCTCTTCATGTAGTTTCTTGACGGCGGCGGCGCTTGTCGAAGTCCATGTTGATGCGCTCGTGGAGGGGAAGCGGAAGTATGTCGAGTGCCGTGTAAGGTTCGAAGCCGTAGACGACCATGAAGGGGCTCCTTGATGTAGTCTTGTGCTTGGCGCGGTTGTAGGCGAACTCGGCGTGAGGAAGGCACTCCTCCCATGACCTCAAGTTTTTCTTCACGAGGACCCGTAGGAGGGTGGAGAGGCTTCGATTGACCACTTCCGTTTGGCCGTCCGTTTGCGGGTGCGATGATGATGAGAACAAGAGCTTGACTCAAATCTACGACATGATCGACTTCCAAAGATAGCTCATGAACTTGACGTCTCGATCCGACACAATGCTTTGCGGTACTCCATGTAGGCGAACGATTTCCCTGAAAAACAATGAAGCAATGTGTGAAGCATCGTCGCTCTTATGGCAAGGTATGAAATGAGCCATCTTAGAGAATCTATCCACTACAACAAATATGGAATCATGACCATGCTTAGTGCGAGGCAAGCCTAGAACGAAATCCATGCTAATATCTGTCCATGGTGCAAAAGGAATAGGCAATGGCATGTAGAGACCATAAGGGTTGGAGGTAGACTTAGCTTGTAAGCATGTTGTGCACCGACGGCAAAGGCGCTCCACATCTCGCTTCATCTTTGGCCAATAGTAGTGGGTTGAGAGCATGGCATATGTCTTGTCACGGCCAAAGTGGCCCATAAGACCTCCTCCATGAGACTCTTGCAAAAGCAATTTTCGAAGCGAAGACGCGGGAATGCAAATCTTGTTGGCTTTGAACAAATAGCCATCATGCAAATAGAAATCATCCACTCCTCGCTCAACGGAGCACTTCTCAAAAATGGGAGCAAAGAAAGAATCGGAAGGATAGAGTTCTTTGATCTCTTCAAGTCCCAAAACATGAAAATCCAAACGAGTTAGCAAAAGGGTGTTTTTGCGGGAAAGAGCATCCGCCACAACATTGTCCTTGCCCTTCTTGTATTTTATCACATATGGGAAGGACTCAATGAACTCGACCCATTTTGCATGTCGTTTGTTCAAGTTGTGTTGGCTTTTCAAATACTTCAAGGACTCATGATCGGAATGAATGATAAACTCTTTTGGCCAAAGATAGTGTTGCCAAACTTCAAGAACACGAACCAAAGCGTAGAGCTCCTTGTCATATATAGGATAGTTGAGGCGTGCGCCATCTAACTTCTCACTATAGTATGCCACGGGTTTGCCCTCTTGCATAAGAACACCGCCAATACCAAGCCCACTTGCATCACACTCAATCTCAAAAGTTTTGGCAAAATTTGGAAGAACAAGAAGTGGAGCTTCGGTAAGACGTTTCTTCAACTCATCAAAAGCATTTTGTTGGGCCTTGCCCCAAACAAACGGAACATTCTTCTTGGTAAGCTCATTCAAAGGGCAAGCGATGGTGCTAAAGTCTTTCACAAAGCGGCGATAAAACCCGGCAAGTCCATGGAAGCTTCGGACTTGGCCAACATTTGTAGGGGTAGGCCAATTATGGATGGCCTCCACCTTGGAAGAATCAACTTCAATCCCATTAGCGGAAACCACAAAACCAAGAAAAACCAATTTGTTTTGAGCAAATGTGCATTTGGGGAGGTTAGCATAAAGCTTTTCATGGCGCAAGATGCACAAGACTTCTCTCACATGTTGCACATGGTCCTCGAGGTTTTTGCTATAAATAAGAATATCATCGAAGTAGACAACCACGCTCTTGCCAATGAGAGGACGCAAGATGTGATTCATGAGGCGCATGAAAGTAGATGGTGCATTGGAAAGACCAAAAGGCATAACGAGCCATTCATAGAGACCAAGTTTGGTCTTGAATGCCGTTTTCCATTCGTCACCAATAGCCATGCGGATTTGATGGTAACCACTACGCAAATCGACTTTAGAGAAAATCGTGGCACCACTAAGTTCATCAAGCATGTCATCTAAACGCGGAATGGGATGGCGGTAACGGACGGTAATGGCATTGATGGGGCGACAATCCATACACATCCGTTGCGTCTCATCCGGTTTAGGCACGAGGATCACGGGAACCGCACAAGGGCTAAGGCTTTCACGGACATACCCTTTGGCGAGGAGATCTTGAATTTGACGGTTGATCTCCTTGGTCTCTTCGGGGTTGGTGCGGTAGGCGGCACGGTTTGGGAGCGGAGCGCTGGTATTAGGTCGATGCGGTGTTCTATGCCGCGGAGTGGTGGTAGTCCATGAGGGAGCTCGTCGGGGAAGACGTCTTGAAATTCCTGCAAAAGAGACAACAAAGACGGAGGAATGTTGGTTAAGTCGTTAGTTGCCGACGAGGGTCCCTTGCATATGAGCACGTAGTGCAATATGGTGGATGGGTTCTCTTGTAGCTCTCTCCACTCACTCTTGGTGGCTAGAAGGACACTCTTGGACTCACTCATATATGGCTTGTGGTGCTCACTATCTTTGTGGTGGGTCGCTCCCTCTCCTCTCATTTCACTATGGTGGGTGCGGAGTTGTGCCCTCGCTAAAGCCTTCGCATTATCCGCGATGATTTGGCTAGGAGTCATCGGGCGCAATTCGAACTTCTTGTCGTTGACCTTGAAGGTGTATGTGTTGGAGAGTCCATCATGTATAGCCTTCTTGTCATATTGCCAAGGGCGGCCAAGCAACATGTGGCACACCGTCATGGGTACCACGTCACACTCGATGGTGTCCTCATAAGGGCCGATCTTGAAGTTGACGGTGACGGTATGTTGTATCTTGACGTTGCCCTTGTCACTCAACCATTGGATATGGTAAGGGTGAGGATGCTTGCGGAGAGTGAGGTGGAGCTTCTCACACAACTCCGGTGCTCTGCAAGGTTGTGGCAACTTCCACCATCGATGATGACCTTGATAGACTTGCCACCAATTCCGGCACGGGTTTGGAAGATGTTGCACCGTTGTTCTTCCATATCATGAGGTTGTGTGGTTAGCACCCTTGTGACCACAAGTGAGGGACTTGGGTCATGTTCACATAAGAGAGGATCTTCTCCACTTTCTTGTTCATAGGCTTCTTCACTTGCCACGGCGGCTTGCACAAGGGCTTCATATTCATCTTCATCAAGAGTCTCGATGTCACCATTCTCCATAGTGATCATGACCTTGGTGTTCTTGCACTCAAACGATTTGTGACCTTGGGTGCCACACTTGAAGCAAGTGACACTAGAGGGTCCCGTGGATGCCTTAGAGGAGGCGGTGGAGGAGACCGTTTGCTTCATGCGACTTTGGATAGTCGGTTTCTTGGAAGGTGTAGAGGATGCGTCGGCCTTGGCACTTGTAGCATAAGGAGTTGATGTAGTAGGAGGAGTCGATGTAGCGAGCTTGGAGGAGAAATAGGACTTGGCCTTGGAGTACTTGATGTCCTCAATCACTTGGCGCTCGGCCTTCGATGCTTGGTGGACTAGCTCAACCATGTTGGAGTAAGGTTGGAACTCGACAATCCTCTTGATGGGATAAGTAAGGCCATTGAAGAAGCGAGCAATGGTTTGCTCCTCAGCATTCTTGGATGTTGGCTCGCATCATAGTGAGCTCCATCTCCTTGTAGAACTCCTCAACGGTTTTGGTGCCTTGCTTCAAGTTTTGTAGCTTGTTGAAGAGGTCTTTCATGTAATGCTTTGGGACAAAGCGAACATGCATCTCCTTCTTCATATCTTCCCAAGTGTCAATAGGAGGTTCACCCTTTTCTTCGCGAAGAGTGAGGACTTGCTCCCACCAAGTGTTGGCATAGTCTTCAAACTCGAGTGATGCCATAGCCACTTTCTTGGCACCGGAGTAGTTGTGGATGCGGAAGATCTTGTCCACCTTGAGTGCCCATGAGAGGTATGCTTCGGCGTCGTCTTCACCTTTGAACTTGGGCATGTTGAACTTGAGCTTGCCATACATGTTCTCTTCATCCTCCAAGTTTCTTCTACGAGGAGGGGCGCCCGTCAACTCTTGCGGCTAGAGGTGGAATAGGAGGTCTTCTATGGCCAACCATAGCATTGGGTTGGCGTTGGAGTTGAACACTTGCTTCACTTGGTTCACGGTGAGGATGTGGTTGAAGATCTTGTCGCGGTTGAGGACGATGCTCAAGGTTGGGTCTCTCATCTTGATCATGGTGTAGTTCTCCTCGTCCACGTTGATCATGGTGAGGGTGGCGACGAAGATCTCGCCGAGGTGGATCTCGAGGGTCTTGGTCTTGTGGATGACCATCACGCCCATGGTGAGCATGGCGATCCACTTGGTGACGATCTTGTTGAAGGTCTTGAGCTTGTGGAGGACGCTCATGTGGACGAGCATGGCGATGTATTTCTCCACGCCTAGAGTTGGAGCGGGAGTCTTCATGACGAGCATGTGAGCGATGAGGTCGATGATGGTCTTCACGCCTTGAGGAGGAGCTTGGGGACGAAAGGCCACCATGAGAGTAATGGTCTTCATGCCTTGAGGAAGAGCTTGATGAAGAGGAAGTAGAGCGGTGTCGACGATGGCGACCCAAGTTGGTGATGGCGCGCTCGAGGCTATCCATGCGCCGCTCCATGTTGGCATCATTGGCCGCCATTTGGCCATTCAAGTTGTCCGTAGCTTCACGAAGAAGGGCCAAGTCGTGGTTCACGGTGGAGAAGTTGTGAGCCACCTCATTGTATTGCTCATCGATGCGCGTCTCGAAGAGAGAGAGTTGCTCCTTGAACTCTTGTCGTTGCGTCCATAGGTTGTGTTGAGTAGCCAACCTCTCGGTGTTGCGAAGGATCTCTTCATCCCTATTGGTATCTCCGGTCCTATCCATGATGCAAAGACAAGAACTATGTTGTGTATGTTAGTGGAAGGAGACTACCTCGTACCCTTACCAAGGTAAGATAGTATTGAGGCAATCCACCAAACCGAAAGCAAGATCAAGTGTATCGGGGACACACGCAAAACCACACGCAAAAGCTAGCAAATATGGTGTTAGGCGAGTGTTGTGGAAAGCCAAAAGACAAATCCAAGATCAAGTATGTTGTTAAAAGTGGGTGAGGTCCAAAATCCAAATGTCAATGTGAAGATCACTATAAACACGGAAAAAGATGTGGAACACACACACGAGATAAGCGGGGTTAGTGCAACCAAAAGTGAGCGGAAAAGTGTATGTATAAGTGCTCGGTGTCACACTAACACAAGGAGAGCCAAAGCTTTGGTTGCAAAGGAAGAGACAACAAGATTCACACGTGGCCTCTCTTCTCCTATCTCTCTTTGCTTAAAAGCTTTTTCTCTTTTGTATATGGCGGCACTTGCACTCGTTTGTATCTTTGGTGGCACGTGGACACTTTGTATGTATGGGCGTATGGATGTATGGATGTATGGATGTATGGTGCTACTCGCACTCTTTTTGTGTTTTTGGGGCTTTTTGACGCACTATGTTAGCGTTAGCCTCGCTTTTGCTATCTTGCCACACGAGTGTTTGCTTGGGTGCCTTACTCAACGCGACACACACACCTCACAATGCGGGGCCACGTGCAATGTCTCGCAACACTAGACAAGCAATGCTCGATGGGATAGATCGCAAAAGGAAGAGGGGTTACAAGGTGACCTGCAAGTTATACCTGCGATGATGGTGGTGGTGGTGGTGGTGGTGGAGATCGCCGGATGTCGAGGTCGAAGGAGGGGGCGTTGCTGCGCCCGGTCTGGGGTCCGGTTGGACCGGCTCCTGGACCGGCCTGTCCGGTTGCCGCCCGGTCGACCGGGTTCTCAGGTCTGGGCCGTCCGGTCTGTGCCCGGTTGGACCGGGCTCGAAACCGGATTTCGCGGGATGAAGGTTTCTCTCTCCCGTTCTTCACGAAAACCAAGCCAAATCGACCAAATCGAAGGGAAACGATGGAATTGGAGGCTAAAAGTTGGGGAAATAGTAGATCAAGCACAACAACACCAGATCCACGGACCAAAACCACTCAAAACGCAACCAAATCACAGATCGGTCAAGAGGCAATTTAGGGCTATTTTTGGGGATTTTTTGAAAAATTTTCTAGGGACGAAATCGGGTGGGTGGGAGGTCAAATCCGCGGTAACCAAGAGCTGCTGATACCATATGATGAGGTCTGAGACCCGTGTGTGGCCCGATCTCGCGGATTGACTTCGAAACCAAGGGGGAAGATGGGAAAACGCGAGGAACACGAAGAACACGGCGATGAACACGAGGAACTCCGAGACTCACGCACACACACACCCCGATACACCCGATGCTTACCTCCGTGGCTCGATGGACCACGCCAATAGAATCACCCGGAAGAGGCACGCGGCAGAATTCCCGGTGAGAGATTGGGATTGGAGAAGAAGAGCTTGGTGAGGGAGAGAGAGTATCTTGTACTAGAATCTCACTCAACAAGTTCCAAATCAACAACCAAGATGCCTTGATTACAGAGGGATGATACCCAAGGGAGACTAAGCTCAAATTTAGGTTTGAGTTCAAAACAAGTCTAAAGAGCTAATGAGGGGTTCCAGCTACTTATATAGTCATACACGGCCAGCAAGGGCGAACAGGTACGCGAATGGATAAGTTAAGGCAGTTTGGTGGGGCATTCTCGTCAGGTCCGGTTTGGGGCCGGTCGGACCGGGCCTGGGACCGGGCTGTCCGGTTTGGGGCCGGTCGATCGGCTCGTGGACCGGGCCGTCCGGTCATGGGTCCGGCCGATCGGCGCAAACGGGAAACTGCGAAGTTTCCGGTCCTGGGTCCGGTCGTCGTCCAGTACGAGGGAGCTGGCCCGGTTTGCGCCCGGTCGACCGGGCCTATGACCGGGGCGTCCGGTTGTAGGTCCGGTCTGACCGGGTCCTGGACCGGCCAGCGTCCGTCTCTTCCTTGGAGCGCTTCGTGCGACGTCGGCTTCGGCTTCATGATCATCTCCATGTCCAGTTGCTTCTCTCCTTCCCTTGACCTTGGCGTCTCCTCCTCTCCGTGGTCTTGACGCGCCTTGTACCTAATGACACATAGCACGTCGGCATGAGGTAGCAATCCATCCAAAGGGGTACCAAGATCAAGGGTGGTGAGGAGCGAGTTCACCTCATCATGAAGAGCTTTGACTCGGGCTCGTGTCATCGGTCCACTTGGGGGACTTGTTGGTCTTGGTGTAGCAACGTCGGTGACCGGGGCTACATCAGAGCATCAAGGTCACCAAGAGGAGGATACGCCATGGTCAAAGGGAGGAGAGGAGCAGCTGGACAAGAAGATGGACACGAAGATGGACATGGAGCTGGACAGGAAGTCGCCCGAAGAGCGCAAGGAAGAGAAGACGGACGGCCGGTCCAGGCCGTCGAGACCGGCCCCCTGACCGGATCACCGGTCCACGGCCCGGTCTGACCGGCCTCTGACCAGCCGCCGGTCGAAACCGGGATTCGCGCTCGTGACATCCGGCGCCATCCAGGGGACTTGGAGCCTCGTCCGGTCTCCGCCGGTCACGAGCCCGGTCTGAAACCGGCCTGCCCGGTCACAGGCCCGGTCTGACCGGCCCCCTGACCGGCCTGCACGACTTAAGTTATATTTTCGGCCCGAACTTACCTTTTCGGCCTGTGACGCCTTGTAAGACTATATAAGCACCCCAAGCACCCCTTTAGCTCTTTAGACTTGTTTTGAACTCAAACCTACCTTTGAGCTTAGTCTCCCTTGGGTATCATCCCTCTGTAATCAAGGCACCTTAGTTGTTGGCTTTGAACTTGTTGAGTGAGATTCTAGTACAAGCTACTCTCTCTCCCTCACCAAGTTCTTCCTCTCCAACTCCAATCTCTCCCCGGGGAATTCTACCGCGTGTCTCTTCCTCGGAGATTCTATTGGCGTGGTCCATCGAGCCACGGAGGTAAGCATCGGGTGTATCGGGTTGTGTGTGTGCGTGAGTCTCGGAGTTCCTCATGTTCATCGCGTTCTTCGTGTTCCTCGCGTTTTCCCATCTTCCCCCTTGGTTTCGAAGTCAATCCGCGAGATCGGGCCACACACGGGGTCTTAGACCTCATCACTTTCTTGAGGGAAACGGTCCTTGCGAAGATGTATCCACACTAGGTCCCCTTCATTGAAGTCCGTGTCTTTTTCTTCATGTTGAGGCGTGTTGCTTGACGAAGAACTTGTTGCTCGATTGTTGCCCTTGTATCTTCATGTAGCTTCTTCATGTATTGTGCTCGCTTGTTGATGTTCATGTTTCCTTGCTCATCTAGCGGAAGAGGAAGGAGGTCAATCGACGTAGGTGGTTCAAACCCGTAGACATCCATGAATGGGCTTCTCATTGTTGTAGAGTGCTTGGCGCTGTTTTAGGCAAACTCCGCATGCGGGATGCAATCTTCCCATGACTTCAAATTCTTCTTGACAAGGACTCGTAGTAGAGTGGAGAGGCTTCGGTTCACCACTTCGGTTTGCCCATCGGTTTGTGGATGCGAGGATGACGAGAACAAAAGCTTGACGTTGAACTTGGCCATTAGTGTCTTCCAAAGGTAACTCATGAACTCGACATCTCGATCCGAAACAATGCTTCTTGGTACACCGTGGAGTCTCACAATTTCCCTAAAAAACAAGGAGGCAATGTGTGAAGCATCATCCGTTCGAGAGCATGGTATAAAATGAGCCATTTTGGAGAATCTATCAACCACTAAAAAAATTGAATCATGGCCATATTTAGTTCGAGGCAATCCTAGCACAAAGTCCATGCTTATATCGGACCAAGGAGCATAAGAAATAGGCAACGGTGTGCAAAGACCATAAGAGTTGGATGTTGACTTAGCTTGTAAGCATGTCGTGCAACGGTTGCATAGGCGCTCCACATCTCGCTTCATTCTTGGCCAATAGTAATGAGTAGATAGCATGGAGAGTGTCTTGTCTCGCCCAAAGTGTCCCATAATACCACCACCATGCGATTCTTGTAAGAGCAAAAGGCAAAGCGAAGACATTGGAATACAAAGTTTGTTGCCCTTGAACAAGAATCCTTGGTGCAAATAGAAATCATCGATGCCCTTCTCACTAGAACACTTTGCAAAGATTGGGCCAAAGAAAATATCGGAGGCATATAAGTCTTTGATTTCATCAAGACCCAAAACATGGACATCCAAAGGAGTGAGTAAAAGGGTGAGCTTGCAGGAAAGAGCATCCGCAACAACATTGTCCTTGCCCTTCTTGTAGTTGATTACATATGGAAAGGACTCAATGAACTCAACCCATTTTGCATGTCTTTTGTTCAAATTGTGTTGACTTTTCAAATATTTCAAATACTCATGGTCGGAGTGGATAAAAAACTCTTTTGGCCAAAGATAGTGCTGCCAAACTTCAAGAACACGAACCAAAGCATAAAGTTCCTCTCCCCCTCCTGCAGGATCAAAAAAGGTTGTATTAAAGTTTCGATCGGTTAATAACATTGTAATTGCCCCTGCCAGTACCGGAAGTGATAATAAAAGTAGGAATGCTGTCACTAGAACGGTCATATATAGGATAGTTTAGGCGTGCGCCATCCAACTTCTCGCTATAGTATGCCACGGGTTTTCCATCTTGCATAAGAACTCCACCAATACTGAGTCCACTCGCGTCACATTCAATCTCAAAAGTTTTGGAAAAGTTCGGAAGAACAAGGAGTGGAGCCTCGGTGAGTCTCTTTTTCAACTCATCAAAAGCTTTTTGTTGGGCCTTGCCCCACACAAACGGAACATTCTTTTTGGTAAGTTCATTTAAAGGGCAAGCAATGGTGCTAAAATCTTTCACAAAGCGGCGGTAGAAACCGGCAAGTCCATGAAAACTTCGAACTTGATCAACATTGGTAGGAGTGGGCCAATTGTGGATGGCCTCAACCTTGGAAGAATCAACTTCAATACCATTGGCGGAAACCACAAATCCAAGAAAAACCAACTTGTTTTGTGCAAAGGTGCACTTTGGAAGGTTTGCATAAAGCTTCTCATGACGCAAGATGCATAAGACTTCTCTCACATGTTGCACATGGTCCTCGAGATTTTTGCTATAAATGAGAATATCATCGAAATAGACAACCACACTCTTGCCAATGAGAGGTCCCAAGATGTGATTCATGAGTCACATGAAAGTAGATGGAGCATTTGAAAGACCAAATGGCATGACAAGCCATTCATAGAGACCAAGTTTGGTCTTGAATGCCGTCTTCCATTCATCACCTATTGCCATGCGAATTTGGTGGTAGCCACTACGCAAATCAATCTTAGAGAAAATCGTGGCACCACTCAATTCGTCAAGCATGTCATCTAAATGCGGAATGGGATGGCGGTATCGAACGGTAACGGCATTGATGGGGCGAGAATCCATACACATTCGTTGTGTCTCATCCTGTTTAGGAACAAGAATCACGGGAACCGCACAAGGGCTTAAGCTTTCACGAACATACCCTTTTTCGAGGAGGTCTTGTATTTGGCGTTGGATCTCCTTTGTGTCTTCGGGGTTGGTGCAGTAGGCGGCGCAGTTTGGGAGAGGGGCGCCCGGTATGAGGTCGATGCGGTGCTCAATTCCTCTAAGCAGTGGGAGTCCATGAGGAAGCTCGTCGGGGAAGACATCTTGGAACTCCTTCAAAAGAGACAACAAAGATGAAGGAAGTGTTGTTAAGTTGTTAGTCTCCGAGGATGGCCCCTTGAAAATGATCACATAGTGCAATTTGTTGGATGGGTTGTGGTGCACTTCTCTCATCTCACTCTTGGTAGCTATGAGGACACTCTTCATCTCACTCACATATGGCTTGTGGCGCTCACTTTCTTTTTGGTGGTTCACTCTCTCACCACTCATCTCACTAGTGATGGTAGCTTCCTTAGCCCTCGCTAAAGCCTTTGCATTGTCCGCAATTACTTGGCTAGGAGTCATTGGGCATAGGATGAATGTCTTGTCGCCGACCTTCAAGCTATAGGCATTTGTGTAGCCATCATGGTTTGCTCTTTTGTCATATTGCCAAGGGCGACCAAGTAGCATGTGGCACACCGTCATGGGCACTACATCACAATCAACGGTGTCTTCATAGGCGCCAATCTTGAAGGATACGGAGACGGTGTGTTGTATCTTGACGTTTCCATTGTCACTTAGCCATTGCACATGGTAAGGGTGGGGGTGTTTCCGGAGTGTGAGGTTGAGCTTGGAGCATAGTTCGGTGCTTGCAAGATTGTGGCAACTCCCTCCATCGATGATAACCTTTATTGACTTGCCATTGATTCCGGCTCTTGTTTGGAAGATGTTGCACCTTTGATCTTCATTGGGGAGTGCATGGGTTGTCAACACTTTGGTCACCACAAGAGATGGGCTTGCATCATGCACACATAGGACTTGCTCTTGGTCTACCAAGTCATCCTCTTCATGATTGGTTGCGGCTTGTACCAATGCTTCATATTCACCTTCACTCAAGTACTCCACATCTCCATCATCTCGAGTTATCATAACTCTTGTGTTCTTGCATTCAAAGGATTTATGTCCTTGAGCACCACACTTGAAGCAAGTGATGTTAGTAGATCCCATGGAAGCTTTGGAGGACATAGTTGATTGCTCCGGCTTGCAGCTTATTGTCTTGAAGGCACTCTTCATTTGCTTGGGAGGATCCTTGGGAGCAATAGCACTTGTGTTCTTGATGCTTGAGGAGGTGTTTGTTGCATTTCGCGCGGCGAAGAAGGACTTTGTTTTTGCACTTGCTATGTCTTCTCGCACTTGGCGCTCGGCTCTTGTAGCTTGATGAAGCAACTCAACCATGTTGGTGTAAGGCAAGAACTCCACTATCCTCTTGACGGGAATGTTCAATCCATTCAAGAATCTTGCCATTGTTTGCTCTTCTCGCTCATCCACATTGGCACTCATCATGGTCATGTGCATCTCCTTGTAGTACTCCTCAACGGACTTGTAGCTTTGCTTGAGTTGAGTAAGCTTGTTTAAGAGGTCGCGTTTATGGTGGTTGGGCACAAAGCGTTTGTGCATGACTTCTTGCATCTCTTCCCATGTGGCAATGGGCTCTAGATCTTCCTTGTCACGCTTCTTGTTCACTTCTTCCCACCAAACATTTGCATATCCTTCAAACTCAAGTGATGCCATGGCCACTTTCTTTGCTTCGGAGAAGTTGTGTATGCGGAAAATCTTGTCAACCTTGAGTACCCAAGATAAGTATGCCTCGGGGTCTTCCTCTCCGTGGAATTTGGGCATGGTGAACTTGAGCTTCCCAAAGATTTCCTCTTCATTGCGGTCATTGCGTCTAGGAGGTGGTCTCTCTTCACCAAGGTCTTGACATTGTTGAGGTAGATGTTGTGGACCTTGAGCATCTCTATTGTTGTTGCTATGTTGTTGACGAGGAGATGGTCTTCCATGACCTTTGATGTAGCCCCGGTCACCGACGTCGCTACACCAAGACCATCAAGTGCAACCCCGCCTATTGTCGACGCTACACCATGGCCAAAGAGTCCCCCAAGTGGACCTTCAACCCTAAACCACGCTACACGCGACAAGGTGAACTCCTTCCTCTCGATACTCGACCTCGTCAATACCTTGAATGGAATGCTACCTCATATCGGTGTGCTACATATCATTAGGTACAAGAATCATCGAGGAACCGGAGAGGAGGAACACCCATGGTGCAAGGAGGAGGAACACCCATGGAGCCATTCATCATGGTGCAAGGAAGAAGGAAGAAGGAAGAAGAAGAAGAGAAGAAGGAAGAGGGAGGAGGAGGCCCAGCCGGCCCAGAGTCCGGTCCGACCGGGCCCCAGACCGACCTGCCCGGTTGGCGACCGGTCGACCGGCTCCACAACCGGACCGCCCGGTCCCAGGCCCGGTCTGACCGGCCCCAGACCGGATCCGACGGGAACTACCCACCAAACTGCCTAAGTTACCCACTTATGTACCTTTTCGCCATGTGTTGTCTTGTAGGCCTATATATAGACCCAAGACACCCCCCTTACCTCTTTAGACTTGTTTTGAACTCAAACCTAACTTTGAGCTTAGTCTCCCTTGGGTATCATCCCTCTGTAATCAAGGCACCTTGGTTGTTGATTTGGAACTTGTTGAGTGAGATTCTAGTACAAGATACTCTCTCTCCCTCACCAAGCTCTTCTTCTCCAATCCCAATCTCTCCCCGGGGAATTCTACCGCGTGTCTCTTCCTCGGAGATTCTATTGGTGTGGTCCATCGAGCCACGGAGGTAAGCATCGGGTGTATCGGGTTGTGTGTGTGCGTGAGTCTCGGAGTTCCTCGTGTTCATCGCCGTGTTCTTCGTGTTCCTCGCGTTTTCCCATCCTCCCCCTTGGTTTCGAAGTCAATCCGCGAGATCGGGCCACACACGGGGTCTTAGACCTCATCATATGGTATCAGCAGCCTTTGGTTTCCGCGGATTTGACCCCCCACCCATCCAATTTCGTCTCTGAAAATTTTCCCCAAAAATCCCCAAAAATAGCCCTAATTTGCCTTTGGACGGATCTGCGATTTCGTTGCGTTTTGAGTGGTTTTGGTCCACGGATTTGGTGTTGGAGTGCTTGATCTATCAATCCCCCATCTTTTCCCCTTCGATTCCATCCGATTTTGAGCAAATCTGAGCAGTTTTCGTGCGGTTTCCGTGAAGAACAGCAAGAACAGTTCCTATTCACGCGCGGGTCAATGCCTCCGGGCCGCCACCAGCTGCCGCTCGCCACCACGCGCGCTCGTGCCCGTGTGGCCGCCCTGCTCGACCGACCACGGCCGCAGCCGGCCAAGCTCACCACCAGCCGGCCCGCTCCGCCTGGCCCCCCTCCACCTCCGCCGGCCTCGTGCCAACCACCTGGCCGCCCGCCCCTTGCTGTTCACCTGCGCGCGCGCCAGGCCCAAGGCCAGGCTCGCCCTCGCCTCGCCTCCCTGCGCGCCAAGCCACGCACAGGCCCGCCCCCACCTCCCGCCGCCCACGCCTGGACTCCTCCCATCGAGCACGCCCCGCCCTTCTCTGCTCGCACGCCCCAGCGCAAAATCCGGTCAGACCGGATTTCTGACCGGGCCGTCCGGCCTACAACCGGGGCCCAGACCGGTGCCATCCGGGCACAATCCAGGGGCCCATCCGGTTCCAGATCCGGTTCTGGACCGGGCCGGCCGGTCCCAGGTCCGGTTTGACCGGGTTCTGGACCGGGTTTGACCCAGTTTTCGCCCATTTTGACTCCACTTTTTGCTCCAAATTTTGACAACTTTCCGGCGCCCGTTTGACCCCAAACTTTCACAGTTATCCCCTTTCATCTTGACTCTAATTTTGACACCGTTTCCGAAATTTTTCGACTCCAAAATTTTGACACCTTCGATCGCTCGTCGTGACCCAAATTTTCGGGCATTGACTTATTTTGCCCGGTTTCCGTTTTGGAGTGCAAGGATTGTCTTTCGAGCTTCCGCGTCTACATCAACACCGCGGCGACACCTTCGGCACCCCGGACTCCGGCGCAACTACGACACCATCGTCGCCATCCTCGCAAGTTGTGTGTTACGACACCGCCTAACTTTTCATCTAGGTATAACTTGCTCCCCACCGTGTAGCCCCGCTTCCTTTTGCGATCTATCCTACGAGCATTGCTTATCGAGTGTTGCGAGACATTGCACGTGGCCCCGATTGTGAGGTGTGTGTGTCGTGTGGAGTAAAGCTTCTAAGCAAAACTCGTGTGGCAAGATAGCAAAAGCGAGCTAACGCTAACATAGCGCGAGAAAAAGCCGCCAAAATACAAAAAGAGCACAAGTGTGCATAGTGCCATCATACATACCAAAGTGTACAAAGCGCCACCATAGATACAAAAGAGTGCAAGTGCCACCAAATACAAAAGAGGGAAAAGCTTTTAAGCAAAAGAGAGAAAAAGAGAAGAGAGGCCGCGTGTAAATCTTGTTGTCTCTTCATTTGCAACCAAAGCTTTGATCTCTTCTTGTGTTAGTGTGACACCGAGCACCCTTGTTTAAGGGCTTCATACACTTTTCCGCTCACTTTTTTGGTCGCACTAACCCCGTTCATCTCGTGTGTGTGTTCCATATCTTTTCCGTGTTTCTAGTGATCATCGCTTTGACATTTGATTTCGTTGGACTTCACCCACTCTTAACAACAAACTTGATTTCGGATTTCGTCTTTTGGCTTTCCACCACACTCACCTACCACCATATTTGCTAGCTTTTGCGTGTGTTCCCGATACACTTGATCTTGCTTTCGGTTTGGTGGATTGCCTCAATACTATCTTACCTTGGTAAGAGTGCGAGGTAGTCTCCTTCCACTAACATACACCATATAGATCTTGTCATGCTAACATGTATAGCGACGAAGAAGATACGGAGGAGTACACGGAGCACTTCGAGGAGGATACCTCTTCAAGCACCGCGGATGTGGAGGAACATGTGGAGCTCGACACCGACTATGGCTCCGCGAGCATCACCGACATGACCGACATCGAGGAGCTCTACATCGACAATGGCTCCTCAAGCATGGACGACATGGTGGAGCACCACCTTGAGGACGACATCGACGAGCTCTACATCAACAATGGCTCGTCAAGCATGGACGACATGGTGGAGCAATGCCACGACTACGACATCGACACCATGGCGGAACCTCACCTCGACTCCACCTTGAGCAACGCCTATTTGGCCAATGGAGCTACATATGAAGATAGAGGACCTCCACGATGGCACCATCATAGGGATCATCAAGAGCGTCCCCATCATGGGCGTCATCGACACACTTCTTCGAGCTCCACAAGGCGCCACCATGAGAGTGCTTATGCACAAGATCGTCGACTTCAAGTACACCATATGGAGCATCAAGAGCGTCCCCATCATGAGCGTCATCGACACTCTTCTCCAAGCTCCACAAGGCGCCGCAAGCAACATGCCAAGTCGCATGAGCCATCATCTAGGCATGGCAAGGACCGTCATCGAAATACGTCACCACATGAGCTTCGCCGCCACAAGCCACTTCATGATCGCCATCGACCAACATCTTCCACGAGTCTTCGACGACACCACTCAAGCCATGGTGATGATGCACGAAGACGAGAGCCTCGACATGAAGGCGACAAACACCTTGATAGGGTGCCTACCACTCCAAGGATAGCTAGTGCACATCGGGCATACCTTCCTCATAAGGCGACTTCCACCTCTTGTGCCACCACCACAATGGCCTCTACCTCGTCACGTGCCTATGGACTCCGATGCTACAAGTGCAAGCAACAAGGCCACCCTCCACGGGAATGTCCCAATCTCCTATGTGAGGTGTGCAAGGCCAAGGGTCACGTGGCATGGCAATGCACAACGCCAAGCGCCAAGAAGCTCTACTTCGACGAGCTCAATGCACAAGTCTCCGATATGCCACCTGATGCGGACATCCCTACTTCACTACTACCTCCGTCATTGCAAGATGAAGATGAAGCTGTGAAGCTCAAGTCCAATGAAGTTAGGATTGGACCAATGACACGAGCTCGTGCGAAGCTACTTAAACAACAGGTGAACTTGTTTCTAAACGATACTTTGATCGACGAGAACTTTATACTACCTAAGTCGTATTACTTATGTATGATCAGGTATGAGGAGGAACCAAGCATCGCACGAGGAGGAGAGGAGCAGCTGGACAAGAAGCTGGACGTGAAGCTGGACATGGAGTCGGACGTGAAGACATCCCATGGACGCGCGAGGGAGGAGCGGGAGGCATGCGCGAGAGGAGGAGTTCTTCAGGCCGGTCCCAGGCCCGGTCAAACCGGCCGTGGAACCGGGCCACCCGGCCGCCAACCGGATTTTGAACCGGTGACATCCGGGCCACATCCAGTGGAACACGGACCCTTCGTCCGGTTTCCGCCCGATCCTGCACTCCGGTCTAGGACCGGACCACCCGGTCCCAGGCCCGGTCGACCGGCCCCCAGACCGGCCGAGTCCGAGTCTGTCTCGACCAGATCTATTCTGGGTCGGTTATTTCCGTACTTTTTCGACCTGAGGTCGTCCCGAATGCCTATATAAGTCCCTGGGACGCCCCCAAAGTTGCTTTAGACCACGTTTAAGATAAACCCTAGTTCATAGTTGTTTGCTAAGCAAAACTATTGTTCCCCAACTCTCCAATTCGTTGCGATCTGGAGTTTTAAGCTACTGAAAGTTTGTGTGATCTGCTGTTCCATTGGGGATTAGAAGATTGCAATCTACCGCTTCGTGGTCGGCGGCTACGTGCACAAGTGTGTGGAGTTGCGAATATCTTGCAGGGTTGAGAGCTGTTGCATTGGCATCAGGAATCAATCGAGAGACTTCGTCGGCGTCATACAAGTTATCCTCCTCATCATCATCGATTCCATCCGCTGCTACCATCGTGTGTTCATCACCACCGTCGCTTACTGAGAAGATCGGGCCACCCCCTTATCATCTTGGTATCAGATTTCCAGTTTTCCTCGGTAAGCCATCCACAATCCACCCCATAGTTGAGTTGTGAGTGTTTTCCTATCCAGAAAAAGCCATAAAAAGTTAGGGTTAGGGTTTGCCATAGCCTTAGATTGCACTAATTTCGAGTTTTAGTTGCTTTTCGTCGTTGTTTTTGCGTATCTTTATCTTTCATCTAGTAGAATTGTTAGGGTTTGTGTTTTCTCTATCATCTAGTTTATCATATCGTGTCGGTGTTGTTACTCCGAGTCCACATTGCGTCGAGGGGGTTTGTTCCCAACCATAGACACAGCCTATCGATATAAAGTGACTAGGAACTTCCCCAGAAGAGACTAGTTTTACCGCTCGACAGGCTGCTCGTTAGGGTTTTGGTGCTTTGCAATTTCTGTTGGCCGTGTTATCAAGGAGTTGTGTCAGAAAATCAAAAAAAAAAGAGAAAACTTGAAAAGAAGCAAAAAGAGCTACATAGCTGCGTGTGTTCTACAAATAGAAAATCCAAAAAGAAAAGTGTTGTGCTAGTTGAATCAAGTGAAGGCCTAAGTTTACTTTCCTGCACCCGTAGTTGAGCAATCTTGTGCCTGTCTCGTTGAGCTTTGCTAGCGTCTCTCTAGTGCATTGCAACTTTTCCCACATATAGTTGCATTGCCCCATTATATCGCCTTGTGTGAGTATCATTGGTTGTCTACGGTCAGAGCTAGAGCTTGTTATTGGTGCAAATAGGTAGCCCACCTACAGCCCCACATATACCCTGCTTTGTCGTGTGATTTGTTCTTATACCCTTGATATTCGCTTCGCTACATCCGTGCACTAGTCCGTCAATCCAAGTTGGTAAGCAATACTAATTCACTTTGGAGCGGTAAGATTTACCTTTCTTATCAGTTTTGAGTGAGTTGTGAGAGTACCACCAAAGATCTTTGTTTAGTGCACTAACCTACTAATCATGTCTTCTACCGAGAATGTTGATGTGATGCAGAAAAAGGACGCCGCTACACCAGTTACTTGGCGTGAATTTGAGGCACTTCGTGATCACATGCAACGTGAAATACGAGTTGCTAGTGATGTGTTGGACAAGGATATTCAGAGTGTTCACTTGAAGGTCGATGAGACTACTACAGCGGTTAACACCGTTCAAACGTCGGTGACGACTCTTCAAGCATCTATACAAGCTTTGACAACCGCCGTTGGTGAGATACGTACAATGGTGCAACAACAACCACCACCTGATGAAGATGGCAGTGTGCAAGGTGACAATGCTGACGCTGCTAATGCTCAAGGGCGTGGTGTTGGTCGTGGTCTTGGACGTGGCGTTGGAGATGCGTTCCGTGGTCGTGGTTTTGTCCCCGTCGGAGCCCAACGTGTTCCTCAACAACAAGACGATGGTTTGGGTAAGCCCAAGTTCTCAATTCCCAGATTTGAAGGAGGTACTGATGTTGAAGAATATCTTACATGGGAGCTGAAGATTGAGAGATTATGGCGTTTACATCCTGACTATACTGAAGATAGGAAGATCAAGCTTGCTTCCTCTGAATTTGATGGCTATGCATTGCGTTGGTGGGATGGACTTGTTCGTGCTCGTGAAGAAGATGGTGAGCTGCCTATTATCACATGGCGTGCTATGAAGGCGGCAATGAGAGCTCGTTTTGTGCCTACCAATTACTTGCGTTCCATCTTTGACAAGTTGACCCAATTGAAACAAGGTGTGTTGACGGTTGATGCTTACTACATGGAGATGGAGATGCTTATGCAGCGTGCCCGTGTCCGTGAGTCTCTTGAGATGACACTACAGCGATTTCTGAATGGTCTCCGATTTAACATCAAGGGCATTGTGCGTCATCACAGCTACGCTACTATGAATGAGCTACTACATCATGCAAGAGAAGCTGAGTCACAGTTGGCTGAAGAACTGCAAATGAAGGGCCGTGCTACAGGCGCTGGGCGCTACACACCCCGCGCGCCGCCCTCCATGGCGCCATCTTCGCGCCCTGCAGATGTTCCTACTTCGTCTAGCAAGCCGGTCTCTAGTGTTACCAACACAAAGAAGCCCGCTCCTGCAGCAAGTGGAACTAGTTCTAACATGTCGACAGCACGCAACCGTGACATGGTTTGTCATACATGTGGTGGCAAGGGTCACTTCAAGAAGGATTGTCCTAATCGTAAAGTTATGATCATTAATGAGGACAATGAGTATGAAACTGGAGATGATGCTGATCCAAATGCTCCAGATGAGGATGATTATGATAGTGATGGGTTTGATGCTTTCCCTTCTGAAGCTCAAACTATTGTTGTCTCACAGCGTGTTCTTAATGTGCAGTCAAGTGCATCTACACAGCGCTGTAATTTGTTCCAAACAAAGGCACTAGTTGGTCCTGATAAAGCTTGCAAGGTCATTATTGATGGCGGGAGTTGTCGCAATCTAGCAAGCAAAGAGTTATGTGCCAAGCTGAAACTGAAGTATCTACCGCACCCGCATCCATATTATATTCAGTGGTTGAGCAATAATGGTGAGATGAAGGTGAGCCACATGGTGCGAGTTGATTTTGAGATTGGACCGTATAAGGATTCCATTGACTTTGATGTGGTTCCTATGACGGTTTGTCACCTGCTGTTGGGCCGGCCATGGCTCTATGACCGTTCTGTGCAACACAATGGCCGCGCCAATACATATCACTTGGAGTTCAAGGGCAAGAAAATTAACTTACAGCCTATGTCACCACAGCAAATTGTCAATGAGTCTCGTCAGAAGATTGAAGTAAATTTGGAGGATGCATCCATAGATAGGCGAGAGAATTGTAATGCCGTGAGTGATATAACGAAAAGTGAGAGAGTGAATTCCTTAGTCTCATTAGCCACCAAGCAAGACATGAGAGAATTTTGTGAGGATCCTACAGCCATGCCTATTGTGCTCATGTACAAGGGTACGGTTTTGGTTTCTAACGACATGACCCCTCTTCCTCTTGGTGTTTCTAATGTTTTGCAGGAATTCAGCGACGTGTTTCCGGACGAGGTACCCGCAGGACTTCCACCATTGCGAGGTATTGAGCATCAAATTGACTTGATTCCCGGAGCATCGCTGCCCAATAGGGCGCCATATAGAACGAATCCCGAAGAGACGAAGGAGATACAGAAACAAGTACAAGCGCTACTCGACAAAGGTTATATCCGCATAAGCCTTAGTCCTTGTGCTGTTCCTGTTATTCTTGTTCCTAAGAAAGATGGTACATGGCGTATGTGCGTAGATTGTAGAGCGATAAACAACATTACTATTCGATATCGTCATCCTATTCCCCGTTTAGAGGATATGCTAGATGAATTGAGTGGTGCTGCTGTTTTCACTAAAATTGATTTGCGTAGTGGTTATCATCAAATTAGGATGAAAGAAGGGGATGAGTGGAAAACCGCCTTTAAAACAAAATTTGGTTTATATGAGTGGTTAGTAATGCCTTTTGGTTTACCTAATGCACCTAGCACTTTCATGAGACTGATGAACCATGTTTTGCGTGATTTTATTGGCAAGTTTGTGGTTGTGTATTTTGATGACATATTAATCTACAGCCGCAATGAATCTGATCATATTATACATATTCGACATGTTTTGCAAGTGTTGCGTGATAGTAAACTCTATGGTAATCTTGAGAAGTGCACATTTTGCAAAGATAAGGTCATATTTCTGGGTTATGTTGTCTCTAAGCATGGAGTAGAAGTAGATGTGTCTAAAATTGAAGCTATTCAAAATTGGCCTACTCCCATGAATGTGAGTCAAGTTAGAAGTTTTCATGGTCTAGCTGGGTTTTATCGCCGTTTTGTGCCCAATTTTTCTACTATTGCTGCACCTTTGAATGAATTGACTAAAAAGGGTGTTGTCTTTGAGTGGGGCGTTGCCCAAGATCATGCTTTTGATGAACTGAAACGATTGTTAACTTCTGTACCGTTGCTTGCACTTCCTGATTTCAATAAGCAATTTGAGATTGAATGTGATGCTAGTGGTATTGGAATTGGTGGTGTGTTGATGCAAGAGGGTCGACCAATTGCATATTTTTCTGAGAAACTTTCTGGTGCTAAGTTGAACTATCCAATATATGATAAAGAATTGTATGCTTTAATTAGAGTTCTTGAGGTTTGGCAACATTATTTGTGGCCAAAAGAATTTATCATACATTCTGATCATGAAGCTTTGAAATATCTGAAAGCCCAATCTACTTTGCATAGGCGTCTTGCTAAGTGGGTTGAGTTTATTGAGTCTTTTCCGTACATTATTAAGCATAAGAAGGGAAAAGATAATATTGTTGCTGATGCTGTATCTAGGAAAACTATGCTATTAACCCATCTTGATGTTAAAATTCCTGGATTAGAGGTGTTATGTGATTTATATGCGACTGATCATGATTTTGCTGAACCATACCGCTTATGTGTTATTGGTAAAGCATGGGAAAAATATCACATACACGATGGGTTCTTGTTTAGAGCTAACAAACTATGTGTTCCAGAATCGTACGTGCGTTTGCTCTTATTGCAGAATCTCATGCCGGAGGTTTGATGGGTCACTTTGGGCGTGAGAAGACGCTACTCATGCTCGCTGATCACTTTTATTGGCCAAAGATGAGGCGGGACGTGGACAGGTATGTCAAGAGGTGCATTACTTGCAACAAGTCCAAGTCCAAGCTGAAGCCTCACGGTTTGTATACTCCTTTACCGGCACCTACTACACCTTGGGAAGATATTAGTATGGATTTTGTGTTGGGTTTGCCGCGTACTAAGAGAGGCCATGATTCTATATTTGTGGTAGTGGACAGATTTTCTAAAATGTCACACTTTATTGCCTGCCACAAAAGCGACGATGCATCGCATATTGCTAACCTGTTTTTCAGGGAGATTGTTCGACTACATGGAGTCCCGAAGACTATTGTTTCTGATCGTGATGTGAAGTTCATGAGCTACTTCTGGAAGACACTTTGGGGGAAGCTGGGGACAAAGCTAC
Source organism: Lolium perenne (assembly GCF_019359855.2). Classification (NCBI taxonomy): domain Eukaryota; kingdom Viridiplantae; phylum Streptophyta; class Magnoliopsida; order Poales; family Poaceae; genus Lolium; species Lolium perenne. The sequence goes on from NC_067245.2 coordinate 136,777,253, forward strand.
TGTTCAGTACTACTTGTCATCCCCAAACTGATGGTCAAACTGAGGTGGTGAATCGAACCTTATCACAACTGTTGAGATCCATGATCAAGAAGAACCTGAAGGAGTGGGAAGAGTGTTTGCCGCATGTGGAGTTTGCTTACAACAGGGCGGTACACTCTACCACAGAGCTGTGTCCTTTTGAGGTGGTGTATGGTTTCAAACCCATTACTCCACTTGACTTGTTGCCTTTGCCCATACATGAGAGAGTTAATATGGAGGCATCCAAGAGGGCAGATTTTGTGAAGAAAATACATGTGAAGACTAAAGAGTTGATAGAAAAGAAAGGCAAGAGCAATGCTGCAAGGATGAACAAGAAGCGCAAAGAGATGTTGTTCAAGCCTGGTGATATGGTCTGGGTACATTTTCGCAAGGATAGGTTCCCGAAGCTGCGGAAGTCTAAGTTGAAGCCTCGTGGTGCTGGTCCTTACAAAGTGCTTGCCAAGATCAATGATAATGCATACTTGATAGATCTTCTAGTTGATGAGTTTGGTGTCAGTAATTCTTTCAATGTTGCTGATTTGACACCATATGACGGAGAAGACCTTGGAGCGTCGAGGTCGACGCCTTTTGAAGGGGGGGGGGGGATGATGCGGACATCCCTACTTCACTACTACCTCCGTCATTGCAAGATGAAGATGAAGCTGTGAAGCTCAAGTCCAATGAAGTTAGGATTGGACCAATGACACGAGCTCGTGCGAAGCTACTTAAACAACAGGTGAACTTGTTTCTAAACGATACTTTGATCGACGAGAACTTTATACTACCTAAGTCGTATTACTTATGTATGATCAGGTATGAGCTGGATCCAAGCATCGCACGAGGAGGAGAGGAGCAGCTGGACAAGAAGCTGGACGTGAAGCCGGACATGGAGTCGGACGTGAAGACATCCCATGGACGCGCGAGGGAGGAGCGGGAGGCATGCGCGAGAGGAGGAGTTCTTCAGGCCGGTCCCAGGCCCGGTCAAACCGGCCGTGGAACCGGGCCACCCGGTCGCCAACCGGATTTTGAACCGGTGACATCCGGGCCACATCCAGGGAACACGGACCCTTCGTCCGGTTTCCGCCCGGTCACAGACCCGGTCTAGGACCGGACCACCCGGTCCCAGGCCCGGTCGACCGGCCCCCAGACCGGCCGAGTCCGAGTCTGTCTCGACCAGATCTATTCTGGGTCGGTTATTTCCGTACTTTTTCGACCTGAGGTCGTCCCGAACGCCTATATAAGTCCCTGGGACGCCCCCAAAGTTGCTTTAGACCACGTTTAAGATAAACCCTAGTTCATAGTTGTTTGCTAAGCAAAACTATTGTTCCCCAACTCTCCAATTCGTTGCGATCTGGAGTTTTAAGCTACTGAAAGTTTGTGTGATCTGCTGTTCCATTGGGGATTAGAAGATTGCAATCTACCGCTTCGTGGTCGGCGGCTACGTGCGCAAGTGTGTGGAGTTGCGAATATCTTGCAGGGTTGAGAGCTGTTGCATTGGCATCAGGAATCAATCGAGAGACTTCGTCGGCGTCATACAAGTTATCCTCCTCATCATCATCGATTCCATCCGCTGCTACCATCGTGTGTTCATCACCACCGTCGCTTACTGAGAAGATCGGGCCACCCCCTTATCACCACCACTTGAGGACGACTTAGGAGGCAATGGAGTTGAGCATGGTGAGCATGGGATTCTCCCTTCACCTACGGAGGCGCATGGAGTTGAGATGGTTGAGCATGGGAATTTCCCTTCAACCAAGGAGGCGCATGGAGATGAGAAAGTCGAGCCTACCCCCCTATGCTTGCTTGATGAGTTGGTACCAATCCCATGTGAGCATGAGAGCCACTTAGCCCACTTGAGTGAGAGTGATAGTGAGTTGAGTGACTTCCACCCCATATGTGAGTTTGAGTGCTTCCATTTGGAGGACATGAGTGATACACAAAGTGAGTTGAGAGATGTAGATGATAGGTCCATGGAGGACATCGCATTTGCTAACACATTAACCTCTCCCTCGTTTGTGTCTTCTTATGTTGCACTAGGTTCCACGGAGGATGAATTCCCGCTCATGGAGACGATGTACATGGTGCATGAAGATGATGATATCTCACCATGCTTGCTCCAAGAGGGACATGTCGACCACATGGATCCTCCTACTTCCACAACACCTACCTCAAATGAGTCGGCCTACAAAGGTAACAACATAGGTGTTGATGATGCCATGATCCCACTAGTGGACATGATGACTTATGAGTGCATGCATGATCTCGATGATCCATTTGCTACTTCACATGCTACTTTCACTTTCCCATGTGATGCTTTGCTTGATAACATTGTTGATCATGTGAAATTGATTGCTTGTGATACCATGACCATGCCATGCTATGAGAGATTCACATTTTCCCCGCTTGCTTGCAATGATAATGATTATGATCATGCTTGTGTTGTGACACCCTTGATGAACACTTGCTCTTTACATAGGATTGTCAACAACAATGATAACATGTTCCACATGCTTTGCCCCAAATGTTTACACCATTCCATGATCCTTGCATCTAAGATTGTGAACAATTGCTCTTTCTTATGCTTGGTATGCAAGAATGCTTATTTCATTACCCACGAGATGGCCCCCATAGCCTTCTCACTTTTTGATGATCATGAGTTACCACATGCCATGAATGCACCTTCTTGCCATTTGCACCATCGCCATGCATTCCATACTATCTTGATTGACACTAATGGTGATGTGCACAAGTCTTGGAACATCATGATGGATGATGTGTTCCTCTACCATGCACATACGCTCTTTGTTTTGCTCATTCCATGTATAGGTACTCGCATGACAATTTCCACCGCCACGGAGCATGAGCTCACAAAGCGCGCAATTGAGAGCTACCCCAACAAGGACCTAACCCGCGGGAATCACACCAAAGGGTATGTTCCCACAAGCCTTCGCCCTCGTGTGTTTCCGACTTGCCTTGTCGAGTTTCCGGTTTGGCCCAAGGCCTCGTCCCCTCTTTCGCCTCTTTTGCAACCTATCTTGAAACATCTTGTTGGCACAATGGTTGTTGTATGTCTTGATGTTATCATCATACACTCCAAGAATCTCAAGGACCATGTCATACATGCGAGAGACACCTTATGCACCTTGTGCCACATGTCACACAAAAAGTTGCTCTTCTTTGGATTTCTTATTTCATCTTTGGCAATTGACATGGATTCTTCGAAACTTGAGGACACTCATACTCGGCTCACGCCAACCATACTTTCACAAGCTAGAAGTTTTCATCGCTTTGCCATTGCACATAACAATTTTGCCCCAAATTTTGCCGCCGATACTTGCCTTTTGTTTGTTCCATTTGCTTCGGACAAGGCTACACCACACATTTTTGACACCATACAACTCTTACATGCACAAATTTTTGCCCTTCCACATGTTGGATACACCCACACTCTTTTGGTTCCCATTTTTGCCAAATGCCTCTTGGAGCTTTCCCTTCGCAAGTGGTTTTTCTCCAAGTTCTTCTTCGACCGCGACTACCCAACTCTACATGGGACAACCGTCATGGACTACCTCTTCGGTGAGGAGGAACAAGAGTCGAGGACGACTCTTCCCCAAGGGGGGGGAGATGATGTAGCCCCGGTCACCGACGTCGCTACACCAAGACCATCAAGTGCAACCCCGCCTATTGTCGACGCTACACCATGGCCAAAGAGTCCCCCAAGTGGACCTTCAACCCTAAACCACGCTACACGCGACAAGGTGAACTCCTTCCTCTCGATACTCGACCTCGTCAATACCTTGAATGGAATGCTACCTCATATCGGTGTGCTACATATCATTAGGTACAAGAATCATCGAGGAACCGGAGAGGAGGAACACCCATGGTGCAAGGAGGAGGAACACCCATGGAGCCATTCATCATGGTGCAAGGAAGAAGGAAGAAGGAAGAAGAAGAAGAGAAGAAGGAAGAGGGAGGAGGAGGCCCAGCCGGCCCAGAGTCCGGTCCGACCGGGCCCCAGACCGACCTGCCCGGTTGGCGACCGGTCGACCGGCTCCACAACCGGACCGCCCGGTCCCAGGCCCGGTCTGACCGGCCCCAGACCGGATCCGACGGGAACTACCCACCAAACTGCCTAAGTTACCCACTTATGTACCTTTTCGCCATGTGTTGTCTTGTAGGCCTATATATAGACCCAAGACACACCCCTTACCTCTTTAGACTTGTTTTGAACTCAAACCTAACTTTGAGCTTAGTCTCCCTTGGGTATCATCCCTCTGTAATCAAGGCACCTTGGTTGTTGATTTGGAACTTGTTGAGTGAGATTCTAGTACAAGATACTCTCTCTCCCTCACCAAGCTCTTCTTCTCCAATCCCAATCTCTCCCCGGGGAATTCTACCGCGTGTCTCTTCCTCGGAGATTCTATTGGTGTGGTCCATCGAGCCACGGAGGTAAGCATCGGGTGTATCGGGTTGTGTGTGTGCGTGAGTCTCGGAGTTCCTCGTGTTCATCGCCGTGTTCTTCGTGTTCCTCGCGTTTTCCCATCCTCCCCCTTGGTTTCGAAGTCAATCCGCGAGATCGGGCCACACACGGGGTCTTAGACCTCATCAACCTTCATCTTGATCATCATTGTTGTGGCGTTGTCGAGGCATCCCACTTTCTTCACTTGATGCTTGGTGATGACTTGATTCCTCATTTCTTGCCCTTGGAGGTGGTCTTCGAGCATGAGGTCGATCATCATGATGGCGGCGATTATCTTGACCTTGAGGGCGTTGAGGATGAACAAAATTGATGATTTGGCGCTCTTGGTGCGCTTGCCTTTGTTCCTCTTCGTGAAGGCGTTGTCTTCTAGCTTGAGCTTCTTGTACTTGTCGTTGCCGCTCTTGTTCTTCAAGTGCTTGTTGTTCATGGCGGAGACACTCTTGTTCCCTTGCTCGAACTAGCTCTTGATCATGTCGAAGGCGTTCTTGCTCTTGTTGGAATTGAGCATGGAGATTCTCTTGTTGAAGGCGCTCTTCTTCAAGGCGTTGATGTTCTTGGACAAGTCGAAGTCGAGCTTGCTCCGCTTCGAGAGCTTGTTGGTGAAGCACTTGAACATCCACATTATGGTGGTGTGGGTCTTCATTGGAATCATGGTGAGACGATGTAGGAGCTCTTGACCTTGAACTATGAGAGCGCGAAGACCTTGAGTGGTGTCTTCTATCTTCTTGACGGTTGAGTGTGTGGAGGATATTGTCCAATGCCGTCTTCATTTCCCTTGTCTCTTGACCTTGTATGGCGAGTGTTGCCTTCAACTCACTGCCTTGAGCTTCAATCTTCTCATTGAGGTCTTGAACTTGGTTGTTGAGGTCAATCCTTTGCACTTGAGCTCTTTCTTCATAGCGGACGTTGGTATCCTTGATCATGGCTTCAAATAGATTGAGCTTGGCGTGGACGGCTTGAGTAGCTATCCAATGTTGATGCCGCGTCATCGGAAGTTGGTTCCCTTCTCCACTAGACATGGTTACAACTAAAACAAGAACTATGTGGTGGGTGGTTAGGAAAGACTACCAAAAGAGTCAAAACTTGCAAACCAAAATCGAAAAGGTATTTCAAGGTGGAGGGTAACCGATATGTATGCACACACACAAAAACAAAAAACTCTATATGGTGTTAGGTATGGATGAGGAAAGCCAAATGGAAGAACCAAACGAAAAGTCTATTGTCAAAAGTGGGTAAGATCCAAAAGTCACAAGTCAAAGGCGGTGATCACAAAAGGCATACACAAGGAGGAACACACGCGTGGGACAAAATGGGGTTAGCGCGAATTGGAAAATGAGCAAGAACAAAATGGTCCTAACGAAGACTACTAGCTCGGTGTCACACTAACGCAAGAGAGACCGTGGCTTGGTTGGAAAATTGAGAAGCAACAAGATTTGCGCAAGACGCCTCTCTTCTCTTTTCTCTGTTTTGCTTATAAGCTTTGGACTCTTTTTTGTATAGGTGTCACTCACACTCTTTTTCTTTTTGTATTTTTCTTTCTTTTTCTCACTATGTAAGGATACTACTATTTATGTAAGTATGTCACACTCCTTTTGCTTATCTTTTCACAGGAGCTTGCTTCGAAGCTTTGCTCAACACACGAACACCCTCACGGTCGGGACGCTTGCGCAATGCTTCGCAACACTAGAAATCCACTCTCGATAGGAAAGGTACGCAAAAGAGGCTAGGGCTACAAGTTAGGAGCAAGTTATACCACTTGATGATGGTGGCCGACGATCTTGAACTTGCGATGGTGGTTGATGCGGGGTGGCCTTCGGTCACCTCCACACCAAGACCAACAAGTTCCCCAAGTGGACCGATGACACGAGCCCGAGTCAAAGCGCTACATGATGAGGTGAACTCGCTCCTCACCACCCTTGATCTTGGTACGCCTTTGGATGGATTGCTACCTCATGCCGACGTGTTATGTGTCATTAGGTACAAGGAGCATCAAGGTCACCAAGAGGAGGATACACCATGGTCAAAGGGAGGAGAGGAGCAGCTGGACAAGAAGATGGACACGAAGATGGACATGGAGCTGGACAGGAAGTCGCCCGAAGAGCGCAAGGAAGAGAAGACGGACGGCTGGTCCAGAACCCGGTCAGACCGGCCCCCTGACCGGATCACCCGGTCCACAGCCCGGTCTGACCGGCCTCCTGACCGGGCCGCCCGGTCAGAAACCGGGATTCGCGCTCGTGACATCCGGGCGCCATCCAGGGGACTTGGAGCCTCGTCCGGTCACCGCCCGGTCACAGGCCCGGTCTGAAACCGGCCTGCCCGGTCACAGGCCCGGTCTGACCGGCCCCCTGACCGGCCTGCACGACTTAAGTTATATTTTCGGCCCGAACTTACCTTTTCGGCCTGTGACGCCTTGTAAGACTATATAAGCACCCCAAGCACCCCTTTAGCTCTTTAGACTTGTTTTGAACTCAAACCTACCTTTGAGCTTAGTCTCCCTTGGGTATCATCCCTCTGTAATCAAGGCACCTTAGTTGTTGACTTTGAACTTGTTGAGTGAGATTCTAGTACAAGCTACTCTCTCTCCCTCACCAAGTTCTTCCTCTCCAACTCCAATCTCTCCCCGGGGAATTCTACCGCGTGTCTCTTCCTCGGAGATTCTATTGGCGTGGTCCATCGAGCCACGAAGGTAAGCATCGGGTGTATCGGGTTGTGTGTGTGCGTGAGTCTCGGAGTTCCTCGTGTTCATCGCGTTCTTCGTGTTCCTCGCGGTTTCCCATCTTCCCCCTTGGTTTCGAAGTCAATCCGCGAGATCGGGCCACACACGGGGTCTTAGACCTCATCATATGGTATCAGCAGCGCTTGGTTACCGCGGATTTGACCTCCCACCCACCCGATTTCGTTCCTAGAAAATTTTCCAAAAAATAGCCCTAAATTGCCTTTTGACCGATCTGTGATTTGGTTGCGTTTTGAGTGGTTTTGGTCCGTGGATCTGGTGTTGTTGTGCTTGATCTACTATTTCCCCAACTTTTAGCCTCCAATTCCATCGTTTCCCCTCGATTTGGTCGATTTGGCTTGGTTTTCGTGAAGAACAGGAGAGAGAAAGCTTCATCCCGCGAAATCCGGTTGAGCAGCCGGTCAACCGGGCCCACGACCGGCCGAGCCGGCCCAGCACCCGGTCAACCGGGCGGCAAACCGGGCAAGCCGGTCCAGAACCCGGTCCTACCGGGCCTCCGACCGGGCGACGCAACGCCACTCCTTCGACCTCGTCTTCCGGCGATCTCCACCGCCACCACCACCACCACCATCATCGCAGGTATAACTTGCAGGTCACCTTGTAACCCCTCTTCCTTTTGCGATCTATCCCATCGAGCATTGCTTGTCTAGTGTTGCGAGACATTGCACGTGGCCCCGCATTGTGAGGTGTGTGTGTCGCGTTGAGTAAGGCACCCAAGCAAACACTCGTGTGGCAAGATAGCAAAAGCGAGGCTAACGCTAACATAGTGCGTCAAAAAGCCCCAAAAACACAAAAAGAGTGCGAGTAGCACCATACATCCATACATCCATACGCCCATACATACAAAGTGTCAACGTGCCACCAAGATACAAACGAGTGCAAGTGCCGCCATATACAAAAGAGAAAAAGCTTTTAAGCAAAGAGAGATAGGAGAAGAGAGGCCACGTGTGAATTTTGTTGTCTCTTCCTTTGCAACCAAAGCTTTGGCTCTCCTTGTGTTAGTGTGACACTGAGCACTTATACATACACTTTTCCGCTCACTTTTGGTTGCACTAACCCCGTTTATCTTGTGTGTGTGTTCCACAACTTTTTCCGTGTTCATAGTGATCTTCACATTGATATTTGGATTTTTGGACCTCACCCACTTTTGACAACATACTCGATCTTGGATTTGTCTTTTGGCTTTCCACAACACTCGCCTAACACCATATTTGCTAGCTTTTGCGTGTGGCTTTGCGTGTGTTCCCGATACACTTGATCTTGCTTTTGGTTTGGTGGATTGCCTCAATACTATCTTACCTTGGTAAGAGTGCGAGGTAGTCTCCTTCCACTAACATACACAACATAGTTCTTGTCTTTCCATCATGGATAGGAACGGAGATACCAATAGGGATGAAGAGATCCTCCGCAACACCGAGAGGTTGGCTACTCAACACAACCTATGGACGGAAAGACAAGAGTTCAAGGAGCAACTCTCCCTCTTCGAGACGCGCATCGATGAGCAATACGATGAAGTGGCTCACAACTTCTCCACCGTGAACCACGACTTGGCCCTTCTTCGTGAAGCTACGGACAACTTGAATGGCCAAATGGCGGCCAATGATGCCAACATGGAGCGGCGCATGGATAGCCTCGAGCGCGCCATCACCAACTTGGGTCGTCATCGTCGACACCGCTCTACTTCCTCTTCATCAAGCTCGTCTCAAGACTATCACTCTCATGGTGGCATTTCGTCCCCAAGCTCTTCTTCAAGGCATGAAGACCATCATCGAACTCATCGCTCACATGCTCGTCATGAAGACTCCCGCTCCAACTCTAGGCGTGGAGAAATACATCGCCATGCTCGTCCACATGAGCGTCCCCCACAAGAGCAAGCCCTTCACCAAGATCGTCACCAAGCGGATCGCCATGCCCACCATGGGCGTGATGGCCATCCCCAAGACCAAGATCCTCAAGATCCACCTCGGCGAGATCTTCGTCGCCACCCTCGCCATGACCAACGTGGACGAGGAGAACCTCACCATGATCAAGATGAGAGACCCAACCTTGAGCATCGTCCTCAACCGCGACAAGATCTTCAACCACATCCTCACCGTGAACCAAGTGAAGCAAGCGTTCAACTCCAACGCCAACCCAATGCTATGGTTGGCCGTAGAAGACCTCCTATTCCACCTCTAGCCGCAAGAGATGAAGGCGCCCCTCCTCGTAGAAGAACCTTGGAGGATGAAGAGAACATGTTTGGAAGACTCAAGTTCACCATGCCAAAGTTCAAGGGAGAAGAAGATGCCGAGGCCTACCTCTCATGGGCACTCAAGGTGGACAAGATCTTCCGCATCCACAACTACTCCGGTGCCAAGAAAGTGGCTATGGCATCACTCGAGTTTGAAGACTACGCCAACACTTGGTGGGAGCAAGTCCTCACTCTTCGAGAAGAGAAGGGTGAACCTCCTATTGACACTTGGGAAGATATGAAGAAGGAGATGCATGCTCGCTTTGTCCCCGCACACTACATGACCGACCTCTTCAACAAGCTCCAAAAGTTGAAGCAAGGCACCAAGACCGTTGAGGAGTTCTACAAGGAGATGGAGCTCACTATGATGCGAGCCAACATCCAAGAGTCCGAGGAACAAACAATTGCTCGTTTCTTCAATGGCCTTACTTATCCTATCAAGAGGATTGTCGAGTTCCAACCCTACTCCAACATGGTTGAGTTAGTCCACCAAGCATCGAAGGCCGAGCGCCAAGTGATTGAGGACATCAAGTACTCCAAGACCAAGTCCTATTTCTCCTCCAAGCTCGCTACATCGACTCCTCCTACTACATCAACTCCTTATGCTACAAGTGCCAAGGCCGACGCATCCTCTACACCTTCCAAGAAGCCGACTATCCAAAGTCGCATGAAGCAAACGGTCTCCTCCACCGCCTCCTCTAAGGCATCCACGGGACCCTCTAGTGTCACTTGCTTCAAGTGTGGCACCCAAGGTCACAAATCGTTTGAGTGCAAGAACACCAAGGTCATGATCACTATGGAGAATGGTGACATCGAGACTCTTGATGAGGATGAATATGAAGCCCTTGTGCAAGCCGCCGTGGAAAGTGAAGAAGCTTATGAGCAAGAAAGTGGAGAAGATCCTCTCTTATGTGAGCATGACCCAAGTCCCTCACTTGTGGTCACAAGGGTGCTAACCACACAACCCCATGATATGGAAGAACAACGGTGCAATATCTTCCAAACCCGTGCCGGAATTGGTGGAAAATCGATCAAGGTCATCATCGATGGTGGAAGTTGCCATAACCTTGCGAGCACCGAGTTGTGTGAGAAGCTCCACCTCACTCTCCGCAAGCATCCTCACCCTTACCATATACAATGGTTGAGTGACAAGGGCAACGTCAAGATACAACATACCGTCACCGTCAACTTCAAGATCGGCCCTTATGAGGACACCATCGAGTGTGACGTGGTACCCATGACGGTGTGCCACATGTTGCTTGGCCGCCCTTGGCAATATGACAAGAAGGCTATACATGATGGACTCTCAAACACATACACCTTCAAGGTCAACGACAAGAAGTTCGAGTTGCGCCCGATGACTCCTAGCCAAATCATCGCGGATAATGCGAAGGCTTTAGCGAGGGCACAACTCCGCACCCATAGTGAGATGAGAGGAGAGGGAGCGATCCACCACAAAGATAGTGAGCGCCACCAGCCATATATGAGTGAGTCCAAGAGTGTCCTTCTAGCCACCAAGAGTGAGTGGAGAGAGCTCCAAGAGAACCCATCCACCATATTGCACTATGTGCTCATATGCAAGGGACCCTCGTCGGCGGCTAACGAATTAACCAACATCCCTCCGTCTTTGTTGTCTCTTTTGCAGGAATTTCATGACGTCTTCCCCGACGAGCTCCCTCATGGACTACCACCACTCCGCGGCATAGAACACCGCATCGACCTCATACCCGGCGCTCCGCTTCCAAACCGTGCCGCCTACCGCACCAACCCCGAAGAGACGAAGGAGATCAACCGCCAAATTCAAGATCTCCTCGCCAAAGGGTATGTCCGAGAAAGCCTTAGCCCTTGTGCGGTTCCCGTGATTCTTGTGCCTAAACCGGATGAGACGCAACGGATGTGTATGGATTGTCGCCCCATCAATGCCATTACCGTCCGTTACCGCCATCCCATTCCGCGTTTAGATGACATGCTAGATGAACTTAGTGGTGCCACGATTTTCTCTAAAGTCGATTTGCGTAGTGGTTACCATCAAATCCGCATGGCCATTGGTGATGAATGGAAAACGGCATTCAAGACCAAACTTGGTCTCTATGAATGGCTCGTTATGCCTTTCGGTCTTTCCAATGCACCATCTACTTTCATGCGCCTCATGAATCACATCTTGCGTCCTCTCATTGGCAAGAGCGTGGTTGTCTACTTCGATGATATTCTTATTTATAGCAAAAACCTCGAGGACCATGTGCAACATGTGAGAGAAGTCTTGTGCATCTTGCGCCATGAAAAGCTTTATGCTAACCTCCCCAAATGCACATTTGCTCAAAACAAGTTGGTGTTTCTTGGTTTTGTGGTTTCCGCTAATGGGATTGAAGTTGATTCTTCCAAGGTGGAGGCCATCCATAATTGGCCTACCCCTACAAATGTTGGCCAAGTCCGAAGCTTCCATGGACTTGCCGGGTTTTATCGCCGCTTTGTGAAAGACTTTAGCACCATCGCTTGCCCTTTGAATGAGCTTACCAAGAAGAATGTTCCGTTTGTTTGGGGCAAGGCCCAACAAAATGCTTTTGATGAGTTGAAGAAACGCCTTACAGAAGCTCCACTTCTTGTTCTTCCAAATTTTGCCAAAACTTTCGAGATTGAGTGTGATGCAAGTGGGCTTGGTATTGGTGGTGTTCTTATGCAAGAGGGCAAACCCGTGGCATACTATAGTGAGAAGTTGGATGGCGCACGCCTCAACTATCCTATATATGACAAGGAGCTCTACGCTTTGGTTCGTGTTCTTGAAGTTTGGCAACACTATCTTTGGCCAAAAGAGTTTATCATTCATTCTGACCATGAGTCCTTGAAATATTTGAAAAGCCAACACAACTTGAACAAACGACATGCAAAATGGGTCGAGTTCATTGAGTCCTTCCCATATGTGATCAAATACAAGAAGGGCAAGGACAATGTGGTGGCGGATGCTCTTTCCCGCAAAAACACCCTTTTGCTAACTCGTTTGGATTTTCATGTTTTGGGACTTGAAGAGATCAAAGAACTCTATCCTTCCGATTCTTTCTTTGCTCCCATTTTTGAGAAGTTCTCCGTTGAGCGAGGAGTGGATGATTTCTATTTGCATGATGGCTATTTGTTCAAAGCTAACAAGATTTGCATTCCCGAGTCTTCGCTTCGAAAATTGCTTTTGCAAGAGTCACATGGAGGAGGTCTTATGGGCCACTTTGGTCGAGAGAAGACATATGCCATGCTCTCAACCCACTATTATTGGCCAAGAATGTACCGCGACGTCGAACGCCTTTGCCGCCGGTGCACCACATGCTTACAAGCTAAGTCTACCTCCAATCCCTATGGTCTTTATACCCCATTGCCTATTCCATAAGCACCATGGACCGATATTAGCATGGATTTTGTTCTAGGATTGCCTCGCACTAAGCATGGTCATGATTCTATATTCGTGGTAGTGGATAGATTCTCTAAGATGGCTCATTTCATACCTTGCCATAAGAGCGACGATGCTTCACACATTGCTTCATTGTTTTTCAGGGAAATCGTTCGCCTACATGGAGTACCGCAAAGCATTGTGTCGGACCGAGACGTCAAGTTCATGAGTTATCTTTGGAAGACGCTCATGGCAAAGTTTGGAGTGAAGCTCTTATTCTCATCATCCTCGCACCCGCAAACGGACGGCCAAACGGAAGTGGTCAATCGAAGCCTCTCCACCCTCCTACGCATCCTCGTGAAGAAAAACTTGAAGTCATGGGAGGAATCCATACCACACGCGGAGTTCGCCTACAACCGCGCCAAGCACTCGACTACATCAAGGAGTCCCTTCATGGTCGTCTACGGGTTTGAGCCGCTCACGGCACTCGACATACTACCACTTCCCCTTCATGAGCGGACGAACATGGACTTCGCCAAGCGCGCCGCCGACGTGAAGAAACTACATGAAGAGACAAGAGCAACCATACAAGAACATGTACTTCGTCAAGCTACCCGCCTCAACGCCAAGAAGAAGGAAAGGATATTTCAAGAAGGAGACCTCGTTTGGATCCACCTCCGGAAGGAACGGTTCCCTCGTGAGCGCAACTCCAAGCTCAAGCCAAGAGGAGATGGCCCCTTCAAGGTTCTCAAACGCATCAACAACAACGCTTACGTCATCGACATCCCCACCTCCAAGTACTTGGTGAGCAACACCTTCAACGTTGCGGACTTGTCGCCATATCATGAAGATGAAGAGGAACAAGAGTCGATGACGACTCTTTCCCAAGGGGGGGGAGATGATGCGGGGTGGCCTTCGGTCACCTCCACACCAAGACCAACAAGTTCCCCAAGTGGACCGATGACACGAGCCCGAGTCAAAGCGCTACACGATGAGGTGAACTCGCTCCTCACCACCCTTGATCTTGGTACACCTTTGGATGGATTGCTACCTCATGCCGACGTGTTATGTGTCATTAGGTACAAGGAGCATCAAGGTCACCAAGAGGAGGATACACCATGGTCAAAGGGAGGAGAGGAGCAGCTGGACAAGAAGATGGACACGAAGATGGACATGGAGCTGGACAGGAAGTCGCCCGAAGAGCGCAAGGAAGAGAAGACGGACGGCCGGTCCAGAACCCGGTCAGACCGGCCCCCTGACCGGATCACCCGGTCCACAGCCCGGTCTGACCGGCCTCCTGACCGGGCCGCCCGGTCAGAAACCGGGATTCGCGCTCGTGACATCCGGGCGCCATCCAGGGGACTTGGAGCCTCGTCCGGTCACCGCCCGGTCACAGGCCCGGTCTGAAACCGGCCTGCCCGGTCACAGGCCCGGTCTGACCGGCCCCCTGACCGGCCTGCACGACTTAAGTTATATTTTCGGCCCGAACTTACCTTTTCAGCCTGTGACGCCTTGTAAGACTATATAAGCACCCCAAGCACCCCTTTAGCTCTTTAGACTTGTTTTGAACTCAAACCTACCTTTGAGCTTAGTCTCCCTTGGGTATCATCCCTCTGTAATCAAGGCACCTTAGTTGTTGACTTTGAACTTGTTGAGTGAGATTCTAGTACAAGCTACTCTCTCTCCCTCACCAAGTTCTTCCTCTCCAACTCCAATCTCTCCCCGGGGAATTCTACCGCGTGTCTCTTCCTCGGAGATTCTATTGGCGTGGTCCATCGAGCCACGAAGGTAAGCATCGGGTGTATCGGGTTGTGTGTGTGCGTGAGTCTCGGAGTTCCTCGTGTTCATCGCGTTCTTCGTGTTCCTCGCGTTTTCCCATCTTCCCCCTTGGTTTCGAAGTCAATCCGCGAGAGCGGGCCACACACGGGGTCTTAGACCTCATCAGTGGTGGAGGTGTCAAATGAACCGCTTGGACCCTCGGGGTGCCGTCGTCGTTGTCGATGTTGCGGAAGCTTTGTGGTAGCTGAAATGGCACTCAAACCGAAGTCCAAACACAAGGGGGTTAGTGCCAAAACGAAAAACGAAGGTTGCTGTGAAAAATTCGGCCAGCCGGAACTTCCGGTCCTGAGGGGCGGTACTTCCGGTCCCGGGCGGAACTTCCGGTCCTGCCGGGCGGAACTTCCGGTCGCAATCAGATCTGCGGGCTGTTCTTCGATTTGGGCGGAAATCCGGTCCGAAATCCTTCGAATTCGAGGAAAATTTGGCACTAAAAGCTGTGGGAAGGTGGGGGAATTGCAGATCAACATCAAAGACAAGTTTCTATTGGAGCAAAACCACCAAAAACTCAACAAATCGCGAGATCGATCCAAGACCAATTTGGGGCTATTTTTTGGGAAAAAAATTTGGAATTTTTTTTGGGCGAAATTGGTGGAATTGGGGGTCAAATCCGTGGCAACCAAAGAGCTGCTGATACCATATGATAAGGGCTAAGCCCAAGGATGTGCCCGATCTTCACGGATTTGGGTGGAATTCGTGGGGGAGGAGGATGAACGCGATGAACACGAAGAACGCGAGGGGAATCGTGGGGATACAACACACACACGCACACAAATTTGTTTTCCCTCGTTGGCCCGAACCACCAACTCGATAGAGGTTGCAGGAAAAGACCTTCCGGTAGAAGTCCCGCAAAGAGATCGACAAATCGAAGCTCGAGAGATCTAGAAGGGTGAAAAGACCGGAAGGTTGATAGAAGTGCAAGCAAAAGACCAAATAGGTAGAAGTGCAAGCAAAAGATCAAACAAACGGTAGAAGTCACCAAAGAGATCTTCACGAGTCGATAAGGAGCCCGGGTGGGTACAAGATCAAAGATCTAGGTAGGGTTCCCACAAGGGTGAGCTAAGCTCAGGTTTAATTTCACATCAAGTCTAGTCTCAGATCTGAGCCAACAAGGCTATTTATAGGTGGGGGGCGAAGGGATAAGTTACACGCTGAAAAGTGCTGTAGTGCTGAGGTTCGATGGGGCGGAAGTTCCGGTCGTCCTAGGCGGAAGTTCCGGTCACGGGCGGAAGTTCCGGTCTTGCGGGCCGGAAGTTCCGGCCGGGGCGGATGTTCCGGCCAAGTTCCGGCCTAGTTTCGGAAATTGCCCATTTCCTTGCAGTAACATCCAAGGGCGTTTTGGCGCAATTTCAGAACTTGGGCGGAACTTGGGCGGAAGTTCCGGTGGGCGGAAGTTCCGGTCCCTCGGGGCGGAAGTTCCGGCCTGATCCATTTCGCTGGGCGCTGGAAGGCATCTGGAGGGCATCTGGCCGGAAGTTCCGGTCCTGGGGGGCGAAAGTTCCGGCCTGGGCGCTGTAGCTCCATCTTCCTCATTTCCATCTCTCTCTCTATTGGCTTGGTCTCCATGGCTCGCGTCTTGGTCGATGTACCTGATTGAACATAGGGTATTTGCATGAAGTAGCACGCCATCCAAAGGGGTGTCAAAAGCATACGTGGAAAGGAGCGAATTCACCTCTTGGTGTAGGGCTTGGGCTCGAGCTCGTGTCATTGGACCACGAGGAAGGCTTGTCGGTCTTGATGTAGTATCGACCTTGGGTAGGGCTACATCAAATACCATGTAGTAGGTAGGTATGGTGGACACAAATGGCATAGTGTTTGGCTCAAGGATTTGGATGCATGAGAAGTAATCCTTCTCAATACAAGGCTTTGGCTAGCAAGGTTGTTTGAAGCAAACACAAGTATGAACCGGTACAATAAAACTTACATAAGAACATATTGCAAGCATTATAAGACTCTACACTGTCTTCCTTGTTGTTCAAACACCTCACCAGAAAATATCTAGACTCTAGAGAGACCAATTATGCAAACCAAATTTCAACAAGCTCTATGGTAGTTCATCATTAATGGGTTCAAAGTACATGATGCAAGAGCTTAAACATGATCTATATGAGCACAACAATTGCCAAGTATCAAATTATTCAAGACATTATACCAATTACCACATGAAGCATTTTCTGTTTCCAACCATATAACAATGAACGAAGCAGTTTTCAACCTCCGCCATGAACATTAAAAGTAAAGCTAAGAACACCTTGTGTTCATATGCAACAGCGGAGCGTGTCTCTCTCCCAAACAAAGAATGCTAGGATCCGATTTTATTCAAACAAAAACAAAAATAAAAACATACATACGCTCCAAGTAAAGCACATAAGATGTGACAGAATACAAATATAGTTTCACTAGAGGTGACCTAATAAGTTGTCGATGAAGAAGGGATGCCTTGGGCATCCCCAAGCTTAGATGCTTGAGTCTTCTTAAAATATGCAGGGATGAACCACGGGGGCATCCCCAAGCTTAGACTTTTCACTCTTCTTGATCATATTGTATCATCCTCCTCTCTTGACCCTTGAAAACTTCCTCCACACCAAACTCAAAACAAACTCATTAGAGGGTTAGTGCATAATCAAAAATTCACATATTCAGAGGTGACATAATCATTCTTAACACTTCTGGACATTGCACAAAGCTACTGAAAGTTAATGGAACAAAGAAATCCATCAAACATAGCAAAACTGGCAATGCGAAACAAAAGGAAGAATCTGTCAAAACAGAACAGTCCGTAAAGACGAATTTTTCTGGGGCACTTAACTTGCTCAGATGAAAAAGCTCAAATTGAATGAAAGTTGCGTACATATCTGAGGATCACGCACGTAAATTGGCAGATTTTTCTGAGTTACCTACAGACTGGGCTGCTCAATTTCGTGACAGTAAGAAATCTGTTTCTGCGCAGTAATCCAAATCTAGTATCAACCCTACTATCAAAGACTTTACTTGGCACAACAATGCACTAAAATAAAGATAAGGAGAGGTTGCTATAGTAGTAACAACTTCCAAGACTCAAATATAAAATAAAAGTGCAGAAGTAAAATAATGGGTTGTCTCCCATAAGCGCTTTTCTTTAACGTCTTTCTGCTAGGCGCAGAAAGTGTGAATCAAGTATTATCAAGAGATGAAGCATGAACATCATTGATGCGGGGTGGCCTTCGGTCACCTCCACACCAAGACCAACAAGTCCCCCAAGTGGACCGATGACACGAGCCCGAGTCAAAGCGCTACATGATGAGGTGAACTCGCTCCTCACCACCCTTGATCTTGGTACACCTTGGGACGGATTGCTACCTCATGCCGACGTGTTATGTGTCATTAGGTACAAGGAGCATCAAGGTCACCCAGAGGAGGAAACGCCATGGTCAAAGGGAGGAGAGGAGCAGCTGGACAAGAAGATGGACACGAAGATGGACATGGAGGTCAGACAGAAGTCGCCCGAAGAGCGCAAGGAAGAGAAGACGGACGGCCGATCCGTAACCCGGTCAGACCGGCCCCTGACCGGATCACCCGGTCCACAGCCCGGTCGGCCAGGCCTCCCCGGCCGGGCCGCCGGTCAGAAACCGGGATTCGCGCTCGTGACATCCGGGCGCCCACCAGGGGACTTGCAGCCTCGGCCGGTCTCCGCCCCGTCACAGGCCCGGTCTGCAACCGGCTTTGCCGGTCACAGCCCGGCCCGACTGCCCCCAGACCGGCCTGCACGACTTAAGTTATATTTTCGGCCCGAACTTACCTTTTCGGCCTGTGACGCCTTGTAAGACTATATAAGCACCCCAAGCACCCCTTTAGCTCTTTAGACTTGTTTTGAACTCAAACCTACCTTTGAGCTTAGTCTCCCTTGGGTATCATCCCTCTGTAATCAAGGCACCTTAGTTGTTGACTTTGAACTTGTTGAGTGAGATTCTAGTACAAGCTACTCTCTCTCCCTCACCAAGTTCTTCCTCTCCAACTCCAATCTCTCCCCGGGGAATTCTACCGGGTGTCTCTTCCTCGGAGATTCTATTGGCGTGGTCCATCGAGCCACGGAGGTAAGCATCGGGTGTATCGGGTTGTGTGTGTGCGTGAGTCTCGGAGTTCCTCGTGTTCGTCGCGTTCTTCGTGTTCCTCGCGTTTTCCCATCTTCCCCCTTGGTTTCGAAGTCAATCCGCGAGATCGGGCCACACACGGGGTCTTAGACCTCATCATATGGTATCAGCAGCCTTTGGTTTCCGCGGATTTGACCCCCCACCCACCCGATTTCGTCCCTAGAAAATTTTCCAAAAAATCCCCAAAAATAGCCCTAAATTGCCTCTTGACCGATCTGTGATTTGGTTGCGTTTTGAGTGGTTTTGGTCCGTGGATCTGGTGTTGTTGTGCTTGATCTACTATTTCCCCAACTTTTAGCCTCCAATTCCATCGTTTCCCTTCGATTTGGTCGATTTGGCTTGGTTTTCGTGAAGAACAGGAGAGAGAAATCGCGCGATCCGGTTGAGCACCGGTCAGCGGACTCTGAGACCGGCCGGTCCGGTCCAGAATCCGGTCGACCGGCCATACAACCGGCCGGGCCGGTCCAGCAGCCGGTCCAACCGGGCCTCCGACCGGGCGACGCAACGCCACTCCTTCGACCTCGTCTTCCGGCGATCTCCACCACCACCACCACCACCACCATCATCGCAGGTATAACTTGCAGGTCACCTTGTAACCCCTCTTCCTTTTGCGATCTATCCCATCGAGCATTGCTTGTCTAGTGTCGCGAGACATTGCACGTGGCCCCGCATTGTGAGGTGTGTGTGTCGCGTTGAGTAAGGCACCCAAGCAAACACTCGTGTGGCAAGATAGCAAAAACGAGGCTAACGCTAACATAGTGCGTCAAAAAGCCCCAAAAACACAAAAAGAGTGCGAGTAGCACCATACATCCATACATCCATACATCCATACGCCCATACATACAAAGTGTCCACGTGCCACCAAAGATACAAACGAGTGCAAGTGCCGCCATATACAAAGGAGAAAAAGCTTTTAAGCAAAGAGAGATAGGAGAAGAGAGGCCACGTGTGAATCTTGTTGTCTCTTCCTTTGCAACCAAAGCTTTGGCTCTCCTTGTGTTAGTGTGACACCGAGCACTTATACATACACTTTTCCGCTCACTTTTGGTTGCACTAACCCCGCTTATCTCGTGTGTGTGTTCCACATCTTTTTCCGTGTTTATAGTGATCTTCACATTGACATTTGGATTTTTGGACCTCACCCACTTTTAACAACATACTCGATCTTGGATTTGTCTTTTGGCTTTCCACAACACTCGCCTAACACCATATTTGCTAGCTTTTGCGTGTGGTTTTGCGTGTGTCCCCGATACACTTGATCTTGCTTTCGGTTTGGTGGATTACCTCAATACTATCTTACCTTGGTAAGAGTGCGAGGTAGTCTCCTTCCACTAACATACACAACATAGTTGTTGTCTTTGCATCATGGATAGGAACGGAGATACCAATAGGGATGAAGAGATCCTTCGCAACACCGAGAGGTTGGCTACTCAACACAACCTATGGACGCAACGACAAGAGTTCAAGGAGCAACTCTCCCTCTTCGAGACGCGCATCGATGAGCAATACGATGAAGTGGCTCACAACTTCTCCACCGTGAACCACGACTTGGCCCTTCTTCGTGAAGCTACGGACAACTTGAATGGCCAAATGGCGGCCAATGATGCCAACATGGAGCGGCGCATGGATAGCCTCGAGCGCGCCATCACCAACTTGGGTCGCCATCGTCGACACCGCTCTACTTCCTCTTCATCAAGCTCTTCCTCAAGGCATGAAGACCATTACTCTCATGGTGGCCTTTCGTCCCCAAGCTCTTCCTCAAGGCGTGAAGACCATCATCGACCGCATCGCTCACATGCTCGTCATGAAGACTCCCGCTCCAACTCTAGGCGTGGAGAAATACATCGCCATGCTCGTCCACATGAGCGTCCTCCACAAGAACAAGTCCTTCACCAAGATCCTCAAGATCCACCTCGGCGAGATCTTCGTCGCCACCCTCGCCATGACCAACGTGGATGAGGAGAGCCTCACCATGATCAAGATGAGAGACCCAACATTGAGCATCGTCCTCAACCGCGACAAGATCTTCAACCACATCCTCACCGGGAACCAAGTGAAGCAAGTGTTCAACTCCAACGCCAACCCAATGCTATGGTTGGCCGTAGAAGACCTCCTATTCCACCTCTAGCCGCAAGAGATGAAGGCGCCCCTCCTCGTAGAAGAACCTTGGAGGATGAAGAGAACATGTTTGGAAGACTCAAATTCACCATGCCAAAGTTCAAAGGAGAAGAAGATGCCGAGGCCTACCTCTCATGGGCACTCAAGGTGGACAAGATCTTCCGCATCCACAACTACTCCGGTGCCAAGAAAGTGGCTATGGCATCACTCGAGTTTGAAGACTACGCCAACACTTGGTGGGAGCAAGTCCTCACTCTTCGAGAAGAAAAGGGTGAACCTCCAATTGACACTTGGGAAGATATGAAGAAGGAGATGCATGCTCGCTTTGTCCCAACGCACTACATGACCGACCTCTTCAACAAGCTCCAAAAGTTGAAGCAAGGCACCAAGACCGTTGAGGAGTTTTACAAGGAGATGGAGCTCACTATGATGCGAGCCAACATCCAAGAGTCCGAAGAGCAAACCATTGCTCGCTTCTTCAATGGCCTCTCTTACCCCATCAAGCGGATCGTCGAGTTCCAACCCTACT
Organism: Lolium perenne; assembly: GCF_019359855.2. NCBI lineage: Eukaryota > Viridiplantae > Streptophyta > Magnoliopsida > Poales > Poaceae > Lolium > Lolium perenne. The sequence goes on from NC_067245.2 coordinate 136,798,701, forward strand.
CCAACATGGTTGAGTTAGTCCACCAAGCATCGAAGGCCGAGCGCCAAGTGATTGAGGACATCAAGTACTCCAAGGCCAAGACCTACTTCACCTCCAAGCTCGCCACATCGACTCCTCCTACTACATCAACTCCTTATGCTACAAGTGCCAAGGCCGACGCCTCATCTACACCTTCCAAGAAACCGACTATCCAAAGTCGCATGAAGCAAACGGTCTCCTCCACCGCCTCCTCTAAGGCATCCACGGGACCCTCTAGTGTCACTTGCTTCAAGTGTGGCACCCAAGGTCACAAATCGTTTGAGTGCAAGAACACCAAGGTCATGATCACTATGGAGAATGGTGACATCGAGACTCTTGATGAGGATGAATATGAAGCCCTTGTGCAAGCCGCCGTGGAAAGTGAAGAAGCTTATGAGCAAGAAAGTGGAGAAGATCCTCTCTTATGTGAGCATGACCCAAGTCCCTCACTTGTGGTCGCAAGGGTGCTAACCACACAACCTCATGATATGGAAGAACAACGGTGCAATATCTTCCAAACCCGTGCCGAAATTGGTGGCAAGTCTATCAAGGTCATCATCGATGGTGGAAGTTGCCATAACCTTGCGAGCACCGAGTTGTGTGAGAAGCTCCACCTCAATCTCCGCAAGCATCCTCACCCCTACCATATCCAATGGTTGAGTGACAAGGGCAACGTCAAGATACAACATACCGTCACCGTCAACTTCAAGATCGGCCCTTATGAGGACACCATCGAGTGTGACGTGGTACCCATGACGGTGTGCCACATGTTGCTTGGCCGCCCTTGGCAATATGACAAGAAGGCTATACATGATGGACTCTCCAACACATACACCTTCAAGGTCAACGACAAGAAGTTTGAGTTGCGCCCGATGACTCCTAACCAAATCATAGCGGATAATGCGAAGGCTTTAGCGAGGGCACAACTCCGCACCCACCATAGTGAGATGAGAGGAGAGGGAGCGACCCACCATAAAGATAGTGAGCGCCACAAGCCATACATGAGTGAGTCCAAGAGTGTCCTTCTAGCCACCAAGAGTGAGTGGAGAGAGCTCCAAGAGAACCCATCCACCATATTGCACTATGTGCTCATATGCAAGGGACCCTCGTCGGCGACTAACGACTTAACCAACATTCCTCCGTCTTTGTTGTCTCTTTTGCAGGAATTTCAAGACGTCTTCCCCGACGAGCTCCCTCATGGACTACCACCACTCCGCGGCATAGAACACCGCATCGACCTCATACCCGGCGCTCCGCTACCAAACCGTGCCGCATACCGCACCAACCCCGAAGAGACGAAGGAGATCAACCGCCAAATTCAAGATCTCCTCGCCAAAGGGTATGTCCGAGAAAGCCTTAGCCCTTGTGCGGTTCCCGTGATTCTTGTGCCTAAACCGGATGAGACGCAACGGATGTGTATGGATTGTCGCCCCATCAATGCCATTACCGTCCGTTACCGCCATCCCATTCCGCGTTTAGATGACATGCTTGATGAACTTAGTGGTGCCACGATTTTCTCTAAAATCGATTTGCGTAGTGGTTACCATCAAATCCGCATGGCTATTGGTGATGAATGGAAAACGGCATTCAAGACCAAACTCGGTCTCTATGAATGGCTCGTTATGCCTTTCGGTCTTTCCAATGCTCCTTCTACTTTCATGCGCCTCATGAATCACATCTTGCGTCCTCTCATTGGCAAGAGCGTGGTTGTCTACTTCGATGATATTCTTGTTTATAGCAAAAACCTCGAGGACCATGTGCAACATGTGAGAGAAGTCTTGTGCATCTTGCGCCATGAAAAGCTTTATGCTAACCTCCCCAAGTGCACATTTGCTCAAAACAAATTGGTTTTTCTTGGTTTTGTGGTTTCCGCTAATGGGATTGAAGTTGATTCTTCCAAGGTGGAGGCCATCCATAATTGGCCTACCCCTACAAATGTTGGCCAAGTTCGAAGCTTCCATGGACTTGCCGGGTTTTACCGCCGCTTTGTGAAAGACTTTAGCACCATTGCTTGCCCTTTGAATGAGCTTACCAAGAAGAATGTTCCGTTTGTTTGGGGCAAGGCCCAACAAAATGCTTTTGATGAGTTGAAGAAACGCCTTACCGAAGCTCCACTTCTTGTTCTTCCAAATTTTGCAAAAACTATTGAGATTGAGTGTGATGCAAGTGGGCTTGGTATTGGTGGTGTTCTTATGCAAGAGGGCAAACCCGTGGCATACTATAGTGAGAAGTTAGATGGCGCACGCCTCAACTATCCTATATATGACAAGGAGCTCTACGCTTTGGTTCGTGTTCTTGAAGTTTGGCAACACTATCTTTGGCCAAAAGAGTTTATCATTCATTCCGACCATGAGTCCTTGAAATATTTGAAAAGCCAACACAACTTGAACAAGCGACATGCAAAATGGGTCGAGTTCATTGAGTCCTTCCCATATGTGATCAAATACAAGATGGGCAAGGACAATGTTGTGGCGGATGCTCTTTCCCGCAAAAACACCCTTTTGCTAACTCGTTTGGATTTTCATGTTTTGGGACTTGAAGAGATCAAAGAACTCTATCCTTCCGATTCTTTCTTTGCTCCCATTTTTGAGAAGTGCTCCGTTGAGCGAGGAGTGGATGATTTCTATTTGCATGATGGCTATTTGTTCAAAGCTAACAAGATTTGCATTCCCGAGTCTTCGCTTCGAAAATTGCTTTTGCAAGAGTCACATGGAGGAGGTCTTATGGGTCACTTTGGTCGAGAGAAGACATATGCCATGCTCTCAACCCACTACTATTGGCCAAGAATGTACCGCGACGTCGAACGCCTTTGCCGCCGGTGCACCACATGCTTACAAGCTAAGTCTACCTCCAATCCCTATGGTCTTTATACCCCATTGCCTATTCCATATGCACCATGGACCGATATTAGCATGGATTTTGTTCTAGGATTGCCTCGCACTAAGCATGGTCATGATTCTATATTCGTGGTAGTGGATAGATTCTCTAAGATGGCTCATTTCATACCTTGCCATAAGAGCGACGATGCTTCACACATTGCTTCATTGTTTTTCAGGGAAATCGTTCGCCTACATGGAGTACCGCAAAGCATTGTGTCGGACCGAGACGTCAAGTTCATGAGTTATCTTTGGAAGACGCTCATGGCAAAGTTTGGAGTGAAGCTCTTATTCTCATCATCATCGCACCCGCAAACGGATGGCCAAACGGAAGTGGTCAATCGAAGCCTCTCCACCCTCCTACGCATCCTCGTGCAGAAAAACTTGAAGTCATGGGAGGAATGCATACCACACGCGGAGTTCGCCTACAACCGCGCCAAGCACTCGACTACATCAAGGAGTCCCTTCATGGTCGTCTACGGGTTTGAGCCGCTCACGGCACTCGACATACTACCACTTCCCCTTCATGAGCGGACGAACATGGACTTCGCCAAGCGCGCCGCCGACGTGAAGAAACTACATGAAGAGACAAGGGCAACCATACAAGAACATGTACTTCGTCAAGCTACCCGCCTCAACGCCAAGAAGAAGGAAAGGATATTTCAAGAAGGAGACCTCGTTTGGATTCACCTCCGGAAGGAACGGTTCCCTCGTGAGCGCAACTCCAAGCTCAAGCCAAGAGGAGATGGCCCCTTCAAGGTTCTCAAACGCATCAACAACAACGCGTACGTCATCGACATCCCCACCTCCAAGTACTTGGTGAGCAACACCTTCAACGTTGCGGACTTGTCGCCATATCATGAAGATGAAGAGGAACAAGAGTCGAGGACGACTCTTTCCCAAGGGGGGGGGAGATGATGCGGGGTGGCCTTCGGTCACCTCCACACCAAGACCAACAAGTCCCCCAAGTGGACCGATGACACGAGCCCGAGTCAAAGCGCTACATGATGAGGTGAACTCGCTCCTCACCACCCTTGATCTTGGTACACCTTGGGACGGATTGCTACCTCATGCCGACGTGTTATGTGTCATTAGGTACAAGGAGCATCAAGGTCACCAAGAGGAGGAAACGCCATGGTCAAAGGGAGGAGAGGAGCAGCTGGACAAGAAGATGGACACGAAGATGGACATGGAGCTGTACAGGAAGTCGCCCGAAGAGCGCAAGGAAGAGAAGACGGACGGCCGGTCCAGAACCCGGTCAGACCGGCCCCCTGACCGGATCACCCGGTCCACAGCCCGGTCTGACCGGCCTCCTGACCGGTCAGAAACCGAGATTCGCGCTCGTGACATCCGGGCGCCATCCAGGGGACTTGGAGCCTCGTCCGGTCTCCGCCCGGTCACAGGCCCGGTCTGAAACCGGCCTGCCCGGTCACAGGCCCGGTCCGACCGGCCCCCTGACCGGCCTGCACGACTTAAGTTATATTTTCGGCCCAAACTTACCTTTTCGGCCTGTGACGCCTTGTAAGACTATATAAGCACCCCAAGCACCCCTTTAGCTCTTTAGACTTGTTTTGAACTCAAACCTACCTTTGAGCTTAGTCTCCCTTGGGTATCATCCCTCTGTAATCAAGGCACCTTAGTTGTTGACTTTGAACTTGTTGAGTGAGATTCTAGTACAAGCTACTCTCTCTCCCTCACCAAGTTCTTCCTCTCCAACTCCAATCTCTCCCCGGGGAATTCTACCTCGTGTCTCTTCCTCGGAGATTCTATTGGCGTGGTCCATCGAGCCACGGAGGTAAGCATCGGGTGTATCAGGTTGTGTGTGTGCGTGAGTCTCGGAGTTCCTCGTGTTCGTCGCGTTCTTCGTGTTCCTCGCATTTTCCCATCTTCCCCCTTGGTTTCGAAGTCAATCCGCGAGATCGGGCCACACACGGGGTCTTAGACCTCATCAATCATAATCAGGGGAGTTGGGAGTTTTCTCAACAATGCATTGTATCTTGTATATGTAAGTAGCTCCTCTTTCGTTGCTCTTAGGCTTACTATTCTCATCAAACAAATTTTCGGGAACAAGCCAAGCATAGTTATTTTCTAGAGCTTCATGCATTCCTAGGAGTTTACTAGGTATCGGTACTTTAATCTCCCCCCCCCCCCCCGTCATTGACATTATTAGTGTACTTTATTCTATCCATGTCCATCTTTTCAAGTGGTTTTGCAAAATCCGTGAACAAATTAAGCCTCTTATGCTTAATAAAAACTTTTCTAGCTTCTTTAGCTATATCTTCAAATTCTCTAAGAAGGACTTTTAAAAAAAATCTCTCTTTTCTCCCATTTCCATATCAGAGAGTGTAAGAAACATATGTTGCATTATGGGATTGAGATTAACAAATCTAGTTTCCAACATGTGTACTAAACAGGCAGTAGCACTTTCATAAGTAGGAACAACTTTTACCAAGGGTGTATCTTCAAAATCTTCATCCATACTAACATGAGTGAAAAATGCTTCTATATTATCTCTTCCAATGATAGACCCTTGTCCTACCGGTATATCTTTCAGAGTGAACTTAGGAGGAAACATGATGAAATAAGTAAAGTAAATGCAAGTAACTAATTTTTCTGTGTTTTTAATATAGAGAAAGCAAACAAGACAGTAAATTAAGTAAAGCAAGTAACTAATTTTTTTGTGTTTTTGATATAGAGAACAAACAAAGCAATAAATAAACTAAAGTAAAGCAAGACAAAAGCAAAGTAAAGAGATTGGATGTGGGAGACTCCCCTTGCAACGTGTCTTGATCTCCCCGGCAACGGCGCTAGAAATTTATTTGCTAGCGTGCAGTTGACGTGGGAGTTAGAAATCTCTATGGTGTAATTTTCCTTCACGTCCCCGGCAACGGCGCCAGAAATTTAGCTTGATGACGCGTAAAGCACACGCCCGTTGGGAACCCCAAGTGGAAGGTGTGATGCGTACAGCAGCAAGTTTCCCTCAGTAAGAAACCAAGGTTTATCGAACCAGTAGGAGTCAATGATCACGTGAAGGTCGTTGGTGACGGAGTGTAGTGCGGGGCAACACCAGGGATTCCGGCGCCAACGTGGAACCTGCACAACACAATCAAAATACTTTGCCCCAACGTAACAGTGAGGTTGTCAATCTCACCGGCTTGCTGTAAACAAAGGATTAAATGTATAGTCTGGAAGATGATGTTTGTTTGCGAAGAACAGTAAAGAACAATGTTTGCAGTAGATTGTATTCAGATGTAAAAGAATGGACCGGGGTCCACAGTTCACTAGTGGTGTCTCTCCAATAAGAAATAGCATGTTGGGTGAACAAATTACCGTTGGGCAATTGACAAATAGAGAGGGCATAACAATGCATATACATATCATGATGACTACTATGAGATTTAATTAGGGCATTACGACAAAGTACATAGACCGCTATCCAGCATGCATCTATGCCTAAAAAGTCCACCTTCGGGTTAGCATCCGCACCCCTTCCAGTATTAAGTTGCAAACAACAGACAATTGCATTAAGCATGGTGCGTAATGTAATCAACACAAATATCCTTAGACAAAGCATCGATGTTTTATCCCTAGTGGCAACAGCACATCCACAACCTTAGAACTTTCTGTCACTGTCCCAGATTCAATGGAGGCATGAACCCACTATCGAGCATAAATACTCCCTCTTGGAGTTACAAGTATCAACTTGGCCAGAGCCTCTACTAGCAACGGAGAGCATGCAAGAACATAAACAACACATATATGATAGATTGATAATCAACTTGACATAGTATTCCATATTCATCAGATCCCAACAAACACAACATGTAGCATTACAAATAGATGATCTTGATCATGATAGGCAGCTCACAAGATCTAACATGATAGCACAATTAGGAGAAGACAACCATCTAGCTACTGCTATGGACCCATAGTCCAAGGATGAACTACTCACACATCAGTCCGGAAGCGATCATGGTGATGAAGAGTCCTCCGGGAGATGATTCCCCTCTCCGGAAGGGTGCCGAAGGCGATCTCCTGAATCCCCCGAGATGGGATTGGCGGCGGCTGCGTCTCTGGAACTATTTCCGTATCGTGGCTCTCGGTAATAGGGTTTTTGCGACGGAGGGAATAAATAGGCGGAAGGGCAGCATCGGTGGAGGCACGAGGGCCCCACACCATAGGGCGGCGCGGCCCCCTCCCAGGCCGCGCGGCCCTGTGGTCTGGGCGCCTCGTCGCCCCATTTCGTATCCCATTCGGTCTTCTGGAAGCTCCGTGGAAAAATAAGACCCTGTGCGTTGATTTCGTCCAATTCCGAGAATATTTCCTTTGTAGGATTTTTGAAACCAAAAACAGCAGAAAACAGCAACTGGCTCTTCGGCATCTCGTTAATAGGTTAGTGCCGGAAAATGCATAATAATGACATAAAGTGTGTATAAAACATGTGAGTATCATCATAAAAGTAGCATGAAACATAAGAAATTATAGATACGTTTGAGACGTATCAAGCATCCCCAAGCTTAGTTCCTACTCGCCCTCGAGTAGGTAAACGATAACAAGGATAATTTCTGAAGTGACATGCTATCATAATCTTGATCAATACTATTGTAAAGCATATGAGATGAATGCAGTGATTCGAAGCAATGGTAAAGATAATGATTAAACAACTGAATCCTATAACAAAGTCTTTTCATGAATAGTACTTTCAAGACAAGCATCAATAAGACTTGCATAGGAGTTAACTCATAAAGCAATAGATTCTTAGTAGAAAGCTTTGAAACAACACAAAGGAAGATATAAGTTTCAGCAGTTGCTTTCAACTTTAACATGTATACTCATGGATAATTGTCAACACAAAGTAATATGATGAATGCAAATAAGCAAGTATGTAGGAATCAATGCACACAGTTGACACAAGTGTTTGCTTCTAAGATAGAAAGAAGTAGGTAAACTGAATAAACATAAAAGTAAAAGTGATGAGGACATCCCTACCTTACTACTACCTCCGTCATTGCAAGATGAAGATGAAGCTGTGAAGCTCAAGTCCAATGAAGTTAGGATTGGACCAATGACACGAGCTCGTGCGAAGCTACTTAAACAACAGGTGAACTTGTTCCTAAACGATACTTTGATTGACGAGAACTTTATACTACCTAAGTCGTATTACTTGTGTATGATCAGGTATGAGGAGGAACCAAGCATCGCACGAGGAGGAGAGGAGCAGCTGGACAAGAAGCTGGACGTGAAGCTGGACATGGAGCCGGACGAGAAGACATCCCATGGACGCGCGAGGGAGGAGCGGGAGGCATGCGCGAGAGGAGGAGTTCTTCAGGCCGGTCCCAGGCCCGGTCAGACCGGCCGTGGCGCCGGGCCACCCGGTCACAAACCGGATTTTGAACCGGTGCCATCCGGGCCACATCCAGGGAACACGGACCCTTCGTCCGGTTTCCGCCCGATCCTGAACCCGGTCTAGGACCGGACCACCCGGTCCCAGGCCCGGTCGACCGGCCCCCAGACCGGCCGAGTCCGAGTCTGTCTCGACCAGATCTATTCTGGGTCGGTTATTTCCGTACTTTTTCGACCTGAGGTCGTCCCGAACGCCTATATAAGTCCCTGGGACGCCCCCAAAGTTGCTTTAGACCACGTTTAAGATAAACCCTAGTTCTTAGTTGTTTGCTCTGCAAAACTATTGAATACTACTCTCCAATTCGCATCGATCTGGAGTTTTATGCTACTGAAAGTTTGTGTGTGATCTGCTGTTCCATTGGGGATTAGAAGATTGCAATTTACCGCTTCGTGGTCGGCGGCTACGTGCGCAAGTGTGTGGAGTTGCGAATATCTTGCGGGGTTGAGAAGCTGTTGCATTGGCATCGGGAATCAATCGAGAGACTTCGTCGGCGTCATACAAGTTATCCTCCTCATCATCATCGATTCCGTCCGCTGCTACCATCGTGTGTTCATCACCACCGTAAAGCTTCTTTGAGAAGATCGGGCAACCCCTTATCATCTTGGTATCAGATTTCCAGTTTTCCTCGGTAAGCCATCCACAATCCACCCCATAGTTGAGTTGTGAGTGTTTTCCTATCCAGAAAAAGCCATAAAAAGTTAGGGTTAGGGTTTGCCATAGCCTTAGATTGCACTAATTTCGAGTTTTAGTTGCTTTTCGTAGTTGTTTTTGCGTATCTTTATCTTTCATCTAGTAGAATTGTTAGGGTTTGTGTTTTCTCTATCATCTAGTTTATCATATCGTGTCAGTTTTGTTACTCCGAGTCCACATAGCGTACAGTGTGCTTGTTCCCAACCATAGACACAGCCTATCGATATACGTGACTAGGAACTTCCCCAGAAGAGACTAGTTTTACCGCTCGACAGGCTGGTCGTTAGGGTCTTGGTGCTTTGCAATTTCTGTTGGCCGTGTTATCAAGGAGTTGTGTCAGAAAATCCAAAAAAAAAAAAAGAGAAAATTGAAAAGAAGCAAAAAGAGCTACATCGCTGCGTGTGTTCTACAAAAAAAAAATCCACAAAGAAAAGTGTTGTGTTAGTTGAATCAAGTGAAGGCCTAAGTTTACTTTCCTGCACCCGTAGTTGAGCAATCTTGTGCCTGTCTCGTTGAGCTTTGCTAGCGTCTCTCTAGTGCATTGCAACTTTTCCCACATATAGTTGCATTGTCCCATTATATCGCCTTGTGTGAGTATCATTGGTTGTCTACGGTCAGCGCTAGAGCTTGTTATTGGTGCAAATAGGTAGCCCACCTACAGCCCCACATATATCCTGCTTTGTCGTGTGATTTGTTCTTATACCCTTGATATTCGCTTCGCTACATCCGTGCACTAGTCCGTCAATCCAAGTTGGTAAGCAATACTAATTCACTTTGGAGCGGTAAGATTTACCTTTCTTATCAGTTTTGAGTGAGTTGTGAGAGTACCACCAAAGATTTTTGTTTAGTGCACTAACCTACTAATCATGTCTTCTACCGAGAATGTTGATGTGATGCAGAAAAAGGACGCCGCTACACCAGTTACTTGGCGTGAATTTGAGGCACTTCGTGATCACATGCAACGTGAAATACGAGTTGCTAGTGATGTGTTGGACAAGGATATTCAGAGTGTTCACTTGAAGGTCGATGAGACTACTACAACGGTTAACACCGTTCAAACATCGGTGACGACTCTTCAAGCATCTATACAAGCTTTGACAACCGCCGTTGGTGAGATACGTACAATGGTGCAACAACAACCACCACCTGATGAAGATGGCAGTGTGCAAGGTGACAATGCTGAAGCTGCTAATGCTCAAGGGCGTGGTGTTGGTCGTGGTCTTGGACGTGGCGTTGGAGATGCGTTCCGTGGTCGTGGTTTTGTCCCCGTCGGAGCCCAACGTGTTCCTCAACAACAAGACGATGGTTTGGGTAAGCCCAAGTTCTCAATTCCCAGATTTGAAGGAGGTACTGATGTTGAAGAATATCTTACATGGGAGCTGAAGATTGAGAGATTATGGCGTTTACATCCTGACTATACTGAAGATAGGAAGATCAAGCTTGCTTCCTCTGAATTTGATGGCTATGCATTGCGTTGGTGGGATGGACTTGTTCGTGCTCGTGAAGAAGATGGTGAGCTGCCTATTATCACATGGCGTGCTATGAAGGCGGCAATGCGAGCTCGTTTTGTGCCTACCAATTACTTGCGTTCCGTCTTTGACAAGTTGACCCAATTGAAACAAGGTGTGTTGACGGTTGATGCTTACTACATGGAGATGGAGATGCTTATGCAGCGTGCACGTGTCCGTGAGTCTCTTGAGATGACACTACAGCGATTTCTGAATGGTCTCAGATTTAACATCAAGGGCATTGTGCGTCATCACAGCTACGCTACTATGAATGAGCTACTACATCATGCAAGAGAAGCTGAGTCACAGTTGGCTGAAGAACTGCAAATGAAGGGCCGTGCTACAGGCGCTGGGCGCTACACACCCCGCGCGCCGCCCTCCATGGCGCCATCTTCGCGCCCTGCAGATGTTCCTACTTCATCTAGCAAGCCGGTCTCTAGTGTCACCAACACAAAGAAGCCCGCTCCTGCAGCAAGTGGAACTAGTTCTAACATGTCGACAGCGTGCAACCGTGATATGGTGTGTCATACATGTGGTGGCAAGGGTCACTTCAAGCGAGATTGTCCTAACCGCAAAGTTATGATCATTAATGAGGACAATGAGTATGAAACTGGAGATGATGTTGATCCAAATGCTCCAGATGAGGATGATTATGACAGTGATGGGTTTGATGCTTTCCCTTCTGAAGCTCAAACTATTGTTGTCTCGCAGCGTGTTCTTAATGTACAGTCAAGTGCATCTACACAGCGCTGTAATTTGTTCCAAACAAAGGCACTAGTTGGTCCTGATAAAGCTTGCAAGGTCATTATTGATGGCGGGAGTTGTCGCAATCTAGCAAGCAAAGAGTTATGTGCCAAGCTGAAACTGAAATATCTACCGCACCCACATCCATATTATATTCAGTGGTTGAGCAATAATGGTGAGATGAAGGTGAGCCACATGGTGCGAGTTGATTTTGAGATTGGACCGTATAAGGATTCCATTGATTTTGATGTGGTTCCTATGACGGTTTGTCACCTGCTGTTGGGCCGGCCATGGCTTTATGACCGTTCTGTGCAACACAATGGCCGCGCCAATACATATCACTTGGAGTTCAAGGGCAAGAAAATTAACTTACAGCCTATGTCACCACAGCAAATTGTCAATGAGTCTCGTCAGAAGATTGAAGTAAACTTGGAGGATGCATCCATAGATAGGCGAGAGAATTGTAATGCCGTGAGTGATATAACGAAAAGTGAGAGAGTGAATTTCTTAGTCTCATTAGCCACCAAACAAGACATGAGAGAATTTTGTGAGGATCCTACAGCCATGCCTATTGTGCTCATGTACAAGGGTACGGTTTTGGTTTCTAACGACATGACCCCTCTTCCTCTTGGTGTTTCTAATGTTTTGCAGGAATTCAGCGACGTGTTTCCGGAAGAGGTACCCGCAGGACTTCCACCATTGCGAGGTATTGAGCATCAAATTGACTTGATTCCTGGAGCATCGCTGCCCAATAGGGCGCCATATAGGATGAATCCCGAAGAAACGAAGGAGATACAGAAGCAAGTACAAGCGCTACTCGACAAAGGTTATATCCGCATAAGCCTTAGTCCTTGTGCTGTTCCTGTTATTCTTGTTCCTAAGAAAGATGGTACATGGCGTATGTGCGTAGATTGTAGAGCGATAAACAACATTACTATTCGATATCGTCATCCTATTCCCCGTTTAGAGGATATGCTAGATGAATTGAGTGGTGCTGCTGTTTTCACTAAAATTGATTTGCGTAGTGGTTATCATCAAATTAGGATGAAAGAAGGGGATGAGTGGAAAACCGCCTTTAAAACAAAATTTGGTTTATATGAGTGGTTAGTAATGCCTTTTGGTTTAACTAATGCACCTAGCACTTTCATGAGACTGATGAACCATGTTTTGCGTGATTTTATTGGCAAGTTTGTGGTTGTGTATTTTGATGATATATTAATCTACAGCTGCAATTTATCTGATCATATTATACATATTTGACATGTTTTGCAAGTGTTGCGTGATAGTAAACTCTATGGTAATCTTGAGAAGTGCACATTTTGCAAAGATAAGGTCATATTTCTGGGTTATGTTGTCTCTAAGCATGGAGTAGAAGTAGATGTGTCTAAAATTGAAGCTATTCAAAATTGGCCTACTCCCATGAATGTGAGTCAAGTAAGAAGTTTTCATGGTCTAGCTGGGTTTTATCGCCGTTTTGTGCCCAATTTTTCTACTATTGCTGCACCTTTGAATGAATTGACTAAAAAGGGTGTTGCTTTTGAGTGGGGCGTTACCCAAGATCATGCTTTTGATGAACTGAAACGATTGTTAACTTCTGCACCGTTGCTTGCACTTCCTGATTTCAATAAGCAATTTGAGATTGAATGTGATGCTAGTGGTATTGGAATTGGTGGTGTGTTGATGCAAGAGGGTCGCCCAATTGCATATTTTTCTGAGAAACTTTCTGGTGCTAAGTTGAACTATCCAATATATGATAAAGAATTGTATGCTTTAATTAGAGTTCTTGAGGTTTGGCAACATTATTTGTGGCCAAAAGAATTTATCATACATTCTGATCATGAAGCTTTGAAATATCTGAAAGCCCAATCTACTTTGCATAGGCGTCTTGCTAAGTGGGTTGAGTTTATTGAGTCTTTTCCGTACATTATTAAGCATAAGAAGGGAAAAGATAATATTGTTGCTGATGCTCTATCTAGGAAAACTATGCTATTAACCCATCTTGATGTTAAAATTCCTGGATTAGAGGTGTTATGTGATTTATATGCGACTGATCATAATTTTGCTGAACCATACCGCTTATGTGTTATTGGTAAAGCATGGGAAAAATATCACATACACGATGGGTTCTTGTTTAGAGCTAACAAACTATGTGTTCCAGAATCGTCTGTGCGTTTGCTCTTATTGCAGGAATCGCATGCTGGAGGTTTGATGGGTCACTTTGGGCGTGAGAAGACGCTACTCATGCTCGCTGATCATTTTTATTGGCCAAAGATGAGGCGGGACGTGGACAGGTATGTCAAGAGGTGCATTACTTGCAACAAGTCCAAGTCCAAGCTGAAGCCTCACGGTTTGTATACTCCTTTACCGGCACCTACTACACCTTGGGAAGATATTAGTATGGATTTTGTGTTGGGTTTGCCGCGTACTAAGAGAGGCCATGATTCTATATTTGTGGTAGTGGACAGATTTTCTAAAATGTCACACTTTATTGCCTGCCACAAAAGCGACGATGCGTCGCATATTGCTAACCTGTTTTTCAGGGAGATTGTTCGACTACATGGAGTCCCGAAGACTATTGTTTCTGATCGTGATGTGAAGTTCATGAGCTACTTCTGGAAGACACTTTGGGGGAAGCTGGGGACAAAGCTACTGTTCAGTACTACTTGTCATCCCCAAACTGATGGTCAAACTGAGGTGGTGAATCGAACCTTGTCACAACTGTTGAGATCCATGATCAAGAAGAACCTGAAGGAGTGGGAAGAGTGTTTGCCGCATGTGGAGTTTGCTTACAATAGGGCGGTACACTCTACCACAGAGCTGTGTCCTTTTGAGGTGGTGTATGGTTTCAAACCCATTACTCCACTTGACTTGTTGCCTTTGCCCATACATGAGAGAGTTAATATGGAGGCATCCAAGAGGGCAGATTTTGTGAAGAAAATACATATGAAGACTAAAGAGTTGATCGAGAAGAAAGGCAAGAGCAATGCTGCAAGGATGAACAAGAAGCGCAAAGAGATGTTGTTCAAGCCTGGTGATATGGTCTGGGTACATTTTCGCAAGGATAGGTTGATGAGGTCTAAGACCCCGTGTGTGGCCCGATCTCGCGGTTGACCCGAAATCCAAAGGGGAAGGAGAGGGAGAGCGCGAAGAACACGATGAACACGAAGAACACGAGGAACTCACGCACGCACACCTACCCGATACAACCGATTACTTACCCCCGTGGCTCGATGGACCACGCCGATAGAATCTCCTACGGAAGAGACCGCGGTAGAATTCCGAGGAGAGAGACCGGTGTTGGAGAAGGAGATCGGAGAGGGAGAGAGAGTGCTCGCACTAGAATCTCACTCACAGATCTAGATCAACAACAAGGGTTGCCTTGATTACAGAGGGATGAAACCCTAGGGAGACAAAGCTCATATCCATGTTTAAGCTATCATCTTGTCTAACCCTAAATGAGGTGGGGAGAGAGGTATATATAGGCCCAGATCCGTCCAGGGGTAAAAGGGGCATTACAATAAAGGAATGGTGACCATAGATGATAAATAGACGGCTGAGATGAAGTTGACTTCGAGGGGGGGCCGGCAGTGCCGGCGTGTTTGGGGCGGCAGTGCCGGTGGGGCCGGCAGTGCCGGGGAAGATGGGGCGGCAGTGCCGGCCTGGTCTCCGTGGCGTCTTCAGCAGGTTGGGCCGGCAGTGCCGGCGTCAGGGGGGCGGCAGTGCCGGGGTGTGCCCACCGGCAGTGCCGGCCAGTGGAGGCGGCAAAGGCCGGCCTTGTCGTGGCTGGCGGCTGGAGCCCTTCTCCTTCTTCTGCTTCTTCTTCCTTCTTCCTTGCACCATGATGAATGGCTCCTCTCCCCTTCCCTCGCTTCCTTGCACCATGGGTGTTCCTCCTCTCCGGTTCCTCGATGATTCTTGTACCTAATGATATGTAGCACACCGATATGAGGTAGCATTCCATTCAAGGTATTGACGAGGTCGAGTATCGAGAGGAAGGAGTTCACCTTGTCGCGTGTAGCGTGGTTTAGGGTTGAAGGTCCACTTGGGGGACTCTTTGGCCATGGTGTAGCGTCGACGATAGGCGGGGTTGCACTTGATGGTCTTGGTGTAGCAACGTCGGTGGCCGGGGCTACATCATCTCCCCCCCCTTGGGGAAGAGTCGTCCTCGACTCTTGTTCCTCCTCATCGAAGAGGTAGTCCATGACGGTTGTCCCTTGTAGAGTTGGGTAGTCGCGGTCGAAGAAGAACTTGGAGAAAAACCACTTGCGAAGGGAAAGCTCCAAGAGGCATTTGGCAAAAATGGGAACCAAAAGAGTGTGGGTGTATCCAACATGTGGAAGGGCAAAAATTTGTGCATGTAAGAGTTGTAAGGTGTCAAAAATGTGTGGTGTAGTATTGTCCCAAACAAGTGGAACAAACAAAAGGCAAGTATCGGCGGCAAAATTTGGGGCAAAATTGTTATGTGCAATGGCAAAGCTATGGAGACTTCTAGCTTGGGAAAGTATGGTTGGCGTGAGCCAAGTATGGGTATCCTCAAGTGTCAAAGAATCCATTTCAATTGCCAAAGATGAAATGAGAAATCCAAAGAAGAGCAACTTTATGAATGACATGTGGCACAAGATGCATAAGGTGTCTCTCACATGTATAACATGGTCCTTGAGATTCTCGAAGTGTATGATGAAAGCATCAAGACATACAACAACCATTGTGCCAACAAGATGTGTCAAGATATGTTGCATAAGAAGCAAAAGAGGTGACGACGCATTGGTCCAAACCGGAAGCTCGACAAGACAAGCCGGAAACACACGAGGGCGAAGGCGTTTGGGAACATACCCTTTGGCGTGAATCCCATGGGTTGGATCATGTATCTCGTCCGTGTTGGGGTAGCTCTCAATTGCGCGTTTCGTGAGCTCATGCTCCGTAGCGGTGGAAGTTATCATTCGGGTACCTATACACACAATAGATAGAACAAAAAGCGTGTGTGCATGGTAAAGGAACACATCATCCATCATGATGTTCCAAGACTTGTGCACATCACCATTAGTGTCAAGCAAGATAGTATGAAATGCATGGCGATAGTGCAAACGGCATGAAGGTGCATGCGTGGCATGTGGGAACTCATGATCATCAAAAATTGAGAAGGCTATGGGGGCCATCTCATGGACAATGAAATAAGCATTCTTGCATACCAAGCATAAGAAAGAGCAATTGTTCGCAATCTTGGAAGCAAGGATCATGGAATAGTGTAAACATGTGGGGCAAAGCATGCGGAAGCTAATGTCATCCTTGTCATTTTCATTGCAAGCAATACATGGTAAAGATTGAGTGGTCGACATATTGCAAGCAATGGTAGAAAAATAGAAGCTCTCATAGCATGGCATGGTCATGGTATCACAAGAACTCAATTCCACATGGTCAACAATGTTGGCAAGCAAAGTATCACATGGGAACATGAAAGTAGCATATGATGTAGCAAATGTGTCATCAAGATCATGCATGCATTCATAAGTCATCATGTCCACTAGTGGGATCATGGCATCACCAACACCTATGTTGTTACCTTTGTCGGGCGACTCATTTGAAGTAGGTGTGGTGGAAGTAGGAGGATCCATGTGGTCGACCTGTGCATCTTGGAGCAAGCATGGTGAGATATCTTCATCGTCATGCACCATGTACATCGTCTCCATGATCGGGAACTCGTCCTCCTCGGAACCTAGTGCAACATAAGGAGACACCAAAGAGGGAGAGGTTAAGGTGTTAGCAAATGTGATGTCCTCCATGGACCTACCATCTACCTCTCGCAACTCACGCGGTGTATCACTCATGTCCTCCAATTGGAAGCACTCAAACTCACATGTGGAGTAGTAGTCACTCAACTCACTATCACTCTCGCTCAAGTGGGCTAGGTGGCTCTCATGCTCACATGGGATTGGTACCAACTCATCAATCAAGCATGTAGGAGTAGGCTCGACTTTCTCATCTCCATGCGCCTCCTTGGTTGAAGGGAGAATCCCATGCTCAACCATCTCAACTCCATGCGCCTCCATAGGTGAAGGGAAGATCCCATGCTCACCATGCTCAACTCCATCGCCTCCCAAGTCGTCCTCAAGTGGTGGTGTCGTGGTGTAGTAGAGAGCTAGGCTCGGAGCCACATCATCCTTGAGTTGACCTTGTTGATCTTCATTTTGAAGTGTGGGCGCGATAGGCATCTTGGAGACTTGTGCATTTAGCTCGTCGAAGTAGAGCTTCTTGGCGCTTGGCGTTGTGCATTGCCATGCCACGTGACCCTTGGCCTTGCACACCTCACATAGGAGATTGGGACATTCCCGTGGAGGGTGGCCTTGTTGCTTGCACTTGTAGCATCGGAGTCCATAGGCATGTGACGAGGTAGTGGCCATTGTGGTGGTGGCACAAGAGGTGGAAGTCGCCTCATGAGGAAGGTATGTGCGATGAGCACTTGCCATCCTTGGAGTGGTATACACCCTATCATGGTGTTTGTCGCCTTCATGTCGAGGCTCTCGTCGTCGTGCTTCATCACCATGTCTTGATGAGTGTCGTCGAAGATCCTTGGGGGGTGTTGGTCGATGGCGATCATGAAGTGGCTTGTGGCGGTGAAGCTCGTGTGGTGACATATGTCGATGTAGACCATGAGGTGGTAGTGGTCGACGACTATCATGAGATGGTGTGAGTCGATGACGGTCCTTGCCATGCCTAGATGATGGCTCATGCGACTTGGCATGTTGCTTGCGGCGCCTTGTGGAGCTTGGAGAAGAGTGTCGATGACGATCCTGTTGGGGACGCTCTTGATGCTCCATATGATGTACTTGAGGTCGACGATCTTGTGCATAAGCACTCTCATAGTGGCGCCTTGAGGAGCTCGAAGAAGTGTGTCGATGACGCTCATGATGGGGACGCTCTTGATGATCCATATGATGGTGCCATCGTGGAGGTCCTCTATCTTCATATGTAGCTCCATTGGCCAAGTAGGGGTACATGGAGGCACCGGTGTTGCTCATGGTGGGGTCGAGGTGAGGCTCCGCCATGGTGTCGATGTCGTACTCGTGGCGTTGCTCCACCATGTCGTCCATGTCGATGATGCTTGGGGAGCCATGGTCGTTGTCGAGCTCCTCGATGTCGGAGATGTCGGTGATGCTTGCGGAGCCATAGTCGGAGTAGAGCTCCACATGTTCCTCCACATCCGCGGTGCTTGAAGAGGAATCCTCCTCGAAGTGCTCCATGTACTCCTCCGTGTCGTCTCCGTCGCTATACATGTTAGCACGACAATATCTATATGGTGGATGTTAGTGGAAGAACACTACCTCGCAATCTTACCGTGGTGTGATAAGATCGGGGCGATCCAACAAGCCGAGGTCAAAATCAATTGTATCGGGCACTCACACAAAGACACACGCAAAAGCTAGCAAATATGGTGGTAGGTGAGTGTGGTGGAAAGCCAAAAGTCAAAATCTGAAATCAAGTTTGTTGTTAAGAGTGGGTAAGCTCCAAAAATCAAGTGTCCAAATGGTGATCACGGAAACACGAAGGATATGGAACTCACACACGAGATGAACGGGGTTAGTGCGACCAAGGAATGAGCGGAAAAGTGTAAGAAGCCCTTAAACAAGGGTGCTCGGTGTCACACTAACACAAGAAGAGATCAAAGCTTTGGTTGCAACTTGAGAGACAACAAGATTCACACGCGGCCTCTCTTCTCTTTTCTCTCTTTTGCTTAAAAGCTTTTTCTCTTTTGTATTTGGTGGCACTAGACACTCTTTTGTATATGTATGGTGGCACTTGCACTCTTTTGCTCTTTTTGTGTTTTGGCGGCTTTTTCTCGCACTATGTTAGCGTTAGCTCGCTTTTGCTATCTTGCCACACGAGTTTTTGCTTAGAAGCTTTACTCCACACGACACACACACCTCACAATCGGGGCCACGTGCAATGTCTCGCAACACTTGATAAGCAATGCTCGATAGGATAGATCGCAAAAGGAAGAGGGGCTACAAGGTTAGGAGCAAGTTATACCTAGATGAAAATGTTAGGCGGTGTCGGAACACACAACTTGCGATGATGGCGACGGTGGTGTCGTAGTTGCGCCGGAGTCCGGGGTGCCGAAGGTGTCGCCGCGGTGTTGATGTAGACGCGGAAGGTTGTTGGACAAACCTTGCACTCCGAAACGGAAACCGAGCAAAATAAGTCAATGCCCGAAAATTTGGGTCACGACGAGCGATCGAAGGTGTCAAAATTTCGGAGTCAATATAAAAAGGGATAACTATGAAAGTTTGGAGTCAAACGGGCGCCGGAAAGTTGTCAAAATTTGGAGCAAAAAGAGGAGTCAGAATTAGGCGAAACTGAAACTGAACGTGTATATGGGCCGGCACTGCCGGGGTGCATCCGGCGGCACTGCCGGGGTGAGCAGTACGGCACTGCCGGTGATATCTTGGCGGTACTGCCGGGCTGAAGCCTTGGTGTTGACTTGCGCGTGGTGGTTTGGGGAAAAATGGGCGGAGGCGAGCTAGTTCTGTGGTTGGCGGCCTGGGCGCTGCTGCTTGCAGATGGAGGCGGCGTGGTGTGTGCTGGGTGTAGTGGCCGCGCGCGAGGCGAAAAGGTGGTGGGCGGTCAGCCGGCTCGGGAGTTGGGCGGCTCTGGTGGCGATGCTCCTCACTGCTGGGGCGTGGGGCGCGCAGCGCGGGGCGAATCGAGGCGGGCGGTCAGTGCTGATTTGCTAGCTGCGCGGATTGGAGCGGCGGCGGGAGCTGGTGGTGGGCGGCGTGCTTGGCCGGGGATGCGCGCAAGGCGAGTTGCGGCTTGGGCGAGCAAGGCTTGGCGCGCGAGCGAGCGAGGGCAGGTTGGCCTGCGTGCTGAGCGCCTGGATGCGGGTGAGCAGGGAGGTGGAGGATGAAGGGTGGCGGCAGTGCCGGCCAAACCCAACCGGCAGTGCCGGCCGAGCGGCAGTGCCGCTGTGCACTGCCCGGCAGTGCCGGCGCACGACGAACTCGATGAACAACACGACGCAGGCAGCGGAAATTTGGACGGAAAAACGTCGATTCACGGAGATATAGAAGGAATTTGGCAGCGAAATTTGGAGGGGATGTAGATCAGCACAAGAGACAATAGATCTGTGGACCAAAACCACTCAAAACGCAACAAAATCACAGATCGACCAAAGGCAAATTAGGGCTATTTTTTGGGAAATTTTCTAGAAACGAAATTGGGTGGGTGGAGGGTCAAATCCGCGGAAACCAAAGGCTGCTGATACCATATGATGAGGTCTAAGACCCCGTGTGTGGCCCGATCTCGCGGTTGACCCGAAATCCAAAGGGGAAGGAGAGGGAGAGCGCGAAGAACACGATGAACACGAAGAACACGAGGAACTCACGCACGCACACCTACCCGATACAACCGATTACTTACCCCCGTGGCTCGATGGACCACGCCGATAGAATCTCCTACGGAAGAGACCGCGGTAGAATTCCGAGGAGAGAGACCGGTGTTGGAGAAGGAGATCGGAGAGGGAGAGAGAGTGCTCGCACTAGAATCTCACTCACAGATCTAGATCAACAACAAGGGTTGCCTTGATTACAGAGGGATGAAACCCTAGGGAGACAAAGCTCATATCCATGTTTAAGCTATCATCTTGTCTAACCCTAAATGAGGTGGGGAGAGAGGTATATATAGGCCCAGATCCGTCCAGGGGTAAAAGGGGCATTACAATAAAGGAATGGTGACCATAGATGATAAATAGACGGCTGAGATGAAGTTGACTTCGAGGGGGGGCCGGCAGTGCCGGCGTGTTTGGGGCGGCAGTGCCGGTGGGGCCGGCAAGGTCTTGGGAAGATGGGGCGGCAGTGCCGGCCTGGTCTCCGTGGCGTCTTCAGCAGGTTGGGCCGGCAGTGCCGGCGTCAGGGGGGCGGCAGTGCCGGGGTGTGCCCACCGGCAGTGCCGGCCAGGTGGAGGCGGCAGTGCCGGCCTTGTCGTGGCTGGCGGCTGGAGCCCTTCTCCTTCTTCTGCTTCTTCTTCCTTCTTCCTTGCACCATGATGAATGGCTCCTCTCCCCTTCCCTCGCTTCCTTGCACCATGGGTGTTCCTCCTCTCCGGTTCCTCGATGATTCTTGTACCTAATGATATGTAGCACACCGATATGAGGTAGCATTCCATTCAAGGTATTGACGAGGTCGAGTATCGAGAGGAAGGAGTTCACCTTGTCGCGTGTAGCGTGGTTTAGGGTTGAAGGTCCACTTGGGGGACTCTTTGGCCATGGTGTAGCGTCGACGATAGGCGGGGTTGCACTTGATGGTCTTGGTGTAGCAACGTCGGTGACCGGGGCTACATCATAGGTTCCCGAAGCTGCGGAAGTCTAAGTTGAAGCCTCGTGGTGCTGGTCCTTACAAAGTGCTTGCCAAGATCAATGATAATGCATACTCGATAGATCTTCCAGTTGATGAGTTTGGTGTTAGTAATTCTTTCAATGTTGCTGATTTGACACCATATGACGGAGAAGACCTTGGAGCTTCGAGGTCGACGCCTTTTGAAGGGCGGGGGAGATGATGAGGACATCCCTACCTCACTACTACCTCCGTCATTGCAAGATGAAGATGAAGCAGTGAAGCTCAAGTCCAATGAAGTTAGGATTGGACCAATGACACGAGCTCGTGCGAAGCTACTTAAACAACAGGTGAACTTGTTCCTAAACGATACTTTGATTGACGAGAACTTTATACTACCTAAGTCGTATTACTTGTGTATGATCAGGTATGAGGAGGAACCAAGCATCGCACGAGGAGGAGAGGAGCAGCTGGACAAGAAGCTGGACGTGAAGCTGGACATGGAGCCGGACGAGAAGACATCCCATGGACGCGCGAGGGAGGAGCGGGAGGCATGCGCGAGAGGAGGAGTTCTTCAGGCCGGTCCCAGGCCCGGTCAGACCGGCCGTGGCGCCGGGCCACCCGGTCACAAACCGGATTTTGAACCGGTGCCATCCGGGCCACATCCAGGGAACACGGACCCTTCGTCCGGTTTCCGCCGATCCACAGACCCGGTCTAGGACCGGACCACCCGGTCCCAGGCCCGGTCGACCGGCCCCCAGACCGGCCGAGTCCGAGTCTGTCTCGACCAGATCTATTCTGGGTCGGTTATTTCCGTACTTTTTCGACCTGAGGTCGTCCCGAACGCCTATATAAGTCCCTGGGACGCCCCCAAAGTTGCTTTAGACCACGTTTAAGATAAACCCTAGTTCTTAGTTGTTTGCTCTGCAAAACTATTGAATACTACTCTCCAATTCGCATCGATCTGGAGTTTTATGCTACTGAAAGTTTGTGTGTGATCTGCTGTTCCATTGGGGATTAGAAGATTGCAATTTACCGCTTCGTGGTCGGTGGCTACGTGCGCAAGTGTGTGGAGTTGCGAATATCTTGCAGGGTTGAGAACTGTTGCATTGGCATCAGGAATCAATCGAGAGACTTCGTCGGCGTCATACAAGTTATCCTCCTCATCATCATCGATTCCGTCCGCTGCTACCATCGTGTGTTCATCACCACCGTCGCTTACTGAGAAGATCGGGCAACCCCTTATCAAAAAGAAGGCCCTTCGCAGAGGGAAGCATGGATTACTATTTTTGTGCTAGAGCTTTTCATTTTGAAAACATAGAAACAATTTTGTCAACGGTAGTAATAATTCATATGTGTTATGCATAAGACATCCTATAAGTTGCAAGCCTCATGCATAGAATACCAATAGTGCTCGCACCTTGTCCTAATTAGCTTGGATTTACATGGATTATCATTGCATAACATATGTTTCAACCAAGTGTCACAAAGGGGTACCTCTATGTCGCCTGTACAAAGGTCTAAGGAGAAAGTTCGCATTGGATTTCTCGCTTTTGATTATTCTCAACTTAGGCATCCATACCGGGACAACATAGAAAACATATAATGGACTCCTCTTTAATGCATAAGCATTCAACAACAGATAATATTCTCATAAGAGATTGAGGATTAGTGTCCAAACTGAAACTTCCACCATGATTCATGGCTTTAGTTAGCGGCCCAATGTTCTTCTCTAACAATATGCATACTCAAACCATTTGATCATGATAAATCACCCTTACTTCAGACAAGACGAACATGCATAGCAACTCACATGATGTTCAACAAAGGTGTAATAGTTGATGGCATCCCCAGAAACATGGTTACCGCTCAACAAGCAACTTATAAGAAATAAGATACATAAGCTACATATTCTTTACCACAATAGTTTTTAAGCTATTTTCCCATGAGCTATATATTGCAAAGACAAAGAATGGAATTTATAGGTAGCACTCAAGTAATTTACTTTGGAATGGCAAAGAAATACCATGTAGTAGGTAGGTATGGTGGACACAAATGGCATAGTTTTTTGCTCAAGGATTTGGATGCACGAGAAGTAATCCCTCTCAATACAAGGCTTTGGCTAGCAAGGTTGTTTGAACCAAACACAAGTATGAACCGGTACAACAAAACTTACATAAGAACATATTGCAAGCATTATGAGACTCTACACTGTCTTCCTTGTTGTTCAAACACCTCACCAGAAAATATCTAGACTCTAGAGAGACCAATTATGCAAATCTCGTTAATAGGTTAGTGCCGGAAAATGCATAATAATGACATAAAGTGTGTATAAAACATGTGAGTATCATCATAAAAGTAGCATGGAACATAAGAAATTATAGATATGTTTGAGACGTATCAAGCATTGGAAAGACCAAATGGCATAACAAGCCATTCATAGAGACCAAGCTTGGTCTTGAATGCCGTTTTGCATTCATCACCAATTGCCATGCAGATTTGGTGGTAGCCACTACGCAAATCGACTTTAGAGAAAATCGTGGCACCACTTAACTCATCAAGCATGTCATCTAAACGCGGAATGGGATGGAGGTATCGAACGGTAATGTCATTGATGGGGCAACAATCCATACACATTCGTTGCGTCTCATCCGGTTTAGGCAAAATAATCACGGGGACGGCATAAGGACTAAGGCTTTCGCGAACGTACCCTTTAGCGAGGAGATCTTGTATTTGACGTTGAATCTCCTTTGTATCTTCGGGGTTGGTGCGGTAGGCGGCGCGGTTTGGGAGCGGAGCGCCGGGTATGAGGTCGATGCGGTGCTCTATGCCCCGAAGTGGTGGAAGCCCATGAGGAAGCTCGTCGGGGAAGACATCTTGAAACTCCTTCAAAAGAGACAACAAAGATGAAGGAATGTTGGTTAAGTCGTTAGTCGCCGACGATAGGCCCTTGCAAATGAGCACATAGTGCAATATGGTGGATGGGTTCTCTTGCACTTCTCTCCACTCACTTTTGGTGGCTAGGAGGACACTCTTTATCTCACTCATGTATGGCTTGTGGCGCTCACTATCTTTTTGATGGGTCGCTCCCTCTCCTCTCAACTCACTATGGTGGGTGTGATGTTGTGCCCTCGCTAAAGCCTTCGCATTGTCCGTGATGATTTGGCTAGGAGTCATGGGGCGTAGCTCAAACTTCTTATCCTTGACCTTGAAGGTGTATGCATTGGAGTGTCCATCGTGTATAGCCTTGTTGTCAAATTGCCATGGGCAGCCAAGCAACATGTGGCACACCGTCATGGGCACTACGTCACACTCAATAGTGTCTTCGGGTCCAATCTTGAAGGTGACGGTATGTTGTATCTTGACATTGGCCTTGTCGCTCAACCATTGGACATGGTAAGGATGAGGGTGCTTGCGAAGTGTGAGATTGAGCTTCTCACACAACTCGGTGCTTGCGAGGTTGTGGCAACTTCCTCCATCGATGATGACCTTTATTGACTTGCCACCAATTCCGGCACGGGTTTGGAAGATGTTGCACCTTTGGTCTTCCTTAGCTTGAGGTTGCGTTGTTAGCACCCGTGTGACCACAAGTGAAGGGCTTGGGTCATGCTCACATAAGAGAGGGTCTTCTCCACTTTCTTCATCATAAGCTTCTTCATTGGCGACGGCGGCTTGTACAAGAGCTTCATATTCATCTTCACTTAGCGTCTCTATGTCACCATTCTCCATAGTGATCATGACCTTGGTATTCTTGCACTCAGATGACTTGTGGTCTTGGGTGCCACACTTGAAGCAAGTGACATTAGAGGGTTTCATAGAGGCCTTTGAGGAGGCGATGGAGGACACCGTTTGCTTCATGCGATTTTGGATAGTCGGTTGCTTGGATGTAGTAGAGGACACGACGGGCTTGACACTTGTTGTAGGAGTTGTTGTAGTGAGTTTGGAGGCGAAGTATGACTTGGACTTGGAGTACTTGATGTCCTCATTCACTTGGCGCTCGGCCTTGGAAGCTTGGTGAACCAACTCAACCATGTTGGAATATTGTTGGAACTCCACAATTCTCTTGATGGGATAGTTGAGGCCATTGAAGAATCGAGCTATGGTTTGGCTCTCGGATTCTTGGATGTTGGCTCGCATCATAGTTAACTCCATCTCCTTGAAGAACTCCTCAACGGTCTTGGTGCCTTGCTTCAATTTTTGTAGTTTGTTGAAGAGGTCGGTCATGTAGTGTGTTGGTACAAAGCGAGCTTGCATCTCTTCATTCATCTCTTTCCAAGTGTCAATTGGGGGTTCACCCTTTTCTTCCCTTAGAGTGAGTACTTGCTCCCACCAAATGTTGGCATAATCCTCAAACTCAAGAGACGCCATGGCCACTTTCTTGGCACCGGAGTAGTTGTGGATGCGGAAGATCTTGTCAACCTTGAGTGCCCATGAGAGGTAGGCCTCGGCATCGTCTTCACCTTTGAACTTGGGCATGTTGAACTTGAGCTTTCCAAACATGTTCTCTTCATCTTCCAAATTCCTTTGGCGAGGACGGATGCCTTCATCTCTTCCGGCTTGAGGTGGTAGAGGGGGTCTTCCACGACCAACCATAGCATTGGGTTGGCGTTGTGATGTGGACTAAGTCCAAGGATGTGCCCGATCTTCACGGATTTGGGTGGAATTTGTGGGGGTAGGTGGATGAACGCGATGAACACGAAGAACGCGAGGGAGAATCATGGGGATACAACACACACACGCACACAAACCGGTTTTCCCTCGTAGGCCCGATACACCTACTCGATAGAGGTTGCGAGAAAAGACCTTCCGGTAGAATTCCCGCAAAGAGATCGACAAATCGAAACTCGCAAGATCTAGAAGGGTGAAAAGACCGGAAGGTTGATAGAAGTGCAAGCAAAAGACCAAATAGGTAGAAGTGCAAGCAAAAGATCAAACAAACGGTAGAAGTCACCAAAGAGATCTTGACAAGTCGATAGGAGCCCGGGTGGGTACAAGATCATAGATCTAGGTAGGGTTCCCACAAGGGTGAGCTAAGCTCAGGTTTAATTTCACATCAAGTCTAATCTCAGATCTGAGGCAACCAGCCTATTTATAGGTGGGGGCGAAGGGGTAAGTTACAAGCTGGAAAGTGCTGTCGTGCTGAAGTTCGATGGGGCGGAAGTTCCGGTCAACTTGGGCGGAAGTTCCGGCAAGGGGCGGAAGTTCCGGTCTGGAGGGGCGGAAGTTCCGGTCGGGGCGGAAGTTCCGGCCAAGTTCCGGCCTTGTTCCGGAATTGCGCCATTGTCCCGCAGTAACATCCAGGGGGGTTTTCGCCGACTTTCGGAACTTGGGCGGAACTTGGGCGGAAGTTCCGGTCCCTCGGGGCGGAAGTTCCGGCCTGATCCTGTCTTCTGGGCGCTGGAAGGCATCTGGAGGGAATCTGGAGGGCATCTGGGCGGAAGTTCCGGTCCTGGAGGGCGGAAGTTCCGGCCTGGCAGCTGTAGCTCCATCTTCGTCATTTCCAGCTCTCTCTCCCTTGGCTTGGTCTTCATGGCTCGCTTCTTGGTCGATGTACCTGATTGAACATAGGGTATTGGCATGAAGTAGCAAGCCATCCAAAGGGGTGTCAAAAGCATACATGGAGAGGAGCGAATTCACCTCTTGGCGTAGGGCTTGGGCTTGAGCTCGTGTCATTGGACCACGAGGAGGGCTTGTCGGTCTTGATGTAGTATCGACCTTGGGTAGGGCTACATCATCTCCCCCCCCTTGGGAAAGAGTCGTCCTCGACTCTAACGTCTCTTCATCTTCATAGTATGGCGAGAGGTCGGACACATTGAATGTGTTGCTCACCAAGTACTTGGATGTTGGTATGTCGATGACGTAGGCGTTGTCGTTGATTCGCTTGAGAACCTTGAAGGGACCATCGCCTCGGGGCTTGAGCTTGGAGTTTCTTTCTTGAGGGAAACGGTCCTTGCGAAGATGTAACCACACTAGGTCTCCTTCATTGAAGATCCTTGCCTTTTTGTTCATGTTGAGGCGTGTTGCTTGACGAAGAACTTGTCGCTCGATTGTTGCCCTTGTATCTTCATGTAGCTTCTTCACGGCGGCGGTGCGCTTGTCGAAGTCCATGTTTGTCCGCTCATGAAGTGGAAGTGGTAGTATGTCGAGTGCCGTGAGCGGCTCAAACCCGTAGACGACCATGAAGGGGCTCCTTGATGTTGTCGAGTGCTTGGCGCGGTTGTAGGCGAACTCCGCGTGTGGAAGACACTCTTCCCATGACTTCAAGTTTTTCTTCACGAGGATGCGTAGAAGAGAGGATAGGCTTCTATTGACCACTTCCGTTTGGCCGTCCGTTTGCGGGTGCGAGGATGATGAGAATAAGAGCTTCACTCCAAATTTTGCCATGAGCGACTTCCAAAGATAACTCATGAACTTGACGTCTCGATCCGACACAATGCTTTGCGGTACTCCATGTAGGCGAACAATTTCCCTGAAAAACAATGAAGCAATGTGTGAAGCATCGTCGCTCTTATGGCAAGGTATGAAATGAGCCATCTTAGAGAATCTATCCACTACCACAAATATAGAGTCATGACCATGCTTAGTGCGAGGCAAGCCTAGAACGAAATCCATGCTAATATCGGTCCATGGTGCATATGGAATAGGCAATGGGGTGTAAAGACCATAAGGGTTGGAGGTAGACTTAGCTTGTAAGCATGTTGTACATCGTCGGCAAAGGCGCTCCACATCGCGCTTCATTCTTGGCCAATAATAGTGAGTGGAGAGCATGGCATATGTCTTGTCTCTTCCAAAGTGTCCCATAAGACCACCACCATGCGATTCTTGTAAGAGCAAGAGGCGAAGCGAAGACATAGGAATACAAAGTTTGTTGCCCTTGAACAAGAATCCTTGGTGCAAATAGAAATCATCGATGCCCTTTTCACTAGAACACTTTGCAAAGATTGGGCCAAAGAAAGCATCGGAAGCATATGAATCTTTGATTTCATCAAGACCCAAAACACTAATATCCAAGCGAGTGAGTAAGAGGGTGAGTTTGCGGGAAAGAGCATCCGCCACAACATTGTCCTTGCCCTTCTTGTATTTGATCACATATGGAAAGGACTCAATGAACTCAACCCACTTTGCATGTCTTTTGTTCAAATTGTGTTGACTTTTCAAATATTTCAAAGACTCATGGTCGGAGTGGATAATAAACTCTTTTGGCCAAAGATAGTGTTGCCAAACTTCAAGAACACGAACCAAAGCGTAAAGTTCCTTGTCATATATAGGATAGTTGAGGCGTGCGCCATCTAACTTCTCGCTATAGTATGCCACGGGTTTTCCATCTTGCATAAGCACTCCACCAATACCGAGTCCACTTGCATCGCACTCAATCTCAAAAGTTTTGGAAAAGTTTGGAAGAACCAGGAGTGGTGCCTCGGTAAGGCGTTTCTTCAACATATCAAAAGCATTTTGTTGGGCCTTGCCCCAAACAAACGGAACATTCTTTTTGGTAAGCTCATTCAAAGGGCAAGCAATGGTGCTAAAGTCTTTCACAAAGCGGCGGTAAAAACCGGCGAGTCCATGGAAACTTCGGACTTGAGCAACATTGGTAGGAGTGGGCCAATTGTGGATGGCCTCAACCTTAGAAGAATCAACTTCAATACCATTAGCGGAAACCACAAAGCCAAGAAAAACCAATTTGTTTTGAGCAAATGTGCATTTAGGGAGGTTAGCATAAAGCTTTTCATGTCGCAAGATGCACAAAACTTCTCTCACATGTTGCACATGGTCCTCGAGGTTTTTGCTATAAATAAGAATATCATCGAAGTAGACAACCACGCTCTTGCCAATGAGAGGACGCAAGATGTGATTCATGAGGCGCATGAAAGTAGATGGAGCATTGGAAAGACCGAAAGGCATAACGAGCCATTCATAGAGACCGAGTTTGGTCTTGAATGCCGTTTTCCATTCATCACCAATAGCCATGCGGATTTGATGGTAACCACTACGCAAATCAATCTTAGAGAAAATCGTGGCACCACTAAGTTCATCAAGCATGTCATCTAAACGCGGAATGGGATGGCGGTAACGGACGGTAATGGCATTGATGGGGCGACAATCCATACACATCCGTTGCGTCTCATCCGGTTTAGGCACAAGGATCACGGGAACCGCACAAGGGCTTAAGCTTTCACGAACATACCCTTTTTCGAGGAGGTCTTGTATTTGTCGTTGGATCTCCTTTGTGTCTTCGGGGTTGGTGCGGTAGGCGGCGCGGCTTGGTAGAGGAGCGCCGGGTATGAGGTCGATGCGGTGCTCAATCCCTCGAAGCGGTGGTAGTCCATGAGGAAGCTCATCGGGGAAGACATCTTGGAACTCCTTCAAAAGAGACAACAAAGACGAAGGAAGATTTGTTAAGTTGTTAGTCTCCGAGGATGGCCCCTTGCAAATGAGCACGTAGTGCAATATGGTGGATGGGTTGTGGTGCAATTCTCTCATCTCACTCTTGGTAGCTATGAGGACACTCTTCATCTCACTCATATATGGCTTGTGGCGCTCACTTTCCTTTTGGTGGGTCACTCTCTCACCACTCATCTCACTAGTGATGGTAGCTTCCTTAGCCCTCGCTAAAGCCTTTGCATTGTCCGCAATCACTTGGCTAGGAGTCATTGGGCGTAGGATGTATGTCTTGTCGCCGACCTTGAAGCTATAGGCATTTGTGTAGCCATCATGGCTTGCTCTTTTGTCATATTGCCAAGGGCGACCAAGTAGCATGTGGCACACCGTCATGGGCACTACATCACAATCAACGGTGTCTTCATAGGCGCCAATCTTGAAGGATATGGAGACGGTGTGTTGTATCTTGACATTTCCATTGTCACTTAGCCATTGCACATGGTAAGGATGGGGGTGTTTCCGGAGTGTGAGGTTGAGCTTGGAGCATAGTTCGGTGCTTGCAAGATTGTGGCAACTCCCTCCATCGATGATGACCTTTATTGACTTGCCATTGATTCCGGCTCTTGTTTGGAAGATGTTGCACCTTTGATCTTCATTGGGAAGTGCATGGGTTGTCAACACTTTGGTCACCACAAGGGACGGGCTTGCATCATGCACACATAGGACTTGCTCTTGGTCTTCCAAGTCATCATCTTCATGATTGGTTGCGGCTTGTACCAAGGCTTCATATTCGCTTTCACTCAAGTACTCCACATCTCCATCATCTCGAGTTATCATAACTCTTGTGTTCTTGCATTCAAAGGATTTATGTCCTTGAGCTCCACACTTGAAGCAAGTGATGTTACTAGATCCCGTGGAAGCTTTGGAGGACATAGTTGATTGATCCGGCTTGAAGCTTGTTGTCTTGAAGGCACTCTTCATTTGCTTAGGAGGATCCTTGGGAGCAATAGCACTTGTGTTCTTGATGCTTGAGGAGGTATTTGTTGCATTGCGCGCGGCGAAGAAGGACTTTGTTTTTGCACTTGCTATGTCTTCTCGCACTTGGCGCTCGGCTCTTGTAGCTTGATGAAGCAATTCAACCATGTTGGTGTAAGGCAAGAATTCCACTATCCTCTTGACGGGAATGTTCAATCCATTCAAGAATCTTGCCATTGTTTGCTCTTCTCGGTCGTCCACATTTGCACTCATCATTGTCATGTGCATCTCCTTGTAGTATTCCTCAACGGACTTGTAGCTTTGCTTGAGTTGGGTAAGCTTGTTGAAGAGGTCGCGTTTGTGATGGTTGGGCACAAAGCGTTTGTGCATGACTTCTTGCATCTCTTCCCATGTGGCAATGGGGTCTAGATCTTCCTTGTCACGCTTCTTGTTCACTTCTTCCCACCAAACATTTGCATACCCTTCAAACTCTAGTGATGCCATGGCCACTTTCTTTGCTTCGGAGAAGTTGTGTATGCGGAATATCTTGTCAACCTTGAGAACCCAAGAGAGGTATGCATCGGGGTCTTCTTCTCCGTGGAATTTGGGCATGGTGAACTTGAGCTTCCCAAAGATTTCCTCTTCATTGCGGTCATTGCGTCTAGGAGGTGGTCTTTCTTCACCAATATCTTGACGTTGTTGAGGTGGATGTTGTGGACCTTGAGCATCTCTATTGTTGTTGCTATGTTGTTGACGAGGAGGTGGTCTTCCATGACCTTCATCTTGATCATCATTGTTGTGGCGTCGTCGAGGCATCACACTTTCTTCACTTGATGCTTGGTGATGACTTGATTCTTCATCTCTTGCCCTTGGAGGAGGTCTTCTAGCATGAGGGCGATCATCATGATGGCGGCGATTATCTTGACCTTGAGGGCGTTGAGGACGAACAACATTGATGATTTGGCGCTCTTGGTGCGCTTGCCTTTGTTCCTCTTCAATAAGGCATTGTCTTCTAGCTTGAGCTTCTTGTGCTTGTTGTTGTCGCTCTTGTTCTTCAAGTGCTTGTTGTTCATTGCGGAGGCGCTCTTGTTCCCTTGCTCGAACTAGCTCTTGATCATGGCGAAGGCGTTCTTGCTCTTGTTGGAATTGAGCATTGAGGTCCTCTTGGTGAAGGCGCTCTTCTTCAAGGCGTTGACGTTCATGGACAAGTCGAAGGCGAGCTTGTTCCGCTTCTTGAGCTTGTTGGTGAAGCACTTGAACATCCACATTATGGTGGCGTGGGTCTTCATTAGAATCATGGCGAGATGGTGTAGGAGCTCTTGACCTTGAGCTATGAGAGCGTGAAGACCTTGAGTGGTGTCTTCTTTCTTCTTGACGGTTGAGTGTGTGGAGTATATTGTCCAACGCCGTCTTCATTTCCCTTGTCTCTTGACCTTGTATGGCAAGTGTGGCCTTCAACTCATTGCCTTGAGTTTCAATCTTCTCATTGAGGTCTTGCACTTGATTGTTGAGGTCATTCCTTTGCACTTGAGCTCTTTCTTCATAGCGGACATTGGTATCCTTGAGCATGGCTTCAAATTGATTTAGCTTGGCGTGGACGGCTTGAGTAGCTATCCAATGTTGGTGCCGCGTCATCGGTAGTTGGTTCCCTTCTCCACTAGACATGGTTACAACTAAAACAAGAACTATGTGGTGGGTGGTTAGGAAAGACTACCAAGAATGTCAAAACTTGCAAACCAAAATCGAAAAGGTGTCTCAAAGCGGAGGGAAACCGATATGTATGCACACACACAAAACAAAACTCTATATGGTGTTAGGTATGGATGTGGAAAGCCAAATGGAAGAACCAAACGAAAAGTCTATTGTCAAAAGTGGGTAAGATCCAAAAGTCACAAGTCAAAGGCGGTGATCACAAAAGGCATACACAATGAGGAACACACGCGTGGGACAAAATGGGGTTAGCGCGACTTGGAAAATGAGCAAGAACAAAATGGTCCTAACGAAGACTACTAGCTCGGTGTCACGCCAACACAAGAGAGACCGTGGCTTGGTTGCAAAATTGAGAAGCAACAAGATTTGCGCAAGACGCCTCTCTTCTCTTTTCTCTCTTTTGCTTAAAAGCTTTGGACTCTTTTGTGTATAGGTGTCACTCACACACTTTTTCTTTTTCTTTTTGTATTTTTCTTTTTCTTTTTCTCACTATGTAAGGATACTACTATCTATGTAAGTATGTCACACTTCTTTTGCTTATCTTTTCACACGAGCTTGCTTCAAAGCTTTGCTCAACACACGCACACCCTCACCGTCGGGACGCTTGCGCAATGCTTCGCAACACTAGAAAACCACTCTCGATAGGAAAGGTACGCAAAAGAGGCTAGGGTTACAAGTTGGGAGCAAGTTATACCACTTGATGATGGTGGCCGACGATCTTGAACTTGCTATGGTGGAGGTGTCAAGTGAACCGCTTGGATCCTCGGGGTGCCGTCGTCGTTGTCGATGTTGCGGAAGCTTTGTGGTAGCTGAAATGGCACTCAAACCGAAGTCCAAACACAAGGTGGTGAGTACCAAAACGAAAAACGAAGGTTGCTGTCAAAATTTCGGCCAGGCGGAACTTCCGGTCCGGGGGCGGAACTTCCGGTCCTTCCGGGCGGAACTTCCGGTCGCAATCAGATCTGCGGGCTGTTCGTCGATTTGGGCGGAAATCCGGGCCGAAATCCTTCGAATTCGAGGAAAATTTGGCACTAGAAGCTGTGGGAAGGTGGGGGAATTGCAGATCAACACCAAAGGCAAGTTTCTATTGGAGCAAAACCACAAATAACTCAACAAATCGAGAGATCGATCCAAGGCCAATTTGGGGCTATTTTTTAGGGAAAAATTTTGGAAAATTTTTGGGAGAAATTGGTGGAATTGGGGTATGTGGGGGTCAAATCCGTGGCAACCAAAGAGCTGCTGATACCATATGATGTGGACTAAGTCCAAGGATGTGCCCGATCTTCACGGATTTGGGTGGAATTCGTGGGGGTAGGTGGATGAACGCGATGAACACGAAGAACGCGAGGGAGAATCGTGGGGATACAACACACACACGCACACAAACCGGTTTTCCCTCGTAGGCCCGATACACCTACTCGATAGAGGTTGCGAGAAAAGACCTTCCGGTAGAAGTCCCGCAAAGAGATCGACAAATCGAAACTCGCAAGATCTAGAAGGGTGAAAAGACCGGAAGGTTGATAGAAGTGCAAGCAAAAGACCAAATAGGTAGAAGTGCAAGCAAAAGATCAAACAAACGGTAGAAGTCACCAAAGAGATCTTGACAAGTAGATAGGAGCCCGGGTGGGTACAAGATCATAGATCTAGGTAGGGTTCCCACAAGGGTGAGCTAAGCTCAGGTTTAATTTCACATCAAGTCTAATCTCAGATCTGAGGCAACCAGCCTATTTATAGGTGGGGGCGAAGGGGTAAGTTACAAGCTGGAAAGTGCTGTCGTGCTGAAGTTCGATGGGGCGGAAGTTCCGGTCAACTTGGGCGGAAGTTCCGGCCAGGGGCAGAAGTTCCGGTCTGGAGGGGCGGAAGTTCCGGTCGGGGCGGAAGTTCCGGCCAAGTTCCGGCCTTGTTCCGGAATTGCGCCATTGTCCCGCAGTAACATCCAGGGGGGTTTTCGCCGACTTTCGGAACTTGGGCGGAACTTGGGCGGAAGTTCCGGGGGGCGGAAGTTCCGGTCCCTCGGGGCGGAAGTTCCGGCCTGATCCTGGCTTCTGGGCGCTGGAAGGCATCTGGAGGGAATCTGGCGGGCAGCTGGGCGGAAGTTCCGGTCCTGGAGGGCGGAAGTTCCGGCCTGGCAGCTGTAGCTCCATCTTCGTCATTTCCAGCTCTCTCTCCCTTGGCTTGGTCTTCATGGCTCGCTTCTTGGTCGATGTACCTGATTGAACATAGGGTATTGGCATGAAGTAGCAAGCCATCCAAAGGGGTGTCAAAAGCATACATGGAGAGGAGCGAATTCACCTCTTGGCATAGGGCTTGGGCTCGAGCTCGTGTCATTGGACCACGAGGAGGGCTTGTCGGTCTTGATGTAGTATCGACCTTGGGTAGGGCTACATCACGTTGAAGTTGAACACTAGCTTCACTTGGTTCATGATGATGATGATGTTGTTGAAGATCTTGACGAGGTTGTTGAGGTTGTTGACGACGTCCATTGAGGGCCAATTCATCTTGAGCATGTTGCGGGTCTCCTCTTCCATGTTGGTTATGGAGAGGATGATATCGGAAATCATGCCGAGGTTGATCTTGATGACCTTGGTCTTGAGCATCAACATGTGGCTCACGATGAGGTACGGGCTCCATGTTGTGGATGATGTTGTCATGGGGTTGGTCGTCACGCCCATGGTGGGCATGGTGATCCACTTGATGACGATCTTGGTGTAGAACTTGTTCTTGTGGAGGACGTTCATGGGGGCGAGCATGGCGATGGAATTCTCCTCGCCTAGAGTTGGAGCGAGAGTCTTCATGACGAGCATGCGGGCGACGAGGTCGATGATGGTCTCCATGCCTTGAGTTGGAGCTTGAGGACGTATGTCGATCATGGGAGTAGTAATCTTGTGACGAGCTTGACGATGATGAAGTAGAGCGGTGTCGGCGATGACAACCCAAGTTGTTGATGGTGACAAGGTATTAACTTGTCAATGCCTATGGATTGTAGGCTAGGGTTTAGTTGGAAGTAGAGGGCAAGTAGATCTCGAAGGTTTCAGCCGAAAAGTACTCGACGATTATGAAAACTAGGGTTTGTAAACAATAATTCGATGATTTCCGCGTCCCTCGACTCCCCCTTATATAGGAGGCGGAGCCGAGGGATTCGTGATGTACAAGTTACAAAGTCCGGGAAGGTTTCTAACTCGTCCCGTAAAATTACAAATAAGACTTTCTGTTACAACTCTAGCTTTCCTTAATAATATCTCGGGCTTCCGAATCTTCTTATTCTTCGGGTAGTGGGCCTTCAGTAAACCCCGGGTACTATCTTCGGCAGGCCCATTTGGGATGCCTATGTCAGTAGCCCCCGAGATTTTGCTTGAATCGTAGGGTCAAGGAAAATCTCGACCGTTTATTTTTATTCGACAGCTTCGACTTTTCTATATTTCTTCTCATAAACATCTATATTGTACAGGGATAATGGTAGTTGGGGCTAGTTCATCTGACGGATCAGGTACTAGTTAACTGCTCTAGTGGCAATCCGCAAAAACCTACTTCAAGATCACATCCCTGGACATGACCTCGGGATACCGGTGTAAACTTCGACAGGTGCCGCTTAAGGTCTTACCATTCTGTCGAGTCCCAGTAAAATTTATCGAGTACCTAACGCGTCTGTTAGGATTTTTCTTCGTATCTGTTGATACGGATAAAAGTAGCAGAGCGCAGTCTTCGGCGATGCCACGCCCAGCAGAACGGATCTGGGGTCTTACCTTCGCAAATTTGCGGCATTCAGAAATTGATCGCAACTTTGGCGTTCTGAGAATATATTGTCGAGTGCTTTTTCGGCTGTTGGAATGGCACATTTTATCGAGTCAAAGATGACTTATATTGCCCTCCCGATGGGAGTATATGTAGAGTTGATTATAACTCGAAATATACTCTTTTGCTCTTCTATCTTTCTTTTTCTCTTTCTTTCTTTCTTTTTTATAATTTCATCGGGCACGCGAGCAGCGTTCTGATGGGAGTAACCCGAGGCTACAGCCAAGGACTTGTACTTGGGTGTAGGCTCCACGCCTTATGCCGCTATATTTTCTTTTATCTCCCGAAGTTTTATAATTTCTCGGGTGCGCGAACAGCGCTCCCGATGGGAGTAGCCCCCGAGGCTATGAACAAATATTTGTATTTGGTCATAGGCTCACGCCATTTCTATCTTGTCCTTCTGGATCTTTTCCTTTTTTCCAAAGTAGCCCCCGAGCATTTGATCAAAAACTTGTATTTGATCAAAGGCTCAGCATTATTTTTCCGTGTCGCCTTTTATGAAGCTGTTGAGTCGAATTTTTCTTCTGCCAAGGTGACGTTGATGCTGACGATAGCCACGATTGCTAGTCAGAAATTTGCGACAAGTCTTTTCTCGCTGCCATGCGGGCCCAATTGATCCACTATCTTGACACGTCGTGTAAGTGGGGGACACACGTCCTCCGCTTTTTCTGGCGCACGCACCGTAACTTCCCCAATGTTGAATTACTTTTTTACCCTTGTTGTTACGTGGCTATCATCTGTCACACATTTTCCTTATCCAATGGTTCGCCGCTTCAGCGCACCTCTATATAAGGTCTTCTTCTTCCTCCTCGAGCACCTCCGCTCGCGCCGTCCTCCTGCTCCCATCTGCAAATTTCCTCCTGCGATCCACAGCCACCTAAGCTCCTCGCCTCCAAGCTGCAAACCCTGCGCCATTGTTGATGCCACCTCATCGATTGACAAGGCACAGCACGCCGGAGTCCTCCATGGCCGCCGTGGATCTTGGGGCGGCGGAGTGGGAAAGATCGAAGATTTCCACTCAAGACATCAACATGCTCAAGAAGCTGGGGATCAGCAAGAAACCCAAGGCACTGTGCTTCCCCAGTGAGGAAAGCTACCCAACCCCTCCAATGGGGTACCGGGTAAGTTTTGTCGACCACCTCATCCGCGGTGTTTCCGCCCCCATTCATCCTTTTCTCCGTGGACTTCTTTTTATCTACGGTCTGCAACTCCACCACCTCACGCCAAATTCAATCCTCCATATCTCCATTTTCATCACTTTGTGCGAGGCCTTCCTTGGCGTCCAGCCTAACTGGGCGCTATGGAAGCGCATTTTCTTCTGCCGCCGTAATGGCTCGCCCAATGTCGCCTATAATATAGGCGGCGTTGTAATTTCTGTTCGGCCCACTGTCGACTACTTCGACGTCAAGCTTCCTGACTCAGTTCAAGGATGGCGCAAGAAGTGGTTGTACGTTCAGGAGGAGAACCATGGATGTGCGGAGGACAACATCCCTCCTTTTGATGGCGCCGAGAAAATCTTTCGCCGCCGCTCCTGGGACGCGGAGGCCACCGAAGAAGAAAGGGCGTCGACAGAAACCTTGATGGCTCGTATCCACGAGTTGCAAAATACTCGCGGCAAAGAGTTATCGGGTGTCCAAATCACTGCATACTTTCTTAGGACTAGAGTGCAGCCGCTTAGAGCTCGCAAATATCCTCTCTGGAAATATGCCGGCGACAAGGACGTAGATCGGCTGTCGGTGAATTTGGAGGTCAAGGATTTAGAAAAACTTGTCCGAAAAATTTCATCTCTCAGCAAAAAAGATGTTGTCCCTTCTTCTTGCCGTGTGACACCATTCAGCGCCGCCAATCCACTTCCCAAGGTAATCTTTGTCTATTGTCTTGTTGTTGCTTTGCTATCTTTTTTGTATCTTCTTTTCTGACATCTCTCCCTGTTTTATTTTGCACAGAATCATCCAGACCTTGTCTCGCTTCCTCCTCTTCCTGAAGGTGGAGAAGTCGAAGAAAGGGCCATTGTCACTGATGACAATCAAGGATCTCCGTCTTTTGTGAATGAACCCGTGGATTCTCGAAAATCTGCGGGATCTTCCGAAGGCACTGCGTCGGCACTATCTCCTCCTCCCGCTGTTTCTCCAAAAGGCAAAAGGAAGAGGAATGACGTCGAAGATTCCGGCACTTCCAAAGCCAAAGAAGTTGATCCTTCACGTCAGAAGGCAACTTATGATCCTTATCTTGAATCCCTCGTCAGCTCGTAAGTCATTTTTATTTCTCCTTATTTCTGTACTCGAAATTTTTGTCTTATCTTGCTTTTTATGCTGTCGATTTTTAATCACAGCGATGATGAGGAAGAAGTACCAACTTTTGACGTGGCTCCTCGGACGAGCACGTCACATACTTTACTTGTCTCGGATACGCCAGTTGAAGGAGAAGAATCCTCGCCTCCTCAACAAAACGTCGTCACCACTACTCTGCCTTCAAGCCCCCTTGCTCCTTCACCAAAAAGGACAAGGATTGAAACGATCATTGAGCCTGCCCCTCAATTGGGTAGCTCTTCTACTCCGCTCTTGGATGATGTAAGTTTTTTAATTTTCTTGCCAGTATCTATATTTCCTCTATTTGCTTTTTTACGCCTTCACTCTTTTTCCATACCGATGTTTCTCTTTCTTTGTTCTTCTTTGACATCCCATCAAAGAGCTTATTCGCATCGGATCCCAATTCATTGGGTACCGTGAGTATGCCAGCAGAACTGAAGGTAATAACTTTTTTGCTGTCGTTGTTTCTGACTTCTTGCTCCTGTTTTTTGTCGCAATTTTGACCTTTCTTTTCTATTTCGACAGAGAAACTTGCAGAGGCCAACAAGCTTGCCGACACTCTTGCTAAAAAACTGGAGCAAAGTGAAGCGGCCCGCAAGAAAGCCGAACTTGTTGCTAGCGAAGCCAAAGCAGAGGCTAATGAAGCCAAGGCAAAAGCTGCTAGTGTCGAGGAACTGCAGAAGAGACTTGAGGATACTGAAACTGCTTTAAACGAGCACAAAGCCGCACAGGCTACTCGTGAAAAGGGGATCCTCAAGCGCCTGAATTCGCAAAATTGGCGCTTCCAAGGTAATTTTATCGATCCCTTCTATTTTTTATAGGACCTGCTTTTTCTTGCTTTTGACCAACGTTTATTTCCTGTGGCAGGCCAAACAAACCAAGAGTTTGATCTGGAGAATCCCGACAATGATCCTCTCCTTGACGCACTTTCTTATTTGGAATTTCATGGATCCGAAATTCGTGAAGGCGTGGTGAATGCTGACGCAGGATTGTCGAAGCTATTCCCCTACTTCTTCCCGAAGAAAGAGGAGCCCAAGACTTTCCTTGCCCTTGCCCAGAGCTTCAATCCATCAGAGGACCTTGGGCTGAAAATGCGCCAGGAGAACATGAAGATTGCTGTCGAGAGCACTGTTGCCTTGGTCGCTGACAGCCAACAAACTGTTGACTGGATGAAGGTTGGCGACACCGAGCAGATAGAGCAAACAAAATGGCGGTCTTTGATCAAGGCAGCCAAGCCCAATACGAAGAAAATTCTGGCCTATCTCGGGATC
This sequence comes from Lolium perenne, assembly GCF_019359855.2. Classification (NCBI taxonomy): domain Eukaryota; kingdom Viridiplantae; phylum Streptophyta; class Magnoliopsida; order Poales; family Poaceae; genus Lolium; species Lolium perenne. Next base: position 136,838,702 of record NC_067245.2, read on the forward strand.
AAGCCATCTTCAACTCCTAGCTCATCGAGGCCGGAGGTCTAGTTGCATGCCTCTTTGTTTTTTGCTTTCTCTGTCTCTTTTGCCCTTGTCGCCAATTTAGCTGTGGCGACAATTATCCTGGTAGTCCTTTTGGAAAAACTTCTTTTGTAATGTCTATGTAAATTTTTCTAGAAATTAATGAAACTCTAATGTAGCCCGACCTTCGGTCTTCGCCACATCATATGCTTCATCGACAAGACGGCACGCTAAGGTGAATCTTCTCCTTTACGCGTGCCTCGAATCGCCTATTTGGAACGATATACTACTTCATACTCCATCATACCTTGATGATAGGAACTCGACGACAAGTACGGAGGGAAGAGAGGATGCCATGGAGACCCGAGGACGCAAGGCCGATGTCACGGAAGCATGGAAGAGAAGGAGAAAGAGGAGCTGGACGCTCCAGGCCGGAACTTCCGCCCACCACCGCCGGAACTTCCGCCCAGATTCCATCCAAGACTGAAGATGCTCGCACTGAAGAACTGCGACCGGAACTTCCGCCCCTCATGGCCGGAACTTCCGCCCCCGACCGGAACTTCCGCCCTCAGGGACCGGAACTTCCGCCCTGTCGAGCCTCAGCCAGATCTCAGCCCCTTTTGGCTTGTAACTTACCCCTTCATCCCCTTGCCTATAAATAGACACCTACCCCCACCTTAGGTGTGACCATCTATTGTATCCCTCCTAATCCGGATCTTTTCCATTCTAGTAATTCTATCAATTCAGAATCTCTTGCTTTGCAACTCTATTCTTAGTTGGTCTTTTACTCTTTGGACTTCTATTTGGATTTGTCGATCTTTTGCAAGAGATTCTACCTTTGGTCTTTCTCTCGCAATTCTATCGGTTGGTGGTTCGGGCCAACGAGGATAACCGATTTGTGTGTGTGCGTGTGTTTGTATCGTGTTCTTCGCGTTCATCCACTTCCCCGCGAATCCCCCTCCGCAATCACACTCACCCGGGTCAAACCGTGAAGATTGGGCACACCCTCGGGCTTAGCCCGCATCATATGGTATCAGCAGCTCTTTGGTTGCCACGGATTTGACCCCCACATCACCAATTTCGCCCAAAAAAAATTGCCTAAAATTTTTTCCCCAAAAAATAGCTCGAATTTGGATCTCAGGATTTGTTGCGTTGTTTGTGGTTTTGGTCCACAGATCTGTTGTCTTTGGTGTTGATCTACGCTTCTTCCAATTTTCTCGGCCAAATTCCATCAATTCCCCACTAAATCCGTCAGTTTCTACTGCAGTTTTTCGCCCTGGGTTCGTGCAGTTCGTCGGCCCTGATTCAGATCTAAAAAATCTGGGTATTTCCGGTACTACCGGCTGCTCCCACCGGAACTTCCGCTCGCACCAATTATTTTTTCCCATCTGGTCAACGCAGTCGTTGTCTTCCTCGCTGTGCATCCCCAACCAAAAATCGCGCCAGCACTGAAACCGCGCCTGCCCGCCTCGCCATCAACCGCCGCTACCCACCGCAGCTGCACCGCCAGGCCCACTCCCCGCTCGCGCTGCGCACGCCAAGGCCCAACTGCAGCCCCGCATCGATCTCACCTCCACGCAATCGCCACCAGCTGCTCCCGCTCGCCGCGCGACCGCCAGCGCAGGCCGCCGCACCATCGCCCAACCGCAGCACCACCTACTGCTCGCCCCGCTCGCCTCGCCCACGCGCGCCCGCACAAGCCGCAACTCCACCAGCGCGCGGACGCGCCTGGTCCCACTCCACGCTGCTCATCTCTGCATCGCTCAAGCCAAGCTGCAACCACGCCCCGCCTCCGATCGCGCTGCAGCGCCCACGCACGACTCCAAGCAGACACCAGCTCAATTCCGTGCACGCCTCAGCAGATTCCCATCTTTGCAATCGCTCCGCTCGATCCCAATTCGCCCAGCTCAATTTCAATTCAGCGCAGAAATTTTCCCAACCGGAAGTTCCGGCCAAACATAGCGGAACTTCCGCCTGTGCGGTACTTCCGCCCTTGTTCCGCCCTTGTTCCGGAATTACACGTTTTGGTCCCTGGTTGTATGCTGTGTATTTCCGGAAGTAGGCCGGAAGTTCCGCCCCCGCGCGCAGTTTTGACCCAAATTTCGTCCAGTTTTGACCCAAATTTCGTCCAGTTTTGACCCATCTTTTTGCCCCAAATTTTGACAACTTTTCGGCGCCCGTTTGACTCCAAACTTTAACAACATCCTCCAACTACCCCACATAGTCCACGTCTAATTTTTGACGATTTTTGGAGCCCAACTTTTGACCGCTCGTTTTGACCCAACTTTTCGGGCATTGACTTAATTTGCTCGGTTTCCGATTTGGAGTGCATTGGTTGTCTAATCCGCTTCCGCGCCTACACCAACACCGCGACGACACCATTGGCACCCTGGATTCCGGCGCAACTTCGACACCACCTCGATCATCGCAAGTTCGTGTGCTTGACACCGCCTAACATCAATAGGTATAACTTGCCCCACCCCTTGTAGCCCCGTTTCTTTCTTTGTGTACCTATCCCATTGAGAGTGGCTTTCCGAGTGTTGCGAAGCATTGCACAAGTGTCACGACCGTGAAAGGGTGTGTGTGTGCGTTGTGTTGATCAAAGCTCCGAAGCAAGCTCGGTGAGAAAGATACACAAAAGAAGAAAAAGTGTGACATAGAGATAAAGCTTCTAAGCATAGAGAAAAAAAAGTGAAAAAAAGGGAAAAGGAAATACAAAAAAGAGTGTGTGTCCACCGATACAAAAGAGTGCAAAGCTTGTGAGCACTAAGAGAGATAAGAGAAGAGTGGCATTTGTGCAAATCTAGTTGCTTCTCTCATATGCAACCAAGCTACGGTCTCTCTTGTGTTGGCGCGACACCGAGCTAATAGTCTTCGTTAGGACCATCTTTGTTACTTGCTCACTTCCTTGGTCGCGCTAACCCCATTGTTCTTCCTTGTGTGTGTTTCCGTGTTTCCTTCGTATAGATCACCGCTTTTGACATTTGACTTTGGATCTTACCCACATTTGACAATAGACATTTTCTTTGGTTCTTTTCGTTTGCTATCCACTTCCTCACCTACCACCATATAGAGTTCTTAGCCTTTTGCGTGTGCTTTGCGTGTGTGTGAGTACATATCGGTTATTCTCTAACTTGAACCATTTTCTCGATTTTGTTGCTAGTTTTGACCTTTTGGTAGTTCTCCTTCCACCATATATACACCAATCCTAGAGACTAACATGTATAGTGAGGATGAGCGTACGGAGGACGACATGGAATACTATGAGGGTGATAGCTCCGCAAGCACCGAAGATATGGAGGACCATGTGGAGCTCGACACCGACAATGGCTCCGCATGCATTGGCGACATGACCGACATCGAGCATCTCTACACCGACCATGACTCGCCAAGCATGGACAACATGGTGGATCACCACTCCGAGCTCGACTACAACATCTACGACATGGTGGAGCACCACCTCGACCACGACTACGACTACGACGACATGGTGGAGCACTACCTCGACCACGACTACGACCACGACGACATGGTGGAGCACTACCTCGACTATGACTACCACACCATGATGGAGCACCACACCGAGCACTACCTCGAGCATGACATCGACACCATGGTAGAGCCTAGCTTCGACCCCACCTTGAACAAGACCGGTGCCTACAAGTTCCCCATCTTGGCCAATGGAACTACATATGAAGATAGAGGACCTCCAAGACGGCGCAATCATGAGAGTGCTTATGCACACGATCATCTACATCGAGCTCATCCTATAGAACATCAAGAGCGCCACCACCATGATCGCCATCGACACTCTCCTCCGAGCTCAAGACGGCGCCACAAGCAAAGTGCCAATCCACATGAACCATCATCTAGGCATGCCGAGGATCGTCATCAACACTTGTCGCCTCATGATCGTCGTCGACCATCACCACCCCATGACCACCATCGACATGCATCACCACATGACCGTCGCCGACACAAGTCACCTCGTGTTCGCCATCGACCAACACCTCCCAAGGATCTTCGCCGACACAAGTCACCTCATGATCGCCATCGACCAACACCTCGCAAGGATCTTCGACGACACCCCACAAGACATGGTGATGATGCAAGAAGACGAGATCCTCGACATGAAGCGGCCAAGGCTACAAAGAACAACAACACCAACCATATGGTGTCCACAAAGCCTAGCGCCACCACCAAAATGGCATCTTCAAGACCGCCTACACGTGAGAAGATCTCCAATGGTGCAAGACAAGGCGCTACACCAACAAGCAAGATGGTGCCAAGTACAAAGAAAGAGGAACCACATATCATGGTGCTTCCCCCTCCTACCGCCACCACCATAATGGTGCCTACAAGAAGCTCAAGCCCCAAGATGAAGACCATGGAGTCTACACTTCAAGATGAAGGGCGATCTACACATCTTTATGCCAACATGACAATGCGTTATCCAACAAGATCAAGTAGCTCCCAATGCTTTCGTTGCAAACAAGACGGTCATCTTTGGGAATGCCCCAATCTCCATTGTGATGTGTGCACATCCAACGAGCACATGACGTGGGAATGCAACACACCACAAGCCCACAAGCTCTACTTCGCCCAATTGGATGCCGAAATCGCCAACAAGACACTTCAAGATACCATTGTCTTCAAAGAATGGTGCAAGGAAATGAACAAGATGACGACTATGAAGACCACACTTCAAGATGGAGCACGAGAAGGCCAAGCCAAGAGTGACGTTGATTCGAGCCTAGCTCTCAACAACACCATAGCGTCATCAAATGGTGTCAACATGGGAGGCGATGGAGTTGAGAAGGTTGAGCATGGGATTTCCCTTCAACCAAGGAGGCGAATGGAGTTGAGAATGGTGAGCATGGGATAATCTCTTCACCAATGGAGGCGCATGGAGATGAGAAAATCGAGCCTACTCCTATATGCTTGAATGATGATATAGTACCAATCCCATGTGAGCATGAGAGCCACTTAGCCCACTTGAGTGAGAGTGATAGTGAGTTGAGTGACTTCCACCCCATATGTGAGTTTGAGTGCTTCCATTTGGAGGACATGAGTGATACACCGAGTGAGTTGAGAGAGGTAGTTGATAGGTCTATGGAGGCCATTTCACATTCTAACAACTTAACCTCTACCTCTAGTGTGTTTTCTCATGTTGCAATAGGTTCCATGGAGGACGAGTTCCCGATCATGGAGAAGATGTACATGGTGCATGAAGATGATGCTATCACACCATGCTTGATTGAAGATGAACATGGAGGCCACATGGAGCCTACCTCTTTCACCACACCTACTTCAAAGGAGTCGGACTACAAAGGTACCAACATAGGTGTTGATGATGCCATGATCCCACTAGTGGACATGATGATTTGTGAGTGCATGCATGAGTTGGATGATCCTATTGCCACGTCATATGCTTCTTTCACTTTCCCTTGTGATACCACCATTGTTGATCATGTGGAAGTAGTTGCTTATGATAATATGTCCATGCCATGCTATGAGTGTTTCGATTTCTATCCTATTGCTTGCAATATGTCGAACAATTGCTCTTTCCCATGTATTGCTTGCAATGATAATGATAATGATGCTTGTGTTGTGACAACCTTGCTGAACAATTGCTCTTTCCCTAGGTTTGTCGACAACAATGATAAAATGTTGAACATGTTTTGTGCTAGATGCTTGCAATACTCTCCCATTAATGCAACCAAAATGTTGAACAATTGTTCTTTCCAATGCTTGGTTTGCAATGATGTTAATATGCTTGTAAATGAGATTGCCCCCATAGCTCTCTCAAATTTTGGAGACTTTGCCTATATCCATGATGAGAATGTTCATGTGTTTACCCCACATATTCACCATATCTATTATGATGCTTTGCTTAACGCTAATGGTGATGTGCAAAAGAAATGGACCATCATGATGGATGATGTGTTCATATACCATGCACACACGTTCTTTGCTTTACCTATTGTGTGTGTAGGTACAAGAATGCCAATGTCAACCTCGATTGAGCACGAGTTGACAAAGAGAGCTCTAGAGAGCATAATACAAGTGAGTTCAAGATCGAACCCGGCTCTAATACCTTTCCCATGCTTTGCATTGAACATGCCGAACAATTTCTCTTTCTTGTGGTTCTTTTGCAAGCATGATGATGTGATTCTTACCGTTTGATGGGGATATGCCCATAGGGGGTGGGTCGCCAGTCCCAGTCGCCATGAAGATAGAGGCTTGGGTGGATCGCCAGTCGCCTAAGCGACTGGGCCCTAAGGCGACTGGGCCGTGATCCCAAGGAGGAGGTCCACACGGCTGGACAAGAAGATTACTTGCGAGAGGGATAGCGGATCCCGGATTAGTAGCAACTGATATGATTCGGAGTTATCTCCATGTAACCCTAGGCCGGGGGTGCTTATATAAACCCCCGAGCTTAAACCCTAGAGGACACCTTACTCGAGATCCAATCTCCCCCTGTAAGCTCTCGGCGTAGCCACCGACTGAGCCCCCCCATTGTAATTCTCCACTGAGCAATAAAGATCTAGCAGGACGTAGGCCTTTTACTCTCCGGAGGGGCTGAACCTGGGTAAAACCCTTGCGTCTCTTGCACCTCGACCCGTAGATGGCAATGTTCCCTTCCCCTCGCATCAATGAAGTGCTACCCCCTGTAGCATCTGCCGTGGTTACATCCACGACAGTGGCGCCCACCGTGGGGCATGGGACATCAAGCCTTCGAGCTACGGCGAGGCCCTACTCGCCAGTTCGGCGGCCGGTTGCTTCCGGCAGGATGATCGCCACCGGCAATTTCTTCCACATCCAGCCAAGCACCTACCGGCCCGCCTCGTCACCTCTCACACACGCCTGGATGGTGCCGATCGGCTCCATCAACCTCTTCGTTGGGCTCGCCGGCGTCGGCGATCCCTCGAGCCTCGCCCCGATCGCTCACACGACCCCTTCGCGCCGGGCAGCTCCTCACCGCTACTCGCCCGGTCACCGGCGAGGTATACGCGGAGGCTGAGGCGGCCACTGGGAGACGATGCCGAGTCGGCGGTCGTGGCACCGACCGCTAACTCCACCGTTGCCTCGGCAGCCACCGACTCCGCCGACACCGCTCCAGTCGCCGATTCCGCCGACACCATCCCGGCCATCAAATCCATCATCGCTGCGATCGACGCCGACTTCACCGACATCATCGCTACAACGTCGGTTGCGGGATCCACCGCTGCGTCCCCGACTGCCCGCTCCATCGCCACAGCATCGACCAAGGACTCTATCTCCCTGGTCTCCCACCCGAGCGACTTCGAAGGTGGCTTCGAGGACGACTCCATCCTCTCCCTCTTCGGCAGCGATTACGACTCGGACTCTGTCGAGGCCCCGCGTTACCGCTACCCGACCGCAGTCTTCATGGCGGGGGTGAAGGAGAGATCCCGATCGACGCCTTCACCACTCCCTCCCCGCAACCGCCACCGCGGCCGAGATCGAGGCGCACCGGGCGGCCTCGAGGAGTAGAGGAAAAGGAGCTCGCCGAAGGCGTAAATTCCGCCTCGAGCAAGATGAAGTAAGGGCCGTGTCCCACTATCGTCGGCAGCGAAACCGCCGGCGCATGGAGCGCGCCGCGCGAGCGACTTTCCCAGCGCACGCCTTAACTTCGACGACCCAGACGGAGAAATCCGGGTCGCCCGAGTCCAAAACCCTGACATCCCGGAAGGAAGTCGGGCTGCTGCAGATAGAGCAGCGCGCGGAGCACCACCGCCACCCCCACCACCACCACCCGAAGTTCCTCGGGCAGAGGTCGACGCCAACGGCCTACCACTGCACTCGTCTCCAGCCGACAACGTGGCAGCTGCGCGAGCCGTCCTCGCAAGAATCCCGAAGCGGGAGACGGCGCGATCCTCGTCCCAAAGACGCCAAGGCTTTGGTAGCCAAGGCATTGGAGCAGCGGCACGCCGCAGCCGACTCGCAGGGCGACTCTATTCGCGCACATCCGCCGGTCGCGCTGGCGTCGTCGGACGCGGCAAACCGCGCAATCGTCAACGCCAACAACGGCCCGCCGCCGGCACCGCTGCGCGGCCCACTCGTCTAACAACCGAGTCGAGCCGCGCCCGCGCGCGGTGATGGTCGCCGCTTACGGGAAGCCTGTCGACGCCGGACCCCACATCGTCAACGCCAAAGAATGGCGGGCGCGCAATCGATTGAACGACCGCCACGCCGATGAAGCCCCGCGCCAGAGCGCGTTCACCCGAATCGGCCCCGCTTGCTTCGGGCCGATGATTAGAGGCGAGCCGTACCCTGTGGGGTTCAAAGGACCCCGCGACATCGAGAAGTACGATACAAGCATTGACCCCACTGTCTGGATCGACTCGTACGCCATGGCAATGGGGATCCAGGGCCACTCCGAGTTACTCGCAGCGCGATACCTGCCCCTCATGATGGACGGCGTCAATCGCCATTGGTTCAACACCCTCACCGTCAACAGCATCGACTCCTGGGAAGAAGCCCGCGCCGCGTTCATCCAAGACTTCGCCAGCGCATACACCCGTGCCACAACCATAGAAGACCTAGATCGCTGCGTCCAAGGCCCGCGCGAGTCGACCCGCCGGTGGGTGCGGCGGCGGGGACATGTGGACGACCTCCGGCGGCATCGGCACGGACACGGCAATCTACTGCTTCCGACGCTGCTGCCGGTACGAACCACTAAGCGCCAAGCTCCGACGCGTCAGCAGGCACAAAAACTCAATCTCCGAGCTCTTCGACATCCCCACCCGCTACGCCGATGAAGACCCTACGGTCGACTCGGACGACGAGTACGGTCAACGACGCAATCGCCGCCACTGCGCACACGGAGCCTCGGCGTGGCGACTACCGTTTCGCCGGCCGGTCCAACAACGGCAAGCGCCGCGGAGGGAGGACACAACGAGCTGGTTGCTACCACCGATTACGAGCAGCGCGAGCCAAAATCGTTTCGGCGCGACACTCGTCCACCTCGGGAGGATCGGCCTCAGCCCAAGCGCTTCGACGCCCGCAGCCTCCTAGACGCACCATGCATCTATCACAGCAAGGAGGGCAAGCCCGCCAACCACACGACGGGAAATTGCTACTCCCTGAAGCAGATAGAAAGAGCTCGCCGCGCCAAGGAAAACGACGGCGGCAACCAGCACAAGGAGCGCGCCAAGGACCAAGACCAGCACAAGGGAGAGGGCTTCGGTCGCAGCGCCGGCTCGCTCTACACCTTCACCGGGGTCGGCGACAGGCGGGACAGGAAGGTCCTCGCAAGGGCAGTGGCGGTACACGCAGTCATACTTTCCGACGTACCCCGGTGGCTCAACTGGTCCGAGCAAAGCATCACCTGGAGCCGCGAAGATCACGCCCCCCGCATCGAGTACCCCGGGCGAGTGGCGCTAGTCGTCAGGCCCAAGGTCGCCGACTACTGGCTACCAAAAACCCTGATGGACGGGGGAAGCTCCATCAACATCATGTACTACGACACCTTCCAGCGGCTTGGCCTGCCGGACTCACGCCTTGAGAACACCAAGGTCACGTTCCACGGCATCGTCCCCGGGCGGAAGGCCTTCCCGATCGGCAAGGTGACGCTGCCTGTCACCTTCGGCACGCCCGTGAACTACCGTACCGAGCGGATAACGTTCGAGGTGGTGAACTTCAAAAGCTCTTACCATTGCGTACTCGGCCGACAAGCGTTCGCCCGCTTCATGGCGACCCCACACTACGCGTACAACATGATGAAGATGCCAGGGCCTCGAGGCGTCATCACCGTCCATGGCGACCCGGAGATGGCATTGGAATGTGAGGACGACAGCGCCAAGCTCGCCGACGCCGTCATCGCCGACGAACAAGACAACTCCGCCGAGCTCGCCAAGTACCCGGTCGACCGCAACGACCCCGCCATCCTGGAGAAGCCAACCGAGCTCGACTCGTCCGCAGCAACCTTCAAGGCCGCAGCAGGCTCTCACCAAGTAGATCTTGTAGAAAACGATCCAAGTAGGCAAGTTACCATTGGGACGGGCCTGTCCGCCCAATAGGAAAGCGCGCTCATCAAGTTCCTCCGTGAGAATCGAGATATCTTTGCATGGAAACCATCGACATGCCAGGTGTCCCGAGAGAACTTGCTGAGCACAAATTACATGTCGATCCCACCGCGCGACCCGTTAGGCAGGCAATGCGCCCTGTGGGAGAAGAACGGCGACAGCGCAATCGCCGAAGAAGTAAACCGGCTGCTCGGCGCCGGCTTCATCATAGAAATCAAGCACCCGAAATGGCTGGCAAACCCGGTCCTAGTGCTAAAGAAGAACAAGACGTGGCGAATGTGTATCGATTACACAAGCCTCAACAAGCGTGCCCCAAGGACCCATTCGTCCTACCGCGAATCGACCAGATTATCGACGCGGTCGCCGGGTCCGAGTCGCTATGCTTCCTTGATGCATACTCCGGGTACAATCAAATAAAGATGGCCAAGGAAGACCAAGAGAAGATCGCATTCATCACACCCCTAGGCGCCTGCTACACGTCCATGACCTTCGGCCTCAAGAACGCCGGAGCAACGTACCAGCGGTGCATGAACAGCTGCTTAGAAAGCCGGATCGGCCGCAACGTGCATGTCTACATCGACGATGTGGTGGTCAAATCGACTCGACAGACCGACCTCGTCGGCGACCTCGCCGAAACATTCGCCAACTTACGGCGGTACAAGATCAAGCTCAACCCTTTGAAGTGCACCTTCGGGGTTCCATCGGGACAGCTGCTAGGCTACGTCGTCTCCAAGCGAGGCATCGAACCTAACCCGGAGAAGACATCTGGCGGTCATGCGCACCAAGCAGCCAGCATGCCTAGTCGACGCGCAAAACTCGCCGGTCGAGTCGCCGCCCTCGATCGCTTCATACCCGGCTCGGAGACAAGGCCATGCCACTATACCGCTTGCTCAAGAAGTCGGAATCATTCCGGTGGACAGACGAGGCGCAGCGGGCCCTAGAGGAACTCCAGCACGCCCTCTCGAATGCCCCCTATCCTCGCGGCCCCGCTGCCAAAAGAAACCATGCTCCTATACGTCGCCGCGTCGAACCGCGCTATAAGTGCGGTCATGGTCGTCGAACGGAAGGAGGAAGGAAGGGAGCAACTGGTACAACGCCCGGTCTACTACATCAGCGAAGCCTTAATCGAATCCAAGCAACGGTATCCACACTACCAGAAGCTGGTGTACGCCGTCCTCGGGGCCCAGCCGGCGGCGGCCCCTTACTTCCACGAGCACCCCATCAAGGTAGTCGCCTCAACACCACTCGCCGACATCATCCGCAACCGCGACGCAACTGGCCGGATCGCCAAGTGGGCGGTCGAGCTCGGCGTCCACAACATCACCTACGAGTCACGCCACGCCATCAAATCTCAAGCACTCGCCGACTTCCTCGCCGGCGGGAAGAGGCCCGGCAGCCAAGCTCCCCGCGGACCTCAAACATTGGACGTTGCACTTCGACGGTTCTAAAAACCTCGAAGGAGCAGGCGCGGGAGTCGTCCTCACATCACCAAAGGGCGACACGGTGAAGTACGTCCTGCAACTCAGATTCGAGCCATGCACCAACAACATGGCCGAGTACGAGGCGCTCTGCACGGCATGCGAGTCGCAAAGAGATGGGCGCAACACGGCTGCGCTGCCTCGGCGATTCCGACCTGATCGCCGGCCAAACTTCCGGCACTGCGACGCCACGTACGCCAACATGATCGCATACAAACGCGCCGTCGACCAAGCCGGCGCTAGCTTCGCCGGTCACGTCGTCGAGTGGGTTGACAGCGCAAGAACGAAGAAGCCGACGCGCTAGCCAGAATCGGGTCCAAGCGACTTCAACCTCCTCCGGGCGTCGTCCCTGGACATCCTCGGCCACCCCTCGGTGCGCGCACCGCGCGAGCTGGACATTGCCGAGCCACCTGCTCCCGACTCCGCCTTAGTCGCACTCGCCGTCGACACCGATTGGACCGAGCCATACATAAGCTACCTCGAGAGCCAGCACCGCCGATGGATGAAACCAAAGCACGCGCCATCGTGCGCAGATGCAAGTCCTTCACCATCATCAACAATGAGCTATACAAGCGCGGTGTCTCGGGAGTGTTCCAACGATGCGTCACCACGGCGGAAGGGCGCAACATTCTGCGCGACATCCACGCAGGGACTGCGGCCACCACGCAGCGCGCGGTCAATCGTCGCCAAGGCCTTTCGTCACGGCTTCTGCGGCCAACAGCCCACGAAGACGCAATCGCCCTTGTCCGTTCATGCGCCGGTGCCAAAATCATGCAAGCCGATCGCACATGCCAGGATCGGCATTGAAGACCATCCCCTCACCTGGCCCTTCGCCGTATGGGGCATGGACATGGTGGGAAAATTCAAAACGGCCCCCGGCGGATATACTCACCTCCTGGTAGCGGTGGACAAGTTCACCAAATGGGTAGAAGCAAAGCCCATAAAGAAGTGCGACGGAAGACGGCCACAAAGTTCCTACGCGAGCTCATCTATCGGTACGGCTACCCTCACGGTATCATAACCGACAACGGCACCAACTTCGCCAAAGGGAGATGGCTGACTTTTGCGAAGAAAAGGGCATCCGACTCGATCTCGCCTCGATCGCCCACCCCGAGTCGAACGGCCAAGCGAGAAAGGGCAAACCAGAGCATCCTGCACGGACTCAAACCACGCACTGGTCGTGCCCCTAGAGCGCGCAGCCGGCTGCTGGGCGAGAGGAGCTCTCTTCGCATGCTATGGGGCATCCGCACAACGCCTAACAGGTCAACCGGCTTCACGCCTTTCTTCCTGGTATATGGCGCCGAAGCCGTCATGCCCACGGACATCGCCTACGACTCACCTCGGGTCGCCAATTACGCCGAAGAAGACAACGAGCGAGCTCGCCAAGATGACATCGATCTCCTCGACGAGGCCAGAGACCTCGCACTCTCCGAACCGCCATTTACCAGCGGGACCTCCGTCGCTACCACGGTCGCCGCGTTCGGAGTCGCTCCTTCCAAGTCGGCGATCTGGTACTCCGGCTAATCCAGGACAAGAAAGGGATGCACAAGCTGTCCCCGCCACAGGAAGGACCATTCGCCGTCGGCCCGCGTACTCGGCAACGACTCCTACTACCTCATCGACGTCCGCAAGGACGACAAAGGCGAGCCGCTCACTAAAGAGGTGGAGCGCCCCTGGAACATCAACCTCCTCCGGCGGTTCTATACCTAAGGGAAAAATGTAATCCGAAAATTCAGAGGGTAATAAAAATCGCCGACCATTTTTTGATCTCAAGCTCCGACTACCTCTCCTTCACCCGCCAAATATCGTCATCTCTCATCCCGGGACATACCGGCTTAGTCGCCGCGACAAGCGACTAGGAACTGAGAGACCTCCGGTCGCCGCTCTTTGGAAGAGAGAAGTCCACGATCGGCCAAGTAGCCGGGCTAACACGGGATGGCGGCGTGACCGAGGCGCAACACCAGGCCCGGTCACCCACCATCTCTCACGCCATCGGGTGAAAACGGCGACTGGAACCCACAGCAGGGCCGCACGCTCGGCCAGCCCCACGGGCCTCGGCGACCGCCTTGTGCTACGTTATAAAGCACACCAATGCCCTCCTCTACCTTAGGTTGGCGAATTGCGTGGCTAAGTACTTCGACTAGGGACCCCGCAAAACGGACCCGCGGCTCGCCAAGGAAAATACGCCCGCAATGATCCCCTTTGGAGTCGCCTAGCGACTGGCTCACCGAGCCACGACGAGTGGCGCGCTACATCCGAACAGCGCAAACTACACCACACCACTACTCCACCCATGAGGCTGCTATTCGTACTATAATGACTACGTCCTGCGACTGGGGACGCGCAGCTCGAAATGGAAAACCGTCAAGTCGATAGCCTTCATTGGGGTCGCAAGGCGGCCCGACACGAAGGCCATGGATAGTCGGAACCAACTCCAATGCATCGCCGTCTCAAATAATGCAAAAGCAACCACCGAATCACATTTAAGCAAAAGTCATCATTCTATTTACAACTAACACCCGCTCGCGGGAAATCTAGCTACTTCTTACACAGGTACTCAGGAAACTACGAGGACGACCCCGGAGCCCCCTCTACGACAGGCTCGACGCCGTCATCGCCGTGACGAAATTTCGGCGTGTACACCACGACCGGATATGTAGACAGCGAGCCGGCGGCAGCAGCATGGAAGAGGCGCTCCGCGGGGTAGTCCACCGGGCCCGGCTCCTTCTCCGCGTCACCAGGAGCCGCTTGGCTGGGGATATGAGTCTCCAAGTCCGCGGTCGCCGATACTCGGTCGGCGAAGGGGCGCACCGCATCCATCAGCCGCAGCACTTCGGCAACATCGAACTCCCCGGTCTCCGAGGGGAAGCCAGCGGTGACCTCCTCCACGTCGAACCCTTCGCAGTAATGCGCCGGCACCATGCTCGTAGCCATGGTAACGCCAACGCGGCAGAAGAGCGACGAAGCCGGTCAACAACAGCCGGAATGTTGGACACTGCCTTGATGACGGATGGCGTGTCCCGCGGAATCACCTCCCGCGGGCTCGAGTGCTTGGAGCGCGGCAAGTATCTCCCCCGCGCGAGGCGATGATACGCGCGGTCGCGGTCGACAGCATTCCCGTCGAGTCGCCGTCTCCCCGAATCCGCACGTTCCTGCAGTTAACAACACATGGAAAAGGGAAAAATGAGAACTTCCCCTTCAACGCCGACTCGCCACGCTCGGGGACGGCCCCGAGGCCGACTCGCCACGCTCGGGGACTGGCCCCGAGACCGACTCGCCACGCTCGGGGACGGCCCCGAGACCGACTCGCCACGCTCGAGGGGCGGCCCCGAGGCCAACTCGCCACGCTCGGGGACTGACCCCCGAGGCCGACTACGCCGTGTTCGGATACTCAAACCCCCGGCAAATAAAACAAGAAGTGCGACAACAAGAACTTACCAAGAATCTGCCGCGACATCTCACGACGAAAGCCTCGAAGTTGGTCTTCTCGGCCTGCACCGCCGAGACGATGCCCTCGGACGCCTCCTTCTCCGCAGCAAGTTCTTTGGCGTGCTGCTGCTTCAAGGCCGCCACCTCCTCCCGCGAGAGACGCGGCAGCCCCACGTGCGAGTCCCGCGCATCGGTCGCGGCCTCCGGCTTCACCTTGTATTCGGTGATGACGTCCTCCGGCTCCCGGCCCTTCGCTCCGGGACCTTCGTCAATTCCGCCACCTCCGCTTTCGCCCTTTTCCGGGCCTCTTCGGCCTGCTGCGCCGGAACTCGGCTTCACGGTAGAAGGACTCCTTGACGAACCCTTCCCGAGCCTCGGCAAGAGCCTTTGCCTGCGCCTCTGCTACAAGAAAAGGAAACGGTGAGAACGAACGCCGGGCCGGTGACACCGAATGAGGACGGCGAGTGGGCATGACTTACGCCCGGGGCAATCAGCTTCCGGTTCTTCTGCGCCGCCTCCTCCACCAGAGCGGTCAGACGCTAAATATCCGCCTACGGAAACCAAACAAAAAAGCCAAGGACAACAAACAAAAAGCACTAGAGACTCGACTCGCCCTTTCGGACCAAGTCGACCCTCGGGGGCGGGGTGACTAGGCCACGTGTTCGGCGACACTTACCACATGCGCCTCGCCAAGCGCCGTGTGGAGCTCGGTGAAGGTCAATGAAGACGGCGGCGGATGACGCGACTCGGTCGCCCCGTCCGCTCGCATCACCGCCTCGATCGACGGAACCTCGCCCGTCCGCGTGTCGGTGTCCTTTGGGCGGGGCGCGGTCCCTGGCGGCCTTGGACCGGCGCTCTTTCGGTGGCTCCGACAGGCCGCCCTCCTCGACGATGTCCTCTTCAACTTCGGGTGCCTTCGCCCTCGGTCGATCCAATGTCGGTCGACTCCTCCTCCACCACGGGCGGAGCAACGTCCGGACCGTCGCCGCACTCGCCATGCCCCCGCGAGCCATGCTGGGTAGAGGAAAAACGTTGGCGGTGGGCTCGACGTGGCTAGTGCTCTCCTTCTCCGCTTGACTCCCGGCGGCGGGCTCTTCTGGAGCCGACCCCGCACCCCCAAGGTCGGACGGCGCCGCCTTCCTCTCCGCGGCTTTCTTCTTTGCCTCGGCCGCCCTCGTGGCCGCCACCCCGGCCGCGGGCGGCTGCGCCAAGGTCTTCTTCTTGGACCTACAGAGAGGCGAGGTGAGTCGACACTCGGTCCGATCGCAGGAAGGATAAATTCGACAAGAAATACTTACTTCACCGTGGGAATCGCTTTTACGCCCGGACCGGCCCGAGCTCCCGCATCGATCGCGTCCTTCAAGGGACGCCGAAGCCTCATGGACCCTTCCGGGAGAGTGGGCGCAGTCGCTTCGATAGCGGCTCGGCCCCTTCCTTGGAGGGCTCCGCCTTGTCCTCCGGACGGGAGGTCGCCTCCTCTTCAGCCCGCGCCCTGGGACGAGGACTCGGCACCCCTCTTCGACCCGCGCGGGAGTCGGTGAAGTCCCGCGCCTCCGAGTCCGACTCGGTGCGCTCCTCCTCCTCGTCGACCTCTTCCTCCTCGCCTTCGGTCATCTCCGGTGGTTCCTTTCCGGCGAGAGGAGGGAGGTGGTCCGCGATCTTCTGCCAACGCTGCAATCGAATCAAAGGAACAAGTCAGAAAGGAAGAAGCGCGGCTAAGCCGTGCGAAGTCGCCATGCGAAGCATTACCCGAGGCGCTGGGGTGTCTTCGGTGTAGGGCTGCAAGCCGTCCTCGAAGGAAGTAAAGGTGGCAGTGGTGATCTTAGCGAGCGCCTTCCGGTACTCGCCCTCGTCCCACTCGGTCGGCGTCGTCCGGGTGCGGTCGTTCTGTCCCCGGTACTCCACATGGGGTGAGCTCGGCACCGCAGGGATCAGCCGCCGGCCAAGCCAACGATTGTACATGTCGACCGCCGTCGAGCCGTCATCTTTTAGCGCCTGGATCGCTTGGCGCATATCCTTCACCACCTTCTCCTGCTCGCGCGGCAGCGACCGGACATTGAGGCGCCGCGGGACGCTCGGCTCGGGACTGTATTGGGGAATGCATACCTCGCCCGGGGGAGTGTACTCCTTGGCGTAGAACCGGAAACGACGCCACGGCGGCTGCGCCTTCTTGGGGAGCGCCATGTCGATGAAGCTTTCCCCGGACTTCACCTGGAAGGTGATCCCCCCGTTCGGGATGAGTGCTTCGCTGTTCTTGCTGGCCCGAGTCGCCCGCCCGTGGAAGATGGACACCCACAGCGGGAAGTAGGGCGGACAGCCCAAGTAGCATTCGCACAGCGCCACGAACAGAGAAATCTGCTGGACGCTGTGCGGCCCGAGGTCGGAAACCTTGATGTTGTAGAAGGCCAGCAACTGCCGGAGGAAATCGGAGGTGGGGAGAGCGAACCCGCGATCGAGGAAGCTCATGAAGATCACGAACTCCCCGGGCCGTGGGAGGGGCTCCGTCTCGTTCGCCGGCGGAACCCGCCATCGCTCCTGGTTGAACTCCGGGATGACTCCGGAGGCGACGTACGGGAGGAGAGACTCCCGCGTGACCTTCGACTTGCCCCAACCCTTCGCCGCCATGGATGCGTGTGGAGTGTGGAATGAAGATGAGATGAAGAGAAGATGGGGGATGAATGCGGAGGAGTGTTGAACCCTAATCCTAGGGGCGACCCTTTATACCGCCCGCACTCGTTCAGATTGAGGATGAGATCTGTTCGTTGAATTGTCCCGGAATCGCCGCCCCGCAATCAACGGTCGAGATCTGCGCCGTCACCGGCTGAATAGCCGTTAAACTAGCCGTTAGCGGTCACGTCGAGCCCAACGGTCAACAACATGCAGACGGTGTGCGCCTCGGTCAACGTGAAATCTAGCCGTTGGCCTCTCCACGTGTCTCTATGGTGACTACGCGTCGATCGGCAAACGGCGATCGGCTAGAGCCGATCGTCACACGCCGACTGACTGATCAAATTATGGCGACTGAGACTGCCACCGCACCCGCGACTTTATCTTTGGAAGCCCGGCGGCGACTCATCTTGATCCATCACCGCGCCTCTCCAAGACTTGTTCCAGATCCGCGCTTCTTCACCACCGCGCTTGGGGACTACTGATGGGGATATGCCCATAGGGGGTGGGTCGCCAGTCCCAGTCGCCATGAAGATAGAGGCTTGGGTGGATCGCCAGTCGCCTAAGCGACTGGGCCCTAAGGCGGCAGGCCGTGATCCCAAGGAGGAGGTCCACACGGCTGGACAAGAAGATTACTTGCGAGAGGGATAGCGGATCCCGGATTAGTAGCAACTGATATGATTCGGAGTTATCTCCATGTAACCCTAGGCCGGGGGTGCTTATATAAACCCCCGAGCTTAAACCCTAGAGGACACCTTACTCGAGATCCAATCTCCCCCTGTAAGCTCTCGGCGTAGCCACCGACTGAGCCCCCCCATTGTAATTCTCCACTGAGCAATAAAGATCTAGCAGGACGTAGGCCTTTTACTCTCCGGAGGGGCTGAACCTGGGTAAAACCCTTGCGTCTCTTGCACCTCGACCCGTAGATGGCAATGTTCCCTTCCCCTCGCATCAATGAAGTGCTACCCCCTGTAGCATCTGCCGTGGTTACATCCACGACACCGTTGGTGTTGCCTCAAACAAGTTGACCAATTGCTCTTTCCTTTGGTTTGTTGGCAAGCACGGTTGTGCAAATGTTTTCTTGATGAACTTTTTGGACGATATGTTGTGTGTTGCACCAAATATGAGGACCAATTTCTCTTTCCAATGGTTTGTGTGCACACATGTTGATGATATTTTGGACACTTCCTCTTATGCGTTTTGGCCAAATTCTCCACTTGTTGCTTCAAGGATGTTGAACAATTTCTCTTTCCGATGCCTTGAGAGTAACAATGAAAATGAGTTTCTACATGAGATGGACACCATGGTCGTCTCACAATTTGGAGTTTTTGTGTTCCCACATTTG
The DNA here is from genome assembly GCF_019359855.2 of Lolium perenne. Taxonomy (NCBI): domain Eukaryota; kingdom Viridiplantae; phylum Streptophyta; class Magnoliopsida; order Poales; family Poaceae; genus Lolium; species Lolium perenne. Next base: position 136,857,685 of record NC_067245.2, read on the forward strand.
GAAGATGTTCATACGGAGTTCTTGCACATTGACCTTGCACATGCATTATTCTTGATAACTTTGTGTTGTGCTAACGGTGTTGTGAACATGAATGGACATGTCGTTGATGATATGCTCCTCTATCACGCACACATATACTTTGCTTGGTCTTTGTTGTGTGAAGGTACATGTGACTTGTGGATGAGCGTCAATGAGTGGTTCCGCCCACATACTTCGACGACCCAAGATCTATCGATGAGAGCACACCGACATTATGCAAAGGTGACCTCCTTCTACTTACGCTCTCTTGCTAAACCCGTGGAACATTGGCTATGCTTTGAGTGTTGTTTGGCTTTTCTTGTGCTATTCATAGGGCTCTTGACAAGCGAAGCGACATTCAAGTGTGGTTGTCATCTACCTCCTATACAAGTTCATGAAGAGCTATCGTCGAGGACGACTCTTTTTCAAGTGGGGGGAGATGATGTAGCCCGACCTTCGGTCTTCGCCACATCATATGCTTCATCGACAAGACGGCACGCTAAGGTGAATCTTCTCCTTTACGCGTGCCTCGAATCGCCTATTTGGAACAATATACTACTTCATACTCCATCATACCTTGATGATAGGAACTCGACGACAAGTACGGAGGGAAGAGAGGATGCCATGGAGACCCGAGGACGCAAGGCCGATGTCACGGAAGCATGGAAGAGAAGGAGAAAGAGGAGCTGGACGCTCCAGGCCGGAACTTCCGCCCACCACCGCCGGAACTTCCGCCCAGATTCCATCCAAGACTGAAGATGCTCGCACTGAAGAACTGCGACCGGAACTTCCGCCCCTCATGGCCGGAACTTCCGCCCCCGACCGGAACTTCCGCCCTCAGGGACCGGAACTTCCGCCCTGTCGAGCCTCAGCCAGATCTCAGCCCCTTTTGGCTTGTAACTTACCCCTTCATCCCCTTGCCTATAAATAGACACCTACCCCCACCTTCATGAGGGAGAGATGATGTTTAGATGAATTGGCTTATGCCTCTATTATCCCTTTGTGGATTTGGGAAACCCCCACCTTAGGTGTGACCATCTATTGTATCCCTCCTAATCCGGATCTTTTCCATTCTAGTAATTCTATCAATTGAGAATCTCTTGCTTTGCAACTCTATTCTTAGTTGGTCTTTTACTCTTTGGACTTCTATTTGGATTTGTCGATCTTTTGCAAGAGATTCTACCTTTGGTCTTTCTCTCGCAATTCTATCGGTTGGTGGTTCGGGCCAACGAGGATAACCGATTTGTGTGTGTGCGTGTGTTTGTATCATGTTCTTCGCGTTCATCCACTTCCCCGCGAATCCCCCTCCGCAATCACACTCACCCGGGTCAAACCGTGAAGATTGGGCACAACCTCGGGCTTAGCCCGCATCAAACTCCTTCTGGCACTATCATTGATCCTGGCGCTTTCTTTTCCAGTTAATATTTGATAACTATTCGACCAATCCTTGCTCTGCTGATGCTTCACCTGCTTCTTCCTTCTCGAAGAAAATGCTAGTTGATGACGACCCCCTTGAAGGTTCTTCGAGCAAACATTTGTCGGAAGATTTGCAAGAACTTCGACAACAACTTCAATCCATGAAGAAACAAACTCTGGCAATGATGGAACAATCTCGGAAAGCATCCGAACAAGAAAAACTTGCTCTCCAACAAGCCAAAGAGGCTATGGCTGCCAAGGATACTGCTGTATTGGAAGCAAAGGAAGCCACTACCCGAGAAAATAGCATGCTCGAGCTAATGTTGGAAGCTAGCACAGATATGTTAGGTATGTTTTTCCAACCTCACAATGCCCCTCCTCTTTATTTTGCTGTGCCCCCCTTCCAATTTCTTGCCTTGTCGCTTAATAGGCTCGGTTCTTGATGCTGCCGCCGAAGATCGAAGAGTAAACGAGAGAACAAATCTTCTTGTCAATCTTTCCCTTAACCATGGCTGTTTATTCTGGGCCACCCCTGAACGAACCCAGCAAATTGTCAGGTTCCAAGATCGTGCTTGCCAAGTGCGCGAATTTCTCAATTTTTGCACGACAACATTAACCCTTGTTTACAAGACTTTGTTTCCTCGAAATGAAGTTCCCAAAACTCTTCCTGAATTGCTGGAGATATTCAGAGATGCTCCCCGCATTCATAATTTTGTGCGAGCTCAATTGACTGCTGGAGCAAGGTTCGCCATGATTATGATAAATATTTGCCATCCAAAATTAGACCTGACGAAGATTGTTGCTGATTGCACGGCCAAGAAATCGCGGCGAAAAATGATATTGACACAATCAATGAGATGGTAACTCCTGTGGCCGAGTCGATGATAGATGAGCTTCTTCGGATGGACTCGTAATTCTTCGTCAAGGGGTCCTATCTTTGAACATAAAACAACCAGAGGCTTGTCCATAGATAGTATTTTAGGCTTTGACTGATTTGTACCATATTGCAAAACATTGTGTCTGTATCTTTTTTGATTTCTTTTTTATTTCTGAAGAAATTTGTTGTATATTGTAAAGTGCTCTATATTGTTGGAGCCCCCGAGCCTTCTGGCTAGAGTTTGTACTGTTTTTTCCATCTCGAAGATTTTTCCTCTTGCCGTAAGAAGATATCTTTATTTTTTCATCAAATAGGTTGCAAGCCCCCGAGTATCTTAGTGTCGAAGTTCTATATTTTTGTTGCGAGGTTCTTAGACCAAAGCAATAAGATTTTTGACGTGTACACTATATTTATAATTGTTAGCTTCCGATTTTTATATTTGGCGAGGTATTAGTGTACCAAGGCGAAATATTTCGGTAAGTCTAGTTTGTCTATATTGTACGTATTTTGAGACTTGAAGGCGTTGAGCCCCCGAGCGTGTCGAAGAATAAGAAGTATATCTCCACTATCTTTATTATATTGCAACACCGCGAGCCCGCCTCATTAAAAACCTTTCCGGCCCCACTCGGTGCCCCGAAAAGGAAAAGAGTGCGTCTGAAAACTCGCGGGCGTTTCAGTACATTGTGTTTTTGCAGAGAAGGACTATATTTCAACTCTAGGTGTAGAACCGCCTGAGGTGCGCTACGTTCCAGGGGTTTTTCTCGGGAGCCCCTGTCTTCTTGTCCTTGATCCTGTATGCGCCTCCGTCGATGACTTCCGTGACAACGTAAGGCCCCAACCATGGTGATTCGAGCTTCTCAGTACTTTTTTGATTTAACCGCAAGACCAAATCCCCAACTTGAAAAGATCTTGGTCTTAACCGTCGACTGTGGTAGTTTTTGAGGTCTTGCTGGTATTTGGTGACTCGTGAAAGTACTTCATCGCGAGCTTCGTCGAGTGCGTCCATATAATCCTCCCGAGATTTTTGTGATGTTTCTTCGTCATACTCTGTTACTCTTGGAGAATCATGCTCTATTTCAATTGGTAGTACTGCTTCGGCTCCGTGGACGAGAAAAAACGGAGTTTCTTGTGTCGCCGTATTTGGTGTTGTTCGGATGCTCCACAAAACACTTGGCAATTCCTCTGGCCAAGTATGTCGAGCTTTTTCAAGCGGTCCTAGCAGGCGCTTTTTGAGACCGTTGCAGATGATACCATTGGATTTCTCGACTTGTCCGTTAGTTTGCGGGTGCCCAACTGACGCAAAGTGCAATTTAATGCCTACTTCTGCGCAGTATTCCTTGAATTCCTTGGATGTGAAGTTTGAACCATTATCTGTAACAATGCTATGAGGCACCCCAAACCGAAAAACGAGGCCTTTCACAAACTTTATTGCCGACTGATGTGGGAGGAACCCAGTGGATCCTCCTAGTTGATGCCCGATCTTTCACAGCGAGAACCTGGGGTAGAGAATCCTCCCAACAACGCGATGAACGCAGCCTGGAGAAGAGGGAACGAATCCAGCAAGCAACGGATCGACGAACGATACGCCTCAAACCAAGAGCTAGACAATCCTTGATGAACACAAGAACCTTCGCAGCGGATATAATAGATAACGGCAGCGCCGTACCCCCGGAGGGATGATATACGTGATCACACGCTATGGGGTAAACCCTAATCTTTAGACTAAACTTGAACCGTGTTAAACCCTAGCCGCCCCACCTCCTTATATGAGAGAGAGGTGGCCGGCCAGCCCCTATTGGGCTGGGCGCCCCACTATGGGCCTCCCTAACTTGGTTGGACAGGCCCAAACCAAGACTGACTCGATTTATTAAAAATCCCTAATTTGTCCATATATGACAATTACATAAACTAATATAATTAAGCTGGTGGAGTCCTGAATCGGGGCTCCACATAGGCCTCCGTGCCCATATCATCCTCCCCCCCTTCAAGAAGCGTTGTCCCCAACGCGTGAGGGTCTTCTGGAAAAGGTGACGTGATATGAACATGACACGTCCTCGCCGTCTTCAAGTCTTGCTTGCCTTCCACACCACATCCTCCCTCGCGGCCTTCTCGACTTGATACAGCACTTGGCGCCTCCTTTCTTCTCCACATGAACTTGGACTTCGGCGCCAATTCCTTCTTCTTGCGAGGTTTTGATGGACCCTTGTGTCGCTGCACATGACCCTGCACAAGATGTGTAATTCCTGGGCCACATAGATGTCTCACACGTCCATCCTTGCCTCGATGCATCCGCGGTGTCGCGGAAAACTGGACTGCAGTACTCCTAGCACGGTAATGCCGCTGCCCACTGTCTCCACTGACGCGCTCGCCTCCCACTCCTCCCACGCGCATCTGCGCCACATGTACTGAAGTATCATCAGCACAAATATCATCACCAGATATCGGCATCAACACAAACCGGAATCGTAGCACATGCTGCAACATCCACATCAACAACAAGTGTAGCTTCATCCGGCTTGTCACCAACAAGAACTGTCTTGTCATCTACATGCATGGCTGAAACAACACCAACATCAATGGTCGGAACATCATGCACTTCTTGCTGCACTTTAGGCTTGTGCAACTTCTCTTTACGCACCACTAACTCCACATCGGACTTGATATGATCATCACCCATAGGCTTCAAAGTCCGCTGTTTGCCACCATGCATAAAAGAATATGTATTTGCTCGCCCAAAGATGTGTCACATTACGATCATACTGCCAAGGACGCCCAAGTAGCAATCCACACACCTCCAATGGCAACACATCGCAATCGATCTCATCAACATAATCATCAACTGTAAATGGCACACGCACCTTATGAGTAATCTTCAGCATACCACAGCTATTCAACCACTCAAGACGTTTAGGTTCAGGAAGACGCCATGTAGACAATCCCAATGCTGCCACCATCGCCTTGCTAATGCCATTAGTACAGCTTCCACCATCAACCATCAACTTGCAAGCCTTGCCCTTGATAAAGCACTGAGTCTGAAACAAACTCCACCGCTGACCCTTGTCAACTGTCTTGCAAGCATCACCTTGTACCCTCTTGAGTTGCATATTCAGCCCGCTCAATGGTACATCCGCCTCAACAGTCACAGTAGTACTCTTGGTATCAAAGCCAGGTTTCCTCTCCTCTGAAGATTTCACCTCAACCTTAGTGACTGTTGGTAGTGGAACAATCTCCTGAATAGGAACTATGCACTTGTCCACTTCCTCTATTGCATGCACAACTCTGGACGACTGCTTACGCTGCTGCAATGGTAACCCAAAACCACCACGAAGAAACATTTTGAAGTCCGCCCAAGTATAAGCATACTCGCCTCTATCAACGGCATCATACCAACATATGTCCAACTCGGCATCCACACGCCGGTGAGCTAGAAGACAGGCATCATACCCATTGAACTTCCCTTTGTAGCAACGACATCGTTGGAAACCCAATTCCATGTACTTCTCCCATTCTTCATACTGCTCAATTGTCGCATACAGGCGTTCTATGCCAGGCAGCCCGGTCACTGGCCCGGTTGACCGGATTTCATACGAAGTTTTTCCTGGTCGCGAAATTTCGTCTTCTTCCCGATCCTGGTCGCGATTTTTCGCGATTTTGACCTCCGAAACAGCCATGGATGACCTCCAAACTTCACCAAACTTCCTCCAACCAACCTCCTTCGACCGAGAGCCAAACTCCTCCGATCTTAGAGCTAATCTTCTCCGATGCAAACCGATCAAAGAGATCGATCAACAACACCTCGCCGTGAGCAACCCAGAAAGCTGATACCACATGATGCGGGAGGAGTGGGAGGCGAGCGCGTCAGTGGAGACAGTGGGCAGCGGCATTACCGTGCTAGGAGTACTGCAGTCCAGTTTTCCGCGACACCGCGGATGCATCGAGGCAAGGATGGACGTGTGAGACATCTATGTGGCCCAGGAATTACACATCTTGTGCAGGGTCATGTGCAGCAACACAAGGGTCCATCAAAACCTCGCAAGAAGAAGGAATTGGCGCCGAAGTCCAAGTTCATGTGGAGAAGAAAGGAGGCGCCAAGTGCTGTATCAAGTCGAGAAGGCCGCGAGGGAGGATGTGGTGTGGAAGGCAAGCAAGACTTGAGGACGGCGAGGACGTGTCATGTTCATATCACGTCACCTTTTTCCAGAAGACCCTCACGCGTTGGGGACAACGCTTCTTGAAGAAGGGGAGAGATGATATGGATATCCGGGCCTGGTACTCTAGGACAGCCATTGATATGATATTTGGGTCTAAGGTTGTACCAGTAGTTTATTATAATCTTGTTATTAGGAGATAATAATGTAGCCAGGTCATGCTGTGGGCCATCTAGGGTTTTAATAGAGTCTGTTTGACTTGGGCCTGTCCAAGTCGAACTAGGTTAGGCCCAATAGGGGGGCCGGCCGGCCAGCTCTCCCTCTCATATAAGGAGATGGCACGGCTAGACGCTGCATCTGGTGAATTTATTGGCTTCGCTTCTACCCACTTGGTGAATTTGTCGACAGCGACTAGCAAGTACTCATATCCTCCTGGCGAAGCTTTGTGCAACTTGCCCACCATATCAAGTCCCCATTGGGCAAAGGGCCACGACAATGGTATTGGTGTTAATTCCGCCGCTGCAGAGTGAGGTTTTGCGGCAAATCTTTGACACGCGTCGCAAGTTCTTACTATTTCCTTGGCATCCTCGATTGCTGTCAACCAATAGAATCCTGCCCGAAAAACTTTGGCTGCAATAGCTCGACTACTTGCGTGGTGGCCACATATTCCTTCGTGTACATCCTTCAGAATTATTCTTCCTTCCTCGGGTGTGACACACCTTTGCAGAACGCCTGAAATACTTCGCTTGTATAACTCCCCCTTGATCACTGTGAAAGCTTTGGATCGTCGAATAATTCGCCTGGCCTCAACTGGATCGTCGGGTATTTCTTTCCTGAGGATATATGATATATACGCTTGCATCCAAGGAACTTCTACCATCATCACAAGTTCTTGGTCCTCTTCATCCTCCGTGGTTTCTTTGAGGGGCGCCGAAGTTTTTCCTTCCTTTGCTTTTTTCTGCACCTTTTTCGGCTTCGTGGATCTCTCCGCTATTTCTTCCCAAAATACTCCTGGCGGGATTGGGAGGCACTGTGATCCGATGTTTGCGAGAACGTCGGCTTCATCATTGCTCAATCTACTGATGTGATTTACCTCACACCCATCAAATAGCTTCTCAAGCTCATTGTACACCTCCTTGTATGCCATCATGCTATCATTGATTGCGTCACATTGGTTCATGCTGAGCCACCAATTGTGAGTCGCCAAATATTTTTAGTCGAGTTGCACCGCAAGCTTTCGCCATCTTCATCCCGTGTATGAGGGCTTCATATTCTGCTTCATTGTTGGATGCGTTAGGGAACGTCATCCGAAGGACATATTTCAACTTGTCGCCTTCAGGTGATATAAGTACTACTCCTGCGCCAGCTCCTTCTATTCTCTTGGACCCATCGAAGTTCATGGTCCAAGTTCTCGACAAATCTGGAGGTCCCGTGTTTTGTAGCTCCATCCACTCTGCAATGAAATCTGGCAGAACTTGCGACTTGATTGCCTTTCTTTTTTCATACGTGATGTCCCGAGGGGAAAGTTCTATTCCCCAAAGGGAGACACGCCCTGTAGCTTCTGGATTGTTCAAGCATATTTGAAAGAGGTGCTTCGTTGACTACTATTATCGGGTGTGCCGAAAAATAGTGGCGCAACTTCCTTGCCATTGCAATTACTCCATATGCTAGTTTCTGCATCATGCGGGTACTGCTGTTTGGAAGGCGATAAAACTTCACTGATGAAATATACTGGCCTTTGCACTCCATGGAGTTTTCCTTCTTCTTCTCTTTCAACAACTAGCACCGTGCTAACCACTTGGGGCGTGGCTGCAATATACAGAAGGAGAGGTTCCTTTTCCTTCGGCGCCACCAAGATTGGTGGTGTCGAGATTGTGCGCTTCAAATCCTCGAAAGCTCTGTCGGCCTCTTCGTTCAACTGGAATTTCTCTCCTTGCTTTATCAGAGCGTAAAATGGTAACGCTTTTTCTCCCAGCCTGGCGACGAATCTGCTCAAAGCTGCGACTCGCCCAGTTAGCTGCTGTATTTCTTTCAACTTTGTTGGCTTCCTCATTGTTACGATAGCTTGTATTTTGTCGGGATTTGCTTCAATCCCTCTTGCTGAAACCAGAAACCCCAGAAGTTCTCCTGCTGGAACGCCAAAAGAACACTTCGTCGGGTTCAGCTTGAGGCAGAATTTGTTGAGGTTGTCAAAGGTTTCCTTGAGATCCTCGATCAGCGTTGCCCCCTTTTTTGACGTTATGACGACATCGTCGATGTATACTTGCACGTTTTTCCCAATCTGTGTCGCCAAACACTTCTGCATCATCCTCTGATATGTTGCTCCCGTGTTTTTCAGACCAAAGGGCATTGTTCTGTAGCAAAACACGCCATAAGGTGTGATGAACGCTGTCTTTACTTCATCTTCTTCTTTCAATCTGATCTGGTTGTAACCAGAATATGCGTCCAGGAAGGAAAGACGTTCACATCCAGCCATGGAGTCGATAATTTGATCGATCCTCGGGAGGGGAAAGTGATCCTTTGGACAATGTTTATTGAGACACGTAAAGTCGACGCACATGCGAAGGACCTTAGTGTTTTTCTTCGGCACCAACACAGGATTTGCTACCCATGTGGCTTCTGTGTGCAACTCCTTGATAAAACCAGCTTCTCGTAGTCGATCGATTTCTGAAAGCATGGCCTTGCGGTTTGGTTCCAAAAAGCGCCGCAAGGGTTGTTTGATTGGTCTCGCTAGTGGATCCAAGTTTAGGTGGTGCTCGGCAAGTTCCCTGGGTACTCCTGGCATGTCAGCTGGACACCATGCGAAGATTTTCCAGTTCTCACGGAGGAACTCGACGAGCGCGCTTTCCTATGCGAGGTCCATGTCGTTTGCGATGGACGTCGTCTTTTTCGGGTCTGTCGGGTGAATCTGTACCTCCTTAGAATTTTTCTCGGTATTGAAAGTTGATTCTTTATTTGGCCTTCCAACGTCTGGCAGCACGTCGTAGTCAGTCATACTCCTTGACGCCAAATACTCAGCTTGCATCCCGAAAGTTTCTGATATCCGATGAAAATCCTTATCGCACTTATCGGCTAAGGCGAAGCTTCCTTTGACTGTGATTGGTCCCTTCGGTCCGGGCATCCTCCACAACAGGTATGTATAGTGTGGTACCGCCATAAATCTAGCATATGCTGGTCGTCCCAACAGAGCGTGGTACTGCGACGGAAAATCCACAACTTCAAATTCTAGTTTCTCGATTCTATAATTCTCTCGGGTTCCAAACTGAACGTCGAGATTGATCTTCCCCAATGGATAACTTGGTTTCTCCGGTGTGATACCATGGAACCTCGTGTCTGTTGGCTTCAAGTTTGCTAGGGATATGTTCATCTTCCTCAATGTATCTGCATACATAAGGTTTAAGCTGCTGCCGCCATCTATGAACACTCGAGAGACATCAAATCCCGCAATAACTGCTGGTAAGATAAGTGCTGACTGCCCTGGTCGAGGAACTTGCTGCGGATGATCTGCTATGGTGATGCCAATATCTTGCCCTGACCAATTAAGATACTCGACTGATGGTGGAGGCATTTTTTCTACCATGAACACCTGTCGTGAGATTACTTTCTGAGCTCTATTGGATGGCCTTCCCTTCTGAATCATCGACACTGCTCCGTTGGAGTTAGGATCAACGTAAGGTGGTGGTGGAGGTGCTGCCGCTATTCTGAGCTGATGTCGATTGTCTTCTGTAATCACGGGAGGAGGTGGCAAGTGAATCTCGCTCCTGGGTTCTCGAGGATTTCTCTGTGCTGCCCGAGCGTTAGCGTGCTCTGCCCACCTTAACATTGCCTGGAAATTGCGACAATCTTTCTGCAGATGTCCTGACTGTCTTTTTCCGTTGCTGTCGAGGAAAAAGTGCATCTGACACGGCCCATTCATCATCTCTTCAGGAGACACGAAAGGCCTCGGGAACCTAGGCCCGCTATTTTGCCTGTTGTTTCGAGAATCATCTCTATTATCGCCTTGCTGCTCATTGCTTCTCTGATAATCATCTCTGTTGTTTCCTCCTGTGTTTGCCCGAAAACCTGCCGAAATTTGTCCTGGAGCATCATAGTTCGGGTACTGCCGAGGAAATCGTCGCCTCGGTTGATAATTTCGACCACGGTCCTCCTCTGGCGACCTGTGCCGTTTGTTGTGGACAGCATCTTCTCCATCTGCCCATCTGTTTGCTATTTCCATTAACGCGGATACTGTCTTTGGGTTGGTCCTTCCCAAGTCCTCGACAAAATCTCCACGCCTGATTCCTGCGACAAACGCATCTATCGCTCTCTCGTCAGATATATTTTCTGCCGAGTTTTTGATGATGTTCCACCTTTGGATATATTTTCTCATTGGCTCGTCTGGCTTTTGTCGACATGCTCTCAACTCCTCTAACGACGCAGGTTTTTTGCACGTGGACCTGAAGTTCTTGACGAACACGTCCTCGAAGCTTTCCCACCTGTCGATAGATCCTGGAGGGAGTTTCTTTATCCAAGACCGTGCGGCTCCACTCAAATGCACCTAGATGCTTTGCATAGCTGTTGCTCTGTTTCCTCCTGTGAGTTTCACCGTCTCGAGATAATCAACTAGCCAATCTTCTGGATCTTGAAGGCCGTCGAATTTTTTGAAATTATCAGGCAACTTGAATCCCGAAGGTACTCGAGTTTTTCGCACTCTCCTCGTGAAGCACGGCAAACCGCACATATCCTCGTCGTTTAACTCTGGGGACTGCCGATGTTCTCTTCTGCTTTGTCGCGCTCTGTCGACCCTTGCTTGCGCTGCCGTATCTCTTGCTCCACTTGGTCCTTCAGGAGCTGCTGCTGCCGCAGGTCGTGGACTATTTTGCCTTCTTTGTTCCTTCGGGAGGTGTTGATACAAACGCCGTCCCCATGGCTCCAACTCCTGCTATCGCCATGTTGTAAAGTGTTTCCCTTGGATCCCCTGGAGGTGGTTTAGATGCGAGGATAAAAGCATGTGTCGCCATATACCCAGCCTCTGGTGTCTTAGGGATGATGTTTCCTCTTGTATCTATCGACATAAAGGACATGTCGAGGTTTTGGACCAGGTGCTCTCTTTCTGCTTCGGGTATGTGTTGTAACCTTGATCTTGCTCGTTCGAGCTTCCCTGTGGCTATCACCCGAAGTTCTAGATTGTCGACTCAACTCTGCCCTTCTCCTGCTGGATGCAGAAGCTGCCTCCTTTCTTCTGTTTAACTCAGCTGCCTGTTTTTCCAATTCTCTTGCAGCTCGTGCGAGCCTATATTGATATGCTTGTAATTCCTCTGGCGTGGCTGTGGTGGCCATTGGTTCTGATCCATCCATAGCTCTCGCGGCTCTATCCCATGCTGCTTGCGGGAGTCGAACTCTGTGTCGCGGCTGTGGCCCGACGTATTTATTGCCCAGGCCTCGTCGCAGATCGGAGGGATCGACGTATGGATTTCCCAGATCATCGAAAGCCTCAGATGTTTCCTCTTGGTCATTGCTTGGCTCTCCAATGACATGAATCTGATGATATTTTGTGTTCAGATCTATGTTGGGTTTGGTGACACCATCGTTGAGATTGGTGAAGACCTTGCCCACTGTAGTAGATTTGTCGATGAAGTCGTAACTGTGGACACTGCTTGAGCCATCGCTTATATATGAGTCCGCAGATGACTCAAACGACATGTCGCTGAAGATCTTGGCGAGTTTCTCTCTTGCCCTGATGCTGATGTAGCGTGACGACGAAGTTTCTTCTTCTCCTGATTCGGTTGACGATGTATAGCTTGAAAAATCAGAATCGACCGCCGACGATCCCGACGAAATCGGAATTTCGACACGATACGATCCTTCCTTCTCGACGCGAAAGCGAAACCTTCCGAACGTCATCTCCATAGGCTCCGCCAGATACGCATATGCATCCAAACGGGAGGGTGGGTGAGGAACAAAATCGACAGGACCAGCAGCTATCTGTTTACCTCGATCCATTGCGTTGCTTGCAGTTGATGATGTCGAAGATCTTGAACGTGCCATCGAGATCAGATCCTTACGCCTCTAGTCCCCACAGACGGCGCCAATTGACAAGGTATTAACTTGTCAATGCCTATGGATTGTAGGCTAGGGTTTAGTTGGAAGTAGAGGGCAAGTAGATCTCGAAGGTTTCAGCCGAAAAGTACTCGACGATTATGAAAACTAGGGTTTGTAAACAATAATTTGATGATTTCCGCGTCCCTCGACTCCCCCTTATATAGGAGGCGGAGCCGAGGGATTCGTGATGTACAAGTTACAAAGTCCGGGAAGGTTTCTAACTCGTCCCGTAAAATTACAAATAAGACTTTCTATTACAACTCTAGCTTTCCTTAATAATATCTTGGGCTTCCGAATCTTCTTATTCTTCGGGTAGTGGGCCTTCAGTAAACCCCGGGTACTATCTTCGGCAGGCCCATTTGGGATGCCTATGTCAGATGGCGCGCTCGAGGCTATCCATGCGCCGCTCCATGTTCGCATCATTGGCCGCCACTTGGCCATGCAAGTTGTCCGTAGCTTCGCGAAGTAGGGTCATGTCTTGGTTGATGATGTTGAAGTTGTGAGTCACCTCCTCATATTGCTCATCGATGCGTGTCTCGAATAAGGTGAGTTGCTCCTTAAACTATTGGCGTTGTGTCCATAGGTTGTGTTGGATAGCCAACCTCTCGGTGTTGCGTAGGACTTCATCCTCCCTTGCTTCGTCTCCGTGCCTATCCATGATAGAAAGACAAGAACTATGGTGTGTATGTGATAAGGGCTAAGCCCAAGGATGTGCCCGATCTTCACGGATTTTGGTGGAATTCGTGGGGGAAGAGGATGAACGTGATGAACACGAAGAACGCGAGGGGAATCGTGGGGATACAACACACACACACACACAAATCGGTTTTCCCTCGTTGGCCCGAACCACCAACTCGATAGAGGTTGCAGGAAAAGACCTTCCGGTAGAAGTCCCGCAAAGAGATCGACAAATCGAAGCTCGAGAGATCTAGAAGGGTGAAAAGACCGGAAGGTTGATAGAAGTGCAAGCAAAAGACCAAATAGGTATAAGTGCAAGCAAAAGATCAAACAAACGGTAGAAGTCACCAAAGAGATCTTCACGAGTCGATAAGGAGCCCGGGTGGGTACAAGATCAAAGATCTAGGTAGGGTTCCCACAAGGGTGAGCTAAGCTCAGGTTTAATTTCACATCCAGTCTAATCTCAGATCTGAGCCAACAAGGCTATTTATAGGTGGGGGCGAAGGGATAAGTTACACGATGAAAAGTGCTGTCGTGCTGAAGTTCGATGAGGCGGAAGTTCCGGTCATCCTGGGCGGAAGTTCCGGTCATGGGCGGAAGTTCCGGTCTTGTGGGCCGGAAGTTCCGGTCGGGGCGGAAGTTCCGGCCAACTTCCGGCCTTGTTCCGGAAATTCGCGATTTCCTCGCAGTAACATCCAGTGTTGTTTTTGCGCAATTCCGGAAGTAGGGCGGAACTTGGTCGGAAGTTCCGGTGGGCGGAAGTTCCGGTCCTCCGGGGCGGAAGTTCCGGCTGGATCCTTTTCCCTGGGCGCTTTAAGGCATCTTGAGGGCATCTGGCCGGAAGTTCCGGTCCTGGGGGGCGGAAGTTCCGGCCTGGGCGATGTAGCTCCATCTTCATCATTTCCAGCTCTCTCTCCATTGGCTTGGTCTCCATGGCTCGCGTCTTGGTCGATGTACCTGATTGAACATAGGGTATTTGCATGAAGTAGCAAGCCATCCAAAGGGGTATCAAAAGCATACGTGGAGAGGAGCGAATTCACCTCTTGGTGTAGGGCTTGGGCTCGAGCTCGTGTCATTGGACCACGAGGAGGGCTTGTCGGTCTTGAGGCGGTGGTGTCCGAAGGCCACCCCGTATCATCTCCCCCCCCTTGGGAAAGAGTCGTCCTCGACTCGATGTTCTCCTCATCGCCATGATAGGGTGAGAGGTCGGACACATTGAATGTGTTGCTCACCAAGTACTTGGATGTTGGTATGTCGATGACGTAAGCGTTGTCGTTGATGTGCTTGAGGACCTTGAAGGGACCATCGCCTCGGGGCTTGAGCTTGGAGTTTCTTTCTTGAGGGAAACGGTCCTTGCGAAGATGTATCCACACTAGGTCGCCTTCATTGAAGATCCGTGCCTTTTTCATCATGTTGAGGCGTGTTGCTTGGTGAAGAACTTGTTGCTCGATTGTTGCCCTTGTATCTTCATGTAGCTTCTTCATGTATTGTGCTCGCTTGTCGATGTTCATGTTTACTTGCTCGTGTAGCGAAAGAGGAAGGAGGTCAATCGCCGTAGGTGGTTCAAACCCGTAGACAACCATGAAGGGGCTTCTCATTGTTGTAGAGTGCTTGGCGCGGTTGTAGGCAAACTCCGCATGCGGAATGCAATCTTCCCATGACTTCAAATTCTTCTTGACAAGGACGCGGAGTAGTGTGGAGAGGCTTCGATTCACCACTTCCGTTTGCCCATCGGTTTGTGGGTGCGAGGATGACGAGAACAAAAGCTTGACGTTGAACTTGGCCATTAGTGTCTTCCAAAGGTAACTCATGAACTTGACATCTCGATCCGACACAATGCTTCTTGGTACACCGTGGAGTCTCACAATTTCCCTAAAAAACAAGGAGGCAATGTGTGAACCATATTTGGTTCTAGGCAATCCTAGCACAAAATCCATACTTATATCGGACCAAGGAGCATGAGGAATAGGCAATGGTGTATAAAGACCATAGGTTTGGAAGTTGACTTAGCTTGTAAGCATGTTGTACACCGTCGGCAAAGGCGCTCCACGTCGCGGTACATTCTTGGCCAATAATAGTGAATGGAGAGCATGGCATATGTCTTCTCTCGTCCAAAGTGTCCCATAAGACCACCACCATGCGATTCTTGTAAGAGCAAAAGGCAAAGCGAAGACATGGGAATACAAAGTTTGTTGCCCTTGAACAAGAATCCTTGGTGCGAATAGAAATCATCGATGCCCTTCTCACTAGAACACTTTGCAAAGATTCGGCCAAAGAAAGTATCGGAGGCATATAAATATTTGATTTCATCAAGACCCAAAACATGGATATCCAAACGAGTGAGTAATATGGTGAGCTTGCGGGAGAGAGCATCCGCAACTACATTGTCTTTGCCCTTATTGTATTTGATTACGTATCGAAAGGACTCAATGAACTCAACCCATTTTGCATGACGTTTGTTCAAATTGTGATGTAGCCCCGGTCACCGACGTCGCTACACCAAGACCAACAAGCCCCCCAAGTGGACCGATGACACGGGCCCGAGTTAAAGCGCTACACGATAAGGTGAACTCTATCCTCGCTACTCTTGACCTTGATACACCGTTGGACGGAATGCTACCTCATGCCGACACTCTATGTGTTATTAGGTACAAGGATCACCAAGGATACGAGGGAGAGGAGGCACCATTCATCAAGGGAGAAGAAGCTAAAGCCTATGGACTAGAAGAAGAAGAAAGAAAGAAGGAAGAAGAAAGAAGAAAGAAGAAGAGAAGGAGGGTGGAGCCTCCAGGCCATGGGAGGCCGGTACCTCCAGGCCTGAGGTGGCCGGAGCCTCCACCCTGGCCGGCCGGTGGCCAAAGCCAAGCCTGGCCGCGCGCCACATGGGGAGACCGGTAGTACCGGCCCCTCCTGGCCGGTACTACCGGCGGGGGTTGGGCGCCACCTCCTGGCCGACCTGCGGGAAAGAAGAGGAGGCCGGTACCTCCGGCCAAGGTACCGGCCGGGGTACCGCTCAGAGGTCCAAGTACCCTGGATAGTTTGCTTCGAAATGGACGTTTTTCCGGTACCTCGACCGGTACCTCCGCCCGTGGTACCGCCCGTGCGCGAATGTCTTCAAATCTGAACCGTCCATTCGCTATCTAGCAGTTGTAACTTATTTAGCCTTTGCCCAAATTACCCTTGACTCAGATCTGAGCTATTTGTATCCCCGTACTCCTCATTTGCTAGGGTTAGACATAGACTTGGATAATTCTTAGAGCTTAGCTCATCTTGGGGATTATCTCCTGTGTTTCATCAAGGCTACTCTTGTTGAGATTAATAGTTGTGTGTGAGATTCTAGTTTAACCACTCTCTCTCCCGCACAAGTGTTCGTCTACAACACCGATCTCTCACACCGGGATTCAACCTCTTGGTCTCTCCTAGTGTGATTCTACCGGCGTGGTTTGTCGAGCCATGGGAGTGTAAATCGATTGTATCGGGTTTGTGTGCGTGTGTGTTCATCGTGTTCGTCTCGTTCTTCGTTCCTCCACTTTTCCCCTTTTGATTTCGGGTCGATTTCGCAAGATTGGGCCACAAATTGGGTCTTAGACCTCATCATATGGTATCAGCAGCTCAAGGTTACCGCGAATTTGACCCCCCACCCACCCAATTTCGTCCCTAAAAAATTTCCCAAAAAATCCCCAAAAAATAGCCCTAATTTGCCTTTTGACCGATCTGCGATTTTGTTGAGTTTTGAGTGGTTTTGGTCCATTGATTCGGTGTTTTTAGTGTTGATCTATCACTTCCCCCACTTTCTATCCACAAATCCCATCGTTTTTCTTCAATTTGGGTCATTCTAGTTGGTTTTCCTAAGAACAGGAGAGAGAAAAGTGGGAAGAACAAGCAAGCTCGCGTGGGGGAAGAACACCTGGCCGGTACCTCCAGCCAAACCTGGCCGGTACCTCCGGCCAAGGCTCCAGCCTCCACTACCGGCCGCCACTACCGGCCGCCACTACCGCCCACCACTACCGCCCACCACCCAGCCGCCACCACCGCTCGTCCCCCCAAATCACCGGTAAACACCGCCGCGGCACCGCCACCACCACCGCCACCACCACCACCACCGCAAGACCACCGGCATACCACTACCACCACCGCCAAGCTAGTTTGACCCAACTTTTTCTCGCCTACCTTGTGTTTGCTTGTTCGGTTTGAGTGCCTTTTGTGTAACACTAACCCGCAGCTCCGAAGCAAGCGACGACACTCTCGGCACCCCGAGCTTGCAAACGTACTCTTGATCCAACCACCATATTGCAAGTTGAGTGTTCATCACCGCCTACGCCCCATCTAGGTATAACTTGCAAATCCTTTTCCCTTTTGCGATCTAACCTCCCGAGCATTGCTTGACTAGTGTTGCGAGACATTGCACGTGGCCCCGTTGTGAGGTGTGTGTGTAGTGTGGAGTCAAGCTTTTAAGCAAAACTCGTGTGGCAAAGTAGCAAAGGCGAAGCTAAGCTAACATAGTGCGAGACAAAAGCCGCCAAAACACAAAAGAGCAAAAGAGTGCAAGTGCCACAAAATACAAAAGAGTGTCAAGTGCCACCAAATACAAAGGAGGAAAGCTTTTAAGCAAAAGAGAGAAAAGAGAAGAGAGGCCGCGTGTAAATCTTGTTGTCTCTCCGTTGCAACCAAAGCTTTGTCTCTCCTTGTGTTAGTGTGACACCGAGCACCCTTGTTAAGGGTTTCTTACATCTTTCCGCTCATTCCTTGGTCGCACTAACCCCTTTCATCTCGTGTGTGTGTTCCACATCTTTTTCCGTGTTTTAGTGATCATCGCTTTGACATTCGATATTTGGATTTTACCCACTCTTAACAACAAACTTGATTTCGGATTTCGTCTCTTGGCTTTCCACCATACTCACCTACCACCATATTTGCTAGCTTTTGCGTGTGTCTTTGCGTGTGTGCCCGATACAATTGGTTTCGCTCTCGGTTTGATTGATCACCTCGATACTATCACACAACGGTAAGATTGTGAGGTAGTCTCCTTCCACTAACATACACAACATAGTTCTTGTCTTGCCATCATGGATAGGAACGGAGATGAATCACGGGATGGTGAAGTACTCCGCAACACCGAGAGGTTGGCTACTCAACACAACCTATGGACACAACGCCAAGAGTTCAAGGAGCAACTAGCCCTCTTCGAGACGCGCATCGATGAGCAATACGATGAAGTGGCTCACAACTTCTCCGCCGTGAACCAAGACTTGGCTCTCCTTCGTGAAGCTACGGACAACTTGAATGGCCAAATGGCGGCCAATGATGCTAACATGGAGCGGCGCATGGATAGCCTCGAGCGCGCCATCACCAACTTGGGTCGTCATCGCCGACACCGCTCTACTTCATCATCATCAAGCTCGCCGCAAGATTACTACTCTCATGGTGGCCTTTCGTCCTCAAGCTCTTCTTCAAGGCATGAAGACCATCATCGACCTCATCGCCCACATGCTCGTCATGAAGACTCTCGCTCCAACTCTAGGCGCGGAGAAATACATCGCCATGCTCGTCCACATGAGCGTCCTCCACAAGACCAAGTCCTACAACAAGATCGTCACCAAGCGGATCGCCATGCCCACCATGGGCGTGACGACCAACCCCAAGACCAAGGTCCTCAAGTTCAACCTTGGCAAGATCTCCGACGCCATCCTCGCCATGACCAACGTGGAAGAGGAGACCCACAACATGATCAAGATGAAAGAGCCAACTATGAGCCTCGTCAACAACCTCGACAAGATCTTCAACAACACCATCGCCGTGAACCAAGTGAAGCTAGCGTCCATTTTCAACGCCAACCCAATGCTATGGTTGGCCGGGGAAGACCTCCTTTCCCACCTCAAGCCGCAAGAGATGAAGGCATCCGTCCGCGCCGAAGAAACTTGGAGGATGAAGAGAACATGTATGGCAAGCTCAAGTTCAACATGCCCAAGTTCAAAGGTGAAGACGACGCCGAAGCTTACCTCTCATGGGCACTCAAGGTGGACAAGATCTTCCGCATCCACAACTACTCCGGTGCCAAGAAAGTGGCTATGGCATCACTCGAGTTTGAAGACTACGCCAACACTTGGTGGGAGCAAGTCCTCACTCTCCGAGAAGAGAAGGGTGAACCTCCCATTGACACTTGGGAAGATATGAAGAAGGCGATGCATGCTCGCTTTGTTCCTGCACACTACATGACCGACCTCTTCAACAAGCTCCAAAAGTTGAAGCAAGGCACCAAGACCGTTGAGGAATTCTACAAGGAGATGGAGCTCACTATGATGCGAGCAAACATCCAAGAGTCCGAAGAGCAAACCATTGCTCGTTTCTTCAATGGCCTCTCTTACCCCATCAAGAGGATCGTCGAGTTCCAACCCTACTCCAACATGGTTGAGTTAGTGCACAAAGCATCGAAGGCCGAGCGCCAAGTGATTGATGATATCAAGTACTCCAAGGCCAAGACCTACTTCACCTCCAAGTTCGCAACATCGACTCCTCCTACTACATCAACTCCTCAAGCTACAAGTGCCAAGGCCGACGCATCCTCTACACCATCCAAGAGACCGACTATCCAAAGTCGCATGAAGCAAACGGTCTCCTCCACCGCCTCCTCTAAGGCATCCACGGGACCCTCTAGTGTCACTTGCTTCAAGTGTGGCACCCAAGGTCACAAATCGTTTGAGTGCAAGAACACCAAGGTCATGATCACTATGGAGAATGGTGACATCGAGACTCTTGATGAAGATGAATATGAAGCCCTTGTGCAAGCCGCCGTGGAAAGTGAAGAAACTTATGAGCAAGAATGTGAAGAAGATCCTCTCTTATGTGAGCATGACCCAAGTCCCTCACTTGTGGTCACAAGGGTGCTCACCACACAACCTCATGCTATGGAAGAGCAAAGATGTAACATCTTCCAAACGCGTGCCGGAATTGGTGGCAAGTCGATCAAGGTCATCATAGATGGTGGAAGTTGCCATAACCTTGCAAGCACCGAGTTGTGTGAGAAGCTCCACCTTACTCTCCGCAAGCATCCTCACCCCTACCATATCCAATGGTTGAGTGACAAGGGCAACGTCAAGATACAACATACCATCACCGTCAACTTCAAGATCGGCCCTTATGAGGACACCATCGAGTGTGACGTGGTACCCATGACGGTGTGCCACATGTTGCTTGGCCGCCCTTGGCAATATGACAAGAAGGCTATACATGACGGACTCTCCAACACATACACCTTCAAGGTCAACGACAAGAAGTTCGAGTTGCGCCCGATGACTCCTAGCCAAATCATCGCGGATAATGCGAAGGCTTTAGTGATGAGGACATCCCTACTATTGTTCCATCTCCACTTCATGATGATGACAAGCAAGTTGCTGCAAAGAAGAAGTCCAATGATGAAATCAGAATTGGACCTATCACAAGAGCTCGTGCAAAGTTAATAGAACAACAGGTGAATTTGCTCCTAATAGAATCTGATTATTTTGTTAATGAGAATTGTTTACTGCCTAAGTCTTTGTGTGTTTGCATACTCAGGTTCATGGGAGAAGAAGGCATAGCACGAGGGAGCGAGGAGATGGAGCAAGACGTGATGATCATGCACATGGACGCGAGGGAGGAGAGGGAGGCCGGCGACCAGCATGAGGAGGAGGACATCACGCAGGAGGCTGCATATGGCGCACCACCACATGTTTGTGCGCCATACACATAAGGCCTGCGCGCCTAGTTGGCTGCACCCAACCATTGGGTCAGTTTGTATCACGTTTGGTTGAGTCGAACCAAGTTAGAGGACCAGGTCAGGTCGGTTTGCCTTTGGCCAGCCGCACCCCCCATATAATAAGCGCCTGATGCGCCATAGAGAGGCAGACCACGTTTTAGATAAACCCTAGTTCTTGAGACTGCTGCAAGCATTCATCTTGAATCCTGTCTCCAATTCGTTTCGATCTGGAGATTATATACTGCAAGTTAAGTGTGATCTGCTGTTCCATTGGGAATAAGTGAATTGCAATTATACCGTTTCGTGGTCGACGGCTGCGTTGCGCAAGTGTGTGAAGTCGTGAATATCCGAAGGGTAGAGAGCTGCTGCATTGGCATCAGGGATCTAGCGAGGAGAGATCATCGGCGACACCAAGTTATCTATCACCATCATCACCATTACCGCAAGCTTACTGAGAAGATCGGGCCACCCCATATCATCTTGGTATCAGATTTCCAGTGTTTCCTCGGTAAGCAATCCACCAGATCATCCGTAGTTTAGTTTTGATTTTCGTCCTATCCAGAAAAGCCAAAAAAAAATTAGGGTTCATAGTTTTGCCATAGCCTAGATTGCATCGTAGATTGGTTTTAGTTGCTGGTCGTTTTCCTTCTTTGATCCGATCTATTTCTTGTTCCGTAGGAGTCTAGGTTCTAGTCGGTTTTAGGTTTCGAGTCCACTTCGATCGCTCGCCATCAGACAAAAGACGCGATCTGTGCTGTCTGCGCGTAGGAAGCGAACGCTCCCGATCGGACACCGCGCCACGTTTTGTCCGGTCCAGCGCGTTGGCAAGCTTGCTCCGAGTCCCGCCGCGGCACGAGTTCTCATGCGTTCTTCTGCCGTGGTACAAATCCGAGTTTTTCTCGTTTTCCTTCAAAACCGAGTCCACATAGCGTACCTTTCTGCATCTTTTGATAAACATAGCCACAGCCTTTCTACTATATAATTGTGTAGGAGCTTACCTATTTGAGACTAGCATATTTTGTGCTCCACGGGCTACAGTACTCCGTGAATTGTTTTTATAAAGAGAGTCAAAAACAAGTGAAAAAAAAAAAGAGAAAAGAGAAAAGAATCAAAAACAGAAAAGTGAGAAGCCGGCCGAAGCATACATCTAAGTTGCTGCACTCGTAGATTGAGCAATCTTGTGCCTGTTACATTGAGCATTGCTAGTGTCTCTCTTGTGCATTGCAACATTCCCTGTTTTATAGTTGCTTTGCCACGTTTATCTCCACGTGTGTGTTTCCCTTGGGTGTTTTGTTCACACGATCAGCACTAGGACTTGTCTTTGGTGTAGTTAGGATTCCATACCTACAGCTCCACCATATACTCCTGCTTTGTCGTGTGATTGCTCTTATACCCTGGTATTCACTTCATCACATCAGTGCATTAGTCCTTTATCCGGACGGGTACGCATTTGCTATTCACTTTGGAACGGTAAGATTTCCTTTTCTTGTCAGTTTTGAGTGAGTTGTGAGTGTGCCACCATAAAGATTTTTGATTTAGTGCACTAACCTACTAATCATGTCTGTTAGTGGTGTTGATGATGTGATGCAGAAAAAGGCTGATGATGCTACTGTTACATGGAGGGAATATGAAGCTCTCCGTGATCATTTGCAAGGGGTTATTACTAGATCCACTGAAAACATTGACGCTGATATTCAAGCTGTGCAAATGAAAGTAGATGCCACTGAAACTACAGTCAATGCTATGCAAGCGCAAGTCACTGCTCTCCAGACAAGCATACAGCAATTGACAACTTCCGTCAATGGGCTGCGTGTAAGCTGATGAGCAACGCCACCATGAGGACCATGGCGATGTTGATAGTGTCCATGGAGATAATGAAAACATGATGGGCAACAATGGACGTGGGCGTGGTTTTCCAGGACAGGGTCGACCACCACCACCTGGTGCTCGGCGTGTGCCATTTCAGGAGGATGATGGATTGGGCAAGCCCAAGTTCACGATTCCCAGATTTGAAGGTTCCACTGATGCGGAGGAGTACCTTACTTGGGAGCTCAAGATTGAAAAATTATGGCGTTTGCATGATTACACTGAAGATAGGAAGATCAAGCTTGCTTCTTCAGAATTTGATGGTTATGCCTTGCGTTGGTGGGATAGCATTGTGACGGAAAGACGAGATAACAACGAGCTTCCTGTTCTTACATGGCGCAATATGAAGGAGATCATGCGAGCTCGTTTTGTTCCCACTAATTACCTGCGTCTTCGTTTATGATAAATTGACACAGTTGAAGCAAGGAACCATGACTGTTGATGCTTATTACATGGAGATGGAGATGTTGCTGCAGCGTGCACGTGTTCGAGAATCTATTGAGATGACCATGCAGCGATTTCTTCATGGGCTGAAGTACAACATCAAAGGTATTGTTAGGCATCATTCCTACAACAATATGAACGAGCTTTTGCATCATGCAAGGGAGGCTGAATCGCAGCTAGCTGAAGAGGCTCAAATCAAGGCACGATATACTTCTTCTGGGAGGTTCTCTAGCAGGGCGCCACACCAATCTGCAGCGCCTATGGAGGGTGCCACCAGAGGCCCCTCTTCTTCACATTCTCACCCAGCCTCCAATGTTTCTCATGCAAAGAAACCAGCAGCTCCTGCGCCTAGCTCTGGTTCCAACATGTCTACAGCTCGTAATAGAGATATGCAATGCCATACATGTGGTGGCAAGGGGCACTTCAAGCGAGAGTGTCCAAACAGAAAGGTGATGATTGTTAATGATGATAATGAGTATGAGACTGGAGATGACGCTGATCCGTATGATTCCAATGATGATGGTTACACAAGTGAGGGCGGCATGGATGCCTTTGCTTCCCCAGCGCCTACCATTGTTGTCTCGCAGCGTGCTTTGAGTGTCACGCCACATGCTGATTCCCAGCGCTGCAATTTGTTCCAAACAAAAGCACTAGTTGGCCCAAACAAAGCTTGCAAAGTAATCATTGATGGAGGTAGCTGCCGCAATCTAGCAAGCAAGGAGTTATGTGCCAAGCTAAACCTGAAATATTTACCTCATCCAAATCCCTACTACATCCAATGGCTGAGTGATAATGGAGAGATGAAGGTAAATCATATGGTGCGTGTGAATTTTGAGATAGGACCATACAAGGATTCCATTGAGTTTGATGTCGTTCCTATGACTGTTTGTCACCTACTCTTTGGGTCGGCCATGGCTGTATGATCGCCATGTGCAACACAATGGCCGAGCCAATACCTATCACTTGGAGTTTAAGGGCAAGAAAATTAATCTACAGCCTATGTCACCGCAGCAAATTGTCAATGAGTCTCGTCAGAAAACAGAAGTGAAGCTAGAACAGCCACCTACACGAGAAAATAATGTAATAGCTGTGAGTGAAAATATAACGAAAAGTGAGAGAGTGCCTAGTTTGCTTATATTAGCCACCAAAGAAGACATGGTAGAATTTAGAGAGGATCCTACAGCCATGCCACTTGTGCTTATGTACAAAGGCGAGGTGTTAGTTTCTAATGATATGCAACCTGTTTCTCTTGGTGTTTCTAATGTATTGCAGGAGTACGATGATGTGTTTCCGGAGGAGGTGCCCGCAGGACTGCCACCATTGCGTGGAATTGAGCATCAAATTGATTTGATTCCTGGTGCCACTCTTCCAAACCGTGCTCCGTACAGGACCAACCCCGAAGAGACAAAGGAAATACAGCAACAAGTACAAGCGCTTCTGGACAAGGGGTATATTCGTGTTTCTCTTAGCCCTTGTGCTGTTCCTGTTATTTTGGTGCCTAAGAAAGATGGTACATGGCGCATGTGCGTAGATTGTAGAGCTATTAATAACATCACTATTCGATATCGTCATCCTATTCCACGCTTAGAGGATATGCTAGATGAATTGAGTGGTGCTGCTATTTTCTCTAAGATTGATTTGCGTAGTGGATACCATCAAATTAGGATGAAAGAAGGGGATGAATGGAAAACTGCTTTCAAAACTAAATTTGGTTTATATGAGTGGCTAGTTATGCCTTTTGGTCTTACTAATGCACCTAGCACATTCATGCGCTTAATGAATCATGTTTTGCGAGAGTTTATTGGTCGTTTTGTGGTTGTATATTTTGATGATATACTTATTTATAGCCGCACTGAATCTGAACATTGTGCGCATATTAGACAAGTTTTGCAAGTGCTGCGTGATGCTAAATTGTATGCTAACCTTGAGAAGTGCACATTTGCAAAAGATAAAGTGATATTTCTGGGATATGTTGTATCTGCGCATGGGGTAGAGGTAGATTCATCTAAAATTGAAGCAATTCAAAATTGGCCTACTCCCATGAATGTTAGTCAAGTACGCAGTTTTCACGGTCTTGCTGGTTTCTATCGGCGTTTTGTGAAAGACTTTAGTACTATTGCTGCACCATTGAATGAATTAACTAAGAAAGGAGTGCCTTTTGTATGGGCGCTGCACAAGATCATG
Organism: Lolium perenne; assembly: GCF_019359855.2. Taxonomy (NCBI): domain Eukaryota; kingdom Viridiplantae; phylum Streptophyta; class Magnoliopsida; order Poales; family Poaceae; genus Lolium; species Lolium perenne. The sequence goes on from NC_067245.2 coordinate 136,883,129, forward strand.
CATTTGATGAGCTGAAACGTTTGCTTACTTCTGCACCATTGCTTGCACTACCAGATTTTTCTAAGCAATTTGAAGTTGAATGTGATGCTAGTGGTATAGGAATTGGTGGTGTGTTGATGCAAGAAGGTAGACCTATTGCTTATTTCAGCGAGAAACTTTCTGGTGCTAGACTGAATTATCCTGTGTATGATAAAGAATTGTATGCGCTTGTTCGAGTTCTTGAGGTTTGGCAACATTATTTGTGGCCAAAAGAATTTATCATACATTCTGATCATGAAGCTTTAAAATATCTGAAAGCTCAATCTAACTTGCATAGGCGCCTAGCTAAGTGGGTTGAGTTCATTGAGTCGTTTCCCTACATAATCAAGTATAAGAAAGGGAAAGAAAATGTTGTTGCTGATGCTCTATCTAGGAAGAACATGCTATTGACACATCTTGATGTTAAAATTCCTGGTTTAGAGAGCTTGTGTGATTTGTATGCCACTGATCATGATTTTGCTGAACCATATCGTTTGTGTATGCTTAGAACTGCATGGGACAAGTACCACATACATGATAGATTTTTGTTTCGTGCTAACAAAATATGTGTTCCAGAATCGTCGGTACGTTTGCTATTGTTGCAGGAATCACATGCTGGCGGATTGATGGGTCACTTTGGGCGTGAGAAGACGCTTCTCATGCTCGCTGATCATTTTTATTGGCCCAAGATGAGGCGTGACGTGGACAGATTTGTTAGGCGCTGCATTGTATGCAACACGTCCAAGTCCAAGATGAAGCCTCACGGTTTGTATACTCCACTACCTGCACCTACCACACCATGGGAAGATATAAGTATGGATTTTGTGTTAGGTTTGCCACGCACTAAAAGAGGTCATGATAGTATATTTGTGGTAGTGGATAGATTCTCTAAGATGGCACACTTTATTGCATGCCACATAAGCGACGATGCGTCGCACATAGCTAATCTGTTTTTCAGGGACATTGTTCGCTTGCATGGAGTGCCCAAGACAATTGTTTCTGACAGGGATGTGAAGTTTATGAGCTACTTCTGGAAGACACTATGGGGCAAGCTGGGAACGAAATTACTGTTCAGCACAACATGTCATCCCCAAACAGATGGTCAAACGGAGGTGGTGAATAGAACATTGTCACAATTGCTGCGAGCTATGATCAAGAAAAATCTGCGTGAGTGGGAGGAGTGTTTGCCACATGTTGAGTTTGCATATAACAGAGCGGTGCACACTACTACTCAGCTTTGTCCTTTCGAGGTGGTGTATGGTTTCAAGCCAATCACACCACTAGATTTGCTGCCTCTTCCATTGCATGAGAGAGTTAATATGGAGGCATCAAAAAGAGCAGATTATGTGAAGAAAATTCATGAGAAGACACGAGAGGCCATTGAGACGAAAGGCAAGACCATTGCTGCTACACGAAACCAATCAAGAAAGCAAGTTTTGTTTCAGCCTGGAGATATGGTTTGGGTGCATCTGCGCAAGGATAGGTTCCCACAGCTGCGAAGGTCCAAGTTGAGGCCGCGTGGTGCTGGTCCTTACAAGGTGCTAGCCAAGATAAATGACAATGCCTACTCAATTGATATTCCTATTGCTGAGTTTGGTGGCGTTAGCAACAGCTTCAACGTTGCTGATTTGTCACCATATGATGGAGAAGACCTTGGAGCGTCGAGGTCGACGCCTTTTGAAGGGGGGGGGGGATGATGAGGACATCCCTACTATTGTTCCATCTCCACTTCATGATGATGACAAGCAAGTTGCTGCAAAGAAGAAGTCCAATGATGAAATCAGAATTGGACCTATCACAAGAGCTCGTGCAAAGTTAATAGAACAACAGGTGAATTTGCTCCTAATAGAATCTGATTATTTTGTTAATGAGAATTGTTTACTGCCTAAGTCTTTGTGTGTTTGCATACTCAGGTTCATGGGAGAAGAAGGCATAGCACGAGGGAGCGAGGAGATGGAGCAAGACGTGATGATCATGCACATGGACGCGAGGGAGGAGAGGGAGGCCGGCGACCAGCATGAGGAGGAGGACATCACGCAGGAGGCTGCATATGGCGCACCACCACATGTTTGTGCGCCATACACATAAGGCCTGCGCGCCTAGTTGGCTGCACCCAACCATTGGGTCAGTTTGTATCACGTTTGGTTGAGTCGAACCAAGTTAGAGGACCAGGTCAGGTCGGTTTGCCTTTGGCCAGCCGCACCCCCCATATAATAAGCGCCTGATGCGCCATAGAGAGGTAGACCACGTTTTAGATAAACCCTAGTTCTTGAGACTGCTGCAAGCATTCATCTTGAATCCTGTCTCCAATTCGTTTCGATCTGGAGATTATATACTGCAAGTTAAGTGTGATCTGCTGTTCCATTGGGAATAAGTGAATTGCAATTATACCGTTTCGTGGTCGACGGCTGCGTTGCGCAAGTGTGTGAAGTCGTGAATATCCGAAGGGTAGAGAGCTGCTGCATTGGCATCAGGGATCTAGCGAGGAGAGATCATCGGCGACACCAAGTTATCTATCACCATCATCACCATTACCGCAAGCTTACTGAGAAGATCGGGCCACCCCATATCATTTAGCGAGGGCACAACTCCGCACCCATAGTGAGATGAGAGGAGAGGGAGCGACCCACCACAAAGATAGTGAGCGCCACAAGCCATATATGAGTGAGTCCAAGAGTGTCCTTCTAGCCACCAAGAGTGAGTGGAGAGAGCTCCAAGAGAACCCATCCACCATATTGCACTATGTGCTCATATGCAAGGGACCATCGTCGGCGGCTAACGACTTAACCAACATTCCTCCGTCTTTGTTGTCTATTTTGCAGGAATTTGAAGATGTCTTCCCCGACGAGCTCCCTCATGGACTACCACCACTCCGCGGCATAGAACACCGCATCGACCTCATACCCGGCGCTCCGCTCCCAAATCGTGCCGCATACCGCACCAACCCCGAAGAGACCAAGGAGATCAACCGCCAAATTCAAGATCTCCTCGCCAAAGGGTACGTCCGAGAAAGCCTTAGCCCTTGTGCGGTTCCCGTGATCCTTGTGCCTAAACCGGATGAGACGCAACGGATGTGTATGGATTGTCGCCCCATCAATGCCATTACCGTCCGTTACCGCCATCCCATTCCGCGTTTAGATGACATGCTTGATGAACTTAGTGGTGCCACGATTTTCTCTAAAGTCGATTTGCGTAGTGGTTACCATCAAATCCGCATGGCCATTGGTGATGAATGGAAAACGGCATTCAAGACCAAACTTGGTCTCTATGAATGGCTCGTTATGCCTTTCGGTCTTTCCAATGCACCATCTACTTTCATGCGCCTCATGAATCACATCTTGCGTCCTCTCATTGGCAAGAGCGTGGTTGTCTACTTCGATGATATTCTTATTTATAGCAAAAACCTCGAGGACCATGTGCAACATGTGAGAGAGGTCTTGTGCATCTTGCGCAATGAAAAGCTTTATGCTAACCTCCCCAAATGCACCTTTGCTCAAAACAAATTGGTTTTTCTTGGTTTCGTGGTTTCCGCTAATGGGATTGAAGTTGATTCTTCCAAGGTGGAGGCCATCCACAATTGGCCTACCCCTACAAATGTTGGTCAAGTCCGAAGCTTCCATGGACTTGCCGGGTTTTACCGCCGCTTTGTGAAAGATTTTAGCACCATTGCTTGCCCTTTGAATGAGCTTACCAAAAAGAATGTTCCGTTTGTTTGGGGCAAGGCCCAACAAAATGCTTTTGATGAGTTGAAGAAACGTCTTACCGAAGCTCCACTTCTTGTTCTTCCAAATTTTGCCAAAACTTTTGAGATTGAGTGTGATGCAAGTGGGCTTGGTATTGGCGGTGTTCTTATGCAAGAGGGCAAACCCGTGGCATACTATAGTGAGAAGTTGGATGGCGCACGCCTCAACTATCCTATATATGACAAGGAGCTCTACGCTTTGGTTCGTGTTCTTGAAGTTTGGCAACACTATCTTTGGCCAAAAGAGTTTATCATTCATTCCGACCATGAGTCCTTGAAATATTTGAAAAGCCAACACAATTTGAACAAACGACATGCAAAATGGGTCGAGTTCATTGAGTCCTTCCCATATGTGATCAAATACAAGAAGGGCAAGGACAATGTTGTGGCGGATGCTCTTTCCCGCAAAAACACCCTTTTGCTAACTCGTTTGGATTTTCATGTTTTGGGACTTGAAGAGATCAAAGAACTCTATCCTTCCGATTCTTTCTTTGCTCCCATTTTTGAGAAGTGCTCCGTTGAGCGAGGAGTGGATGATTTCTATTTGCATGATGGCTATTTGTTCAAAGCTAACAAGATTTGCATTCCCGAGTCTTCGCTTCGAAAATTGCTTTTGCAAGAGTCTCATGGAGGAGGTCTTATGGGCCACTTTGGCCGTGACAAGACATATGCCATGCTCTCAACCCACTACTATTGGCCAAAGATGAAGCGAGATGTGGAGCGCCTTTGCCGTCGGTGCACAACATGCTTACAAGCTAAGTCTACCTCCAACCCTTATGGTCTTTACATGCCATTGCCTATTCCGTATGCACCATGGACCGATATTAGCATGGATTTCGTTCTAGGCTTGCCTCGCACTAAGCATGGTCATGATTCCATATTTGTTGTAGTGGATAGATTCTCTAAGATGGCTCATTTCATACCTTGCCATAAGAGCGACGATGCTTCACACATTGCTTCATTGTTTTTCAGGGAAATCGTTCGCCTACATGGAGTACCACAAAGCATTGTGTCGGATCGAGACGTCAAGTTCATGAGTTATCTTTGGAAGTCGCTCATGGCGAAGTTTGGAGTCAAGCTCTTGTTCTCATCATCATCGCACCCGCAAACGGACGGCCAAACGGAAGTGGTCAATCGAAGCCTCTCCACCCTCCTACGCATCCTCGTGAAGAAGAACTTGAAGTCATGGGAGGAGTGCCTTCCCCACGCGGAGTTCGCCTACAACCGCGCCAAGCACAAGACTACGTCAAGGAGCCCCTTCATGGTCGTCTATGGCTTCGAACCTTACACGGCACTCGACATACTTCCGCTTCCCTCCACGAGCGCATCAACATGGACTTCGACAAGCGCACCGCCGCCGTCAAGAAACTACATGAAGAGACAAGGGCAACCATACAAGAACATGTCCTTCGTCAAGCCAACCGCATCAACGCCAAGAAGAAGGCAAGGATATTCGAAGAAGGAGACCTCGTTTGGATCCACCTCCGAAGGAACGGTTCCCTCATGAGCGCAACTCCAAGCTCAAGCCAAGAGGAGATGGCCCCTTCAAAGTCCTCAAACGCATCAACGACAACGCTTACGTCATCGACATACCGACATCCAAGTACTTGGTGAGCAACACGTTCAACGTCTCGGACTTGTCACCCTATCATGGAGATGAGGAGGTGCAAGAGTCGAGGATGACTCTTTCCCAAGGGGGGGGAGATGATGTAGCCCCGGTCACCGACGTCGCTACACCAAGACCAACAAGCCCCCCAAGTGGACCGATGACACGGGCCCGAGTTAAAGCGCTACACGATAAGGTGAACTCTATCCTCGCTACTCTTGACCTTGATACACCGTTGGACGGAATGCTACCTCATGCCGACACTCTATGTGTTATTAGGTACAAGGATCACCAAGGATACGAGGGAGAGGAGGCACCATTCATCAAGGGAGAAGAAGCTAAAGCCTATGGACTAGAAGAAGAAGAAAGAAAGAAGGAAGAAGAAAGAAGAAAGAAGAATGGACAAGAAAAAGAAGAAGAGAAGGAGGGTGGAGCCTCCAGGCCATGGGAGGCCGGTACCTCCAGGCCTGAGGTGGCCGGAGCCTCCACCCTGGCCGGCCGGTGGCCAAAGCCAAGCCTGGCCGCGCGCCACATGGGGAGACCGGTAGTACCGGCCCCTCCTGGCCGGTACTACCGGCGGGGGTTGGGCGCCACCTCCTGGCCGACCTGCGGGAAAGAAGAGGAGGCCGGTACCTCCGGCCAAGGTACCGGCCGGGGTACCGCTCAGAGGTCCAAGTACCCTGGATAGTTTGCTTCGAAATGGACGTTTTTCCGGTACCTCGACCGGTACCTCCGCCCGTGGTACCGCCCGTGCGCGAATGTCTTCAAATCTGAACCGTCCATTCGCTATCTAGCAGTTGTAACTTATTTAGCCTTTGCCCAAATTACCCTTGACTCAGATCTGAGCTATTTGTATCCCCGTACTCCTCATTTGCTAGGGTTAGACATAGACTTGGATAATTCTTAGAGCTTAGCTCATCTTGGGGATTATCTCCTGTGTTTCATCAAGGCTACTCTTGTTGAGATTAATAGTTGTGTGTGAGATTCTAGTTTAACCACTCTCTCTCCCGCACAAGTGTTCGTCTACAACACCGATCTCTCACACCGGGATTCAACCTCTTGGTCTCTCCTAGTGTGATTCTACCGGCGTGGTTTGTCGAGCCATGGGAGTGTAAATCGATTGTATCGGGTTTGTGTGCGTGTGTGTTCATCGTGTTCATCTCGTTCTTCGTTCCTCCACTTTTCCCCTTTTGATTTCGGGTCGATTTCGCAAGATTGGGCCACAAATTGGGTCTTAGACCTCATCAAATTGTGTTGACTTTTCAAATATTTCAAAGACTCATGGTCGGAGTGGATAACAAACTCTTTTGGGCAAAGATAGTGATGAGGTCTAAGACCCCGTGTGTGGCCCGATCTCGCGGTTGACCCGAAATCCAGAGGGGAAGGAGAGGGAGAGCGTGAAGAACACGATGAACACGAAGAACACGAGGAACTCACGCACGCACACCTACCCGATACAACCGAGACTTACCCCCGTGGCTCGATGGACCACGCCGATAGAATCTCCTACGGAAGAGACCGCGGTAGAATTCCGAGGAGAGAGACCGGTGTTGGAGAAGGAGATCGGAGAGAGAGAGAGAGTGCTCGCACTAGAATCTCACTCACAGATCTAGATCAACAACAAGGGTTGCCTTGATTACAGAGGGATGAAACCCTAGGGAGACAAAGCTCATATCCATGTTTAAGCTATCATCTTGTCTAAAGAGGTAAGGGGGCGACCTGGGGGCTTATATAGGCATACAAGGCAGCATGGGTCGAAAAGGTACAAGTTGGTGGGTCAAACCCGACGAATCCGGTCACAGGGCCGGTCTGACCGGGCCTGGGACCGGCCCATCCGGTCCACAACCGGATCCTGGACCGGGCGGTGACCGGGCGAGGCTTCGGGAGCCCCGGGATTGCGTCCGGATGGCACGGGTCGTGTTTCGGGTCTAAAACCGGCCGGGCGGGTCTGGGGGCCGGTCAACCGGGCGTGTGACGGGGTGGGCGGGTCTGGGGGCCGGTCAACCGGGCCTGTGACCGGCCGGCCTCCCTCCTCCCGCTTCTTCTTCCTCTTCCTTCCTTCTTCCTTCATTCTTCCTCCCTTCTTCTTCTTCCTTCTTCCTTGCACCATGATGAATGGCTCCTCTTCCCTTCCCTCGCTTCCTTGCACCATGGGTGTTCCTCCTCTCCGGTCCTCGATGACTCTTGTACCTAATGACATATAACATGCCGACATGAGGTAGCATTCCATTCAAGGTATCTACGAGGTCGAGTATCGAGAGGAAGGAGTTCACCTTGACGCGTGTAGCGTGGGTTAGGGTTGAAGGTCCACTTGGGGGACTCTTTGGCCATGGTGTAGCGTCGACGATAGGCGGGGTTGCACTTGATGGTCTTGGTGTAGCGACGTCGGTGACCGGGGCTACATCATCTCCCCCCCCTTGGGGAAGAGTCGTCCTCGACTCTTGTTTCTTCTCATCGAAGAGGTAGTCCATGACGGATGTCCCATGTAGAGTTGGGTAGTCGCGGTCGAAGAAGAACTTGGAGAAAAACCACTTGCGAAGGGAAACCTCCAAGAGGCATTTGGCAAAAATGGGAACCAAAAGAGTGTGGATGTATCCAAAATTTGGTAGGGCAAAAATTTGTGCATGTAAGAGTTGTATGGTGTTAAAAATGTGTGGTGTAGCATTGTCCCAAGCAAATGGAACAAACAAAAGGCAAGTATCGGTGGCAAAATTTGGGGCAAAATTGTTATGTGCAATGGCAAAGAGATGGAAACTTCTAGCTTGGGAAAGTATGGTTGGCGCGAGCCAAGTATGGGTATCCTCAAGTGTCAAAGAATCCATTTCAATTGCCAAAGGTGAAATAATAAATCCAAAGAAGAGCAACTTTTTGTGTGACATGTGGCACAAGATGCATAAGGTGTCTCTCACATGTATGACATGGTCCTTGAGATTCTCGAAGTGTATGATGAAAGCATCAAGACATACAACAATCATTGTGCCAACAAGAGGTGTCAAGAGACGTTGCAAAAGAGGCAAAAGGGGCGACGAGGAGTTGGACCAAACCGGAAACTCGACAAGGCAAGTCGGAAACACATGAGGGCGAAGGCTTGTGGGAACATACCCTTTGGTGTGATTCCCGCGGGTTAGGTCCTTGTTGGGGTAGCTCTCAATTGCGTGTTTCGTGAGCTCATGCTCCGTAGCGGTGGAGGTAGTCATTCGGGTACCTATACACACAAAAGAGAAAACAAAAAGCGTGTGTGCATGGTAAAGGAACACATCATCCATCATGATGTTCCATGTCTCGTGCACATCACCATTAGTGTCAATCAAGATAGTATGAAATGCATGGCGATGGTGCATATGGCAAGAAGGTGCATTCATGGCATGTGGCAACTCATGATCATCAAAAATAGAGAAGGCTATGGGGGCCATCTCATGGACAATGAAATAAGCATTTTTGCATACCAAGCATAAGAAGGAGCAATTGTTCACAATCTTGGATGCAACGATCATGGAGTAGTGCAAACATTTTGGGCAAAGCATGCGGAAGCTAATATCATCATTGTCATTGCAAGCAATACATGTGAAAGAGCAAGTAGGTAACATATTGCAAGCAATGGTAGGAAAATGGAAGCTCTCATAGCATGGCATGGTCATGGTATCACAAGCACTCAATTCCACATGATCAACAATGTTATCAAGTAAAGCATCACATGGGAAAGTGAAAGTAGCATGTGATGTAGCAAATGGATCATCGAGATCATGCATGCACTCATAAGTCATCATGTCCACTAGTGGGATCATGGCATCATCAACACCTATGTTGTTACCTTTGAAGGCCGACTCATGTGATGTAGGTGTTGTGGAAGTAGGAGGATCCATGTGGTCGACATGTCCGTCTTGAAGCAAGCATGGTGAGATATCATCATCTTCATGCACCATGTACATCGTCTCCATGAGCGGGAACTCGTCCTCCGTGGAACCTAGTGCAACATAAGAAGACACAAACGAGGGAGAGGTTAATGTGTTAGCAAAAGTGATGTCCTCCATGGACCTATCATCTACATCTCTCAACTCACTTTGTGTATCACTCATGTCCTCCAAATGGAAGCACTCAAACTCGCATATGGGGTGGAAGTCACTCAACTCACTATCACTCTCACTCAAGTGGGCTAAGTGGCTCTCATCCTCACATGGGATTGGTACCAACTCATCAATCAAGCATATAGGAGTAGGCTCGACTTTCTCATCTCCATGCGCCTCCTTGGTTGAAGGGAAATTCCCATGCTCAACCATCTCAACTCCATGCGCCTCCATAGGTGAAGGGAGAATCCCATGGTCACCATGCTCAACTCCATCGCCTCCCAAGTCATCCTCAAGTGGTGGCGTCGTGGTGTAGTAGAGAGCTAGGCTCGGATCCACATCAACCTTGAGTTGACCTTGGCGATCTTCATCTTGAAGTGTGGGCGCGATAGGCATCTTGGAGACTTGTGCATTGAGCTCGTCGAAGTAGAGCTTCTTGGCGCTTGGCGTTGTGCATTGCCATGCCACATGACCCTTGGCCTTGCACACCTCACATAGGAGATTGGGACATTCCCGTGGAGGGTGGCCTTGTTGCTTGCACTTGTAGCACCGGAGTCCATAGGCATGTGACGAGGTAGGGGCCATTGTGGTGGTGGCGCAAGAGGTAGAAGTCGCCTCATGAGGAAGGTATGCGCGATCTGCACTTGCCGTCCTTGTAGTGGTGGACACCCTATCATGGTGTTTGTCGCCTTCATGTCGAGGCTCTCGTCTTCGGGCATCATCACCATGGCTTGAGTGGTGTCGTCGAAGACTCGTGGAAGATGTTGGTCGATGGTGATCATGAAGTGGTTTGTGGTGGCGAAGCTCATGTGGTGACGTATGTTGATGACGGTCCTTGCCATGCCTAGATGATGGCTCATGCGACTTGGCATGTTGCTTGCGGCGCCTTGTGGAGCTTGGAGAAGAGTGTTGATGACGCTCATGATGGGAACGCTCTTGATGCTCCATATGGTGTACTTGAGGTCGACGATCTTGTGCATAAGCACTCTCATGGTGGCGCCTTGTGGAGCTCGAAGAAGTGTGTCGATGACGCTCATGATGTGGACGCTCTTGATGATCCATATGATGGTGCCATCGTGGAGGTCCTCCATCTTCATATGTAGCTCCAATGGCCAAGTGGTGGTACTTGGGAGCATCGTCGTTGCTCCTTGTGGAGACTAGGTGAGGTTCCGCCATGGTGTCGATGTCGTAGGCGTGGCGTTGCTCCACCAAGTCGTCGATGTCGTACTCGTGGTGTTGCTCCGCCATGTCGTCGATGTCGTAGTCGTGGCGTTGCTCCACCATGTCGTCCATGCTTGATGAGCCATTGTCGATGTAGAGCTCGTCGATGTCCTCCTCAAGGTGGTGCTCTACCATGTCGTCGATGCTTGAGGAGCCATTGTCGATGTAGAGCTCCTCAATGTCGGTCATGTTGGCGATGCTCGCGGAGCCATAGTCGGTGTCGAGCTCCACATGTTCCTCCACATCCGCGGTGCTTGAAGAGGTATCCTCCTCGAAGTTCTCCATGTACTCCTCCGTATCCTCATCTTCGCTATCCATGTTAGCACGATGGTATGTATATGGTGTATGTTAGTGGAAGAACACTACCTCGCAATCTTACCGTGGTATGATAGGATCGGGGCGATCCAACAAGCCGAGGTCAAAGTCAATTGTATCGGGCACTCACACAAAAACACACGCAAAAGCTAGCAAATATGGTGTTAGGTGAGTGTGGTGGAAAGCCAAAAGACGAAATCTGAAATCAAGTATGTTGTCAAGAGTGGGTGAAGTCCAAAAATTCAAATGTCAAAGCGATGATCACTATAAACACGGAAAAGATGTGGAACGCACACACGAGATGAACGGGGTTAGTGCGACCAAGGAATGAGCGGAAAAGTGTAAGAAGCCCTTAAGCAAGGGTGCTCGATGTCACACTAACACAAGAAGAGATCAAAGCTTTGGTTGCAACGGAGAGACAACAAGATTTACACGTGGCCTCTCTTCTCTTATCTCTCTTTTGCTTAAAAGCTTTTTCTCTTTTGTACTTGGTGGCACTTGCACTCTTTTGTATCTATGGTGGCACTTTCACACTTTTGTATGTATGGGTGTATGGTGCTACTTGCACTCTTTTTGTGCTTTTCTTTCTTTTTCACGCTCTATGTTAGCGTTAGCTCGCTTTTGCTATCTTGCCACACGAGTGTTTGCTTGGATGCTTTACTCAACACAACACACACACCTCACAATGCGGGGCCACGTGCAATGTCTCGCAACACTCAATAAGCAATGCTCAATAGGATAGATCGCAAAAGTAGAGGGGTTACAAGGTGGGGAGCAAGTTATACCTAGATGAAAATGTTAGGCGGTGTCGGAACACACAACTTGCGATGATGGCGGTGGTGTCAAGAGTACGTTTGCAAGTTCGGGGTGCCGAGGATGTCGTCGCTTGCTTCGGAGCTGCGGGTTAGTTTCACAAACAAGGCACTCAAACCGGAACAAGCAAACACAAGTTAGGAGAAAAGTCGGGTCAAAGTAGCATGGCGTCGATGGCGGTGGTATGCCGGTGGTGATATCGGTGAGCTAGCGGTGGCGGCGGTGGTGGTGGGGTAGCGGCGATGTTTGCCGGTGGTATGCCGATGGCGGTATCGGTGAGCTCGTGGTGGCGGCGGTGGTGGTGGTGGTGCCGCGGCGGTGTTTACCGATGGTTTGGGGGGTGGCGGTGTTTGCCGGTGAAGAAGGGGGGTGGCGGTGCTTGCCGATGATTAAGGGGGGTGGCGGTGCTTGCCGGTGGTGGAGAGGAGTGGTGGTGGTCGGAGGTGGTGGGGCGGAAATGGTGGTGGTGGCCGGCTTGGGAGAGGATGAGCGGTAGTGGAGGGTGGAGCCTCCACCCGGAGGTACCGCTCGTGCACGGGTGGAGCCTCCACCCGGAGGTACCGCTCACACCTTCTTCTTCCCTGGGAGCTCACGCGAGGCCAGCTTTCTCTCTCCTGTTCTTCCCCAAATCCAAATCCAATTGACCCAAACTCGAAAATCGAAGGAATTTGTGGATAGAAAGTGGGGGAATTAGTAGATCAACACTAGAGACACCAAATCCATGGACCAAAACCACTCAAAACGCAACCAAATCACAGATCGGTCAAAAGGCAATTTAGGGCTATTTTTTGGGGATTTTTTGGGAAATTTTTCAGAGATGAAATTGGGTGGGTGGGGGGTCAAATTCGCGGAAACCAAAGGCTGCTGATACCATATGATGAGGTCTAAGACCCCGTGTGTGGCCCGATCTCGCGGTTGACCCGAAATCCAGAGGGGAAGGAGAGGGAGAGCGTGAAGAACACGATGAACACGAAGAACACGAGGAACTCACGCACGCACACCTACCCGATACAACCGAGACTTACCCCCGTGGCTCGATGGACCACGCCGATAGAATCTCCTACGGAAGAGACCGCGGTAGAATTCCGAGGAGAGAGACCGGTGTTGGAGAAGGAGATCGGAGAGAGAGAGAGAGTGCTCGCACTAGAATCTCACTCACAGATCTAGATCAACAACAAGGGTTGCCTTGATTACAGAGGGATGAAACCCTAGGGAGACAAAGCTCATATCCATGTTTAAGCTATCATCTTGTCTAAAGAGGTAAGGGGGCGACCTGGGGGCTTATATAGGCATACAAGGCAGCATGGGTCGAAAAGGTACAAGTTGGTGGGTCAAACCCGACGAATCCGGTCACAGGGCCGGTCTGACCGGGCCTGGGACCGGCCCATCCGGTCCACAACCGGATCCTGGACCGGGCGGTGACCGGGCGAGGCTTCGGGAGCCCCGGGATTGCGTCCGGATGGCACCGGTCGTCGTTCCGGTCGAAAACCGGCCGGGCCGGTCAGGGGGCCGGTCAACCGGGCCTGTGACCGGGTGGGCCGGTCAGGGGGACGGTCAACCGGGCCTGTGACCGGCCGGCCTCCCTCCTCCCGCTTCTTCTTCCTCTTCCTTCCTTCTTCCTTCATTCTTCCTCCCTTCTTCTTCTTCTTCCTTCTTCCTTGCACCATGATGAATGGCTCCTCTTCCCTTCCCTCGCTTCCTTGCACCATGGGTGTTCCTCCTCTCCGGTCCTCGATGACTCTTGTACCTAATGACATATAACATGCCGACATGAGGTAGCATTCCATTCAAGGTATCTACGAGGTCGAGTATCGAGAGGAAGGAGTTCACCTTGACGCGTGTAGCGTGGGTTAGGGTTGAAGGTCCACTTGGGGGACTCTTTGGCCATGGTGTAGCGTCGACGATAGGCGGGGTTGCACTTGATGGTCTTGGTGTAGCGACGTCGGTGACCGGGGCTACATCAGATAGTGTTGCCAAATTTCAAGAACACGAACCAAAGCGTAAAGTTCCTTGTCATATATAGGATAGTTGAGGCGTGCGCCATCCAACTTCTCGCTATAGTATGCCACGGGTTTTCCATCTTGCATGAGAACTCCACCAATACCGAGTCCACTCGCATCACATTCAATCTCAAAAGTTTTGGAAAAGTTCGGAAGAACAAGGAGTGGAGCCTCGGTAAGTCTCTTCTTCAACTCATCAAAAGCTTTTTGTTGGGCCTTGTCCCACACAAACGGAACATTCTTTTTGGTAAGTTCATTCAAAGGGCAAGCAATGGTGCTAAAATCTTTCACAAAGCGGCGGTAGAAACCGACAAGTCCATGAAAACTTCGAACTTGACCAACATTGGTAGGAGTGGGCCAATTGTGGATGGCCTCAACCTTGGAAGAATCAACTTCAATACCATTAGCGGAAACCACAAATCCAAGGAAAACCAACTTGTTTTGTGCAAAGGTGCACTTTGGAAGATTTGCATAAAGCTTCTCATGACGCAAGATGCATAAGACTTCTCTCACATGTTGCACATGGTCCTCGAGATTTTTGCTATAAATGAGAATATCATCGAAATAGACAACCACACTCTTGCCAATGAGAGGTCGCAAGATGTGATTCATGAGTCACATGAAAGTAGATGGAGCATTTGAAAGACCAAATGGCATGACAAGCCATTCATAGAGACCAAGTTTGGTCTTGAATGCCGTCTTGCATTCATCACCTATTGCCATGCGAATTTGGTGGTAGCCACTACGCAAATCAATCTTAGAGAAAATCGTGGCACCACTCAATTCGTCAAGCATGTCATCTAAACGCGAAATGGGATGGCGGTATCGAACGGTAATGGCATTGATGGGGCGACAATCCATACACATTCGTTGCGTCTCATCCGGTTTAGGAACAAGAATTACGGGAACCGCACAGGGGCTTAAGCTTTCACGAACATACCCTTTTTCGAGGAGGTATTGTATTTGGCGTTGGATCTCCTTTGTGTCTTCGGGGTTGGTGCGGTAGGCGGCGCGGTTTGGTAGAGGGGCGCCAGGTATGAGGTCGATGCGGTGCTCAATACCTCGTAGCGGTGGTAGTCCACGAGGAAGCTCGTCGGGGAAGACATCTTGGAACTCCTTCAAAAGAGACAACAAAGACGAAGGAAGTGTTGTTAAGTTGTTAGTCTCCGAAGATGGCCCCTTGCAAATGAGCACATAGTGCAATATGGTGGATGGGTTGTGGTGCAATTCTCTCATCTCACTCTTAGTAGCTATGAGGACACTCTTCATCTCACTCATATATGGCTTGTGGCGCTCACTTTCTTTTTGGTGGGTCACTCTCTCACCTCTCATCTCACTATTGTTGGTAGCTTCCTTAGCCCTCGCTAAAACCTTTGCATTGTCCGCAATTACTTGGCTAGGAGTCATTGGGCATAGGATGAATGTCTTGTCGCCGACCTTGAAGCTATAGACATTTGTGTAACCATCATGGCTTGCTCTTTTGTCATATTGCCAAGGGCGACCAAGTAGCATGTGGCACACAGTCATGGGCACTACATCACAATCAACGGTGTCTTCATAGGCGCCAATCTTGAAGGTTACGGGGCAACTCCCTCCATCGATGATAACCTTTATTGACTTGTCATTGATTCCGGCTCTTGTTTGGAAGATGTTGCACCTTTGATCTTCATTGGGGAGTGCATGGGTTGTCAACACTTTGGTCACCACAAGAGATGGGCTTGCATCATGCACACATAGGACTTGCTCTTGGTCTTCCAAGTCATCATCCTCATGATTGGTTGCGGCTTGGACCAAGGCTTCATATTCACCTTCACTCAAGTACTCCACATCTCCATCATCTCAAGTTATCATAACCCTTGTGTTCTTGCATTCAAAGGATTTATGTCCTTGAGCCCCACACTTGAAGCAAGTGATGTTACTAGATCCCGTGGAAGCTTTGGAGGACATAGTTGATTGATCCGGCTTGAAGCTTGTTGTCTTGAAGGCACTCTTCGTTTGCTTGGGAGGATCCTTGGGAGCAATAGCACTTGCGTTCTTGATGCTTGAGGAGGTGGTTGTTGCATTTCGCGCGGCGAAGGACTTTGTTTTTGCACTTGCTATGTCTTCTCGCACTTGGCGCTCGGCTCTTGTAGCTTGATGAAGCAACTCAACCATTTTGGTGTAAGGCAAGAACTCCACTATCCTCTTGACGGGAATGTTCAATCCATTCAAGAATCTTGCCATTGTTTGCTCTTCTCGCTCATCCACATTGGCACTCATCATGGTCATGTGCATCTCCTTGTAGTACTCCTCAACGGACTTGTAGCTTTGCTTGAGTTGAGTAAGCTTGTTGAAGAGGTCGCGTTTATGGTGGTTGGGCACAAAGCGTTTGTGCATGACTTCTTGCATCTCTTCCCATGTGTCAATGGGCTCTAGATCTTCCTTGTCACGCTTCTTGTTCACTTCTTCCCACCAAACATTTGCATATCCTTCAAACTCAAGTGATACCATGGCCACTTTCTTTGCTTCAGAGAAGTTGTGTATGCGGAAAATCTTTTCAACCTTGAGAACCCAAGATAGGTATGCATCGGGGTCTTCTTCTCCGTGGAATTTGGGCATGGTGAACTTGAGCTTCCCAAAGATTTCCTCTTCATTGCGGTCATTGCGTCTAGGAGGTGGTCTTTCTTCACCAAGTTCTTGACGTTGTTGAGGTAGATGTTGTGGACCTTGAGCATCTCTATTGTTGTTGCTATGTTGTTGACGAGGAGGTGGTCGTCCATGACCTTCATCTTGATCATCATTGTTGTGGGGGCGTCGAGGCATCACACTTTCTTCACTTGATGCTTGGTGTTGATTTGATTCTTCATTTCTTGCCCTTGGAGGAGGTTTTCTAGCATGAGGACGATCATCATGATGGCGGCGATTATCTTGACCTTTAGGGCGTTGAGGATGAACAACATTGATGATTTGGCGCTCTTGGTGCGCTTGCCTTTGTTCCTCTTCATGAAGGCGTTGTCTTTGAGCTTGAGCTTCTTGCACTTGTCGTTGCCGCTCTTGTTTTTCAAGTGCTTGTTGTTCAATGCGGAGGCGCTCTTGTTCCCTTGCTCGAACTAGCTCTTGATCATGGAGAAGGCGTTCTTGCTCTTGTTGGAATTGAGCAAGGATATTCTCTTGTTGAAGGCGCTCTTCTTCAAGGCGCTGACGTTCTTGGACAAGTCGAAGTCGAGCTTGCTCCGCTTCTTGAGCTTGTTGGTGAAGCACTTGAACATCCACATTATGGTGGCGTGGGTCTTCATTGGAATCATGGCGAGACGGTGTAGGAGCTCGTGACCTTGAACTATGAGAGCGCGAAGACCTTGAGTGGTGTCTTCTATCTTCTTGACGGTTGAGTGTATGGAGGATATTGTCCAACGCCGTCTTCATTTCCCTTGTCTCTTGACCTTGTATGGCGAGTGTTGCCTTCAACTCATTGCCTTGAGTTTCAATCTTCTCATTGAGGTCTTGAACTTGATTGTTGAGGTCATTCCGTTGCACTTGAGCTCTTTCTTCATAGCGGACGTTGGTATCCTTGAGCATGGATTCAAATTGATTGAGCTTGGCGTGGATGGCTTGAGTAGCTATTCAATGTTGGTGCCGCGTAATCGGTAGTTGGTTCCCTTCTCCACTAGACATGGTTACAACTAAAACAATAAATATGTGGTGGGTGGTTAGGAAAGACTACCAAAAGTGTCAAAACTTGCAAACCAAAATCGAAAAGGTGTTTCAAGGCGGAGGGAAACCGATATGTATGCACACACACAAAAACAAAAACTCTATATGGTGTTAGGTATGGATGTGGAAAGCCAAATGGAAAAACCAAACGAAAAGTCTATTGTCAAAAGTGGGTAAGATCCAAAAGTCACAAGTCAAAGGCGGTGATCACAAAAGGCATACACAAGGAGGAACACACGCGTGGGACAAAATGGGGTTAGCACGACTTGGAAAATGAGCAAGAACAAAATGGTCCTAACGAAGACTACTAGCTCGGTGTCACGGTAACGCAAGAGAGACCGTGGCTTGGTTGCAAAATTGAGAAGCAACAAGATTTGCGCAAGACGCCTCTCTTCTCTTTTCTCTCTTTTGCTTATAAGCTTTGGACTCGTTTGTGTATAGGTGTCACTCACACACTTTTTCGTTTTCTTTTTGTATTTTTTTTCTTAATTTTTCTCACTATGTAAGGATACTACTATCTATGTAAGTATGTCACACTCCTTTTGCTTAGCTTTTCACACGAGCTTGCTTCGAAGCTTTGATCAACACACGCACACCCTCACGGTCGGGACGCTTGCGCAATGCTTCGCAACACTAGAAAGCCACTCTCGATAGGAAAGATACGCAAAAGAGGCTAGGGCTACAAGTTAGGAGCAAGTTATACCACTTGATGATGGTGGCCGATGATCGTGAACTTGCGATGGTGGTGGAGGTGTCAAATGAACAGCTTGGATCCTCGGGGTGCCGTCGTCGTTGTCGATGTTGCGGAAGCTTTGTGGTAGCTGAAATGGCACTCAAACCGAAGTCCAAACACAAGGGGGTTAGTGCCAAAATAAAAAACGAAGGTAGCTGTGAAAAATTTGGCCAGCCTGAACTTCCGGTCCTGAGGGGCGGTACTTCCGGTCCCGTGCGGAACTTCCGGTCCTGCCGGGCGGAACTTCCGGTCTCAATCAGATCTGCGGGCTGTTCGTCAATTTGGGCGGAAATCCGGTCTGAAATCCTTCGAATTCAAGGAAAATTTGGGCACTAAAAGCTGTGGGAAGGTGGGGGAATTGCAGATCAACACCAAAGAGAAGTTTCTATTGGAGCAAAACCACCAAAAACTCAACAAATCGCGAGATCGATCCAAGGCCAATTTGGGGCTATTTTTGGGAAAAAAATTGGAATATTTTTTTGGTCAAAATTGGTGGAATTGGGTGATGTGGGGGTCAAATCCGTGGCAACCAAAGAGCTGCTGATACCATATGATAAGGGCTAAGCCCAAGGATGTGCCCGATCTTCACGGATTTGGGTGGAATTCGTGGGGGAGGAGGATGAACACGATGAACACGAAGAACGCGAGGGGAATCGTGGGGATACAACACACACACGCACACAAATCGGTTTTCCCTCGTTGGCCCGAACCACCAACTCGATAGAGGTTGCAGGAAAAGACCTTCCGGTAGAAGTCCCGCAAAGAGATCGACAAATCGAAGCTCGAGAGATCTAGAAGGGTAAAAAGACCGGAAGGTTGATAGAAGTGCAAGCAAAAGACCAAATAGGTAGAAGTGCAAGCAAAAGATCAAACAAACGGTAGAAGTCACCAAAGAGATCTTCACGAGTCGATAAGGAGCCCGGGTGGGTACAAGATCAAAGATCTAGGTAGGGTTCCCATAAGGGTGAGCTAAGCTCAGGTTTAATTTCACATCCAGTCTAATCTCAGATCTGAGCCAACAAGGCTATTTATAGGTGGGGGCGAAGGGATAAGTTACACGCTGAAAAGTGATGTCGTGCTGAAGTTCGATGAGGCGGAAGTTCCGGTCATCCTGGGCGGAAGTTCCGGTCATGGGCGGAAGTTCCGGTCTTGTGGGCCGGAAGTTCCGGTCAGGGCGGAAGTTCCGGCCAACTTCAGGCCTTATTCCGGAAATTGGCGATTTCCTCGCAGTAACATCCAGTGTTGTTTTTGTGTAATTCCGGAAGTAGGGCGGAACTTGGGCGGAAGTTGCGGTGGGTGGAAGTTCCGGTCCTCCGGGGCGGAAGTTCCGGCTGGATCCTTTTCCCTGGGAGCTGGAAGGCATCCTGAGGGCATCTGGCCGGAAGTTCCGGTCCTGGGGGCGGAAGTTTCGGCCTGGGCGCTGTAGCTCCATCTTCATCATTTCTAGCTCTCTCTCCATTGGCTTGGTCTCCATGGCTCGCGTCTTGGTCGATGTACCTGATTGAACATAGGGTATTTGCATGAAGTAGCAAGCCATCCAAAGGGGTATCAAAAGCATACGTGGAGAGGAGCGAATTCACCTCTTGGTGTAGGGCTTGGGCTCGAGCTCGTGTCATTGGACCACGAGGAGGGCTTGTCGGTCTTGAGGCGGTGGTGTCCGAAGGCCACCCCGTATCAGTATGTTAGTGGAAGACGACTCCCTCGCACTCTTACCTTGGTGAGATAGTATTGAGGCGATCAACCAAACCGAGAGCAAGACCAAATGTATCGGGTACACACGCAAATCCACACGCAAAGGCTAGCAAATTTAGTGGTAGGTGAGAATGGTGGAAAACCAAAAGATGAAATCCAACATTGAGTATGTTGTTAAAAGTGGGTAAGGTCCAAAAATCAAGTGTCAAAGTGAAGATCACTATAAACATGGAAAAGATGTGGAACTGACACACGAGATAAATGGGGTTAGTGCAACCAAAAAGTGAGCGGAAAAACGTAAGAACCCGTAAGCAAGGGTGCTCGGTGTCACACTAACACAAGGAGAGGCAAAGCTTTGGTTGCAAACGGAGAGACAACAAGATTCACACGCGGCCTCTCTTCTATTTTCTCTCTTTTGCTTAAAAGATTTTTCTCTTTTTGTATTTGGTGGCACTTGCACTCTTTTGTATCTATGACGACACTTTCACTCTTTTTGTGCTTTTTGTTTTCTTTCTTTTTCTTTCACTATGTTAGCGTTAGCTTCGCTTTTGCTATTTTCCCACTCACGAGTACTTTCTTAGAAGCTTGACTCCACACTACACACACACCTCACAATCGGGGCCACGTGTAATGTCTCGCAACACTTGAAAAGCAATGCTCGATAGGAGAGGTCGCAAAAGGAAGAGGGGCTACAAGGGTAATGCAAGTTATACCTGCGATGGTGGTGGTGGTAATCGAAAAGCGAACTCGGGCCGATACGGATTGGCGCCAAGTCAGGGGGCGGTCAGACCGGATTCTGGGCCGGCCGGTCCGGTCTGGGGGCCGGTCAACCGGTGTCTAGGCCGGACAGTCCGGTCACGGGGCCGGTCAACCGGTTTTCTTAACCGGCTGTCGTGTTTCTCTCTCCTGTTCTTCCCCAAACCAAAACCAAAAGATCAAATCGAAGGGAAACGAAGGGATTGGAGGCTAAAAGGTGGGGGAAATAGTAGATCAACACTAAAAACACCAAATCCACGGAACAAAACCACTCAAAACGCAACAAAATCGTAGATCCATCCAAAGGCAATTTAGGGCTACTTTTTTGGGGATTTTTTGGAAAAAAATTTAGAGACGAAATTGGGTGGGTGGGGGGTCAAAATCGCGGTAACCAAAAGCTGCTGATACCATATGATGAGGTCTAAGACCTAGGTTGTGGCCCGATCTCGCAATTGACCCGAAATCAAGAAGGGAAAAGAGGGGGAAGATGAAGAACGCGAAGAACACGAAGAACAAACACACTCACACCAACCCGATACAATCGAATCTTACACTCGTGGCTCGATGGACCACGCCAATAGAATCACTCGGAAGAGACACGAGGTAGAATTCCGTGTGAGAGATCGGGGTTGGAGACGGAGACCGGTGAGAGAGAGAGAGACAGAGTGGAGCACACTAGAATCTCACTCACAAATATCCAAATCCTCAACAAGAGTAGCCTTGATACAAAGGGGATCTAACCCTAGGGGGACAAAGCTCAAAAGTAGTTTAAGCTCAGATTATGTCTAAAGAGTAAAAGGGGGCATCCTGGGTACTTATATAGGCCTACAGGGCCCACAGGTCGAAGAGGTACAAAAGTAACCGACTCAGGCACTTTTGGTAGAGACAAGTCGTGAAATCCGGTCACGGGGCCGGTCCGAACGGGCCTGGGGCCGGAGCGTCCGGTCCAGACCGGGCCAGGGACCGGGCGGCAACCGGAAGTGTCACAGATGTCTTCCCGGTTGGCTCCGGTCCGCCGCCCGGTTGATGCCGAGGTGGATCTGGCGTGCCGCCCGGTTGACCGGATCGTGGACCGGGCCCGCCAGTCAGGCGGCCGGTCGGACCGAGTGCTGGGCCGGCCTGGGCGACTTCTTCTCCTCTCGCGCATGGCGTGCCCTCCTCTCCGTAGTCTTGACGCACCTCGTACCTAATAACACAAAGCATGTCGGCATGAGGTAGCAATCCATCCAATGGGATACCGAGATCGAGGGTAATGAGGAGTGAGTTCACCTTATCATGTAGTGCTTTAACTCGAGCCCGCGTCATTGGTCCACTTGGGGGACTTGTTGGTCTTGTTGTAGTATTGTCGGTGAGCGGGGCTACATCATCCACGCCCTACAGCCAACCATCACGCCGCTCGCCCCAGCTGCGCGCGTGCCTACCCCTGCGTCCGCTCGATCTCCGCTCCAGGCCAGTCACGCCCAAGCCACCGCGCGCCTACGCGCAAGCAAGCACCAGCTCGCCCAAATTACCATGTTCTGGATCAGCGCCCTGCTCTCCAATCACCCATGCAGCATCAGCTCCTGGGCGGCAGTACCGCTAAAGCACCCCCGGCAATGCCGGCCTGCGCCCCCCGGCAGTGCCGGCCACGGCCACGCCCATGCCCTGTTCAAGTTTTGTCCAATTTTGACACCACTTTTTGCACCAAATTTTGACAACTTTCCGGCGCCCATTTGACTCCAAATTTTAACATCATTCTCCAAATACTCCACGTAGCCCACCTCTAATTTTTGACGATTTTTGGAGCCCAACTTTTGACCGCTCGTTTCGACCCAACTTTTCGGGCATTGACTTAATTTGTCCGGTTTCCGATTTGGAGTGCCTTTGGTCCGTGAAAACCGCTTCCGCGCCTACATCAACACCACGACGACGACATCGGCACCCCGGATTCCGGCGACCCTTCGACACCACCTCGTCATCGCAAGTTTGTGTGCTTGACACCGCCTAACATCAATAGGTATAACTTGCCTCCCCTTGTAGCCCTGTTTCTTTCTTTGTGTACCTATCCCATTGAGAGTGGCTTTTCGAGTGTTGCCAAGCATTGCACAAGTGTCACGACCGTGAGAGGGTGTGTGTGCGTTGTGTTGAGCAAAGCTCCGAAGCAAGCTCGGTGAGAAAGATACACAAAACAAGAAAAAGTGTGACATAGAGAAAAATAAAGCTTCTAAGCATAGAGAAAAAAAAGTGAAAAGAAAAGAGAAAAGAAAAAGAAATAAAAAAGAGTGTGTCCACCGATACAAAAGATTGCAAAGCTTGTAAGCACTAAGAGAGAAAAGAGAATAGTGGCATTTGTGCAAATCTTGTTGCTTCTCTCATATGCAACCGAGCTACGGTCTCTCTTGTGTTGGCGCGACACCGAGCTTATAGTCTTTGTTAGGACCATTTTGTTACTTGCTCACTTCCTTGGTCGCGCTAACCCCATTGTTCTTCCTTGTGTGTGTTTCTGTGTTTCCTTGACATAGATCACCACTTTTGACTTTTGACTTTGGATCTTACCCACATTTGACAATAGACATTTTTTTTGGTTCTTTTCGTTTGCTATCCACATCGGCACCTACCACCATATAGAGTTCTTAGCCTTTTGCGTGTGCTTTGAGTGTGTGTGTGAGTACATATCGGTTATTCTCTTACTTGAACCATTTTCTCGATTTTGTTACTAGTTTTGACCTTTTGGTAGTTCTCTTTCCACCATACATACACCTTCCTAGTGAGAGCCTGATGTGGACTAAGTCCAAGGATGTGCCCGATCTTCACGGATTTGGGTGGAACTCGTGGGGGTAGGTGGATGAACGCGATGAACACGAAGAACGCGAGGGGGAATCGTGGGGATACAACACACACATGCACACAAACCGGTTTTCCCTCGTAGGCCCGATACACCTACTCGATAGAGGTTGCGAGAAAAGACCTTCCGGTAGAAGTCCCGCAAAGATATCGACAAATCGAAGCTCGCAAGATCTAGAAGGGTGAAAAGACCGGAAGGTTGATAGAAGTGCAAGCAAAAGACCAAATAGGTAGAAGTGCAAGAAAAAGATCAAACAAACGGTAGAAGTCACCAAAGAGATCTTGACAAGTCGATAAGGAGCCCGGGTGGGTACAAGATCATAGATCTAGGTAGGGTTCCCACAAGGGTGAGCTAAGCTCAGGTTTAATTTCACATCAAGTCTAATCTCAGATCTGAGCCAACTAGGCTATTTATAGTAGGTGGGGCGAAGGGATAAGTTACAACTAAAAGTGCTGTCGTGCTGAAGTTCGATGGGGCGGAAGTTCCGGTCAACCAGGGCGGAAGTTTCGGTCAGGGGCGGAAGTTCCGGTCTGGAGGGGCGGAAGTTCCGGTCGGGGCGGAAGTTCCGGCCAAGTTCCGGCCTTGTTCCGGAATTGCGCCATTGTCCCGCAGTAACATCCAGTATGGTTTTCGCCGACTTTCGGAACTTGGGCGGAACTTGGGCGGAAGTTCCGGTGGGCGGAAGTTCCGGTCCTCCGGGGCGGAAGTTCCGGCTGGACTCTGTTTCCTGGGCGCTGGAAGGCATCTTGAGAGCATCTGGCCGGAAGTTCCGGTCCTGGGGGGCGGAAGTTCCGGCCTGGGCGCTGTAGCTCCATCTTCATCATTTCCAACTCTCTCTCCATTGGCTTGGTCTCCATGGCTTGCTTCTTGGTCGATGTACCTGATTGAACATAGGGTATTGGCATGAAGTAGCAAGCCATCCAAAGGAGTATCAAAAGCATACGTGGATAGGAGCGAATTCACCTCATCATGTAGAGCTTTAACTCTGGCTCGCGTCATTGGTCCACTTGGGGGACTTGTTGGTCTTGGTGTAGCGACGTCGGTGAGCGGGGCTACATCATCTCCCCCCCCCCTTGGGAAAGAGTTGTCCTCGACTCTAATGTGACTTCATCTCCTTGACGTGGCATCCGAGCCTTGACGTGGATGATGTACTTGGTCTTGAGGGTCGTCCCATTGAAGTTTATGAAGCACATGTCTTGGTCCTTGGCGATGGTTGTTGGTAGTCCATGTAGTCGAATTTTCTCCCTAAGAAACAATGTATGCATGTGTGAAGCATTAACCGTTCGATAGCATGGCTTGCAATGATCAATATGATGGACTCTAGTTATCACATCAAAAGTTGGAGCATGGGTATAGGGGTTGGAAATGGACTTAGCTTGAAAACAAATGGGGCGTTGTATGCATTGAAGCTCGATGTCTCTCATCATCTTGTTGTCATGGTGTTGTGTGGAGAGCATGATAAGTGTCTTGTCTCGTCCCTTCTTCTTCGTGTTGAGGCGGGTAGCTTGACGAAGTACATGTTCATGTATGATGGCGCTTGTGTCTTCATGTAGTTTCTTCATGGTGATGGCGCGCTTGTCGGAGTCCATGTTGGTGCTCTCATGAATAATTGGAGGTGGGTTGTGGCTTCCGAACAAGAGCTTGGAGAAAAGCAACTTTTGCATAGAAGATTTGGGTATGCCAATTTTCGTTGCATTGGACAAGAAATCATCGTACGAATGGAAATCAACAAAAATGAGAACAAGAATTGTGTCGGTGTAGTCAATCTTTGGTAGGACAAGGAGTGATGTATAGTGAAATCTCATGTGCAAGTCACAAAAAGGGTGTTGTATAGCGTTGTCCCAAACCAACAGAACATTCAATAGGCAAACGATGGTGCTAGTGTTTTTCATGAAGCGAGTATGGAAAATGGCAATGGAATGGAAATGTCGAGCTTGGGAAAGTTTGGTTGGCGTGTGCCGCTTATGTATATCCCCAAAGGTCGAATAATTCACTTCAATGCCAATAGAAGAAATCTCAAATCCAAAGGAAATCAACTTTTTGTGTGCCGACGGCCATAAGATGCATAAGGTCTCTCTCACATATATAATATGGTCCTTGAGATTCATGGGGCACATGAGGATATCATCAAGGCCACTTTTGTCAACAAGATGTTTCAAGAGATGTTGCACAAGAAGCAAAGCGAGTGGCGAAACAAAACAACAACCCAAAGGCTTGACAAGAATTGTTGGAACCACACGTGGTCTAAGGATTTCATGAACATACCCGTGTGCTTGACAATCATGAGTAGGGCGTTGCATTTCCTCTTGTTCGTCGGTTTTGGTGTGGTGAGTGGTACCTTTTGGTATTGTGGCGCCTTGCATGGAGTCGATGTGGTGCTCTACGCCTTGAAGCGATGGTAGTCCATGAGGAAGGTCGGCGGGGAAGACATCTTGGAGTTCCTTCAAAAGAGACAACAAAGACGAAGGAAGTGTGGTTAAGTTGTTCGTCTCCGATGGTGGCCTCTTGGAAATGAGCACATAGTGCAATTTGGTGGATGGGTTGAGGTGCGCTTCTCTCATCTCACTTTTGGTAGCTATGAGGACACTCTTCATTGCACTCACATATGGCTTGTGGCGCTCACTCTCCTTTTGGTGGGTCACTCTCTCACCTCTCATCTCACTAGTGATAGTAGCTTCCTTAGCCCTCGCTAAAACCTTTGCATTGTCCGCAATTACTTGGCTAGGAGTCATTGGGCGTAGGATGAAGGACTTGTCGCCGACCTTGAAGCTATAGGCATTTGTGTAGCCATCATGGCTTGCTCTTTTGTCATATTGCCAAGGGCGACCAAGTAGCATGTGGCATACCGTCATAGGCACTACATCACACTCAACGGTGTCTTCATAGGCGTCGATCTTGAAGGAGATTGTGACGGTGTGTTGTATCTTCACATTGCCGTTGTCACTTAGCCATTGTACATGGTAAGGATGGGGGTGTTTCCGGAGCGGAAGGTTGAGCTTGGAGCATAGTTCGGTGCTTGCAAGGTTGCGGTAACTCCCTCCATCGATGATAACCTTTATTGACATGCCATTGATTCCGGCTCTTGTTTGGAAGATATTGCACCTTTGGTCTTCATTGGGAAGTACATGGGTTGTCAACACTTTGGTCACCACAAGTGATGGGCTTGCATCATGCACACATAGGACTTGCTCTTGGTTTTTCAAGTCATCATCTTCATGATTGGTTGCGGCTTGAACCAAGGCTTCATATTCACCTTCACTCAAATACTCCACATGTCCATCATCCCAAGTTATCATAACTCTTGTATTCGTGCATTCAAAGGATTTATGTCCTTGAGCACCACACTTGAAGCAAGTGATGTTACTAGATCCCGTGGAAGCTTTGGAGGACATAGTTGGTTGATCCGGCTTGAAGCTTGTTGTCTTGAAGGCACTCTTCGCTTGCTTAGGAGGATCCTTGGGAGCAATAGCACTTGTGTTCTCGATGCTTGAGGAGGTGGTTGTTGCATTTCTTGCGGCGAAGAAGGACTTTGTTTTTGCACTTGCTAAGTCTTCTCGCACTTGGCGCTCGGCTCTTGTAGCTTGATGAAGCAATTCAACCATGTTGGTGTAAGGCAAGAATTCCACTATCCTCTTGACGGGAATGTTCAATCCATTCAAGAATCTTGCCATTGTTTGCTCTTCTCGCTCGTCCACATGGGCACTCATCATGGTCATGTGCATCTCCTTGTAGTACTCCTCAACGGACTTGTAGCTTTGCTTGAGTTGGGTAAGCTTGTTGAAGAGGTCGCGTTTGTGATGGTTGGGCACAAAGCGTTTGTGCATGACTTCTTGCATCTCTTCCCATGTAGCAATGGGGTCTAGATCTTCCTTGTCACGCTTCTTGTTCACTTCTTCCCACCAAACATTTGCATACCCTTCAAACTCTAGTGATGCCATGGCCACTTTCTTTGCTTCGGAGAAGTTGTGTATGCGGAATATCTTGTCAACCTTGAGAACCCAAGAGAGGTATGCATCGGGGTCTTCTTCTCCGTGGAATTTGGGCATGGTGAACTTGAGCTTCCCAAAGATTTCCTCTTCATTGCGGTCATTGCGCCTAGGAGGTGGTCTTTCTTCACCAATATCTTGACGTTGTTGAGGTGGATGTTGTGGACCTTGAGCATCTCTATTGTTGTTGCTATGTTGTTGACGAGGAGGTGGTCTTCCATGACCTTCATCTTGATCATCATTGTTGTGGCGTCGTCGAGGCATCACACTTTCTTCACTTGATGCTTGGTGATGACTTGATTCTTCATTTCGTGCCCTTGGAGGAGGTCTTCTAGCATGAGGGCGATCATCATGATGGCGGCGATTATCTTGACCTTGAGGGCGTTGAGGATGAACAACATTGATGATTTGGCGCTCTTGGCGCGCTTGCCTCGCTTCTTCATCATGAAGGCGTTGTCTTCTAGCTTGAGCTTCTTGTGCTTGTTGTTGCCGCTCTTGTTCTTCAAGTGCTTGTTGTTCATTGCGGAGGCGCTCTTGTTCCCTTGCTCGAACTAGCTCTTGATCATGGCGAAGGCGTTCTTGCTCTTGTTGGAATTGAGCATTGAGATTCTCTTGGTGAAGGCGCTCTTCTTCAAGGCGTTGACGCTCTTGGACAAGTCAAAGTCGAGCTTGCTCCGCTTCTTGAGCTTGTTGGTGAAGCACTTGGACATCCACATTATGGTGGCATGGGTCTTCATTAGAATCATGGCGAGATGGTGTAGGAGCTCTTGACCTTGAGCTATGAGAGCGTGAAGACCTTGAGTGGTGTCTTCTCTCTTCTTGACGGTTGAGTGTGTGGAGGATATTGTCCAACGCCGTCTTCATTTCCCTTGTCTCTTGACCTTGTATGGCAAGTGTGGCCTTCAACTCATTGCCTTGAGTTTCAATCTTCTCATTGAGGTCTTGCACTTGATTGTTGAGGTCATTCCTTTGCACTTGAGCTCTTTCTTCATAGCAGACATTGGTATCCTTGAGCATGGCTTCAAATTGATTTAGCTTGGCGTGGACGGCTTGAGTAGCTATCCAATGTTGGTGCCGCGTCATCGGTAGTTGGTTCCCTTCTCCACTAGACATGGTTACAACTAAAACAAGAACTATGTGGTGGGTGGTTAGGAAAGACTACCAAGAATGTCAAAACTTGCAAACCAAAATCGAAAAGGTGTTTCAAGACGGAGGGCAACCGATATGTATGCACACACACAAAACAAAAACTCTATATGGTGTTAGGTATGGATGTGGAAAGCCAAATGGAAGAACCAAACGAAAAGTCTATTGTCAAAAGTGGGTAAGATCCAAAAGTCACAAGTCAAAGGCGGTGATCACAAAAGGCATACACAAAGAGGAACACACGCGTGGGACAAAATGGGGTTAGCGCGACTTGGAAAATGAGCAAGAACAAAATGGTCCTAACGAAGACTACTAGCTCGGTGTCACGCCAACACAAGAGAGACCGTGGCTTGGTTGCAAAATTGAGAAGCAACAAGATTTGCGCAAGACGCCTCTCTTCTCTTTTCTCTCTTTTGCTTAAAAGCTTTGGACTCTTTTGTGTATAGGTGTCACTCACACACTTTTTCTTTTTCTCTTTTTGTATTTTCCTTTCTCTTTTTCTCACTATGTAAGGATACTACTATCTATGTAAGTATGTCACACTCTTTTGCTTATCTTTTCACATGAGCTTGCTTCAAAGCTTTGCTCAACACACGCACACCCTCACGGTCGGGACGCTTGCGCAATGCTTCGCAACACTAGAAAGCCACTCTCGATAGGAAAGGTACGCAAAAGAGGCTAGGGCTACAAGTTAGGAGCAAGTTATACCACTTGATGATGGTGGCCGACGATCTTGAACTTGCTATGGTGGAGGTGTCAAATGAACCGCTTGGATCCTCGGGGTGCCGTCGTCGTTGTCGATGTTGCGGAAGCTTTGTGGTAGCTGAAATGGCACTCAAACCGAAGTCCAAACACAAGGGGGTTAGTACCAAAACGAAAAACGAAGGTTGCTGTCAAAATTTCGGCCAGGCGGAACTTCCGGTCCTGAGGGGCGGAACTTCCGGTCCCGGGCGGAACTTCCGGTCCTTCCTGGCGGAACTTCCGGTCGCAATCAGATCTGCGGGCAGTTCGTCGATTTGGGCGGAAATCCGGGCCGAAATCCTTCGAATTCGAGGAAAATTTGGCACTAGAAGCTGTGGGAAGGTGGGGGAATTGCAGATCAACACCAAAGGCAAGTTTCTATTGGAGCAAAACCACAAATAACTCAACAAATCGAGAGATCGATCCAAGGCCAATTTGGGGCTATTTTTTGGGAAATTTTTTTGGAAAAAATTTTTGGGCGAAAATGGTGGAATTGGGGTATGTGGGGGTCAAATCCATGGCAACCAAAGAGCTGCTGATACCATATGATGTGGACTAAGTCCAAGGATGTACCCGATCTTCACGGATTTGGGTGGAACTCGTGGGGGTAGGTGGATGAACGCGATGAACACGAAGAACGCGAGGGGGAATCGTGGGGATACAACACACACACGCACACAAACCGGTTTTCCCTCGTAGGACCGATACACCTACTCGATAGAGGTTGCGAGAAAAGACCTTCCGGTAGAAGTCCCGCAAAGAGATCGACAAATCGAAGCTCGCAAGATCTAGAAGGGTGAAAAGACCGGAAGGTTGATAGAAGTGCAAGCAAAAGACCAAATAGGTAGAAGTGCAAGCAAAAGATCAAACAAACGGTAGAAGTCACCAAAGAGATCTTGATAAGTCGATAAGGAGCCCGGGTGGGTACAAGATCATAGATCTAGGTAGGGTTCCCACAAGGGTGAGCTAAGCTCAGGTTTAATTTCACATCAAGTCTAATCTCAGATCTGAGCCAACTAGGCTATTTATAGTAGGTGGGGCGAAGGGATAAGTTACAACTAAAAGTGCTGTCGTGCTGAAGTTCGATGGGGCGGAAGTTCCGGTCAACCAGGGCGGAAGTTCCGGTCAGGGGCGGAAGTTCCGGTCAACCAGGGCGGAAGGTCCGGTCAGGGGCGGAAGTTCCGGTCTGGAGGGGCGGAAGTTCCGGTCGGGGCGGAAGTTACGGCCAAGTTCCGGCCTTGTTCCGGAATTGCGCCATTGTCCCGCATTAACATCCAGTATGGTTTTCGCCGACTTTCGGAACTTGGGCGGAACTTGGGCGGAAGTTCCGGTGGGCGGAAGTTCCGGTCCTCCGGGGCGGAAGTTCCGGCTGGACTCTGTTTCCTGGGCGCTGGAAGGCATCTTGAGAGCATCTGGCCGGAAGTTCCGGTCCTGGGGGGCGAAAGTTCCGGCCTGGGCGCTGTAGCTCCATCTTCATCATTTCCAACTCTCTCTCCATTGGCTTGGTCTCCATGGCTTGCGTCTTGGTCGATGTACCTGATTGAACATAGGGTATTGGCATGAAGTAGCAAGCCATCCAAAGGAGTATCAAAAGCATACGTGGATAGGAGCGAATTCACCTCATCATGTAGAGCTTTAACTCGGGCTTGCGTCATTGGTCCACTTGGGGGACTTGTTGGTCTTGGTGTAGCGACGTCGGTGAGCGGGGATACATCAGAGCCACCCAAAATGACACCACAAGAACAAGCCGAGATGAGAACCTACTTTGCCGACCTAGAGGCTCGAGAAGCCACAATGACCCTCCAAGACAAAGCCGAGTGCAAATCTTACTTCAAACACCTTGAGAGCAAGAGTGACACACCACATGAGTTGACTGAGGACGCTTTGATTTCTAACACATTAACCTCTACTCCTCTTGTGTTGTCTTCCTCTTTGCTAGGTTGCTCGGCCATCGACGACGCGATTGCCATGAAGATGAGGGACTCCACTATATGTGAGATGAGCGACTCCACTATATGTGAGATGAGTGAATCCACTATACACAAGCTTGAGTGCCTCCACGTTGATGACATGAGTGATACACCGAATGAGATGAGAGAGGTAGTTGATAGGTCATGTGAGACCATTTTCAATTCTAACATCTTACCCTCTACCTCTAGTATGTTTCCTTGTGTCTCATTAGGTTCCATGGATGATGAGTTCCCGATCATGGAGAAGATGTACATGGTGCATGAAGATGATGATATCACACCATGCTTACAAGAAGTCAAAGATGTCGACCACATGGCTCCTACTACTTCCACAACACCTACCTCAAATGAGTCGTACTTCAAAGGTAACAACATAGGTGTTGATGATGCCATGATCCCTCTAGTGTACATGATGATTTGTGAGTGCTTGCATGAGTTGGATGATCCTATTGCTATGTCATATGCTTCTTTCACATTCCCTTGTGATACTCGTGATACCACTATGGTTGATCATGTGGAATTAGTTGCTTATGATAATATCACCATGCCATGTGATAAGGGCTAAGCCCAAGGGTGTGCCCGATCTTCACAGATTTGGGTAGAATTTGTGGGGGAGGTGGAAGAACGCGATGAACACGAAGAACGCAGAGGGGAATCGTGGGATACAAACACACACACACACACACACACACACACACACAAATCGGTTTGTCCTCGTTGGCCCGAACCAACAACTCGATAGAAGTTGCAGGAAAAGACCTTTCGGTAGAAGTCTCGCAAAAATATCGACGAATCGAAATCCTATAGATCTAGAAGGGTGAAAAGACCAAAATCGATAGAAGTGCAAGCAAAAGACCCAAGGGTAGAAGTGCAAACAAAATACCAAGATTGGTATAAGTCACCAAAGATATACAATAGGATTCGATAAGGAGCCCGGGTGGGTAGTGTGACGCCCCAAAAGCGGTACCATGAGGATCCCAGCGAATCCGCCGAAATCCGCACGATATCGATTTTAGGAGACGCAGCACCGAGCGCCTCGTACACGCCGAAGCATGCACGCGATGCCGGTGGAATCAATCACGAGCGGTAACATTACAACAGGATTACAATAGAGCCCACAAGAGACATATACATTACGACAACAACTCCAACCAGTCAAGATACAAATATACAATACAAAGATCTGAATCATACAGAAGATCAAATATATCCGAGTACGGACAAGATACAAATTGGACTAAGAGTCCTGAAGATAAACAATGGCGTCCATAACCCTGCCCAGGCCAAGCCGGAAGGGTAACCTTGCTAACGTCTTCATCTTGTACCTGTCGAAGTCGGGCCATCGGTTGCCGACAAAAGGGAGGGAACAGAAGAGAAAAATAAAAGGCGAGAGTAAGTACCAAGGAACGAACTCCGGCACGTACTTAGCGAGACTAGAAATGGCTATACTCGCCGGGCGAGTATATATATATATCGCCCGGGGCTATATGGTAGGTTTAGCGGTAGCAAGACTATAACCAATAGAGACACGCTACAACATCCGTCTAATCAGAGAAGATAAGAGAGCGCACAAGGTAACAGATAAATACTACACAATCATAACCCAGCCAAATACACATATCCCCTTCAACAAAGCGAAGAAGCAATGTAAAAGGCACTCAACGGTGGACAAGTTTTATTAGGTATCGGTTGTAGTAATGCTATATTACTACGCAAGTTATTAATAGATTATTAGCAACAAGATAACGGTGTAAGTTATTCTATGATCGAGTTAAACAACTCCAAGTCATCCATAACCGCGGACACGGTTATCGATAAGATGTAACCCTGCAGGGGTGCCCAAATGTGCCCACACACACCATCAACCCACTTGCGATAGGTGGATATCACGACTCGCACTCTCCTTCACGACAACACTGTCCAGGAAGCCACCTAAACCCGTATCGAAGTCCGGCCGTATCCCCAAATATCTTATTTTCCCCGGAAGGTTCCAGAACACCGAAGGAGAGTCGGAGGCGGGCAGCAGGGGGCCCACACCATATGGCGGCGCTGGTGGCCCCTGGCCGCGCCAGCCTATGGGGAGGGGGCCCCGTGGCCCCTCCGACTCCGCCTCTTCGCCTATAAAGTCCCTTGCTGTAACATCCCAAAATTTCAAAACAAAACAAATGAATTTCCCTAGTTCCAAATTTTGGAACCAACAAAACTTTTATTAAATTAAGTTTGATACATAGTTAGCTTGCTTAATCCTTGTGCTATTGCCATGATTGCTTGTTATTAGTATTTGAAATAATCTTAAACCCTAAACCTCACCCCTCTTTTCACCATCCTAGTTAAAATAAAATAAAAGGAAATTAAATAAGAAAAAGGCATATGTGCCTATGGCTATTTCTATAAATCTTTACCCTAAGCTTTTATACTTGCTTAGAGGTTTGGAAAACCTTCATACACCCTATCTAGCACTTATCAAACCAAAACCAAAGTGAAACAAAAGAAATTAAAAGGAAACTAAAAATGCCATAGAGGCATATGAGAGTAAAATAGCAAATTTGTGAATCTAAGAATATTGACCCTAATACATGTTGTGAATGGTTGGATCACTCCTATATACCATTTCAACACTCAACCACACCAATTGGGTCAAGCCAAGTCAAATTGAAAATCAAATGCAACATATGCATAGAGGCATATGTGACACATAGCCATAATACCCAATTCTTGTTCTATGACTTTAAACCTTGACCAAATGGTGTGAAACCATCTCTCAACCTAATATAACACTAAATTGACCCTAACCCATGTCCAAGTGAAGCAAGATGAACAATTTACAAGTTTAATGAAATATGACACATCACCTCTTATGTGTTATGGCCATTTTTGCAAATCTTTGAGCAAGACCATTTGAATTGGTTTCAATGGTCTTAAAATGTTTCTAAACTAATAAGAATCACATTAGAGTCAAGAAAGGTCAAATCAAATGGAGAGAAATCAAATGGTGAGAAAATCCCATTTTCACTCACATACACACTTAGCCAAATTTGCAAATCTTCAACCAAGGCCACCATTGCTTGATCTATTGTTTGTAAAACTCTTATATATGATAAACAAACACAATTGCATCAAAGAAACCAAAAATCAAATCAAAGCAAAACTCAAAACTATCACACATATGATAATGGTCATATGTCACATTTATAATTTCTTCCCCACTTTGCACCCACCTATCTTTTGTTTCTTCAACCAAACTTGGTCAACTATGACCATGTCATCCAAGACCATATGAAATTGAACAACTTTCATGTTGACCACACATGCTAATGTTGACCAGGTTGACCAGTAGAGTTTTGCCAAGTGGAGACTTTGAATTAATGAGAAGATAACCCCAAATTTGAAATCTCACAAATCTTCACCAAATTGACCACCACCACCACCATTCTTTCTCTTTAATTATATGATTGAGCTCCACCAAAAAGAAATCCAAAATTCGACCAAAATGTTCTTGCGGCCATTTAATCAAACACCTGGCAGGCAGCATCTTTGGTTCATGTTACATGCTATTATCTAGAGGATTTTGGCCTAAACCCCTTTCAACTCGTGATGATCACCACCCTCTGCAACCCCTGCATCAAGCCTAGTACCTGCTTTGGGCGATTAAAGTGGAGAGATGGCTGCCAAAGCACCATACTGTGCACCATGCCGGCCACCCATGCCACTCATCTCTCTGGCTCTCCCCTCTCTCTTTCTCCATGTCACAGAGCATCTCTAACACACAAGGACACTGCCAGTGCACGGCTGAGCCTCACCCTTGCGCGCCATTGGCCGGAATGCGTGTGCCGAGACACGCCAGAAAACGTGCCAGGCACGCGGTGAGCGCGCCCTGGCATGTCTCTGGACGCGCCAGAGCACGCCGTCGACCCGTCGCCCTCGTCCTCCTATCCCTCTCTCACTTTGCACGCGCACGGCCCTCTGCACCAGCTACCTACTGGACATGCTCACTAGCCCGCGGCCGCCTTGTCACCGTCGCCATCATCAAGAACCTGCCGCGCCCGTACTGCAAGCCCTCAACGACGCCAGCACGCCCTCGTCCTCCCCTCGCTGCCCCTTCACGCGCGTCGTGACCGCCATGATCGCAGCTACCTAGAGCGCCCCCTATCTTGCCCCTTCACCCCTCCAAACGCCGGCGCCATGGACGACCTTCCACGGGCACCCGCAGCACCTCAACCCCCTATAAAAGGAGAGCTCCCGCGCCCGAATCTTTCACACCAACAAGTTGCTCTCATCCCTCTGATCCTCCTCAACACCTTCCCCTCCTCAATTAGCCTGCCTCTCGCCGGAATTTGACCGGAACCCGCAGCCACAGTAGCTCCTCGCCGTCGTCCAATTAGACCACCTCGAGCCTCGCCGACGGTACCAGTCGCTTCCTCGTCCACGCCAACGTCGACCAGCACCCAGCAGAACCCCGCGGGAGCCTCCGTCGCGCCGCCGACCCCCTACCTCGCCGGCGCAGCGAGCTCTCCTCCCCCGTCGACGACGACGACGATCAACCGTAGGATCAGCTTCTAATCGCACGGCTCCAGTTGAAAGGTACCGATTCGGCGGTTATGTGTCGCTGACAGATGAGCCCCACCCTGTCAGGCGGCCCGCGTGTGCTAGTCACACTGCTGGGCCGGCCCAAGTCTTTTCGCCCGTTTAGCCCATTTCGCGTTCCCGCCAAGCCCACTAAATTCAAAAATCGAATTTCTGTTAATTCCAATTTCCCTGCTGATGCTGAATTCAAATTTGAATAGTTTGAAATCTACTACACCAAATTGAACAAATTTTATATATTCAGAAAGCTTATGAAATTATCTAGCTAACCTCACTGGATTCAACCCCATATGTTGTGTAGTTTTTGAATAGTAAAAATAACAAAACAGAGACTTTTCAGTATTCAAATAAATCTAGAAAATCAACCAATTTGAATTTTGAAGTGAATCCAATTGCAATAATTCACATTTAACAAACTCTAATTTATTATGTAAAAATATGATATATGTTCTGTATATGATCATGGGCTAGAAGCAGAATATTGGCTATGTAGTCAATACTGGCCCATTTAAACTATTTCAAATTTTAGGAATTTAAATCTATGAGGTGTAGCACCTCATTTAAATCATTCTCACAAGTGATATGAAGTAATGTGTTGACCTTTAAATGCTTAGGCTCATACTTGCTCACTTGTAGAATTTAAATCAACATAGTATTTAAATTGCACTAGTTATTTAAATCACATGAGATGATGAATCTCATTTAAATCACTTTTCTCAAATACTAAGTGTGAAGTGTTGACCTTGGTCAACATGGGATCATCCCTGGTTATTTGAGAAGATTAAATTTTAAGAAGATTCAATGAGAGGAAATTATTTCTCCAAACCAAAGAGAAACCCTAATTCCAATCTTCAATGAGAGGAAATTATTTCTCCTAATGTTAAATAAAGAAACCCTAGCATAATTTGAGAATAAATGTTAAGTAGTGATGCTAGATCCTTTGTGTGAGCCAATAAGGCTAATTAAGACTACTTAAGTGTTGTTTGGTGATTGTATCCTCGTATTCGTTTATAGACGCTAGTACCGGAGACTATCAAGAGGAAGAGGTCTTCTACCAAGAGGAAGAGCAAGAAAACTTTGATCACATCACCAATCAAGGCAAGCTATATTATGGCAAGCTATTACCAATGCAAGCTAGACTAATGCAAACTATTTTGGGTTGCAAGTTTACATTCTTGCCAAGTGCAAAGCTCTACAAGAGCAAGGCACCATTACATTTTACTTTATGAACCTATCCCAAGTTTTTACTTTACAAGCTTTACTTGATTTTATTTATCAAAGTTACTTTTTGATTTATGATTCACTTGGTTGAATTATAGAGTAGTACAAGAGAATCACACTTAGCCTAGCAAGCTCCAAGATACTTAGCACCCCTCATAACTAGTGGCTAGTGCTCAATATTAAAAGTGACTACTCTAGTTGGGAACTTATGATTTGAAATGACTTTGAAAACCTTGGAATGATGAGTCATTCTATTGAGAGATTTTGAAGGTGAATATGACTGGTGAATGACTTGGTGAATTTTACCAAAACTGATGGTTGGGTTCGGATGCGATACCATTCCAATTTTACAAGTACCCCCACAATACCTAAATCTGGGTAAGGCTTAGCTGGAAACTTATGTATTTTAGTATGGGTTCCCTCTAAACAAGCGTCATCGGGGTTATGCCGGAGGCTGCCTCTACAACAGAAGGAATGATGTGAAATGACGTGAAATGAGGTGAATGTACGGCCCAAGCCCTGTGCAGTTCCCAAGCTGACCACGTGTCTTCACTGGGAGGCCAAGCTCATGGGGAGAGGTGCCTATACTAGAGTATGTAAATGAAAGGTTAGGATTGGTAGTTCGCGTACTGCGTACGATAAATCAGGGCCAGTTACCCCTGACGAACTATTGCAATTGTTGTGGCACAAGTGTACACCCTCTGCAGAGTTAAACCTATTCGAATAGCCGCGTCCGCGGTTATGGACAGTTGGAAAGGCCATACTGTTCCGTCATCAGAACTTTTCTAAAAATATGAATGGTGACTTGTGACTTGAATTGAAAGGTGACTTTGACTTTGAATCACAACTGAGTTGTGGGAATGACACTAATGTTCCCACTTGAGTAAGTTAGTCAAATGAAGAGGTTTTGGTTTATTAAAGTGCTTATGAAATAAAACTGGCTTTATGCAAATGAAACTAGAGCTTAGAACCCCCTTACTATAGTTGATAGTATTTACCTTAGTATTAGTTTGCGAGTACTTTAAAGTACTCATGGCTGTGTCCCTGGCTATTCAAATGGCCAGACTATGAAGACGAGTACCAGAACCCGGAAGAAGGACAGCAGGACGTCTACTACAACTAGGATCACTCCTGACGTCAACAGTTGCCTGTGGAATAGATGGACTACTACTACGCTACTTTCGCTTCCACTATGTGTTATGTAATGAATAAATAGAACTTCTATTATTGTAATGAGACTGGATCATGTGATCCTTTATTTGTAAGACGATTATGGTATGTAATGAATGATGTGTTGTGATATCAATCTATTATGTCTCGCAAAAACAATATTCCTGGGATTGCGATGAATGGCATAATAGGCATCTGGACTTAAAAATCCGGGTGTTGACAAGTTGGTATCAGAGCCATTGTTTGACCTTAGGAGACCCTAGTTAGAATGGACGTCTGAAAAATTTAGTTTCAAAACAAATGAAGTGACTATTTAAGAAAACTTATTCTCCCTCTTATCATTGAGATCTTTTTCAAAATAAGAAAGTTATGCTATATTCTTCTTCTACTACTATATAAAATTTTGACACACTACTCACTTCTCTAACTTACTCATCATAATTCTTCACAGATGGAGTACACCTGCAAGTCTTATCAGCTTGGCCACGGAGGAAACCTCATGTTCGAGAAGGATTTGAAACAACTGGTTGAGTATTTAGGACGCCCGTATCCCGAGTTCTTCGGAATACCCCTCAACAATCCATCCGGAGGACCACCTCGGTGGGAAGTTACTGCAGATCTGAGAGGAAAGCTCGGAGCCCCAGTATGGGAAACCATCTGGTTTTCTGTAACGGGAAGCACTTGGAAGGAAGGACTAGTAAGAGCTATGCAAGAAGCAATTGCCCGTCTGTGCGGACAGAATGTGAACAAGCTCAAGAATACCCGCTTCATTTACTACCCAAGACATGACCCCATGGGAAGACCAATAATCATGCCCCCGCACCCGGAGATGAACCACTATGTTGCCTACCTCGACTTCATGTTGTACAAGACCCGCAAGGAGTTGGAAAACGCCTTTCGCCAAGCACATTACCCGTGAAGACGAAGAATCCCCCCCCCCGAAGAGTAGTTTCATTTAAAGCACTTTCGTATGTGTGAGTTGTATCAGGATCCCCTTGTATCGTAGAGCGATGAATGGTTCTTCAAACCAACGGTGTGTTAGCTTTGTAATGTATGATGCTTGGTATGAATGAAAAAGTGTTGTTGGTTTTTACCCCCGCAACACTACTCAAGTTTTCAATATTATGAACTTTTTAAACTTTAACAAAACAAACCATAGAAATTTCCCTCTTATCTTATCATCTACATCAATGTTCAGATGGCCCCTCCCAATCGCACCAACGACGCGATGATGCAACCGCTACCAAACCACCGCTTGCCGACCGAGAAGTCGAGAGAGCTGAACGCCAAGCCAACATTGCTGCACTGCAACAGATAGCTCAGAACAATCAAGGCCATGGAAACCACGATCACCCTGGATCGAAGCTGAAGAACTTTCAGCACACCAACCCTCCGATATTCAACAAGACTGAAGAGCCCCTGGATGCTGATGACTGGCTCCAGACCATGGAGAACAACCTCGAAGTTGCGGGAGTTGAAGCCGCAGAAAAAGTACTGTTCGCCACCCACTACCTGTCAGGACCTGCCAGAGCCTGGTGGACAAGTGCCCGTGCAATGAATGCGGGACAGATGATGACATGGGAAGACTTCAAGCTGAAGTTCAGCAAGTACCATGTGCCCCAAGGACTGATCAAGAAGATGAGAGACGAGTTCCGTGAACTCAAGCAAGGAAGAATGTCCGTGGTGGAATACCGCGACAGGTTTCTCACTCTATCAAGGTACGCCCCGGATGAGACCGACACCAATGAGAAGAGAAAGGAAAGATTTCTGAACGGACTGCACGATGAGATGCAAACTGTGTTAGTGAACATTCCGTTCGCTGACTTAGAAGCCCTCGTGGACTCAGCCATACAGATGGAAGGAAAGCTACATCAAGCCAATGAGAACCGCAAACGCAGAATGATGAACCAGAATGGACCCCACCATACCCAGAAGTACCGCAACAACTCCTCTGGAGGATTCACCCCAAGATACAACAAGCCCCCTGCCCAGAATTATCGCCCCAACAACCACAACAACAACGGAGGACCCCCGAAGCCCGGAGGCAACAACAACAACAACAACAACCACCACCCCAA
Source organism: Lolium perenne (assembly GCF_019359855.2). Taxonomy (NCBI): domain Eukaryota; kingdom Viridiplantae; phylum Streptophyta; class Magnoliopsida; order Poales; family Poaceae; genus Lolium; species Lolium perenne. The sequence continues at coordinate 136,923,499 of NC_067245.2, forward strand.
CAACAGCAACAACAATGGAAACAACAACAACACCAATACTGCCCCAAGGACTGGAAGCAATGCTACCCCCGTCATCCCCAAAGACAAGTCCACCGTCAATTGCTACGAATGTGGAGTTGTGGGTCACTTCTCCAATGAGTGCCCCAAAAAGCTTGCCAGGATTGCCGCCAATACCGCTGCACCTGCTCAACAACAGCGTCGCTTCGCAGGTAGAAGGAATCAGAACAACAACAACGGCCGTCTCTACCACATGACTGCCACTGAAGCTCAGGAAGCACCCCAGACCATGCCAAGTATGTCTTCCTGTTAATAAAACGCTCAATCTCTCTTAGGAACCTAACTTTTCTTAAAATCTCGGGACGAGATTTGTTTAAGGGGGAAGGGTTTGTAACATCCCAAAATTTCAAAACAAAACAAATGAATTTCCCTAGTTCCAAATTTTGGAACCAACAAAAACTTTTATTAAATTAAGTTTGATAGATAGTTAGCTTGCTTAATCCTTGTGCTATTGCCATGATTGCTTGTTATTAGTATTTGAAATAATCTTAAACCCTAAACCTCACCCCTCTTTTCACCATCCTAGTTAAAATAAAATAAAAGGAAATTAAATAAGAAAAAGGCATATGTGCCTATGGCTATTTCTATAAATCTTTACCCTAAGCTTTTATACTTGCTTAGAGGTTTGGAAAACCTTCATACACCCTATCTAGCACTTATCAAACCAAAACCAAAGTGAAACAAAAGAAATTAAAAGGAAACTAAAAATGCCATAGAGGCATATGAGAGTAAAATAGCAAATTTGTGAATCTAAGAATATTGACCCTAATACATGTTGTGAATGGTTGGATCACTCCTATATACCATTTCAACACTCAACCACACCAATTGGGTCAAGCCAAGTCAAATTGAAAATCAAATGCAACATATGCATAGAGGCATATGTGACACATAGCCATAATACCCAATTCTTGTTCTATGACTTTAAACCTTGACCAAATGGTGTGAAACCATCTCTCAACCTAATATAACACTAAATTGACCCTAACCCATGTCCAAGTGAAGCAAGATGAACAATTTACAAGTTTAATGAAATATGACACATCACCTCTTATGTGTTATGGCCATTTTTGCAAATCTTTGAGCAAGACCATTTGAATTGGTTTCAATGGTCTTAAAATGTTTCTAAACTAATAAGAATCGCATTAGAGTCAAGAAAGGTCAAATCAAATGGAGAGAAATCAAATGGTGAGAAAATCCCATTTTCACTCACATACACACTTAGCCAAATTTGCAAATCTTCAACCAAGGCCACCATTGCTTGATCTATTGTTTGTAAAACTCTTATATATGATAAACAAACACAATTGCATCGAAGAAACCAAAAATCAAATCAAAGCAAAACTCAAAACTATCACACATATGATAATGGTCATATGTCACATTTATAATTTCTTCCCCACTTTGCACCCACCTATCTTTTGTTTCTTCAACCAAACTTGGTCAACTATGACCATGTCATCCAAGACCATATGAAAGTGAACAACTTTCATGTTGACCACACATGCTAATGTTGACCAGGTTGACCAGTAGAGTTTTGCCAAGTGGAGACTTTGAATTAATGAGAAGATAACCCCAAATTTGAAATCTCACAAATCTTCACCAAATTGACCACCACCACCACCATTCTTTCTCTTTAATTATATGATTGAGCTCCACCAAAAGGAAATCCAAAATTCGACCAAAATGTTCTTGCGGCCATTTAATCAAACACCTGGCAGGCAGCATCTTTGGTTCATGTTACATGCTATTATCCAAAGGATTTTGGCCTAAACCCCTTTCAACTCGTGATGATCACCACCCTCTGCAACCCCTGCATCAAGCCTAGTACCTGCTTTGGGCGATTAAAGTGGAGAGATGGCTGCCAAAGCACCATACCGTGCACCATGCCGGCCACCCATGCCACTCATCTCTCTGGCTCTCCCCTCTCTCTTTCTCCATGTCACAGAGCATCTCTAACACACAAGGACACTGCCAGTGCACGGCTGAGCCTCACCCTTGCGCGCCATTGGCTGGAACGCGTGTGCCGAGACATGCCAGAAAATGTGCCAGGCACGCGGTGAGCGCGCCCTGGCATGTCTCTGGACGCGCCAGAGCACGCCGTCGACCCGTCGCCCTCGTCCTCCTATCCCTCTCTCACTTTGCACGCGCACGGCCCTCTGCACCAGCTACCTACTGGACATGCTCACTAGCCCGCGGCCGCCTTGTCACCGTCGCCATCATCAAGAACCTGCCGCGCCCGTACTGCAAGCCCTCAACGACGCCAGCACGCCCTCGTCCTCCCCTCGCTGCCCCTTCATGCGCGTCGTGACCGCCATGATCGCAGCTACCTAGAGCGCCCCCTATCTTGCCCCTTCACCCCTCCAAACGCCGGCGCCATGGATGACCTTCCACGGGCACCCGCAGCACCTCAACCCCCTATAAAAGGAGAGCTCCCGCGCCCGAATCTTTCACACCAACAAGTTGCTCTCATCCCTCTGATCCTCCTCAACACCTTCCCCTCCTCAATTAGCCTGCCTCTCGCCGGAATTTGACCGGAACCCGCAGCCACAGTAGCTCCTCGCCGTCGTCCAATTAGACCACCTCGAGCCTCGCCGACGGTACCAGTTGCTTCCTCGTCCACGCCAACGTCGACCAGCACCCAGCAGAACCCCGCGGGAGCCTCCGTCGCGCCGCCGACCCCCTACCTCGCCGGCGCAGCGAGCTCTCCTCCCCCGTCGACGACGACGACGATCAACCGTAGGATCAGCTTCTAATCGCACGGCTCCAGTTGAAAGGTACCGATTCGGCGGTTATGTGTCGCTGACAGATGAGCCCCACCCTGTCAGGCGGCCTGCGTGTGCTAGTCACACTGCTGGGCCGGCCCAAGTCTTTTCGCCCGTTTAGCCCATTTCGCGTTCCCGCCAAGCCCACTAAATTCAAAAATCGAATTTCTGTTAATTCCAATTTCCCTGCTGATGCTGAATTCAAATTTGAATAGTTTGAAATCTACTTCACCAAATTGAACAAATTTTATATATTCAGAAAGCTTATGAAATTATCTAGCTAACCTCACTGGATTCAACCCCATATGTTGTGTAGTTTTTGAATAGTAAAAATAACAAAACAGAGACTTTTCAGTATTCAAATAAATCTAGAAAATCAACCAATTTGAATTTTGAAGTGAATCCAATTGCAATAATTCACACTTAACAAACTCTAATTTATTATGTAAAAATATGATATATGTTCTGTATATGATCATGGGCTAGAAGCAGAATATTGGCTATGTAGTCAATACTGGCCCATTTAAACTATTTCAAATTTTAGGAATTTAAATCTATGAGGTGTAGCACCTCATTTAAATCATTCTCACAAGTGATATGAAGTAATGTGTTGACCTTTAAATGCTTAGGCTCATACTTGCTCACTTGTAAAATTTAAATCAACATAGTATTTAAATTGCACTAGTTATTTAAATCACATGAGATGATGAATCTCATTTAAATCACTTTTCTCAAATACTAAGTGTGAAGTGTTGACCTTGGTCAACATGGGATCATCCCTGGTTATTTGAGAAGATTAAATTTTAAGAAGATTCAATGAGAGGAAATTATTTCTCCAAACCAAAGAGAAACCCTAATTCCAATCTTCAATGAGAGGAAATTATTTCTCCTAATGTTAAATAAAGAAACCCTAGCATAATTTGAGAATAAATGTTAAGTAGTGATGCTAGATCCTTTGTGTGAGCCAATAAGGCTAATTAAGACTACTTAAGTGTTGTTTGGTGATTGTATCCTCGTATTCGTTTATAGATGCTAGTACCGGAGACTATCAAGAGGAAGAGGTCTTCTACCAAGAGGAAGAGCAAGAAAACTTTGATCACATCACCAATCAAGGCAAGCTATATTATGGAAAGCTATTACCAATGCAAGCTAGACTAATGCAAACTATTTTGGGTTGCAAGTTTACATTCTTGCCAAGTGCAAAGCTCTACAAGAGCAAGGCACCATTACATTTTACTTTATGAACCTATCCCAAGTTTTTTACTTTACAAGCTTTACTTGATTTTATTTATCAAAGTTACTTTTTGATTTATGATTCACTTGGTTGAATTATAGAGTAGTACAAGAGAATCACACTTAGCCTAGCAAGCTCCAAGATACTTAGCACCCCTCATAACTAGTGGCTAGTGCTCAATATTAAAAGTGACTACTCTAGTTGGGAACTTATGATTTGAAATGACTTTGAAAACCTTGGAATGATGAGTCATTCTATTGAGAGATTTTGAAGGTGAATAAGACTGGTGAATGACTTGGTGAATTTTACCAAAACTGATGGTTGGGTTCGGATGCGATACCATTCCAATTTTACAAGTACCCCCACTGATGTAGCCCTACCCAAGGTCGATACTACATCAAGACCGACAAGCCCTCCTCGTGGTCCAATGACACGAGCTCGAGCCCAAGCCCTACGCCAAGAGGTGAATTCGCTCCTCTCCATGTATGCTTTTGACACCCCTTTGGATGGCTTGCTACTTCATGCCAATACCCTATGTTCAATCAGGTACATCGACCAAGAAGCGAGCCATGAAGACCAAGCCAATGGAGAGAGAGCTGGAAATGACGAAGATGGAGCTACAGCTGCCAGGCCGGAACTTCCGCCCTCCCGGACCGGAACTTCCGCCCAGATGCCCTCCAGATTCCCTCCAGATGCCTTCCAGCGCCCAGAAGACAGGATCAGGCCGGAACTTCCGCCCCGAGGGACCGGAACTTCCGCCCACCGGAACTTCCGCCCAAGTTCCGCCCAAGTTCCGAAAGTCGGCGAAAACCCCCCTGGATGTTACTGCGGGACAATGGCGCAATTCCGGAACAAGGCCGGAACTTGGCCGGAACTTCCGCCCCGACCGGAACTTCCGCCCGTCCAGACCGGAACTTCCGCCCCTAGCCGGAACTTCCGCCCAAGTTGACCGGAACTTCCGCCCCATCGAACTTCAGCACGACAGCACTTTTCAGCTTGTAACTTACCCCTTCGCCCCCACCTATAAATAGGCTGTTTGCCTCAGATCTGAGATTAGACTTGATGTGAAATTAAACCTGAGCTTAGCTCACCCTTGTGGGAACCCTACCTAGATCTATGATCTTGTACCCACCCGGGCTCCTTATCGACTTGTCAAGATCTCTTTGGTGACTTCTACCGTTTGTTTGATCTTTTGCTTGCACTTCTACCTATTTGATCTTTTGCTTGCACTTCTATCAACCTTCCGGTCTTTTCACCCTTCTAGATCTTGCGAGCTTCGATTTGTCGATCTCTTTGCGGGACTTCTACCGGAAGGTCTTTTCTCGCAACCTCTATCGAGTAGGTGTATCGGGCCTACGAGGGAAAACCGGTTTGTGTGCGTGTGTGTGTTGTATCCCCACGATTCCCCTCGCGTTCTTCGTGTTCATCGCGTTCATCCACCTACCCCCACGAGTTCCACCCAAATCCGTGAAGATCGGGCACATCCTTGGACTTAGTCCACATCATATGGTATCAGCAGCTCTTTGGTTGCCACGGATTTGACCCCCACATCCCCCAATTCCACCAATTTCGCCCAAAAAAATTTCCCAAAAAAAAATAGCCCCAATTTGGCCTTGGATCGATCTCTCGATTTGTTGAGTTATTTGTGGTTTTGCTCCAATAGAAACTTGCCTTTTGTGTTGATCTGCAATTCCCACACCTTCCCACAGCTTTTGGTGCCAAATTTTCCTCGAATTAGAAGGATTTCGGCCCGGATTTCCGCCCAAATCGACGAACTGCCCGCAGATCTGATTGCGACCGGAAGTTCTGCCCGGAATTACCGGAAGTTCCGCCCCCGGACCGGAAGTTCCGCCCCTCAGGACCGGAAGTTCCGCCTGGCCGAAATTTTGACAGCAACCTTCGTTTTTCGTTTTGGTACTAACCCCCTTGTGTTTGGACTTCGGTTTGAGTGCCATTTCAGCTACCATCAAAGCTTCCGCAACATCGACAACGACGACGGCACCCCGAGGATCCAAGCGGTTCACTTGACACTTTCCACCATAGCAAGTTCAAGATCGTCGGCCACCATCATCAAGTGGTATAACTTGCTCCTAACTTGTAGCCCTAGCCTCTTTTGCGTACCTTTCCTATCGAGAGTGGCTTTCTAGTGTTGCGAAGCATTGCGCAAGCGTCCCGACCGTGAGGGTGTGCGTGTGTTGAGCAAAGCTTTGAAGCAAGCTCGTGTGAAAAGATAAGCAAAAGAAGTGTGACATATTTACATAGATAGTAGTATCCTTACATAGTGAGAAAAAGAAAAATAAAAATACAAAAAGAAAAAGAAAAAGTGTGTGAGTGACACCTATACACAAAAGAGTCCAAAGCTTTTAAGCAAAAGAGAGAAAAGAGAAGAGAGGCGTCTTGCGCAAATCTTGTTGCTTATCAATTTTGCAACCAAGCCACGGTCTCTCTTGTGTTGGCGTGACACCGAGCTAGTAGTCTTCGTTAGGACCTTTTTGTTCTTGCTCATTTTCCAAGTCGCGCTAACCCCATTTTGTCCCACGCGTGTGTTCCTCATTGTGTATGCCTTTTGTGATCACCGCCTTTGACTTGTGACTTTTGGATCTTACCCACTTTTGACAATAGACTTTTCGTTTGGTTCTTCCATTTGGCTTTCCACACCCATACCTAACACCATATAGAGTTTTTGCTTTTGTGTGTGTAACCGGTTGTTCCTCAACTTGATACACCCTTTCGATTTTGGTTTGCAAGTTTTGACATTCTTGGTAGTCTTTCCTAACCACCCACCACATAGTTCTTGTTTTATTTGTAACCATGTCTAGTGGAGAAGGGAACCAACTACCGATGACGCGGCACCAACATTGGATAGCTACTCAAGCCGTCCACGCCAAGCTAAATCAATTTGAAGCCATGCTCAAGGATACCAATGTCCGCTATGAAGAAAGAGCTCAAGTGCAAAGGAATGACCTCAACAATCAAGTGCAAGACCTCAATGAGAAGATTGAAACTCAAGGCAATGAGTTGAAGGCCACACTTGCCATACAAGGTCAAGAGACAAGGGAAATGAAGACGGCTTTGGACAATATCCTCCACACACTCAACCGTCAAGAAGAAAGAAGACACCACTCAAGGTCTTCGCGCTCTCATAGCTCAAGGTCAAGAGCTCCTACACCGTCTCGCCATGATTCTAATGAAGACCCACGCCACCATAATGTGGATGTCCAAGTGCTTCACCAACAAGCTCAAGAAGCGGAGCAAGCTCGACTTCGACTTGTCCAAGAGCGTCAACGCCTTGAAGAAGAGCGCCTTCACCAAGAGGACCTCAATGCTCAATTCCAACAAGAGCAAGAACGCCTTCGCCATGATCAAGAGCTAGTTCGAGCAAGGGAACAAGAGCGCCTCCGCAATGAACAACAAGCACTTGAAGAACAAGAGCGGCAACGACAAGCACAAGAAGCTCAAGCTAGAAGACAACGCCTTCTTGAAGAGGAACAAAGGCAAGCGCGCCAAGAGCGCCAAATCATCAATGTTGTTCATCTTCAACGCCCTCAAGGTCAAGATAATCGCCGCCATCATGATGATCGCCCTCATGCTAGAAGACCTCCTCCAAGGGCAAGAGATGAAGAATCAAGTCATCACCAAGCATCAAGTGAAGAAAGTGTGATGCCTCGATGACGCCACAACAATGATGATCAAGATGAAGGTCATGGAAGACCACCTCCTCGTCAACAACATAGCAACAACAATAGAGATGCTCAAGGTCCACCACATCCACCTCAACAACGTCAAGATATTGGTGAAGAAAGACCACCTCCTTGGCGCAATGACCGCAATGAAGAGGAAATCTTTGGGAAGCTCAAGTTCACCATGCCCAAATTCCACGGAGAAGAAGACCCCGATGCATACCTCTCTTGGGTTCTCAAGGTTGACAAGATATTCCGCATACACAACTTCTCCGAAGCAAAGAAAGTGGCCATGGCATCACTAGAGTTTGAAGGGTATGCAAATGTTTGGTGGGAAGAAGTGAACAAGAAGCGTGACAAGGAAGATCTAGACCCCATTGCTACATGGGAAGAGATGCAAGAAGTCATGCACAAACGCTTTGTGCCCAACCATCACAAACGCGACCTCTTCAACAAGCTTACCCAACTCAAGCAAAGCTACAAGTCCGTTGAGGAATACTACAAGGAGATGCACATGACAATGATGAGTGCAAATGTGGACGAGCGAGAAGAGCAAACAATGGCAAGATTCTTGAATGGATTGAACATTCCCGTCAAGAGGATAGTGGAATTCTTGCCTTACACCAACATGGTTGAATTGCTTCATCAAGCTACAAGAGCCGAGCGCCAAGTGCGAGAAGACATAGCAAGTGCAAAAACAAAGTCCTTCTTCGCCGCGCGCAATGCAACAAATACCTCCCCAAGCATCAAGAACACAAGTGCTATTGCTCCCAAGGATCCTCCTAAGCAAATGAAGAGTGCCTTCAAGACAACAAGCTTCAAGGCGGATCAATCAACTATGTCCTCCAAAGCTTCCACGGGATCTAGTAACATCACATGCTTCAAGTGTGGAGCTCAAGGACATAAATCCTTTGAATGCAAGAACACAAGAGTTATGATAACTCGAGATGATGGAGATGTGGAGTACTTGAGTGAAGGCGAATATGAAGCCTTGGTACAAGCCGCAACCAATCATGAAGATGATGACTTGGAAGACCAAGAGCAAGTCCTATGTGTGCATGATGCAAGCCCGTCCCTTGTGGTGACCAAAGTGTTGACAACCCATGCACTTAACAATGAAGATCAAAGGTGCAACATCTTCCAAACAAGAGCCGGAATCAATGGCAAATCAATAAAGGTCATCATCGATGGAGGGAGTTGCCACAATCTTGCAAGCACCGAACTATGCTCCAAGCTCAACCTCACACTCCGGAAACACCCCCATCCTTACCATGTGCAATGGCTAAGTGACAATGGAAATGTCAAGATACAACACACCGTCTCCGTATCCTTCAAGATTGGCGCCTATGAAGACACCGTTGATTGTGATGTAGTGCCCATGACGGTGTGCCACATGCTACTTGGTCGCCCTTGGCAATATGACAAAAGAGCAAGCCATGATGGCTACATAAATGCCTATAGCTTCAAGGTCGGCGACAAGACATACATCCTACGCCCAATGACTCCTAGCCAAGTGATTGCGGACAATGCAAAGGCTTTAGCGAGGGCTAAGGAAGCTACCATCACTAGTGAGATGAGTGGTGAGAGAGTGACCCACCAAAAGGAAAGTGAGCGCCACAAGCTATATATGAGTGAGATGAAGAGTGTCCTCATAGCTACCAAGAGTGAGATGAGAGAATTGCACCACAACCCATCCACCATATTGCACTATGTGCTCATTTGCAAGGGGCCATCTTCGGAGACTAACAACTTAACAACACTTCCTTCGTCTTTGTTGTCTCTTTTGAAGGAGTTCCAAGATGTCTTCCCCGACGAGCTTCCTCATGGACTACCACCGCTTCGAGGGATTGAGCACCGCATCGACCTCATACCCGGTGCTCCTCTACCAAACCGCGCCGCCTACCGCACCAACCCCGAAGACACAAAGGAGATTCAACGCCAAATACAAGACCTCCTAGAAAAAGGGTATGTTCGTGAAAGCCTAAGCCCTTGTGCGGTTCCCGTGATTCTTGTGCCTAAACCGGATGAGACGCAACGGATGTGTATGGATTGTCGCCCCATCAATGCCATTACCGTCCGTTACCGCCATCCCATTCCGCGTTTAGATGACATGCTTGATGAACTTAGTGGTGCCACGATTTTCTCTAAGATTGATTTGCGTAGTGGTTACCATCAAATCCGCATGGCTATTGGTGATGAATGGAAAACGGCATTCAAGACCAAACTCGGTCTCTATGAATGGCTCGTTATGCCTTTCGGTCTTTCCAATGCTCCATCTACTTTCATGCGCCTCATGAATCACATCTTGCGTCCTCTCATTGGCAAGAGCGTGGTTGTCTACTTCGATGATATTCTTATTTATAGCAAAAACCTCGAGGACCATGTGCAACATGTGAGAGAAGTCTTGTGCATCTTGCGACATGAAAAGCTTTATGCTAACCTCCCTAAATGCACATTTGCTCAAAACAAATTGGTTTTCCTTGGCTTTGTGGTTTCCGCTAATGGTATTGAAGTTGATTCTTCTAAGGTTGAGGCCATCCACAATTGGCCCACTCCTACCAATGTTGCTCAAGTCCGAAGTTTCCATGGACTCGCCGGTTTCTACCGCCGCTTTGTGAAAGACTTTAGCACCATTGCTTGCCCTTTGAATGATCTTACCAAGAAGAATGTTCCGTTTGTTTGGGGCAAGGCCCAACAAAATGCTTTTGATGAGTTGAAGAAACGCCTTACCGAGGCACCACTCCTTGTTCTTCCAAACTTTTCCAAAACTTTTGAGATTGAGTGTGATGCAAGTGGACTCGGTATTGGTGGAGTGCTTATGCAAGATGGAAAACCCGTGGCATACTATAGCGAGAAGTTAGATGGCGCACGCCTCAACTATCCTATATATGACAAGGAACTTTACGCTTTGGTTCGTGTTCTTGAAGTTTGGCAACACTATCTTTGGCCAAAAGAGTTTATTATCCACTCCGACCATGAGTCTTTGAAATATTTGAAAAGTCAACACAATTTGAACAAAAGACATGCAAAGTGGGTTGAGTTCATTGAGTCCTTTCCATATGTGATCAAATACAAGAAGGGCAAGGACAATGTTGTGGCGGATGCTCTTTCCCGCAAACTCACCCTCTTACTCACTCGCTTGGATATTAGTGTTTTGGGTCTTGATGAAATCAAAGATTTATATGCTTCCGATGCTTTCTTTGGCCCAATCTTTGCAAAGTGTACTAGTGAGAAGGGCATCGATGATTTCTATTTGCACCAAGGATTCTTGTCCAAGGGCAACAAACTTTGTATTCCTATGTCTTCGCTTCGCCTTTTGCTCTTACAAGAATCGCATGGTGGTGGTCTTATGGGACACTTTGGAAGAGACAAGACATATGCCATGCTCTCCACTCACTATTATTGGCCAAGAATGAAGCGCGATGTGGAGCGCCTTTGCCGACGGTGTACAACATGCTTACAAGCTAAGTCTACCTCCAACCCTTATGGTCTTTACACCCCATTGCCTATTCCATATGCACCATGGACCGATATTAGCATGGATTTCGTTCTAGGCTTGCCTCGCACTAAGCATGGTCATGACTCTATATTTGTGGTAGTGGATAGATTCTCTAAGAATGCTCATTTCATACCTTGCCATAAGAGCAACGATGCTTCACACATTGCTTCATTGTTTTTCAGGGAAATTGTTCGCCTACATGGAGTACCGCAAAGCATTGTGTCGGATCGAGACGTCAAGTTCATGAGTTATCTTTGGAAGTCGCTCATGGCAAAATTTGGAGTGAAGCTCTTATTCTCATCATCCTCGCACCCGCAAACGGACGGCCAAATGGAAGTGGTCAATAGAAGCCTATCCTCTCTTCTACGCATCCTCGTGAAGAAAAACTTGAAGTCATGGGAAGAGTGTCTCCCACACGCGGAGTTCGCCTACAACCGCGCCAAGCACTCGACAACATCAAGGAGTCCCTTCATGGTCGTCTACGGGTTTGAGCCGCTCACGGCACTCGACATACTACCACTTCCACTTCATGAGCGGACAAACATGGACTTCGACAAGCGCACCGCCGCCGTGAAGAAGCTACATGAAGATACAAGGGCAACAATCGAGCAACAAGTTCTTCGTCAAGCAACACGCCTCAACATGAACAAAAAGGCAAGGATCTTCAATGAAGGAGACCTAGTGTGGTTACATCTTCGCAAGGACCGTTTCCCTCAAGAAAGAAACTCCAAGCTCAAGCCCCGAGGCGATGGTCCCTTCAAGGTTCTCGAGCGAATCAACGACAACGCCTACGTCATCGACATACCAACATCCAAGTACTTGGTGAGCAACACATTCAATGTGTCCGACCTCTCGCCATACTATGAAGATGAAGAGACGTTAGAGTCGAGGACGACTCTTTCCCAAGGGGGGGGAGATGATGTAGCCCTACCCAAGGTCGATACTACATCAAGACCGACAAGCCCTCCTCGTGGTCCAATGACACGAGCTCGAGCCCAAGCCCTACGCCAAGAGGTGAATTCGCTCCTCTCCATGTATGCTTTTGACACCCCTTTGGATGGCTTGCTACTTCATGCCAATACCCTATGTTCAATCAGGTACATCGACCAAGAAGCGAGCCATGAAGACCAAGCCAATGGAGAGAGAGCTGGAAATGACGAAGATGGAGCTACAGCTGCCAGGCCGGAACTTCCGCCCTCCCGGACCGGAACTTCCGCCCAGATGCCCTCCAGATTCCCTCCAGATGCCTTCCAGCGCCCAGAAGACAGGATCAGGCCGGAACTTCCACCCCGAGGGACCGGAACTTCCGCCCACCGGAACTTCCGCCCAAGTTCCGCCCAAGTTCCGAAAGTCGGCGAAAACCCCCCTGGATGTTACTGCGGGACAATGGCGCAATTCCGGAACAAGGCCGGAACTTGGCTGGAACTTCCGCCCCGACCGGAACTTCCGCCCGTCCAGACCGGAACTTCCGCCCCTGGCCGGAACTTCCGCCCAAGTTGACCGAAACTTCCGCCCCATCGAACTTCAGCACGACAGCACTTTTCAGCTTGTAACTTACCCCTTCGCCCCCACCTATAAATAGGCTGTTTGCCTCAGATCTGAGATTACTTGATGTGAAATTAAACCTGAGCTTAGCTCACCCTTGTGGGAACCCTACCTAGATCTATGATCTTGTACCCACCCGGGCTCCTTATCGACTTGTCAAGATCTCTTTGGTGACTTCTACCGTTTGTTTGATCTTTTGCTTGCACTTCTACCTATTTGGTCTTTTGCTTGCACTTCTATCAACCTTCCGGTCTTTTCACCCTTCTAGATCTTGCGAGCTTCGATTTGTCGATCTCTTTGCGGGACTTCTACCGGAAGGTCTTTTCTCGCAACCTCTATCGAGTAGGTGTATCGGGCCTACGAGGGAAAACCGGTTTGTGTGCGTGTGTGTGTTGTATCCCCACGATTCCCCTCGCATTCTTCGTGTTCATCGCGTTCATCCACCTACCCCCACGAGTTCCACCCAAATCCGTGAAGATCGGGCACATCCTTGGACTTAGTCCACATCACCCACAATACCTGAATCTGGGTAAGGCTTAGCTGGAAACTTATGTATTTTAGTATGGGTTCCCTCTAAACAAGCGTCATCGGGGTTATGCCGGAGGCTGCCTCTACAACAGAAGGAATGATGTGAAATGACGTGAAATGAGGTGAATGTCCGGCCCAAGCCCTGTGCAGTTCCTAGGCTGACCGCGTGTCTTCACTGGGAGGCCAAGCTCATGGGGAGAGGTGCCTATACTAGAGTATGTAAATGAAAGGTTAGGATTGGTAGTTCGCGTACTGCGTACGATAAATCAAGGCCAGTTACCCCTGACGAACTATTGCAATTGTTGTGGCACAAGTGTACACCCTCTGCAGAGTTAAACCTATTCGAATAGCCGCGTCCGCGGTTATGGACAGTTGGAAAGGCCATACTATTCCGTCATCAGAACTTTTCTAAAAATATGAATGGTGACTTGTGACTTGAATTGAAAGGTGACTTTGACTTTGAATCACAACTGAGTTGTGGGAATGACACTAATGTTCCCACTTGAGTAAGTTAGTCAAATGAAGAGGTTTTGGTTTATTAAAGTGCTTATGAAATAAAACTGGCTTTATGCAAATGAAACTAGAGCTTAGAACCCCCTTACTATAGTTGATAGTATTTACCTTAGTATTAGTTTGCGAGTACTTTAAAGTACTCATGGCTGTGTCCCTGGCTATTCAAATGGCCAGACTATGAAGACGAGTACCAGAACCCGGAAGAAGGACAGCAGGACGTCTACTACAACTAGGATCACTCCTGACGTCAACAGTTGCCTGTGGAATAGATGGACTACTACTACGCTAGTTTCGCTTCCGCTATGTGTTATGTAATGAATAAATAGAACTTCTATTATTGTAATGAGACTGGATCATGTGATCCTTTATTTGTAAGACGATTATGGTATGTAATGAATGATGTGTTGTGATATCAATCTATTATGTCTCGCAAAAACAATATTCCTGGGATTGCGATGAATGACATAATAGGCATCTGGACTTAAAAATCCGGGTGTTGACACTTGCGACCTAAAAACGCGATACCAATTGACGAAACATCAGAAAGACTGTAGGGCACTACAACAAAAACGACACGTAGAGACGTCTAAAATATGACGCTTTTATAATCGTCTTTACATGAAAATTTACCCTACGAATAAAGACGATTTTAAAGACGCTTTGGTCGTCGTCTCCCCGTGACAATGTTTACTGTTCCCACCCCTTAGAATTTCCCACCGCTGAACCCTCAGTTTACCTCTTCCGTCTCCTACCACTAACCCACGACCAGATATCCCCTGAGGAAAATAAAAACACGACCAGATCTGTGGAAACCTAGAGCCGCCACCTTTAGATCCCCCGGAAGTGCCTTCCCGGTGAATCCTATACAGCGACCGGCGACACCTCTCCTCCCCTAGCTGGTACAAGGTCCTCGTCTGCTCTAAAAGTTTGTGACGTGCTGCGCAGAGACCCGATCCAGCCAGGTTCGGTGCAAGGGTTGATTTCGCCACAAGCCCATGGCGGATCATAGCAGATCTCCTTAGTCAAGGATCCATAGGTAATAATTTAATCTCAGTCTGTATCTTTGGTTTTGAAACCGATCCTGTATCTAATTGATTGGTATGTCTCTAATGTCTGCAGTCACCCAAATAACGCTTGTCAAATGCCAGGAAATTAGTATTATATTCCTTTTTTATTCAATCGATCTAGTTAATAATTTTGTTCACATGGTGTGGACTCCAATTAAACAACGATATCAAGAACTAATGCAAAGTTGGATTAGGACTACTTGAGATATTTTTGTAGTACTGATGTCCTCTTCTGTAATCCATGTAATTTACTTAGACCATGTGGATGTACCAGTAATTTACTAACCTGGAACTATTTCTGTATTTTAAGGTATTTCCTGTATGAAGTTTGTGGAGCCTTCCAAGTACAACACGCAGAAGTTCACTACAGCTACACTCTATTCAAGCAGCAAAGTGATGGCCAATTCTTTAGCTAACATTTTCAGGTTATTTTTTCTTTGATCTTGCTTGAGTTATTCATGCCTTATTGGAGATGAGAGTTACATTGTTTAAGTAATCGAGACTAATGTGTAAGGCTTGTGGATAAATTATACTATAGCTTAGGCTCTTAATTACCTTTTGTCATTTTTTCCCTTAAATTCCCTCCAAGCAATGGCACTAACCCTTGTTTCTTGAATAGGCTTCAAATAAAATGCAGCAAAGCTTCAAGCTGTACTGCCTAGAAGAGAAGTGGTAAAGCTTTTGAAGATGCATCATGAGGATGTTGCTGCATCTGACTGGCTGTGCTTACTTTTTAAAGCTAATAAGCAATGTAAGTATGTCGTTTTAAACTTGTAATAAATTCCAGCTCTGCAACATTTTTAGTATTAGCACGGTGTACGTTTTGCAAAATATAATACTAAATAGATGTACTTTATTTCCTTTGTTTTTGTCTAACTTGAATTAGTTGTTCTGTGTAGAATTATGATGATCGCTAATTCCCCTGAATCCCTGATGCTAACAAGATACATATTTTGGCCAGCATTGAACGGCGTTTTGCACAAAAATAACCCAAAACTGAAAGAAAAGCACAGACTGACCCTCCGGCGAAACTATTTCACCAATCTAACCCTTTTGTGTGGCGCCCCTCCCACGGGCGCCACACATGCCCATGTGGCTCCCCTCCTGCCGGCGCCACTGACCCAGCCGACGTGGCCCCCTCGCCGCTGAGCTGGTGCGCCCATCCGACGTGGCAGCATGTGTGGCGCCCCTCCCAACGGCGCCACACATGCCAACTTATATCATGTTTTCGGTCCAAAACATCCAGGGGCTCCGGAACGTCTGGGACTTAGCCATTTTGGGAGGTTCGATGTGTGGCGCCGATGCCACGGGCGCCACACTAGCCTGTGTGGCGCCGATGCCACGGGCGCCACACATCCACTTAAGTGTGACGCCCGCGCCCGCGCCCAGCCCGACCCTCTCTTTCTTCTTTCTCTTCTCTCTGCTTCTCCCCCAACCGCCGCCGCCGCCCGCCTCCCCTTCGGCCCCCCCACCAAATCGACCAAGGAATCGTCTGATCCGGCCGGCCAAGTCCTTCCTCCTCCATTCCTCAAGGTATTCCCCTTCGATTCCCTCTGATTCGTCCATTATATTTGGTGGATTTGGTAGATTTGGGTATGAACCCTAGATTTGGTAGATTTCTTGGATTTGGATATGTAGAAATTTATGTTGGTGGAATCTACATTGTAGTATATGTGTTTGAACCAAAGATTTGTTGGAACCCTAGATATGAAATTTTACATGTATGTGTTGAAATCCTATGTATGTATGTGTTGAAATGTTGGTTGTGTTTGAACCAAAGATGTTTGAAATGGCTATGTATGTGTTGAAATGGGTATGTATGTGTTGAATGTGTATGTGTAGGAACCCTAGATATGTTAGTGGATTTGGATATGAACCCTAGATTTGTTCAAATTCTATGTATGTATGTGTTGAAATGTCTAATATTTGCCTAGC
This sequence comes from Lolium perenne, assembly GCF_019359855.2. Lineage (NCBI taxonomy): Eukaryota > Viridiplantae > Streptophyta > Magnoliopsida > Poales > Poaceae > Lolium > Lolium perenne. The sequence continues at coordinate 136,940,322 of NC_067245.2, forward strand.
AAATGTATTCAAATGTGTTATATATGCCTAGTATTCTTGATGGAATAACTCATATTTGTTAGGAATGTATGTGTGATGGCTTATTTGGATATATTCTCATGTATGTGTTGCTCATATTTGGTATGAATGGCTCATAATATGTTGTATGTGTTGCTCATACATGTAGGATGGTGTGGCTTCTGGATGAAGAGTACGACAGGGTGCACCGGGCTGTTCATATGACGGAGAAGGGAACGGATCTTCAACCTTTGAAGATTCGTTACCATGGCACATCGGATATACCGTATGACGAGAGGTACACGGAGTTCATCCGGCCTACCGGTCTTCTCCCGTTCATATCCCTTGTAAGCCGTGGGGGGCCACTCATGAACCCCTCGGCACTCACCGCCCTTGTCGACCGGTGGAGGCCGGAGACTCACACCTTCCACTTGAGGGCCGGCGAGATGGCCATTCTCTTCAGAGGAGGAGGAGGAGGATGAGGAGGAGGAGCAGGAGGAGCAGGAGCAGGAGCAGCAGGAGCAGCAGCAGGAGCAGCCACGGCAGCGGACGAAGAGGATGGCCATCCGGAAGCAGCCCGCGAGGACGGCACGTCGAGGACGCTACTAGGATGTGCTACAAGTTGCTGTGAACTCTATATTCATAAGTATCGATTTGTGAACCCTATGTCATTTCGAACCATAGTCTGTAATGCTACTTGTTGTTTGAATCTACGTGCTACAATGTGACCTATGAAGTGTTATATGTGTATGTCATGAAATTGCTACTTGTTGTGTCCAATGTGCTACAATGTTATATGTTGGATTTTGGTAGGATTTTTCATGTTTTTAACACAAGTCAATGTGTGGCGCCCTTCCAACTGGCGCCACAAGTGCTTGTGTGGCGCCCGTGGCATCGGCGCCACACATGCCAACTTATATCAAGCATTGGGTCGAAAACATCCAGGGGCTCCGGACGATAAGTCCTTAGTCGTTTTCGCGAGCCTCTATGTGTGGCGCCCGTGGCATCGGCGCCACACATCGAGCCTCGCAAAATGGCTAAGTCCCAGAGGAATTGTCTCACAGTATGTCCTGGGGGATTCCAAGTGCATGTGTGGCGCCGTTGGGAGGGGCGCCACACATGCTGCCACGTCGGATGGGCGCACCAGCTCAGCGGCGAGGGGGCCACGTCGGCTGGGTCAGTGGCGCCGGCAGGTGGGGAGCCACATGGGCATGAGTGGCGCCCGTGGAAGGGGCGCCACACAAAAGGGTTAGATTGGTGAAATAGTTTCGCCGGAGGGTTAGTCTGTGCTTTTCTTTCACTTTTGGGTTATTTTTGTGCAAATCGCCGCATTGAACAACTACTAACAGTGATGCAAATGGTTTGGAATCCACCTTCAGTTTGTAAGACTAGCTAAATGAAATCATCTTTCTGAACAGATGTCACTGATATTTTGATTTTTTTGTAGAAAGTTTTGTTTTGCAGAATTTTGATGAATCTTGGTAAAAGATCACAAGGAAACAAATCTACTAGGTGCTGTGAACACCCGTCGGTGTTGAAGTCCACGCAGAGCTTAGATAGATTCTAGCTTGTTAGAATTGCTTGTGTACTTAAGTATTTTCTTTTGTTCATGATAACTTTGCCCCTCTTTTGCATGTACGTACAGTTTAGTTGTAAAGACCAATTTCCCAATCTTTCCGTTGTAAAGACAAATTTCGCTTGATTAATACTCCCTCCGGTCCTAAATATAAGACATATAATTTCTGGCACGGAAATTAAGAAACGCATATTTAGGAAAAATTACACCATGTTTGGCTAGGGTTAACCGTAAGTAATTGCCGTAGGCTAATAGAGGACTTTGCATAAGATAAGTAAACCTAATCAAATCTCCAAAAATATTGTCCATACAAGTAGGGAAACGCAATAAACCTTATATTCTGGAATTTTTCTCAAAAAACTATATGGCTTATATATAGGAACGGATGGAGTAGTATATTTTTCCGTGCAATGCAGTACACAGTACATTCATTTGCAAGCTCTACGTATTTTCTCTTGTCAATATATACAAGAGTCACTAATTTGAACATTTGAAAAATTGAAATGATTTTATCCCAATAGCACGCCTCATAGCGTCTCAACATGAGATAGAGACGTCACCTAACACAGATTCATTGGTAGCTCCCACAATGTCTCTACGTGGATAGACACGCTTTATACAACGTCTCAATTTTCCTTAACACGCTTTCAATATGTCTCTATGGATTTTGAGACCGTGCCTAAGACGTTTTCGAGAAACGACTGTACAACCGCCTAAAGACGAAATAATTCGTCCTTAACACCTCAATCAACGTCTTTACGTGTCAATTTTGTTATAGTGGGGGCGCCACCGCCATCGCGAAACTCCAATTCGGGGGGACAGAATCTCTGTTCCGGCACGCCGTCGGGATGGGGAGGTGCCCCGGAAGCCATCTCCATCGACGCCACCACCTCCATCATGCTCCGTGAGTAGTTCCCCCATGGACTACAGGTTCTAGCAGTAGCTAGTTGGTACTCTCTCTCCCATGTACTTCAATACAATAATCTCATGAGCTGCCTTACATGATTGAGATCCATGTGATGTAATCGGTGTTGTGTTTGTTGGGATCCGATGGATTGTTACATTATGATTAGTCTATCTATAAAGTTTGTAAAGTTATTGTTGCTGCAATCTTGTTGTGTTTAATGCTTGTCACCAGTGCACGAGTGGCATGATCTTAGATTTAAGCTATATACTTATTGCTTAGATTGTATCTACAAGTTGTTTGCACATATTGCTATCCGGAACCCGAGGCCCCCACAGTGACAGAAATTGGGACAACCGGAGGGGAAGGCTGTGGTATGAGGATCACATGTTTTCACCAAGTGTTAATGCTTTGCTCCGGTGCTGTATTAAAAGGAGTACCTTAATTACCAGTAGATTCCCTTGAGGCCTGGCTGCCACCGACTGGTAGGACAAAAGATGTTATGCAAGTTTCTCATTGCGAGAACGTATGACTATATATGGAAAACATGCCTACATGATTAATAATCTTGATGTTCTGTCTTAATGCTATTTCAATCCTATCAATTGCCCAACTGTAATTTGTTCACCCAACACTTGTCACTTGTTATTGGAGAGTTACCACTAGTGAAGATCGCTGGGAACCCCGGTCCATCTCTCATCATCATATACTCGTTCCTATATGACATTGGAAGTAGTATCAACTATTTTCTGGTGCCATTGCCTCTGTGTTACTGTTACTGCTGCTGTGTTACTGATGCAGCCCGACCTTCGGTCTTCACCGCATCATGTGCTTCATCGCCAAGACGGCACGCTAAGGTGAATCTTCTCCTTTACGCGTGCCTCGAATCGCCTATTTGGGACGATATACTACTTCATACTACGTCATACCTTGATGATAGGAACTCGACGACAAGTACGGAGGGAAGAGAGGATGCCATGGAGACCCGACGACGCAAGGTCGATGTCACGGAAGCATGGAAGAGAAGGAGAAAGAAGCGCTGGACGCTCCAGGCCGGAACTTCCGCCCAACATCGTCGGAACTTCCGCCCAGATGCTGTCAAGACTGAAGATGCTCGCACAGCAGAGCTGTGACCGGAACTTCCGCCCCTGATGGCCGGAAATTCCGCCCGGGACCGGAACTTCCGCCGAGGACGGCCGGAACTTCCGCCCCATCGAACCTCAGCCAGATCTCAGCCCACTTTGGCTTGTAACTTACCCCTTCATCCCCTTACCTATAAATAGGCACCTACCCCCACCTTCATGAGGGGGAGATGATGTTTAGATGAATTGGCTTATGCCTCTATTATCCCTTTGTGGATTTGGGAAACCCCCACCTTAGGTTAATTCCTATTGTACCACCCGGGCTCTGTTCGAATCCTATTGTATCTCTTTGGTGACTTCTACCAATCTTGATCTTTTGCTTGCACTTCTACCTATTGGTCTTTTGCCTGCACTTATATTGAGTTTGGTCTTTTCACCCTTCTAGATTCATAGTGATGCGGGGTGGCCTTCGGACACCTCCACACCAAGACCAACAAGTCCCCCAAGTGGACCAATGATGCGAGCTCGAGTTAAAGCTCGACATGATGAGGTGAACTCGCTCCTCACCACCCTTGATCTCGATAACCCTTTGGATGGAATGCTACCTCATGCCGACGTGCTATGTGTCATTAGGTACAAGGCGCATGAAGACCCCGGAGAGGAGGACACGCCATGGTCAAGGGAAGGAGAGGAGCAGCGGGACATGGAGATGATCACGAAGCTGGACACGACGTCACTCGAAGCGCTCAAAGGAAGAGAAGAACGATGGCCGGTCCAGGACCCGGTCGGACCGGACCCACAACCGGACCATCCGGTCCCTGGCCCGGTCAACCGGGCGCCCGACCGGATTTCCCTGCATCGTACCAGAAGGCAACCGGACGAAAACTCGCAAGTTTCCGGTTGGCGCCCGGTCGACCGGACCCAGGACCGGACCACCCGATCACAGGCCCGGTCTGACCGGATCCCAAACCGGATTTGACGGGAATGACCCACCAAACTGCCTAAGTTATCCACTTGCGTACCTTTTCGCCTTGCTGGCCATGTATGCCTATATAAGTAGCCTGGACCCCTCCTTTACCGCTCAGACTTGCATTAGGCTTAAACACAACTTTGAGCTTAGTCTCCCTAGGTTTATCATCCCTCTGTAATCAAGGCATCCTGGTTTTTGATTTGGATATTGTTGAGTGAGATTCTACTACAAGCTATTCTCTCTCCCTCATCAATCTCTTCTTCTCCAACCCCAATCTCTCACCGGGAATTCTGCCGCGTGCCTCTTCCGGGTGATTCTATTGGCGTGGTCCATCGAGCCACGGGGGTAAGCATCGGGTGTATCGGGTTGGTGTGCGTGCGTGAGTACCGGTGTTCTTCGTGTTCTTCGTGTTCCTCGCGTTCTCCCACCTCTTCCCTTGATTTTCGGGGTCAAATCGCGAGATCGGGCCACTCCCGGGATCTTAGATCTCATCATATGGTATCAGCAGCTCTTGGTTACCGCGATTTTGACCCTCCACCCACCCGATTTCGTTTCTAGAAAATTTTCCACAAAATCCCCAAAAATAGCCCCAAAGTGCCTCTTGACCGATCTGTGATTTGGTTGCGTTTTGAATGGTTTTGGTCCGTGGATTCGGTGTTGTTGTGCTTGATCTACTATTTCGCCAACTTTTAGCCTCCAATTCCATCGTTTCTAGTCAATTTGCTCTTTTGGTTTTGGTTTGGGGAAGAACAGGAGAGAGAAACGCGAAACCTGGTTGAGAAACCCGGTCAACCGGCCCCCAGACCGGACCAGCCGGCCCAGCACCCGGTCAACCGGGCGCCAACCGGATCATCCGGTCCAGAACCTGGTCCAACCGGATCCAGACCGGGCGCAGCTCCGCGCCCTCCTCCGAGCTCGATTTCGGCTACCACCACCACCACCACCATCATCGTAGGTATAACTTACAGTTTTCCCTTGTAACCCTCTTCCTTTTGCGATCTATCCTATCGACCATTGCTTATTTACTGTTGCGAGACATTGCACGTGGCCCCGATTGTGAGGTGTGTGTGTCGTGTGGAGTAAAGCATACAAGCAAACACTCGTGTGGCAAGATAGCAAAAGCGAGGCTAGCGCTAACATAGTGCGTGAAAAAGCCATAAAAACACAAAAAGAGTGCAAGTCGCACCATACATCCTGATGTAGCCCCGCTCACCGACGTCGCTACACCAAGACCAACAAGTCCCCCAAGTGGACCGATGACACGAGCCCGAGTTAAAGCTCTACATGATGAGGTGAACTCGCTCCTCACCACCCTTGATCTTGGTACCCCGTTGGACGGAATGCTACATCATGCCGATGTGTTATGTGTCATTAGGTACAAGGCGCATCAAGACCCCGGAGAGGAGGACACGCCATGTCCAAGGGAAGGAGAGGAGCAGCTGGACATGGAGATGATCACGAAGCCGAACCCGACGTCGATCGAAGCGCTCCAAGGAAGAGAAGGACGCTGGCCGGTCCAGGACCCGCTCAGACCGGCCCCACAACCGGACGACCCGGTCCCAGGCCCGGTCAACCGGGCGCCAACCGGCGCAGCTCCATCGTACCGGACGAAGACCGGAAACCTCGCAGATTCCCGGTTGGCGCCCGGTCGACCGGACCCAGGACCGGATCACCCGGTCATAGGCCCGGTCAGACCGGATCCAAACCGGGTCTGACGGGAATGACCCACCAAACTGCCTTAAGTTATCCATTCGCGTACCTGTTCACCCTTGCTGGCCCTGTGTGCCTATATAAGTAGCCTGGACCCCTCCTTTACCCCTTAGACTTGTTTTGAACTCAAACCTACCTTTGAGCTTAGTCTCCCTAGGGTTATCATCCCTCTGTAATCAAGGCACCTTGGTTGTTGATTTGGATCTTGTTGAGTGAGATTCTAGTACAAGCTACTCTCTCTCCCTCATCAAGCTCTTCTTCTCCAACCCCAATCTCTCTCCGGGAATTCTGCCGCGTGCCTCTTCCTCGGAGATTCCATTGGCGTGGTCCATCGAGCCACGGGGGTAAGCATCGGGTGTATCGGGTTGGTGTGCGTGCGTGAGTACCGGCGTTCTTCGTGTTCTTCGTGTTCCTCGCGTTCTCCCACCTCTTCCCTTGGTTTTCGGGGTCAAATCGCGAGATCGGGCCACTCCCGGGATCTTAGATCTCATCATATGGTATCAGCAGCTCTTGGTTACCGCGGATTTGACCCTCCACCCACCCTATTTCGTTTCTAGAAATTTTTCCCAAAATCCCCAAAAATAGCCTCAAAGTGCCTCCTGACCGATCTGTGATTTGGTTGCGTTTTGAGTGGTTTTGGTCCGTGGATCTGGTGTTGTTGTGCTTCATCTACTATTTCCCCAACTTTGAGCCTCCAATTCCATCGTTTTCCCGTCGATTTGCTCTTTGGATTTGGTTTGGGGACGAACAGGAGAGAGAAATCGACGAACCCGGTTGAGACCCGGTCAACCGGACCACCGACCGGACGAGCCGGCCCAGAACCCGGTCGACCGGGCGGCAACCGGATCCGCCGGTCCTCAGTCCGGTCCAACCGGCCCCAGACCGGGCGCAGCTCCGCGCCCTCCTTCGAGCTCGATTTCCGGCGACAACCACCACCACCACCACCACCATCATCGCAGGTATAACTTGCAGTTTTCCCTTGTAACCCTCTTCCTTTTGTGATCTATCCCATTGAGCATTGCTTGTTTAGTTTTGCGAGACATTGCACGTGGCCCCGCATTGTGAGGTGTGTGTGTCGTGTTGAGTAAAGCATCCAAGCAAACACTCGTGTGGCAAGATAGCAAAAGCGAGGCTAACGCTAACATAGTGTGTGAAAAAGCCCCAAAAACACAAAAAGAGTGCAAGTCGCACCATACATCCATACATACAAAAGTGTGAAAGTGCCACCATAGATACAAACGAGTGCAAGTGCCACCATATACAAAAGAGAAAAAGCTTTTAAGCAAAGAGAGATAAGAGAAGAGAGGCCACGTGTGAATCTTGTTGTCTCTTCCTTTGCAACCGAAGCTTTGGCTCTCCTTGTGTTAGTGTGACACCGAGCACTTATACATACACTTTTCCGCTCACTTTTGGTTGCACTAACCCCGCTTATCTCGTGTGTGTGTTCCACAACTTTTCCGTGTTTATAGTGATCTTCACACTGACATTTGGATTTTTGGACCTTACCCACTTTTAACAACATACTCGATCTTGGATTTGTCGTTTGGCTTTCCACAACATTCGCCTAACACCATATTTGCTAGCTTTTGCGTGTGGTTTTGCGTGTGTCCTGATACACTTGATCTTGCTCTTGGCTTGGTTGATTGCCTCAATACTATCTTACCTTGGTAAGAGTGCGAGGTAGTCTCCTTCCACTAACATACACAACATAGTTCTTGTCTTTCCATCATGGATAGGAACGGAGATACCACAAGGGATGAAGAAATCCTCCGCAACACCGAGAGGTTGGCTACTCAACACAACCTATGGACGCAACGACAAGAGTTCAAGGAGCAACTCACCCTCTTCGAGACGCGCATCGATGAGCAATACGATGAGGTGGCTCACAACTTCTCCACCGTGAACCAAGACTTGGCTCTCCTTCGTGAAGCTACGGACAACTTGAATGGCCAAATGGCGGCCAATGATGCAAACATGGAGCGGCGCATGGATAGCCTCGAGCGCGCCATCACCAACTTGGGTCGCCATCGCCGACACTGCTCTACTTCATCGTCATCAAGCTCGCCACAAGATTATTACTCTCATGGTGGCCTTTCATCCTCAAGCTCCTCTTCAAGGCATGAAGACCATCATCGACCTCATCGCCCACAAGCTCGTCATGAAGACTCTCGCTCCAACTCTAGGCGCAGAGAAATCCATCGCCATGCTCGTCCACATGAGCGTCCTCCACAAGACCAAGTCCTACAACAAGATCGTCACAAAGCGGATCGCCATGCCCACCATGGGCGTGACGGCCAACCCCAAGACCAAGGTCCTCAAGATCCACCTCGACGAGACCTCCGGCGCCATCCTCGCCTTGATCAACGTGGAAGAGGAGATCCACCACATGATCAAGATGAGAGGGCCAACAATGAGCCTCGCCAACAACCTCGACAAGATCTTCAACAACATCATCACCGTGAACCAAGTGAAGCTAGTGTCCACCTTCAACGCCAACCCAATGCTATGGTTGGTCGTGCAAGACTTCCTCTCCCACCTCAAGCAGCAAGAGATGAAGGCATCCGTCCTCGCCGAAGAAACTTAGAGGATGAAGAGAACATGTTCGGAAGGCTCAAGTTCACCATGCCAAAGTTCAAGGGAGAAGAAGATGCCGAGGCCTACCTCTCATGGGCACTCAAGGTTGACAAGATATTCCGCATACACAACTACTCTGGTGCCAAGAAGGTGGCTATGGCGTCACTTGAGTTTGAGGATTACGCCAACACTTGGTGGGAGCAAGTCCTCACTCTTATGGAAGAAAAGGGTGAACCTCCAATTGACACTTGGGAAGAGATGAAGAAAGAGATGCATGCTCGCTTTGTCCCAACTCACTACATGACCGACCTCTTCAACAAGCTCCAAAAGTTGAAGCAAGGCACCAAGACCGTTGAGGAGTTCTTCAAGGAGATGGAGCTCACTATGATGCGAGCCAACATCCAAGAGTCCGAGGACCAAACCATTGCTCGTTTCTTCAATGGCCTCAATTACCCCATCAAGAGGATCGTAGAGTTCCAACCATACTCCAACATGGTTGAGTTGGTCCACCAAGCATCGAAGGCCGAGCGCCAAGTGGTCGAGGACATCAAGTACTCCAAGGCCAAGACATATTTATCCTCCAAGCTCGCTACATCAACTCCTCCTACTACAAGTGTCAAGCCCGATGTGTCCTCGACACCATCCAAGAAACCGACTATCCAAAGTCGCATGAAGCAAACGGTGTCTTCCACCGCCTCCTCTAAGGCATCTACGGGACCCTCTAATGTCACTTGCTTCAAGTGTGGCACCCAAGGCCACAAATCGTTTGAGTGCAAGAACACCAAGGTTATGATCACTATGGAGAATGGTGACGTCGATACGCTTGATGAGGATGAATATGAAGCCCTTGTGCAAGCCGCCGTTGCAAATGAAGAATCTTATGAGGAAGATAGTGGAGAAGACCCTCTCTTATGCGAGCATGACCCAAGTCCCTCACTTGTGATCACAAGGGTGCTAACAACACAACCTCAAGCTATGGAAGACCAAAGGTGCAACATCTTCCAAACCCGTGCCGGAATTGGTGGCAAGGCGATCAAGGTCATCATAGATGGTGGAAGTTGCCATAACCTTGCTAGCACCGAGTTGTGTGAGAAGTGTGACAAGGGCAACGTCAAGATACAACATACCGCCACCGTCAACTTCAAGATTGGACCTTATGAGGACACTATCGAGTGTGACATGGTACCCATAACGGTGTGCCACATGTTGCTTGGCCGCCCTTGGAAATTTGACAAGAAGGCTATACATGATGGACTCTCCAACACATACACCTTCAAGGTCAACGACAAGAAGTTCGAGTTGCGCTCGATGACTCCTAGCCAAATCATCGCGGATAATGCGAAGGCTTTAGCGAGGGCTCGACTCCGCACCCACCATAGTGAGATGAGAGGAGCGGGAGCGACCCACCACAAAGATAGTGAGCGCCACAAGCCATATATGAGTGAGACCAAGAGTGTTCTCCTAGCCACCAAGAGTGAGTGGAGAGAGGTCCAAGAAAACCCATCCACCATATTGCACTACGTGCTCATATGCAAGGGACCATCGTCGGCGACTAACGACTTAACCAACATTCCTCCGTCTTTGTTGTCTCTTTTGCAGGAGTTTCAAGACGTCTTCCCCGATGAGCTCCCTCATGGACTACCACCACTTCGGGGCATAGAACACCGCATCGACCTCATACCCGGCGCTCCGCTTCCAAACCGTGCCGCCTACCGCACCAACCCCGAAGATACAAGGGAGATCCAACGCCAAATTCAAGATCTCCTCGCCAAAGGGTACGTTCGCGAAAGCCTTAGCCCTTGTGCGGTTCCCGTGATTCTTGTGCCTAAACCGGAAGAGACGCAACGGATGTGTATGGATTGTCACCCCATCAATGCCATTACCGTCCGTTACCGCCATCCCATTCCGCGTTTAGATGACATGCTTGATGAGTTAAGTGGTGCCACGATTTTCTCTAAAGTCGATTTGCGTAGTGGCTACCACCAAATCCGCATGGCCATTGGTGATGAATGGAAAACGGCATTCAAGACCAAACTTGGTCTCTATGAATGGCTCGTTATGCCTTTCGGTCTTTCCAATGCACCATCTACTTTCATGCGCCTCATGAATCACATCTTGCGTCCTCTCATTGGCAAGAGTGTGGTTGTCTATTTCGATGATATTCTCATTTATAGCAAAAACCTCGAGGACCATGTGCAACATGTGAGAGAGGTCTTGTGCATCTTGCGTCATGAAAAGCTTTATGCTAACCTCCCCAAGTGCACCTTTGCTCAAACCAAATTGGTTTTCCTTGGCTTTGTGGTTTCCGCTAATGGGATTGAAGTTGATTCTTCCAAGGTGGAGGCCATCCAGAATTGGCCTACTCCTACAAATGTTGGTCAAGTCCGAAGTTTTCATGGACTTGCCGGTTTCTACCGCCGCTTTGTGAAAGATTTTAGCACCATTGCTTGCCCTTTGAATGAGCTTACCAAGAAGAATGTTCCGTTTGTTTGGGGCAAGGCCCAACAAAATGCTTTTGATGAGTTGAAGAAACGCCTTACCGAAGCTCCCCTTCTTGTTCTTCAAAATTTTGCAAAAACTTTTGAGATTGAGTGTGATGCAAGTGGGCTTGGTATTGGTGGTGTTCTTATGCAAGACGGCAAACCCGTGGCATACTATAGTGAGAAGTTGGATGGCGCACGCCTCAACTATCCTATATATGACAAGGAGCTCTACGCTTTGGTTCGTGTTCTTGAAGTTTATCTACACTATCTTTGGCCAAAAGAGTTTATCATTCATTCCGACCATGAGTCCTTGAAATATTTGAAAAGCCAACACAACTTGAACAAACGACATGTAAAATGGGTCGAGTTCATTGAGTCCTTCCCAAATGTGATCAAATACAAGAAGGGCAAGGACAATGTTGTGGCGGATGCTCTTTCCCGCAAAAACACCATTTTGCTTACTCGTTTGGATTTTCATGTCTTGGGACTTGAAGAGATCAAAGAACTCTATCCTTCCGATTCTTTCTTTGCTCCGATTTTTGAGAAGTGCTCCGTTGAACGAGGAGTGGATGATTTCTATTTGCATGATGGCTACTTGTTTAAAGCTAACAAGATTTGCATTCCCGAGTCTTCCAAGGTGGTCTTATGGGTCACTTTGGACGTGACAAGACACTTGCGATGCTATCCACTCATTACTATTGGCCAAAGATGAAGCGAGATGTGGAGCGCTTATGCAACCGTTGCACTACATGCCTTCAAGCTAAGTCCACTTCCAACCCTTATGGTCTTTACACCCCATTGCCTATTCCTTATGCACCATGGACCGATATTAGCATGGATTTCGTTCTAGGATTGCCTCGCACTAAGCATGGTCATGATTCCATATTTGTGGTAGTGGATAGATTCTCTAAGATGGCTCATTTCATACCTTGCCATAAGAGCGACGATGCTTCACACATTGCTTCATTGTTTTTCAGGGAAATTGTTCGCCTACACGGAATACCGGCAAGCATCGTGTCAGATCGAGATGTCAAGTTCATGAGCTATCTATGGAAGTCGCTCATGGCTAAGTTTGGAGTGAAGCTCTTGTTCTCATCATCCTCGCACCCGCAAATGGACGGCCAAACGGAAGTGGTCAATCGAAGCCTCTCCACTCTCCTACACATCCTCGTGAAGAAGAACTTGAAGTCATGGGGGGAGTGCCTTCCTCACGCGGAGTTCGCCTACAACCGCGCCAAGCACAAGACTACATCAAGGAGCCCCTTCATGGTCGTCTATGGCTTCAAACCTTACACGGCACTCGACATACTTCCGCTTCCCCTTCATGAGCGGACCAACATGGACTTCGACAAGCGCACCTCCACCGTCAAGAAACTACATGAAGAAACAAGAGCGACAATACAAGAACATGTGCTTCGTCAAGCAAACCGCATCAACGCTAAGAAGAAGGAAAGAATATTCCAAGAAGGAGACCTCGTTTGGATCCACCTCCGGAAGGAAAGGTTTCCTCATGAGCGCAACTCCAAGCTCAAGCCAAGAGGAGATGGCCCCTTCAAGGTCCTCAAACGCATCAACAACAACGCTTACGTCATCGACATACCAACATCCAAGTACTTGGTGAGCAACACGTTCAACGTCTCGGATTTGTCACCCTATCATGGAGTTGAGGAGGTGCAAGAGTCGAGGTCGACTCTTTCCCAAGGGGGGGGAGATGATGTAGACCCGCTCACCGACGTCGCTACACCAAGACCAACAAGTCTCCCAAGTGGACCGATGACACGAGCCCGAGTTAAAGCTCTACATGATGAGGTGAACTCGCTCCTCACCACCCTTGATCTTGGTACCCCGTTGGACGGAATGCTACCTCATGCCGATGTGTTATGTGTCATTAGATACATGGCTCATCAAGACCCCGGAGAGGAGGACACGCCATGGCCAAGGGAAGGAGAGGAGCAGCTGGACATGGAGATGATCACGAAGCCGAACCCGACGTCGATCGAAGCGCTCCAAGGAAGAGAAGGACGTTGGCCGGTCCAGGACCCGGTCAGACCGGCCCCACAACCGGACGACCCGGTCCCAGGCTCGGTCAACCGGGTGCCAACCGGCGCAGCTCCATCGTACCGGACGAAGACCGGAAACCTCGCAGATTCCCGGTTGGCGCCCGGTCGACCGGACCCAGGACCGGATCACCCGGTCATAGGCCCTGTCAGACCGGATCCAAACCGGGTCTGATGGGAATGACCCACCAAACTGCCTTAAGTTATCCATTCGCGTACCTGTTCGCCCTTGCTGGCCCTGTGTGCCTATATAAGTAGCCTGGACCCCTCCTTTACCCCTTAGACTTGTTTTGAACTCAAACCTAACTTTGAGCTTAGTCTCCCTAGGGTTATCATCCCTCTGTAATCAAGGCACCTTGGTTGTTGATTTGGATCTTGTTGAGTGAGATTCTAGTACAAGCTACTCTCTCTCCCTCATCAAGCGCTTCTTCTCCAACCCCAATCTCTCTCCGGGAATTCTGCCGCGTGCCTCTTCCTCGGAGATTCTATTGGCGTGGTCCCTCGAGCCACGGGGGTAAGCATCGGGTGTATCGAGTTGGTGTGCGTGCGTGAGTACCGGCGTTCTTCGTGTTCTTCGTGTTCCTCACGTTCTCCCACCTCTTCCCTTGGTTTTCGGGGTCAAATCGCGAGATCGGGCCACTCCCGGGATCTTAGATATCATCACATCCATTCAAACAAAAGTGTGAAAGTGCCACCATAGATACAAAAGAGTGCAAGTGCCACCGTGTACAAAAGAGTCATAAGCTTTTAAGCAAACGAGAGAAGAGAAGAGAGGCCGAGTGTGAATCTTGTTGTCTCTTCATTTGCAACCAAAGCTTTGGCTCTCCTTGTGTTAGTGTGACACCGAGCACCTTTACATACACTTTTCCACTCACTTTTGGTTGCACTAACCACACTTATCCCGTGTGTGTGTTCCACAACTTTTCCGTGTTTATAGTGATCTTCACATTGACATTTGGATTTTTGGACCTCACCCACTTTTAACAACATACTCGATCTTGGATTTGTCTTTTGGCTTTCCACAACACTCGCCTAACACCATATTTGCTAGCTTTTGTGTGTGGTTTTGCGTGTGTCCCCGATACACTTGATCTTGCTTTTGGCTTGGTTGATTGCCTCAATACTATCTTACCTTGGTAAGAGTGCGAGGTAGTCTCCTTCCACTAACATACACAACATAGTTCTTGTCTTTCCATCATGGATAGGAACGGAGATGACCCAAGGGATGGAGAAGTCCTCCGCAACACCGAGAGGTTGGTTACTCAACACAACCTATGGACTCAACGCCAAGAGTTCAAGGAGCAACTCGCCCTCTTCGAGACGCGCATCGATGAGCAATACGATGAAGTGGCACACAACTTCTCCGCCGTGAACCAAGACTTGGCCCTTCTTCGTGAAGCTACGGACAACTTGAATGGCCAAATGGTGGCCAATGATGCAAACATGGAGCGGCGCATGGATAGCCTCGAGCGCACCATCACCAACTTGGGTCGCCATCGCCGACACCGCTCTACTTCATCATCCTCAAGCTCGCCACAATATTACTACTCTCATGGTGGCCTTTCGTCCTCAAGCTCTTCCTCAAGGCATGAAGACCATCATCGACCTCATCGCCCACATGTTCGTCATGAAGACTCTCGTTCCAACTCTAGGCGCGGAGAAATCCATCGCCTTGCTCGTCCACATGAACGTCCTCCACACGATCAAGTCCTCCAACAAGATTGTCACCAAGCGGATCACCATGCCCACCATGGGCGTGACGACCAACCCCAAGACCAAGGTCTTCAAGATCAACCTCGGCGAGATCTTCGGCGACACCTTCGCCATGACCAACGTGGAAAAGGAGAGCCACAACATGATCAAGATGAGAGGGCCAACAATGAGCCTCGTCAACAACCTCGACAAGATCTTCAACAACATCCTCACCGTGAACCAAGTGAAGCTAGTGTCCACCTTCAACGTCAACCCAATGCTATGGTTGGCCGAGGAAGACCTCCTATCCCACCTCAAGCTGCAAGAGATGAAGGCATCCGTCCTCGCCGAAGAAACTTGGAGGATGAAGAGAACATGTTTGAAAGGCTAAAGTTCACCATGCCGAAGTTCAAGGGTGAAGAGGATGCCGAGGCCTACCTCTCATGGGCACTCAAGGTTGACAAGATATTTCGCATCCACAACTACTCCGGTGCCAAGAAAGTGGCCATGGCATCGCTTGAGTTTGAGGATTACGCCAACACTTGGTGGGAGCAAGTCCTCACTCTAAGGGAAGAAAAGGGTGAACCTCCTATTGACACTTGGGAAGAGATGAAGGAAGAGATGCATGCTCGCTTTGTCCCAACGCACTACATGACCGACCTCTTCAACAAGCTCCAAAAGTTGAAGCAAGGCACAAAGACCGTTGAGGAGTTCTTCAAGGAGATGGAGCTCACTATGATGCGAGCCAACATCCAAGAATCCGAGAGCCAAACCATTGCTCGTTTCTTCAATGACCTCAACTACCCCATCAAGAGGATTGTGGAGTTTCAACCATACTCCAACATGGTTGAGTTGGTCCACCAAGCATCGAAGGCTGAGCGGCAAAGTGATTGAGGACATCAAGTACTCCAAGGCCAAGACATACTTCTCCTCCAAGCTCGCTACATCAACTCCTCCTACTACAAGTGTCAAGCCCGACGTGTCCTCTACACCATCCAAGAAACCGACTATCCAAAGTCGCATGAAGCAAACGGTGTCCTCCACCGCCTCGTCTAAGGCATCTACGGGACCCTCTAATGTCACTTGCTTCAAGTGTGGCACCCAAGGCCACAAATCATTTGAGTGCAAGAACACTAAGGTCATGATCACTATGGAGAATGGTGATATCGAGACGCTAAGTGAAGATGAATATGAAGCCCTTGTGCAAGCCGCCGTTGCAAATGAAGAAGCTTATGAGGAAGAAAGTGGAGAAGACCCTCTCTTATGTGAGCATGACCCAAGTCCCTCTCTTGTGGTCACAAGGGTGCTAACAACTCAACCTCAAGCTATGGAAGACCAACGGTGCAACATCTTCCAAACCCGTGCCGGAATTGGTGGCAAATTGATCAAGGTCATCATCGATGGTGGAAGTTGCCATAACCTCACTCTCCGCAAGCATCCTCACCCTTACCATATCCAATGGTTGAGTGACAAGGGAAACGTCAAGATACAACATACCGTCACCGTCACCTTCAAGATTGGACCTTATGAGGACACTATTGAGTGTGACGTCGTACCCATGACGGTGTGCCACATGTTGCTTGGCCGCCCTTGGCAATTTGACAAGAAGGCTATACATGATGGACTCTCCAATACATACACCTTCAAGGTCAAGGACAAGAAGTTCGAGTTGCGCCCGATGACTCCTAGCCAAATCATCGCGGATAATGCGAAGGCTTTAGCGAGGGCTCAACTCCGCACCCACCATAGTGAGATGAGAGGAGAGGGAGCGACCCACCACAAAGATAGTGAGCGCCACAAGCCATATATGAGTAAGACAAAGAGTGTCCTACTAGCCACCAAGAGTGAGTGGAGAGTGGTCCAAGAGAACCCAACCACCATATTGCACTACGTGCTCATATGCAAGGGACCATCATCGGCGACTAACGACTTAACCAACATTCCTTCGTCTTTGTTGTCTCTTTTGAAGGAGTTTCAAGACGTCTTCCCCGACGAGCTCCCTCATGGACTACCACCACTTCGAGGCATAGAACACCGCATCGACCTCATACCCGGCGCTCCGCTTCCAAACCGTGCCGCCTACCGCACCAACCCCGAAGACACAAAGGAGATACAACGCCAAATACAAGATCTCCTCGCCAAAGGGTACGTTCGCGAAAGCCTTAGCCCTTGTGCGGTTCCCGTGATTCTTGTGCCTAAGCCGAATGAGACGCAACGGATGTGTATGGATTGTCGCCCCATCAATGCCATTACCGTCCGTTACCGCCATCCCATTCCGCGTTTAGATGACATGGTTGATGAGTTAAGTGGTGCCACGATTTTCTCTAAAATCGATTTGCGTAGTGGCTACCACCAAATTCGCATGGCCATTGGTGATGAATGGAAAACGGCATTCAAGACTAAGCTTGGTCTCTATGAATGGCTCGTTATGCCTTTTGGTCTTTCCAATGCTCCATCCACTTTCATGCGTCTTATGAATCACATCTTGCGTCCTCTCATTGGCAAGAGTGTGGTTGTCTATTTTGATTATATTCTCATTTATAGCAAAAATCTCGAGGACCATGTGCAACATGTGAGAGAGGTCTTATGCATCTCGCGTCATGAAAAGCTTTATGCTAACCTCCCCAAGTGCACCTTTGCTCAAAACAAGTTGGTTTTCCTTGGCTTTGTGGTTTCCGCTAATGGGATTGAAGTTGATTCTTCCAAGGTGGAGGCCATTCACAATTGGCCCACTCCTACCAATGTTGGTCAAGTCCGAAGTTTTCATGGACTTGCCGATTTTTACCGCCGCTTTGTGAAAGATTTTAGCACCATTGCTTGCCCTTTGAATGAACTTACCAAGAAGAATGTTCCGTTTGTTTGGGGCAAGGCCCAACAAAATGCTTTTGATGAGTTGAAGAAACGCCTTACCGAAGCTCCCCTTCTTGTCCTTCCAAATTTTGCAAAAACTTTTGAGATTGAGTGTGATGCAAGTGGACTCGGTATTGGTGGCGTTCTTATGAAAGAGGGCAAACCCGTGGCATATTATAGTGAAAAGTTGGATGGCGCACGCCTCAACTATCCTATATATGACAAGGAGCTCTATGCTTTGGTTCGTGTTCTTGAAGTTTGGCAACATTATCTTTGGAACAAAGAGTTTATCATTCATTCCGACCATGAGTCTTTGAAGTATTTGAAAAGCCAACACAACTTGAACAAAAGACATGCAAAATGGGTCAAGTTCATTGAGTCCTTCCCATATGTAATCAAATACAAGAAGGGCAAGGACAATCTTGTGGCAGATGCTCTTTCCCGCAAAAACACCCTTTTGCTTACTCGTTTGGATTTTCATGTTTTGGTACCTGAAGAGATCAAAAAATCTATCCTTCCGATTCTTTCTTTGCTCCGATATTTGAGAAGTGTTCCGTTGAACGAGGAGTGGATGATTTCTATTTGCATGATGGCTACTTGTTCAAAGCTAACAAGATTTGCATTCCCGAGTCTTCTCTTCGAATGTTACTTTTGCAAGAGTCACATGGAGGTGGTCTTATGGGACACTTTGGACGAGAGAAGACATATGCCATGCTCTCAACCCACTGCTATTGGCCAAGAATGTACCACGACGTGGAACGCCTTTGCCACCGGTGCACAACTTGCTTACAAGCTAAGTCTACCTCCAACCCTTATGGTCTTTACACACCATTGCCTATTCCATATGCACCATGGACCGATATTAGCATGGATTTCATCCTAGGATTGCCTCGCACTAAGCATGGTCATGATTCCATATTTGTGGTAGTGGATAGATTCTCTAAGATGGCTCATTTCATACCTTGCCACAAGAGCGACGATGCTTCACACATTGCTTCATTGTTTTTCAGGGAAATTGTTCGCCTACACGGAATACTGGCAAGCATTGTGTCGGATCGAGACGTCAAGTTTAAGAGCTATCTTTGGAAGTCGCTCATGGCAAAATTTGGAGTGAAGCTCTTGTTCTCATCATCCTCGCACCCGCAAATGGACGAACAAACTTAAGTGGTCAATCGAAGCCTCTCCACTCTCCTACGCATCCTAGTGAAGAAAAACTTGAAGTCATGGGAGGAGTGCCTCCCACACGCGGAGTTCGCCTACAACCACGCCAAGCACTCAACAACATCAAGGAGTCCCTTCATGGTCGTCTACGGTTTCAAACCGCTCACGGCACTCGACATACTACCACTTCCCCTTCATGAGCGGACGAACATGGACTTCGACAAGCACACCGCCGCCATGAAGAAACTACATGAAGAAACAAGAGCAACCATTCAAGAACATGTGCTTCGTCAAGCTACCCGCCTCAACGCCAAGAAGAAGGAACGCATATTTCAAGAAGGCGACCTCGTTTGGATCCACCTCCGGAAGGAAAGATTCCCTCATGAACACAACTCGAAGCTCAAGCCAAGAGGAGATGGCCCCTTCAAGGTGCTCAAACGCATCAACAACAACGCCTACGTCATCGACATCCCAACCTCCAAGTATTTGGTGAGCAATACGTTCTACGTTGCGGACTTATCGCCATATCATGAAGATGAGGAGGCACAAGAGTCGAGGACGACTCTTTCCCAAGGGGGGGGGAGATGAAGCGGGGTGGCCTTCGGACACCTCCACACCAAGACCAACAAGTCCCCCAAGTGGACCAATGACGCGAGCTCGAGTTAAAGATCTACATGATGAGGTGAACTTGCTCCTCACCACCCTTGATCTCGATACCCCTTCGGATGGAATGCTACCTCATGCCGACGTGCTATGTGTCATTAGGTACAAGGCGCATCAAGACCCCGGAGAGGAGGACACGCCATGGTCAAGGGAAGGAG
Organism: Lolium perenne; assembly: GCF_019359855.2. Classification (NCBI taxonomy): domain Eukaryota; kingdom Viridiplantae; phylum Streptophyta; class Magnoliopsida; order Poales; family Poaceae; genus Lolium; species Lolium perenne. Next base: position 136,960,199 of record NC_067245.2, read on the forward strand.
AGGAGCAGCGGGACATGGAGATGATCACGAAGCTGGACACGAGGTCACTCGAAGCGCTCAAAGGAAGAGAAGAACGCTGGCCGGTCCAGGACCCGGTCGGACCGGACCCACAACTGGACCATCCGGTCCCTGGCCCGGTCAACCGGGCGCCCTATCGGATTTCCCTGCATCGTACCGGAAGGCAACCGGACGGAAACTCGCAAGTTTCCGGTTGGCGCCCGGTCGACCGGACCCAGGACCGGACCACCCGGTCACAGGCCCGGTCTGACCGGATCCCAAACCAGATTTGACGGGAATGACCCACCAAACTGCCTAAGTTATCCACTTGCGTACCTTTTCGCCTTGCTGGCCATGTATGCCTATATAAGTAGCCTGGACCCCTCCTTTACCGCTCAGACTTGCATTAGGCTTAAACACAACTTTGAGCTTAGTCTCCCTAGGGTTATCATCCCTCTGTAATCAAGGCATCCTGGTTGTTGATTTGGATATTGTTGAGTGAGATTCTAGTACGAGCTACTCTCTCCCCCTCATCAATCTCTTCTTCTCCAACCCCAATCTCTCACCGGGAATTCTGCCGCGTGCCTCTTCCGGGTGATTCTATTGGCGTGGTCCATCGAGCCACAGGGGTAAGCATCGGGTGTATCAGGTTGGTGTGCGTGCGTGAGTACCGGCGTTCTTTGTGTTCTTCGTGTTCCTCGTGTTCTCCCACCTCTTCCCTTGATTTTCGGGGTCAAATCGCGAGATCGGGCCACTCCCGGGATCTTAGATCTCACCACATAGGATCTTCGATTCGTCGATCTTTTTGCGGGACTTCTACCGAAAGGTCTTTTCCTTGCAAGTTCTATCGAGTTGGTGGTTCTGGCCAACGAGAACAAACCGATTGTGTTGTGTGCGTGTGTTTGTGATGTAGCCCCACCTATCGTCGACGCCACACCATGGCCAAGGAGTCCCCCAAGTGGACCAACAACACAAACCCCCACCATATATGTCAAGGTGAACTCTTTCCTCTCTATGATCGACCTCAACACCAACTTGAATGGTATGCTACCTCATGCCTCTATCATCATGGTGTCCATAGGTGCCGCGAGAGAGAAGGAACTCCCATGGTGCAAGGAGGAGAGAAGAAGAAGAGAAGAAGGAAGAGGAAGAAAAGGCGGGAGGAAGAGGCCCAGCCGGCCCAGAAGCCGGCCAAACCGGGCACCAGGCCGGCCAGGCCGGTCCCAGGGCCGGTCAGACCGGGCCCCAGACCGGATCCACCCCGGCGACAACCGGCATCGTACCGACGCCAAACCGGGAAACTTTTGCGAACTTCCCGGTCGGGCGCCCGGTTGACCGGCCCTGGCGCCAGGCCGTCCGGTCCCAGGCCCGGTTGGCGCCCGGTTGGATCGGATTTCACGGGACTGACTCGACCGGAAACGGCCCGAGTCAATCAACCGCATACCTTTTCGGCCCAAGTTGCCTTGTACCTCTATATAAGCACCTAGGTCATCCCCTTTACCCCTTAGACAAGATTTAGGCTTAGACATGAAGTTGAGCTTTGTCTCCCTAGGGTTTCATCCCCTTTGTATCAAGGCTACCCTTGTTGGATGTATGGATTTGTGAGTGTGAGATTCTAGTGCTACCCACTCTCTCTCCCACTCCTAGATTCATCTCCCTCACCAATCTCTCCGCTCGGAACTCTACCGCGTGTCTCTTCCGGGTTGATTCTATTGGCGTGGTCCATCGAGCCACGGGGTAAGTATCGATTGTATCGGGTTTGTGTGCGTGCGTGAGTTCACCGTGTTCTTCGCGCTCTCCCTCTCTTCCTCCTTTGGATTTCGGGTCAACCGCAAGATCGGGCCACACACGGGGTCTTAGACCACATCATATGGTATCAGCAGCCTTTGGTTTCCGCGGATTTGACCCCCCACCCACCCAATTTCATCTCTGAAAATTTTTCCCCAAAAATCCCCAAAAATAGCCCAAAATTGCCTTTTGATGGATCTGCGATTTCGTTGCGTTTTGAGTGGTTTTGGTCCATGGATTCGATGTTATTGTGCTTGATCTACTATTTCCCCACTTTCTAGCCCCCAATTCCATCGTTTTCCTTCGATTTGGGTCGATTTGGACGAGTTTGGCTCAAGAACACTAGCAGCCGGTTGAGAAATCCGGTCAACCGGGCGGCACACCGGGCCAGCCGGCGCCAGGGCCGGTCAACCGGGCGCCAAACTGGGAGCCAGACCGGACGCCAACCGGGCGCCAGACCGGACCAACCGGCCCAGGAGCCGGTCAACCGGGCGCCAGACCGGGCGCCACCACTCCCACCTCCGCCGCCGACCACCACCACTCCTCTCCACCACCGGCAAGCTCCGTCACCCTCCCAAACCACCGGTACACACCACCACGGCCCCATAACCACCGCCGCAACCACAAGAGCATCGACACCACCCACCACCGACTTACCACCGCCACCACCGCCAAGCTAGTTTGACCCTTTTCTTTCGCTAACTTGTGTTTGCTTGTTCCGGTTTGAGTGCCTTTTTGTGTAACTAACCCGCGGTTCCGAAGCAAGCGACGACATCCGAGGCACCCCGGACTTGCAACCGTACTCTTGACACCACCGCCATCATCGCAATTTGCGTGTTCCGACACCGCCTAACATTTTCATCTAGGTATAACTTGCATTCCCCTTGTAACCCCTCTTCTTTTGCAATCTATCCTATCGAGCATTGCTTATCGAGTGTTGCGAGACATTGCACGTGGCCCCGCTTGTGAGGTGTGTGTGTATTGTGGAGTCAAGCTTCTAAGCAAAACTCGTCTGGCAAAATAGCAAAAGTGAGCTAACGCTAACATAGAGTGTGAAAAAGAAAGAAAAGCACAAAAAGAGTGCAAGTGCCATCATACATACAAAAGTGTACAAAGTGCCACCATAGATACAAAAGAGTGCAAGTGCCACCATATACAAAAGAGAAAAAGCTTTTAAGCAAAAGAGAGATAAGAGAAGAGAGGCCGCGTGTAAATCTTGTTGTCTCTCCGTTTGCAACCAAAGCTTTGCCTCTCCTTGTGTTAGTGTGACACCGAGCACCCTTGCTTTCGGGTTCTTACACTTTTCCGCTCATTCCTTGGTCGCACTAACCCCGTTCATCTCGTGTGTGCGTTCCACATCTTTTCCGTGTTTATAGTGATCATCGCTTTGACATTTGAATTTTTGGACCTCACCCACTTTTAACATCATACTTGATCTTGGATTTGTCATTTGGCTTTCCATAACACTCACCTAACACCATATTTGCTAGCTTTTGCGTGTGCTTTTGTGTGAGTACCCGATACAATTGTTCTAACTCTCGGTTTTGTTGGATCACCCCAATCTTGTCATCCCACGGTAAGGTTGCGGGGTAGTGTTCTTCCACTAACATACACCATATAGATATTGTCGTGCTAACATGTATAGCGATGAAGAAGATACGGAGGAGTATATGGAGCACTTCGAGGAGGATACCTCTTCAAGCACTGCGGATGTGGAGGAACATGTGGAGCTCGACACCGACTATGGCTCCACGAGCATCACCGACATGACCGACATCGAGGAGCTCTACATCGACAATGGCTCCTCAAGCATCGACGACTTGGTGGAGCACCACCTTGAGGATGACTTCGACGACCTCTACATCGACAATGGCTCACCAAGCATGGAGGACATGGTGGAGCGACACCACGAGTACGACATCGACAACATGGTGGAGCAACGCCACGCCTTCGACATCTTCGACATGGTGGAGCAACGCCGCGCCTACGACATCGACACCATGGCGGAGCCTCACCTTGACTCCACCTTGAGCAACGCCTACTTGGCCAATGGAGCTACATATGAGGATAGAGGACCTCCACGATGGCACCATCATATGGATCATCAAGAGCATCCTCATCATGATCGTCATCGACACTCGTCTTCGAGCTCCACAAGGCGCCACCATGAGAGTGCTTATGCACAAGATCATCGACCTCAAGTACATCATATGGAGCATCAAGAGCGTCCACAACATGATCGTCATCGACACTCTTCTCCAAGCTCCACAAGGCGCCCCAAGCAATATGCCAAGTCGCATGAGCCATCATCTAGGCATGGCAAGGACCGTCATCGACTCACACCATCTCATGATAGTCGTCGACCACTACCACCTCATGGTCTACATCGACATACGTCACCACATGAGCTTCGCCGCCACAAGCCACTTCATGATCGCCATCGACCAACATCCCCCAAGGATCTTCGACGACACTCATCAAGACATGGTGATGAAGCACGACGACGAGAGCCTCGACATGAAGACGACGAACACCATCTTTCGGTGTCCACCACTCCAAGGATGGCAAGTGCACATCGCGCATACCTTCCTCATATGGACACTTCCACCTCTTGCGCCACCACCACAATGGCCCCTACCTCGTCACATGCCTATGGACTCCGATGCTACAAGTGCAAGCAACAAGGCCACCCTCCACGGGAATGTCCCAATCTCCTATGTGAGGAACCTGTGAAAGAAGAAATTGATGAACCTGAAAGCTCATTGGATGAAAAAGAGGAGGAAATTGATGAACCTGAAAGCTCATTGGATGAAAAAGAGGAGGAGAGTGATGAACAAAAGGAGGAAAAATGGATTAGCAACCCATGCCAACCTTCTAATGAGAGTAACTCTTTATCTCTTACACTATTTGATTGTCCTCCATGCTTACCAAAGGAGGATGAATGTTATGCTCCTGTGAATTGATGAGGACTAAGCCCAAGGGTTTGCCCGATCTTCACGGATTTGGATGGGTTTCGTGGGGGAGGTGGATGAACACGAAGAACACGGGTGGATGGCGGGGTGGATCGAAGATACAAACGCAACACACACACACAACCGGTTGTTCTTTGTTGGCCCGATACACCAACCCAATGGAATTGCAAGAAAAAAGACCCACAAGGAGTAGAATCCCTCACAAAAGATTGGCAATAGCAATTGATAGAGTTCCAAAGAGGACAAGAGTGCAAATAGATAGAATTGCAAAGGCAAAAGATCCAAAACACTAGAATTCCTAGAATGGAAGAGATCAACCGCCTAGAAGAGTAGATAACTTCGTAGATTGGTAGATCTAGAAGGGTTTCCCGCGGGAAGGAGCATAGCTCATGTTTTCTCTTACATCAAGTCTAATCTCAGATCTGAGCCAACAAGGCTATTTATAGGTGGGGGCGAAGGGATAAGTTACACGCTGAAAAGTGATGTTGTGCTGAAGTTCGATGGGGCGGAAGTTCCGGTCGTCCTGAGCGGAAGTTCCGGTCATGGGCGGAAGTTCCGTCTTGAGGGCCGGAAGTTCCGGCCAACTTTCGGCCTAGTTCCAGAAATTGGCGATTTCCTTGCAGCACTATCCAGTGTTTTTTTCGCGCAATTTCGGAACTTGGGCGGAACTTGGGCGGAAGTTCCAGTCCTTCGGGGCGGAAGTTCCGGCTGGAGCCTTTTCCCTTGGCGCTAGAAGGCATCTGGAGGGCATCTGGCCGGAAGTTTCGGTCCTGGGGGGCGGAAGTTCCGGCCTGGGCGCTGTAGCTCCATCTTCATCATTTCCAGCTCTCTCTCCATTGGCTTGGATTCCATGGCTCGCGTCTTGGTCGATGTACCTGATTGAACAAGGGGTATTTGCATGAAGTAGCACGCCATCCAAAGGGGTATCAAAAGCATACGTGCAACAGAGCGAATTCACCTCTTGGTGTAGAGCTTGGGCTCGAGCTCGTGTCATTGGACCACGAGGAGGGCTTGTCGGTCTTGAGGCGGAGGTGTCCGAAGGCCACCCCGTATCATCTCCCCCCCTTGGGAAAGAGTCGTCCTCGACTCTATGTTCTCATCATCGCCATGATAGGGTGAGATATCGGACACATTGAATGTGTTGCTCACCAATTTGTTGGATGTTGGTATGTCGATGACGTAGGCGTTGTCGTTGATGCGCTTGAGGACCTTGAAGGGACCGTCGCCTCGGGGCTTGAGCTTGGAGTTTCTTTCTTGAGGGAAACGGTCCTTGCGAAGATGTATCCACACTAGGTCTCCTTCATTGAAGATCCGTGCCTTTTTCTTCATGTTGAGGCGTGTTGCTTGACGAAGAACTTGTTGCTCGATTGTTGCCCTTGTATCTTCATGTAGCTTCTTCATGTATTGTGCTCGCTTGTCGATGTTCATGTTTACTTGCTCATGTAGCGGAAGAGGAAGGAGGTCAATTGGCGTAGGTGGTTCAAACCCGTAGACAACCATGAATGGGCTTCTCATTGTTGTAGAGTGCTTGGCGCGGTTGTAGGCAAACTCCGCATGCAGAATGCAATCTTCCGATGACTTCAAATTCTTCTTGACAAGGACGCGGAGCAGTGTGGAAAGGCTTCGGTTCACCACTTCGGTTTGCCCATCGGCTTGTGGATGCGAGGATGACGAGAACAAAAGCTTGACGTTGAACTTGGCCATTAGTGTCTTCCAAAGGTAACTCATAAACTTGACGTCTCGATCCGACACAATGCTTCTTGGTACACCGTGGAGTCTCACAATTTCCCTAAAAACAAGGAGGCAATGTGTGAAGCATCATCCGTTTGGGAGCATGGTATGAAATGAGCCATTTTAGAGAATCGATCAACCACTACAAAAATTGAATCATGACCATATTTGGTTCTAGGCGATCCTAGCACAAAATCCATACTTATATCGGACCAAGGAACATGAGGAATAGGCAATGATGTATAAAGACCATAGGGGTTGGAAGTTGACTTAGCTTGTAAGCATGTTGTACACCGTCGGCAAAGGCGCTCCACGTCGCGGTACATTCTTGGCCAATAATAGTGAGTGGAGAGCATGGCATATGTCTTCTCTCGTCCAAAGTGTCCCATAAGACCACCACCATGCGATTCTTGTAAGATCAAAAGGCGAAGTGAAGACATGGGAATACAAAGTTTGTTGCCCTTGAACAAGAATCCTTGGTGCAAATAGTAATCATCGATGCCCTTCTCACTAGAACACTTTGCAAAGATTGGGCCAAAGAAAATATCGGAGGCATATAAGTCTTTGATTTCATCAAGACCCAAAACATGGACATCCAAACGAGTGAGTAAAAGGGTGAGCTTGCGGGAAAGAGCATCCACAACAACATTGTCCTTGCCCTTCTTGTATTTGATTACATATGGAAAGGACTCAATGAACTCAACCCATTTTGCATGTCGTTTGTTCAAATTATGTTGACTTTTCAAATACTTCAAAGACTCATGGTCGGAGTGAATGACAAACTCTTTTGGCCAAAGATAGTGTTGCCAAACTTCAAGAACACGAACCAAAGCATAAAGTTCCTTGTCATATATAGGATAGTTGAGGCATGCGCCATCCAACTTCTCGCTATAGTATGCCACGGGTTTTCCATCTTGCATAGGAACTCCACCAATACCGAGTCCACTCGCATCACATTCAATCTCAAAAGTTTTGGAAAAGTTTGGAAAAACAAGGAGTGGTGCCTCGGTAAGTCTCTTTTTCAACTCATCAAAAGCTTTTTGTTGGGCCTTGCCCCACACAAACGGAACATTCTTTTTGGTAAGTTCATTCAAAGGGCAAGCAATGGTGCTAAAATCTTTCACAAAGCGGCGGTAGAAACCGGCAAGTCCATGAAAACTTCGGACTTGACGAACATGTGTAGGAGTAGGACAATTGTGGATGGCCTCAACCTTGGAAGAATCAACTTCAATACCATTGGCGGAAACCACAAATCCAAGAAAAACCAACTTGTTTTGTGCAAAGGTGCACTTTGGAAGATTTGCATAAAGCTTCTCATGACGCAAGATGCATAAGACTTCTCTCACATGTTGCACATGGTCCTCGAGATTTTTGCTATAAATGAGAATATCATCGAAATAGACAACCACACTCTTGCCAATAAGAGGTCGCAAGATGTGATTCATGAGTCGCATGAAAGTAGATGGAGCATTTGAAAGACCAAATGGCATGACAAGCCATTAATAGAGACCAAGCTTGGTCTTGAATGCCGTCTTCTATTCATCACCTATTGCCATGCGAATTTGGTGGTAGCCACTACGCAAATCAATCTTAGAGAAAATCGTGGCACCACTCAATTCATCCAGCATGTCATCTAAACGCGGAATGGGATGGTGGTATCGAACGGTAATGGCATTGATGGGGCGACAATCCATACACATTCGTTGCGTCTCATCCGGTTTAGGAACAAGAATCACGGGAACCGCACAAGGGCTTAAGCTTTCACGAACATACCCTTTTTCGAGGAGGTCTTGTATTTGGCGTTGGATCTCCTTTGTGTCTCCGGGGTTGGTGAGGTAGGCGGCGCGGTTTGGTAGAGGGGCGCCCGGTATGAGGTCGATGCGGTGCTCTATTCCTCTAAGCGGCGGGAGTCCATGAGGAAGCTCGTCGGGGAAGACATCTTGGAACTCCTTCAAAAGAGACAACAAAGACGAAGGAATTGTTGTTAAGTTGTTAGTCTCCGAGGATGGCCCCTTGCAAATGAGCACATAGTGCAATTTGGTGGATGGGTTGTGGTGCACTTCTCTCATCTCACTCTTGGTAGCTGTGAGGACACTCTTCATCTCACTCATATATGGCTTGTGGCGCTCACTTTCTTTTTGGTGGGTCACTCTCTCACCACTCATCTCACTAGTGATGGTAGCTTCCTTAGCCCTCGCTAAAGCCTTTGCATTGTCCGCAATTACTTCCTAGAATGCAAATAGATAGAATTGCAAAGGCAAAAGATCCAAAACACTAGAATTCCTAGAATGGAAGAGATCAACCGCCTAGAAGAGTAGATAACTTCGTAGATTGGTAGATCTAGAAGGGTTTCCCGCGGGAAGGAGCATAGCTCATGTTTTCTCTTACATCAAGTCTAATCTCAGATCTGAGCCAACAAGGCTATTTATAGGTGGGGGCCAAGGGATAAGTTACACGCTGAAAAGTGCTGTTGTGCTGAAGTTCGATGGGGCGGAAGTTCCGGTCGTCCTGAGCGGAAGTTCCGGTCATGGGCGGAAGTTCCGGTCCTGAGGGACGGAAGTTCCGGCCAACTTCCGGCCTAGTTCCAGAAATTGGCGATTTCCTTGCAGCACTATCCAGTGTTGTTTTCGGGCAATTTCGGAACTTGGGCGGAAGTTCCGGTGGGCGGAAGTTCCGGTCCTTCGGGGCGGAAGTTCCGGCTGGAGCCTTTTCCCTGGGCGCTGGAAGGCATCTGGAGGGCATCTGGCCGGAAGTTTCGGTCCTGGGGGCGGAAGTTCTGGCCTGGGCGCTGTAGCTCCATCTTCATCATTTCCAGCTCTCTCTCCATTGGCTTGGTTTCCATGGCTCGTGTCTTGGTCGATGTACCTGATTGAACATAGGGTATTTGCATGAAGTAGCACGCCATCCAAAGGGGTATCGAAAGCATACGTGGAAAGGAGCGAATTCACCTCTTGGTGTAGGGCTTGGGCTCGAGCTCGTGTCATTGGACCACGAGGAGGGCTTGTCGGTCTTGAGGCGGCGGTGTCCGAAGGCCACCCCGTATCATGAATTCTCTTGAAATATTCCCTATGAGTAAAACTTGTGAGAATAATTATGCTACTGTTATCTATGATAATCCATGCTATTTTGATAAATCTTATGATAATGCTTTGTTTGTGCCTGATATCGAAATGCATGGTACTAAAGAGTTTTGCTTGGCAAATGTTTATGATAAAGCTCTAGATGATGGTCCTATGTTACTTGATAATATTAATTGTACTACTAATGAAAATGGGATTGGAGAAGTCTTGACTTTATCTATGAGTCCCATATCTCTTGAGAATGATCAATCATCTTGCTATATTACTGATAAAAGTGGGTTTGAAAGTTTTGATCCCACTATTTTTTAGTTTGATAAAAATTATATGTTTGTGGATCATGAAAAGCATGCTTTATGTGATAGTTATATTGTTGAGTTTATTCATCAAGCTACTGAAAATTATTATGAGAGAGGAAAATATGGTAGAAATTTTCATGGTACTAAAACACCTCTCTACATGCTGAAAATTTTGAAGTTACTCTTGTTTTATCTTCCTATGCTTGTCCCTTTGTTCTTCATGAATTTATTTGTGTACAAGATTCCTATGCATAGGAAGTGGGTTAGACTTAAATGTGTTTTGAACTTGCTTTTTGATGCTCTCTTTTGCTTCAACTCTTATTCCTTATGTGAGCATCATTAAAATTACTGAGCCCATCTTAATGGCTATAAAGAAAGAACTTCTTGGGAGATAACCCATGTCTTTATTTTGCTATTGTTTTGTTGTGTATTGAAAGTTGTTACTACTGTAGCAACCTCTCCTTATCTTTATTTTATTGCAATGTTGTGCCAAGTAAAGTCTCTAATAGAAGGTTGATACTAGATTTGGATTTCTACGCAGAAACAGATTTCTTGCTGTCACGAATTTGAGTAGCCCCCTCTGTAGGTAATTCAGAAAAATCTGCCAATTTTTGTGTGTGTTCCTCAGATATGTAAGCAACTTTCATTAGTTTTGAGTTGTCTGATTTGAGCAACGGAAGTACCTCTTAAAAATTCATCTTTACTGGCTGTTCTGTTTTGACAGATTCTGTCTCTGTTTTTTGCATTGTCTCTTGTGGACTTTAAGCAAGGCTTTCTAGACGTGGAGAGCTGTAGCTAATGTTTGATTGAGTTCTTGCAATGTGTCACTACAGGACTAAAGTGGATTAAAGTTTTTTTTTTGATAACTAACCCCTCTAATGAAGTTTATGAGAAGTTTGGTGTGAAAGAAGTTTTCAAGGGTCAAGAGAGGAGGATGATATATGATCAAGAAGAGTGAAAAGTCTAAGCTTGGGGATGCCCCCGTGGTTCATCCCTGCATATTTCAAGAAGACTCAAGCTTCTAAGCTTGGGGATGCCCAAGGCATCCCCTTCTTCATCAACAACTTGCCAGGTCACCTCTAGTGAAACTATATTTTTATTCGGTCACATTTTATGGGCTTTACTTGGAGCGTCTGTGTGTTTTTATTTTTGTTTTTGTTTGAATAAGATCGGATCCTAGCAATCCTTGTGTGGGAGAGAGACACGCTCCGCTTTTTCATATGAACACTGGTGTTCTTCGTTTTACTTTTAATGTTCATGACAAAAGTTGGAAGCTGTTGCATTTATTGCTATTTGGTTGGAAACATAAAATGCTTCATATTGTCTTGAATAATTTGATACTTGGCAATTGTTTTGAGCTCTCGAGTAGATCAAGTTTAAGCTCTTGCATCATGTAGTTTGAACCTATTAGTGGAGAACTACCGTAGAGCTTGTTGAAATTGGTTTGCATGATTGGTCTCTCTAAGGTCTAGATATTTTCTGGTAAAAGTGTTTTTTGCAATAAGGAAGATAGTGTAGAGTCTTATAATGCTTGCAATATGTTCTTATGCAAGTTTTGCTGTACCGGTTCATACTTGTGTTTGCTTCAAACAACCTTGCTAGCCAAAGCCTTGTACTGAGAGGGAATGCTTCTCGTGCATCCAAAACCTTGAGCCAAAACCTATGCCATGTGTGTCCACCATACCTACCTACTATGTGGTATTTCTCTGCCATTCCAAGTAAATACTTCATGTGCTACCTTTAAACAATTCAAAAGTTATTATCTCTTATTTGTGTCAATGTTTTATAGCTCATGAGGAAGTATGTGGTGTTTTATCTTTCAATCTTGTTGGGCAGATTTTCACCAATGGACTAGTGGCTTCATCCGCTTATCCAATAATTTTGCAAAAAGAGCTGGCAACGGGGTTCCCAGCCCCAATTAATTAACTTTCATTAATAATTCTCTTCACATGTTTTGCCCTGATTCATCAGTAAGCAACTTAATTTTGCAAATAGACACTCCTTCATGGTATGTGAAATGTTGGAAGGCACCCGAGGATTTGGTTAGCCATGGCTTGTGAAAGCAAAAGGTTGGGAGGAGTGTCATCCATAAATAAAACTAAAGTACATGTATAAACAAAAGATAAGAGGGATGATCTACCTTGCTGGTAGAGATAACGTCCTTCATGGGAGCCGCTCTTTGAAAGTCTGTTTGATGAGGGGGTTAGAGTGCCCACTACCATTCGTTGACAACAACAAACACCTCTCAAAAGTTTACTTTTATGCTCTCTATATGATTTCAAAACTTGAAAAGCTCTAGCATATGATTTAATCCCTGCTTCCCTCTACGAAGGGCCTTTCTTTTACATTATGTTGAGTCAGTTTACCTACTTCCTTCCATCTTAGAAGCAAACACTTGTGTCAACTGTGCATTGATTCTTACATATTTGCTTATTGCACTCATCATATTACTTTGTGTTGACAATTATCCATGAGATACACATGTTGAAGTTGAAAGCAATTGCTGAAACTTAATCATCCTTTGTGTTGCTTCAATGCTTTTAGTTTGAATTTATTGCTTTATGAGTTAACTCTTATGCAAGACTTCTTGACGCTTGTCTTGAAAGTATTATTCATGAAAAGTTTTGCTATATGTTATCTATTTGATTAGCAAATATAGATCGTTGCCTTGAGTCACTTCATTCATTTCATATGCTTTACAATAGTATGATCAAGATTATGTAAGTAGCATGTCACTACAGAAATTATTCTTTTTATCGTTTACCTACTCGAGGAAGAGTAGGAACTAAGCTTGGGGATGCTTGATACGTCTCCAACGTATCTATAATTTCTGATGTTCCATGCTAGTTTTATGACAATACCTACATGTTTTGCTCACACTTTATAATAATTTCATGCATTTTCCGGAACTAACCTATTAACAAGATGCCGAAGTGCCAGTTCCTGTTTTCTGTTTTTTTTGGTTCCAGAAAGGCTGTTCGGGCAATATTCTCAGAATTCGACGAAACAAAGACCAAATATCTTATTTTCCCCGGAAGGTTCCAGAACACCGAAGGAGAGTCGGAGGCGGGCAGCAGGGGCCCGCACCATATGGCGGCGCGGGTGGCCCCCTGGCCGCGCCAGCCTATGGGGAGGGGGCCCCGTGGCCCCTCCGACTCCGCCTCTTTGCCTATAAAGTCCCTTGCGACCTAAAAACGCGATACCAATTGACGAAACTTCAGAAAGACTCTAGGGGCGCCGCCGCCATCGCGAAACTCCAATTCGGGGGACAAAATCTCTGTTCCGGCACGCCGCCGGGACGGGGAAGTGCCCCGGAAGACATCTCCATCGACACCACCGCCTCCATCATGCTCCGTGAGTAGTTCCCCCATGGACTACGGGTTCTAGCAGTAGCTAGTTTGTACTCTCTCTCCCATGTACTTCAATACAATGATCTCATGAGCTGCCTTACATGATTGAGATCCATCTGATGTAATCGGTGTTGTGTTTGTTGGGATCCGATGGATTGTTACATTATGATTAGTCTATCGATAAAGTTTGTGAAGTTATTGTTGCTGCAATCTTGTTGTGTTTAATGCTTGTCAGTAGTGCACGAGTGGCATGATCTTAGATTTAATTTCTATACTTATTGCTTAGATTGTATCTACAAGTTGTTTGCACATATTGCTGTCCGGAACCCGAGGCCCCCAAAGTGACAGAAATTGGGACAGCCGGAGGGGAAGGCTGTGATATGAGGATCACATGTTTTCACCAAGTGTTAATGCTTTGTTCCGGTGCTCTATTAAAAGGAGTACCTTAATTAGCAGTAGATTCCCTTGAGGCATGGCTGCCACTGGCTGGTAGGACAAAAGATGTTATGCAAGTTTCTCATTGCGAGCACGTATGACTATATATGGAAAACATGCCTACATGATTAATAATCTTGATGTTCCGTCTTAATGCTATTTCAATCCTGTCAATTGCCCAACTGTAATTTGTTCACCCAACACTTGTCACTTGTTATTGGAGAGTTACCACTAGTGTAGATCGCTGAGAACCCCGGTCCATCTCTCATCATCATATACTCGTTCCTATATGACATTGCAAGTAGTATCAACTATTTTCTGGTGCCATCGCCTCTGTGTTATTGCTACTGCTGCTGTGTTATTGTTACTATTGCTCTCATATTACAGTTGCTTTCACATCACCCCTGTTACTAGTGCTTTTCCAGGTGCAGCTGAATTGACAACTCAGTTGTTAAGGCTTATAAGTATTATTTACCTCCCCTTGTGTCGAATCAATAAATTTGGGTTTTACTTCCCTCGAAGACTGTTGCGATGCCCTATACTTGTGGGTTATCAAGCTACGTCAAAGTTAAATGGAACCGGGACAATATTTATATAGTATCCCTCATATTCCATATGTTCCATATTAGGTCTTATTGCAAACTAGCACGAGATTGTATGATGCATGATGCAACAGCAAGCATGGATGGCATATTAATGTTCAGCACATTTTTTCTTATCAACTTTCATATATAACACTTTTCATTTTGAATATATTGGGTTTTTAGTATTTAAAATAGAAATTAGGGATTATTTTAAATAAGAGAAGGGCCAGATTTAATTTTTGAAAAGGGGGAGGACCCCGGGTTGCTTTCAGAGAGTTCCAGGGGTTTTTCGAGAAAGCATCACAGCCAGGGGCCGCGGGTTGAGGAAGAAATGGATGCAGGGGGTCATGTGCAAAAATTGCAGATCCGGATCGGAACATGTTTTCTCACCCTGGGGTAGCTAGCCTATGCGGCTGATGCGTGGGACCCGCGCGACGACGTGGCGCCAGCGTGTCCGCTGATGTGGCACTGCTGCGCGTAGTTGACGTATGTCTTTCCGTTCAACACGCGTCCGTTGGGAACCCCAAGAGGAAGGTGTGATGCGTACAGCAGTAAGTTTCCCTCAGTAAGAAACCAAGGTTTATCGAACCAGTAGGAGCCAGGAAGCACGTCGAAGGTTGATGGCGGCGGAGTGTAGTGCGGCGCAACACCTGGGATTCCGGCGCCAACGTAGAACCTGCACAACACAACCAAATTACTTTGCCCCAACGTGACAGTGAGGTTGTCAATCTCACCGGCTTGCTGTAACAAAGGATTAGATGTATAGTGTGGATGATGATGTTTGCAGAGAACAGTAGAACGAGTATTTCAGTAGATTGTATTCGATGTAAAAGAATGGACCGGGGTCCATAGTTTACTAGTGGTGTCTCTCCCATAAGATAAATAGCATGTTGGGCGAACAAATTACAGTTGGGCAATTGACAAATAAAGAGGGCATGACCATGCACATACATGTTATGATGAGTATTGTGAAATTCAATTGGGCATTACGACAAAGTACATAGACCGCTATCCAGCATGCATCTATGCCTAAAAAGTCCACCTTCAGGTTATCAGCCGAACCCCCTCCAGTATTAAGTTGCAAACTACAGACAATTGGAT
This sequence comes from Lolium perenne, assembly GCF_019359855.2. Classification (NCBI taxonomy): domain Eukaryota; kingdom Viridiplantae; phylum Streptophyta; class Magnoliopsida; order Poales; family Poaceae; genus Lolium; species Lolium perenne. The sequence continues at coordinate 136,975,533 of NC_067245.2, forward strand.
TAAGTATGGTGCGTAATGTAATCAACAAATACATCCTTAGACATAGCATTGATGTTTTATCCCTAGTGGCAACAGCACATCCACAACCTTAGGGGTTGCTGTCACTCCCCCAGATTTAATGGAGACATGAACCCACTATCGAGCATAAATACTCCCTCTTGGAGTTACAAGTATCAACTTGGTCAGAGCCTCTACTAGCAACGGAGAGCATGCAAGATCATAAACAACACATAGATAGATTTATAATCAACATAGCATAGTATTCCATATTCATCGGATGCCAACAAACGCAACATGTAGCATTACAAATAGATGATCTTGATCATGTCAGGCAGCTCAAAAGATCCAACAATGATAGCACAATTAGGAGAAGACGACCATCTAGCTACTGCTATGGACCCATAGTCCAGGGATGAACTACTCACACATCACTCCGGAGGCCACCATGGCGGTGAAGAGTCCTCCGGGAGATGATCCCCCTCTACGGCAGGGTGCCGGAGGTGATCTCCTGAATCCCCCGAGATGGGATTGGCGGCGGCGTCTCTGGAAGGTTTTCCGTATCGTGGCTCTCGGTACTGGAACTATTATCGATGAAGGCTTAAGTAGGCGGAAGGGTAGGTCAGGGGGCGCCACGAGGGCCCCACACGCCAGGGCCGCGCGGCCAGCACCTGGGCCGCGCCGCCCTGTTGAGTGGGCGCCTCGTCGCCCCACTTCGTTTCCCTTTCGGACTTCTGGAAGCTTCGTGGAAAAATAAGATCCTGGGCGTTGATTTCGTCCAATTCCGAGAATATTTCCTTACTAGGATTTCTGAAACCAAAAACAGCAGAAAACAGCAACTGGCTCTTCGGCATCTCGTTAATAGGTTAGTGCCGGAAAATGCATAAATATGACATAAAGTATGTATAAAACATGTGAGTATCATCATAAAACAAGCATGGAACATAAGAAATTATCGATACTTTGGAGACGTATCAGCATCCCCAAGCTTAGTTCCTACTCGTCCCGAGTAGGTAAACGATAACAAAGATAATTTCTGAAGTGACATGCCATCATAATCTTGATCAATACTATTGTAAGCACATGTAATGAATGCAGCGATTCGAAGCAATGTACATGCAATGAGTAAACAATTGAATCATATAGCAAAGACTTTTCATGAATAGTACTTTCAAGACAAGCATCAATAAGTCTTGCATAAGAGTTAACTCATAAAGCAATAAATTCATAGTAAAGGCATTGAAGCAACACAAAGGAAGATTAAGTTTCAGCGGTTGCTTTCAACTTATAACATGTATATCTCATGGATATTGTTAGCATAAAGTAATATAATAAGTGCAATATGCAAATATGTAGGAATCAATGCACAGTTCACACAAGTGTTTGCTTCTTGAGATAGAGAGAAATGGGTGAACTGACTCAACATAAAAGTAGAAGAAAGGCCCTTCGCAGAGGGAAGCATTAATTGCTATGTTTGTGCTAGAGCTTTTATTTTGAAAACAAGAAACAATTTTGTCAATGGTAGTAATAAAGCATATGCATCATGTAAATTATATCCTACAAGTTGCAAGCCTCATGCATAGTATACCAATAGTGCCCGCACCTTGTCCTAATTAGCTCGGATTACCTGGATTATCATCGCAAAACATATGTTTTAACCAAGAATCACAAAGGGGTACCTCTATGCCGCCTGTACAAAGGTCTAATGAGAAAGCTCGCATTGGATTTCTCCCTTTTGATTATTCTCAACTTAGACATCCATACCGGGACAACATAGACAACAGATAATGGACTCCTCTTTAATGCATAAGCATTTAGCAACAAATAATATTCTCATATGAGGTTGAGGATAGTTGTCCAAAACTGAAACTTCCACCATGAATCATGGCTTTAGTTAGCGGCCCAATGTTCTTCTCTAACAATATCCATACTCAAACCATTCAACTCATGGTAAATCGCCCTTACTTCAGACAAGACGAACATGCATAGCAACTCACATGATATTCAACAAAGGGTAGTTGATGGCGTCCCCAGGAACATGGTTATCGCTCAACAAGCAACTTATAAGAGATAAGATGCATAAGTACATATTCAATACCACAATAGTTTTTAGGCTATTTGTCCATGAGCTATATATTGCAAAGATAAAGAATGGAAATTTTAAAGGTAGCACTCAAGCAATTTACTTTGGAATGGCGGAGAAATACCATGTAGTAGGTAGGTATGGTGGACACAAGTGGCATAGTGTTTGGCTCAAGGATTTTGGATGCATGAGAAGTATTCCCTCTCAATACAAGGCTTAGGCTAGCAAGGCTATTTGAAACAAACACAAGTATGAACCGGTACAGCAAAACTCACATAAAAGACATATTGTAAGCATTATAAGACTCTACACCGTCTTCCTTGTTGTTCGACCCTTACTAGAAAATATCTAGACCTTAGAGAGACCAATCATGCAAACCAAATTTTAGCAAGCTCTATGTATTTCTTCATTAATAGGTGCAAAGTATATGATGCAAGAGCTTAAACATGAGCACAACAATTGCCAAGTATCACGTTATTCAAGATATTATACCAATTACCACATGTAGCATTTCCCGTTTCCAACCATATAACAATTTAACGAAGCAGTTCAACCTTCGCCATGAACATTATGAGTAAAATCTAAGGACATATTTGTCCATATGCAACAGCGGAGTGTGTCTCTCTCCCACACAATGAATGCTAGGATCCACTTTATTCAAACAAAACAAAAATAAAAACATACAGACGCTCCAAGTAAAGCACATAAGATGTGATGGAATAAAAATATAGTTTCACTAGAGGAACCTGATAATATTGTCGATGCAGAAGGGGATGCCTTGGGCATCCCCAAGCTTAGATGCTCGAGTCTTCTTGAAATATGCAGGGATTAACCACCGGGGCATCCCCAAGCTTAGAGCTTTCACTCTCCTTGATCATATTGTATCATCCTCCTCTCTTGATCCTTGAAAACTTCCTCCACACCAAACTCAAAACAACTCATTAGAGGGTTAGTGCATAATCAAAATTCACATGTTCAGAGGTGACATAATCATTCTTAACACTTCTGGACATTGCACAAAGCTACCGAAAGTTAATGGAATAAAGACATCCATCAAGCATAGCAAAACAGGCAATGCGAAATAAAAGGCAGAATCTGTCAAAACAGAATAGTCCATAAAGACGAATTTTATAGGTGCACCAGACTTGCTCAGATGAAAATGCTCAAATTGAATGAAAGTTGCGTACATATCTGAGGATCACTCACGTAAATTGGCAGAATTTTCTAAGTTACCTACAGAAACTACTGCTCAAATTCGTGACAGCAAGAAATCTGTTTCTGCGCAGCAATCCAAATCTAGTATGAACCTTACTATCAAAGACTTTACTTGGCACAACAATGCAACAAAATTAAGATAAGGAGAGGTTGCTACAGTAGTAGCAACTTCCAAGACTCAAATATAAAACAAAGTACTGTAGTAAAATCATGGGTTGTCTCCCATAAGCGCTTTTCTTTAACGCCTTTCAGCTAGGCGCAGAAAGTGTGTATCAAATGTTATCAAGAGACGAAGCATCAACATCATAGTTTGTTCTAATGATAGAATCAAAAGGTAACTTCATTCTCTTTCTAGGGAAGTTTTCCATACCTTTCTTGAGAGGAAATTGATATTTAATATTACCTTCCTTCATATCAATAATAGCACCAACAGTTCGAAGAAAAGGTCTTCCCAATATAATGGGACAAGATGCATTGCATTCAATATCCAACACAACAAAATCAACGGGGACAAGGTTATTGTTAACCGTAATGCGAACATTATCAACTCTCCCCAAAGGTTTCTTTGTAGAGTTATCAGCAAGATTAACATCCAAATAACAGTTTTTCAATGGTGGCAAGTCAAGCATATTATAGATTTTTCTAGGCATAACGGAAATACTTGCACCAAGATCACATAAAGCATTACAATCAAAGTCATTGACCTTCATCTTAATGATGGGCTCCCAACCATCCTCTAACTTCCTAGGAATAGAAGCTTCGCGTTCTAATTTCTCTTCTCTAGCTTTTATGAGAGCATTTGTAATATGTTTTGTAAAGGCCAAATTTATAGCACTAGCATTAGGACTCTTAGCAAGTTTTTGTAAGAACTTTATAACTTCAGAGATGTGGCAATAATCAAAATCTAAACCATTATAATCTAAAGCAATGGGATCATTGTCCCCAATGTTGGAAAAAATTTCAGCAGTTTTATCACAGGCAGTTTCAGCAGTTTTAGCAGTTTCCGGCAGTTTTGCAGGCTTTGCATTAGAAGTGGAAACATTGCCAACACCAATTATTTTACCATTGATAGTAGGAGGTGCAGTAACATGTGGAGCATTAGCATTACTAGTGGTGGTAATAGTCCAAACTTTAGCTATATTATCTTCTTTAGCATTTTCTTCTTTTTCCCACCTAGGATGCAATTCGGCCATTAATCTTATATTCTCATTAATTCTAACTTGGATGGCGTTTGCTGTAGCAAATGACTTAATATCTTTATTTTCATTAGGCATAACTTTTGATTTCAAAATATCAACATCAGCAGCAAGACTATCGACTTTAGAAGCAAGTATATCAATTTTCCCAAGCTTTTCTTCAACAGATTTGTTAAAAGCAGTTTGTGTACTAATAAATTCTTTAAGCATGGCTTCAAGTCCAGGGGGTGTATTCCTATTATTGTTTTTGTAAGAATTTCCATAAGAATTACCATAACCGTTACCATTATTATAAGGATATGGCCTACTAGCATAATACATGTGCTTCGCTACGGATCACATAATCATAATCAACATAATATAGTTGTAAAATGCTTTAAAACATATTATAATTGCAAAATATCTTTACCTAATACAATATCAATATTATTTTCTTTTTCAAACTATTGTACGTTGTTCCCCAAATAATGGATTGACCCTCTACCAAATTACATAATACATCAAAAAAAAACCATACAGCATTTGAGGTCATACAATAACTAAATTAATGGTAACTGTTTATAACACCTTTTCTTCACATCGGTTTCTTCTACCATACACATGCATATGAAATTATAGGAAAAAACTTGAGAGTTCATACAACGAAGATACCACCTCACTAATGACAACTCATAAATGTTGATTTTGTTGATCACATATAGATGCATCATATATGAAGAATAGCAGTAGTACAACGTATTTTGCTACTGCTGATCGAGAATACATGAGCAAGCAGGACCTGGGTCTTGATGAGGACATCCCATCTCTTGATACAACCGCTGTACCTACAGCCACACAAATACAAGGACCAATCACTCGAGCTCGTGCCAAACAACTTAACTATCAGGTACTTTCGTTTCTTGGAACTATTCCTCACATACATGAGAATATGATGCTGCCTAAATCAGATATGTTTGTTACTCTTAGGAATGATGGACCAAGCATGGATGAGGAGGACAAGCATTGGAGCATGATCACGCATGGAGGAGATGGCAGCAAGCGTTTGAGGATTGAAGATGACGCCGCAAGTGGAGATTTCAGAACTTTGAAGCCACCATAAGAAGAGATGAAGACATGGACGAAATATAGAGTTTTCCACTTCATAATTTCGTCCATAGCATGTTATGGTGCTGCGTCACCTTTAGTTTTGGGCCAGGCCCATGTCATTTTCGCAGGAATTAAGTCAGCCACTTTTTAGAGTCCGTATTGAAGGGGGAAAGGCCTTCTAGGGTTTGGTTCGACCACCATACGTATGGTTGGCCGAAACCCCACCTATTCCTCCTTTAAATACCCCCATAGCCATCACGTTTAGACTCGGATTTTGATTAGATTAAAAGTTAGCCATCGCTGCAACTCTCGTGTACTTCTTTTGAGGCCAACGCCCAGAACAAGACCGACTATTCGGAATCCCACCTTATTCAATAAAGCTTTCATCTTTCATCCGCAATATTCTGATTGCATCATTAGTTCTTACTTGTTCTCGATTTCAGGTAGGAATTAAGACCCTCGCTGGTCAGGCTGATCGTGCATCCGCAAGATCAGTAACTCCCGGAGATTGTCCTAGCGATTGCATTGGCGCACGAGCTTTGCACGTGTAGTCGGATCGTCAAGCACGAACTCCACCAACAAATCGATCTATCCACGTCTCATCGAAAGATCGGCCACCTTTGCCCTATCAAGTGGTATCAGATTTCAGGTTGCTCAGTGAGATTTTACTGTTTTCCTAGTGCAGATTGCATCTGCCATCATACCCATTAAACCATGAAAAAGCCAAAAATACAGTTAGGTCACACCATCACCATATATCACTCCATAGCTGCTCGTTGCTTGTGTGCCGCGCCGTGACATTGTTGGTGAACTAGGCTCGCGTCTCTAGTACGGTCTAGCCTAGGACCAGCACAGTACCGTTGTTGAGCATACTTTCAATATTGCATTGCTGTTTTGACAATTGTTGTTTTGCTACCATATTAGCCTTCCTACAGCTCTACATATTGTCTCCACGTGCACTGTGTCGACACCTGGTAATCGCTTTGGCAATCTTTGGAGACGCTGATCCTTGCTGGTTGTTACATCGCCTTCCTCCTGTTTGGTAAGAACTTGTAAGAGCTTCGTATTTTGCCTGACGAATTGCGCGTGAACCACCATATTCGAGTACTCTACCATTGAGTTAGCAACCCAGATAAAAAAAGATCTTAGATACGATCGAAATCCAAAAATCAATGGAATTACACCGCCCGCTTCTGTCAAAACATTGAATTAGCAAGACATCAAAAGAAAGAATTTATCGACCATGAAAAACACTCAAATGCCAAAATGAACAGGTCCGGTTAAATTCCATTAAGGTTAAAAAAAGAACGACCCCAACCAACCACGATGGCAAAACGCTCCATAGTTTGTAGGCATATACATTTGTGCTTTTTGTGTACTAATCATGTCAGGACCAGTTGATCCGGCCGCTGTTGACCTGGCCAAGATGACGTCTGAGCAGTTGCATGCTCATTTCACCCACCTTTTGGGCGGGCATGCACGCGACACCGATGCGCGCATTGGTGACGTGGATGCCAAACTCACCGACGCGCTGGACAAGCTGGATGGCCTCGAGGCAGCTTTCAACTCCAAGCTCGACGCCAAGTTCCAGGAGCTTTTGACTCGGTTGCCGCCACCTCGCGACAATGTGCAACGACGCGCACGCCGCGTTCCTCGTGCGGATGTGCCTGCGGGTACCGCTCCTGCTGCAGCAGCCGCACCTGACGCGCCTTCTGATGAGGGATACGAAGACTATGAAGCGGACGCGGACGAGCAGGTCGAGGAGAACGTACTGGACGGCAAGGAAGTCGAACAACCTGCACCGGGTCGTCCACGACAACTGAACCGCAACGCTCGTCCACCTCCACGGCCGGTACGTAATGATGATGATCATGTTGCTAAACTTAAATTGAATATTCCGCCATTTGAGGGTAGATATAATCCTGATGCATATCTTACATGGGAATTGGAAGTAGAACAACGCTTTGCATGTTTAAAATACCCTGAGCACTTGCGTGTTAGTGCTGCTACTTGTGAGTTCAAAGATTTTGCTTCTATTTGGTGGTCTGAACATTGTAGAGCACGTCCTGCTAATATTCCTACTACTTGGGTTGGTTTAAAACTTGCTATGCGTACTCGTTTTGTTCCTCCACATTATCAGCGTGATTTACTTAAGAAATTGTCTTGCTTAGAACAAGGGAAAAATTCTGTAGAAGACTATTATCAAGAATTGCAAACTGGTATGATTCGCTGTGGTGTTGTAGAGGATAATGAGGCTATGCTTGCACGTTTCTTTGGTGGTTTGAATAAAGAGATTCAACATATTTTAGATTATAAGGAGTACAACACTATTACTCGCTTGTTTCATCTTGCTTGCAAAGCTGAACGTGAAGTGCAGGATCGACAACCACCATGGAGAAGAGCTAATGTTTCTGCAGGTCGTACATCATCATGGTCTCCGCGACAATCAGCGCCACCATCTCGTGGTACTACACCAGCTCCTACTACCTCCAAGTACACCGCCCCTGCATCACGAGCACCACCTGCTGCTACGCCACCACCATCTACTGGTCCTCCTCGGAGTTCCTCTTCGATGGCCTCCACGAGGAAGACGCGCGACATACAATGTCGCAAATGCTTGGGATTTGGACACATAGAGAGAGAATGCAGAACCAAGCGTGTGATGTTGGTGCGTGAAGATGGAGAATATGATTCTGCAAGTGACTTTGATGAAGACACTTTGGCCCTTATTGCTGCACGTGATGGCGCCAATTCTGATTCTGAGAGAGAGATGGAGGTAATGGAAGCTGACACTGCTGATCAGTACAGGAGCTTAGTTGCACAGCGTGTGTTGAGCATGCAATTGAGCAAAACTGAGCATGATCAACGCCACAATCTTTTTCAAACAAGAGGCGTTGTAAAAGAGCGAGCTATAAGGATCATCATTGATGGAGGAAGCTGGAATAATCTGGCTAGCGTTGACATGGTGGAGAAGCTTTCTCTCTCTACAAGACAGCGCACACATCCATACTACATTCAATGGTTTGAGAGCTCTCGGAAGGTCAAGGTAACAAGAACTACACGTGTGCATTTTACTATTGGTACATATTCTGATTTTGTTGATTGTGATGTTGTACCTATGCAAGCATGTTCTTTGTTACTTGGTAGACCTTGGCAATTTGATAGAGAATCTGTTCATAATGGTAGAACTAATCAGTATTCTCTTATGCATGATGGAAAGAAAATTGGTCTCAAACCTATGACTCCTGAACAAATACTAAAAGATGATCTTGCTAGAGCTAGTAGAGTAAAAAACGAGGAGAAAAATAAGAGTGAAAATCAGATTGTTGCTGCAGATTTTGTGCCTCATAAGACTAATACTAAATCTGATTCCAACCATGCTACTGAAATTCGTTTGAAGAATCCTTGTTTGCTTGCTAGCAAATCTGATATTGCTGAACTTGATGTGAACACTACTCAATGCTATGCTATTGTTTGCAAAGAAGTTCTATTTTCATTTGAGGATATGCCTCCTTCTTTGCCACCTGCGGTTGCTAACCTTTTGCAGGAATTCGATGTGTTCCCACAAGATGTTCCACCTGGACTGCCACCTATTCGTGGGATAGAACACCAGATTGACTTGATTCCAGGAGCTTCGTTGCCCAACCGTGCACCATATCGTACCAATCCTGAAGAGACGAAAGAGATTCAGCGACAAATTCAGGTTCTTCAAGATAAAGGTTACATTCGTGAGTCTCTTAGTCCATGTGCTGTGCCTATTATCTTGGTACCTAAGAAGGATGGTTCTTCACGCATGTGTACTGATTGTAGAGCTATTAATAATATTACCATTCGATACCGTCATCCTATACCTCGTTTAGATGATATGCTTGATGAATTGAGTGGTTCTATTATGTTCTCTAAAGTTGATTTGCGTAGTGGTTACCACCAGATTCGTATGCAATTAGGAGATGAATGGAAAACAGCGTTTAAAACTAAGTTCGGCTTATATGAGTGGTTAGTAATGCCTTTTGGTTTAACTAATGCACCTAGTACTTTCATGAGATTGATGAACGAAGTTTTACGTGCTTTTATTGGACGTTTTGTGGTGGTATACTTTGATGATATTCTGATTTATAGCAAATCTTTGGAGGAACATTTGGATCATTTACGTGCTGTTTTCACTGCTTTCGTGATGCACGTTTGTATGGTAATCTTGAGAAGTGCACCTTTTGCACCAATCGAGTTGCGTTTCTTGGCTATGTTGTTGCTGCGCAGGGAATTGAAGTTGATCTAGCCAAGATTGAGGCAATTGAGAGTTGGCCGCAGCCAAAGACGGTCACACAAGTGAGGAGTTTTCTTGGCCTCGCTGGTTTCTATAGGCGCTTTGTGAAAGATTTTGGAACCATCGCTGCGCCGCTGAATGAGCTTACAAAGAAGGATGTGCCCTTTGTGTGGGGCGATGCACAACAAAACGCCTTCATGATTCTGAAAGATAAGTTAACACATGCTCCGTTACTCCAACTTCCTGATTTCAATAAGACTTTTGAGCTTGAATGTGATGCTAGTGGAATTGGTTTGGGAGGTGTGTTATTACAAGAGGGCAAACCTGTTGCATATTTTAGTGAAAAATTGAGTGGGCCTAGTCTGAACTATTCTACTTATGATAAAGAATTATATGCGCTGGTTCGGACATTAGAAACTTGGCAACATTATTTATGGCCTAAAGAATTTATTATACATTCTGATCATGAATCTTTGAAGCATATTCGTAGTCAAGCTAAGTTGAATCGTCGCCATGCAAAGTGGGTTGAGTTTATAGAGTCTTTTCCTTATGTTATCAAACACAAAAAGGGTAAAGATAATGTTATTGCTGATGCTTTGTCGCGCCGTTATACTATGCTATCTCAACTTTACTTCAAGATTTTTGGATTAGAAACCATAAAGGAACAATACTTGCTTGATGCTGATTTTAAAGATGTGTTGCTGAATTGTAAAGATGGTAGAACATGGAACAAATTCGTCCTCAATGATGGATTTGTGTTCCGTGCTAACAAGCTATGCATCCCAGATGGTTCCGTTCGTCTTTTGTTGTTACAGGAGGCGCATGGAGGAGGATTGATGGGTCACTTCGGTGTGAAGAAGACGGAGGATGTACTTGCTGCACACTTCTTTTGGCCACGTATGCGTCGAGATGTTGAGAGATTTGTGGCACGCTGCACTACATGTCAAAAAGCTAAGTCTCGACTTAATCCACATGGTTTATATATGCCTCTTCCTGTTCCTAGTGTACCTTGGGAGGATATTTCTATGGATTTCGTTTTGGGTTTGCCTGCATACGTAAGGGGAGGGATAGTATTTTTGTTGTTGTGGATCGGTTTTCTAAGATGGCACACTTTATTCCATGTCACAAGACTGATGATGCTACACATGTTGCTGATTTGTTCTTTCGCGAAATTGTGCGTTTACATGGTGTGCCAAATACTATTGTTTCTGATCGTGATACTAAATTTCTTAGCCACTTTTGGAGATGTTTATGGGCTAAGTTGGGGACTAAATTGCTGTTTAGTACTACATGTCATCCCCAAACTGATGGACAAACTGAAGTAGTAAATAGAACTTTGTCTACTATGCTGCGGGCTGTTTTGAAGAAGAACTTAAAATTGTGGGAAGAATGTTTACCTCATGTTGAATTTGCTTACAATCGTTCACTGCATTCTACCACTAAGATGTGCCCATTTGAGATTGTTTATGGTTTTGTACCACGTGCACCCATTGATTTGTTGCCTTTACCATCTTCTGTGCAAAATAATTTGGATGCTACAGACCGTGCTGAATTGATACTAAAATTGCATGAGACTACTAAAGACAACATAGCACGCATGAATTCTAAGTATAAAATTGCTGGGGATAGAGGAAGAAAGCATGTTGTGTTTGATGTTGGTGATCTTGTTTGGTTGCATTTGCGCAAAGATCGTTTTCCTGAATTGCGCAAGTCTAAGCTAATGCCACGCGCTGCTGGTCCTTTTAAGGTGATAGAGAAAATAAATGATAATGCATATAAACTTGAGCTTCCTGCAGAATTGGGTCCGGTTAGTCCTACATTTAACATTGCAGATTTGAAGCCTTACTTTGGTGAAGAAGAGGAGCTTTCGTCGAGGATGACTTCAATTCAAGAAGGGGGCATGATGAGGACATCCCATCTCTTGATACAACCGCTGTACCTACAGCCACACAAATACAAGGACCAGTCACTCGAGCTCGTGCCAAACAACTTAACTATCAGGTACTTTCGTTTCTTGGAACTATTCCTCACATACATGAGAATATGATGCTGCCTAAATCAGATATGTTTGTTACTCTTAGGAATGATGGACCAAGCATGGATGAGGAGGACAAGCATTGGAGCATGATCACGCATGGAGGAGATGGCAGCAAGCGTTTGAGGATTGAAGATGACGCCGCAAGTGGAGATTTCAGAACTTTGAAGCCACCATAAGAAGAGATGAAGACATGGACGAAATATAGAGTTTTCCACTTCATAATTTCGTCCATAGCATGTTATGGTGCTGCGTCACCTTTAGTTTTGGGCCAGGCCCATGTCATTTTCGCAGGAATTAAGTCAGCCACTTTTTAGAGTCCGTATTGAAGGGGGAAAGGCCTTCTAGGGTTTGGTTCGACCACCATACGTATGGTTGGCCGAAACCCCACCTATTCCTCCTTTAAATACCCCCATAGCCGTCACGTTTAGACTCGGATTTTGATTAGATTAAAAGTTAGCCATCGCTGCAACTCTCGTGTACTTCTTTTGAGGCCAACGCCCAGAACAAGACCGACTATTCGGAATCCCACCTTATTCAATAAAGCTTTCATCTTTCATCCGCAATATTCTGATTGCATCATTAGTTCTTACTTGTTCTCGATTTCAGGTAGGAATTAAGACCCTCGCTGGTCAGGCTGATCGTGCATCCGCAAGATCAGTAACTCCCGGAGATTGTCCTAGCGATTGCATTGGCGCACGAGCTTTGCACGTGTAGTCGGATCGTCAAGCACGAACTCCACCAACAAATCGATCTATCCACGTCTCATCGAAAGATCGGCCACCTTTGCCCTATAAGGTCTAAGACCGAAACAACTAAATGATCAATTTTTCTGCTGCTCATTGACATACAGTAGCAGGCACATGGCAGCAAGCAGAACTCTCGCCAGTTCCAAAGATACATATCCAGCAGCAGTTGCCAATATACTACTTACTGGTTGGAGCGCTGAATGTCTAATCTACCGCGTACAGGTTGCAGGCCACATCTGGTACTACTTGCATACTCCGGTATTAAGCATCACGAGAAACGAACGCACAGGAATCCATCCAAGTCAGCAGAAACAAGAACCTCAAGATCTCACTCGATAACAAATTGTAATGCTACTGTGGCAACAACCCCGCGGGGAACGCGTCTGCAAGCTCGCCCAGCCGCCTCCCATGTCGGGGAATCAGAGGATGCGGAGCTTGGAGACCAGCGTGGAAGTGCAGCAGAGGCGTGATGGCAGCTCGGTGGCGCAGCAGCAGAGGAGAGGTAGGCGGAGCGGCGGCTCAGAAGACGGTATGGCGCGGTGGCGTCACAGCGCCCGGGGAGTCGTGGTGGATCCCGGCGGAGATAGGGGATAACGTGCCTGGCTGCCGGCAGGGGCTTGTGGCCTTGTGGCGGTGGGTGGGCGGTGGGTGGGCGCCGTAGCTTGCCCATCTCTCTGGCCCGCACGAACGCCTCTTATCTCCGACTTGGAGGCCGCCCAGCTAGAAGTTCGCTAAATCCGAAGCCGTGGAACGGTCCGACCCGCAGAACGGCGGCGCCGTTTTCCTCTGCGTTCCTGCGGCCGCTCCAGCGTCGTGAAAGAGAAGGGGCTAAAAGAAAAAGTCCGATCTATTGGATTGCGGGATTGTGGGAGGGGCTAAAACAAAAACCACCACGACTTACCACGGTCGTATTGGTGTTTTATTAGTACAGATAGTTGTTACTAGAATTTCCGATAAGCATTGTTGTTGAAATTATTATTTTTAATGAAGTTCACATCAACATGTTCTTCTTGAGCAACCAATGAAGCTAACGGAACATTATTAGGATCAACATTAGTCCTACCATTCACAAGCATAGACATAATAGCATCAATCTTATCACTCAAGGAGGAGGTTTCTTCGACAGAATTTACCTTCTTACCTTGTGGAGCTCTTTCCGTGTGCCATTCAGAGTAATTAACCATCACATTATCAAGAAGCTTTGTTGCGGCGCCTAGAGTGATGGACATAAAGGTACCTCCAGCAGCTGAATCCAATAGGTTCCGTGAAGAAAAATTCAGTCCTGCATAAAAGGTTTGGATGATCATCCAAGTAGTCAGTCCATGGGTTGGGCAATTTTTAACCAAAGATTTCATTCTTTCCCATGCTTGGGCAACATGCTCAGTATCCAATTGCTTAAAATTCATTATGCTACTTCTCAAAGATATAATTTTAGCAGGAGGATAATATCTACCAATGAAAGCATCCTTACATTTAGTCCATGAATCAATACTATTCTTAGGCAAAGATAGCAACCAATCTTTAGCTCTTCCTCTTAGTGAGAAAGGAAACAATTTTAACTTTATAATGTCACCATCTACATCCTTATACTTTTGCATTTCACATAGTTCAACAAAATTATTAAGATGGGCAGCAGCATCATCAGAACTAACACAAGAAAATTGCTTTCTCATAACAAGATTTAGTAAAGCAGGTTTAATTTCAAAGAATTCTGCTGTAGTAGCAGGTGGAGCAATACGTGTGCATAAGAAATCATTATTATTTGTGTTTGTGAAGTCACACAACTTAGTATTTTCAGGAGTATCCATTTTAGCAATAGTAAATAAAGCAAACTAGATAAAGTAAATGCAAGTAACTAATTTTTTTGTGTTTTTTAATATGGCAAACAAGACAGTAAATAAAGTAAAACTAGCAACTAATTTTTTTGTGTTTTTGATGCGGGGTGGCCTTCGGTCACCTCCACACCAAGACCAACAAGTCCCCCAAGTGGACCGATGACACGAGCCCGAGTCAAGGCTCTCCATGATGAGGTGAACTCGCTCCTCACCACCCTTGATCTTGGTACACCTTTGGATGGATTGCTACCTCATGCCGACGTGTTATGTGTCATTAGGTACAAGGAGCATCAAGGTCACCAAGAGGAGGATACGCCATGGTCAGAGGAAGGAGAGGAGCAGCGGGACGCGAAGATGGACATGGAGCTGGACAGGAAGTCGCCCGAAGAGCGCAAGGAAGAGAAGACGGACGGCCGGTCCAGAACCCGGTCAGACCCGCCTCCGGACCGGATCACCCGGTCCACAGCCCGGCTCGACCGGCCTCTCGACCGGGCCGCCCGGTCGAAACCGGGATTCGCGCTCGTGACATCCGGCGCCATCCAGGGAACTTGGAGCCTCGTCCGGTCTCCGCCGGTCACAGCTCCGGTCTGAAACCGGCCTGCCCGGTCACAGCCCGGTCCGACCGGCCTGACCGGCCTGCACGACTTAAGTTATATTTTCGGCCCGAACTTACCTTTTCGGCCTGTGACGCCTTGTAAGACTATATAAGCACCCCAAGCACCCCTTTAGCTCTTTAGACTTGTTTTGAACTCAAACCTACCTTTGAGCTTAGTCTCCCTTGGGTATCATCCCTCTGTAATCAAGGCACCTTAGTTGTTGACTTTGAACTTGTTGAGTGAGATTCTAGTACAAGCTACTCTCTCTCCCTCACCAAGTTCTTCCTCTCCAACTCCAATCTCTCCCCGGGGAATTCTACCGCGTGTCTCTTCCTCGGAGATTCTATTGGCGTGGTCCATCGAGCCACGGAGGTAAGCATCGGGTGTATTGGGTTGTGTGTGTGCGTGAGTCTCGGAGTTCCTCGTGTTCATCGCGTTCTTCGTGTTCCTCGCGTTTTCCCATCTTCCCCCTTGGTTTCGAAGTCAATCCGCGAGATCGGGCCACACACGGGGTCTTAGACCTCATCATATGGTATCAGCAGCTCTTGGTTACCGCGGATTTGACCTCCCACCCACCCGATTTCGTTCCTAGAAAATTTTCCAAAAAATAGCCCTATATTGCCTCTTGACCGATCTGTGATTTGGTTGCATTTTGAGTGGTTTTGGTCCGTGGATCTGGTGTTGTTGTGCTTGATCTACTATTTCCCCAACTTTTAGCCTCCAATTCCATCGTTTCCCTTCGATTTGGTCGATTTGGCTTGGTTTTCGTGAAGAACAGGAGAGAGAAAGCTTCATCCCGCGAAATCCGGTTGAGCAGCCGGTCAACCGGCCCACGACCGGCCGAGCCGGCCCAAAGACCCGGTCAACCGGCGGCGAACCGGGCAAGCCGGTCCAGAACCCGGTCCAACCGGGCCTCCGACCGGGCGACGCAACGCCACTCCTTCGACCTCGTCTTCCGGCGATCTCCACCACCACCACCACCACCACCACCACCATCATCGCAGGTATAACTTGCAGGTCACCTTGTAACCCCTCTTCCTTTTGCGATCTATCCCATCGAGCATTGCTTGTCGAGTGTTGCGAGACATTGCACGTGGCCCCGCATTGTGAGGTGTGTGTGTCGCGTTGAGTAAGGCACCCAAGCAAACACTCGTGTGGCAAGATAGCAAAAGCGAGGCTAACGCTAACATAGTGCGTCAAAAAGCCCCAAAAACACAAAAAGAGTGCGAGTAGCACCATACATCCATACGCCCATACATACAAAGTGTCCACGTGCCACCAAAGATACAAACGAGTGCAAGTGCCGCCATATACAAAAGAGAAAAAGCTTCTAAGCAAAGAGAGATAGGAGAAGAGAGGCCACGTGTGAATCTTGTTGTCTCTTCCTTTGCAACCAAAGCTTTGGCTCTCCTTGTGTTAGTGTGACACCGAGCACTTATACATACACTTTTCCGCTCACTTTTGGTTGCACTAACCCCGCTTATCTCGTGTGTGTGTTCCACATCTTTTTCCATGTTTATAGTGATCTTCACATTGACATTTGGATTTTTGGACCTCACCCACTTTTGACAACATACTCGATCTTGGATTTGTCTTTTGGCTTTCCACAACACTCGCCTAACACCATATTTGCTAGCTTTTGCGTGTGGTTTTGCGTGTGTTCCCGATACACTTGATCTTGCTTTCGGTTTGGTGGATTGCCTCAATACTATCTTACCTTGGTAAGAGTGCGAGGTAGTCTCCTTCCACTAACATACACAACATAGTTCTTGTCTTTCCATCATGGATAGGAACGGAGATACCAATAGGGATGAAGAGATCCTCCGCAACACCGAGAGGTTGGCTACTCAACACAACCTATGGACGCAACGACAAGAGTTCAAGGAGCAACTCTCCCTCTTCGAGACGCGCATCGATGAGCAATACGATGAAGTGGCTCACAACTTCTCCACCGTGAACCACGACTTGGCCCTTCTTCGTGAAGCTACGGACAACTTGAATGGCCAAATGGCGGCCAATGATGCCAACATGGAGCGGCGCATGGATAGCCTCGAGCGCGCCATCACCAACTTGGGTCGCCATCGTCGACACCGCTCTACTTCCTCTTCATCAAGCTCTTCCTCAAGGCATGAAGACCATTACTCTCATGGTGGCCTTTCGTCCCCAAGCTCTTCCTCAAGGCGTGAAGACCATCATCGACCGCATCGCTCACATGCTCGTCATGAAGACTCCCGCTCCAACTCTAGGCGTGGAGAAATACATCGCCATGCTCGTCCACATGAGCGTCCTCCACAAGAACAAGTCCTTCACCAAGATCCTCAAGATCCACCTCGGCGAGATCTTCGTCGCCACCCTCGCCATGACCAACGTGGACGAGGAGAGCCTCACCATGATCAAGATGAGAGACCCAACCTTGAGCATCGTCCTCAACCGCGACAAGATCTTCAACCACATCCTCACCGTGAACCAAGTGAAGCAAGTGTTCAACTCCAACGCCAACCCAATGCTATGGTTGGCCGTAGAAGACCTCCTATTCCACCTCTAGCCGCTAGAGATGACAGCGCCCCTCCTCGTAGAAGAACCTTGGAGGATGAAGAGAACATGTTTGGAAGACTCAAGTTCACCATGCCAAAGTTCAAGGGAGAAGAAGATGCCGAGGCCTACCTCTCATGGGCACTCAAGGTGGACAAGATCTTCCGCATCCACAACTACTCCGGTGCCAAGAAAGTGGCTATGGCATCACTCGAGTTTGAAGACTACGCCAACACTTGGTGGGAGCAAGTCCTCACTCTTCGAGAAGAAAAGGGTGAACCTCCTATTGACACTTGGGAAGATATGAAGAAGGAGATGCATGCTCGCTTTGTCCCCGCACACTACATGACCGACCTCTTCAACAAGCTCCAAAAGTTGAAGCAAGGCACCAAGACCGTTGAGGAGTTCTACAAGGAGATGGAGCTCACTATGATGCGAGCCAACATCCAAGAGTCCGAGGAACAAACCATTGCTCGTTTCTTCAATGGCCTTACTTATCCTATCAAGAGGATTGTCGAGTTCCAACCCTACTCCAACATGGTTGAGTTAGTCCACCAAGCATCGAAGGCCGAGCGCCAAGTGATTGAGGACATCAAGTACTCCAAGGCCAAGCCCTATTTCTCCTCCAAGCTCGCTACATCGACTCCTCCTACTACATCAACTCCTTATGCTACAAGTGCCAAGGCCGACGCATCCTCTACACCTTCCAAGAAGCCGACTATCCAAAGTCGCATGAAGCAAACGGTCTCCTCCACCGCCTCCTCTAAGGCATCCACGGGACCCTCTAGTGTCACTTGCTTCAAGTGTGGCACCCAAGGTCACAAATCGTTTGAGTGCAAGAACACCAAGGTCATGATCACTATGGAGAATGGTGACATCGAGACTCTTGATGAGGATGAATATGAAGCCCTTGTGCAAGCCGCCGTGGAAAGTGAAGAAGCTTATGAGCAAGGAAGTGGAGAAGATCCTCTCTTATGTGAGCATGACCCAAGTCCCTCACTTGTGGTCACAAAGGTGCTAACCACACAACCTCATGATATGGAAGAACAACGGTGCAACATCTTCCAAACCCGTGCCGAAATTGGTGGCAAGTCGATCAAGGTCATCATAGATGGTGGAAGTTGCCATAACCTTGCAAGCACCGAGTTGTGTGAGAAGCTCCACCTTACTCTCCGCAAGCATCCTCACCCCTACCATATCCAATGGTTGAGTGACAAGGGCAACGTCAAGATACAACATACCGTCACCGTCAACTTCAAGATCGGCCCTTATGAGGACACCATCGAGTGTGACGTGGTACCCATGACGGTGTGCCACATGTTGCTTGGCCGCCCTTGGTGATGAGGTCTAAGACCCAATTTGTGGCCCAATCTTGCGAAATCGACCCGAAATCAAAAGGGGAAAAGTGGAGAAACGAAGAACGAGAAGAACACGAAGAACACACACGCACACAAACCCGATACAATCGATTTACACTCCCGTGGCTCGACAAACCACGCCGGTAGAATCACACTAGGAGAGACCACGAGGTTGAATCCCGGTGTGAGAGATCGGTGTTGTAGACGAACACTTGTGCGGGAGAGAGAGTGGTTAAACTAGAATCTCACACACAACTATTAATCTCAACAAGAGTAGCCTTGATGAAACACAGGAGATAATCCCAAAGATGAGCTAAGCTCTAAGAATTATCCAAGTCTATGTCTAACCCTAGCAAATGAGGAGTACGGGGATACAAATAGCTCAGATCTGAGTCAAGGGTAATTTGGGTAAAAGCTAATTAAATTACAACCGTCGGATGGCGAAACAGCGTCTCAGATTCGGGCCAATTCGCGCGCGGGCGGTACCTCGGGCGGAGGCTCCGGCCATGGTACCGGGGAGCACATCAATTTGAGGCAAAGTATACCGGGGGCCTGGGCGCGCGAGCGGTACCCCGGCCGGTACCATGGCCGGAGGTACCGGCCTCCTCATCATTCCCGCGGGCGGCCTTGGAGGCTCCGCTCGGTGCCCGCCGGTAGTACCGGCCAGGAGGGGCCGGTACTACCGGTCCTCCCTCCACGCGCGCAGCCAAGGGTGGAGGCTCCGGCCTCCTTCTCCCTGGAGGCTCCACCCTCCTCTTCTCTTTTTCTTGTTCCCTTTTCTTCCTTTCTTCTTCTTCCTTCCTTCTTTCTTCTTCTTCTAGTCCATTGGCTTTGGCTTCTTCTTCCTTGATGAATGGTGCCTCCTCTTCCTCGTATCCTTGATGATCCTTGTACCTAATAACACATAGAGTGTCGGCATGAGGTAGCATTCCGTCCAACGGTGTGTCAAGGTCAAGAGTAGCGAGGATAGAGTTCACCTTATCGTGTAGCGCTTTAACTCGGGCTCGCGT
The DNA here is from genome assembly GCF_019359855.2 of Lolium perenne. Classification (NCBI taxonomy): domain Eukaryota; kingdom Viridiplantae; phylum Streptophyta; class Magnoliopsida; order Poales; family Poaceae; genus Lolium; species Lolium perenne. Next base: position 136,995,489 of record NC_067245.2, read on the forward strand.
CATCGGTCCACTTGGGGGACTTGTTGGTCTTGGTGGGGAGGTGACCGAAGGCCACCCCGCATCATCTCCCCCCCCTTGGGAAAGAGTCGTCCTCGACTCTTGTTCTTCCTCATCTTCATGATATGGCGACAAGTCCGCAACGTTGAAGGTGTTGCTCACCAAGTACTTGGAGGTGGGGATGTCGATGACGTAAGCGTTGTTGTTTATTCTCTTGAGGACCTTGAAGGGACCATCTCCTCTTGGCTTGAGCTTGGAGTTGCGCTCACGAGGGAAACTTTCCATCCGGAGGTGGATCCAAACGAGGTCGCCTTCTTGAAATATCCTTTCCTTCTTCTTGGCGTTGAGGCGGGTAGCTTGACGAAGCACATGTTCTTGAATGGTAGCTCTTGTTTCTTCATGAAGTTTCTTCACGTCGGCGGCGCGCTTGGCGAAGTCCATGTTCGTCCGCTCATGAAGGGGAAGTGGTAGTATGGCGAGTGCCGTGAGCGGCTCAAACCCGTAGACGACCATGAAAGGACTCCTTGATGTAGTCGAGTGCTTGGCGCGGTTGTAGGCGAACTCCGCGTGTGGAATGCATTCCTCCCATGACTTCAAGTTTTTCTTCACGAGGATGCGTAGGAGGGTGGAGAGGCTTCGATTGACCACTTCCGTTTGGCCGTCCGTTTGCGGGTGCGATGATGATGAGAATAAGAGCTTCACTCCAAACTTTGCCATGAGCGTCTTCCAAAGATAACTCATAAACTTGACATCTCGATCCGACACAATGCTTTGTGGTACTCCATGTAGGCGAACGATTTCCCTGAAAAACAATGAAGCAATGTGTGAAGCATCGTCGCTCTTATGGCAAGGTATGAAATGAGCCATCTTAGAGAATCTATCCACTACCACGAATATAGAATCATGACCATGCTTAGTGCGAGGCAATCCTAGAACAAAATCCATGCTAATATCTGTCCATGGTGCATATGAAATAGGCAAAGGGGTATAAAGACCATAGGGGTTGGAGGTAGACTTAGCTTGTAAGCATGTGGTGCACCGGCGGCAAAGGCGTTCGACGTCGCGGTACATTCTTGGCCAATAGTAGTGGGTTGAGAGCATGGCATATGTCTTCTCTCGACCAAAGTGACCCATAAGACCTCCTCCATGAGACTCTTGCAAAAGCAATTTTCGAAGCGAAGACTCGGGAATGCAAATCTTGTTAGCTTTAAACAAATAGCCATCATGCAAATAGAAATCATCCACTCCCCGCTCAACGGAGCACTTCTCAAAAATGGGATCAAAGAAAGAATCGGAAGGATAGAGTTCTTTGATCTCTTCAAGTCCCAAAACATGAAAATCCAAACGAGTTAGCAAAAGGGTGTTTTTGCGGGAAAGAGCATCCGCCACAACATTGTCCTTGCCCTTCTTGTATTTGATCACATACGGGAAGGACTCAATGAACTCGACCCATTTTGCATGTCGTTTGTTCAAGTTGTGTTGGCTTTTCAAATATTTCAAGGACTCATGATCGGAATGAATGATAAACTCTTTTGGCCAAAGATAGTGTTGCCAAACTTCAAGAACACGAACCAAAGCGTAGAGCTCCTTGTCATATATAGGATAGTTGAGGCGTGCGCCATCCAACTTCTCACTATAGTATGCCACGGGTTTGCCCTCTTGCATAAGAACACCGCCAATACCAAGCCCACTTGCATCACACTCAATCTCAAAAGTTTTGGCAAAATTTGGAAGAACAAGAAGTGGAGCTTCGGTAAGACGTTTCTTCAACTCATCAAAAGCATTTTGTTGGGCCTTGCCCCAAACAAACGGAACATTCTTTTTGGTAAGCTCATTCAAAGGGCAAGCAATGGTGCTAAAATCTTTCACAAAGCGGCGGTAAAACCCGGCAAGTCCATGGAAGCTTCGGACTTGGCCAACATTTGTAGGGGTAGGCCAATTATGGATGGCCTCCACCTTGGAAGAATCAACTTCAATCCCATTAGCGGAAACCACAAAACCAAGAAAAACCAATTTGTTTTGAGCAAATGTGCATTTGGGGAGGTTAGCATAAAGCTTTTCATGGCGCAAGATGCACAAGACTTCTCTCACATGTTGCACATGGTCCTCGAGGTTTTTGCTATAAATAAGAATATCATCGAAGTAGACAACCACGCTCTTGCCAATGAGAGGACGCAAGATGTGATTCATGAGGCGCATGAAAGTAGATGGTGCATTGGAAAGACCGAAGGGCATAACGAGCCATTCATAGAGACCAAGTTTGGTCTTGAATGCCGTTTTCCATTCATCACCAATAGCCATGCGGATTTGATGGTAACCACTACGCAAATCGACTTTAGAGAAAATCGTGGCACCACTAAGTTCATCAAGCATGTCATCTAAACGCGGAATGGGATGGCGGTAACGGACGGTAATGGCATTGATGGGGCGACAATCCATACACATCCGTTGCGTCTCATCCGGTTTAGGCACAAGGATCACGGGAACCGCACAAGGGCTAAGGCTTTCTCGGACGTACCCTTTGGCGAGGAGATCTTGAATTTGGCGGTTGATCTCCTTGGTCTCTTCGGGGTTGGTGCGGTATGCGGCACGGTTTGGGAGCGGAGCGCCGGGTATGAGGTCGATGCGGTGTTCTATGCCGCGGAGTGGTGGTAGTCCATGAGGGAGCTCGTCGGGGAAGACATCTTGAAATTCCTGCAAAATAGACAACAAAGACGGAGGAATGTTGGTTAAGTCGTTAGCCGCCGACGATGGTCCCTTGCATATGAGCACATAGTGCAATATGGTGGATGGGTTCTCTTGGAGCTCTCTCCACTCACTCTTGGTGGCTAGAAGGACACTCTTGGACTCACTCTTATATGGCTTGTGGCGCTCACTATCTTTGTGGTGGGTCGCTCCCTCTCCTCTCATCTCACTATGGGTGCGGAGTTGTGCCCTCGCTAAAGCCTTCGCATTATCCGCGATGATTTGGCTAGGAGTCATCGGGCGCAACTCGAACTTCTTGTCGTTGACCTTGAAGGTGTATGTGTTGGAGAGTCCGTCATGTATAGCCTTCTTGTCATATTGCCAAGGGCGGCCAAGCAACATGTGGCACACCGTCATGGGTACCACGTCACACTCGATGGTGTCCTCATAAGGGCCGATCTTGAAGTTGACGGTGACGGTATGTTGTATCTTGACGTTGCCCTTGTCACTCAACCATTGGATATGGTAGGGGTGAGTATGCTTGCGGAGAGTGAGGTTGAGCTTCTCACACAACTCGGTGCTCGCAAGGTTGTGGCAACTTCCACCATCTATGATGACCTTGATCGACTTGCCACCAATTCCGGCACGCGTTTGGAAGATGTTACATCTTTGCTCTTCCATAGCATGAGGTTGTGTGGTTAGCACCCTTGTGACCACAAGTGAGGGACTTGGGTCATGCTCACATAAGAGAGGATCTTCTCCACATTCTTGCTCATAAGCTTCTTCACTTTCCACGGCGGCTTGCACAAGGGCTTCATATTCATCTTCATCAAGAGTCTCGATGTCACCATTCTCCATAGTGATCATGACCTTGGTGTTCTTGCACTCAAACGATTTGTGACCTTGGGTGCCACACTTGAAGCAAGTGACACTAGATGGTCCCGTGGATGCCTTAGAGGAGGCGGTGGAGGAGACCGTTTGCTTCATGCGACTTTGGATAGTTGGTCTCTTGGATGGTGTAGAGGATGCGTCGGCCTTGGCACTTGTAGCTTGAGGAGTTGATGTAGTTGGAGGAGTCGATGTGGCGAACTTGGAGGTGAAGTAGGTCTTGGCCTTGGAGTACTTGATATCCTCAATCACTTGGCGCTCGGCCTTCGATGCTTGGTGCACTAACTCAACCATGTTGGAGTAGGGTTGGAACTCGACGATCCTCTTGATGGGGTAAGAGAGGCCATTGAAGAAACGAGCAATGGTTTGCTCTTCGGACTCTTGGATGTTTGCTCGCATCATAGTGAGCTCCATCTCCTTGTAGAATTCCTCAACGGTCTTGGTGCCTTGCTTCAACTTTTTGAGCTTGTTGAAGAGGTCGGTCATGTAGTGTGTGGGGACAAAGCGAGCATGCATCTCCTTCTTCATATCTTCCCAAGTGTCAATGGGAGGTTCACCCTTCTCTTCTCGGAGAGTGAGGACTTGCTCCCACCAAGTGTTGGCGTAGTCTTCAAACTCGAGTGATGCCATAGCCACTTTCTTGGCACCGGAGTAGTTGTGGATGCGGAAGATCTTGTCCACCTTGAGTGCCCATGAGAGGTAAGCTTCGGCGTCGTCTTCACCTTTGAACTTGGGCATGTTGAACTTGAGCTTGCCATACATGTTCTCTTCATCCTCCAAGTTTCTTCGGCGAGGACGGATGCCTTCATCTCTTGCGGCTTGAGGTGGGAAAGGAGGTCTTCCCCGGCCAACCATAGCATTGGGTTGGCGTTGAAAATGGACGCTAGCTTCACTTGGTTCACGGCGAGGGTGTTGTTGAAGATCTTGTCGAGGTTGTTGACGAGGCTCATAGTTGGCTCTTTCATCTTGATCATGTTGTGGGTCTCCTCTTCCACGTTGGTCATGGCGAGGATGGCGTCGGAGATCTTGCCGAGGTTGAACTTGAGGACCTTGGTCTTGGGGTTGGTCGTCACGCCCATGGTGGGCATGGCGATCCGCTTGGTGACGATCTTGTTGTAGGACTTGGTCTTGTGGAGGACGCTCATGTGGACGAGCATGGCGATGTATTTCTCCGCGCCTAGAGTTGGAGCGAGAGTCTTCATGACGAGCATGTGGGCGATGAGGTCGATGATGGTCTTCATGCCTTGAAGAAGAGCTTGAGGACGAAAGGCCACCATGAGAGTAGTAATCTTGCGGCGAGCTTGATGATGATGAAGTAGAGCGGTGTCGGCGATGACGACCCAAGTTGGTGATGGCGCGCTCGAGGCTATCCATGCGCCGCTCCATGTTTGCATCATTGGCCGCCATTTGGCCATTCAAGTTGTCCGTAGCTTCACGAAGGAGAGCCAAGTCTTGGTTCACGGCGGAGAAGTTGTGAGCCACTTCATCGTATTTCTCATCGATGCGCGTCTCGAAGAGGGCTAGTTGCTCCTTGAACTCTTGGCGTTGTGTCCATAGGTTGTGTTGAGTAGCCAACCTCTCGGTGTTGCGGAGTACTTCTCCATCCCTTGATTCATCTCCGTTCCTATCCATGATGGCAAGACAAGAACTATGTTGTGTATGTTAGTGGAAGGAGACTACCTCACAATCTTACCGTTGTGTGATAGTATCGAGGTGATCAATCAAACCGAGAGCGAAACCAATTGTATCGGGCACACACGCAAAGACACACGCAAAAGCTAGCAAATATGGTGGTAGGTGAGTATGGTGGAAAGCCAAGAGACGAAATCCGAAATCAAGTTTGTTGTTAAGAGTGGGTAAAATCCAACTATCGAATGTCAAAGCGATGATCACTAAAACACGGAAAAAGATGTGGAACTCACAAACGAGATGAAAGGGGTTAGTGCGACCAAGGAATGAGCGGAAAGATGTAAGAAGCCCTTAACAAGGGTGCTCGGTGTCACACTAACACAAGGAGAGACAAAGCTTTGGTTGCAACGGAGAGACAACAAGATTTACACGCGGCCTCTCTTCTCTTTTCTCTCTTTTGCTTAAAAGCTTGCCTCCTTTGTATTTGGTGGCACTTGACACTCTTTTGTATTTTGTGGCACTTGCACTCTTTTGCTCTTTTGCGTTTTGGCGGCTTTTGTCTCGCACTATGTTAGCTTAGCTTCGCCTTTGCTACTTTGCCACACGAGTTTTGCTTAAAAGCTTGACTCCACACTACACACACACCTCACAACGGGGCCACGTGCAATGTCTCGCAACACTAGTCAAGCAATGCTCGGGAGGTTAGATCGCAAAAGGAAAAAGGATTTGCAAGTTATACCTAGATGGGGCGTAGGCGGTGATGAACACTCAACTTGCAATATGGTGGTTGGATCAAGAGTACGTTTGCAAGCTCGGGGTGCCGAGAGTGTCGTCGCTTGCTTCGGAGCTGCGGGTTAGTGTTACACACAAGGCACTCAAACCGAACAAGCAAACACAAGGTAGGCGAGAAAAAGTTGGGTCAAACTAGCTTGGCGGTGGTGGTAGTGGTATGCCGGTGGTCTTGCGGTGGCGTTGGTGGTGGCGGTGGTGGTGGTGGTGCCGCGGCGGTGTTTACCGGTGATATGGGGGGACGGCGGTGTTGGCCGGTGGTGGAGAGGGGGTGGTGGCGTTGGTCGGCGGTGGTGGGGGAGGGTTGAGGTGGCCGGCTTGGGAGGCGAGCGGTGGTGGCGGTGGGGTGGTGGGCGGTAGTGGTGGGCGGTAGTGGCGGCCGGTAGTGGAGGCTGGAGCCTCCACCCGTGCCCTGCCTGGAGGTACCGCCCAAGTATGGGTGGAGGTACCGCTCCTGCTTCTTCCCCACACGTGAAGTTGCCTGTTCTTCCCTTTTCTCTCTCCTGTTCTTGAGGAGCTCAAACCAAATCAACCCAAAACGAAGGAAACGATGAAATTTGTGGATAGAAAGTGGAGGAAGTAGTAGATCAACACTAATAACACCGAATCAATGGACCAAAACCACTCAAAACTCAACAAAATCGCAGATCGGTCAAAAGGCAAATTAGGGCTATTTTTTGGGGATTTTTTGGGAAATTTTTTAGAGACGAAATTGGGTGGGTGGGGGGTCAAATTCGCGGTAACCTTGAGCTGCTGATACCATATGATGAGGTCTAAGACCCAATTTGTGGCCCAATCTTGCGAAATCGACCCGAAATCAAAAGGGGAAAAGTGGAGAAACGAAGAACGAGAAGAACACGAAGAACACACACGCACACAAACCCGATACAATCGATTTACACTCCCGTGGCTCGACAAACCACGCCGGTAGAATCACACTAGGAGAGACCACGAGGTTGAATCCCGGTGTGAGAGATCGGTGTTGTAGACGAACACTTGTGCGGGAGAGAGAGTGGTTAAACTAGAATCTCACACACAACTATTAATCTCAACAAGAGTAGCCTTGATGAAACACAGGAGATAATCCCAAAGATGAGCTAAGCTCTAAGAATTATCCAAGTCTATGTCTAACCCTAGCAAATGAGGAGTACGGGGATACAAATAGCTCAGATCTGAGTCAAGGGTAATTTGGGTAAAAGCTAATTAAATTACAACCGTCGGATGGCGAAACAGCGTCTCAGATTCGGGCCAATTCGCGCGCGGGCGGTACCTCGGGCGGAGGCTCCGGCCATGGTACCGGGGAGCACATCAATTTGAGGCAAAGTATACCGGGGGCCTGGGCGCGCGAGCGGTACCCCGGCCGGTACCATGGCCGGAGGTACCGGCCTCCTCATCATTCCCGCGGGCGGCCTTGGAGGCTCCGCTCGGTGCCCGCCGGTAGTACCGGCCAGGAGGGGCCGGTACTACCGGTCCTCCCTCCACGCGCGCAGCCAAGGGTGGAGGCTCCGGCCTCCTTCTCCCTGGAGGCTCCACCCTCCTCTTCTCTTTTTCTTGTTCCCTTTTCTTCCTTTCTTCTTCTTCCTTCCTTCCTTCTTTCTTCTTCTTCTAGTCCATTGGCTTTGGCTTCTTCTTCCTTGATGAATGGTGCCTCCTCTTCCTCGTATCCTTGATGATCCTTGTACCTAATAACACATAGAGTGTCGGCATGAGGTAGCATTCCGTCCAACGGTGTGTCAAGGTCAAGAGTAGCGAGGATAGAGTTCACCTTATCGTGTAGCGCTTTAACTCGGGCTCGCGTCATCGGTCCACTTGGGGGACTTGTTGGTCTTGGTGGGGAGGTGACCGAAGGCCACCCCGCATCACTTGGCAATATGACAAGAAGGCTATACATGATGTACTCTCCAACACATACACCTTCAAGGTCAACGACAAGAAGTTTGAGTTGCGCCCGATGACTCCTAGCCAAATCATCGCGGATAATGCGAAGGCTTTAGCGAGGGCACAACTCCGCACCCACCATAGTGAGATGAGAGGAGAGGGAGCGACCTACCACAAAGAGAGTGAGCGCCACAAGCCATACATGAGTGAGCCCAAGAGTGTCCTTCTAGCCACCAAGAGTGAGTGGAGAGAGCTCCAAGAGAACCCATCCACCATATTGCACTATGTGCTCATATGCAAGGGACCCGCGTCGGAGACTAACGACTTAACCAACATTCCTCCGTCTTTGTTGTCTCTTTTGCAGGAATTTCGAGACGTCTTCCCCGACGAGCTCCCTCATGGACTACCACCACTCCGTGGCATAGAACACCGCATCGACCTCATACCCGGCGCTCCGCTTCCAAACCGTGCCGCCTACCGCACCAACCCCGAAGAGACAAAGGAGATCAACCGCCAAATTCAAGATCTCCTCACCAAAGGGTACGTCCGAGAAAGCCTTAGCCCTTGTGCGGTTCCCATGATTCTTGTGCCTAAACCGGATGAGACGCAACGGATGTGTATGGATTGTCGCCCCATCAATGCCATTACCGTCCGTTACCGCCATCCCATTCCGCGTTTAGATGACATGCTAGATGAACTTAGTGGTGCCACGATTTTCTCTAAAGTCGATTTGCGTAGTGGTTACCATCAAATCCGCATGGCTATTGGTGATGAATGGAAAACGGCATTCAAGACCAAACTTGGTCTCTATGAATGGCTCGTTATGCCTTTCGGTCTTTCCAATGCACCATCTACTTTCATGCGCCTCATGAATCACATCTTGCGTCCTCTCATTGGCAAGAGCGTGGTTGTCTACTTCGATGATATTCTTATTTATAGCAAAAACCTCGAGGACCATGTGCAACATGTGAGAGAAGTCTTGTGCATCTTGCGCCATGAAAAGCTTTATGCTAACCTCCCCAAGTGCACATTTGCTCAAAACAAATTGGTTTTTCTTGGTTTTGTGGTTTCCGCTAATGGGATTGAAGTTGATTCTTCAAAGGTGGAGGCCATCCATAATTGGCCTACCCCTACAAATGTTGGCCAAGTCCGAAGCTTCCATGGACTTGCCGGGTTTTACCGCCGCTTTGTGAAAGACTTTAGCACCATTGCTTGCCCTTTGAATGAGCTTACTAAGAAGAATGTTCCGTTTGTTTGGGGCAAGGCCCAACAAAATGCTTTTGATGAGTTGAAGAAACGCCTTACCGAAGCTCCACTTCTTGTTCTTCCAAATTTTGCCAAAACTTTTGAGATTGAGTGTGATGCAAGTGGGCTTGGTATTGGTGGTGTTCTTATGCAAGAGGGCAAACCCGTGGCATACTATAGTGAGAAGTTGGATGGCGCACGCCTCAACTATCCTATATATGACAAGGAGCTCTACGCTTTGGTTCGTGTTCTTGAAGTTTGGCAACACTATCTTTGGCCAAAAGAGTTTATCATTCATTCCGACCATGAGTCCTTGAAATATTTGAAAAGCCAACACAACTTGAACAAACGACATGCAAAATGGGTCGAGTTCATTGAGTCCTTCCCATATGTGATCAAATACAAGAAGGGCAAGGACAATGTTGTGGCGGATGCTCTTTCCCGCAAAAACACCCTTTTGCTAACTCGTTTGGATTTTCATGTTTTGGGACTTGAAGAGATCAAAGAACTCTATCCTTCCGATTCTTTCTTTGCTCCCATTTTTGAGAAGTTCTCCGTTGACCGAGGAGTGGATGATTTCTATTTGCATGATGGCTATTTGTTCAAAGCCAACAAGATTTGCATTCCCGAGTCTTCGCTTCGAAAATTGCTTTTGCAAGAGTCACACGGAGGAGGTCTTATGGGTCACTTTGGTCGAGAGAAGACATATGCCATGCTCTCAACCCACTACTATTGGCCAAGAATGTACCGCGACGTCGAACGCCTTTGCCGGTGCACCACATGCTTACAAGCTAAGTCTACCTCCAATCCCTATGGTCTTTATACCCCATTGCCTATTCCATATGCACCATGGACCGATATTAGCATGGATTTTGTTCTAGGATTGCCTCGCACTAAGCATGGTCATGATTCTATATTCGTGGTAGTGGATAGATTCTCTAAGATGGCTCATTTCATACCTTGCCATAAGAGCGACGATGCTTCACACATTGCTTCATTGTTTTTCAGTGGAAATCGTTCGCCTACATGGAGTACCGCAAAGCATTGTGTCGGACCGAGACGTCAAGTTCATGAGTTATCTTTGGAAGACGCTCATGGCAAAGTTTGGAGTGAAGCTCTTATTCTCATCATCCTCGCACCCGCAAACGGACGGCCAAACGGAAGTGGTCAATCGAAGCCTCTCCACCCTCCTACGCATCCTCGTGAAGAAAAACTTGAAGTCATGGGAGGAATGCATACCACACGCGGAGTTCGCCTACAACCGCGCCAAGCACTCGACTACATCAAGGAGTCCCTTCATGGTCGTCTACGGGTTTGAGCCGCTCACGGCACTCGACATACTACCACTTCCCTTCATGAGCGGACGAACATGGACTTCGCCAAGCGCGCCGCCGACGTGAAGAAACTACATGAAGAGACAAGGGCAACCATACAAGAACATGTGCTTCGTCAAGCCACCCGCCTCAACGCCAAGAAGAAGGAAAGGATATTTCAAGAAGGCGACCTTGTTTGGATCCACCTCCGAAGGAACGGTTCCCTCGTGAGCGCAACTCCAAGCTCAAGCCAAGAGGAGATGGCCCCTTCAAGGTCCTCAAACGCATCAACAACAACGCTTACGTCATCGACATCCCCACCTCCAAGTACTTGGTGAGCAACACCTTCAATGTTGCGGACTTGTCGCCATATCATGAAGATGAAGAGGAACAAGAGTCGAGGACGACTCTTTCCCAAGGGGGGGGAGATGATGCGGGGTGGCCTTCGGTCACCTCCACACCAAGACCAACAAGTCCCCCAAGTGGACCGATGACACGAGCCCGAGTCAAGGCTCTCCATGATGAGGTGAACTCGCTCCTCACCACCCTTGATCTTGGTACACCTTTGGATGGATTGCTACCTAATGCCGACGTGTTATGTGTCATTAGGTACAAGGAGCATCAAGGTCACCAAGAGGAGGATACGCCATGGTCAGAGGAAGGAGAGGAGCAGCGGGACGCGAAGATGGACATGGAGCTGGACAGGAAGTCGCCCGAAGAGCGCAAGGAAGAGAAGACGGACGGCCGGTCCAGAACCCGGTCAGACTGGCCTCCTGACCGGATCACCCGGTCCACAGCCCGGTCTGACCGGCCTCCTGACCGGGCCGCCCGGTCGAAACCGGGATTCGCGCTCGTGACATCCGGGCGCCATCCAGGGAACTTGGAGCCTCGTCCGGTCTCCGCCGGTCACAGCTCCGGTCTCGAAACCGGCCTGCCCGGTCACAGTTCGGCCCGACCGGCCCCCTGACCGGCCTGCACGACTTAAGTTATATTTTCGGCCCGAACTTACCTTTTCGGCCTGTGACGCCTTGTAAGACTATATAAGCACTCCAAGCACCCCTTTAGCTCTTTAGACTTGTTTTGAACTCAAACCTACCTTTGAGCTTAGTCTCCCTTGGGTATCATCCCTCTGTAATCAAGGCACCTTAGTTGTTGACTTTGAACTTGTTGAGTGAGATTCTAGTACAAGCTACTCTCTCTCCCTCACCAAGTTCTTCCTCTCCAACTCCAATCTCTCCCCGGGGAATTCTACCGCGTGTCTCTTCCTCGGAGATTCTATTGGCGTGGTCCATCGAGCCACGGAGGTAAGCATCGGGTGTATTGGGTTGTGTGTGTGCGTGAGTCTCGGAGTTCCTCGTGTTCATCGCGTTCTTCGTGTTCCTCGCGTTTTCCCATCTTCCCCCTTGGTATCGAAGTCAATCCGCGAGATCGGGCCACACACGGGGTCTTAGACCTCATCAGTTTTGTTTTAGTGCAGCAAACAAAGTAGTAAATAAAAGTAAAGCAAGACAAAAACAAAATAAAGAGATTGGAAGTGGAGACTCCCCTTGCAGCGTGTCTTGATCTCCCCGGCAACGGCGCCAGAAATTTACTTGCTGCGCGTAGTTGACGTATGTCTTTCCGTTCAACACGCGTCCGTTGGGAACCCCAAGAGGAAGGTGTGATGCGTACAACAGTAAGTTTCCCTCAGTAAGAAACCAAGGTTTATCGAACTAGTAGGAGCCAAGAAGCACGTCGAAGGTTGATGGCGGCGGAGTGTAGTGCGGCGCAACACCAGGGATTCCGGCGCCAACGTGGAACCTGCACAACACAACCAAATTACTTTGCCCCAACGTGACAGTGAGGTTGTCAATCTCACCGGCTTGCTGTAACAAAGGATTAGATGTATAGTGTGGATGATGATGTTTGCAGAGAACAGTAGAACGAGTATTGCAGTAGATTGTATTCGATGTAAAAGAATGGACCGGGGTCCACAGTTCACTAGTGGTGTCTCTCCCATAAGATAAATAGCATGTTGGGCGAATAAATTACAGTTGGGCAATTGACAAATAAAGAGGGCATGACCATGCACATACATGTTATGATGAGTATTGTGAAATTCAATTGGGCATTACGATAAAGTACATAGACCGCTATCCAGCATGCATCTATGCCTAAAATGTCCACCTTCAGGTTATCATCCGAACCCCCTCCAGTATTAAGTATGGTGCGTAATGTAATCAACAAATACATCCTTAGACATAGCATTGATGTTTTATCCCTAGTGGCAACAGCACATCCACAACCTTAGGGGTTGTTGTCACTCCCCCATATTTAATGGAGACATGAACCCACTATCGAGCATAAATACTCGCTCTTGGAGTTACAAGTATCAACTTGGCCAGAGCCTCTACTAGCAACGGAGAGCATGCAAGATCATAAACAACACATAGATAGATTGATAATCAACATAGCATAGTATTCCATATTCATCGGATCCCAACAAACGCAACATGTAGCATTACAAATAGATGATCTTGATCATGTTAGGCAGCTCACAAGATCCAACAATGATAGCACAATGAGGAGAAGACGACCATCTAGCTACTGCTATGGACCCATAGTCCAGGGGTGAACTACTCACACATCACTCCGGAGGCGACCATGGCGGTGAAGAGTCCTCCGGGAGATGATTCCCCTCTCCGGCAGGGTGCCAGAGGTGATCTCCTGAATCCCCCGAGATGGGATTGGCGGCGGCGGCGTCTCTGGAAGGTTTTCCGTATCGTGGCTCTCGGTACTGGAACTATTATCGATGAAGGCTTAAGTAGGCGGAAGGGTAGGTCAGGGGGTGCCACGAGGGCCCCACACGCCAGGGCCGCGCGGCCAGCACCTGGGCCGCGCCGCCCTGTTGTGTGGGCACCTCGTCGCCCCACTTCGTTTCCCTTTCGGACTTCTGGAAGCTTCATGGAAAAATAAGATCCTGGGCGTTGATTTCGTCCAATTCCGAGAATATTTCCTTACTAGGATTTCTGAAACCAAAAACAACAGAAAACAGCAACTGGCTCTTCGGCATCTCGTTAATAGGTTAGTGCCAGAAAATGCATAAATATGACATAAAGTATGTATAAAACATGTGAGTATCATCATAAAACAAGCATGGAACATAAGAAATTATCGATACGTTGGAGACGTATCAGGCACCCATCGGTTGCTGCTGTTGTTGATAGTTTCTGTCGAAACTGAAGAGAAAGGAGGAGGACACCTGCGGGTGAGCGACGGAGTAAGATCAATGATGGAGACCAAAATTGGCGGCGCTACGAAGGAAGAATAGCAGGGGAAAGGGGCGGTGAGGTTCACCGAGGTCACGGACGTGCTCGGGGAGAAAGGAGGACACCGGAAGGACGACGGGCGCGGCGATGCCATGTCGTGCGTGCGGCCGGCCGTGGCAAGTCAAGGACGGCCTGTTGAGAGGAGGCGTTCCAGGACGGGCAGAGGGCGAGAGAGATGCATGCGATGCGGTCGATGATGACGAGCAACGCGGACGCACGGAGGAACCAGAGGCACGCCGTGGCTTTGCCGTACTCGAAGAAGAACGAGAGCCGTCGGACATGACACCTCCGTCAGATTTAAGGGACGAGGGGTAGAGAGAAGACATGATGGGGAAGAGGTGTAATAGGGACGCCACATCACCAGGAAGACGAGGAACACCACGGCTGGTGCGGAGGTGGTCGGAGGCGGCCGGAAACGGCGAGTGTGATGTAGCCCCGGTCACCGACGTCGCTACACCAAGACCAACAAGTCCCCCAAGTGGACCAATGACACGAGCCCGAGTCAAAGCTCTTCATGATGAGGTGAACTCGCTCCTCACCACCCTTGATCTTGGTACCCCTTTGGATGGATTGCTACCTCATGCCGACGTGCTATGTGTCATTAGGTACAAGGCGCGTCAAGACCACGGAGAGGAGGAGACACCAAGGTCAAGGGAGGGAGAGAAGCAACTGGACATGGAGATGATCGTGAAGCCGAAGCCGACGTCGCCCGAAGCGCTTCAAGGAAGAGACGGACGCTGGCCGGTCCAGGACCCGGTCAGACCGGACCTACAACCGGACGCCCCGGTCATAGGCCCGGTCGACCGGGCGCAAACCGGGCCAGCTCCCTCGTACCGGACGACGACCGGACCCAGGACCGGAAACTTCGCAGTTTCCCGGTTTGCGCCCGGTCGACCGGACCAATGACCGGACGGCCCGGTCACAGGCCCGGTCGGACCGGCCTCAAACCGGACAGCCCGGTCCCAGGCCCGGTCAGACCGGCCCCAAACCGGACCTGACGAGGATGCCCCACCAAACTGCCTTAACTTATCCATTCGCGTGCACTGTCGCCCTTCTTTGGCCGTGTATGACTATATAAGTAGCTGGAACCCCTCATTAGCTCTTTAGACTTGTTTTGAACTCAAACCTAAATTTGAGCTTAGTCTCCCTTGGGTATCATCCCTCTGTAATCAAGGCACCTTGGTTGTTGATTTGGAACTTGTTGAGTGAGATTCTAGTACAAGATACTCTCTCTCTCTCACCAAGCTCTTCTTCTCCAATCCCAATCTCTCCCCGGGGAATTCTACCGCGTGTCTCTTCCTCGGAGATTCTATTGGCGTGGTCCATCGAGCCACGGAGGTAAGCATCGGGTGTATCGGGGTGTGTGTGTGCGTGAGTCTCGGAGTTCCTCGTGTTCATCGCCGTGTTCTTCGTGTTCCTCGCGTTTTCCCATCTTCCCCCTTGGTTTCGAAGTCAATCCGCGAGATCGGGCCACACACGGGGTCTTAGACCTCATCATATGGTATCAGCAGCTCTTGGTTACCGCGGATTTGACCTCCCACCCACCCGATTTCGTCCCTAGAAAATTTTCCAAAAAATCCCCAAAAATAGCCCTAAATTGCCTCTTGACCGATCTGTGATTTGGTTGCGTTTTGAGTGGTTTTGGTCCGTGGATCTGGTGTTGTTGTGCTTGATCTACTATTTCCCCAACTTTTAGCCTCCAATTCCATCGTTTCCCTTCGATTTGGTCGATTTGGCTTGGTTTTCGTGAAGAACAGGAGAGAGAAAGCTTCATCCCGCGAAACCCGGTTTCGGCCCCGGTCAACCGGGCCACAGACCGGACGGGCCAGCACAAAACCCGGTCGACCGGGCGGCAACCGGACAGGCCGGTCCAGAGCGGTCCAACCGGACCCCAGACCGGACGCCTCCTCGCGTCCCCCTTCGACCTCGACATCCGGCGATCTCCACCACCACCACCACCACCACCATCATCGCAGGTATAACTTGCAGGTCACCTTGTAACCCCTCTTCCTTTTGCGATCTATCCCATCGAGCATTGCTTGTTTAGTGTTGCGAGACATTGCACGTGGCCCCGCATTGTGAGGTGTGTGTGTCGCGTTGAGTAAGGCACCCAAGCAAACACTCGTGTGGCAAGATAGCAAAAGCGAGGCTAACGCTAACATAGTGCGTCAAAAAGCCCCAAAAACACAAAAAGAGTGCGAGTAGCACCATACATCCATACATCCATACGCCCATACATACAAAGTGTCCACGTGCCACCAAAGATACAAACGAGTGCAAGTGCCGCCATATACAAAAGAGAAAAAGCTTTTAAGCAAAGAGAGATAGGAGAAGAGAGGCCACGTGTGAATCTTGTTGTCTCTTCCTTTGCAACCAAAGCTTTGGCTCTCCTTGTGTTAGTGTGACACCGAGCACTTATACATACACTTTTCCGCTCACTTTTGGTTGCACTAACCCCATTTATCTCGTGTGTGTGTTCCACATCTTTTTCCGTGTTTATAGTGATCTTCACATTGACATTTGGATTTTTGGACCTCACCCACTTTTGACAACATACTCGATCTTGGATTTGTCTTTTGGCTTTCCACAACACTCGCCTAACACCATATTTGCTAGCTTTTGCGTGTGGTTTTGCGTGTGTCCCCGATACACTTGATCTTGCTTTCGGTTTGGTGGATTGCCTCAATACTATCTTACCTTGGTAAGAGTGCGAGGTAGTCTCCTTCCACTAACATACACAACATAGTTCTTGTCTTTCCATCATGGATAGGAACGGAGATACCAATAGGGATGAAGAGATCCTTCGCAACACCGAGAGGTTGGCTACTCAACACAACCTATGGACGCAACGACAAGAGTTCAAGGAGCAACTCTCCCTCTTCGAGACGCGCATCGATGAGCAATACAATGAAGTGGCTCACAACTTCTCCACCGTCAACCACGACTTGACCCTTCTTCGTGAAGCTACGGACAACTTGAATGGCCAAATGGCGGCCAATGATGCCAACATGGAGCGGCGCATGGATAGCCTCGAGCGCGCCATCACCAACTTGGGTCGTCATCGTCGACACCGCTCTACTTCCTCTTCATCAAGCTCCTCCTCAAGGCATGAAGACCATTACTCTCATGGTGGCATTTCGTCCCCAAGCTCTTCCTCAAGGCGTGAAGACCACCATCGACCTCATCGCTCACATGCTCGTCATGAAGACTCCCGCTCCAACTCTAGGCGTGGAGAAATACATCGCCATGCTCGTCCACATGATCGTCCTCCACAAGCTCAAGACCTTCAACAAGATCGCCACCAAGCGGATCGCCCTACTCACCATGGGCGTGATGGCCATCCCCAAGACCAAGATCCTCAAGATCCACCTCGGCGAGATCTTCGTCGCCACCCTCACCATGACCAACGTGGCCGAGGAGAGCTACACCATGATCAAGATGAGAGACCCAACATTGAGCATCGTCCTCAACCGCGACAAGATCTTCAACCACATCCTCACCGTGAACCAAGTGAAGCAAGTGTTCAACTCCAACGCCAACCCAATGCTATGGTTGGCCATAGAAGACCTCCTATTCCACCTCTAGCCGCAAGAGTTGACGGCGCCCTCCTCGTAGAAGAAACTTGGAGGATGAAGAGAACATGTATGGCAAGCTCAAGTTCAACATGCCCAAGTTCAAAGGTGAAGACGACGCCGAAGCATACCTCTCATGGGCACTCAAGGTGGACAAGATCTTCCGCATCCACAACTACTCCGGTGCCAAGAAAGTGGCTATGGCATCACTCGAGTTTGAAGACTATGCCAACACTTGGTGGGAGCAAGTCCTCACTCTTCGCGAAGAAAAGGGTGAACCTCCTATTGACACTTGGGAAGATATGAAGAAGGAGATGCATGTTCGCTTTGTCCCAAAGCATTACATGAAAGACCTCTTCAACAAGCTACAAAACTTGAAGCAAGGCACCAAAACCGTTGAGGAGTTCTACAAGGAGATGGAGCTCACTATGATGCGAGCCAACATCCAAGAATCCGAGGAGCAAACCATTGCTCGCTTCTTCAATGGCCTTACTTATCCCATCAAGAGGATTGTCGAGTTCCAACCTTACTCCAACATGGTTGAGCTAGTCCACCAAGCATCGAAGGCCGAGCGCCAAGTGATTGAGGACATCAAGTACTCCAAGGCCAAGTCCTATTTCTCCTCCAAGCTCGCTACATCGACTCCTCCTACTACATCAACTCCTTATGCTACAAGTGCAAAGGCCGACGCATCCTCTACACCTTCCAAGAAACCGACTATCCAAAGTCGCATGAAGCAAACGGTCTCCTCCACCGCCTCCTCTAAGGCATCCACGGGACCCTCTAGTGTCACTTGCTTCAAGTGTGGCACCCAAGGTCACAAATCGTTTGAGTGCAAGAACACCAAGGTCATGATCACTATGGAGAATGGTGACATCGAGACTCTTGATGAAGATGAATATGAAGCCCTTGTGCAAGCCGCCGTGGCAAGTGAAGAAGCCTATGAACAAGAAAGTGGAGAAGATCCTCTCTTATGTGAGCATGACCCAAGTCCCTCACTTGTGGTCACAAGGGTGCTAACCACACAACCTCATGATATGGAAGAACAACGGTGCAACATCTTCCAAACCCGTGCCGGAATTGGTGGCAAGTCTATCAAGGTCATCATCGATGGTGGAAGTTGCCACAACCTTGCGAGCACCGAGTTGTGTGAGAAGCTCCACCTCACTCTCCGCAAGCATCCTCACCCTTACCATATCCAATGGTTGAGTGACAAGGGCAACGTCAAGATACAACATACCGTCACCGTCAACTTCAAGATCGGCCCTTATGAGGACACCATCGAGTGTGACGTGGTACCCATGACGGTGTGCCACATGTTGCTTGGCCGCCCTTGGCAATATGATAAGAAGGCTATACATGATGGACTCTCCAACACATACACCTTCAAGGTCAACGACAAGAAGTTCGAGTTGCGCCCGATGACTCCTAGCCAAATCATCGCGGATAATGCGAAGGCTTTAGCGAGGGCACAACTCCGCACCCACCATAGTGAGATGAGAGGAGAGGGAGCGACCCACCACAAAGATAGTGAGCACCACAAGCCATATATGAGTGAGTCCAAGAGTGTCCTTCTAGCCACCAAGAGTGAGTGGAGAGAGCTACAAGAGAACCCATCCACCATATTGCACTACGTGCTCATATGCAAGGGACCTCGTCGGCAACTAACGACTTAACCAACATTCCTCCGTCTTTGTTGTCTCTTTTGCAGGAATTTCAAGACGTCTTCCCCGACGAGCTCCCTCATGGACTACCACCACTCCGCGGCATAGAACACCGCATCGACCTAATACCCGGTGCTCCGCTCCCAAACCGTGCCGCCTACCGCACCAACCCCGAAGAGACAAAGGAGATCAACCGCCAAATTCAAGATCTCCTCGCCAAAGGGTACGTCCGAGAAAGCCTTAGCCCTTGTGCGGTTCCCGTGATCCTTGTGCCTAAACCGGATGAGACGCAACGGATGTGTATGGATTGTCGCCCCATCAATGCCATTACCGTCCGTTACCGCCATCCCATTCCGCGTTTAGATGATATGCTTGATGAACTTAGTGGTGCCACGATTTTCTCTAAAGTCGATTTGCGTAGTGGTTACCATCAAATCCGCATGGCTATTGGTGACGAATGGAAAACGGCATTCAAGACCAAACTTGGTCTCTATGAATGGCTCGTTATGCCTTTTGGTCTTTCCAATGCACCATCTACTTTCATGCGCCTCATGAATCACATCTTGCGTCCTCTCATTGGCAAGAGCGTGGTTGTCTACTTCGATGATATTCTTATTTATAGCAAAAACCTCGAGGACCATGTGCAACATGTGAGAGAAGTCTTGTGCATCTTGCGCCATGAAAAGCTTTATGCTAACCTCCCAAAATGCACATTTGCTCAAAACAAATTGGTGTTTCTTGGTTTTGTGGTTTCCGCTAATGGTATTGAAGTTGATTCTTCCAAGGTGGAGGCCATCCATAATTGGCCTACCCCTACAAATGTTGGCCAAGTCCGAAGCTTCCATGGACTTGCCGGGTTTTATCGCCGCTTTGTGAAAGATTTTAGCACCATCGCTTGCCCTTTGAATGAGCTTACCAAGAAGAATGTTCCGTTTGTTTGGGGCAAGGCCCAACAAAATGCTTTTGATGAGTTGAAGAAACGTCTTACCGAAGCTCCACTTCTTGTTCTTCCAAATTTTGCCAAAACTTTTGAGATTGAGTGTGATGCAAGTGGGCTTGGTATTGGTGGTGTTCTTATGCAAGAGGGCAAACCCGTGGCATACTATAGTGAGAAGTTAGATGGCGCACGCCTCAACTATCCTATATATGACAAGGAGCTCTACGCTTTGGTTCGTGTTCTTGAAGTTTGGCAACACTACCTTTGGCCAAAAGAGTTTATCATTCATTCCGACCATGAGTCCTTGAAATATTTGAAAAGCCAACACAACTTGAACAAACGACATGCAAAATGGGTCGAGTTCATTGAGTCCTTCCCATATGTGATCAAATACAAGAAGGGCAAGGACAATGTTGTGGCGGATGCTCTTTCCCGCAAAAACACCCTTTTGCTAACTCGTTTGGATTTTCATGTTTTGGGACTTGAAGAGATCAAAGAACTCTATCCTTCCGATTCTTTCTTTGCTCCCATTTTTGAGAAGTGCTCCGTTGAGCGAGGAGTAGATGATTTCTATTTGCATGATGGCTATTTGTTCAAAGCCAACAAGATTTGCATTCCCGCGTCTTCGCTTCGAAAATTGCTTTTGCAAGAGTCTCATGGAGGAGGTCTTATGGGCCACTTTGGCCGTGACAAGACATATGCCATGCTCTCAACCCACTACTATTGGCCAAAGATGAAGCGAGATGTGGAGCGCCTTTGCCGTCGGTGCACAACATGCTTACAAGCTAAGTCTACCTCCAACCCTTATGGTCTCTACATGCCATTGCCTATTCCTTTTGCACCATGGACAGATATTAGCATGGATTTCGTTCTAGGCTTGCCTCGCACTAAGCATGGTCATGATTCCATATTTGTTGTAGTGGATCGATTCTCTAAGATGGCTCATTTCATACCTTGCCATAAGAGCGACGATGCTTCACACATTGCTTCATTGTTTTTCAGGAAATCGTTCGCCTACATGGAGTACCGCAAAGCATTGTGTCGGATCGAGACGTCAAGTTCATGAGCTATCTTTGGAAGTCGATCATGGCGAAGTTTGGAGTCAAGCTCTTGTTCTCATCATCATCGCACCCGCAAACGGACGGCCAAACGGAAGTGGTCAATCGAAGCCTCTCCACCCTCCTACGGGTCCTCGTGAAGAAAAACTTGAGGTCATTGGAGGAGTGCCTTCCTCACGCCGAGTTCGCCTACAACCGCGCCAAGCACAAGACTACATCAAGGAGCCCCTTCATGGTCGTCTACGGCTTCGAACCTTACACGGCACTCGACATACTTCCGCTTCCTCCACGAGCGCATCAACATGGACTTCGACAAGCGCGCCGCCGCCGTCAAGAAACTACATGAAGAGACAAGGGCAACCATACAAGCACATGTTCTTCGTCAAGCCAACCACATCAACGCCAAGAAGAAGGCAAGGATATTTGAAGAAGGAGACCTCGTTTGGATCCACCTCCCGGAAGGACCGGTTTCCCCATGAGCGCAACTCCAAGCTCAAGCCAAGAGGAGATGGTCCCTTCAAGGTCCTCAAGCGCATCAATGACAACGCTTACGTCATCGACATACCAACATCCAAGTACTTGGTGAGCAACACGTTCAACGTCTCGGACTTGTCACCCTATCATGGAGATGAGGAGGTGCAAGAGTCGAGGACGACTCTTTCCCAAGGGGGGGGAGATGATGTAGCCCCGGTCACCGACGTCGCTACACCAAGACCAACAAGTCCCCCAAGTGGACCAATGACACGAGCCCGAGTCAAAGCTCTTCATGATGAGGTGAACTCGCTCCTCACCACCCTTGATCTTGGTACCCCTTTGGATGGATTGCTACCTCATGCCGACGTGCTATGTGTCATTAGGTACAAGGCGCGTCAAGACCACGGAGAGGAGGAGACACCAAGGTCAAGGGAGGGAGAGAAGCAATCGGACATGGAGATGATCGTGAAGCCGGCCGACGTCGCCCGAAGCGCTTCAAGGAAGAGACGGACGCTGGCCGGTCCAGACCCGGTCAGACCGGACCTACAACCGGACGCCTCGGTCATAGGCCCGGCCGATCGGCGCAAACCGGGCCAGCTCCCTCGTACCGGACGACGACCGGACCCAGGACCGGAAACTTCGCAGTTTCCCGGTTTGCGCCCGGTCGACCGGACCAATGACCGGACGGCCCGGTCACAGGCCCGGTCGGACCGGCCTCAAACCGGACAGCCCGGTCCCAGGCCCGGTCAGACCGGCCCCAAACCGGACCTGACGAGGATGCCCCACCAAACTGCCTTAACTTATCCATTCGCGTACCTGTTCGCCCTTGCTGGCTGTGTATGACTATATAAGTAGCTGGAACCCCTCATTAGCTCTTTAGACTTGTTTTGAACTCAAACCTAAATTTGAGCTTAGTCTCCCTTGGGTATCATCCCTCTGTAATCAAGGCACCTTGGTTGTTGATTTGGAACTTGTTGAGTGAGATTCTAGTACAAGATACTCTCTCTCTCTCACCAAGCTCTTCTTCTCCAATCCCAATCTCTCCCCGGGGAATTCTACCGCGTGTCTCTTCCTCGGAGATTCTATTGGCGTGGTCCATCGAGCCACGGAGGTAAGCATCGGGTGTATCGGGGTGTGTGTGTGCGTGAGTCTCGGAGTTCCTCGTGTTCATCGCCGTGTTCTTCGTGTTCCTCGCGTTTTCCCATCTTCCCCCTTGGTTTCGAAGTCAATCCGCGAGATCGGGCCACACACGGGGTCTTAGACCTCATCAGAGTGTCTGCGGCGGCCGGAGATGAAGAAGTCAAGGAAAACTACGATTCCTTGCTCGATTCGAGATGTTCTGGTGTCGAGGAGAAACAGCGTGACGAGGAGAAGCCCGTGGCGTCCTTCGTTTGTCGAGCAGCGATCGGTGGCGACGGTGCCATGGTGGCCTGCGACGAGGTTTTCGGCACTTCTCGTTGTTGCTATAAAAAAGGGACCGAGGTGGAGAAGATGGCGGCGGCAGGAGTGAGAGGGAGAGGGTTGGTGGCCTCTAGGGTTTGGGGAGGCTTAAAGGGGAGAGGAGGAGCAGGTGAGGAGGGCGCGGTGGTTGTGGTGGTGGAGGACCACGCCACGCTTTCTGCATGACGAGCTGGAGAAGACGACAGGCACGATGGCGTCGTACCGGTTCGTGGAGGAAGGAGTGGGCTAGGCCGAAAGGAAAGGGAGGGAGAAGAAGGTGGGTTGGGCCAGACCCAAAGAAGAAGGAAAGAAGGGGACTGGGCCGTCGGGAAGAGATAAGGAAGGGGCCAAGGAGAGAGAGAGCCCAAGGAGAGGGGAAGGGTTAGAGGGGGTTTTTATCTATTTTATTTGCAACCTTTTGAAATCAAACTTCTTTTCACTTTTAAATTTGAAACAGGGATGAGATCAATAATCAAACTAGTTTTCAAAATATTTACTTTACTTGTAACCCAAAACAAAACACATTATTGTTCCAAAATTAATTGTTGAACAAGATTAATTATAAAATAGAGATTATGGGAGGGGAAGATGAGGGCTTTGTTATTATTGGAAAAGATAAGAGAGAAAGGGGT
The DNA here is from genome assembly GCF_019359855.2 of Lolium perenne. NCBI lineage: Eukaryota > Viridiplantae > Streptophyta > Magnoliopsida > Poales > Poaceae > Lolium > Lolium perenne. Next base: position 137,018,998 of record NC_067245.2, read on the forward strand.
TTTTAAATAAACATATGAGAGGGAAAACAACAAGCTAGGTTTTATAAAAAAAAAATTTATTTGTTGAAAACATGGTTGATGTGATGCATATGCCATGATGATGCATAAAAGAAAAAGAGCAAGCAAATTCTAATAGGGGTGCTACCCTGGGCCGTTACAATCGACACCACTAAGAAGGAACCTCGCCCCGAGGTTCCACGTCCAGGTACGGGGGAGAGGGGTGAACTAGCGGATCTTCAGACGACGTGTCGATCTCCTCGACACCACTAACAAGAGTTCTTGCTCCACGTAGATCGGCGACACCACTAACAAGAAGTCGTTGTTCCGTTGTTGATGATGTGCTTCCGTCGGATCCTCCGAAGATCGGACCTAATAGGATAAAGACAAGATCGTCCAACCCGCGTAGAGACCTATGACTCAGAGAGCAGATAAGAAAAGATTCAAAACTCGCAAAGGTAAGAGGAGAAAGATTATAGATAAGGAGAAAAATCAGATCTAATCAGAGCTATCCAACGAGTTTTATAAAATAGTTTAGACACTCTAAACTTAACGACCGTTGGCAAGGTTATCCTACAGGCTGGACTAGTGGGGTACCGTAACCTGAGGCTCTGATACCAACTTGTGACGCCCCAAAACCGGTACCATGAGGATCCCAGCGAATCCGCCGAAATCCGCACGATATCGATTTTAGGAGACGCACCACCGAGCGCCTCGTACACGCCGAAGCATGCACGCAATGCGGATGGAATCAATCACGAGTGGTAACATTACAACAGGATTACAATAGAGCCCACAAGAGACATATATGTTACGACAACAACTCCAACGAGTCAAGATACAAATATACAATACAAAGATCCAAATCATACAGAAGATCAAATATATCCGAGTACGGACAAGATACAAATTGGACTAAGAGTCCTGAAGATAAACGATGGCGTCCATAACCCTGCCCAGGCCAAGCCGGGAGGGTAACCTTGCTAACGTCGTCATCTTGTACCTTTCGAAGTCGGGCCATCGATTGCTGACAAAAGGGAGGGAACAGAAGAGAAAAATAAAAGGCGAGAGTAAGTACCAAGGAACAAACTCCGGCACGTACTTAGCGAGACTAGAAATGGCTATGCTCGCCGGGCGAGTATATATATATATCGCCCGGGGCTATATGGTAGGTTTAGCGGCAGCAAAACTATAACCAATAGAGACACGCTACAACATCCGTCTAATCAGAGAAGATAAGAGAGCGCACAAGGTAACATATAAATACTACACAATCATAACCCAGCCAAATACACATATCCCCTTCAACAAAGCGAAAAAGCAATGTAAAAGCCACTCAACGGTGGACAAGTTTTATTAGGTATCGGTTGTAGTAATGCTATATTACTACGCAAGTTATTAGTAGATTATTAGCAACAAGATAGCGGTGTAAGTTATTCTATGATCGAGTTAAACAACTCCAAGTCGTCCATAACCGCGGACACGGCTTATCGATAAGATGTAACCCTGTAGGGGTGCCCAAATGTGACCACACGCACGATCAACCCACTTGCGACAGGTGGATATCACGACTCGCACTCTCCTTCACGACAACACTGTCCAGGAAGCCACCTAACCAAGTTGAACCCGTATCGAAGTCCGGCTGTATCTCCGAAGCGGACTTAGCTATGTGTGTCAACGTGCTAGGTGGTTTAATCACACACTGGGGCGATAAACCACTTCGCAGAGGCTCCACGACCTATACGTGCATACCAGAAACAAGGGATACAAGGCACCCAGGGGCTTCCCAAAGTAAATAAGTAACAGGCTGGCATGCACGCAACAACAAATGGTAAAACATTGCAAACTAGTTGTGGCCACTGGACAAATCTGTAGATTCCGGCAATGGTCGAGGGGAGACCCAAAAACATACCCACGTGTGGTTAGAGCGCTCAGTCTCGGAACAGATAACAAGAACTCGGGTCCTAGGGGACATTAGTGAGTCAGAGTTCCGATGCTTTCGCAAAGGGGCTCACAGATGTCTCTGCTTACAATTTTAGTAGTTAACAACTAAGTAAAGCATGTGTATCTCCAATAACTGATATAGCATGTGATAACCTCCCAACAACCTAACATATCCCAATAACAGATCGAGATAAACAACAGAGCCTAAACACGCCTACGACTCGCAAGGCTCAAACATCAAGCAACGGCTATGGGTAGGAATGATACATATAGGATTATTATGGTAAACAAGTGGAGTAGGACACGTGACTCGATAAACAATCGCAACATAAGGATAGTAGTGCGAGGGAGAGAGTAAAATAGGTGAAGAGAGAGGTCTCGCCTGTGAAAAACTGCAGAAGACCTTGTCGTATCTCACAACACCACTTCGTGATCCTATCCGTGAAGAAGCAAATGCTGGAACACACAACGTATGCAAGTCTTACTACTACAGAAGAAGAATCGGCATGATCATGATATGATATGCATGGCATGGCAGATATGGTACGATGCAACTTATCCATATTAATCGGAGTCGGAACTCCGGACAAGCAGTTAGGTTTGGAGTTGCAATATCTACCGCAAAAATTAAGGGTGGATTAGCATAACAAATATGGCAGGGGTGAGCTACGTCAAAGTTAAATGGAACCGGGACAATATTTGTATAGTATCCCTCATATTCCATATGTTCCATATTAGGTGTTATTGCAAACTATCACGAGATTGTATGATGCAAGAGCAAGCATGGATGGCATATTAATGTTCAGCACATTTTTTTGATCAACTTTCATATATAACACTTTTCATTTTGAATTACCATTTAAAAGTTATTAATAGATTAGGTTTTTAGTATTTAAAATAGAAATTAGGGATTATTTTAAATAAGAAAAGGGCCCTGATTTAATTTTTGAAAAGGGGGGAGGACCCCGGGTTGCTTTCAGAGAGTTCCAGGGGTTTTTCGAGAAAGCATCACAGCCAGGGGTCGCGGGTTGAGGAAGAAAAGGATGCAGGGGGTCATGTGCAAAAATTGCAGATCTGGATCGAAACACGTTTTATCACCCTGGGGTAGCTAGCCTATGCGGCTGATGCGTGGGACCCGCGCGACGACGTGGCGCCAGCGTGTCCGCTGATGTGGCACCCATCGGTTGCTGCTGCGGCTGATAGTTTTTGTCGAAACTGAAGAGAAAGGAGGAGGGCACCTGCGGGCGAGCGACGGAGTGAGATCAACGATGGCGACCAAAACTGGCGGCGCTACGAAGGAAGAATAGCAGGGCAAAGGGGCGGTGAGGCTCACCGAGGTCACGGACGTGCTCGGGGAGAACGGAGGACGCCGGAAGGACGACGGGCGCGGCGATGCCATGTCGTGCGCGCGGCCGGCCGTGGCAAGTCAAGGACGGCCTATCGAGAGGAGGCGTTCCAGGACGGGCAGAGGGCGAAGGAGATGCATGCGATGCGGTCGATGATGATGAGCAACGCGGATGCACGGAGGAACCAGAGGCACGTCGTGGCTTTGCCGTACTCGAAGAAGAACCGAAGCTGTCGGACATGACACCTCCGTCAGATTTAAGCGACGAGGGGTAGAGAGCAGATAGGATGGGGAAGAGGTGGAATAGGGACGCCACATCACCAGGAAGATGAGGAACACTGCGGCTGGTGCGGAGGTGGTCGGAGGGGGCCGGAAACGGCGAGGGTCTGCGGCGGCCGAAGATGAAGAAGTCAAGGAAAACGAAGATTCCTTGCTCGATTCGAGATGTTCTGGTGTCGAGGAGAAACATCGTGACGAGGAGAATCCCGTGGCGTCCTTCGTTTCTCGAGCAGCGATCGGTGGCGACGGTGCCATGCTGTCCTGCGACGCGGTTTTCGGCACTTCTCGTTGTTGATGTAGAAAAGGGACCGGGGTGGAGAAGATGGCGGCGGCAGGAGGGAGAGGGAGAGGGTTGGTGGCCTCTAGGGTTTGGGGAGGCTTAAAGGAGAGAGGAGGTGCAAGTGAGGAGGGAGCGGTGGTTGTGGTGGTGGAGGACCACGCCACGCTTTCTGCGTGACGAGTTGGAGAAGACGACAGGATGATGGTGTCGTACCGGTTCGTGGAGGAAGGAGTGGGCCATGCCAAAAGGAAAGGGAGGGAAGAGAAGGTGGGTTGGGCCAGGCTGAAAGAAGAAGGAAAGAAGGGGGACTGGGCCGTCGGGAAGAGATAGGGAAGGGGCCAGGGGAGAGAGAGAGCCCAGGAGAGGGGAAGGGTTAGATGGGTTTTTTTCTATTTTATTTGCAACCTTTTGAAATCAAACTTATTTTCACTTTTAAACTTGAAATAGGGATGAGAGCAAGAATCAAACTAGTTTTCAAAATATTTACTTTACTTGTAACACAAAACAAAACACATTATTGTTCCAAAATTAATTGTTGAACAAGATTAATTATAAAATAGAGATTATGGGAGGGGAATATGAGGGCTTTGTTATTATTGGAAAAGATAAGAGAGAAAAGGGTTTTTTAAATAAACATATGAGAGGGAAAACAACAAGCTAGGTTTTATAAAAAAAAATTATTTGTTGAAAACATGGTTGATGTGATGCATATGCCATGATGATGCATAAAAGAAAAAGAGCAAGAAAATTCTAATAGGGGTGCTACCCTGGGCCGTTACAGGTACAAGATCTAAGATCTATGGTAGGGTTCCCACAAGGGTCAAGAGCACAGCTCAGGTTTAATTTCACATCAAGTCTAATCTCAGATCTGAGCCAACAAGGCTATTTATAGTTGGTGGGGCGAAGGGGTAAGTTACATGCTGAATCTGCCAGTTTTGGTGTTGAAACGCGTGTAGGATGAAGTTCCGGCCTCAGGGGGCGGAAGTTCCGGTCGGGCGGAAGTTCCGGTCCTGGAGGCCGGAAGTTCCAGTCGGGGCGGAACTTCCGGCCAACTTTCGGCCTAGTTCCGGAAACGACCGATTTCCTTGCAGTAACATCCCGGGGAGTTTTGGCGCATTTTCGGAACTAGGGCGGAACTTGGGCGGAAGTTCCGGTGGGCGGAAGTTCTGGTCTCTCGGGGTGGACGTTCCGGCTGGATGCTCTTCACAGGGAATCTGGGCGGAAGTTCCGGTCCTGGGGGCGGAAGTTCCGGTTGGGGCGCTGTAGCTCCATCTTCTTCATTTTCAGCTCCCTCTCCATTGGCTTGGTCTCCATGGCTTGTGTCTTGACCGATGTACTTGATTGAACACAAGGTATTTGCATGAAATAGCATGCCATCCAAAGAGGTATCAAATGCATACGTGGAAACGAGTGAATTCACCTCTTGGTTTATGGCTTGGGCTCGAGCTCGTGTCATTGGACCACGAGGAGGGCTTGTCGGTCTTGAGGAGGAGGTGTCCAAAAGCCACCCCGTATCATCTCCCCCCTTGGAAAAGAGTCATCCTCGACTCCAAAGTGTCTTCATCTCCTTGACGTGGTATCTTTTCCTTCATGTAGTACTTGGTCTTGAGGGTTGTACCATTGACGTTCATGAAGCACATGTCTTGGTCCCTGGCGATGGTTGTTGGTAGTCCATGTAGTCGAATGTTCTCCCTAAGCAACAATGTATGCATGTGTGAAGCATTAACCGTTCGAGAGCATGGCTTGTATTGATCTAAAGGATGGACTATAGCTACCACATCAAAAGTTGGAGCATGGGTATAGGGGTTGGAAATGGACTTAGCTTGAAAACAAATAGGGCATTGTATGCATTGAAGCTCGATGTCTCTCATCATCTTGTTGTCATGGTGGTGTTTTGATAAGGGCTAAGCCCAAGGATGTGCCCAATATTCACAGATTTGGGTGGAATTCGTGGGGGAGGTGGATGAACGCGATGAACACGAAGAACGCGAGGGGAATCGTGGGGATACAACACACACACACGCACACAATCGGTTTTCCCTCGTTGGCCCGAACCACCAACTTGATAGAGGTTGCAGGAAAAGACCTTCCGGTAGAAGTCCCGCAAAGAGATCGACAAATCGAAGCTCGAGAGATCTAGAAGGGTGAAAATACCGGAAGGTTGATAGAAGTGAAAGCAAAAGACCAAATAGGTAGAAGTGCAAGCAAAAGATGAAACAAACGGTAGAAGTCACCAAAGAGATCTTCACGAGTCGATAAGGAGCCCGGGTGGGTACAAGATCAAAGATCTAGGTAGGGTTCCCACAAGGGTGAGCTAAGCTCAGGTTTAATTTCACATCAAGTCTAATCTCAGATCTGAGCCAACAAGGCTATTTATAGGTGGGGGCGAAGGGATAAGTTACACGCTGAAAAGTGTTGTTGTGTTGAAGTTTGATGGGGTGGAAGTTCCGGTCGTCCTGGGCGGAAGTTCCGGTCACGGGCGGAAGTTCCGGTCTTGTGGGCCGGAAGTTCCGGTCGGGGTGGAAGTTCCGGCCAACTTCCGGCCTTGTTCCGGAATTTGCCCATTTCCTCGCAGTAACATCCAGGGGCGTTTTGGCGCAATTCCGAAAGTAGGGCGGAACTTGGGCGGAAGTTCCGGTGGGCGGAAGTTCCGGTCCCTCGGGGCGGAAGTTCCGGCCTGATCCATTTCTCTTGGCGCTGGAAGGCATCTGGACGGCATATGGCCGGAAGTTCCGATCCTGTGGGCGGAAGTTCCGTCCTGGGCGTTGTAGCTCCATCTTCGTCATTTCCAGCTCCCTCTCCATTGGCTTAGTCTCCATGGCCCGCGTCTTGGTCGATGTACCTGATTGAACATAGGGTATTTGCATGAAGTAGCACGCCATCCAAAGGGGTATCAAAAGCAGACGTGGAAAGGAGCGAATTCACCTCTTGGCGAATGGCTTGGGCTCGAGCTCGTGTCATTGGACCACGAGGAGGGCTTGTCGGTCTTGAGGCGGCGGTGTCCGAAGGCCACCCCGTATCATGTTTGGAGAGCATGGTAAGTGTCTTGTCTCGTCTCTTCTTGGCGTTGAGGCGGGTAGCTTGGCGAAGTACATGTTCTTGTATAATGGTTCTTGTGTATTCATGTAGTTTCTTCATGGTGATGGCGTGCTTGTCGGAGTCCATGTTGGTGCTGTCATGTATAATTGGAGGTAGGTTGTGGCTTCCGAACAAGAACTTGGGAAAAAGCAACTTTCGCATAGAAGATTTGGGCATGCCAATTTTCTTTGCATTGTACAAGAAATCATCATGCGAATGGAAATCAACAAATTCGTTTTCCACGGAAAACTTGGCAAACATGGGAACAAAAATTGTGTCGGTGTAGACAACCTTTTGTAGGACAAGGAGTGATGTATAGTGAAGTCTCATTTGAAGTCACAAAAAGGGTGTTGTGTAGCGTTGTCCCAAACAAACGAAACATTCAATAGGCAAACAATGGTGCTAATGTTTTTCATGAAGCGAGTATGGAAAATGGCAATGGCATGGAAATGTCGAGCTTGGGCAATTGTGGTTAGTGTGTGCCGCTTATGTATATGCCCAAAGGTCGAATAATTCACTTCAATGCCAATAGAAGAAATCTCAAATCCAAAGGAAATCAACTTTTTGTGTGCAAACGGGCATAAGGTGCATAAGGATTCTCTCACATATATAATATGATCCTTGAGATTTTTGGAGCACATGAGGTTATCATCAAGGCTTGTAATAACACCCTTGTCAACAAGATGGTTCAAGATTTGTTGCATAAGACACAAAACGAGGGACGAAACAAAGGAACAACCCAAATGCATGACAAGATTTGTTGGAACCACACGTGGGCTAAGGATTTCATGAACATACCCGTGTGTTTGACAATCATGAGTAGGACATTGCATTTCCTCTTGTTCGTCGGTTTTGGTGTGGTGAGTGGTACCTTTTGATAGTGTGGCGCCTTGCATGAAGTCGATGTTGTGCTCTATGCCTTAAAGCGATGGTAGTCCATGAGGAAGCTCGTCGGGGAAGACATCTTGGAATTCCTTTAAAAGAGACAACAAAGACGAAGGAAGTGTTGTTAAGTTGTTAGTCTCCGGGGGTGGTCCCTTGCAAATGAGCACATAGCGCAAGTTGGTGGATGGGTTGTGGTGCACTTCTCTCATCTCACTCTTTGTAGCTATGAGGACACTCTTCATCTCGCTCACATATGGCTTGTGGCGCTCACTCTCCTTTTGGTGGATCACTCTCTCACCGCTCATCTCACTAGTGATAGTAGCTTCCTTATCCCTCGCTAAAGCCTTTGGATTGTCCGTAATTACTTGGCTAGGAGTCATTGGGCGTAGGATGAAGGTCTTGTCGCCGACCTTGAAGCTATAGGCATTTGTGTAGCCATCATGGTTTTCTCTTTTTTCATTTTTCCAAGGGCGGCCAAGTAGCATGTGGCATACCATCATAGGCACTACATCACACTCAACGGTGTCTTCATAGGCGTCGATCTTGAAGAAGATTGTGACGGTGTGTTGTATCTTCACATTGCCGTTGTCACTTATCCATTGCACATGGTAAGGATGAGGGTGTTTCCGGAGTGTGAGGTTGAGCTTGGAACATAGTTCGGTGCTTGCAAGGTTGTGGCAACTCCCTCCATCGATGATAACCTTTATTGACTTGCCATTGATTCCGGCTCTTGTTTGGAAGATATGGCACCTTTGGTCTTCATTGGGAAGTGCATGGGTTTTCAACACTTTGGTCACCACAAGAGATGGGCTTGCATCATGCAAACATAGGATTTTCTCTTGATCTTCCAACTCCTCATCGTCAAGTGTTGTTGCGCCTTGCACCAAGGTTTCATATGCATCTTCACTTAAGTAGTCCACATTGCCATTATCTCGAGTTATCGTAACTCTTGTGTTCTTGCATTCAAAGGATTTATGTCCTTGTGCACCACACTTGAAGCAAGTGATGTTACTAGATCCCGTGGAAGCTTTGGAGGACAAAGTTGATTGCTTCGGCTTGAAGCTTGTTGTCTTGATGGCACTTCTTGTTTGCTTGAAAGGGTCCTTGGAGGAACTATCACTTGTATTATTGGTGCTTGCGGAGTCATTGATAGCAATTCTTGCGTCAAAGAAGGTTTTGGACTTGGCACTTGCTATGTCTTCTCGCACTTGGCGCTCGGTCCTTGTAGTTTGATGAAGTAACTCAACCATGTTTGTGTAAGGCAAGAACTCCACTATCCTCTTGATGGGAATGTTCAATCCATTCAAGAATCTTGCCATTGTTTTCTCTTCTCGCTCATCCACATTGGCACTCATCATGGTCATGTGCATCTCCTTGTAATACTCCTCAACGGACTTGAAGCTTTGCTTGAGTTGAGTAAGCTTATTGAAGAGGTCGCTGATACGTCTCCAACGTATCTATAATTTCTGATGTTCCATGCTTGTTTTATGACAATACCGACATGTTTTGTTCACACTTTATGTCATATTTATGCATTTTCTGGAACTAACCTATTGACGAGATGCCGAAAGGCCGATTGCTTTTCATTGTTTTTGGTTCCAGAAAGGCTGTTCGGGCAATATTCTCGGAATTGGACGAAACCAACGCCAAACCTCCTATTTTTCCCGGAAGGCTCCAGAACACCGAAGGAGAGTCGGAGGGGAGCCAGGGGGGCCCCCACACCATAGGGCCGCGCGGGCCAGACCCTGGCCGCGCCGGCCTAGGGTGTGGCCACCCTGTCAGCCCTCCTGCGCCGCCTCTTCGCCTATAAAACCCCTTTCGACCTAAAAACGCAGCACCAATTGACGAAACTCCAGAAAGACTCCAGGGGCGCCGCCACCGTCGCGAAACTCGAATTCGGGGGACAGAACTCTCTGTTCCGGCACCCTGCCGGGACGGGTAATTGCCCCCGGAGCCATCTCCACCGCCGTCTTCACCGCCATCTTCACCACCATCGCTGCCTCCATGATGAGGAGGGAGTAATCCACCCCCGAGGCTGAGGGCTCCGCTGTAGCTATGTGGTTCATCTCTCTCCCATGTACCTCAATACAATAATCTCATGAGCTGCTTTACATGATTGAGATTCATATGAGTTTTTGTATCACTATTTATCTATGTGCTACTCTAGTGATGTTATTAAAGTATTCTATTCCTCCTGCACGGTGTAATGGTGACAGTGTGTGCATCCGTGTTAGTACTTGGCGTAGGCTATGATCATGATCTCTTGTAGATTGTGAAGTTAACTATTGCTATGATGGTATTGATGTGATCTATTCCTCCTACATAGTGTGAAGGTGACAGTGTGCATGCTATGTTAGTACTTGGTTTAGTCGTGTTGATCTTTCATGCACTCTAAGGTTATTTAAATATGAACATTGAATTGTGGAGCTTGTTAACTCCGGCATTGAGGGTTCGTGTAATCCTACGCAATGGTGTTCATCATCCAACAAGAGAGTGTAGAGTATGCATTTATCTATTCTGTTATGTGATCAATGTTGAGAGTGTCCACTAGTGAAAGTATGATCCCTAGGCCTTGTTCCTAAATACTGCTATCGCTGCTTGTTTACTGTTTTACTGTGTTTCTACTGCCTGCAATATTACCACCATCACTACACGCCAGCAAGCACTTTTCTGGCACCGTTGCTACTGCTCATATTTATTCATACCACCTGTATTTCACTATCTCTTCGCCGAACTAGTGCACCTATTTGGTGTGTTGGGGACACAAGAGACTTCTTGCTTTGTGGTTGCAGGGTTGCATGAGAGGGATATCTTTGACCTCTTCCTCCCTGAGTTCGATAAACCTTGGGTGATCCACTTAAGGGAAACTTGCTGCTGTTCTACAAACCTCTGCTCTTGGAGGCCCAACACTGTCTACAGGAAAAGGAGGGGGCGTAGACATCAAGCTATTTTCTGGCGCCGTTGCCGGGGAGGAAAGGTAAAAGGCACTCATACTCCGGTTCCAGGTAAAGTACTCTTCTGGCGCCATTGTGTTTGTGCTCGAAGCTATTTCCTTTAGATCCTGCAATTGCATCTTTTTGTTTCTTGTTTTACACTAGTTAGGCATAATGGAATACAACTATGAGCTTTTTGATTTATTTCCTAAGTTAAGACATGAATTGTGTGATGCGAAAATTAAAGAACCTATGGAGCCTCAATTGCATGCTAGTAGCAATGTTATTAGTATGAACGCAATCACTGCTAATGCTATGAATAAGTCTAAGCTTGGGGAAGCTAGTTTCTGTGATCTTTTTGGCTTCCCATCTTTAGGGGAGAAAATTTGTTCTAATAATGCTTTATCTCCCATATGCGATAACTCTAATAATGCTTGTGATATTTTAAATCCACCAACTGCAAGTACTGCTTTCAAGATACCCATGAAAATTATTGAACGTGTTATTGATAACCGCTATAAAGGGGATGGAACTGTCCATCCTGGAGATCATTTACAGTTTTTGCTTGAATTATGCGGGTTATTCAAGTGTGCAGGTATCTCTATGGATGAAGTGAAGAAGAAGCTATTCTCTTTCTCGCTGACTGGTAAAGCGGTGCATTGGTATAAATTGTTGGAGAATAGTCATTCTCTTGGTTGGGAGGAAATTGCATCTCTCTTTTATTCTAAATTTTACCCTCCTCATGAAGTGCATATTGATAGGAATTATATTTATAACTTTTATCCTCGTGATGGAGAGAGTATTTCTCAAGAGTGGGGGAGATTGAAATCACTAATGCTCAAATGTCCCATTCATGAGCTCCCCCGTAATGTTATTGTTAACAATTTTTATGCGAGGCTTTCAGGACAACACAAGGATTATCTGGATGCCTGTTCGGAGGGATCTTTCGCAAGCAAGGAGGTTGAAGCTAGGTGGGATCTTCTTGATCGGATTGAGGAGAACGCTGAAGGATGGGAGAACAATGAAGGTAAAGAGTCAGGTATAAATTATGATTATGAATGCATTGAAGCTTTTATGGATACCGATAAATTTCGAAATATGAGTGCTACTTATGGTCTTGACTCTCAAGTTGCTGCAAATCTTTATAAATCCTTTGCTTCTCATTTTGAATTGCCTAAAAAGAATTTTGGTAAGTATCATGAACCTTTTAAAGAGGCTTGCATGAAGAATGAAATTGTTGTTAATTATTGCAATAAGCATGCTCAAACTCCTAAGAATGCTATTTCCTATAAGCATGTTAATTTTTGTGGAATACATAGACCTTGTGGAATTAATCAAATCAAAGATGAATATTGTATCCATCATGCTAATGAAAAAACTAGAAAGTGGCTTAGGGCTCTAGATGATCTTGGTAAAAAGGTTTGTGCCCTTTATCCTTTTATTTGTGAAGTTTGCCATGAAGTGGGTCATTTTAATTTTCAATGCTCCTCCAATGATAATTTGAACCCAATGAGTGCTGCAAATTTGTATTGTGATGATGAAATTACTCCTAATCAGCATGATGAACTTACTTTATTTTTGGGGTGTGAAGAACTGTCGAGAAAAATCTCTTGGTTACATATGAGTGATCTTGATATTGATGATGTCCTGCATGGGTGTTTTTCTTATTGCATTGATAATAGCCATACAAATACTTACATACAAAATATTTTAGAAGATGACACCTTGCCAAAATATGATAGGACCGCTATGTGTTTTCAACTAATTAATGAAAAGGAGGGATCCTCCCAAGTTTCTTCTATTGTTTCTGAAAGAAAATCAGGTTATGCGGACAAGCCATCCTTCAAACCTCTTCCTCCTAAAGAAGGGAACGAGGAGAAGAAAGGGAAGAAGAAGGGAACGAAGAAGAAGAAGAAGAAGAAGAAGGAGAATAAAAAGAAAGAGGTAACGACGTATCCCCGCGTGAATGAGATAACGCTAGGTAACCGTAAGTATGTTGCTCCTAATGATTATTATGATAATGAATCTGAATACGATGATCTTCCTATGCTCTCTACATACATTAGTGATCATGATTTGAATGAGCATACTACTTTTGATATTGCAAATCTCTGGGAAACTAATTCTGAAAATGATGATGATAATAATTGCCATAGTGTCAGTGCTATCCATGCTTCCTCCCATAATGATATAGAAAGCTCTAAGCTTGGGGAAGAGGTGTTTGAAAATCCTTTTGCTACTGATCATTATGTGTTTGATACATCTCCTTCTAATAACAATGATGGTATGGTCATAGATAAACCGACTGTGAAAGATAGCTATTCTATTTCTTATGATGACACTGTGCCTCCGATCTTTGATGATTATTATAAAGAATGCTATGATATAGGTTATAATTATCCTTATGAAACTTGTCATAGTCATGATTGGATTACCAAAAACAATTCTTTTAATATGCAACTTGTTTACCATGTTCAAATTCTTGATAATAATCTTGCTCCCATTACTATTAATGAGAATAACTCTTCTTATGCCAAAATTAATGATACTTCTATGCATATGAACCATGATAAGAATGTTTTAAGTGATGGGTATATTGTGGATTTCATCAATGATGCTACTGAAAGTTATTATGAGAGAGGGAAATATGGTTATACGCATTTCAATAATATTAAGTTTCCCCTCTTTATGTTGAGAATCTTGAAGTTACTCGTGTTTTATCCTCTTATACTTGTCACTTTGTTCTTCATGAATTCATTTGTGTACAAGATTCCTCTGCATAGGAAGCATGTTAGGCTTAAATGTGTTTTGAATTTGCCTCTTGAAGCTCTCTTTTGCTTCAAATACTATTTCTTGCGAGTGGATCATTAAAACTGCTGAGCCCATCTTAATGGCTATAAAGAAAGAACTTCTTGGGAGATAACCCATGTGTTATTTTGCTACAGTACTTTGTTTTATATTTGTGTCTTGGAAGTTGTTTACTACTGTAGCAACCTCTCCTTATCTTAGTTTTGTGTTTTGTTGTGCCAAGTAAAGTCGTTGATAGTAAGGTTCATACTAGATTTGGATTACTGCGCAGAAACAGATTTCTTTGCTGTCACGAATCTGGGCAAAATTCTCTGTAGGTAACTCAGAAAATTATGCCAATTTACGTGAGTGATCCTCAGATATGTACGCAACTTTCATTCAATTTGAGAATTTTCATTTGAGCAAGTCTGGTGCCTCAATAAAATTCATCTTTACGGACTGTTCTGTTTTGACAGATTCTGCCTTTTATTTCGCATTGCTTCTTTTGCTATGTGGGATGGATTTCTTTGTTCCATTGACTTCCAGTAGCTTTGAGCAATGTCCAGAAGTGTTAAGAATGATTGTGTCACCTCTGAACATGTGAATTTTTGATTATGCACTAACCCTCTAATGAGTTGTTTTGAGTTTGGTGTGAAGGAAGTTTTCAAGGGTCAAGAGAGGAGGATGATACAATGCGATCAAGAAGAGTGAAAAGCCTAAGCTTGGGGATGCCCCGGTGGTTCACCCCTGCATATTTCAAGAAGACTCAAGCATCTAAGCTTGGGGATGCCCAAGGCATCCCCTTCTTCATCGACAAATTATCAGGTTCCTTCTCTTGAAACTATATTTTTATTCGGTCGCATCTTATGTACTTTACTTGGAGCGTCTGTATGTTTCTTGTTTTTGTTTTTGTTTGAATAAATACTTATGTGGGAGAGAGACACGCTCCGCTGGTTCGTATGAACACATATGTTCTTAGCTTTTAATGTTCATGGCGAAGGTTGAAACTGCTTCGTTAATTGTTATATGGTTGGAAACGGAAAATGCTACATGTAGTAATTGGTATGATGTCTTGAATAACTTGATACTTGGCAATTGTTGTGCTCTTGTTTAAGCTCTTGCATCATATACTTTGCACCTATTAGTGAAGAAATACATAGAGCTTGTTAAAATTTGGTTTGCATGAGTGGTTTCTCTAGAGTCTAGATATTTTCTAGTGAGGTGTTTGAACAACAAGGAAGACGATGTATAGTCTTATAATGCTTGTAATATGTCTTTTATGTAAGTTTTGATGTACTAGTTCGTGCTTGTGTTTGCTTCAAACAACCTTGCTAGCCTAAAACCTTGTATCGAGAGGGAATACTTCTCATGCATCCAAATCCTTGAGCCAAACAACACTATGCCATTTGTGTCCACCATACCTACCTACTACATGGTATTTCCTGCCATTCCAAAGTAAATTGCTTGAGTGCTACCTTTAAACAATTCAAAATTTATCACCTCTGATTTCTGTCAATGTTTTATAGCTCATGAGGAAGTATGTGGTGTTTATCTTTCAATCTTGTTGGGCAACTTTCACCAATGGACTAGTGGCTTCATCCGCTTATCCAATAATTTTGCAAAAAGAGCTGGCAATGGGATTCCCAGTCCCAAATTAATTAATAAAAATAGACACTCCTTCATGGTATGAGATTGTTGGCAGGCACCCGAGGATTCTGTTAGCCATGGTTTGTGAAAGTAAAGGTTGGAAGGAGTGCCACCCAAAAATAAAATAAAATGGGAGCCGCTCTTTGAAGGTTTGCCTGGCAAGGGGGTTAGAGTACCCGCTACCATTCGTTGACAACAACATATACCTCTCAAAACTTTATTTTTATGCTCTCTTTATGTTTTCAAAATAGAAGCTCTAGCACAAATATAGCAATCGATGGTTTCCTCTTTGAAGGACCATTCTTTTACTTTTATTGCTGAGTCAGTTCACCTATTTCTCTCCATCTCAAGAAGCAAACACTTGTGTGAACTGTGCATTGATTCCTACATATTTGCATATTGCATTTGTTATATTGCTTTGCATTGACAACTATCCATGAGATATACATGTTACAAGTTGAAAGCAACCGCTGAAACTTAATCTTCCATTGTGTTGCTTCAATACCTTTACTAAGAATTTATTGCTTTATGAGTAACTCTTATGCAAGACTTATTGATGCTTGTCTTGAAAGTACTATTCATGAAAAGTCTTTGCTATATGATTCAATTGTTTGCTCATTGCATTTACATTGTTTCGAATTGCTGCATTCATCTCATATGCTTTACAATAGTATGATTAATATTATGGTAGCATGTCACCTCAGAAATTATCTTTTATCGTTTACCTACTCGAGGACGAGTAGGAACTAAGCTTGGGGATGCTGATACGTCTCCAACGTATCTATAATTTCTGATGTTCCATGCTTGTTTTATGACAATACCGACATGTTTTGTTCACACTTTATGTCATATTTATGCATTTTCTGGAACTAACCTATTGACGAGATGCCGAAAGGCCAGTTGCTGTTTTCTGCTGTTTTTGGTTCCAGAAAGGCTGTTCGGGCAATATTCTCGAAATTGGACGAAACCAACGCCAAACCTCCTATTTTTCCCGGAAGGCTCCAGAACACCGAAGGAGAGTCGGAGGGGAGCCAGGGGGGCCCCACACCATAGGGCCGCGCGGGCCAGACCCTGGCCGCGCCGGCCTAGGGTGTGGCCACCCTGTCAGCCCTCCTGCGCCGCCTCTTCGCCTATAAAACCCCTTTCAACCTAAAAACGCAGCACCAATTGACGAAACTCTAGAAAGACTCCAGGGGCGCCGCCACCGTCGCGAAACTCCAATTCGGGGGACAGAACTCTCTGTTCCGGCACCCTGCCGTGACGGGGAATTGCCCCCGGAGCCATCTCCACCGCCGTCTTCACCGCCATCTTCACCACCATCGCTGCCTCCATGATGAGGAGGGAGTAATCCACCCCCGAGGCTGCGGGCTCCGCTGTAGCTATGTGGTTCATCTCTCTCCCATGTACCTCAATACAATAATCTCATGAGCTGCTTTACATGATTGAGATTCATATGAGTTTTTGTATCACTATTTATCTATGTGCTACTCTAGTGATGTTATTAAAGTATTCTATTCCTCCTGCACGGTGTAATGGTGACAGTGTGTGCATCCGTGTTAGTACTTGGCGTAGGCTATGATCATGATCTCTTGTAGATTGTGAAGTTAACTATTGCTATGATGGTATTGATGTGATCTATTCCTCCTACATAGTGTGAAGGTGACAGTGTGCATGCTATGTTAGTACTTGGTTTAGTCGTGTTGATCTTTCATGCACTCTAAGGTTATTTAAATATGAACATTGAATTGTGGAGCTTGTTAACTCCGGCATTGAGGGTTCGTGTAATCCTACGCAATGGTGTTCATCATCCAACAAGAGAGTGTAGAGTATGCATTTATCTATTCTGTTATGTGATCAATGTTGAGAGTGTCCACTAGTGAAAGTATGATCCCTAGGCCTTGTTCCTAAATACTGCTATCGCTGCTTGTTTACTGTTTTACTGTGTTTCTACTGCCTGCAATATTACCACCATCACTACACGCCAGCAAGCACTTTTCTGGCACCGTTGCTACTGCTCATATTTATTCATACCACCTGTATTTCACTATCTCTTCGCCGAACTAGTGCACCTATTTGGTGTGTTGGGGACACAAGAGACTTCTTGCTTTGTGGTTGCAGGGTTGCATGAGAGGGATATCTTTGACCTCTTCCTCCCTGAGTTCGATAAACCTTGGGTGATCCACTTAAGGGAAACTTGCTGCTGTTCTACAAACCTCTGCTCTTGGAGGCCCAACACTGTCTACAGGAAAAGGAGGGGGCGTAGACATCAGTCGCGTTTGTGGTGGTTGGGCACAAAGCATTTGTGCGTGACTTCTTGCATCTCTTCCCATGTGTCAATGGGCTCTAAGTCTTCCTTGTCACGCTTCTTGTTTACTTCTTCACACCAAACATTTGCATATCCTTCAAACTCAAGTGATGCCATGGCTACTTTTTTTGCTTCGGAGAAGTTGTGTATGCGGAAGATCTTGTCAACCTTGAGTACCCAAGATAAGTATGCATCGGGGTCTTCCTCTCCTTGGAACTTGGGCATGGTGAACTTTAGCTTCCCAAAGATTTCTTCCCCATTACGGTCATTGCGTCTAGGAGGTGGTATTTCCTCACCATGGTCTTGACGTTGTGGAAGTTGAGGTTGTGGACCTTGAGCATCTCGATTGTTGCTTCTATTTTGTTGACGAGGAGTTGGTCTTCCATGACCTTCATCTTGATCATCATTGTTGTGGCGGTGTCGAGGCATCACACTTTCTTCACTTGATGCTTGGTGAAGACTTGACTCCTCATTTCTCTCCCTAGGAGGTGGTCTTCTACCATTAGGTCAATCATCATGATGGCGACGATTATCTTGACCTTGAGGACGTGGTGCACCATTACGTGGAGGTTGCACAACATTGATGATTTGGCGCTCTTGATGCGCTTGCCTTTCTTCCTCTTCATGAAGGCGTTGCCTTCTAGCTTGAGCTTCTTGTACTTGTCGTTGTCGTTCTTGTTCTTCAAGTGCTTGTTGTTCATTGCGGATACGCTCTTGTTCCCTTGCACAAACTAGCTCTTGATCATGTCGAAGGCATTCTTGTTCTTGTTGGAATTGAGCATGGAGATTCTCTTGTTGAAGGCGCTCTTCTTCAAGGCGTTGACGTTCTTGGACAAGTCAAAGTCGAGCTTGCTCCGCTTCTTGAGCTTGTTGGTGAAGCACTTGAGCATCCACATTATGGTGGTGTGGGTCTTCATTGGAATGATGGTGAGACGGTGTAGGAGCTCGTGACCTTGAACTTTGAGAGCACGAAGACCTTGAGTTGTGTCTTCTATTGTCTTGACGGTTGAGTGTATGAAGGATATTGTCCAACGCCGTCTTCATTTCTCTTGTTTCTTGACCTTGTATGGCGAGTGTTGCTTTCAACTCGTTGCCATTAGCTTCCATCTTGTCATGGAGGTCTTGAACTTGGTTATTGAGGTCTATCCTTTGCACTTGAGCTCTTTCTTCATAGCGGATGTTGGTATCTTTCATCATTGCTTCAAATTCATTGAGCTTGGCCTGGACGGCTTGAGTAGCTATCCAATATTGGTGCCGCGTCATCGGTAGTTGGTTCCCTTCTCCACTAGACATTGTTACACTAAAACAAGAACTATGTGGTTGGTGGTTAGGAAAACTACCAAAAATGTCGGAGGACAACCGATATGTAGGCACACACACAAAACAAAAACTCTATATGGTGTTAGGTATGGATGTGGAAAGCCAAATGGAAGAACCAAACGAAAAGTCTATTGTCAAAAGTGGGTAAGATCCAAAAGTCACAAGTCAAAGGCGGTGATCACAAAAGGCATACACAAAATGGAACACACGCGTGGGACAAAATGGGGTTAGCGCGACTTATGAAAATGAGCACGAACAAAATTGGTCCTAACAAACACTATTAGCTCGGTGTCACACTAACGCAAGAGAGACCGTGGCTTGGTTGCAAAATTGAGAAGCAACAAGATTGGCGCAAGACGCCTCTCTTCTCTTTTCTCTCTTTTGCTTATAAGCTTTGGACTCTTTTGTGTATAGGTGTCACTCACACTCTTTTTTCTTTCTTTATTTTTCTTTCTTTTTCTCACTATGTAAGGATAATACTATCTATGTAAGTATGTCACACTTCTTTTGCCTATCTTTTCACACGAGCGTGCTTCGTAGCTTTGCTCAACACACGCACACCCTCACGGTCGGGACGCTTGCGCAATGCTTCGCAACCCTAGAAAGGTTCGCAAAAGAGGCTAGGGCTACAAGTTAGGAGGAAAGTTATACCACTTGATGATGGTGGCGGACGATCTTAAACTTGCTATGGTGGTGGAGGTGTGAAAGGAACCGCTTGGATCCTCGGGGTTCCGTCATCGTTGTCGATGTTGCGGAAGCTTTGTGGTAGCTGTAATGGCACTCAAACCGAAGTCCAAACACAAAAGGGATAGCACCAATGCGAAAACCGAAGTTAGCTGTGAAAATTTCGGCCAGGCGGAAGTTCCGGTGTCTGGGGGCGGAACTTCCGGTCCCGGGCGGAACTTTCGTTCCTGGCGGGCGGAACTTTCGGTCGCAATCAGACCTGCGAGCTGTTCTTCGATTTGGGCGGAAATCCGGGCCAAAAATCTTCGAATATGCGGAAAATTTGGCACTAAAAGCTGTGGGAAGGTGGGGGAATTGCAGATCTACACCAAAAACAAGTTTCTATTGGACCAAAACCACCAAAAACTCAACAAATCGAGAGATCCAACCAAGGCCAATTTGAGGCTATTTTTGGGGATTTTCGAAAATTTTCTCAAGAAATTTTTTGGGGGTGTGGGGGTCAAATCCGTGGAAACCAAGGAGCTCTTGATACCATATGATAAGGGCTAAGCCCAAGGGTGTGCCCGATCTTCACGGATTTGGGTGGAATTCGTGGGGGAGGTGGAAGAACGCGATGAACACGAAGAACGCGGAGGGTAATCGTGGGATACAAACTCACACACACACACAAATCGGTTTGTCATCGTTGGCCCGAACCACCAACTCGATAGAAGTTGCAGGAAAAGACCTTTCGGTAGAAGTCCCGCAAAAAGATCGACGAATCGAAATCCTATAGATCTAGAAGGGTGAAAAGACCAAAAACAATAGAAGTGCAAGCAAAAGACCCAAGGGTAGAAGTGCAAGCAAAAGACCAAGATTGGTAGAAGTCACCAAAGATATACAATAGGATTCGATAAGGAGCCCGGGTGATGCGGGGTGGCCTTCGGTCACCTCCACACCAAGACCAACAAGTCCCCCAAGTGGACCAATGACGCGAGCCCGAGTTAAAGCTCTTCATGATGAGGTGAACTCGCTCCTCACCACCCTTGATCTCGGTACCCCTTTGGATGGATTACTACCTCAGGCCGACGTGCTATGTGTCATTAGGTACAAGGAGCATCAAGATCACGGAGAGGATGACACACCATGGTCAAAGGGAGGAGAGGAGCAGCTGGACGTGAAGATGGACATGGAGCTGGACCGGAAGTCGCCCGAAGAACACAAGGAAGAGAAGATGGTCGGCCGGTCCAGAACCCGGTCTGACCGGCCTCCTGACCGGGTCACCCGGTCCAAACCGGGTTTTCCACCTGTGCCATCCGGGCGCTATCCCGGGGCCCCGAAACCCCGTCCGGTTGCCGCCCGGTCCAGGGCCCGGTCTGGACCGGCCTGCCTGGTCCCAGGTCCGGTCTGACCGGCCGCCTGACCGGCCTGCACGACTTAAGTCACCAAATCGGCCCGAACCTGTTTCACTTGTACCTTTTCGGCCCGTGACGCCTTGTAAGACTATATAAGCACCCAAGACGCCCCTTCACCTCTTTAGACTTGTTTTGAACTCAAACCTACCTTTGAGCTTAGTCTCCCTAGGGTTATCATCCCTCTGTAATCAAGGCATCCTGGTTGTTGATTTGGATCTTGTTAAGTGAGATTCTAGTACAAGCTACTCTCTCTCCCTCATCAAGCTCTTCTTCTCCAACCCCAATCTCTCTCCAGGAATTCTGCCGCGTGCCTCTTCCAGGAGATTCTATTGGCGTGGTCCATCGAGCCACGGGGGTAAGTATCGGGTGTATCGGGTCGGTGTGCGTGCGTGAGTCTCGGTGTTCTTCGTGTTCTTCGTGTTCCTCACGTTCTCCCACCTCTTCCCTTGGTTTTCGGGGTCAAACCGCGAGATCGGGCCACTCCCGGGATCTTAGATCTCATCATATGGTATCAGCAGCTCTTGGTTACCGCGGATTTGACCCTTCACCCACCCGATTTCGTTTCTAGAAAATTTTCCAAAAAATCCCCAAAAATAGCCCTAAATTGCCTCTTGACCGATCTGTGATTTGGTTGCGTTTTGAGTGGTTTTGGTCCATGGATTTGGTGTTGGAGTGCTTGATCTACTATCTCCCCAACTTTTAGCCCCCAATTCCATCGTTTCCCTTCGTTTTGGTCGTTTTGGCTTGGTTTCGCTCAAGAACAGGAGAGAGAAACTGCGCCCCGAGAAATCCGGTCAACCGGGCGCCAACCGGGCCTGTGACCGGACGGCCTGGCGCCAGGGCCGGTCAATCGGGCGCCAGATCGGGCGCCAACCGGGCCAGAACCCGGTCAACCGGGCTGTAGACCGGCCAGGCCGGCCCTGGGTGATGAGGACATCTCTATGATAGATACAACCAATACTCCTACAACCATATCTAAGGTACATTCGTTACTAGGAATCCTTCCTGATATATATGAGAATATGATGCTGCCTAAATCAAATGTATTTATATTATTTAGGAATGGATCTAGCATGGACGCCAAGCATTGGATTAGGAACGTGCATGGAGATGGCAGCAGACCTGCAAGGATTCTGGATGGCGTTGCAAGCGAGGATTTCAGAACATTGAAGCCACCATAGTGAAGCAATGATGCTTGGATGAATTATACAAGTTACTCCATCATAAAATTCGTCCAAAGAGTTATTATTGGTGCTGCGTCACCTTATTTAATGGGCCAGGCCCATGTATTTTCGGATTAGGTATTTTAGGGGATTTTAAGAGGCCATATAAGTGGAGGAAGGCCCATTTAGGGGTGTTTTTGGCCAACCCTAGCTGGTTGGACGAAAATCCCTTGACTTCCCCCATATATATCCCTCTGTAGCAGTCATTAGAACTTGGATTTTGATTAGACTAAAAGTTAGCCAATTGTTGCAACTACGTGTACTTCTTTTGAGGCCAACGCCCAGAACAAGACCGACTATTCAGAATCCCACCATTATCAATCAAGCTTTCATCTCTATTCGCAATATTCAGATTGCATCTTTAGTTCTTACTTGTTCTCGATTTCAGGTAGGAATTAAGACCCTTGCTGGTCAGGCTGATCGTGCTCCCGCAAGATCAGTAACTCCCGGAGATTGTCCTAGCGATTGCATTGGCGCACGAGCTTTGCACGTGTAGTCGGATCGTCAAGCACGAACTCCACCAACAAATCGATTTATCCCCATCTCATCGAAAGATCGGCCACCTTTGCACTATCAAGTGGTATCAGATTTCAGGTTGCTCGGTGAGATTTACAGTTTTCCTAGTGTAGATTTGTTTTTACCTATAACCCAGAAAAAGCCCCACAAAAATATATTAGGTTTAGATCATCCGTCCCATAGCCCTTGCCAAGCCATTGCATGATCTTTTCAGTTTTTGCTTTTTGAGTCTTTGTCTGCAATCGTTGTGTCGCGTGCTGGTCTTAGCGTCTAGAGTCGTTAGAGTTTCGAGTTCTGATCATAGTAGTCACATCGCCGCCGCGCCATCTCCGCTTGCAGTCCT
Organism: Lolium perenne; assembly: GCF_019359855.2. Taxonomy (NCBI): domain Eukaryota; kingdom Viridiplantae; phylum Streptophyta; class Magnoliopsida; order Poales; family Poaceae; genus Lolium; species Lolium perenne. The sequence goes on from NC_067245.2 coordinate 137,041,958, forward strand.
CACCATATCACCGCCACCATATACTTCTGCCACATCTGCCATCAGCTCTTTGTTGTTTCCCTTTGATTCCCATCATCGTAAGGTCTTTCTTGATCTTTGTTTCTGAGGTTTTCCGGGTTTTAGATCCGTTTTCTTGGTCAATTTCGCGTTTTCCGTTGGAATTCTGATAGCAGTCTAGCTGCAAAAAAAAAAAAAAAAAAAAAAAATTCTGGGCGCCCGACCATAGAGACCTCTATGGTCTAGCGCCAAGGTAGATTCTGCAAAAAAAAAAAAAAAAAAAAAAAAAAAAAAAAAAATCCGAAAAAAAAAAAAAAAAAAAATTTCTGGGCGCCCTACCATAGAGACCTCTATGGTCATGCGCCAAGGTTGATCCAAAAAAAAAAAAAAAAAAATCCGAAAAAAAAAAAAAAAAATCTGGGCGCCCTACCATAGCGACCTCTAGGGTCATGCGCCAAGATTGAGTCCAAAAAAAAAAAAAAACTAGGCGCCTTACCTTAGGTGCCTCTATCCTCCAGTGCCAGTTTCGCTGCCTCTTGCATCTTGTGCCGCATTGTGACCTCGTTGGTGATTTAGGCTCGCGTCTCTAATACGATCTAGCCTAGGACCAGCACAGTACCTTCGTTGAGCATTTACTCAATTTGCATCGCTGATTTGATTACTGTGCCACCATATCACTATACTTTGCCTTCCCGTAGCTCCAGCATTTCTCCACGTGCTTTGTTGTCGACACCTGGTAATCGCTTTGGGCAATCTCGGGGAGCAGCTGATCCTTGTTGGTTGCCATATCACCTTCCTCCTGTTTGGTAAGAACTTGTAAGAGCTTTGTATTTTGCTTGACGAATTGCGCGTGAACCACCATATTCCGTAGTTTGTAGGCATATGCATTTGTGCTTTTTGGGTACTAACCATGACAGGAATTGAGGACCACGCCATCGACCCGAGTACCATGACGACTACGGAGATGCACGTGCAACCATTTACAGGAGATCATGATCAGGTTTTATACTTACCAGTTTATGAGGGTAGATATAATACAGATGCTTATTTTGATTGGGAGTTTAAGGTTGACAATATCTTTGGATGCCATGATTTTACTGAACATGAGAAAGTAAGAACTGCTGCTAGAGTTTTTACGGGTTTGGCTTCCATTTGGTGGGACTGGAATTATAAAGAAAATGTTGATGATACACCTACTACTTGGGTAGATTTAAAATCTGTTTTGAGACGTAAATTTGTGCCTCTTTCTCATCAACGTGAACTGCTCCGCAAACTTGAACGATTAGAACAAGGTAGTAATACTGTGCATGTTTACTATCAGGAATTTAAATTTTACATGTACCGTTGTGATATAAAGGAATTTGAGGAAAGTACTACAAACATGTTTTTCAACGGCTTAAACCCTGATATTAAGGTTATGTTTAAGTATATTCCTCATTCTACTATTGGTATATATGTTCGAGCTTGTGCTTTTGAGAAACACATACAGGAGAAAACGTTGGACCATTCCAACTCCTTCAAGTCATGCACACGAGCACCGGTTGTTTCTTCCAACGTTCCACGCATGAATATTGTTGTGCGAGTCACCCAGCCACAGACTTGTGACACGTCGCTGCGAACATCTTCTACGTTGGAGTCACAAGGTAAAAATGAAGGTACTGATGTTGTCCCTCCACATGAGATTGGTGAATGCAAGGTTATCTTAAATATACCATGTGATGAGGTAGAAAATAATTTGGTCACACCACCTATATTAGAGGATTGTGCTGCTAATTTGATGTTATGTGATCAAACAACTCAGATAGATGATGGTTTAAGTGCACCTATTGTTGCTTCTAATTCATGCATTGATATGAGTGTACCAACGGAGACTTTTGTTTCCAAGGATGCCCATGTGTTAGGAAATTGTGGAACTGCTATACCAACTATGTTGAGTACACCTATTGTACAAGTTAATTCTTCCATATCTATGAGTGTACAAACTGAAATTCTTGCTCCTGATAATGCACCTTGTGATTTGAAAGATGACTATAGTATGGATCATATAAAACTGGTTAGGAACAATGAAGTGTTGGCTAAGATTTCTCATGCTAATTCTTTGTTTTCTGTTGTGATGGATCCTCCTATGTCTTTATCACATGCTAGAAATAAGATTGCTGAACTCAAATATTTGAAGAGTGTTTATGCCCATGGTTATACTTTTAATTTAATTGGAGAGTATGGCGTAGACAATGAATTTTTAGTGAATAAAATTTGCATTACATGTGATGATGTTCCATATACTATTGGTTTGAGGGGAAGTAAAATTCCACCTATGTTCAATCATTTTGATATGACCTCCAATAACGGTGTAGACTTTATGCCAAATACTTTGTTGCATGATCGCTTATTTAAGCTAGTTGTAGCATGTAAATTGGAAATACTGAATTTTGGTTTACCACTATTGGGATGGTTTAATGATGAGCATTATAATTTGAAAGTAGTTCATATGTGCTTCACTTATATATGCAAACTGAGTTGTGATAAATGTTTAATAGAGACTAATGAGCTTCTATGCTACTACAATACTGGTATATGTACAAAATTAAATGGGAAACATGACAGAGCTGTTAAAACGGATGACATATACATATACCATGCATATACCTTGTCTCTTTTGTTAGCATGTTTACAGAATAAACATCGCCGAGGACGGCTTTTCTTTCAAGAAAGGGAGGATGATGAGGACATGATTACCTCTGATTTGAAGGCATATCTTGGTGAAAAAGATGAGACTACGTCGAGGACGACTTCAATTCAAGTAGGGGAGGATGATGAGGACATCTCTATGATAGATACAACCAATACTCCTACAACCATATCTAAGGTACATTCGTTACTAGGAATCCTTCCTGATATATATGAGAATATGATGCTGCCTAAATCAAATGTATTTATATTATTTAGGAATGGATCTAGCATGGACGCCAAGCATTGGATTAGGAACGTGCATGGAGATGGCAGCAGACCTGCAAGGATTCTGGATGGCGTTGCAAGCGAGGATTTCAGAACATTGAAGCCACCATAGTGAAGCAATGATGCTTGGATGAATTATACAAGTTACTCCATCATAAAATTCGTCCAAAGAGTTATTATTGGTGCTGCGTCACCTTATTTAATGGGCCAGGCCCATGTATTTTCGGATTAGGTATTTTAGGGGATTTTAAGAGGCCATATAAGTGGAGGAAGGCCCATTTAGGGGTGTTTTTGGCCAACCCTAGCTGGTTGGACGAAAATCCCTTGACTTCCCCCATATATATCCCTCTGTAGCCGTCATTAGAACTTGGATTTTGATTAGACTAAAAGTTAGCCAATTGTTGCAACTACGTGTACTTCTTTTGAGGCCAACGCCCAGAACAAGACCGACTATTCAGAATCCCACCATTATCAATCAAGCTTTCATCTCTATTCGCAATATTCAGATTGCATCTTTAGTTCTTACTTGTTCTCGATTTCAGGTAGGAATTAAGACCCTTGCTGGTCAGGCTGATCGTGCTCCCGCAAGATCAGTAACTCCCGGAGATTGTCCTAGCGATTGCATTGGCGCACGAGCTTTGCACGTGTAGTCGGATCGTCAAGCACGAACTCCACCAACAAATCGATTTATCCCCATCTCATCGAAAGATCGGCCACCTTTGCACTATCACTGGGCCCGGTCAACCGGGCACCAACCGGGCGCCACCACTACCACCACCTCCGCCAACCACCGGGAAACATCACCGCGGCCCCATAACCTCCGCCGCAACCGCAAGAGCATCGACACCACCCACCACCGGCTTACCACCGCCACCACCGCCAAGCTACTTTGACTCATTTCTTCCGCTAACTTGTGTTTGCTTGTTCCGGTTTGAGTGCCTTGTTTGTACAACTAATCCGCAGCTACGAAGCAAGCGACGACATCCTCGGCACCCCGGACTTGCAACCGTACTCTTGAAACCACCACCTTCATCGCAAGTTGTGTGTTCATCACTGAAGGAGATATGCCCTAGAGGCAATAATAAAGTGGTTATTATTTATATTTTTATGTTTATGATAAATGTTTATATATCATGCTATAATTGTATTAACCGAAACATTAGTACATGTGTGATATATAGACAAACAAGAAGTCCCTAGTATGCCTCTTAAACTAGCTTGTTGATTAATGGATGATTAGTTTCATAATCATGAACATTGGATGTTATTGATAACAAGGTTATATCATTGTAAGAATGATGTAATGGACACACCCAATTAAGCGTAGCATAAGATCTCGTCATTAAGTTATTTGCTATAAGCTTTCGATACATAGTTACCTAGTCCTTATGACCATGAGATCATGTAAATCACTTATACCGGAAAGGTACTTTGATTACACCAAACGCCACTGCGTAAATGGGTGGTTATAAAGGTGGGATTAAGTATCCGGAAAGTATGAGTTGAGGCATATGGATCAACAGTGGGATTTGTCCATCCCGATGACGGATAGATATACTCTGGGCCCTCTCGGTGGGATGTCGTCTAATGTCTTGCAAGCATATGAATAAGTTCATAAGAGACCACATACCACGGTACGAGTAAAGAGTACTTGTCAGGAGACGAGGTTGAACAAGGTATAGAGTGATACCGAAGATCAAACCTCGGACAAGTAAAATATCGCGTGACAAAGGGAATTGGTATTGTATGTGAATGGTTCATTCGATCACTAAAGTCATCGTTGAATATGTGGGAGCCATTATGGATCTCCAGATCCCGCTATTGGTTATTGGTCGGAGTGAGTACTCAACCATGTCCGCATAGTTCGCGAACCGTAGGGTGACACACTTAAAGTTGGATGTTGAAAAGGTAGAACTTGAATATGGAATGGAGTTCGAATATTTGTTCGGAGTCCCGGATGAGATCCCGGACATCACGAGGAGTTCCGGAATGGTCCGGAGAATAAGATTCATATATAGGATATCATTTTATGTGAATTAAAAAGACGCGGAAGGTTCTATGGAAGGTTCTAGAAGGTTCTAGAAAAGTCCGGAAGAAACCACCAAGGAAGGTGGAGTCCACATGGGACTCCACCTCCATGGCCGGCCAACCCTAGTGGGGGAGGAGTCCCAAGTGGACTCCCCCTTAGGGGGCCGGCCACCCCCCCATATGGGAGGTGGAACTCCCACCTCTAGTGGGAGTCCTAGCTTGGGTAGGTTTCCCCACCATATGGAAGGTTTTTGGTTCGGGTCTTATTCGAAGACTTGGAGACCAACACTTGGGGTTCCACCTATATAATGAGGGGCCAAGGGGAGGGGGCCGGCCACCCAAGAACCACCAAGGTGGCCGCACCCCTTAGTGGCCGGCGGCCCCCTCTGCCAAACCCTAGCGGCCTCTCTCCTCCACCACATCCCGCACGCTTAGCGAAGCTCCGCCGGACTTCTCCACCACCACCGATACCACGCCGTCGTGCTGTCGGATTCAAGAGGAGCTACTACTTCCACTGCCCGCTGGAACGGGGAGGTGGACGTCGTCTTCATCAACAACCGAACGTGTGACCGAGTGCGGAGCTGCTGCCCGTTCGTGGCGCCGGAAGCGATCGTGATCAAGATCTTCTACGCGCTTTTGCAAGCGGCAAGTGAACGTCTACCGCAGCAACAAGAGCCTCCTCTTGTAGGCTTTGGAATCTCTTCAAGGGTGAGACTCGATAAACCCCTCGTTGCTACCGTCTTCTAGATTGCATCTTGGCTTGGATTGCGTGTTCGCGGTAGGAAAATTTTTGTTTTCTATGCAACGTCATCCTACAAAGGGTATCGTAGCCGTGTCTATGCATAGATGGTTGCACGAGTAGAACACAATGGTTTTGTGGGCGTTGATGCTCTTGTTATCTTTAGTTTGAGTACTTTGCATCTTTGTGGCATAGTGGGATGAAGCGGCTCGGACTAACTTTACATGACCGCGTTCATGAGACTTGTTCCCCGTTCGACATGCAACTTGTATTGCATAAGAGGCTTTGCGGGTGTCTGTCTCTCCTACTATAGTGAAGATTCAATTTACTCTTCTATTGAAAACATTAGTATCAACGTTGTGGTTCATGTTCGTAGGTAGATTAGATCTCTCTCGAAAACCCTAAACCACGTAAAATATGCAAACCAAATTAGAGACGTCTAACTTGTTTTTGCAGGGTTTGGTGATGTGATATGGCCATAATGTGATGATGAATATGTATGAGATGATCATTATTGTATTGTGGCAACCGGCAGGAGCCTTATGGTTGTCTTTAAATTTCATGTTGAGTAGTATTTCAAAGTAGTTGTAATAGTTGCTACATGGAGGACAATCATGAAGACGGCGCCATTGACCTTGACGCTACGCCGACGATGATGGAGATCATGCCCGAAGATGATGGAGATCATGTCCGTGCTTTGGAGATGAAGATCAAAGGCGCAAAGACAAAAGGGCCATATCATATCACATATGAACTGCATGTGATGTTAATCCTTTTATGCATCTTATTTTGCTTAGATCGCGACGGTAGCATTATAAGATGATCCCTCACTAAAATCTCAAGATAATAAAGTGTTCATCCTTAGTAGCACCGTTACCAAGTCTTGTCGTTTCGAAGCATCTCGTGATGATCGGGTGTGATAGAATCAATAAGTACATACAACGGGTGCAAGACAGTTTTGCACATGCGGATACTAAGGTGGCCTTGACGAGCCTAGCATGTATAGACATGGTCTCGGAACACGTGATACCGAAAGGTAGAGCATGAATCATATGGTTGATATGATGAACACTTTGAGTGTTCGCCATTGAAATCACACCTTGTCTCGTGATGATCGGGTTTAGGTGTGGTGGATTTGGTTCGTGTGATCACTAAGACAATGCGAGGGATATTGTTTTGAGTGGGAGTTCACCTAGATTTTTAATTATGTTGAATTAAAATTTGAACTCAATTTGTCATAAACTTAGTCTAAACTTTTGCAAATATATGTTGTAGAGATGGCGTCCCCAATCAATTTTAACCAGTTCCTAGAGAAAGAAAAACTTAAGAGCAACGGTAGCAACTTCACCGACTGGTTCCGTCATGTGAGGATCTTCCTCTCTGGCGGAAATCTGCAATATGTGCTTGATGCACCGCTAGGTGACCCTCCAGCAGAAACTGAAACCGATGAAGTAAAAGCTGTTTACGAGACTCGGAAAATTCGGTACTCTCAAGTTCAGTGTGCCATCCTGTGCAGTCTGGAATTCGATCTTCAAAAACGTTTTGAGCACCACGATCCTCATGAGTTGATGAAAGAGCTGAAAGCTATTTTTGAGACTCATGCGGCCGTGGAATGCTATGAAGCATCGAAACAATTCTTCAGCTGCATGATGGAAGAAGGCAGCTCCGTTAGTGAGCACATGCTCGCCATGACCGGGCATGCGAAGAAACTCTGTGACTTGGGAATAGTGATTCCTAACAGACTGGGGATTAATCGTGTCCTTCAATCACTGCCACCAAGTTACAAGAACTTCGTGATGAACTACAATATGCAGAACATGAACAAGGAGTTACCTGAACTCTTTGGCATGCTAAAAGCTGCTGAGATTGAGATCAAGAAAGAGCACCAAGTGTTGATGGTCAACAAGACCACCAGTTTCAAGAAACAGGGCAAGTCTAAGGGAAAATTCAAGAAGAGTGGCAAGAAAGCTGCCACGCCTCCTATGAAACCTAAGAACGGCCCTAAGCCTGATGCTGAGTGCTATTACTGCAAGGAGAAGGGACACTGGAAGCGTAATTGCTCCAAGTATCTGGCTGATCTGAAGAGCGGCCTTGTCAAGAAGAAGAAAGAAGGTATATTTGATATACATGTTATAGATGTTTATCTCACTGGTTCTCGTACTAGTACCTGGGTATTTGATACTGGTTCGGTTGCTCATATTTGTAACTCGAAACAGGAACTAAAGAATAAACGACAACTGCTGAAAGATGAAGTGACGATGCGCGTTGGAAATGGATCCAAGGTCAATGTGATCGCAGTCGGCACACTTCCTCTACATCTACCTTCGGGATTAGTTTTAAGCCTAAATAATTGTTATTATGTACCTGCGTTGAGCATGAACATTATATCTGGATCTTGTTTAATGCAAAACGGTTATTCATTCAAGTCTGAGAATAATGGTTGTTCTATTTTTATGAATAATATCTTTTATGGTCGAGCACCACAAAAGAATGGCTTATTTCTGTTAGATCTCGATAGTAGTGATACGCATATACATAACGTTAATGCTAAGCGAATTAAATTGAATGATAATTCTACTTATATGTGGCACTGTCGTCTTGGTCATATTGGAGTGAAACGCATGAAGAAACTCCATACTGATGGATTACTTGAATCACTTGACTTTGAGTCACTTGATAGATGCGAAGCATGTCTAATGGTAAAATGACTAAGACTCCATTTTCTGGTATGATGGAGCGAGCTACTGACTTATTGGAAATCATACATACCGATGTGTGCGGACCAATGAGCGTAGCATCGCACGGTGGTTATCGTTATGTTCTAACCTTCACAGATGATCTGAGTAGATATGGGTATATCTATTTCATGAAATATAAATCCGAAACTTTCGAGAAGTTTAAGGAATTTCAAAGTGAAGTAGAAAATCAACGTAACAAGAAGATTAAATTTCTACGATCTGATCGTGGAGGTGAATATCTGAGTTATGAGTTTGGCATGCATTTAAAGAAATGCGGAATACTTTCACAATTGACACCGCCGGGAACACCTCAACGTAACGGTGTGTCCGAACGTCGTAATCGAAATCTCTTAGATATGGTTCATTCTATGATGTCTCTTACTGATTTGCCGTTATCATTTTGGAGTTATGCATTAGAGACAACCACATTCACTTTAAATAGAGCACCATCAAAATCCGTAGAAACGACACCGTATGAACTATGGTTTAATAAGAAACCTAAGCTGTCGTTCCTGAAAGTTTGGGGTTGCGAAGCCTATGTAAAGAAGTTACAACCGGACAAGCTAGAACCCAAAGCGGAGAAATGCGTCTTCATAGGATACCCTAAGGAAACTATAGGGTACACTTTCTATCACAGATCCGAAGGTAAAATCTTTGTTGCTAAGAACGGAACCTTTCTTGAGAAAGAATTTCTCACTAAAGAAGTGACTGGAAGAAAAGTAGAACTCGATGAGATTGATGAATCTATACTCGTTGATCAGAGTAGCGCAAAGATCGGAAATTGTACACTGCATCGCCTACACCGGCAACAGAGGAAGCTAATGATAATGATCATGAAACTTCGAACGAGGAAACTACTGAACCTCGCAGATCGACAAGGGAACGTGCCACTCCTAATTGGTATGATCCTTGTCTAAATGTCATGATTGTGGATAACAATGATGAGGACCCTGCGACGTATGAAGAAGCGATGATGAGCCCAGATTCCAACAAATGGCAAGAAGCCATGAAATCCGAAATGGGATCCATGTATGATAACAAAGTATGGACTTTGGTAGACTTACCTGATAGCCGAAAGGCTGTCGAGAATAAATGGATCTTCAAGAGAAAAACAGATGCTGATGGTAATATTACTGTCTATAAAGCTCGACTTGTCGCAAAGGGTTTCCGACAAATTCAAGGAGTTGACTACGATGAGACTTTCTCACCTGTAGCGAAGCTAAAATCTGTAAGGATTTTGTTAGCAATAGCTGCATTTTTCGATTATGAGATTTGGCAGATGGATGTCAAAACGGCATTCCTTAATGGAGACATTGAGGAAGAGTTGTATATGGTACAACCCAAAGGTTTTGTCGATCCTAAAAATGCTGACAAAGTATGCAAACTTCAGCGTTCAATCTATGGACTGAAGCAAGCATCGAGAAGTTGGAACCGACGCTTTGATAAGGTGATCAAAGACTTCGGGTTAATACAGTGTCATGGAGAGGCCTGTATTTACAAGAAAGTGAGTGGGAGCTCTGTAGCATTCCTGATATTATATGTAGATGACATATTATTGATCGGGAATGATATAGAACTATTAAGCAGTGTTAAAGGTTATTTGAATAATAGTTTTTAATGAAAGACCTTGGTGAAGCATCGTATATATTAGCATCAAGATTTATAGAGATAGATCAAGACGCCTAATAGGGCTATCACAGAGTACATATCTGGACAAGATTCTAAAGAAGTTTAGAATGGACGAAAGTAAGAAAGGGTTCTTACCTATGTTACCAGGCAAATTCTTGAGTAAGACTCAAGGACCGGCTACGGCAAAAGAAAGAGAAAGGATGAGTAAAATCCCCTATGCCTCGGCAGTAGGATCTATCATGTATGCCATGCTATGTACTAGACCGGATATAGCACATGCTGTTAGTTTGACTAGCAGATATCAAAGTGATCCAGGAATGGAACACTGGACAGCGGTCAAGAATATCCTGAATTACTTGAAAAGAACTAAGGATATGTTTCTTTGTTATGGAGGTGACCAAGAGCTCGTTGTAAGTGGTTACACCGATGCAAGTTGGAACACTGATCCTGATGACTCTAAGTCACAATCTGGGTACGTGTTTATATTGAATGGTGCTGCAGTAAGCTGGGCAAGCTCGAAGCAAAGGCACGGTGGCGAAGTCTTCAACAGAATCGAGTACATAGCAGCTTGGAGGCTTCATCAGAAGCGGTATGGATGAAGAGGTTCATTGTAGAGCTCGGTGTGGTTCCTAGTGCATTGGACCCATTAATCATTTACTGTGATAACATGGGTGCCATCGCCAATGCACAAGAGCCAAGGTCACACAAGAGGCTGAAGCATATGAAGCTGCGTTACCACTCGATTCGCGAGTACATCGAAGATGGAGAAGTAAAGATTTCCAAAGTACACACTGATCTGAATGTAGCAGATCCGTTGACTAAAGCTCTCCCTAGGGAAAAGCATGACCAACACCAGAATGCCACGTGTGTTAGGTATATTACAATGTAATCTAGATTATTGACTCTAGTGCAAGTGGGAGACTGAAGGAGATATACCCTAGAGGCAATAATAAAGTGGTTATTATTTATATCTTTATGTTTATGATAAATGTTTATATATCATGCTATAATTGTATTAACCGAAACATTAGTACATGTGTGATATATATAGACAAACAAGAAGTCCCTAGTATGCCTCTTAAACTAGCTTGTTGATTAATGGATGATTAGTTTCATAATCATGAACATTGGATGTTATTAATAACAAGGTTATATCATTGTAAGAATGATGTAATGGACACACCCAATTAAGCGTAGCATAAGATCTCGTCATTAAGTTATTTGCTATAAGCTTTCGATACATAGTTACCTAGTCCTTATGACCATGAGATCATGTAAATCACTTATACCGGAAAGGTACTTTGATTACACCAAACGCCACTGCGTAAATGGGTGGTTATAAAGGTGGGATTAAGTATCCGGAAAGTATGAGTTGAGGCATATGGATCAACAGTGGGATTTGTCCATCCCGATGACGGATAGATATACTCTGGGCCCTCTCGGTGGGATGTCGTCTAATGTCTTGCAAGCATATGAATAAGTTCATAAGAGACCACATACCACGGTACGAGTAAAGAGTACTTGTCAGGAGACGAGGTTGAACAAGGTATAGAGTGATACCGAAGATCAAACCTCGGACAAGTAAAATATCGCGTGACAAAGGGAATTGGTATTGTATGTGAATGGTTCATTCGATCACTAAAATCATCGTTGAATATGTGGGAGCCATTATGGATCTCCAGATCCCGCTATTGGTTATTGGTCGGAGTGAGTACTCAACCATGTCCGCATAGTTCGCGAACCGTAGGGTGACACACTTAAAGTTGGATGTTGAAAAGGTAGAACTTGAATATGGAATGGAGTTCGAATATTTGTTCGGAGTCCCGGATGAGATCCCGGACATCACGAGGAGTTCCGGAATGGTCCGGAGAATAAGATTCATATATAGGATGTCATTTTATGTGAATTAAAAAGACGCGGAAGGTTCTATGGAAGGTTCTAGAAGGTTCTAGAAAAGTCCGGAAGAAACCACCAAGGAAGGTGGAGTCCACATGGGACTCCACCTCCATGGCCGGCCAACCCTAGTGGGGGAGGAGTCCCAAGTGGACTCCCCCTTAGGGGGCCGGCCACCCCCCCATATGGGAGGTGGAACTCCCACCTCTAGTGGGAGTCCTAGCTTGGGTAGGTTTCCCCACCATATGGAAGGTTTTTGGTTCGGGTCTTATTCGAAGACTTGGAGACCAACACTTGGGGTTCCACCTATATAATGAGGGGCCAAGGGGAGGGGGCCGGCCACCCAAGAACCACCAAGGTGGCCGCACCCCTTAGTGGCCGGCGCCCCCCTCTGCCAAACCCTAGCGGCCTCTCTCCTCCACCACATCCCGCACGCTTAGCGAAGCTCCGCCGGACTTCTCCACCACCACCGATACCACGCCGTCGTGCTGTCGGATTCAAGAGGAGCTACTACTTCCGCTGCCCGCTGGAACGGGGAGGTGGACGTCGTCTTCATCAACAACCGAACGTGTGACCGAGTGCGGAGGTGCTGCCCGTTCGTGGCGCCGGAAGCGATCGTGATCAAGATCTTCTACGCGCTTTTGCAAGCAGCAAGTGAACGTCTACCGCAGCAACAAGAGCCTCCTCTTGTAGGCTTTGGAATCTCTTCAAGGGTGAGACTCGATAAACCCCTCGTTGCTACCGTCTTCTAGATTGCATCTTGGCTTGGATTGCGTGTTCGCGGTAGGAAATCTTTTGTTTTCTATGCAACGTCATCCTACAATCACCGCCTAACATCTTAGGTATAACTTGCATTCCCCTTGTAACCCCTCTTCTTTTGCGATCTATCCTATCGAGCATTGCTTATCAAGTGTTGCGAGACATTGCACGTGGCCCCGATTGTGAGGTGTGTGCGTAGTGTGGAGTCAAGCTTCTAAGCAAAACTCGTGTGGCAAGATAGCAAAAGTGAGCTAACGCTAACATAGAGCGTGAAAAAGAAAGAAAAGCACAAAAAGAATGCAAGTGCCATCATACATACAAAAGTGTACAAAGTGCCACCATAGATACAAAAGAGTGCAAGTGCCACCATATACAAAAGAGAAAAAGCTTTTAAGCAAAAGAGAGATATGAGAAGAGAGGCCGCGTGTGAATCTTGTTGTCTCTTCGTTTGCAACCAAAGCTTTGATCTCTTCTTGTGTTAGTGTGACACCGAGCACCCTTGCTTAAGGGCTTCTTACACTTTTCCGCTCATTCCTTGGTCACACTAACCCCGTTCATCTCGTGTGTGCATTCCATATCTTTCCGTGTTTATAGTGATCATCGCTTTGACATTTGAATTTTTGGATTTCACCCACTTTTAACAACATACTCGATCTTGGATTTTGTCTTTTGGCTTTCCACCATACTCACCTAACACCATATTTGCTAGCTTTTGCGTGTGGTTTTGCGTGTGTACCCGATACACTTGATCTTGCTTTTGGCTTGGTTGATTACCTCAATACTATCTTACCTTGGTAAGAGTGCGAGGTAGTGCTCTTCCACTAACATACACCATATAGATCTTGTCATGCTAACATGTATAGCGACGAAGAAGATACGGAGGAGTACACAGAGCACTTCGAGGAGGATACCTCCTCAAGCACCGCGAATGTGGAGGAACATGTGGAGCTCGACACCGACTATGGCTCCACGAGCATCACCGACATGACAGACATCGAGGAGCTCTACATCGACAATGGCTCATCAAGCATGGATGACATGGTGGAGAACCACCTTGAGGACGACATCGACGAGCTCTACATCGACAGTGGCTCACCACTCATGGACGACATGGTGGAGCAACGCCACGAGTACGACATCGACGACATGGTGGAGCAACGCCACGAGTACGATATCGACACCATGGCGGAGCCTCACCTACGCTCCACGATGAGCAAAGACGGTGCTCCCAAGTACACCAACGTCGCCAATGGAGCTACATATGAAGATAGAGGACCCCCACGATGGCACCATCATATGGAGCATCAAGAGCGTCCCCAACATGATCGCCATCGACACACTTCTCCGAGCTCCACAAGGCGCCACCATGAGAGTGCTTATGCACAAGATCATCGACATCAAGGACATCATATGGAGCTTCAAGGGCGTCCCCAACATGATCGTCATCGACACTCTTCTACAAGCTCCACAAGGCGCCCCAAGCAATATGCCAAGTCGCATGAGCCATCGTCTAGACATGGCAAGGACCGTCATCGACTCACACCATCTCATGATAGTCGTCGACCACTACCACCTCATGGTCTACATCGACATACGTCACCACATGAGCTTCGCCGCCACAAGCCACTTCATGATCGCCATCGACCAACATCCCCCAAGGATCTTCGACGACCCTCATCAAGACATGGTGATGAAGCACGACGATGAGAACCTCGACATGAAGGCGACAAACACCATCATAGGGTGTCCACCACTCCAAGGATGGCAAGTGCACATCAAGAAGACCTTCCTCATAAGGCGACTTCTCCCTCTTGTGCCACCACCACAATGGCCCCTACCTCGTCACATGCCTATGGACTCCGATGCTACAAGTGCAAGCAACAAGGCCACCCTCCACGGGAATGTCCCAATCTCATATGTGAAGTGTGCAAGGCCAAGGGTCACGTGGCTTGGCAATGCACAATGCCAAGTGCCAAGACGCTCTACTTCGACAAGCTACAAGCACAAGTCCCCAAGATGCCTAGTGCACCCACACTTCAAGATGGAGATCTACAAGGTCAACTCAAGGATGATGTGGATCGGCGCCTCGCTCTCTACGACACTATGGCGCCACCACTTGAGGATGACTTGGGAGGCGATGGAGTTGAGCATGGTGACCATGGGATTCTCCCTTCACCTATGGAGGCGGATGGAGTTGAGATGGTTGAGCATGGGAATTTCCCTTCAACCAAGGAGTCGCATGGAGATGAGAAAGTCGAGCCTACTCCCCTATGCTTCATCGATGAGTTGGTACCAATCCCATGTGAGCATGAGAGCCACCTAGCCCACTTGAGTGAGAGTGATAGTGAGTTGAGTGACTCCCACCCCATATGTGAGTTTGAGTGCTTCCATTTGGAGGACATGAGTGATACACTAAGTGAGTTGAGAGAGGTAGATGATAGGTCCATGGAGGACATCGCATTTGCTAACACATTAACCTCTCCCTCGTTTGTGTCTTCTTATGTTGCACTAGGTTCCACGGAGGACGAGTTCCCGCTCATGGAGACGATGTACATGGTGCATGACGATGATGATATCTCACCATGCTTGCTCCAAGATGGACATGTCGACCTCATGGATCCTCCTACTTCCACAACACCTACCTCAAATGAGTCGGCCTACAAAGGTAAAAACATAGGTGTTGATGATGCCATGATCCCACTAGTGGACATGATGACTTATGAGTGCATGCATGATCTTGATGATACATTTGCAACGTCACATGCTACTTTCATATTCCCATGCGATGTTTTGCTTGATAACATGGTTGATCATGTGGAATTGATTGCGTGTGATACCATGACCATGCCATGCTATGAGAGCTTCACTTTTTCCCCGCTTACTTGCAATGATAACGATAATGATCATGCTTGTGTTGTGACACCCTTGATGAACACATGCTCTTTACATAGGGTTGTCGACACCAATGATAACATGTTGAACATGCTTTGCCCAAAAAGTTTGCACCATTCCATGATCCTTGCATCAAAGATTGTGAACAATTGCTCTTTCTTATGCTTGGTATGCAAGAATGCTTATTTCATTGTCCACGAGATGGCCCCCATAGCCTTCTCACTTTTTGATGATCATGAGTTACCACATGCCATGAATGCACCTTCTTGCCATATGCACCATCGCCA
Source organism: Lolium perenne (assembly GCF_019359855.2). Taxonomy (NCBI): domain Eukaryota; kingdom Viridiplantae; phylum Streptophyta; class Magnoliopsida; order Poales; family Poaceae; genus Lolium; species Lolium perenne. The sequence goes on from NC_067245.2 coordinate 137,057,875, forward strand.
TGCATTTCATACTATCTTGATTGACACTAATGGTGATGTGCACAAGACGTGGAACATCATGATGGATGATGTGTTCCTCTACCATGCACACACGCTTTTTGTTCTCTCTATTGTGTGTATAGGTACCCGAATGACAACTTCCACCGCTACAGAGCATGAGCTCATGAAACGCGCAATTGAGAGCTACCCCAACAAGGACGAGATACATGATCCAACCCATGGTATTCACGCCAAAGGGTATGTTCCCAAACGCCTTAGCCCTCGTGTGTTTCCGGCTTGTCTTGTCGAGCTTCCGGTTTGGAACAATGCCTCTTCACCTCTTTTGCCTCTTATGCAACATATCTTGACACATCTTGTTGGCACAATGGTTGTTGTATGTCTTGATGTTATCATCATACACTCCGAGAATCTCAAGGACCATGTCATACATGTGAGAGACACCTTATGCATCTTGTGCCACATGTCACTCGTAAAGTTGCTCTTCCTTGGATTTCTCATTTCATCTTTGGCAATTGAAATGGATTCTTTGACACTTGAGGATACCCATACTTGGCTCACGCCAACCATACTTTCCCAAGCTAGAAGTTTCCATCTCTTTGCCATTGCACATAACAATTTTGCCCAAAATTTTGCCGCCGATACTTGCCTTTTGATTGTTCCATTTGTGTGGGACAATGCTGCACATCACATTTTTGACACTTTACAAACCAAACTTTTACATGCACAAACTTTTGCCCCACCAAATTTTGAATACATCGACACTCTTTTGGTTCCCATTTTTGCCAAATGCCTCTTGGAGAAACGACTTGATGCTTCGTATTTGATTGAGAGCTTCTTGTTTGCCGATCACCAAATTGGCATCCACAAGCTTTCCATTCGCAAGTTGTTTTTCCCCAAGTTCTTCTTCGACCGCGACTTTGTCCATCCATTACTACATGGGAGAACCGTCATGGCCTACATCATCGATGAGGAGGAACAAGAGTCGAGGGCGACTCTTCCCCAAGGGGGGGGAGATGATGCGGGGTGGCCTTCGGTCGCCTCCACACCAAGACCAACAAGTCCCCCAAGTGGACCAATGACGCGAGCCCGAGTTAAAGCTCTTCATGATGAGGTGAACTCGCTCCTCACCACCCTTGATCTCGGTACCCCTTTGGATGGATTACTACCTCAGGCCGACGTGCTATGTGTCATTAGGTACAAGGAGCATCAAGATCACGGAGAGGAGGACACACCATGGTTAAAGGGAGGAGAGGAGCAGCTGGACGTGAAGATGGACATGGAGCTGGACCGGAAGTCGCCCGAAGAACACAAGGAAGAGAAGATGGCCGGCCGGTCCAGAACCCGGTCTGACCGGCCTCCTGACCGGGTCACCCGGTCCAAACCGGGTTTTCCACCTGTGCCATCCGGGCGCTATCCCGGGGCCCCGGAACCCCGTCTGGTCCAGGGCCCGGTCTGGACCGGCCTGCCCGGTCCCAGGTCCGGTCTGACCGGCCGCCTGACCGGCCTGCACGACTTAAGTCACCAAATCGGGCCGAACCTGTTTCACTTGTACCTTTTCGGCCCGTGACGCCTTGTAAGACTATATAAGCACCCAAGACGCCCCTTCACCTCTTTAGACTTGTTTTGAACTCAAACCTACCTTTGAGCTTAGTCTCCCTAGGGTTATCATCCCTCTGTAATCAAGGCATCCTGGTTGTTGATTTGGATCTTGTTGAGTGAGATTCTAGTACAAGCTACTCTCTCTCCCTCATCAAGCTCTTCTTCTCCAACCCCAATCTCTCTCTGGGAATTCTGTCGCGTGCCTCTTCCAGGAGATTCTATTGGCGTGGTCCATTGAGCCACGGGGGTAAGTATCGGGTGTATCGGGTCGGTGTGCGTGCGTGAGTCTCGGTGTTCTTCGTGTTCTTCGTGTTCCTCACGTTCTCCCACCTCTTCCCTTGGTTTTCGGGGTCAAACCGCGAGATCGGGCCACTCCCGGGATCTTAGATCTCATCACCGGGTGGGTACAAGATCTAAGATCTATGGTAGGGTTCCCTTAAGGGTCAAGAGCAAAGCTCAGGTTTAATTTCACATCAAGTCTAATCTCAGATCTGAGCCAACAAGGCTATTTATAGTTGGTGGGGCGAAGGGGTAAGTTACATGCTGAATCTTCCAGTTTTGGTGCTGAAACGCGTGTAGGAGGAAGTTCCGGCCTCAGGGGGCGGAAGTTCCGGTCGGGCGGAAGTTCCGGTCTTGGAGGCCGGAAGTTCCGGTCGGGGCGGATGTTCCGGCCAACTTCCGGCCTAGTTCCGGAAATGAGCGATTTCCTTGCAGTAACATCCCGGGGCGTTTTGGCGCATTTTCGGAACTAGGGTTGAACTTGGGCGGAAGTTCCGGTGGGCGGAAGTTCCGGTCTCTCGGGGCGGAAGTTCCGGCTGGATGCTCTTCACAGGGAATCTGGGCGGAAGTTCCGGTCCTGGGGGCGGAAGTTCCGGTCCTGGGGGCGGAAGTTCCGGCTGGGGCGCTGTAGCTCCATCTTCTTCATTTTCGGCTCCCTCTCCATTGGCTTGGTCTCCATGGCTTGTGTCTTGACCGATGTACCTGATTGAACACAAGGTATTTGCATGAAGTAGCATGCCATCCAAAGAGGTATCAAATGCATACGTGGAAAGGAGCAAATTCACCTCTTGGTTTATGGCTTGGGCTCGAGCTTGTGTCATTGGGCCACGAGGAGGGCTTGTCGGTCTTGAGGAGGAGGTGTCCAAAAGCCACCCCGTATCACCATGCTTTGAGAGTTTCACTTTCTCTCCTATTGCTTGAACAATTGCTCTTTCCCATGTATTGCTTGCAATGAAAATGATGATGCTAATGCTTGTGTTGTGACAACCTTGATGAACAATTGCTCTTTCCCTAGGTTTGTAGACAACCATGATAAAATGTTGATCATGTTTTGTGCTAGATGCTTGCAATACTCTCCCATTAATGCAACCAAAATGTTGAACACTTGCTCTTTCCAATGCTTGGTTTGCCATAATGTTAATATGCTTGTAAATGAGATTGCCCCCATAGCTCTCTCAAATTTTAGAGACTTTGCCTATATCCATAATGAGCATGTTCATGTGTTTACCCCGCATATTCACCATATATATTATGATGCTTTGCTTAACACTCATGGTGATGTGCAAAAGAAATGGACCATCATGATGGATGACGTGTTCATATACCATGCACACACGTTCTTTGCTTTGCCTATTGTGTGTGTAGGTACACGAATGCCAATGTCAACCTCGATTGAGCACAAGTTGACAAAGAGAGCTCTTGAGAGCATAATACAAGTGAGTACAAGATCGAACCCAGCTCTAATACCGTTCCCATGCTTTGCATTGAACATTCCGAACAATTTCTCTTTCTCTTGGTTCTCTTGAAAGCATGATGATGTGATTCTTACCGTTGGTGTTGCCTCAAACAAGTCGACCAATTTCTCTTTTATTTGGTTTGTTGGCACACACGGTTGTGCAAATGTCTTCTTGATGAACTTTTTGGATGATATGTTTTGTGTTGCAACAAACATGAGGACCAATTTCTCTTTTCAATGGTTTGTGTGCACACATGTTGATGATATTTTGGACACTTTTCTGTATGTGTTTTTGCCAAATTCCCCACTTATTGCTTCAAGGATGTTGAACAATTTCTCTTTCCGATGCCTTGAGTGCAATAATGCACATGAGTTTCTACATGAGATGGACACCATGGTCTTCTCACAATTTGGAGTTTTTATGTCTCCACATTTGGAATAAGTTCATACGGAGTTCTTACACATTGACCTTGCACATGCATTATTCTTGAAAAATTTGTGTTGTGCTAACGGTGTTGTGAACATGAAAGGACACGTCATCGATGATGTGCTCCAATATCACACACAAACATACTTTGCTTGGTCTTTGTTGTGTGAAGGTACACGTGACGTGAGGATGAGCGTCAACAAATGGGTTCAACCCCACACTTCGACTACACAAGATCTCTCCATGAGAGCACACCGACACTTTGCTAAGGTGACCTCCTTCTACTAGCGCTCTCTTGTTAAACCCGTGGAACATTGGCTACGCTTTGATTGTTCCTTTGCTTTTCTTTTGTTTGGTCAATAGCTTGGCGGAGTACATGTTCTTGAATGGTGGCTCTTGTGTCTTCATGTAGCTTCTTCATGGTGGCGGCTATTGATTATATGGAGTCGAAATTTGGTAAATTTTGAATTCAAAATCTCAACACTGTAGCATCCAAAAACACATGTTCTATTCTCAAATCAACCAAAATATAAAGCATCGTATCTACAGAAGAAAAGCTCCTCATCTGCAGGTTGGAAAATCTGGTGGAGCATCGCTCGTTGGGCGGCAATCCACTCATCACCAGTACGCCGCAATCCAGTGCGCGCCAAAATCCTGGGTGTTGAGGAGGTCTGTGCATGCCGCAGGAACTACCCACCTCGTCGATTGGCTGCCTCGCCGAAATCCTGTTCTGAATAGAACATGTGTTGGATGATTTTCTACGAAAAGGAAAAACCGTGTGTGCTAATGCGTTCTTTCAGTTTCACATGTAACATTGTCATGGACGGGACGGAACGGTCAGAGTGCTAATGTGTTCTTTCAGGTTCATCGATTCTCTGATTTTGTTTCTCCACATTGGTGACAGAAAGTCTGACTCAGACGGGCTAACCAAAGGAGTACATTTACAATGTCCGTGGACTCTAAGCCTATGGTGCCAGCTACAACAGACATAACTCTCTGATTGTTTGAGGGTGAGTTCATTTGAATCATATCATATCATTCACACGGTTTTTCCTCGTCGATTAACTACCCACTGTGAGGATGAGCGTCAACAAATGGGTTCAACCCCACACTTCGACTACACAAGATCTCTCCATGAGAGCACACCGACACTTTGCTAAGGTGACCTCCTTCTACTTGCGCTCTCTTGTTAAACCCGTGGAACATTGGCTACGCTTTGATTGTTCCTTTGCTTTTCTTGTGCTATTCATAGGGCTCTTGACAAGTGAAGGGACATTTAAACGTTCGTGTCATCTACCTCCTCTACACGTTCATGATGAGTTATCATCGAGGACGACTCTTTTTCAAGTGGGGGGAGATGATGCAGCCCGACCTTCGGTCTTCACCGCATCATATGCTTCATCGCCAAGACGACACGCAAAGGTGAATCTTCTCCTTTATGTGTGCCTACTATCGCCTATGTGGAACGATATACTACTTCATAGTCCGTCACATCTTGATGATAGGAACTTAATGACAAGTAAGGAGGGAAGAGAGGACGCCACGGAGACCCGAGGACGCAAGGCCGATGTCACGGAAGCTTGGAAGAGAAGGAGGAAGAGGAGCTAGAAGCTCCAAGGCCGGCAGTGTCGCCCTACACAGGCCAGCACTACCTCCTGGGCCGGCACTGCCGCCCTCGCTAGGTCGGCACTGCCGCCGAGGTCGTGACTTCTACCGGAAGGTCTTTTCCTGCAACCTCTATCGAGTTGGTGGTTCGGGCCAACGAGGATAGCCGATTTGTGTGTGTGCGTTTGTATCGTGTTCTTCGCGTTCATCCACTTCCCCGTGAATCCCCCTCCACAATCACACTCACCCATGTCAATTCGTGAGATCGAGAAACCCGCACGGGCTGAGCCCGTATCACAATTATTGGCCGTTGGCACTTCAGTTCTCCAACGCTTGATCCAACGGTCAAAGTTCTTTTTTTAAGAGAACTGTCAAAATTCATTGGATTCGCTCGGGAACTGCGAGCGCTAAAACGAGTCTGACGAAGGTGTTTCTAGAGTTCTCACGGACGCGCCTTGGCGATACATTGAATGCAAATCGTGCAAGGTAAAAAAATGCAAATCTTGTAGGATCGTATGTGGCTGCTATGAGCTGAAGTACTCCATGAAACCATGAACATACATGTAGATGGGAATCCCATGTAGATGATCTGAAGAACGACCCACTCCATCTTTCACAAATCCATCTACATGACATCATAAACTTTAATTAAGAAGCAGCCACTTAACAATCATTGCCCAAAATCTAACGGGTTCGATAATAACCTGGTAATTATCTATTATATATAAACACCAAAAAAATTAGCAAGTAAGAAAGGAGTGTCAATGCCACTAGGACATACAAAAAAAAGAATTAGCACTTCATAATATCTTTGTTTTAACACATATATTCTGCTCAGGAATCCAGGGCCTAGGGTCACATCAAGTCATAATCAGAACCAAGGTCGGTTCCCATGTTCTCCAATTCAAAAAGCGTACAAAATATTTCAGTGTGTGAAATAATTGTATTCGATAGGCAGGAGGTATGTTAACACCCGGATTTTTAAGTCCGGATGCCTATTATGTCATACATCGCAATCCCAGGAATATTGTTGTTGCGAGGCATAATAGTTAAGTATCACAGTCATCATTCATTACAAACCATAAGGTCTTACAATTGGAATCACATCATCCATATTACACGAATAGTTGATCTATTGATCAACGAACAAACACAAGTTCATAGCGGAAGCGTAAGATACAAGGACTCTCTAGTCCACAGGCCAACGCTTGACGTTGGAAGACTCCTAGTTGTCGTAGGCGTCCTGCTGGTCTTCACCTTGATAGTTCTGCTCGTCTTCATACTCTGGCCATTTGAATAGCCAGGGACAAAGCCGTGAGTACGTTGAGTACTCGCAAACTAATACTATTGTAAGTGCTATTCAGTTCTAGTAAGGGTGCTAAGCTCTAGTTTGATTTGCATAAAGCCACTTTTAGTTCATAAGCAGTTTAGTGAAAGACTCAACCTTTGCTAACTAACTCAAGTGGGAACATTAGTGTCATTCCCACAACTCTGTTGTGATTCAAGTCAAGTCACCATTCACCATTCAACCCCTTTTCAAGAAATTTTTATACCGGAAACTGTATGGCCTTTCCAACCGTCCGTAACCGTGGACACGGCTATTCGAATAGGTTTACACTCTGCAGAGGTTGCACACTTGTGCCACAACATTTGATTACATCCGTCGGGAATAATCCCGAATCATCGTAACTCAGTACGCGGATCATCAACCTTAACCTTTCACTTATATATCCTAGTATAGGCACCTCTCCCCATGAGCTTGGCCTCCCAGTGAAGACCAATCAGCAACCCGGAACTGCACAGGGCTTGGCCGTACAATTCACCTCAATTCACATCATTTCTTAACAACGGAGGCAGCCTCGGCATAACCCCTATGATGCTTGTTCAGAGGGAACCCATACTAAGACACACAAACTTCCAGTTAAGCCCTACCCATAATCAGGTATTGTGGGGGTACTTGAAATTTGGAAAGGTATCGCATCCAAACCAATATCAGTTTTAAATCAAAAATCACCATCTTCTCTTAGTCATATCACCTTTCAAAAATCATTCAAAAACAACTTCACTTCACCAAGTTCCCATCTAGAGTAGTCAAGTTTTATTTGTTAGCAATAGCACTAATCATGAGGGGTGCTAACTTAGCATTGCTTGTTCTAGACTAAGCTGGGTACTCATATGCTACTCTAGACCAAGTGAATCATGAATCAAAAAGTACTTTGAAAATAAAAGTAGTAAAACTTGTATAGTAAAACTTGGGATAGGACCACTAAGCATAAGGTAAAAGAGGGCGATGCATTGCTCTTGAGAGCTTTGCACTTTGCAAGTGTATTAGCTTGCCTTGGTGGTGGTACTGATCAAATTGGTCTTCTTCTCCTTGGAAGTAGGCCTCCTCCTCCTCTTGATACTCTTCCGTACAAGCGTCTAAAATACGAATACGAAGTACAATCACCACACCAATCTTATATACTAAACTAAGCACACATAAGTCACTCAAGCTAAAATACCATCACACACTACTAACAAGTTGGTGGATTTGTTTTCTTAATCAAGGGAAAATAATTTCCTCTCATACTACTTGAGATTCTTCTTTTCCTTCTTTAGAGAGATAAATCCCTCTCTTAATCTTATTAGGATTTAATTTCTTTCATGAGTAATATATGACCTAGGTTGACCAAAGTCAACCTCTTCATACTTACCATTTAAGAAAATGATTTAAATGAGGTGGAGCACCTCATACATTTTAATCCTATCATGGTGATGATTTAATATCATCAAACAACTTATATGAGAACTAAATGACCAAAGTCTCTATCTCATAATGGAATGTTTGTGACAAAATTTAAATGAGATAAGCACTCTCATAAAATTTCTAAATAGTTTTGGACAATATCTTTGACTAGACATAGCCAAAAAGTCCTCTAATTCATCTAGGCCATGATCATCCAAAGTAGGCATGGCATATTTTTGCAGAAACAATTAGTGCAAGTGAAATGTGGATTATAGGAGTTGGAATCAACTCAAAAGCATTTTTGGTTGAATTTTAACAATTGTTTGAAGTCAGAAAAGTCTCTACCTTGTTTATTTTGCTACTTTAATTCTACAACACATCTAGGGTTCAAACCAGTGGCATTGCAAAGATAAAACTCTAAGCTTTCCAACCATATCCATTTCATAAATTTTGGCCCAGTGGTTTGGGAACTATTCAATTTTGAAAACAGCATCTGTGAGTAAAACTGAAAAGATTTGATTTGTTTGAATTTGAACTGTGGGCTTCGCGCGGGAATCTAGCTGGGCTGCGGGGTAAAAAAAGAAATGGGCCGGCCCACTTCGCGTCCAGCGCGAGCAGGCCGTCTGACGGTGGGTCCCACGCGTCAGCGGGTCATACCGACCGAATCGGTAAGTTTCTTTCAGGGCCGTAGGATTAGAATGTGATCTAACGGGCGAGGAGCGTCGTCGTCGGCGACGAGAGGCGAGGCTACTGGCGGCGACGGTAGGGGGTGGGAGGCTCACCGGCGGCGCGGCGAGGGTCGGCGACGTGCTGCAGGGAGGTTGTCGATGACGAGGAAGCAGTTGGCACCGACGGCGTCTTCAACGGTGGTCGAAATTGGCGGCGCGCTTCTCAGCACCTCCGCGGCTCCGGCGATGAAATTGGGCGGTGCTAGAGGCTAATCGGAGAGGGGAAGTGGTCGAGGTGAGTGAGAAGAGAGAGGGGAGCACGGTGGTGTGAAGATTTGGGCGCGGGGATGGCTCCTTTTATAGCGGCTGGAGGTGCCCGCGGTGCTGTGACGAGGTCACCCATGGCGACGGTGCTACAGCGGCGATGGTGGACTGGTGATGACGCAGGCGTGTAGGCGATGTCCTGGTGGTGACGCAGCGCGTGATTGCGGTGAAAACGATGGCCTGTGGCGCTCGTCATCGTCCTCGCGTCCTGGCGTCTGTGGCGGATGGCGTCGGCCATGGCGTGGTGCACAGGGTTCCCGCGGCCAGGTGGGCGTGTCCATGGCGTTGCTGGGGTCGCGGTCGTCCTTCTGGCGCAGAAAGAAAGGGGGGGGGGCGACGGAGGCGCTCGGGCGACGACGTGGCCAGACGCGTCTGCGACGCTCGCCGTGCGCTCTGGCGTGCATGTGCACGTCCTGGGCGTGTCTGGGCGTCACGTTCCTGGCGCATCCGATGCACCAAATGATCGAGCAAGGTGTCCAGGGTGATCAGGGGAGTGAGTAGAGTGTGAAGGACATGGTGGTACAGGGCTGAGGTGAGCAGAGAGAGAGATGGCATGATCATGCCATGCCATGCCACGGCATGGTGTGTTCTTGTCAAATTGGTGATGAAATTATGTACCACTTCTTGTCTGGTGTGCTTGGCAGGGTGGAGAGGGGTCAGGTGAGTACAAATGATGACCTAATGGTGATGGTTTAGGCTATGAACTGCTGGGTATTGCAATGTGTTGAGTTTGCCCTATGGTGCACACCAGGTGTTTGTTTAAATGGCCGCAAGAACAAAACTTTGGAATTTTTGAATAAAATTTGGAGGGTTTGAATTGAATAATATTTGCAGTAGATTGGTGGTGGTGGTGATCAAAATGGTGGTGAAATGCAAAAACTCAAATTGCACATGATCTTCACTTTGATCTCTGGACCCAACTTTGCTTGATGCTATCTTTGAATCCAGAAGGAGTTTGTATAGGGTTGCTTGAGCAAAGTTGTTCACTTTTATGTTGTCTTGGATGAGGTGCAAAGGTTGGGCAAAGTTTAGTTGAGAAATCTTGAAATAACAGGGCTCAAAGTAGGCATCAGGTTATAATTGTCACATGTGACCATATTGCAAGTAACTTGAAATTTGAATTTGGTTTTGGTTTGATTTGAGTTTCTTTACTTCCAAAAGTGTTTAAAAGGGTTTAGTAACCATTTACAACCAATGGTGCAAGCCAAAGTGGTCTAGGTTAAGTATTTGCAAAAATGGCATAAGCCATATGTGAGTGTTGAGGTGAATTTAATATTTTCTTTTCTTCTTTCTTTTTACTTGTAATTGGATGATCAATAGGTCATGGTTAGGGTTTGAAGGTAAATGTAATCACACAAGCAAGCATCATGGCAAAATGCACACTCAAAGAATTAACAAGATGATCTATATGCATAGCACTTGTGTTGTGAAAAAGTTTTTTGTTAGCTCTCAATTTTGGGTTTTGGAATCTCTCTCTTTATCTTTTTATTGAGTTTTTTTTGGGATGTTACAAACCCTTCCCCCTTACAAAAGATCTCTTCCCGAGATCTAAAGAAAATTAGGTACTAAAGAGTTCTGGGTATTCCTTCTTCATGTCCTCTTCGCGCTCCCAAGTGGCTTCATCTTCAGTGTGATTGCTCCACTGAATCTTCAGGAACTTGATACTTCTGGTGCGAGTGGTCCTGAAAGCTTCTTCAAGGATGCGAATAGGCACTTCATGGTATGTCAAGTCTGTGTTGATATCCACCGAGCGGTGATCGATATTCTTGAACACTTCGGTCTTCTCGGGGACTTCAAGGCACTTCCGGAGGAGCGAGATGTGAAACACATTGTGCACAGCAGACATTTCTTCCGGTAGTTCAAGTTGATATGAAACTTCTCCTCGGCGGCTCAGAACTTTGAATGGTCCGACATATCTGGGGGCGAGCTTTCCTTTCAGCTGGAACCTCTGCATTCCTTTAAGGGGCGACACTTTAAGATAGACAAAGTCTCCAATCTCGAAGGTCATCTCTCGACGTCTCTTGTCGGCGTAGCTCTTCTGTCTTGACTGAGCAGTCTTGAGGTACTCGCGGATCTTGTGCACCTTCTCTTCGGCTTCTCGGAGAACATCTGGTCCAAAGACTTGGCTCTCTCCGACTTCTGACCAGTTCAGGGGGTACGGCACTTCCTTCCGTACAGGGCTTCAAAGGGGGCCATTTGCAAACTGGCTTGATAACTGTTATTGTACGAGAATTCTGCATAAGGCAGGCAGTCTTCCCATTTGGATCCATATTCCAGGACACAAGCTCTCAACATGTCTTCTAGTATCTGGTTGACTCTCTCGGTCTGTCCGTCAGTCTGAGGGTGATAGGCCGTGCTGAAATTTAGGCGAGTGCCTAGTCCTTCATGCACTTTCTGCCAGAACCTTGAGGTGAACTGTGATCCTCTATCTGACACTATCGATTTGGGGGTTCCGTGCAGAGCGACTATTCTGGAGATGTAAAGTTCAGCTAGCTTTGGGCCTTGATAGGTGGTTTTGACGGCGATGAAATGGGCGACTTTGGTCAATCTATCGACAACGACCCATATTGAATCATTGCCTTTGCTGGATTTGGGCAGTCCGGTGATAAAGTCCATTCCTACGGAGTCCCATTTCCATTCCGGAATCTGGAGGGGTTGTAACAGTCCGGCGGGTCGTTGATGTTCTGCCTTGACTCTCTGACAGATGTCACACTTAGCGATATAGCTACCGATCTCTCTCTTCATTCCGTGCCACCAAAATTGTTCTTTTAGGTCTTGGTACATCTTGGTACCTCCAGGGTGGATTGAATAAAGAGTGTCATGGGCTTCTTGCAGGATGACTTGTTTCAAGTCAGAGTCCGATGGTACGCAGAGACTTTCTTTGTACCAAAGCACTCCGGCTTCGTCTACGGTGAATCCGGGGGCTTTTCCTGCGGCTATCTGTTTCTTGATTCCGCCAATGCTAGCGTTGTCCTTCTGGGCTTCCTTGATCTGACCAACCAAGGTGGGTTGCAGTTCTATGCTGGCTAGGAATCCCTCACTAACAAGTTCAAGTCTGAACTGCTCAAACTCTTGATACAAGCTGGGCTGTTCGGTTGCGAGCATGGAGTTCAACTGGCACGGCAGTCGACTCAAAGCATCCGCTACCACATTGGCCTTGCCGGGGTGGTGGTGAATCTCCATGTCGTAATCCTTGATCAATCCGATCCATCGGCGTTGTCTCATGTTTAGCTCCTTCTGAGTGAATATATATTTGAGGCTTTTGTGGTCGGAGTAGATCTCGCATCGATTACCCATGAGGTAATGACGCCAAACTTTCAAGGCTAAGACCACGGCTGCCAGCTCGAGGTCATGGGTTGGGTAGTTCTGTTCATGTTGCTTGAGTTGTCTTGAAAGGTAGGATACAACCCTGCCTTCTTGCATAAGCACGCATCCAAGTCCAGTCTTGGAGGCGTCGCAATATACGTCAAAGGGTTTTGCGATATCTGGCATGATCAGGATTGGGGCTATTGTCAGTCTACTCTTGAGCTGTTGAAAGCTCTCTTCGCATTTGTCGGTCCACTCAAACTTTCTGTCCTTTTTCAGCAGTTGGGTCATTGGTCGAGCGATGCTCGAAAAACCTTCTACAAATCTGCGGTAGTATCCGGCTAATCCAAGAAAAGCGCGGACCTCGGTTTGGGTGGTTGGGGCTTGCCATTCCATAACAGTTTTAATCTTGGCGGGATCTACGGCAATTCCTCCTGCAGACAAGATGTGTCCCAGGAATCCGACTTCCTTCAGCCAAAACTCACATTTACTGAACTTGGCATATAGTTGGTGGTGTCTAAGGGTTTCTAGGACCATCTCCAAGTGTTGTTCATGTTCCTCTTCGGACTTGGAGTAGACAAGAATGTCATCGATGAACACAACGACAAATTTGTCCAGAAATTCCATGAAGATCTTATTCATGAGGTTCATGAAGTAAGCGGGGGCATTGGTTAATCCAAACGACATGACGTTGTACTCGTACAACCCATATCTAGTGGTAAAGGCAGTCTTTGGAATGTCTGTGGCTCGAATCTTCAGCTGATGATAACCAGTTCTACGATCTATCTTGGAGAAAACTTTGGCTCCGGTCAACTGGTCAAACAGGTCTTCTATCTTTGGTAGGGGGTATTTGTTTTTTATGGTGACGTTGTTAAGCTTACGGTAGTCCGTACATAAACGATTGGCACCATCCTTCTTGTCCACAAATAAAACTGGTGATCTCCAGGGGGATGCACTCGGGCTAATCAAACCTTTGGCTAGCATATCATCAATCTGCTTCTTCAACTCCACTAGCTCTGCTGGGTTGATGCTATAGGCTCTCTGGGAGATAGGTCCAGTTCCAGGGATTAGCTCGATGATGAACTCGATATCCCTATCCGGGGGCATACCGGGTAGATCATCCGGAAACATATCAGGGTAGCGACAAACGACCCTGATTTGATCCAGAGTTGGCTTGGATACACTTTGGTTGCAGGTAAATTTTCTGGGTAGTTTTTCAGAGACGTGCTCAACTACGATACCGGTGCTGCTAGTCATGGTTATGGCTTTTTTGGCACAGTCTATCAATCCGTTGTGCTTGGACATCCAGTCCATTCCTAGGACCACTTCCAAACCTTTGGTTCCAAGTATGATTAGATTTGCAAAGAAATCTACATCATGGATTTTGATTGGCACATTTTTGCAAAATTTTCTGGCTTTGGTGGTTGATCCGGGGATTTGAACTATCATAACATGCTTCAAACTGAGAGGTTGAATTTTACTTGTTGATGCAAAGTCTTCGGTGACAAAGGAATGAGATGCTCCGGAATCAAACAACACTCTGGCAGGGATGTGGTTGACAGAAAACATACCCAGTACGACATCTGGTGCTTCCTGGGCTTCTTCAGCGTTCATGTGGTAGAGGCGGCCGTTGCGGTTGTTGGGGTTGTTGGGGGCGAACTTCTTGCCGGTGGAGACACGGCGTTGCTGCTGAGCAGGTGCAGCGGTGTTGCCGGCGAGCTTGGCAAGACGCTTGGGACACTCGTTGGAGTAGTGCCCCACTACACCACACTCATAACAAGTGATAGTGGTCTTGTCCTGCTTGTTCGCAACGGGAACGGCATTGCTTCCGGTTCTGGGGGCGGTGTTGGTGTTGTTGTTGTTAGGGGCTCGGGGTGGAGCGCGGTTGTAGTAGTTGTTGTTGTTGTAGTTGTTGTTGTAGCCTCCTGGCTTGGAGTTTCCTCCACTCCGGTTCTGATAACCGGGGCGAGAGTTCTGCATCTGTGGCTTGTTGTTTCTCGGAGTGAAACCTCCGCTTGAGCTAGGGCAAAACTTTTGGGGGTGGCTTGATCCACTCTGATTCGCCATGCGGCGCTTGCGGTTCTCATTGGCTTGGTTTAACTTGCCCTCCATCTGGATGGCGGAGTCAACAAGGGCTTCGAGGTCGGCGAAGGGGATGTTGACGAGGACAGTCTGCATCTCATCATGCAGTCCGTTCAGGAATCTCTCCTTCCTCTTCTCAACGGTGTCAGTCTCATCAGGGGCATACCTTGACAAAGTGAGAAACTTGTCGCGGTATTCAACCACCGTCATGCGACCTTGTTTCAGTTCACGGAATTCATCCCTCATCTTCTTGATAAGACCCGGGGGTACATGGTACTTGCTGAACTTGAGTTTGAAATCCTCCCAAGTCATGAATTGACCTCCGTTCATGGCACGGGTGCTTGTCCACCAAGCGCGGGCTGGTCCAGCGAGATAGTGAGTGGCGAACAAGACTTTCTCGTTGGCTTCCACTCCGGCTACCTCCAGATTGTTCTCCATAGTCTGGAGCCAATCGTCGGCGTCGAGGGGCTCCTCGGTCTTGCTAAACACCGGAGGGTTGGTGTTTTGGAAGTTCTTGAGCTTGGATCCGGGGTGGTCATGATTTCCATGGCCTTGGTTGGCGATGTTCTGCAAGGCGATGAGGTGGGCTTGGCGTTCGGCTCTTTCGGTTTCCCGGTCAGCAAGCATGGTTTGCAGCAGTTGCAGCATCGCGTCGTTGGTGCGATTTGGAGGGGCCATCTGAAGATGTAGAAGATTATGAGATAAGAGGGAACATTCTATGGTTCATTTTGGTTAAGTTTGGAAACAATTTGAAACTTGTAAACTTTTCATGACATTCATTCATGCAACACATAGTACAAACTACACACATACTCCAATGGTTTTAAGAACCATTCTCGTCCTACGATACAAAGGACGGGATACAACTCACACCTACTATAAGTGGAACTAGTGCAACTACTCCTCATCATCATCCACATCGATAGGGATGATTCCATCCTCTCCGGCCTCCAGAAACTCGTAGTCCTCTTCCTCGGTGTTCTCATCCTCCTCAAAGTCGTCGTCGTCACTCAGGAAGGCGTCTCCTCCCTGAAGGTCTTCACCTTCTTCCTCCATCTCATTCAGCTGGTCTTCCTGGGCCTGGACAGTGGCCTCAAGTGACGTGATCCGGGCGCGAAGGCGACGAATCGTAGCGTCCTTCTTGGCACGCTGCTGGCGAAGGCTCTTGCGATCGTTGTTGAGTTGCTTGATCGCCTCACCCTGCTCGGTGATGTGAGCATGGGTCTGGTTCGCGTAAGCGCGAGTGGCGTCGAGGTCCCTCTGAGTTTGGTAAAGCATGAAGTCCAAGTGATCCACGTGGTGCCTCAACTGGGGGTGCAGTGGCAGATCCATGGGTTCTCCAGCAGAGTTACGCCTTGCGAGATGCGCAAAGCGTTCCTCCCGAAGTGCTTTCACATTCTGTCCGCACAAGCGAGCAAGTGCTTCCTGAAGAGCACGTGCAAGCCCGTCGAGCCAGTTGCTTTCCCTGAAAGAGAAGAGGATCCTCTCAGAGGTGGGAGGCTCCATCTTGCCCCTCAAGTCAGCGGTGATAATCCACTGCAGTTCCCCTCCCGGCTGGTCGTCCACCTGAATCCCGTGAAACTCGGGGTGTGGGCGGCCAAGGTGATCCGACAGAGAGTTGAGGTCATGCTCGAAGATCAAGCTTCCACCATTTCCAAGCTAGTAGAACTTGGTGTTGATGGGTTCATTCGGCTCCATCTGAAAGCGAAAAAGATGAGTAAGTTAGAGAGTGAACAAGTGTGGCAAACTTTTAAGTAGATTCAAATAAGGAGGGACATGAGTCACCAAGTTTGAAAAAGTCTCAAAGACAAGAGGGTAAGTAAATTTTCACAAATATTCTCTTCATTTTGATTTCAAAGTTAAGTTTTCTTTCGAACGCCCATTCTAACTAGGGTCTTCTAAGGTCAAACAATGGCTCTGATACCAACTTGTTAACACCCGGATTTTTAAGTCCGGATGCCTATTATGTCATACATCGCAATCCCAGGAATATTGTTGTTGCGAGGCATAATAGTTAAGTATCACAGTCATCATTCATTACAAACCATAAGGTCTTACAATTGGAATCACATCATCCATATTACACAAATAGTTGATCTATTGATCAACGAACAAACACAAGTTCATAGCGGAAGCGTAAGATACAAGGACTCTCTAGTCCACAGGCCAACGCTTGACGTTGGAAGACTCCTAGTTGTCGTAGGCGTCCTGCTGGTCTTCACCTTGATAGTTCTGCTCGTCTTCATACTCTGGCCATTTGAATAGCCAGGGACAAAGCCGTGAGTACGTTGAGTACTCGCAAACTAATACTATTGTAAGTGCTATTCAGTTCTAGTAAGGGTGCTAAGGTCTAGTTTGATTTGCATAAAGCCAATTTTAGTTCATAAGCAGTTTAGTGAAAGACTCAACCTTTGCTAACTAACTCAAGTGGGAACATTAGTGTCATTCCCACAACTCTGTTGTGATTCAAGTCAAGTCACCATTCACCATTCAACCCCTTTTCAAGAAATTTTTATACCGGAAACTGTATGGCCTTTCCAACCGTCCGTAACCGTGGACACGGCTATTCGAATAGGTTTACACTCTGCAGAGGTTGCACACTTGTGCCACAACATTTGATTACATCCGTCGGGAATAATCCCGAATCATCGTAACTCAGTACGCGGATCATCAACCTTAACCTTTCACTTATATATCCTAGTATAGGCACCTCTCCCCATGAGCTTGGCCTCCCAGTGAAGACCAACTGTCAACCTGGGAACTGCACAGGGCTTGGCCGTACAATTCACCTCAATTCACATCATTTCTTAACAACGGAGGCAGCCTCGGCATAACCCCTATGATGCTTGTTCAGAGGGAACCCATACTAAGACACACAAACTTCCAGTTAAGCCCTACCCATAATCAGGTATTGTGGGGGTACTTGAAATTTGGAAAGGTATCGCATCCAAACCAATATCAGTTTTAAATCAAAAATCACCATCTTCTCTTAGTCATATCACCTTTCAAAAATCATTCAAAAACAACTTCACTTTACCAAGTTCCCATCTAGAGTAGTCAAGTTTTATTTGTTAGCAATAGCACTAATCATGAGGGGTGCTAACTTAGCATTGCTTGTTCTAGACTAAGCTGGGTACTCATATGCTACTCTAGACCAAGTGAATCATGAATCAAAAAGTACTTTGAAAATAAAAGTAGTAAAACTTGTATAGTAAAACTTGGGATAGGACCACTAAGCATAAGGTAAAAGAGGGCGATGCATTGCTCTTGAGAGCTTTGCACTTTGCATGTGTATTAGCTTGCCTTGGTGGTGGTACTGATCAAATTGGTCTTCTTCTCCTTGGAAGTAGGCCTCCTCCTCCTCTTGATACTCTTTCGTACTAGCGTCTAAAATACGAATACGAAGTACAATCACCACACCAATCTTATATACTAAACTAAGCACACATAAGTCACTCAAGCTAAAATACCATCACACACTACTAACAAGTTGGTGGATTTGTTTTCTTAATCAAGGGAAAATAATTTCCTCTCATACTACTTGAGATTCTTCTTTTCCTTCTTTAGAGAGATAAATCCCTCTCTTAATCTTATTAGGATTTAATTTCTTTCATGAGTAATATATGACCTAGGTTGACCAAAGTCAACCTCTTCATACTTACCATTTAAGAAAATGATTTAAATGAGGTGGAGCACCTCATACATTTTAATCCTATCATGGTGATGATTTAATATCATCAAACAACTCATATGAGAACTAAATGATCAAAGTCTCTATCTCATAATGGAATGTTTGTGACAAGATTTAAATGAGATAAGCACTCTCATAAAATTTCTAAATAGTTTTGGACAATATCTTTGACTAGACATAGCCAAAAAGTCCTCTAATTCATCTAGGCCATGATCATCCAAAGTAGGCATGGCATATTTTTGCAGAAACAATTAGTGCAAGTGAAATGTGGATTATAGGAGTTGGAATCAACTCAAAAGCATTTTTGGTTGAATTTTAACAATTGTTTGAAATCAGAAAAGTCTCTGCCTTGTTTATTTTGCTACTTTAATTCTACAACACATCTAGGGTTCAAACCAGTGGCATTGCAAAGATAAAACTCTAAGCTTTCCAACCATATCCATTTCATAAATTTTGGCCCAGTGGTTTGGGAACTATTCAATTTTGAAAACAGCATCTGTGAGTAAAACTGAAAAGATTTGATTTGTTTGAATTTGAACTGTGGGCTTCGCGCGGGAATCTAGCTGGGCTGCGGGGTAAAAAAAGGAAATGGGCCGGCCCACTTCGCGTCCAGCACGAGCAGGCCGTCTGACGGCGAGTCCCACGCGTCAGCGGGTCATACCGACCGAATCGGTAAGTTTCTTTCAGGGTCGTAGGATTAGAATGTGATCTAACGGGCGAGGAGCGTCATCGTCGGCGACGAGAGGCGAGGCTACTGGCGGCGACGGTAGGGGGTGGGAGGCTCACCGGCGGCGCGGCGAGGGTCGGCGACGTGCTGCAGGGAGGTTGTCGATGACGAGGAAGCAGTTGGCACCGAAGGCGTCTTCAACGGTGGTCGAAATCGGCGGCGCGCTTCTCAGCACCTCCGCGGCTCCGGCGATGAAATTGGGCGGTGCTAGAGGCTAATCGGAGAGGGGAAGTGGTCGAGGTGAGTGAGAAGAGAGAGGGGAGCACGGTGGTGTGAAGATTTGGGCGCGGGGATGGCTCCTTTTATAGCGGCTGGAGGTGCCCGCGGTGCTGTGACGAGGTCACCCATGGCGACGGTGCTACAGCGGCGATGGTGGACTGGTGATGACGCAGGCGTGTAGGCGATGTCCTGGTGGTGACGCAGCGCGTGATTGCGGTGAAAACGATGGCCTGTGGCGCTCGTCGTCGTCCTCGCGTCCTGGCGTCTGTGGCGGATGGCGTCGGCCATGGCGTGGTGCACAGGGTTCCCGCGGCCAGGTGGGCGTGTCCATGGCATTGCTGGGGTCGCGGTTGTCCTTCTGGCGCAGAAAGAAAGGGGAGGGGGCGACGGAGGCGCTCGGGCGACGACGTGGCCAGACGCGTCTACGACGCTCGCCGTGCGCGCTCTGGCGTGCATGTGCACGTCCTGGGCGTGTCTGGGCGTCACGTTCCTGGCACGTCCGATGCACCAAATGATCGAGCAAGGTGTCCAGGGTGATCAGGGGAGTGAGTAGAGTGTGAAGGACATGGTGGTACAGGGCTGAGGTGAGCAGAGAGAGAGATGGCATGATCATGCCATGCCATGCCACGGCATGGTGTGTTCTTGTCAAATTGGTGATGAAATTGTGTACCACTTCTTGTCTGGTGTGCTTGGCAGGGTGGAGAGGGGTCAGGTGAGTACAAATGATGACCTAATGGTGATGGTTTAGGCTATGAACTGCTGGGTATTGCAATGTGTTGAGTTTGCCCTATGGTGCACACCAGGTGTTTGTTTAAATGGCCGCAAAAACAAAACTTTGGAATTTTTGAATAAAATTTGGAGGGTTTGAATTGAATAATATTTGCAGTAGATTGGTGGTGGTGGTGATCAAAATGGTGGTGAAATGCAAAAACTCAAATTGCACATGATCTTCACTTTGATCTCTGGTCCCAACTTTGCTTGATGCTATCTTTGAATCCAGAAGGAGTTTGTATAGGGTTGCTTGAGCAAAGTTGTTCACTTTTATGTTGTCTTGGATGAGGTGCAAAGGTTGGGCAAAGTTTAGTTGAGAAATCTTGAAATAACAGGGCTCAAAGTAGGCATCAGGTTATAATTGTCACATGTGACCATATTGCAAGTAACTTGAAATTTGAATTTGGTTTTGGTTTGATTTGAGTTTCTTTACTTCCAAAAGTGTTTAAAAGGGTTTAGTAACCATTTACAACCAATGGTGCAAGCCAAAGTGGTCTAGGTTAAGTATTTGCAAAAATGGCATAAGCCATATGTGAGTGTTGAGGTGAATTTAATATTTTCTTTTCTTCTTTCTTTTTACTTGTAATTGGATGAT
Organism: Lolium perenne; assembly: GCF_019359855.2. NCBI lineage: Eukaryota > Viridiplantae > Streptophyta > Magnoliopsida > Poales > Poaceae > Lolium > Lolium perenne. Next base: position 137,078,352 of record NC_067245.2, read on the forward strand.
CAATAGGTCATGGTTAGGGTTTGAAGGTAAATGTAATCACACAAGCAAGCATCATGGCAAAATGCACACTCAAAGAATTAACAAGATGATCTATATGCATAGCACTTGTGTTGTGAAAAAGTTTTTTGTTAGCTCTCAATTTTGGGTTTTGGAATCTCTCTCTTTATCTCTTTATTGAGTTTTTTTTGGGATGTTACAAGGTAAATGCTACAGTGTTGAGATTTTGAACTAGACAGTTGTTAAGCTATTGATTATATGGAGTCGAAATTTGGTAGCATACATAAGTATCTCTATTCACAACTCGCCTCTACACAAGCAGGAATAGTTGTTTCGTTGCAGCACTACACAAAGGAGAAGCCACTTGTAAATGCTACAGTGTTGAGATATGGAAGGGGCCAAGGCCACTCCTACACGTACGCACAGCCGTGCTGGCAGCCAATCGACGAGGTGGGTAGTTCCTGCGGCATGCACAGACCTCCTCAACACCCAGGATTTCGGCGCGCACTGGATTGCGGCGTACTGGTGATGAGTGGATTGGCGCCCAACGAGCGGTGCTCCACCAGATTTTCCAACCTGCAGATGAGGAGCTTTTCTTCTGTAGATACGACGCTTTATATTTTGGTTGATTTGAGAATAGAACATGTGTTTTTGGATGCTACAGTGTTGAGATTTTGAATTAGACGGTTGTTAAGCTATTGATTATATGGAGTCGAAATTTGGTAGCATACGTAAGTATCTCTATTCACAACTCGCCTCTACACAAGCAGGAATAGTTGTTGCGTTGCAGCACTACACAAAGGAGAAGCCACTTGTCTAGTAGCAGAAGTAGATTTCTTTTTTGGTTGCAGCTGTTCTGATGAGGTCTAAGACCTAGGTTGTGGCCCGATCTCGCGATTGACCCGAAATCAAGTGGGGAGAAGATGGAGAGGAAGAAGAACGCGAAGAACACGAAGAACAAACACACGCACACCAACCCGATACAATCGAATCTTACTCTCGTGGCTCGATGGACCACGCCAATAGAATCAACCGGGAAGAGACACAAGGTAGAATTCCGGGTTGAGAGATCGGGGTTGGAGACGGAGACCGGTGAGAGAGAGTGATGAGGTCTAAGACCTAGGTTGTGGCCCGATCTCGCGATTGACCAAAAACCCAAAGCGGAAAAGAGGGAGAGGATGAAGAACGCGAAGAACACGAAGAACAAACACACACACAACAACCCGATACAATCGAATCTTACTCTCGTGGCTCGATGGACCACGCCAATAGAATCACCCGGAAGAGACACGAGGTAGAATTCCGTGTGAGAGATCGGGGTTGGAGACGGAAACTGGTGAGAGAGAGAGAGAGTGGAGCACACTAGAATCTCACTCACAAATATCCAAATCCTCAACAAGAGTAGCCATGATACAAAGGGGATCTAACCCTAGGGAGACAAAGCTCAAAAGTAGTTTTAAGCTCAAATTATGTCTAAAGAGTAAAAGGGGGCGTCCTAAGTACTTATATAGGTCTACATGGCCCGCATGTCGGAAAGGTGCATAAGTGAACAACTTAGGCAGATTTGGTAGGGACAGGTCGACGAAACCGGTCAGGGGTCCGGTCAGACCGGACCTGGGCCCGGCGTGTCCGGTCCAAACCGGGCCCGGGACCGGGCGCCAACCGGAAGTGTGGCAGATGCCCGTCCGGTTGGCGCCGGTGCGCCGCTCGGTTGACGCCGAGGGGGTTCCGGTGTGCCGCCCAGTTGGCCGTGTCTTGGACCGGTTGGCCCGGTCATGGGTCCGGTCGACCGGGTCCTGGGCTGGCTGGTTCCCTTCCTTCGCGCGCTTCGGATGACGTCGGTTCCAGCTCCATGTCCATCTTCACGACCAGCTGCTCCTCTCCTCCTCCTGATCATGGTGTGTCCTTATCTCCGGGGCCTGGAGGCACCTCGTACCTAATAACACAAAGAGTGTCGGCATGAGGTAGCAATTCATCCAATGGGGTACCGAGATCGAGGGTAGTGAGGAGCGAGTTCACCTTATCATGTAGGGCTTTGACTCGAGCCCGCGTCATTGGTCCACTTGGGGGACTTGTTGGTCTTGGTGTAGTGTCGTCGGTGAGCGGGGCAACATCATCTCCCCCCCTCGGGAAAGAGTCATCCTCGACTCGTGCATCTCCTCATCTCCATGATAGGGTGATAGGTCCGAGATGTTGAACGTGTTGCTCACCAAGTACTTTGAGGTAGGGATGTCGATGACGTAGGCGTTGTTGTTGATGCGTTTGAGGACCTTAAAGGGGCCATCTCCTCTTGGTTTGAGATTTGAATTGCGTTCTTGAGGGAATCTTTCCTTCCGGAGGTGAATCCAAACAAGGTCGCCTTCTTCAAATATTCTTTCCTTCTTCTTGGCGTTGAGGCGGGTAGCTTGGCGGAGTACATGTTCTTGAATGGTGGCTCTTGTGTCTTCATGTAGCTTCTTCATGGTGGCGGCTCGCTTGTCGAAGTCCATGTTCGTCCTCTCATGAAGAGGTAGTGGGAGGATGTCGAGTGCCGTGGGCGGTTCGAAACCATATACGATCATTAAGGGACTCCTTGATGTCGTGGAGTGCTTGGCTCGATTGTAGGCGAACTCCGCGTGGGGTAGACACTCTTCCCATGACTTCAAGTTTTTCTTCACTAGTATGTGTAGAAGAGTTGAGAGGCTTCGATTGACCACTTCCGTTTGTCCGTCCGTTTGCGGGTGCGAGGATGATGAGAACAAGAGCTTCACTCCAAACTTTGCCACGAGCGACTTCCATAGATAGCTCATAAACCACGTCTCTATCCGACACAATGCTTGCCGGTACTCCGTGTAGGCGAATGACTTCCCTGAAAAACAACGAAGCAATGTGTGAAGCATCATCGGTCTTATGGCATGGTATGAAATGAGCCATTTTAGAGAACCTATCCACTACCACAAAGATCGAATCTTGCCCATGTTTTGTTCGTGGTAATCCTAGGACGAAATCCATGCTTATATCTGACCATGGTGCATATGGAATAGGTAAGGGTGTGTAAAGACCATAAGGGTTGGTGGTGGACTTAGCTTGAAGGCATGTAGTGCAACGGTTGCATAGGCGCTCCACATCTCGCTTCATCTTTGGCCAATAGTAGTGAGTGGAAAGCATCGAGAGTGTCTTGTCACGTCCAAAGTCTTGCAAAAGTAACTTTCGAAGAGAAGACTCGGGTATGCAAATTTTGTTAGCCTTAAACAAGTAGCCATCGTGCAAGTAAAAGTCATTAAATCCTTGTTCAACGGAACACTTCTCAAATATTGGTGCAAAGAAAGAATCAGAAGGATAGAGTTCTTTGATCTCCTCAAGTCCCAAGACATGAAAATCCAAGCGAGTAAGCAAAAGGGTGTTTTTGCGGGAAAGAGCATCTGCCACTACATTGTCCTTGCCCTTCTTGTATTTGATTACATACGGGAAGGACTCAACGAACTCAACCCATTTTGCATGTCGTTTGTTCAAATTGTGTTGGCTTTTCAAATACTTCAAAGACTCATGGTCGAAATGAATGATAAACTCTTTTGGCCAAAGATAGTGTTGCCAAATTTCAAGAACACTAACCAAAGCATAGAGTTCCTTGTCACAAATAGGATAGTTGAGGCGTGCACCATCCAACTTCTCACTATAGTATGCCACGGGTTTTCCATCTTGCAAAAGAACGCCACCAATACCAAATCTACTCGCATCACACTCAATCTCAAAAGTCTTTGCAAAGTTTGGAAGGACGAGAAGGGGAGCTTCGGTAAGGCATTTCTCCAACTCATCAAAAGCATTTTGTTGGGCCTTGCCCCATACAAACGGAACATTCTTTTTGGTAAGCTCATTCAAAGGGCAAGCAATGGTGCTAAAATCTTTCACAAAGCGGCGGTAGAAACCGGCAAGTCCATGAAAACTTCGGACTTGACCAACGTTTGTAGGAGTAGGCCAATTGTGGATGGCCTCAACCTTCGAAGAATCAACTTCAATTCCATTGGCGGAAGCCACAAATCCAAGGAAAACCAACTTGTTTTGAGCAAAGGTGCACTTGGGGTGGTTTGCATAAAGCTTCTCATGACGCAAGATGCATAAGATTTCTCTCACATGCTGCACATGGTCCTCGAGATTTTGCTATAAATGAGAATATCATCAAAATAGACAACCACACTCTTGCCAATGAGAGGTCGCAAGATGTGATTCATGAGGCGCATAAAAGTTGACAGAGCATTGGAAAGACCAAATGGCATAACAAGCCATTCATAGAGACCAAGCTTGGTCTTGAATGTCGTTTTCCATTCATCACCAATTGCCATGCGAATTTGGTGGTAGCCACTATGCAAATCGACTTTAGAGAGAATCGTGGCACCACTTAACTCATCAAGCATGTCATCTAAACGCGGAATGGGATGGCGGTATCGAACGGTAATGGCATTGATGGGGCGACAATCCATACACATTCGTTGCGTCTCATCCGATTTAGGCACAAGAATCACGGGGACGACACAAGGACTAAGGCTTTCACGAACGTACCCTTTAGCAAGGAGATCTTGTATTTGACGTTGAATCTCCTTTGTATCTTCGGGGTTGGTGCGGTAGGCGGCGCGGTTTGGGAGCGGAGTGCCGAGTATGAGGTCGATGCGGTGCTCTATGCCCCGAAGCGGTGGAAGACCATGAGGACCTCGTCGGGGAAGACATCTTGAAACTCCTTCAAAAGAGACAACAAAGACGAAGGAATGTTGGTTAAGTCGTTAGGCGCCGATGATGGTCCCTTGCAAATGAGCACATAGTGCAATATGGTGGATGGGTTCTCTTGACTTCTCTCCACTCACTTTTGGTGGTTAGGAGGACACTCTTTATCTCACTCATGTATGGCTTGTGGCGCTCACTATCTTTTTGGTGGGTTGCTCCCTCTCCTCTCAACTCACTATGGTGGGTGTGATGTTGTGCCCTCGCTAAAGCCTTCGCATTGTCCGCGATGATTTGGCTAGGAGTCATTGGGCGTAGCTCAAACTTCTTATCCTTGACCTTGAAGGTGTATGCATTGGAGTGTCCATCATGTATAGCCTTCTTGTCAAATTTCCATGGGCGGCCAAGGAACATGTGGCATACCGTCATGGGCACTACGTCACACTCAATAGTGTCTTCATAGGGTCCAATCTTGAAGTTGACGGTGACGGTATGTTGTATCTTGACATTGCCCTTGTCGCTCAACCATTGGACAGGGTAAGGATGAGGATGCTTGCGGAGGGTGAGGTTGAGCTTCTCACACAATTTGGTGCTTGCAAGGTTATGGCAACTTCCTCCATCGATGATGACCTTTATCGACTTGCCACCAATACCGGCACAGGTTTGGAAGATGTTGCACCTTTGGTCTTCAATAGCTTGAGGTTGAGTTGTTAGCACCCTTGTGACCACAAGTGAAGGGCTTGGGTCATGCAAACATAAGAGATGGTCTTCTCCACTTTCTTCATCATAAGCTTCTTCATTGGCGACGGCAGCTTGTACAAGGGCTTCATATTCATCTTCACTTAGCGTCTCTATGTCACCATTCTCCATAGTGATCATGACCTTGGTATTCTTGCACTCAAAGGACTTGTGGCCTTGGGTGCCACACTTGAAACAAGTGACATTAGAGGGTCCCGTAGAGGCCTTTGAGGAGGCGGTGGAGGACATCGTTTGCTTCATGCGACTTTGGATAGTCGGTTGCTTGGATGGTGTAGATGACACGACGAGCTTGACACTTGTTGTACGAGTTGATGTAGCGAGCTTGGAGACGAAGTATGACTTGGACTTGGAGTACTTGATGTCCTCATTCACTTGGCGCTCGGCCTTGGAAGCTTGGTGAACCAACTCAACCATGTTGGAATATTGTTGGAACTCCACAATTCTCTTGATGGGGTAGTTGAGGCCATTGAAGAATCGAGCTATGGTTTGGCTCTCGGATTCTTGGATGTTGGCTCGCATCATAGTTAACTCCATCTCCTTGAAGAACTCCTCAACGGTCTTGGTGCCTTGCTTCAATTTTTGTAGTTTCTTGAAGAGGTCGGTCATGTAGTGTGTTGGTACAAAGCGAGCTTGCATCTCTTCCTTCATCTCTTCCCAAGTGTCAATTGGGGGTTCACCCTTTTCTTCCCTTAGAGTGAGTACTTGCTCCCACCAAATGTTCGCATAATCCTCAAACTCAAGAGACGCCATGGCCACTTTCTTGGCACCAGAGTAGTTGTGGATGCGGAAAATCTTGTCAACCTTGAGTGCCCATGAGAGGTAGGCCTCAGCATCGTCTTCACCTTTGAACTTGGGCATGTTGAACTTGAGCTTTCCAAACATGTTCTCTTCATCTTCCAAATTCCTTCGGCGAGGATGGATGCCTTCATCTCTTGCGGCTTGAGGTGGTAGAGGAGGTCTTCCACGACCAACCATAGCATTGGGTTGGCGTTGAAGTTGAACACTAGCTTCACTTGGTTCACGATGATGATGTTGTTGAAGATCTTGGCGAGGTAGTTGAGGTTGTTGACGACGTCCATTGAGGGCCAATTCATCTTGAGCATGTTGCGGGTCTCCTCTTCCATGTTGGTTATGGTGAGGATGATTTCGGAAATCACGCCGAGGTTGATCTTGATGACCTTGGTCTTGGGCATCAACATGTGGCTCACGATGAGGTACCGGATCCATGTTGTGGATGACGATGTCATGGGTTTTGTCGTCACGCCCATGGCGGGCATGACGATCCGCTTGATGACGATCTTGGTGTAGAACTTGTTCTTGTGGAGGGAGTTCATAGGGGCGTGCATGGCGATGGAATGATCCACGCCTAGAGTTCGAGCGAGAGTCTCCATGATAGAAAGACAAGAACTATGTTGTGTATGTTAGTGGAAGAAAACTACCTCGCACTCTTACCTTGGTGAGATAGTATTGAGGCGATCAACCAAGCCAAGAGCAAGACCAAATGTATCGGGTACACATAGTATTTGATCTTGGTCTTCCAAGTCATCATCTTAATGATTGGTTGCGGCTTGTACTAAGGCTTCATATTCACCTTCACTCAAGTACTCCACATCTCAATCATCTCGAGTTATCATAACTCTTGTGTTCTTGCATTCAAAGGATTTATTGCCTTGTGCACCACACTTGAAGCAAGTGATGTTACTAGATCCCGTGGAAGCTTTGGAGGAGATAGTTGATTGCTCCGGCTTAAAGCTTGTTGTCTTGATGGCACTTCTTGTTTGCTTGGGAGGATCCTTGGAAGCAATAGCACTTGTATTTTTGATGCATGAAGAGGCATTTGTTGCATTTCTTGCGGCAAAGAAGTTGTTGGACGTTGCACTTGCTAAGTCTTCTCGCACTTGGCGTTCGGCCCTTGTAGCTTGATGAAGTAACTCAACCATGTTGGTGTAAGGCAAAAATTCCACTATCCTCTTGATGGGAATGTTCAATCCATTCAATAATCTTGCCATAGTTTGCTCTTCTCGCTCATCCACATTCGCGCTCATCATGGTCATGTGCATCTCCTTGTAATACTCCTCAACGGACTTGAAGCTTTGCTTGAGTTGAGTGAGCTTGTTGAAGAGGTCACGTTTGTGGTGGGTGGGCACAAAGCGTTTGTGCATGACTTCTTGAATTTCTTCCCATCTGTCAATGGGCTCTAAGTCTTCTTTCTCCTGCTTCTTGTTTACTTCTTCCCACCAAAAATTTGCATATCCCTCAAACTCAAGTGATGCCATGGCCACCGTCTTTGCTTTGGAGAAGTTGTGTATGCGGAAGATCTTGTCAACCTTGAGTACCCAAGACAAGTATGCATCGGGGTCTTCCTCTCCTTGGAACTTGGGCATGGTGAACTTTAGCTTCCCAAATATTTCTTCCTCATTACGGTCATTGCGTATAGGAGGTGGTCTTTCTTCACCATTGTCTTGACGTTGGTGAAGTTGAGGTTGTGGACCTTGAGAATCTCGTTTGTTGTTTCTATTTTGTTGACGAGGAGGTGGTCTTCCATGACCGTGATCTTGATCATCATTGTTGCGGCGGTGTTGAGGAATCACACTTTCTTCACTTGGTGATTGGTGATGACTTGATTCCTCATTTCTCTCCCGAGGAGGTGGTCTTCTACCATGAGGTCGATCATCATGATGGCGGCGATTATCTTGACCTTGAGGCCATCGTGCCCCATTACGTTGAGGTTGAACAACATTGATGATTTGGCGCTCTTGTTGCGCGTGCCTTTGTTCCTCTTCATTAAGACGTTGTCTTCTAGCTTGAGCTTCTTATGCTTGTCGTTATCGTTCTTGTTCTTCAAGTGCTTGTTGTTCATTGCGGATGCGTTCTTGTTCCCTTGCACGAACTAGCTCTTGATCATGTCGTAGGCATTCTTTCTCTTGTTGGAATTGAGCACGGAGAGTCTCTTGTTGAAGGCGCTCTTCTTCAAGTCGTTGACGTTCTTGGACAAGTCGAAGTCGTGCTTGCTCTGCTTCTTGAGCTTGATGTTGAAGCAATTGATCATCCACATTATGGTGGCGTGGGTCTTCATTGGAGTCATGTTGAGATGGTGTAGGAGCTCGTGACCTTGAACTTTGAGAGCACGAAGACTTTGAGTGGTGTCTCCTATTGTCGTGTCGGTTGAGTGTTTGAAGGATATTGTCCAACACTGTCTTCATCTCTCTTGTTTCTTGGCCTTGTATGGCGAGTGTTGCTTTCAACTCTTGGCCTTGAGTGTCAATCTTCTCATGGAGGTCTTGAACCTTGTTATTGAGGTCTCTCCTTTTCACTTGAGCTCTTTCTTCATAACGTAAGATGGTATCTTCCATCATTGCTTCTAGTTCATTGAGCATGGAGTGGACGGCTTGAGTAGCTATCCAATGTTGGTGCCGCGTCATCGGTAGTTGGTTCCCTTCTCCACTAGACATGGTTACAACTAAAACAAGAATTATGTGGTGGGTGGTTAGGAAAAACTACCAAAAGTGTCAAAACCTGCAAACCAAAATTGAAAAGGTGTTTCAAGTGGGAGGACAACTTATATGTATGCACACACACAAAACAAAACTCTATATGGTGTTAGGTATGGATGTGGAAAGCCAAATGGAAGAACCAAACGAAGAGTCTATTTTTAATGTGGGTAAGATCCAAAAGTCACAAGTCAAAATCGGTGATCACAAAAGGCATACACAATGTGGAACACACGCACGGGACAAAATGGGGTTAGCGCGACCAAGGAAAATGAGCACGAACAAAATTGGTCCTAACGAAGACTACTAGCTCCGTGTCACGCTAACGCAAGAGAGACCGTGGCTAGGTTGCAAAATTGAGAATCAACAAGATTTTCGCAAGACGCCTCTCTTATCTTTTCTCTCTTTTGCTTATAAACTCTTTTGTTTATAGGTGTCACTCACACTCATTTTATTTTTGTATTTTTTTCTTCTTTTTCTCACTATGTAAGGATACTACTATCTATGTAAGTATGTCACACTTCTTTTGCTTATCTTTTCACAACGAGCATGCTTCTTAGCTTTGGTCAACACACGCACACCCTCACGGTCGGGACGCTCGCGTAATGCTTCGCTACACTAGAAACCACTCTCGATGGGAAAGGTACGCAAAGGAGGCTAGGGCTACAAGGAAAGGGCAAGTTATACCACTTGATGATGGTGGCCGACGATCTTGAACTTGCTATGATGGTGGAAGGTGTCAAATGAACCGCTTGGATCCTCGGGGTGCTGTCGTCGTTGTCGATGTTGTGGAAGCTTGTGGTAACTGAAATGGCACTGAAAGCAAAGTCCAAACACAAATGGGAAGTGCCAAAATGAAAACAAAGGAAGCTCTGAAAAATTTGGGCCACCAGTAGTGCCGGCGTCTAGGGGGCGGCAGTGCCGGCCTCAGTGGCAGTGTGATACGTCTCCGACGTATCGATAATTTCTTATGTTCCATGCCACATTATTGATGATATCTACATGTTTTATGCATACTTTATGTCATATTTATGCATTTTCCGGCACTAACCTATTAACGAGATGTCGAAGAGCCAATTGCTGTTTTCTGCTGTTTTTGGTTTCAGAAATCCTAGTAAGGAAATATTCTCGGAATTGGACGAAATCAACGCCCAGGGGCCTATTTTCACACGAAGCTTCCAGAAGACCGAAGATGAAACGAAGTGGGGCCACGAGCTGGTGACACACTAAGGCGGCGCGGCCCAGCCCTTGGCCGCGCCAGCCTAGCGTGTGGGGCCCTCGTGTGGCCCCCTGACCTATCTCCTCCGCCTACTTATAGCCTTCATCGCGAAACCCCCAGTACCGAGAGCCACGATACGGAAAACCTTCCAGAGACGCCGCCGCCGCCAATCCCATCTCGGGGGATTCAGGAGATCGCCTCCGGCACCCTGCCGGAGAGGGGAATCAACACCCGGAGGACTCTTCACCGCCATGGTCGCCTCCGGAGTGATGTGTGAGTAGTTCACCCCTGGACTATGGGTCCATAGCAGTAGCTAGATGGTCGTCTTCTCCTAATTTTGCTTCATTGTCGGGTCTTGTGAGCTGCCTAACATGATCAAGATCATCTATCTGTAATGCTATATGTTGTGTTTGTTGGGATCCGATGGATAGAGAATACTATGCTATGTTGATTATCAATCTATTACCTATGTGTTGTTTATGATCTTGCATGCTCTCCGTTATTAGTAGAGGCTCTGGCCAAGTTTTTACTCTTAACTCCAAGAGGGAGTATTTATGCTCGATAGTGGGTTCATGCCTCCATTAAATGCAGGACGTGTGAGAAAGTTCTAAGGTTGTGGATGTGCTGTTGCCACTAGGGATAAAACATTGATGCTATGTCCGAGGATGTAGTTATTGATTACATTACGCACCATACTTAATGCAATTGTCTGTTGTTTGCAACTTAATACTGGAAGGGGTTCGGATGATAACCTGAAGGTGGACTTTTTAGGCATAGATGCATGCTGGATAGCGGTCTATGTAGTTTGTCGTAATGCCCAATTAAATCTCACAATACTCATCATATCATGTATGTGCATTGTCATGCCCTCTCTATTTGTCAATTGCCCAACTGTAATTTGTTCACCCAACATGCTATTTATCTTATGGGAGAGACACCTCTAGTGAACTGTGGACCCCGGTCCATTCTTTTAATCGAATACAATCTACTGTAATACTTGTTCTACTGTTTTCTGCAAACAATCATCATCCACACTATACATCTAATCCTTTGTTACAGCAAGCCGGTGAGATTGACAACCTCACTGTTTCGTTGGGGCAAAGTACTTTGGTTGTGTTGTGCAGGTTCCACGTTGGCGTCGGAATCCCTGGTGTTGCGCCGCACTACATCTCGCCGCCATCAACCTTCAACGTGCTTCTTGGCTCCTACTGGTTCGATAAACCTTGGTTTCTTACTGAGGGAAAACTTGCCGCTGTACGCATCACACCTTCCTCTTGGGGTTCGCAACGTACGCGTGTTGTACGCGTATCAAGCTCTTTTTCTGGCGTTGTTGCCGGGGAGATCAAGACACGCTGGAAGGGGAGTCTCCATATCCCAATCTCTTTACTTTGTTTTTGTCTTGCTTTATTTTACTTACTACTTTGTTTGCTGCACTAAATCAAAACACAAAAAATTAGTTGCTAGCTTTACTTTATTTACTGTCTTGTTTGCACTCTATATCAAAAACACACAAAAAAATTAGTTACTTGCATTTACTTATTTCATCATGTTTCCTTTTAATTTTACTGTAAAAGATATACCGGTGGGACAAGGGTCTATAATTGGAAGAGATAATATAGAAGAATTTTTCACCCATGTTAGTATGCATGAAGATCTTAAAGATATACCCCTTGCAAAAGCTGTCCCTACTTATGAAGATGCCTCTGTTTGTCTGGTACGCATGATGGAAGCTAGATTTATTAGTCTCAACCCCATGATACAACACATGTTTCTTACACTTTCTGATATGGAGAGGGGAGAGAAGAGAGATTTTGTTCTAAAAGTCCTAGTGCGAGAATTTAAGGATATAGCCAAAGAAGCTAGAAAAGTTTTTAGTAAGCATGATAGGCTTGGTATGATCACCGATTTTAAAAGAACACTTGAAAAGATGGATATGGATAGAATTAAGTACACTAATAATGTTAATGATGGTGGGGAGATTAAACCACCAATTCCTTGTAAGCTCCTACCAATGCATGAAGCTCTAGATGATAATTATGCTTGGCTTGTTCCTGAAAATTTGTTTGATGAGAGTAGCAAGCCCAAGACTAATGAAAAGGGAGCCTCTGAAACTTATGTATCCAAAATACAATGCATGGTTGAGAAAACTCCAAACCCCGCTGTAGATGCATCATCTCTTGATAACACTTGATACACACTTTCTGCGCCTAGCTGAAAGGCGTTAAAGAAAAGCGCTTATGGGAGACAACCCATGTTTTTACTACAGTACTTTTATTTTATATTTGAGTCTTGGAAGTTGTTACTACTGTAGCAACCTCTTCTTATCTTAGTTTTGTGCATTGTTGTGCCAAGTAAAGTCGTTGATAGTAAGGTTCATACTAGATTTGGATTACTGCGCAGAAACAGATTTCTTTGCTGTCACGAATCTGGGCCTAATTCTCTGTAGGCAACTCAGAAAATTATGCCAATTTACGTGAGTGATCCTCAGATATGTACGCAACTTTCATTCAATTTTAGTATTTTCATTTGAGCAAGTCTGGTGCCTCAATAAAATTCGTCTTTACGAACTGTTCTGTTTTGACAGATTCTGCCTTTTATTTCGCATTGCCTGTTTTGCTATGCTTGATTGATTTTTCGATTCCATTAACTTTCAGTACCTTTGTGCAATGTCCAGAAGTGTTAAGAATGATTATGTCACCTCTGAACATGTAAATTTTAAATGTGCACTAACCCTCTAATGAGTTGTTTTGAGTTTGGTGTGGAGGAAGTTTTCAAGGATCAAGAGAGGGAGATGATACAATATGATCAAGGAGAGTGAAAGCTCTAAGCTTGGGGATGCCCCGGTGGTTCACCCCTGCATATTTCAAGAAGACTCAAGCGTCTAAGCTTGGGGGCATCCCCTTCTTCATCGACAACATTATCAGGTTCCTCTAGTGAAACTATATTTTTATTCCATCACATCTTATGCACTTTGCTTGGAGCGTCTGTTTGTTTTTATTTTTTGTTTTGTTTGAATAAAATGGATCCTAGCATTCTTTGTGTGGGAGAGAGACACACTCCGCTGTTGCATATGGACAAATATGTCCTTAGGCTTTAATCATAATATTCATGGCGCAGGTTGAATCTTCTTCGTTAAATTGTTATATGGTTGGAATCGGGAAATGCTACATGTAGTAATTGGTAAAATGTCTTGGATAATGTGATACTTGGCTATATGGAAACTGCATATGGAAACCCACGTTGGCGCCGGAATCCCTGGTGTTGCGCCGCACTACATCTCGCCGCCATCAACCTTCAACGTGCTTCTTGGCTCCTACTGGTTCGATAAACCTTGGTTTCTTACTGAGGGAAAACTTGCCGCTGTACGCATCACACCTTCCTCTTGGGGTTCCCAACGGACGCGTGCTGTACGCGTAACACAGTGCCGATCCTTTCCTGGCGGCAGCGCCGGCCTGGTCGCGGCTGTTCGTCGATTTGGTGGAAAACTTACCCGAAATTCTTCGATTTCGTGGGAAAATTGGGACAATCCAGTGGGAAAAGTTGGGGGAATTGTAGATCAACACCAAGGACAAGTTTCTATTGGACCAAAACCACCAAAAACTCAACAAATCGCGAGATCCAACCAAGGCCAATTTAGGGCTATTTTTTGGTATTTTCGAAAATTTTCTCAAGAATTTTTTTGGGGGTGTGGGGGTCAAATCCGTGGCAACCAAGGAGCTCTTCACGGATTTGGGTGGAATTCGTGGGGGGTGGAAGAACGCGAAGAACACGAAGGGGAATCAGGGGATACAAACTCACACACGCACACAAATCGGTTTGTCCTCGTTGGCCCGAACCACCAACTCGATAGAGGTTGCAGGAAAAGACCTTCCGGTAGAAGTCCCGCAAGGAGATCGACGAATCGAACCCGAGAGATCTAGAAGGGTGAAAAGATCAAAGGAAGGTAGAAGTGCAAGCAAAAGACCCAAAGGTAGAAGTGCAAGCAAAAGACCAACAATTGATAGAAGTCACCAAAGAGATCACAAGGTCCGACAAGGAGATCGAGTGATACAAGATCTAGGATCTACGGTAGGGTTTCCCTCACGGGGTAAGAGCAAAGCTCAAGTTCTTCTTTGTTCTAATCTAACCCTAATTTGTGGCTGGAGCAAGCATATATATAGTCCAGATATGGGGAGGGGTAACTTACGCATTTGCGAAAAGTACACAACCACAGAATTTAAACGAACAGTTGAAATGAAGTAAACTGGGGTGGGGCCGGTAGTGCCGGGGTGGACCCAACGGCAGTGCCGACTAGGCTTGCTATCGCGTCTTCATGATGCTTGGGAGGCAGTGCCGGTGGCTTGGGGCCGGCAGTGCCGGCGGCTTGGGGCCGGCAGTGCCGGAGTGTGCAGGCTGGCAGTGCCGGGGGCTTGGAGCCGGAAGTGCCGGTGTGTCGAGGCCGACAGCTCCGGGGTGGTGAGGCCGGCAGTGCCGGTCCTGGATGACGGCCTCCGGCTGAAACTCCTATCCTCCTTCTTCCTTGTCCAGCGTCGGGTCTCCTGCGACGTACTTCTCTCGAGGCTCGTATCTGATGGCACAAAGTATATCGGCATGAGGTAGCATTCTATCCAAAGTAGTTCCAAGGTCGAGTGTCGAGAGGATTGAGTTCACTTTTTCATGTAGCGCTTTCACCCGGGCTCGACTCATCGGTCCACTTGGGGGACTAGTTGGTCTTGGTGTAGTGTCGTCCGTAGGTGGGGCTACATCACCGTACTAGAGACGCGAGCCTAGAACACTAATGAGGTCACGACGCGACACACAAGCAACTAGCAGCGATGAGGTGGCGATGATGTGGCGGCCCGAGGTGCGAAAAATCACTATGATGGCAAGTGTCTCAAACTGATCCCTAAGGTCTAAAAACAGTACAGCCTCAGAAAATTTCTTGGTCTAAACTTTGGAGGTGCTCCGGAAAGCTCGCAGGCGCCAAAAAATGTCGCTATAGTGGCTAGTGGCGAAAAGTGATCGCCAAGGTGAAAAACAATGTAGCCAGAAAAAATTCTGAGGCGTTTCCAGACTTTTTTTTTTCTCTCCTTCAAGTTCTTTACTGGCGGCCGAAACTTATATCACGGAAATTTTTCTATAGCACAGGATGAATTTAGAAGGCAACAGCTATTAAGGAAAACAGGAAAACCTTAGTCTACACGGACTCTGTCACGGCAGAAAAACAACACAAATCCGTGTCGTGGTAGGAACCGAGGTATATGGTAGATGCGGGTGTATATGGCAGGTGTATATGGAGATGGCGGAAGTATATGGCAGGTGTATATGGCAGGTGTATATGGCGATGGCGGAAGTATGTGGCAGGTGTATATGGCGATGATGGCGGTGATCTGCGTATGGTGCGAGTGGCAGCGGTGGCATGACTAATATGACCAGAACTCGAAACTCTAAAGGAACTAGACGCTAAGACCAGCAACTCGACACGAAGATGCAGACACAAATTCAACTATGCAAAACTGAAAGGACAATGCAAAGATGTGGTAGTGGGGTTTATGGGACGATATGATCTAAACCCTAACTGTATTTTTTTGGCTTTTTCGTGGTTTATGAGTATAATGGCAGATGCAATCTACACTAGGAAAACAGTAAAATCTCACCGAGCAACCTGAAATCTGATACCACTTGATAGGGAAAAGTTGGCCGATCTTCCGATGAGAGTATGATAGCGTCAATTTGTTGGTGGAGTTTGTGCTTGACGATCCAACTAGACGTGCAAAGCTCGTGCGCCAATGCAATTGCTAGGACAATCTCCAGGAGTTACTGATCTTGCGGATGCACGATCAGCCTGACCAGCGAGGGTCTTAATTCCTACCTGAAATCGAGAACAAGTAAGAACTAATGATGCAATCAGAATATTGCGGATATAGATGAAAGTTTTATTGAAAAGGTGGGATTCCGAATAGTCGGTCTTGTTCTGGGCGTTGGCCTCAAAAGAAGTACACGAGAGTTGCAGCAATGGCTTACTTTTAGTCTAATCAAAATCCAACTCTAAACGTGACGGCTATGGGGGTATTTAAAGAAGGAAAAGGTGGGGTTTCGGCCATCCATACGTATGGTGGCCGAACCAAACCCTAGAAGGCCTTTCCCCCTTCAATACGGACTCTATAAAGTGGCTGACTTAATTCCTGCGAAAATGACATGGGCCTGGCCCAAAACTAATGGTGACGCAGCACCATATTATGCTATGGGTGAAATTATGAAGTGTAATCTTTTATATTTCGTCCAAGTCTTCAATCATCATTATGGTGGCTTCAAAGTTCTGAAACCTCCACTTGCGACATCCTCTTCAATCCTAAAATGCTTGCTGCCATCTCCTCCATGTTTGATCATGCTCCAATGCTTGTCCTCCTCATCCATGCTTGGTCCATCATTCCAAAGAGTAACAAACATATCTGATTTATGAAGCATCATATTCTCATGTATGTGAGGAATAGTTCCAAGAAACGAAAGTACCTGATAGTTAAGTTGTTTGGCACGAGCTCGAGTGATTGGTCCTTGTATTTGTGTGGCTGTAGGTACAACAGTTGTATCAATAGATGGGATGTCCTCATCATACCCTGTGTTCAATCAGGTACATCGATCAAGACGCAAGCCATGGAGACCAAGCCAATGGCGAGGGAGCTGGAAATGAAGAAGATGGAGACCCAGCGCTGATGCGGGGTGGCCTTCGGTCACCTCCACACCAAGACCAACAAGTCCCCCAAGTGGACCGATGACACGAGCCCGAGTCAAGGCTCTCCATGATGAGGTGAACTCGCTCCTCACCACCCTTGATCTTGGTACACCTTTGGATGGATTGCTACCTCATGCCGATGTGTTATGTGTCATTAGGTACAAGGGGAGCATCAAGGTCACCAAGAGGAGGATACGCCATGGTCAGAGGAAGGAGAGGAGCAGCGGGACGCGAAGATGGACATGGAGCTGGACAGGAAGTCGCCCGAAGAGCGCAAGGAAGAGAAGACGGACGGCCGGTCCAGAACCCGGTCAGACCGGCCTCCTGACCGGATCACCCGGTCCACAGCCCGGTCTGACCGGCCTCCTGACCGGGCCGCCCGGTCAGAAACCGGGATTCGCGCTCGTGACATCCGGGCGCCATCCAGGGAACTTGGAGCCTCGTCCGGTCTCCGCCCGGTCACAGGCCCGGTCTGAAACCGGCCTGCCCGGTCACAGGCCCGGTCTGACCGGCCCCCTGACCGGCCTGCACGACTTAAGTTATATTTTCGGCCCGAACTTATCTTTTCGGCCTGTGACGCCTTGTAAGACTATATAAGCACCCCAAGCACCCCTTTAGCTCTTTAGACTTGTTTTGAACTCAAACCTACCTTTGAGCTTAGTCTCCCTTGGGTATCATCCCTCTGTAATCAAGGCACCTTATTTGTTGACTTTGAACTTGTTGAGTGAGATTCTAGTACAAGCTACTCTCTCTCCCTCACCAAGTTCTTCCTCTCCAACTCCAATCTCTCCCCGGGGAATTCTACCGCGTGTCTCTTCCTCGGAGATTCTATTGGCGTGGTCCATCGAGCCACGGAGGTAAGCATCGGGTGTATCGGGTTGTGTGTGTGCGTGAGTCTCGGAGTTCCTCGTGTTCATCGCGTTCTTCGTGTTCCTCGCGTTTTCCCATCTTCCCCCTTGGTTTCGAAGTCAATCCGCGAGATCGGGCCACACACGGGGTCTTAGACCTCATCATATGGTATCAGCAGCTCTTGGTTACCGCGGATTTGACCTCCCACCCACCCGATTTCGTTCCTAGAAATTTTTCCAAAAAATAGCCCTATATTGCCTCTTGACCGATCTGTGATTTGGTTGCGTTTTGAGTGGTTTTGGTCCGTGGATCTGGTGTTGTTGTGCTTGATCTACTATTTCCCCAACTTTTAGCCTCCAATTCCATCGTTTCCCTTCGATTTGGTCGATTTGGCTTGGTTTTCGTGAAGAACAGGAGAGAGAAAGCTTCATCCCGCGAAATCCGGTTGAGCAGCCGGTCAACCGGGCCCACGACCGGCCGAGCCGGCCCAGCACCCGGTCAACCGGGCGGCGAACCGGGCAAGCCGGTCCAGAACCCGGTCCAACCGGGCCTCCGACCGGGCGACGCAACGCCACTCCTTCGACCTCGTCTTCCGGCGATCTCCACCACCACCACCACCACCACCACCACCATCATCGCAGGTATAACTTGCAGGTCACCTTGTAACCCCTCTTCCTTTTGCGATCTTTCCCATCGAGCATTGCTTGTCGAGTGTTGCGAGACATTGCACGTGGCCCCGCATTGTGAGGTGTGTGTGTCGCGTTGAGTAAGGCACCCAAGCAAACACTCGTGTGGCAAGATAGCAAAAGCGAGGCTAACGCTAACATAGTGCGTCAAAAAGCCCCAAAAACACAAAAAGAGTGCGAGTAGCACCATACATCCATACATCCATACGCCCATACATACAAAGTGTCCACGTGCCACCAAAAATACAAACGAGTGCAAGTGCCGCCATATACAAAAGAGAAAAAGCTTCTAAGCAAAGAGAGATAGGAGAAGAGAGGCCACGTGTGAATCTTGTTGTCTCTTCCTTTGCAACCAAAGCTTTGGCTCTCCTTGTGTTAGTGTGACACCGAGCACTTATACATACACTTTTCCGCTCACTTTTGGTTGCACTAACCCCGCTTATCTCGTGTGTGTGTTCCACATCTTTTTCCGTGTTTATAGTGATCTTCACATTGACATTTGGATTTTTGGACCTCACCCACTTTTGACAACATACTCGATCTTGGATTTGTCTTTTGGCTTTCCACAACACTCGCCTAACACCATATTTGCTAGCTTTTGCGTGTGGTTTTGCGTGTTTTCCCGATACACTTGATCTTGCTTTCGGTTTGGTGGATTGCCTCAATACTATCTTACCTTGGTAAGAGTGCGAGGTAGTCTCCTTCCACTAACATACACAACATAGTTCTTGTCTTTCCATCATGGATAGGAACGGAGATACCAATAGGGATGAAGAGATCCTCCGCAACACCGAGAGGTTGGCTACTCAACACAACCTATGGACGCAACGACAAGAGTCCAAGGAGCAACTCTCCCTCTTCGAGACGCGCATCGATGAGCAATACGATGAAGTGGCTCACAACTTCTCCACCGTGAACCATGACTTGGCCCTTCTTCGTGAAGCTACGGACAACTTGAATGGCCAAATGGCGGCCAATGATGCCAACATGGAGCGGCGCATGGATAGCCTCGAGCGCGCCATCACCAACTTGGGTCGCCATCGTCGACACCGCTCTACTTCCTCTTCATCAAGCTCTTCCTCAAGGCATGAAGACCATTACTCTCATGGTGGCCTTTCGTCCCCAAGCTCTTCCTCAAGGCGTGAAGACCATCATCGACCGCATCGCTCACATGCTCGTCATGAAGACTCCTGCTCCAACTCTAGGCGTGGAGAAATACATCGCCATGCTCGTCCACATGAGCGTCCTCCACAAGAACAAGTCCTTCACCAAGATCCTCAAGATCCACCTCGGCGAGATCTTCGTCGCCACCCTCGCCATGACCAACGTGGACGAGGAGAGCCTCACCATGATCAAGATGAGAGACCCAACCTTGAGCATCGTCCTCAACCGCGACAAGATCTTCAACCACATCCTCACCGTGAACCAAGTGAAGCAAGTGTTCAACTCCAACGCCAACCCAATGCTATGGTTGGCCGTAGAAGACCTCCTATTCCACCTCTAGCCGCTAGAGATGACGGCGCCCCTCCTCGTAGAAGAACCTTGGAGGATGAAGAGAACATGTTTGGAAGACTCAAGTTCACCATGCCAAAGTTCAAGGGAGAAGAAGATGCCGAGGCCTACCTCTCATGGGCACTCAAGGTGGACAAGATCTTCCGCATCCACAACTACTCCGGTGCCAAGAAAGTGGCTATGGCATCACTCGAGTTTGAAGACTACGCCAACACTTGGTGGGAGCAAGTCCTCACTCTTCGAGAAGAAAAGGGTGAACCTCCTATTGACACTTGGGAAGATATGAAGAAGGAGATGCATGCTCGCTTTGTCCCCGCACACTACATGACCGACCTCTTCAACAAGCTCTAAAAGTTGAAGCAAGGCACCAAGACCGTTGAGGAGTTCTACAAGGAGATGGAGCTCACTATGATGCGAGCCAACATCCAAGAGTCCGAGGAACAAACCATTGCTCGTTTCTTCAATGGCCTTACTTATCCTATCAAGAGGATTGTCGAGTTCCAACCCTACTCCAACATGGTTGAGTTAGTCCACCAAGCATCGAAGGCCGAGCGCCAAGTGATTGAGGACATCAAGTACTCCAAGGCCAAGTCCTATTTCTCCTCCAAGCTCGCTACATCGACTCCTCCTACTACATCAACTCCTTATGCTACAAGTGCCAAGGCCGACGCATCCTCTACACCTTCCAAGAAGCCGACTATCCAAAGTCGCATGAAGCAAACGGTCTCCTCCACCGCCTCCTCTAAGGCATCCACGGGACCCTCTAGTGTCACTTGCTTCAAGTGTGGCACCCAAGGTCACAAATCGTTTGAGTGCAAGAACACCAAGGTCATGATCACTATGGAGAATGGTGACATCGAGACTCTTGATGAGGATGAATATGAAGCCCTTGTGCAAGCCGCCGTGGAAAGTGAAGAAGCTTATGAGCAAGGAAGTGGAGAAGATCCTCTCTTATGTGAGCATGACCCAAGTCCCTCACTTGTGGTCACAAGGGTGCTAACCACACAACCTCATGATATGGAAGAACAACGGTGCAACATCTTCCAAACCCGTGCCGGAATTGGTGGCAAGTCGATCAAGGTCATCATAGATGGTGGAAGTTGCCATAACCTTGCAAGCACCGAGTTGTGTGAGAAGCTCCACCTTACTCTCCGCAAGCATCCTCACCCCTACCATATCCAATGGTTGAGTGACAAGGGCAACGTCAAGATACAACATACCGTCACCGTCAACTTCAAGATCGGCCCTTATGAGGACACCATCGAGTGTGACGTGGTACCCATGACGGTGTGCCACATGTTGCTTGGCCGCCCTTGGCAATATGACAAGAAGGCTATACATGATGGACTCTCCAACACATACACCTTCAAGGTCAACGACAAGAAGTTCGAGTTGCGCCCGATGACTCCTAGCCAAATCATCGCGGATAATGCGAAGGCTTTAGCGAGGGCACAACTCCGCACCCACCATAGTGAGATGAGAGGAGAGGGAGCGACCCACCACAAAGAGAGTGAGCGCCACAAGCCATACATGAGTGAGCCCAAGAGTGTCCTTCTAGCCACCAAGAGTGAGTGGAGAGAGCTCCAAGAGAACCCATCCACCATATTGCACTATGTGCTCATATGCAAGGGACCCGCGTCGGAGACTAACGACTTAACCAACATTCCTCCGTCTTTGTTGTCTCTTTTGCAGGAATTTCGAGACGTCTTCCCCGACGAGCTCCCTCATGGACTACCACCACTCCGTGGCATAGAACACCGCATCGACCTCATACCCGGCGCTCCGCTTCCAAACCGTGCCGCCTACCGCACCAACCCCGAAGAGACAAAGGAGATCAACCGCCAAATTCAAGATCTCCTCACCAAAGGGTACGTCCGAGAAAGCCTTAGCCCTTGTGCGGTTCCCGTGATCCTTGTGCCTAAACCGGATGAGACGCAACGGATGTGTATGGATTGTCGCCCCATCAATGCCATTACCGTCCGTTACCGCCATCCCATTCCGCGTTTAGATGACATGCTAGATGAACTTAGTGGTGCCACGATTTTCTCTAAAGTCGATTTGCGTAGTGGTTACCATCAAATCCGCATGGCTATTGGTGATGAATGGAAAACGGCATTCAAGACCAAACTTGGTCTCTATGAATGGCTCGTTATGCCTTTCGGTCTTTCCAATGCACCATCTACTTTCATGCGCCTCATGAATCACATCTTGCGTCCTCTCATTGGCAAGAGCGTGGTTGTCTACTTCGATGATATTCTTATTTATAGCAAAAACCTCGAGGACCATGTGCAACATGTGAGAGAAGTCTTGTGCATCTTGCGCCATGAAAAGCTTTATGCTAACCTCCCCAAGTGCACATTTGCTCAAAACAAATTGGTTTTTCTTGGTTTTGTGGTTTCCGCTAATGGGATTGAAGTTGATTCTTCAAAGGTGGAGGCCATCCATAATTGGCCTACCCCTACAAATGTTGGCCAAGTCCGAAGCTTCCATGGACTTGCCGGGTTTTACCGCTTTGTGAAAGACTTTAGCACCATTGCTTGCCCTTTGAATGAGCTTACTAAGAAGAATGTTCCGTTTGTTTGGGGCAAGGCCCAACAAAATGCTTTTGATGAGTTGAAGAAACGCCTTACCGAAGCTCCACTTCTTGTTCTTCCAAATTTTGCCAAAACTTTTGAGATTGAGTGTGATGCAAGTGGGCTTGGTATTGGTGGTGTTCTTATGCAAGAGGGCAAACCCGTGGCATACTATAGTGAGAAGTTGGATGGCGCACGCCTCAACTATCCTATATATGACAAGGAGCTCTACGCTTTGGTTCGTGTTCTTGAAGTTTGGCAACACTATCTTTGGCCAAAAGAGTTTATCATTCATTCCGACCATGAGTCCTTGAAATATTTGAAAAGCCAACACAACTTGAACAAACGACATGCAAAATGGGTCGAGTTCATTGAGTCCTTCCCATATGTGATCAAATACAAGAAGGGCAAGGACAATGTTGTGGCGGATGCTCTTTCCCGCAAAAACACCCTTTTGCTAACTCGTTTGGATTTTCATGTTTTGGGACTTGAAGAGATCAAAGAACTCTATCCTTCCGATTCTTTCTTTGCTCCCATTTTTGAGAAGTGCTCCGTTGACCGAGGAGTGGATGATTTCTATTTGCATGATGGCTATTTGTTCAAAGCCAACAAGATTTGCATTCCCGAGTCTTCGCTTCGAAAATTGCTTTTGCAAGAGTCACACGGAGGAGGTCTTATGGGTCACTTTGGTCGAGAGAATACATATGCCATGCTCTCAACCCACTACTATTGGCCAAGAATGTACCGCGACGTCGAACGCCTTTGCCGCCGGTGCACCACATGCTTACAAGCTAAGTCTACCTCCAATCCCTATGGTCTTTATACCCCATTGCCTATTCCATATGCACCATGGACCGATATTAGCATGGATTTTGTTCTAGGATTGCCTCGCACTAAGCATGGTCATGATTCTATATTCGTGGTAGTGGATAGATTCTCTAAGATGGCTCATTTCATACCTTGCCATAAGAGCGACGATGCTTCACACATTGCTTCATTGTTTTTCAGGGAAATCGTTCGCCTACATGGAGTACCGCAAAGCATTGTGTCGGACCGAGACGTCAAGTTCATGAGTTATCTTTGGAAGACGCTCATGGCAAAGTTTGGAGTGAAGCTCTTATTCTCATCATCCTCGCACCCGCAAACGGACGGCCAAACGGAAGTGGTCAATCGAAGCCTCTCCACCCTCCTACGCATCCTCGTGAAGAAAAACTTGAAGTCATGGGAGGAATGCATACCACACGCGGAGTTCGCCTACAACCGCGCCAAGCACTCGACTACATCAAGGAGTCCCTTCATGGTCGTCTACGGGTTTGAGCCGCTCACGGCACTCGACATACTACCACTTCCCCTTCATGAGCGGACGAACATGGACTTCGCCAAGCGCGCCGCCGACGTGAAGAAACTACATGAAGAGACAAGGGCAACCATACAAGAACATGTGCTTCGTCAAGCCACCCGCCTCAACGCCAAGAAGAAGGAAAGGATATTTCAAGAAGGCGACCTTGTTTGGATCCACCTCCGGAAGGAACGGTTCCCTCGTGAGCGCAACTCCAAGCTCAAGCCAAGAGGAGATGGCCCCTTCAAGGTCCTCAAACGCATCAACAACAACGCTTACGTCATCGACATCCCCACCTCCAAGTACTTGGTGAGCAACACCTTCAACGTTGCGGACTTGTCGCCATATCATGAAGATGAAGAGGAACAAGAGTCGAGGACGACTCTTTCCCAAGGGGGGGGAGATGATGCGGGGTGGCCTTCGGTCACCTCCACACCAAGACCAACAAGTCCCCCAAGTGGACCGATGACACGAGCCCGAGTCAAGGCTCTCCATGATGAGGTGAACTCGCTCCTCACCACCCTTGATCTTGGTACACCTTTGGATGGATTGCTACCTCATGCCGACGTGTTATGTGTCATTAGGTACAAGGAGCATCAAGGTCACCAAGAGGAGGATACGCCATGGTCAGAGGAAGGAGAGGAGCAGCGGGACGCGAAGATGGACATGGAGCTGGACAGGAAGTCGCCCGAAGAGCGCAAGGAAGAGAAGACGGACGGCCGGTCCAGAACCCGGTCGAGGCCGGCCTCTGACCGGATCACCCGGTCCACAGCCGGTCGACCGGCCTCCTGACCGGGCCGCCCGGTCAGAAACCGGGATTCGCGCTCGTGACATCCGGGCGCCATCCAGGGAACTTGGAGCCTCGTCCGGTCTCCGCCCGGTCACAGGCCCGGTCTGAAACCGGCCTGCCCGGTCACAGGCCCGGTCTGACCGGCCCCCTGACCGGCCTGCACGACTTAAGTTATATTTTCGGCCCGAACTTACCTTTTCGGCCTGTGACTGATGTAGCCCCGGTCACCGACGTCGCTACACCAAGACCATCATGTGCAGCCCCGCCTATCGTCGACGCTACACCATGGCCAAAGAGTTCCCCAAGTGGACCTTCAACCCTAACCCACGCTACACGCGACAAGGTGAACTCCTTCCTCTCGATACTCGACCTCGTAGATACCTTGAATGGAATGCTACCTCATGTCGGCATGTTATTTGTCATTAGGTACAAGAGTCATCGAGGACCGGAGAGGAGGAACACCCATGGTGCAAGGAAGCGAGGGAAGGGAAGAGGAGCCATTCATCATGGTGCAAGGAAGAAGGAAGAAGAAGAATGAGAGAAGAAGGAAGGAGGAAGAAGAGGCGGGAGGAAGAGGCCCAGCCGACCTGGTCCAGGACCCGGTCAGACCGGCCCCACGACCGGACGACCCGGTCCCAGGCCCGGTCAACCGGGCGCCCAACCGGGCGCAGCTCCATCGTACCGGAAGGAAACCGGAATCTTCGCAGATTCCCGGTTTGCGCCCGGTCGACCGGACCCATGACCGGACAGCCCGGTCACAGGCCCGGTCAGACCGGGCCCAAACCGGATCTGACGGGAATGACCCCCCCAAACTGCCTTA
Organism: Lolium perenne; assembly: GCF_019359855.2. Taxonomy (NCBI): domain Eukaryota; kingdom Viridiplantae; phylum Streptophyta; class Magnoliopsida; order Poales; family Poaceae; genus Lolium; species Lolium perenne. Next base: position 137,103,791 of record NC_067245.2, read on the forward strand.
ACTTATCCATTCGCGTACCTATTCGCCCTTGCTGGCCATGTGTGCCTATATAAGTAGCTTGGACCCCTCCTTTACCCCTTAGACAAGATGATAGCTTAAACATGAAGATGAGCTTTGTCTCCCTAGGGTTTCATCCCCTTTGTATCAAGGCAACCCATGTTGGATGATTGGATTTGGTGTGTGAGATTCTAGTGTTACCCACTCTCTCTCCCACTCCTAGATTCATCTCCCTCACCAATCTCTCCGCTCGGAATTCTACCGCGTGTCTCTTCCGGGTTGATTCTATTGGCGTGGTCCATCGAGCCACGGGGTAAGTATCGATTGTATCGGGTTGGTGTGCGTGCGTGAGTTCATCGTGTTCTTCGTGTTCATCGTGTTCTTCGCGTTCTCCCTCTCTCCCTCCTTTGGATTTCGGGTCAACCGCAAGATCTGGCCACACACGGGGTCTTAGACCTCATCATATGGTATCAGCAGCCTTTGGTTTCCGCGGATTTGACCCCCCACCCATCCAATTTCGTCTCTAAAAAAATTTCCCCAAAAATTGCCCTAATTTGCCTCTTGACCGATCTGCGATTTGGTTGCGTTTTGAGTGGTTTTGGTCCATGGATTTGGTGTTGGAGTGCTTGATCTACTATCTCCCCAACTTTTAGCCCCCAATTCCATCATTTCCCTTCGTTTTGGTCGATTTGGCTTGATTTCGCTCAAGAACAGGAGAGAGAAAAACTGTGCCCCGCGAAATCCGGTCGACCGGGCGCCAACCGGGCCAGTGACCGGACAGCCTGGCACCAGGGCCGGTCAACCGGGCGCCAGACCGGGCGCCAACCGGGCGCCAACCGGGCCAGAACCCGGTCAACCGGGCTGTAGACCGGATAGGCCGGTCCAGGGCCTGGTCAACCGGGCGCCAACCGGGCGCCACCTCCACCACCACCTCCGCCAACCACCGCCACCCTCTCCGCCGCCGGCAAGCACCGCCACCCTCCCCAAACGACCGGGAAACATCACCGCGGCTCCATAACCTCCGCCGCAACCGCAAGGGCATCGACACCACCCACCACCGGCTTACCACCGCCGCCAAGCTACTTTGACCCATTTCTTCCGCTAACTTGTGTTTGCTTGTTCCGGTTTGAGTGCCTTGTTTGTGAAACTTACCCGCAGCTCCGAAGCAAGCGACGACATCCGAGGCACCCCGAGCTTGCAACCGTACTCTTGACACCACCGCCATCATCGCAAGTTGTGTGTTCCGACACCGCCTAACATTTTCATCTAGGTATAACTTGCATTCCCCTTGTAACCCCTCTTCTTTTGCGATCTATCCTATCGAGCATTGCTTATCTAGTGTTGCGAGACATTGCACGTGGCCCCGATTGTGAGGTGTGTGTGTAGTGTGGAGTCAAGCTTCTAAGCAAAACTCGTGTGGCAAGATAGCAAGAGCGAGCTAACGCTAACATAGTGCGAGAAAAAGCCGCCAAAACACAAAAAGAGCAAAAGAGTGCAAGTGCCATCATAGATACAAAAGAGTGCAAGTGCCATCATACATACAAAAGAGTGCAAGTGCCACCATATACAAAAGAGAAAAAGCTTTTAAGCAAAAGAGAGAGAAGAGAAGAGAGGCCACGTGTGAATCTTGTTGTCTCTTCCTTTGCAACCGAAGCTTCGAGCTCTTCTTGTGTTAGTGTGACACCGAGCACCCTTGCTTAAGGGCTTCTTACACTTTTCCGCTCATTCCTTGGTCGCACTAACCCCGTTCATCTCGTGTGTGCGTTCCATATCTTTTCCGTGTTTATAGTGATCATCGCTTTGACATTTGGATTTTTGGACCTTACCCACTCTTGACAACATACTTGATCTTGGATTTCGTCTTTTGGCTTTCCACCATACTCACCTAACACCATATTTGCTAGCTTTTGCGTGTGCTTTTGTGTGAGTACCCGATACAATTGTTCTAACTCTCGGTTTTGTTGGATCACCCCAATCTTGTCATACCACGGTAAGGTTGCGGGGTAGTGTTCTTCCACTAACATACACCATATAGATATTGTCGTGCTAACATGTATAGCGACGAAGAGGATACGGAGGAGTACGCGGAGCACTCCGAGGAGGACACCTCCTCAAGCACCGCGGATGTGGAGGAACATGTGGAGCTCGACACCGACTATGGCTCCGAAAGCGTCACCGACATCTCCGACATCGAGGAGCTCGACAACGACCTTAGCTCCCCAAGCACCATCGACATGGACGACATGGTGGAGCACCACCTTGAGGACAACTTCGACGAGCCCTACATCGACAATGGCTCCTCAAGCACGGACAACATGGTGGAGCACAACCTTGAGGACGACATCGACGAGCTCTACATCGACAATGACTCACCAATCATGGACGACATGGTGGAGCAACACCACGACTACGACATCGACGACATGGTGGAGCAACACCACGAGTACGACATCGACGACTTGGTGGAGCAACGCCACGTCTACGACATCGGCACCATGGCGGAACCTCACCTAGTCTCCACAAGGAGCAACGACGATGCTCCCAAGTACCACCACTTGGCCATTGGAGCTACATATGAAGATGGAGGACCTCCACGATGGCACCATCATATGGATCATCAAGAGCGTCCTCATCATGATCGTCATCGACACTCGTCTACGAGCTCCACAAGGCGCCACCATGAGAGTGCTTATGCACAAGATCGTCGACTTCAAGTACACCATTTGGAGCATCAAGAGCGTCCCCATCATGAGCGTCATCGACACTCTTCTCCAAGCTCCACAAGGCGCCGCAAGCAACATGCCAAGTCGCATGAGCCATCATCTAGGCATGGCAAGGACCGTCATCGACATACGTCACCACATGAGCTTCGCCGCCACAAGCCACTTCATGATCGCCATCGACCAACATCTTCCACGAGTCTTCGACGACACCACTCAAGCCATGGTGATGATGCACGAAGACGAGAGCCTCGACATGAAGGCGACAAACACCATGATAGAGTGCCTACCACTCCAAGGATAGCAAGTGCACATCGAGCATACCTTCCTCATAAGGCGACTTCCACCTCTTGTGCCACCACCACAATGGCCTCTACCTCGTCACGTGCCTATGGACTCCGATGCTACAAGTGCAAGCAACAAGGCCACCCTCCACGGGAATGTCCCAATCTCCTATGTGAGGTGTGCAAGGCCAAGGGTCATGTGGCATGGCAATGCACAACGCCAAGTGCCAAGACGCTCTACTTCGACAAGCTTCAAGCACAAGTCCCCAAGATGCCTATTGCGCCAACACTTCAAGATGAAGATCGCCAAGGTGAACTCAAGGACATTGAGCCGAGCCTAGCTCTCATCAACACTACGGCGCCACCGCTTGAGGATGACTTGGGAGGCGATGGAGTTGAGCATGGTGACCATGGGATTCTCCCTTCATGATGAGGTCTAAGACCCCGTGTGTGGCCCGATCTCGCGAATGACCCAAGAATCAAAGGGGAAAGAGAGGGAGAGGCGGAAGAACACGAAGAACGCGAAGAACACAACGCACACCAACCCGATACAATCGATACTTACCCTCGTGGCTCGATGGACCACGCCAATAGAATCACCACGGGAGAGACTCGAGGTAGAATCCCGGAGTGAGAGATCGGTGTTGGGGACGGAGACCGGTGAGGGAGAGAGAGTGGAGCACACTAGAATCTCACTCACATAGATCCAATCATCCAACATGGGTTGCCTTGATACAAAGGGGATGAAACCCTAGGGAGACAAAGCTCATCTTCATGTCTAAGCTATCATCTTGTCTAAGGGGTAAAGGAGGGGTCCTAGGTGCTTATATAGAGGTACAAGCCAGCTTGGGCCGAAAAGGTACGCAAGTGGATAACTTAGGCAGCTTGGGGAGTCATTCCCGTCGGATCCGGTTTGGGGCCGGTCAGACCGGGCCTGGGACCGGGTGGTCCGGTCCTGGGGCCGGTCGACCGGGCGGCAACCGGACAGTCCGGTCGTGGGGCCGGTCCAACCGGGTTCTGGGCCGGCCAGCCTTCTTCTCCTCTTTCATTCTTCTTCTTCTTCTTCTTCTTCTTCTTCTTCTTCTTCTTCTTCTTCTTCTCTTCTTCTTCTCTCTTCCTTGCACCATGATGAATGGCTCCTCTTCCCTTCCCTCGCTTACGTGCACCATGGGTGTTCCTCCTCTCCGGTCCTCGATGACTCTTGTACCTAATGACATATAACATGTCGACATGAGGTAGCATTCCATTCAAGGTATCTACGAGGTCAAGTATCGAGAGGAAGGAGTTCACCTTGTCGCGTGTAGCATGGGTGAGGGTTGAAGGTCCACTTGGGGGACTCTTTGGCCATGGTGTAGCGTCGACGATAGGCGGGGTTGCACTTGATGGTCTTGGTGTAGCGACGTCGGTGACCGGGGCTACATCATCTCCCCCCCCTTGGGGAAGAGTCGTCCTCGACTCTTGTTTCTCCTCATCGAAGAGGTAGTCCATGACGGATGTCCCATGTAGAGTTGGGTAGTCGCGGTCGAAGAAGAACTTGGAGAAAAACCACGTGCGAAGGGAAAGCTCCAAGAGGCATTTGGCAAAAATGGGAACCAAAAGAGTGTGGGTGTATCCAACATGTGGAAGGGCAAAAATTTGTGCATGTAAGAGTTGTATGGTGTCAAAAATGTGTGGTGTAGCATTGTCCCAAACAAGTGGAACAAACAAAAGGCAAGTGTCGGCGGCAAAATTTGGGGCAAAATTGTTATGTGCAATGGCAAAGCGATGGAGACTTCGAACTTGGGAGAGTATGGTTGGCTTGAGCCGAGTATGAGTGTCCTCAAGTGTGAAAGAATCCATTGCAAATGCCAAAGATGAAATGAGAAATCGAAAGAAGAGCAACTTTTTGTGTGACATGTGGCACAAGATGCATAAGGTGTCTCTCACATGTGTGACATGGTCCTTGAGATTCTCGGAGTGTATGATGATAACATCAAGGCATACAACAATCATTGTGCCAACAAGATGTTTCAAGATAAGTTGCATAAGAGGCAAAAGGGGCGACGAGGAGTTGGACCAAACCGAAAACTCGACAAAGCAAGTCGGAAACACATGAGGGCGAAGGCTTGTGGGAACATACCCTTTGGTGTGATTCCCGCGGGTTAGGTCCTTGTTGGGGTAGCTCTCAATTGCGCGTTTCGTGAGCTCATGCTCCGTAGCGGTGGAAGTCGATGGTCGGGTACCTACACATGGAATGAGCAAAACAAAGAGCGTATGTGCATGGTAGAGGAACACATCATCCATCATGATGTTCCAAGACTTGTGCACATCACCATTAGTGTCAAGCAAGATAGTATGGAATGCATGGCGATAGTGCAAATGGCATGAAGGTGCATGTGTGGTATGTGGCAACTCATGATTATCAAAAATGGAGAAGGCTATGGGGGCCATCTCGTGGACAATGAAGTTAGCATTCTTGCATACCAAGCATAAGAAAGAGAAATTGTTCACAATCTTGGATGCAAGGATCATGGAAGAGTGTAAACATTTGGGGCAAAGCATGTGGAACATGTTATCATTGTTGTCGACAACCCTATGTAAAGAGCAAGTGTTCATCAAGGGTGTCACAACACAAGCATGATCATAATCATTATCATGGCAAGCAAGCGGGGAAAACGTGAAACTCTCATAGCATGGCATGGTCATGGTATCACAAGCAATCAATTTCACATGATCAACAATGTTATCAAGCAAAGCATCACATGGGAACGTGAAAGTAGCATGTGACGTAGCAAATGGGTCATCAAGATCATGCATGCATTCATGAGTCATCATGTCCACTAGTGGGATCATGGCATCATCAACACCTATGTTGTTACCTTTGTAGGCCGACTCATTTGAGGTAGGTGTTGTGGAAGTAGGAGGATCCATGTGGTCGACATGTCCATCTTGGAGCAAGCATGGTGAGATATCATCATCTTCATGCAGCATGTACATCGTCTCCATGAGCGGGAACTCGTCCTCCGTGGAACCTAGTGCAACATAAGAAGACACAAACGAGGGAGAGGTTAATGTGTTAGCAAATGCGATGTCCTCCATGGACCTATCATCTACCTCTCTCAACTCACTTTGTGTATCACTCATGTCCTCCAAATGGAAGCACTCAAACTCGCATATGGGGTGGAAGTCACTCAACTCACTATCACTCTCACTCAAGTGGGCTAAGTGGCTCTCATCCTCACATGGGATTGGTACCAACTCATCAATCAAGCATATAGGAGTAGGCTCGACTTTCTCATCTCCATGCGCCTCCTTGGTTGAAGGGAAATTCCCATGCTCAACCATCTCAACTCCATGCGCCTCCATAGGTGAAGGGAGAATCCCATGGTCACCATGCTCAACTCCATTGCCTCCTAAGTCGTCCTCAAGTGGTGGCATCTTGGAGACTTGTGCATTGAGCTCGTCGAAGTAGAGCTTCTTGGCGCTTGGCGTTGTGCATTGCCATGCCACGTGACCCTTGGCCTTGCACACCTCACATAGGAGATTGGGACATTCCCGTGGAGGGTGGCCTTGTTGCTTGCACTTGTAGCACCGGAGTCCATAGGCATGTGATGAGGTAGAGGCCATTGTGGTGGTGGCACAAGAGGTGGAAGTCGCCTTATGAGGAAGGTATGCTCGATGTGCACTTGCCATCCTTGGAGTGGTAGGCACCCTATCATGGTGTTTGTCGCCGTCATGTCGAGGCTCTCGTCTTCGTGCATCATCACCATGGCTTGAGTGGTGTCGTCGAAGACTCGTGGAAGATGTTGGTCGATGGCGATCATGAAGTGGCTTGTGGCGGCGAAGCTCATGTGGTGACGTATGTCGATGACGGTCCTTGCCATGCCTAGATGATGGCTCATGCGACTTGGCATGTTGCTTGCGGCGCCTTGTGGAGCTTGGAGAAGAGTGTCGATGACGCTCATGATGGGGACGCTCTTGATGCTCCATATGGTGTACATGAAGTCGACGATCTTGTGCATAAGCACTCTCATGGTGGCGCCTCGTGGAGCTCGTAGACGAGTGTCGATGACGATCATGATGAGGACGCTCTTGATGATCCATATGATGGTGCCATCGTGGAGGTCCTCTATCCTCATATGTAGCTCCATTGGCCAAATAGGCGTTGCTCATGGTGGAGTCGAGGTGAGGTTCCGCCATGGTGTCGATGTCGTAGGCGTGGCGTTGCTCCACCAAGTCGTCGATGTCGTACTCGTGGTGTTGCTCCGCCATGTCGTCGATGTCGTAGTCGTGGCGTTGCTCCACCATGTCGTCCATGCTTGAGGAGCCATTGTCGATGTAGAGCTCCTCGATGTCGGTCATGTCGGTGATGCTCGCGGAGCCAAAGTCGGTGTAGAGCTCCTCGATGTCGGTCATGTTGGCGATGCTCGCGGAGCCATAGTCGGTGTCGAGCTCCACATGTTCCTCCACATCCGCGGTGCTTGAGGAGGTGTCCTCCTCGAAGTGCTCCGTGTACTCCTCCGTATCCTCATCTTCGCTATCCATGTTAGCACGATGGTATATATATGGTGTATGTTAGTGGAAGAACACTACCTCGCAATCTTACCGTGGTATGATAAGATCGGGGCGATCCAACAAGCCGAGGTCAAAGTCAATTGTATCGGGCACTCACACAAAAACACACGCAAAAGCTAGCAAATATGGTGTTAGGTGAGTGTGGTGGAAAGCCAAAAGACGAAATCTGAAATCAAGTATGTTGTCAAGAGTGGGTAAGGTCCAAAAATCCAAATGTCAAAGCGATGATCACTATAAACACGGAAAAGATATGGAACGCACACACGAGATGAACGGGGTTAGTGCGACCAAGGAATGAGCGGAAAAGTGTAAGAAGCCCTTAAGCAAGGGTGCTCGGTGTCACACTAACACAAGAAGAGGTCAAAGCTTCGGTTGCAAAGGAAGAGACAACAAGATTCACACGTGGCCTCTCTTCTCTTATCTCTCTTTTGCTTAAAAGCTTATGACACTCTTTTGTACACGGTGACACTTGCACTCTTTTGTATCTATGGTGGCACTTTCACACTTTTGTATGTATGGGTGTATGGTGCTACTTGCACTCTTTTTGTGCTTTTCTTTCTTTTTCACGCTCTATGTTAGCGTTAGCTCGCTCTTGCTATCTTGCCACACGAGTTTTGCTTAGAAGCTTGACTCCACACTACACACACACCTCACAATCGGGGCCACGTGCAATGTCTCGCAACACTAGATAAGCAATGCTCGATAGGATAGATCGCAAAAGAAGAGGGGTTACAAGGGGAATGCAAGTTATACCTAGATGAAAATGTTAGGCGGTGTCGGAACACACAACTTGCGATGATGGCGGTGGTGTCAAGAGTACGGTTGCAAGCTCGGGGTGCCTCGGATGTCGTCGCTTGCTTCGGAGCTGCGGGTAAGTTTCACAAACAAGGCACTCAAACCGGAACAAGCAAACACAAGTTAGCGGAAGAAATGGGTCAAAGTAGCTTGGCGGCGGTGGTAAGCCGGTGGTGGGTGGTGTCGATGCCCTTGCGGTTGCGGCGGAGGTTATGGAGCCGCGGTGATGTTTCCCGGTGGTTTGGGGAGGGTGGCGGTGCTTGCCGGCGGCGGAGAGGGTGGCGGTGGTTGGCGGAGGTGGTGGTGGAGGTGGCGCCCGGTTGGCGCCCGGTTGACCGAGCCCTGGACCGGCCTGTCCGGTCTACAGCCCGGTTGACCGGGTTACGCCCGGTTGGCGCCGGTTGGCGCCCGGTTTGCGCCCGGTTGGCGCCGATCTGCGCCGGTTGACCGGCCACAGTGCCGAGCTGTCCGGTCACTGGCCCGGTTGGCGGCCGGTCGACCGGATTTCGCGGGGCACAGTTTTTCTCTCTCCTGTTCTTGAGCGAAATCAAGCCAAATCGACCAAAACGAAGGGAAATGATGGAATTGGGGGCTAAAAGTTGGGGAGATAGTAGATCAAGCACTCCAACACCAAATCCATGGACCAAAACCACTCAAAACGCAACCAAATCACAGATCGGTCAAGAGGCAATTTAGGGCTATTTTTTGGAAAATTTTCTAGGAACGAAATCGGGTGGGTGGGAGGTCAAATCCGCGGTAACCAAGAGCTGCTGATACCATATGATGAGGTCTAAGACCCCGTGTGTGGCCCGATCTCGCGAATGACCCAAGAATCAAAGGGGAAAGAGAGGGAGAGGCGGAAGAACACGAAGAACGCGAAGAACACAACGCACACCAACCCGATACAATCGATACTTACCCTCGTGGCTCGATGGACCACGCCAATAGAATCACCACGGGAGAGACTCGAGGTAGAATCCCGGAGTGAGAGATCGGTGTTGGGGACGGAGACCGGTGAGGGAGAGAGAGTGGAGCACACTAGAATCTCACTCACATAGATCCAATCATCCAACATGGGTTGCCTTGATACAAAGGGGATGAAACCCTAGGGAGACAAAGCTCATCTTCATGTCTAAGCTATCATCTTGTCTAAGGGGTAAAGGAGGGGTCCTAGGTGCTTATATAGAGGTACAAGCCAGCTTGGGCCGAAAAGGTACGCAAGTGGATAACTTAGGCAGCTTGGGGAGTCATTCCCGTCGGATCCGGTTTGGGGCCGGTCAGACCGGGCCTGGGACCGGGTGGTCCGGTCCTGGGGCCGGTCGACCGGGCGGCAACCGGACAGTCCGGTCGTGGGGCCGGTCCAACCGGGTTCTGGGCCGGCCAGCCTTCTTCTCCTCTTTCATTCTTCTTCTTCTTCTTCTTCTTCTTCTTCTTCTTCTTCTTCTTCTTCTTCTTCTCTTCTTCTTCTCTCTTCCTTGCACCATGATGAATGGCTCCTCTTCCCTTCCCTCGCTTACGTGCACCATGGGTGTTCCTCCTCTCCGGTCCTCGATGACTCTTGTACCTAATGACATATAACATGTCGACATGAGGTAGCATTCCATTCAAGGTATCTACGAGGTCAAGTATCGAGAGGAAGGAGTTCACCTTGTCGCGTGTAGCATGGGTGAGGGTTGAAGGTCCACTTGGGGGACTCTTTGGCCATGGTGTAGCGTCGACGATAGGCGGGGTTGCACTTGATGGTCTTGGTGTAGCGACGTCGGTGACCGGGGCTACATCACTTCACCTATGGAGGCGCATGGAGTTGAGATGGTTGAGCATGGGAATTTCCCTTCAACCAAGGAGGCGCATGGAGATGAGAAAGTCGAGCCTACTCCCCTATGCTTCATTGATGAGTTGGTACCAATCCCATGTGAGCATGAGAGCCACTTAGCCCACTTGAGTGATAGTGAGTTGAGTGACTTCCACCCCATATGTGAGTTTGAGTGCTTCCATTTGGAGGACATGAGTGATACACAAAGTGAGTTGAGAGAGGTAGATGATAGGTCCATGGAGGACATCGCATTTGCTAACACATTAACCTCTCCCTTGCTTGTGTCTTCTTATGTTGCACTAGATTCCACGGAGGACGAGTTCCCGATTATGGAGAAGATGTACATGGTGCATGAAGATGATGATATCCCACCATGCTTGCTCCAAGATGGATATGTCGACCACATGGATCCTCCTACTACCACAACACCTACATCAAATGAGTCGACCTTCAAAGGTAACAACATAGGTGTTGATGATACCATGATCCCACTAGTGGACATGATGACTTATGAGTGCATGCATGATCTTGATGATACATTTGCTCCTTCACATGCTACTTTCACTTTCCCATGTGATGCTTTGCTTGATAACATTGTTGATCATGTGAAATTGATTGCTTGTGATACCATGACCATGCCATGCTATAAGAGCTTCAATTTTTCCACCATTGCTTGCAATATGTCGACCATTTGCTCTTTACCATGTGACAAGGATGACATTAGCTTCCGCATGCTTTGCCCCAAATGTTTGCACCATTCCATGATCCTTGCATCCAAGATTGTGAACAATTGCTCTTTCTTATGCTTGGTATGCAAGAATGCTTATTTCATTGTCCATGAGATGGCCCCCATAGCCTTCTCTATTTTTGATGATCATGAGTTACCACATACCACACATGCACCTTCATGCCATTTGCACCATCGCCATGCATTTCATCCTATTTTGCTTGACACTCATGGTGATGTGCACAAGTCTTGGAACATCATGATGGATGATGTGTTCCTCTACCATGCACACACGCTTTTTGTTCTCTCTATTGTGTGTATAGGTACCCGCACGACAACTTCCACCGCCACGGAGCATGAGCTCACGAAACGCGCAATTGAGAGCTACCCCAACAAGGACCTAAACCGCGGGAATCACGCCAAAGGGTATGTTCCCAAACGCCTTCGCCCTCGTGTGTTTCCGGCTTGCCTTGTCGAGTTTCCGGTTTGGTCCAATGCCTCGTCACCTCTTTTGCTTCTTATGCAACATATCTTGACACATCTTGTTGGCACAATGGTTGTTGTATGTCTTGATGTTATCATCATACACTCCAAGAATCTCAAGGACCATGTCATACATGTGAGAGACACCTTATGCATCTTGTGCCACATGTCACTCATAAAGTTGCTCTTCTTTGGATTTCACATTTCATCTATGGCAATTGCATTGGATTCTTCGACACTTGAGGATACCCATACTCGGCTCACGCCAACCATACCTCCCCAAGCTAGAAGTCTCCATAGCTTTGCCATTGCATATAACAATTTTGCCCCAAATTTTGCCGCCAATACTTGCCTTTTGTTTGTTCCATTTGTTTGGGACAATACTACACCACACATTTTTGACACCATACAACTCTTACATGCACAAATTTTTTCCCTTCCACATGTTGGATACACCCACACTATTTTGGTTTCCATTTTTGCCAAATGTCTCTTGGAGCTTTCCCTTCGCAAGTGGTTTTTCTCCAAGTTCTTCTTCGACCGCAACTACCCAACTCTACATGGGACAACCGTCATGGACTACCTCTTCGGTGAGGAGGAACAAGAGTCGAGGACGACTCTTCCCCAAGGGGGGGGAGATGATGTAGCCCCGGTCACCGACGTCGCTACACCAAGACCATCATGTGCAGCCCCGCCTATCGTCGACGCTACACCATGGCCAAAGAGTTCCCCAAGTGGACCTTCAACCCTAACCCACGCTACACGCGACAAGGTGAACTCCTTCCTCTCGATACTCGACCTCGTAGATACCTTGAATGGAATGCTACCTCATGTCGGCATGTTATTTGTCATTAGGTACAAGAGTCATCGAGGACCGGAGAGGAGGAACACCCATGGTGCAAGGAAGCGAGGGAAGGGAAGAGGAGCCATTCATCATGGTGCAAGGAAGAAGGAAGAAGAAGAATGAGAGAAGAAGGAAGGAGGAAGAAGAGGCGGGAGGAAGAGGCCCAGCCGACCTGGTCCAGGACCCGGTCAGACCGGCCCCACGACCGGACGACCCGGTCCCAGGCCCGGTCAACCGGGCGCCCAACCGGGCGCAGCTCCATCGTACCGGAAGGAAACCGGAATCTTCGCAGATTCCCGGTTTGCGCCCGGTCGACCGGACCCATGACCGGACAGCCCGGTCACAGGCCCGGTCAGACCGGACCCAAACCGGATATGACGGGAATGACCCCCCCAAACTGCCTTAACTTATCCATTCGCGTACCTGTTCGCCCTTGCTGGCCATGTGTGCCTATATAAGTAGCTTGGACCCCTCCTTTACCCCTTAGACAAGATGATAGCTTAAACATGAAGATGAGCTTTGTCTCCCTAGGGTTTCATCCCCTTTGTATCAAGGCAACCCATGTTGGATGATTGGATTTGGTGTGTGAGATTCTAGTGTTACCCACTCTCTCTCCCACTCCTAGATTCATCTCCCTCACCAATCTCTCCGCTCGGAATTCTACCGCGTGTCTCTTCCGGGTTGATTCTATTGGCGTGGTCCATCGAGCCACGGGGTAAGTATCGATTGTATCGGGTTGGTGTGCGTGCGTGAGTTCATCGTATTCTTCGTGTTCATCGTGTTCTTCGCGTTCTCCCTCTCTCCCTCCTTTGGATTTCGGGTCAACCGCAAGATCGGGCCACACACGGGGTCTTAGACCTCATCAGTGACGCCTTGTAAGACTATATAAGCACCCCAAGCACCCCTTTAGCTCTTTAGACTTGTTTTGAACTCAAACCTACCTTTGAGCTTAGTCTCCCTTGGGTATCATCCCTCTGTAATCAAGGCACCTTAGTTGTTGACTTTGAACTTGTTGAGTGAGATTCTAGTACAAACTACTCTCTCTCCCTCACCAAGTTCTTCCTCTCCAACTCCAATCTCTCCCCGGGGAATTCTACCGCGTGTCTCTTCCTCGGAGATTCTATTGGCGTGGTCCATCGAGCCACGGAGGTAAGCATCGGGTGTATCGGGTTGTGTGTGTGCATGAGTCTCGGAGTTCCTCGTGTTCATCGCGTTCTTCGTGTTCCTCGCGTTTTCCCATCTTCCCCCTTGGTTTCGAAGTCAATCCGCGAGATCGGGCCACACACGGGGTCTTAGACCTCATCAAGCGCTCCAGCTGGAACTTCTGCCCTCCAGGACCGGAACTTCCGGCCAGATGCCTCCCAGATGCCGTCCAGCGCCCAGGAGAGGGAATCCAGCCGGAACTTCCGCCCCGAGCGAGCGGAACTTCCGCCAACCGGAACTTCCGCCCAAGTTCCTCCCTAGTTCCGAAAACTCACCAAAACAACCCTGGATAGTTCTGCGAGGAAAACAACCGCTTTCGGAACAAGGCCGGAAGTTGGCAGGAAGTAATGCCCCGACCGGAACTTCCGCCCGTGATGACCGGAACTTCTGCCGGCGCGACTTTCAGCCCAAAACTGCATGTTTCAGCATGTAAATTATCCCTTTGCCCCACCAACTATAAATAGCCTTGTGGGCTCAGATCTGAGATTCAGACTTGATGTGAAATTAAACCTGAGCTTTGCTCTTACCCAATGTGGGAACCCCTACTGTAGATCCTAGATCTTGTACCCCGCGATCTCCTTGTTGAATCCTTGTGATCTCTTTGGTGACTTCTATCGATCGTTGGTCTTTTGCTTGCACTTCTACCTTTTGGGTCTTTTGCTTGCACTTCTATCAACCTTGGTCTTTTCACCCTTCTAGATCTCTAGGATTCGATTCGTCGACTTTTTTGCGGGACTTCTACGGAAAGGTCTTTTCTCGCAACTTCTATCGAGTTGGTGGTTCTGGCCAATGAGGACAAACCGATTTGTGTGTGCGTGTGAGTTTGTATCTCCGATCCCCTTCGTGTTCTTCGCGTTCTACCACCTCCCGCACGAATCCCACCCAAATCTGTGAAGATCGGGCCTACCCTAGGGCTTATCCCACATCATATGGTATCAAGAGCTCCTTAGTTGCCACGGATTTGACCCCCACACCCCCAAAATTGTTCTTGAGAAAATTTCCGAAAATCCCAAAAAATAGCCCCAAATTGGCCTTGGTTGGATCTCGCGATTTGTTGAGTTTTTGGTGGTTTTGGCCCAATAGAAACTTGTCTTTGGTGTTGATATACAACTCCCCCCACCTTCCCACAGCTTCTAGTGCCAAAATTTCCACGAATTCAAAGATTTTCGGCCTGGATTTCCGCCCAAATCGATGAACAACCCGCAGATCTGTTGCGATCGGAAGTTCCGCCCGGCAGGACCGGAAGTTCCGCCCCCAGACACCGGAAGTTCCGCCTGGCCGAAATTTTCACAGCTAACTTCGTTTTTCGTTTTGGCACTACCCCTTTTGTGTTTGGACTTCGGTTTGAGTTCCCTTTCAGCTACCACAAGCTTCTGCAACACCGACAACGACGACGGCACCCCAAAGATCCTAGCGGTTCATTTGACACCTTCCACCACCATCGCAAGTTTGTGATCGTCGGCCACCATCATCAAGTTGTATAACTTGCCCTTTCCTTGTAACCCTAGCCTCCTTTGCGTACATTTCCCATCGAGAGTGGCTTTCTAGTGTTGCAAAGCATTGCGCAAGCGTCCCGACCATGAGGGTGCGCGTGTGTTGAGCAAAGCTAAGAAGTAAGCTCGGTGTGAAAAGATAAGCAAAAGAAGTGTGACATACTTACATAGATAGTAGTATCCTTACATAGTGAGAAAAAGAAAAAGAAAGAAAAATACAAAAAGAAAACGAGTGTGAGTGACACCTATATACAAAAGAGTCCAAAGCTTTTAAGCAAAAGAGAGAAAAGAGAAGAGAGGCATTTGCGCAAATCTTGTTGCTTCTCAACTTTGCAACCAAGCTATGGTCTCTCTTGTGTTATTGTGACACCGAGCTAGTAGTCTTCGTTAGGACCATTTTTTGTTCGTGCTCAGTTTCCTTGGTCGCGCTAACCCCATTTTGCCCCGTGCATGTGTTCCACCTTGTGTATGCCTTTTGTTGATCACCACCTTTGACTTGTGACTTTTGGATCTTACCCACTTTTGACAATAGACTTTTCGTTTGGTTCTTCCATTTGGCTTTCCACACCCATACTTAACACCATATAGATTTTCTGTTTTGTGTGTGTGCATACATATCGGTTGTCCTCCGAATTGAAACATCTTTTCGATTTTGGTTTGCAAGTTTTGACTCCTAACCACCCACCACATAGTTCTTGTTTTAGTTGTAACCATGTCTAGTGGAGAAGGGAACCAACTACCAATGACGCGGCACCAACACATGATAGCTACTCAAGCCGTCCACTCCAAGCTCAATGACCTCGAGGCAATGATGGAAGATACCACCTTAAGCTATGAAGAAAGAGCTCAAGTGCAAAGGAGAGACCTCAATAACCAAGTTTGATAGGGCAAAGGTGTCCGATCTTTCGATGAGATTTTAACCCTTTCCAAGTAGTAGGTTTATGATCATCATTTTGTTTATAATTCCAGTCCCACCAAACAGAAGCAAGATCAAACAATGTTTGAGCGGCAATTCTTACTTTGTCATTTTCAGTAAAATTATGGCATTCAAAAATATGGTCAAATTCAAACTCCCAATCAAAATAAGCATCAGGATTATATCTACCACTAGTGGAAAACAGGGCTTCCGTGGGAGCCTTTTGTCGCGGGCGCGCCTGCACCCGCGACAAATGGCCTGGCCACGTCGCCCCGAAACCATGTGGAGCGCGCGGAGGCTTTTGTCGCGGCCTTTTGTCGCGGGCCGTATTACGACCCGCGAAAAAAGGGGTAGGAGCGACGTGGCCACCCCTTTTGTCGCGGGTCGTAATACGGCCCGCGACAAAATGTCCCCCCCCTATATATATAGAAGCAGCCAGCCACCCCCCCACCTCATTTTTTCCTTGGTGGTGAAGGTGGAGGTGTATGCTAGCTCATTTTTTCTACATGTGCACAAGAGGTGTTTGATGGAATGCTTGTGAGAGGGATGCCACTTGGTTTTATTTGATAAGATTTCTCCTCTTTTTGATCCAAAAAGGTTAGCAACTATTTTCTCGACTATATATATATGCATAGTCCGTACAATACTAATTTTAGCAAGGTGATTGCATCTGATACATATATAATTGTACTTATGATGCAGATGAGTCATCCATGGATGTACGGTAACCGATGTGCTCCCGCTTTCAGAGAGGGCGTGAATTCTTTCCTGCTTGTGGCCGAGGCCAACAAGTCGAAGCAAGGTTTTATGTGCTGTCCATGTCTAAAATGTAAGAACGAGAAGGATTACTCTTGCTCAAGAGATATTAAGAGCCACCTGCTTCGGTTTGGGTTCATGTCCAGTTATAATGTTTGGACCAAGCACGGAGAAGAAGGGGTTATGATGGAAGACGGCGATGAGGAAGAAGATAATGATGAGAAGTATCGATCTATGTTCTCTGAATGCTTTGATACCGCAATGGACGACAATGAAGAAGAAGGAGGTGAAGAACAGGCATCGATGATCCTGTTGATGATGATCTTCGTCGGGCCATTTCGATGCAAGAAGAGACCGTGACACGGATAAGGAGAGGTTGCAGTTCGACAAGATGTTAGAGGACCACCACAAATTGTTGTACCCAGGTTGTGAAGATGGGCATAGAAAGCTGGGTAGCATATTGGAATTGCTGAAATGGAAGGCAGAGGTCGGTGTGACTGACTCGGGATTTGAGAAATTGATGATAATATTAAAGAAGCTGTTTCCAAGAAATAATGAATTGCCCGTCAGTACATATGAAGCAAAGAAGCTTGTCTGCCCTCTAGGATTAGATGTGCGTAAGATACATGCATGCATTAATGATCGTATCCTCTACCACGGTGAGAAGTACGAGAATTTGAATAAATGCCCGATATGTGGTGCATTGCGGTATAAGATCGAGAAAAGATGACCCTGGTGATGTTGAGGGCGAGCCACCCAGAAGAGGGTTCTGCGAAGGTGATGTGGTATGCTCCAATAATACCACGGTTGAAACGTTTGTTCAGTAAACAAAGAGCATGCAAAGTTGTTGCGATGGCACAGGGAAGCACGTTAGAAAGTCGCGCGGGTGCGGCACCCCGCTGATGGTCGGCAGTGGCTCAACATCGGGAGAGAGTTTCCGGATTTTGCGAGTGTGAGGCAAGGAACTTATACTTTGGTCTAAGTACAGATGGCATGAATCCTTTTGGGGAGCAGAGCTGCAGCACAAAGCACTGGCCCGTGACTCTATGTATCTACAACCTTCCTCCTTGGTTGTGCATGAAGCGGAAGTTCATTATGATGCCAGTGCTTATCCAAGGCCCAAAGCAACCGGGCAACGACATTGATGTGTACCTAAGGCCATTAGTCGATGAACTTTTGGAGTTGTGGGCCAAACCAGGTGTACGTGTGTGGGATGAGCACACGGAGCAAGAATTTGACCTACGAGCGTTGCTATTCGTAACCATCAATGATTGGCCTGCTCTCGGTAACATTTCGTGACAGACGAACAAAGGATACAATGCATGCACACACCGTTTAGATGAGACTGAAAGTAAATATTTGGGAAAAAGCGAGAAAAGTTGTGTACCCGTTCAATCGTCGTTTCCTTCCGCGCAAGCATCCCTTAAGGAAAAAAGGCAAGCATTTCGATGGCGAGGCAGACCGCCGTCCGAAGCCTGTCCCCGTAGTGGTGCTGATATATTTGACATGGTCAAGGATTTAAATGTTATCTTTGGAAAGGGTCCAGTGCAGTCGACCTGTTCCGAAAGACGATGACGGACACGCGCCCATGTGGAAGAAGAAATCTATTTTCTGGGAGCTAGAATATTGGAAAGTCCTGGAAGTCCGCTCTGCAATCGACGTGATGCACCTGACCAAGAATCTTTGTGTGAATATTCTAGGTTTTCTGGGCGTGTATGGAAAGACAAAAGATACAGCAGAAGCACGGGAGGACCAGGAACTTCATAAAGGACGAAACGGCAATCATCCAGGGCAGTTTGTAGGGCCTGCCAGCTATGCTCTTACCAAACAAGAGAAGGAGATCTTTTTTGAAGCCCTATTCAGTATCAAGGTTCCGTCTGGTTTCTCGTCGAATATAAAGGGGATAGTAAATATGAAGGAGAAAAAATTCCGTAACCCGAAGTCCCATGACCGTCACGTGCTTATGACACAATTGCTTCCGATTGCATTGAGGGGACTTCTACCGAGAAAATGTTCGACTAGCCATTGTGAAGATATGTGCATTCCTGAACGCAATTTCTCGAGAAGGTAATGGATCCGTAAACTTTGTCGGGATTACAGGAAGATGTGGTCCAATGTCTTGTCAGCTTCGAGTTGTTGTTCCCACCATCCTTCTTCAATATTATGACGCACCTCCTCGTTCACCTAGTTGAAGAGATTAGAATTCTCGGTCCTATATTTCTACACAATATGTTCCCCTTCGAGAGGTTCATGGGAGTCTTAAAGAAATATGTTCATAACCGAGCTAGGCCGGAAGGAAGTATCTCAAAGGGCTACGGAACTGAGGAGGTCATTGAGTTTTGTGTTGACTTTCTTCCTGACCTTAAGCCGATTGGTGTTCCTGAATCTCGGTATGAGGGGAGGCTGACTGGAAAAGGCACACTAGGAAGGAAAGCAACGGTGTGGAGGGACAAGATTTCTTTCAATCAAGCGCACTACACAGTTCTATACAATTCCAGCTTGGTGGCTCCGTACATCGAGAAACATAAGAATGTTTTACGAGAAATAAACCCGGGCCAGCCCGAGTCCTTGATTACACGTCAACACATGAATACCTTCGGCAGTTGGTTGCAAAGACATCTCATTAATGACCCATCTGCGGTGGAGCAGCTGTACTTGTTGGCCAGGTTACCATCTTCAAACATATGTACATTCCAAGGGTACGAGATAAATGGGAATACATTTTACACGATCGACCAAGATAAAAAGAGCACCAACCAAAACAGCGGTGTCCGCTTCGATGCAACAGACGAGAATGGGCAGACCACCACATATTATGGATACATAGAGGAGATATGGGAACTTGACTATGGTCCCAGTTTTAAGGTCCCTTTGTTTCGGTGCAAATGGGTGAAGCTCAGCGCTATACATATTGACGATAAGTACGGTATGATAACAGTGGATCCCAACAATCTTGCGTACCTGGACGAGCCTTTTGTCCTAGCCAGCGAGGTGGCTCAAGTTTTCTACGTGAAGGACATGTCTAGCAAATCAAGAAAAAGAAATCAACAAAAGAATACATCAATCGAGGAGCCAAAGCGCCACATAGTTCTTTCGGGGAAAAGAAACATCGTGGGAGTGGATGACAAGACAGACATGTCAGAAGATTATAATAAGTTTAAAGAAATTCCGCCCTTCACGGTGAAAATTGACCCAAGCATCTTGCTAAATGATGAAGATTCTCCATGGCTACGGCGTAGAAGATCACAACACTAGATGGCGATGTAATAATGTATTCTTCATATATAGTTCCCAAGACAATCTCTACATTTATGTAATAATGAAGATTAAACTGTGCTTGGCTTGTTGATCTGCTTGGCAAGGCGTATCGATGCTCCTTTTATAGGCACGGCACCGCTTCTACTTTGTCTTATTCCTTCGACAGGCCGTCGTGCGCTACATGCTTTATCTCATCGAGCAGTGCGTCCACCCACGCGTCCTTATCCTGCCGACACCTTTAGTCGCGGTTGCAGCCACCAACCGTGACAAAAGGTTACCGACACATCCTTATCCTGCCGACAGCTTTAGTCGCGGTTGCAGCCACCAACCGTGACAAAAGGTTACCGACACATCCTTATTATCCTGCCGACATCTTTAGTCGCGGTTTGATAAGGGGTTGCCCGATCTTCTCAGTAAGCGACGGGTGGTGATGAACACACGATGGTAGCAGCGGATGAAATCGATGATGATGAGGAGGATAACTTGTATGACGCCGACGAAGTCTCTCGATTGATTCCTGATGCCAATGCAACAGCTCTCAACCCTGCAAGATATTCGCAACTCCACACACTTGCGCACGTAGCCGCCGACCACGAAGCGGTAGATTGCAATCTTCTAATCCCCAATGGAACAGCAGATCACACAAACTTTCAGTAGCATAAAACTCCAGATCGCAACGAATTGGAGAGTTGGGGAACAATAGTTTTGCTTAGCAAACAACTATGAACTAGGGTTTATCTTAAACGTGGTCTAAAGCCGCTAGGGGGTCGTCCAAGGCACTTATATAGGCGTCCGGGACGAGTTCTGGTCGAAAAATACAAGTAAAACCGACCCAGAAAAGTTCTGGTCGAGACAGACTCGGACAGATCCGGTCTGGAATCCGGTCAACCGGGCCAGTGACCGGGCTGCCTGGCATAGAACCCGGTCAACCGGGCCAGTGACCGGGCGGCCTGGCATAGAACCCGGTCAACCGGGCGGCAAACCGGAAAGTTCGCAAAAATCCGGTTTTTGCCCGGTACGATAAATCCCATCCGGTTGGCGCCCGGTCAGCGGGCCGTGGACCGGGCGGGCCGGTCCGGAGGCCGGTCTAACCGGGTGCTGGACCGGCCTGGACGTCGTCTTCTCCTCTCGCGCCTTCCTCCCGCTCCTCCCTCGCGCGACCATGAGATATCTTCATGTCCAGCTCCATGTCCAGCTTCACGTCCATCTTGACGTCCGTCTTCATGTCCAGCTGCTTCTCTACTCCTCGTGCAATGCTCGTCTCCTCTTGATACCTGATGATACATAAGTAATAGGATTTAGGTAGTATAAAATTCTCATCAATCAAAGTATCGTTTAGGAACAAGTTCACCTGTTGTTTAAGTAGCTTCGCACGAGCTCTTGTAATTGGACCAATCCGAACTTCATCGGACTTGAGCTTCACAGCAGGTTCATCTTCATTCATCAATGACGGAGGTAGTGGTGTAGTAGGGATGTCCTCATCATCTCCCCCCCCTTCAAAAGGCGTCGACCTCGACGCTCCAAGGTCTTCTCCGTCATATGGTGTCAAATCAGCAACATTGAAAGAATTACTGATACCAAACTCATCAACTGGAAGATCTATCGAGTATGCATTATCATTGATCTTGGCAAGCACTTTGTAAGGACCAGCACCACGAGGCTTCAACTTAGACTTCCGTAGCTTCGGGAACCTATCCTTGCGAAAATGTACCCAGACCATATCACCAGGCTTGAACAACATCTCTTTGCGCTTCTTATTCATCCTTGCAGCATTGCTCTTGCCTTTCTTTTCTATCAACTCTTTAGTCTTGACATGGATCTTACGCACAAAATCTGCCCTCTTGGATGCCTCCATATTAACTCTCTCATGTATGGGCAAAGGCAACAAGTCAAGTGGAGTAATGGGTTTGAAACCATACACCACCTCAAAAGGACACAGCTCCGTGGTAGAGTGTACCGCCCTGTTGTAAGCAAACTCCACATGCGGCAAACACTCTTCCCACTCCTTCAGGTTCTTCTTGATCATGGATCTCAACAGTTGTGACAAGGTTCGATTCACCACTTCAGTTTGACCAACAGTTTGGGGATGACAAGTAGTACTGAACAGTAGCTTTGTCCCCAGCTTTCCCCAAAGTGTCTTCCAGAAGTAGCTCATGAACTTCACATCACGATCAGAAACAATAGTCTTCGGAACTCCATGTAGTCGAACAATCTCCCTGAAAAACAGGTTAGCAACATGCGACGCATCGTCGCTTTTGTGGCAGGCAATAAAGTGTGACATTTTAGAAAATCTGTCCACTACCACAAATATAGAATCATGGCCTCTCTTAGTACGCGGCAAACCCAACACAAAATCCATACTAATATCCTCCCAAGGTGTAGTAGGTGCCGGTAACGGAGTATACAAACCGTGAGGCTTCAGCTTGGACTTGGACTTGTTGCAAGTAATGCACCTCTTCACATACCTGTCCACGTCCCGCCTCATCTCATTTGCAGTTCTTCAGCCAACTGTGACTCAGCTTCTCTTGCATGATGTAGTAGCTCATTCATAGTAGCGTAGCTGTGATGACGCACAATGCCCTTGATGTTAAATCTGAGACCATTCAGAAATCGCTGTAGTGTCATCTCAAGAGACTCACGGACACGGGCACGCTGCATAAGCATCTCCATCTCCATGTAGTAAGCATCAACCGTCAACACACCTTGTTTCAATTGGGTCAACTTGTCAAAGACGGAACGCAAGTAATTGGTAGGCACAAAACGAGCTCTCATTGCCGCCTTCATAGCACGCCATGTGATAATAGGCAGCTCACCATCTTCTTCTCGAGCACTCACAAGTCCATCCCACCAACGCAATGCATAGCCATCAAACTCAGAGGAAGCAAGCTTGATCTTCCTATCTTCAGTATAGTCAGGATGTAAACGCCATAATCTCTCAATCTTCAGCTCCCATGTAAGATATTCTTCAACATCAGTACCTCCTTCAAATCTGGGAATTGAGAACTTGGGCTTACCCAAACCATCTTCTTGTTGTTGAGGAACACGTTGGGCTCCGACGGGGACAAAACCACGACCACGGAAATCACCAACACCACGGCCAATACCACGACCCATACCACGCCCTTGAGCATGAGCAGCTTCAGCATTGTCGCCTTGCACACTGCCATCGTCATCATGCGGTGGTTGTTGTGGTTGCACCATAGTACGTATCTCAGCAACGGCGTTAGTCAACGTTTGTATGGATGCTGGAAGAGTCGTCACGGATGTTTGAACGGTATTAACCGCTGTAGTAGCCTCATCGACCTTCAAGTGAACACCTTGAATATCCTTGTCCAACACATCGCTAGCAACTCGTATTTCACGTTGCATGTGATCACGAAGTGCCTCAAATTCACGCCAAGTAACTGGTGTAGCGGCGTCCTTTTTCTGCATCACATCAACATTCTCGGTAGAAGACATGATTAGTAGGTTAGTGCACTAAACAAAAATCTTTGGTGGTACTCTCACAACTCACTCAAAACTGATAAGGAAGGTAAATCTTACCGCTCCAAAGTGAATTAGTATTGCTTACCAACTTGGATTGACGGACTAGTGCACGGATGTAGCGAAGCGAATATCAAGGGTATAAGAACAATCACACGACAAAGCAGGATATATGTGGGGCTGTAGGTGGGCTACCTATTTGCACCAATAACAAGCTCTAGCGCTGACCGTAGACAACCAATAGATACTCACACAAGGCGATATAATGGAGCAATGCAACTATATGTGGGAAAGGTTGCAATGCACACGAGAGACGCTAGCAAAGCTCAACGAGACAGGCACAAGATTGCTCAACTACGGGTGCAGTAAAGTAAACTTAGGCCTTCACTTGATTCAACTAGCACTTCACTTTTCTTTTTGGATTTTTCTTTTTGTATAGCACACGCAGCTATGTAGCTCTTTTTGCTTTTTTTTTTTTTTTGCTATTTTTTTTTTTTTGATTTTCTGACACAACTCCTTGATAACACGGCCAACAGAAATATGCAAAGCACCGATAACCTAACGAGCAGCCTGTCGAGTGGTAAAACTAGTCTCTTCTGGGGAAGTTCCTAGTCACTTTATATCGATAGGCTGTGTCTATGGTTGGGAACAAGCACACTGTACGCTATGTGGACTCGGAGTAACAAAAACTGACACACTATGATAAACTAGATGATAGAGAAAACACAAACCCTAACAATTCTACTATAAGAAAGATAAAGATACGCAAAAACAACTACGAAAAGCAACTAAAACTCGAAATTAGTGCAATCTAAGGCTATGGCAAACCCTAACCCTAACTTTTTATGGCTTTTTCTGGATAGGAAAACACTCACAACTCAACTATGGGGTGGATTGTGGATGGCTTACCGAGGAAAACTGGAAATCTGATACCAAGATGATAAGGGGTTGCCCGATCTTCTCAGTAAGCGACGGGTGGTGATGAACACACGATGGTAGCAGCGGATGAAATCGATGATGATGAGGAGGATAACTTGTATGACGCCGACGAAGTCTCTCGATTGATTCCTGATGCCAATGCAACAGCTCTCAACCCTGCAAGATATTCGCAACTCCACACACTTGCGCACGTAGCCGCCGACCACGAAGCGGTAGATTGCAATCTTCTAATCCCCAATGGAACAGCAGATCACACAAACTTTCAGTAGCATAAAACTCCAGATCGCAACGAATTGGAGAGTTGGGGAACAATAGTTTTGCTTAGCAAACAACTATGAACTAGGGTTTATCTTAAACGTGGTCTAAAGCCGCTAGGGGGTCGTCCAAGGCACTTATATAGGCGTCCGGGACGAGTTCTGGTCGAAAAATACAAGTAAAACCGACCCAGAAAAGTTCTGGTCGAGACAGACTCGGACAGATCCGGTCTGGAATCCGGTCAACCGGGCCAGTGACCGGGCTGCCTGGCATAGAACCCGGTCAACCGGGCCAGTGACCGGGCGGCCTGGCATAGAACCCGGTCAACCGGGCGGCAAACCAGAAAGTTCGCAAAAATCCGGTTTTTGCCCGGTACGATAAATCCCATCCGGTTGGCGCCCGGTCAACCGGGCCAGGGACCGGGCGGGCCGGTCCGGAGGCCGGTCTAACCGGGTGCTGGACCGGCCTGGACGTCGTCTTCTCCTCTCGCGCCTTCCTCCCGCTCCTCCCTCGCGCGACCATGAGATATCTTCATGTCCAGCTCCATGTCCAGCTTCACGTCCATCTTGACGTCCGTCTTCATGTCCAGCTGCTTCTCTACTCCTCGTGCAATGCTCGTCTCCTCTTGATACCTGATGATACATAAGTAATAGGATTTAGGTAGTATAAAATTCTCATCAATCAAAGTATCGTTTAGGAACAAGTTCACCTGTTGTTTAAGTAGCTTCGCACGAGCTCTTGTAATTGGACCAATCCGAACTTCATCGGACTTGAGCTTCACAGCAGGTTCATCTTCATTCATCAATGACGGAGGTAGTGGTGTAGTAGGGATGTCCTCATCACGGTTGCAGCCACCAACCGTGACAAAAGGCCCTCCTAGATAAGCCTCCCCCAGTCTTTTGTCGCGGTTTGAGCCTCCACCCGGGATGAAAGTTTCGCGCGCCACTTCGTTCCCGCCTATTTTCTTCCCGCATTCCCGCCATTTTTCCACTATATATATGTAGGCTTGGACTCTCATATCTGCAAACCTCATCACTCTCTCCCATGGCTTCCATCGTATGTCTAACACCCCGGGAGGCGGAGGCGCTTTGCGCCTCGAACTACCCCTGCCCGCCCGGCTACCGCGTCCCGACCGGCTGGTTGCTGAGCGTCGGAGGCGTACCGGTCCCTCCTATCCCTGTAGGTGTGCCACGCGAGATGGCCATCACGAACCACTACTATTTCGAGCTCACGCCTGAGCAGCGGAGGAATCCCCAGTGGCATCCCGACTACAGCCCGACTTGGGACAGCTTCTTCATCAATCGGCATGAGAGGGCGGTTGCCAGGTACGAGGAGGACGGCCCGCCTCCTTCGAACTTCAACGAGGCCGGCCGTCGGATGTGGTGGCGCGGCCGGACTCTCCAGAGCGTCCTGGCCTATCGTGGCCCCCGCATGCGCTACCCTCAATCCCAGCCCACGCGTGGTCATCCGCCGAGGTTCGACAACCGCGACCCCGATGCTAGCGACGATGACGTCGGCGACTTTGATGACTACAGTGGCGACGTGTATAGGACTAGGCACGACTATGATTGAATGGCTCCAACATTCGAATCTGGCCATGTATCTTATTTTTCAGTTGAGCTCTGTACTTTAATTTCAGTTCAATCGTAATAAATTTCGTGTCAACCACTTTATTGAACAAAAACAACCGACAACGACTTTATAAACTAAATTTAAACTAATAGAACCGACAACGACTTTATTGAAATTACAATAAAATAGATAAATTACTAGTCTAGTCTCTACTCGTCGTCGGAGGTTGTCTCCGTCCAAAGGTCATCCCACCGAGGGTCGTTTTCGGTCCAAGTTGTATTCGAGTTCTCGAGCTCGAAGGCGGCGACGGCCCGACGGTGGCGCCCGTTGGACCTGCGTTGTGCCCTAAGGTTAGCAAAGAACGCGTCGGGGGACCGCGCCCTCCACTGGCGCATCAACTGCTCGTCGCGCTCGGCAATGGCGATCCTGCGCTGCACCTGGCGATGCCGGCGACGGTCCTCGTCGGTGACGAGGCACGGCGGTGGCGCGAGGAACTCCGCCTCCTCTAGCGATTCAACATCCGGGAAGTTCATGTCGTGCCCTGGCCGCCGAAAGCGCCACGCCGCCGCGTCGTAAGCGCGCGCCGCCTCTTCCGGCGTGTTGTACGTGCCGAGGGTGAGGCGGAAGCCACCGGCGCGTATCTCGGCGGTGAACCTACCGCTCGGATGCACTCGAACGCCACGGAAACCGGACGCCCCTCGACGACATGGAGGCATCCCGGAGATGAATGAGCGGAGGCGGTGGCGACGTGTGGTTGCGCCCGCACTCGTCGCTATATAGCGCACGCGGGGCATGGCACGTGTAAGCGGTGGCTACACGTCGCACGCCGGCGTCGGCGGGGCGCGGCACGTGGAAGTGGTGGCGACACGTCGCACGATGGCGTCGACGGGACGCGACACGTGGCACAGGGACGCGACACGTGTGGCACGGCGGCGGTGCACAGAGGCACGTGGAATAGGTATATGGATGTCATATTCATGTTCATTAGCTTTTTCTGATCAATATTCATATATAAAACATTTGTATTTGAGTTACCATTCAAAAGTTATTGAAATAATAGTTTTATTAATTTAAAATAGAAAAAAGAAAAGGGGTGAAGAGGGTGAGATGAGCTGATCCGTGGCACAGCCCATCCAACGGCTCTAGGCCGTTGGATTCAAATGGCCGTAGCCGTTGGATGGGCTGTGCCACGGATCAGCTCCTACCCCCTTTTTGTCGCGGGTCGAGCCACGGCCCGCGATAAAAGGACCCCCTTTTGTCGCGGGTGGTGGCACGACCCGCGATAAAGGGGCCTTTATCACGGGTCGTGCCACCACCCGCGACAAAAGGGGTAAGGTATAAATACCTACCGCCGCGGGCGGAGCCCCCACCCGCGACACCCGGAGGCCAATCCTTAGCAAAATTTGCGCCGCCAGGCTGCCCAATTTCACCGCCGCCGCCGCCGCCCATCTTCCTCGCCTCCGGCCGCCGCCCCTGCCACTTCTGAGCCGCCTCTTCGCCGCCCCCGCCCTCTGCGCCACCTCCGCCACTCTGCGCCGCCTCTGCGCGCGCGCCGGCCGCGCCTCTGCGCGCCACCTCCGACGAGATCTCGCGCGCGCGCCACCTCCGGCCGCCGCCTCCTCCGGCCGCCGCCTCCTCTGGGACACCCCGGCCGCCGCCGCCTCTGCGCCACCCTCGATCTGCAGGTAGCCGCCACCCTCCGCCGCCCGCGCGGTCTTGGCCGGCCATGCCCCGGCCTTTTTTCGTTAAGTTTTTTCATTAAGTTTTTTAATTAAGTTAGTTAGTTTAGTTTAGTTAGTATTAGTATTTAGTTTTAATTAGTATTAGTTAGTTAGTATTAGTATTAGTATTTAGATTAAATTTAGTATTAGTTAGTTAGTTTAAATTTTTGTAGATAGTTAATTCAAATTTCGTAGTTACTTAGTTTAAATTTTGTATTAATTCAAATCTTGTAGTTAGTTAGATTAAATTTTGTATTAATTTAAATTTTATATTAGTTAGCTTGTAAACAACCGACGCAAACACTCTCGCGAACAACACTCGCCGACACCGCTCTCCCTCTCACGAACAACACTCGCCGACACCCCTCTCCATCTCGCGAACACTAGCCGACACCCCTCTCCCTCTCGCGAAAACCATCGACGCCGCAACTCCCCTCTTCTCTCCCTTCTCGCGAACAACCGACGCCGACACCCTCTCTCTCTCTCTCTCTCTCTCTCTCGCAAACACGCGTCGCCGACACCCTCTCTCCCTCTCTCGCAAACACGCGTCGCCGACACCCTCTCCCTCTCGCAAACACGCGTCGCCGACACCATCTCCCTCTCGCAAACACGCGTCGCCGACACACTCTCCCTCTCGCAAACATGCGTCGCCGACACCCTCTCCCTATCGCAAACACGCGTCACCGACACCCTCTCCCTCTCGCAAACACGTGTCGCCGATTAGGGTTAGGGTTTGGTTTGTGTTTGATTAGGGTTAGGGTTTGGTTTGTGTTTGAACATTTACTTATCGATTTAATTCTTTTGCAGAAACAATGGATCAATTCGAACGGGACTTGGAACAGGAAGACATATTCGCGGACATAATCCGCGATGGTACAGAAGCCGACCGAGCCGGCTCCGGTGATGGAGAAGCCGACGGCTCCGGTCATGGAGAACCCGACGGCTCCGGTGATGGAGAAGCCGACGGCTCCGGTGACGGAGAAGCCGACGACGGCTCCGGTGACGAGGTATTAATGGAATTCTATATGTACATATGTATTGAGGCATTAGTATAGAGGCATTAATGCAATTCTATATGTATTCTCTTAGGCCTCCGAAGATAAGATAGAGAAACGAGGCCCGGCAAAGAAGTTGACCAAGAAAGACCACTTCACAATTGAAGCTATATCACCGGAAGGCCAACCGGTGGTACCCGAGAATGTCGGAGTGAAGTTCAAAAATCAGTGCGGAGTTGTGGTTAGAGATCGTGTCCCGATCACTGTCAGAGAATGGAACAAGACGAAGAATGTGTCCGAAAATCAGGTTGCCGATAGGTACAAAGACACACTTTTCAGAGACCTGATGGCACATTTCACTTTGCCAGATTTGGGATCGGAGTCTGAGAATGCTAAGCAGCGAGAGCTAGTGAAGAAATGGGCTCTTAAGAAGATGGGGGAACTTTTCCGGGCGTATAAGAACCGGTTATGGAAAAATTATAAGAAAGACAAGAAGCCTCCATTATTCGAGAACTACCTAGCGAAGCAGGAGCATAACTGGGAAGAATTTGTGAGGTACAAAGAATCAGAGGAGGCTGTGAACTCACAAATAAAAACAAGAAGAATGCAAGCGAGAAGAAATATCACCATCATACGGGGCGAGGGGGCTACGGAAGAGCCATGCCTAAGTGGGATGCACAAGAGGCTGAGATGGAGCTGAACGGGATCACTCCAACCCACGCGAGAAGGATGGGACATAAGGGCTCGAAATTGGTTCCTCGCGCATGGCTGTGAGTATGACATGAAGACAGGGAACATTGTTGAAAGTGACACCAGGGTTAGGGTACCCAGGCAAAAATGGATTGAAGTGACGACAGATATAAAGGCGGGAAAACTAAAGTTTGCTCCCGATAGAGAGAAAGACTTGCTGACGCTTGTCCTCGGTAATCCTGAGAAGGGAGGACGAACAAGAGGCTTCGGCCCTAGTGTTCCGTGGTCGCTTGGGTTTCCGGCCGACGCGGAGACTTATAGAAGCCGAGCGAGAGCTAAACAACGCCACTGGAGGTGCAGAATGACCAGATGGCCGAGTTCCAACGCCGACTTGACCAGCAGCGGCGGGAGCTTCAGCAGCAGCGGGAGATAAATGAACTAAAAGGACAGCGCCCGCCGTATAATACCGCTGAAATATCTCGGCGACGAGACAGCAGCGTGGCCGACTCGGAGGCCCCTCCTACACGGATGATGATAGATGCCGGTCCTGGCGACCCCTTGGATGGAATCAAGGAGACAACACCTTGTGATCTCCATGAGGTGTTCGGGAAGGTTTCGTTAAGGTGGCGATCGGCTATGTCTTACCGGCATTTGGACTCGAAGGTGAGCCGGCAACATGGCATGGCAATGCGATTCCAGCTGGCTATGCTCGTGTCGGGGTGGATTCAGCTTGTCCCGTCGTGGGAGACATTGGAGCTCGATATCCCTGGAGGTGATGGGGGCTTACACTCGTAGAGGTGCTGGGAGAAATCATTCTCGGGAAAAGAAGAACATCAGGCTGCCAGGCTGGGTAGCACCTAGTACCGGTCGTCCCAAAGGGTCACCATCACCTCCTCCGGGTGATCGCAGCCACCATCACCTCCTCCTACTGATCACATGTCGCCACCATCACCCCGTGGGTACGACGTCGACCACGACATCGGTAGTCCATCTCCATCTCCAGCGCCGCCGCCTCCGCCCACTAAGACTCGGAATGCACCCAGCCGGAAGCGTTTCAAGAGTCCCGTCCCCAAGAAGTCGCCCCTCCCAAAAGTACCAAAGGTTCCTCCCCCGTCCTTGGGATCTTACCGTCGAGGAAAATGCGGCCGGCTGTTGCGAAACACAACTATGATCATTTCCATAAGCCAAAACCTCCAGCGCCGAGCCATACACAGAGAAGCAAATAGAATATGCTACTAGTTTTCTCGAACACACCATCGCGGTATAAGTTACACGAGAAGAAGGATGACTATACACGCACTCTTGCGAAGGTAATTGACCAAAAGAAGGATGAAAAGGCTAAGGAGAAGGACATTGCTGGCACGAGCAAATCATCGGCTAGAAGTGCAGATGAGAAAAGGTCAAGTTCAACAAGTGCACCCCTCAAGGCCAAGCAAACGACAAAAGGCAAAAAGAGAAAGGAAGTTCCCCTCCTCGGTGCTCAGCCCAAACAATCGATCCCGGACTCAAAGTGTTTAATGTTCCCAAGGTGTACGAGGAACATGGTGGTGGTGTCAATATGGATGAAGCTGCAACTCTAGCGGCTCAATGTGGAGTTACCGTGGAGGAATTGTTTGGTGCCGCAGATGCTGCACTACCCACTGCTGATATAGCTCCTAAATTTGTCTACGGGGCCGACTTGGTCAGCATAGAGCAGCTGCATAAACTGCCAACACATATGCGGAATTTGCATCGGTGGTACCTTGATGCATGCAAGGAGAAAAATGTACATCGTGGCGAGTATACCATGGGAATATTACTACCGAAAGGAGGAGATCCATATTGAGATGAATGAACTCGGCAGTTATTCAATCTAGAAGCCCTCGACAAATCTCTCATGAGTTGCTATTGCTTGTAAGTTGTTAACTACATATAAGTTCATTTTCATTCAGTTCATGTTCGTTTTCATTGCATATATATACTCATTATATCTTATGGGTTCTCTTTTGCAGATCAAGATCAGTGAGTGCAAAAGTAATAATATTATCAATGTTGGGTTTGTTGACCCGTATAAAATACATGTTGAAACGGTGAAGCATAAACGCGAAGAAACGGGGGGAAACCTACTAAGGTTTTTGGGGCAGCAATATTTCTGTGATTCAATATTGTTTCCTTACAACTACGAGTGAGAGTCTTAATGATCTTTTATGCACATTCAATTTTTCTTACTCGATGTTAAGTGTAATTCCTGACGTATATGCATAACATGTGCAGCTTCCACTTGGATTCTACTAGACATTCAGCCCGATAAGGGAATAGTTGAAGTAAAAGACCCATCGAGTAGAGGCCTGGACGGGTTCCAGGACTTGCGTGTTGCTCCAAGTGTAATTTCCTTCATCGCCGCGCTTTATCTTTCGTGAGATATCAATTAATTATCCACTCATTCAATCATTCTTTTGCCTGGCAGGGCTTGGCAAGCTTTGAAGAATGTTCATAAGGAGATTACCTTTGCAAAGAAGCTAACATTTAATCCTGTACCGTGCCCCCAGCAGCCACAAGGGACGAATCTATGTGGATACTACGTTTGCGAGTCCATTCGCATGTTAACCACTGAGAAGCAGAACAATAATAAATTCGACGTAAGCAATAACATTCACAACTTTATTTATTATCATCAATATTTCGTTATCAAGACTGATATAGTCATACTCATCTCATTTTCGTATATAGGTCGACTTCATGCGGGACAGACTCCAACCAAAGGAACACGCACTAGGAATCGCGGAGGAACTAGCGGGACTTTTGGTTAGAGAAGTAATAAACAACAAAGGCTTGTTTAGTCCAGATAGTTGTTCTACCTCCAAATAGACGGTCGTTAGTACCGTTTGTCGATCGTGAGCTCCATGTATATATGTAGGGAACCTACGAATATGTGTAAGGGGAATCGACTTCTGCTTCCAATATTTGTTTGATCGATCTATATATATATATAATGAATGAATGTGTACAACTTCTAGTAGCGTACAAATATATGCAACTTTTATTTTCGGACGAAAAAAATGAAATAACAGGCGGTCGGTGGCGGGGGGAGGGGTGCTGCACCCCTCAAACCCTAAAGCAGAAGCGTTGTGCGCGCGCCACGTAGAGGGCCTTTTGTCGCGGGTGGTAATACCGCCCGCGACAAAAGGGCCTGTGCCCTGCGCGCCCCGCGGCTGCCACGTGGTGGACCTTATGTCGCGGGTCGTAAGTGACCCGGGATAAAAGGCCACCCTTTTATCGCGCCTTGCTTGTCGCGGCTGGCCGCCCGCGACAAAAGGCCCTAACCACCCGGATCAAAAGGCCTGTTTTCCACTAGTGTACCCTCGTAAACTGGTAAAGAAATAACCAGATCATGATCTCATGTAATCTCGGTGTTCGTCATGGTCGTTGGGTCGGCGGATTGGTCCTCAATTCCTGGCATGGTTAGTACCCAAAAAGCACAAGTGCATATGCCTATAAGCTACGCAAATATGGTGGTATCACGCGCAATCTGTCAAGCAAAATACAGAGCTCTTACAAGTTCTTACCAAACAGGAGGAAGACGATATGGCAACCAGTAAAGATCTTGTCTCCCAAAATTGTCTGTAGCGATTGCCAGACGTCGACACAACACACGATGTAGAAATATGTGGAGCTGTAGGTAGGCTTAATATATATGGAACTATAACCACAATAGTTAATGTAAAGCTGAAAATCCGTTCAAAGTTGTCAAGTGCTGGTCCTAGGCTAGACTATACTAGAGACGCGAGCCTAACACACAGATAATATATCACGCATGGAATAGAAGATAGTTGAACCTCTGATGTTTTAATACAATGCAGAGAAGAGCTTTGCAGGCTCGCTACTGAGAACAAATGAAATGTCCACAGCACACTCACGCAATACAAAGATTCGATCGTTGTAGATTAATCTGGCTAGCAGCGGAAAGCCGTAGATAGCATGCCTACGCGTCTTGTCTGAAAACAAATCCTACTACCACTGGTAGAAAAAGGGCCAATAGTCGTGGTTCGCAACGGCCATTAATACCAGTTGCGCAACCGGTATTAAACATGCGCGACTAAAGCCCCCCTTTAGTCGCGGTTGCTTACGAACCGCGACTAAAGGCCCGTCCACGTGGGCGCCAGGCGACCGTCGGGGCGGAGGACATTTAGTCGCGGTTCTTCTGGCCAACCGCGACTAAAGGCCGCCACAGGTTTAGGGTTTTAGCCCCCCCCCTAAATCTAGTTTCTTTTTAATTTGTATTGTTTTATTTATTTTGTGTTTTATTTTAATTTTGAAGGAGTTTCACATATTCTACGGTACTACATACATGCATATGAATGTACAATTTCAAACAAATTTGAAATTAGAACCAAAAAGAATTCAAGATGAATATACAATATATATTCAATATCGGATGACCATATACAATTTTGAACAAGTTTCCATACATAATTTACTGCATCAGAAGTTCAACGTCCTCGTAATAGTGTTCTCCTTTAGGATGGAGGACTTCCCTCATGAACCATCCTGCTAGTTCCTCTTGAAGTGGTCGGAAGCGAGCTTCTGGACTAAGCGTCTTCCGGAGGTCATTCCTCTTGACATTGTTATCATACGGCTGCCGCTCAGAGGTGTATCTCCGGATCATCTCACAAACATAGTATCCACATAGATTGGTCCCTGGTGGCTGAATTTCCGCAGTCACTGACCTTCTAAATTGTAGCTCTTTTTTGAATTCACCGACCTTTTCATCTGCGAACCGTCTCCAAACCCTACGAGGCAAAGAAAATTAAATGAACAAGAGAGTTATTAGTTACTTGATATTAGGAAATGAACGAAATAGGCCAATCGATATAGAGTGCAAATGAATGAAAATAATTACTTTTGCATCATTTTTCTCATGTCGATCCAAAGCTTTGAATCCAGATTCAGAGAGTCGATGACGAGAACTGTGGAGGTGTGAAATTGAATTACTAGCAGAATCCAGTGGAACCTGCGGACACGATACATGCA
The DNA here is from genome assembly GCF_019359855.2 of Lolium perenne. NCBI lineage: Eukaryota > Viridiplantae > Streptophyta > Magnoliopsida > Poales > Poaceae > Lolium > Lolium perenne. The sequence goes on from NC_067245.2 coordinate 137,138,299, forward strand.
CAGTCATGCATAACTCATCGATTAGCCACATACCATGCATGGAGTAAACAAAAGAGAATGTGCTCAAGACAGAAACACTCACCCAAAATGGTAAGGAAATAGAATATCACTTTTGAGTTCCTGCTTTGTAAGAAAAAGCCACAGGTCTTGCTCCACGTCGGCAGGGTGTTTTTCTAACACTTATCCATTAACGATTTGTGGGTCAATGAACCCAACATCATGGATGTTCCTTATTCTGCATTCCCTACGCTTCATTCTGCATAATAGCGTACACAACGATATAGTTAGGACAATATATATATATAGTGCAGGCAATGAACGAGATGGGGTAGAAATAAATCACTTACAGAACGTAGCAACTGATGATAGATTTGTCGAGCTCGCGCAGATTGAAAAGCTGGAACAGTTCACTCAGATGAACTGTTACATAGTAATGTTTGAAGTGATGCTCATGTCTAACTTCCGCATAAATATATTCTTTGGTGGCATTATTTTTTATGTAACCCTTGTACCAAATTAGCAGAATTTTCATTTGCGGAGGTAGATCCTCTTCCTGCGCAGGCTCGACGAGAGGCCCATTCGGCACATATGTAATTACTACCTCACTCATTGGCGCCTCCTCAACGCCTAACAGTGCACGAAGAGTCATACCGGTCTGGCCCGCTTATTCTCTAGCACCCGTTACAGTCATTCCCTGTTCTGCCGCAGCTGTTATGATTGTGGGGTCCATTAGTTCAGCATCCGGACCGGCGGCTTTCACTATGAGCGGGGGGATCGATTGTTTACTTTGTTCCCCGAGCTGGGCAACTCGTTTCCCGCTTTTTTACTTGCTAATTCTTTCTCGCCCTCCTCCAAGGCTTTCTTCTCTTGCTTCTCCGCCAAGTCTTTCTTCTCCTTCAACATGAGTGCTTTCCTACGAAGTTCACGTGCATAGTCATCATGCAGATTCTTCGCGGCTTGGGACGGTGTGCTCAAAAATGACTTAGGCCACTTCTTTTCCTTGTCAAAATATACTGGCTTGGGCTCGGGCTCTCTTTTCGCCCTCGATTCCGCCCTCCATTTCTCATGGTGAGCAGCCGTGGCCGTGTCGACTTCCTCGACACTACGTTCCCAAGGCCTTGTGGGGAGAGGCTTCAGTGATGGCTCCAGTACCTTTGTGGTCTTAGGTACATAAGGGTCCGGGTTAATAGTCCATGACTGCTTCTGCTTCTTCGCCGAAGGTGGATTGGGGGGCGGCGTCTTCTTACCCGCCCGAGGCGGACTGGGGGGCGGCGGCTGCTTACCCGCCGGAGGTGAATTGGGGGGTGGCGTCGGCTGACGTGAAGGAGGTGTAGGTGAAGCACCACCACCACCACCACCACCACCGCCACCGCCACCACCACCGTAGGGGGGTGGACTTGTTGGCCTTGGCGCCTCGCCTGGAAACTTGATAAACTTCTTTTGCCATAGAATGAACTGGCGCTTGACATCTCCAAGTCTTCTCTCCCCTTCAGGTGTAGCAATGTCAATCTCCAGGTCCTCAAATCCTTGTACTATGTCCTCCACCGTGACACGAGCATAGCCATCTTGAATGGCGTTGTTGTGGTGGAGTGCTCCAGGTAAACATGGTAAAGCACTGCCGATGGCTACCTTCATGGAAATGTTCCCCATTGGATAATACAGATGACATTCTTTCATCTCCTTTACATCGTCCACGGGGTAGCGAGGAGGCTCCGATGCAGTAATATCGATCGTCGGTGCATGTGCATTAGCACCAGCCGGTGGGGGCTCCGTGGAAGCCACGCTGCTTCTCCGCTGCTGGCTTCTGACATCCGCTGGATGATCTTCATGCGTCCCAGCTGCCTCTCTTTCTTGTACTAGTACATTCAGGGTTTTCTTCATCTCATCGAATTCCGATGCCAACCGCGCCACAACATCTGCACCCCGATCCGCCTTTCTCTTACGGCTTCTGTAACTGTAGGGGTCATTTTCCTGGGAAAACCCTTCTTTCCACGAAATGACGCCTTTGCCTCGTACACGTCCTCCGTGTTCAGGATTCCCGAGGGCTTTTGTCAGCGCGTCATTCTCTCTGTTGAACTTGATCTTCCCCTCTTGAGTATCCCTCATTGCATCAATAAGGGCTTGGGTGGGTTTAAACTTTGTGTCTCGGTGGGTACACTCCCCTGTCACCGGGTCTAGTGTTCCCTCATGCCCGTACCACCAGCTTTTGGCCCTAGGGTCCCATCCCTCTGTACCTAGAGGGATTCCTCGCACCCTCAGGTCATCCTCCATCTTCTGCCACTTAGGCTCCGAAAGGCGGTATCCTCCTGGCCCCATAATATGATTGTACACTTTCTTAGCCGCATTTGCCTTATTTTTATCCGATCTGGCCTTGAATTCCTCTGATTTCTCTTGCCTGACAAATTCGGGCCAATCATCTTTCAGCTTCTCATACTGTCCGCTGAAATCCGGAGTCTTCCCCTTCTCGACATATTGAGCCGCTAAATTTTTCTTGTAGGTCCGGAATGCTGTGGCCATCTTCTGAAGAGCGAACTCTTTGACCAGCCTCCTCCTCTTACGTCCCTCCGGATCGTCATTACCAAATTCATCTTTTTTGTTGTATTCCGGAGGTAGAACGAAATGCTCCATAAGCTTTCTCCAGCATTCCTTTTCGTTCTCTTGCTGACGAAACTGGAACCAACACGTGCCTTCACTGGCTCATGCCATTCCTGGACGGTGATCGGGACGCTGTCTCTAACAACGACTCCGCATTGGTTGATGAACTTGGTGTACGCCTCTTAGGGCTCCAGCGGCTTGCCGATTGGACTGATAACATCAATGTTATATGTTACCCCTTGTTTCAGCGTCTTGGTTTTGCCACGCTTTGTCTTCACCGATTTTTTCGACGATCCGCTGGACGAGGGCTAAAATAAGAAAGAGTCGAGTTAATACACATATTTATTGAAATCGGTAAATTTGTATCATCAGAGGCTCAATGTATATATATACCTCGCCGGAGGTGGTTGCTAATTGCTTATCAACATCGTCGGAGGTGTTTGTCGAAAGTTGACCTCCATCAATAGTGCCCGTTCCTTCGTCATCACCTCGCTGATGACCTTCATCTTCACCGTCAAGGTTCAGATAAGAAGAGATATCCTCTTCTTCATCTTCTACGGCCGGCACATAAAGAATGTCGCCGTTTATGATGCCGAAAAGATGTGCCTCAGCTTCCGGATTATAGTTATCTCTAATTGGTTCGGCTCTATCATCCGCCATATGTGTCACTCCTGAAAACATGTAGTAAAAACTAATGTAAAAAAGCGGTGCCGATCCTCTCTCTCGTAAAAAAACAAAAAACACCCCGCGTGTATACGGAGGGGGCGGCGAGGGCCTCGCCGCCCCCTCCATATACATGCGGGGTCAGTGGCGAAAGGGTGGTGGCGAAGGGGGGGCGGCGGCGGTGGCGAAAGGCGGTGGCCCTCGCCACCCCCTCCGTATACGCGCGGGGTCGGTGGTGAAAGGGCAATGGCGGTACGCCGCGAACAAAAAAAACCCCGTGCGTATACGGAGGGGGTGGGGAGGGAGGCGGCGCATCGCCGCCCCCCTCGCCGCCCCCTTCGTATACGCGCGGGGTCGTTGTATATTGACGCGCGGGATCGTTTTTTTATTAGTTAAGATTTGTGCTTAGTAAAAAAAAAAAAAAAAACAAAAAAGGCCGGCCAGCAGCGCTCTCTCTGTTTCTCGGTAACCGGCCATCGGCGCGCGCGCGACGGCGGCAGGAGAGGCGATGGCGGTGGCGGGCGAGGCTAGGGCGGCGACGGCGGCGGTGCGAGGCTAGGGCGGCGGCGGCGGCGGTCTTCGCTCGGCGCGCGCGTCGAGCGAGCACGGCGACGAGTGCGCCGCCGGTACCTTTGGGCGGCGGCGATTGCTCGTTCGGCGCGCGGCAGCGAGGGCGGCGGCGAGGGCGTCGAGGCGCGGCGTAGGTGTCGAGGCACGGCGGTGGCGACAGAGTCGCGCGCGGCGGCGACGGTGTCAGGCGCGGCGGCAGCGCGGTCGGGCAGCACTTCTGTAAGAAAACCGATCGGCGAAGAAGACGAATGGGGCGCGGCTCCGCGCCCGCGCGTATTTATAGCCCCCACCTTTAGTCGCGGTTGGGCAGACCCACCGCGACTAAAGGGTTTTTTCGCCGGAAATTTGGTTCCCGCGAAAAGACCCTTTAGTCGCGGTTGGCCTCGCCAACCGCGACTAAAGTTATTTTTCCAAATACTTTTGATTTTAAAAATGGAAGTAATATATCAATAAAATCAGAAAAATAAAACTAATTCATTTCAAAATCTTAAAAATACAAATAAGATATCAAAAAATGCAGAAAAATAAAACTAATTCATTTCAAAATTTTAAAAATACATATAATATATCAAAAAAATCAGAAAAATAAAACTAATTCATTTCAAAATCTTAAAAATACAAATAATATATCAAAAAATGCAGAAAAATAAACTAATTCATTTCAAAATTTTAAAAATACAAATAATATATCAAAAAATCAGAAAAATAAAAATAATTCATTTCAAAATGTTAAAAATACAAATAATATATCAAAAAATTCAGAAAAATCCAATTTCTTCCCTCAGCTGTCTTCCCGCCACCCACTTCCCACCAGTTCTTCCTGGCCGCCTCTGTCTTCCCACAAGTTCTTCCCGGTCCATCTTCCCGCCAGTTCTTTCCCGCCTATGTCTTCCCGCCATTTCTTCACGCCTCTGTCTTCCCGCCTCTGTCTTTCATGGGCTTGCAGGAAAAAATTCCGAGGCGCAACTTCCGAAGATGCCGTAGGGCGTGTAAACCAACGACATCTTCGAGAAGCTGCGCCACGGGAGATTATCCAACCCTTTACCCAACACTATTAGAGGAGATGGAGTCTTTCACGGGCTTGCAGGTAAATTTTCCGAGGAGCAACTTCCGAAGATGTCGTAGGGCGTGTGCACCGACGACATCTTCGAGAAGCTGCGCCACGGGAGATTTTCAAACCCTTTACCCAACACTGTTAGAGGAGATGGAGTCTTTCACGGGCTTGCAGGAAAATTTTCCCGAGGAGCAACTTCCGAAGATGTCGTAGGGCGTGTGCACCGACGACATCTTCGAGAAGCTTCGCCACGGGAGATTTTCCAACCCTTAACTCCATCCATGGGGATGAAACTCTCCCTACCTGCTAGGTTGGCATGTTGGTCTGCTTGCCAAGGCGTATCGATGCTCCTTTTATAGGCACGGCGCCGCTGTTGCTTTGTCTTGTTCCTCCGACAGGGCGTCGTGCGCTACATGCTTTATCTCATCGAGCAGTGCGTCCACCCACGCGTCCTTATCATGCCGACAGCTTTAGTCACGGTTGCACCCTCCAGTCGGGACTAAAGCTTACCCAGACGTGCTTATCCCACCGACAGTTTGTTAAATGATACAAAACCACCTTTAGTCCCGGTTGCACCCACCAGCCGGGACTAAAGGTTAGATGACCAGCTCTGGATTCCTCTTCTTCCTGCCATTTCTTCCCTGTCTTCCCGCCTCTTTCTTCCCGCCACTTTCTTCCCACCTCCTGTCTTCCCGCTCCCATTTTTCCCGCCATTTCTCACTACATATATGTAGCCCGTCTTGGCCAGCATTATCACATCTCTACAATCTCTCATCACTCTCTCATGGCTTCCACCGCACCAACTCTAACCTACCAGCAGGTGGAGGAGCTTTGCGCCTCGAACTACCCTTGCCCACCGGGCTACCGCGTCCCCGCCGGCTGGAGCCTAAGCGCCGGAGGCGTGCCGGTCCCTCCCGTCCATAAGGGTACTGCGCGCCGGGCGGCCATCACGAACCACTACTACCTCGATCTCACGCCAGAGCAGCGGATGAATCCCCGCTGGCATCCCGATAACCAGCATACTTGGGACGCCTTCTTCATCAATCGGCGTGACAGGGCACTCGCCAGGTATGAGGAGGACGGTATGCCTCCTAGGAACTTCCAGGAGGCTGGCCGTCGGCTATGGTGGTACGGCCGGACTCTACAGAGCGTCATGGACTACATCACGGCCGGCGATATCCCCCGCCTGCGCTACCCTCAGTTCGAGCCACGAGCGCCGCCCGACGACAGCGACGACGATGGCAGCGACGACAACGGCGGCAACTTAGAAGGTGACGACTACCAGTACAACAGCGGCGACTATGAAGACTACGAGTATGCATATTATACGCCTAGGCAGGAGTATGACTAAGTCACTCCAAATTTCATGTATCATCAGTGGTATTTATGGCATGGCCAATCAATTTCGGCAGTGCTAGATCCACCAAATACCATGCAATTACGGCTCCTCTAGTCCTTTTCCCATTATACGCCTAGGCAGGAGTATGACTAAGTCACTCCAAATTTCATGTATCATCAGTGGTATCTCGAATCAATCGAATCATTCGAAAATGGACACCAAACACATCACAGATAATATAATTCACATGATCCATTCAACAAAGTTTGGTACAATAAATTATTACACATCATTTCTTCCCTTGTGTCCCTGCTTGCTTACGATTGGGCCGTATCCATGGAGCATCCTCATCATTTAACTTAATGCTTGGGTCAGTGTTCACTTTGAAGGGCGGAATTTCACCAAACATATTATGATCTTCTGACATGTCTGTCTTGTCCTCCACTCCCACGATGTTTCTTTTTCCTGAAAGAACAATGTGGCGCTTTGGATCATCGCATGATGTACTGATCGTTTTCTCATCTTTCCGTTTCCTCGGTTTGCTACTCATGTCCTTCACATAGAAAACCTGCGCGACATCTTTCGCTAGGACGAATGGTTCGTCAAGGTAACCAAGATTGTTGAAATCCACCATTGTCATTCCGTATTGCTGGTCGACCTTTACGCCACCTCATGTTAGCTTGAACCATTTGCACCGGAACAAAGGGACCTTAAAGGAGGGTCCATAGTCAAGTTCCCATATCTCCTCTATGTAACCATAATATGTGACCTTTTGTCCATTTTCGGTTGCTGCATCAAAGCGGACACCACTGTTTTGGTTGGTGCTCTTTTTATCTTGGGCGATCGTGTAAAATGTATTCCCATTTATCTCATACCCTTGGAAAGTCGTTATAGTCGAAGATGGTGTCTTGGCCAACATGTACAGCTGATCTCCAACATCATTGTCATTCATTAAATGTTTTCTCAACAAACTACCGAAAGTCTCCATGTGGGCCTTCCTAATCCAGGATTTAGGCTTCCCCGAGTTGTCCAAGCATAAAATATTCTTGTGTTTCTCAAAGTACGGAGCCACCAAGCTGGTGATAAGGGGTTGCCCGATCTTCTCAGTAAGCGACGGTGGTGATGAACACACGATGGTAGCAGCGGACGGAATCGATGATGATGAGGAGGATAACTTGTATGACGCCGACGAAGTCTCTCGATTGATTCCTGATGCCAATGCAACAGTTCTCAACCCTGCAAGATATTCGCAACTCCACACACTTGCGCACGTAGCCGCCGACCACGAAGCGGTAAATTGCAATCTTCTAATCCCCAATGGAACAGCAGATCACACACAAACTTTCAGTAGCATAAAACTCCAGATCGATGCGAATTGGAGAGTAGTATTCAATAGTTTTGCAGAGCAAACAACTAAGAACTAGGGTTTATCTTAAACGTGGTCTAAAACAACTTTGGGGGCATCCCAGGGACTTATATAGGCGTTCGGGACGACCTCAGGTCGAAAAAGTACGGGAATAACCGACCCAGAATAGATCTGGTCGAGACAGACTCGGACTCGGCTGGTCTGGGGGCCGGTCGACCGGGCCTGGGACCGGGTGGTCCGGTCCTAGACCGGGTCTGTGACCGGGTGGAAACCGGACGAAGGGTCCGTGTTCCCTGGATGTGGCCCGGATGGCACCGGTTCAAAATCCGGTTGGTGACCGGGTGGCCCGGTCCCACGGCCGGTCTGACCGGGCCTGGGACCGGCCTGAAGATCTCCTCCTGTCGCGCATGCCTCCCGCTCCTCCCTCGCGCGTCCATGGGATGTCTTCACGTCCGGCTCCATGTCCAGCTTCACGTCCAGCTTCTTGTCCAGCTGCTCCTCTCCTCCTCGTGCGACGCTTGGTTCCTCCTCATACCTGATCATACATAAGTAATACGACTTAGGTAGTATAAAGTTCTTGTCGATCAAAGTATCGTTTAGGAACAAGTTCACCTGTTGTTTAAGTAGCTTCGCACGAGCTCGTGTCATTGGTCCAATCCTAACTTCATTGGACTTGAGCTTCACAGCTTCATCTTCATCTTGCAATGACGGAGGTAGTAGTGAGGTAGGGATGTCCTCATCATCTCCCCCCCCTTCAAAAGGCGTCGACCTCGACGCTCCAAGGTCTTCTCCGTCATATGGTGTCAAATCAGCAACATTGAAAGAATTACTGACACCAAACTCATCAACTGGAAGATCTATCGAGTATGCATTATCATTGATCTTGGCAAGCACTTTGTAAGGACCATCACCACGAGGCTTCAACTTAGACTTCCGCAGCTTCGGGAACCTATCCTTGCGAAAATGTACCCAGACCATATCACCAGGCTTGAACAACATCTCTTTGCGCTTCTTGTTCATCCTTGCAGCATTGCTCTTGCCTTTCTTTTCTATCAACTCTTTAGTCTTCACATGTATTTTCTTCACAAAATCTGCCCTCTTGGATGCCTCCATATTAACTCTCTCATGTATGGGCAAAGGCAACAAATCAAGTGGAGTAATGGGTTTGAAACCATACACCACCTCAAAAGGACACAGCTCTGTGGTAGAGTGTACCGCCCTGTTGTAAGCAAACTCCACATGCGGCAAACACTCTTCCCACTCCTTTAGGTTCTTCTTGATCATGGATCTCAACAGTTGTGACAAGGTTCGATTCACCACCTCAGTTTGACCATCAGTTTGGGGATGACAAGTAGTACTGAACAGTAGCTTTGTCCCCAGCTTCCCCCAAAGTGTCTTCCAGAAGTTGCTCATGAACTTCACATCACGATCAGAAACAATAGTCTTCGGGACTCCATGTAGTCGAACAATCTCCCTGAAAAACAGGTTAGCAATATGCGACGCATCGTCGCTTTTGTGGCAGGCAATAAAGTGTGACATTTTAGAAAATCTGTCCACTACCACAAATATAGAATCATGGCCTCTCTTAGTACGCGGCAAACCCAACACAAAATCCATACTAATATCTTCCCAAGGTGTAGTAGGTGCCGGTAAAGGAGTATACAAACCGTGAGGCTTCAGCTTGGACTTGGACTTGTTGCAAGTAATGCACCTCTTGACATACCTGTCCACGTCCCGCCTCATCTTTGGCCAATAAAAGTGATCAGCGAGCATGAGTAGCGTCTTCTCACGCCCAAAGTGACCCATCAAACCTCCAGCATGCGATTCCTGTAATAAGAGCAAACGCACAGACGATTCTGGAACACATAGTTTGTTAGCTCTAAACAAGAACCCATCGTGTATGTGATACTTCTCCCATGCTTTACCAATAACACACAAGCGGTATGGTTCAGCAAAATCATGATCAGTCGTATATAAATCACATAACACCTCTAATCCAGGAATTTTAACATCAAGATGGGTTAATAGCATAGTCTTCCTAGATAGAGCATCAGCAACAATATTATCTTTTCCCTTCTTATGCTTAATAATGTACGGAAAGGACTCAATAAACTCAACCCACTTAGCAAGACGCCTATGCAAAGTAGATTGGGCTTTCAGATATTTCAAAGCTTCATGATCAGAATGTATGATAAATTCTTTTGGCCACAAATAATGTTGCCAAACCTCAAGAACTCTAACTAAAGCATACAATTCTTTATCATATATTGGATAGTTCAACTTAGCACCAGAAAGTTTCTCAGAAAAATATGCAATTGGACGACCCTCTTGCATCAACACACCACCAATTCCAATACCACTAGCATCACATTCAATCTCAAATTGCTTATTGAAATCAGGAAGTGCAAGCAACGGTGCAGAAGTTAACAATCGTTTCAGTTCATCAAAAGCATGATCTTGGGCAATGCCCCACTCAAAAGCAACACCCTTTTTAGTCAATTCATTCAAAGGTGCAGCAATAGTAGAAAAATTGGGCACAAAACGGCGATAAAACCCAGCTAGACCATGAAAACTTTGTACTTGACTCACATTCATAGGAGTAGGCCAATTTTGAATAGCTTCAGTTTTAGACACATCTACTTCTACTCCATGCTTAGAGACAACATAACCCAGAAATATGACCTTATCTTTGCAAAATGTGCACTTCTCAAGATTACCATAGAGTTTACTATCACGCAACACTTGCAAAACATGTCGAATATGTATAATATGATCAGATTCATTGCGGCTGTAGATTAATATATCATCAAAATACACAACCACAAACTTGCCAATAAAATCACGCAAAACATGGTTCATCAGTCTCATGAAAGTGCTAGGTGCATTAGTTAAACCAAAAGGCATTACTAACCACTCATATAAACCAAATTTTGTTTTAAAGGCGGTTTTCCACTCAACCCCTTCTTTCATCCTAATTTGATGATAACCACTACGCAAATCAATTTTAGTGAAAACAGCAGCACCACTCAATTCATCTAGCATATCCTCTAAACGGGGAATAGGATGACGATATCGAATAGTAATGTTGTTTATCGCTCTACAATCTACGCCCATACGCCATGTACCATCTTTCTTAGGAACAAGAATAACAGGAACAGCACAAGGACTAAGGCTTATGCGGATATAACCTTTGTCGAGTAGCGCTTGTACTTGCTTCTGTATCTCCTTCGTTTCTTCGGGATTCGTCCTATATGGCGCCCTATTGGGCAGCGATGCTCCGGGAATCAAGTCAATTTGATGCTCAATACCTCGCAATGGTGGAAGTCCTGCGGGTACCTCTTCGGAAACACGTCGCTGAATTCTGCAAAACATTAGAAACACCAAGAGGAAGAGGGGTCATGTCGTTAGAAACCAAAACCGTACCCTTGTACATGAGCACAATAGGCATGGCTGTAGGATCCTCACAAAATTCTCTCATGTCTTGTTTGGTGGCTAATGAGACTAAGGAATTCACTCTCTCACTTTTCGTTATATCACTCACGGCATTACAATTCTCTCGCCTATCTATGGATGCATCCTCCAAGTTTACTTCAATCTTCTGACGAGACTCATTGACAATTTGCTGTGGTGACATAGGCTGTAAGTTAATTTTCTTGCCCTTGAACTCCAAGTGATATGTATTGGCGCGGCCATTGTGTTGCACAGAACGGTCATAAAGCCATGGCCGGCCCAAGAGTAGATGGCAAACCGTCATAGGAACCACATCAAAATCAATGGAATCCTTATACGGTCCAATCTCAAAATCAACTCGCACCATGTGGCTCACCTTCATCTCACCATTATTACTCAACCACTGAATATAATATGGATGTGGGTGCGGTAGATACTTCAGTTTCAGCTTGGCACATAACTCTTTGCTTGCTAGATTGCGACAACCCCCGCCATCAATAATGACCTTGCAAGCTTTATCAGGACCAACTAGTGCCTTTGTTTGGAACAAATTACAGCGCTGTGTAGATGCACTTGACTGTACATTAAGAACACGCTGCGAGACAACAATAGTTTGAGCTTCAGAAGGGAAAGCATCAAACCCATCACTGTCATAATCATCCTCATCTGGAGCATTTGGATCAGCATCATCTCCAGTTTCATATTCATTGTCCTCATTAATTATCATAACTTTACGATTAGGACAATCCTTCTTGAAGTGACCCTTGCCACCACATGTATGACAAACCATATCACGGTTGCGCGCTGTCGACATGTTAGAACTAGTTCCACTTGCTGCAGGAGCGGGCTTCTTTGTGTTGGTAACACTAGAGACCGGCTTGCTAGACGAAGTAGGAACATCTGCAGGGTGCGAAGATGGCACCATGGAGGGCGGCGCGCGGGGTGTGTAGCGCCCAGCGCCTGTAGCACGGCCCTTCATTTGCAGTTCTTCAGCCAACTGTAACTCAGCTTCTCTTGCATGATGTAGTAGCTCATTCATAGTAGCGTAGCTGTGATGACGCACAATGCCCTTGATGTTAAATCTGAGACCATTCAGAAATCGCTGTAGTGTCATCTCAAGAGACTCACGGACACGGGCACGCTGCATAAGCATCTCCATCTCCATGTAGTAAGCATCAACCGTCAACACACCTTGTTTCAATTGGGTCAACTTGTCAAAGACGGAACGCAAGTAATTGGTAGGCACAAAACGAGCTCGCATTGCCGCCTTCATAGCACGCCATGTGATAATAGGCAGCTCACTATCTTCTTCACGAGCACGAACAAGTCCATCCCACCAACGCAATGCATAGCCATCAAATTCAGAGGAAGCAAGCTTGATCTTCCTATCTTCAGTATAGTCAGGATGTAAACGCCATAATCTCTCAATCTTCAGCTCCCATGTAAGATATTCTTCAACATCAGTACCTCCTTCAAATCTGGGAATTGAGAACTTGGGCTTACCCAAACCATCGTCTTGTTGTTGAGGAACACGTTGGGCTCCGACGGGGACAAAACTACGACCACGGAACGCATCTCCAACGCCACGTCCAAGACCACGACCAACACCACGCCCTTGAGCATTAGCAGCTTCAGCATTGTCACCTTGCACACTGCCATCTTCATCAGGTGGTGGTTGTTGTTGCACCATTGTACGTATCTCACCAACGGCGGTTGTCAAAGCTTGTATAGATGCTTGAAGAGTCGTCACCGATGTTTGAACGGTGTTAACCGCTGTAGTAGTCTCATCGACCTTCAAGTGAACACTCTGAATATCCTTGTCCAACACATCACTAGCAACTCGTATTTCACGTTGCATGTGATCACGAAGTGCCTCAAATTCACGCCAAGTAACTGGTGTAGCGGCGTCCTTTTTCTGCATCACATCAACATTCTCGGTAGAAGACATGATTAGTAGGTTAGTGCACTAAACAAAAATCTTTGGTGGTACTCTCACAACTCACTCAAAACTGATAAGAAAGGTAAATCTTACCGCTCCAAAGTGAATTAGTATTGCTTACCAACTTGGATTGACGGACTAGTGCACGGATGTAGCGAAGCGAATATCAAGGGTATAAGAACAAATCACACGACAAAGCAGGATATATGTGGGGCTGTAGGTGGGCTACCTATTTGCACCAATAACAAGCTCTAGCGCTGACCGTAGACAACCAATGATACTCACACAAGGCGATATAATGGGGCAATGCAACTATATGTGGGAAAAGTTGCAATGCACTAGAGAGACGCTAGCAAAGCTCAACGAGACAGGCACAAGATTGCTCAACTACGGGTGCAGGAAAGTAAACTTAGGCCTTCACTTGATTCAACTAGCACAACACTTTTCTTTTTGGATTTTTCTTTTGTAGAACGCACGCAGCTATGTAGCTCTTTTTGCTTCCTTTCAATTTTTTTTTTTTTTTGATTTTATGACTCAACTCCTTGATAACACGGCCAACAAGATATGCAAAGCACCAAAACCCTAATGAGCAGCCTATCGAGCGGTAAAACTAGTCTCTTCTGGGGAAGTTCCTAGTCACGTATATCGATAGGCTGTGTCTATGGTTGGGAACAAGCACACTGTACGCTATGTGGACTCGGAGTAACAAAAACTGACACACTATGATAAACTAGATGATAGAGAAAACACAAACCCTAACAATTGTACTATAAGAAAGATAAAGATACGCAAAAACAACTACGAAAAGCAACTAAAACTCGAAATTAGTGCAATCTAAGGCTATGGCAAACCCTAACCCTAACTTTTTATGGCTTTTTCTGGATAGGAAACACTCACAACTCAACTATGGGGTGGATTGTGGATGGCTTACCGAGGAAAACTGGAAATCTGATACCAAGATGATAAGGGGTTGCCCGATCTTCTCAAGATGTTTACGGTGGTGATGAACACACGATGGTAGCAGCGGACGGAATCGATGATGATGAGGAGGATAACTTGTATGACGCCGACGAAGTCTCTCGATTGATTCCCGATGCCAATGCAACAGCTTCTCAACCCCGCAAGATATTCGCAACTCCACACACTTGCGCACGTAGCCGCCGACCACGAAGCGGTAAATTGCAATCTTCTAATCCCCAATGGAACAAAGAGATCACACACAAACTTTCAGTAGCATAAAACTCCAGATCGATGCGAATTGGAGAGTAGTATTCAATAGTTTTGCAGAGCAAACAACTAAGAACTAGGGTTTATCTTAAACGTGGTCTAAAACAACTTTGGGGGCGTCCCAGGGACTTATATAGGCGTTCGGGACGACCTCAGGTCGAAAAAGTACGGGAATAACCGACCCAGAATAGATCTGGTCGAGACAGACTCGGACTCGGCCGGTCTGGGGGCCGGTCGACCGGGCCTGGACCGGGTGGTCCGGTCCTAGACCGGGTCTGTGACCGGGTGGAAACCGGACGAAGGGTCCGTGTTCCCTGGATGTGGCCCGGATGGCACCGGTTCAAAATCCGGTTGGTGACCGGGTGGCCCGGTCCCACGGCCGGTCTGACCGGGCCTGGGACCGGCCTGAAGATCTCCTCCTCTCGCGCATGCCTCCCGCTCCTCCCTCGCGCGTCCATGGGATGTCTTCACGTCCGGCTCCATGTCCAGCTTCACGTCCAGCTTCTTGTCCAGCTGCTCCTCTCCTCCTCGTGCGACGCTTGGTTCCTCCTCATACCTGATCATACATAAGTAATACGACTTAGGTAGTATAAAGTTCTCGTCGATCAAAGTATCGTTTAGGAACAAGTTCACCTGTTGTTTAAGTAGCTTCGCACGAGCTCGTGTCATTGGTCCAATCCTAACTTCATTGGACTTGAACTTCACAGCTTCATCTTCATCTTGCAATGACGGAGGTAGTAGTGAGGTAGGGATGTCCTCATCATCTGGAATTGGTCATAACTGTGTGGTGTGCTTCAGTCATAGAATGGCCGTCCATACATATCGTTGATTTCCTTCCGATCGTGCCTTTTCCACTTAGTCTCCCCTCGTGTCGCGATCGAGGAAGACCAATCGGCTTAAGGTCAGGAACAAAGTCAACACAAAACTCAATTACCTCCTCATTTCCATAGCCCTTGGCAATGCTTCCTTCTGGCCTAGCACGGTTACGAACATATTTCTTTAATACTCCCATGAACCTCTCAAAGGGGAACATATTGTGTAGAAATACAGGACCGATGATGGAAATCTCTTCGACTAGGTGAACCAGGAGGTGCGTCATAATATTGAAGAAGGATGGCGGGAACACCAACTCGAAACTGACAAGACATTGGACCACATCGTTCTGTAGCCGTAGTAGATCTTCTAGATTGATTAACTTCTGAGAGATTGCATTGAGGAATGCACATAGCTTCAAAATGGCTACTCGAACATTTTCCGGTAGGAGGCCCTCAAAGCAATCGGAATCAATTGCATCATAATCACGTGACAGTCGTGAGACTTCAGGTTTTGGAACTTTTTGTCCGCCATGTTTATTATTCCCTTTATATTTGACGAGAATCCAGGCGGGACCTTCATACTGCTCAGGCATTCAAAAAAGATGACCTTCTCTTCTTTGGTAAGAGCGTAGCTGGCACGACCTTGAAACCATTCCGGATGTCGGTCATTAGGGACTTTCAAACGTTGCTGGTCCTTCCGTGCTTCCTTTGTATCATTTGTCTTCCCATACACGCCCAAGAAGCTTAGGAGGTTCACGCAAATATTATTCGTAACATGCATCACGTCGATTGCGGAGCAGACATCTAGGACTTTCCAATATTCTAGCTCCCAGAATATAGATTTCTTCTTCCACATGGGTGCATGCCCGTCAGCTCCCTGCGGAACTGATTGTCCGCCAGAACCCTTTCCAAAGATGACTTCCAAATCCTTGACCATATCAAATACCTCAGCACCAGTACGTTCCGCAGGCTTTGGCCGGTGATCTGCCTTGTCGTTATAATGCTTGCCTTTCTTTCTTACGTTATGAATTTTCGGAAGAAATCGACGATGCCCAAGGTACACGTTCTTCTTACAATTTGGCAAATATACACTTTCAGTCTCATGTAAGCAGTGCGTGCATGCATTGTATCCCTTATTTGACAGTCCCGAAAGGTTACTAAGAGCGGCCAATCATTGATGGTTACGAAAAGCAACGCTCGTAGGTCAAATTCCTCTTCTTTGTGCTCATCCCACACACGTACCCCAGGTCTGCCCCACAACTGTAAAAGTTCATCAACTAATGACCTTAGGTACACATCGATATCGTTGCCGGGTTGCTTCGGACCTTGGATGAGCACTGACATCATAATGAACTTCCGCTTCATGCACAACCAAGGAGGAAGGTTGTAGATGCATAGAGTCACGGGCTAGGTGCTATGGCTGGAGCTCTGCTCGCCAAAAAGATTCATGCCATCTGTACTTAGACCAAATCTTATGTTCCTTGCGTAAGCTGCAAAATCTTTGAACTCTCTGTCGATCTTTCTCCATTGCGTTCCATCTGCGGGGTGTCTCAACTCCCCGTCTGACTTACGGTCCTCTTTGTGCCATCGCAACAACCTGTCATGCTCTTTGTTCTAAACATACGTTTCAACCGTGGTATTATAGGAGCATACCACATCACCTTGGCGGGAACCCTCTTCCTGGGTTTCTGGCCTTCAACATCGTCACCAGGGTCATCGCTCTGATCTTATAACGCAATGCAGTGCATACCAGACATTCATTCAAATTCTCGTATTCACCGCGATGCAGTCGTTAATGCATGCATGTATCTTCAGAACCTCGAAACCTAGAGGGCAGACAACCTTCTTTGCTTCGTACGTACTGGCGCGCAACTCGTTATTCTTTGGAAACATATTCTTCATCATTTTCAGCAAAATTTTCAAATCCCGAGTCAAATAGACCTTCCTGTGCCTTCCATTTCAGCAAATCCAGTGTGCAGCCCAGCTTTTTCAGACCATTATCGCATCCGGGGTACAACGACTTTTTGTGATCCTCTAACATGCGATCCAAATTCTCCCTCTCCTTTTCGGTTGTGACGTCTTCGTGCATCAGCAATGGTCCGACCAAGATCATCAACGGGCTCATCACGTGCCTCTTCTTCACCTTCCCCTTCACCTTCCCCTTCACCTTCCCCACCTTCAGCATCCTCCATGAAAGTATCAAATGATCAAGATAGTTGTCATCGATGAAAGCATCCCCTTCTTCATCTTCTTCCATTATAACCCCTCTTTCTCCATGCTTGGTCCAACAATTATAGCTTGGCATGAAACCGTGCCGAAGCAGGTGCAGGTGAACTTCTCTTGAGGAAGAGTAACCCTTCTGATTCTTACAGCCAACATATGGACAGGTAACAAACCCCCCCCCCCCCCCTGCTTGTTCGCATTAGCCACTACGAGGAAATCTTTCAAACCCGTAGTGAACTCACTGGAGAGTCGGTTACCGTACATCCATTGCCGATTCATCTGCATTATTATTATATAAAGTATATAATTAACCATCATGCATTTGTTAAACTAACTAGCTAGAAATAATAGAAATTAAACAATGAACTACACACATGCATATTTTATCAATGACACATGAAAGGTTCAAGTTGCTAACCGCGATCGAGGAAAAATAAATGAGAAAGCTCAAGTGTGGCTCGGACACTTCATATCATGTTTCTTTCTATCTCTCGGGCATTTCATCGAACACCTTCTATGCATAAGAGGAACCAAAATTAAACCAACCACCCACTTGTGAAGATTGTGAAGAAAGTGGCACCAAATGGCTAAGTGAGTGTGCTGAACGGGTATATATAGGGGAGGGGCTTTAGTCGCGGTTGGCCTGGCAAACCGCGACTAAAGGACTAAAGCCCCTCCCGTGCACCAGCTGGCCACCGAGCGCCCTGGACCCAAGCCTTTGGTCGCGGTTCACCTCCCGAACCGCGACTAAAGATCCCATTAGTCAGGGTTCGTATATTTTGAGGACTAATGGGGACGGATGGAATACCCTTTTTTTACCAGTGTACTCTCCAGAAGCCTTCGTACGGGACAGAAAAAGATGATCTACTGTGGCAGTAGATAGGCTGAGCGGAAGGAATCAAATGCAGATATATCAAGTCCAAGGTAAATAAGAACTGACAAGTCTAGCAATGATAGAGAAACAGCGATTCAAGTTCCATGACCCTCTCTTTCTTTTCTTTTACCGCACGGTTCTCAAAAGGATAAACAATAGCACAACTCTTTTATTCTTCTTTTGCTGCAGCACGAGTCAACCAAAATATGCAAAAGAAGTTTCAACCTAGCTACCAGGATCTGATCGGCCCTTCCTTTTTCTTTGCTGCACTTTTTTTTCACCTCTTTCTCACTTTTTTTCACTCTTTTTTCTAAACACCGTTTTTTCGTTCTCTTTCTATTTCCTTTGGCCGATTGAAAACTTTCCAAAACAAGCAGGTGCAAGACTATCTGTTCCGTTATTTGGGAACTTGAAACCAGGATTGGAAAAAAAACCTGGCCTAACAAATATAGTACTCTTGGAACCTGGCCGAAACAACACACGGCACTCAAATCTGTACGTCCTTTTTTTTTGCACGTATCAGTAAACATGCATGGAGCTAGTTTCGATCTTCCCAAGCCTTCCAAGCAGCCCAACGATCTGATGAGACTTGGAAACCACAACTAGCACAAGGCTTTTGCTTGAGAATTGATCTGGTAAAATCTGACCAAACTAAAGTGTTCGGCTTGGAACTTGAAGGAAGCAAAAGCGAAATCAATCTTTTTTCTTTTTACGCTGTAGAACCTCACAGACAAAGGAAGTCGATCTAACTCTAAATATGTTGGCGGAGACAATGAGCGGACGATGGCGAGGGATAAAAAATATAATGATGGTGGCGAGGCGGAAACAAAGGTGGATGAAGTTGGGCGACTTGACAAGAATGTGGTTAGAACTCAAAACTCTAAAGACTGGACACTAAAACCAGCAACTCGACACGATGCAACGAAAATTCAACAAAATAAAAACAAAATGGTGATAGCGAAAGGCTAAGACTGGTTTTAGGCGAGGATTAACTAATCTAACTTCTTTTTGTGAGGCTTTTTCTGGGTTATAGGTAAAAACAAATCTACACTAGAAAAACTGTAAATCTCACTGAGCAACCTGAAATCTGATACCACTTGATAGGGCAAAGGTGGCCGATCTTTCGATTAGAGTATGATAGCGTCGATTTGTTGGTGGAGTTCGTGCTTGACGATCCGACTACAGTGCAAAGCTCGTGCGCCAATGCAATCGCTAGGACAATTTCCGGGAGTTACTTATCTTGCGGATGCATGATCAGCCTGACCAGCAAGGGTCTTAATTCCTACCTAAAATCGAGAACAAGTAAGAACTAATGATGCAATCAAAATATTGCGGATATAGATGAAAGCTTGATTGAGAAAGGTGGGATTTCGAATAGTCGATCTTGTTCGGGGCGTTGGCCTCAAAAGAAGTACACGAGAGTTGCAGCAATGGCTAACTTTTAGTCTAATCAAAATCCAACTTCTAATGATGGATACAGAGGGATATATATGGGGAAAGTGAATGGATTTTCGTCCAACCAGCTAGGGTTGGCCAAAAACACCCCTAAATGGGCCTTCCTCCACTTATATGGCCTCTTAAAATCCCCTAACATACCTAATCCGAAAGTACATGAGCCTGGCCCATTAAATAAGGTGACGCAGCACCAAAAATAACTTTTTGGACGAATTTTATGATGGAGTAACTTGTATAATTCATCCAAGCATCGTTGCTTCACTATGGTGGCTTAATTGTTCTGAAATCCTCGCTTGCAACGCCATGCTGAATCCTTACAGGTATGCTGCCATCTCCATACACGTCCCTAATCCAATGCTTGGCGTCCATGCTAGATCCATTCCTAAATAATATAAATACATTTGATTTAGCCAGCATCATATTCTCATATATATTAGGAAGAATTCCTAGTAACGAAGTTACCTGATAATTTTGTTGAAACACACAAGCTCTTGCGAGAGGCCCTTGTACTTGCAGTCCAAGAGGATATGTGGCTGTAGGAGTATCGGTTGTATCTATCATAGCGATGTCCTCATCAAAGTTCAAGACCTCCATGAGAAGTTTGACGCTCAAGGCCAATATTTGAAAGCTACACTCGCCATACAAGGTCAAGAAACAAGACAGATGAAGACGACGTTGGACACTATCCTTCAAACACTCAACCGGCAAGACAATAGAAGACACCACTCAAGCTCTTCGCGCTCTTGAAGTTCAAGGTCACGAGCTCCTACACCATCTCATCATGATTCCAATGAAGACCCACGCCACCATAATGTGGATGATCAAGTGCTTCAACAACAAGCTCAAGAAGTGGAGAAAGCACGACTTCGACTTGACCAAGAACGTCAACGCCTTGAAGAAGAGCGCCTTCAACAAGAGACGCTCCATGCTCAATTCCAACAAGAGTAAGAACGCCCACGACATGATCAAGAGCTAGTTCGTGCAAGGGAACAAGAACGCATCCGCAATGAGCAACAAGCACTTGAAGAACAAGACCGGCAATGACAAGCACAAGAAGCTCAAGCTAGAAGACAACGCCTTAATGAAGAGCAACATAGGCAAGCGAACCAAGAGCGACAAATCATCAATGTTTCTCAACCTCAACATGATGGAGCACCACGCCCTCAAGGTCAAGACAATCGTCGCCATCATGATGATAGACCTCATGGTAGAAGACCACAACATCGAGCACGAGAGGTTGAGATGCATGAAGAATCAAGTCATCACCAAGCATCAAGTGAAGAAAGTGTGATGCCTTGATGCCGCCGCAACAATGATGATCAAGCTCAAGGTCATGGAAGACCGCCTCCTCCTCAAGAAAATATAAACAACAATCGAGATGTTCAAGGTCCACAACCTCAACCTCAACAACGTCAAGACCATGGTGAAGAAAGACCACCTCCAAGACGCAATGACCGCAGTGAGGAAGAAATATTTGGGAAGCTAAAGTTCGCCATGCCCAAGTTCCAAGGAGAGGAAGAACCCGATGCATACTTATCTTGGGTACTGAAGGTCGACAAGATCTTCCGCATCCACAACTTCTCTAAAGCAAAGAAAGTGGCCATGGCATCACTTGAGTTTGAGGGATATGCAAATGTTTGGTGGGAAGAAGTAAATCACTAAAGAAGATTTAGAGCCTATTGGCACATGGGAAGAGATGCAAGAAGTCATGCACAAACGCTTCGTGCCCAACCACCACAAACGTGACCTCTTCAACAAGCTCACTCAACTCAAGCAAAGTTTCAAGTCCGTTGAGGAGTATTACAAGGAGATGCACATGACCATGATGAGTGAGAATGTGGATGAGCGAGAAGAGCAAACAATGGAAACATTCTTGAATGTATTGTACATCTCCGTCAAGAGGACAGTGGATTTCTTGCCTTACACCAACATGGTTGAGTTACTTCATCAAGCTACAAGGGTCGAGCGACAAGTGCGAGAAGACTTAGCAGAATTTGGATATCTGGATTTGTTGCGTTTTTTGTGGTTTTGGTCCACATATCTAATGTCTTCGATGTTGATCTACACTTTCCCAATTTTCACCGGCCAATTCCATCGTTTACCCCTCGAAATCCATCGATTTCTGCTCCATTTTTTGCTCCGTGTTCGTGCAGTTCATCGTTCCAGATTCAGATCTGAAATTATCGTGTATTTCCGGTACTTTCGGTCAGCACGGCCGGAACTTCCGCTCGGGCACATTTTTCGTTTTCCTTCCTCCGCTCGCGCGCCTACACCCGCTCCCGCCGCTGCTCCTTCCAATTCCGCCGCAAACCACATCGCAATCCGCTCCACTCTGCGTCCCATCGAGTCGCCCGCAGCGCTCGCTCGCTAGCAGCCTCTCCCGCGCATCGCCACCAGCGCCAGCCTTCGCGATACACGCCGCTCCCAGCGCGCAGCGCAAACCGCCGCTCACCACCCACGCGCTGCAGCCCAGCCCACCTAGCGCCGGTCCCGCCTGGCCCGCACGCTCCCAGGCCACAACAGGCCCAAGCCACCGCGCCAATCTCAGGCCACGCACGCGCTGCTCATGTTCGGCATCGATCACCACCAGCACTGCTGACCGGGAGCTACTCGCCACCGATCTGGTCGGTGGCTGTTCGCCCCGCACACCCTCCCACGATCCAGGTAATTTAGTGGGCCGCGACCCATTACGTCAGGTGAGTTTTTTTCCTTTTTCTTCCTTTTTTCTGTTTATATTTTCGTTTTCTAAAATCTAACCGTTTTAAAAACTTTTTTCGAGAAAAAGTTGTTCATAAAATTTAAACAGTTTTCTGAAACCAAAACAGTTTTAAATTTGAATATTTTTTGGATTTGAATATTTTTCAAAATTTGAAATTTGAACAATTTTTTAACTCGAACATTTTTCAAAATTGAACGTTTTTAAAATATGAACAAATTTTGAATTTGAACGCTTTTCGATTTGAACAATTTCCGTATTTGAATAATTTTCAAATTTTCAAATTTGAACGGTTTTCGAATTTGAACGGTTTGCAGATTTGAACGGTTTTCAAATTTGAACATTTTTTAATTTAAATATTTTCTCAATTTGAACAATTTTTACGAATCAAAATTTTCGAATCTAAAAAAATACAAACAAAACCGAAAACAAAAAAAAGAAAAAAGATAAAAGAAAAGAAAAAAGAAAAAGAAAAGAAACCAGAAAAGAAAAAAGAAAAAAAAAAGAAAAAACGACTGTTACAGGCCAAATAGCCACAAATAGGCCTGGCCCATACCCGATCAGGGGGTGTGCGGTGGCCGGTAGCCACCGACCTGATCGGTGTATAGGTTTTGCCCTGCTGACCCGCACGCCACCAGCAGCTCCGCCCCTGCCCCGCCAAGCGTGCAGCGCCAGGCCCACACACTTGCCGCTCGACCCCGATTCCCCTCGCTGTTCATCTGGTCGACACATCCACCCAGCGTGCGCACACACCAATTCATCTCGCGAACCAGCGCCGCCCAAATTCTCCAAGCCGCATCACACTTGTTTCCCCCCGTGTCCAAACAGAAAATCGCCAGAAAAAATTTGTTTACCGGAACTTCCAGCCGTAGCCACCGGTACTTCCGGTCCAACGAAACTGCCGCCCAACATTCGAAAACAGCAGTCTGGCTCGCAGTAGCCCCTGGATATATCTGAGTTATTTCCGGAACTTGACCTGAAGTTGACCGAAACTTCCGCCCGACGCAATTTTTGACACCAATTTCAGCAACTCTTGACACCCCACTTCGATCCAACTTTTGACAACTTTCCGGAGCCCGTTTGACCTCAAATTTTGACCACTTTGACCATCCATATTGACTTCATTTTTGACAATTTTCCCGAGCCCATTTGACTCCAAAATGTTGACAACTTCGATCGCTCGTTTTGACCCAACTTTTTGGGTATTGACTTAATTTGCTCGGTTTCCGATTTGGAGTGCATTGGTTGTCTATTTCGCTTCCGCGTCTACACCAACACCGCGACGACACCTTTGGCACCCCGGATTCCGGCGCAACTTCGACACCATCATCGACACCCCTTCGATCATCGCAAGTTTGTGTGCTTGACACCGCCTAACATCAATAGGTATAACTTTCCCACCCCTTGTAGCCCCGTTTCTTTCTTTGTGTACCTATCCCATTGAGAGTGGCTTTCCGAGTGTTGCGAAGCATTGCACAAGTGTCACGACCGTGAGAGGGTGTGTGTGTGCGTTGTGTTGAGCAAAGCTCCGAAGCAAGCTCGGTGAGAAAGAATCACAAAAGAAGAAAAAGTGTGACATAGAGAAAGATAAAGCTTCTAAGCATAAAGAAAAAGTGTGAAAAACAAAGAGAAAAACAAATAGAAATAGAAATAGAAAAAGGGTGTGTGTCCACCGATACAAAGGAGTGCAAAGCTTGTAAGCACTGAGAGAGAAAAGAGAAGAGTGGCATTTGTGCAAATCTTGTTGCTTCTCTCATATGCAACCGAGCTACGGTCTCTCTTGTGTTGGCGCGACACCGAGCTAAAAGTCTTCGTTAGGACCATCCTTGTTACTTGCTCGCTTCCTTGGTCGCGCTAACCCCATTGTTCTTCCTTGTGTGTGTTTCCGTGTTTCCTTGACATAGATCACCGCTTTTGGCATTTGACTTTTGATCTTACCCACATTTTACAATAGACATTTTCTTTGGTTCTTTTCGTTTGCTATCCACATCCGCACCTACCACCATATAGAGTTCTTAGCCTTTTGCGTGTGCTTTGAGTGTGTGTGTGAGTACATATCGGTTATTCTCTAACTTGAACCATTTTCTCGATTTCGTTGCTAGTTTTGACCTTTTGGTAGTTCTCTTTTCACCATACATATACCCTTCCTAGTGAGAGCCACCCAAAATGACACCACAAGAACAAGCCGAGATGAGAGCCTACTTTGCCGAGCTAGATGCTCGTGAAGCCAATATGACCCTCCAAGACAAAGCCGAGTGCAAATCCTACTTCAAACACCTTGAGAGCAAAAGTGACACACCACATGAGTTGAGTGAGGATGCTATGATTTCTAACACATTAACCTCTACTCCTCTTGTGTTGTCCTCCTCTTTGCTAGGTTGCTCGGACATCGACGACGTCATTGCCATGGAGATGATGGACTCCACTATATGTGAGATGAGCGACTCCACTATATGTGAGATGAGCGACTCCACTATATGTGAGATGAGTGCATCCACTATATGTGAGCTTGAGTGCATACACTTAGAGAGCATGACTGATACACCACGTGAGATGAGGGTGGTAGTTGATAGGTCATGTGAGGCCATTTCGAATTATAACAACTTACCCTCTACCTCTATTGTGTTTTCTTGTGTCTCATTAGGTCCCATGGATGACGAGACGCCGATCATGGAAAAGATGTACATGGTGCATGAAGATGATGCTATCACACCATGCTTGATTGCAGATGAACATGGAGGCCAGATCGAGCCTACCTCTTCCACAACACCTACCTCATATGAGTGGGACTACTGATGTGGTCTAAGACCCCGTTTGTGGCCCGATCTCGCGATTGACCCGAAATCCAAAGGGGGAAAGAGAGGGAGAGTGCGAATAACACGAAGAACACGAAGAACGCGAAGAACACGAGGAACTCGCGCACACACGCCAACCCGATACAACCGATACTTACCCTCGTGGCTCGATGGACCACGCCAATAGAATCAACCCGAAAGAGACGCGATGTAGAATTCCGAGCGGAGAGATTGGCGAGGGAGATGAATCTAGGAGTGGGAGAGAGAGTGGGTAGCACTAGAATCTCACACACCAAATCCAATCATCCAACAAGGGTAGCCTTGATACAAAGGGGATGAAACCCTAGGGAGACAAAGCTCAAATACATGTCTAAGCCTAAATCTTGTCTAAGGAGTAAAGGGGACAACCTAGGTGCTTATATAGAGGTACAAGGCGACTTGGGTCGAATAGGTATGCGGTGGACCGACTCGGGCAGTTCCGGTCGAGTTGAACCCGTGAAATCCGGTCAACCGGGCGGCAACCGGGCCTGGGACCGGACGGTCCGGTCCAAACCGGGCCAGGGACCGGGCGGCAACCGGGAAGGTCGCAAAAGTCCATCTGGTTGGCGTCGGTACGACGCCCGGTTGTCGCCGGGGTGGATCCGGTCTGGGGCCCGGTTGGCCGGCTCTGGGCCGGCTGGGCCTCTTCCTCCCGCCTCTTCTTCCTCTTCCTTCTTCTCTTCTTTCCTTCTTCTTCTTCTTCTTCTTCTTCTTCTTCTCTCTTCCTTGCACCATGGGAGTTCCTTCTCTCTTGGTCCTTGTCGACGTCGGCACCTATAGACACCATGATGATAGGCATGAGGTAGCATACCATTCAAGTTGGTGTTGAGGTCGACCATAGAGAGGAAGGAGTTCACCTTTACATATATGGCGGGGGTTTGTGTTGTTGGTCCACTTGGGGGACTCCTTGACCATGGTGTAGCGTCGACGATAGGCGGGGCTGGACTTGACGGTCTTGAGGTGGAGGTGTCCGAAAGCCACCCCGCATCATCTGATAAGGGGTTGCCCGATCTTCTCAGTAAGCGACGGGTGGTGATGAACACGCGATGGTAGCAGCGGATGGAATCGATGATATGAGGAGGATAACTTGTATGACGCCGACGAAGTCTCTCGATTGATTCCTGTCGCCAATGCAACAGCTCTCAACCCTGCAAGATATTCGCAACTCCACACACTTGCGCACGTAGCCGCCGACCACGAAGCGGTAAATTGCAATCTTCTAATCCCCAATGGAACAGCAGATCACACACAAACTTTCAGTAGCATAAAACTCCAGATCGATGCGAATTGGAGAGTAGTATTCAATAGTTTTGCAGAGCAAACAACTAACTAGGGTTTATCTTAAACGTGGTCTAAAGCAACTTTGGGGGCGTCCCAGGGACTTATATAGGCGTTCGGGACGACCTCAGGTCGAAAAAGTACGGGAATAACTGACCCAGAATAGATCTGGTCGAGACAGACTCGGACTCGGCCGGTCTGGGGGCCGGTCGACCGGGCCTAGGACCGGGTGGTCCGGTCCTAGACCGGGTCTGTGACCGGGTGGAAACCGGATGAAGGGTCCGTGTTCCCTGGATGTGGCCCGGATGGCACCGGTTCAAAATCCGGTTGGTGGCCAGGGTGGCCCGGTCCCACGGCCGATCGGCCGGGCTGGGACCGGCCTGAAGATCTCCTCCTCTCGCGCATGCCTCCCGCTCCTCCCTCGCGCGTCCATGGGATGTCTTCACGTCCGGCTCCATGTCCAGCTTCACGTCCAGCTTCTTGTCCAGCTGCTCCTCTCCTCCTCGTGCGACGCTTGGTTCCTCCTCATACCTGATCATACATAAGTAATACGACTTAGGTAGTATAAAGTTCTCGTCGATCAAAGTATCGTTTAGGAACAAGTTCACCTGTTGTTTAAGTAGCTTCGCACGAGCTCATGTCATTGGTCCAATCCTAACTTCATTGGACTTGAGCTTCACAGCTTCATCTTCATCTTGCAATGACGGAGGTAGTAGTGAGGTAGGGATGTCCTCATCATCTCCCCCCCCTTCAAAAGGCGTCGACCTCGACGCTCCAAGGTCTTCTCCGTCATATGGTGTCAAATCAGCAACATTGAAAGAATTACTGACACCAAACTCATCAACTGGAAGATCTATCGAGTATGCATTATCATTGATCTTGGCAAGCACTTTGTAAGGACCAGCACCACGAGGCTTCAACTTAGACTTCCGCAGCTTCGGGAACCTATCCTTGCGAAAATGTACCGAGACCATATCACCAGGCTTGAACAACATCTCTTTGCGCTTCTTGTTCATCCTTGCAGCATTGCTCTTGCCTTTCTTTTCTATCAACTCTTTAGTCTTCACATGTATTTTCTTCACAAAATCTGCCCTCTTGGATGCCTCCATATTAACTCTCTCATGTATGGGCAAAGGCAACAAATCAAGTGGAGTAAGGGGTTTGAAACCATACACCACCTCAAAAGGACACAGATCTGTGGTAGAGTGTACCGCCCTGTTGTAAGCAAACTCCACATGCGGCAAACACTCTTCCCACTCTTTCATCCTAATTTGATGATAACCACTACGCAAATCAATTTTAGTGAAAACAGCAGCACCACTCAATTCATCTAGCATATCCTCTAAACGGGGAATAGGATGACGATATCGAATAGTAATGTTGTTTATCGCTCTACAATCTACGCACATACGCCATGTACCATCTTTCTTAGGAACAAGAATAACAGGAACAGCACAAGGACTAAGGCTTATGCGGATATAACCTTTGTCGAGTAGCGCTTGTACTTGCTTCTGTATCTCCTTCGTTTCTTCGGGATTCCTCCTATATGGCGCCCTATTGGGCAGCGATGCTCCGGGAATCAAGTCAATTTGATGCTCAATACCTCGCAATGGTGGAAGTCCTGCGGGTACCTCTTCCGGAAACACGTCGCTGAATTCCTGCAAAACATTAGAAACACCAAGAGGAAGAGGGGTCATGTCGTTAGAAACCAAAACCGTACCCTTGTACATGAGCACAATAGGTATGGCTGTAGGATCCTCACAAAATTCTCTCATGTCTTGTTTGGTGGCTAATGAGACTAAGGAATTCACTCTCTCACTTTTCGTTATATCACTCACGGCATTACAATTCTCTCGCCTATCTATGGATGCATCCTCCAAGTTTACTTCAATCTTTTGACGAGACTCATTGATAATTTGCTGTGGTGACATAGGCTGTAAGTTAATTTTCTTGCCCTTGAACTCCAAGTGATATGTATTGGCGCGGCCATTGTGTTGCACAGAACGGTCATAAAGCCATGGCCGGCCCAACAGCAGGTGACAAACCGTCATAGGAACCACATCAAAATCAATGGAATCCTTATACGGTCCAATCTCAAAATCAACTCGCACCATGTGGCTCACCTTCATCTCACCATTATTGCTCAACCACTGAATATAATATGGATGCGGGTGCGGTAGATATTTCAGTTTCAGCTTGGCACATAACTCTTTGCTTGCTAGATTGCGACAACTCCCGCCATCAATAATGACCTTGCAAGCTTTATCAGGACCAACTAGTGCCTTTGTTTGGAACAAATTACAGCGCTGTGTAGATGCACTTGACTGTACATTAAGAACACGCTGCGAGACAACAATAGTTTGAGCTTCAGAAGGGAAAGCATCAAACCCATCACTGTCATAATCATCCTCATCTGGAGCATTTGGATCAGCATCATCTCCAGTTTCATACTCATTGTCCTCATTAATTATCATAACTTTACGATTAGGACAATCCTTCTTGAAGTGACCCTTGCCACCACATGTATGACGAACCATATCACGTTTGCGCGCTGTCGACATGTTAGAACTAGTTCCACTTGCTGCAGGAGCGGGCTTCTTTGTGTTGGTGACACTAGAGACCGGCTTGCTAGACGAAGTAGGAACATCTGCAGGGCGCGAAGATGGCGCCATGGAGGGCGGCGCGCGGGGTGTGTAGCGCCCAGCGCCTGTAGCACGGCCCTTTATTTGCAGTTCTTCAGCCAACTGTGACTCAGCTTCTCTTGCATGATGTAGTAGCTCATTCATAGTAGCGTAGCTGTGATGACGCACAATGCCCTTGATGTTAAATCTGAGACCATTCAGAAATCGCTGTAGTGTCATCTCAAGAGACTCATGGACACGAGCACGCTGCATAAGCATCTCCATCTCCATGTAGTAAGCATCAACTGTCAACACACCTTGTTTCAATTGGGTCAACTTGTCAAAGATGGAACGCAAGTAATTGGTAGGCACAAAACGAGCTCTCATTGCCGCCTTCATAGCACGCCATGTGATAATAGGCAGCTCACCATCTTCTTCACGAGCACGAACAAGTCCATCCCACCAACGCAATGCATAGCCATCAAATTCAGAGGAAGCAAGCTTGATCTTCCTATCTTCAGTATAGTCAGGATGTAAACGCCATAATCTCTCAATCTTCAGCTCCCATGTAAGATATTCTTCCACATCAGTACCTCCTTCAAATCTGGGAATTGAGAACTTGGGCTTACCCAAACCATCGTCTTGTTGTTGAGGAACACGTTGGGCTCCGACGGGGACAAAACCACGACCACGGAACGCATCACCAACGCCACGTCCAAGACCACGACCAACACCACGCCCTTGAGCATTAGCAGCTTCAGCATTGTCACCTTGCACACTGCCATCGTCATCAAGTGGTGGTTGTTGTTGCACCATTGTACGTATTTCACCAACGGCGGTTGTCAAAGCTTGTATAGATGCTTGAAGAGTCGTCACCGACGTTTGAACGGTGTTAACCGCTGTAGTAGTCTCATCGACCTTCAAGTGAACACTCTGAATATCCTTGTCCAACACATCACTAGCAACTCGTATTTCACGTTGCATGTGATCACGAAGTGCCTCAAATTCACGCCAAGTAACTGGTGTAGCGGCGTCCTTTTTCTGCATCACATCAACATTCTCGGTAGAAGACATGATTAGTAGGTTAGTGCACTAAACAAAAATCTTTGGTGGTACTCTCACAACTCACTCAAAACTGATAAGAAAGGTAAATCTTACCGCTCCAAAGTGAATTAGTATTGCTTACCAACTTGGATTGACGGACTAGTGCACGGATGTAGCGAAGGGAATATCAAGGGTATAAGAACAAATCACACGACAAAGCAGGATATATGTGGGGCTGTAGGTGGGCTACCTATTTGCACCAATAACAAGCTCTAGCGCTGACCGTAGACAACCAATGATACTCACACAAGGCGATATAATGGGACAATGCAACTATATGTGGGAAAAGTTGCAATGCACTAGAGAGACGCTAGCAAAGCTCAACGAGACAGGCACAAGATTGCTCAACTACGGGTGCAGGAAAACAAACTTAGGCCTTCACTTGATTCAACTAGCACAACACCTTTCTTTTTGGATTTTCTATTTGTAGAACACACGCAGCTATGTAGCTCTTTTTTGCTTCTTTTCAATTTTCTCTTTTTGTTTTTTTTTTTTTGATTTTCTGACACAACTCCTTGATAACACGGCCAACAGAAATTGCAAAGCACCAAAACCCTAACAAGCAGCCTGTCGAGCGGTAAAACTAGTCTCTTCTGGGGAAGTTCCTAGTCACTTTATATCGATAGGCTGTGTCTATGGTTGGGAACAAGCACACTGTACGCTATGTGGACTCGGAGTAACAAAAACTGACACAATATGATAAACTAGATGATAGAGAAAACACAAACCCTAACAATTCTACTAGAGGAAAGATCAAGATACGCAAAAACAACTACGAAAAGCAACTAAAACTCGAAATTAGTGCAATCTAAGGCTATGGCAAACCCTAACCCTAACTTTTTATGGCTTTTTCTGGATAGGAAAACACTCACAACTCAACTATGGGGTGGATTGTGGATGGCTTACCGAGGAAAACTGGAAATCTGATACCAAGATGATATGGGGTGGTCTGATCTTCTCGTTGAGCGATAGTAGATGGTGGATGATAACTCGCGAGATGCCCTCGAACTCTCCGGCTGTTCCCCCGCTGCCAGTGCAACAGATCTTCAACCCTATGGATATTCGCAACACCACACGCTTGCGCACGTAGCCGCCGACCACGAAGCGGTAAATTGCAATCTTCTAATCCCCAATGGAACAGCAGATCACACACAAACTTTCAGTAGCATAAAACTCCAGATCGATGCGAATTGGAGAGTAGTATTCAATAGTTTTGCAGAGCAAACAACTAAGAACTAGGGTTTATCTTAAACGTGGTCTAAAGCAACTTTGGGGGCGTCCCAGGGACTTATATAGGCGTTCGGGACGACCTCAAGTCGAAAAAGTACGGGAATAACCGACCCAGAATAGATCTGGTCGAGACAGACTCGGACTCGGCCGGTCTGGGGGCCGGTCGACCGGGCCTGGGACCGGGTGGTCCGGTCCTAGACCGGGTCTGTGACCGGGTGGAAACCGGACGAAGGGTCCGTGTTCCCTGGATGTGGCCCGGATGGCACCGGTTCAAAATCCGGTTGGTGACCGGGTGGCCCGGTCCCACGGCCGGTCTGACCGGGCCTGGGACCGGCCTGAAGATCTCCTCCTCTCGCGCATGCCTCCCGCTCCTCCCTCGCGCGTCCATGGGATGTCTTCACGTCCGGCTCCATGTCCAGCTTCACGTCCAGCTTCTTGTCCAGCTGCTCCTCTCCTCCTCGTGCGACGCTTGGTTCCTCCTCATACCTGATCATACATAAGTAATACGACTTAGGTAGTATAAAGTTCTCGTCAATCAAAGTATCGTTTAGGAACAAGTTCACCTGTTGTTTAAGTAGCTTCGCACGAGCTCGTGTCATTGGTCCAATCCTAACTTCATTGGACTTGAGCTTCACAGCTTCATCTTCATCTTGCAATGACGGAGGTAGTAGTGAGGTAGGGATGTCCTCATCATCATCTCCCCCCCTTGGGGAAGAGTCGTCCTCGACTCTTGTTCCTCCTCAGTGATGATGTAGGCCATGACGGTTCTCCCATGTAGTAATGGATGGACAAAGTCGTGGTCGAAGAAGAACTTGGGGAAAAACAACTTGCGAATGGAAAGCTTGTGGATGCCCATTTGGTGATCGGCGAATAAGAGGCTCTCAATCAAATACGAAGCATCAAGTCGTTTCTCCAAGAGGCATTTGGCAAAAATGGGAACCAAAAGAGTGTCGATGTATCCAAAATTTGGTAGGGCAAAAATTTGTGCATGTAAAAGTTTTCTTTGTAAAGTGACAAAAATGTGTTGTGAAGTATTGTCCCACACAAATGGAACAATCAAAAGGCAAGTATCGGCGGCAAAATTTTTGGGCAAAATTGTTATGTGCAATGGCAAAGCTATGGAGACTTCTAGCTTGGGAAAGTATGGTTGGCGTGAACCGAGTATGAGTATCCTCAAGTGTCAAAGAATCCATTGCAATTGCATAGTGAAATGAGAAATCCAAAGAAGAGCAACTTTTTGTGTGACATGTGGCACAAGATGCATAAGATGTCTCTCACATGTATGACATGGTCCTTGAGATTATCGGAGTGTATGATGATATCCTCAAAACATACAACAACCATTGTGCCAACAAGATGTTTCAAGATATGTTGCATAAGAGGCAAAAGAGGTGACAAGGCATTGGACCAAACCGAAAGCTCGACAAGACAAGTCGGAAACACACGAGGGCGAAAGCTTTTGGGAACATACCCGTTGGTGTGAATCTCACGAGTTGGATGATGTACGTCATCCTTGTTAGGGAAGCTCTCTATAGCTCGTTTCGTCAACTCATGCTCCGTGGCGGTGGATGTTGTCATTCGGGTACCTATACACATAATAGAGAGAACAAAAAGCGTGTGTGCATGGTAAATGAACACATCATCCATCATGATGTTCCATGTCTCGTGCACATCACCATTAGTGTCAAGCAAGATAGTATGAAATGCATGGCGATGGTGCATATGGCAAGAAGGTGCATTCATGGCATGTGGTAACTCATGATCATCAAAAAGTGAGAAGGCTATGGGGGCCATCTCGTGGACAATGAAATAAGCATTCTTGCATGCCAAGCATAAGAAAGAGCAATTGTTCACAATCTTGGATGCAAGGATCATGGAATGGTGTAAACATTTTGGGCAAAGCATGCGGAAGCTAATGTCATCCTTGTCATTATCATTGCAAGCAATACATTGGAAAGTGCAATTGTTCGACATATTGCAAGCAATAGGAGAGAAAGTGAAACTCTCATAGCATGGCATGGTCATTGTATCACACTCAATCAATTCCACATGATCAACAATGTTATCAAGCAAAGCATCACATGGGAAAATGAAAGTAGCATGTGACATAGCAAATGTATCATCAAGATCATGCATGCACTCATAAATCATCATGTCCACTAGTGGGATCATGGCATGATCAACACCTATGTTGTTACCTTTGTAGGCCGACTCATTTGAGGTAGGTGTTGTGTAGGTAGGAGGATCCATGTGGTCGACATGTTCATCTTGAAGCAAGCATGGTGAGATATCATCATCTTCATGCACCATGTACATCGTCTCCATGATTGGGAACTCGTCCTCCGTGGAACCTAGTGCAACATAAGAAGACACAAACGAGGGAGAGGTTAATGTGTTAGCAAATGCGATGTCCTCCATGGACCTATCATCTACCTCTCTCAACTCACTTGGTGTATCACTCATGTCCTCCAAATGGAAGCACTCAAACTCACATATGGGGTGGGAGTCACTCAACTCACTATCACTCTCACTCAAGTGGGCTAAGTGGCTCTCATGCTCACATGGGATTGGTACCAACTCATCAATCAAGCATATAGGAGTAGGCTCGACTTTCTCATCTCCATGCGCCTCTTTGGTTGAAGGGAAATTCCCATGCTCAACCATCTCAACTCCATCGCCTCCCAAGTCGACCTCAAGCGGTGGCGTCGTGGTGTAGTAGGGAGCTAGGCTCGGATCCACATCATCCTTGAGTTGACCTTGTAGATCTTCATCTTGAAGTGTTGGCGTCAAAGGCTTCTTGGTGGCTTGGGCTTGTAGCTCGTCGAAGTAGAGCGTCTTGGCGCTTGGCTTGGTGCATTGCCATGCCTCATGACCCTTGGCCTTGCATACCTCACATAGGAGATTGGGACATTCCCGTGGGTGGTGGCCTCGTTGCTTGCACTTGTAGCATCGGAGTCCATAGGCATGTGATGAGCTAGGGGCCATTGTGGTGGTGGCACAAGAGGTGGGAGTCGCCATATGAGGAAAGTATGCGCGATGTGCACTTGCCATTCTTGGAGTGGTGGACACCGAAAGATGGTGTTTGTCGTCTTCATGTCGAGGCTCTCGTCGTCGAAGATCCGTGGAAGATGTTGGTCGATGGCGCTCATGGAGGGGACGCTCTTGATGATCCATATGATGGTGCCATCGTGGAGGTCCTCTATCTTCATATGTAGCTCCATTGGCCAAGTAGGGGTCCGTGGAGGCACCGGCGTTGCTCATGGTGGGGTCGAGGTGAGGCTCCGCCATGGTGTCGATGTCGTAGGCGTGGCGTTGTTCCACCATGTCGTCAATGTCGAAGGCGTGGTGTTGCTCCACCATGTCGTCGATGTCGTACTCGTGGTGTTGCTCCACCATGTCGTACATGCTTGGTGAGCCATTGTCGATGTAGAGCTCGTCGAAGTCGTCCTCAAGGTGGTGCTCCACCATGTCGTCCATGTCGATGATGCTTGGGGAGCCATGGTCGTTGTCGAGCTCCTCGATGTCGGAGATGTCGGTGATGCTTGGGGAGACATGGTCGTTGTCGAGCTCCTCGATGTCGGACATGCCGATGATGCTTGCGGAGCCATAGTCGGAGTAGAGCTCCACATGTTCCTCCACATCCGCGGAGCTTGAAGAGGTATCCTCCTCGAAGTGCTCCGTGTACTCCTCTGTGTCGTCTTCTTCGCTATCCATGTTAGCACGACAAGATCTATATGGTGGGTGTTAGTGGAAGAACACTACCTCGCAACCTTACCGTGGTATGACAAGATTGGGGTGATCCAACAAAACGAGAGTGAGAATAATTGTATCGGGCACTCACACAAAGACACATGCAAAAGCTAGCAAATATGGTGTTAGGTGAGTATGGTGGAAAGCCAAAAGACGAAATCCGAAACCAAGTATGTTGTTAAAAGTGGGTGAGGTCCAAAAATCCAAATGTCAAAGTGAAGACCACTATAAACACGGAAAAGTTGTGGAACGCACACACGGGATAGGCGGGGTTAGTGCAACCAAAAGTGAGCGGAAAAGTGTATGTAAGGGTGCTCAATGTCACACTAACACAAGTAGAGGCAAAGCTTCGGTTGCAACGGAGAGACAACAAGATTCACACGCGGCCTCTCTTCTCTTCTCTCTTTTGCTTAAAAGCTTATGACTCTTTTGTATACGGTGGCACTTGCACTCTTTTGTATCTATGGTGGCACTTTCACTATTTTGTATGTATGGTGCGACTTGGACTCTTTTTTGTTTTTGGGGCTTTTTCACGCACTATGTTAGCGTTAGCCTTGCTTTTGCTATCTTGCCACACGAGTGTTTGCTTAGAAGCTTTACTCCACACTACACACAGACCTCACAATCGGGGCCACGTGCAATGTCTCGCAACACTAAACAAGCAATGCTCGATAGGATAGATCGCAAAAGGAAGAGGGCTACAAAAAACTGCAAGTTGTACCTGCGATGTTGGTGGTGGTGGTGGTGGTAGCCGAAATCGAGCTCGGAGGAGGGCGCGGAGTGGCGCCCGGTCTGGGGGCCGGTTTGACCGGTCTCTGGGCCGGCTGGTCCGGTTGGCGCCCGGTCGGCCGGGTGCTGGGCCGGCTGGCCCGGTCTGGGGGCCGGTTGACCGGCTTTCTCAACCGGATTTCGCGTTTCTCTCTCTCGTTCTTCCCCAAACCAAAACCAAAAGATCAAATCGACTGGAAACGATGGAATTGGAGGCTAAAAGTTGGGGAAATAGTAGATCAAGCACAACAACGCCGAATCCACGGACCAAAACCACTTAAAATGCAACCAAATCACAGATCCGTCCAAAGGCAATTTGGGGCTATTTTTGGGGATTTTTTTTTGGAAATTTTTTCTAGAAACGAAATTGGGTGGGTGGAGGGTAAAAATCGCGGTAACCAAAAGCTGCTGATACCATATGATGTGGTCTAAGACCCCGTTTGTGGCCCGATCTCGCGACTGACCCGAAATCCAAAGGGGGAAAGAGAGGGAGAGCGCGAAGAACACGAAGAACACGAAGAGCGCGAAGAACCCGAAGAACACGAGGAACTCACGCACGCACGTCAACCTGATACAACCGATACTTACCCTCGTGGCTCGATGGACCACACCAATAATATCAACCCAGAAGAGACGCGATGTAGAATTCCGAGCGGGGAGATTGGTGAGGGAGATGAATCTAGGAGTGGGAGAGAGAGTGGGTAGCACTAGAATCTCACACACCAAATCCAATCATCCAACAAGGGTAGCCTTGATACAAAGGGGATGAAACCCTAGGGAGACAAAGCTCAAATCCATGTCTAAGCCTAAATCTTGTCTAAGGAGTAAAGGGGACAACCTAGGTGCTTATATAGAGGTACAAGGCGACTTGGGTCGAATAGGTATGCGGTGGACCAACTCGGGCAGTTCCAGTCGAGTTGAACCCGTGAAATCCGGTCAACCGGGCGGCATCCGGGCCTGGGACCGGACGGTCCGGTCCAAACATGGCCAGGGACCGGGCGGCAACCGGGAAGGTCGCCAAAGTCCATCTGGTTGGCATCGGTACGACGCCCGGTTGTCGCCGGGGTGGATCCGGTCTGGGGCCCGGTCTGACCGGACCTTGGACCGGCCTGGCCGGCCTGGGGCCCGGTTGGCCGGCCTCAGGGCCGGCTGGGCCTCTTCCTCCCGCCTCTTCTTCCTCTTCCTTCTTCTCTTCTTTCCTTCTTATTCTTCTTCTTCTCTCTTCCTTGCACCATGGGAGTTCCTTCTCTCTTGGTCCTTGTCGACGTCGGCACCTATAGACACCATGATGATAGGCATGAGGTAGCATACCATTCAAGTTGGTGTTGAGGTCGACCATAGAGAGGAAGGAGTTCACCTTTACATATATGGCGGGGGTTTGTGTTGTTGGTCCACTTGGGGAACTCCTTGACCATGGTGTAGCGTCGACGATAGGCGGGGCTGCACTTGACGGTCTTGAGGTGGAGGTGTCCGAAAGCCACCCCGCATCAACTACAAAGGTACCTATATGGGTGTTGATGATGCCATGATCCCACTAGTGGACATGATGATTTGTGAGTGCATGCATGATCTTGATGATACAATTGCTATGTCATATGCTTCATTCACTTCCCCATGTGATGCTTTGCTTGATAACATTGTTAATCATGTGGAAGTAGTTGCTTATGATAGTATGTCCATGCCATGCTATGAGTGTTTCGAGTTACTTCTTCTTGCTTGCAATATGTCGAACAATTGCTCTTTCCCATGTATTGCTTGCAATGATGATGCTAATGCTTGTGTTGTGACAACCTTGCCGAACAATTGCTCTTTCCATAGGTTTGTCGACAACAATGATAAAATCTTGAACATGTTTTGTGCAAAATGCTTGCAATACTCTCCCATTAGTGCAACCAGAATGTTGAATACTTGCTCTTTCCAATGCTTGGTTTGCCATAATGTTAATATGCTTGTGAACGAGATTGCCCCCATAGCTCTCTCAAATTTTGGAGACTTTGCATGTATCCATGTTGAGCATGTTCCCATGTTTGCTCGGCATATTCACCACATCTACTATGATATGTTGCTTAATGCTAATGGTGATGTGCAAACGAGATGGACCATCATGATGGATGATGTGTTCATATACCATGCACACACGTTCTTTGCTTTGCCTATTGTGTGTGTAGGTACACGGAAGACAAGGTCAACCTTGATTGAGCACGAGTTGACCAAACATGCTCTTGAGAGCATAATACAAGTGAGATCAAGATCGAACCCAGCTCTAATACCTTTCCCATGCTTTGCATTGAACATGCCGAACAATTTCTCTTTATCTTGGTTATTTTGCAAGCATGATGATGTGATTCTTACCATTGGTGTTGCCTCAAACAAGTTGACCAATTTCTCTTTCCTTTGGTTTGTTGGCACACACGATTGTGCAAATGTCTTCTTGATGAACTTTTTGGATGATATGTCTTGTGTTGCAACAAACATGAGGACCAATTTCTCTTTTCAATGGTTTGTGTGCACACATGTTGATGATATTTTGGACACTTCCACTTATGTGTTTTGGCCAAATTCTCCTCTTATTGCTTCAAGGATGTTGAAAATTTCTCTTTCCGATGCCTTGAGTGCAATAATGCACATGAGTTTCTACATGAGATGGACATCATAGTCGTCTCACAATTTGGAGTTTTTGTGTTTCCGGATTTGGAAGATATTCATACGGAGTTCTTACACATTGACCTTGCACATGCATTATTCTTGATAAATTTGTGTTGTGATAACGGTGTTGTGAACATGAAAGGACATGTCATCGATGATGTGCTCCAATATCACACACAAACATACTTTGCCTGGTCTTTGTTGTGTGAAGGTAAAAGTGACATATGGATGGGCGTCAACGAATGGGTTCAACCCCATACATCTACTACACAAGATCTCTCAATGAGAGCACACCGACATTATGCTAAGGTGACCTCCTTATACTTGGGACATATTGCTAAATCCGTTGAACATTGGCTACACTTTGAGTGTTCTCTTGCTTCTCTTGTGCTATTTATAGGGTACATGACTTTCAAGTGGACATTCAAGCGTTGGTTTCATCTACCTCCTCTACACATTCATGAAGATTTATCGTCGAGGACGACTCTTTTTCAAGTGGGGGGAGATGATATGGGGCGACATTCGATCACCGCATCATGTGCTTCATCGCCAAAACGGCACGCAAAGGTGAATCTTCTCCTTTACGCGTGTCTCGAATCGCCTATTTGGGACGATATACTACTTCATGCTCCATCATATATTGATGATAGGAACTCGAAGACAAGTACGGATGGAAGAGAGGATGCCATTGAGACCCGAGGACGCAATGCCGATGTCACGGAATCATGGAAGAGAAGGAGGAAGAAGCGCTGCACGCTCCAGGCCGGAACTTCCGCCCGCCACCGCCGGAACTTCCGCCCAGATACCATCTAAGAATGGAGATGCTCACGCTGAAGGAATCCAGCCGAAACTTCTTCCCCTTTGGACCGGAACTTCCGCCCGGATACTCACGCTGAAGGAATCCAGCCGGAACTTCCGCCCCCAGGAGCCGGAACTTCCGCCCAGTTGAACCTCAGCCAGATCTCAGCTCCTTTTGGCTTGTAACTCAACACTTCGCCCCTACCTATAAATAGGCACCTACCCCCACCTTCATGGGGGAGATGATGGTTTAGATGAATTGGCTTATGCCTCTATTATCCCTTTGTGGATTTGGGAAACCCCCACCTTAGATTAACCATCTATTGTATCCCTCCTTATCCAGATCTTTTCCCATTCTAGTAATTCTATCGATTGAGAATCTCTTGCTTTGCAACTCTATTCTTAATTGGTCTTTTACTCTTTGTGACTTCTATTTGGATTTGTTGATCTTTTGCAAGAGATTCTACCTTTGGTCTTTCTCTTACAATTCTAACGAGTTGGTGGTTCGGGCCAACGAGGATAACCGATTTGTGTTGTGTGCGTGTGTTTGTATCGTGTTCTT
Source organism: Lolium perenne (assembly GCF_019359855.2). NCBI lineage: Eukaryota > Viridiplantae > Streptophyta > Magnoliopsida > Poales > Poaceae > Lolium > Lolium perenne. The sequence continues at coordinate 137,178,176 of NC_067245.2, forward strand.
CGCGTTCATCCACTTCCCCGCGAATCCCCCTCCGCAATCACACTCACCCGAGTCAATTCGTGAGATTAGGCAACCCACATGGGCTCAGCCCGCATCATATGGCAAAGAGGAAAATCGGCATTCTGAGTTTCCCTCCCTGAACACACCTCTAGCACATTAGATTCAACTGTGATATTCAGTAAAATCACTAGGGAGCAAATGCAAAATTGGTTTTAATTTTTGGAACAGCCAAAAGTTGCCAAAATAAACTGACATCAGAGGCCCTGCTACTGCAACCATGGCGTCCAAGAAGAACTGCATGTAGGTTTTTCTGTGAAGAGAACTGAGAGAATATACCACACCGTGTAGAATGTTAGATAGCCCAATCGCCGTCACCATCTGAGCCACCGGAGAATGGAATTAAGGAGACAGACACGGGAGAATGGAATTGAGGAGACAGACGGGGCCGGCGCGTGAGACGTGGTATCGGAGGAGGCTGGGGAGGACCTCGCGGAGTTTGACCTGGCAATGGGCAGAAGGGGGACCCCGCGGACGGCGGCTCTAGCGACCTCCCACTAGCTTTCTGTGGGCCCTAGACTAGCTGTCCGAAACATCCGTTATGCATACACATTCACGATCCCATGATCAGTGTGTTGTGAAGGCATAACCGAACTGGTATTAAATACAACATCCATTACAGTACCGAATAAAAAGATTACAACTGTCACATGACCAAAAACTTACATAAGAGCCTCAATGGCAAGAGATCAACAACCACACAGCGGAAATACTTCAGACGAAAGCGTTCGCATGGCCCAAGTCATGCCATAACCCAACAGGCAACTGACTAGGAAGACGGGCCTAGCTCGCATAGACGTCGTCGACTACTTTTTCATATGTCGGATTCCACCAAGTCTGGCCAAGTAAATAGCCAAAGACAAAGCCATGAGTACATTATGAATTGTACTCGCAAACCACCTTAGAGAGAAGTAAAGGATATGCAATTTGGCAGTCGCAAGGAACATGCACTATTCTAGGGTTACAAGGAGTGAGAGATAGTTTCTCTCGAGAGTATGACATCTTTATATCTTTGTTGAAAACCTTTTTGAAAACAAGTTTCTTTTGAAGACTAATAGGTAAGGGTGACCCATTTTCCTTTCCGACCATCTCAGTATGACCAAAACAACTTCTTCAACTTTCTACCGTACCTCCCAGGTACTATTCCACCAGCCCCACTAGTATCCTTTTTCCAAAACCTTTGGAAAACATTTTTATAAAACAAACCTTCCTTTAATGCCAAGCAGCTTCCATTCCCACGTCCATAGACGTGGACACGGCTATTCGAATAGTTTCCCCACAAGATGCGATAAATCCACCGGGATCATCCCTGGTTCGCCAAGCGTCAAAACGCGAGGCTCGGATAACCGATCGTAGTTTTTCGCTTGCTCTCCATAGCCTAAGACATGCCGCCTAGAGTTATACCTCCCAACACCAGAGTCCGAGGGGTCATTTTCCCAGGAGTAGCAAATTCCCCGACCAGCTCGACCCTCCAGAATGTCGCGACCAACTGCAGGGCATTATTCAATGGGAGCTCATAGGTTGTACCCCTGCCATCTAAAGAGAAGGAAAGGCGTACCCAGTATGTCGGGAAGGCCCGGTCGATAGGTGTCCATGCTCGGACTACCCCTTACACTTGCAGGACCCAAACTAAGGCGAGACAAACTACTACGCTACGCCCCGTCCCACTTAAGGGTAATGTGGTTTTACTGGCTAGGTCCGGTTAGGTACTCAATCACCAAAGTTTTTCGAAAATAATTTTATCCACTTGCCTGCAGCAATTTTCTTCCCAAAAACTTTTAGCTTTTCATAAACTCACACTTGGGCAGGGCTACCCCATTCCAAGGTTTTCGAAGAATCTCCTTTCTTAAAAACATTTTCTTAAACCTTTTTCGAAAGGGCTCCCAACCTATAGTCCTTTCTTGAAAAACGGCGACAAGAATGATAAGGTGTTAAGCACCATATCTCTAGCATGTGTTTTATAAGTAGGTATTCACGAGGGCTACACCCGTAAGGGTGGAATAATAAAACACCGAGTGGTAGGACCACTCACATAAATAAGTAAAACATGCAATTTATAAAAGTGCTAATAATTCAAGAGTAAGATGATTAGGATTAAATATGCATCAAGAGGTGGCTTGCCTTGGTTGGCTATTTGTCCCTGGACTTCATCTTCATGAACCATCTGCTCTTCCTTCCTCTTCGAAATCCTCACCACGATCCTCTCATTCTTCTGCAATAGTGATCGCATTCTAACGTCGCAAAAGAAAGGGAGGGCAATCAACTCATAGCCATAGCATAACCCACTCATACAAAACCAGTAGAAAACTACTCAATCAGGGACACTGAACACTTCAAACAAACAATACCCATGGCAAGAGGGTCATTTTATTTATAAAAAGGACTAATACTACTGTCAATAGAAAAGATCTTAACAAAGCATCTATTTGCTAATAAGGTTCTACCTCTCATCAAAACCTAATATACACAAGCTCAGGAGGCTATGACCTTTAGTAACCACCAGTAGGTGTCGGGTGCCAAGGTTCATTAAAAGGCATTTTAAGCAAAAACAACACAATTTTCCTATGGGGTAAAATAAGCACTAGCATCAATTTAACAAGCCACTCCAGAATAATGCACACAAGATTTTGGTAAAATCACAGAGAATAATGATTGATTTTATAAAGCTACAGAAATTGGATTCACTAAATTTGGGTTTTTAAAACAATAGATTTTTATTAAACCAGAAATGACTTAGGGACCAAATAATTGGCCTAAATTTTTCTGTGAGTCACAAAAATACATGCAACATATCTACTGGAAGCTACTAACATGTATAACAAACATGCACTTGAATCAAACACAAATAAGTTTTAAATATTTTTAAATATTTTAATAATGCAGAAACTAAAGCAATCCACTTTCGAGGCACACCGAGATCAGAGCATTAAAAGCTAGTAACAAACATACCAACAGATTGCTACTAAAAAATGTGATCCACCAAAATTGGTTTGGAATTTTTAAGAGCTATAAAATAATTATCACAATTTATATACCAAAAAGGTACTCTATTTTGGTTAAAAATTTCCCAGAAATAAAATGTAAGTCGAATTTTTTTTCCTCTGACCAAGATGTACCCTAACATGATACCTGCCAGAGATACTTGTTTTTTCTGCAAAATAAATTTTATTTTTCAAACTAAAAATCATACAAGGACCTACTGGCTAGATCTTGGTTTCTAAACCGAACAAAATATAGGAAGTTTCTGCATGTGAGGTTTGGACCAAAATGGAGTTATAGAAAAACTCTTTTCAACAAAATTGGTTTCATACCAAATAGGGTTTTAAATCTACCACAATTAAATAAATACTCCTACTGCATCATTTCAGTAAAATAATTATCAACACAAAACTACAGTATCAATACGTTTGCATGCAAGTTCAAACGATCAGGAATTTGTATAGATCAAGTAGACGATTGAATCATGCAATTTGAGGACTTGATGTTTTTATAAGAATTAAAAGGTGGGGTAGTATTTTCTGGCAGGAATTTCCAGGTTTCCAAGAAAAGGGGGAAACATGCCGGAGATGGGCTGCGTGGCCCAGATCCGGCGGCGGCACACGAGAATTTTCCTTTGAAACGGCCAACGCAGCAGGCTGCGTCAGCACGCAGGCCAGGGGAGAAACGCCATGCAGGGCCCGCGGGATCTCGCATGCTCCCGTTGGATTGAGATCTAACGGCCTGGGACGTTTTCTTCCGACCATCGACCCAGGCTGCTCGACGACGACCCAAAAAGAGAGGCGGGCACTACGCAGACGACGATGGGAAAGATCGGGGCCTCACCGCGGGGTGCAGGGGCCGCGGAGACGACGTGAAGAGGATGCGGAGAAGGCCTGCGGCGGCTTGGGCGGTGTTTGGACGCACTACGGTGGTCCCTGAGGCGTCGGCAAGGGTTGGGGACAACCACCCTGTCTGCTCGCACGGGCACGGCTTCGACGGCAACGGCGTGGGGCGGCGCAGCTGATGACGCGTGAAGCACACGTCCGTTGGGAACCCCAAGAGGAAGGTGTGATGCGTACAACAGCAAGTTTTCCCTCAGTAAGAAACCAAGGTTATCGAACAGTAGGAGATGAAGGCCACGTGAAGGTTGTTGGTGAAGGAGTGTAGTGCGGCGCAACACCAGAGATTCCGGCGCCAACGTGGAACCTGCACAACACAATCAAAATACTTTGCCCCAACTTAACAGTGAGGTTGTCAATCTCACCGGCTTGCTGTAAACAAAAGATTAAACGTATGGTGTGGAGAATGATGTTTGCTGGCAAAGAACAACATAGAACAATGATTGCAGTAGGTTGTATTTCAGATGTAAAAGAATGGACCGGGGTCCACAGTTCACTAGTGGTGTCTCTCCAATAAGATAAATAACATGTTGGGTGAACAAATTACAGTTGGGCAATTGACAAATAGAGAGGGCATAACAATGCACATACATATCATGATGACTACTATGAGATTTACTTAGGGCATTACGACAAAGAACATAGACCGCTATCCAGCATGCATCTATGCCTAAAAAGTCCACCTTCGGGTTAGCATCCGCACCCCTTCCAGTATTAAGTTGCAAACAACAAACAATTGCATTAAGTACTGTGCGTAATGTAAACAATACAAATATCCTTAGACAAAGCATTGATGTTTTATCCCTAGTGGCAACAACACATCCATAATCTTAGAACTTTCTGTCACTGTCCCAGATTCAATGGAGGCATGAACCCACTATCGAGCATAAATACTCCCTCTTGGAGTTACAAGTATCAACTTGGCCAGAGCCTCTACTAGAACCGGAGAGCATGCAAGATCATAAACAACACATATATGATAGATCGATAATCAACTTGACACAGTATTCCATATTCATCGGATCCCAACAAACACAACATGTATCATTACAAATAGATGATCTTGATCATGATAGGCAGCTCACAAGATCTAAACATGATAGCACAAGAGGAGAAGACAACCATCTAGCTACTGCTATGGACCCATAGTCCAAGGATGAACTACTCACGCATCAGTCCGGAGGCGGGCATGGTGATGTAGAGCCCTCCGGTGATGATTCTCCTCTCCGGCAGGGTGCCAGAGGCGATCTTCAGAACCCCCGAGATGGGGTTGACAGGGGCGGCGTCTCAGTAACTTTTCTCGTATTGTGGCTCTCGTTACTAGGGTTTTCGCGACGGAAGGATTATATAGGCGAAGGGGCAGAGTCAGGGGACGCCCGAGGCGCCCACCCCATATGGTGGCGCGGCCAGGGGTGGGGCCGCACCCCCTATGGTGTGGCCGCCTCGTGGCCCCTCTTCGTCCCCTCTTCGGTGTTCTGGAAGACTCCGTGGTAAATAAGTCCGTGGGCTTTTGTTTCGTCCAATTCCGAGAATATTTCCTGTGTAGGATTTCTGAAACCAAAAACAGCAGAAAACAGGAACTGGCGCTTCGGCATCTTGTTAATAGGTTAGTGCCGGAAAATGCATAAAAATGATATAAAGTGTATATAAAACATGTGAGTATTGTCATAAAACTAGCATGGAACATAAGAAATTATAGATACGTTTGAGACGTATCAAGCATCCCCAAGCTTAGTTCCTACTCGCCCTCGAGTAGGTAAACAATAAAAAGGATAATTTCTGAAGTGACATGCTACCATCATAATCTTGATCAATACTATTGTAAAGCATATGAGATGAATGAAGTGATTCAAAGCAATGGTCTATAGTTTGTTAACAAATAGATAATGACTAAACAACTGAATCATATAGCAAAGACTTTTCATGAATAGTACTTTCAAGACAAGCATCAACAAGTCTTGCATAAGAGTTAACTCATAAAGCAATAGATTCTTAATAGAAGGTTTTGAAGCAACACAAAGGAAGATTTAAGTTTCAGCAATTGCTTTCAACTTTCAACATGCATATCTCATGGATAATTGTCAACACAAAGTAATATGATGAGTGCAAATAAGCAAGTATGTAAGAATCAATGCACACAATTGACACAAGTGTTTGCTTCTAAGATAGAAAGAAGTAGGTAAACTGACTCAACATAAAGTAAAAGAAAGTCCCTTCACAGAGGGAAGCAGGGATTACTCATGTGCTAGAGCTTTTTATTTTGAAAACATAGAAACAATTTTGTCAACGGTAGTAATAATTCATATGGGTTATGCATAAAACCTCCTATAAGTTGCAAGCCTCATGCATCGAATACTAATAGCGCCTGCTCCTTGTCCTAATTAGCTCGGATTTCCATGGATTATCATTGCATTACATATGTTTCAACCAAGTGTCACAAAGGGGTACCTCTATGCCACCTGTACAAAGGTCCAAGGAGATAGATCGCATTTGATCTCTCAATTTTAATAGATCTCAACTTGAGGACATCCATACCGAGACAACATAGAAAAAAGATAATGGACTCCTCTTTTATGCTTAAAGAATTCAACAACAGATAATATTCTCATAAGAGATTTGAGGATTAATGTCCAAGCTGAAACTTCGACCATGATACATGGCTTTGGTTGGCGGCCCAATGTTCTTCTCTAACAATATGCATACTCAAACCATTTAACTCATGGAAAATCTCCCTTACTTCAAACAAGACGAACATGCATAGCAACTCACATGATATTCAACAAAGGTGTGACAGGTTGATGGCGTCCCCAGATAACATGGTTACCGCTCAACAAGCAACTTATAAGAACTAAGATACATAAGCGACATATTCATTACCACAATAGTTTTTTAGGCTACTTTCCCATGGGCGTGCCACCTGACCTATACCTGGTCAGGAAGGTGATGGATTGCTTCGACTAGTTTCCTGCATGGCATACACGTAAACATTAAATACGAGCCTCGATCGGCTCTCAGGTTATCCTGTGAATCGGCTCAAGGAGCCGATCCACCCATGATTCGTACGAGATCTACGACAACATGGTGGTCCTGCTTGATCAATATTAAGTTAAAACGATCTACGACGATCTAGGGTTTTCACCACATAACCGGAACATTCTACACGTAATTGAGCCCGGCAGACACGAAAGATGATAATAAACCAACTCTAGACAAGGCCTAAAAACCAACGTGGGGTTGATTCCCGGAACATCCTCTCTAGGATTAGCAAACTATACCTTACGTACTACTGGATCCTTCAACCCGTTTGCAAGGCCTAACTATGCAGATATCAAACTAATCCTTGAAGAACAAGGAGCAATCATAACGGATCAGATCTACTAAACAACGATCAAGCAAGGTGCTGTCCTTACACCTAAGATAGGCGTAAAAGCAGCTAGATGTCTAAGGATAGCATATATAAACGCATGCATCAAGATAAAACGATGCTAACCCTAACACATCTATGATAACTACGTTGCTCGCCATCAACAAGGCTTCAGCACGAGCAACGCATGAACAACGCATAAACTCAATACTGCCTAGATCGCGAGATGCGATCTAGGCAGCATGGTGCTTACCCGGAAGAAACCCTCGAAACAAGGGATGGCGATGCGCCTAGATTGGTTTGTTGTGAACGTGATCGTCCTCCTTTCTCAATAATCCTAGATACATAATTATAGTCCGTAGACTTTCTAACTTGGGAATAATCCCAACCGTACACGAGCTAAACTCTATCTTTTAATTCTAACCGACACGTAACCTACGATAATTTACAGATACACGGGCAATCTAGCCCAAACTCTTGCACGAGGCCGATTCATGAATATTTCCCGTGTATATTTCAATCACGGCCCACCTCCTGACTTGGTTAAAATCTGGTGATAACACATGCCCCCCTGGTTTTGGCAATGATAATTCCAAAACCACTCTGTTTTTTTTTCTTCGTAGGGTCATGTCGTGGCAGAGCAGAACCGTTGCAGTATCCTTCATCATGATGCCTTGCCTTCTCAACTTCTCCGCGTGATTTGATAGTTTTTCCTTCCCCCTTTTTTTCTTTTTGGCACCACTTCCTCGGAAACTGCTGTGGCATTAAATCTCCACTATATCCCCTTTTATTTAACTGCGCCGAACAGTTCGCCTCTTCATCCCCTTGCTCTGTACTAGCCATCGGCACAAAAAACCCCCTTCCTCTGTAGCAATGTCTTCCTCTTCCTCCTCCTCCGCCTCGTTGGGTCTCTCTTTCCAATCTTCCTCCTCCAGCGAGCCGATACCAGAGAACGACCTAATGGCGCAGTACGAGAAGGAAGCCCCCGAGCATTGGGACGATGAGGAGTGGGATTTCACCGTCAGGGTGAACAACGCACCCCTGGTCCCTGTCGGGTCAGACGACGACTTGTCCCTGACCGACGGGGAGGCGGACCTCCGGTTCCTCGTCGACGGGGAATTGGAAGCGGAGAGCGAGGACGACCTCTTCTCCTGGGCGAGCTTCTCCTCCTTCGACGAGGAGGAAGAAGAGGAGGATGACGCCTCCTCCGACGAGCCACCGGCGAAACGCTTCCGCACCGGGTGGGAGGACGACGACGATGATGATGATGAGGAGGAAGAAGCCCCGGCCGAGGGCTACGGCAGCAGCGACGAGGAGCTCGCCGGAAGCAGCGCCGACGGCAGCTACGACGGCGACGACGAGGCCAGCGACAGCCCTTAGAATAGGAACTACTAGTATAGGACTAGTAGTAGTTCTTGAGCAATCGGCTCTTCTTTTGTTCTTCCTTCTTTGAGCAATCGGCTCTTCGTTGTAAAAAACCCCCTTTATTAATGAAGAAGTGTTTCCAATTGATCTTGCCGATAGTCAAAGTTAGTCAACTCTCAAAGAGCCAATGGCATCGCATCGGCCTTTACCATAAAAACGCGAGTAAGGCCAAATCAGTTGCCTATTTAAACGGTAACCTGCACCCTTCGTCTGAGAGAGCAAACTCAGATCCCCAAATCGCCGTTCGAACAGATCCAAATCGCGGCCACACGAATCTCAGATCTCAATCGCTCCAAACCAACTCCGCAGCGAATCCAATGGCGGAATCATCCAACGCCAATGCTTCGGTCGCCGGTCTGAAGGTAATCCTTAACCGCTCCTCGCCATCCGAGTAAATGTTAGGATTAACAACAAACACCTGAATTAATGTCCTATTTCGTTATTAATTCTTAGGTTTCAGACATCCTGCTGCCGCATCCTTCTCTCCCAAATTCTCTTTGTCTTGGTCCCCGTTCTTCCGAGAGTCCTGGCCATTTAATTTCATGCGAGGCCAATAGAATTCCCTTCGTAAACCAGAATTTAGATCTGACTTCTTGGGCCGACTGCCTACGAGCCTGGCCTAATCCTCCTGAGGGTTGGGTGGCATGGTACAGTAGAGTATCCAAAACTCACTATGCCACATGGGAAACTATAGGGATAGCCGATGCTTTGTCATTATCATTGTCTCCCCTTGAGAAGAACGAGAACCTTCTGAAAACCATCGGCTACTTTTGGTCTGATGCACTGAATTGCTTCATGTTTGGCCATGGCCCTATGACACCAACTCTGCTAGACGTGGCCATGATCACCGGTCTAGACATTGCATCCCCAAGCCCTTCTGCCTTTATGCTGCCAAAGGTTCCTTTCACCCTCTCCTCCAAAACAGAGTGTACAAGCTAGGGTGCCTACCTTAGACGTTACATGAAAACCAAAGGCCCTGTGACAGAGAAAGAACACACGACCTTCCTGAACTTCTGGTTGGAACACTTCATATTCTGTGGCCCTTCACTCGCCCCAACCAAGAACTACCTTTCCCTGGCCTATGAACTTGCCAAAGGCACTCAGCTTGGCATCGGCAAACTATTCCTTGGAGAGGTCTATCGATCTCTCCAACTGATGTCTGTCAAACTGTTCTCTCAAAAGACAGTTAAAACAGGAGGCCCCTGGTGGTTTATTCAGCTATGGGCTCAGCTGTACTTCCAAAACCAGATCCCAAACTCCCCACCTTTGGCCACTTGCACCTTCCCAGATGCTAATGGGAAGCAGATCCGATGCACTAGCTACGGTCAAGCCCTGTATAGCCTTCCAGGCAACAAACTAATCCCTAAGGAAGCATCAGAATGGTTCAGGATTTTCTTCCAAGGCCTGGACAATCCCCTGTTCTTTCCTACACCGAATCGGGAGATTTTGAAAATCCAGTCTCCTTCAGGCTAGACAGCTTTGCCGATGACCCTAGCACTCGGCACTTATATTCCATTATGATCCGTCCCTGCTTCCTTCCAGTTGGCATGAGCACCTCTAACAGGATCATCAAACCTGGCTATGAGTCTTACCAGCCGGTCGTAGTATCCCGGCAGTTTGGTCTTGGGCAGGTGTCTCCACACTTCTTCCTTCACCACCTGACAGAAAGTAGAGCCGAGTTGCCTGATGTCCTCACCGGCCAAAGGTGTTACTCCTTCTTTGATGCTCTAGCAATTCCAATCCCTCACAACCTCCATTTCATCTCATCAACCGATGGCTTTGAGACCTGGTGGTCCATGTGGAAGACCCACGCCTTCAGGAGAGCTCTAGGACCGTTGCTAAAACAACTTGATACTGAGCATGATATCCCCGCAGAACAGGTACCACTACTCACAAATTTCTTGCAGTGGCTCATAATGATTGTTTGTATCCTGACTCTGTCTCCTTGCAGCAACAAGATGGTCCAGACCCTGTACAGGAGGATGGCTCGTCCTTCAAGTTCCTTCCCCCAGCTCCAGTGGTTCTCTTCTGCAAGAGCTCACCACCCTTGAAGAAGGTTGTGATGCAGAGTCAGCCGATTCCACCAAAATCGGCTCCTAAGAGCACAACATCTTCTAGGCCAGCTGCCCCCCGAGCCTCAATCAAGGCGAGAAAAGCAGTAAGGAAAGTAGCTGCCAGGAAGACCTTGAAGCGCCAAAACCCTACTCCCGCCCAAGAAAGTTCGCACGTAAGCTGATCCATGCCTTGGTTAATTTCATTTATCTTTTCAGGTTTTTGCAACACGCTTGTATTTCTTTCACAGGCCTCTACTGAAGAAAACTCTAGCGAGGAGACCCAGTCCAGTCGAGAGAATTCCAGCTCGGGCAACTCTGGGAAAACCACCACGCAGAGCCAGCCAGACTTGCCACCGTCGGCTTCTAAGAAAAGGTCAGCTCCCGAACCTGCTTCCTCCCAAGCTCCCATCAGAACAGGGCTGCGCACTAAGAGCCGATGCGTCAAGAGAGCTCACAAAGAACCGCAAGCTTTTTCACCAAGTCGGGAGGTTTCAAATGTAATTATTCCCCCTGGCTCGTGTTTCATACCAACCCATCGTTACTCGCATCGGCTGACCAATTTCTTTGCAGACTGATGACACTTCTAGTGGGGACGTCGAAGAGGTATTGATGCCATCCGCCACCCTGGATCTAGCAACCTCAAAGAGCGTGGCTGACAAGGTGGCCAACCTAGCCAAGCCCACAGAAAAGCCGATCACCACAACATCGGCTGTCCCTCCGGTCTTAGGAGAGGTACACTCCATTCCCTTGGCTCTACCCTTTTCTTTTGCTGCATACTGACGCTGTTCTTGTTTGTCTGTCAGGGTTATGACCTCTCAAGCTTGCTGACGTTCGAGCCTGAGTCCATCGAACCAGATACTTCCAGGGCCAGTGAAGAGCCAGGATCCAGCACTACCCATGGACAACTCCAGCGTCTCAAGGCTTTGCTCTCCTCTTCAATTGAGACATTGATTGAAAACCCCGAGGAAGTAAAGGGCATTCTTGAAGACATTCAACCCCATCTCCCGGTGACGCTGCAGGTGAAACTCTGGCCCGTTGTGACTCTGTCAGCCTTCAAGTCAAGAGTGAAGTTGGCTCGTCAGAGAATTGACCTTCGCCACGCCCAGCTCCCGCTGAAAGCCGATATTGCAGACAAGTGTCAACGGCTTAATGAGAAAAAGGCTGTCTTGGATACCAAAACTGACACTTCTGTCAGCAGTATCGAACTTGAGACCCTGCACAAGGAACTGGAGAATCTTGAAGAGAGGGTCAGGGTAACCAAACAGCTTATCCAAGATAAGGAAGCTCTTATGGCCCGCTCCCGAGAGGAAGCGGAAGGCCTCAAAGCTGAACTGAAGACTGATCTGGCCGAAATATGCGCCCTGAACAGCCAGCTGGTGACAGGCAAGGACGAGGATGATGAGGCCGAGATCACCGAGGTGGACCGTGTCCGTGCTGACGCCCTCCATGCCCTTAGTGTATTCCTTCAGTAGAGCCTCTCTTTGTAATCTGATCAATCGAGCTTGTTCCTCTAGAGTCGATGGAGTCGATGGCTATGCATCGGCTTTTTTATTCTGAAGTCGATGTCTGTGCATCGGCTGTACTTGTATCCATCTCTCTAAAGTCGATGTCTGTGCATCGGCTGTGATTTGTATGTACATTTTTTTACTGGCCGTTTTTTATGCATCGGCCCCCATGTTTTACTGTCCATGTATGCTCCGTTTAGGTGCCCCCCGAGCCGAATCTTTCAAGTAATTGAAGATATCGGCTCTCCAGTCATCCTGTCTGTATGGCTTGATGAACCCAGCACCCAACACTTTCTTGATTTCTTTCTTTACTTCTTCAAGAATTTCGGTCTTCATCTGACGTGCTCGTTGCTAGAACGGCCGAAATCCTATCTTGAGAGGGAGCCGATGCTCAATTATGCTCCTGTCTAACCCAGGCATCTCTGTGTAATCCCCTGCAAAGCAATCTGGGTATTCTTTTAACAGAGCTATCATCAGGCTCCTCAGATGCGGATCTAACTTTTTGCTGATAAAAGTTGGTCGTGGCTTATCCCCAGGACCAATGTCAACCTCTTCCAGCTCATCAGCCGATGTAAACCCATACCCTAGCTTTCCGTCACCTGCTAGATCGATGCTCATCACAGACAAAATGTATGGCGAGGATAATATGGGCCGATTGCTGGAATCGGCCCCCATTTTGATTGCATTGCTCAATGAAGGTCTACATCTTGTTTGTGGTCTACTATATCTACGTGACATGCTTGAGTTGAGATCATCACTTCTTATTTTTTGGGGCCTTGTCACGTACGTCCATAGACTGCGCTCTTGCTATACTGTCAGGCCGGTGGATAAGACCAGCCTCACCCCGTTTTTTGTCACTTCGATGCGCTCACAGCCGTCCAAACTGACTCCGGAGAGTGGCTCTTGGTCTACCGCGTCCCAAATGTTCATGCCAGCCGTTGAAATTTCGGCTGAGTCATCTGCATGGACGACCTCCACTTCATCTCCATCCCACTGTATCAAGCATTAGTGCATTGTGGACGGAATGCAGCAGTTGGCGTGAATCCAATCTCTCCCTAGTAGGACAGCGTAGGTACTTTTGCTGTCGACGATGAAGAATGACGTGGGGATTGTTTTTCGGCCTACAATCAGATCCACGCTTAGAACACCTTGCGCTTCCGATGCTTGGCCTTTGAAGTCGCTCAATGTGACGTTGGTTTTGATCAGATCCGCGCTAGAGCGTCCCAGGCGACGTAGCATGGAGTACGGCATTATATTGACTGCCGCTCCCGTGTCAACCAGCATCTTGTTGACAGGCTGCCCGTTGATATAACCTTTCAAGTACAGGGCCTTCAGATGTCTGTAGCTCCTCTCCCGTGGCTTCTCAAAGACAATTGGCCGTGGGCCGCAGTCAAGTTGTGCTACAGATGCCTCTTCTGCTCTTGGTGCACAAAACTCCGACGGAAGTATGAACACCATGTTTGCGCTAGCCGATGTCTGATCATCGGCTTTCTTTGGTTTGGGGCGCCACTCTTTCTTCTGTGGACGACCCTCTTCGTCCAAAGTTTGCTGAATTTTCGCTGCCAGATCGGGCCGCGCCTTCCTCAGCGTGTGCAGGTATAACCTCTCGGCTTCCTCCAAACTACGTAGCCGTTGCACCCTTCGCTTCTGAGAGTGGCTGAGTCCATCAGGGCACCACCTTGGCCAGTGGTATCTATCTTCTTCTTCTTCTTCATCTTCTAACTCCTCGAGATCTTCCACTCGAGAGGACTCAGCTTTGTTGTTCCGAGATGGGAGAGGCCCTAGACGTTTGAACACTGACACGTCTCCTGCGTCCTTCTTCTTTGGTCTACATACTGGGCAGCTTTCGATTGTAGGCAATCGGCTCATTCCTGAGTCCCAGCAGTGTTTAAAGAAAGGACAGTCCCAGTGACGGTCCAAGTCTTCTTGCTCCCTTGACCTTCCCTTAGCGCGGCGCTCATATCCTTCGTCGTTTCTATCGTACCGACGATCTTTTCTGTCGTCGACGTTAAGCCGACGATCTCTTTCGTCAGCCGTGTCATACCGCCGGCGTTGGTCATACTGATGCTCATATTTGTTAAGAAGGTGCTCGGAGAGTGGCCGCTGGTACCGCACGCTTCTCACTTGTTCCTTGGTGACGTACCGTTTGTCATCATATCGGGGCCGGTCGCGTGAACCGGCCTCCTCCTTGTCCTTACCACGAGCACGACTGCTCTCTTCTTTGTCCCTGCCAGGGTGGTATACAGGCCCTGCCATATTAATACTGAACGAGAAATCTGGCTAACGCCTCGTAGGGTAACTGTACTCCACCATGTTGACGGCAGGGAACGGTTGCGTGTCCACTTTCATGGCATACTGGCTGAAAATCAGACGGCCTTGTTCTATCACCATTTGGATCTGCTGACGCAACACTTTGCAGTCGCTGGTGGTATGGGTGAACGAATGATGCCATTTGCAGTATGGCCTTCCGTTTATCTCTTGCACCGTAGGGATTCTATGGGCTTCGGGTAACTTCAGCTGCTTCTCCTTAAGCAAAAGATCGAAAATCTGCTCAGCTTTGCTTACGTCGAAGTCGAACCCTTTTGCAGGACCTTGTGGCTTAACCCACTTGCAGGACACGGGGTTTGCCCCCCGAGCCCATTCAGCCACGGCTACTTCCTGGTCTCCTGGAGAGTCTTCGTCCTCGTCTGTCTCGACCAGGCTTATCACGCGTTTGAATTTGTCCTGGTACAATTCTGGGTGGCGCTGTTCATACAATGAAAGTTTTTGGACCATATGCGCCAGTGAAGTGTACTCCGCTTGGGAAGCCATGTCCTTGATCGGCGACGCGAGACCTACCACTGCCAGATCAACCGCTTCTTTCTCATTCAAACGAGCCGAATAGCATCGGTTCCTCACGTCCCTGAAGCGCTGAATATATTCTGACACTGTTTCTCCACGCCTCTGTCGTACTTGTGCTAGATCGGCAATGCCAGCCTCGGAAGCTTCTGAGTGATATTGCATGTGGAACTGCTCTTCCATCTGCTTCCACGTCCTGATTGAATCTGGTGGCAACGAGGTGTACCATCCAAAAAGCCGATCCCGTGAGAGACTGCGCGAAGAACCTTACGCGTAGCGGGTCTGATGCTGAGATCATGCCCAACTGTGCCAAATATCGGCTCACATGCTCAATGGAACTAGAGCCTTCTGAGCCACTAAACTTTGAGAACTCAGGGAGCCGATACTTGGGCGGCAGTGGAATCATGTCATACTCGTTGGGGTACGGCTTGGAATAGCCGATTGCCCTCCTTTTCGGCACCATGCCGAACTGGTCTCTCAAGATTGCGCTGATCTGGTCCACTGTAGGAGCTGCAGGGGTTGAATTTTGCTGCTCTGTTGGGGTTGCATATTTAGCCAGCCACGCCTACTTCTCGGTGTCTCCTCCAATAATTGCTCCTGTGGCTCCAGAAATTCCTCTTGTGGCTCCAGAACTTCCTCCGCTGTAGTCTAGTTCGTGCGCGCCAAGTTGTTGCAGTCTGGCACGTACATGCACGTGTATCCATGCGGGATTTCCTTAGGTGGTTCCAGCATGAACTGGTAATCAGCAGGGTCGCCTCCAATCTTGTAGACGACGAACGCCGGTGAACCCGGCGGCTCTGGAGCTGCTAGCGAGAACGGCAGCTGCGGTCTGGTGTAGAGCGGCATCTCTCCTTGGTGAGTCCCTAGTGTAGGTCCTGACGGAGAGTACTGATGCTTCATGATTTCCTGGACCACACGAAGCGCAACGCGCTCGAAAGCGTTTACCAGGCTCTCGGAATGACGGTGTAGCGAATGAGCTACCATGTAGTTAACTTCCTGGCGTAGAGCTCTGGTGCGTTCTTCTGAAGGAGTAGACAGATCCACCTCATCAAGAGCGCCTTCAGCTGAGAACCCTTTCCACCTAATGCCGTGTGAGCGGGTCCTCTGGAAAGAGCCGATGAGGTCGGCTTCGAAGAGAGCTTTGATCTCGTCATACTTTTTCTTGTACTCCTCAGTAAGATCTTCGTACGTGACTGGGTCTTCCGCCATCTCTGATGCAGATGTTGATGTAGATGTTGATGTAGAAGACTGTCCCACCGGGCGTGCCAGAATGTGTTGACCACCAAAACCCACCGGCGAGCAGCGACGGGCAACACGTAGAGCCGAGAGGCTCCCAGGACTGCTGGTGGGCCCTGGTCCCTCGGGCGACGGCCCGCAATGCTCCGACACACGTCCAAGCTGGTGCAAGGGCGTGCCACCTGACCTATACCTGGTCAGGAAGGTGATGGATTGCTTCGACTAGTTTCCTGCATGGCATACACGTAAACATTAAATACGAGCCTCGATCGGCTCTCAGGTTATCCTGTGAATCGGCTCAAGGAGCCGATCCACCCATGATTCGTACGAGATCTACGACAACATGGTGGTCCTGCTTGATCAATATTAAGTTAAAACGATCTACGACGATCTAGGGTTTTCACCACATAACCGGAACATCCTACACGTAATTGAGCCTGGCAGACACGAAAGATGATAATAAACCAACCCTAGACAAGGCCTAAAAACCAACGTGGGGTTGATTCCCGGAACATCCTCTCTAGGATTAGCAAACTATACCTTACGTACTACTGGATCCTTCAACCCGTTTGCAAGGCCTAACTATGCAGATATCAAACTAATCCTTGAAGAACAAGGAGCAATCATAACGGATCAAATCTACTAAACAACGATCAAGCAAGGTGCTGCCCTTACACCTAAGATAGGCGTAAAAGCAGCTAGATGTCTAAGGATAGCATATATAAACGCATACATCAAGATAAAACGATGCTAACCCTAACACATCTATGATAACTACGTTGCTCGCCATCAACAAGGCTTCAGCACGAGCAACGCATGAACAACGCATAAACTCAATACTGCCTAGATCGCGAGATGCGATCTAGGCAGCATGGTGCTTACCCGGAAGAAACCCTCGAAACAAGGGGTAGCGATGCGCCTATATTGGTTTGTTGTGAACGTGATCGTCCTCCTTTCTCAATAATCCTAGATACATATTTATAGTCCGTAGACTTTGTAACTTGGGAATAATCCCAACCGTACACGAGCTAAACTCTATCTTTTAATTCTAACCGAAACGTAACCTACTATAATTTACAGATACACGGGCAATCTAGCCCAAACTCTTGCACGAGGCCGATTCATGAATATTTCCCGTGTATATTCTCCAAGGCCATCTCAATCACGGCCCACCTCCTGACTTGGTTAAAATCTGGTGATAACAGACCCTGTCAACCGGCTTCTGGGCCGGCTGTGGCGCAACGCATCAGTGGACACAGTGGGCAACGGCACTACCGTGCTAGGAGTACTGCAGTCTAATTTTTCGCGACACCGCGGATGCATCGAGGCAAGGATGGACGTGTGAGACATTTATGTGGTCCAGGCATTACACATCTTGTGCAAGGTCATGTTCAGCAACATAGGGGTCCATCAAAACCTCGCAAGAAGAAGGTATTGGCGTCGACGTCCAAGTTCATGTGGAGAAGAAAGGAGGCGCCAAGTGCTGTATCAAATCAAGCAGGCCGTGAGGGAGGATGTGTTGTGGAAGGAAGGCAAGACTTGAGGACGGCGAGGACGTGTCATGTTCATATCATGATGCAGCCCGACCTTCGGTCTTCACCGCATCATGTGCTTCATCGCCAAGACGACACGCAAAGGTGAATCTTCTCCTTTATGCTTGCCTACAATCGCCTATGTGGAACGATATACTACTTCATACTCCGTCATACCTTGATGATAGAAACTCGACGACAAGTACGGAGGGAAGAGAGGATGCCATGGAGACCCGAGGATGCAAGGCCGATGTCACGGAAGCATGGAAGAGAAGGAGAAAGAGGAGCTGGACGCTCCAGGCCGGAACTTCCGGCCGACACAGCCGGAACTTCCGCCCAGATTCCATCCAAGACTGAAGATGCTCGCACTGAAGAGCTGCGGCCGGAACTTCCGCCCCTGATGGCCGGAACTTCCGCCCAGGACGGCCGGAACTTCCGCTCCATCGAAACTCAGCCAGATCTCAGCCCACTTTGGCTTGTAACTTACCCCTTCGGCCCCTTACCTATAAATAGGAACCTACCCCCACCTTCATGAGAGAGATGATGTTTAGATGAATTGGCTTAGGCCTCTATTATCCCTTAGTGGATTTGGGAAACCCCCACCTTAGATGATCCATCTATTGTATCCCTCCTTATCCGGATCTTTTCCATTCTAGTAATTCTATCAATTGAGAATCTCTTGCTTTGCAACTCTATTCTTAGTTGGTCTTTTACTCTTTGGACTTCTATTTGGATTTGTCGATCTTTTGCAAGAGATTCTACCTTTGGTCTTTCTCTCGCACTTCTACCGGTTGGTGGTTCAGGCCAACGAGGATAACCGATTTGTGTGTGTGCGTGTGTTTGTATCGTGTTCTTCGCGTTCATCCACTTCCCCGCGAATCCCCCTCCGCAATCACACTCACCCAGGTCAATCCGTGAAGATTGGGCACACCCTCGGGCGTAGCCCGCATAATATGGTATCAGAGCAAAGGTTGCCACGGATTTGACCCTCCGATTCCACCAATTTCGCCCAAAAATTTCCCCAAAAAAAATTTCCCCAAAAAATAGCTCGAATTTAGATCTCAGGATTTATTGCGTTGTTTGTGGTTTTGGTCCACATATCTGTTGTCTTTGGTGTTGATCTACGTTTCCCCAAATTTTCTCCGCTCGATTCCATCATTTGCCCTTCGAAATGCATCAATTTCCATCCATTTTTCCGCTCCCTTGTTTGTGCTGTTTCTAGCAGTTCGTCCCACAGATCTAGATCCAGGAAAAAATTGCATTTCCGGTACTACCGGTCCTGCAACCCGGAACTTCCATTGGGATTTTTCCATCTCCGTCTTCCCCAGCAAAATCGCACCACCAGTTTCCACCCGCATCTCGCGCTAGCGCTGCAGCCACACGAACCACCTCCGCCCCGATCTACCGCATAGCGCGCGCACAAGCCGCCAGACCCAGGCCCGAGCCGCCGCCAGGACCAAGGTCGCATCGCCCACGCGCGCACCAGCCACGGTCAGCCCCAACTGGGCCAACTCCCGCTCCACGCTGGTCCTGGCCGCGCCACCAGGCCCTCCACGCGCGTCCCTCCACGCAACGGCCCGCCGCCCGCCTGGCCCACCACCAGCAGCGATCCGCTCGCCCCGCGCTGCTCTCGCTCGCATCGCAGCCATACCACGCACGCTACCGCTCGCAGCAACCACCGCCGCTGGCCCCACCACACACGCGCCTCGCACGCCGGCCAACCGCCTCGATCCGTGCGCGCTAGCAACCAACCAGGCCACGCGCGACCACCATCCAATTCCATCTACGCAGCAAACCGCCTCGCGCAGAAGCTCCTGCGGGTCAACGCCCGAGCCGCACGCAACATCATCCTCCAATTTCCATTCAGCGCCAAAATTTTGAAACCGGAACTTCCGGCCATCAGCAGCGGTACTTCCGCCCAACTTCCGGAAACGACAATCTGCCTCGCAGTAACCCCTGGATACATCTGCGTTATTTCCGGAACTTGACCGGAAGTTCCGCCCGGCGCAGTTTTTGACCCCAATTTCAGCAACTTTTGACCCTCAACTATGACCCAACTTTTGACAACTTTTCGGAGCCCGTTTGACCTCAAATTTTGACCATAATACCACCATCTTGACTCCAAAATTTTGACCACTTCGATCGCTCGTTTTGACCCAACTTTTCGGGCATTGACTTTTGTGTTCGGTTTCCGATTTGGAGTGCATTGGTTGTCTATTACGCTTCCGCGCCTACACCAACACCGCGACGACACCTTTGGCACCCCGGATTCCGGCGCAACTTCGACACCATCATCGACACCACCTCGATCATCGCAAGTTCGTGTGCTTAACACCGCCTAACATCAATAGGTATAACTTGCCCCACCCCTTGCAGCCCCGTTTCTTTCTTTGTGTACCTATCCCATTGAGAGTGGCTTTCCGAGTGTTGCGAAGCATTGCACAAGTGTCACGACCGTGAGAGGGTGTGTGTGTGCATTGTGTTGAGCAAAGCTTCGAAGCAAGCTCGGTGAGAAAGATACACAAAAGAAGAAAAGTGTGACATATACATAGAGAAAAAGAAAGCTTCTAAGCATAGAAAAAAAGTGAAAAAAGAGAAAAAGAAAAGAAATAGAAAAAGAGTGTGTGTCCACCGATACAAAAGAGTGCAAAGCTTGTAAGCACTAAGAGAGAAAAGAGAAGAGTGGCATTTGTGCAAATCTAGTTGCTTCTCTCATATGCAACCAAGCTACGCTCTCTCTTGTGTTGGCGCGACACCGAGCTAATAGTCTTCGTTAGGACCATCCTTGTTCCTTGCTCATTTCCTTGGTCGCGCTAACCCCATTGTTTTTCCTTGTGTGTGTTTCCGTGTTTCCTTGACATAGATCACCGCTTTTGACATTTGACTTTGGATCTTACCCACATTTAACAATAGACATTTTCTTTGGTTCTTTTCGTTTGCTATCCACTTCCTCACCTACCACCATATAGAGTTCTTAGCCTTTTGCGTGTGCTTTGAGTGTGTGTGTGAGTACATATCGGTTATTCACTAACTTGAACCATTTTCTCGATTTTGGTTTGCGAGTTTTGACCTTTTGGTAGATCTCTTTCCACCATATATACACCAATCCTAGAGACTAACATGGATAGTGAGGATGAGCGTACGGAGGACGACATGGAGTACGATGAGGGTGACAGCTCCGCAAGCACCGCGGATATGGAGGACCATGTGGAGCCCGACACCGACTATGGCTCCGCCAACATTGGCGACATGACCGACATCGAGCATCTCTACACCGACCATGACTCGCCAAGCATGGACAACATGGTGGACCACCACTCCGAGCTCGACTACAACATCTACGACATGGTGGAGCACCACCTCGACCATGACTACGTCTACGATGACATGGTGGAGCACCACCTCGACCACGACTACGACTACGACACCATGATGGAGCACCACACCGAGCACTACCTCGAGCACGACATCGACACCATGGTGGAGCCTAGCTTCGACCCCACCTTTAACAAGACCGGTGCCTACAAGTTCCCCATCTTGGCCAATGGAACTACATATGAAGATAGAGGACCTTCAAGACGGCGCAACCATGAGAGTGCTTATGCACATGATCATCTACGTCGAGCTCATCCTATGAAACACCAAGAACACCCCCCTCTTGATCATCATCGACACTCTCCTCCAAGCTCAAGAAGGCGCCACAAGCAAAGTGCCAAGCCACATGAACCATCATCTAGGCATGCCGAGGATCGTCATCAACACACGTCGCCTCATGATCGTCGTCGACCATCACCACCTCATGACCACCATCGACATGCACCACCACATGACCGTCGCCGACACAAGTCACCTCATGCTCGCCATCGACCAACACATCCCAAGGATCTTCGACGACACCCAACAAGACATGGTGATGATGCAAGAAGGCGAGAGCCTCGACATGAAGCGGCCAAGGCTACAAAGAACAACAACACCAACCATATGGTGTCCACAAAGCCTAGAGCCACCACCAAAATGGCATCTCCAAGACCGCCTACACATGAGAAGATCTCCAATGGAGCGAGACAAGGCGCTACACCAACAAGCAAGATGGTGCCAAGTGCAAAGAAAGAGGAACCCCATCTTATGGTGCTTCCTCCTCCTACCGCCACCACCATAATGGCGCCTACAAGAAGCTTAAGCCCCAAGATGAAGACCGTGGAGTCTACACTTCAAGATGAAGGACGATCTACCCATCTTTATGCCAACATGACAATGCGTTGTCCACCAAGATCAAGTAGCTCCCAATGCTTTCGTTGCAAACAAGACGGTCATCTTTGGGAATGCCCCAATCTCCATTGTGATGTGTGCACATCCAACAAGCACATGGCATGGGAATGCAACACACCACAAGCCCACAAGCTCTACTTCGCCCAATTGGATGCCGAAATCACCAACAAGACACTTCAAGATACCATTGTCTTCAAAGAATGGTGCAAGGAAATGGACAAGAGTGACGTTGATTCGAGCCTAGCTCTCAACAACAACATAGCATCATCAAAGGGTGTCAACATGGGAGGCGATGGAGTTGAGAAGGTTGAGCATGGGATTTTCCCTTCAACCAAGGAGGCGAATGGAGTTGAGAATGGTGAGCATGGGATGATCCCTTCACCAATGAAGGCGCATGGAGATGAGAAAATCGAGCCTACCTCTTCCACAACACCTACTTCAAAGGAGTCAGACTACAAAGGTACCAACATAGGTGTTGATGATGCCATGATCCCACTAGTGGACATGATGATTTGTGAGTGTTTGCATGAGTTGGATGATCCTATTACTATGACATATGCTTCTTTCACATTCCCATGTGATACTTGTGATACAACTATTGTTGATCATGTGGAATTAGTTGCTTATGATAATATCACCATGCCATGCTACGAGAGTTTCGATTTCTATCCTATTGCTTCCAATATGTCGAACAATTGCTCTTTCCCATGTATTGCTTGCAATGACGATGATGATGCTAATTCTTGTGTTGTGACAACCTTGATGAACAATTGCTCTTTCCCTAGGTTTGTCGACAACCATGATACAATGTTGAACATGTTTTGTGCTAGATGCTTGCAATACTCTCCCATTAATGCAACCAAAATGTTGAACAATTGTTCTTTCCAATGCTTGGTTTGCCATAATGTTAATATGCTTGTAAATGAGATTGCCCCCATAGCTCTCTCAAATTTTGGAGACTTTGCATATATCCTTGTTGAGCATGTTCCCATGTTTACTCCGCATATTGACCACATCTATTATGATGCTTTACTTAACGCTAATGGTGATGTGCAAAAGAAATGGGCCATCATGATGGATGATGTGTTCATATACCATGCACACACGTTCTTTGCTTTGCCTATTGTGTGTGTAGGTACAAGAATGCCAATGTCAACCTCGATTGAACATGAGTTGACAAAGAGAGCTCTAGAGAGCATAATACACGTAAGTTCAAGATCGAACCCGGCTCTAATACCTTTCCCATGCTTTGCATTGAACATGCCGAACAATTTCTCTTTCTTACGGTTCTTTTGCAAGCATGATGATGTGATTCTTACCGTTGGTGTTGCCTCAAACAAGTTGACCAATTGCTCTTTCTTTTGGTTTGTTGGCACGCACGGTTGTGTAAATGTTGTTTTGGTGAACGTTTTGGAAGATATGTTGTGTGTTGCACCAAATATGAGGACCAATTTCTCTTTCCAATGGTTTGTATGCACACATGTTGATGATATTTTGGACACTCTTCCGTATGTGTTTTTGCCAAATTCTCCACTTGTTGCTTCAAGGATGTTGAACAATTTCTCTTTCCGATGCCTTGAGAGCAACAATGAAAATGAGTTTCTACATGAGATGGACATCATAGTCGTCTCACAATTTGGAGTTTTTGTGTTTCCGCATTTGGAAGATGTTCATATGGAGTTCTTGCACATTGACCTCGCACATGCATTATTCTTGATAAATTTGTGTTGTGCTAACGGTGTTGTGAACATGAATGGACATGACGTTGATGATATGCTCCTCTATCACGCACACATATACTTTGCTTGGTCTTTGTTGTGTGAAGGTACATGTGACTTATGGATGAGCGTCAACGAATGGGTTCAACCCCATACATCTACTACACAAGATCTCTCAATGAGAGCACATCGACATCTTGCTAAGGTGACCTCCTTCTACTTGCGCTCTCTTGCTAAACCCGTGGAACATTGGCTATGCTTTGAGTGTTGTTTGGCTTTTCTTGTGCTATTGATAGGGCTCTTGACAAGTGAAGCGACATTCAAGCGTTGGTGTCATCTGCCTCCTCTACACATTCATGAAGATTTATCGTCGAGGACGACTCTTTTTCAAGTGGGGGGAGATGATGCAGCCCGACCTTCGGTCTTCACCGCATCATGTGCTTCATGGCCAAGACGACACGCAAAGGTGAATCTTCTCCTTTATGCGTGCCTACAATCGCCTATGTGGAACGATATACTACTTCATACTCCGTCATACCTTGATGATAGGAACTCGACGACAAGTACGGAGGGAAGAGAGGATGCCATGGAGACCCGAGGACGCAAGGCCGATGTCACGGAAGCATGGAAGAGAAGGAGAAAGAGGAGCTGGACGCTCCATGCCGGAACTTCTGCCCGACACAGCCGGAACTTCCGCCCAGATTCCATCCAAGACTGAAGATGCTCGCACTGAAGAGCTGCGGCCGGAACTTCCGCCCCTGATGGCCGGAACTTCCGCCCAGGACCGGAACTTCCTCCCAGGACGGCCGGAACTTCCGCCCCATCGAACCTCAGCCAGATCTCAACCCACTTTGGCTTGTAACTTACCCCTTTGGCCCCTTACCTATAAATAGGAACCTACCCCCACCTTCATGAGAGAGATGATGTTTAGATGAATTGGCTTATGCCTCTATTATCCCTTAGTGGATTTGGGAAACCCCCACCTTAGATGATCCATCTATTGTATCCCTCCTTTTCCTGATCTTTTCCATTCTAGTAATTCTATCAATTGAGAATCTCTTGCTTTGCAACTCTATTCTTAGTTGGTCTTTTACTCTTTGGACTTCTATTTGGATTTGTCGATCTTTTGCAAGAGATTCTACCTTTGGTCTTTCTCTCGCACTTCTATCGGTTGGTGGTTCGGGCCAAGGAGGATAACCGATTTGTGTGTGTGCGTGTGTTTGTATCGTGTTCTTCGCGTTCATCCACTTCCCCGCGAATCCCCCTCCGCAATCACACTCACCCAGGTCAATCCGTAAAGATTGGGCACACCCTCGGGCTTAGCCCGCATCATATCACGTCACCTTTTCCAGAAGACCCTCACGCGTTGGGGACAACGCTTCTTGAATGGGGGGAGGATGATACGGGCATGGACGCCTATGTGGAGCCCAATTTCAGGACTCCACCAAGCTAGGCGGTACGCCATCGAGGATTCAGGATTGACACGCTAGGACGACATACGCTATGTAATAATTAAGTCTAAGGTTGTGTCATTCATTCTTTGTTAGGAAATAATGTAGCCAGGTCATGTGGTGAGCCAATTAGGGTTAAATTAGTGTTGTGTTTGGTTTTGGGCCTATCCAAACCAAACCAGGTTAGGCCCAAAGTGGGGTGCCCCAGCCCAGTAATGGCCGGCCGGCCACCTCCCCCTCATATAAGGAGGTGGGGCGGCTAGGGTTTAGGGAGAGAGAAGTTTTAGACTAAAGTTTAGGTTACAAACCATTGCGTGTGTTCACGTGTATCATCCCTCTGGGGGTACGACGCTGCCGTTTATCTAATATTACATCCGCTGCGAAGGTTCTTGTGTTCATCAAGGATTATCTAGCTCAAGGTTTGAGGCGTATCGTTCATCGATCCGTTGCTTGCTGGATTCGTTCCCTCTTCTCCAGGCCGTGTTCATCACGTTGTTGGGAGATTCTATCTACCCGGGTTCTCGCTGTGAAAGATCGGGCAACACCTAGGAGGTTCTAAAATATTTGAATATCATAACAATTTGATAATGATGCTCACTCTATTGTTTTGTTTTCTAACAACCATTTTATAATTGATTAATTTTGTGTTCTTATGAGGCACGACTTAAAATTCAAAATAGTTATGAATTTAGGATTCATTTAAATTTCCTTTTAAGTTAAGAATCAAATCTGTTAAAAGGATTTGAAATTTAGATCATGTGCATAGTGAAAATATTATATTTTTGTAATGCTTAACCATAGTGATTACTCACATATTATTTAATTATGGCTAGAGTTTAACAAATAGTAAAGGGTATGGAATAGGTTCATGATTTTATGTGTATGATAGTTCTTAGGGTTTAAGAAAATGGTTTTAATAATCTCTATGATTTGTAATCTTGACACACAAATTTTATTTTAACTCAACTAAGATAAATCATATGCTCATTAAATTCAATTCACTTGCTAAGGTGATTTTATTTTATAAAATGTTATTGATTTGGTTCACTTAGGCAAGGTATTTGGATAGCCAAATAGAATAGGATATTGGTTTCATTCTACTCACCAAATGGCATTTAGTCCTAAGTATATTGATGCGGGGTGGCTTTCGGACACCTCCACCTCAAGACCGTCAAGTGCAGCCCCGCCTATCGTTGACGCTACACCATGGCCAACGAGTCCCCCAAGTGGACCAACAACACAAACCCACGCCATATATGTCAAGGTGAACTCCTTCCTCTCTATGGGCGACCTCGACATAACCTTGGACGGATTGCTACCTCATGTCTATGTCTATATGTCGTTAGGTACCAATCTCGTCAAGGAACCGAAGGGAGCGTCAAGGAGCCGAGGAGAGGGAAGCCACATGGTTCATGGAAGAAGAAGGGAGGACCGAAGAAGAAGAATCAGAAGAAGGAGAAGGGCTCCAGCCGCCAGCCACGACAAGGCCGGCACTGCCGCCCCCACTTGGCCGGCACTGGTGGGCGCACTGCACGCTGCCGGCCCATCTTCCCGGCACCGCTGCCCCACCGGCACCGCGCTCGAACACGCCGGCATCGCTGCCCCCTCGAAGTCAACTTCATCCCAACCGTCTATTTATCATCTATTGTCACCACTACCTTATTGTAATGCCCCTTTTACCCCTGGACGGATCTGGGCCTATATATAGCCCATCCCTCTCCCCAAATTAGGGTTAGACAAGATGATAGCTTAAACATGGATATGAGCTTTGTCTCCCTAGGGTTTCATCCCTCTGTAATCAAGGCAACCCTTGTTGTTGATCTAGATCTGTGAGTGAGATTCTAGTGCGAGCACTCTCTCTCCCTCTCCGATCTCCTTCTCCAACACCGGTCTCTCTCCTCGGAATTCTACCGCGGTCTCTTCCGTAGGAGATTCTATCGGCGTGGTCCATCGAGCCACGGGGGTAAGTAATCGGTTGTATCGGGTAGGTGTGCGTGCGTGAGTTCCTCGTGTTCTTCGTGTTCATCGTGTTCTTCGCGCTCTCCCTCTCCTTCCCCTTTGGATTTCGGGTCAACCGCGAGATCGGGCCACACACGGGGTCTTAGACCTCATCATATGGTATCAGCAGCCTTTGGTTTCCGCGGATTTGACCCTCCACCCACCCAATTTCGTTTCTAGAAAATTTCCCAAAAAATAGCCCTAATTTGCCTTTGGTCGATCTGTGATTTTGTTGCGTTTTGAGTGGTTTTGATCCATGGATTTCGTGTTCCTATGGTAGATCTACATCCTCTCCAAATTTCACTGTCAAATTCCTTGTATTTCGCTCAGAATCGACGAATTTCTGTCCCAATTTCCGCTGCAGTTCGTCCCCAGTTCGTCCTGTTCGTGCACGACCGGCACTGCCGGCCCCGTCTTACCGGCACTGCCGGCCTACCCGGAACTGCCGGCCGGCCTAGCACGGCACTGCCGCCGCCCTCCACCAGCTTCCGCCCGCTTCTTCCACAAGCCACCACGCCGCCGCATCCACTCCACTGCCGCGTCGCCCCTTGCTCCTCTCTCACAGAGGCGCGCACAGCACCCGCCCAGGCCAAGCCCAAGTCGCCGCTCACCGCCAGCACGCCCGCGCCTTTGGCCCGCCCGCCGCGCCTCCACGCATCGCGCAGCCCCAGCTCGCCTCCACCAGCGCGCAGCAGCTCCCGCCCCACTAGGCCAAGGCCACGCTCGCCAGCAAGCCCAGGCCACGTTCCCGCTCGCGCAACCTTCCCTGGCCCTCTGCGCGCCTCACGCACGAGCAGCATCAGCTCTCAACCACCAACGCGCAAGCAAGCCTGCTCAGCTCACCCACACCGGCAGTGCCGGCCACATCTCACCGGCAGTACCGGCCAAGCCACCCCGGCAAAGGTGCCGGTCACAGCTCCTAACAAAGGCCGCTGTTCAAATTTCGCCCAATTTTGACTCATCTTTTTGCTCCAAATTTTGACAACTTTCCGGCGCCCGTTTGACTCCAAACTTTCACAGTTATCCCTTTTCATCTTGACTCTAATTTTGACACCATTTCCCAAATTTTTGGACTCCGAAATTTTGACACCTTCGATCGCTCGTCGTGACCCCAATTTTCGGGCATTGACTTATTTTGCTCGGTTTCCGTTTTGGAGTGCAAGGATTGTCGATCAAGCTTCCGCGTCTACATCAACACCGCGGCGACACCTTCGGCACCCCGGACTCCGGCGCAACTACGACACCATCGTCGCCATCACCGCAAGTTGTGTGTTCCGACACCGCCTAACATATTCATCTAGGTATAACTTGCTCCTAACCTTGTAGCCCCTCTTCCTTTTGCGATCTATCCTATCGAGCATTGCTTATCAAGTGTTGCGAGACATTGCACGTGGCCCCGATTGTGAGGTGTGTGTGTCGTGTGGAGTCAAGCTTCTAAGCAAACACTCGAGTGGCAAAATAGCAAAAGCGAGCTAACGCTAACATAGTGCGAGGAAAAAGCCGCAAAAACACAAAAAGAGCAAAAGTGTGCAAAGTGCCCCCATACATCCAAATACAAAAGAGTGTCAAGTGCCACCATACACAAAAGAGAAAGAGCTTTTAAGCAAAAGAGAGAAAAGAGAAGAGAGGCCGCGTGCGAATCTTGTTGTCTCTCAAGTTGCAACCAAAGCTTTGGTCTCTTCTTGTGTTAGTGTGACACCGAGCACCCTTGCTTAAGGGCTTCTTACACTTTTCCGCTCATTCCTTGGTCGCACTAACCCCGTTCATCTCGTGTGTGAGTTCCATATCTTTCGTGTTTCCGTGATCACCATTTGGACACTTGATTTTTGGAGCTTACCCACTCTTAACAACAAACTTGATTTCGGATTTTGACTTTTGGCTTTCCACCATCCTAACCTACCACCATATTTGCTAGCTTTTGCGTGTGTCTTTGTGTGAGTACCCGATACAATTGATTATGACCTCGGCTTGTTGGATTGCCCCGATCTTATCATACCACGGTAAGATTGCGAGGTAGTGTTCTTCCACTAACATACACCATATAGATACCATCGTGCTAACATGTATAGCGACGGAGACGACACGGAGGAGTACATGGAGTACTTCGAGGAGGATGCCTCCTCAAGCACCGCGGATGTGGAGGAACATGTGGAGCTCGACACCGACTCTAGCTCCACAAGCATCATCGGCATGTCCGACATCGAGGAGCTCAACAACGACCATGGCTCCCCAAGCATCACCGACATGACCGACATCGAGGAGCTCTACATCGACAATGGCTCCTCATGCATGGACGACATGGTGGAGCACCATCTCGAGGACGACATGGACGACATGGTGGAGGACCACCCCGAGGACGACATCGACGAGCTCTACATCGACACTAGCTCACTACTCATGAACGACATGGTGGAGCAACGCCACGACTTCGACATCGGCACCATGGCGGAGCCTCACCTAGTCTCCACACGGAGCAAAGACGATGCGCCCTCGCATCCATACTTGGCCAAGGGAGCTACATATGAAGATGGAGGACCTCCACGATGGCACCATCATATGGTTCACCAAGAGCGTCCTCAACATGAGCGTCATCGACACACTACTCCGAGCTCCACAAGTCACCACCATGAGCGTGCTTATGCACAAGATCGTCGACCTCAAGTACATCATATGGAGCTTCAAGGGCGTCCCCAACATGATCGTCATCGACACTCTTCTCCAAGCTCCACAAGGCGCCGCAAGCAACATGCCACGTCGCATGAGCCATCATCTAGGCATGGCAAGGACCGTCATCGACTCACACCATCTCATGATAGTCGTCGACCACTACCACCTCATGGTCTTCATCGACACATGTCACCACATGATCTTCGCCGCCACAAGCCACCTCATGATCGCCATCGACCAACATCCTCCAAGGATCATCGACGACACTCCTCAAGACATGGTGATGACGCACGAAGACGAGGGCCTCGACATGAAGGCGACAAACACCATGATAGGATGTCTACCACTCCGAGGATGGCAAGTGCACATCGTGCATACCTTCCTCATACGGCGACTTCCACCTCTAGTGCCACCACCACAATGGCCTCTACCTCGTCACATGCCTATGGACTCCGATGCTACAAGTGCAAGCAACAAGGCCACCCTCCACGGGAATGTCCCAATCTCCTATGTGAGGTGTGCAAGGCCAAGGGTCATGAGGCATGGCAATGCACAACGCCAAGCGCCAAGACGCTCTACTTCGACGAGCTACAAGCCCAAGCCACCAAGAAGCCTTCGACGCCCACACTTCAAGATGAAGATCACCAAGGTGAACTCAAGGATGTTGTGGATACGAGCCTAGCTCTCCACGACACTACGGCGCCACCGATGGAGGACGACTTGGGAGGTGATGGAGTTGAGATGGTTGAGCATGGGATTCTCCCTTCAACCAAGGAGGCGCATGGAGATGAGAAAGTCGAGCCTACTCCTATATGCTTGATTGATGAGTTGGTACCAATCCCATGTGAGGATGAGAGCCACTTAGCCCACTTGAGTAAGAGTGATAGTGAGTTGAGTGACTTCCACCCCATATGCGAGTTTGAGTGCTTCCATTTGGAGGACATGAGTGATACACAAAGTGAGATGAGAGAGGTAGATGATAGGTCCATGGAGGACATCGAATTTGCTAACACATTAACCTCTCCCTCGTTTGTGTCTTCTTATGTTGCACTAGGTTCCACGGAGGACGAGTTCCCGCTCATGGAGACGATGTACATGGTGCATGAAGATGATGATATATCACCATGCTTGCTCCAAGATGGACATGTCGACCACATGGATCCTCCTACTTCCACAACACCTACCTCAAATGAGTCGGCCTACAAAGGTAACAACATAGGTGTTGATGATGCCATGATCCCACTAGTGGACATGATGACTTATGAGTGCATGCATGATCTCGATGATCCATTTGCTACTTCACATGCTACTTTCACTTTCCCATGTGATGCTTTGCTTGATAACATTGTTGATCATGTGGAAGTGAGTTCTTGTGATACCATGACCATGCCATGCTATGAGAGCTTCAATTTTTCCACCATTGCTTGCAATATGTCGACCACTTGCTCTTTACCATGTATTGCTTGCAATGATAATGAGAATGATGCTATTAGCTTCCGCATGCTTTGCCCCACATGTTTACACTATTCCATGATCCTTGCTTCCAAGTTTGCGAACAATTGCTCTTTCTTATGCTTGGTATGCAAGAATGCTTATTTCATTGTCCATGAGATGGCCCCCATAGCCTTCTCAATTTTTGATGATCATGAGTTACCACATGCCATGAATGCACCTTCTTGCCATATGCACCATCGCCATGCATTTCATACTATCTTGATTGACACTAATGGTGATGTGCACAAGCCATGGAACATCATGATGGATGATGTGTTCCTCTACCATGCACACACGCTTTTGTTTTCTCTTTTGTGTGTATAGGTACACAAATGACAACTTCCACCGCTACGGAGCATGAGCTCACGAAACGCGCAATTGAGAGCTACCCCAACACGGACGAGATACATGATCCAACCCATGGGATTCACGCCAAAGGGTATGTTCCCAAACGCCTTCGCCCTCGTGTGTTTCCGGCTTGTCTTGTCGAGCTTCCGGTTTGGACCAATGCCTCGTCACCTCTTTTGCTTCTTATGCAACATATCTTGACACATCTTGTTGGCACAATGGTTGTTGTATGTCTTGATGCTTTCATCATACACTTCGAGAATCTCAAGGACCATGTTATACATGTGAGAGACACCTTATGCATCTTGTGCCACATGTCATTCATAAAGTTGCTCTTCTTTGGATTTCTCATTTCATCTTTGGCAATTGAAATGGATTCTTTGACACTTGAGGATACCCATACTTGGCTCACGCCAACCATACTTTCCCAAGCTAGAAGTCTCCATAGCTTTGCCATTGCACATAACAATTTTGCCCCAAATTTTGCCGCCGATACTTGCCTTTTGTTTGTTCCACTTGTTTGGGACAATACTTCACAACACATTTTTGACACCTTACAAAGCAAACTCTTACATGCACAAATTTTTGCCCTACCACATTTTGGATACATCGACACTCTTTTGGTTCCCATTTTTGCCAAATGCCTCTTGGAGAAACGACTTGATGCTTCGTATTTGATTGAGAGCCTCTTGTTCGCCGATCACCAAATTGGCATCCACAAGCTTTCCATTTGCAAGTTGTTTTTCCCCAAGTTCTTCTTCGACCGCGACTTTGTCCACCCATTACTACATGGGAGAACCGTCATGGCCTACATCATCGTTGAGGAGGAACAAGAGTCGAGGACGACTCTTCCCCAAGGGGGGGGAGATGATGCGGGGTGGCTTTCGGACACCTCCACCTCAAGACCGTCAAGTGCAGCCCCGCCTATCGTTGACGCTACACCATGGCCAACGAGTCCCCCAAGTGGACCAACAACACAAACCCACGCCATATATGTCAAGGTGAACTCCTTCCTCTCTATGGGCGACCTCGACATAACCTTGGACGGATTGCTACCTCATGTCTATGTCTATATGTCGTTAGGTACCAATCTCGTCAAGGAACCGAAGGGAGCGTCAAGGAGCCGAGGAGAGGGAAGCCACATGGTTCATGGAAGAAGAAGGGAGGACCGAAGAAGAAGAATCAGAAGAAGGAGAAGGGCTCCAGCCGCCAGCCACGACAAGGCCGGCACTGCCGCCCCCACTTGGCCGGCACTGCCGGTGGGCGCACCCCGGCACTGCCGGCCCATCTTCCCAAGACTGCCGGCCCCACCGGCACTGCCGCTTCGAACACGCAGCTGCAGGGCCCCCTCGAAGTCAACTTCATCCCAACCGTCTATTTATCATCTATTGTCACCACTACCTTATTGTAATGCCCCTTTTACCCCTGGACGGATCTGGGCCTATATATAGCCCATCCCTCTCCCCAAATTAGGGTTAGACAAGATGATAGCTTAAACATGGATATGAGCTTTGTCTCCCTAGGGTTTCATCCCTCTGTAATCAAGGCAACCCTTGTTGTTGATCTAGATCTGTGAGTGAGATTCTAGTGCGAGCACTCTCTCTCCCTCTCCGATCTCCTTCTCCAACACCGGTCTCTCTCCTCGGAATTCTACCGCGGTCTCTTCCGTAGGAGATTCTATCGGCGTGGTCCATCGAGCCACGGGGGTAAGTAATCGGTTGTATCGGGTAGGTGTGCGTGCGTGAGTTCCTCGTGTTCTTCGTGTTCATCGTGTTCTTCGCGCTCTCCCTCTCCTTCCCCTTTGGATTTCGGGTCAACCGCGAGATCGGGCCACACACGGGGTCTTAGACCTCATCATATATATGGTTTGGTTTATACTTGTGATCCATGATACATAATTTAGGACATAACATTTTATGTGGAGTGAATCCTATATGAAAGGTTTAGGGTTTTGAGGATACTTCACTATTTGAAGTATAAAATAGGCATGAGGCATGACATGGTTCTACTTATAATCCAGAATGATACTTGTTTTGAAATTCAAATGGGGTTTAGGGTTTTAGTAATGATCACCAATGTGATACACAACTAGGATTAGGTATGAGCATAAGCTTGGTTATGTTTAATTGGCTAGGGTTCTTCCTCCTCACTTAGGTAGAATTATTGTATCAAGGCAATGCTAGGTTTGTCTCAAGTGTTTGGATAGGCAATGTTTAAGTACAATATCAATACTCCTCTACACAAGGCATGAGGATTGGCCTGGGTTTAATTGTTAGGGAGCTATCCGTTTATGTGGTGGATGATCTATGATTATCTCACAGATTTGTATTATCATCTTAATCTAGAAAGCATGGTCATGCATTGGACATGATCAACTTATTCCTCACTAATATCTCTTCTTTATTATTTCTCTTAACACTCTTACTTAGATTCTTTGTGTTTACAATTAATACCAAGTTGTGATGATTATGGAGTTGGTGTCAACACCCGAATTTTTAAGTCCAGATGCCTATTATGACAAACATCGCAATCCCAGGAAGATTGTTTTTGCGAGACATAATAGTCGATATCACAGAACATTATTCATTACAAACCATAATCGTCTTACAACAAGGGATCTCATGATCCAATTTAAAACAATAGTTGATCTACAGATCAAATACAAAATACATAGCAGAAGAAACGTAGTAGCGGTCCATCTGTTCCACAGACAACGCTTGACGTTGGGAGGTGGTCCTAGTTATCATAGATGTCATGTTGTCCATCTTCCTGGTACTGGTGCTCCTCTTCATAGTCTGGCCATTTGAATAGCCAGGGACAAAGCCATGAGTACTTTATAAAGTACTCACAAACTACCACTAATAGAAGTACTAGTAGCTCTAATAAGGGTTCTAAGCTTCTGGGTTTACTTGCACAAAGCTAGTTTTGTTTCATAAACACTTAGTAGTTAAAGACCCTTTTATTTGCCTAAAATTACTCAACTGGGAACATTAGTGTCATTCCCACAACTTGGTGGTAGTCAAGTCAAGTTCACCTTTCAAGTCACCATTCATTTTAAAAAACATCTAACAACGGAACAGTATGGCCATCCAACTGTCCATGACCGCGGACGCGGCTATTCGAATAGTTTAACACTCTACAGAGGTCGTACTCTTGTGCCACAACTTTTGATTACATCCGTCAGGGATAGCCCTGAATAATCGTACTCAGTATGCGGATCATCAACCAATAACCTTTCACTTGGGGCAAAAATTTTGGGCAAATTGGTGGAATTGGAGGATCAAATCCGTGGCAACCTTTGCTCTAATACCATATGATGCGGGCTGAGCCCATGTGGGTTGCCCAATCTCACGAATTGACCCGGGTGAGTGTGAATGCGGAGGGGGATTCGCGGGGAAGTGGATGAACACGAAGAACACGATACAAACACACGCACACAACACAAATCGGTTATCCTCGTTGGCCCGAACCACCAACTCGATAGAATTGTAAGAGAAAGACCAAAGGTAGAATCTCTTGCAAAAGATCGACAAAAATCCAAATAGATATCCCAAAGAGTAAAAGACCAATTAAGAATAGAGTTGCAAAGCAAGAGATTCTCAATCGATAGAATTACTAGAATGGGAAAATATCTAGATAAGGAGGGATACAATAGATGGTTAATCTAAGGTGGGGGTTTCCCAAATCCACAAAGGGGTAATAGAGGCATAAGCCAATTCATCTTAACATCATCTCTCCCATGAAGGTGGGGGTAGGTGCCTATTATAGGTAGGGGCCGAAGTGTTGAGTTACAAGCCAAAAGGAGCTGAGATCTGGCTGAGGTTCAACTGGGCGGAAGATCCGACTCCTGGGGGCGGAAGTTCCGGCTGGATTCCTTCAGCGTGAATATCCGGCCGAAAGTTCCGATCCAAAGGGCGGAAGTTCCGGCTAGATTCCTTCAGCGTGAGCATCTCCATTCTTGGATGGTATCTGGGCGGAAGTTTCGGCGGTGGCGGGCAGAAGTTCCGGCCTGGAACGTCCAGCGCTTCTTCCTCCTTCTCTTCCATGCTTCCGTGACATCGACCTTGCGTCCTCGGGTCTCCACGGCATCCTCTCTTCCCTCCGTGCTTATCGTCGAGTTCCTATCATCAAGATATAACGGAGCATGAAGTAGTATATCGTCCCAAATAGGCGATTTGAGGCACGTGTAAAGGAGATGATTCACCTTTGCGTGACGTCTTGGCGATGAAGCACATGATGCGGTGACGACCGAAAGTCGTCCCGTACCACCTTATGGAAGCCAAGCTATAGTGAGTTGTGCAATTAACAGAGTTGAGACCAAAGAGAAGTTGATGATTGTATATGAAAAAGTTGTATAAACTGTACTCCGTAAACTAGCTGACATTCATATACATTTAAGAGTAGCAATAATCAAATCCGCGAAGTTAAATTCAAAATAGCGGTTGTTGTGTTGTAGGTTATGTATGTCAACAGAAAAGATAAAAAATAATAATTTAACCCGTAGCATCGCTTGGGCATATTTCCTAGTCTTAACTAATTCTCAATGGCATTCAGCCATAGCCAGTTCTGGACGAAAAAAAACCTTGTTGTCTCATTCGAACTCAGCCCCACAAACCTAATTGGTGAAAATCCTTCAGGTCACACTAGAGTGGACCGAGATCCATGGTGTAAAGAGTAACCATCCAATTGGTATGCTTTTATCGTAGCCAATTTCAGTTCAAGGCTGCAACAATTCTTACAAAACTCATATGAAGAAAGTCTTAAAACTCTGGTGATGATTTAAGCTCATACAAATACACACCCAAAGAATAGCACGAACATTGGGCACAAATATAACCTACTCCCTCCTTCAATAGTTGTTGTGTATAGATTCATCCGAATCTGCGACGACTAATACGGAACGGAGGTCATATGAAGAAAGTCTTAAAACTCTGGTGATGATTTAAGCCCATACAAATACACACCCAAAGCATAGCATGAGCATTGGGCAGAAATATAAAGTATGGACGACTAATATGGAACAGAGGAAACATAGGAACAGAGGAAGTTGTTATTACTACTAAGCTAAGTGTATGGAAACATAAATGTCAGCCATGCTTCAATTGTCATGCTTCAGCATGACAAAATTAAAATGGTGAAGGAAATGGCAAATTGAATTGAAGATGTAAATAGACTACTTCAAGTTTTCACTAAAGCATACAAACTGTAGCAAAGAAGTGGATCAGGCAATACCTGAAGAAACAAAGGACAAAGTTCATGATCGCAATGGTGCTCTATCAGTTACCACTATTAACCAGATACGCAAGCAGTTTTGGAGTTTCCTATTCATAGTTAATATTAACTCGCAGTCACACTAAGTTCAACCACTGTTCTTACATGCAAATATAGTACTTACAATTACAAAGATAGCAAGACAACGCAAGACTTTAGATCACAGACTTTAGTCAGATTTTCTGGAAGAGATAAAGGGGATTTCAGTATTCTACTATTTCCTCCGATCCGAAAAAAAATGTTGGAATGGCGATTTTGCAAAATAACCCACCAGCTTTTGTCCTTGCCAACCCGCACTCCTAAAGGAACGTCCGCCGAGCCGATGGAGGCCTGGGGTCGCGCCGTTTCCCACGACATGGCGACGAGAAAGCGTGGGTGGGGATCGGGAGGAGTTGGCCTGCGGCATTAGTGCGGGAGCCCCGGCGGTGGTGAAGAGTGGGAAAGCGAGCGGCAGCCCTCTCCCTAGATGTCCGCATCAAATCTTGCTACAGATGCACGGGAGGGCGTCGATGGAGATCCGGGCTCTCCTGGCTTCGACGGGGGTGCGAGGGATGTCTCCTTCCAGCCGGCCGCGTCGGAATCTCAAGGGGGATTCGGGGGCCGACCCGTGCGGAGCGATGGAGGCGGTGTCATCTCTGTGGGATTGGGTAGCTGGGGACGAGAAGAGGACGGGAGTGGGGTTGGGGGATCAGATTGCTTTTTCCAGATTTGGAAAGGGTTTAATTGTAAAACGTTAATTATACTAACCACCCATCACTTTTTCCAGATCGGAGGGAGTACTGGTTATTAACAATAACCACTAATTAGAACCGCAAATGTTTGAGAAGTAGTTAACTGCTATACCATTAAGTGGTGATAATTTCACTCAGCAGGTAGTATTTTATTTTCCTTGCAATAGTAGAGACCCTAACAACTATGTATGCCACTATAAATAGTAGAAGCATACCTAACTGCTCATGAAACAACAGTGGCCCAACCATATAACAGTAAAGCCTGACATAATGGCATAGACATCAAACATGGGTGCACGAGAAGACATGAGGCAATTGAGGATATCAATCGTGATATGTTGACACTCAGTTCAAATATTATATGGAAAACAATAAACATGCAAAACCAACTGTTCTCTAAGTTCAGAAAATGAAGCTGATAGTTTGCCATCTTCCATTTAATGTAAACATTTGCATTAGGAGAAGACTCGATACCTGCAATGCAAGGTCACCAACCGCGAAACCCCTAACATGAAGCTTGATACCAGTTAGGTGCTTAATTTCGGAACACTAACCAACAACAAAAAGGTTGAGGCAGTGCGAAGGAAAATAATAGTTTCTACTGTGATCCCTTAATATCATAAGCGTCACGTATTTTAGGACAAACTAATTACAAAAGCATATAGAAACCAGTGTCCCTCAACATGGAGCAATTGTAAATATTAACATCTAAAATCAAACTTAATGGCATAACCAAAACTGTTAAACTGGTCACACATGATCATAGAACGGTAGTAGTAAAAATAATGAATCACCACAGCCAGCAATCCTGATTGAATAAGATGTGTAGTACACAAATGCATGAATTTTGCTTGGATGCAAGAGATGAAAGCACAAAGTAGTACAGTACCAAAGTTTTTTTAATTAAAGTTCAACATGTTTCTAGAGGTCTTTTATGTGATGTAATCAAATGTTTGACAAGATGTGCCCTAACTGAAGATTTTCCAACTCTCAACTATGCAGCTCCACTCTAACCACGTAATCGAAGTCTTCGGTACTTTAGCACAAAGATGGTAACTACAAGGGCAGAAAGAACTTTGTTGGAATACTATTAACTATATCAAACCATAGCTTTCTCACATAAACCACATTCATAATGTACCATAGGAGATGGGCAAGAAGCGTCACGTTTGTAGCCAAACTACGAGAGTCGAGAGCACCTACATCATTTATTTATCATATGCAATGACTAACACTCATTTATCTCTCAACCTGTGTTGGGTCTTGTAAGATGGAAGAAATTTGATAAAACAAAAAAGGCATGCTATCTTGCTAGACCAAGTTCAGGTAAACAGATTAGTTGTGACAAAGAATTGTTAGGATGATCTCCACGTCACCGATTCCAACGGATCGGTAACAAGTCCTTGACCTCGTTCGCGCCCTGATCGGGGGCGTCCAACCCTCTTATGGTTGGTGGGCCCCTGTGACCTGCGCTATATAAAGAGGTGGGGGCCGGGGCACACGGTACGAGGTTCACCGCGCCGCCAGTCACCCCACCGATATTCCCCTACCGATCTAGGGCTAGCGCAGTGCTCACGGGAAGCACCACCACCGTCGCCACCGCACGCTCACCCTCTCCGCCGCCGCCACCATGTCGGCACCCGAGAGCTCCTCCTCGAAGGGAGAAGGTACTCATCTCTCTCTCTCAGATCTAGCAGTGTACTCATCAGCAATAGCATCTACCTGTATAGGATCTAGTGTAGTCGTTGGCTACTCTAACATTGGTATCAGAGCAACTGTTAGAATGTATAGATCCTTTTTTGTTCAGGTAGAGAAGTAAGAACAGAAACTCTAAATCCTCCCTGATGCAAAAGAAAAGAAAAGTGCAACCGGCCGAGACCCATCTCGCCGGCACAGTTAGCGCCGCCGCAAGGCCGCGCCGCTCCTCTCGATCCCGATGCGCATCGGCATGCCGAGGCACCGGGAAGAAGAGCCACTCCACTTGCGCAAGCAACGCGGGGCAAAGAAAAGAAAAGCTCACCGGCTTACCGTGCTGCGTCACGTCGCCGGCAAAGAAAGGGCACCGCCTCTGCGCCGCTTGACGGTGACGCGCCCACCCTCGGGTGCACGCGCCGCCGCCAAGAGGTACAGGGGGGCGCCGCCGCCCGTTTTCTGCCTCCGTTCCTTGGCCGCCGCGCCGGGATCTGGTGGAGGAAGGAGAGAAAGAAAAAAGGAGAGGAAGGGCAGCTCGACGCCGGTGCGTGCTCGCTCGAGCAGCTGCCGGGCGACGCCGCCGCTTCCTCACCGGCGCAGAGAACCGCGGGGGAGTCTCGCGGGAAGGCGCAGCCGTCGCCGGCAAGGCGGCAAGGCGGCAAGCCGCGCGCGCGGGCGGGAGGTGAGCCTCCGCGCCGCCGCCGGAGTCGACAGAGAGGGGGTCGGGGGGGAAATGGCCTTAGGGTTAGGGTTTGGGCCGTTGGCCACCCTTTTATCCCGGCCGAAACAGAAGGGCGACCGTCGGATTCGATCCGACGGCCGTAGAGGGCCGCAGCGTGGGCACCGTGTGCCGGGCCGCGTCGGCGCCGTGTGCGGGCCGCGTGGGCTCCGTGCCCAGCCGCGTGCGGGCCGTTGGAAGGCCGCGATTGCAGGCCGCAGAAGGCCGCGGGCAGAGGCCGCACGGCGTGCGGGCCGCGTCGCCCGGCCGCGTGGGCGCCGCGTTGCTGTCGCGCGTCGCTCGCAGCGTGCGGGCCGCGTGGGCCGCGACAACGATCGGCTTTACTGTTTTTTTACAGTTTTATTAATTACAGAGGCAATTTTAGGCAGTTTTGGGTCATTTTGGCCAAAATTTTGTCTAGTTTTTTTTTTCTGAATAAATAGGACCAACGAAATATTTGTTCAGAAATTAAAAAGTAAAGGAAATGCCTACGAAAAGTTCAAAGTTTAAAGTTTAAAGTTCACGGTTTCCTTTGCAAATAGCAATGATATGTGCATTTATCTCTATTTCGCCCAACGGTGATATAGTTTTATTTGCATTAACAGTTGCATGTTTTAATTCGGACCAACGTTGGATTATAATTTGCAATTGTACTGTTCTCACTTCTTTGTGGTTTTCAGGAGGGTTCTACTTGATGAGCTGCATCAAGGATGTTCCCACCCTTAGAGGGGATAACTACACAGAATGGAGGAAGAAGGTGGATTTCGCCTTCGTCTGTGCTGAGGTGGACTGGGTGGTTGACACACCGCAGCCCATCAAGCCTGCTGACCCCGTCAGAGCTGACGGGGATACTGATGATGCATGGGCTAAAAAGAAAAGGGACCATGCTCCTGTGGAGATGTCCTACACCCTAGAGAACAGACAGTGGCAGACTGCCAACAAAAAGTGCATGGCTTTCATAAAGAATACAATTGAGAACGCTATAGTGGGCTCAATTACAGAGTGTACTTCATTGGGAGTACCTAGAAAAGATAAAAAGCCAGTTCACTGGTTCTTCAAAGACATATGCAACCCAGCTGTTGAAGCAGCTGGTGACAGAAAAGTATACTGGAGGTGCACATGGCATCAGGGAGCACATCCTCAGGATGAGCAACATGGCTGCAAAGCTGAAGCCCATGGATGCTGACCTGGAGCTGAAGCCTGCACTTCTGGTTCACTTGGTGATGGCTTCATTGCCACAACAGTTTGAAAATTTTGTCATCAATTACAACATGAGTCCTGAGAAATGGGACATTGAAAAGACCATTGCCATGTGTGTGCAAGAGGAGGATAGACTCAAGGCACAGAATGGAGGTACCATCAATTATGTGAAGGACAACAAGAAAAGGCCCTTCACACCAAGCAACAATGGTTCTCCTTCAAAGCAATATGGTAAAGCCCCAATGCAGCATCAGCAGAAGTTCCAGCCCAGGCCATTGCCAGTGAACAAAGATCAGTGTCTTCACTGTCAGAAGACTGGGCACTACAAGAAAGACTGCCCTGCTTTTCTGAAAGAATTAATGGCAAAGAAAGGTAACAATTTAGTTTCCTTTGTAAATGAATCCCTGTATACACAGTTTTCGAAATCTACTTGGTGGATTGATTCAGGTGCAACTGTTCATGTTGCAAATTCTTTACAGGGATTCCATTCGACGAGGACTACGAAAAGAGGCGAAGGATGCGTTGAAGTCGCGAATGGAATTCAAGCGAAGTTGAAGCTGTTGGCGACGTCCTGTGGAGCTAGCTGATGGCTTGACTATTCTGCTTAGAGATGTCTTATTTGTTCCTTCCATACATAGAAATTTAATAAGTGTATCGCGCTTAGATAAAGACAGTTATCAATGTTATTTTGGACATGGCAAATGTGCCATATGGTGTAATAATTCTTATGTTGGGGTTGCTATACTC
Source organism: Lolium perenne (assembly GCF_019359855.2). Lineage (NCBI taxonomy): Eukaryota > Viridiplantae > Streptophyta > Magnoliopsida > Poales > Poaceae > Lolium > Lolium perenne. Next base: position 137,220,369 of record NC_067245.2, read on the forward strand.
CATGATGAGCTTTATTTATTGTCCTTGCGTGAAAAAGTATTGTCTGTGTGTAAAGTGAATGAACAAATACCCTCGTCGGAAAAAGAAGGAAAGAAAAGAAAAAGAACTGATGAATCATCGAAATTATGGCACTGTCGCCTAGGCCATATTTCGAGGGGGAGAATAGAAAGACTCGTTAAAAATGATATTCTTCCTCCATTAGAATTCTCAGACATAGAACAGTGCATCGATTGCATTAAAGGAAAATTTGTAAAGCAAATTAAAAAGGGTGCGAATCGAAGCACAGCAACACTAGAAATAATTCACACCGATATATGTGGACCATTTCCGGTGAAAAGTGTGGATGGCTATGATTCGTTCATAACATTCACGGATGATTACTCCCGATATGGTTATATTTATCCAATAAAAGAAAGAACAGAAGCGTTGGATAAATTCAAAATATTCAAAGCTGAAGTTGAAAATCAGCATGACAAAAGAATAAAGATAGTCGGAGTCTGATCGTGGAGGGAGTACTACGGTCGACATACTCCATATGGCCAAGTCCCTGGACCTTTTGCAAGGTTTCTACAGGAGACTGGAATAGTCGCCCAGTACTCGATGCCGGGCGAACCTCAGCAGAATGGGGTAGCTGAAAGGCGCAACCGTACCCTTATGGATATGGTGCGCAGTATGATGAGCTATTCCACCCTACCATTGGGATTGTGGATTGAGGCGTTAAAAACCGCTATTCACATTCTAAGCAGTACCAAGCAAATCGGTGCCCAAAACGCCGTATGAGCTATGGACAGGAGAGTGCCTTCTCTAAACCACCTGAAAGTGTGGGGGAGCCCTGCTGAGCCAAAGTATTCAATCCAAATATCGCAAAGTTAGATACCAAAACAGTCAGTTGCCATTTTATTGGCTATCCTGAAAAGTCAAAAGGTTATCGTTTCTACTGTCCAGACAAATATACAAAGTTTGTGGAAACGAGACATGCTGTCTTCTTAGAGGACGAAATGATGAGGGGGAGCATGGTAGCTCGGAAAATTGATCTTGAGGAGAAGAGGGTGCATGCACCCAATCCGATGACTCAGGAGCCATTTTTTGCGCTACCATGTGCACCTGTACCGACGATCCCTGCGATTGTGGTGCAAGCACCTGTTGTGACTCCACCCATGACAACGATGAGTGAAAATTCGGAACCTGTCCGTCAGGAGACGAATGAACCATTTGTTGCGCATGAAAGGGAGCAACAACAGCCACCTCCGTAAGCTGAGCCACAAGTTGAGGAACAGAATGCTCAAGAGAATGTGGCCCCTAGAAGGTCTACAAGAGCTAGAAAATCAGCCATTTCGACTGATTACAAAGTTTACAACACGTAAAGAGTTCATATGGAAGGTGATCCCACTTCATATGAAGAAGCCATGAGAAGCCAGATTCATCAAAGTGGGTGGAGGCCATGGAAGACGAAATGAGATCGATGAGTACCAACAATGTTTGGGACTTAGAGAATATTCCTAAAGGAGCCAAAACAGTGGGCTGCAAATGGGTCTACAAAATAAAATATGACTCCAATGGGAATGTCGAAAAGTACAAAGCACGACTTGTGGCAAAAGGATTTACACAAAGAGAAGGGATAGATTACAATGAGACATTTTCTCCGGTCTCATGTAAGGATTCCTTCAGATCATCATGGCACTAGTTGCACATTTTGATTTAGAGTTGCATCAAATGGATGTAAAGACGGCATTTCTAAACGGGGATTTAGAAGAAAATGTCTACATGAAACAACCCAAGGGTTTTATCATGGAAGGCAAGGAAGAAATGGGATGCCGCCTAAAGAAATCCATTTATGGATTAAAGCAAGCCTCAGACAGTGGTATCTAAAGTTTAATGAAACAATTAAGAGATTTGGATTTAAAGAAAATATTGAGGACAATTGCGTTTATGCAAAGTTTAAAAGTGGGAAATATATTTTCCTAATCTTGTATGTGGATGATATTCTGCTTGCCAGCACAGTGCTTAGTCTCGCAAGAGACACAGAAGTTCTTGTCCTCAAATTTTGATATGAAAGATCTTGGTGAAGCGTCATATGTTTTGGGCATAGAAATTCACCGAGATAGAAACAATGGAGTATTAGGACTATCGCAAAAGGCTTATTTAGAAAAGATTCTAAGTAAGTATAATATGCACAAGTGCGGTGCCACACTGCCCCTATAGTCAAGGGCGGCAGTTTTGGGAACCATCAAAGTCCCCAAAATCAATACGAGCTCGATCAAATGAAAGCGGTTCCATATGCTTCGGCTATTGGAAGCCTACGGTATGCACAAGTGTGCACTCGCCCGACTTAGCATTTATCACCGGAGTACTCGGTAGATATCAAGAAAATCCAGGTTTCGAACACTGGAAAATGGTAAAGAAGGCATTGCGTTATGTGAAAGGCACAAAGAGTTACATGCTAACATACAGAAGATCTGATTCCCTAGAAATAAGAGGGTATTCGAGATGCAGATTTTGCGGGGGATAAAGATGATAGAAAATCCACATCTGGATATGTATTCACCCTCGCAGGGGGAGCTATTTCGTGGAGAAGCTCCAAACAGGACCATAGTTGCATCATCCACGATGTATGCAGAATTTATAGCATGTTATGAAGCCACGGGCGGGCATTATGGTTAAAGAAATTCATACCCGACTTGAAAGTGGTAGATTGTATTGACAAACCACTAAAGATGTCTTTGCGACAATGAGCCTGCAGTATTTTATGCTCACAACAACAAGTCGAGTAATGCTACGAAACCGATTGAGGTTAAGTATTATGTTGTGAAACACAAGGTCCAGGATCAAACAATAAGTCTCGAGCATATAAGGACAAAAGATATGCTTGCGGATCCGCTAACGAAAGGCTTACCACCCAGCGTGTTCAAGGAGCACGTAGCCGGCATGGGTTTAAGGGAAAGTCTTACCTATCCTGGATCATAAGAGGCCCAAAAGTAAAAGAATTTGTTTCAAAACAGAGAAGTGCATTGTGGTCGTTCGATTCTATCGGCAATAGAGCTGTGACGATGAAACATGCCCTATGAACTGATCCAATATGAAACGAATAAAGTGAAAGTATAAAGTTAAAAGAAAAGTTGAGATCAAGGGGGAGAATGTTAGGATGATCTCCACGTCACCGATTCCAACGGATCGGTAACAAGTCCTTGACCTCGTTCGCGCCCTGATCGGGGGCGTCCAACCCTCTTATGGTTGGTGGGCCCCTGTGACCTGCGCTATATAAAGAGGTGGGGGCCGGGGCACACGGTACGAGGTTCACCGCGCCGCCAGTCACCCCACCGATATTCCCCTACCGATCTAGGGCTAGCGCAGTGCTCACGGGAAGCACCACCACCGTCGCCACCGCACGCTCACCCTCTCCGCCGCCGCCACCATGTCGGCACCCGAGAGCTCCTCCTCGAAGGGAGAAGGTACTCATCTCTCTCTCTCAGATCTAGCAGTGTACTCATCAGCAATAGCATCTACCTGTATAGGATCTAGTGTAGTCGTTGGCTACTCTAACAAGAATAAGCTTGTGAACAAGAAAACTAGTTCTTCAGCGACTCTGTATGTAACAAAAGAGCTAACATTGCATCCCCACCACAGCAATACACTTCCATCCAGGATCAATATTGACCGACACAACACGGAGCAACAGGGACCAGTTTTCCTGAACAACTCCAGTCAATTATTCATCGTCCGAAACAGAAACAAGAAAAGCCTCACCCAGGGACAGGGCAACGGAAGGGGGACACACTCAGCCGGCCATGGGGTGGTTGACGATGTACTCGATAGCGAGCTGCATGGAGTCGATCTTGTCGGCCTCCAAGTCGGGGATCTCGAGCTTGAACTCTTCCTCAATCGCCATCACCACCTCCACCGTGTCCAAGCTGTCCAGCCCCAGATCCTTCTCGAAGTGTGCATCGGGGGTTACCTGCCACCACCGAGGACCGTGCTCCGTGTTAGGGACTTAGGGTTTGGGTTTGGATCGATCCGGGCCAGCACGACGCGATGCGGAATTGACGGTGGGTCAGGGCATTGAAGTTACCTTAGAGGGGTCAACCTTGGGGTGGCTCTTGAGGACATCGAGGACGCGGTCTACGACCTCGTCGCGGGTGAGGTGCGCGTCGTGGGAGGACATTGGCCGCGTGAGCCACAGCGCCTGGGCGTGGGGCTGGCCCGCCGCGGCGGCAGCGGCGAGAGGTGCCACCGTGGTGGGCAAGAGGCGGATGTGGCGGAGGATCGCCGGACGAAGCGCCGCCGCCGCCATTTTCCTTTTTCCTCTTTCTCTTCCCTCGGGATTTTGACTCGGCTGGAGACAGGACCTGAGAGGGGGGCTCCTTTACGCCGAGCAGCTCGGCACAGTGTAGGTGCCGCACATCCCCGTACGTACGTGGGCTTGGCCCAAAATCTCGTTCGGTTTGCCTTCCAATTTGTTCCGCCCCGGGTGGGTTAGAGTATCTCCAACAGACGCGCTAAGGATGTGTTTGGTTGGGGATTCAGACTGCATGGGTTATGGCCAACCATATTTTGCCGGGCCACCCCATTCGTCTGAGTGTTTGGTTGTCTGAGTGGAGCGAAACGAGTTTCGTGTTTGGTTGTCTGAGTGGAGCGAAACGAGTCTTGTGTTTGGTTGTTTGAGTCGCCGCCTCGGAGGACCTCCGCGCTGCCGCCTGCACGGCTCGACGCCGCCTCCTTCCCGCGCCGCCGCCGCGCCGCTCCTTCCGCGCCGCTGCCGCGCCTTCCTTCCCGCGCCGCGCCGCTCCTTCCCAAGCCGCCCCGCGCCGCTCCTTCCCGCGCAGCCGCCGCGCTGCTCCGGCCGCCGCCTCGGAGGACCTCCGCGCTGGGTCGACTCGCGTCGGATCGAGGACTCGAGCGAATGGGGCGATTGAGCGAGTCCACTCGCGGGCCGCGTGATTCCACCGATTTTGCTGATTCGCCCCATACAACATATTTTGGGTATATTCCCTCCCTGGCCGCTCCGCCCCCTACCACTCGCGAACCAAACAGCGGGCGAACCGGTGCGACCCGACGCGAGTCGACCCAGCTCCCCCAACCAAACACATCCTAAATGGGCGCGCTATACTGGCGATTGGGCGCGATGTATACCGCTGGCGCGCGGCATAGCGAATTTGCTTCCGGTAGAGGCTCTATTTTGCAGCGCGCGTTGGTGTGCGAAAAACGCACCTCCGACAGAGGCTCTATTTTGCAGCGCGCGCGTCACAAACTGCTAATCCGACCGTTTTTTTTTTTTTTAAAATTCATCAAACAAACTATGAAAATATGATCGAAAATACGAATATATTTTAAAAGTGCAACGATACAATGCGACATTTAAACGAAAATACTAAAATAAACTACTCCTCCGACTGGTCGTCGGACTCCCAGTGGAAGTCGAAGCTGCTCAGTGTCGTGTCCGACACCGGCGTCGACGTCGTCGTCCACTGGAAGTCGGAGGAGGAGGAGGAGAGGACGATGGTCGACGGCCCTGCGCCGTTCTTGTTTTCCTCCTTCCTCCTCACCGCCGCCTCGGCCCTCGCCTTCTTCCTCGCCGTGGACTCGGCGCGGCGCTTCTCGCGGCTTGCCTTTTTCTTCGCTTTCATCGCCGCCTTCTCCTCCTCCTGCGCGTAGAAGGCCTCCGTGGCGGCGACGTCCTCGGGGAAGCGGCGCGCCCATTCGAGGCGCAACGCCTCGTCGCGCTCGGCGATGAGGAGGCGCTGCTCCAGCTCCCGATGTCGGCGCTGCTGTTCGCGCGTGATCATCGGCGGCGGCGGCGGCAGCATCTCCGCTTGCTCCCGCGTGAAGACGTCGTGGAAGTTCATCGTCCGCCGGGAGCGGCCGAGCCGCCAGGCGACGGCGTCGTACGCCCGCGTCGCCTCGTGCGCGGTGTCGAACGTGCCGAGGCGGATCCGCTCCTCGCCGGAGCGGATTTCCGCGTCGAACCGGCCGCTCGGCCGCGCCCGGACACCGTGGTAGCCGGAGGAGGGCGGCGGCGCGGAGGCATCTCGCGGAGGCGGCGCGGTCGGAGGCGGAGCGGCCGGAGGTGGAGCGGCGCGGGAGGGAGAGAGGCGAGGAGGGAGACAGACGCGTGGAGGAAGTGGCAGTTGGACGCGTTCGCGCGTGGCGTGTTTATAGCTCGCGCGGCAGCGCACGTGGCAAGTTTCCCGCGCGGGATAGCGCGAAAGCGCGCGGGCGGCAAAATTTTTAGCGCGCGCCTTTTTCCCGCCTCCGCTGGAGCAGCGCGGCAGCGCCCGCGCGCGGCAAACCGGCGGTTTTTTTGCCGCTTTAGCGCGTCTGTTGGAGATGCTCTTAGGTTACGTTTGGCTGATTTGATTTGAAGCATGGTAGACTGATTCTCTATTGCTTCTTCTGTTCCGCAACTGATTGTTCTGTTTCGCTACTCATTCTTTCTATTCACAACTGATTAGTACTCTATTTTTTTTGACAGAAAACGGTGAGCTTTATTGATCAAATAATCATAATGTCATTACAAATATCATCACGGATGCACTCCGGAGGAGAACCACGCCACACGGCATCTACTGAGAACTCACACCTTCTAGCTAAAACGTGTGCAACAACATTGACCACACGGTAAACATGTTTAAAAGAGCAAGAAACTAAAGATCTTTCTAGACGCTTTACATCCTCAATCACCGGTCCATAGGAAGACCGATCCATCATTCCAGCATTGACGCGGTTCATCACCGACTGGCAATCTGAAGCAAAGATGACCCTGGAGTAGCCTTCATCACATGCAAAAGCAACAGCACGCCTCAAAGCCAAGGCTTCAGCCAGCTCCGCATTGGTCACCTTGTCTCGGCGCTCACCACAAGCAGCGAGGAAAGTCCCCCGGTGATCACGAACAACGACGCCAATACCCATCTATCTCTTGGAAGAGAAAGTCGCTGCATCCACATTAACAAGCACCATACCTGCAGGCGGCGGAACCCATTTTGGTGTTGATGAAGAAGGTTCACGGCTTATAGCAGTCATCGGCTTGTAAAGGTGAATACATATCATATCAATGTAAGCCTTGATCTTAGCAGCAATAGACTTAGGATGCATAGTACCTTCACCCTCACGGTACTTATTTCTAGCATCCCAAATATGCCAGAGAGACACCATCAGGGTTCTTGCTTCTAGATCAGAACAGCGCTCAACGAAATCCAGAGTCCGGACTCTAGGAGAGATGAAAGCCTTTCTGTTAAGATGGATATGGAAATCAGCTTTCACTTCGCGCCACACCTCGTCGACATAGGGGCAGAACAACAGAGCATGCTCGACTGTCTCGTGTTTGTTGCAGTATATACACGTCGACGGAGTAAGGACATGCCGCTTCTGGAGTTGGTGATCGCAGGGAAGGCAATCATGAGCAAACCTCCAGAGTGTGATCTTCATCTTCCCCGGCGCCTTGCTCGCCCATAGCTTCTTCCAGGTTTTGGAATTATCAGATACAGCTGAAGACGAACCTTGCCCATGTTTGCTACGGTCAGAAGCCACCCGCTCCGACCTACCAAGGTGATATGCAGACCGCACCGAGTAGCTGCCAAACTGAGTCCAGGGCCAGGAGGCAAAATCATCGCCACCGTGACGGCTGATCGGTACCTACAGAATCTTGGTTGCAACATCATCATCAAAGATGGTTCAGATGAGCTCCGAATCCGATGAGGAAGTACCATCCACCATCAGCGTATCTACAGTCTGATCGGGCATCAGAGGGATCCGAGGGCGCAGTGTACAAGGAGGCACCTCCGGAATGCACTTGTCTGTAAGAATTTTGGTTTTCTTCCCATCACCGATACCCCATCGAACACTGTCCTTCAAAATCTGCATACCAAACTGGATGCTTCTCCAAGTATACGAAGAGGAATGGGGCTTTGGAGCATCCCAAAAGTCACGGTTTGGGTAATAACGGCCTTTCAACACCTTTGCACATAAAGATGATGGTTTCGTCAACAAGCGCCAACACTGGCGACCCAACATGGCTTGGTTAAACAGACCCAAGTCGCGAAAACCCAAACCTCCCAAGCTCTTCGGTGTTGAAAGCCATTCCCAGGATCTCTAGTGGATTTTCTTCTTGCCGTTTTCTATTCCCCACCACTGGTTTGCAATCGAACGTCGCATGGAGTCGCAAGTGGCAACTGGCAATTGAAAACAACTCATCATATAAGTAGGAATTGCCTGTATAACCGCTTTCAGAAACGTCTTAGCCCGGCCCGGGAGAGGGGACGATCAGAGCAAGTACTCATACGCTGCCACATACGTGTGATAAGGAACTTGAAAGTGCGGACAGGAGACCTTCCCACCTCTGTTGGCATACCAAGATAGAACTCTTGCAAATCTTCATCTTGGACACCCAGTTTTAGCATCACCCGGGCCTTGATAGCAGCAGGACAACAGGGACCGAAGAAAATTGACGACTTCTTTCATCACTTCTTGATAGCAGCAGGACAACCAGAACCCTCACAATAGAGCTTGAGAGTTTGCTGCAAAGTGTCAACACTTCTTTCATCACTACGGGCGAAGAATATACTATCATCTGCAAACAATAGATGGGAAATAGGGGGACCAAGTCTGCCATTACGTAAACCGTGTAGCTCGCCTTGGACCTCCCTTCGTTGCAGAAGACAAGATAACCCTCCGTGCAGAGAAGGAAAAGATATCGACTGATGGGATCCCCCTGTCTAATTTCCCGGGTGGGAATTACAGGTTCAGTTAGATCACCATTAATCCAAACAGCATATCTCACCATAGTCACACATCTCATCACAGTGTTGATCCAATTCTGGTGAAAACCCAATCTCTGAAGGCAACCGAGGAGATAATCCCATTCAAATCGGTAATAAGCTTTCATCATATCCACCTTCAGAGCAAAATATGGCCGCTTAGCTTATTGTTGTATGATTGTATGTAGGCACTCAAATGCAATAAGCGCATTGTCCGTGATCAAACGCCCCGTAACAAAAGCACTTTGATGTTCAGACACCACCATCGGCAAAATGAGCTTTAGACGATTCGCCAACACTTTCGACGCAATCTTATAAAGCACATTACAGAGACTAATAGGCCGAAAATTCTTTAGCTCAACCGGATTTGTAATTTTTGGTATCAGCACAATAACAGAGTCACAAAAACCATCAGGTGAAGGGCTCCCATCGAGAAAGCTCCTAACCGCTTGGCAAATTGCCTCCTGTAATAAATCCCAATGGGTTTGGTAAAAGAGCGCCGGAAAACCATCGGGACCCGGTGCCTTGGTTGGACCCATCTGGAAAAGAGTTGTCTTGATCTCCTCATTTGTATACTCCTTTGTTAAATTGGCATTCATCTCATCAGATACCTTGCGAGGTATAGCATCAAGAATAGTCTGTGTAGAAAAAGTAGGTTCAGACGTGAAGAGATCTCCATAGAAGTGTTGAACCATACTTTTCAATTCAGAAGCATCATCACACCTCGAGCCATCCGGTCGCTGCAACATTTTAATTTTATTTGCCCGCTTCCTTGCCGTAGCCCGAGCATGAAAAAATGCAGTGTTACGGTCTCCCTCTCGTAAGCACTCCACACGGGAGCGTTGGCGTGCCATAACCTCCTCCCGATCAAAGAGCTCGCAGAGATCCTTTTCAATCTTGCGGATCTCATCAACCCCCTCATTTGACGTTGCCAAGCACAAAAGGTGTAACTTCTGTCCCATCTTGCGAATCTTCTTGCGAATGGCCCCAAAAGCCTCCCAACTCCAGGACTGAAGCGAGCCAGCAACCTGATGGAGCGTAGACCAAGTAGACTGGAGTGAAACATCACCATCAGAATTCTCCATCCAAGCCTTCTCTAAAAACCTCTTTGTAATCCGGTGCCCTCAACCAGGCAGCCTCAAAGCGGAAACCGTACTAGACTGGTGTAGCACGATCCCGTCGATTAAGAGTAGAAAGGTTTATCAGGATGGCTAGATGATCAGAAGTTGTTGTGATGATATTCTCCACCGAGCAATCATCAAACCGTGTTGTGAAGTCCCCATTACCAACAACTCTGTCCAGTCTATCCTTGACATGATCTTCTTCACGGTTCCTATTATTCCATGTATATTTGGGACCTGAAAAACCGAGGTCGAACAGTCCACAATCATCCAAGCACTCACAGAAGAGAGACATTTGTGCCTCAGATCGATCACGAGCACCAACATGCTCATCATTGGAAAGAGCTTCATTGAAGTCTCCGCAACAAATCCATGGTCCTTTCCATTCCGACCGAAGTCGACGAAGCAAGTCCCAAAATTCATGCCTCAAATCTCTTATCGGCTCCCCATACACAAAGGAAGCCCACCACGGTTCTCCTCCTTCCGATGATACAACAACATCGATGATATGAGAGTTAAAGCCCTTGAGAGAAACAGTGTACTGTGGCAACCAAAACAAAGCAAGGCCCCCACTAAGGCCAACGCTACTGACAGCGAAACTACCCGCATAGCCCAAGGACCACATAAAATACTGGGCTCTGGTATCTTTCATCTTCGTTTCGCACAAGAAGAGGAAGGAGGGTCGATAAGTCCGCACAAGATAGCGGAGCTCGCCTACTACTGAGTCCGAACCAAGACCTCGACAGTTCCAACATAAAAGACTCATTGCGTCGGGCGGGACTGCACCGCAGTCGCCGCCGGATCCGCCGATCTAGGTTTCTTGTTTTTTGTTGTTTCCGAGTCTGCCACTTGGCCATCTCCACCATCACCTGTGGCTGTTGCAACGGTGGATGCCAGGATCAAAGCCCCCTCGAGCACCACAGTAAGAGGTATGATGTAGCCCTACCCAAGGTCGATACTACATCAAGACCGACAAGCCCTCCTCGTGGTCCAATGACACGAGCTCGAGCCCAAGCCCTACGCCAAGAGGTGAATTCGCTCCTCTCCATGTATGCTTTTGACACCCCTTTGGATGGCTTGCTACTTCATGCCAATACCCTATGTTCAATCAGGTACATCGACCAAGAAGCGAGCCATGAAGACCAAGCCAATGGAGAGAGAGCTGGAAATGACGAAGATGGAGCTACAGCTGCCAGGCCGGAACTTCCGCCCTCCCGGACCGGAACTTCCGCCCAGATGCCCTCCAGATTCCCTCCAGATGCCTTCCAGTGCCCAGAAGACAGGATCAGGCCGGAACTTCCGCCCCGAGGGACCGGAACTTCCGCCCACCGGAACTTCCGCCCAAGTTCCGCCCAAGTTCCGAAAGTCGGCGAAAACCCCCCTGGATGTTACTGCGGGACAATGGCGCAATTCCGGAACAAGGCCGGAACTTGGCCGGAACTTCCGCCCCGACCGGAACTTCCGCCCGTCCAGACCGGAACTTCCGCCCCTGGCCGGAACTTCCGCCCAAGTTGACCGGAACTTCCGCCCCATCGAACTTCAGCACGATAGCACTTTTCAGCTTGTAACTTACCCCTTCGCCCCCACCTATAAATAGGCTGTTTGCCTCAGATCTGAGATTAGACTTGATGTGAAATTAAACCTGAGCTTAGCTCACCCTTGTGGGAACCCTACCTAGATCTATGATCTTGTACCCACCCGGGCTCCTTATCGACTTGTCAAGATCTCTTTGGTGACTTCTACCGTTTGTTTGATCTTTTGCTTGCACTTCTACCTATTTGGTCTTTTGCTTGCACTTCTATCAACCTTCCGGTCTTTTCACCCTTCTAGATCTTGCGAGCTTCGATTTGTCGATCTCTTTGCGGGACTTCTACCGGAAGGTCTTTTCTCGCAACCTCTATCGAGTAGGTGTATCGGGCCTACGAGGGAAAACTGGTTTGTGTGCGTGTGTGTGTTGTATCCCCACGATTCCCCCTCGCGTTCTTCGTGTTCATCGCGTTCATCCACCTACCCCCACGAGTTCCACCCAAATCCGTGAAGATCGGGCACATCCTTGGACTCAGTCCACATCAAGGTACATCAACGACATCATTCTTTTGTAACACTGGCACCCTTATCCTGTACTCCTTCCGTTTATGGCCGCTGACACGTGGTATGTTCCCCTGCATCACATCTGCAGCAGCACCACCCGTAGCTCTTGGTTTACGCTGCCTCGGTTTAGATTTAACCGGCGAGGCAACCTCACCTGTTCCATCCTTCTCCTTCTGAATATTTGCAGACCCATTTTTCGTCTGCGCATTAGGGACACCTTTGCCCATACTGTGCAGAGATCCCTGATCACCAGGATAGGACCCTTGGCTAGATTGTGTACCAGTTGTTCTCTTCTTACGATCATCCGGCACACACACAACCGAGGACCATGGTGACATAGACATCCCCAATGGTCCTGCCGAAGATGGTACCCGGGGTTTATTGGAGGCCCATGACTCGATGAATATGAAGATTCGGAAGCACAAGTTAGTACTAAGGAAAGCTAGCCTTGTATTAGGAAATACATACTTGTAATCTTACGGGATGGGTTGGAAACCCTCCCGGACTCTGTAACTTGTGTATTATGAATCCCTCGACTCCAACTCCTATATAAGGGGGAGTCGAGGGACAAAGATAACATCGATTCATTGTTTCACGCAACCCTAGTTTTCACATCGTCGAGCACTTTTCGGCTGAAACCTTCGACATCTACTTGCCCTCTACTTCCGACTAAAACCCTAGTCTACAATCTGTAGGCATTGATAAGTTAATCCCTTGTCAATTGGTGTCGTCTGTGGGAATTAGAAGTGTCAAGGATCTGATCTCGATGGCACGTTCAAGATCGTCGACTTCGTCAACTGCAAGCAACGCGATGGACAGAGGTAAACAGATCGAAACTGGTCTAGTTGATTTTGTTCCTCACCCGCCCTCCCATTTGGATGCATATGCGTATCTGGGGGAGCCCATGGAGATGACGTTCGGAAAGTTCCACTTCCGCGTCGAGAAAGAAGGAGCGTATCGTCTCGAAGTTCCGATCTCGTCGGGATTATCAGCGGTCGATCCCGATTTTTCGAGTTCAGCATCGTCAATCGAGTCAGGAGACGAGGAGATTTCGTCGCCAGGCTTCATCAGCACTATGGCAAGTGAAAAACTCGCCAAGATCTTCAGCGACATGTCTTTCGAGTCATCTGCGGACTCCGATATAAGCGATGACTCGAGCAACATCGACAGCTTCAACTTCATCGACAGATCCACTATTGTTGGAGAGGTCTTCACCAATCTCTATGATGGTGTCACCAAACCCAACAAGGTTCAGTATCCAAAATATCATCATATCTATGCCATCGGAGAACCAAGTCGCGAACAGGAGGAGACATCAGAGGCTTTCGACGATGTGGGAAATCCATACGTCGATCCCGCTGACCTTAGGTGAGGTTTAGGCACTAAATATGTCGGGTCTACACCGCGTTTAAGGGTTCAACTTCCACAAGCAGCGTGGGATAGAGCCGCAAGAGCTATGGATGGTACAGAACCAATGACTACAACTGCTACGTCGGAAGAATTACAAGCATACCAATATAGACTCGCCCGCGTTGGAAGAGAATTGGAAAAATAGACAGCTGCTCTGAATAGAAGAAGGGAGGCAGCTTCCGCGTCAAGTAGGTGAAGGGCGGAGTTAAGCCGACAATCAGGAACTTCGGGAGATAGTCACAGAGAAGCTCGAAACAGAGCAAGATCTCGGCTGCAAAACATACCTGAGGCTGACAGAGAAAATCTGGTTCAAAACCTCGATATGTCCTTTATGTCGATAGACACGAGGGGTAATATTATCCCTAAGACACCAGAAGCTGGGTATATGGCGACGCAAGCCTTCATCCTCGCATCCAAGCCACCTCCCGGAGATCCAAGAGAAGCATTGTACAATATGGTCATGGCAGGAATCGGAGCCATGGGAACGGCGTTTGCAAATTCACCTCCCGAAGGATCAGCAAGGAAAAATAGTCCACGAGTTATGATAACTCGGGATGATGGAGATGTGGAGTACTTGAGTGAAGGTGAATATGAAGCATTGGTACAAGCCGCAACCAATCATGAAGATGATGACTTGGAAGACCAAGAGCAAGTCCTATGTGTGCATGATGCAAGCCCATCACTTGTGGTGACCAAAGTGTTGACAAACCATGCACTCCCCAATGAAGACCAAAGGTGCAACATATTCCAAACAAGGGCCGGAATCAATGGCAAGTCAATAAAGGTTATCATCGATGGAGGGAGTTGCCACAATCTTGCAAGCACCGAACTATGTTCCAAGCTCAACCTTCCGCTCCGGAAACATCCCCATCCTTACCATGTGCAATGGCTAAGTGATAATGGAAATGTGAAGATACAAAACACCATCACAATATCCTTCAAGATTGGAGCCTATGAAGACACCGTTGATTGTGATGTCGTGCCCATGACGGTGTGCCACATGCTACTTGGTCGCCCTTGGCAATATGAAAAATAGCAAACCATGATGGCTACACAAATGCCTATAGCTTCAAGGCCGGCGACAAGACATTCATCCTACGCCCAATGACTCCTAGCCAAGTAATTGCGGACAATGCAAATGCTTTAGCGAGGGCTAAGGAAGCTACCATCACTAGTGAGATGAGTGGTGAGAGAGTGACCCACCAAAAAGAGAGTGAGCGCCACAAGCCATATGTGAGTGAGATGAAGAGTGTCCTCATAGCTACCAAGAGTGAGATGAGAGAAGTGCACCACTGATGACCCACAAGTATAGGGGATCGCAACAGTCTTCGAGGGAAGTAAAACCCAATTTATTGATTCGACACAAGGGGAGCCAAATAATATTTGTAAGCCTTAACAGCGGAGTTGTCAATTCAGCTGCACCTAGAAACAGACTTGCTCGCAAGAGTTTATCAGTAGCAACAGTTTTATAACAGTAGCAGTAGTGAAATATAAGCACACTACAAGAAAAGTTGCCATGGCCGACGAAGTTGAAGTCGTGCCATTGTTGCTGGTGCACCATGGCCGACGATTTTTGGTCTCTCCGTTGTGCATGTCAAAACGGTTTTTTTCTCGTTTTTGAGGCCACCTAGCCCGACGAAAACGGCCAAAACGTCGCGTATGGTGTCCCGGGACGTGGTGCATCTCGAATTCTCGGGTTCGCCGACCGAGTCAACGTAAATCCGCACCGCCCAAGGATGTAGGGCCCAGATGGCAGCCTCTATGGCATTGTTTTTTTTTCTCGATCGCGCCATCTCGTTCAACGCTCTCCGATCGAGCCGTTTACGATACAGGATCATGGGTCCCGCATGTCATCCTCTATGAACCAAAATTCTTTCTATTCTTGGATTTTTTTTGACCCCCTGATTTCTGGCTACTTCCTTTTTCTTTTGATCCCTTGCCGCCTTGGAAACGTTGAGACCGCTGCTGCTAATTGAGACCCGCATGTCATCCTCTATGAGCAATCAACTTTCTTTTCTTGGAGTTTTTTTTGGCACCTCAAATTTGGTCACTTGCCTTTTTCTTTCGATCCCCTGCCGCCTCTCAAACGGTGATACCGCTGCTGCTAAATGGGACCCGCATGTCATCCTCTATGTACTATAAAACTTTCTTTTCTTGGATTTTTTTGGCACCTCATATTTGGTCACTTACCTTTTTCTTTCGATCCCCTGCCACCTCTCAAACGGTGAGACCGCTGCTGCTAAATGGGACACGCATGTCATCCTCTATGTACTATAAAACTTTCTTTTCTAGGATTTTTTTGGAACCTCATATTTGGTCACTTGCCTTTTTCTTTCGATCCCGTGCCGCCTCTCAAACGGTGATACCGCTGCTGCTAAATGGGACCCGCATGTCATCCTCTATGTACTATAAAACTTTCTTTTCTTGAATTATTTTGGCTCCTGATATTTGGTCACTTGCCTTTTTCTTTCGATCCCGTCCAGCCTCTCAAACGGTGATACCGCTGCTGCTAAATGGGACCTGCATGTCATCCTCTATGTACAATCAAATTTCTTTTCTTGAATTATTTTTGGCTCCTGATATTTGGTCACTTGCCTTTTTTATTTCGATCTCATGCCACGTTTGAAACGTTGAGGAACCTGCAGGCTCATGGGACCCGCATGTCATCCTCTATGTACTATAAAACTTTCTTTTCTTGTATTTTTTTGGCACCTCATATTTGGTCACTTGTCTTTTTCTTTCGATCCCCTGCCGCCTCTCAAACGGTGATACCGCAGCTGTTAAATGGGACCCGCATGTCATCCTCTATGTAAAATCAAGTTTCTTTTCTTGAATTATTTTTGGATCCTGATATTTGGTCACTTGCCTTTTTCTTTCGATCTGATGCCACGTTTGAAACGTTGAGGAACCTGCTGGCTCATGGGACCCGCATGTCATCCTCTATGTGCTATAAAAGTTTATTTTCTTGGATTTTTTTCACCCTCTGATTTTTGGCTATTTCCTTTTTCTTTTGATCCCCTGCCGCCTTGGAAACGTTGAGTAAGCTGCTGACTCATGGGACCCGCATGTCATCCTCTATGTACAATCAACTTTCTTTTTCTTTTGATCTCAAGCCGCATTTGAAACGTTGAGACCGCTGCTGCTAAATGGGACCCGTATGTCATCCTCTATGTACAATAAAGTTTCTTTTCTTGGATTATCTTTGGCTCCTGATATTTTTTCACTTGCCTTTTTTCTTTCGATCTCATGCCGCCTTTGAAACGTTGAGTAAGCTGCTGGCTCATGGGTCCCACATGTCATCCTCTACGAACAATAAAAGTTTCCTTTCTTGGAGTTATTTTTGACCCCTAATTTCTGGCTATTTGCCTTTTTCTTTTGATCTCCTGCCCCCTTTGAAATGATGAGGACGCTGTTGGCAGGTCGGTCCCACATGTCATCCTCCGTGAACAATAAAAGTTTCCTTTGATGGATTTATTTTGAACCCCTAATTAATTCTGGATATTTCCTTTTTTTCCTTTGATCCCCTGCCGCCTTGGAATCGTTGAGGATGCTGCTGCCTCATGGGTCCCGCATGTCATCCTCTCAGAACGGTAAATGTTTCTTTTCTTGGATTTTGTTTACCAAATGATTTTTGGCTTATATTTTCTTTCGATCTCCTGCCACCTTTAAAACGTTGAGTACGCTGCTGGCTCACGGGTCCCACATGTCAGCATCTATGAACAATAAACGCCGAGGATGCTGCTGCCTCATGGGTCCCGCATGTCATCCTCTTAGAACGAAAATGTTTCTTTTCTTGGATTTTTTACCAACAAATTTTTAGTTTATTTTTTCTTTCGATCTCCTGCCGCCTTAAAACGTTGAGGACGCTGCTGGCTCACGGGTCCCACATGTCAGCCTCTATGAACAATATACGCTAAGGATGCTGTTGCCTCATGGGTCCCGCATGTCATCCTCTCAGAACGAAAATGTTTCTTTTCTTGGATTTTTTACCAACAGATTTTTGGTTTATTTTTTCTTTCCATCCCCTGCCGCCTTTAAAACGTTGACGACGCTGCTGGCTCATGGGTCCTCGATGTCAGCCTCCCCGTACAAGAAACATGGGATATCTTGATTATTTTGCAGACAATAAACAGTGTATTGCGCTTTGAGCTATTTCAAACGGATAAATTAAATCTTTATTTTTACATAAACAAACTTATATGTTGAATCTCTTTGTTTTTTTGTTTTTGCGAAGCATAGGACTTTCCTGTTTTTTTTAGAAAATTCCGAACTTTCCTGTTTTGGAGTGGGCTGAAATTGTACGAGTCAAAAGGCCCAGCAGGATAGTTCGAAGGCCCAGATTTCCAGATGCAGCCCAATTGAAATCTTTCTTTTCTTGGATTTTTTCACCCCCTGATTTCTGGCTACTTCATTTTTATTTTGGTCTTGTGCCGCCTTGGAAACGTTGAGACCGCTGCTGCAAAATGGGACCCGCATGTCATCCTCTATGTACAATAAAATTTCTTTTCTTGGATTATTTTTGGCTCCTGATATTTGGTCACTTGCCTTTTTCTTTCGATCCCGTGCAGCCTCTCAAACGGTGATACCGCTGCTTCTAAATGGGACCCGCATATCATCCTCTATGTACAATCAAGTTTCTTTTCTTGAATTATTTTTGGCTCCTGATATTTGGTCACTTGCCTTTTTCTTTCGATCTCATGCCACGTTTGAAACGTTGAGGAACCTACAGGATCATGGGACCCGCATGTCATCCTCTATGTACTACGGAGTATAAAAATTTCTTTTCTTGGATTTTTTTGGCACCTCATATTTGGTCACTTGCATTTTTCTTTCAATCCCCTGTCGCCTCTCAAACGGTGATACCGCTGCTGCTAAATGGGACCCGCATGTCATCCTCTATGTACAATCAAGTTTCTTTTCTTGAATTATTTTTGGATCCTGATATTTGGTCACTTGCCTTTTTCTTTCGATCTCACACCACGTTTGAAACGTTGAGGAACCTGCTAGCTCATGGAACCCGCATGGCATCCTCTATGTACTATAAAAGTTCATTTTCTTGGGTTTTTTCACCCTCTGATTTTTGGTTATTTCCTTTTTCTTTTGATCCCCTGCCGCCTTTGAAACGTTGAGGAATCTGCTGGCTCATAGGTCCCACATGTCAGCCTGAATGAACGATAAAGCTTTCCTTTCTTGGAGTTTTTTTACCCCCTAATTTCTGGCTACTTTCTTTTTCGTTTGATCTCAAGCCGCATTTGAAACGTTGGGACCGCTGCTGCAAAATGGGACACGCATGTCATCCTCTATGTACAATAAATTTTCTTTTCTTGGATTATCTTTGTCTCCTGATATTTTGTCACTTGCCTTTTTTCTTTCGATCTCATGCCGCCTTTGAAACGTTGAGTAAGCTGCTGGCTCATAGGTCCCGCATGTCATCCTCTACGAACAATAAAAGTTTCCTTTCATGGAGTTATCTTTCACCCCTAATTTCTAGCTATTTTCCTTTTTCTTTTGGTCTCCTGCCCCCTTTGAAACGATGAGGACGCTGTTGGCAGGTCGGTCCCACATGTCATCCTCTATGAACAATAAAAGTTTCCTTTGATGGATTTATTTTGAACCCCTAATTAATTTCTGGATATTTCCTTTTTTTTTCTTTTGATCCCCTACCGCCTTGGAATCGTTGAGGATGTTGCTGCCTCATGGGTCCCGCATGTCATCCTCTCAGAACGGTAAATGTTTCTTTTCTTGGATTTTGTTTACCAAATGATTTTTGGCTTATTTTTTCTTTCGATCTCCTGCCGCCTTTAAAACGTTGAGGACGCTGCTGGCTCACGGGTCCCACATGTCAGCCTCTATGAACAATAAACGTTGAGGATGCTGCTCTCTCATGGGTCCCGCATGTCATCCTCTCAGAATGATAAATGTTTATTTTCTTGGATTTTTGGCCAACTGATTTTTGGTTTATTTTTTCTTTCCATCCCCTGCCGCCTTTAAAACGTTGACGACGCTGCTGGCTCATGGGTCCCCGATGTTAGCCTCCCCGTACAAGAAACATGTGATATCTTGATTATTTTGCAGACAATAAACAGTGTATTTCGCTCTGAGCTTTGCAAACGGATAAATTAAATCTTTATTTTTACATAAACAAACTTATATGTTGAATCTCCTTGTTTTTTGTTTTTGCGAAACATAGGACTTTCATGTTTTGGAGTGGGCTGAAATTGTACGAGTCAAAAGGCGTCCAGCACGATAGTTCGAAGGCCCAGATGGCAAGATGTAGCCCAATTGAAATATACCTTTCTTGGATTTTTTTGACCCCCTGATTTCTGGCTACTTCCTTTTTCTTTTGATCCCGTGCCGCCTTGGAAACGTTGAGACCGCTGCTGCTAAATGGGTCCCGCATGTCATCCTCTATGAACAATAAAAGTTTGCTTTCTGGGAGTTATTTTTTACCCCTAATTTCTGTCTACTTCCTTTTCTTTTGATCCCCTGCCGCCTTTGAAACGTTGAAGACTTTGCTGGCTCATGGGTCCCGCATGTCAGCCTCTATGAACAATAAACATTTCCTTTCTTGGACTTATTTTGTACCCCTAATTTCTGGCTATTTGCCTTTTTCCTTTCGATCCCCAGTCGCCTTCGAAACGTAGAGGACGCTGCTGGCTCGTGGGTCCCAGATGTCAGCCTCCATGAACAATAAACCTTTCCTTTGTTGGATTTATTTTTCACCCTCTGATTTTGGCTATTTCCTTTTTCTTTTGATCCACTGCCGCCTTGGAAACGTTGAGTAAGCTGCTGACACATGGGCCCCGCATGTCATCCTCTATGTACAATCAACTTGCAAGATCTTGGAGCGAAAGAGCTTGTATTAGTGGGACCCATATGTCAACCTCTATGTACAATAAAACTTTCCTTTCTTGGATTATTTTTAGCTCCTGATATTTGGTCACTTTCCTTTTTGTTTCGATCTCAAGCCGCCTCTGAAACGTTGAGTAAGGTGCTGGCTCATGGGACCCGCATGTCATCCTCTATGTACAATAAAGTTTCTTTTCTTGGATTTTTTTACCCCTGATTTTTGGTCACTTGCCTTGACGCTGCTGGCTCATGGGTCCCACATGTCAGCATCTATAAACAATAAACCTTTCCTTTGTTGGATTTATTTTTTACCCCTAATTTCTTGCTATTTGCCGTTTTCTTTTGATCCCCAGCGGCCTTTGAAAACGTTGAGGAACATGCTGGCTCATGGGACCCGCATGTCATCCTCTATGTACTATAAAATTCCTTTTCTTGGATTTTTTTTCACCCTCTGATTTTTGGCTATTTCCTTTTTCTTTTGATCCCCTGCCGCCTTGGAAACATTGAGTAAGCTGCTGACTCATGGGACCCGCATGTCATCCTCTATGTACAATCAACTTTCTTTTTTTGGAGTTTTTTTACCCCTAATTTCTGGCTACTTTCTTTTTCTTTTGATCTCAAACCGCATTTGAAACGTTGAAACCGCTGCTGCAAAATGGGACCCGCATGTCATCCTCTATGTACAATAAGTTTCATTTCTTGGATTATTTTTTGGTCCTGATATTTGGTTACTTGCCTTTTTCTTTCGATCTCATGCCGCCTTTGAAACGTTGAGTAAGCTGCTGGCTCATGGGTCCCGCATGTCATCCTCTACGAACAATAAAAGTTTCCTTTCTTGGAGTTATTTTTGACCCCTGATTTCTGGCTACTTCCTTTTTTCTTTTGATCCACTGCCGCCTCTGAAACATTGAGGATTCTGCAGACTAATACAAGCTCTTTCTCTCCAAGATCTTGCAAGTTGATAGATTAAATCATGGAATTATTAGGATATGTTTTAAATTTCAAATCCACTTTATGAATTATTAAAAATACCGTTATCCATGTGGGTATGGAGTGGTCAAGGATTTTCATATTGGGCATGAGCAGTTTCAAAAATTGGAACCCAATAATTCAAAATAAATAAAAACAACCTTTATGTAGAATCTCTGCGTTTTTTTTTTGCCAATCATAGGATCTGTGTTTCATTAGAAAAGGGCCGAAATTGCATGAGCAGAAAGGCCCATTTGTAGTTATTGGGCTTCGACAGCCGGAGCAAGTAGGCCGATAGCAATTACCATGTAGATGGCCTTTGGCAACCCAAAGTGAAATATTGGGCCCAACAGGGGGAAGGCTGAACAGTACTATTTTCTAATTGGAAGGTGCTACATGGCGTAATCCTGCCCAAAAAAAAGATGGAACACGGGTTGCTGAAATTTGCCCATCTGCGCCTAATATCGCCGCCGCCATGCCTCGTCTCGCGTCGAGCTCGCGGTACTGCCGCGTCTCGGGCATGGGGTACCGCAGCATCCGCGCGCGCCCCAAAGGTACGTATTACGCGGAGATACGTGACAGCGGCGAGCGCATCGGCCTCGACACCTACGAGACCGCGCACGAGGCCGCGCGCGCGTACGACGCCGTGGCGTGGCGGCTCGGGCGCCCGCGATCGTTGATGAATTTCCATGACGTGTGGACGCGCCAGCAGGCCGAGGATCTCGCGCCGCCGCCGTACATCGTTAGACAGGAGGAACGGCGCCGCTGCCGCGAGACGGAGTGTCGTTTGCACATCGCCGAGCGGGACGAGCGTGCGGCACGCGAGTGGGCGGCCCGCTTCCCCGAGGACTTTGCCACCGAGAACGAGCACTTCCGCAGACGAAGGGCGGAGAAAGCGACGAGGCGGGCTGCGAAGAAGGAGGACCGCGCACGACGGAGGGCGGAGAAGGCGACGAAGCGGGCCTTCATCAAAGCGCAGCTCGCCGGGCCGACCACCATTGGCGAGGACGACCCCCGTTGGATTGACCTCTTCTCGTCGGATCCGGTGTCGGGCACGATACCGGACTCGTCAGATGTCGAGTTTTAGTTTAGTTTTATCGCACTACTTTATAAAAATATGAACTATGGAGTATCTATCAAGCTAATTTTATCCTATTTTATGTCTATTTCTAGTCTTTGTTTGATCTTCTGTTTTACTGCACTCTATTTTTCATTATATTCTGTTTTTGGCGCTGCATTATAGCGCCTCTGAAAATAAGCTGTTTCAGCCCTGCATTTGGCCGCCACAGTCTTCAGCTTCCGGTGAAGCTATTGCAGGCTCCATGCGCAGCATCAGTCCACAGCGCCAAAATATAGAGCCACTGCTGGAGTTGCTGTAATATGTTTGTCAGCAGGAGCTTACCTAATTAGTGAAAAAGATGTTCAGCGTGGGATTCGAAAAAAAGATCTTCATGTTTTTTTCCTAGCGATCCTAGTTCGGACTTTTGATTGTGTTGGCTAGTGCATGAAGCTTGACACCTGTATTATGTGATCCTGATATGAGGATAAGAACACCTTCAGCTTGCATTGCTAATGGTGTCTACTGCAGTAGTGGCGTACCTTCAATGGAGACTGATGCAAGAGAGTTGGTACTGGTGAGCCTGCACCTAACATCATCGTGCCACCTGAAGTAGGTGGTGTATTGGGATTAGACTGATAAGCATAGCACCTTTAAAAGAACAAGATGCTGCTAGTGTTGGTTAACGTGATTTTACGCCAAAAGTCATGTATGCTCAACAGGTGCCGTACCTAGTTTGGATTTTGTGTTGTTACCCTTTTGTGGTTTGGTGTTTGTCCAACAGAGAAAGCTACTCTTTTCCCGTGTAAGTGTTATTATGTGAACAAAAGTTGTATGTACATATATATCGGTCAGAGAACCAAGATTGCATATTCTTGCCTGGTTATAACACATAAGTCATAATAACAATTAAAGAGAAAAGGAACATTTGCCTTTGGAATGTGATTGTGCCAAGTAGATTAGACAACCAACCACAAACATTACAGGTCAACAGCCAAACGCATGCGAAAGTCCTAAGGTAAGCTCCATAATAAATGTTGAAACCAAAAGCCTAGAAACCATAAGAAAGGTAGCTCCACATCACAGTTCCACGACAGCAGCATACTGATCATAAAACATATATCAAGTCAGGACAGCTGCACCACTGGGTAAGCATCCATGGGGTCTGGCTCAAGAGCGAAGACTGTGTGAATGCTACAAAATGTGGCTCTTGCCTCACCCCATCCATACATCTTATCATGGAACCTTACCAAATCAGCATGAATCATCTTGACATAAACATAGATCCTCTCTCCATGCTGATGGGATTGAACAATGCGCCAGTTGCAGTGCTTCAGCTTGTCAAACAGTATGCAGGAGATGACGATGCATGTTGGTTGGTCTTTTGTAGTGACAATGGCTTGGGCTTGGGCTTGGGCTTGGGAGGAGGCACACGACCGGTCTCGATAGCTCGGTTCAATTTCTTCCTTAGGAATAGCCCATAGGCCATGTGGTTGGCTATGAAGCCGGATCGGTTAACAGTTTCCCCAACTTTGACACAGCCGGACCCACCGGCTTCGGCATGCTGCAGGACGCTTTGAAAGTCAACCTTTATGCTCTTTGTGCAGAAGGAGCAGCTGTTCTTGGCACTAGTCCAGGGTTCACTCCAATACTTGTCGAACTTCCCCGCCTTAAGCTTGTTGAGAGTGGCCCTGGCCTTCCTATGACGCGACTCGACATCGCTGTCAACCTCATCAGTAGCAACCTGATACATGCCAAATAAACAGGTGAAGCAAATATGTAGCAGTTGCAACTAATACTGAATATGAATCTAAAAAGATTCTGATGCTAATTCAAAACCCTATAGCGCAAAAAGAAGAGGGAGAGACCATAGAGCAAATCCATACAGGGCTATGTTGAATAAGGGAGAGAGGTGAATCGGATGTGAAGCAAATATGTAGCAGTTGCAACTAATACTGAATATGAATCTAAAAAGATTCTGATGCTTATTCAAAACGCTATAGCGCAAAAAAAGAGGGAGAGACCATAGCGCAAATCGATACAGGGCTATATCTGTTGAATAAGGGAGAGAGGTGAATCAGAACATACTTCCTCCCCCTCGTCGACGATATTCTCGTCGAAGGTCGGCGGCGGCTCAAAGATGAGTTCAACCTCGTCCTCGTCATCTAGCGGATGCTTCCCAAGAGAGTGGACCCATATACCAACAGCATTAGATGCCGATGAGCGACCGATGGCCCGACCTTCGGCAATGGCCTCGGCTTCGTCTTTGGCATCCGCTGCGTCGATGATCGCCGCCGTTGCGGCCATGCGTGCTGCGGTCGCGGCTCTGGCCGCCTCCTCTGCGGCTAAGGCCAGCCGCTCGGCTTTCGCTTTCGCTGCGTTGATGGCGTCGGTTGGGCTCTCCATCGGTGGAATGGGAAGGGAAGTGAAGAGAGGGTTTTTTCCTAGTCCGTGGAGAGAGGGAGAAGTGTGGACGTGAAATGGATAACTGATGATATTTCAAGATTTGGGAGACATAGCACGAACGGGCAGATGACAACGCGTGGGTGCATTACCTCATAATACTGCCTCTGTCCTAGAAAGAGCGTACGTGTGGGTTTTCAAGGCATATTAGGATTTTATTATTAAATTGGGAAACTGTCATCGACCATCACTTTCCTCTTCAACTTTTCCACCTCCAATGAGCTAAATGCATGTAGTAAATAAGAAAACCATATTATGCTAAATACTACTACCTCCATCCCAAAGCTTAAGGCTTATATTATTTTTAGAAACTCAAACTATGTCAAGGTAAACTAAGATTTTACCAAAAATCATTATCATGCAAAATACAAAATTAATATCAATACATAGACAATGAAAAATATTTTGGTATGGTATCTACAAAATATTATATTAGTTGATAGATTATTCTAAATTTTCGTCAACCTTTACTTGGTTTGACTCTTAAAAAAAGACTTAAGCTTTGTGATGGAGGTAGTACTAGTCGTGAAGAAACTATATCCCTCATGATGAGAAAGAAATATTTTTTACTACCACTCTTTTGTGGACAAATTTTGAAGTGCATTGCAAAACGAGAAGTACACTCTTTTATGGACAAATTTTAACTCTAAACACCCATTATTTCAGGATGGAGGGAGTATAGCCCAACTTGTTTTTTTTCTTCTGGGCACTACACTGCTTTTTCCCTGTGCAATGCTTGGTTCTACCCTTTTTCTCATTGTAATGGTCACTTTAAGTCAATTTTCCCACACACATTTATTTTGTACTTTTCTACAGTGTTGACCGTGCTACTACTATTTGTTTTAGTGCGCCAAAAACAAAATGTTATTTTCTAAGTGCCAAATTAATCTAGGGCGTTGGTTGTGAACCGGTGAACAAAAATGATATCCCAAAAGAGGAACACACCAAGGTACAAAAACTATCATATATGCATGTTTCTATGTACATATATATGACTCTGGGTTTGTAGATAAAAAACATTCATATATGCCGCTTACTATTAATATACATAAGTTTATGCTGATTCTCTTGGTTTAGGTATATATATGGTTAGGCATCACTACTAATTCAGAAAAAACAAAAAATGTAACCCTTCAAGTGAAGTCATTTTAAGTGACCTAACAACTAAAATTCATATATAGGATTTGTATAGGAATTATGTAGGATTTAGATCACATGTGAATTTTCCCCACTCTAGTTGATGCGGGGTGGCTTTCGGACACCTCCACCTCAAGACCGTCAAGTGCAGCCCCGCCTATCGTCGACGCTACACCATGGTCAAGGAGTCCCCAAAGTGGACCAACAACACAAACCCCCGCCATATATGTAAAGGTGAACTCCTTCCTCTCTATGGTCGACCTCAACACCAAGTTGAATGGTATGCTACCTCATGCCTATCATCATGGTGTCTATAGGTGCCGACGTCGACAAGGACCAAGGGAGAAGGAACTCCCATGGTGCAAGGAAGAGAGAAGAAGAAGAAGGAAAGAAGAGAAGAAGGAAGAGGAAGAAGAGGCGGGAGGAAGAGGCCTAGCCGGCCTAGAGGCCGGCCAACCGGGCCACAGGCCGGCCAGGCCGGTCCCAGGGCCGGTCAGACTGGGCCCCAGACCGGATCCACCCCGACGACAACCGGGCGTCGTACCGACGCCAACCAGATGGACTTTTGCGACCTTCCCGGTTTCCGCCCGGTCCCTGGCCCAGTTTGGACCGGATCATCCGGTCCCAGGCCCGGTTGGACCGGAACTTCCGGCCCCCAGGCCGGAACTTCCGCCCCCCAGGACTGGAACTTCCGGCCAGATGCCGTCCAGATGCCTTACAGCGCCCAGAGAAATGGATCAAGCCGGAACTTCCACCCGAGGGACCGGAACTTCCGCCCACCGGAACTTCCGCCCTACTTCCAGAATTGCGCCAAAACGCCCCTGGATGTTACTGCGAGGAAATGGGCAAATTCCGGAACAAGGCCGGAAGTTGGCCGGAACTTCCGCCCCGACCGGAACTTCCGGCCCACAAGACCGGAACTTCCGCCCATGACCGGAACTTCCGCCCAGGACGACCGGAACTTCCGCCCCATCGAACTTCAGCACAACAACACTTTCCAGCGTGTAACTTATCCCTTCGCCCCCACCTATAAATAGCCTTGTAGGCTCAGAGAAAACATGAGCTATGCTCCTTCCCGCGGGAAACCCTTCTAGATCTACCAATCTACGAAGTTATCTACTCTTCTAGGCGGTTGATCTCTTCCATTCTTGGAATTCTAGTGTTTTGGATCTTTTTCTTTTGCAATTCTATCTATTTGCACTCTTTTCCTCTTTGGAACTCTATCAATTGCTATTGCCAATCTTTTGTGAGGGATTCTACTCCTTGTGGGTCTTTTTCTTGCAATTCCATTGGGTTGGTGTATCGGGCCAACGAAGAACAACCGGTTGTGTGTGTGTGTGTTGCGTTTGTATCTTCGATTCACCCCGCCATCCACCCACATTCTTCGTGTTCATCCACCTCCCCCACAAATCCCATCCAAATCCGTGAAGATCGGGCACATCCTTGGACTTAGTCCACATAATATGGTATCAGTAGCTCTTTGGTTGCCACGGATTTGACCCCCACAACCCCCAATTCCACCAATTTCACCCAAAAAAAATTCCAATATTTTTTTTCCAAAAAATAGCCCCAAATTGGCCTTGGATCGATCTCGCGATTTGTTGAGTTTTTGGTGGTTTTGCTCCAATAGAAACTTGTCTTTGGTGTTGATCTGCAATTCCCCCACCTTCCCACAGCTTTTAGTGCCAAATTTTCCTCGAATTCGAAGGATTTCGGACCGGATTTCCGCCCAAATCGAAGAACAGCCCGAAGATCTGATTGCGACCGGAAGTTCCGCCCGGCAGGACCGGTAGTTCCGCCTGGGACCGGAAGTACCGCCCCTCAGGACCGGAAGTTCCGGCTGGCCGAATTTTTCACATCAACCTTCGTTTTTCGTTTTGGCACTAACCCCCTTGTGTTTGGACTTCGGTTTGAGTGCCATTTCAGCTACCACAAAGCTTCCGCAACATTGACAATGACGACGGCACCCCGAGGATCCAAGCGGTTCATTTGACACCTTCCACCACCATAGCAAGTTCAAGATCGTCGTTCACCATCATCAAGTGGTATAACTTGCTCCTAACTTGTAGCCCTAGCCTCTTTTGCGTACCTTTCCTATCGAGAGTGGCTTTCTAGTGTTGCGAAGCATTGCGCAAGCGTCCCGACCGTGAGGGTCTGCGTGTGTTGAGCAAAGCTACGAAGCAAGCTCGTGTGAAAAGATAAGCAAAAGAAGTGTGACATACTTACATAGATAGTAGTATCCTTACATAGTGAGAAAAAGAAAGAAAAATACAAAAAGAAAAAGTGTGTGAGTGACACCTATACACAAAAGAGTCCAAAGCTTATAAGCAAAAGAGAGAAAAGAGAAGAGAGGCGTTTTGCGCAAATCTTGTTGCTTCTCAATTTTGCAACCAAGCCACGGTCTCTCTTGCGTTAGCGTGACACCGAGCTAGTAGTCTTCGTTAGGACCATTTTGTTCTTGCTCATTTTTCCAAGTCGCGCTAACCCCATTTTGTCCCACGCGTGTGTTCCTCCTTGTGTATGCCTTTTGTGATCACCGCCTTTGACTTGTGACTTTTGGATCTTACCCACTTTTGACAATAGACTTTTCGTTTGGTTCTTCCATTTGGCTTTCCACATCCATACCTAACACCATATAGAGTTTTGTTTTTGTGTGTGTAACCGGTTGTTCCTCACCTTGATACACCTTTCCAATTTTGTTGTGAGTCTTTGACTTACTTGTGACCTTTCCTCTAACCCCCACAACATAGTTCTTGTTTTAGTTGTACCCATGTCTAGTGGAGAGGGGAACCAACTACCGATGACACGGCACCAACATTGGATAGCTACTCAAGCCATCAACAAGAGTATCCATGACCTCACGGCAAGGATCAATGACACCGTTGCACGCTATGAAGAACGAGCTCAAGTGCAAAGAAGGGACCTCAATGTCCAAGTGCAAGACATCCATGACAAGCTTGACGCTCAAGGACATGATATGAGGGCCACACTTGCTACTCAAGGTCAACAAAACATGGCGAGCATGAGAAGGCAAGAAGAAAGGTTGGCACGCCTTGAACAAGCTATTGCCAATATCGCCAACAACCGAATGCGACTCATGAATCACATCTTGCGACCTCTCATTGGAAAGAGTGTGGTTGTCTATTTCGATGATATTCTCATTTATAGCAAAAATCTCGAGGACCATGTGCAACATGTGAGAGAAGTCTTATGCATCTTGCGTCATGAGAAGCTTTATGCAAATCTTTCAAAGTGCACCTTTGCACAAAACAAGTTGGTTTTTCTTGGATTTGTGGTTTCCGCCAATGGTATTGAAGTAGATTCTTCCAAGGTTGAGGCCATCCACAATTGGCCTACTCCTACAAATGTTGGTCAAGTCCGAAGTTTTCATGGACTTGCCGGTTTCTACCGCCGCTTTGTGAAATATTTTAGCACCATTGCTTGCCCTTTGAATGAACTTACCAAAAAGAATGTTCCGTTTGTGTGGGGCAAGGCCCAACAAAAATCTTTTGATGAGTTGAAAAAGAGACTTACCGAGGCACCACTTCTTGTTCTTCCAAACTTTTCCAAAACTTTTGAGATTGAATGTGATGCGAGTGGACTCGGTATTGGTGGAGTTCTTATGCAAGATGTAAAACCCGTGGCATACTATAGCGAGAAGTTGGATGGCGCACGCCTCAACTATCCTATATATGACAAGGAACTTTATGCTTTGGTTCGTGTTCTTGAAGTTTGGCAACACTATCTTTGGCCAAAAGAGTTTGTTATCCACTCCGACCACGAGTCTTTGAAATATTTGAAAAGTCAACACAATTTGAACAAACGACATGCAAAATGGGTTGAGTTCATTGAGTCCTTTCCATATGTAATCAAATACAAGAAGGGCAAGGACAATGTTGTTGCGGATGCTCTTTCCCGCAAGCTCACCCTTTTACTCACTCGTTTGGATGTCCATGTTTTGGGTCTTGATGACATCAAAGACTTATATGCCTCCGATATTTTCCTTGGCCCAATCTTTGCAAAGTGTTCTAGTGAGAAGGGCATCGATGATTTCTATTTGCACCAAGGATTCTTGTTCAAGGGCAACAAACTTTGTATTCCCATGTCTTCGCTTTGCCTTTTGCTCTTACAAGAATCGCATGGTCGTGGTCTTATGGGACACTTTGGACGAGAGAAGACATATGCCATGCTCTCCACTCACTATTATTGGCCAAGAATGTAACGCGACGTGGAGCGCCTTTGTCGACGGTGTACAACATGCTTACAAGCTAAGTCAACTTCCAACCCCTATGGTCTTTATACACCATTGCCTATTCCTTATGCTCCTTGGTCCGATATAAGTATGGATTTTGTGCTAGGATTGCCTAGAACCAAATATGGTCATGATTCAATTTTTGTAGTGGTCGATCGATTATCTAAAATGGCTCATTTCATACCATGCTCCCGAACGGATGATGCTTCACACATTGCCTCCTTGTTTTTTAGGGAAATTGTGAGACTCCACGGTGTACCAAGAAGCATTATGTCGGCTCGAGATGTCAAGTTCATGAGTTACCTTTGGAAGACACTAATGGCCAAGTTCAACGTCAAGCTTTTGTTCTCGTCATCCTCGCACCCACAAACCGATGGGCAAACCGAAGTGGTGAACCGAAGCCTCTCCACACTACTCCGCGTCCTTGTCAAGAAGAATTTGAAGTCATGGGAAGATTGCATTCCGCATGCGGAGTTTGCCTACAACCGCGCCAAGCACTCTTCAACAATGAGAAGCCCATTCATGGTTGTCTACGGGTTTGAACCACCTACGGCGATTGACCTCCTTCCTCTTCCGCTACATGAGCAAGTAAACATGAACATCGACAAGTGAGCACAATACATGAAGAAGCTACATGAAGATACAAGGGCAACAATCGAGCAACAAGTTCTTCGTCAAGCAACACGCCTCAACATGACGAAAAAGGCACGGATCTTCAATGAAGGAGTCCTAGTGTGGATACATCTTCGCAAGGACCGTTTCCCTCAAGAAAGGAACTCCAAGCTCAAGCCCCGAGGCGATGGTCGCTTCAAGGTCCTCAAGCGCATCAACGACAATGCCTACGTCATCGACATACCAACATCCAAGTAGTTGGTGAGCAACACATTCAACGTGTCCGACCTCTCACCCTATCATGGCGATGAGGAGAACATTGAGTCGAGGACGACTCTTTCCCAAGGGGGGAGATGATACGGGGTGGCCTTCGGACACCGCCGCCTCAAGACCGACAAGCCCTCCTCGTGGTCCAATGTCACGAGCTCGAGCCCAAGCCCTACACCAAGAGGTGAATTTGCTCCTTTCCACGTATGCTTTTGATACCCCTTTGGATGGCTTGCTACTTCATGCTAATACCCTATGTTCAATCAGGTACATCGACCAAGACGCGAGCCATGGAGACCAAGCCAATGGAGAGGGAGCTGGAAATGATGAAGATGGAGCTACAACGCCCAGGCCGGAACTTCCGCCCCCCAGGACCGGAACTTCCGGCCAGATGCCGTCCAGATGCCTTACAGCGCCCAGAGAAATGGATCAAGCCGGAACTTCCGCCCCGAGGGACCGGAACTTCCGCCCACCGGAACTTCCGCCCAAGTTCCGCCCTACTTCCGGAATTGCGCCAAAACGCCCCTGGATGTTACTGCGAGGAAATGGGCAAATTCCGGAACAAGGCCGGAAGTTGGACGGAACTTCCGCCCCGACCGGAACTTCCGGCCCACAAGACCGGAACTTCCGCCCATGACCGGAACTTCCGCCCAGGACGACCGGAACTTCCTCCCCATCGAACTTCAGCACAACAACACTTTCCAGCGTGTAACTTATCCCTTCGCCCCCCACCTATAAATAGCCTTGTAGGCTCAGATCTGAGATTTAGACTTGATGGAAGAGAAAACATGAGCTATGCTCCTTCCCGCGGGAAACCCTTCTAGATCTACCAATCTACGAAGTTATGTACTCTTCTAGGCGGTTGATCTCTTCCATTCTAGTGTTTTGGATCTTTTGCTTTTGCAATTCTATCTATTTGCACTCTTTCCCTCTTTGGAACTCTATCAATTGCTATTGCCAATCTTTTGTGAGGGATTCTACTCCTTGTGGGTCTTTTTCTTGCAATTCCATTGGGTTGGTGTATCGGGCCAACGAAGAACAACCGGTTGTGTGTGTGTTGCGTTTGTATCTTCGATTCACCCCACCATCCACCCACGTTCTTCGTGTTCATCCACCTCCCCCACGAATCCCATCCAAATCCGTGAAGATCGGGCACATCCTTGGACTTAGTCCACATCACACACACACACACTCTCTCTCTCTCCATCTCTCCAATTATCCACCTCCGTTGGCTGCCGGTTTTGGCAGGGCGTTTCTAGCTCAGCTCGTGGGCCATGGTGTGCAGGCTCTGTAGCCATGGCGATTTGGTCGCGACGGTCATCAATCCGGACGGTGGCTGTTAAGGACCCGATCGCATTTCTTGCTTTCAACCTGGGGTCTGCCATGTAAATCTTAGGGATTTAGACGTAATTTCCTGTTTATTTTGTGTCCTGCTGTAAACTATGCTCTGATGCGTATTGGAAATCTGGGTCCTTCAGGATCGTTCGGTTGTCCCTCTA
Organism: Lolium perenne; assembly: GCF_019359855.2. Taxonomy (NCBI): domain Eukaryota; kingdom Viridiplantae; phylum Streptophyta; class Magnoliopsida; order Poales; family Poaceae; genus Lolium; species Lolium perenne. The sequence goes on from NC_067245.2 coordinate 137,252,843, forward strand.
AAAAAACATCTCTCTCATTCTCGGTCTCGCTCGCTCGCACCCCCTGCGCACTGACAACCCTGCACACCATAAATAAGTGAGGCCCCGTGACTGCTCTCCCTTCGTCTCCTCCCGTGTGATCCCTCTTCCTCCGACTCCCGACCTTGCGGAAAAGAAAAATAAAATGAAAGAGTTTCACTAGACGGGCAAACACATGTGCTGCCTAGTAATAATAATAACATAAAAAAATCGACCTACGAATCTATTATTAAATAAGTTAAACTAGGGTTTTGCCCAGTACTACGGATCAATTTCAGAAAATCCAACTACGGGGTTCGATTTTGGCCTGCTAATATAAAATTATATAATCTGAACTAGTATTCCTCTAAAAAAATCATTTTGGCATGCATGGTTTGGTACTTTTGATAGCAAGAGTGCTTACTCCCTCCGTTAGCAAATAGTCTTCATTTTCATGTTTATGAAGTCAAGCATGAAGAGAAGTGGTTTTGGGTTTCAAACATGGAAATTTCAAAAACCTCCCCAAACTTCATTTTAGAGTGACTAAGAAGGATACAAGCTTCCCTTTTCATTTTCATGTTTTAAACTTGTTTAAATTATCTTGGTCAAATCTAGGATTTGACAAGATTCAAATGGGCAAACATATGATAAGTGATGCAAAAATTCTTTGATTAGAAATGGGGTTGTTCGAACCCCGTAGTTGGATTTTTTTGAACCTTGATCTGGAGTACCTTTTTATTATTACTATGCAGCACATATGTGTTTGCCCGTTGAGTGAAACTCGGAGGAAGAGAGATCACTCGAAAGGAGAGAAGAAGGAGGGAGAGCATTATGGTGTCTCCCCTTTTTCGGGTGATGATGTTGACTGTTGTGCAGGGTTTGTCAGTGAGCAGGAGGTGCGAGCGAGCGAGCGAGTCGAGCGAGGCCGAGAATGAGAGAGATTTTTTTTGTGAGAGGGACAACCGAAGGATCCTGAAGGACCCAAAGACTTCCAATACGCATCCTGATGCGTCTTCTCTTGACAAAGAAAATGGCTGGGAGTTTGCGTACCTATTGCACGTGACTTGTGCTCACTGAAGTGTGGGACCTCACGCATGGGCACCACACGTAAGTGACAGACCTGTTGGTGTAAAAACTCGGTTGATTATTATAGTGCAGTAGAACAAAGTTTCCTATGGATTCAAGGGTAGGAAATCCAAGTTAACTCATTTACATGACATTATTTTTTCCATGAAGCAAAGTTAACACATCTATCAATTGGTACATTTTGGAGTGACTAAGAAGGATCCATGCTTACCTTTTCGTTTTCACGTGTTAAACTTGTTTAAATCTTGGTCAAACCTAGGATTCGATAGAGATTCAAATGGGCGGAAAATAAAAAAACAGAAAAATGAAAAACCAAAGCACATACGTTGTTTTCTTATGTCATATAGTAAGCATTCAAGTTGATAAACAAGGTCTAGACATATTCAAACCATACAAATCATGTATTTACCCCTAACCCTAAACTATGTCTTATGAAGTCAAGCATGAAGAGAAGTGGTTTTGGGTTTCAAACATGGAAATTTCAAAAACCTCCCAAAAACTTCATTTAGAGTGACTAAGAAGGATACATGCTTCCCTTTTCATTTTCATGTTTTAAACTTGTTTAAATCTTGGTCAAACCTAGGATTTGACCAAGATTCAAATGGGCATCAAAAATAAAAAATCAGAAAAATGAAAAACCAAAGCACATAGTCTTCTTATGTCATATAGTAAGCATTAAAGTTGATAAACAAGGTCTAGACGTATTCAAACCAGACAAATCATGTATCTACCCCTAACCCTAAACTCTGTCTTATGAAGTCAAGCATGAAGAGAAGTTGTTTTGGGTTTCAAACATGGAAATTTCAAAAACCCTCCCAAGAACTACATTTTGGAGTGTCTAAGAAGTATAGATGCTTAATTTTTCATATTCATGTTTTAAACTTGTTTAAATCATGGTCAAACCTAGGATTTGACCAAGATTCAAATGGGCATAAAAATTCAAAATAAATCAAAATAAATGAAAAACCAAGGCACATAGTCTTCTTATGTCATATAGTAAGCATTCAATTAAGTTGATAAACAAGGTCTAGACATATTCAAACCAGAAAAATTATGTATCTACCCCCTAACCCTAAACTCTGTCTTATGAAGTCAAGCATGAAGAGAAGTGGTTTTTGGTTTCAAACATGGAAATTTCAAAAACCCTCCCAAGAGCTTCATTTTGGAGTGACTAAAATGGATAGAGGCTTAGTTTTTCATACTAATGTTCTTAACTTGTTTAAATCTTGGTCAAACCTAGGATTTGACCAAGATTCAAATGGGCATAAAAATTCAAAAAAAAACAATAAAATGAAAAACCAATGCACATAGTCATCTTATGTCATATAGTAAGCATTCCATTAAGTTGATAAACAAGGTCTAGGCATATTCAAACCAAAAAAACATGTATCAAGCTACCCGTAACCCCTAACTCTGTCTTATGAAGTCAAGCATGAAGAGAAGTACGTGGTTTTTTGGTTTCAAACATGGAAATTTCAAAAACCCTCTCAAGAGCTTCATTTTGGAGTGACTACGAAGGATACATGCTTAGTTTTTCATATTCATGTTTTAAACTTGTTTAAATCATGGTCCAACCTAGGATTTGACCAAGATTCAAATGGGCATAATTTTTTTAAAAAAATGAAAAATCAAGGAACATAGTCTTCTTATGTCATATAGTAAGCATTCAAAAAGTTGATAGACAAGGTCTAGACATATTAAAACCAGAAAAATCATGTATCTACCCTTATATATCCCTAAACTCGGACTTATGAAGTCAAGCATGAAGAGAAGTGGTTTTTGGTTTCAAACATGGAAATTTCAAAAACCATCCCAAGAGCTTCCTTTTGGAGTGACTAAGAAGCATACATGCTTACTTTTTCATATTCATGTTATAAACTTGTTCAAATCTTGGTCAACAAACCTAGGATTTGATGAAGATTCAAATGGGTATAAAAAATGAAAACCAAGGTCTGCTCATATCATATAGTAAGCATTCAATTAAGTTGATAAACAAGGTCTAGACATATTCAAACTAGCAGGAAAATCATGTATCTACCCCTAACCCTAAACTCTGTCTTATGAAGTCAAGCATGCATGAAGAGAAGTGGTTTTTGGTTTCAAGTATGGAAATTTCAAAAACCCTCCCAAGAGCTACATTTTGGAGTGAGTAAGAAGGATAGATGCTTAATTTTTCATATTCATGTTTTAAACTTGTTTAAATCATGGTCAAACCTAGGATTTGACCAAGATTCAAATGGGCATAAAAATTCAAAAAAAATGAAAAACCAATGCACATAGTCATCTTATGTCTTCTAGTAAGCATTCAATTAAGTTGATAAACAAGGTCTAGACATATTCAAACCAGAAAAATTATGTATCAAGCTACCCCTAACCCCAAACTCTGTCTTATGAAGTCAAGCATGAAGAGAAGTACATGATTTTTTGGTTTCAAACATGGAAATTTCAAAAACCCTCTCAAGAGCTTCATTTTGGAGTGACTACGAAGGATACATGCTTAATTTTTCATATTCATGTTTTAAACTTGTTTAAATCACGGGTCAAACCTATGATTTGACCAAGATTCAAATGGGCATAATTTAAAAAAATGAAAAATCAAGGCACATAGTCTTCTTATGTCATATAATAAGCATTCAATTAAGTTGATAAACAAGGTCTAGACATATTCAAACCAGAGAAATCATGTATCTACCCCTAACCCTAAACTCTGTCTCATGAAGTCAAGCGCATGAAGATATGTGGTTTTTGGTTTCAAACATGGAAATTTCAAAAACCCTCCCAAGAGCTTCATTTTGAAGTGATTAATTAAGAATCATACATAGTCTTCGTATGTCATATAGTAAGCATTCAAGTTGATAAACAAGGTCGATCTAGACATACTCAAACCAGAAAAATCATGTATCTACCCCATAACCCTAAACTCTGTCTTATGAACTCAAGCATGAGGAGAAGTGGTTTTTGGTTTCAAACATGGAAATTTCAAAAACCCTCTCAAGAGCTTCATTTTGGAGTGACTAAGAAGGATCCATAGGAAACTATGTACTAATACAGTATAATAATCACCCGAGTTATTAGAGCAACAAGTCTGTCACTTACGTGTGGTTCCCATGCGTGAGGTCCCACACTTCAGTGAGCACAAGTCACGTACGCTAGGTAGGCAAACTCCCAGCCATCTTCTTTGTCAAGAGAGAGGCATCAACACACACACTGACACACTCTCTCTCTCCATCTCTCCAATTATCCACCTCCGTTAGCTGCCGGTTTTGGCAGGGCGTTTCTAGCTCAGCTCGTAGGCCATGGTGTGCAGGCTCTGTAGCCATGGCGATTTGGTCGCACCAAGTGGTTCGTCCCCGGCTGCGATGATGATCAATCCGGACGGTGGCTGTTAAGGACCCGATCGCATTTCTTGCTTTCAGCCTGGGGTCTGCCATGTAAATCTTAGGGATTTAGACGTAATTTCCTGTTTATTTTGTGTCCTGCTGTAAACTATGCTCTGATGCGTATTGGAAATCTGGGTCCTTCAGGATCGTTCGGTTGTCCCTCTAAAAAAACATCTCTCTCATTCTCGGTCTCGCTCGCTCGCACCCCCTGCGCACTGACAACCCTGCACAACAGTCATCATCACCAGAAATAATCTAGACACCATAAATAAGTGGGGCCCCGTGACTGCTCTCCCTTCGTCTCCTCCCGTGTGATCCCTCTTCCTCCGACTCCCGACCTTGCGGAAAAGAAAAATGAAATGAAAGAGTTTCACTGGACGGGCAAACACATGTGCTGCCTAGTAATAATAATAATAACGTAAAAAAAATCGACCTACGAATCTATTATTAAATAAGCTAAACTAGAGTTTTGCCCAGTACTACGGATCAATTTCAGAAAATCCAACTACGGGGTTCGATTTTGGCCTGCTAATATAAAATTATATAATCCGAACTAGTATTCCTCTAAAAAATCATTTTGGTATGCATCGTTCGGTACTTTTGATAGCAATAGTGCTTACTCCCTCCGTTAGCAAATAGTCTTCATTTTCATGTTTATGAAGTCAAGCATGAAGAGAAGTGGTTTTGGGTTTCAAACATGGAAATTTCAACAAACTTCCCCAAACTTCATTTTAGAGTGACTAAGAAGGATACAAGCTTCCCTTTTTCATTTTCATGTTTTAAACTTGTTTAAATTATCTTTGTAAAATCTAGGATTTGACAAGATTCAAATGGGCAAACATATGATAAGTGATGCAAAAATTCTTTGATTAGAAATGGGGTTGTTCGAACCCCGTAGTTGGATTTTTTTGAACCTTGATCTGGAGTACCTTTTTATTATTACTATGCAGCACATATGTGTTTGCCCATCGAGTGAAACTCGGAGGAAGAGAGATCACTCAGAAGGAGAGAAGAAGGAGGGAGAGCATTATGGTGTCTCCCCTTTTTCGGGTGATGATGTTGACTGTTGTGCAGGGTTTGTCAGAGAGCAGGAGGTGCGAGCGAAGCCGAGAATGAGAGAGATTTGTTTTTTTTTGTGAGAGGGACAACCGAAGGATCCTGAAGGGCGCAAAGACTTCCAATACGCATCTTGATGCGTCTTCTCTTGACAAAGAAAATGGTTGGGAGTTTCCGTACCTATTGCACGTGACTTGTGCTCACTGAAGTGTGGGACCTCACGCATGGGCACCACACGTAAGTGACAGACCTGTTGGTGTAAACATTCGGTTGATTATTATAGTGCATTAGAACAAAGTTTCCTATGAATTCAAGTGTAGGAAATCCAAGTTAACTCATTTACATGACATTATTTTTTCCATGAAGCAAAGTTAACACATCTATCAATTGGTACATTTTGGAGTGACTAAGAAGGATCCATGCTTACCTTTCCGTTTTCACGTGTTAAACTTGTTTAACCTAGGATTTGACAAAGATTCAAAGGGCGGAAAATAAAAAAAAACAGAAAAATGAAAAACCAAAGCACATACGTAGTTTTCTTATGTCATATAGTAAGCATTCAAGTTGATAAACAAGGTCTAGACATATTCAAACCATACAAATCATGTATCTACCCCTAACTCTAAACTTTGTCTTATGAAGTCAAGCATGAAGAGAAGTTGTTTTGGGTTTCAAACACGGAAATTTGAAAAACCCTCCCAAGAGCTACATTTTGGAGTGACTAAGAAGGATAGATGCTTAATTTTTCATATTCATGATTTAAACTTGTTCAAATCTTGGTCAAACATAAGATACAAATAGGCATTAAAAATAAAATAAATCAAAAACCAAGGCACATAGTCTTCTTATGTCATATAGTAAGCATTCAATTAAGTTGATTTTAGCGTGACTAAGAAGGATGCAGACTTCCCATTTCATTTTCATGTTTTAAACTTGTTTAAATCTTGGTGAAACCTAGGATTTGACCAAAAGATTCAAATGGGCATAAAATTTCGGAAAAAAATCAAAAGAATGAAAAAATAAAGGACATAGCATTCTTATGTCATATACATAGTAAGCATTCAATTAAGTTGATAAACAAGGTCTCGACATATTCAAACCAGAAAATCATGTATATATCTACCCCTAACCCTAAACTCTGTCTTATGAAGTCAAGCATGCATGAAGAGAAGCGGTTTTTGGTTTCAAACATGGAAATTTCAAGAACCCTCCCAAGATTTACATTTTGGAGTGACTAAGAAGGATAGATGCTTAATTTTTATATTCATGATTTAAATTTGTTTAAACCATGGTCAAACCTAGGATTTGACCAAGATTCAAATGGGCATAAAATTTTTAAAAAAATCAAAAATGAAAAACCAAGGCACATAGTCTTCTTATGTCATGTAGTAAGCATTCAAGTTGATAAACAACGTCTAGACATACTCAAACCAGAAAAATCATGTATATATCTACCCCTAACCCTAAACTATGTCTTATAAAGTCAATCATGAAGAGAAGTGGTTTTGGGTTTCAAACATGGAAATTAAAAGAACCTCCTAAAAGCGTCATTTTAGAGTGTGACTAAGAAGGATCCAGGCTTACATTTTCATTTTCATGTTCTAAACTTGTTTAAATCCTGGTCAAACCTAGGATTTCACAAAGATTCAAATATATGGGTATAAAATTCAAAAAAATAGAAAAATAAAAAACGAAATCACATAGCATTCTTATGTCATATAGTAAGCATTAAAGTTGATAAACAAGGTCTAGACATATTCAAACCAGCAAAAATCATGTATATATCTACCCCTAACCCTAAACTCTGTCTTATGAAGTCAAGCATGCATTAAGAGAATTGGTTTTTGGTTTCAAACATGGAAATTTCAAAAACCCTATCAAGAGCTTCATTTTGGAGTGACTACGAAGGATACATGCTTAATTTTCATATTCATGTTTTAAACTTGTTTAAATCATGGTCAAACCTAGGATTTGACCAAGATTCAAATGGGCATAATTTAAAAAAATGAAAAATCAAGGCACATAGTCTTCTTATGTCATATAGTAAGCATTCAATTAAGTTGATAAACAAGGTCTAGACATATTCAAACTAGAGAAATCATGTATCTACCCCCTAACCCTAAACTCTGTCTCATGAAGTCAAGCGCATGAAGATATGTGGTTTTTGGTTTCAAACATGGAAATTTCAAAAACCCTCCCAAGAGCTTCATTTTGAAGTGATTAATTAAGAAGCATACATGCATGCTTACTTTTTCATATTCATGTTTTAAACTTATTCAAATCTTGGTGTGAAACCTAGGATTTGACCAAGATTCAAATGAGTATAAAAATTCAAAAAAACAAAAAGGTCTTCTTATGTTATATAGTAAGCATTCAATTAAGTTGATAAATAAGGTCTAGACATATTCAAACCAGAAAATCATGTATCTACCCCTAACCCTAAGCATGTATCTCGTTGTTTGCGCTATGATACAATATCTACCTATGTTACACTAATCTCCTCTCTCCTACTTAATTAGCTGCCATATCAGCATTTTTGTGGGACCAATGTTGATGAGATCTGAGATCTAGGGATTGGCCCGATCTCGCGATTTGAACCCAAAATCCAAGGGAAGAGGTGGGAGAACGCGAGGAACACGAAGAACGCTGGTACTCACGCACACACACCAACCCGATACACCCGATACTTACCCCCATGGCTCGATGGACCACGCCAATAGAATCACCCGGAAGAGGCACGCGGCAGAATTCCCGGTGAGAGATTGGTGTTGGAGAAGAAGAGATTGGTGAGGGAGAGAGAGTAGCTTGTACTAGAATCTCACTCAACAATATCCAAATCAACAACAAGGATGCCTTGATTACAAAGGGATGCTAACCCTAGGGAGACAAAGCTCAAAGTAGTGTTTAAGCTCAATTCAAGTCTAACCCTAATCTGGAGGAAGGGGTGAGATACTTATAGGTCCAGATTCGTACAGGGGTAAAATTGGCATTACATAAATTATCCTGGTCCATAGATGGGGAATCAACGGTTGAGATGAAGTCAACAGGGGTGGGGCCGGCAGTGCCGGTGAGCTTTGGCCGGCAGTGCCGGTGGGGCCGGCAGTGCCGCTGGTCCGTGGCCGGCAGTGCCGCTCTTGGCCTTCTTCGCGTCTTCAGCTGGAGGGGCCGGCAGTGCCGGGGTCTGGGGACCGGCAGTGCCGGGGTGAGCAGGCCGGCAGTGCCGGGGGCTGGAGGCCGGCAGTGCCGGGGTGTGCAGGTCGGTAGTGCTGGTGCCTGGAGTCCGGCAGTGCCAGCCCTGAGGGGCGTCCTTCAGCGGGCACTCTTCTTCTCCTTCTTCTTTTTCCATCTTCGGGTCTGCTGTGACGTCCTTCTCTCAAGGTTCATATCTGATAACACAAAGCATATCGGCCTGAGGTAGCAGTCCATCCAATGGGGTATCGAGATCAAAGGTAGTGAGGAGTGAGTTCACCTTATCATGTAGCGCTTTGACTCGAGCCCGCGTCATTGGTCCACTTGGGGGACTTGTTGGTCTTGGTGTAGTATCGTCGGTGAGCGGGGCTACATCATCCCCCCCCTTGGGAAAGAGTCGTTCTCGACTCGTGCTCCTCCTCATCTCCATGATAGGGTGACAAGTCTGAGACGTTGAACGTGTTGCTCACCAATACTTGGAGGTCGGAATGTCGATGACGTAGGCGTTGTTGTTGATGCGTTTGAGGACCTTGAAGGGTCCATCTCCTCTTGTCTTGAGCTTTGAATTACGCTCATGAGGGAATCTTTCCTTCCGGAGGTGGATCCAAACGAGGTCTCCTTCTTGAAATATTCTTTCCTTCTTCTTGGCGTTGAGACGGTTGTCTTGACGAAGCACATGTTCTTGTATGGTCGCTCTTGTTTCTTCATGTAGTTTCTTCATGGCGGCGGTGCGCTTGTCGAAGTCCATGTTCATCCTCTTATGAAGGGGGAGTGGTAGTATGTCGAGTGCCGTGGGAGGGTCGAAGCCGTAGACGATCATGAAGGGGCTCTGTGATGTTGTCTTGTGCGTGGCTCGATTGTAGGCGAACTCCGCATGCGGAAGGCACTCCTCCCATGACTTCAAGTTTTTCTTCACGAGGATGCGTAGAAGAGTTGAGAGGCTTCTATTGACCACTTCCGTTTGTCCGTCCGTTTGCGGGTGCGAGGATGATGAGAATAAGAGCTTCACTCCAAACTTTGCCATGAGTGACTTCCATAGATAGCTCATGAACTTGACGTCTCGATCCGACACAATGCTTGCCGGTATTCCGTGTAGGCGGACAATTTCCCTGAAAAACAACGAAGCAATATGTGAAGCATCATCGGTCTTATGGCAAGGTATGAAATGTGCCATCTTAGAGAACCTATCCACTACTACAAAGATCGAATCATGACCATGTTTGGTGCGAGGCAACCCTAGTACGAAATCCATGCTAATATCGGTCCATGGTGCATACGGAATCGGCAATGGTGTGTAAAGACCATAAGGGTTGGTGGTGGACTTAGCTTGAAGGAATGTAGTGCAACGGTTGCATAGGCACTCCACATCCCGCTTCATCTTTGGCCAATAGTAATGAGTGGATAGCATCGATAGTGTCTTGTCACGTCCAAAGTGTCCCATGAGACCACCTCCATGTGACTCTTGCAAAAGTAACTTTCGAAGGGAAGACTCGGGAATGCAAATCTTGTTAGCTTTAAACAAGTAGCCATCATGCAAATAGAAATCATCAACTACTCTTTCAACGGAACACTTCTCAAATATCGGTGCAAAGAAAGAATCGGAAGGATAGAGTTCTTTGATCTCTTCAAGTCCCAAGACATGAAAATCCAAGCGAGTAAGCAAAAGGGTGTTTTTGCGGGAAAGAGCATCCGCCACTACATTGTCCTTGCCCTTCTTGTATTTGATGACATACGGGAAGGACTCAATGAACTCAACCCATTTTGCGTGTCGTTTGTTCAAATTGTGTTGGCTTTTCAAATACTTCAAAGACTCATGGTCGGAATGAATGATAAATTCTTTTGGCCAAAGATAGTGTTGCCAAACTTCAAGAACACGAACCAAAGCATAGAGCTCCTTGTCATAAATAGGATAGTTGAGGCGTGCGCCATCCAACTTCTCACTATAATATGCCACGGGTTTGCCCTCTTGCATAAGAACGCCACCAATACCAAGTCCACTCGCATCACACTCAATCTCGAAAGTTTTTGCAAAACTTGGAAGCACGAGAAGGGGAGCTTCGGTAAGGCGTTTCTTCAACTCATCAAAAGCATTTTGTTGGGCCTTGCCCCAAACAAACAGAACATTCTTTTTGGTAAGCTCATTCAAAGGGCAAGCAATGGTGCTAAAATCTTTCACAAAGATGCGGTAGAAACCGGCAAGTCCATGAAAACTTCGGACTTGACCAACATTTGTAGGGGTAGGCCAATTGTGGATGGCCTCCACCTTGGAAGAATCAACTTCAATCCCATTAGCGGAAACCACAAATCCAAGGAAAACCAACTTATTTTGAGCAAAGGTGCACTTGGGGAGGTTTGCATAAAGCTTCTCATGACGCAAGATGCATAAGACCTCTCTCACATGTTTCACATGGTCCTCGAGATTTTTGCTATAAATGAGAATATCATCAAAATAGACAACCACACTCTTGCCAATGAGAGGACGCAAGATGTGATTCATAAGACGCATAAAAGTGGATGGAGCATTGGAGAGACCAAAAGGCATAACAAGCCATTCATAGAGACCAAGCTTGGTCTTGAAGGCCGTTTTCCATTCATCACCAATTGCCATGCGAATTTGGTGGTATCCACTACGCAAATCGACTTTAGAGAAATTGTGGCACCACTTAACTCATCAAGCATGTCATCTAAACGCGGAATGGGATGGCGGTAATGAACGGTAATGGCATTGATGGGGCGACAATCCATACACATTAGTTGTGTCTCATCCGGTTTAGGTACAAGAATCACGGGAACCGCACAAGGACTAAGGCTTTCGCGAACATACCCTTTAGCGAGGAGATCTTGTATTTGGCGTTGGATCTCCTTTGTGTCTTCGGGGTTGGTGCGGTAGGCGGCACGGTTTGGAAGCGGAGCACCGGGTATGAGGTCGATACGGTGTTCTATGCCTCGAAGTGGTGGAAGTCCATGAGGGAGCTCGTCGGGGAAGACGTCTTGAAACTCTGATGAGGTCTAAGACCCCGTGTGTGGCCCGATCTCGCGGATTGACTTCGAAACCAAGGGGGAAGATGGGAAAACGCGAGGAACACGAAGAACACGGCGATGAACACGAGGAACTCCGAGACTCACGCACACACACAACCCGATACACCCGATGCTTACCTCCGTGGCTCGATGGACCACGCCAATAGAATCTCCGAGGAAGAGACACGCGGTAGAATTCCCCGGGGAGAGATTGGGATTGGAGAAGAAGAGCTTGGTGAGGGAGAGAGAGTATCTTGTACTAGAATCTCACTCAACAAGTTCCAAATCAACAACCAAGGTGCCTTGATTACAGAGGGATGATACCCAAGGGAGACTAAGCTCAAAGTTAGGTTTGAGTTCAAAACAAGTCTAAAGAGCTAAAGGGGCGTCCTGGGGGTATTTATAGTCTTACAAGGCGTCACAGGCCGAAAAGGTAAGTTCGGGCCGAAAAGATAACTTAAGTCGTGCAGGCCGGTCAGGGGGCCGGTCAGACCGGGCTCGTGGACCGGCAGTCCGGTTTCAGACCGGCACTGGGACCGGCGGCGACCGGACGAGGCTCCAAGTCCCTGGATGGCGCCCGGATGTCACGAGCGCAAATCCCGGTTGCTGACCGGGCGGTCCGGTCAGGAGGCCGGTCAGACCGGGCTGTGGACCGGGTGATCCGCCGTGGAGCCGGTCTGACCGGGTTCGACCGGCCGTCCGTCTTCTCTTCCTTGCGCTCTTCGGCGACTTCCTGTCCAGCTCCATGTCCATCTTCGTGTCCATCTTCTTGTCCAGCTGCTCCTCTCCTCCCTTTGACCATGGCGTATCCTCCTCTTGGTGACCTTGATGCTCCTTGTACCTAATGACACATAACACGTCGGCATGAGGTAGCAATCCATCCAAAGGTGTACCAAGATCAAGGGTGGTGAGGAGCGAGTTCACCTCATCATGTAGCGCTTTGACTCGGGCTCGTGTCATCGGTCCACTTGGGGGACTTGTTGGTCTTGGTGTAGCGACGTCGGTGACCGGGGCTACATCATCTCCCCCCCTTGGGAAAGAGTCGTCCTCGACTCTTGCACTTCCTCATCTCCATGATAGGGTGACAAGTCCGAGACGTTGAACGTGTTGCTCATCAAGTACTTGGATGTTGGTATGTCGATGACGTAAGCGTTGTCGTTGATGCGTTTGAGGACCTTGAAGGGGCCATCTCCTCTTGGCTTGAGCTTGGAGTTGCGCTCATGGGGGAACCGTTCCTTCCGGAGGTGGATCCAAACGAGGTCTCCTTCTTCGAATATCCTTGCCTTCTTCTTGGCGTTGATGTGGTTGGCTTGACGAAGAACATGTGCTTGTATGGTTGCCCTTGTCTCTTCATGTAGTTTCTTGACGGCGGCGGCGCGCTTGTCGAAGTCCATGTTGATGCGCTCGTGGAGGGGAAGCGGAAGTATGTCGAGTGCCGTGTAAGGCTCGAAGCCATAGACGACCATGAAGGGGCTTCGTGATGTAGTCTTGTGCTTGGCGCGGTTGTAGGCGAACTCGGCGTGAGGGAGGCACTCCTCCCATGACTTCAAGTTTTTCTTCACGAGAACACGTAGGAGGGTGGAGAGGCTTCGATTGACCACTTCCGTTTGGCCGTCCGTTTGCGGGTGCGATGATGATGAGAATAGAAGCTTCACTCCAAACTTTGCCATGAGCGACTTCCAAAGATAACTCATGAACTTGACGTCTCGATCCGACACAATGGTTTGCGGTACTCCATGTAGGCGGACAATTTCCTGAAAAACAATGAAGCAATGTGTGAAGCATCGTCGCTCTTATGGCAAGGTATGAAATGAGCCATCTTAGAGAATCTATCCACTACAACAAATATGGAATCATGACCATGCTTAGTACGAGGCAAGCCTAGGACGAAATCCATGCTAATATCGGTCCATGGTGCATAAGGAATAGGCAATGGCATGTAAAGACCATAAGGGTTGGAGGTAGACTTAGCTTGTAAGCATGTTGTGCACCGACGGCAAAGGCGCTCCACATCTCGCTTCATCTTTGGCCAATAGTAGTGGGTTGAGAGCATGGCATATGTCTTGTCACGGCCAAAGTGGCCCATAAGACCGCCTCCATGAGACTCTTGCAAAAGCAATTTTCGAAGCGAAGACTCGGGAATGCAAATCTTGTTAGCTTTGAACAAATAGCCATCATGCAAATAGAAATCATCCACTCCTCGCTCAACGGAGCACTTCTCAAAAATGGGTGCAAAGAAAGAATCGGAAGGATAGAGTTCTTTGATATCCTCAAGTCCCAAAACATGAAAATCCAAACGAGTTAGCAAAAGGGTGTTTTTGCGGAAAGAGCATCCGCCACAACATTGTCCTTGCCCTTCTTGTATTTGATCACATATGGGAAGGACTCAATGAACTCGACCCATTTTGCATGTCGTTTGTTCAAGTTGTGTTGGCTTTTCAAATATTTCAAGGACTCATGGTCGGAATGAATGATAAACTCTTTTGGCCAAAGATAGTGTTGCCAAACTTCAAGAACACGAACCAAAGCGTAGAGCTCCTTGTCATATATAGGATAGTTGAGGCGTGCGCCATCTAACTTCTCGCTATAGTATGCCACGGGTTTGCCCTCTTGCATAAGAACACCACCGATACCAAGCCCACTTGCATCACACTCAATCTCAAAAGTTTTGGCAAAATTTGGAAGAACAAGAAGTGGAGCTTCGGTAAGGCGTTTCTTCAACTCATCAAAAGCATTTTGTTGGGCCTTGCCCCAAACAAACGGAACATTCTTTTTGGTAAGCTCATTCAAAGGGCAAGCAATGGTGCTAAAGTCTTTGACAAAGCGGCGGTAAAACCCGGCAAGTCCATGGAAGCTTCGGACTTGGCCAACATTTGTAGGGGTAGGCCAATTATGGATGGCCTCCACCTTGGAAGAATCAACTTCAATCCCATTAGCGGAAACCACAAAACCAAGGAAAACCAATTTGTTTTGAGCAAATGTGCACTTGGGGAGGTTAGCATAAAGCTTTTCATGGCGCAAGATGCACAAGACTTCTCTCACATGTTGCACATGGTCCTCGAGGTTTTTGCTATAAACAAGAATATCATCGAAGTAGACAACCACGCTCTTGCCAATGAGAGGACGCAAGATGTGATTCATGAGGCGCATGAAAGTAGAAGGAGCATTGGAAAGACCGAAAGGCATAACGAGCCATTCATAGAGACCAAGTTTGGTCTTGAATGCCGTTTTCCATTCATCACCAATAGCCATGCGGATTTGATGGTAACCACTACGCAAATCGATTTTAGAGAAAATCGTGGCACCACTAAGTTCATCAAGCATATCATCTAAACGCGGAATGGGATGGCGGTAACGGACGGTAATGGCATTGATGGGGCGACAATCCATACACATCCGTTGCGTCTCATCCGGTTTAGGCACAAGAATCACGGGAACCGCACAAGGGCTAAGGCTTTCTCGGACGTACCCTTTGGCGAGGAGATCTTGGATTTGGCGGTTGATCTCCTTGGTCTCTTCGGGGTTGGTGCGGTAAGCTGCACGGTTTGGGAGCGGAGCGCCGGGTATGAGGTCGATGCGGTGTTCTATGCCTCGGAGTGGTGGTAGTCCATGAGGGAGCTCGTCGGGGAAGACGTCTCGAAATTCCTGCAAAAGAGACAACAAAGACGGAGGAATGTTGGTTAAGTCGTTAGTCTCCGACGCGGGTCCCTTGCATATGAGCACATAGTGCAATATGGTGGATGGGTTCTCTTGGAGCTCTCTCCACTCACTCTTGGTGGCTAGAAGGATACTCTTGGGCTCACTCATGTATGGCTTGTGGCGCTCACTCTCTTTGTGGTGGGTCGCTCCCTCTCCTCTCATCTCACTATGGTGGGTGCGGAGTTGTGCCCTCGCTAAAGCCTTCGCATTATCCGCGATGATTTGGCTAGGAGTCATCGGGCGCAACTCGAACTTCTTGTCGTTGACCTTGAAGGTGTATGTGTTGGAGAGTCCATCATGTATAGCCTTCTTGTCATATTGCCAAGGGCGGCCAAGCAACATGTGGCACACCGTCATGGGTACCACATCACACTCGATGGTGTCCTCATAAGGGCCGATCTTGAAGTTGACGGTGACGGTATGTTGTATCTTGACGTTGCCCTTGTCACTCAACCATTGGATATGGTAGGGGTGAGGATGCTTGCGGAGAGTGAGGTGGAGCTTCTCACACAACTCGGTGCTTGCAAGGTTATGGCAACTTCCACCATCTATGATGACCTTGATCGACTTGCCACCAATTCTGGCACGGGTTTGGAAGATGTTGCACCGTTGTTCTTCCATATCATGAGGTTGTGTGGTTAGCACCCTTGTGACCACAAGTGAGGGACTTGGGTCATGTTCACATAAGAGAGGATCTTCTCCACTTTCTTGCTCATAAGCTTCTTCACTTTCCACGGCGGCTTGCACAAGGGCTTCATATTCATCCTCATCAAGAGTCTCGATGTCACCATTCTCCATAGTGATCATGACCTTGGTGTTCTTGCACTCAAACGATTTGTGACCTTGGGTGCCACACTTGAAGCAAGTGACACTAGAGGGTCCCGTGGATGCCTTAGAGGAGGCGGTGGAGGAGACCGTTTGCTTCATGCGACTTTGGATAGTCGGCTTCTTGGAAGGTGTAGAGGATGCGTCGGCCTTGGCACTTGTAGCATAAGGAGTTGATGTAGTAGGAGGAGTCGATGTAGCGAGCTTGGAGGAGAAATAGGACTTGGCCTTGGAGTACTTGATGTCCTCAATCACTTGGCGCTCGGCCTTCGATGCTTGGTGGACTAACTCAACCATGTTGGAGTAGGGTTGGAACTCGACAATCCTCTTGATAGGATAATTAAGGCCATTGAAGAAGCGGGCAATGGTTTGTTCCTCGGACTCTTGGATGTTGGCTCGCATCATAGTGAGCTCCATCTCCTTGTAGAACTCCTCAACGGTCTTGGTGCCTTGCTTCAACTTTTGGAGCTTGTTGAAGAGGTCGGTCATGTAGTGTGCGGGGACAAAGCGAGCATGCATCTCCTTCTTCATATCTTCCCAAGTGTCAATAGGAGGTTCACCCTTTTCTTCTCGAAGAGTGAGTACTTGCTCCCACCAAGTGTTGGCGTAGTCTTCAAACTCAAGAGACGCCATAGCCACCTTCTTGGCACCGGAGTAGTTGTGGATGCGGAAGATCTTGTCCACCTTGAGTGCCCATGAGAGGTAGGCCTCGGCATCTTCTTCTCCCTTGAACTTTGGCATGGTGAACTTTAGTCTTCCAAACATGTTCTCTTCATCCTCCAAGGTTCTTCTACGAGGAGGGGCGCCTTCATCTCTTGCGGCTAGAGGTGGAATAGGAGGTCTTCTACGGCCAACCATAGCATTGGGTTGGCGTTGGAGTTGAACACTTGCTTCACTTGGTTCACGGTGAGGATGTGGTTGAAGATCTTGTCGCGGTTGAGGACGATGCTCAATGTTGGGTCTCTCATCTTGATCATGGTGAAGCTCTCCTCGTCCACGTTGGTCATGGCGAGGGTGGCGACGAAGATCTCGCCGAGGTGGATCTTGAGGATCTTGGTCTTGGGGATGGCCATCACGCCCATGGTGGGCATGGCGATCCGCTTGGTGATGATCTTGTGGAAGGTCTTGAGCTTGTGGAGGACGCTCATGTGGACGCGCATGGCGATGTATTTCTCCACGCCTAGAGTTGGAGCGGGAGTCTTCATGACGAGCATGTGAGCGATGAGGTCGATGATGGTCTTCACGCCTTGAAGAAGAGCTTGGGGACGACAGGCCACCATGAGAGTAATGGTCTTCATGCCTTGAGGAAGAGCTTGATGAAGAGGAAGTAGAGCGGTGTCGACGATGGCGACCAAGTTGGTGATGGCGCGCTCGAGGCTATCCATGCGCCGCTCCATGTTGGCATCATTGGCCGCCATTTGGCCATTCAAGTTGTCCGTAGCTTCACGAAGAAGGGCCAAGTCGTGGTTCACGGTGGAGAAGTTGTGAGCCACTTCATCGTATTGCTCATCGATGCGCGTCTCGAAGAGGGAGAGTTGCTCCTTGAACTCTTGTCGTTGCGTCCATAGGTTGTGTTGAGTAGCCAACCTCTCGGTGTTGCGAAGGATCTCTTCATCCCTATTGGTATCTCCGTTCCTATCCATGATGGAAAGACAAGAACTATGTTGTGTATGTTAGTGGAAGGAGACTACCTCGCACTCTTACCAAGGTAAGATAGTATTGAGGCAATCCACCAAACCGAAAGCAAGATCAAGTGTATCGGGAACACACGCAAAACCACACGCAAAAGCTAGCAAATATGGTGTTAGGCGAGTGTTGTGGAAAGCCAAAAGACAAATCCAAGATCGAGTATGTTGTTAAAAGTGGGTAAAGTCCAAAAATCCAAATGTCAATGTGAAGATCACTATAAACACGGAAAAAGTTGTGGAACACACACACGAGATAAGCGGGGTTAGTGCAACCAAAAGTGAGCGGAAAAGTGTATGTATAAGTGCTCGGTGTCACACTAACACAAGGAGAGCCAAAGCTTTGGTTGCAAAGGAAGAGACAACAAGATTCACACGTGGCCTCTCTTCTCCTATCTCTCTTTGCTTAAAAGCTTTTTCTCGTTTGTATATGGCGGCACTTGCACTCGTTTGTATCTTTGGTGGCACGTGGACACTTTGTATGTATGGGCGTATGGATGTATGGATGTATGGATGTATGGTGCTACTCGCACTCTTTTTGTGTTTTTGGGGCTTTTTGACGCACTATGTTAGCGTTAGCCTTGCTTTTGCTATCTTGCCACACGAGTGTTTGCTTGGGTGCCTTACTCAACGCGACACACACACCTCACAATGCGGGGCCACGTGCAATGTCTCGCAACACTAAACAAGCAATGCTCGATGGGATAGATCGCAAAAGGAAGAGGGGTTACAAGGTGACCTGCAAGTTATACCTGCGATGATGGTGGTGGTGGTGGTGGTGGTGGTGGAGATCGCCGGAAGACGAGGTCGAAGGAGTGGCGTTGCGTCGCCCGGTCGGAGGCCCGGTTGGACCGGGTTGTGGACCGGCCCGGCCGGTTGTATGGCCGGTCGACCGGCTTCTGGACCGGACCGGCGGTCAGAGTCCGGTTGACCGGTGCTCAACCGGATCGCACGATTTCTCTCTCCCGTTCTTCACGAAAACCAAGCCAAATCGACCAAATCGAGGGGAAACGATGGAATTGGAGGCTAAAAGTTGGGGAAATAGTAGATCAAGCACAACAACACCAGATCCACGGACCAAAACCACTCAAAACGCAACGAAATCGCAGATCCGTCCAAAGGCAAATTAGGGCTATTTTTGGGGATTTTTGGGGAAAATTTTCAGAGACGAAATTGGATGGGTGGGGGGTCAAATCCGCGGAAACCAAAGGCTGCTGATACCATATGATGAGGTCTAAGACCCCGTGTGTGGCTCGATCTCGCGGATTGACTTCGAAACCAAGGGGGAAGATGGGAAAACGCGAGGAACACGAAGAACACGGCGATGAACACGAGGAACTCCGAGACTCACGCACACACACAACCCGATACACCCGATGCTTACCTCCGTGGCTCGATGGACCACGCCAATAGAATCTCCGAGGAAGAGACACGCGGTAGAATTCCCCGGGGAGAGATTGGGATTGGAGAAGAAGAGCTTGGTGAGGGAGAGAGAGTATCTTGTACTAGAATCTCACTCAACAAGTTCCAAATCAACAACCAAGGTGCCTTGATTACAGAGGGATGATACCCAAGGGAGACTAAGCTCAAAGTTAGGTTTGAGTTCAAAACAAGTCTAAAGAGCTAAAGGGGCGTCCTGGGGGTATTTATAGTCTTACAAGGCGTCACAGGCCGAAAAGGTAAGTTCGGGCCGAAAAGATAACTTAAGTCGTGCAGGCCGGTCAGGCCGGCAGTCGACCGGGCTCAGTGACCGGGCAGTCCGGTTTCGCACCGGGCCTGGGACCGGGCGGCGACCGGACGAGGCTCCAAGTCCCCCGGATGGCGCCCGGATGTCACGAGCGCAAATCCCGCTGCTGACCGGGTGGTCCGGTCAGGAGGCCGGTCAGACCGGGCTGTGGACCGGGTGATCCGGTCAGGGAGCCGGTCTGACCGGGTTCTGGACCGGCCGTCCGTCTTCTCTTCCTTGCGCTCTTCGGGCGACTTCCTGTCCAGCTCCATGTCCATCTTCGTGTCCATCTTCTTGTCCAGCTGCTCCTCTCCTCCCTTTGACCATGGCGTATCCTCCTCTTGCTGACCTTGATGCTCCTTGTACCTAATGACACATAACACGTCGGCATGAGGTAGCAATCCATCCAAAGGTGTACCAAGATCAAGGGTGGTGAGGAGCGAGTTCACCTCATCATGTAGCGCTTTGACTCGGGCTCGTGTCATCGGTCCACTTGGGGGACTTGTTGGTCTTGGTGTAGCGACGTCGGTGACCGGGGCTACATCAAACTCCTTCAAAAGAGACAACAAAGACGAAGGAATGTTGGTTAAGTCGTTAGTCGCCGACGATGGTCCCTTGCAAATGAGCACATAGTGCAATATGGTGGATGGGTTCTCTTGGACCTCTCTCCACTCACTTTTGGTGGCTAGTAGGACACTCTTTGTCTCGCTCATATATGGCTTGTGGCACTCACTATCTTTTTGGTGGGTCGCTCCCTCTCCTCTCATCTCACTATGGAGGGTGCGGAGTTGTGCCCTCGCTAAAGCCTTCGCATTATCCGCGATGATTTGGCTAGGAGTCATCGGGCATATCTCGAACTTCTTGTCCTTGACCTTGAAGGTGTAAGCATTGGAGTGTCCATCATGTATAGCCTTCTTGTCAAATTGCCAAGGGCGGCCAAGCAACATGTGGCACACCGTCATGGGTACCACGTCACACTCAATAGTGTCCTCATAAGGTCCAATCTTGAAAGTGACGGTGACGGTATGTTGTATCTTGACGTTGCCCTTGTCACTCAACCATTGGATATGGTAAGGATGAGGATGTTTGCGGAGGGTGAGGTTGAGCTTCTCACACAATTCGGTGCTTGCAAGGTTATGGCAACTTCCTCCATCGATGATGACCTTGATCGACTTGCCACCAATACCGGCACGGGTTTGGAAGATGTTGCACCGTTGGTCTTCCATAGCTTGAGGTTGAGTTGTTAGCACCCTTGTGACCACAAGTGAGGGACTTGGGTCATGCTCACATAAGAGAGGGTCTTCTTCACTTTCTTCCTCATAAGCTTCTTCATTTGCAATGGCGGCTTGCACGAGGGCTTCATATTCATCTTCACTTAGCGTCTCGATGTCACCGTTCTCCATAGTGATCATAACCTTGGTATTCTTGCATTCAAAGGATTTGTGGCCTTGGGTGCCACACTTGAAACAAGTGACATTTGAGGGTCCCGTAGATGCCTTAGAGGAGGCGGTGGAAGACACCGTTTGCTCCATGCGACTTTGGATAGTCGGTTGCTTGGATGGTGTAGAGGATACGGCGGGCTTGACACTTGTTGTAGGAGGTGATGTAGCGAGCTTGGAGGGGAAGTATGACTTGGACTTGGAGTACTTGATGTCCTCATTCACTTGGCACTCGGCCTTGGATGCTTGGTGGACCAACTCAACCATGTTGGAGTATGGTTGGAACTCCACAATCCTCTTGATGGGGTAGTTGAGGCCATTGAAGAAACGAGCAATGGTTTGGCTCTCGGATTCTTGGATGCTGGCTCGCATCATCGTTAACTCCATCTCCTTGAAGAACTCCTCAACGGTCTTGGTGCCTTGCTTCAACTTTTTGAGCTTGTTGAAGAGGTCGGTCATGTAATGTGTTGGGACAAAGCGAGCTTGCATCTCTTCCTTCATCTCTTCCCAAGTGTCAATTGGAGGTTCACCCTTTTCTTCCCTTAGAGTGAGAACTTGCTCCCACCAAGTGTTGGCATAATCCTCAAACTCAAGAGACGCCATAGCCACTTTCTTGGCACCGGAGTAGTTGTGGATGCGGAATATCTTGTCAACCTTGAGTGCTCATGAGAGGTAGGCTTCGGCATCTTCTTCACCCTTGAACTTCTGCATGGTGAACTTGAGCCTTCCAAACATGTTCTCTTCATCCTCCAAGTTTCTTCGGCGAGGACAGATGCCTTCATCTCTTGCGGCTTGAGGTGGGATAGGAGGTCTTCCACGGCCAACCATAGCATTGGGTTGGCGTTGAAGTTGGACACTAGCTTCACTTGGCTCACAATGATGATGTTGTCGAAGATCTTGTCGAGGTTGTTGAAGATGCTCATTGTTGGCCCTCTCATCTTGATCATGTGGTGGATCTCCTCTTCCACGTTGGTCATGGCGAGGGTGATGTCGGAGATCTCGCCGCGGTTGATCTTGAGGACCTTGGTCTTGGGGTTGGTCGTCACGCCCATGGTGGGCATGGCGATCCGCTTGGTGACGATCTTGTTGGAGGACTTGCTCTTGTGGAGGGCGTTCATGTGGACGAGCATGGCGATGGAATTCTCCTTGCCTAGAGTTGGAGCGAGAGTCTTCATGACGAACATGTGGGCGATGAGGTCGAGGATGGTTTTCATGCCTTGAGGTGGAGCTTGAGGACGAATGGCCACCATGAGGGTAGTAATCTTGTGATGAGCTTGATGATGACGAAGTAGAGCAGTGTCGGCGATGACGACCCAATTTGGTGATGGCGCGCTCGAGGCTATCCATGCGCCGCTCCATGTTCGCATCATTGGCCGCCATTTGGCCATTCAAGTTGTCCATAGCTTCACGAAGGAGAGCCAAGTCTTGGTTCACAACGGAGAAGTTGTGTGCCACTTCGTCGTATTGCTCGTTGATGCGCGTCTCGAAGAGTGTGAGTTGCTCCTTGAACTCTTGGCGTTCCGTCCATAGGTTGTGATGAGTAGCCAACCTCTCGGTGTTGCGGAGGACTTCTCCATCCCTTGGGTCATCTCCGTTCCTATCCATGATGGAAAGACAAGAACTATGTTGTGTATGTTAGTGGAAGGAGACTACCTCGTACTCTTACCAAGGTAAGATAGTATTGAGGCAATCAACCAAGCCGAAAGCAAGACCAAGTGTATCGGGTACACACGCAAAACCACACGCAAAAGCTAGCAAATATGGTGTTAGGTGAGTATGGTGGAAAACCAAAAGACGAAATCCAAGATCAAGTATGTTGTTAAAAGTGGGTGAGGTCCAAAAATTAAGTGTCCAAATGGTGATCACGAAAACACGAAAGAGGTGGAACGCACACACGAGATAAACGGGGTTAGTGCAACCAAGGAATGGGCGGAAAAGCACAAAAACCAACCAACAAGGTGGTGCCCGGTGTCACACTAACACAAGGAGAGCCAAAGCTTTGGTTGCAACGAGGAGACACCAAGATTTACACGCGGCCTCTCTTCTCGTCTGTCTCTTTTGCTTAAAAGATTGTACTCTTTTGACTTTGGTGGACTTGCACACTTTTGGTATGATAACCCGTGGACTCTTGTTGGGAGGCACTTGCACACTTTTGCCGGGCTTTTCTCACACGTTAGCCTCGCTTTTGTTACTTTGCCACACGAGTTTTGCTTATAAGCTTGACTCCACACTAGGCACACAACCTCACAATCGGGGCCACGTGTAATGTCTCGCAACACTTGACAAGCAATGCTCGGGAGGTTTGGATCGCAAAAGGCACGAGGAGTTGCAAGTTATACCTAGATGTGGCATAGGCGGTGATGATCACTCAACTTGCAATATGGTGGAAGGATCAAGAGTACGTTTCCAAGTCGGGGTGCCGAGAGTGTCGTCGCTTGCGTCGTAGCTGCGGGTTAGTTTTACACAAAAGGCACTCAAACTAGAACAAGCAAACACAAAGGTGAATACATTGTCGAAATCTGGCTTGGCGAGCTTGGCTTGTCCCCGGCGGCAGTGCCGGCTTGGTTCGGGCGGCAGTGCCGACCTGAGCGGCAGTGCCGGCCTGGGCGGCAGTGCCGGCCTGGTAGGGGCAGCAGTGCCGGTTCCTGATGAACAGCTCGAGATGTTCTTCGCGATTTGCGGGCCAAATCCGACCAAAACGTCAAAAATCGATGGAATTGAGGTCTAGAAAGTGGGGAAAACGTAGATCAACCAGAGGGGCACGAAATCCATGGATCAAAACCACTAAAAACGCAACCAAATCACAGATCGGTCCAAAGGCAATTTGGGGCTATTTTTTGGGGATTTTTTGGAAACTTTTCTAGAATCGAAATTGGGTGGGTGGAGGGTCAAAATCGCGGTAACCAAGAGCTGCTGATACCATATGATGAGATCTGAGATCTAGGGATTGGCCCGATCTCGCGATTTGACCCCAAAATCCAAGGGAAGAGGTGGGAGAATGCGAGGAACACGAAGAACACGAAGAACGCCGGTACTCACGCACACACACCAACCCGATACACCCGATACTTACCCCCGTGGCTCGATGGACTGTAATATCCCAGGTTTAGAGGCTATAAAATGAGAGAACACCAAAGTGAGCATTGCATTCATGCATAGAAAATCCGGGGAATTTTCGCGCTTTCAAATAAAACTTACCACAGTAACTGAAGTTTCACTTGACTTGCTGGAACTGAAGTAGATCATCAAGTCAAGCGCTATAAACTTCTTTGTGATCTTTGCTAAAACCTTGTTTTGGGTAGAGATGATTTGATCTATGGATTAGATCAAATGGAATTAGTTTTACAACAACACATTCTTTAAGAATCAAAACCCTAACTTATTAAACACTTAAAAGTTAGCAACTACCTTTGTGTGTAATTTAATTCACTTCTAAAATTATTACCAAATAAGGTAAACCACAGGGTCTAAAGTGCATAAAAACCATACATTCTTATTTAAATCATAACTTATTAAGTATATGGAATATCATAAAACTAAATCCATTTACATTACCAATTATAGTTCAAACTATTTGAATAAAATTAACTATGAGTATTTTGAAACTCATATGATCATGCCTTGGTGAAATCAAACACCAACTATCCAAATTTGAGGAATAACCTTCAAACTTAACCTTTTGACCAATATTATAATATAATCCAATCAAATATGATATAGTGACTCCTCAACAATAATAAAACCATCCACAAGATATTTAGTAACAAATGCCACTTGGCTATCTAAAAATAAATCATATGAGAGGATATATGCCACATGGGATGAAAATATCTACATGACTTGCTTTCCAATCTTTGCCACCTCATGCTCAACGGATTGCTATGGATGAGGGCATGACAACCAAGCACCTTACTCATCTAACCAACACAAGAGTCACCACCTATGTGTCATGATACTAGAGCTTGCCCAAGCCTATAAATAGAGCCACACCCTTCATCCATATGATCACCTTGTAGCATGATACAAGGAAACCAAACACTTGAGACCTTCCATATGAATTAGCTAGGATCAAGATGAAGAAGCTAATGGGTGGAGGCATACCACAAGAAGAAGGTTTATCAGATTTCCTGAAGAACAAGCTATAGAAGATACCAAGGTAGAATTCCTAGGCAAACCATATATTTAGAGGATCATATCATCATCTCTTGAGTAGGACCTTAGGAAACCAATTCCATAATCATCACAATTTGGTATTAATTAGAAACCCTAAGAATCTAAGTGAGTGTGATGAGAGGAATGATAAGGAGTGATTAGTGAGGAATAAGTGGATATTGTCTAATGCATGATTATACCTTGTAGATATAGATGATCAGATAAACCCATGTTATTAATAGATCTCATCTATCACATAAAATAATAAGTATATCACTAGTAGTTAATCCCAAACCAATCCTCATGCCTTGTATAGAGTAGTAATGCTATTGTACTTAAACCTTGCCTATTCAAACATTTGAGACAAACCTAGCCTTACCTTGATACAATAAATTCTACCTAGGTGAGTAGTAACCCTAGCAAATTTAGCATAACCCTTATGCTCATATTCTAAACCTAGTTGTGTATCACATTGGTGATCACTACTTAAACCCTAAACCATATTTGAATTCCAATCCAAGTATCACTTTGGATTATAAGTAGAACCCTGCCATGCCTCATGCCTATTTAATACTTCAAATAGTGAAGCATCACCAAAACCCTAAACCTTTTTATGTAGGATCCACCCCACATAAAATATTATGACCCCACTTGTATATCATGGAGCACAAATATAAACCAAGACATCTATACTTATGACTAAATGCCATTTGGTGAGAAGAGTAAAACCAATATCCAATTCTATTTGGTATCCCAAGTACTTGTTTAGTTAACCAAATAGGAAAATGTATCATAGTTTGAACCATCACCTTAGCAAGTGAATTGACCAATGATAAGCTTGGGAATTATCCTAAGTAATCCAAGTTACAAGTTGCTAAGCAAGATTGGTAATTATAAAGTTTATTCAATCATCTTCTTAAACCCTTAGAAGTAATTTCCCACATAAAATCATGATCCAATCCATCCCTATTACCATCTACTTTAAACTCTAGCCATAATAAAAAATTATATGAGAACAATCCATATTGTTAAGTACACTAGTTAAACCTAATAATATTTTCACTATGCACATGTTCTAAGTTTCAAACCATTTAAATAGATCTGATTCCTAAATTAAAAAGGGAATTGAAATAACTAACTAAACCATTTCTATTTTTACTTAAGCCTCACAAGATATCAATTAAATCCTAAACTAAATATTTATTTAAACAACAAGATTATACAGTGAGCATTGTTATCAAGTTATATTGATATTCAAATGTTTTAGAACCTGCAAAACAAAACAGAATTCAAATTTGAATTCAAATATCAAAACAGAAAAATAAAAACAGAAAATAGAAAGTTTGAAAAGAGAAAGAGAGGGAAAGTTTACCTTACCTGGCCGTGCAGCCCAGCAGCTGAGCCCAAGACCAACCCACACCACGGCCCAGGAGCAGTCCAGCCCGAACAAAATACCGTTTCGGTCGCTTTAATATTCGTGCGAAGAGAAAATACTCGTCGTCGTCGTCGTCTCCGAGCACGACAGCGCGGCGAAGCCAGTAGGACACGACCTCGTCGACGATAAGGACGCCGCCGGATGTTGCCAAACACTCAGAACCACGCCCAATCTCTCTCGCGTCCGAGCTTATCCGCGGACGAGGAGATCCTTGCCAGCTAGAAGCTTCCAGAGACCGCCACCTCTCCGACCATGGCCGTCACCGTGTCGAGGCCACAGGGCTTCCCTTGGCCTATAAATAGGAGGAAGACATCGCCGTGCACTCCTTGTTTACCTCCACCACTCCATTGCTGCTCATACACTCTCTATCTCTCACACCCATCCGTTCTCTGTCGCCGGAGTTGAAGACGAAGCCGACGGAGGAGGTCACCCCAGCCTCCGGCGTGTGGTCCAGGAGAAGCGCCTGGACTCCAGGAGCACACTGGAGGAGCAGAGCATCAAGGGGAGCAAGGAATCGGCTCAATTTCGGCGTTCCCTTCTGCAGCACATCGCCGGGAAATCTCCAATCGCCGTCGTCTCCGTCAACCATCGTCGGAGCCGACCACACCTTGAGCTTCAGGGTGAGAATACGCATCTATAGCACCTACTCTCGCTTCATAGCATCGCCTGTAGCCTCCGATTCAATTCTTGCCGGAGTAGCACCGCCGCAGTACCCATCGCCGGCAACGCTCCGGTGATCCCCTCGCTAAACCATCACCACCATTCGATTCGTCTAGTTGTGCTCGTTCAGAATCACCTAGCCGCGCATCCCGGGAGGCCGTAAATCGGCGGCGCCACCATCTGCTGACCGCCGGCGTTTAACCGCCGGTGAGGTAAAGGGTCCCGGTCAACTTTGACCGGTCCTCGCTTGCGTGGCAGCCGACATGGAGACAAGCCCCACCAGTCAGTGTCTAGGGCTAGATCTGTTCCGGTACATTTAGTATTTGTTGTTTAATTTAAAAATCAGTAAATTGCTAAAACTTTGTAAAACCATATAAAATCCATTTCAACTAAGAAAAATATGAATAATATATCAAAATGCTCATAAAAATAAAATCTATTCAAATAAAATATAAAATAAAAATGTGTGTCAAAATAAAAATTCACTTATTTTTAACCTTATTAATTATGCCATTTCATTTATTTAAAAATACAATTTGAATTCCATAATTAGTGAAGTCTAAAAATTAAATTTTAACTTTTTAGTAACTAAGTAAAATGTTAAGATTAATTTTACTTATCATATTTGCATTAACTTAATTATTAGTGGTAATTCATAAACCCTAATTTGCAAATTACCATTTTCTTTAAATAGTAATAACTCAAGAAAATATTATAAGCCAATATTATTTTGGTAAATCAAAAATTATTTACTTAAACATTCTTAAGTTAACAAATTAAATACTTTAAACTTAATAACAATGATTAAACCCTGATTCCTAATGAAACCTAAATAGAAGTTGCGCTAATTATTAAACCTTGTGAAAATTAATAAAATGTCAAACCATTCTTAATTTTGATTCAAAGTAATTAGTAACCACAACTCTATTACTAATCAGCATTTTAGGAGTTGTACCATAATTTAGAAACCCTAGTTTAATTTAAGTAAGACATTGATCTTATTATTTCATGTGTTCATCCATAGTAGTTGCAAACCTAAAACCCTGGGGATTTAACCCATGTGATCATTACACTTTAGAAGCAACTCTAAAACCCTAATTTTGTGTCACATGTGATCATGTGAGATTCACGTAATATATAGAACCCTAATAAGCAATAATTGAATGCATGCTTATGATCCACTAGCATAAAAACCAAGTCACATGAGATTATCATTCCATGTCCCTATTCTTAATTAAAACCTATATGATCCACTAGTGCCACCTAAATATAAACCATAACTTGTTAATTGGGTTAGTACCATTGATCATCACTCCATTATACCACACCATTAGGATCAACCTTAATCATCATAATTTAGTAGAACTATAATTATGAACCCTAGTATCAACCTTGTGTAATACTTCACAACACATGTTCCTATTTCACTAAACCCTACTTAGGAAATGATAAGTCATTTAGTTTAGAAGCCATTAGAGAGTACTTAATGAAGCAATTGTGAAACCATAGTAAGCCCTAATAGCTAATTTATAGAACCATCTTGATAACCATCCTTTGATATGATACCATAATCAACCATCATAATAAACATGCTAATACTTGCTATATAGAAACCCATTCAACTTAAGAACCCAACTAGTTCCTAATAGTGAACTAAATGAATCCAATAGTAAACCCTAGAAGCCATAGCACCCATGTATAGTAGTTCATATTCTTATTTAACCTGTTCTTCAAAAGTTATTCTTTTGAAGTACAAGTGTCAATCAAACCTTAGAAGCCCAATACTTCTTTGAAATACTAAATACTTCTTAAACAACATGTTCTTCAAAAGTTATTCTTTTGAAGTATAGTAGAAGTAATCATCAACCATGTTCTGTAGAACTTAAAATTAACAACTGTTCTTTACATATTATTCCACCACTATTCTTTATGTGTAAGATTGTTATGATGTCATATATCACTTGTTAAGATGTTAATTTAACCAAACCCTAATAAGAACCTTGTTTGAGAACCATCTTAAAAGTGCAACAAACCCTAAAGAAATCTTTACAACTCATACATCCTAAATCATCAAGGTTACATTACGCTCGGGACGATTGCATCTCATACTATGCATTATAGCATCTTTGCCAGTTCTTTAAACATTGTCCTTACCGGATGATGATAGTGTTTCAGCATTTGGAGTTCTCACGTATCGAAGCTTTTGCCTGCATAATCTTGCAGTCAAGAAAGGCAAGTTCATCGCTTGCTCATGTCATTTGATTATTTGTATCAAACTATATGCAAAGTACTATACTTATCACTCATGCATTGAAAAGCAAAGTATTATTTTACAATTATGAATATGACTATGTGGTGGGCAATGGAACCATGGTATGTGTTGATATGGTGGAGGTTCCATTGCATGGGTACTACTCATCTAGGACTAAGTACCAATGCCGTCCAGTGATTCTAGCGCCGTACATATCGCGTTGACCATAAGATCTATAATGGCTCTGGGGAAGTCAGCTGTATCTTTTCCCTTCTGCACGCCA
The DNA here is from genome assembly GCF_019359855.2 of Lolium perenne. NCBI lineage: Eukaryota > Viridiplantae > Streptophyta > Magnoliopsida > Poales > Poaceae > Lolium > Lolium perenne. Next base: position 137,282,727 of record NC_067245.2, read on the forward strand.
ACGGATTGGTAGAGCTGGCGGGGTGTTGGAGGCACTGCCGCAATAGGTTGGGATAGCCTTTTAAATCCCCATCCATTAGTGATGATAAGCTCTACGATCTATGATGGATTGTCCGGAGTACACCGTGGGTAAAGCCGTATTATCGGGAGAAGTTTACTGGGGGTGTAGGGTCGGACAAAAGGGTGGGTTTGCAGGGTCGCGGAGAAGGCAGTGATTGGCTTGGATCTTACACCTGGCCCCACACCAAGGAAGTGTGGACGAGAAACGCGTCTCGGCAAGGCATCAAGGATAAGTTCTCTTATGGGAAAAGTAACGCACCTCTGCAGAGGATACTGAATTATGACTGTCACTCCCTGTTAGGGAAGGAAGCTATGACACGCGCAGAAAGGAACTCCACGAAGTTCTAGTCAACCTGTGAAGACTGACGGGCATAGTTTTCAGAATAAAATAAACCTTTTGAAGAAATGATTACAAAAACTTGCATTTGCCTATGACTTTCTGGTCTATGGCTGTAGCTAGTGAATGATACACCTATTTCCTAATATGAACTTGCTGAGTACGCTCGTACTCATTCTATCCCATTTGAACCCCCTTCTTAGATCAAGGCATCGAAGGATAAACTACCGTGGAACTCGAAGACAAAGGAGTCAACTGCAACAAGATGAAGAATTCAATTAAAGAAGCCAATGGAGTCAACTTCTGCATCAGCTATAATGGAAACCTAGACTAGTAATAGAAGGGAACCTTTCCCTAATCCTAGCACCTAAGTAGCTAGAGTTCTATAGCAAGCCAATTAGCTCTTAAACTTGAGTTAGCTATAAGATAGACTACGAGTCGTTCTTCTGGAGCTTTATTTGAAGTTTTACCTCACTGTAAAGTAGGAGGTTGTGTGGATCTTATGTAAACAGCTCATGTGTACTTCTATAGACATACCTTGGACTCGCATATGTTTCTGTTGTACCACTCTGAGAGATGTAATATGAGTGGAATGGTGTTTCACTTGTGTTATGTCAACGACTTGTGTACTACACCATGCAGTGGTACGCTTGGTCATCACAGCTGGTATCAGAGCAAATGCTTTGACCCTAGGATTAAAACCCTTTAAAGGAGACCTCTAGGTTTGGTAGTGTCTATAGGAAGTGTCTTGGCCAAACCAACTATTCTTTTGACTTGAGATGGGTATTCACTTGAGAATAATCCTGACACACTTGAGTCAATCCTTCTTATCTATTTTTCTTAAGTAAAGTTAGATAGTTATCTTGCTTCATTCCAAATAACTAGAACACCATTGGAGTTTAAGATAATTTGTGGTAGTAGACCACAGTTGGTATACAACACATGGTAGTCCAAAGAGAGGATACAACCATAAGGAAGATATCCTATTGGAAGAAGTATACCAACGCAAGTTATGGTTAAGTAAGAGTCATTTAAAATGCCAAATGACTGATGTTAAGTAATGTAGATAAGGAATATGAGGTAGTATGTACCTATGATGAGTCAATCATAGGAGGTAAGGAAGAGAGATAGGAGTATTTAAGTCTACCTTTCATGGTAGAGTTGGTAATCATATATGATTCACTTGAGAGTCATGATGTGAGGGAGTAGAACATTACAAGTGAATTACAAGAGTGTGATAAGGAGTAGGATTTAGGGAATAGTTCGAAAGCTTAGGCCTTAAAATCCTAATAATTGTACCAAGTATGTTAGAACCATAGTCCTTAAGATTAAGAAGTCTTATTTAGAGCATATTACATAGAGAAATCCTGGAGTTATAGGTGGTATATTCTAAACAATCATGTGTTTAGAGTAGACATGTTAGAACTAACTGTATTATAGGAAGTAGTCATCAATAGCACATATATATGGTATACTATTTTGTTAGTACTTCCAAAGAAAACTAGGTTAACTCCAACTATCCCAGGCCATTTTGTTTCAAGTTTGTCTCATTGCAAATGTGCAATTAAGATAAATGTTGAGACAAATAGGAGAAATTCACGTATTTGTGCTAAGTATCACAACCTAAACCTATCTTATGTGGTGTTATATACTACACATCTGATCCTGATGTTTAGGGATGTCTTACCCAACTACTATATTCAGGCATATAAAGATGTGTATTGTATGCACAAAGCTGGATTTTCTTGGATTTTCTCGAATCTTCATTGATTGACTAGATCCATACATGAAGTTTGACTTTGATATGCAAATGCATGTTGCAATATCAAGCTCTTACTTGATGTTATAGGTCTAGAAGGGAAAGGTATTCGTGTGAGGAAGTGACGAATTCTGAAGGTTTTAAAAATAAGATGAAGATTCACTAGAAGAAAGAAGCCAAATTGTGGGAAGCAACCACAATACTCTAAAGGAAGGACCAATCCAAACTCACTTTTATCCTTAATCAAGGAGTACTTTAACATGGAAGTACCATGAAAGTGAGAAAAATAGTGAATATGGAGCATAAGAAGTAGAGCTGTATTCATTATGGAAGAAGGGAATGCAAGTGAAGTCACTTACAATACTATTTTCATAGTCACCACAAGTGGTTATCTTGCAAAACAAATCCTAGAAGAAAGAAAATAGACAAGTGAAGTCGTAGCTGGTATAATAAGACCGCAACTGATATAGGATAATCATGAAGAGAAAATATGTGAAGAGAAGTATATCTTAACTAAAACTATAAAAGTAGCCATAGCTGGTAGGTAGATATTGACTAGAACCATAACACATAGTCACAACTGATATCCAATAAGCCACATCTGGTACTAGGTAGTCTGCAGCTGGTACCAGATAGTCCACAGCCTGAACATTTCTTTACCCTAAAAGAAAGGGGGATTCCGCAGCTAGTAATTCACAGCTGGTATCTCGTAGTTGGTAAATATTTAGTCGGAGGATTCATAATGGATACCCACAACTGTGTGGATACACCGCAATGAATTCTTCGTGAGACTTTAGCAAGGTACAAAATATAAACCAGACTTAAACCAACTACCTAACCTTGGAGTTTAATGATTAGAAGAAAGGAAGTTGGAAGATCATTAGTAAACTCCAAGGGGGAGAGGAAGGCTGAATGAGAAGTATTAAGATATAATATTTGGAGTATGATGGACCAAGAAGAAGGTCTGAACTGAGAGGAAGTCCGATCCTATTTTCATAAGATTGGTGGAAGTATCCATATAATAGTACTCTCAGGAGGTTGTCAGACCAGAAGTCGAGGTTCATATCTCGAGGAAGTAAGGGTTAGACCTTAACTTGAGTAGCTAATTGTAATTACTCAAAACCAAGAGAACTTAAGTAAGTATTAGAAAATGAAGTTGGAGGAAGAAGATATCGGAGGACAATTAAAGCCTAAGGAAAAAAAGGGTTTGACCATACCAAAACTAATTATTATTAGAAAGATTCCTTTCATGGAACCTAAAGAAACCAAAAAGAAGATTGTCGAGGGTACTCCTCGCCAATGCCCTCCGATAGGGGCTTAGGGTTGATGGAATCATGTAGGCTGACACGAGACATCGGTTCACAGACAAGCGGGGAGAGCGATTTACCCAGGTTCGGGGCCCTCGATGAGGTAAAACCCTTACGTCCTGCCTGTCTGTTCTTTGATTATGATGACAATGGGTTACAATGGGGTGCCGAATAGTTCGGCTGAGATCTAGTCGAGATTGCTATTGCTAGGGCTACCTAGCTCTAAGCTTTTTCTGGCTAAGATTGCTAAGATTGATTGTGTCCCTCGGCAGCCCCTCTCCTGGCCTTTATATAGGAGGCCAGGTCTCAAGGGTCCTAACCGAGTACGACTAGGTTTACAGTACTTTTAGATCTAATCTTTCCTTGTTGACCGCTTCCTTGTCTTGCCCGCCAAGGTTTCTTCCGGTGCTTGTTGTCCGTGGCCCATCTAGCCTTCGGGTGTCTTCATGGGCCTCCAATTAGTCAATACAGGATAGGGCAACGTCGGTTACTCGAAGAGTAGTGCCCACGTCAGTAGCCCCCGAGTGTCTAGCCGAAAATAGTTAGGGTAGAGACTAATGTATGTCTTCTCCTGATGTTCTTTGCTCATCTTGAATTTGCTCCGTCTTTATTTTATCGGGTGCGCGTCAACGCTCCCGATGGGAGTAGCCCCCGAGTCTAGGTACGGATGCTTGTAATCCATGCGTAGACTCAAGTTGTACCACTCGAATATTCTCCTCTGTCGATGTTTTTCACAGGTCTTCATCCGATATATTTTCTTTATACAAAGGATAATGAGTAACGTGCCCAACTTTTGTTGGTTAACTGCCGATGGCAAAACAACGTTACCCTACACAGAATCAAGTCCCCGGGCATGATCCTGGAGTGCAAAAAACTTTTATTGGCTGTGCATCATGCACTCCCGATGGGAGTGTCTGGGTGCAATCGCTTGTAACCGAGTGCAGACTCAATCCTTTTTCCTTCGACTGCTCATTCTGTCGAGTCTTTCTTTTATCGGGTGCGCGTCAGCGCTCCCGATGGGAGTAGCCCCCGAGTCTAGGTACGGATGCTTGTAATCCGTGCGTAGACTCAAGTCTTTCACCCAACAACTTTTCATGTTTCCTTCGAGTGCCTCTAGTTTTTTTTATGACGTCATAGTTGTGGGCCGATTGACGGGATTAGACTTGACGTGTAACTGCTGTGGGCCAATTGATAGGACTTGACCTGACGGGCCCACCCTAGTCCTGCGCAGGCAGTTTTTAGGTCTTGACTAGTGCACGCGCGGCGATCGAGGCGTCTCCTCAATTTTCGCGCGACGTGGGAATAATGGGCCGCCGGTTCCACTCCTTCTCCAAGCGCCACGCGTACAGTCAGATCTGCTCCTCCCCCCACGATGCTTTGTGGAGTTATGGCCACGTCTGGGCTCAAATTCTTACGGGATAAATAGGGAGCCTCCTTTCTTTTTTACCTTTTACCCCGTTCACTGCTCATCTTCTCCTTCACGCCTCCTGTTCCTCTGCCTCTCCATCAGAAGCTTCGTTCACCATGGGCAAAAAGAAGAGTGGCAGCACATCGGAGATGGCCAAAGTTAGCCGCGACTGGAACGCCTCTGCCATTACCAACCGCGACATCAACAAACTTCGCGCCCTCTGCTTCATCTCCGCATCTGAGGATGACATTCGTCTCCCAGGTTCGGTTTCTCGCCCAAATCCCCCAAAGGGCTTCACCGTCATGTTTGTCGCTTTTTTGTTCTGTGGCCTCTCTCTTCCGGCGCACGAGTTCCTTCGCTCCCCCCTTTTCTTCTATGGGATTCAGCTCTGGCAGCTGACCCCAAATTTCATCCTCCACCTTTCCATTTTTATCACCGTCTGCGAAGCCTTCCTCGGCATTGAGCCTCACTGGGGCCTTTGGAGGAAGATCTTCTATGTGAAGCGTCATAACGATAGCAACGGCCCCCTCCCCCGTTGTCGGCGGCGTTGGCTTCGTTGTCAGGAAGGAGGTCGACTACTTCGACTATCCGATGAAGGAATCCGTCCAGGGCTGGCGCAACAAGTGGTTCTATCTTCGGGACCCTGCTGTTTCTGGGCGGCGTTCAAATCTCCCTCTTTTTGACGATGTCTTGGTAGCTCATAAGAAGAAGTCTTGGAACAACGCCCTTTCTCCCGAAGAAAAGGCGACAGCCGATGAGCTATTCAAGCAAATAGTTACCTTGAAGAATACAGGAGGCCTGACGATGTGCGGCACTGAAGTAGTTTCAGTGTTCGTACAACGTCGAGTGCAGCCGCTGATGTCTCGCCCTCACCAGTTGTGGCTTTACACTGGCAAAAACGACAAGTCGAGGGTCAACTCTGCCGACCTATCGGCAGATGAGCTCCAGAACGAAGTTCGTCGCCTAACATGCCTCAGCACCAAGGACACCATTGTCTTGACATCAGCGCGCCCTCCTTATGATCTCAAGCATCTTCCATCCGAGGTAACCTTATCATACTCCGTTTACTGTTATTACTTCTTCTTTCTGTTTGTGCCTTACATTTTTTCTATCCTTCCACAGGCTCCCGCTGTCGCCCAATGTTATCCTCCCTCACCCGAGAGCGGTGTGGTATTAGAGGATGACGACGACGATTCTGAGGGAACTGAGGATGCTCAGCACGTCCTTGAGGACAGCGATGTCCAAGAGGAGGAAGCTGCCGAAGATGACGCCTTTCTCAAGAGCAGACGTCATAAGCAGGTACATGATGATCTTATCACATCGGCTGAATAAAGTCCTAGAGGAGGAGATAATGATGCCGACGAAGCTGCTTCGCCTCCTCCTGCTAAGAAGGGTTCAACAAGCTTCTTCGTGGACGAAGATGATCTGGACCTGTGAGCATTTATATTCTTTTTATTTTTATTTCTTGTCACCTTGTATGCTAACCGCACACTATACTTAAACAGCTCTGCCGATGACGATGACGATGATCCTCTCGCAAAGAGGGCTAAACTAGCTTCTGAGAGAGCAGCATCGGCTAAGGAATCGAACCCTTCTCCTGCCAAGTCAACACCTCCATCCCGAACGGGTGTAGAGAAGGTCCCATTATCGAGATTTATTCCTTCTGATAATGCTTCCACCCCGCCGGCTGGCCGCGATCACGTAAGTACTTAATCTGTCTGGCTTTGCTGAATTTCCATCACCTGACTCCTCTTGATTTTTCCTGGCTGCAGCCAATTTACGCTACAGTCGATGCTGTGGCGGACTTTGCTGAACAATTTACTCGCCTTGAGGCCGAAAACTCCCAACTTCAGAAGGCCGTCAAATCTTCGGCTGATCAGGCGGTCGAAGCCAACAGGCTCGCTGCCGATGCCAAGAGTGAGAACGCCTCGCTGAAGGAAGAAATAAAGAGGCTAAAGCGTCAGATGAAGGATGATCAGGATGCCAGGCGTGCAGCGGCGGCTGCAATTGATGAGAAGGAGGGTGTCCTCCGTGAATCCATCAAGAATTTATTGGGTAAAAATCCTTATGGTGTTCCGCTCCTTTCTTGATGCTCTCTCCATTGATTACTGATACGTCTCTTTTTCAGAGGCCACCAATTTAACTGTCAGCCGACGCCATCAGCTTCGGGAGGATTCCACAGCCGATGCTTTGTCACTTGCTGCTGAGTCAAATGTCCAGATCCTCAGATTATTGGAAAAGTCCAAGGGGGCACTGTCGAAGTTATACTCAATGATCTTCCCCAAGGCGAAGCTGGACAAGACTCTCGACGAGATGGCGGAAGCTTTCCTTGTCGATCCTTCCGACCCTGTAGAGGTACTGAAACGTCGCAACCGCTTGTTTGGTGCGGTTCTTACTTTCCAGTTGCTTATGGGCCACGGGATGGGGTCGGAATTGGAAGATTTTTCCAAGGCACTGCCTGTTGATGATGAAAACTATCTAATCGACCTTGAGCCTTTCAAGAGATCGGCAATAACTTGCGCCAACCGGCTTCTGAAGTTGGTGGACGAAGCACAAGCCGAGCCTGTTCCTGAGTCAGTCCCTGTTTCAACGTCGGCGAATCCTTAAACTTTTATTCGATGTGTTGTACATAAGATTATCCGTAACTCTTTTAAATTCGGCTTTGTTGCCAGAGCATCCTTTTGCCTGTATGATGCGTACTCAACGCTCCCGATGGGAGTTTTTATATTAATGCTTGGTCTGAACTGAGGACGTACTGCAGATTCCTTCATCTTCTTCCCGTGCCGAGCTCTTTCCGAATTCTTCGGGTAATGATGAGTCAGGCCTTGTTCGTCAGTTACGTGACCAGGTGTCTAGTCTCAATAAAGACATTACTTCCCTTCGTGTGATGGCTGCCTTGGTGAAGAAGAAGGGAGAAATAGCGACTGCCGTCGAACAATACGCTCTTGATGGTCTTCATGTTGCTACCGAAAGTTTGAGCTGTGAGTATTAGCCTGTCTTCTGATTCCGGGTATAGCTTGAATGCTCTAACATTCGTTCCTTTTCCAGTCGTGGCTTCGGATGCAGCTGAAGAGGACAGGAAGATTCATGAAGAGGTTGAGGCGATGACCGACGTTGCTCACCCAACGCATAGTTTATGGCTGCATCGTCCGAAGGCCGTCATCATGGCGAAGTTTAAGTACCGGGTGATGAAGGCACATTACTATTTTGATAAATACTATGCCCTTCTTACGATGGTTTGTCACACCTTGTTTCCTTTGGATCAGGCACCCGAAACTTTGTCTGGCTTGTTCACCCGATTCAAGTCTCCCGAGAGGATTCGGCTGCTAGTGCGGAAAGGGCTTCTAGCTGGTGCTGAGCTTGCCTTTGCTTCAATATTGGCATGTCATCCATCTTTAGATTTAAGAGCCGTGGCAAACACTGAAAGGGATTTTGGCCAATATTATGATGTTGCTAGAGGTCCTGCTCACACCATTGTTTCTCGGATGGAATCATGCCTCGAAAAGGAACTGAAGGCCCACTGGGACCGGGGATCCCGATTATAAATGTAATAACCTTGTATTCGCATAAGATTGTTTACTGCGTACATTGCACGCTTATGTTATTTTGATTGATATTTTGTTGTCGAGTGCGGCTGAGTGATCAGTTCAACCTGCTTGCTCGACGACTTCGTTGTATTTTATGCAATGTTATTGCGAAGTCGATATGTAATTTATGCGAAAGCTCGGCTTCGTCACACGGTGCACCGGTTTGAGCCTTATCTTAATGTAACCATCGACTGTAGAACTCGCGTATTTTTCGAGGCTTGGATTGGTTGTTTTTATGTGTCATTAATCTTAGCTCTCGCTGAGAGTATTTAATTAATGTCATCGTGTAAACACGTTTCTTCTGGGCCAATGCTCCCGATGGGAGTTAGAGCCGAAGGAAAAGGTTCTGAACGTTACGTTCGAGTGCCGAAGCCTGAAGCAAGAAAAAGGGTAACAGAAATCTGATTAGATCTTTATTCATAATGTAAAGCAACCTTGTAGGCCGTTGAATGAAAAAACAATCGTATCCTATGTATAAAACCGTCACAATTACGCGATGTTCCACGGATTCTCGACATCTTTTCCTGAGGCTGGATTTTTAAGCCGATAGGATCCTCCTGGTATCACTTCGGTGATGATGTATGGTCCTTCCCATGGGGACTCTAGCTTCAAGGGTCTTTTTTGCTTCAACCGAAGTACCATATCTCCAACACTGAAATTTCGACTGCGTATTCGTCGGATGTGATAATTTCTCAGCGCTTGTTGGTAGACCGTTGTTCTTGCCAAGGCGATATCTCGTGCTTCGTCAAGGAGGTCGACAGCATCTTGTAGCGCGATATTGGAGGAGGACTCTATGTACGCTGTTACTCGAGGCGCTTCAAATCGGACGTCGGCTGGCAGGACTGCTTCGGCTCCGTACACCAAGATGAATGGAGTGTATTGAGTCAACCTGTTGGGGGTGGTACGCAAACTCCATAGCACAGATGGTAACTCTTCAACCCAGGCTCCGGCTGCGCCTTTAAGGCGTTTCTTTAAACCATCCCCTATTAAACCATTGATCCTTTCCACCTGGCCATTGGTCTGGGGGTGAGAGACTGATGCGAATTTCAATTTGATTCCTCCATCATCACAAAATTTCCTGAACTCCTCGGAATCAAAGTTGGAGCCGTTGTCTGTGACAATGCTGTGGGGCATACCGAATCGACAGGTTATTCCTTTGAAGAATTGAACTGCCGTTTCAGCCTTTTGGTTTCGCACTGGTACTGCCTCGATCCACTTAGTGAATTTGTCGACTGCAACCAGTAAGTACGTGTGTCCTCCGGGTGATGATCTTGGCAACGGTCCAACTTGATCGAGTCCCCATTGAGCGAACGGCAATGCCAAGGGTATTGTCATTAAATCCGTTGCAGGAGCGTGTGGTTTCGACGAGAAACGTTGGCACGCATCGCACTTTATGACTAGATCCCTAGCATCCGACGCTGCCGTTGGCCAATAAAATCCTGCCCTAAAGGCTTTCGCCACAAGGGCTCTACTCCCTGCATGATGCCCACAGGTTCCTTCATGTATCTCGCGCAACAGTGCTTTTCCATTGTCAATGGCGATGCACCTTTGGAAGATCCCTGAGATGCTGCGCTTGTAAAGCTCACCATTTATCACTGTGAAGGCCTTTGATCGTCTGACGATTCGCTTAGCTTCCACAGGGTCTTCTGGCAGCTCTTGTTTCGACAGGTACGCTAGGAATGGTTCGGTCCATAGTGGCTCGAGGAGGAGGACTTGCTCGGCAGAAAGGACTGGAGATTCTTCAGTCGAAGGTTTTTGTAGTGAGCTTTTCTCCAATTCTTCAACCGATGGTTTTGCAGACGGCTTTTCTTTAATTGATCTTTGAGCGATCACTTCGTAAAAAACTCCATCTGGGATAGGGGAGCATGTGGACCCGATGTTTGCCAAAGTTTCGGCTTCCTCGTTACTGGCTCTGCCGATGTGCTTAAGCTCACATCCCTCGAATTTAGCCTCCATGTTCTGATACAGCTGCCGATAAGCAACCATGTTGTCACTAACTACATCACACAGGTTCATTGACTGCTGGACCACCAGGTTCGAGTCTCCGTAGATTTCTAGGCGCGTAGCGCCACACGCCTTCGCCATTTTCATTCCGTGCAGCAGCGCTTCGTATTCTGCTTCGTTGTTGGTCGGCAGGGAGAAATTCATGCGTAGTATATACTTCATCTTATCTCCCTGTGGTGATATCAGCACCACTCCTGCCCCTGCGCCTGTACTCCGTTTTGACCCATCAAAGTACATTACCCATGACCCCGACATGTCGGGTGTTGCTGGTGTCTGTGATTGGATCCAACCTGCCACAAAATCTGGGAGGATTTGGGATTTTACCGCCGTTCGGTTGACGTAAGTTATGTCGTGTGGTGCTAACTCGATGGCCCATTGAGACACTCGTCCTGTGGCTTCAGGATTGGTCATTATGCTCTTCAGGGGTGCTTCGCTTACAACTTTGATCGGGTGCTCCGTGAAGTAGTGCCTCAGCTTGCGAGCCGACCTCCACACTGCATATGCCAACTTCTGATGATGAGGATACCTCTGCCTTGCGGGGGTAAGTACTTCACTGAGGTAGTAAACGGGCCTCTGCACACCATGAACTCTCCCTGCTTCTTCTCGTTCGACAACCAAAACGCTGCTGAAGACTTGAGCTGTAGCGGCTATGTACATCAGCAGTGTCTCCTTTTCACGCGGAGTCACAAGCACCGGGGAGGTCGATAAGATTTTCTTTAAGTTGTCGAAAGAGTCTTGTGCTTCCTTTGTCCACTCGAACTTTTATGACTTTTTCATCAGGTTGTAGAAGGGCAAAGCTTTCTCCCCCAGCTTTGTGATGAACCTGCTAAGCGCTGCTAATCGGCCTGCCAACTGCTGCACTTGGTGCAGATTCTTTGGCGGCTCCATGTCGAGAATAGCTTTGATCTTCAAGGGGTTAGCCTCGATTCCTCTGGCTGATATGAAGTACCCGAGTACTTGTCCTCCTGGCACTCCGAAAAAACATTTCTTCGGATTTAGCTTGATTTTGTATCTGTCCAGATTGTCGAAGGTTTCCCGCAAGTCATCGATGAGCGTGGCTGCATGCTTCGTTTTCACCACGATATCGTCGATGTAGACTTCAATGTTCCTTCCAATCTGCTCCGCGAGGCAGGCTTGCATGCAGCGTTGGTAGGTAGCTCCTGCATTTTTCAACCCGAAGGTCATGACGTTGTAACAGAAAACGCCGTGTGGAGTGATGAACGCGGTTAGATCCTGGTCTTCCTTCTTCAGTTTGATCTGGTTGTACCCGGAGTACGCATCGAGGAAAGAGAGACGATTGCACCCGGCTGTAGAATCGACTATCTGATCTATTCGAGGCAGTGGGAAATGATCTTTCGGGCAGTGCTTGTTAAGGCTAGTGTAATCGATGCACATGCGGAGGGCGGTTGTGTCCTTCTTCGGCACCATGACTGGATTAGCCACCCATTCAGATTCCTTAAGCTCTCGGATAAATCCCGCCTTGCGGAGTCAATTAACTTCTTCACCGATTGCTCTTCTTTTAGGTTCGGAAAATCACCGCATCGACTGCTGTACTGGTTTGGCCGTCGGGTCAACATTTAGGGCGTGCTCAGCGAGTTCCCTAGGGATACCTGGCATGTCGGATGGCTCCCATGAAAATATCTCCCAGTGCTCACGGAGGAACTCGATGAGCGCGCTTTCCCATGCGACAGCTAGGTCAGCCGAGGTGTTGACCGTTTTCTTCGGATCAGTAGGGTGCACCTGCAGCTTCTTGGTTTCCTTTGCAGTATCGAACTCATCGGATCTTGCGTTTCGATTGTCGGCTGGTGGCTGTGTGTGATCTGTAATGGCGTCGATCGCGTTGAGTTCTTCTTTGGCTCCAAACTTCGAGGCAATCTTCTGAAATTCCCTGTCGCAGCTGTCTGACCGAGTGAAGCTGCCGTGAACGGTTATTGGGGTCCCGTTGTTGCCTGGCATCTTTAGTTTCAGGTATGCATAATGAGGCACGGCCATGAATTTGGCAAACGCAGGTCTGCCGAGGATGGCGTGGTACTGAGATTCCCAGTCGACTACCTCGAACTCGACCCTTTCTTTCCTGAAATTACTGGGCATGCCGAAGACTACGTCCAATGATGTTTTGCCCAGCGAGTAGGCGGGTCGAGTCGGTATAATGCCGTGGAACCCTGTGTCGGATTCTTTTAGCATGTCGACTGTTAAACCCATTGCCCTCATTGTGCTGGCGAATAACAGGTTCAAGCCGCTTCCACCGTCCATAAATACTTTGCCCATATTGTATCCTCCAATCTGTGCTTCCAGGACAAGGGCCGCGTGACCGGGCCTTGGGACGGCCTTCGGGTGGTCCGCCCTGCTGAAGGTGATGCTCTGATCTGACCAATCGATAAAATCCGGCGTATCAACCATGGCAACTTCCGCGTATTTTACTTCTCGGGAGAACTTTTTGATTTCTCTTTTCGAAAAGCTGGTTTTGTGGATCATGTTGATTTGTCCACGCAGTGCTGGGAATGCCTCGACTGGTACATATTCATCTTTTTCCATTGGCTCGTATGGTTCTGGTACATATGGTTCTAGCTGATGATCATAGGACCTTGCTTTCTCTTCCATCATGCGAACTCTCGATGTGGCTTCAGCTCTAAGGTCGTTGCAGAACTGCCGAATCTCTAGGAAGTGTTGGCAGTTCCTTAACAGATGGCTGGACTTTTCCCGACCATCCTTAGGATCGAAGTAAGAGTGGAGGTAACATGGCGCCTCGAGTTGCTCTGTAGCTGAGAGGTGTGGAGAACGGGTGCGGCCTCTGATTGACGACATGTCATAGCATCGAGAGTGGACTGCTGTTCTGCCTTCCTCTTCGCGGTGTGAGCTCCTTCGTCTCTTTCTTTGTCCAGCTGCGGCGTCGAGATTTTCTCGGTTGCTCTCTAGTATGCTTCTGGGAGAAATTTTTAGGGCTGTTGCCGAAGGGATATCCTCCTGAGGCACGGCCTTTGAGTCGGACACGCTGGCCCCGGGGAGGCGAAGAAAACCTCCGGAGTCGATGACGAAGTGGACGCCACTGAAAACAGCTTCCGTGTTGTGAGACGATGCCATAGAATTCGGGTGAAGTTCTTCGCGGCGCGGCACGAACTCGAAGGATCCGCAGCGGATCGGATCTCTTGGCTTTGCTGGTGTCGGTGACTCGAGTAAGAAGGCCGCGGACGTAACTGGTGCTGCCGATGACCTGCCTTGTGCCGACAGATTTCCCACAGACGGCGCCAATTGTCGAGGGTACTCCTCGCCAATGCCCTCCGATAGGGGCTTAGGGTTGATGGAATCCTGTAGGCTGACACGAGACATCGGTTCACAGACAAGCGGGGAGAGCGATTTACCCAGGTTCGGGGCCCTCGATGAGGTAAAACCCTTACGTCCTGCCTGTCTGTTCTTTGATTATGATGACAATGGGTTACAATGGGGTGCCGAATAGTTCGGCTGAGATTGTGAGGACCCAGCGTACCACTGCATGGTGTAGTACACAAGTCGTTGACATAATACAAATGAAACACCGTTCCACTCATATTACATCTCTCAGAGTGGTACAACAGAAACATATGCGAGTCCAAGGTATGTCTATAGAAGTACACACGAGCTGTTTACATAAGATCAACACAACCTCCTACTTTACAGTGAGGTAAAACTTCAAATAAAGCTCCAGAAGAACGACTCGTAGTCTATCTTATTTCTAACTCAAGTTCAAGAGCTACTTGGCTTGCTATAGAAATCTAGCTACTTAGGTGCTATGATTAGGGAAAGGTTCCCTTCTATTACTAGTCTAAGTTTCCACTCTAGCTGATGCAGAAGTTGACTCCATTGACTTCTTTGATTGGATTCTTCATCTTGTTGCAGTTGACTCCTTTGTCTTCGAGTTCCACGGTAGTTTCTCCTTCGGTGCCTTGATCTAAGAAGGGGGTTCAAATGGGATAGAATGAGTACGAGCGTACTCAGCAAGTTCATATTAGGAAATATGTGTATCATGCACTAGCTACAGCCATAGACCAGAAATTCATAGGCCAATGCAAGTTTTCGTAAGCATTTCTTCAAAAGGTTTATTTTATTCTGAAAACTATGCCCGTCAGTCTTCACAGGTTGACTAGAACTTCATGGAGTTCCTTTCCTGCCGCGTTCGCAGTTCCTTCCCTAACGAGGAGTGACAAATCAATTCAGTATCCTCTGCAGAGGTGCGTTACTTTTCCCACAAGAGATCTCACCCTTTTTGCCATCCGCAGGGACTTGCCCCCGTTCACACTTCCTTTGGTGTGAGGCCAGGTATAAAGATCCAAGCCCACACCGCCTTCTCCGCGACTGCAAACCCACCCTTTTGTCCACCCGCACACCTCCAGTAGACTTCCCCCGATAATACGGCTTTACTGATGGTGTACTTTGGACAATCCTTCATAGATCGTAGAGCCATCATCACTAATGGATGGGGATTTAAAAGGCTATCCCAACCTACGGCAGTGCCTCCAGCACCCCGCCGGCTCTACCAATCCGTTGGCGTGCAGAAGGGAAAAGATACGACTGGCTTCCCTAGAGCCATTATAGATCTCATGGTTAACGCGATTTGTACGGCGCTAGAATCACTGGACGGCATTGGTAATTTAATCCTAGGGTGATATAACCCATTGCAATGGAACCTCCACCATATCAACACATACCATGGTTCCATTGCCATCCACATAGTCATATTCATAGTTGGAAAATAACATTTCATTTGCGATGCAGGAATGATAAGTATATAGCTTTGTATTAAAGTAGTAGAAAATAATCAAGTTGACATGAGCAAGGGTGAACTTGCCTTTCTTGACTGCAAGATTATGCAGGCAAAAGCTTCGATACGTGATAACTCCAAATTCTGAAATACCATCATCGTCCGGTAAGGACAATGTTTAAAGAACTGGCAAAGATGCTATAATGCATAGTATGAGATGCAATCGTCCCGAGCGTAACCTAACCTTAATGATTTAGAATGGATGAGTGGTAAATATTTCTTTAGGGTTTGTTGCACTTTTAGAATGGTTCTCAAACAAGGTTCTTATTAGGGTTTGGTTATATTAGCATCATAACCAAGTGATATAAGGCATCATAACAATCATACACATAAGAATAATGGTGGAATAATAGGTAAAGAACAATTGTTAATTTTAAGTTCTACAGAACATGGTTGATGATTACTTATACTATACTTCAAAGGAATAACTTTTGAAGAACATGTTGTTTAAGTGATAATAAGTATTTCAAAGAAGGATTAGGGCTTCTAAGGTTTGATTGATATTTGTAGTTCAAAAGAATAACTTTTGAAGAACAGGTTAAATAAAGGTATGAACTACTATACATAGGAGCTAGGTAACTCTAGGGTTTACTATTGGGTTCATTTAATTTCACTAATAGGAACTAGTTGGTTCTTAACTTGGAATGGGTTTCTATATAGCAAGTATTGGTAGGTTTATTGCTATGGTTTCTTCTAAGCATCATATCAAAGGATGGTTATCCAGATGGTTCTATAAATTAGCTACTAGGGTTTATTATGGTTTCTCATTTGCTTCACTAAGTAATCTGTAATAGTTTCTAAGCTAAGTGGTTTATCATTTCCTAAGGAAGGTTTAGTTGGATAGGAACATGTGATGTGATTTGCTACACAAAGTTGATACTAGGGTTTATCATTATGGTTCTACTAAGGTTTAATGATTGAGGTTTATCCTAATGGTGTGGTATAATGGAGTGGTGATCAATGGTACTAATTCAATTAACAAGTTAGGGTTTCTACCTAGGTGGCACTAGTGGATCATATATGTTTTACTAAAAGTAAAGACATAAAATGATGATCACAAGTGAATTGGTTTTATGTTGATGGATCATGATTATGCATTCATGGGTTACTTATTAAGGTTCTACAAGTAAAGTTGAAGTGGCTATGATCACATGGGCTAAACCCCTAGGGTTTTAGGATTGCAACTATTAAGGATGAACACATAAAATAATGGGATCAAGGTCTTACTTAAATTAAAACTAGGGTTTCTAAATTATGGTACAACTCTTGAACTAATAATTAACAATGGAGGTGTGCTCACTAATTACTTTTAAACACAATTAATAATGATATTAGAATTTTATTAATTTTAAAGATTCACTAATTCAGATAATCACTATTTAGGGTTTAATTAAAAACTAGGGTTTAATAATTGTTATTAGATTTTTAAAATACTTAACTTGGTAACTAAAGATGTTTAAATAAACAAGTTTTGAATTCTAAAACAATATTAGCCTTTAGTATTTTCTTACTTAATTATCAATTAAAGCAAATGGAAGATAGTAACTTGCAAATTAGGGTTTATGAAATACCACTAATATTTAAGTGGATGCAATTATGATAAAGAAAATTAATCTTAACATTTTACTTAGTTACTGAATAGTTTAAATTTAATTTTCAAACTTCACTAATTATTTAATTCAAATTGTGTTTTAAATAAATTGAAAAGGCATAATTATCAAAGTTAAAGATAAGTGCATTTTTATTTTGACACACATTTTTGTTTTATATTTTATTTGAATAGAGTTTATTTTTGTGAGCATTTTGATATATTATTCATATTTTTCTGAGTTAAAATGAATTTTATATGGTTTTACAAAGTTTCAGTAATTTACTGGTTTTTGAATTAAATGGAAAATACTATTTGTACCGATTCGGATTTAGCCGCAGAGACAGACATGTGGGCCTGTTGACTGAGTCAATTGCCACGCGGGCAACGACCAGTCAACAGAGCTGAGGTGGCGATGCCACGTCAACCTCGCCGGAGAGAACGCCGGTGACGCTCCGGCGAGCGACGGAACGACTGCTAGAGACCTCCAGGGACATCCTAACTAGGTGCGTTCGAACCAGTACTCGATGCTGAGCAAACGAGCGTGAACGCCACCACCCAATGGTCACCGGAGCATCGCCGGTGAACACGTCTGCGGCGGCGGGCTCCGGCCAACTATCGATTGCGAGCTACAGACGGATCTAGGAAGCGAAACTATGCTCTACAGACGCGCAAGCTCACCGTGAGGTTGATGGTGTGGTCGGCGACGACGATGGCTGCCGGAGTTGATCGGAAAATCACCGATTCCGGTGAGGTACTGAGAAAGGGATTCTTCAAATTCGCCCTGCATCTTGCTCCCCTTGATGATTGCTTGCACCCAGAGGCTCCTCTCGACGATGCGCTTCTCCACGACCAAACGGCAGCCTCCGGGGTGACTCCAGTCGACGGCACCGTGGTGGTCACCGGCGACCAGTAGAGAAAGAACACGAGGAATTGAGGGCGTCTGAGAGAGATTGGATGGGCGGTGATGAACAAGGACTACACGGTGACGCTCTCCACCTATTTATAGGCCAAGGGAAGCCTCGAGGACTCGACACGACGACGGCGACGGTGAAGAGGTGGCGGTCTCTGGAGACTTTGATTCGGCGAAGATCTTTTTGCCCGTGGATAGGCTCGGACGCGAGAGATATAGGGAGGAGTTCTGGAAGCTTCTACGCGTCCGGGACGTCCTTATCGTCGACGAGGATCGTGGCCTACTGGCTCAAGCTCGCTGTCGACGCCGGGGAAGACGACGGTCGCGTTTTTCCTCTTGCACGATTCTTAAAGCAGGCGAGACGGTAAGTGGCTTTGGGCTGGGCTGATGCTGGGCTTGGTTGATGGGCTGCGTTGTTGGGCTCGACCGAACAGGTAAGCCAGGTAAGCCCCTGGGCTGGTGCTTGGTTGCTGAGGTGGCGATGCCACGTCAACCTCGCCGGAGAGAATGCCGGTGACGCTCCGGCGAGCGACGGAACGACTGCTAGAGACCTCCAGGGACATCCTAACTAGGTGCGTTCGAACCAGTACTCGATGCTGAGCAAACGAGCGTGAACGCCACCACCCAATGGTCACCGGAGCATCGCCGGTGAACACGTCTGCGGCGGCGGGCTCCGGCCAACTATCGATTGCGAGCTACAGACGGATCTAGGAAGCGAAACTATGCTCTACAGACGCACAAGCTCACCGTGAGGTTGATGGTGTGGTCGGCGATGACGATGGCTGCCGGAGTTGATCGGAAAATCACCGATTCCGGTGAGGTACTGAGAAAGGGATTCTTCAAATTCGCCCTGCATCTTGCTCCCCTTGATGATTGCTTGCACCCAGAGGCTCCTCTCGACGATGCGCTTCTCCACGACCAAACGGCAGCCTCCGGGGTGACTCCAGTCGACGGCACCGTGGTGGTCACCGGCGACCAGTAGAGAAAGAACACGAGGAATTGAGGGCGTCTGAGAGAGATTGGATGGGCGGTGATGAACAAGGACTACACGGTGACGCTCTCCACCTATTTATAGGCCAAGGGAAGCCTCGAGGACTCGACACGACGACGGCGATGGTGAAGAGGTGGCGGTCTCTGGAGACTTTGATTCGGCGAAGATCTTTTCGCCCGTGGATAGGCTCGGACGCGAGAGATATAGGGAGGAGTTCTGGAAGCTTCTACGCGTCCGGGACGTCCTTATCGTCGACGAGGATCGTGGCCTACTGGCTCAAGCTCGCTGTCGACGCCGGGGAAGACGACGGTCGCGTTTTTCCTCTTGCACGATTCTTAAAGCAGGCGAAACGGTAAGTGGCTTTGGGCTGGGCTGATGCTGGGCTTGGTTGATGGGCTGCGTTGTTGGGCTCGGCCGAACAGGTAAGCCAGGTAAGCCCCTCTTTCTCCTCTTTTCTTTTCCATTTTCTTTTCTGTTTTTATTTCCTGATTTCTATTTGTTATTTATATTCAAATTTGAATTCTGCTTTGTTTTGCAGGTTCTAGAATATTTGAATATCAAACAATTTGATAATCATGCTTACTGTTTAATGTTGTTGTTTAAACAAACATTTAGTATTTGATTAAATTTGTGTTGTTTGGAGGCACAAGTTAAAAATGCAAATAGATATGAATTTTAGGGTTCAACTCAATTACCTTTTAAATTTAGGAATCAATTCTGTTTTAAAAGATCTGAAATTGAGAACATGTGAATGGTGAACATATTCTATTTTGCAAGTGCTTAACCATATTGATTATTCACATATTATTTAAGTATGACTAGGGTTTAACAAATGGGAAGGAAAATGGAATTGCTTTATGATTTCATGTGGAAAATTACTTCTAAGGGTTTAAGAAAATGGTTGGATGAACTCTATCTTTAATAATCTTGCTTAGCAATTCTGGCTTGGCTTACTTGAAATAGATCCTAAGCTCATCATGGTTAATTTAACTACTTATATGAATACTATTTTATTTGGTTCACTTAGGCCAAGTATTTGAATAACAAAGTAGAATAGGGTATTGGTTTCATTCTATTCACCAAATGACATTTAGGCCTAAGTACATATGGCTTAGTTTATACTTGTGATCCATGATGCACAAGTTAGGACATATTATTTTATGTGGATTGAATCCTATGTGAAAAGGTTTAGGGTTTTGGTAATGCTCACTAGTTGAAGTATAAATGGGCATGAGGCATGGCATGATTCTTTTCATGATCCCAAGTGATACTTGGATTCAAATGTGGTCTAGGGTTTTAGTTGGAATTACCCATGTGATACACAAGCTAGAATTGGTTATAAGCTTAAGCTTTGATTATGTTTTATTGGCTAGCTAGGGTTACTCCTCCATACAAGGCATGAGGATTGGTTTGGGGTTAACTACTAGTGATATACTTATTATTTTATGTGATAGATAAGATCTAGTGATCACATGATTTAACTTATCATCTATATCTACAAGTTATGATCATGCATTAGACAAGATCCACTCATTCCTCACTAATCCCTCCTTATTATTCCTCTCATCACACTCATCCTATATTCTTAGGGTTTATAATTAATACTAAGTTGTGATGATTATGGAATTGGTTTTCTAAGGTATTGTTATTGGAATAGGGTTCTCACCTCCAAGATTAAATATTGACTTGAACAACTAAGATTAGTACTACTCTAGTATTCTTGTATGAACATGGCTATGATTAGTATTATAACTTCTCTCACTTCTCAATGTCTTGGAATATCCTAAGGTCCTACTCAAGAGATGATGATATGATCCTCTAAATATATGGTTTGCCTAGGAATACTACCTTGGTATCTTATGTAGCTTGTTCTTCTGGAATTCTGATAAACCTGCATCTTGTGGTATGCCTCCACCTCCTAGCTTCTTCATCTTGATCCTAGCTAATTAACATGGAAGGTCTCAAGTGTTTGGTTTCCTTGTAGCATGGTACAAGATGTCCAAATGGATGAAGGGTGTGGCTCTATTTATAGGCTTGGGCAAGCTCTAGTATCATGACACATAGGTGGTGACTATTGTGTTGGTTTGATGAGTAAGGTGCTTGGTTGTCATGCCCTCATCCATAGCAATCCTTTGAGCATGAGGTGGCAAATCTTGGGATGCAAGTCATGTAGATATTTTCATCCTATGTGGCAAGATCATTATCCTCTCATATGATTTATTTTTGGATAGCCAAGTGGCATTTGCTACTAAATATCTTGTGGATGGTTTTATTATTGTTGATGAGTCACTATATCATATTTGATTGGATTTATATTATAATATTGGTCAAAAGGTCAAGGTTGAAGGTTATTCCTCAAATTTGGATAGTTGGTTTTGATTTCACCAAGGCATGATCATATGAGTTTCAAAATACTCATAGTTAGTTTTATTCAAATAGTTTGAACTATAATTTGTAATGTAAATGGATTTAGTTTTATGATATTCCATGTATTTAATAAGTTATGATTTAAATAAGAATGTGTGGCTTTTATGCACTTTAGACCCTGTGGTTTACCTTATTTATAAGTGAATTAAATTACACACAAAGGTAGTTGCTAACTTTTAAGTGTTAATAAGTTAGGGTTTGATTCTTAAAGAATGTGTTGTTGTAAATCTAATTCCATTTGATCTATTCCATAGATCACAATCATCTCTACCCAAACAAGGTTTTAGCACAGATCACAGTGAAGTTTATAGCGCTTGACTTGATGATCTACTTCAATTCCAGCAAGTCAAGTGAAACTTCAGTTACTGTGGTAAGTTTTATTTGAAGCGCGAAAATTCCCCGGATTTTCTATGCATGAATGCAATGCACACTTTGGTGTTCTCTCATTTTATTGCCTCTAAACCTGGGATATTACAGCCTCTCCCCCTTAAACTGAACTTCGTCCCGAAGTTCGAACGCTCTCATGTTTCGGAACGTGGAACTGACTTGAACGGATCACGATCCTTTCAAACTCCATGGTGATCTCATTAGATATAATTGGATATATCCCTTGTCCTGATCCTTCATGTAGTCTTCTGATGTCTGGCACTGATACTTCCTTTAATTCTAGGATTTCTTCCAACACTCTAAGCTTATGGGCTTACTCTCCAAAGATTTTATTGTGTTAATGGACTTTACTAATGGTTGTGGTGACATCTTCCTATTTAGGTACTCAAAACTTGGTTCTACCAGCTGCGGTAATCCAGCTGCGATATAATATGGCACTATGGTATACCAGCTGCGGTGTCCAAACCTTAATTCTAAAAGATTTATTTAAGGTAAGGTATTGTTGTCCCTTACTACCATTACGAAAGTAATGGTATTTAGTAGGGTATTTACAATAGGCATGGTCCTAGTGGTTTATTCCTACGAATGGATTAGACTCATTTAGTCCATCCAATCATGGCTTCTAGTTTATGCTAGTTATTCTTCTTTTGGTTTCTTTAGGTTCCATGAAAGGAATCTTTCTAATAAGCTTATATTTTAGTATAGTCAAACTCCTTTGGTCTTTAGCCTTCTTAAGCTTCGATTGTCCTCCGACATCTACTTCATCCAACTTCATTATCTTGGACTTACTTGAGTTCTCTTGATTTTGAGTAATTACAATTACCCACTCAAGTTAAGGTCTAGCCCTTACTTCCTCGAGATCTAAACCTCGGCTTCTGGTCTGACATCCTCCTGAGAGTACTTTTATATGGGTACTTCCCAACAACCTTATAAAAATAAGATCGAACTTCCTCTCAGTTCAGACCTTTTTCTCCATCTATCATACTCCAAATCATATTTTAATACTTCTCCTTCAACCTTCCTCTCCCCCTTGGAGTTTACTAATGATCTTCAAACTTCCTTTCTTCTAATCATTAAACTCCAAGATTAGAGGTTTAGTCTTGGTCTAACTTATAGTTTGTACTTTGCTAGAGTCTCACGAAGAATTCTTTGTGGTGTATCCACTCAGTTGTGGGTATCCATTATGAATCCTCCAATTAAAAAAAATTACCAGCTACGAGATACCAAATTGTGAAATACTAGTCATGAATCCCCCTTTCTTTTAGGTAAAGAAATGTTCAGGCTGTGGCTATCTGGTACCAGCTGCGGACTACCTAGTACCAGATGTAGCTTATTGGATACCAGCTGTGGCTATGTTGTGGTTGTCAATATCTACCTACCAGCTGTGGCTACTTACATAGCTTTAATTAAGATATACCTCACTTTACATTCTTTCTCTTCATGGTTATCCTATATCACCATTTCTGATGCGATGATACCATTTGCGACTTCACTTGTCTATTTTCCTTCTTCTAAGGTTTGTTTTACAAGATAACCACTTGTTGACACTATGAAAATAGTATTGTAAGTGACTTCACTTGCATTCCCTTCTTCCATAATGAATATGGCTCTACTTCTACTCCTCCATATTCACTATTTTTCTCACTTTCATGGTACTTACATGTTGAAATACTCCTTGATTAAGGATAAAAGTGAGTTTTGATTAGTCCTTCCTTTAGAGTATTGTGGTTGCTTCCCACAATTTTACTTCCTTCTTCAAGTGAACCTTCATCTTATCTTCAAAATCTTCAAAATTCGTCACTTCCTTACGCGAATACCTTTACCCTCTAGACCTATAACATCAAGTAGGATCTTGATATTGCAACATGCATTTGCATATCAAAGTCAAACTTTATGTATGGATCTAGTCAAACAATGAAAATCCAATAAAATCCAAGAAAATCCAGCTGTGTGCTTATAATACACATCCTTATATGCCTGAAGATAGTAATTGGGTAAGACATCCCTAATCATCAGGATCAGATGTGTAGTATATAACACCACATAAGATATGTTTAGGTTGTGATACTTAGCACAATACGTGAATTTCTACTATTTGTCTCAACATTCATCTTAATTGCACATTTGCAATGAGACAAACTTGAAACAAAATGGCTTGGGATAGTTGAAGTTAACCTAGTTTTCTTTGGAAGTACTAACAAAATAGGATACCATATATATGTGCTATTGATGACTACTTCCTATAATACAATTAGTTCTAACATGTCTACTCTAAACACATGATTGTTTAGAATATACCACCTATAATTCTAGGATTTCTCTATGTGATATGCTCTAAATAAGCCTTCTTTAAATTAAGGACTATGGTTCTAACATACTTAGTACCGTTATTAGGATTTTAAGGCCTAAGCTTTCGAACTATTCCTTAAATCCTACTCCTCATCATACTTCTGTTAACTCACTTATGATGTTCTACTCCCTCACATCATGACTCTCAAGTGAATCAGATATGATTACCAACTTTACCATGAAAAGTAGACTTAAATACTCCTATCACTCTTCCTTACCTTCTATGATTGACTCATCATAGGTACATACTACCTCATATTACTTATCTTCATTACTTAACATCAGTCATTTGGTATTTTAAATGACTCTTACATAACCATAACTTGCGTTGGTATACTTCTTCCAATAGGATATCTTCCTTATGGTTGTATCCTCTCTTTGGACTACCATGTGTTGTATACCAACTGTGGTCTACTACCACCCTTTATCTTAAGCTTCAATGGTGTTCTAATTATTTGGAATGAAGCAAGATAACTAATTAACTTTACTAAAGAAAGATAGATAAGAAGGATTGACTCAAGTGTGTCAGGATTATTCTCAAGTGAATACCCATCTCAAGTCATAAGAATAGTTGGTTTAGCATAGTTGACTTAACTAATACACTTCCTATAGACACTACCAAACCTATAGGTCTCCTTTAAAGGGTTTTAATCCTAGGGTCAAAGCATTTGCTCTGATACCAGCTGAGAGGACCCAGCGTACCACTGCATGGTGTAGTACACAAGTCGTTGACATAACACAAATGAAACACCGTTCCACTCATATTACATCTCTCAGAGTGGTACAACAGAAACATATGCGAGTCCAAGGTATGTCTATAGAAGTACACACGAGCTGTTTACATAAGATCAACACAACCTCCTACTTTACAGTGAGGTAAAACTTCAAATAAAGCTCCAGAAGAACGACTCGTAGTCTATCTTATTTCTAACTCAAGTTCAAGAGCTACTTGGCTTGCTATAGAAATCTAGCTACTTAGGTGCTATGATTAGGGAAAGGTTCCCTTCTATTACTAGTCTAAGTTTCCACTCTAGCTGATGCAGAAGTTGACTCCATTGACTTCTTTGATTGGATTCTTCATCTTGTTGCAGTTGACTCCTTTGTCTTCGAGTTCCACGGTAGTTTCTCCTTCGGTGCCTTGATCTAAGAAGGGGGTTCAAATGGGATAGAATGAGTACGAGCGTACTCAGCAAGTTCATATTAGGAAATATGTGTATCATGCACTAGCTACAGCCATAGACCAGAAAGTCATAGGCCAATGCAAGTTTTCGTAAGCATTTCTTCAAAAGGTTTATTTTATTCTGAAAACTATGCCCGTCAGTCTTCACAGGTTGACTAGAACTTCATGGAGTTCCTTTCCTGCCGCGTTCGCAGTTCCCTTCCCGGAACAGGGAGTGACAGTCACAATTCAGTATCCTCTGCAGAGGTGCGTTACTTTTCCCACAAGAGATCTCACCCTTTTTGCCATCCGCAGGGACTTGCCCCCGTTCACACTTCCTTTGGTGTGAGGCCAGGTATAAAGATCCAAGCCCACACCGCCTTCTCCGCGACTGCAAACCCACCCTTTTGTCCACCCGCACACCTCCAGTAGACTTCCCCCGATAATACGGCTTTACTCATGGTGTACTTTGGACAATCCTTCATAGATCGTAGAGCCATCATCACTAATGGATGGGGATTTAAAAGGCTATCCCAACCTACGGCAGTGCCTCCAGCACCCCGCCGGCTCTACCAATCCGTTGGCGTGCAGAAGGGAAAAGATACGACTGGCTTCCCTAGAGCCATTATAGATCTCATGGTTAACGCGATTTGTACGGCGCTAGAATCACTGGACGGCATTGGTAATTTAATCCTAGGGTGATATAACCCATTGCAATGGAACCTCCACCATATCAACACATACCATGGTTCCATTGCCATCCACATAGTCATATTCATAGTTGGAAAATAACATTTCATTTGCGATGCAGGAATGATAAGTATATAGCTTTGTATTAAAGTAGTAGAAAATAATCAAGTTGACATGAGCAAGGGTGAACTTGCCTTTCTTGACTGCAAGATTATGCAGGCAAAAGCTTCGATACGTGATAACTCCAAATTCTGAAATACCATCATCGTCCGGTGAGGACAATGTTTAAAGAACTGGCAAAGATGCTATAATGCATAGTATGAGATGCAATCGTCCCGAGCGTAACCTAACCTTAATGATTTAGAATGTATGAGTGGTAAATATTTCTTTAGGGTTTGTTGCACTTTTAGAATGGTTCTCAAACAAGGTTCTTATTAGGGTTTGGTTATATTAGCATCATAACCAAGTGATATAAGGCATCATAACAATCATACACATAAGAATAATGGTGGAATAATAGGTAAAGAACAATTGTTAATTTTAAGTTGTACAGAACATGGTTGATGATTACTTATACTATACTTCAAAGGAATAACTTTTGAAGAACATGTTGTTTAAGTGATAATAAGTATTTCAAAGAAGGATTAGGGCTTCTAAGGTTTGATTGATATTTGTAGTTCAAAAGAATAACTTTTGAAGAACAGGTTAAATAAAGGTATGAACTACTATACATAGGAGCTAGGTAACTCTAGGGTTTACTATTGGGTTCATTTAATTTCACTAATAGGAACTAGTTAGTTCTTAACTTGGAATGGGTTTCTATATAGCAAGTATTGGTAGGTTTATTGCTATGGTTTCTTCTAAGCATCATATCAAAGGATGGTTATCCAGATGGTTCTATAAATTAGCTACTAGGGTTTATTATGGTTTCTCATTTGCTTCACTAAGTAATCTCTAATAGTTTCTAAGCTAAGTGGTTTATCATTTCCTAAGGAAGGTTTAGTTGGATAGGAACATGTGATGTGATTTGCTACACAAAGTTGATACTAGGGTTTATCATTATGGTTCCACTAAGGTTTAATGATTGAGGTTTATCCTAATGGTGTGGTATAATGGAGTGGTGATCAATGGTACTAATTCAATTAACAAGTTAGGGTTTCTACCTAGGTGGCACTAGTGGATCATATATATGTTTTACTAAA
Organism: Lolium perenne; assembly: GCF_019359855.2. Lineage (NCBI taxonomy): Eukaryota > Viridiplantae > Streptophyta > Magnoliopsida > Poales > Poaceae > Lolium > Lolium perenne. The sequence continues at coordinate 137,309,689 of NC_067245.2, forward strand.
AGTAAAGACATAAAATGATGATCACAAGTGAATTGGTTTTATGTTGATGGATCATGATTATGCATTCATGGGTTACTTATTAAGGTTCTACAAGTAAAGTTGAAGTGGCTATGATCACATGGGCTAAACCCCTAGGGTTTTAGGATTGCAACTATTAAGGATGAACACATAAAATAATGGGATCAAGGTCTTACTTAAATTAAAACTAGGGTTTCTAAATTATGGTACAACTCTTGAACTAATAATTAACAATGGAGGTGTGCTCACTAATTACTTTTAAACACAATTAATAATGATATTAGAATTTTATTAATTTTAAAGATTCACTAATTCAGATAATCACTATTTAGGGTTTAATTAAAAACTAGGGTTTAATAATTGTTATTAGATTTTTAAAATACTTAACTTGGTAACTAAAGATGTTTAAATAAACAAGTTTTGAATTCTAAAACAATATTAGCCTTTAGTATTTTCTTACTTAATTATCAATTAAAGCAAATGGAAGATAGTAACTTGCAAATTAAGGTTTATGAAATACCACTAATATTTAAGTGGATGCAATTATGATAAAGAAAATTAATCTTAACATTTTACTTAGTTACTGAATAGTTAAAATTTAATTTTCAAACTTCACTAATTATTTAATTCAAATTGTGTTTTAAATAAATTGAAAAGGCATAATTATCAAAGTTAAAGATAAGTGCATTTTTATTTTGACACACATTTTTGTTTTATATTTTATTTGAATAGAGTTTATTTTTGTGAGCATTTTGATATATTATTCATATTTTTCTGAGTTAAAATGAATTTTATATGGTTTTACAAAGTTTCGATAATTTCTTGGTTTTTGAATTAAATGGAAAATACTATTTGTACCGATTCGGATTTAGCCGCAGAGACAGACATGTGGGCCTGTTGACTGAGTCAATTGCCACGCGGGCAACGACCAGTCAACAGAGCTGAGGTGGCGATGCCACGTCAACCTCGCCGGAGAGAATGCCGGTGACGCTCCGGCGAGCGACGGAACGACTGCTAGAGACCTCCAGGGACATCCTAACTAGGTGCGTTCGAACCAGTACTCGATGCTGAGCAAACGAGCGTGAACGCCACCACCCAATGGTCACCGGAGCATCGCCGGTGAACACGTCTGCGGCGGCGGGCTCCGGCCAACTATCGATTGCGAGCTACAGACGGATCTAGGAAGCGAAACTATGCTCTACAGACGCACAAGCTCACCGTGAGGTTGATGGTGTGGTCGGCGATGACGATGGCTGCCGGAGTTGATCGGAAAATCACCGATTCCGGTGAGGTACTGAGAAAGGGATTCTTCAAATTCGCCCTGCATCTTGCTCCCCTTGATGATTGCTTGCACCCAGAGGCTCCTCTCGACGATGCGCTTCTCCACGACCAAACGGCAGCCTCCGGGGTGACTCCAGTCGACGGCACCGTGGTGGTCACCGGCGACCAGTAGAGAAAGAACACGAGGAATTGAGGGCGTCTGAGAGAGATTGGATGGGCGGTGATGAACAAGGACTACACGGTGACGCTCTCCACCTATTTATAGGCCAAGGGAAGCCTCGAGGACTCGACACGACGACGGCGACGGTGAAGAGGTGGCGGTCTCTGGAGACTTTGATTCGGCGAAGATCTTTTCGCCCGTGGATAGGCTCGGACGCGAGAGATATAGGGAGGAGTTCTGGAAGCTTCTACGCGTCCGGGACGTCCTTATCGTCGACGAGGATCGTGGCTCACTGCGGCTCAAGCTGTTGTCGACGCCGGGGAAGACGACGGTCGCGTTTTCCTCTTGCACGATTCTTAAAGCAAAGTAAACGGTAAGTGGCTTTGGGCTGGGCTGATCTTTGGGCTTGGTTGATGGGCTGCGTTGTTGGGCTCGGCCGAACAGGTAAGCCAGGTAAGCCCCTCTTTCTCCTCTTTTCTTTTCCATTTTCTTTTCTGTTTTTATTTCCTGATTTCTATTTGTTATTTATATTCAAATTTGAATTCTGCTTTGTTTTGCAGGTTCTAGAATATTTGAATATCAAACAATTTGATAATCATGCTTATCGTTTAATGTTGTTGTTTAAACAAACATTTAGTATGTGCTTAAATTTGTGTTGTTTGGAGGCACAAGTTAAAAATGCAAATAGATATGAATTTTAGGTTCAACTCAATAACCTTATAAAATTAGGAATCAATTCTGTTTTAAAAGATCTGAAATTGAGAACATGTGAATGGTGAACATATTCTATTTTGCAAGTGCTTAACCATATTGATTATTCACATATTATTTAAGTATGACTAGGGTTTAACAAATGGGAAGGAAAATGGAATTGCTTTATGATTTCATGTGGAAAATTACTTCTAAGGGTTTAAGAAAATGGTTGGATGAACTCTATCTTTAATAATCTTGCTTAGCAATTCTGGCTTGGCTTACTTGAAATAGATCCTAAGCTCATCATGGTTAATTTAACTACTTATATGAATACTATTTTATTTGGTTCACTTAGGCCAAGTATTTGAATAACAAAGTAGAATAGGGTATTGGTTTCATTCTATTCACCAAATGACATTTAGGCCTAAGTACATATGGCTTAGTTTATACTTGTGATCCATGATGCACAAGTTAGGACATATTATTTTATGTGGATTGAATCCTATGTGAAAAGGTTTAGGGTTTTGGTAATGCTCACTAGTTGAAGTATAAATGGGCATGAGGCATGGCATGATTCTTTTCATGATCCCAAGTGATACTTGGATTCAAATGTGGTCTAGGGTTTTAGTTGGAATTACCCATGTGATACACAAGCTAGAATTGGTTATAAGCTTAAGCTTTGATTATGTTTTATTGGCTAGCTAGGGTTACTCCTCCATACAAGGCATGAGGATTGGTTTGGGGTTAACTACTAGTGATATACTTATTATTTTATGTGATAGATAAGATCTAGTGATCACATGATTTAACTTATCATCTATATCTACAAGTTATGATCATGCATTAGACAAGATCCACTCATTCCTCACTAATCCCTCCTTATTATTCCTCTCATCACACTCATCCTATATTCTTAGGGTTTATAATTAATACTAAGTTGTGATGATTATGGAATTGGTTTTCTAAGGTATTGTTATTGGAATAGGGTTCTCACCTCCAAGATTAAATATTGACTTGAACAACTAAGATTAGTACTACTCTAGTATTCTTGTATGAACATGGCTATGATTAGTATTATAACTTCTCTCACTTCTCAATGTCTTGGAATATCCTAAGGTCCTACTCAAGAGATGATGATATGATCCTCTAAATATATGGTTTGCCTAGGAATACTACCTTGGTATCTTATGTAGCTTGTTCTTCTGGAATTCTGATAAACCTGCATCTTGTGGTATGCCTCCACCTCCTAGCTTCTTCATCTTGATCCTAGCTAATTAACATGGAAGGTCTCAAGTGTTTGGTTTCCTTGTAGCATGGTACAAGATGTCCAAATGGATGAAGGGTGTGGCTCTATTTATAGGCTTGGGCAAGCTCTAGTATCATGACACATAGGTGGTGACTATTGTGTTGGTTTGATGAGTAAGGTGCTTGGTTGTCATGCCCTCATCCATAGCAATCCTTTGAGCATGAGGTGGCAAATCTTGGGATGCAAGTCATGTAGATATTTTCATCCTATGTGGCAAGATCATTATCCTCTCATATGATTTATTTTTGGATAGCCAAGTGGCATTTGCTACTAAATATCTTGTGGATGGTTTTATTATTGTTGATGAGTCACTATATCATATTTGATTGGATTTATATTATAATATTGGTCAAAAGGTCAAGGTTGAAGGTTATTCCTCAAATTTGGATAGTTGGTTTTGATTTCACCAAGGCATGATCATATGAGTTTCAAAATACTCATAGTTAGTTTTATTCAAATAGTTTGAACTATAATTTGTAATGTAAATGGATTTAGTTTTATGATATTCCATGTATTTAATAAGTTATGATTTAAATAAGAATGTGTGGCTTTTATGCACTTTAGACCCTGTGGTTTACCTTATTTATAAGTGAATTAAATTACACACAAAGGTAGTTGCTAACTTTTAAGTGTTAATAAGTTAGGGTTTGATTCTTAAAGAATGTGTTGTTGTAAATCTAATTCCATTTGATCTATTCCATAGATCACAATCATCTCTACCCAAACAAGGTTTTAGCACAGATCACAGTGAAGTTTATAGCGCTTGACTTGATGATCTACTTCAATTCCAGCAAGTCAAGTGAAACTTCAGTTACTGTGGTAAGTTTTATTTGAAGCGCAAAAATTCCCCGGATTTTCTATGCATGAATGCAATGCACACTTTGGTGTTCTCTCATTTTATTGCCTCTAAACCTGGGATATTACAGAGATCTAGTCGAGATTGCTATTGCTAGGGCTACCTAGCTCTAAGCTTTTTCTGGCTAAGATTGCTAAGATTGATTGTGTCCCTCGGCAGCCCCTCTCCTGGCCTTTATATAGGAGGCCAGGTCTCAAGGGTCCTAACCGAGTACGACTAGGTTTACAGTACTTTTAGATCTAATCTTTCCTTGTTGACCGCTTCCTTGTCTTGCCCGCCAAGGTTTCTTCCGGTGCGCTGTCCAGGTGGCCCATCTAGCCTTCGGGTGTCTTCATGGGCCTCCAATTAGTCAATACAGGATAGGGCAACATCGGTTACTCGAAGAGTAGTGCCCACGTCAAAGATAACTAGCAGAAATTAGAAGCCATGATTGGATGGACTAAATGAGTCTAATCCATTCGTAGGACTAAATCACCAGGACCATGCCTATTGTAAATACCCTACGAAGTACCATCACTTTCGTTATGGTAGTAAGGGACAACAATACCTTACCTTAAATAAATCTTTTAGAATTAAGGTTTGGACATCGCAGCTGGTACACCATAGTGCCATATTACATCGCAGCTGGATTATCGCAGCTGGTAGAACCAAGTTTTAAGTACCCAAATAGGAAGATGTCACCACAGCCATTAGTAAAGTCCATTAACACAATAAGATGTCTTAATCCAAGAATTTTTGGATAGTAAGCCTATAAGCTTAGAGTGTTGGAAGAAATCATAGAATAGAAGAAGGTATCAGTGCCAGACATCAGAAGACTCCAGGAAGGATCTGGACAAGGGATATATCCAACTATATCTAATGAGATCACGAGGGAGTTTAAAAAGGATTTTGATCTGTTCAAGTCTATTCCACATTCTGAAACATGAGAGCGTTCGAACTTCGGGACGAAGTTCAGTTTAAGGGGGAGAGGCTGTAATATCCCAGGTTTAGAGGCTATAAAATGAGAGAACACCAAAGTGTGCATTGCATTCATGCATAGAAAATCTGGGGAACTTTCGCGCTTTCAAATAAAACTTACTACAGTAACTGAAGTTTCACTTGACTTGCTGGAACTGAAGTAGATCATCAAGTCAAGCGCTATAAACTTCTTTGTGATCTTTGCTAAAACCTTGTTTTGGGTAGAGATGATTTGATCTATGGATTAGATCAAATGGAATTAGTTTTACAACAACACATTCTTTAAGAATCAAAACCCTAACTTATTAAACACTTAAAAGTTAGCAACTACCTTTGTGTGTAATTTAATTCACTTCTAAAATTATTACCAAATAAGGTAAACCACAGGGTCTAAAGTGCATAAAAGCCATACATTCTTATTTAAATCATAACTTATTAAGTATATGGAATATCATAAAACTAAATCCATTTACATTACCAATTATAGTTCAAACTATTTGAATAAAATTAACTATGAGTATTTTGAAACTCATATGATCATGCCTTGGTGAAATCAAACACCAACTATCCAAATTTTAGGAATAACCTTCAAACTTAACCTTTCGACCAATATTATAATATAATCCAATCAAATATGATATAGTGACTCCTCAACAATAATAAAACCATCCACAAGATATTTAGTAACAAATGCCACTTGGCTATCTAAAAATAAATCATATGAGAGGATATATGCCACATGGGATGAAAATATCTACATGACTTGCTTTCCAATCTTTGCCACCTCATGCTCAACGGATTGCTATGGATGATGGCATGACAACCAAGCACCTTACTCATCTAACCAACACAAGAGTCACCACCTATGTGTCATGATACTAGAGCTTGCCCAAGCCTATAAATAGAGCCACACCCTTCATCCATATGATCACCTTGTAGCATGATACAAGGAAACCAAACACTTGAGACCTTCCATATGAATTAGCTAGGATCAAGATGAAGAAGCTAAGGGGTGGAGGCATACCACAAGAAGAAGGTTTATCAGATTTCCTGAAGAACAAGCTATAGAAGATACCAAGGTAGAATTCCTAGGCAAACCATATATTTAGAGGATCATATCATCATCTCTTGAGTAGGACCTTAGGAAACCAATTCCATAATCATCACAATTTGGTATTAATTAGAAACCCTAAGAATCTAAGTGAGTGTGATGAGAGGAATGATAAAGAGTGATTAGTGAGGAATAAGTGGATATTGTCTAATGCATGATTATACCTTGTAGATATAGATGATCAGATAAACCCATGTTATTAATAGATCTTATCTATCACATAAAATAATAAGTATATCACTAGTAGTTAATCCCAAACCAATCATCATGCCTTGTATAGAGTAGTAATGCTATTGTACTTAAACCTTGCCTATTCAAACATTTGAGACAAACCTAGCCTTACCTTGATACAATAAATTCTACCTAAGTGAGTAGTAACCCTAGCAAATTTAGCATAACCCTAGATTATGCTCATATTCTAAACCTAGTTGTGTATCACATTGGTGATCACTACTTAAACCCTAAACCATATTTGAATTCCAATCCAAGTATCACTTTGGATTATAAGTAGAACCCTGCCATGCCTCATGCCTATTTAATACTTCAAATAGTGAAGCATCACCAAAACCCTAAACCTTTTTATGTAGGATCCACCCCACATAAAATATTATGACCCCACTTGTATATCATGGAGCAAAAATATAAACCAAGCCATCTATACTTAGGACTAAATGCCATTTGGTGAGAAGAGTAAAACCAATATCCAATTCTATTTGGTATCCCAAGTACTTGTTTAGTTAACCAAATAGGAAAATGTATCATAGTTTGAACCATCACCTTAGCAAGTGAATTGACCAATGATAAGCTTGGGAATTATCCTAAGTAATCCAAGTTACAAGTTGCTAAGCAAGATTAGTAATTATAAAGTTTATTCAATCATCTTCTTAAACCCTTAGAAGTAATTTCACACATAAAATCATGATCCAATCCATCCCTATTACCATCTACTTTAAACTCTAGCCATAATAAAAATTATATGAGAACAATCCATATTGTTAAGTACACTAGTTAAACCTAATAATATTTTCACTATGCACATGTTCTAAGTTTCAAACCATTTAAATAGACCTGATTCCTAAATTAAAAAGGGAATTGAAATAACTAACTAAACCATTTCTATTTTTACTTAAGCCTCACAAGATATCAATTAAATCCTAAACTAAATATTTATTTAAACAACAAGATTATACAGTGAGCATTGTTATCAAGTTATATTGATATTCAAATGTTTTAGAACCTGCAAAACAAAACAGAATTCAAATTTGAATTCAAATATCAAAACAGAAAAATAAAAACAGAAAATAGAAAGTTTGAAAAGAGAAAGAGAGGGAAAGTTTACCTTACCTGGCCGTGCAGCCCAGCAGCTGAGCCCAAGACCAACCCACACCACGGCCCAGGAGCAGTCCAGCCCGAACCAAATACCGTTTCGGTCGCTTTAATATTCGTGCGAAGAGAAAATACTCGTCGTCGTCGTCGTCGTCTCCGAGCACGACAGCGCGGCGAAGCCAGTAGGACACGACCTCGTCGACGATAAGGACGCCGCCGGACGTTGCCAAACACTCAGAACCACGCCCAATCTCTCTCGCGTCCGAGCTTATCCGCGGACGAGGAGATCCTTGCCAGCTAGAAGCTTCCAAAGACTGCCACCTCTGCGACCATGGCCGTCACCGTGTCGAGGCCACAGGGCTTCCCTTGGCCTATAAATAGGAGGAAGACATCGCCGTGCACTCCTTGTTTACCTCCACCACTCCATTGCTGCTCAGACACTCTCTATCTCTCACACCCATCCGTTCTCTGTCGCCGGAGTTGAAGACGAAGCCGACGGAGGAGGTCACCCCAGCCTCCGGCGTGTGGTCCAGGAGAAGCGCCTGGACTCCAGGAGCACACTGGAGGAGTAGAGCATCAAGGGGAGCAAGGAATCGGCTCAATTTCGGCGTTCCCTTCTGCAGCACATCGCCGGGAAATCTCCAATCGCCGTCGTCTCCGTCAACTATCGTCGGAGCCGACCACACCTTGAGCTTCAGGGTGAGAATACGCATCTATAGCACCTACTCTCGCTTCATAGCATCGCCTGTAGCCTCCGATTCAATTCTTGCCGGAGTAGCACCACCGCAGTACCCATCGCCGGCAACGCTCCGGTGATCCCCTCGCTAAACCATCACCACCATTCGATTCGTCTAGTTGTGCTCGTTCAGAATCACCTAGCCGCGCATCCCGGGAGGCCGTAAATCGGCGGCGCCACCATCTGCTGACAGCCGGCGTTTAACCGCCGGTGAGGTAAAGGGTCCAGGTCAACTTTGACCGGTCCTCGCTTGCGTGGCAGCCGACGTGGAGACAAGCCCCACCAGTCAGTGTCTAGGGCTAGATCTGTTCCGGTACATTTAGTAATTGTTGTTTAATTTAAAAATCAGTAAATTGCTGAAAATTTGTAAAACCATATAAAATCGATTTCAACTCAGAAAAATATGAATAATATATCAAAATGCTCATAAAAATAAAATCTATTCAAATAAAATATAAAATAAAAATGTGTGTCAAAATAAAAATTCACTTATTTTTAACCTTATTAATTATGCCATTTCATTTATTTAAAAATACAATTTGAATTCCATAATTAGTGAAGTCTAAAAATTAAATTTTAACTTTTTAGTAACTAGGTAAAATGTTAAGATTAATTTTACTTATCATATTTGCATTAACTTAATTATTAGTGGTAATTCATAAACCCTAATTTGCAAATTACCATTTTCTTTAAATAGTAATAACTCAAGAAAATATTATAAGCCAATATTATTTTGGTAAATCAAAACTTATTTACTTAAACATTCTTAAGTTAACAAATTAAATACTTTAAACTTAATAACAATGATTAAACCCTGATTCCTAATGAAACCTAAATAGAAGTTGCTCTAATTATTAAACCTTGTGAAAATTAATAAAATGTCAAACCATTCTTAATTTTGATTCAAAGTAATTAGTAACCACAACTCTATTACTAATCAGCATTTTAGGAGTTGTACCATAATTTAGAAACCCTAGTTTAATTTAAGTAAGACATTGATCTTATTATTTCATGTGTTCATCCATAGTAGTTGCAAACCTAAAACCCTGGGGATTTAACCCATGTGATCATTACACTTTAGAAGCAACTCTAAAACCCTAATTTTGTGTCACATGTGATCATGTGAGATTCACGTAATATATAGAACCCTAATAAGCAACAATTGAATGCATGCTTATGATCCACTAGCATAAAAACCAAGTCACATGAGATTATCATTCCATGTCCCTATTCTTAATTAAAACCTATATGATCCACTAGTGCCACCTAAATATAAACCCTAACTTGTTAATTGGGTTAGTACCATTGATCATCACTCCATTATACCACACCATTAGGATCAACCTTAATCATCATAATTTAGTAGAACTATAATTATGAACCCTAGTATCAACCTTGTGTAATACTTCACAACACATGTTCCTATTTCACTAAACCCTACTTAGGAAATGATAAGTCATTTAGTTTAGAAGCCATTAGAGAGTACTTAATGAAGCAATTGTGAAACCATAGTAAGCCCTAATAGCTAATTTATAGAACCATCTTGATAACCATCCTTTGATATGATACCATAATCAACCATCATAATAAACCTGCTAATACTTGCTATATAGAAACCCATTCAACTTAAGAACCCAACTAGTTCCTAATAGTGAACTAAATGAATCCAATAGTAAACCCTAGAAGCCATAGCACCCATGTATAGTAGTTCATATTCTTATTTAACCTGTTCTTCAAAAGTTATTCTTTTGAAGTACAAGTGTCAATCAAACCTTAGAAGCCCAATACTTCTTTGAAATACTAAATACTTCTTAAACAACATGTTCTTCAAAAGTTATTCTTTTGAAGTATAGTAGAAGTAATCATCAACCATGTTTTGTAGAACTTAAAATTAACAACTGTTCTTTACATATTATTCCACCACTATTCTTTATGTGTAAGATTGTTATGATGTCATATATCACTTGTTAAGATGTTAATTTAACCAAACCCTAATAAGAACCTTGTTTGAGAACCATCTTAAAAGTGCAACAAACCCTAAAGAAATATTTACAACTCATACATCCTAAATCATCGAGGTTAGATTACGCTCGGGACGATTGCATCTCATACTATGCATTATAGCATCTTTGCCAGTTCTTTAAACATTGTCCTTACCGGACGATGATAGTATTTCAGCATTTGGAGTTCTCACGTATCGAAGCTTTTGCCTGCATAATCTTGCAGTAAAGAAAGGCAAGTTCATCGCTTGCTCATGTCATTTGATTATTTGTATCAAACTATATGCAAAGTACTATACTTATCACTCATGCATTGAAAAGCAAAGTATTATTTTACAATTATGAATATGACTATGTGGTGGGCAATGGAACCATGGTATGTGTTGATATGGTGGAGGTTCCATTGCATGGGTACTACTCATCTAGGACTAAGTACCAATGCCGTCCAGTGATTCTAGCGCCGTACATATCGCGTTGACCATAAGATCTATAATGGCTTTGGGGAAGTCAGCTGTATCTTTTCCCTTCTGCACGCCAACGGATTGGTAGAGCTGGCGGGGTGTTGGAGGCACTGCCGCAATAGGTTGGGATAGCCTTTTAAATCCCCATCCATTAGTGATGATAAGCTCTACGATCTATGATGGATTTTCTGGAGTACACCGTGAGTAAAGCCGTATTATCGGGAGAAGTCCACTGGGGGTGTAGGGTCGGACAAAAGGGTGGGTTTGCAGGGTCGCGGAGAAGGCAGTGATTGGCTTGGATCTTACACCTGGCCCCTCACCAAGGAAGTGTGGACGAGAAACGCGTCTCGGCAAGGCATCAAGGATAAGTTCTCTTATGGGAAAAGTAACGCACCTCTGCAGAGGATACTGAATTGTGACTGTCACTCCCTCGTTCGGAAGGAATCGCGAACGCGGCAGGAAAGGAACTCCACGAAGTTCTAGTCAACCTGTGAAGACTGATGGGCATAGTTTTCAGAATAAAATAAACCTTTTGAAGAAATGATTACAAAAACTTGCATTCGCCTATGACTTTCTGGTCTATGGCTGTAGCTAGTGCATGATACACCTATTTCCTAATATGAACTTGCTGAGTACGCTCGTACTCATTCTATCCCATTTGAACCCCCTTCTTAGATCAAGGCATCGAAGGATAAACTACCGTGGAACTCGAAGACAAAGGAGTCAACTGCAACAAGATGAAGAATTCAATTAAAGAAGCCAATGGAGTCAGCTTCTGCATCAGCTATAATGGAAACCTAGACTAGTAATAGAAGGGAACCTTTCCCTAATCCTAGCACCTAAGTAGCTAGAGTTCTATAGCAAGCCAATTAGCTCTTAAACTTGAGTTAGCTATAAGATAGACTACGAGTCGTTCTTCTGGAGCTTTATTTGAAGTTTTACCTCACTGTAAAGTAGGAGGTTGTGTGGATCTTATGTAAACAGCTCATGTGTACTTCTATAGACATACCTTGGACTCGCATATGTTTCTGTTGTACCACTCTGAGAGATGTAATATGGGTGGAACGGTGTTTCACTTGTGTTATGTCAACGACTTGTGTACTACACCATGCAGTGGCATGCTGGGTCATCACATGGACCATGCCAATAGAATCATCCAGAAGAGGCACGCGGCAGAATTCCCGGTGAGAGATTGGTGTTGGAGAAGAAGAGATTGGTGAGGGAGAGAGAGTAGCTTGTACTAGAATCTCACTCAACAATATCCAAATCAACAACAAGGATGCCTTGATTACAAAGGGATGCTAACCCTAGGGAGACAAAGCTCAAAGTAGTGTTTAAGCTCAATTCAAGTCTAACCCTAATCTGGAGGTAGGGGTGAGGTACTTATAGGTCCAGATTCATACAGGGGTAAAATCGACATTACATAAATTATCCTGGTCCATAGATGGGGAATCAACGGTTGAGATGAAGTCAACATGGGTGGGGCCGGCAGTGCTGGTGAGCTTTGGCCGGCAGTGCCGGTGGGGCCGGCAGTGCCGCTGGTCCGTGGCCGGCAGTGCCGCTCTTGGCCTTCTTCGCGTCTTCAGCTGGAGGGGCCGGCAGTGCCGGGGTCTGGGGACCGCAGTCGATCTGGGTGAGCAGCGATCTTGCCGGGTCGGAGGCCGGCGGTGCCGGGGTGTGCAGGTCGGTAGTGCCGGTTCCTGGAGGCCGGCAGTGCCGGCCCTGAGGGGCGTCCTTCAGCGGGCACTCTTCTTCTCCTTCTTCTTTGTCCATCTTCGGGTCTGCTGCGACGTCCTTCTCTCGAGGTTTATATCTGATAACACAAAGCATATCAGCCTGAGGTAGCAGTCCATCCAATGGGGTATCGAGATCAAGGGTAGTGAGGAGTGAGTTCACCTTATCATGTAGCGCTTTGACTCGAGCCCACGTCATTGGTCCACTTGGGGGACTTGTTTGTCTTGGTGTAGTGTCGTCGGTGAGCGGGGCTACATCAAATGTGTATGATACTAGCTATGATACTAGCACTATCATGTGGGTACCTAAATCTCGAGTCAAAGTTTGACACGAAACCGATGTGGACTTTATTAATGGTGGAAGGGAGTAACAATCATAAGCACATTATTATTATTGATTGAACAACATTTTATTTGATGTGCCATAAGAAGTTTAGAAACTCCTAGCCCCTGGAGGTGGCGTTTTGGCACACACGTGCATATGCACCCATTATAGAAAATAATAAAAAAAACAATTATATAAATGTTAAAAAAATCTGACATAATTTTTTTGGTATACACTGTGACATCGTATGTTCGTTCATAAGTTTTCGTGGAAAAACAACATTTTGTGTGGTGTGTACAAAAAAGGCAAAAAATGTACTGTACGTAGTCGTGTTACAGCATCAAAATTTGTCTTTTTTACAGGAGCCACATAATTTTTTTAAAAAACTTATGTACCAACATAAAATGTCTAGATATACATGTAAAATTTTAGTTTAGAATTTTTGACACTTTGAAATGTGGATTCACATTATCAAGGTAAAATTTTAGTTTAGATTTTTTTTGTCTCGCTTAGAACAAGGAAAAATTATGTAGAAGACTACAATCAAGAATTGCAAATTGGCATGATTCGTTGTGGTGTTGTAGAGGATAATGAGGCTATGCTTGCACGTTTCTTTGGTGGTTTGAATAAAGAGATTCAGCATATTTTAGATTATAAGCAGTACAACACTATTACTCGCTTGTTTCATCTTGCTTGCAAAGCTGAACATGAAGTGCAGGATCGTCAACCACCATGGAGAAGAGATAATATTTCTGCAGGACGTACATCATCGTGGTCTCCGTGACCATCAGCACCACCATCTCGTGGGGCTGCACCAGCGCCCACTACCTCCAAGTACACCGCGCCTGCATCACGAGCACCATCGGCTGCTACTCCACCACCATCTACCGGTCCTCCTCGGAGTTCATCTTCGATGGCCTCCACGGGGAAGACGCGCGACATTCAATGTCGCAAATGCTTGGGATTTGGACACATAGAGAGAGAATGCAGAACCAAACGTGTGATGTTGGTGCGGGAAGATGGAGAATATGATTCTGCAAGTGACTTTGATGAAGACACATAGGCCCTTATTGCTGCACGTGATGGTGCCAATTCTGATTCTGAGGGCGAGATGGAGGTCATGGAAGCTGACACTGCTGATCAGTACATGAGCTTAGTTGCACAGCATGTGTTGAGCGTGCAATTGAGCAAATCTGAGCATGATCAACGCCACAATCTGTTTCAAACAAGAGGCGTTGTCAAAGAGCGAGCTATAAGGATCATCATTGATGGAGGGAGCTGTAATAATCTGGCTAGCGTTGACATGGTGGAGAAGCTTTCTCTCCCTACAAGACAGCGCACACATCCATATTACATTCAATGGGTTGAGAGCTCTCGGAAGCTCAAGGTAACAAGAACTACACGTGTGCATTTTACTATTGGTACATATTCTGATTTTGTTGATTGTGATGTTGTACCTATGCAAGCTTGTTCTTTGTTACTCCCTCCGGTCATATTTAATTGACTCAGATTTAGTACAAAGTTGTACTAAATTTGAGTCAATTAAAAGAGACCGGAGGGAGTACTTGGTAGACCTTGGCAATTTTATAGGGACTCTGTTCATCATGGTAGAACTAATCAGTCTTCGCTTATGCATGATGGAAAGAAAATTGGTCTCAAACCTATGACTCCTCAACAAATAGTATTAGATGATCTTGCTAGAGCTAGTAGAGTAAAAAACGAGGAGAAACATAAGAGTGAAAATCAGATTGTTGCTGCAGATTTTGTGCCACATAAGACTAATACTAAATCTGATTCAAACCATGCTACTGAAATTCGTTTGAAAAATCCTTGTTTGCTTGCTAGCAAATCTGATATTGCTGAACTTGATGTGAATACTACTCAATGCTATGCTACTATTTGTAAAGAAGTTCTGTTTTCATTTGAGGATATGCCTCCTTCTTTGCCACCTGCGGTTGCTAACCTTTTACAGGAATTCATTGGTGTGTTCCCACAAGATGTTCCACCTGGACTACCACCTATTCGTGGTATAGAACATCAGATTGACTTGTTTCCAGGAGCTTCACTACCGAACCGTGCGCCATATCGTACCAATTCTGAAGAAACCAAAGAGATTCAGCGACAAATTTAGGTTCTCCAAGATAAAGGTTACATTCGTGAGTATCTTAGTCCATGCGCTGTTCCTATTATTTTGGTGCCTAAGAAAGATGGTTCTTCGCGCATGTGTACTGATTGTAGAGCTATTAATAATATTACCATTCGATACCGTCATCCTATACCTCGTTTAGATGATATGCTTGATGAATTGAGTGGTTCTATTATGTTCTCTAAAGTTGATTTGCGTAGTGGTTACCACCAGATTCGTATGCAATTAGGAGATGAATGGAAAACAACGTTTAAAACTAAGTTTGGTTTATATCAGTGGTTAGTAATGCCTTTTGGTTTAACTAATGCACCTAGTACTTTCATGCGATTGATGAACGAAGTTTTACGTGCTTTTATTGGACGTTTTGTGGTGGTATACTTTGCTGATATTCTGATTTATAACAAATCTTTGGAGGATCATTTGGATCATTTACGTGTTGTTTTCAATGCTTTACGTGATGCACGTTTGTATGGTAATCTTGAGAAGTGCACCTTTTGCACCAATCGAGTTGCGTTTCTTGGCTATGTTGTTACTGCGCAGGGTATTGAAGTTGATCCAGCCAAGATTGAGGCAATTGAGAGTTGGCCGCAGCCCAGGACGGTCACACAAGTGAGGAGTTTTCTTGGTCTCGCTGGTTTCTATAGGCGCTTTGTGAAAGATTTTGGATCCATTGTTGCGCCGCTGAATGAGCTTACAAAGAAGGATGTGCCCTTTGTGTGGGGCGATGCACAACAAGAAGCCTTCATCATATTGAAAGATAAGTTAACACATGCTCCATTACTCCAACTTCCTGATTTCAATAAGACTTTTGAGCTTGACTGTGATGCTAGTGGAATTAGTTTGGGAGGTGTGTTATTACAAGAGGGCAAACCTGTTGCATACTTTAGTGAGAAATTGAGTGGGCCTAGTCTGAACTATTCTACTTATGATAAACAATTATATGCGCTGGTTCGGACATTAGACACTTGGCAACATTATTTATGGCCTAAAGAATTTGTTATACATTCTGATCATGAATCTTTGAAGCATATTCGTAGTCAAGCTAAGTTGAATCGTCTGAAAGGACACGGATGTCGCCTAGAGGGGGGGGGGGGGGGGTGAATAGGCGATTTAAAACTTTTACGAGATGGGCTTAACAAATGCGGAATAAAACTAGCGTTTACTTTGTCAAGCCCAAAGCCTATATACTATGGTTCACCTATGTGCACCAACAACTTATGCTAAGCAATACAAGCAAGTATGTGATAGCAAGATATATATAACTTCAAGCACGATGGCTATCACAAGGTAAAGTGCATAAGTAAAGAGCTCGGGTATAGAGATAACCGAGGCACGCGGGAGACGATGATTTATCCCGGAGTTCACACTCTTGCGAGTGCTAATCTCCGGTGGAGAGGTGCGGTTGCTTAGTGCTCCCGAACGCCACAAGAGGCTCACCTTGAGGTGTGGTTGCTCGATGCACACCAACGCCACAAAGGCCTCACCTCAAGATGCGGTACTCACACCACACACCGAACGCCACGAAGGCGCCTCACCTAAATCTCCGGTGACCCTCGCCACAAAGGCCTAGGTCACGGTTCCACTAAGGGATTTCCTTCGAGGCGGAAACCGGGCCTTACACAAAGATTGGGGCACACATCCACAACTTAATTGGAGGCTCCCAACAAATCACCACAAAGGTCTAGAATCCGTCTAGGGTTCCAAGAACCCAAGAGTAACAACTTTCTTGCTTTCACCTCCACGAATCACCGTGGAGAACTCAAACCGATGCACCAAATGCAATGGCAAGAACACCACAAAGATGCTCAAGTCCTTCTCTCTCAAATTCCAACAAAGCTACAAAAGCTATTGGGGGAATAAGAGAGGAAGAACAAAGGGATTCACCAAGAACACCAAGATCTAGATCTAGAGAGTTCCACTCACAAAGAGATGGATTTGATTGGTAGAGTTGTAGATCTAGATCTCCTCTTCCTTTTCCCTTAAAAAGGTTCAAGAATCATTGGAGGGATTTGAGGTAGAGGGAGCTCTCAAAAACTAGCAATGGAGGAGAGCAAAAAGTGTGTGAAGCAACTGAAAAACGAGAGGAGGAAGAAGACTATTTAAAGGGGCTGCAGGAAATCTGCCCGTTGGGCTCGTCCAGAGAGAGGCCGGCAGTGCCGGCCCGTTATGGCCGGCAGTGCCGCTGGCAGGAAGCGGCTCGGCTGGGCGAGCGAGGCAGCGCGGGGCGAGCGAGCGAAGCAGCGCGGGGCGGCGGGGGAGCGAGCGGAGCAGCGCGCGACTGGGCCAGGCGAGCGGCGCGCGGTAGGCGGCCAGCAAGGGGCGGAGCCTGGGCTCGAGCTGGGCCGGCCCGGCAGTGCCGCTGGAGGCAGGCCGGAGGTGCCGCGCGGCCCGGCAGTGCAGCGCGCGGGAGCCGGCAGTGCCGGAGTGGGCCGAGCGGTACTGCCGGCCCATCAAGGGCGGTAGTGCCGGCTGCCTCCTCTTTTTCTTTTTCCTTTAAATCAAATAGAAGATAAACTTCAAAAGACAATATCTAGAGTTTGGAAACTCAGATCAAGACGAAACCAATTTTGTTGGAAAGAGGACGACAAGAGCTACCCAACAAAAAGTGAAAATATGGAAACTAGTTGGGGGTGATTTTCTATTAATTTTAGAGGTGCAACACCTCAACATGATAAACCGAGAAAATCACCAAACTCGAAAACGCAAAAAGAGATCTATGCAAAATCCGTTTTCGATGAACTAGAGCTTGTCATGAGAATAAGCACAAGCTCCAAAACATCACATGGATAAGATCCAAATAACAACCAAGAAAGATGATGCAAGGATGCAAAGGTTTGAGCTCTCTCCGAACGATACGATCAAGTTACTCACTCAAGAGCCCTCTTGATAGTACGGCAACTAAACTATAAACCGGTCTCCAACTACACTATGAGACCGGTGAGAGAGAAACCCTATCAAGAGCAAACCTTAAACTTGCGCATTCCACTTGAGCTCGATGATGACGATCTTGACCACAACAAGATGGAACGCCTTTCTTGCTTGTGCTTTCTAGACGAAGTCTTGTAGATTGCTCCCCCATAAACCACCATGGGAGAGCTTCTTCTTCGGCGCAACTTCACATATCCATGATCACCATATGGATGACAAGAGTCAATCAAAGGATCACTTCGAGATGGCTCATCTTGAACTAGCACTTCATTTCTCCATGGCAAGCTTCAAGCTTATGATCTCTTCGAGTTGGCTCATCTTGAACTTGCACTTCAATTCTTCATTCTTCATCATGTTGATGTCTTGAAGTAACTTGAGGGCACACTTCATCTTCATCTTCAAGACATACTTGACACTTGATATACTTCATCAATTTCTTCTTATTGCAACCTTGAAGCCAACATATGGTTCAAGAATTGCCTATGGACAACTCCTACAAATATAACTCAAAGCAAACATTAGTCCATATGGATTGTCATTAATTACCAAAACCACACATGGGGGCTCCATGCACTTTCAATCTCCCCCATTTTGGTAATTGATGACAATCTCTTTGAGAGGGTTTATATAAGGAATTTAAGTAACAAATAAGTTGAATGTATAGAGCAAACTCCCCCATAATATATGCATGTGTGAATGATCTTGACTTTCATTGCATATATTGGCATTCAAAGCCTAGTGGAGTTTCCTCTAAATATACAACTATGCAAAGCAACAAGATGCAATGCAATAAAGGCACATGCTTAAGCACAAAGCAAAGACATAACCAAATTCCCTTAAACCCTCCAAACTTCTCCCCCATTGGCACCAATTGCCGAAATGGGTGAAAAATTTAGAAGGCCAATATAGTGAGAGTTCCTCCATAGCGTGTGCATTTCTCATAATTTGAGTGGAATCAAATGCACATATCCAATGACGAATATTCGGAAGGAATCACACTATAGATAGGATCAAAGATTGCAAAAAGATAACAAAGTCAAGAAGCTTCAACAAATGAAGCAAGCAACCAAATGAACCACAAAGAGGATACCAAAAGAAAGATAGATATTATGATAAGATCAAGAAGATTGCTCTAAATAATATGAGGAAGCTCCCCAAGGTTTGTGCACAAAACTAGAAAATTTGCATTGGAGTATAAAATGCACAAACATGGAATCATCACTCCCATAATATCATTCAAAAACAAAAGATACCAAGTGAATCGAACTCTAATGATCACCACAAGATAGTGCTCTAAATTAAAATGAGGAAGCTCCCCAAGGTACATGCATAAATTAAAATGTTGCATTTGAATACAATATGCATAACATGGAATCCTTACTCCCTCATTACCATTTAAAACACAAATTTGCAATAGATCATAGATAGAAAATTAAGCTTAACACTTGCAACAAACAAATGGTTGAGCAACAATTAAGAGGCACCATAATAAAAGGCTCAACCAAGAGGATATGTGAAAGGCATGATAAAGCATATTATAAGACTATTACAAGGATGAGCAAAAAGCATCATCATAGTCTTCAATGAATTACATTGCTTAGCATGACCAATCAACACGCAATAAATAAATAAAATATCAAAAGGAGATGTATCATCTCTTATGTGTATAAGTTTCACTAAGTGGGCAATATCACAAAGATATTTATCCACAAAGAAACATGCACCCACAAAATAGATACACAAGAAATATAGCATGATATCCAAGACGAAGTCATGCAATATACCAATAAGAATTTTTGCTTAATAGCATGGCCAAAGGCTCAATTTTATCTTATTGTACATTCATGAACTTCAACCACAAACACATCAAAGATATCACAAATATCAACAAGGGAAAGAAGATAGTTGAGATACTTTGAGAGGAGCAACAAGTATCACAAGAAAGGATACCACAACAAATAACTCAATTTGCACTTTCATCGATATTGCACATGTGTGAGCCTTGAGGAATTGATATGCAATAAAATTGCTAGATAGGCATAGTTGGGATGGATGAATCATGAGCATGATTTAGTATACTTCCCAACAAATGCACTCATCTCAAATTACTCACATTCACAATAAAGAGGATTCATTAAGACTTTTGCCAAAAAGCACAATATTTGCAAATCAAGAAATTCATGCCAAGATGCAACCACATGGTTGGATGCTAGAAAAATATGCATGAGAAGATACTTGTTACCGAGATAGCATTGGTGAGGATGTAGTAGATATGTGTTCGTTGACTGTCCTAGCTTGCCTCAAGTTACCATTGAGTCACCACTTCTCCCCAAGAGTGAGACAAGCATCCAATGCATATCCATTGTACCTAACACAAAGGTAAGTACAAAAAGGTCCCCAAACTAATTGGGTCCGAAGTAGTTAGACACACTACAACATATAGGACAAACTCCACAATTCTATGTGCATATAGATATGAAATTGAATTTCATGCATATCTTAGACAAATTAGGATTTGATGGAGTTTACCCTATATATTGGATCAAAGAAAGTAACACATGCCATAAGATAGACATATATTAAATATGCATGCACAATACTTTCAAGAGCCAAAAGGAGATACAATTTGGACAAAACACCAAATAAATCAAGAGACAAGGGTTGCCCAAATTGGATCAAAGAATCAAATCAACACAAGATTGACTCCAAAGACTTATCTCATTATAAGAAGCTAATTAACCCTAAACACAAAGGAATGAGATAACCAACTCCCCAAGAGAGCAAGGTTCCAACAAGTAAACCAAACCCTCGAAACTTTTTATGATGGCACAAAGTACCATAAAGAAAATTTTATGTCTCCCAAAACCAAATTTTTTTGATAATGATCAAGAGAAGTTTAAGCATTATAACAAATATAGGAGAGCTCCCCCAAGATTAGTGCATTATCTAGGATTTAGAATATGGATACAAAATGCACAAAACTAGGATCATCACCCTACCTATATCTACTAGAAATGCTAAGAAAATTTGAATAGACAAATTAGATCCATAAGATGCAAGGAAGACACATGGGGGTCAAAGCACAACAAATTCATGGCAATAAATAAGGCAATTCGAACACAAGAGCCAATGTAAATATGATCAACAAAAATCTACCTCATAAAGATTACCAATTGTCCTAGGACAAGAGGTATTAGGAAATATTTCCCGGTGGTAGTTTGTAAGAATTCATGAGATCATATTTACAATGAATAAAGCATATGGTAAAAGATAAGAGTTAACCATCATGCAAAGATAGTTTCTTGATAGCTTCATTTAGTCATACCAACATGCAAGGCAATTAATAGTATTCATACCAACATGCAAAGCAATTAATAGTATGACTTGAAGCACATGGTTTTCCAAAAATGTATTGAGGGACACGTTGGGAAAAACCATGCCAAGAAAAACTTTCACAAATAAGATCCACAAAGATATTAGCAATGAAGCCATTTAAGCAAATTGGAGCTTGTTTGAACAAACATGCCACATAGGAGAGAGATAATTTACGGTATCAATTCTATGTGACACAACCTCAAATGTTCACATTTTCTAGGCTTGTAATATGCACAAAGCTTATTACTCCCCCATAATGTGATAAGGAATTTATTTTCACAAGAGGCAAATAAGATCCAACTAGAGATATTAATGAACATTAGAATTTGAATTTCTCATGAAGATGACATACCACATAGAGACTAGATAATCTTGCAATATCAATTCTATGTGATATTCCTCATGTACACACATTGTTAGGATTGTGAAATTCCTAAAGGAATATCACTCCCCCAAAATGTTATAGTCCATTAATCTCTCATAAGAGCCATATAAGATACAACAAGATGCAAAGAGGCTCCAACACAAACACAAATACATGGTGTGCAACCCAACATGCATAGACTTGATTTCTCAAGAAAAAGCAAGTAGGAAGCACAACATATACAAACACATGTTAGGAACAAAACTAACACATGCAAAGGGGCGAGTAACTTTCAATATAAATGAGTTGAGCACATGTTACCGCAAGGAGGAACATTGAATATATGATAGAAGCAAGATAACCAAGACTTGACTTGAGATAATATAAATGATGAAGATCCCTTAATTCTTCATGATGTAGCCAAGTCTCCAATGCCCTCCAACAAGCACCTATTGATCAAGTTTTGGATCGTTGGTCCCCAACTAAGTTGGGTCCTAAGAGGTTAGTCACAATAGGCTTGGCAACCCAAATGGTTCTTTTCTTGACACCACTTTGAGTACCAACAAATTTGGCAAACACATTGCCACCCTCATCCTTACGAAGAGAATAAACATCATCAATGGTGATAGAGTTGGATGAGGTACCAATAGTGCAAAAGGAGGAGATGTGACCCTTCTCACGGCATATGTAGCAAGTTCTTTTCTTCTCCTTCTTCTCACTAGATTTCTCCACAATGGGAGCATTGGCTTGATTCTTCTTGGGAAGTGGCATTTCTTCAACTTGAGGTTGAATATGAGTTTGAGCTTGAGGCCGCTTCCCTTTTTGCTTCTTCTTCAAAGGGCAAGATCTAACATGATGCCCTTCAATTTTGCACTTGAAGCAAACAATCTTGGCCGGGTCTTTGACTTGTAATTGGCCCTTCTTAATATTGTTGTTCTTGGACTTGTTCTTGTTGTTGGAGTTGAATCCAAGTCCACTCTTGTCATTGGGGGATTGTTGCACACTTAACATCGTGTCAAGTTTGTATTTCCCTTCTTGACTCTTTACCAAGTCGGTCTTCAAAGAAGTGACTTGGGCCTTGAGCTCTTTGATTTCCTCTACATGGTTAGTAACAACACAAGTACTAGAGGAAGTAGAACCTTCATTGTTAGAGCAACAAGGCAAGGAAGATAATTCATCACAAGATTTAGCAATACTATGAGTGGATGAATTACTAGGACTAGCACATGGCAATATAGCATTTTGGGTAGTAGTGCTAGTATCCACATGAGGTTCACAAGGTGTTTCCTTTGATATGACAGCCTCATGAGCTAACTTTAGCCTATCATGAGAAGCTAGAAGATCCTCATAGGAGCTAGAAAGCTTTCCATGATTTTCTTCCAATTTCCCATAATTGCTAGTTAGCAATTCAAGTTGAGCCCTTAGCTCAACATTCTCCTTCAAGATAGATGCTTCACAAGAAGTAGAGTTAGTAGCACAAGCATCATCACAAGACATATTAAGAAGAGTGGGTAACATAGCATGCTCTTTTAAATAAGAAGCTTGGAGTTGCTCATGTGACTTGGTGAGGATAGAGTGTTCGCTCTCCAAGGCCTTGTGGGCCTTGTCTAGATCATCTAGATCCTTAACAAGTTTATCATGACCAACGCCAACTTTGGAATTTTCCTTTTTAAGCATTTTTACTTGAGCTTTAGCATGGTCTCTTTCCTTAGTGAGTTTAGAAACTATTTCATTTTGAGACACTTCAAGGGTTTCAAGTTGCTCTTCAAGAGAGGCTACGGTCTCTTGTTCTTCTTCAAGATCATTCTTTAGAGATGCTACATCATCGGCATACTCTCGTTCAAGAGCACCCTTTTTGTCAATGGTGTTCTCATGCATCCAAATAAGTTTTTGGCTCTCAATAGCGGTAGTCAAGATTTCAAAGAAGTGAGTGCTAGCAATGTTATCTTTGCAAATAACCTTGAAAACACTCTCACCTTTATCGCGTAGAGAGACAACCCAATCCTTTTCTTCATAAACATCCTCATCCTTATCACCATGAGAAATATTAGGTTCTATGGTAGGAGGTACCGTGGAACCCTTGGCCATAAGGCATATATGAGGACCGTGAGATAAAAATGAGGAGTTACTTGAGGCTCCTTTCAAGATCTTGTCTTGACCAATAGAATCTTTGGTTTCCTCTACATTGTTAGCCACACAACAACTAGAGGAAATAGAAGCATTTTTATCATGGCCACAAGACAAATCAAGCATATCATCATGAGATTTATTCAAGCAACTTACACATGATATGCAAGGACTATCAACACAAGCATATAAATTATTTCTAGTGCTAGATGTGTTTAAGTCCAAAGATGAAGCATTGCAATGAGATAGAGATGAAGAATCATCAATAGTAAGCTCAATATCAACATTGCAATTTTCATCACCACTCACCATATCATTACCTTGTGTCTTACCACACTTTGGTGAAGTGGATGAAGATGAGAACTCATCACGGCCGGAAGTGGAAGCAATACAATCATCCTCAATGATATTGGACACATCATATTTATCTCGAAGCTTTGTCCATAATTCATGAGCGCTCCCAAAAGGCATGATTGAAGAAGTAACTACATTGCTCACAACAATGGAAAACACATGAGAAGCAAGAGCATCGAGACAAGAGTTTTTCTTCTCCTCATAAGATAAATTTTGGGGATCCTTAGGAGAAGAAAAACCCATGTCAAGAAATCGCTCCATGTTCGGGGAAATACCCATAAAATATTAAGCACATAAATTTTCCATAGATCATAATTTGTGCCATCAAATATAAACAAGTTATTGTGATCTAATCCCCTAACCGACATCTTTACTCTCAAGGCGGTGAAGCCTAAGAATGAGAGACCTTGCTCTGATACCAATTGAAAGGACACGGATGTCGCCTAGAGGGGGGTGAATAGGCGATTTAAAACTTTTACGAGATGGGCTTAACAAATGCGGAATAAAACTAGCGTTTACTTTGTCAAGCCCAAAGCCTATATACTATGGTTCACCTATGTGCACCAACAACTTATGCTAAGCAATACAAGCAAGTATGTGATAGCAAGATATATATAACTTCAAGCACGATGGCTATCACAAGGTAAAGTGCATAAGTAAAGAGCTCGGGTATAGAGATAACCGAGGCACGCGGGAGACGATGATTTATCCCGGAGTTCACACTCTTGCGAGTGCTAATCTCCGGTGGAGAGGTGCGGTTGCTTAGTGCTCCCGAACGCCACAAGAGGCTCACCTTGAGGTGTGGTTGCTCGATGCACACCAACGCCACAAAGGCCTCACCTCAAGATGCGGTACTCACACCACACACCGAACGCCACGAAGGCGCCTCACCTAAATCTCCGGTGACCCTCGCCACAAAGGCCTAGGTCACGGTTCCACTAAGGGATTTCCTTCGAGGCGGAAACCGGGCCTTACACAAAGATTGGGGCACACATCCACAACTTAATTGGAGGCTCCCAACAAATCACCACAAAGGTCTAGAATCCGTCTAGGGTTCCAAGAACCCAAGAGTAACAACTTTCTTGCTTTCACCTCCACGAATCACCGTGGAGAACTCAAACCGATGCACCAAATGCAATGGCAAGAACACCACAAAGATGCTCAAGTCCTTCTCTCTCAAATTCCAACAAAGCTACAAAAGCTATTGGGGGAATAAGAGAGGAAGAACAAAGGGATTCACCAAGAACACCAAGATCTAGATCTAGAGAGTTCCACTCACAAAGAGATGGATTTGATTGGTAGAGTTGTAGATCTAGATCTCCTCTTCCTTTTCCCTTAAAAAGGTTCAAGAATCATTGGAGGGATTTGAGGTAGAGGGAGCTCTCAAAAACTAGCAATGGAGGAGAGCAAAAAGTGTGTGAAGCAACCGAAAAACGAGAGGAGGAAGAAGACTATTTAAAGGGGCTGCAGGGAAATCTGCCCGTTGGGCTCGTCTGCAGAGAGGCCGGCGATGCCGGCCCGTTATGGCCGGCAGCTGGCAGAAGCGGCTCGGCCGGGCGAGCGAGGCAGCGCGCGGGCGAGCGAGCGAAGCAGCGCGGCGGCGGGGGAGCGAGCGGAGCAGCGCGCGATCGGGCTGAGGCGAGCGGCGCGCGGTAGGCGGCCAGCAAGGGGCGGAGCACTGGCTCGAGCTGGGCCGGCCCGGCAGTGCCGCTGGAGGCAGGCCGGAGGTGCCGCGCGGCCCGGCAGTGCCGCGCGCGGGAGCCGGCAGTGCCGGAGTGGGCCGAGCGGTACTGCCGGCCCATCAAGGGCGGTAGTGCCGGCTGCCTCCTCTTTTTCTTTTTCCTTTAAATCAAATAGAAGATAAACTTCAAAAGACAATATCTAGAGTTTGGAAACTCAGATCAAGACGAAACCAATTTTGTTGGAAAGAGGACGACAAGAGCTACCCAACAAAAAGTGAAAATATGGAAACTAGTTGGGGGTGATTTTCTATTAATTTTAGAGGTGCAACACCTCAACATGATAAACCGAGAAAATCACCAAACTCGAAAACGCAAAAAGAGATCTATGCAAAATCCGTTTTCGATGAACTAGAGCTTGTCATGAGAATAAGCACAAGCTCCAAAACATCACATGGATAAGATCCAAATAACAACCAAGAAAGATGATGCAAGGATGCAAAGGTTTGAGCTCTCTCCGAACGATACGATCAAGTTACTCACTCAAGAGCCCTCTTGATAGTACGGCAACTAAACTATAAACCGGTCTCCAACTACACTATGAGACCGGTGAGAGAGAAACCCTATCAAGAGCAAACCTTAAACTTGCGCATTCCACTTGAGCTCGATGATGACGATCTTGACCACAACAAGATGGAACGCCTTTCTTGCTTGTGCTTTCTAGACGAAGTCTTGTAGATTGCTCCCCCATAAACCACCATGGGAGAGCTTCTTCTTCGGCGCAACTTCACATATCCATGATCACCATATGGATGACAAGAGTCAATCAAAGGATCACTTCGAGATGGCTCATCTTGAACTAGCACTTCATTTCTCCATGGCAAGCTTCAAGCTTATGATCTCTTCGAGTTGGCTCATCTTGAACTTGCACTTCAATTCTTCATTCTTCATCATGTTGATGTCTTGAAGTAACTTGAGGGCACACTTCATCTTCATCTTCAAGACATACTTGACACTTGATATACTTCATCAATTTCTTCTTATTGCAACCTTGAAGCCAACATATGGTTCAAGAATTGCCTATGGACAACTCCTACAAATATAACTCAAAGCAAACATTAGTCCATAGGGATTGTCATTAATTACCAAAACCACACATGGGGGCTCCATGCACTTTCAATCTCCCCCATTTTGGTAATTGATGACAATCTCTTTGAGAGGGTTTATATAAGGAATTTAAGTAGCAAATAAGTTGAATGTATAGAGCAAACTCCCCCATAATATATGCATGTGTGAATGATCTTGACTTTCATTGCATATATTGGCATTCAAAGCCTAGTGGAGTTTCCTCTAAATATACAACTATGCAAAGCAACAAGATGCAATGCAATAAAGGCACATGCTTAAGCACAAAGCAAAGACATAACCAAATTCCCTTAAACCCTCCAAACTTCTCCCCCATTGGCACCAATTGCCGAAATGGGTGAAAAATTTAGAAGGCCAATATAGTGAGAGTTCCTCCATAGCGTGTGCATTTCTCATAATTTGAGTGGAATCAAATGCACATATCCAATGACGAATATTCGGAAGGAATCACACTATAGATAGGATCAAAGATTGCAAAAAGATAACAAAGTCAAGAAGCTTCAACAAATGAAGCAAGCAACCAAATGAACCACAAAGAGGATACCAAAAGAAAGATAGATATTATGATAAGATCAAGAAGATTGCTCTAAATAATATGAGGAAGCTCCCCAAGGTTTGTGCACAAAACTAGAAAATTTGCATTGGAGTATAAAGTGCACAAACATGGAATCATCACTCCCATAATATCATTCAAAAACAAAAGATACCAAGTGAATCGAACTCTAATGATCACCACAAGATAGTGCTCTAAATTAAAATGAGGAAGCTCCCCAAGGTACATGCATAAATTAAAATGTTGCATTTGAATACAATATGCATAACATGGAATCCTTACTCCCTCATTACCATTTAAAACACAAATTTGCAATAGATCATAGATAGAAAATTAAGCTTAACACTTGCAACAAACAAATGGTTGAGCAACAATTAAGAGGCACCATAATAAAAGGCTCAACCAAGAGGATATGTGAAAGGCATGATAAAGCATATTATAAGACTATTACAAGGATGAGCAAAAAGCATCATCATAGTCTTCAATGAATTACATTGCTTAGCATGACCAATCAACACGCAATAAATAAATAAAATATCAAAAGGAGATGTATCATCTCTTATGTGTATAAGTTTCACTAAGTGGGCAATATCACAAAGATATTTATCCACAAAGAAACATGCACCCACAAAATAGATACACAAGAAATATAGCATGATATCCAAGACGAAGTCATGCAATATACCAATAAGAATTTTTGCTTAATAGCATGGCCAAAGGCTCAATTTTATCTTATTGTACATTCATGAACTTCAACCACAAACACATCAAAGATATCACAAATATCAACAAGGGAAAGAAGATAGTTGAGATACTTTGAGAGGAGCAACAAGTATCACAAGAAAGGATACCACAACAAATAACTCAATTTGCACTTTCATCGATATTGCACATGTGTGAGCCTTGAGGAATTGATATGCAATAAAATTGCTAGATAGGCATAGTTGGGATGGATGAATCATGAGCATGATTTAGTATACTTCCCAACAAATGCACTCATCTCAAATTACTCACATTCACAATAAAGAGGATTCATTAAGACTTTTGCCAAAAAGCACAATATTTGCAAATCAAGAAATTCATGCCAAGATGCAACCACATGGTTGGATGCTAGAAAAATATGCATGAGAAGATACTTGTTACCGAGATAGCATTGGTGAGGATGTAGTAGATATGTGTTCGTTGACTGTCCTAGCTTGCCTCAAGTTACCATTGAGTCACCACTTCTCCCCAAGAGTGAGACAAGCATCCAATGCATATCCATTGTACCTAACACAAAGGTAAGTACAAAAAGGTCCCCAAACTAATTGGGTCCGAAGTAGTTAGACACACTACAACATATAGGACAAACTCCACAATTCTATGTGCATATAGATATGAAATTGAATTTCATGCATATCTTAGACAAATTAGGATTTGATGGAGTTTACCCTATATATTGGATCAAAGAAAGTAACACATGCCATAAGATAGACATATATTAAATATGCATGCACAATACTTTCAAGAGCCAAAAGGAGATACAATTTGGACAAAACACCAAATAAATCAAGAGACAAGGGTTGCCCAAATTGGATCAAAGAATCAAATCAACACAAGATTGACTCCAAAGACTTATCTCATTATAAGAAGCTAATTAACCCTAAACACAAAGGAATGAGATAACCAACTCCCCAAGAGAGCAAGGTTCCAACAAGTAAACCAAACCCTCGAAACTTTTTATGATGGCACAAAGTACCATAAAGAAAATTTTATGTCTCCCAAAACCAAATTTTTTTGATAATGATCAAGAGAAGTTTAAGCATTATAACAAATATAGGAGAGCTCCCCCAAGATTAGTGCATTATCTAGGATTTAGAATATGGATACAAAATGCACAAAACTAGGATCATCACCCTACCTATATCTACTAGAAATGCTAAGAAAATTTGAATAGACAAATTAGATCCATAAGATGCAAGGAAGACACATGGGGGTCAAAGCACAACAAATTCATGGCAATAAATAAGGCAATTCGAACACAAGAGCCAATGTAAATATGATCAACAAAAATCTACCTCATAAAGATTACCAATTGTCCTAGGACAAGAGGTATTAGGAAATATTTCCCGGTGGTAGTTTGTAAGAATTCATGAGATCATATTTACAATGAATAAAGCATATGGTAAAAGATAAGAGTTAACCATCATGCAAAGATAGTTTCTTGATAGCTTCATTTAGTCATACCAACATGCAAGGCAATTAATAGTATTCATACCAACATGCAAAGCAATTAATAGTATGACTTGAAGCACATGGTTTTCCAAAATGTATTGAGGGACACGTTGGGAAAAACCATGCCAAGAAAAACTTTCACAAATAAGATCCACAAAGATATTAGCAATGAAGCCATTTAAGCAAATTGGAGCTTGTTTGAACAAACATGCCACATAGGAGAGAGATAATTTACGGTATCAATTCTATGTGACACAACCTCAAATGTTCACATTTTCTAGGCTTGTAATATGCACAAAGCTTATTACTCCCCCATAATGTGATAAGGAATTTATTTTCACAAGAGGCAAATAAGATCCAACTAGAGATATTAATGAACATTAGAATTTGAATTTCTCATGAAGATGACATACCACATAGAGACTAGATAATCTTGCAATATCAATTCTATGTGATATTCCTCATGTACACACATTGTTAGGATTGTGAAATTCCTAAAGGAATATCACTCCCCCAAAATGTTATAGTCCATTAATCTCTCATAAGAGCCATATAAGATACAACAAGATGCAAAGAGGCTCCAACACAAACACAAATACATGGTGTGCAACCCAACATGCATAGACTTGATTTCTCAAGAAAAAGCAAGTAGGAAGCACAACATATACAAACACATGTTAGGAACAAAACTAACACATGCAAAGGGGCGAGTAACTTTCAATATAAATGAGTTGAGCACATGTTACCGCAAGGAGGAACATTGAATATATGATAGAAGCAAGATAACCAAGACTTGACTTGAGATAATATAAATGATGAAGATCCCTTAATTCTTCATGATGTAGCCAAGTCTCCAATGCCCTCCAACAAGCACCTATTGATCAAGTTTTGGATCGTTGGTCCCCAACTAAGTTGGGTCCTAAGAGGTTAGTCACAATAGGCTTGGCAACCCAAATGGTTCTTTTCTTGACACCACTTTGAGTACCAACAAATTTGGCAAACACATTGCCACCCTCATCCTTACGAAGAGAATAAACATCATCAATGGTGATAGAGTTGGATGAGGTACCAATAGTGCAAAAGGAGGAGATGTGACCCTTCTCACGGCATATGTAGCAAGTTCTTTTCTTCTCCTTCTTCTCACTAGATTTCTCCACAATGGGAGCATTGGCTTGATTCTTCTTGGGAAGTGGCATTTCTTCAACTTGAGGTTGAATATGAGTTTGAGCTTGAGGCCGCTTCCTTTTGCTTCTTCTTCAAAGGGCAAGATCTAACATGATGCCCTTCAATTTTGCACTTGAAGCAAACAATCTTGGCCGGGTCTTTGACTTGTAATTGGCCCTTCTTAATATTGTTGTTCTTGGACTTGTTCTTGTTGTTGGAGTTGAATCCAAGTCCACTCTTGTCATTGGGGGATTGTTGCACACTTAACATCGTGTCAAGTTTGTATTTCCCTTCTTGACTCTTTACCAAGTCGGTCTTCAAAGAAGTGACTTGGGCCTTGAGCTCTTTGATTTCCTCTACATGGTTAGTAACAACACAAGTACTAGAGGAAGTAGAACCTTCATTGTTAGAGCAACAAGGCAAGGAAGATAATTCATCACAAGATTTAGCAATACTATGAGTGGATGAATTACTAGGACTAGCACATGGCAATATAGCATTTTGGGTAGTAGTGCTAGTATCCACATGAGGTTCACAAGGTGTTTCCTTTGATATGATAGCCTCATGAGCTAACTTTAGCCTATCATGAGAAGCTAGAAGATCCTCATAGGAGCTAGAAAGCTTTCCATGATTTTCTTCCAATTTCCCATAATTGCTAGTTAGCAATTCAAGTTGAGCCCTTAGCTCAACATTCTCCTTCAAGATAGATGCTTCACAAGAAGTAGAGTTAGTAGCACAAGCATCATCACAAGACATATTAAGAAGAGTGGGTAACATAGCATGCTCTTTTAAATAAGAAGCTTGGAGTTGCTCATGTGACTTGGTGAGGATAGAGTGTTCGCTCTCCAAGGCCTTGTGGGCCTTGTCTAGATCATCTAGATCCTTAACAAGTTTATCATGACCAACGCCAACTTTGGAATTTTCCTTTTTAAGCATTTTTACTTGAGCTTTAGCATGGTCTCTTTCCTTAGTGAGTTTAGAAACTATTTCATTTTGAGACACTTCAAGGGTTTCAAGTTGCTCTTCAAGAGAGGCTACGGTCTCTTGTTCTTCTTCAAGATCATTCTTTAGAGATGCTACATCATCGGCATACTCTCGTTCAAGAGCACCCTTTTTGTCAATGGTGTTCTCATGCATCCAAATAAGTTTTTGGCTCTCAATAGCGGTAGTCAAGATTTCAAAGAAGTGAGTGCTAGCAATGTTATCTTTGCAAATAACCTTGAAAACACTCTCACCTTTATCGCGTAGAGAGACAACCCAATCCTTTTCTTCATAAACATCCTCATCCTTATCACCATGAGAAATATTAGGTTCTATGGTAGGAGGTACCGTGGAACCCTTGGCCATAAGGCATATATGAGGACCGTGAGATAAAAATGAGGAGTTACTTGAGGCTCCTTTCAAGATCTTGTCTTGACCAATAGAATCTTTGGTTTCCTCTACATTGTTAGCCACACAACAACTAGAGGAAATAGAAGCATTTTTATCATGGCCACAAGACAAATCAAGCATATCATCATGAGATTTATTCAAGCAACTTACACATGATATGCAAGGACTATCAACACAAGCATATAAATTATTTCTAGTGCTAGATGTGTTTAAGTCCAAAGATGAAGCATTGCAATGAGATAGAGATGAAGAATCATCAATAGTAAGCTCAATATCAACATTGCAATTTTCATCACCACTCACCATATCATTACCTTGTGTCTTACCACACTTTGGTGAAGTGGATGAAGATGAGAACTCATCACGGCCGGAAGTGGAAGCAATACAATCATCCTCAATGATATTGGACACATCATATTTATCTCGAAGCTTTGTCCATAATTCATGAGCGCTCCCAAAAGGCATGATTGAAGAAGTAACTACATTGCTCACAACAATGGAAAACACATGAGAAGCAAGAGCATCGAGACAAGAGTTTTTCTTCTCCTCATAAGATAAATTTTGGGGATCCTTAGGAGAAGAAAAACCCATGTCAAGAAATCGCTCCATGTTCGGGGAAATACCCCGCAAAATATTAAGCACATAAATTTTCCATAGATCATAATTTGTGCCATCAAATATAAACAAGTTATTGTGATCTAATCCCCTAACCGACATCTTTACTCTCAAGGCGGTGAAGCCTAAGAATGAGAGACCTTGCTCTGATACCAATTGAAAGGACACGGATGTCGCCTAGAGGGGGGGGTGAATAGGCGATTTAAAACTTTTACGAGATGGGCTTAACAAATGCGGAATAAAACTAGCGTTTACTTTGTCAAGCCCAAAGCCTATATACTATGGTTCACCTATGTGCACCAACAACTTATGCTAAGCAATACAAGCAAGTATGTGATAGCAAGATATATATAACTTCAAGCACGATGGCTATCACAAGGTAAAGTGCATAAGTAAAGAGCTCGGGTATAGAGATAACCGAGGCACGCGGGAGACGATGATTTATCCCGGAGTTCACACTCTTGCGAGTGCTAATCTCCGGTGGAGAGGTGCGGTTGCTTAGTGCTCCCGAACGCCACAAGAGGCTCACCTTGAGGTGTGGTTGCTCGATGCACACCAACGCCACAAAGGCCTCACCTCAAGATGCGGTACTCACACCACACACCGAACGCCACGAAGGCGCCTCACCTAAATCTTCGGTGACCCTCGCCACAAAGGCCTAGGTCACGGTTCCACTAAGGGATTTCCTTCGAGGCGGAAACCGGGCCTTACACAAAGATTGGGGCACACATCCACAACTTAATTGGAGGCTCCCAACAAATCACCACAAAGGTCTAGAATCCGTCTAGGGTTCCAAGAACCCAAGAGTAACAACTTTCTTGCTTTCACCTCCACGAATCACCGTGGAGAACTCAAACCGATGCACCAAATGCAATGGCAAGAACACCACAAAGATGCTCAAGTCCTTCTCTCTCAAATTCCAACAAAGCTACAAAAGCTATTGGGGGAATAAGAGAGGAAGAACAAAGGGATTCACCAAGAACACCAAGATCTAGATCTAGAGAGTTCCACTCACAAAGAGATGGATTTGATTGGTAGAGTTGTAGATCTAGATCTCCTCTTCCTTTTCCCTTAAAAAGGTTCAAGAATCATTGGAGGGATTTGAGGTAGAGGGAGCTCTCAAAAACTAGCAATGGAGGAGAGCAAAAAGTGTGTGAAGCAACTGAAAAACGAGAGGAGGAAGAAGACTATTTAAAGGGGCTGCAGGAAATCTGCCCGTTGGGCTCGTCCAGAGAGAGGCCGGCAGTGCCGGCCCGTTATGGCCGGCAGTGCCGCTGGCAGGAAGCGGCTCGGCTGGGCGAGCGAGGCAGCGCGGGGCGAGCGAGCGAAGCAGCGCGGGGCGGCGGGGGAGCGAGCGGAGCAGCCGCGGACCGGGCCAGAGCGAGCGGCGCGCGGTAGGCGGCCGACAAGGGGCGAGCCTGGGCTCGAGCTGGCCCGGCCCGGCAGCGCCGCTGAGGCAGGCCGGAGGTGCCGCGCGGCCCGGCAGTGCAGGCGCGAGCCGGCAGTGCCGGAGTGGGCCGAGCGGTACTGCCGGCCCATCAAGCGGTAGTGCCGGCTGCCTCCTCTTTTCTTTT
This sequence comes from Lolium perenne, assembly GCF_019359855.2. Classification (NCBI taxonomy): domain Eukaryota; kingdom Viridiplantae; phylum Streptophyta; class Magnoliopsida; order Poales; family Poaceae; genus Lolium; species Lolium perenne. The sequence continues at coordinate 137,344,283 of NC_067245.2, forward strand.
TCCTTTAAATCAAATAGAAGATAAACTTCAAAAGACAATATCTAGAGTTTGGAAACTCAGATCAAGACGAAACCAATTTTGTTGGAAAGAGGACGACAAGAGCTACCCAACAAAAAGTGAAAATATGGAAACTAGTTGGGGGTGATTTTCTATTAATTTTAGAGGTGCAACACCTCAACATGATAAACCGAGAAAATCACCAAACTCGAAAACGCAAAAAGAGATCTATGCAAAATCCGTTTTCGATGAACTAGAGCTTGTCATGAGAATAAGCACAAGCTCCAAAACATCACATGGATAAGATCCAAATAACAACCAAGAAAGATGATGCAAGGATGCAAAGGTTTGAGCTCTCTCCGAACGATACGATCAAGTTACTCACTCAAGAGCCCTCTTGATAGTACGGCAACTAAACTATAAACCGGTCTCCAACTACACTATGAGACCGGTGAGAGAGAAACCCTATCAAGAGCAAACCTTAAACTTGCGCATTCCACTTGAGCTCGATGATGACGATCTTGACCACAACAAGATGGAACGCCTTTCTTGCTTGTGCTTTCTAGACGAAGTCTTGTAGATTGCTCCCCCATAAACCACCATGGGAGAGCTTCTTCTTCGGCGCAACTTCACATATCCATGATCACCATATGGATGACAAGAGTCAATCAAAGGATCACTTCGAGATGGCTCATCTTGAACTAGCACTTCATTTCTCCATGGCAAGCTTCAAGCTTATGATCTCTTCGAGTTGGCTCATCTTGAACTTGCACTTCAATTCTTCATTCTTCATCATGTTGATGTCTTGAAGTAACTTGAGGGCACACTTCATCTTCATCTTCAAGACATACTTGACACTTGATATACTTCATCAATTTCTTCTTATTGCAACCTTGAAGCCAACATATGGTTCAAGAATTGCCTATGGACAACTCCTACAAATATAACTCAAAGCAAACATTAGTCCATAGGGATTGTCATTAATTACCAAAACCACACATGGGGGCTCCATGCACTTTCATCGTCGCCATGCAAAGTGGGTTGAATTTATTGAATCTTTTCCCTATGTTATCAAACACAAAAGGGTAAAGATAATGTTATTGTTGATGCTTTGTCGCGCCGATATACTATGCTATCTCAACTTGACTTCAAGATTTTTGGATTGGAAACTATAAAGGAACAATAGTTGCATGATGCTGATTTTAAAGATGTGTTGCTGAATTGTAGAGATGGTAGAACATGGAACAAATTCGTCCTCAATGATGGATTTGTGTTCCGTGCTAACAAGCTATGCATCCCAGATAGTTCGGTTCGTCTTTTGTTGTTGCAGGAGGTGCATGGAGGAGGACTGATGGGTCACTTTGGTGTCAAGAAGACGGAGTATGTCCTTGCTGCACACTTCTTTTGGCCACGTATGCGTCGAGATGTTGAGAGATTTGTGGCACGCTGCACTACATGTCAAAAAGCTAAGTCTCGAATTAATCCACATGGTTTATATATGCCTCTTCCTGTTCCTAGTGTACCTTGGGAGGATATTTCTATGGATTTCATTTTGGGATTGCCTCGTACACAGAAGGGGATGGATAGTATTTTTGTTGTTGTGGATCGGTTTTCTAAGATGGTACACTTTATTCCATGTCACAAGACTGATGATGCTACACATGTTGCTGATTTGTTCTTTCGTGATATCGTTCGTTTATATGGTGAGCCAAATACTATTGTTTCTGATCGTGATACTAAGTTTCTTAGCAATTTTTGGAGTTGTTTATGGGCTAAGTTGGGGACTAAATTGCTGTTTAGTACTACATGTCATCCCCAAACTGATGGACAAACTGAAGTAGTCAATAGAACTTTGTCTACTATGCTTAGGGCTGTGCTTAAAAAGAACTTAAAAATGTGGGAAGATTGTTTACCTCATATTGAATTTGCTTTGGCTCGATGGACCACGCCAATAGAATCTCCGAGGAAGAGACACGCGGTAGAATTCCCCGGGGAGAGATTGGAGTTGGAGAGGAAGAACTTGGTGAGGGAGAGAGAGTAGCTTGTACTAGAATCTCACTCAACAAGTTCAAAGTCAACAACTAAGGTGCCTTGATTACAGAGGGATGATACCCAAGGGAGACTAAGCTCAAAGGTAGGTTTGAGTTCAAAACAAGTCTAAAGAGCTAAAGGGGTGCTTGGGGTGCTTATATAGTCTTACAAGGCGTCACAGGCCGAAAAGGTAAGTTCGGGCCGAAAATATAACTTAAGTCGTGCAGGCCGGTCAGGGAGCCGGTCAGACCGGGCCTGTGACCGGGCAGGCCGGTTTCAGACCGGGCTCGTGGACCGGCGGAGACCGGACGAGGCTCCAAGTCCCCTGGATGGCGCCCGGATGTCACGAGCGCGAATCCCGGTTTCTGACCGGGCGGTCCGGTCAGGAGGCCGGTCAGACCGGGCTGTGGACCGGGTGATCCGGTCAGGGGGCCGGTCTGACCGGGTTCTGGACCGGCCGTCCGTCTTCTCTTCCTTGCGCTCTTCGGGCGACTTCCTATCCAGCTCCATGTCCATCTTCGTGTCCATCTTCTTGTCCAGCTGCTCCTCTCCTCCCTTTGACCATGGCGTATCCTCCTCTTGGTGACCTTGATGCTCCTTGTACCTAATGACACATAACACGTCGGCATGAGGTAGCAATCCATCCAAAGGTGTACCAAGATCAAGGGTGGTGAGGAGCGAGTTCACCTCATCATGTAGCGCTTTGACTCGGGCTCGTGTCATCGGTCCACTTGGGGGACTTGTTGGTCTTGGTGTAGCGACGTCGGTGACCGGGGCTACATCAGGTAGCAGTGGCTGAATGGACTCGGGGGGCAACCCCCGTGTCCTGCAAATGGGTAAAGCCACCGGGCCCGCCCAGGGGGTTTGATTTTGATGTGACCAAAACTGAGCAAATCTTCGACCTCCTGCTCAAGGAGAAGCAGTTGAAGATACCCGAAGGTCTCAAATTCCCCACGGTACAGGAGCTGAACGGAAAGCCATACTGCAAATGGCATAACTCGCTCTCCCATGCCACCAACGACTGCAGGGTGTGGCGTCAGCAGATCCAAATGGCGATAGAACAAGGACGTCTGATTTTCAACCAGTACGCCATGAAGGTCGACACCCACCCCTTCCCCGCCGTTAACATGGTGGAGTGCACTTACCCTGAAGGTTGCCAGCCAGGATCCTCGTTCAGTATCAACATGGTAGGACCTGGGCACCACTCTGGCAAGGATGGAGACGAGGGCAGCTGCTCTCGTAGCAAGGACACAGAGGAGGCCGCTCCACGCGATCGGCTCCGTCATGATGGCAAGCGCTACGTCACAGAGGGAGAAGTAAAGAACATAAGATATCAGCGACCCCTCTCTGATCACCTCCTCAACAAGTATGTGAGTCAGTATGACCAACGCCGACGATCCAGCGATGATGATGAGAGAGATCGTCTGGCTAGAGAAGCCAGAAGACATCGTCGGCATGATCGCGATGAGGAGGAGTGCGAGCGCCGTGCCAAGGAAAAGACAAGGGAGCAAGGCGACGAAGATAGGCATTGGGACTGCCCCTTCTTCAGACACTGCTGGGATTCAGGAATGAGCCGATTGCCCACAATCGGCAATTGCCCAGAATGCAACCAGAAGAAGAAGGAGACAGCCAACGTGTCCGTGTTCAAACGTCTAGGGCCTCTCCCACCACAAAGCAAACGCGCTGAGTCCCCTCGGCTGGAAGATCTCGAGGATTCAGAAGACGAGGGACAAGAAGAAGACAGGTACCACCGGCCAAGGTGGTGCCCTGATGGACTCAGCCGTTCCCAAAAGCGCAGGGTTCAGCGATTGCGCGGCTTGGAGGAAGCCGAAAGGTTATACCTGCATACGCTAAGGAAGGCGCGGCCTGATCTGGCCGCGAAAATTCAGCGAACCCTGGATGAAGAGGGTCGACCACGGAAAATGGAGTGGCGCCCCAAGCAAAGGAAAGCCGATGATGATACATCGGCTGGCACAAACATGGTGTTCATCCTTCCTTCAGAGTTCAATGCTCCAGGATTAGATGAGGCGCCTGTGGCACAACTTGACTACGGCCCACGGCCGGTTATCTTTGAGAAGCCACGAGAAAGAAGCTACAGACATCTGAAGGCCCTGTACTTGCGAGGTTATATCGATGGGAGGCCTGTCAATAAGATGCTGGTGGACACCGGAGCGGCAGTCAACATTATGCCATACTCTATGCTACGTCGGTTGGGACGCTCTAGCTCGGATCTAATCAAGACCAACGTGACTTTGAGCGATTTCAACGGCCAAGCGTCTGACGCACAAGGTGTTCTGAACATGGATCTGACCGTAGGAAGGAAAACTATCCCTACGACGTTCTTCATCGTCGATAGCAAGAGCACCTATGCTGTTCTGCTAGGAAGAGATTGGATCCACGCCAACTGTTGCATTCCCTCCACGATGCACCAATGCATAATACAGTGGGATGGAGATGAGGTAGAGGTCGTCCAGGCCGATGACTCAGCCGAAATTTCAACGGCTGGCATGAACGTGTGGGAAGCAGCAGGCCAAGAGCCACTCTCAGGTATCAATTTGGACGACTGCGAGCGCATCGATGTGACGAAGGGCAGGGTTAGGCTGGTCTTGTCCACTGGCCTGACCGAGTAGCAAGAACAAATCGATGAGAAACGTGGCGAGGCCGATCCTTTGGATCGGCCCCAAAGATCTATGAAGGAACATTACAGAGCCTTCATTGAACACTTCGATCAATATGGAGGCCGATTCCAGCAATCGGCCAAAATTATCTTCACCACATGTTCTGCTTGTTGATCCTACCGGAGCCGACGTACAGATTACAGAGCCGATATCTGCCGTTCCCTGACAGATTCGGCTCGGGGGGCACCTAAACATGATGAACATGTGAAAATGTGCAGGAGAACATGTGTGTAGTGAAATATTGGGGCCGATAGGAAAAAATCGGCCAGTAAAAAAAAAATTTATGAGAGGACAGCCGATGCAAGGGCATGACTTTAGAATTAAGAAACGAAGCCGATACGCAGCCATCGACTCTAGTGCAATTATACAAGGTCTACCGGATCTTCACCAAGTCTCTCCACCAAGTCCAGTTCAGCTGTGGGGCCTTCTGTTTCTTCGAGGGAGTAAAACAATGAGAACTTCCTCAGCTGCCTTGAGCCGATTCGGGTTCCTGAACCTTCTGGTTGAGGATTTTCAGCCCTTGGTACTAGTTCAGCAGTGTTGACAGAAGAGGAGAGGTGATCGGCTCTGGTGCATCCTCACCAACATTCTCGCCTCGAGTAAGGCTCGGGGGGCAGCAGGCCTGGTAGATGCTCTGTTTAGGAGCCGATTGGGGTACCATCGGCTGATCTTTCGTCGCAACCTTCTTCACAAAATGATGAGTGTTTGAAGAAGACCATTAGGTCTGGTTGGAAGAATTCAAAGGCTTTCCTGAAGACTCTACATTATCCACCAGATCTCAAATCATCAGTTGAAGAATTGGAGGGTGAATTTTAAAGGACCGATGCGTTGCTATCGGCTCATTACGCATTGGCTAAGGGGACAAATCGGCAAGATCAGTATGAGAGGAGATCGGCTAAATCAGCATAGAGGACATCGGCAAAATCAAAGGAAGTTTTCATTGATCATAAGATTTCTTACAAAGAGAAGCCGATTGTTCAACCAAGGGAACAGATTACTACTGCTAACCCTATGCTAGTAAATCCCTAATCTAAGGGCTGTTGCTGTCTTCACCGTCGTTGTGGTAGCTGCCGTCATTGCTGCTGTCGACGAGTTCCTCGTTGCTGCTACTGTGACCTTCAGCAGAGGCTTCTTCCTCGTCATCATCATCGTCCTCGTCTGACCAAGCCCAGCCCCGGATGCGCTTTGGCGGTGGTTCGTTGGAGGAGGTGTCGTCCTCCTGTTCCTTCTTCAAGTCGGAGGAGATGTCTTCGTCTTCGTCATCCTCTTCTTCTTCTTTGGTGACGGAGGTGAATTTACCCCGGAAGGGAGGGTCGTCGTCGTCGCTCTCCGCCTCCAGTGCTCCGTCAACCAGGTACCGGAGGTCATCTTCCCCGTCGGTTAGGGCATGGCCCCATCTGACCAGACGAGGTCCTCGCCCTCTGGCACGAAATCAAAGTCCCACTCCCGCTTGTCCCAATGCTTGGGAGCACGCCGGTTGTACGCCTCCATCTGGTCGTGCTCTGGAATCGACTCGCTTGAGGAAGAGGATTGGAGAGAAACGGAAGAGGAGGAAGAAGACGACATGGCTATGGAAGGAGGGGTTTTTTTGGTGCCGACAGCTAGAACAGAGGAAGGGGATGAAGAGGGCTAATCGATCGGCACGGTTAAATAATGGGGAGCCTGGTGGAGATTTAATGCTATTGCAGTTTCCGAGGAGGTGATGCTAAAGCTATCGAATTTTGCAGAGAAGCTGAGAAGACAGGGCATCATGATGAAGGATACTGCAACGGTTCTGCTCTGCCACGACATGACCCTTCGAAGGAAAAACGGAGTGGTTTTGAAATTATCATTACCAAAACCAGGGGGGCATGTGTTATCACCAGGATTTGACTGAGTCGGAGGTGGGCCGCGATCAAGATGGATTTGAAGAATATACATGGAGGAAATACGTGAATCGGCCTGTTATGCAAAGTTTGGGCTAGTTGGCCCGTGTATCTGTAATATAGTAGGATACGTGTCGTTTAGGTAGAGTTTGTCTCGTGTACGATGGGGATTATTCCCACGTTAGAAAGTCCCCTGGACTATAAATATGTATCTAGGGTTTATGGAATAAACAACAACCAACGTTCAACCACAAATCAATCTCGGCGCATCGCCAACTCCTTCGTCTCGAGGGTTTCTACCGGTAAGCATCATGCTGCCTAGATCGCATCTTGCGATCTAGGCAGCACAAGCTTATGCTCGTTGTTCATGCGTTGCTCGTACTGAAGCCTTTTTGATGGCGAGCAACGTAGTTATCTCAGATATGTTAGGGTTAGCATTGTTCTTCGTATTACATGCTATCGTAGTGCAACCCCTGCATATCTAGCCGCCCTTACACCTATCTTAGGTGTAGGGGCGGCACCCCGCTTGATCATTATTTAGTAGATCCGATCCGTTACGGTTGCTCCTTGTGCTTCAAGGATTAGTTTAATATCTGCAATAGTTAGGCCTTACAAAGGGTTGGAGGATCCAGCGGCACGTAGGGTGTCGTTTGTTAGTCCTAGACAGGATGTTCCGGGGATCAACCTCGTGTTGGTTTTTAGGCCTTATCTAGGATCGGCTTACGATCACCGTGCGTGGCCGCGAGGCCCAATCGTGAGTAGGATGATCCGATTATGCGGTGAAAACCCTAAATCGTCGTAGATCGTTTTAGCTTTATCTTGATCAAGCAGGACCACCATATATTCGTGCACCTCGTACGAATCATGGGTGGATCGGCTCCTTGAGCCGATTCACAGGATAACCTGAGAGCCGATCGAGGCTCGTATTTAACGTTTACGTGTATGCCATGCAGGAAACTAAGCGAGGCATCTCCATCACCTTCCTGACCAGGTATAGGTCAGGTGGCACGCCCTTGCACCAGCATCGGACGTGTGTACCAGAGGCTTTGCGGGCCGTCGCTCGGAGGGACCAGGGCCAGCCGCAGCCCTAAGTTGTTCCCGGCTCTACTGTGTTGCCCGTCGCTGCCCGCCGGTGGGTTTTGACCGCAACACTAAGTTGTGCCCTTTTGAAGTTGTGTATGGTTTTGTTCCTCGTGCACCAATTGATTTATTGCCATTGCCATCTTCGGTGCAAACAAATTTTGATGCTACACAACGTGCTGAACTGATTCTGAAATTACATCAAACAACTAGAGATAATATTGAGCGCATGAATGCTAAATATAAAACTGCTGGAGATAGAGGAAGAAAACATGTGGTGTTTGATGTTGGTGATCTTGTTTGGTTGCATTTGCACAAAGACCGTTTTCCTGAATTGCGCAAGTCTAAGTTAATGCCACATGCTGCGGGTCCTTTCAAGGTGTTAGAGCGCATCAATGATAATGCATATAAACTTGAGTTACCTGCAGATTTTGGTGGGGTTAGTCCCGCATTTAACATTGCAGATTTGAAGCCATACTTTGGTGAGGAAGATGAGCTTTCGTCGAGGACGACTTCAATTCAAGAAGGGGGGCATGATGAGGACATCCCATCTATTGATACAACCGCTGTACCTACAGCCACACAAATACAAGGACCAATCACTAGAGCTTGTGCCAAGCAACTTAACTATCGGGTACTTTCGTTTCTTGGAACTATTCCTCATATATATGAGAATATGATGCTGCCTAAATCAGATTTGTTTGGTACTCTTAGGAATGATGGTCCTAGCATGGATGCGGAGGACAAGCATTGGAGCATGATCACGCATGGAGGAGATGGCAGCAAGCATTTGAGGATTGAAGATGACGCCGCAAGTGGAGATTTCAGAACATTGAAGCCACCATAATGGAGCAACGATGCTTGGACGAATTCTACAAGTTTCCCCATCATAAAATTCGTCCAAGAGTTATTAATGGTGTTGCGTCACCTTATTTAATGGGCCAGGCCCATGTATTTTCGGATTAGGTATTTTAGAGGATTTTAAGAGGCCATATAAGTGGAGGAAGGCCCATTTAGGGGTGTTTTTGGCCAACCCTAGCTGGTTGGAAGAAAATCCCTTCACTTCCCTGTAACACCCCAAATTTTAAAACAAAGAGAAAATGAATTTCCTTTTTCCGAAAATGAGAACCAACAAAAACTTTTCCTACATAGAGTGCTATGCATAGTGCTCATACCTCATACTTGTGTTTTGCCATGAAGAGTGTTATTATGCTTATGTGAAAAACCCTAAACCCTAACCTTCTCAAAAATCTTTTGGAACTATTTTGAGAAACCCAAAATAAAGAAAAAGACATATGTGGGCATATAGCCCTAATATGTAAATTTTGAACTCTACCTTTCTTATTTGGGATTTCTATTTTCGTGCCCTCGGTTCCTTAGTTGTGCTCAGTTTTCCCCAGCTCCTTAGTTTTTCCTCAGTTTTCCCCAAGTCCTTGTTTGAAACCCGCAGAAGCAGCTCCGACGGCAGGAATCCGTTAAGTTGACCGTTCCGTGCTGACGAGTTGGGTCGTGTTGTTTGTGGGGTCGCGTCGTGTGGGGCTAGTAGGAAGGAACCGCGTGGGACAGGACGAGACCATGTTTGTGTGGCCGTAGCGTGTGGGGCCGTAGCGTGTGGAGCCGTGTGGGTCCGGGACGTGGGCACGAGTGGTTTCTGTCTCTTTCGCCCAGATTAGCAGTTTTCAATGTACCTTTTTCCTCTCTCTCGCTCGATCTCATTCCTATTTGATAGCCCAAATTGGTAGCAAATCTAGAGCAGCTTCTCCTTCTGTTTTTCAACGCCATTCATTTCTTTATGCCTTCGTTTTTACCCAATCAGGTAGGAAATCTAGGGCACAAATCCAGAGAAAATATAGGATAAGCTTGCATAGAGCAGCCAACATAGCATAGATATATTCACGACAGATCCAACAGTAGTACCGATAGAACTCTACAACATAAGCTACATTTTACATGAATTTAAGCTGCTCTACAGATAGAGCAGTCACATACAGAGAGTGCAGTAGGCATGTTCAACGCCTCCAGGTTGCGCATGTGACTCGCCTGGAGGTTGCGCAGGTGAATCCCAAGTGCTTTGTGTTTGGCCATGAACGCATGCACGTTCACCGTCGTTCCAACTCTAGCGCCGCATCTGCCAATGGATTCAGCATGGTTCACCAGGCAGTTGAAGTCGGTGGCGCGGAGCTTCCTGTTGCAGAAGGGGCACTTGTAAATGCCTCGAGCAAAGGGGCCATCGTAATGGCCGGACTGCAGCCTCCTGAGGACGTGACGAGTCTTGGTGTGGAAGGACTCATCGTCGCTGTCGACGTCGCTATTGTGCACCTGTCACGTAGCACCAAAGATCGTGCAAAAAACATGGAGTCAGTTGCAATGATGATGGAAGAGAGAGTGAACAAAGATCATGCATGATAATATGGGCTCGAAAAAAAGAGGTAGCCTCAGTTACATTGGACACACTTATATCCAGGATTTGAGTCAGTAAACCAAAGATCATGCACAACAAATTTGAACACACCAATTGTTTACTGACCAAACCCTGAATCAATTTGTGCCCAAATATTCATCATCATCGGCACAAATCTTAAACAAAAGCAAACCACAAGCACTAATAACGCAAGATCTAACACAAAAGGATTGAACTAGGAACAGACGCACCCTAATAACGCTAGATCTAACACAAATGGATTGAACTAGGAACAGACGAACCCTAATAACGCTAGATCTAACACAAAAGGATTGAAATGGGATAAGAACAAGGGAGCAAAGGGTTACCTCCGGCTCGTCGTCGACGATGCTGGTGTCGTAGGGGTTCTCCGGCGCGACGTACGGCACTGGTTCGTACGGGTCCCAAGCAACGGGGGCCTGGACGGTGGCGGCGGCCGATGCGCCGGCGGCTGATGCGCCGACTGCTACGTTGGAAGCAGCGACAGGGGCCTGGACGGGGGCAGTGGCCGATGCGCCGGCGGCTGATGCGCCGACAATGGGCATCTCATTCTTCTCCATCGCCGGCGGTTTTCTTCGGGGTTTTTTCTTCGGTTGTGGAGAAGATGATGGGACAGGAGAGGCGGTTGCAGTGAGAACGTGCGTCGAGGGAGAGGAAAAGGGCTCTATAAAGACGAAGGTGGCGTGTACCGCAACACGCGTCCGCTATGCACGGCTGCAGCGTGCACCGCGACAAGAGTCTAACCCTGGGACGTTTGGTGTACTCAGTTATAACCTCGGGCCTTATACAGAAATTTTATCTGTACTCAGTTTTCTCCTCGAGTACTTAGACTAGCAAGTGCAATATACTCAGTTTTACCCTCAAGTAGCTAGTCAACAGAGAGTCAACAAATGAGATTAACATATCTAATTGAGGCATTTCATGCGCAAAAAAATTCAAAAAAATAAAAACATAGTGGCACCTACTCATGGAGTCTTCCTACGCAACCTGCCACCAAGAAAACCTTAACAAACATATATAAATCAAGTTTTACCACAAATTGCCACTTCTCAGAATCACTAGTGTAGCTATGAAGATGCATGGTTTTCCACTCAAACCCCTTTGCAAAACATCTTCCCCAAAAACATAGTTTGTCTAAATGATGCCATAATTGTCACACTCATGTATATTTGAATTGCAAATAATTTGATGTAGCCCAATATGAATTATATTGTACAAAACATGCATTTTTCATTTTGTAATTCTTTTTGTTTGAATCCCTTAGTCTATTTACTATTTATGTGCCCTTGGATTGTTAGTACTACTCAGTTTTGCCCTCAAGTTCTGTCACAAATGCTCTCAGAAGCCCAAACTTATCCTGATTGGTTGAGCCGTTTTCACACGGATCGACTCCACGAACCGTTGATCAACTGATCTAACGGGCAGTATACCCCTCCCCGTCTCTTCGTGGCCACCCCTCTCTCTCTCTTCGTGGCCACCCCTCTCTCTCTCTGTCGGTGGATGCATTATTGTCACCCCTCTAACAATTATCAACTATCTTTCGCTTTCCTTTTTATTTTAGGGGATATAGTATAGGCATATAGTTTTAGTAATTTGAAACGGCCCAAAAGTGGTATAATTTTGGTATAAACATGAGGCATACTGTTATCACCAGATTTTAACCAAATCAGAAGTGGGCCGTGATTGAGATGGGCTTAGCAAATATACGTGGAAATTATTCATGAATCGGCCTTGTATGAGGAGTTTGGGCTAAATTGCCCGTGTATCTGTAAATATAGTAGGATACGTGTCGGTTAGGATTAAAAGGCAGAGTTTAGCTCGTGCACAGTTGGGATTATTCCCAAGTTAGAAAGTCTACGGACTATAAATATGTATCTAGGGTTATTGAGAAAGAGGACGATCACGTTCACAACAAACCAATCTAGGCGCATCGCCACCCCTTGTTTCGAGGGTTTCTTCCGGGTAAGCGCTATGCTGCCTAGATCGCGTCTTGCGATCTAGGCAGAATCTTGTTTATTCGTTGTTCATGTGTTGCTCGTACTGAAGCCTTTTTGATGGCGAGCAACACCGTTATCATGAATATGTTAGGGTTAGCATCGGTACTTTCTCGATGTGTTTGATTAGTCATTCTATTCCTGGATATCTAGCCACCCTTGTACCGATCTTAGGTGCAAGGGTGGCACCTTGCTTAGTCATTGTTTAGTAGATTCGATCTGTTACGATTGCTCCTTGTTTTTCAAGGATTAGTTTGATATCTACATAGTTAGGCCTTGCAAACGAGTTGAAGGATCCAGTAGCACGTAAGGTATAGTTTGCTAGTCCTAGAGGAGATGTTCCGGGAATCAACTTCACGTTGGTTTTTAGGCCTTGTCTAGGGCTGGTTTATTATCATCTTTCGTGTCTACCAGGATCAATTACGTGTAGGACGTTCCGGTTATGTGGTGAAAACCCTAGATTGTCGTAGATCGTTTTAACTTAATATTGATCAAGAAGGACCACCATGTCATCGTAGATCTCATACGAATCATGGGTGGATCGGCTCCTTGAGCCGATTCACAGGGCAACCTGAGAGCCGATCGAGGCTCGTATTTAATGTTTACGTGTATGCCATGCAGGAAACTAGTCGAAGCAATCCATCACCTTCCTGACCAGGTATAGGTCAGGTGGCACGCCCTTGCACCAGCATCGGACGTGCGTGCCGGAGCTTTGCGGGCCGTCGCCCGAGGGACCAGGGCCCACCAGCAGTCCTGGGAGCCTCCCGGCTCTTCGTGTTGCCCGTCGCTACTCGTCGGTGGGTTTTGGTGGTCAACACATTCTGGCACGCCCGGTGGGACCTTCTTCTACAACAACTGCATCAACATCTGCATCAGAGATGGCGGAAGATCCAGTCACGTACGAAGACCTGTCTGAGGAGTACAAGAAGAAGTACGACGAGATCAAAGCTCTCTTCGAAACCGACCTCATCGGCTCTTTCCAGAGGACCCGCTCACACGGCATCAGGTGGAAAGGGTTCTCAGCTGAAGGCGCTCTCGATGGAGTGGATCTGTCTACTCCTTCAGAAGAACGCACCAGGTCTCTACGTCAGGAGGTTGATCACATGGTAGCGCATTCGCTACACCGCCATTCTGAGAGCCTGGTGAACGCTTTAGAGCGTGTCGCGCTGCGCGTGGTCCAGGAAATCATGAAGCATCAGTACTCTCCGTCAGGACCTACCCTAGGAACTCACCAAGGAGAGATACCGTTCCAGACAAGACCACCGCTGCCGTTCGCGCTAGCAGCACCGGAACTACCGAGTTCACCGGCATACGTCGTCTACAAGATCGGTGGTGATCCTAGCGATTACCAGTTCTTGTATGAACCGCCTAAGGAGATCCCGCATGGATACATGTGCACATATGTGCCAGACTGCGGTAACTGGGCGCGCATGAACCAGGTTGCAACAGCAGGGGTTTCTGGAGCAGCAGGAGGGATTTCTAGACCGGATCCCGAGAAGCAGGTGTGGCTAGCTAAGTATGCCACTCCAACGAATCATCAAAGCTCAACTCCTGCAGCTAGCACCGTGGATCAGATCAGTGCAATCTTGAGGGACCAGTTCGGCATGGTGCCGAAGAGGAGGGCAATCAGCTACTCCAAGCCGTACCCCAACGAGTATGATTTGATCCCACTACCACCCAAATATCGGCTTCCTGAATTCTCCAAGTTTAGTGGATCGGAAGGCTCTAGTTCAGTTGAGCATGTGAGCCGATATTTGGCGCAGTTGGGCATGATCTCAGCATCAGACCCATTACGTGTGAGGTTTTTCGCGCAATCTCTCACAGGATCAGCTTTCGGGTGGTACTCCTCGCTGCCACCAGATTCAATCCGGACTTGGAAGCAAATGGAAGAACAGTTCCACATGCAATATCACTCAGAAGATTCCGAGGCTGGCATTGCCGATCTAGCACAAGTACGACAGAAGCGTGGAGAAACGGTATCGGAATACATTCAGCGCTTCAGGGCCATCAGGAACCGATGCTATTCGGCTCGTATGAATGAAAAAGAAGCAGTCGATCTGGCAGTGGTAGGTCTCGCATCGCCGATCAAGGATATGGCTTCCCAAGCAGAGTACACTTCACTGGCGCATATGGTTCAGAAACTATCATTATATGAACAGTGCCACCCAGAGTTGTATCAGGACAAGTTCAAGCGCGCGGTAGTCCTGGTTGAGACAGAAGGAGATGAAGACTCTGCGGGAGATCAGGAGGTAGCCGTGGCTGAATGGACTCGGGGGGCAAACCCCGTGTCCTGCAAATGGGTTAAACCACAAGGTCCTGCAAAAGGGTTTGACTTCGACGTAAGCAAAGCTGAGCAGATTTTCGACCTCTTACTCAAGGAGAAGCAGCTCAAGTTACCCGAAGGCCATAAAATCCCTACGGTGCAAGAGATGAACGGAAGGCCATACTGCAAGTGGCATAATTCGTTCACCCATACTACCAGCGACTGCAGGGTGTGGCGTCAGCAGATCCAAATGGCAATAGAACAAGGCCGTCTAATTTTCAACCAGTACGCCATGAAAGTTGACACGCACCCCTTCCCTGCCGTTAACATGGTGGAGTGCACTTACCCTGGGAGGTGCCAGCCAGATTTCTCGTTCAGCATCAACATGGTAGGACCTGTGTACCACCCTGGTAAGGACAAAGGCGAGAGCAGCCGCTCTCGTGGCAAATAAAAAGAGGAGGCCGTTCCACGCGACCGGCCCCAACGTAATGATAAGCGCTACATCACAAAGGAGCAAGTGAGGAATGTGCGATACCAGCGACCCCTCTCCGAGCACCTCCTCAACAAATATGAGCGTCAGTACGACCAGCGCCGGCGATACGACAGCGACGACGAAAAAGATCGTCGGTCTAGTGTGGATAACAGGAAATACCGTCGGTATGATCGAGATGACAAAAGATATGAGCGCCGTGCCAAGGAAAAGTAAAGAGAGCAAGACGACGTTGACAGGCACTGGGATTTTCCTTTCTTCAAGCATTTCTGGGATTCAGGGATGAGCCGATTGCCTACAATCGGCAACTGCCCAGAGTGTAGACAGAAAAAGAGGGACGCAGGAGACGTGTCAGTGTTCAAGCGTCTAGGGCCTCTCCCATCTCGGAACAAGCAAGCTGAGTCCTCTCGGGTGGAAGATCTCGAGGAGTTAGAAGATGACTATGAAGAAGAAGATAGATACCACCGGCCAAGGTGGTGCCCTGATGGACTCAGTCATTCTCAAAAGCGTAGGGTTCAGCGACTACGTAGCGTAGAGGAAGCCGAGAGACGATACCTACACGCGTTAAGGAAAGCGCGGCCTGATCTGGCCGCGAAAATTCAGCAAACTCTGGACGAGGAGGGTCGTCCACAGAAGAAAGAGTGGCGCCCCAAACAAAAGAAAGCCGATGATACGACATCGGCTGGCACGAACATGGTGTTCATTCTTCCATCAGAGTTTTGTGCTCCAGGAACAGAAGAGGCACCTATCGCACAGCTCGATTGCGGCCCACGGCCAGTTATCTTTGAGAAGCCACGAGAAAGGAGCTACAGACATCTGAAGGCCCTGTACTTAAGAGGCTATATCAACGGGCAACCTGTCAATAAGATGCTGGTCGACACAGGAGCGGCAGTTAATATAATGCCATACTCCATGCAGTGTCGCTTGGGACGCTCTAGCGCAGATCTGATCAAAACCAACGTCACTCTGAACGACTTCAACGGCCAAGCATCAGAAACGCAAGGCATTCTGAACGTGGATTTAACTGTAGGCCGAAAGACCATCCCTACGTCATTCTTCATCGTCGACAGCAAAAGCACCTACGCTGTCCTGCTAGGGAGAGATTGGATCCACGCTAACTGCTGCATTCCATCCACGATGCACCAACGCTTGATACAGTGGGATGGAGATGAAGTGGAGGTCGTCCATGCAGATGATTCAGCTGAAATCTCAACGGCAGGCATGAACATTTGGGAAGCGGGAGGCCAAGAGCCACTCTCTGGGATCAGTTTGGACGGCTGCGAGTTCATCGACGTGACAAAAAACGGGGTGAGGCTGGTCTTATCCACCGGCCTGACAGTATAGCAAGAGTAAAGGCAACAGACATACGTGGCAAGGCCGATCCCTGCGATCGGCCCCAAAAAATAAAAAGTGGTGATCTCATCTCAGGCATGTCACGTAGTCACAGTAAAGCACGAACAAGATGTAAACCTTCCTTAAGCAATGCAATGAAAATGGGGGCCGATTCCAGCATCGGCCCATACTATCCTCGCCATACATTTTTCCTGTGTTTAACATCGATCTGGCAGGCGACGGAAAGCTAGGTTATGGGTTTACATCGGCTGATGAGCTAGAAAAGGTTGACATTGGTCCTGGGGATAAGCCACGACCAACTTTTATCAGCAAAAAGCTAGATCCGCATCTCAGGAGCCAGATGATAGCTCTGTTCAAAGAATACCCAGATCGCTTTGCATGGGATTACACAGAGATGCCTGGGTTAGACAGGAGCATCATTGAGCATCGGCTCCCTCTCAAGAAAGGATTTCGGCCGTTCCAGCAACGTGCACGTCAGATGAAGGACGATCTCCTAGAAGAAATCAAGGGAGTGTTGGATGCCGGGTTCATCAAGCCATACGGGCAGGATGACTGGAGAGCCGATATCTTCAATTACTTGGAAGATTCGGCTCGGGGGGCACATAACCCATGAACAGTGAAAAATCGGGGGCCGATGCACAAAAAATCGGCCAGTAAAAAAATACATGCAAATCACAGCTGATGCACAGACATCGACTTGAGAAAATATGCGAGACAACAGTATACAGGTAAAGTCGATGCACAGACATCGACTTCAGAATAAAAAAAGCCGATGCATAGCCATCGACTCTAGAGGTACAAGTTCCATGAAGCATTTATCAGTTTACATGGAAAGGCTCTACTGAAGGAATACGTTGAGGGCATGAAGGGCATTGCGCGTATATGATCCAGCTCGGCGATCTCAGCCTTGTCATCCTCGTCTTTGACCGTCGCTAGCTGACTGTCCAGGGCACGAATTTCAGCCAGATCAGTCTTCAGTTCAGCTGTGAGGCCTTTTGCTTCCTCTCGAGAGCGGGCAATAAGAGCTTCCTTATCTTGGATGAGCTGCTTGGTCACCCTGACCCTCTCTTCAAGGTTCTCCAGGTCCTTACGCAGGGTCTCGAGTTCGGCACTGCTGACAGAGGTGTCAGTTTTGGCGTCCAAGGCAGCCTTTTTCTCATTGAGCCGTTGACACTTGGCTGCAATATCGGCTTTCAACGGTAGCTGGGCGTGGCGAAGGTCAATTCTCTGACGAGCCAACTGCACCCTTGACCTGAAGGCCGACAGGGTCACAGCTGGCCAGAGTTTCACCTGCAGTGTCACCGGGAGATGGGGCTGAATGTCTTCAAGAATCCCCTTTACTTCCTCGGAGTTTTCAACCAATGTATCAACTGGGGAGGAGAGCAAAGCCTTGAGACGCTGGAGTTGACCATGGGTCGTGCTAGGTCCTGGCTCTTCATCCGCCCTGGAAGTAGCTGGTTCGATGGATTCAGGTTCGAACGTCAGCAAGCTCGAGAGGTCATAACCCTGACAGACGGACAAGAACAGCGTTAGTACGCAGCAAAAGAAAAGGGTAGAGCCAAGGGAATAGAGTGTACCTCTCCTAAGACAGGAGGGACAGCCGATGCCGTGATGATCGGCTCTTCCGTGGGCTTGGCTAGGTTGGCCACCGTGTCAGCCGCACTCTTTGAAGTTGCCAGATCCAGTGTGGCGGATGGCATCAGTATTTCTTCGACGTCCCCGCTGGAGGTCTCATCAGTCTACAAGGGAGATGGTTAGCCGATCCGAGTAGCGATGGGATGGTATGAGATATGAACCAGGGGAGTAATTGATGTAGCCCCGCTCACCGACGTCGCTACACCAAGACCAACAAGTCCCCCAAGTGGACCGATGACACGAGCCCGAGTTAAAGCTCTACATGATGAGGTGAACTCGCTCCTCACCACCCTTGATCTTGGTACCCCTTTGGATGGATTGCTACCTCATGCCGACGTGCTATGTGTCATTAGGTACAAGGCACATCAAGACCCCGGAGAGGAGGAGACGTCAAGGTCAAGGGAGGGAGAGAAGCAGCTGGACATGGAGATGATCATGAAGCCGAAGCCGACGTCGCTCGAAGCGCTCCAAGGAAGAGACGGACGCTGGCCGGTCCAGGACCCGATCAGACCGGACCCACAACCGGACGCCCCGGTCACGGGCCCGGTCAACCGGGCGCAAACCAGCGCAGCTCCCTCGTACCGGACGACGACCGGACCCAGGACCGGAAACTTCGCAGATTTCCGGTTTGCGCCCGGTCGACCGGACCCAGGACCGGACAGCCCGGTCACAGGCCCGGTCAGACCGGACCCAAACCGGGTCTGACGGGAATGACCCACCAAACTGCCTTAACTTATCCATTCGCGTACCTGTTCGCCCTTGCTGGCCATGTGTGCCTATATAAGTAGCCTGGACCCCTCCTTTACTCTTTAGACTTATTTTGAACTCAAACCTACCTTTGAGCTTAGTCTCCCTTGGGTATCATCCCTCTGTAATCAAGGCACCTTGGTTGTTGACTTTGATCTTGTTGAGTGAGATTCTAGTACAAGTTACTCTCTCTCCCTCACCAAGCTCTTCCTCTCCAACCCCAATCTCTCTCCGGGAATTCTGCCACGTGCCTCTTCCTCGGAGATTCTATTGGCGTGGTCCATCGAGCCACGGAGGTAAGCATCGGGTGTATCAGGTTGGTGTGCGTGAGTCTCGGAGTTCCTCGTGTTCGTCGTGTTCTTCGCGTTCTCCCATCTCTCCCCTTGGTTTCGAAGTCAATCCGCGAGATCGGGCCACACACGGGGTCTTAGACCTCATCATATGGTATCAGCAGCTCTTGGTTACCGCGGATTTGACCCTCCACCCACCCGATTTCGTTTCTAGAAAATTTTCCAAAAAATCCCCAAAAATAGCCCCAAATTGCCTCTTGACCGATCTGTGATTTGGTTGCGTTTTGAGTGGTTTTGGTCCGTGGATCGGGTGTTGTTGTGCTTGATCTACTATTTCCCCAACTTTGAGCCTCCAATTCCATCGTTTCCCGTCGATTTGCTCTTTTGGATTTTGTTTGGGGAAGAACAGGAGAGAGAAAGCTCCAAATCGCGAAACCCGGTTGCGAACCCGGTCAACCGGATCCACGACCGACCGAGCCAGCCCAGAACCCGGTCGACCGGACGGCAACCGGACAATCCGGTCCTCGGTCCGGTCCAACCGGCCCCAAACCGGGCGCATCTTCGCGCCCCCCTTCGAGCTCGTTTTCCGGCGACATCAACCACCACCACCACCACCTTCGCAGGTATAACTTGCAGCTTTCACCTTGTAACCCCTCTTCCTTTTGCGATCTATCCCATTGAGCATTGCTTGTTTAGTGTTGCGAGACATTGCACGTGGCCCCGCATTGTGAGGTGTGTGTGTCGTGTTGAGTAAGGCATCCAAGCAAACACTCGTGTGGCAAGATAGCAAAAGCGAGGCTAACGCTAACATAGTGCGTGAAAAAGCCCCAAAAACACAAAAAGAGTGCGAGTAGCACCATACATCCATACAGCCATACATCCATACATCCATACATCCATATATCCATACGTACAAAAGTGTCCAAGTGCCACCAAAGATACAAACGAGTGCAAGTGCCACCATATACAAAAGAGAAAAAGCTTTTAAGCAAAGAGAGATACGAGAAGAGAGGCCGCGTGTGAATCTTGTTGTCTCTTCCTTTGCAACCGAAGCTTTGGCTCTCCTTGTGTTAGTGTGACACCGAGCACTTATACATACACTTTTCCGCTCACTTTTGGTTGCACTAACCCCGCTTATCTCGTGTGTGTGTTCCACAACTTTTCCGTGTTTATAGTGATCTTCACATTGACATCTGGATTTTTGGACCTTACCCACTTTTAACAACATACTCGATCTTGGATTTGTCTTTTGGCTTTCCACAACACTCGCCTAACACCATATTTGCTAGCTTTTGCGTGTGGTTTTGCGTGTGTCCCGATACACTTGATCTTGCTTTCGGCTTGGTGGATTGCCTCAATACTATCTTCTTACCTTGGTAAGAGTGCGAGGTAGTCTCCTTCCACTAACATACACAACATAGTTCTTGTCTTTCCATCATGGATAGGAACGGAGATACCCCACGGGATGATGAAGTCCTTCGCAACACCGAGAGGTTGGTGACTCAACACAACCTATGGACGCATCGACAAGAGTTCAAGGAGCAACTAGCCCTCTTCGAGACGCGCATCGATGAGCAATACGATGAGGTGGCTCACAACTTCTCCACCGTGAACCAAGACTTGGCTCTTCTTCGTGAAGCTACGGACAACTTGAATGGCCAAATGGCGGCTAATGATGCAAACATGGAGCGGCGCATGGATAGCCTCGAGCGCGCCATCACCAACTTGGGTCGCCATCGCCGACACCGCTCTACTTCCTCTTCATCAAGCTCGCCACAAGATTACTACTCTCATGGTGGCCTTTCGTCCTCAAGCTCTTCCTCAAGGCATGAAGACCATCATCGACCTCATCGCCCACATGCTCGTCATGAAGACTCTCGCTCCAACTCTAGGCGTGGAGAAATACATCGCCATGCTCGTCCACATGAGCGTCCTCCACAAGACCAAGTCCAACAACAAGATCGTCACCAAGCGGATCGCCATGCCCACCATGGGCGTGACGACCAACCCCAAGACCAAGGTCATCAAGATCAACCTCGGCGAGATCTCCGCCGCCACCCTCACCATGACCAACGTGGACGAGGAGAGCCACACCATGATCAAGATGAGAGACCCAACAAGGAGCATCATCAACAACCGCGACAAGATCTTCAACCACATCCTCACCGTGAACCAAGTGAAGCAAGCGTTCATCTTCAACGCCAACCCAATGCTATGGTTGGCCGTAGAAGACCTCCGATTCCTCCTCAAGCCGCAAGAGATGAAGTCGCCCCTCCTCGTAGAAGAAACTTGGAGGATGAAGAAAACATGTTTGGAAGACTCAAATTCACCATGCCAAAGTTCAAGGGTGAAGAAGACGCCGAGGCCTACCTCTCATGGGCCCTCAAGGTTGACAAGATATTCCGCATCCACAACTACTCCGGTGCCAAGAAAGTGGCTATGGCATCACTTGAGTTTGAAGATTACGCCAACACTTGGTGGGAGCAAGTCCTCACTCTTAGGGAAGAAAAGGGTGAACCGCCTATTGACACTTGGGAAGAGATGAAGAAAGAGATGCATGCTCGCTTTGTCCCAACTCACTACATGACCGACCTCTTCAACAAGCTCCAAAAGTTGAAGCAAGGCACCAAGACCGTTGAGGAGTTCTACAAGGAGATGAAGCTCACTATGATGCGAGCCAACATCCAAGAGTCCGAGGACCAAACCATTGCTCGTTTCTTCAATGGCCTCAATTACCCCATCAAGAGGATCGTCGAGTTCCAACCATACTCCAACATGGTTGAGTTGGTCCACCAAGCATCGAAGGCCGAGCGCCAAGTGATTGAGGACATCAAGTACTCCAAGGCCAAGACCTACTTTTCCTCCAAGCTCGCTTCATCAACTCCTCCGACTACATCAACTCCTCATACTACAAGTGTCAAGGCCGACGCATCCTCTACACCATCCAAGAAGCCGACTATCCAAAGTCGCATGAAGCAAACGGTCTCCTCCACCGCCTCCTCTAAGGCATCCACGGGACCCTCTAGTGTCACTTGCTTCAAGTGTGGCACCCAAGGTCACAAATCGTTTGAGTGCAAGAACACCAAGGTTATGATCACTATGGAGGATGGTGACATCGAGACGCTAGATGAAGATGAATACGAGGCCCTTGTGCAAGCCACTGTGGAAAGTGAAGAAGCTTATGAGCAAGAAAGTGGAGAAGATCCTCTCTTATGTGAGCATGACCCAAGTCCCTCACTTGTGGTCACAAGGGTGCTAACTACGCAACCTCATGCTATGGAATAACAACGATGCAACATCTTCCAAACCCGTGCCGGA
This sequence comes from Lolium perenne, assembly GCF_019359855.2. Classification (NCBI taxonomy): domain Eukaryota; kingdom Viridiplantae; phylum Streptophyta; class Magnoliopsida; order Poales; family Poaceae; genus Lolium; species Lolium perenne. The sequence goes on from NC_067245.2 coordinate 137,366,464, forward strand.
ATTGGTGGCTAGTCGATCAAGGTCATCATAGATGGCGGAAGTTGCCATAACCTTGCAAGCACCGAGTTGTGTGAGAAGCTCAACCTCACTCTCCGCAAGCATCCTCACCCTTACTATATCCAATGGTTGAGTGACAAGGGCAACGTCAAGATACAACATGCCGTCACCGTCACTTTCAAGATTGGACCTTATGAGGACACTATCGAGTGTGACGTGGTACCCATGACGGTGTGCCACATGTTGCTTGGCCGCCCTTGGCAATTTGACAAGAAGGCTATACATGATGGACTCTCCAACACTTACACCTTCAAGGTCAACGACAAGAAGTTCGAGTTGCGCCCGATGACTCCTAGCCAAATCATCGCGGATAATGCGAAGGCTTTAGCGAGGGCACAACTCCGCACCCACCATAGTGAGATGAGAGGAGAGGGAGCGACCCACCACAAAGATAGTGAGCGCCACAAGCCATATATGAGTGAGTCCAAGAGTGTCCTTCTAGCCACCAAGAGTGAGTGGAGAGAGCTCCAAGAGAACCCATCCACCATATTGCACTATGTGCTCATATGCAAGGGACCCTCGTCGGCAACTAACGACTTAACCAACATTCCTCCGTCTTTGTTGTCTCTTTTGCAGGAATTTCAAGACGTCTTCCCCGATGAGCTCCCTCATGGACTACCGCCACTTCGAGGCATAGAACACCGCATCGACCTCATACCCGGCGCTCCGCTTCCAAACCGTGCCGCCTACCGCACCAACCCCGAAGAGACAAAGGAGATCCAACTCCAAATTCAAGATCTCCTCGCCAAAGGGTATGTCCGCGAAAGCCTTAGCCCTTGTGCGGTTCCCGTGATTCTTGTGCCTAAACCGGATGAGACGCAACGGATGTGTATGGATTGTCGCCCCATCAATGCCATTACCGTCCGTTACCGCCATCCCATTCCACGTTTAGATGACATGCTTGATGAGTTAAGCGGTGCCACGATTTTCTCTAAAGTCGATTTGCGTAGTGGTTACTATCAAATCCGCATGGCTATTGGTGATGAATGGAAAACGGCATTCAAGACCAAACTCGGTCTCTATGAATGGCTCGTTATGCCTTTCGGTCTTTCCAATTCTCCATCTACTTTCATGCGCCTCATGAATCACATCTTGCGTCCTCTCATTGGCAAGAGTGTGGTTGTCTATTTCGATGATATTCTCATTTATAGCAAAAACCTCGAGGACCATGTGCAACATGTGAGAGAGGTCTTGTGTATCTTGCATCATGAAAAGCTTTATGCTAACCTCCCCAAGTGCACCTTTGCTCAAAACAAATTGGTTTTCCTTGGCTTTGTGGTTTCCGCTAATGGGATTGAAGTTGATTCTTCCAAGGTGGAGGCCATCCACAATTGGCCTACTCCTACAAATGTTGGTCAAGTCCGAAGTTTTCATGGACTTGCCGGTTTCTACCGTCGCTTTGTGAAAGATTTTAGCACCATTGCTTGCCCTTTGAATGAGCTTACCAAGAAGAATGTTCCATTTGTTTGGGGCAAGGCCCAACAAAATGCTTTTGATGAGTTGAAGAAACGCCTTACCGAAGCTCCCCTTCTTGTTCTTCCAAATTTTGCAAAAACTTTTGAGATTGAGTGTGATGCAAGTGGGCTTGGTATTGGTGGTGTTCTTATGCAAGAGGGCAAACCCGTGGCATATTATAGTGAGAAGTTAGATGGCGCACGCCTCAACTATCCTATATATGACAAGGAGCTCTACGCTTTGGTTCGTGTTCTTGAAGTTTGGCAACACTATCTTTGGCCAAAAGAGTTTATCATTCATTCCGACCATGAGTCCTTGAAATATTTGAAAAGCCAACACAACTTGAACAAACGACATGCAAAATGGGTCGAGTTCATTGACTCCTTCCCATATGTGATCAAATACAAGAAGGGCAAGGACAATGTTGTGGCGGATGCTCTTTCCAGCAAAAACACCCTTTTGCTTACTCGTTTGGATGTCCATGTTTTGGGACTTGAAGAGATCAAAGAACTCTATCCTTCCGATTCTTTCTTTGCTCCCATATTTGAGAAGTGCTCCGTTGATCGAGGAGTAGATGATTTCTATTTGCATGATGGCTACTTGTTTAAAGCTAACAAGATTTGCATTCCCGAGTCTTCGCTTCGAAAATTGCTTTTGCAAGAGTCACATGGAGGAGGTCTTATGGGTCACTTTGGACGTGACAAGACACTCGCGATGTTATCCACCCACTACTATTGGCCAAAGATGAAGCGAGATGTGGAGCGCCTTTGCCGCCGGTGCACAACATGCTTACAAGCTAAGTCCACTTCCAACCCTTATGGTCTTTACACCCCATTGCCTATTCCTTATGCACCATGGACCGATATTAGCATGGATTTCGTTCTAGGATTGCCTCGCACTAAGCATGGTCATGATTCCATATTTGTGGTAGTGGATAGATTCTCTAAGATGGCTCATTTCATACCTTGCCACAAGAGCGACGATGCTTCACACATTGCTTCATTGTTTTTCAGGGAAATTGTCCGCCTACATGGAGTACCGCAAAAGATTGTGTCGGATCTGATGTAGCCCTACCCAAGGTCGATACTACATCAAGACCGACAAGTCCTCCTCGTGGTCCAATGACACGAGCTCGAGCCCAAGCCCTACGCCAGGAGGTGAATTCGCTCCTCTCCATGTATGCTTTTGACACCCCTTTGGATGGCTTGCTACTTCATGCCAATACCCTATGTTCAATCAGGTACATCGACCAAGAAGCGAGCCATGAAGACCAAGCCAATGGAGAGAGAGCTGGAAATGACGAAGATGGAGCTACAGCTGCCAGGCCGGAACTTCCGCCCTCCAGGACCGGAACTTCTGCCCAGATGCCCTCCAGATTCCCTCCATATGCCTTCCAGCGCCCAGAAGACAGGATCAGGCCGGAACTTCCGCCCCGAGGGACCGGAACTTCCGCCCACCGGAACTTCCGCCCAAGTTCCGCCCAAGTTCCGAAAGTCGGCGAAAACCCCCCTGGATGTTACTGCGGGACAATGGCGCAATTCCGGAACTTGGCCGGAACTTCCGCCCCGACCGGAACTTCCGCCCCTCCAGACCGGAACTTCCGCCCCTGGCCGGAACTTCCGCCCAAGTTGACCGGAACTTCCGCCCCATCGAACTTCAGCACGACAGCACTTTTCAGCTTGTAACTTACCCCTTCGCCCCCACCTATAAATAGGCTGGTTGCCTCAGATCTGAGATTAGACTTGATGTGAAATTAAACCTGAGCTTAGCTCACCCTTGTGGGAATCCTACCTAGATCTATGATATTGTACCCACCCGGGCTCCTATCGACTTGTCAAGATCTCTTTGGTGACTTCTACCGTTTGTTTGATCTTTTGCTTGCACTTCTACCTATTTGGTCTTTTGCTTGCACTTCTATCAACCTTCCGGTCTTTTCACCCTTCTAGATCTTGCGAGCTTCGATTTGTCGATCTCTTTGCGGGACTTCTACCGGAAGGTCTTTTCTCGCAACCTCTATCGAGTAGGTGTATCGGGCCTACGAGGGAAAACCGGTTTGTGTGCGTGTGTGTGTGTTGTATCCCCACGATTCCCCTCGCGTTCTTCGTGTTCATCGCGTTCATCCACCTACCCCCACGAGTTCCACCCAAATCCGTGAAGATCGGGCACATCCTTGGACTTAGTCTACATCATATGGTATCAGCAGCTCTTTGGTTGCCACGGATTTGACCCCCACATACCCCAATTCCACCAATTTTGCCCAAAAATTTTTCCAAAATTTTTCCCAAAAAATAGCCCCAATTTGGCCTTGGATCGATCTCTCGATTTGTTGAGTTATTTGTGGTTTTGCTCCAATAGAAACTTGCCTTTGGTGTTGATCTGCAATTCCCCCACCTTCCCACAGCTTCTAGTGCCAAATTTTCCTCGAATTCGAAGGATTTCGGCCCGGATTTCCGCCCAAATCGACGAACAGCCCGCAGATCTGATTGCGACCGGAAGTTCCGCCCGGAAGGACCGGAAGTTCCGCCCCCGGACCGGAAGTTCCGCCCCTCAGGACCGGAAGTTCCGCCTGGCCGAAATTTTGACAGCAACCTTCGTTTTTCGTTTTGGTACTAACCCCCTTGTGTTTGGACTTCGGTTTGAGTGCCATTTCAGCTACCACAAAGCTTCCGCAACATCGACAATGACGACGGCACCCCGAGGATTCAAGCGGTTCATTTGACACCTCCACCATAGCAAGTTCAAGATCGTCGGCCACCATCATCTAGTGGTATAACTTGCTCCTAACTTGTAGCCCTAGCCTCTTTTGCGTACCTTTCCTATCGAGAGTGGCTTTCTAGTGTTGCGAAGCATTGCGCAAGCATCCCGACCGTGAGGGTGTGCGTGTGTTGAGCAAAGCTTCGAAGCAAGCTCGTGTGAAAAGATAAGCAAAAGAGTGTGACATACTTACATAGATAGTAGTATCCTTACATAGTGAGAAAAAGAAAGAAAAATACAAAAAGAGAAAAAGAAAAAGTGTGTGAGTGACACCTATACACAAAAGAGTCCAAAGCTTATAAGCAAAAGAGAGAAAAGAGAAGAGAGGCGTCTTGCGCAAATCTTGTTGCTTCTCAATTTTGCAACCAAGCCACGGTCTCTCTTGTGTTGGTGTGACACCGAGCTAGTAGTCTTCGTTAGGACCATTTTGTTCTTGCTCATTTTCCAAGTCGCGCTAACCCCATTTTGTCCCACGCGTGTGTTCCTCATTGTGTATGCCTTTTGTGATCACCGCCTTTGACTTGTGACTTTTGGATCTTACCCACTTTTGACAATAGACTTTTCGTTTGGTTCTTCCATTTGGCTTTCCACACCCATACCTAACACCATATAGAGTTTTTGTTTTTGTGTGTGTAACCGGTTGTTCCTCAACTTGATACACCCTTTCGATTTTGGTTTGCAAGTTTTGACATTCTTGGTAGTCTTTCCTAACCACCCACCACATAGTTCTTGTTTTAGTTGTAACCATGTCTAGTGGAGAAGGGAACCAACTACCGATGACGCGGCACCAACATTGGATAGCTACTCAAGCCGTCCATGCCAAGCTAAATCAATTTGAAGCCATGCTCAAGGATACCAATGTCCGCTATGAAGAAAGAGCTCAAGTGCAAAGGAATGACCTCAACAATCAAGTGCAAGACCTCAATGAGAAGATTGAAACTCAAGGCAATGAGTTGAAGGCAACACTTGCCATACAAGGTCAAGCGACAAGGGAAATGAAGACGGCTTTGGACAATATCCTCCACACACTCAACCGTCAAGAAGAGAGAAGACACCTGATGAGGTCTAAGACCCCGGGTGTGGCCCGATCTCGCGGATTGACTTCGAAACCAAGGGGGAAGATGGGAAAACGCGAGGAACACGAAGAACACGGCGATGAACACGAGGAACTCCGAGACTCACGCACACACACACCCCGATACACCCGATGCTTACCTCCGTGGCTCGATGGACCACGCCAATAGAATCTCCGAGGAAGAGACACGCGGTAGAATTCCCCGGGGAGAGATTGGGATTGGAGAAGAAGAGCTTGGTGAGGGAGAGAGAGTATCTTGTACTAGAATCTCACTCAACAAGTTCCAAATCAACAACCAAGGTGCCTTGATTACAGAGGGATGATGCCCAAGGGAGACTAAGCTCAAATTTAGGTTTGAGTTCAAAACAAGTCTAACCCTAATCTGGAGGAAGGGGTGAGGTACTTATAGGTCCAGATTCGTACAGGGGTAAAATCGGCACTACATAAATTATCCTGGTCCATAGATGCGAAATCAACGGCTGAGATGAAGTCAACAGGGGCTTGGCCGGCAGTCTGCGGTGATGATTGGCCGGCGATGCCGGTGGGGCCGGCGATGCCGCTGGTCGGAAGGAGACGGCAGTGCCGCTGGTCACGTCTTCCGCTGAGAGGCCGGCGATGCCGGTGTCGAGAGGCGGCGATCCGGGTGAGCAGGCCGGCAGTGCCGGTTGCTTGAGGCCGGCAGTGCCGGGGTGAGCAGGCCGGCAGTGCCGGTGCCTGGAGGCCGGCAGTGCCGGCCCTGGGGGGCGTCCTTCGGCGGCCACTCTTCTCCTCCTCCTTCCTTGTCCATCTTCGGGTCTGCTGCGACTTCCTTCTCTCGAGGTTCATATCTCGATAACACAAAGCATATCGGCCTGAGGTAGTAGTCCATCCAATGGGGTATCAAGATCAAGGGTAGTGAGGAGTGAGTTCACCTTATCATGTAGCGCTTTGACTCGGGCTCGTGTCATCGGTCCACTTGGGGGACTTGTTGGTCTTGGTGTGGAGGTGACCGAAGGCCACCCCGCATCATCTCCCCCCCCTTGGGAAAGAGTCGTCCTCGACTCTTGTTCCTCTCCATCTTCATGATATGGCGACAAGTCCGCAACGTTGAAGGTGTTGCTCACCAAGTACTTGGAGGTGGGAATGTCGATGACGTAAGCGTTGTTGTTGATGCGTTTGAGAACCTTGAAGGGGCCATCTCCTCTTGGCTTGAGTTTGGAGTTGCGTTCACGAGGGAACCGTTCCTTCCGGCGGTGGATCCAAACGAGGTCTCCTTCTTGAAATATCCTTTCCTTCTTCTTGGCGTTGAGGCGGGCAGCTTGACGAAGCACATGTTCTTGTATGGTTGCCCTTGTCTCTTCATGTAGTTTCTTCACGTCGGCGGCGCGCTTGGCGAAGTCCATGTTCGTCCGCTCATGAAGGGGAAGTGGTAGTATGTCGAGTGGCGTGAGCGGCTCGAACCCGTAGACGACCATGAATGGGCTCCTTGATGTAGTCGAGTGCTTGGCGCGGTTGTAGGCGAACTCCGCGTGTGGGATGCATTCCTCCCATGACTTCAAGTTTTTCTTCACGAGGATGCGTAGGAGGGTGGAGAGGCTTCGATTGACCACTTCCGTTTGGCCGTCCGTTTGCGGGTGCGATGATGATGAGAATAAGAGCTTCACTCCAAATTTTGCCATGAGCGTCTTCCAAAGATAACTCATGAACTTGACGTCTCGATCGACACAATGCTTTGTGGCACTCCATGTAGGCGAACGATTTCCACTGAAAAACAATGAAGCAATGTGTGAAGCATCGTCGCTCTTATGGCAAGGTATGAAATGAGCCATCTTAGAGAATCTATCCACTACCACAAATATAGAGTCATGACCATGCTTAGTGCGAGGTAAGCCTAAAACGAAATCCATGCTAATATCGGTCCATGGTGCATGTGGAATAGGCAATGGGGTATAAAGACCATAGGGATTTGAGGTAGACTTAGCTTGTAAGCATGTGGTGCACCGGCGGCAAAGGCGTTCTACGTCGCGGTACATTCTTGGCCAATAGTAGTGGGTTGAGAGCATGGCATATGTCTTCTCTCGACCAAAGTGACCCATAAGACCTCCTCCATGAGACTCTTGCAAAAGCAATTTTCGAAGCGAAGACTCGGGAATGCAAATCTTGTTAGCTTTGAACAAATAGCCATCATGCAAATAGAAATCATCCACTCCTCGCTCAACGGAGCACTTCTCAAAAATGGGAGCAAAGAAAGAATCGGAAGGATAGAGTTCTTTGATCTCTTCAAGTCCCAAAACATGAAAATCCAAACGAGTTAGCAAAAGGGTGTTTTTGCGGGAAAGAGCATCCGCCACAACATTGTCCTTGCCCTTCTTGTATTTGATCACATATGGGAAGGACTCAATGAACTCGACCCATTTTGCATGTCGCTTGTTCAAGTTGTGTTGGCTTTTCAAATATTTCAAGGACTCATGGTCGGAATGAATGATAAACTCTTTTGGCCAAAGATAGTGTTGCCAAACTTCAAGAACACGAACCAAAGCGTAGAGCTCCTTGTCATATATAGGATAGTTGAGGCGTGCGCCATCTAACTTCTCACTATAGTATGCCACGGGTTTGCCCTCTTGCATAAGAACACCACCGATACCAAGCCCACTTGCATCACACTCAATCTCAAAAGTTTTGGCAAAATTTGGAAGAACAAGAAGTGGAGCTTCGGTAAGGCGTTTCTTCAACTCATCAAAAGCATTTTGTTGGGCCTTGCCCCAAACAAACGGAACATTCTTCTTGGTAAGCTCATTCAAAGGGCAAGCGATGGTGCTAAAGTCTTTCACAAAGCGGCGATAAAACCGGCAAGTCCATGGAAGCTTCGGACTTGGCCAACATTTGTAGGGGTAGGCCAATTATGGATGGCCTCCACCTTGGAAGAATCAACTTCAATCCCATTAGCGGAAACCACAAAACCAAGAAAAACCAATTTGTTTTGAGCAAATGTGCACTTGGGGAGGTTAGCATAAAGCTTTTCATGGCGCAAGATGCACAAGACTTCTCTCACATGTTGCACATGGTCCTCGAGGTTTTTGCTATAAATAAGAATATCATCGAAGTAGACAACCACGCTCTTGCCAATGAGAGGACGCAAGATGTGATTCATGAGGCGCATGAAAGTAGATGGTGCATTGGAAAGACCAAAAGGCATAACGAGCCATTCATAGAGACCAAGTTTGGTCTTGAATGCCGTTTTCCATTCATCACCAATAGCCATGCGGATTTGATGGTAACCACTACGCAAATCGACTTTGGAGAAAATTGTGGCACCACTAAGTTCATCAAGCATGTCATCTAAACGCGGAATGGGATGGCGGTAACGGACGGTAATGGCATTGATGGGGCGACAATCCATACACATCCGTTGCGTCTCATCCGGTTTAGGCACAAGAATCACGGGAACCGCACAAGGGCTAAGGCTTTCTCGGACGTACCCTTTTGCGAGAAGATCTTGAATTTGGCGGTTGATCTCCTTGGTCTCTTCGGGGTTGGTGCGGTAGGCGGCACGGTTTGGAAGCGGAGCGCCGGGTATGAGGTCGATGCGGTGTTCTATGCCGCAGAGTGGTGGTAGTCCATGAGGGAGCTCGTCGGGGAAGACGTCTCGAAATTCCTGCAAAAGAGACAACAAAGACGGAGGAATGTTGGTTAAGTCGTTAGTCTCCGACGCGGGTCCCTTGCATATGAGCACATAGTGCAATATGGTGGATGGGTTCTCTTGGAGCTCTCTCCACTCACTCTTGGTGGCTAGAAGGACACTCTTGGGCTCACTCATGTATGGCTTGTGGCGCTCACTCTCTTTGTGGTGGGTCGCTCCCTCTCCTCTCATCTCACTATGGTGGGTGCGGAGTTGTGCCCTCGCTAAAGCCTTCGCATTATCCGCGATGATTTGGCTAGGAGTCATCGGGCGCAACTCGAACTTCTTGTCGTTGACCTTGAAGGTGTATGTGTTGGAGAGTCCATCATGTATAGCCTTCTTGTCATATTGCCAAGGGCGGCCAAGCAACATGTGGCACACCGTCATGGGTACCACGTCACACTCGATGGTGTCCTCATAAGGGCCGATCTTGAAGTTGACGGTGACGGTATGTTGTATCTTGACGTTGCCCTTGTCACTCAACCATTGGATATGGTAGGGGTGAGGATGCTTGCGGAGAGTGAGGTGGAGCTTCTCACACAACTCGGTGCTCGCAAGGTTATGGCAACTTCCACCATCGATGATGACCTTGATAGACTTGCCACCAATTCCGGCACGGGTTTGGAAGATGTTGCACCGTTGTTCTTCCATATCATGAGGTTGTGTGGTTAGCACCCTTGTGACCACAAGTGAGGGACTTGGGTCATGTTCACATAAGAGAGGATCTTCTCCACTTTCTTGCTCATAAGCTTCTTCACTTGCCACGGCGGCTTGCACAAGGGCTTCATATTCATCCTCATCAAGAGTCTCGATGTCACCATTCTCCATAGTGATCATGACCTTGGTGTTCTTGCACTCAAACGATTTGTGACCTTGGGTGCCACACTTGAAGCAAGTGACACTACAGGGTCCCGTGGATGCCTTAGAGGAGGCGGTGGAGGAGACCGTTTGCTTCATGCGACTTTGGATAGTCGGTTTCTTGGAAGGTGTAGAGGAGGCTTCGGCCTTGGCACTTGTAGCATAAGGAGTTGATGAAGTAGGAGGGGTCGATGTAGCGAGCTTGGAGGAGAAATAGGACTTGGCCTTGGAGTACTTGATGTCCTCAATCACTTGGCGCTCGGCCTTCGATGCTTGGTGGACTAGCTCAACCATGTTGGAGTAAGGTTGGAACTCGACAATCCTCTTGATGGGATAAGTAAGGCCATTGAAGAAACGAGCAATTGTTTGTTCCTCCGACTCTTGGATGTTGGCTCGCATCATAGTGAGCTCCATCTCCTTGTAGAACTCCTCAACGGTCTTGGTGCCTTGCTTCAACTTTTGGAGCTTGTTGAAGAGGTCGGTCATGTAGTGTGCGGGGACAAAACGAGCATGCATCTCCTTCTTCATATCTTCCCAAGTATCAATAGGAGGTTCACCCTTCTCTTCCCGAAGAGTGAGGACTTGCTCCCACCAAGTGTTGGCGTAGTCTTCAAACTCGAGTGATGCCATAGCCACTTTCTTGGCACCGGAGTAGTTGTGGATGCGGAAGATCTTGTCCACCTTGAGTGCCCATGAGAGGTAAGCTTCGCGTCGTCTTCACCTTTGAACTTGGGCATGTTGAACTTGAGCTTGCCATACATGTTCTCTTCATCCTCCAAGTTTCTTCTACGAGGAGGGGCGCCGTCAACTCTTGCGGCTAGAGGTGGAATAGGAGGTCTTCTACGGCCAACCATAGCATTGGGTTGGTGGTGGAGTTGAACACTTGCTTCACTTGGTTCACGGTGAGGATGTGGTTGAAGATCTTGTCGCGGTTGAGGACGATGCTCAATGTTGGGTCTCTCATCTTGATCATGGTGAGGCTCTCCTCGTCCACGTTGGTCATGGTGAGGGTGGCGACGAAGATCTCGCCGAGGTGGATCTTGAGGATCTTGGTCTTGGGGATGGCCATCACGCCCATGGTGAGCGTGGCGATCCGCTTGGTGGCGATCTTGTTGAAGGCCTTGAGCTTGTGGAGGACGCTCATGTGGACGAGCATGGCGATGTATTTCTCCACGCCTAGAGTTGGAGCGGGAGTCTTCATGACGAGCATGTGAGCGATGAGGTCGATGATGGTCTTCACGCCTTGAAGAAGAGCTTGGGGATGAAAGGCCACCATGAGAGTAATGGTCTTCATGCCTTGAGGAAGAGCTTGATGAAGAGGAAGTAGAGCGGTGTCGACGATGGCGACCCAAGTTGGTGATGGCGCGCTCGAGGCTATCCATGCGCCGCTCCATGTTGGCATCATTGGCCGCCATTTGCCCATTCAAGTTGTCCGTAGCTTCACGAAGAAGGGCCAAGTCTTGGTTGACGGTGGAGAAGTTGTGAGCCACCTCATCGTATTGCTCGTCGATGCGCGTCTCGAAGAGGGAGAGTTGCTCCTTGAACTCTTGTCGTTGCGTCCATAGGTTGTGTTGAGTAGCCAACCTCTCGGTGTTGCGAAGGATCTCTTCATCCCTATTGGTATCTCCGTTCCTATCCATGATGGAAAGACAAGAACTATGTTGTGTATGTTAGTGGAAGGAGACTACCTCGCACTCTTACCAAGGTAAGATAGTATTGAGGCAATCCACCAAACCGAAAGCAAGATCAAGTGTATCGGGAACACACGCAAAACCACACGCAAAAGCTAGCAAATATAGTGTTAGGCGAGTGTTGTGGAAAGCCAAAAGACAAATCCAAGATCGAGTATGTTGTCAAAAGTGGGTGAGGTCCAAAAATTAAATGTCCAAATGGTGATCACAAAAACACGGAAAAGTTGTGGAACACACACACGAGATAAGCGGGGTTAGTGCAACCAAAAGTGAGCGGAAAAGTGTATGTATAAGTGCTCGGTGTCACACTAACACAAGGAGAGTCAAAGCTTTGGTTGCAAAGGAAGAGACAACAAGATTCACACGCGGCCTCTCTTCTCGTATCTCTCTTGTATATGTTGGCACTTGCACTCGTTTGTATCTTTGGTGGCACGTGGACACTTGTATGTATGGGCGTATGGATGTATGGTGTTACTCACACTCTTTTTGTGTTTTTGGGGCTTTTTCACACACTATGTTAGCGTTAGCCTCGCTTTTGCTATCTTGCCACACGAGTGTTTGCTTGGGTGCTTTACTCAACGCGACACACACACCTCACAATGCGGGGCCACGTGCAATGTCTCGCAACACTAAACAAGCAATGCTCGGGAAGGTTGGATCGCAAAAGGAGTGAAGAGTTGCAAGTTATACCTCGATGTGTCGTAGGCGGTGATGATCACACAACTTGCAATATGGTGGAAGGATCAAGAGTACGTTTGCAAGTCGGGGTGCCGAGAGTGTCGTCGCTTGCGTCGTAGCTGCGGGTTAGATTTACACACAAGGCACTCAAACCAGAACAAGCAAACACAAAGGTTAAGACGTGGTCGAAAAGTGGCTGGTGGGCTTGGCTGGTCTCTGGCGGCAGTGCCGGCCTGAATCGGGCGGCAGTGCCGGCCTGGGCGGCAGTGCCGGCCTGGATGCGGCGGCAGCAGCCGGCACTGGGCGGCAGTGCCGGCTTTGATGGAAGCGGCAAGATGCCGGTCCCTGACGAACAGCTCGAGCTGTTCTTCGCGAAAAGCGGCCCAAATTCGACCAAAACGTCAGAAATCGATGGAATTAAGGTCTAGAAAGTGGGGAAAACGTAGATCAACCAGAGGGGCACGAGATCCATGGATCAAAACCACTCAAAACGCAACCAAATCACAGATCGGTCAAAAGGCAATTTGGGGCTATTTTGGGGATTTTTTGGAAAATTTTCTAGGGACGAAATCGGGTGGGTGGAAGGTCAAATCCGCGGTAACCAAGAGCTGCTGATACCATATGATGAGGTCTAAGACCCCGGGTGTGGCCCGATCTCGCGGATTGACTTCGAAACCAAGGGGGAAGATGGGAAAACGCGAGGAACACGAAGAACACGGCGATGAACACGAGGAACTCCGAGACTCACGCACACACACACCCCGATACACCCGATGCTTACCTCCGTGGCTCGATGGACCACGCCAATAGAATCTCCGAGGAAGAGACACGCGGTAGAATTCCCCGGGGAGAGATTGGGATTGGAGAAGAAGAGCTTGGTGAGGGAGAGAGAGTATCTTGTACTAGAATCTCACTCAACAAGTTCCAAATCAACAACCAAGGTGCCTTGATTACAGAGGGATGATGCCCAAGGGAGACTAAGCTCAAATTTAGGTTTGAGTTCAAAACAAGTCTAACCCTAATCTGGAGGAAGGGGTGAGGTACTTATAGGTCCAGATTCGTACAGGGGTAAAATCGGCACTACATAAATTATCCTGGTCCATAGATGCGAAATCAACGGCTGAGATGAAGTCAACAGGGCTTGGCCGGCGATGCCGGTGATGATTGGCCGGCAGTGCCGGTGGGGCAGCAGCCGCTGGTCGGAGGACGGCGATGCGCTGGTCACGTCTTCCGGCTGGAGAGGCCGGCGGTGCCCGTGTCGTGGGGGCGGCAAAGGTCGGGTGAGCAGGCCACGGTTTCGTTGCTTGAGGCCGGCGATGCCGAGGGTGAGCAGCCGGCAGTGCCGGTGCACTGGAGGCCGGCAGCCGGCCACAGGGCGTCCTTCGGCGGCCACTCTTCTCCTCCTCCTTCCTTGTCCATCTTCGGGTCTGCTGCGACTTCCTTCTCTCGAGGTTCATATCTGATAACACAAAGCATATCGGCCTGAGGTAGTAGTCCATCCAATGGGGTATCAAGATCAAGGGTAGTGAGGAGTGAGTTCACCTTATCATGTAGCGCTTTGACTCGGGCTCGTGTCATCGGTCCACTTGGGGGACTTGTTGGTCTTGGTGTGGAGGTGACCGAAGGCCACCCCGCATCAACACCACTCAAGGTCTTCACGCTCTCATAGCTCAAGGTCAAGAGCTCCTACACCGTCTCGCCATGATTCTAATGAAGACCCACGCTACCATAATGTGGATGTCCAAGTGCTTCACCAACAAGCTCAAGAAGCGGAACAAGCTCGCCTTCGACTTGTCCATGAACGTCAACGCCTTGAAGAAGAGCGCCTTCACCAAGAGGACCTCAATGCACAATTCCAACAAGAGCAAGAACGCCTTCGACATGATCAAGAGCTAGTTCGAGCAAGGGAACAAGAGCGCCTCCGCAATGAACAACAAGCACTTGAAGAACAAGAGCGGCAACGACAAGCACAAGAAGCTCAAGCTAGAAGACAACGCCTTCTTGAAGAGGAACAAAGGCAAGCGCACCAAGAGCGCCAAATCATCAATGTTGTTCATCCTCAACGCCCTCAAGGTCAAGATAATCGCCGCCATCATGATGATCGCCCTCATGCTAGAAGACCTCCTCCAAGGGCACGAAATGAAGAATCAAGTCATCACCAAGCATCAAGTGAAGAAAGTGTGATGCCTCGACGACGCCACAACAATGATGATCAAGATGAAGGTCATGGAAGACCACCTCCTCGTCAACAACATAGCAACAACAATAGAGATGCTCAAGGTCCACAACATCCACCTCAACAACGTCAAGATATTGGTGAAGAAAGACCACCTCCTAGGCGCAATGACCGCAATGAAGAGGAAATCTTTGGGAAGCTCAAGTTCACCATGCCCAAATTCCATGGAGAAGAAGACCCCGATGCATACCTCTCTTGGGTTCTCAAGGTTGACAAGATATTCCGCATACACAACTTCTCCGAAGCAAAGAAAGTGGCCATGGCATCACTAGAGTTTGAAGGGTATGCAAATGTTTGGTGGGAAGAAGTGAACAAGAAGCGTGACAAGGAAGATCTAGACCCCATTGCTACATGGGAAGAGATGCAAGAAGTCATGCACAAACGCTTTGTGCCCAACCATCACAAACGCGACCTCTTCAACAAGCTTACCCAACTCAAGCAAAGCTACAAGTCCGTTGAGGAATACTACAAGGAGATGCACATGACCATGATGAGTGCAAATGTGGACGAGCGAGAAGAGCAAACAATGGCAAGATTCTTGAATGGATTGAACATTCCCGTCAAGAGGATAGTGGAATTCTTGCCTTACACCAACATGGTTGAATTGCTTCATCAAGCTACAAGAGCCGAGCGCCAAGTGCGAGAAGACATAGCAAGTGCAAAAACAAAGTCCTTCTTCGCCGCGCGCAATGCAACAAATACCTCCTCAAGCATCAAGAACACAAGTGCTATTGCTCCCAAGGATCCTCCTAAGCAAATGAAGAGTGCCTTCAAGACAACAAGCTTCAAGCCGGATCAATCAACTATGTCCTCCAAAGCTTCCACGGGATCTAGTAACATCACATGCTTCAAGTGTGGAGCTCAAGGACATAAATCCTTTGAATGCAAGAACACAAGAGTTATGATAACTCGAGATGATGGAGATGTGGAGTACTTGAGTGAAGGCGAATATGAAGCCTTGGTACAAGCCGCAACCAATCATGAAGATGATGACTTGGAAGACCAAGAGCAAGTCTTATGTGTGCATGATGCAAGTCCATCCCTTGTGGTGACCAAAGTGTTGACAACCCATGCACTACCCAATGAAGATCAAAGGTGCAACATCTTCCAAACAAGAGCCGGAATCAATGGCAAGTCAATAAAGGTTATCATCGATGGAGGGAGTTGCCACAATCTTGCAAGCACCGAACTATGCTCCAAGCTCAACCTCACACTCCGGAAACACCCCCATCCTTACCATGTGCAATGGCTAAGTGACAATGGAAATGTCAAGATACAACACACCGTCTCCGTATCCTTCAAGATTGGCGCCTATGAAGACACCGTTGATTGTGATGTAGTGCCCATGACGGTGTGCCACATGCTACTTGGTCGCCCTTGGCAATATGACAAAAGAGCAAGCCATGATGGCTACACAAATGCCTATAGCTTCAAGGTCGGCGACAAGACATACATCCTACGCCCAATGACTCCTAGCCAAGTGATTGCGGACAATGCAAAGGCTTTAGCGAGGGCTAAGGAAGCTACCATCACTAGTGAGATGAGTGGTGAGAGAGTGACCCACCAAAAGGAAAGTGAGCGTCACAAGCCATATATGAGTGAGATGAAGAGTGTCCTCATAGCTACCAAGAGTGAGATGAGAGAATTGCACCACAACCCATCCACCATATTGCACTATGTGCTCATTTGCAAGGGGCCATCCTCGGAGACTAACCACTTAACAACTCTTCCTTCGTCTTTGTTGTCTCTTTTGAAGGAGTTCCAAGATGTCTTCCCCGACGAGCTTCCTCATGGACTACCACCGCTTCGAGGGATTGAGCACCGCATCGACCTCATACCCGGCGCTCCTCTACCAAACCGCGCCGCCTACCGCACCAACCCCGAAGACACAAAGGAGATCCAACGACAAATACAAGACCTCCTCGAAAAAGGGTATGTTCGTGAAAGCTTAAGCCCTTGTGCGGTTCCCGTGATCCTTGTGCCTAAACCGGATGAGACGCAACGGATGTGTATGGATTGTCGCCCCATCAATGCCATTACCGTCCGTTACCGCCATCCCATTCCGCGTTTAGATGACATGCTTGATGAACTTAGTGGTGCCACGATTTTCTCTAAGATTGATTTGCGTAGTGGTTACCATCAAATCCGCATGGCTATTGGTGATGAATGGAATACGGCATTCAAGACCAAACTCGGTCTCTATGAATGGCTCGTTATGCCTTTCGGTCTTTCCAATGCTCCTTCTACTTTCATGCGCCTCATGAATCACATCTTGCGTCCTCTCATTGGCAAGAGCGTGGTTGTCTACTTCGATGATATTCTTATTTATAGCAAAAATCTCGAGGACCATGTGCAACATGTGAGAGAAGTCTTGTGCATCTTGCGACATGAAAAGCTTTATGCTAACCTCCCTAAATGCACATTTGCTCAAAACAAATTGGTTTTCCTTGGCTTTGTGGTTTCCGCTAATGGTATTGAAGTTGATTCTTCTAAGGTTGAGGCCATCCACAATTGGCCCACTCCTACCAATGTTGCTCAAGTCCGAAGTTTCCATGGACTCGCCGGTTTTTACCGCCGCTTTGTGAAAGACTTTAGCACCATTGCTTGCCCTTTGAATGAGCTTACCAAAAAGAATGTTCCGTTTGTTTGGGGCAAGGCCCAACAAAATGCTTTTGATGAATTGAAGAAACGCCTTACCGAGGCACCACTACTTGTTCTTCCAAACTTTTCCAAACCTTTTGAGATTGAGTGCGATGCAAGTGGACTCGGTATTGGTGGAGTGCTTATGCAAGATGGAAAACCCGTGGCATACTATAGCGAGAAGTTAGATGGCGCACGCCTCAACTATCCTATATATGACAAGGAACTTTATGCTTTGGTTCGTGTTCTTGAAGTTTGGCAACACTATCTTTGGCCAAAAGAGTTTATTATCCACTCCGACCATGAATCCTTGAAATATTTGAAAAGTCAACACAATTTGAACAAAAGACATGCAAAGTGGGTTGAGTTCATTGAGTCCTTTCCATATGTGATCAAATACAAGAAGGGCAAGGACAATGTTGTGGCGGATGCTCTTTCCCGCAAACTCACCCTCTTACTCACTCGTTTGGACATTAGTGTTTTGGGTCTTGATGAAATCAAAGATTTATATGCTTCCGATGCTTTCTTTGGCCCAATCTTTGCAAAGTGTTCTAGTGAGAAGGGCATCGATGATTTCTATTTGCACCAAGGATTCTTGTTCAAGGGCAACAAACTTTGTATTCCTATGTCTTCGCTTCGCCTTTTGCTCTTACAAGAATCGCATGGTGGTGGTCTTATGGGACACTTTGGAAGAGACAAGACATATGCCATGCTCTCCACACACTATTATTGGCCAAGAATGAAGCGCGATGTGGAGCGCCTTTGCCGACGGTGTACAACATGCTTACAAGCTAAGTCTACCTCCAACCCTTATGGTCTTTACACCCCATTGCCTATTCCATATGCACCATGGACCGATATTAGCATGGATTTCGTTCTAGGCTTGCCTCGCACTAAGCATGGTCATGACTCTATATTTGTGGTAGTGGATAGATTCTCTAAGATGGCTCATTTCATACCTTGCCATAAGAGCGACGATGCTTCACACATTGCTTCATTGTTTTTCAGGGAAATTGTTCGCCTACATGGAGTACCGCAAAGCATTATGTCGGATCGAGACGTCAAGTTCATGAGTTATCTTTGGAAGTCGCTCATGGCAAAATTTGGAGTGAAGCTCTTATTCTCATCATCCTCGCACCCGCAAACGGACGGCCAAACGGAAGTGGTCAATAGAAGCCTATCCTCTCTTCTACGCATCCTCGTGAAGAAAAACTTGAAGTCATGGGAAGAGTGTCTTCCACACGCGGAGTTCGCCTACAACCGCGCCAAGCACTCGACAACATCAAGGAGTCCCTTCATGGTCGTCTACGGGTTTGAGCCGCTCACGGCACTCGACATACTACCACTTCCATTTCATGAGTGGACAAACATGGACTTCGACAAGCGCACCGCCGCCGTGAAGAAGCTACATGAAGATACAAGGGCAACAATCGAGCAACAAGTTCTTCGTCAAGCAACACGCCTCAACATGAACAAAAAGGCAAGGATCTTCAATGAAGGAGACCTAGTGTGGTTACATCTTCGCAAGGACCGTTTCCCTCAAGAAAGAAACTCCAAGCTCAAGCCCCGAGGCGATGGTCCCTTCAAGGTTCTCAAGCGAATCAACGACAACGCCTACGTCATCGACATACCAACATCCAAGTACTTGGTGAGCAACACATTCAATGTGTCCGACCTCTCGCCATACTATGAAGATGAAGAGACGTTAGAGTCGAGGACGACTCTTTCCCAAGGGGGGGGAGATGATGTAGCCCTACCCAAGGTCGATACTACATCAAGACCGACAAGTCCTCCTCGTGGTCCAATGACACGAGCTCGAGCCCAAGCCCTACGCCAAGAGGTGAATTCGCTCCTCTCCATGTATGCTTTTGACACCCCTTTGGATGGCTTGCTACTTCATGCCAATACCCTATGTTCAATCAGGTACATCGACCAAGAAGCGAGCCATGAAGACCAAGCCAATGGAGAGAGAGCTGGAAATGACGAAGATGGAGCTACAGCTGCCAGGCCGGAACTTCCGCCCTCCAGGACCGGAACTTCCGCCCAGATGCCCTCCAGATTCCCTCCAGATGCCTTCCAGCGCCCAGAAGACAGGATCAGGCCGGAACTTCCGCCCCGAGGGACCGGAACTTCCGCCCACCGGAACTTCCGCCCAAGTTCCGCCCAAGTTCCGAAAGTCGGCGAAAACCCCCTGGATGTTACTGCGGGACAATGGCGCAATTCCGGAACAAGGCCGGAACTTGGCCGGAACTTCCGCCCCGACCGGAACTTCCGCCCCTCCAGACCGGAACTTCCGCCCCTGGCCGGAACTTCCGCCCAAGTTGACCGGAACTTCCGCCCCATCGAACTTCAGCACGACAGCACTTTTCAGCTTGTAACTTACCCCTTCGCCCCCACCTATAAATAGGCTGGTTGCCTCAGATCTGAGATTAGACTTGATGTGAAATTAAACCTGAGCTTAGCTCACCCTTGTGGGAATCCTACCTAGATCTATGATCTTGTACCCACCCGGGCTCCTATCGACTTGTCAAGATCTCTTTGGTGGCTTCTACCGTTTGTTTGATCTTTTGCTTGCACTTCTACCTATTTGGTCTTTTGCTTGCACTTCTATCAACCTTCCGGTCTTTTCACCCTTCTAGATCTTGCGAGCTTCGATTTGTCGATCTCTTTGCGGGACTTCTACCGGAAGGTCTTTTCTCGCAACCTCTATCGAGTAGGTGTATCGGGCCTACGAGGGAAAACCGGTTTGTGTGCGTGTGTGTGTGTTGTATCCCCACGATTCCCCTCGCGTTCTTCGTGTTCATCGCGTTCATCCACCTACCCCCACGAGTTCCACCCAAATCCGTGAAGATCGGGCACATCCTTGGACTTAGTCCACATCAGGATCGAGACGTCAAGTTCATGAGTTACCTTTGGAAGTCGCTCATGGCAAAGTTTGGAGTGAAGCTCTTGTTCTCATCATCATCGCACCCGCAAACGGACGGCCAAACGGAAGTGTTCAATCGAAGCCTCTCCACCCTCCTACGCATACTCGTGAAGAAGAACTTGAAGTCATCGGAGGAGTGCCTTCCTCACGCAGAGTTCGCCTACAACCGCGCCAAGCACAAGACTACGTCAAGGAGCCCCTTCATGGTCGTCTATGGCTTCGAACCTTACACGGCACTCGACATACTTCCGCTACCCCTTCACGAGCGCATCAACATGGACTTCGACAAGCGCACCGCCGCCGTCAAGAAACTACATGAAGAAACAAGAGCGACCATACAAGAACATGTGCTTCGTCAAGCAAACCGCATCAACGCCAAGAAGAAGGAAAGGATATTTCAAGAAGGAGACCTCGTTTGGATCCACCTCCGGAAGGAAAGGTTCCCTCATGAGCGCAACTCCAAGCTCAAGCCAAGAGGAGATGGCCCCTTCAAGGTCCTCAAACGCATCAACAACAACGCTTACGTCATCAACATTCCGACATCAAAGTACTTGGTGAGCAACACGTTCAACGTCTCGGACTTGTCACCCTATCATGGAGATGAGGAGGTGCAAGAGTCGAGGACGACTCTTTCCCAAGGGGGGGGAGATGATGTAGCCCCGCTCACCGACGTCGCTACACCAAGACCAACAAGTCCCCCAAGTGGACCGATGACACGAGCCCGAGTTAAAGCTCTACATGATGAGGTGAACTCGCTCCTCACCACCCTTGATCTTGGTACCCCTTTGGATGGATTGCTACCTCTTGCCGACGTGCTATGTGTCATTAGGTACAAGGCACATCAAGACCCCGGAGAGGAGGAGACGTCAAGGTCAAGGGAGGGAGAGAAGCAGCTGGACATGGAGATGATCATGAAGCCGAAGCCGACGTCGCTTGAAGCGCTCCAAGGAAGAGACGGACGCTGGCCGGTCCAGGACCCGGTCAGACCAGACCCACAACCGGACGCCCCGGTCACAGGCCCGGTCAACCGGGCGCAAACCGGCGCAGCTCCCTCGTACCGGACGACGACCGGACCCAGGACCGGAAACTTCGCAGATTTCCGGTTTGCGCCCGGTCGACCGGACCCAGGACCGGACAGCCCGGTCACAGGCCCGGTCAGACCGGACCCAAACCGGGTCTGATGGGAATGACCCACCAAACTGCCTTAACTTATCCATTCGCGTACCTGTTCGCCCTTGCTGGCCATGTGTGCCTATATAAGTAGCCTGAACCCCTCCTTTACTCTTTAGACTTATTTTGAACTCAAACCTACCTTTGAGCTTAGTCTCCCTTGGGTATCATCCCTCTGTAATCAAGGCACCTTGGTTGTTGACTTTGATCTTCTTGAGTGAGATTCTAGTACAAGTTACTCTCTCTCCCTCACCAAGCTCTTCCTCTCCAACCCCAATCTCTCTCCGGGAATTCTGCCACGTGCCTCTTCCTCGGAGATTCTATTGGCGTGGTCCATCGAGCCACGGAGGTAAGCATCGGGTGTATCGGGTTGGTGTGCGTGCGTGAGTCTCGGAGTTCCTCGTGTTTGTCGTGTTCTTCGTGTTCTTCGCGTTCTCCCATCTCTCCCCTTGGTTTCGAAGTCAATCCGCGAGATCGGGCCACACACGGGGTCTTAGACCTCATCAGTAATTACATTTGAAACCTCCTGGCTTGGTGAAGAAGCTCGCGGCTCTTTGCGAGCCCTCTTGACGCATCGACTCTTCGTGCGTAGCCCTGCTCTGATCGGAGCTTGGAAAGCAGCAGGTTCGGGAGCTGACCTTTTCTTGGAAGCCGACGAAGGCAAGTCTGTCTGGCTCTGTGTGGTGGTTCTCCCAGAATTACCTGAGCTCGAGTCCCTTCGACTGGACTGTGTCTCCTCGCTGGAGTTCTCCTCAGTGGAGGTCTGTAAAAGAGATATAAGCATGATTGCAGAAGCCTAGGAGGACAGATGAAATTAGTCAAGGCATAGATCAGCTTACGTGCAAGCTTTCTTGAGCGGGAGTGGGGGTTTGGCGCTTCAAGGTCTTCCTGGCAGCTATTTTCCTCACTGCTTTCCTCGCCTGGATTGAGGCTCGGGGGGCAGCTGGCCCCGAGGATGCTTTGCTCTTGGGAGCCGATTTCACCGAAATCGGCTGGCTCTGCATCATAACCTTTTTCAGGGATGGTGAACCCTTGCAGAAGAGGACCACTGGAGCTGGTGGAAGGAATTTGAAGGAGGAGCCATCAGCCTGCACAGGCTCTGGACCATCTTGTTGCTGCAAGGAAATAGAGCCGGTTTACAGATAATCATTGTGAGCCACTGCAAGAAAATTGTGAGTAGTGGTACCTGTTCTGCAGGAATGTCGTATTCAGCATCAAGTTGCTTCAGCAACGGTCCTAGGGCTCTCCTGAAGGCATGGGTCTTCCACATTGACCACCAAGTCTCAAAACCATCAGTAGTGGTGGTGAAACGAAGGTTTTGGGGGATTGGAATGGCTAGAGCATCAAAGAAGGAATAGCACCTCTGGCCAGTGAGGATATCAGGCAGCTCAGCTCTGCTTTCTGTCAAGTGGTGAAGGAAGAAGTGCGGAGACACTTGCCCGAGACCAAACTGCCGGGCTACTACCACCGGCTGGTAAGACTCATAACCAGGTTTGATGATCCTGTTTGAGGTGCTCATGCCAACTGGGAGGAAGCAAGGACGGATCATGATGGAGTACAAATGCCGAGTGCTGGGGTCATCGGCAAAACTGTCCAACCTGAAGGAAACTGCATTTTCAAAATTTTCAGATTCAGTGTAAGGAAAGAACAGGGGACTGTCCAGGCCTTGGAAGAAAATTCTGAACCACTCTGATGCTTCCTTAGGGATTAGCCTACTGCCTGGAAGGCTATAGAGAGCTTGGCCGTAGCTAGTGCATCGGATCTGCTTCCCATTAGCATCTGGGAAGGTACAAGTGGCCAGAGGTGGGGAGTTTGGGACCTGGTTGCGGAAGTACAGTTGAGCCCATAGCTGAATAAACCACCAGGGGCCTCCTGTTTTAACTGTCTTTTGGGAAAACAGTTTGACAGACATCAGTTGGAGAGATCGATAGACCTCTCCAAGGAATAGTTTGCCGATGCCAAGCTGAGTGCCTTTGGCAAGTTCATAGGCCAGGGAAAGGTAATTCTTGGTTGGGGCGAGTGATGGGCCACAGAATATGAAGTGTTCTAACCAGAAGTTCAGGAAGGTTGTGTGTTCTTTCTCTGTCACAGGCCCTTTGGTTTTCATGTAACGCCTAAGGTAGGCACCCCAGCTGGTACACTCTGTTTTGGAGGAGAGGGTGAAAGGAACCTTTGGCAGCATAAAAGCAGAGGGGCTTGGGGATGCAATATCTAGACCTGTGATCATGGCCACGTCCAGCAAAGTTGGTGTCATGGGACCATGGCCAAACATGAAGCAATTCAGTGCATCAGACCAGAAGTAGCCGATGGTTTTCAGAAGGTTTTCGTGTTTCTCAAGGGGAGACAATGACAATGACAAGGCATCGGCTATCCCTATAGTTTCCCATGTGGCATGGTGAGTTTTGGATACTCTACTGTACCATGCCACCCAACCCTCAGGAGGATTAGGCCAGGCTCGTAGGCAGTCGGCCCAAGAAGTCAGATCTAAATTCTGGTTTACGAAGGGAATTCTATTGGCCTCGCATGAAATTAGATGAGCGGGACTCTCGGAAGAACGAGAGCCAAGACACAGAGAATTTGGGAGAGAGGGATGCGGCAGCAGGATGTCTAAAACCTAAAATTAATAACGGAATAGGACATTAATTCAGGTGTTTGCTGTTAATCCTAACATTTACTCGGATGGCGAGGAGCGGTTAACGATTACCTTCAGATCGGAGACCATAGCATTGGCGTTGGATGATTCCGCCATTGGATGTGCTGTGGAGTTGGTCTGGCGCGGGTGTGATCTGAGATTCGTGTGGCCGGGAGTTGGATCTGTTCGAGCGGTGATTTGGGGATCTGAGTTTACTCTCTCAGACGGAGGTTGCAGGTTACCGTTTGAAGAGACAACTGATATGGTTTTACTCGCGTTTTATTGGAAAGGCCGATGCGGTGCCATCGGCTCTTTGGGAGTTGACTGACTTTGACTATCGGCAAGATTAATTGGAAGCACTTCTTCATTAATAAAAGGGGTTTTTTACAATGAAGAGCCGATTGCTCAAGGAGGAAAGAACTAAAGAAGAGCCGATTGCTCAAGAACTACTACTAATCCTATACTAGTAGTTCCTATTCTAGGGGCCGTCGCTGGCCTCGTCGTCGGCATCGTAACTACCGTCGGCGCTGCTTCCGGAGAACTCCTCGTCGCTGCTGCCCCAGCCCTCGGCCGGGGCTTCTTCCTCCTCATCTTCATCATCGTCGTCGTCTTCCGACCAAGCGCGGAAGCGCTTTGCCGGCGGGTACCCGGCGGAGGAGGAGTCATCCTCCTCCTCTTCCTCCTCTTCCTCCTCTTCATCCTCTTCCTCCTCCTCGTCATAGGAGGTGAAGCTCGCCCAGGAGTAGAGGTCGTCCTCGCTCTCTCCCTCCAGTTCCCCGTCGACAAGGAACCGGAGGTCCGCCTCCCCGTCGGTCATGGACAGGTCGTCGTCCGACCCGACGGCGGCCAGGGGAAGGTCGTCATTCACCCTGACGGTGAAGTCCCACTCTTCATCGTCCCAGTGTTCGGACTGAAAAGAGAGACCCGACGAGGCGGAGGAGGAAGAAGAGGAAGACATTGCTACAGGAGATGGGGGTTTTTTTTGGTGCCGATGGCTAGAACAGAGCAAGGGGATGAAGAGGCGAACTGTTCGGCGCGGTTAAATAAAAGGGGATATAGTGGAGATTTAATGCCACAGCAGTTTCCGAGGAAGTGGTGCCAAAAGAAAAAAAAACTGTCAGATCACGCGGAGAAGTTGAGAAGGCAAGGCATCATGATGAAGGATACTGCGACGGTTCTGCTCTGCCACGACATGAACCGACGAAGGAAAAGCAGAGTGGTTTTGGAATTATCATTACCAAAACCAGGGGGCATGTGTTATCACCAGATTTTACAGAAGTGGGCCGTGATTGAGATGGGCTTAGCAAATATACGTGGAAATTATTCATGAATCGGCCTTGTATGAGGAGTTTGGGCTAAATTGCCCGTGTATCTGTAAATATAGTAGGATACGTGTCGGTTAGGATTAAAAGGCAGAGTTTAGCTCGTGCACGGTTGGGATTATTCCCAAGTTAGAAAGTCTACGGACTATAAATATGTATCTAGGGTTATTGAGAAAGAGGACGATCACGTTCACAACAAACCAATCTAGGCGCATCGCCACCCCTTGTTTCGAGGGTTTCTTCCGGGTAAGCGCTATGCTGCCTAGATCGCGTCTTGCGATCTAGGCAGAATCTTGTTTATTCGTTGTTCATGTGTTGCTCGTACTGAAGCCTTTTTGATGGCGAGCAACACCGTTATCATGGATATGTTAGGGTTAGCATCGGTACTTTCTCGATGTGTTTGATTAGTCATGCTATTCCTGGATATCTAGCCACCCTTGTACCGATCTTAGGTGCAAGGGTGGCACCTTGCTTAGTCATTGTTTAGTAGATTCGATCCGTTACGATTGCTCCTTGTTTTTCAAGGATTAGTTTGATATCTACATAGTTAGGCCTTGCAAACGAGTTGAAGGATCCAGTAGCACGTAAGGTATAGTTTGCTAGTCCTAGAGGAGATGTTCCGGGAATCAACTTCACGTTGGTTTTTAGGCCTTGTCTAGGGCTGGTTTATTATCATCTTTCGTGTCTACCAGGCTCAATTACGTGTAGGACGTTCCGGTTATGTGGTGAAAACCCTA
Organism: Lolium perenne; assembly: GCF_019359855.2. Classification (NCBI taxonomy): domain Eukaryota; kingdom Viridiplantae; phylum Streptophyta; class Magnoliopsida; order Poales; family Poaceae; genus Lolium; species Lolium perenne. The sequence goes on from NC_067245.2 coordinate 137,392,353, forward strand.
GATTGTCGTAGAGCGTTTTAACTTAATATTGATCAAGCAGGACCACCATGTCATCGTAGATCTCATACGAATCATGGGTGGATCGGCTCCTTGAGCTGATTCACAGGGCAACCTGAGAGCCGATCGAGGCTCGTATTTAATGTTTACGTGTATGCCATGCAGGAAACTAGTCGAAGCAATCCATCACCTTCCTGACCAGGTATAGGTCAGGTGGGACGCCCTTGCACCAGCATCGGACGTGCGTGCCGGAGCTTTGCGGGCCGTCGCCGGAGGGACCAGGGCCCACCAGCAGTCCTGGGAGCCTCCCGGCTCTTCGTGTTGCCCGTCGCTACTCGTCGGTGGGTTTTGGTGGTCAACACATACATATTTGCGGATTTCGGTGAATGCATTATTGTCACCCCCCTAACAATTATCAACTATCTTTCGCTTTCCTTTTTCTTTTAGGGGATATAGTTTTGGCATATAATTTCGGTAATTTGAAACGGCCCAAAAGTGGTATAATTTCGATATAAACATGAGGCATACATATTTGCAGATTTCGGTGAATGCATTATTTTCACCCCTCTAACAATTATCAACTATCTTTCGCTTTCCTTTTTCTTTTAGGGGATATAGTTTTGGCATATAGTTTCGGTAATTTGAAACGGCCCAAAAGTGGTATAATTTTGGTATAAACATGAGGCATACATATTTGCGGATTTTGGTGAATGCATTATTGTCACCCCTCTAACAATTATCAACTATCTTTCGCTTTCCTTTTTCTTTTAGGGGATATAGTTTTGGCATATAGTTTCGGTAATTTGAAACGGCACACACTAATATAGTTCGGTGAGCAATGATAAGAATCCCTTGTATAAACATGAGGCATACATAAAGCATTCCAATATAGTTGGTAATTTCGGTGAATGCACACACTAACCATGAAAACAACTACAAGTACATGTAACTGAATAATGAATTTGTAATAAGGTATCCCTTGTAACAACTTCTAGCGCCTGGTGAGCAATGATAAGAATCTGATCGCAATTATACAACAGAAAAAACAACCAGCTATCAGATTAGCTTGCTTCTTCAACTCGATCAGCTGCCTTAACTGCTTGTTCATTTTCTTCAGTTCTCCCTTCACTTCCACCAGTCCTACATTGGGAGCATTAGGCATAATCGGACCGGCTCCTCTCTCCGCCGCATTCTCTACAGCAAGTCCCCCCTCCCAAATTGCGCTCCCCAATAGCGCCAATTGATTCCTGCAATTGAAGCCTCTGAACGTACACATCGATCCACTCGAAATGCCTGCATTTCTTCAGGATCTGAAAAAAACAACAGGAACCCTAAATCCCAAATTCGAGGGAATAGCAAGAAAATCGAGAGAAAACAGAGAAATTGGAGCGAGATCTAACCTTATCCCCCTCTCTATATGGCAAGCTCTCGCATGCAAGGAACTCACGTCCACGGTTGGCGTTCTCGTCCGTCTTACAGATCGACCGCTTCAGAGGATCCTGGCGTGGGCAGTCAGGGCATCTTGTCAAAGGCACGGGTCCATACTGCGGCCATGAAGAACGAGAGGTCGAAGAGAAACTAGACATCACCCGCCTGCCGGAGAAGGGCTGCCGCTGGCGGAGAAGAAGAACAATGGGGCGCGGGGAAAGAAAGGGGAAGCAATGGCACGGGCACGGGCACGGGCGCGGGGCTGGCTCGGGCTCCCATTTTGCAACGGTCACCTGGGTAAGCTGTGGGTCCGACGCACTTAACATGGACAAGTTGTGGGTCCCACGATGATCTGGATAAGTGAAGACGTGTCCACTGTGGGGCATCAACAGCGGCCCCACTTGTCAGCACCAACCAAGGTCAACTAAACGGGATTCCTTCCGTCCGAGCTCCTTCTACGGGTTTCAGACAAGGTCTTGGGGAAAACTGAGGAAAAACTAAGGGGCTGGGGAAAACTGAGCACAACTAAGGAGCCAGGGGCACGAAAATAGAAATCCCTTCTTATTTTGCTAAATGGTGGTGAACCATTGCAAAACTTGTTAAACCCTAAACCTCATCTCTCTACTCACCAACCTTTGAGAAACAAAACAAAAGGAAATGATCTTAATTAAGAAAAAGGCATATGCAAGCCTATGGCTACTTTGTGCAAATACTAAACCTTGCTTTGTCTGCCTTGAGTAGATGAATTGAAATACCTCAACACACTCAACCAAGTACTTACCAACCAATTCAAGTGAGAAACAAAATAAAATCAAACATATGCATAGAGTATATGTGGCACTTAGCCAAAATATCCAATCTTGACATAGGAACCCACATTCCCTCAGAATGGTTTGAACCCTTCACCCAACTCAATCTAACACCAAATAAACCTCACTCTTGTCAAAATAAAGCAAAGAAAAATAAAAGAATAAAAGTTAGAAATTCACAAAACCCTCACATATGGCTTATGCCATTTTTCTAAATCTTTAACCTAGACCATTTTGGTCTTCACCATTAGTTGTAATATGATACTAACACTTATTACAACTTTTGGAATCAAAGAAACACAATTCAAATGAATTTGAAACTAAAATTGTGAGCACATGTGATATTGGTCAAATCTGCCATTTATAATCTGGTCACTACTTTGGGCCCCTCTATCTCAAGTTTTTCAAACTAAACTCTATCAATTCTTTGCACCTCATCCAAGAGCACATGAAGGTGAACAACTTTGGTAAAGACCCCCATGTCAAATTCATCTTGGATCCAATTCTATGCTCATCCAAAGTTGGAACTTTTTATCAAATGCAACAATCTCACTTTGCCAATTTTTGCTATTCTTTGATTTTTTAAAATTCCACCACCACACATGTTTGTCTCTGGTCATTTGCAACTTATTCAAATACCCCATTCTAAATTTTTTGAATCAAATGAATCCAACCAAATTTGAGCAAATATAGCAAATTACAAATAAGCATAATTGCAAACACTATTGGAAATAGTGTCTTGGCCAACCAACTTGCCCCATATCACTCCTTCTGGTTCCCTTGCCCCCTCTCACCCTATCCCATCCACAACAACCCTAAGAGGGGGGCCAAAACCCACCATGGACATGGCCATGCCGGCCATGCCACACATGGCAATCTCCCCTCTCTTCTCCTTCCTCCCTACCTTGGCCATGGTGCCATTCTGCACCACCTCGACCCCCTACACCACCTAGCATCGCCACATGTCGAAGAGGACGAAGGACATCGCCGGAAATCGCGTGTTCTGGACGATGCCGATGACGTCGTGGGCGCGTCCACCGGCGAACCCTGGCCACGTGCAACGCCGATGAACGCCGCCTCCCCTGGACCCCCTAGCTGCACATCGAGCATCACCATCGCCGCGCCAACTCGCCAGACACGCTCCCCTGCTCACGCGAGCCTTGTCGCCGACGACCACCTCGCCGGAATTCCGTGAACTTGCTGCCAGAACATCGCCATCTCGCGCGCACGCCAGGCCGTCCCCCACCTCGCCATCTAGCTTCCTAGCATCGCCTAGACGCCGTCTACGTCGCCCCTACCTCGCCAGCCCCTTCCTTCACCAGAGCCGCCGCTCTGCTGTCGCCCTTGCCGCCCACCTCACGGCCAACTCGAAACCTATAAAACGAGCCATCCCCGCGCCATCCTCTCCACAGCAAACTTACTCCCCTCTCTCCCCTCAAGCTCCTCGTCCACTCCTCTCCCTCGATTAGCCGCCAGAGCTGTGCAATTTCTTCGCCGGAGCCCGCAGAGGTGCTGAGATCGCCGCCGATGAATTCGAGCACCATCGGCGACGCCACCGGTACCAGGCGACTCCCCTTCATCGACAACCTCATCTAGCACCTGCGCCGCCCCTCGCCGGAGTTCCAGCACGCCGTCGACCCCCTACCTCCGCCGCTCCAGCACGCTCCTCTCCCGACGAAGACGATGCGTTTGCACCGCTCGATCTCCTTCTTATCCAACGGCTCGCGTTGCAGCATACCGTTTCGGTGAGTCTGACTCGCTGACGTGCGGGCCCCTCTGTCAGGCGGCCCGTGGCGTGTGAGCGCTAGCTGGGCTGGCCCTTCTGGCATTTTTGAATCTTTCGGCCCAGTTTCTTTTCCCGCCAGCCCATTAATTCGAAATTAGTTTAAATCAATTCAATCCAAATACAATACCCAACTTTGGAAATTCATAGAATCTGTTTGGCTTGGCCAAATTTAGCAAATTTCATATTGTTGGAAAGCTATGAAAAAGTTCTACAACATGCCACTGGTCCCATCTCAAAATCTTGTGTAGAATTAATGTGACATAAATAACAAAGCAAAGACTTTTGTGACTTCAAATAAATCTTAAAAATCAACCAATTTGAATTTTGAAGTAATTCGAATTGCTGTAATTCACATTTCACTTACACTAATTGTTTCTGCAATAAAATGGTGTGGTCACTTTGTATGATCATGCTCTAGTTTAAATAACAAATCACGCTGATAATGTGGAGGAACAAAATGAGTACGCATAGCAAGTTTTAAACCAACCCAAGTAGTAGGAATAGTAGCATGATGTGCTCTACAATGTTCAGACCACCAAATAGAAGAAAAATCTTTGAACTCACAAGTAGCAGCACTAACACGCAAGTGATCAGGGTATTTTAAACATGCAAAGCGTTGTTCTACTTCCAATTCCCATGTAAGATATGCATCAGGATTATATCTACCCTCAAATGGTGGACTATTCAGTTTCAGCTTGGCAACATGGTCATCATCATTACGTACCGGACGTGGAGGTGGGCGAGCATTGCGGTTCAGTTGTCGTGGGCGACCAGGTGCAGGTTGTTCAACTTCCTCGCCATCCAGCACGTTCTCCTCGACCTGCTCATCTGTGTCCCCTTCATAGTCTTCGTATCCCTCATCAGAAGGCGCGTCAGGTGCTGCTGCTGCAGCAGGAGCGGTACCCGCCAGCAGATCCGCACGAGGAACGCGGCGTGCGCGTCGTCGCACATTGTCGCGAGGTGGCGGCAACAGAGTCAGGAGCTCCTGGAACTTGGCGTCGAGCTTGGAGTTAAAAGCTGCCTCGAGGCCATCCAACTTGTCCAGCGCGTCTGTGAGTTTGTCATCCACGTCACCAATGCGCGCATCGGTGTCGCATGCATGCCCGCCCAAAAGGTGGGTGAAGTGAGCATGCAACTGCTCACTCGTCATGATGAGGTCTAAGACCCCGTGTGTGGCCCGATCTTGCGGTTGACCCGAAATCCAAAGGAGGGAGAGAGGGAGAACGCGAAGAACACGATGAACACGAAGAACACGATGAACTCACGCACGCACACCAACCCGATACAATCGATACTTACCCCGTGGCTCGATGGACCACGCCAATGGAATCAACCCGGAAGAGACACGCGGTAGAATTCCGAGCGGAGAGATTGGTGAGGGAGATGAATCTAGGAGTGGGAGAGAGAGTGGGTAACACTAGAATCTCACACACCAAATCCAATCATCCAACATGGGTTGCCTTGATACAAAGGGGATGAAACCCTAGGGAGACAAAGCTCATCTTCATGTTTAAGCTATCATCTTGTCTGAAGAGGTAAGGGGCGACCTGGGTGCTTATATAGGCATACAAGGCAGCATGGGTCGAAAAGGTACAAGTTGGTGGGTCAAACCCGACGAATCCGGTCACAGGGCCGGTCTGACCGGGCCTGGGACCGGCCCATCCGGTTCACAACCGGATTCTGGACCGGGCGGTGACCGGGCGAGGCTTCGGGAGCCCCGGGATTGCGTCCGGATGGCACCGGTCGTCGTTCCGGTCGAAAACCGGCCGGGCCGGTCAGGGGGCCGGTCAACCGGGCCTGTGACCGGGTGGGCCGGTCAGGGGGCCGGTCAACCGGGCCTATGACCGGCCGGCCTCCCTCCTCCCGCTTCTTCTTCCTCTTCCATCCTTCTTCCTTCATTCTTCCTTCCTTCTTCTTCTTCTTCCTTCTTCCTTGCACCATGATGAATGGCTCCTCTTCCCTTCCCTCGCTTCCTTGCACCATGGGTGTTCCTCCTCTCCGGTCCTCGATGACTCTTGTACCTAATGACATATAACATGCCGACATGAGGTAGCATTCCATTCAAGGTATCTACGAGGTCGAGTATCGAGAGGAAGGAGTTCACCTTGACGCGTGTAGCGTGGGTTAGGGTTGAAGGTCCACTTGGGGAATCTTTGGCCATGGTGTAGCGTCGACGATAGGCGGGGCTGCACTTGATGGTCTTGGTGTAGCGACGTCGGTGACCGGGGCTACATCATCTCCCCCCCCCCTTGGGGAAGAGTCGTCCTCGACTCTTGTTCCTCCTCATCGAAGAGGTAGTCTATGACGGGTGTCCCATGTTGTGGTAGAGGGATAAAGTCGCGGTCGAAGAAGAACTTGGAGAAAAACCACTTGCGAAGGGAAAGCTCCAAGAGGCATTTGACAAAAATGGGAACCAAAAGAGTGTGGGTGTATCCAACATGTGGAAGGGCAAAAATTTGTGCATGTAAGAGTTGTATGGTGTCAAAAATGTGTGGTGTAGCATTGTCCCAAACAAGTGGAACAAACAAAAGGCAAGTATCGTCGGCAAAATTTGGGACAAAATTGGTATGTGCAATGGCAAAGCGATGGAGACTTCGAACTTGGGAGAGTATGGTTGGCTTGAGCCAAGTATGAGTGTCCTCAAGTGTGAAAGAATCCATTGCAAATGCCAAAGATGAAATGAGAAATCCAAAGAAGAGCAACTTTTTGTGTGACATGTGGCACAAGATGCATAAGGTGTCTCTCACATGTATGACATGGTCCTTGAGATTCTCGGAGTGTATGATGAAAGCATCAAAACATACAACAATCATTGTGCCAACAAGATGTGTCAAGATATGTTGCAAAAGAGGCAAAAGAGGCGACGAGGAGTTGGACCAAACCGGAAACTCGACAAGGCAAACCGGAAACACACGAGGGCGAAGGCTTGTGGGAACATACCCTTTGGTGTGATTCCCGCGGGTTAGGTCCTTGTTGGGGTAGCTCTCAATTGCGCGTTTCGTGAGCTCATGCTCCGTAGCGGTGGAGGTAGTCATTCGGGTACCTATACACACAAAAGAGAAAACAAAAAGCGTGTGTGCATGGTAAAGGAACACATCATCCATCATGATGTTCCAAGACTTGTGCACATCACCATTAGTGTCAAGCAAGATAGTATGAAATGCATGGCGATAGTGCAAATGGCATGAAGGTGCATGTGTGGTATGTGGGTACTCATGATCATCAAAAATGGAGAAGGCTATGGGGGCCATCTCGTGGACAATGAAATAAGCATGTTTGCATACCAAGCATAAGAAAGGGGAATTGTTCACAATCTTGGATGCAACGATCATGGAGTAGTGCAAACATTTTGGGCAAAGCATGCGGAAGCTAATATCATCATTGTCATTGCAAGCAATACATGTGAAAGAGCAAGTAGGTAACATATTGCAAGCAATGGTAGGAAAATTGAAGCTCTCATAGCATGGCATGGTCATGGTATCACAAACACTCAATTCCACATGATCAACAATGTTATCAAGCAAAGCATCACATGGGAAAGTGAAAGTAGCATGTGACGTAGCAAATGGGTCATCAAGATCATGCATGCATTCATGAGTCATCATGTCCACTAGTGGGATCATGGCATCACCAACACCTATGTTGTTACCTTTGTAGGCCGACTCATGTGAAGTAGGTGTGGTGGAAGTAGGAGGATCCATGTGGTCGACTTGTCCATCTTGGAGCAAGCATGGTGAGATATCATCATCTTCATGCACCATGTACATCGTCTCCATGAGCGGGAACTCGTCCTCCGTGGAACCTAGTGCAACATAAGAAGACACAAACGAGGGAGAGGTTAATGTGTTAGCAAATGCGATGTCCTCCATGGACCTATCATCTACCTCTCTCAACTCACTTAGTGTATCACTCATGTCCTCCAAACGGAAGCACTCAAACTCACATATGGGGTGGAAGTCAGTCATCTCACTATCACTCTCACTCAAGTGGGCTAAGTGGCTCTCATCCTCACATGGGATTGGTACCAACTCATCAATCAAGCATATAGGAGTAGGCTCGACTTGCGCATCTCCATGCGCCTCCTTGGTTGAAGGGAAGTTCCCATGCTCAACCATCTCAACTCCATGCGCCTCCTTAGGTGAAGGGAGAATCCCATGGTCACCATGCTCAACTCCATCGCCTACCAAGTCGTCCTCAAGTGGTGGCGTCGTGGTGTAGTAGAGAGCTAGGCTCGAATCCACATCAACCTTGAGTTGACCTTGGCGATCTTCATCTTGAAGTGTGGGCGCGATAGGCATCTTGGAGACTTGTGCATTGAGCTCGTCGAAGTAGAGCTTCTTGGCGCTTGGCGTTGTGCATTGCCATGCCACGTGACCCTTGGCCTTGCACACCTCACATAGGAGATTGGGACATTCCCGTGGAGGGTGGCCTTGTTGCTTGCACTTGTAGCATCGGAGTCCATAGGCACGTGACGAGGTAGAGGCCATTGTGGTGGTGGCACAAGAGGTGGAAGTCGCCTTATGAGGAAGGTATGCTCGATGTGCACTTGCCATCCTTGGAGTGGTAGGCACCCTATTATGGTGTTTGTCGCCTTCATGTCGAGGCTCTCGTCTTCGTACATCATCACCATGGCTTGAGTGGTGTCGTCGAAGACTCGTGGAAGATGTTGGTCGGTGGAGATCATGAAGTGGCTTGTGGTGGCGAAGCTCATGTGGTGACGTATGTCGATGACGGTCCTTGCCAAGCCTAGATGATGGCTCATGCGACTTGGCATGTTGCTTGTGGCGCCTTGTGGAGCTTGGAGAAGAGTGTCGATGACGCTCATGATGGGGACGCTCTTGATGCTCCATATGGCGTACTCGAGGTCGACGATCTTGTGCATGGGCACTCTCATGGTGGTGCCTTGTGGAGCTCGAAGAAGTGTGTCGATGGCGATCATGTTGGGGACGCTCTTGATGATCCATATGATGGTGCCATCGTGGAGGTCCTCTATCTTCATATGTAGCTCCAATGGCCAAGTGGTGGTACTTGGGAGCATCGTCGTTGCTCCTTGTGGAGACTAGGTGAGGTTCCGCCATGGTGTCGATGTCGTAGGCGTGGCGTTGCTCCACCATGTCGTCCATGCTTGACGAGCCATTGTCGATGTAGAGCTCGTCGATGTCGTCCTCAAGGTGGTGCTCCACCATGTCGTCCATGCTTGAGGAGCCATTGTCGATGTAGAGCTCCTCGATGTCGGTCATGTCGGTGATGCTCGCGGAGCCATAGTCGGTGTCGAGCTCCACATGTTCCTCCACATCCGCGGTGCTTGAAGAGGTATCCTCCTCGAAGTGCTCCGTGTACTCCTCCGTATCCTCATCTTCGCTATCCATGTTAGCACGATGGTATGTATATGGTGTATGTTAGTGGAAGAACACTACCTCGCAATCTTACCGTGGTATGACAAGATTGGGGTGATCCAACAAACCGAGAGTTAGAACAATTGTATCGGGCACTCACACAAAGACACACGCAAAAGCTAGCAAATATGGTGGTAGGTGAGTGTGGTGGAAAGCCAAAAGACGAAATCCGAAATCAAGTGTATTGTCAAGAGTGGTGGAAATCCAAAAATTCAAATGTCAAAGCGATGATCACTATAAACACGGAAAAGATGTGGAACGCACACACGAGATGAACGGGGTTAGTGCGACCAAGGAATGAGCGGAAAAGTGTAAGAAGCCCTTAAGCAAGGGTGCTCGGTGTCACACTAACACAAGAAGAGATCAAAGCTTCGGTTGCAAAGGAAGAGACAACAAGATTCACACGTGGCCTCTCTTCTCCTATCTCTCTTTGCTTAAAAGCTTTTTCTCTTTTGTATATGGTGGCACTTGCACTCGTTTGTATCTTTGGTGGCACGTGGACACTTTGTATGTATGGGCGTATGGATGTATGGTGCTACTCGCACTCTTTTTGTGTTTTTGGGGCTTTTTGACACACTATGTTAGCGTTAGCCTCGCTTTTGCTATCTTGCCACACGAGTGTTTGCTTGGGTGCCTTACTCAACGCGACACACACACCTCACAATGCGGGGCCACGTGCAATGTCTCGCAACACTAAACAAGCAATGCTCGATGGGATAGATCGCAAAAGGAAAAGGGGTTACAAGGTGACCTGCAAGTTATACCTGCGATGATGGTGGTGGTGGTGGTGGTGGTGGTGGAGATCGCCGGAAGACGAGGTCGAAGGAGTGGCGTTGCGTCGCCCGGTCGGAGGCCCGGTTGGACCGGCTGCTGGACCGGCCCGGCCGGTTGTATGGCCGGTCGACCGGATTCTGGACCGGACCGGCCGGTCTGTAGCCCGGTTGACCGGTGCTCAACCGGATCGCGCGATTTCTCTCTCCTGTTCTTCGCGAAAACCAAGCCAAATCGACCAAATCGAGGGGAAACGATGGAATTGGAGGCTAAAAGTTGGGGAAATAGTAGATCAAGCACAACAACACCAGATCCACGGACCAAAACCACTCAAAACGCAACCAAATCACAGATCGGTCAAGAGGCAATTTAGGGCTATTTTTGGGGATTTTTTGGAAAATTTTCTAGGGACGAAATCGGGTGGGTGGGAGGTCAAATCCGCGGTAACCAAGAGCTGCTGATACCATATGATGAGGTCTAAGACCCCGTGTGTGGCCCGATCTTGCGGTTGACCCGAAATCCAAAGGAGGGAGAGAGGGAGAACGCGAAGAACACGATGAACACGAAGAACACGATGAACTCACGCACGCACACCAACCCGATACAATCGATACTTACCCCGTGGCTCGATGGACCACGCCAATAGAATCAACCCGGAAGAGACACGCGGTAGAATTCCGAGCGGAGAGATTGGTGAGGGAGATGAATCTAGGAGTGGGAGAGAGAGTGGGTAACACTAGAATCTCACACACCAAATCCAATCATCCAACATGGGTTGCCTTGATACAAAGGGGATGAAACCCTAGGGAGACAAAGCTCATCTTCATGTTTAAGCTATCATCTTGTCTGAAGAGGTAAGGGGGCGACCTGGGGGCTTATATAGGCATACAAGGCAGCATGGGTCGAAAAGGTACAAGTTGGTGGGTCAAACCCGACGAATCCGGTCACAGGGCCGGTCTGACCGGGCCTGGGACCGGCCCATCCGGTTCACAACCGGATTCTGGACCGGGCGGTGACCGGGCGAGGCTTCGGGAGCCCCGGGATTGCGTCCGGATGGCACCGGTCGTCGTTCCGGTCGAAAACCGGCCGGGCCGGTCAGGGGGCCGGTCAACCGGGCCTGTGACCGGGTGGGCCGGTCAGGGGGCCGGTCAACCGGGCCTGTGACCGGCCGGCCTCCCTCCTCCCGCTTCTTCTTCCTCTTCCATCCTTCTTCCTTCATTCTTCCTTCCTTCTTCTTCTTCTTCCTTCTTCCTTGCACCATGATGAATGGCTCCTCTTCCCTTCCCTCGCTTCCTTGCACCATGGGTGTTCCTCCTCTCCGGTCCTCGATGACTCTTGTACCTAATGACATATAACATGCCGACATGAGGTAGCATTCCATTCAAGGTATCTACGAGGTCGAGTATCGAGAGGAAGGAGTTCACCTTGACGCGTGTAGCGTGGGTTAGGGTTGAAGGTCCACTTGGGGAATCTTTGGCCATGGTGTAGCGTCGACGATAGGCGGGGCTGCACTTGATGGTCTTGGTGTAGCGACGTCGGTGACCGGGGCTACATCACGTCATCTTGGCCGGGTCAACAGCGGCCAGTGTAGGTCCTGACATGGTTAGTACAGAAAAAGCACAAATGTATATGCCTACAAAATACGGAATATGGTGGTTCACGCGCAATTCGTCAAGCAAAATACAAAGCTCTTACAAGTTCTTACCAAACAGGAGGAAGGTGATATAGCAACCAACAAGGATCAGTGTCTCCAAAGATTGCCAAAGCGAGTACCAGGTGTCGACACAGTGCACGTGGAGAAATCTGTGGAGCTCTGGAAAGGCAAATTATAGTGATATGGTGGAACAATAATCAAATCAGCGATGAAAATTGAGAAAACGCTCAACGAATGTACTGTGCTGGTCCTAGGCTAGATCGTATTAGAGACGTGAGCCTAAATCACCAACGAGGTCACGACGCGACACAAGATGCAAGGGGCAGCGAAACTGGCGCTGAAGGATAGAGCCACCTAAGGTAAGGCGCAATTTTTTTTTTGGGTATCTACCTTGGCGCTAGACCACAGAGGTATCTATGGTCGGGCGACCAGAATTTTTTTTTTGGGGAATCTACCTTGGCGCTAGACCACAGAGGTCTCTATGGTCGGGCGACCGAAATTTTTTTTTTAGGGAATCTACCTTGGCGCTAGACCACGGAGGTCTCTATGGTCGGGCGACCAGAATTTTTTTTCCAGCTATATTGCTATCAGGATTCCGACGGAAAACGCGAAATTGACCAAGAAAACAGATCTAAAACCCGAAAAAACTCAGAAACGAAGATCAAGAAAGACCCTATGATGATGGGAACCAAAGGGGCTCAACAAAGAGTTGATGGCATATGTGGCGGAAGTATATGGTGGCGGTGATATGGCGAGGACTGCAAGCGGAGATGTTGCGGCGGCGACGTGACTACTATGACCAGAACTCGAAACTCTAACGACTCTAGACGCTAAGACCAGCACGCGACACAACGATTGCAGACAAAGACTCAAAAAGCAAAAACTGAAAAGATCATGCAATGGCTTGGCAGGGGCTATGGGACGGATGATCTAAACCTAATATATTTTTGGCTTTTTCGTGGGTTTTAGGTATGAAGGCGATGCAATCTACACTAGGAAAACTGTAAAATCTCACCGAGCAACCTGAAATCTGATACCACTTGATATGGCAAAGGTGTCCGATCTTTCGATGAGATGGGGATAAATCGATTTGTTGGTGGAGTTCATGCTTGACGATCCGACTACACGTGCAAAGCTCGTGCGCCAATGCAATCGCTAGGACAATCTCCGGGAGTTATTAATCTTGCGGGAGCACGATCAGCCTGACCAGCAAGGGTCTTAATTCCTACCTGAAATCGAGAACAAGTAAGAACTAAAGATGCAATCAGATTTCGTTTCTTGGAACTATTCCTCATATATATGAGAATATGATGCTTCCTAAATCAGATGTGTTTGTTAGTCTTAGGAATGATGGTCCTAGAATGGATGAGGAGGACAAGCATTGGAGCATGATCACGCATGGAGGAGATGGCAGCAAGCATTTGAGGATTGAAGATGACGCCGCAAGTGGAGATTTCAGAACATTGAAGCCACCATAATGGAGCAACAATGCTTGGACAAATTATACAAGTTTCCCCATCATAAAATTCGTCCAAGAGTTATTAATGGTGCTGCGTCACCTTATTTAATGGGCCATGCCCATGTATTTTTGGATTAGGTATTTTAGGGGATTTTAAGAGGCCATATAAGTGGAGGAAGGCCCATTTAGGGGTGTTTTTGGCCAACCCTAGCTGGTTGGATGAAAATCCCTTCACTTCCCCCATATATATCCCTCTGTAGCCGTCATTAGAACTTGGATTTTGATTAGATTAAAAGTTATGGCTAGTTTACTTAAGTGATATTGTCCAAAACTATTATGCAAATCATATGAAGTGTTTCACTTCATTTAAATCTTGTCCCAAGTATTTTCATATGAAGTTTAAACCCCTGTTCAAATACTCTCACATGAAATACTTGGAGATTTTTAATCATAATAGGCCTTATTAAATTGTATGAGGTATTCTACCTCATTTAAATCATTTTCTCAAATAATGATGATGAATGGTTGACTTAGGTCAACATGATATCATGTAGGATTGTTTGAGAAATTAAATCTTAAGAAGATTCAATGAGAGGAAATTATTCCTCAAGAACTAAATGGAAACTATCATTTACATATGTAATGAGACGAAATTATTTTCTCTAACACTAAGTAAGAAAACCCTAGATTAATTTTGGGTAGCAATGTTAAGTGATGATGCTAGATCATTTGGAGTGAGCCATTAAGGCTAATTAAGGCTACTTAAGTATTGTTTGGTGATTGTATCCTCGTATTTGTGTATACACGCTAGTACCGGAGAATACCAGGAAGAGGAAGGATTCTACCCAGAAGAAGAAGATCACTTTGACCACCTCAACAACCAAGGCAAGCTAGACTAATGCAAGTTATAGTGTGGCAAGCTAATATTCTTGCAAAGTGCAAAGCCCCTTTGGGGCAAGGCACCATTAGTCTTATCTTTTCTTACCATAAGCCTATCCCAAGTTTTTACCATACAAGTTTTACCTGTTAATTTCCAAGAGTTACTTTTATAGTTAACTTTGGTCAAAGTTAAAGAAGTGTACTAGAGTAGTTAATTTAGTCTCAAGCTAGCCAAGCAATATTAGCACCCCTCATGATTAGTGCTAGTGCTAAATACTAAAACTTGACTACTCTAGATGGGAACATGTGACTTTGAAATGAATTTGAAACCTTGGGATGATGAGTCATTCCATTGAATGAATTTTTGAAGGTGAATGTGACAAGAGAAGATGGTGATTTTTGATAAAAATGATATTGGTTTGAATGCGATACCTTTCCAATATTGAGTACCCCCACAATACTTGATTATGGGTAGGGCTTAACTGGAAATTTATGCATCTTAGTATGGGTTCCCTCTGAACACACGTCATAGGGGTTATGCCGAGGCTGCCTCCGTTGTTGAGAAATGATGTGAATTGAGGTGAATTGTACGGCCAAGCCCTGTGCAGTTCCCAGGTTGATAGTTGGTCTTCACTGGGAGGCCAAGCTCATGGGGAGAGGTTCTCATACTAGGATTTGTAAGTGAAAGGTTATGGTTGATGATCCGCGTACTGTGTTACGATGATTCGGGGTAATCCCGACGGATGAAATCAAATTTTGTGGCACAAGTGTGCAACCTCTGCAGAGTGTCAATCTATTCGAATAGCCGCGTCCACGGTTACGGACGGTTGGAAAGGCCATACGGTTTCCGATGTCAAATTCTTGAAAATGATGTTGAAATGAATGGTGAATTGGTGACTTGACTTTGAATCACAACAATGTTGTGGGAATGACACTAATGTTCCCACTTGAGTTAGTCTAGCACATGAATAAGTCTTTTCTCAAATACTTGTGAACTAAAATTAGCTTTATGCAAATAAACTAGAGCTTAGCACCCCCTTACTAGAATTGTTAGCACTTACACTAGTATTAGTTTGCGAGTACTTTAAAGTACTCACGGCTGTGTCCCTGGCTATTCAAATGGCCAGACTATGAAGAGGAGCAGAACTATCAAGATGACGGCAACCAAGATGTCTACGACAACTAGGGAATCTTCTGACGTCAGACGTTGGCCTATGGACTAGAGAGTCCCTTCTACTTACGCTTCCGCTATGAAACTATGAACTTTGTGTCTGTTGATCAATAGATCAACTATTTGTGTAATATGGATCATGTGATCTCCATTTGTAAGACGACACTGGTATGTAATGAATGATGACTTATGATATTCAACTGTTATGTCTCGCAACAACAATATTCCTGGGATTGCGATGCATGGCATAACAGGAACCTGGACTTAAAAATCCGGGTGTTGACATTCCCCCATATATATCCCTCTGTAGCCGTCATTAGAACTTGGATTTTGATTAGATTAAAAGTTAGCCAATTGCTGCAACTTCGTGTACTTCCTTTGAGGCCAACGCCCAGAACAAGACCGACTATTCGGAATCCCACAATTATCAATCAAGCTTTCATCTCTATTCGCAATATTCTGATTGCATCTTTAGTTCTTGTTCTCGATTTCAGGTAGGAATTAAGACCCTTGCTGGTCAGGCTGATCGTGCTCCCGCAAGATTAGTAACTCCCGGAGATTGTCCTAGCGATTGCATTGGCCCACGAGATTTGCACGTGTAGTCGGATCGTCAAGCACGAACTCCACCAACAAATCGATTTATCCCCATCTCATCGAAAGATCGGACACCTTTGCCCTATCAACAGACTTATAGTACTACTAGTAGGGCCTACTTGATGAGGTCTAAGATCCCGGGAGTGGCCCGATCTTGCGGATTGACCCCGAAAACCGAAGGGAGAGGTGGGAGAACGCGAGGAACATGAAGAACACGAAGAACACCGAGACTCACGCACGCACACCAACCCGATACACCCGATGCTTACCTCCGTGGCTCGATGGACCACGCCAATAGAATCTCCGAGGAAGAGGCACACGGCAGAATTCCCGGAGAGAGATTGGGGTTGGAGAGGAAGAGCTTGATGAGGGAGAGAGAGTAACTTGTACTAGAATCTCACTCAACAAGATCAAAGTCAACAACCAAGGTGCCTTGATTATAGAGGGATGATAACCCTAGGGAGACTAAGCTCAAAGGTAGGTTTGAGTTCAAAACAAGTCTAAGGGGTAAAGGAGGGGTCCAAGCTACTTATATAGGCACACATGGCCAGCAAGGGCGAACGGGTACGCGAATGGATAACTTAAGGCAGTTTGGTGGGTCATTCCCGTCAGACCCGGTTTGGATCCGGTCTGACCGGGCCTGTGACCGGGTGGTCCGGTCCTGGGTCCGGTTGACCGGGCGCCAACCGGGATTCTGCGAGGTTTCCGGTCGTCGTCCGGTACGATGTTGCTGCGCCGGTTCGCGCCCGGTTGACCGGGCCTGGGACCGGGTCGTCCGGTCGTGGGGCCGGTCTGACCGGGCCTGACCGGCCAGCGTCCTTCTCTTCCTTGGAGCGCTTCGATCGACGTCGGGTTCGGCTTCGTGATCATCTCCATGTCCAGCTGCTCCTCTCCTTCCCTTGGCCATGGCGTGTCCCCCTCTCCGGGGTCTTGATGCGCCTTGTACCTAATGACACATAACACATCGGCATGAGGTAGCATTCCGTCCAAAGGGGTACCAATATCAAGGGTGGTGAGGAGCGAGTTCACCTCGTCATGTAGAGCTTTAACTCGGGCTCGTCTCATCGGTCCACTTGGGGGAATTGTTGGTCTTGGTGTAGCGACGTCGGTGAGCGGGGCTACATCATCTCGCCCCCCCTTGGGAAAGAGACGACCTCGACTCTTGCACCTCCTCATCTCCATGATAGGGTGACAAGTCCGAGACGTTGAACGTGTTGCTCACCAAGTACTTGGATGTCGGGATGTCGATGACGTAAGCGTTGTTGTTGATGCGTTTGAGGACCTTGAAGGGGCCATCTCCTCTTGGCTTGAGCTTGGAGTTGCGCTCATGAGGGAACCTTTCCTTCCGGAGGTGGATCCAAACGAGGTCTCCTTCTTGGAATATTCTTTCCTTCTTCTTGGCGTTGATGCGGCTTGCTTGACGAAGCACATGTTCTTGTATGGTCGCTCTTGTTTCTTCATGTAGTTTCTTGACGGCGGCGGTGCGTTTGTCGAAGTCCATGTTGGTCCGCTCGTGAAGGGGGAGCGGGAGTATGTCGAGTGCCGTGTAAGGTTCGAAGCCATAGACGACCATGAAGGGGCTCCTTGATGTAGTCTTGTGCTTGGCGCGGTTGTAGGCGAACTCCGCGTGGGGAAGGCACTCCTCCCATGACTTCAAGTTCTTCTTCACGAGGATGCGTAGGAGGGTGGAGAGGCTTCGATTGACCACTTCCGTTTGGCCGTCTGTTTGCGGGTGCGAGGATGATGAGAATAAGAGCTTCACTCCAAACTTTGCCATGAGCGACTTCCAAAGATAGCTCATGAACTTGACGTCTCGATACGACACAATGCTTTGCGGTACTCCATGTAGGCGAACAATTTCCCTGAAAAACAATGAAGCAATGTGTGAAGCATCGTCGCTCTTGTGGCAAGGTATGAAATGAGCCATCTTAGAGAATCTATCCACTACCACGAATATAGAATCATGACCATGTGATAAGGGGTTGCCCGATCTTCTCAGTAAGCGACGGGTGGTGATGAACACGCGATGGTAGCAGCGGATGGAATCGATGATATGAGGAGGATAACTTGTATGACGCCGACGAAGTCTCTCGATTGATTCCTGTCGCCAATGCAACAGCTCTCAACCCTGCAAGATATTCGCAACTCCACACACTTGCGCACGTAGCCGCCGACCACGAAGCGGTAAATTGCAATCTTCTAATCCCCAATGGAACAGCAGATCACACACAAACTTTCAGTAGCATAAAACTCCAGATCGATGCGAATTGGAGAGTAGTATTCAATAGTTTTGCAGAGCAAACAACTAAGAACTAGGGTTTATCTTAAACGTGGTCTAAAGCAACTTTGGGGGCGTCCCAGGGACTTATATAGGCGTTCGGGACGACCTTAGGTCGAAAAAGTACGGGAATAACCGACCCAGAATAGATCTGGTCGAGACAGACTCGGACTCGGCCGGTCTGGGGGCCGGTCGACCGGGCCTGGGACCGGGTGGTCCGGTCCTAGACCGGGTCTGTGATCGGGTAGAAACCGGACGAAGGGTTCGTGTTCCCTGGATGTGGCCCGGATGGCACCGGTTCAAAATCCGGTTGGTGACCGGGTGGCCCGGTCCCACGGCCGGTCTGACCGGGCCTGGGACCGGCCTGAAGATCTCCTCCTCTCGCGCATGCCTCCCGCTCCTCCCTCGCGCGTCCATGGGATGTCTTCACGTCCGGCTCCATGTCCAGCTTCACGTCCAGCTTCTTGTCCAGCTGCTCCTCTCCTCCTCGTGCGACGCTTGGTTCCTCCTCATACCTGATCATACATAAGTAATACGACTTAGGTAGTATAAAGTTCTCGTCGATCAAAGTATCGTTTAGGAACAAGTTCACCTGTTGTTTAAGTAGCTTCGCACGAGCTCGTGTCATTGGTCCAATCCTAACTTCATTGGACTTGAGCTTCACAGCTTCATCTTCATCTTGCAATGACGGAGGTAGTAGTGAGGTAGGGATGTCCTCATCATCTCCCCCCCCCTTCAAAAGGCGTCGACCTCGACGCTCCAAGGTCTTCTCCGTCATATGGTGTCAAATCAGCAACATTGAAAGAATTACTGACACCAAACTCATCAACTGGAAGATCTATCGAGTATGCATTATCATTGATCTTGGCAAGCACTTTGTAAGGACCAGCACCACGAGGCTTCAACTTAGACTTCCGCAGCTTCGGGAACCTATCCTTGCGAAAATGTACCCAGACCATATCACCAGGCTTGAACAACATCTCTTTGCGCTTCTTGTTCATCCTTGCAGCATTGCTCTTGCCTTTCTTTTCTATCAACTCTTTAGTCTTCACATGTATTTTCTTCACAAAATCTGCCCTCTTGGATGCCTCCATATTAACTCTCTCATGTATGGGCAAAGACAACAAATCAAGTGGAGTAAGGGGTTTGAAACCATACACCACCTCAAAAGGACACAGCTCTGTGGTAGAGTGTACCGCCCTGTTGTAAGCAAACTCCACATGCGGCAAACACTCTTCCCACTCCTTTAGGTTCTTCTTGATCATGGATCTCAACAGTTGTGACAAGGTTCGATTCACCACCTCAGTTTGACCATCGGTTTGGGGATGACAAGTAGTACCTTGAACAATAGCTTTGTCCCCGACTTCCCCCAAAGTGTCTTCCAGAAGTAGCTCATGAACTTCACATCACGATCAGAAACAATAGTCTTCGGGACTCCATGTAGTCGAACAATCTCCCTGAAAAACAGGTTAGCAATATGAGACGCATCGTCGCTTTTGTGGCAGGCAATAAAGTGTGACATTTTAGAAAATCTGTCCACTACCACAAATATAGAATCATGGCCTCTCTTAGTACGCGGCAAACCCAACACAAAATCCATACTAATATCTTCCCAAGGTGTAGTAGGTGCCGGTAAAGGAGTATACAAACCGTGAGGCTTCAGCTTGGACTTGGACTTGTTGCAAGTAATGCACCTCTTGACATACCTGTCCACGTCCCGCCTCATCTTT
Source organism: Lolium perenne (assembly GCF_019359855.2). Classification (NCBI taxonomy): domain Eukaryota; kingdom Viridiplantae; phylum Streptophyta; class Magnoliopsida; order Poales; family Poaceae; genus Lolium; species Lolium perenne. The sequence goes on from NC_067245.2 coordinate 137,412,305, forward strand.
GGCCAATAAAAGTGATCAGCGAGCATGAGTAGCGTCTTCTCACGCCCAAAGTGACCCATCAAACCTCCAGCATGAGATTCCTGCAATAAGAGCAAACGCACAGACGATTCTGGAACACATAGTTTGTTAGCTCTAAACAAGAACCCATCGTGTATGTGATATTTTTCCCATGCTTTACCAATAACACATAAGCGGTATGGTTCAGCAAAATCATGATCAGTTGCATATAAATCACATAACACCTCTAATCCAGGAATTTTAACATCAAGATGGGTTAATAGCATAGTTTTCCTAGATAGAGCATCAGCAACAATATTATCTTTTCCCTTCTTATGCTTAATAATGTACGGAAAAGACTCAATAAACTCAACCCACTTAGCAAGACGCCTATGCAAAGTAGATTGGGCTTTCAGATATTTCAAAGCTTCATGATCAGAATGTATGATAAATTCTTTTGGCCACAAATAATGTTGCCAAACCTCAAGAACTCTAATTAAAGCATACAATTCTTTATCATATATTGGATAGTTCAACTTAGCACCAGAAAGTTTCTCGAGAAAAATATGCAATTGGGCGACCCTCTTGCATCAACACACCACCAATTCCAATACCACTAGCATCACATTCAATCTCAAATTGCTTATTGAAATCAGGAAGTGCAAGCAACGGTGCAGAAGTTAACAATCGTTTCAGCTCATCAAAAGCATGATCTTGGGCAACGCCCCACTCAAATGCAACACCCTTTTTAGTCAATTCATTCAAAGGTGCAGCAATAGTAGAAAAATTGGGCACAAAACGGCGATAAAACCCAGCTAGACCATGAAAACTTCTAACTTGACTCACATTCATGGGAGTAGGCCAATTTTGAATAGCTTCAATTTTAGACACATCTACTTCTACTCCATGCTTAGAGACAACATAACCCAGAAATATGACCTTATCTTTGCAAAATGTGCACTTCTCAAGATTACCATAGAGTTTACTATCACGCAACACTTGCAAAAGATGTCGAATATGTATAATATGATCAGATTCATTGCGGCTGTAGATTAATATGTCATCAAAATACACAACCACAAACTTGCCAATAAAATCACGCAAAACATGGTTCATCAGTCTCATGAAAGTGCTAGGTGCATTAGTTAAACCAAAAGGCATTACTAACCACTCATATAAACCAAATTTTGTTTTAAAGGCGGTTTTCCACTCATCCCCTTCTTTCATCCTAATTTGATGATAACCACTACGCAAATCAATTTTAGTGAAAACAGCAGCACCACTCAATTCATCTAGCATATCCTCTAAACGGGGAATAGGATGACGATATCGAATAGTAATGTTGTTTATCGCTCTACAATCTACGCACATACGCCATGTACCATCTTTCTTAGGAACAAGAATAACAGGAACAGCACAAGGACTAAGGCTTATGCGGATATAACCTTTGTCGAGTAGCGCTTGTACTTGCTTCTGTATCTCCTTCGTTTCTTCGAGATTCGTCCTATATGGCGCCCTATTGGGCAGCGATGCTCCGAGAATCAAGTCAATTTGATGCTCAATACCTCGCAATGGTGGAAGTCCTGCGGGTACCTCTTCCGGAAACACGTCGCTGAATTCCTGCAAAACATTAGAAACACCAAGAGGAAGAAGGGTCATGTCGTTAGAAACCAAAACCGTACCCTTGTACATGAGCACAATAGGCATGGCTGTAGGATCCTCACAAAATTCTCTCATGTCTTGTTTGGTGGCTAATGAGACTAAGGAATTCACTCTCTCACTTTTCGTTATATCACTCACGGCATTACAATTCTCTCGCCTATCTATGGATGCATCCTCAAAGTTTACTTCAATCTTCTGACGAGACTCATTGACAATTTGCTGTGGTGACATAGGCTGTAAGTTAATTTTCTTGCCCTTGAACTCCAAGTGATATGTATTGGCGCGGCCATTGTGTTGCACAGAACGGTCATAAAGCCATGGCCGGCCCAACAGCAGGTGACAAACCGTCATAGGAACCACATCAAAATCAATGGAATCCTTATACGGTCCAATCTCAAAATCAACTCGCACCATGTGGCTCACCTTCATCTCACCATTATTGCTCAACCACTGAATATAATATGGATGCGGGTGCGGTAGATATTTCTGTTTCAGCTTGGCACATAACTCTTTGCTTGCTAGATTGCGACAACTCCCGCCATCAATAATGACCTTGCAAGCTTTATCAGGACCAACTAGTGCCTTTGTTTGGAACAAATTACAGCGCTGTGTAGATGCACTTGACTGTACATTAAGAACACGCTGCGAGACAACAATAGTTTGAGCTTCAGAAGGGAAAGCATCAAACCCATCACTGTCATAATCATCCTCATCTGGAGCATTTGGATCAGCATCATCTCCAGTTTCATACTCATTGTCCTCATTAATTATCATACGATTAGGACAATCCTTCTTGAAGTGACCCTTGCCACCACATGTATGACAAACCATATCACGGTTGCGCGCTGTCGACATGTTAGAACTAGTTCCACTTGCTGCAGGAGCGGGCTTCTTTGTGTTGGTGACACTAGAGACCGGCTTGCTAGACGAAGTAGGAACATCTGCGGCGCGAAGATGGCGCCATGGAGGGCGGCGCGCGGGGTGTGTAGCGCCCGGCGCACATGTAGCACGGCCCTTCATTTGCGGATCTTCACCAAGCGTGACTCAGCTTCTCTTGCATGATGTAGTAGCTCATTCATAGTAGCGTAGCTGTGATGACGCACAATGCCCTTGATGTTAAATCGGAGACCATTCAGAAATCGCTGTAGTGTCATCTCAAGAGACTCACGGACACGGGCACGCTGCATAAGCATCTCCATCTCCATGTAGTAAGCATCAACCGTCAACACACCTTGTTTCAATTGGGTCAACTTGTCAAAGACGGAACGCAAGTAATTGGTAGGCACAAAACGAGCTCTCATTGCCGCCTTCATAGCACGCCATGTGATAATAGGCAGCTCACCATCTTCTTCACGAGCACGAACAAGTCCATCCCACCAACGCAATGCATAGCCATCAAATTCAGAGGAAGCAAGCTTGATCTTCCTATCTTCAGTATAGTCAGGATGTAAACGCCATAATCTCTCAATCTTCAGCTCCCATGTAAGATATTCTTCAACATCAGTACCTCCTTCAAATCTGGGAATTGAGAACTTGGGCTTACCCAAACCATCGTCTTGTTGTTGAGGAACACGTTGGGCTCCGACGGGGACAAAACCACGACCACGGAACGCATCTCCAACGCCACGTCCAAGAGCACGACCAACACCACGCCCTTGAGCATTAGCAGCTTCAGCATTGTCACCTTGCACACTGCCATCTTCATCAGGTGGTGGTTGTTGTTGCACCATTGTACGTATCTCACCAACGGCGGTTGTCAAAGCTTGTATAGATGCTTGAAGAGTCGTCACCGACGTTTGAACGGTGTTAACCGATGTAGTAGTCTCATCGACCTTCAAGTGAACACTCTGAATATCCTTGTCCAACACATCACTAGCAACTCGTATTTCACGTTGCATGTGATCACGAAGTGCCTCAAATTCACGCCAAGTAACTAGTGTAGCGGCGTCCTTTTTCTGCATCACATCAACATTCTCGGTAGAAGACATGATTAGTAGGTTAGTGCACTAAACAAAAAAAATTTGGTGGTACTCTCACAACTCACTCAAAACTGATAAGAAAGGTAAATCTTACCGCTCCAAAGTGAATTAGTATTGCTTACCAACTTGGATTGACGGACTAGTGCACGGATGTAGCGAAGCGAATATCAAGGGTATAAGAACAAATCACACGACAAAGCAGGATATATGTGGGGCTGTAGGTGGGCTACCTATTTGCACCAATAACAAGCTCTAGCGCTGACCGTAGACAACCAATGATACTCACACAAGGCGATATAATGGGACAATGCAACTATATGTGGGAAAAGTTGCAATGCACTAGAGAGACGCTAGCAAAGCTCAACGAGACAGGCACAAGATTGCTCAACTACGGGTGCAGGAAAACAAACTTAGGCCTTCACTTGATTCAACTAGCACAACACCTTTCTTTTTGGATTTTCTATTTGTAGAACACACGCGGCTATGTAGCTCTTTTTTGCTTCTTTTCAATTTTCTCTTTTTTTTTTTGATTTTCTGACACAACTCCTTGATAACACGGCCAACAGAAATTGCAAAGCACCAAAACCCTAACGAGCAGCCTGTCGAGCGGTAAAACTAGTCTCTTCTGGGGAAGTTCCTAGTCACTTTATATCGATAGGCTGTGTCTATGGTTGGGAACAAGCACACTGTACGCTATGTGGACTCGGAGTAACAAAAACTGACACAATATGATAAACTAGATGATAGAGAAAACATAAACCCTAACAATTCTACTAGAGGAAAGATCAAGATACGCAAAAACAACTACGAAAAGCAACTAAAACTCGAAATTAGTGCAATCTAAGGCTATGGCAAACCCTAACCCTAACTTTTTATGGCTTTTTCTGGATAGGAAAACACTCACAACTCAACTATGGGGTGGATTGTGGATGGCTTACCGAGGAAAACTGGAAATCTGATACCAAGATGATAAGGGGTTGCCCGATCTTCTCAGTAAGCGACGGGTGGTGATGAACACGCGATGGTAGCAGCGGATGGAATCGATGATATGAGGAGGATAACTTGTATGACGCCGACGAAGTCTCTCGATTGATTCCTATCGCCAATGCAACAACTCTCAACCCTGCAAGATATTCGCAACTCCACACACTTGCGCACGTAGCCGCCGACCACGAAGCGGTAAATTGCAATCTTCTAATCCCCAATGGAACAGCAGATCACACACAAACTTTCAGTAGCATAAAACTCCAGATCGATGCGAATTGGAGAGTAGTATTCAATAGTTTTGCAGAGCAAACAACTAAGAACTAGGGTTTATCTTAAACGTGGTCTAAAGCAACTTTGGGGGCGTCCCAGGGACTTATATAGGCGTTCGGGACGACCTTAGGTCGAAAAAGTACGGGAATAACCGACCCAGAATAGATCTGGTCGAGACAGACTCGGACTCGGCCGGTCTGGGGGCCGGTCGACCGGGCCTGGGACCGGGTGGTCCGGTCCTAGACCGGGTCTGTGACCGGGTGGAAACCGGACGAAGGGTCCGTGTTCCCTGGATGTGGCCCGGATGGCACCGGTTCAAAATCCGGTTGGTGACCGGGTGGCCCGGTCCCACGGCCGGTCTGACCGGGCCTGGGACCGGCCTGAAGATCTCCTCCTCTCGCGCATGCCTCCCGCTCCTCCCTCGCGCGTCCATGGGATGTCTTCACGTCCGGCTCCATGTCCAGCTTCACGTCCAGCTTCTTGTCCAGCTGCTCCTCTCCTCCTCGTGCGACGCTTGGTTCCTCCTCATACCTGATCATACATAAGTAATACGACTTAGGTAGTATAAAGTTCTCGTCGATCAAAGTATCGTTTAGGAACAAGTTCACCTGTTGTTTAAGTAGCTTCGCACGAGCTCGTGTCATTGGTCCAATCCTAACTTCATTGGACTTGAGCTTCACAGCTTCATCTTCATCTTGCAATGACGGAGGTAGTAGTGAGGTAGGGATGTCCTCATCACCATGCTTAGTGCGAGGCAAGCCTAAAACGAAATCCATGCTAATATCGGTCCATGGTGCATGTGGTATAGGCAATGGAGTGTAAAGACCATAAGGGTTGGAGGTAGACTTAGCTTGTAAGCAAGTGGTGCACCGGCGGCAAAGGCGTTCCACATCTCGCTTCATCTTGGGCCAATAGTAGTGGGTTGAGAGCATGGCATATGTCTTGTCACATCCAAAGTGACCCATAAGACCACCTCCATGTGAATCTTGCAAAAGCAATTTTCGAAGCGAAGTCTCGGGAATGCAAATCTTGTTAGCTTTAAACAAGTAGCCTTCATGCAAATAGAAATCATCCACTCCTCGTTCAACGGAGCACTTCTCAAATATGGGAGCAAAGAAAGAATCGGAAGGATAGAGTTCTTTGATCTCTTCAAGTCCCAAGACATGAAAATCCAAACGAGTAAGCAAAAGGGTGTTTTTGCGGGAAAGAGCATCCGCCACAACATTGTCCTTGCCCTTCTTGTATTTGATCACATATGGGAAGGACTCAATGAACTCGACCCATTTTGCGTGGCGTTTGTTCAAGTTGTGTTGGCTTTTCAAATATTTCAAGGACTCATGGTCGGAATGAATGATAAACTCTTTTGGCCAAAGATAGTGTTGCCAAACTTCAAGAACACGAACCAAAGCGTAGAGCTCCTTGTCATATATAGGATAGTTGAGGCGTGCGCCATCCAACTTCTCACTATAGTATGCCACGGGTTTGCCCTCTTGCATAAGAACACCACCAATACCAAGCCCACTTGCATCACACTCAATCTCAAAAGTTTTTGCAAAATTTGGAAGAACAAGAAGGGGAGCTTCGGTAAGGCGTTTCTTCAACTCATCAAAAGCATTTTGTTGGGCCTTGCCCCAAACAAACGGAACATTCTTCTTGGTAAGCTCATTCAAAGGGCAAGCAATGGTGCTAAAATCTTTCACAAAGCCGCGGTAGAAACCGGCAAGTCCATGAAAACTTCGGACTTGACCAACATTGGTAGGTGTGGGCCAATTATGGATGGCCTCCACCTTGGAAGAATCAACTTCAATCCCATTAGCGGAAACCACAAAGCCAAGGAAAACCAATTTGTTTTGAGCAAAGGTGCACTTGGGGAGGTTAGCATAAAGCTTTTCATGACGCAAGATGCACAAGACCTCTCTCACATGTTGCACATGGTCCTCGAGGTTTTTGCTATAAATGAGAATATCATCGAAATAGACAACCACACTCTTGCCAATGAGAGGATGCAAGATGTGATTCATGAGGCGCATGAAAGTAGATGGAGCATTGGAAAGACCGAAAGGCATAACGAGCCATTCATAGAGACCAAGTTTGGTCTTGAATGCCGTTTTCCATTCATCACCAATGGCCATGCGGATTTGGTGGTAGCCACTACGGAAATCGACTTTAGAGAAAATCGTGGCACCGCTTAACTCATCAAGCATATCATCTAAACGCGGAATGGGATGGCGGTAACGGACGGTAATGGCATTGATGGGGCGACAATACATACACATCCGTTGCGTCTCATCCGGTTTAGGCACAAGAATCACGGGAACCGTACAAGGGCTTAAGCTTTCGCGGACATACCCTTTGGCGAGGAGATCTTGATTTTGGCGTTGGATCTCCTTTGTCTCTTCGGGGTTGGTGCGGTAGGCGGTACGGTTTGGAAGCGGAGCACCGGGTATGAGGTCGATGCGGTGTTCGATGCCTCGAAGTGGTGGTAGTCCATGAAGGAGCTCATCGGGGAAGATGTCTTGAAACTCCTGCAAAAGAGACAACAAAGACGGAGGAATGTTGGTTAAGTCGTTAGTCGCCGATGATGGTCCCTTGCATATGAGCACGTAGTGCAATATGGTGGATGGGTTCTCTTGGACCTCTCTCCACTCACTCTTGGTGGCTAGGAGAACACTCTTGGTCTCACTCATATATGGCTTGTGGCGCTCACTATCTTTGTGGTGGGTCGCTCCCTCTCCTCTCATCTCACTATGGTGGGTGCGGAGTCGTGCCCTCGCTAAAGCCTTCGCATTATCCGCGATGATTTGGCTAGGAGTCATCGGGCGCAACTCGAACTTCTTGTCGTTGACCTTGAAGGTGTATGTGTTGGAGAGTCCATCATGTATAGCCTTCTTGTCAAATTGCCAAGGGCGGCCAAGCAACATGTGGCACACCGTCATGGGTACCACGTCACACTCGATAGTGTCCTCATAAGGTCCAATCTTGAAAGTGACGGTGACGGTATGTTGTATCTTGACGTTGCCCTTGTCACTCAACCATTGGATATGGTACGGATGAGGATGCTTGCGGAGAGTGAGGTTGAGCTTCTCACACAACTCGGTGCTTGCAAGGTTATGACAACTTCCACCATCGATGATGACCTTGATCGATTTGCCACCAATTCCGGCACGGGTTTGGAAGATGTTGCACCGTTGTTCTTCCATAGCGTGAGGTTGCGTTGTTAGCACCCTAGTGACCACAATGAAGGAGATATGCCCTAGAGGCAATAATAAAGTGGTTATTATTTATATCTTTATGTTTATGATAAATGTTTATATATCATGCTAGAATTGTATTAACCGAAACATTAGTACATGTGTGATATGTAGACAAACAAGAAGTCCCTAGTATGCCTCTTAAACTAGCTTGTTGATTAATGGATGATTAGTTTCATAATCATGAACATTGGATGTTATTAATAACAAGGTTATGTCATTGTGTGAATGATATAATGGACACACCCAATTAAGCGTAGCATAAGATCTCGTCATTAAGTTATTTGCTATAAGCTTTCGATACATAGTTACCTAGTCCTTATGACCATGAGATCATGTAAATCACTTATACCGGAAAGGTACTTTGATTACACCAAACACCACTGCGTAAATGGGTGGCTATAAAGGTGGGATTAAGTATCCGGAAAGTATGAGTTGAGGCATATAGATCAACAGTGGGATTTGTCCATCCCGATGACGGATAGATATACTCTGGGCCCTCTCGGTGGAATGTCGTCTAATGTCTTGCAAGCATATGAAAGAGTTCATAAGAGACCACATACCACGGTACGAGTAAAGAGTACTTGTCAGGAGACGAGGTTGAACAAGGTATAGAGTGATACCGAAGATCAAACCTCGGACAAGTAAAATATCGTGAGACAAAGGGAATTGGTAATGTATGTGAATGGTTCATTCGATCACTAAAGTCATCGTTGAATATGTGGGAGCCATTATGGATCTCCAGATCCCGCTATTGGTTATTGGTCGGAGTAAGTACTCAACCATGTCCGCATAGTTCTCGAACCGTAGGGTGACACACTTAAAGTTGGATGTTGAAATGGTAGTTCTTGAATATGGAATGGAGTTGGAATATTTGTTCGGAGTCCCGGATGAGATCCCGGACATCACGAGGAGTTCCGGAATGGTCCGGAGAATAAGATTCATATATAGGATGTCATTTTATGTGAATAAAATGTCGCGGAAGGTTCTATGGAAGGTTCTAGAAGGTTCTAGAAAAGTCCGGAAGAAACCACCAAGGAAGGTGGAGTCCACAAGGGACTCCACCTCCATGGCCGGCCAGCCCTAGTGGGGGTGGAGTCCCAAGTGGACTCCACCATAGGGGGCCGGCCACCCCCCACATGGGAGGTGGGAATCCCACCTTTGGGTGGGAGTCCTAGTTGGGCTAGGTTTGCCCCCTCCTATGGAAGGTTTTGGTTTCGGGTCTTATTCGAAGACTTGGACACCAACACTTGGGATCCACCTATATAATGAGGGGCCAAGGGAGGGGGCCGGCCACCCCAAGACCATAGCTTGGCCGCCCCCCTTGAGTGGCCGGCCACCCCCTCCCAAATCCTAGCTTTGCTCCTCCACTTCATATTTCCCGCGTAGCTTAGCGAAGCTCCGCCGGACTTCTACACCGCCATCGACACCACGCCGTCGTGCTGTCGGATTCAAGAGGAGCTACTACTTCCGCTGCCCGCTGGGAACGGGAGGTGGACGTCGTCTTCATCAACAACCGAACGTGTGACCGAGTACGGAGGTGCTGCCCGTTCGTGGCGCCGGAACCGATCGTGATCAAGATCTTCTACGCGCTTTTGCAAGCGGCAAGTGATCATCTACCGCAGCAACAAGAGCCTCATCTTGTAGGCTTTGGAATCTCTTCAAGGGTGAGACTCGATACCCCCTCGTTGCTACCGTCTTCTAGATTGCATCTTGGCTTGGATTGCGTGTTCGCGGTAGGAAAATTTTTGTTTTCTATGCAACGTTATCCTACAGTGGTATCAGAGCCGTGTCTATGCATAGATGGTTGCACGAGTAGAACACAATGGTTTGTGGGCGTTGATGCTCTTGTTATCTTTAGTTTGAGTACTTTGCATCTTTATGGCATAGTGGGATGAAGCGGCTCGGACTAACTTTACATGACCGCGTTCATGAGACTTGTTCCTCGTTCGACATGCAACTTGTATTGCATAAGAGGCTTTGCGGGTGTCTGTCTCTCCTACTATAGTAAAGATTCAATTTACTCTTCTATTGAAAACATTAGTATCAACGTTGTGGTTCATGTTCGTAGGTAGATTAGATCTATATCGAAAACCCTAAACCACGTAAAATATGCAAACCAAATTAGAGAGCGTCTAACTTGTTTTTGCAGGGTTTGGTGATGTGATATGGCCATAATGTGATGATGAATATGTATGAGATGATCATTATTGTATTGTGGCAACCGGCAGGAGCCTTATGGTTGTCTTTAAATTTCATGTTGAGTAGTATTTCAAAGTAGTTGTAATAGTTGCTACATGGAGGACAATCATGAAGACGGTGCCATTGACCTTGGTGCTTCGCCGACGATGATGGAGATCATGCCCGAAGATGATGGAGATCATGTCCGTGCTTTGGAGATGAAGATCAAAGGCGCAAAGACAAAAGGGCCATATCATATCACATATGAACTGCATGTGATGTTAATCCTTTTATGCATCTTATTTTGCTTAGATCGCGACGGTAGCATTATAAGATGATCCCTCACTAAAATCTCAAGATAATAAAGTGTTCATCCTTAGTAGCACCGTTATCAAGTCTTATCGTTTCGAAGCATCTCGTGATGATCGGATGTGATAGATTCGATAAGTACATACAACGGGTGCAAGACAGCTTTGCACATGCGGATACTAAGGTGGCCTTGACGAGCCTAGCATGTACAGACATGGTCTCGGAACACGTGATACCGAAAGGTAGAGCATGAATCATATGGTTGATATGATGAACACTTTGAGTGTTCGCCATTGAAATCACACCTTTTCTCGTGATGATCGGGTTTAGGTGCGGTGAATTTGGTTCGTGTGATCACTAAGACAATGCGAGGGATATTGTTTTGAGTGGGAGTTCACCTAGGGTTTTAATTATGTTGAATTAAAATTTGAACTCAATTTGTCATAAACTTAGTCTAAACTATTGCAAATATATGTTGTAGAGATGGCGTCCCCAATCAATTTTAATCAGTTCCTAGAGAAAGAGAAACTTAAGAGCAACGGTAGCAACTTCACCGACGGGTTCCGTCATGTGAGGATCTTCCTCTCTCGGCGGAAATCTGCAATTTGTGCTTGATGCACCGCTAGGTGACCCTCCTGCAGAAGATGAATCCGATGAAGTAAAAGCTGTTTACGCAACTCGGAAAACTCGGTACTCTCAAGTTCAGTGTGCCATCCTGTGCAGTCTGGAATCCGATCTTCAAAAAACGTTTTGAGCACCATGATCCTCATGAGTTGATGAATGAGCTGAAAGCTATATTCGAGACTCATGCGGCAGTGGAATGCTATGAAGCATCGAAACATTTCTTCAGCGGTATGATGGAAGAAGGCAGCTCCGTTAGTGAGCACATGCTCGCCATGACCGGGCATGCGAAGAAACTCAGTGACTTGGGAATAGTGATTCCTAACAGACTGGGGATTAATCGTGTCCTTCAATCACTGCCACCAAGTTACAAGAACTTTGTGATGAACTACAATATGCAGAACATGAACAAGGAGTTACCTGAACTTTTTGGCATGCTAAAAGCTGCTGAGATTGAGATCAAGAAAGAGCACCAAGTGTTGATGGTCAACAAGACCACCAGTTTCAAGAAACAGGGCAAGTCTAAGGGAAAATTCAAGAAGGGTGGCAAGAAAGCTGCCACGCCTCCTATGAAACCTAAGAACGGCCCTAAGCCTGATGCTGAGTGCTATTACTGCAAGGAGAAGGGACACCGGAAGCGTAATTGCTCCAAGTATCCGGCTGATCTGAAGAGCGGCCTTGTCAAGAAGAAGAAAGAAGGTATATCTGATATACATGTTATAGATGTTTATCTCACTAGTTCTCGTTCTAGTACACTGGTATTTGATACTGGTTCGGTTGCTCATATTTGTAACTCGAAACAGGAACTAAAGAATAAACGACAACTACTGAAAGATGAAGTGACGATGCGCGTTGGAAATGGATCCAAGGTCAATGTGATCGCAGTCGGCACACTTCCTCTACATCTACCTTCGGGATTAGTTTTAAGCCTAAATAATTGCTATTATGTACCTGCGTTGAGCATGAACATTATATCTGGATCTTGTTTAATGCAAGACGGTTATTCATTCAAGTCTGAGAATAATGGTTGTTCTATTTTTATGAATAATATCTTTTATGGTCGAGCACCACAAAAGAAAGGCTTATTTCTGTTAGATCTCGATAGTAGTGATACGCACATACATAACATTGATGCTAAGCGAATTAAACTTAATGATAATTCTACTTATATGTGGCACTGTCGTCTTGGTCATATTGGAGTGAAACGCATGAAGAAACTCCATACAGATGGATTACTTGAATCACTTGACTTTGAGTCACTTGATAGATGCGAAGCATGTCTAATGGGAAAAATGACAAAGACTCCATTTTCTGGTATGATGGAGCGAGCTACTGACTTATTGGAAATCATACATACCGATGTATGTGGACCAATGAGCGTAGCATCGCGCGGTGGTTATCGTTATGTTCTAACCTTCACAGATGATCTGAATAGATATGGGTATATCTATTTCATGAAACATAAATCCGAAACTTTCGAGAAGTTTAAGGAATTTCAAAGTGAAGTAGAAAATCAACGTAACAAGAAGATCAAATTTCTACGATCTGATCGTGGAGGTGAATATCTGAGTTATGAGTTTGGCATGCATTTAAAGAAATGCGGAATACTTTCACAATTGACACCGCCGGGAACACCTCAACGAAACGGTGTGTCCGAACGTCGTAATCGAACTCTCTTAGATATGGTTCGTAGTATGATGTCTCTTACTGATTTGCCGTTATCATTTTGGAGTTATGCATTAGAGACAGCCGCATTCACTTTAAATAGAGCACCATCAAAATCCGTAGAAACGACACCGTATGAATTATGGTTTAATAAGAAACCTAAGTCATCGTTCCTGAAAGTTTGGGGTTGCGAAGCCTATGTAAAGAAGTTACAACCGGACAAGCTAGAACCCAAAGCGGAGAAATGCGTCTTCATAGGTTACCCTAAGGAAACTATAGGGTACACTTTCTATCACAGATCCGAAGGCAAAATCTTTGTTGCTAAGAACGGAACCTTTCTTGAGAAAGAATTTCTCACTAAAGAAGTGACTGGAAGAAAAGTAGAACTCGATGAGATTGATGAATCTATACTCGTTGATCGAGAGTAGCGCGATCGGAAATTGTACCTGTACCGCCTACACCGACAACAGAGGAAGCTAATGATAATGATCATGAAACTTCGAACGAGGAAACTACTGAACCTCGTAGATCGACAAGGGAACGTGCCACTCCTGATTGGTATGATCCTTGTCTAAATGTCATGATTGTGGATAACAATGATGAGGACCCTGCGACGTATGAAGAAGCAATGATGAGCCCAGATTCCAACAAATGGCAAGAAGCCATGAAATCCGAAATGGGATCCATGTATGATAACAAAGTATGGACTTTGGTAGACTTACCTGATAGCCGAAAGGCTGTCGAGAATAAATGGATCTTCAAGAGAAAAACAGATGCTGATGGTAATATTACTGTCTATAAAGCTCGACTTGTCGCAAAGGGTTTCCGACAAATTCAAGGAGTTGACTACGATGAGACTTTCTCACCTGTAGCGAAGCTAAAATCTGTGAGGATTTTGTTAGCAATAGCTGCATTTTTCGATTATGAGATTTGGCAGATGGATGTCAAAACGGCGTTCCTTAATGGAGACATTGAGGAAGAGTTGTATATGGTACAACCCAAAGGTTTTGTCGATCCTAAAAATGCTGACAAAGTATGCAAACTTCAGCGTTCAATCTATGGACTGAAGCAAGCATCAAGAAGTTGGAACCGACGCTTTGATAAGGTGATCAAAGACTTCGGGTTTATACAGTGTCATGGAGAAGCCTGTATTTACAAGAAAGTGAGTGGGAGCTCTGTAGCATTCCTGATATTATATGTAGATGACATATTATTGATCGGGAATGATATAGAACTATTAAGCAGTGTTAAGGGTTATTTGAATAATAGTTTTTCAATGAAAGACCTTGGTGAAGCATCGTATATATTAGGCATCAAGATTTATAGAGATAGATCAAGACGCCTAATAGGGCTATCACAGAGTACATATCTGGACAAGATTCTAAAGAAGTTTACAATGGACGAAAGTAAGAAAGGGTTCTTACCTATGTTACCAGGCAAGGTATTGAGTAAAACTCAAGGACTGCTACGGCGAAGAAAGAGAAAGGATGAGTAACATCCCCTATGCCTCGGCAGTAGGATCTATCATGTATGCCATGCTATGTACTAGACCGGATATAGCACATGCTGTTAGTTTGACTAGCAGATATCAAAGTGATCCAGGAATGGAACACTGGACAGCGGTCAAGAATATCCTAAAGTACTTGAAAAGAACTAAGGATATGTTTCTTTGTTATGGAGGTGACCAAGAGCTCGTTGTAAACGGTTACACCGATGCAAGTTGGAACACTGATCCTGATGACTCTAAGTCACAATCTGGGTACGTGTTTATATTGAATGGTGCTGCAAAGAAGCTGGGCAAGCTCGAAGCGGTGCACGGTGGCGAAGTCTTCAACGAATCGTAGTACATAGCGGCTTCAGAGGCTTCATCAGAAGCGGTATGGATGAAGAGGTTCATTGTAGAGCTCGGTGTGGTTCCTAGTGCATTGGACCCATTAATCATTTACTGTGATAACATGGGTGCCATCGCCAATGCACAAGAGCCAAGGTCACACAAGAGGCTGAAACATATCAAGCTGCGTTACCACTCGATTCGCGAGTACATCGAAGATGGAGAAGTAAAGATTTGCAAAGTACACACTGATCTGAATGTAGCAGATCCGTTGACTAAAGCTCTCCCTAGGGCAAAGCATGACCAACACCGTAATGCCATGGGTGTTAGGTATATTACAATGTAATCTAGATTATTGACTCTAGTGCAAGTGGGAGACTGAAGGAGATATGCCCTAGAGGCAATAATAAAGTGGTTATTATTTATATCTTTATGTTTATGATAAATGTTTATATATCATGCTAGAATTGTATTAACCGAAACATTAGTACATGTGTGATATGTAGACAAACAAGAAGTCCCTAGTATGCCTCTTAAACTAGCTTGTTGATTAATGGATGATTAGTTTCATAATCATGAACATTGGATGTTATTAATAACAAGGTTATGTCATTGTGTGAATGATATAATGGACACACCCAATTAAGCGTAGCATAAGATCTCGTCATTAAGTTATTTGCTATAAGCTTTCGATACATAGTTACCTAGTCCTTATGACCATGAGATCATGTAAATCACTTATACCGGAAAGGTACTTTGATTACACCAAACACCACTGCGTAAATGGGTGGCTATAAAGGTGGGATTAAGTATCCGGAAAGTATGAGTTGAGGCATATAGATCAACAGTGGGATTTGTCCATCCCGATGACGGATAGATATACTCTGGGCCCTCTCGGTGGAATGTCGTCTAATGTCTTGCAAGCATATGAAAGAGTTCATAAGAGACCACATACCACGGTACGAGTAAAGAGTACTTGTCAGGAGACGAGGTTGAACAAGGTATAGAGTGATACCGAAGATCAAACCTCGGACAAGTAAAATATCGTGAGACAAAGGGAATTGGTAATGTATGTGAATGGTTCATTCGATCACTAAAGTCATCGTTGAATATGTGGGAGCCATTATGGATCTCCAGATCCCGCTATTGGTTATTGGTCGGAGTAAGTACTCAACCATGTCCGCATAGTTCTCGAACCGTAGGGTGACACACTTAAAGTTGGATGTTGAAATGGTAGTTCTTGAATATGGAATGGAGTTGGAATATTTGTTCGGAGTCCCGGATGAGATCCCGGACATCACGAGGAGTTCCGGAATGGTCCGGAGAATAAGATTCATATATAGGATGTCATTTTATGTGAATAAAATGTCGCGGAAGGTTCTATGGAAGGTTCTAGAAGGTTCTAGAAAAGTCCGGAAGAAACCACCAAGGAAGGTGGAGTCCACAAGGGACTCCACCTCCATGGCCGGCCAGCCCTAGTGGGGGTGGAGTCCCAAGTGGACTCCACCATAGGGGGCCGGCCACCCCCCACATGGGAGGTGGGAATCCCACCTTTGGGTGGGAGTCCTAGTTGGGCTAGGTTTGCCCCCTCCTATGGAAGGTTTTGGTTTCGGGTCTTATTCGAAGACTTGGACACCAACACTTGGGATCCACCTATATAATGAGGGGCCAAGGGAGGGGGCCGGCCACCCCAAGACCATAGCTTGGCCGCCCCCCTTGAGTGGCCGGCCACCCCCTCCCAAATCCTAGCTTTGCTCCTCCACTTCATATTTCCCGCGTAGCTTAGCGAAGCTCCGCCGGACTTCTACACCGCCATCGACACCACGCCGTCGTGCTGTCGGATTCAAGAGGAGCTACTACTTCCGCTGCCCGCTGGAACGGGGAGGTGGACGTCGTCTTCATCAACAACCGAACGTGTGACCGAGTACGGAGGTGCTGCCCGTTCGTGGCGCCGGAACCGATCGTGATCAAGATCTTCTACGCGCTTTTGCAAGCGGCAAGTGATCATCTACCGCAGCAACAAGAGCCTCATCTTGTAGGCTTTGGAATCTCTTCAAGGGTGAGACTCGATACCCCCTCGTTGCTACCGTCTTCTAGATTGCATCATGGCTTGGATTGCGTGTTCGCGGTAGGAAAATTTTTGTTTTCTATGCAACGTTATCCTACACACAAGCGAGGGACTTGGGTCATGCTCACATAAGAGAGGGTCTTCTCCACTATCTTCCTCATAAGCTTCTTCATTTGGAACGGCGGCTTGCACAAGGGCTTCATATTCATCCTCATCAAGCTTCTCGATGTCACCATTCTCCATAGTGATCATAACCTTGGTGTTCTTGCACTCAAACGATTTGTGGCCTTGGGTGCCACACTTGAAGCAAGTAACATTAGAGGGTCCCGTGGATGCCTTAGAGGAGGCGGTGGAGGAGACCGTTTGCTTCATACGACTTTGGATAGTCGGTTTCTTGGATGGTGTAGAGGATGCGTCGGCCTTGGCACTTGTAGTAGGAGGAGTTGATGTAGTCGGAGGAGTTGATGAAGCGAGCTTGGAGGAGAAGTAGGTCTTGGCCTTGGAGTACTTGATGTCCTCAATCACTTGGAGCTCGGCCTTCGATGCTTGGTGGACCAACTCAACCATGTTGGAGTATGGTTGGAACTCCACAATTCTCTTGATGGGGTAGTTGAGGCCATTGAAGAAACGAGCAATGGTTTGTTCCTCGGACTCTTGGATGTTGGCTCGCATCATAGTGAGCTCCATCTCCTTGTAGAACTCCTCAACGGTCTTGGTGCCTTGCGTCAACTTTTGGAGCTTGTTGAAGAGGTCGGTCATGTAGTCAGTTGGGACAAAGCGAGCATGCATCTCTTTCTTCATGTCTTCCCAATTGTCAATTGGAGGTTCACCATTTTCTTCCCTAAGAGTGAGGACTTGCTCCCACCAAGTGTTGGCGTAATCTTCAAACTCAAGCGATGCCATAGCCACTTTCTTGGCACCGGAGTAGTTGTGGATGCGGAATATCTTGTCAACCTTGAGTGCCCATGAGAGGTAGGCCTCGGCATCTTCTTCACCCTTGAACTTTGGCATTGTGAATTTGAGTCTTCCAAACATGTTTTCTTCATCCTCCAAGTTTCTTCTACGAGGAGGGGCGCCTTCATCTCTTGCGGCTAGAGGAGGAATAGGAGGTCTTCTACGGCCAACCATAGCATTGGGTTGGCGTTGGAGGTGCACACTTGCTTCACTTGGTTCACGGTGAGGATGTGGTTGAAGATCTTGTCGCGGTTGTTGACGATGCTCAATGTTGGGTCTCTCATCTTGATCATGGTGTGGCTCTCCTCGTCCACGTTGGTCATGTCGAGGGTGGCGGCGGAGATCTCGCCGAGGTTGATCTTGAGGACCTTGGTCTTGGGGTTGGTCGTCACGCCCATGGTGGGCATGGCGATCTGCTTGGTGACGATCTTGTTGTAGGACTTGGTCTTGTGGAGGTCGCTCATGTGGACGAGCATGGCGATGTATTTCTCCACGCCTAGAGTTGGAGCGAGAGTCGTCATGACGAGCATGTGGGCGATGAGGTCGATGATGGTCTTCATGCCTTGAGGAAGAGCTTGAGGACGAAAGGCCACCATGAGAGTAGTAATCTTGTGGCGAGCTTGATGAAGAGGAAGTAGAACGGTGTCGGCGATGGCGACCCAAGTTGGTGATGGCGCGCTCGAGGCTATCCATGCGCCGCTCCATGTTTGCATCATTAGCCGCCATTTGGCCATTCAAGTTGTCCGTAGCTTCACGAAGAAGAGCCAAGTCTTGGTTCACGGCGGAGAAGTTGTGAGCCACCTCATCGTATTGCTCATCGATGCGCGTCTCGAAGAGAGCGAGTTGCTCCTTGAACTCTTGACGATGCGTCCATAGGTTGTGTTGAGTCACCAACCTCTCGGTGTTGCGGAGGACTTCGTCATCCCTTGGGGTATCTCCGTTCCTATCCATGATGGCAAGACAAGAACTATGTTGTGTATGTTAGTGGAAGGAGACTACCTCGCACTCTTACCAAGGTAAGATAGTATTGAGGCAATCAACCAAGCCGAAAGCAAGATCAAGTGTATCGGGACACACGCAAAACCACACGCAAAAGCTAGCAAATATGGTGTTAGGCGAGTGTTGTGGAAAGCCAAATGACAAATCCAAGATCGAGTATGTTGTTAAAAGTGGGTAAGGTCCAAAAATCCAAATGTCAATGTGAAGATCACTATAAACACGGAAAAGTTGTGGAACACACTCACGAGATAAGCGGGGTTAGTGCAACCAAAAGTGAGCGGAAAAGTGTATGTATAAGTTCTCGGTGTCACACTAACACAAGGAGAGCCAAAGCTTCGGTTGCAAAGGAAGAGACAACAAGATTCACACGCGGCCTCTCTTCTCTTATCTCTCTTTTGCTTAAAAGCTTTTTCTCTTTTGTATATGGTGGCACTTGCACTCGTTTGTATCTTTGGTGGCACTTGCACACTTTTGTATGTATATGGGTATATGGATGTATGGATGTATGGATATATGGTGCTACTCGCACTCTTTTTGTGTTTTTGGGGCTTTTTCACGCACTATGTTAGCGTTAGCCTCGCTTTTGCTATCTTGCCACACGAGTGTTTGCTTGGATGCTTTACTCAACACGACACACACACCTCACAATGCGGGGCCACGTGCAATGTCTCGCAACACTAAACAAGCAATGCTCGATGGGATAGATCACAAAAGGAAGAGGGGTTACAAGGGGAACGCTGCAAGTTATACCTGCGATGATGGTGGTGGTGGTGGTGGTGGATATCGCCGGAAGTCTAGCTCGAAGGAGGGGGCGGAGCTGCGCCCGGTCTGGGGCCGGTTGGACCGGACTGATGACCGGCGGATCCGGTTGCCGCCCGGTCGACCGGGTTCTGGGCCGGCTCGTCCGGTCTGGTGTCCGGTTGACCGGATTCTCAACCGGGTTTCGCGATTTCTCTCTCCTGTTCTTCCCCAAACCAAATCCAAAGAGCAAATCGACGGGAAAACGATGGAATTGGAGGCTCAAAGTTGGGGAAATAGTAGATCAAGCACAACAACACCAGATCCACGGACCAAAACCACTCAAAACGCAACCAAATCACAGATCGGTCAAGAGGCAATTTGGGGCTATTTTTGGGGATTTTTTGGAAAATTTTCTAGAAACGAAATCGGGTGGGTGGAGGGTCAAATCCGCGGTAACCAAGAGCTGCTGATACCATATGATGAGGTCTAAGATCCCGGGAGTGGCCCGATCTTGCGGATTGACCCCGAAAACCGAAGGGAGAGGTGGGAGAACGCGAGGAACACGAAGAACACCGAGACTCACGCACGCACACCAACCCGATACACCCGATGCTTACCTCCGTGGCTCGATGGACCACGCCAATAGAATCTCCGAGGAAGAGGCACACGGCAGAATTCCCGGAGAGAGATTGGGGTTGGAGAGGAAGAGCTTGATGAGGGAGAGAGAGTAACCTGTACTAGAATCTCACTCAACAAGATCAAACTCAACAACCAAGGTGCCTTGATTACAGAGGGATGATAACCCTAGGGAGACTAAGCTCAAAGGTAGGTTTGAGTTCAAAACAAGTCTAAGGGGTAAAGGAGGGGTCCAAGCTACTTATATAGGCACACATGGCCAGCAAGGGCGAACGGGTACGCGAATGGATAACTTAAGGCAGTTTGGTGGGTCATTCCCATCAGACCCGGTTTGGATCCGGTCTGACCGGACCTGTGACCGGGTGGTCCGGTCCTGGGTCCGGTTCACCGGGCGCCAACCGGGATTCTGCGAGGTTTCCGGTCGTCGTCCGGTACGATGGAGCTGCGTCGGTTGGCGCCCGGTTGACCGGGCCTGGGACCGGGTCGTCCGGTCATGGGGCCGGTCTGACCGGGTTCTGGACCGGCCAGCGTCCTTCTCTTCCTTGGAGCGCTTCGATCGACGTCGGGTTCGGCTTCGTGATCATCTCCATGTCCAGCTGCTCCTCTCCTTCCCTTGGCCATGGCGTGTCCCCCTCTCCGGGGTCTTGATGCGCCTTGTACCTAATGACACATAACACATCGGCATGAGGTAGCATTCCGTCCAAAGGGGTACCAAGATCAAGGGTGGTGAGGAGCGAGTTCACCTCGTCATGTAGAGCTTTAACTCGGGCTCGTGTCATCGGTCCACTTGGGGGACTTGTTGGTCTTGGTGTAGCGACATCGGTGAGCGGGGCTACATCACTACTATTTTTTATTATTATTACCTACTGCAGCCAAAATTTAATCTCATCGAGCGGTAAAATTCCCCGCCAACGCCCAAATATCTCGCGCCGCAAAGTTTCAGATCTGTGAATATATTTTTCCCTCAAAAGAAGGACTGCGAAATTCCCTTTTTCTCCTTTATCGCCCAGCTTCGCCCTAGTTTCGCCCGCAAGCCCTCAGAGAAACCGCCCCTCTTACCTACCTCCAGACCTTCACGGCCGCCGCACCGGAAAATCACCGCCGCACTTCGCCGTTCAAGCTGCCACGGCTTCAAACCTTGAGGCTGCCCTATCCGCTTGATCCGCACCTACTCCGGCGTCCACCGCACCGTATCTCGCTCGCCGACTCTATCGACCACTGCACCTGACCAGCTTCACCGATACCGACGTCCCCGTGCACTGCACATCATCTGCTTCATCGACCTTCTAGTTCGGTCGGCGCGCTGAACACTTCATCGACCGCCCAGCATGTCCTTCTCCGACCCCCCAAGATCTGCTTCCCCGGCACGCACCGCAACAACAGTCCCCTCGCCGACCTCCACGTCACCCGTAAGAACGCGAAACACGTCTAAACACCGCCCAGAAATAGGTAACCAGACATCCCTGCGCATTTTGTTCTGTTAGGAGTATTGCAGCTGACTGTATTTCTGAATTCGTGCTATATTTTTAACTTACAAGTGCTTTCGTTGGTAACCACCTCATCCTTTAGATTTAAACACGACGCATAAGTATTTTTTTTCCCTGACCTAACCCACCCATTTGCTGAAACTCTACATGGTATCAGAGCCTAGGTTTCCTTCCTGCTAGTGCTAGCCGCCCCAAACAGTACCGTACAAGTTCTTCCTTTGACCACAAAAACCACCGTTGAGATGTAGAAATCCAGGCGGCGGGAGGCCGCATCAGGTGCTCTGCGTGGGTTGCGGCTATCACACACAACGATGTGAGTTGTGTGAGATCGGCGGCTGCTCGCGCGGGGGCAAAGAAGAGGGTGAAGATCGTTTTGGTTTAGAAAGGAGAGAAGAGGAAGTTAATCCGTGGCAGAGAGATCTGGATCCGTGCGAGGGGGAGATGTTGGAGGCGTGCGGAGTGGGCCGAGCCTTTGAGCGCAGGGCGGAGCCGGAGGTTGGTGCTGGACGTTGACCAGCGCGAGCCGGTCGATGTGGCCAGGTGCGGTCTGCCAGGTTGGCCAGGGCGCGCAGACGAGGCGCCATCCGAGTGGAAGTGAGGAGAAAATGGAGATGTGAGGCTGTGAGGATATGTTGTGATGGAGTTGATGAGGCTGCAGTTGAGTCTTGATGGAGTTGATGAGGCTGCGGTTTAGTGGTGATGGTGATGGTTGTGGATATGTCCAGGGGAAAGGCATGCGTGCCTGAGGGGAGACTGGTTGAGGCCTGACCGGGGGATAGGCATGGGTGCTTGAGGAGTGGATGGTTGAGGCAGGAGTTGGCTGGGGATTTGTGGGAGAGACGGAAGAGGTCAGTGGCCGGGCAGAGTGGAGAAGAGAGGCTAAGGACATTGAGGCGAGTGTGGATGGTTCTGCGGAACTTGTGTGGTGAGGCAGCTGGGGTTGTTGAGGACGTGTATGGTTAGGAGTTGTGCGTATCCCAGATGGTTGAAGCTGGATGTCTTATTCTGAAAGTTCATTACTCGTAGTTGTCATATGTGTCATGTTGTTGTTGCAAGATACCCATGATCATCTTGAGGGGGTGTGTTGGACCATGAGTGAGTTTAGTAGTAGCGCTGTAGTAATATTGTATCCAGTGCGAGGCCCATAGAGGCCCATGTCCAGTGGTATTGTAACCCTAACTCAGATGATATAAATACAGAGTGTGGTGGTCTGAGTGACCTAACCCACCCATTCGCTGAAACTCTACAAAATATGAGCCACCAATCATGAGCCGTTGAATGCTCTACATGTCCACGATTGACAACAACAACAACAAAGCCTTTATTCCCAAACAAGTCGGGGTAGGCTATACAAGTACACCATTGACACGATTATAATTTCTCACTATTTGGCCGTAGGCTACTGCTCTAGTTACATCATGTTTGATATCTTTCTGCGATCCTGTATTACATGTTTATGCACGTCATAATGCTTCTACTACTGTTTGGTGTCAATTTAATTATAGCAAATCCTTGACTCGTAACTGTTTGTTGTTATTACACGTGCAGCGGGCACATCTTACACTCAGAAACATAGAGTAAAGCTCGCCTATAATCATGTAAGTACCTGCTGTTTTTTGTATATTGCTTAATGCAAACTTCTATATCTTGGATCCTGTTTCTGTTTACAATTGGCCTCTCCTTCATGCAGAGGAGAAACAGTGAGGCACCAGGTTCTTCTGTCCAAGTACCTGATGAGGTCCGTGTGACTCAAAAAAAAGCTCACGTAAGTTCCCTATTTTTTTTTGGAATCTTAATTTACCTCCTGTGCGTAGTTCAATTGCATCATTTTTAGTATGTTGCACTACCTAAGTTGCCTAATGGAATCTATTAAAATATAAACAATGACCATATGGAACATTGCACACTACCTTTGACCCATCTGGCATCTGGCATGCCTGGGTATAAGTTACATGATTTGGCTATGTTAAACAAGTCCTAAAATTCTATTATGTTAATTTTTTGCATGTTGCTTCATTGAGTTTGCCTGTTGTTCCATGGCTAGTACATGAAGTTTGATAGAAATGATCCTAGTTGAAATGATGCACTTCGTGTTTTTTTATTGCTTTATTCCTAACCTAACTTCCTATTCTACTTGAAACATGATTGCTTTATTCTTAACCTAGCTTCCTATTCTACTTGAAACATGATTGCTTTATTCCTAACCTAGCTTCCTATTCTACTTGAAACATTGTGAAAAAATAGTTATATTACTTGTTTAAATGTCTAGCTTTGTTTTTCTGAGTCCCATTGACATGATGTGGTATATCCATATTCAAATGATCTGGCTGTTTATATAATACACTCCATGTTCAATTGCTTCATTCATTTTCTAGTAATCTACTAGTAAGTAGCACGTGCTTTGCACGTCACGACATATATAATTTTAAAATATATTTTCATATTTTATTTGATGTTGATAATAATTATTTTTTGCTAAAATTAGTCACAAAGCCTAAAGTTTGGCTTTTGAAAAACTAATACACCCTAAAATAAGTAATGGAAGGAGTAATATGTGAGTTCACTACAATTAAGTTTTTTAGTCAGTATGAAATAGAAGTATACCCTAATACGAAAGTGACACAACTTTTTCATGGACACCCCATTAGGATTATGTATATTTTTGTGATTAGAGTCGAGAAATTTTAAGGATCTATCTTACCTTTTGCGGCATGCATATTGCACGGCATGACTATCTAATTTATATATTTCTACCATATTTTTTGAAATTTAAAATACATTACCCAATATCTATGTATAAATTTACTACCTCAATACTTTTTATGTGACCCACACATGGCCACCGTTAGATTTTATATCAAAACTGGTTTGTCATGGGGAGAAAAGTTAGACCTTAATATGAGTAAATACGAAATATTAGTACTAAATTAATATATAATATTTTATCAGCCTTGGTTGGTGGACCAATGAACTTCGTATCTTCGAGCTTGAAGATGGTTCTTGTAACATAGTAATTGCTATTTGTTTTCCTAGCACAGAATTATATATCAATATCTTCACATAACCATGTACGATGAAGATGATATTTTTCATAACACAGTGCCAATGTAGACGATGGCTTGTGCTTCTATAAACTCCCAAAACAAAAATGTTTTCTTGAGTAAAACAAAAGAACGACTGAGATTAAATGATACATGTTTGGTATTAGGGTGAGATGGCTGAGATTAAATGATACCATGATACCCTTTCGGGGGATTACACTATTTTAAATTTTAAGGGTATATGAAATCTAAAGCCTTAGATTTTGTTGGCAAGTGAATATTGTCATTGGCCCTGTTATGGATTTTGCATTTCTATTGCCACTACTTGTACTGACATCTCGCTTCATTCGTGTTTAATTCGGTCCCGTTGGTACTCGAACCTGGGTGGACTGGCTGCGCACTCGCAAGCCTTGCCACTGAGCTAGCACTCAGTTCTCAGATTAAGCAATGCCTCGTTATGCTTAATTTAAATGTTATGGCACTTCATACAAGCCATACAATTAATTATTGCATTGACCTTCTACATTGTCGAAGGCACTATCTGAGTCCTGCTTAAATCAATCATACATTATTTTCCTAATTGTATCCAATCCAACATGCACATGTTTTGACTGTATTTGGCTATTTGCTAGATTTCT
This sequence comes from Lolium perenne, assembly GCF_019359855.2. Taxonomy (NCBI): domain Eukaryota; kingdom Viridiplantae; phylum Streptophyta; class Magnoliopsida; order Poales; family Poaceae; genus Lolium; species Lolium perenne. The sequence goes on from NC_067245.2 coordinate 137,437,622, forward strand.
TCTGTGCAGTGACCTGGCTTCGTTATTGGGCACATGATGTCTAGTTGCCTTGTTCATTGTATACATCATCGCCATGATCTAGTTTGGTTTGTTCTAAGAGGCATGTGGCTTAACTGGTTTCTTTGTTATATCTGCCCATGGTTCTTTCAAAATTATGACAACAGCGATGTTTGTTTGCCGTGTATTGTATTGCATTTTAACTTGTTTTGTCTTAGTTTCTGCCTGCAAACAAAGCTGTAATGTCAGTAGGGACAACCCATTTATCAAGTGTTGCGGTCATTTCACAGAGCAACAGTGACAGTGGCACGTGCTCTCATTGGTCCACTGAGTCCAGTACACCAACCGTTCCAGAAGAAATAGATGTACGAGGCTCTATTTTTGATTGCTTGCTATGTTATATCAGCTCAATGATGCTCTTGAAATTGGAGGTCTTTTATTGCATCATATGATGTTGTAACTTGTTTTATCTAAATTCCAGGCTTCAAATAAAGCTACAAAACCAGAAGCAAGGGCCAATGCCTCAAGTATTGATATTTCACAAAGCAGCTGTGAGAGTGCATATTGATCGCATAGGCCCATGGTATATATTTCTCAACTTAATCCGGCACAAAGAGATTTGGGGGATGCACTCCAAGAGGCAGTTGATATATTTGGGCGGGAAAACAAAGATGCTGATGAAATAATTGCCAACACACGCCAAAAGATACATGAATTGAAAAATAGGCAAACTTTGACAGAAAATGTTCTAAAGAATCTCCTATGCACTTGTCATGGTAAGCCAGTTGTGATGTGTCTGGGAATTGAAGGTGTCTAAATAAACTTTGATTCTGTTGTTCAGTCAAGTGGACTGCTGATGCCAATGCTGTAATTAATTACTGCTCAAAATTTCGTTCAAAATTTCGTGGTCTGTAATAATTGCAAATTTCGTTGTTGTAGTAAAATTAGATATGTTCCATGTGGCTGTTGTATTTTGTGTGAAATAATATCCTGATGTGTACTTCAATTAAACAATAAATCAGCTGCATGCTGAAAATTTGAATCTGAGCGCATGTGTGAACTGTTTTCTGCTCGTAATGCAATAAAGGCTGTTTCTTCGAAGACAACGAACATGGTAGCCCATTAATAATACCTTAATAATTATGCCCTTTAGCAAGATAGATGGTCCTTATTATAGTCAGGCATGCCAACTTGTATGATTAAAAGTAGTTCGTACACATTAAATCTACCATCTGCATTTTTCTCTGTAATAACTTTTCTTTTTACACAACTCAAAACTTGTCATGCTAATATGAAATTCGAGATGGCAAAACCTGGGAAAGATAAAGATATCACCAAAAACTCTTTCCTGCGAAATGCTGGGTTTTGAAGCCCAAGTCCAAGTCTTTCTCTGCTCAAGTTTTGGAGGAACAACTCCAAGTAGAACGAGTTGCAACAGCTATGCTAAGAACAAAAGTTGACATGTTGAGATCGAGATTACAAGCATGTGATGCCCTACTGCACGAGGCCAATCAAGTTCGTTATAATCTCCCAAAGACTAAGAAAATGCCATAGATAATTGGAGATGAACACTACATAGTGAGTACATTGGTCTTGTGAAATGTTTCCTTAGATTATGGCACCGTTCCTACTTTTGTTGGTGGATGCATTTATCTGCGGTTGGGATCAACTTGGTAGTTGTTCATGTGGATGTTATATAAATTAATTGCATAGCCTTTTCAATCAGTTCGAACTTAAATGGTATCATAGCCAAGGTCTCAAGTTTGAATTATCGAACGTGTGGTTTAATTTAATCTCAGTCGGGCGGCAAAATCTCCCACCAATCCTGAAATATTTCAAACGCATTTTCGAATGGGATTAAGAAGATAGGGACAGAGATCCAGTGCCCCCACGTTCACAGGGCATAACGTGACCTGAGGCTTCCCATCCACCATTCGTTTCAATCCAATGACAAGGAAAGCAACAGTGTGACCCGATTAATTTCTGCTGAACTGAAGAGCTGATGTGTTCTCTCGAACCTGAAGAAATAGAGAAGGGAACAGAAGATGAATTCGGTTCCGAGCGCATCTGTCCGGGCCAAAAATGCGTCTGGTACACGCTCCAGCGGAGCGACGCATAGTGACTGGGCCATTCACAGCGACGCAAACATGCCTAAATATGCGCCTCAGATCCGTCGCGCGGAAGCTGCGTGGATGCGTAAAGTGTTCGCTCGCGTCTGGCGGACGTTTCGTTGGGCCCGCCTGGCAGTGACCTAGCGTCGATGCGTCTTCTCAGCGGCGCCGCTTCGGCAGTCCGCAGTCGCGTAAAATGGCGATGCCTCGCGTGGCACGCGCTGTCACCTACCTCTGCGAATGGCGATGCCATGCGTGCCGCGGCCGTCGCGTGCCTCCGACCTATATAAACAGGAGCACACGCATATCATCTCCTCCCACACTAAACAGCGGTGAGTAGGAGGTTGAGCGGCATCGTCTAGGGTTTAGTACTTAACCAGGTGTACCGTCTTTATATTAGTATTATATTATATTACTTGACCATAGCCATATTCAAAATCAAATCTCAGTCGGGCGGAAAAATCTCCCGCCAATCCTGAAATATTTCAGACGGGTTTTTGAATGGGATAAGAAGATATATCACGATGATAGTAACCGGTATTTAATGTGATGATGATTTGATTTTGCACACGGCCTTGAACAGAGGTACTAGTACGGTCTCACAATTTTTTATCATTATAGTTGGACTTTAGCCAAATTCAAAATCTCATAGCGGCAAAACATCCCGCCCACAAAATACAAAAATTTCACACGCTTCCAAATTCCCATTCTACCCCTGTGGAGATAACAGCAAAGTCGGTTGGTGGGGGAGTCTGCCCGTCATTTTTTCGATCACCACCTCCCTAGCCTGGAAACCCTCCCAAAAAAAATCATTTCCCTCAGTCTCTCATCTGAGACCACCCACCGGAACTTCTCAAGTCCCTCTCTCTACCACCTCCACGACCACCGCACCGCAACATCCCCGCCGGACTTCCCTGGCCTACCCGAGGCCTCGCGATCCTCGTCATCCGGCTGCCTGCCGGAGCCGCTTCATCGACGCCGTCATCAACCGGACCGGATCATCCCCACCAAACCTCGAAACCATATGCTCATCCAGCAGTCTACCGCAGTCGCTTCAGCTGCGATATCGTCCACCCCACCGGAGCCGCTTCGCCGGATCCGTCGTCCACCGCATCGGATCTTGCTCACCGACACCGTTGTGCATGAACCGGATCTGCTTCACCGGCGCCGTGCATGATCTAAACTCTTCTACTGTCGCTTTTCTATTGATTGCCTGCAAGTTCTTGTTTAATCTTGGGGGAACTTGTTTGTGCTAACGACGCACCGTTACGTTTTTGCAGATGAGATGAGTAACCATGAAGTGTAATGGCCGTCTGTCCAACCCCAAGTAGCACATGTAGCGTACTTCATCACCGGATCTATCAACCCCAGGAAGATCTTCTGTGACTCCCACAGAGTGCTTCTCCTATTGTAAGTCCCATGTTTTAGCGCCATGTTCTGGGTTCATATGCTTATTTGTCTGAAGCTCTTTTAGTTCATCCCTAGCTATGACCGTAACACCTTTCTATTTTCTAGTTCATTGCTAACTTTAAGCGATTGAACATTTTGGTATGCATTCCCTGCTCTGTAGATGTAGCCATCATAACTTCTATCTGCTCAGTCGTTGTTAAAAAAATTATAGGCTGCTACTATTTTGTTCATGCCAATATTGTTCTCCCTGAACATGTTGGTTTGCATTCCCTGTACTACAGGTGATGCCATTGTTATTTCTATCTACTTCGTCGTAAGCTAACAAAGTAACTGCCTGCTATTAGTTCCTGCATGCTATCGCTCTGCCATCCTGCAGTACAAATTTATTTGAACTCGTCACAGCAGCTACTTCCGTCATAATTTTGTCTGCCATCTGATTCTTTGAAAGCTGCAATATTAACTTGTTTCTCTTAATTGGCATGGCGCTCACATATAGAATGGTGAACATATTGGTGTGCATTCCCTCTTCTACAAGTTCACAGGTGATCCCACTATATTCCGTTTCTAGTCCATCCTAAGCCGTAGCATTAACTATCCTCTATGTGTTGCTCATTACAACTTTATATCCCGAAACAAATTGATTTGTTTTCCTTATCTACAAGTTTATGAGTGATGCCATTATAACTCCTATCTGTTTTATTCCTAGCTATTATAGTAACATCCTGCTATTATTTAGTTCATGGCCAATTTTAAGTAATTGCACATGTTGGTTCGCATTCCCTACTCTATAGCTTTTGACATCATAACTTCTATATCTGGTTTACATTCCCTGCTCTGTAGATCTAGCCATCATAACTTTATCTTGCTCAGTCGTTGTTACAAAAATTGTGGCCTGCTACTATGTTGTTTGTGCCAATTTTTTACTCCATGAACATGTTGGCTTGCATTCCCTGTACTACAGGTGATGCCATTGTTTTGTATCTAGTTCATTGTAAGCTAACAAAGTAAGGACTTAGTTTGGCATGCTATCACTCTGCTATCTAGCCTGTAGTACAAATAAACTTGTCATCGTACTAGATAATAATTTTGTGTGCCATCTTGTTCTTCAAAAGTTGCATTATTGACTTGTTTCTCTGACTTGGCATGACGCTCACATATGGAATGCTGAACATATTGGTTTGCATTCCCTCTTATACAAGTTCACAGGTGATCCCACTATATTCTATATCTGGTCCATCCTAAGCTCCAGCATTAACTATCCTCTATGTGTTGCTCATTACAAGTTTATATCCCGAAACATTTTGATTTGCATCCCATTAACTATAAGTTCGGGAGTATTATTTAGTTCACGGCCAATTTGAAGTAATTACACTTGGCACATGTTGGTTCACATTCCCTCCTCTTTAGCTTTTGCCATCGTAACTTCTATTTTTGGTTTACATTCTCTGCTTTGTAGATGTAGCCATCATAACTTCATCTTACTCAGTTGTTGTTACAAAATTTATGGCCTGCTACTATGTTGTTCATGCCAATTTTGTACTCCCTAAACATGTTGGTTTGCATGGGACTCGACAGTAGTAAGTCTGCTGTTTCATTTTAACGTGCTCTGTTATATTGGTTGTTGGTATGCGGCATGCACTCTTTGTTTGCTTATTGTGCGCATTACAATGATCTTCTTATAACGACGAAATGATGAGTTCCAAATTCTTTGGCAAACAATATTGTAGTGTCTTTGCCTTTCCATTGTTGTTGTCTTAACTTGTAATGTCTTTGTTTCAGATTTAGGTGGTGCATGGACAACTTAAAAGATTGCCGAATGGCTTCATTGTATTCCTAGGTTTAATTACCATTCAATTTCTCTGGGTTCTGTAATATTTTTTCAAAGCCTTGTAGCTTATGTAATATTTAGTTAGTTTTTATAGTTCTTTCGCGCATTTTTTCTATGGTGCTTGTGGTAAGTGAGGCTATCCGACATAAATCATGTGCTGCGTAAATATTCTCAGTATCTAAATCACAAATTCCCATCCCTTAAACGACCCAATTAAGTGAAATCACATATGTGCCGGCACGCAAAATCCTAAAGCGCCTATTATGCCGGCATATAAATAGCAACTAAACGGGCCAGCCCACTTAATTATTGGGCTAGTCCAATTGATTTATGGTGGACCCCACCCTCTAATTGGGCCGGCCCACTTGCTTTAAGGTGGACCCCACCCACTACTGGGCCGGCCCTGCAACAGAAAAGTGGGCCCCACAAGCTTATTTGGCCGGCCCGCTAACTCGTCGGGCCAGCCCACCTGAGTTACAGTGGACCCCACATACTAATTGGGCCGGCCCATTAGCACGATAGTGGCCCCACAAGCTTATTGGGCTGGCCCGCTAAATTGTTGGGCCAGCCCAATTGCTTTTGTGGTGGACCCCACATACTAAATGGGCCGACCCTTTAACAGGAAAGTGGGACCCACCTGTGTTTTTGGCCCGGCCCACTATCTTGTTGGGCCGGCCCACTTGCTATATGGTGGACCCCACATACTAAATGGGCCGGCCCTTTAACAGGAAAGTGGGACCCACCTGTGTTTTTTGGCCCGGCCCACTATCTTGTTGGGCCGGCCCACTTGCTATATGGTGGACCCCACATACTAAATGGGCCGGCCCTTTAACAGGAATGTGGGACCCACCTGTGTTTTTGGCCCGGCCCACTTACTTGTTGGGCCAGCCCACTTGCTATATGGTGGACCCCGCATACTAAATGGGCCGGCCCTTTTACAGGAAAGTGGGACCCACCTGTGTTTTTGGTCCGGTCCACTGGCTTGTTGGGCCAGCCCATTTGATCTATTGTGGACCCCACGTACTAAATGGGTCGGCCCGATAGCATGATAGTGGGACCCACATGCTAATTGGGCCGGCCCAATAACTTCTTGGGTCGGCCCACTTGCTTTAAGGTGGATCCCACTTGGTAAATGGGCCGGCCCGATAACAGGAAAGTGGGTCCCGCATGTCTTGTGGGCCGGCCCTTTTGCCTGTTGACCGGTCAAACGAGTGCATTCGGCCCGGCCCACATGCTTATTGGGTCGGCCCATTAAAGTTTTGACCTGTCAACCTTAGAGGTTAGGCTCGGCCCACGTAATTAATGGACCAGTCCAACTATATAGTTGACCGGTCAAACTAAGTCAGCTGGCCCGGCCCGAAACTTAATGGGCCGGCCCGCTTAAGACGTGGGAGGCCTCGTGTGGGCCTACCATCTACCATGGGGTTTCAGCCGGTTAACGCCGTTAACTGCCAGTTAACGGCATCTGCCACGTGTCAGTTTGCATGACGTCAGCAGTCAACGGGCTCCCGGAAACACTTCTGCAACGGTCCGATTTTCCGTGGCGGAAGGGCGCCCAAGCGCGACGGACCGAAAAAAACGTCGCGGGACTTTGCCTGACGCAGTTTCGACAACAGAACCCATATCGTCGGGTTAGGCCCATAGGCGACGAAAAATGGCCCTTAGCGGACAATTTTGGGACGTTGTCTATCCGAACTTTTCTTGTAGTGGCAGCAGTGTAATAAAGACAGCAGTAGTGATCATAGTAAACATCATGATTAAAATACTGTAGGCACAGGGATGGATGAACGGGCGCTGCATGGATAAGAGAACTCATGTAATAATCAAGGCAGGGCATTTGCAGATAGTAATAAAACAGTATCCAAGTACTAAACAACCATAGGCATGTGTTCCGTATATAGTCGTACGTGCTCGCAATGAGAAACTTGCACAGCATCTATTGTCCTACCAGCCAGTGGTAGCCGGGCCTCTAGGGAATCTACTGGTAATTAAGGTACTCTTTTTAATAGAGCACCGGAGCAAAGCATTAACACTCCGTGAACACATGTGATCCTCATATCACAGCCTTCCCCTCCGGTTGTCCCAATTTCTGTCACTTTGGGGCCTCAGGTTCCGGACAGCAATATGTGTATACAACTTGTAGGTAAGATCATAAAACAATGAATATAATCGTGAATCAATAACATGTTCAGATCTGAAATCATGGCACTCGGGCCCTAGTGACAAGCATTAAGCATAACAAGTTGCAACAATATCATAAAAGTACCAACTACGGATACTAGGCACCATGCCCTAACAATCTTATGGCTATTACATGAACAATCTCATTCAATCCCTACCATCCCCTTCATCCTACAGCGGGGGAATTACTCACACATGGATGGGGGAAGCATGGATGGTTGATGGAGAGGCGTCGATGGTGCTAATGGCGATGATCTCCTCCAATTCCCCGTCCCGGCAGGGTGCCAGAACGGAGTTTCTGATCCCGAGATGGAGTTTCACGATGGCGGCGGAGTTCTGTGTGTCTTCTAGCAAATTGGTCGAACCCCCGTGTGTTTTTAGGTCAAGGGCTTTAAGTAGTCCGGAGGGGAGCATCGGGGGCTGGCCGAGGCGACGCCACCATAGGGCGGCGCGGCCCAGGGGCCCACCGCGCCGCCTGGTGGTGTGGGCGCCTCATGGCCCCCCTCCGTCTCGTCTTCTGGCTCCGTCAATCCTCTGTGAAAATAGGCCCATTGCAATTATTTCCGGGGATTTTCCTGAAAGCTGATTTTCTGCACAAAAATAAGACACCAGGGCAATTCTGCTGAAAACAACGTTAGTCCGTGTTAGTTCTATCCAAAATACACAAATTAGAGGCAAAACAATAGCAAAAGTGTTCGGGAAAGTAGATACGTTTTGGACGTATCAACCACAACCCATCCACCAAATTGCACTATGTGCTCATTTGCAAGGGGCCACCTTCGGAGACTAACAACTTATCAACACTTCCTTCGTCTTTGTTGTCTCTTTTGAAGGAATTCCAAGATGTCTTCCCCGACGATCTTCCTCATGGATTACAACCGCTTCGAGGAATCGAGCATCGCATCGACCTCATACCCGGCGCTCCTCTACCAAACGGCGCCGCCTACTGCACCAACCCCGAAGACACAAAGGATATTCAACGCCAAATTCAAGATCTCCTCCAAAAAAGGGTATGTACGTGAAAGCTTAAGCCCTTGTGCGGTTCCGGTGATTCTCGTTCCTAAACCGGATGAGTCGCAAAGAATGTGTATGGATTGTCGCCCCATCAATGCCATTACCGTTCGATATCGCCATCCCATTCCGCGTTTAGATGACTTGCTTGATGAATTGTGTGGTGCCACCATTTTCTCTAAGATTGATTTGCATAGTGGCTACCACCAAATCCGCATGGCAATTGGTGATGAATGGAAGACGGCATTCAAGACTAAACTTGGTCTCTATGAATGGCTTGTCATGCCATTTGGTCTTTCAAATGCTCCATCTACTTTCATGCGACTTATGAATCACATCTTGAGACCTCTCATTGGCAAGAGTGTGGTTGTTTACTTTGATGATATTCTCATTTATAGCAAAAATCTCGAGGACCATGTGCAACATGTGAGAGAAGTCTTATGCATCTTGCGCCGCGAAAAGCACTTTGCAAATCTTCCCAAGTGCACCTTTGCACAAAGCAAGTTGGTTTTTCTTGGATTTGTGGTTTCCTCCAATGTCATTGAAGTTGATTCTTCCAAGGTTGAGGCCATCCACAATTGGCCCACTCCTACCAATGTTGGTCAAGTTCGAAGTTTTCATGGACTTGCCGGTTTCTATAGACGCTTTGTGAAAGATTTTAGCACCATTGCTTGTCCTTTAAATGAGCTTACTAGAAAGAATGTTCCGTTTGTTTGGGGCAGGGCAAAACAAAACGCTTTTGATGAATTGAAAAAGATACTCACCGAAGCACCACACCTCGTTCTTCCCGATTTTTCCAAAACTTTTGAGATAGAATGCGATGCGAGTGGACTTGGAATTGGTGGTGTCCTCATGCAAAATGGAAAACCCGTGGCATATTATAGCGAGAAGTTGGATGGCGTACGCCTCAACTATCCTATATATGACAAGGAACTTTATGCTTTGGTTCGTGTTCTTGAAGTTTGGCAACACTATCTTTGGCCAAAAGAATTTGTTATCCACTCCGACCATGAGTCTTTGAATTATTTGAAAAGCCAACACAATTTGAACAAAAGACATGCAAAATGGGTTGAGTTCATTGAGTCCTTTCCATATGTAATCAAATACAAGAAGGGCAAGGACAATGTTGTTGCGGATGCTCTTTCCCGCAAGCTCACCCTCTTACTCACTCGTTTGGATATCCATGTTTTGGGTCTTGATGAAATCAAAGACCTCTATGCCTCCGATACCTTCTTTGGCCCAATTTTTGCAAAGTTTTCTAGTCAAAGCGGCATTGATGATTTCTATTTGCACCAAGGATTCTTGTTTGAAGCTAACAAACTTTGTATACCCCAGTCTTCTCTTCGTAAGTTGCTTTTGCAAGAGTCACATGGCGGTGGTCTTATGGGACACTTTGGGCGAGACAAGACGCTCTCCATGCTATCTACCCATTACTATTGGCCAAGAATGAAGCGAGATGTGGAGCGCCTATGCAACCGTTGCACGACATGTTTACAAGCTAAGTATACAACCAACTCTTATGGTCTTTACACACCGTTGCCTATTCCTTTTGCCCCTTGGTCCGATATAAGCATGGACTTTGTGCTAGGATTGCCTCGAACCAAATATGGCCATGATTCAATTTTTGTAGTGGTTGATAGATTCTCCAAAATGGCTCATTTTATACCATGCTCCCGAACTGATGATGCTTCACATATTGCCTCCTTGTTTTTTAGGGAAATTGTGAGACTCCACGGTGTACCAAGAAGCATTTTTTCAGACCGAGATGTCAAGTTCATGAGCTACCTTTGGAAGACACTAATGGCCAAGTTCAACGTCAAGCTTTTGTTCTCCTCATCCTCACATCCACAAACCAATGGCCAAACCGAAGTGGTGAACCGAAGCCTCTCCACACTACTACGAGTCCTTGTCAAGAAGAATTTGAAGTCATGGGAATATTGCATCCCACATGCGGAGTTCGCCTACAACCGTGCCAAGCACTCTACAACAAGGAGAAGCCCATTCATGGTGGTCTATGGGTTTGAACCACCTACGATGATCGACCTACTTCCTCTTCCGCTACATGAACAAGTAAACATGAACATCGACAAGCGAGCCCAATACATGAAGAAACTACATGAAGACACAAGGGAAACAATCGAGGAACAAGTACTTCGTCAAGCCACTAGACTCAACATGAAGAAGAAGGCAACGATCTTCAAGGAAGGAGACTTAGTGTGGTTACACCTTCGCAAAGACCACTTCCCTCAAGAACGAAACTCCAAGCTCAAGCTCCGAGGCGATGGTCCCTTCAAGGTCCTCAAGCGCATCAACGACAACGCCTACGTCATCGACATACCAACTTCCAAGTACTTGGTGAGCAACACATTCAATGTGTCCGACCTCTCACCATACCATAAATATGAAGAGACCATAGAGTCGAGGACGACTCTTTCCCAAGGGGGAGATGATGTAGCCCTACCCAAGGTTGACACTACATCAAGACTGACAAGCCCTGCTCGTGGCCCAATGACACGAGCTCGAGCCCAAGCCATACACCAAGAGGTGAATTTGCTCCTTTCCACGTATACATTTGATACCTCTTTGGATGGCATGCTACTTCATGCAAATACCTTGTGTTCAATCAGGTACATCGGTCAAGACACAAGCCATGGAGACCAAGCCAATGGAGAGAGAGCTGAAAATGAAGAAGATGGAGCTACAGCGCCCCAGCCGGAACTTCCGCCCCCCAGGACCGGAACTTCCGCCCAGATTCCCTGTGAAGAGCATTCAGCCGGAACTTCCGCCCCGAGAGACCGGAACTTCCGCCAACCAGAACCTCCACCCAAGTTCCGCCCTAGTTCCGAAAATGCACCAAAACGCCCCGGGATGTTACTGCAAGGAAATCGATCGTTTCCGGAACTAGGCCGGAACTTCCGGCCTCCAGGACCGGAACTTCCGTCCGACCGGAGCTTCCGCCCCCTGAGGCCGGAACTTCCGCCTACCCGCGTTTCAGCACCAAAACTGGCAGATTCAGCATGTAACTTACCCCTTCGCCCCACCAACTATAAATATCCTTGTTGGCTCAGATCTAAGATTCAGACTTGATGTAAGAGAAAACATGAGCTATGCTCCTTCCCGCGGGAAACCCTTCTAGATCTACCAATCTACGAAGTTATCTACTCTTCTAGGTAGTTGATCTCTTCCATTATAGGAATTCTAGTGTTTTGGATCTTTTGCTTTTGCAATTCTATCTATTTGCACTCTTTTCCTCTTTGGAACTCTATCAATTGCTATTGCCAATCTTTTGTGATGGATTCTACTCCTTGTGAGTCTTTTTCTTGCAATTCCATTGGGTTGGTGTATCGGGCCAACAAAGAACAACCGGTTGTGTGTGTGTTGCGTTTGTATCTTTGATCCACCCCGCCTTCCACCCGTGTTCTTTGTGTTCTTCCACCTCCCCCACGAATCCCATCCAAATCCGTGAAGATCGGGCACACCCTTGGGCTTAGCCCTTATCATGTTTCAAACAAGAGGCGTTGTAAAAGAGTGAGCTATAAGGATCATCATTGATGTAGGGAGCTGCAATAATCTGGCCAACATAGACATGGTGGAGAAGCTTTCTCTACCTACGAGACAACGCACGCATCCATATTACATTCAATGGTTTGAGAGCTCTCGGAAGCTCAAGGTAACAAGAACTACACGTGTGCATTTTACTATTGGTACATATTCTGATTTTGTTGATTGTGATGTTGTACCTATGCAAGCTTGTTCTTTGTTACTTGGTAGACCTTGGAAATTTGATAGAGAATATATTCATAATGGTAGAACTAATCAGTATTCTCTTATGCATGATGGAAAGAAAATTGGTCTCAAACCTATGACTCCTGAACAAGTATTAAAAGATGATCGCTAGAGCTAGTAGAGTAAAAAACGAGGAGAAAAATAAGAGTGAAAATCAGATTGTTGCTGCCGATTTTGTGCCACATAAGACTCATACTAAATCTGATTCTAACCATGCTACTGAAATTCGTTTGAAAAATCCTTGTTTGCTAGCAAATCTGATATTGCTGAACTTGATGTGAACACTACTCAATGCTATGCTATCATTAGCAAAGAAGTTCTGTTTTCATTTGAGGATATGCCTCCTGCTTTGCCTCCTGCGGTTGCTAATCTTTTGCAGGAATTCATTGATGTGTTCCCACAAGATGTTCCACCTGGATTGCCACCTATTCGTGGGATAGAACATCCGATTGACTTGATTCCAGGAGCTTCGCTGCCCAATCGTGCACCATATCGTACCAATCCTGAAGAGACCAAAGAGATTCAGCGACAAATTCATGTTCTCCAAGATAAAGGTTACATTCGTGAGTCTCTTAGCCCATGTGCTGTTCCTATTATCTTGGTACCTAAGAAGGATGGTTCTTCACGCACGTGTACTGATTGTAGAGTTATTAATAATGCTTGATGAATTGAGTGGTTCTATTATGTTCTCTAAAGTTGATTTGCGTAGTGGTTACCACCAGATTCGTATGCAATTAGGAGATGAATGGAAAACAACGTTTAAAACTAAGTTCGGCTTATATGAGTGGTTAGTAATGCCTTTTGGTTTAACTAATGCACCTAGTACTTTCATGAGACTGATGAACGAAGTTTTACGTGCTTTTATTGGACGTTTTGTGGTGGTATACTTTGATGATATTCTGATTTATAGAAAATCTTTGGAGGAACATTTGGATCATTTACGTGTTGTTTTCAATGCTTTACGTGATGCACGTTTGTATGGTAATCTTGAGAAGTGCACCTTTTGCACCAATCGAGTTGCGTTTCTTGGCTATGTTGTTACTGCGCAGGGAATTGAAGTTGATCTAGCCAAGATTGAGGCAATTGAGAGTTGGCCGCAGCCAAAGACGGTCACACAAGTGAGGAGTTTTCTTGGCCTCGCTGGTTTCTATAGGCGCTTTGTGAAAGATTTTGGAACCATTGCTACGCCGCTGAATGGGCTTTCAAAGAAGGATGTGCCCTTTGTGTGGGGCGATGCACAACAAGAAGCCTTCATGATTCTGAAAGATAAGTTAACACATGCTTCATTACTCCAACTTCCTGATTTCAAAAAGACTTTTAAGCTTGAATGTGATGCTAGTGGAATTGGTTTGGGAGGTGTGTTATTACAAGAGGGCAAACCTGTTGCATATTTTAGTGAAAAATTGAGTGGACCTAGTCTGAACTATTCTACTTATGATAAAGAATTATATGCGCTGGTTCAGACATTAGAAACTTGGCAACATTATTTATGGCCTAAAGAATTTGTTATACATTTTGATCATGAATCTTTGAAGCATATTCGTAGTCAAGCTAAGTTGAATCGTCGCCATGCAAAGTGGGTTGAGTTTATAGAGTCTTTTCCTTATGTTATCAAACACAAAAAGGGTAAAGATAATGTTATTGCTGATGCTTTGTCGCGCCGTTATACTATGCTATCTCAACTTGACTTCAAGATTTTTGGTTTAGAAACCATAAAGGAACAATACTTGCATGATGCTGATTTTAAAGATGTGTTGCTGAATTGTAAAGATGGTAGAACATGGAACAAATTCATCATCAGTGATGGATTTGTGTTCCGTGCTAACAAGCTATGCATCCCAGATAGTTCCATTCGTCTTTTGTTGTTGCAGGAGGCGCGTGGAGGAGGATTGATGGGTCACTTTGGTGTGAAGAAGACGGAGGATGTACTTGCTGCACCCTTCTTTTGGCCACGTATGCGTCGAGATGTTGAGAGATTTGTGGCACACTGCACTACATGTCAAAAAGCCAAGTCTCGACTTAATCCACATGGTTTATATATGCCTCTTCCTGTTCCTAGTGTACCTTGGGAGGATATTTCTATGGATTTCGTTTTGGGTTTGCCTCGCACACAGAAGGGGAGGGATAGTATCTTTGTTGTTGTGGATCGGTTTTCTAAGATGGCACACTTTATTCCATGTCACAAGACTGATGATGCTACACATGTTGCTGATTTGTTCTTTCGCAAAATTGTTCGTTTACATGGTGTGCCAAATACTATTGTTTCTGATCGTGATACTAAGTTTTTTAGCCACTTTTGGAGATGTTTATGGGCTAAGTTGGGGACTAGATTGTTGTTTAGTACTACATGTCATCCCCAAACTGATGGACAAACTGAAGTAGTAAATAGAACATTGTCTACTATGTTGCGGGATGTTTTGAAGAAGAACTTAAAATTGTGGGAAGAATGTTTACCTCATATTGAATTTGCTTACCACATGTCATCCCCAAATTTGCGGAATGTTTGCTGCATTCTACCACTAAGATGTGCCCTTTTGAGATTGTGTATGGTTTTGTACCACGTGCACCTATTGATTTGTTGCATTTACCATCTTTGGTGCAAAATAATTTGGATGCTACAGACCGTGCTGAATTGATACTAAAATTGCATGAGACTACTAAAGACAACATAGAACGCATGAATGCTAAGTATAAAATTGCTGGGGACAGAGGAAGAAAGCATATTGTGTTTGATGTTGGTGATCTTGTTTGGTTGCATTTGCGCAAAGATCGTTTTCCTGAATTGCGCAAGTCTAAGCTAATGCCACGCGTTGGTCCTTTTAAGGTGTTAGAGAAAATAAATGATAATGCATATAAACTTGAGCTTCCTGCAGAATTGGGTCCGGTTAGTCCTACATTTAACATTGCAGATTTGAAGCCTTACTTTGGTGAAGAAGAGGAGCTTTCGTCAAGGACGACTTCAATTCAAGAAGGGGGACATGATGAGGACACCCCATCTATTGATACAATCGCTGTAACTACAGCCACACAAATACAAGGACCAATCACTCGAGCTCGTGCCAAACAACTTAACTATCACGTACTTTCGTTTCTTGGAACTATTCCTCACATACATGAGAATATGATGCTGCCTAAATCAGATATGTTTGTTACTCTTACGAATGATGGACCTAGCATGGATGAGGAGGACAAGCATTGGAGCATGATCACGCATGGAGGAGATGGCAGCAAGTATTTGAGGATTGAAGATGACGCCACAAGTGGAGATTTCAGACCTTTAAGCCACCATAAGAAGAGATGAAGACATGGACGAAATATAGAGATTCACACTTCATAATTTCGTCCATAGCATAATATGGTGATGCGTCACCTTTAGTTTTAGGCCAGGCCCATGTTATTTTCGCAGGAATTAAGACAACCACTTTTTAGAGTCCGTATTGAAGGGGGAAAGGCCTTCTAGGCTTTGGTTCGGCCACCATACGTATGGCTGGCCGAAACCCCACCTTTTCCTCCTTTAAATACCCCCATAGCTGTCACGTTTAGACTCGGATTTTGATTAGACTAAAAGTTAGCCATTGCTGCAACTCTCGTGTACTTCTTTTGAGGCCAACGCCCAGAACAAGACCGACTATTCGGAATCCCACCTTTTTCAATAAAGCTTTCATCTATATCCGCAATATTCTGATTGCATTATTAGTTCTTACTTGTTCTCGATTTCAGGTAGGAATTAAGACCCTCGCTGGTCAGGCTGATCGCGCGTGTCAACACCCGGATTTTTAAGTCCGAATGCCTATTATGTCATACATCCCAATCCCAGGAATATTGTTGTTGCGAGGCATAATAGTTAAGTATCACAGTCATCATTCATTACAAACCATAATGTCTTACAAATTGGAATCACATGATCCATATTACACGAATAGTTGATCTATTGATCAACGAACAAACACAAGTTCATAGCAGAAGCGTAAGATACAAGGACTCTCTAGTTCACAGGCCAACGTTTGACGTCGGAAGACTCCTAGTTGTCGTAGGCGTCCTGCTGGTCATCTCCTTGTTCATCTTCATACTCTGGCCATTTGAATAGCCAGGGACAAAGCCGTGAGTACTTCAAGTACTCGCAAACTAATACTAATGTAAGTGCTAGACGTTTCTAGTAAGGTTTGCTAAGCTCTAGTTTATTTGCATAAAGCCAATTTTAGTTCACAAGTATTTGAGTAAAAGCTTATTCATATGCTAACTAACTCAAGTGGGAACATTAGTGTCATTCCCACCATTCAAGTGGTGATTTCAATTCAACTCACCACTTCACAATTCATTTCACCATCATTTTCAAGAAGTTGACATCGGAAACTGTATGGCCTTTCCAACCGTCCATAGCCGTGGACGCGGCTATTCGAATAGATTGACAGTCTGCAGAGGTTGCACACTTGTGCCACAACATTTGATTTCATCCGTCGGGATTACCCCGAATCATCGTAACACAGTACGCGGATCATCAACCATAACCTTTCACTTATAAACCCTAGTATGAGCACCTCTCCCCATGAGTTGGCCTCCCAGTGAAGACCAACTGTCAACCTGGGAACTGCACAGGGCTTGGCCGTACAATTCACCTCAATTCACATCTTTTCTCAACAACGGAGGCAGCCTCAAGCATAACCCCTATGATGTGTGTTCAGAGGGAACCCATACTAAGATGCATAAACTTCCAGTTAAGCCCTACCCATAATCAGGTATTGTGGGGGTACTCAATATTGGAAAGGTATCTGATTCAAACCAATATCATTTTTATCAAAAATCACCATCTTCTCTTTGTCATATTCACCTTCAAAAACATCATTCAATGGAATGCTTCATCATTCCAAGGTTTCAAAATTCAATTCAAGTCACATTGTTCCCATCTAGAGTAGTCATGTTTTAATCATTAGCACTAGCTCTAAATCATGAGGGGTGCTATCTTGCTTTGCTTCATTGAGACTAACTTTACTACTCTAGTACACTTCTTTACTTTGACCAAATTTAACTATAAAAGTAACTCTTGGAAAACAACCAGTAAAACTTATAAAGTAAAAACTTGGGATGGGCTTATGGTAAGAAAAGGTAAGACTAGTGGTGCCTTGCCACAAAGGGCTTTGCACTTTGCAAGAATATTATCTTGCCTTGGTAGTTCTCAAAGTTCTCCTCCTCCTCCTCTTGGTAGCAACCTTCTTCCTCCGGGTATTCTCCGGTGCTAGCGTCTAAATTTAAATACGAGTATAATCACTCAACTAATTCAATGGCTATTCCATACATCACATATATTCACACAAACTATTCTAAGCACACAATTAATCTAATTTTGGTGCATTGGTTGTGTCGCTTGAGGAGAATTAATTTCCTTTTATTTAATATGTAAATGATAGTTTCCATAGGGTTCTTGAGAAATAATTTCCTCTCATTGAAATCTCCTTAAGATTTAATTTCTCAAACAATCATGCATGGATTTAAGTTGACCTAAGTCAACCATTCATTATCATCATTTGAGAAAATGATTTAAATGAGGTAGACCACCTCATACCATTTAATAATTCTACAAATGATTTAAATCTCCAAGTAATTCATATAAGAGTGTTTGACCAGGGGTGCAAACATCACATGAATTCATTTGGGACAAGATTTAAATGAAGTAAAATACTTCATATGATTTGCATAATAGTTTTGGACAATATCACTTAGATAAACTAGCCATATTGTCCATTAATTAAACTAGGGCATGATCATGCAAAGTGACCACACCATTTTCTTGCAGAAACAATTAGTGTAAGTCAAATGTGTGCTATTGGAGTTGGAATTAACTTAATATCTATTTTGGTTGATTTTTAATAATTATTTGAATATGGAAAAGTCCCTGCCTTCATCTTTTTATCAGATTAATTCTACAACAGATCTTGAGGTGGGACCAGTGGCATATTGTGAACTTTTTACTAGCTTTCCAACAATATCAAATTCATCAAATTTGGTTGGGTAGATTTGAAACTATTCAATTTCTAAAACATGTTCAGTATTTAAATTTCTACCAAATTATTTAACCAGAAATGGAGAAGTGGGCCGGCGGGAAAATAAACGGGCCGAAAGATTTAAATGCCAGAAGGGCCAGCCCAACTAACGACGCGGGCGAGCTGACAGCAGGCCCCACCCGTCAGTAACCCAGACTTACCGAATCGGTAAGTTCGATCGCGAGTCGTAGGATTAGAGGGGGATCCTACGGCTGGGGTTCGTCATCTCCGTCGAGGGGAGAAGCGTGCTGGAGCGGCGGAGGTAGGGGGTTGACGGCGAGCTGGGGCTCCGGCGAGGGGCAGCGCTGGTGCTTGGCGACGTTGTCGACGAAGGGGAGTCGCCTGGTACTGGTGGCGTCGCCGATGGTGCTCGAATTTGTCGGCGGCGATCTCAGCTCCTCCGCAGGCTCCGGCGATCAATTGGGCGGCTCCGGTGAGTAATTGGGTGAGAGAGGTCGTCGAGGAGGATCAGAAGAGAGAGGGAAGCGAGGTTGGTGTGAGGAGTTAGGTGCGGGAGGTCCTCCTTTTATAGGGTGAAGGGTGGCCGTGGGGTGAGCGGCGAGGTCGACAGCGGAGCGGTGACTCCTGCGACGGAAGAGGGTCGGCGAGGTAGGCGCGAGGTAGGCGGCGTCTAGGCGGTGCTAGCGAGCTAGAGGGCGAGGTGGGGGACGGTCTGGTGTGCGCGTGAGATGGCGACGTTCTGGCGGCAGGGTTGCGGGATTCCGGCGAGGTGGTCGTTGGTGACAAGCGGCGCGAGAGCACGGGTCCTTGTCTGGCGGGTTGGCGCGGCGACGGTGATGCTCAACGTGAGGCATGGGGGTCCAGGGGAGGCTTGCTTCGGCGGCGTCGCACGTGGCCAGGGTTGGCGGTGGACGCTCCCACGACGTCCACGGCATCAACCAGAGCGCGCGTTCTCCGGCGAGGGACTTCGTTCTCCTCGACAGGTGGCGATGCTAGGTGGTGTAGGGTGGTGCTGTGGCATGCTTTGACATGGTGGCCATGGCCAGGGAGGAGGAGAAGAGAGGGGAGCTTGCCATGTGTGGCATGGCCGGCATGGCATGTCCATGGTGGGTTTTGGCCCCCCTCTTAGGGTTGCTGTGGATGGGATAGGGTGAGAGGGGACCAGGGAGCAATGTGGAGTGATTTGGGGCAGTAGGGTTTAGGCCAAACACTATTTAGAATAGTGTTTGCATAGTTCCCTATTTGTAATTTTCTATATTTCACCAAATTTGGTTGGATTCATTTGATTCAAAAATTTGGGAATGGGGTATTTGAATAAGTTGCTATTGACCAGATACAAACATGTGGGTGGTGGAAATTTAAAAATTAAAGAGGGGCAAAAATTGTTAAGTGTGAGATTGTTCCCCATAATAAAAAGTTCCAACTTTGGATGAGCATAGTATTTGATCTAAGATGAATTTGACATGGTGGTCTTGACCAAAGTTGTTCTCCTTCATGTGCTCTTGGATGAGGTGCAAAGAAGTGGCCAAGTTTAGATTAAATTTTTTTAAATAGAGAGGCTCAAAGTAGTGACCAGAATATAAATGGCAGATTTGACCATTATCACATGTGATCACAATTTGAGTTTGAAATTGATTTGATTTGTGTTTCTTTGATTCCAAAAGTTGTAATAAGTGTTTAGTATCATATTACAGCTAATGGTGAAAACCAAAATGGTCTAGGTCAAAGATTTGGAAAAATGGCATAAGCCATATGTAAGGGTTTTGTGATTTTCTAACTTTTATTCTTTTATTTTTCTTTGCTTCACTTTGACAAGGGTGGGGTTTATTTTGTGTGGGATTGAGTTGGGTGAAAGGTTCACACCATTTTAAGGCAATAGAAGTGGCTAGGTCAAGATTTGATAATTTGGCTAAGTGCCACATATGCCTCTATGCATATGTTTGATTTTATTTTGTCTCTTACTTGAATTGGTTGGTAAGTGCTTTGTTGAGTATGTTGATGTATTTCAATTCATCTACCCAAGGTAGACAAAGCAAAGCTCATCATTTTCAAACAGTAGCCATAGGCTTGCATATGCCTTTTTCTTAATTAAGATCTTTTCTTTTTATTTTACTTTTCAAAGATTGATGACAAGAGGGATGAGGTTTAGGGTTTAGTAAGTTTTGCAATGGTTCACTACCATTTAGCAAAGTAAGAGAAGTAGAGTTCCAAAATTTACACATTAGGGCTACATGCCCACATATGTCTTTTCCTTTATTTTGGGTTTCTCAAAATAGATCCAAAAGATTTTTGAGAAGGTTAGGGTTTTTCTTATTTGATTTCTTTCACTTTTATTTTATTTGGTTTGTGATCTTCCTTGATCACTTTAAGATTTTAGGGTTTATCACATAAGCATAATAACACTCATCATGGCAAAAACACAAGTAATAGGTATCAGCACTAAGCATAGCACTCTATGTAAGAAAAGTTTTTGTTGGTTCTCATTTTTGGAAAAAGGAAATTCATTTTCTCTTTGTTTTGAAATTTGGGGTGTTACAAACCCTTCCCCCTTAAACAAATCTCGTCCCGAGATTTTAAGAAAAGTTAGGTTCCTAAGAGAGATTGGGCGATATGATTTAACAGGAAGACATACTTGGCATGGCCTGAGGTGCTTCTTGGGCTTCAGTGGCAGTCATGTTGTAGAAGCGGTCGTTGTTGCTCTGGTTCTTTCTTGCGGCAAAGCGGCGTTGGTTCTGAGCAGGTGCAGCGGTGTTGGCGGCAATCTTGGCAAGTCTCTTGGGGCACTCATTGGAGTAATGCCCAACCACTCCACACTCATAACAAGTGATGGTGGCCTTGTCCTTGTTGGCGACGGGGATGGCGTTGCTTCCAGTCCTAAGGCCAGTGTTGTTGTTGTTGTTGTTCCCGTTGTTGTTGTTGTTGGGGTTGTTGTTGCTGGTGTGATTGTTGTTGTTGCCCCCGGGCTTCGGGGGTCCTCCCTAGTTGTTGGTGCAGTTTGGGCGGTAGTTCTGAGCAGGGGGCTTGTTGTATTTTGGAGTAAATCCTCCGGATGAGCTGTTGCGGTACTTCTGGGTATTGTTGGACCCATGCTGGTTCATCATTCGGCGCTTGCGGTTCTCGTTGGCTTGGTGAAGCTTCCCTTCCATCTGGATGGCGGAGTCCACCAGGGCTTCTAGGCCAGCAAATGGAATGTTGACCAATACAGTCTGCATCTCATCGTGTAATCCGTTCAGAATTCTTTTCTTCCGTTTCTCATTGGTGTCGGTTTCGTCCGGGGCGTACCTTGACAGAGTGAGGAATCTGTCGCGGTATTCTACCACGGACATTCTTCCTTGCTTGAGTTCGCGGAACTCGTCTCTCATCATCTTGATCAGTCCTTGGGGCACATGATACTTGCTAAACTTCAGCTTGAAGTCTTCCCAGGTCATCATCTATCCCGCATTCATTGCGCGGGTGCTGGTCCACCAGGCTCGTGCAGGTCCTGACAGGTAGTGGGTGGCGAACAGTACTTTCTCTGTGGCTTCAACTCCTGCCACCTCCAGGTTGTTCTCCATTGTCTGGAGCCAGTCATCGGCATCGAGGGGCTCTTCGGTCTTGTTGAAGATAGGTGGGTTGGTGTTCTGAAAGTTCTTCAGTTTTGACCCAGGGTGGTCGTGGTTTCCATGGCCGTTGTTGTTCTGAGCGAGCTGTTGCAGTGCAGCAATGTTGGCTTGGCGTTCAGCTCTCTCGGCTTCTCGGTCGGCCATCATCATCTCTAGCATCTGCAGCATGGCGTCTTGGGTGGCGTTGCTGGTTGGTGGGGCCATCTGAACATCGGAGTGGATGATAAGATAAGAGGGAAATTTCTACGGTTTGTTTGAATTAAAGTTCACGAAGTTCAAAACTTGAAAACTTGAGTAGTGTTGAGGGGGTCAAACCAACAACACTTTTTCATTCATACCAAACATCACACATTACAAATCTAGCACACCGTTGGTTTGAAGAACCATTCATTCGCTCTACGATACAAGGGGATCCTGATACAACTCACACCTACTTAAGTGCTGGAGTGATACTACTCTTCAGGGTGGATTCTTCGTCTTCACGGGTAATGTGCTTGGCGATAGGCAAGGGCGTTGTCCAACTCCTTGCGGATCTTGTACAACATGAAGTCGAGGTGTGCTACATAATGGTTCATCTCCGTGTGCGGGGGCATGGTCATCGGTCTTCCCATGGGGTCATGTCTTGGGTAGTAGATGAAGCGAGTGTTCTTGATCTTGTTCTCATTTTGTCCACACAGACGGGAAATTGCTTCTTGCATAGCTCTGACGAGTCCTTCCTTCCAAGTGTTGCCCGTTACAGAAAACCATATGGTTTCCCATACCGGGGCTCCAAGCTTTCTTCGTAGATCCGCAGAAACTTCCCACCGAGGTGGTCCTCCAGAGTGATTGTTGAGGGGTGTTCCGAAGAACTCGGGATACGGGCGTCCTAGATATTCCACTAGTTGCTTCAAGTCTTTCTCGAACATCAGGTTTCCTCCGTGACCAAGCTGATAGAACTCCCATTTGTACTCCATCTGTGAGCAATGAGGATGAGTAAGTTAAAGAAGTGGTCAAGTGTGTAAAGTTTTATGTAGTTCTCAAAGGAAAAAGGTAGAGCATGAAATTCTCATTTTGAAAAAGAACTCAAGGATAAGAGTGAGAATACATTTTTCACAAATATTCACTTCATTTGTTTTGAAGTTAAGTTTTTCAGACGTCCATTCTAACTAGGGTCTCCTAAGGTCAAACAATGGCTCTGATACCAACTTGTCAACACCCGGATTTTTAAGTCCGAATGCCTATTATGTCATACATCACAATCCCAGGAATATTATTGTTGCGAGGCATAATAGTTAAGTATCACAGTCATCATTCATTACAAACCATAATGTCTTACAAATTGGAATCACATGATCCATATTACACGAATAGTTGATCTATTGATCAACGAACAAACACAAGTTCATAGCGGAAGCGTAAGATACAAGGACTCTCTAGTTCACAGGCCAACGCTTGACGTCGGAAGACTCCTAGTTGTCGTAGGCGTCCTGCTGGTCATCTCCTTGTTCATCTTCATACTCTGGCCATTTGAATAGCCAGGGACAAAGCCGTGAGTACTTCAAGTACTCGCAAACTAATACTAATGTAAGTGCTAGACATTTCTAGTAAGGTTTGCTAAGCTCTAGTTTATTTGCATAAAGCCAATTTTAGTTCACAAGTATTTGAGTAAAAGCTTATTCATATGCTAACTAACTCAAGTGGGAACATTAGTGTCATTCCCACCATTCAAGTGGTGATTTCAATTCAACTCACCACTTCACAATTCATTTCACCATCGTTTTCAAGAAGTTGACATTGGAAACTGTATGGCCTTTCCAACCGTCCGTAACCGTGGACGCGGCTATTCGAATAGATTGACACTCTGCAGAGGTTGCACACTTGTGCCACAACATTTGATTTCATCCGTCGGGATTACCCCGAATCATCGTAACACAGTACGCGGATCATCAACCATAACCTTTCACTTATAAACCCTAGTATGAGCACCTCTCCCCATGAGTTTGGCCTCCCAGTGAAGACCAACTGTCAACCTGGGAACTGCACAGGGCTTGGCCGTACAATTCACCTCAATTCACATCTTTTCTCAACAACGGAGGCAGCCTCAAGCATAACCCCTATGATGTGTGTTCAGAGGGAACCCATACTAAGATGCATAAACTTCCAGTTAAGCCCTACCCATAATCAGGTATTGTGGGGGTACTCAATATTGGAAAGGTATCGCATTCAAACCAATATCATTTTTATCAAAAATCACCATCTTCTCTTTGTCATATTCACCTTCAAAAACATCATTCAATGGAATGCTTCATCATTCCAAGGTTTCAAAATTCAATTCAAGTCACATTGTTCCCTTCTAGAGTAGTCATGTTTTAATCATTAGCACTAGCTCTAAATCATGAGGGGTGCTATCTTGCTTTGCTTCATTGAGACTAACTTTACTACTCTAGTACACTTCTTTACTTTGACCAAATTTAACTATAAAAGTAACTCTTGGAAAACAACCAGTAAAACTTATAAAGTAAAAACTTGGGATGGGCTTATGGTAAGAAAAGGTAAGACTAGTGGTGCCTTGCCCCAAAGGGCTTTGCACTTTGCAAGAATATTAGCTTGCCTTGGTAGTTCTCAAAGTTCTCCTCCTCCTCCTCTTGGTAGCAACCTTCTTCCTCCGGGTATTCTCCGGTTCTAGCGTCTAAATTTAAATACGAGTATAATCACTCAACTAATTCAATGGCTATTCCATACATCACATATATTCACACAAACTATTCTAAGCACACAATTAATCTAATTTTGGTGCATTGGTTGTGTTGCTTGAGGAGAATTAATTTCCTTTTATTTAATATGTAAATGATAGTTTCCATAGGGTTCTTGAGAAATAATTTCCTCTCATTGAAATCTCCTTAAGATTTAATTTCTCAAACAATCATGCATGGATTTAAGTTGACCTAAGTCAACCATTCATTAACATCATTTGAGAAAATGATTTAAATGAGGTAGACCACCTCATACCATTTAATAATTCTACAAATGATTTAAATCTCCAAGTAATTCATATAAGAGTGTTTGACCAGGGGTTCAAACATCACATGAATTCATTTGGGACAAGATTTAAATGAAGTAAAATACTTCATATGATTTGCATAATAGTTTTGGACAATATCACTTAGATAAACTAGCCATATTGTCCATTAATTAAACTAGGGCATGATCATGCAAAGTGACCACACCATTTTCTTGCAGAAACAATTAGTGTAAGTCAAATGTGAGCTATTGGAGTTGGAATTAACTTAATATCTATTTTGGTTGATTTTTAATAATTATTTGAATATGGAAAAGTCCCTGCCTTCATCTTTTTATCAGATTAATTCTACAACAGATCTTGAGGTGGCACCAGTGGCATATTGTAGAACTTTCTACTAGCTTTCCAACAATATCAAATTCATCAAATTTGGTTGGGTAGATTTGAAACTATTCAATTTCTAAAACAGGATCAGTATTTAAATTTCTGACAAATTATTTAACCAGAAATGGAGAAGTGGGCCGGCGGGAAAATAAATGGGCCGAAAGATTTAAATGCCAGAAGGGCCAGCCCAACTAACGACGCGGGCCAGCTGACAGCAGGCCCCACCCGTCAGCGAGCCAGACTTACCGAATCGGTAAGTTCGATCGCGAGCCGTAGGATTAGAGGGGGATCCTACGGCTGGGGTTCGTCGTCTCCGTCGAGGGGAGAAGCGTGCTGGAGCGATGGAGGTAGGGGGTCGACGGCGAGCTGGGGCTCCGGCGAGGGGCGGCGCTGGTGCTTGGCGACGTTGTCGATGAAGGGGAGTCGCCTGGTACCGGTGGCGTCGCCGATGGTGCTCGAATTTGTCGGCGGCGATCTCAGCTCCTCCGCAGGCTCCGGCGATCAATTGGGCGGCTCCGGTGAGTAATTGGGTGAGAGAGGTGGTCGAGGAGGATCAGAAGAGAGAGGGAAGCGAGGTTGGTGTGAGGAGTTAGGTGCGGGAGGTCCTCCTTTTATAGGGTGAAGGGTGGCCGTGGGGTGAGCGGCGAGGTCGACAGCGGAGCGGCGACTCCGGCGACGGAAGGGGTTCGGCGAGGTAGGGGCGAGGTAGGCGGCGTCTAGGCGGTGGTAGCGAGCTAGAGGGCGAGGTAGGGGACGGTCTGGTGTGCGCGTGAGATGGCGACGTTCTGGCGGCAGGGTTGCGGGATTCCGGCGAGGTGGTCGTCGGCGACAAGCGGCGCGAGAGCACGGGTCCTTGTCTGGCGGGCTGGCACGGCGACGGTGATGCTCAACGTGAGGCATGGGGGTCCAGGGGAGGCTTGCTTCGGCGGCGTCGCATGTGGCCAGGGTTGGCGGTGGACGCGCCCACGACGTCCACGACATCAACCAGAGCGCGCGTTCTCCGGCGAGGGGCTTCGTTCTCCTCAACAGGTGGCAATGCTAGGTGGTGTAGGGTGGTGCTGTGGCATGCTTTGACATGGTGGCCATGGCCAGGGAGGAGGAGAAGAGAGGGGAGCTTGCCATGTGTGGCATGGCCGGCATGGCCATGTCCATGGTGGGTTTTGGCCCCCCTCTTAGGGTTGCTGTGGATGGAATAGGGTGAGAGGGGACCAGGGAGCAATGTGGAGTGATTTGGGGCAGTAGGGTTTAGGCCAAACACTATTTAGAATAGTGTTTGCATAGTTCCCTATTTGTAATTTGCTATATTTCACCAAATTTGGTTGGATTCATTTGATTCAAAAATTTGGGAATGGGGTATTTGAATAAGTTGCTATTGACCAGATACAAACATGTGTGGTGGTGGAAATTTAAAAATCAAAGAGGGGCAAAAATTGTTAAGTGTGAGATTGTTCCCCATAATAAAAAGTTCCAACTTTGGATGAGCATAGTATTTGATCTAAGATGAATTTGACATGGTGGTCTTGACCAAAGTTGTTCTCCTTCATGTGCTCTTGGATGAGGTGCAAAGAAGTGGCCAAGTTTAGTTTGAAAATTTTGAAATAGAGAGGCTCAAAGTAGTGACCAGAATATAAATGGCAGATTTGACCATTATCACATGTGATCACAATTTGAGTTTGAAATTGATTTGATTTGTGTTTCTTTGATTCCAAAAGTTGTAATAAGTGTTTAGTATCATATTACAACTAATGGTGAAAACCAAAATGGTCTAGGTCAAAGATTTGGAAAAATGGCATAAGCCATATGTAAGGGTTTTGTGATTTTCTAACTTTTATTCTTTTATTTTTCTTTGCTTCACTTTGACAAGGGTGGGGTTTATTTGGTGTGGGATTGAGTTGGGTGAAAGGTTCACACCATTTTGAGGCAATAGAAGTGGCTAGGTCAAGATTTGATAATTTGGCTAAGTGCCACATATGCCTCTATGCATATGTTCGATTTTATTTTGTCTCTTACTTGAATTGGTTGGTAAGTGCTTTGTTGAGTGTTTTGAGGTATTTCAATTCATCTACCCAAGGTAGACAAAGCAAAGCTCATCATTTTCAAACAGTAGCCATAGGCTTGCATATGCCTTTTTCTTAATTAAGATCTTTTCTTTTTATTTTACTTTTCAAAGATTGATGACAAGAGGGATCAGGTTTAGGGTTTAGTAAGTTTTGCAATGGTTCACCACCATTTAGCAAAGTAAGAGAAGTAGAGTTCCAAAATTTACACATTAGGGCTACATGCCCACATATGTATTTTCCTTTATTTTGGGTTTCTCAAAATAGATCCAAAATATTTTTGAGAAGGTTAGGGTTTTTTCTTATTTGATTTCTTTCTCTTTTATTTTATTTGGTTTGTGATCTTCCTTGATCACTTTAAGGTTTTATGGTTTATCACATAAGCATAATAACACTCATCATGGAAAAAACACAAGTAATAGGTATGAGCACTAAGCATAGCACTCTATGTAAGAAAAGTTTTTGTTGGTTCTCATTTTTGGAAAAAGGAAATTCATTTTCTCTTTGTTTTGAAATTTGGGGTGTTACAGCGCGTCCGCAAGATTAGTAACTCCCGGAGATTATCCTAGCGATTGCATTCGCGCACGAGCTTTGCACGTGTAGTCGGATCGTCAAGCACGAACTCCACCAACAAATCGATCTATCCACGTCTCATCGAAAGATCGGCCACCTTTGCCCTATCACATGGCATCATCTCTTCACTCCGTACTTGTCGTCGAGTTCCTATCATCACGATATGACGGAGTATGAAGTAGTATATCGTTCCACATAGACGATTGTAGGCACGCATAAAGGAGAAGATTCACCTTTGCGTGTTGTCTTGGCGATGAAGCATATGATGCGGTGAAGACCGAATATCGCCCCGTATCATCTGTGTTCTATTACTTGGTATCCGAATGAACTGGGTGTTCTTTTATATATACTAGTTGAATGCACGTGCGTTGATACGGATCCTCTCAATTAATTATCAGCCATGAAAAATCACAAAAATGTTCCTTGAAAATTGAAAGCATGCCCTTGTAGCAAGAATATATATATTGTATGTAAAAAGTTCTAGATTGTTTGTAGTAAAACCTAAGAATCATGTCGTAGTCTAAAAAAAACACATTCAACATTTTAGCCTAATTCGTCCAACATTTCAGGAACACTTAGGTAAATTTTTTTTTGAACCGGGAGAGGCCCCAAGGGCCTAGATACATTCATTCACTAGAACGGTGCGGTTACATTTTACAGGAAGGTCGTCAATACCGAAAACAAGTATAGCAAGAGCCCTAGATTTCGCACAAAAGACCCTGCAAGAAAAAGGAAAAAAGCCATCGGGTCCTTTCACACCGCCGGAGATCTGAGGACAACCCAGCGACATTCTTCTCCAGCGCCGGGGACTAGACCACTTGGTCCGGAGAGGAAAATGTGCACCGCCTCGCGTCCTTTGTAGGGCCTCCACATGGAGATTGAACAAGTGCCAGCGCTCGATGCTGACGACTGGGAGTCGCCCTTCGGCCATCTGAGTCGGTGGTCGATCATGTACCACCGAGATTGAATAGCAGGTTGTTGCAGTATCCTTAACTCCCACCACCGCCCGATGCCAGCGACCAGCACGCTCTCCTCCCTCACCCCCTCGCCGCCACGGCTGGCCAAGCAAGCAAGAAGAGCACAAAGGAAACTGACCAGGAGATGGAAGCGCTTATTGACTGAGCTCTTGCTGGAGCCCTCCCCTACCATCTTCCTCCTCGGAGATGCAGCGGAGAAAACCAACAACCACCGCCCGACGCTGCGCAGATACGCCAGAACGGAGAAGCTCGACCAGGCCTTATTTGCGGAGATGCCCAGCTGCACCTTCCCCACATGCCCCAACTCTTGCCACCGAATTGAAGCAGTGAAGAACACACACACCAGGACGTGCCAGATCTGGCCAAAAAGATCCAGCAACCTACTCCTAAACGCCACTACGGGACCAGATCCTAAACTAGTATCTACCATACTAGATCCGGCGCCTCCCCACAGCCATCTCCAACCAGCCAAGCCGGCGAGAGATGCCTTGGTTCGGCCCGGTGCTCTTGGAGAGACTCTCAAAACACTGTAGACAAGAGAGAGAAGGTGAAAGGGAAAGTTCACTGTGCTTCATGTACTTATGTAATTAATATTGGAGAAATCTCTCTATACCTTATGCATGTGTATCAACCATTGTATCACTTTGACCATACTAACACAATAAAATTGATGGAAACATTTAGCAAATCGTGGCACCGTGTTGATAATGGAGGTATCACCATGGTCGATTCGACCTCCCAGACCACCAATCCGCCACGGAGGAGATCTGTCGAAGCGAGATTGGGTGGTTCTCATACCAGCTTACTGAACCGACTGTAGCTTAAGGGGTAGACTTTTCCAATTTTTAATTAATACTTCAAAGATGTGAAAAATACAAGCTCATCCACACGTCTAGTACGTATGTATAAAGTTTTCTCCACATAGATATGCTTACAGGTGATATACAAACAAAAATACAAATCTAGGGATCAAGTTTATTTTCATTTCTTGGAACCACTTCTTTTTTGCATAGGCCAAAATGTACACATGTGTACATAACCACGGAAAATATGGAGTTTTTTTTTTGAAACTTTGAATGTCATTTTTGATTTTTTCTTTAAAGTGCTCCGTTGACTCAAACAAGAAACCTCTCTCCTAAATGAATACTAGAGTCCCATGGTCTACCACTGAAACGTGCAGAGGACTACAAACAGTAGTATTGTGCTACACCACGGTGGCAAGCAAAGCAGTCAAGAACTCCAGATACTGAATAGATGCAATTCTATGTCAAAAAAAGATACATATAATTCCATAATCCAGATTCAGTGATTCATGGTTACAAGTTACAGTAGCAAACAGGGATGATTTACCCGCCAGTTCATACTTGTTGTACCATCGGTCTGTTCTTCTATTAGTCCCTACTGAGGAATGCGACAAACATGCCCATAAGAACAAGTGCCTTGCTCATGATGGAAGATGGTCAAGGATACACGACTCCAAACCCTGTTGGTGGGGTGGGTATGATAACGTCGAACTTTGGTGGATCTCGATCGTGCTTGCTCATGGGGTAGAAGGAAAGCTATTGCCACCCTCTTCATGTTGGTTTATGTGAAATTTGGAATGCAAGAAACCCAAGAACCTTCAAGCATGTGAATGCCACGCCAACTATCAAGGCGGAAGCTAGGACATTTGGGTCTTTTTATTTCGGGAGAGTAAGCTTTTATGGTCCTCGGTGTGGTTGTATGACTATTCTAAAACTTGGTTCCCAGTTTTCTTTATTAATGAATCAAGGCAATCTTATGCCTTTTCTTAAAAAAAAAACTTGCGCCTTGTTGCTCCCCTCCCCCCACTTGTTATCCTTGTCTTCCCACCCGTTCGCAAGCAACACATCGTGGTACGATTACCTCAGAGCCGAAGCTCCTCCTCCACTAGGCAGACCAACACACGGCCGCATCCCAACCGCCTCAGGCTGGGAGCGCCATCGGCCATCTAGATGACCTGCGGGTCATCAAGCCTAGTGGTGCGGCCATCGCTCATGAACGCCCACAACTCCTCGATCGAGCTTTGACCTTAGGGACGCGTGCTTCATCTCGCTGTTGGCCTTCTTGCAGGCCGACAAGAAGTATGGTGCATCAGCCCGAGGTCCCAAACCCAAGCGTCACGGGGAGCTCGTTTAAGCCATCGCGAAGCGGGATGTAATTGTGCTTGAAGTAGGAAGGTCGCCGCTGAATCAGATTTAGCATTAGCAAGTAATAAGTGATAACGAAAATTATGATAATGGGGAGGCTTTTGGCAACTGGTCAACATTTACCAGATGTTGAGGAGAGTAAGATCGCAATGACAGTTAGATATTGAGCGGGATGTTAAAACAAGATTGGACAGTCTTAATGCTTCTATGTTTGATGTCAAATATTTTTGATGATGTAGGGACTCTCATTAATACTACCCCCATCTAAAAGCTTAAGGCTTTTTTTAAGTCAACCCAAGTAAAGTTTGACCAAACTTGTAGAACAATCTATTAATAAATATAATATTTGTAGATACCATATGAAAATATATTTCATTATCTAATTAATGATATTAATTTTGTATTTTGCATGTTAATGATATTTGGTAAAAACTTAGTCAAACTTGATATAGTTTGACTTTCTAAAAATAATATAAGCTTTAAACTTTGTAATGGAGGTAGTAGTAAAGAAGATTCCGTTGGCTTAATACCAGTGCATCGTTGCGGTTCAAAAAACGTTCAAATATAATTATAAATGGTTTGTTCTATTTCACGAGTGTATGCTTCTATACAACCTCACATATATATATATATATATATATATATATATATATATATATATATATATATATATATATATATATATATATATATATATATATATATATATATATATATATATATATCAGTGCAATTTAAAAAAAATAAGAAGAGAAATGTGTATATGCTTGAAGGAGTTAGTATTCAAGTGTCGAAACTAAATGATTAGAAGAAAAAATAGCACAAGCATGAGTACATGGTCGCGGATGAGTACATCCCATCGTCGATGCAACCCTGGAGCCGCAGGGCCTGTAATTGTCGTCGTTCCCGCCGCCAGAGATCGTGCCACATCGCTGACTCCAGAGTTCGCTGCTTTCGCCCGATTCATGCATACAAAATAATCAATCATAGTAAGACAATGTGTGTTTGTCGATCCCTCATCTTTATCACAAAATGAGGGAGAAAGTGATTAATTTGTGAGGTTTAGATTCTTGAACTCTGCCATGATGTACTTCTCCACGCCGACGAGCTCGTGGCTCTCCTTCACGGCATCCTGCATGTGAGCATCCGCACACAAAGCTTGAATAAACTCTTTGCTGCTTGTAAACAAGAAAGATGACATCAAGTACAAGGCAATGCAATCAGGGGCATTCATATTACCCCCTCGACGTGTGACGACCGGTTGGTCGATTTGGTCTGAAAAGCACAAAATATGTTCTGAAGCCTGAATCCCATATCAGAAAACGGAGGCAGCTAGCTGGCGAACATACTTCACGGCGTCCACGGAATCCATCAGAAACACAACAGGAAGCCACTCATCGATTGCCATCGGTGTCGAGGCCGTCATGTCTATCACACCGAGAAGAGGAAGAATGGGGGGCTTCTTCATCCAGTCGGAGCCCTCGTCGCCGGCGATGAGCACGATGACCGCGTGCCTGGCGGCGAGGAGCACCTTGACGAAGTAGAACCCGACGACCGTGTGCCGATCTCTGTTGGTGTTGACGACGATCATGTTGTTATGGCCCCAGCAGCCTCTGCACATTCCGGCATGACCGCGCCACGGAATGTCGACGCTGCGTATTTCCTCACCACGATATATCCTACCGGCCGCTCGCGGGAGGAATGGCCTGATCGCCCTCGCTGTGGTTATGTACTACGGTGCATCCATAGCATGACCAGATTGTAGGAGAGGATGTTGTGCGCGAGGAAACCGGATCAGGCCGGAGAATATACGTAGCAAGAAATTATCAGGAAGACCATGCCAACCAGACATAAACGGTAATTTATTCTGGCACAAATATAATCGGACGAAGGAGACAGGCGACAAACCAAGATACCAAAAGATCCAGTCCATCTCTAAAACCATCTGCGACAAAGTACAATTCCATGTATGATTTCCATGTATATAGCCTCCTATTGTCGCCATTATTTGATTGCGGCGATCCCACGGTTAATAGTACTTGATTATTTCCTTATCCGGTGATGTTGATTGTGGAGGGTGGCCGATGTTTGAGAGATTTTAAGTAAGGAATCGCATGGATGGCTAGATATGAAGCGGGATACGTTTAGTAAGATTAGACCATCAAGATATCTTTAATCTTTAACATCAAACATTTTTAACGATGTACGGACTTACATATAATAGTAAAGATGCTGCAGATTCTGTGTTTCAAACTTTACTCCAACAATGCACATAACAAACATTTTCCACAAATAAAGTATTTCAATTATGGAAGTACTGGCCAACACATTCGTCTACAACTATCGAGAAAAGACACATCGCAACTACAATGAGCCCTTCCATCACGTACGAAGAAGGGAACATTAGGTGCCAGAAAAGGGGTAGCTAACCGAAGCCTTCATAAGAACAACAATTCATCTAATCGATAGTACCATCAACATCTTCATGTACGGGTAGATGGCCGCGCAGGTCCTTGATCCTCATTTGCAGCACATTGATATAACCCAAGGCGGATCTTACTTCTGTGTTGGACTCATGCAAGGTTTCAAGGTCCTCATTGAGGTCCCTGCGTGCCGACACGAGATCAATTGCAGCCTGCCAAAACGTCGGCATTCTATTCGTGGAGGTCCTGGATGGAAGTCTTATCTCTCTCCATCGTCGTAATGTTCTCCTCCTGAAGCTTGGACAAATTGTTAATCTCCAAACGCAGCATGTTGCGTTCCACGCAAAGATCTTTCACCTCTTGCTTATACAAATTAGCGCACCCAACAATTTCATCCAGGTCATGCCTGAGATGGGTAATATTCTCTTGAAGCCGGCAGGTGTTGGCGATGGACTCAATAAAACAGAGAAACACCATAAGCCTGAGATAGGTAATATTCTCTTAACGAAAATTACCCTAGGTTTCAAATTTGTAGACGCGGCTTTTTTCCAGAAATGTGGGAGCCTACACGGTTTAACGAGTCTAGAAAAATGCGTGTCGAGAACAGATCTGAAATGGCTGCATCAACTAAATTGAGGAGGTGCTTGAATCCACACAAATAAATCATTTATGGGGGGATTAGACGACATTCAATATCTGAAGCAAATTGTCTCTCTATTTGAAAACAGGACGGCACCCTGAAATCCATTGCCCATGTTCAGTATCTGCAGCAAATTGTCTCTCTTTGATTTGAAGGAAATATGAAGGTTATGGATGGGAATAGGAAACTTTCATGAGCTGCTACTGTAAACGAGGAACTAGGCAAGGATTGCACCAACCATGCTTTCCTATTCCTATGTGCTCCCTATTCCTTTAAATCAAAGAGGCCCTTAGAAAGAATTAAGTACATCGGGCGGAAATTCCGAGTTAGTGGCATCTATCCTCCTTGAGCTTTTGTACATCTCCTCTATATGTCGTGTATCCGTCGCTTCCATCCCCTCGTCAAGTCTTGGTGCGGCGTTGGTCTCGATCCGTCCTCTGAATATTGACAAAACATGGCGTCGGAATATGAATATGATCAACATTGGTGAAAGAAATAGAATGCAACAAGCAATTAAACTAACATTACGTTTCCGCCGACATGTTTCCGCGGGCGACGGGATGAAGAGGATCTGCCGGGCAGCCTCTTCCTCAAAGATAGGTCGGACTTGGCCTCCAGTGCTGGGTCATCAGACGACGGTCGGGCAAAGCTAGATGACATGACCAGAAGCTTCCAGAGTGAAAGGACCACGCCTCTTCCTAACTCTACCCCAAGGAGCCACGACGGGCAATGAAGGAGTGGCGAAAGAGAACAGGTTCTTCCCCTGCGGAAGTGTGTAGAAGTAGACCGGAAGTAAAGTGATGAAGAATATGGAGTGTGGCGGATATAGGTAAAATAATGGTCAGATCTACTTTCCCGAACCAGGGACACTCGACAGTAAATCATGTTTCTACCGTCCCACATCCAAAATGGAGGGAAAAATGCAGAACACACGGGTGCTATTTAGGCATGGAACAGCAAGAAGTGGGTGGTATATTTTGGAACTTCGGCTCACAGTAGTTGTATTTTGAAAATTTCCGTTTTGACATCTACAATGCAGGCGCTAGGCTTTTATTATCCGTTCGCATAATAAAAGGGATCGATGAAAAAAATCTCCGACAGACGAGCGCTTCGCTAGAATCAGGCTTGCGGCCAGAGAATCGGAACCATGTTTGCTAGCCAAACAAACGCTTGAATTGGAGGCTCCGTTGTAATTGTAGACTCTTCCTGAAGACGTATTAGTTTCTTTTCTCTCCTCCTCTTAAGCGCCTAAAAAAGGTCATTGTTTGGCATAGATCATTACATTAACATGAAATGCAATTGATAAATCTCTGAATGACAAAATAATTCTTGTATTCCAACCCCAAATGATGACAAAAAAATTGATTCTCCAAATCACAAACTGAATAACAATGGATTTAGAGTACATGCAACAAGACTTAAACAAGAGATGACCAACATAATTGCAGAAAAAATCAGTGGAACAACATGGTTCTTAGGTACAATCAACAAAACTGAACATAACTATACATCAGACTTGGACAGCGGATTTTCAGAGATGGAACCAACATATTCTTTCTCACGGACAATAGGTTTCTAGAGCAGACGCCAAAGTATTCTTTCCTTCTCAGGCACAATAGCTTTTCAGAGATGACACCAACCGATTCCATGTCTATCTTTATCACAACGTATAATCAGCTTGGGTGTTACAACAATCTAAAGAAAAAAGTACATTAATAAACAAATATCAAACAATGAAAACTAGATTAGCAGAAATTTAATGAAAGAAGTCAACTGAAAGTTAACACAAGGAAAGACATACATCAGCTTGTCGTTGCCGGTCTTGTTCTTCATGTGCTTGTTGCTCATTGCGGATGCGTTCTTGTTCCCTTGCACGAACTAGCTCTTGATCATGTCGTAGGTGTTCTTGCTCTTGTTGGAATTGAGCATTGAGAGTCTCTTGTTGAAGGCGCTCTTCTTCAAGGCGTTGACGTTCTAGGTCAAGTTGAAGTCGTGCTTGTTCCGCTTCTTGAGCTTGTTGTTGAAGCACTTGATCATCCACATTACGGTGGTGTGGGTCTTCATTGGAATAATGATGAGACGGTGTAGGAGCTCGTGACCTTGAACTTTGAGAGCGCGAAGAACTTGAGTGGTGTCTTCTATTGTCTTGTCGGTTGAGTGTTTGAAGGATAGTGTCCAACGTTGTCTTAATCTCTCTTGTTTCTTGACCATGTATGGCGAGTGTTGCTTTCAACTCTTGACCTTGAGCATCAATCTTCTCATGGAGGTCTTGAACTTGGTTATTGAGGTATCTCCTTTGCACTTGAGCTCTTTCTTCATAGCGTAAGGTGGCATCTTCCATCATTGCCTCGAGGTCATTGAGCTTGGAGTGGACGGCTTTAGTAGCTATCCAATGTTGGTGCAGCGTCATTGGTAGTTGGTTCCCTTCTCCACTAGACATGGTTACAACTAAAACAAGAACTATGTGGTGGGTGGTTAGGAGAAACTACCAAAAGTATCAAAACTTGCAAACCAAAATCGAAAAGGTGTTTCAAGTCGGAGGACAACCGATATGTATGCACACACACAAAACAAAAGCTCTATATGGTGTTAGGTATGGGTGTGGAAAGCCAAATGGAAGAACCACACGAAAAGTCTATTGTCAAAAGTGGGTAAGATCCAAAATTCACAACTCAAAGGCGGTGATCAACAAAAGGCATACACAAGGTGGAACACACGCACGGGACAAAATGGGGTTAGCGCGACCAAGGAAAATGAGCACAAACAAAAATTGGTCCCAACGAAGACTACTAGCTCGGTGTCACGCTAACACAAGAGAGACCACAGCTTGGTTGCAAAATTCAGAAGCAACAAGATTTGCGCAAACGCCTCTCTTCTCTTTTCTCTCTTTTGCTTAAAAGCTTTGGAATCTTTTGTATATAGGTGTCACTCACACTCTATTTCTTTTTGTATTTTTCTTTCTTTTTCTTTTTCTCACTATGTAAGGATACTACTATCTATGTAAGTATGGCACACTCCTTTTGCTTATCTTTTCACAACGATCTTGCTTCTTAGCTTTGCTCAACACACGCACACCCTCACGGCGATCGGGACGCTTGCGCAATGCTTCACAACACTAAGAGACCACTCTCGATGGGAAAGGTACGCAAAGGAGGCTAGGTTTAGAAGGAAAGGGCAAGTTATACCACTTGATGATGGTGGCCGCCGATCACGAACTTGCGATGGTGGTGGAAGGTGTCAAATGAACCGCTTGGATCTTCGGGGTGCGTTCGTCGTTGTCAGTGTTGCGGAAGCTTGTGGTAGCTGAAAGTGCACTCAAACCGAAGTCCAAACACAAAAGGGGTACTGCCAAAACGAAAAACGAAGTTAGCTATGAAAATTTCGGCCAAGCGCAACTTTCGGTGTCTGGGGGCAGAACTTCCGGTCCTGCCGGGCGGAACTTCCGGTCGCAACAGATCTGCGGGCTGTTCGTCGATTAGGACGGAAATCTGGGCCGAAAATCTTCGAATTCGTGGAAAATTTGGCACTAGAAGCTGTGGGAAGGTGGGGGGTTGTAGATCAACACCAAAGACAAGTTTCTATTGGACCAAAACCACCAAAAATTCAACAAATCGCGAGATCCAACCAAGGCCAATTTGGGGCTATTTTTTGGGATTTTCGAAAAAATTCTCAAGAATTTTTTTGGGGGTGTGGGGGTCAAATCTGTGGCAACCAAGGAGCTCTTGATACCATATGATGTGGGCTAAGCCCTAGGGTAGGCCTGATCTTCACGGATTTGGGTGGGATTCGTGGGGGAGGTGGTAGAACGCGAAGAACACGAAGGGAATCGGAGATACAAACTCACACACACACAAAAATCGGTTTGTCCTCGTTGGCCCGAACCACCAACTCGATAGAGGTTGCGATAAAAGACCTTTCGTAGAAGTCCCGCAAAAAGATCGACGAATCGAATCCTAGAGATCTAGAAGGGTGAAAAGACCAAGTTTGATAGAAGTGCAAGCAAAAGACCCAAAAGGTGTTGGAGATATGCCCAAGAGGCAATAATAAAAGTGGTTATTATATATCTTTGTGTTTATGATAAATGTTTATATACCATGCTATAATTGTATTAACCGAAACATTGATACATGTGTGTTATGTAAACAACAGTCAGTCCCTAGTAAGCCTCTTAACTAGCTTGTTGATTAATAGATGATCATTGTTTCATGATCATGAACATTGGATGTTATTAATAACAAGGTTATGTCATTATATGAATGATGTAATGGACACACCCAATTAAGCGTAGCATAAGATCACGTCATTAAGTTATTTGCTATAAGCTTTCGATACATAGTTACCTAGTCCTTTCGACCATGAGATCATGTAAATCACTTATACCGGAAAGGTACTTTGATTACATCAAATGCCACTGCGTAAATGGGTGGTTATAAAGTTGGGATTAAGTATCCGGAAAGTATGAGTTGAGGCATATGGATCAACAGTGGGATTTGTCCATCCCGATGACGGATAGATATACTCTGGGCCCTCTCGGTGGAATGTCGTCTAAATAGCTTGCAAGCATATGAATGGTTCATAAGAGACCACATACCACAGTACGAGTAAAGAGTACTTGTCAGGAGACGAGGTTGAACAAGGTATAGAGAGATACCGATGATCAAACCTCGGACAAGTAAAATATCGCGTGACAAAGGGAATTGGTATCGTATGTGAATGGTTCATTTGATCACTAAGTCATCGTTGAATATGTGGGAGCCATTATGGATCTCCAGATCCCACTATTGGTTATTGGTCGGAGAGAGTTCTCAACCATGTCTACATAGTTCGCGAACCGTAGGGTGACACACTTAAGGTTTGATGTCGTATTAGTAGAACTTGAATATGGAATGAAGTTCGAAGTTTTGTGCGGAGTCTCGGATGGGATCCCGGACATTACGAGGAGTTCCGGAATGGTCCGGAGAATAAGATTCATATATAGGAAGTCATTTTATAAGTTTGAAAATGATCTGGTGCATTTATGGAAGGTTCTAGAAGGTTCTAGAAAAGTCCGGAAGAAATCACTTTGGAAGGCGGAGTCCCGGAGGGACTCCACCACCCATGGTCGGCCAACCCTAGAGGGGTGGAGTCCCAGGTGGACTCCACCAAGGGGGCCGGCCACCCCCCCTCATGGAAAGGTGGGAGTCCCACTTGAGGTGGGAATCCCACCTTGGGTAGGTTTCCCTACACATGGAAGGTTTTGG
This sequence comes from Lolium perenne, assembly GCF_019359855.2. Taxonomy (NCBI): domain Eukaryota; kingdom Viridiplantae; phylum Streptophyta; class Magnoliopsida; order Poales; family Poaceae; genus Lolium; species Lolium perenne. Next base: position 137,477,007 of record NC_067245.2, read on the forward strand.
GTTGGGGTCTTATTCGAAGACTTGTAGTCCAACACTTGGGGGTTCCACCTATATAATGAGGGGCAAGGGGGAGGGGGCCGGCCACACCAAAGCCACCGTGGCCGTACCCCTCATAGTGGCCGGCCACCCCCCTCTCCCCAAACCCTAGCCGCCCCCCTCTCCTCCACCTCTCCCGCAACGCTTAGCGAAGCTCCGCCGGAGGTCTCCATCGCCACCGCCACCACGTCGTCGTGCTGCCGGATTCAAGGAGGAGCTACTACTTCCGCTGCCCGCTGGAACCGGGAGAAGGACGTCGTCTTCATCAACACCGAACGTGTGACCGAGTACGGAGGTGCTGCCCGATTGTGGCACCGTCAAGATCTTCTACGCGCTTTTGAAAGTGGCAAGTGATCGTCTACCGCAACAACAAGAGCCTCATCTTGTAGGCTTTGGAAATCTTCAAGGGTGAGTCTCGTTCATCCCCTCGTTGCTGCCGTCTTCTAGATTGCATCTTGGCTTGGATTGCGTTCTCGCGGTAGGAATTTTTTTTCTATGCAACGAATCCCTACAGTGGTATCAGAGCCGTGTCTATGCATAGATGGTTGCACGAGTAGAACACAATGGTTTTGTGGGCGTTGATGCTTATGTTGTCTTTAGTTTGAGTACTTTGCATCTTTGTGGCATAGTGGGATGAAGCGGCTCGGGCTAACTTTACATGACCGCGTTCATGAGATTTGCTCCACGCTCGACATGCAACTTGTATTGCATAAGTGGCTTTGCGGGTGTCTGTCTCTCCTACTATAGTGAAGATTCAATTTACTCTTCTATTGACAACACTAGTATCACCGTTGTGGTTCATGTTCGTAGGTAGATTAGATCTTACTCGAAAACCCTAAACCACGTAAAATATGCAAACCAAATTAGAGACGTCTAACTTGTTTTTGCAGGGTTTGGTGATGTGATATGGCCATAATGTGATGATGAATATGTATGAGATGATCATTATTGTATTGTGGCAACCGGCAGGAGCCTTATGGTTGTCTTTAAATTTCATGTTGAGTAGTATTTCAAAGAAGTTGTAATAGTTGCTACATGGGAGAACAATCATGAAGACGGCGCCATTGACCTTGACGCTACGCCGACGATGATGGAGATCATGCCCATTGATGATGGAGATCATGTCCATGCTTTGGAGATGAAGATCAAAGGCGCAAAGACAAAGGGGCCATATCATATCACATATGAACTGCATGTGATGTTAATCCTTTTATGCATCTTATTTTGCTTAGATCGCGACGGTAGCATCATAAGATGACCCCTCTCACTAAAATATCAAGATAATAAAGTGTTCATCCTTAGTAGCACCGTTGCCAAGACTTGTCGTTTCGAAGCATCTCGTGATGATCGGGTGTGATAGAATCAACAAGTGCATACAACGGGTGCAAGCCAGTTTTGCACATGCAGATACTAAGGTTGCCTTGACGAGCCTAGCATGTACTGACATGGTCTCGGAACACGTGATACCGAAAGGTAGAGCATGAATCATATGATTGATATGATGAACACTTTGAGTGTTCGCCATTGAAATTACATCTTGTCTCGTGATGATCGGACTTAGGTGTGGTGGATTTGGTTCATGTGATCACTAAGACAATTCGAGGGATATTGTTTTGAGTGGGAGTTCACCTAGATTTTTAATTTTGTTGAATTAAAATTTGAACTCAATTTGTCATAAATTTAGTCTAAACTATTGCAAATATGTGTTGTAGATATGGCGTCCCCAATCAATTTTAACCAGTTCCTAGAGAAACAAAAGCTTAAGAGCAACGGTAGCAACTTCACCGACTGGTTCCGTCATGTGAGGATTTTCCTCGCTGGTGGAAACCTGCAATATGTGCTTGATGCACCGCTAGGTGACCCTCCTGCAGAAACTGAAACCGATGAAGTAAAGAATGTTTACGAGACTCGGAAAACTCGGTACTCTCAAGTTCAGCATGCCATCCTATGCAGTCTGGAAGCCGATCTTCAAAAACGTTTTGAGCACCACGATCCTCATGAGTTGGTCAATGAGCTGAAAGCTATCTTTGAAACTCATGCGGCCGTGGAATGCTACAAAGCATCGAAACACTTCTTCAGCTGCATGATGGAAGAAGGCAGCTCCGTTAGTGAGCACATGCTCATCATGACTGGGCATGCGAAGAAACTCAGTGACTTGGGAATAGTGATTCCTAACAGACTGGGGATTAATCGTGTCCTTCAATCACTGCCACCTAGTTACAAGAAGTTTGTGATGAACTACAATATGCAGAACGTGAACAAAGAGTTACCTGAACTCTTCGCCATGCTGAAATCTGCTGGGATTGAGATCAAGAAAGAGCACAAAGTGTTGATGGTCAACAAGACCACCAGTTTCAAGAAACAGGGCAAGTCTAAGGGAAAATTCAAGAAGGGTGGCAAGAAAGCTGCCACGCCTCCTGTGAAACCTAAGAATGGCCCTAAGCCTGATGTTGAGTGCTATTACTGCAAGGAGAAGGGACACTGGAAGCGTAATTGCTCCAAGTATTTGGCTGATCTGAAGAGCGGCCTTGTCAAGAAGAAGAAAGAAGGTATAACTGATATACATGTTATAGATGTTTATCTTACTGGTTCTTGTACTAGTACCTGGGTATTTGATACTGGTTCGGTTGCTCATATTTGTAACTCGAAACAGGAACTAAAGAATAAACGAAGACTATTGAAGGATGAAGTGACGATGCACGTTGGAAACGGATCCAAAGTCGATGTGATCGCTGTCGGCACACTCCCTCTACATCTACCTTCGGGATTAGTTTTAAACCTCAATAATTGTTATTTTGTACCCGCGTTGAGCATGAACATTATATCTGGATCTTGTTTAATGCAAGATGGTTATTCATTCAAGTATGAGAATAATGGTTGTTCTATTTTTATGAATATATCTTTTATGGTCGAGCACCTGAATAGAATGGTTTATTTCTGTTAGATCTCGATAGTAGTGATACACATATACATAACATTGATGCTAAGCGAATTAAATTGAATGATAATTCTACTTATATGTGGCACTGTCGTCTTGGTCATATTGGAGTGAAACATATGAAGAAACTCCATACCGATGGATTACTTGAATCACTTGACTTTGAGTCACTTGATAGATGCGAAGCATTTCTGATGGGAGAAATGACTAAGACTCCATTCTCTGGTATTATTGAGCAAGCTACAGACTTATTGGAAATCATACATACCGATGTGTGCGGACCAATGAGTGTAGCCTCGCGCGGTGGTTATCGTTATGTTCTAACCTTCACAGATGATCTGAGTAGATATGGGTATATCTATTTCATGAAACATAAATCCGGAACTTTTGAGAAGTTTAAGGAATTCCAAAGAGAAGTAGAAAATCAACGTAACAAGAAGATTAAATTTCTACGATCTGATCGCGGAGGTGAATATCTGAGTTATGAGTTTAGCATGCATTTAAAGAAATGCGGAATACTTTCACAATTGACACCGCCGAGAACACCACAACGAAACGGTGTGTCCGAACGTCGTAATCGAACTCTCTTAGATATGGTTCGTTCTATGATGTCTCTTACTGATTTGCCATTATCATTTTGGAGTTATGCATTAGAGACAGCTGCATTCACTTTAAATAGGGCACCATCTAAATCCGTTGAAACGACACCGTATGAATTATGGTTTAATAAGAAACCTAAGCTGTCGTTCCTTAAAGTTTGGGGTTGCGAAGCCTATGTAAAGAAGTTACAACCGGACAAGCTAGAACCCAAAGCGGAGAAATGCGTCTTCATAGGATACCCTAAGGAAACTATAGGGTACACTTTCTATCACAGATCCGAAGGCAAAATCTTTGTTGCTAAGAACGGAACCTTTCTTGAGAAAGAATTTCTCACTAAAGAAGTGACTGAAAGAAAAGTAGAACTCGACAAGATTACTGAATCTTCTCTCGTTGATCAGAGTAGCGCAGTGCCGGAAGTTATTCCTATACCGCCTGCACCGGTAACAGAGGAAGCTAATGATAATGATCATGAAACTTCAAATGAGATAGCTACTGAACCTCGCAGATCGACAAGGGAACGTGCCACTCCTGATTGGTATGATCCTTATCTAAATGTCATGATTGTGGACAACAATGATGAAGACCCTGCGATGTATGAAGAAGCGATGATGAGCCCAGATTCCAACAAATGGCAAGAAGCCATGAAATCCGAAATGGGATCCATGTATGATAACAAAGTGTGGACTTTGGTAGACTTACCTGATAGCCGCAAGGCTGTCGAGAATAAATGGATCTTCAAAAGAAAAACAGATGCTGATGGTAATATTACTGTCTATAAAGCTCGACTTGTCGCAAATGGTTTCCGACAAATTCAAGGTGTTGACTATGATGAGACTTTCTCACCTCTAGCGAAGCTAAAATCTGTGAGGATTTTGTTAGCAATAGCTGCATTTTCGATTATGAGATTTGGCAGATGGATGTCAAAACGGTGTTCCTTAATGGAGACATTGAGGAAGAGTTGTATATGGTACAACCCAAAGGTTTTGTCGATCCTAAAAATGCTGACAAGGTGTGCAAACTTCAGCGTTCAATTTATAGACTGAAGCAAGCATCAAGAAGTTGGAACCGACGCTTTGATAAGGTGATCAAAGACTTCGGGTTTATACAGTGTCATGGAGAGGCCTGTATTTACAAGAAAGTGAGTGGGAGCTCTGTAGCATTCCTGATATTATATGTAGATGACATATTATTGATTGGGAATGATATAGAACTATTAAGCAGTGTAAAAGGTTATTTGAATAATAGTTTTTCAATGAAAGACCTTGGTGTATTAGGCATCAAGATTTATAGAGATAGATCAAGACGTCTAATAGGGCTATAACAGAGTACATACCTGGACAAGATTCTAAAGAAGTTTAGAATGGACGAAAGTAAGAAAGGGTTCTTACCTATGTTACCAGGCAAGGTCTTGAGTAAGACTCAAGGACCGGCTACGGCAGAAGAAAGAGAAAGGATGAGTAATATCCCCTATGCCTCGGCAGTAGGATCTATCATGTATGCCATGCTATGTACTAGACCGGATATAGCACATGCTATTAGTTTGACTAGCAGATATCAAAGTGATCCAGGAATGGAACAACGGATGACGGTCAAGAATATCCTGAAGTACTTAAAAAGAACTAAGGATATGTTTCTTTGTTATGGAGGTGACCAAGAGCTCGTTGTAAGCGGTTACACCGATGCAAGTTGGAACAACTGATCCTGATGACTCTAAGTCACAATGCAGGTACGTGTTTATATTGAATGGTGCTTTGCGATGGGCTGGGCAAGCTCGAAGCAGTGCACGGTGGCGAAGTCTTCAACAGAATCAGAGTACATAGCGGCTTCAGAGGCTTCATCAGAAGCGGTATGGATGAAGAGGTTCATTGTAGAGCTCGGTGTGGTTCCTAGTGCATTGGACCCATTAGTCATCTACTGTGATAACATGGGTGCCATCGCCAATGCACAAGAACCAAGGTCACACAAGAGGCTGAAGCATATCAAGCTGCGTTACCACTCGATTCGTGAGTACATCGAAGATGGAGAAGTAAAGATTTGCAAAGTACACACTGATCTGAATGTAGCAGATCCGTTGACTAAAGCTCTCCCTAGGGCAAAGCATGACCAACACCAGAATGCCATGGGTTTTAGGTACATTACAATGTAATCTAGATTATTGACTCTAGTGCAAGTGGGAGACTGAAGGAGATATGCCCTAGAGGCAATAATAAAGTGGTTATTATATATATCTTTATGTTTATGATAAATGTTCATATACCATGCTATAATTGTATTAACCGAAACATTAATACATGTGTGATATGTAAACAACAAAGAGTCCCTAGTATGCCTCTTAACTAGCTTGTTGATTAATGGATGATTAGTTTCATAATCATGAACATTGGATGTTATTAATAACAAGGTTATATCATTGTATGAATGATGTAATGGACACACCCAATTAAGCGTAGCATAAGATCACGTCATTAAGTTATTTGCTATAAGCTTTCGATACATAGTTACCTAGTCCTCATGACCATGAGATCATGTAAATCACTTATACCGGAAAGGTACTTTGATTACATCAAACGCCACTGCGTAAATGGGTGGTTATAAAGGTGGGATTAAGTATCCGGAAAGTATGAGTTGAGGCATATGGATCAACAGTGGGATTTGTCCATCCCGATGACGGATAGATATACTCTGGGCCCTCTCGGTGGAATGTCGTTTAATGTCTTGCAAGCATATGAATGAGTTCATAAGAGACCACATACCACGGTACGAGTAAAGAGTACTTGTCAGGAGACGAGGTTGAACAAGGTATAGAGTGATACCGATGATCAAACCTCTGACAAGTAAAATATCGCATGACAAAGGGAATTGGTATCGTATGTGAATGGTTCATTCGATCACTAAAGTCATCGTTGAATATGTGGGAGCCATTATGGATCTCCAGATCCCGCTATTGGTTATTGGTCGGAGAGAGTACTCAACCATGTCCGCATAGTTCACGAACCGTAGGGTGACACACTTAAAGTTGGATGTTGAAATGGTAGAACATGAATATGGAATGGAGTTCGAATAATTGTTCGGAGTCCCGGATGAGATCCCGGACATCACGAGGAGTTCCGGAATGGTCCGGAGAATAAGATTCATATATAGGAAGTCATTTTATAAGATTTAAAATGATCCGGAAGGTTCTATGGAAGGTTCTAGAAGGTTCTAGAAAAGTCCAAAAGAAACCACTTTGGAAGGCGGAGTCCCAAAGGGACTCCCAAAGGGACTCCACCACCATGGTCGGCCAACCCTAAAGGGGGAGGAGTCCCAAGTGGACTCCCCTAAGGGGGCCGGCCACCCCCTCCCAAGGAAGGGTGGGAATCCCACCTCTAGTGGGAGTCCTAGCTTGGGTAGGTTTCATGTGATATGGAAGGTTTTGGTTTGGGGCCTTATTCGAAGACTTGTAGACCAACTCTTGGGTGTTCCACCTATATAATGAGGGCCAAGGGGAGGGGGTCGGCCACCCCAACAACACAAGGTGGCCGCACCACCTAGATGGCCGGCGCCCCCCTCTCCCCAAACCCTAGCCACCCCAATACTCCTTCTTCACCGCACGCTTAGCGAAGCTCCGTCGGGTTTCTCCACCACCACCGACACCACGCCGTCGTGCTGTCGGATTCAAGAGGAGCTACTACTTCCGCTGCCCGCTGGAACGGGGAGGTGGACGTCGTCTTCATCAACAACCGAACGTGTGACGGAGTACGGAAGTTCTGCCCGTTCGTGGCGCCGTGATCAAGATCTTCTACGCGCTTTTGCAAGCGGCAAGTGAACGTCTACCGCAGCAACAAGAGCCTCATCTTGTAGGCTTTGGAATCTCTTCAAGGGTGAGACTCGATAATCCCCTCGTTGCTACCGTCTTCTAGACTCGATAGTTCGCGAACCGTACGGTGACACACTTAAGGTTTGATGTCGTATTAGTAGAACTTGAATATGGAATGTAGTTCGAAGTTTTGTTCGGAGTCTCGGATGGGATCCCGGACATCACGAGGAGTTCCGGAATGGTCCGGAGAATAAGATTCATATATAGGAAGTCATTTTATAAGCTTGAAAATGATCTGGTGCATTTATGGAAGGTTCTAGAAAAGTCCGGAAGAAATCACTTTGGAAGGCGGAGTCCCGGAGGGACTCCACCACCCATGGTCGGCCAACCCTAGAGGGGTGGAGTCCCAGGTGGACTCCACCAAGGGGGCCGGTGTGACGCCCCGGAACCGGTATCCTGAGGATTCCAGCGATCCCGCCAAAATCCGCACGATATCGATTCTGAGACGCCCTCCGACACGACGTGCGCGAAGAATCACACACGTGATGCCAGAGGAATTAACACGAGCAGTAACATTACAACAGGATTACAATAGAGCCCACAAGATACATATATTACAACAACGACTCCAACAAGTCAAGATACAAATATACAATACAAAGATCCAAATCATACAGAAGATCGAATACATCCGAGTACGGACAAGATACAAATTGGACTAAGAGTCCTGAAGATAACCAGTGGCATCCATAACCCTGCCCAGGCCAAGCCGGAAGGGTAACCTTGCTAACGTCGTCATCTCGTACCTGTTTGTCAAAAAGCGTGTTCCGGAAAAAGAGGAAGAAAAACGAGGGTAAGTACCAATGGCACGTACTTGCGAGACAAGACCAGCTATGCTTGCTGGTGGGCGGTGTAAACTTCGCCCGGCTATATGTGGAGTTTAGCGGCAGCAAAGCACTAACCAATAGAGACACGCTACAACTTCCGTCTAATAGAGAAGGTGAGAGAGCGCATAATCTAGCAGTTCTATACTCTGCAAACAAACCCTGCCATTGCGATCCCCCTTAGCCAAGAGGTACTAACAAGACACTCACACAGTTGACAATTTTATATCCATTCCATTATAATAGGGCTAAATTACTACGCAAGTAATTAGCAAGTTATTAGCGACATCATTAGGTGTAAGTTGTTCTATGATCGAGTTAAACAGCTCCAAGTCGTCCATAACCGCGGACACGGCTTATCGATAAGATGTACACCCTGCAGGGGTTGCCCAAATGTAACCATACGCATGCTCGACCCACTTACGACAGGTGGATGTCTCACAACAAGACCGTTCCCAAATCAACAAGAAAGTCTAGGGGGGCCACCCGCCTAAGCTACCCGTATCGAAGTTCGGCCGTACTCCGAGACGGACTCAGAGGTTTGCGCCGGCGGCTAGGCGTGCGAACCACACGCTTCGCTAAACGTCCCGCAAGGTACAGTACAGAATATAAACACCCGAAGGCAACAGGAAGTAAACACCCGAAGGCAACAGTAAGTAAAGCATGGCATACATGGCATAGGCAAATAAAACCAATGTTGTGGCCCCCTTTTCAACAGACTTGAGAAATGGTAATGGGTGAGGGGGGGTCCCAATAATCGTCCCCACGCATGGGTAGAGCGCTCAATCTCGGAACAGATAACAAGAACTCGGGTCCTAGGGGACACTAGCAAGTCAAAGTTCCGATGCTTTCGCAAAGGGGCTCACAGATGCCTCTGCATATTATATCCCTTAGTAATTTTAAGTTGTAGCAAAAGTTATCGTCATCATTTTGAAAAGGTAGTGCATAAGTCAACATCCCAGCAAGATATCCCGAACATTTCGAGATATCAACAGAAAACCCTAAACTCGCCTACGACTCGCAAAGCTGGCAAACATCAAACAATAGGTAGGGCGAGGAGGTGTATCTCGGACATATAGGTAACAGGTGGATGGGACACGTGACACAACAGAATCGCAACATAAGGATAGCAATAGATCAAAAGAGCATGTAAAAGTAAAATAGGTGAAGGGGTGGGCTCGCCTATGAAAAGCTGCAGAAGAACTTGTCGTATCTCACAACACCACTTCGTGATCCTATCCGGGAAGAAGCAAATGCTGGACAAACAACGGATGCAAATCTTACTACTACGGCAAAAGAATCAGCATGATCATGATATAATATGCATGGCATGGCAAAGATGATGCGATGCAACTTATCCATGTTAATCGGAGTCGGAATCCCGAACAATCAAATTAAGGTTGGAGTTGCATTTCTACCGACAAAGTTAAGTGTTGATTAGCATGGCACGACATGGCAAGGGTGAGCTACTTCAATATTAAACGGAGCGGGGAAAACCTAGTCGGTGTTCCGAAATACTCCGCATATATGTTAGGTGAACATGCACGACTATCAACGCGTGACATGATGCAAGATGCAAACAGATGAATGTATGGCATATTCATGTTCAGTACATTTTTCTGATCAATTTTCATATATAACACTTTTTATTTTGAGTTACAGATTAAAAGATATTTATTTTGCAAGATAAAAGCATTTTCTGGAATTTTAGTTAAAACAGAGAAAAGGAAAAGGTGGTTTATACCAAGCTGGAGCTAGACAGAGACACAGACAGGTGGGACTCCACGCCACGTAGGCGCCAGCGTGGCAGATGCAAAAAGGTTGGCTTTATTCCGCGCCAAGGGAAATCGAACTCAGGCCGCTCGGATCAAGGAAGAGTGATGGTGCCAGTGTGCTGCTGGCTCAAGTTTGATGCAACACGGGTTGCGCGCAACGTAAAGTGTGCCCCGGGAAGTTAACTGAATCTTGACACTTGCAACTGAATATGTGACACTTGCGATTTCCTGTAGACACGAATCTGCACAGATTTTAAAGTGATGGAAGCGGCGAATTTGGGCATGATTTTGAACGAAGCAAAAGAGGTTGAGCAAGAGGGATGTGGCATGGTTAGAATGGAACGAGTTTTCTCGGAAACGGAGCACGGAGTTCACGCGGAGGGTCGCCGGAAAACGGGACGACGAAACAGCGTCGCGGACTGAAACTGTAACCAGTTTCTGGAGCCAACTTTGGAGGACGAAAGCGTCGTCGATACTTCACCGTTTGAGATGATTCAAAAACCAGTAGATAGCTGGTGATGTGATGCATCCAGAGAAACAAGAATCTCGTGCTGAGATGGACTATACCGGCGAGGATCTGCGTCAAAAGTGGCCACCGTGAAACAGATCAAAACTGCACGTTTTCGTTTTTGTTTTCGTTCAGATCCTTCTCACGTCGACGGTGCAGAGGTGATGAGGCATGCATGGGAGAGGAGATGAAGTGCTGCTCACCCTGGGATGCTCGTCGACGAGGTTGAGGCGTCGGAGATGGTGGCCAGCGACGAAGAGGAAGAAGTGGCCGGGGTAGACAGCGTCGGGAAGAAGAGGAAGGAGGCGGTCCTTGGCGCGTTCGTCTCCGTGAAGCAGACGTCGAGGAAGAGGAGGCCGATACGGAGCGATTCCACGGATCAGGTGGCGTCGTCGGCGGCCATGGCGACGGCGAGCGAGGTAGACGGCGTTGGCTGTATCACGGTAGGGTTTTGTCCAGGGAAGCAGCGGGCGGGAAGTGGCGGCGCTGATGGGATGGAGAGGGGACTAGGCAGGTGGGCAGCTGCTCGGATTTTTATAGGGGAGGGAGTTGATCATCGGCCGTCCCATCGCGGACAGCGACGTGCAGGTCTTCGGATACGCTGCCGTACGTACGAGCTGGAAGAAGGATGTCAAGAGGAGTTGCCGAGTTGGGCTGTTGGTGGAGAAATAGAATAGGCTTTGGCTGGGTTGGAGTTGGGCTGATACGGTGGAGAGAAAAAAGGAGGAGATGGGCTTGGTGGAAGCATGAACCATCACTGCTGGTTGTTGTTGGAAAGAAGCAAAAGACTAGATGACTGAAACGGGATGGCTCCTCTCTCAAGCATATTCCTTGAGATCACTTCGGTAGAGATGGAAGCCAAGAATTGAGAGAAAGGAAGCTTTGAGCGAAAGATAGAAAGAAGAAGTGGGCATATGTAAAACAAAAACATTTAAACTGAGTTTGAAAATAATTTGAATACTTTTCACACAAGAAAAAAATAGTTTTTAAGGTTTTGTTAAATGAAATGACGTTGGGGAGGGTTTATTATATAAACCATATGAGAGGGAAAATAAAATAATTAGGGTTTATAAAATAATTTTATTTGATAAAAACATAAATGATATGATGCATGATGCCATGATGATACACAAAAGAAAAAGAACAAGCAAATCTATTAGGGGTACTACCCTGGGCCGTTACAGCCGGCCACCCCCCCTCATGGAAGGGCGGGAGTCCCACTTGAGGTGGGAATCCCTCCTTGGGTAGGTTTCCCTACACATGGAAGGTTTTGGGTTGGGGTCTTATTTGAAGACTTGTAGTCCAACACTTGGGGGTTCCACCTATATAATGAGGGGCAAGGGGGAGGGGGCCGGCCACACCAAAGCCACCGTGGCCGCACCCCTCATAGTGGCCGGCCACCCCCCTCTCCCAAAACCCTAGCCGCCTGTGACGCCCCAAAACCGGTCCCATGAGGATCCAAGCGAATCCGCCGAAATCCGCACGATATCGATTCTAGGAGACGCACCACCAAGCGCCTCGTACACGCCGAAGCATGCACGCGATGCGGGTGGAATCAATCACGAGCGGTAACATTACAACAGGATTATAATAGAGCCCACAAGATACATATATATTACAACAACGACTCCAATGAGTCAAGATACAAATATACAATACAAAGATCCAAATCATACAGAAGATCAAATACGTCCGAGTACAGACAAGATACAAATTGGACTAAGAGTCCTGAAGATAACCAGTGGCGTCCATAACCCTGCCCAGGCCAAGCCGGAAGGGTAACCTTGCTAACGTCGTCTTCATCGAACATATCTTCATACCTGCCCGGTTATATCCCGTAGAAGCAGCAATAAGTACGGGTTCGTACTTAACAAGACTTCAAGACGTATAAGCATTCGTCAACCAGTCGTCCTTTGTACTTGAGGCACGCAGGGGACTTAGAGGACGCAAGAGGAACGTCATAGGCAAAATGGTGGGGTTAAGCGGCAACGCGGTAGCACTAAAAACCTATAGAGACACTCTACAACAGTCGTCTAACCAGAGAAGGTGAGAGAGCGCATAAACTAACAGTTCTATACTCTGCAAACATAACACAGCCGATGCGTTCCCCCTTCGCCAAGAAGTACTTACAAAGGCACTCACACGGTTGTCAAGTTTTAACCATTTATTATTAGAGTTGTGCTAACTTACTACGCAAGTTATTATGATTGAAACAGCAGGTGTAAGTTGTCTATGGTCGAGTCATACAGCTCCAAGTCGTCCATAACCGCGGACACGGCTTATCGATAAGATTTAACCCTGCAGGGGTGCCCAAATGTGCCCACACGCACGATCAACTCCAAAGGCAAATGGCAAAAAGGTGGAGCATCACGACTCGCACTCTCCGTCACGACAACAATGTCCAGGAAGCCACCTAACTAAGTTGAACCCGTATCGAAGTCCGGCCGTATCTCCGAAGCGGACTTAGCTATGTGTGTCAACGTGCTAGGTGGTTTAAACACACACTGGGGCGATAAACCACTTCGCAGAGGCTCCACGACCTATACGTGCATACAAGAAACAAGGGATACAAGGCACCCAGGGGCTTCCCAAAGTAAATAAGTAACAGGCTGGCATGCACGCAAACAACAAATGGTAAAACATTACGAAACTAGTTGTGGCCACTGGACAAAGCTGTAGATTCCGGCAGTGGTCGAGGGGAGACCCAGAAACATACCCACGTGTGGTTAGAGCGCTCAGTCTCGGAACAGATAACAAGAACTCGGGGTCCTAAGATATTTAGGAAACACAAGTGAGCCGTCACAAAACAATCAGCTGACCCACCGATGCCTCCGCTAACAACTATTAACAAGTGACCATGATACCCCCAACAGATATAAACATGTAGCATATGTCATGATCCCCAACAGATAACCCGATAAGATAGCAATAACGGTAACAAGATAACACAGCACTACCATGCACTACGACTCGCAAGGCAGACCCGATAACCAAACAATAGCTGTAGGTGGTTGGTGGAGGCAATATAGGCTGCTTGAGGTAACAAGTGGAAGGGACACGTGACAAGAACGCAACTTAAGGATAGCATGAGGGAGAAAGCAAAAATAAAATAGGTGAGCGACTTCTGCAGGGGCAGAAGTATAGGGGAAATGCTTGCCTGTTAAAGCTTGCTGAGGAACATCCGGAGAACTTGTCGTAGCTCGCACCAACTCGACGGCCTATCCGTGAAGAAGCAAATCGCTACAACAAACAACGGATGCACAACTTACTACTACAGCAAAAGAATCAGCATGATGAAGATATGATATGCATGCATGGCATGGCAAACATGATGCGATGCAACTATCCAATTTAAGCGGAATCGGAATTCCAACACACAATTATTAGGTTCTAGTTATTTTTCTACCCCGCATATTAAATTTTTATTAGCATGGCATATCATGGCAGGGGTGCGCTACATCAAAATTAAACGGAGCGGGGGAAACCACGTCGGTGTCCCGAAATACTCCGCGTATATGTTAGGTGAACATGCATAACTATCAACGCGCGACATGATGCGAGATGCAAACAGGCATATGGATGTCATATTCATGTTCAGCACATTTGTCTGATCAATTTTCATATAGAGGACATTTTATTTTGAATTATGGTTTGAAAGATATGAATTTTACAAGTTGCATATTTAATTAACTCAAATTAAAACTTGTCAAATTTTAATTGTTTAAAAGTTGGAACAAATTTTATAAACATATAGATTATGTTGTTCTAATACTCATGGATATCAAGTTTTTGTCAAATGAACATTTAAAGGTTGAATTTTAAATTCAAAACAGATTGTGCTGAGAGCAAAAAAAAGATAGAAGAAACATGAATACATGGAACAGAGAAGTTTGAAGATTGGCACTTTAACTAGATTTCAAGGCTGGTTGTTAACTGAATCCAAAACACGTAGCTAGCCGGGCAAGCTGCTGGATGGATCGATTGATGTCATGCATAGCTAGCTAGCTAAGCAACTTAGATAGCAGGTGGATGGATATAGAATTGCAAGATGTTGCTAGCTGAAATAAAACAAGTGAACAATCTGCTGCTGCTGTGCTGAACATGATTGAGACACATACATGCACGATCCTAAGTAACAACAGAGAGCAAGGATTTAATTGCACCGGCCAGAATTTGATCTACAGATCGATCAAGCAGATAAAGGAGCCACAGTAGCCAAAGGGCTACTGCTCAGATTCATAATCAAAGGAAGGCGTGGGGACTTTTGAAGCAACCCAGGTCGACGTTCTGGCCAAGAGTTAGAGCTACGCGATGCACTGTCGAACCTGACGAAACTGCACAAACAACAGGGAACCGTGGTGAGGTGAAGAGACTGATCGGCAACGGAGACCAGCAAAACAAGCCTTGAGCTGCTCGTGTGGTGCAGAGATGGTGCATGGTGTGTGTGCGTGGTGAAAGAGCAAGCAGCAGCAAGCGTGCGGGTGAGCTGTGGTGTGTGCATGATGCAGAGGCGTGCACGGCCAGGACGTGCTTGGCATAGCATCGGTCATGGCGGGCGCCTGCGCGGAGTCGAAACAAAGGTGGAGCAGGGGACTTAGAAGAGGAAGATGAGGGCTGCTCACCTAGGTGTGCTGGCGAAGGAAACATGGTCGGAGACGAGGTCGACGATGGGTACTCCGGGTAGAAGACCATGGCGAGGCAGAATTGCAAAAGCTGCAGGTGGCGTTTCCGGCAAGGAGGCGAGGTTGAAGATGATGTCCCGAAGCTGCACCTGCTCCGTGGACTCAGCGAAGATGAAGAAGATGCCATGGCGGTTTCATCCCCACGTTCAGCGCGGCGAACGACGGCGAGAAACAGCGACGCAGTTCAGGAAAACTCCGGCGAAAACCCTCGGTCAAAACAGCGACAGTTCCGTCAGAATTTGGCGACGCCAAACAGCGAGCAAACAGGGAGGGGAAGAGGGGGAAAAGGGGCACCATCTCACCACGAAACTGATGAACACCTCGGAGGTGGCGGACGACGTCGGAGGCGGCCGGAAACAACGATTTCCTCGCCGGAGTCGGGGAAGAGGACGGGGTCGTTGGTGTCGATTGCGTGCTCGATTTGAGGATTCTTGGGTCAAGGATGGACAACGTGATGAGGGAAAGCTCTTGCTGGCCTTGGTTCAGCGAAAGGTGGTCGGAGACGACGGGGCGACGGCGACGCTACGGCGGATGTGTGCGGTGTTTTTCTCTGAAACTTTTGCCCCTTTCTTCTGCGTGGTCTAGGGAAAAGAAGGGGCGGCGGCACAAGGATGGAGAGGGAGTGGGCTAGGGTTTGCTGCGGTTTAGGAGAGGACGCGATGGTTGGCTTGGTCCAGCTAGGGAAGGATCAGGTGAGCACTGGCTCACCTTTTCTGCCTGGAAGAAGAAGGCTCACGTTTTCTGTCTCGAAGAAAAAGACAAACATTGGAGCTGGCTCCAGGAAAAGAACGAGCCTGAAGATGTGCTCGGCCTCTTGCAATTTTTCTGGGAAAGTTGCAAATAAATTTGCAGAAAGGCAAGAGAGAACTTCTGAAAATTTTAGAGAGTCTAAGATGAGGAAAACAGAATGAGAAGGTAGGATGGAAAACACACTCTGCAAAGATTTATTAATGACCAAAACAATTTGCAAGAATTTAATATTTGGTTTTGGGGTTTTGTTAAATAAGAGAAGAAATGAGGCGGATCTTATAAACCATACAAGAAAGAAATAAAAAAAAATAGGATTTATTAAAATAATTTTATTTTGCCAAAACATGTAGACATGATGCAACATGATGATGCATAAAAGAAAACGAACAAACAAATCTAATAGGGGGTTTTTTTTTCCGGGGCCGTTACACCGCCCCCCTCTCCTCCACCTCTCCCGCAACGCTTAGCGAAGCTCCGCCGGAGATCTCCATCGCCACCGCCACCACGCCGTCGTGCTGCCGGATTTAAGGAGGAGCTACTACTCCCGCTGCCCGCTGGAATGGGGAGAAGGTCGTTGATACGGGGCGACCTTCGGTCTTCACCGCATCATGTGCTTCATCGCCAAGATGGCACGCTAAGGTGAATCTTCTCCTTTACGCGTGCCTCGAATCGCCTATTTGGGACGATATACTACTTCATACCCCATCATATCTTGATGATAGGAACTCGACGACAAGTACGGGGAGAAGAGAGGATGCCATGGAGACCCGAGGACGCAAGGCCGATGTCACGGAAGCATGGAAGAGAAGGAGAAAGAGGAGCTGGATGCTCCAGTAGGAACTTCCGCCCACCACCGCCGGAACTTCCGCCCAGATTCCATCCAAGACTGAAGATGCTCGCACTGAAGAACTGCGACCGGAACTTCCGCCCCTCATGGCCGGAACTTCCGCCCCCGACCGGAACTTCCGCCCTCAGGGACCGGAACTTCCGCCCTATCGACCCTCAGCCAGATCTCAGCCCCTTTTGGCTTGTAACTTACCCATTCATCCCCTTGCCTATAAATAGACACCTACCCCCACCTTCATGAGGGAGAGATGATGTTTAGATGAATTGGCTTATGCCTCTATTATCCCCTAGTGGATTTGGGAAACCCCCACCTTAGATTAACCATCTATTGTATCCCTCCTTATCCGGATCTTTTTCCATTCTAGTAATTCTATCAATTGAGAATCTCTTGCTTTGCAACTCTATTCTTAGTTGGTCTTTTGCTCTTTGGGAATTCTATTTGGATTTGTCGATCTTTTGCAAGAGATTCTACCTTTGGTCTTTCTCTCGCACTTCTATCGAGTTGGTGGTTCGGGCCAACGAGGATAACCAATTTGTGTGTGTGCGTGTGTTTGTATCGTGTTCTTCGCGTTCATCCACTTCCCCGCGAATCCCCCTCCGCAATCACACTCACCCGGGTCAAACCGTGAAGATTGGGCACACCCTCGGGCTTAGCCCGCATCATATGGTATCTGAGCAAAGGTTGCCACGGATTTGACCCTCCGATTCCACCAATTTCGCCCAACAATTTCCCCAAAAAAATTTCCCCAAAAAATAGCTCGAATTTGGATCTCAGGATTTGTTGCGTTGTTTGTGGTTTTGGTCCACAGATCTTGTGTTATTGGTGTTGATCTATCATCCCTTCACTTTTCACCGGTCAATTCCACCGTTTTCCCCCTCAAATCCATCGATTTCCCCCCATTTTTCTGCACGAATTCGTGCAGTTCATCGTCCCAGATCCAGATCTGGAAATTTCGTAATTTCCGGTACTACCGGCCACTTCTGGCGGAACTTCCGCTCTGGGCCGATTTGGTCAAATCTCTTTCTTCCTCCGCTGCTCATCTCGCCCACCACAGCGCCACGCCAGCACAGCCACCGCCAACTTCCTCGCGCGCGCCAACCTCCGCCTCCCGCTCGCCCGTGCCTACCGGCTCCTCATCTCGCGCAGCAGCAACCACCGCCCCTGGCCCCACTTCGCCACGCACGCGCTGCTGCCCGCCTCCACATCGAGCGCGTCCACCTCCCGCTCGAGCCGCTCCACGCGCGCCTCGCTAGCCTGGTTCTGGCCCACCACCACGCGCATCGCACGACAGGCCAACCACCACCGCTCCCGCCCAGCCAGGATCCCCACGCGCCGCCCCTGAGTCCGATCGCTGCAGCACTCCACCAAATCGTCCCCGAGGAGCAAGCCCGCTCGCCCCGCTCGCCCCAACTGTCGCTGGCCCACTGCAGCACGCCCACGGCCGCTCGGCCCATCGCCCTGCCCCACCGCATCAGCCGCGCGCCTCGCTCGCCAATCGAAGCACCGAGCTGCCGCCCCTGGCCACCACCGTACGCCAGCTCGCCCGCACACATACGCGCGCAGCACGCCAGCAGGCCTCCACGCTCCAAGCCCGCGCGCAGCAAGCCACCACCGCGCCAATTCGCCCCACCAGTGCCGCAGCAACAGCAGGCAACGCACGCCACGCGCAAGATTTCCAAATCACCTGTTTCCGTTTCCGCTCAGTTCGCGCAAGAAATTCCCCAACTCACTGAAAAATTGACTGACCGGAACTTCCGGTTCCATTCGGCGGTAGTACCGCCCGGCCGGTACTTCCGCTCTACATCCGCTCAAGTTCCGGAAATTGTCTAATTTGCTCACAGTAGCTCCTGGACTGCTTTCACGTAATACCGGAAGTAGACCGGAAGTTCCGCCCGGCGCTCCTCTTTTTCCCCCAAATTTTGACACTTTAACAACATCCTCCAACTACCCCACATAGTCCACGTCTAATTTTTGACGATTTTTGAAGCCCAACTTTTGACCGCTCGTTTTGACCCAACTTTTCGGGCATTGACTTA
The DNA here is from genome assembly GCF_019359855.2 of Lolium perenne. Lineage (NCBI taxonomy): Eukaryota > Viridiplantae > Streptophyta > Magnoliopsida > Poales > Poaceae > Lolium > Lolium perenne. Next base: position 137,495,859 of record NC_067245.2, read on the forward strand.
ATTTGCTCGGATTTCCTTGTGGAGTGCATTGGTTGTCTATTTCGTTTCCGCGCCTACACCAACACCGCGACGACACCTTTGGCACCCGAATTCCGGCGCAACTTCGACACCATCATCGACACCACCTCGATCATCGCAAGTTCGTGTGCTTGACACCGCCTAACATCAATAGGTATAACTTGCTCCACCCCTTGTAGCCCCGTTTCTTTCTTTGTGTACCTATCCCATTGAGAGTGGCTTTCCGAGTGTTGCGAAGCATTGCACAAGTGTCACAACCGTGAGAGGGTGTGTGTGCATTGTGTTGAGCAAAGATCCGAAGCAAGCTCGGTGAGAAAGATACACAAAAGAAGAAAAAGTGTGACATAGAGAAAAATAAAGCTTCTAAGCATAGAAAAAAAAAGTGAAAAAAAAGAGAAAAAGGAAAAGGAAATACAAAAAAGAGTGTGTGTCCACCGATACAAAGGAGTGCAAAGCTTGTAAGCACTAAGAGAGAAAAGAGAAGAGTGGCATTTATGCAAATCTAGTTGCTTCTCTCATATGCAACCAAGTTACGGTCTCTCTTGTGTTGGCGCGACACCGAGCTAATAGTCTTCGTTAGGACCATCTTGTTACTTGCTCACTTCCTTGGTCGCGCTAACCCCATTGTTCTTCCTTGTGTGTGTTTCCGTGTTTCTTTGACATAGATCACCGCTTTTGACATTTCACTTTGGATCTTACCCACATTTGACAATAGACATTTTCTTTGGTTCTTTTCGTTTGCTATCCACTTCCTCACCTACCACCATATAGAGTTCTTAGCCTTTTGCGTGTGCTTTGAGTGTGTGTGTGAGTACATATCGGTTATTCTCTAACTTGAACCATTTTCTCGATTTTTGTTGCTAGTTTTGACCTTTTGGTAGTTCTCCTTCCACGATATATACACCAATCCTAGAGACTAACATGTATAGTGAGGATGAGCCTACGGAGGACGACATGGAGTACTATGAGGGTTATAGCTCCGCAAGCACCGAAGATATGGAAGACCATGTGGAGCTCGACACCGACAATGGCTCCGCATGCATTGGCGACATGACCGACATCGAGCATCTCTACACCGACCATGACTCGCCAAGCATGGACAACATGATGGAGCACCACTCCGAGCTCGACCACAACATCGACGACATGGTGGCGCACCACCTCGACCACGACTACGACTACGACGACATGGTGAAGCACCACCTCGACCACGACTACGACTACGACGACATGGTGGAGCACCACCTCGACCACGACCACGACTACATGGTGGAGCACTACCTCGACTACGACTACGACACCGTGATGGAGCATAGCACCGAGCACTACCTCGAGCACGACATCGACACCATGGTGGAGCCTAGCTTCGACCCCACCTTGAACAAGACCGGTGCCTACAAGTTCCCCATCTTGGCCAATGGAACTACATATGAAGATAGAGGACCTCCAAGACGGCGCAGCCATGAGAGTGCTTATGCATATGATCATCTACGTCGAGCTCATCCTATGAAACACCAAGAGCGCCCCCACCATGATCTCCATCGACACTCTCCTCCGAGCTCAAAAAGGTGCCACAAGCAAAGTGCCAAGCCACATGAACCATCATCTAGGCATGCCGAGGATCGTCATCAACACATGTCGCTTCATGATCATCGTCGACCATCACCACCTCATGACCATCATCGACATGCATCACCACATGACCGTCGTCGACACAAGTCACCTCATGTTCGCCATCGACCAACACCTCCCAAGGATCTTCGCCGACACAAGTCACCTCATGTTCGCCATCGACCAACACCTCCCAAGGATCTTTGACGACACCCCCCAAGACATGGTGATGATGCAAGAAGACGAGAGCCTCGACATGAAGCGGCCAAGGCTACAAAGAACAACAACACCAACCATATGGTGTCCACAAAGCCTAACGCCACCAACAAAATGGCATCCCCAAGACCGCCTACACATGAGAAGATCTCCAATGGTGCAAGACATGGCGCTACACCAACAAGCAAGATGGTGCCAAATACAAAGAAAGAGGAACCACATATCATGGTGCTTCCCCCTCCTACCGCCACCACCATAATGGCGCCTACAAGAAGCTCAAGCCCCAAGATGAAGACCGTGGAGTCTACACTTCAAGATGAAGGACGATCTACCCATCTTTTTGCCAACATGACAATGCGTTATCCAACAAGATCAAGTAGCTCCCAATGCTTTCGTTGCAAACAAGACGGTCATCTTTGGGAATGCCCCAATCTCCATTGTGATGTGTGCACATCCAACGAGCACATGACGTGGGAATGCAACACACCACAAGCCCACAAGGTCTACTTCGCCCAATTGGATGCCGAAATCGCCAACAAGACACTTCAAGATACCATTGTCTTCAAAGAATGGTGCAAGGAAATGGACAAGATGATGACTATGAAGACCACACTTCAAGATGGAGCACGAGAAGGCCAAGCCAAGAGTGACGTTGATTCGAGCCTAGCTCTCAACAACACCATAGCGTCATCAAATGGTGTCAACATGGGAGGCGATGGAGTTGAGAAGGTTGAGCATGGGATTTTCCCTTCAACCAAGGAGGCGAATGGAGTTGAGAATGGTGAGCATGGGATGATCCCTTCACCAATGGAGGCGCATGGAGATGAGAAAATCGAGCCTACTCCTATATGCTTGAATGATGATATAGTACCAATCCCATGTGAGCATGAGAGCCACTTAGCCCACTTGAGTGAGAGTGATAGTGAGTTGAGTGACTTCCACCCCATATGTGAGTTTGAGTGCTTCCATTTGGAGGACATGAGTGATACACCGAGTGAGTTAAGAGAGGTAGTTGATAGGTCCATGGAGGCCATTTCACATTCTAACAACTTAACCTCTACCTCTAGTGTGTTTTCTCATGTTGCAATAGGTTCCATGGAGGACGAGTTCCCGATCATGGAGAAGATGTACATGGTACATGAAGATGATGATATCACACCATGCTTGATTGAAGATGAACATGGAGGCCACATGGAGCCTACCTCTTCCACAACACCCACTTCAAATGAGTCGGACTACAAAGGTACCTATATGGGTCTTGATGATGCCATGATCCCACTAGTGGACATGATGATTTGTGAATGCATGCATGAGTTGGATGATCCTATTGCCATGTCATATGCTTCTTTCGCTTTCCCTTGTGATACTTGTGATACCACCATTGTTGATCATGTGGAAGTAGTTGCTTATGATAATATGTCCATGCCATGCTATGAGAGTTTCGATTTCTCTCCTATTGCTTGCAATATGTCGAACAATTACTCTTTCCCATGTATTGCTTGCAATGAAAATGATGATGCTAATGCTTGTGTTGTGACAACCTTGATGAACAATTGCTCTTTCCCTAGGTTTGTCGACAACAATGATAAAATGTTGAACATGTTTTGTGCTAGATGCTTGCAATACTCTCCCATTAATGCAACCAAAATTTTGAACAATTGTTCTTTCCAATGCTTGGTTTGCCATAATGTTAATATGCTTGTAAATGAGATTGCCCCCATAGCTCTCTCAAATTTTGGAGACTTTGCATATATCCATGTTGAGCATGTTCCCATGTTTACCCCGCATATTCACCATATCTATTATGATGCTTTGCTTAACGCTAATGGTGATGTGCAAAAGAAATGGACCATCATGATGGATGATGTGTTCATATACCATGCACACACGTTCTTTGCTTTGCCTATTGTGTGTGTAGGTACAAGAATGCCAATGTCAACCTCGATTGAGCACGAGTTGACAAAGAGAGCTCTAGAGAGCATAATACAAGTGAGTTCAAGATCGAACCCGGCTCTAATACCTTTCCCATGCTTTGCATTGAACATGACGAACAATTTCTCTTTCTCTTGGTTCTTTTGCAAGCATGATGATGTGATTCTTACCGTTGGTGTTGCCTCAAACAAGTTGACCAATTGCTCTTTCTTTTGGTTTGTTGGCACGCACGGTTGTGTAATTGTTGTTTTGGTGAACGTTTTGGAAGATATGTTGTGTGTTGCACCAAATATGAGGACCAATTTCTCTTTCCAATGGTTTGTGTGCACACATGTTGATGATATTTTGGACACTCTTCCGTATGTGTTTTTGCCAAATTCTCCACTTGTTGCTTCAAGGATGTTGCACAATTTCTCTTTCCGATGCCTTGAGAGAAACAATGAAAATGAGTTTCTACATGAGATGGACACCACGGTCGTCTCACAATTGGGAGTTTTTGTGTTTCCACATTTGGAAGATGTTCATATGGAGTTCTTACACATTAACCTTGCACATGCATTATTCTTGATCAATTTGTGTTGTGCTAACGGTGTTGTGAACATGAATGGACATGTCGTTGATGATATGCCCCTCTATCACACACACATATACTTTGCTTGGTCTTTGTTGTGTGAAGGTAAACGTGACTTGAGAATGAGCGTCAACGAATGGGTTCAACCCCATACATCTACTACCCAAGATCTCTCAATGAGAGCATACCGACATTATGCTAAGGTGACCTCCTTCTACTTGCGCTCTCTTGCTAAACACGTGGAACATTGGCTATGCTTTGAGTGTTGCTTGGCTTTTCTTGTGCTATTGATAGGGCTCTTGACAAGTGAAGTGACATTCAAGTGTTGGTGTCATCTACCTCCTCTACACATTCATGAAGATTTATCGTCGAGGACGACTCTTTTTCAAGTGGGGGGAGATGATACGGGGCGACCTTCGGTCTTCACCGCATCATGTGCTTCATCGCCAAGATGGCACGCTAAGGTGAATCTTCTCCTTTACGCGTGCCTCGAATCGCCTATTTGGGACGATATACTACTTCATACCCCATCATATCTTGATGATAGGAACTCGATGACAAGTACGGGGAGAAGAGAGGATGCCATGAAGACCCGAGGACGCAAGGCCGATGTCACGGAAGCATGGAAGAGAAGGAGAAAGAGGAGCTGGATGCTCCAGGCCGGAACTTCCGCCCACCACCGCCGGAACTTCCGCCCAGATTCCATCCAAGACTGAAGATGCTCGCACTGAAGAACTGCGACCGGAACTTCCGCCCCTCATGGCCGGAACTTCCGCCCCCGACCGGAACTTCCGCCCTCAGGGACCGGAACTTCCGCCCTATCGAGCCTCAGCCAGATCTCAGCCCCTTTTGGCTTGTAACTTACCCCTTCATCCCCTTGCCTATAAATAGACACCTACCCCCACCTTCATGAGGGAGAGATGATGTTTAGATGAATTGGCTTATGCCTCTATTATCCCCTAGTGGATTTGGGAAACCCCCACCTTAGATTAACCATCTATTGTATCCCTCCTTATCCGGATCTTTTCCCATTCTAGTAATTCTATCAATTGAGAATCTCTTGCTTTGCAACTCTATTCTTAGTTGGTCTTTTGCTCTTTGGGAATTCTATTTGGATTTGTCGATCTTTTGCAAGAGATTCTACCTTTGGTCTTTCTCTCGCACTTCTATCGAGTTGGTGGTTCGGGCCAACGAGGATAACCGATTTGTGTGTGTGCGTGTGTTTGTATCGTGTTCTTCGCGTTCATCCACTTCCCCGCGAATCCCCCTCCGCAATCACACTCACCCGGGTCAAACCGTGAAGATTGGGCACACCCTCGGGCTTAGCCCGCATCAGACATCGTCTTCATCAACACTGAATGTGTGACCGAGTACGGAGGTGCTGCCCGATTGTGGCACCGTCAAGATCTTCTACGCGCTTTTGAAAGCGGCAAGTGATCGTCTACCGCAGCAACAAGAGCCTCATCTTGTAGGAATTGGAAATTTTCAAGGGTGAGTCTCGTTCATCCCCTCGTTGCTCCCGTCTTGTAGATTGCATCTTGGCTTGGATTGCGTTCTCGCAGTAGGAAATTTTTTGTTTTCTATGCGACGAATCCCTACAAAAGGTAGAAGTGCAAGCAAAAGACCAACGATTGATAGAAGTCACGAAAGAGATCACAAGGATTCAACAAGGAGATCGCGTGGTACAAGATCTAGGATCTATAGTAGGGGTTCCCACATGGGGTGAGAGCAAAGCTCTGGTTTAATTTCACATCAAGTCTGAATCTCAGATCTGAGCCCACAAGGCTATTTATAGTTGGTGGGGCGAAGGGATAAGTTACATGCTGAAACATGCTCATTTGGGCTGAAAGTCGCGCAGGCGGAAGTTCTGGCTTGAAGGGGCAGAAGTTTCGGTCGGGCGGAAGTTCCGGTCATCACGGGCGGAAGTTCCGGTCGGGGCATTACTTCCGGCCAACTTCTGGCCTTGTTCCGAAAGCGGTTGTTTTCCTTGCAGAACTATCCAGGGTCGTTTTGGCGATTTTTCGGTACAAGGGCGGAACTTGGGCGGAAGTTCCGGTTGGCGGAAGTTCCGGCTCGCGGAAGTTCCGGTCGCTCGGGGTGGAAGTTCCGGCTGGATTCCCTGTCTTGGGCGCTGGACGGCATCTGGGAGGCATCTAGCCGGAAGTTCTGGTCCTGGAGGGCGGAAGTTCCGGCTGGAGCGTTGGGTCTCCATCTTCTTCATTTCCAGCTCCCTCTCCATTGGCTTGGTCTCCATGGCTTGCGTCTTGATCGATGTACCTGATTGAACATAGGGTATTTGCATGAAGTAGCATCCATCCAATGAGGTATCAAATGCATATGTGGAAAGGAGCGAATTCACCTCTTCGTGTATGGCTTTGACCCGAGCTCATGTCATTGGGACACGAGGAGGGCTTGTCGGTCTTGATGTAGTGTCGTCCTTAGGTAGGGCTACATCAGTTGTTGCGGAGGTTCTTGTGTTCATCAAGGATTGTCATGCTTTGGTCTTGAGGCGTGGTGATCTCCATCATGTTGCTTGCCGGATTTATCCACTACTTCAGGTTGCGTTCCGCACGTAATTGGAGGTATCTATCTACCCGGGTTCTCGTTGTGACAGATCGGGCAAACACCTAGGAGGATCTCGTGGGACCCCTTATCAACATTTCTGGTAGAAAAGTGCAATTGCACTTTTTAACAGAAAAGTGCAACTCAAGTACTTTTTTGTAAGTGACATAGACTTAAGAAATTTTCAGTTGACTGAGACATAGCAAAACCGTTATTATTATGACATGATAATGTTAGAATTGTCCCGCAAAATAATAATAATTACCGTGCGAAGCAGGTGTAGGTTACTAGTGTTCACTAGTAAATGGCAGCTTCGCATGTTGGACCATAGAATATCAATATTGCTACATTTGTTATCTCCCGAATCTTCTTCTGTCATTCGTCCTCCACTCCGATGGAGAAGCATCAATTCCCGATGGATAGCCTCGGGCCAAAAGCCTAGGCAGCGGGAGGGCACTCCTCCATTGAGGCTCCGAGGTGCGGAGCCCGCGAATAGTGGCAATGTCGTTTTAATAGGAGGCAGAATATTTGACAGATGCGTGGAGGAGGGGGAGGGGAGTCTCTCCTGCGAGACTGACAAGAGAGAGATGTTTGAGCAGGCAAAGCAAGCAGTGAACAGACAACTCCGTAGCATTGAAAAGACATCTCACTGAAAAGGCTACTACCTTTCTTTAGGGGTAAGAAAAAATAGTTGATCGGTACTAACGAAATGCACCAGGTCCGCAATGTACTCCAGCTATAAGTGAAGCATACCTACCACTGAAGAGGAAATTAAAGATTCCACCAGATTTCCATATCACTATTTTGCATAAAACACTAGTTGGACATATCTTCTGCACAATTCACCACGTGATGGTGTAATCTATCACAGCTTCCATCAGTTGGTCATCTGATTAACGTTTTAACGGATTAGAAAAATAAGAAGTGGTGGAATTAGAAGTAATAGCGAAATGTGCAAAATATACTGTCCTTCCGGAGGGGGTTTGTCCAGAAGAGGGTCGGATAACAATGTCCCGGGTGCATCCAGAAAGGAGAGGGGTAGTTTCTAATACATGTAAGAAATTATTTTACAAAAAGGTCACATACTAAGTAGTACAACTATTACTACTACGATTTCGAGGGAAAATGACATGTCGTGCGACCTCTAATCAATGATTACAAGTTGTAGGTGCGTATAACATGCATTGCTGGTTCCGCTGGAATTTCCGGCCCTGGAGCTCAGCCGGGGCGGATTCTGCGAAGTTTGCCCGACGCCACTCATTGATCCCACCAAACTGCTCATTTCTTTCAATGTCTCTTCTCTTTCACTGCATCTCTCCAACATCAGGTCCATCAACTTATCCTGTGCCTTCTGCCTCTCGAGCTGGGCAAAGACAGCGATGTCAGCATATTCAAGGTTCAACTTTAGGACCTCTACTTTATCCTGAAGAAGGAATGTGCGCTCTATATCAGACTTGTCTTTTTCGAGGCCCAGATGCTTGATTATGCCGCTGGCTTTCTCCGTTGATGCAATGTTCTCCTCTTTCTCCTTAATAAGCTCATTCTTCAACATGACACGCTCATTGTGAAGGCTGCAAATGAGCTCCACGAGATTTTGCGAATTCTTCTTCTTGGCAGCCAAATCGTCTCGGAGGCGATCACACTCTAAGCTGAGCTCCTCGTTTTTTTCCATCAAGATGGCGACCGTGGTGTTGATCATCGGTGCCGCTTTATTCAGGGCGAAATAATAGGTAGCAAGTCAGCGCAAAGGAAGAAGAAGAAGATAACTACACAGTGCTTGGTGCTACCTCATTTCTCCGGGGTAGGGTCGGGTTGAAATCATCGGACGAAGATGATTCCTTGGTCGTGGAAGTTGGTGCAGTACGGGTGTCATTGGAACTTCCATCCCTTTAAGATGTATAAGCATAGAGACTCTTAAAGAGCTTGAGCCCGGGCAAGAAGAAACGAATGTACATGGCGAAGGAAACTAACCCGGTGAGCACATCACGGACGCGTTTCGGCAGCGGTGATGGTGCCCTTGGTTTTTGGAACCGTCTCTCCAAATTGCGTACCGGTGTTTTTTCTCCGCGGCCTTGGTCGCCGACATTGCTGGAGGAGAGAGCGACGAACAAATGTTTGTTTGAGGTGGAGAGAGGAAGAAAGTGAATGGAACGAGAGAGTTCAGCATTTAGCCCTTATAGTCATAGTCGCTAGCCGAACGGATTTCTTTGAATTTGACTGTCCGCATATGGCGGGCCTACAGGCATCTCCTCGACTCTCTTGGAGCAATCGTGTCCGTCCATCCGAAATGGATGGGGGATGAGCAGATGGTCTGCTGGCCCGGAAGCCAAGGAATCGCTATGTTTCCGCGTATCATCGGAAATCGATGTGTGTTAAATTTTGGATGGTCGCAATAACTAAATGCACTTGTCAGATCTACTGCCATGGCGATATAAATTTAGGGTGCGATTTGTGGACTAATGAGAACTTAACTTTGTTCTCAAACAGTTGATGTCATTAAATAAATCTCAGTTGCAACCCATGTTGCAAATCCTCGTGAAGCAAAATATGTGAAAGATAATCACCAGGCCGAAAACTGCAAATGGAGGGCAAGCTACATGTAGCACTTTATTTTTAAAAAAATCAATCATAGTTTTTAAGTTTCAAAAAAAATATGAAAAATACTTGGGGCCTTTTCAGCAAGAGGACGCGACGGTTCGCATCGGCCGCGACGCAAGAAGGTTGGTCGTCGGTGTTTAATGGTCTTCCGCACGGAAACCGAGGCGGCCACAAGGGCAGCGGCTGGCCACGCGGTGTCCAGTCGCCTACGCCGCCCTAAATGCGGGTAGTTGCCACCACCATAAAGTACCTACGCCCTCCACCACTATGGTGCTATCCTCTCATCTCCACCACGGACCGCCGATGCTCCATTCTCTCCTCTCCACCTCAAAAATGTGGTGCCATCGGACAACGAGGTTCTCCAGGCAGCCTCCACCACCACCGGAGCCGGAGCCGCAGTCCAACGTAGAGTACAACTCCGTCAACGACACGGACCGCGAACACGACTTCCGGATCTTGGAGGCTTTCCAACAGAAGCTCCGCGAGCATATAGCTCATCGCCATTATGAGGCGTTCTCCCGCCATCAAGAGATGCACTTCTTCCAGAAGAAGGCTTCGCGGGAAAGGCTCAAAGCGCAGGGACAGCACCGCCAGCAAGCTCCTGCGACGCCGGCCGACATGCGCCACTTCCAGATGCGCGAAGCAAGGGACAAGAAGCAGGCACGAATGGACACAGATCCGGTGACATGCCCATGGCATGCCACCGATGAACAGTGTCATGCCATGCACTGTGGGCCATGTTGGATCAAAAAATGAGCGAAGAACGAGGACAAGGGAGTAGTTTAAGTTTAGGATGAAGTTTAAATTTTATTTAGGTTTAAATTAGATTAGAGGGAGTAGTACTTTTACTTTATTATATTACTCGTACTTGTGTTAATGTAGTAGTATTATTATGGTGGTGTACTTCTGTTCATGTACTTGTTTCAGACATGTACTGCTGTTTTGGTGAAGGAGACATATGTCACCCTTTATGGTGATGTATCTAGTCGTCATGTAGCCCTTGTCAAATTCCTATGATACTAATGGGAGGGCTTGCTCACCCCATACTGATGGGAGCCCTTGTCAAATCGTAATCATAGTTTTAAGTTTCGAAAAAAATGAAAAATATCTTGCATGTAGACAATGATGAAATCTACAAACGTGCAAAATATCAATGTGAAAATCTTAGTATATATTGTAGACTGCAAAAAAATTTAAAAAAATATGGTAGGTTTTATAGTTTGGAATTGTGCACTACTCCCTCCGTCTTATTACTTACGGTGCAATTTTTCCAATATTACTCAATTCTTAAGGCGCGGGTGGTTGTGCTTCAATTATCTCCCTAATTTGCCCCTGCTTTCCCGTTTCCACTACTCGAAACCTGGCCACATTAATCCTGAAAAACTGTTGGTCTATCCCGAGAAACGAGGAGGTTTAAGGAAATGAGGAGTCCAGCGCGTGCGGAATGTGCTTTAATCGTGGGAGCATGTAGGGGCAAATGAGGAAACTAGCGATTACTTTCTATCATGCTAGTTTTATACCTTAATAAATGGGCAAATTGAGCATGTTATAGCAAATCCTTTTATTAATTAAAAGCATCTATATTAGTCAATAAGATAGCCTTATGTTAGTACTTCAAAAAAAAGATAGCCTTATGTGCTTATCTCCCTCCACCATATTTATCTTAAAAAAGGAGACTTATTCGAAAATTCAAATGAAATAGATTAGGGGTAAAGTTCCATAGGGAAGAATCATACGGATTTAGTTACAACGAATCAAACTTCCGTTGTGCACTCACTACGTCCTCAAATAATTAAGCTAGTGTATGTACGGTAAGAGATTGTCAGATCCAATATACAGCTAGGGGTTTACACTACATACCTCGTAAATATTGTTTTCTTTGTGAACTTTCAAAATTTCACCATAAATGCTACCCTAAAACGGATTTTGGTTTGGCAGCGCGGTGGGACCCCATTCTAGAGTATGTCAACCTGGTCAATCTGAACATATATATGTAGCTCCGCCAATGCGTTTTGACATTTCTTAGTTAAGTCAATCTTCATTAACATTGATCAACCTCGTAGGAAAAGGCAGCATAAATTATCACACAAAACTAGAAGGATACCCCGCGCGTTGCAGCGGGAATCTTCTAAGAAATTATATTGTCTAAATGAAATGGTATACTACATATGTAATATGAATTGTCCGGACAAGTATGCAATATTCAATTGGCCAAAATAGTTGAGATGCTAAATTTAATTCACATTATTTTTTATATTTGATGGCTATGAATTAGCTATCTGGACATTTTAATCAAAAAATGGTGACATAGATAGCTTGCATGCATGGATACATCAATAATGAATGTTAGTGGGGATGACATGGATATTTGATTGGCTAATGGAATAGATGATGTGTATGGCTTGCAAGTAGCTAGAGATAGAGGAACATTAATTGCAGTTAGTGGGGTTTTGCTTTATAAGAAGTATAGATTCGTAGGGCTACATTCATATTTACATGTATATCTATAATAGAGTAATAATTTTATTAATATTGAGGCAAATTTAATCATTCTAGAGTATACCGAGGATTAACAAAATTCATGGTTAATTAACCAAAAACAAGAAATCAGAATCCTTTTGTATCTTAGCACGGTATCATAGGCAAAATGCTTATGTGGCACTATGGTTGATGAGGAGATATGCTAGTGTTGTATCGTAGACTAGCCACAATGGGAGTATCATATATATATATATATATAATATATATATATATAGATATATACCAGAACTATTCTGCAACCAGTTGCAGAATAATATTCTGAGCACCGACTTGTACTTTCCTAGACACAAGGTTGTACTTTATGGATAACAGGGTTCAACTTTCTGTCGAACTTACCTGAACTTCCTGTTTTCTTCAGAGGTACTGATTATACCTCGAATTTCTTAACCATTTGTCGGAACTATGCAAACGATATACCGTTGGATAGATAATGAAAAACCGCAACTTTTTCATGTTCACATGTTTCACAGATTTTGCATGGTTTAAATTTAATTTTAAAAATACAAAAACGCCTCTATATGGCCAGAAAACCCACTTTAGTTCGATTTTCGAATCGCTTATCGAAACTTTGCAAATGATATATCGTTGGAAAGATAATGAAATTGCGCAACTTTTTCATGTTTTATGATTTTTCAAAATACTAATAGTTTTTGAATAAATTTGAAAATACCAAAATTTGGACGTACTCAAAAAACGAGCGAACACTAATTTGGAAGATTTGTTTGAACCGTATATCGGAATGATGCAAATGATATGGCGTTGGAAAGCTATGGACTAGGCGCAACTTTCTTGTTCCAATTGTTTTCTCTAATTTCTTATAGTTTAAGAGAATAACTTGAATTATTGTTCGCCTGTTTTATGTGACGTGCACCGAATGATTTCCCCGCGATTTACATGCAGTACATTTAAACAATGGAAATGATATATGGTTGTTAAGGTGTCAAAATGGCATATATTTTTGTATCTACCATTTTTCCAAATCAGAACGGTTTAAAAATAATTTTAGAAGTTTTGAAATCATGTTCCGGTATATTTTGTGGGATAACGATTTGAATTTGATGGTTTAGATCTATTTATTTGTTGTAAAATGTTGTAGGTAATGAAATTAGACATATACTCTACCATATAAATCTTTTGGTGACAATGATTAAAGTGATTGGTGATCAAATCGATGATATTTGGACAATAGATTTCCGCCCCGTAAAAACAGAGCGATGAACTTCCCTCGACGTGAACTTGTACTTATCGGCAAATGCGGTTGTACTTCTTTGTGCGGTTTCATGAAAGTGTTCAGTAAAACGAGCTATAATTTTCACCACACAAAATGTGCAGCACAACCACGCGCATCTGAACTTCTCGCGACATGTCCTTGTACTTCTTGGCCCTCGTGGTTGTACTTCTGGAAATGTTTCGATACTAGTGTGTTTTACAATAATTAAACATGTGTTTCAGAATGATAGTTTAAGATTTTGCCTAGCCTCTATTTAAGAGATTATGCACTTCCTGGATCTTAATATTTGAACTTCCCAACTTTGATATGTGAACTTATGTGTGAGTATTTTCTTTATACAATTTGTAGTTCCCATAATTACTGCTTGTACTTCATGTAGTCCCCGCTTATACTTCTCCGAATAACTCCTTGTACTTCCTCACGGATGACAGGATTATTTTGTTTTTCCTACATTTGAATTATGTCAATTTCTTGTACTTCCTATATTAGGTGGGTGTACTACTGGTGTCGAATGGTTGTACTTATCTCCGTCAACTATTTGAATTTTCTCTTGGGTGATGGGATTATTTCATTTTTTTACATTTGGATTTTGTCGATTTTCTTTTAGTTTCTATAATAGGTGCTTGTATTGCTCGTGTAGAGCGGTTGAACTTCTCGGGTAACAGGGTTGACCTTTCTGTCGGAACTTACTTAAACTTCTCGTTTCTTCAAAGCTACTAATTATACTTCGAGTTTCTCCACCATTTGGCGGAATTGCGAAAATGATATACCGTTGGATAGATAATGAAAAACTGCAACTTTTTGATGTTCACACTTTTCCTAGATTTTACACGGTTTAAATTTAATTTTTATAATATGAAAACACTTCTATATGGACAAAAAACAAACTTTTCATTTGATTTTCGAATCGCTTATCGAAACTATGCAAATGATATACCGTTGGATAGATAATAAAATTGCGCAACTTTTTCATATTTTATGTTTTTAAAATCTTCACAGTTTTTGAATAATTTTGAAAATACCGAAATTCGGATGTTATAAAAAACGAGCGGATAGTAATTTATATGATTTGTTTCAACCGTTTGTCAGAATGATGGAAATAATATGGTGTTGGAAACCTATGGACTAGGCGCAACTTTCTTATTCCAATTTTTCTCTCTAGTTCCTTGCAGTTTAAGAGAATAACTTGAATTACTGTCCGCCCGTTTTATGTGACGGTCACCGAATGATTTTTCCCTCGATTTCTTTTTTATCTCTACCATTATTTCCAAATATAAACGATTTAAAACTAATTTTATAGGTTTTGAATCATGTTTTCGGTATATTTTGCAAGATAGCGACTTGAATTTAGTAGATTAGATCCATTTATTTGTTATGAAATGCAATAGGTCACGAAATTAGACACATAATCTACCATATAAAGGTTTGATGACAACGGTTGAGGTGTTCGTTGATCAAATCGATGAGATTTGCACAATAGATTTGTAGCACCCTACCTTTTAATAAAGGCAAGATACCTGTGTATAGTGCTATTCCCGGGATCACTGATAGCACACACATTACAAAATATAGTAATCATTGCAATAGTATCAAATTACTACATCGTTGATCCAGAGGGTAAAGTAAAACCTTACAAATTTCATAGTCACATGGACTAGCTCAACATTAAAGTTCAAAGCAAACACAATGGAAATAACTTCAATGAGCCTTCATCATCTTCATGTGCCACAGGCAGACATGTTGGAATGTAGACTCGAGATCCTACCTAGTATTCCTCTTCAGACGAACTTGCACGTTTGAATATGCAGCCCCACGAGTGGAGGTCAGTACAATGATGTACTGGTAAATGACACTTATATGGTGGCAGTTTTTAGGCATGACTATATACATGATATTTGGCTAGTGGAGTTTAGGAAAATTTGCATAAAGCCAATTTTATCCTACCTTTTATTTGAAACAAAACATTTTGAAAATCTTTGAATGACATTAAGAAATCACACCATGGTTAAATCCTCCATGGGTTTTGATGTAGCCCCGGTCACCGACGTCGCTACACCAAGACCAACAAGTCCCCCAAGTGGACCGATGACACGAGCCCGAGTCAAAGCGCTACATGATGAGGTGAACTCGCTCCTCACCACCCTTGATCTTGGTACACCTTTGGATGGATTGCTACCTCATGCCGACGTGTTATGTGTCATTAGGTACAAGGAGCATCAAGGTCACCAAGAGGAGGATACGCCATGGTCAAAGGGAGGAGAGGAGCAGCTGGACAAGAAGATGGACACGAAGATGGACATGGAGCTGGACAGGAAGTCGCCCGAAGAGCGCAAGGAAGAGAAGACGGACGGCCGGTCCAGAACCCGATCAGACCGGCCCCCTGACCGGATCACCCGGTCCACGGCCGGTCGACCGGCCTCTGACCGGGCTGCCCGGTCAGAAACCGGGATTCGCGCTCGTGACATCCGGGCGCCATCCAGGGGACTTGGAGCCTCGTCCGGTCTCCGCCCGGTCACAGGCCCGGTCTGAAACCGGCCTGCCCGGTCACAGGCCCGGTCTGACCGGCCCCCTGACCGGCCTGCACGACTTAAGTTATATTTTCGGCCCGAACTTACCTTTTCGGCCTGTGACGCCTTGTAAGACTATATAAGCACCCCAAGCACCCCTTTAGCTCTTTAGACTTGTTTTGAACTCAAACCTACCTTTGAGCTTAGTCTCCCTTGGGTATCATCCCTCTGTAATCAAGGCACCTTAGTTGTTGACTTTGAACTTGTTGAGTGAGATTCTAGTACAAGCTACTCTCTCTCCCTCACCAAGTTCTTCCTCTCCAACTCCAATCTCTCCCCGGGGAATTCTACCGCGTGTCTCTTCCTCGGAGATTCTATTGGCGTGGTCCATCGAGCCACGGAGGTAAGCATCGGGTGTATCGGGTTGTGTGTGTGCGTGAGTCTCGGAGTTCCTCGTGTTCATCGCGTTCTTCGTGTTCCTCGCGTTTTCCCATCTTCCCCCTTGGTTTCGAAGTCAATCCGCGAGATCGGGCCACACACGGGGTCTTAGACCTCATCATATGGTATCAGCAGCTCTTGGTTACCGCGGATTTGACCTCCCACCCACCCGATTTCGTCCCTAGAAAATTTTCCAAAAAATCCCCAAAAATAGCCCTAAATTGCCTCTTGACCGATCTGTGATTTGGTTGCGTTTTGAGTGGTTTTGGTCCCTGGATCTGGTGTTGTTGTGCTTGATCTACTATTTCCCCAACTTTTAGCCTCCAATTCCATCGTTTCCCTTCGATTTGGTCGATTTGGCTTGGTTTTCGTGAAGAACAGGAGAGAGAAATCGCGCGATCCGGTTGAGCACCGGTCAACCGGGCTACAGACCGGCCGGTCCGGTCCAGAATCCGGTCGACCGGCCATACAACCGGCCGGGCCGGTCCAGCAGCCGGTCCAACCGGGCCTCCGACCGGGCGACGCAACGCCACTCCTTCGACCTCGTCTTCCGGCGATCTCCACCACCACCACCACCACCACCACCATCATCGCAGGTATAACTTGCAGGTCACCTTGTAACCCCTCTTCCTTTTGCGATCTATCCCATCGAGCATTGCTTGTCTAGTGTTGCGAGACATTGCACGTGGCCCCGCATTGTGAGGTGTGTGTGTCGCGTTGAGTAAGGCACCCAAGCAAACACTCGTGTGGCAAGATAGCAAAAGCGGGGCTAACGCTAACATAGTGCGTCAAAAAGCCCCAAAAACACAAAACGAGTGCGAGTAGCACCATACATCCATACATCCATACATCCATACGCCCATACATACAAAGTGTCCACGTGCCACCAAAGATACAAACGAGTGCAAGTGCCGCCATATACAAAAGAGAAAAAGCTTTTAAGCAAAGAGAGATAGGAGAAGAGAGGCCACGTGTGAATCTTGTTGTCTCTTCCTTTGCAACCAAAGCTTTGGCTCTCCTTGTGTTAGTGTGACACCGAGCACTTATACATACACTTTTCCGCTCACTTTTGGTTGCACTAACCCCGCTTATCTCGTGTGTGTGTTCCACATCTTTTTCCGTGTTTATAGTGATCTTCACATTGACATTTGGATTTTTGGACCTCACCCACTTTTGACAACATACTCGATCTTGGATTTGTCTTTTGGTTTTCCACAACACTCGCCTAACACCATATTTGCTAGCTTTTGCGTGTGGTTTTGCGTGTGTTCCCGATACACTTGATCTTGCTTTCGGTTTGGTGGATTGCCTCAATACTATCTTACCTTGGTAAGAGTGCGAGGTAGTCTCCTTCCACTAACATACACAACATAGTTCTTGTCTTTCCATCATGGATAGGAACGGAGATACCAATAGGGATGAAGAGATCCTCCGCAACACCGAGAGGTTGGCTACTCAACACAACCTATGGACGCAACGACAAGAGTTCAAGGAGCAACTCTCCCTCTTCGAGACGCGCATCGATGAGCAATACGATGAAGTGGCTCACAACTTCTCCACCGTGAACCACGACTTGGCCCTTCTTCGTGAAGCTACGGACAACTTGAATGGCCAAATGGCGGCCAATGATGCCAACATGGAGCGGCGCATGGATAGCCTCGAGCGCGCCATCACCAACTTGGGTCGCCATCGTCGACACCGCTCTACTTCCTCTTCATCAAGCTCTTCCTCAAGGCATGAAGACCATTACTCTCATGGTGGCCTTTCGTCCCCAAGCTCTTCTTCAAGGCGTGAAGACCATCATCGACCTCATCGCTCACATGCTCGTCATGACGACTCCCGCTCCAACTCTAGGCATGGAGAAATACATCGCCATGCGCGTCCACATGAGCGTCCTCCACAAGCTCAAGACCTTCCACAAGATCATCACCAAGCGGATCGCCATGCCCACCATGGGCGTGATGGCCATCCCCAAGACCAAGATCCTCAAGATCCACCTCGGCGAGATCTTCGTCGCCACCCTCGCCATGACCAACGTGGACGAGGAGAGCCTCACCATGATCAAGATGAGAGACCCAACATTGAGCATCGTCCTCAACCGCGACAAGATCTTCAACCACATCCTCACCGTGAAGCAAGTGAAGCAAGCGTTCATCTTCACCGCCAACCCAATGCTATGGTTGGCCGTAGAAGACCTCCTATTCCACCTCTAGCCGCAAGAGATGAAGGCGCCCCTCCTCGTAGAAGAACCTTGGAGGATGAAGAGAACATGTTTGGAAGACTCAAGTTCACCATGCCAAAGTTCAAAGGAGAAGAAGATGCCGAGGCCTACCTCTCATGGGCACTCAAGGTGGACAAGATCTTCCGCATCCACAACTACTCCGGTGCCAAGAAAGTGGCTATGGCATCACTCGAGTTTGAAGACTACGCCAACACTTGGTGGGAGCAAGTCCTCACTCTTCGAGAAGAAAAGGGTGAACCTCCTATTGACACTTGGGAAGATATGAAGAAGGAGATGCATGCTCGCTTTGTCCCCGCACACTACATGACCGACCTCTTCAACAAGCTCCAAAAGTTGAAGCAAGGCACCAAGACCGTTGAGGAGTTCTACAAGGAGATGGAGCTCACTATGATGCGAGCCAACATCCAAGAGTCCGAGGAACAAACCATTGCTCGTTTCTTCAATGGCCTTACTTATCCTATCAAGAGGATTGTCGAGTTCCAACCCTACTCCAACATGGTTGAGTTAGTCCACCAAGCATCGAAGGCCGAGCGCCAAGTGATTGAGGACATCAAGTACTCCAAGGCCAAGTCCTATTTCTCCTCCAAGCTCGCTACATCGACTCCTCCTACTACATCAACTCCTTATGCTACAAGTGCCAAGGCCGACGCATCCTCTACACCTTCCAAGAAACCGACTATCCAAAGTCGCATGAAGCAAACGGTCTCCTCCACCGCCTCCTCTAAGGCATCCACGGGACTCTCTAGTGTCACTTGCTTCAAGTGTGGCACCCAAGGTCACAAATCGTTTGAGTGCAAGAATACCAAGGTCATGATCACTATGGAGAATGGTGACATCGAGACTCTTGATGAAGATGAATATGAAGCCCTTGTGCAAGCCGCCGTGGAAAGTGAAGAAGCTTATGAGCAAGAAAGTGGAGAAGATCCTCTCTTATGTGAGCATGACCCAAGTCCCTCACTTGTGGTCACAAGGGTGCTAACCACACAACCGCATACTACGGAAGAACAACGGTGCAACATCTTCCAAACCCGTGCCGGAATTGGTGGCAAGTCAATCAAGGTCATCATCGATGGTGGAAGTTGCCATAACCTTGCGAGCACCGAGTTGTGTGAGAAGCTCCACCTCACTCTCCGCAAGCATCCTCACCGTTACCATATCCAATGGTTGAGTGACAAGGGCAACGTCAAGATACAACATACCGTCACCGTCAACTTCAAGATCGGCCCTTATGAGGACACCATCGAGTGTGACGTGGTACCCATGACGGTGTGCCACATGTTGCTTGGCCGCCCTTGGCAATATGACAAGAAGGCTATACATGATGGACTCTCCAACACATACACCTTCAAGGTCAACGACAAGAAGTTCGAGTTGCGCCCGATGACTCCTAGCCAAATCATCGCGGATAATGCGAAGGCTTTAGCGAGGGCACAACTCCGCACCCCCCATAGTGAGATGAGAGGAAAGGGAGCGACCCACCACAAAGAGAGTGAGCGCCACAAGCCATACATGAGTGAGTCCAAGAGTGTCCTTCTAGCCACCAAGAGTGAGTGGAGAGAGCTCCAAGAGAACCCATCCACCATATTGCACTATGTGCTCATATGCAAGGGACCCGCGTCGGAGACTAACGACTTAACCAACATTCCTCCGTCTTTGTTGTCTCTTTTGCAGGAATTTCGAGACGTCTTCCCCGACGAGCTCCCTCATGGACTACCACCACTCCGCGGCATAGAACACCGCATCGACCTCATACCCGGTGCTCCGCTTCCAAACCGTGCCGCCTACCGCACCAACCCCGAAGAGACCAAGGAGATCAACCGCCAAATTCAAGATCTCCTAGCCAAAGGGTACGTACGAGAAAGCCTTAGCCCTTGTGCGGTTCCCGTGATTCTTGTGCCTAAACCGGATGAGACGCAACGGATGTGCATGGATTGTCGCCCCATCAATGCCATTACCGTCCGTTACCGCCATCCCATTCCGCGTTTAGATGACATGCTTGATGAACTTAGTGGTGCCACGATTTTCTCTAAAGTCGATTTGCGTAGTGGTTATCATCAAATCCGCATGGCTATTGGTGATGAATGGAAAACGGCATTCAAGACCAAACTTGGTCTCTATGAATGGCTCGTTATGCCTTTCGGTCTTTCCAATGCACCATCTACTTTCATGCGCCTCATGAATCACATCTTGCGTCCTCTCATTGGCAAGAGCGTGGTTGTCTACTTCGATGATATTCTTATTTATAGCAAAAACCTCGAGGACCATGTGCAACATGTGAGAGAAGTCTTGTGCATCTTGCGCCATGAAAAGCTTTATGCTAACCTCCCCAAATGCACATTTGCTCAAAACAAATTGGTGTTTCTTGGTTTTGTGGTTTCCGCTAATGGTATTGAAGTTGATTCTTCCAAGGTGGAGGCCATCCATAATTGGCCTACCCCTACAAATATTGGCCAAGTCCGAAGCTTCCATGGACTTGCCGGGTTTTACCGCCGCTTTGTGAAAGACTTTAGCACCATTGCTTGCCCTTTGAATGAGCTTACCAAGAAGAATGTTCCGTTTGTTTGGGGCAAGGCCCAACAAAATGCTTTTGATGAGTTGAAGAAACGCCTTACCGAAGCTCCACTTCTTGTTCTTCCAAATTTTGCCAAAACTTTTGAGATTGAGTGTGATGCAAGTGGGCTTGGTATTGGTGGTGTTCTTATGCAAGAGGGCAAACCCGTGGCATACTATAGCGAGAAGTTAGATGGCGCACGCCTCAACTATCCTATATATGACAAGGAGCTCTACGCTTTGGTTCGTGTTCTTGAAGTTTGGCAACACTATCTTTGGCCAAAAGAGTTTATCATTCATTCCGACCATGAGTCCTTGAAATATTTGAAAAGCCAACACAACTTGAACAAACGGCATGCAAAATGGGTCGAGTTCATTGAGTCCTTCCCATATGTGATCAAATACAAGAAGGGCAAGGACAATGTTGTGGCGGATGCTCTTTCCCGCAAAAACACCCTTTTGCTAACTCGTTTGGATTTTCATGTTTTGGGACTTGAAGAGATCAAAGAACTCTATCCTTCCGATTCTTTCTTTGCTCCAATTTTTGAGAAGTGCTCCGTTGAGCGAGGAGTGGATGATTTCTATTTGCATGATGGCTATTTGTTCAAAGCTAACAAGATTTGCATTCCCGAGTCTTCGCTTCGAAAATTGCTTTTGCAAGAGTCTCATGGAGGAGGTCTTATGGGCCATTTTGGCCGTGACAAGACATATGCCATGCTCTCAACCCACTACTATTGGCCAAAGATGAAGCGAGATGTGGAGCGCCTTTGCCGTCGGTGCACAACATGCTTACAAGCTAAGTCTACCTCCAACCCTTATGGTCTTTACATGCCATTGCCTATTCCTTATGCACCATGGACCGATATTAGCATGGATTTCGTTCTAGGCTTGCCTCGCACTAAGCATGGTCATGATTCCATATTTGTTGTAGTGGATAGATTCTCTAAGATGGCTCATTTCATACCTTGCCATAAGAGCGACGATGCTTCACACATTGCTTCATTGTTTTTCAGGGAGATCGTTTGCCTACATGGAGTACCACAAAGCATTGTGTCGGATCGAGACGTCAAGTTCATGAGTTATCTTTGGAAGTCGCTCATGGCGAAGTTTGGAGTCAAGCTCTTGTTCTCATCATCATCGCACCCGCAAACGGACGGCCAAACGGAAGTGGTCAATCGAAGCCTCTCCACCCTCCTACGCATCCTCGTGAAGAAAAACTTGAAGTCATGGGAGGAGTGGCTTCCTCACGCCGAGTTTGCCTACAACCGCGCCAAGCACAAGACTACGTCAAGGAGCCCCTTCATGGTCGTCTATGGCTTCGAACCTTACACGGCACTCGACATACTTCCGCTTCCCCTCCACGAGCGCATCAACATGGACTTCGACAAGCGCACCGCCGCCGTCAAGAAACTACATGAAGAGACAAGGGCAACCATACAAGAACATGTTCTTCGTCAAGCCAACCGCCTCAACGCCAAGAAGAAGGAAAGAATATTCGAAGAAGGAGACCTCGTTTGGATCCACCTCCGGAAGGAAAGGTTTCCTCATGAGCGCAACTCCAAGCTCAAGCCAAGAGGAGATGGCCCCTTCAAGGTCCTCAAACGCATCAACAACAACGCTTACGTCATCGACATACCAGCATCCAAGTACTTGGTGAGCAACACGTTCAACGTCTCGGACTTGTCACCCTATCATGGAGATGAGGAGGTGCAAGAGTCGAGGACGACTCTTTCCCAAGGGGGGGGAGATGATGTAGCCCCGGTCACCGACATCGCTACACCAAGACCAACAAGTCCCCCAAGTGGACCGATGACACGAGCCCGAGTCAAAGCGCTACATGATGAGGTGAACTCGCTCCTCACCACCCTTGATCTTGGTACACCTTTGGATGGATTGCTACCTCATGCCGACGTGTTATGTGTCATTAGGTACAAGGAGCATCAAGGTCACCAAGAGGAGGATACGCCATGGTCAAAGGGAGGAGAGGAGCAGCTGGACAAGAAGATGGACACGAAGATGGACATGGAGCTGGACAGGAAGTCGCCCGAAGAGCGCAAGGAAGAGAAGACGGACGGCCGGTCCAGAACCCGGTCAGACCGGCCCCCTGACCGGATCACCCGGTCCACGGCCGGTCTGACCGGCCTCTGACCGGGCTGCCGGTCGGGAAACCGGATTCGCGCTCGTGACATCCGGGCGCCATCCAGGGGACTTGGAGCCTCGTCCGGTCTCCGCCCGGTCACAGGCCCGGTCTGAAACCGGCCTGCCCGGTCACAGGCCCGGTCTGACCGGCCCCCTGACCGGCCTGCACGACTTAAGTTATATTTTCGGCCCGAACTTACCTTTTCGGCCTGTGACGCCTTGTAAGACTATATAAGCACCCCAAGCACCCCTTTAGCTCTTTAGACTTGTTTTGAACTCAAACCTACCTTTGAGCTTAGTCTCCCTTGGGTATCATCCCTCTGTAATCAAGGCACCTTAGTTGTTGACTTTGAACTTGTTGAGTGAGATTCTAGTACAAGCTACTCTCTCTCCCTCACCAAGTTCTTCCTCTCCAACTCCAATCTCTCCCCGGGGAATTCTACCGCGTGTCTCTTCCTCGGAGATTCTATTGGCGTGGTCCATCGAGCCACGGAGGTAAGCATCGGGTGTATCGGGTTGTGTGTGTGCGTGAGTCTCGGAGTTCCTCGTGTTCATCGCGTTCTTCGTGTTCCTCGCGTTTTCCCATCTTCCCCCTTGGTTTCGAAGTCAATCCGCGAGATCGGGCCACACACGGGGTCTTAGACCTCATCAGGTTTAAGAATAATCACATGGTTACATCTCCCATGAGTTTTCAAAGTTGATACAAATTTTAAATACATTCAGAAAACAATGATGAGATTCTTCCGTACATTCCTTGCCTAGAAGCTCAAATTGTCCATAACCGGGGACACGACTAAGATCTTAGGTTTAACTCTCGAGAGGTTGTGCACTTTCACCTTATGACCCACCCTTCCCAAGAGAAGAATGAGACAAGATCTTTCAGAAGAAGAATTCAACCATACAAACTAGACCCGTTCCCACTTGGCCGTCGCCACAACCCACTGTCTAGCCACAAGTTGAATTCTCACAACTTAATTAATCCTGGCAGAGCCCACAATACCATAAGGCTGCACTGGAAGCTATCTAAAACATGGACGATATAATAATCTCTTTAATCCTGGGTGGCCAACCACAAGTGGAACTCACAAGCTTAAAACCCCTCACAGGTAGTAAACCCCCACACCATCCCCTGGTGAAAACCAGGTGTGCAGTCAAAAGCGACCACTCTACAAATGCGAACTCTCAAGGATTCACCACTTCAGCCCACTAGGGGCGTGGACCTGAGCAGTCGCCCACCAATCAACCAATGCACCCAGGTGTTTCATTAGGGTTGTTAATTTTAAATTTTAAAACACTCACAATGATGTAGCCCCGCCTATCGTTGACGCTACACCATGGCCACGGAGTCCCCCAAGTGGACCAACAACGCAAAACCCCACCATATATGTCAAGGTGAACCCTATCCCCTCTATGGTCGACCTCAACACCAACTTGAATGGTATGCTACCTCATGCCTATCATCATGGTGTCTATAGGTGCCGACGTCGACAAGGACCAAGAGAGAAGGAACTCCCATGGTGCAAGGAAGAGAGAAGAAGGAAGAGGAAGAAGAGGCGGAACGAGGAGGCCCAGCCGGCCCTGGGGCCGGCCAACCGGGCCCCAGACCGGACCAGCCGGTCCCAGGGCCGGTCAGACCGGGCCCTGGGCCGGACCCTCCCCGGTGTCAATCGGGCGTCGCACCGACGCCAACCGGATGGACATTTGCGACGTTCCCGGTTGCAGTCCGGTCCCTAGCCCGGTTTGGACAGGATCGGCCGGCCCCAGGTCCGGTTGGACCGGCCCCTGGACCGGATTTCAAGGGTTCGACTCGACCGGAACAACCAGAGCTGGTCCACCGCATACCTGTTCGACCCAAGTCGCCTTGTACCTCTATATAAGCACCTAGGTCGCCCCCTTTACACTTTAGACATAATTTGAGCTTAAACACTACTTTGAGCTTTGTCTCCCTAGGGTTAGATCCCCTTTGTAATCCAAGGCACTCTTGTTGTTGATTTGGATATTTGTGAGTGAGATTATAGTGCAACCCACTCTCTCTCCCTCACCAATCTCCGTCTCCAACCCCAATCTCTCACCGGGAATTCTACCTTCGCGTCTCTTCCGGGTGATTCTATTGGCATGGTCCATCGAGCCACGAGGGTAAGTATCGACTGTATTGGGTTGTGTGCGTGTGTTCTTCCCGTGTTCTTCCCGTGTTCTTCTCGTGTTCTTCGTGTTCTTCGTCTTCCCCACCTTTTCCCCTTTGGATTTCGGGTCAATCGCGAGATCGGGCCAATCCCTAGATCTCAGATCACATCATATGGTATCAGCAGCTTTTAGTTTCCGCGGATTTGACCCCCCTGAAGGAGATATGCCCTAGAGGCAATAATAAAGTGGTTATTATATATATCTTTATGTTTATGATAAATGTTTATATACCATGCTATAATTGTATTAACCGAAACAATAATACATGTGTGATATGTAAACAACAAAGAGTCCCTAGTATGCCTCTTAACTAGCTTGTTGATTAATGGATGATTAGTTTCATAATCATGAACATTGGATGTTATTAATAACAAGGTTATATCATTGTATGAATGATGTAATGGACACACCCAATTAAGCGTAGCATAAGATCACGTCATTAAGTTATTTGCTATAAGCTTTCGATACATAGTTACCTAGTCCTCATGACCATGAGATCATGTAAATCACTTATACCGGAAAGGTACTTTGATTACATCAAACGCCACTGCGTAAATGGGTGGTTATAAAGGTGGGATTAAGTATCCGGAAAGTATGAGTTGAGGCATATGGATCAACAGTGGGATTTGTCCATCCCGATGACAGATAGATATACTCTGGGCCCTCTCGGTGGAATGTCGTTTAATGTCTTGCAAGCATATGAATGAGTTCATAAGAGACCACATACCACGGTACGAGTAAAGAGTACTTGTCAGGAGACGAGGTTGAACAAGGTATAGAGTGATACCGATGATCAAACCTCGGACAAGTAAAATATCGCGTGACAAAGGGAATTGGTATCGTATGTGAATGGTTCATTCGATCACTAAAGTCATCGTTGAATATGTGGGAGCCATTATGGATCTCCAGATCCCGCTATTGGTTATTGGTCGGAGAGAGTACTCAACCATGTCCGCATAGTTCACGAACCGTAGGGTGACACACTTAAAGTTGGATGTTGAAATGGTAGAACTTTAATATGGAATGGAGTTCGAATATTTGTTCGGAGTCCCGGACATCACGAGGAGTTCCGGAATGGTCCGGAGAATAAGATTCATATATAGGAAGTCATTTTATAAGATTTAAAATGATCCGGAAGGTTCTATGGAAGGTTCTAGAAGGTTCTAGTAAAGTCCGGAAGAAACCACTTTGGAAGGCGGAGTCCCAAAGGGACTCCACCACCATGGCCGGCCAACCCTAAAGGGGGAGGAGTCCCAAGTGGACTCCCCTAAGGGGGCCGGCCACCCCCTCCCAAGGAAGGGTGGGAATCCCACCTCTGGTGGGAGTCCTAGCTTGGGTAGGTTTCATGTGATATGGAAGGTTTTGGTTTGGGGTCTTATTCGAAGACTGGTAGACCAACTCTTGGGTGTTCCACCTATATAATGAGGGCCAAGGGGAGGGGGCCGGCCACCCCAACAACACAAGGTGGCCGCACCACCTAGATGGCCGGCGCCCCCCTCTCCCCAAACCCTAGCCACCCCAATACTCCTTCTTCCCCGCACGCTTAGCGAAGCTCCGCCAGGTTTCTCCACCACCACCGACACCACGCCGTCGTGCTGTCGGATTCAAGAGGAGCTACTACTTCCGCTTCCCGCTGGAACGGGGAGGTGGACGTCGTCTTCATCAACAACCGAACGTGTGACCGAGTACGGAGGTGCTGCCCGTTCGTGGCGCCGTGATCAAGATCTTCTACGCGCTTTTGCAACCGGCAAGTGAACGTCTACCGCAGCAACAAGAGCCTCATCTTGTAGGCTTTGGAATCTCTTCAAGGGTGAGACTCGATAATCCCCTCGTTGCTACCGTCTTCTAGATTGCATCTTGGCTTGGATTGCGTGTTCGCGGTAGGAAATTTTTTGTTTTCTATGCAACGAATCCCTACAGTGGTATCAGAGCCGTGTCTATGCATAGATGGTTGCACGAGTAGAACACAATGGTTTTGTGGGCGTTGATGCTCTTGTTATCTTTAGTTTGAGTACTTTGCATCTTTGTGGCATAGTGGGATGAAGCGGCTCGGACTAACTTTACATGACCGCGTTCATGAGACTTGTTCCTCGTTCGACATGCAACTTGTATTGCATAAGAGGCTTTGCGGGTGTCTGTCTCTCCTACTATAGTGAAGATTCAATTTACTCTTCTATTGACAACATTAGTATCAACGTTGTGGGTCATGTTCGTAGGTAGATTAGATCTCTATCGAAAACCCTAAACCACGTAAAATATGCAAACCAAATTAGAGACGTCTAACTTGTTTTTGCAGGGTTTGGTGATGTGATATGGCCATAATGTGATGATGAATATGTATGAGATGATCATTATTGTATTGTGGCAACTGGCAGGAGCCTTATGGTTGTCTTTAAATTTCATGTTGAGTAGTATTTCAAAGTAGTTGTAATAGTTGCTACACGGAGGACAATCATGAAGACGGCGCCATTGACCTTGACGCTACGCCGACGATGATGGAGATCATGCCCGAAGATGATGGAGATCATGTCCGTGCTTTGGAGATGAAGATCAAAGGCGCAAAGACAAAAGGGCCATATCATATCACATATGAACTGCATGTGATGTTAATCCTTTTATGCATCTTATTTTGCTTAGATCGCGACGGTAGCATTATAAGATGCTCCCTCACTAAAATCTCAAGATAATAAAGTGTTCATCCTTAGTAGCACCGTTGCCAAGACTTGTCATTTCGAAGCATCTCGTGATGATCGGGTGTGATAGAATCAACAAGTGCATACAACGGGTGCAAGACAGTTTTGCACATGCGGATACTAAGGTGGCCTTGACGAGCCTAGCATGTACAGACATGGTCTCGGAACACGTGATACCGAAAGGTAGAGCATGAATCATATGGTTGATATGATGAACACTTTGAGTGTTCGCCATTGAAATTACACCTTGTCTCGTGATGATCGGACTTAGGTGTGGTGGATTTGGTTCGTGTGATCACTAAGACAATGTGAGGGATATTGTTTTGAGTGGGAGTTCACCTAGATTTTTAATTATGTTGAATTAAAATTTGAACTCAATTTGTCATAAACTTAGTCTAAACTTTTGTAAATATATGTTGTAGAAATGGCGTCCCCAATACATTTTAACCAGTTCCTAGAGAAAGAAAAGCTTAAGAGCAACGGTAGCAACTTCACCGACTGGTTCCGTCATGTGAAGATCTTCCTCGCTGGCGGAAATCTGCAATTTGTGCTTGATGCACCGCTAGGTGACCCTCCTGCAGAAACTGAAACCGAGGAAGTAAAGAATGTTTACACAACTCGGAAAACTGGGTACTCTCAAGTTCAGTGTGCCCTCCTGTGCAGTCTGGAAGCCGATCTTCAAAAACGTTTTGAGGACCACGATCCTCATGAGTTGGTCAATGAGCTGAAAGCTATATTTGAGACTCATGCGGTCGTGGAATGCTATGAAGCATCGAAACACTTCTTCAGCTGTATGATGGAAGAAGGCAGCTCCGTTAGTGAGCACATGCTCGTTATGACCGGGCATGCGAAGAAACTCAGTGACTTGGGAATAGTGATTCCTAATAGACTGGGGATTAATCGTGTCCTTCAATCACTGCCACCAAGTTACAAGAACTTTGTGATGAACTACAATATGCAGAACATGAACAAGGAGTTACCTGAACTCTTTGGCATGCTAAAAGCTGCTGAGATTGAGATCAAGAAAGAGCACCAAGTGTTGATGGTCAACAAGACCACCAGTTTCAAGAAACAGGGCAAGTCTAAGGGAAAATTCAAGAAGGGTGGCAAGAAAGCTCCCACGCCTCCTGTGAAACCTAAGAACGGCCCTAAGCCTGATGCTGAGTGCTATTACTGCAAGGAGAAGGGACACTGGAAGCGTAATTGCTCCAAGTATCTGGTTGATCTGAAGAGCGGCCTTGTCAAGAAGAAGAAAGAAGGTATATCTGATATACATGTTATAGATGTTTATCTCACTGGTTCTCGTTCTAGTACCTGGGTATTTGATACTGGTTCGGTTGCTCATATTTGTAACTCGAAACAGGAACTAAAGAATAAACGAAGACTACTGAAAGATGAAGTGACGATGCGCGTTGGAAATGGATCCAAAGTCGATGTGATCGCTGTCGGCACACTTCCTCTACATCTACCTTCGGGATTAGTTTTAAGCCTAAATAATTGTTATTTTGTACCCGCGTTGAGCATGAACATTATATCTGGATCTTGTTTAATGCAAGACAGTTATTCATTCAAGTCTGAGAATAATGGTTGTTCTATTTTTATGAATAATATCTTTTATGGTCGAGCACACGAAAAGAATGGCTTATTTCTCGTTAGATCTCGATAGTAGTGATACGCATATACATAACATTGATGCTAAGCGAATTAAATTGAATGATAATTCTACTTATATGTGGCACTGTCGTCTTGGTCATATTGGAGTGAAACGCATGAAGAAACTCCATACCGATGGATTACTTGAATCACTTGACTTTGAGTCACTTGATAGATGCGAAGCATGTCTAATGGGAAAAATGACTAAGACTCCATTTTCTGGTATGATGGAGCGAGCTACTGACTTATTGGAAATCATACATACCGATGTGTGCGGACCAATGAGTGTAGCATCACGCGGTGGTTATCGTTATGTTCTAACCTTCACAGATGATCTGAGTAGATATGGGTATATCTATTTCATGAAACATAAATCCGAAACTTTCGAGAAGTTTAAGGAATTCCAAAGTGAAGTAGAAAATCAACGTAACAAGAAGATTAAATTTCTACGATCTGATCGCGGAGGTGAATATCTGAGTTATGAGTTTGGCATGCATTTAAAGAAATGCGGAATACTTTCACAATTGACACCGCCGGGAACACCACAACGAAATGGTGTGCCCGAACTTCGTAATCGAACTCTCTTAGATATGGTTCGTTCTATGATGTCTCTTACTGATTTGCCGTTATCATTTTGGAGTTATGCATTAGAGACAGCCGCATTCACTTTACATAGAGCACCATCAAAATCCGTAGAAACGACACCGTATGAATTATGGTTTAATAAGAAACCTAAGCTGTCGTTCCTTAAAGTTTGGGGTTGCGAAGCCTATGTAAAGAAGTTACAACCGGACAAGCTAGAACCCAAAGCGGAGAAATGCGTCTTCATAGGATACCCTAAGGAAACTATAGGGTACACTTTCTATCACAGATCCGAAGGCAAAATCTTTGTTGCTAAGAACGGAACCTTTCTTGAGAAAGAATTTCTCACTAAAGAAGTGACTGGAAGAAAAATAGAACTCGATGAGATTGATGAATCTTTACTCGTTGATCAGAGTAGCGCAGTACCGGAAATTGTACCTGTACCGCCTACACCAGCAATAGAGGAAGCTAATGATAATGATCATGAAACTTCGAACGAGGAAACTACTGAACCTCGCAGATCGACAAGGGAACGTGCCACTCCTGATTGGTATGATCCTTGTCTAAATGTCATGATTGTGGATAACAATGATGAGGACCCTGCGACGTATGAAGAAGCGATGATGAGCCCAGATTCCAACAAATGGCAAGAAGCCATGAAATCCGAGATGGGATCCATGTATGATAACAAAGTATGGACTTTGGTAGACTTACCTGATAGCCGCAAGGCTGTCGAGAATAAATGGATCTTGAAGAGAAAAACATATGCTGATGGTAATATTACTGTCTATAAAGCTCGACTTGTCGCAAAGGGTTTCTGACAAATTCAAGGAGTTGACTACGATGAGACTTTCTCACCTGTAGCGAAGCTAAAATCTGTGAGGATTTTGTTAGCAATAGCTGCATTTTTCGATTATGAGATTTGGCAGATGGATGTCAAAACGGCGTTCCTTAATGGAGACATTGAGGAAGAGTTGTATATGGTACAACCCAAAGGTTTTGTCGATCCTAAAAATGCTGACAAAGTATGCAAACTTCAGCGTTCAATTTATGGACTGAAGCAAGCATCAAGAAGTTGGAACCGACGCTTTGATAAGGTGATCAAAGACTTCGGGTTTATACAGTGTCATGGAGAGGCCTGTATTTACAAGAAAGTGAGTGGGAGCTCTGTAGCATTCCTGATATTATATGTAGATGACAGATTATTGATTGGGAATGATATAGAACTATTAAGCAGTGTAAAAGGTTATTTGAATAATAGTTTTTCAATGAAAGACCTTGGTGTATTAGGCATCAAGATTTATAGAGATAGATCAAGACGTCTAATAGGGCTATAACAGAGTACATACCTGGACAAGATTCTAAAGAAGTTTAGAATGGACGAAAGTAAGAAAGGGTTCTTACCTATGTTACCAGGCAAGGTCTTGAGTAAGACTCAAGGACCGGCTACGGCAGAAGAAAGAGAAAGGGTGAGTAATATCCCCTATGCCTTGGCAGTAGGATCTATCATGTATGCCATGCTATGTACTAGACCGGATATAGCACATGCTGTTAGTTTGACTAGCAGATATCAAAGTGATCCAGGAATGGAACACTGGACAGCGGTCAAGAATATCTTGAAGTACTTAAAAAGAACTAAGGATATGTTTCTTTGTTATGGAGGTGACCAAGAGCTCGTTGTAAGCGGTTACACCGATGCAAGTTGGAACACTGATCCTGATGACTCTAAGTCACAATCTGGGTACGTGTTTATATTGAATGGTGCTGCAGTAAGCTGGGCAAGCTCGAAGCAGTGCACGGTGGCGAAGTCTTCAACAGAATCAGAGTACATAGCGGCTTTAGAGGCTTCATCAGAAGCGGTATGGATGAAGAGGTTCATTGTAGAGCTCGGTGTGGTTCCTAGTGCATTGGACCCATTAGTCATCAACTGTGATAACATGGGTGCCATCGCCAATGCACAAGAACCAAGGTCACACAAGAGGCTGAAGCATATCAAGCTGCGTTACCACTCGATTCGTGAGTACATCGAAGATGGAGAAGTAAAGATTTGCAAAGTACACACTGATCTAAATGTAGCAGATCCGTTGACTAAAGCTCTCCCTAGGGCAAAGCATGACCAACACCAGAATGCCATGGGTTTTAGGTACATTACAATGTAATCTAGATTATTGACTCTAGTGCAAGTGGGAGACTGAAGGAGATATGCCCTAGAGGCAATAATAAAGTGGTTATTATATATATCTTTAAGTTTATGATAAATGTTTATATACCATGCTATAATTGTATTAACCGAAACATTAATACATGTGTGATATGTAAACAACAAAGAGTCCCTAGTATGCCTCTTAACTAGCTTGTTGATTAATGGATGATTAGTTTCATAATCATGAACATTGGATGTTATTAATAACAAGGTTATATCATTGTATGAATGATGTAATGGACACACCCAATTAAGCGTAGCATAAGATCACGTCATTAAGTTATTTGCTATAAGCTTTCGATACATAGTTACCTAGTCCTCATGACCATGAGATCATGTAAATCACTTATACCGGAAAGGTACTTTGATTACATCAAACGCCACTGCGTAAATGGGTGGATATAAAGGTGGGATTAAGTATCCGGAAAGTATGAGTTGAGGCATATGGATCAACAGTGGGATTTGTCCATCCCGATGACGGATAGATATACTCTGGGCCCTCTCGGTGGAATGTCGTTTAATGTCTTGCAAGC
This sequence comes from Lolium perenne, assembly GCF_019359855.2. Taxonomy (NCBI): domain Eukaryota; kingdom Viridiplantae; phylum Streptophyta; class Magnoliopsida; order Poales; family Poaceae; genus Lolium; species Lolium perenne. The sequence continues at coordinate 137,528,863 of NC_067245.2, forward strand.
ATATGAATGAGTTCATAAGAGACCACATACCACGGTACGAGTAAAGAGTACTTGTCAGGAGACGAGGTTGAACAAGGTATAGAGTGATACCGATGATCAAACCTCGGACAAGTAAAATATCGCGTGACAAAGCGAATTGGTATCGTATGTGAATGGTTCATTCGATCACTGAAGTCATCGTTGAATATGTGGGAGCCATTATGGATCTCCATATCCCGCTATTGGTTATTGGTCGGAGAGAGTACTCAACCATGTCCGCATAGTTCACGAACCGTAGGGTGACACACTTAAAGTTGGATGTTGAAATGGTAGAACATGAATATGGAATGGAGTTCGAATATTTGTTCGGAGTCCCGGATGAGATCCCGGACATCACGAGGAGTTCCGGAATGGTCCGGAGAATAAGATTCATATATAGCAAGTCATTTTATAAGATTTAAAATGATCCGAAAGGTTCTATGGAAGGTTCTAGAAGGTTCTAGAAAACTCCGGAAGAAACCACTTTGGAAGGCGGAGTCCCAAAGGGACTCCACCACCATGGCCGGCCAACCCTAAAGGGGGAGGAGTCCCAAGTGGACTCCCCTAAGGGGGCCGGCCACCCCCTCCCAAGGAAGGGTGGGAATCCCACCTCTAGTGGGAGTCCTAGCTTGGGTAGGTTTCATGTGATATGGAAGGTTTTGGTTTGGGGCCTTATTCGAAGACTTGTAGACCAACTCTTGGGTGTTCCACCTATATAATGAGGGCCAAGTGGAGGGGGCCGGCCACCCCAACAACACAAGGTGGCCGCACCACCTAGATGGTCGGCGCCCCCCTCTCCCCAAACCCTAGCCACCCCAATACTCCTTCTTCACCGCACGCTTAGCGAAGCTCCGCCGGGTTTCTCCACCACCACCGACACCACGCCGTCGTGCTGTCGGATTCAAGAGGAGCTACTACTTCCGCTGCCCGCTGGAACGGGGAGGTGGAGGTCGTCTTCATCAACAACCGAACGTGTGACCGAGTACGGAGGTTCTGCCCGTTCGTGGCGCTGTGATCAAGATCTTCTACGCGCTTTTGCAAGCGGCAAGTGAACGTCTACCGCAGCAACAAGAGCCTCATCTTGTAGGCTTTGGAATCTCTTCAAGGGTGAGACTCGATAATCCCCTCGTTGCTACCGTCTTCTAGATTGCATCTTGGCTTGGATTGCGTGTTCGCGGTAAGAAATTTTTTGTTTTCTATGCAACGAATCCCTACACCCCCACCCACCCAATTTCGTCTCTAGAATTTTTTTCCAAAAATTCCCCAAAAAATAGCCCTAAATTGCCTTTGGATGGATTCGGTGTTATTGTGCTTGATCTACTATTTCCCCAACTTTTAGCCCCCAATTCCATCGTTTTCCTTCGATTTGGGTCGATTTGGTTGGTTTGACTCAAGAACAGGAGAGAGAAACGTCGGGCCGGTTGAGAAAACCGGTTGACCGGGCGGCAGACCGGCAAGGCCGGCCCAGGATCCGGCCAACCGGCCGCCAGACCAGGGCAGCCGGCCCCAGACCCGGTCAGACCGGCTCCTGGACCGGGCACCACCCCATCCACCACCACCGCCGGCCACCACCACCCCTCTCCACCGCCGGCAAGCACCGCCACCACCACAAACCACCGGCAAACACCACCGCGGCCCCACCGCTACCGCCGCAACCGCAAGAGCGTAGCCACCACCCACCACCGGCTTACCACCGCCACCACCGCCAAGCTACTTTGACCCTTTTTCCTCCGCTATGTTTGCTTGTTCCGGTTTGAGTGCCTTGTTTGTGACACTAACCCGCAGCTCCGAAGCAAGCGGCGACATCCTCGGCACCCCGAACTTGCAACCGTACTCTTGACACCACCGCCATCATCGCAAGTTGTGTGTTCCGACACCGCCTAACATTTTCATCTAGGTATAACTTGCATTTCCCCTTGTACCCCTCTTCTTTTGCGATCTATCCTATCGAGCATTGCTTACCAAGTGTTGCGAGACATTGCACGTGGCCCCGATTGTGAGGTGTGTGTGTAGTATGGAGTCAAGCTTCTAAGCAAAACTCATGTGGCAAAATAGCAAAAGCGAGCTAACGCTAACATAGTGCGAGAAAAAGCCGCCAAGACACAAAAGAGCAAAAGTGTGCAAGTGCCATCATACATACAAATACAAAAGAGTGTCAATTGCCACCAAATACAAAAGAGAAAAGGCTTTTAAGCAAAAGAGAGAAAAGAGAAGAGAGGCCGCGTGTAAATCTTGTTGTCTCTCCGTTTGCAACCAAAGCTTTGCCTCTCCTTGTGTTAGTGTGACACCGAGCACCCTTTCTTTTGGGTTCTTACACTTTTCCGCTCATTCCTTGGTCGCACTAACCCCGTTCATCTCGTGTGTGTGTTCCATATATTTTTCAGTGTTTATAGTGATCATCGCTTTGACATTTGATATTTTTGGATTTCACCCACTCTTGACAATACACTTGATTTCGGATTTCATCTTTTGGCTTTCCACCATACTCACCTAACACCATATTTGCTAGCTTTTGCGTGTGTCTTTGTGTGAGTGCCCGATACAATTATTTTTGCTTTCGGTTTGTTGGATCACCCCAATCTTGTCATACCACGATAAGGTTGCGAGGTAGTGTTCTTCCACTAACACCCACCATATAGATCTTGTCGTGCTAACATGGATAGCGAAGAAGACGACACGGAGGAGTACACGGGAGCACTTCGAGGAGGATACCTCTTCAAGCACCGCGGATGTGGAGGAACATGTGGAGCTCTACTCCGACTATGGCTCCGCAAGCATCACCAGCATGTCCGACATCGAGGAGCTCGACAACGACCATGGCTCCCCAAGCATCACCGAAATCTCCGACATCGAGGAGCTCGACAACGACCATGGCTCCCCAAGCATCATCGACATGGACGACATGGTGGAGCGCCACCTTGAGGACGACTTCGACGAGCTCTACATCGACAATGGCTCACCAAGAATGGATGACATGGTGGAGCAACGCCACGAGTACGACATCGACGACATGGTAGAGCAACGCCACGCCTTCGACATCGACCCCATGGCGGAGCCTCACCTAGACTCCACAATGAACAACGACGGTGCTCCCACGTACCCCTACTTTGCCAATGGAGCTACATATGAAGATAGAGGACCTCCACAATGGCACCATCATATGGATCATTGTTGACGCGTAAAGCACATGCCCGTTGGGAACCCCAAGTGGAAGGTGTGATGCGTACAGCAGCAAGTTTCCCTCAGTAAGAAACCAAGGTTTATCAAACCAGCAGGAGATGAAGGCCACGTGAAGGTTGTTGGCGGAGGAGTGTAGTGCGGCGCAACACCAGGGATTCCGGCGCCAACGTGGAACCTGCACAACACAATCAAAATACTTTGCCCCAACGTAACAGTGAGGTTGTCAATCTCACCGGCTTGCTGTAAACAAAGGATTAAATGTATGGTGTGGAAAATGATGTTTGTTTGCGAAGAACAGCAGAGAACAATGATTGCAGTAGATTGTATTCAGATGTAAAAGAATGGACCGGGGTCCACAGTTCACTAGTGGTGTCTCTCCAATAAGAAATAGCATGTTGGGTGAACAAATTACAGTTGGGCAATTGACAAATAGAGAGGGCATAACAATGCACATACATATCATGATGACTAATATGAGATTTACTTAGGGCATTACGACAAAGTACATAGACCGCTATCCAGCATGCATCTATGCCTAAAAAGTCCACCTTCGGGTTAGCATCCGCACCCCTTCCAGTATTAAGTTGCAAACAACAGACAATTGCATTAAGTATGGTGCGTAATGTAATCAACACAAATATCCTTAGACAAAGCATTGATGTTTTATCCCTAGTGGCAACAGCACATCCACAACCTTAGAACTTTCTGTCACTGCCCCAGATTCAATGGAGGCATGAACCCACTATCGAGCATAAATACTCCCTCTTGAAGTTACAAGTATCAACTTGGCCAGAGCCTCTACTAGCAACGGAGAGCATGCAAGATCATAAACAACACATATATGACAGATTGATAATCAACTTGACATAGTATTCCATATTCATCGGATCCGAACAAACACAACATGTAGCATTACAAATAGATGATCTTGATCATGATAGGAAGCTCACAAGAACATGAGGAGAACACAACCATCTAGCTACTGCTATGGACCCATAGTCCAAGGATGAACTACTCACATATCAGTCCGGAGGAGATCATGGTGATGTAGAGTCCTCCGGGAGATGATTCCCCTCTCCGGCAGGGTGCCGGAGGCGATCTCCTGAATCCCCCGAGATGGGATTGGCGGCGGCGGCGTCTCTGGAACTTTTACCGTATCGTGGCTCTCGGTAATAGGGTTTTCGCGACGGAGAGTTTAAGTAGGCGGAAGGGCAGGGTCGGTGGAGGCACGAGGGCCCCACACCACAGGCCGGTGTGGGCCCCTCCTTGGCCGCGCCGCCCTGTGGTTTGGCCGCCTCGTGGCCCCACTTCCTATCCTCTTCGGTCTTCTGGAAGCTCCGTGGAAAAATAAGACCCTGGGCGTTCGTTTCGTCCAATTCCGAGAATATTTCCTTTGTAGGATTTCTGAAACCAAAAACAGCACAAAACAGGAAGTGGCGCTTCGGCATCTCGTTAATAGGTTAGTGCCGGAAAATGCATAATAATGATGTAAAGTGTGTATAAAACATGTGAGTATTGTCATAAAAATAGCATGGAACATAAGAAATTATAGATACGTTTGAGACGTATCAAGCTTCCCCAAGCTTAGTTCCTACTCGCCCTCGAGTAGGTAAACGATAACAAGGATAATTTTTGAAGTGACATGCTATTATAATCTTGATCAATGCTATTGTAAAGCATATGAGATGAATGAAGTGATTCGAAGCAATGGTAAAGACAATGATTAAACAACTGAGTCATATAGCAAAGAGTTTTCATGAATAGTACTTTCAAGACAAGCATCAATAAGACTTGCATAGGAGTTAACTCATAAAGCAATAAATTTTTAGTAGAAAGTTTTGAAGCAACACAAAGGAAGATATAAGTTTCAGCAGTTGCTTTCAACTTCAACATGTATATCTCATGGATAATTGTCAACACAAAGTAATACGATGAATGCAAATAAGCAAGTATATAGGAATCAATGCACACAGTTGACACAAGTGTTTGCTTCTAAGATAGAAAGAAGTAGGTAAACTGACTCAACATAAAGTAAAAGAATGGCCCTTCGCAGAGGGAAGCATGGATTACTATTTTTGTGCTAGAGCTTTTATTTTGAAAACATGGAAACAATTTTGTCAACGATAGTAATAATTCATATGTGTTATGCATAAGACATCCTATAAGTTGCAAGCCTCATGCATAGAATACCAATAGTGCTCGCACCTTGTCCTAATTAGCTTGGATTTACATGGATTATCATTGCATAGCATATGTTTCAACCAAGTGTCACAAAGGGGTACCTCTATGCCACCTGTACAAAGGTCCAAGGAGATATATCGCATTTGATTTCTCGTTTTTGATAGATCTCAACTTAGGACATCCATACCGGGACAACATAGAAAACAGATAATGGACTCCTCTTTAATGCATAAGCATTCAACAACAGATAATATTCTCATAAGAGATTGAGGATTAATGTCCAAACTGAAACTTCCACCATGATTCATGGCTTTAGTTAGCGGCCCAATGTTCTTCTCTAACAATATGCATACTCAAACCATTTGATCATGACAAATCACCCTTACTTCAGACAAGACGAACATGCATAGCAACTCACATGATATTCAACAAAGGTGTAATAGTTGATGGCGTCCCCAGAAACATGGTTACCGCTCAACAAGAAACTTATAAGAAATAAGATACATAAGCTACATATTCTTTACCACAATAGTTTTTAAGCTATTTTCCCATGAGCTATATTGTGGGGACCCCGGACTAGCTATCCGAAATTCCCTGTTATGTATACAGTTCACGATCCCATGATCAGTGCGCCGTGAACACATAACCGAACTGATATCAAATTACACCATCCATTACAAAGCGGAATAAGAAAATTACAACATGGTCACACGACCAATACTTACATAATAGCCTCGAAGGGCCTAACTAGATATCAGAGTAGCATCATCACTTCAGCAGCGCAGTACCCAAGTCATCTGCCATAACCCTACAGGCAACTGACTGGGAAGACGTTCCTAGCTCGCATAGATGTTGCCAACTCCTTCTTCATCAGTCGTGTTCCTCCAAGTCTGGCCAAGTAAATAGCCAGGGATAAAGCCGTGAGTACATTTGGAATTGTACTCTCAAACCATCAAGAAAGGTACGTTGCAAGAGTGCAAGATAACAAGTGCTAATCTAAGGAGACAAGAAGGAAGAGCTATTTTCTCTAGTGGAAATAGCATGTAGAAGTGAAGTAGTTTCTCTTGTGGATATAGCATCCCGATATCTTAGAAGAAGGGGATACTCAAGGGGTTCTATGACATCTCTATATCTTTGTTGAAGAAGATACTTCAAAAGAGTTCTACAACATAAAACACTAGGGAGGGGGTAACCCAATTTGTTTCCTTTCCGACCATCTCCATATGGTCAACCAAACCATTCCCGTACCCTTTTGGTACTCCGAAAACAAGTTCCTTTCTTTCATTTTCCAAACAATTTTTGTAAACCAAAAACTCATCAGGCTAAGCAACAGCCATTCCAACCGTCCATGACCGCGGACGCGGCTATTCGAATAGATTTAACTCTGCAGAGTTTGCACACTTTCCCCACAAGATCCGCGAGTTCATCATGTGGGCATCATCCCTGCATATCAACTATGCCATGACAAAAACTCGGACATAGCCTTTCGCCTATTCGTCTTAGCACGGGATCCTACCCTATGGAGTATGTACCTCCCCGGCACCGTGGCAGCTCACCTCACTTTGAGCGTGGCTCCACCGCCAAGCCAGGAGACCCATAGTGTCTTCCGGACGGGTCAGCCCCGAAGGCCTCCCGTTATACTATTGTCTCCACCAACGACAATCCGGATTCAGGGGTAACCTTACCCTTATATAGTTGTGCGGTGTCCCATGTTAAGAAGAACAAACTACGAGCTAAGCCCCGTCCCACCCCAGGGTAATGTGGTTGCGCGGGTTAATTGTCACGGGTGAATACTTAGGCGCCAAAGTTTTCGAAAACAAGATTTTCTTTTCAACCATCTTTGCCAAGATCCTTTCCTTTCATAAACACACGCTTGGGTAAGTCCAACTCACCCAAGGTTTTCAAAAATTCTTTTCAACAAGGTCTTTTTCCAAGGGGTTCCCAACCTATGGTTTTATGAATGAACTAAGAGTCACAATGACATGATGCTAACCATCATACCACTAAGGGGATGATAATTGAGGTTTTAAGGGGATCATACATACTTAGGATAAGCATGTATAGGGACAACATAATTAAGATGATTCAAACAGGGGTCATGATGTTAATCATCATACCACTAAGAAGATGACAACATGGATATGGTCAAGGGGGCATACATGCTTAGGGTAAGCATGCATAACATCAACAAGGGGGTTCACATACTTGGGAGCAAGTATGCAAAGCATCAACAAGGGGTTCAACATACTTTGGGAATAAGTATGCATAGAGTAGAGGACCAAAAATCACACATGATACAAGGAACCAAGTATATAATGGAGCAATGAGCACAACAAGAAGGATAAAAAGCAAGAGGTCAAAAGATGGCTTGCCTTGGCTTATTTGTCCCTGTACTTCTTCAACTCCATCAATATAAGAATCCCAACAACATAAATAAAATCCTCGTCCGATTCCACTTCTTCTTCTTCTCCGGAATTGTTCGCATCTAGCGCCGGAAAATATAAAAGGAACACAATCAATCACATTGCATCAACAAGACAACATTCAACAATCAGCAACTAACCATGCAGCCAAGGTATAACATACTAAGGACCTATAGATACCACAAAACAACTTAAAGAGAACCCATTTTATTTACCTAGTAAAGGTATGAGAGTATCATAACTTAGCAATTGCCTCTCTTGGTATCACCATGGCACAAGCTAAGTACCCCCTGGTAGATAACATCATAAAGAGGACAAGAGCATTAGTTTGACACCAAATACATTCACAAAACATTTTCAAACATTTTTGGAAAAGTAGAAAACAGTTTTCCTAATTTAATTTGTTCACATAACACTACATCCAAAATAGGAAGCAAACCATATTCCACATCATTTGGAAACTTAAGCAAAACAAAAGAGCTAATGTTAAGTTGTAGAGGTTTTGTTTTGCAAGCATAAAACAAAGGTTGCCCATCTCTACTAAAAAGAGTTGGTCAAGGGTTTTAAATAAACCGAAAGGTTTTGCTTCAACAATGCATGTCACACATAAATATTACTAACAGCAACAAATATGTATGAACAGAGACTACTAATATTTTTCCTGGATAGCCAGTACTAATACAAGACTAACCCAATTGGAATCACCCAAAAAGGTTAAACCTACTATTTTAGGAATTTCTTTGAATCTGACTGTACAGAAAACAAGATCTATAAGCCATAAATCGTAGGAAAATCCTAAAAATATGGGACCACCGGCATTTGAAAGATATTTAAACAGAGATTCACACACAATTGGATTTGGGTTCAAATTGTTTCTGAAACTCTCAAAAATGGATTTACAAGTTTACTGCATGTCTGTACCATTTGCTTTCTCGCTGGATTTACGCAACAGATAAACGTTTGAAACTTGTTTGAGATGATTAAGAAAACATTCAGCAGTCCTACAAAATTGGAATCAATCAATTTGGACCAAAGATGGATTTTTGGTGATTTAAAAGCTAATAGCCATGTCTGCAGAACACACAGAACAAGTTTAATTCACCACAAATTGTGCATACATCACAAAAATATGAGGTTAGAAGCATCTGAAAGGTATTGACAGGGTGGTTCTTACCCAATTTGTTTCACTCAAAAATTCGTTTCAAAGCTCCTGGTTTAATTCGACAAAGTAAGATCTGGCCAGATCTTGATCTGTGAACCATTTCAATTTCAGGAGGTCAATCGAAGTGAAACCAACACCAAAATGAAGGTACTGAAGAGGGCTTTCACCCACAGTTGAGTTTACTAAAAAAGGTTTTGTAAAACGGAAGAAATCTAACAAACAGTGATTCTGCATGTTTGCAGAACTTTATTTACCATGCAAAATCCGTAACGAATTTGAGGATGAGACCAACGCCAAGTTGTAGATCTTTTCAATGCCTATCTGTGGAACTTTGAATCACGCGATTTGGATCTGCACACAAGATTTGGGGGATTTTACAAGTTCGTACCAGAATCTGAAACAGCAAGATACAGAAATTACTGCAAGGTTTTGGACGAACTTTGCTCAAGAACTTCAGATCTGAGGATAGCTCAACCTTCTTCATGCTTGGACCAATATGCACCTGCATCAAGATCCAATCTAGTGAGAGGAGAAGGGAGAAAGTGAGCTGGACTCAACAAAGATTAGGGGAGAAGAGAGTGAGAGAGATGCTCTCATGGTGAGGGGGAGCTTGAGGGAGGAGGGAGTTGCATCTTGGAGAGGTTCCCATGGCCATGGCCGGCCATGGAGCTAAGGAGGAGCAGCAGCTCGTGGTGGAGGGCAGGGGGAGAGTGTGAGGGAGTGGAGAGTGAAGGAAATGAAGCCAAAGGGGAGGTGGTGGCCGGCTAGGGCCAATTTATAGAGGGAGAGGGGTGGCTGCCTCCTTTTCTCATTGGCCAAGGGAGGTGGCTGCCCATTTAATGATTGGGTTAGTTGGGAGGCAAGGCTTGTGGAGGAAGAAAGTGAGGAGAAACATGGCTGGCCGAAATTTTCATGGCCGGCTCCATTCTTGCCAAGCACAAGTGAGCAATGTGAGAGAGAGGCACAACATCAATGTATATAGGCCAAGACATGATGTTGAGGAGATAATGTTCATGAGTGATTTGGATGATGATAAGTATAGGAGTAGATACATATAGATAAAAATAAGTGTGAGGTGATATGTACTCCAAGGATAATTGTTACCACTATGGTTGGGACAAACATAAGATGAAAAATGTACCCAAAGGTATATTTGATGATTAGAAGTTTTTATTTGAATTCAACTTTGGAAGGATTGAGATTGGCCACATGCAACAATGCATGCGTATGTCAAAATAGAGGGGATGGTGATGGTGGCTTAGTCAATGATAGAGCCAGATTAAGAGAGATGGTGAGTGAAGTATTCATATACTCACAAAGATGAATATATTGACATAAATCATCAATTCATGAGGTCAATGTGGTAATGGCAGGAATAGAGGATTGAGATGGGTATGATGAAATATAAGTTGCTCTTCAAATAAGAGGTCAATTGGGAGTGATTTGAAAGTATAAAATGATCATCCATTTGATCAAGAATTGGAGGATGGGGGAATACAATGTGGTAGATCAGAGATGTGCAAGAGTTACCATTTGAAAAAGAGTTTAATTGAAAAGTATGGGACACACCTCAATTGTCTAGAGACAATTGGGAATGAACTCAAGTGAAATGGAATTTTTATGATGTTGAGAGAAAACTAGGTGGAACATAGGAGTTCAAAATATTCTACTTACTCTCTCAAGTAAAGTAGAGTTTTTCTCAAATGTAAAAATAGGCAAGAGGGAAAACAAGAAATGGTGTAGGTACCATAAACAAGCTTTTTGTTAAAAAGAAAGCCAAATAGAGAGTAATGTTTTTATAAATCAGTACTTGGTAGAAATGGGAAGAAAAACAAAACCCATTTCAGTTCCTTGTTTTCCTTGAAGAAATATCTTGAAAAGATTTAGTAAAACTAGAAGTAGTTTTGTGATCAAATCTAGAGAAGGAAAATCAATAGGATTTTTGAGAGAGAAGACTAATTTAGGTGAGAAGTGTTCTCAAGGGTAGATGATGGCTACAAAATGTACCCATCATTCCCACTCTTGGTTTTGTGAAGATTAAACTTGGATCAAAATAAAAACAAGAGGTAAAAGAGGAAGAAGTGATCTGGTGCTGGAACATGGGATAGGGTACCAGATCAAGTTGAATATATGAGTTGCAAGGATTGACTGAGACATGCAGGACGTGGAGGTTGAAGAGGGTGTTGCATAGATGAGATCCATGTATTGAGGCTACCAATAACAGTTGTGGTTGCTTAGAAATTAACTGCCAAAGTCTGGACATTTTAAGCCTGTCAACACAGATGGTCGACATGGCCTCAAAACCAACACGGATGAGGGGGTATAAGAGAGGGATGTAGCTAGGGGTAGACGATCCCAAGTTTTGAATTAAGGATGATTGAGCTATCTTGTACCACAAAGAGAAAATCAAGATGGCACACTCATGTTTCCATCAGGAGAGAGGTTTGATGCAGTAAAAAGGAAAACAACTTTTCCTAAGTCACACATGTGTTTTATTTGGTGAGTTGCTTGTCTGGCATCTAGAGGTGTTGTTCTTTGAGGTAACTCAAGACAAAACTCATCAAGCAAAACTAGACAATACATCTACCAACAGATCAAAGCAATTCATCTAATTAGCTTAAAGAAAAAGTTTTGGTTCCCCCTAATTTTTGCAATAAGGACAATTAAACAAGTTTGCAAAAGTTGGGGTGTTACATATATATTGCAAAGACAAAGAATGAAGTTTTAAAGGTAGCACTCAAGTAATTTACTTTGGAATGGCAGAGAAATACCATGTAGTAGGTAGGTATGGTGGACATAAATGGCATAGTTTTTGGCTCAAGGATTTGGATGCACGAGAAGAATTCCCTCTCAGTACAAGGCTTTGGGCTAGCAAGGTTGTTTGAAGCAAACACAAGTATGAACCGGTACAGCAAAACTTACATAAGAACATATTGCAAGTATTATAAGACTCTACACTGTCTTCCTTGTTGTTCAAACACCTCACCAGAAAATATCTAGACTTTAGAGAGACCAATCATGCAAACCAAATTTCAACAAGCTCTATGGTAGTTCTTCATTAATAGGTGCAGAGTACATGATGCAAGAGCTTAAACATGATCTATTTGAGCACAACAATTGCCAAGTATCAAATTATTCAAGACAATATACCAATTACCACATGAAGCATTTTCTGTTTCCAACCAAATAACAATGAACGAAGCAGTTTCAACCTTCGCCATGATCATTAAAAGTAAAGCTAAGAACACCAGTGTTCATATGAACAAGCGGAGCGTGTCTCTCTCTGTCGAGGGTACTCCTCGTCAATGCCCTCCGATAGGGGCTTAGGGTTGACGGAATCCTATAGGCTAACACGAGACATCGGTTCACAGACAAGCGGGGAGAGCAATTTACCCAGGTTCGGGGCCCTCGATGAGGTAAAACCCTTACGTCCAGCCTGTCTGTTCTTTGATTATGAAAACAATGGGTTACAATGGGGTGCCGAATAAATCAGCTGAGATCTAGGCGAGATTGTTGTTGCTAGGGTTACCTAGCTCTAAGCTTTTTCCGGCTAAGATTGCTAAGGTTGTTCGTGTTCTTTGGCAGCCCCTCTCCTGGCCTTTATATAGGAGGCCAGGTCTCAAGAGGTCTAACCGAATACGACTAGTTTTACAATAGTTTAGATCCAATCTTTCCTTGTTCGTTCGCTTCCTTGTCTTGCCCGTCAAGGGATCTTCTGGTGTGCCGACCTAGTGGCCCATCTAGCCTTCGGGTGTCTTCATGGGCCTCCAGTTGGCCAATACAGGATAGGGTAACGTCGGTTACTCGAAGGGTAATGCCCACGTCAGTAGCCCCCGAGTGTCTAGCCGAAGATAATTCGGGTAGAGACTAATGCATGTCCTCTCATGATATTCTTCTCCTTCATTATTCTTATTCATCTTGATTATGCTTCATCTTCCTTTTATCGGGTGCGCGTCAGCGCTCCCGATGGGAGTAGCCCCCGAGTCTAGGTACGGATGTTTGCAATCCGTGCGTAGACTCAAGTTGTACTACTCGAATACTTTCCTCTGCCGAGTTTTTCGCAAGGCTTCATAGGTCATCCGATATATTTTCTTCACGCAAAGGACAATGAGCAACGTGCCCAACTTTTGTTGGTTAACTGCCGATGGCAAAACAACGTTACTCTACACAGAATCAAGTCCCCGGGCATGATCCTGGAGTGCAAAAAACTTTTACTAGATGTACATCATGCGCTCCCGATGGGAGTGTCTGGGTGTAATCGTTTGAGTGCAGACTCAGTCCTTTTTCCTTCGACTGCTCATTCTGTCGAACCTTCTTTTTATCTGGTGCGCGTCAGCGCTCCCGATGGGAGTAGCCCCCTAGTCCAGGTTCGGATGCTTGCAATCCGTGCGTGGACTCAAATCCTTCATCCGATGACTTTTAATATTTCCTTCGAATGCTTCCAAATTATGATGTCATTGCTGACGTGTTACTGCTGCAGGCTAATTTGACAGGTCCATCATGACGAGCTAGCCCTAGCCCTGTTCAATCAGTGTTTTAGGGCTTGACCACTGTACGCGTAACGACCGAGGTGGCTCCTCGATTCTCGCGCAATCGTGGGCGTAGTGGGCCGTCAGTTCCTTCCCTTCCTCAAGCGCCACGTACTTACTTACCCCTTAACTTCTCCTTAAAATTTCCAAAGGCAAAAAATTCTCAATCTTCTCCACGGTTCCCGCAGCATCTCCTCGTTCTCCCTCTTCTCCCTTCTTTCGCCATTGTCGCGCCGCCGCCACAGTTTCAATCTTCCTCAGATCTCGCGATGGTGAAGAAGAAGAACACCGCCGCCACCGCTAGCTCCACCAGCGGAGGTGCTGCTGCCAAGTCCTCCTCTTCTCTTCCGAAGGGGAGCGCCCCGAGCGCCCCTCCCCCAGCTCCGGCGCCGCCAGCGCCGTCGGGCTCGACGGTCAAGCCTGGGGACTGGGTAGCTTCAACCGTCACCAAGCGTGACGAAAAGAGGTCCCGAAACTTGGGATTGATATCCTCCGACACGGGTGATGTGATCCTTCCAGGTGCGATATCTCGGCCTGATCCCCCCGCGGGATTTTCTGTGATGTTCTTATATTTTCTTCATCGAGGCCTTTCACTCCCCTCTCATGGATTCCTCCTCCATCTCTTGCGGACGTACGAGATCCAACTATGGCAACTCACCCCCAACTCAATTCTCCATGTTGCCGTGTTTATCACCCTTTGCGAGGCATTTTTGGGTATTGAACCTCATTTCGGACTGTGGAAAAAGATCTTCTATGTGAAGAGATACAGCAGTAGTAATGGATACTTTGTCACCGGAGGGGTAGGTTTCGTTGCCCGCTCAGAAGTTAATTACTTCAATTTCCCAATGAGAGAGTCTGTGCAAGGATGGAGGCTGAAATGGTTTTACGTCAAAGATTCCTCGTCACCCGAGTGTCGACTCCCCTGCTATGCCGACGTTTCTGAAGCCAAGCCTAAGGACTCTTGGAAGAACATCCTCTCAGCCGACGAAAGGGCTTCAGCCGAAGAATTGTTTGCCAAATTCCTTCGAATCAAAGAGGCTGACGGCCAAACTATGATTGGTACGGAGGTGGCAGCAGTTTTCCTGAAGCGTCGAATCCAGCCAGTCATGGCCAGAGTTCACCTGATGTGGTTGTACTCAGGTCCAAAGGATGAGACCAGGATTAATGCTGCCGATCTATCAGAAAAGGAGTTGCTTGATGAAGTTCGTCGTCTTACTTCCTTCAACCAGGAAGATTCGATCCCGCTAATCTCTTCTTATGCTCCCCTTGACGTTGATCATCCACCATCAGGGGTATTTTCCTTTCTTCACATCTTTTATCATAGCTTCTTGCTCAGCCGACATGATTACCTTTGTTCTTACTTTTTCATTTTTCTTTGCCAGATCCCTATGGCTTCTGAAAATACACGTGATTCGCCGGATGATACTTCCGAGGGGAGAGGATCCTCAATCCCCATAGATTTTCACACCACCGATGAAACAGGTCTAGAGGATGAATATAACAGTCCGATGAATCTTGAAGTTGCCCACGCTGATCTTCGCCCCTCAGCCGATAACACTTGTATCGCAGATGGATCAGTGCGTAATGTCGACACTGATCATGATACTTTTTTTGATGCAGCTGCTGATGGGGCCAGAGCTTCTCCTGCGAAGAGATCAACCGGCGGCTTTGCCGATGAAGATGATCTCTTCGATATCTAAGTAGTTCTTCTCTGAAAGTCATACTGTGCCTTTTTTACCTTTCATACTCCTGTTATAATCACAGTCGACTGTTTTCTTTTACAGCGATGAGGGCTTTATCGAGCCTCCTCCTAAAAAGGCCAAGTCTGATGCCGTTTCGCCGGTCGTGGTGGCTTCCGAAGCTTCGGCTCCTAAGGCTGCCCCCGTGGCTCAAGCATCGACTGCGTCTTCCCTTTCCAAAGGGAAGGATATTTCTCCAACTGCTGCTACTGCGGCTCCTTTTTCTGTAAGTTCTCTTCTGATCTTAGTACAGATTTCTTGGAGCGTGCCTTGTTTAATTGTTTTTCTTTCTCTCTTAAGGACCTGCGCGGCGTTATCTCTTCTCTGGAGGTTTTCGCCTCCCGATTCACTTCTCTAGAGGCTGACAAAGTTCGGCTGCAAGAGAAAGTCGAATCTTCCTCCTCAAAACTGGATGGCGCAGTCAAGATAGCCGCCGCGGCTCGCCAAGAGATTGATTCTCTGAAGGATGAGCTGGCCAGACTGAAAGGGAAGCTGAAGGAGGAAGAAGCATCCAGGCTGGTGGCTGAGGCTCGAGCAGCCGAAAAGGATGAAGTCCTTCGCCAATCTTCTTTGGCCTTGCTTGGTAATTTCTAACATACTTCTGTCGAGTGACATTCTTATGGATTTAAACTTTTTGTCAATGACTGAATTTTCTCCTTCCTTTCTACTACAGAGGCAGCAAATATTCCTGTTGATGCCCTGGAAAGAGTTCCAAATAACTCCCCAGCGAATGCTGTGTCAACGATTCTCGCTTCTCACCAGCTTACACAAGAGCTTCTTGTGAAGGGGAAGGGTGCTCTGGCGCGGATGCACTCGATGATCTTTCCCAAGATCAAGCAAGAGAAGACCCTGGGACAGCTGATCGATACCTTCGCGGTTGATACCAAGGAGGTCATCGAGGTATTCAAGCGTACATCGCGCACTTTTGGTGCTGCCTTGCCTTCCAACTTATGATGGGTTACGGCTTTAAGGGTGACATCGAAGAAATGACTAAGGGGCTTCCAAAAGAGCAAGACGGGCAGCCTGTTGATTTGAGCACCTTTAAGGCTTCTGCTCTTACTTGCGCCCGTCAGCTTCTTGAGCTGGTTTCATCAAGGAAATCGTCGACTGGCCCTAGTTCATCGACTCAAACCCAGCTCCCTTGATTCTTGTAACAAACTTGTGCCTTGAGCTGATGCAAAACATTGTTCTGCCGCACAACTCACGCTTTGTAATAAACTCCGTGCTAGCATTGTTGTTAGCACACTTTTGTTATGATATCACTTTCTTGCACTTCTCCCGATGGGAGTTATTTTGGATGTTTGGCTGTACCATATCCATCACTTCTTTATAACCAGTATTTTTTGCAGGTCTTCCCAGTACCCTCGTTTGCAGACGACTCGTCGGGTGCTCTTCCTGAAAGCGATCGGATCCAGCGCATGAAAGACCGGATCACGCAGATGGAAAAGGACTTACGCAGCACTTATGCTTTGGCTGCCATCATCAACAAAAAGAGCGAGATTGCAGCCGACGTGGAGCGGTATACTCTTGGCGAACTGTATAAGGCTACCGAAAGTTTAAACTGTAAGTTTCCTAATCCCTTTGCCTCTTTGCTAGCAACTTCTTGTCTGAGTCTTGACTAACTGTTTTGGCAGTCATAGCGTTGAACCATGCGGAAGAGAACAAACGGATACACGAGCGGGTGCATGCTTTGACTCAGCTGTCCTCATCCGAAGAAATTTTCTGGCGGGAACACTCGAAGGCCTCGGCTGTCGTCAAATTTCAGGATCGAGTACACCAGGTCCACCAGTTCTTCGACAAGTGCTACAAGGCTATGAGGGTAGTTTGGAAAACAATGTTTCCTCTGAATGCAGTTCCTCCTACCCTCTTGACTTTGATGTCTGAATTTGGGAGCGCCAAGAAGGTTCGGGAGCTGGTAAGATCTCAAGTCTTTGCAGGGGCCAAGTGCACGCTTGCCCTTGTGCTTGCTTGTTATCCTTCGGCTTGCTTGTTGTCTATCGCCAATGCAACTGGTGATCTCGAGGAGTTGTACCCGAAGGTTTTAGCACCTGCCCATATAATTGTCGACAGGCTTGAGGAGATGTCAAAGGTACCTGAGGAAAAGGAAACTCCGCAAGGGTGATGTAAAGGTGTAAAATTACTTTTGTAAATTGTTTTGGCTAATTCTTCCGAGTGTTCGGATTTTTAAGCCGCAACTTTTTTGTCTTGGTTGATACATGAATATGTACTTTTACCATGCCATTGGCAAATACTCAAAGGGGCGAAGCTTAATTGCCCGTTGGATGTATGTGTACTAGTTGGTTAGCAAATCATTATGAGTGATCAGCTCGTGTTGCAGGTTTTGCTAAACCTGTTGTATGCGCAACTTTGCTTTCAACCGTTTATAAATTTCGACAGTCATTCCAGAATTTTTCGGGTGTAATGATTCTGCCGATGAACCCGTTGTTCTCTGATATTTCCATAAGTGAAATATCAAACGTGGGTTGTGTGTAAGTTTTCCAAACTCTTGCTTTGTACGGCACTCGTAGAGGCATCTGAAGCAGAGGAGCGGATTGATGTCCTTATTCTTCTTTGCAGTGCCCGTAAAGGTTTTTGTCCTGAGCGCTATCTTCTGCCGCACGTTAAATTATGTCGCTACTTGGCGGCAGCACGGTCATAGATGCTTTAGATTACTGCAATACTTTAACAAGAATCGGAACTTAAGTATTTATTGATAGGGTAAATATGAAACTGGAGGGCGAAAACAAGAGGCCCTGTGTAAAGTAAAAGGGGAAAAATTTAAGAACTAAGGGAGTGTTTTATCAAGAAAGGGGTTCTTCTCTTCTTGGAAGGATCTTCCGATTTCTTCGTCATGCTTTGGTGGTCGCGACAGTCTTTGTTGATTTCGCCGGATGCTTGAGGAGCAATTGTTAGTATCTTGCCGCCTCCTGCATCTTCTGCGAAACTTTTTCTGCCGATGCTATTCTTCTTTGGGCCTTCGGGAGCTGGCTTCTTCTTAATTTCCCTGTCGAGTTTTTCCTCCTTGATTTCTTGTATCGTTAGCTTGGGCGAGGGGTCGACAGTATCTCGCCGTGGCCCAAATTTAGCAGCAATCCTTTGAAAGTCACGGTCACAATTGTCCGAGCGTGAAAAGCTCCCATAGACTGTGATGTTTGTTCCATTGTTCCCTGGCATCTTCAGCTTGAGGTATGCGTAGTGCGGCATGGCCATGAACTTGGCGTAAGCTGGTCTCCCGAGTATGGCGTGGTACTGTGATTCCCAGTTCACGACTTCGAACTCGATCTTCTCCTTCCTGAAGTTGTCGGGTTTACCGAAAACGACATTCAAGTAAGCTTTGCCAAGAGAATGCGCTGGTGAAGTAGGGAGTATCCCATGGAAGCAAGTATCTGAGTCCTCCAGCATTCTCATGGTGATCCCCATACTTTGAATTGTGTCAAGGAATATCAAGTTGAGTCCACTTCCTCCATCCATGAAGACTTTGCTCATCTTGAACCCTCCTATCTGTGCTTCGACCACTAGGGCAGCGTGCCCTGGCTTTGGTATGGTCATCGGGTGATCCATTCGACTGAACGTGATTTCCTGAGACGACCATTCGACATATTCGGGAATGTTCGCCATGACGCTTTCTGCCAGGTTGATTTCTCGGGTGAGCTTCTTCATCTCTCTCCTTGAAACACCTGTCCTGTGAATCATGTTCATTTGCCCACGTGGCGGTGGAAACGCCTCGTTGGGTTGGTGAGGTTGAGCTTGCTGGACTTGATGCTGTGGCGGGGGTGGCGGTGGTGGTGGCGGTAGCTGTTTCTGGCCTGCCTGCTGGATGAGCTCATGCATATCGAGGAACTGCCGACAATCCCTGAGCAGGTGGCTAGATTTTACTTTTCCATCCTTGGAATCGGTATAAGAATGCAGGTAGCAAGGGGCGTTGATCTGTTCAGCGTAAGGCAATTTGGGAGTTCTCTGAGGTCGTGGTTTATAGTTGCCACGGTTCCCAGAGTCGTTCCGATTACCGTCCTGCCGATCGTCTCGCCTGTTGTCGTACCGATCATCCTGTCGATCAGAGTAACCTGCGGCCACTAGGTTGTTGTCATCGTAACTGCGGTTCTTCCTTCTCTTATTCCGGTCCCTTCGACCACCCGAATCATTCTTCGGCTGGTCATCCTCTTCGTCGTCGCTGCGCTGCCGTGGTTTTCGGACATTGTCTTCACCATCGGCCCAGCTGTTGGCGATTTCCATTAGCTTGGTTATGGTTTTTGGCTTTTTGCGCCCAAGCTCTTCTATATAGCTTTCACGTCGGATGCCATCACTAAAAGCGTCAATTGCCCTGTTGACAGATACGTCTTCCGCAGCATTTAGGAGTTTGGTGAACCTCCCGATGTACGCGCGCATCGACTCCTTCTGCTTCTGTTGGCAGTGCCGTAACTCCTCGATCCCGACGGGCCTCTTGTAGGTTGCTTGAAAATTAGCAACAAAAGCTTCTACTAAGTCATCCCATGACTTGATGGAACCCTTCGGCAGCCCTCTGAGCCAGGCTCGTGCTGAGTCCTTTAGGTAAAGCTGCAGACATTGCATTGCTGCTATCTGATTCCCTTTTTGCAGAGTGTCTGCAGATAGTCCTCTATCCAGGATCTTGGCTCCTGCTGCCCATCGTATTTGGCAGCGTCGGTAGGTGTAGGTTTGAACTTTTTGGGTGGCATCGCCTCCCGAATTTTGTAGCTCAGACAATCGGCTCCTCTAAGCTCGCCGTCATTCTCCTGGGTCTCGTCCGAAGAATCGCTCTCAAGTTCTTCTCTCATGGCGCGTCGTCGCCTTGCTTTGTCAATCCTGCTCTGTGTGATTTCGTCCCGAGCGTCTCTTGCGCGATGTTTTGACCCGCTGGCCTGCAGGGTCTTCTCTTTCGGCGGAACTAGATTATGTCCTAGTATCGCAAGACTCTCCAAAGCACCGCGGTGGGCCTGAGCCATGGATCCTTCAGGACGCTGGTTAATGAGGTACGCTGCAAGATTGGCTGTTGCTCCTGCGACGGTTTTTGGCCGTGGCATGCCTGCGGTGTCCGTGGTCATAAAGGACTTGGTCAAGTTTGATGTTATCTCCCTTGCATCATCTTCCGAGAGCCTGGACATCCTCGATCGATGTTTGCCCCCTCCGTGCGTACTTCGGGAGGCGCTCCCCTGCGAGGCCCTTCGTCGCTCGCTGGACCGGTCTGCCGCAGATAGTCATTTCTCGAGGGTGGCTAGCTCCTTAGACAGGCGCTCCCGATTTTTCTCTAATATGGAGCGGTAAGCGTTGAGCGTACCAACCGTGGTTCCCGCCGAAAGCGGTGTGTTGTTGAGCACGGCTGCCTTGGCTGCTGCCCACTCTTCTTCTGTAATGGTGTGGTCGCTGTTGTCATTGCTGGCGCTATCTCCGAAACTAGCCCGCTCTTTGGAACGGGGGGTGCGTTCCCCATCTCCCCTATTAGCGACGTAGACTTGGAGGGGCGCCACTCTTCGGGTGTCTCCTCGGACGACGCTACCGATGCTGTCCTCTCCCGACGAATAGTAGGCGTTGCAGATGAATGGCGTGTCACTTGACCCTAGTCCATGCCTGGTGTCGCAGTTTATGCAGTAGTACGAGGTTATCTCCGAGGGCACGGGGTCATCAGATCCAACTGACATGGAAGATGCCGAGCGAGGAGTCGATGGCGCGGACGGACTCGACAGGTTTTCCTGGCCAGCCGAAAGGTCGGGTGTCGATGACGCACTTGGGCTTGTCGATCTGGAGATAGGAGATTCCAGTAGCCGGAGAATTCCCTCTGAGTTGACGTTGTAGTGGACGCTTCCGAACGCCATGTCCATGTTGCCTTGCAGACCAGAGAAGGTGGAGCGAGACGATTCGCTGTGCGGGGTGAATTCGTAGGAGCCAAAATGGATCGGGCTTCCCAGATGAGACGATGATGGTGCTGATGAAGCTGCTGATGACATGACGGGTTCAGCCGATGTCCGATCTTGTGCCGACAGGGTTCCCACAGACGGCGCCAATTGTCGAGGGTACTCCTCGTCAATGCCCTCCGATAGGGGCTTAGGGTTGACGGAATCCTGTAGGCTAACACGAGACATCGGTTCACAGACAAGCGGGGAGAGCAATTTACCCAGGTTCGGGGCCCTCGATGAGGTAAAACCCTTACGTCCTGCCTGTCTGTTCTTTGATTATGAAAACAATGGGTTACAATGGGGTGCCGAATAAATCAGCTGAGATCTAGGCGAGATTGCTGTTGCTAGGGTTACCTAGCTCTAAGCTTTTTCTGGCTAAGATTGCTAAGTTTGTTTGTGTTCTTTGGCAGCCCCTCTCCTGGCCTTTATATAGGAGGCCAGGTCTCAAGAGGTCTAACCGAATACGACTAGTTTTACAATAGTTTAGATCCAATCTTTCCTTGTTCGTTCGCTTCCTTGTCTTGCCCGTCAAGGGATCTTCTGGTGTGCCGACCTAGTGGCCCATCTAGCCTTCGGGTGTCTTCATGGGCCTCCAGTTGGCCAATACAGGATAGGGTAACGTCGGTTACTCGAAGGGTAATGCCCACATCACTCTCCCAAACAAAGAATGCTAGGATCCGATTTTATTCAAACAAAAACAAAAATAAAAACATACAGACGCTCCAAGTAAAGCACATAAGATGTGACGGAATAAAAATATAGTTTCACTAGAGGTGACCTGATAAGTTGTCGATGAAGAAGGGGATGCCTTGGGCATCCCCAAGCTTAGATGCTTGAGTCTTCTTGAAATATGCAGGGATGAACCACGGGGGCATCCCCAAGCTTAGACTTTTCACTCTTCTTGATCATATTGTATCATCCTCCTCTCTTGATCCTTGAAAACTTCCTCCACACCAAACTCAAAACAAACTCATTAGAGGGTTAGTGCATAATCAAAAATTCACATATTCTGAGGTGACACAATCATTCTTAACACTTCTGGACATTGCACAAAGCTACTGAAAGTTAATGGAACAAAGAAATCCATTCAACATTGCAAAAGAGGCAATGCGAAATAAAAGGCAGAATCTGTCAAAACAGAACAGTCCGTAAAGACAATTTTTTTAGGGGCACTTAGCTTGCTCAAATGAAAAAGCTCAAATTGAATGAAAGTTGAGTACATATCTGAGGATCACTCACATAAATTGGCAGATTTTTCTGAGTTACCTACAGAGGGGGCTACTCAAATTCGTGACAGCAAGAAATCTGTTTCTGTGCAGTAATCCAAATCTAGTATCAACCTTACTGTCAAAGACTTTACTTGGCACAAAAATGCAATAAAATAAAGATAAGGAGAGGTTTCTACAGTAGTAACAACTTCCAAGACTCAAATATAAAACAAAAGTGCAGAAGTAAAATAATGGGTTGTCTCCCATAAGCGCTTTTCTTTAACGCCTTTCAGCTAGGCGCAGAAAGTGTGAATCAAGTATTATCAAGAGATGAAGCATCAACATCATAATTTGTTCTAATGATAGAATCAAAAGGTAACTTCATTCTCTTTCTAGGGAAGTGTTCCATACCTTTCTTGAGAGGAAATTGATACTTAATATTCCCTTCCTTCATATCAATAATAGCATCAATAGTACGAAGAAAAGGTGTTCCCAAAATAATGGGACAAGATGCATTGCATTCAATATCCAGACAACAAAATCAACGGGGAAAAGGTTATTGTTAACCGTAATGCAAACATTATCAATCCTCCCCAAAGGTTTCTTTACAGAATTATTAGCAAGATTAACATCCAAATAACAATTTTTCAATGGTGGCAAGTCAAGCATATCATAGATTTTCTTAGGCATAACAGAAATACTTGCACCAAGATCACATAAAGCATTACAATCAAAATCATTGACCTTCATCTTAATGATGGGTTCCCAACCATCTTCTAACTTCCTAGGAATAGAAGTTTCAAGTTTTAATTTCTCTTCTCTAGCTTTTATGAGAGCATCTGTAATATTTTTTTGAGAGCATCTGTAATATGTTTTGTAAAGGCCTAATTTATAGCACTAGCATTGGGACTTCTAGCAAGTTTTTGCAAGAACTTAATAGCTTCAGAGATATGGCAATCATCAAAATCTAAACCATTATGATCTACAGCAATGGGATCATTGTCCCCAATATTTTGAAAAATTTCACCAGTTTTATCACAAGTAGTTTCAGCAATTTTAGCAGTTTCAGGCAGTTTTGCACGCTTTGCATTAGGAGCAGAAACATTGCTAACACCAATTATTTTACCATTGATAGTAGGAGGTTTAGCAACATGTGAAGCATCAACATTACTAGTGGTGGTAATAGTCCAAACTTTAGCTACATTATTCTCTTTAGCAAATTTTTCTTCCTTTTCCCACCTAGCATGCAATTCAGCCATCAATCTAATATTTTCATTAATTCGAACATGGATAGCATTTGCTGTAGCAAATGACTTAATATCTTTAGTTTCATTAGGCATAGCTTTCAATTTTAAAAGATCAACATCAGCAGCAAGACTATCAACCTTAGAAGCAAGAACATCAATTTTACCAAGCTTTTCTTCAACAACTTTGTTAAAAGCAGTTTGTGTACTAATAAATTCTTTAAGCATGGCTTCAAGACCAGGGGGTACACTCCTATTATTGTTGTAAGAATTACCATAACCGTTACTATTATTAGAAGGATATGGCCTATAGTTGTTACCAGAATTATTCCTATAAGCATTGTTGTTGAAATTATTATTTTTAATGAAGTTCACATCAACATGCTCTTCTTGAGCAACCAATGAAGCTAAAGGAACATTATAACATTAGATCTACTATTCACAAGCATAGACATAATAGCATCAATCTTATCATTCAAGGAGGAGGTTTCTTCAATAGAATTTACCTTCTTACCTTGTGGAGTCCTTTCAGTGTGCCATTCAGAGTAGTTGATCATCATATTATCAAGAAGCTTTGTTGCGGCACCTAAGGTGATGGACATAAAAGTACCTCCAGCAGCTGAATCCAATAGGTTCCGCGAAGAAAAATTCAGTCCTGCATAAAAGGTTTGGATGATCATCCAAGTAGTCAGTCCATGGGTAGGGCAATTCTTTACCAAAGATTTCATTCTTTCCCATGCTTGGGCAACATGCTCATTATCCAATTGCTTAAAATTAATTATGCTACTTCTCAAAGATATAATTTTAGTGGGAGGATAATATCTACCAATGAAAGCATCCTTACATTTAGTCCATGAACCAATACTATTTTTAGGCAAAGATAGCAACCAATCTTTAGCTCTTCCTCTTAAGGAGAAAGGAAACAATTTCAATTTTATAATGTCACCATCTACATCCTTATACTTTTGAATTTCACAAAGTTCAACAAAATTATTAAGATGGGCAGCAGCATCATCAGAACTAACACCAGAAAATTGCTCTCTCATAACAAGATTCAGTAAAGCAGGTTTAATTTCATAAAATTCTGCTGTAGTAGCAGGTGGAGCAATAGGTGTGCATATGAAATCATTATTATTTGTGCTAGTGAAGTCACACAACTTAGTGTTCTCAGGGGTACCCATTTTAGCAGTAGTAAATAAAGCAAACTAAATAAAATAAATGCAAGTAACTAAATTTTTTATGTTTTTTAATATAGAGAACGCAAACAAGACAGTAAATAAAGTAAAGCAAGTAACTAATTTTTTTGTATTTTTGATATAGAAAGCAAACAAAGCAGTAAATAAAATAAAGTAAAGCAAGACAATAACAAAGTAAAGAGATTGGATGTGAGAGACTCCCCTTGCAGTGTGTCTTGATCTCCCCGGCAACGGCGCCATAAATTTAGCTTGTTGACGCGTAAAGCACACGCCCGTTGGGAACCCCAAGTGGAAGGTGTGATGCGTACATCAGCAAGTTTCCCTCAGTAAGAAACCAAGGTTTATCGAACCAGTAGGAGATGAAGGCCACGTGAAGGTTGTTGGCGGAGGAGTGTAGTGTGGCGCAACACCAGGGATTCCGACGCCAACGTGGAACCTGCACAACACAATCAAAATACTTTGCCCCAACGTAACAGTGAGGTTGTCAATCTCACCGGCTTGATGTAAACAAAGGATTAAATGTATGGTGTGGAAAATGATGTTTGTTTGCAAAGAACAGCAGAGAACAATGATTGCAGTAGATTGTATTTAGATGTAAAAGAATGGACCGGGGTCCACAGTTCACTAGTGGTGTCTCTCCAATAAGAAATAGCATGTTGGGTGAACAAATTACAGTTGGGCAATTGACAAATAGAGAGGGCATAACAATGCACATACATATCATGATGACTAATATGAGATTTACTTAGGGCATTACGACAAAGTACATAGACCGCTATCCAGCATGCATCTATGCCTAAAAAGTCCACCTTCGGGTTAGCATCCGCACCCCTTCCAGTATTAAGTTGCAAACAACAGACAATTGCATTAAGTATGGTGCGTAATGTAATCAACACAAATATCCTTAGACAAAGCATTGATGTTTTATCCCTAGTGGCAACAACACATCCACAACCTTAGAACTTTCTCACATGTCCTGCATTCAATGGAGGCATGAACCCACTATCAAGCATAAATACTCCCTCTTGGAGTTACAAGTATCAACTTGGCCAGAGCCTCTACTAGCAACGGAGAGCATGCAAGATCATAAACAACACATATATGATAGATTGATAATCAACTTGACATAGTATTCCATATTCATCGGATCCCAACAAACACAACATGTAGCATTACAAATAGATGATCTTGATCATGATAGGAAGCTCACAAGATCTAAACAGGATAGCACATGAGGAGAAGACAACCATCTAGCTACTGCTATGGACCCATAATCCAAGGATGAACTACTCACACATCAGTCCGGAGGCGATCATGGTGATGTAGAGTCCTCCGGGAGATGATTCCCCTCTCCGGCAGGGTGCCGGAGGCGATCTCCTGAATCCCCCGAGATAGGATTGGCGGCGGCGGTGTCTCTGGAACTTTTACCGTATCGTGGCTCTCGGTAATAGGGTTTTCGCGACGGAGAGTTTAAGTAGGCGGAAGGGCAGGGTCGGTGGAGGCACGAGGGCCCCACACCATAGGCCGGCGCGGGCCCCTCCTTGGCCGCGCCGCCCTGTGGTTTGGCCTCCTCGTGGCCCCACTTCGTATCCTCTTCGGTCTTCTGGAAGCTCCGTGGAAAAATAAGACCCTGGACGTTCGTTTCGTCTTATTCCGAGAATATTTCCTTTGTAGGATTTCTGAAACCAAAAACAGCACAAAACAGGAACTGGCGCTTCGGCATCTCGTTAATAGGTTAGTGCCGGAAAATGCATAATAATGATGTAAAGTGTGTATAAAACATGTGAGTATTGTCGTAAAAGTAGCATGGAACATAAGAAATTATAGATACGTTTGAGACGTATCAATCATCAAGAGCGTCCCCATCATGATCGTCATCGACACTCGTCTCCGAGCTCCACAAGGCGCCACCATGAAAGTGCTTATGCACAAGATCGTCGACCTCAAGTACATCATATGGAGCATCAAGAGCGTCCCCAACATGATAGTCATCGACACTCTTCTCCGAGCTCCACAAGGCGCCACAAGCAACATGCCAAGTCGCATAAGCCATCATCTAGGCATGACAAGGACCGTCATCGACTCACACCATCTCATGATAGTCGTCGACCACTACCACCTCATGGTCTCCATCGACATACGTCACCACATGATCTTCGCCGCCTCAAGCCACCTTATGATCACCATCGACCAATATACCCCAAGGATCATCGATGACACTCATCAAGACATGGTGATGAAGCACGAAGACGAGAGCCTCGACATGAAGGCGACAAACACCATCATAGGGTGTCTACCACTCCAAGGGTGGAGAGGGCACATCAAGAGGACCTCCCTCATAAGGCGACTCCCACATCTTGTGCCACCACCACAATGGCCCCTACCTCGTCACATGCCTATGGACTTCGATGCTACAAGTGCAAGCAACAAGGCCACCCTCCACGAGAATGTCCCAATCTCCTATGTGAGGTGTGCAAGGCCAAGGGTCACGTGGCATGGCAATGTACAACGCCAAGCGCCAAGACGCTCTACTTCAACGAGCTAAATGCACAAGTCCCCAAGATGCCTATAGCGCCCACACTTCAAGATGAAGATCTACAAGGTCAACTCAAGGATGATACGGATCCGAGCCTAGCTCCCTACTACACCACGACGCCACCTCTTGAGGACGACTTGGGAGGCGATGGAGTTGAGCATGGTGAGCATGGGATTCTCCCTTCACCTATGGAGGCGCATGGAGTTGAGATGGTTGAGCATGGGAATTTCCCTTCAACCAAGGAGGCGCATGGAGATGAGAAAGTCGAGCCTACTCCTATATGCTTGATCGATGAGTTGGTACCAATCCCATGTGAGCATGAGATCCACTTAGCCCACTTGAGTGAGAGTGATGGTGAGTTGAGTGCCTCCCACCCCATATGTGAGTTTGAGTGCTTCCATTTGCAGGACATGAGTGATACACCAAGTGAGTTGAGAGAGGTAGTTGATAGGTCCTTGGAGGACATCACATTTTCTAACACATTAACCTCTACCTCTATGGTGTCTTCTTATGTTGCACTAGGTTCCATGAAGGACGAGTTCCCGATCATGGAGAGGATGTACATTGTGCATGAAGATGATGATATCTCACCATGCTTGCTTCAAGATGGACAGGTCGACCACATGGATCCTCCTACTTCCACAACACCTACTTCAAATGAGTCGGCCTACAAAGGTACACGAACGACAACTTACACCGCAACAGAGCATGAGTTGACGAAACGAGCTATAGAGAGCTTCCCCACCAAGGACGGCGTACATCATCCACCCCGTGAGATTCACACCAACGGGTATGTTCACAAAAGCCTTCGCCCTCGTGTGTTTCCGACTTGTCTTGTCGAGCTTCCGGTTTGGTCCAATGCCTCGTCACCTCTTTTGCCTCTTATGCAACATATCTTGACACATCTTGTTGGCACAATGGTTGTTGTATGTCTTGATGATATCATCATACACTCCGAGAATCTCAAGGACCATGTCATACATGTGAGAGACACCTTATGCATCTTGTGCCACATGTCACACAAAAAGTTGCTCTTCTTTGGATTTCTCCTTTCATCTATGGCAATTGAAATGGATTCTTTGAAACTTGAGGATACTCATACTCGGCTCACGCCAACCATACTTTCCCAAGCAAGAAGTTTCCATCTCTTTGCCATTGCACATAACAATTTTGCCCAAAATTTTGCCGCTGTTACTTGCCTTTTGATTGTTCTATTTGTGTGGGACAATACTTCACAACACATTTTTGACACCTTACAAAGCAAAGTTTTACATGCACACATTTTTGCCCTACCACATTTTGGATACATCGACACTCTTTTGGTTCCCATTTTTGCCAAATGCCTCTTGGAGAAACGACTTGATGCTTCGTATTGGATTGAGAGCCTCTTGTTTGCCGATCACAAAATTGGCATCCACAAGCTTTCCGTTCGCAAGTTGTTTTTCCCCAAGTTCTTCTTCGACCGCTTCATCGACAAACAAACTCCCAAGTACTTGGTGAGCAAGACGTTCACCATGTCGGACCTCTCACCACAACATGGAGATGAGGAGGAACAAGAGTCGAGGATGACTCTTCCCCAAGGGGGGGAGATGATGTAGCCCCGCCTATCGTTGACGCTACACCATGGCCAAGGAGTCCCCCCAAGTGGACCAACAACGCAAAACCCCGCCATATATGTCAAGGTGAACCCTATCCTCTCTATGGTCGACCTCAACACTAACTTGAATGGTATGCTACCTCATGCCTATCATCATGGTGTCTATAGGTGCCGACGTCGACAAGGGCCAAGAGAGAAGGAACTCCCATGGTGCAAGGAAGAGAGAAGAAGGAAGAGGAAGAAGAGGCGGAAGGAGGAGGTCCAGCCGGCCCCGGGGCCGGCCAACCGGGCCCCAGACCGGACCAGCCGGTCCCAGGGCCGGTCAGACCGGGCCCTGGGCCGGACCCTCCCCGGTGTCAACCGGGCGTCGCACCGACGCCAACCAGATGGACATTTGCGACGTTCCCGGTTGCTGCCCGGTCCCTGGCCCGGTTTGGACCGGATCGACCGGCCCCAGGTCCGGTTGGACCGGCCCCTGGACCGGATTTCAAGGGTTCGACTCGACCGGAACTGCCCGAGTCGGTCCACCGCATACCTGTTCAACCCAAGTCGCCTTGTACCTCTATATAAGCACCTAGGTCGCCCCCTTTACTCTTTAGACATAATTTGAGCTTAAACACTACTTTGAGCTTTGTCTTCCTAGGGTTAGATCCCCTTTGTAATCCAAGGCACTCTTGTTGTTGATTTGGATATTTATGAGTGAGATTCTAGTGCAACCCACTCTCTTTCCCTCACGAATCTCCGTCTCCAACCCCAATCTCTCACCGGGAATTCTACCTTCGCGTCTCTTCCGGGTGATTCTATTGGTGTGGTCCATCGAGCCACGAGGGTAAGTATCAACTGTATCGGGTTGTGTGCATGTGTTCTTCCTGTGTTCTTCTCGTGTTCTTCGTGTTCTTCGTCTTCCCCACCTTTTCCCCTTTGGATTTCGGTTCAATCGCGAGATCGGGCCAAACCCTAGATCTCAGATCACATCACACAACCAGTAATGAAACAGCACTTGGCATTTGATGTTGCAAAGAAAAAGTTAAAGCATCCTAGCAATGGGTTCAGGAGTAGCTACACACTACTAGGGTTTGCTAAGCATAGCATATACTTTACTACACATGAGTTTACTAGTTTAGCTCAAGGCCTATCAACTAGGGGTTTGCCTAAGAGCACCAACAACCTATGCTAGCATGATGAGCACAATGTGATAACAAGCTAGGTAAAGCACATCAAGCAAGATAGATATAACAAGGTAAAGCGCATAGGTTAAGGAGCTCGGGTTGAGAAGTAACATGTGCACGAGGAGACGACGATGTATCCTGAAGTTCACACACTAAGGTGCTACGTCTCTGTCTGGAGCGGTGTGGAGGCACGTGGCACTCCAATGAGCCACTAGGGCCACCGTATTCTCCTCGAGCCCTTCCACCAAAGGAAAGGCCTTGATCCACTAAGGAACCTTGGGGTGGTCACCGAACCCTTACACGCTTGGGCAAACGCCAAGTATCGGCTTGAGGCAACTCCACAATGAGGAGGCTCTCAAGTAAACGCCACAAGAGGCTATAACACACCACCAAGCCACCAAGATGCTAATGCGCCACAAGAGGCTAACACACTCCACCAAGGAAACCAACTCCACCAAGGATGCGATGCGCCACAAGAGGCTAACACACTCCACCAACGGAAACACTACCACTAAGGCAATGCGGCCACTAAGGCAAGATGACCACTAAGGCAAGATGGCCACTAAGGCAAGATGGCCACTAATGCAAGAACACCACTAAGGTAGAACACCCACTCTACGAGATCGAAACCCCGGAGAGAACTCAAACCGATGCACCTAATGCAATGGCTAAGAACACCACTAGGATGCCCAAGTTCTTCTCTCCCAAATTCCAACAAAGCTAGAAGAAGCTATTGGGGGAATAAGGGAGGAAGAACAAAGAGTGGAGAAACACCAAGAAACTCCAAGATCTAGATCTAGCAAGATCCCCTCACTTAGAGAGGGATTCAATTGGTGAAGCACTAGATCTAGATCTCCTCTCTCCTTTCCCCCAAAAATATGCAACAAATAGTGGGGGGATCAAGAGGAGGAAGCAAGAACCCAAGGTCAACAATGGAGGAGAGAGAATGGAGGGGAAGGGTTAGTTGGGTCGGAGGTGGAAGAGAGGTATATATAGGGGACCCAAAAATATAGCTGTTGGGCTGAGAAAAACGGTCAGATTCGCCCCAAGCGGTACTACCGCTTTAACCAAAAAGCTAGATCTGGAAAACGGCCCAAAACCGGTAGTACCGCTCTGCGGAGCGGTACTACCGCTTGTGTCTCTGAAAGCAGCAAACCAAATCTGGGAATGTGTGTGTGTGAGAGAGAGAGAGGAAATAGCAGCAGCAGCATGCGTGGCAGGTGGGCAGCAACAGCAGTAGCGCAGCGGGCCAGCAGCGCAGCGCATGCATGCAAGCAGGAGAGCAGCGCGTGGGGCCGGCGGCAGCATGTGCGGCGCGCGCGCGCAAGCAGGAGCAGGCAAGGCACAGCGAGCGAGGCGCGGGCGGGAACCTCGCGCGGGGTCAACGCAGCCTCGATCTCCCGCGGGATCGAGCGCTCTCCCGCGCGGGAGCGAGGCGAGCGAGCGGCGGCCTGGCGTTGCAGCGCGGCCAGGCGGGTGAGTGGCGTGCGGGTGGGCTGGCTGCACGGCCCAGTGCGGGGAAGAAGAGAAAGGGAAAAAAGAAAAAAAAAGAAAGAGGGCCGGTACTACCGGGCCCGGTACCGGCCTGGTACCGTAATAGTTACGGTACGACCGGCCTGGTACCGGCCCGGTACCGCTTTGGGTCCAGTAAGGCTGGGAGGCATCTGCGGTACTTGGGCCGGAAGCCCAAGCGGTACTACTGCCCACTTTTTCTTTTTCTTTTTTCTTCAACACGGAAAGAGCGATAACTCGGTCTAGGAAAATCGGAATGACATGAAACCAATTTTGTTGGAAAGAGGGCGACAAGAGCTACCTCCTCACATGATGAAATCATGCAAAAGAGTGAGTGATGATTTTCTCATGGTCATAGAGGTGTAACCTCTCAATACGGTATATCGGGAAAATCATCACCCTCGCACACGCAACATGCGATGCAACCGAAATCCGTTCCATGCATAACAACCAAAAAGAACCAAGAACACGATGCAATACATGCAATGTTTGAGCTCTCTCCGATGATGCGACCCACTATCCTATCGAGCACAAACCTTGTCCTTGCGTGTTCTTCTCGAGTCGGCAAGCTCCATCTTCATACTCTTCATGATTGTACATGCCACCGTCTTCCTTCAACATACACGCCTCCATCTTCATTCATCTTCAACGTCGTCTTCTCTCTTCATCTTCTACGCTGTCTTCTCTCTTCATCTTCAACACCGTCTTCTCTCTTCATCCTCAACACCGTCTTCATCATTGTACTCCGTCTTCTCCATCTTACAACCTTGAGTCCAACACATAGCTATGGACTTGACCTAAGATCGATTCTCAATGCAACCGTTAGTACATAGGGATTGTCATCAATTACCAAAACCACACATGGGGTAATGGACATGTTCTTACAATCTCCCCCATTTTGGTAATTGATGACAATCTCTTTGAGAGGGTTTAGATATGAATTTAGCGAACAACCCAAGTTGAATATTTAGAACAAACTCCCCCATAATATATGCATGTGTGAATGAACTTGAATTTCATTGCATATACCAGCAATTAAAGCCTAACGGAGTATCCTCTAAATATTCAACCATGCAAAGCAACAAACGCAAGGCATGAAAGGCAAATGCTTAAGAACCAATCAAAAGCAAATCCCCTTAAACCCTCCAAACTTCTCCCCCATTGGCATCGATTGCCAAAATGGACGAAAGGTTTGGAAGGCCAATATAGTGAGCGTTCCTCCATAAGTTGTGCATTTCTCATAATTGTGAGTGAAATCAAATGCACATATTCAATAACGAATATTCGGAGGAAATCAAACTGTATTGAGGATCAAAGATTGCAAGAGGATATGAAGGTGAGCAAGCTTCGACAAATGAGGCAAGCAATCAATGAACCAAAAAGAAACACAAGCTCAATAAGAAGCAAGTAAAAAGGAAGCTTGTGCCAAAAATCAAGTATGAGTGCTTGAAGATGCAAATAGGATAAAATGAACACTCAACCACAATCTTTGTGGAGTCATCAACAAGTCAAATAAGAATGAAGGAATGGACTCCAACAACGAGGGATATCAAAAGATATGCACCATCTCTTATGTATATAAGTTTCTCTAAGTGGACAACATCACGAAGACGTTTGTCCACAAAGAAACATGCACACACAAGATAGGTACAAGAGAGATAGAGCAAGATATCCAAAACAAGCATGCTCAAGGACTTATCTCATTTTAAGACTCTACACCAAATATAAGAAATGAGATAACCCACTCCCAAAGAAAGCAAGGTTCCAAATAAACCAAACCCTCAACACTTTTCATGATGGCACAAAAGTACCGAAAAGAAAAGGTTTGTCTTCCAAGGTCAAATCCTTGAAACAAGGGAGTGTTCTAGCAAACATCTGAGAGCTCCCCCAAAATTAGTGCACTATTTAGAATTTTGCATTTGAATACAAAATGCACAAATGCGGGATTATTGCTCAACCATGTTTATCAAAACACTAACAAGGTTCAAGTGAAATAAGGAGATCCAAAAGAAGCAAGGAAGACAAATGGGAGTCTAACCCACAAGGACGCAAGAAATGTAGCAATTGAGCACATGAGCCAAGTGTGAGGATGATCCGGAACAATACCACACAATTTATTACCAATTGTCCAAGAACAAGAGGTATTTAGGAAATATCCATATTGTAGTTTGTGAGTATGTCCAAGATTATCTTCACAACAAGAAAGCATATGGTAAAGTGGGATTTGTTTGAGCAAACATGTCACATAGGAGCAAGATAATCTATAATATCAATTATATGTGACACAACCTCAAATTTTCACATTTTCTAGGCTTGTAAAATGCACAAGGCACAATACTCCCCCATAATGTGATAAAGACATTTTTCGTGCAAGAGGCAAATAAGAACCAAGTGAGATAATTAATGGACATTATAGGATTTTAATTCATCATGTCGCACATTTTAGGATTGTGAAATGCACAAAGCATATCACTCCCCCAAAATGGGATAGTCCATTAATTTCTCACATGAGCCAACAACTAAGATATGAACAAGATGCAATAGGCTCAACAAAGAACAATTGTACATGATGTGCCACCCAACATATATAAGAAGCAAGATAAGAAAGTAGGAAGCACAACATACACAATCACATGCAAGGTACAAAACCAACACATGTAAAAGGGGAGCGAGTAACTTTCAATGTAAAGGAGTTGAGGACTCGTTACCGGAAGGAGGAGCATGGGTAAATAATGAACAGAATACAACTTGACTTGAGGAAGTGAGAATGATGAAGATCCCCTAAGTCTTCATGAGCTAGTCAAGCCTCCATGCCCTCCAAATGTACCTATTGATCAAATTTTGGCTTGTTGGTCCCCAACCAAGTTGGGTCCTAAGAAGTTAGCCACAATAGGCTTGGCAACCCAAATGGTTCTTTTTGCGAAACCACTGTGAGTGCCAACATATTTGGCAAACACATCGCCAACCTTATCCTTATGTAGAGAATAAGCACCATGGATCAAGATAGGGTTGGATGAGTTACCACTAGTGCAAAAGGAGGAGATGTGGCCCTTCTCACGGCATATGTAGAATCTTCTTCTCTTCCCCTTCTTCTCACTTGATTTCTCCACAACGGGAGCCTTGGCTTGATCCTTCTTGGATAGCGGCCCTTCTTCAAGTTGAGGTAGACCTTGAGCTTGGCCTTGAGGTAGACCATGAGCTCCATCTTGAGGCCGCTTCCCTTGTTTCTTCACGCCAAGTGGCTTCTTCTTCAAGGGGCACAATCTAACATGGTGCCCTTCAATCTTGCACTTGAAGCACACAATCTTGGCGGGGTCCTTCACATGCCCTGGCCCTTCTTCCGCTTGTGCGAGGTGGACTTGTTCTTGTTGTTGGAGTTGAATCCAAGTCCACTCTTGTCATTTGGGAATTGCTTCCCTTCATGACCCTTTACCAAGTCCTTCTTCAAAGAAGTGACTTGGGCCTCGAGCTCTTCGATTTCCCCTACATGGTTAGTAACAACACAAGTACTAGAGGAAGTGGAAGCTTTATTGTTAGATCAACAAGGCAAGGTATGTAATTCACCACAAGATATAGCAATAGCATGGGTGGGTGAATTACTAGCACTAGCACATGGAATTGTAGAACAAGGCATAGAAGGTAGTTCACCACAAGATAAGTCAATAGCATGAGTGGGTGAACTAAAAGCACTAGCACATGGCAAAATAGCATTTTGAGAAGTAGTGCTAGTACTCACATGAGGCTCACAAGATTTTACCTTTGAAACGATAGCCTCATGGGCTAACTTTAGCAAATCATGAGAGACTAGAAGATCATCATGGGAGCTAGAAAGCTTTCCATAATTTTCTTCCAACTTCTCATAATTGCTTGTTAGCAAAGAAAGTTGAGCCCTTAGCTCAACATTCTCCTTCAAGATGGAGGCTTCACAGGAGGTAGAGTTAGTAGCACAAACATTATCAATCATAGCACAAGGAGAAGGCAACTTAGCAAGCTCTCTTAGGTTGAGAGCCTTAAAATGCTCATGTGACTCGGTGAGTTTGATGAGCTCACTCTCAATAGCCCTAGAGCTACTTTTGAGAAGCTCAAAATCCTCAAGGAGTTTATCATTAGCACTTACTAGCTTCTAATTTTTAATTTGAAAATCATGTGCCACCTCTAAAGCTCTATCACGAGATTCCCTTTCCATAAGTATCCTTAGAGCAAGGTTCTCTTCAAGAGTTTCATTGGTGACATTTTGTTCTTTAAGAGCTTCACTAAGAGTTGCAATCTCGTTTGCATACTCGCGCTCATGCTCTTCCATTTTCTCAATACGTTTTGTGCTCTCAAAGGCAAAATCGAAGATTTTCGTGAAGTTAGAGCAAGCAAATTTCTTCTTATGAAGAGCATGAAAAACCGACTCTCCCAACTTGTTTAAGGAAGCAACATTAATTCCTTCCATATCATCATCCTCATCATCATTAGATAGATAGGGTTCCAAGGAAGGAGATACCTTAGAAGCCTTAGCCATAAGGCAAGTGTAGGAACCGTGCGATGATGAAGAAGATGAACTACTTGAAGCTCCATCCAAGATCTTGTCTTGGCCCATAGTATCTTCGGTTTCCTCCACATTGTTAGTCACACAAATACTATAGGAAGCAAAGTATCTTCATTATGGCAACAAGACAAGAGAAGCATATCATCATGGAATGAAGATATGCAAGGACTATCAACACTAGCATGTAAAGCATTTATAGTGCTACAAGTGTTAAAGTCCAAAGATGAGACATTGCAATGGGATAGGGATGAAGAATCATCAAGAGAAAGCTCACCATCAACAATGCAATGTTCATCACCACTCACCATACCATTACCTTGTGTCTTACCACACATTGGTGAAGTCGAAGGAGTGTGATCATCCTTAATGGTCTTGGATCCACCATATGTATCTCGAAGCTTTGTCCAAACCTCATGAGCACTCCGGAAAGGCGCAATGGAGGAAATCACTACATTACTCACAACATGGCAAAGCACTTTAGTAGCTTGAGCATCTAGATAAGAGTTTTTGTTCTCTTCAAAAGTTGGATTTTGTGGATCCTTAGGAGGAGAAAAACCCATATCAAGAATTCGCTCCACATGTGGGTGCATGCCCCTAAAATAATCAAGCATGTACAATTTCCAAGCATCATAATTAGTGCCATCAAATGTAAAGGTGGAAATGTGCACTAATCCTCTAGCCGACGTCATACTCTTTAGGCGGTGAAGCCCAACAAGATAAGAGAGCCCTAGCTCTGATACCAATTGAATGTTCTAGGACGTCGCCTAGAGGGGGGGTGAATAGGCGGTGTATAAAAACTTCTACTTGAGAGCTAAACTAGGCGGAATAAAACTACACCTGTGTTTACTAGTTTAGCTCAAGGCCTATCAACTAGGGGTTTGCCTAAGAGCACCAACAATCTATGCTAGCATGATGAGCACAATGTGATAACAAGATAGGTAAAGCACATCAAGCAAGATAGATATAACAAGGTAAAGCGCATAGGTTAAGGAGCTCTGGTTGAGAAGTAACCGGTGCACGAGGAGACGACGATGTATCCCGAAGTTCACACACTAAGGTGCTACGTCTCCGTCTGGAGCGGTGTGGAGGCACGTGGCACTCCAATGAGCCACTAGGGCCACCGTATTCTCCTCGAGCCTTTCCACCAAAGGAAAGGCCTTGATCCACTAAGGAACCTTGGGGTGGTCACCGAACCGTTACACGCTTGGGAAAACGCCAAGTATCGGCTTGAGGCAACTCCACAATGAGGAGGCTCTTAAATACACGCCACAAGAGGCTATAACACACCACCAAGCCACCAAGATGCTAATGCGCCACAAGAGGCTAACACACTCCACCAAGGATGTGATGCGCCACAAGAGGCTAACACACTCCACCAAAGGAAACACGACCACTAAGGCAATGCAGACACTAAGGCAAGATGACCACTAAGGCAAGATGGCCACTAAGGCAAGATGGCCACTAATGCAAGAACACCACTAAGGTAGAACACCCACTCTACGAGATCGAAACCCCGGAGAGAACTCAAACCGATGCACCTAATGCAATGGCTAAGAACACCACTAGGATGCCCAAGTTCTTCTCTCCCAAATTCCAACAAAGCTAGAAGAAGCTATTGGGGGAATAAGGGAGGAAGAACAAAGAGTGGAGAAACACCAAGAAACTCCAAGATCTAGATCTAGCAAGATCCCCTCACTTAGAGAGGGATTCAATTGGTGAAGCACTAGATCTAGATCTCCTCTCTCCTTTCCCCCAAAAATATGCAACAAATAGTGGGGGGATCAAGAGGAGGAAGCAAGAACCCAAGGTCAACAATGGAGGAGAGATAATGGAGGGGAAGGGTTAGTTGGGTCGGAGGTGGAAGAGAGGTATATATAGGGGACCCAGAAATATAGCTGTTGGGCTGAGAAAAACGGTCAGATTCGCCCCAAGCGGTACTACCTCTGTGAAAAGCGGTACTACCACTTTAACCAAAAAGCTAGATCTGGAAAACGGCCCAAAACCGGTAGTACCGCTCTGCGGAGCGGTACTACCGCTTGTGTCTCTGAAAGCAGCAAACCAAATCTGGGAATGTGTGTGTGTGTGTGAGAGAGAGAGAGGAAATAGCAGCAGCAACATGCGTGGCAGGTGGCCAGCAACAGCAGTAGCGCAGCGGGCCAGCAGCGCAGCGCATGCATGCAGGCAGGAGAGCAGTGCGTGGGGCCGGCGGCAACATGTGCGGCGCGCGCGCGCAAGCAGGAGCAGGCAGGGCACAGCGAGCGAGGCACGGGCGGGAACCTCGCGCAGGGTCAACGCAGCCTCGATCTCCCGCGGGATCGAGCGCTCTCCTGCGCGGGAGCGAGGCGAGCGAGCGGCGGCCTGGCATTGCAGCGCGGCCAGGCGGGTGAGTGGCGTGCGGGTGGGCCGGCGGCACGGCCCAGTGCGGGGAAGATGAGAAATGGAAAAAAGAAAAAAAGAAAGAGGGCCGGTACTACCGGGCCCGGTACCGGCCTGGTACCGTAATAGTTACGGTACTACCGGCCTAGTACCGGCCCGGTACCGCTCCGGGTCTAGTAAGGCTGGGAGGCAGCTGTGGTACTTGGGCCGGAAGCCCAAGCGGTACTACCGCCCACTTTTTCTTTTTCTTTTTTCTTCAACACGGAAAGAGCGATAACTCGGGCTAGGAAAAGCGGAATGACATGAAACCAATTTTGTTGGAAAGAGGGCATCAAGAGCTACCTCCTCACATGATGAAATCATGCAAAAGAGTGAGTGATGATTTTCTCATGGTCATAGAGGTGTAACCTCTCAAAACGGTATATCGGGAAAATCATCACCCTCGCACACGCAACATGCGATGCAACCGAAATCCGGTTCATGCATAACAACCAAGAAGAACCAAGAACACGATGCAATGCATGCAAGGTTTGAGCTCTCTCCGATGATGCGACCCACTATCCTATCGAGCACAAACCTTGTCCTTGCACGTTCTTCTCGAGTCGGCAAGCTCCGTCTTCATACTCTTCATGATTGTACATGCCACCGTCTTCCTTCAACATACACGCCACCGTCTTCATTCATCTTCAATGCCCTCTTATCTCTTCATCTTCTATGCCGTCTTCTCTCTTCATCTTCAACACCGTCTTCTCTCTTCATCCTCAACACCGTCTTCATCATTGTACTCCGTCTTCTCCATCTTACAACCTTGAGTCCAACACATAGCTATGGACTTGACCTAAGATCGATTCTCAATGGAACCGTTAGTCCATAGGGATTGTCATCAATTACCAAAACCACACATGGGGTAATGGACATGTTCTTAGAACAACCACACTCTTGCCAATGAGAGGTCTCAAGATATGGTTCATAAGGCGCATAAAAGTTGATGGAGCATTTGAAATACCAAATGGCATGACAAGCCATTCATAGAGACCAAGTTTGGTCTTGAAGGCTATCTTCCATTCATCACCAATTACCATACGGATTTGGTGGTAGCCACTACGCAAATCTATTTTCGAGAAAATCGTGGCACCACTCAACTCATCAAGCATGTCATCTAAACGCGGAATGGGATGGCAGTATCGAACGGTAATGGCACTGATGGGGCGATAATCCATACACATTCTTTGCGACTCGTCCGGTTTAGGAACGAGAATGACCGGAACCGCACAAGGGCTTAAGCTTTCACGTACATACACTTTTTCGAGGAGATCTTGAATTTGACGTTGAATCTTCTTTGTGTCTTCGGGGTTGGTGGGGTAGGCGGCGCGGTTTGGTAGAGGGGCGGCGGGTATGAGGTCGATGCGGTGCTCAATTCCTCTAAGCGGTGGTAGCCCATGAGGGAGATCGTCAGGGAAGACATCTTGAAATTCCTTCAAAAGAGACAACAAAGACAAAGGAAGTGTTGTTAAGGTGTTAGTCTCCGATGGTGGCCCCTTGCAAATGAGCACATAGTGCAATTTCGTGGATGGGTTGTGGTATACTTCTCTCATCTCACTCTTGGTAGCTATGAGGACACTCTTCATCTCACTCACATATGGCTTGTGGCGCTCAGTCTCTTTTTGGTGGATCACTCTCTCACCTCTCATCTCACTAGTGATGGTAGCTTCCTTAGCCCTCGCTAAAGCATTTGCATTGTTCGCAATTACTTGGCTAGGATTTATTGGGTGTAGGATGAAGGACTTGTTGTCAACCTTGAAGCTATAGGCATTTGTGTAACCATCATGGTTTTCTTTCTTGTCATATTGCCAAGGTCGACCAAATAGCATGTGGCACACCGTCATAGGCACTACATCACACTCAACGGTCTCTTCATAGGCGCCGATCTTTAAGGAGATTGTGACGGTGTGTTGTATCTTCACATTTCCGTTGTCACTTAGCCATTGCACATGGTAAGGATGGTGATGTTTACGGTGCGGGAGGTTGAGCTTGGAACATAGTTCGGTGCTTGCAAGGTTGTGGCAACTGCCTCCATCGATGATGACCTTGATGGACTTGCCGTTAATTCTGGCTCTTGTTTGGAAGATGTTGCATCTTTGATCTTCATTGGGGATTGCATGGGTTGTCAAGACTTTGGTCACCACAAGTGCTGGGCTTGCATCATGCACACATAGGATTTGCTCTTGGTCTTCCAATTCATCATCTTCAAGATTGGTTGCGGCTTGCACTAAGGCTTCATATTCACCTTCACTTAAGTACTCCACATCTCCATCATCCCGAGTGATCATAACTCTTGTGTTCTTGCAATGAAAGGATTTATGTCCTTGTGCCCCACACTTGAAGCAAGTGATGTTACTAGATCCCGTGGACGCTTTGGAGGACATAGTTGATGGTTCTGGTAAGAAGCTTGTTGTCTTGATGGAACTTCTTGTTTGCTTGGGAGGATCCTTGGAGGCAATAGAACTTGTATTCTTGATGCTTGAAGAGGCATTATTTGCATTTCTTGCGGCGAAGAAGGTTTTTGACTTTGCACTTGCTAAATCTTCTCTCACTTGGCGCTCGGCCCTTGTAGCTTGATGAAGTAACTCAACCATGTTTTTGTAAGGCAAGAATTCCACTATCCTCTTGACGGGAATGTTCAATCCATTCAAGAACCTTGCCATTTTTTGCTCTTCTCGCTCATCCACATTCGCACTCATCATGGTCATGTGCATCGTGTAATACTGTTGACCACCAAAACCCACCGGCGAGTAGCGACGGGCAACACGAAGAGCCGGGAGGCTCCCAGGATTGCTGGTGGGCCCTGGTCCCTCGGGCGACAGCCCGCAAAGCTCCGGCACGCACGTCCGATGCTGGTGCAAGGGCGTGCCACCTGACCTATACCTGGTCAGGAAGGTGATGGATTGCTTCGACTAGTTTCCTGCATGGCATACACGTAAACATTAAATACGAGCCTCGATCGGCTCTCAGGTTCTCCTGTGAATCGGCTCAAGGAGCCGATCCACCCATGATTCGTATGAGATCTACGATAACATGGTGGTCCTGCTTTATCAATATTAGGTTAAAATGATCTACGACGATCTAGGGTTTTCACCACATAACCGGAACGTCCTACACGTAATTGGGCCTAGCAGACACGAAAGATGATAATAAACCAGCCCTAGACAAGGCCTAAAAACCAACGTGGAGTTGATTCCCGGAACATCTTTTCTAGAACTAGCAAACTATACCTTACGTGCTACTGGATCCTTCAACCCGTTTGCAAGGCCTAACTATGTAGATATCAAACTAATCCTTGAAGAACAAGGAGCAATCGTAACGGATCGAATCTACTAAATAATGACTAAGCAAGGTGCCACCCTTACACCTAAGATCGGTACAAGGGTGGCTAGATATCCAGGGGTAGCATGACTAATCAAATACATCAAGAAAGT
This sequence comes from Lolium perenne, assembly GCF_019359855.2. NCBI lineage: Eukaryota > Viridiplantae > Streptophyta > Magnoliopsida > Poales > Poaceae > Lolium > Lolium perenne. The sequence goes on from NC_067245.2 coordinate 137,570,852, forward strand.
ACCGATGCTAACCCTAACATATCCACGATAACGGTGTTGCTCGCCATCAAAAAGGCTTCAGTACGAGCAACACATGAACAATGAATAAACAAGATTCTGCCTAGATCGCAAGATGCGATCTAGGCAGCATAGCGCTTACCCGGAAGAAACCCTCGAAACAAGGGGTGGCGATGCGCCTAGATTGGTTTGTTGTGAACGTGATCGTCCTCCTTTCTCAATAACCCTAGATACATATTTATAGTCCATAGACTTCCTAACGTGGGAATAATCCCAACCGTGTACGAGCTAAACTCTACCTTTTAATCCTAACTGACACGTATCCTACTATATTTACTGATACACGGGCAATTTAGCCCACACTCTTTATACAAGGCCGATTCATGAATAATTTCTACGTATATTTGCTAAGCCCATCTCAATCACGGCCCATCTCTGATTCGGTTAAAATCTGGTGATAACACATGCCCCCTGGTTTTGGTAATGATAATTCCAAAACCACTCTGCTTTTTCTTCGTCGGGTCATGTCGTGGCAGAGCAGAACCGTCGCAGTATCCTTCATCATGATGACTTGCCTTCTCAACTTCTCTGCAAGATTTGATAGTTTTTTTGGCACCACTTCCTCGGAAACTGCTGTGGCATTAAATCTCCACTATATCCCCTTTATTTAACCGTGCCGAACAGTTCGCCTCTTCATCCCCTTGCTCTGTACTAGCCATCGGCACCAAAAAACCCCCTTCTCTTGTAGCAATGTCTTCCTCTTCCTCCTCCTCCGCCTCGTCGGGTCTTTCTTCCCAGTCCTCCTCTTCCTCATCTTCCTCCTCCCGCGAGCCCACGCCGGAGTGGGATTTGACGGCGGCGCACAACCACCGCGCCCCAGAGGAATGGGACCAGGAGGACCACGACTCCTTCGTCTGGTCTGAGGACGACAAGTCCTTGACCAGCGGAGACAATGACCTCCAGTTCCTCGCCGACGGGGATCTGGAGGCGGAGAGCGAGGACGACTCGTTCTCCTAGGACGACTACACTTCCTCCGACGAGGAGGAAGAAGAAGAGGACGACGACTCCCTCGAGGACTACCCGCCGGCGAAGCGCTTCCGCGCCGGATCGGATGATGACGACGACGACGACGACGAGGAGGCTCCCATTGAGGGCTACGGGAGCAGCGACGAGGAGCCCGCCGGCAGCAGTGCCGATGGCAGCTCCAATGGCGACGACGAGGGCAGCGACGGCCCATAGAGTAGGACTAGTAGTAGTAGCAGATTGGTCAATAGACCTTTCTTTTGTTCTTCCCCCCTCGAGCAATCGGCTCTTTCTTTGTAAGAAATCCCTTCCATTAATGAAGAAAATGTTCCTCTGTCGATTTTGCTTTAACATCAATTTTGCCGATTGCCCAAGTAAGTCAACGCGCAAAGAGACGATGGCAGCGCATGGGCCTTTTCCATAAAACGCGATTAAGGCCAAATCAGTTGCCTATTTACACGGTAATCTGCAACCTTTGTTTGAGAGAATAAAATCAGATCCCCTAAATTGCCGTCCAAACAGGTCCAATCCGTGTCCTTAGATCTCACACGCATAGATTCAACTCCTCAGCGAAACCTATGGGAGAATCATTCCAATGCCACGGTATCTGGCCTAAAAATAATCCGTTAACTGCTCAATTGAGCTTGTTCCTCTAGAGTCGATGGCTATGCATCGGCTTTTTTTTATATTCTGAAGTCGATGTCCGTGCATCGGCTGTACTGGTATCCATATTTATAAAGTCGATGTCTATGCATCGGCTGTGATTTGTATATAAATTTTTTTTTACTGGCCGATTTTATGCATCGGCCCCCATATTTCACTGTCCGTCATCCCACATGCTTGGGAAATATTTCTTGAGATGTTGACCATTGAAAGCTACTGGGAATTTAACACCGTCCAGCTGCTCGAGCATGTATGCATTACCCTTCAAAACCTGGTCGACTCTGTACGGACCGTGCCAATTAGGAGACCATTTACCATATTCTTTATCCTTAGTCCCTAATGGCAACACAGCTTCCCATACTAGATCACCAACCTGAAACTCCTTTGGTCTCACCTTCTTATTGTATGTGCGGGCTACCTTGGCTTTGTTCTCTTTAATCTTCTCCAACGACCAAAGTCTGAGTTCCGTTGAATCCTCAATAGTATCACTCATCAGGGCTGCATATTCTTCAGCTGTTAGATCATTCTGAAACGTAACACGTCTCGATCCAGCCGTAATTTCCCAAGGCAATACGGCTTCCTGCCCATAGACCAGCTGGTATGGCGAAGTTTTTATAGCTCCATGGCACGACATGCGATAGGCCCACAAAGCTTCCGACAATACCTCATGCCAACGCCTAGGGTTCTCGTCAACTTTCCTCTTAATCAGCTTGATAAGGCTCTGGTTGGACGCTTCAGCTTGCCTGTTGGCTTGAGCATAGTATGGAGACGATCGGATCAGCTTAATCCCCATGTCATCGCAGAACTTTCTGAATTCCTTAGAAACAAACACCGATCCTCCATCGGTCCTGATAGTCTGGGGAATCCCGAATCTATGAAGGACATGTTCTTTCACAAATTTGATAACATCTTCCGATTTTACCTTCTTCATAGGGACGGCCTCCACCCATTTAGTGAAGTAATCTGTAATGGCCAAAATCCACTCGTGGCCTTTGCTCGATGCAGGATGGATTTTACCGATCATATCCATGCCCCAACCTCGAAATGGCCAAGGCTTGATGATGGGGTTCATTGCTGATGCGGGCACCATCTGAATTTTCCCAAACATCTGACACGCTTGACACCCTTTATAGTACCTAAAGCAGTCCTCAAGCATGGTGGGCCAGTAAAACCCTGATCGCCTAATCAGCCACTTCATCTTATGAGCCGATTGGTGAGTTCCACAGGCGCCTTCATGCACCTCGTGTAAGAGCCGATTAGACTCGGTTGGTCCCAGGCATTTGAGCAGTAACCCTTCTAACGTCCTGTAGAACATATCATCTCCTATAAGGACATATTTCATGGCCTTTAACCTTATCCGTTTAGGTGCCCCCCCGAGCCGGATCCTTCAAGTAATTGAAGATATCGGCTCTCCAGTCATCCTGTTCCAGGAACTGCACCTGAACTTCTGACCCGTCTGGTATGTCCTTGTAGCCTGACGCCATCTGTGCGAGATCGTTGGCCTCGGTATTTTGAGATCTTGGGACCCAATTGAAGTTGACTCACTCGCGGCATTCCATCCATAATGGGAAGAGTGACTCACTCTCGCACTTGTATTCGTCCGTGAGCTGGGAAATCACCAACTTAGAGTCTCCAAAAAGTTCCACCACTTCTGCCCCGGCTTCCAAAAGCAACTCCATTCCCTTGCGTATTGCCTCATACTCAGCGACATTGTTGGTACAAGGGGTAGATAACCTGATGGAGAAGGAATATGTTGCCCCCCGAGGCGACACGAGCAGAATGCCGATGCCACAACCATCGTCACAAGCCGATCCATCGAAGAACATAGCCCATGCACGTACAGATAGTGCTGCTATATTAGTATTGATTCGTTCAGCAATGAGATCGGCCAATGCTTGTCCCTTGAATGCTTTCGCAGGCTGATACCGAAGATCAAACTCCGATAATGCAAACATCCATTTACCGAGTCGGCCTTTTAAAACAGGGGCCGACAACATATGTTTGACGACGTCTGATTTGCATATGATGATGATTTCTGCCATCAGAAAGATATGACGAAGCTTGGTGCAGGTGAAAAACAAGCAGAGGCAAAACTTCTCGATCTCAGGATACCTCGTCTCTGCATCCAGCATCCTTCTGCTGAGGTAGAAAGCCACCTTTTCCAGACCATCATAAAGTTGCACCACCACTGACGCGATGGAAGTGTCAGCTACCGATAAGTAAATGTAGAATGGTCTGTCTTGCTGAGGCGGAACCAGCACAGGCGGTGTCGATAGATACTCCTTAATCTCGTCAAACGCTTGCTGCTGCTCTGCCCTGATGAAACTCGTCATCAGATTTAATTTTCACCAATCCCATAAACGGCTCAATTCGTCCTGACAGATTGGAGATGAATCTTCGGACGAAGTTGATTTTGCCGATGAGGCATTGGAGTTCCTTCTTCGTGGTAGGTTGTTGCATGGTGCGCACTGCCTCCTGACTTTTCAGGCCGATCTCGATTCCTCGTTCATGAACCAAGAAACCCAAGAACTGACTGGCCGTTACCCCAAAGGCACACTTCTTTGGATTCATTCTTAGCTCGAATCTTCTGGTTCGGTTCAGAATGCGTCGCAAATCCTCCAGGTGTCCCTCTACGGAGACAGACTTGACCACCACGTCATCGATGTAAATTTCCACCAATTTGCCGATCAGATCATGAAAAATGTAATTCATGGCTCTTTGGTACGTTGCACCGGCATTCTTCAGCCCAAAAGTCATGACTACATATTCAAACAAGCCTACTGAACCTGGTACTCTGAATGCAGTCTTGTGTATATCTTCTGGAGCCATGAAAATCAGATTGTAGCCGGCATTGCCATCCATGAAACTTAAGACCTTATGACCAGCAGCTGCATTGACCAATGTCTCTGCTACCGGCATGGGATATTCATCCTTTGGAGTGGCTCTATTGAGATCTCGAAAATCTATGGCAACGCGCCATCGGCCATCCTTTTTCTGTACAGGCACTATATTGGAAATCCATTCAGCGTACCTGCACGGCCTAATGAACCCGGCGATCAACATTTTCTCGACCTCTTTCTTGACTTCTTCTAGGATGTCGGCCTTCATCTGACGTGCACGTTGCTGGAACGGCCGAAATCCTTTCTTGAGAGGGAGCCGATGCTCAATGATGCTCCTGTCTATCCCAGTCATCGCTGTGTAGTCCCATGCAAAGCGATCTGGGTACTCTTTTAACAGAGCTATCATCTGGCTCCTGAGATGTGGATCTAGCTTTTTGCTGATAAAAGTTGGTCGTGGCTTATCCCCAGGACCAATGTCAACCTCTTCTAGTTCATCAGCCGATGTAAACCCATACCCTAGCCTTCCGTCGCCTGCTAGATCGATGTTAAACACAGGCAAAACGTATGGCGAGGATAGTATGGGCCGATTGCCGGAATCGGCCCCCATTTTGATTGAATTGCTCAATGAAGGTTTACATCTTGCTCGTGCTTTATTACGACTACGTGGCATGCTTGAGACGAGATCATCACTTTTTATTTTTGGGGGACGATCGCAGGGATCGGCCTTGCCACGTATGTCCGTTGCCTTTGCTCTTGTTATACTGTCAGGCCGGTGGATAAGACCAGCCTCACCCCGTTTTTTGTCACTTCGATGCACTCACAGCCGTCCAAACTGATTCCGGAGAGCGGCTCTTGGTCTTCCGCTTCCCAAATGTTCATGCCAGCCGTTGAGATTTCGGCTGAATCATCTGCATGGACGACCTCCACTTCATCTCCATCCCACTGTATCAAGCATTGGTGCATCGTGGATGGAATGCAGCAGTTAGCGTGGATCCAGTCTCTCCCTAGCAGGACAGCGTAGGTGCTTTTGCTGTCGACGATGAAGAATGACGTAGGGATGGTCTTTCGGCCTACAGTTAAATCCACGTTCAGAACGCCTTGTGCTTCTGATGCTTGGCCGTTGAAGTCATTCAGAGTGACGTTGGTTTTGATCAAATCCGCGCTAGAGCGTCCCAAGTGACGTAGCATGGAGTATGGCATTATATTGACTGCCGCTCCCGTGTCGACCAGCATCTTATTGACAGGCTGCCCGTTGATATAACCTCTTAAGTACAGGGCCTTCAGATGCCTGTAGCTCCTTTCTCGTGGTTTCTCAAAGATGACCGGTCGTGGGCCACAGTCAAGCTGTGCTATAGGCGCCTCTTCTGTTCCTGGAGCACAAAACTCCGATGGGAGAATGAACACCATGTTCGTGCCAGCCGATGTCTTATCATCGGCTTTCTTTTGTTTGGGGCGCCACTCTTTCTTCTGTGGACGACCCTCCTCGTCCAGAGTTTGCTGAATTTTCGCGGCCAGATCGGGCCGCGCTTTCCTTAACGCGTGTAGGTATCGTCTCTCGGCTTCCTCTACGCTACGTAGTCGCTGAACCCTACGCTTTTGAGAATGGCTGAGTCCATCAGGGCACCACCTTGGCCGGTGGTATCTATCTTCTTCTTCTTCATCTTCATCTTCTACCTCCTCGAGATCTTCCACCCGAGAGGACTCAGCTTGCTTGTTCCGAGACGTGAGAGGCCCTAGACGCTTGAACACTGACACATCTCCTGTGTCCCTCTTTTTCTGTCTACACTCTGGGCAGTTGCCGATTGTAGGCAATCGGCTCATCCCTGAATCCCAGCAATGCTTGAAGAAAGGACAATCCCAGTGTCTGTCCACGTCGTCTTGCTCTCTTGAATTTTCCTTGACGCGGCGCTCATATCTTTCGTCGTCTCGGTCATACCGACGATATTTCATGTTATCCACACAAGACCGACAATCTTTTTTGTCGTCGCTGTCGTATCGCCGGCGCTGGTCGTACTGACGCTCATATTTGTTGAGGAGGTGCTCAGAGAGAGGTCGCTGGTATCGCAGGTTCCTCACTTGCTCCTCTGTGATGTAGCGCTTGTCATTACGTTGGGGCCGGTCGCGTGGGACGGCCTCATCTTTGTCCTTGCCACGAGAGCGGCTGCTCTCGTCTTTGTCCTTACCAGGGTGGTGCACATGTCCTACCATGTTAATGCTGAACGAGAAACCTGGCTGGCACCTCCCGGGGTAAGTGCACTCCACCATGTTAACGGCAGGGAAGGGGTGCGTGTCAACTTTCATGGCGTACTGGCTGAAAATTAGACGGCCTTGTTATATCGCCATTTGGATCTGCTGACGCCACACCCTGCAGTCGCTGGTGGTATGGGTGAACGAGTTATGCCACTTGCAGTATGGCCTTCCGTTCATCTCTTGCACCGTAGGGATTTTATGGCCTTCGGGTAACTTCAGCTGCTTCTCCTTGAGTAAGAGGTCGAAAATATGCTCAGCTTTGCTTACGTCGAAGTCAAACCCTTTTGTCGGACCTTGTGGTTTAACCCATTTGCAGGACACGGGGTTTGCCCCCCGAGTCCATTCAGCCACGGCTACCTCCTGATCTCCCGCAGAGTCTTCATCTTCTTCTGTCTCAACCAGGACTACCGACGCTTGAACTTGTCCTGGTACAACTCTGGGTGGCGCTGTTCATATAATGATAGTTTCTGAACCATATGCGCCAGTGAAGTGTACTCTGCTTGGGAAGCCATATCCTTGATCGGCGATGCGAGACCCACCACTGCCAGATCAACTGCTTCTTTTTCATTCATACGAGCCGAATAGCATCGGTTCCTGACGGTCCTGAAGCGCTGAATGTATTCCGATACCGTTTCTCCACGCTTCTGTCGTACTTGTGCTAGATCGGCAATGCCAGCCTCGGAATCTTCTGAGTGATATTGCATGTGGAACTGTTCTTCCATCTGCTTCCAAGTCCGGATTGAATCTGGTGGCAGCGAGGTGTACCACCCGAAAGCCGATCCTGTGAGAGATTGCGCGAAAAACCTCACACGTAATGGGTCTGATGCTGAGATCATGCCCAACTGCGCTAAATATCGGCTCACATGCTCAACTGAACTAGAGCCTTCCGATCCACTAAACTTGGAGAATTCAGGGAGCCGATATTTGGGTGGTAGTGGGATCAAATCATACTCGTTGGGGTACGGCTTGGAATAGCTGATTGCCCTCCTCTTCCGCACCATGCCGAACTGGTCCCTCAAGATTGCACTGATCTGATCCACGGTGCTAGCTGCAGGAGTTGAGCTTTGATGATTCGTTGGAGTGGCATATTTAGCTAGCCACGCCTACTTCTCGGGATCCGATCCAGAAACCCCTCCTGTTGTTCTAGAAATCCCTCCTGCTACAATCTGGTTCGTGCGTGCTCAGTTATTGCAGTCTGGCACATATGTGCACATGTATCCGTGCGGGATCTCCTTAGGCGGTTCATACAAGAACTGGTAATCACTAGGGTCACCACCGATCTTGTAGACGACGTATGCCGGTGAACTCGGCAGTTCTGGTGCTGCTAGCGCGAATGGCAGCTGTGGTCTGGTCTGGAACGACATCTCTCCTTGGTGAGTCCCTAGGGCAGGTCCTGACGGAGAGTACTGATGCTTCATGATTTCCTGGACCACGCGAAGCGCGACACGCTCCAAAGTGTTCACCAGGCTCTCAGAATGGCGGTGTAGCGAATGAGCTACCATGTGATTAACCTCCTGACGTAGAGACCTGGTGCGTTCTTCTGAAGGAGTAGACAGATCCACTCCATCGAGAGCGCCTTCAGCTGAGAACCCTTTCCACCTAATGCCGTGTGAGTGGGTCCTCTGGAAAGAGCCGATGAGGTCGGCTTCGAAGAGAGCTTTGATCTCGTCATACTTCTTCTTGTACTCCTCAGACAGGTCTTCGTACGTGACTGGATCTTCCGCCATCTCTGATGCGGATGTTGATGCAGTTGATGTAGAAGAAGGTCCCACCGGGCGTGCCAGAATGTGTTGACCACCAAAACCCACCGGCGAGTAGCGACGGGCAACACGAAGAGCCGGGAGGCTCCCAGGACTGCTGGTGGGCCCTGGTCCCTCGGGCGACGGCCCGCAAAGCTCCGGCACGCACGTCCGATGCTGGTGCAAGGGCGTGCCACCTGACCTATACCTGGTCAGGAAGGTGATGGATTGCTTCGACTAGTTTCCTGCATGGCATACACGTAAACATTAAATACGAGCCTCGATCGGCTCTCAGGTTCTCCTGTGAATCGGCTCAAGGAGCCGATCCACCCATGATTCGTATGAGATCTACGATAACATGGTGGTCCTGCTTGATCAATATTAGGTTAAAACGATCTACGACGATCTAGGGTTTTCACCACATAACCGGAACGTCCTACACGTAATTGAGCCTGGCAGACACGAAAGATGATAATAAACCAGCCCTAGACAAGGCCTAAAAACCAACGTGGAGTTGATTCCCGGAACATCTTTTCTAGGACTAGCAAACTATACCTTACGTGCTACTGGATCCTTTAACCCGTTTGCAAGGCCTAACTATGTAGATATCAAACTAATCCTTGAAGAACAAGGAGCAATTGTAATGGATTGAATCTACTAAATAATGACTAAGCAAGGTGCCACCCTTACACCTAAGATCGGTACAAGGGTGGCTAGATATCCAGGGGTAGCATGACTAATCAAATACATCAAGAAAGTACCCATGCTAACCCTAACATATCCACGATAACGGTGTTGCTCGCCATCAAAAAGGCTTCAGTACGAGCAACACATGAACAATGAATAAACAAGATTCTGCCTAGATCGCAAGATGCGATCTAGGCAGCATAGCGCTTACCCGGAAGAAACCCTCGAAACAAGGTGTGGCGATGCGCCTAGATTGGTTTGTTGTGAACGTGATCGTCCTCCTTTCTCAATAACCGTAGATACATATTTATAGTCCGTAGACTTCCTAACGTGGGAATAATCCCAACCGTGTACGAGCTAAACTCTACCTTTTAATCCTAACCGACACGTATCCTACTATATTTACAGATACACGGGCAATTTAGCCCACACTCTTTATACAAGGCCGATTCATGAATAATTTCTACGTATATTTGCTAAGCCCATCTCAATCATGGCCCACCTCTGATTCGGTTAAAATCTGGTGATAACAAATACTCCTCAATGGACTTGAAGCTTTGCTTGAGTTGAGTGAGCTTGTTGAATAGGTCACGTTTGTGGTGGCTGGGCACAAAGCGGGTGTGCATGACTTCTTGCATCTCTTCCCATGTGTCAATGGGCTCTAAGTCTTCTTTCTCACGCTTCTTGTTTAGTTCTTCCCACCAAACATTTGCATATCCCTCAAACTCAAGTGATTCCATGGCCACTTTCTTTGATTCTGAGAAGTTATGGACGCATAAGATCTTGTAAACCTTGATTACCCAAGACAAGTATGCATCAGGGTCTTCTTGATGTAGCCCCGCTCACCGACGTCGCTACACCAAGACCAACAAGTCCCCCAAGTGGACCGATGACACGAGCCCGAGTTAAAGCTCTACATGATGAGGTGAACTCGCTCCTCACCACCCTTGATCTTGGTACCCCTTTGGACGGAATGCTACCTCATGCCGATGTGTTATGTGTCATTAGGTACAAGGCGCATCAAGTCCCCGGAGAGGAGGACACGCCATGGCCAAGGGAAGGAGAGGAGCAGCTGGACATGGAGATGATCACGAAGCCGAACCCGACGTCGCTCGAAGCGCTCCAAGGAAGAGAAGGACGCTGGCCGGTCCAGGACCCGGTCAGACCGGCCCCACAACCGGACGACCCGGTCCCAGGCCCGGTCAACCGGGTGCCAACCGGGCGCAGCTCCATCGTACCGGACGAAGACCGGAAACCTCGCAGATTCCCGGTTGGCGCCCGGTCGACCGGACCCAGGACCGGACCACCCGGTCATAGGCCCGGTCAGACCGGATCCAAACCGGGTCTGACGGAAATGACCCACCAAACTACCTAAGTTATCCATTCGCGTACCTGTTCGCCCTTGCTGGCCATGTGTTCCTATATAAGTAGCCTGGACCCCTCCTTTACCCTTCAGACTTGTTTTGGACTCAAACCTACCTTTGAGCTTAGTCTCCCTAGGGTTACCATCCCTCTGTAATCAAGGCATCCTGGTTGTTGATTTGGATATTGTTGAGTGAGATTCTAGTACAAGCTACTCTCTCTCCCTCACCAATCTCTTCTTCTCCAACCCCAATCTCTCTCCGGGAATTCTGCCGCGTGCCTCTTCCTCGGAGATTCTATTGGCGTGGTCCATCGAGCCACGGGGGTAAGCATCGGGTGTATCGGGTTGGTGTGCGTGCGTGAGTACCGGCGTTCTTCGTGTTCCTCGCGTTCTCCCACCTCTTCCCTTGGTTTTCGGGGTCAAATCGCGAGATCGGGCCACTCCCAGGATCTTAGATCTCATCATATGGTATCAGCAGCTCTTGGTTACCGCGGATTTGACCCTCCACCCACCCGATTTCGTTTCTAGAAAATTTTCCAAAAATCCCCAAAAATAGCCCCAAATTGCCTCTTGACCGATCTGTGATTTGGTTGCGTTTTGAGTGGTTTTGATCCGTGGATCTGGTGTTGTTGTGCTTGATCTACTATTTCCCCAACTTTGAGCCTCCAATTCCATCGTTTCCCGTCGATTTGCTCTTTGGATTTGGTTTGGGGAAGAACAGGAGAGAGAAATCGACGAACCCGGTTGAGACTCGGTCAACCGGACCCTAGACCGGACGTGCCGGCCCAGAACCCGGTCGACCGGGCGGCAACCGGATCCGCCGGTCCTCAGTCCGGTCCAACCGGCCCCAGACCGAGGCGCAGCTCCGCGCCCTCCTTCGAGCTCGATTTCCGGCGATCACCACCACCACCACCACCACCATCATCGCAGGTATAACTTGCAGTTTTTCCCTTGTAACCCCTCTTCCTTTTGCGATCTATCCCATCGAGCATTGCTTGTTTAGTGTTGCGAGACATTGCACGTGGCCCCGCATTGTGAGGTGTGTGTGTCGTGTGAGTAAAACATCCAAGCAAACACTCGTGTGGCAAGATAGCAAGAGCGAGGCTAACGCTAACATAGTGCGTGAAAAAGCCCCAAAAACACAAAAAGAGTGCAAGTAGCACCATACATCCATACATCCATATATCCATACATACAAAAGTGTGAAAGTGCCACGAAGGATACAAAATAGTGTGAGTGCCACCGTGTACAAAAGAGTCATAAGCTTTTAAGCAAAGGAGAGATAAGAGAAGAGAGGCCGCGTGTGAATCTTGTTGTCTCTTCAATTGCAACCAAAGCTTTGGCTCTCCTTGTGTTAGTGTGACACCGAGCACCTTTACATACACTTTTCCGCTCACTTTTGGTTGCACTAACCCCGCTTATCCCATGTGTGTGTTCCACAACTTTTCCGTGTTTATAGTGATCTTCACATTGACATTTGGATTTTTGGACCTCACCCACTTTTAACAACATACTTGATCTTGGATTTGTCTTTTGGCTTTCCACAACACTCGCCTAACACCATATTTGCTAGCTTTTGCGTGTGGTTTTGCGTGTGTTCCCGATACACTTGATCTTGCTTTTGGCTCGGTTGATTGCCTCAATACTATCTTACCTTGGTAAGAGTGCGAGGTAGTCTCCTTCCACTAACATACACAACATAGTTCTTGTCTTGCCATCATGGATAGGAACGGAGATGACTCAAGGGATGGAGAAGTCCTCCGCAACACCGAGAGGTTGGCTACTCAACACAACCTATGGACACAACGCCAAGAGTTCAAGGAGCAACTCGCTCTCTTCGAGACGCGCATCGATGAACAATACGAGGAAGTGGCTCACAACTTCTCCACCGTGAACCAAGACTTGGCTCTTCTTCGTGAAGCTACGGACAACTTGAATGGCCAAATGGCAGCTAATGATGCAAACATGGAGCGGCGCATGGATAGCCTCGAGCGCGCCATCACCAACTTGGGTCGCCATCGCCGACACCGCTCTACTTCCTCTTCATCAAGCTCGCCACAAGATTACTACTCTCATGGTAGCCTTTCGTCCTCAAGCTCTTCCTCAAGGCATGAAGACCATCATTGACCGCATCGCCCATATGTTCGTCATGAAGACTCTCGCTCCAACTCTAGGCATGGAGAAATACATCGCCATGCTCGTCCACATGAGCGCCCTCCACAAGACCAAGGCCTACAACAAGATCATCACCAAGCGGATCGCCATGCCCACCATGGGCGTGACGACCAAACCCAAGACCAAGGTCCTCAAGATCAACCTCGGCGAGATCTCCGCCGCCACCCTCACCATGACCAACGTGGACGAGGAGAGCCACACCATGATCAAGACGAGAGGGCCAACACTGAGCATCGTCAACAACCGCGACAAGATCTTCAACCACATCGTCACCGTGAACCAAGTGAAGCAAGTGTTCATCTTCAACGCCAACCCAATGCTATGGTTGGCCGTAGAAGACCTCCTATTCCTCCTCAAGCCGCAAGAGATGAAGTCGCCCCTCCTCGTAGAAGAAACTTGGAGGATGAAGAAAACATGTTTGGAAGGCTCAAGTTCACCATGCCGAAGTTCAAGGGTGAAGAAGATGCCGAGGCCTACCTCTCATGGGCACTCAAGGTTGACAAGATATTCCGCATCCACAACTACTCCGGTGCCAAGAAAGTGGCTATGGCATCGCTTGAGTTTGAGGATTACGCCAACACTTGGTGGGAGCAAGTCCTCACTCTTAGGGAAGAAAAGGGTGAACCTCCAATTGACACTTGGGAAGAAATGAAGAAGGAGATGCATGCTCGATTTATCCCAACGCACTACATGACCGACCTCTTCAACAAGCTCCAAAAGTTGAAGCAAGGCACCAAGACCGTTGAGGAGTTCTTCAAGGAGATGGAGCTCACTATGATGCGAGCCAATATCCAAGAGTCCGAGGACCAAACCATTGCTCGTTTCTTCAATGGCCTTAATTACCCCATCAAGCGGATCGTGGAGTTCCAACCGTACTCCAACATGATTGAGTTGGTCCACCAAGCATCGAAGGCCGAGCGCCAAGTGGTTGAGGACACCAAGTACTCCAAGGCCAAGACATACTTCTCCTCCAAGCTCGCTACATCAACTCCTCCTACTACAAGTGCCAAGGCCGACGTGTCCTCTATACCATCCAAGAAACCGACTATCCAAAGTCGCATGAAGCAAACGGTGTCTTCCACCGCCTCCTCTAAGGCATCTACGGGACCCTCTAATGTCACTTGCTTCAAGTGTGGCACCCAAGGCCACAAATCGTTTGAGTGCAAGAACACCAAGGTTATGATCACTATGGAGAATGGTGACATCGAAACGCTTGATGAGGATGAATATGAAGCCCTTGTGCAAGCCGCCGTTGCAAATGAAGAAGCTTATGAGGATGATAGTGGAGAAGACCCTCTCTTATGCGAGCATGACCCAAGTCCCTCACTTGTGGTCACAAGGGTGCTAACAACACAACCTCAAGCTATGGAAGACCAACGGTGCAACATCTTCCAAACCCGTGCCGGAATTGGTGGCAAGTCGATCAAGGTCATCATAGATGGTGGAAGTTGCCATAACCTTGCTAGCACCGAGTTGTGTGAGAAGCTCAACCTCACTCTCCGCAAGCATCCTCACCCTTACCATATCCAATGGTTGAGTGACAAGGGCAACGTCAAGATACAACATACCGTCACCGTCAACTTCAAGATTGGACCTTATGAGGACACTATCGAGTGTGACGTGGTACCCATGATGGTGTGCCACATGTTGCTTGGCCGCCCTTGGCAATTTGACAAGAAGGCTATACATGATGGACTCTCCAACTCATACACCTTCAAGGTCAACGACAAGAAGTTCGAGTTGCGCCCGATGACTCCTAGCCAAATCATCGCGGACAATGCGAAGGCTTTAGCGAGGGCACAACTCCGCACCCACCATAGTGAGAGGAGAGGAGAGGGAGCGACCCACCACAAAGATAGTGAGCGCCACAAGCCATATATGAGTGAGACCAAGAGTGTTCTCCTAGCCACCAAGAGTGAGTGGTCCAAGAAAACCCATCCACCATATTGCACTACGTGCTCATTTGCAAGGGACCATCGTCGGCGACTAACGACTTATCCGACATTCCTTCGTCTTTGTTGTCTCTTTTGCAGGAGTTTCAAGACGTCTTCCCCGACGAGCTCCCTCATGGACTACCACCACTTCGAGGCATAGAACACCGCATCGACCTCATTCCCGGCGCTCCGCTTCCAAACCGTGCCGCCTACCGCACCAACCCCGAAGACACAAAGGAGATACAATGCCAAATACAAGATCTCCTCGCCAAATGGTATGTCTGCGAAAGCCTTAGCCCTTGTGCGGTTCCCGTGATTCTTGTGCCTAAACCGGATGAGACGCAACGGATGTGTATGGATTGTCGCCCCATCAATGCCATTACCGTCCGTTACCGCCATCCCATTCCGCATTTAGATGACATGCTTGATGAGTTAAGTGGTGCCACGATTTTCTCGAAAGTCGATTTGCGTAGTGGCTACCACCAAATCCGCATGGCCATTGGTGATGAATGGAAAACGGCATTCAAGACCAAACTTGGTCTCTATGAATGGCTCGTTATGCCTTTCGGTCTTTCCAATGCTCCATCTACTTTCATGCGCCTCATGAATCACATCTTGCGTCCTCTCATTGGCAAGAGTGTGGTTGTCTATTTCGATGATATTCTCATTTATAGCAAAAACCTCGAGGACCATGTGCAACATGTGAGAGAGGTCTTGTGCATCTTGCGTCATGAAAAGCTTTATGCTAACCTCCCCAAGTGCACCTTTGCTCAAAACAAGTTGGTTTTCCTTGGCTTTGTGGTTTCCTCTAATGGGATTGAAGTTGATTCTTCCAAGGTAGAGGCCATACACAATTGGCCTACTCCTACAAATGTTGGTCAAGTACGAAGTTTCCATGGACTTGCCGGGTTTTACCGCCGCTTTGTGAAAGATTTTAGCACCATTGCTTGCCCTTTGAATGAGCTTACCAAGAAGAATGTTCCGTTTGTTTGGGGCAAGGCCCAACAAAATGCTTTTGATGAGTTGAAGAAACGCCTTACCGAAGCTCCCCTTCTTGTGCTTCCAAATTTTGCAAAAACTTTTGAGATTGAGTGTGATGCAAGTGGACTCGGTATTGGTGGCATTCTTATGCAAGAGGGCAAACCCGTGGCATACTATAGTGAGAAGTTGGATGGCGCACGCCTCAACTATCCTATATATGACAAGGAGCTCTACGCTTTGGTTCGTGTTCTTGAAGTTTGGCAACACTATCTTTGGCCAAAAGAGTTTATCATTAATTCCGACCATGAGTCCTTGAAATATTTGAAAAGCCAACACAACTTGAACAAACGACATGCAAAATGGGTCGAGTTCATTGAGTCCTTCCCATATGTGATCAAATACAAGAAGGGCAAGGACAATGTTGTGGCGGATGCTCTTTCCCGCAAAAACACCCTTTTGCTTACTCGTTTGCATTTTCATGTTTTGGGACTTGAAGAGATCAAAGAACTCTATCCTTCCGATTCTTTCTTTGCTCCGATTTTTGAGAAGTGTTCCGTTGAACGAGGAGTGGATGATTTCTATTTGCATGATGGCTACTTGTTCAAAGCTAACAAGATTTGCATTCCCGAGTCTTCGCTTCGAAAATTGATTTTGCAAGAGTCACATGGAGGTGGTCTTATGGGTCACTTTGGCCATGATAAGACACTTGCGATGCTATCCACTCATTACTATTGGCCAAAGATGAAGCGAGATGTGGATCGCCTATGCAACCGTTGCACTACATGCCTTCAAGCTAAGTCCACTTCCAACCCTTATGGTCTTTACACCCCATTGCCTATTCCTTATGCACCATGGACCGATATTAGCATGGATTTTGTTCAAGGATTGCCTCGCGCTAAGCATGGTCATGATTCCATATTTGTGGTAGTGGATAGATTCTCTAAGATGTCTCATTTCATACCTTGCCATAAGAGCGATGATGCTTCACACATTGCTTCATTGTTTTTCAGGGAAATTGTTCGCCTACACGGAATACCGGCAAGCATCGTGTCGGATCGAGATGTCAAGTTCATAAGCTATCTATGGAAGTCGCTCATGGCTAAGTTTGGAGTGAAGCTCTTGTTCTCATCATCCTCGCACCCGCAAATGGACGGTCAAACGGAAGTGGTCAATCGAAGCCTCTCCACTCTCCTACGCATCCTCGTGAAGAAGAACTTGAAGTCATGGGAGGAGTGCCTTCCTCACGCGGAGTTCGCCTACAACCGCGCCAAGCACAAGACTACATCAAGGAGCCCTTCATGGTCGTCTATGGCTTCGAACCTTACACGGCACTCGACATACTTCCGCTCCCCCTTCACGAGCGGACCAACATGGACTTCGACAAGCGCACCGCCGCCGTCAAGAAACTACATGAAGAAACAAGAGCGACCATACAAGAACATGTGCTTCGTCAAGCAAACCGCATCAACGCCAAGAAGAAGGAAAGAATATTCCAAGAAAGAGACCTCGTTTGGATCCACCTCCGGAAGGAAAGGTTCCCTCATGAGCGCAACTCCAAGCTCAAGCCAAGAGGAGATGGCCCCTTCAAGGTCCTCAAACGCATCAACAACAACGCTTACGTCATCGACATCCCGACATCCAAGTACTTGGTGAGCAACATGTTCAACGTCTCGGACTTGTCACCCTATCATGGAGATGAGGAGGTGCAAGAGTCGAGGTCGACTCTTTCCCAAGGGGGGAGATGATGTAGCCCCGCTCACCGACGTCGCTACACCAAGACCAACAAGTCCCCCAAGTGGACCGATGACACGAGCCCGAGTTAAAGCTCTACATGATGAGGTGAACTCGCTCCTCACCACCCTTGATCTTGGTACCCCTTTGGACGGAATGCTACCTCATGCCGATGTGTTATGTGTCATTAGGTACAAGGCGCATCAAGACCCCGGAGAGGAGGACACGCCATGGCCAAGGGAAGGAGAGGAGCAGCTGGACATGGAGATGATCACGAAGCCGAACCCGACGTCACTCGAAGCGCTCCAAGGAAGAGAAGGACGCTGGCCGGTCTAGGACCCGGTCAGACCGGCCCCACAACCAGACGACCCGGTCCCAGGCCCGGTCAACCGGGCGCCAACCGGGCGCAGCTCCATCATACCGGACGAAGACCGGAAACCTCGCAGATTCCCGGTTGGCGCCCGGTCGACCGGACCCAGGACCGGACCACCCGGTCATAGGCCCGGTCAGACCGGATCCAAACCGGGTCTGACAGGAATGACCCACCAAACTACCTAAGTTATCCATTCGCGTACCTGTTCGCCCTTGCTGGCCATGTGTGCCTATATAAGTAGCCTGGACCCCTCCTTTACCCTTCAGACTTGTTTTGGACTCAAACCTACCTTTGAGCTTAGTCTCCCTAGGGTTACCATCCCTCTGTAATCAAGGCATCCTGGTTGTTGATTTGGATATTGTTGAGTGAGATTCTAGTACAAGCTACTCTCTCTCCCTCACCAATCTCTTCTTCTCCAACCCCAATCTCTCTCCGGGAATTCTGCCGCGTGCCTCTTCCTCGGAGATTCTATTGGCGTGGTCCATCGAGCCACGGGGGTAAGCATCGGGTGTATCAGGTTGGTGTGCGTGCGTGAGTACCGGCGTTCTTCGTGTTCTTCGTGTTCCTCGCGTTCTCCCACCTCTTCCCTTGGTTTTCGGGGTCAAATCGCGAGATCGGGCCACTCCCGGGATCTTAGATCTCATCACTTCTTCTCCTTGGAACTTGGGCATGGTGAACTTTAGCTTCCCAAAGATTTCTTCCTCATTATGGTCATTGCGTCTAGGAGGTGGTCTTTCTTCACCATGGTCTTGATGTTGTTGAGGTTGAGGTTGTGGACCTTGAGCATCTCGATTATTTGTTTCTATTTTGTTGACGAGGAGGTGGTCTTTCATGACCTTGATCTTGATCTTCATTGTTGCGGTGGTGTCGAGGCATCACACTTTCTTCACTTGACGCTTGGTGATGACTTGATTCTTCATTTCTCTCAACCTCTTGTGCTCGATGATGTGGTCTTCTACCATCAGGTCAATCATCATGATGGCGACGATTGTATTGACCTTGAAGGTGTGGTGCCCTATCACATTGAGGTTGAAAAACATTGATGATTTGGTGCTCTTTGTGCGCTTGCCTTTGTTCCTCTTCGTTAAGCCGTTGTCTTCTAGCTTAAGCTTCTTGTGCTTGCCGTTGCCGTTCTTGTTCTTCAAGTGCTTGTTGTTCATTGCGGATGCGTTCTTGTTCCCTTGCACGAACTAGCTCTTGATCATGTCGTAGGCGTTCTTGCTCTTGTTGGAATTGAGCATGGAGAGTCTCTTGTTGAAGGCACTCTTCCTCAAGGCGTTGACGTTCTTGGTCAAGTCGAAGTCGTGCTTGCTCCGCTTCTTGAGCCTGTTGTTGAAGCACTTGATCATCCACATTATGGTGATGTGGGTCTTCATTGGAAGCATGATGAGATGGTGTAGGAGCTCGTGACCCTGAACTTTGGGAGCGCGAAGACCTTGATTGGTGTCTTCTATTGTCTTGCCGGTTGAGTTGTTGAATGATAGTATCCAACGATGTCTTCATCTCTCTTGTTTCTTGACCTTGTAAGGCGAGTTTTGATTTCAACTCTTGGCCTTGAGCATCAATCTTCTCATGGAGGTCTTGAACTTGGTTATTGAAGTCTCTCCTTTGCACTTGAGCTCTTTCTTCATAGCCTAAGGTGGTATCTTCTATCATTGCCTCTTGTTCATTGAGCTTGGAGTGGGCGGCTTGAGTAGCTATCCAATGTTGGTGCCGCTTTATGGGTAGTTGGTTCCCTTCTCCACTAGACATGGTTACACACTAAAACAAGAACTATGTTGTGGGTGGTTAGGAAAAACTACCAAAAGTGTCAAAACTTGCAAACCAAAATCGAAAAGGTGTTTCAAGTCGGAGGACAATCGATATGTATGCACACACACAAAACAAAAACTCTACATGGTGTTAGGTATGGATGTGGAAAGCCAAATGGAAGAACCAAACGAAAAGTCTATTGTCAAAAGTGGGTAAGATCCAAAAGTCACAAGCCAAAAGCGGTGATCACAAAAGGCATACCCAAGGTGGAACACACGCACGTGACAAAATGGGGTTAGTGCGACCAAGGAAAATGAGCACGGACAAAATTGGTCCTAACAAAGACTACTTTCTCGGTGTCAGGCTAAGGCAAGAGAGACCGTGGCTTGGTTGCAAAATGGAGAAGCATCAAGATTTGCGCAAGACGCATATCTTCTCTTTTCTCTCGTGTGCTTATAAGCTTTGGACTCTTTTGTGTATAGGTGTCACTCACACACTATTTTATTTTTGTATTTTTTTCTTTCTTTTTCTCATTATGTAAGGATACTACTATCTATGTAAGTATGTCACACTTCTTTTGCGTATCTTTTCACAATGAGCTTGCTTTGTAGCTTTGCTCAACACACGCACACCCTCACGTTCGGGACGCTTGCGCAATGCTTTGCAACATTAGAAAGTCACTCTCACTGGAAAAGGTACGCAAAGGAGGCTAGGGTTACAAGGAAAGGGCAAGTTATACCACTTGATGATTGTGGCCGACGATCTCAAACTTGCTATGGTGGTGGAAGGTGTCAAATGAACCTTGATAAGGGCTAAGCCCAAGGATGTGCCTGATCTTCATGGATTTGGGTGGAATTCGTGGGGGTGGTGGATGAACGCGATGAACACGAAGAACGCGAGGCGGAATCGTGGGGATACAACACACACACGCACACAATCGGTTTTCCCTCGTTGGCCCGAACCACCAACTCGATAGAGGTTGCGAGAAAAGACCTTCTGGTAGAAGTCCCGCAAAGAGATCGACAAATCGAAGCTCGCAAGATCTAGAAGGGTGAAAAGACCAGAAGGTTGATAGGAGTGCAAGCAAAAGACCAAATAGGTAAAAGTGCAAGCAAAAGATCAAACAAACGGTAGAAGTCACCAAAGAGATCTTCACGAGTCGATAAGGAGCCCGGGTGGGTACAAGATCAAAGATCTAGGTAGGGTTCCCACAAGGGTGAGCTAAGCTCAGGTTTAATTTCACATCAAGTCTAATCTCAGATCTGAGCCAACAAGGCTATTTATAGGTGGGGGCGAAGGGGTAAGTTACATGCTGAAAAGTGCTGTCTCGCTGAAGTTTGATGGGGCGGAAGTTCCGGTCGTTCTGGGCGGAAGTTCCGGTCATGGGCGGAAGTTCCGGTCTTGCGGGCCGAAAGTTCCGGTCGGGGCGGAAGTTCCGGCCAAGTTGCGGCCTTGTTCCGAAATTCGGCCATTTCCTCGCAGTAACATCCAGTATGGTTTTGACGGACTTTCGGAACTTGGGCGGAACTTGGGCGGAAGTTCCGGCGGGCGGAAGTTCCGGTCCTCCGAGGCGGAAGTTCCGGCTGGATCCTTTTCCCTAGGCGCTGGAAGGCATCTTGAGGGCATCTGGCCAGAAGTTCCGGTCCTGGGGGGCGGAAGTTCCGGCCTGGGCGCTGTAGCTCCATCTTCATCATTTCCAGCTATCTCTCCATTGGCTTGGTCTCCATGGCTCGTGTCTTGGTCGATGTACCTGATTGAACATAGGGTATTTGCATGAAGTAGCAAGCCATCCAAAGGGGTATCAAAAGCATACGTGGAGAGGATCGAATTCACCTCTTGGTGTAGGGTGTGGGCTCGAGCTCGTGTCATTGGACCACGAGGAGGGCTTGTCGGTCTTGAGGCGGTGGTGTCCGAAGGCCACCCCGTATCATCTCCCCCCTTAGGAAAGAGTCGTCCTCGACTCGATGTTCTCCTCATCGCCATGATAGGGTGAGAGGTCGGGCACATTGAATGTGTTGCTCACCAAGTACTTAATGTTGGTATGTCGATGATGTAAGCGTTTTCGTTGATGCGCTTGAGGACCTTGAAGGGACCATCGCCTCGGGGCTTGAGCTTGGAGTTTCTTTCTTGAGGGAAACGGTCCTTGCGAAGATGTATCCACACTAGGTCGCCTTCATTGAAGATCCGTGCCTTTTTCATCATGTTGAGGCGTGTTGCTTGGCGAAGAACTTGTTGCTCGATTGTTGCCCTTGTATCTTCATGTAGTTTCTTCATGTATTGTGCTCGCTTGTCGATGTTCATGTTTACTTGCTCGTGTAGTGGAAGAGGAAGGAGGTCAATCGCCGTAGGTGGTTCAAACCTGTAGACAACCATGAATGGGCTTATCATTGTTGTAGAGTGCTTGGCGCGGTTGTAGGCAAACTCCACATGCGGAATGCAATCCTCCAATGACTTCAAATTCTTCTTGACAAGGACGCGGAGTAGTGTGGAGAGGCTTCGATTCACCACTTCGGTTTGCCCATCGGTTTGTGGGTGTGAGGATGACGAGAACAAAAGCTTGACGTTGAACTTGGCCATTAGTGTCTTCCAAAGGTAACTCATGAACTTGACATCTCGATCCGACACAATGCTTCTTGGTACACCGTGGAGTCTCACAATTTCCCTAAAAAACAAGGAGGCAATGTGTGAAGCATCATCCATTCGGGAGCATGGTATGAAATGAGCCATTTTAGAGAATCGATCAACCACTACAAAAATTGAATCATGACCATATTTGGTTCTAGGCAATCCTAGCACAAAATCCATACTTATATCGGACCAAGGAGCATGAGGAATAGGCAATGGTGTATAAAGACCATAGGGGTTGGAAGTTGACTTAGCTTGTAAGCATGTTTTACACCGTCGGCAAAGGCGCTCCACGTCGCGGTACATTCGTGGCCAATAATAGTGAGTGGAGAGCATGGCATATGTCTTCTCTCGTCCAAAGTGTCCCATAAGACCACCACCATGCGATTCTTGTAAGAGCAAAAGGCGAAGCAAAGACATGGGAATACAAAGTTTGTTGCCCTTGAACAAGAATCCTTGGTGCAAATAGAAATCATTGATGCCCTTCTCACTAGAACACTTTGCAAAGATTGGGCCAAAGAAAGTATCGGAGCCATATAAATCTTTGATTTCATCAAGACCCAAAACATGGATATCCAAACGAGTGAGTAAGATGGTGAGCTTGCGGGAAAGAGCATCCGCAACAACATTGTCCTTGCCCTTCTTGTATTTGATTACATATGGAAAGGACTCAATGAACTCAACCCATTTTGCATGACGTTTGTTCAAATTGTGTTGACTTTTTTTGGCCAAAGATAGTGTTGCCAAACTTCAAGAACACGAACCAAAGCATAAAGTTCCTTGTCATATATAGGATAGTTGAGGCGTGCGCCATCCAACTTCTCTCTATAGTATGCCACGTGTTTTCCATCTTGCATAAGAACTCCACCAATACCGAGTCCACTCGCATCGCACTCAATCTCAAAAGTTTTGGAAAAGTTTGGAAGAACAAGAATTGGTGCCTCGGTAAGTCTCTTTTTCAACTCATCAAAAGCTTTTTGTTGTGCCTTGCCCCACACAAATGGAACATTCTTTTTGGTAAGTTCATTCAAAGGGCAAGCAATGGTGCTAAAATCTTTCACAAAGCGGCGGTAGAAACCGGCAAGTCCATGAAAACTTCGAACTTGACCAACATTGGTAGGAGTGGGCCAATTGTGGATGGCCTCAACCTTTGAAGAATCAACTTCAATACCATTGGCGGAAACCACAAATCCAATAAAACCAACTTGTTTTGAGCAAAGGTGCACTTGGGAAGGTTTGCATAAAACTTCTCATGACGCAAGATGCATAAGACTTCTCTCACATGTTGCACATGGTCCTCGAGATTTTTGCTATAAATGAGAATATCATCGAAATAGACAACCACACTCTTGCCAATGAGAGGTCGCAAGATGTGATTCGTGAGACGCATGAAAGTAGATGGAGCATTTGAAAGACCAAATGGCAAGACAAGCCATTCATAGAGACCAAGTTTGGTCTTGAATGCCGTCTTCCATTCATCACCTATTGCCATGCGAATTTGGTGGTAGCCACTACGCAAATCAATCTTAGAGAAAATCGTGGCACCACTCAATTCATCAAGCATGTCATCTAAACGTGGAATGGGATGGCGGTATCGAACGGTAATTGCATTGATGGGGCGACAATCCATACACATTCGTTGCGTCTCATCCGGTTTAGGAACAAGAATCACGGGAACCGCACAAGGGCTTAAGCTTTCACAAACATACCCTTTTTCGAGGAGGTCTTGTATTTGGCGTTGGATCTCCTTTGTGTCTTCGGGGTTGGTGCGGTAGGCGGCGCGGTTTGGTAGAGGGGCGCCCGGTATGAGGTTGATGCGGTGTTCAATTCCTCTAAGAGGTGGGAGTCCATGAGGAAGCTCGTCGGGGAAGACATCTTGGAACTTCTTCAAAAGACGAAGGAATTATTGTTAAGTTGTTAGTCTCCGAGGATGGCCCCTTGAAAATGAGCACATAGTGCAATATGGTGGATGGGTTGTGGTGCAATTCTCTCATCTCACTCTTGGTAGCTATGAGGACACTCTTCATCTCACTCATATATGGCTTGTGGCGCTCACTTTTTTTGGTGGGTCACTCTCTCACCACTCATCTCACTAGTGATGGTAGCTTCCTTAGCCCTCGCTAAAGCCTTTGCATTGCCCGCAATTACTTGGCTAGGAGTCATTGGGCGTAGGATGAATGTCTTGTCGCCGACCTTGAAGCTATAGGCATTTGTGTAGCCATCATGGTTTGCTCTTTTGTCATATTGCCAAGGGCGAGCAAGTAGAATGTGGCACACCGTCATGGGCACTACATCACAATCAACGGTGTCTTCGTAGGCGCCAATCTTGAAGGATACGGAGACGGTATGTTGTATCTT
Organism: Lolium perenne; assembly: GCF_019359855.2. Lineage (NCBI taxonomy): Eukaryota > Viridiplantae > Streptophyta > Magnoliopsida > Poales > Poaceae > Lolium > Lolium perenne. Next base: position 137,595,343 of record NC_067245.2, read on the forward strand.
GACGTTTCCATTGTCACTTAGCCATTGCACATGGTAAGGGTGGGGGTGTTTTCGGAGTGTGAGGTTGAGCTTGGAGCATAGTTCGGTGCTTGCAAGATTGTGGCAACTCCCTCCATCGATGATAACCTTTATTGACTTGCCATTGATTCCGGCTCTTGTTTGGAAGATGTTGCACCTTTGATCTTCATTGGGGAGTGCATGGGTTGTCAACACTTTGGTCACCACAAGAGATGGACTTGCATCATGCATACATAGGAATTGCTCTTGGTCTTCCAAGTCATCATCTTCATGATTGGTTGCGGCTTGTACCAAGGCTTCATATTCACCTTCACTCAAGTACTCCACATCTCCATCATCTCGAGTTATCATAACTCTTGTGTTCTTGCATTCAAAGGATTTATGTCCTTGAGCTCCACACTTGAAACAAGTGATGTTACTAGATCCCGTGGAAGCTTTGGAGGACATAGTTGATTGATCCGGCTTGAAGCTTGTTGTCTTGAAGGCACTCTTCGTTTGCTTTGGAGGATCCTTTGAGGCAATAACACTTGCATTTTTGATGCTTGACGAGGTGTTAGTTGCATTTCTCGCGGCGAAGAAGGACTTTGTTTTTGCACTTGCTATGTCTTCTCGCACTTGGCGCTTGGCTCTTGTAGCTTGATGAAGTAACTCAACCATGTTGGTGTAAGGCAAGAATTCCACTATCCTCTTGACGGGAATGTTCAATCCTTTCAAGAATCTTGCCATTGTTTGCTCTTCTCGCTCATCCACATTGGCACTCATCATGGTCATGTGCATCTCCTTGTAGTACTCCTCAACGGACTTGTAGCTTTGCTTGAGTTGAGTAAGCTTGTTGAAGAGGTCGCGTTTATGGTGGTTGGGCACAAAGCGTTTGTGCATGACTTCTTGCATCTCTTCCCATGTGGCAATGGGCTCTAGATCTTCCTTGTCACGCCTCTTGTTCATTTCTTCCCACCAAACATTTGCATATCCTTCAAACTCTAGTGATGCCATGGCCACTTTCTTTGCTTCGGAGAAGTTGTGTATGCGGAAAATCTTGTCAACCTTGAGAACCCAAGATAAGTATGCATCGGGGTCTTCTTCTCCATGGAACTTAGGCATGGTGAACTTGAGCTTCCCAAAGATTTCCTCTTCATTGCGGTCATTGCGTCTAGGAGGTGGTATTTCTTCACCAATATCTTGACGTTGTTGAGGTAGATGTTGTGGACCTTGAGCATCTCTATTGTTGTTGCTATGTTGTTGACGAGGGGGTGGTCTTTCATGACCTTCGTCTTGATCATCATTGTTGCGGAAGCGTCGAGGCATCACACTTTCTTCACTTGATGCTTGGTGATGACTTGATTCTTCATTTCTTGCCCTTGGAGGTGGTCTTCTAGCATGAGGTCGATCATCATGGTGGCGGCGATTGTCTTGACCTTGAGGGCATTGAGGATGAACAACATTGATGATTTGGCGCTCTTGGCGCGCTTGCCTCTCTTCTTCTTGATGAAGTCGTTGCCTTCTAGCTTGAGCTTCTTGTACTTGTCGTTGCCGCTCTTGTTCTTCAAGTGCTTGTTGTTCATTGCGGATGCGTTCTTGTTCCCTTGCTCGAACTAGCTCTTGATCATGTCGAAGGCGTTCTTGCTCTTGTTGGAATTGAGCATTGAGGTTCTCTTGGTGAAGGCGCTCTTCTTCAAGGCGTTGACGTTCTTGGACAAGTCAAAGTCGAACTTGCTCCGCTTCTTGAGCTTGTTGGTGAAGCACTTGAACATCCACATTATGGTGGCGTGGGTCTTCATTGGAATCATGGTGAGACGGTGTAGGAGCTCGTGACCTTGAGCTATGAGAGCGCGAAGACCTTGAGTGGTGTCTTCTATATTCTTGACGGTTGAGTGTATGGAGGATATTGTCCAACGCCGTCTTCATTTCCCTTGTCTCTTGACCTTGTATGGCAAGTGTTGCCTTCAACTCATTGCCTTGAGTTTCAATCTTCTCATTGAGGTCTTGAACTTGATTGTTGAGGTCATTCCTTTGCATTTGATGATATGGGGTGGCCCGATCTTCTCGTTGAGCGATGGTAGATGGTGGATGATAACTCGCGAGATGCCCTCGAACTCTCCGGCTGTTCCCCCGCTGCCAGTGCAACAGATCTTCAACCCTATGGATATTCGCAACACCACACGCTTGCCCACGTAGCCGTCGACCACGAAGCGGTAAGTTGCAATCTTCTAGTTCCCAGTGGAACAGCAGATCACACAAAAACTTTCAGTAAAACTCCAGATCGATACGAATTGGAGAGTATAATTTCAGAGGACTGCGTATAGCAATTCAACTAAACATTTTTTGTGTCTAAAACATAGTCTACCTTTGATGGGTTCCGATAGAGCCTAATATATAGTGCAACCTGATGTTACGTATCTAGGAATCCTAACCGAACACTACTAGTAGTTTCCTATTTGAAATATCCTAATTAACATTGTTGCACCGACTAAGTCCATGGGCATTATCGTACGTGCCTTATCCAATTCCTTTCCTTGCTATTGATTATGTTTCCAGTTTTGTACCAAAGCGTGAAAGGTAGGACCTCCAAAGTTTGCATGCACGCATGCACATGGTTGTGCTTATTCTTTGCTCTTCTTTGGACCCGTCTCGGTCAGGCCTTGACCGTGTATGTCTATGATGAGGTCTAAGACCCCGTGTGTGGCCCGATCTCGCGGATTGACTTCGAAACCAAGGGGAGAGATGGGATAACGCGAGGAACACGAGGAACACGACGAACACGAGGAACTCCGAGACTCACGCACGCACACCAACCCGATACACCCGATGCTTACCTCCGTGGCTCGATGGACCACGCCAATAGAATCTCCGAGGAAGAGGCCGTGGCAGAATTCCCGGAGAGAGATTGGGGTTGGAGAGGAAGAGCTTGGTGAGGGAGAGAGAGTAACTTGTACTAGAATCTCACTCAACAAGATCAAAGTCAACAACCAAGGTGCCTTGATTACAGAGGGATGATACCCTAGGGAGACATAGCTCAAACCCTAATCTAAGCCAAATCTTGTCTAAAGAGGTAAGGGGGCGACCGGGGTGCTTAAATAGGCATACAAGGCAGCTTGGGTCGAACGGGTACAAGTTGGTGGGGTCAAACCCGTGAAATCCGGTCCAGAGGCCGGTCGGACCGGGTCTGGGACCGGGCCATCCGGTCCAAACCGGATTCTGGGCCGGGCGGTGATCGGGCGGGGCTCTCGGGGCCCCGGGACATGCTTCCGGATGGCACAGGCGGAAAATCCGGTCGAAACCGGACCAGGCCGGTTGGGAGGCCGGTCAGACCGGGCCTGGGGCCGGCTTGGCCGGTCATAGGGCCGGTCAGACCGGGCCTGGGGCCGGCCTGGCTTGTCTCCCCTCTTGCCTCTTCTTCCTCTTCCTTCTTCCTCTTCTTCTTCTTCTTCTTCTTCTTCTTCTTCTTCTTCCTTGCACCTTGATGAATGGCTCCTCTTCCCTCCCCTTGCTTCCTTGCACCATGGATCTTCCTCCTCTCCGGTCCTCGATGACTCTCGTACCTAATGACATATAACATACCGACATGAGGTAGCATTCCATCCAAGGTATTGACGAGGTCGAGTATCGAGAGGAAGGAGTTCACCTTGTCGCGTGTAGCGTGGGTTAGGGTTGAAGGTCCACTTGGGGGACTCTTTGGCCATGGTGTAGCATCGACGATAGGCGGGGCTGCACTTGATGGTCTTGAGGCGTAGGTGTCCGAAGGCCACCCCGCATCATCTCCCCCCCCTTGGGGAAGAGTCGTCCTCGACTCTTGTTCCTTCTCACCGACGGTGTAGTCCATGACGACTCTCCCATGTTGTGGTAGAGGGATAAAGTCGCGGTCGAAGAAGAACTTGGGGAAAAACGAGTTGCAAATGGAAAGCTCGTGGATGCCAATTTCGTGATCGGCGAACAAGAGGCTCTCAATCCAATACGAAGCATCAAGTCGTTTCTCCAAGAGGCATTTGGCAAAAATGGGAAACAAAAGTGTGTCGATGTATCCAAAATTTGGAAGGGCAAAAATTTGTGCATGTAAGAGTTGTAAGGTGTCAAAAAAATGTGTGGTGTAGCATTGTCCCAAACATATGGAACAAACAAAAGGCAAGTATTGGCGGCAAAATTTGGGGCAAAATTGTTATATGCAATGGCAAAGCTATGGAGACTTCTAGCTTGGGGAGGTATGGTTGGCGTGAGCCGAGTATGGGTATCCTCAAGTGTCAAAGAATCCAATGCAATTGCCATAGATGAAATGTGAAATCCAAAGAAGAGCAACTTTTTGTGTGACATGTGGCACAAGATGCATAAGGTGTCTCTCACATGTATGACATGGTCCTTGAGATTCTCGAAGTGTATGATGAAAGCATCAAGACACACAACAATCATTGTGCCAACAAGATGTGTCATGATATGTTGCAAAAGAGGCAAAAGAGGTGACGAGGAGTTGGACCAAACCAGAAACTCGACAAGGCAAGTTGGAAACACACGAGGGCTAAGGCTTGTGGGAACATACCCTTTGGTGTGATTCCCGCGGGTTAGGTCCTTGTTGGGGTAGCTCTCAATTGCGCGTTTCATGAGCTAATGCTCCGTAGCGGTGGAAGTTGTCATTCGGGTACCTATACACACAAAAGAGAAAACAAAAAGCGTGTGTGCATGGTAGAGGAACACATCATCCATCATGATGTTCCATGTCTTGTGCACATCACCATTAGTGTCAATCAAGATAGTATGAAATGCATGGCGATGGTGCATATGGCAAGAAGGTGTATTCATGGCATGTGGTAACTCATGATCATCAAAAATTGAGAAGGCTATGGGGGCCATCTCATGGACAATGAAATAAGCATTTTTGCATACCAAGCATAAGAAAGAACAATTGTTCACAATCTTGGATGCAAGGATCATGGAATGGTGTAAACATTTGGGGCAAAGCAAGTTCAACATGTTATCATTGTTGTCGACAACCCTATGTAAAGAGCAAGTGTTCATCAAGGGTGTCACAACACAAGCATGAACATTATCATTATCATTGTAAGTAAGCGAGGAAAAAGTGAAGCTCTCATAGCATGGCATGGTCATCGTATCACACGCAATCAATTCCACATGATCAACCATGTTATCAAGAAAAGCATCGCATGGGAATATGAAAGTAGCATGTGAAGTAGCAAATGTATCATCAAGATCATGCATGCGTACATAAGTCATCATGTCCACTAGTGGGATCATGGCGTCATCAACACCTATGTTGTTACCTTTGTAGGCCGACTCATTTGAGGTAGGTGTTGTGGAGGTAGGAGGATCCATGTGGTCGACATGTCCGTCTTGAAGCAAGCATGGTGAGATATCATCATCTTCATGCACCATGTACATCGTCTCCATGAGCGGGAACTCGTCCTCCGTGGAACCTAGTGCAACATAAGAAGACACAAACGAGGGAGAGGTTAATGTGTTAGCAAAAGCGATGTCCTCCATGGACCTATCATCTACCTCTCGCAACTCACTTTGTGTATCACTCATGTCCTCCAAACGGAAGCACTCAAACTCACATATGGGGTGGAAGTCACTCAAGTCACTATCACTCTCACTCAAGTGGGCTAAGTGGCTCTCATGCTCACATGGGATTGGTACCAACTCATCAATCAGGCATATAGGAGTAGGCTCGACTTTCTCATCTCCATGCGCCTCCTTGATTGAAGGGAAATTCCCATGCTCAACCTTCTCAACTCCATGCGCCTCCATAGGTGAAGGGAGAATCCCATGGTCACCATGCTCAACTCCATCGCCTCGCAAGTCATCCTCAAGCGGTGGCGCCGTAGTGACGAGGAGAGCTAGGCTCGGATCCACATCATCCTTGCGATGGCCTTGGAGTTCTTCATCTTGAAGTGTGGGCGCAATAGGCATCTTGGGGACTTGTGCTTGTAGCTTGTCGAAGTAGAGCGTCTTGGCACTTGGCGTTGTGCATTTCCATGCCACGTGACCCTTGGCCTTGCACACCTCACATAGGAGATTGGGACATTCCCGTGGAGGGTGGCCTTGTTGCTTGCACTTGTAGCATCGGAGTCCATAGGCACGTGACGAGGTAGAGGCCATTGTGGTGGTGGCACAAGAGGTGGAAGTCGCCTTATGAGGAAGGTATGCTCGATGTGCACTTGCTATCCTTGGAGTGGTAGGCACCCTATCAAGGTGTTTGTCGCCTTCATGTCGAGGCTCTCGTCTTCGTGCATCATCACCATGGCTTGAGTGGTGTCGTCGAAGACTCGTGGAAGATGTTGGTCGATGACGATCCTTGCCATGCCTAGATGATGGCTCATGCGACTTGGCATGTTGCTTGCGGTGCCTTGTGGAGCTTGGAGAAGAGTGTCGATGACGCTCATGATGGGGACGCTCTTGATGCTCCATATGGTGTACTTGAGGTCGACGATCTTGTGCATAAGCATTCTCATTGTGGCGCCTTGTGGAGCTCGGAGACGAGTGTCGATGACGATCATGATGAGGACGCTCTTGATGATCCATATGGTGGTGCCATCGTGGAGGTCCTCTATCCTCATATGTAGCTCCATTGGCCAAGTAGGCGTTGCTCAAGGTGGAGTCGAGGTGAAGCTCCGCCATGGTGTCGATGTCGTAGGCGTGGGGTTGCTCCACCATGTCGTCGATGTCGTACTCGTGGTGTTGCTCCACCATGTCGTCGATGTCGTACTCGTGGTGTTGCTCCACCTTGTCGTCGATGTCGTAGTCGTGATGTTGCTCCACCATGTCGTCCATGAGTGGTGAGCCATTGTCGATGTAGAGCTCGTCGATGTCGTCCTCAAGGTGGCGCTCCACCATGTCGTCCATGCTTGAGGAGCCATAGTCGGTGTCGAGCTCCACATGTTCCTCCACATCCGCGGTGCTTGAAGAGGTATCCTCCTCGAAGTGCTCCGTGTACTCCTCCGTATATTCTTCGTCGCTATACATGTTAGCATGACAAGATCTACATGGTGTATGTTAGTGGAAGAACACGACCTCGCACTCTTACCAAGGTAAGATAGTATTGAGGCAATCCACCAAGTCGAAAGTAAGATCAAGTGTATCGGGAACACACGCAAAACCACACGCAAAAGCTAGCAAATATGGTGTTAGGCGAGTGTTGTGGAAAGCCAAAAGACAAATCCAAGATCGAGTATGTTGTCAAGAGTGGGTGAAATCCAAAAATTCAAATGTCAAAGCGATGATCACTATAAACACGGAAAAGATGTGGAACGCACACACGAGATGAACGGGGTTAGTGCGACCAAGGAATGAGCGGAAAAGTGTATGAAGCCCTTAAGCAAGGGTGCTCGGTGTCACACTAACACAAGAAGAGATCAAAGCTTTGGTTGCAACGGAGAGACAACAAGATTTACACGCGGCCTCTCTTCTCTTTTCTCTCTTTTGCTTAAAAGCTTTTTCTCTTTTGTATATGGTGGCACTTGCACTCTTTTGTATCTATGGTGGCACTTTGTACACTTTTGTATGTATGATGGCACTTGCACTCTTTTTTGTGCTTTTCTTTCTTTTTCACGCTCTATGTTAGCGTTAGCTCACTTTTGCTATTTTGCCACACGAGTTTTGCTTAGAAGCTTGACTCCACACTACACACACACCTCACAATCGGGGCCACGTGCAATGTCTCGCAACACTAGATAAGCAATGCTCGATAGGATAGATCGCAAAAGAAAAGGGGTTACAAGGTGGGGTGCAAGTTATACCTAGATGTTAGGCGGTGTCGGAACACACAACTTGCGATGAAGGCGGTGATGTCAAGAGTACGGTTGCAAGTCCGGGGTGCCGAGGATGTCGTCGCTTGCTTCGGAGCTGCGGGTTAGTTTCACACACAAGGCACTCAAACCGGAACAAGCAAACACAAGTTAGCGGAAGATGGGTCAAAGTAGCTTGGCGGTGGTGGCGGTGGTATGCCGGTGGTGGGTGGTGTCGATGCTCTTGCGGTTGCGGCGGTGGTGTTGAGGCCGCGGTGGTGTTTGCTGGTGGTTTGGGGGGTGGTTGCGGTGCTTGCCGGCGGTGGAGAGGAGTGGCGGTGGTCGGCGGGGAAGGTGGCGGTGTGGCACCCGGTCCAGGGGCCGGTCTGGCCGGGTTTTGGGCTTGCTGGGCCGGTCACACGGCCGGTCTGACCGGGTCCTGGGCTGGCCCATCCGGTCTGGGGCCCGGTCAACCGGTGCTCAACCGGACAGCGCGATTTCTCTCTCCTGTTCTTGAGCCAAACCAAGCCAAATCGACCAAATCGAAGGGAAACGATGGAATTGGATGCTAGAAAGTGGGGAAATAGTGGATCAAGCACAACAACACCGAATCCATGGACCAAAACCACTCAAAACGCAACCAAATCACAGATCGGTCCAAAGGCAAATTTGGGCTATTTTTTGGGGATTTTTTGGAAAAATTTTAGAGGGCAAATCCGGTGGATGGAGGGTCAAATCCGCGGTAACCAAGAGCTGCTGATACCATATGATGAGGTCTAAGACCCCGTGTGTGGCCCGATCTCGCGGATTGACTTCGAAACCAAGGGGAGAGATGGGATAACGCGAGGAACACGAGGAACACGACGAACACGAGGAACTCCGAGACTCACGCACGCACACCAACCCAATACACCCGATGCTTACCTCCGTGGCTCGATGGACCACGCCAATAGAATCTCCGAGGAAGAGGCCGTGGCAGAATTCCCGGAGAGAGATTGGGGTTGGAGAGGAAGAGCTTGGTGAGGGAGAGAGAGTAACTTGTACTAGAATCTCACTCAACAAGATCAAAGTCAACAACCAAGGTGTCTTGATTACAGAGGGATGATACCCTAGGGAGACATAGCTCAAACCCTAATCTAAGCCAAATCTTGTCTAAAGAGGTAAGGGGGCGACCGGGGTGCTTAAATAGGCATACAAGGCAGCTTGGGTCGAACGGGTACAAGTTGGTGGGGTCAAACCCGTGAAATCCGGTCCAGAGGCCGGTCGGACCGGGTCTGGGACCGGGCCATCCAGTCCAAACCGGATTCTGGGCCGGGCGGTGACCGGGCGGGGCTCTCGGGGCCCCGGGACATGCTTCCGGATGGCACAGGCGGAAAATCCGATCGAAACCGGACCAGGCCGGTTGGGAGGCCGGTCAGACCGGGCCTGGGGCCGACTTGGCCGGTCATAGGGCCGGTCAGACCGGGCCTGGGGCCGGCCTGGCCTGTCTCCCCTCTTGCCTCTTCTTCCTCTTCCTTCTTCCTCTTCTTCTTCTTCTTCTTCTTCTTCTTCTTCTTCTTCTTCTTCTTCTTCTTCTTCGGTCCTCGATGACTCTCGTACCTAATGACATATAACATACCGACATGAGGTAGCATTCCATCCAAGGTATTGACGAGGTCGAGTATCGAGAGGAAGGAGTTCACCTTGTCGCGTGTAGCGTGGGTTAGGGTTGAAGGTCCACTTGAGGGACTCTTTGGCCATGGTGTAGCGTCGACGATAGGCGGGGCTGCTGATAAGGGGTGTCCCGATCTTCTCAGTAAGCGACGGTGGTGATGAACACACGATGGTAGCAGCGGAAGGAATCGATGATGATGAGGAGGATAACTTGTATGACGCCGACGAAGTCTCTCGATTGATTCCTGATGCCAATGCAACAGCTCTCAACCCTGCAAGATATTCGCAACTCCACACACTTGCGCACGTAGCCGCCGACCACGAAGCGGTAAATTGCAATCTTCTAATCCCCAATGGAACAGCAGATTACACACAAACTTTCAGTAGTATAAAACTCCAGATCGATGCGAATTGGAGAGTAGTATTCAATAGTTTTGCAGAGCAAACAACTAAGAACTAGGGTTTATCTTAAACATGGTCTAAAGCAACTTTGGGGGCGTCCCAGGGGCTTATATAGGCGTTCGGGACGACCTCAGGTCGAAAAAGTACGAAAATAACCGACCCAGAATAGATCTGGTCGAGACAGACTCGGACTCGGCCGGTCTGGGGGCCGGTCGACCGGGCCCCAGACCGGGTGGTCCGGTCCTAGACCGGGTCTGTGACCGGGTGGAAACCGGACGAAGGGTCCGTGTTCCCTGGATGTGGCCCGGATGGCACCGGTTCAAAATCCGGTTGGTGACCGGGTGGCCCGGTCCCACGGCCGGTCTGACCGGACACAGGACCGGCTCAAGATCTCCTCCTCTCGCGCATGCCTCCCGCTCCTCCCTCGCGCGTCCATGGGATGTCTTCACGTTCGGCTCCATGTCCAGCTTCACGTTCAGCTTCTTGTCCAGCTGCTCCTCTCCTCCTCGTGCGATGCTTGATTCCTCCTCATACCTGATCATACACAAGTAATACGACTTAGGTAGTATAAAGTTCTCGTCGATCAAAGTATCGTTTAGGAACAAGTTCACCTGTTGTTTAAGTAGCTTCGCACGAGCTCGTGTCATTGGTCCAATCCTAACTTCATTGGACTTGAGCTTCACAGCTTCATCTTCATCTTGCAATGACGGAGGTAGTAGTGAAGTAGGGATGTCCTCATCATCTCCCCCCCCCCTTCAAAAGGCGTCGACCTCGACGCTCCAAGGTCTTCTCCGTCATATGGTGTCAAATCAGCAACATTGAAAGAATTACTGACACCAAACTCATCAACTGGAAGATCTATCGAGTATGCATTATCATTGATCTTGGCAAGCACTTTGTAAGGACCAGCACCACGAGGCTTCAACTTAGACTTCCGCAGCTTCGGGAACCTATCCTTGCGAAAAATGTACCCAGACCATATCACCAGGCTTGAACAACATCTCTTTGCGCTTCTTGTTCATCCTTGCAGCATTGCTCTTGCCTTTCTTTTCTATCAACTCTTTAGTCTTCACATGTATTTTCTTTACAAAATCTGCCCTCTTGGATGCCTCCATATTAACTCTCTCATGTATGGGCAAAGGCAACAAGTCAAGTGGAGTAATGGGTTTGAAACCATACACCACCTCAAAAGGACACAGCTCTGTAGTAGAGTGTACCGCCCTGTTGTAAGCAAACTCCACATGCGGCAAACACTCTTCCCACTCCTTCAGGTTCTTCTTGATCATGGATCTCAATAGTTGTGACAAAGTTCGATTCACCACCTCAGTTTGACCATCAGTTTGGGGATGACAAGTAGTACTGAACAATAGTTTTGTCCCCAGCTTCCCCCAAAGTGTCTTCCAGAAGTAGCTCATGAACTTCACATCACGATCAGAAACAATAGTCTTCGGGACTCCATGTAGTCGAACAATCTCCCTGAAAAACAGGTTAGCAATATGCGACGCATCGTCGCTTTTGTGGCAGGCAATAAAGTGTGACATTTTAGAAAATCTGTCCACTACCACAAATATAGAATCATGGCCTCTCTTAGTACGCGGCAAACCCAACACAAAATCCATACTAATATCTTCCCAAGGTGTAGTAGGTGCCGGTAAAGGAGTATACAAACCGTGAGGCTTCAGCTTGGACTTGGACTTGTTGCAAGTAATGCACCTCTTGACATACCTGTCCACGTCCCGCCTCATCTTTGGCCAATAAAAGTGATCAGCGAGCATGAGTAGCGTCTTCTCACGCCCAAAGTGACCCATCAAACCTCCGACATGAGATTCCTGCAATAAGAGCAAACGCACTGACGATTCTGGAACACATAGTTTGTTAGCTCTAAACAAGAACCCATCGTGTATGTGATATTTTTCCCATGCTTTACCAATAACACATAAGCGGTATGGTTCAGCAAAATCATGATCAACGCATATAAATCACATAACACCTCTAATCCAGGAATTTTAACATCAAGATGGGTTAATAGCATAGATTTCCTAGATAGAGCATCAGCAACAATATTATCTTTTCCCTTCTTATGCTTAATAATGTACGGAAAAGACTCAATAAACTCAACCCACTTAGCAAGACGCCTATGCAAAGTAGATTGGGCTTTCAGATATTTCAAAGCTTCATGATCAGAATGTATGATAAATTCTTTTGGCGACAAATAATGTTGCCAAACCTCAAGAACTCTAATTAAAGCATACAATTCTTTATCATATATTGGATAGTTCAACTTAGCACCAGAAAGTTTCTCAGAAAAATATGCAATTGGGCGACCCTCTTGCATCAACACACCACCAATTCCAATACCACTAGCATCACATTCAATCTCAAATTGCTTATTGAAATCAGGAAGTGCAAGCAACGGTGCAGAAGTTAACAATCGTTTCAGTTCATCAAAAGCATGATCTTGGGCAACGCCCCACTCAAAGACAACACCCTTTTTAGTCAATTCATTCAAAGGTGCAGCAATAGTAGAAAAATTGGGCACAAAACGGCGATAAAACCCAGCTAGACCATGAAAACTTCTAACTTGACTCACATTCATGGGAGTAGACCAATTTTGAATAGCTTCAATTTTAGACACATCTACTTCTACTCCCTGCTTAGAGACAACATAACCCAGAAATATGACCTTATCTTTGCAAAATGTGCACTTCTCAAGATTACCATAGAGTTTACTATCACGCAACACTTGCAAAAGATGTCGAATATGTATAATATGATCAGATTCATTGCGGCTGTAGATTAATATGTCATCAAAATACACAACCACAAACTTGCCAATAAAATCACGCAAAACATGGTTCATCAGTCTCATGAAAGTGCTAGGTGCATTAGTTAAACCAAAAGGCATTACTAACCACTCATATAAACCAAATTTTGTTTTAAAGGCGGTTTTCCACTCATCCCCTTCTTTCATCCTAATTTGATGATAACCACTACGCAAATCAATTTTAGTGAAAACAGCAGCACCACTCAATTCATCTAGCATATCCTCTAAACCGGGAATAGGATGACGATATCGAATAGTAATGTTGTTTATCGCTCTACAATCTACGCACATACGCCATGTACCATCTTTCTTAGGAACAAGAATAACAGGAACAGCACAAGGACTAAGGCTTATGCGGATATAACCTTTGTCGAGTAGCGCTTGTACTTGCTTCTGTATCTCCTTCGTTTCTTCGGGATTCGTCCTATATGGCGCCCTATTGGGCAGCGATGCTCCGAGAATCAAGTCAATTTGATGCTCAATACCTCGCAATGGTGGAAGTCCTGCGGGTACCTCTTCCGGAAACACGTCGCTGAATTCCTGCAAAACATTAGAAACACCAAGAGGAAGAGGGGTCATGTCGTTAGAAACCAAAACCGTACCCTTGTACATGAGCACAATAGGCATGGCTGTAGGATCCTCACAAAATTCTCTCATGTCTTGTTTGGTGGCTAATGAGACTAAGGAATTCACTCTCTCACTTTTCGTTATATCACTCACGGCATTACAATTCTCTCGCCTATCTATGGATGCATCCTCAAAGTTTACTTCAATCTTCTGACGAGACTCATTGACAATTTGCTGTGGTGACATAGGCTGTAAGTTAATTTTCTTGCCCTTGAACTCCAAGTGATATGTATTGGCGCGGCCATTGTGTTGCACAGAACGGTCATAAAGCCATGGCCGGCCCAACAGCAGGTGACAAACCGTCATAGGAACCACATCAAAATCAATGGAATCCTTATACGGTCCAATCTCAAAATCAACTCGCACCATGTGGCTCACCTTCATCTCACCATTATTGCTCAACCACTGAATATAATATGGATGCGGGTGCGGTAGATATTTCAGTTTCAGCTTGGCACATAACTCTTTGCTTGCTAGATTGCGACAACTCCCGCCATCAATAATGACCTTGCAAGCTTTATCAGGACCAACTAGTGCCTTTGTTTGGAACAAATTACAGCGCTGTGTAGATGCACTTGACTGTACATTAAGAACACGCTGCGAGACAACAATAGTTTGAGCTTCAGAAGGGAAAGCATCAAACCCATCACTGTCATAATCATCCTCATCTGGAGCATTTGGATCAGCATCATCTCCAGTTTCATACTCATTGTCCTCATTAATTATCATAACTTTACGATTAGGACAATCCTTCTTGAAGTGACCCTTGCCACCACATGTATGACAAACCATATCACGGTTGCGCGCTGTCGACATGTTAGAACTAGTTCCACTTGCTGCAGGAGCGGGCTTCTTTGTGTTGGTGACACTAGAGACCGGCTTGCTAGACGAAGTAGGAACATCTGCAGGGCGCGAAGATGGCGCCATGGAGGGCGGCGCGCGGGGTGTGTAGCGCCCAGCGCCTGTAGCACGGCCCTTCATTTGCAGATCTTCAGCCAACTGTGACTCAGCTTCTCTTGCATGATGTAGTAGCTCATTCATAGTAGCGTAGCTGTGATGACGCACAATGCCCTTGATGTTAAATCGGAGACCATTCAGAAATCGCTGTAGTGTCATCTCAAGAGACTCACAGACACGGGCACGCTGCATAAGCATCTCCATCTCCATGTAGTAAGCATCAACCGTCAACACACCTTGTTTCAATTGGGTCAACTTGTCAAAGACGGAACGCAAGTAATTGGTAGGCACAAAACGAGCTCTCATTGCCGCCTTCATAGCACGCCATGTGATAATAGGCAGCTCACCATCTTCTTCACGAGCACGAACAAGTCCATCCCACCAACGCAATGCATAGCCATCAAATTCGTGAGGAAGCAAGCTTGATCTTCCTATCTTCAGTATAGTCAGGATGTAAACGCCATAATCTCTCAATCTTCAGCTCCCATGTAAGATATTCTTCAACATCAGTACCTCCTTCAAATCTGGGAATTGAGAACTTGGGCTTACCCAAACCATCGTCTTGTTGTTGAGGAACACGTTGGGCTCCGACGGGGACAAAACCACGACCACGGAACGCATCTCCAACGCCACGTCCAAGAGCACGACCAACACCACGCCCTTGAGCATTAGCAGCTTCAGCATTGTCACCTTGCACACTGCCATCTTCATCAGGTGGTGGTTGTTGTTGCACCATTGTACGTATCTCACCAACGGCGGTTGTCAAAGCTTGTATAGATGCTTGAAGAGTCGTCACCGACGTTTGAACGGTGTTAACCGCTGTAGTAGTCTCATCGACCTTCAAGTGAACACTCTGAATATCCTTGTCCAACACATCACTAGCAACTCGTATTTCACGTTGCATGTGATCACGAAGTGCCTCAAATTCACGCCAAGTAACTAGTGTAGCGGCGTCCTTTTTCTGCATCACATCAACATTCTCGGTAGAAGACATGATTAGTAGGTTAGTGCACTAAACAAAAAAAATTTGGTGGTACTCTCACAACTCACTCAAAACTGATAAGAAAGGTAAATCTTACCGCTCCAAAGTGAATTAGTATTGCTTACCAACTTGGATTGACGGACTAGGGCACGGATGTAGCGAAGCGAATATCAAGGGTGTAAGAACAAATCACACAACAAAGCAGGATATATGTGGGGCTGTAGGTGGGCTACCTATTTGCACCAATAACAAGCTCTAGCGCTGACCGTAGACGACCAATGATACTCACACAAGGCGATATAATGGGACAATGCAACTATATGTGGGAAAAGTTGCAATGCACTAGAGAGACGCTAGCAAAGCTCAACGAGACAGGCACAAGATTGCTCAACTACGGGTGCAGGAAAACAAACTTAGGCCTTCACTTGATTCAACTAGCACAACACTTTTCGTTTTGGATTTTCTATTTGTAGAACACACGCAGCTATGTAGCTCTTTTTTGCTTCTTTTCAATTTTCTCTTGTTGTTTTTTTTTTTGATTTTCTGACACAACTCCTTGATAACACGGCCAACAGAAATTGCAAAGCACCAAAACCCTAACGAGCAGCCTATCGAGCGGTAAAACTAGTCTCTTCTGGGGAAGTTCCTAGTCACTTTATATCGATAGGCTGTGTCTATGGTTGGGAACAAGCACACTGTACGCTATGTGGACTCGGAGTAACAAAAACTGACACAATATGATAAACTAGATGATAGAGAAAACACAAACCCTAACAATTCTACTAGAGGAAAGATCAAGATACGCAAAAACAACTACGAAAAGCAACTAAAACTCGAAATTAGTGCAATCTAAGGCTATGGCAAACCCTAACCCTAACTTTTTATGGCTTTTTCTGGATAGGAAAACACTCACAACTCGACTATGGGGTGGATTGTGGATGGCTTACCGAGGAAAACTGGAAATCTGATACCAAGATGATAAGGGGTGTCCCGATCTTCTTAGTAAGCGACGGTGGTGATGAACACACGATGGTAGCAGCGGAAGGAATCGATGATGATGAGGAGGATAACTTGTATGACGCCGACGAAGTCTCTCGATTGATTCCTGATGCCAATGCAACAGCTCTCAACCCTGCAAGATATTCGCAACTCCACACACTTGCGCACGTAGCCGCCGACCACGAAGCGGTAAATTGCAATCTTCTAATCCCCAATGGAACAGCAGATTACACACAAACTTTCAGTAGTATAAAACTCCAGATCGATGCGAATTGGAGAGTAGTATTCAATAGTTTTGCAGAGCAAACAACTAAGAACTAGGGTTTATCTTAAACGTGGTCTAAAGCAACTTTGGGGGCGTCCCAGGGGCTTATATAGGCGTTCGGGACGACCTCAGGTCGAAAAAGTACGAAAATAACCGACCCAGAATAGATCTGGTCGAGACAGACTCGGACTCGGCCGGTCTGGGGGCCGGTCGACCGGGCCTGGGACCGGGTGGTCCGGTCCTAGACCGGGTCTGTGACCGGGTGGAAACCGGACGAAGGGTCCGTGTTCCCTGGATGTGGCCCGGATGGCACCGGTTCAAAATCCGGTTGGTGACCGGGTGGCCCGGTCCCACGGCCGGTCTGACCGGACCTGGGACCGGCCCGAAGATATCCTCCTCTCGCGCATGCCTCCCGCTCCTTCCTCGCGCGTCCATGGGATGTCTTCACGTCCGGCTCCATGTCCAGCTTCACGTTCAGCTTCTTGTCCAGCTGCTCCTCTCCTCCTCGTGCGATGCTTGATTCCTCCTCATACCTGATCATACACAAGTAATACGACTTAGGTAGTATAAAGTTCTCGTCGATCAAAGTATCGTTTAGGAACAAGTTCACCTGTTGTTTAAGTAGCTTCGCACGAGCTCGTGTCATTGGTCCAATCCTAACTTCATTGGACTTGAGCTTCACAGCTTCATCTTCATCTTGCAATGACGGAGGTAGTAGTGAAGTAGGGATGTCCTCATCAGCTGCACTTGATGGTCTTGAGGCGTAGGTGACCGAAGGCCACCCCGCATCAGTCTATCTCCTCGACTGGTTTCTTTCGCGCGCCTTCCACGCCTCCCGCCCCTCTTGCGCGCGTGCAGGTCCTTGTATCTAGATACAAGTGCATCAAAATCTCTCTCATCAACGTACCTATATTTATATAAAAACATAATACAAGATTTAGGTAGCTTAAAATTCTCAGGTATTAAAGTATTATTTTCAGCCATAATAATCATCAGTTAGACTTAATATTTCTTTCCAGCTCAAACATGTAGAATGATCATATTGCCTGATTATATCCTCATCATCCTCCCTTTCTTCATGAAAAGCAGTCCTCGGCTTTTGGTAAACTGGAAGTGGAAGAAACAAAAAGAACGTGTACGCAGAGTATATGTAGATATAGAATGTTGTATGAATTTTGCGTACATGAGTAGTATTCTCATAATCCAAATTGCAACTTAACTTGCAAGTATAAGTGAAGCATATAGAACTACGATCACGGTGAGTAACAAATATATATACAATCTTATTGTGCAATATTAACTCAAGTGTTCTCACGGAAGACCCATGATCAAATTTTCTATAAACAAGGGTAAACCAATCCAGGATATGTAGATGTACAGATATGGGATACCATGCTTTTACTGCGCTACTCTGACATGTAGAACAAACAAATATATGACCATGAAAATAACTCAGAGTGTATAATGTGCAACTCAGTTTGCAAATATATGTGAAGTATACATCAGTAGCATATAAATGCAACATGTGTTGGGACAAGCACAATAAATCATTGAAATCTGATTCTATTCTAGCAAGATTAGAACAATCCAACATAGGTAAAATTACTCTTGTTGGCTGTAGCTTATCAAACAAAATAGAATCAATATTCATACTATCACGGAAATTATGTACTATCCCGCAGCAAAACAACTTTCTCACATAGCATAAAGGACTACAAGCAGCAATTTTCAGTTCAGCAATGTTATCACAAGTAATGCATATGTAATCTACCAGAAAGTTCCCATCCATGTTATAAACACCAATAAGATTAAACATGAAAGAACATTCATATGTGCTAGAATTCACATAAGAAATTTCAGAAATCTTGTCCATAGCACATTGCATACTCATAGGTTCGTTTAACATGATATAAGACACAATATTATCAGGCGGTATTTTAGCAAGTACTTCCTTATGAGTAATTAATACCACATGATCAAAATTCGAAATTTGCAAGTCATCACATGGTTTTGAAGTATATGTGCAAGTCAAATCCAATGAAGAAACCAACAAAGGAGTAGACTCACAACATTCAGTCGTATGTACCAGCAGTAGCTCCAAATCAGTACCATTGAAAATATCATCCTTCTCAGATGTCGTAGGTGCTGAAATATCTTTCTTATCCTCATCACTTGAGCTCTTTCTTCATAGCGGACATTGGTATCCTTGAGCATGGCTTCAAATTGATTGAGCTTGGCGTGGACGGCTTGAGTAGCTATCCAATGTTGGTGCCGCGTCATCGGTAGTTGGTTCCCTTCTCCACTAGACATGGTTACAACTAAAAACAAGAACTATGTGGTGGGTGGTTAGGAAAGACTACCAAAAGGGTCAAAACTTGCAAACCAAAATCGAAAAGGTGTTTCAAGGCGGAGGGCAACCGATATGTATGCACACACACAAAAACAAAAACTCTATATGGTGTTAGGTATGGATGTGGAAAGCCAAATGGAAGAACCAAACGAAAAGTCTATTGTCAAAAGTGGGTAAGATCCAAAAGTCACAAGTCAAAAGGTTGTGATCACAAAAGGCATACACAAGGAGGAACACACGCGTGGGACAAAATGGGGTTAGCGCGACTTGGAAAATAAGCAAGAACAAAATGGTCCTAACGAAAACTACTAGCTCGGTGTCACGCTAACACAAGAGAGACCGTGGCTTGGTTGCAAAATTGAGAAGCAACAAGATTTGCGCAAGACGCCTCTCTTCTCTTTTCTCTCTTTTGCTTAAAAGCTTTGGACTCTTTTGTGTATAGGTGTCACTCAGACACTTTTTCTTTTTGTATTTTTCTTTCTTTTTCTCACTATGTAAGTATACTACTATCTATGTAAGTATGTCACACTTCTTTTGCTTATCTTTTCACATGAGCTTGCTTCGTAGCTTTGCTCAACACACGCACACCCTCACGGTCGGGACGCTTGCGCAGTGCTTCGCAATACTAGAAAGCCACTCTCGATAGGAAAGGTACGCAAAAGAGGCTAGGGCTACAAGTTAGGAGCAAGTTATACCACTTGATGATGGTGGCCGACGATCTTGAACTTGCTATGGTGGAGGTGTCAAATGAACCGCTTGGATCCTCGGGGTGCCGTCGTCATTGTCGATGTTGCGGAATCTTTGTGGTAGCTGAAATGGCACTCAAACCGAAGTCCAAACACAAGGGGGTTAGTACCAAAACGAAAAACGATGGTTGCTGTCAAAATTTCGGCCAGTCGGAACTTCCGGTCCTGAGGGGCGGTACTTCCGGTCCCGGGCGGAACTTCCAGTCCTGCCGAGCGGAACTTCCGGTCGCAATCAGATCTGCGGGCTGTTCGTCGATTTGGGCGGAAAATCCGGGCCAAAATCCTTCGAATTCGAGGAAAATTTGGCACTAGAAGCTGTGGGAAGGTGGGGGAATTGCAGATCAACACCAAAGACAAGTTTCTATTGGAGCAAAACCACAAACAACTCAACCAATCGCGAGATCGATCCAATGCCAATTTGGGGCTATTTTTTGGGGAAAAAAATTTGGAATTTTTTTGGGCGAAATTGGTGGAATTGGGGGTGGTGGGGGTCAAATCCGTGGCAACCAAAGAACTGCTGATACCATATGATAAGGCTAAGCCCAAGGATGTGCCCGATCTTCACGAATTTGGGTGGAATTCGTGGGGGTGGTGGATGAACGCGATGAACACGAAGAACGCGAGGGGGAATCATAGGGATACAACACACACACGCACACAATCAGTTTTCCCTCGTTGGCCCGAACCACCAACCCGATAGAGGTTGCGAGAAAAGACCTTCCGGTAGAAGTCCCGCAAAGAGATCGACGAATCGAAGCTCGCAAGATCTAGAAGGGTGAAAAGACTGGAAGGTTGATAGAAGTGCAAGCAAAAGACCAAATAGGTAGAAGTGCAAGCAAAATATCAAACAAACGGTAGAAGTCACCAAAGAGATCTTCACGAGTCGATAAGGAGCCCGGGTGGGTACAAGATCAAAGATCTAGGTAGGGTTCCCACAAGGGTGAGCTAAGCTCAGGTTTAATTTCACATCAAGTCTAATCTCAGATCTGAGCCAACAAGGCTATTTATAGGTGGGGGCGAAGGGGTAAGTTACACGCTGAAAAGTGCTGTCTCGCTGAAGTTTGATGGGGCGGAAGTTCCGGTCGTTCTGGGCGGAAGTTCCGGTCATGGGCGGAAGTTCCGGTCTTGCGGGCCGGCAGTTCCGGTCGGGGCGGAAGTTCCGGCCTTGTTCCGGAATTCGGCCATTTCCTCGCAGTAACATCCAGTATGGTTTTGACGGACTTTCGGAACTTGGGCGGAACTTGGGCGGAAGTTCCGGCGGGCGGAAGTTCCGGTCCTCCGAGGCGGAAGTTCCGGCTGGATCCTTTTCCCTGGGCGCTGGAAGGCATCTTGAGGGCATCTGGCCGGAAGTTCCGGTCCTGGGGGCGGAAGTTCCGGCCTGGGCGCTGTAGCTCCATCTTCATCATTTCCAGCTCTCTCTCCATTGGCTTGGTCTCCATGGCTCGCGTCTTGGTCGATGTACCTGATTGAACATAGGGTATTTGCATGAAGTAGCAAGCCATCCAAAGGGGTATCAAAAGCATGCGTGGAGAGGAGCGAATTCACCTCTTGGTGTAGGGCGTGGGCTCGAGCTCGTGTCATTGGACCACGAGGAGGGCTTGTCGGTCTTGAGGCGGTGGTGTCCGAAGGCCACCCCGTATCAAACCTCTTGGATCCTCGGTGTGCCGTCGCCGTTGTCGATGTTGCGGAAGCTTCTGGTAGCTGAAATGGCACTCAAAACCGAAGTACAAACACAAAAGGGGTAGTGCCAAAACGAAAAACAAAGGTAGCTATCAAAAATTCAGACTGGTGGAACTTCCGGTGTCTGGGGGTGGTACTTCCGGTCCCGGGCGGAACTTCCGGTCACAATCAGATCTGTGGGCTGTTCTTCGATTTGGGCGGAAATCCGGTCCAAAATCCTTCGAATTCGAAGAAAATTTGGCACTAAAAGCTGTGGGAAAGGTGGGGGAGTTGTAGATCAACACCAAAGACAAGTTTCTATTGGAGCAACACCACCAAAAACTCTACAAATCGCGAGATCCAACGAAGGACAATTTGGGGCTATTTTTTTGGGATTTTCGAAAAATTTCTCAAGAAAATTTTCGGGGTGTGGGGGTCAAATCCGTGGTAACCAAGGAGCTCTTCATACCATATGACAAGGGATAAGCCCTAGGGGAGGCCCGATCTTCACGAATTTGGGTGGGATTCGTGGGGGAGGTGGTAGAACACGAAGAACACGAAGGGGATCGGAGATACAAACTCACACACACACACAAATCGGTTTGTCCTCGTTGACCCGAACCACCAACTCGAAAGAAGTTGCAGGAAAATACCTTTCCGTAGAAGTCCCGCAAAAAGATTGAAAAATCGAATCCAAGATATCTAGAAGGGTTAAAAGATCAAGGTTGATAGAAGTGAAAGCAAAAGACCAAATGGTAGAAGTGCAAGCAAAAGACCAACAATTGATAGAAGTCACCAAAGAGATCACAAGGATTCAACAAGGAGATCACGTGGAGGGTCTATGATAGGGGTTCCCACATGGGGGCAAGAGCATGGCTCAAGTTCTTTCTCAATTCAAGTCTAATCTCAGATCTGAGCCAACAAGGCTATTTATAGTTGGTGGGGCGAAGGGATAAGTTACATGCTGAAACGTGCAGTTTTGGGCTGACAGTCGTGCAGGTGGAAGTTCCAGTCACTGGGGGCGGAAGTTCCGGTCGGGGTGGATGTTCCGGTCTCCAAGGGCGGAAGTTCCAGTCGGGCGGTACTTCCGGCCAAGTTCCGGTCTAGTTCCGAAAATGATCGTTTTCTTTGCAGAAACATCCTGGGGGCTCGGAGCTTGATTTCGGAACTAGGACGGAAATTGGACGGAAGTTCCGGTCCTTTGGAGCGGAAGTTCCTGCTGGATGCTCTTTTCTGGGCGCTGGACGACATCTGGGAGGAATCTGACTGAAAGTTCCGGTCCTAGGGGCGGAAGTTCCGGCTGGAGCGCTGGGTCTCCATCTTCTCCATCTTCAGCTCCCTCTCCATTGGCTGGGTCCTGGGGGGCGGTAGTACCGTAAGGAATTACAATCAACGGCAAATGCCGTAGCAACTACGTGGGCATGTCCCTGAGCCAAATCTATGTTCTACCCTGAATTCTACCTAGTCTTGCTAGTTCATGGCTAACTTTAACAATACAAGCATCTCTTTCCCTACCCTAAGAAAATCACAAATAGCGCTAATTCTGAATGCCTAAGCTGAGGTGTTTGGCAAGGATTCCCTCATCATCTCCACAGCTTTGGTGCAGTCAGATTCAACTTTAACCTTCAGCGGCGTCCAATGCAAGGCCAATCGTAGGCCTTCCTTGATCAATGGCAATAATTTCTGCTTCTGTGGCGTCATTACAATGTGGAAGATTTCGACACGCATCGAAGATTGGCTACCCACAATGGTCGCGGAGCACCATTCCTACCGCTGATGCCTTGCCAAGAAAGGCCCCATCAACGTTTAGCTTGGCTTCTCCACTAGCAGGATGTGTCCAGCGCTTCCTAACTTTTTTCCTACCATCCATTTGGATGCCTTCCTTGTTGGTAAACCCTTGCACAGGATTGACCACCATTTTACCATTTACCACATATGCATCCTGGAACTATTTATGAGCATAAGGCAGTGAAGGTAGGTCACCAAGAAGCGGTGGGATCCATCGATCAAGGGGCAGGGTTTTCATGGGTCATTTCGCTATGGCATGCCATATTCGCCACATAGTCATGAGCGTAGGAGCTCTTTGGGCTTCATGTATCATTGCTGGACATTTAGGAGTCATTCTGTTCCAGTTGGTTTTAGCAGTTCGGCGACAAGTCCAGATTTCAGCCATCGCTCGCCATAAATCCCGAGCATGTTGTCAGCGATGGAAAACATGGAATGTAACTTCATCAGCACAACCGCAGATCGGGAACATGCTTGAGGTAGGCATGCCTCTCCTCATTTGCTTTCGCTAATTAGCTGACATGTGCTTGACGCATATTTGTTTGTTTGACTCCAATTTCTTGGTCCACTTGGGCTTTAAAAATAGTAAACTGTCATCTGCGAACCCCAGCCTTTGCATCACTTTCCTTAGAAAATCCCAATCCACCCCGTCTTATGTTTTGAATAGATATAACTTGTAAGCACAGAAATTCATTGACAGATTTGTGTTATTCTCACTGAAGTGCAGGCATTCAAAAGCAACAAGTGACAAGGGATTAACTTGTCAATGCCTACGGGTTGTAGACTAGGGTTTAGTTAGAAGTAGAGGGCAAGTAGATCTCGAAGGTTTCAGCCGAAAAGTGATCGACGATATGAAAGCTAGGGTTTGTGAGACAATGAATCGATTCTTTCTTTGTCCCTCGACTCCCCCTTATATAGGAGGCGGAGCCGAGGGATTCATGATGTACAAGTTACAGAGTCCGGGAAGGTTTCTAACTCCTCCCGTAATATTACAAGTGTTCCTTCCTAATACAACTCTAGCTTTCCTTAACTAGCAAGTTGGGATTCCGAATTCTTCTTATCCTTCGGGTCGTCGGCCTTCAGTAAACCCTGTGTACCATCTTTGGCAGGCCCATTGGGGATGCCTATGTCAGTAGCCCCCGAGATTTTTCTTGAATTGTAAAGTCAGGGAAAATCTCCACTTTTATATTTACTCAATAACTTTGAACTTCACCATATATCTTTACATGTGAATTTCTATATTGTACAGGGATAATGGTAGTTGGGGCTAGTTCATCTGACGGATCAGGTACTAGTTAACTGCTCTAGTGGCAATCCGCAAAAACATACTTCAAGATCACGTCCCTGGACATGATCTCGGGATACTGGTGTAAACTTCGACAGGTGCCGCTTAAGGTCTTACCATTCTGTCGAGTCCCAGTCATATTTATCGGGTACCTAACACGTCCGTTAGGATTTTTCTTCGTATCTGTTGATACGGGAAAAAGTAGCAAACCGACGTCAGAGACGACGCCACGCCACACAGAACAGATCTGGAGTCTTACCTTCGCAAAGTTTTGCGGCATTCAGAAATTGTTCGCAACTTTGGCGTTCTGAGAATATATTGTCGAGTGCTTTTTCGGCTGTTGGAATAGCACATTTTATTGAGTCAACGGATGACTTATATTGCTTTCCCGATGGGAGTATATGTCGAGTTATTTATATAACTCGAAATATACTCACTTTTTCTTCTTCTTTTTCTCTCTTTTTCCTTTTTTTTATAATTTCATCGGGCACGCGAACAGCATTCCCGATGGGAGTAGCCCCCGAGGCTACAGCCAAGGACTTGTGCTTGGGTGTAGGCTCCACGCCTTATGTCGCTATATTTTTCACTTGTCGCATACTTTTTTTTTTAAATCTCTCGGGTGCGCGAACAGCGCTCCCGATGGGAGTAGCCCCCGAGGCTATGAGTAAATACTTGTATTTGATCATAGACTCTCGCCATTTCTATTCTTTCTCGAATTTTTCATTTTTCCAAAGTAGCCCCCGAGCATTTGATCAAAAACATGTATTTGATCAAAGGCTCTCAAAATGATCCATAATCTTCTACTGTCACCTTTTTTATGAAGCTGTTGAGTCGAAATTTTCTCTTGCTAAAGTGACATCACTGCTGACGATAGCCACGACTGCTGTTCCTGGAAAACGCGAGAAGTTCTCTCTCGCTGCCTTGCGGGCCCAAATTACGCACCGTATTGACACGTCGTGCAAGTGGGGGACACACGTCCTCCGCTTTTCCTAGCGCACGTACTGTAGCTCCTGTGCTTTCGCGCCTGTATGAAATTACTTTTTACCCCTTGTCCACGTGTACACCATCTGTCCCGCAATCTCTCAATCCAACGGCGCGTCGATTCACCGCACCTCTATATAAAGGCATCATCTTCCTCCTCTAGTCCTTTCGCTCGCGCTGCACCTCTGCTTCTCCTCTGCAAATCCTCCATTTCTCCCATTGCTTCAAGCTCGCAACCACACTCACACTCTTTGCCGCCAAGTTCATTGATGCCGCCTCGCATCCGTTTGACAAGGCACAACACTCCGGAATCGAGAATGGCGACGGCGGATCTGGCAAGCGCGGAGTGGGAAAGATCCAAGATCTCTGCCCAAGACATCAATCTGCTGAAGAAGATGGGGTTCAACAAGAAGGAGAACTCGCTCCGCTTCCCCAAGGAGGAGAGCTATCCCAAGCCTCCAATCGAGTATCGGGTCAGTTTCGTTGACCACCTCATCCGAGGTCTTTCTCCCCCCATCCACGAGTTTCTTCGAGGTCTTTTGTTTGTCTATGGGCTTCAACTGCATCAGTTGACGCCCAATTCCATCCTCCACGTGTCGATTTTCATCACATTGTGTGAGTGCTTCCTTGGGGTCCAACCTAATTGGGCTCTGTGGAAGCGTATCTTCTGCCTTCGCCGTAATGGCTCCCACAACGTCGCCTACAACATTGGCGGCGTTGTTATCTGTGTTCGCTCTGACGTCGAATATTTCGACGTCAAATTCCCCGACTCTGTCCAAGGTTGGCGGAAGAAATGGCTGTATATCCACGAAGAAAACTCCAATCCAGTGGAGGACAACATCGCCCCTTTCAACGAAGAGGCCAAAATCCTTCGCCGCCGTTCCTGGGATGCTGAAGCTACCGAAGCTGAGAAGTTGGCGACAGAAGCGCTGATGACTCGCATCCACGAGCTACAGAACACCCGCGGCAAGGAACTTTCGGGCATTGAGATTACTGCCTATTTCCTTAGGATTAGAGTGCAGCCTCTCCAGGCTCGCAAAAATCCCCTCTGGAAGTATGCTGGTGAAGAAGATGTCGACAGGCTCTCAAAAGACCTTCCTTTGAAGGATTTTGAAAAGCTTATCCGCAAAATCTCATCGCTCAACAAGAAGGATCCAATTCCATCCTCTTGCCGCATTACGCCATACAATGGTGCCAATCCTCTCCCCGAGGTAATTTTTCCTCTTAGCTGCTATATTGTCTCCTCGAGTTTTACCATTTTATCGACTACTGTCTTGCTAGCTTCTTTTGCATAACTTCTTTTTTATTGACACTTTTTCTCAGAACCACCCTATCCTCGCTTCTCTTCCTCCTCTTCCTGAAGGTGGAGAAGTTGAAGACCGTACTGTTGTCGATGATGACAACCGAGGCACCTCGCGTCCTGAAAGTGAAGTCGTGGGTGCTCACAAATCCGCGGCTTCTTCTGAAAAAGACGCTGAGTCTGAGGCCACCGCTTCGACACACTCCCTTTCTCCTGCTGTTTCTCCAAGGAACAAGAGGAAGAGGGATGAAGTCGAAGATTCCGGCACCTCCAAAGCCGAAGAAGCTGGTCCTTCAGATAAGAAGGCAGCTTTCAATCCATACGATGATGCCCTCATCAGCTCGTAAGTTATCCCTTGCTTCTTACTGTTTTTCTCTTGACATATTTTGTCTATCTTGCTTCTTATATTGTCGCCATTTTACTGCAGTGGTGACGAGGAAGAGGCGCAAGCTATTGACGCGACTTCTCGAACGAGTACGTCGCGTACTTTAGTTGTGTCTGAAGTGCAAGTTGAAGGAGAAGAATCGTCGCCTCCTCAGCAAAACACCGATCAGCCGACTCCTCCTGCAAGCCCCCTTGTCCCTTCGCCAAAAAGGGCGAGGGTTGAATCAGTCACGGAGCCTGCCTTACAATTGGGTGGCTCCACGACTCCTCTTCTAGATGATGTAAGTCCCTAAGTACTTTCCGATGCTGTCGACTTTTTTCATTGTTTGCTTCTTTTTTGCTTTGTGCTATCGAGCTTTTGACTATATTGATGCCTTCTTTCTTTATCTTTCTTTACCAGCCTTTGATTAAGGAATTCATCCGCTTCGGTGCCCAATTCGTCGGGTACCGTGAATATGCTAGCAAAGCTGAAGGTACTATTTTTCTGCTTCTCCTGGCCCATGACTTCTCACTCCTTTCTTGTCGTGATTTTGACTGGTTTTGACTACTTTGGCAGAAAAACTTGCGGAAGCCAACAAGCGTGCCGATGCACTTGCTCAAAAATTGGAGCAAAGTGAAAAGGCTCGTAAGAAGGCTTAATCAGATGCTAACAAGGCCAAGGCAGATGCTGCAAAGGCCAAGGCAGATGCTGCTGGTGTTGAAGATCTTCGGAAGAGGCTTCACGACGCAGAAACTGCTTTGAGCGATAAAATAGCTGAGCAAGCTGCTCGAGAGGAAAAGATCCTCAGTCGCTTGGAGGCACAGAGTCGATGTTTTGTTAGTAAGTGCTCGAATCCTTGTGCATATCCTCGGGTTACTTCACATTTTCCGAGCATTCTTTATTTATGAGCTACCCTTTGCTTGTTTTCAGGGAGAACTCATCAAGAATACGAAGTGGATGGTTCTGAAGGCGACGAGCTTCTCGATGCGCTGACCCTTCTTGAAATCCATGGGGATGAAGCACGCGAAGGCCTTGCTGATGCTGAAGCAGGTCTGTCGAAGCTTTTCTCCTACTTCTTCCCGAAGAAAGAGGAGCCCAACACTTTTGTTGCCCTTGCCAAAAGCTTCAACGTGCCAGAAGATCTTGGGCTCAAACTTCACCAAGAGGGCCTGAAGGTTGGCGTAGAGGGCACCATCGCACTGATTGCTGATAGCCAGCAAAATGTCGACTGGACCAAGGTTGGCGACATAGGGCAGATGGAAACGAAGAAGTGGCAATCTCTAATTAGAGCTGCCAAACCTTCCTCAAAGCCAATCCTTGCCTATCTTGGCGTTAAACCAACTCCTGCTCCAAGCGCATCTAAGCCGGAGGTCAAGTAGACCACCCTTTCATTCTTTTCTTGTTTCTTTTGATGCTGTCGCCAAAGTAGCTTTGGCGACGCCTACCACACTAGCTTGTCAGGGCTTTCTCCATTGTAATGTCTTGTAAATATTCTAAAAAATCAATGGAATTCTATCTTGCTTGATGATTGATGTCGAGCCTTTTCTTTCAGTTGACGTTCGATAACTATACTCCAACTCCTGCTCCTTCCGATGTTTTGCCTTCCTCTTCTCGCTCGAAGAAAGCGATGGTGAATAGTGAACTTGATGAAGATTCCTCGAGTAAAAGTTTATCGCAAGACTTGAAAGAACTTCGTCAACAACTTCAGCATGCGAAGAAGCAAACACTTGTGATGATGGAGCAATCTCGCAAGGCGTCCGAAAAAGAGAAAATTGCCCTTCAACAAGCTCGAGAAGCTATAGCTGCCAAGGAAGCCGCCGTTTCTGAAGCTGAAAAGGCAACCACTCGAGAGAATAGTATGCTCGAACTGATGAATGAAGCCAGTGTGGATATGTCAGGTACGCTTTTTCAACCCAGAACTTCTTCTATCTTTCTGATGTATCCTTGTTTGAATTTCTCGTGCCGTCGCCAAATAGGTTCCTTTCTCGACGCTGCTGCTGAAGATGAAAGGGTAAACGTAAGGACAAATCTTCTCGTTAACCTTTCTCTTGACCACGGTTCTCTATTATGGGCCACTCCAGAACGGACCCGACAGATTGTCAGGTTTCAAGCGTGCCTGTCAGGTTCGCGAGTTCCTTGATTTCTGCACTAGAACATTGTCCCTTGTTTACAAGACGATGTTTCCTCGGGACGAGGCGCCCGACACTCTTCTTGGTTTGATGGAAAAGTTTTGGGATGCCCCTCGTATTCATAACTTTGTACGAGCTCAGTTGACTGCTGGAGCAAGATTCTCCATGATCATGATACAAATCTGTCATCGAAAATTAGACCTGACGACGATTGTCTCCAAATGCCTGGCTAAGCAATCGAAGCGAAAAAGTAACGTCGACAAGATCAATGACATTGTGACTCCTGTAGCCAAAGAAATGATGGACGAACTTCTTCGGATGGATTCTGAATTCTTTGTCAAGGGGAGCTATGCTGATCATACGACGACTGCTGCAAATAACAAAGATCTATCCATAGATAGTATATGAGGCATTGACTAAGTTGTACTATATTGCGAGAAATCATGTCTATATTTTTTGTCGAATTATTTATGTTAATGAAGTTGTCTATATTGTGAAGTGTAATCTATATTGCGAAGCCCCCGAGTCTTTGACCGGAGCTTATACTATTTTTCATGTCGATGAATTTACTATTTTGCGAGAATATATATATTTTGCTGTCGTGGGTTATGAGCCCCCGAGCCTGTCGACGAAAAAGATGTATGTCACCAATATCTTTTACTATATTGCAGCACCGCGAGCCCGCCTCATTAAAAACCTTTCCAGCCCCACTCGGTGCCCTGAAAAGGAAAAGAGTGCGTCTGAAAACTTGCGGGCGTTTCAGTACATTGTATTTTTACAATTGAGGACTATATTTCGACTCTAAGCGTAGAACCGCCTGAGTTGCGCCACGTTCCAGGGATTTTTCTCTGGAACCCCTGTCTTCTTGTCCTTGATCTTGTATGCTCCTCCTTCGATTACTTCTGTGACGATGTAAGGGCCAAGCCACGGCGACTCGAGTTTTTCAGTACTCTGCTGATTGAGCCGTAGGACTAAATCTCCGACCTGAAAGGATCTTGGCCGCAATCGTCGACTGTGGTAGTTTTTCAGGTCTTGCTGGTACTTGGTGACCCGTGATAGTACTTCATCTCGAGCTTCATCGAGTGCATCTACATCGTCCTCTAATGCTCTTCTTGAAGTTTCTTCATCATACTCTGTGACTCTCATGGAATCCTGCTCTATTTCGATCGGTAGTACTGCCTCAGCTCCATGGACCAGGAAGAACGGAGTTTCCTGTGTCGCCGTATTTGGTGTTGTTCGAATACTCCATAAAACACTTGGCAACTCCTCTGGCCAAGTATGTCGAGCCTTTTCAAGCGGTCCTAACAGGCGTTTCTTAATACCGTTGCAGATGATACCATTGGCTTTCTCGACTTGACCATTGGTTTGCGGTTGCCCAACTGACGCGAAGTGCAATTTGATGCCTACTTCTGCGCAGTATGCCTTGAATTCCTTGGATGTGAAGTTACTGCCATTGTCTGTGACGATTCTATGAAGTACTCCAAATCGAAAAACAATGCTCTTCACGAATTTTATAGCTGACGCTGCATCTGGTGAATTTATCGGCTTCGCTTCTATCCACTTGGTGAATTTGTCGACAGCAACGAGCATATACTTGTATCCTCCTGGCGAGGCCTTGTGTAATTTTCCCACCATATCGAGACCCCATTGGGCAAAGGGCCAAGACAATGGTATTGGCATCAGCTCTGCTGCTGGAGAGTGGGGTTTTGCGGCGAATCTCTGGCACACGTCGCAGGTTTGTACTATCTCCTTTGCGTCCTCGATTGCTGTCAACCAATAGAATCCAGCCCGAAAAACCTTGGCCTCAATGGCTCGACTGCTCGCGTGATGACCACATATTCCCTCATGTACATCCTTTAAGATTACTCTTCCTTCTTCGGGTGTGACGCACCGTTGTAGCACGCCCAAAATACTGCGCTTGTATAACTCCCCTTTGACCACTGTAAAAGCTTTCGATCGTCGAATAACTCGCCTTGCTTCAACTGGATCGTCGGGTATTTCTTTCCTTAAGATATATGATATGTATGCTTGCATCCATGAGACTTCCACCATCATCACTAGCTCCTGGTCCTCTTCTTCTGGTGCTTCTTTGAGAGCAGTCGAAGTTTTCTCCTCCTTCTCCTTCTTCTGCGCTTTCTTTGGTTTGGTGGATCTCTCGGTTATCTCTTCCCAAAACACTCCTGGCAGAATTGCGAGGCACTGCGACCCGATGTTTGCGAGAACATCGGCTTCATCATTACTCAGCCTGCTGATGTGATTTACTTCACATCCATCAAATAATTTCTCGAGCTCATTGTACACTTCCTTTTATGCCACCATGCTATCATTGACTAGATCACATTGGATCATGACTTGCTGAGCCACCAACTGTGAATCACCAAATATTTTTAATAGAGTTGCACCACAAGCTTTCGCCAGCTTCATCCCGTGTATGAGAGCTTCATATTCTGCTTCATTGTTAGATGCGTTTGGGAACGTCATCCGTAGGACATACTTCAGTTTGTCGCCTTCAGGTGATATAAGTATCACACCTGCACCAGCTCCTTCTACCCTTTTGGACCCGTCAAAGTTCATGGTCCAAGTTCTCGATAAATCTGGGGGTCCTGTATTTTGCAGCTCCATCCACTCTGCGATGAAATCTGGCAGAATTTGCGACTTTATTGCTTTTCTTTTTTCATACGTGATGTCCCGAGGAGAAAATTCTATTCCCCAAAGGGAGACACGTCCTGTAGCTTATGGATTGTTCAGTATATTTGATAGAGGTGCTTCATTGACCACTATTATTGGGTGTGCCGAAAAATAGTGGCGCAATTTTCTTGCTGTTGTGAACACTCCATATGCTAACTTCTGATTGTAGGATAACGTTGCATAGAAAACAAAAAATTTCCTACCGTGAACACGCAATCCAAGCCAAGATGCAATCTAGAAGACGGTAGCAACGAGGGGTTTATCGAGTCTCACCCTTGAAGAGATTCCAAAGCCTACAAGAGGAGGCTCTTGTTGCTGCGGTAGACGTTCACTTGCCGCTTGCAAAAGCGCGTAGAAGATCTTGATCACGATCCCTCCGGCGCCACGAACGGGCAGCACCTCCGTACTCGGTCACACGTTCGGTTGTTGATGAAGACGACGTCCACCTCCCCGTTCCAGCGGGCAGCGGAAGTAGTAGCTCCTCTTGAATCCGACAACACGACGGCGCGGTGTCGGTGGTGGCGGAGAAGTCCGGCGGAGCTTCGCTAAGCGTGCGGGAAGTGGAGGAGCGGGGCGGCTAGGGTTTGGGGAGAGGGGGGCGCCGGCCACTAAGGGGTGCGGCCACCTTGGTGGTTCTTGAGGTGGCCGACCCCCTCCCCTTGTCCCTCATTATATAGGTGGAAGCCCCAAGGGTTGGACTACAAGTCTCCGAATAAGACCCGAACCCAAAACCTTCCATATGATAGGGAAACCTACCCAAGCTAGGACTCCCACTAGAGGTGGGAGTTCCACCTTCCATATGGGGGGGTGGCCGGCCCCCATAGGGGGAGTCCACTTGGGACTCCTCCCCCACTAGGGTTGGCCGGCCATGGAGGTGGAGTCCCTCCGGGACTCCACCTTCCTTGGTGGTTTCTTCCGGACTTTTCTAGAACCTTCTAGAACCTTCCATAGAACCTTCCGCATCATTTTAATTCACATAAAATGACATCCTATATATGAATCTTATTCTCCGGACCATTCCGGAACTCCTCGTGATGTCCGGGATCTCATCCGGGACTCCAAACAAATATTCGAACTCCATTCCATATTCAAGTTCTACGATTTCAACATCCAACTTTAAGTGTGTCACCCTACGGTTCGCGAACTATGCGGACATGGTTGAGTACTCACTCCGACCAATAACCAATAGCGGGATCTGGAGATCCATAATCACTCCCACAGATTCAACGATGACTTTAGTGATCGAATGAACCATTCACATACAATACCAATTCCCTTTGTCACGCGATATTTTACTTGTCCGAGGTTTGATCTTCGGTATCACTCTATACCTTGTTCAACCTCGTCTCCTGACAAGTACTCTTTACTCGTACCGTGGTATATGGTCTCTTATGAACTTATTCATATGCTTGCAAGACATTAGACGGCATTCCACCGAGAGGGCCCAGAGTATATCTATCCGTCATCGGAATGGACAAATCCCACTGTTGATCCATATGCCTCAACTCATACTTTCCGGATACTTAATCCCACCTTTATAACCACCCATTTACGCAGTGGCGTTTGGTGTAATCAAAGTACCTTTCTGGTGTAAGTGATTTACATGATCTCATGGTCATAAGGACTAGGTAACTATGTATCGAAAGCTTATAGCAAATAACTTAATGACGAGATCTTATGCTACGCTTAATTGGGTGTGTCCATTACATCATTCATATAATGATATAACCTTGTTATTAATAACATCCAATGTTCATGATTATGAAACTAATCATCCATTAATCAACAAGCTAGTTTAAGAGGCATACTAGGGACTTCTTGTTGTCTACATATCACACATGTACTAATGTTTCGGTTAATACAATTATAGCATGACATATAAACATTTATCATAAACATAGAGATATAAATAATAACCACTTTATTATTGCCTCTAGGGCATATCTCCTTCAGTCTCCCACTTGCACTAGAGTCAATAATCTAGATTACATTGTAATATACCTAACACCCATGGCATTCTGGTGTTGGTCATGCTTTGCCCTAGGGAGAGCTTTAGTCAACGGATCGGCTACATTCAGATCAGTGTGTACTTTGCAAATCTTTACTTCTCCATCTTCGATGTACTCGCGAATCGAGTGGTAACGCATCTTGATATGCTTCAGCCTCTTGTGTGACCTTGGCTCTTGTGCATTGGCGATGGCACCCATGTTATCACAGTATATGATTAATGGGTCCAATGCACTAGGAACCACACCGAGCTCTACAATGAACCTCTTCATCCATACCGCTTCTGATGAAGCCTCTGCCGCTATGTACTCTGATTCTGTTGAAGACTTCGCCACCGTGCACTGCTTCGAGCTTGCCCAGCTTACTGCAGCACCATTCAATATAAACACGTACCCAGATTGTGACTTAGAGTCATCAGGATCAGTGTTCCAACTTGCATCGGTGTAACCACTTACAACGAGCTCTTAGTCACCTCCATAACAAAGAAACATATCTGATGTGGACTAAGTCCAAGGATGTGCCCGATCTTCACGGATTTGGGTGGAACTCGTGGGGGTAGGTGGATGAACGCGATGAACACGAAGAACGCGAGGGGAATCGTGGGGATACAACACACACACACGCACACAAACCGGTTTTCCCTCGTAGGCCCGATACACCTACTCGATAGAGGTTGCGAGAAAAGACCTTCCGGTAGAAGTCCCGCAAAGAGATCGACAAATCGAAGCTCGCAAGATCTAGAAGGGTGAAAAGACCGGAAGGTTGATAGAAGTGCAAGCAAAAGACCAAATAGGTAGAAGTGCAAGCAAAAGATCAAACAAA
This sequence comes from Lolium perenne, assembly GCF_019359855.2. NCBI lineage: Eukaryota > Viridiplantae > Streptophyta > Magnoliopsida > Poales > Poaceae > Lolium > Lolium perenne. Next base: position 137,629,916 of record NC_067245.2, read on the forward strand.
CGGTAGAAGTCACCAAAGAGATCTTGACAAGTCGATAGGAGCCCGGGTGGGTACAAGATCATAGATCTAAGTAGGATTCCCACAAGGGTGAGCTAAGCTCAGGTTTAATTTCACATCAAGTCTAATCTCAGATCTGAGGCAACCAGCCTATTTATAGGTGGGGGCGAAGGGGTAAGTTACAAGCTGAAAAGTGCTGTCGTGCTGAAGTTCGATGGGGCGGAAGTTCCGGTCAACTTGGGCGGAAGTTCCGGCTAGGGGCGGAAGTTCCGGTCTGGAGGGGCGGAAGTTCCGGTCGGGGCGGAAGTTCCAGCCAAGTTCCGGCCTTGTTCCGGAATTGCGCCATTGTCCCGCAGTAACATCCAGGGGGGTTTTCGCCGACTTTCGGAACTTGGGCGGAACTTGGGCGGAAGTTCCGGTCCCTCGGGGCGGAAGTTCCGGCCTGATCCTGTCTTCTGGGCGCTGGAAGGCATCTGGAGGGAATCTGGAGGGCATCTGGGCGGAAGTTCCGGTCCTGGAGGGTGGAAGTTCCGGCCTGGCAGCTGTAGCTCCATCTTCGTCATTTCCAGCTCTCTCTCCATTGGCTTGGTCTTCATGGCTCGCTTCTTGGTCGATGTACCTGATTGAACATAGGGTATTGGCATGAAGTAGCAAGCCATCCAAAGGGGTGTCAAAAGCATACATGGAGAGGAGCGAATTCACCTCTTGGCGTAGGGCTTGGGCTCGAGCTCGTGTCATTGGACCACGAGGAGGGCTTGTCGGTCTTGATGTAGTATCGACCTTGGGTAGGGCTACATCATCTCCCCCCCCTTGGGAAAGAGTCGTCCTCGACTCTAACGTCTCTTCATCTTCATAGTATGGCGAGAGGTCGGACACATTGAATGTGTTGCTCACCAAGTACTTGGATGTTGGTATGTCGATGACGTAGGCGTTGTCGTTGATTCGCTTGAGAACCTTGAAGGGACCATCGCCTCGGGGCTTGAGCTTGGAGTTTCTTTCTTGAGGGAAACGGTCCTTGCGAAGATGTAACCACACTAGGTCTCCTTCATTGAAGATCCTTGCCTTTTTGTTCATGTTGAGGCGTGTTGCTTGACGAAGAACTTGTTGCTCGATTGTTGCCCTTGTATCTTCATGTAGCTTCTTCACGGCGGCGGTGCGCTTGTCGAAGTCCATGTTTGTCCGCTCATGAAGTGGAAGTGGTAGTATGTCGAGTGCCGTGAGCGGCTCAAACCCGTAGACGACCATGAAGGGACTCCTTGATGTTGTCGAGTGCTTGGCGCGGTTGTAGGCGAACTCCGCGTGTGGAAGACACTCTTCCCATGACTTCAAGTTTTTCTTCACGAGGATGCGTAGAAGAGAGGATAGGCTTCTATTGACCACTTCCGTTTGGCCGTCCATTTGCGGGTGCGAGGATGATGAGAATAAGAGCTTCACTCCAAACTTTGCCATGAGCGACTTCCAAAGATAACTCATGAACTTGACGTCTCGATCCGACACAATGCTTTGCGGTACTCCATGTAGGCGAACAATTTCCCTGAAAAACAATGAAGCAATGTGTGAAGCATCGTCGCTCTTATGGCAAGGTATGAAATGAGCCATCTTAGAGAATCTATCCACTACCACAAATATAGAGTCATGACCATGCTTAGTGCGAGGCAAGCCTAGAACGAAATCCATGCTAATATCGGTCCATGGTGCATATGGAATAGGCAATGGGGTGTAAAGACCATAAGGGTTGGAGGTAGACTTAGCTTGTAAGCATGTTGTACACCGTCGGCAAAGGCGCTCCACATCGCGCTTCATTCTTGGCCAATAATAGTGAGTGGAGAGCATGGCATATGTCTTGTCTCTTCCAAAGTGTCCCATAAGACCACCACCATGCGATTCTTGTAAGAGCAAAAGGCGAAGCGAAGACATAGGAATACAAAGTTTGTTGCCCTTGAACAAGAATCCTTGGTGCAAATAGAAATCATCGATGCCCTTCTCACTAGAACACTTTGCAAAGATTGGGCCAAAGAAAGCATCGGAAGCATATAAATCTTTGATTTCATCAAGACCCAAAACACTAATATCCAAGCGAGTGAGTAAGAGGGTGAGTTTGCGGGAAAGAGCATCCGCCACAACATTGTCCTTGCCCTTCTTGTATTTGATCACATATGGAAAGGACTCAATGAACTCAACCCACTTTGCATGTCTTTTGTTCAAATTGTGTTGACTTTTCAAATATTTCAAAGACTCATGGTCGGAGTGGATAATAAACTCTTTTGGCCAAAGATAGTGTTGCCAAACTTCAAGAACACGAACCAAAGCGTAAAGTTCCTTGTCATATATAGGATAGTTGAGGCGTGCGCCATCTAACTTCTCGCTATAGTATGCCACGGGTTTTCCATCTTGCATAAGCACTCCACCAATACCGAGTCCACTTGCATCGCACTCAATCTCAAAAGTTTTGGAAAAGTTTGGAAGAACAAGGAGTGGTGCCTCGGTAAGGCGTTTCTTCAACTCATCAAAAGCATTTTGTTGGGCCTTGCCCCAAACAAACGGAACATTCTTCTTGGTAAGATCATTCAAAGGGCAAGCAATGGTGCTAAAGTCTTTCACAAAGCGGCGGTAGAAACCGGCGAGTCCATGGAAACTTCGGACTTGAGCAACATTGGTAGGAGTGGGCCAATTGTGGATGGCCTCAACCTTATAAGAATCAACTTCAATACCATTAGCGGAAACCACAAAGCCAAGGAAAACCAATTTGTTTTGAGCAAATGTGCATTTAGGGAGGTTAGCATAAAGCTTTTCATGTCGCAAGATGCACAAGACTTCTCTCACATGTTGCACATGGTCCTCGAGGTTTTTGCTATAAATAAGAATATCATCGAAGTAGACAACCACGCTCTTGCCAATGAGAGGACGTAAGATGTGATTCATGAGGCGCATGAAAGTAGATGGAGCATTGGAAAGACCGAAAGGCATAACGAGCCATTCATAGAGACCGAGTTTGGTCTTGAATGCCGTTTTCCATTCATCACCAATAGCCATGCGGATTTGATGGTAACCACTACGCAAATCAATCTTAGAGAAAATCGTGGCACCACTAAGTTCATCAAGCATGTCATCTAAACGCGGAATGGGATGGCGGTAACGGACGGTAATGGCATTGATGGGGCGACAATCCATACACATCCGTTGCGTCTCATCCGGTTTAGGCACAAGAATCACGGGAACCGCACAAGGGCTTAGGCTTTCACGAACATACCCTTTTTCTAGGAGGTCTTGTATTTGGCGTTGAATCTCCTTTGTGTCTTCGGGGTTGGTGCGGTAGGCGGCGCGGTTTGGTAGAGGAGCGCCGGGTATGAGGTCGATGCGGTGCTCAATCCCTCGAAGCGGTGGTAGTCCATGAGGAAGCTCGTCGGGGAAGACATCTTGGAACTCCTTCAAAAGAGACAACAAAGACGAAGGAAGTGTTGTTAAGTTGTTAGTCTCCGAAGATGGCCCCTTGCAAATGAGCACATAGTGCAATATGGTGGATGGGTTGTGGTGCAATTCTCTCATCTCACTCTTGGTAGCTATGAGGACACTCTTCATCTCACTCATATATAGCTTGTGGCGCTCACTTTCCTTTTGGTGGGTCACTCTCTCACCACTCATCTCACTAGTGATGGTAGCTTCCTTAGCCCTCGCTAAAGCCTTTGCATTGTCCGCAATCACTTGGCTAGGAGTCATTGGGCGTAGGATGTATTTCTTGTCGCCGACCTTGAAGCTATAGGCATTTGTGTAGCCATCATGGCTTGCTCTTTTGTCATATTGCCAAGGGCGACCAAGTAGCATGTGGCACACCGTCATGGGCACTACATCACAATCAACGGTGTCTTCATAGGCGCCAATCTTGAAGGATACGGAGACGGTGTGTTGTATCTTGACATTTCCATTGTCACTTAGCCATTGCACATGGTAAGGATGGGGGTGTTTCCGGAGTGTGAGGTTGAGCTTGGAGCATAGTTCGGTGCTTGCAAGATTGTGGCAACTCCCTCCATCGATGATGACCTTTATTGATTTGCCATTGATTCCGGCTCTTGTTTGGAAGATGTTGCACCTTTGATCTTCATTGGGAAGTGCATGGGTTGTCAACACTTTGGTCACCACAAGGGACGGGCTTGCATCATGCACACATAGGACTTGCTCTTGGTCTTCCAAGTCATCATCTTCATGATTGGTTGCGGCTTGTACCAAGGCTTCATATTCGCCTTCACTCAAGTACTCCACATCTCCATCATCTCGAGTTATCATAACTCTTGTGTTCTTGCATTCAAAGGATTTATGTCCTTGAGCTCCACACATGAAGCATGTGATGTTACTAGATCCCGTGGAAGCTTTGGAGGACATAGTTGATTGATCTGGCTTGAAGCTTGTTGTCTTGAAGGCACTCTTCATTTGCTTAGGAGGATCCTTGGGAGCAATAGCACTTGTGTTCTTGATGCTTGAGGAGGTATTTGTTGCATTGCGCGCGGCGAAGAAGGACTTTGTTTTTGCACTTGCTATGTCTTCTCGCACTTGGCGCTCGGCTCTTGTAGCTTGATGAAGCAATTCAACCATGTTGGTGTAAGGCAAGAATTCCACTATCCTCTTGACGGGAATGTTCAATCCATTCAAGAATCTTGCCATTGTTTGCTCTTCTCGCTCGTCCACATTTGCACTCATCATTGTCATGTGCATCTCCTTGTAGTATTCCTCAACGGACTTGTAGCTTTGCTTGAGTTGGGTAAGCTTGTTGAAGAGGTCGCGTTTGTGATGGTTGGGCACAAAGCGTTTGTGCATGACTTCTTGCATCTCTTCCCATGTAGCAATGGGGTCTAGATCTTCCTTGTCACGCTTCTTGTTCACTTCTTCCCACCAAACATTTGCATACCCTTCAAACTCTAGTGATGCCATGGCCACTTTCTTTGCTTCGGAGAAGTTGTGTATGCGGAATATCTTGTCAACCTTGAGAACCCAAGAGAGGTATGCATCGGGGTCTTCTTCTCCATGGAACTTAGGCATGGTGAACTTGAGTTTCCCAAAGATTTCCTCTTCATTGCGGTCATTGCGTCTAGGAGGTGGTCTTTCTTCACCAAGGTCTTGACGTTGTTGAGGTGGATGTTGTGGACCGTGAGCATCTCTATTGTTGTTGCTATGTTGTTGACGAGGAGGTGGCCTTCCATGACCTTCATCTTGATCATCATTGTTGTGGCGGCGTCGAGGCATCACACTTTCTTCACTTGATGCTTGGTGATGACTTGATTCTTCATCTCTTGCCCTTGGAGGAGGTCTTCTAGCATGAGGGCGATCATCATGATGGCGGCGATTATCTTGACCTTGAGGGCGTTGAAGATGAACAACATTGATGATTTGGCGCTCTTGGCGCGCTTGCCTTTGTTCCTCTTCAAGAAGGCGTTGTCTTCTAGCTTGAGCTTCTTGTGCTTGTCGTTGCCGCTCTTGTTCTTCAAGTGCTTGTTGTTCATTGCGGAGGCGCTCTTGTTCCCTTGCTCGAACTAGCTCTTGATCATGGCGAAGGCGTTCTTGCTCTTGTTGGAATTGAGCATTGAGGTCCTCTTGGTGAAGGCGCTCTTCTTCAAGGCGTTGACGCTCTTGGACAAGTCGAAGTCGAGCTTGCTCCGCTTCTTGAGCTTGTTGGTGAAGCACTTGGACATCCACATTATGGTGGCGTGGGTCTTCATTAGAATCATGGCGAGACGGTGTAGGAGCTCTTGACCTTGAGCTATGAGAGCGCGAAGACCTTGAGTGGTGTCTTCTTTCTTCTTGACGGTTGAGTGTGTGGAGGATATTGTCCAAAGCCGTCTTCATTTCCCTTGTCTCTTGACCTTGTATGGCAAGTGTGGCCTTCAACTCATTGCCTTGAGTTTCAATCTTCTCATTGAGGTCTTGCACTTGATTGTTGAGGTCATTCCTTTGCACTTGAGCTCTTTCTTCATAGCGGACATTGGTATCCTTGAGCATGGCTTCAAATTGATTTAGCTTGGCGTGGATGGCTTGAGTAGCTATCCAATGTTGGTGTCGCGTCATCGGTAGTTGGTTCCCTTCTCCACTAGACATGGTTACAACTAAAACAAGAACTATGTGGTGGGTGGTTAGGAAAGACTACCAAGAAAGTCAAAACTTGCAAACCAAAATCGAAAGGGTGTATCAAGTTGAGGAACAACCGGTTACACACACAAAACAAAACTCTATATGGTGTTAGGTATGGATGTGTAAAGCCAAATGGAAGAACCAAACGAAAAGTCTATTGTCAAAAGTGGGTAAGATCCAAAAGTCACAAGTCAAAGGCGGTGATCACAAAAGGCATACACAATGAGGAACACACGCGTGGGACAAAATGGGGTTAGCGCGACTTGGAAAATGAGCAAGAACAAAATGGTCCTAACGAAGACTACTAGCTCGGTGTCACGCCAACACAAGAGAGACCGTGGCTTGGTTGCAAAATTGAGAAGCAACAAGATTTGCGCAAGACGCCTCTCTTCTCTTTTCTCTCTTTTGCTTAAAAGCTTTGGACTCTTTTGTGTATAGGTGTCACTCGCACACTTTTTCTTTTTCTTTTTGTATTTTTCTTTTTCTTTTTCTCACTATGTAAGGATACTACTATCTATGTAAGTATGTCACACTTCTTTTGCTTATCTTTTCACACGAGCTTGCTTCAAAGCTTTGCTCAACACACGCACACCCTCACGGTCGGGACGCTTGCGCAATGCTTCGCAACACTAGAAAGCCACTCTCGATAGGAAAGGTACGCAAAAGAGGCTAGGGCTACAAGTTAGGAGCAAGTTATACCACTTGATGATGGTGGCCGACGATCTTGAACTTGCTATGGTGGAGGTGTCAAGTGAACCGCTTGGATCCTCGGGGTGCCGTCGTCGTTGTCGATGTTGCGGAAGCTTTGTGGTAGCTGAAATGGCACTCAAACCGAAGTCCAAACACAAGGGGGTTAGTACCAAAACGAAAAACGAAGGTTGCTGTCAAAATTTCGGCCAGGCGGAACTTCCGGTCCTGAGGGGCGGAACTTCCGGTCCGGGGGCGGAACTTCCGGTCCTTCCGGGCGGAACTTCCGGTCGCAATCAGATCTGCGGGCTGTTCGTCGATTTGGGCGGAAATCCGGGCCGAAATCCTTCGAATTCGAGGAAAATTTGGCACTAGAAGCTGTGGGAAGGTGGGGGAATTGCAGATCAACACCAAAGGCAAGTTTCTATTGGAGCAAAACCACAAATAACTCAAGAAATCGAGAGATCGATCCAAGGCCAATTTGGGGCTATTTTTTGGGAAAAAATTTTGGAAAATTTTTGGGCGAAATTGGTGGAATTGGGGGATGTGGGGGTCAAATCCGTGGCAACCAAAGAGCTGCTGATACCATATGATGTGGACTAAGTCCAAGGATGTGCCCGATCTTCACGGATTTGGGTGGAACTCGTGGGGGTAGGTGGATGAACGCGATGAACACGAAGAACACGAGGGGAATCGTGGGGATACAATACACACACACGCACACAAACCGGTTTTCCCTCGTAGGCCCGATACACCTACTCGATAGAGGTTGCGAGAAAAGACCTTCCGGTAGAAGTCCCGCAAAGAGATCGACAAATTGAAGCTCGCAAGATCTAGAAGGGTGAAAAGACCGGAAGGTTGATAGAAGTGCAAGCAAAAGACCAAATAGGTAGAAGTGCAAGCAAAAGATCAAACAAACGGTAGAAGTCACCAAAGAGATCTTGACAAGTCGATAGGAGCCCGGGTGGGTACAAGATCATAGATCTAGGTAGGATTCCCACAAGGGTGAGCTAAGCTCAGGTTTAATTTCACATCAAGTCTAATCTCAGATCTGAGGCAACCAGCCTATTTATAGGTGGGGGCGAAGGGGTAAGTTACAAGCTGAAAAGTCTTTGTCGTCTTTGAAGTTCGATGGGGCGGAAGTTCCGGTCAACTTGGGCGGAAGTTCCGGCCAGGCGGAAGTTCCGGTGCGGAGGGCGGAAGTTCCGGTCGGGGCGGAAGTTCCGGCCAAGTTCCGGCCTTGTTCCGGAATTGCGCCATTGTCCCGCAGTAACATCCAGGGGGGTTTTCGCCGACTTTCGGAACTTGGGCGGAACTTGGGCGGAAGTTCCGGTGGGCGGAAGTTCCGGTCCCTCGGGGCGGAAGTTCCGGCCTGATCCTATCTTCTGGGCGCTGGAAGGCATCTGGAGGGAATCTGGAGGGCATCTGGGCGGAAGTTCCGGTCCTGGAGGGCGGAAGTTCCGGCCTGGCAGCTGTAGCTCCATCTTCGTCATTTCCAGCTCTCTCTCCATTGGCTTGGTCTTCATGGCTCGCTTCTTGGTCGATGTACCTGATTGAACATAGGGTATTGGCATGAAGTAGCAAGCCATCCAAAGGGGTGTCAAAAGCATACATGGAGAGGAGCGAATGCACCTCTTGGCGTAGGGCTTGGGCTCGAGCTCGTGTCATTGGACCACGAGGAGGGCTTGTCGGTCTTGATGTAGTATCGACCTTGGGTAGGGCTACATCAATATCCTTAGTTCTTTTCAAGTACTTCAGGATATTCTTGACCGCTGTCCAGTGTTCCATTCCTGGATCACTTTGATATCTGCTAGTCAAACTAACAGCATGTGCTATATCCGGTCTAGTACATAGCATGGCATACATGATAGATCCTACTGCCGAGGCATAGGGGATATTACTCATCCTTTCTCTTTCTTCTGCCGTAGCCGGTCCTTGAGTCTTACTCAAGACGTTGCCTGGTAACATAGGTAAGAACCCTTTGTTACTTTCGTCCATTCTAAACTTCTTTAGAATCTTGTCCAGATATGTACTCTGTGATAGCCCTATTAGGCGTCTTGATCTATCTCTATAAATCTTGATGCCTAATATATACGATGCTTCACCAAGGTCTTTCATTGAAAAACTATTATTCAAATAACCTTTAACACTGCTTAATAGTTCTATATCATTCTCGATCAATAATATGTCATCTACATATAATATCAGGAATGCTACAGAGCTCCCACTCACTTTCTTGTAAATACAGGCCTCTCCATGACACTGTATAAACCCGAAGTCTTTGATCACCTTATCAAAGCGTCGGTTCCAACTTCTTGATGCTTGCTTCAGTCCATAGATTGAACGCTGAAGTTTGCATACTTTGTCAGCATTTTTAGGATCGACAAAACCTTTGGGTTGTACCATATACAACTCCATTAAGGAATGCCGTTTTGACATCCATCTGCCAAATCTCATAATCGAAAAATGCAGCTATTGCTAACAAAATCCTCACAGATTTTAGCTTCGCTACAGGTGAGAAAGTCTCATCGTAGTCAACTCCTTGAATTTGTCGGAAACCCTTTGCGACAAGTCGAGCTTTATAGACAAGAATATTACCATCAAGATCTCTGTTTTTCTTTTGAAGATCCATTTATTCTCGACAGCCTTTCGGCTATCAGGTAAGTCTACCAAAGTCCATACTTTGTTATCATACATGGATCCCATTTCGGATTTCATGGCTTCTTGCCATTTGTTGGAATCTGGGCTCATCATCGCTTCTTCATACGTCGCAGGGTCCTCATCATTGTTATCCACAATCATGACATTTAGACAAGGATCATACCAATCAGGAGTGGCACGTTCCCTTGTCGATCTGCGAGGTTCAGTAGTTTCCTCGTTCGAAGTTTCATGATCATTATCATTAGCTTCCTCTGTTGCCGGTGTAGGCGGTACAGGTACAACTTCCGCATCGCGCTACTCTGATCAACGAGTATAGATTCATCAATCTCATCGAGTTCTACTTTTCTTCCAGTCACTTCTTTAGTGAGAAATTCTTTCTCAAGAAAGGTTCCGTTCTTAGCAACAAAGATTTTGCCTTCGGATCTGTGATAGAAAGTGTACCCTATAGTTTCCTTAGGGTATCCTATGAAGACGCATTTCTCCACTTTGGGTTCTAGCTTGTCCAGTTGTAACTTCTTTACATAGGCTTCGCAACCCCAAACTTTCAGGAACGACAGCTTAGGTTTCTTATTAAACCATAATTCATACGGTGTCATTTCTACGGATTTTGATGGTGCTCTATTTAAAGTGAATGCGGCTGTCTCTAATGCATAACTCCAAAATGATAATGGCAAATCAGTAAGAGACATCATAGAACGAACCATATCTAAGGGAGTTCGATTACGACGTTCGGACACACCGTTTCGTTGTGGTGTTCCCGGCGGTATCAATTGTGAAAGTATTCCGCATTTCTTTAAATGCATGCCAAACTCATAACTCAGATATTCACCTCCACGATCAGATCATAGAAATTTAATCTTCTTGTTACGTTGATTTTCTACTTCACTTTGAAATTCCTTAAACTTCTCGAAAGTTTCGGATTTATGTTTCATGAAATAGATATACCCATATCTACTCAGATCATCTGTGAAGGTTAGAACATAACGATAACCACCGCGCGATGCTACGCTCATTGGTCCGCATAATACATCGGTATGTATGATTTCCAATAAGTCAGTAGCTCGCTCCATCATACCGTAAAATGGAGTCTTAGTCATTTTACCCATTAGACATGCTTCGCATCTATCAAGTGACTCAAAGTCAAGTGATTCAAGTAATCCATCAGTATGGAGTTTCTTCATGCGTTTCACTCCAATATGACCAAGACGACAGTGCCACATATAAGTAGAATTATCATTTAATTTAATTCGCTTAGCATCAACGTTATGTATATGCGTATCACTATTGTCGAGATCTAACAGAAATAAGCCATTCTTTTGTGGTGCTCGACCATAAAAGATATTATTCATAAAAATAGAACAACCATTATTCTCAGACTTGAATGAATAACTGTCTTGCATTAAACAAGATCCAGATATAATGTTCATGCTCAACGCAGGTACATAATAACAATTATTTAGGCTTAAAACTAATCCCGAAAGTAGATGTAGAGGAAGTGTGCCGACTGCGATCACATTGACCTTGGATCCGTTTCCAACGCGCATCGTCACTTCATCTTTCAGCAGTTGTCGTTTATTCTTTAGTTCCTGTTTCGAGTTACAAATATGAGCAACCGAACCAGTATCAAATACCCAGGTACTAGAACGAGAACCAGCGCGATAAACATCTATAACATGTATATCAGATATACCTTCTTTCTTCTTCTTGACAAGGCCGCTCTTCAGATCAGCCAGATACTTGGAGCAATTACGCTTCCAGTGTCCCTTCTCCTTGCAGTAATAGCACTCAGCATCAGGCTTAGGGCCGTTCTTAGGTTTCACAGGAGGCGTGGCAGCTTTCTTGCCACCCTTCTTGAATTTTCCCTTAGACTTGCCCTGTTTCTTGAAAGTGGTGGTCTTGTTGACCATCAAGACTTGGTGCTCTTTCTTGATCTCAATCTCAGCAGCTTTTAGCATGCCAAAGAGTTCAGGTAACTCCTTGTTCATGTTCTGCATATTGTAGTTCATCACAATGTTCTTGTAACTTGGTGGCAGTGATTGAAGGACTCGATTAATCCCCAGTCTGTTAGGAATCACTATTCCCAAGTCACTGAGTCTCTTCGCATGCCCGGTCATGGCGAGCATGTGCTCACTAACGGAGCTGCCTTCTTCCATCATGCAGCTAAAGAATTGTTTCGATGCTTCATAGCATTCCACGGCCGCATGAGTCTCAAAAATAGCTTTCAGCTCTTTCATCAACTCATGAGGATCGTGGTGCTCAAAACGTTTTTGAAGATCGGATTCCAGACTGCACAGGATGGCACACTGAACTTGAGAGTACCGAATCTTCCGAGTCTCGTAAACAGCTTTTACTTCATCGGTTTCAGTCATAGGAGGGTCACCTAGCGGTGCATCAAGCACATATTGCAGATTTCCGCCAGAGAGGAAGATCCTCACATGACGGAACCAGTCGGTGAAGTTGCTACAGTTGCTCTTAAGTTTTTCTTTCTCTAGGAACTGGTTAAAATTGATTGGGGACGCCATCTCTACAACATATATTTGCAAAAGTTTAGACTAAGTTTATGACAAATTGAGTTCAAATTTTAATTCAACATAATTAAAAATCTAGGTGAACTCCCACTCAAAACAATATCCCTCGCATTGTCTTAGTGATCACACGAACCAAATCCACCGCACCTAAGCCCGATCATCACGAGACAAGGTGTGATTTCAATGGCGAACACTCAAAGTGTTCATCATATCAACCATATGATTCATGCTCTACCTTTCGGTATCACGTGTTCCGAGACCATGTCTGTACATGTTAGGCTCGTCAAGGCCACCTTAGTATCCGCATGTGCAAAACTGTCTTGCACCCGTTGTATGTACTTGTTGATTCTATCACACCCGATCATCACGAGATGCTTCGAACCGACAAGACTTGGTAACGGTGCTACTAAGAATGAACACTTTATTATCTTGAGATTTTAGTGAGGGATCATCTTATAATGCTACCGTCGCGATCTAAGCAAAATAAGATGCATAAAAGGATTAACATCACATGCAGTTCATATGTGATATGATATGGCCCTTTTGTCTTTGCGCCTTTGATCTTCATCTCCAAAGCACGGACATGATCTCCATCATCTTTGGGCATGATCTTCATCATCATCGGCGTAGCGTCAAGGTCAATGGCGCCGTCTTCATGATTGTCCTCCATGTAGCAACTATTACAACTACTTTGGAATACTACTCAACATGAAATTTAAAGACAACCATAAGGCTCCTGCCGGTTGCCACAATACAATAATGATCATCTCATACATATTCATCATCACATTATGGCCATATCACATCACCAAACCCTGCAAAAACAAGTTAGACGTCTCTAATTTGGTTTGCATATTTTACGTGGTTTAGGGTTTTCGAGAGAGATCTAATCTACCTACGAACATGAACCACAACGTTGATACTAATGTTTTCAATAGAAGAGTAAATTGAATCTTCACTATAGTAGGAGAGACAGACACCCGCAAAGCCTCTTATGAAATACAAGTTGCATGTCGAACGAGGAACAAGTCTCATGAACGCGGTCATGTAAAGTTAGTCTGAGCCGCTTCATCCCACTATGCCACAAAGATGCAAAGTACTCAAACTAAAGATAACAAGAGCATCAACGCCCACAAAACCATTGTGTTCTACTCGTGCAACCATCTATGCATAGACACGGCTCTGATACCACTGTAGGATAACGTTGCATAGAAAACAAAAAATTTCCTACCGCGAACACGCAATCCAAGCCAAGATGCAATCGAGAAGACGGTAGCAACGAGGGGTTTATCGAGTCTCACCCTTGAAGAGATTCCAAAGCCTACAAGAGGAGGCTCTTGTTGCTGCGGTAGACGTTCACTTGCCGCTTGCAAAAGCGCGTAGAAGATCTTGATCACGATCCCTCCGGCGCCACGAACGGGCAGCACCTCCGTACTCGGTCACACGTTCGGTTGTTGATGAAGACGACGTACACCTCCCCGTTCCAGCGGGCAGCGGAAGTAGTAGCTCCTCTTGAATCCGACAGCACGACGGCGTGGTGTCGGTGGTGGTGGAGAAGTCCGGCGGAGCTTCGCTAAGCGTGCGGGAAGTGGAGGAGCGGGGCGGCTAGGGTTTGGGGAGAGGGGGGCGCCGGCCACTAAGGGGTGCGGCCACCTTGGTGGTTCTTGAGGTGGCCGGCCCCCTCCCCTTGTCCCTCATTATATAGGTGGAAGCCCCAAGGGTTGGACTACAAGTCTCCGAATAAGACCCGAACCCAAAACCTTCCATATGATAGGGAAACCTACCCAAGCTAGGACTCCCACTAGAGGTGGGAGTTCCACCTTCCATATGGGGGGGTGGCCGGCCCCCATAGGGGGAGTCCACTTGGGACTCCTCCCCCACTAGGGTTGGCCGGCCATGGAGGTGGAGTCCCTCCGGGACTCCACCTTCCCTGGTGGTTTCTTTCGGACTTTTCTAGAACCTTCTAGCACCTTCCATAGAACCTTCCGCATCATTTTAATTCACATAAAATGACATCCTATATATGAATCTTATTCTCCGGACCATTCCGGAACTCCTCGTGATGTCCGGGATCTCATCCGGGACTCCGAACAAATATTCGAACTCCATTCCATATTCAAGTTCTACCATTTCAACATCCAACTTTAAGTGTGTCACCCTACGGTTCGCGAACTATGCGGACATGGTTGAGTACTCACTCCGACCAATAACCAATAGCGGGATCTAGAGATCCATAATGGCTCCCACATATTCAACGATGACTTTAGTGATCGAATGAACCATTCACATACAATACCAATTCCCTTTGTCACGCGATATTTTACTTGTCCGAGGTTTGATCTTCGGTATCACTCTATACCTTGTTCAACCTCGTCTCCTGACAAGTACTCTTTACTCGTACCGTGGTATGTGGTCTCTTATGAACTTATTCATATGCTTGCAAGACATTAGACGACATTCCACCGAGAGGGCCCAGAGTATATCTATCCGTCATCGGAATGGACAAATCCCACTGTTGATCCATATGCCTCAACTCATACTTTCCGGATACTTAATCCCACCTTTATAACCACCCATTTACGCAGTGGCATTTGGTGTAATCAAAGTACCTTTCCGGTATAAGTGATTTACATGATCTCATGGTCATAAGGACTAGGTAACTATGTATCGAAAGCTTATAGCAAATAACTTAATGACGAGATCTTATGCTACGCTTAATTGGGTGTGTCCATTACATCATTCATATAATGATATAACCTTGTTATTAATAACATCCAATGTTCATGATTATGAAACTAATCATCCATTAATCAACAAGCTAGTTTAAGAGGCATACTAGGGACTTCTTGTTGTCTACATATCACACATGTACTAATGTTTCGGTTAATACAATTATAGCATGACATATAAACATTTATCATAAACATAGAGATATAAATAATAACCACTTTATTATTGCCTCTAGGGCATATCTCCTTCACTGATATTGCGGGTACCGCTGTTTTGAAGGCGATAAAACTTCACTGATAAAATATACCGGCCTTTGCACTCCATGGAGTTTTCCTTCTTCTTCTCTTTCAACGACTAGCACCGTGCTGACCACCTAAGGTGTGCTGCAATGTATAACAGGAGAGGTTCCTTCTCTTTCGGCGCCACCAAGATTGGTGGTGTCGAAATTGTGCGCTTTAAATCCTCGAAGGCTCTATCTGCCTCTTCGTTCCACTGGAATTTCCCCCTTGCTTGATTAAAGCGTAGAACGGTAGTGCCTTTTCTCCTAGCCTGGCGACGAATCTGCTTAAAGCTGCGACTCGCCCAGTTAGTTGTTGTATTTCTTTCAGCTTTGTTGGCTTCCTCATTGTTACGATAGCTTGGATTTTTTCGGGATTAGCTTCAATCCCTCTCGCTGAGACTAGGAACCCCAGAAGTTCTCCTACGGGGACGCCGAAAGAACACTTCGTTGGGTTCAACTTGAGGCAAAACTTGTCGAGGTTGTCGACAGTTTCCTTCAGGTCCTCGATTAGCGTTGTCCCCTTTTTTGAAGTTATCACGACATCATCAATGTAGAATTGTACGTTTTTCCTGATCTGTGTTGCTAAGCATTTCTGCATCATCCTCTGGTACGTTGCTCCCGCGTTTTTCAAACCAAAAGGCATTGTTCTATAGCAAAACACGCCATAGGGTGTGATGAACGCTGTTTTGACCTCGTCTTCTTCTTTCAATCTGATCTGGTTATAACCAGAATATGCATCCAGGAAGGAAAGACGTTCACATCCTGCCGTGGAATCGATAATTTGATCGATCCTCGGGAGGGGAAAGTGATCCTTTGGACAGTGTTTGTTGAGACACGTAAAGTCGACACACATGCGAAGGACTTTAGTGTTTTTCTTTGGAACCAACACTGGATTTGCGACCCAGGTGGCCTCTGTATGCAGCTCCTTAATGAAACCAGCTTCTCTCAGTCGATCAATTTCTGACAGCATAGCTTTGCGGTTTGGCTCCGAAAAACGCCGCAAAGGTTGTTTTATTGGTCTCGCTAACAGATCCAAGTTTAGGTGGTGCTCGGCAAGTTCCCTGGGTACTTCTGGCATGTCAGCTGGACACCATGCGAAGATTTTCCAGTGCTCACGGAGGAACTCGACGAGCGCGCTTTCCTATGCGAGGTCCATGTCTGTCGCAATGGACGTCGTCTTTTTTGGGTCCGTCGGGTGAATCTGCACCTCCTTAGAATTTTTCTCAGTGTTAAAGGTTGATTCTTTGTTGGGCCTTCTTACATCTGGCAGCACATCATAATCAGTTGTGAGCCTTCACGCCATGTACTCTGCTTGCATCCCAAAGGTTTCTGATAGTCGATGAAAATCCTTGTCACACTTATCGGCTAGCGCGAAGCTTCCTTTGACTGTGATTGGTCCCTCAGGTCCAGGCATCCTCCACAACAGGTACGTGTAATGTGGTACCACCATAAACCTGGCATATGCTGGTCGTCCCAACAAAGCGTGGTACTGTGATGGGAAATCTACGACTTCAAATTCCAGCCTCTCTATTCTGTAGTTTTCTCGGGTCCCGAACTGAACGTCGAGATTGATCTTTCCCAACGGATAACTTGGCTTTTCCGGTGTGATGCCATGGAAACGTGTGTCAGTTGGTTTCAGATTTGCTAGAGATATGTTCATCTTCCTTAGTGTATCTGCATACATAAGGTTTAAACTTCTGCCTCCATCTATGAATACTCGAGATACGTCGAATCCTGCAATTACTGCTGGTAAGATAAGTGTTGACTGCCCTGGTCGAGGAACTTGCTGTGGATGATCCGCTATTGTGAAGCCAATGTCTTGCCCTTACCAATTAAGGTACTCAACCGTTGGTGGAGGCATTTTCTCTGCCATGAACACCTGTCGCGAGATTACTTTCTGAGCTCTATTGGATGGCCTGCCTTTCTGAATCATCGAGACCGCTCCGTTGCAATTGGCATCAACGTAAGGTGGTGGTGCAGGTGCTGCCGCTATTCTGAGCTGGTGTCGATTTTCGTCCGTAATTGCCAGAGGAGGTGGCAAGTGGATCTCACTCCTGGGCCCTTGAGGGTTTCTATGTGTTGCCTGGGCATTGGCGTGCCCTCCCCACCTTAACATTGCCTGAAAATTTCGGCAATCCTTTTGCAAGTGTCCTGACTGTCTCTTTCTGTTGTTGCCGAGATAAAAATGCATCTGACACGGCCCATTCATCATCTCCTCGGGGGACACAAAAGGTCTCTGGAACCTTGGCCCAGTATTTTGCATGTTATTTTGGGAGTCATCTCTATTGTCGCCTCGCTGCTCGTTGCTCCTCTGATAGTCATCTCTATTGTTTCCTCCGGCGCTTGCTCGAAAGCCAGCCGAAATTTGTCCAGGAGATCATAGCTCGAGTACTGCCGAGGAAATCGTCGCCTATTTTGATAATTTCGACCGCGGTCCTCCTCTGGTGACCTATGCCGTTTGTTGTGAACAACATCTTCTCCATCTGCCCATCTGTTTGCTATCTCCATCAATGCAGATACTGTCTTTGGGTTAGTTCTCCCCAAGTCCTCGACAAAATCTCCCCGCCTAATTCCTGCGACAAACGCATCTATCGCTCTCTCGTCAGATATATTCTCTGCCGAGTTTTTAATGATATTCCACCTTTGGATGTACTTCCTCATTGATTCGTCTGGCTTTTGTCGACACGCCCTCAGTTCCTCTAGTGATGCAGGTTTTTTGCAAGTGGACTGGAAATTCTTGACGAACACGTCCTCGAAGCTATCCCAGTTGTCGATAGATCCTAGAGGAAGCTTTTTTATCCAAGATCGCGTAGCTCCACTTAAATGTACCTGGATAATCTGCATAGCTATTGCTCTGGTTCCTCCTGTCAGCTTTACCGTCTCGAGGTAATCAACCAGCCAATCCTCTGGATCTTGCAGGCCGTCGAATTTTTTGAAGTTATCAGGCAATTTGAACCCCGAAGGAACTCGAGTTTTTCGGACCCTCCTTGTGAAGCATGGCAGCCCACACATATCCTCCTCGTCTAGCTCTGGGGAGTGCCGATGTTCCCTTCTATTTTGTCGTGATCTGTCCACCCTTGCTTGTGCTGCTGTCTCTCTTGCTCCACTTGTTCTCTCGGGAACTGGTGCTGCTGCTGCAGGCCGTGGACTATTTTGCCTTGCTATTCTTTCGGGAGCTGTTGCTGCAAACGCCGTTCCCATGGCCCCGACTCCTGCCATTGCCATGTTGTACAATGCCTCTCTTGGATCTCCGGGAGGTGGTCTGGATGCAAGGATAAAGGCTTGTGTCGCCATATACCCAGCTTCTGGTGTCTTGGGGATAATGTTCCCTCTCGTGTCTATCGACATAAAGACATGTCGAGGTTTTGAACCAAGTGCTCTCTTTCTCCGTCAGGTATGTTTTGCAGCCTTGATCTTGCTCTGTTCCGAGCTTCCCTGTGGCTATCTCCCGAAGTTCCTGAATGTCGACTTAACTCCGCCCTTCGCCTGCTTGATGCGGAGGATGCTTCTTGCCTTCTATCCAACTCGATTTTTTGCTTCTCGAGCTCCCGCCTGGTACGTGCGAGCCTATACTGGTATGCTTGTAACTCCTCAGGTGTCGCCGTTACGGTCATTGGCTCTGTACCATTAATAGTTCTTGCGACTCGATCCCACACTTCTTGTGGAAATCGCACCATCTCTCGTGTCCCTGGTCCGATATATTTTGTCCCTAGACCTCTCGTGAGATCTGCAGGATCGACATATGGATTCCCTGCCTCGTCGAAGTTCTCTGATGTCTCCTCTTGTGGGCGACTCGGATCTCCGATTGCATAGATCTGATGATATTTTGGATACTGAACCATGTTGGGTTTGGTGACACCATCATAAACATTGGTGAACACCTCGCCAATGGTAGTGGATTTGTCGATGAAGTTGAAGCTGTTGAAGCTATTCGAGTCATCGCTTATATCTGAGTCCGCAGACGACTCGAAGGACATGTCGCTGAAGATCTTGGCGAGCTTTTCACTTTCCCTGGTGCTAATGAAGCGTGGCGATGAAGTCTCCTCTTCGCCTGGCTCGATTGACGATGTTGAGTTTGAAAAATCGGAATCGACCGCCGATTATCCCGACGAGATCGGAATTTCGAGACGATACGCTCCCTCCTTCTCGACACGAAAGTGGAACCTTCCGAACGTCATCTCCATAGGCTCCTCCAGATACGCATATGCATCCAAACGGGAGGGCGGGTGAGGAACAAAATCGACAAGACCAGTTGCGACCTGTTTACCTCGATCCATCGCGTTGCTTGCTGTTGACGAAGTCGACGATCTTGAACGTGCCATCGAGATCAGATCCTTGACGCCTCTAATTCCCACAGACGGCGCCAATTGACAAGGGATTAACTTGTCAATGCCTACGGGTTGTAGACTAGGGTTTAGTTAGAACTAGGGGGCAAGTAGATCTCGAAGGTTTCAGCAGAAAAGTGCTCGACGATATGAAAGCTAGGGTTTGTGAGACAATGAATCGATTCTTTCTTTGTCCCTCGACTCCCCCTTATATAGGAGGCGGAGCCGAGGGATTCATGATGTACAAGTTACAGAGTCCGGGAAGGTTTCTAATTCCTCCCGTAATATTACAAGTGTTCCTTCGTAATACAACTCTAGCTTTCCTTAACTAGCAAGTTGGGATTCCGAATTCTTCTTATTCTTCGGGTCGTGGGCCCGTAAACCCCGGGTACCATCTTTGGCAGGCCCATTGGGGATGCCTATGTCAACAAGAGCATTATATGTGATTAATCACCGTAAGGATGTTGTTTGATTGCGAGAGCAAACTAATTTTTAATAGTAGTCTCTCGATCAATTTATACAAGATTGTGCTTGCAATTTAGGGTGTGCTATTTGATTGCACCTTAGCAATTGTTTTGATGCTCGCTTGATTTATCTGTGTCGTGCTTTTACTTACCAGGGCAGAGAAAGCAATAGAAGCAAGAAGCTTTCAAAGATGCCTCCAGCAGTTTTAATACTGTAAAAGCCGCAGCAAACAAGGGCATTTTGACATCTTTGCCAAAGGAGATTCAAATATTTATGTCGTATGATAAGCAACCTCAGTCCTCCCCTCCTCTCAACAGCTATGGTATGTGTTGTTTTATTGCGGTCGCAGACTAATTGTTATCATGCTCGGTCAGGAACCACATTCATGTATATACGCATAGGAAGAAGTACCGCCAAGCCCAAGGGCTCCTCTGTGACTTTTACGAAAAAGTGGCGGTATTTACACACTGCATTCCTTTGCTTCCCAATACTATTTAGAAAGCTGTTATTTCTCAGAAATTGTCATTCTTATGCATGTTCTTCCATATCTCTAGGGTTAATTTTCAATGGACACGAAGTAGTCACCAGTAAAAGGTGCATGCAATAAGCATCTTCAGAATGACGTGGAAAATCTGGTAAGTCAAGACATGTGTTGTTTATAGAATGATAAAGTACACAGTTCCATCAACAAGCTGGATGGGAATTTACTATGTAGCTTGTATTTTCCTAAACGCATGCGCTGGTCTTTTAAATCACTGATTGCGTTCATACATGTTTGGCATAGATAGTTAATATATGTAACTCGTGGTATCATTTCCATGATGCTCACTTTGCCAAGAAGGTACATTGCTTAGTTCTACAATGGATAGCTCAGGTGCGTTTTAAACTAAATTCCTGTTTTTGGTATGTAGCTGTTTGTAGGAGCTTTTGTGCACATCGTTGCTTGCGCCAAAGTCTGCAGATTCTTTCTGCAATATAGATGCTCTGCATCTAACTTCTCTAAATAGTGATTAACTTGCACATCAACATATAACATTGCACACATTATTAATTATTCACAAAATCCTTTATAGAATCTATAAGCTGGCTACATGTATGTGTTTGTTTTTAGGGAGACTCATACACGGATAAACAACCAAGTCATGTGGATCTGTTCAGGGAGACACACCACAACAAGGCCGACCACGACTCCCCTGAAGTAGAACTTGTTCTTGTGAGTAAGCATTCAATGAGTTATCGCTGAAACTAAGTTTATACTTTGCTTCATCTAACACCAATCTATCTTCTGTCTTTATTGTTAAACAAGCCTGAGATTGAAAAAGAGATGTCTCAACCTACTCGATCGAATCTGAGCACCCAACCTGATTTACTAGAGACCGAGCCGAGGGGGAAAGGGGACCTGCAAGATCTTGTCAACTCCCATAATGCTAATATGTTCGAGCTTAACAGAAAGGTCCAGGAAGCGAGAGAGAAGTAGGCTGCCCTTGAGGCAAGGGTTGAAACGTTAACCAGGTCCCTGCCCGAGTAAACATGGTGAACTGGTGGTGCTATGGCGAATAGTTTCACTGTATTTTCGGCTGGTGGTCTTGCTTTTAGTGCAAGCTAATCTGTTATTATTTTGGAGGAGCTGAACTATTAGGGTATGGTGCTAGTATGCAGGATGAACTTAAGATCGAATGTAACTTGATGCACAGTTATCTAGTTATTCTGTATGTATCTTTTTCCGTGTTTATGTATTATTTATATGTAATAAGGCCGCACAAAACGGCCGTTAGTTGACACGCCGGGTTTGACAGGCTGAAAGGAATGGCCCAGTAGAGTTAACCAGGCCGGCATTTATCGGCTGGAAGTAACGGGCCGACTGAGAAAATCAGGCCGGGCCGTTCTAACAAGCCATTAATAACGCACCAGCATTGATGGGCTTGAAGTAACGGGCCGTTTTTTCAATTGATTTTTGGGACGTTGCAACACAATAACGGGCCGAGACAATAAGGCCACACATTTAGGCTGTTAAAAGGCCGACCGTGAGTGGTCCAAGAAAGGGCCACGGTTAACGTGCTTACCTTAATGGGCCCCGGCAAATGGGCCATGTGCATAGCTGACAGTTATAAACAGACCGTCTTTTAATGGGCTGAAATAACCTAGGCCCAAAGTTCAGTTAGTGCCATGTATGTTCCTGCATGTGGGTCCCTGATGTCCACGTGTCGACATTTCATTTTGCGATGTGTCGAGATGGTATTGGGCCTTCTACACGCACATGTTTGTATTCCGGGTGACACGTGTCGAAATGCCAATAGTGACGCTCTAGGCACGTGTCAACCTTTGAGTGCAAATCTACATGGCCACGTGGTGGGAGGAGGTTCGTCCGGAGTGGTCAGCTAGACGACAAAGATGACATCATGCGCCTTTAATTATTGGACCGTCAGCTCAATGATTGGTCTGACACGGTGGTCTCGATCGGGGAGGCAACCGCATGACGGTTATGCCCGTCATGACGTACCAGGCCGGGTGGGCTTTGTGTGTGGACTTGGCCATCATTGATCCATGACGGGAAAATCTAACTGTCACTCTGGCCATCTGTGACGCGGAATTCGCCACGGAATTCCAAACCGTCAGTATGAGGCCTGCATGACGATTTTTGGCCTTTCGCTGACAAACTAAAATCGTTATAGACTAGCCAAATGTTACTAGTGATGGTTTCGAACCTTCCACAACACTCGACATCCTCCCACTACCTCTTCATGAGAGAACTAACATGGACTTTGGTCGGTATGACCGGACCCGGACCCCACTCCAGCCGTAGCGTCGAGACCAGGAGGTCGAGCCGGTCTAACCGGCCCATCCGGCCAGTATGACCGGCCGATCCCCGACCAGAAGCGTTTTAACTCAATCTAAACCATTCATTTCTCATCTATGGTTAAGTTAACTTTATATGTAATGTCCCTTTTAAACCTGCCATGAATCTAAACCATATGTATCTCATTCCCCATCTAGATTAGGGTTACACAAGATTTGAGATTATACTTGAGCTTTGTCTCCATAGAACCCTAGTTCTTTGTATCAAGGCACTCTTGAGGATTTCACTCTCTTCATGGACGTTTCAAGGGCAACCCCTCTTTCACCCAAGTTCTAGAGTGGATCTCCTTCACCAATCTCTCCCTTCTTGGATTCTACCTAAGGGTCTCTCTAAGAAGTGATTCTATTGTCTTGGTCTAACCAACCAAGAGAGTCTAATTGGTTTGTATTGGTGTGTGTGTGTGTGTTTGTGGTTTGGTTTTTGTGTTCTTACTCTCCAATACTTTCCATCCACAAGTTTGGACAATTTCGTGGGATTTGGGCCACCCCTAGACCCAAGGTCTCATCAATATTCCCGCCAAGTAATCGGGGAAGCTGGATCCTTTTCTGCGTCACATCAACATCACTAGAAGACATGATTAGTAGATTAGTGTACTAAATAAAAATTTGTGGTGGTACTCTCACAACTCACAAAACTGATAAGAAAGGTAAATCTTACCGCTCCAAAGTGAATTAGTTTTGCTCACCACTTGGATTGACGAACTAGTGCATGGATTTAGAGAAGCGAATATCAAGGGTATAAGAACAATCACACGACAAAGCAGGAAATATGTGGGGCTATAGGTAGGCTACCTATATGCACCAAAATCAAGCCCTAGCGCTGACCGTATAAAACACCCAAAGAAACTCACACAAGGCGATAAATGTGGCAATACAACTATATGGATGAATAATGTTGCAATGCACTCGAGAGACACTAGCAAAGTTCAACGAAACAGGCACAAGATTTGCGTGTAGAAAAGTAAACTAGGCCTTCACTTGATATTTCTAGCAATCTCTTGTTTTTTTATTTTCTTTCTTTTTGCTCTCTTTTTTTGATATATTTTTCACGGTTACTGTAGCTACAATATGCAAAGCACCAAAAACCTAATGACCCGCCTATCGAGCAGTAAAACTAGTCTCTTTTGGGAAAGTTCCTAGTCACGTATATCGAAAAGGATGTGTCTACGGTTCAGAGATAAAGCAAACTGTATGCTATGTGGACTCGGAGCAACAAAAAGTATGAAAAATAACCTTCGACAGAAAACTGTGTCGCGGCAGAGAAACTGGCAAAAATCGTGCCACGGCAGGAATCACGGCACGATTTCCTATCACGGTAGAAAAACGACCAAAAATTGTGCCACGGCTGAAACCACGGTAGAATCTAGATTGGACCAAAACTAAACGCGAACAGCAACTAAAACTTGAAATCGATGCAATCTAAGGCTATGGAAAACTCTAACACTAATATTTTTGGCTTTTTCAGTATAGGAAACAACTCACAACTGAACTATGGGGTGGATTGTGGATGGCTTGCCAAGGAAACGTTGAAATCTGATACCAAGATGATAAGGGGTTGCCCGATCTTCTCACTAACCGAGGTGGATGGTGATGAACACGCGATGAACACAACATATGAATACGATGATAAGAGGATGATAACTTGTATGACGCTGACGAGTCTCTCAATTGATTCATGTCGCCAATGCAACCGCTCTCAACCCTGCAAGATATTCGCAACTCCACACACTTGCGCACGTAGCCGCCAACCACGAAGCGGTTTGTGATGACCCGACATACCACTGCATGGTGTAGTATGCAAGTCTGATATAACACCAATGAAACACCGTTCCACTAGTATTATATCGCTCAGAGTGGTACAACAGAAACATATGCAGGTCCAAGGCATGTCTATATAATTACAACATTGATTTTGTTACATAAGATCATCACAGCCTCCTACTTTACAATGAGGTAAAACTGCAGATAAACTCCAGAAGAACGAATCGTAGTCTAGTCTTATCACAAACTCTATTTGTAGAGTATTTAACTAGCTATAGAGGCTATGAATAGATTCTAACTAAGTAGGAGCTAGGTTTAGGAAACTATTTCCTTTCTATTGCTAAGCTAGGTTTTATCCTTTTTGGATGTGGTGTTTGACTCTTCTGACAGGTTCCTATCCCCTGAAGTAGTTGTTGACTCCTCGGTCTTCGAGTTGCACTGTAGATCCTCCTTTGATGCCTCCATAACTAAGCAGGGGATTTAATAGTGGGATGGGTACGAGCGTACTCAACAAGTTCATTATAGGAAAGAGGTGTTTAATGCGCTAGCTACAACATTAGACAAGAAAGTCTAATACCAATGCAGGTTTTCATAACCATTTCTTCAAAAGGTTGTTTTTATTCAGAAGAACTATGTCCGTCAGCCTTCACCGGTTTACTAGAACTTCATGGAGTTCCTATCCGGCCGCGTTCGCAGTTCCATATCCCGGAACAGGGAGTGACAGGTCACGATTCATTACACTCTGCAGGGGTGTGTTACTTTACCCGTAAGAGATCTTAACCTTGGTGCCAACCGGGGGCGACCCGTCCACACTTTCTTTGGTGTGAGGCCCGGTATAAGGTCTTAGCCAATCATATTCCTCCGCTAACTCACACACCCACCCTTTTGTGAGTATGTCCTCCCCTTTATCTATGGAGAGACCGGCCCAGGCATTTGTTCTCCCCTATAACAATAAGGTAGACCGTTCCGAACAATTTATATGCCCTGCGCTATCAACCATAGATAGACCGATCCGGACAACCTTACAATCTATCATAGACCACATTACCTTGGGGAATTAGAATGGGATCCCCACCCCACCGCTTGTCCTTCAGGATTCAAGTATCTACGGTAAGCGCATCCGTTGATGTACGAGAAGTGGAAATACAATTGACTACTCCGTCCCACTCCAGATCTTATGGTTAACACAAGTTTTATGGCACAAGAATCACTGGACGACATTTTTTGTTTAATCCTAGATGGATATAAACCCTTGCAATGGAACCTCCACCATATCAACACATACCATGGTTCCATTGCCCACCACATAGTCATATTCATAGTTATGAAAATATTACTTTTGATTTTCATGCAAGAGTGGTAAGTATAGTATTTTGCAAGTAATTTGGTAAAAATACTCAAATGACACGAGCAAGCGATGAACTTGCCTTTCTTGACTGCAAGATTATGCAGGCAAGGTCTTCGATACACAATAACTCCAAATTCTGAAATAGCATCATCGTCCGGTAAGGACGATGTTTAAAAGATTGGCAAGGATGCAACGGTGCATAAGTATGAGATGCAATCGCTCTAAGCGTGACCTAACCCCAATGATTTAGGATTAGTGACTTGTAATGAGTGGTTTAGGGTGTGTTGCACTTTTAGAGTGATTTACAAACAGGGTTCTTATTCAGGGTTGATTAATTGGTATCATGAACAAGTAATGCAATATATCATACCAATATATTATTAGCACACAACAATAGCATTTGGTATAATTTTAACATGCAATGGATATTGATGGGTTTTGGTATTATTTGGTATAGTTAACTATTTCCTATCATATACTTCAAAAGAATAACTTTTGAAGAACATGTTCTTTAATAAAGAAAAAGTATGATAATTAGGGTTGTGGAGTTCTATGGTTTACTATGTTTCTTAATTGAGTTTCCTAATTAAGTATTATATGGATCACACTAATGTGGAATTGAGTTCCTAGTCAAATAATGGTTGCATGCTTTGGATTACGCAAGGGCATACTAAGCAATTGATTATAATTGGTTTATACCATGGTTGTTTATAGCTTACTGGTGATAGTTGACTAGTGTTCATAGGTCCTATTAAGAAGGGTTGACGACTATTTTTTATTTACTTCAAAAGAATAACTTTTGAAGAACATATTACTTAAGTAATAAAAAGTATTTCAATTTAAGGCTTAAGGATTTTAGGGTTTGCTATTGGATCCCATAATTAAAGTATAGTTGGTTCTTAAATAGGATGCTTGATACGTCTCAAACGTATCTATAATTTCTTATGTTCCATGCTTGTTTTATGACAATACTCACATGTTGTGTATACACTTTATATCATTTTGATGCATTTTCCGGCACTAACCTATTAACAAGATGCCGAAGCGCCAGTTCCTGTTTTCTGTTGTTTTTGGTTTCAGAAATCCTACACAGGAAATATTCTCGGAATTGGACGAAACAAAAGCGCACAGTCTTATTTTCCACGGAGCCTTCCAGAAGTCCGAAGAGGAGATGAAGAGGGGCGACGAGGCGGCCACACCCTAGGGGGACGCGGCCCCACCCCTGGCCGCGCCGCCCTATGGGGTGGGCCCCTCGAGCGTCCCCCGACTCTGCCCCTTCGCCTATATATTATCTCCGTCGCGAAAACCCTAGTACCGAGAGCCACGATACGAGAACAGTTCCAGAGACGCCGCCGCCGCCAATCCCATCTCGGGGGATTCAGGAGATCGCCTCCGTTTGGGGATCCCGGACTAGCTGTCCGAAATACCCTGTTATGCATTCAACTCACGATCCCATGATCAGTGCACCGTGAGCACATAACCGAACTGAATATCCAGATTACATCATCCAATACAGTACCGAATAAATAAGTCTTACAATAGCGGGGTCACATGACCCAGTCTTACATAAATGCCACAACGGGCAAGTTCACAAACATAGCAGCGGATACACTTCAACGTCATCGGGCCCAAGTCATGCCTTAGACCTACAGGCGTCTGACTTGGAGATCGTCCTAGGTCGCATAGTCGTCCTGGTATCCTCCATCGTCTTAATAGTCCTCCTCATAGTCTGGCCAAGTTAATAGCCAGGGACAAAGCCGTGAGTACATTTGGAATTGTACTCGCAAACCATCAAGAAAGGTATTTTGCAAGAGTGCAAGATGACAAGTGCTAATCTAAGAAGACAAGAAGGAAGAGTTATTTTCTCAGGTGGAAATAGCTTGGGAAAGAGAATCAGTTTCTCTTGTGGATATGGCAGGTGAAAGAGGCATAGTTTCTCTTGTGGATATAGCATGCACAAGTGTGTCAGTTTCTCTTGTGGATATAGCATGCCGGCATCTCAAGTGATGCAGACACTATTGTATTTCAAAGACATCCGACTAACATTCTAGGAGGAAAGGTAGCATACCGCCATCTCAATTGATGGGAACACTTAGGAAGTTCTGTGACATATCTATATCTTTATTGAAGAAGAGGTAGCATAAGTCCATCTCAGTTGATGGGGATGCTAGAGAATTCCTATGACATACCTATATCTTTATTGAAGAAGATACTTCAAAAGATATCTATGACATCTCTATATCTTTGTTAAAGAAGAGTTCCTCTTCAAGAAACATTTAGGAAAGAGTTCCCTACTTGGTCTAGATTTTTCCACGACCATCTCCATATGGTCAACACAAGCCTTTTCTTCGTACCTTTCCGGTACACATAAACACAACACTTTCTTTGCAAAGCATTTGTCAAAACAAAACGCAAGCCCAGGTTAAGGTAGACCTTTGCAACCCGTCCATGACCGCAGACGCGGCTATTCGAATAGATTTAACTCTGCAAAGTTTGCGCACTTTCCTCACAAGAACTGATAAATCCGCCGGGATCATCCCCGGATCGTCATATGAAAGCATGCGAGACTCGGATAACCAGTCATAGTCTTTCGCCCGTCTCCATTGTCACAAGTCCTTCCCTGCGGGCTTACCCCTTCCCGGCACCCCGACAGCATACCTCCTTTTGAGCGTATCTCCGGCACCATGACGGAAGACCCTCAGTAATCGTCCGGCTATCAGTTTAGACAGTGTATTGCCTCCTCCAAAGCGCAACCCGGCGTCGGAGGTCATCGTGACCCTCCCTAGAGAGTTGTGAAGGGTGCCCATGCCAATTTCAACGAACTACGGACTAAGCCCGTGCCCTGTTGTCATCAGAAACCCACCGGCGGGCAGCGACGGGCAACACCGTAGAGCCGGGAACAACCTAGAGCTGCGGCTGGCTGAGGTCCCTCCGAGCGACGGCCCGCAAAGCCTTCTGGTCACACGTCCGATGCTGATTGCAAGGGCGTGCCACCTGACCTATACCTGGTCAGGAAGGTGATGGAGATGCCTCGCTTAGTTTCCTGCATGGCATACACGTAAACATTAAATACGAGCCTCGATCGGCTCTCAGGTTATCCTGTGAATCGGCTCAGGGAGCAGATCCACCCATGATTCGTACAGGGTGCACGAATATATGGTGGTCCTGCTTGATCAAGATAAAGCTAATTAGATCTACGACGATTTAGGGTTTTCACCGCATAATCGGATCATCCTACTCCAGGTTGGGCCTCGCGGCCACGCACGGTGATCGTAAGCCGATCCTAAACAAGGCCTAAAAACCAACACGAAGTTGATCCCCGGAACATCCTGTTTAGGACTAGCGAACGACACCCTACGTGCCGCTGGATCCTCCCCCCCTTTGTAAGGCCTAACTATTGCAGATATTAAACTAATCCTTGTAGAACAAGGAGCAATCGTAACGGATCAGATCTACTAAATAATGATCAAGCGGGGTGCTGCCCCCACACCTAAGATAGGTGTGAGGGCGGCTAGACATGCAAGGGTTGCACTACGATAGCATGTTTACGCGAAGAACTATGCTAACCCTAACACATCTATGATAACTACGTTGCTCGCCATCAACAAGGCTTCAGTACGAGCAACACATGAACAACGTGGAGCTTGTGCTGCCTAGATCGCAAGATGCGATCTAGGCAGCATGTCGCTTACCGGTAGAAACCCTCGAGACGAAGGAGTTGGCGATGCGCCGAGATTGATTTGTTTGGTTGAACGTTGGTTGTTGTTTATTCCATAAACCCTAGATACATATTTATAGTCCAGCGGACTTTCTAATTTAGGCGTGCACCTAACCGTGCACGGGTAAAACTCTATCTAAGATACGATCTATTATATTACAGATATATGGGCAATCTAGCCCAACTTTGCATATAAGGCCGATCTACGTATTTTCTCCGTATATAATCTCCATGCCCATCTTGATCGTGGCCCACCTCTAACTTGGTCAAATTCCGGTGATAACACATGCCCCCCTGGTTTTGGAATTATCAATTCCAAAATCACCCTGTTTTTTCTTCGTCGGGTCATGTCATGGCAGAACCGTTGCAGTATCCTTTACCATGATGTCTTGTCTCCTCAACTTTTTGCAAAACTTGATAACTTTAGCACCATTTCCTTGGAAACCGCAATGGCTTTAAATCCCCCATTAGGCTTCTCCTTATTAAACTGTGCCGATTGACTAGCCTCCTTCATCCCCTTCCTCTATTCTCGCTATCGGCACTAAAAAACCCTCTTTCCCTATAGCAATGTCTTCTTCTCCCTCCGTCTCCTCCGGCCTTTCTTTCCAATCTTCTTCCCCAAGCGAGCCAATGTCGGAGCTCGAGTGGGACTTCGATCTCATGTCAGACGGCGACACGCCCCTGACCGATGAGGAGGGCGACCTCCACCTCCTCGTTGAAGGGGAACTGGAGAGCGAAAACGAGGATGACCTCTCCTCCTGGAGGAATCCCACTTCCTATGATAAGGAAGAGGAAGACGAGGATGTGGAGGAAGAAGAGGAGGAGGATGACTCCTCCTCCTCCACTGGATACCCGCCGGCGAAGCGCCTCCGTGTTTGGGCAGATAGTGGAGATGAGGATGACGATGCAGAGGAAGAAACCCCGGTCGAGGGCTGGAGCAGCAGTGACGAGGAGTTCTCCGGAAGCAACGCTGGTGACAGCTACGATGCCGACGACGAGGGCAATGAGGATTAGTGACATAGCATCAGTAGTATGCGAGCAATCGGCTCTTCTTTTGTTCCTCTTTGAGCAATCGGCTCTTCTTTGTAAAAAACCCTCCTTTGTTAATGAAGAAGCATTTCCAGTCAATTGTTTTGCCGATAGTCAAAGTCACACAATCTCCAAAAAGAGCCGATGGCATCGCATCGGTCTCTATCATAAAAACACTAGTAACGTCGACCTAGCCGCCCTTCCAAACGGTAACCTGCGACCTCCATCTGAAAAGGCAAAGTCAGATCCCCAAATCGCCGCCTGAGCAGTTCCAATCCACAACCACCTACACAGATCTCGACCGCGCCGCCCCCAACTCCTTCAACGCATCTCATGGCGGAATCATCCAATACCGACACCACGGCTTCCGGACTGAAGGTAATCCTCAACCTCCTCTCGCCGTTCGACTTGACATGGGATTAATGGCAAACACCTGAATTAATGTCTCGCTCCGCTACTAATTTAGGTTTCAGACATTCTTCTGCCACATCCTTCTCTCGCAAATTCGATGTGCCTCAGTCCTCGTTCTTCTGAGAGTCCTGCCCTGTTAATTTCGTGCGAAGCTAACAGAATCCCCTTTGTGAGCCAGAACCTAGATCTGACTTCCTGGGCTGACTGCCTGCGAGCCTGGCCTAATCCTCCTGAGGGTTGGGTGGCATGGTACAATAGAGTATCAAAAACCCACTATGCCACTTGGGAAACCATAGGGATAGCCGACGCCCTGTCATTATCATTATCTCCTCTTGAGAAGAATGAGAACATCCTGAAAACCATCGGCTACTTCTGTCCGATGCACCGAATCGCTTCATGTTTGGTCATGGCCCTATGACACCGACCTGCTGGATGTGGCCATGATCACCCGCCTCGATATTGCATCCCCCAGCCCTTCTGCATTCAAACTGCCAAAAGTCCCTTTCACTCTCTCCTCTAAAAAAGAGTGTACCAGCTGGGGCGCCTATCTCAATCGTTATATGAAAACCAAAGGCCCCGTGACAGAGAGGGAGCACACAGCCTTCCTGAATTTCTGGCTGGAGCACTTCATATTCTGCGGCCCATCACTTGCTCCCACCAAGAATTACCTCTCCCTGGCCTATGAACTTGCTAAAGGCACCCAACTCGGCCTAGGCAAACTATTTCTTGGAGAGATTTATCGATCCCTTCAACTGATGTCTGTCAAACTGTTCTCTCGAAAGACGATTAAAGCGGCGGCCCTGGTGGTTTATTCGGTTGTGGGCCCAACTATACTTCCAAAACCAAATCCCAGACTTCCCATCGTCGACCACCGCACCTTTCCGGATGTAAATGGAAAGGAAATTCGATGCACCAGCTACGGCCAAGCCCCGTATGGTCTCTCGGGCAGCGAGGTGATCCCCAAGGAAGCAAGCAGGGTGGTTTAAGATTTTCTTCCAAGGTTTGGACAACCCCTGTTCCACCCTTATACCGAATCGGCAAATTTTGAAAACCCGGTCTCTTTCCGATTGGATGACTTTGCCGATGACGCCAAAGACACAAAGATTTGTACTCCCTCATGATTCGTCCTTGCTTCCTCCCTGTTGGCATGAGTACCTCGAACCGGATCATCAAGCCCGGTTATGAGTGTTATCAACCAGTAGTAGCAGCCCGACAGCTTGGTCTCGGACAGGTGCCTCCACACTTCTTCTTACACCACCTGACAGCAAGTAGAGCTGAACTGCCTGACATCCTTACGGCCCAAAGGTGTTATACCTTCTTTGACGCTTTGGCCATCCCAATCCCCCACAACCTCCGTTTCTCCTTCACTACCGATGGTTTTGAAACTTGGTGGTCTATGTGGAAGACCCACGTCTTCAGGAGGGCTCTAGGACCGCTGCTGAGAGAGCTTGACGCCGAATATGACATCCCTGCAGCACTGTGTACCATCACTTAAGCATTTCTTGTAACCGCACCATGGTGATCGTCTCAGACCCGACTCTTTCTCCTGGCAGAACAAGATGGTCCGGCTCCCACACAAGCCGACGGTTCCCCTTTCGTATTCCTTCCTCCGGCACAGTGGTTCTCTTACGCTGCATTCGCCACCCCGAAGAAAGTCATAATGCGTAGTCACCGATTTCACCGAAATCGGCTCCCAAGAGTAAAGCATCTTCGGGGCCAGTTGCCCCCCGAGCCTCGATTCAGGCGAGGACGGCAGTGAGGAAGGTGGCTGCCAGGAAAACCCTGAAGCGTAAGGCTCCTGCCCAAGAAAGCCCACGTGTAAGTTGGCTCAGACCCCGTCCATATTTATCCGCCTTCAAGAACTTCTTACAATGCGCTCGTATTCCTCTTCCACAGACTTCCACCGAAGAAACCTCCAGCAGGGCCGAAGATTCCAATCAGGGGGACTCGAGCTCGGGCAATTCTGAGAGGTCCACCACCCAGAGCCAGACGGCTTCGCTAGCGCCGGCTTCTAAGAAAAGGTCGATCACTGAACCTCCTGCTCCCCAAGCCCCGACCAGATCGGGGTCACGCACGAAGCGCCGCTGCGTCAAAAGGGCTCGTAAGAACCCACGAGCCTCTCCATCAAGCCAGGAGGTCTCAAACGTAATCATCTCCCCGGTCATACTTCATGTTTTCCCGTCGTCATGGGTGGATCGGCTAATCACTTCCTCTTGCAGGCCGAAGAAACTTCTAGCGGAGATGTTGAGGAGATACCGATGCCGTCCGCCACCCTGGACCTAGCCACCTCGGCGATCGCGGCTGCCCAAGTGGCTGACCCATCTCAGTCCACAGAAAAGCCGATCGTCGATCACGACATCGGCTGTTCCTCCTACAATAGGAGAGGTATGTCCCTCCTCCTTGGCTCCATCAATTTCTTCATCGCATGCTAACTCACTTTGTTTGCCCTATCAGGGTTGTGATCTCTCGAGCTTGCTGACGTTCGATCCAGAATCCATCGAACCCACTCCTCCCAAGGCAAGCGGAGAGTCGAGTCCTAGTACGGTCCATGGTCCGCTCCAGCGTCTCAAAGACTTGCTTTCTGCCTCAACTGAGACTCTGATTGAAAATTCCGAGGAAGCCAAAGGCATCCTCGAGGACATCCAGCCCCATCTCCCCATGACACTGCAAGTGAAGCTCTGGCCCGCTGTTACCCTGTCGGTCTTTAAGTCAAGGGTGCAATCGGCTCGACAAAGGATTACTCTTCGCCGCTCCCAGCTTTCGCTGAGAGCCGATGATGCGGGGTGGCCTTCGGTCACCTCCACACCAAGACCAACAAGTCCCCCAAGTGGACCGATGACACGAGCCCGAGTCAAAGCGCTACATGATGAGGTGAACTCGCTCCTCACCACCCTTGATCTTGGTACACCTTTGGATGGATTGCTACCTCATGCCGACGTGTTATGTGTCATTAGGTACAAGGAGCATCAAGGTCACCAAGAGGAGGATACGCCATGGTCAAAGGGAGGAGAGGAGCAGCTGGACAAGAAGATGGATACGAAGATGTACATGGAGCTGGACAGGAAGTCGCCCGAAGAGCGCAAGGAAGAGAAGACGGACGGCCGGTCCAGAACCCGGTCAGACCGGCCCCCTGACCGGATCACCCGGTCCACAGCCCGGTCTGACCGGCCTCCTGACCGGGCCGCCCGGCCCGAAACCGGGATTTGCGCTCGTGACATCCGGGCGCCATCCAGGGGACTTGGAGCCTCATCCGGTCGCCGCCCGGTCCCAGGCCCGGTCTGAAACCGGACTGCCCGGTCACAGGCCCGTCGACCGGCCTCGACCGGCCTGCCCGATCCACGAGCCCGGTCCGACCGGCCCCCGACCGGCCTGCACGACTTAAGTTATCTTTTCGGCCCGAACTTACCTTTTCGGCCTGTGACGCCTTGTAAGACTATAAATACCCCCAGGACGCCCCTTTAGCTCTTTAGACTTGTTTTGAACTCAAACCTAACTTTGAGCTTAGTCTCCCTTGGGTATCATCCCTCTGTAATCAAGGCACCTTAGTTGTTGACTTTGAACTTGTTGAGTGAGATTCTAGTACAAGCTACTCTCTCTCCCTCACCAAGTTCTTCCTCTCCAACTCCAATCTCTCCCCGGGGAATTCTACCGCGTGTCTCTTCCTCGGAGATTCTATTGGCGTGGTCCATCGAGCCACGGAGGTAAGCATCGGGTGTATCGGGTTGTGTGTGTGCGTGAGTCTCGGAGTTCCTCGTGTTCATCGCGTTCTTCGTGTTCCTCGCGTTTTCCCATCTTCCCCCTTGGTTTCGAAGTCAATCCGCGAGATCGGGCCACACACGGGGTCTTAGACCTCATCATATCGTATCAGCAGCTCTTGGTTACCGCGGATTTGACCTCCCACCCACCCGATTTCGTCCCTAGAAAATTTTCCAAAAAATCCCCAAAAATAGCCCTAAATTGCCTCTTGACCGATCTGTGATTTGGTTGCGTTTTGAGTGGTTTTGGTCCGTGGATCTGGTGTTGTTGTGCTTGATCTACTATTTCCCCAACTTTTAGCCTCCAATTCCATCGTTTCCCTTCGATT
Organism: Lolium perenne; assembly: GCF_019359855.2. Classification (NCBI taxonomy): domain Eukaryota; kingdom Viridiplantae; phylum Streptophyta; class Magnoliopsida; order Poales; family Poaceae; genus Lolium; species Lolium perenne. Next base: position 137,664,913 of record NC_067245.2, read on the forward strand.
TGGTCGATTTGGTTTGGTTTTCGTGAAGAACGGGGGAGAGAGAAATCGTGCGATCCGGTTGAGCACCGGTCAACCGGGCTACTGACTCGGCCGGTCCGGTCCAGAATCCGGTCGACCGGCCATCCAACCGGCCGAGCCGGTCCAGCAGCCGGTCCAACCGGGCCACAGACCGGGCGCAGCAACGCCCCCTCCGTCGACCTCGTCTTCCGGCGATCTCCACCACCACCACCACCACCACCATCATCGCAGGTATAACTTGCAGGTCACCTTGTAACCCCTCTTCCTTTTGCGATCTATCCCATCGAGCATTGCTTGTCTAGTGTTGCGAGACATTGCACGTGGCCCCGCATTGTGAGGTGTGTGTGTCGCGTTGAGTAAGGCACCCAAGCAAACACTCGTGTGGCAAGATAGCAAAAGCGAGGCTAACGCTAACATAGTGCGTCAAAAAGCCCCAAAAACACAAAAAGAGTGCGAGTAGCACCATACACCCATACATCCATACATCCATACGCCCATACATACAAAGTGTCCACGTGCCACCAAAGATACAAACGAGTGCAAGTGCCGCCATATACAAAAGAGAAAAAGCTTTTAAGCAAAGAGAGATAGGAGAAGAGAGGCCACGTGTGAATCTTGTTGTCTCTTCCTTTGCAACCAAAGCTTTGGCTCTCCTTGTGTTAGTGTGACACCGAGCACTTATACATACACTTTTCCGCTCACTTTTGGTTGCACTAACCCCGCTTATCTCGTGTGTGTGTTCCACAACTTTCCCGTGTTTATAGTGATCTTCACATTGACATTTGGAATTTTGGACCTCACCCACTTTTGACAACATACTCGATCTTGGATTTGTCTTTTGGCTTTCCACAACACTCGCCTAACACCATATTTGCTAGCTTTTGCGTGTGGTTTTGCGTGTGTTCCCGATACACTTGATCTTGCTTTCGGTTTGGTGGATTGCCTCAATACTATCTTACCTTGGTAAGGGTACGAGGTAGTCTCCTTCCACTAACATACACAACATAGTTCTTGTCTTTGCATCATGGATAGGAACGGAGATACCAATAGGGATGAAGAGATCCTTCGCAACACCGAGAGGTTGGCTACTCAACACAACCTATGGACGCAACGACAAGAGTTCAAGGAGCAACTCTCCCTCTTCGAGACCCGCATTGATGAGCAATACGATGAGGTGGCTCACAACTTCGCCACCGTCAACCAAGACTTGGCACTTCTTCGTGAAGCTACGGACAACTTGAATGGCCAAATGGCGGCCAATGATGCCAACATGGAGCGGCGCATGGATAGCCTCGAGCGCGCCATCACCAACTTGGGTCGCCATCGTCGGCACCGCTCTACTTCCTCTTCATCAAGCTCCTCCTCAAGGCATGAAGACCACTACTCTAATGGTGGCCTTTCGTCCCCAAGCTCTTCTTCAAGGCGTGAAGACCATCATCGACCTCATCGCTCACATGCTCGTCAGGAAGACTCTCGCTCCAACTCTAGGCGTGGAGAAATACATCGCCATGCTCGTCCACATGAGCGTCCTCCACAAGCTCAAGACCTTCCACAAGATCATCACCAAGCGGATCGCCATGCCCACCATGGGCGTGATGGCCATCCCCAAGACCAAGATCCTCAAGACCCACCTCGGCGAGATCTTCGTCGCCACCCTCGCCATGACCAACGTGGACGAGGAGAACCTCACCATGATCAAGATGAGAGACCCAACATTGAGCATCGTCCTCAACCGCGACAAGATCTTCAACCACATCCTCACCATGAACCAAGTGAAGCAAGTGTTCAACTCCAACGCCAACCAATGCTATGGTTAGCCGTAGAAGACCTCCTATTCCACCTCTAGCCGCAAGAGATGAAGGCGCCCCTCCTCGTAGACGAACCTTGGAGGATGAAGAGAACATGTTTGGAAGACTAAAGTTCACCATGCCAAAGTTCAAGGGAGAAGAAGATGCCGAGGCCTACCTCTCATGGGCACTCAAGGTGGACAAGATCTTCCGCATCCACAACTACTCCGGTGCCAAGAAAGTGGCTATGGCATCACTCGAGTTTGAAGACTACGCCAACACTTGGTGGGAGCAAGTCCTCACTCTTCGAGAAGAAAAGGGTGAACCTCCTATTGACACTTGGGAAGATATGAAGAAGGAGATGCATGCTCGCTTTGTCCCCGCACACTACATGACCGACCTCTTCAACAAGCTCCAAAAGTTGAAGCAAGGCACCAAGACCGTTGAGGAGTTCTACAAGGAGATGGAGCTCACTATGATGCGAGCCAACATCCAAGAGTCCGAGGAACAAACAATTGCCCGCTTCTTCAATGGCCTTACTTATCCTATCAAGAGGATTGTCGAGTTCCAACCCTACTCCAACATGGTTGAGTTAGTCCACCAAGCATCGAAGGCCGAGCGCCAAGTGATTGAGGACATCAAGTACTCCAAGGCCAAGTCCTATTTCTCCTCCAAGCTCGCTACATCGACTCCTCCTACTACATCAACTCCTTATGCTACAAGTGCCAAGACCGACGCATCCTCTACACCTTCCAAGAAGCCGACTATCCAAAGTCGCATGAAGCAAACGGTCTCCTCCACCGCCTCCTCTAAGGCATCCACGGGACCCTCTAGTGTCACTTGTTTCAAGTGTGGCACCCAAGGTCACAAATCGTTTGAGTGCAAGAACAGCAAGGTCATGATCACTATGGAGAATGGTGACATCGAGACTCTTGATGAGGATGAATATGAAGCCCTTGTGCAAGCCGCCGTGGAAAGTGAAGAAGCTTATGAGCAAGAAAGTGGAGAAGATCCTCTCTTATGTGAACATGACCCAAGTCCCTCACTTGTGGTCACAAGGGTGCTAACCACACAACCTCATGATATGGAAGAACAACGGTGCAACATCTTCCAAACCCGTGCGTAATTGGTGGCAAGTCTATCAAGGTCATCATCGATGGTGGAAGCTGCCACAACCTTGCGAGCACCGAGTTGTGTGAGAAACTCCACCTCACTCTCCGCAAGCATCCTCATCCCTACCATATCCAATGGTTGAGCGACAAGGGCAACGTCAAGATACAACATACCGTCACCGTCAACTTCAAGATCGGCCCTTATGAGGACACCATCGAGTGTGACGTGGTACCCATGACGGTGTGCCACATGTTGCTTGGCCGCCCTTGGCAATATGACAAGAAGGCTATACATGATGGACTCTCCAACACATACACCTTCAAGGTCAACGACAAGAAGTTCGAGTTGCGCCCGATGACTCCTAGCCAAATCATCGCGGATAATGCGAAGGCTTTAGCGAGGGCACAACTCCGCACCCACCATAGTGAGATGAGAGGAGAGGGAGCGACCCACCACAAAGATAGTGAGCGCCACAAGCCATACATGAGTGAGTCCAAGAGTGTCCTTATAGCCACCAAGAGTGAGTGGAGAGAGCTCCAAGAGAACCCATCCACCATATTACACTATGTGCTCATATGCAAGGGACCCTCGTCGGCGACTAACGACTTAACCAACATTCCTCCGTCTTTGTTGTCTCTTTTGCAGGAATTTCAAGACGTCTTCCCCGACGAGCTCCCTCATGGACTACCACCACTCCGAGGCATAGAACACCGCATCGACCTCATACCCGGCGCTCCGCTACCAAACCGTGCCGCATACCGCACCAACCCCGAAGAGACGAAGGAGATCAACCGCCAAATTCAAGATCTCCCCGCCAAAGGGTACGTCCGAGAAAGCCTTAGCCCTTGTGCGGTTCCCGTGATTCTTGTGCCTAAACCGGATGAGACGCAACGGATGTGTATGGATTGTCGCCCCATCAATGCCATTACCGTCCGTTACCGCCATCCCATTCCGCGTTTAGATGACATGCTTGATGAACTTAGTGGTGCCACGATTTTCTCTAAAATCGATTTGCGTAGTGGTTACCATCAAATCCGCATGGCTATTGGTGATGAATGGAAAACGGCATTCAAGACCAAACTCGGTCTCTATGAATGGCTCGTTATGCCTTTCGGTCTTTCCAATGCTCCTTCTACTTTCATGCGCCTCATGAATCACATCTTGCGTCCTCTCATTGGCAAGAGCGTGGTTGTCTACTTCGATGATATTCTTATTTATAGCAAAAACCTCGAGGACCATGTGCAACATGTGAGAGAAGTCTTGTGCATCTTGCGCCATGAAAAGCTTTATGCTAACCTCCCCAAGTGCACATTTGCTCAAAACAAATTGGTTTTTCTTGGTTTTGTGGTTTCTGCTAATGGGATTGAAGTTGATTCTTCCAAGGTGGAGGCCATCCATAATTGGCCTACCCCTACAAATGTTGGCCAAGTCCGAAGCTTCCATGGACTTGCCGGGTTTTACCGCCGCTTTGTGAAAGACTTTAGCACAATTGCTTGCCCTTTGAATGAGCTTACCAAGAAGAATGTTCCGTTTGTTTGGGGCAAGGCCCAACAAAATGCTTTTGATGAGTTGAAGAAACGCCTTACCGAAGCTCCACTTCTTGTTCTTCCAAATTTTGCCAAAACTTTTGAGATTGAGTGTGATGCAAGTGGGCTTGGTATTGGTGGTGTTCTTATGCAAGAGGGCAAACCCGTGGCATACTATAGCGAGAAGTTAGATGGCGCACGCCTCAACTATCCTATATATGACAAGGAGCTCTACGCTTTGGTTCGTGTTCTTGAAGTTTGGCAACACTATCTTTGGCCAAAAGAGTTTATCATTCATTCCGACCATGAGTCCTTGAAATATTTGAAAAGCCAACACAACTTGAACAAACGACATGCAAAATGGGTCGAGTTCATTGAGTCCTTCCCATATGTGATCAAATACAAGAAGGGCAAGGACAATGTTGTGGCGGATGCTCTTTCCCGCAAAAACACCCTTTTGCTAACTCGTTTGGATTTTCATGTTTTGGGACTTGAAGAGATCAAAGAACTCTATCCTTCCGATTCTTTCTTTGCTCCCATTTTTGAGAAGTGCTCCGTTGAGCGAGGAGTGGATGATTTCTATTTGCATTCCCGAGTCTTCGCTTCGAAAATTGCTTTTGCAAGAGTCACATGGAGGAGGTCTTATGGGTCACTTTGGTCGAGAGAAGACATATGCCATGCTCTCAACCCACTACTATTGGCCAAGAATGTACCGCGACGTCGAACGCCTTTGCCGTCGGTGCACCACATGCTTACAAGCTAAGTCTACCTCCAATCCCTATGGTCTTTATACCCCTTTGCCTATTCCATATGCGCCATGGACCGATATTAGCATGGATTTCGTTTTAGGCTTGCCTCGCACTAAGCATGGTCATGACTCTATATTTGTGGTAGTGGATAGGTTCTCTAAGATGGCTCATTTCATACCTTGCCATAAGAGCGACGATGCTTCACACATTGCTTCATTGTTTTTCAGGGAAATCGTTCGCCTACATGGAGTACCACAAAGCATTGTGTCGGATCGAGACATCAAGTTCATGAGTTATCTTTGGAAGACGCTCATGGCAAAGTTTGGAGTGAAGCTCTTATTCTCATCATCATCGCACCCGCAAACGGATGGCCAAACGGAAGTGGTCAATCGAAGCCTCTCCACCCTCCTACGCATCCTCGTGAAGAAAAACTTGAAGTCATGGGAGGAATGCATCCCACACGCGGAGTTCGCCTACAACCGCGCCAAGCACTCGACTACATCAAGGAGTCCATTCATGGTCGTCTACGGGTTTGAGCCGCTCACGGCACTCGACATACTACCACTTCCCCTTCATGAGCGGACAAACATGGACTTCGCCAAGCGCGCCGCCGACGTGAAGAAACTACATGAAGAGACAAGGGCAACCATACAAGAACATGTGCTTCGTCAAGCCACCCGCCTCAACGCCAAGAAGAAGGAAAGGATATTTCAAGAAGGCGACCTTGTTTGGATCCACCTCCGGAAGGAACGGTTCCCTCGTGAGCGCAACTCCAAGCTCAAGCCAAGAGGAGATGGCCCCTTCAAGGTCCTCAAACGCATCAACAACAACGCTTACGTCATCGACATCCCCACCTCCAAGTACTTGGTGAGCAACACCTTCAACGTTGCGGACTTGTCGCCATATCATGAAGATGAAGAGGAACAAGAGTCGAGGACGACTCTTTCCCAAGGGGGGGGGGATGATGCGGGGTGGCCTTCGGTCACCTCCACACCAAGACCAACAAGTCCCCCAAGTGGACCGATGACACGAGCCCGAGTCAAAGCGCTACATGATGAGGTGAACTCGCTCCTCACCACCCTTGATCTTGGTACACCTTTGGATGGATTGCTACCTCATGCCGACGTGTTATGTGTCATTAGGTACAAGGAGCATCAAGGTCACCAAGAGGAGGATACGCCATGGTCAAAGGGAGGAGAGGAGCAGCTGGACAAGAAGATGGATACGAAGATGTACATGGAGCTGGACAGGAAGTCGCCCGAAGAGCGCAAGGAAGAGAAGACGGACGGCCGGTCCAGAACCCGGTCAGACCGGCCCCCTGACCGGATCACCCGGTCCACAGCCCGGTCTGACCGGCCTCCTGACCGGGCCGCCCGGCCCGAAACCGGGATTTGCGCTCGTGACATCCGGGCGCCATCCAGGGGACTTGGAGCCTCATCCGGTCGCCGCCCGGTCCCAGGCCCGGTCTGAAACCGGACTGCCCGGTCACAGGCCCGGTCTGACCGGCCCCCTGACCGGCCTGCCCGGTCACAGGCCCGGTCTGACCGGCCCCCTGACCGGCCTGCACGACTTAAGTTATCTTTTCGGCCCGAACTTACCTTTTCGGCCTGTGACGCCTTGTAAGACTATAAATACCCCCAGGACGCCCCTTTAGCTCTTTAGACTTGTTTTGAACTCAAACCTAACTTTGAGCTTAGTCTCCCTTGGGTATCATCCCTCTGTAATCAAGGCACCTTAGTTGTTGACTTTGAACTTGTTGAGTGAGATTCTAGTACAAGCTACTCTCTCTCCCTCACCAAGTTCTTCCTCTCCAACTCCAATCTCTCCCCGGGGAATTCTACCGCGTGTCTCTTCCTCGGAGATTCTATTGGCGTGGTCCATCGAGCCACGGAGGTAAGCATCGGGTGTATCGGGTTGTGTGTGTGCGTGAGTCTCGGAGTTCCTCGTGTTCATCGCGTTCTTCGTGTTCCTCGCGTTTTCCCATCTTCCCCCTTGGTTTCGAAGTCAATCCGCGAGATCGGGCCACACACGGGGTCTTAGACCTCATCAGCCGATATTGCCGAAAAGTGTCGACGGCTCAATGAAAAGAAGGCTGCTCTGGATGCCAAGACGGACACTTCTGCCAATCGCGCCGAACTCGAGACCCTGCGCAAGGAGCTGGAGATTCTTGAAGAGAGGGTAAGGGTGACCAAACAGCTCATCCAGGACAAGGAAGCCCTCATTGCCCGTTCTCAAGACGAAGCAAAAGGCCTCACAGCCGATCTGAAGACCGATCTGGCTGAAATTCGTACCCTGAGCAACCAGCTGGTGACGGGTAAGGACGAGGATGACGAGGCTGAGATCGCTAAGGCGGATCGCATCCGTGTTGACGCCCTTCTCGCCCTCGGCGTATTTCTTCAGTAGGGCCTTCAGAGACAGATGATGTTTCGCTGGAATGGATCTTTCTGTACTTGCTACATCTGTACTTGCAAAGTGTTGTTGTTTTTTTTTTATTGGCCGATTTTCCATCGGCTCCTGACATTCCTTGCTCATGCGTCTGTCTACTGATCATGTGCCTCCCCCGAGCCGAATCTGTCAGGTGACTGCAGATATCGGCTCTGTATCATGCCAAGGCACTGTATTTGCACGTCGGCTCCGTTGGGATTCGTGCAGCCGACGTGGCCGCCGTTCATTAGATCACCGTTGAACCCAAGCCGACCGTGTGGTGAGGATGATTTTAGCCGATTCGCTGGATCGAAGCGCTCCCTGAAGGCTTTGTAATATTCTTACATGGATCTTCGGGGGTCAACCCCAATGTTATTACTACACGGCCTTCATCACGTCGATGCACTTGTGTCCCACCGGGCGTGCCAGAATGTGTTGTCGTCAGAAACCCACCGGCGGGCAGCGACGAGCAACACCGTAGAGCCGGGAACAACCTAGAGCTGCGGCTGGCTGAGGTCCCTCCGAGCGACGGCCCGCAAAGCCTTCTGGTCACACGTCCGATGCTGATTGCAAGGGCGTGCCACCTGACCTATACCTGGTCAGGAAGGTGATGGAGATGCCTCGCTTAGTTTCCTGCATGGCATACACGTAAACATTAAATACGAGCCTCGATCGGCTCTCAGGTTATCCTGTGAATCGGCTCAGGGAGCCGATCCACCCATGATTCGTACAGGGTGCACGAATATATGGTGGTCCTGCTTGATCAAGATAAAGCTAATTAGATCTACGACGATTTAGGGTTTTCACCGCATAATCGGATCATCCTACTCCAGGTTGGGCCTCGCGGCCACGCACGGTGATCGTAAGCCGATCCTAAACAAGGCCTAAAAACCAACACGAAGTTGATCCCCGGAACATCCTGTTTAGGACTAGCGAACGACACCCTACGTGCCGCTGGATCCTCCCCCCCTTTGTAAGGCCTAACTATTGCAGATATTAAACTAATCCTTGTAGAACAAGGAGCAATCGTAACGGATCAGATCTACTAAATAATGATCAAGCGGGGTGCCGCCCCCACACCTAAGATAGGTGTGAGGGCGGCTAGACATGCAAGGGTTGCACTACGATAGCATGTTTACGCGAAGAACTATGCTAACCCTAACACATCTATGATAACTACGTTGCTCGCCATCAACAAGGCTTCAGTACGAGCAACGCATGAACAACGTGGAGCTTGTGCTGCCTAGATCGCAAGATGCGATCTAGGCAGCATGTCGCTTACCGGTAGAAACCCTCGAGACGAAGGAGTTGGCGATGCGCCGAGATTGATTTGTTTGGTTGAACGTTGGTTGTTATTTATTCCATAAACCCTAGATACATATTTATAGTCCAGCGGACTTTCTAATTTAGGCGTGCACCTAACCGTGCACGGGTAAAACTCTATCTAAGATACGATCTATTATATTACAGATATATGGGCAATCTAGCCCAACTTTGCATATAAGGCCGATCTACGTATTTTCTCCGTATATAATCTCCATGCCCATCTTGATCGTGGCCCACCTCTGACTTGGTCAAATTCCGGTGATAACATGCCCATATTGGATAATGTGGTTGCGCGAATAAAGTTGGGCTGGTGTACACTTATACGCAGTGCTCCTTTTTAGAAATCATTTCTTTTCCCACAACACCTCGGTTGTTCAACCAACCTCCATACACCACTTTCCCAAACATCTTTATCAAGATCCTTTGCTTTCATAAACCATACACTTGGGTTAAATCACCCAAGGTTTTCATAAACATTTTGATGAGATCTAAGATCCCGGGATTGGCCCGATCTCGCGATTTGACCCCGAAAACCAAGGAAAGAGGTGGGAGAACGCGAGGAACACGAAGAACACAAAGAATGCTGGTACTCACGCACGCACACCAACCCGATACACCCGATACTTACCCCCGTGGCTCGATGGACCACGCCAATAGAATCACCCGGAAGAGGCACGCGGCAGAATTCCCGGTGAGAGATTGGGGTTGGAGAAGAAGAGATTGATGAGGGAGAGAGAGTAGCTTGTACTAGAATCTCACTCAGCAATATCCAAATCAACAACCAGGATGCCTTGATTACAGAGGGATGGTAACCCTAGGGAGACTAAGCTCAAAGTTGTGTTTAAGCTCAATGCAAGTCTGAGGGGTAAAGGAGGGGTCCAGGCTACTTATATAGGCATACATGGCCAGCAAGGCGAAAAGGTACGCAAGTGGATAACTTAGGCAGTTTGGTGAGTCATTCCCGTCAAATCCGGTTTGGGGCCGGTCAGACCGGGCCTGTGACCGGGTGGTCCGGTCCTGGGTCCGGTCGACCGGGCGCCAACCGGAAACTTCGCAAGTTCCCGTCCGGTTGCCTTCCGGTACGATGCAGGGGAATCCGGTCGGGCGCCCGGTTGACTGGGCCTGGGACCGGATGGTCCGGCTGTGGGGCTGGTCTGACCGGGTCCTGGACCGGCCAACGTTCTTCCCTTCCTTTGAGCACTTCGAGCGACGTCGTGTCCAGCTTCGTGATCATCTCCATGTCCCGCTGCTCCTCTCCTTCCCTTGACCATGGCGTGTCCTCCTCTCCGGGGTCTTGATGCGCCTTGTACCTAATGACACATAGCACATCGGCATGAGGTAGCATTCCATCCAAAGGGGTGCTAAGATCAAGGGTGGTGAGGAGCGAGTTCACCTCATCATGTAGAGCTTTAACTCGAGCTCGCGTCATTGATCCACTTGGGGGACTTGTTGGTTTTGGTGTAGCATCGTCAGTGAGCTAGGCTACATCATCTCCCCCCCTTGGGAAAGAGCCGTCCTCGACTTGTGCGCTTCCTCATCTCCATGATAGGGTGACAAATCCGAGACGTTGAACGTGTTGCTCACCAAGTACTTGGAGGTCGGGATGTCGATGACATAAGCGTTGTTATTGATGCGCTTGAGGACCTTGAAGGGGCCATCTCCTCTTGGCTTGAGCTTGGAGTTGCGCTCATGAGGGAACCTTTCCTTCCGGAGGTGGATCCAAACGAGGTCTCCTTCTTGAAATATTCTTTCCTTCTTCTTGGCGTTGAGGCGGTTGGCTTGACGAAGCACATGTTCTTGTATGGTCGCTCTTGTTTCTTCATGTAGTTTCTTCATGGCGGCTGTGCGCTTGTCGAAGTCCATGTTCGTCCGCTCATGAAGGGGAAGTGGAAGTATGTCGAGTGCCGTGGAAGGTTCGAAGCCGTAGACGGCCATGAAGGGGCTCCTTGATGTTGTCTTGTGCTTTGCGCGATTGTAGGCGAACTCCGCGTGAGGAAGGCACTCCTCCCATGACTTCAAGTTCTTCTTCACGAGGATGCGTAGGAGAGCGGAGAGGCTTCGATTGACCACTTCCATTTGGCCGTCCGTTTGCGGGTGCGAGGATGATGAGAACAAGAGCTTCACTCCAAACTTTGCCATGAGCGACTTCCATAGATAGCTCATGAACTTGACGTCTCGATCCAACACAATGCTTGCCGGTATTCTGTGTAGGCGAACAATTTCCCCGAAAAACAATGAAGCAATGTGTGAAGCATCATCGCTCTTATGGCAAGGTATGAAATGAGCCATCTTAGAGAATCTATCCACTACCACAAATATGGAATCATGACCATGCTTAGTGCGAGGCAATCCTAAGATGAAATCCATGCTAATATCGGTCCATGGTGCATATGGAATAGGCAATGGTGTGTAAAGACCATAAGGGTTGGAGGTGGACTTAGCTTGAAGGCATGTAGTGCAACGGTTGCATAGGCGCTCCACATCTCGCTTCATCTTTGGCCAATAGTAATGAGTGGATAACATCGCGAGTGTCTTGTCACGTCCAAAGTGACCCATAAGACCACCCCCATGTGACTCTTGTAAAAGCAATTTTCGAAGGGAAGACTCGGGAATGCAAATCTTGTTAGCTTTAAACAAGTAGCCATCATGCAAATAGAAATCATCCACTCCTTGTTCAACGGAGCACTTCTCAAATATTGGAGCAAAGAAAGAATCGTAAGGATAGAGTTCTTTGATCTCTTCAAGTCCCAAAACATGAAAATTCAAACGAGTAAGCAAAAGGGTGTTTTTGAGGGAAAGAGCATCCGCCACAACATTGTCCTTGCCCTTCTTGTATTTGATTACATATGGGAAGGACTCAATGAACTCGACCCATTTTGCATGTCATTTGTTCAAGTTGTGTTGGCTTTTCAAATACTTCAAAGATTCATGGTCAGAATGAATGATAAACTCTTTGGGCCAAAAATAGTGTTGCAAAACTTCAAGAACACGAACCAAAGCGTAGAGCTCCTTGTCATATATAGGATAGTTGAGGCGTGCGCCATCCAACTTCTCACTATAATATGCCACGGGTTTGCCCTCTTGCATAAGAACGCCACCAATACCAAGCCCACTTGCATCACACTCAATCTCAAAAGTTTTTGCAAAATTTGGAAGGACAAGAAGAGGAGCTTCTATAAGGCGTTTCTTCAACTCATCAAAAGCATTTTGTTGGGACTTGCCCCAAACAAACAGAACATTCTTCTTGGTAAGTTCATTCAAAGGGCAAGCAATGGTGCTAAAATCTTTCACAAAGCCACGGTAGAAACCGGCAAGTCCATGAAAACTTCGGAATTGACCGACATTTGTAGGAGTAGGCCAATTGTGGATGGCCTCCATGATGAGATCTAAGATCCCGGGAGTGGCCCGATCTCGCGATTTGACCCCGAAGACCAAGGGAAGAGGTGGGAGAACGCGAGGAACTCGAAGAACACGAAGAACGCCGGTACTCACGCACACACACCAACCCGATACACCCGATGCTTACTCCCGTGGCTCGATGGACCACGCCAATAGAATCTCCTAGAAGAGGCACGCGGCAGAATTCCCGGAGAGAGATTGGGGTTTGAGAAGAAGAGATTGATGAGGGAGAGAGAGTAGCTTGTACTAGAATCTCACTCAACAATATCCAAATCAACAACCAGGATGCCTTGATTACAGAGGGATGGTAACCCTAGGGAGACTAAGCTCAAAGGTAGGTTTGAGTTCAAAACAAGTCTAAGGGGTAAAGGAGGGGTCCAGGCTACTTATATAGGCATACATGGCCAGCAAGGGCGAAAAGGTACGCGAATGGATAACTTAGGCAGTTTGGTGGAGCAATCCCGTCAAATCCGGTTTGGAATCCGGTCAGACCGGGCCTATGACCGGGTGGTCCGGTCCTGGGTCCGGTCGACCGGGCGCCAACCGGGAACTTGCGAGGTTTTCCGGTTTCCTTCCGGTACGATGCAGGGAATCCGGTTGGGCGCCCGGTTGACCAGGCCTGGGACCGGATGGCCCAGTTGTGGGGCCGGTCTGACCGGGTCCTGGGCCGGCCAGCTCCCTTCTCTTCCTTTGAGCACTTCGAGCGACGTCGAGTTCAGCTTCGTGATCATCTCCATGTCCCGCTGCTCCTCTCCTTCCCTTGATCTTGGCGTGTCCTCCTCTCCGGGGTCTTGATGCGCCTTGTACCTAATGACACATAGCACATCGGCATGAGGTAGCATCCCATCCAAAGGGGTACCAAGATCAAGGGTGGTGAGGAGCGAGTTCACCTCATCATGTAGAGCTTCAACTCGAGCTCGCGTCATTGGTCCACTTGGGGGACTTGTTGGTCTTGGTGTGGAGGTGTCCGAAGGCCACCCCGCATCATCTCCCCCCCCCCCTTGGGAAAGAGTCGCCCTCGACTCTTGTGCCTCCTCATCTTCATGATATGGCGATAAGTCCGCAACGTTGAACGTGTTGCTCACCAAGTACTTGGAGGTTGGGATGTCGATGACGTAAGCGTTGTTGTTGATGCGTTTGAGGACCTTGAAGGGGCCATCTCCTCTTGGCTTGAGCTTCGAGTTGCGTTCATGAGGGAATCTTTCCTTCCGGAGGTGGATCCAAACGAGGTCTCCTTCTTGAAATATGCGTTCCTTCTTCTTGGCGTTGAGGCGTGTAGCTTGACGAAGCGCATGTTCTTGAATGGTTGCTCTTGTGTCTTCATGTAGTTTCTTCATGGCGGCGGTGCGCTTGTCGAAGTCCATGTTCGTCCGCTCATGAAGGGGAAGTGGTAGTATGTCGAGTGCCGTGAGCGGCTCGAACCCGTAGACGACCATGAAGGGACTCCTTGAAGTTGTCGAGTGCATGGCGCGGTTGTAGGTGAACTCCGCGTGTGGAAGGCACTCCTCCCATGACTTCAAGTTCTTCTTCACGAGGATGCGTAGGAGAGTGGAGAGGCTTCGATTGACCACTTCCGTTTGGCCGTCCGTTTGCGGGTGCGAGGATGATGAGAACAAGAGCTTCACTCCAAACTTTGCCATGAGCGACTTCCAAAGATAGCTCATGAACTTGACGTCTCGATCCGACACAATGCTTGCGGGTATTCCGTGTAGGCGAACAATTTCCCTAAAAAACAATGAAGCAATGTGTGAAGCATCGTCGCTCTTATGGCAAGGTATGAAATGAGCCATCTTAGAGAATCTATCCACTACCACAAATATGGAATCATGAACATGCTTAGTGCGAGGCAATCCTAGAACGAAATCCATGCTAATATCGGTCCATGGTGCATATGGAATAGGCAATGGTGTGTAAAGACCATAAGGGTTGGAGGTAGACTTAGCTTGTAAGCATGTTGTGCACCGGCGGCAAAGGCATTCCACGTCGCGGTACATTCTTGGCCAATAGTAGTGGGTTGAGAGCATGGCATATGTCTTCTCTCGACCAAAGTGTCCCATAAGACCACCTCCATGTGACTCTTGCAAAAGCAATTTTCGAAGCGAAGACTCGGGAATGCAAATCTTGTTAGCTTTAAACAAGTAGCCATCATGCAAATAGAAATCATCCACTCCTCGTTCAACGGAGCACTTCTCAAATATTGGAGCAAAGAAAGAATCGGAAGGATAGAGTTCTTTGATCTCTTCAAGTCCCAAAACATGAAAATCCAAACGAGTAAGCAAAAGGGTGTTTTTGCGGGAAAGAGCATCCGCCACAACATTGTCCTTGCCCTTCTTGTATTTTATCATATATGGGAAGGACTCAATGAACTCGACCCATTTTGCATGTCGTTTGTTCAAGTTGTGTTGGCTTTTCAAATATTTCAAGGACTCATGGTCGAAATGAATGATAAACTCTTTTGGCCAAAGATAGTGTTGCCAAACTTCAAGAACACGAACCAACAAGAAGGGGAGCTTCGGTAAGGCGTTTCTTCAACTCATCAAAAGCATTTTGTTGGGCCTTGCCCCAAACAAATGGAACATTCTTCTTGGTAAGCTCATTCAAAGGGCAAGCAATGGTGCTAAAATCTTTCACAAAGCGGCGGTGAAACCCGGCAAGTCCATGAAAACTTCGGACTTGACCAACATTTGTAGGGGTAGGCCAATTGTGGATGGCCTCCACCTTGGAAGAATCAACTTCAATCCCATTAGCGGAAACCACAAAGCCAAGGAAAACCAATTTGTTTTGAGCAAAGGTGCACTTGGGGAGGTTCGCATAAAGCTTTTCATGACGCAAGATGCACAAGACCTCTCTCACATGTTGCACATGGTCCTCGAGGTTTTTGCTATAAATGAGAATATCATCGAAATAGACAACCACACTCTTGCCAATGAGAGGACGCAAGATGTGATTCATGAGACGCATGAAAGTAGATGGAGCATTGGAAAGACCAAAAGGCATAACGAGCCATTCATAGAGACCAAGCTTGGTCTTGAATGCCGTTTTCCATTCATCACCAATGGCCATGCGGATTTGGTGGTAGCCACTACGCAAATCGACTTTAGAGAAAATCGTGGCACCACTTAACTCATCAAGCATGTCATCTAAACGCGGAATGGGATGGCGGTAACGGACGGTAATGGCATTGATGGGGCGACAATCCATACACATCCGTTGCGTCTCATCCGGTTTAGGCACAAGAATCACGGGAACCGCACAAGGGCTAAGGCTTTCGCGGACATACCCTTTGGCGAGGAGATCTTGTATTTGGCATTGTATCTCCTTTGTGTCTTCGGGGTTGGTGCGGTAGGCGGCACGGTTTGGAAGCGGAGCGCCGGGTATGAGGTTGATGCGGTGTTCTATGCCTCGAAGTGGTGGTAGGCCATTAGGGAGCTCATCGGGGAAGACGTCTTGAAACTCCTACAAAAGAGACAACAAAGACGGAGGAATGTTGGTTAAGTCGTTAGTCGCCGACGATTGTCCCTCGCATATGAGCACGTAGTGCAATATGGTGGATGGGTTCTCTTGGACCTCTCTCCACTCACTCTTGGTGGCTAGGAGAACACTCTTGGTCTCACTCATATATGGCTTGTGGCGCTCACTATCTTTGTGGTGGGTTGCTCCCTCTCCTCTCATCTCACTATGGTGGGTGCGGAGTTGAGCCCTCGCTAAAGCCTTCGCATTATCCGCGATGATTTGGCTAGGAGTTATCGGGCGCAACTCGAACTTCTTGTCGTTGAGCTTGAAGGTTAATGTGTTGGAGAGTCCGTCATGTATAGCCTTCTTGTCAAATTGCCAAGGGCGGCCAAGCAACATGTGGCATACCGTCATGGGTACCACGTCACACTCAATAGTATCCTCATAAGGTCCAATCTTGAAGGTGACGGTGACGGTATGTTGTATCTTGACGTTGCCCTTGTCACTCAACCATTGGATATGGTAAGGGTGAGGATGCTTGCGGAGAGTGAGGTGGAGCTTCTCACACAACTCGGTGCTTGCAAGGTTATGGCAACTTCCACCATCGATGATGACCTTGATCGATTTGCCACCAATTCCGGCACGGGTTTGGAAGATGTTGCACCGTTGGTCTTCCATAGCTTGAGGTTGTGTTGTTAGCACCCTTGTGACCACAAGTGAGGGACTTGGGTCATGCTCGCATAAGAGGGGGTCTTCTCCACTATCTTTCTCATAAGCTTCTTCATTTGCAACGGCGGCTTGCACAAGGGCTTCATATTCATCCTCATTGAGAGTCTCAATGTCACCATTCTCCATAGTGATCATGACCTTGGTATTCTTGCACTCAAACGATTTGTGGCCTTGGGTGCCACACTTGAAGCAAGTGACATTAGAGGATCCCGTAGATGCCTTAGAGGAGGCGATGGAGGACACCGTTTGCTTCATGCGACTTTGGATAGTCGGTTTCTTGATTGATGTAGAGGACGCGTCGGGCTTGACACTTGTAATAGGAGGAGTTGAGGTCGCGAGCTTGGAGGCGAAGTACGTCTTGGGCTTGGAGTACTTGATGTCCTCAATCACTTGGCGCTCGGCCTTGGATGCTTGGTGGACCAAGTCAACCAAGTTGGAGTATGGTTGGAACTCCACAATTCGCTTGATGGGGTAGTTGAGGCCATTGAAGAAACGAGCAATGGTTTGTTCCTCGGACTCTTGGATGTTGGCTCGCATCATAGTGAGCTCCATCTCCTTGAAGAACTCCTCAACGGTCTTGGTTCGTTGCTTCAATTGTTGTAGCTTGTTGAAGAGGTCGGTCATGTAGTGCGTTGGGACAAAGCGAGCATGCATCTCTTTCTTCATCTCTTCCCAAGTGTCAATTGGAGGTTCACCGTTTTCTTCCCTAAGAGTGAGGACTTGCTCCCACCAAGTGTTGGCATAATCTTCAAACTCAAGCGATGCCATAGCCACTTTCTTGGCACCAGAATAGTTGTGGATGCGGAATATCTTGTCAACCTTGAGTGCCCATGAGAGGTAGGCCTCGGCATCCTCTTCACCCTTGAACTTTGGCATGGTGAACTTGAGCCTTCCAAACATGTTTTCTTCATCCTCCAAGTTTCTTTGACGAGGAGGGGCGCCTTCATCTCTTGCGGCTAGAGGAGGAATATGAGGTCTTCTACGGCCAACCATAGCATTGGGTTGGCGTTGAAGATGAACACTTGCTTCACTTGGTTCACGGTGAGGATGTTGTTGGAGATCTTGTCGAGGTTGTTGACGATGCTCTATGTTGGCCCTCTCATCTTGATCATGGTGTGGGTCTCCTCGTCCACGTTGGTCATGGCGAGGGTGGCGGCGGAGATCTCGCCGAGGTTGATCTTGAGGACCTTGGTCTTGGGGTTGGTCATCACGCCCATGGTGGGCATGGCGATCCGCTTGGTGATGATCTTGTTGTAGGCCTTGGTCTTGTGGAGGACGCTCATGTGGACGAGCATGGCGATGTATTTCTCCACGCCTAGGGTTGGAGCGAGAGTCTTCATGACGAGCATGTGGGCGATGAGGTCGATGATGGTCTTCATGCCTTAAGGAAGAGCTTGAGAACGAAAGGCCACCATGAGAGTAGTAATCTTGTGGCGAGCTTGAGGATGATGAAGTAGAGCGGTGTCGGCGATGGCAACCCAAGTTGGTGATGGCGCGCTCGAGGCTATCCATGCGCCGCTCCATGTTCGCATCATTGGCCGCCATTTGGCCATTCAAGTTGTCCGTAGCTTCACGAAGAAGAGCCAAGTCTTGGTTCACGGCGGAGAAGTTGTGAGCCACCTCATCGTATTGCTCATCGATGCGCGTCTCGAAGAGGGCGAGTTGCTCATTGAACTCTTGGTGTTGTGTCCATAGGTTGTGTTGAGTAGCCAACCTCTCGGTGTTGTGGAGGACTTCTCCATCCCTTGAGTCATCTCCGTTCCTATCCATGATGGCAAGACAAGAACTATGTTGTGTATGTTAGTGGAAGGAGACTACCTCGCACTCTTACCAAGGTAAGATAGTATTGAGGCAATCAACCAAGCCAAAAGCAAGATCAAGTGTATCGGGACACACGCAAAACCACACGCAAAAGCTAGCAAATATGGTGTTAGGCGAGTGTTGTGGAAAGCCAAAAGACAAATCCAAGATCGAGTGTGTTGTTAAAAGTGGGTAAGGTCCAAAAATCCAAATGTCAATGTGAAGATCACTATAAACACGGAAAAGTTGTGGAACACACACACGGGATAAGCGGGATTAGTGCAACCAAAAGTGAGCGGAAAAGTGTATGTAAAGGTGCTCGGTGTCACACTAACACAAGGAGAGCCAAACCTTTGGTTGCAAAGGAAGAGACAACAAGATTCAGACGCGGCCTCTCTTCTCTTCTCTCGTTTGCTTAAAAGCTTATGACTCTTTTGTACACGGTGGCACTCACACTCTTTTGTATCTTTGGGGGCACTTGCACACAATTGTATGTATCGATGTATGGATGTATGGTGCTACTCGCACTCTTTTTGTGTTTTTGGGGATTTTTCACGCGCTATGTTAGCGTTAGCCTCGCTTTTGCTATCTTGCCACATGAGTGTTTGCTTGGATGCTTTACTCAACACGACACACACACCTCACAATGCGGGGCCACGTGCAATGTCTCGCAACACTAAACAAGCAATGCTCGATGGGATAGATCGCAAAAGGAAGAGGGTTACAAGGGAAAACTGCAAGTTATACCTGCGATGATGGTGGTGGTGGTGGTGGTGGTTGTCGCCGGAAATCGAGCTCGAAGGAGGGCGCGGAGCTGCGCCCGGTCTGGGGCCGGTTGGACCGGACTGAGGACCGGATGGATCCGGTTGCCGCCCGGTCGACCGGGTGCTGGGTCGGCTGGTCCGGTCTGGGGTCCGGTTGGCCGGGTTTCTCAACTGGATTCGTCATTTCTCTCTCCTGTTCTTCCCCAAACCAAAACCAAAAGAGCAAATCGACGGGAAACGATGGAATTGGAGGCTCAAAGTTGGGGAAATAGTAGATCAAGCACAAAAACACCGAATCCACGGACCAAAACCACTCAAAACGCAACCAAATCACAGATCGGTCAAGAGGCACTTTGGGGCTATTTTTGGGGATTTTGTGGAAACTTTTCTAGAAACGAAATCGGGTGGGTGGAGGGTCAAAATCGCGGTAACCAAGAGCTGCTGATACCATATGATGAGATCTAAGATCCCGGGAGTGGCCCGATCTCGCGATTTGACCCCGAAGACCAAGGGAAGAGGTGGGAGAACGCGAGGAACTCGAAGAACACGAAGAACTCGAAGAACCCGATACACCCGATGCTTACCCCCGTGGCTCGATGGACCACGCCAATAGAATCTCCTGGAAGAGGCACGCGGCAGAATTCCTGGAGAGAGATTGGGGTTGGAGAAGAAGAGATTGATGAGGGAGAGAGAGTAGCTTGTACTAGAATCTCACTCAACAATATCCAAATCAACAACCAGGATGCCTTGATTACAGAGGGATGGTAACCCTAGGGAGACTAAGCTCAAAGGTAGGTTTGAGTTCAAAACAAGTCTAAGGGGTAAAGGAGGGGTCCAGGCTACTTATATAGGCATACATGGCCAGCAAGGGCGAAAAGGTACGCGAATGGATAACTTAGGCAGTTTGGTGGAGCAATCCCGTCAAATCCGGTTTGGAATCCGGTCAGACCGGGCCTATGACCGGGTGGTCCGGTCCTGGGTCCCGTCGACCGGGCGCCAACCGGGAACTTGCGAGGTTTTCCTGTTTCCTTCCGGTACGATGCAGGGAATCCGGTGGGGCGCCCGGTTGACCGGGCCTGGGACCGGATGGCCCGGTTGTGGGGCCGGTCTGACCGGGTCCTGGGCCGGCCAGCTCCCTTCTCTTCCTTTGAGCACTTCGAGCGACGTCGAGTTCAGCTTCGTGATCATCTCCATGTCCCGCTGCTCCTCTCCTTCCCTTGACCTTGGCGTGTCCTCCTCTCCGGGGTCTTGATGCGCCTTGTACCTAATGACACATAGCACATCGGCAGGAGGTAGCATCCCATCCAAAGGGGTACCAAGATCAAGGGTGGTGAGGAGCGAGTTCACCTCATCATGTAGAGCTTTAACTCGAGCTCGCGTCATTGGTCCACTTGGGGGACTTGTTGGTCTTGGTGTGGAGGTGTCCGAAGGCCACCCCGCATCACTCCACCTTGGAAGAATCAACTTCAATCCCATTAGCGGAAACCACAAAGCCAAGGAAAACCAACTTGTTTTGAGCAAAGGTGCACTTGGGGAGGTTAGCATAAAGCTTTTCATGACGCAAGATGCATAAGACCTCTCTCACATGTTGCACATGGTCCTCGAGATTTTTGCTATAAATGAGAATATCATCAAAATAGACAACCACACTCTTGCCAATGAGAGGACGCAAGATGTGATTCATAAGACGCATGAAAGTGGATGGAGCATTGGAAAGACCAAAAGGCATAACGAGTCATTCATAGAGACCAAGCTTGGTCTTGAATGCCGTTTTCCATTCATCACCAATGGCCATGCGAATTTGGTGGTAGCCACTACGCAAATCGACTTTAGAGAAAATCGTGGCACCACTTAACTCATCAAGCATGTCATCTAAACGCGGAATGGGATGGCGGTAGCGGTAGCGGACGGTAATGGCATTGATGGGGCGATAATCCATACACATCCGTTGCGTCGCATCCGGTTTAGGTACAAGAATCACGGGAACCGCACAAGGGCTAAGGCTTTCGCAAACGTACCCTTTGGCGAGGAGATCTTGTATTTGGCATTGTATCTCCTTTGTGTTTTCGGGGTTGGTGCGGTAGGCAACACGGTTTGGAAGTGGAGCGCCGGGTATGAGGTCGATGCGGTGTTCTATGCCGCGAAGTGGTGGTAGTCCATGAGGGAGCTCGTCGGGAAAGACGTCTTGAAACTCCTGCAAAAGAGACAACAAAGACGGAGTGATATGGGGTGGCCCGATCTTCTCAGTAAGCGACGGGTGGTGATGAACACATGATGGTAGCAGCGGATGGAATCGATGATGATGAGGAGGATAACTTGTATGACGCCGACGAAGTCTCTCGATTGATTCCTGATGCCAATGCAACAGCTCTCAACCCTGCAAGATATTCGCAACTCCACACACTTGCGCACGTAGCGCCGACCACGAAGCGGTAGATTGCAATCTTCTAATCCCCAATGGAACAGCAGATCACACAAACTTTCAGTAGCATAAAACTCCAGATCGCAACGAATTGGGGAGTTGGGGAACAATAGTTTTGCTTAGCAAACAACTATGAACTAGGGTTTATCTTAAACTTGGTCTAAAGCAGCTAGGGGGTCGTCCAAGGCACTTATATAGGCGTCCGGGACGAGTTCTGGTCGAAAAATACAAGTAAAACCGACCCAGAAAAGTTCTGGTCGAGACAGACTCGGACAGATCCAGTCTGGATTCCGGTCAACCGGGCCAGGGACCGGGCTGCCTGGTGTAGAACCCGGTCAACCGGGCAGCAAACCGGGAAGTTCGCAAAAATCCGGTTTTTGCCCGGTACGATAAATCCCATCCGGTTGGCGCCCGGTCAACCGGGCCTGGGACCGGGCTGGCCGGTCTGGAGGCTGGTCTAACCGGGTGCTGGACCGGCCTGGACGTCGTCTTCTCCTCTCGTGCCTTCCTCCCGCTCCTCCCTCGCGCGACCATGAGATATCTTCATGTCCAGCTCCATGTCCAGCTTCACGTCCATCTTGACGTCCGTCTTCATGTCCAGCTGCTTCTCTACTCCTCGTGCGATGCTCGTCTCCTCTTGGTACCTGATGATACATAAGTAATAGGACTTAGGCAGTATAAAATTCTCATCAATCAAAGTATCATTTAGAAACAAGTTCACCTGTTGTTTAAGTTCAAAAGGCGTCGACCTCGACGCTCCAAGGTCTTCTCCGTCATATGGTGTCAAATCAGCAACATTGAAAGAATTACTGACACCAAACTCATCAACTGGAAGATCTATCGAGTATGCATTATCATTGATCTTGGCAAGCACTTTGTAAGGACCAGCACCACGAGGCTTCAACTTAGACTTCCGCAGCTTCGGGAACCTATCCTTGCGAAAATGTACCCAGACCATATCACCAGGCTTGAACAACATCTCTTTGCGCTTCTTGTTCATCCTCGCAGCATTTCTCTTGCCTTTCTTCTCGATCAACTCTTTAGTCTTCACATGGATTTTTCGCACAAAATCTGCCCTCTTGGATGCCTCCATATTAACTCTCTCATGTATGGGCAAAGGCAACAAGTCAAGTGGAGTAATGGGTTTGAAACCATACACCACCTCAAAAGGACACAGCTCCGTGGTAGAATGTACCACCCTGTTGTAAGCAAACTCGACATGCAGCAAACACTCTTCCCACTCCTTTAGGTTCTTTTTGATCATGGATCTCAACAGTTGTGACAAGGTTCGATTCACCACCTCAGTTTGACCATCAGTTTGGGGATGACAAGTAGTACTGAATAGTAGCTTTGTCCCCAGCTTTCCCCAAAGTGTCTTCCAGAAGTAGCTCATGAACTTCACATCACGATCAGAAACAATAGTCTTCGGGACTCCATGTAATCGAACAATCTCCCTGAAAAACAGGTTAGCAACATGCGACGCATCGTCGCTTTTGTGGCAGGCAATAAAGTGTGACATTTTAGAAAATCTGTCCACTACCACAAATATAGAATCATGGCCTCGTTTAGTACGCGGCAAACCTAACACAAAATCCATACTAATATCTTCCCAAGGTGTAGTAGGTGCCGGTAACGGAGTATACAAACCGTGAGGCTTCAGCTTGGACTTGGACTTGTTGCAAGTAATGCATCTCTTCACATACCTGTCCACATCCCGCCTCATCTTTGGCCAATAAAAATGATCAGCGAGCATGAGTAGCGTCTTCTCACGCCCAAAGTGACCCATCAAACCTCCAGCATGTGATTCCTGCAATAAGAGCAAATGCACAGACGATTCTGGAACACATAGTTTGTTAGCTCTAAACAAGAACCCATCATGTATGTGATATTTTTCCCATGCTTTACCAATAGCACACAAGCGGTATGGTTCAGCAAAATCATGATCAGTCGCATATAAATCACATAACACCTCTAATCCAGGAATTTTAACATCAATATGGGTTAATAGCATAGTCTTCCTAGATAGAGCATCAGCAACAATATTATCTTTTCCCTTCTTATGCTTAATAATGTACGGAAAAGACTCAATAAACTCAACCCACTTAGCAAGACGCCTATGCAAAGTAGATTGGGCTTTCAGATATTTCAAAGCTTCATGATCAGAATGTATGATAAATTCTTTTGGCCACAAATAATGTTGCCAAACCTCAAGAACTCTAATTAAAGCATACAATTCTTTATCATACATTGGATAGTTCAACTTAGCACTAGAAAGTTTCTCAGAAAAATATGCAATTGGGCGACCCTCTTGCATCAACACACCACCAATTCCAATACCACTAGCATCACATTCAATCTCAAATTGCTTATTGAAATCAGGAAGTGCAAGCAATGGTGCAGAAGTTAACAATCGTTTCAGTTCATCAAAAGCATGATCTTGGGCAACGCCCCACTCAAAGACAACACCCTTTTTAGTCAATTCATTCAAAGGTGCAGCAATAGTAGAAAAATTGGGCACAAAACGGCGATAAAACCCAGCTAGACCATGAAAACTTCTAACTTGACTCACATTCATGGGAGTAGGCCAATTTTGAATAGCTTCAATTTTAGACACATCTACTTCTACTCCATGCTTAGAGATAACATAACCTAGAAATATGACCTTATCTTTGCAAAATGTGCACTTCTCAAGATTACCATAGAGTTTACTATCACGCAACACTTGCAAAACATGTCGAATATGTATAATATGATCAGATTCATTGCGGCTGTAAATTAATATGTCATCAAAATACACAACCATAAACTTGCCAATAAAATCACGCAAAACATGGTTCATCAGTCTCATGAAAGTGCTAGGTGCATTAGTCAAACCAAAAGGCATTACTAACCACTCATATAAACCAAATTTTGTTTTAAAGGCGGTTTTCCACTCATCCCCTTCTTTCATCCTAATTTGATGATAACCACTACGCAAATCAATTTTAGTGAAAACAGCAGCACCACTTAATTCATCTAGCATATCCTCTAAACGGTGAATAGGATGATGATATCGAATAGTAATGTTGTTTATCGCTCTACAATCTACGCACATACGCCATGTACCATCTTTCTTAGGAACAAGAATAACAGGAACAGCACAAGGACTAAGGCTTATGCGGATATAACCTTTGTCGAGTAGCGCTTGTACTTGCTTCTGTATCTCCTTCGTCTCTTCGGGATTCGTCCTATATGGTGCCCTGTTGGGCAGCGATGCTCCGGGAATCAAGTCAATTTGATGCTCAATACCTCGCAATGGTGGAAGTCCTGCGGGTACCTCTTCCGGAAACACGTCGCTGAATTCCTGCAAAACATTAGAAACACCAACAGGAAGAGGGGTCATGTCGTTAGAAACCAAAACCGTACCCTTGTACATGAGCACAATAGGCATGGCTGTAGGATCCTCACAAAATTCTCTCATGTCTTGTTTGGTGGCTAATGAGACTAAGGAATTCACTCTCTCACTTTTTGTTATATCACTCACGGCATTACAATTCTCTCGCCTATCTATGGATGCATCCTCCAAGTTTACTTCAATCTTCTGACGAGACTCATTGACAATTTGCTGTGGTGACATAGGCTGTAAGTTAATTTTCTTGCCCTTGAACTCCAAGTGATATGTATTGGCGCGGCCATTGTGTTGCACCGAACGGTCATAGAGCCATGGCCGGCCCAACAGCAGGTGACAAACCGTCATAGGAACCACATCAAAATCAATGGAATCCTTATACGGTCCAATCTCAAAATCAACTCGCACCATGTGGCTCACCTTTATCTCACCATTATTGCTCAACCACTGAATATAATATGGATGTGGGTGCGGTAGATACTTCAGTTTCAGCTTGGCACATAACTCTTTGCTTGCTAGATTGCGACAACTCCCGCCATCAATAATGACCTTGCAAGCTTTATCAGGACCAACTAGTGCCTTTGTTTGGAACAAATTACAGCGCTGTGTAGATGCACTTGACTGCACATTAAGAACACGCTGCGAGACAACAATAGTTTGAGCTTCAGAAGGGAAAGCATCAAACCCATCACTGTCATAATCATCCTCATCTGGAGCATTTGGATCAACATCATCTCCAGTTTCATACTCATTGTCCTCATTAATGATCATAACTTTGCGGTTAGGACAATCTCGCTTGAAGTGACCCTTTCCACCACATGTATGACAAAGCATATCACGGTTGCGCGCTGTCGACATGTTAGAACTAGTTCCACTTGCTGCAGGAACGGGCTTCTTTGTGTTAGACACATTGGAAACCGGCTTGCTAGACGAAGTAGGGACATCCGCAGGGCGCGATGATGGCGCCACGGAAGGCGGCGCGCGGGGTGTGTAACGCCCAGCGCTTGTAGCACGGCCCTTCATTTGCAGTTCTTCAGCCAACAGTGACTCAGCTTCTCTTGCATGATGTAGCAGCTCATTCATAGTAGCGTAGCTGTGATGACGCACAATGCCCTTGATATTAAACCGCAGACCATTCAGAAAACGCTGTAGTGTCATCTCAAGAGGCTCACGGACATGGGCACGCTGCATAAGCATCTCCATCTCCATGTAGTAAGCATCAACCGTCAACACACCTTGCTTCAATTGGGTCAACTTGTCAAAGACGGAACGCAAGTAATTGGTAGGCACAAAATGAGCTCTCATTGCCGCCTTCATAGCACGCCATGTAATAATAGGCAGCTCTCCATCTTCTTCTCGAGCACTCACAAGTCCATCCCACCAACGCAATGCATAACCATCAAATTCAGAGGAAGCAAGCTTGATCTTCCTATCTTCAGTATAATCAGGATGTAAACGCCATAATCTCTCAATCTTCGGCTCCCATGTAAGATATTCTTCAACATCAGTACCTCCTTCAAATCTGGGAATTGAGAACTTGGGTTTACCCAAACCATCGTCTTGCGGCTGTGGAGGAACACGGCGTGCACCAAGTTCAGCAAAACCGCGATTAACTCCACGTGGCAAACCACGACCACGACCAACGCCTTGAGCAGCAGCTTCGGCATTGTCACCTTGCACACTGCCATCTTCATCAAGTGGTGGTTGTTGTTGCACCATTGTACGTATCTCACCAACGGCGGTTGTCAAAGCTTGTGTAGATGCTTGAAGAGTCGTCACCGATGTTTGAACAGTGTTAACCGCTGTCGTAGTCTCATCGACCTTCAAGTGAACACTCTGAATATCCTTGTCCAACGCTTCATTGGCAACACGGATTTCACGTTGTAGGTGATCACGTAGTTCCTCATACTCCAGCCAAGTAACTGTCGATGCTGGATCCTTTTTCTGCATCACTACAACATTCTCGGTAGAAGACTGGATTAGTAGGTTAGTGCACTAAACAAAAATCTTTGGTGGTACTCTCACAACTCACTCAAAACTGATAAGAAAGGTAAATCTTACCGCTCCAAAGTGAATTAGTATTGCTTACCAACTTGGATTGACGGACTAGTGCACGGATGTAGCGAAGCGAATATCAAGGGTATAAGAACAATCACACGACAAAGCAGGATATATGTGGGGCTGTAGGTGGGCTACCTATTTGCACCAATAACAAGCTCTAGCGCTGACCGTAGACAACCAATGATACTCACACAAGGCGATATAATGGGGCAATGCAACTATTTGTGGGAAAGGTTGCAATGCACTAGAGAGACGCTAGCAAAGCTCAACGAGACAGGCACAAGATTGCTCAACTACGGGTGCAGTAAAGTAAACTTAGGCCTTCACTTGATTCAACTAGCACTTCACTTTTTCTTTTTGGATTTTCTTTTTGTAGAACACACGCAGCTATGTAGCTCTTTTTGCTTCTTTTCAATTTTCTTTTTTTTTCATATATGACACAACTCCTTGATAACACGGCCAACGGAAATATGCAAAGCACCGATAACCTAACGAGCAGCCTGTCGAGTGGTAAAACTAGTCTCTTCTGGGGAAGTTCCTAGTCACTTTATATCGATAGGCTGTGTCTATGGTTGGGAACAAGCACACTGTACGCTATGTGGACTCGGAGTAACAAAACTGAAACCACTAGATAAAGTAACACAAGATGAAAAAGTAAACTCAAACCCTAAAATACTAGATGATAGAAAAAGAGACGCAAAAACAACTACGAAAAGCAACTAAAACTTGAAATTAGTGCAATCTAAGGCTATGGCAAACCCTAACCCTAACTTTTTATGGCTTTTTCTGGATAGGAAAACACGCACAACTCAACTATGGGGTGGATTGTGGAAGGCTTACCGAGGAAAACTGGAAATCTGATACCAAGATGATATGGGGTGGCCCGATCTTCTCAGTAAGCGACGGGTGGTGATGAACACACGATGGTAGCAGCGGATGGAATCGATGATGATGAGGAGGATAACTTGTATGACGCCGACGAAGTCTCTCGATTGATTCCTGATGCCAATGCAACAGCTCTCAACCCTGCAAGATATTCGCAACTCCACACACTTGCGCACGTAGCCGCCGACCACGAAGCGGTAGATTGCAATCTTCTAATCCCCAATGGAACAGCAGATCACACAAACTTTCAGTAGCATAAAACTCCAGATCGCAACGAATTGGAGAGTTGGGGGACAATAGTTTTGCTTAGCAAAAAACTATGAACTAGGGTTTATCTTAAACTTGGTCTAAAGCAGCTAGGGGGTCGTCCAAGGCACTTATATAGGCGTCCGGGACGAGTTATGGTCGAAAAATACAAGTAAAATCGACCCAGAAAAGTTCTGGTCGAGACAGACTCGGACAGATCCGGTCTGGAATTCGGTCAACCGGGCCAGGGACCGGGCTGCCTGGTGTAGAACCCGGTCAACCGGGCGGCAAACCGGGAAGTTCGCAAAAATCCGGTTTTTGCCCGGTACGATAAATCCCATCCGGTTGGCACCCGGTCAACCGGGCCTGGGACCGGGCTGGCCGGTGTGGAGGCCGGTCTAACCGGGTGCTGGACCGGCCTGGACGTTGTCTTCTCCTCTCGCGCCTTCCTCCCGCTCCTCCCTCGCGCGACCATGAGATATCTTCATGTCCAGCTCCATGTCCAGCTTCACGTGCATCTTGACGTCCGTCTTCATGTCCAGCTGCTTCTCTACTCCTCGTGCGATGCTCGTCTCCTCTTGATACCTGATGATACATAAGTAATAGGACTTAGGCAGTATAAAATTCTCATCAATCAAAGTATCGTTTAGAAACAAGTTCACCTATTGTTTAAGTAGCTTCGCACGAGCCCTTGTAATTGGTCCAATCTGAACTTCATTGGACTTGAGCTTCACAGCAGGTTCATCTTCATTTGTCAATGACGAAGGTAGTGGTGTAGTAGGGATGTCCTCATCACGGAGGAATGTTGGTTAAGTCGTTAGTCGCCGACGATGGTCCCTTGCATATGAGCACGTAGTGCAATATGGTGGATGGGTTCTCTTGGACCTCTCTCCACTCACTCTTGGTGGCTAGTAGGACACTCTTTGTCTCACTCATATATGGCTTGTGGCGCTCACTATCTTTGTGGTGGGTCTCTCCCTCTTCTCTCATCTCACTATGGTGGGTGCGGAGTTGAGCCCTCGCTAAAGCCTTCGCATTATCCGCGATGATTTGGCTAGGAGTCTTCGGGCGCAACTCGAACTTCTTGTCCTTGACCTTGAAGGTGTATGTATTGGAGAGTCCGTCATGTATAGCCTTCTTGTCAAATTGCCAAGGGCGGCCAAGCAACATGTGGCACACCATCATGGGTACCACGTCACACTCAATAGTATCCTCATAAGGTCCAATCTTGAAGGTGACGGTGACGGTATGTTGTATCTTGACGTTGCCCTTGTCACTCAACCATTGGATATGGTAAGGGTGAGGATGCTTGCGGAGAGTGAGGTTGAGCTTCTCACACAACTCGGTGCTTGCAAGGTTATGGCAACTTCCACCATCGATGATGACCTTGATCGATTTGCCACCAATACCGGCACGGGTTTGGAAGATGTTGCACCGTTGGTCTTCCATAGCTTGAGGTTGAGTTGTTAGCACCCTTGTGACCACAAGTGAGGGACTTGGGTCATGCTCGCATAAGCTTCTTCATTTGCAACGGCGGCTTGCACAAGGGCTTCATATTCATCTTCACTTAGCGTCTCGATATCACCATTCTCCATAGTGATCATGACCTTGGTATTCTTGCACTCAAACGATTTGTGGCCTTGGGTGCCACACTTGAAGCAAGTGACATTAGAGGGTCCCGTAGATGCCTTAGAGGAGGCGGTGGAGGACACCGTTTGCTTCATGCGACTTTGGATAGTCGGTTTCTTGGATGGTGTAGAGGACACGTCGGGCTTGACACTTGTAGTAGGAGGAGTTGATGTAGCGAGCTTGGAGGAGAAGTATGTCTTGGCCTTGGAGTACTTGATGTCCTCAATCACTTGGCGCTCGGCCTTCGATGCTTGGTGGACCAACTCAACCATGTTGGAGTATGGTTGGAACTCCACAATCCTCTTGATGGGGTAGTTGAGGCCATTCAAGAAACGAGCAATGGTTTGGCTCTCGGATTCTTGGATGTTGGCTCGCATCATAGTGAGCTCCATCTCCTTGAAGAACTCCTCAACGGTCTTGGTGCCTTGCTTCAACTTTTGGAGCTTTTTGAAGAGGTCGGTCATGTAATGTGTTGGGACAAAGCGAGCATGCATCTCTTTCTTCATGTCTTCCCAAGTGTCGATAGGCGGTTCACCCATTTCTTCCCTTAGAGTGAGGACTTGCTCCCACCAAGTGTTGGCATAATCCTCAAACTCAAGAGATGCCATAGCCACTTTCTTGGCACCGGAGTAGTTGTGGATGCAGAATATCTTGTCAACCTTGTGTGCACATGAGAGGTAGGCCTCGGCATCCTCTTCACCCTTGAACTTCGGCATGGTGAACTTGAGCCTTTCAAACATGTTCTCTTCAACCTCCAAGTTTCTTCGGCGAGGACGGATGCCTTCATCTCTTGCGGCTTGAGGTGGGATAGGAGGTCTTCCTCGGCCAACGATAGCATTGGGTTGGCGTTGAGGGTGGACACTAGCTTCACTTGGTTCACGGTGATGACGTTGTTGAAGATCTTGTCGAGGTTGTTGACGAGGCTCATTGTTGGCCCTCTCATCTTGATCATGTTGTGGCTCTCCTCTTCCATGTTGGTCATGGCGAGGGTGATGCCGAAGATCTCGCCGAGGTTGATCTTGAGGACCTTGGTCTTGGGGTTGGTCGTCACGCCCATGGTGGGCATGGCGATCCGCTTGGTGACGATCTTGTTGGAGGACTTGATCTTGTGGAGGACGTTCATGTGGAGGAGCATGGCGATGGATTTCTCCTCGCCTAGAGTTGGAGCGAGAGTCTTCATGACGAGCATGTGGGCGATGAGGTCGATGATGGTCTTCATGCCTTGAGGAAGAGCTTGAGGATGAAAGGCCACCATGAGAGTAGTAATCTTGTGGCGAGCTTGAGGATGATGAAGTAGAGCGGTGTCGGCGATGGCGACCCAAGTTGGTGATGGCGCGCTCGAGGCTATCCATGCGCCGCTCCATGTTCGCATCCTTGGCCGCCATTTGGCCATTCAAGTTGTCCGTAGCTTCACGAAGAAGGGCCAAGTCTTGGTTCACGGCGGAGAAGTTGTGAGCCACTTCATCGTATTGCTCATCAATGCGCGTCTCGAAGAGGCCGAGTTGCTCCTTGAACTCTTGGTGTTGTGTCCATAGGTTGTGTTGAGTAGCCAACCTCTCGGTGTTGCGGAGGACTTCTCCATCCCTTGGGTCATCTCCGTTCCTATCCATGATGGCAAGACAAGAACTATGTTGTGTATGTTAGTGGAAGGAGACTACCTCGTACTCTTACCAAGGTAAGATAGTATTGAGGCAATCAACCAAGCCAAAAGCAAGATCAAGTGTATCGGGGACACACGCAAAATCTAGCAAATATGTTGTTAGGTGAGTGTTGTGGAAAGCCAAAAGACAAATCCAAGATCGAGTATGTTGTTAAAAGTGGGTGAGGTCCAAAAATCTAAATGTCAATGTGAAGATCACTATAAACACGGAAAAGTTGTGGAACACACACACGGGATAAGTGGGGTTAGTGCAACCAAAAGTGAGCGGAAAAGTGTATGTAACGGTGCTCGGTGTCACACTAACACAAGGAGAGCCAAACCTTTGGTTGCAAATGAAGAGACAACAAGATTCACACGCGGCCTCTCTTCTCTTCTCTCGTTTGCTTAAAAGCTTATGACCCTTTTGTACACGGTGGCACTTGCACTCTTTTGTATCTATGGTG
The DNA here is from genome assembly GCF_019359855.2 of Lolium perenne. NCBI lineage: Eukaryota > Viridiplantae > Streptophyta > Magnoliopsida > Poales > Poaceae > Lolium > Lolium perenne. The sequence continues at coordinate 137,696,735 of NC_067245.2, forward strand.
GCACTTTCACAATTTTGTATGTATGGATGTACGGTGCAACTTGCACTCTTTTTGTGTTTTTGGGGCTTTTTCACACACTATGTTAGCGTTAGCCTCGCTTTTGCTATCTTGCTACACGAGTGTTTGCTTGTATGCTTTACTCCACACGACACACACACACCTCACAATCGGGGCCACGTGCAATGTCTCGCAACAATAAACAAGCAATGCTCGATAGGATAGATCGCAAAAGGAAGAGGGTTACAAGGGAAAACTGCAAGATATACCTGCGATGATGGTGGCGGTGGTGGTGGTAGCCGAAATCGAGCTCGGAGGAGGGCGCGGGGCTGCGCCCGGTCTGGGGCCGGTTGAACCGGGTTTTGGACCGGTTGGCGCCCGGTCGACCGGGTGCTGGGCCGGCTGGTCCGGTCTGGGGTCCGGTTGACCGGGTTTCTCAACCGGGTTTCGCGTTTCTCTCTCCTGTTCTTCCCCAAACCAAAACCAAAAGAGCAAATCGACGGGAAACGATGGAATTGGAGGCTGAAAGTTGGGAAATAGTAGATCAAGCACAACAACACCGAATCCACGGACCAAAACCACTCAAAACGCAACCAAATCACAGATAGGTCAAGAGGCAAATTGGGCCTATTTTTGGGGATTTTGTGGAAAATTTTCTAGAAACAAAATCGGGTGGGTGGAGGGTCAAAATCGCGGTAACCAAGAGCTGCTGATACCATATGATGAGATCTAAGATCCCGGGATTGGCCCGATCTCGCGATTTGACCCCGAAAACCAAGGGAAGAGGTGGGAGAACGCGAGGAACACGAAGAACACGAAGAACGTCGGTACTCACGCACGCACACCAACCCGATACACCCGATACTTACCCCCGTGGCTCGATGGACCACGCCAATAGAATCACCCGGAAGAGGCACGCGACAGAATTCCCGGTGAGAGATTGGGGTTGGAGAAGAAGAGATTGATGAGGGAGAGAGAGTAGCTTGTACTAGAATCTCACTCAGCAATATCCAAATCAACAACCAGGATGCCTTGATTACAGAGGGATGGTAACCCTAGGGAGACTAAGCTCAAAGTTGTGTTTAAGCTCAATGCAAGTCTGAGGGGTAAAGGAGGGGTCCAGGCTACTTATATAGGCATACATGGCCAGCAAGGCGAAAAGGTACGCAAGTGGATAACTTAGGCAGTTTGGTGAGTCATTCCCGTCAAATCCGGTTTGGGGCCGATCAGACCGGGCCTGTGACCGGGTGGTCCGGTCTTGGGTCCGATCGACCGGGCGCCAACCGGAAACTTCGCAAGTTCTCGTCCGGTTGCCTTCCGGTACGATGCAGGGGAATCCGGTCGGGCGTCCGGTTGACCGGGCCTGGGACCGGATGGTCCGGCTGTGGGGCCGGTCTGGCCGGGTCCTGGACCGGCCAGCGTTCTTCCCTTCCTTTGAGCGCTTCGAGCGACGTCGTGTCCAGCTTCGTGATCATCTCCATGTCCCGCTGCTCCTCTCCTTCCCTTGACCATGGCGTGTCCTCCTCTTTGGGGTCTTGATGCGCCTTGTACCTAATGACACATAGCACATCGGCATGAGGTAGCATTCCATCCAAAGTGGTGCTAAGATCAAGGGTGGTGAGGAGCGAGTTCACCTTATCATGTAGAGCTTTAACTCGAGCTCGCGTCATTGGTCCACTTGGGGGACTTGTTGGTCTTGGTGTAGCGTCGTCGGTGAGCGGGGCTACATCACATTTACAACAAGGTAAACCTTGAGGGGTTCCCAACCTATAGTTTCATGAGAAGGAACTAATTCATCACCATGGCCGAGATGAGGGGCATCACGCCATGAGGGCTATGTGTGAGTGGCTCAAGAGGGTCATACTTGCCTAAGGTAAGCATGTATAAAGTCAACAGAGGGTGGATCAAATTTACAGATTTGGGCACTACTATACCACTTGGATGGTGAAGATTCACTATCCACCCAATAATCACAAGGGTACACGGCATACTTCTCTCAATTTGAGAATTACACCAAGATTCATGACTTTGATACCACTAGATTCACCAAAGTGGTGGATGTGATGTAAGCTTCCATCTTGGAATAGGATATGCTCAAGTTGAGCATGCAAGAAGACCTAGGGAAACAACACGGCCATGATACCATGCTTCCCTTCAACATGTGAACAAAGGTGGAATAGCACCACAAGGGAGTACCCCACTTACAACCATACATAGACCACAAATATAGAGAGAGCAACACACATGGAAACAAGATGCCTTGGGACATCAACAAATGACATCCAAGTAGGCATCAAACAGAGTTCAAAGATGGCTTGCCTTGGTTGGCTTGTCCTTGGTCCTCCTCAAATCCTTCTCCAAAGTCCTCCCCTTCAACTTCTCCCTCGTTCGTATCTAGCGTCGCAAAGATAAACGAGGCATACAATCAACATATAACTCAAGAACCAAGAATAATGAATGCAAGATGAAAATATGCAGGGGAGTAGTTTGGCAGTAACAAAACATGGTTTGGCCACTTTGATAAACAAAAAGTATCAAGGTTTAATTAAAAACATCAAACTCTAATCCTATCATTGCATGTGACACACATACACTTATAACCAGAGACGAAACACCACTAACAGAGGCTACTGGTATTTTTCCTAGATGCACAGTAACAAAACAAGACTAACACAATTGGAATCATTCAAAAACATTTATTTTTCAATTTTTGAGACTCAAAATACTAACCAGAAACAGAGATCAAGTTTTATTTATTAAAAATCGCACAAAAATCCTAAAAATACAAGACCAGTGGCATATGAAAGATAATTTCATACTGGTTCTAATGCAATTGGAATCACATCAATCGGAGCTACCAAACTATTTTCATTAGCAAAACAGTACATTGGCAGTTTTTCATTTTAATTTCTATTTAACAAATTTTCAAACAAATAAAATGGGCGGGAACGCCCTGGGCCTTGCGGTGCTGTGCCGATGGGCCGGCCCAGTGGGGCTCTCCGGTGGCCAGAGAAAAAAAGAAAAAGGAAAAAGGGCCGGGGGCCCGTGGCGGGCCAGGCCGGCGGACGTGGCCATGCACGCCGACGTGGCCGTTCATGCGCCATGCGCCCGCCCGATCTGGATCCGACGGTCCAGATCTGGTGCGTGCACGACGTTCGTGGCGCTCGCCGGCGTGGACGAAGAAAGGGGCGGCGCGGCGGCTTACCAGCGGCTGGCGGTGGCGTGGCTCGGTGCAGGCGACGTGGCGGCGTAGGTGGGCGTCGCGTGCGTGTGTTGGCGGTGTCCAGGGGCTGCTGCTCCTCCTCCCGCGACTTCAACGGCAGCTCGGGCGGCGTCGGCTTGTCGTCGGCGTCGTCGCTCCGCTGCCGATCTGCGTGTGAGGGGCAGGGGAAAGGGGTTAGGAGATGCAGGAGGTGGTGCTGGCGACGAAGGGAAGAGGGGAGCGGCAGGGGAGTGGCGTTGTCGATGGCTCCTCCTCGTCACCTTCACGGTGACCACGACGGCGATGGCGTCAGGCGGTGGTGGCAGCGGCTCGAGCTGCTGCTCGAGCAGCCAGGGAGTGGGAGAGGCAGCCTGGCGGCGTAGTGAGTGGGGGAGCTGAAGGGAGAGAGGTGGCGCTTGGTGGGTTTTTATAGGCAGAGGGAGGCACGGTAGTGGAGTGGGGCGGTGGCGATGGCCAACGGGCGCGCAAGGGCTGGCGTCACCCGCGGGACCCACGGTGACATCGCCCTGGAGCGCCAACGAGGGGAGGGAGCCGAGGCGCTGTGCGGCAGACGAGGCATGATGGCGCGTCGAGCGAGGCTCCGTGCCATCATGTCGCTGGCCAGGCGTGCGCGGGCTAGGGAGGTCTAGGGTTTTGGGCGCGTGCGAGAGAGAGGGGCCGGTGGCGTTTGGGCCAGAGAAGAGAGAGCGAGTGAGGGCCAGGGTTGGGCCAGGGCAAGGGAGGGAGAGGTGGCGTCGGTCACGGCCCAAACCAGCAGGGAGAGAAGAGAGGGAGAAGAAAAGAGAAGAGAGGGGGAAGTCTCCCCTCTTCTCACCTCTCGGCCAAATTCCAAAAAGAAAAGGAGAAAAGAGAAATTAAAGGGGGCAGGGGTGAAAAGAGAGAAGGTGGTCATGCCAATGCATGTGCCAAGTTTTGGTACCAAGTGCATAAGCACATGTGTGGAAAAAAGAAATAAATGGACAAACAAGGGGTGTTGGTGTTGGTGGTGTAACCCTAGGTGATGAGATGGCATCACCCAAATAAGAGAGGGAAGTGTTTCCCCCTTATTAAGATGGTGATGGTCAACAACAAAAACTAGGGTTTTTAGTGGAGAGGGAAAAATAACCAGGGTTGGTGTCAACACACTAGGGGGCAAACCTTACTGAATTAAAATGAGGCACTAAAATATTAACCAAGGTAACTCTCTGATTTAAAAATCCTAATGAAAATTTTAAGACCAGACCAAGCATGAACACAATTAAAAACTCTAGCAGACATAAAATAAAAAGTTTTTGTTGGTTCAAAATTTTAAGTAGGAGAAAAATGCAGGTTCTGAAAAATGGGGTGTTACAGACCTTCCCCCCTTAAAAGAATCTCGTCCCGTGATTCCACGGCTAGGAGCTTGAACAGATAGGGAAACTCTTGCCTCAGGTAATCCTCTCTTTCCCAGGTGGCTTCATCCCCAGAGTGATTACTCCATTGGACCTTGAAGAACTTAATCTTCCTCCGACGAGTAACCCTAACGGCTTCCTCCAAAATACGAATGGGGTTCTCTCTGTAGGTTAAGTCGTGATTGAGATCGATTGCTCGATAATCGATATCCTTGAAAACTTCAGTCTTTTTTGGTGCTTGGAGGCATTTCCGAAGTTGAGAGATATGGAAGACGTCATGTGATGTAGCCCGACCTACGGTCTTCGCTTCATCATGTGCGTCAACGTCAAGAACCACACTCAAGGCTGAGTTCACGGAGGCATGGAAGAGAAGAAGGAAGAAGAGCGTCCGAGGTTGCCTAGGAGAGAAGACGCCTACCACAAGTCAATTCGGGCCAAGGCCCATGTACCCCTTTGTTTCCCTAAACTACCCCTCCTTAGTGGCTCCCTATATATAGGCTCCCACCTCCCCCTTCATTAGGTAAGAGTTGAACTTGAGAGAACCTAGGCTTATGCCTCCACCATCCCTTTGGGATTAGGGAAACCCCCTCCTTAGATTATCAAATCTATTGTATCAAGGCACTCTTTATATGATTAGTCTCTCACACTTGTGATTCTACCACCGGTCTCTCACTCGTGTGATTCCACCGATCGTATACCGATCTTCCTCTCGGGGATTCTACCGCGTGTCTCTCCCTTGAGAGATTCTATCGGGATAGTGGTTCGGGCTATCGGGAATAAACCGGAATTGTATCAGGTTGTGTTGTGTGCGTTCGCGTGTGTTCATCGTGTTCTTCGCCGTGTTCTTCGTGTTCTTCCTCTCCCCCGTCTTTCCCTCGGTCAATTCGTGAGATCGGGCAACCCACGTGGCCTTAGGCCGCATCATATGGTATCAGAGCAAAGGTTACCACGAATTTGACCCTCGAATCTCTCCAATTTCGTCGAAAATTTTCCCCAAAAAATTGCCCCAAAAAATAGCTCGAAAATTGATCTCCTAATTTGTTGCGTTTTTTGTGGTTTTGATCCACATATCTGATGTTATAGTGGTTGATCTACATCTTCTCCAATTTTCGTTCTCCAATTCTTCCAAAATCGTGAGAAATCTGAGGATTTGGAGCCCTTTTCCATGTTGTTCATCGTCCTGTTCTTGGCTCGAAGAACAGCTCCCGACCAATTCGGTCAACGCCCACCCGCACCAATCCTTGGCCGCGCGCGACCACACCGCCACTACTCCACCGCCAGCACGCAGCGCCGCCTACGCCCCGCTCGACCACCACGCGCCTTTGCTGCTTGCCTGCAGCCCGCACGAACCAAGCTGCCTCCACTCCATCTCCTACCGCTCCCGCTCAGGCCCAGCCACCAGCGCCACCCAGCTCTCCGCTCGCTCCTCATCCAACCACCATCTTCCTCGCGCCCTGCTCAGCTCAACCCGCGCCCAAGTCCGCCGCTCGCATCGATCTCAAGGCCGCCCAGCCGCAGGCCCACATCGCCCGCTCGCCTCCAGGCCGCAGCTCTCCGCCTGGCCCACCCACGGCCGCCCGGCCACGCCTCAGCTGCCGCCGACCCAACCCGCGGCCAAGCCCCTCCCGCCCCGGCCTCGATTTCCATCGCGCGCACGGCCATCGCTCACCTCGCAGCTGCTGCACCCGGTTGAAACCGGAGCCAAACCGGGCGGCAACCGGGAAAATCCCTCGGACCGGAGCCAAACCGGGCGGCACGCCGAATGGTCCGGCCCAGGATCCGGTCCAACCGGCCCCCTGACCGGATTTCACAATTTTGACCCAACTTTCCGGATCCCGTTTGACTCCAAATTTTAACAACATCCCCCAAATAATCCACATAGCCCATCTCTAATTTTTGACGATTTTTGGAGCCCAACTTTTGACCGCTCGTTTCGACCCAACTTTTCGGGCATTGACTTAATTTGCCCGGTTTCCGTGTTGGAGTGCCTTTGGTCCGTGAGAACCGCTTCCGCGCCTACACCAACACCGCGACAACGGCATCGGCACCCCGGATTCCGGCACATCTTCGACACCATCGTTATCACCATCATCGCAAGTTCGTGTGCTTGACACCGCCTAACGTCAATAGGTATAACTTGCCTCCCCTACCCCTTGTAGTCCATTTCTTCCTTTGCCTACCTATCCCATTGAGAGTGGCTTTCCGAGCGTTGCGAAGCATTGCACAAGTGTCACGACTGTGAGAGGGTGTGTATGCGTTGTGTTGAGCAAAGCTCCGAAGCAAGCTCGGTGAGAAAGATACACAAAAGAAGAAAAAGTGTGACATAGAGAAAAAGAAAGCTTCTAAGCATAGAAAAAAAGAGTGAAAAAAATAGAAAAAAAATGTGTGTGCCACCGATACAAAGGAGTCCAAAGCTTCTAAGCGCAAAGAGAGAAAGAGAAGAGTGGCATTTTTGCAAATCTTGTTGCTTCCCTCTTATGCAACCGAGCTACGGTCTCTCTTGTGTTGGCGTGACACCGAGCATATAGTCTTCGTTAGGACCATCTTTGTAACTTGCTCACTTCCTTGGTCGCGCTAACCCCATTGTTTTCCTTTGTGTGTGTTTCCGTGTTTCCTTGACATAGATCACCACTTTTGACATTTGACTTTGGATCTTACCCACATTTGATGATAGACTTTTCCGTTGATCTTTTTCGTTTGCTATCCACCCCTTACCCACCACATATAGACTTCTTAGCCTTTTGCGTGTGCTTTGAGTGTGTGTGTGAGTAACCCGGTACAATTTTGACTTTGCTCTTGACTTGAACCATTTTCCGATACTTTCTTGATAGGTGAGATACTTGTGTAGCTTTCCTTCCACCACATACACATATACACTTTCCTAGTGAGATATATACATGATGACCCCACAAGAGCAAGCCGAGATGAGAGCATACTTCGCCGAGCTAGATGCTCGAGAGGCCAAAATGACCCTCCAAGACAAAGCCGAGTGCAAATCCTACTTCAAACACCTTGATAGCAAGAGTGATACACACCATGAGTCCAATGAGGATGTTTCGATTTCTAACAACTTAACCTCTACTCCTCTTGTGTTGTCTTCCCCTTTGCTAGGTTTCTCGGACATCGACGACGCCATTGCCATGGAGATGAGGGACTCCACTATATGTGAGATGAGCAACTCCACTATACGTGAGATGAGTGACTCCACTATATGTGAGCTTGATGAGTGCCTCCACTTCGAGAGCATGAGTGATACACCGAGTGAGATGAGAGTGGTAGTTGATAGGTCATGTGAGGCCATTTCGAATTCTAACAACTTACCATCTACCTCTAGTGTGTTTCCTTGTGTCTTATTAGGTCCCATGGATGACGAGACACTGATCATGGAGAAGATGTACATGGTGCATGAAGATGATGATACCACACCATGCTTGTTGCTTGAAGATGAACATGGAGGCCACATCGAGCCTACCTTGATACGGGGTGGCCGTCGGACACCGCCGCCTCAAGACCGACAAGCCCTCCTCATGGTCCAATGACACGAGCTCGAGCCCAAGCCCTACACCAAGAGGTGAATTCGCTCCTCTCCACGTATGCTTTTGATACCCCTTTGGATGGCTTGCTACTTCATGCAAATACCCTATGTTCAATCAGGTACGACCAAGACGCGAGCAATGGAGACCAAGCCAATGGAGAGAGAGCTGGAAATGATGAAGATGGAGCTACAGCGCCCAGGCCGGAACTTCCGCCCCCCAGGACCAGAACTTCCGGCCAGATGCCTTCCAGATGCCTTCCAGCGCCCAGAGAAATGGATGAAGCCGGAACTTCCGCCCCGAGAGACCGGAACTTCCGCCCACCGGAACTTCCGCCCAAGTTCCGCCCTACTTCCGGAATTGCGCCAAAACGCCCCTGGATGTTACTGCGAGGAAATGGGCAAATTCCGGAACAAGGCCGGAAGTTGGCCGGAACTTCCGCCCCGACCGGAACTTCCGGCCCACAAGACCGGAACTTCCGCCCTTGACCGGAACTTCCGCCCAGGATGACCGGAACTTCCGCCCCATCGAACTTCAACACGACAGCACTTTTCAGCGTGTAACTTATCCCTTCGCCCCCACCTATAAATAGCCTTGTAGGCTCAGATCTGAGATTAGACTTGATGTGAAATTAAACCTGAGCTTAGCTCACCCTTGTGGGAACCCTACCTAGATCTTTGATCTTGTACCCACCCGGGCTCCTTATCGACTCGTGAAGATCTCTTTGGTGACTTCTACCGTTTGTTTGATCTTTTGCTTGCACTTCTACCTATTTGGTCTTTTGCTTGCACTTCTATCAACCTTCCGGTCTTTTCACCCTTCTAGATCTCTCGAGCTTCGATTTGTCGATCTCTTTGCGGGACTTCTACCGGAAGGTCTTTTCCTGCAACCTCTATCGAGTTGGTGGTTCGGGCCAATGAGGGAAAACTGATTGTGTGCGTGTGTGTGTTGTATCCCCACGATTCCCCTCGCGTTCTTCGTGTTCATCGCGTTCATTCACCTCCCCCACGAATTCCACCCAAATCCGTGAAGATCGGGCACATCCTTGGGCTTAGCCCTTATCATATGGTATCAACAGCTCTTTGGTTGCCACGGATTTGACCCCCACAACCCCCAATTCCACCAATTTCGCCCAAAAAAAATTCCAAAAAATTTCCCCAAAAAATAGCCCCAAATTGGCCTTGGATCGATCTCGCGATTTGTTGAGTTTTTGGTGGTTTTGCTCCAATAGAAACTTGTCTTTGGTGTTGATCTGCAATTCCCCCACCTTCCCACAGCTTTTAGTGCCAAATTTTCCTCGAATTCGAAGGATTTCGGACCGGATTTCCGCCCAAATCGAAGAACAGCCCACAGATCTGATTGCGACCGGAAGTTCCGCCCGGAAGGACCGGAAGTTCCGCCCGGGACCGGAAGTACCGCCCCTCAGGACCGGAAGTTCCGGCTGGCCGAATTTTTCACAGCAACCTTTGTTTTTCGTTTTGGCACTAACCCCCTTGTGTTTGGACATCGGTTTGAGTGCCATTTCGGCTACCACAAAGCTTCCGCAACATCGACAACGACGACGGCACCCCGAGGATCCAGGCGGTTCATTTGACACCTCCACCACCATAGCAAGTTCAAGATCGTCGGCCACCATCATCAAGTGGTATAACTTGCTCCTAACTTGTAGCCCTAGCCTCTTTTGCGTACCTTTCCTATCGAGAGTGGCTTTCCAGTGTTGCGAAGCATTGCGCAAGCGTCCCGACCGTGAGGGTGTGCGTGTGTTGAGCACAGCTACGAAGCAAGCTCGTGTGAAAAGATAAGCAAAAAGAGTGTGACATACTTACATAGATAGTAGTATCCTTACATAGTGAGAAAAAGAAAGAAAAATACAAAAAGAAAAAGAAAAAGTGTGTGAGTGACACCTATACATAAAAGAGTCCAAAGCTTATAATCAAAAGAGAGAAAAGGGAAGAGAGGCGTCTTGCGCAAATCTTGTTGCTTCTCAATTTTGCTACCAAGCCACGGTCTTGCTTGCGTTAGCGTGACACCGAGCTAGTAGTCTTCATTAGGACCATTTTGTTCTTGCTCACTTTCCAAGTCGCGCTAACCCCATTTTTTCCCACGCGTGTGTTCCTCCTTGTGTATGCCTTTTGTGATCACCGCCTTTGACTTGTGACTTTTGGATCTTACTCACTTTTGACAATAGACTTTTCGTTTGGTTCTTCCATTTGGCTTTCCACATCCATACCTAACACCATATAGAGTTTTTGTTTTTGTGTGTGCGCATACATATCGGTTGCCCTCCGCCTTGAAACACCTTTTCGATTTTGGTTTGCAAGTTTTGACCCTTTTGGTAGTCTTTCCTAACCACCCACCGCATAGTTCTTGTTTTAGTTGTAACCATGTCTAGTGGAGAAGGGAACCAACTACCGATGTCACGGCACCAACATTGGATAGCTACTCAAGCCGTCCACGCCAAGCTCAATCAATTTGAAGCCATGATCAAGGATACCAACGTCCGCTATGAAGAAAGAGCTCAAGTGCAAAGGATTGACCTCAACAATCAAGTTCAAGACCTCAATGAGAAGATTGAAACTCAAGGCAATGAGTTGAAGGCAACACTTGCCATACAAGGTCAAGAGACAAGGGAAATGAAGACGGCGTTGGACAATATCCTTCATACACTCAACCGTCAAGAAGATAGAAGACACCACTCAAGGTCTTCGCGCTCTCATAGTTCAAGGTCAAGAGCTCCTACACCGTCTCGCCATGATTCTAATGAAGACCCACGCAACCATAATGTGGATGTTCAAGTGCTTCACCAACAAGCTCAAGAAGCGGAGCAAGCTCGACTTTGACTTGTCCAAGAACGTCAACGCCTTGAAGAAGAGCGCCTTCACCAAGAGAACGTCCATGCTCAATTCCAACAAGAGCAAGAACGCCTTCGACATGATCAAGAGCTAGTTCAAGCAAGCGAACAAGAGCGTCTCCGCAAAGAACAACAAGAACTTGAAGAACAAGAGCGGCAACGATAAGTACAAGAAGCTCAAGCTAGAAGGCAACGACTTCATCAAGAATAAGAGAGGCAAGTGCGTCAAGAGCACCAAATCATCAATGTTGTCCAACCTCAACGCCCTCAAGGTCAAGATAATCGCCGACATCATGATGATCGACCTCATGCTCGAAGACCACCTCCAAGGGCAAGAAATGGAGAATCAAGTCATCACCAAGCATCAAGTGAAGAAAGTGTGATGCCTCGACAATGCCACAACAATGATGATCAAGATGAAGGTCATAGAAGACCACCTCCTCGTCAACAACATAGCAACAACAATAGAGATGCTCAAGGTCCACAACATCTACCTCAACAACGTCAAGACCTTGGTGAAGAAAGACCACCTCCTAGACGCAATGACTGCAATGAAGAGGAAATCTTTGGGAAGCTCAAGTTCACCATGCCCAAATTCCACGGAGAGGAAGACCCCGAGGCATACTTATCTTGGGTCCTCAAGGTTGACAAGATTTTCCGCATACACAACTTCTCCGAAGCAAAGAAAGTGGCTATGGCATCACTTCAGTTTGAAGGATATGCAAATGTTTGGTGGGAAGACGTGAACAAGAAGCGTGACAAGGAAGATCTAGAGCCCATTGACACATGGGAAGAGATGCAAGAAGTCATGCATAAACGCTTTGTGCCCAACCACCATAAACGCGACCTCTTCAACAAGCTTACTCAACTCAAGCAAAGCTAAAAGTCCGTTGAGGAGTACTACAAGCACTACAAGAAAAGTTGCCATGGCCGACGAAGTTGAAGTCGCGCCGTGGTTGCTGGGGTACCATGGCCGACGATTTTGGGTCTGTCCGTTGTGCATGTCAAAACGTTTTTTTCTCGTTTTTGAGGCCACCTAGCCCGACGAAACCGGCCAAAACGTTGCGTATGGTGGCCCGGGATGTGGTGCATCTCGAATTCTCGGGTTCGCCGGCCGAGCCAACGCAAATCCGCACCGCCGAGGGATGTAGGGCCCAGATGGCAGCCTCTCTGGCATTGTTTTTTTCTCGATCGCGCCATCTCGTTCAACGCTCTCCGATCGAGCCGTTTACGATGCAGGATCATGGGTCCCGCATGTCATCCTCTATGAACCAAAATTCTTTCTATTCTTGGATTTTTTTTGACACCCTGATTTCTGGCTACTTCCTTTTTCTTTTGATCCCTTGCCGCCTTGGAAACGTTGAGACCGCTGCTGCTAATTGGGACCCGCATGTCATCCTCTATGAGCAATCAACTTTCTTTTCTTGGAGTTTTTTTTGGCACCTCAAATTTGGTCACTTGCCTTTTTCTTTCGATCCCCTGCCGCCTCTCAAACGGTGATACCGCTGCTGCTAAATGGGACCCGCATGTCATCCTCTATGTACTATAAAACTTTCTTTTCTTGGATTTTTTTTGGCACCTCATATTTGGTCACTTACCTTTTTCTTTCGATCCCCTGCCGCCTCTCAAACGGTGAGACCGCTGCTGCTAAATGGGACCCGCATGTCATCCTCTATGTACTATAAAACTTTCTTTTCTTGGATTTTTTTGGAACCTCATATTTGGTCACTTGCCTTTTTCTTTCGATCCGGTGCAGCCTCTCAAACGTTGATACCACTGCTGCTAAATGGGGCCCGCATGTCATCCTCTATGTACAATCAAGTTTCTTTTCTTGAATTATTTTTGGCTCCTGATATTTGGTCACTTGCATTTTTCTTTCGATCTCATGCCACGTTGAGGACCATGCAGGCTCATGGGACCCGCATGTCATCCTCTATGTACTATAAAACTTTCTTTTCTTGGATTTATTTTTGACCGCTGATTTCTGGCAACTTTGCTTTTTCTTTCGATCCCCTGCCGCTTCTCAAACGGTGATACCGCTGCTGCTAATTGGGACCCGCATGTCATCCTCTATGTACAATCAAGTTTCTTTTCTTGAATTATTTTTGGCTCCTGGTATTTGGTCACTTGCCTTTTTCTTTCGATCTCATGCCACGTTGAGGAACCTGCTGGCTCATGGGACCCGCATGTCATCCTCTATGTGCTATAAAAGTTTATTTTCTTGGGTTTTTTTCACCCTCTGATTTTTGGCTATTTCCTTTTCCTTTTGATCCCCTGCCGCCTTGGAAACGTTGAGTAAGCTGCTGACTCATGGGACCCGCATGTCATCCTCTATGTACAATCAACTTTCTTTTTCTTTTGATCTCAAGCTGCATTTGAAACGTTGAGACCGCTGCTGCTAATTGGGACCCGCATGTCATCCTCTATGTACAATAAAGTTTTTTTTCTTGGATTATCTTTGGCTCCTGATATTTTGTCACTTGCCTTTTTCTTTCGATCTCATGCCGCCTTTGAAACGTTGAGTAAGCTGCTGGCTCATGGGTCCCGCATGTCATCCTCTACGAACAATAAAAGTTTCCTTTCTTGGAGTTATTTTTGACCCCTAATTTCTGGCTATTTGCCTTTTTATTTTGATCTCCTGCCCCCTTTGAAACGATGAGGACGCTGTTGGCAGGTCGGTCCCACATGTCATCCTCTGTGAAGAATAAAAGTTTCCTTTGATGGATTTATTTTGAACCCCTAATTAATTTCGGGATATTTCCTTTTTTTTCCTTTGATCCCCTGCCGCCTTGGAATCGTTGAGGATGCTGCTGCCTCATGGGTCCCGCATGTCATCCTCTCAGAACGGTAAATGTTTTTTTTCTTGGATTTTGTTTACCAAATGATTTTTGGCTAATTTTTCTTTCGATCTCCTGCCGCCTTTAAAACGTTGAGGACGCTGCTGGCTCACGGGACCCACATGTCAGCCTCTATGAACAATAAACGCTGAGGATGCTGCTGCCTCATGGGTCCCGCATGTCATCCTCTTAGAACGAAAATGTTTCTTTTCTTTGATTTTGTACCAACATATTTTTGGTTTATTTTTTCTTTCCATCCCCTGCCGCCTTTAAAACGTTGGCAACGCCTGGCTCATGGGTCCCCGATGTCAGCCTCACTGTACAAGAAAAATATGATATCTTGATTATTTTGCAGACAATAAACAGTGTATTGCGCTCTGAGCTATTTCAAACGGAAAATTAAATCTTTATTTTTACATAAACAAACTTATATGTTGAATCTCCTTGTTTTTTTGTCTTTGCGAAGCATAGGACTTTCCTGTTTTTTTAGAAAATTCGGAACTTTCATGTTTTGGAGTGGGCTGAAATTGTACGAGTCAAAAGGCCAAGCAGGATAGTTCGAAGGCCCAGATGTCCAGATGCAGCCCAATTGAAATCTTTCTTCTTGGATTTTTTTCACCCCCTGATTTCTAGCTACTTCATTTTTCTTTTGGTTCTGTGCCGCCTTGGAAACGTTGAGACCGCTGCTGCAAAATGGGACCCGCATGTCATCCTCTACGTACAATAAAATTTCTTTTCTTGGATTTTTTTGGCTCCTGATATTTGGTCACTTGCCTTTTTCTTTCGATCCCGTGCAGCCTCTCAAACGGTGATACCGCTGCTGCTAAATGGGACCCGCATGTCATCCTCTATGTACAATCAAGATTTTTTCTTGAATTATTTTTGGCTCCTGATATTTGGTCACTTGCCTTTTTCTTTCGATCTCATGCCACGTTTGAAACGTTGAGGAACCTGCAGGATCATGGGACCCGCATGTCATCCTCTATGTAATATAAAACTTTCTTTTCTTGAATTATTTTTGGCTCCTCATATTTGGTCACTTGCCTTTTTCTTTCGATCTCATGCCACGTTTGAAACGTTGAGGAACCTGCTGGCTCATGGGACCCGCATGTCATCCTCTATGTACTATAAAAGTTCATTTTCTTTGTTTTTTTCACCCTCTGATTTTTGGCTATTTCCTTTTTCTTTTGATCCCCTGCCGCCTTGGAAACGTTGAGTAAGCTGCTAGCTCATGGGACCCGCATGTCATCCTCTATGTCCATCAACTTTATTTTCTTGGATTTTTTTGACCCCCTAATTTCTGGCTACTTTCTTTTTCTTTTGATCTCAAGCCGCATTTGAAACGTTGGGACCGCTGCTGCAAAATGGGACCCGCATGTCATCCTCTATGTAAATAAAGTTTCTTTTCTTGGATTATCTTTGGCTCCTGATATTTTGTCACTTGCCTTTTTCTTTCGATCTCATGCCGCCTTTGAAACTTTAAGTAAGCTGCTGGCTCATAGGTCCCGCATGTCATCCTCTACGAACAATAAAAGTTTCCTTTCTTGGAGTTATTTTTACCCCTAATTTCTGGCTACTTGCCTTTTTCTTTTGGTCTCATGCCCCCTTTGAAACGATGAGAACGTTGTTGGCAGGTCGGTCCCACATGTCATCCTCTATGAACAATAAAACTTTCCTTTGATGGATTTATTTTGAACCCCTAATTAATTTCTGGATATTTCCTTTTTTTTTCTTTTGATCCCCTGCAGCCTTGGAATCGTTGAGGATGCTGCTGCCTCATGGGTCCCGCATGTCATCCTCTCAGAACGGTAAATGTTTATTTTCTTGGATTTTGAATAGCAAATGATTTTTGGCTTATTTTTTCTTTCGATCTCCTGCCGCCTTTAAAACGTTGAGGACGCTGCTGGCTCACAGGTCCGACATGTCAGCCTCTAACATTAAACGCTGAGGATGCTGCTGCCTCATGGGTCCCGCATGTTATCCTCTCAGAACGAAAATGTTTCTTTTCTTTGATTTTGTACCAACAGATTTTTGGTTTATTTTTTCTTTCCATCCCTGCCGCCTTTAAAACGTTGACGACGTGCCGCGCATGGGTCCCCGATGTCAGCCTCCCCGTATTAAGAAACATGTGATATCTTGATTATTTTGCAGACAATAAACAGTGTATTTTGCTCTGAGCTATTGCAAAGGGATAAATTAAATCTTTATTTTTACATAAACAAACTTATATGTTGAATCTCCTTGTTTTTTTTTTGTTTTTGCGAGGCATAGGACTTTCCTGTTTTGGAATGGGCTGAAATTGTACGAATCAAAAGGCATCCAGCGGGATAGTTTGAAGGCCCAGATGGCCAGAAACAGCCCAATTGAAATATTCCTTTTCTTGGATTTTTTGACACCCTTATTTCTGGCTACTTCCTTTTTCTTTTGGTCATGTGCCGCCTTGGAAACATTGAGACCGCGGCTGCAAAATGGGACCCGCATGTCATCCTCTATGTACAATAGAAGTTTCTTTTCTTGGATTATTTTTGGCTCGATATTTGGCACTTGTCTTTTTCTTTCGATCTAATGCCGACTTTGAAACCTTCGGACCGGTCTTTGCAAAATGGGACCCGCATGTCATTCTCTATGCACAATAAAGTTTCTTTCCTTAGATTATTTTTGGCTCCTGATATTTGGTCACTTTCCTTTTCATTTCGATCTCATGCCGCCTTAGAAACGTTGAGGAAGCTGCTGGCTCATGGGTCCCGCATGTCATACTCTATGAACAATAAAAGTTTCCTAAATTGGATTTATTTTTTACCCCTAATTTCTGGCTATTTGCCGTTTTCTTTTGATCCCCTGCCCCCTTTGAAACGATGAGGACGCTACTGGCAGGTCGGTCCCACATCCTCTATGAACAATAAAAGTTTCCTATGATGGATTTATTTTTGACCCCTTTTGATCCCCTGCCGCCTTGGAATCGTTGAGGATGCTGCTGCCTCATGGGTCCCGCATGTCAGCCTCTCAGAACGGTAAATGTTTCTTTTCTTGGATTTTTTTCCCAACTGATTTTTGGCCTTTGTCTTTCGATCTCCTGCCGCCTTTAACACGTTGGGGACGCTGCCGGCTCAGGGGTCCCACATGTCAGCCTCTATGAACAATAAACCTTTACTTTGTTTGATTTATTATTGACCCATAATTTCTTGGTATTTGCCTTTTTCTTTCGATCTCATGCCGCCTCTGAAATGTTGAGACGCTGCTGGCTCTTGGGTCCCTTTCAGCCTCTATGAACAGTAAAAGTTTCCTTTGTTTGATTTATTTTTGACCCTAATTACTGGCTATTTGCCTTTTTTTATCCCCTGCCGTCTTTGAAACTAAGAGGACGCTGCTGGCCCATGGGTCCCACATCTCAGCCTCTCTGAACGATAAACCTTTCCTTTCTTTTTTTTCGATCCAGTGCCACCTTGGAAACGGTGAGACCGCTCCTGCAAAACGGGACCCATATGTCATCCTCTATGTACAATAAAAGTTTCTTTCCTTGGATTATTTTTGGCACCTTATATATGGTCACTTGCCTTTTTTTCCGATCCCCTGCCGCCTTTGAAACGTTGAGGACGCTGCTGGCTCGTGGGTCCCACATGTCAGCCTCTATGAACAATAAACATTTCATTTCTTGGATTTATTTTTGACCGCTGATTTCTGGCAACTTTACTTTTTCTTTCGATCCCCTGCCACCTTTGTTAAAGTTGAGGACGCTACTGCAAAATGCGTCCCACATGTCAGCTTCTCTGTACGATAATTGCTTCCTTTCTTGGATTTTTTTCCACGGCTGGTCGATGGGTCCACGATGTCAGCCTCTATGTACAAGAAATATGTGATTTCTCAATATGTTTTAACCCGAGATATGTAGGATACTTGCTTTTTTCGATCCCTTTTGTTTGTCTTTACCTTCAAATGTTGAGGGACGCTACTAGCAAATGGGTCCTGCTCTAGCATTCTCAACTGAAGGAAAAACTGAAATATTGCCTATTCATTTGTTTTTCGTACTCCATGCACCTAATCCATACTAACTGTTGATCCAGGTTTTAATTCAACTTAATTAGTTCAAATTTGATCTACGAGGAAGTATGTAATATATTTTGGGTTCACAACACTACACTTGTTAACAACAATCTGATGAAGAGGTTTGTCATTTTTTTAAACTACAAATACACTCAAAGATCTTGCAAACTCATAGAATAAATCTTGGAACTTTAAATAATTTATGAAAATTTTGAAATCGACTATATGAATATATCAAAATATAGATCCCATGTAGATGCGCATACTGGCTATGCGCATTTAAAAAGAAGCATAATCATAATTGATACGAAATAAAAATAACTTTATATGTAGAATCTCGGTTTCTTGAGGGCCAATCATAGATCTCCGTGTTTAAATTAGGAAGGGCCCCAATGGCATGAGTCGGAGGCCCATTAAATGTTTTTGGATTGTTATCAGCGAAGTAAGCAGGCTGACAGCAATCACCATGTACATGGCCGGCGGCAGCCCAAAAGTACAAACAATTGGCCCATGCGGGGAAGGTATTAGTTTTTTTATTGGGAAGGTTATGCAGGCTAACCCCAAAAAAAAAAGTGGTGCTACATGGGGTAGCACTTGAACCCGGAATGAGACCATGAATAGTACATATGCTACATGCTACAGTACTTAGTTCTTAGCTATCTATTTTCGATCCAACGTCCAAATCTACAAGTCAACCAACTGTTCATCTGTGCTTGCTGATGTCAAGGCACTGGATCCTGGACGCTTGAACCCATGATCGTTACTGAGGGTTGCCTATTTGCACATAATATGTTTTGTCAGCGGGAACTTCACTAGTTTGTGCAAAACATATCCAGTCAAGTAGATTCGAAAAAACATCACGTTTTTTTCTTTACGGAAACAACAGAACATCTCATGTTCATCACAATCCAGCCAACATAAGCACATAATAATTAATAGTACAACTAGAGAGTTGTACATATAAATAAGGTTTGTCAAGCTTCATGCACTAGCCAACGCAACCAAAAGTCAGAACTGATGGAAAGGGCTAGGCAATCCACTTATACATCTCAACACCCCTCCTCACGTGTGACCGGAAGAAGGGAAGAGGTCAACACAAGGAGACTCTCAAGAGGCATATACGTGGACTCCGAGGAGGGCAACGGAGGGCAGCACCAATTTTTAGGATAAATTACGAAAGCCAGGTCTCGAACTCGAGACCCTGGGCTCTGATACCATGCCAAGCTTCATACACAAGCCAACACAACCAAAAGTCCGAACTAATGGAAAGGGCTAGGCAATCCACTAATCCAGTAATGGTACCATCATGTTCACCACAATGCATCATTATACTATTATAGACCAGCTCTCTCTACAGAACATTTGTAAGACAACTTAATACAGCTGTGATTCATTTTGTTGCCCCAGCGATGGGTGATAACCTGAACACCATATAACCTTCTCACAGCAATTGTAACCAAATATGAGCACCTGCAATGATTTGGTGTCAATCTTCTTGAAGGTCGGGAGGTATCCTACCTTCAAGTCATGTGCTTTGACAAACTCTGGCCATCCTGCGTCCATTAAAACATTGCCATCTTGTTGCTTCAGGTCCACAATCCAGGTGCATGCAGTGGACATCTTCAGGTTGATGGACTCTGGACACCCACCGTAAAACCAGGGTAGAACACGACTGGGGATGGTAATCACCTCTAACTCCAATGTACATAGTACCTTGCAGAAGCTGTCAGCGGTATTCTCCTCATCGATGCGCCTAAACACCTTGCACACTAGGGCTGGCTCTACAGATGTCTCCTTCCATGATAAGCTCTCTCCAAGCTTGAGCTTCTTGTTTGAACACTGCAAAAAAGAGGCCTCAATTAGATAATGCCTCTAGCTTCTGTCCGTAATTCCAAGCACACTACTAGGGAAAAGCCTATAGGTGGAGGCAAGTGGTGCCGGCGCACCACCCTATGCATGCGCCGGTGGAACGTGCTGCCGGCGCATCAAATACTAGCCGCGCCGGCGATGCCTGCCCACTACCGGCGCACCAGTGGATTCGACGCGCCGGTGCTTTTTCCTGGCATGGCCTCGCCCAATTCGGGCCAGGCCCACGAAACATTGCCGGCGCACCAGCCCAGGAGCGCGCCGGTGGTAATTTGCTATTGCCGGCGCGCTCCTGGGCTGGTGCGCAGGCAATGTTTCGTGGGCCTGGCTGAAGCGTATATAGCCGGATGGCTTATATACTTCGGCGCACCCAGGTCCTGGTGCGCCGGCAGTAACCTGGGAGTTATTTCAGCCACCAACCAGCACTCACAAGCCACTACACTCACTCCTCCACACAACCCGACCCTTCTCCCAACCCACCTATTTTTTGCCCATTTCTACCCCAAATTTAGCCAATTTGACCAAACAAAATCATATTTTTTTACCAAATCTTCCCTTCCTACATGCATCTCCCACATCCCCCTATGTAGATCTAGATCTACTATCCCGCATTGACCGCTCAATCTAGATCTAGATCTAGAAAGTCGGCTTCCATACGCCGTGGTAGCGGCGCGACGTCCCGATCTTGTTGACGAGTATATCAAACCAATAGGTGATTAATGAACAAATTGAGGAATGAAATCAACGTATATTGGACATTAATTTGAAGCAAAGCTCATGTGTGGCATATATATATGTTGTGTTTGTGCTTGTGCTTGTGTGTGTTGGCGTTGAAAATGAGTTGCCAACGTTGCGCCGAAATGTTGATTCTTTAAGTTTCCGTTTCGGCACATTTCTGGCGCTCCTATGTCCTACCGTGTAGGAAGGTCATGCCGAAAATTTCCGTGAAAACTACCGATGGATGCATGGTTCTAATCAATTATGTAATCTTACCATGCATGCGATAATGGTTATTGAGATGAGTGAAAGCATTGTGATGAGATATCTGAAACACGCGATCATCGACATGTATGAAAATAACCGCACGGAGGTATTGTGTCCGTGCCGGAGATGCAAACGAGGGAAATGGTTTGACCCGTATTCAGGCAAATTGCAGGGGCACCTGCTCACTAATGGTTTCATGCATGGACACACTCAATGGATGAGTGATGATGGCGCGGAGGTCAATGGGGCGACGGCAGCAGGTGGTAATAATGGCCGGCAAGAAGGAGGGCATCATGATATTGATGACGATGAAGAGCTTGTCGCACAGGACGATAACCTTGACGACGACAATAACCTTGACGACGACAATAACCTTAACGACGACGAAGAGGTGCCGCTAGCTTCAGTCGTGCGGGACCCTCATCTTCAAGATCTGCTTCTCGAAAAGACGAAAGGCGCCAAGCGGAAATCAAAGCTTGAGCAACTCGAGATAGACTCGAATACTCCGTTGTACGACTCAGGTCGCGGGTTGGGGGAGTCTCGCTTGAGAGTAGCTCTCGATGTGCTGCAGATGAAGGCGAAACACGGACGGACGGACACAAGCGTCGACGACATCCTGGAATACGTGAAAGATCTCCTTCCTGCCGGGAACACGTGTCCTGGTAGTCTAGCCGAGGCCAAGAGAATCACGTGCCCTCTCGACTTACCCCACGAAAAGTATCACGCCTGCATCAACGACTGTATCATGTATCGCAAGGAGCACATGGACAAGACCAAATGTCCTGTGTGTGAAGTTGAACGGTACAAGAAAGGGAAGAAGAAAGCTCCTCGGAAAGTTGTGTGGTACTTCCCGCTCGCCCCCCGGCTTCAACGGTTCTACGCGGACCGCAAGGAAGCAAAGCTCATGCGCTGGCACGCAGAAAGAAAGGAGGCAGTGTTGAATGATGAAGAGCGGATTGCGCACCCAGTGCTGACGCACCCTTCGGATGCAAGCCGCGAAAGCATTAGACAATGAATTCGGAAGTTTTGGGGCAGATCCCAGAAACATCAGGTTGGGTGCGAGCACGGACGGATTCAATCCGTTCGGAAACCAGAGCAGCACACATAGCACATGGCCCGTGTTTGTATGGATCTACAACCTCCCGCCCTAGCTGTGCATGAAGAGGAAGTACATACAGATGAGTATGCTAATTCAAGGGCCGACACAGCCAGGAAACGATATCAACATGTATCTTGAACTATTAAAGGAGGAGCTTGAAACGTTGTGGGCGGAGGAAGGGGTAGATACATGGGACGCCGTCGCGGAAGAATATTTCCCTTTGAGAGCCGCGTTGATCACGACGGTGCAGGACTACCTCGGATACGGTTACATTTCGTGCCAGGTGTGCCATGGACACAAGGCATGTGTCAGGTGCATGGAAGAGACGATGTTTTTGCAGCTTGGTAAGGATCCCGGCTCTTCGAAAACAGTTTACATGGGGCATCGATGGTGGCTACAGAAGACTGACCTGTGGAGAAAGCGTGGAGATCTGTTCGATGGTACAAATGAACCCCGAGGACCTCCACGTAAGAAGAGCGGCGAAGAGATCGATACATTACTGAAAGGTTAGAAGGAGTGCCCTGCGCCGGGAAAGATTCGTCAAAAGCCTGGAGAGAAGAAGAAGAAAAAGGAAACGACGCCGCTCATTGGTGTATGGAAAAGGAGGTCCGTGTTTTGGGACTTGCCGTACTGGAAAATTCTCGATACACCTCACTGCCTTGATGTCATGCATATTACAAAGAACGTGTGCGAGAGTTTGCTTGGCACTCTTCTCAACAACGGACCGGACCAAAGATGGGCCGAAAGCAAGACACGACCTGAAAGTTTTGGGCATCAGGGAAGAGCTTCAGATCCCGCCGGCCCAAGAGGGACAGTCGGAGGAGGAGGCGGACGGCGGTCAGAAGCGCAAAAGGATTAAGCAGCCAGACTATTACTGTCCCCCCTCCTGCTTCACTTTTAGTCCGGCTGAGGTCGATCAATTTTTCAATTGCCTTCTAGGAGTCAGAGTGCCCTTCGGTTACTCCGGGCTAATAAGCATATACATGGACCCCAAGAAACAAAACTTCAGCGGCATGAAGTCTCATGACTGTCACGTGATGATGACGCAGATTCTTCCGGTTGCAATCCGAGGTATAATGGATGACCATGTCCGTGCAACGCTGATCGCTCTGAACTTCTTCGACGTCATAACTCGGAAGTCGATAAGCGTGAAGAAACTCGCAAGGCTCCAGGAAGAGATCGTGGTGATCCTATGTGAGATGGAGATGTACTTCCCGCCTGCATTCTTTGACGTGATGGTCCATCTGTTGATCCATATCATGGATGATATCGTCAGTCTAGGGCCGGCATTCTTACACAACATGATGCCGTTTGAAAGAATGAATGGGGTCATTAAAGGATACGTTCGTAACAGGTCACATCCGGATGGAAGCATCGTCCAGGGCTGGCTCACCGAAGAGTGCATCTCTTTCTGCACGAATTATCTAGACATCGAGGACCCTGTTGGTTTGCCTCAAAACAAGCACATCCGCAGGTTCGAGGGAGTAGGCCACAAAAATGGAAGGAAGGAACTGCACGTGCACATGTCTGGTCGGACTTCCGACTTTGACAGGGCCAACTTAGTAGCGCTACAACACATTGACTTGATCGATCCTTGGTTGAAAGAGCACAAAACGATGATAGAGAACAGTGGCAAGCCGATGATGACGGAAGCAGAAATATACAGAGAGCACAACTCCTCTTTCGCGCGCTGGTTCAAAGACCACATTGATGCTAATCCCCCACCAATGGATTCTGACAAGGATAAACTAGTATTGGCCTTGTCACATGGCCCCACGCCCAACATCATGACTTACCAAGCGTACGATATCAACGGGTACACATTCTACACGGAAGAAAAAGACAAGAACAGTGTTTACCAGAACTCAGGGGTAACGATGGATTCCTGGACGGGTGACGTAAAGACTAGATACTACGGAAGAATCGAGGAAATCTGGGAGCTTAGCTACGCTGGGGAGAAAGTGCCGATGTTCCGTATCAGATGGGCTAAGAGCGTCACAAAAGAAGACCGGTATTTCACCACCATGTTTCTACCCGAAGCCAACAAATCAAAGTCCACGAACGCCACCGCGCAGAATGAGCCATGGGTACTGGCAGAACACGTGCATCAATGCTTCTTCATAACCGACCCATCCAGGCCTAGCCGTGTTATCGCGAGGAGAGGCAAGAGGACCATCGTCGGAATGGATGGAGTCGCCAACGAGGAAGACTTCGAAGGACAAGTCGGAGACCCAATGATGGAAGAATCTGAGGACGAAGACACAACATACACCACAAGAAGAAGCAGGACCACGCTACCGAGGTCAGGTCGACCCTTCAAAAGAAGAAGTCACGACACGGGGCTAAATTATTCAACGACGAGCAAGAAAAGCAACAAGAAAGCGAAACACTCTTCTCAATCGATGATGTAAAACTTTATTTGCAATCTATAACTCATATTTTGTTTAATTAATAACTACTCATATGGTCATGTCCAATACTTTATGTATGACTAATTAATATTGTGTTGGTCAATATTTTGTGTATGTATATATAACTCATATTTTTTTGTAATGCCTAATTAACTCATATTGCTTTGTTATTATCTTGAAAAGAGAAGGAAAAAAATAGTATAGGATTTGTGGGAAAAGAAAATAAACATAAAAGAAAGTGAAAAGAAATAAAGAAAAGAAGAAAAATAAAATAAAATAGAAAAGGAAATGGCCAGCCAGGGTTGGGGGACAAGTCCCAGGTATAGCCGGGCTTACCTTATTGCCGGCGCACCACCTGTTTGGTTCGCCAGGGGTATAATTGTCCCCGGCGAACCAATCATGTGGTGCGCCGGCAATAAGGTGGGTCTGGCTATAGCTGGGACTTAACCGCTGCGCGACCCTCTTCTCCCTCCCCATTCCCAATCGAGCGCCACCGCCACTGTCGATCTCGAGCGCCGCCGCCACCGTCGATCTCGAGCGCCGTCGCGCGGAAGCCCTGGACCAAGAGACCTCGCTGCACGCCGGAGCTGCCACGCAAGGAGGAGCAGGGTATCGCCGCGAAGACGAGGGGGAGGGCGTCACGCGCCGGCCACCGTCGCCACCGTCGCCGAGAGGACGAGGGCGTTGCGCGCCGGCCACCGTCGCGGAGAGGAGCAGCAGGGCGTCGCCACCATCGCTGTTGGTAAGAACCCCTCTCCCTTCCCCTCTTCCTTCCCCTATCCATCCCCCTCTTCCTTCCCTCTCTCTGCCTCCGATTCTTGCTTTAGTTCTTGCAGTAGGTCTTGCAGTAGCCGATTCTTGCAGTGAAATTCTATAAATGTAGTGCCTTCTATGACAATGCTCTCTGGTTCATTTAAATTCTATAAATTCTATAGATGTTGGCTGGTTGATATAGCAATAATGCTCTCTGGTTCATTTAAAAAATGATGAAATGAACACTTTAGGGTTCAATTCATTCTATGTTTCATTTAAAACAAAATGAAAATGATGTACATGGTTCTCTGGTTCATTTAGTTTAGGAGTAGCTATAGTAGTAGGGTGTTTTTATGCTATGGTTTATGATGAAAATAAAAACTAGACACTAAGCAGTATGTTAGTTCTTCATTAAATGAAAATGAAAATGGTTTTGCTAGATGCCCTGTGACTTCTTCTGGTTCAATTCATTCTTTTAAATGTGAAAATGAAAATAAAAATGCTTGCAGTACCTAGGTAGCTAGGCAGTAGGGTTTTTTGGTTATGCTACTGCCAATTCATATAAATTAAAGTAACAATTAAGCTCTCTGGTTTGAAACTAAACCAATTTTAAAATGAAATGCAAGATGCAATGCTTATGCTACTACCATATATATAAAATGCTCATGCTTATGCTACTGCAATCAAGTTGAAAATGAACTTTATATATGTTGGTTTAGTTGGTTTAGATGAAATGCAAATGAAGTAGCTAGCTAGGTTCATGTTTCTTAGGTATGTTCATAATAATATGATGGTTCTCTGGTTAAAATAATTTAGTAGGTTTAGTTAATAAAATTTGCTAGCAGTACATGGTTCATTTAAATGAAATGAACACTAGTTGGCAGTAGCAAATGCTACTACTAGTTTAGCTACTGGTTTAAAACTACAATGTTGCTTAGTTCATGTTGCTTAGGTATTTAGTTCATTAGGTGGAGTTCATTGCTGGTTAGTATTTTGGGTTTCAATTTATATTTACTAAATGCTTTATATACTAAATGCTTCTGGTTTGCTTCTGGTTGAGATGGAAATGAAAATGAAGCTAGCAGTAGCTGTTGGTTTACACATTCTTGATTCATGTTTATTAAATTTTTAGGGTTCATATATAGCAAGAATGCATTCTCTCATTTAAATGCCTAATGAAATGCATTCTCTGGTTCATGCTAATAACAAGAATGAAATGCTAATATGCAAAATGAATTGCTACCAGTGTAGGTGTTGCATGCTCATGCTAATAATATGAATGAAATGCAAAATTGCTTGCTCATGCTCATGCTCCTAACAAGAATGAAATGCAAAAATGCTGCCATAAATTGCTACTGGTTAAAAATGCTCAATTGTTTAGTTCAAAATGCTCATGCATGCTCACTGGTTGTAAATTAATTTGGTTCAAAATGAAAATGCATCATTACCTACTGCCAAAAAAAGAAAATGAAATAGAGGTTTGGCTCAAAATTGATTTTACTTGCAGTAGCTAAAATGAAAATTGATTTTGTTTAGTTAATTGGCCAGTGCATGTACAAGGTGAAGGAATGTCACTTTAATTCCACTTATTTGTACACCTTTTTCACTCATTTGTATTTCTCATAGCATTCATATATCATGGATTAGTTTTCTGGACCCCAAGTAATTCCCTGAAGCTTATGTATATATAATGTATTTGGTTTCTCTGTTGGGGGTATATGATTGTGGTGCCCCTGTTTGGATGATTTTATTCATCCACACATATTTTTCTTGCTGTGATAAATTGATGACCCATTTACTTGATGTACATGGTTCTCTGGAAATGAATTGGGGTTTTTATTATAGTGGAAATGCTACTGGTGGTATTTAAATGCTGATGCTATGCAAGCTGCTGCTGTGCATGTTGCTGTTATGGTTATGGTTATAGTGATGGTTGAGCTAAATGAACATGCTGATTATGGTGATGGTTGAGCTCCGGTGAAAATGAAGTTGTTATATATATGTTTGCATTTATTACGAGGATTGAGTTGCTATTGAGTGCCGGAATGTCGATTCATTTCCGTTCCGGCAATTCTAGCACTCGGCATGACCAATTTTTAGCAAAGGTCATGCCGAATTTTTCCGTGAATTCTAACTCTTTTTCATCTTCTATTAGTGCAAGCCACCATGTCGTCTCAAGAAGAGTTAGAGGAGCACTACAATAAGCACTTCTTTAGGACGGAGGAGGATGCCGAGGCCGCTGGTGTTGGCGGCGACGAGGACCATGAGATGGAGGATGCCGCTGGGGGTAGTGCCGACGAGCCGAGCAGTAACGAGGCAAGCGGCGCCACCGGGGGTAGTACCTACGAGCCTAGCGGCGATGAGGCAACCGGCGCCGCCGGGGGTGGCGGCGAGACAAGCGGCGACGATCCTAGCGGCGCCGCCGGGAGTACTGCCACCGGGACAAGTGGAGCCAAGAGGCCGCGGAAGGCAAGGCGCCAAAACACGGTCGGCACCGCGAGAGACACGATCAAAGAGGTGGACCCCGCCAGTGGTTTGCCGGTGGAGCCTAAGGATGTTGCCAAGGGGTACGGCAACCAACTGGCATGTATCCTCCGAGAGGTCATCAATCTCAACGAGACGGATCTCCGAGCTGAGAGCAAAGCGCATTTGCGAGCCCAGCTCATTGCGAGGTTGCACTCACGATACAAGTTCCTAGGCGACTACGCCTCCACTGATGAATCCAAGAACATTGTGAACTCACAAGCCCTCTTGAAGTTCACCAAACACCTCAGCAGCTATAAGTACATGGTGCGGAAGATGATTGCTGACGGCAAAGGTTTCGAAGAGGTCCACTCTGCCTTTCCGCATGTCTCCCAGGCGGACTTTGATGCTTTTGTGGCCAATGAAGAGCTACAAGTGACGAAGAATCGCAATTTGTGGGGGAAGGAAATGCGGGAGCTTAACATCGGCAACCACAACCTTTGGAGCCGTGGGTACGAGGGAAAGGAGCCCTATTGGGCGAAGGAGGACGAGGCGTATGTAAATGCCGGCATTGAGAACCCCTGGCTCAAGTACAAGGACCCGCTTGAAAGAAGATTCATCAGGTCACGGTACCATAAGAAGAAACTAACCGGGGAACTTGTCACGGACCCCAAGGTCGTAACCGACATAATTTGGTTCACGAACGACCAGAAGGTCCTGTCGTTGGAGAAAAAACTGGTAAGCAATTTACCGGTTTTATTAGATCAAGTATCGTTCATATAATAGTAGCAACATTTCTAAATGGTTCACGTTTCTTCCGCAGGAAGAAGAAAGACAAAGACTTTCTCAAGGCGACGAAGGCTCCTCGTCCCAGGCGTCGACGGGCAGGGTAGCATGGGACAAGCCTCTCGTACGGGCGCTAAACATCGTCAATGAGCATTCACCTACGAGAAGGCCGCATAGAGGCCGTGTGGCTAGCGCCGGTACAGGCCACAAGCATGATCACTACGGCTTGTCGTCTACGGCCGATAAAAATGCGCGCAATGAGAGGAAGCAGCGGGAGGCGGAGGAAATGAGGGAGTCAATCCTAGCCCAAGTCCAAGCTGGTTTGGTACCGCAACTGGTACCGCAACTCAAAGCTACACTCGTACCTGAAGTCAAAGCTGAAGTCGCCGCTTCAGTCCAAGCAGATTTCAACGCTCTACACGCGTGGTATGAGGGTGGCAAACAAGCCCCCCCCCGAAAATGCAAGTGGTTAGCTTCGACGGCAGCAACTCGATGGTGCCGCCGTCCGCCGGCAATGACAATGTTATAATGGAGACTCCTCCGGCCGCCAGCAATGTCGCTGGTGCTAGGGATTCACCGTCCATGCCGGGTAGCAGCCCCTCCGCCACTTGCACGCCCGCCGCCGCATGTGCTGGCCCGTCAACATTAGCCGAGCTCAACGCCCTCACGGTAATTAACTAATGTGTACATCAAGTTAATATTATTAGTTTCGTCATCCTTGCCCTCTCTCTAACGCCATACACATGTTCTCGCAGGCGCTCTCAACGCCATGCACCTTCCTGATGAGAGTAAACGACGAACTCAAAGACGTCGCGAGGGGGTCCATCCTTCGGCCCCTGGATAAGAAGTGGCACACACTGATGTAGCCCCGGTCACCGACGTCGCTACACCAAGACCAACAAGTCCCCCAAGTGGACCGATGACACGAGCCCGAGTCAAAGCTCTACATGATGAGGTGAACTCGCTCCTCACCACCCTTGATCTTGGTACCCCTTTGGATGGATTGCTAGCTCATGTCGACGTGTTATGTGTCATTAGGTACAAGGAGCATCAAGGTCACCAAGAGGAGGACACACCGTGGTCAAAGGGAGGAGAGGAGCAGCTGGACATGAAGATGGACGTGAAGATGGACATGGAGCTGGACCGGAAGTCGCCCGAAGAGTGCAAGGAAGAGAAGAAGGACGGCCGGTCCAGAACCCGGTCAGACCGGCTCCCTGACCGGGCCACCCGGTCTGACCGGCCCCCTGACCGGGCCGCCCGGTCCAAACCGGGATTTGCACTCGTGCCATCCGGGCAACATCCCGGGGCCTCGGAACCTCGTCCGGTTGCCGCCCGGTCACAGGCCCGGTCTGGACCGGCCTGCCCGGTCCCAGGCCCGGTCTGACCGGCTCCCTGACCGGCCTGCGTAACTTAAGTCGCCCAATCGGCCCGAACTTGTTTCCTTCGTACCTTTTCGGCCTGTGACGCCTTGTAAGACTATATAAGCACCCCAGACGCCCCTTTAGCTCTTTAGACTTGTTTTGAACTCAAACCTAACTTTGAGCTTAGTCTCCCTTGGGTATCATCCCTCTGTAATCAAGGCCATCCTTGTTGTTGATTGTGATATTGTTGAGTGAGATTCTAGTACAAGCTACTCTCTCTCCCTCACCAATCTCTTTTTCTCCAACACCAATCTCTCACCGGGAATTCTGCCGCGTGCCTCTTCCGGGTGATTCTATTGGCGTGGTCCATCGAGCCACGGGGGTAAGTATCGGGTGTATCGGGTTGGTGTGCGTGCGTGAGTCTCGGAGTTCCTCGTGTTCGTCGTGTTCTCCGTGTTCCTCGCGTTTTCCCATCTCCCCTCTTGGTTTCGAAGTCAATCCGCGAGATCGGGCCACACACGGGGTCTTAGACCTCATCATATGGTATCAGCAGCTCTTGGTTACCGCGGATTTGACCTTCCACCCACTCGATTTCGTCCCTAGAAAATTTTCCAAAAAAATCCCCAGAAATAGGCCCAAATTGCCTCTTGACCGATCTGTGATTTGGTTGCGTTTTGAGTGGTTTTGGTCCGTGGATCTGGTGTTGTTGTGCTTGATCTACTATTTCCCCAACTTTTAGCCTCCAATTCCATCGTTTCCCTTCGATTTGGTCGATTTGGCTTGGTTTTCGTGAAGAACAAGAGAGAGAAATCGCGCGATCTGGTTGAGCACCGGTCAACCGGGCTACAGACCGGCCGGTCCGGTCCAGAATCCGGTCGACCGGCCATACAACCGGCCGGGCCGGTCCAGCAGCCGGTCCAACCGGGCCACAGACCGGGCGCAGCAACGCCCCCTCCTTCGACCTCGTCTTCCGGCGATCTCCACCACCACCACCACCACCACCACCATCATCGCAGGTATAACTTGCAGCTTTCACCTTGTAACCCCTCTTCCTTTTGCGATCTATCCCATCGAGCATTGCTTGTCTAGTGTTGCGAGACATTGCACGTGGCCCCGCATTGTGAGGTGTGTGTGTCGCGTTGAGTAAGGCACCCAAGCAAACACTCGTGTGGCAAGATAGCAAAAGCGAGGCTAACGCTAACATAGTGCGTGAAAAAGCCCCAAAAACACAAAAAGAGTGCGAGTAGCACCATACATCCATACATCCATACATCCATACGCCCATACATACAAAGTGTCCACGTGCCACCAAAGATACAAACGAGTGCAAGTGCCGCCATATACAAAAGAGAAAAAGCTTTTAAGCAAAGAGAGATAGGAGAAGAGAGGCCACGTGTGAATCTTGTTGTCTCTTCCTTTGCAACCAAAGCTTTGGCTCTCCTTGTGTTAGTGTAACACCGAGCACTTATACATACACTTTTCCGCTCACTTTTGGTTGCACTAACCCCGCTTATCTCGTGTGTGTGTTCCACAACTTTTTCCGTGTTTATAGTGATCTTCACATTGACATTTGGATTTTTGGACTTTACCCACTTTTAACAACATACTCGATCTTGGATTTGTCTTTTGGCTTTCCACAACACTCGCCTAACACCATATTTGCTAGCTTTTGCGTGTGGTTTTGCGTGTGTTCCCGATACACTTGATCTTGCTTTCGGTTTGGAGGATTGCCTCAATACTATCTTACCTTGGTAAGAGTGCGAGGTAGTCTCCTTCCACTAACATACACAACATAGTTCTTGTTTTTCCATCATGGATAGGAACGGAGATACCACAAGGGATGAAGAGATCCTCCGCAACACCGAGAGGTTGGCTACTCAACACAACCTATGGACGCAACGACAAGAGTTCAAGGAGCAACTCACCCTCTTCGAGACCCGCATCGATGAGCAATACGATGAGGTGGCTCACAACTTCTCCGCCGTGAACCAAGACTTGGCTCTTCTTCGTGAAGCTACGGACAACTTGAATGGCCAAATGGCGGCTAATGATGCCAACATGGAGCGGCGCATGGATAGCCTCGAGCGCGCCATCACCAACTTGGGTCGTCACCGTCGACACCGCTCTACTTCCTCTTCATCAAGCTCGCCACAAGATTACTATTCTCATGGTGGCCTTTCGTCCTCAAGCTCCTCCTCAAGGCATGAAGACCATCATCGCCCTCATCGCTCACATGCTCGTCATGAAGACTCTCGCTCAACTCTAGGCGTGGAGAAATACATCGCCATGCTCGTCCACATGAGCGTCCTCCACAAGACCAAGTCCTTCACCAAGATCGTCACCAAGCGGATCGCCATGCCCACCATGGGCGTGATGGCCATCCCCAAGACCAAGATCCTCAAGATCCACCTCGGCGAGATCTTCGTCGCCACCCTCGCCATGACCAACGTGGTCGAGGAGAGCTACACCATGATCAAGATGAGAGACCCAACATTGAGCATCGTCCTCAACCGCGACAAGATCTTCAACCACACCCTCACCGTGAGCCAAGTGAAGCAAGCGTTCATCTTCAACGCCAACCCAATGCTATGGTTGGCCGTAGAAGACCTCCTATTCCACCTCTAGCCGCAAGAGATGACGGCGCCCCTCCTCGTAGAAGAAACTTGGAGGATGAAGAGAACATGTATGGCAAGCTCAAGTTCAACATGCCCAAGTTCAAAGGTGAAGACGACGCCGAAGCTTACCTCTCATGGGCACTCAAGGTGGAAAAGATCTTCCGCATCCACAACTACTCCGGTGCCAAGAAAGTGGCTATGGCATCACTCGAGTTTGAAGACTACGCCAACACTTGGTGGGAGCAAGTCCTCACTCTTCGAGAAGAAAAGGGTGAACCTCCTATTGACACTTGGGAAGATATGAAGAAGGAGATGCATGCTCGCTTTGTCCCCGCGCACTACATGACCGACCTCTTCAACAAGCTCCAAAAGTTGAAGCAAGGCACCAAGACCGTTGAGGAGTTCTACAAGGAGATGGAGCTCACTATGATGCGAGCGAACATCCAAGAGTCCGAGGAACAAACTATTGCTCGTTTCTTCAATGGCCTCACGTACCCCATCAAGAGGATTGTCGAGTTCCAACCCTACTCCAACATGGTTGAGTTGGTCCACCAAGCGTCGAAGGCCGAGCGCCAAGTGATTGAGGACATCAAGTACTCCAAGGCCAAGTCCTATTTCTCCTCCAAGCTCGCTACATCGACTCCGCCTACTATATCAACTCCTTATGCTACAAGTGCCAAGGCCGACGCATCCTCTACACCATCCAAGAAACCGACTATCCAAAGTCGCATGAAGCAAACGGTCTCCTCCACCGCCTCCTCTAAGGCATCCACGGGACCCTCTAGTGTCACTTGCTTCAAGTGTGGCACCCAAGGTCACAAATCGTTTGAGTGCAAGAACACCAAGGTCATGATCACTATGGAGAATGGTGACATCGAGACTCTTGATGAGGATGAATATGAAGCCCTTGTGCAAGCCGCCGTGGAAAGTGAAGAAGCTTATGAGCAAGAAAGTGGAGAAGATCCTCTCTTATGTGAGCATGACCCAAGTCCCTCACTTGTGGTCACAAGGGTGCTAACCACACAACCGCATGCTACGGAAGAACAACGGTGCAACATCTTCCAAACACGTGCCGGAATTGGTGGCAAGTCAATCAAGGTCATCATCGATGGTGGAAGTTGCCATAACCTTGCGAGCACCGAGTTGTGTGAGAAGCTCAACCTCACTCTCCGCAAGCATCCTCACCCTTACCATATCCAATGGTTGAGTGACAAGGGCAACGTCAAGATACAACATACCGTCACCGTCAACTTCAAGATCGGCCCTTATGAGGACACCATCGAGTGTGACGTGGTACCCATGACGGTGTGCCACATGTTGCTTGGCCGCCCTTGGCAATATGACAAGAAGGCTATACATGATGGTCTCTCCAACACATACACTTTCAAGGTCAACGACAAGAAGTTCGAGTTGCGCCCGATGACTCCTATCCAAATCATCGCGGATAATGCGAAGGCTTTAGCGAGGGCACAACTCCGCACCCACCATAGTGAGATGAGAGGAGAGGGAGCGACCCACCACAAAGATAGTGAGTGCCACAAGCCATATATGAGTGAGCCCAAGAGTGTCCTTCTAGCCACCAAGAGTGAGTGGAGAGAGCTTCAAGAGAACCCATCCACCATATTGCACTATGTGCTCATATGCAAGGGACCCTCGTCGGCGACTAACGACTTAACCAACATTCCTTCGTCTTTGTTGTCTCTTTTGAAGGAGTTTCAAGACGTCTTCCCCGACGAGCTCCCTCATGGACTACCACCACTCCGAGGCATAGAACACCGCATCGACCTCATACCCGGCGCTCCGCTTCCAAACCGTGCCGCCTACCGCACCAACCCCGAAGAGACTAAGGAGATCAACCGCCAAATTCAAGATCTCCTCGCCAAAGGGTACGTACGCGAAAGCCTTAGCCCTTGTGCGGTTCCCGTGATTCTTGTGCCTAAACCGGATGAGACGCAACGGATGTGTATGGATTGTCGCCCCATCAATGCTATTACCGTCCGTTACCGCCATCCCATTCCGCGTTTAGATGATATGCTTGATGAACTTAGTGGTGCCACGATTTTCTCTAAAGTCGATTTGCGTAGTGGTTACCATCAAATCCGCATGGCTATTGGTGATGAATGGAAAACGGCATTCAAGACCAAACTCGGTCTCTATGAATGGCTCGTGATGCCTTTCGGTCTTTCCAATGCTCCATCAACTTTCATGCGCCTCATGAATCACATCTTGCGTCCTCTCATTGGCAAGAGCGTGGTTGTCTACTTCGATGATATTCTTATTTATAGCAAAAACCTCGAGGACCATGTGCAACATGTGAGAGAAGTCTTGTGCATCTTGCGCCATGAAAAGCTTTATGCTAACCTCCCCAAGTGCACATTTGCTCAAAACAAATTGGTTTTTCTTGGTTTTGTGGTTTCTGCTAGTGGGATTGAAGTTGATTCTTCCAAGGTGGAGGCCATCCATAATTGGCCTACCCCTACAAATGTTGGCCAAGTCCGAAGCTTCCATGGACTTGCCGGGTTTTACCGCCGCTTTGTGAAAGACTTTAGCACCATTGCTTGCCCTTTGAATGAGCTTACCAAGAAGAATGTTCCGTTTGTTTGGGGCAAGGCCCAACAAAATGCTTTTGATGAGTTGAAGAAACGCCTTACCGAAGCTCCACTTCTTGTCCTTCCAAATTTTGCCAAAACTTTTGAGATTGAGTGTGATGCAAGTGGGCTTGGTATTGGTGGTGTTCTTATGCAAGAGGGCAAACCCGTGGCATACTATAGTGAGAAGTTAGATGGCGCACGCCTCAACTATCCTATATATGACAAGGAGCTCTACGCTTTGGTTCGTGTTCTTGAAGTTTGGCAACACTATCTTTGGCCAAAAGAGTTTATCATTCATTCCGACCATGAGTCCTTGAAATATTTGAAAAGCCAACACAACTTGAACAAACGACATGCAAAATGGGTCGAGTTCATTGTGTCCTTCCCATATGTGATCAAATACAAGAAGGGCAAGGACAATGTTGTGGCGGATGCTCTTTCCCGCAAAAACACCCTTTTGCTAACTCGTTTGGATTTTCATGTTTTGGGACTTGAAGAGATCAAAGAACTCTATCCTTCCGATTCTTTCTTTGCTCCAATTTTTGAGAAGTGCTCCGTTGAGCGAGGAGTGGATGATTTCTATTTGCATGATGGCTATTTGTTTAAAGCTAACAAGATTTGCATTCCCGAGTCTTCGCTTTGAAAATTGCTTTTGCAAGAGTCTCATGGAGGAGGTCTTATGGGTCACTTTGGACGTGACAAGACATATGCCATGCTCTCAACCCACTACTATTGGCCAAAGATGAAGCGAGATGTGGAACGCCTTTGCCGCCGGTGCACCACTTGCTTACAAGCTAAGTCTACCTCCAACCCTTATGGTCTTTACATGCCATTGCCTATTCCTTATGCACCATGGACCGATATTAGCATGGATTTCGTTCTAGGCTTACCTCGCACTAAGCATGGTCATGATTCCATATTTGTTGTAGTGGATAGATTCTCTAAGATGGCTCATTTCATACCTTGCCATAAGAGCGACGATGCTTCACACATTGCTTCATTGTTTTTCAGGGAAATTGTCCGCCTACATGGAGTACCGCAAAGCATTGTGTCGGATCGAGACGTCAAGTTCATGAGTTATCTTTGGAAGTCGCTCATGGCGAAGTTTGGAGTCAAGCTCTTGTTCTCATCATCATCGCACCCGCAAACGGATGGCCAAACGGAAGTGGTCAATCGAAGCCTCTCCACCCTCCTACGGATCCTCGTGAAGAAGAACTTGAAGTCATGGGAGGAGTGCCTTCCTCACGCCGAGTTCGCCTACAATCGCGCCAAGCACAAGACTACGTCAAGGAGCCCCTTCATGGTCGTCTATGGCTTCGAACCTTACACGGCACTCGACATACTTCCGCTTCCCCTCCACGAGCGCATCAACATGGACTTTGACAAGCGCACCGCCGCCGTCAAGAAACTACATGAAGAGACAAGGGCAACCATACAAGAACATGTTCTTCGTCAAGCCAACCGCCTCAACGCCAAGAAGAAGGAAAGAATATTCGAAGAAGGAGACCTCATTTGGATCCACCTCCGGAAGGAACGGTTCCCTCATGAGCGCAACTCCAAGCTCAAGCCAAGAGGAGATGGCCCCTTCAAGGTCCTCAAACGCATCAACAACAACGCTTACGTCATCAACATACCAACATCCAAGTACTTGGTGAGCAACACGTTCAACGTCTCGGACTTGTCACCCTATCATGGAGATGAGGAGGTGCAAGAGTCGAGGACGACTCTTTCCCAAGGGCGGGAGATGATGTAGCCCCGGTCACCGACGTCGCTACACCAAGACCAACAAGTCCCCCAAGTGGACCGATGACACGAGCCCGAGTCAAAGCTCTACATGATGAGGTGAACTCGCTCCTCACCACCTGTAATATCCCAGGTTTAGAGGCAATAAAATGAGAGAACACCAAAGTGTGCATTGCATTCATGCATAGAAAATCCGGGGAATTTTCGCGCTTCAAATAAAACTTACCACAGTAACTGAAGTTTCACTTGACTTGCTGGAATGGAAGTAGATCATCAAGTCAAGCGCTATAAACTTCACTGTGACCTTTGCTAAAACCTTATTTTGGGTAGAGATGATTTGATCTATGGGCTAGATCAAATAGAATTAGTTTTACAACAAACAACACCTTAAGTAAGGTTCAACTACAAGCTCTTATAAAGGATCTCAACATGCCATTCCTTACAACAACACAGGAATAATTATTCAACCATAAAATAAAGAACACAATTAAGTAAGACACTATTCTTTACTTATCTTATTGATGTCTTG
The DNA here is from genome assembly GCF_019359855.2 of Lolium perenne. Taxonomy (NCBI): domain Eukaryota; kingdom Viridiplantae; phylum Streptophyta; class Magnoliopsida; order Poales; family Poaceae; genus Lolium; species Lolium perenne. The sequence goes on from NC_067245.2 coordinate 137,733,788, forward strand.
TACTAAATAAACATTTCTACCATGAGTCACATGGTATATCTTTTCAACTACAATACTTGAACCAAGTCAAGAACATTCATATTCATTCTTCATTAACCTTGACCATTCCAATCTTATTTCCCAATTCATTCCATTAAACCTTAGAGAAAGGAGAGAATCATCAATATGCAAATATCATCCATTAAATAGAACCTAGCTAAATATTTAAACCTTGTCCAAGGGAGGTAATTGTTGATACTAACCAATGTTATAATAAGTATAAGTAAAGTATTAAACCCTACTTGACCTAGTTAACACTTGCTAGTAAGTAAGAACCTCTTTTACTAGTGATTCAAGAGAGATACAAGTGTTGTGATCATTACAACTTGGTAATGATCATAAACCCTAGAGGAAACCCTACCTATCCCAGAGAGCTTAAGCTACATATGTATACTCAAGTATATGGACCAATATTTGATCTTGGAGAGAGAATCATGAATTATTAGAAGGCCATACTTTGATCATTACAAAATGGGTGATGATCATAAACCCTAAGAATCCAAGTAAGTGTGTTAAGAGAAGTATTAAAGAAGAGAGATTAGTGAGGAATAAGTGGATCATGTCTAATGCATGATCTTATCTTATAAATTGAGATGACAAGTTAAACCTATATATGTGATGCATAGATCTCATTCTTCACATGAAATAATAAGTAACTCATTAGTAGTTAACCAAACCAATACTCATGCCTTGTATAGAGTAGTATTGATATGGTATCTAAACCTTGCCTATCCAAACATTTAAGACTAACCTAGCATTGCCTTGATACAATAATTCTACTTAAGTGAGGAGGATAACCCTAGCCACTAAAACATGATCAAGCTTATGCTCATATTCTAATCCTAGTTGTGTATCACATTGGTGATTTCTACTAAAACCCTAGGCCATATTTGAATTCCAATCCAAGCATTACTTTGGATTATAAATAGAACCCTGCCATGCCTCATGTCCAATTAATACTTCAAATGGTGAAGTATTCCCAAAACCCTAAACCTTTTCATGTAGGATCCACCCCACATAGAATATTGTCCTAACTTGTGTATCATGGATCACAAGTATAAACCAAGCCATATATACCTTTAGACTAGATTCCATTTGGTGAGTAGAGTGAAACCAATAACCAATTCCACTTTGATTTCCAATCACCTTGTTTAGTTGCCCAAATGGAATATTGTGTCATAATTAAACCAACACTTTAACAAGTTAGTTAACCATAATAAGCCTAGGATTTACTTTAAATAATTCAAGTAGTAGTTGCTAAGCAAGAGTAGAGAATATAGAGTTGGATTCAACCATTTTCTTAAACCCTAGAAATAATTCTCCACATAAAATCATGATTCCATTTCTCTCCTATTTAACAATTGCTTTAAATTCTATCCATAATAAAGACATGTGAAACATCCATATAGTTAGGAACATTAGTAAAATTTAGTAATATGCTTACCATGCACCTATTATAAAACTCAAACCATTTAAATATATCTGGTTCCTAAATTAAAAAGGCAATTGAGATAAACACATAAACCATATCTATTTTAAATTTAAAATGCACTTCACAAGAACACCAACTAATCACCCATCAAATAGTTGTTTAAACAATAGAACTAAGCAGTAAGTATTTTTATGAAGTGATATTGATATTTAATATTTTTTGAACCTGCAGAAATAAACAGAAATCGAATTGGAATTTAAATAACAAGTTTAAAACAGAAAATAAAAAGAGAAAAAGGAGAGGGGAGAGGACTTACCCTACCAGGCCGCAGCAGCCCACACAGCAGCCCAAGCCGAAGCCCAGATCGGCCCAGCCCAGCAACAAAGCCACCCAGTCCACCGTACCGTTTCGGCGAGGAAGAAAAGAAGTTTCTTCTTCTTCCCCGCAGACGACACGGCGACGGCGAGCTCGGCCACGTCCTCGTGGAGGATGAGCACGCCCCGGACGTCGTAGATGGTCTCTGAACCCCGTACAAGCATCTTCGCGTCCGTCTTATCTCCTGTGCGTCCCGATTCGTGCCCAAATCATTCACCCTCTCACCGACGCATCCCGGCCGTCTCCGCCACCGCATCGCCGCTGTAGAGCTTCCCTCACGCTATAAAACCACCAGTAGCTCCGCTGTGAAACCCTAGTACCTCGCCGCCCATCCATTGCTTCTCAGTCATCCTCTATTTCGCGTGTTCTTCCACTCACTGTCGCCGGCGAACTCCATGGCGCCGTCGATTGAGAGCACCCCGGAGTCCGTGGCGTAGCTCGTTGGATGCGCCCGATGCCGTAGGACCTTCTGGCGGAAGGAATCGAGAAGGGGAGCTCGGAGCAATGTCAATTTTTATTTTCCCCTTTCTCCGGCCATCGCCGGGAATGGCGAAATAGGGCCAGCTCCAGTCCACCATCGACACCATTGACCACTCCAATCGCCTCCTGGTGAGATTGCGCACCTCTAGCATCATCCAATCCTTCTCGGCATCGCGTGTAGCTCAATTTCGAGATCATACCGACTCGCACCGCCGCGGAGACACTCGCCGGAGCTAGCTCCGGTGACCTTTTCGTGGCGGCGTTCTCACTATCCCGCTCGATGGGTCGGGCGGTTCGTTTGGCGATCTCCGCGCACGCGCGGGATGGCCAGAACGCCGACGCCGTCGTTCACCGGCGCGTCTCCGGCGTGGATGACGTGGCAGGTGGGACCTCAGGGTGTATTTGACTGGTCTTCGCCCTCGTGGCATTTGACCTGGTCAAAGGACCCACCTGTCGGTCACTAGGGTTAGATCCAGATCGGTACACTTAGTATTTTTGTTTAAATTCAAAATCCAGAATATTACTGAAACTTTGCAAAATTCTAGAAAATTCATATCAACTCAGAAAATTATAAATAATATATCAAAATGCTCACAAAAATAAACTCTATTCAAATAAAATATAAAACAAAAATGTGTGTCAAAATAAAAATTCACTTATTTTATCCTTATTAATTATGCCATTTCAATTATTTAAAATACCATTTGAAACCAATACTTAGTGAAATTTAAAAATTAAATTTTAACTATTTAGTAACTAAGTAAAATGTTAAGATTAATTTTATTTATCATATTTGCATTTAACTTAATTTTTAGTGGTAATTCATAAACCCTAATTTGCAAGTTACCATGTTCTATTTTCTTTAAATAGTAATACCTCCAGAAAATATTATAAGCCAATATTATTTTGGTAAATCAAAACCTATTTACTTAAACATCTTTAGTTAACAAGTTAAATACTTTAAACCTAATAACAATTATTAAACCCTGATTCTTAATTAAACCTAAATAAGAATTACTCTAATTATTAAATCTTGTAAAAAAATAATAAAATGTTAAACCATTACTAATTTTGATTCAAAGTAATTAGTAACCACAAGTCTATTACCACTCATCATTTTAGGAGTTGTACCATAATTTTGAAACCCTAGTTTCAATTTGAGTAAGACCTTGATTCCATTATTTCATGTGATCATCCTAAATTAGTGCAACCCTAAAACCCTAGGGGTTTAGCCCATGTGATCATAGCCACTTCAACTTTACATATATAACCCTAATAAGCAACAATTGAATGCATTCTTATGATCCATTAGCATAAACCAAGTCACATGAGATTGTCATTTCATGTTCCTGTTCTTAATTAAAACCTATATGATTCACTAGTATCACCTAGGTATAAACCCTAACTTGTTATCACATGTTAGCACCATTGATCATCAATCCTATATATCACACCATTAGGATCAACCTCAACCATCAAACCCTAGTAGAACCATAATGATGAACCCTAGTACCAATCTTGTGTAGCAATTCACAACACATGCTCCTATTACACTAAAACCTACTTAGGAAATAATAAGTCACTTAGTTTAGAAATCATTAGAGATTATTTAGTAAAGCAAATGTGAAGCCATAGTAACCCTAATAGCTAATTTATAGAACCATCTTGATAACCATCCTTTGATATGATATCATAATCAACCATAGTAATAAACCTGCCCATACTTGTTGTATATAGAACCAATTCAACTTAAGCACCCAACTAGTTCCTATTAGTGGAACTAAATGAATTCAATAGTAAACCCTAGAAAGACATAGCTCCTATGCATAGTAGTTCATATTCTTATTTAACCTGTTCTTCAAAAGTTATTCTTTTGAAGTACAAATGTCAATCAAACCTTAGAAGCCCTATCCTTCTTTGCAATACTAAATGTTTCTTAAACAACATGTTCTTCAAAAGTTATTCTTTTGAAGTATCGTATAAGTAATCATCAACCATGTTCTGTAGAACTTAAAAATTGACAACTGTTCTTTACATATTATTCCACCACTATTCTTTATGTGTAAGATTGTTATGATGTCATATATCACTTGTTAAGATGTTAATTTAACCAAACCCTAATAAGAACCTTGTTTGAGAACCATCCTAAAAGTGCAACCAACCCTAAAGAAATCTTTTTAACTCATACATCCTAAATCATCGAGGTTAGGTTACGCTCGGGACGATTGCATCTCATACTATGCATTATAGCATCTTTGCCAGTTCTTTAAACATTGTCCTTACCGGACGATGATGGTATTTCAGCATTTGGAGTTATCACGTATCGAAGCTTTTGCCTGCATAATCCTGCAGTCAAGAAAGGCAAGTTCATCGCTTGCTCATGTCATTTGATTATTTGTATCAAACTATATGCAAAGTACTATACTTATCACTCATGCATTGAAAAGCAAAGTATTATTTTACAATTATGAATATGACTATGTGGTGGGCAATGGAACCATGGTATGTGTTGATATGGTGGAGGTTCCATTGCATGGGTTATATCACCCTAGGATTAATTGCCAATGCCGTCCAGTGATTCTAGCACCGTACATATCGCGTTATCCATAAGATCTATAATGGCTCTGGGGAAGTCAGCTGTATCTTTTCCCTTCTGCACGCCAACGGATTGGTAGAGCTAGCGGGGTGTTGGAGGCACTGCCGTAGGTTGGGATGGCCTTTTAAATCCCCATCCATTAGTGATGATGGCTCTACGATCTATGAAGGATTGTCCAAAGTACACCATGAGTAAAGCCGTATTATCGGGGGAAGTCTACTGGAGGTGTACGGGTGGACAAAAGGGTGGGTTTGCAGTCGCGGAGAAGGCAGTGATTGGCTTGGATCTTATACTGGGCCTCACACCAAAGGAAGTGTGGACGGGGACATACTCTCGGCCGGCAACATGGTTAAGATCTCTTGTGGGGTAAAGTAACGCACCTCTGCAGAGGGTATCAAGAATTGTGACTGTCACTCCCTGTTCCGGGAAGGGAACTGCGAACGCAGCAGGAAAGGAACTCCACGAAGTTCTAGTCAACCTGTGAAGACTGACGGGCATAGTTTTCAGAATAAAATAAACCTTTTGAAGAAATGTTTATGAAAACTTGCATTGGCCTATGACTTTCTGGTCTATGGCTGTAGCTAGTGCATGATACACCTATTTCCTAATATGAACTTGCTGAGTACGCTCGTACTCATTCTATCTCGTTTGAACCCCCTTCTTAGATCAAGGCACCAAAGGAGAAACTTCCGTGGAACTCGAAGACAAAGGAGTCAACTGCAACAAGATGAAGAATCAAATCAAAGAAGTCAATGGAGTTAACTTCTGCATCAGCTATACTGGAAACCTAGATTAGTAATAGAAGGGAACCTTTCCCTAATCCTAGCACCTAAGTAGCTAGATTTCTATAGCAAGCCAAGTAGCTCTTGAACTTGAGTTAGCAATAAGATAGATTACGAGTCGTTCTTCTGGAGCTTTATTTGAAGTTTTACCTCACTATAAAGTAGGAGGTTGTGTTGATCTTATGTAAACAGCTCGTGTGTACTTCTATAGACATACCTTGGACTCGCATATGTTTCTGTTGTACCACTCTGAGAGATGTAATATGAGTGGAACGGTGTTTCACTTGTGTTATGTCAACGACTTGTGTACTACACCATGCAGTGGTACGCTGGGTCACCGCAGCTGGTATCAGAGCAAATGCTTTGACCCTAGGATTAAAACCCTTTAAAGGAGACCTATAGGTTTGGTAGTGTCTATAGGAAGATGTCTTAGTTAAACCAACTATTCTTTTGACTTGAGATGGGTATTCACTTGAGAATAATCCTGACACACTTGAGTCAATCTTTCTAATCTATATTTCTTAAGTAAAGTTAGTTAGTTATCTTGCTTCATTCCAAATAACTAGAACACCATTGAAGCTTAAGATAATGGGTGGTAGTAGACCACAGTTGGTATACAACACATGGTAGTCCAAAGAGAGGATACAACCATAAGGAAGATATCCTATTGGAAGAAGTATACCAATACAAGTACGGCTAAGTAAAAGTCAGTTAAAATGTCAAATGACTGATGTTAAGTAAGGGAAATAAGTTATATAAGGTAGTATACATCTATGATGAGTCAATCATAGGAGGTAAGGAAGAGTGATAGTAGTATTTAAGTCTACTTTTCATGGTAAAGTTGGTAATCATATATGATTCACTTGAGATTCATGGTATGATGGAGTAGAACATCATAAGTATGATAACAAAAGGATGATAAGGAGTAGGATTTAGGGAATAGTTCGAAAGCTTAGGCCTTAAAATCCTAATAACTGTACCAAGTATGTTAGAACCATAGTCCTTAATTTAAACAAGACTTATTTAGAGCATATCACATAGAGAAATCCTAGAGTTAGAGGTGGTATTGTGGTGACCCGGCATACCACTGCATGGTGTAGTATGCAAGTCTGATATAACACCAATGAAACACAGTTCCACGGGTATTATATCGCTCAGAGTGGTACAACAGAAACATATGCGGGTCCAAGGCATGTCTATAGAATTACAACACTGACTCTATTACATAAGATCAGCACAGCCTCCTACTTTACAATGAGGTAAAACTGCAAATAAACTCCAGAAGAACGACTCGTAGTCTAGTCTTATCACGAACTCTATTTGTAGAGTATTTAACTAACTCTAGAGGCTGTGAATAGATTCTAGCTAAATAGGAGCTAGGTTTAGGAAACTAGTTCCTTTCTATTGCTAAGCTAGGTTTGATCCTTGTTGGAGGTAGTGTTTGACTCTTCTGTCAGGTTCCTGTCCCTTGAAGTATTTGTTGATCCCTCGGTCTTCGAGTTGCACTGTAGATCCTCCTTTGATGCCTCCATATCTAAGCAGGGGATTTAAGAGTGGGATGAGTACGAGCGTACTCAACAAGTTCATTATAGGAAAGAGGTGTTTAATGCACTAGCTACAGCATTAGACCAGAAAGTCTAATACCAATGCAAGTTTTCATAACCATTTCTTCAAAAGGTTGCTTTTATTCAGAAGAACTATGTCCGTCAGCCTTCACCGGTTTACTAGAACTTCATGGAGCTCCTTTCCGGCAGCGTTCGCAGTTCCAAATCCCGGAACAGGGAGTGACAGGTCACGGTTCTTTACACTCTGCAGAGGTGTGTTGCTTTACCCATAAGAGATCTTATCCTTGTTGCCAACCGAGTTGCAGGCTCGTCCACACTTCCTTTGGTGTGAGGTCAGGAGTAAGGTCATAGCCAATCATATTCCTCCGCTACCTCGCACACCCACCCTTTGTTGCAAACCCCGACCCTGGGTCCTCGCCGGTCCCATTATTCCCGTAATTTCAGGGTGGACCCCGACCACGACGACAGTCTGGGATCGAACCAAACTCCTTCGCCGGTAGCTGCAACCCATCATAGACCACATTACCGTGGGGAATTAGAGTGGGATCCCCACCCTCAAGTTGTTCCGCAAGCCGCAACCGCTACGGTATGCACAGCATAACCGTGGGGAATTAGAGTGGGATCCCCACCCTCAAGTTGCTCCGCAAGATACAACTGCTACGGTAAGCGCATCCGTTGATGTACAAGAGGTGGAAATACGATTGATTAGTCCGTCCCATTCCAGATCTTATGGTTAACACGGGTATTACGGCACAAGAATCACTGGCGACATTTGTTGTTTAATCCTAGATGGATATAAACCCTTGCAATGGAACCTCCACCATATCAACACAATCCATGGTTCCATTGCCCACCACATAGTCATATTCATAGTTATGAAAATAGTGGTTTTGGTTTTTATGCAATAGTGATAATCATAGTACTTTGCAAGTAATTTGATAAAGATAATCAATTGACATGAGCAAGTGATGAACTTGCCTTTCTTGACTGCAAGATTATGCAGGCAAGGTCTTCGATACGCAATAACTCCAAATTCTGAAATAGCATCATCATCCGGTAAGGACGATGTTTAAAAGATTGGCAATGATGCAATAATGCATAAGTATGAGATGCAATCGCTCTAAGCGTGATCTAACCCCAATGATTTAGGATTAGTGGGTGGTAATGATTAGTTCAGGATGTGTTGCACTTTTAGAGTGATTCACAAACAAGGTTCTTATTCGTGGTTGTGTAGTTTAAGAATCATAAGCAAGTGGTAAAATGTATAGTAACAATCATACACACCCAGGAATAGTAATTGAATAATAAGTAAAGAACAGTTGTCAATTTTAATACTATATGGCATGGTTAATGATTACTTATTATATTCTTCAAAACAATAACTTTTGAAGAACATATTCTTTAATAAAGAACTAGTATGACAATTAGGTTTGTGGTTTCTATAGTTTATTATGGTTTCATGTAGTTTCTGGGGTAAGTATTAGATGGATCACAACCTAGTTGGATTCATTAGCTACTAGACTTGTATTGTTGAATTAATCCTAAACATTTTACTTACCAATAGTTGCTATCAAAGTGGTATACCTTGTTGGTGATAGTCGGGCTAGGGTTTATAGGTCCTTATAAGCGGTGGTTGATGATGGTTCCTTATTTTCTTCAAAAGAATAACTTTTGAAGAACATACTTCTTAAATAATAAGAAGTATATCAATTAGGGTTGAAGTGGTCTAGGTTTTACTGTTGGTTCTATTAAGTAAGAAGTAATTGGTTCCTGAATGGGATGGTGGATAAGTACTCAACACTAGTAGGGTTTAGTGGAATATGGTATGTAATACTAAATAGTAGGTGTAGATGCTATTAGGGTTCATCACACTGGTGTGATGCTAATTATGGATAACTAAGGATGGTAGTCTTTGGGATAGGATCTAGGGTTTACACTTGGTTAACCCTACTTGATCATCTTGGTTTAAGTGTATGCATAAATGGAATACTACATGGCTAGTGATAGGGTTCTACATTTTATGTGGACATAGGTATGTATTTAGTTGCTACTATGGAGCTATGAATGAAAAGAAGATACCATGATCACATGCTCTAACCTAGGGTTTAGGTTAGAAGTAATTTAGGTTTCACATATAATAATGGAACTAGGGTTTGTGCATAATTGAGCTAGGGTTTTAGGGTTTCACATAAAATTATGAGGTTATCACTTGGTTTTAAAATGGAACTAGGGTTTCCTAATTACCCTGTAATTATTGGATTAATAACTTCATTAATAAATTTGAAGTTATTAATAAATTTGGAATAATAATAATATAGGATTTGACATTTTATTATTTTTAATGAATTTAATAATTAAGGTAATTGCTATTTAGGGTTTAAATTCCAATAATAAAGATTTAATAAGTTCCAGATAAAGTAAATTAGTTTTAAAGTTTTCTTTATTTACTTTACTGGTTTTTATTTAATTTGTAAAGTTTTCCTAATTTCTGAATTTTAATTGTATTTTAAATTATAGGAAAATGTTTAATTAACAAGTATTAAATAAATGAATTTTTATTAAAAATAAAAATTTCATATTATATTTTTATTGGATAGAGTTTACTTTTCTAAGAATTTAGATATCTTATTTTTATTTTTCTGAGTTTAGATGAATTTTCTATCTATTTGCAAAGTTTCAGGTATTTTCTGTAATTTGTAATAAGTGGAATTACTAAACCTACCGCCCTAAATCTACCCTCAGTCACAGACAGGTGGGACCTGCCACCACGTTGGCTGCCACGCGGACGGAGACTGGTCAAAGGTGCAGCTGGCCTACGGCCACGTCACCTCCACCGGTCAATCACCGTCGGCGGTCAACGTGCGACGGCGCCGCCGTTTTACGGCGCCCCTGGATGCGCGGCTACCACTACTCGAACCCCCTCGACACGCTGAGTCTATTGGTGGTGTTGGTTTCTCGGGTGGAGCACCGGAGCATCGCCGGAGAACCAACCCGCGGCGGAGCAACTCCGGCCAGGTTGCAAGAACTGGCTACAGGCGGAGGTAGGATGCAGTAATGGGCTTAGGAGAAGCGCAAGCTCACCGTGGTATTGATGGAGTGGTCGCCGGAGGCAGTGATGACCGGAGACGACGGCGATTTTGAGATCACCGGTGATCCCGGGAGAAAGGGAATCGTCGAATTAACTTGATCCAACGCTCCCCTGGACGATTCCTTCCGCCTGGATGCGTTACTCGACACGGCGCATCACCGAGGACACTTGCTAGAGCTTGGGGAGGCTTCAATCCTCGGCTTCTTCCATGGCTCCGACGGCCAGTAATTGATGATGGTGAGAGATACAGAGAGATTGAGAAGGATTGGGATGGCGGAGATGAACAAGAGGTGAACGACGGTGCTCCTGACGGTTTTATAGCCCTGGAGGTGGTCTCCAACGCCCTCCCGCCGGCGACAGCGGTCACGATGCCGTGGTGATGTCGGCACAAGATTTGGGCGTGAATCTTGGCGAGTTCGGATAAGGTGGACGCGATAGAGGTTATGGACGCCTCTGGCTTGGTCGCTGGCGTCCGCACTCGCACTTATCGACGACGGTGAGGTGGCCGGCGAAGTTCCTCACGTTGTCTCGGTGTCGTCCATGCGAGGAGGAAGAAAGAAGACGAGGGCCTCGCGAAGCGGTACGTTGGGCTGGTCCAGGGCTGCGGCTTGGGCTGCTCGGCAGGCTGCTGCTGGACTGCTTGGTGGGCTACACGGCCAGGTAAGGTCCTTTTCTCTTTTCTTTTATTTTGTTTTCTGTTTTGTGTTATTTTCTATTTTCTGTTTTGAGGTTAATTTGAATTCTGTTTTTCTTGCAGGTTTCTTATTATATTAATTCCATTAAGATGTCGTGCAATGATCACTACATCACTTTTCTATTTGAAACAAATATTTTATATTTGATTATATTGCATATTTGTGAGCTTATTCTAAATAGGCATGAATATAGGTGTTCTTTTTAACCTCCTTTTTCATTTGGAACATAATTCTGTTTGAATCAATTGAACTTGGTGATTTATTTAATATACTATGTTATAGTATTTAGCATTAACTCTATTGAAAATGAGAAGAAGATATTCTCCATGGATATGAATTATGTTGTTAAGTTTTGATGTGTTCATATTATGTTTCTATCATTTTGTAAAGTCACCTCGTGATGATTAAGTATTTTTATTTTGTATTTCTATGCAAGAAATAATTCACATATGAAACTTTATTACTTAGTTTCTTATTTAAGATGGGGTTCTCAGAGACATGATTTCATGTGGTTAATTATTTCCATAGGTTTGTAATTCAAATATGAACTAGGTTTATAATGGTGATCACCCAAGTGATACCCAACTAGATTGGAGGTATGTTTTAGGTTTTTTACTTGTGATCATCAAGTAACTCACAAGTTTGTTTGAAACATGGGTATAGGTTTCATATATAATTTAACACCATAATACCATAGTTAGGGTTGCTCTTCCTCACCACTCATAGGATGGTTCAATCCAAAGATCATTTGGATTGGTATAGGGCTGAACTATACAAAGGTTGTTACTATTCAATGGTCTCTCTAATTAATCATATGAAATTGGTTTAGGTTTGTTAGTAGTACCCCTATTATTTTATATGCTAGATTATATCTGCTTATCCTACTATGGTTTAATTGATAATATATATCTCCAAAGTATGATCATGGATTTGACATGATCAACTTGTTCTAAATAACTCTACCTCAAGTTCTTAGGTTTTATGATCATCACTCAATTTATAATGATCAAGGTTTGGCTTCCTAAGGTATCTCTCATTAAATTAGGTTTCTCACTCTCAAGATTAAGTATTGTCTTGATCAACTAAGGTGTAGCATTTCTATTTTACCTTCTAGGATAGGCATACTATGGTTGCCTCAAAAGTTTATATCCCAGGAGAATGCCTGAGATAAAAACTTATATTTCTACTTAAGGAATGATGATTTGATCATCAGGACATATGGATAGTTCTCTCCCTTGAATTTAAGTGTTGTCTCAACTACCTAGAGTGTAACACCATAGGTTGAGCTCTTTCATATAGGAATAGTTATTCTAGGGTTTATGGTGTACTCACAAGATCTCAATAGGTAATTAGTCTGAAACTCCACTTGGCTATCTGGGTTTAATTAGTCTCCTCATTACTTTATCAGTTCATGGATATGGTATTATTCCCTGTGATATTAGGTTGTCTCACCACTCCAAGATGAAATGGTTATTCTCCTAATACTTTAATTCAAGTGTTGTCCTTTATTCTTAATTAGGTAAAGCTGGGATTATTATGAATGGTCTCTCTCATTTGGGAAGGACTTGAATAATATTCTAAGGTTTCTCTTTAAGATGATGATTTGAATACTTGGATGCATATCCAAGGTTTAGCTCAAGGTTTGTTGCTTCTCTAATAATTATTGTAGAACTCTCATCTCTCTTGGTTTGATGTTTGATAACATGGAATAGAGAAGGATATATATTTCTTAGTTGGATCTCCTTGTCTTGTTTCCAAGAGTGAAGTCAATTGAATACCATGAGGTTCATGGTAGGTTCAAGGATTAACTTAAGACATGGAAAAGATAAGTCAGGAATGGTTTCTCCATTTTATTGTTACTTGGTTTGTAAATTGAATAGATGTTCTTGTGTCGTGGCAATGATTACCATATTATGATCTGTTATAAGATCAAGTAGTTGATCATTGAGTAAAGTGTTGTTGTATTGATTATTAGTTCCATTTGATCTAACCCTTTAGATCAAATCATCTCTACCCAAAACAAGGTTTGAACAAAGTCACATTGAAGTTTGCAGCGCTTGACTTGATGAGCTACTTCAATTCCACCAAGGTCAAGTGAAACTTCAGTTACTGTGACTGTTTTACTTTAAAGCGCGAAAATTCCCCAGATTTTCTATGCATGAATGCAATGCACACATCTGATTCCTCTATTTTTGTAACCCCATTACCTGGGATATTACAGTCTCTACCCCTTAAACTAAACTTCGTCCTCGAAGTTTGATCTCTCTCACGTTTCCGAGGTGTGGATCTGACGTGTGCCGACTACGACTTTTCTCAAACTCCTTGGTGATCTCACTGGATATAATTGAATATATCCCTTGTCCAGATTCTTCCTGGAATCCATTAGGGTTTGTCTCCGAACCATGGTTCTTACTTTTATTCTTTGATTTCTTCCAACTCTACAAGCTTGTTTCCTCTCTCATTGAATATTCAATTATTGGGACTTCTTCTTGTCCTGACAGTCTTAATTGAGGACTAATTGGATAACATTCTCCTATTTGATAAAATAGGTCTTTGTTTTTCCCTTACTACCAAAAGTGCAGTAATGGTACTTGGTAAGGCACTTACCATGGAAATGGTTGTGATGGTTTATTTCCCTTGGAATAGATTAGACTCATTTAGTCCATCCAATCAGGGTTTATAATTGATACCTATAACTATTTTGGGTTATTTAGGTTCCATGAAAGGAATCATTCTATTAGTGTTTAGGTTTGGTATAGTCAATATCCTTCGGTCTTTGGCCTTCTCAAGCTGTATTTGGTCTCCGATATTTCCTTTATCCAACTTCCTTAGCGTTAATTTACTTGGGCTATCATACTTCTGAGTAAATATTTCTCACTTTCTCAAGTTATAGTCCAATTCTTACTTCCTCGAGGTATGAACCTCGGCTTCTGGTCTGACATCCTTCTGAAAGTATTGTTCAATAATCTTATGAAAATAAGATCGAACTTCCTCTCAGTTCAGACCTTCTGTTTCTATTATGCTCAAAATATTGAGTTCTTGTACATCCAACTCAATCTTTACTCTACCCCTTAGAGTTTTCTTATGGTCTTCAACTCCTTTTCTTCCAACTATTGGACTTATGGTTGGAATATTGGTCTGGTTCTAACTTATGGGTTTTACTTCTTCTAAGGTCTCGCGAAGAATGTTTGTGGTGTATCCACTCAATTGTGGACATCCAATGTGAATCCTTCGACTAAATGATTATAGATCTAGCTATTTGGCTGATAAGATTTTTATTTGTTCACAAACTTTTGTTACAAATAAATAAATCGTGGACTATTTGTAATACCAACTGATACCAGCTGTGGTTATTGTACCAACTGTGGCTATTTGATATCTAAAAATGGATTCTATTATAGGTTCTGATCAACTGGACGAGACATCTTCTACTTTATCTCGCAGTTTTGATCCTATACCAATTGTGATCTTCTGATATCAACTATGGTCTTATTAGATCTGCTATAGTTTCATATATCACCTTCCTTCATTCAGGGTTTATTTTGCAATAGAACCACTAGCTGACACTATGATTATAGTATCCTAAGTGATTTCCCATGCATTCCCTCTTCTATGTTGACTATGGATCTGCTTCAGCTTCACCATAATCATTATATTTCTCACCTTCATGCTTCTTTCGTACAAAAGTACTCCTCTGTTGAGGTAAGCATGAGTTTCTGATTGTACTTCATTCAGAGTATTGTGGTTACTTCCCACAACTTTACTCCTTTCTTGTGATGAACCTTCCTCATGTCTTCAAGATCTTCAGAATTCGTCACTTCCTCACACGAATACCATTACCCTCTAGATCTATAACATCAAGTAAGGACTTGATATAGCAACATGCATTTGCATACCAAGGTCAAACTTCATGTATGGATCTAGTCAAACAATGAAATTCCAATAAAAATCCAAGAAGATTCAGCTTTGTGCTTATAATACACACCATCATAAGCCTGAATATAATAGTTGAGTAAGACATCTCTAAACATCAGGCTCTGATGTGTAGTATATAACACCACATAAGATAGGTTATATTGTGATACTTAGCACATATAGTTGGCATCCTACTATTTGTCTTGACATTTACCTGAATTGCACATTTGCAATGAGATAAACTTGAAACAAGGTGGTCTAGGATAGTTGAAATTAACCTAATTTTCTTTGGAAGTACTAACTTAACTTCCATTTTGGTTGAGGACTATTTCGCATGGTATATCTGGGTTCTAACATTGCTACTCTTAACTCATAACAATGGGAATATTGCTCCGATACTTCAAAGTGTTTCTACCATAAACATATGATCTTGATGTGCTTGGCACACTTCCCATTGTTTTTAAGCACAATTCTTAAACTATTGTTTTGCACTTGGCTTCTTATTGTACTCCTCTTAATTAATTATGAGGTTCTAGTCAATCACATAATGATTCTCAGGTGAATCATATATGATTTCTATCACTACTATGTAAGTAGACATATTTCTTTTCTTTTATCTCTTCCTTACCTACCATGATTGACTCATCATGGTCGATACTACCTCATATGACTCATAGTTATCACTTATTATCAATTGTTTCACATGTCTAGATAATTTTACTTACTCATTACGTATCCGGGTCTACATCTTCTATTAGGATATCTTGATTATCTTCATCACTTGATATAACTCCTAGTATAGTTCTGGTAACTCTTACTTAATCAGAACATATGTTGGTACACATCTTCCAATAGGATAGCTTCCTTATGGTTGTATCCTCTCTTTGGACTACCATGTATTGTATACCAACTGTGATTTACTCATATTTTGTTTTAAGACTTCAGGGTACTATATGTTTGGGATTAGTTAACTAACTTTTCTTAGAAAAGATAGGTAAGAAAAATTGACTCAAGTGTGTCAGGATTATTCTCAAGTGAATATCCATCTCCAGTCATAAAAATATTTGGTTTCCCTAGGTCAACTTCCTATAGACACTACCAATCCTATAGGTCTCCTTTAAAGGGTTTTAATCCTAAGGTCAAAGCATTTGCTCTGATACCAACTGTGGTGACCCGGCATACCACTGCATGGTGTAGTATGCAAGTCTGATATAACACCAATGAAACACAGTTCCACGGGTATTATATCGCTCAGAGTGGTACAACAGAAACATATGCGGGTCCAAGGCATGTCTATAGAATTACAACACTGACTCTATTACATAAGATCAGCACAGCCTCCTACTTTACAATGAGGTAAAACTGCAAATAAACTCCAGAAGAACGACTCGTAGTCTAGTCTTATCACGAACTCTATTTGTAGAGTATTTAACTAACTCTAGAGGCTGTGAATAGATTCTAGCTAAATAGGAGCTAGGTTTAGGAAACTAGTTCCTTTCTATTGCTAAGCTAGGTTTGATCCTTGTTGGAGGTAGTGTTTGACTCTTCTGTCAGGTTCCTGTCCCTTGAAGTATTTGTTGATCCCTCGGTCTTCGAGTTGCACTGTAGATCCTCCTTTGATGCCTCCATATCTAAGCAGGGGATTTAAGAGTGGGATGAGTACGAGCGTACTCAACAAGTTCATTATAGGAAAGAGGTGTTTAATGCACTAGCTACAGCATTAGACCAGAAAGTCTAATACCAATGCAAGTTTTCATAACCATTTCTTCAAAAGGTTGCTTTTATTCAGAAGAACTATGTCCGTCAGCCTTCACCGGTTTACTAGAACTTCATGGAGCTCCTTTCCTATAGCGTTCGCGATTCCAAATCCCGAACAGGGAGTGACAGTCACGGTTCTTTACACTGCAGAGGTGTGTTGCTTTACCCATAAGAGATCTTATCCTTGTTGCCAACCGAGTTGCAGGCTCGTCCACACTTCCTTTGGTGTGAGGTCAGGAGTAAGGTCATAGCCAATCATATTCCTCCGCTACCTCGCACACCCACCCTTTGTTGCAAACCCCGACCCTGGGTCCTCGCCGGTCCCATTATTCCCGTAATTTCAGGGTGGACCCCGACCACGACGACAGTCTGGGATCGAACCAAACTCCTTCGCCGGTAGCTGCAACCCATCATAGACCACATTACCGTGGGGAATTAGAGTGGGATCCCCACCCTCAAGTTGTTCCGCAAGCCGCAACCGCTACGGTATGCACAGCATAACCGTGGGGAATTAGAGTGGGATCCCCACCCTCAAGTTGCTCCGCAAGATACAACTGCTACGGTAAGCGCATCCGTTGATGTACAAGAGGTGGAAATACGATTGATTAGTCCGTCCCATTCCAGATCTTATGGTTAACACGGGTATTACGGCACAAGAATCACTGGCGACATTTGTTGTTTAATCCTAGATGGATATAAACCCTTGCAATGGAACCTCCACCATATCAACACAATCCATGGTTCCATTGCCCACCACATAGTCATATTCATAGTTATGAAAATAGTGGTTTTGGTTTTTATGCAATAGTGATAATCATAGTACTTTGCAAGTAATTTGATAAAGATAATCAATTGACATGAGCAAGTGATGAACTTGCCTTTCTTGACTGCAAGATTATGCAGGCAAGGTCTTCGATACGCAATAACTCCAAATTCTGAAATAGCATCATCGTCCGGTAAGGACGATGTTTAAAAGATTGGCAATGATGCAATAATGCATAAGTATGAGATGCAATCGCTCTAAGCGTGATCTAACCCCAATGATTTAGGATTAGTGGGTGGTAATGATTAGTTCAGGATGTGTTGCACTTTTAGAGTGATTCACAAACAAGGTTCTTATTCAGGGTTGTGTAGTTTAAGAATCATAAGCAAGTGGTAAAATGTATAGTAACAATCATACACACCCAGGAATAGTAATTGAATAATAAGTAAAGAACAGTTGTCAATTTTAATACTATATGGCATGGTTAATGATTACTTATTATATTCTTCAAAAGAATAACTTTTGAAGAACATATTCTTTAATAAAGAACTAGTATGACAATTAGGTTTGTGGTTTCTATAGTTTATTATGGTTTCATGTAGTTTCTGGGGTAAGTATTAGATGGATCACAACCTAGTTGGATTCATTAGCTACTAGACTTGTATTGTTGAATTAATCCTAAACATTTTACTTACCAATAGTTGCTATCAAAGTGGTATACCTTGTTGGTGATAGCTGGCTAGGGTTTATAGGTCCTTATAAGCAGGGTTGATGATGGTTCCTTATTTTCTTCAAAAGAATAACTTTTGAAGAACATACTTCTTAAATAATAAGAAGTATATCAATTAGGGTTGAAGTGGTCTAGGTTTTACTGTTGGTTCTATTAAGTAAGAAGTAATTGGTTCCTGAATGGGATGGTGGATAAGTACTCAACACTAGTAGGGTTTAGTGGAATATGGTATGTAATACTAAATAGTAGGTGTAGATGCTATTAGGGTTCATCACACTGGTGTGATGCTAATTATGGATAACTAAGGATGGTAGTCTTTGGGATAGGATCTAGGGTTTACACTTGGTTAACCCTACTTGATCATCTTGGTTTAAGTGTATGCATAAATGGAATACTACATGGCTAGTGATAGGGTTCTACATTTTATGTGGACATAGGTATGTATTTAGTTGCTACTATGGAGCTATGAATGAAAAGAAGATACCATGATCACATGCTCTAACCTAGGGTTTAGGTTAGAAGTAATTTAGGTTTCACATGTAATAATGGAACTAGGGTTTGTGCATAATTGAGCTAGGGTTTTAGGGTTTCACATAAAATTATGAGGTTATCACTTGGTTTTAAAATGGAACTAGGGTTTCCTAATTACCCTGTAATTATTGGATTAATAACTTCATTAATAAATTTGAAGTTATTAATAAATTTGGAATAATAATAATATAGGAGTTGACATTTTATTATTTTTAATGAATTTAATAATTAAGGTAATTGCTATTTAGGGTTTAAATTCCAATAATAAAGATTTAATAAGTTCCAGATAAAGGAAATTAGTTTTAAAGTTTTCTTTATTTACTTTACTGGTTTTTATTTAATTTGTAAAGTTTTCCTAATTTCTGAATTTTAATTGTATTTTAAATTATAGGAAAATGTTTAATTAACAAGTATTAAATAAATGAATTTTTATTAAAAATAACAATTTCATATTATATTTTTATTGGATAGAGTTTACTTTTCTAAGAATTTAGATATCTTATTTTTATTTTTCTGAGTTTAGATGAATTTTCTATCTATTTGCAAAGTTTCAGGTATTTTCTGTAATTTGTAATAAGTGGAATTACTAAACCTACCGCCCTAAATCTACCCTCAGTCACAGACAGGTGGGACCTGCCACCACGTTGGCTGCCACGCGGACGGAGACTGGTCAAAGGTGCAGCTGGCCTACGGCCACGTCACCTCCACCGGTCAATCACCGCCGGCGGTCAACGTGCGACGGCGCCGCCGTTTTACGGCGCCCCTGGATGCGCGGCTACCACTACTCGAACCCCCTCGACACGCTGAGTCTATTGGTGGTGTTGGTTTCTCGGGTGGAGCACCGGAGCATCGCCGGAGAACCAACCCGCGGCGGAGCAACTCCGGCCAGGTTGCAAGAACTGGCTACAGGCGGAGGTAGGATGCAGTAATGGGCTTAGGAGAAGCGCAAGCTCACCGTGGTATTGATGGAGTGGTCGCCGGAGGCAGTGATGACCGGAGACGACGGCGATTTTGAGATCACCGGTGATCCCGGGAGAAAGGGAATCGTCGAATTAACTTGATCCAACGCTCCCCTGGACGATTCCTTCCGCCTGGATGCGTTACTCGACACGGCGCATCACCGAGGACACTTGCTAGAGCTTGGGGAGGCTTCAATCCTCGGCTTCTTCCATGGCTCCGACGGCCAGTAATTGATGATGGTGAGAGATACAGAGAGATTGAGAAGGATTGGGATGGCGGAGATGAACAAGAGGTGAACGACGGTGCTCCTGACGGTTTTATAGCCCTGGAGGTGGTCTCCAACGCCCTCCCGCCGGCGACAGCGGTCACGATGCCGTGGTGATGTCGGCACAAGATTTGGGCGCGAATCTTGGCGAGTTCGGATAAGGTGGACGCGATAGAGGTTATGGATGCCTCTGGCTTGGTCGCTGGCGTCCGCACTCGCACTTATCGACGACGGTGAGGTGGCCGGCGAAGTTCCTCACGTTGTCTCGGTGTCGTCCATGCGAGGAGGAAGAAAGAAGACGAGGGCCTCGCGAAGCGGTACGTTGGGCTGGTCCAGGGCTGCGGCTTGGGCTGCTCGGCAGGCTGCTGCTGGACTGCTTGGTGGGCTACACGGCCAGGTAAGGTCCTTTTCTCTTTTCTTTTATTTTGTTTTCTGTTTTGTGTTATTTTCTATTTTCTGTTTTGAGGTTAATTTGAATTCTGTTTTTCTTGCAGGTTTCTTATTATATTAATTCCATTAAGATGTCGTGCAATGATCACTACATCACTTTTCTATTTGAAACAAATATTTTATATTTGATTATATTGCATATTTGTGAGCTTATTCTAAATAGGCATGAATATAGGTGTTCTTTTTAACCTCCTTTTTCATTTGGAACATAATTCTGTTTGAATCAATTGAACTTGGTGATTTATTTAATATACTATGTTATAGTATTTAGCATTAACTCTATTGAAAATGAGAAGAAGATATTCTCCATGGATATGAATTATGTTGTTAAGTTTTGATGTGTTCATATTATGTTTCTATCATTTTGTAAAGTCACCTCGTGATGATTAAGTGTTTTTATTTTGTATTTCTATGCAAGAAATAATTCACATATGAAACTTTATTACTTAGTTTCTTATTTAAGATGGGGTTCTCAGAGACATGATTTCATGTGGTTAATTATTTCCATAGGTTTGTAATTCAAATATGAACTAGGTTTATAATGGTGATCACCCAAGTGATACCCAACTAGATTGGAGGTATGGTTTAGGTTTTTTACTTGTGATCATCAAGTAACTCACAAGTTTGTTTGAAACATGGGTATTGGTTTCATATATAATTTAACACCATAATACCATAGTTAGGGTTGCTCTTCCTCACCACTCATAGGATGGTTCAATCCAAAGATCATTTGGATTGGTATAGGGCTGAACTATACAAAGGTTGTTACTATTCAATGGTCTCTCTAATTAATCATATGAAATTGGTTTAGGTTTGTTAGTAGTACCCCTATTATTTTATATGCTAGATTATATCTGCTTATCCTACTATGGTTTAATTGATAATATATATCTCCAAAGTATGATCATGGATTTGACATGATCAACTTGTTCTAAATAACTCTACCTCAAGTTCTTAGGTTTTATGATCATCACTCAATTTATAATGATCAAGGTTTGGCTTCCTAAGGTATCTCTCATTAAATTAGGTTTCTCACTCTCAAGATTAAGTATTGTCTTGATCAACTAAGGTGTAGCATTTCTATTTTACCTTCTAGGATAGGCATACTATGGTTGCCTCAAAAGTTTATATCCCAGGAGAATGCCTGAGATAAAAACTTATATTTCTACTTAAGGAATGATGATTTGATCATCAGGACATATGGATAGTTCTCTGCCTTGAATTTAAGTGTTGTCTCAACTACCTAGAGTGTAACACCATAGGTTGAGCTCTTTCATATAGGAATAGTTATTCTAGGGTTTATGGTGTACTCACAAGATCTCAATAGGTAATTAGTCTGAAACTCCACTTGGCTATCTGGGTTTAATTAGTCTCCTCATTACTTTATCAGTTCATGGATATGGTATTATTCCCTGTGATATTAGGTTGTCTCACCACTCCAAGATGAAATGGTTATTCTCCTAATACTTTAATTCAAGTGTTGTCCTTTATTCTTAATTAGGTAAAGCTGGGATTATTATGAATGGTCTCTCTCATTTGGGAAGGACTTGAATAATATTCTAAGGTTTCTCTTTAAGATGATGATTTGAATACTTGGATGCATATCCAAGGTTTAGCTCAAGGTTTGTTGCTTCTCTAATAATTATTGTAGAACTCTCATCTCTCTTGGTTTGATGTTTGATAACATGGAATAGAGAAGGATATATATTTCTTAGTTGGATCTCCTTGTCTTGTTTCCAAGAGTGAAGTCAATTGAATACCATGAGGTTCATGGTAGGTTCAAGGATTAACTTAAGACATGGAAAAGATAAGTCAGGAATGGTTTCTCCATTTTATTGTTACTTGGTTTGTAAATTGAATAGATGTTCTTGTGTCGTGGCAATGATTACCATATTATGATCTGTTATAAGATCAAGTAGTTGATCATTGAGTAAAGTGTTGTTGTATTGATTATTAGTTCCATTTGATCTAACCCTTTAGATCAAATCATCTCTACCCAAAACAAGGTTTGAACAAAGTCACATTGAAGTTTGCAGCGCTTGACTTGATGAGCTACTTCAATTCCACCAAGGTCAAGTGAAACTTCAGTTACTGTGACTGTTTTACTTTAAAGCGCGAAAATTCCCCAGATTTTCTATGCATGAATGCAATGCACACATCTGATTCCTCTATTTTTGTAACCCCATTACCTGGGATATTACAGGTATATTCTAAACAATCATGTGTTTAGAGTAGACATGTTAGAACTAATTGTATTATAGGAAGTAGTCCTCAATAGCACATATATATGGTATACTATTTTGTTAGTACTTCCAAAGAAAACTAGGTTAACTTCAACTATTCCAGGCCATTTTGTTTCAAGTCTGTCTCATTGCAAATGTGCAATTAAGACAAATGTTGAGACAAATAGTAGAAATTCACGTATTGTGCTAAGTATCACAACCAAAACCTATCTTATGTGGTGTTACACATCTAATCCTGATGTTTAGGGATGTCTTACCCAACTATTATATTCAGGCATATAAGGATGTGTATTATAAACACAAAGCTGGATTTTCTTGGATTTTCTTGAATCTTCATTGATTGACTAGATCCATACATGAAGTTTGACTTTGATATGCAAATGCATGTTGCAGTATCAAGCTCTTACTTGATGTTATAGGTCTAGAGGGTAAAGGTATTCGCGTGAGGATGTGACGAATTCTGAAGATTTTTAAGATAAGATGAAGGTTCACTAGAAGAAGGAAGTAAAATTGTGGGAAGCAACCACAACAATCTGAAGGAAGGACCAATCAAAACTCACTTTTATCCTTAATCAAGGAGTACTTCAACATGGAAGTATCATGGAAGTGAGAAAAATAGTGAATATGGAGCAGTAGAAGTGGAGCCATATTCTTTATGGAAGAAGGGAATGCAAGTGAAGTCACTTATAATACTATTTTCATAGTGTCAACAAGTGGTTTTCTTGCAAAACAAACCCTAGAAGAAGGAAAATAGACAAGTGAAGTCGCAGCTGGTATAATAAGACCGCAACTGATATAGGATAATCATGAAGAGAAAATATGTGAAGAGAAGTATATCTTAACTAAAACTATAAAAGTAGCCATAGCTGGTAGGTATATATTGACTAGAACCATAACATAGCCACAGCTGGTATCCAATAAGCCACATCTGGTACTAGGTAGTCTGCAGCTGGTACCAGATAGCCCACAAATTTGAACATTTCTTTACCCTAAAAGAAAGGGGGATTCCGCAGCTAGTATTTCATAGCTGGTATCTCGTAGTTGGTAAACCTTTAGTCGGAGGATTCATAATGGATACCCACAACTGTGTGGATACACCGCAAAGAATTCTTCGTGAGACTTCAGAAAGGTACAAAATATAAACCAGACTTAAACCAACTACCTAACCTTGGAGTTTAATGATTAGAAGAAAGGAAGTTGGAAGATCATTAGTAAACTCCAAGGGGGAGAGGAAGGATGAATGAGAAGTATTAAGATATAATATTTGGAGTATGATGGACCAAGAAGAAGGTCTGAATTGAGAGGAAGTCCGATCTTATTTTTATAAGGTTGTTGGGGAGTACCCATATAAAAGTACTCTCAGAAGGATGGCAGACCAGAAGCCGAGGTTCATATCTCGAGGAAGTAAGGGTTAGACCTTAACTTGAGTGGGTAATTGTAATTACTCCAAAACCAAGAGAACTTAAGTAAGCTTAAGATAATGAAGTTGGATGAAGAAGATGTCGGAGGACAATCCAAGCTTAAGAAGATACTATACGAAGAAGTTTGGCCATACTAAAACATAAGCCTAGTAGAAAGATTCCTTTCATGGAACCTAAAGAAACCAAAAGGAAGATAACTAGTATAAACTAGAAGCCATGATTGGATGGACTAAATGAGTCTAATCCATTCGTAGGAATAAACCACCAGAACCATGCCTATTGTAAATACCTTACGAAGTACCATTACTTTGGTAGTAAGGGAAAACAATACTTTACCTTAAATGAATCTTTTAGAATTAAGGTTTGGACATCGCAGCTGGTACACTATAGTGCCATATTACATCGCAACTGGATTGCCGCAGCTGGTAGAACCAAGCTTTGAGTACCCAAATAGGAAGATATCACCACAACCATTAGTAAAGGCCATTAACACAATAAGATGTCCTAATCCAAGAATCTTTGGAGAGTAAGCCTATAAGCTTAGAGTGTTGGAAGAAATCATAGAATTGAAGAAAGTATCAGTGCCAGACAACGGAAGACTTCAGGAAGGATCTGGACTAGGGATATATTCAACTATATCTAGTGTGATCACCATGGAGTTGAAGGATGGTGATCTGTTCAAGTCTGTTCCACATTCTGAAACATGAGAGCGTTCGAACTTCGGGACGAAGTTCAGTTTAAGGGGGAGAGGCTGTAATATCCCAGGTTTAGAGGCAATAAAATGAGAGAACACCAAAGTGTGCATTGCATTCATGCATAGAAAATCCGGGGAATTTTCGCGCTTCAAATAAAACTTACCACAGATGGCGAAGTTTCACTTGACTTGCTGGAATGGAAGTAGATCATCAAGTCAAGCGCTATAAACTTCACTGTGACCTTTGCTAAAACCTTATTTTGGGTAGAGATGATTTGATCTATGGGCTAGATCAAATAGAATTAGTTTTACAACAAACAACACCTTAAGTAAGGTTCAACTACAAGCTCTTATAAAGGATCTCAACATGCCATTCCTTACAACAACACAGGAATAATTATTCAACCATAAAATAAAGAACACAATTAAGTAAGACACTATTCTTTACTTATCTTATTGATGTCTTGTACTAAATAAACATTTCTACCATGAGTCACATGGTATATCTTTTCAACTACAATACTTGAACCAAGTCAAGAACATTCATATTCATTCTTCATTAACCTTGACCATTCCAATCTTATTTCCCAATTCATTCCATTAAACCTTAGAGAAAGGAGAGAATCATCAATATGCAAATATCATCCATTAAATAGAACCTAGCTAAATATTTAAACCTTGTCCAAGGGAGGTAATTGTTGATACTAACCAATGTTATAATAAGTATAAGTAAAGTATTAAACCCTACTTGACCTAGTTAACACTTGCTAGTAAGTAAGAACCTCTTTTACTAGTGATTCAAGAGAGATACAAGTGTTGTGATCATTACAACTTGGTAATGATCATAAACCCTAGAGGAAACCCTACCTATCCCAGAGAGCTTAAGCTACATATGTATACTCAAGTATATGGACCAATATTTGATCTTGGAGAGAGAATCATGAATTATTAGAAGGCCATACTTTGATCATTACAAAATGGGTGATGATCATAAACCCTAAGAATCCAAGTAAGTGTGTTAAGAGAAGTATTAAAGAAGAGAGATTAGTGAGGAATAAGTGGATCATGTCTAATGCATGATCTTATCTTATAAATTGAGATGACAAGTTAAACCTATATATGTGATGCATAGATCTCATTCTTCACATGAAATAATAAGTAACTCATTAGTAGTTAACCAAACCAATACTCATGCCTTGTATAGAGTAGTATTGATATGGTATCTAAACCTTGCCTATCCAAACATTTAAGACTAACCTAGCATTGCCTTGATACAATAATTCTACTTAAGTGAGGAGGATAACCCTAGCCACTAAAACATGATCAAGCTTATGCTCATATTCTAATCCTAGTTGTGTATCACATTGGTGATTTCTACTAAAACCCTAGGCCATATTTGAATTCCAATCCAAGCATTACTTTGGATTATAAATAGAACCCTGCCATGCCTCATGTCCAATTAATACTTCAAATGGTGAAGTATTCCCAAAACCCTAAACCTTTTCATGTAGGATCCACCCCACATAGAATATTGTCCTAACTTGTGTATCATGGATCACAAGTATAAACCAAGCCATATATACCTTTAGACTAGATTCCATTTGGTGAGTAGAGTGAAACCAATAACCAATTCCACTTTGATTTCCAATCACCTTGTTTAGTTGCCCAAATGGAATATTGTGTCATAATTAAACCAACACTTTAACAAGTTAGTTAACCATAATAAGCCTAGGATTTACTTTAAATAATTCAAGTAGTAGTTGCTAAGCAAGAGTAGAGAATATAGAGTTGGATTCAACCATTTTCTTAAACCCTAGAAATAATTCTCCACATAAAATCATGATTCCATTTCTCTCCTATTTAATAATTGCTTTAAATTCTATCCATAATAAAGACATGTGAAACATCCATATAGTTAAGAACATTAGTAAAATTTAGTAATATGCTTACCATGCACCTATTATAAAACTCAAACCATTTAAATATATCTGGTTCCTAAATTAAAAAGGCAATTGAGATAAACACATAAACCATATCTATTTTAAATTTAAAATGCACTTCACAAGAACACCAACTAATCACCCATCAAATAGTTGTTTAAACAATAGAACTAAGCAGTAAGTATTTTTATGAAGTGATATTGATATTTAATATTTTTTTGAACCTGCAGAAATAAACAGAAATCGAATTGGAATTTAAATAACAAGTTTAAAACAGAAAATAAAAAGAGAAAAAGGAGAGGGGAGAGGACTTACCCTACCAGGCCGCAGCAGCCCACACAGCAGCCCAAGCCGAAGCCCAGCACTGGCCCAGCCCAGCAACAAAGCCACCCAGTCCACCGTACCGTTTCGGCGAGGAAGAAAAGAAGTTTCTTCTTCTTCCCCGCAGACGACACGGCGACGGCGAGCTCGGCCACGTCCTCGTGGAGGATGAGCACGCCCCGGACGTCGCAGACGGTCTCTGAACCCCGTACAAGCATCTTCGCGTCCGTCTTATCTCCTGTGCGTCCCGATTCGTGCCCAAATCATTCACCCTCTCACCGATGCATCCCGGCCGTCTCCGCCACCGCATCGCCGCTGTAGAGCTTCCCTCACGCTATAAAACCACCAGTAGCTCCGCTGTGAAACCCTAGTACCTCGCCGCCCATCCATTGCTTCTCAGTCATCCTCTATTTCGCGTGTTCTTCCACTCACTGTCGCCGGCGAACTCCATGGCGCCGTCGATTGAGAGCACCCCGGAGTCCGTGGCGTAGCTCGTTGGATGCGCCCGATGCCGTAGGACCTTCTGGCGGAAGGAATCGAGAAGGGGAGCTCGGAGCAATGTCAATTTTTATTTTCCCCTTTCTCCGGCCATCGCCGGGAATGGCGAAATAGGGCCAGCTCCAGTCCACCATCGACACCATTGACCACTCCAATCGCCTCCTGGTGAGATTGCGCACCTCTAGCATCATCCAATCCTTCTCGGCATCGCGTGTAGCTCAATTTCGAGATCATACCGACTCGCACCGCCGCGGAGACACTCGCCGGAGCTAGCTCCGGTGACCTTTTCGTGGCGGCGTTCTCACTATCCTGCTCAGTAGGTCGGGGCGGTTCGTTTGGCGATCTCCGCGCACGCGCGGGATGGCCAGAACGCCGACGCCGTCGTTCACCGGCGCGTCTCCGGCGTGGATGACGTGGCAGGTGGGACCTCAGGGTGTATTTGACTGGTCTTCGCCCTCGTGGCATTTGACCTGGTCAAAGGACCCACTTGTCGGTCACTAGGGTTAGATCCAGATCGGTACACTTAGTATTTTTGTTTAAATTCAAAATCCAGAATATTACTGAAACTTTGCAAAATTCTAGAAAATTCATATCAACTCAGAAAATTATAAATAATATATCAAAATGCTCACAAAAATAAACTCTATTCAAATAAAATATAAAACAAAAATGTGTGTCAAAATAAAAATTCACTTATTTTATCCTTATTAATTATGCCATTTCAATTATTTAAAATACCATTTGAAACCAATACTTAGTGAAATTTAAAAATTAAATTTTAACTATTTAGTAACTAAGTAAAATGTTAAGATTAATTTTATTTATCATATTTGCATTTAACTTAAGTTTTAGTGGTAATTCATAAACCCTAATTTGCAAGTTACCATGTTCTATTTTCTTTAAATAGTAATACCTCCAGAAAATATTATAAGCCAATATTATTTTGGTAAATCAAAACCTATTTACTTAAACATCTTTAGTTAACAAGTTAAATACTTTAAACCTAATAACAATTATTAAACCCTGATTCTTAATTAAACCTAAATAAGAATTACTCTAATTATTAAATCTTGTAAAAAAATAATAAAATGTTAAACCATTACTAATTTTGATTCAAAGTAATTAGTAACCACAAGTCTATTACCACTCATCATTTTAGGAGTTGTACCATAATTTTGAAACCCTAGTTTCAATTTGAGTAAGACCTTGATTCCATTATTTCATGTGATCATCCTAAATTAGTGCAACCCTAAAACCCTAGGGGTTTAGCCCATGTGATCATAGCCACTTCAACTTTACATATATAACCCTAATAAGCAACAATTGAATGCATTCTTATGATCCATTAGCATAAACCAAGTCACATGAGATTGTCATTTCATGTTCCTGTTCTTAATTAAAACCTATATGATTCACTAGTATCACCTAGGTATAAACCCTAACTTGTTATCACATGTTAGCACCATTGATCATCAATCCTATATATCACACCATTAGGATCAACCTCAACCATCAAACCCTAGTAGAACCATAATGATGAACCCTAGTACCAATCTTGTGTAGCAATTCACAACACATGCTCCTATTACACTAAAACCTACTTAGGAAATAATAAGTCACTTAGTTTAGAAATCATTAGAGATTATTTAGTAAAGCAAATGTGAAGCCATAGTAACCCTAATAGCTAATTTATAGAACCATCTTGATAACCATCCTTTGATATGATATCATAATCAACCATAGTAATAAACCTGCCCATACTTGTTGTATATAGAACCAATTCAACTTAAGCACCCAACTAGTTCCTATTAGTGGAACTAAATGAATTCAATAGTAAACCCTAGAAAGACATAGCTCCTATGCATAGTAGTTCATATTCTTATTTAACCTGTTCTTCAAAAGTTATTCTTTTGAAGTACAAATGTCAATCAAACCTTAGAAGCCCTATCCTTCTTTGCAATACTAAATGTTTCTTAAACAACATGTTCTTCAAAAGTTATTCTTTTGAAGTATCGTATAAGTAATCATCAACCATGTTCTGTAGAACTTAAAAATTGACAACTGTTCTTTACATATTATTCCACCACTATTCTTTATGTGTAAGATTGTTATGATGTCATAACTTGTTAAGATGTTAATTTAACCAAACCCTAATAAGAACCTTGTTTGAGAACCATCCTAAAAGTGCAACCAACCCTAAAGAAATCTTTTCAACTCATACATCCTAAATCATCGAGGTTAGGTTACGCTCGGGACGATTGCATCTCATACTATGCATTATAGCATCTTTGCCAGTTCTTTAAACATTGTCCTTACCGGACGATGATGGTATTTCAGCATTTGGAGTTATCACGTATCGAAGCTTTTGCCTGCATAATCCTGCAGTCAAGAAAGGCAAGTTCATCGCTTGCTCATGTCATTTGATTATTTGTATCAAACTATATGCAAAGTACTATACTTATCACTCATGCATTGAAAAGCAAAGTATTATTTTACAATTATGAATATGACTATGTGGTGGGCAATGGAACCATGGTATGTGTTGATATGGTGGAGGTTCCATTGCATGGGTTATATCACCCTAGGATTAATTACCAATGCCGTCCAGTGATTCTAGCACCGTACATATCGCGTTATCCATAAGATCTATAATGGCTCTGGGGAAGTTAGCTGTATCTTTTCCCTTCTGCACGCCAACGGATTGGTAGAGCCGGCGGGGTGTTGGAGGCACTGCCGTAGGTTGGGATGGCCTTTTAAATCCCCATCCATTAGTGATGATGGCTCTACGATCTATGAAGGATTGTCCAAAGTACACCATGAGTAAAGCCGTATTATCGAGGGAAGTCTACTGGAGGTGTACGGGTGGACAAAAGGGTGGGTTTGCAGTCGCGGAGAAGGCAGTGATTGGCTTGGATCTTATACTGGGCCTCACACCAAAAGAAGTGTGGACGGGGACATACTCTCGGCCGGCAACATGGTTAAGATCTCTTGTGGGGTAAAGTAACGCACCTCTGCAGAGGGTATCGAGAATTGTGACTGTCACTCCCTGTTCCGGGAAGGGAACTGCGAACGCAGCAGGAAAGGAACTCCACGAAGTTCTAGTCAACCTGTGAAGACTGACGGGCATAGTTTTCAGAATAAAATAAACCTTTTGAAGAAATGTTTATGAAAACTTGCATTGGCCTATGACTTTCTGGTCTATGGCTGTAGCTAGTGCATGATACACCTATTTCCTAATATGAACTTGCTGAGTACGCTCGTACTCATTCTATCTCGTTTGAACCCCCTTCTTAGATCAAGGCACCAAAGGAGAAACTTCCGTGGAACTCGAAGACAAAGGAGTCAACTGCAACAAGATGAAGAATCAAATCAAAGAAGTCAATGGAGTTAACTTCTGCATCAGCTATACTGGAAACCTAGATTAGTAATAGAAGGGAACCTTTCCCTAATCCTAGCACCTAAGTAGCTAGATTTCTATAGCAAGCCAAGTAGCTCTTGAACTTGAGTTAGCAATAAGATAGATTACGAGTCGTTCTTCTGGAGCTTTATTTGAAGTTTTACCTCACTATAAAGTAGGACGTTGTGTTGATCTTATGTAAACAGCTCGTGTGTACTTCTATAGACATACCTTGGACTCGCATATGTTTCTGTTGTACCACTCTGAGAGATGTAATATGAGTGGAACGGTGTTTCACTTGTGTTATGTCAACGACTTGTGTACTACACCATGCAGTGGTACGCTGGGTCACCACACCACCCTTGATCTTGGTACCCCTTTGGATGGATTGCTACCTCATGCCGACGTGTTATGTGTCATTAGGTACAAGGAGCATCAAGGTCACCAAGAGGAGGACACACCGTGGTCAAAGGGAGGAGAGGAGCAGTTGGACATGAAGATGGACGTGAAGATGGACATGGAGCTGGATCGGAAGTCGCCCGAAGAGCGCAAGGAAGAGAAGAAGGACGGCCGGTCCAGAACCCGGTCGGACCGGCTCCCTGACCGGGCCACCCGGTCTGACCGGCCCCCTGACCGGGCCGCCCGGTCCAAACCGGGATTTGCGCTCGTGCCATCCGGGCAACATCCCGGGGCCTCGGAACCTCGTCCGGTTGCCGCCCGGTCACGAGCTCCGGCCGACTGCCTGCCCGGTCCCAGTCCCGGCCCGACCGCTCCCTGACCGGCCTGCGTAACTTAAGTCGCCCAATCGGCCCGAACTTGTTTCCTTCGTACCTTTTCGGCCTGTGACGCCTTGTAAGACTATATAAGCACCCCAGACGCCCCTTTAGCTCTTTAGACTTGTTTTGAACTCAAACCTAACTTTGAGCTTAGTCTCCCTTGGGTATCATCCCTCTGTAATCAAGGCCATCCTTGTTGTTGATTGGGATATTGTTGAGTGAGATTCTAGTACAAGCTACTCTCTCTCCCTCACCAATCTCTTTTTCTCCAACACCAATCTCTCACCGGGAATTCTGCCGCGTGCCTCTTCCGGGTGATTCTATTGGCGTGGTCCATCGAGCCACGGGGGTAAGTATCGGGTGTATCGGGTTGGTGTGCGTGCGTGAGTCTCGGAGTTCCTCGTGTTCGTCGTGTTCTTCGTGTTCCTCGCGTTTTCCCATCTCCCCTCTTGGTTTCGAAGTCAATCCGCGAGATCGGGCCACACACGGGGTCTTAGACCTCATCACACACGAGATATGGCGGATGACATTTACCGGGTTGAAGTGGATCGGGCGTTACCGGGCTATGAGGATTTGTTTCCTCCTAATCAACCGCATGGTGCCGATGACGATAGCCCGTTGAATTTGGCCTCACTGAAGGGTTGGGTACTGCTATGGCCGAAGACCCTAATTCGGATCAACACCTACTCGGGGTCGACGGCAAGCAAAGACAAGCACCTTGCGGCGCCACATGTCAGCGTCCCTCCACGACAGCCAGCGGCGCCCGTGGTCATCGCCCCACCAGAACAGCCAGCTGCGCCAGAGGTCAGCGCCCCACCACAACAGCCAGCTGCGCCAGAGGTCGAGGAATACGAACGTGACAACTTCCAATGGGATATTCCTACGTCTTCACAAGTTGTCCATGAGGATGCGCCGGCCTTGAAATATGTGTGCTCCAAGAAGCTGTTCGATTCTCAAGAAACAGCTGAGGAGGAAAATCCTGAGGAGGTCGCCACCGCCGCCGTCAAAAATATGTTGAGCCCAAACACACTCCGTGCTACGGCCACTACGGCGATGGAGGGTCCATCAGTACAACCCAAGAAGAGGAAGAGGCAAAATAAGAAGGACGCCCAAGACAAGGCGGCGGCGGCCAAATCCAAGGACAAGGTCCCACTCCTTGACAAGTTGCCAAACAATTGGCGACCTCTGCATCACTTGGGTCAACCGATGCTGCCGGAGCATGTCGTGAAGAAACTCACCCCGGATATGAGGAGCTTGCATGAGACTGTCTTGCATGTGGAGAACCTTCTTCTCAAATCAAAAGATCCTGGTTACCCTCTCTTGGTGGCGAAGGTGCCAACTGGCATGAACTTCGTCGAGAAGTACCCCGCGGACTTGTGCTTCATCCGGTTCAACGACATCTTCAGCATCTATCGCATGCAAGCGCTCCACTTTAGTGTGGTTCGCCTAGTTGCTCTTAGCTTGTCTGCCTGCATTGTTAAGGAGGAGACGCCGACCATCGCGATAATGGACCCCTTCTATATGCGGGAGAGCATCATCTGCAACGCTGGGGATCGGGCGATTGCCACCCAGCAGGTCGAGGATTTCATGCTGGCGAACATTAAAAAGGGCGCCATTCTCATCCCTTACTTCCCCGAGTAAGTAATCACTCGCTAGTCCCCCATTACCATTCTATCCTATATCTCCATTTGCATTTCCAAAGGTTAATCCGTGTGTTTTCCGCAGAGACAAGTTCTGCACCCTCATCGTCGTGCACCCGCAACACTCGCATGCGATCTATCTCGACTCGGGTAGGGACCACAAGAAAGACTACACCCACATCAAGGCCCTTCTCAATGATGCTCTCACCGGCTTCGCCAACAAGGCAGGCCCCCTCAAAGTAGAGAGGAAATCCCGAGGAGGCTTGGTCTTAACCCACACAACCAACTTCCCCGCCTCGAGCGATCGACGCCCGACAATGGGATGGACGCGTGGTACGCCATCCTTCAGATCCAGGAGTACATAAAGTACGCAGATGACATGTTGCTGCTAGAGAATCTCGTAAACAGGTTTGCAAACATGGCGGATGTCCCTGATAGAGAGATTAGAAAGAACTGGGGTCGCATCCAGCTGTTCATTTGCACGATAATCCTGCAGGATGTCAACAATAGGTCTGGCGAGTTCTTCTACGGCTACGGTCTACCACCTAATGACGAGATAGAACTCCGCTTGGAGATGTCGCGTGATGAGAGGCCGTTCAACTCGCTTGAGGGCTGCCGTCCATTCCCCCTAGGCGTACAACCTGATCCTACGACGGGAACACTTGCTAAAGCTTGAACGATATGTCCTTGAACTTCCGTCTGTAATAATTGCTATATATTCCCATAGAATCGACTAGTTGCTTTTATTTAGTTGTATGAATGTGCATGTGAACATGTGTCTATAGTTTCATTTACTTTGCTATATATTTCAAGATTATGGCGTACATAGCTTAATAATTATTTGCATTTACTCGACCACTACTTGCCTCGTATTTGGAGTTCGCCGATGATTAGAATGTTCGGTCACTCGTACACTCGGGGGTGGAGCCAGTGAGCCTTGGTGCGACGGCCACAAGTATCAATCTATTGTGCATCCTACCTAGCCTCACTGACTCCATCCCTGGATGTTAATATTTGTTTCGACCGACAAAGTAAGAGGCACGCTATTTAATTCGTACTACTTGTCTTCTATTTGAGTTCGCACTTCTTAATTGCATTGGCCGATGATTAAAATGTTCGGTCACTTGTACACTCCGGGGTGGGGCCAGTGAGGCTTGGTGTGATGGCCACAAATATCAATCTATTGTGCATCCTACCTAGCCTCACTGACCCCATCCCTGTATGTTATTATTTATTTCGACCAACAAAGTATGAGGCACATGCTATTTAGTTCATACTACTTGTCTCTTATTTGAGTTGGCACTTGTTCATTGCATTGGTACTAACGTTTTACTTGTCTTGTGAATGGAGATGCCGATGACATATGTCGTGTACAAGGGGAGGGTTCCTGGAGTCTACGACGACTGGGAGGACTGTCGGAGACAGGTGCACCGTTTCAGCGGCAACAGCTACAAGGGATATCCCACTAGGGTGGAGGCGGAAGGAAGATACGCCCGTTATCTAGCGGGAGAGATGAGGGACATGAGGAGGAACCGGATGAAGACCATGGCCTTCGTGATGATGGTCATCATGACCATGTTGGTCATGTTCTATGTGATTGTAGTTTAGGTTAGGACCTACATTGTGAGGTGTATGACGATACTTGTGACGACTATGTACCAAGACTTCTAACTTTGTGAAACTTCGTCGTTCGGTGTTGCATATGCATATGTGTTGTATGAATCAACATTCCGAAACGAGACTTGCGTATTTGTGTATTGATACCGAAATGAAACTTGGCTCTCTATGTGCTTCTCATATTGCATGTAATGCTGTATAAATATGAACTGCGTTGTAAATATATACTGCTGTCAAATATGTATTGTAATATGCTGGAAAAAAGCTGAAAAAAGAATTTTCGAATTTATTGCCGGCGCACCTAAATGACCTACTGCCGGCGCACGTGGCATGCGCCTGTCGGAAGCACTCGCCGGTGCAGCTGACGGTGCGCCGGTGAAACTTGTCCTTTGCCGGAGAAGCTTCGATGGCGCGCCGGCAGTATCCATCTATCGCCGGCGCACAGCCTGGTGCGCCGGCAGTGGCCATTTATCACCGGTGCGTTCGCACCGGCGGGCTCGTGGTGCGCCGGCAATGGGCCTTTTAGGTTCGCCGGCGGTAGGCCTTTTCCTTGTAGTGGCAAATGCATAATCAAAGGCACCTAGCAAAGTCAGTGGATCATTGTTCTTATCGAACACACAGTCTGAACAATAAGCTTCTGAATCTAGCTAGGATGATATGTACAACCTTGTATCATCAAATTATTCAGCATAGTGTATCATTGTATCGCAGAAGCCAAATCGATATAAATAGTAGCTATGAGAATAGAAATCAAGCTAGCATGAGCCATGCATGCTTGCTGGCTAGGTCTAGCATCAGAGTAATGCATCTGCAGTTCATCATCCGCCAGTACAGATCGACCAAGCAAACAAAAAAAAAATCAGCGTCGGCCTAAAGAGTCCATAAGCCAGACATGCATGCTCGGTGTCCTCATATGTAATTATCGGCTGTGGATTGACCAATATCATATTTGAACGATTATTATTGCACACATTAGATCCAGTCCCAACCTAGCTAGCATGCGTGCATGTGTAGCCCGAGCCTTTACCAGAGGATTAATATATACACTGGATGAGAGAAATAGTCTATATCAAACAATGCTAAGCAACCGACAATACAGCTTAGATATAATAAAGATGTGACCGGCAACGCTAGTGATTTGGGGGAAACATACCGCCATTGCAGCCATGGACCGAGAGAATCGGGGATGCCGCGCCGCCTTAGTGGAGTTTTTAGGTGCGACGTCGCCGCATCCATAGAGGACGGAGTCCAAGCCGCGTAGTCCGAGCGGTGGTGGACGCCGGTGGTGTAGGGAGAGGACTCAGGGGAGATGGACGGCGAGGGATCTGGGGAGATCTGAACATGAGGGGGCTGTGAGAAACTGAGAATGATACATCAGCAAGGGAATAAATGCGCGTGTCCCCCCGGTCAAAAAAATGCGCGTTTCTTGGAGGAACGAAGCCAGGTACGCAGGAATCCACACAGAAAACTTCACCCGGTGGGTCACTGGGCTTTATCAGTATCTGGTGGGGCTCGGACCTACATACCAGTGAGACAGGTCGTGTGGGTTATGATCCGATCAGTGTGCACACAGAAATTGCATTCAGAGCTAAGAGCCTCAGGCTACGTTGTACTATACAGTATATCCATTTATTTTGGTAAAATGAAAACGATACTCCATCTGATCCTCATTACTTGATGATAAAATGGATATCTCTACAACTAACAGTATCTCAAAAAAATGGATCGGAGGGAGCATTAAGAGGTGTCAAAAAAATGCAAACAAACATGGATGTAAGCAATTGAGTATTAAACCAAGGCGTAAAATACCTTTATATCTCGACCATGTAACAATGAATATGAGAAGTTTTGGGGGTTTGACCATCTGCACTTGTGTTCGCTACAATCGTTCGCTACAATCAGATCAAAAAAATTGGTCACTTTTACACTTTCTAAAATAAAATGTTGAGCTCCATGTAGCTAGGTATAATACAAATCATCAGACCGCACATTGAAACTACCGCAGCATATCACAGTAAATTAAAGTAAAATAAAACATGTCTAACATATACTATATTAGCTAATTAACAAAGTCTCATCACATTGTATCTGATCCCCAGTTCAGCTTAATACAAAAACCAAGTTCAGCATGAACATCAGCAGGGCACTACCCCAGGTCCAAAAGCAGCATCTAGTTAATTCAATAAAATATTGAGGTGTTTCTGATCCCCTCTTCCTAAAAGCACTGCAGATCATGCATGCAACTAAGGGTGATCAGCACAAAATATTACCCTCTGGGTGGAGGTGTTACAGTCGTAGATCAACACATTCATCAAAGAAGTGTCTTTCACCTCGAATACGAGAATGTCATCGAGCTGCAGTTCATGCGCCTCTGCAAACCCGAACCAACCATCCTTCAAGACCAGTTCACCCTGGTACTCATCGATGTGCACATACCAGGCGCAGCCTACGCTGGTCTTGAGCTTGATAGGCCTGGGAGAATCCCTTTCAGACATTGCTTGAATTCTCTGGGGATGACCAACATATACATGTCATCGTTGCCGTCCAGTTGCACATAGAAGCGCGAGGGCTGAGGAGGGTCCGCCGAGTGACCAACCCGTTTAGGGTGGCCTTTCCCTCGCCCTTTTAATATACAACGTTGAATTGCTGCATCACGCCTGCCCGTCACCTTTGGCTTTTGGGCTAGTGAATTTCTTTGAATTCTGAACTCGGGGGGGTGCAGAGGACATGTACAATCGACAGTCCTAAGACGTAGTTGCTCATTGACGTTGGAGCGAGTTTGCTTCTGCATCTAGTTAAGCACGGTATATATCAATCAACAAC
This sequence comes from Lolium perenne, assembly GCF_019359855.2. NCBI lineage: Eukaryota > Viridiplantae > Streptophyta > Magnoliopsida > Poales > Poaceae > Lolium > Lolium perenne. Next base: position 137,771,582 of record NC_067245.2, read on the forward strand.
ATATAAACCAGAACGTAACATACATGGAGAAAATGCATCTAGCTCTCTTTAATTAGTTTGGACAAAATCTAGCAGCAGCAAGACAATTTGATTTTACATGTACTGAGCAAGCTTTCAGACTTTCTGAAACAGGTAACATGGAGCATATATTTGTATGTTCAGACTGCGAAACCCTGCTCTGTGATGGATACTATTACTTAACATCTTTTTTTGCCAGAACTAGTACTTAACATCTACTGTTTCCCGTCATTAAAAAAACATTTGCAGAAGAATACTACTACGGTTTCCCATCATTAAAGAAAAAAGAACTTGTTAAAACCCCAACTATCATTGACTACTTACACCTGCATCCTAGTGAGTTCAGGACAACTTACAGCCACTTTTGGTGGTGCCGCCACCGGAGAAGACCGTGCCGCGGGGGTTGGGGTCGGCGCAACCGGAGAAGCTGGTGCCGCCGCCAGGGAAATCAGTGCCGAGCCAGATGGTGCTTCCAGCGGAGAAGAAAGTACCGCAAGAGATGGAACCGACGCTGCCAAAGGGTAAGAAACGGATGTACCCGTAGATCCTTCTCTAGTCACGATCTGGATAGAAGAGACTGGACGTCCATCAAGCTGCTGGAGGATGCGGTGGATCAAATCGGCTGAGTTCAGGAAATATCGGCGATGTTCATCTGTGTCGGCGGCCGTTACCGCCAGGCAGCTGCCGGTGGAGGGAGGAGGCGAGCCGTTCATGGCAGTCATTAGTGTAAAAGAGGTGAAGTAGGTGGGAGAGATAGAGGGTTCGGGACTGAAGTAATTGTAGTCTGCTCTCTCTTTTTTACAAGCATGCGTCCTCAGGCAGATTTTTTTTTAGATGCGTACTCAGGCTGCTTTGTCAAACCAGGGCCTCAATGAAGCCCAGTTAACTATTTCTCCGCTAAAAGCGCGCTATAGCATATCTAGAGGGTCCACGCTTAGTAATTTTGCTCGCTGAGGCGCTATTTGCGAAACAGCATGCTATATCGCCCTAAAACTTCATAGTGTTAGCGCGCTATTTTTTTCAGGCAAGTTGCTTTCACTTTTTCGTGGTGATGAACTACAATCTGTTGGTTCCACTTCTAAGTCAGAAGATAATATCGCTAATGCTAATATGTTTTAATAAATAAATTATAATATGTTGTTGCCTTCTGAAATGTTGATGTTAGCCTTCTAAAATACTTGAGATCTATTTCTATATGTGGTTATGTATGTATGATTCAGTCACTTTTGGACTATATATATCTATTCGCTCTAGTAAAATTATTTATTTTTAGGCTATATTTAGTATTATTTTGAAAATGCTATTTAAAATATACCACACTATTACCACGATATAGCGTTCATATCGTTTGAAGGAGGCTGCCGCTAATTCATTTAGCACGCTATTTTAAAACTTAAGACGCGTTTGGCGGCCTGCATCCAGGCTGGTGGGGAAATACCGTACCCAAGTGCTTAAAAGATTGCACCTTTTAGCAGGAAAACATTAGGGCACGTCCAACACAGGCGCTACTGCAAGGGCGCTAGGAATTATTTCCTCGTCGTTTAGCGGTTGGAGAGGTGAATTTCTGCGGTAGGCCTACTGTCGACGCAAAAGAAAGCAGGGCGTGAAACTCTTTTCACCTGTCCTAGCTAAAGCACCGGAACCAACATGAAGTCAGTCTGCCATCAGCAATTAGCGCTGCAAGGAGAGTACCTAGAGGATTTTACAATCTTTTGGCATTCATTTGTTCTCTATTAGCACCATATAGTATATAGCATTGTAATGCCCTTATACTCCTCTCAACATAAAAAAAAAGGTGTGCATATACTAATAACAGTTGCTGAAATGAAACTAAAAATAAACAGACATGCACGGTTTACGAAGGATGGAAATAAAGAGTTCATCACCATCCGTTTTAAATTATAAGATTAGATTACTTCAATGTGGGCTACATACACACTAAAATGAGTAAACAGACACACTGAAATGGGTCCAGGTATATAAGATTCAGAAAAAAGGAAGAGCATCTTAAGATACGGAACAGATTACTGAATTGTTCAAACATATCGTACAAAAAAGATTATTTTCTCCAGAAAGATTCATGGCTCAGTTTAGGGTTGCCTCAACATGCGGATATTATTCAGACTAGGCTTAAACCACATTGTCGCCTGTCGGGGAAATCCCCAACCATCTTCTGGAAGGGTGATAACTCCCATGAGCTCATTTTCCCCCTGCTGCAGGTTACAACGACAAATACAACTAAATGCTGGTTCCCGAAATGCATAGTACGCGATGTACACACAATTTGACCTCATGAACGGAGTCAATGTTCCATCAGGAGCATTGCCATCATTTATCTTCAGGTTCATTGGATAATTCAGTCCAATGAACAGAGAGTGTGTGCCAAGGCTGTCAACTCGACTCCAATTGGGTCCAATCAGGGATAGATCTTTCTCAAAAATATGTATGACAGGGGCAGGATACTCTCGCATGATAAGGCCATTACCATGATGCAGAACTTCTACAGGCTCAAGGTGATCATTGCTACGTATATACCGATCATCATGGATGATCATCAAGCGCTTGCCATCGGCTGATCGAGCTAAAAACCATCTGCCAGACGGTTCCTTCATCGGTGATGGGATCATGAATGGCAGGGCAAGGTGGGCATCTGCATTGTAAACGGAGACAAAAAAAAATAGTGTTTGAATGGCTCAGGAAGACAAAAATACCAGTAGCTGCAACTTCACATTTGTAGGATCAAATGGAGGATGCAGTCATTATACTTGTATAAAAACTCGAAGAAATAAAATTTTTCCCATTTGAGATGTATGTTAATTACACTCATATTCATTGATGGTAGATACATGTCTCAACCTTATCTGATCCATGATTGTAATGCTTTGAGTACATCGAATATTCAAATAAATTGAAAGTTTGCATGCATCAATTGATGAAGAGGCCAGGGCTAAGCTCCTTATTCATATTCTGATAAGAGCATGCAGTAACTAATTCAGGAATGCATTCATATACTGCAATAATCTGCTTTGGGTTGACAGATTAGCGCACTGCATATACTACTGTAATTCGTTTGTAGCAATGGTTCAGTCAGGTTAGGATAATTAAATGGTGCACAGTCATTTGAAAGGTGAAAAAAATCTTATTGACCAATTAGTTAATTCAGTTACAATATATCATGAATGGGCTTGATATTAAAATTTATTGCGAAGTATATCATATGGATTGAAGAATTACCGGCCTGTGATTGATCCCAGCAATATGTGGTGCCGGTCCACCCATCCACCGCAACAATGAAGCCGTTGTGCTTGATGGCGTCACTGTAATCTACACCCCAACTAGCAAGAGAGAATAACCTCCACTCCTGGCTACCATTAGCCAGGTAAGCGAGTCCAGAATTGAATAGAGCGATGAGCTTGTAATCTGAGTAATGTCCAGCTTTTGTGGGCACTTCGCAAATTACAATCTTCAACAAAAACATGGCACGCGCCATACGTCATGTACCTTTCAGGAGGCAAGTCGGGGAAGCCAATCCATTCCTCCCAAAAAATGTTGCAAGTTTTCGACGATGGTAGGGAGATTTCTTGGTGCGTGTAGATGTTCGCGAGGAACCAGTTCCCACCACTGTCCACGCCGGCGATCCAGTCGCCGTTCATGCCAACCCAGAATCTATTGTCCATGAACGGCAGGATGGCTGTGCACCGAGGATGGTCGAGGGGCACAACGTGGTACACCGTGTGTTGCGCACTACTATCATCATAGTGCCAATGGGCAGAATCGGGCATCAGCAAGCAGGGTCCATCCCAATGGTGTAGATTCATGTTGTCGGCGACATGGCGGCACAACGTTTTGGAGCATGCGGCCAGCCGAACGTCGACTGTAACGTCCAGACTCTGGGCAATGAGATTGAACAGCTCGGCGGGGAGCTTCCCCCAGTCGCCATACAGCTGGTCATCGTTCGATGCCGCCATGGAGACAAGAAGGATTTAAGAGGGCGGAAGCAAGTATGTGTGATTGGAGTTTTGTAGGAGAGTCGAGCGGGAAGGAGGAGTGCTGCGGTTCTGCGGAGGGGTGAGGAGAGAAAGCTATGCAAATGGGAGATCTAGAGGATGAAAAAATTTGCTAGCAGCGCTTAAGTAGTGGAGAACGATGATGGAAGTGGAGAGCCAAGGATGGAAACGATGGAGGTGAAGAGTAGGAGTGGATATGACTTTTTTATTCTTCAAGAATGCATCGAGGCGCCAAGTAAAACTTCGGCTAGGATAGCACGCCACTACGTCCTGGTGCGATTCTTTGTCCCGTCAAATCAGTTTGACCACAGAAATGGTTTCTTTATTAGTACAGTATAACTTAATTTTTTCGAACAATATATACTACTCCATTTAATATACTCACTCCGATTCATATTACTTGTCAAATGATATGGATGAATCTTGAACTAAAATGTGTCTAGATATATCCATATTATAGTCAACTAATATGAATCGGAGTTTGTTTGGTTCAAAGGATTTCTAAAGGTATCTTGTACGGAGTAGGATTTTTACACATAGGGATTTTTCCTATAGAGCTTGCTTGATTCAAAGGATTGAGAACCCTCCAAAATACCTATGGATTGCTTTCTCTACAATCCTATCTCTTGGTAATATTGCTATGTGTCTATAACAACTATGAAATGAACTCAATCTCAATAGAAATTTCCTTTGTTTCCTAATCAAACAACTAGTTATTTTATGTCTTCGTTTACAAATTAAGATAATTTTTAGGTTATAGGTAATCATCTCTGCTTATGTGATCATCTTTTATGATCAAACTTACTTGATCAGCCGCGGAGGCGCAAAGGAGCAGTGGTGTGCATTAATACGGCCGCATGAGGAAGGCACAGCTAGCGACGATGAGACGTATCGCCAGCATTGGCCTAGGGAACCGTCGCCACCATTAATAAAAGCTATCCCTTTGGGCACCATGTCTCCCACTACTCGTGTCACGCGCGCATGTGGGTTACGGATGGATGGGCTGGGGAAGCCGGACAGAAAACATGACAACCAGGGGGAAAATGAATAAAAATAATACAAAGTCGAAAATATTATTAGATAGAAAGTTTGACTAAGTTTTTACCAAATGCATTAATATACAAGATACAAAATCAATATTATTAGATAGAAAATAAATTATATTTTCATATGGTGTCTACAAAATATTATATGTGCTGATAGGTTTGGTCGAACTTTACTTGGTTTGACTTTTCAAGAAAAATATACTAAGCTTTAAGCATTGGAACGGAGGTATTTTTCGAAGCACCTACATGTCTTTAGAAGACAAAAGAAAACATGGAGTAAGGTTGTTTTTTGTGCAAAAGTTTACGTCAAAATCTGGTTATTTGTGTAAAAAGAATCTCAAATTGTGTTATGTGCAAAAACTGCACCAACAAGTGGTGGTATGTGCAATTTCCTCCGTCACACAAAAGGCAAGCCATTGATTCATACTTAATTGTGAATAATTACAAAAGTAGTAGGCAACTAATAAGCGCACATGATTAAACTGCTATGCGAGATCTTCAGCCACCAGAAGTCGTTCCCGCGCCTCTCTAGCATTGAAAATCACGCGTTCTGCGACTTCCATCAAAGAGACAAGCTGAGCTTTGATCCGTTCTCCCAGATGAATGGCCTCGTCACAACTCCTACGAGCGCAGGCCGTGATCTCATCCACTTCTAGGAAAGACACCGCCTGCCTGTACCGAAATATCTTGATCCCTAACTCTCTGTTCTCCTCCCGCATGCTGGCAAGATCCAACTTCATCCTCCGACAGGATAAGCAAGGGGAGTGATCCTGCCAAAGGTAACAACAAACATATCGAGCGTTACCGGCAAACGAAATGCACAAATTAGCTGATTAACGAATGTGGTCACTAACATGTAGGATAGACTTAAGTGGTGTCTACATGTCAGTGACTCGAAGTACCAAAAACCAGCAACCCAAAGTCAGCTAATATTAACCTCCGTCTTCAGCTCCTTCATCCTCTTGAACGGCGGGGAAGCTGGCAACTTATCTTCTTCTACGACCTCTCGCTGGAACCTGACGTCGAAGGATGAGAGATCCTGCGAACGGATGTGCTGCGCCTGCGCGTGCGATTTCCCAGGGCGCTTCTGGCGTAACTCGGAGTTCTCGGCGCCGAGATGCGGAAGTTCCGCTCCCGGGGCCTTGTTGACCCTAAGCCGAGATAGCTCATGTGTAAGCCGACGAAAAATGTTCAAAATGTTATAGATCAGGCATATCATTACCAGTGCAAACGAGGTAAGTGAATCTCCGAGATCTCGCCCAACGACCGCGGTTGGTCCAATGCCACCACATCTTCTCCGAGATTGACTAACTCCTTTACATCATCTTCTCCGAGCTTGACCATCTCCTTTACATCATCTTCTGCTCCGAGCTTGACCATCTCCTTTACATCATCTTCTCCTGCGAGCTTGATCATCTGCCTCACATCATCTTCTCCGGCGATATCGACCCTCTCATGCGGAAGATAACAGATATAAGTCCGAGTATTACCAGCAAAACGAAGGTAATTAAAAGAGGCGTAGTAACCCTTGTGTCCTGGCTCATCAACGGCGGGGACACTGAGCCCGCATCGTCTCCTCCGAGATCTCCCTTCGCAGGCAGGATTGTTAGAGACAGTGTACTTCTGGTAGTAGTATTTATGCGTGGGGCGCCAGGGGGTCGAGAAGCTAGGACTGCATCTTCTCCTCCGAGCTCAACCTTGGTAGACATGACAAATGAAACGAGGTGTGGGGGGCGTAAAGGTATAAAATGGCGGACGGCCGCCCCGCCTCGGCCCTCCAAGGCTTATTTTTTTTGCCTTACTAAACTAAAAACCATATTTTGCGTCTCACACGTCTGCCCTAAGAGGGCTGCAGGGTCCCATGCATGCAGGTCCCACACTTTAGTGAGCACAAGTCATGTGCGGTAGGTAGGCAAACTTCCAACAATCTTCTTTGTCAAGTGAAGACACGTCGTCAAGACTCTCTCTCTCTCTATCTCCCCCCTTTTGTCATTGAAAAAAAAAGAATATTAGACGGGGGCCTAGCCTGCACTGCAGGGGGGGCGATTTTGATAAAGTAACCCTTTTGGCGAAGAAAAACACAGAATGAGCCACACAAATAGGTTAGTCCAATGAAATAGATTGCTCAGAGGGTCAGTCCGTGCTTTTCTTTGCCAAAAGGGTTATTTCTGTCAAAATCGCCGCACTGCAGGTTTGCAGCACTGAAAAACCTTGCGTGCCAGTCAACATCACTTCCCGGAAAGGTTGAAGCATTTCGAGGCCGTGACTGCTCTCCCTTCCTCTTCTCCTTCCGTGTGATCCCTCTTCCACCTTTTATCCTTTGCAACATATGAAAAAAATTGTCCGTGACTTGTGCTCACTGAAGTGTGGGACCTCACGCATGAGAACCACACGTAAGTGACATACCTGTTGGTGTAATAATTTGGGTGATCATTATACTGTATTAGAACTCCGTACAAAGTTTCGTATGGATTCAAGGGTAGGAAAGCCAAGTTAGTAACTCACTTTTTCCGCGCGTGAAGGGAGGGGGTGGGCAGTATGCTACCCTGAATTTGTGTGACCCCCAAAAACTAGCAAATACGAGAGAGGCATCAAAAGAAACACACTCGTCCCCTACCCCCCCTCCCCACTAAATTTGAAATCAAGCCAAACAAAAAAGGCAATCGAAAAGCATGGATTATTCATCTTTTTCTATATAGTTAGGGTTAGGGTTTAGGGTCTATAGAGATGCACATATTTTCATTTTACATTTGTGATGTAGCATAATACATAGGTAAGATTCCAAGCATGACCTTTGTTAGAATAACCATTAACGTGTTCTCTCACCTTTAGATTCAAATGGGCATAAACATTCAGAAAAAATCAAAAAACAATGAAAAACCAAAAGCACACATAGTCTTCTTATGTCATATAGTAGGAATTGAAGTTAATAAACAAGGTCTAGACATATTCAAACCAGACAAATCATGTATCTACACCTAACCCTAAACTTTGTCTTATGAAGTCAAGCATGAAGAGAAATGGTTTTGGGTTTCAAACATGGAAATTTCAAAAACCTCCCAACAAAAGCTTCATTTTAGAGTGACTAAGAAGGATACACGCTTACCTTTTCATTTTCATGTTTTAAACTTGTTTAAATCTAGGTCAAACCTAGGATTTGACCAAGATTCAAATGGGCATAAACATTCAGAAAAACAAAAAATGAAAAAGCAATGCACATATAGTCTTCCTATGTCATATAGCTAGTAAGCATTCAAGTTGATAAACAAGCATGTCTAGACAAATTCAAACCCGACAAATCATGTATATACCCCCTAACCCTAAACTATTTCTTATGAAGTCAACCATGAAGAGAAGTGGTTTTGGGTTTCAAACATTATATTGAGATTCAAGAACCCCCAAAAGCTTCATTTTAGAATGACTAAGAAGGATCCAGGCTTACCTTTTCATTATATGTTTTAAACTTGTTTAAATCTTGGTCAAACCTAGGATTTGACCAAGATTCAAATGGGCATAAACATTAATTCAGAAAAAACAAAAAACAATGAAAAACCAACGCACATATAGTCTTCTTATGTCATATAGTAAGCATTCAAGTTGATAAACAAGCATGTCTAGACATATTCAAACCCGACAAATCATGTATCGATCTACCCCCTAACCCTAAACTCTGTCTTATGAAGTCAACCATATGAAGAGAAGTGGTTTTGGGTTTCAAACATTGAGATTTCAAGCACCCCCCAAAAGCTTCATTTTTGAATGACTAAGAAGGATCCATGATTACCTTTTCATTTTCATGTTTTAAACTTGTTTAAATCTAGGTCAATCCTAGGATTTGACCAAGATTCAAATGGGCATAAAAAAAATCAAAGCACATAACCTTTTATGTCATATAATGAGCATTCAAGTTGATATACATGGTCTAGACATATTAAAACAAGAAAAATCATGTATCTACCCTGGCCCTAACCCTAAACTCGATCTATCTTATGAAGTCAAACATGAAGAGAAGTGGTTTTGGGTTTCAAACATGGAAATTTCAAAAACCTCCCAAAAACTTCATCTTAGAGTGACTAAGAAGGTTCCATGCTTACCTTTTCATTTTCATGTTTTAAATTAACTTGTTTAAATCTTGGTCAAACATAGGGTTTAAGGTTTAGGGATCATCGATCGAGTGCACACACACATTATTAGAGGCACATGCGCCTTTGCGCATAAAGTGCATGCGTATATATATAAGTGTGTTTCTTGGCCACCAACGATATATAGATCTAGAGAGAGAGATTGAAATATATTTAGGGTTTAGGGTTTAGGGTTTAGGGTCTAGGGTTAGGGTTTAGTGTTTAGGGTTTAGGGCTTAGGGTGTAGTGTTTAGGGTTTAGGGTCTAGGGTTTAGGTTTTATTGTTTAGGGTGTTTAGGGTGTACGTTTAGGGTATAATTAGGGATTAGGGATTAGGGTTTTAGGGTTTAAGGTTTAGGGATCATCGATCGAGTGCACACACACATTATTGGAGGCACCCGCGCCTTTGCGCATAAAGTGCATGCGTATATATATAAGTGTGTTTCTTGGGCACCAACGATATATAGATCGAGAGAGAGAGAGATTGAAATATATATATATATATCCCCAAGAATATGTTCAAATATATATTGAAATATATGCACGAATGATATGCAAGGTATGCCATACCCGCATAGCATGAAGAGAAGTCGTATTGGTTTCAAACATTGAAATTTCAAGAACCTCCCAAAAGCTTCATTTTAGAGTGACTAAAAAAGATCCAGGCTTGCCTTTTCATTTTCATGTTTTTAAATTGTTTAAATCTTGGTCAAACCTAGCTAGTATTTGACCAAGATTCAAATGGGCATAAAATTAAAAAAACATATAAATGAAAAACCAAAGCACATATATAGCCTTCTTATGTCATATAAAATAAGCATTCAACAAGTTGATAAACAAGGTCTAGACATATTCAAAATAGAAAAAGCATGTATCTACCACCCCTAACACTTAACTCTGTCTTATGAAGTCAAGCATGAAGAGAAGTGGTTTTGGGTTTCAAACATTATATTGAGATTTCAAGAACCCCCAAAAGCTTCATTTTAGAATGACTAAGAAGGATCCAGGCTTGCCTTTTCATTTTCATGTGTTTTAAACTTGCTAAAATCTTGGTCAAACCTAGGACTTGACCAAGATTCAAATGGCATTAAACATTCAAAAAAATCAAAAAATGAAAACCAAAGCACATAGCCTTCTTATGTCATATATATATATATATTAAGCGTTCAAGTTGATCGATATGAACAAGGTCTAGACATATTCAAAACAGTAAAAGCATGTATCTACCCCCTAGCCCTTAACTATGTCTTATGAAGTCAAGCATGAAGAGAAGTGGTTTTGGGTTTCAAACATGGAAATTTCAAAAACTTCCCAAAAGCTTAATTTTAGAGTGAATAAGAAGGATCCAAGCTTACCTTTTCATTTTCAGGATTTATGCTTGTTTGAATCTTGGTCAAACATAGGATTTGACCAACACACATATAGTCTTATTATGTCATATAGTAAGCATTCAAGTTGATAAACAAGCATATGCATGTCTAGACATATTCAAATTAACCCGACAAATCATGTATGTACCCCTAACCCTAAACTCTGTCTTATGAAGTTAACCATGAAGAGAAGTGGTTTGGGTTTCAAACATTGAGATTTCTAGAACCCCCCAAAAGCTTCATTTTAGAATGACTAATAAGGATCCAGGCTTACCTTTTCATTTTATGTTTTAAACTTGTTTAAATCACTGTAAAACCTAGGATTTTACCAAGATTCAAATGGGCATAAAAAATCAAAAAAATCAAAAAAAAAACAAAGCACATAGCCTTTTTATGTTATATAATGAGCATTCAAGTTGATAAACATGGTCTAGACATATTAAAACAAGAAAAATCATGTATCTACCCTGGCCCTAACCCTAAACTCGATCTGTCTTATGAAGTCAAACATGAAGAGAAGTGGTTTTGGGTTTCAAACATGGAAATTTCAAAAACCTCCCAAAAACTTCATCTTAGAGTGACTAAGAAGGTTCCATGCTTACCTTTTCATTTTCATGTTTTAAATTAACTTGTTTAAATCTTGGTCAAACATAGGATTTGACCAATAAGATTCAAATGGGCATAAACATTCAGAAAAAATTAAAAATAAGAAACCAACGCACATATATTCTTCTTATGTCATATAGTAAGCATTCAAGTTGATAAACAAGCATGTCTAGACATACTCAAACCTGACAAATCATGTATCGATCTACCCCCTAACCCTAAACTCTGTCTTATGAAGTCAACCATATGAAGAGAAGTGGTTTTGGGTTTCAAACATTGAGATTTCAAGAACCCCCAAAAGCTTCATTTTTGAATGACTAAGAAGGATCCATGCTTACCTTTTCATTTTCATGTTTTAAACTTGTTTAAATCTTGGTCAAACCTAGGATTTGACCAAGATTCAAATGGGCATAAAAAATCAAAAAAAAAGCACATAGCCTTTTTATGTCATATAATGAGCATTCAAGTTGATAAACATGGTCTAGACATATTAAAACAAGAAAAATCATGTATCTACCATGGCCCTAACCCTAAACTCGATCTGTCTTATGAAGTCAAACATGAAGAGAAGTGGTTTTGGGTTTCAAACATGGAAATTTCAAAAACCTCCCAAAAACTTCATCTTAGAGTGACTAAGAAGGTTCAATGCTTACCTTTTCATTTTCATGTTTTAAATTAACTTGTTTAAATCTTGGTCAAACATAGGATTTGACCAAGATTCAAATGGGCATAAACATTCAGAAAAAAATTAAAAATAAGAAACCAATGCACATATAGTCTTCTTATGTCATATAGTAAGCATTCAAGTTGATAAACAAGCATGTCTAGACATATTCAAACCTGACAAATCATGTATCTACCCCCTAACCATAAACTAGATTGGTCATCTTAGAGTGACTAAAAAGGATCCAAGCTTACCTTTTCATTTTCATGTTTATGCTTGTTTAAATCTTGGTCAAACATAGGATTTGACCAAGATTCAAATGGGCATAAACATTCACAAAAAAATAAAAAACCAACGCACATTAGTAGCCCAAAATCGAACCATTCAAGTGGATATTTTTGAACTTGATCTGTAGTAGTGGGCAAAACCCTAGATTAACCTATATTTAATCATAGATTCGTAGGTCGATTTTTCTACTTTTTTATTATTACTATGCAGCACATGTGTGTTTGCCCGTCGCGTGAAACTCGGAGGAAGAGGGATCACTCGGAAGGAGAGAAGAAGGGAGTGCATTATGGTGTCTCCCCTTTTTCGGGTGATGATGTTGACTGTTGTGCAGGTTTTGTCAGTGAGCAGGAGGTGCGAGCGAGCGAGTCGAAGCGAGGCCGAGAATGAGAGAGATTTTTTTTTGTGGGAGGGACAACCGAAGGATCCCGAAGGACCCACAGACTTCCAATACGCATCCTGATGCGTCTTCTCTTGACAAAGATGGCTGGGAGTTTGCGTACCTACTGCACGTGACTTGTGCTCACTGAAGTGTGGGACCTCACGCATGGGCACCACACGTAAGTGACAGACCCGTTGGTGTAAAAACTCAGTTGATTATTATAGTGCATTAGAACAAAGTTTCCTATGGATTCAAGGGTAGGAAATCCAAGTTAAAACTCATTTACATGACATTAATTTTTCCATGAAGCAAAGTTAACACATCTATCAATTGGTACATTTTGGAGTGACTAAGAAGGATCCATGCTTAATTATTCGTTTTCACGTGTTAAACTTGTTTAAATCTTGCTCAAACCTAGGATTTCACCAAGATTCAAATGGGCATGAAAATGAAAAAATGAAATACCAATGCACATAGTCTTCTTATGTCATACAGTAAGCATTCAAGATGATAAAAAGGTCTAGACATATTCAAACCAGGCAAATCATGTATTGGTTTCAAACATTGAAATTTCAAGAACCTCCCAAAAGCTTCATTTTAGAATGACTAAAAAAGATCCAGGCTTGCCTTTTCCTTTTCATGTTTTAAAATTGTTTAAATCTTGGTCAAACCTAGCTAACTAGTATTTGACCAAGATTCAAATGGGCATAAAATTCAAAAAAAATACCAGAAAAAAAATGAAAAACCAAAGCACATAGCCTTCTTATATAGTAAGTAATATGAATCTAAAAATGATTTTGGGGGATTTCTATGAACAAGTTATAACACACCTACATTTCAAATTTGAATTACTTCCAATAAATCAGCATATAGTCATTTAAATGTGTGAAACTGGCTAAAAACACTAAAAATCGTAAAGAGTTGGGAATTGGCACTAAAATATGTCATAGTTTATCTTAAAAATGTAGAGGCGCCATTTTGACCCGTATCTTATGTACCCCATTCGTTAAATGATAAACTATCACGAATTACCTTTTATTTTAGGCATTACTTTTCACGGTAAAATGATAAACTGTATCACGAAGTTCCATTTCCGTCAAAATAGTCCGCGTTACTTTTTTGTTGAGATATAAACCCCCACAACGGCCATCTCCTCCTTAATTTATTGTGTAAAACCCCCACAACGGTCACCTCCTCCTTAATTTATTGTGTTAACCCCTACAGCGGTCATCTCTTCCTTATAAACAACCACAACGGCCATCCCTTGTGTCAATAGGTTCTGCCTCTCTCTTCTTCGTTCACATACACTTGATCCCATTGCCATGGCTTCCATGTCTCGAACGCCGACCAGAAGGGGAAGGGGAAGGGGAAGGGGCGGCCGGGGTGATGGATCATCATCATTGCCACCACCACCGTCAACACTGCCTTTGATCATAGAGGAGTTCTTCATCGTTGTCTATGAAGACCCTTTGGTCAAGAAGGTACGTACGCGTTCCCACATATATGATGCATGTGATTGATTATGGGCATGTTCTAAAAAACCTTTAATTTTAAACGATCGGCGCTCGATCTCTTTGTAGGCTCTCCCAAAAAAGTTTGCGGACTATCTTGACAGCCAGGAGCCAGCTAAGGTGTATCTGCGAGCAAATTGATCACGGTCCTCGTCTCTGGACCGTGGAGGTCCTATTTGACGGACAAGGCCGGATGTACCTCGACAAGGGCTGGGAGAATTTCGCCATCGCGCACGGTGTGGATTTCGGCTGCTTCGTACACTTCAAATATGAAGGCGATGATGTGCTCACAGTGAAGGTGTTCGACAGAACAATGTGCAGGAAGTACTACTACTCGGACGACGAAGATAATGACGATGAAAGCGACGATGACGTGAAGCCATGCATCCATCATCTTTAGATAAGGGGATTATGACCAAGAATATATATGTAGCCGCTACATATGCATCGATTTTAGAGGTGGATAACTGGAGAGAGAGAGAGAGAGAGTCTTGATGCGTCTTCTCTTGACAAAGAAGATGGGAGTTTGCCTACCTACCGCACATGACTTGTGCTCACTGAAGTGTGGGACCTCACGCATGGGAACCACACGTAAGTGACAGACCTGTTGGTGTAATAACTCAGGTGATCATTATACTATATTAGTACAAAGTTTCCTATGGATTCAAGGGTAGGAAAGCCAAGTTAACTCATTTACATGACATTATTTTTTCCATGAAGCCAAGTTAACTCATCTATCAATTGGTACATTCTGGTTATATTCGAAATTTTACTTGAAACTTGTTGGTCATGCCATTTTACTACTCGCCTAACACTTTTTCCGCGCGTGAAGGGAGGGGGTGGGCAGTATGCTACCCTGAATTTGTGTGACCGCCAAAAACTAGCAAATACGAGAGAGGCATCGAAAGAAACACACTCGTCCCCTACGTCCCCTCCCCACTAAATTTGAAATTGAAGCAAAACAATAAAGGCAATCGAAAAGCATGGATTGTTCATCTTTTTCTATATAGTTAGGGTTAGGGTTTAGGGTTTATAGAGATGTACATACTTTCATTTTACATTTGTGATGTACCATAATACATAGGTAAGATACCAAGCATGACCTTTGTTAGAATAACCATTAACGTGTTCTCTCACCTTTAGATTCAAATGGGCATAAACATTCAGAAAAAATCAAAAAACAATGAAAAACCAAAAGCGCACATAGTCTTCTTATGTCATATAGTAGGAATTGAAGTTAATAAACAAGGTCTAGACATATTCAAACCAAACAAATCATGTATCTACACCTAACCCTAAACTTTGTCTTATGAAGTCAAGCATGGAGAGAAATGGTTTTGGGTTTCAAACATGGAAATTTCAAAAACCTCCCAACAAAAGCTTCATTTTAGAGTGACTAATAAGGATACACGCTTACCTTTTCATTTTCATGTTCTAAACTTGTTTAAATCTAGGCCAAACCTAGGATTTGACCAAGATTCAAATGGGCATAAACATTCAGAAAAACAAAAAATGAAAAACCAATGCACATATAGTCTTCTTATGTCATATAGCTAGTAAGCATTCAAGTTGATAAATAAGCATGTATAGACAAATTCAAACCTCACAAATCATGTATATACCCCTAACCCTAAACTATTTCTTATGAAGTCAACCATGAAGAGAAGTTGTTCTGGGTTTCAAACATTATATTGAGATTCAAGAACCCCCCCAAAAGCTTCATTTTAGAATGACTAAGAAGGATCCAGGCTTACCTTTTCATTTTATGTTTTAAACTTGTTTAGATCATGGTCAAACCTAGGATTTGACCAAGATTCAAATGGGCATAAACATTAATTCTGAAAAAACAAAAAATTAAAAATCAACGCGCATATATATATTCTTCTTATGTCATATAGTAAGCATTCAAGTTGATAAACAAGCATGTCTAGACATATTCAAACCCGACAAATCATGTATCGATCTACTATACCACCAAACCAGAAACTCTATCTTATGAAGTCAACCATATGAAGAGAAGTGGTTTTTGGTTTCAAACATTGAGATTTCAAGAACCCCCCCCCCCAAAGCTTCATTTTTGAATGACTAAGAAGGATCCATGCTTACCTTTAAACTTGTTTAAATCTTGGTCAAACCTAGGATTTTACCAAGATTCAAATGGGCATAAAAAATCAAAAAAAAAAACAATGCACATAGCCTTTTTATGTCATATAATGAGCATTCAAGTTGATAAACATGGTCTAGACATATTAAAACAAGAAAAATCATGTATCTACCCTGGCCCTAACCCTAAACTCGATCTGTCTTATGAAGTCAAACATGAAGAGAAGTGGTCTTGGGTTTCAAACATGGAAATTTCAAAAACCTGCCAAAAACTTCATCTTAGAGTGACTTAGAAGGTTCCATGCTTACCTTTTCATTTTCATGTTTTAAATTAACTTTTTTAAATCTTGGTCAAACATAGGGTTTAAGGTTTAGGGATCATCGATCGAGTGCACACACACATTATTAGAGGCACCTGCGCCTTTGCGCATAAAGTGCATGCGTATATATATAAGTGTGTTTCTTGGCCACCAACGATATATAGATCTAGAGAGAGAGATTGAAATATATTTAGGGTTTAGGGTTTAGGGTCTAGGGTTAGGGTTTAGGGTTTAGGGTTTAGTGTTTAGGGTTTAGGGCTTAGGGTGTAGTGTTTAGGGTTCAGGGTCTAGGGTTTAGGTTTTAGTGTTTAGGGTGTTTAGGGTGTACGTTTAGGGTATAATTAGGGATTAGGGATTAGGGTTTTAGGGTTTAAGGTTTAGGGATCATCGATCGAGTGCACACACACATTATTGGAGGCACCCGCGCCTTTGCGCATAAAGTGCATGCGTATATATATGTGTGTTTCTTGGCCACCAACGATATATAGATCGAGAGAGAGATTGAAATATATATATCCCCAAGAATATGTTCAA
Source organism: Lolium perenne (assembly GCF_019359855.2). Taxonomy (NCBI): domain Eukaryota; kingdom Viridiplantae; phylum Streptophyta; class Magnoliopsida; order Poales; family Poaceae; genus Lolium; species Lolium perenne. Next base: position 137,788,549 of record NC_067245.2, read on the forward strand.
ATATATATTGAAATATATGCACGAATGATATGCAAGGTATGCCATGCGCGCATAGCATGAAGAGAAGTCGTATTGGTTTCAAACATTGAAATTTCAAGAACCTCCCAAAAGCTTCATTTTAGAGTGACTAAAAAAGATCCAGGCTTGCCTTTTCATTTTCATGTTTTTAAATTGTTTAAATCTTGGTCAAACCTAGCTAGTATTTGACCAAGATTCAAATGGGCATAAAATTAAAAAAACATAAAAATGAAAAACCAAAGCACATATATAGCCTTCTTATGTCATATAAAATAAGCATTAATTCAACAAGTTGATAAACAAGGTCTAGACATATTCAAAATAGAAAAAGCATGTATCTACCCCTAACCCTTAACTCTGTCTTATGAAGTCAAGCTTGAAGAGAAGTGGTTTTGGGTTTCAAACATTATATTGAGATTTCAAGAACCCCCAAAAGCTTCATTTTAGAATGACTAAGAAGGATCCAGGCTTGCCTTTTCATTTTCATGTGTTTTAAACTTGCTAAAATCTTGGTCAAACCTAGGACTTGACCAAGATTCAAATGGCATTAAACATTCAGAAAAATCAAAAAAAAACAAAGCACATAGCCTTTTTATGTCATATATATATATATATATATATTAAGCATTCAAGTTGATCGATATGAACAAGGTCTAGACATATTCAAAACATAAAAAGCATGTACCTACCCCCTAGCCCTTAACTATGTCTTATGAAGTCAAGCATGAAGAGAAGTGATTTTGGGTTTCAAACATGGAAATTTCAAAAACTTCCCAAAAGCTTAATTTTAGAGTGAATAAGAAGGATCCAAGCTTACCTTTTCATTTTCAGGATTTATGCTTGTTTAAATCTTGGTCAAACATAGGATTTGACCAACACACATATAGTCTTATTATGTCATATAGTAAGCATTCAAGTTGATAAACAAGCATGCATGTCTAGACATATTCAAATTAACCCGACAAATCATGTATGTACCCCTAACCCTAAACTTTGTCTTATGAAGTTAACCATGAAGAGAAGCGGTTTTGGGTTTCAAACATTGAGATTTCTAAGAACCCCCCAAAAGCTTCATTTTAGAATGACTAAGAAGGATCTAGGCTTACCTTTTCATTTTATGTTTTAAACTTGTTTAAATCTTGGTCAAACCTAGGATTTGACCAAGATTCAAATGGGCATAAACATTAATTCAGAAAAAAGAAAAAAAATGAAAAATCAACGCACATATAGTCTTCTTATGTCATATAGTAAGCATTCAAGTTGATAAACAAGCATGTATAGACATATTCAAACCCGACAAATCATGTATCAATCTACTATATATACCCCCTAACCCTAAACTCTGTCTTATGAAGTCAACCATATGAAGAGAAGTGGTTTTGGATTTCAAACATTGAGATTTCAAGAACCCACCAAAAGCTTCATTTTTGAATGACTAAGAAGGATCCATGCTTACCTTTAAACTTGTTTAAATCTTGGTCAAACCTAGGATTTGACCAAGATTCAAATGGGCATAAAAATTCAAAAAAATCATAAAAATAAAAAAAACCAAAGCACATAGCCTTTTTATGTCATATAATGAGCATTCAAGTTGATAAACATGGTCTACACATATTAAAACAAGAAAAATCATGTATCTACCCTCGCCCTAACCCTAAACTCGATCTGTCTTATGAAGTCAAACATGAAGAGAAGTGGTTTTGGGTTTCAAACATTGAAATTTCAAAAACCTCCCAAAAACTTCATCTTAGAGTGACTAAGAAGGTTCCATGCTTACCTTTTCATTTTCATGTTTTAAATTAACTTGTTTAAATCTTGGTCAAACATAGGATTTGACCAATAAGATTCAAATGGGCATAAACATTCAGAAAAAAATTAAAAATAAGAAACCAACGCACATATATTCTTCTTATGTCATATAGTAAGCATTCAAGTTGATAAACAAGCATGTATAGACATACTCAAACCTGACAAATCATGTATCGATCTACCCCCTAACCCTAAACTCTGTCTTATGAAGTCAACCATATGAAGAGAAGTGGTTTTGGGTTTCAAACATTGAGATTTCAAGAACCCCCCAAAAGCTTCATTTTTGAATGACTAAGAAGGATCCATGCTTACCTTTTCATTTTCATGTTTTAAACTTGTTTAAATCTTGGTCAAACCTAGGATTTGACCATTATTCAAATGGGCATAAAAAATCAAAAAACTAAAAAAAAACAAAGCACATAGCCTTTTTATGTCATATAATGAGCATTCAAGTTGATAAACATGGTCTAGACATATTAAAACAAGAAAAATCATGTATCTACCCTGGCCCTAACCCTAAACTCGATCTGTCTTATGAAGTCAAACATGAAGAGAAGTGGTTTTGGGTTTCAAACATTGAAATTTCAAAAACCTCCCAAAAACTTCATCTTAGAGTGACTAAGAAGGTTCCATGCTTACCTTTTCATTTTCATGTTTTAAATTAACTTGTTTAAATCTTGGTCAAACATAGGATTTGACCAAGATTCAAATGGGCATAAACATTCAGAAAAAAATTAAAAATAAGAAACCAACGCACATATAGTCTTCTTATGTCATATAGTAAGCATTCAAGTTGATAAACAAGCATGTCTAGACATATTCAAACCCGACAAATCATGTATCTACCCCCTAACCCTAAACTAGATTGGTCATCTTAGAGTGACTAAAAAGGATCCAAGCTTACCTTTTCATTTTCATGTTTATGCTTGTTTAAATCTTGGTCAAACATAGGATTTGACCAAGATTCAAATGGGCATAAACATTCAGAAAAAAATAAAAAACCAACGCACATTAGTAGCCCAAAATCGAACCATTCAAGTGGATATTTTTGAACTTGATCTGTAGTAGTGGGCAAAACCCTAGATTAACCTATATTTAATCATAGATAGGTAGGTCGATTTTTCTACTTTTTTATTATTACTATGCAGCACATGTGTGTTTGCCCGTCGCGTGAAACTCGGAGGAAGAGGGATCACTCGGAAGTAGAGAAGAAGGGAGTGCATTATGGTGTCTCCCCTTTTTCGGGTGATGATGTTGACTGTTGTGCAGGTTTTGTCAGTGAGCAGGAGGTGCGAGCGAGCGAGCGAGTCGAAGCGAGGCCGAGAATGAGAGAGATTTTTTTGTGAGAGGGACAACCGAAGGATCCTGAAGGACCCACAGACTTCCAATACGCATCCTGACGCGTCTTCTCTTGACAAAGATGGCTGGGAGTTTGCGTACCTACTGTACGTGACTTGTGCTCACTGAAGTGTGGGACCTCACGCATGGGCACCACACGTAAGTGACAGACCTGTTGGTGTAAAAACTCAGTTGATTATTATAGTGCATTAGAACAAAGTTTCCTATGGATTCAAGGGTAGGAAATCCAAGTTAAAACTCATATACATGACACTAATTTTTCCATGAAGCAAAGTTAACACATCTATCAATTGGTACATTTTGGAGTGACTAAGAAGGATCCATGCTTAATTATTCGTTTTCACGTGTTAAACTTGTTTAAATCTTGCTCAAACCTAGGATTTCACCAAGATTCAAATGGGCATGAAAATGAAAAATTGAAATACCAATGCACATAGTCTTCTTATGTCATATAGTAAGCATTCAAGATGATAAAGAAGGTCTAGACATATTCAAACCAGGCAAATCATGTATCTACTCCCTAACCCTAAACTTTGTCTTAATTATGAAGTAAGGCATGAAGAGAAGTGGTTTTGGGTTTCAAACATGGAAATTTCAAAAACCTCCCAAAAGCTTCATTTTTAGATCTTGGTCAAACCTAGCTAGTATTTGAACAAGATTCAAATGGGCATAAAATTCAAAAAAATCAGAAAATGAAAAACCAAAGCACATAGCCTTCTGATGTCATAAAGCAAGAATTCAAGTTGATAAACAAGGTCTAGACATATCCAAACCCGACAAATCATGTATCTAACCCCTAACCCTAAACTCTGTCTTATGAAGTCAACCATGAAGAGAAGTGGTTTTGGGTTTCAAACATTGAGATTTCAAGAACCCCCCAAAAGGTTCATTTTAGAGTGACTAAGAAGGATTCATGGTTACCTTTTCATTTTCATATTTTAAACTTGTTTAAATCTTTGTCAAACCTAGTATTTAACCAAGATTCAAATGGGCATAAAAATTCAGGAAAAAACCAAAAGAATGATAAACCAAAGCACATAGCATTCTTATGTCATATAAATAGTAAGCATTAAAGTTGATAAACAAGGTCTAGACATATTCAAACCAGATAATCATGTATATATCTGCCCCTAACCTTAAACACTGTCTTAATTATGAAGTCAATCATGAAGAGAAGTGGTTTTGGGTTTCAAACATGAAAATTTCAAAAACTTCCCAAAAGATGGTACATATTAGGGTGACTAAGAAGGATCCAGGCTTACCTTTTCGTTTTCATATTTTATACTTGTTTAAATCCTGGTCAAACCTAGGATTTGACCAAGATTCAAATGGGCATAAAATTCAAAAAAATATAAGAATGAAAAAAAAAAGCACATACTCTTCTTATGTCATATAGTAAGCATTCAAGTTGGTAACCAAGGTTTAGACATGTGTTCAAACCAGACAAATCATGTATCTACCCCTAACCATAAACTCGGTCGATCTTATGAAGTCTAGCATGAAGAGAAGTCGTATTGGTTTCAAACATTGAAATTTCAAAAACCTCCCAAAAGCTTCATTTTAGAGTGACTAAGAAGGATCCAGCCTTACCTTTTCATTTTCATGTTTTAAACTTGTTTAAATCTTGGTCAAACCTAGGATTTGATCAAGATTCAAATGTGCATCAAAATTCAAAAAAAATAAATAAAATTAAAAACCAAAGCACATAGTCTTCTTATGTCATATAGTAAACATTCAAGTTCATAAACAAGATCTAGACATAATCAAACCAGACAAATCATGTACCCCCTAACCCTAAACTCTGTCTTAATTGTATATGAAGTCAAGCATGAAGCAGAGAAGTGTGGTTTTGGGTTTCAAACATGGAAATTTCAAAAACCTCCCAAAAGCTTCATTTTAATTAGACTGACTGTTTAATTAAGAAGGATCCATGATTAATTACCTTTTCATTGTCATGTTTAAACTTATTGAAATCTTGGTCAAACCTAGGATTTGACCAAGATTCAAATGGGCATAAAAATTTAGAAAAAATCGAAAGAATGAAAAACCAAAGCACATAGCCTTCTCATGTCATATAATAATTATTCAAATTGATAAACATGGTCTAGACATATTCAAACCAGAAAAATCATGTATCTACCCCTAACCCTAAACTCTGTCTTATGAAGTCAAGCATGAACATAAGTGGTTTTGGGTTTCAAACATGGTAATTTCAAGAACCTCCCAAAAGCTTCATTTTAGAGTTTCTAAGAGAAGGATCCAGACTTACCTTTTCATTTTAACATGTTAAACTTGTTTAAATCTTGCTCAAACCTAGGATTTACCAAGATTCAAATGGGCATAGAAATCAAAAAATGAAATACCAATGCACATAGTCCTCTTATGTCATATAGTAAGCATTCAAGTTGATAAACAAGGTCTAGACATATTCAAACCAGACAAATCATGTATCTACCCCCCTATCGACCCTAAACTCTGTCTTATGAAGTCAAGCATGAACATAAGTGGTTTTGGGTTTCAAACATGGTAATTTCAAGAACCTCCCAAAAGCTTCATTTTAGAGTTTCTAAGAGAAGGATCCAGACTTACCTTTTCATTTTCACATGTTAAACTTGTTTAAATCTTGCTCAAACCTAGGATTTACCAAGATTCAAATGGGCATAGAAATCAAAAAATGAAATACCAATGCACATAGTCCTCTTATGTCATATAGTAAGCATTCAAGTTGATAAACAAGGTCTAGACATATTCAAACCAGACAAATCATGTATCTACCCCTATCGACCCTAAACTCTCTGTCTTATGAAGTCAAGCATGAAGATAAGTGGTTTTGGGTTTCAAACATGGAAATTTCAAAAACCTTCCAAAAACTTCATTTAGGGTGACTAAGAAGGATACAGGCTTCCCTTTTCATTTTCATGTTCTATACTTGTTTAAATCTTGGTCAAACCTAGGATTTGACCAAGATTCAAATGTGCATCAAAATTCCAAAAAAAATCAGAAAAATGAAAAACCAAAGCACATAGTTTTCTTATGTCATATAGTAAGCATTCAAGTTGATAAACAAGGTCTAGACATATTCAAAACAGACAAATCATGTATCTACCCCCTAACGACCCTAAACTTCGTCTTATGAAGTCAAGCATGAAGAGAAGTGGTTTTTGGTTTCAAACATGGAAATTTCAAAAACCTCCCAAAAGCTTCATTTTAGAGTGACTAAGAAGGATCCAGCCTTACCTTTTCATTTTCATGTTTTAAACTTGTTTAAATCTTGGTCAAACCTAGGATTTGACCAAGATTCAAATGTGCATCAAAATTCAAAAAAAAAAAACCAAAGCACATAGTCTTCTTATGTCATATAGTAAACATTCAAGTTCATAAACAAGATCTAGACATATTCAAACCAGACAAATCATGTACCCCCTAACCCTAAACTCTGTCTTAATTGTATATTAAGTCAAGCATGAAGCAGAGAAGTGTGGTTTTGGGTTTCAAACATGGAAATTTCAAAAACCACCCAAAAGCTTCATTTTAATTAGACTGACTGTTTAATTAAGAAGGATCCATGATTAATTACCTTTTCATTGTCATGTTTAAACTTATTGAAATCTTGGTCAAACCTAGGATTTGACCAAGATTCAAATGGGCATAAAAATTTAGAAAAAATCGAAAGAATGAAAAACCAAAGCACATAGCCTTCTCATGTCATATAGTAATTATTCAAATTGATAAACATGGTCTGGACATATTCAAACCAGAAAAATCATGTATCTACCCCTAACCCTAAACTCTGTCTTATCAAGTCAAGCATGAACATAAGTGGTTTTGGGTTTCAAACATGGTAATTTCAAGAACCTCCCAAAAGCTTCATTTTAGAGTTTCTAAGAGAAGGATCCAGACTTACCTTTTCATTTTCACATGTTAAACTTGTTTAAATCTTGCTCAAACCTAGGATTTACCAAGATTCAAATGGGCATAGAAATCAAAAAATGAAATACCAATGCACATAGTCCTCTTATGTCATATAGTAAGCATTCAAGTTGATAAACAAGGTCTAGACATATTCAAACCAGACAAATCATGTATCTACCCCCTATCGACCCTAAACTCTGTCTTATGAAGTCAAGCATGAAGATAAGTGGTTTTGGGTTTCAAACATGGAAATTTCAAAAACCTTCCAAAAACTTCATTTAGGGTGACTAAGAAGGATACAGGCTTCCCTTTTCATTTTCATGTTCTATACTTGTTTAAATCTTGGTCAAACCTAGGATTTGACCAAGATTCAAATGTGCATCAAAATTCCAAAAAAAATCAGAAAAATGAAAAACCAAAGCACATAGTTTTCTTATGTCATATAGTAAGCATTCAAGTTGATAAACAAGGTCTAGACATATTCAAAACAGACAAATCATGTATCTACCCCCTAACGACCCTAAACTTCGTCTTATGAAGTCAAGCATGAAGAGAAGTGGTTTTTGGTTTCAAACATGGAAATTTCAAAAACCTCCCAAAAGCTTCATTTTAGAGTGACTAAGAAGGATCCAGCCTTACCTTTTCATTTTCATGTTTTAAACTTGTTTAAATCTTGGTCAAACCTAGGATTTGACCAAGATTCAAATGTGCATCAAAATTCAAAAAAAAATTAAAAACCAAAGCACATAGTCTTCTTATGTCATATAGTAAACATTCAAGTTCATAAACAAGATCTAGACATATTCAAACCAGACAAATCATGTACCCCCTAACCCTAAACTCTGTCTTAATTGTATATTAAGTCAAGCATGAAGCAGAGAAGTGTGGTTTTGGGTTTCAAACATGGAAATTTCAAAAACCTCCCAAAAGTTTCATTTTAATTAGACTGACTGGTTAATTAAGAAGGATCCATGATTAATTACCTTTTCATTGTCATGTTTAAACTTATTGAAATCTTGGTCAAACCTAGGATTTGACCAAGATTCAAATGGGCATAAAAATTTAGAAAAAATCGAAAGAATGAAAAACCAAAGCACATAGCCTTCTCATGTCATATAGTAATTATTCAAATTGATAAACATGGTCTGGACATATTCAAACCAGTAAAATCATGTATCTACCCCTAACCCTAAACTCTGTCTTATCAAGTCAAGCATGAACATAAGTGGTTTTGGGTTTCAAACATGGTAATTTCAAGAACCTCCCAAAAGCTTCATTTTAGAGTTTCTAAGAGAAGGATCCAGACTTACCTTTTCATTTTCACATGTTAAACTTGTTTAAATCTTGCTCAAACCTAGGATTTACCAAGATTCAAATGGGCATAGAAATCAAAAAATGAAATACCAATGCACATAGTCCTCTTATGTCATATAGTAAGCATTCAAGTTGATAAACAAGGTCTAGACATATTCAAACCAGACAAATCATGTATCTACCCCCTATCGACCCTAAACTCTGTCTTATGAAGTCAAGCATGAAGATAAGTGGTTTTAGGTTTCAAACATGGAAATTTCAAAAACCTTCCAAAAACTTTATTTAGGGTGACTAAGAAGGATACAGGCTTCCCTTTTCATTTTCATGTTCTATACTTGTTTAAATCTTGGTCAAACCTAGGATTTGACCAAGATTCAAATGTGCATCAAAATTCCAAAAAAAATCAGAAAAATGAAGAACCAAAGCACATAGTTTTCTGCATTCAAGTTGATAAACAAGGTCTAGACATATTCAAACCAGACAAATCATGTATCTACCCCCTATCGACCCTAAACTTCGTCTTATGAAGTCAAGCATGAAGAGAAGTGGTTTTTGGTTTCAAACACGGAAATTGCAAAGACCTCCCAAAAGCTTCATTTTAGAGTGACTAAGAAGGATCCATGCTTACCTTTTCATTTTCATGTTTTAAACTTGTTTAAATCTTGCTCAAACCTAGGATTTGACCAATATTCAAATGGGCATAAAAAAAATTAAAACAAAGCACATAGTCTTCTCATGTCATATATATAGTAAGCATTCAAGTTCATAAACAAGGTCTAGACATATTCAAACCAGGCAAATCATGTACCCCTAACCCTAAACTCTGTCTTAATTATATATGAAGTCAAGCATGAATTGAAGCAGAGAAGTGTGGTTTTGGGTTTCAAACATGGAAATTTCAAAAACCTCCCAAAAGCTTCATTTTAATTAGACTGACTGGTTAATTAAGAAGGATCCAGGATTAATTACCTTTTCATTGTCATGTTTGAAACTTGTTTAAATCTTGGTCGAATCTAGGACTTGACCAAGATTCAAATCTGCATAAAATAAAAAAATAGAAAAATGAAAACCCAAAGCGCACATAGTCTTCTTATGTCATATAGTAAGCATTCAAGTTGATAAACAAGGTTTAGACATATTCTAACCAGACAAATCATGTAACTACCCCCTAACCCTAAACTCGGTCTTATGAAGTCTAGCATGAAGAGAAGTCGTTTTGGGTTTCAAACGTTTAAAGCAAAAGCCCCATTTCGAATATTTCAAACTTATTCAAATTTGGTTCAAATTTGAAAGACATACAAGTTATAGCACACATAGTGCATACATGTTCACACATACTGCACTAGATGCTAACCCTATAGTTTGAGGCCATTGGATGAGGTCGAAAAAATTCTTGGATTAGAAATGGGGTTGTTCGAACCCCGTAGTTGGAATTTTTTGAACCTTGATCTGTAGTACTGGGCAAAACCCTAGTTTAACCTATTTAATTATAGATTCGTAGGTCGATTTTTCTACTCACCTTTTTATTATTACTATGCAGCACATGTGTGTTTGCCCGTCTAGCTAGTGAAACTCGGAGGAAGAGGGATCACTCGGAAGGACAGAAGAAGGGAGAGCATTATGGTGTCTCCCCTTTTTCGGGTGACGATGTTGACTATTGTGCAGGGTTTGTCAGTGAGCAGGGAGGTGTGAGCGAGCGAGTCGAGCGAGGCCGAGAATGAGAGAGATTTGTCTTTTTTTGTGAGAGGGACAACCGAAGGATCCAGAAGGACCCAAAGACTCCCAATACGCATCCTGAATCCTGATGCGTCTTCTCTTGACAAAGAAAATGGCTGGGAGTTTGCGTACCTACTGCACGTGACTTGTGCTCACTGAAGTGTGGGACCTCACGCATGGGCACCACACGTAAGTGACAGACCTATTGGTGTAAAAACTCGGTTGATTATTATAGTGCATTAGAACAAAGTTTCCTATGGATTCAAGGGTAGGAAATCCAAGTTAACTCATTTACATGACATTAATTTTTCCATGAAGCAAAGTTAACACATCTATCAATTGGTACATTTTGGAGTGACTAAGAAGGATCCATGCTTACTTATTCGTTTTCACGTGTTAAACTTGTTTAAATCTTGCTCAAACCTAGGATTTCACCAAGATTCAAATGGGCATGAAAATGAAAAAATGAAATACCAATGCACATAGTCTACTTATGTCATATAGTAAGCATTCAAGATGATAAAAAAAGGTCTAGACATATTCAAACCAGGCAAATCAGCTAACTCCAGATCATGGGTGGGATAATTGGCTTCGTGAGGTTTAAGTTGTCGGGAGAGGTAAGAGATTACTTTTCCTTCTTGCATTAAGACACTTCCAAGACCAAGTTTGGAAGCATCGCAATAGATCACAAAGTCCTTGGTGACGTCGGGCATGGTCAAGACGGGGGCTGAAACGAGTCTCCTTTTTAATTCTTGGAAGCTTTCTTCACACTTTTCTGTCCATTCAAACTTCTTATCCTTTTTTAACAGGAGGGTCATTAGCTTGGCGATACTTGAGAATCCTTCAACGAACTTGCGGTAGTATCCCGCCAATCCGAGGAAGTATCTCACTTCGGTAACGTTCTTAGGGGGTTGTCGGTCCACAATGGACTTGATCAGAGAGGGATCAACAGAGAGTCCTCCGGCAGATAAGACGTGGCCAAGAAATCCAACTTCCTTGAGCCAAAACTTGCATTTACTGAACTTAGCATAGAGTCGATGTTGCCTAAGGGTACCCAAAATGAGCCGCAGATGCTCTCGTGTTCTTCCTCAGTTTTGGAGTAAACCAAGATATCGTCGATGAACACCAAAACAAATTTGTCTAGGTATTCCATGAAGACCTTGTTCATGAGATTCATGAAGTAGGCGGGGGCATTGGTGAGTCCAAAGGACATTACGGTGTACTCATACAATCCGTAACGGGTAGTGAAGGCAGTCTTGTGAATGTCGGATTCTCTAACTTTGAGCTGGTGATACCCGGTGCGAAGATCTATCTTGGAGAAAACCTTAGCTCCGTTCATCTGATCGAACAAGTCATCGATCTTGGGCAGAGGATACTTATTTTTAATGGTAACATCATTGAGCCTCCGGTAGTCCAAACATAAGCGAATGGTTCCATCTCTTTTGTCCACAAAGATCACGGCGACCCCCATGGTGAAGCACTAGGTCGGATAAGACCCTTGGCCAACATATCGTCCAACTGTTTCTTTAATTCGATCAGTTCTTGGGGATTCATACGATAAGGTCTCTGGGCTATGGGTGCGGTACCCGGGATTAGTTCTATGATGAACTCGATGTCCCGGTCAGGGGGCATACCGGGCAATTCCTCCAGAAAGACATCAGGATACTCACAGACAACAGGAACTTGTTCAAGGTCGGGTCCAGAGATGCTTTTCTTACAGAAGGCTTTGGATGAGTGTATGGTGGTGGTGTATTTTACTGGTAGACCTTGATCATTGGTTAGGGTAATAGATTTTTGGATGCAGTCAATGTGTCCCTTGTACTTAGTCATCCAATCCATTCCAAGTATTACCTCCAAGCCTTGAGCTCCTAAAACTATTAGGTCGGATTGGAAGGGTACACCTTGTATGATAATAGGAACTTGTTTGCATGATAGGCGGGTTTTAGCGGTGGATCTAGGTATTTGTACTAACATGAGGCGTTTCATAACGGCTGGTTTCATCCCACTTTTCTTAATGAAGGGTTCGGTAACGAAAGAATGAGATGCTCCGGAATCAAAAAGAACTCGGGCAGGAGTGGAGTTGACTAGGAACGTACCCATCACAATGTCCGGAGCTTCCTCAGCCTCTTCAGCACTGGCATGGTTCAGGTGTCCATGGGTGGCATTGGCCTGCTTCTTGACAACCGGCTTCTTTCCTGACGCTGTTCTAGCTTGAGCTTGATTGGGTCTTGGTGCGTTGGCGCGTTGAGGCATCCTCATCTTGGTAGGGCACTCACGAGAGAAGTGCCCCAGCTTCCCACAAGCGAAGCATCCATCTCCTTGAGGACGAGCTGCCGGATTGGGGCGAGGGTTGTTGTTGTAACCTCCTCCACCGGAACGAGGCTTTGGAGCTGAACGGTTGGTGTTGAAGGTGTTGGGACGGTATGCAGGAGCTGAGGGGGTGTTTCTTTGTGGCGGATTGGATGATCTGGTAGGAGGCGGGCTGCGATACTTGGGGTTGCTAGGTCCACTCTGCTGCTGTTGCATCTTGCGCTTCCTGGTCTCAAAAGCAGCCTTGCGCTTGGATTCCGCCATGATGGCAGCATCCACAAGCGACTCCAAGTCGGGGTAGGGTACAGCCACGAGGATACTCTGAATTTCTTCATGCAGACCATTCATAAAACGGTCGCGCTTCTTCTCATCAGTGTCTGTGTCCTGAGGGGCGTACCTTGCTAAGGTGTTGAACTTGTCGAGGTAATCTACCACATTGGAGTTGTTCTGCTTCAAGTTGAAAAACTCATCACGCTTCATCTTGATCAATCCCGTAGGAATGTGAGCTTTACGGAACTTGGCGGTGAACTCTTCCCAGTTGATGACATGGTCGGCAGCTTGCATGGCTTTGATGTTCTCCCACCAGACTCGGGCAGGGCCGGAAAGAAAATGAGTGGCGAGAAGAACTTTCTCGTTATCTCCCACGGCAGCGACTTCCAGGTTGTTTTCAATGGTGCAGAGCCAATCATCCGCGTCTAGGGGAGCGGTGCATTTGGAAAACACGGGCGGATTGGTGTTATGGAAATCCCTAAGACGTGATCTTGGCGCTTCCTCCCCGTGTCCATCTCCTTCATCATTGCCACGGTTTCCCGCGGCAACTTGAGCAATTTGCCGAAGTGTGGCGATGTTGGCTTCACTTTCCGCGCGAGCACGCTGGCGGTCCTCCATCAAAAGGCGCAGGATTTGAGTCATGTCGGGATCCGGGGGTGGCGGTGGGTTTTCGGAAGTGGAACCTCCTCGGCGAATCTCAACCATCTGGGGAGGTAAAGATGATAGACATGGTAATGAGATGACGGAAAAAGAGATGTTCGAAGTTCAAGTGCTTGCCAAGGGGAAGGAATGTGTATGCATAAAAAGAAGGAAACTTTGAAGGAAAAAGAAGCATAACACACACAAATGCAAACATTCAACCACAACGTCGGTACTACCCAAAAGCATCAAGGTTCACAACAATCATGGTCACATAAGGACCAACCAGTACGACGTTACATAGGGGACACTATCTCATAACAAGTCTCGCAAGTGCACATCTAGAAGTCATCAAGAGGAGCGGAAAGGCCATCAAACGGGGGCTCCTCGGGGTCTTCCTCCTCATCATCCGGAGTGGCCTCAATGGTGCGGAGAGGCGCGGGTTCTTCGGCCTCGTCGTTGATGAAGGCACGATCCTCATCATCTTCTTCATCAAGCCCGTCGAGTCCTTCCTCCTCCATGTAGTCGTCATCGTCGCTAACAAGGGCGGTGCCCTCCTTACGGAGATCCTCACCCTCGTCTTGGACACCTTCCAACTTTTCTTCGGCATCCCGAAGAGCGGACTTAAGGTGCATCACCTTCACCTTGAGCATGTAGTTGGCTTCACGAACCCGGAGGTTCTTCTTCTGCTGGCGACGACACTTCAGTTTGGCAAGCTTCAACTCCATCTTGAGTCCCTCCATCTCATGCTTCATCACTTGATTCTCCATCCTGTTGGAGTCAAGACTGAGCTGGGTCTTGAATAACAGGTTCTCCATCTGGGCGGCCTGGCGTCCAAGGGGACAATTGTAGGGAGTCATAGTGGGAATCCCTTCCTCATTGCGGCGCCCCAAGAGAGCATGAGGGAGCCCCTTTGCCTCCAACTCGGCACGGTGGTGGAAACAAAGGCGCGCGAGAGATGCTTGCAGCACCCTCACAATACCCTCCTCCCACGTGCGGTCGAAGACCTGGACCTCGATCTACTCGATGTTCCTCACATGAGAGCCCCAGAGCGTGCAAACCACCATCCAAGACATCTCGCCTTCCTTGGTGCACTCCATCTGTCCACCCTTCACCTCGGACAGCAGGCGTCCAACGGCCCGCGACACCTCGATGAGGGCGGTCTCAAACAGAAAACGGGGCTGGTCATAGCCCAGCTGGCGGCTCATGGTGAACATCGGTGGGTCCATCTACACAAGATTTTAAGTTGGTAATTAGTAACAAGATCAAAGTGTGCAAAATTTTAAATACATAAGGTAAAAACATTAAAGCTTAATGCAAGTAATATTAAGTCTAAGAGAAATTAGGGGAGAGACTAGGCATTATTTCAGCAATTAGTCATCTCGTTTTTGATATAGAAAATATTTTTTGGTACTATCTTAACGTCCATGCTATCTAGGGTCTCCTAAGGTCAGGATGGCTCTGATACCAGCTCTGTGGGGACCCCGGACTAGCTGTCCGAAATACCCTGTTATGCATTCAACTCACGATCCCATGATCAGTGCACCGTGAGCACATAACCGAACTGAATATCCAGATTACATCATCCATTACAATACCGAATAAATGAGTCTTACAATAGCGGGGTCACATGACCCAGTCTTACATAAATGCCACAACGGGCAAGTTCACAAACATAGCAGCGGATACACTTCAACGTCGTCGGGACCAAGTCATGCCTTAGACCTACATGCGTCTGACTTGGAGATCGTCCTAGGTCGCATAGTCGTCCTGGTATCCTCCATCGTCTTCATAGTCCTCCTCATAGTCTGGCCAAGTTAATAGCCAGGGACAAAGCCGTGAGTACATTTGGAATTATACTCGCAAACCATCAAGAAAGGTATTTTGCAAGAGTGCAAGATGACAAGTGCTAATCTAAGAAGACAAGAAGGAAGAGCTATTTTCTCAGGTGGAAATAGCTTGGGAAAGAGAATCAGTTTCTCTTGTGGATATGGCAGGTGAAAGAGGCATAGTTTCTATTGTGGATATAGCATGCACAAGAGTGTCAGTTTCTCTTGTGGATATAGCATGCCGGCATCTCAAGTGATGCGGACACTATTGTATTTCAAAGACATCCGGCTAACCTTCTAGGAGGAAAGGTAGCATACCGCCATCTCAATTGATGGGAACGCTTATGATGAGGACTAAGTCCAAGGATGTGCCCGATCTTCACGGATTTGGGTGGAACTCGTGGGGGTTGGTGGATGAATGCGATGAACACGAAGAACGCGAGGGGGAATCGTGGGGATACAACACACACACGCACACAAACCGGTTTTCCCTCGTTGGCCTGATACACCAACTCGATAGAGGTTGCGAGAAAAGACCTTCCGGTAGAAGTCCCGCAAAGAGATCGACAAATCAAAGCTCGCAAGATATAGAAGGGTGAAAAGACCGGAAGGTTGATAGAAGTGCAAGCAAAAGACCAAATAGGTAGAAGTGCAAGCAAAAGATCAAACAAACGGTAGAAGTCACCAAAGAGATCTTGACAAGTCGATAAGGAGCCCGGGTGGGTACAAGATCAAAGATCTAGGTAGGGTTCCCACAAGGGTGAGCTAAGCTCAGGTTTAATTTCACATCAAGTCTAATCTCAGATCTGAGCCAACTAGGCTATTTAGTAGGTGGGGCGAAGGGATAAGTTGCAAGCTGAATCTGCCAGTTTTGGTGCTGAAACGCGTATGGGCGGAAGTTCCGATCCTGAGGGGCGGAAGTTCCGGTCGGGCGGAAGTTTCGGTCGTCCTGGGTGGAAGTTCCGGCTGGATTCCTTTTAGACAGCATCTTCGAAGCATCTGGGCGGAAGTTCCGGTCCTGGAGGCCGGAAGTTCCGGTCGGGCCGGAAGTTCCGGTCAAGTTCCGGCCTTGTTCCGGAATTCGGCCATTTCCTCGCAGTAACATCCAGTATGGTTTTGACGGACTTTCGGAACTTGGGCGGAACTTGGGCGG
The DNA here is from genome assembly GCF_019359855.2 of Lolium perenne. Classification (NCBI taxonomy): domain Eukaryota; kingdom Viridiplantae; phylum Streptophyta; class Magnoliopsida; order Poales; family Poaceae; genus Lolium; species Lolium perenne. Next base: position 137,804,878 of record NC_067245.2, read on the forward strand.
AAGTTCCGGCGGGCGGAAGTTCCGGTCCTCCGAGGCGGAAGTTCCGGCCATCCTGGGTGGAAGTTCCGGCCATCAGGGGCGGAAGTTCCGGCCGCAACTCTTCAGCATGAGCATCTTCAGTCTTGGATGGAATCTGGGAGGAAGTTCCGGCTGTGTCGGGCGGAAGTTCCGGCCTGGAGCGTCCAGCTCCTCTTTCTCCTTCTCTTCCATGTTTCCGTGACATCGGCCTTGCGTCCTCGGGTCTCCATGGCATCCTCTCTTCCCTCCGTACTTGTCGTCGAGTTCCTATCATCAAGGTATGACGGAGTATGAAGTAGTATATCGTCCCAAGTAGGCGATTCGAGGCACGCGTAAAGGAGAAGATTCACCTTAGCGTGCCGTCTTGGCGATGAAGCACATGATGCGGTGAAGACCGAAGGTCGGGCTGCATCATCTCCCCCCACTTGAAAAAGAGTCGTCCTCGACGATAAATCTTCATGAATATGTAGAGGAGGTAGATGAAACCAACGCTTGAATGTCGCTTCACTTGTCAAGAGCCCTATCAATAGCACAAGAAAAGCAAAACAACACTCAAAGTATAGCCAATGTTCCACGGGTTTAGCAAGGGAGCGCAAGTAGAAGGAGGTCACCTTTGCATAATGTCGGTGTGCTCTCATCGATAGATCTTGGGTCGTCGAAGTATGTGGGCGGAACCACTCATTGACGCTCATCCACAAGTCACATGTACCTTCACACAACAAAGACCAAGCAAAGTATATGTGTGCGTGATAGAGGAGCATATCATCAACGACATGTCCATTCATGTTCACAACACCGTTAGCACAACACAAATTTATCAAGAATAAGGCATGTGCAAGGTCAATGTGTAAGAACTCCGTATGAACATCTTCCAAATGTGGAAACACAAAAACTCCCAATTGTGAGGCGATCGTGGTGTCCATCTCATGTAGAAACTCATTGTCATTGTTGCTCTCAAGGCATCGGAAAGAGAAATTGTTCAACATCCTTGAAGCAACAAGTGGAGAATTTGGCAAAAACACATACAGAAGAGTGTCCAAAATATCATCAACACGTGTGCACACAAACCATTGGAAAGAGAAATTGGTCCTCATATTTGGTGCAACACACAACATATCTTCCAAAACGTTCACCAAGTAGAAATTTGCACAACCGTGCGTGCCAACAAACCAAATAAAAGAGGAATTGGTCAACTTGTTTGAGGCAACACCCACGGTAAGAATCACATCATCATGCTTGCAAAGTAACCAAGAGAAAGAGAAATTGTTCGACATGTTCAATGCAAAGCATGGGAAAGGTATTAGAGCCGGGTTCGATCTTGAACTCACTTGTATTATGCTCTCTAGAGCTCTCTTTGTCAACTCGTGCTCAATCGAGGTTGACATTGGCATTCTTATACCTACACACACAATAGGTAAAGCAAAGAACGTGTGTGCATGGTAGATGAACACATCATCCATCATGATGGTCCATGTCTTTTGCACATCACCATTAGCGTTAAGCGAAGCATCATAATAGATATGGTGAATATGCGGGGTAAACATGGGAACATGCTCAACATGGATATATGCAAAGTCTCCAAAATTTGAGAGAGCTATGGGGGCAATCTCATTTACAAGCATATTAACATCATTGCAAACCAAGCATTGGAAAGAACAATTGTTCAACATTTTGGTTGCATTAATGGGAGAGTATTGCAAGCATCTAGCACAAAACATGTTCAACATTTTATCATGGTTGTCGACAAACCTAGGGAAAGAGCAATTGTTCATCAAGGTTGTCATAACACAAGCATTAGCATCATCATTTTCATTGCAAGCAATACATGGGAAAGAACAATTGTTCAACATATTGCAAGCAATAGGAGAGAAAGTGAAACTCTCATAGCATGGCATGGTGATATTATCATAAGCAACTAATTCCACATGATCAACCATAATGGTATCACAAGTATCACAAGGGAATGTGAAAGAAGCATATGACATTGCAATAGGATCATCCAACTCATGCATGCACTCACAAATCATCATGTCCACTAGTGGGATCATGGCATCATCAACACCCATATAGGTACCTTTGTAGTCCGACTCATTTGAAGTGGGTGTTGTGGAAGAGGTAGGCTCCATGTGGCCTCCATGTTCATCTTCAATCAAGCATGGTGTGATAGCATCATCTTCATGCACCATGTACATCTTCTCCATGACCGGGAACTCGTCCTCCATGGAACCTAATGAGACACAAGAAAACACACTAGAGGTAGAGGGTAAGTTGTTAGAATTCAAAATGGCCTCACATGACCTATCAACTACCACTCTCATCTCACTCGGTGTATCACTCATATCCTCAAGGTGGAGGCACTCAAGCTCATGTATAGTGGATTCACTCATCTCACATATAGTGGAGTCGCTCATCTCACATATAGTGGAGTCGCTCATCTCACATATAGTGGAGTCGCTCATCTCACATATAGTGGAGTTGCTCATCTCACATATAGTGGAGTCGCTCATCTCACATATAGTGGAGTCCCTCATCTTCATGGCAATGGCGTCGTCGATGTCCGAGCAACCTAGCAAAGAGGAAGACAACACAAGAGGAGTAGAGGTTAATGTGTTAGAAATTAAAGCGTCCTCACTCAACTCATTTGGTGTGTCACTCTTGCTCTCAAAGTGTTTGAAGTAGGATTTGCACTCGGCTTTGTCTTTGGGGGTCATATTGGCTTCAAGAACTTCTAGCTCGGCAAATGTGAGGCACTCAAACTCACATATGGGGTGGGAGTCACTCAACTCACTATCACTCTCACTCAAGTGGGCTAAGTGGCTCTCATTCTCACATGGGATTGGTACCATCTCCTTATTCAAGCATATTGGAGTAGGCTCGATTTTCTCATCTCCATGCGCCTCCATTGGTGAAGGGATCATCCCATGCTCACCATTCTCAACTACATTCGCCTCCTTGGTTGAAGGGAGAATCCCATGCTCAACCGTCTCAACTCCATCGCCTCGCATGTTGACACCGTTTGATGGCGCTATGGTGTTGTTGAGAGCTAGGCTCGAATCAACGTCACCCTTGACTTGGCCTTCTTGTGATTCATCTTGAATTGTTGACTTCATATCCGTCCTCTTGGCCATTTCCTTGCACCATTCTTTGAAGGCAATGGTATCTTGAAGTGTCTTGTTGGCAATTTCGGCATCCAATTGGGCGAAGTAGAGCTTGTGGGCTTGTGGTGTGTTGCACTCCCATGTCATGTGCGTGTTGGATGTGCACACCTCACAATGGAGATTGGGGCATTCCCAAAGATGATGACCGTCTTGTGCGCAATGAAGGCATTGGGAGCTACGTGGTCTTGGTGGACAAATCATTGTCATGTTGGCATAAAGTTGTGTAGACCATCCTTCATCTTGAAATGTAGACTCCATGGTCTTCATCTTGGGGCTTGAGCTTCTTGTAGGTGCCATTATGGTGGTGGCGGTAGGAGGGAGAAGCACCATGATATGTGGTCCCTCTTTCTTTGCACTTGGCACCATCTTCCTTGTTGATGTAGTATCTTGTCTCGCACCATTGGAGATCTTCTCATGTGTTAGGCGGTCTTGGAGATGCCATTTTGGTTGTGGCGCTAGGCTTTGTGGACACCATATGGTTGGTGTTGTTGTTCTTTGTAGCCTTGGCCGCTTCATGTCGAGGATCTCGTCTTCTTGCATCATCACCATGTCTTGGGGGGTGTCGTCGAAGATCCTTGGTAGGTGTTGGTCGATGGCGAACATGAGGTGACTTGTGTCGGTGACGGTCATGTGGTGATGTATGTCTATGGTGGCATGAGGTGGGGATGGTCGACGACGATCATGAGGTAACTTGTGTCGGCGATGGTCATGTGGTGATGCATGTCGATGGTGTTCAAGAGGTGGTGATGGTCGACGATGATCACGAGGTGACTTGTGTCGGCGACGGTCATGTGGTGATGCATGTCGATGGTGGTCATGAGGTGGTGATGGTCGACGACGATCATGAGGCGATGTGTGTCGGTGACGATCATGTGGTGATGCATGTCGATGGTGGTCATGAGGTGGTGATGGTCGACGACGATCATGCGGCGACGTGTGTTGATGACGATCCTCGGCATGCCTAGATGATGGTTCATGAGGCTTGGCACTTTGCTTATGGCGCCTTCTTGAGCTCGGAGGAGAGTGTCGATGGTGATCATGGTGGTGGCTCTCTTGATGTTCCCTAGGACGAGCTCGGTGCAGATGATCATGTGCATAAGCACTCTCATGGTTGCGCCGTCTTGGAGGTCCTCTATCTTCATATGTAGTTCCATTTGCCAAGGTGGGGAACTTGTAGGCACCGGTCTTGTTCAAGGTGGAGTTGAAGCTAGATTCCACCATGGTGTCGATGTCATGCTCGAGGTAGTGCTCGGTGCGGTGCTCCATCATGGTGTCATAGTCGTAGTCGAGGTAGTGCTCAACCATGTCATCGTGGTCGTAGGCGTGGTCGAGGTAGTGCTCAACCATGTAGTCGTGGTCGAGGTAGTGCTCATCCATGTCGTCGTGGTCGTAGTCGTGGTCGAGGTAGTGCTCGATGTGGTGCTCCATCATGGTGTCGTAGTCGTGCTCGGAGTGGTGGTCCACCATGTTTTCCGTGCTTGGCGAGTCATGGTCGGTGTAGAGATGCTCGATGTCGTGGACGTCGCCAACGCTTGCGGAGCCATAGTCGGTGTCGGGCTCCCCATGGTCCTCCATATCCGCGGTGCTTGTGGAGCTATCACCCTCATCGGACTCCATGTCGTCCTCCGTAGGTTCATCCTCACTATCCATGTTAGTCTATGGGATTGGTGTATATATGGTGGAAGGAAAACTACCAAAAGGGTCAAAACTTGCAAACAAAAATCGAAAAGGTGTTTCAAGGCGGAGGGTAACCGATATGTATGCACACACACAAAAACAAAACTCTATATGGTGTTAGGTATGGATGTGGAAAGCCAAATGGAAGAACCAAACGAAAAGTCTATCGTCAAAAGTGGGTAAGATCCAAAAGTCACAAGTCAAAGGCGGTGATCACAAAAAGCATACACAAGGAGGAACACACGCGTGGGACAAAATGGGGTTAGCGCGACTTGGAAAATGAGCAAGAACAAAATGGTCCTAACGAAGACTACTAGCTCGATGTCACGCTAACACAAGAGAGACCGTGGCTTGGTTGCAAGATTGAGAAGCAACAAGATTTGCGCAAGACGCCTCTCTTCTCTTTTCTCTCTTTTGCTTAAAAGCTTTGGACTCTTTTGTGTATAGGTGTCACTCACACACTCTTTTCTTTTTCTTTTTGTATTTTTTTCTTTTTCTCACTATGTAAGGATACTACTATCTATGTAAGTATGTCACACTCCTTTTGCTTATATTTTCACACGAGCTTGCTTCGAAGCTTTGCTCAACACACGCACACCCTCACGGTCGGGACGCTTGTGCAATGCTTCGCAACACTAGAAAGCCACTCTCGATAGGAAAGGTACGCAAAAGAAGCTAGGGCTACAAGTTAGGAGCAAGTTATACCACTTGATGATGGTGGCCGACGATCTTGAACTTGCTATGGTGGAGGTGTCAAATGAACCGCTTGGATCCTCGGGGTGCCGTCGTCGTTGTCGATGTTGCGGAAGCTTTGTGGTAGCTGAAATGGCACTTAAACCGAAGTTCAAACACAAGGGGGTTAGTACCAAAACGAAAAACGAAGGTTGCTGTCAAAATTTCGGCCAGGCGGAACTTCCGGTCCTGAGGGGCGGAACTTCCGGTCCCCGGGCGGAACTTCCGGTCCTTCCGGGCGGAACTTCCGGTCGCAATCAGATCTGCGGGCTGTTCGTCGATTTGGGCGGAAATCCGGGCCGAAATCCTTCGAATTCGAGGAAAATTTGGCACTAAAAGCTGTGGGAAGGTGGGGGAATTGCAGATCAACACCCAAGACAAGTTTCTATTGGAGCAAAACCACAAATAACTCAACAAATCGAGAGATCGATCCAAGGCCAATTTGGGGCTATTTTTGGGAAAAAAATTTGGAAATTTTTTTGGGCCAAATTGGTGGAATTGGGGGATGTGGGGGTCAAATCCGTGGCAACCAAAGAGCTGCTGATACCATATGATGAGGACCCCGATCTTCACGGATTTGGGTGGAACTCGTGGGGGTTGGTGGATGAACGAGATGAACACGAAGAACGCGAGGGGGAATCGTGGGGATACAACACACACACGCACACAAACCGGTTTTCCCTCGTTGGCCCGATACACCAACTCGATAGAGGTTGCGTGAAAAGACCTTCCGGTAGAAGTCCCGCAAAGAGATCGACAAATCGAAGCTCGCAAGATCTAGAAGGGTGAAAAGACCGGAAGGTTGATAGAAGTGGAAGCAAAAGACCAAATAGGTAGAAGTGCAAGCAAAAGATCAAACAAACGGTAGAAGTCACCAAAGAGATCTTGACAAGTCGATAAGGAGCCCGGGTGGGTACAAGATCAAAGATCTAGGTAGGGTTCCCACAAGGGTGAGCTAAGCTCAGGTTTAATTTCACATCAAGTCTAATCTCAGATCTGAGCCAACTAGGCTATTTATAGTAGGTGGGGCGAAGGGATAAGTTACAAGCTGAATCTGCCAGTTTTGGTGCTGAAACGCGTATGGGCAAAAGTTCCGGTCCTGAGGGGCGGAAGTTCCGGTCGGGCGGAATTTCCGGTCGTCCTGGGTGGAAGTTCCGGCTGGATTCCTTTTAGACAGCATCTTCGAAGCATCTGGGCGGAAGTTCCGGTCCTGGAGGCCGGAAGTTCCGGTCGGGCCGGAAGTTCCGGTCAAGTTCCGGCCTTGTTCCGGAATTCGGCCATTTCCTCGCAGTAACATCCAGTATGGTTTTGACGGACTTTCGAAACTTGGGCGGAACTTGGGCGGAAGTTCCGGCGGGCGGAAGTTCCGGTCCTCCGAGGAGGAAGTTCCGGCCATCCTGGGCGGAAGTTCCGGCCATCAGGGGCGGAAGTTCCGGCCGCAGCTCTTCAGCATGAGCATCTTCAGTCTTGGATGTAATCTGGGCGGAAGTTCCGGCTGTGTCGGGCGGAAGTTCCGGCCTGGAGCGTCCAGCTCCTCTTTCTCCTTCTCTTCCATGTTTCCGTGACATCGGCCTTGCGTCCTCGGGTCTCCATGGCATCCTCTCTTCCCTCCGTACTTGTCGTCGAGTTCCTATCATCAAGGTATGACGGAGTATGAAGTAGTATATCGTCCCAAGTAGGCGATTCGAGGCACGCGTAAAGGAGAAGATTCACCTTAGCGTGCCGTCTTGGCGATGAAGCACATGATGCGGTGAAGACCGAAGGTCGGGCTGCATCAGCTTAGGAAGTTCTGTGACATATCTATATCTTTATTGAAGAAGAGGTAGCATAAGTCCATCTCAGTTGATGGGGATGCTAGAGAATTCCTATGACATACCTATATCTTTATTGAAGAAGATACTTCAAAAGATATATATGACATCTCTATATCTTTGTTAAAGAAGAGTTCCTCTTCAAGAAACATTTAGGAAAGAGTTCCCTACTTGGTCTCGATTTTTCCACGACCATCTCCATATGGTCAACACACGCCTTTTCTCCGTACCTTTCCGGTACACATAAACACAACACTTTCTTTGCAAAGCATTTGTCAAAACAAAACGCAAGCCCAGGTTAAGGTAGACCTTTGCAACCCGACCATGACCGCGGACGCGGCTATTCGAATAGATTTAACTCTGCAGAGTTTGCGCACTTTCTCCACAAGAACTGATAAATCCGCCGGGATCATCCCCGGATCGTCATACGAAAGTATGCGAAACTCGGATAACCAGTCATAGTCTTTCGCCCGCCTCCATTGGCACAAGTCCTTCCCTACGGGCTTACCCCTTCCCGGCACCCCGGCAGCATACCTCCTTTTGAGCGTATCTCCGGCGCCATGACGGAAGACCCTCAGTAATCGTCCGGCTATCGGTTTAGACAGTGTATTGCCTCCTCCAGAGCGCAACCCGGCGTCGGAGGTCATCGTGACCCTCCCTAGAGAGTTGTGAAGGGTGCCCATGCCAATTTCAACGAACTACGGACTAAGCCCGTGCCCATATTGGATAATATGGTTGCGCGAATAAAGTTGGGCTGGTGTACACTTATACGCAGTGCTCCTTTTTAGAAATCATTTCTTTTCCCACAACACCTCGGTTGTTCAACCAACCTCCATACACCACTTTCCCAAACATCTTTATCAAGATCCTTTGCTTTCATAAACCATACACTTGGGTTAACTCACCCAAGGTTTTCATAAACATTTACAACAAGGTAAACCTTGAGGGGTTCCCAACCTATAGTTTCATGAGAAGGAACTAATTCATCACCATGGCCGAGATGAGGGGCATCACGCCATGAGGGGTATGTGTGAGTGGCTCAAGAGGGTCATACTTGCCTAAGGTAAGCATGTATAAAGTCAACAGAGGGTGGATCAAATTTTCAGATTTGGGCACTACTATACCACTTGGATGGTGAAGATTCACTATCCACCCAATAATCACAAGGGTACACGGCATACTTCTCTCAATTTGAGAATTACACCAAGATTCATGACTTTGATACCACTAGATTCACCAAAGTGGTGGATGTGATGTAAGCTTCCATCTTGGAATAGGATATGCTCAAGTTGAGCATGCAAGAAGACCTAGGGAAACAACACGGCGATGATACCATGCTTCCCTTCAACATGTGAACAAAGGTGGAATAGCACCACAAGGGAGTACCCCACTTACAACCATACATAGACCACAAATATAGAGAGAGCAACACACATGGAAACAAGATGCCTTGGGACATCAACAAATGACATCCAAGTAGGCATCAAACAGAGTTCAAAGATGGCTTGCCTTGGTTGGATTCTCCCTGGTCCTCCTCAAATCCTTCTCCAAAGTCCTCCCCTTCAACTTCTCCGTCGTTCGTATCTAGCTTCGCAAAGATAAACGAGGCATACAATCAACATATAACTCAAGAACCAAGAATAATGAATGCAAGATGAAAATATGCAGGGGGAGTAGTTTGGCAGTAACAAAACATGGTTTGGCCATTTTGATAAACAAAAAGTATCAAGGTTTAATTAAAAACATCAAACTCTAATCCTATCATTGCATGTGACACACATACACTTATAACCAGAGACGAAACACTACTAACAGAGGCTACTGGTATTTTTTCTAGATGCACAGTAACAAAACAAGACTAACACAATTGGAATCATTCAAAAACATTTATTTTTCAATTTTTGAGACTCAAAATACTAACCAGAAACAGAGATCAAGTTTTATTTATTAAAAATCGCACAAAAATCCTAAAAATACAAGGCCAGTGGCATCTGAAAGATAATTTCATACTGGTTCTAATGCAATTGGAACCACATCAATCGGATCTACTAAACTATTTTTATTATCAAAACAGTACACTGGCAGTTTTCCATTTTAATTTCTATTTAACAAATTTTCAAACAAATAAAATGGGCGGGAACGCCCTGGGCCGTGCGGTGCTGTGCCGATGGGCTGGCCCAGTGGGGCTGTCCGGTGGCCAGAGAAAAAAAGTAAAAGGAAAAAGGGCCGGGGGCCCGTGGCGGGCCAGGCCGGCGGACGTGGCCATGCACGCCGACGTGGCCGTGCATGCGCCCGCCCGATCTGGATCCGACGGTCTAGATCTGGCGCGTGCACGACGTCCGTGGCGCTCGCCGGCGCGGAGGAAGAAAGGGGCGGCGCGGCGGCTTACCAGCGGCTGGCGGTGGCATGGCTCGGTGCAGGCGACGTGGCGGCGTAGGTGGGCGTCGCGTGCGTGTGTTGGCGGTGTCCAGGGGCTGCTGCTCCTCCTCCCGCGACGTCAATGGCAGCTCGGGCGGCGTCGGCTTGTCGTTGGCGTCGTCGCTCCGCTGCCGATCTGCGCGTCAGGGGCAGGGGAAAGGGGTTAGGAGATGCAGGAGGTGGTGCTGGCGACGAAGGGAAGAGGGGAGCGGCAGGGGAGTGGCGTCGTCAACGCCTCCTCATCACCTTCACGGTGACCACGGCGGCGATGGCGTCAGGCAGTGGTGGCAGCGGCTCGAGCTGCTGCTCGAGCAGCCAGGGAGTGGGAGAGGCAGCCTGGCGGCGTAGTGAGTGGGGGAGCTGAAGGGAGAGAGGTGGCGCTCGGTGGGTTTTTATAGGCAGAGGGAGGCGCGGTAGTGGAGTGGGGCGGTGGCGACGACCAACGGGCGCGTAAGGGCTGGCGTCACCCGCGGGACCCACGGTGACGTCGCCATGGAGCGTCAGTGAGGGGAGGGAGCCGAGGTGCTGCGCGGCAGACGAGGCGTGATGGCGCGTCGAGCGAGGCTCCGTGCCATCATGTCGCTGGCCAGGCGTGCGCGGGCTGGGGAGGGCTAGGGTTTTGGGCGCGTGCGAGAGAGAGGGGCTGGTGGCGTTTGGGCCAGGGCAAGGGAGGGAGAGGTGGCGTCGGTCACGGCCCAAACCAGCAAGGAGAGAAGAGAGGGAGAAGAAAAGAGAAGAGAGGGGGAAGTCTCCCCTCTTCTTACCTCTCGGCCAAATTCCAAAAAGAAAAGGAGAAAAGAGAAATTAAAGGGGGCAGGGGTGAAAAGAGAGAAGGGGGTCATGCCAATGCATGTGCCAAGTTTTGGTACCAAGTGCATAAGCACATGTGTGGAAAAAAGAAATAAATGGACAAACAAGGGGTGTTGGTGTTGGTGGTGTAACCCTAGGTGATGAGATGGCATCACCCAAATAAGAGAGGGAAGTGTTTCCCCCTTATTAAGATGGTGATGGTCAACAACAAAAACTAGGGTTTTTAGTGGAGAGGGAAAAATAACCAGGGTTGGTGTCAACACACTAGGGGGCAAACCCTACTGAATTAAAATGAGGCACTAAATTATTAACCAAGGTAACTCTATGATTTAAAAATCCTAATGAAAATTTTAAGACCAGACCAAGCATGAACACAATTAAAAACTCTAGCAGACATAAAATAAAAAGTTTTTGTTGGTTCAAAATTTTAGGTAGGAGAGAAATGCAGGTTCTGAAAAATGGGGTGTTACACTCCGGCACCCTGCCGAAGAGGGGAATCACCACCGGAGGGCTCTACATCACCATGCCCGCCTCCGGACTGATGCGTGAGTAGTTCATCCTTGGACTATGGGTCCATAGCAGTAGCTAGATGGTTGTCTTCTCCTCTTGTGTGCTATCATGTTTAGATCTTGTGAGCTGCCTATCATGATCAAGATCATCTATTTGTAATGCTACTTGTTGTGTTTGTTGGGATCCGATGAATATGGAATACTATGTCAAGTTGATTATTGATCTATCATATATGTGTTGTTTATGATCTTGCATGCTCTCCGTTGCTAGTAGAGGCTCTGGCCAAGTTGATACTTGTAACTCCAAGAGGGGGTATTTATGCTCGATAGTGGGTTCATGCCTCCATTGAATCTGGGACATTGACAGAAAGTTCTAATGTTATGGATGTGCTGTTGCCACTAGGGATAAAACATCAATGCTTTGTCTAAGGATATTTGTATTGTTTACATTACGCATAGTACTTAATGCAATTGTCTATTGTTTGCAACTTAATACTGGAAGGGGTGCGGATGCCAACCCGAAGGTGGACTTTTTAGGCATAGATGCATGCTGGATAGCGATCTATGTTCTTTGTCGTAATGCCCTAAGTAAATATCATAGTAGTCATCATGATATGTATGTGCATTGTTATGCCCTCTCTATTTGTCAATTTCCCAACTGTAATTTGTTCACCCAACATGCTATTTATCTTATGTTTTGGCAAAGTATTTTGATTGTGTTGTGCAGGTTCCACGTTGGCGCCGGAATCCCTGGTGTTGCACCGCACTACACTCCTTCACCAACAACCTTCACGTGGCCTTCATCTCCTACTGGTTCGATAACCTTGGTTTCTTTCTGAGGGAAAACTTGCTGCTGTGCGCATCACACCTTCCTCTTGGGGTTCCCAACGGACGTGTGCATCACGCGCCATCAAGACTGTTTTCTGGCACCGATGCCGGGGAGATCAAGACATGCTGCAAGGGGAGTCTCTCACATCCAATCTCTTTACTTTGTTTATTGTCTTGCTTTGCTTTACTTTATTTTATTTTCTGTCTTGTTTGCCTTCTTTATATCAAAAACACAAAAAAATTAGTTACTTGTTTTACTTTACTTAATTCGGTTTTGCTTAGTTTATTTTTATTGCTAAAAATGAGTAATCCTGAAGTTGAAGTTCGTTCATTTAAGCAACAAGGGGGAGAAAGTTTTAAAGATGCTTGGTATAGAATTAGTGATGCTCATCATAGGTGCACTAAGAAACACTCCACTATTATCCTCCTTAGGAACTTTTATGTTGGTATCTCTAGCTGGAATAGGTATGTTCTCGATACTCTTGCGGGAGGTAATTTCCTAGGCACTCCTGCTTTAGAAGCTAGTTGTATTATTGAGAGTCTAGTTGGAATACCACCTGTTAATGAAGCTAAAATTGAAATCTCTCTTGAAGATGTCATGAAAAAGTTGGAGGCCATAGAGAAAAATCTTCCAAGTGTTGAGACTAATTTGGGAATATTACTTGATAACACTGATAAACTTGATAAATCTCTAGGAGGAATTAATGAAAGAATTGCTGTCTTAGAAACTTGTGCTATCCATGATAATCAAACCCATAGGATTGATGAACTTGAAGAAGCTATGGGAACCTTGGGTTCAACTTTTTCTTCTCTTAAGTTTAAGGAGAAAGCTTATGTGGGTAAGGAGCAAAAGTTTATGTATGTCTCTAAGGTGCCTAGGCCAAAGAACTATTATAAGCCTAAAATTGATAAAGCCCTTAGTACCACCATGGGAAATTTAGATAATGGAGCATCTAAGATAACTATTGTGACAAGTTGTGTTTTTAAGGAAAATCATGATGTTGATGCTTCTTCTCTTGATGTTACTTGATTTACACTTTCTGCGCCTAGCTGAAAGGCGTTAAAGAAAAGCGCTTATGGGAGACAACCCATTATTTTACTTCTGAAATTTTTGTTTTATATTTGAGTCAAGGTGCTTGTTACTACTGTAGAAATACCTTTGTATCTTTACTTTATTGCATTGTTGTGCCAAGTAAAGTCTTTGATAGTAAGGTTGATACTAGATTTGGATTTCTGCGCCGAAACAGATTTCTAGCTGTCACGAATTTGAGTAGGTCTCTCTGTAGGAGACTCAGAAAAATCTCCGAAAATTCATGGGTGATCCTCAGATATGTACGCAACTTTCAGTAATTTGAGCTTCTTTATCTGAGCATGTTAAGTGCCTCTAAAAAATTCGTCTTTACGGACTGTTCTGTTTTGACATATTCTGCCTTTTATTTTACATTGCCTCTTTTACTGTGTTGAGTGGATTTCTTTGCTCCATTAACTTTCAGTAGCTTTGGGTAATGTCCAGAAGTGTTGGGTATGATTGTGTCCTCTCTAAACATGTGAATTTTTGATTATGCACTAACCCTCTAATGAGATTGTTTTGAGTTTGGTGTGGAGGAAGTTTTCAAGGATCAATAGAGGAGGATGATATAATACGATCAAGAAGAGTGAAAAGTCTAAGCATGGGATGCCCCCGTGGTTCATCCCTGCATATTTCAAGAAGACTCAAGCATCTAAGCTTGGGGATGCCCAAGGCATCCCCTTCTTCATCGACAACTTATCAGGTCACCTCTAGTGAAACTATCTTTTTATTCCGTCACATCTTATGTTCTTTACTTGGAGCGTCTGTATGTTTTTTATTTTTGTTTGTGTTTGAATAAATTCGGATCCTAGCATTCCTTGTGTGGGAGAGAGACACGCTCCGCTTGTTCATAGAACACTGGTGTTCTTAGCTTTACTTTTAATGTTCATGGCGAAGGTTGAAAACCGCTTCGTTCATTGCTATTTGGTTGGAAACAGAAAATGCTTCATGTTGTAATTGGTATATGGCCTTGAATAATTTGATACTTGGCAATTGTTTGAGCTCCCAAATAGATCATGTTTAAGCTCTTGCATCATGTAGTTTGAACCTATTAGTGGAGAATTACTGTAGAGCTTGTTGAAATTTGGTTTGCATGATTGGTCTCTCTAAAGTCTAGATATTTTCTGGTAAAAGTGATTGAACAACAAGAAAGACAGTGTAGAGTCTTATAATGCTTGCAATATGTTCTTATGTAAGTTTTGCTATACCGGTTCATACTTGTGTTTGCTTCAAACAACCTTGCTAGCCAAAGCCTTGTACTGAGAAGGAATGCATCTCGTGCATCCAAAACCTTGAACCACAACTTGTGCCATTTGTGTCCACCATAACTACCTACTATGTGGTATTTCTCTGCCATTCCAAGTAAATTGCTTGCGTGCTACCTTTAAAATTTCATTCCTTGTCTTTGCAACATATAGCTCATGGGAAAGTAGCTTAAAAACTATTGTGGTAAAGAATATGTTGCTTATGTATCTTATTTCTTATAAGTTGCTTGTTGAGCGGTAACCATGTTTCTGGGGACGCCATCAACTGTTACATTTTTGTTGAATATCATGTGAGTTGCTATGCATGTTCGTCTTGTCTGAAGTAAGGGTGATTTGCCATGAGTTGAATGGTTTGAGTATGCATATTGTTAGAGAAGAACATTGGGCCGCCAACCAAAGCCATGTATCATGGTGGAAGTTTCAGCATGGACATTAATCCTCAATCTCTTATGAGAATATTATCTGTTGTTGAATGCTTAAGCATTAAAGAGGAGTCCATTATCTGTTTTCTATGTTGTCCCGGTATGGATGTCCTCAAGTTGAGATTTATCAAAAACGAGAAATCAAATGCGATCTATCTCCTTGGACCTTTGTACAGGTGGCATAGAGGTACCCCTTTGTGACACCATGTTGAAACATATGTAATGCAATGATAATCCATGGAAATCCAAGCTAATTAGGACAAGGTGCGAGCACTATTGGTATTCGATGCATGAGGCTTGCAACTTATAGGATGTTTTATGCATAACACATATGAATTATAACTACCGTTGACAAAATTGTTTCCATGTTTTCAAAATAAATGCTCTAGCACATGAGTAATCCCTGCTTCCCTCTGCGAAGGGCCTTTCTTTAACTTTATGTTGAGTCAGTTTACCTACTTCTTTCCATCTTAGAAGCAAACACTTGTGTCAACTGTGTGCATTGATTCCTACATACTTGCTTATTTGCACTCATCATATTACTTTGTGTTGACAATTATCCATGAGATATACATGTTGAAGTTGAAAGCAACTGCTGAAACTTATATCTTCCTTTGTGTTGCTTCAAAACCTTCTATTAAGAATTTATTGCTTTATGAGTTAACTCTTATGCAAGACTTATTGATGCTTGTCTTGAAAGTACTATTCATGAAAAGTCTTTGCTACATGATTCAGTTGTTTAGTCATTATCTTTACCATTGCTTTGAATCACTTCATTCATATATGCTTTACAATAGTATTGATCAAGATTATGATAGTAGCATGTCACTTCAGAAATTATACTTGTTATTGTTTACCTACTCGAGGGCGAGTATGAACTAAGCTTGGGGATGCTTGATACGTCTCAAACGTATCTATAATTTCTTATGTTCCATGCTAGTTTTATGACAATACTCACATGTTTTATATACACTTTATATCATTTTGATGCATTTTTCGGCACTAACCTATTAACAAGATGCCGAAGCGCCAGTTCCTGTTTTCTGTTGTTTTTGGTTTCAGAAATCCTACACAGGAAATATTCTCGGAATTGGACGAAACAAAAGCCCATGGTCTTATTTTCCACGGAGCCTTCCAGAAGTGCGAAGAGCAGACGAAGAGGGGCGACGAGGCGGCCACACCCTAGCGGGCGCGGCCCAACCCCTGGCCGCGCCGCCCTATGGGGTGGGCCCCTCGAGCGTCCCCCGACTCTGCCCCTTCGCCTATATATTCTCTCCGTCGCGAAAACCCTAGTACCGAGAGCCACGATACGATAAAAGTTCCAGAGACGCCGCCGCCGCCAATCCCATCTCGGGGGATTCAGGAGATCGCCTCCGGCACCCTGCCGGAGAGGGGAATCACCACCGGAGGGCTCTACATCACCATGCCCGCCTCCGGACTGATGCGTGAGTAGTTCATCCTTGGACTATGGGTCCATAGCAGTAGCTAGATGGTTGTCTTCTCCTCTTGTGCTATCATGTTTAGATCTTGTGAGCTGCCTATCATGATCAAGATCATCTATTTGTAATGCTACATGTTGTGTTTGTTGGGATCTGATGAATATGGAATACTATGTCAAGTTGATTATTGATCTATCATATATGTGTTGTTTATGATCTTGCATGCTCTCCGTTGCTAGTAGAGGCTCTTGCCAAGTTGATACTTGTAACTCCAAGAAGGGGTATTTATGCTCGATAGTGGGTTCATGCCTCCATTGAATCTGGGACAGTGACAGGAAGTTCTACGGTTATGGATGTGCTGTTGCCACTAGGGATAAAACATCAATGCTTTGTCTAAGGATATTTGTATTGTTTACATTACGCACAGTACTTAATGCAATTGTCTGTTGTTTGCAACTTAATACTGGAAGGGGTGCGGATGCTAACCCGAAGGTGGACTTTTTAGGCATAGATGCATGCTGGATAGCGGTCTATGTTCTTTGTCGTAATGTCCTAAGTAAATCTCATAGTAGTCATCATGATATGTATGTGCATTGTTATGCCCTCTCTATTTGTCAATTGCCCAACTGTAATTTGTTCACCCAACATGCTATTTGTCTTATTGGAGAGACACCACTAGTGAAATGTGGACCCCGGTCCATTCTTTTACATCTGAAATACAATCTACTGCAATCATTGTTCTCTGTTGTTCTTTGCAAACAAACATCATTCTCCACACCATACGTTTAATCCCTTGTTTACAGCAAGCCGGTGAGATTGACAACCTCACTGCTAAGTTGGGGCAAAGTATTTTGATTGTGTTGTGCAGGTTCCACGTTGGCGCCGGAATCCCTGGTGTTGAGCCGCACTACACTCCTTCACCAACAACCTTCACGTGGCCTTCATCTCCTACTGGTTCGATAACCTTGGTTTCTTTATGAGGGAAAAACTTGCTGCTGTGCGCATCACACCTTCCTCTTGGGGTTCCCAACGGACGTGTGCATCACGCGCCATCAATGGTTAATAAATATCTAATACTAGTAGGTTTAGTTGAGCATGATCACATAAAGTGAATTACTACACAAGGTTGTTGTTATGGTTGATTACCATGGTGTTATACTAAATAAAGGTGATTAGGGTAAATTATTTCCAAACCATAGGTTAGGGTTTATCATTGATAGTACATACAATGTCTACTCAAAATCAAGACATGAAATGATCACTTCATTGGCATTTCGGTTTGTACTATTTTAGGAGAATCTAAGCATGCTTGTATTTGCTAAGTATGGATAATTAAGGATGATGGTTTTGGTAATAGGAGCTACGGTTTAGACTTGGTTGATCCTACTTTATTATCTAGGTCTGATGAAGATGAACACATGGGATACCATTTTATTAGTGATAGGTTTCTATTATTTTATGAAGACATGACAAGTATTTAGTTGCTACTTTCAATCTATGAATGGAAAGTAAGTGTCATGATCATATGTTCTAACCTAGGGTTATGGTTAGAAGCAAATTAGGGTTCTCAAATAATAATAGAGCTAGGGTTCTAAATGAATTTAGGGTTTTAGGGTTTTCACATGAAGTGGTGAGGTTGTAATCTTTATTCAACATGTAATTAGGGTTTCCTAATCTACCATATAGTTATTAAGATAATAACTTCATTATAAAGTTGAAGTTATTAATAACTTTGAAGTAAAAATAATATTGAATTTGGAATTTATTATTTTTAAAGAATTAATAATTAAGGTAATTATTATTTAGGGTTTAAATTCCAATAATTAGGGATTTAATAAGTTACAATTAAAGAAAATTAGTTTTAATGTTTTATTTATTTATTTACTGGTTTCTATTTATTTTAGGAACTTTTCTTAGTTATTGAATTTTAATTGAATTTAGAATTATAAGAAAATGCTTAATTAATAAGTATTAAACAATTAAATTTTTATTTAAAATAAAAATTTCATATTACATTTTTATTGAATAGAGTTTACTTTTGTAAGAATTTTGATATCTTATTTACCTTTTTCTGAGTTATAATGAATTTTCTAGATTTATTTAAAGTTACAACAATTTATGAATTTGAAATAGAAGCAAATAACTAAAGCTACCCGGACTTTCTACCCACGGAGACACTGACTTGTGGGCCTGAGCCACGTCAGCTGCCACATCTCCTTTGACCGGAGTCAAAATTGATGAGGTGGCTCGGGAGTGACCGACCGACGGCCAGTTGCCGACGGTGACGGCAACTCAGTGCCTCCGCGCCTATGCTGAGCGGCTGGATGGACGCGCGGGGCCATGCTGAGCCAAAGAGTGGCGGCGCCCCCTCCTATTGGTCACCGGAGTAGCTCCGGCGAGCACAAACCGCGGCGGCGGACGACGGTCCACGTCTACGGGATGCTACCGAATGATCTAGGATGCGAAACTAGTACCTATCGACGGGAAATCTTATCGTGATGCCTTCCAGAGGATCGGCGATGTTGATTAGGGGCGGAGGTGAGCTCAGCATCGCCATTCCTGGCGATAACCGGCGATAGAGAGGAGAGTGATTCGCGGGACTCGATGCTCCCCAATTCGATTCATTGCTCTAGCTGAGCAAGTCGAGCATGGTGACGACGATGGCGTTCACGGCGTAACGCGGGGATGTCCCAAATGGCGGCGATAGGAAAAGGACGGCGAGCTAGGGTTTCGTGTTCTGCCCGCTAGGGTTGAAGAAGAGGATACGAAGGCTTCTGCGATGCTTTTATACGGTCGAGGCATCCAGTGGAGTCAAAAAAGACGGCGGCGAACGCGGGACGTGGCTCACCTCGTCGCGGTGTCGATCTCCTGTGCGTCGAAGACGAAGACGTCGTCTTCGCGAGATTATGAAGTGAATCTGTATCTTGGCTGGGCCACTTCTGGTGATGGCTGGGCCATGACTTGGGTTGCTGATGGGTTGCGGTGGTGGCTTGGTGGCCATCCAGGTAAGCCAGGTAGGTTCTCTTCTCTTTTCTATTTTCCATTTTCTACTTCTTGTTTTATATTTTGTTGATTTAAATTCTATTTTGAATTTAATCACCTTTATAAAATTTGCTTGTTTGAATTCTGCTGGACTTCACTCAAAGCACTTAAAAGATTGTTGTTGTGTATTAGCAATTCTAATATGGTATTAAAACATTGGTTTATTAATTACTATTGGTATTTAATTAATTATTCCCATATGGACATGAATTTGAATATCATCTTGGAAATATTCAAATTATCTTCCAAGGGATAATTTCCTTAGTCAATGATATGTAGGGTTTTATTTGGTATTGCTTTGCAAGAAACAAGTTACCAAGTAATGTTTGTTTATGGAGTTCTATTAAACAAGGGACTTAATGGCATGATTTCATGTGCCAAAGTCTTTCTAAGTATTTGATCTCTTATCTGAGAATTTGATCACTTGCATATGATCTTATGGGACCACTTATTAATTAAGGTCTTGTAAGTTTTAATATAACCCTATTTCAAGGTTAGCACTAGAATTATATTTAATAACACCTTGAAATACCTAGAGTAATTCTACTCTCATCATGGTTTGATCTTAATTATAATGACAAGTGGTTGATCACCACACATGGGTTTAATTATAGGATTTAGCACTAGGTTCATCTTATGTTCAATAATTGAAGCATAAGATATAGCTAGTGAACAATTCTAGGATTCTAAATATATTCACCTGATGACATATGGTTTGGAACTTAATTGTGGCTTAGGTTTTAGTTGTGATCACCCAAATGATGCACCAACTAGGTTTTAGTCTCCACTATCCATGATAAGGTGGTTACTTGCTTAATAGTTGATGTTCACCTTTAGTTACCAAGGACTTGAGAATTGGTTTTACCTTCTACCAATTGACTTCTATTACTATCCTCAATTTATCATTAAAGTAACTAAAGTGGTTATGGTTCTTTTTATAGTTAACTTTGGTTATATGGATGAATGGTTTCTCACCATATAAAGTATAGAGTTTGACTCTAAGGTTTTCTAAGTATCTCTCATTAAATGGGGTTCTCACTTCCGGATCAAGCATTGTCTTGATTAATTAAGGTATAGCACTTCTATTTTACTTTCTAGGATAGGCATACTATGGTTGCCTCAATAGTTTATATCTCAGGAGAATGCCTGAGATATTCACTTAGAGTTCTTCTTAAGGAATGATGATTTAATCATCTGGGTATATGGACAGTTCTCTCCCTCAATTCCAGGTGTTGCCTCAACTATCTTGAGTGTAACACCATAGCTTGAGCTCTCTCACATAGGTATAGTTATTCTAGGGTTTATGGTATACTCCTAATATTTCCTTAGGTATCTAGGCTAAGATTCCATTTATCTAACTTGATTGGATTGGTTTCCTCCTTACTTTATCAATTCATGGGTATAATCTTATTCCATGTGATATTAGGTTATCTCACCACTCCAAGATGAAATGGTTTATCTTCTAATACGTTAATTCAAAGTTGTCCTTGATTTTTAATTAGGTAAATCTAGGATTGATATGGATGGTCTCTTATTTGGGAAGGACTTTAATACTAACCTAAGGTTAGGCTCCATAGGGAATGATGTGATCATCATATCTTTGTTTAACATAAATGGGTTCTCTCTCTAGTGAATATCCTAAATGATATCCAAGGGTTATTCTTAAAGATGAGGATTTGAATACATTGATGTATATCCAAGTTTTAGCTCAAGGTTTATCATTGCTTTTCTAATAATATAGACTCTCACTTCTCTAGGTTTGAGGTATAATAAGTCGGAATAGAGAATAGTATATATTTCTAGAGTTGATCTCCGTGTCATGTTTCCATGAATAAAATAGAATGAATACCATGAGGTTCATGGTAGGCTCATGGATTAGTTTAAGACATGGTAAAGATAAGTTAGGAATAGTTTCTCCAATTATTGTTACTTGGTTTCCAATTAAATGGATGTTAATATGTTATGGCAAGGAATACCATGTTCTGATCTTTAATAAGATCAAACAGTTGGTCCTTGATTAATATGTTATTGTGTTGATTTTAGTTCCATTTGATCTAACCCCTTAGATCGAATCATCTCTACCAAAAAACAAGTTTTTCTTTAGACAAAGTCACAGTGAGGTTTATAGCGTTTGACTTGATGAGCTACTTCATTTCCACCAAGGTCGAGTGAAACTTCAGTTAATGTGACTGTTTTACTTTAAAGCGCGAAAATTCCCCATATTTTCTATGCATAATGCAATGCACACATCTGTTTCCTCTATTTTTGTAACCCCAAATCCTGGGATATTACACGGTTAATTTGCAATCTCCCAATTACCGGTGGAACGATAGATCACACAAACTTTTAGTAGCAAAACACCATATCGATGTGAATTGGTGTGTAGGATTCAATAGTATTACGTATCAATCAACTATGAACTAGAATTTATCTTAAACGTGGTCTAAACCAAATTTGGGGTGGTTGCTCGGCCGACAGTGCCGGGTCAGGCCGGCTATGCCGGGGTGCTCTGACCGGCAGTGCCGGTGTCGACGTCTCCTCCTTCGCGCATGCATCCCTCTCCTCCCTCGTGCGTCTGTGGATTGTCTTCACGTCCAACACCATATCCACCTGCTTCTCTTCTCTTCCTGCGATGCTTACTCCATCTTCGTACCTGATCATATATAAGTAAATGGATTTAGGTAGTATAAATTTCTCATCGATCAAAGTATCACTCAAGAGCGAATTCACCTGTTGTTTAAGTAGCTTCACACGAGCTTTTGTAATGGGTCCAATCCTAACTTCATTCGACTTGAGCTTCACAGCAACATCTTGTTCATCTTACAGTGACAGAGGTATTAGTTCGGTAGGGATGTCCTCATCACTCGGACTAGAGGTGGACGTACCCCTGTGGCGTTTCTAGCCATTGGAACTAGGACTAGTGCTAACATTAGTCCCGGTTCCAAACACGGCCGGGACTAACGCTCTGGGCAGCTTCAAACAAAAGGCCTGTTTTCTATTAGTGAAAGATGATCATGCATTGTACTCATATAAAAAAATCAACGGGGAGTGACTTTCCTTTCTTGGGTCAAAGAAATGGACATGAAACGTCATACATACAAATACTATTCCCCATATATTGATCATAAATTTGTATTTTTTTACCCAAAATAATTTCTTGGCCAGATATTTTTATACGAGAACAATACTTGATCATCTTTGATTCCACAGAGAATTCTGATTTTTTCAATTTTATTGAAATTCCTAAATTTGTTGACGCATATAGGGTGCGCTGCCACCGAGAGCCAAAAAAATAGCCGTCCCATGAGGTTGGCTATAGCTTAGCAGAATTGGTTGAGAGGCACAGAGTTGAAACGAGAACAGAGGTCCAACACTTGTCACCCGAGGCGTGTTCCTCTCTCCGAAAGCTATGCCAAACCATGCGTGTAGGGAGACGAGTCCTGGACCATCCACCCACTTTGTCCGCCAAAACATACAGCGATCAACTTGAGTAGTATTTAACCCCATGCAAGTCTCACCATTCGTCTCCACTCACCACACGAAGAAAGGCAGACACACCAAGAAACAATTGTTGCTCTCTGCATGCCGCTAGCGACCATGGACCGCATGCCTCGCTCCCTAGTCGTCGTGCTCATCCTCCTCGTCTCCACCGCCCCCATCGTCCGGCCAACCCCCCACAGCGACAACCTCCAGGACGCGTGCAACAAGACTCTGTTCCCCAAGGTATGCATCCAGTCACTGACGACTAACCCGGAGACCCGGACGGCAGACGCGTGCCGGCTGGCGGAGCTGTCCGTGTACGTGGCCAAGGAGGTGGGCACCACGGTGGCCGCGTTCGCCCACCACGAGCTCAGCGGCGTGAAGGAGGACATCTTGTTCAAGTGCCTGGACAGCTGCTCCGACGACATCGAAGAGACGGTAGCGCACCTGAGCGCGCTCACCCGGGAGCTCACCGACGCCAAGTTCCTCGAGGTCAAGTCGTGGCTTTCGGCCACGCTGGGAGGAACGTCCACATGCGAGGAGAGTTGCAAGGACGCGCCCATCAGCGACATCAAGAACGCCGTCGTCACCAAGAGCCTCGAGTTCGAGAAGCTTCTCCGAGTAACTCTCGACCTCATCACCGAGGCCTCTGGGTCCATGTCCGCCGACGTAGCTGTGCCACCTACGGCCTGGGACGCCAGCGCTCCCGGAGGATCCTACGGCGCCACCGCACCAGAGTCTTCCTTCGGCGCCACTGCACCAGAGTCGTCCGAGGGCGCCAGCGCTCCAGGCGCCGAAGAACCATCCACTGACAGTGCGCCTGCGCCATCGACGGAGGCACCGTCCGCCGACGTACCATCATCATCCGCACCTAGCGCTGAAGCGCCAGAATCCGGGGAAGCTGGCGCACCGTCCCCGTCCCCGTCCACGGCTGCCGGTGCTCCTGAGGCCGACTCAACGGCATGAGAAACGCGCGCCCTGTGATGTTCCTTAGTTGGTGGTGCGTCCGTAACTCCGTATGTCGACTTCGAGAGCCTAACGATTTTGGTATTGGAATTTTGTTCTACCTATCGCAAACCCTTGCTTCCTTGAATATTCAACTGAATAATGCGTCATGGTGCTAAGCCCGTATAGAAAGTACCTTTCCATCCTACTAAGCTGGAGGCGAAAGCGATGCTAATGCAAGAGGGCACCCTTGGGTGACATTAGACTCAGTTGATTATCTATTGAAACTAGCAGAATACCCGTGCTTTGCTACGGGTAGAGTAAGTTTTCAGCATATATTTTTAGCAAAACAATTAAAACTGCGGACATGTGAAACAATTGAAATTGCAGACATCTATTTAGCTGTGATATCAAAAGAAACATTAACTCAATCCTTACAATCACATAAGCTAACATACTCTCGCAAACCTAGCGGCCGGCAGCCCTGCACCTAGCAGCAAAAGCAAGCAATTAGCATCAGCTACAACAAAACACGCATCGGAGGCGGTGTAGCTAGAACAAAGCACGCAAAATCAGCAGTAGCAAAATACACACACAGCAGTGTAGTTGTTTGGAAAAAAAAAAAGCAGAGGAGGCGTTGGAGGCCTACTCAAGATCCACAGGGCAGCTGATCACCATATGTTGTCGTTTCCTTTTTCGAGAATGATCTGGTGTCGTTCTCTCTCGATGCATCTCTCTCATTTTCTATCTAACTCCACAGTACGACTGACGGTGGACATAAAACCCGATACTTAAACCCTGAACCCGAATTACTCGAATCTAAACCCGTATAGCCTGAACCTGGAAAAACCGAGCTCTTCATCAGGTAGCAGTTTGAGAACTCCGGATTTAGTTCAGAAATATCAGGTACCTGGCGGTACCCGATATACCCAAAGTACCTGGTATAAAGCAACCCAGAAAAAGATCCCAGCGACACACAAGGGCCAATCCATGCCAGCAAGCCAAGGCCCGGACCAAATAAAAAGAGTATCAATTCCAACGACGCGCCAAGGGCCAAGCCAGGAAAAGTACATCCCCAACAAAGCCAGGGAAACTATGCCTTCTCTAACCGGCTCCCTCTCTAACCTTGACCACGTCCCGAACCTCCCAGATCCCAGCAACGCGGGACGCAGCCGCGGCCGCCACTGGCCACAGCCACACACGCCAGTACGCCACCGCGCCGTGACCTGGCCGTCGTCCGCCCTGACCTGGTCGCGACTATGATTCGCCCGGTCGCTGTGTCCTAGCTACCTCGCGCCATTGAATGCTCATGGCGCCTGCAACGCGAGCAGTCTTCGACACAACTGTGCGCACCGCCGCCGTGTCCTAGCCGCCGCGCCGCTTGGTCGCCGACTCGAGAGGTCGCCCTCACCAACGCCTCCCTCCCCAATTTCCCCTCTGCTTGGATTGAAATTACTACCATCAAGGTCGCTCCTTTCCTCCTTCCGCTCCCCTTATCAAGTCAATGAACAGAGCAACTAAACTATCTCTTCGCCGATATTTCCAACCAAGCTACCAGTAGCAGAAAAAGCTGCAGGATGAAATATGCATTTTGTGTGCCAAACTCAACACTGGTAGAAAAAGGGCCTTCCATCCGTCCCCATTAGTCCCCAAAATATACGAACCGTGACTAATGGGATCTTTAGTCGCGGTTCGGGAGGCGAACCGCGACCAAAGGCCTGGGCTCAGGGCGCTCGGTGGCCAGCTGGTGCACGGGAGGGGCTTTAGTCGCGGTTGGCCAGGCCAACCGCGACTAAAGGTGCCCGAAGGCCTTTAGTCGCGGTTTGCCAGGCCAACCGCGACTAAAGCACCTCCCCTATATATACCCGTTCAGCACACTCACTTAGCCATTTGTTGCCACTTTCTTCACAATCTTCACAAGTGGGTGGTTGGTTTGATTTTGGTTCATCTTATGCATAGAAGGTATTCGATGAAATGCCCGAGAGATAGAAAGAAACATGATATGAAGTGTCCGAGCCACACTTGAGCTTTCTCATTTATTTTTCCTCGATCGCGGTTAGCAACTTGAACCTTTCATGTGTCATTGATAAAATATGCATGTGTGTAGTTCATTGTTTAATTTCTATTATTTCTAGCTAGTTAGTTTAACAAATGCATGATGGTTAATTATATACTTTATATAATAATAATGCAGATGAATCGGCAATGGATGTACGGTAAGCGAATCTCCGGCGAGTTCACTACGGGTTTGAAAGATTTCCTCGTAGTGGCTAATGCGAACAAGCAGGGGGTTTTGTTACCTGTCCATGTGTTGGTTGTAAGAATCAGAAGGGTTACTCTTCCTCAAGAGAAGTTCACCTGCACCTGCTTCGGCACGGTTTCA
Source organism: Lolium perenne (assembly GCF_019359855.2). Lineage (NCBI taxonomy): Eukaryota > Viridiplantae > Streptophyta > Magnoliopsida > Poales > Poaceae > Lolium > Lolium perenne. Next base: position 137,830,884 of record NC_067245.2, read on the forward strand.
TGCCAAGCTATAATTGTTGGACCAAGCATGTAGAAAGAGGGGTTATAATGGAAGAAGATGAAGAAGGGATGATTTCATCGATGACAACTATCTTGATCATTTAGGTGATACTTTCATGGAGGATGCTGAAGGTGGGGAAGGTGGAGGGTGTAGGGATTCGTTGCATAGAAAACAAAAAATTTCCTACCGCGAGAACGCAATCCAAGCCAAGATGCAATCTAGAAGATGGGAGCAACGAGGAGATGATCGAGACTCACCCTTGAAGATTTCCAAAGCCTACAAGATGAGGCTCTTGTTGCTGCGGTAGACGATCACTTGCCGCTTGCAAAAGCGCGTAGAAGATCTTGATCACGGTGCCACGATCGGGCAGCACCTCCGTACTCGGTCACACGTTCGGTGTTGATGAAGACGACGTCCTTCTCCCCGTTCCAGCGGGCAGCGGAAGTAGTAGCTCCTCCTTGAATCCGGCAACACGACGGCGTGGTGGCGGTGGCGATGGAGATCTCCGGAGGAGCTTCGCTAAGCGTTGCGGGAGAGGTGGAGGAGAGGGGGCGGCTAGGGTTTGGGAGAGGGGGAGGTGGCCGGCCACTATGAGGGGTGCGGCCACAATGGCTTTGGAGTGGCCGGCCCCCTCCCCTTGCTCCTCATTATATAGGTGGAACCCCCAAGTGTTGGACTACAAGTCTTCGAATAAGACCCCAACCCAAAACCTTCCATGTGTAGGGAAACCTACCCAAGGTGGGACTCCCACCTCAAGTGGGATTCCCACCCTTCCATGAGGGGGGGTGGCCGGCCCCCTTAGGTGGAGTCCACCTTGGACTCCCCCACTAGGGTTGGCCGGCCATGGGGAGGTGGAGTCCCTTCGGGACTCCTCCTTCCTTAGTGATTGCTTCCGGACTTTTCTAGAACCTTCTAGAACCTTCCGTACAATCACCGGATCACTTTCAAACTTATAAAATGACTTCCTATATATGAATCTTATTCTACGGACCATTCCGGAACTCCTCGTGATGTCCGGGATCCCATCCGAGACTTCGAACAATACTTCGAACTCCATTCCATATTCAAGTTCTACCATTTCAACATCAAACCTTAAGTGTGTCACCCTACGGTACGCGAACTATGTGGACATGGTTGAGTACTCTCTCCGACCAATAACCAATAGCGGGATCTGGAGATCCATAATGGCTCCCACATATTCAACGATGACTTTAGTGATCGAATAAACCATTCACATACGATACCAATTCCCTTTGTCACGCGATATTTTACTTGTCCGAGGTTTGATCATCGGTATCACTCTATACCTTGTTCAACCTCGTCTCCTGACAAGTACTCTTTACTCGTACCTGGTATGTGGTCTCTTATGAACTTATTCATATGCTTGCAAGACATTAGACGACATTCCACCGAGAGGGCCCAGAGTATATCTATCCGTCATCGGGATGGACAAATCCCACTGTTGATCCATATACCTCAACTCATACTTTCCGGATACTTAATCCCACCTTTATAACCACCCATTTACGCAGTGGCGTTTGATGTAATCAAAGTACCTTTCCGGTATAAGTGATTTACATGATCTCATGGTCATAAGGACTAGGTAACTATGTATCGAAAGCTTATAGCAAATAACTTAATGACGTGATCTTATGCTATGCTTAATTGGGTGTGTCCATTACATCATTCATATAATGATATAACCTTGTTATTAATAACATCCAATGTTCATGATTATGAAACTAATCATCCATTAATCAACAAGCTAGTTAAGAGGCATACTAGGGACTCTTTGTTGTTTACATATCACACATGTATCAATGTTTCGGTTAATACAATTTTAGCATGGTATATAAACATTCGTCATAAACATAAAGATATATAATAACCACTTTTATTATTGCCTCTTGGGCATATCTCCAACAGTCTCCCACTTGCACTAGAGTCAATAATCTAGATTACATTGTAAGGTACCTAACACCCATGTCATTCTGGTGTTGGTCATGCTTCGCCCTAGGGAGAGCTTTAGTCAACGGATCTGCTACATTCAGATCAGTGTGTACTTTGCAAATCTTTACTTCTCCATCTTCGATGTACTCGCGAATCGAGTGATAACGCAGCTTGATATGCTTCAGCCTCTTGTGTGACCTTGGTTCTTGTGCATTGGCGATGGCACCCATGTTGTCACAGTAGATGACTAGTGGGTCCAATGCATTAGGAACCACACCGAGCTCTACAATGAACCTCTTCATCCATACCGCTTCTGATGAAGCCTCTGAAGCCGCTATGTACTCTGATTCTGTTGAAGACTTCGCCACCGTGCACTGCTTCGAGCTTGCCCAGCTTACTGCAGCACGATTCAATATAAACACGTACCCAGACTGTGACTTAGAGTCATCAGGATCAGTGTTCCAACTTGCATCGGTGTAACTTGTTACAACGAGCTCTTGGTCACCTCCATAACAAAGAAACATATCCTTAGTTCTTTTTAAGTACTTCAGGATATTCTTGACCACTGTCCAGTGTTCCATTCCTGGATCACTTTGATATCTGCTAGTCAAACTAACATCATGTGCTATATCTGGTCTAGTACATAGCATGGCATACATGTTAGAGCCTACTGCCGAGGCATAGGGGATCTGACTCATCCTTTCTCTTTCTTCTGCCGTAGTCGGTCCTTGAGTCTTACTCAAGACCTTGCCTGGTAACATAGGTAAAAACCCTTTCTTACTTTCATCCATTCTAAACTTCTTTAGAATCTTGTCCAGGTATGTACTCTGTGATAGCCCTATTAGGCGTCTTGATCTATCTCTATAAATCTTGATGCCTAATATATACGATGCTTCACCAAGGTCTTTCATTGAAAAACTATTATTCAAATAACCTTTTATACTGCTTAATAGTTCTATATCATTCCCAATCAATAATATGTCATCTACATATAATATTAGGAATGCTACAGAGCTCCCACTCACTTTCTTGTAAATACAGGCCTCTCCATGACACTGTATAAACCCGAAGTCTTTGATCAGCTTATCAAAGCATCGGTTCCAACTTCTCGATGCTTGCTTCAGTCCATAAATTGAACGCTGAAGTTTGCATACTTTGTCAGCATTTTTAGGATCGACAAAACCTTTGGGTTGTACCATATACAACTCTTCCTCAATGTCTCCATTAAGGAACGCCATTTTGACATCCATCTGCCAAATCTCATAATCGAAAAATGCAGCTATTGCTAACAAAATCCTCACAGATTTTAGCTTCGCTAAAGGTGAGAAAGTCTCATCGTAGTCAACTCCTTGAATTTGTCAGAAACCCTTTGCGACAAGTCAAGCTTTATAGACAGTAATATTACCATCAGCATCTGTTTTTCTCTTGAAGATCCATTTATTCTCGACAGCCTTGAGGCTATCAGGTAAGTCTACCAAAGTCCATACTTTGTTATCATACATGGATCCCATTTCGGATTTCATGGCTTCTTGCCATTTGTTGGAATCTGGGCTCATCATCGCTTCTTCATACGTCGGAGGGTCTTCATCATTGTTGTCCACAATCATGACATTTAGACAAGGATCAAACCAATCAGGAGTGGCACGTTCCCTTGTCGATCTGCGAGGTTCAGTAGTTTTCTCGTTCGAAGTTTCATGATCATTATCATTAGCTTCCTCTGTTGCCGGTGTAGGCGGTACAGGTACAACTTCTGGTACTGCGCTACTCTGATCAACGAGTAAAGATTCATCAATCTCATCGAGTTCTACTTTTCTTCCAGTCACTTCTTTAGTGAGAAATTCTTTCTCAAGAAAGGTTCCGTTCTTAGCAACAAAGATTTTGCCTTCGGATCTGTGATAGAAAGTGTACCCTATAGTTTCCTTAGGGTATCCTATGAAGACGCATTTCTCTGCTTTGGGTTCTAGCTTGTCCGGTTGTAACTTCTTTACATAGACTTCGCAACCCCAAACTTTAAGGAACGACAGCTTAGGTTTCTTATTAAACCATAATTCATACGGTGTCATTTCTACGGATTTTGATGGTGCTCTATTTAAAGTGAATGCGGCTGTCTCTAATGCATAACTCCAAAATGATAACGGTAAATCAGTAAGAGACATCATAGAACGAACCATATCTAAGAGAGTTCGATTACGACGTTCGGACACACCGTTTCGTTGTGGTGTTCCCGGCGGAGTCAATTGTGAAATTATTCCGCATTTCTTTAAATGCATGCCAAACTCATAACTCAGATATTCACCTCCGTGATCAGATCGTAGAAATTTAATCTTCTTGTTATGTTGATTTTCTACTTCACTTTGGAATTCCTTAAACTTCTCGAAAGTTTCGGATTTATGTTTCATGAAATAGATATACCCATATCTACTCAGATCATCTGTGAAGGTTAGAACATAACGATAACCACCGCGTGATGCTACACTCATTGGTCCGCACACATCGGTATGTATTATTTCCAATAAGTCAGTAGCCTCGCTCCATCATACCAGAAAATGGAGTCTTAGTCATTTTTCCCATTAGACATGCTTCGCATCTATCAAGTGACTCAAAGTCAAGTGATTCAAGTAATCCATCGGTATGGAGTTTCTTCATGCGTTTCACTCCAATATGACCAAGACGACAGTGCCACATATAAGTAGAATTATCATTCAATTTAATTTGCTTAGCATCAATGTTATGTATATGCGTATCACTACTATCGAGGTCTAACAAAAACTAGTGGAATGCCCGTGCTTCGCCACGGCTTCCTATGCTATTTCTAGTGTCACACATGCCACGTGTAAACATTGCACAAAAATATTTAAGTAGATCAGAAAATATCACATAATATAGATGAATACATGTGTGTTGCCACGGCACCTCAGATTTATCTCGTGCACAAGTAAACATATAGATGAAATTATATGTATAGCCTGTATATTGCAACTGGGTAAACAAATGATTAACAATTCTCACAAAAAATTAAGTAAATAAAAAATTGGTCTTTTGTTTTCCTGGAAATTAGTTTTTCTTTATCCAGAGGCATTGTAGTGCTAGTTTTCAGTTCCTAACTGGTCTAGTTCTACGCGGTTTGAATTTTTTTTGACCGCCGTTTCTACATAATATCTAATATATGTAAACGTGGTAGAAATTGATTACACGATATTTATGGACCTGTCATTTTCAGGTAATTAAATCCTAATCCATGTCTTAGTGTCCTAATATATGTACCTTTTGTACGTTAATTTTCTGAAGACATTTTATGATGAGGTCTAAGACCCCGTGTGTGGCCCGATCTCGCGGATTGACTTCGAAACCAAGAGGGGAGATGGGAAAACGCGAGGAACACGAAGAACACGACGAACACGAGGAACTCCGAGACTCACGCACGCACACCAACCCGATACACCCGATACTTACCCCCGTGGCTCGATGGACCACGCCAATAGAATCACCCGGAAGAGGCACGCGGCAGAATTCCCGGTGAGAGATTGGTGTTGGAGAAAAAGAGATTGGTGAGGGAGAGAGAGTAGCTTGTACTAGAATCTCACTCAACAATATCCCAATCAACAACAAGGATGGCCTTGATTACAGAGGGATGATACCCAAGGGAGACTAAGCTCAAAGTTAGGTTTGAGTTCAAAACAAGTCTAAAGAGCTAAAGGGGCGTCTGGGGTGCTTATATAGTCTTACAAGGCGTCACAGGCCGAAAAGGTACGAAGGAAACAAGTTCGGGCCGATTGGGCGACTTAAGTTACGCAGGCCGGTCAGGGAGCCGGTCAGACCGGGCCTGGGACCGGGCAGGCCGATCCAGACCGGGCCTGTGACCGGGCGGCAACCGGACGAGGTTCCGAGGCCCCGGGATGTTGCCCGGATGGCACGAGCGCAAATCCCGGTTTGGACCGGGCGGCCCGGTCAGGGGGCCGGTCTGACCGGGTGGCCCGGTCAGGGAGCCGGTCTGACCGGGTTCTGGACCGACCGTCCTTCTTCTCTTCCTTGCGCTCTTCCGGCGACTTCCGGTCCAGCTCCATGTCCATCTTCACGTCCATCTTCATGTCCAGCTGCTCCTCTCCTCCCTTTGACCACGGTGTGTCCTCCTCTTGGTGACCTTGATGCTCCTTGTACCTAATGACACATAACACGTCGGCATGAGGTAGCAATCCATCCAAAGGGGTACCAAGATCAAGGGTGGTGAGGAGCGAGTTAACCTCATCATGTAGAGCTTTGACTCGGGCTCGTGTCATCGGTCCACTTGGGGGACTTGTTGGTCTTGGTGTAGCGACGTCGGTGACCGGGGCTACATCATCTCCCCCCCTTGGGAAAGAGTCATCCTCGACTCTTGCACCTCCTCATCTCCATGATAGGGTGACAAGTCCGAGACGTTGAACGTGTTGCTCACCAAGTACTTGGATGTTGGTATGTCGATGACGTAAGCGTTGTTGTTGATGCGTTTGAGGACCTTGAAGGGGCCATCTCCTCTTGGCTTGAGCTTGGGGTTGCGCTCATGAGGGAACCGTTCCTTCCGGAGGTGGATCCAAACGAGGTCTCCTTCTTCGAATATTCTTTCCTTCTTCTTGGCGTTGAGGCGGTTGGCTTGACGAAGAACATGTTCTTGTATGGTTACCCTTGTCTCTTCATGTAGTTTCTTGACGGCGGCGGTGCGCTTGTCAAAGTCCATGTTGATGCGCTCGTGAAGGGGAAGCGGAAGTATGTCGAGTGCCGTGTAAGGTTCGAAGCCATAGACGACCATGAAGGGGCTCCTTGACGTAGTCTTGTGCTTGGCGCGATTGTAGGCGAACTCGGCGTGAGGAAGGCACTCCTCCCATGACTTCAAGTTCTTCTTCACGAGGATCCGTAGGAGGGTGGAGAGGCTTCGATTGACCACTTCCGTTTGGCCATCCGTTTGCGGGTGCGATGATGATGAGAACAAGAGCTTGACTCCAAACTTCGCCATGAGCGACTTCCAAAGATAACTCATGAACTTGACGTCTCGATCCGACACAATGCTTTGCGGTACTCCATGTAGGCGGACAATTTCCCTGAAAAACAATGAAGCAATGTGTGAAGCATCGTCGCTCTTATGGCAAGGTATGAAATGAGCCATCTTAGAGAATCTATCCACTACAACAAATATGGAATCATGACCATGCTTAGTGCGAGGTAAGCCTAGAACGAAATCCATGCTAATATCGGTCCATGGTGCATAAGGAATAGGCAATGGCATGTAAAGACCATAAGGGTTGGAGGTAGACTTAGCTTGTAAGCAAGTGGTGCACCGGCGGCAAAGGCGTTCCACATCTCGCTTCATCTTTGGCCAATAGTAGTGGGTTGAGAGCATAGCATATGTCTTGTCACGTCCAAAGTGACCCATAAGACCTCCTCCATGAGACTCTTGCAAAAGCAATTTTCGAAGCGAAGACTCGGGAATGCAAATCTTGTTAGCTTTAAACAAATAGCCATCATGCAAATAGAAATCATCCACTCCTCGCTCAACGGAGCACTTCTCAAAAATTGGAGCAAAGAAAGAATCGGAAGGATAGAGTTCTTTGATCTCTTCAAGTCCCAAAACATGAAAATCCAAACGAGTTAGCAAAAGGATGTTTTTGCGGGAAAGAGCATCCGCCACAACATTGTCCTTGCCCTTCTTGTATTTGATCACATATGGGAAGGACTCAATGAACTCGACCCATTTTGCATGTCGTTTGTTCAAGTTGTGTTGGCTTTTCAAATATTTCAAGGACTCATGGTCGGAATGAATGATAAACTCTTTTGGCCAAAGATAGTGTTGCCAAACTTCAAGAACACGAACCAAAGCGTAGAGCTCCTTGTCATATATAGGATAGTTGAGGCGTGCGCCATCTAACTTCTCACTATAGTATGCCACGGGTTTGCCCTCTTGCATAAGAACACCACCAATACCAAGCCCACTTGCATCACACTCAATCTCAAAAGTTTTGGCAAAATTTGGAAGGACAAGAAGTGGAGCTTCGGTAAGGCGTTTCTTCAACTCATCAAAAGCATTTTGTTGGGCCTTGCCCCAAACAAACGGAACATTCTTCTTGGTAAGCTCATTCAAAGGGCAAGCAATGGTGCTAAAGTCTTTCACAAAGCGGCGGTAAAACCCGGCAAGTCCATGGAAGCTTCGGACTTGGCCAACATTTGTAGGGGTAGGCCAATTATGGATGGCCTCCACCTTGGAAGAATCAACTTCAATCCCACTAGCGGAAACCACAAAACCAAGAAAAACCAATTTGTTTTGAGCAAATGTGCACTTGGGGAGGTTAGCATAAAGCTTTTCATGGCGCAAGATGCACAAGACTTCTCTCATATGTTGCACATGGTCCTCGAGGTTTTTGCTATAAATAAGAATATCATCGAAGTAGACAACCACGCTCTTGCCAATGAGAGGACGCAAGATGTGATTCATGAGGCGCATGAAAGTTGATGGAGCATTGGAAAGACCGAAAGGCATCACGAGCCATTCATAGAGACCGAGTTTGGTCTTGAATGCCGTTTTCCATTCATCACCAATAGCCATGCGGATTTGATGGTAACCACTACGCAAATCGACTTTAGAGAAAATCGTGGCACCACTAAGTTCATCAAGCATATCATCTAAACGCGGAATGGGATGGCGGTAACGGACGGTAATGGCATTGATGGGGCGACAATCCATACACATCCGTTGCGTCTCATCCGGTTTAGGCACAAGAATCACGGGAACCGCACAAGGGCTAAGGCTTTCGCGTACGTACCCTTTGGCGAGGAGATCTTGAATTTGGCGGTTGATCTCCTTAGTCTCTTCGGGGTTGGTGTGGTAGGCGGCACGGTTTGGAAGCGGAGCGCCGGGTATGAGGTCGATGCGGTGTTCTATGCCTCGGAGTGGTGGTAGTCCATGAGGGAGCTCATCGGGGAAGACGTCTTGAAACTCCTTCAAAAGAGACAACAAAGATGAAGGAATGTTGGTTAAGTCGTTAGTCGCCGACGAGGGTCCCTTGCATATGAGCACATAGTGCAATATGGTGGATGGGTTCTCTTGAAGCTCTCTCCACTCACTGTTGGTGGCTAGAAGGACACTCTTGGGCTCACTCATATATGGCTTGTGGCGCTCACTATCTTTGTGGTGGGTCGCTCCCTCTCCTCTCATCTCACTATGGTGGGTGCGGAGTTGTGCCCTCGCTAAAGCCTTCGCATTATCCGCGATGATTTGGCTAGGAGTCATCGGGCGCAACTCGAACTTCTTGTCGTTGACCTTGAAAGTGTATGTGTTGGAGAGACCATCATGTATAGCCTTCTTGTCATATTGCCAAGGGCGGCCAAGCAACATGTGGCACACCGTCATGGGTACCACGTCACACTCGATGGTGTCCTCATAAGGGCCGATCTTGAAGTTGACGGTGACGGTATGTTGTATCTTGACGTTGCCCTTGTCACTCAACCATTGGATATGGTAAGGGTGAGGATGCTTGCGGAGAGTGAGGTTGAGCTTCTCACACAACTCGGTGCTCGCAAGGTTATGGCAACTTCCACCATCGATGATGACCTTGATTGACTTGCCACCAATTCCGGCACGTGTTTGGAAGATGTTGCACCGTTGTTCTTCCGTAGCATGCGGTTGTGTGGTTAGCACCCTTGTGACCACAAGTGAGGGACTTGGGTCATGCTCACATAAGAGAGGATCTTCTCCACTTTCTTGCTCATAAGCTTCTTCACTTTCCACGGCGGCTTGCATAAGGGCTTCATATTCATCCTCATCAAGAGTCTCGATGTCACCATTCTCCATAGTGATCATGACCTTGGTGTTCTTGCACTCAAACGATTTGTGACCTTGGGTGCCACACTTGAAGCAAGTGACACTAGAGGGTCCCGTGGATGCCTTAGAGGAGGCGGTGGAGGAGACCGTTTGCTTCATGCGACTTTGGATAGTCGGTTTCTTGGATGGTGTAGAGGATGCGTCGGCCTTGGCACTTGTAGCATAAGGAGTTGATGTAGTAGGCGGAGTCGATGTAGCGAGCTTGGAGGAGAAATAGGACTTGGCCTTGGAGTACTTGATGTCCTCAATCACTTGGCGCTCGGCCTTCGACGCTTGGTGGACCAACTCAACCATGTTGGAGTAGGGTTGGAACTCGACAATCCTCTTGATGGGGTACGTGAGGCCATTGAAGAAATGAGCAATGGTTTGTTCCTCGGACTCTTGGATGTTCGCTCGCATCATAGTGAGCTCCATCTCCTTGTAGAACTCCTCAACGGTCTTGGTGCCTTGCTTCAACTTTTGGAGCTTGTTGAAGAGGTCGGTCATGTAGTGCGCGGGGACAAAGCGAGCATGCATCTCCTTCTTCATATCTTCCCAAGTGTCAATAGGAGGTTCACCCTTTTCTTCTCGAAGAGTGAGGACTTGCTCCCACCAAGTGTTGGCGTAGTCTTCAAACTCGAGTGATGCCATAGCCACTTTCTTGGCACCGGAGTAGTTGTGGATGCGGAAGATCTTGTCCACCTTGAGTGCCCATGAGAGGTAAGCTTCGGCGTCGTCTTCACCTTTGAACTTGGGCATGTTGAACTTGAGCTTGCCATACATGTTCTCTTCATCCTCCAAGTTTCTTCTACGAGGAGGGGCGCCGTCATCTCTTGCGGCTAGAGGTGGAATAGGAGGTCTTCTACGGCCAACCATAGCATTGGGTTGGCGTTGAAGATGAACGCTTGCTTCACTTGGCTCACGGTGAGGGTGTGGTTGAAGATCTTGTCGCGGTTGAGGACGATGCTCAATGTTGGGTCTCTCATCTTGATCATGGTGTAGCTCTCCTCGACCACGTTGGTCATGGTGAGGGTGGCGACGAAGATCTCGCCGAGGTGGATCTTGAGGATCTTGGTCTTGGGGATGGCCATCACGCCCATGGTGGGCATGGCGATCCGCTTGGTGACGATCTTGGTGAAGGACTTGGTCTTGTGGAGGACGCTCATGTGGACGAGCATGGCGATGTATTTCTCCACGCCTAGAGTTGGAGCGAGAGTCTTCATGACGAGCATGTGAGCGATGAGGGCGATGATGGTCTTCATGCCTTGAGGAGGAGCTTGAGGACGAAAGGCCACCATGAGAATAGTAATCTTGTGGCGAGCTTGATGAAGAGGAAGTAGAGCGGTGTCGACGGTGACGACCCAAGTTGGTGATGGCGCGCTCGAGGCTATCCATGCGCCGCTCCATGTTGGCATCATTAGCCGCCATTTGGCCATTCAAGTTGTCCGTAGCTTCACGAAGAAGAGCCAAGTCTTGGTTCACGGCGGAGAAGTTGTGAGCCACCTCATTGTATTGCTCATCGATGTGGGTCTCGAAGAGGGTGAGTTGCTCCTTGAACTCTTGTCGTTGCGTCCATAGGTTGTGTTGAGTAGCCAACCTCTCGGTGTTGCGGAGGATCTCTTCATCCCTTGTGGTATCTCCGTTCCTATCCATGATGGAAAAACAAGAACTATGTTGTGTATGTTAGTGGAAGGAGACTACCTCGCACTCTTACCAAGGTAAGATAGTATTGAGGCAATCCACCAAACCGAAAGCAAGATCAAGTGTATCGGGAACACACGCAAAACCACACGCAAAAGCTAGCAAATATGGTGTTAGGCGAGTGTTGTGGAAAGCCAAAAGACAAATCCAAGATCGAGTATGTTGTTAAAAGTGGGTAAAGTCCAAAAATCCAAATGTCAATGTGAAGATCACTATAAACACGGAAAAAGTTGTGGAACACACACACGAGATAAGCGGGGTTAGTGCAACCAAAAGTGAGCGGAAAAGTGTATGTATAAGTGCTCGGTGTTACACTAACACAAGGAGAGCCAAAGCTTTGGTTGCAAAGGAAGAGACAACAAGATTCACACGTGGCCTCTCTTCTCCTATCTCTCTTTGCTTAAAAGCATTTTCTCTTTTGTATATGGTGGCACTTGCACTCGTTTGTATCTTTGGTGGCACGTGGACACTTTGTATGTATGGGCGTATGGATGTATGGATGTATGGATGTATGGTGCTACTCGCACTCTTTTTGTGTTTTTGGGGCTTTTTCACGCACTATGTTAGCGTTAGCCTCGCTTTTGCTATCTTGCCACACGAGTGTTTGCTTGGGTGCCTTACTCAACGCGACACACACACCTCACAATGCGGGGCCACGTGCAATGTCTCGCAACACTAGACAAGCAATGCTCGATGGGATAGATCGCAAAAGGAAGAGGGGTTACAAGGTGAAAGCTGCAAGTTATACCTGCGATGATGGTGGTGGTGGTGGTGGTGGTGGAGATCGCCGGAAGACGAGGTCGAAGGAGGGGGCGTTGCTGCGCCCGGTCTGTGGCCCGGTTGGACCGGCTGCTGGACCGGCCCGGCCGGTTGTATGGCCGGTCGACCGGATTCTGGACCGGACCGGCCGGTCTGTAGCCCGGTTGACCGGTGCTCAACCGGATCGCGCGATTTCTCTCTCTTGTTCTTCACGAAAACCAAGCCAAATCGACCAAATCGAAGGGAAACGATGGAATTGGAGGCTAAAAGTTGGGGAAATAGTAGATCAAGCACAACAACACCAGATCCACGGACCAAAACCACTCAAAACGCAACCAAATCACAGATCGGTCAAGAGGCAATTTGGGGCTATTTTTGGGGATTTTTTTGGAAAATTTTCTAGGGACGAAATCGAGTGGGTGGAAGGTCAAATCCGCGGTAACCAAGAGCTGCTGATACCATATGATGAGGTCTAAGACCCCGTGTGTGGCCCGATCTCGCGGATTGACTTCGAAACCAAGAGGGGAGATGGGAAAACGCGAGGAACACGAAGAACACGACGAACACGAGGAACTCCGAGACTCACGCACGCACACCAACCCGATACACCCGATACTTACCCCCGTGGCTCGATGGACCACGCCAATAGAATCACCCGGAAGAGGCACGCGGCAGAATTCCCGGTGAGAGATTGGTGTTGGAGAAAAAGAGATTGGTGAGGGAGAGAGAGTAGCTTGTACTAGAATCTCACTCAACAATATCCCAATCAACAACAAGGATGGCCTTGATTACAGAGGGATGATACCCAAGGGAGACTAAGCTCAATGTTAGGTTTGAGTTCAAAACAAGTCTAAAGAGCTAAAGGGGCGTCTGGGGTGCTTATATAGTCTTACAAGGCGTCACAGGCTGAAAAGGTACGAAGGAAACAAGTTCGGGCCGATTGGGCGACTTAAGTTACGCAGGCCGGTCTGGGACCGGGCAGGCCGGTCCAGACCGGGCCTGTGACCGGGCGGCAACCGGACGAGGTTCCGAGGCCCCGGGATGTTGCCCGGATGGCACGAGCGCAAATCCCGGTTTGGACCGGGCGGCCCGGTCAGGGGGCCGGTCTGACCGGGTGGCCCGGTCAGGGAGCCGGTCTGACCGGGTTCTGGACCGGCCGTCCTTCTTCTCTTCCTTGCGCTCTTCGGGCGACTTCCGGTCCAGCTCCATGTCCATCTTCACGTCCATCTTCATGTCCAGCTGCTCCTCTCCTCCCTTTGACCACGGTGTGTCCTCCTCTTGGTGACCTTGATGCTCCTTGTACCAAATGACACATAACACGTCGGCATGAGGTAGCAATCCATCCAAAGGGGTACCAAGATCAAGGGTGGTGAGGAGCGAGTTCACCTCATCATGTAGAGCTTTGACTCGGGCTCGTGTCATCGGTCCACTTGGGGGACTTGTTGGTCTTGGTGTAGCGACGTCGGTGACCGGGGCTACATCATTTTACTGCATGCATATATATGGATGGATCGGTGACTGTGAGTATGCGTGGATTTTGGTACCTGCATAGCATAACCCAATCTATGCCCAGAGAGACCATCGATGTGTGAGGGCATCTCTGCTCTCCGGTCGCATCCTAAGGCGCACCGGACAAATTTTCGGCTCTAGTCGCGCGCTCCAAAGCTTTCTTCTACCCAACGCGGCCTAGTACGGTGCTCGACTCCCTAAGCCCATTCCCGCTTCACAGCGAGAAACGAGGCGGGGAGTGGTGAGTCCGACGCGTCAATAACACACAAATGAAGCGTTGCAGCTTTGCCTTAACCGTGATAGAGGGGCAAGGGAGACATCCCATCGGTGTTGCGCCTACTCCATGCGTCACCGCCGTTCACACGCCACCACACGTTCTCTCTCTTTCTTCCGCGGATTCTGGCCTCTTCCCGCCTCTTCTCGCGTCGCCGCGCCTATAAAAGGCCTCCTCCATTTAATGGTCGCCACCACAGTCGTCGGTATCCCTTTCCCCGCCACAAACACATGACTTGTCGCCTACGCACCACCTACCCAATGATGAACCGCGCCGGCGAGGGCCAGTTGCCTCCACCACCGTCTCCACCTCCACCTCCATCTCCACCACCACATGAGTTCGACGTTGAACCAGAGTCTGCAGAGAACGAAGCGTGCGAGGAGGCGGCGCTAGCGGACACCATAGCAGTGTTCGACGCCGCCACGGCGAAAGAGGCGCGCCGATGCCGGGCGGATGAGATGGGCGAGCGGCGGTGTGCAGAGCGGGAGCAGCGGCGCCGCCGTGCATACGAGATGGAGCTTTGGTGGCATGTAGACGAGTTGTATGAGCAGCGGCGCATTGAGGAACTGCAGGAGCGGATGCAGGAGCTTCATCAACGGCAGCGGCGGGAGGCGCTAGAGCAGCAGCTACGAGAGGACGCGATGGCAGTGGAAGCGGCGGCCTGGGAGGCGGAGGCGGATGCGTTGGTGACGGCGGTGGCGCAAATGGAAGAGGAGGAGGAGGACAAGGCGGAGGACGAGGCGGAGGAGGAGCTGCAGGAGCAGATGCAGGAGCTCCATCAACGGCAGCGGCAGGAGGCGCTGGAGCAGCAGCTACGGGAGGACGCGATGGCAGCGGAAGCGGCGGCCTAGGACGGGGACGACTTCGATCAGTCCAACGACGACGGGCAAGACCCAGACGATGCGGCGGTGCAGCAGCAGGCGCTCTTCGATGCATTTGAGTTGTAGAAAAAGCTGCAGAACGATGCTGGTGCTTGCGAGGAGGAGCAGGTTCGCCGTGCCCGAACCCTCCTTCCAGCAGGAGCAGCTGGGGAGGGTAGGCGACGACGCAGCGAACAAGCACCGACGTCTTCTCGTCACGCTTCGTAGGGAGAGGCGGCACAGGAGCTGCGGTGGAGGGGTGGTGAGTGGTGACGATGGGCCGGTCCATCGAACGCACCATCGGGAAGCTAGTAGGCTAGGGTTAGATAATCTTGCCAGTTTCATCCAAGCTTATAAAATATAATCAAATTTCAATGAAAATCTTTATTTTCGTGTTTTTTCTTTTCGTTTGGTGGACGCGGCTGAAGAGCAACATCCCCAAAATACGATACAAAGAAAAAGCGTCCTCCATACGTTCGATCCAGTACCGTTTGGAGGACGATTTTGGAGTATTTCAGCCCTTGCAAGATGCATCATTTATAAGTGTTGGATAGGTTCCCATTCGGTTTCAATCCCACCAACAATCCAGCAGCACGCGGAATTAAGGTAGACATGTTAGTGAGCACGATTGCATTTTGGTCCTAGTTAGATTTGGTAGCTAGGGAGGTGGATTGTGAATTCGTGTGCGTGTCAAAAAGGAAAAAAAGAATCTAGCTGATCGATTTGTAGCGTGTGCCTGCTGACTTGTTTTGCCCCTCGCGTGTGAAAAAAGAAGTAATCAGGTCGCTTCCTTATTCGAGCCGGCGTTTCCTCCAGATGTTAGGAAACGAAATTCGATCGAACTTGTCCTATAATCGTGACCTCGTGTGTTTGCTCTTGCCTGCGGATCTAACATACTAATAAAGCGCTTCGTTTTGGGCCGTCATGTTTTCAACTTTTTAAGCTGAGAGGCCCAAGTGTAACACCAGGCAGTCACCTATTGCAATTTAATAGTAAAGATAAGCCATTCTTTTCAGGTGCTCGACCATAAAAGATATTATTCATAAAAATAGAACAACCTTCATTCTCAGACTTGAATGAATAACCGTCTTGCATTAAACAAGATCCAGATATAATGTTCATGCTCAACGCGGGTACAAAATAACAATTATTTAGGCTTAAAACTAATCCCGAAGGTAGATGTAGAGGAAGTGTGCCGACAGCGATCACATCGACTTTGGATCCGTTCCCAACGCGCATCGTCACTTCATCTTTCAGTAGTCTTCGTTTATTCTTTAGTTCCTATTTCGAGTTACAAATATGAGCAACCGAACCAGTATCAAATACCCAGGTACTAGTACGAGAACCAGTGAGATAAACATCTATAACATGTATATCAGATATACCTTCTTTCTTCTTCTTGACAAGGCCGCTCTTCAGATCAGCCAGATACTTGGAGCAATTACGCTTCCAGTGTCCCTTCTCCTTGCAGTAATAGCACTCAGCATCAGGCTTAGGGCCATTCTTAGGTCCCTTAGACTTGTCCTGTTTCTTGAAACTGGTGGTCTTGTTGACCACCAACACTTGGTGCTCTTTCTTGATCTCAATCTCAGTAGCTTTTAGCATGCCAAAGAGTTCAGGTAACTCTTTGTTCATGTTCTGCATATTGTAGTTCATCACAAAGTTCTTGTAACTTGGTGGCAGTGATTGAAGGACATGATTAATCCCCAGTCTGTTAGGAATCACTATTCCCAAGTCACTGAGTTTCTTTGCATGCCCGGTCATGGCGAGCATGTGCTCACTAACGGAGCTGCCTTCTTCCATCATGCAGATGAAGAAGTGTTTCGATGCTTCATAGCATTCCACGACCGCATGAGTTTCAAATATAGCTCTCAGCTCATTGACCAACTCATGATGATGCGGGGTGGCCTTCGGTCACCTCCACACCAAGACCAACAAGTCCCCCAAGTGGACCGATGACACGAGCCCGAGTCAAAGCGCTACATGATAAGGTGAACTCACTCCTCACTACCCTTGATCTTGATACCCCATTGGATGGACTACTACCTCAGGCCGATATGCTTTGTGTTATCAGATATGAACCTCGAGAGAAGGAAGTCGCAGCAGACCCGAAGATGGACAAGGAAGGAGGAGGAGAAGAGTGGCCGCCGAAGGACGCCCCAGGCCGGCACCGCCGGCCTCCGTGCACCGGCACCGGCTGCTCGCTCACCCCGGCACCGCTGCCTCAAGCAACCGGCACTGCCGCCTGCTCACCCGGCATCGCCGCCCGACACCGGCACTGCCGCCTCTCCAGCCGAAGACGTGACCAGCGGCACCGCTGCCCTCCTCGACCAGCGGCACTGCCGCCCCACCGGCACTGCCGGCCAATCATCACCGGCACCGCCGGCCAAGCCCCCGTTGACTTCATCTCAGCCGTTGATTTCGCATCTATGGACCAGATAATTTATGTAGTGCCGATTTTACCCTGTACGAATCTGGACCTATAAGTACCTCACCCCTTCCTCCAGATTAGGGTTAGACTTGTTTTGAACTCAAACCTAAATTTGAGCTTAGTCTCCCTTGGGCATCATCCCTCTGTAATCAAGGCACCTTGGTTGTTGATTTGGAACTTGTTGAGTGAGATTCTAGTACAAGATACTCTCTCTCCCTCACCAAGCTCTTCTTCTCCAATCCCAATCTCTCCCGGGAATTCTACCGCGTGTCTCTTCCTCGGAGATTCTATTGGCGTGGTCCATCGAGCCACGGAGGTAAGCATCGGGTGTATCGGGGTGTGTGTGTGCGTGAGTCTCGGAGTTCCTCGTGTTCATCGCCGTGTTCTTCGTGTTCCTCGCGTTTTCCCATCTTCCCCCTTGGTTTCGAAGTCAATCCGCGAGATCGGGCCACACCCGGGGTCTTAGACCTCATCATATGGTATCAGCAGCTCTTGGTTACCGCGGATTTGACCTTCCACCCACCCGATTTCGTCCCTAGAAAATTTTCCAAAAATCCCCAAAAATAGCCCCAAATTGCCTTTTGACCGATCTGTGATTTGGTTGCGTTTTGAGTGGTTTTGATCCATGGATCTTGTGCCCCTCTGGTTGATCTACGTTTTCCCCACTTTCTAGACCTTAATTCCATCGATTTTCGACGTTTTGGTCGAATTTGGGCCGCTTTCGCGAAGAACAGCTCGAGTGTTCGTCAGGGGACCGGCTGCTGCCGCCCCATCAAAGCCGGCATCGCCGCCCAGGCCGGCACTGCCGCCGCATCCAGGCCGGCTGCCGCCCCGCCAATCGCCGCTTCGATTCAGCCGGCACTGCCGCCAGAGACCAGCCAAGCCCACCGGCCACTTTTCGACCACGTCTTAACCTTTGTGTTTGCTTGTTCTGGTTTGAGTGCCTTGTGTGTAAATCTAACCCGCAGCTACGACGCAAGCGACGACACTCTCGGCACCCCGACTTGCAAACGTACTCTTGATCCTTCCACCATATTGCAAGTTGTGTGATCATCACCGCCTACGACACATCGAGGTATAACTTGCAACTCTTCACTCCTTTTGCGATCCAACCTTCCCGAGCATTGCTTGTTTAGTGTTGCGAGACATTGCACGTGGCCCCGCATTGTGAGGTGTGTGTGTCGCGTTGAGTAAAGCACCCAAGCAAACACTCGTGTGGCAAGATAGCAAAAGCGAGGCTAACGCTAACATAGTGTGTGAAAAAGCCCCAAAAACACAAAAAGAGTGTGAGTAACACCATACATCCATACGCCCATACATACAAGTGTCCACGTGCCACCAAAGATACAAACGAGTGCAAGTGCCAACATATACAAGAGAGATACGAGAAGAGAGGCCGCGTGTGAATCTTGTTGTCTCTTCCTTTGCAACCAAAGCTTTGACTCTCCTTGTGTTAGTGTGACACCGAGCACTTATACATACACTTTTCCGCTCACTTTTGGTTGCACTAACCCCGCTTATCTCGTGTGTGTGTTCCACAACTTTTCCGTGTTTTTGTGATCACCATTTGGACACTTAATTTTTGGACCTCACCCACTTTTGACAACATACTCGATCTTGGATTTGTCTTTTGGCTTTCCACAACACTCGCCTAACACCATATTTGCTAGCTTTTGCGTGTGGTTTTGCGTGTGTTCCCGATACACTTGATCTTGCTTTCGGTTTGGTGGATTGCCTCAATACTATCTTACCTTGGTAAGAGTGCGAGGTAGTCTCCTTCCACTAACATACACAACATAGTTCTTGTCTTTCCATCATGGATAGGAACGGAGATACCAATAGGGATGAAGAGATCCTTCGCAACACCGAGAGGTTGGCTACTCAACACAACCTATGGACGCAACGACAAGAGTTCAAGGAGCAACTCTCCCTCTTCGAGACGCGCATCGACGAGCAATACGATGAGGTGGCTCACAACTTCTCCACCGTCAACCAAGACTTGGCCCTTCTTCGTGAAGCTACGGACAACTTGAATGGGCAAATGGCGGCCAATGATGCCAACATGGAGCGGCGCATGGATAGCCTCGAGCGCGCCATCACCAACTTGGGTCGCCATCGTCGACACCGCTCTACTTCCTCTTCATCAAGCTCTTCCTCAAGGCATGAAGACCATTACTCTCATGGTGGCCTTTCATCCCCAAGCTCTTCTTCAAGGCGTGAAGACCATCATCGACCTCATCGCTCACATGCTCGTCATGAAGACTCCCGCTCCAACTCTAGGCGTGGAGAAATACATCGCCATGCTCGTCCACATGAGCGTCCTCCACAAGCTCAAGGCCTTCAACAAGATCGCCACCAAGCGGATCGCCACGCTCACCATGGGCGTGATGGCCATCCCCAAGACCAAGATCCTCAAGATCCACCTCGACGAGATCTTCGTCGCCACCCTCACCATGACCAACGTGGACGAGGAGAGCCTCACCATGATCAAGATGAGAGACCCAACATTGAGCATCGTCCTCAACCGCGACAAGATCTTCAACCACATCCTCACCGTGAACCAAGTGAAGCAAGTGTTCAACTCCACGACCAACCCAATGCTATGGTTGGCCGTAGAAGACCTCCTATTCCACCTCTAGCCGCAAGAGTTGACGGCGCCCCTCCTCGTAGAAGAAACTTGGAGGATGAAGAGAACATGTATGGCAAGCTCAAGTTCAACATGCCCAAGTTCAAAGGTGAAGACGACGCCGAAGCTTACCTCTCATGGGCACTCAAGGTGGACAAGATCTTCCGCATCCACAACTACTCCGGTGCCAAGAAAGTGGCTATGGCATCACTCGAGTTTGAAGACTACGCCAACACTTGGTGGGAGCAAGTCCTCACTCTTCGGGAAGAGAAGGGTGAACCTCCTATTGATACTTGGGAAGATATGAAGAAGGAGATGCATGCTCGTTTTGTCCCCGCACACTACATGACCGACCTCTTCAACAAGCTCCAAAAGTTGAAGCAAGGCACCAAGACCGTTGAGGAGTTCTACAAGGAGATGGAGCTCACTATGATGCGAGCCAACATCCAAGAGTCGGAGGAACAAACAATTGCTCGTTTCTTCAATGGCCTTACTTATCCCATCAAGAGGATTGTCGAGTTCCAACCTTACTCCAACATGGTTGAGCTAGTCCACCAAGCATCGAAGGCCGAGCGCCAAGTGATTGAGGACATCAAGTACTCCAAGGCCAAGTCCTATTTCTCCTCCAAGCTCGCTACATCGACCCCTCCTACTTCATCAACTCCTTATGCTACAAGTGCCAAGGCCGAAGCCTCCTCTACACCTTCCAAGAAACCGACTATCCAAAGTCGCATGAAGCAAACGGTCTCCTCCACCGCCTCCTCTAAGGCATCCACGGGACCCTCTAGTGTCACTTGCTTCAAGTGTGGCACCCAAGGTCACAAATCGTTTGAGTGCAAGAACACCAAGGTCATGATCACTATGGAGAATGGTGACATCGAGACTCTTGATGAGGATGAATATGAAGCCCTTGTGCAAGCCGCCGTGGCAAGTGAAGAAGCTTATGAGCAAGAAAGTGGAGAAGATCCTCTCTTATGTGAACATGACCCAAGTCCCTCACTTGTGGTCACAAGGGTGCTAACCACACAACCTCATGATATGGAAGAACAACGGTGCAACATCTTCCAAACCCGTGCCGGAATTGGTGGCAAGTCTATCAAGGTCATCATCGATGGTGGAAGTTGCCATAACCTTGCGAGCACCGAGTTGTGTGAGAAGCTCCACCTCACTCTCCGCAAGCATCCTCACCCCTACCATATCCAATGGTTGAGTGACAAGGGCAACGTCAAGATACAACATACCGTCACCGTCAACTTCAAGATCGGCCCTTATGAGGACACCATCGAGTGTGACGTGGTACCCATGACGGTGTGCCACATGTTGCTTGGCCGCCCTTGGCAATATGACAAGAAGGCTATACATGATGGACTCTCCAACACATACACCTTCAAGGTCAACGACAAGAAGTTCGAGTTGCGCCCGATGACTCCTAGCCAAATCATCGCGGATAATGCGAAGGCTTTAGCGAGGGCACAACTCCGCACCCACCATAGTGAGATGAGAGGAGAGGGAGCGACCCACCACAAAGAGAGTGAGCGCCACAAGCCATACATGAGTGAGCCCAAGAGTGTCCTTCTAGCCACCAAGAGTGAGTGGAGAGAGCTCCAAGAGAACCCATCCACCATATTGCACTATGTGCTCATATGCAAGGGACCCGCGTCGGAGACTAACGACTTAACCAACATTCCTCCGTCTTTGTTGTCTCTTTTGCAGGAATTTCGAGACGTCTTCCCCGACGAGCTCCCTCATGGACTACCACCACTCCGCGGCATAGAACACCGCATCGACCTCATACCCGGCGCTCCGCTTCCAAACCGTGCCGCCTACCGCACCAACCCCGAAGAGACCAAGGAGATCAACCGCCAAATTCAAGATCTTCTCGCAAAAGGGTACGTCCGAGAAAGCCTTAGCCCTTGTGCGGTTCCCGTGATTCTTGTGCCTAAACCGGATGAGACGCAACGGATGTGTATGGATTGTCGCCCCATCAATGCCATTACCGTCCGTTACCGCCATCCCATTCCGCGTTTAGATGACATGCTTGATGAACTTAGTGGTGCCACAATTTTCTCCAAAGTCGATTTGCGTAGTGGTTACCATCAAATCCGCATGGCTATTGGTGATGAATGGAAAACGGCATTCAAGACCAAACTTGGTCTCTATGAATGGCTCGTTATGCCTTTTGGTCTTTCCAATGCACCATCTACTTTCATGCGCCTCATGAATCACATCTTGCGTCCTCTCATTGGCAAGAGCGTGGTTGTCTACTTCGATGATATTCTTATTTATAGCAAAAACCTCGAGGACCATGTGCAACATGTGAGAGAAGTCTTGTGCATCTTGCGCAATGAAAAGCTTTATGCTAACCTCCCCAAGTGCACATTTGCTCAAAACAAATTGGTTTTTCTTGGTTTTGTGGTTTCCGCTAATGGGATTGAAGTTGATTCTTCCAAGGTGGAGGCCATCCATAATTGGCCTACCCCTACAAATGTTGGCCAAGTCCGAAGCTTCCATGGACTTGCCGGGTTTTATCGCCGCTTTGTGAAAGACTTTAGCACCATCGCTTGCCCTTTGAATGAGCTTACCAAGAAGAATGTTCCGTTTGTTTGGGGCAAGGCCCAACAAAATGCTTTTGATGAGTTGAAGAAACGCCTTACCGAAGCTCCACTTCTTGTTCTTCCAAATTTTGCCAAAACTTTTGAGATTGAGTGTGATGCAAGTGGGCTTGGTATCGGTGGTGTTCTTATGCAAGAGGGCAAACCCGTGGCATACTATAGTGAGAAGTTAGATGGCGCACGCCTCAACTATCCTATATATGACAAGGAGCTCTACGCTTTGGTTCGTGTTCTTGAAGTTTGGCAACACTATCTTTGGCCAAAAGAGTTTATCATTCATTCCGACCATGAGTCCTTGAAATATTTGAAAAGCCAACACAACTTGAACAAGCGACATGCAAAATGGGTCGAGTTCATTGAGTCCTTCCCATATGTGATCAAATACAAGAAGGGCAAGGACAATGTTGTGGCGGATGCTCTTTCCCGCAAAAACACCCTTTTGCTAACTCGTTTGGATTTTCATGTTTTGGGACTTGAAGAGATCAAAGAACTCTATCCTTCCGATTCTTTCTTTGCTCCCATTTTTGAGAAGTGCTCCGTTGAGCGAGGAGTGGATGATTTCTATTTGCATGATGGCTATTTGTTCAAAGCTAACAAGATTTGCATTCCCGAGTCTTCGCTTCGAAAATTGCTTTTGCAAGAGTCTCATGGAGGAGGTCTTATGGGTCACTTTGGTCGAGAGAAGACATATGCCATGCTCTCAACCCACTACTATTGGCCAAGAATGTACCGCGACGTAGAACGCCTTTGCCGCCGGTGCACCACATGCTTACAAGCTAAGTCTACCTCAAATCCCTATGGTCTTTATACCCCATTGCCTATTCCACATGCACCATGGACCGATATTAGCATGGATTTCGTTTTAGGCTTACCTCGCACTAAGCATGGTCATGACTCTATATTTGTGGTAGTGGATAGATTCTCTAAGATGGCTCATTTCATACCTTGCCATAAGAGCGACGATGCTTCACACATTGCTTCATTGTTTTTCAGGGAAATCGTTCGCCTACATGGAGTGCCACAAAGCATTGTGTCGGATCGAGACGTCAAGTTCATGAGTTATCTTTGGAAGACGCTCATGGCAAAATTTGGAGTGAAGCTCTTATTCTCATCATCATCGCACCCGCAAACGGACGGCCAAACGGAAGTGGTCAATCGAAGCCTCTCCACCCTCCTACGCATCCTCGTGAAGAAAAACTTGAAGTCATGGGAGGAATGCATCCCACACGCGGAGTTCGCCTACAACCGCGCCAAGCACTCGACTACATCAAGGAGCCCATTCATGGTCGTCTACGGGTTCGAGCCGCTCACGCCACTCGACATACTACCACTTCCCCTTCATGAGCGGACGAACATGGACTTCGCCAAGCGCGCCGCCGACGTGAAGAAACTACATGAAGAGACAAGGGCAACCATACAAGAACATGTGCTTCGTCAAGCTGCCCGCCTCAACGCCAAGAAGAAGGAAAGGATATTTCAAGAAGGAGACCTCGTTTGGATCCACCTCCGGAAGGAACGGTTCCCTCGTGAACGCAACTCCAAA
This sequence comes from Lolium perenne, assembly GCF_019359855.2. NCBI lineage: Eukaryota > Viridiplantae > Streptophyta > Magnoliopsida > Poales > Poaceae > Lolium > Lolium perenne. The sequence goes on from NC_067245.2 coordinate 137,854,974, forward strand.
CTCAAGCCAAGAGGAGATGGCCCCTTCAAGGTTCTCAAACGCATCAACAACAACGCTTACGTCATCGACATTCCCACCTCCAAGTACTTGGTGAGCAACACCTTCAACGTTGCGGACTTGTCGCCATATCATGAAGATGGAGAGGAACAAGAGTCGAGGACGACTCTTTCCCAAGGGGGGGGAGATGATGCGGGGTGGCCTTCGGTCACCTCCACACCAAGACCAACAAGTCCCCCAAGTGGACCGATGACACGAGCCCGAGTCAAAGCGCTACATGATAAGGTGAACTCACTCCTCACTACCCTTGATCTTGATACCCCATTGGATGGACTACTACCTCAGGCCGATATGCTTTGTGTTATCAGATATGAACCTCGAGAGAAGGAAGTCGCAGCAGACCCGAAGATGGACAAGGAAGGAGGAGGAGAAGAGTGGCCGCCGAAGGACGCCCCCAGGGCCGGCACTGCCGGCCTCCAGGCACCGGCACTGCCGGCCTGCTCACCCCGGCACTGCCGGCCTCAAGCAACCGGCACTGCCGGCCTGCTCACCCCGGCACTGCCGCCCCCCTGACACCGGCACTGCCGGCCTCTCCAGCGGAAGACGTGACCAGCGGCACTGCCGTCCTCTGACCAGCGGCACTGCCGGCCCCACCGGCACTGCCGGCCAATCATCACCGGCACTGCCGGCCAAGCCCCTGTTGACTTCATCTCAGCCGTTGATTTCGCATCTATGGACCAGGATAATTTATGTAGTGCCGATTTTACCCCTGTACGAATCTGGACCTATAAGTACCTCACCCCTTCCTCCAGATTAGGGTTAGACTTGTTTTGAACTCAAACCTAAATTTGAGCTTAGTCTCCCTTGGGCATCATCCCTCTGTAATCAAGGCACCTTGGTTGTTGATTTGGAACTTGTTGAGTGAGATTCTAGTACAAGATACTCTCTCTCCCTCACCAAGCTCTTCTTCTCCAATCCCAATCTCTCCCCGGGGAATTCTACCGCGTGTCTCTTCCTCGGAGATTCTATTGGCGTGGTCCATCGAGCCACGGAGGTAAGCATCGGGTGTATCGGGGTGTGTGTGTGCGTGAGTCTCGGAGTTCCTCGTGTTCATCGCCGTGTTCTTCGTGTTCCTCGCGTTTTCCCATCTTCCCCCTTGGTTTCGAAGTCAATCCGCGAGATCGGGCCACACCCGGGGTCTTAGACCTCATCACATGAGGATCGTGGTGCTCAAAACGTTTTTGAAGATCGGCTTCCAGACTGCACATGATGGCACACTGAACTTGAGAGTACCGAGCTTTCCGAGTCGCGTAAACATTCTTTACTTCATCGGTTTCAGTTTCTGCAGGAGGGTCACCTAGCGGTGCATCAAGCACATATTGTAGATTTCCGCCAGAGAGGAAGAACCTCACATGACGGAACCAGTCGGTGAAGTTGCTACCGTTTCTCTTAAGCTTTTCTTTCTCTAGGAACTGGTTAAAATTGATTGGGGACGCCATCTCTACAACATATATTTGCAATAGTTTAGACTAAGTTTATGACAAATTGAGTTCAAATTTTAATTCAACATAATTAAAAATCTAGGTGAACTCCCACTCAAAACAATATCCCTCGCATTGTCTTAGTGATCACACGAACCAAATCCACCACACCTAAGTCTGATCATCACGAGACAAGGTGTAATTTCAATGGCCAACACTCAAAGTATTCATCATATCAATCATATGATTCATGCTCTACCTTTCGGTATCACATGTTCCGAGACCATGTCTGTACATGCTAGGCTCGTCAAGGCCACCTTAGTATCCGCATGTGCAAAACTGGCTTGCACCCGTTGTATGCACTTGTTGATTCTATCACACCCGATCATCACGAGATGCTTCGAAACGACAAGTCTTGGCAACGGTGCTATTAAGGATGAACACTTTATTATCTTGATATTTTAGTGAGAGGGATCATCTTATAATGCTACCCTCGCGATCTAAGCAAAATAAGATGCATAAAAGGATTAACATCACATGCAGTTTATATGTGATATGATATGGCCCTTTTGTCTTTGCGCCTTTGATCTTCATCTCCAAAGCACGGACATTATCTCCATCATCTTCGGGCATGATCTCCATCATCGTCGGCGTAGCGTCAAGGTCCATGGCGCCGTCTTCATGGTTGTTCACCTCATGTAGCAACTATTACAACTACTTTGAAATACTACTCAACATGAAATTTAAAGACAACCATAAGGCTCCTGCCGGTTGCCACAATACAATAATGATCATCTCATACATATTCATCATCACATTATGGCCATATCACATCACCAAACCCTGCAAAAACAAGTTAGACGTCTCTAATTTGGTTTGCATATTTTACGTGGTTTAGGGTTTTCGAGAGAGATCTAATCTACCTACGAACATGAACCACAACGGTGATACTAGTGTTGTCAATAGAAGAGTAAATTGAATCTTCACTATAGTAGGAGAGACAGACACCCGCAAAGCCTCTTATGCAATACAAGTTGCATGTCGAACGAGGAACAAGTCTCATGAACGCGGTCATGTAAAGTTAGTCCGAGCCGTTTCATCCCACTATGCCACAAAGATGCAAAGTACTCAAACTAAAGACAACAAGAGCATCAACGCCCACAAAACCATTTTGTTCTACTCGTGCAACCATCTATGCATAGACACGGCTCTGATACCACTGTAGGGATTCGTTGCATAGAAAACAAAAAATTTCCTACCGCGAGAACGCAATCCAAGCCAAGATGCAATCTAGAAGATGGGAGCAACGAGGAGATGATCGAGACTCACCCTTGAAGATTTCCAAAGCCTACAAGATGAGGCTCTTGTTGCTGCGGTAGATGATCACTTGCCGCTTGCAAAAGCGCGTAGAAGATCTTGATCACGGTGCCACGATCGGGCAGCACCTCCGTACTCGGTCACACGTTCGGTGTTGATGAAGAGACGTCCTTCTCCCCGTTCCAGTGGGCAGCGGAAGTAGTAGCTCCTCCTTGAATCCGGCAGCACGACGGCGTGGTGTCTGTGGTGATGGAGATCTCCGTCGGAGCTTCGCTAAGCGTTTCGGGAGAGGTGGAGGAGAGGGGGCAGCTAGGGTTTTGGAGAGGGGGAGGTGGCCGACCACTATGAGGGGTGCGGCCACAATGGCTTTGGAGTGGCCGGCCCCCTCCCCTTGCTCCTCATTATACAGGTGGAACCCCCAAGTGTTGGACTACAAGTCTTCGAATAAGACCCCAACCCAAAACCCTCCATGTGTAGGGAAACCTACCCAAGACCTCAAGTGGGATTCCCACCCTTCCATGAGGGGGGGTGGCCGGCCCCCTTAGGTGGAGTCCACCTTGGACTCCCCCACTAGGGTTGGCCGGCCATGGGGAGGTGGAGTCCCTCCGGGACTCCTCCTTCCTTAGTGATTCCTTCCGAACTTTTCTATAACCTTCTAGAACCTTCCGTAAAATCACCGGATCATTTTCAAACTTATAAAATGACTTCCTATATATGAATCTTATTCTCCGGACCATTCCGGAACTCCTCGTGATGTCCGGGATCCCATCCGAGACTTTGAACAATACTTCGAACTCCATTCCATATTCAAGTTCTACCATTTCAACATCAAACCTTACGTGTGTCACCCTACGGTTCGCGAACTATGTGGACATGGTTGAGTACTCTCTCCGACCAATAACCAATAGCGGGATCTGGAGATCCATAATGGCTCCCACATATTCAACGATGACTTTAGTGATTGAATGAACCATTCACATACGATACCAATTCCCTTTGTCACACGATATTTTACTTGTGCGAGGTTTGATCATCGGTATCACTCTATACCTTGTTCAACCTCGTCTCCTGACAAGTACTCTTTACTCGTACCGTGGTATGTGGTCTCTTATGAACTTATTCATATGCTTGCAAGACATTAGACGACATTCCACCGAGAGGGCCCAGAGTATATCTATCCATCATCGGGATGGACAAATCCCACTGTTGATCCATATGCCTCAACTCATACTTTCCGGATACTTAATCCCACCTTTATAACCACCCATTTACGCAGTGGCGTTTGATGTAATCAAAGTACCTTTCCGGTATAAGTGATTTACATGATCTCATGGTCATAAGGACTAGGTAACTATGTATCGAAAGCTAATAGCAAATAACTTAATGACGTGATCTTATGCTACGCTTAATTGGGTGTGTCCATTACATCATTCATATAATGATATAACCTTGTTATTAATAACATCCAATGTTCATGATTATGAAACTAATCATCCATTAATCAACATGCTAGTTAAGAGGCATACTAGGGACTCTTTGTTGTTTACATATCACACATGTATCAATGTTTCGGTTAATACAATTTTAGCATGGTATATAAACATTCATCATAAACATAAAGATATATAATAACCACTTTTATTATTGCCTCTTGGGCATATCTCCAACAGAGGGGAAGGTGAAGGGGAAGGTGAAGAAGAGGCACGTGATGAGCCCGTTCATGATCTTGGTCGGACCATTGCTGATGCACGGAGACGCTGCGAAACTGAAAAGGAGAGGGAGAATTTGGATCGCATGTTAGAGGATCACAAAAAGTCGTTGTACCCCGGATGCGATAATGGTTTGAAAAAGCTGGGATTCTGCTAGTAATTCAATTTCACACCTCCACAGTTCTCATCATCGACTCTCTGAATATGGATGCAAAGCTTTGGGTCAACATGAGAAAAATGATGCAGAAGTAATTATTTTCATTCATTTGCGCTCTATATCGATCGGCCCATTTCGTTCATTTCCTAATATCAAGTAACTAATAACTCTCTTGTTCATTTAATTTTCTTTGCCTCGTAGGGTTTGGAGACGGTTCGCAGATGAAAAGGTCGGTGAATTCAAAAAAGAGCTACAATTTAGAAGGTCAGTGACTGGGGATATTCAGCCACCGGGGACCAATCTATGTGTATACTATGTTTGTGAGATGATCCGGAGATACACCTCTGAGCGGCAGCCGTCTGATAACAATGTCAAGAGGAATAACCTCAGGAAGACGCTTAGTCCAGAAGTTCGCTTCCGACCACTTCAAGAGGAACTAGCAGGATGGTTCATGAGGGAAGTCCTCCATCCTAAAGGAGAACACTATTACGAGGACGTAGAACTTCTGATGCAGTAAATGATGTATGGAAACTTGTTCAAAATTATATATGGTCATCCGATATTGAATATATATTGTATATTCCTCTTGAATTCTTTTTGGTTCTAATTTCAAATTTGTTTGAAATTGTACATTCATATGCATGTATGTAGTACCGTAGAATATGTGAAACTCCTTCAAAATTAAAATTAAACACAAAAGAAATAAAACAATACAAATTAAAAAGAAAGCAGATTTAGGGGGGGCTAAAACCCTAAACCAGCGGCGGCCTTTAGTCGCGGTTGGCTAGAAGAACCGCGACTAAAGGTCCTCCGCTGATACGTCTCCGACGTATCGATAATTTCTTATGTTCCATGCTTGTTTTATGACAATACCTACATGTTTTGTTCACACTTTATGATGATTTTATGCGTTTTCCGGAACTAACCTATTGACGAGATGCCGAAGTGCTAGTTCCTGTTTTCTGCTATTTTTGGTTTCAGAAATCCTAGTAAGGAAATATTCTCGGAATTGGACGAAATCAACGCCCAGCATCTTAGAATCCCACGAAGCTTCCAGAACACCCGAGAGCCACCAGAGGAGGGCCCTGTGGGCCCCAGATGACAGGCCGACGCGGCCAGGGGGTGGACCGCGCCCCCCTAGTGTGTCACCGCCCCGTCAGCCTTCCGACTCCGCCTCTTCGCCTATTTAAAGGTCCCTGACCTAAATCTTCGAGACGGAAAAGCCACAGTACGAGAAACCTTCCAGAGCCGCCGCCATCGCGAAGCCAAGATCTGGGGGGACAAGACTCTCTATTCCGGCACGCCGCAGGGACGGGGAAGTGCCCCCGGAAGGCTTCCCCATCGACACCGCTACCATCTCCACGGCCATCTTCATCACCGCTGCTGTCTCCCATGAGGAGGGAGTAGTTCTCCATCGAGGCTAAGGGCTGTACCGGTAGCTATGTGGTTAATCTCTCTCCTATGTACTTCAATACAATGATCTCATGAGCTGCCTTACATGATTGAGATCCATATGATGATGCTTGTAATCTAGATGCCGTTATGCTAGTCAAGTGAATTTTACTTATGTGATCTCCGGAGACTCCTTGTCCCACGTGTGTAAAGGTGACAGTGTGTGCACCGTGTGGGTCTCTTAGGCTATATTTCACAGAATACTTATTCACTGTTATGGATAGCATAGTGAAGTGCTTATTTATATCCCTTTATGATTGCAATGTGCTTTGTATCACTATTTATCTATGTGCTACTCTAGTGATGTTATTAAAGTACTCTATTCCTCCTCCACGGTGTAATGGTGACAGTGTGTGCATCGTGTAGTACTTGGCGTAGGTTATGATTGTAATCTCTTGTAGATTATGAAGTTAATTATTGCTATGATAGTATTGATGTGATCTATGCCTCCTTCATAGTGTGATGGTGACAGTGTGCATGCTATGTTAGTACTTGGTGTAATTGCAATGATCTATCATGCACTCTAAGGTTATTTAAACATGAATATCGAATATTGTGGAGCTTGTTAACTCCGGCATTGAGGGTTCGTGTAATCCTACACAATTAGTGGTGTTCATCATCCAACAAGAGAGTGTAGAGTATAGCATTTATCTATTCTGTTATGTGATCAATGTTGAGAGTGTCCACTAGCGAAAGTATAATCCCTAGGCCTTGTTCCCAAATACTGAAGTCACTGCTTGTTTACTGTTCTACTGCATCTGTACTACCTGCAATATTACCACCATTAACCACACGCCAGTTGTAGCATCAAGCTATTTTCTGGTGCCGTTACTACTGTTCATATATATTCATACCACCTGTATTTCACTATCTCTTCGCCGAACTAGTGCACCTATACATCTGACAAGTGTATTAGGTGTGTTGGGGACACAAGAGACTTCTTGCTTTGTGGTTGCAGGGTTGCTTGAGAGGGATATATTTGACCTCTTCCTCCCCGAGTTCGATAAACCTTGGAGTGATCCACTTAAGGGAAAACTTGCTGTTGTTCTACAAACCTCTGCTCTTGGAGGCCCAACACTGTCTACAGGAAAAGAAACGTGAGTAGACATCAAGCATATTTTCTGGCACTGTTGCCGGGGAGGTAAGGTAAAAGGTATTCACATCCTCCGACTACTAAGCTATTTCCTAGCATTGTTGCCGGTGTGTGAGTGCTCGAAGCTATTTCCTTTAGATCCTGCAATTGCATCTTTTTGTTTCTTGTTTTACACTAGTAAGGCATAATGGAAAACAACTATGAGCTTTTTAATTTATTTCCTAAGTTAAGACATGAATTGTGTGATGCGAAAATTAAAGAACCTATGGAACCTCATTTGCATGCTAGTAGCAATGTTATTAGTATGAACGCAATCACTGCTAATGCTATGGAGAAGTCTAAGCTTGGGGAAGCTAGTCTTTGTGATCTTTTTAGCTTCCCACCTTTAGGGGAGAAAATTTGCTCTGATAATGCTTTATCTCCCATATGCGACAACTCTAATGATGCTTGTGATATTCTAAATCCACCTACTGCAAGTACTGCTTTCAAGATATCCATGAAAATTATTGAACGTGTTATGGATAACCGCTATGAAGGGGATGGAACTGTCCATCCTGGAGATCATTTACTGTTTTTGCATGAATTATGCGGGTTATTCTAGTGTGCAGGTATCTCTATGGATGAAGTGAGGAAGAAGCTATTCTCTGTTTATTTGTCACGGTAAAGCGGCGCATTGGTATAAATTGTTGAAGAATAATCATTCTCTTGGTTGGGAGGAAATTGTATCTCTCTTTTATTCTAAATTTTATCCTCCTCATGAAGTGCATATTGATAGGAATTATATTTATAACTTTTATCCTCGTGATGGAGAGAGTATTTCTCAAGCGTGGGGGAGATTGAAGTCACTAATGCTCAAATGTCCCATTCATGAGCTCCCCCGTAATGTTATTATTAATAATGTTTATGCAAGGCTTTCAGGACATCACAAGGACTATCTAGATGCCTGTTTGGAGGGATCTTTCACAAGCAAGGAGGTTGAAGCTAGATGGGATTTTCTTGAAAGAATACAGGAGAATACTGAAGGATGGGAGAACAACAAAGGTAAAGAGTCAGGTATAAATTATGATTATGAATGCATTGAAACTTTTATGGATACTGGTAAATTTCGAAATATGAGTGCTACCTATGGTCTTGACTCTCAAATTGTTGCAAATCTTTATAAAGCTTTTGCCTCTCATTTTGAATTGCCTAAGAATAATTTTGATAAGTATCATGAACCTTTTAAAGATGCTTGCATGAAAGATGAAATTGTTGTTAATGATTGCAATAAACATGCTCAAACTCCTACGAATGCTATTTCCTATAAGCATGTTAATTTTTGTGGAATGCATAGACCTTGTGGAATTAATCAAATCAAAGATGAATATTGTATCCATCATATTAATGAAAAAACTAGAAAGTGGTTTAGGGCTCTAGATGATCTTGGTAAAAAAGTTTGCTGCAAATTTGTATTGTGATGATGGAATTACTCCTAATCAGCATGATGAACTTACTTTATTTTTGTGGTGTGAAGAGTTATTAAGAAAAATCTCTTTGTTACATACGAGTGATCTTGATATTGATGATGTCCTGCATGGGTGTTTTTCTTATTGCATTGATAATTGCCATACAAATACTTACATACAAAATATTTTAGAAGATGACACCTTGCCAAAATATGATAGGACTGCTGTGTGTTTTGAACTTATTAATGAAAAGGAGGAATCCTCCCAAGTTTCTTCTATTGTTTCTGGAAATAAATCAGGTTATGTGGAGAAGCCTCCGTTCAAGCATCTTCCTCCTGAAGAAGGGAACGAGGAGAAGGAAGAGAAGAAGAAGAAGGGAACGAAGAAGAAGAAGGGAACGAAGAAGAAGAAGAAGAAGAAGAAGGGGAATGAAGAGAAAGAGATAACGATACGTAAACGTAAGTATGTTGCTCCTAATGACTATTATGATAATGAATCTGAATACAATGATCTTCCTATGCCCTTTACATACATTAGTGACCATGATTTGAAAGAGCACACTACTTTTGATATTGCAAATCTCTGGGAAACTAATTCTGAAAATGATGATGTTAATAATTGTCATAGTATCAGTACTATCCATGCTTCCTCCCATAATGATATAGAAAGCTCTAAGCTTGGGGAAGAGGTGTTTGAAAATCCTTTTGCTACTGATCATTATGTGTTTGATACATCTCCTTCTAATAACAATGATGGTATGGTCACAGATAAACCGACTGTGAAAGATAACTATTCTATTTCTTATGATGACACTGTGCCTCCGACCTTTAATGATTATTATAAAGAATGCTATGATATAGGTTATAACTATCCTTATGAAACTTGTCATAGTTATGATTGGATTGCCAAAAACAATTCCCTTAATATGCAACTTGTTTACCATGTTCAAATTCTTGATAATAATCTTGCTCCAATTACTATTAATGAGAAGAACTCTCCTTATGCCAAAATTAATGATACTTCTATGCATATGAACCATGATAAGAATGTTTTAAGTGATGGGTATATTGTGGATTTCATCAATGATGCTACTGAAAGTTATTATGAGAGAGGGAAACATGGTTATATGCATCTTAATAATATTAAGTTTCCCCTCTTTATGTTGAGAATCTTGAAGTTACTCATGTTTTATCCTCTTATGCTTGTCACTTTGTTTTTCATGAATTCATTTGTGTACAAGATTCCTTTGCATAGGAAGGTGGTTAGACTTAAATGTGTTTTGAATTTGCTTCTTGATGCTCTCTTTTGCTTCAACTCTTATTTCTTGGGAGTGCATCATTAAAATTACTGAGCCCATCTTAATGGCTATAAAGAAAGAACTTCTTGGGAGATAACCCACGTATTTGTTTTACTACAGTACTTTTGTTTTATATTTGAGTCTTGGAAGTTGTTACTACTGTAGCAACCTCTCCTTATCTTATTTTATTGCATTGTTGTGCCAAGTAAAGTCTTTGATAGTAAGGATCATACTAGATTAGGATTACTGCGCAGAAACAGATTTCTTGCTGTAACGAATCTGGGCCTAATTCTCTGTAGTAACTCAGAAAATTCTGCCAATTTACGTGAGTGATCCTGAGATATGTACGCAACTTTCATTCAATTTCATCATTTTCATTTGAGCAAGTCTGGTGCCTCTTAGAAATTCGTCTTTACGGACTGTTCTGTTTTGACAGATTCTGCCTTTTATTTCGCATTGCCTCTTTTGCTATGTGGGATGGATTTCTTTGTTCCACTAACTCCCAGTAGCTTTAGGCAATGTCCAGAAGTGATAAGAATGATTGTGTCACCTCTGAACATGTGAGTTTTTTATCGTGCACTAACCCTCTAAGGGTCAAGAGAGGAGGATGATACAATATGATCAAGAAGAGTGAAAGCTCTAAGCTTGGGGATGCCCCGGTGGTTCATCCCTGCATATTTCAAGAAGACTCAAGCATCTAAGCTTGGGGATACCCAAGGCATCCCCTTCTTCATCGACAAATTATCAGGTTCCTTCTCTTGAAACTATATTTTTATTCGGTCACATCTTATGTACTTTACTTGGAGCGTTTGTGTGCTTTTGTTTTCATTTTTTTTTGGTTTGAATAAATTCATGCTTGTGTGGGAGAGAGACACGCTCCGCTGGTTCATATGAACACATGTGTTCTTAGCTTTTAATTTTCATGGCGAAGGTTGAAACTGCTTCGTTAATTGTTATATGGTTGGAAACGAGAAATGCTACATGTGGTAATTGGTATAATGTCTTGAACAATGTGATACTTGGCAATTGTTGTGCTCATGATTAAGCTCTTGCATCATATACTTTGCACCTATTAGTGAAGAAATACATAGAGCTTGTTGAAATTTGGTTTGCATGATTGGTCTCTCTAAAGTCTAGATATTTTCTAGTAAGGGTTTGAGCAACAAGGATGACAGTATAGAGTCTTATAATACTTGCAATATGTTTTTATGTGAGTTTTTATGTACCGGTTCATACTTGTGTTTGCTTCAAATAACCTTGCTAGCCTAAGCCTTGTATTGAGAGGGATTACTTCTCGTGCATCCAAATCCTTGAGCCAATAACTATGCCATTTGTGTCCACCATACCTACCTACTACATGGTATTTCTCCGCCATTCCAAAGTAAATTGCTTGAGTGCTACCTTTAAACAATTCAAAATTTATCATCTCTAATTTGTGTCAATGTTTTATAGCTCATGAGGAAGTATGTGGTGTTTATCTTTCAATCTTGTTGGGCAACTTTCACCAATGGACTAGTGGCTTCATCCGCTTATCCAATAATTTTGCAAAAAGAGCTGGCAATGGGATTCCCAGTCCCGAATTAATTAACCTTCATAATTTTACAAAAATAGACACTCCTCCATGGTATGTGATTGTTGGACGGCACCCGAGGATTCGGTTAGCCATGGCTTGAGAAAGCAAAGGTGGGGAGGAGTGTCATCTAAATAAAACTAAAATAAAAAGGCACTCCTTCATGGTATGAGATTGTTGGCAGGCACCCGAGGATTCGGTTAGCCATGGTTTGTTAAAGCATGGTTGGAAGGAGTGCCACCCGAAAATAAAAATGTTTCATGGGAGCCGCTCTTTGAAGGTTTGTCTGGCAAGGGGGTTAGAGTGCCCACTGCCATTCGTTGACAACAACAAACACCTCTCAAAACTTTACTTTTATGCTCTCTCTATGTTTTCAAAATGAAAGCTCTAGCACAAATATAGCAATCAATGCTTCCCTCTGCGAAGGGCATTTCTTCTACTTTTATGTTGAGTCAGTTCACCTACTTCTTTCTGTCTTAGAAGCAAACACTTGTGTTAACTGTGCATTGATTCTTACATGCTTGCATATTTGCATTCATCATATTACTTTATGTTGACAATATCCATGAGATATACATGTTGAAGTTGAAAGCAACCGCTGAAACTTAATCTTCCTTTGTGTTGCTTCAATGCCTTTATTTAGAATCTATTGCTTTATGAGTTAACTCTTATGCAAGACTTATTGATGCTTGTCTTGAAAGTACTATTCATGAAAAGTCTTTGCTATATGATTCAGTTGTTTACTCATTGGCTTTACCATTGTTTTGAGTCGCTGCATTCATCTCATATGCTTTACAATAGTATGATCAAGATTATGTTGGTAGCATGTCACTTCAGAAATTATCTTTGTTATCGTTTACCTACTCGAGGACGAGTAGGAACTAAGCTTGGGGATGCTGATACGTCTCCGACGTATCGATAATTTCTTATGTTCCATGCTTGTTTTATGACAATACCTACATGTTTTCTTCACACTTTATGATGATTTTATGCGATTTCCGGAACTAACCTATTGACGAGATGCCGAAGTGCCAGTTCCTGTTTTCTGCTGTTTTTGGTTTCAGAAATCCTAGTAAGGAAATATTCTCGGAATTGGACCAAATCAACGCCCAGCATCTTAGAATCCCACGAAGCTTCCAGAACACCCGAGAGCCACCAGAGGAGGGCCCTGTGGGCCCCAGATGATAGGCCGGCACGGCTAGGGGGTGGGCAGCGCCCCCCTAGTGTGTCACCGCCCCGTCAGCCTTCCGACTCCGCCTCTTCGCTTATTTAAAGGTGTAACACCCCAAATTTCAAAACAAAGCGAAAATGAATTTCCTTTTTCCAAAAATGAGAACCAACAAAAACTTTTCAAAAATAGAGTGCTATGCTTAGTGCTCATATCTAATATTTGTGTTTTGCCATGATGAGTGTTATTATGCTTATGTGATAAACCCTAAAACCCTAAAGTGATCAAGTAAAGATCACAAACCAAATGAAATTAAAAGAGAAAGAAATCAAATAAGAAAAACCCTAAACCCTAACCTTCTCAAAAATCATTTGGATCTATTTTGAGAAACTTAAATTAAAGAAAAATACATATGTGGGCCTATAGCCCTAATATGAAGGTTTTGAACTCTACTTTTCTTACTTTGCTAAAATGGTGGTGAACCATTGCAAAACTTATAAAACCCTAAACCTCATCCCTCTTGTCATCAATCTTTGAGAAATAAAATAAAAAGGAAAGACCTTATTTAAGAAAAAGGCATATGCAAGCCTATGGATACTTGTTGAAAATGAGGAGCTTTGCCTTATCTACCTTGAGTAAATGAATTGAAATACCTCAACTCACTCAACAAAGCACTTACCAACCAATTCAAGTGTGAAACAAAATAAAATTAAACATATGCATAGAGGCATATGTGCCTAGGGCTATTTTGTAAAACTTTACCCTAGGCCTTTCTACTTTATTTAGAGGATTGGAAAACCTTCTTAAACCTTATCTAGTACTTCTCCAACCCAATCCAAAATGAAACAAAAGATTTTAAAAAGAAAGTAATAATGCCATAGAGGCATATGAGAGCAAAATATCAAATTTGTGAAATTGAGGATCTTGACCCTAAGACTTCTAGTGAATGGTTGGATCACTCCTATATACCATTTCAACACTCAACAACATCAATGGGGTCAAGCCTAGTCAAATTAAAAATCAAATGCCACATATGCATAGAGGCATATGTGACACATAGCCATTTTCACCAATTCTTGTCCTATGCACTTCTACTTTGACCAAATGGTGTGAAACCATCTCTAAACCTAATCTAACCCTAAATTGACCCTCAACCTTGCCCAAGTGAAGCAAGGGGAGCACATTACAAGAATAAGAAAAATTGACATGTCACCTCTCATGTATTATGGCCAATTTTACAAATCTTTGAGCAAGACCATTTGAAATGGTTTCAATGGTTTGAAAATGTTTCTAAACTAATAAGAATCACATTTGAGTCAAGAAAAGTCAAATCAAATGGAGAGAAATCAAATAGTGAGATAATTCCATTTTCACTCACATACACATAGGGCCAATTTATCAAATCTTGACCTAGCCACCTCCATTGCCTCAAAATGGTTTGAACCTTTCACCTAACTCAATCTAACACCAAATAAACCTCACTCTTGTCAAAATGAAGCAAAGAGAAATAAAAGAATAAAAGTGAGAAAATCACAAAACCCTCACATATGGCTTATGCCATTTTTATAAATGTTGACCCTAGACCATTTTGATCTTCACCATTAGTTGAATAATGTTACTAAACACTTATTACAACTTTTGGAATCAAAGAAACACTTTTCAAATCAAATTCAAACTCAATTGGGGATCACATGTGATATTGGTCAAATCTGCCAATTATAGCCTGATCACTACTTTGAGCCACTGCCATTCAATTTTCTCAAACCAACTCTTGCTAACTCTTTGCACCATTTCAAAGTCAACATCAAGGTGAACACTTTTTGTAAAGACCACCTTGCCAAAATCATTTTTGATCATTTGCTATGCTCATCCAAAGTTGGCACTTTTTGTTATGGGGAACAATCTCCCACTTATCAAATTTTGCCATTCTTTGAATTTCTAAATTCCACCACCACACATAGTTGTCTCTGGTCAAATACAACCTATCTAAACACACACAATTCAAGTTGGCCAACTATTTGAATTAAACCAAATTTGGATCAAAATTGCAAATAGCATCTATGCCACTATGTGACACTATTTGGAATAGTGCTCTACCTCAACCCTAATCTACCCCATCTCCACCCTACCTGTCCCCTTGTCCCCTCTCTTCATCACTCCACCACAGCAACCCTAGGGAGGGGCCAACACATGGCATAGCCATGGCCATGCCGGCCATGGACACATGGTGCACCCTCCTCCCTTCTCCTTCCCCTCAACCCTGGCCCCCATGTCCCTGAGCTTCCCCTTGCATCCCTGAAGTGCCTAGCCGCACCATTGCCGGAGAGGAAGCCCACACGCGTCAGGCAAAGCGCGCCCAGAGCGGCTGGGGCATGCCGCTCGCGTCGCGCGAGTGCACGCCACGGGCACCCCCAGGTCACGCGTCGCCTCGCCGTAGCACACCTCCCCTGGACCCCCTAGCTGCACGTTGAGCTTCGCCGTCGCTTTGCCAACCCACCAGACACGGCCCCGTGTCCTTGCGCCGCCTGTCGCTGACGACCAGGTCACCGTTTTCCCGCAACCCTGCCGCCAGAACGTCGCCGTCGCGCGCACACACCAGACAGTCCCCCACCTCGCCGTCTAGCCTCCTAGCACCGCCTCGACCTCACCTACCTCGCCCTGCCATCGCCTAGCCCTACCGCTCGCCGGAGCCGCCGCGATGCTGTCGGCCTCGACACACACCTCACAGCCACCTTGCGCGCTATAAAAGGAGGACGATCCCGCCTCCATTTCTCACACCAATCGACCTCCCTCCTCTCTCTGATCCTCCTCCACCCCTTATCTCGCTGCATCGTCGCCGGTAGCTCCCCAATTGCTCGCTCAAGTCCGCGGCAGAGCTGCAGAAGGCGCCGTCGATTTTGGCCACCATCAGCGTCGCCGTCAGTACCAGCGGCCTCGCCATCGTCCGCAACGTCGTCCAGCATCCTCGCCGCCGCTCGCCGGAGTCCAGGAGCGCTGCCGACCCCCTACCCCCGCCGCGGCAGCAAGCCCTTCTCCCCGACGGAGACGACGAGCCTCGGCCGCACGATCCCGTTCTAATCCGACGGCTCACGATCACCAGTACCGTTTCGGTAAGCATCGCTCGCTGACGAGTGGGTCCCCCTGTCAGCTGGCCCGCAGCGTTAGCTGGGCCGGCCCAACTCTTCCTCACTGCGTTTTAAACTGATTCGGCCCAGTTTCTTTCCCGCCAGCCCAGTAATTCGAAAATTGGTTTAAACTGAATTCAAATAATTTCAATACTGAACCCCACTTTGAAATTCCATAGAATCTGTTTGGCTTGGCCAAATTTAACAAACCTTATATTGTTAGAAAGCTATGAAAAAGATCTATCCAATGCCACTGGTCCCACTTCAAGATTCTTTGTAGAATTAATCTGACAAAAAGAACAAGTCAGGGACTTTTGCATATTCAAATAATTCTTAAAAATCAACCAAAATAGATATTGAGTTGATTCCAACTCCAATAGCTCACATTTGACTTACACTAATTGTTTTATGCAAGAAAATGGTGTGGTCACTTTACATGATCATGCCCTAGTTTAAGTAATGGATAATATGGCTAGTTTAACTAGTGGATATTGTCCAAAACTATTAAGTAATTCTTATGAAGTCCTATACTTCATTTAAACTTGTCTCAAATGAATTCATGTGAAGTTTGGACCCCTGGTCCAAACTCTCTTATATGAAGTACTTAGAGATTTAAAGCCTATGTAGTGTTATTAAATGGTATGAGGTACTCTACCTCATTTAAATCAATTCCTCAAATGATGATGATGAATGGTTGACTTGGGTCAACATGATTTCATGTATGATTGTTTGAGAAATTAAATCTAAGAAGATTTCAATGAGAGAAAAGTATTTCTCAAGAACCATATGGAAATAATCATTTACATATGTAAGGAGAGGAAATTATTTTCCTCAAGCAACACAACCAATGCACCCCAATTGTAGTATTTGTGTGAATAGAATAATTGGTGTAAATACAAGTAATGTTAGAATAGCCAATGAATTGTTGATGATGTTAAATCACCTCAATGGTAGTTGTTAACCTAGTTACAACTATGTGTTAAATCATATGAGAGGGTTTCCTCTCATTTAAATCTTGGTCTCAAGTAATTCAACATGAGGTAGTGACCATGGTCTATATAATCTCATATTGAGTATTTGGTGACATTAAATCACTACCATGTTAGTATTAAATTGCATGAGGTATGGAACCTCATTTAAATCATTTTCTCAAATGATAAGTATGAAGAGGTTGACTTGGGTCAACCTAGGTCATATATTATTCATAAGAGAAATTAAATCTTAATAAGGTAATAAGAGGAAATTATTTTCTCTAAGTAATTAAAATTAACACCTAAGTGAGTATGAGAGGAAATTATTTTTCTTAAATAAGAGGAACACACCCACCCACTTAATAGTAGTGTGTGATGCTAGTTTAAGTTGTGTAAAGCTTGTGTGTGCTTAGTTTAGTATGTAAGTTTGGTATGATGATTGTGTACCCCACATTCGTATTTTAGACGCTAGTACCGGAGACTATCAGGAGGAGGAGGACTTCTACAAAGAGGAAGGAGAAGAGAACTTGGACCCTCACTTCAACCAAGGCAAGCTAATATTCTTGCAAGCTAACACCAATGCAAGCTAGACTTTTGCAAGTTATATGGTTGCAAGCTAATATTCTTGCAAAGTGCAAAGCCCCTTGGGGCAAGGCACCATGAATCTTACCTTTTCTTACATAAGCCTATCCCAAGTTTATACATTACAAGTTTTTACTTGTTTTCTCAATAAGTTGCTTTTATAGTTAACTTTGGTCAAAGTAAAGAAGTTTACTAGAGTAGTAAAGTTAGCAAGCTATTACCAATGCAAGCTAGATTGATGTAAACCATTTTGGTTGCAAGATAATACTCTTGCAAAATGCAAAGCTCTCTATGAGAAAGGCATTCCCCTATTTACTTCATGCTTATGATCCTATTTCCCGGTTTTACCTTACAAGCTTTATTTACTTTTGCTTTATCAAAGTACCTTTTTGATTCATGATTCACTTGGTTAGTTTTGGATTAGTACAAAAGTATCGAAGTTAGCCTAGAAGCAAAACAAAGTACTTAGCACCCCATCATACTTAGATGCTAGTCCTAAATTAAAGATGACTAGTCTAGATGGGAACAAGTGTGTGTGAAATGACTTTGAAAACCTTGGAATGATGAGTCATTCTATTGAAAGATTTTGAAGGTGAATATGACTGGTGAATGACTTGGTGAATTTTACAAAAACACTGATGGTTGGGTTCGGATGCGATACCATTCCAATTTTACCGGTACCCCCACAATACCTGAATCTGGGTAGGGCTTGACCGGAAGTTTGTGTAGTATGGGTTCCCTCTAAACAAGCGTCATCGGGGTTATGCCGAAAGCTGCCTCTACCACAACAGAAATGATATGATATGATGCGAAATGAGGTGAATGTCCGGCCCAAGCCCTGTGCAGTTCCCAGGTCGACAGTTGGTCTTCACTGGGAGGCCAAGCTCATGGGGAGAGGTGCCTATACTAGGGTATGTAAATGAAAGGTTAGGATTGGTAGTTCGCGTACTGCGTACGATAAATCAGGGCCAGTTACCCCTGACGAGCTATTGCAATTGTTGTGGCACAAGTGTACAACCTCTGCAGAGTTAAACCTATTCGAATAGCCGCGTCCTCGGTTATGGACAATTGGAAAGGCCATACTGTTCCGTCATCAGAACTTTTCGACAACTATGAATGGTGAAGGGTGACTTGTGAATTTGAACTTGAAAGGTGACATTGACTTTGAATCACAGCGGAATTGTGGGAATGACACTAATGTTCCCACTTGAGTTAGTTAGCACATGAAGAGTTGTTTACAAAAATGTTTGTGAACTAAAATTGGCTTTATGCAAAATAAACTAGAGCTTAGCACCCCTTACTAGAATTGTTAGCACTTACATTAGTATTAGTTTGCGAGTACTTTAAAGTACTCACGGCTGTGTCCCTGGCTATTCAAATGGCCAGACTATGAAGAGGTGCAGAACTATCAAGATGACGACCAGCAGGACGCCTACGACAACTAGGGAATCTTCTGACGTCAGACGTTGGCCTGTGGAATAGAGAGTCCCTTCTATTTACGCTTCCGCTATGAAACTATGAACTTTGTGATCGTTGATCAATAGATCAACTATTTGTGTAATATTGGATCATGTGATCTCTATTTGTAAGACGACTATGGTATGTAATGAATGATGACTTATGATATTCAACTGTTATGTCTCGCAACAACAATATTCCTGGGATTGCGATGTATGGCATAACAGGCATCTGGACTTAAAAATCCGGGTGTTGACAAAAGGTCCCTGACCTAAATCTTCGAGACGGAAAAGCCACGGTACGAGAAACCTTCCAGAGCCGCCGCCATCTCGAAGCCAAGATCTGTGGGACAGGACTCTCTATTCCGGCACGCCGCCGGGACGGGGAAGTGCCCCCGTAAGGCTTCCCCATCGACACCGCTGCCATCTCCACCGCCATCTTCATCACCGCTGCTGTCTCCCATGAGGAGGGAGTAGTTCTCCATCGAGGCTAAGGGCTGTACCGGTAGCTATGTGGTTAATCTCTCTCCTATGTACTTCAATACAATGATCTCATGAGCTGCCTTACATGATTGAGATCCATATGATGATGCTTGTAATCTAGGTGTCGTTATGCTAGTCAAGTGAATTTTACTTATGTGATCTCCGGAGACTCCTTGTCCCACGTGTGTAAAGGTGACAGTGTGTGCACCGTGTGGGTCTCTTAGGCTATATTTCACAGAATACTTATTCACTATTATGGATAGCATAGTGAAGTGCTTATTTATATCCCTTTATGATTGCAATGTGCTTTATATCACTATTTATCTATGTGCTACTCTAGTGATGTTATTAAAGTACTCTATTCCTCCTCCACGGTGTAATGGTGACAGTGTGTGCATCGTGTAGTACTTGGCGTAGGTTATGATCGTAATCTCTTGTAGATTATGAAGTTAATTATTGCTATGATAGTATTGATGTGATCTATGCCTCCTTCATAGTGTGATGGTGACAGTGTGCATGCTATGCTAGTACTTGGTGTAATTGCAATGATCTATCATGCACTCTAAGGTTATTTAAATATGAATATCGAATATTGTGGAGCTTGTTAACTCCGACATTGAGGGTTCGTGTAATCCTACACAATTAGTGGTGTTCATCATCCAACAAGGGAGTGTAGAGTATAGCATTTATCTATTCTGTTATGTGATCAATGTTGAGAGTGTCCACTAGCGAAAGTATAATCCCTAGGCCTTGTTCCCAAATACTGAAATCACTGCTTGTTTACTGTTCTACTGCATCTGTACTGCCTGCAATATTACCACCATCAACCACACGCCAGTTGTAGCATCAAGCTATTTTCTGGTGCTGTTACTACTGTTCATATATATTCATACCACCTGTATTTCACTATCTCTTCGCCGAACTAGTGCACCTATACATCTGACAAGTGTATTAGGTGTGTTGGGGACACAAGAGACTTCTTGCTTTGTGGTTGCAGGGTTGCTTGAGAGGGATATCTTTGACCTCTTCCTCCCTGAGTTCGATAAACCTTGGGTGATCCACTTAAGGAAAAACTTGCTGCTGTTCTACAAACCTCTGCTCTTGGAGGCCCAACACTGTCTACAGGAAAAGAAGCGTGAGTAGACATCATCCGCCCCGATGGTCGCCTGGCGCCCACGTGGACGGACCTTTAGTCGCGGTTCGTAAGCAACCGTGACTAAAGGGGGGCTTTAGTCGCGCATATTTAATACCGGTTGCGCAACCGGTATTAATGGCCGTTGCGAACCGCGACTATTGGCCCTTTTTCTACCAGTGCAAGGTCTCCATCAGCAAGCAACCGTGACTAAAGGGGGGGGCTTTAGTCGCGCATATTTAATACCGGTTGCGCAACCGGTATTAATGGCCGTTGCGAACCGCGACTATTGGCCCTTTTTCTACCAGTGCAAGGTCTCCATCAGCAGTGCTCGGGAGTAGTCCAGTGGGCGTCGCGACGGAGAGCGCGGCCGCCCACGAGATTACCCTGTTGAGGTCGCGGACGCGCACGGCATCTCTGTTCCTGAAGCTCAGATCGGCTTGTGCTACACCCTGGCCTGTTCCGACATCCCGCGCCCGCATGGTGCTCTTCCAAGTTCCAACGTCGCTGCTCCAACGCGGTCGCAGAAGGCGATGATGAGAGGAAGGTAAACTCGTTGTGCATGGCGGTGGAGAAAAATAACGAAACGTTTTTTCACTTGTGGATGGCAATGGTGGGTAATTTCTCTTTGAGTATAGGGGTAAATCGGTCAAACAACGAAGATTTACCACGGTTGCATTGCAATTTAATAGTAAAGATACTAGTTCATTTTGAAAGAAAAGAGTGTAAAAGTTAATTTAGATTTCCTACCAATTCAACGTATTAGAACATGAGTATGTGTGGAAACTACAATGATACGTGCACTGATAAGGGCTAAGCCCAAGGATGTGCCCAATCTTCACGGATTTGGGTGGAATTCGTGGGGGAGGTGGAGGAACGCGATGAACTCGAAGAACGCAGAGGGAAATCGTGGGGATACAACACACACACGCACACAAATCGGTTTTCCCTCGTTGGCCCGAACCACCAACTCGATAGAGGTTGCAGGAAAAGACCTTCTGGTAGAAGTCCCGCAAAGAGATCGACGAATCGAATCCCGAGAGATCTAGAAGGGCGAAAAGACCGGAAGGTTGATAGAAGTGCAAGCAAAAGACAAAATAGGTAGAAGTGCAAGCAAAAGATCAACAAACGGTAGAAGTCACCAAAGAGATCTTCACGAGTCGATAAGGAGCCTGGGTGGGTACAAGATCCAAGATCTAGGTAGGGTTCCCACAAGGGTGAGCAAAGCTCAGGTTTAACTTCACATCAAGTCTAATCTCAGATCTGAGCCAACTAGGCTATTTATAGTAGGTGGGGCGAAGGGCGCAAGTTACAAGATGAGTCTGCCAGTTTTGGTGCTGAAACGCGTATGGGCGGAAGTTCCGGCCTCAGGGGGCGGAAGTTCCGGTCGTCCTGGGCGGAAGTTTCGGCCGGATTCCTTTTAGACAGCATCTTCGAAGCATCTGGGCGGAAGTTCCGGTCCTGGAGGCCAAAAGTTTAGGTCGGGGCGGAAGTTCCGGCCAACTTCCCGCCTAGTTCCGGAAATGGCCAATTTCCTTGCAGTAACATCCAGGGGCGTTTTGGCGCAATTTCGTAACTAGGGCGGAACTTGGGCGGAAGTTCGGGTGGGCGGAAGTTCCGATCCCTCGGGGCAGAAGTTCCGGCTGGATCCTTTTCCCTGGGCGCTGGAAGGCATCTGGAAAGCATCTGGCCGGAAGTTCCGGTCCTGGGGGTCGGAAGTTCCGGCCTGGGCGCTGTAGCTCCATCTTCATCATTTCCAGCTCCCTCTCCATTGGCTTGGTCTCCATGGCTCGTGTCTTGGTCGATGTACCTGATTGAACAAAGGGTATTTGCATGAAGTAGCACGCCATCCAAAGGGGTATCAAATGCATACGTGGAAAGGAGCGAATTCACCTCTTGGTGTAGGGCTTGGGCTCGAGCTCGTGTCATTGGACCACGAGGAGGGCTTGTTGGTCTTGAGGAGGCGGTGTCCGAAGGCCACCCCGTATCATCTCCCCCCCTTGGAAAGATTCGTCCTCGACTCTATGTTCTCCTCATCGCCATGATAGGGTGAGAGGTCGGACACATTGAATGTGTTGCTCACCAAGTACTTGGATGTTGGTATGTCGATGACGTAGGCGTTGTCGTTGATGCGCTTGAGGACCTTGAAGGGACCATCGCCTCGGGGCTTGAGCTTGGAGTTTCTTTCTTGAGGGAAACGGTCCTTGCGAAGATGTATCCACACTAGGTCTCCTTCATTGAAGATCCGTGCCTTTTTCTTCATGTTGAGTCGTGTTGCTTGACGAAGAACTTGTTGCTCGATTGTTGCCCTTGTATCTTCATGTAGCTTCTTCATGTATTGTGCTCGCTTGTCGATGTTCATGTTTACTTGCTCATGTAGCGGGAGAGGAAGGAGGTCAATCGCCGTAGGTGGTTCAAACCCGTAGACAACCATGAATGGGCTTCTCATTGTGGTAGAGTGCTTGGCGCGGTTGTAGGCAAACTCCGCATGCGGGATGCAATCTTCCCATGACTTCAAATTCTTCTTGACAAGGACTCGGACTAGTGTGGAGAGGCTTCGGTTCACCACTTCGGTTTTGATGCGGGGTGGCCTTCGGTCACCTCCACACCAAGACCAACAAGTCCCCCAAGTGGACCGATGACACGAGCCCGAGTCAAGGCTCTACATGATGAGGTGAACTCGCTCCTCACCACCCTTGATCTTGGTACTCCTTTGGATGGATTGCTACCTCATGCCGACGTGCTATGTGTCATTAGGTACAAGGCGCATCAAGACCCCGGAGAGGAGGAGACGCCAAGGTCAAGGGAGGGAGAGAAGCAGCTGGACATGGAGATGATCATGAAGCCGAAGCCGACGTCGCTCGAAGCGCTCCAAGGAAGAGACGGACGCTGGCCGGTCCAGGACCCGGTCAGACCGGACCCACAACCGGACGCCCCGGTCACAGGCCCGGTCAACCGGGCGCAAACCGGGCCAGCTCCCTCGTACCGGACGACGACCGGACCCCGGACCGGAAACTTCGCAGTTTCCCGGTTTGCGCCCGGTCGACCGGACCCATGACCGGACAGCCCGGTCACAGGCCCGGTCAGACCGGACCCATGACCGGACAGCCCGGTCACAGGCCCGGTCCGACCGGACCCAAACCGGATCAGACGGGAATGCCCCACCAAACTGCCTTAACTTATCCATTCGCGTAACTGTTCGCCCTTGCTGGCCATGTGTGCCTATATAAGTAGCCTGGACCCCTCCTTAGCTCTTTAGACTTGTTTTGAACTCAAACCTACCTTTGAGCTTAGTCTCCCTTGGGTATCATCCCTCTGTAATCAAGGCACCTTGGTTGTTGACTTTGAACTTGTTGAGTAAGATTCTAGTACAAGTTACTCTCTCTCCCTCACCAAGCTCTTACTCTCCAACCCCAATCTCTCTCCGGGAATTCTGCCACGTGCCTCTTCCTCAGAGATTCTATTGGCGTGGTCCATCGAGCCACGGAGGTAAGCATCGGGTGTATCGGGTTGGTGTGCATGCGTGAGTCTCGGAGTTCCTCGTGTTCGTCGTGTTCTTCGTGTTCCTCGCATTCTTCCATCTCTCCCCTTGGTTTCGAAGTCAATCCGCGAGATCGGTCCACACACGGGGTCTTAGACCTCATCAGGTTTGCCCATCGGTTTGTGGGTGCGAGGATGACGAGAACAAAAGCTTGACGTTGAACTTGGCCATTAGTGATGCAGCCCGACCTACGGTCTTCGCTTCATCATGTGCGTCAACGTCAAGAACCACACTCAAGGCCGAGGTCACGGAGGCATGGAAGAGAAGAAGGAAGAAGAGCGTCCGAGGTCGCCTAGGAGAGAAGACGACTGCCACAAGTCAATTCGGGCCAAGGCCCATGTACCCCTTTGTTTCCCTAAACTACCCCTCCTTAGTGGGGCCCCCTATATATAGGCTCCCACCTCCCCCTTCATTAGGAAAGAGTTGAACTTGAGAGAACCTAGGCTTATGCCTCCACCATCCCTTTGGGATTAGGTAAACCCCCTCCTTAGATTATCAAATCTATTGTATCAAGGCACTCCTTATATGATTAGTCTCTCACACTTGTGATTCTACCACCGGTCTCTCACTCGTGTGATTCCACCGATCGTATACCGATCTTCCTCTCGGGGATTCTACCGCGTGTCTCTCCCTTGAGAGATTCTATCGGGATAGTGGTTCGGGCTATCGGGAGTAAACCGGAATTGTATCGGGTTGTGTTGCGTGCGTTCGCGTGTGTTCATCGTGTTCTTCGCCGTGTTCTTCGTGTTGTTCCTCTCCCCCACCTTTCCCTCGGTCAATTCGTGAGATCGGGCAACCCACGTGGCCTTAGGCCGCATCATATGGTATCAGAGCAAAGGTTGCCACGAATTTGACCCTCGAATCTCTCCAATTTCGCCCAAAAAAATTCCCAAAATTTTGCCCCAAAAAATAGCTCGAAATTTGATCTACGAATTTGTTGCGTTTTTTGTGGTTTTGGTCCACTGATTTGATGTCTTTGGTGCTGATCTACGTTTCCCCATCTTTTCTCCTCCAAATTCCATCGATTTATCCTCGAATCTGAGCCATTTTGTTCGTTTCCGTGAAGACAGTTCGTGCTGTTCGTCCCGAGTTCATCTTCTTCCAGAGTAAAGTCAAAGCGCCTCCATCCTCGCGCAGCAAGTCGCCCACCGCCCACCGCTGCTGGCCCGCTCGACCACCTGCTCCGCTCCACGTTGCTGATGTAGCCCCGCCTATCGTCGATGCTACACCATGGCCAAGGTGTTCCCCAAGTGGACCGACAACCCGAACCGAAGCCATACACGACAAGGTGAACCCTATCCTCTCTACCCTCGATCTCGGTACCCACTTGAATGGTGTACTACCTCATGCAAGTGTATGTGTCATTAGGTGCAAGCCTCATCAAGGACATGAGGAGGAGGAGGAGAACACCCCATTGTACAAGGGAGAAGAAGAAGAAAGAAGAAGAAGAAAGAAGAGAGAAGAAGAAAGAAGAAGAAGGAAGAGCAAAGGAGAGAAGAGGGAGAAGGGGGGGGGCCGGAGCCTCCACCAAGGAGAGGCCGGAGCCTCCAGGCCCCCCATGGCCGGTACCTCCCCAGGAGGCCACGCGCGGGAGGGTAGGACCGGTACTACCGGCCATGCATGGCCGGTACTACCGGCCTGCCCCAAGTCCTCCATTCTGGCTTCGCGGGAAGAAAGGGTACTCCGGTACCTCCGGCCGGAGGTACCGCCCGTGGTACCGCTGGAGGGTCCTAGTCCCCTGGATACTTTCAACCAATTCGAGGCTGTTTCCGGTACCATGGCCGGTACCTCCGCCCGAGGTACCGCCCGTGCGCGAACTACTTCAATCTGAGCCGTTCCTCTTCATCTGAACGTCTACGCTTTCATCCCTTGTAATGCCTAAAGTACCCCTGCCTAAATCTGAGCTATATGTATCCCCGTACTCCCCATTTGCTAGGGTTAGACAAGATTTGGCTTAGAGTAGATTCTTGAGCTTTGTCTCCCTAGGGTATCATCCCTCTGTAATCAAGGCCACCCTTGTTGTTGATTGGATATGTGAGTGAGATTCTAGTGTGGTGCACTCTCTCTCCCTCACCGATCTTCGTCTCCAACACCGGTCTCTCACCTCGGAATTCTACCGCGGTCTCTTCCGTGGGTGATTCTATTCGGCGTGGTCCATCGAGCCACGAGGGTAATCATCGGTTGTATCGGGTTGGTGTGCGTGCGTGTGTCCTCGTGTTCATCGTGTTCATCGTGTTCTTCGCGTTCTTCCTCTTTTCCCCTTTCGATTCCGGGTCAATTCGCAAGATCGGGCCACAAACGGGGTCTTAGACCTCATCATATGGTAATCAGAGCCAGAGATACCTCATCATATGGTATCAGCAGCCTTTGGTTTCCGCGAATTTGACCCCCCACCCACCCAATTTCGTTTCTAAAATTTTTCCCAAAAAATCCCCAAAAAATAGCCCCAATTTGCCTTTTGATGGATCTGCGATTTCGTTGCGTTTTGAGTGGTTTTGGTCCATGGATTTGGTGTCTCTAGTGTTGATCTACTATTTCCCCCACTTTTTAGCCTCCAATTCCATCAATTTTCGAGTTTGGATCAATTTGGTTTGGATTTGGGGAAGAACAGGAGAGAGAAAGCTGTGCACGCGTGAGCTGCCAAGGAAGAAGAGGCACGAGCGGTACCTCCGGGTGGAGGCTCCACCCGTGCACGAGCGGTACCTCCGGGTGGAGGCTCCACCCTCCACTACCGCTCGCACTAAACACCCGCAGCTCCCACCGCCGGCCACCACCACCGTGTATGCCCCACCACCGCCGACCACCACCACTCCTCTCCACCGCCGGCAAGCACCACCACCCCCCTTCATCACCGGCAAACACCGCCACGCCCCCAAACCATCGGGAAACACCGCCGCGGCACCACCACCACCGCCGCCGCCACCGCAAGCTCACCGATACCGCCATCGGCATACCACCGACAAGCATCGCCGCTGCCCCACCATCACCACCGCCGCCGCTAGCTCACCGATACCGCCATCGGCATACCACCGGCAAGCATCGCCGCTGCCCCACCATCACCACCGCCGCCGCTAGCTCACCGATATCACCACCGGCATACCACCGCCATCGACGCCAAGCTACTTTGACCCTTTTCTTCCGCTAACTTGTGTTTGCTTGTTCCGGTTTGAGTGCCTTGTTTGTGAAACTAACCCGCAGCTCCGAAGCAAGCGACGACATCCTCGGCACCCCGGACTTGCAACCGTACTCTTGACATCACCGCCTTCATCGCAAGTTGTGTGTTCCGACACCGCCTAACATCTAGGTATAACTTGCTCCCCACCTTGTAACCCCTCTTCTTTTGCGATCTATCCTATTGAGCATTGCTTATTGAGTGTTGCGAGACATTGCACGTGGCCCCGATTGTGAGGTGTGTGTGTAGTGTGGAGTCAAGCTTCTAAGCAAAACTCGTGTGGCAAGATAGCAAAAGAGAGCTAACGCTAACATAGAGCGTGGAAAAGAAAGAAAAGCACAAAAAGAGTGCAAGTGCCATCATACATACAAAAGTGTACAAAGTGCCACCATAGATACAAAAGAGTGCAAGTGCCACCATATACAAAAGAGAAAAAGCTTTTAAGCAAAAGAGAGATAAGAGAAGAGAGGCCACGTGTGAATCTTGTTGTCTCTTCGTTTGCAACCAAAGCTTTGATCTCTTCTTGTGTTAGTGTGACACCGAGCACCCTTGCTTAAGGGCTTCTTACACTTTTCCGCTCATTCCTTGGTCGCACTAACCCCGTTCATCTCGTGTGTGCGTTCCATATCTTTTCCGTGTTTATAGTGATCTTCACATTGACATTTGGATTTTTGGACTTCACCCACTCTTGACAATACACTTGATTTCGGATTTCGTCTTTTGGCCTTCCACCATACTCACCTAACACCATATTTGCTAGCTTTTGCGTGTGTTTTTGTGTGAGTGCCCGATACAATTGTGTTTTGACCTCGGCTTGTTGGATCGCCCCGATCTTATCATACCACGGTAAGATTGCGAGGTAGTGTTCTTCCACTAACATACACCATATACATACCATCGTGCTAACATGGATAGAGAAGATGAGGA
Organism: Lolium perenne; assembly: GCF_019359855.2. NCBI lineage: Eukaryota > Viridiplantae > Streptophyta > Magnoliopsida > Poales > Poaceae > Lolium > Lolium perenne. The sequence goes on from NC_067245.2 coordinate 137,883,050, forward strand.
TACGGAGGAGTACACAGAGCACTCCGAGGAGGACACCTCCTCAAGCACCGCGGATGTGGAGGAACATGTGGAGCTCGACACCGACTATGGCTCCGCGAGCATCGCCAACATGACCGACATCGAGGAGCTCTACACCGACTATGGCTCCGCGAGCATCACCGACATGACCGACACCGAGGAGCTCTACATCGACAATGGCTCCTCAAGCATGGATGACATGGTGGAGCACCACCTTGAGGACGACATCGACGAGCTCTACATCGACAATGGCTCACCACTCATGGACGACATGGTGGAGCAACGCCACGAGTACGACATCGACACCATGGCGGAGCCTCACCTACGCTCCATGATGAGCAAAGACGATGCTCCCACGTACACCTACTTGGCCAATGGAGCTACATATGAAGATAGAGGACCTCCACGATGGCACCATCCTATGGATCATCAAGAGCGTCCCCATCATGAGCGTCATCGACACACTTCTCCGAGCTCCACAAGGCGCCACCATGAGAGTGCTTATGCACAAGATCGTCGACTTCAAGTACACCATATGGAGCATCAAGAGCATCCTCAACACGATCGTCATCGACACTCTTCTCCAAGCTCCACAAGGCGTCGCAAGCAACATGCCAAGTCGCACGAGCCATCATCTAGGCATGGCAAGGACCGTCATCGACATACGTCACCACATGAGCTTCGCCGCCACAAGCCACTTCATGATCGCCATCGACCAACATCTTCCACGAGTCTTCGACGACACCACTCAAGCCATGGTGATGATGCACGAAGACGAGAGCCTCGCCATGAAGGCGACAAACACCATGATAGGATGCCTACCACTCCAAGGATGGCAAGTGCACATCGAGCATACCTTCCTCATAAGGCGACTTCCACCTCTTGTGCCACCACCACAATGGCCTCTACCTCGTCACGTGCCTATGGACTCCGATGCTACAAGTGCAAGCAACAAGGCCACCCTCCACGGGAATGTCCCAATCTCCTATGTGAGGTGTGCAAGGCCAAGGGTCACGTGGCATGGCAATGCACAACGCCAAGTGCCAAGACGCTCTACTTCGACAAGCTACAAGCGCAAGTCCCCAAGATGTCTATTGCGCCAACACTTCACGATGAAGACCTCCAAGGCCATCACAAGGATGATGTGGATCCGAGCCTAGCTCTCCACAACACTACGGCGCCACCGACGGAGGACGACTTGGGAGGCGATGGAGTTGAGATGGTTGAGCATGGGATTTTCCCTTCAACCAAGGAGGCGCATGGAGATGAGAAAGTCGAGCCTACTCCCCTATGTTTCATGGATGAGTTGGTACCAATCCCATGTGAGAATGAGAGCCACTTAGCCCACTTGAGTGAGAGTGATAGTGAGTTGAGTGACTTCCACCCCATATGTGAGTTTGAGTGCTTCCGTTTGGAGGACATGAGTGATACACAAAGTGAGTTGAGAGAGGTAGATGATAGGTCCATGGAGGACATCGCATTTGCTAACACATTAACCTCTCCCTCGTTTGTGTCTTCTTATGTTGCACTAGGTTCCACGGAGGACGAGTTCCCGCTCATGGAGACGATGTACATGGTGCATGAAGATGATGATATCTCACCATGCTTGCTCCAAGATGAACATGTCGACCACATGGATCCTCCTACTTCCACAACACCTACTTCAAATGAGTCGGCCTACAAAGGTAACAATATAGGTGTTGATGATGCCATGATCCCACTAGTGGACATGATGACTTATGAGTGCATGCATGATCTTGATGATACATTTGCTACGTCACATGCTACTTTCACTTTCCCATGTGATGCTTTGCTTGATAACATTGTTGATCATGTGGAAGTGAATGTTTGTGATACCATGACCATGCCATGCTATGAGAGCTTCAATTTTTCCACCATTGCTTGCAATATGCCGACCACTTGCTCTTTACCATGTATTGCTTGCAATGATAATGACAAGGATGATATTAGCTTCCGCATGCTTTGCCCAAAATGTTTGCACTACTCCATGATCGTTGCATCCAAGATTGTGAACAATTCCCCTTTCTTATGCTTGGTATGCAAACATGCTTATTTCATTGTCCACGAGATGGCCCCCATAGCCTTCTCCATTTTTGATGATCATGAGTTGCCACATGCCATGAATGCACCTTCTTACCATTTGCACTATCGCCATGCATTTCATACTATCTTGCTCGACACTCATGGTGATGTGCACAAGTCTTGGAACATCATGATGGATGATATGTTCCTCTACCATGCACATACGCTCTTTGTTTTGCTCATTCCATGTGTAGGTACCCGACCATCAACTTCCACCGCTACGGAGCATGAGCTCACAAAACGCGCAATTGAGAGCTACCCCAACACGGACGAGATATATGATCCAACCCATGGGATTCACGCCAAAGGGTATGTTCCCAAACGCCTTCGCCCTCGTGTGTTTCCGGCTTGTCTTGTCGAGCTTCCGGTTTGGACCAATGCCTCGTCACCTCTTTTGCTTCTTATGCAACATATCTTGACACATCTTGTTGGCACAATGATTGTTGTATGTCTTGATGCTTTCATCATACACTCCGAGATTCTCAAGGACCATGTCGTACATGTGAGAGATACCTTATGCATCTTGTGCCCCATGTCACACAAAATGTTGCCCTTCTTTGGATTTTTCATTTCATCTTTGGCATTTGCATTGGATTCTTTGACACTTGCGGATACCCATACTAGGCTCACGCCAACAATACTTTCCCAAGCTACAAGTTTCCACCGCTTTGCCATTGCACATAACAATTTTGCCCCAAATTTTGCCGCCGACACTTGCCTTTTGTTTGTTCCACTTGTTTGGGACAATGCTACACCACACATTTTTGACACCTTACAACTCTTACATGCACAAATTTTTGCCCTTCCAAATTTTGGATACATCGACACACTTTTGTTTCCCATTTTTGCCAAATGCCTCTTGGAGAAACGACTTGATGCTTCGTATTGGATTGAGAGCCTCTTGTTCGCCGATCACGAAATTGGCATCCACGAGCTTTCCATTTGCAACTCGTTTTTCCCCAAGTTCTTCTTCGACCGCGACTTTATCCCTCTACCACAACATGGGAGAGTCGTCATGGACTACACCGTCGGTGAGAAAGAACAAGAGTCGAGGACGACTCTTCCCCAAGGGGGGGGAGATGATGTAGCCCCGCCTATCGTCGATGCTACACCATGGCCAAGGTGTTCCCCAAGTGGACCGACAACCCGAACCGAAGCCATACACGACAAGGTGAACCCTATCCTCTCTACCCTCGATCTCGGTACCCACTTGAATGGTGTACTACCTCATGCAAGTGTATGTGTCATTAGGTGCAAGCCTCATCAAGGACATGAGGAGGAGGAGGAGAACACCCCATTGTACAAGGGAGAAGAAGAAGAAAGAAGAAGAAGAAAGAAGAGAGAAGAAGAAAGAAGAAGAAGGAAGAGCAAAGGAGAGAAGAGGGAGAAGGGGGGGGCCGGAGCCTCCACCAAGGAGAGGCCGGAGCCTCCAGGCCCCCCATGGCCGGTACCTCCCCAGGAGGCCACGCGCGGGAGGGTAGGACCGGTACTACCGGCCATGCATGGCCGGTACTACCGGCCTGCCCCAAGTCCTCCATTCTGGCTGCGCGGGAAGAAAGGGTACTCCGGTACCTCCGGCCGGAGGTACCGCCCGTGGTACCGCTGGAGGGTCCTAGTCCCCTGGATACTTTCAACCAATTCGAGGCTGTTTCCGGTACCATGGCCGGTACCTCCGCCCGAGGTACCGCCCGTGCGCGAACTACTTCAATCTGAGCCGTTCCTCTTCATCTGAACGTCTACGCTTTCATCCCTTGTAATGCCTAAAGTACCCCTGCCTAAATCTGAGCTATATGTATCCCCGTACTCCCCATTTGCTAGGGTTAGACAAGATTTGGCTTAGAGTAGATTCTTGAGCTTTGTCTCCCTAGGGTATCATCCCTCTGTAATCAAGGCCACCCTTGTTGTTGATTGGATATGTGAGTGAGATTCTAGTGTGGTGCACTCTCTCTCCCTCACCGATCTTCGTCTCCAACACCGGTCTCTCACCTCGGAATTCTACCGCGGTCTCTTCCGTGGGTGATTCTATTCGGCGTGGTCCATCGAGCCACGAGGGTAATCATCGGTTGTATCGGGTTGGTGTGCGTGCGTGTGTCCTCGTGTTCATCGTGTTCATCGTGTTCTTCGCGTTCTTCCTCTTTTCCCCTTTCGATTCCGGGTCAATTCGCAAGATCGGGCCACAAACGGGGTCTTAGACCTCATCAGTTGCGCTAGCCCACGCTGCCACCAGCCTCCGCCCACGCCGCCACCAGCTCGCCTCTCTTCCCTGCGCGCAGCACGCAAAGCGCCCAGGCGCAAGTCGCCGCCCAGGCTGCTCACTGGCCACCTCGCTGCGCTAAGCGCGCACTGCCGTGCAGAACCGCCCGCATCGCCCGCCCTGGCAGCTCGCCCGCAGCGCTGCTCCCCCGCGCCAGCATCGCCTTGCTCGCGCCCAACCACCGTGCTGCCGCTTGCAACGTGGCCGCTCCACCACCACCAGCCACCAGACCCGCTCGCCCCTGGCCACCACTCCTTTCCGCTGCAAATCACCCGCCCAAGCAGCAGCGGCCGCCCGCCCGCGCAAGCCACGGCCACCTTCCTGCCGGCCTCGCTCCTCATCCAACCACCATCTGCCTCGCGCCTTGCTCAGCTCGACCCGCGCCGGCTTGCCTCTCCTCACTGCAGCTTCCGCCCGCGCCCAAGGCCGCCGCTCGCATCGATCTCAAGGCCGCCCAGCCGCAGGCCCACATCGCCCGCTCGCCGCCGACCCAACCTGCGGCAAAGCCCCTCCCGCCCCGGCCTCGATTTCCATCGCGCGCACGGCCATCGCTCACTTTGCTGCTGCCGCACCCGGTTGAAACCAGAGCCAAACCGGGCGGCAACCGGACCGGAGCCAAACCGGGCGGCACGCCGGATGGTCCGGCCCAGGATCCGGTCCAACCGGCCCCCTGACAGGATTTCACAGTTTTTGACCCAAGTTTCGCACCGTTTTGACTTCTCTTTTTGCCCCAAATTTTGACAATTTTTCGGAGCCCGTTTGACTCCAAATTTTAACAGCATCCCCCAAATACTCCACATAATCCATCTCTAATTTTTAACGATTTTTGGAGCCCAACTTTTGACCGCTCGTTTCGACCCAACTTTTCGGGCATTGACTTAATTTGCCCGTTTTCCGTTCTGGAGTGCCTTTGGTCCGTGAGAACCGCTTCCGCGCCTACATCAACACCGCGACAACGGCATCGGCACCCCAGATTCCGGCGCATCTTCGACACCATCGTCATCACCATCATCGCAAGTTCGTGTGCTTGACACCGCCTAACGTCAATAGCTATAACTTGCCTCCCCTACCCCTTGTAGCCCCTTTCTTCCTTTGCGTACCTATCCCATTGAGAATGGCTTACCGAGCGTTGTGAAGCATTGCACAAGTGTCACGACCGTGAGAGGGTGTGTGTGTGTTGTGTTGAGCAAAGCTCGGTGTGAAAGATACACAAAAGAAGAAAAGTGTGACATATACATAGAGAAAAATAAAGCTTTTAAGCATAGAAAAAAAAGAGACAAAGAAAAAAAAATAGAAAAGAGTGTGTGTCCACCGATACCGAGAAGTGCAAAGCTTGTGAGCACTAAGAGAGAAAAGAGAAGAGTGGCATTTGTGCAAATCTTGTTGCTTCTTTCTTGTGCAACCAAGCTACGGTCTCTCTTGTGTTGGCGTGACATCGAGCATATAGTCTTCGTTAGGACCATCTTTGTCACTTGCTCACTTCCTTGGTCGCGCTAACCCCATTGTTCTCCGTTGTGTGTGTTTCCGTGTTTTCTTGACATAGATCACCACTTTTGACATTTGACTTTGGATCTTACCCACATTTGACAATAGACTTTTCCGTTGATATTTTTCGTTTGCTATCCACTCCTTACCCACCACATATAGAGTTCTTAGCCTTTTGCGTGTGCTTTGAGTGTGTGTGTGAGTAACCCCGGTACAATTTTGACTTTGCCCTTGACTTGAACCATTTTTCCGATACTTTCTTGAAAGGTGGGATACTTGTGTATTTTTCCTTCCACCACATACACATACACCTATCCTAGTGAGCCATATACATGATGACCCCACAAGAGCAAGCCGAGATGAGAGCATACTTCACCGAGCTAGATGCTCGAGAAGCCCAAATGACACCCAAAGATAAAGCCGAGTGCAACGCATACTTCAAACACCTTGAGAGCAAGAGTGATACACCCCATGAGTCGAGTGAGGATGTTTTGATTTCTAACAACTTAACCTCTACCCCTCTTGTGTTGTCTTCCTCTTTGCTAGGTTGCTCGGACATCGACGACGCCATTGCCATGGAGATGAGGGACTCCACTATATGTGAGATGAGCGACTCCACTATACGTGAGATGAGTGACTCCACTATATGTGAGCTTGATGAGTGCCTCCACTTCGAGAGCATGAGTGATACACCAAGTGAGATGAGAGTGGTAGTTGATAAGTCATGTGAGGCCATTTCGAATTCTAACAACTTACCCTCTACCTCTAGTGTGTTTCCTTGTGTCTTATTAGGTCCCATGGATGACGAGACGCCGATCATGGAGAAGATGTACATGGTGCATGAAGATGATGATATCACACCATGCTTGTTGCTTGAAGATGAACATGGAGGCCACATCGAACCTACCTTTTCCACAACACCTACCTCATATGAGTGGGACTACAAAGGTACCTATATGGGTGTTGATGATGACATGATCCCACTAGTGGACATGATGATTTGTGAGTGCTTGCATGAGTTGGATGATCCTATTGCTATGGCATATGCTTCTTTCACTTTCCCTTGTGATACCACCATTGTTGATCATGTGGAAATAGTTGCTTGTGACAATTTGACCATGCCATGCTATGATACAAACTTGAACATGTTTTGTGCTACATGCTTGCAATATTCTCCCATTAGTGCAACCAAAATGTTGAATACTTTCTCTTTCCAATGCTTGGTTTGCCATAATGTTAATATGCTTGTAAATGAGATTGCCCCCATAGCTCTCTCAAATTTTGGAGACTTTGCCTATATCCATGATGAGCATGTTTATGTGTTTACCCCGCATAATCACCATATCTATTATAATGCTTTGCTTAACGCTAATGGTGATGTGCAAAAGAAATGGACCATCATGATGGATGATGTGTTCATATACCATGCACACATGTTCTTTGCTTTTCCTATTGTGTGTGTAGGTACACGGAAGACAAGGTCAACCTCGATTGAGCACGAGTTGACCAAACGAGCTCTTGAGAGCATGATACAAGTGAGCTCCAATGAATGGTTTCACTCGCACACTTCGACTACACAAGATCTCTCAATGAGAGCACACCGAATCTTGCTAAGGTGACCTCCTTCTACTTGCGCTCTCTTGCTAAATCCAATGAACTTTGTCTCCTTTGCTTTTCTTGTGCTATTGATAGGGCTCTCGACAAGTGAAGGAACATTCAAGCGTTGGTGTCATCTACCTCCTCTACACATTCACGAAGACTCATCGTCGAGGACGACTCTTTTTCAAGTGGGGGGAGATGATGCAGCCCGACCTACTGTCTTCGCTTCATCATGTGCGTCAACGTCAAGAACCACACTCAAGGCCGAGGTCACGGAGGCATGGAAGAGAAGAAGGAAGAAGAGCGCCGCGGTCGCCTAGGAGAGAAGACGACTGCCACAAGTCAATTCGGGCCAAGGCCCATGTACCCCTTTGTTTCCCTAAACTACCCCTCCTTAGTGGCTCCCTATATATAGGCTCCCACCTCCCCCTTCATTAGGAAAGAGTTGAACTTGAGAGAACCTAGGCGATGATGCAGCCCGACCTACGGTCTTCGCTTCATCATGTGCGTCAACGTCAAGAACCACACTCAAGGCCGAGGTCACTGAGGCATGGAAGAGAAGAAGGAAGAAGAGCATCCGAGGTCGCCTAGGAGAGAAGACGACTGCCACAAGTCAATTCGGGCCAAGGCCCATGTACCCCTTTGTTTCCCTAAACTACCCCTCCTTAGTGGCTCCCTATATATAGGCTCCCACCTCCCCCTTCATTAGGAAAGAGTTGAACTTGAGAGAACCTAGGCTTGTGCCTCCACCATCCCTTTGGGATTAGGGAAACCCCCTCCTTAGATTATCAAATCTATTGTATCAAGGCACTCCTTATATGATTAGTCTCTCACACTTGTGATTCTACCACCGGTCTCTCACTCGTGTGATTCCACCTATCGTATACCGATCTTCCTCTCGGGGATTCTACCGCGTGTCTCTCCCTTGAGAGATTCTATCGGGATAGTGGTTCGGGCTATCGGGAGTAAACCAGAATTGTATCGGGTTGTGTTGCATGCATTCGCGTGTGTTCATCGTGTTCTTCATCGTGTTCTTCGTGTTCTTCCTCTCCCCTGCCTTTTCCTCGGTCAATTCGTGAGATCGGGCAACCCACGTGGCCTTAGGCCGCATCAATTAGTGTCTTCCAAAGGTAACTCATGAATTTGACATCTCGATCTGAAACAATGCTTCTTGGTACACCGTGGAGTCTCACAATTTCCTTAAAAAACAAGGAGGCAATATGTGAAGCATCATCCGTTCGGGAGCATGGTATTAAATGAGCCATTTTAGAGAATCGATCAACCACTACAAAAATTGAATCATGACCATATTTGGTTCTAGGCAATCCTAGTACGAAATCCATACTTATATCGGACCAAGGAGCATAAGGAATAGGCAATGGTGTATAAAGACCATAGGGGTTGGAAGTGGACTTAGCTTGTAAGCATGTTGTACACAGTCGGCAAAGGCGTTCCACGTCGCGCTACATTCTTGGCCAATAATAGTGAGTGGAAAGCATGGCATACGTCTTCTCTCGTCCAAAGTGTCCCATAAGACCACCACCATGCGATTCTTGTAAGAGCAAAAGGCGAAGCGAAGACATGGGAATACAAAGTTTGCTGCCCTTGAACAAGAATCCTTGGTGCAAATAGAAATCATCGATGCCCTTATCACTAGAACACTTTGCAAAGATTGGGCCAAAGAAAGTATCGGAGGCATATAAGTCTTTGATTTCATCAAGACCCAAAACATGGACATCCAAACGAGTGAGCAAGAGGGTGAGCTTCCGGGAAAGAGCATCCGCAACCACATTGTCCTTGCCCTTCTTGTATTTGATCACATATGGAAAGGACTCAATGAACTCAACCCATTTTGCATGTATTTTGTTCAAATTGTGTTGACTTTTCAAATACTTCAAGGACTCATGGTCGGAGTGGATAACAAACTCTTTTGGCCAAAGATAGTGTTGCCAAACTTCAAGAACACGAACCAAAGCATAATGTTCCTTGTCACGTATAGGATAGTTGAGGCGTGCGCCATCCAACTTCTCGCTATAGTATGCCACGGGTTTTCCATCTTGCATCAGAACTCCACCAATACCTAGTCCACTCGCATCACATTCAATCTCAAAAGTTTTGGAAAAGTTCGGAAGAACAAGAAGTGGAGCCTCGGTAAGTCTCTTTTTCAACTCATCAAAAGCTTTTTGTTGTGCCTTGCCCCAAACAAACGGAACATTCTTTTTAGTGAGCTCATTTAAAGGGAAAGCAATAGTGCTAACATCTTTCACAAAGCGTCTATAGAAACCGGCAAGTCCATGAAAACTTCGATCTTGACCAACATTGGTAGGAGTGGGCCAATTGTGGATGGCCTCAACCTTGGAAGAATCAACTTCAATACCATTAGCGGAAACCACAAATCCAAGGAAAACCAACTTGTTTTGTGCGAAGGTGCACTTTGGAAGATTTGCAAAGAGCTTTTCACGGCGCAAGATGCATAAGACTTCTCTCACGTGTTGCACATGGTCCTCGAGATTTTTGCTATAAATGAGAATATCATCGAAATAGACAACCATACTCTTTCCAATGAGAGGTCGCAAGATGTGATTCATGAGACGCATGAAAGTGGATGGAGCATTTGAGAGACCAAATGGCATGACAAGCCATTCATAGAGACCAAGTTTGGTCTTGAATGCCGTCTTCCATTCATCACCAATTGCCATGCGGATTTGGTGGTAGCCACTACGCAAATCAATCTTAGAGAAAATCGTGGCACCACACAATTCATCAAGCATGTTATCTAAACGCGGAATGGGATGGCGGTATCGAACGGTAATGGCATTGATGGGGCGACAATCCATACACATTTGTTGCGACTCATCCGGTTTAGGAACGAGAATCACGAGAACCGCACAAGGGCTTAAGCTCTCACGTACATACCCTTTTTCGAGGAGGTCTTGTATTTGGCGTTGAATCTCCTTTGTGTCTTCGGGGTTGGTGCGGTAGGCGGCGCGGTTTGGTAGAGGGGCGCTGGGTATGAGGTCGATGCGGTGCTCGATCCCTCGAAGCGGTGGTAGTCCATGAGGTAGTTCGTCGGGGAAGACATCTTGGAACTCCTTCAAAAGAGACAAAAAAGACGAAGGAAGTGTTGTTAAGTTGTTAGTCTCCGAGGATGGCCCCTTGCAAATGAGCACATAGTGCAATTTGGTGGATGGGTTGTGGTGCATTTCTCTCATCTCACTCTTGGTAACTATGAGGACACTCTTCATCTCACTCACATATGGCTTGTGGCGCTCACTTTCTTTTTGGTGGGTCACTCTCTCACCACTCATCTCACTAGTGATGGTAGCTTCCTTAGCCCTCGCTAAAGCCTTTGCATTGTCCGCAATTACTTGGCTAGGAGTCATTGGGCGTAGGATGAATGTCTTGTCGCCGACCTTGAAGCTATAGGCATTTGTGTAGCCATCATGGCTTGCTCTTTTGTCATATTGCCAAGGGCGACCAAGTAGCATGTGGCACATCGTCATGGGGACTACATCACAATCAACGGTGTCTTCGTAGGCGCCAATCTTGAAGGATATGGTGAAGGTGTGTTGTATCTTGACGTTTCCATTGTCACTTAGCCATTGCACATGGTAAGTGTGGGGGTGTTTTCGGAGTGTGAGATTGAGCTTGGAGCATAGTTTGGTGCTTGCAAGATTGTGGCAACTCCCTCCATCGATGATAACCTTTATTGACTTGCCATTGATTCCGGCTCTTGTTTGGAAGATGTTGCACCTTTGGTCTTCATTGGAGAGTGCATTGGTTGTCAACACTTTGGTCACCACAAGTGATGGGTTTGCATCATGCACACATAGGACTTGCTCTTGGTCTTCCAAGTCATCATCTTCATGATTGGTTGCGGCTTGTACCAAGGCTTCATATTCACCTTCACTTAAGTACTCCACATCTCCATCATCCCGAGTTATCATAACTCTTGTGTTCTTGCATTCAAAGGATTTATGTCCTTGAGCACCACACTTGAAGCAAGTGATGTTACTAGATCCCGTGGAAGCTTTGGAGACATAGTTGATTGCTCCGGCTGGAAGCTTGTTGTCTTGAAGGCACTCTTCGTTTGCTTTGGAGGATCCTTGGAGGCAATAGCACTTGTGTTTTTGATGCTTGAGGAGGTGTTTGTTGCATTTCTTGCGGCGAAGAAGGACTTTGTTTTTGCACTTGCTAAGTCTTCTCGCACTTGGCGCTCGGCTCTTGTAGCTTGATGGAGCAACTCAACCATGTTGCTGTAAGGCAAGAACTCCACTATTCTCTTGACGGGAATGTTCAATCTATTCAAGAATCTTGCCATTGTTTGCTCTTCTCGCTCATCCACATTGGCACTCATCATGGTCATGTGCATCTCCTTGTAGTACTCCTCAACGGACTTGAAGCTTTTCTTGAGTTGAGTAAGCTTGTTGAAGAGGCCGCGCTTATGGTGGTTGGGCACAAAGCGTTTGTGCATGACTTCTTGCATCTCTTCCCATGTGTCAATGGGCTCTAGATCTTCCTTGTCACGCTTCTTGTTCACTTCTTCCCACCAAACATTTGCATATCCTTCAAACTCAAGTGATGCCATGGCCACTTTCTTTGCTTCGGAGAAGTTGTGTATGCGGAAGATCTTGTCAACCTTGAGTACCCAAGATAAGTATGCATCAGGGTCTTCCTCTCCGTGGAACTTGGCCATGGTGAACTTGAGCTTCCCAAAGATTTCTTCCTCATTACGGTCATTGCGTCTAGGAGGTGGTCTTTCTTCACCATGGTCTTGACGTTGTTGAGGTAGATGTTGTGGACCTTGAGCATCTCTATTGTTTTTGCTATGTTGTTGACGAGGAGGTGGTCTTCCATGACCTTGATCTTGATCATCATTGTTGTGGGAGAGTCGAGGCATCACACTTTCTTCACTTGATGCTTGGTGATGACTTGATTCCTCATTTCTTGCCCTTGGTGTGGTCTTCTAGCATGAGGTCGATCATCATGATGGCGACGATTATCTTGACCTTGAGGGCGTGGTGCACCATTACGTGGAGGTTGCACAACATTGATGATTTGGCGCTCTTGGTGCGCTTGCCTTTGTTCCTCTTTATGAAGGCGTTGTCTTCTAGCTTGAGCTTCGTGTGCTTGTCGTTGCCGTTCTTGTTCTTCAAGTGCTTGTTGTTCATTGCGGATACGCTCTTGTTCCCTTGCTCGAACTAGCTCTTGATCATGTCGAAGGCGTTCTTGCTCTTGTTGGAATTGAGCATGGAGATTCTCTTGTTGAAGGCGCTCTTCTTCAAGGCGTTGACGTTCTTGGACAAGTCTAAGTCGAGCTTGCTCTGCTTCTTGAGCTTGTTGGTGAAGCACTTGAACATCCACATTATGGTGGCGTGGGTCTTCATTGGAATCATGGTGAGACGGTGTATGAGCTCGTGACCTTGAACTATGAGAGCGCGAAGACCTTGAGTGGTGTCTTGTATTTTCTTGATGGTTGAGTCTATGAAGGATATTGTCCAACGCCGTCTTCATTTCTCTTGTCTCTTGAGCTTGTATGGTGAGTGTTTCCTTCAACTCTTTGTCTTGCTCTTCCATCTTCTCACGGAGGTCTTGAACTTGGTTATTGAGATCTATCCTTTGCACTTGAGCTCGTTCTTCATAGCGTGCGATGGTCTCATCAATCCTTGCCGTGAGGTCATGGATACTCTTGTTGACGGCTTGAGTAGCTATCCAATGTTGGTGACGCGTCATCGGTAGTTGGTTCCCTTGTCCACTAGACATGGTTACAACTAAAACAAGAACCATGTGGTGGGTGGTTAGGAAAGACTACCAAAAGTGTCAAAACTTGCAAACCAAAATCGAAAAGGTGTTTCAAGGCGGAGGACAACCGATATGTATGCACACACACAAAACCAAAAACTCTATATGGTGTTAGGTATGGATGTGGAAAGCCAAATGGAAGAACCAAACGAAAAGTCTATTGTCAAAAGTGGGTAAGATCCAAAAGTCACAAGTCAAAGGCGGTGATCACAAAAGGCATACACAAGGTGGAACACACGCGTGGGACAAAATGGGGTTAGCGTGACTTGTGAGCACGAACAAAAATGGTCCTAACGAAGACTACTAGCTCGGTGTCACGCTAATGCAAGAGAAACCGTGGCTTGGTTGCAAAATTGAGAAGCAACAAGATTTGCGCAAGACGCCTCTCTTCTCTTTTCTCTCTTTTGCTTATAAGCTTTGGATTCTTTTGTGTACTAGTAAATATGCCCGTGCGTTGCACCGGGATAAAAAAAAATCCTAGTAAAAACGTTGACGCCATCCAAAAAATTCCCCTAATCGATCTACCAGTGTAACCAAGCCTCAGTTCGTATTTTTCATATTACTTATCTTTTATTACTTTTCATTCGATCTACTCTTTGATACTATGATTTTTTTATTTAATCTATTATTTTAGACTCTTTTTATTTGAATAAATTTATATTTCAAACAACCATATGCACTATAAATTGAATACTGCTATAAATTAGAAACATACCGGTGTGTTTGTTACGGACTTACAGTTAAGCATGACAAACTTTAGTAGTAGAAGAAAGAAACATGGTCAGTGCAGTCACATGGAGTTGGCACTCTAGCACCTCACATGAACAACCGCCCTCGGTTCTCTCATCCGTGCTTCCATGATGCTGAAAGTTGTGCATATTCCCGGCGGCGAAACAGCAATAGCAAAGTCATTCAGATTTCCAGCGAAGTCGGTAGGACGGGATGTCGAGAACGAATGGCGACGTGTTGCTTCCGGGAACACCGTAGCCTGCATTTTTATAGATGATGGCAACTCAATCCCTATGTAGTATTCTAGTAGGACATCTCTGAGAAATTTTGATGTTCTCTGGAACTGAATTATCTGAAACTGACTATATGGACTGTCCCTCTCACATCCTGAAATAGTCTTGTGATGAGGTTGCTTATTATAGCTTTGCATCATAGACCCTATGTAACTCATAGAGGCGTCCACCCAAGTAAGACTATATACATAGAAAACTAATTAATTGCTGAATGAAGTGGTGATCAACGGGACCATGACCAGATCGATCTCTGGTTGAAACTCATGATAGGGCATGTTTCGGCGCTGCTACTAAGCGAGGAGGCACGATGTACACATGCGCTTCTAGCCATACATCTTGCGCCAGATAAGTATGGAAAGACTGCCGGATTACTTTCATGGAGGACAGGGAGGACGATGTCCAGGATCCTAATTCTCCACCACAGGTCGGAGTTTGGCTGCCCACCGCGTCCACATGATAGGGGATTCTGGCAAAGGTTGGAACTCGAGCCCGTCTGCAAGAATAGGGCGATGAGCGCCGCCAGTGCTGGAGTGGAGAAGACATTGTCGATCCAATTGCTCAGGTGACCTCTGCTCGATTCCCTCGATCGTCGATGAGGTTGATCAGCACAGCGGCGCGGACTGGTTCAGCGAGGTCCCAGGTGATTTAAGTATGAAAGTCTAGTATGTTGCGAGATGACCACAAACACACCCTGCAAGGAGGCGGCGCTTGGATAGTGAGGGCCAGCAGCGCTGGATCCCTCCTGTGCGGATAGTTCGGAAACCTATTGGCTCTGGTTGGGAGCGCCAGGGAGGTGCCCCATCTCGCCGGAGGAGGGTATTCTTCGGAATAGTAGAGCTGACGAGCGATTATTTTGCTCCTGACGAGCCTCGTCGAATTTCCTTCCGTTCGTCATGGAATCGCCAAATCGAGTGTCTCATAGCTTGGAACGTACGCTCGATATTTTTCATCAGTTTTTCACCGTAAGCTTCAATCGGCGATCCATCTTTCCCATATTTAAAGGCTCGGAGAAAGCAGTAAGAGGCCAACTCGTGTCTGATTAGGATACTGGAGATTCGCTACTACGTGCGCGGTTCAATTTGTGCCTTTGGTCGTGCGTCAAAAAGTGATAGAGGAGTTGTCCCAGGATTCTTGACTTGATTAATAAGTAAACATATAAGTAAACCTAAGGAAGCACGAGTATGATAGTACGATTGAGAGGTGGATTGGTGATTGGTGGGTTGGCTCGGGCTGGCCGGTGCGTGTTAGACCTGGCCGTCCGGGATATTGCTTTGTTCGTATACGGTCAAATACAGATTGGATCGATCCTATCCTACGCCGATTCTAACGCGTCAAAGCTGACGTACCAAACCAAACTCGCGGCACGGACGAAGGAAACAAACCAGGGAAACACTTCTCCCTTTATTATGTTGGGCCTAGAAATAATACATTTTTTTGGCCCGTTTGTGACACCAGGCGGTCACCTATTGCAATTTAATAGTAAAGATATGTGTCACTCACATTCTTTTTCTTTTTCTTTTTGTATTTTCTTTCTTTTTCTCACTATGGTAAGGATACTACTATCTATGTAAGTATGTCACACTTCTTTTGCTTATCTTTTCACACGAGCTTGCTTCGTAGCTTTGCTCAACACACGCACACCCTCACGGTCGGTACGCTTGCACAATGCTTCGTAACACTAGAAAGCCACTCTCGATAGGAAAGGTACACAAAAGAGGCTAGGGAGACAAGTTAGGAGCAATTTATACCACTTGATGATGGTGGCCGACGATCTTGAACTTGCGATGGTGGTGGAGGTGTCAAATGAACCGCTTGGATCCTCGGGGTGCCGTCGTCGTTGTCGATGTTGCGGAAGCTTTGTGGCAGGTGAAATGGCACTCAAACCGAAGTCCAAACACAAGGGGGTTAGTGCCAAAACGAAAAATGAAGGTTTCTGTCAAAATTTCGGCTGGCCGGAACTTTCGGCCACTGGGGGCGGTACTTCCGGTCCCGGGCGGAACTTCCGGTCGCAATCAGATCTGCGGGCTGTTCGTCGATTTGGGCTGAAATCCGGTCCGAAATCCTTCGAATTCGAGGAAAATTTGGCACTAGAAGCTGTGGGAAGGTGGGGGAATTGCAGATCAACAACAAAGACAAGTTTCTATTGGAGCAAAACCACCAAAAACTCAACAAATCGCGAGATCCAACCAAGGCCAATTTGGGGCTATTTTTTGGGAAAAAAAAATTGGGAATTTTTTTGGGCGAAATTGGTGGAATTGGGGGTTGTGGGGGTCAAATCCGTGGCAACCAAAGAGCTGCTGATACCATATGATAAGGGCTAAGCCCAAGGATGTGCCCGATCTTCACGGATTTGGGTGGAATTCGTGGGGGAGGTGGAGGAACGCGATGAACTCGAAGAACGCGGAGGAAAATAGTGGGGATACAACACACACACACACAAATCGGTTTTCCCTCGTTGGCCCGAACCACCAACTCGATAGAGGTTGCAGGAAAAGACCTTCCGGTAGAAGTCCCGCAAAGAGATTGACGAATCGAATCCCGAGAGATCTAGAAGGAAAAGACCGGAAGGTTGATAGAAGTGCAAGCAAAAGACCAAATAGGTAGAAGTGCAAGCAAAAGATCAACAAACGGTAGAAGTCACCAAAGAGATCTTCACGAGTCGATAAGGAGCCTGGGTGGGTACAAGATCCAAGATCTAGGTAGGGTTCCCACAAGGGTGAGCAAAGCTCAGGTTTATTTTCACATCAAGTCTAATCTCATATCTGAGCCAACTAGGCTATTTATAGTAGATGGGGCGAAGGGGTAAGTTACAAGCTGAATCTGCCAGTTTTGGTGCTGAAACGTGTATGGGCGGAAGTTCCTGCCTCTGGGGGCGGAAGTTCCGGTCGTCCTGGGCGGAAGTTCTGGCTGGATTCCTTTTAGACAGCATCTTCGAAGCATCTGGGCGGAAGTTTCGGTCCTGGAGGCCAGAAGTTCCGGTCGGGGCGGAAGTTCCGGCCAACTGCCGGCCTAGTTCCGGAAATGGCCAATTTCCTTGCAGTAACATCCAGGGGCGTTTTGGGACAATTTCAGAACTAGGGCGGAACTTGGGCGGAAGTTCCGGTGGGCAGAAGTTCCGGTCCCTCGGGGCGGAAGTTCCGGCTGGATCCTTTTCCCTGGGCTCTGGAAGGCATCTGGCCGGAAGTTCCGGTCCTGGGGGGCGGAAGTTCCGGCCTGGGCGCTGTAGCTCCATCTTCATCATTTCCAGCTCCCTCTCCATTGGCTTGGTCTCCATGGCTCGCGTCTTGGTCGATGTACCTGATTGAACAAAGGGTATTTGCATGAAGTAGCACGCCATCCAAAGGGGTATCAAATGCATACGTGGAAAGGAGCGAATTCACCTCTTGGTGTAGTGCTTGGGCTCGAGCTTGTGTCATTGGACCACGAGGAGGGCTTGTCGGTCTTGAGGAGGCGGTGTCCAAAGGCCACCCCGTATCATGCACTCTATGGGAAACTATGCAAATATTTCATAGTATGTCTAATTTATGGTTTTGTATGGTGGGAATTACCATATTTCGGTACAATTGCTATCATGCTCACATAAAGATGTGTCATTATTTTTCAGATAATGCCTCTTAACTTAGGACCATGCCAATGGCACATGCTACACAATTAAGTTTTTACGGGCACAACCAGAATATGGTAACCGAGGCATGCATGAAGCAGCCATGTGGGATTATTTTTAACTCTCAAATTTTAATACTCCCTCCATCTATATCTATACTAAATAATAAAGAAAATAAGGCTTGTTCGTCCATTTTTTTGTTATCCTTGATTTCCAATTCAATTTACAGCATTCCCACTCGTAAGTTAAAAAAATGATTCGTCAAAACGTCTCTGGTTCCGGTCACTCATCATGGGCCTAGCCCAATCATGGCTTCCTTTGTTTTCCTCTGTCTCCAGGCCTCTCAGCACACGTTATGCTTCTTCCTCCATCGAGTAGAGTAGGAACCGAAATAGAGTATCCAAGCTAGCGCATCAGGTTCCTCCTATATATGTGCTCTGTCATCCCTGGCTAGCTTGTTCCATCGAGAGATGATCGATTTCGTACTCCCTCCTCGATAAAAATGGGCTCATATGTAGCCCCTCTCCTTTGCAATACGCACAACAACCCTAGAAAATCCCACCAAATCGATTGAATTCGTCAGAGCTTCTAGCCAACGAAGCTTGGAATCGTGCTTTCCTACCTCCGGCCACGATCCCCATCCTATGGCGCTAACCCCAGCCTCCGATCAAATCCGTTCTTTGCCGAGAGTGGAAAAGAGGTGCAAAGATTAGCCACAAAACAAATATACTCTGATGCAGCCCGACCTACGGTCTTCGCTTTATCATGTGCATGAACGACAAGAACCACACTCAAGGCCGAGGTCGCCACGGAGGAAGAAAGAGATGCGTGAGGAAGGCCGGCACTGCTGCTCAGGATGACCGGCACCGCCGTCCAGGTGCCGGCATTGCCGCCCAACTCCATCGGCACTGCTGCCTGATGTCTACGCACGCTTCTATTCTTGTAGACATTGTTGGGCCTCCAAGAGCAGAGGTTTGTAGAACAGCAGCAAGTTTCCCTTAAGTGAATCACCGAAGGTTTATCGAACTCAGGGAGGTAGAGATCAAAGATATCCCTCTCAAGCAACCCTGCAATTAAGATACAAGAGGTCTCTTGTGTCCCCAGCACACCTAATACACTTGTCAGATGTATAGGTGCACTAGTTCGGCGAAGAGATAGTGAAATGCAAGTAATATGGATGATTGTAAGTAGCAATTGCAATCTGAAATAAAAAATGGCAGCAAGTAAACATGCAGTAGAACAGTAAATAAACGGTGATTCGATATTTGGAAACAAGGCCAAGGGATCATACTTTCACTAGTGGACACTCTCAACAATGATCACATAAATAAATAACTTCTCTTCACTTGTGCTACTTTCTCACACTCTCTTGTTGGATAACAAACACCATTCATTGTGTAGGGCTACAAAAGCACACCTCTAGCCGGAGTAAACAAGCTCAACAACGTCCAGAGTTCATATTAAAGTAACCTCTAGAGTGCATAATAGACCGTTGCAATTTAGACCAAGTACTAACATAGCATACACACTGTCAACAATAGCTATGAAAGGGGGAATAGATTGCATCAATACTATCCTAGTAATAGCTAACTTCATAATCTACAAGAGATTACAATCATAACCTACGCCAAGTACTACATGATGCACACACTGTCAACTTTACATCATGGAGGAGGAATAGACTACTTTAATAACATCACTAGAGTAGCACATAGATTAATAGTGATACAAAGCTCATTATCACATAAAGATCACACCATGGGAGAGAGATGAACCACATAGCTACTGGTAGAGCCCTCAGCCTCGGGGGAGAACTACTCCCTCCTCATCATGGGAGACAGCAATGGCGATGAAGATGGCGGTGATGTCAAAGGAGATGACTCCGGGGGCAATTCCCCGTCCCGGCGGCGTGCCGGAACAGAGACTTCTGTCCCCCGAAACGGAGTTTTGCGATGGCGGCGGCGTCCCTGGAGTCTTTCTGGAGTTTCGTCAATTGGTACAGGGTTTTCACGTCGCGAGGGGTAATATAGGCGAAGAGGCGGCGCGAGGGGGTGCCAGGGGGGCTGATACGTCTCCGACGTATCGATAATTTCGTATGTTCCATGCCACATTATTGATCATATCTACATGTTTTATGCATACTTTATGTCATTATTATGCGTTTTACGGAACTAACCTATTGACGAGATGCTGAAGGGCCAGTTGCTATTTTCTGCTATTTTTGGTTTCAGAAATCCTAGTAAGGAAATATTTTCGGAATCGGACGAAATCAACACCGAAGATCTTAAAATTCCCGGAAGCTTCCAGAGCACCCGAGAAAGGTCAGAGAGGAGCCAGGAGGGCCCCACCCCACAGGGCGGCGCGGCCAAGGGGGGCCGCGCCCCCCTAGTGTGTGGGCCCCCTGTGGCCCCTCCGACTCCGACTCTTCGCCTATTTAGTCGTCCCTGACCTAAAACCTCGACCCAGTTCGACGAAACCAGAGAAAACCATCCAGAGCCGCCGCCATCGCGAAACTCCAATTCGGGGGACAGAAGTCTCTGTTCCGGCACGCCGCCGGGACGGGGAATTGCCCCCGGAGTCATCTCCACCGCCGTCTTCACCGCCATCTTCACCGCCATCGCTGTCTCCATGATGAGGAGGGAGTAATTCACCGCGGGGCTGAGGGCTCCGCTGTAGCTATGTGGTTCATCTCTCTCTCTTTGTGATCTAGTTGAATATCATCTATGTGCTACTCTAGTGATGTTATTAAAGTAGTCTATTCCTCCTGCACGGTGTAATGGTGACAGTGTGTGCATCGTGTAGTACTTGGCGTGGGGTATGATTGTAATCTCTCGTAGATTATGAAGTTAACTATTGCTATGATAGTATTGATGTGATCTATGCCTCCTTCATAGTGTGATGGTGACAGTGTGCATGCTATGTTAGTTCTCGGTGTAATTGTGTCGATCTATCTTACACTCTAAGGTTATTTAAATATGAACATTGAATATTGTGGAGCTTGTTAACTCCGGCATTGAGGGTTCGTGTAATCCTACACAGTTAGTGGTGTTCATCATCCAACAAGAGGGTGTAGAGTAGTCCTATTATGTGATCATTGTTGAGAGTGTCCACTAGTGAAAGCAGGATCCCTAGGCCTTCCTTCCAAGCATCGAATCTCCGTTTGTTTACTGTTTTGTTGCATGTTTACTCGCTGCCATATTTTATTCAGGTTACTATTACCACTCATACTCATCCATATTACTTGCATCTCACTATCTCTTCGCCGAACTAGTGCACCTGTATATTTGACAAGTGTATTAGGTGTGTTGGGGACACAAGAGACTTCTTGCTTTGTGGTTGCAGGGTTGCTTGAGAGGGATATCTTTGACCTCTTCCTCCCTGAGATCGATAAACCTTGGGTGATCCACTTAAGGGAAACTTGCTGCTGTTCTACAACCCTCTGCTCTTGGAGGCCCAACACTGTCTACAAGAATAGAAGCTCCCGTAGACATCAAGCACTTTTCTGGCGCCGTTGCCGGGGAGGAAAGGTAAAAGGCTCTCATACTCCGGTCCCAGGTAACAGTACTTTTCTGGCGCCATTGTGTGTGTGCTCGAAGTTATTTCCTTTAGATCCTGCAATTGCATCTTTTTGTTTCTTGTTAAACACTAGTTTGGCATAATGGAAAACAATGAGCTTCTTATTTTATTTCCTAAGTTAAGACATGAATTGTGTGATGCGAAAATTAAAGAACCTATGGAGCCTCAATTGCATGCTAGTAGCAATGTTATTAGTATGAACGCAATCACTGCTAATACTATGGATAAGTCTAAGCTTGGGGAAGCTAGTTTATATAAAAATAATCTTTTTTCTCTTCAGCTTTGGAAGAAATATTTTGCTCTGATAATGCTTTATCTCCCATATGCAATAACTTTAATGATGCTTCTAATATTTTAAATTCACCTACTGCAAGTACTTCTTTCAAGATACCCATGAAAATTATTGAACGTGTTATGGATAACCGCTATGAAGGGGATGGAACTATCCATCCTGGAGATCATTTACTGTTTTTGCATGAATTATGCGGGTTATTCAAGTGTGCAGGTATCTCTATGGATGAAGTAAGGAAGAAGCTATTCTCTGTTTCACTGTCTGGTAAAGCGGCGCATTGGTATAAATTGTTGGAGAATAGTCATTCTCTTGGTTGGGAGAAAATTGTATCTCTCTTTTACTCTAAATTTTATCCTCCTCATGAAGTGCATATTGATAGGAATTACATTTATAACTTTTATCCTCGTGATGAAGAGAGTATTTCTCAAGCGTGGGGGAGATTGAATAATGCTCAAATGTCCCATTCATGAGCTCCCACGTAATGTTATTGTTAACAATTTTTATGCGAGACTTTCAGGACGACACAAGGACTATCTGGATGCCTGTTCGGAAGGATCTTTCACAAGCAATGAGGTTGAAGCTAGGTGGGATCTTCTTGATCGGATTGAGGAGAACGCTGAAGGATGGGAGAACAACAAAGGTGAAGAGTCAGGTATAAATTATGATTATGAATGCATTGAAGCTTTTATGGATACTGATAAATTTCGAAACATGAGTGCTACTTATGGTCTTGACTCTCAAGTTGCTGCAAATCTTTAAAAAGCCTTTGCTTCTCATTTTGAATAGCCTAAGAAGAATTTTGATAAGTATCATGAACCTTTTAAAGAGGCTTGCATGAAGGATGAAATTGTTGTTAATGATTGCAATAAGCATGCTCAAACTCCTAAGAATGCTATTTCCTATAAGCATGTTAATTTTTGTGGAATGCATAGACCTTGTGGAATTAATCAAATCAAAGATGAATATTGTATCCATCATATTAATGAAAAAACTAGAAAGTGGTTTAGGGCTCTAGATGATCTTGGTAAAAAAGTGTGTGCCCTCTACCCTTTTATTTGTGAACTTTGCCATGGAGTGGGTCATTTTAATTTTCAATGCTCCTCCAATGATAATCTGAACCCCATGAGTGCTACAAGGTTGTATTGCGATGATGAAATTACTCCTAATCAGCATGATGAACTCACTTTATTTTTGTGGTGTGAAGAGTTATCAAGGAAAATTTCTTTGTTAGATATTAGTGATCTTGATATTGATGATGTCCTGCATGGGTGTTTTTCTTATTGCATTGATAATAGCCATACAAATACTTACATACAAAATATTTTAGAAGATGACACCTTGCCAAAATATGATAGGACCGCTGTGTGTTTTGAACTAATTAATGAAAAGGAGGAATCCTCCCAAGTTTCTTCTATTGTTTCTGAAAGTAAATCAGGTTATGCGGAAAAGCCACCCTTCAAGCCTCTTCCTCCTAAAGAAGGGAATAAGGAGAAGGAAGAGAAGAAGAAGAAGGGAACGAAGAAGAAGAAGAAGAAGAAGAAGAAGGAGAATAAAAAGAAAGAGGTAACGGCATATCCCCGCGTGAATGAGATAACGCTAGGTAACCGTAAGTATGTTGCTCCTAATGATTATTATGATAATGATTCTAAATACGATGATCTTCCTATGCTCTTTACATACATTAGTGATCATAATTTGAATGAGCACACTACTTTTGATATTGCAAATCTCTGGGAAACTAATTCTGAAAATGAGGATGATAATAATTGCCATAGTATCAGTGCTATCTATGCTTCCTCCCATAATGATATAGAAAGCTCTAAGCTTGGGGAAGAGGTGTTTGAAAATCCTTTTGCTACTGATCATTATGTGTTTGATACATCTCCTTCTAATAACAATGATGGTATGGTCAAAGATAAACCGACTGTGAAAGATAACTATTCTATTTCTTATGATGACACTGTGCCTCCGACCTTTGATGATTATTATAAAGAATGCTATGATATAGGTTATAACTATACTTATAAAACTTGTCATAGTCATGATTGGATTACCTAAAACAATTCCCTTAATATGCAACTTGTTTACCATGTTCAAATTCTTGATAATAATCTTGCTCCAATTACTATTAATGAGAAGAACTCTTCTTATGCCAAAATTAATGATACTTCTATGCATATGAACCATGATAAGAATGTTTTAAGTGATGGGTATATTGTGGATTTCATCAATGATGCTACTGAAAGTTATTATGAGAGAGGGAAACATGGTTATATGCATCTTAATAATATTAAGTTTCCCCTCTTTATGTTGAGAATCTTGAAGTTACTCGTGTGTTATCCTCTTATGCTTGTCACTTTGTTCTTCATGAATTCATTTGTGTATAAGATTCCTTTGCATAGGAAGTGGGTTAGACTTAAATGTGTTTTGAATTTGCCTCTTGATGCTCTCTTTTTGCTTCAAATACTATTTCTTGCGAGTGCATCATTAAAACTGCTGAGCCCATCTTAATGGCTATAAAGAAAGAACTTCTTGGGAGATAACCCATGTGTTTATTTTACTACAGCAATTTTGTTTTATATTTGTATTTTGGAAGTTGTTAATACTGTTGCAACCTCTCCTTATCTTATTTTATTGTATTGTTGTGCCAAGTAAAGTCTTTGATAGTAAGGTTCATACTAGATTTGGATTACTGCGCAGAAACAGATTTCTTGCTGTCACGAATCTGGGCCTAATTCTCTGTAGGTAACTCAGAAAATTATGCCAATTTACGTAAGTGATCCTCAGATCTGTACGCAACTTTCATTCAATTTGAGCATTTTCATTTGAGCAAGTCTGGTGCCTCAATAAAATTCGTCTTTACGGACTGTTCTATTTTGACAGATTCTGCCTTTTATTTCGCATTGCTTCTTTTGCTATGTGGGATGGATTTCTTTGTTCCATTGACTTCCAGTAGCTTTGGGAAATGTCCATAAGTGTTAAGAATGATTGTGTCACCTCTGAACATGTGAGTTTTTGATTATGCACTAACCCTCTAATGAGTTCGTTTCGAGTTTGGTGTGAAGGAAGTTTTCAAGGGTCAAGAGAGGAGGATGATACAACATGATCAAGGAGAGTGAAAGCTCTAAGCTTGGGGATGCCCCGGTGGTTCACCCCTGCATATATCAAGAAGACTCAAGCATCTAAGCTTGGGGATGCCCAAGGCATCCCCTTCTTCATCGACAAATTATCAGGTTCCTTCTCTTGAAACTATATTTTTATTCGGCCACATCTTATGTACTTTACTTGGAGCGTCTGTTTGCTTTCGTTTTTGTTTTTGTTTGAATAAATGCTTGTGTGGGAGAGAGACACGCTCCGCTGGTTCATATGAACACATGTGTTCTTAGCTTTTAATTTTCATGGCGAAGGTTGAAACTGCTTCGTTAAATTGTTATATGGTTGGAAACGGGAAATGCTACATGTAGTAATTGGTAGAATGTCTTGAATAATTTGATACTTGGCAATTGTTGTGCTCATGTTTAAGCTCTTGCATCATATACTTTGCACCTATTAGTGAAGAAATACATAGAGCTTGCTAAAATTTGGTTTGCATGATTGGTCTCTCTAAGGTCTAGATAATTTCTAGTAGAGTGTTTGAACAACAAGGAAGACGGTGTAGAGTCTTATAATGTTTACAATATGTCTTTTATGTGAGTTTTGCTGCACCGGTTCATCCTTGTGTTTGTTTCAAATAACCTTGCTAGCCTAAGCCTTGTATCGAGAGGGAATACTTCTCATGCATCCAAATCCTTGAGCCAATAACTATGCCATTTGTGTCCACCATACCTACCTACTACATGGTATTTCTCCGCCATTCCAAAGTAAATTGCTTGAGTGCTACCTTTAAATTTCTATCCTCCACCTTTGCAATATATAGCTCATGGGACAAATAGCCTAAAAACTATTGTGGTATTGAATATGTACTTATGCACTTTATCTCTTATTAAGTTGCTTGTTGTGCGATAACCATGTTCCTGGGGACGCCATCAACTACTCTTTGTTGAATATCATGTGAGTTGCTATGCATGTTCGTCTTGTCTGAAGTAAGGGAGATTTACCGCTAGAATGGTTAGAGCATGCATAATGTTAGAGAAGAACATTGGGCCGCTAACTAAAGCCATGATCCATGGTGGAAGTTTCAGTTTTGGACAAACATCCTCAATCTCATATGAGAAAATTAATTGTTGCTACATGCTTATGCATAAAAGAGGAGTCCATTATCTGTTGTCTATGTTGTCCCGGTATGGATGTCTAAGTTGAGAATAATCAATAGCGAGAAATCCGATGCGAGCTTTCTCCTTAGACCTTTGTACAAAGTGGCATAGAGGTACCCCTTTGTGACACTTGGTTAAAACATATGTATTGCGATGATAATCCAGGTAATCCGAGCTAATTAGGACAAGGTGCGGGCACTATTAGTATACTATGCATGAGGCTTGCAACTTGTAGGATATAATTTACATAACACATATGCTTTATTACTACCGTTGACAAAATTGTTTCTTGTTTTCAAAACCAAAGCTCTAGCACAAATATAGCAATCAATGCTTCCCTCTGCGAAGGGCCATTCTTTTACTTTTATGTTGAGTCAGTTCACCTATTTCTCTCCATCTCAAGAAGCAAACACTTGTGTGAACTGTGCATTGATTCCTACATACTTGCATATTGCACTTGTTATATTACTTTGCATTGACAACTATCCATGAGATATACATGTTACAAGTTGAAAGCAACCGCTGAAACTTAATCTTCCTTTGTGTTGCTTCAATACCTTTACTTTGAATTATTGCTTTATGAGTTAACTCTTATGCAAGACTTATTGATGCTTGTCTTGAAAGTACTATTCATGAAAAGTCTTTGTTATATGATTCAATTGTTTACTCATGTCATTTACCATTGTTTGGATCGCTGCATTCATTACATGTGCTTACAATAGTATGATCAAGATTATGATGGCATGTCACTCCAGAAATTATCTTTGTTATCGTTTACCTGCTCGGGACGAGCAGAAACTAAGCTTGGGATGCTGATACGTCTCCGACGTATCGATAATTTCTTATGTTCCATGCCACATTATTGATGATATCTACATGTTTTATGCATACTTTATGTCATTATTATGCGTTTTCCGGAACTAACCTATTGACGAGATGCCAAAGGGCCAGTTGCTGTTTTCTGCTGTTTTTGGTTTCAGAAATCCTAGTAAGGAAATATTTTCGGAATCGGACGAAATCAACACCGAAGATCTTAAAATTCCCGGAAGCT
This sequence comes from Lolium perenne, assembly GCF_019359855.2. Lineage (NCBI taxonomy): Eukaryota > Viridiplantae > Streptophyta > Magnoliopsida > Poales > Poaceae > Lolium > Lolium perenne. Next base: position 137,910,109 of record NC_067245.2, read on the forward strand.
TCCAGAGTACCGGAGAAAGGCCAGAGGGGAGCCAGGAGGGCCCCACCCCATAGGGTGGCGCGGCCAAGGGGGGGGGGGGCGCGCCCCCCTAGTGTGTGGGCCCCCTGTGGCCCCTCCGACTCCGACTCTTCGCCTATTTAGTCGTCCCTGACCTAAAACCTCGACCCAGTTCGACGAAACCAGAGAAAACCATCCAGAGCCGCCGCCATCGCGAAACTCCAATTCGGGGGACAGAAGTCTCTGTTCCGGCACGCCGCCGGGACGGGGAATTGCCCCCGGAGTCATCTCCACCGCCGTCTTCACCGCCATCTTCACCGCCATCGTTTTCTCCATGATGAGGAGGGAGTAATTCACCCCTGGGGCTGAGGGCTCTGCTGTAGCTATGTGGTTCATCTCTCTCTCTTTGTGATCTAGTTGAATATCATCTATGTGCTACTCTAGTGATGTTATTAAAGTAGTCTATTCCTCCTGCACGGTGTAATGGTGACAGTGTGTGCATCGTGTAGTACTTGGCGTGGGGTATGATTGTAATCTCTCGTAGATTATGAAGTTAACTATTGCTATGATAGTATTGATGTGATCTATGCCTCCTTCATAGTGTGATGGTGACAGTGTGCATGCTATGTTAGTTCTCGGTGTAATTGTGTCGATCTATCTTACACTCTAAGGTTATTTAAATATGAACATTGAATATTGTGGAGCTTGTTAACTCCGGCATTGAGGGTTCGTGTAATCCTACACAGTTAGTGGTGTTCATCATCCAACAAGAGGGTGTAGAGTAGTCCTATTATGTGATCATTGTTGAGAGTGTCCACTAGTGAAAGCAGGATCCCTAGGCCTTGCTTCCAAGCATCGAATCTCCATTTGTTTACTGTTTTGTTGCATGTTTACTCGCTGCCATATTTTATTCAGATTACTATTACCACTCATACTCATCCATATTACTTGCATCTCACTATTTCTTCGCCGAACTAGTGCACCTGTACATTTGACAAGTGTATTAGGTGTGTTGGGGACACAAGAGACTTCTTGCTTTGTGGTTGCAGGGTTGCTTGAGAGGGATATCTTTGACCTCTTCCTCCCTGAGATCGATAAACCTTGGGTGATCCACTTAAGGGAAACTTGCTGCTGTTCTACAACCCTCAGCTCCTGGAGGCCCAACACTGTCTACAAGAATAGAAGCTCCCGTAGACATCAGGGGCCCACCCCATAGGGCGGCGCGCCCCCCTCCTAGGCCGCGCCCCAGTGTGGTGTGGGGGCCCTGGGCCTCCTCTCCGGCTCCCCTTCGGTGTTCTAGTCCGTCTCGGTGAAATAAGATGTTTGGCTTTTGTTTCGTGGAATTCTGAGAAAATTGCCCGAACAGCTTTTCTGGAACCAAAAACAACAGAAAACAGGAACTGGCACTATGGCATGTTGTTAATAGGTTAGTTCCGGAAAATGCATAAAATCATTATAAAGTGTGAGAAAAACATGTAGGTATTGTCATAAAACAAGCATGGAACATCAGAAATTATAGATACGTTGGAGACGTATCAAGCATCCCCAAGCTTAGTTCCTACTCACCGTCGAGTAGGTAAACGATAAAAACAGTAATTTCTGTAGTGACATGCTACTAACATAATCTTGATCATACTATTGTAAAGCATATGAGATGAATGAAGTGATTCAAAGCAATGGTAAAGATAATGACTAAACAACTAAATCATATAGCAAAGACTTTTCATGAATAGTACTTTCAAGACAAGCATCAATAAGTATTGCATAAGAGTTAACTCATAAAGCAATAAATTCTTAATAGAAGGTTTTGAAGCAACATAAAGGAAGAAATAAGTGTCAGCAGTTGCTTTCAACTTCAACATGTATATCTCATGGATGTATATCTCATGGATGATTGTCAACACAAAGTAATATGATGAATGCAAATAAGCAAGTATGTAGGAATCAATACACGCAGTTGACATAAGTGTTTGCTTCTAAGATAGAAAGAAGTAGGTAAACTGACTCAACATAAAAGTAAAAGAAAGGCCCTTCGCAGAGGGAAGCAGGGATTAAATCATGTGCTAGAGCTTTTTAAGTTTTGAAATCATATAGAGAGTATAAAAGTAAAGTTTTGAGAGGTGTTTGTTGTTGTCAACGAATGGTAGTGGGCACTCTAACCCCCTCATCAAACAGACTTTCAAAGAGCGGCTCCCATGAAGGACGTTATCTCTACCAGCAAGGTAGATCATCCCTCTTTTTTTTTGTTTACACATGTACTTTAGTTTTATTTATGGTTGACACTCCTCCCAAACTTTTGCTTTCACAAGCCATGGCTAACCGAATCCTCGGGTGCCTTCTAACATTCACATACCATGAAGGAGTGTCTATTTGCAAAATTAAGTTGCTTACTGATGAATCAGGGCAAAATATGTGAAGAGAATTATTAATGAAAGTTAATTAATTGGGGCTGGGAACCCCGTTGCCAGCTCTTTTTGCAAAATTATTGGATAACCGGATGAAGCCACTAGTCCATTGGTGAGAGTCTGCCCAACAAGATTGAAAGATAAAACACCACATACTTCCTCATGAGCTATAAAACATTGACACAAATAAGAGATAATAACTTTTGAATTGTTTAAAGGTAGCACATGAAGTATTTACTTGGAATGGCACAGAAATACCACATAGTAGGTAGGTATGGTGAACACACATGGCATAGGTTTTGGCTCAAGGTTTTGGATGCACGAGAAGCATTCCCTCTCTGTACAAGGCTTTGGCTAGCAAGGTTGTTTGAAGCAAACACATGTATGAACCGGTACAACAAAACTTACATAAGAACATATTTGATAGGGAAAAGGTGTCCGATCTTTCGATGAGATGGAGATAATTCGATTTGTTGGTGGAGTTCGTGCTTGACGATCCGACTACACGTGCAAAGCTCGTGCGCCAATGCAATCGCTAGGACAATCTCCGGGAGTTACTGATCTTGCGGGAGCACGATCAGCCTGACCAGCGAGGGTCTTAATTCCTACCTGAAATCGAGAACAAGAACTAATATTGCAATCAGAATATTGCGGATATAGATGAAAGTTTTATTGAAAAGGTGGGATTCCGAATAGTCGGTCTTGTTCTGGGCGTTGGCCTCAAAAGAAGTACACGAGAGTTGCAGCAATGGCTAACTTTTAGTCTAATCAAAATCCGAGTCTAAACGTGATGGCTATGGGGGTATTTAAAGGAGGAAAAGGTGGGGTTTCGGCCAACCATACGTATGGTGGTCGAACCAAACCCTAGAAGGCCTTTCCCCCTTCAATACGGACTCTAAAAAGTGGCTGACTTAATTTCTGCGAAAATGACATGGGCCTGGCCCAAAACTAAAGGTGACGCAGCACCATAACATGCTATGGACGAAATTATGAAGTGGGAAACTCTATATTTCGTCCATGTCTTCATCTCTTCTTATGGTGGCTTCAAAGTTCTGAAATCTCCACTTGCGGCGTCATCTTCAATCCTCAAACGCTTGCTGCCATCTCCTCCATGCGTGATCATGCTCCAATGCTTGTCCTCCTCATCCATGCTTGGTCCATCATTTCTAAGAGTAACAAACATATCTGATTTAGGCAGCATCATATTCTCATGTATGTGAGGAATAGTTTCAAGAAACGAAAGTACCTGATAGTTAAGTTGTTTGGCACGAGCTCGAGTGATTGGTCCTTGTATTTGTGTGGCTGTAGGTACAGCGGTTGTATCAAGAGATAGGATGTCCTCATCATGCCCCCCTTCTTGAATTGAAGTCGTCCTCGACGAAAGCTCCTCTTCTTCACCAAAGTAAGGCTTCAAATCTGCAATGTTAAATGTAGAACTAACCGGACCCAATTCTGCAGGAAGCTCAAGTTTATATGCATTATCATTTATTTTCTCTAACACCTTAAAAGGACCAGCAGCGCGGGGCATTAGTTTAGACTTGCGCAATTCAGGAAAACGATCTTTGCGCAAATGCAACCAAACAAGATCACCAACATCAAACACAACATGCTTTCTTCCTCTATCCCCAGCAATTTTATACTTAGCATTCATACGTGCTATGTTGTCTTTAGTAGTCTCATGCAATTTTAGTATCAATTCAGCACGGTCTGTAGCATCCAAATTATTTTGCACAGAAGATGGTAAAGGCAACAAATCAATAGGTGCACGTGGTACAAAACCATAAACAATCTCAAATGGGCACATCTTAGTGGTAGAATGCAGCGAACGATTGTAAGCAAATTCAACATGAGGTAAACATTCTTCCCACAATTTTAAGTTCTTCTTCAAAACAGCCCGCAGCATAGTAGACAAAGTTCTATTTACTACTTCAGTTTGTCCATCAGTTTGGGGATGACATGTAGTACTAAACAGCAATTTAGTCCCCAACTTAGCCCATAAACATCTCCAAAAGTGGCTAAGAAATTTAGTATCACGATCAGAAACAATAGTATTTGGCACACCATGTAAACGCACAATTTCGCGAAAGAACAAATCAGCAACATGTGTAGCATCATTAGTTTTGTGACATGGAATAAAGTGTGCCATCTTAGAAAACCTATCCACAACAACAAAGATACTATCCCTCCCCTTACGTATGCAGGCAAACCCAAAACGAAATCCATAGAAATATCCTCCCACGGTACACTAGGAACAGGAAGAGGCATATATAAACCATGTGGATTAAGTCGAGACTTAGCTTTTTGACATGTAGTGCAGCGTGCCACAAATCTCTCAACATCTCGACGCATACGTGGCCAAAAGAAGTGTGCAGCAAGTACATCCTCCGTCTTCTTCACACCGAAGTGACCCATCAATCCTCCTCCATGCGCCTCCTGTAACAACAAAAGACAAACGGAACCATCTGGGATGCATAGCTTGTTAGCACGGAACACAAATCCATCATTGAGGACGAATTTGTTCCATGTTCTACCATCTTTACAATTCAGCAACACATCTTTCAAATCAGCATCAAGCAAGTATTGTTCCTTTATGGTTTCTAATCCAAAAATCTTGAAGTCAAGTTGAGATAGCATAGTATAACGGCGCGACAAAGCATCAGCAATAACATTATCTTTACCCTTTTTGTGTTTGATAACATAAGGAAAAGACTCTATAAACTCAACCCACTTTGCATGGCGACGATTCAACTTAGCTTGACTACGAATATGCTTCAAAGATTCATGATCAGAATGTATAACAAATTCTCTAGGCCATAAATAATGTTGCCAAGTTTCTAATGTCCGAACCAGCGCATATAATTCTTTATCATAAGTAGAATAGTTCAGACTAGGCCCACTCAATTTTTCACTAAAATATGCAACCGGTTTGCCCTCTTGTAATAACACACCTCCCAAACCAATTCCACTAGCATCACATTCAAGCTCAAAAGTCTTATTGAAATCAGGAAGTTGGAGTAATGGAGCATGTGTTAACTTATCTTTCAGAATCATGAAGGCGTCTTGTTGTGCATCGCCCCACACAAAGGGCACATCCTTCTTTGTAAGCTCATTCAGCGGCGCAGCAATGGATCCAAAATCTTTCACAAAGCGCCTATAGAAGCCAGCGAGGCCAAGAAAACTCCTCACTTGTGTGATCGTCTTTGGCTGCGGCCAACTCTCAATTGCCTCAATCTTGGCTGGATCAACTTCAATTCCCTGCTTAACAACATAGCCAAGAAACGCAACTCGATTGGTGCAAAAGGTGCACTTCTCAAGATTACCATACAAACGTGCATCACGTAACGCATTGAAAACATCACGTAAATGATCCAAATGTTCCTCCAAAGATTTGCTATAAATCAGAATATCATCAAAGTATACCACCACAAAACGTCCAATAAAAGCACGTAAAACTTCGTTCATCAGTCTCATGAAAGTACTAGGTGCATTAGTTAAACCAAAGGGCATTACTAACCACTCATATAAGCCGAACTTAGTTTTAAACGCTGTTTTCCATTCATCTCCTAATTTCATACGAATCTGGTGGTAACCACTACGCAAATCAACTTTAGAGAACATAATAGAACCACTCAATTCATCAAGCATATCATCTAAACGAGGTATAGGATGACGGTATCGAATGGTAATATTATTAATAGCTCTACAATCAGTACACATGCGTGAAGAACCATCCTTCTTAGGTACCAAGATAATAGGAACAGCACATGGACTAAGAGACTCACGAATGTAACCTTTATCTTGTAGAACCTGAATTTGTCGCTGAATCTCTTTCGTCTCTTCAGGATTGGTACGGTATGGTGCACGGTTGGGCAGCGAAGCTCCTGGAATCAAGTCAATCTGGTGTTCTATCCCACGAATAGGTGGCAATCCAGGTGGAACATCTTGTGGAAACACATCAATGAATTCCTGCAAAAGGTTAGCAACCGCAGGTGGCAAAGAAGGAGGCATATCCTCAAATGAAAACAGAACTTCTTTGCAAATAATAGCATAGCATTGAGTAGTGTTCACATCAAGTTCAGCAATATCAGATTTGCTAGCAAGCAAACAAGGATTCTTCAAACGAATTTCAGTATCATGGTTCGAATCAGATTTAGTATTAGTCTTATGTGGCACAAAATCTGCAGCAACAATCTGATTTTCACTCTTATGTTTCTCCTCGTTTTTTACTCTACTAGCTCTAGCAAGATCATCTTTTACTATTTGTTCAGGAGTCATAGGTTTGAGACCAATTTTCTTTCCATCATGCATAAAAGAATACTGATTAGTTCTACCATTATGAACAGATTCTCTATCAAATTGCCAAGGTCTACCAAGTAACAAAGAACAAGCTTGCATAGGTACAACATCACAATCAACAAAATCAGAATATGTACCAATAGTAAAATGCACACGTGTAGTTCTTGTTACCTTGAGCTTCCGAGAGCTCTCAAACCATTGAATGTAGTATGGATGTGTGCGCTGTCTTGTAGAAAGGGAAAGCTTCTCCACCATGTCAACGCTAGCCAGATTATTGCAGCTCCCTCCATCAATAATGATCCTTATAGCTCACTCTTTTACAACGCCTCTTGTTTGAAACAGATTGTGGTGTTGATCATGCTCAGCTTTGCTCAATTGCACGCTCAACACACACTGTGCAACTAAGCTCCTGTACTAATCAGCAGTGTCAGCATCCATTACCTCTATCTCTCTCTCAGAATCAGAATTGGCACCATCATGTGCAGCAATAAGGGCCAATGTATCTTCATCAAAGTCACTTGCAGAATCATATTCTCCATCTTCACGCACCAACATCACACGCTTTGTTCTGCATTCTCTCTCTATGTGACCAAATCCCAAGCATTTGCGACATTGAATGTCGCGCATCTTCCCTGTGGAGGCCATGGAAGATGAACTCCGAGGAGGACCAGCAGATGGTGGTGGAGTCGCAGCAGGTGGTGCTCGTGATGCAGGCGCGGTGTACTTGGAAGTAGTAGGTGCTGGTGCAGTCCCACGCGAAGGTGGCGCTGATTGTCGCGGAGACCACGACGATGTACGAACTGCAGAAACATTAGCTCTTCTCCATGGTGGTTGACGATCCTGCACTTCACGTTCAGCTTTGCAAGCAAGATGAAACAAGCGAATAATAGTGTTGTACTCCTTATAATCTAAAATATGTTGAATCTCTTTATTCAAACCACCAAAGAAACGTGCAAGCATAGCCTCATTATCCTCTACAACACCACAGCGAATCATACCAGTTTGCAATTCTTGATAATAGTCTTCTACATAATTTTTCCCTTGTTCTAAGCGAGACAATTTCTTAAGTAAATCACGTTGATAATGTGGAGGAACAAAACGAGTACGCATAGCAAGTTTTAAACCAACCCAAGTAGTAGGAATATTAGCAGGACGTGCTCTACAATGTTCAGACCACCAAATAGAAGCAAAATCTTTGAACTCACAAGTAGCAGCACTAACACGCAAGTGCTCAGGGTATTTTAAACATGCAAAGCGTTGTTCTACTTCCAATTCCCATGTAAGATATGCATCAGGATTATATCTACCCTCAAATGGCGGAATATTCAATTTAAGTTTAGCAACATGATCATCATCATTACGTACCGGCCGTGGAGGTGGACGAGCGTTGCGGTTCAGTTGTCGTGGACGACCCGGTGCAGGTTGTTCGACTTCCTCGCCGTCCAGTACGTTCTCCTCGACCTGCTCGTCCGCGTCCGCTTCATAGTCTTCGTATCCCTCATCAGAAGGCGCGTCAGGTGCGGCTGCTGCAGCAGGAGCGGTACCCGTAGGCACATCCGCACGAGGAACGCGACGTGCGCGTCGTTGCACATTGTCGCGAGGTGGCGGCAACCGAGTCAAAAGCTCCTGGAACTTGGCGTCGAGCTTGGAGTTGAAAGCTGCCTCGAGGCCATCCAGCTTGTCCAGCGCGTCGGTGAGTTTGGCATCCACGTCACCAATGCGCGCATCGGTGTCGCGTGCATGCCCGCCCAAAAGGTGGGTGAAATGAGCATGCAACTGCTCAGATGTCATCTTGGACGGGTCAACAGCGGCCGGATCAACTGGTCCTGACATGATTAGTACACAAGAAGCACAAATGTATATGCCTACAAACTACGGAATATGGTGGTTCACGCGCAATTCGTCAGGCAAAATACGAAGCTCTTACAAGTTCTTACCAAACAGGAGGAAGGCGATGTAACAACCAGCAAGGATCAGCGTCTCCAAAGATTGCCAAAGCGATTACCAGGTGTCGACACAGTGCACGTGGAGACAATATGTAGAGCTGTAGGAAGGCTAGTATGGTAGCAAAACAGCAATTGTCAAAACAGCAATGCAATATTGAAAGTATGCTCAACAACGGTGCTTGTCTTTGGTCCTAGGCTAGACCGTACTAGAGACGCGAGCCTAGTTCACCAACGATGTCACGGCGCGGCACACAAGCAACGAGCAGCTATGGAGTGATATATGGTGGTGGTTGGCTCCAACAAGCACAAAGGAAAAGCTCAAAAGCAAGATATAGGTGAAGAACACAGGAATTTCCGGGTAATAAACTTAAACGTCAAAAATCTCAACCTTCCCGACGTTTTTTGGCAATTCTGAGAGTTCCGGAAGCCGCACAACTACAAAGTTGTTGTATCTGGATAGAACTTTTTCTCCCGGTGATTTTGACTGATAAAACGTCGAAAACGGAGTTCGTATGCAAAAGTTATGCTCGGTCAAAGTTTGCGGTCGAAAACTGCCCAATTCGGACTAAAATCGACCTGACTAGTGGAAATCGGGTCAAACCCGACTGGGATGCGGATTTGACTTTTTTTTTTTTTTGCTCTTCTACTCACAACCGGAAGGCGGCGATTATCTGGACACGACTATGAACACAATAATGGTGGAGCGTGTATACGGATGTATATGGTGATGGCGGAAGTATATGGCAGGTGTATATGGCAATGGCGGAAGTATGTGGCAGGTGTATATGGCGATGACGGTGGTGATCTGCGTAAGGTGCGAGTGGCGGCGGCGTAACCAATATGACCAGAACTCGAAACTCTAAAGGAACTAGACGCTAAGACCAGCAACTCGACACGAAGATGCAGACACAAATTCAACTATGCAAAACTGAAAAGACAATGCAAGGCGTGGCAGGGGGTTTATGGGACGATATGATCTAAACCCTAACAGTATTTTTTTTTGTTGGCTTTTTCGTGGTTTATGGGTATGATGGCAGATGCAATCTACACTAGGAAAAACAGTAAATTCTCACCGAGCAACCTGAAATCTGATACCACTTGATAGGGCAAAGGTGTCCGATCTTTCGATGAGATGGAGATAATTCGATTTGTTGGTGGAGTTCGTGCTTGACGATCCGACTACACGTGCAAAGCTCGTGCGCCAATGCAATCGCTAGGACAATCTCCAGGAGTTACTGATCTTGCGGGAGCACGATCAGCCTGACCAGCGAGGGTCTTAATTCCTACCTGAAATCGAGAACAAATAAGAACTAATATTGCAATCAGAATATTGCGGATATAGATGAAAGTTTTATTGAAAAGGTGGGATTCCGAATAGTCGGTCTTGTTCTGGGCGTTGGCCTCAAAAGAAGTACACGAGAGTTGTAGCAATGGCTAACTTTTAGTCTAATCAAAATCCGAGTCTAAACGTGATGGCTATGGGGGTATTTAAAGGAGGAAAAGGTGGGGTTTCGGCCAACCATACGTATGGTGGTCGAACCAAACCCTAGAAGGCCTTTCCCCCTTCAATACGGACTCTAAAAAGTGGCTGACTTAATTCCTGCAAAAATGACATGGGCCTGGCCCAAAACTAAAGGTGACGCAGCACCATAACATGCTATGGACGAAATTATGAAGTGGGAAACTCTATATTTCGTCCATGTCTTCATCTCTTCTTATGGTGGCTTCAAAGTTCTGAAATCTCCACTTGCGGCGTCATCTTCAATCCTCAAACGCTTGCTGCCATCTCCTCCATGCGTGATCATGCTCCAATGCTTGTCCTCCTCATCCATGCTTGGTCCATCATTTCTAAGAGTAACAAACATATCTGATTTAGGCAGCATCATATTCTCATGTATGTGAGGAATAGTTCCAAGAAACGAAAGTACCTGATAGTTAAGTTGTTTGGCACGAGCTCGAGTGATTGGTCCTTGTATTTGTGTGGCTGTAGGTACAGCGGTTGTATCAAGAGATAGGATGTCCTCATCAATATTGCAAGCATTATAAGACTCTACACTGTCTTCCTTGTTGCTCAAACACTTTTACCAGAAAATATCTAGACCTTAGAGAGACCAATCATGCAATCCAATTTCAACAAGCTCTAAGGTAGTTCTCCACTAATAGGTTTAAACTACATGGTGCAAGAGCTTAATCATGATCTACTTGAGAGCTCAAAACAATTGCCAAGTGTCAAATTATTCAAGAAAATATGAAGCATTTTCTGTTTCCAACCAAATAACAATAAGTGCAATAGCTTCCAACTTTTGTCATGAACATTAAAAGTAAAACAAAGAACACCAGTGTTCATATGAAACAGCGGAGCGTGTCTTTCTCCCACACAAAGAATGCTAGGATCTGATTTTATTCAAACACAAACAAAAATAAAAACATACAGACGCTCCAAGTAAAGCACATAAGGTGTGACGAAATAAAAATATAGTTTCACTAGAGGTGACCTGATAAGTTGTCGATGAAGAAGGGGATGCCTTGGGCATCCCCAAGCTTAGATGCTTGAGTCTTCTTGATATATGCAGGGGTGAACCACCGGGGCATCCCCAAGCTTAGAGCTTTCACTCTCCTTGATCATGTTGTATCATCCTCCTCTCTTGACCCTTGAAAACTTCCTTCACACCAAACTCGAAACGAACTCATTAGAGGGTTAGTGCATAATCAAAAACTCACATGTTCAGAGGTGACACAATCATTCTTAACACTTATGGACATTTCCCAAAGCTACTGGAAGTAAATGGAACAAAGAAATCCATCCCACATAGCAAAAGGGGCAATGTGAAATAAAAGGCAGAATCTGTCTAAACATAACAGTCTGTAAAGATGAATTTTTTAGAGGCACTTAACATGCTCAGATGAAGAAGCTCAAATTGAATGAAAGTTGCATACATATCTGAGGATCACTCATGAATTTTCGCAGATTTTTCTCAGTTTTCTACAGAGAGACCTACTCAAATTCGTGACAGCTAGAAATCTGTTTCTGCGCACAAATCGAAATCTAGTATCAACCTTACTATCAAAGACTTTACTTGGCACAACAATGCAATAAAATAAAGATAAGGAGAGGTTGCTACAGTAGTAACAACTTCCAAGACACAACAAAACAGTAACCAAATAAAAACATGGGTTATCTCCCAAGAAGTGCTTTCTTTATAGCCATTAAGATGGGCTCAGTAAATTTAATGATGCACTCGCAAGAAATAAGAGTTGAAGCAAAAGAGAGCATCAAAAGTAAATAAGATACACTTTTAAGTCTAACCCACTTCCTATGAAAAGGAATCTTGTACACAAATAAATTCATGAAGAACAAAGTGACAAGCATAGGAAGATAAAACACGAGTAACTTCAAAATTTTCAGCATGTAGAGAGGTGTTTTAGTACCATGAAAATTTCTACAACCATATTTTCCTCTTTCATAATAATTTTCAGTAGCATCGTGAAAAGAATCAACAATATTGATGCGGGCTAAGCCCGAGGGTGTGCCCAATCTTCACGGTTTGACCCGGGTGAGTGTGATTGCGGAGGGGGATTCACGGGGAAGTGGATGAACACGAAGAACTCGATACAAACACACACACACACAAATCGGTTATCCTCGTTGGCCCGAACCACCAACCGATAGAAGTGCGAGAGAAAGACCAAAGGTAGAATCTCTTGCAAAAGATCGACAAATCCAAATAAGTCCAAAGAGTAAAAGACCAACTAAGAATAGAGTTGCAAAGCAAGAGACTCTCAATTGATAAAATTACTAGAATGGAAAAGATCCGGATAAGGAGGGATACAATAGATGGATCATCTAAGGTGGGGGTTTCCCAAATCCACAAAGGGATAATAGAGGCATAAGCCAATTCATCTAAACATCATCTCTCCCTCATGAAGGTGGGGGTAGGTTCCTATTTATAGGTAGGGGCTGAAGGGGTAAGTTACAAGCCAATGGGGGCTGAGATCTGGCTGAGGTTCGACAGGGTGGAAGTTCCGGCTCCTGGGGGCGGAAGTTCCGGCCATCAGGGGAGGAAGTTCCGGCTGCATCTCCACTGTGCGAGCATCTTTGGTCTTGACAGCATCTGGGCGGCGCGTCTGGGCGGACGTTCCGGCGAGGTCGGGCGGAAGTTCTGGCCTGGAGCGTTCAGCTCCTCTTTCTCCTTCTCTTCCATGCTTCCGTGACATCGGCCTTGCGTCCTCGGGTCTCAATGGCATGCTCTCTTCTCCCCGTACTTGTCGTCGAGTTCCTATCATCAAGATATGACGGGGTATGAAGTAGTATATCATCACAAATAGGCGATTCGAGGCACGCGTAAAGAAGAAGATTCACCTTAGCGTGCCATCTTGGCGATGAAGCACATGATGCGGTGAAGACCGAAGGTCGCCCCGTATCATCTCCCCCCCCCACTTGAAAAAGAGTCGTCCTCGACGATAGCTCTTCATGAACTTGTATAGGAGGTAGATGACAACCACGCTTGAATGTCGCTTCGCTTGTCAAGAGCCATATGAATAGCACAAGAAAAGCCAAACAACACTCAAAGCATAGCCAATGTTCCACGGGTTTAGCAAGAGAGCGCAAGTACAAGGAGGTCACCTTAGCAAGATGTCGGTGTGCTCTCATGGAGAGATCTTGTGTAGTAGATGTATGGGGTTGAACCCAATCGTTGACGCTCATCCATATGTCACATGTACCTTCACACAACAAAGACCAAGCAAAATATATGTGTGCGTGATAGAGGAGCATATCATCAATGACATGTCCATTCATGTTCACAACATCGTTAGCACAACACAAATTTATCAAGAATAATGCGTGTGCAAGGTCAATGTGTAAGAACACCATATGAACATCTTCCAAATGCGAAAACACAAAAACTCCAAATTGTGAGACGACCATGGTGTCCATATCATGTAGAAACTCATTTTCATTGTTGCACTCAAGGCATCGGAAAGAGAAATTATTCAACATCCTTGAAGCAACGAGTGGAAAATTTGGCAAAAACACATACGGAAGAGTGTCCAAAGTATCATCAACATGTGTGCACACAAACCATTGGAAAGAGAAATTGGTCCTCATATTTGGTGCAACACACAACATATCTTCCAAAACGTTCACCAAAACAACATTTACACAACTGTGTGTGCCAACAAACCAAATGAAATAGGAATTGGTCAACTTGGTTGAGGCAACACCAACGGTAAGAATCACATCATCATGCTTGCAAAAGAACCAAGAGAAAGAGAAATTGTTCGACATGTTCAATGAAAAGCATGGGAAAGGTATTAGAGCCGGGTTCGATCTTGAACTCACTTGTATTATGCTCTCTAGAGCTCTCTTTGTCAACTCGTCCTCAATCCAGGTTGACATTGGCATTCTTGTACCTACACACACAATAGGCAAATCAAAGAACGTGTGTGCATGGTATATGAACACATCATCCATCATGATGGTCCATTTCTTTTGCACATCACCATTAGCGTTAAGCAAAGCATCATAATAGATATGGTGAATATGCGGAGTAAACATGGGAACATGCTCAACATGGATATATGCAAAGTCTCCAAAATTTGAGAGAGCTATGGGGGAAATCTCATTTACAAGCATATTAACATCATTGCAAACCAAGCATTGGAAAGAACAATTGTTCAACATTTTGGTTGCATTAATGGGAGAGTATTGCAAGCATCTAGCACAAAACATGTTCAACATTTTAGCATTGTTGTCGACAAACCTAGGGAAAGAGCAATTATTCATCAAGGTTGTCACAACACAAGCCTTAGCATCCTCATTATCGTCATTGCAAGCAACACATGGGAAAGAGAAATTGTTCGACAAGTTGCATGCAATGGGAGATATATTGAAACATTCATCGCATGGCATGATCATATTGTCACAAGCAAGTAATTCCACATTATCAACAACGTTATCAAGCAAAGCATCACATGGAGGAATGAACGAAGCATATGACATAGCAATTGTATCATCATCATCATGCATGAACTCACAAATCATCATGTCCACTAGTGGGATCATGGCATCATTGATGTAGCCCCGCTCACCGACGATGCTACACCAAGACCAACAAGTCCCCCAAGTGGACCAATGACGCGAGCCCGAGTCAAAGCGCTACATGATAAGGTGAACTCACTCCTCACTACCCTTGATCTCGATACCCCATTGGATGGACTGCTACCTCTGGCCGATATGCTTTGTGTCATCAGATATGAACCGCGAGAGAAGGACGTCGCAGCAGACCCGAAGATGGACAAGGAAGAAGGAGACGAAGAGTGGCCGCTGCAGGACACCCCTCAGGGCCGGCACTGCCGGCCTCCAGGCACCGGCACTGCCGGCCTGCACACCCCGGCACTGCCGGCCTCCAGCCACCGGCACTGCCGGCCTGCTCACCCCGGCACTGCCGCTCCCCAGACCCCGGCACTGCCGGACCCACCAGCTGAAGACGCGAAGAAGGCCAAGACCGGCACTGCCGGCCCAGGTCCAGCGGCACTGCCGGCCACCCCGGCACTGCCGGCCAAACATCACCGGCACTGCCGGCCCCACCCCTGTTGACTTCATCTCAACCGTTGATTTCGCATCTATGGACCAGGATAAGTTATGTAATGCCGATTTTACCCCTGTACGAATCTGGACCTATAAGTACCTCACCCCTTCCTCCAGATTAGGGTTAGACTTGTTTTGAACTCAAACCTACCTTTGAGCTTAGTCTCCCTTGGGTATCATCCCTCTGTAATCAAGGCACCTTGGTTGTTGATTTGGATCTTGTTGAGTGAGATTCTAGTACAAGTTACTCTCTCTCTCATCAAGCTCTTCTTCTCCAACCCCAATCTCTCTCCTGGAATTCTGCCGCGCGCCTCTTCCTCGGAGATTCTATTGGCGTGGTCCATCGAGCCACGGAGGTAAACATCGGGTGTATCGGGTTGGTGTGCGTGCGTGAGTCTCGGAGTTCCTCGTGTTCGTCGTGTTCTTCGTGTTCTTCGCGCTCTCCCACCTCTTCCCTTGGATTTCGGGGTCAAGCTGCGAGATCGGGCCACTCCCGGGGTCTTAGACCTCATCATATGGTATCAGAGCTCTTGATAGAAGACGTCCTATCCCTCCTCAAGCCGCAAGAGATGAAGGCGCCCCTCCTCGTCGAAGAAACTTGGAGGATGAAGAAAACATGTTTGGAAGACTCAAGTTCACCATGCCAAAGTTCAAGGGTGAAGAAGATGCCGAGGCCTACCTCTCATGGGCACTCAAGGTTGACAAGATATTCCGCATCCACAACTACTCCGGTGCCAAGAAGGTGGCTATGGCGTCTCTTGAGTTTGAAGATTACGCCAACACTTGGTGGGAGCAAGTCCTCACTCTTAGGGAAGAGAAGGGTCAACCCCCAATTGACACTTGGGAAGAGATGAAGAAAGAGATGCATGCTCGCTTTGTCCCAACTCACTACATGACCGACCTCTTCAACAAGCTCCAAAAGTTGAAGCAAGGCACCAAGACCGTTGAGGAGTTCTTCAAGGAGATGGAGCTCACTATGATGCAAGCCAACATCCAAGAGTCCGAAGACCAAACCATTGCTCGTTTCTTCAATGGCCTCAATTACCCCATCAAGAGGATTGTGGAGTTCCAACCATACTCCAACATGGTTGAGTTGGTCCACCAAGCATCGAAGGCCGAGCGCCAAGTGATTGAGGACATCAAGTACTCCAAGTCCAAGACTTACTTCGCCTCCAAGCTTGCTACATCAACTCCTCCTACTACAAGTGTCAAGCCCGCCGAGTCCTCTACACCATCCAAGAAACCGACTATCCAAAGTCGCATGAAGCAAACGGTCTCCTCCACCGCCTCCTCTAAAGCTTCCACGAGACCCTCTAGTGTCACTTGCTTCAAGTGTGGCACCATAGGTCACAAATCGTTTGAGTGCAAGAACACCAAGGTTATGATCACTATGGAGAATGGTGACATCGAGACGCTAGATGAAGATGAATACGAGGCCCTTGTGCAAGCCGCCGTGGAAAGTGAAGAAGCTTATGAGCAAGAAAGTGGAGAAGATCCTCTCTTATGTGAGCATGACCCAAGTCCCTCACTTGTGGTCACAAGGGTGCTAACAACTCAACCGCAAGCTATGGAAGACCAACGGTGCAACATATTCCAAACCCGTGCCGGAAATGGTGGCAAATCGATCAAGGTCATCATCGACGGTGGAAGTTGCCATAACCTTGCAAGCACCAAGTTGTGTGAGAAGCTCAACCTCACTCTCCGCAAGCATCCTCACCCTTACCATATCCAATGGTTGAGTGACAAGGGCAACGTCAAGATACAACATACCGTCACCGTCACTTTCAAGATTGGACCTTATGAGGATACTATTGAGTGTGACGTGGTACCCATGACGGTGTGCCACATGTTGCTTGGCCGCCCTTGGCAATTTGACAAGAAGGCTACACATGATGGACTCTCCAACACATACACCTTCAAGGTCAACGACAAGAAGTTTGAGTTGCGCCCGATGACTCCTAGCCAAATCATCGCGGATAATACGAAGGCTTTAGCGAGGGCACAACTCCGCACCCACCATAGTGAGATGAGAGGAGAGGGAGCGACCCACCACAAAGATAGTGAGCGCCACAAGCCATATATGAGTGAGTCCAAGAGTGTCCTTCTAGCCACCAAGAGTGAGTGGAGAGAGCTCCAAGAGAACCCATCCACCATATTGCACTATGTGCTCATATGCAAAGGACCATCGTCGGCGACTAACGACTTAACCAACATTCCTTCGTCTTTGTTGTCTCTTTTGAAGGAGTTTCAAGACGTCTTCCCCGACGAGCTCCCTCATGGACTACCACCACTTCGAGGCATAGAACACCGCATCGACCTCATACCCGGCGCTCCGCTTCCAAACCGTGCCGCCTACCGCACCAACCCCGAGGATACAAAGGAGATCCAACGCCAAATTCAAGATCTCCTCGCCAAAGGGTACGTCCGTGAAAGCCTTAGCCCTTGTGCGGTTCCCGTGATTCTTGTGCCTAAACCGGATGCAACACAACGGATGTGTATGTATTGTCGCCCCATCAATGCCATTACCGTCCGTTACTGCCATCCCATTCCGCGTTTAGATGACATGCTTGATGAGTTAAGTGGTGCCACGATTTTCTCTAAAGTCGATTTGCGTAGTGGCTACCACCAAATCCGCATGGCCATTGGTGATGAATGGAAAACGGCATTCAAGACCAAACTTGGTCTGTATGAATGGCTCGTTATGCCTTTCGGTCTTTCCAATGCTCCATCTACTTTCATGCGCCTCATGAATCACATCTTGCGTCCTCTCATTGGCAAAAGTGTGGTTGTCTATTTCGATGATATTCTCATTTATAGCAAAAGTCTCGAGGACCATGTGCAACATGTGAGAGAGGTCTTGTGCATCTTGCGTCATGAAAAGCTTTATGCTAACCTCCCCAAGTGCACCTTTGCTCAAAACAAATTGGTTTTCCTTGGCTTTGTGGTTTCCGCTAATGGGATTGAAGTTGATTCTTCCAAGGTGGAGGCCATCCACAATTGGCCTACTCCTACAAATGTTGGTCAAGTCCGAAGTTTTCATGGACTTGCCGGTTTCTACCGCCGCTTTGTGAAAGATTTTAGCACCATTGCTTGCCCTTTGAATGAGCTTACCAAGAGGAATGTTCCGTTTGTTTGGGGCAAGGCCCAACAAAATGCGTTTGATGAGTTGAAGAAACGCCTTACCGAAGCTCCTCTTCTTGTCCTTCCAAATTTTGCAAAAACTTTTGAGATTGAGTGTGATGCAAGTGGGCTTGGTATTGGTGGTGTTCTTATGCAAGAAGGCAAACCCGTGGCATACTATAGTGAGAAGTTAGATGGCACACGCCCCAACTATCCTATATATGACAAGGAGCTCTACGCTTTGGTTCGTGTTCTTGAAGTTTGGCAACACTATCTTTGGCCTAAAGAGTTTATCATTCATTCCGATCATGAGTCCTTGAAGTATTTGAAAAGCCAACACAACTTGAACAAACGACATGCAAAATGGGTCGAGTTCATTGAGTCCTTTCCATATGTGATCAAATACAAGAAGGGCAAGGACAATGTTGTGGCGGATGGTCTTTCCCGCAAAAACACCCTTTTGCTAACTCGTTTGGATTTTCATGTCTTGGGACTTGAAGAGATCAAAGAACTCTATCCTTCCGATTCTTTCTTTGCTCCGATTTTTGAGAAGTATTCCGTTGAACGAGGAGTGGATGATTTCTATTTGCATGATGGCTACTTGTTTAAAGCTAACAAGATTTGCATTCCCGAGTCTTCGCTTCGAAAATTGCTTTTGCAAGAGTCACATGGAGGTGGTCTTATGGGTCACTATGGACGTGACAAGACATATGACATGCTCTCAACCCACTACTATTGGCCAAAGATGAAGCGAGATGTGGAACGCCTTTGCCGCCGGTGCGTCACTTGCTTACAAGCTAAGTCTACCTCCAACCCTTATGGTCTTTACACTCCATTGCCTATTCCATATGCACCATGGACCGATATTAGCATGGATTTTGTTTTAGGCTTGCCTCGCACTAAGCATGGTCATGATTCTATATTCGTGGTAGTGGATAGATTCTCTAAGATGGCTCATTTCATCCCTTGCCATAAGAGCGACGATGCTTCACACATTGCTTCTTTGTTTTTCAGGGAAATTGTTCGCCTACATGGAGTACCGCAAAGCATTGTGTCGGATCGAGACGTCAAGTTCATGAGTTATCTTTGGAAGTCGCTCATGGCAAAGTTTGGAGTGAAACTCTTATTCTCATCATCCTCGCACCCGCAAACGGATGGCCAAACGGAAGTGGTCAATCGAAGCCTATCCACTCTCCTACGCATCCTCGTGAAGAAGAACTTGAAGTCATGGGAGGAGTGCCTTCCTCACGTGGAGTTCGCCTACAACCGCGCCAAGCACAAGACAACATCAAGGAGCCCCTTCATGGTCGTCTACGGCTTCGAACCTTACACGGCACTCGACATACTTCCACTCCCACTTCATGAGCGGACCAACATGGATTCCGACAAGCACACCGCCGCCGTTAAGAAGCTACATGAAGAAACAAGAGCGACCATACAAGAACATGTGCTTCATCAAGCAAACCGCATCAACGCCAAGAAGAAGGAAAGAATATTCCAAGAAGGAGACCTCGTTTGGATCCACCTCCGGAAGGAAAGGTTCCCTCATGAGCGCAACTCCAAGCTCAAGCCAAGAGGAGATGGCCCCTTCAAGGTCCTCAAACGCATCAACAACAACGCTTACATCATCGACATCCCGACATCCAAGTACTTGGTGAGCAACACGTTCAACGTCTCGGACTTGTCACCCTATCACGGAGATGAGGAGGTGCAAGAGTCGAGGTCGACTCTTTCCCAAGGGGGGGGGGAGATGATGTAGCCCCGCTCACCGACGACGCTACACCAAGACCAACAAGTCCCCCAAGTGGACCAATGACGCGAGCCTGAGTCAAAGCGCTACATGATAAGGTGAACTCACTCCTCACTACCCTTGATCTCGATACCCCATTGGATGGACTGCTACCTCAGGCCGATATGCTTTGTGTCATCAGATATGAACCGTGAGAGAAGGACGTCGCAGCAGACCCGAAGATGGACAAGGAAGAAGGAGACGAAGAGTGGCCGCTGCAGGACACCCCTCAGGGCCGGCACTGCCGGCCTCCAGGCACCGGCACTGCCGGCCTGCACACCCCGGCACTGCCGGCCTCCAGCCACCGGCATCGGCTGCTCACCCGGCCTTTGCCGCTCCCCAGACCCCGGCACTGCCGGACCCACCAGCTGAAGACGCGAAGAAGGCCAAGACCGGCACTGCCGGTCCAGGTCCAGCGGCACTGCCGGCCCCACCCCTGTTGACTTCATCTCAACCATTGATTTCGCATCTATGGACCAGGATAAGTTATGTAATGCCGATTTTACCCCTGTACGAATCTGGACCTATAAGTACCTCACCCCTTCCTCCAGATTAGGGTTAGACTTGTTTTGAACTCAAACCTACCTTTGAGCTTAGTCTCCCTTGGGTATCATCCCTCTGTAATCAAGGCACCTTGGTTGTTGATTTGGATCTTGTTGAGTGAGATTCTAGTACAAGTTACTCTCTCTCTCTCATCAAGCTCTTCTTATCCAACCCCAATCTCTCTCCGGGAATTCTGCCGCGCGCCTCTTCCTCGGAGATTCTATTGGCGTGGTCCATCGAGCCACGGAGGTAAACATCGGGTGTATCGGGTTGGTGTGCGTGCATGAGTCTCGGAGTTCCTCGTGTTCTTCGTGTTCTTCGCGCTCTCCCACCTCTTCCCTTGGATTTCGGGGTCAAGCTGCGAGATCGGGCCACTCCCGGGGTCTTAGACCTCATCAATCATCAACACCCATATAGGTACCTTTGTAGTCCGACTCATTTGAAGTGGGTTTTGTGGAAGAGGTAGGCTCCATGTGGCCTCCATGTTCATCTTCAATCAAGCATGGTGTGATAGCATCATCTTCATGCACCATGTACATCTTCTCCATGATCGGGAACTCGTCCTCCATGGAACCTATTGCAACATGAGAAAACACACTAGGGGTAGAGGTTAAGTTGTTAGAATGTGAAATGGCCTCCATAGACCTATCAACTACCTCTCTCAACTCACTCGGTGTATCACTCATGTCCTCCAAATGGAAGCACTCAAACTCACATATGGGGCGGGAGTCACTCAACTCACTATCACTCTCACTCAAGTGGGCTAAGTGGCTCTCATGCTCACATGGGATTGGTACCATCTCCTCATTCAAGCATATTGGAGTAGGCTCGATTTTCTCATCTCCATGCGCCTCCATTGGTGAAGGGATCATCCCATGCTCACCATTCTCAACTCCATTCGCCTCCTTGGTTGAAGGGAAAATCCCATGCTCAACCTTCTCAACTCCATCGCCTCCCATGTTGACACCATTTGATGGCGCTATGGTGTTGTTGAGAGCTAGGCTCGAATTAACGTCACTCTTGTCTTGGCCTTCTCGTGCTCCATCTTGAAGTGTGGTCTTCATAGTCGTCATCTTGTCCATTTCCTTGCACCATTCTTTGAACACGATGGTATCTTGAAGTGTCTTGTTGGCAAATTGGGCATCCAATTGGGCGAAGTGGAGCTTTTGGGCTTGTGGTGTGTTGCACTCCCATGCCATGTGTTTGTTGGATGTGCACACATAACAATGGAGATTGGGGCATCCCCATAGATGATTACCGTCTTGTGTGCAACGGAAGCATTGGGAGCTACGTGGTCTTGGAGGACGAACCATTGTCATGTTGGCATAAAGATGGGTAGATCGTCCTTCATCTTGAAGTGTAGACTCCATGGTCTTCATCTTGGGGCTCGAGCTTCTTGTAGGCCCCATTGTGGTGGTGGCGGTAGGAGGTGGAAGCACCATGATAGGTGGTTCCTCTTTATTTGCACTTGCCACCATCTTCCTTGTTGATGTAGCGTCTTGTCTCATACCATTGGAGATCTTCTCATATGTAGGCGGTCTAGGAGATGCCATTTTGGTGGTGGCGCTAGGCTTTGTGGACACCATATGGTTGGTGTTGTTGTTCTTTGTAGCCTTGGCCGCTTCATGTCGAGGCTCTCGTCTTCTTGCATCATCACCATGTCTTGGGGGTGTCGTCGAAGATCCTTGGGAGGTGTTGGTCGATGGCGAACATGAGGTTACTTGTGTCGGCGACGGTCATGTGGTGATGCATGTCGATGGTGGTCATGAGGTGGTGATGGTCGACGACGATCATGAGGTGACGTGTGTTGAGGACGATCCTCGGCATGCCTAGATGATGGTTCATGTGGCTTGGCACTTTGGTTGTGGCGCCTTCTTGAGCTCGGAGGAGAGTGTCGATGGCGATCATGAGGCGACGTGTGTTGATGACGATCCTCGGCGTGCCTAGATGATGGTTCATGTGGCTTGGCACGTTGCTTGTGGCGCCTTCTTGAGCTCGGAGGAGAGTGTCGATGGCGATCATGGTGGTTGCGCTCTTGATGTTCCATAGGGTGAGCTCGATGTAGATGATCATGTGCATAAGCACTCTGTCAACACCCGGATTTTTAAGTCCGGATGCCTATTATGTCATTCATCGCAATCCTAGGAATATTGTTGTTGTGAGGCATAATAGTTAAGTATCATAGTCATCATTCATTACAACCCATAATGTCTTACAACTTGAATCACATGATCCATATTACACGAATAGTTGATCTATTGATCAACGAACAAACACAAGTTCATAGCGGAAGCGTAAAGATAAATGGACTCTCTAGTCCACAGGCCAACGCTTGACGTCGGAAGACTCCTAGTTGTCGTAGGCGTCCTGTTGGTCATCTCCTTGATAGTTCTGTTCATCTTCATACTCTGGCCATTTGAATAGCCAGGGACAAAGCCGTGAGTACTTTAAGTACTCGCAAACTAATACTAGTGTAAGTGCTAACAATTCTAGTAAGGGGTGCTAAGCTCTAGTTTATTTGCATAAAGCCAAATTTAGTTCACAAGTATTTGAGAAAAGACTTATTCAAGTGCTAACTAACTCAAGTGGGAACATTAGTGTCATTCCCACAACATTTGATGTGATTCAAACAAGTCACCAATTCACCATTCATTTCACAAACATTTTCAAGAATCTGACACCGGAAACTATATGGCATTTCCAATCATCCGTAACCGTGGACACGGCTATTCGAATAGGTTTACACTCTGCAGAGGTTGCACACTTGTGCCACAACATTTGATTTCATCCGTCGGGATTACCCCGAATCATCGTAACACAGTACGCGGATCATCAACCATAACCTTTCACTTACAAACCCTAGTATGAGCACCTCTCCCCATGAGCTTGGCCTCCCAGTGAAGACCAACTGTCAACCTGGGAACTGCACAGGGTTTGGCCGTACAATTCACCTCAATTCACATCATTTCTCAACAACGGAGGCAGCCTCGGCATAACCCCTATGATGTGTGTTCAGAGGGAACCCATACTAAGATGTATAAATTTCCAGCTAAGCCCTACCCATAATCAGGTATTGTGGGGGTACTCAATATTGGAAAAGTATCGCATTCAAACAAATATCAGTTTTATCAAAAATCACCATCTTCTCCAAGTCATATTCACCTTCAAAATTCATTCAATGGAATGACTCATCATTCCAGGGTTTCAAATTCATTTCAAGTCACATGTTCCCATCTAGAGTAGTCAAGTTTTAGTATTTAGCACTAGCACTAATCATGAGGGGTGCTATCTTGCTTGGCTATCCTGAGACTAACTTTGCTACTCTAGTAACCTCCTTTAACTTTGACCAAAGTTAACTATAAAAGTTACTCTTTGAATAAACAAGTAAAAACTTGTAAGGTAAAAACTTGGGATAGGCTTGTGGTAAGAAAGGTAAGACTAATGGTGCCTTGCCCCAAAGGGCTTTGCACTTTGCATGAATATTAGCTTGCCTTGGTAGTTCTCAAAGTTCTCCTCTTCCTCCTCTTGGTAACAACCTTCTTCTTCCGGGTATTCTCCGGTGCTAGCGTCTAAATTTGAATACGAGGTATAATCACTCAACAAATTCAATAGCTATTCTAAGCATCACATGCATTCACACAAACTATTCTAGTCACACAATTCATACAATTAGGTGCATTGGTTTCTTCTTCTTAGGAAAAATAATTTCCTCTCATTACATATGTAAATGATAGTTTCCATTTAGTTCTTGATGAGGTCTAAGACCCCGTGTGTGGCCCGATCTCGCGGATTGACTTCGAAACCAAGGGGGAAGATGGGAAAATGCGAGGAACACGAAGAACGCGATGAACACGAGGAACTCCGAGACTCACGCACACACACAACCCGATACACCCGATGCTTACCTCCGTGGCTCGATGGACCACGCCAATAGAATCTCCGAGGAAGAGACACGCGGTAGAATTCCCCGGGGAGAGATTGGAGTTGGAGAGGAAGAACTTGGTGAGGGAGAGAGAGTAGCTTGTACTAGAATCTCACTCAACAAGTTCAAAGTCAACAACTAAGGTGCCTTGATTACAGAGGGATGATACCCAAGGGAGACTAAGCTCAAAGGTAGGTTTGAGTTCAAAACAAGTCTAAAGAGCTAAAGGGGTGCTTGGGGTGCTTATATAGTCTTACAAGGCATCACAGGCCGAAAAGGTAAGTTCGGGCCGAAAATATAACTTAAGTCGTGCAGGCCGGTCAGGCCGGTCGAGCCGGGCTCAGTGACCGGGCAGGCCGGTTTCAGACCGGGCCTGTGACCGGGCGGAGACCGGACGAGGCTCCAAGTTCCCTGGATGGCGCCCGGATGTCACGAGCGCGAATCCCGGTTTCTGACCGAGCGGCCCGGTCAGGAGGCCGGTCAGACCGGGCTGTGGACCGGGTGATCCGGTCAGGAGGCCGGTCTGACCGGGTTCTGGACCGGCCGTCCGTCTTCTCTTCCTTGCGCTCTTCGGGCGACTTCCTGTCCAGCTCCATGTCCATCTTCGCGTCCCGCTGCTCCTCTCCTTCCTCTGACCATGGCGTATCCTCCTCTTGGTGACCTTGATGCTCCTTGTACCTAATGACACATAACACGTCGGCATGAGGTAGCAATCCATCCAAAGGTGTACCAAGATCAAGGGTGGTGAGGAGCGAGTTCACCTCATCATGGAGAGCCTTGACTCGGGCTCGTGTCATCGGTCCACTTGGGGGACTTGTTGGTCTTGGTGTGGAGGTGACCGAAGGCCACCCCGCATCATCTCCCCCCCTTGGGAAAGAGTCGTCCTCGACTCTTGTTCCTCTTCATCTTCATGATATGGCGACAAGTCCGCAACGTTGAAGGTGTTGCTCACCAAGTACTTGGAGGTGGGGATGTCGATGACGTAAGCGTTGTTTTTGATGCGTTTGAGGACCTTGAAGGGGCCATCTCCTCTTGGCTTGAGCTTGGAGTTGCGCTCACGAGGGAACCGTTCCTTCCGGAGGTGGATCCAAACAAGGTCGCCTTCTTGAAATATCCTTTCCTTCTTCTTGGCGTTGAGGCGGGTGGCTTGACGAAGCACATGTTCTTGTATGGTTGCCCTTGTCTCTTCATGTAGTTTCTTCACGTCGGCGGCGCGCTTGGCGAAGTCCATGTTCGTCCGCTCATGAAGGGGAAGTGGTAGTATGTCGAGTGCCGTGAGCGGCTCAAACCCGTAGACGACCATGAAGGGACTCCTTGATGTAGTCGAGTGCTTGGCGCGGTTGTAGGCGAACTCCGCGTGTGGTATGCATTCCTCCCATGACTTCAAGTTTTTCTTCACGAGGATGCGTAGGAGGGTGGAGAGGCTTCGATTGACCACTTCCGTTTGGCCGTCCGTTTGCGGGTGCGAGGATGATGAGAATAAGAGCTTCACTCCAAACTTTGCCATGAGCGTCTTCCAAAGATAACTCATGAACTTGACGTCTCGGTCCGACACAATGCTTTGCGGTACTCCATGTAGGCGAACGATTTCCCTGAAAAACAATGAAGCAATGTGTGAAGCATCGTCGCTCTTATGGCAAGGTATGAAATGAGCCATCTTAGAGAATCTATCCACTACCACGAATATAGAATCATGACCATGCTTAGTGCGAGGCAATCCTAGAACAAAATCCATGCTAATATCGGTCCATGGTGCATATGGAATAGGCAATGGGGTATAAAGACCATAGGGATTGGAGGTAGACTTAGCTTGTAAGCATGTGGTGCACCGGCGGCAAAGGCGTTCGACGTCGCGGTACATTCTTGGCCAATAGTAGTGGGTTGAGAGCATGGCATATGTCTTCTCTCGACCAAAGTGACCCATAAGACCTCCTCCGTGTGACTCTTGCAAAAGCAATTTTCGAAGCGACGACTCGGAATGCAAATCTTGTTGGCTTTGAACAAATAGCCATCATGCAAATAGAAATCATCCACTCCTCGGTCAACGGAGCACTTCTCAAAAATGGGAGCAAAGAAAGAATCGGAAGGATAGAGTTCTTTGATCTCTTCAAGTCCCAAAACATGAAAATCCAAATGAGTTAGCAAAAGGGTGTTTTTTGGAAAGAGCATCCGCCACAACATTGTCCTTGCCCTTCTTGTATTTGATCACATATGGGAAGGACTCAATGAACTCGACCCATTTTGCATGTCGTTTGTTCAAGTTGTGTTGGCTTTTCAAATATTTCAAGGACTCATGGTCGGAATGAATGATAAACTCTTTTGGCCAAAGATAGTGTTGCCAAACTTCAAGAACACGAACCAAAGCGTAGAGCTCCTTGTCATATATAGGATAGTTGAGGCGTGCGCCATCCAACTTCTCACTATAGTATGCCACGGGTTTGCCCTCTTGCATAAGAACACCACCAATACCAAGCCCACTTGCATCACACTCAATCTCAAAAGTTTTGGCAAAATTTGGAAGAACAAGAAGTGGAGCTTCGGTAAGGCGTTTCTTCAACTCATCAAAAGCATTTTGTTGGGCCTTGCCCCAAACAAACGGAACATTCTTCTTAGTAAGCTCATTCAAAGGGCAAGCAATGGTGCTAAAGTCTTTCACAAAGCGGCGGTAAAACCCGGCAAGTCCATGGAAGCTTCGGACTTGGCCAACATTTGTAGGGGTAGGCCAATTATGGATGGCCTCCACCTTTGAAGAATCAACTTCAATCCCATTAGCGGAAACCACAAAACCAAGAAAAACCAATTTGTTTTGAGCAAATGTGCACTTGGGGAGGTTAGCATAAAGCTTTTCATGGCGCAAGATGCACAAGACTTCTCTCACATGTTGCACATGGTCCTCGAGGTTTTTGCTATAAATAAGAATATCATCGAAGTAGACAACCACGCTCTTGCCAATGAGAGGACGCAAGATGTGATTCATGAGGCGCATGAAAGTAGATGGTGCATTGGAAAGACCGAAAGGCATAACGAGCCATTCATAGAGACCAAGTTTGGTCTTGAATGCCGTTTTCCATTCATCACCAATAGCCATGCGGATTTGATGGTAACCACTACGCAAATCGACTTTAGAGAAAATCGTGGCACCACTAAGTTCATCTAGCATGTCATCTAAACGCGGAATGGGATGGCGGTAACGGACGGTAATGGCATTGATGGGGCGACAATCCATACACATCCGTTGCGTCTCATCCGGTTTAGGCACAAGGATCACGGGAACTGCACAAGGGCTAAGGCTTTCTCGGACGTACCCTTTGGTGAGGAGATCTTGAATTTGGCGGTTGATCTCCTTTGTCTCTTCGGGGTTGGTGCGGTAGGCGGCACGGTTTGGAAGCGGAGCGCCGGGTATGAGGTCGATGCGGTGTTCTATGCCACGGAGTGGTGGTAGTCCATGAGGGAGCTCGTCGGGGAAGACGTCTCGAAATTCCTGCAAAAGAGACAACAAAGACGGAGGAATGTTGGTTAAGTCGTTAGTCTCCGACGCGGGTCCCTTGCATATGAGGTTCTCTTGGAGCTCTCTCCACTCACTCTTGGTGGCTAGAAGGACACTCTTGGGCTCACTCATGTATGGCTTGTGGCGCTCACTCTCTTTGTGGTGGGTCGCTCCCTCTCCTCTCATCTCACTATGGTGGGTGCGGAGTTGTGCCCTCGCTAAAGCCTTCGCATTATCCGCGATGATTTGGCTAGGAGTCATCGGGCGCAACTCGAACTTCTTGTCGTTGACCTTGAAGGTGTATGTGTTGGAGAGTCCATCATGTATAGCCTTCTTGTCATATTGCCAAGGGCGGCCAAGCAACATGTGTTGCAGAGGTGCGTTACTTTACCCCACAAGAGATCTTAACCATGTTGCCGGCCGAGAGTATGTCCCCGTCCACACTTCCTTTGGTGTGAGGCCCAGTATAAGATCCAAGCCAATCACTGCCTTCTCCGCGACTGCAAACCCACCCTTTTGTCCACCCGTACACCTCTAGTAGACTTCCCCCGATAATACGGCTTTACTCATGGTGTACTTTGGACAATCCTTCATAGATCGTAGAGCCATCATCACTAATGGATGGGGATTTAAAAGGCCATCCCAACCTACGGCAGTGCCTCCAACACCCCGCCGGCTCTACCAATCTGTTGGCGTGCAGAAGGGAAAAGATACAGCTGACATCCCAAGAGCCATTATAGATCTTATGGATAACGCGATATGTACGGCGCTAGAATCACTGGACGGCATTGGTAATTAATCCTAGGGTGATATAACCCATGCAATGGAACCTCCACCATATCAACACATACCATGGTTCCATTGCCCACCACATAGTCATATTCATAATTGTAAAATAATACTTTGCTTTTCAATGCATGAGTGATAAGTATAGTACTTTGCATATAGTTTGATACAAATAATCAAATGACATGAGCAAGCGATGAACTTGCCTTTCTTGACTGCAGGATTATGCAGGCAAAAGCTTCGATACGTGATAACTCCAAATGCTGAAATACCATCATCGTCCGGTAAGGACAATGTTTAAAGAACTGGCAAAGATGCTATAATGCATAGTATGAGATGCAATCGTCCCGAGCGTAACCTAACCTCGATGATTTAGGATGTATGAGTTGAAAAGATTTCTTTAGGGTTGGTTGCACTTTTAGGATGGTTCTCGAACAAGGTTCTTATTAGGGTTTGGTTAAATTAACATCTTAACAAGTGATATATGACATCATAACAATCTTACACATAAAGAATAGTGGTGGAATAATATGTAAAGAATAGTTGTCAATTTTTAAGTTCTACAGAACATGGTTGATGATTACTTATACGATACTTCAAAAGAATAACTTTTGAAGAACATGTTGTTTAAGAAACATTTAGTATTGCAAAGAAGGATAGGGCTTCTAAGGTTTGATTGACATTTGTACTTCAAAAGAATAACTTTTGAAGAACAGGTTAAATAAGAATATGAACTACTATGCATAGGAGCTATGTCTTTCTAGGGTTTACTATTGAATTCATTTAGTTCCACTAATAGGAACTAGTTGGGTGCTTAAGTTGAATTGGTTCTATATACAACAAGTATGGGCAGGTTTATTACTATGGTTGATTATGATATCATATCAAAGGATGGTTATCAAGATGGTTCTATAAATTAGCTATTAGGGTTACTATGGCTTCACATTTGCTTTACTAAATAATCTCTAATGATTTCTAAACTAAGTGACTTATTATTTCCTAAGTAGGTTTTAGTGTAATAGGAGCATGTGTTGTGAATTGCTACACAAGATTGGTACTAGGGTTCATCATTATGGTTCTACTAGGGTTTGATGGTTGAGGTTGATCCTAATGGTGTGATATATAGGATTGATGATCAATGGTGCTAACATGTGATAACAAGTTAGGGTTTATACCTAGGTGATACTAGTGAATCATATAGGTTTTAATTAAGAACAGGAACATGAAATGACAATCTCATGTGACTTGGTTTATGCTAATGGATCATAAGAATGCATTCAATTGTTGCTTATTAGGGTTATATATGTAAAGTTGAAGTGGCTATGATCACATGGGCTAAACCCCTAGGGTTTTAGGGTTGCACTAATTTAGGATGATCACATGAAATAATGGAATCAAGGTCTTACTCAAATTGAAACTAGGGTTTCAAAATTATGGTACAACTCCTAAAATGATGAGTGGTAATAGACTTGTGGTTGCTAATTACTTTGAATCAAAATTAGTAATGGTTTAACATTTTATTATTTTTTTACAAGATTTAATAATTAGAGTAATTCTTATTTAGGTTTAATTAAGAATCAGGGTTTAATAATTGTTATTAGGTTTAAAGTATTTAACTTGTTAACTAAAGATGTTTAAGTAAATAGGTTTTGATTTACCAAAATAATATTGGCTTATAATATTTTCTGGAGGTATTACTATTTAAAGAAAATAGAACATGGTAACTTGCAAATTAGGGTTTATGAATTACCACTAAAAATTAAGTTAAATGCAAATATGATAAATAAAATTAATCTTAACATTTTACTTAGTTACTAAATAGTTAAAATTTAATTTTTAAATTTCACTAAGTATTGGTTTCAAATGGTATTTTAAATAATTGAAATGGCATAATTAATAAGGATAAAATAAGTGAATTTTTATTTTGACACACATTTTTGTTTTATATTTTATTTGAATAGAGTTTATTTTTGTGAGCATTTTGATATATTATTTATAATTTTCTGAGTTGATATGAATTTTCTAGAATTTTGCAAAGTTTCAGTAATATTCTGGATTTTGAATTTAAACAAAAATACTAAGTGTACCGATCTGGATCTAACCCTAGTGACCGACAGGTGGGTCCTTTGACCAGGTCAAATGCCACGAGGGCGAAGACCAGTCAAATACACCCTGAGGTCCCACCTGCCACGTCATCCACGCCGGAGACGCGCCGGTGAACGACGGCGTCGGCGTTCTGGCCATCCCGCGCGTGCGCGGAGATCGCCAAACGAACCGCCCCGACCTACTGAGCAGGATAGTGAGAACGCCGCCACGAAAAGGTCACCGGAGCTAGCTCCGGCGAGTGTCTCCGCGGCGGTGCGAGTCGGTATGATCTCGAAATTGAGCTACACGCGATGCCGAGAAGGATTGGATGATGCTAGAGGTGCGCAATCTCACCAGGAGGCGATTGGAGTGGTCAATGGTGTCGATGGTGGACTGGAGCTGGCCCTATTTCGCCATTCCCGGCGATGGCCGGAGAAAGGGGAAAATAAAAATTGACATTGCTCCGAGCTCCCCTTCTCGATTCCTTCCGCCAGAAGGTCCTACGGCATCGGGCGCATCCAACGAGCTACGCCACGGACTCCGGGGTGCTCTCAATCGACGGCGCCATGGAGTTCGCCGGCGACAGTGAGTGGAAGAACACGCGAAATAGAGGATGACTGAGAAGCAATGGATGGGCGGCGAGGTACTAGGGTTTCACAGCGGAGCTACTGGTGGTTTTATAGCATGAGGGAAGCTCTACAGCGGCGATGCGGTGGCGGAGACGGCCGGGATGCGTTGGTGAGAGGGTGAATGATTTGGGCACGAATCGGGACGCACAGGAGATAAGAGGGACGCGAAGATGCTTGTACGGGGTTCAGAGACCGTCTGCGACGTCCGGGGCGTGCTCATCCTCCACGAGGACGTGGCCGAGCTCGCCGTCGCCGTGTCGTCTGCGGGGAAGAAGAAGAAACTTCTTTTTTTCCTCGCCGAAACGGTACGGTGGACTGGGTGGCTTTGTTGCTGGGCTGGGCCAGTGCTGGGCTTCGGCTTGGGCTGCTGTGTGGGCTGCTGCGGCCCGGTAGGGTAAGTCCTCTCCCCTCTCCTTTTTCTCTTTTTATTTTCTGTTTTAAACTTGTTATTTAAATTCCAATTCGATTTCTGTTTATTTCTGCAGGTTCAAAAAATATTAAATATCAATACCACTTCATAAAAATACTTACTGCTTAGTTCTATTGTTTAAACAACTATTTGATGGGTGATTAGTTGGTGTTCTTGTGAAGTGCATTTTAAATTTAAAATAGATATGGTTTATGTGTTTATCTCAATTGCCTTTTTAATTTAGGAACCAGATATATTTAAATGGTTTGAGTTTTATAATAGGTGCATGGTAAGCATATTACTAAATTTTACTAATGTTCTTAACTATATGGATGTTTCACATGTCTTTATTATGGATTGTACGGGGTTCAGAGACCGTCTGCGACGTCCGGGGCGTGCTCATCCTCCACGAGGACGTGGCCGAGCTCGCCGTCGCCGTGTCGTCTGCGGGGAAGAAGAAGAAACTTCTTTTCTTCCTCGCCGAAATGGTACGGTGGACTGGGTGGCTTTGTTGCTGGGCTGGGCCAGTGCTGGGCTTTGGCTTGGGCTGCTGTGTGGGCTGCTGCGGCCTGGTAGGGTAAGTCCTCTCCCCTCTCCTTTTTCTCTTTTTATTTTCTGTTTTAAACTTGTTATTTAAATTCCAATTCGATTTCTGTTTATTTCTGCAGGTTCAAAAAATATTAAATATCAATATCACTTCATAAAAATACTTACTGCTTAGTTCTATTGTTTAAACAACTATTTGATGGGTGATTAGTTGGTGTTCTTGTGAAGTGCATTTTAAATTTAAAATAGATATGGTTTATGTGTTTATCTCAATTGCCTTTTTAATTTAGGAACCAGATATATTTAAATGGTTTGAGTTTTATAATAGGTGCATGGTAAGCATATTACTAAATTTTACTAATGTTCTTAACTATATGGATGTTTCACATGTCTTTATTATGGATAGAATTTAAAGCAATTGTTAAATAGGAGAGAAATGGAATCATGATTTTATGTGGAGAATTATTTCTAGGGTTTAAGAAAATGGTTGAATCCAACTCTATATTCTCTACTCTTGCTTAGCAACTACTACTTGAATTATTTAAAGTAAATCCTAGGCTTATTATGGTTAACTAACTTGTTAAAGTGTTGGTTTAATTATGACACAATATTCCATTTGGGCAACTAAACAAGGTGATTGGAAATCAAAGTGGAATTGGTTATTGGTTTCACTCTACTCACCAAATGGAATCTAGTCTAAAGGTATATATGGCTTGGTTTATACTTGTGATCCATGATACACAAGTTAGGACAATATTCTATGTGGGGTGGATCCTACATGAAAAGGTTTAGGGTTTTGGGAATACTTCACCATTTGAAGTATTAATTGGACATGAGGCATGGCAGGGTTCTATTTATAATCCAAAGTAATGCTTGGATTGGAATTCAAATATGGCCTAGGGTTTTAGTAGAAATCACCAATGTGATACACAACTAGGATTAGAATATGAGCATAAGCTTGATCATGTTTTAGTGGCTAGGGTTATCCTCCTCACTTAAGTAGAATTATTGTATCAAGGCAATGCTAGGTTAGTCTTAAATGTTTGGATAGGCAAGGTTTAGATACCATATCAATACTACTCTATACAAGGCATGAGTATTGGTTTGGTTAACTACTAATGAGTTACTTATTATTTCATGTGAAGAATGAGATCTATGCATCACATATATAGGTTTAACTTGTCATCTCAATTTATAAGATAAGATCATGCATTAGACATGATCCACTTATTCCTCACTAATCTCTCTTCTTTAATACTTCTCTTAACACACTTACTTGGATTCTTAGGGTTTATGATCATCACCCATTTTGTAATGATCAAAGTATGGCCTTCTAATAATTCATGATTCTCTCTCCAAGATCAAATATTGGTCCATATACTTGAGTATACATATGTAGCTTAAGCTCTCTGGGATAGGTAGGGTTTCTCTAGGGTTTATGATCATTACCAAGTTGTAATGATCACAACACTTGTATCTCTCTTGAATCACTAGTAAAAGAGGTTCTTACTTACTAGCAAGTGTTAACTAGGTCAAGTAGGGTTTAATACTTTACTTATACTTATTATAACATTGGTTAGTATCAACAATTACCTCCCTTGGACAAGGTTTAAATATTTAGCTAGGTTCTATTTAATGGATGATATTTGCATATTGATGATTCTCTCCTTTCTCTAAGGTTTAATGGAATGAATTGGGAAATAAGATTGGAATGGTCAAGGTTAATGAAGAATGAATATGAATGTTCTTGACTTGGTTCAAGTATTGTAGTTGAAAAGATATACCATGTGACTCATGGTAGAAATGTTTATTTAGTACAAGACATCAATAAGATAAGTAAAGAATAGTGTCTTACTTAATTGTGTTCTTTATTTTATGGTTGAATAATTATTCCTGTGTTGTTGTAAGGAATGGCATGTTGAGATCCTTTATAAGAGCTTGTAGTTGAACCTTACTTAAGGTGTTGTTTGTTGTAAAACTAATTCTATTTGATCTAGCCCATAGATCAAATCATCTCTACCCAAAATAAGGTTTTAGCAAAGGTCACAGTGAAGTTTATAGCGCTTGACTTGATGATCTACTTCCATTCCAAAGCAAGTCAAGTGAAACTTCGCCATCGTGGTAAGTTTTATTTGAAGCGCGAAAATTCCCCGGATTTTCTATGCATGAATGCAATGCACACTTTGGTGTTCTCTCATTTTATTGCCTCTAAACCTGGGATATTACAGCCTCTCCCCCTTAAACTGAACTTCGTCCCGAAGTTCGAACGCTCTCATGTTTTAGAATGTGGAACAGACTTGAACAGATCACCATCCTTCAACTCCATGGTGATCACACTAGATATAGTTGAATATATCCCTAGTCCAGATCCTTCCTGAAGTCTTCCGTTGTCTGGCACTGATACTTTCTTCAATTCTATGATTTCTTCCAACACTCTAAGCTTATAGGCTTACTCTCCAAAGATTCTTGGATTAGGACATCTTATTGTGTTAATGGCCTTTACTAATGGTTGTGGTGACATCTTCCTATTTGGGTACTCAAAGCTTGGTTCTACCAGCTGCGGCAATCCAGTTGCGATGTAATATGGCACTATAGTGTACCAGCTGCGATGTCCAAACCTTAATTCTAAAAGATTCATTTAAGGTAAAGTATTGTTTTCCCTTACTACCAAAGTAATGGTACTTAAGTAAGGTATTTACAATAGGCATGGTTCGTGGTTTATTCCTACGAATGGATTAGACTCATTTAGTCCATCCAATCATGGCTTCTAGTTTATACTAGTTATCTTCCTTTTGGTTTCTTTAGGTTCCATGAAAGGAATCTTTCTACTAGGCTTATGTTTTAGTATGGCCAAACTTCTTCGTATAGTATCTTCTTAAGCTTGGATTGTCCTCCGACATCTTCTTCATCCAACTTCATTATCTTAAGCTTACTTAAGTTCTCTTGGTTTTGGAGTAATTACAATTACCCACTCAAGTTAAGGTCTAACCCTTACTTCCTCGAGATATGAACCTCGGCTTCTGGTCTGCCATCCTTCTGAGAGTACTTTTATATGGGTACTCCCCAACAACCTTATAAAAATAAGATCGGACTTCCTCTCAATTCAGACCTTCTTCTTGGTCCATCATACTCCAAATATTATATCTTAATACTTCTCATTCATCCTTCCTCTCCCCCTTGGAGTTTACTAATGATCTTCCAACTTCCTTTCTTCTAATCATTAAACTCCAAGGTTAGGTAGTTGGTTTAAGTCTGGTTTATATTTTGTACCTTTCTGAAGTCTCACGAAGAATTCTTTGCGGTGTATCCACACAGTTGTGGGTATCCATTATGAATCCTCCGACTAAAGGTTTACCAACTACGAGATACCAGCTATGAAATACTAGTCGCGGAATCCCCTTTCTTTTAGGGTAAAGAAATGTTCATTGTGGGCTATCTGGTACCAAATTGCAGACTACCTAGTACCGTATGTGGCTTATTGGATACCAAATTGTGGCTATGTTATGGTTCTAGTCAATATATACCTACCAGCTATGGCTACTTTTATAGTTTTAGTTAAGATATACTTCTCTTCACATATTTTCTCTTCATGATTATCCTATATCAGTTGCGGTCTTATTATACCAGCTGCGACTTCACTTGTCTATTTTCCTTCTTCTAGGGTTTGTTTTGCAAGAAAACCACTTGTTGACACTATGAAAATAGTATTATAAGTGACTTCACTTGCATTCCCTTCTTCCATAAAGAATATGGCTCCACTTCTACTGCTCCATATTCACTATTTTTCTCACTTCCATGATACTTCCATGTTGAAGTACTCCTTGATTAAGGAAAAAAGTGAGTTTTGATTGGTCCTTCCTTCAGATTGTTGTGGTTGCTTCCCACAATTTTACTTCCTTCTTCTAGTGAACCTTCATCTTATCTTAAAAATCTTCAGAATTCGTCACATCCTCACGCGAATACCTTTACCCTCTAGACCTATAACATCAAGTAAGAGCTTGATACTGCAACATGCATTTGCATATCAAAGTCAAACTTCATGTATGGATCTAGTCAATCAATGAAGATTCAAGAAAATCCAAGAAAATCCAGCTTTGTGTTTATAATACACATCCTTATATGCCTGAATATAATAGTTGGGTAAGACATCCCTAAACATCAGGATTAGATGTGTAGTATATAGCACCACATAAGATAGGTTTAGGTTGTGATACTTAGCACAATACGTGAATTTCTACTATTTGTCTCAACATTTGTCTTAATTGCACATTTGCAATGAGACAGACTTGAAACAAAATGGCCTGGAATAGTTGAAGTTAACCTAGTTTTCTTTGGAAGTACTAACAAAATAGTATACCATATATATGTGCTATTGAGGACTACTTCCTATAATACAATTAGTTCTAACATGTCTACTCTAAACACATGATTGTTTAGAATATACCACCTCTAACTCTAGGATTTCTCTATGTGATATGCTCTAAATAAGTCTTGTTTAAATTAAGGACTATGGTTCTAACATACTTGGTACAGTTATTAGGATTTTAAGGCCTAAGCTTTCGAACTATTCCCTAAATCCTACTCCTTATCATCCTTTTGTTATCATACTTATGATGTTCTACTCCATCATACCATGAATCTCAAGTGAATCATATATGATTACCAACTTTACCATGAAAAGTAGACTTAAATACTACTATCACTCTTCCTTACCTCCTATGATTGACTCATCATAGACGTATACTACCTTATATAACTTATTTCCCTTACTTAACATCAGTCATTTGACATTTTAACTGACTTTTACTTAGCCGTACTTGTATTGGTATACTTCTTCCAATAGGATATCTTCCTTATGGTTGTATCCTCTCTTTGGACTACCATGTGTTGTATACCAACTGTGGTCTACTACCACCCATTATCTTAAGCTTCAATGGTGTTCTAGTTATTTGGAATGAAGCAAGATAACTAACTAACTTTACTTAAGAAATATAGATTAGAAAGATTGACTCAAGTGTGTCAGGATTATTCTCAAGTGAATACCCATCTCAAGTCAAAAGAATAGTTGGTTTAACTAAGACATCTTCCTATAGACACTACCAAACCTATAGGTCTCCTTTAAAGGGTTTTAATCCTAGGGTCAAAGCATTTGCTCTGATACCAGCTGCGGTGACCCAGCGTACCACTGCATGGTGTAGTACACAAGTCGTTGACATAACACAAGTGAAACACCGTTCCACTCATATTACATCTCTCAGAGTGGTACAACAGAAACATATGCGAGTCCAAGGTATGTCTATAGAAGTACACACGAGCTGTTTACATAAGATCAACACAACCTCCTACTTTATAGTGAGGTAAAACTTCAAATAAAGCTCCAGAAGAACGACTCGTAATCTATCTTATTGCTAACTCAAGTTCAAGAGCTACTTGGCTTGCTATAGAAATCTAGCTACTTAGGTGCTAGGATTAGGGAAAGGTTCCCTTCTATTACTAATCTAGGTTTCCAGTATAGCTGATGCAGAAGTTAACTCCATTGACTTCTTTGATTTGATTCTTCATCTTGTTGCAGTTGACTCCTTTGTCTTCGAGTTCCACGGAAGTTTCTCCTTTGGTGCCTTGATCTAAGAAGGGGTTCAAACGAGATAGAATGAGTACGAGCGTACTCAGCAAGTTCATATTAGGAAATAGGTGTATCATGCACTAGCTACAGCCATAGACCAGAAAGTCATAGGCCAATGCAAGTTTTCATAAACATTTCTTCAAAAGGTTTATTTTATTCTGAAAACTATGCCCGTCAGTCTTCACAGGTTGACTAGAACTTCGTGGAGTTCCTTTCCTGCTGCGTCATAGCTCCCTTCCTTCCGAACAGGGAGTGACAAGTCACAATTCTTGATACCCTCTGCAGAGGTGCGTTACTTTACCCCACAAGAGATCTTAACCATGTTGCCGGTAGAGTATGTCCCGTCCACACTTGCTTTTGTGTGAGGCCCAGTATAAGATCCAAGCCAATCACTGCCTTCTCCGCGACTGCAAACCCACCGTTTTGTCCACCCGTACACCTCCAGTAGACTTCCCCCGATAATACGGCTTTACTCATGGTGTACTTTGGACAATCCTTCATAGATCGTAGAGCCATCATCACTAATGGATGGGGATTTAAAAGGCCATCCCAACCTACGGCAGTGCCTCCAACACCCCGCCGGCTCTACCAATCCGTTGGCGTGCAGAAGGGAAAAGATACAGCTGACTTCCCAGAGCCATTATAGATCTTATGGATAACGCGATATGTACGGCGCTAGAATCACTGGACGGCATTGGTAATTAATCCTAGGGTGATATAACCCATGCAATGGAACCTCCACCATATCAACACATACCATGGTTCCATTGCCCACCACATAGTCATATTCATAATTGTAAAATAATACTTTGCTTTTCAATGCATGAGTGATAAGTATAGTACTTTGCATATAGTTTGATACAAATAATCAAATGACATGAGCAAGCGATGAACTTGCCTTTCTTGACTGCAGGATTATGCAGGCAAAAGCTTCGATACGTGATAACTCCAAATGCTGAAATACCATCATCGTCCGGTAAGGACAATGTTTAAAGAACTGGCAAAGATGCTATAATGCATAGTATGAGATGCAATCGTCCCGAGCGTAACCTAACCTCGATGATTTAGGATGTATGAGTTGAAAAGATTTCTTTAGGGTTGGTTGCACTTTTAGGATGGTTCTCAAACAAGGTTCTTATTAGGGTTTGGTTAAATTAACATCTTAACAAGTGATATATGACATCATAACAATCTTACACATAAAGAATAGTGGTGGAATAATATGTAAAGAACAGTTGTCAATTTTTAAGTTCTACAGAACATGGTTGATGATTACTTATACGATACTTCAAAAGAATAACTTTTGAAGAACATGTTGCTTAAGAAACATTTAGTATTGCAAAGAAGGATAGGGCTTCTAAGGTTTGATTGACATTTGTACTTCAAAAGAATAACTTTTGAAGAACAGGTTAAATAAGAATATGAACTACTATGCATAGGAGCTATGTCTTTCTAGGGTTTACTATTGAATTCATTTAGTTCCACTAATAGGAACTAGTTGGGTGCTTAAGTTGAATTGGTTCTATATACAACAAGTATGGGCAGGTTTATTACTATGGTTGATTATGATATCATATCAAAGGATGGTTATCAAGATGGTTCTATAAATTAGCTATTAGGGTTACTATGGCTTCACATTTGCTTTACTAAATAATCTCTAATGATTTCTAAACTAAGTGACTTATTATTTCCTAAGTAGATTTTAGTGTAATAGGAGCATGTGTTGTGAATTGCTACACAAGATTGGTACTAGGGTTCATCATTATGGTTCTACTAGGGTTTGATGGTTGAGGTTGATCCTAATGGTGTGATATATAGGATTGATGATCAATGGTGCTAACATGTGATAACAAGTTAGGGTTTATACCTAGGTGATACTAGTGAATCATATAGGTTTTAATTAAGAACAGGAACATGAAATGACAATCTCATGTGACTTGGTTTATGCTAATGGATCATAAGAATGCATTCAATTGTTGCTTATTAGGGTTATATATGTAAAGTTGAAGTGGCTATGATCACATGGGCTAAACCCCTAGGGTTTTAGGGTTGCACTAATTTAGGATGATCACATGAAATAATGGAATCAAGGTCTTACTCAAATTGAAACTAGGGTTTCAAAATTATGGTACAACTCCTAAAATGATGAGTGGTAATAGACTTGTGGTTACTAATTACTTTGAATCAAAATTAGTAATGGTTTAACATTTTATTATTTTTTTACAAGATTTAATAATTAGAGTAATTCTTATTTAGGTTTAATTAAGAATCAGGGTTTAATAATTGTTATTAGGTTTAAAGTATTTAACTTGTTAACTAAAGATGTTTAAGTAAATAGGTTTTGATTTACCAAAATAATATTGGCTTATAATATTTTCTGGAGGTATTACTATTTAAAGAAAATAGAACATGGTAACTTGCAAATTAGGGTTTATGAATTACCACTAAAAATTAAGTTAAATGCAAATATGATAAATAAAATTAATCTTAACATTTTACTTAGTTACTAAATAGTTAAAATTTAATTTTTAAATTTCACTAAGTATTGGTTTCAAATGGTATTTTAAATAATTGAAATGGCATAATTAATAAGGATAAAATAAGTGAATTTTTATTTTGACACACATTTTTCTTTTATATTTTATTTGAATAGAGTTTATTTTTGTGAGCATTTTGATATATTATTTATAATTTTCTGAGTTGATATGAATTTTCTAGAATTTTGCAAAGTTTCAGTAATATTCTGGATTTTGAATTTAAACAAAAATACTAAGTGTACCGATCTGGATCTAACCCTAGTGACCGACAGGTGGGTCCTTTGACCAGGTCAAATGCCACGAGGGCGAAGACTAGTCAAATACACCCTGAGGTCCCACCTGCCACGTCATCCACGCCGGAGACGCGCCGGTGAACGACGGCGTCGGCGTTACGCCATCCCGCGCGTGCGCGGAGATCGCCAAACGAACCGCCCCGACCTACTGAGCAGGATAGTGAGAACGCCGCCACGAAAAGGTTACCGGAGCTAGCTCCGGCGAGTGTCTCCGCGGCGGTGCGAGTCGGTATGATCTCGAAATTGAGCTACACGCGATGCCGAGAAGGATTGGATGATGCTAGAGGTGCGCAATCTCACCAGGAGGCGATTGGAGTGGTCAATGGTGTCGATGGTGGACTGGAGCTGGCCCTATTTCGCCATTCCCGGCGATGGCCGGAGAAAGGGGAAAATAAAAATTGACATTGCTCCGAGCTCCCCTTCTCGATTCCTTCCGCCAGAAGGTCCTACGGCATCGGGCGCATCCAACGAGCTACGCCACGGACTCCGGGGTGCTCTCAATCGACGGCGCCATGGAGTTCGCCGGCGACAGTGAGTGGAAGAACACACGAAATAGAGGATGACTGAGAAGCAATGGATGGGCGGCGAGGTACTAGGGTTTCACAGCGGAGCTACTGGTGGTTTTATAGCGTGAGGGAAGCTCTACAGCGGCGATGCGGTGGCGGAGACGGCCGGGATGCGTCGGTGAGAGGGTGAATGATTTGGGCACGAATCGGGACGCACAGGAGATAAGACGGACGCGAAGATTCTTGTACGGGGTTCAGAGACCGTCTGCGACATCCGGGGCGTGCTCATCCTCCACGAGGACGTGGCCGAGCTCGCCGTCGCCGTGTCGTCTGCGGGGAAGAAGAAGAAACTTCTTTTCTTCCTCGCCGAAATGGTACGGTGGACTGGGTGGCTTTGTTGCTGGGCTGGGCCAGTGCTGGGCTTTGGCTTGGGCTGCTGTGTGGGCTGCTGCGGCCTGGTAGGGTAAGTCCTCTCCCCTCTCCTTTTTCTCTTTTTATTTTCTGTTTTAAACTTGTTATTTAAATTCCAATTCGATTTCTGTTTATTTCTGCAGGTTCAAAAAATATTAAATATCAATATCACTTCATAAAAATACTTTCATCGCTTAGTTCTATTGTTTAAACAACTATTTGATGGGTGATTAGTTGGTGTTCTTGTGAAGTGCATTTTAAATTTAAAATAGATATGGTTTATGTGTTTATCTCAATTGCCTTTTTAATTTAGGAACCAGATATATTTAAATGGTTTGAGTTTTATAATAGGTGCATGGTAAGCATATTACTAAATTTTACTAATGTTCTTAACTATATGGATGTTTCACATGTCTTTATTATGGATAGAATTTAAAGCAATTGTTAAATAGGAGAGAAATGGAATCATGATTTTATGTGGAGAATTATTTCTAGGGTTTAAGAAAATGGTTGAATCCAACTCTATATTCTCTACTCTTGCTTAGCAACTACTACTTGAATTATTTAAAGTAAATCCTAGGCTTATTATGGTTAACTAACTTGTTAAAGTGTTGGTTTAATTATGACACAATATTCCATTTGGGCAACTAAACAAGGTGATTGGAAATCAAAGTGGAATTGGTTATTGGTTTCACTCTACTCACCAAATGGAATCTAGTCTAAAGGTATATATGGCTTGGTTTATACTTGTGATCCATGATACACAAGTTAGGACAATATTCTATGTGGGGTGGATCCTACATGAAAAGGTTTAGGGTTTTGGGAATACTTCACCATTTGAAGTATTAATTGGACATGAGGCATGGCAGGGTTCTATTTATAATCCAAAGTAATGCTTGGATTGGAATTCAAATATGGCCTAGGGTTTTAGTAGAAATCACCAATGTGATACACAACTAGGATTAGAATATGAGCATAAGCTTGATCATGTTTTAGTGGCTAGGGTTATCCTCCTCACTTAAGTAGAATTATTGTATCAAGGCAATGCTAGGTTAGTCTTAAATGTTTGGATAGGCAAGGTTTAGATACCATATCAATACTACTCTATACAAGGCATGAGTATTGGTTTGGTTAACTACTAATGAGTTACTTATTATTTCATGTGAAGAATGAGATCTATGCATCACATATATAGGTTTAACTTGTCATCTCAATTTATAAGTTAAGATCATGCATTAGACATGATCCACTTATTCCTCACTAATCTCTCTTCTTTAATACTTCTCTTAACACACTTACTTGGATTCTTAGGGTTTATGATCATCACCCATTTTGTAATGATCAAAGTATGGCCTTCTAATAATTCATGATTCTCTCTCCAAGATCAAATATTGGTCCATATACTTGAGTATACATATGTAGCTTAAGCTCTCTGGGATAGGTAGGGTTTCCTCTAGGGTTTATGATCATTACCAAGTTGTAATGATCACAACACTTGTATCTCTCTTGAATCACTAGTAAAAGAGGTTCTTACTTACTAGCAAGTGTTAACTAGGTCAAGTAGGGTTTAATACTTTA
The DNA here is from genome assembly GCF_019359855.2 of Lolium perenne. Lineage (NCBI taxonomy): Eukaryota > Viridiplantae > Streptophyta > Magnoliopsida > Poales > Poaceae > Lolium > Lolium perenne. The sequence continues at coordinate 137,953,606 of NC_067245.2, forward strand.
CTTATACTTATTATAACATTGGTTAGTATCAACAATTACCTCCCTTGGACAAGGTTTAAATATTTAGCTAGGTTCTATTTAATGGATGATATTTGCATATTGATGATTCTCTCCTTTCTCTAAGGTTTAATGGAATGAATTGGGAAATAAGATTGGAATGGTCAAGGTTAATGAAGAATGAATATGAATGTTCTTGACTTGGTTCAAGTATTGTAGTTGAAATGATATACCATGTGACTCATGGTAGAAATGTTTATTTAGTACAAGACATCAATAAGATAAGTAAAGAATAGTGTCTTACTTAATTGTGTTCTTTATTTTATGGTTGAATAATTATTCCTGTGTTGTTGTAAGGAATGGCATGTTGAGATCCTTTATAAGAGCTTGTAGTTGAACCTTACTTAAGGTGTTGTTTGTTGTAAAACTAATTCTATTTGATCTAGCCCATAGATCAAATCATCTCTACCCAAAATAAGGTTTTAGCAAAGGTCACAGTGAAGTTTATAGCGCTTGACTTGATGATCTACTTCCATTCCAGCAAGTCAAGTGAAACTTCAGTTACTGTGGTAAGTTTTATTTGAAGCGCGAAAATTCCCCGGATTTTCTATGCATGAATGCAATGCACACTTTGGTGTTCTCTCATTTTATTGCCTCTAAACCTGGGATATTACAGCACGGCGGTTCCGGCGAGCTAGCGAGCTAGGTGAGGGCGCGAAACTGTTCTGTGTATCCTGGCGATGTGTTTGGCGGCGACAGCGCTGTCGGGTGGCGTCTGGTTTGGTCGCGTTGCTTCCGTGTCGGCCCGTGGCTGCGACGGGGTTTCTTCCTCGTCTCCGGCGGCGGGCACGGGTTGCTGTCGTGGGCGTGTCTGGCGGCTTCGTGGTCGCCAGGCGGTGCTCAACCTGCAGTGAGGTGGTCCAGGGCGTGCGTAGGCTGGCGAGACGGCGCGTGGCCAGTGTTGCCCACGGCACGCGCACGTGCGACGCCAACAGCGTGCTGGGCCGATCTGGGCGCGTGATCTCCGGCGAGCTACGGCATCTTCCTCGACAACGGCGAGTGTAGGCGGTGCTAGGGAGGTGAGGTGGATCGTTTTGACATGGTGGCCATGCCCAGAGAGGAAGGGAAAGGAGGGGTGCTCGACATGTGTGGCATGGGCCGGCATGGCCATGCCATGCAAGCTATGCTTGCCCTCCTAGGGTTCCTATGCTGTGGTGTGAGAGGGAGGGAACCAGGGGGTAGGTTAGAGTGAAGTGGGGCAGTAGGTTTGGCTAGATCACTATTTGAAATAGTGTTTGCATTTATTCCATATTTGCAAATTGCAAATTTTGCCCATATTTGGTTGAGTTCAAAAGGTTCCAAAATTTGAAAGTGGTGAGTTTGGTTAAGTTGTAAATGACCAGAGACAACCATGTGTGGTGGTGGAATTTTAAAAATCAAAGAATTGCAAAATTTGACAAAGTGAGATTGTTCCACTTATTAAAAAGTCTCAACTTTACATGAGCATAGATTTTGATCCAAGATGATTTTGGCATGGTGGTCTTTACTAAAGTTGTTCACCTTGATGTGCTCTTGGATGAGGTTCAAATAATTGAGAAAGTTTAGTTTGAAAAACTTGAATTGCAAGGGCTCAAAGTAGGGACCAGATTATAAATGGCAGATTTGACCATTATCATATGTGATCCCATTTTGAGTTTGAATTTGATTTGATTTGTGTTTCTTTGATTCCAAAAGTTGGAATAAGTGTTTAGTAACATAATACAACTAATGGTGAAGACCAAATTGGTCTAGGGTAAAGATTTGTAAAAATGGCATAAACCATATGTGAGGGTTTTAGGGTTTTGTTCTTTTTTTATTTCTTTCTCTTTTTGATTTATTTGGTTTGTGATCTTCACTTGATCACATTAGGGTTTTAGGGTTGATCACATAAGCATAAGAACAATCATCATGGCATATCACTCAAAATGCACAAGTCCTATGCATGGCACTATATGTAAAGAAAAGTTTTTGTTGGTTTGAAATTTTGGATCTCTGGAATTCTTCTTCTTTCTTTTATTGAAATTTGGGATGTTACACACTCTCATGGTTGTGCCGTCTTGAAGGTCCTCTATCTTCATATGTAGTTCCATTGGCCAAGATGGGGAACTTGTAGGCATCGGTCTTGTTCAAGGTGGGGTCGAAGCTAGGCTCCACCATGGTGTCGATGTCATGCTCGAGGTAGTGCTCGGTGTGGTGCTCCATCATGGTGTCGTAGTCGTAGTCGAGGTAGTGCTCCACCATGTCATTGTAGTCGTAGTCGTGGTCGAGGTGGTGCTCCACCATGTCGTCGTAGTCGTTGTCGTTGTCGAGGTGGTGCTCCACCATGTCGTCGATGTTGTAGTCGTGGTCGAGGTGGTGCTCCACCATGTCGTAAATGATCGTAGTAGTTGTCGAGGTGGTGCTCCACCATGTCGTCGATGTTGTAGTCGAGCTCGGTGTGGTGGTCCACCGTGTTGTCCATGCTTGGCGAGTCATGGTCGGTGTAGATATGCTCGATGTCGGTCACGTCGCCAATGCTTGCGGAGCCATAGTCGGTGTCGGGCTCCACATGGTCCTCCATATCCGCGGTGCTTGCGGAGCTATCACCCTCATCGTACTCCATGTCATCCTCTGTACGCTCATCCTCACTATCCATGATAATATCTAGGATTGGTGTATATATGGTGGAAAGAGATCTACCAAAAGGTCAAAAATTGCAACAAAATCGAGAAAATGGTTCAAGTTAGAGAATAACCAATATGTACTCACACACACACTCAAAGCACACGCAAAAGGCTAAGAACTCTATAATATGGTAGGTGAAGAAGTGGATAGCAAACGAAAATAACCAAAGAAAATGTCTATTGTCAAATGTGGGTAAGATCCAAAGTCAAATGTCAAAAGCGGTGATCTATGTCTAGGAAACACGGAAACACACACAAGGAAGAACAATGGGGTTAGCGCGACCAAGGAAGTGAGCAAGTAACAAAATGGTCCTAACGAAGACTATAAGCTCGGTGTCGCGCCAACACAAGAGAGACCGTAGCTTGGTTGCATATGAGAGAAGCAACAAGATTTGCACAAATGCCACTCTTCTCTTTTCACTCTTAGTGCTTACAAGCTTTGCACTCCTTTGTATCGGTGGACACACACTCTTTTTCTATTTCTTTTTCTTTTTCTCTTTTTTTTCTTCTATGCTTAGAAGCTTTCCTTTTTCTCTATGTATATGTCACACTTTTTCTTCTTTTGTGTATCTTTCTCACCGAGCTAGCTTCGGAGCTTTGCTCAACACAACGCACACACACACCCTCTCACGGTCATGACACTTGTGCAATGCTTCGCAACACTCGGAAAGCCACTCTCAATGGGATAGGTACACAAAGAAAGAAACGGGGCTACAAGGGTGGGGCAAGTTATACCTATTGATGTTAGGCGGTGTCAAGCACACGAACTTGCGTTGATTGAGGTGGTGTCGATGATGGTGTCGAAGTTGCGCCGGAATCCGGGGTGCCAAAGGTGTCGTCGCGGTGTTGGTGTAGGCGCGGAAGCATAATAGACAACCAATGCACTCCAAATCAGAAACCGAACACAAAAGTCAATGCCCGAAAAGTTTGGTCAAAATGAGCGTTCAAAGTTGTCAAAGTTGGAGTCAAGATGGATGGTCAAACTGGTCGAAATTTGAGGTCAAATGGGCTCCGGAAAGTTGGTTAAGTTACATGCTGAATCTGCCAGTTTTAGTGCTGAAAGTCGTGCTGGCGGAAGTTCCGGTCGCTCGGGGCGGAAGTTCCGGTCCTGAGGGGCAGAAGTTCCGGTCCTGAGGGCCGGAAGTTCCGGTCGGGGCGGAAGTTCCGGCCAACTTCCGGTCTAGTTCTGGAAATGGTCGTTTTTGTTACAGAACCATCCAGGGGCGTTATGGCGCAATTTCAGAACTAGGCCGGAACTTGGGCGGAAGTTCCGGTTGGCGGAAGTTCCGGTCTCTCGGGCGGAAGTTCCGGTCCTGAGGGGCGGAAGTTCCGGTCCTGAGGGGCGGAAGTTCCAGAAATATCAGAAAATATCAGATCTAAATCTGCGCGACGAACAACACGAACGCGGGCGGAAAAATGGGCAGAAAATCATCGGATCAGAGGGGTAAAAGGTGGAATTAGCCGGTGAAATTTGGAGGGATGATAGATCAACACCAAAGACAACAGATCTGTGGAGCAAAACCACAAACAACGCAACAAATCCTGAGATCCAAATTCGAGCTATTTTTTAGGGAAATTTTTGGGCGAAAGTGGTGGAATCGGAGGGTCAAATCCGTGGCAACCTTTGCTCTGATACCATATGATGCGGGCTAAGCCCGAGGGTGTGCCCAATCTTCACGGTTTGACCTGGGTGAGTGTGATTGCGGAGGGGGATTCGCGGGGAAGTGGATGAACGCGAAGAACTCAATACAAACACACGCACACACACAAATCGGTTATCCTCGTTGGCCAGAACCACCAACCGATAAAAGTGCGAGAGAAAGACCAAAGGTAGAATCTCTTGCAAAAGATCGACAAATCCAAATAGAAGTCCAAAGAGTAAAAGACCAACTAAGAATAGAGTTGCAAAGCAAGACATTCTCAATTGATAGAATTACTAGAATGGAAAAGATCCGGATAAGGAGGGATACAATAGATGGATCATCTAAGGTGGGGGTTTCCCAAATCCACAAAGGGATAATAGAGGCATAAGCCAATTCATCTAAACATCATCTCTCCCTCATGAAGGTGGGGGTAGGTTCCTATTTATAGGTAGGGGCTGAAGGGGTAAGTTACAAGCCAATGGGGGCTGAGATCTGGCTGAGGTTCGACAGGGTGGAAGTTCCGGCTCCTAGGGGCGGAAGTTCCGGCCACCAGGGGCGGAAGTTCCGGCTGCATCTCCATTGTGCGAGCATCTTTGGTCTTTACAGCATTTGGGCGGAAGTTCCGGCGAGGTCGGGCGGAAGTTCCGGCCTGGAGCGTTCAGCTCCTCTTTCTCCTTCTCTTCCATGCTTTCGTGACATCGGCCTTGCGTCCTCGGGTCTCCATGGCATCCTCTCTTCTCCCCGTACTTGTCGTCGAGTTCCTATCATCAAGATATGACGGGGTATGAAGTAGTATATCGTCCCAAATAGGCGATTCGAGGCACGCGTAAAGGAAAAGATTCACCTTAGCGTGTCGTCTTGGCGATGAAGCACATGATGCGGTGAAGACCGAAGGTCACCCCGTATCAAATATAACTATCACATAAAGCATTCTTATTCACGTGCATAAAAGTATCATTACTCTCCACATAAGCATAATCAATTTTATTAGTAATAGTGGGAGTAAAACTATCACAACCATCATTGTAATCATCATAAATTGCAGGCATGGTATAATCATAATAAACTTTATCCTCCATAGTAGGTGGCACCAAAATACCACTATCATTATAATCATCATAAATGGGAGGCAAAGTATCATCAAAGAAAATTTTCTCCTCAAAACTTGGGGACTAAAAATATCACAACCAGCTTCCCCAAGCTTAAATTCTTCCATAGCATTAGCAATAATAGTGTTCAAAGAGTTCATGCTAATAACATTGCTACAACTATTTTGCAAACAAAGTTCCATGGGTTTTTTAATTCTCTCTTCAAACACATCATGTCTTAACTCAGGAAATAGATTAAAAAGCTCACTGTTATTTTCCATTATGCCTAACTAGTGAAAAATAAAAACAAGAAACAAAAAGATGCAATTGCAGGATCTAAAGGAAATAGCTTCGAGCACTCACACACCGACAACAGTGCTACTGTTATTTTCCATTATGCCTAACTAGTGAAAAATAAAAACAAGAAACAAAAAGATGCAATTGCAGGATCTAAAGGAAATAGGTTCAAGCACTCACACACCGACAACAGTGCTAGGAAATAGCTTAGTAGTCGGAGGATGTGAATACCTTTTACCTTACCTCCCCGGCAACGGCGCCAGAAAATAGCTTGATGTCTACGCACGCTTCTATTCTTGTAGACAGTGTTGGGCCTCCAAGAGCAGAGGTTTGTAGAACAGCAGCAAGTTTCCCTTAAGTGAATCACCCAAGGTTTATCGAACTCAGGGAGGTAGAGGTCAAAGATATCCCTCTCAAGCAACCCTGCAATTAAGATACAAGAGGTCTCTTGTGTCCCCAACACACCTAATACACTTATCAGATGTATAGGTGCACTAGTTCTGTGAAGAGATAGTGAAATGCAAGTAATATGGATGATTGTAAGTAGCAATTGCAATCTGAAATAAAAATGGCAGCAAGTAAACATGCAGTAGAACAGTAAATAAACGGTGATTCGATATTTGGAAACAAGGCCTAGGGATCATACTGTCACTAGTGGACACTCTCAACAATGATCACATAAATAAATAACTTCTCTTCACTTGTGCTACTTTCTCACACTCTCTTGTTGGATAACAAACACCATTCATTGTGTAGGGCTACAAAAGCACACCTCTAGCCGGAGTAAACAAACTACACAACGTCCGGAGTTCATATTAAAGTAACCTCTAGAGTGCATAATAGACCGTTGCAATTTAGACGGAGTACTAACATAGCATACACACTGTCAACAATAGCTATGAAAGGGTGAATAGATCGCATCAATATTATCATAGTAATAGTTAACTTCATAATCTACAAGAGATTACAATCATAACCTACGCCAAGTACTACATGATGCACACACTGCCAACTTTACATCATGGAGGAGGAATAGACTACTTCAAATAACATCACTAGAGTAGCACATAGATTAATAGTGATACAAAGCGCATGATCACATAAAGATCACACCATGGGAGAGAGAGATGAACCACATAACTACCGGTAGAGCCCTCAGCCTCGGGGGAGAACTACTCCCTCCTCATCATGGGAGACAACAATGGCGATGAAGATGGCGGTGATGTCGATAGAGATGACTCCGGGGGCAATTCCCCGTCCCGGCGGCGTGCGGGACCAGAGACTTCTATCCCCCGAAATGGAGTTTTGCGAAGGCGGCGGCATCCCTGGAGTCTTTCTGGAGTTTCGTCAATTGGTATAGGGTTTTCACATCGCGAGGGATAATATAGGCGAAGAGGCGGCGCAAGGGGGTGTCTGGGGGGCCCACCCCATAGGGCGGAGCGCCCCCCTCCTAAGTCGCGCCCCAGTGTGGTGTGGGGGCCCTGGGCCTCCTCTCCGGCTCCCCTTCGGTGTTCTGGTCCGTCTCGGTGAAATAAGATGTTTGGCTTTCGTTTCGTCGGATTCCGAGAATATTGCCCGAACAGGTTTTCTGGAACCAAAAACAACAGAAAACAGGAACTGGCACTGTGGCATCTTGTTAATAGGTTAGTTCCGGAAAATGATAAAATTATTATAAATTGTGAGCAAAACATGTAGGTATTATCATAAAACTAGCATGGAACATCATAAATAATAGATACGTTGGAGATGTATCACTACCCTACCACTACGCTTGAGGATGACGATACTTATGCCCCACAGGCGCCAGCACGGTCGCCCCACTACAAAGCATCAAATCTAAACCCTTTATCCCTTTGTATGCCTAAACTGCCCCTCCTTTAGTGGCTTCCTATATATAGGCTTCCCTCTCCCCCTTCATTAAACTAGGAATGAACTAGAATTTGGCTCATGCCTCCACCATCCCTTTGGGATTAGGGAAACCCCCTCCTTAGATTACCAAACCTATTGTACAAGGCACTCCTTATATGATTAGTCTCTCACACTTGTGATTCTACCACCGGTCTCTCACTCGTGTGATTCTACCGATCGTATACCGATCTTTCTCTCGGGGATTCTACCTCGTGTCTTTCTCTTGAGAGTTTCTATCGGGATAGTGGTTCGGGCTAACGGGAGTAAACCGGAATTGTATCGGGTTGGTGTGTGTTTGCGTGTGTTCATCGTGTTCATCGCCGTGTTCTTTGTGTTCTTCCTCTCCCCTGCCTTTCCATTGGTCAATTCGTGAGATCGGGCAACCCACGTGGCCTTAGGCCCCATTATATGGTATCATAGCAAAGGTTGCCACGAATTTGACCCCAAATCTCTCCAATTTTCGCCCAAATTATTTTTCAAAAAATTGCCCAAAAATTAGCTCGAAATTTGATGTCCGAATTTGTTGCGTTTTTTGTGGTTTTGATTCACAGACCTGTTGTTACTGGTGCTGATCTACGTTTCCCCATATTTTTCCCTTCGAATTCATCCAATTTCGTGCAAATCTGATGAGCCCCGTGTTCATTCGCGAAGAACAGCTCGAGCAGATTTGTCATGTGCGGTACTACCGGCTTCTTCGAGGTGGCACTACCGCCGGCCTCCACCTCGCCCTCGCGCCACCACCTACACCTGTCCGCCGGCCGCCCTGCTATCGCCGCACTCCACCACAGGTTCCCACCGCCGGCCTCGCTCCAACTCGCGCGGCATGGCTCACTGCAGCACGCCGCACCAACCACGCGCATCGCCCCTGGCTCGCCCGGCCACCACGCGCCAGCAGAATCCCCGCTCGTCCGCTCCACTGCCGCGCAAAGCCACCTCGCCGCCGGCCGCCCTTGGTTAACCACCACGTCGCCCCGCGCCTTCGCGTTAGTCACCAGGCCGACCTCACCCAGCTCGGCTGCAGCCTGCAGGCCCACTCCGCACCGGCCGCTCCCAGCCAATCACCACCACGCTACCCTGCTCACCAAATCCACCCAGCCTGCACTCTCTTGCATCCTCTGCATCACGCACTCACGCGTGTAACATCCACTGCAGATTCACCAGCTCCAGCACTCAATTCCACCGCCAGTTGCCTCATTTCCGTTCAGCAAGAAAAATCTCCAGAAAATTTCAGGCCGGTCCTGCCGGCAGAGTACGAGCTATACTACCGCCCAATCCCGGCCGGTACTACCGCTCATTCGTCTTTGGTCTCAGTATACCTCCGTTATTTTGCCTGTACTTCGGCCGGTACCTCCACCGGTACTACCGGTGAGATAAAATTCTTTGTCCAAATTTTCATACAGTTTCGGTCCAATTTTGACTTCACTTTTTTCTCCATATCTTGATAATTTTTTGGAGCCCGTTTGACTCCAAATTTTAATAATAATCTTCAAATACTCCACATAGTTCACCTCAAATTTTTGACAATTTTTGAAACCCAACTTTTGACCTGATAAGGGGTGTCCCGATCTTCTCAGTAAGCGACGGTGGTGATGAACACACGATGGTAGCAGCAGATGGAATCGATGATGATGAAGAGGATAACTTGTATGACGCCGACGAAGTCTCTCGATTGATTCCTGATGCCAATGCAACAGCTCTCAACCCTGCAAGATATTCGCAACTCCACACACTTGCGCACGTAGCCGCCGACCACGAAGCGGTAAATTGCAATCTTCTAATCCCCAATGGAACAGCAGATCACACACAAACTTTCAGTAGCATAAAACTCCAGATCGATGCGAATTGGAGAGTAGTATTCAATAGTTTTGCAGAGCAAACAACTAAGAACTAGGGTTTATCTTAAACGTGGTCTAAAGCAACTTTGGGGGCGTCCCAGGGACTTATATAGGCGTTCGGGACGACCTCAGGTCGAAAAAGTACGGAAATAACCGACCCAGATTAGATCTGGTCGAGACAGACTCGGACTCGGCCGGTCTGGGGGCCGGTCGACCGGGCCTGGGACCGGGTGGTCCGGTCCTAGACATGGTCTGTGACCGGGCGGAAACCGGACTAAGGGTCCGTGTTCCCTGGATGTTGCCCGGATGGCACCGGTTCAAAATCCGGTTGGTGACCGGGTGGCCCGGTTCCACGGCCGGTCTGACCGGGCCTGGGACCGGCCTGAAGAACTCCTCCTCTCGCGCATGCCTCCCGCTCCTCCCTCGCGCGTCCATGGGATGTCTTCACGTCCAGCTCCATGTCCAGCTTCACGTCCAGCTTCTTGTCCAGCTGCTCCTCTCCTCCTCGTGCGATGCTTGGTTCCTCCTCATACCTGATCATACATAAGTAATACGACTTAGGTAATATAAAGTTCTCATCGATCAAAGTATCATTTAGGAACAAGTTCACCTGTTGTTTAAGTAGCTTCGCACGAGCTCGTGTCATTGGTCCAATCCTAACTTCATTGGACTTGAGCTTCACAGCTTCATCTTCATCTTGCAATGACGGAGGTAGTAGTGAGGTAGGGATGTCCTCATCATCTCCCCCCCCCTTCAAAAGGCGTCGACCTCGACGCTCCAAGGTCTTCTCCGTCATATGGTGTCAAATCAGCAACATTGAAAGAATTACTGACACCAAACTCATCAACTGGAAGATCTATCGAGTATGCATTATCATTGATCTTGGCAAGCACTTTGTAAGGACCAGCACCACGAGGCTTCAACTTAGACTTCCGCAGCTTCGGGAACCTATCCTTGCGAAAATGTACCCAGACCATATCACCAGGCTTGAACAACATCTCTGTGCGCTTCTTGTTCATCCTTGCAGCATTGCTCTTGCCTTTCTTCTCGATCAACTCTTTAGTCTTCATATGTATTTTCTTCGCAAAATCTGCCCTCTTGGATGCCTCCATATTAACTCTCTCATGTATGGGCAAAGGCAACAAGTCAAGTGGAGTAATGGGTTTGAAACCATACACCACCTCAAAAGGACACAGCTCTGTGGTAGAGTGTACCGCCCTGTTGTAAGCAAACTCCACATGCGGCAAACACTCTTCCCACTCCTTCAGGTTCTTCTTGATCATGGATCTCAACAGTTGTGACAAGGTTCGATTCACCACCTCAGTTTGGGGATGACAAGTAGTAATAACAAGTAGCTTTGTCCCCAAACTTCCCCAAAGTGTCTTCCAGAAGTAGCTCATGAACTTCACATCACGATCAGAAACAATAGTCTTTGGGACTCCATGTAGTCGAACAATCTCCCTGAAAAACAGGTTAGCAATATGCGACGCATCGTCGCTTTTGTGGCAGGCAATAAAGTGTGACATTTTACAAAATCTGTCCACTATCACAAATATAGAATCATGGCCTCTCTTAGTACGTGGCAAACCCAACACAAAATCCATACTAATATCTTCCCAAGGTGTAGTAGGTGCCGGTAAAGGAGTATACAAACCGTGAGGCTTCAGCTTGGACTTGGACTTGTTGCAAGTAATGCACCTCTTGACATACCTGTCCACATCCCGCCTCATCTTTGGCCAATAAAAGTGATCAGCGAGCATGAGTAGCGTCTTCTCACGCCCAAAGTGACCCATCAAACCTCCAAAGATGCGATTCCTGCAATAAGAGCAAACGCACAGACGATTCTGGAACACATAGTTTGTTAGCTCTAAACAAGAACCCATCGTGTATGTGATATTTTTCCCATGCTTTACCAATAACACATAAGCGATATGGTTCAGCAAAATCATGATCAGTCGCATATAAATCACATAACACCTCTAATCCAGGAATTTTAACATCAAGATGGGTTAATAGCATAGTTTTCCTAGATAGAGCATCAGCAACAATATTATCTTTTCCCTTCTTATGCTTAATAATGTACGGAAAAGACTCAATAAACTCAACCCACTTAGCAAGACGCCTATGCAAAGTAGATTGGGCTTTCAGATATTTCAAAGCTTCATGATCAGAATGTATGATAAATTCTTTTGGCCACAAATAATGTTGCCAAACCTCAAGAACTCTAATTAAAGCATACAATTCTTTATCATATATTGGATAGTTCAACTTAGCACCAGAAAGTTTCTCAGAAAAATATGCAATTGGGCGACCCTCTTGCATCAACACACCACCAATTCCAATACCACTAGCATCACATTCAATCTCAAATTGCTTATTGAAATCAGGAAGTGCAAGCAACGGTGCAGAAGTTAACAATCGTTTCAGTTCATCAAAAGCATGATCTTGGGCAACGCCCCACTCAAAGACAACACCCTTTTTAGTCAATTCATTCAAAGGTGCAGCAATAGTAGAAAAATTGGGCACAAAACGGCGATAAAACCCAGCTAGACCATGAAAACTTCTTACTTGACTCACATTCATGGGAGTAGGCCAATTTTGAATAGCTTCAATTTTAGACACATCTACTTCTACTCCATGCTTAGAGACAACATAACCCAGAAATATGACCTTATCTTTGCAAAATGTGCACTTCTCAAGATTACCATAGAGTTTACTATCACGCAACACTTGCAAAACATGTCGAATATGTATAATATGATCAGATTCATTGCGGCTGTAGATTAATATATCATCAAAATACACAACCACAAACTTGCCAATAAAATCACGCAACACATGGTTCATCAGTCTCATGAAAGTGCTAGGTGCATTAGTTAAACCAAAAGGCATTACTAACCACTCATATAAACCAAATTTTGTTTTAAAGGCGGTTTTCCACTCATCCCCTTCTTTCATCCTAATTTGATGATAACCACTACGCAAATCAATTTTAGTGAAAACAGCAGCACCACTCAATTCATCTAGCATATCCTCTAAACGGGGAATAGGATGACGATATCGAATAGTAATGTTGTTTATCGCTCTACAATCTACGCACATACGCCATGTACCATCTTTCTTAGGAACAAGAATAACAGGAACAGCACAAGGACTAAGGCTTATGCGGATATAACCTTTGTCGAGTAGCGCTTGTACTTGCTTCTGTATCTCCTTCGTCTCTTCGGGATTCATCCTATATGGCGCCCTATTGGGCAGCGATGCTCCGGGAATCAAGTCAATTTGATGCTCAATACCTCGCAATGGTGGAAGTCCTGCGGGTACCTCTTCCGGAAACACGTCGCTGAATTCCTGCAAAACATTAGAAACACCAAGAGGAAGAGGGGTCATGTCGTTAGAAACCAAAACCGTACCCTTGTACATGAGCACAATAGGCATGGCTGTAGGATCCTCACAAAATTCTCTCATGTCTTGTTTGGTGGCTAATGAGACTAAGGAATTCACTCTCTCACTTTTCGTTATATCACTCACGGCATTACAATTCTCTCGCCTATCTATGGATGCATCCTCCAAGTTTACATCAATCTTCTGACGAGACTCATTGACAATTTGCTGTGGTGACATAGGCTGTAAGTTAATTTTCTTGCCCTTGAACTCCAAGTGATATGTATTGGCGCGGCCATTGTGTTGCACAGAACGGTCATAGAGCCATGGCCGGCCCAAGAGTAGATGGCAAACCATCATAGGAACCACATCAAAATCAATGGAATCCTTATACGGTCCAATCTCAAAATCAACACGCACCATGTGGCTCACCTTCATCTCACCATTATTGCTCAACCACTGAATATAATATGGATGCGGGTGCGGTAGATACTTCAGTTTCAGCTTGGCACATAACTCTTTGCTTGCTAGATTGCGACAACTCCCGCCATCAATAATGACCTTGCAAGCTTTATCAGGACCAACTAGTGCCTTTGTTTGGAACAAATTACAGCGCTGTGTAGATGCACTTGACTGCACATTAAGAACACGCTGCGAGACAACAATAGTTTGAGCTTCAGAAGGGAAAGCATCAAACCCATCACTGTCATAATCATCCTCATCTGGAGCATCTGGATCAGCATCATCTCCAGTTTCATACTCATTGTCCTCATTAATTATCATAACTTTGCGATTAGGACAATCCTTCTTGAAGTGACCCTTGCCACCACATGTATGACAAACCATATCACGGTTGCGCGCTGTAGACATACTAGAACCAGTTCCACTTGCTGCAGGGACGGGCTTCTTTGTGTTAGACACATTGGAGACCGGCTTGCTAGACGAAGAAGGAACATCCATAGGACGCGTAGATGGCGCCGTAGACGGTGGCGGCCTAGGCGTGTAGCGCCCTGCGCCTGTAGCACGGCCCCTCTGTTGCGCTTCTTCAGCCAACTGTGACTCAGCTTCTCTTGCATGATGTAGTAGCTCATTCATAGTAGCGTAGCTGTGATGACGCACAATTCCCTTGATATTAAACCGCAGACCATTCGGAAAACGCTGTAGTGTCATCTCAAGAGACTCACGGACACGGCACGCTGCATAAGCATCTCCATCTCCATGTAGTAAGCATCAACCGTCAACACACCTTGCTTCAATTGGGTCAACTTGTCAAAGACGGAACGCAAGTAATTGGTAGGCACAAAACGAGCTCTCATTGCCGCCTTCATAGCACACCATGTGATAATAGGCAGCTCACCATCTTCTTCACGAGCACGAACAAGTCCATCCCACCAACGCAATGCATAGCCATCAAATTCAGAGGAAGCAAGCTTGATCTTCCTATCTTCAGTATAGTCAGGATGTAAACGCCATAATCTCTCAATCTTCAGCTCCCATGTAAGATATTCTTCAACATCAAGACCTCCTTCAAATCTGGGAATTGAGAACTTGGGCTTACCCAAACCATCGTCTTGTTGTTGAGGAACACGTTGGGCTCCGACGGGGACAAAACCACGACCACGAACGCATCTCCAACGCCACGTCCAAGACCACGACCAACACCACGCCCTTGAGCATTAGCAGCTTCAGCATTGTCACCTTGCACACTGCCATCTTCATCAGGTGGTGGTTGTTGTTGCACCATTGTACGTATCTCACCAACGGCGGTTGCCAAAGCTTGTATAGATGCTTGAAGGGTCGTCACCGACGTTTGAACGGTGTTAACCGCTGTAGTAGTCTCATCGACCTTCAAGTGAACACTCTGAATATCCTTGTCCAACGCGTCATTGGCAACACGGATTTCACGTTGTAGGTGATCACGTAGTGCCTCATACTCCAGCCAAGTAACTGTCGCTGCTGGATCCTTTTTCTGCATCACATCAACATTCTCGGTAGAAGACATGATTAGTAGGTTAGTGCACTAAACAAAAATCTTTGGTGGTACTCTCACAACTCACTCAAAACTGATAAGAAAGGTAAATCTTTACCGCTCCAAAGTGAATTAGTATTGCTTACCAACTTGGATTGACGGACTAGTGCACGGATGTAGCGAAGCGAATATCAAGGGTATAAGAACAAATCACACGACAAAGCAGGATATATGTGGGGCTGTAGGTGGGCTACCTATTTGCACCAATAACAAGCTCTAGCGCTGACCGTAGACAACCAATGATACTCACACAAGGCGATATAATGGGACAATGCAACTATATGTGGGAAAAGTTGCAATGCACTAGAGAGACGCTAGCAAAGCTCAACGAGACAGGCACAAGATTGCTCAACTACGGGTGCAGGAAAGTAAACTTAGGCCTTCACTTGATTCAACTAGCACAACACTTTTCTTTTTTGGATTTTTCTTTTTGTATAACACACGCAGCTATGTAGCTCTTTTTGCTTCTTTTCTATTTTTTTTTTTGATTTTATGACTCAACTCCTTGATAACACGGCCAACAAGATATGCAAAGCACCAAAACCCTAATGAGCAGCCTGTCGAGCGGTAAAACTAGTCTCTTCTGGGGAAGTTCCTAGTCACGTATATCGATAGGCTGTGTCTATGGTTGGGAACAAGCACACTGTACGCTATGTGGACTCGGAGTAACAAAAACTGACACACTATGATAAACTAGATGATAGAGAAAACACAAACCCTAACAATTGTACTATAAGAAAGATAAAGATTCGCAAAAACAACTACGAAAAGCAACTAAAACTCGAAATTAGTGCAATCTAAAGCTATGGCAAACCCTAACCCTAACTTTTTATGGCTTTTTCTGGATAGGAAACACTCACAACTCAACTATGGGGTGGATTGTGGATGGCTTACCGAGGAAAACTGGAACTCTGATACCAAGATGATAAGGGGTGTCCCGATCTTCTCAGTAAGCGACGGTGGTGATGAACACACGATGGTAGCAGCGGATGGAATCGATGATGATGAAGAGGATAACTTGTATGACGCCGACGAAGTCTCTCGATTGATTCCTGATGCCAATGCAACAGCTCTCAACCCTGCAAGATATTCGCAACTCCACACACTTGCGCACGTAGCCGCCGACCACGAAGCGGTAAATTGCAATCTTCTAATCCCCAATGGAACAGCAGATCACACACAAACTTTCGTTAGCATAAAACTCCGCATCGATGCGAATTGGAGAGTAGTATTCAATAGTTTTGCAGAGCAAACAACTAAGAACTAGGGTTTATCTTAAACGTGGTCTAAAGCAACTTTGGGGGCGTCCTAGGGACTTATATAGGCGTTCGGGACGACCTCAGGTCGAAAAAGTACGGAAATAACCGACCCAGATTAGATCTGGTCGAGACAGACTCGGACTCGGCCGGTCTGGGGGCCGGTCGACCGGGCCTGGGACCGGGTGGTCCGGTCCTAGACCGGGTCTGTGACCGAGCGGAAACCGGACTAAGGGTCCGTGTTCCCTGGATGTTGCCCGGATGGCACCGGTTCAAAATCCGGTTGGTGACCGGGTGGCCCGGTTCCAC
Source organism: Lolium perenne (assembly GCF_019359855.2). Taxonomy (NCBI): domain Eukaryota; kingdom Viridiplantae; phylum Streptophyta; class Magnoliopsida; order Poales; family Poaceae; genus Lolium; species Lolium perenne. The sequence continues at coordinate 137,970,054 of NC_067245.2, forward strand.
GGCCGGTCTGACCGGGCCTGGGACCGGCCTGAAGAACTCCTCCTCTCGCGCATGCCTCCCGCTCCTCCCTCGCGTCCATGGGATGTCTTCACGTCCAGCTCCATGTCCAGCTTCACGTCCAGCTTCTTGTCCAGCTGCTCCTCTCCTCCTCGTGCGATGCTTGGTTCCTCCTCATACCTGATCATACATAAGTAATACGACTTAGGTAATATAAAGTTCTCATCGATCAAAGTATCGTTTAGGAACAAGTTCACCTGTTGTTTAAGTAGCTTCGCACGAGCTCGTGTCATTGGTCCAATCCTAACTTCATTGGACTTGAGCTTCACATCTTCATCTTCATCTTGCAATGACGGAGGTAGTAGTGAGGTAGGGATGTCCTCATCATGACCGCTCGTTTTGACCCAACTTTTCGAGCATTGACTTAATTTGCCCGGTTTCCGTTTTGGAGTGTCATTGGTCCGTGACAACCGCTTTCGCGCCTACATCGACATCGCGACGACGACATCGGCACCCCGGATTTTGGCGCAACTTCGACACCATCATCGACACCACCTCAACATCATCTCAAGTTGTGTATTCTGACACCGCCTAACATCAATAGGTATAACTTGCCCCCTCTACACCTTGTAGCCCCATTTATTCCTTTGTGTACCTATCCCATTGAGAGTGTCTTTTCGAGTGTTGTGAAGCATTGCACAAGTGTCACGACCATGAGAGGGTTTGTGTGAGTGTGTTGTGTTGAGCAAAGCTCCGAAGCAAGCTCGGTGAGAAAGATACACAAAAGAAGAAAAAATGTTATACATACATAGAGAAAAAATAAAGCTTCTAAGCATAGAAAAAAAGTGAAAAAAAAGAAAAAAAATAGAAAGAGTATGTGTGCCACCGACACCGAGAAGTGCAAAGCTTGTAAGCACTAAGAGAGATAAGAGAAGAGTGGCATTTGTGCAAATCTTGTTGCTTGTTTCTTTGGCAACCAAGTTACGGTCTCTCTTGTGTTGGCGTGACACCGAGCATATAGTCTTCGTTAGGACCATCTTTGTCACTTGCTCACTTCGTTGGTCGCGCTAACCCCATTGTTCTCCGTTGTGTGTGTTTTTGTGTTTCCTTGACATAGATCACCACTCTTGACATTTGACTTTGGATCTTACCCACATTTGACAATAGACTTTTTCGTTGGTCTTATTCGTTTGCTATCCACCCCTTACCCACCACATATAGTGTTTCATAGCCTTTTGCGTGTGCTTTGAGTGTGTGTGTGAGTAACCCTGGTACAATTTTGACTTTGCTCTTGACTTGAACCATTTTTCCGATACTTTCTTGAAAGGTGGGATACTTGTGTAGATTTCCTTCCACCACATACATATACACCTTCCCTAGTGAGAGCTATACATGATGACCCCTCAAGAACAAGCCGAGATGAGAGCATACTTCGCCGAGCTAGATGCTCGAGAAGCCAAAATGACACCCAAAGATAAAGCCGAGTGCAACGCATACTTCAAAAACCTTGAGAGAAAGAGTAACACACCCCATGAGTTGAGTGAGAACACTTTGATTTCTAACAACTTAACCTCTCCTCCTCTTGTGTTGTCTTCCTCTTTGCTAGGTTGCTCGGACATCGATGACGCCATTGCCATGGAGATGAGGGACTCCACTATATGTGATATGAGTGACTCCACTATATGTGAGATGAGCGATTCCACTATATGTGAGCTTGAGTGCCTCCACTTAGAGAGCATGAGCGATACACCAAGTGAGATGAGAGTGGTAGTTGATAGGTCATGTGAGGCCATTTCAAATTCTAACAACTTACCATCTACCTCTAGTGTGTTCTCTTATGTTTCCTTAGGTTCCATGGATGACGAGACGCCGATCATGGAGAATATGTACACGGTGCATGAAGATGATGATATCGCACCATGCTTGATTGAAGATGAACATGGAGGCCACATCGAGCCTACTCTTCCACAACACCTACCTCATATGAGTGGGACTACAAAGGTACCTATATGGGTGTTGATGATGCCATGATCCCACTAGTGGACATGATGATTTGTGAGTGCTTGCATGAGTTGGATGATCCTATTGCTATGTCATATGCTTCTTTCACTTTCCCTTGTGATACTTGTGATACCACCATTGTTGATCATGTGGAAATAGTTGCTTGTAACAATTTTACCATGCCATGCTATGATACAAACTTGAATATGTTTTGCTCTAGATGCGTGCAATACTCTCCCATTAGTGCAACCAAAATGTTTGAATACTTTATCTTTCCAATGCTTGGTTTGCCATAATATTAATATGCTTGAAAATGAGATTGCCCCCATAGCTCTCTCACATTTTGGAGACTTTGCATATATCCATATTGATCATGTTCCCATGTTTACTCCGCATATTCACCACATCTACTATGATAAATTGCTTAATGCTAATGGTGATGTGCAAAAGAAATGGAACATCATGATGGATGATGTGTTCATATACCATGCACACACGTTGTTCTTGTTGTCTAACATATGTGTAGGTACCCAAAATCCAATGTCAACCTCGATTGAGTACGAGTTGACAAAAAGAGCTCTTGAGAGCATAATACAAGTAAGTACAAGATCGAATCCGGCTCTAATACCTTTCCCATGCTTTGCATTGAACATGCCGAACAATTTCTCTTTCTTATGGTTCTTTTGCAAGCATGATGATGTGATTCTTACCGTTGGTGTTGCCACAAATATGAGGACCAATTTCTCTTTTCGATGGTTTGTGTGCACACATGTTGATTATATTTTGAACACTCTCCCTTATGTGTTTTTGCCAAATTCTCCTCTTATTGCTTCAAGGATGTTTAACAATTTATCTTTCCGATGCCTTGAGTGCAATAATGCACATGAGTTTCTACATGACATGGACATCATATTCGTCTCACAATTTGGAGTTTTTGTGTTCCCGCATTTGGAAGATGTTCATACGGAGTTCTTACACATTGACCTTGCAAATGCATTATTCTTGATATATTTGTGTTGTGCTAACAGTGTTTTAACAAGAATGGACATGTCATTGATGATATGCTCCTCTATCACGCACACACATACTTTGGTTGGTCTTTGTTGTGTGAAGGTACAAGCGACTTGTGGATGAGCGTCAATGAATGGGTTCAACCCCACACATCTACTACACAAGATCTCTCGATGAGAGCACACCGGTATCTTGCTAAGGTGACCTCCTTCTACTTGCGCTCTCTTGCTAAACCCGTTGAACTTTGGCTACGCTTTGATTGCTCCTTTGCTTTTCTTGTGCTATTTATAGGCCTCTTGATAAGTGAAGGGACATTCAAGCGTTGCTGTCATCTACCTCCTCTACAGGTTCACGAAGACTCATCGTCGAGGACGAATCTTTTTCAAGTGGGGGAGATGATGTAGCCCGACCTACAGTCTTCGCTTTATCATGTGTATCAACGACAAATACCACACTCAAGGCCGAGGTCGCCACGGAGGAAGAAAGAGATGCGCGAGGAAGACCGGCACTACTACTCAGGATGACCGGCACCGCCGCCCAGGTTCCGGCACTGCCGCCCATCTCCACCGGCACTGCGGCCCTGCCACTACGCCTGAGGACGACGATACTTATGCCCCACAGGCGCCGGCACGGCCGCCCCACTACAAAGCATCAAATCCGAACCATTATCCCTTTGTATGCCTAAACTGCCCCTCCTTTAGTGGCTCCCTATATATAGGCTTCCCCTCCCCCTTCATGAAACTAGGAATGAACTAGAATTTGGCTCATGCCTCCACCATCCCTTTTGGATTAGGGAAACTCCCTCCTTAGATTACTAAATCTATTGTACAAGGCACTCCTCATATGATTAGTCTCTCACACTTGTGATTCTACCACCGGTCTCTCACTCGTGTTATTCTAGCGATCGTATATCGATCTTTCTCTTGGGGATTCTACCTCGTGTCTTTCTATTGAGAGTTTCTATCGGGATAGTGGTTCGGGCTATCGCGAGTAAACCGGAATTCTATCAGGTTGGTGTGTGTTTGCGTGTGTTCATCATGTTCATCGCCGTGTTCTTTGTGTTCTTCCTCTCCCCCGCCTTTGCCTTGGTCAATTCGTGAGATCGAGCAACCCACGTGGTCCTAGACCATCATACCCGAGTCTAAATCAATACATTTGAGGCAAGAAAGCCGCATTACACACAACAAGGAACACGCCAAATCACCTGATTAAGCTCCCTCCGATGGCATCCACCCAACGTCGACATAGTTGACCGTGGCAAACGCTGAGTAGCACAGCAAGGGGAGTGAAGGCCGTTTGTGTGCCCGTTGTGGATGTGGTGTGGAGCTGATAAGGGGTAGCCCGATCTTCTCAGTAAGCGAGGTGGATGGTGATGAACACGCGATGAACACAGTGGAGATACACGATGATGAAGTGGATGATAAACGGTGAGGAGTCTCTCTATCGATCCCTGTCGCCAATGCAACATCTCTCAACCCTGCAAGATATTCGCAACTCCACATACTTGCGCACGTAGCCGCCGGCCACGAAGCGGTAAATTGCAATGTTCTAATCCCCAATGGAACAACACATCACACAAACTTTCAGTAGCATAAAACTCCAGATCAAAACGAATTGGAGAGTGTTGGTATCAATAGTTTTGATTAGCAAACAACTATGAACTATGGTTTATCTTAAACGTGGTCTATCCCTAATTTGGGGGCGTCCTGGGCACTTATATAGGGGTTCAGGACGGCCAGGGGTCGAAAATAACTGATACAAACTGACCCAAATTGGGATTCGGTTGAGACTGATTCAGACACGGCCGGCGTACGGTCCGGCGGACCGAGTCTGGCACCGGGTGGGCTGGCAGCGACCGAGCGAAGCGCCGGGCTACCACCGGGCCAATGGTCTAGGCACCCTAGAACGGGTTCGGTGTGCACCGACATGAGGCCCGGCATATGCCGGGCCATCCGGCGTAGCAGCCGGCGGCGCCGGGCCTGGCGCCAGGCCATCCGGCGTGTCGGCCGGCGTGGCCGGGCTGGGTGCCGGCGTAGACATCTTCCTCCTTCGCGCCTGCCTCCCTCTCCTCCCTCGCACGTCCATGAAGGAGATATGCCCTAGAGGCAATAATAAAGTGGTTATTATATATCTTTATGTTTATGATAAATGTTTATATACCATGCTATAATTGTATTAACCGAAACATTGATACATGTGTGATATGTAAACAACAAAGAGTCCCTAGTATGCCTCTTAACTAGCTTGTTGATTAATGGATGATTAGTTTCATAATCATGAACATTGGATGTTATTAATAACAAGGTTATATCATTGCATGAATGATGTAATGGACACACCCAATTAAGCGTAGCATAAGATCACGTCATTAAGTTATTTGCTATAAGCTTTCGATACATAGTTACCTAGTCCTTATGACCATGAGATCATGTAAATCACTTATACCGGAAAGGTACTTTGATTACATCAAACGCCACTGCGTAAATGGGTGGTTATAAAGGTGGGATTAAGTATCCGGAAAGTATGAGTTGAGGCATAAGGATCAACAGTGGGATTTGTCCATCCCGATGACGGATAGATATACTCTGGGCCCTCTCGGTGGAATGTCGTCTAATGTCTTGCAAGCATATGAATAAGTTCATAAGAGACCACATACCACGGTGCGAGTAAAGAGTACTTGTCAGGAGACGAGGTTGAACAAGGTATATAGTGATACCGATGATCAAACCTCGGACAAGTAAAATATCGCGTGACAAGGGGAATTGGTATCGTATGTGAATGGTTCATTCGATCACTAAAGTCATCGTTGAATATGTGGGAGCCATTATGGATCTCCAGATCCCGCTATTGGTTATTGGTCGGAGTGAGTACTCAACCATGTCCGCATAGTTCGCGAACCGTAGGGTGACACACTTAAGGTTGGATGTTGAAATGGTAGAACTTGAATATGGAATGGAGTTTGAATATTTGTTCGGAGTCCCGGATGAGATCCCGGACATCACGAGGAGTTCCGGAATGGTCCGGAGAATAAGATTCATATATAGGAAGTCATTTTATAAGATTTAAAATGATCCGGAAGGTTCTACGGAAGGTTCTAGAAGGTTCTAGAAGGTTCTAGAAAAGTCCGGAAGAAATCACTAAGGAAGGCGGAGTCCCGGAGGGACTCCACCTCCCATGGCCGGCCAACCCTACGAAGGGGGAGTCCACCTTGGGCTCCACCAAGGTGGCCGGCCACCCCCTCCCAAGGAAGGGTGGGAATCCCACCTCTAGTGGGAGTCCTAGCTTGGGTAGGTTTCATGTGATATGGAAGGTTTTGGTTTGGGGTCTTATTCGAAGTCTTGTAGACCAACTCTTGGGTGTTCCACCTATATAATGAGGGCCAAGGGGAGGGGGCCGGCCACCCCAAGACCACAAGGTGGCCGCACCCCCTAGTGGCCGGCGCCCCCCTCTCCCACCCTAGCGGCCCTCTCTCCTCCACCACATCCCGCACGCTTAGCGAAGCTCCGCCGGGTTTCTCCACCACCACCGACACCACGCCGTCGTGCTGCCGGATTCAAGAGGAGCTACTACTTCCGCTGCCCGCTGGAAAGGGGAGGTGGACGTCGTCTTCATCAACAACCGAACGTGTGACCGAGTACGGAGGTGCTGCCCGTTCGTGGCGCCGTGATCAAGATCTTCTACGCGCTTTTGCAAGCGGCAAGTGATCGTCTACCGCAGCAACAAGAGCCTCATCTTGTAGGCTTTGGAATCTCTTCAAGGGTGAGACTCGATAATCCCATCGTTGCTACCGTCTTCTAGATTGCATCTTGGCTTGGATTGCGTGTTCGCGGTAGGAAATTTTTGTTTTCTATGCAACGAATCCCTACAGTGGTATCAGAGCCGTGTCTATGCATAGATGGTTGCACGAGTAGAACACAATGGTTTTGTGGGCGTTGATGCTCTTATTATCTTTAGTTTGAGTACTTTGCATCTTTGTGGCATAGTGGGATGAAGCGGCTCGGACTAACTTTACATGACCGCGTTCACGAGACTTGTTCCTCGTTCGACATGCAACTTGTATTGCATAAGAGGCTTTGCGGGTGTCTGTCTCTCCTACTATAGTGAAGATTCAATTTACTCTTCTATTGACAACATTAGTATCAACGTTGTGGTTCATGTTCGTAGGTAGATTAGATCTCTCTCGAAAACCCTAAACCACGTAAAATATGCAAACCAAATTAGAGACGTCTAACTTGTTTTTGCAGGGTTTGGTGATGTGATATGGCCATAATGTGATGATGAATATGTATGAGATGATCATTATTGTATTGTGGCAACCGGCAGGAGCCTTATGGTTGTCTTTAAATTTCATGTTGAGTAGTATTTCAAAGTAGTTGTAATAGTTGCTACATGGAGGACAATCATGAAGACGGCGCCATTGACCTTGACGCTACACCGACGATGATGGAGATCATGCCCGAAGATGATGGAGATCATGTCCGTGCTTTGGAGATGAAGATCAAAGGCGCAAAGACAAAAGGGCCATATCATATCACATATGAACTGCATGTGATATTAATCCTTTTATGCATCTTATTTTGCTTAGATCGCGACGGTAGCATTATAAGATGATCCCTCACTAAAATCTCAAGATAATAAAGTGTTCATCCTTAGTAGCACCGTTGCCAAGACTTGTCGTTTCGAAGCATCTCATGATGATCGGGTGTGATAGAATCAACAAGTGCATACAACGGGTGCAAGACAGTTTTGCACATGCGGACACTAAGGTGGCCTTGACGAGCCTAGCATGTACAGACATGGTCTCGGAACACGTGATACCGAAAGGTAGAGCATGAATCATATGGTTGATATGATGAACACTTTGAGTGTTCGCCATTGAAATTACACCTTGTCTCGTGATGATCGGACTTAGGTGTGGTGGATTTGGTTCGTGTGATCACTAAGACAATGCGAGGGATATTGTTTTGAGTGGGAGTTCACCTAGATTTTTAATTATGTTGAATTAAAATTTGAACTCAATTTGTCATAAACTTAGTCTAAACTTTTGCAAATATATGTTGTAGAGATGGCGTCCCCAATCAATTTTAACCAGTTCCTAGAGAAAGTAAAACTTAAGAGCAACGGTAGCAACTTCACCGACTGGTTCCGTCATGTGAGGATCTTCCTCGCTGGCAGAAATCTGCAATTTGTGCTTGATGCACCGCTAGGTGACCCTCCTGCAGAAACTGAAACCGAGGAAGTAAAGAATGTTTACGCAACTCGGAAAAATCGGTACTCTCAAGTTCAGTGTGCCCTCCTGTGCAGTCTGGAAGCCGATCTTCAAAAACGTTTTGAGCACCACGATCCTCATGAGTTGGTCAATGAGCTGAAAGCTATATTTGAGACTCATGCGGACGTGGAATGCTATGAAGCATCAAAACACTTCTTCAACTGTATGATGGAAGAAGGCAGCTCCGTTAGTGAGCACATGCTCGTTATGACCGGGCATGCGAAGAAACTCAGTGACTTGGGAATAGTGATTCCTAATAGACTGGGGATTAATCGTGTCCTTCAATCACTGCCACCAAGTTACAAGAACTTTGTGATAAACTACAATATGCAGAACATGAACAAGGAGTTACCTGAACTCTTTGGCATGCCAAAAGCTGCTGAGATTGAGATCAAGAAAGAGCACCAAGTGTTGATGGTCAACAAGACCACCAGTTTCAAGAAACAGGGCAAGTCTAAGGGAAAATTCAAGAAGGGTGGCAAGAAAGCTGCCACGCCTCCTATGAAACCTAAGAACGGCCCTAAGCCTGATGCTGAGAGCTATTACTGCAAGGAGAAGGGACACTGGAAGCGTAATTGCTCCAAGTATCTGGCTGATCTAAAGAGCGGCCTTGTCAAGAAGAAGAAAGAAGGTATATCTGATATACATGTTATAGATGTTTATCTCACTGGTTCTCGTTCTAGTACCTGGGTATTTGATACTGGTTCGGTTGCTCATATTTGTAACTCGAAACAGGAACTAAAGAATAAATGAAGACTACTGAAAGATGAAGTGACGATGCGCGTTGGAAACGGATCCAAAGTCGATGTGATCGCTGTCGGCACACTTCCTCTACATCTACCTTCGGGATTAGTTTTAAGCCTAAATAATTGTTATTTTGTACCCGCGTTGAGCATGAACATTATATCTGGATCTTGTTTAATGCAAGACGGTTATTCATTCAAGTCTGAGAATAATGGTTGTTCTATTTTTATGAATAATATCTTTTATGGTCGAGCACCTGAAAAGAATGGCTTATTTCTGTTAGATCTCGATAGTAGTGATACGCATATACATAACATTGATGCTAAGCGAATTAAATTGAATGATAATTCTACTTATATGTGGCACAGTCGTCTTGGTCATATTGGAGTGAAACGCATGAAGAAACTCCATACCAATGGATTACTTGAATCACTTGACTTTGAGTCACTTGATAGATGCGAAGCATGTCTAATGGGAAAAATGACTAAGACTCCATTTTCTGGTATGATGGAGCGAGCTACTGACTTATTGGAAATCATACATACCGATGTGTGCGGACCAATGAGTGTAGCATCGCGCGGTGGTTATCGTTATGTTCTAACCTTCACAGATGATCTGAGTTGATATGGGTATATCTATTTCATGAAACATAAATCCGAAACTTTCGAGAAGTTTAAGGAATTCCAAAGTGAAGTAGAAAATCAACGTAACAAGAAGATTAAATTTCTACGATCTGATCGCGGAGGTGAATATCTGAGTTATGAGTTTGGCATGCATTTAAAGAAATGCGGAATACTTTCACAATTGACACCGCCAGGAACACCACAACGAAACGGTGTGTCCGAACGTCGTAATCGAACTCTCTTAGATATGGTTCGTTCTATGATGTCTCTTACTGATTTGCCGTTATCATTTTGGAGTTATGCATTAGAGATAGCCGCATTCACTTTAAATAGAGCACCATCAAAATCCGTAGAAACGACACCGTATGAATTATGGTTTAATAAGAAACCTAAGCTGTCGTTCCTTAAAGTTTGGGGTTGCGAAGCCTATGTAAATAAGTTACAACCGGACAAGCTAGAACCCAAAGCGGAGAAATGTGTCTTCATAGGATACCCTAAGGAAACTATAGGGTACACTTTCTATCACAGATCCGAAGGCAAAATCTTTGTTGCTAAGAACGGAACCTTTCTTGAGAAAGAATTTCTCACTAAAGAAGTGACTGGAAGAAAAGTAGAACTCGATGAGATTGATGAATCTATACTCGTTGATCAGAGTAGCGCAGTACCGGAAGTTGTACCTGTACCACCTACACCGGCAACAGAGGAAGCTAATGATAATGATCATGAAACTTCGAACGAGGAAACTACTGAACCTCGCAGATCGACAAGGGAACGTGCCACTCCTGATTGGTATGATCCTTGTCTAAATGTCATGATTGTGGATAACAATGATGAAGACCCTACGACGTATGAAGAAGCGATGATGAGCCCAGATTCCAACAAATGGCAAGAAGCCATGAAATCCGAAATGGGATCCATGTATGATAACAAAGTATGGACTTTGGTAGACTTACCTGATAGCCGCAATGCTGTCGAGAATAAATGGATCTTCAAGAGAAAAACAGATGCTGATGGTAATATTACTGTCTATAAAGCTCGACTTGTCGCATAGGGTTTCCGACAAATTCAAGGAGTTGACTACGATGAGACTTTCTCACCTGTAGCGAAGCTAAAATCTGTGAGGATTTTGTTAGCAATAGCTGCATTTTTCGATTATGAGATTTGGCAGATGGATGTCAAAACGGTGTTCCTTAATGGAGACATTGAGGAAGAGTTGTATATGGTACAACCCAAAGGTTTTGTCGATCCTAAAAATGCTGACAAAGTATGCAAACTTCAGCGTTCAATCTATGGACTGAAGCAAGCATCAAGAAGTTGGAACCGACGCTTTGATAAGGTGATCAAAGACTTCGGGTTTATACAGTGTCATGGAGAGGCCTGTATTTACAAGAAAGTGAGTGGGAGCTCTGTAGCATTCCTGATATTATATGTAGATGACATATTATTGATTGGGAATGATATAGAACTATTAAGCAGTGCAAAAGGTTATTTGAATAATAGTTTTTCAATGAAAGACCTTGGTGAAGCATCGTATATATTAGGCATCAAGATTTATAGAGATAGATCAAGATGCCTAATAGGGCTATCACAGAGTACATACCTGGACAAGATTCTGAAGAAGTATAGAATGGACGAAAGTAAGAAAGGGTTCTTACCTATGTTACCAGGCAAGGTCTTGAGTAAGACTCAAGGACCGGCTACGGCAGAAGAAAGAGAAAGGATGAGTAATATCCCCTATGCCTCGGCGATGGGATCTATCATGTATGCCATGCTATGTACTAGACCGGATATAGCACATGCTGTTAGTTTGACTAGCAGATATCAAAGTGATCCAGGAATGGAACACTGGACAGCAGTCAAGAATATCCTGAAGTACTTGAAAAGAACTAAGGATATGTTTCTTTGTTATGGAGGTGACCAAGAGCTCGTTGTAAGCGGTTACACCGATGCAAGTTGGAACACTGATCCTGATGACTCTAAGTCACAATCTGGGTACGTGTTTACATTGAATGGTGCTGCAAAGGTCGGGCAAGCTCAAAGCAGAGCACGGTGGCGAAGTCTTCAACAGTAATCGTAGTACATAGCGGTTTCGCAGGCTTCATCAGAAGCGGTACGGATGAAGAGGTTCATTGTAGAGCTCGGTGTGGTTCCTAGTGCATTTGACCCATTAGTCATCTACTGTGATAACATGGGTGCCATCGCCAATGCACAAGAACCAAGGTCACACAAGAGGCTGAAGCATATCAAGCTGCGTTACCACTCGATTCACGAGTACATCGAAGATGGAGAAGTAAAGATTTGCAAAGTACACACTGATCTGAATGTAGCAGATCCGTTGACTAAAGCTCTCCCTAGGGCAAAGCATGACCAACACCAGAATGCCATGGGTGTTAGGTACATTACAATGTAATCTAGATTATTGACTCTAGTGCAAGTGGGAGACTGAAGGAGATATGCCCTAGAGGCAATAATAAAGTGGTTATTATATATCTTTATGTTTATGATAAATGTTTATATACCATGCTATAATTGTATTAACCGAAACATTGATACATGTGTGATATGTAAACAACAAAGAGTCCCTAGTATGCCTCTTAACTAGCTTGTTGATTAATGGATGATTAGTTTCATAATCATGAACATTGGATGTTATTAATAACAAGGTTATATCATTGTATGAATGATGTAATGGACACACCCAATTAAGCGTAGCATAAGATCACGTCTTTAAGTTATTTGCTATAAGCTTTCGATACATAGTTACCTAGTCCTTATGACCATGAGATCATGTAAATCACTTATACCGGAAAGGTACTTTGATTACATCAAACGCCACTGCGTAAATGGGTGGTTATAAAGGTGGGATTAAGTATCCGGAAAGTATGAGTTGAGGCATATGGATCAACAGTGGGATTTGTCCATCCCGATGACGGATAGATATACTCTGGGCCCTCTCGGTGGAATGTCGTCTAATGTCTTGCAAGCATATGAATACGTTCATAAGAGACCACATACCACGGTACGAGTAAAGAGTACTTGTCAGGAGACGAGGTTGAACAAGGTATAGAGTGATACCGATGATCAAACCTCGGACAAGTAAAATATCGCGTGACAAAGGGAATTGGTATCGTATGTGAATGGTTCATTCGATCACTAAAGTCATCGTTGAATATGTGGGAGCCATTATGGATCTCCAGATCCCGCTATTGGTTATTGGTCGGAGTGAGTACTCAACCATGTCCGCATAGTTCGCGAACCGTAGGGTGACACACTTAAGGTTGGATGTTGAAATGGTAGAACTTGAATATGGAATGGAGTTCGGATATTTGTTCGGAGTCCCGGATGAGATCCCGGACATCACGAGGAGTTCCGGAATGGTCCGGAGAATAAGATTCATATATAGGAAGTCATTTTATAAGATTTAAAATGATCCAGAAGGTTCTATGGAAGGTTCTAGAAGGTTCTAGAAAAGTCCGAAAGAAATCACTAAGGAAGGCGGAGTCCCGGAGGGACTCCACCTCCCATGGCCGGCCAACCCTAGGAAGGGGGAGTCCACCTTGGGCTCCACCAAGGTGGCCGGCCACCCCCTCCCAAGGAAGGGTGGGAATCCCACCTCTAGTGGGAGTCCTAGCTTGGGTAGGTTTCATGTGATATGGAAGGTTTTGGTTTGGGGTCTTATTCGAAGACTTGTAGACCAACTATTGGGTGTTCCACCTATATAATGAGGGCCAAGGGGAGGGGGCCGGCCACCCCAAGACCACAAGGTGGCCGCACCCCCTAGTGGCCGGCGCCCCCCTCTCCCAAACCCTAGCGGCCCTCTCTCCTCCACCACATCCCGCACGCTTAGCGAAGCTCCACCGGGTTTCTCCACCACCACCGACACCACGCCGTCGTGCTGCCGGATTCAAGAGGAGCTACTACTTCCGCTGCCCGCTGGAACGGGGAGGTGGACGTCGTCTTCATCAACAACCGAACGTGTGACCGAGTACGGAGGTGCTGCCCGTTCGTGGCGCCGTGATCAAGATCTTCTATGCGCTTTTGCAAGCGGCAAGTGAACGTCTACCGCAGCAACAAGAGCCTCATCTTGTAGGTTTTGGAATCTCTTCAAGGGTGAGACTCGATAATCCCCTCGTTGCTACCGTTCTAGATTGCATCTTGGTTTGGATTGCGTGTTCGCGGTAGGAAAGTTTTTGTTTTCTATGCAACGAATCCCTACAGTCCAGCACCATGTACAGCGGCTTCTGATGTAGCCCCGCCTGAGGACGACACAACACCAAGACCAAGTGGGTCGACCTATGATGCGAGCATGCACCAAAGCACTTCAACAAGAGGTGAACTCGCTCCTCACCATGCTTGACCCTAACCTCCCTTTGAATGGCTTGCTACTTCATGAAAATGCTTTATGTGTCATCAGGTACATCGCCGAGGAGGACCCACAAGGAAGCCAAGCCATCAAGGGTCAACGACGAAAAGGGAAGCTGGAGCAAACCGGCGCCAGGACCGGCAGCGCCGGCCCCCATGCCTGAACCAAACCGGCGCACCGGAACCAAACCGAAATAGCCGGAACGGTTTACAGTAGCCCGTTCTGGTAAGCCAGAACCCGAGCAGGCGCTATCGCCGGAACGCCCAAGCTATTCCAGTGCACGGGACGGCACCGCCGGTTTTACCACCGGAAATCGTCGAATCTAAGTTATCCCCAACCATTTGCCATATACCTTTACCCTTCCGCCCCTGCGTACTATATATACTCTTGGTACGGCCAGATCTCGGATTAGACAAGATTTTGGGATTAGACTTGAGCTTTATATCCCTATAACCCTAGTTCTTTGTATCAAAGTACTCTTGAGGATCTTTCTCTCTTCATGTATGACTCTAGTGCAGGCACTCTCTCATACAAGTTCTAGAGTGGATTCCTTCACCAATCTCTCACTCCTTGGTCTCTACCCATGGGTCTCTCAAAGGTTTGATTCTATTGGCTAGGTCTAACCTACCAAGGGACTGAATTTGGTTTGTATTGGGTTTGAGTGTTGATGAGTACAGCCCATCTGTTGATACAACCGTTGTACCTACATCCACACAAATACAAGGACCAATCACTCGAGCTCGTGCCAAACAACTTAACTATCAGGTACTTTCGTTTCTTGTAACTATTCCTCAAATACATGAGAATATGATGCTGCCTAAATTAGATGTGTTTGTTACTCTTAGGAATGATGGACCCTACATGGATGAGAAGGAAAAGCATTGGAGCATGATCACACATGGAGGAGATGGCACCAAACATGTGAGGATTGAAGAGGACGCCACAAGTGGAGATTTTAGAACTTTGAAGCCACCATAATGATGATTGAAGACTTGGACGAAATACACAAGATTACACTTCATTATTTCATCCATAGCATAATATGGCACTACGTCACCTTTAGTTTTGGGCCAGGCCCATGTCATTTTCGCAGGAATTAAGTTAGCCACTTTTTAGAGTCCGTATTGAAGGGGGAAGGCCTTCTAGGGTTTGGTTCGGCCACCATATGTATGGCTGGCCGAAACCCCACCTTTTCCTCCTTTAAACACCCCCATAGCCGTCACGTTTAGACTTGGATTTTGATTAGATTTAAAGTTAGCCATTGCTGCAACTCTTCGGGTACTTCTTTTGAGGCCAACGCCCAGAACAAGACCGACTATTCGGAATCCCACCTTTTTAATAAAGCTTGCATCTATACCCGCAATAATTCTGATTGCATTATTAGTTCTTACTTCTTCTCGATTTCAGGTAGGAATTAAGACCTTTAGGTCAGTCTGATCATGCATCCGCAAGATCAGTAACTCCCGGAGATTGTCCTAGTGATTGCATTGGCGCACGAGCTTTACACGTGTAGTCAGGTCATCAAGGACGGACTCCACCAACAAATCGATGTTATCATCATCTCATCGAAAGATTAGACACCTTTTCCCTATCAAGTGGTATCAGATTTCAGGTTGCTCGATGAGATTTATAGTTTTCCTAGTGTTGATTTGTTTTTACCCATAAACCACGAAAAAGCCAAAAATACAGTTAGGGTTTTAGATCATATCGTCTCATAAACCACACCGAGCCTTTGCATTGTCTTTCAATTTCGCATAGTTGAATTTCTGTCTGCATCTTCGTGTCGAGTTGCTGGTCTTAGCGTCTAGTTCCTTTAGAGTATCGAGTTCTGGTCATAGTAGTTACACCGCCACCGCATACTCGCATCGCTCGCAGATCTCCGCCGCCAGTACCATATATATACTTGCCATATACTTCCGTCACCGCCATATACACCTACCATATACTTCGGCCATCGCCATATACACCTGCCATATACTTCTGCCACTGCCCGATACACCCGCCATCAACTTCCGCCACTGCCATATATACCTGCCATATACATCCGCCACTGCCATATAAACCTACCATATACTTCCGCATCTGCCATATACCCCGTTTCCTACCGCGACACGGATTGTTGCTATTTCTCTGCCGCGACAGAGTCCGAGTAGAATTAGGTTTTCTTGTTTTTCCTTATTAGCTGTTGCCTTCTAATTTCGCCTGTGCTGTAGAAAAAATTTCCGTGAGATAAGTTTTGGCCGCCGGTAAAGAATTGTGAAGGAGAGCAAAAAAAAAGTCTGGAAACGCCTGCGATTTTTTTTGGCTACACTGTTTTTTGGCCTTGGGATCACTTTTCACCACTGGCCGTTATAGCGACATTTTTTTGGTGCCTGCGCGCTTTCTGGAGCACTTTTCAGAAATTTCAACAACTTTTTTCTGAGACTATACTGTTTTTACACCTCGGGAATCAGTTTGAGACACTCGCCATCATAGTGATATTTCACATCTCAGTTCGACACATCATCGCCACCTGATCACTTCTCGTTGCTTGTGTGCCGCGTCGTGACCTTGTTAGTGTTCTAGGCTCGCGTCTCTAGTACGGTCTAGCCTAGGACCAGCACAATACCATCGATGAGCATACTTTCAATATTGCATTGCTGTTTTGACAATTGCTATTTTGGTACCATATTAGCCTTCCTACAGCTCTACATATTGTCTCCACGTGCTCTGTGTTGATACCTGGTAATCGCTTTGGCAATCCTTGGAGACGCCAATCTTTGTTGGTTGCTGATGGTGTTCCGGTGATGGCACCAGACAATCTTGTTGGCAGTTGTTGTGGAAGCGGTTGGGAAACCCCAAGAGGAAGGTGTGATGAGCACAACAGCAAGTTTTCCATCAGTACGAAACCAAGGTTTAATCGACCAGTTGTAAAAAGACGTTACTTCTGAATGTGTTGATGGCCGACTAGTGGCAGGGCATACTACCGGTGTCAGCAACAATGTTGAACATGCACACAACACAACCAAAGTACTTTGCCCCAACTTGCAGTGAGGTTGTCAATCTCACCGGTTTGTTGAACACAAAGGATTAGACGTATTGAGTGGAAAGAGATGTTTGCAGAAAGTAAACAAAATAGGATTGCAGTATAATTTATCAGTAAAGGAAATAGGACCGGGGTCCACAGTTCACTAGAGATGTCTCTCCATAAAGATAAATAGCATGTTTGGTGAACAAATTACAATTGGGCAATTGATAGAATATCGACCAATACATGGCAAGATGATTACTATGAGATTAATTTGATATGGGAAATTCAATTCGGCTCCCGGGTGCGCATGCTCCCTATACCAAAAAATTATATTTCGCGTTGCCAAAAAAATTTGACAAAAAATTCTACATGTACATCTCCATAATATATGTGCATTCGTCAAGTTTCACGAAAAATCAATATTTTTTGTGCTCTATGTAAAATGGAGAAAATTTATCTTGTAAAAAGCATTATTTTTACCACTAAGTTTTGTCTTTTTTACACACGTCACATGAAAAGTCTATTTTTTATGAAACAACTTTGTAAGCATGTAGCACGTGAAGATGTACGTGCGACTTTTTCGTTTCAATTTTTTGAAATTCAAAATATGTGTAAGTTGTATTTCAAAATAGAGGGAGCATATGCTCCCATGTTCCAAAACACCACTCCCGATTTGATATGGGCATTACAACATAATACATAGACCGTAATCCAACTACGTCCATGACTAATAATCCACCTTCAGGTTATCGTCCGAACCCCTTTCAGTATTAAGTTGCAAGCAATAGACTATCGCATTAAGCAATGTGTGTAAAGTAAACAATAGAATTACCCTCGGATAAAAAATTGTTGAGAGTCTGCCCAACAAGATTGAAAGATAAAACACCACATACTTCCTCATGAGCTATAAAACATTGACACAAATAAGAGATAATAACTTTTGAATTGTTTAAAGGTAGCACATGAAGTATTTACTTGGAATGGCACAGAAATACCAAATAGTAGGTAGGTATGGTGAACACACATGGCATAGGTTTTGGCTCAAGGTTTTGGATGCACGAGAAGCATTCCCTCTCTGTACAAGGCTTTGGCTAGCAAGGTTGTTTGAAGCAAACACATGTATGAACCGGTACAACAAAACTTACATAAGAACATATTTGATAGGGAAAAGGTGTCCGATCTTTCGATGAGATGGAGATAATTCGATTTGTTGGTGGAGTTCGTGCTTGACGATCCGACTACACGTGCAAAGCTCGTGCGCCAATGCAATCGCTAGGACAATCTCCGGGAGTTACTGATCTTGCGGGAGCACGATCAGCCTGACCAGCGAGGGTCTTAATTCCTACCTGAAATCGAGAACAAGTAAGAACTAATATTGCAATCAGAATATTGCGGATATAGATGAAAGTTTTATTGAAAAGGTGGGATTCCGAATAGTCGGTCTTGTTCTGGGCGTTGGCCTCAAAAGAAGTACACGAGAGTTGCAGCAATGGCTAACTTTTAGTCTAATCAAAATCCGAGTCTAAACGTGATGGCTATGGGGGTATTTAAAGGAGGAAAAGGTGGGGTTTCGGCCAACCATACGTATGGTGGTCGAACCAAACCCTAGAAGGCCTTTCCCCCTTCAATACGGACTCTAAAAAGTGGCTGACTTAATTCCTGCGAAAATGACATGGGCCTGGCCCAAAACTAAAGGTGACGCAGCACCATAACATGCTATGGACGAAATTATGAAGTGGGAAACTCTATATTTCGTCCATGTCTTCATCTCTTCTTATGGTGGCTTCAAAGTTCTGAAATCTCCACTTGCGGCGTCATCTTCAATCCTCAAACGCTTGCTGCCATCTCCTCCATGCGTGATCATGCTCCAATGCTTGTCCTCCTCATCCATGCTTGGTCCATCATTTCTAAGAGTAACAAACATATCTGATTTAGGCAGCATCATATTCTCATGTATGTGAGGAATAGTTCCAAGAAACGAAAGTACCTGATAGTTAAGTTGTTTGGCACGAGCTCGAGTGATTGGTCCTTGTATTTGTGTGGCTGTAGGTACAGCGGTTGTATCAAGAGATAGGATGTCCTCATCATGCCCCCCTTCTTGAATTGAAGTCGTCCTCGACGAAAGCTCCTCTTCTTCACCAAAGTAAGGCTTCAAATCTGCAATGTTAAATGTAGAACTAACCGGACCCAATTCTGCAGAAGCTCAAGTTTATATGCATTATCATTTATTTTCTCTAACACCTTAAAAGGACCAGCGCGGGGCATTAGTTTAGACTTGCGCAATTCAGGAAAACGATCTTTGCGCAAATGCAACCAAACAAGATCACCAACATCAAACACAACATGCTTTCTTCCTCTATCCCCAGCAATTTTATACTTAGCATTCATGCGTGCTATGTTGTCTTTAGTAGTCTCATGCAATTTTAGTATCAATTCAGCACGGTCTGTAGCATCCAAATTATTTTGCACAGAAGATGGTAAAGGCAACAAATCAATAGGTGCACGTGGTACAAAACCATAAACAATCTCAAATGGGCACATCTTAGTGGTAGAATGCAGCGAACGATTGTAAGCAAATTCAACATGAGGTAAACATTCTTCCCACAATTTTAAGTTCTTCTTCAAAACAGCCCGACAAAGATAGTAGACAAAGTTCTATTTACTACTCCAGTTTGTCCATCGGTTTGGGGATGACATGTAGTACTAAACAGCAATTTAGTCCCCAACTTAGCCCATAAACATCTCCAAAAGTGGCTAAGAAATTTAGTATCACGATCGTAAACAATAGTATTTGGCACACCATGTAAACGCACAATTTCGCGAAAGAACAAATCAGCAACATGTGTAGCATCATTAGTTTTGTGACATGGAATAAAGTGTGCCATCTTAGAAAACCTATCCACAACAACAAAGATACTATCCCTCCCCTTCTGTGTACGAGGCAAACCCAAAACGAAATCCATAGAAATATCCTCCCACGGTACACTAGGAACAGGAAGAGGCATATATAAACCATGTGGATTAAGTCGAGACTTAGCTTTTTGACATGTAGTGCAGTGTGCCACAAATCTCTCAACATCTCGACGCATACGTGGCCAAAAGAAGTGTGCAGCAAGTACATCCTCCGTCTTCTTCACACCGAAGTGACCCATCAATCCTCCTCCATGCGCCTCCTGTAACAACAAAAGACAAACGGAACCATCTGGGATGCATAGCTTGTTAGCACGGAACACAAATCCATCATTGAGGACGAATTTGTTCCATGTTCTACCATCTTTACAATTCAGCAACACATCTTTAAAATCAGCATCAAGCAAGTATTGTTCCTTTATGGTTTCTAATCCAAAAATCTTGAAGTCAAGTTGAGATAGCATAGTATAACGGCGCGACAAAGCATCAGCAATAACATTATCTTTACCCTTTTTGTGTTTGATAACATAAGGAAAAGACTCTATAAACTCAACCCACTTTGCATGGCGACGATTCAACTTAGGTTGACTACGAATATGCTTCAAAGATTCATGATCAGAATGTATAACAAATTCTCTAGGCCATAAATAATGTTGCCAAGTTTCTAATGTCCGAACCAGCGCATATAATTCTTTATCATAAGTAGAATAGTTCAGACTAGGCCCACTCAATTTTTCACTAAAATATGCAACCGGTTTGCCCTCTTGTAATAACACACCTCCCAAACCAATTCCACTAGCATCACATTCAAGCTCAAAAGTCTTATTGAAATCAGGAAGTTGGAGTAATGGAGTATGTGTTAACTTATCTTTCAGAATCATGAAGGCGTCTTGTTGTGCATCGCCCCACACAAAGGGCACATCCTTCTTTGTAAGCTCATTCAGCGACGCAGCAATGGATCCAAAATCTTTCACAAAGCGCCTATAGAAGCCAGCGAGGCCAAGAAAACTCCTCACTTGTGTGATCGTCTTTGGCTGCGGCCAACTCTCAATTGCCTCAATCTTGGCTGGATCAACTTCAATTCCCTGCGCAGTAACAACATAGCCAAGAAACGCAACTCGATTGGTGCAAAAGGTGCACTTCTCAAGATTACCATACAAACGTGCATCACGTAACGCATTGAAAACATCACGTAAATGATCCAAATGTTCCTCCAAAGATTTGCTATAAATCAGAATATCATCAAAGTATACCACCACAAAACGTCCAATAAAAGCACGTAAAACTTCGTTCATCAGTCTCATGAAAGTACTAGGTGCATTAGTTAAACCAAAGGGCATTACTAACCACTCATATAAGCCGAACTTAGTTTTAAACGCTGTTTTCCATTCATCTCCTAATTTCATACGAATCTGGTGGTAACCACTACGCAAATCAACTTTAGAGAACATAATAGAACCACTCAATTCATCAAGCATATCATCTAAACGAGGTATAGGATGACGGTATCGAATGGTAATATTATTAATAGCTCTACAATCAGTACACATGCGTGAAGAACCATCCTTCTTAGGTACCAAGATAATAGGAACAGCACATGGACTAAGAGACTCACAAATGTAACCTTTATCTTGTAGAACCTGAATTTGTCGCTGAATCTCTTTCGTCTCTTCAGGATTGGTATGGTATGGTGCACGGTTGGGCAGCGAAGCTCCTGGAATCAAGTCAATCTGGTGTTCTATCCCACGAATAGGTGGCAATCCAGGTGGAACATCTTGTGGAAACACATCAATGAATTCCTGCAAAAGGTTAGCAACCGCAGGTGGCAAAGAAGGAGGCATATCCTCAAATGAAAACAGAACTTCTTTGCAAATAATAGCATAGCATTGAGTAGTGTTCACATCAAGTTCAGCAATATCAGATTTGCTAGCAAGCAAACAAGGATTCTTCAAACGAATTTCAGTAGCATGGTTCGAATCAGATTTAGTATTAGTCTTATGGGGCACAAAATCTGCAGCAACAATCTGATTTTCACTCTTATGTTTCTCCTCGTTTTTTACTCTACTAGCTCTAGCAAGATCATCTTTTACTATTTGTTCAGGAGTCATAGGTTTGAGACCAATTTTCTTTCCATCATGCATAAAAGAATACTGATTAGTTCTACCATTATGAACAGATTCTCTATCAAATTGCCAAGGTCTACCAAGTAACAAAGAACAAGCTTGCATAGGTACAACATCACAATCAACAAAATCAGAATATGTACCAATAGTAAAATGCACACGTGTAGTTCTTGTTACCTTGAGCTTCCGAGAGCTCTCAAACCATTGAATGTAGTATGGATGTGTGCGCTGTCTTGTAGAAAGGGAAAGCTTCTCCACCATGTCAACGCTAGCCAGATTATTGCAGCTCCCTCCATCAATAATGATCCTTATAGCTCACTCTTTTACAACGCCTCTTGTTTGAAACAGATTGTGGCGTTGATCATGCTCAGCTTTGCTCAATTGCACGCTCAACACACGCTGTGCAACTAAGCTCCTGTACTAATCAGCAGTGTCAGCATCCATTACCTCTATCTCTCTCTCAGAATCAGAATTGGCACCATCACGTGCAGCAATAAGGGCCAATGTATCTTCATCAAAGTCACTTGCAGAATCATATTCTCCATCTTCACGCACCAACATCACACGCTTTGTTCTGCATTCTCTCTCTATGTGACCAAATCCCAAGCATTTGCGACATTGAATGTCGCGCATCTTCCCTGTGGAGGCCATGGAAGATGAACTCCGAGGAGGACCAGCAGATGGTGGTGGAGTCGCAGCAGGTGGTGCTCGTGATGCAGGCGCGGTGTACTTGGAAGTAGTAGGTGCTGGTGCAGTCCCACGCGAAGGTGGCGCTGATTGTCGCGGAGACCACGACGATGTACGACCTGCAGAAACATTAGCTCTTCTCCATGGTGGTTGACGATCCTGCACTTCACGTTCAGCTTTGCAAGCAAGATGAAACAAGCGAGTAATAGTGTTGTACTCCTTATAATCTAAAATATGTTGAATCTCTTTATTCAAACCACCAAAGAAACGTGCAAGCATAGCCTCATTATCCTCTACAACACCACAGCGAATCATACCAGTTTGCAATTCTTGATAATAGTCTTCTACAGAATTTTTCCCTTGTTCTAAGCGAGACAATTTCTTAAGTAAATCACGCTGATAATGTGGAGGAACAAAACGAGTACGCATAGCAAGTTTTAAACCAACCCAAGTAGTAGGAATATTAGCAGGACGTGCTCTACAATGTTCAGACCACCAAATAGAAGCAAAATCTTTGAACTCACAAGTAGCAAGCACTAACACGCAAGTGCTCAGGGTATTTTAAACATGCAAAGCGTTGTTCTACTTCCAATTCCCATGTAAGATATGCATCAGGATTATATCTACCCTCAAATGGCGGAATATTCAATTTAAGTTTAGCAACATGATCATCATCATTACGTACCGGCCGTGGAGGTGGACGAGCGTTGCGGTTCAGTTGTCGTGGACGACCCGGTGCAGGTTGTTCGACTTCCTCGCCGTCCAGTACGTTCTCCTCGACCTGCTCGTCCGCGTCCGCTTCATAGTCTTCGTATCCCTCATCAGAAGGCGCGTCAGGTGCGGCTGCTGCAGCAGGAGCGGTACCCGTAGGCACATCCGCACGAGGAACGCGACGTGCGCGTCGTTGCACATTGTCGCGAGGTGGCGGCAACCGAGTCAAAAGCTCCTGGAACTTGGCGTCGAGCTTGGAGTTGAAAGCTGCCTCGAGGCCATCCAGCTTGTCCAACGCGTCGGTGAGTTTGGCATCCACGTCACCAATGCGCGCATCGGTGTCGCGTGCATGCCCGCCCAAAAGGTGGGTGAAATGAGCATGCAACTGCTCAGATGTCATCTTGGACGGGTCAACAGCGGCCGGATCAACTGGTCCTGACATGATTAGTACACAAGAAGCACAAATGTATATGCCTACAAACTACGGAATATGGTGGTTCATGCGCAATTCGTCAGGCAAAATACGAAGCTCTTACAAGTTCTTACCAAACAGGAGGAAGGCGATGTAACAACCAGCAAGGATCAGCGTCTCCAAAGATTGCCAAAGCGATTACCAGGTGTCGACACAGTGCACGTGGAGACAATATGTAGAGCTGTAGGAAGGCTAGTATGGTAGCAAAACAGCAATTGTCAAAACAGCAATGCAATATTGAAAGTATGCTCAACAACGGCATCTTGTCTTTGGTCCTAGGCTAGACCGTACTAGAGACGCGAGCCTAGTTCACCAACGATGTCACGGCGCGGTACACAAGCAACGAGCAGCTATGGAGTGATATATGGTGGTGGTTGGCTCCAACAAGCACAAAGGAAAAGCTCAAAAGCAAGATATAGGTGAAGAACACAGGAATTTCCGGGTAATAAACTTAAACGTCAAAAATCTCAACCTTCCCGACGTTTTTTTGGCAATTCTGAGAGTTCCGGAAGCCGCACAACTACGAAGTTGTTGTATCTGGATAGAACTTTTTCTCCCGGTGATTTTGACTGATAAAACGTCGAAAACGAAGTTCGTATGCAAAAGTTATGCTCGGTCAAAGTTTGCGGTCGAAAACTGCCCAATTCGGACTAAAATCGACCTGACTAGTGGAAATCGGGTCAAACCCGACTGGGATGCGGATTTGACTTTTTTTTTTTTTTTTTTTGCTCTTCTACTCACAACCGGAAGGCGGCGATTATCTGGACACGACTATGAACACAATAATGGTGGAGCGTGTATACGGATGTATATGGTGATGGCGGAAGTATATGGCAGGTGTATATGGCAATGGCGGAAGTATGTGGCAGGTGTATATGGCGATGACGGTGGTGATCTGCGTAAGGTGCGAGTGGCGGCGGCGTAACCAATATGACCAGAACTCGAAACTCTAAAGGAACTAGACGCTAAGACCAGCAACTCGACACGAAGATGCAGACACAAATTCAACTATGCAAAACTGAAAAGACAATGCAAGGCGTGGCAGGAGGTTTATGGGACGATATGATCTAAACCCTAACAGTATTTTTTTTGTTGGCTTTTTCGTGGTTTATGGGTATGATGGCAGATGCAATCTACACTAAGAAAAACAGTAAATTCTCACCGAGCAACCTGAAATCTGATACCACTTGATAGGGCAAAGGTGTCCGATCTTTCGATGAGATGGAGATAATTCGATTTGTTGGTGGAGTTCGTGCTTGACGATCCGACTACACGTGCAAAGCTCGTGCGCCAATGCAATCGCTAGGACAATCTCCGGGAGTTACTGATCTTGCGGGAGCACGATCAGCCTGACCAGCGAGGGTCTTAATTCCTACCTGAAATCGAGAACAAGTAAGAACTAATATTGCAATCAGAATATTGCGGATATAGATGAAAGTTTTATTGAAAAGGTGGGATTCCGAATAGTCGGTCTTGTTCTGGGCGTTGGCCTCAAAAGAAGTACACGAGAGTTGCAGCAATGGCTAACTTTTAGTCTAATCAAAATCCGAGTCTAAACGTGATGGCTATGGGGGTATTTAAAGGAGGAAAAGGTGGGGTTTCGGCCAACCATACGTATGGTGGTCGAACCAAACCCTAGAAGGCCTTTCCCCCTTCAATACGGACTCTAAAAAGTGGCTGACTTAATTCCTGCAAAAATGACATGGGCCTGGCCCAAAACTAAAGGTGACGCAGCACCATAACATGCTATGGACGAAATTATGAAGTGGGAAACTCTATATTTCGTCCATGTCTTCATCTCTTCTTATGGTGGCTTCAAAGTTCTGAAATCTCCACTTGCGGCGTCATCTTCAATCCTCAAACGCTTGCTGCCATCTCCTCCATGCGTGATCATGCTCCAATGCTTGTCCTCCTCATCCATGCTTGGTCCATCATTTCTAAGAGTAACAAACATATCTGATTTAGGCAGCATCATATTCTCATGTATGTGAGGAATAGTTCCAAGAAACGAAAGTACCTGATAGTTAAGTTGTTTGGCACGAGCTCGAGTGATTGGTCCTTGTATTTGTGTGGCTGTAGGTACAGCGGTTGTATCAAGAGATAGGATGTCCTCATCAATATTGCAAGCATTATAAGACTCTACACTGTCTTCCTTGTTGCTCAAACACTTTTACCAGAAAATATCTAGACCTTAGAGAGACCAATCATGCAATCCAATTTCAACAAGCTCTAAGGTAGTTCTCCACTAATAGGTTTAAACTACATGGTGCAAGAGCTTAATCATGATCTACTTGAGAGCTCAAAACAATTGCCAAGTGTCAAATTATTCAAGAAAATATGAAGCATTTTCTGTTTCCAACCAAATAACAATAAGTGCAATAGCTTCCAACTTTTGTCATGAACATTAAAAGTAAAACAAAGAACACCAGTGTTCATATGAAACAGCGGAGCGTGTCTTTCTCCCACACAAAGAATGCTAGGATCTGATTTTATTCAAACACAAACAAAAATAAAAACATACAGACGCTCCAAGTAAAGCACATAAGGTGTGACGAAATAAAAATATAGTTTCACTAGAGGTGACCTGATAAGTTGTCGATGAAGAAGGGGATGCCTTGGGCATCCCCAAGCTTAGATGCTTGAGTCTTCTTGATATATGCAGGGGTGAACCACCGGGGCATCCCCAAGCTTAGAGCTTTCACTCTCCTTGATCATGTTGTATCATCCTCCTCTCTTGACCCTTGAAAATTTCCTTCACACCAAACTCGAAACGAACTCATTAGAGGGTTAGTGCATAATCAAAAACTCACATGTTCAGAGGTGACACAATCATTCTTAACACTTATGGACATTTCCCAAAGCTACTGGAAGTCAATGGAACAAAGAAATCCATCCCACATAGCAAAAGGGGCAATGTGAAATAAAAGGCAGAATCTGTCTAAACATAACAGTCTGTAAAGACGAATTTTTTAGAGGCACTTAACATGCTCAGATGAAGAAGCTCAAATTGAATGAAAGTTGCATACATATCTGAGGATCACTCATGAATTTTCGCAGATTTTTCTCAGTTTTCTACAGAGAGACCTACTCAAATTCGTGACAGCTAGAAATCTGTTTCTGCGCACAAATCGAAATCTAGTATCAACCTTACTATCAAAGACTTTACTTGGCACAACAATGCAATAAAATAAAGATAAGGAGAGGTTGCTACAGTAGTAACAACTTCCAAGACACAACAAAACAGTAACCAAATAAAAACATGGGTTATCTCCCAAGAAGTGCTTTCTTTATAGCCATTAAGATGGGCTCAGTAAATTTAATGATGCACTCGCAAGAAATAAGAGTTGAAGCAAAAGAGAGCATCAAAAGTAAATAAGATACACTTTTAAGTCTAGCCCACTTCCTATGAAAAGGAATCTTGTACACAAATAAATTCATGAAGAACAAAGTGACAAGCATAGGAAGATAAAACACGAGTAACTTCAAAATTTTCAGCATGTAGAGAGGTGTTTTAGTACCATGAAAATTTCTACAACCATATTTTCCTCTTTCATAATAATTTTCAGTAGCATCGTGAAAAGAATCAACAATATTGATGCGGGCTAAGCCCGAGGGTGTGCCCAATCTTCACGGTTTGACCCGGGTGAGTGTGATTGCGGAGGGGGATTCGCGGGGAAGTGGATGAACACGAAGAACTCGATACAAACACACACACACACAAATCGGTTATCCTCGTTGGCCCGAACCACCAACCGATAGAAGTGCGAGAGAAAGACCAAAGGTAGAATCTCTTGCAAAAGATCGACAAATCCAAATAAGTCCAAAGAGTAAAAGACCAACTAAGAATAGAGTTGCAAAGCAAGAGACTCTCAATTGATAAAATTACTAGAATGGAAAAGATCCGGATAAGGAGGGATACAATAGGTGGATCATCTAAGGTGGGGGTTTCCCAAATCCACAAAGGGATAATAGAGGCATAAGCCAATTCATCTAAACATCATCTCTCCCTCATGAAGGTGGGGGTAGGTTCCTATTTATAGGTAGGGGCTGAAGGGGTAAGTTACAAGCCAATGGGGGCTGAGATCTGGCTGAGGTTCGACAGGGTGGAAGTTCCGGCTCCTGGGGGCGGAAGTTCCGGCCATCAGGGGAGGAAGTTCCGGCTGCATCTCCACTGTGCGAGCATCTTTGGTCTTGACAGCATCTGGGCGGCGCGTCTGGGCGGACGTTCCGGCGAGGTCGGGCGGAAGTTCTGGCCTGGAGCGTTCAGCTCCTCTTTCTCCTTCTCTTCCATGCTTCCGTGACATCGGCCTTGCGTCCTCGGGTCTCAATGGCATCCTCTCTTCTCCCCGTACTTGTCGTCGAGTTCCTATCATCAAGATATGACGGGGTATGAAGTAGTATATCATCACAAATAGGCGATTCGAGGCACGCGTAAAGGAGAAGATTCACCTTAGCGTGCCATCTTGGCGATGAAGCACATGATGCGGTGAAGACCGAAGGTCGCCCCGTATCATCTCCCCCCCCCCCCCACTTGAAAAAGAGTCGTCCTCAACGATAGCTCTTCATGAACTTGTATAGGAGGTAGATGACAACCACGCTTGAATGTCGCTTCGCTTGTCAAGAGCCATATGAATAGCACAAGAAAAGCCAAACAACACTCAAAGCATAGCCAATGTTCCACGGGTTTAGCAAGAGAGCGCAAGTACAAGGAGGTCACCTTAGCAAGATGTCGGTGTGCTCTCATGGAGAGATCTTGTGTAGTAGATGTATGGGGTTGAACCCAATCGTTGACGCTCATCCATATGTCACATGTACCTTCACACAACAAAGACCAAGCAAAATATATGTGTGCGTGATAGAGGAGCATATCATCAATGACATGTCCATTCATGTTCACAACATCGTTAGCACAACACAAATTTATCAAGAATAATGCGTGTGCAAGGTCAATGTGTAAGAACACCATATGAACATCTTCCAAATGCGAAAACACAAAAACTCCAAATTGTGAGACGACCATGGTGTCCATATCATGTAGAAACTCATTTTCATTGTTGCACTCAAGGCATCGGAAAGAGAAATTATTCAACATCCTTGAAGCAACGAGTGGAGAATTTGGCAAAAACACATACGGAAGAGTGTCCAAAGTATCATCAACATGTGTGCACACAAACCATTGGAAAAAGAAATTGGTCCTCATATTTGGTGCAACACACAACATATCTTCCAAAACGTTCACCAAAACAACATTTACACAACTGTGTGTGCCAACAAACCAAATGAAATAGGAATTGGTCAACTTGGTTGAGGCAACACCAACGGTAAGAATCACATCATCATGCTTGCAAAAGAACCAAGAGAAAGAGAAATTGTTCGACATGTTCAATGAAAAGCATGGGAAAGGTATTAGAGCCGGGTTCGATCTTGAACTCACTTGTATTATGCTCTCTAGAGCTCTCTTTGTCAACTCGTCCTCAATCCAGGTTGACATTGGCATTCTTGTACCTACACACACAATAGGCAAATCAAAGAACGTGTGTGCATGGTATATGAACACATCATCCATCATGATGGTCCATTTCTTTTGCACATCACCATTAGCGTTAAGCAAAGCATCATAATAGATATAGTGAATATGCGGAGTAAACATGGGAACATGCTCAACATGGATATATGCAAAGTCTCCAAAATTTGAGAGAGCTATGGGGGAAATCTCATTTACAAGCATATTAACATCATTGCAAACCAAGCATTGGAAAGAACAATTGTTCAACATTTTGGTTGCATTAATGGGAGAGTATTGCAAGCATCTAGCACAAAACATGTTCAACATTTTAGCATTGTTGTCGACAAACCTAGGGAAAGAGCAATTGTTCATCATGGTTGTCACAACACAAGCCTTAGCATCCTCATTATCGTCATTGCAAGCAACACATGGGAAAGAGAAATTGTTCGACAAGTTGCATGCAATGGGAGATATATTGAAACATTCATCGCATGGCATGATCATATTGTCACAAGCAAGTAATTCCACATTATCAACAACGTTATCAAGCAAAGCATCACATGGAGGAATGAACGAAGCATATGACATAGCAATTGTATCATCATCATCATGCATGAACTCACAAATCATCATGTCCACTAGTGGGATCATGGCATCATTGATGTAGCCCCGCTCACCGACGACGCTACACCAAGACCAACAAGTCCCCCAAGTGGACCAATGACGCGAGCCCGAGTCAAAGCGCTACATGATAAGGTGAACTCACTCCTCACTACCCTTGATCTCGATACCCCATTGGATGGACTGCTACCTCAGGCCGATATGCTTTGTGTCATCAGATATGAACCGCGAGAGAAGGACGTCGCAGCAGACCCGAAGATGGACAAGGAAGAAGGAGACGAAGAGTGGCCGCTGCAGGACACCTCGTGGCCGGCATCGCTGCCTCCGTGCACCGGCACTGCCGGCTGCACACCCCGGCAAGATCGCTGCCTCCGACCACCAGCACTGCTGCCTGCTCACCCGGCCTTGCATCGCGCTCCGACTCGGCACCGCCGGACCCACCAGCTGAAGATGCGAAGAAGGCCAAGACCGGCACCGCCGGTCCAGGTCCAGCTGCACTGCTGCCACCCCGGCACTGCCGGCCAAACATCACCGCATCGCCGGCCCCACCCCTGTTGACTTCATCTCAACCGTTGATTTCGCATCTATGGACCAGGATAAGTTATGTAATGCCGATTTTACCCCTGTACGAATCTGGACCTATAAGTACCTCACCCCTTCCTCCAGATTAGGGTTAGATTTGTTTTGAACTCAAACCTACCTTTGAGCTTAGTCTCCCTTGGGTATCATCCCTCTGTAATCAAGGCACCTTGGTTGTTGATTTGGATCTTGTTGAGTGAGATTCTAGTACAAGTTACTCTCTCTCTCTCATCAAGCTCTTCTTCTCCAACCCCAATCTCTCTCCTGGAATTCTGCCGCGCGCCTCTTCCTCGGAGATTCTATTGGCGTGGTCCATCGAGCCACGGAGGTAAACATCGGGTGTATCGGGTTGGTGTGCGTGCGTGAGTCTCGGAGTTCCTCGTGTTCGTCGTGTTCTTCGTGTTCTTCGCGCTCTCCCACCTCTTCCCTTGGATTTCGGGGTCAAGCTGCGAGATCGGGCCACTCCCGGGGTCTTAGACCTCATCATATGGTATCAGAGCTCTTGATAGAAGACGTCCTATCCCTCCTCAAGCCGCAAGAGATGAAGGCGCCCCTCCTCGTCGAAGAAACTTGGAGGATGAAGAAAACATGTTTGGAAGACTCAAGTTCACCATGCCAAAGTTCAAGGGTGAAGAAGATGCCGAGGCCTACCTCTCATGGGCACTCAAGGTTGACAAGATATTCCGCATCCACAACTACTCCGGTGCCAAGAAGGTGGCTATGGCGTCTCTTGAGTTTGAAGATTACGCCAACACTTGGTGGGAGCAAGTCCTCACTCTTAGGGAAGAGAAGGGTCAACCCCCAATTGACACTTGGAAAGAGATGAAGAAAGAGATGCATGCTCGCTTTGTCCCAACTCACTACATGACCGACCTCTTCAACAAGCTCCAAAAGTTGAAGCAAGGCACCAAGACCGTTGAGGAGTTCTTCAAGGAGATGGAGCTCACTATGATGCGAGCCAACATCCAAGAGTCCGAAGACCAAACCATTGCTCGTTTCTTCAATGGCCTCAATTACCCCATCAAGAGGATTGTGGAGTTCCAACCATACTCCAACATGGTTGAGTTGGTCCACCAAGCATCGAAGGCCGAGCGCCAAGTGATTGAGGACATCAAGTACTCCAAGTCCAAGACTTACTTCGCCTCCAAGCTTGCTACATCAACTCCTCCTACTACAAGTGTCAAGCCCGCCGAGTCCTCTACACCATCCAAGAAACCGACTATCCAAAGTCGCATGAAGCAAACGGTCTCCTCCACCGCCTCCTCTAAAGCTTCCACGAGACCCTCTAGTGTCACTTGCTTCAAGTGTGGCACCATAGGTCACAAATCGTTTGAGTGCAAGAACACCAAGGTTATGATCACTATGGAGAATGGTGACATCGAGACGCTAGATGAAGATGAATACGAGGCCCTTGTGCAAGCCGCCGTGGAAAGTGAAGAAGCTTATGAGCAAGAAAGTGGAGAAGATCCTCTCTTATGTGAGCATGACCCAAGTCCCTCACTTGTGGTCACAAGGGTGCTAACAACTCAACCGCAAGCTATGGAAGACCAACGGTGCAACATATTCCAAACCCGTGCCGGAAATGGTGGCAAATCGATCAAGGTCATCATCGACGGTGGAAGTTGCCATAACCTTGCAAGCACCAAGTTGTGTGAGAAGCTCAACCTCACTCTCCGCAAGCATCCTCACCCTTACCATATCCAATGGTTGAGTGACAAGGGCAACGTCAAGATACAACATACCGTCACCGTCACTTTCAAGATTGGACCTTATGAGGATACTATTGAGTGTGACGTGGTACCCATGACGGTGTGCCACATGTTGCTTGGCCGCCCTTGGCAATTTGACAAGAAGGCTACACATGATGGACTCTCCAACACATACACCTTCAAGGTCAACGACAAGAAGTTTGAGTTGCGCCCGATGACTCCTAGCCAAATCATCGCGGATAATACGAAGGCTTTAGCGAGGGCACAACTCCGCGCCCACCATAGTGAGATGAGAGGAGAGGGAGCGACCCACCACAAAGATAGTGAGCGCCACAAGCCATATATGAGTGAGTCCAAGAGTGTCCTTCTAGCCACCAAGAGTGAGTGGAGAGAGCTCCAAGAGAACCCATCCACCATATTGCACTATGTGCTCATATGCAAAGGACCATCGTCGGCGACTAACGACTTAACCAACATTCCTTCGTCTTTGTTGTCTCTTTTGAAGGAGTTTCAAGACGTCTTCCCCGACGAGCTCCCTCATGGACTACCACCACTTCGAGGCATAGAACACCGCATCGACCTCATACCCGGCGCTCCGCTTCCAAACCGTGCCGCCTACCGCACCAACCCCGAGGATACAAAGGAGATCCAACGCCAAATTCAAGATCTCCTCGCCAAAGGGTACGTCCGCGAAAGCCTTAGCCCTTGTGCGGTTCCCGTGATTCTTGTGCCTAAACCGGATGCAACACAACGGATGTGTATGTATTGTCGCCCCATCAATGCCATTACCGTCCGTTACTGCCATCCCATTCCGCGTTTAGATGACATGCTTGATGAGTTAAGTGGTGCCACGATTTTCTCTAAAGTCGATTTGCGTAGTGGCTACCACCAAATCCGCATGGCCATTGGTGATGAATGGAAAACGGCATTCAAGACCAAACTTGGTCTGTATGAATGGCTCGTTATGCCTTTCGGTCTTTCCAATGCTCCATCTACTTTCATGCGCCTCATGAATCACATCTTGCGTCCTCTCATTGGCAAAAGTGTGGTTGTCTATTTCGATGATATTCTCATTTATAGCAAAAGTCTCGAGGACCATGTGCAACATGTGAGAGAGGTCTTGTGCATCTTGCGTCATGAAAAGCTTTATGCTAACCTCCCCAAGTGCACCTTTGCTCAAAACAAATTGGTTTTCCTTGGCTTTGTGGTTTCCGCTAATGGGATTGAAGTTGATTCTTCCAAGGTGGAGGCCATCCACAATTGGCCTACTCCTACAAATGTTGGTCAAGTCCGAAGTTTTCATGGACTTGCCGGTTTCTACCGCCGCTTTGTGAAAGATTTTAGCACCATTGCTTGCCCTTTGAATGAGCTTACCAAGAGGAATGTTCCGTTTGTTTGGGGCAAGGCCCAACAAAATGCGTTTGATGAGTTGAAGAAACGCCTTACCGAAGCTCCTCTTCTTGTCCTTCCAAATTTTGCAAAAACTTTTGAGATTGAGTGTGATGCAAGTGGGCTTGGTATTGGTGGTGTTCTTATGCAATAAGGCAAACCCGTGGCATACTATAGTGAGAAGTTAGATGGCACACGCCCCAACTATCCTATATATGACAAGGAGCTCTACGCTTTGGTTCGTGTTCTTGAAGTTTGGCAACACTATCTTTGGCCTAAAGAGTTTATCATTCATTCCGATCATGAGTCCTTGAAGTATTTGAAAAGCCAACACAACTTGAACAAACGACATGCAAAATGGGTCGAGTTCATTGAGTCCTTTCCATATGTGATCAAATACAAGAAGGGCAAGGACAATGTTGTGGCGGATGGTCTTTCCCGCAAAAACACCCTTTTGCTAACTCGTTTGGATTTTCATGTCTTGGGACTTGAAGAGATCAAAGAACTCTATCCTTCCGATTCTTTCTTTGCTCCGATTTTTGAGAAGTATTCCGTTGAACGAGGAGTGGATGATTTCTATTTGCATGATGGCTACTTGTTTAAAGCTAACAAGATTTGCATTCCCGAGTCTTCGCTTCAAAAATTGCTTTTGCAAGAGTCACATGGAGGTGGTCTTATGGGTCACTATGGACGTGACAAGACATATGACATGCTCTCAACCCACTACTATTGGCCAAAGATGAAGCGAGATGTGGAACGCCTTTGCCGCCGGTGCGTCACTTGCTTACAAGCTAAGTCTACCTCCAACCCTTATGGTCTTTACACTCCATTGCCTATTCCATATGCACCATGGACCGATATTAGCATGGATTTTGTTTTAGGCTTGCCTCGCACTAAGCATGGTCATGATTCTATATTCGTGGTAGTGGATAGATTCTCTAAGATGGCTCATTTCATCCCTTGCCATAAGAGCGACGATGCTTCACACATTGCTTCTTTGTTTTTCAGGGAAATTGTTCGCCTACATGGAGTACCGCAAAGCATTGTGTCGGATCGAGACGTCAAGTTCATGAGTTATCTTTGGAAGTCGCTCATGGCAAAGTTTGGAGTGAAACTCTTATTCTCATCATCCTCGCACCCGCAAACGGACGGCCAAACGGAAGTGGTCAATCGAAGCCTATCCACTCTCCTACGCATCCTCGTGAAGAAGAACTTGAAGTCATGGGAGGAGTGCCTTCCTCACGTGGAGTTCGCCTACAACCGCGCCAAGCACAAGACAACATCAAGGAGCCCCTTCATGGTCGTCTACGGCTTCGAACCTTACACGGCACTCGACATACTTCCACTCCCACTTCATGAGCGGACCAACATGGATTCCGACAAGCACACCGCCGCCGTTAAGAAGCTACATGAAGAAACAAGAGCGACCATACAAGAACATGTGCTTCGTCAAGCAAACTGCATCAACGCCAAGAAGAAGGAAAGAATATTCCAAGAAGGAGACTCGTTTGGATCCACCTCCGGAAGGAAAGGTTCCCTCATGAGCGCAACTCCAAGCTCAAGCCAAGAGGAGATGGCCCCTTCAAGGTCCTCAAACGCATCAACAACAACGCTTACATCATCGACATCCCGACATCCAAGTACTTGGTGAGCAACACGTTCAACGTCTCGGACTTGTCACCCTATCACGGAGATGAGGAGGTGCAAGAGTCGAGGTCGACTCTTTCCCAAGGGGGGGGGGAGATGATGTAGCCCCGCTCACCGACGACGCTACACCAAGACCAACAAGTCCCCCAAGTGGACCAATGACGCGAGCCTGAGTCAAAGCGCTACATGATAAGGTGAACTCACTCCTCACTACCCTTGATCTCGATACCCCATTGGATGGACTGCTACCTCAGGCCGATATGCTTTGTGTCATCAGATATGAACCGTGAGAGAAGGACATCGCAGCAGACCCGAAGATGGACAAGGAAGAAGGAGACGAAGAGTGGCCGCTGCAGGACACCCCTCAGGGTCGGCACTGCCGGCCTCCAGGCACCGGCACTGCCGGCCTGCACACCCCGGCACTGCCGGCCTCCAGCCACCGGCACTGTCGGCCTGCTCACCCCGGCACTGCCGCTCCCCAGACCCCGGCACTGCCGGACCCACCAGCTGAAGACGCGAAGAAGGCCAAGACCGGCACTGCCGGTCCAGGTCCAGCGGCACTGCCGGCCCCACCCCTGTTGACTTCATCTCAACCGTTGATTTCGCATCTATGGACCAGGATAAGTTATGTAATGCCGATTTTACCCCTGTACGAATCTGGACCTATAAGTACCTCACCCCTTCCTCCAGATTAGGGTTAGACTTGTTTTGAACTCAAACCTACCTTTGAGCTTAGTCTCCCTTGGGTATCATCCCTCTGTAATCAAGGCACCTTGGTTGTTGATTTGGATCTTGTTGAGTGAGATTCTAGTACAAGTTACTCTCTCTCTCTCTCATCAAGCTCTTCTTCTCCAACCCCAATCTCTCTCCGGGAATTCTGCCGCGCGCCTCTTCCTCGGAGATTCTATTGGCGTGGTCCATCGAGCCACGGAGGTAAACATCGGGTGTATCGGGTTGGTGTGCGTGCATGAGTCTCGGAGTTCCTCGTGTTCTTCGTGTTCTTCGCGCTCTCCCACCTCTTCCCTTGGATTTCGGGGTCAAGCTGCGAGATCGGGCCACTCCCGGGGTCTTAGACCTCATCAATCATCAACACCCATATAGGTACCTTTGTAGTCCGACTCATTTGAAGTGGGTTTTGTGGAAGAGGTAGGCTCCATGTGGCCTCCATGTTCATCTTCAATCAAGCATGGTGTGATAGCATCATCTTCATGCACCATGTACATCTTCTCCATGATCGGGAACTCGTCCTCCATGGAACCTATTGCAACATGAGAAAACACACTAGGGGTAGAGGTTAAGTTGTTAGAATGTGAAATGGCCTCCATAGACCTATCAACTACCTCTCTCAACTCACTCGGTGTATCACTCATGTCCTCCAAATGGAAGCACTCAAACTCACATATGGGGCGGGAGTCACTCAACTCACTATCACTCTCACTCAAGTGGGCTAAGTGGCTCTCATGCTCACATGGGATTGGTACCATCTCCTCATTCAAGCATATTGGAGTAGGCTCGATTTTCTCATCTCCATGCGCCTCCATTGGTGAAGGGATCATCCCATGCTCACCATTCTCAACTCCATTCGCCTCCTTGGTTGAAGGGAAAATCCCATGCTCAACCTTCTCAACTCCATCGCCTCCCATGTTGACACCATTTGATGGCGCTATGGTGTTGTTGAGAGCTAGGCTCGAATTAACGTCACTCTTGTCTTGGCCTTCTCGTGCTCCATCTTGAAGTGTGGTCTTCATAGTCGTCATCTTGTCCATTTCCTTGCACCATTCTTTGAACACGATGGTATCTTGAAGTGTCTTGTTGGCAAATTGGGCATCCAATTGGGCGAAGTGGAGCTTTTGGGCTTGTGGTGTGTTGCACTCCCATGCCATGTGTTTGTTGGATGTGCACACATAACAATGGAGATTGGGGCATCCCCATAGATGATTACCGTCTTGTGTGCAACGGAAGCATTGGGAGCTACGTGGTCTTGGAGGACGAACCATTGTCATGTTGGCATAAAGATGGGTAGATCGTCCTTCATCTTGAAGTGTAGACTCCATGGTCTTCATCTTGGGGCTTGAGCTTCTTGTAGGCCCCAATGTGGTGGTGGCGGTAGGAGGTGGAAGCACCATGATAGGTGGTTCCTCTTTATTTGCACTTGCCACCATCTTCCTTGTTGATGTAGCGTCTTGTCTCATACCATTGGAGATCTTCTCATATGTAGGCGGTCTAGGAGATGCCATTTTGGTGGTGGCGCTAGGCTTTGTGGACACCATATGGTTGGTGTTGTTGTTCTTTGTAGCCTTGGCCGCTTCATGTCGAGGCTCTCGTCTTCTTGCATCATCACCATGTCTTGGGGGGTGTCGTCGAAGATCCTTGGGAGGTGTTGGTCGATGGCGAACATGAGGTTACTTGTGTCGGCGACGGTCATGTGGTGATGCATGTCGATGGTGGTCATGAGGTGGTGATGGTCGACGACGATCATGAGGCGACGTGTGTTGAGGACGATCCTCGGCATGCCTAGATGATGGTTCATGTGGCTTGGCACTTTGGTTGTGGCGCCTTCTTGAGCTCGGAGGAGAGTGTCGATGGCGATCATGAGGCGACGTGTGTTGATGACGATCCTCGGCGTGCCTAGATGATGGTTCATGTGGCTTGGCACGTTGCTTGTGGCGCCTTCTTGAGCTCGGAGGAGAGTGTCGATGGCGATCATGGTGGTTGCGCTCTTGATGTTCCATAGGGTGAGCTCGATGTAGATGATCATGTGCATAAGCACTCTGTCAACACCCGGATTTTTAAGTCCGGATGCCTATTATGTCATTCATCGCAATCCTAGGAATATTGTTGTTGTGAGGCATAATAGTTAAGTATCATAGTCATCATTCATTACAACCCATAATGTCTTACAACTTGAATCACATGATCCATATTACACGAATAGTTGATCTATTGATCAACGAACAAACACAAGTTCATAGCGGAAGCGTAAAGATAAATGGACTCTCTAGTCCACAGGCCAACGCTTGACGTCGGAAGACTCCTAGTTGTCGTAGGCGTCCTGTTGGTCATCTCCTTGATAGTTCTGTTCATCTTCATACTCTGGCCATTTGAATAGCCAGGGACAAAGCCGTGAGTACTTTAAGTACTCGCAAACTAATACTAGTGTAAGTGCTAACAATTCTAGTAAGGGGTGCTAAGCTCTAGTTTATTTGCATAAAGCCAAATTTAGTTCACAAGTATTTGAGAAAAGACTTATTCAAGTGCTAACTAACTCAAGTGGGAACATTAGTGTCATTCCCACAACATTTGATGTGATTCAAACAAGTCACCAATTCACCATTCATTTCACAAACATTTTCAAGAATCTGACACCGGAAACTATATGGCATTTCCAATCGTCCGTAACCGTGGACACGGCTATTCGAATAGGTTTACACTCTGCAGAGGTTGCACACTTGTGCCACAACATTTGATTTCATCCGTCGGGATTACCCCGAATCATCGTAACACAGTACGCGGATCATCAACCATAACCTTTCACTTACAAACCCTAGTATGAGCACCTCTCCCCATGAGCTTGGCCTCCCAGTGAAGACCAACTGTCAACC
Organism: Lolium perenne; assembly: GCF_019359855.2. Taxonomy (NCBI): domain Eukaryota; kingdom Viridiplantae; phylum Streptophyta; class Magnoliopsida; order Poales; family Poaceae; genus Lolium; species Lolium perenne. The sequence continues at coordinate 138,009,028 of NC_067245.2, forward strand.
TGGGAACTGCACAGGGCTTGGCCGTACAATTCACCTCAATTCACATCATTTCTCAACAACGGAGGCAGCCTCGGCATAACCCCTATGATGTGTGTTCAGAGGGAACCCATACTAAGATGTATAAATTTCCAGCTAAGCCCTACCCATAATCAGGTATTGTGGGGGTACTCAATATTGGAAAAGTATCGCATTCAAACAAATATCAGTTTTATCAAAAATCACCATCTTCTCCAAGTCATATTCACCTTCAAAATTCATTCAATGGAATGACTCATCATTCCAGGGTTTCAAATTCATTTCAAGTCACATGTTCCCATCTAGAGTAGTCAAGTTTTAGTATTTAGCACTAGCACTAATCATGAGGGGTGCTATCTTGCTTGGCTATCCTGAGACTAACTTTGCTACTCTAGTAAACTCCTTTAACTTTGACCAAAGTTAACTATAAAAGTTACTCTTTGAATAAACAAGTAAAAACTTGTAAGGTAAAAACTTGGGATAGGCTTGTGGTAAGAAAGGTAAGACTAATGGTGCCTTGCCCCAAAGGGCTTTGCACTTTGCATGAATATTAGCTTGCCTTGGTAGTTCTCAAAGTTCTCCTCTTCCTCCTCTTGGTAACAACCTTCTTCTTCCGGGTATTCTCCGGTGCTAGCGTCTAAATTTGAATACGAGGTATAATCACTCAACAAATTCAATAGCTATTCTAAGCATCACATGCATTCACACAAACTATTCTAGTCACACAATTCATACAATTAGGTGCATTGGTTTCTTCTTCTTAGGAAAAATAATTTCCTCTCATTACATATGTAAATGATAGTTTCCATTTAGTTCTTGATGAGGTCTAAGACCCCGTGTGTGGCCCGATCTCGCGGATTGACTTCGAAACCAAGGGGGAAGATGGGAAAACGCGAGGAACACGAAGAACGCGATGAACACGAGGAACTCCGAGACTCACGCACACACACAACCCGATACACCCGATGCTTACCTCCGTGGCTCGATGGACCACGCCAATAGAATCTCCGAGGAAGAGACACGCGGTAGAATTCCCCGGGGAGAGATTGGAGTTGGAGAGGAAGAACTTGGTGAGGGAGAGAGAGTAGCTTGTACTAGAATCTCACTCAACAAGTTCAAAGTCAACAACTAAGGTGCCTTGATTACAGAGGGATGATACCCAAGGGAGACTAAGCTCAAAGGTAGGTTTGAGTTCAAAACAAGTCTAAAGAGCTAAAGGGGTGCTTGGGGTGCTTATATAGTCTTACAAGGCATCACAGGCCGAAAAGGTAAGTTCGGGCCGAAAATATAACTTAAGTCGTGCAGGCCGGTCAGGGGGCCGGTCAGACCGGGCCTGTGACCGGGCAGGCCGGTTTCAGACCGGGCCTGTGACCGGGCGGAGACCGGACGAGGCTCCAAGTTCCCTGGATGGCGCCCGGATGTCACGAGCGCGAATCCCGGTTTCGGCCGGGCGGCCCGGTCGGGAGGCCGGTCAGACCGGGCTGTGGACCGGGTGATCCGGTCGGGAGGCCGGTCGACCGGGTTACAGGACCGGCCGTCCGTCTTCTCTTCCTTGCGCTCTTCGGGCGACTTCCTGTCCAGCTCCATGTCCATCTTCGCGTTCCGCTGCTCCTCTCCTTCCTCTGACCATGGCGTATCCTCCTCTTGGTGACCTTGATGCTCCTTGTACCTAATGACACATAACACGTCGGCATGAGGTAGCAATCCATCCAAAGGTGTACCAAGATCAAGGGTGGTGAGGAGCGAGTTCACCTCATCATGGAGAGCCTTGACTCGGGCTCGTGTCATCGGTCCACTTGGGGGACTTGTTGGTCTTGGTGTGGAGGTGACCGAAGGCCACCCCGCATCATCTCCCCCCCTTGGGAAAGAGTCGTCCTCGACTCTTGTTCCTCTTCATCTTCATGATATGGCGACAAGTCCGCAACGTTGAAGGTGTTGCTCACCAAGTACTTGGAGGTGGGGATGTCGATGATGTAAGCGTTGTTTTTGATGCGTTTGAGGACCTTGAAGGGGCCATCTCCTCTTGGCTTGAGCTTGGAGTTGCGCTCACGAGGGAACCGTTCCTTCCGGAGGTGGATCCAAACAAGGTCGCCTTCTTGAAATATCCTTTCCTTCTTCTTGGCGTTGAGGCGGGTGGCTTGACGAAGCACATGTTCTTGTATGGTTGCCCTTGTCTCTTCATGTAGTTTCTTCACGTCGGCGGCGCGCTTGGCGAAGTCCATGTTCGTCCGCTCATGAAGGGGAAGTGGTAGTATGTCGAGTGCCGTGAGCGGCTCAAACCCGTAGACGACCATGAAGGGACTCCTTGATGTAGTCGAGTGCTTGGCGCGGTTGTAGGCGAACTCCGCGTGTGGTATGCATTCCTCCCATGACTTCAAGTTTTTCTTCACGAGGATGCGTAGGAGGGTGGAGAGGCTTCGATTGACCACTTCCGTTTGGCCGTCCGTTTGCAGGTGCGAGGATGATGAGAATAAGAGCTTCACTCCAAACTTTGCCATGAGCGTCTTCCAAAGATAACTCATGAACTTGACGTCTCGGTCCGACACAATGCTTTGCGGTACTCCATGTAGGCGAACGATTTCCCTGAAAAACAATGAAGCAATGTGTGAAGCATCGTCGCTCTTATGGCAAGGTATGAAATGAGCCATCTTAGAGAATCTATCCACTACCACGAATATAGAATCATGACCATGCTTAGTGCGAGGCAATCCTAGAACAAAATCCATGCTAATATCGGTCCATGGTGCATATGGAATAGGCAATGGGGTATAAAGACCATAGGGATTGGAGGTAGACTTAGCTTGTAAGCATGTGGTGCACCGGCGGCAAAGGCGTTCGACGTCGCGGTACATTCTTGGCCAATAGTAGTGGGTTGAGAGCATGGCATATGTCTTCTCTCGACCAAAGTGACCCATAAGACCTCCTCCGTGTGACTCTTGCAAAAGCAATTTTCGAAGCGAAGACTCGGGAATGCAAATCTTGTTGGCTTTGAACAAATAGCCATCATGCAAATAGAAATCATCCACTCCTCGGTCAACGGAGCACTTCTCAAAAATGGGAGCAAAGAAAGAATCGGAAGGATAGAGTTCTTTGATCTCTTCAAGTCCCAAAACATGAAAATCCAAATGAGTTAGCAAAAGGGTGTTTTTGCGGGAAAGAGCATCCGCCACAACATTGTCCTTGCCCTTCTTGTATTTGATCACATATGGGAAGGACTCAATGAACTCGACCCATTTTGCATGTCGTTTGTTCAAGTTGTGTTGGCTTTTCAAATATTTCAAGGACTCATGGTCGGAATGAATGATAAACTCTTTTGGCCAAAGATAGTGTTGCCAAACTTCAAGAACACGAACCAAAGCGTAGAGCTCCTTGTCATATATAGGATAGTTGAGGCGTGCGCCATCCAACTTCTCACTATAGTATGCCACGGGTTTGCCCTCTTGCATAAGAACACCACCAATACCAAGCCCACTTGCATCACACTCAATCTCAAAAGTTTTGGCAAAATTTGGAAGAACAAGAAGTGGAGCTTCGGTAAGGCGTTTCTTCAACTCATCAAAAGCATTTTGTTGGGCCTTGCCCCAAACAAACGGAACATTCTTCTTAGTAAGCTCATTCAAAGGGCAAGCAATGGTGCTAAAGTCTTTCACAAAGCGGCGGTAAAACCTGGCAAGTCCATGGAAGCTTCGGACTTGGCCAACATTTGTAGGGGTAGGCCAATTATGGATGGCCTCCACCTTTGAAGAATCAACTTCAATCCCATTAGCGGAAACCACAAAACCAAGAAAAACCAATTTGTTTTGAGCAAATGTGCACTTGGGGAGGTTAGCATAAAGCTTTTCATGGCGCAAGATGCACAAGACTTCTCTCACATGTTGCACATGGTCCTCGAGGTTTTTGCTATAAATAAGAATATCATCGAAGTAGACAACCACGCTCTTGCCAATGAGAGGACGCAAGATGTGATTCATGAGGCGCATGAAAGTAGATGGTGCATTGGAAAGACCGAAAGGCATAACGAGCCATTCATAGAGACCAAGTTTGGTCTTGAATGCCGTTTTCCATTCATCACCAATAGCCATGCGGATTTGATGGTAACCACTACGCAAATCGACTTTAGAGAAAATCGTGGCACCACTAAGTTCATCTAGCATGTCATCTAAACGCGGAATGGGATGGCGGTAACGGACGGTAATGGCATTGATGGGGCGACAATCCATACACATCCGTTGCGTCTCATCCGGTTTAGGCACAAGGATCACGGGAACCGCACAAGGGCTAAGGCTTTCTCGGACGTACCCTTTGGTGAGGAGATCTTGAATTTGGCGGTTGATCTCCTTTGTCTCTTCGGGGTTGGTGCGGTAGGCGGCACGGTTTGGAAGCGGAGCGCCGGGTATGAGGTCGATGCGGTGTTCTATGCCATGGAGTGGTGGTAGTCCATGAGGGAGCTCGTCGGGGAAGACGTCTCGAAATTCCTGCAAAAGAGACAACAAAGACGGAGGAATGTTGGTTAAGTCGTTAGTCTCCGACGCGGGTCCCTTGCATATGAGCACATGGTGCAATATGGTGGATGGGTTCTCTTGGAGCTCTCTCCACTCACTCTTGGTGGCTAGAAGGACACTCTTGGGCTCACTCATGTATGGCTTGTGGCGCTCACTCTCTTTGTGGTGGGTCGCTCCCTCTCCTCTCATCTCACTATGGTGGGTGCGGAGTTGTGCCCTCGCTAAAGCCTTCGCATTATCCGCGATGATTTGGCTAGGAGTCATCGGGCGCAACTCGAACTTCTTGTCGTTGACCTTGAAGGTGTATGTGTTGGAGAGTCCATCATGTATAGCCTTCTTGTCATATTGCCAAGGGCGGCCAAGCAACATGTGTTGCAGAGGTGCGTTACTTTACCCCACAAGAGATCTTAACCATGTTGCCGGCCGAGAGTATGTCCCCGTCCACACTTCCTTTGGTGTGAGGCCCAGTATAAGATCCAAGCCAATCACTGCCTTCTCCGCGACTGCAAACCCACCCTTTTGTCCACCCGTACACCTCTAGTAGACTTCCCCCGATAATACGGCTTTACTCATGGTGTACTTTGGACAATCCTTCATAGATCGTAGAGCCATCATCACTAATGGATGGGGATTTAAAAGGCCATCCCAACCTACGGCAGTGCCTCCAACACCCCGCCGGCTCTACCAATCTGTTGGCGTGCAGAAGGGAAAAGATACAGCTGACATCCCAAGAGCCATTATAGATCTTATGGATAACGCGATATGTACGGCGCTAGAATCACTGGACGGCATTGGTAATTAATCCTAGGGTGATATAACCCATGCAATGGAACCTCCACCATATCAACACATACCATGGTTCCATTGCCCACCACATAGTCATATTCATAATTGTAAAATAATACTTTGCTTTTCAATGCATGAGTGATAAGTATAGTACTTTGCATATAGTTTGATACAAATAATCAAATGACATGAGCAAGCGATGAACTTGCCTTTCTTGACTGCAGGATTATGCAGGCAAAAGCTTCGATACGTGATAACTCCAAATGCTGAAATACCATCATCGTCCGGTAAGGACAATGTTTAAAGAACTGGCAAAGATGCTATAATGCATAGTATGAGATGCAATCGTCCCGAGCGTAACCTAACCTCGATGATTTAGGATGTATGAGTTGAAAAGATTTCTTTAGGGTTGGTTGCACTTTTAGGATGGTTCTCAAACAAGGTTCTTATTAGGGTTTGGTTAAATTAACATCTTAACAAGTGATATATGACATCATAACAATCTTACACATAAAGAATAGTGGTGGAATAATATGTAAAGAATAGTTGTCAATTTTTAAGTTCTACAGAACATGGTTGATGATTACTTATACGATACTTCAAAAGAATAACTTTTGAAGAACATGTTGTTTAAGAAACATTTAGTATTGCAAAGAAGGATAGGGCTTCTAAGGTTTGATTGACATTTGTACTTCAAAAGAATAACTTTTGAAGAACAGGTTAAATAAGAATATGAACTACTATGCATAGGAGCTATGTCTTTCTAGGGTTTACTATTGAATTCATTTAGTTCCACTAATAGGAACTAGTTGGGTGCTTAAGTTGAATTGGTTCTATATACAACAAGTATGGGCAGGTTTATTACTATGGTTGATTATGATATCATATCAAAGGATGGTTATCAAGATGGTTCTATAAATTAGCTATTAGGGTTACTATGGCTTCACATTTGCTTTACTAAATAATCTCTAATGATTTCTAAACTAAGTGACTTATTATTTCCTAAGTAGGTTTTAGTGTAATAGGAGCATGTGTTGTGAATTGCTACACAAGATTGGTACTAGGGTTCATCATTATGGTTCTACTAGGGTTTGATGGTTGAGGTTGATCCTAATGGTGTGATATATAGGATTGATGATCAATGGTGCTAACATGTGATAACAAGTTAGGGTTTATACCTAGGTGATACTAGTGAATCATATAGGTTTTAATTAAGAACAGGAACATGAAATGACAATCTCATGTGACTTGGTTTATGCTAATGGATCATAAGAATGCATTCAATTGTTGCTTATTAGGGTTATATATGTAAAGTTGAAGTGGCTATGATCACATGGGCTAAACCCCTAGGGTTTTAGGGTTGCACTAATTTAGGATGATCACATGAAATAATGGAATCAAGGTCTTACTCAAATTGAAACTAGGGTTTCAAAATTATGGTACAACTCCTAAAATGATGAGTGGTAATAGACTTGTGGTTGCTAATTACTTTGAATCAAAATTAGTAATGGTTTAACATTTTATTATTTTTTTACAAGATTTAATAATTAGAGTAATTCTTATTTAGGTTTAATTAAGAATCAGGGTTTAATAATTGTTATTAGGTTTAAAGTATTTAACTTGTTAACTAAAGATGTTTAAGTAAATAGGTTTTGATTTACCAAAATAATATTGGCTTATAATATTTTCTGGAGGTATTACTATTTAAAGAAAATAGAACATGGTAACTTGCAAATTAGGGTTTATGAATTACCACTAAAAATTAAGTTAAATGCAAATATGATAAATAAAATTAATCTTAACATTTTACTTAGTTACTAAATAGTTAAAATTTAATTTTTAAATTTCACTAAGTATTGGTTTCAAATGGTATTTTAAATAATTGAAATGGCATAATTAATAAGGATAAAATAAGTGAATTTTTATTTTGACACACATTTTTGTTTTATATTTTATTTGAATAGAGTTTATTTTTGTGAGCATTTTGATATATTATTTATAATTTTCTGAGTTGATATGAATTTTCTAGAATTTTGCAAAGTTTCAGTAATATTCTGGATTTTGAATTTAAACAAAAATACTAAGTGTACCGATCTGGATCTAACCCTAGTGACCGACAGGTGGGTCCTTTGACAAGGTCAAATGCCACGAGGGCGAAGACCAGTCAAATACACCCTGAGGTCCCACCTGCCACGTCATCCACGCCGGAGACGCGCCGGTGAACGACGGCGTCGGCTGCGTTCGCCATCCCGCGCGTGCGCGGAGATCGCCAAACGAACCGCCCCGACCTGCGAGCAGGATAGTGAGAACGCCGCCACGAAAAGGTCACCGGAGCTAGCTCCGGCGAGTGTCTCCGCGGCGGTGCGAGTCGGTATGATCTCGAAATTGAGCTACACGCGATGCCGAGAAGGATTGGATGATGCTAGAGGTGCGCAATCTCACCAGGAGGCGATTGGAGTGGTCAATGGTGTCGATGGTGGACTGGAGCTGGCCCTATTTCGCCATTCCCGGCGATGGCCGGAGAAAGGGGAAAATAAAAATTGACATTGCTCCGAGCTCCCCTTCTCGATTCCTTCCGCCAGAAGGTCCTACGGCATCGGGCGCATCCAACGAGCTACGCCACGGACTCCGGGGTGCTCTCAATCGACGGCGCCATGGAGTTCGCCGGCGACAGTGAGTGGAAGAACACGCGAAATAGAGGATGACTGAGAAGCAATGGATGGGCGGCGAGGTACTAGGGTTTCACAGCGGAGCTACTGGTGGTTTTATAGCGTGAGGGAAGCTCTACAGCGGCGATGCGGTGGCGGAGACGGCCGGGATGCGTTGGTGAGAGGGTGAATGATTTGGGCACGAATCGGGACGCACAGGAGATAAGACGGACGCGAAGATGCTTGTACGGGGTTCAGAGACCGTCTGCGACGTCCGGGGCGTGCTCATCCTCCACGAGGACGTGGCCGAGCTCGCCGTCGCCGTGTCGTCTGCGGGGAAGAAGAAGAAACTTCTTTTCTTCCTCGCCGAAGCAGTCTGATGGACTGGTGGCTTTGTTGCTGGGCTGGGCCAGTCTTGGCCGGCTTGGGCTGCTTGTGTGAGGCTGCTGCGACTGGTAGGGTAAGTCCTCTCCCCTCTCCTTTTTCTCTTTTTATTTTCTGTTTTAAACTTGTTATTTAAATTCCAATTCGATTTCTGTTTATTTCTGCAGGTTCAAAAAATATTAAATATCAATACCACTTCATAAAAATACTTACTGCTTAGTTCTATTGTTTAAACAACTATTTGATGGGTGATTAGTTGGTGTTCTTGTGAAGTGCATTTTAAATTTAAAATAGATATGGTTTATGTGTTTATCTCAATTGCCTTTTTAATTTAGGAACCAGATATATTTAAATGGTTTGAGTTTTATAATAGGTGCATGGTAAACATATTACTAAATTTTACTAATGTTCTTAACTATATGGATGTTTCACATGTCTTTATTATGGATTGTACGGGGTTCAGAGACCGTCTGCGACGTCCGGGGCGTGCTCATCCTCCACGAGGACGTGGCCGAGCTCGCCGTCGCCGTGTCGTGCGGGGAAGAAGAAGAAACTTCTTTTCTTCCTCGCCGAAATGGTACGGTGGACTGGGTGGCTTTGTTCTTTGGGCTGGGCCGATCTTGGGCTTTGGCTTGGGCTGCTGTGTGGGCTGCTGCGGCCTGGTAGGGTAAGTCCTCTCCCCTCTCCTTTTTCTCTTTTTATTTTCTGTTTTAAACTTGTTATTTAAATTCCAATTCGATTTCTGTTTATTTCTGCAGGTTCAAAAAATATTAAATATCAATATCACTTCATAAAAATACTTACTGCTTAGTTCTATTGTTTAAACAACTATTTGATGGGTGATTAGTTGGTGTTCTTGTGAAGTGCATTTTAAATTTAAAATAGATATGGTTTATGTGTTTATCTCAATTGCCTTTTTAATTTAGGAACCAGATATATTTAAATGGTTTGAGTTTTATAATAGGTGCATGGTAAGCATATTACTAAATTTTACTAATGTTCTTAACTATATGGATGTTTCACATGTCTTTATTATGGATAGAATTTAAAGCAATTGTTAAATAGGAGAGAAATGGAATCATGATTTTATGTGGAGAATTATTTCTAGGGTTTAAGAAAATGGTTGAATCCAACTCTATATTCTCTACTCTTGCTTAGCAACTACTACTTGAATTATTTAAAGTAAATCCTAGGCTTATTATGGTTAACTAACTTGTTAAAGTGTTGGTTTAATTATGACACAATATTCCATTTGGGCAACTAAACAAGGTGATTGGAAATCAAAGTGGAATTGGTTATTGGTTTCACTCTACTCACCAAATGGAATCTAGTCTAAAGGTATATATGGCTTGGTTTATACTTGTGATCCATGATACACAAGTTAGGACAATATTCTATGTGGGGTGGATCCTACATGAAAAGGTTTAGGGTTTTGGGAATACTTCACCATTTGAAGTATTAATTGGACATGAGGCATGGCAGGGTTCTATTTATAATCCAAAGTAATGCTTGGATTGGAATTCAAATATGGCCTAGGGTTTTAGTAGAAATCACCAATGTGATACACAACTAGGATTAGAATATGAGCATAAGCTTGATCATGTTTTAGTGGCTAGGGTTATCCTCCTCACTTAAGTAGAATTATTGTATCAAGGCAATGCTAGGTTAGTCTTAAATGTTTGGATAGGCAAGGTTTAGATACCATATCAATACTACTCTATACAAGGCATGAGTATTGGTTTGGTTAACTACTAATGAGTTACTTATTATTTCATGTGAAGAATGAGATCTATGCATCACATATATAGGTTTAACTTGTCATCTCAATTTATAAGATAAGATCATGCATTAGACATGATCCACTTATTCCTCACTAATCTCTCTTCTTTAATACTTCTCTTAACACACTTACTTGGATTCTTAGGGTTTATGATCATCACCCATTTTGTAATGATCAAAGTATGGCCTTCTAATAATTCATGATTCTCTCTCCAAGATCAAATATTGGTCCATATACTTGAGTATACATATGTAGCTTAAGCTCTCTGGGATAGGTAGGGTTTCCTCTAGGGTTTATGATCATTACCAAGTTGTAATGATCACAACACTTGTATCTCTCTTGAATCACTAGTAAAAGAGGTTCTTACTTACTAGCAAGTGTTAACTAGGTCAAGTAGGGTTTAATACTTTACTTATACTTATTATAACATTGGTTAGTATCAACAATTACCTCCCTTGGACAAGGTTTAAATATTTAGCTAGGTTCTATTTAATGGATGATATTTGCATATTGATGATTCTCTCCTTTCTCTAAGGTTTAATGGAATGAATTGGGAAATAAGATTGGAATGGTCAAGGTTAATGAAGAATGAATATGAATGTTCTTGACTTGGTTCAAGTATTGTAGTTGAAAAGATATACCATGTGACTCATGGTAGAAATGTTTATTTAGTACAAGACATCAATAAGATAAGTAAAGAATAGTGTCTTACTTAATTGTGTTCTTTATTTTATGGTTGAATAATTATTCCTGTGTTGTTGTAAGGAATGGCATGTTGAGATCCTTTATAAGAGCTTGTAGTTGAACCTTACTTAAGGTGTTGTTTGTTGTAAAACTAATTCTATTTGATCTAGCCCATAGATCAAATCATCTCTACCCAAAATAAGGTTTTAGCAAAGGTCACAGTGAAGTTTATAGCGCTTGACTTGATGATCTACTTCCATTCCAGCAAGTCAAGTGAAACTTCAGTTACTGTGGTAAGTTTTATTTGAAGCGCGAAAATTCCCCGGATTTTCTATGCATGAATGCAATGCACACTTTGGTGTTCTCTCATTTTATTGCCTCTAAACCTGGGATATTACAGCCTCTCCCCCTTAAACTGAACTTCGTCCCGAAGTTCGAACGCTCTCATGTTTCAGAATGTGGAACAGACTTGAACAGATCACCATCCTTCAACTCCATGGTGATCACACTAGATATAGTTGAATATATCCCTAGTCCAGATCCTTCCTGAAGTCTTCCGTTGTCTGGCACTGATACTTTCTTCAATTCTATGATTTCTTCCAACACTCTAAGCTTATAGGCTTACTCTCCAAAGATTCTTGGATTAGGACATCTTATTGTGTTAATGGCCTTTACTAATGGTTGTGGTGACATCTTCCTATTTGGGTACTCAAAGCTTGGTTCTACCAGCTGCGGCAATCCAGTTGCGATGTAATATGGCACTATAGTGTACCAGCTGCGATGTCCAAACCTTAATTCTAAAACATTCATTTAAGGTAAAGTATTGTTTTCCCTTACTACCAAAGTAATGGTACTTCGTAAGGTATTTACAATAGGCATGGTTCTGGTGGTTTATTCCTACGAATGGATTAGACTCATTTAGTCCATCCAATCATGGCTTCTAGTTTATACTAGTTATCTTCCTTTTGGTTTCTTTAGGTTCCATGAAAGGAATCTTTCTACTAGGCTTATGTTTTAGTATGGCCAAACTTCTTCGTATAGTATCTTCTTAAGCTTGGATTGTCCTCCGACATCTTCTTCATCCAACTTCATTATCTTAAGCTTACTTAAGTTCTCTTGGTTTTGGAGTAATTACAATTACCCACTCAAGTTAAGGTCTAACCCTTACTTCCTCGAGATATGAACCTCGGCTTCTGGTCTGCCATCCTTCTGAGAGTACTTTTATATGGGTACTCCCCAACAACCTTATAAAAATAAGATCAGACTTCCTCTCAATTCAGACCTTCTTCTTGGTCCATCATACTCCAAATATTATATCTTAATACTTCTCATTCATCCTTCCTCTCCCCCTTGGAGTTTACTAATGATCTTCCAACTTCCTTTCTTCTAATCATTAAACTCCAAGGTTAGGTAGTTGGTTTAAGTCTGGTTTATATTTTGTACCTTTCTGAAGTCTCACGAAGAATTCTTTGCGGTGTATCCACACAGTTGTGGGTATCCATTATGAATCCTCCGACTAAAGGTTTACCAACTACGAGATACCAGCTATGAAATACTAGCTGCGGAATCCCCCTTTCTTTTAGGGTAAAGAAATGTTCAGGCTGTGGGCTATCTGGTACCAGCTGCAGACTACCTAGTACCAGATGTGGCTTATTGGATACCAGCTGTGGCTATGTTATGGTTCTAGTCAATATATACCTACCAGCTATGGCTACTTTTATAGTTTTAGTTAAGATATACTTCTCTTCACATATTTTCTCTTCATGATTATCCTATATCAGTTGCGGTCTTATTATACCAGCTGCGACTTCACTTGTCTATTTTCCTTCTTCTAGGGTTTGTTTTGCAAGAAAACCACTTGTTGACACTATGAAAATAGTATTATAAGTGACTTCACTTGCATTCCCTTCTTCCATAAAGAATATGGCTCCACTTCTACTGCTCCATATTCACTATTTTTCTCACTTCCATGATACTTCCATGTTGAAGTACTCCTTGATTAAGGATAAAAGTGAGTATTGATTGGTCCTTCCTTCAGATTGTTGTGGTTGCTTCCCACAATTTTACTTCCTTCTTCTAGTGAACCTTCATCTTATCTTAAAAATCTTCAGAATTCGTCACATCCTCACGCGAATACCTTTACCCTCTAGACCTATAACATCAAGTAAGAGCTTGATACTGCAACATGCATTTGCATATCAAAGTCAAACTTCATGTATGGATCTAGTCAATCAATGAAGATTCAAGAAAATCCAAGAAAATCCAGCTTTGTGTTTATAATACACATCCTTATATGCCTGAATATAATAGTTGGGTAAGACATCCCTAAACATCAGGATTAGATGTGTAGTATATAGCACCACATAAGATAGGTTTAGGTTGTGATACTTAGCACAATACGTGAATTTCTACTATTTGTCTCAACATTTGTCTTTATTGCACATTTGCAATGAGACAGACTTGAAACAAAATGGCCTGGAATAGTTGAAGTTAACCTAGTTTTCTTTGGAAGTACTAACAAAATAGTATACCATATATATGTGCTATTGAGGACTACTTCCTATAATACAATTAGTTCTAACATGTCTACTCTAAACACATGATTGTTTAGAATATACCACCTCTAACTCTAGGATTTCTCTATGTGATATGCTCTAAATAAGTCTTGTTTAAATTAAGGACTATGGTTCTAACATACTTGGTACAGTTATTAGGATTTTAAGGCCTAAGCTTTCGAACTATTCCCTAAATCCTACTCCTTATCATCCTTTTGTTATCATACTTATGATGTTCTACTCCATCATACCATGAATCTCAAGTGAATCATATATGATTACCAACTTTACCATGAAAAGTAGACTTAAATACTACTATCACTCTTCCTTACCTCCTATGATTGACTCATCATAGACGTATACTACCTTATATAACTTATTTCCCTTACTTAACATCAGTCATTTGACATTTTAACTGACTTTTACTTAGCCGTACTTGTATTGGTATACTTCTTCCAATAGGATATCTTCCTTATGGTTGTATCCTCTCTTTGGACTACCATGTGTTGTATACCAACTGTGGTCTACTACCACCCATTATCTTAAGCTTCAATGGTGTTCTAGTTATTTGGAATGAAGCAAGATAACTAACTAACTTTACTTAAGAAATATAGATTAGAAAGATTGACTCAAGTGTGTCAGGATTATTCTCAAGTGAATACCCATCTCAAGTCAAAAGAATAGTTGGTTTAACTAAGACATCTTCCTATAGACACTACCAAACCTATAGGTCTCCTTTAAAGGGTTTTAATCCTAGGGTCAAAGCATTTGCTCTGATACCAGCTGCGGTGACCCAGCGTACCACTGCATGGTGTAGTACACAAGTCGTTGACATAACACAAGTGAAACACCGTTCCACTCATATTACATCTCTCAGAGTGGTACAACAGAAACATATGCGAGTCCAAGGTATGTCTATAGAAGTACACACGAGCTGTTTACATAAGATCAACACAACCTCCTACTTTATAGTGAGGTAAAACTTCAAATAAAGCTCCAGAAGAACGACTCGTAATCTATCTTATTGCTAACTCAAGTTCAAGAGCTACTTGGCTTGCTATAGAAATCTAGCTACTTAGGTGCTAGGATTAGGGAAAGGTTCCCTTCTATTACTAATCTAGGTTTCCAGTATAGCTGATGCAGAAGTTAACTCCATTGACTTCTTTGATTTGATTCTTCATCTTGTTGCAGTTGACTCCTTTGTCTTCGAGTTCCACGGAAGTTTCTCCTTTGGTGCCTTGATCTAAGAAGGGGGTTCAAACGAGATAGAATGAGTACGAGCGTACTCAGCAAGTTCATATTAGGAAATAGGTGTATCATGCACTAGCTACAGCCATAGACCAGAAAGTCATAGGCCAATGCAAGTTTTCATAAACATTTCTTCAAAAGGTTTATTTTATTCTGAAAACTATGCCCGTCAGTCTTCACAGGTTGACTAGAACTTCGTGGAGTTCCTTTCTGCTGCGTTCGCGATTCCTTCCCGAACAGGGAGTGACAAGTCACAATTCTTGATACCCTCTGCGAGAGGTGCGTTACTTTACCCCACAAGAGATCTTAACCATGTTGCCGGCCGAGAGTATGTCCCCGTCCACACTTCCTTTGGTGTGAGGCCCGATATAAGATCCAAGCCAATCATCGCCTTCTCCTTGACTGCAAACCCACCCTTTTGTCCACCCGTACACCTCCAGTAGACTTCCCCCGATAATACGGCTTTACTCATGGTGTACTTTGGACAATCCTTCATAGATCGTAGAGCCATCATCACTAATGGATGGGGATTTAAAAGGCCATCCCAACCTACGGCAGTGCCTCCAACACCCCGCCGGCTCTACCAATCCGTTGGCGTGCAGAAGGGAAAAGATACAGCTGACTTCCCAGAGCCATTATAGATCTTATGGATAACGCGATATGTACGGCGCTAGAATCACTGGACGGCATTGGTAATTAATCCTAGGGTGATATAACCCATGCAATGGAACCTCCACCATATCAACACATGGTTCCATTGCCCACCACATAGTCATATTCATAATTGTAAAATAATACTTTGCTTTTCAATGCATGAGTGATAAGTATAGTACTTTGCATATAGTTTGATACAAATAATCAAATGACATGAGCAAGCGATGAACTTGCCTTTCTTGTGCAGGATTATGCAGGCAAAAGCTTGATACGTGATAACTCCAAATGCTGAAATACCATCATCGTCCGGTAAGGACAATGTTTAAAGAAGCGGCAAAGATGCTATAATGCATAGTATGAGATGCAATCGTCCCGAGCGTAACCTAACCTCGATGATTTAGGATGTATGAGTTGAAAAGATTTCTTTAGGGTTGGTTGCACTTTTAGGATGGTTCTCAAACAAGGTTCTTATTAGGGTTTGGTTAAATTAACATCTTAACAAGTGATATATGACATCATAACAATCTTACACATAAAGAATAGTGGTGGAATAATATGTAAAGAACAGTTGTCAATTTTTAAGTTCTACAGAACATGGTTGATGATTACTTATACGATACTTCAAAAGAATAACTTTTGAAGAACATGTTGCTTAAGAAACATTTAGTATTGCAAAGAAGGATAGGGCTTCTAAGGTTTGATTGACATTTGTACTTCAAAAGAATAACTTTTGAAGAACAGGTTAAATAAGAATATGAACTACTATGCATAGGAGCTATGTCTTTCTAGGGTTTACTATTGAATTCATTTAGTTCCACTAATAGGAACTAGTTGGGTGCTTATGTTGAATTGGTTCTATATACAACAAGTATGGGCAGGTTTATTACTATGGTTGATTATGATATCATATCAAAGGATGGTTATCAAGATGGTTCTATAAATTAGCTATTAGGGTTACTATGGCTTCACATTTGCTTTACTAAATAATCTCTAATGATTTCTAAACTAAGTGACTTATTATTTCCTAAGTAGATTTTAGTGTAATAGGAGCATGTGTTGTGAATTGCTACACAAGATTGGTACTAGGGTTCATCATTATGGTTCTACTAGGGTTTGATGGTTGAGGTTGATCCTAATGGTGTGATATATAGGATTGATGATCAATGGTGCTAACATGTGATAACAAGTTAGGGTTTATACCTAGGTGATACTAGTGAATCATATAGGTTTTAATTAAGAACAGGAACATGAAATGACAATCTCATGTGACTTGGTTTATGCTAATGGATCATAAGAATGCATTCAATTGTTGCTTATTAGGGTTATATATGTAAAGTTGAAGTGGCTATGATCACATGGGCAAAACCCCTAGGGTTTTAGGGTTGCACTAATTTAGGATGATCACATGAAATAATGGAATCAAGGTCTTACTCAAATTGAAACTAGGGTTTCAAAATTATGGTACAACTCCTAAAATGATGAGTGGTAATAGACTTGTGGTTACTAATTACTTTGAATCAAAATTAGTAATGGTTTAACATTTTATTATTTTTTTACAAGATTTAATAATTAGAGTAATTCTTATTTAGGTTTAATTAAGAATCAGGGTTTAATAATTGTTATTAGGTTTAAAGTATTTAACTTGTTAACTAAAGATGTTTAAGTAAATAGGTTTTGATTTACCAAAATAATATTGGCTTATAATATTTTCTGGAGGTATTACTATTTAAAGAAAATAGAACATGGTAACTTGCAAATTAGGGTTTATGAATTACCACTAAAAATTAAGTTAAATGCAAATATGATAAATAAAATTAATCTTAACATTTTACTTAGTTACTAAATAGTTAAAATTTAATTTTTAAATTTCACTAAGTATTGGTTTCAAATGGTATTTTAAATAATTGAAATGGCATAATTAATAAGGATAAAATAAGTGAATTTTTATTTTGACACACATTTTTGTTTTATATTTTATTTGAATAGAGTTTATTTTTGTGAGCATTTTGATATATTATTTATAATTTTCTGAGTTGATATGAATTTTCTAGAATTTTGCAAAGTTTCAGTAATATTCTGGATTTTGAATTTAAACAAAAATACTAAGTGTACCGATCTGGATCTAACTCTAGTGACCGACAGGTGGGTCCTTTGACCAGGTCAAATGCCACGAGGGTGAAGACCAGTCAAATACACCCTGAGGTCCCACCTGCCACGTCATCCACGCTGGAGACGCGCCGGTGAACGACGGCGTCGGCGTTCTGGCCATCCCGCGCGTGCGCGGAGATCGCCAAACGAACCGCCCCGACCTACTGAGCAGGATAGTGAGAACGCCGCCACGAAAAGGTCACCGGAGCTAGCTCCGGCGAGTGTCTCCGCGGCGGTGCGAGTCGGTATGATCTCGAAATTGAGCTACACGCGATGCCGAGAAGGATTGGATGATGCTAGAGGTGCGCAATCTCACCAGGAGGCGATTGGAGTGGTCAATGGTGTCGATGGTGGACTGGAGCTGGCCCTATTTCGCCATTCCCGGCGATGGCCGGAGAAAGGGGAAAATAAAAATTGACATTGCTCCGAGCTCCCCTTCTCGATTCCTTCCGCCAGAAGGTCCTACGGCATCGGGCGCATCCAACGAGCTACGCCACGGACTCCGGGGTGCTCTCAATCGACGGCGCCATGGAGTTCGCCGGCGACAGTGAGTGGAAGAACACACGAAATAGAGGATGACTGAGAAGCAATGGATGGGCGGCGAGGTACTAGGGTTTCACAGCGGAGCTACTGGTGGTTTTATAGCGTGAGGGAAGCTCTACAGCGGCGATGCGGTGGCGGAGACGGCCGGGATGCGTCGGTGAGAGGGTGAATGATTTGGGCACGAATCGGGACGCACAGGAGATAAGACGGACGCGAAGATGCTTGTACGGGGTTCAGAGACCGTCTGCGACATCCGGGGCGTGCTCATCCTCCACGAGGACGTGGCCGAGCTCGCCGTCGCCGTGTCGTCTGCGGGGAAGAAGAAGAAACTTCTTTTCTTCCTCGCCGAAATGGTACGGTGGACTGGGTGGCTTTGTTCTTTGGGCTGGGCCGATCTTTGGGCTTTGGCTTGAGGCTGCTGTGTGGGCTGCTGCGGCCTGGTAGGGTAAGTCCTCTCCCCTCTCCTTTTTCTCTTTTTATTTTCTGTTTTAAACTTGTTATTTAAATTCCAATTCGATTTCTGTTTATTTCTGCAGGTTCAAAAAATATTAAATATCAATATCACTTCATAAAAATACTTACTGCTTAGTTCTATTGTTTAAACAACTATTTGATGGGTGATTAGTTGGTGTTCTTGTGAAGTGCATTTTAAATTTAAAATAGATATGGTTTATGTGTTTATCTCAATTGCCTTTTTAATTTAGGAACCAGATATATTTAAATGGTTTGAGTTTTATAATAGGTGCATGGTAAGCATATTACTAAATTTTACTAATGTTCTTAACTATATGGATGTTTCACATGTCTTTATTATGGATAGAATTTAAAGCAATTGTTAAATAGGAGAGAAATGGAATCATGATTTTATGTGGAGAATTATTTCTAGGGTTTAAGAAAATGGTTGAATCCAACTCTATATTCTCTACTCTTGCTTAGCAACTACTACTTGCATTATTTAAAGTAAATCCTAGGCTTATTATGGTTAACTAACTTGTTAAAGTGTTGGTTTAATTATGACACAATATTCCATTTGGGCAACTAAACAAGGTGATTGGAAATCAAAGTGGAATTGGTTATTGGTTTCACTCTACTCACCAAATGGAATCTAGTCTAAAGGTATATATGGCTTGGTTTATACTTGTGATCCATGATACACAAGTTAGGACAATATTCTATGTGGGGTGGATCCTACATGAAAAGGTTTAGGGTTTTGGGAATACTTCACCATTTGAAGTATTAATTGGACATGAGGCATGGCAGGGTTCTATTTATAATCCAAAGTAATGCTTGGATTGGAATTCAAATATGGCCTAGGGTTTTAGTAGAAATCACCAATGTGATACACAACTAGGATTAGAATATGAGCATAAGCTTGATCATGTTTTAGTGGCTAGGGTTATCCTCCTCACTTAAGTAGAATTATTGTATCAAGGCAATGCTAGGTTAGTCTTAAATGTTTGGATAGGCAAGGTTTAGATACCGTATCAATACTACTCTATACAAGGCATGAGTATTGGTTTGGTTAACTACTAATGAGTTACTTATTATTTCATGTGAAGAATGAGATCTATGCATCACATATATAGGTTTAACTTGTCATCTCAATTTATAAGATAAGATCATGCATTAGACATGATCCACTTATTCCTCACTAATCTCTCTTCTTTAATACTTCTCTTAACACACTTACTTGGATTCTTAGGGTTTATGATCATCACCCATTTTGTAATGATCAAAGTATGGCCTTCTAATAATTCATGATTCTCTCTCCAAGATCAAATATTGGTCCATATACTTGAGTATACATATGTAGCTTAAGCTCTCTGGGATAGGTAGGGTTTCCTCTAGGGTTTATGATCATTACCAAGTTGTAATGATCACAACACTTGTATCTCTCTTGAATCACTAGTAAAAGAGGTTCTTACTTACTAGCAAGTGTTAACTAGGTCAAGTAGGGTTTAATACTTTACTTATACTTATTATAACATTGGTTAGTATCAACAATTACCTCCCTTGGACAAGGTTTAAATATTTAGCTAGGTTCTATTTAATGGATGATATTTGCATATTGATGATTCTCTCCTTTCTCTAAGGTTTAATGGAATGAATTGGGAAATAAGATTGGAATGGTCAAGGTTAATGAAGAATGAATATGAATGTTCTTGACTTGGTTCAAGTATTGTAGTTGAAAAGATATACCATGTGACTCATGGTAGAAATGTTTATTTAGTACAAGACATCAATAAGATAAGTAAAGAATAGTGTCTTACTTAATTGTGTTCTTTATTTTATGGTTGAATAATTATTCCTGTGTTGTTGTAAGGAATGGCATGTTGAGATCCTTTATAAGAGCTTGTAGTTGAACCTTACTTAAGGTGTTGTTTGTTGTAAAACTAATTCTATTTGATCTAGCCCATAGATCAAATCATCTCTACCCAAAATAAGGTTTTAGCAAAGGTCACAGTGAAGTTTATAGCGCTTGACTTGATGATCTACTTCCATTCCAGCAAGTCAAGTGAAACTTCGATTCTTTGTGGTAAGTTTTATTTGAAGCGCGAAAATTCCCCGGATTTTCTATGCATGAATGCAATGCACACTTTGGTGTTCTCTCATTTTATTGCCTCTAAACCTGGGATATTACAGCACGGCGGTTCCGGCGAGCTAGCGAGCTAGGTGAGGGCGCGAAACTGTTCTGTGTATCCTGGCGATGTGTTTCGCGGCGACAGCGCTGTCGGGTGGCGTCTGGTTTGGTCGCGTTGCTTCCGTGTCGGCCCGTGGCTGCGACGGGGTTTCTTCCTCGTCTCCGGCGGCGGGCACGGGTTGCTGTCGTGGGCGTGTCTGGCGGCTTCGTGGTCGCCAGGCGGTGCTCAACCTGCAGTGAGGTGGTCCAGGGCGTGCGTAGGCTGGCGAGACGGCGCGTGGCCAGTGTTGCCCACGGCACGCGCACGTGCGATGCCAACAGCGTGCTGGGCCGATCTGGGCGCGTGATCTCCGGCGAGCTGCGGCATCTTCCTCGACAACGGCGAGTGTAGGCGGTGCTAGGGAGGTGAGGTGGATCGTTTTGACATGGTGGCCATGGCCAGAGAGGAAGGGAAAGGAGGGGTGCTCGACATGTGTGGCATGGGCCGGCATGGCCATGCCATGCAAGCTATGCTTGCCCTCCTAGGGTTCCTATGCTGTGGTGTGAGAGGGAGGGAACCAGGGGGTAGGTTAGAGTGAAGTGGGGCAGTAGGTTTGGCTAGATCACTATTTGAAATAGTGTTTGCATTTATTCCATATTTGCAAATTGCAAATTTTGCCCATATTTGGTTGAGTTCAAAAGGTTCCAAAATTTGAAAGTGGTGAGTTTGGTTAAGTTGTAAATGACCAGAGACAACCATGTGTGGTGGTGGAATTTTAAAAATCAAAGAATTGCAAAATTTGACAAAGTGAGATTGTTCCACTTATTAAAAAGTCTCAACTTTACATGAGCATAGATTTTGATCCAAGATGATTTTGGCATGGTGGTCTTTACTAAAGTTGTTCACCTTGATGTGCTCTTGGATGAGGTTCAAATAATTGAGAAAGTTTAGTTTGAAAAACTTGAATTGCAAGGGCTCAAAGTAGGGACCAGATTATAAATGGCAGATTTGACCATTATCATATGTGATCCCATTTTGAGTTTGAATTTGATTTGATTTGTGTTTCTTTGATTCCAAAAGTTGGAATAAGTGTTTAGTAACATAATACAACTAATGGTGAAGACCAAATTGGTCTAGGGTAAAGATTTGTAAAAATGGCATAAACCATATGTGAGGGTTTTAGGGTTTTGTTCTTTTTTTATTTCTTTCTCTTTTTGATTTATTTGGTTTGTGATCTTCACTTGATCACATTAGGGTTTTAGGGTTGATCACATAAGCATAAGAACAATCATCATGGCATATCACTCAAAATGCACAAGTCCTATGCATGGCACTATATGTAAAGAAAAGTTTTTGTTGGTTTGAAATTTTGGATCTCTGGAATTCTTCTTCTTTCTTTTATTGAAATTTGGGATGTTACACACTCTCATGGTTGTGCCGTCTTGAAGGTCCTCTATCTTCATATGTAGTTCCATTGGCCAAGATGGGGAACTTGTAGGCATCGGTCTTGTTCAAGGTGGGGTCGAAGCTAGGCTCCACCATGGTGTCGATGTCATGCTCGAGGTAGTGCTCGGTGTGGTGCTCCATCATGGTGTCGTAGTCATAGTTGAGGTAGTGCTCCACCATGTCATTGTAGTCGTAGTCGTGGTCGAGGTGGTGCTCCACCATGTCGTCGTAGTCGTTGTCGTTGTCGAGGTGGTGCTCCACCATGTCGTCGATGTTGTAGTCGTGGTCGAGGTGGTGCTCCACCATGTCGTCGTAGTCGTAGTAGTTGTCGAGGTGGTGCTCCACCATGTCGTCGATGTTGTAGTCGAGCTCGGTGTGGTGGTCCACCGTGTTGTCCATGCTTGGCGAGTCATGGTCGGTGTAGAGATGCTCGATGTCGGTCACGTCGCCAATGCTTGCGGAGCCATAGTCGGTGTCGGGCTCCACATGGTCCTCCATATCCGCGGTGCTTGCGGAGCTATCACCCTCATCGTACTCCATGTCGTCCTCCGTACGCTCATCCTCACTATCCATGATACTATCTAGGATTGGTGTATATATGGTGGAAAGAGATCTACCAAAAGGTCAAAAATTGCAACAAAATCGAGAAAATGGTTCAAGTTAGAGAATAACCAATATGTACTCACACACACACTCAAAGCACACGCAAAAGGCTAAGAACTCTATAATATGGTAGGTGAAGAAGTGGATAGCAAACGAAAATAACCAAAGAAAATGTCTATTGTCAAATGTGGGTAAGATCCAAAGTCAAATGTCAAAAGCGGTGATCTATGTCTAGGAAACACGGAAACACACACAAGGAAGAACAATGGGGTTAGCGCGACCAAGGAAGTGAGCAAGTAACAAAATGGTCCTAACGAAGACTATAAGCTCGGTGTCACGCCAACACAAGAGAGACCGTAGCTTGGTTGCATATGAGAGAAGCAACAAGATTTGCACAAATGCCACTCTTCTCTTTTCACTCTTAGTGCTTACAAGCTTTGCACTCCTTTGTATCGGTGGACACACACTCTTTTTCTATTTCTTTTTCTTTTTCTCTTTTTTTTCTTCTATGCTTAGAAGCTTTCCTTTTTCTCAATGTATATGTCACACTTTTTCTTCTTTTGTGTATCTTTCTCACCGAGCTAGCTTCGGAGCTTTGCTCAACACAACGCACACACACACCCTCTCACGGTCATGACACTTGTGCAATGCTTCGCAACACTCGGAAAGCCACTCTCAATGGGATAGGTACACAAAGAAAGAAACGGGGCTACAAGGGTGGGGCAAGTTATACCTATTGATGTTAGGCGGTGTCAAGCACACGAACTTGCGTTGATTGAGGTGGTGTCGATGATGGTGTCGAAGTTGCGCCGGAATCCGGGGTGCCAAAGGTGTCGTCGCGGTGTTGGTGTAGGCGCGGAAGCATAATAGACAACCAATGCACTCCAAATCAGAAACCGAACACAAAAGTCAATGCCCGAAAAGTTTGGTCAAAATGAGCGTTCAAAGTTGTCAAAGTTGGAGTCAAGATGGATGGTCAAACTGGTCGAAATTTGAGGTCAAATGGGCTCCGGAAAGTTGGTTAAGTTACATGCTGAATCTGCCAGTTTTAGTGCTGAAAGTCGTGCTGGCGGAAGTTCCGGTCGCTCGGGGCGGAAGTTCCGGTCCTGAGGGGCAGAAGTTCCGGTCCTGAGGGCCGGAAGTTCCGGTCGGGGCGGAAGTTCCGGCCAATTTCCGGTCTAGTTCCGGAAATGGTCGTTTTTGTTACAGAACCATCCAGGGGCGTTATGGCGCAATTTCAGAACTAGGCCGGAACTTGGGCGGAAGTTCCGGTTGGCGGAAGTTCCGGTCTCTCGGGCGGAAGTTCCGGTCGTGAGGGGCGGAAGTTCCGGTCCTGAGGGGCGGAAGTTCCAGAAATATCAGAAAATATCAGATCTAAATCTGCGCGACGAACAACACGAACGCGGGCGGAAAAATGGGCAGAAAATCATCAGATCAGAGGGGTAAAAGGTGGAATTAGCCGGTGAAATTTGGAGGGATGATAGATCAACACCAAAGACAACAGATCTGTGGAGCAAAACCACAAACAACGCAACAAATCCTGAGATCCAAATTCGAGCTATTTTTTAGGGAAATTTTTGGGCGAAAGTGGTGGAATCGGAGGGTCAAATCCGTGGCAACCTTTGCTCTGATACCATATGATGCGGGCTAAGCCCGAGGGTGTGCCCAATCTTCACGGTTTGACCTGGGTGAGTGTGATTGCGGAGGGGGATTCGCGGGGAAGTGGATGAACGCGAAGAACTCAATACAAACACACGCACACACACAAATCGGTTATCCTCGTTGGCCAGAACCACCAACCGATAAAAGTCCGAGAGAAAGACCAAAGGTAGAATCTCTTGCAAAAGATCGACAAATCCAAATAGAAGTCCAAAGAGTAAAAGACCAACTAAGAATAGAGTTGCAAAGCAAGACATTCTCAATTGATAGAATTACTAGAATGGAAAAGATCCGGATAAGGAGGGATACAATAGATGGATCATCTAAGGTGGGGGTTTCCCAAATCCACAAAGGGATAATAGAGGCATAAGCCAATTCATCTAAACATCATCTCTCCCTCATGAAGGTGGGGGTAGGTTCCTATTTATAGGTAGGGGCTGAAGGGGTAAGTTACAAGCCAATGGGGGCTGAGATCTGGCTGAGGTTCGACAGGGTGGAAGTTCCGGCTCCTAGGGGCGGAAGTTCCGGCCACCAGGGGCGGAAGTTCCGGCTGCATCTCCATTGTGCAAGCATCTTTGGTCTTTACAGCATTTGGGCGGAAGTTCCGGCGAGGTCGGGCGGAAGTTCCGGCCTGGAGCGTTCAGCTCCTCTTTCTCCTTCTCTTCCATGCTTTCGTGACATCGGCCTTGCGTCCTCGGGTCTCCATGGCATCCTCTCTTCTCCCCGTACTTGTCGTCGAGTTCCTATCATCAAGATATGACGGGGTATGAAGTAGTATATCGTCCCAAATAGGCGATTCGAGGCACGCGTAAAGGAAAAGATTCACCTTAGCGTGTCGTCTTGGCGATGAAGCACATGATGCGGTGAAGACCGAAGGTCACCCCGTATCAAATATAACTATCACATAAAGCATTCTTATTCATGTGCATAAAAGTATCATTACTCTCCACATAAGCATAATCAATTTTATTAGTAATAGTGGGAGTAAAACTATCACAACCATCATTGTAATCATCATAAATTGCAGGCATGGTATAATCATAATAAACTTTATCCTCCATAGTAGGTGGCACCAAAATACCACTATCATTATAATCATCATAAATGGGAGGCAAAGTATCATCAAAGAAAATTTTCTCCTCAAAACTTGGGGACTAAAAATATCACAACCAGCTTCCCCAAGCTTAAATTCTTCCATAGCATTAGCAATAATAGTGTTCAAAGAGTTCATGCTAATAACATTGCTACAACTATTTTGCAAACAAAGTTCCATGGGTTTTTTAATTCTCTCTTCAAACACATCATGTCTTAACTCAGGAAATAGATTAAAAAGCTCACTGTTATTTTCCATTATGCCTAACTAGTGAAAAATAAAAACAAGAAACAAAAAGATGCAATTGCAGGATCTAAAGGAAATAGCTTCGAGCACTCACACACCGACAACAGTGCTACTGTTATTTTCCATTATGCCTAACTAGTGAAAAATAAAAACAAGAAACAAAAAGATGCAATTGCAGGATCTAAAGGAAATAGGTTCAAGCACTCACACACCGACAACAGTGCTAGGAAATAGCTTAGTAGTCGGAGGATGTGAATACCTTTTACCTTACCTCCCCGGCAACGGCGCCAGAAAATAGCTTGATGTCTACGCACGCTTCTATTCTTGTAGACAGTGTTGGGCCTCCAAGAGCAGAGGTTTGTAGAACAGCAGCAAGTTTCCCTTAAGTGAATCACCCAAGGTTTATCGAACTCAGGGAGGTAGAGGTCAAAGATATCCCTCTCAAGCAACCCTGCAATTAAGATACAAGAGGTCTCTTGTGTCCCCAACACACCTAATACACTTATCAGATGTATAGGTGCACTAGTTCTGTGAAGAGATAGTGAAATGCAAGTAATATGGATGATTGTAAGTAGCAATTGCAATCTGAAATAAAAATGGCAGCAAGTAAACATGCGATAGAACGATAAATAAACGGTGATTCGATATTTGGAAACAAGGCCTAGGGATCATACTGTCACTAGTGGACACTCTCAACAATGATCACATAAATAAATAACTTCTCTTCACTTGTGCTACTTTCTCACACTCTCTTGTTGGATAACAAACACCATTCATTGTGTAGGGCTACAAAAGCACACCTCTAGCCAGAGTAAACAAACTACACAACGTCCGGAGTTCATATTAAAGTAACCTCTAGAGTGCATAATAGACCGTTGCAATTTAGACGGAGTACTAACATAGCATACACACTGTCAACAATAGCTATGAAAGGGTGAATAGATCGCATCAATACTATCATAGTAATAGTTAACTTCATAATCTACAAGAGATTACAATCATAACCTACGCCAAGTACTACATGATGCACACACTGCCAACTTTACATCATGGAGGAGGAATAGACTACTTCAAATAACATCACTAGAGTAGCACATAGATTAATAGTGATACAAAGCGCATGATCACATAAAGATCACACCATGGGAGAGAGAGATGAACCACATAACTACCGGTAGAGCCCTCAGCCTCGGGGGAGAACTACTCCCTCCTCATCATGGGAGACAACAATGGCGATGAAGATGGCGGTGATGTCGATAGAGATGACTCCGGGGGCAATTCCCCGTCCCGGCGGCGTGCGGGACCAGAGACTTCTATCCCCCGAAACGGAGTTTTGCGAAGGCGGCGGCATCCCTGGAGTCTTTCTGGAGTTTCGTCAATTGGTATAGGGTTTTCACATCGCGAGGGATAATATAGGCGAAGAGGCGGCGCAAGGGGGTGTCTGGGGGGCCCACCCCATAGGGCGGAGCGCCCCCCTCCTAAGTCGCGCCCCAGTGTGGTGTGGGGGCCCTGGGCCTCCTCTCCGGCTCCCCTTCGGTGTTCTGGTCCGTCTCGGTGAAATAAGATGTTTGGCTTTCGTTTCGTCGAATTCCGAGAATATTGCCCGAACAGGTTTTCTGGAACCAAAAACAACAGAAAACAGGAACTGGCACTGTGGCATCTTGTTAATAGGTTAGTTCCGGAAAATGATAAAATTATTATAAATTGTGAGCAAAACATGTAGGTATTATCATAAAACTAGCATGGAACATCATAAATAATAGATACGTTGGAGATGTATCACTACCCTACCACTACGCTTGAGGATGACGATACTTATGCCCCACAGGCGCCAGCACGGTCGCCCCACTACAAAGCATCAAATCTAAACCCTTTATCCCTTTGTATGCCTAAACTGCCCCTCCTTTAGTGGCTTCCTATATATAGGCTTCCCTCTCCCCCTTCATTAAACTAGGAATGAACTAGAATTTGGCTCATGCCTCCACCATCCCTTTGGGATTAGGGAAACCCCCTCCTTAGATTACCAAACCTATTGTACAAGGCACTCCTTATATGATTAGTCTCTCACACTTGTGATTCTACCACCGGTCTCTCACTCGTGTGATTCTACCGATCGTATACCGATCTTTCTCTCGGGGATTCTACCTCGTGTCTTTCTCTTGAGAGTTTCTATCGGGATAGTGGTTCGGGCTAACGGGAGTAAACCGGAATTGTATCGGGTTGGTGTGTGTTTGCGTGTGTTCATCGTGTTCATCGCCGTGTTCTTTGTGTTCTTCCTCTCCCCTGCCTTTCCATTGGTCAATTCGTGAGATCGGGCAACCCACGTGGCCTTAGGCCCCATTATATGGTATCATAGCAAAGGTTGCCACGAATTTGACCCCAAATCTCTCCAATTTTCGCCCAAATTATTTTTCAAAAAATTGCCCAAAAATTAGCTCGAAATTTGATGTCCGAATTTGTTGCGTTTTTTGTGGTTTTGATTCACAGACCTGTTGTTACTGGTGCTGATCTACGTTTCCCCATATTTTTCCCTTCGAATTCATCCAATTTCGTGCAAATCTGACGAGCCCCGTGTTCATTCGCGAAGAACAGCTCGAGCAGATTTGTCATGTGCGGTACTACCGGCTTGTTCGAGGTGGCACTACCGCCGGCCTCCACCTCGCCCTCGCGCCACCACCTACACCTGTCCGCCGGCCGCCCTGCTATCGCCGCACTCCACCACAGGTTCCCACCGCCGGCCTCGCTCCAACTCGCGCGGCATGGCTCACTGCAGCACGCCGCACCAACCACGCGCATCGCCCCTGGCTCGCCCGGCCACCACGCGCCAGCAGAATCCCCGCTCGTCCGCTCCACTGCCGCGCAAAGCCACCTCGCCGCCGGCCGCCCTTGGTTAACCACCACGTCGCCCCGCGCCTTCGCGTTAGTCACCAGGCCGACCTCACCCAGCTCGGCTGCAGCCTGCAGGCCCGCTCCGCACCGGCCGCTCCCAGCCAATCACCACCACGCTACCCTGCTCACCAAATCCACCCAGCCTGCACTCTCTTGCATCCTCTGCATCACGCACTCACGCGTGTAACATCCACTGCAGATTCACCAGCTCCAGCACTCAATTCCACCGCCGCTGCCTCATTTCCGTTCAGCAAGAAAAATCTCCAGAAAATTTCAGGCCGGTCCTGCCGGCAGAGTACGAGCTATACTACCGCCCAATCCCGGCCGGTACTACCGCTCATTCGTCTTTGGTCTCAGTATACCTCCGTTATTTTGCCTGTACTTCGGCCGGTACCTCCACCGGTACTACCGGTGAGATAAAATTCTTTGTCCAAATTTTCATACAGTTTCGGTCCAATTTTGACTTCACTTTTTTCTCCATATCTTGATAATTTTTTGGAGCCCGTTTGACTCCAAATTTTAATAATAATCTTCAAATACTCCACATAGTTCACCTCAAATTTTTGACAATTTTTGAAACCCAACTTTTGACCTGATAAGGGGTGTCCCGATCTTCTCAGTAAGCGACGGTGGTGATGAACACACGATGGTAGCAGCAGATGGAATCGATGATGATGAAGAGGATAACTTGTATGACGCCGACGAAGTCTCTCGATTGATTCCTGATGCCAATGCAACAGCTCTCAACCCTGCAAGATATTCGCAACTCCACACACTTGCGCACGTAGCCGCCGACCACGAAGCGGTAAATTGCAATCTTCTAATCCCCAATGGAACAGCAGATCACACACAAACTTTCGGTAGCATAAAACTCCGGATCGATGCGAATTGGAGAGTAGTATTCAATAGTTTTGCAGAGCAAACAACTAAGAACTAGGGTTTATCTTAAACGTGGTCTAAAGCAACTTTGGGGGCGTCCCGAGGGGACTTATATAGGCGTTCGGGACGACCTCAGGTCGAAAAAGTACGGAAATAACCGACCAGATTAGATGCTGGTCGAGACAGACTTCGGACTCGGCCGGTCACGGGGGCCGATCGACCGGGCCTGGGACCGGGTGGTCCGGTCCTAGACCGGGTACGTGATCGGGCGGAAACCGGACTAAGGGTCCGTGTTCCCTGGATGTTGCCGGATGGCACCGGTTCAAAATCCGGTTGGTGACCGGGTGGCCCGGTTCCACGGCCGGTCTGACCGGGCCTGGGACCGGCCTGAAGAACTCCTCCTCTCGCGCATGCCTCCCGCTCCTCCCTCGCGCGTCCATGGGATGTCTTCACGTCCAGCTCCATGTCCAGCTTCACGTCCAGCTTCTTGTCCAGCTGCTCCTCTCCTCCTCGTGCGATGCTTGGTTCCTCCTCATACCTGATCATACATAAGTAATACGACTTAGGTAATATAAAGTTCTCATCGATCAAAGTATCGTTTAGGAACAAGTTCACCTGTTGTTTAAGTAGCTTCGCACGAGCTCGTGTCATTGGTCCAATCCTAACTTCATTGGACTTGAGCTTCACAGCTTCATCTTCATCTTGCAATGACGGAGGTAGTAGTGAGGTAGGGATGTCCTCATCATCCCCCCCCCCTTCAAAAGGCGTCGACCTCGACGCTCCAAGGTCTTCTCCGTCATATGGTGTCAAATCAGCAACATTGAAAGAATTACTGACACCAAACTCATCAACTGGAAGATCTATCGAGTATGCATTATCATTGATCTTGGCAAGCACTTTGTAAGGACCAGCACCACGAGGCTTCAACTTAGACTTCCGCAGCTTCGGGAACCTATCCTTGCGAAAATGTACCCAGACCATATCACCAGGCTTGAACAACATCTCTGTGCGCTTCTTGTTCATCCTTGCAGCATTGCTCTTGCCTTTCTTCTCGATCAACTCTTTAGTCTTCATATGTATTTTCTTCGCAAAATCTGCCCTCTTGGATGCCTCCATATTAACTCTCTCATGTATGGGCAAAGGCAACAAGTCAAGTGGAGTAATGGGTTTGAAACCATACACCACCTCAAAAGGACACAGCTACGTGGTAGAGTGTACCGCCACTGTTGTAAGCAAACTCCACATGCGGCAAACACTCTTCCCACTCCTTCGGGTTCTTCTTGATCATGGATCTCAACAGTTGTGACAAGGTTCGATTCACCACCTCAGTTTGACCATCGGTTTGGGGATGACAAGTAGTACGCAGTAGCTTTGTCCCCAGCTTCCCCCAAAGTGTCTTCCCGAAGTAGCTCATGAACTTCACATCACGATCGAAACAATAGTCTTTGGGACTCCATGTAGTCGAACAATCTCCCCTGAAAAACAGGTTAGCAATATGCGACGCATCGTCGCTTTTGTGTGAGCAATAAAGTGTGACATTTTAGAAAATCTGTCCACTATCACAAATATAGAATCATGGCCTCTCTTAGTACGCGGCAAACCCAACACAAAATCCATACTAATATCTTCCCAAGGTGTAGTAGGTGCCGGTAAAGGAGTATACAAACCGTGAGGCTTCAGCTTGGACTTGGACTTGTTGCAAGTAATGCACCTCTTGACATACCTGTCCACATCCCGCCTCATCTTTGGCCAATAAAAGTGATCAGCGAGCATGAGTAGCGTCTTCTCACGCCCAAAGTGACCCATCAAACCTCCAGCATGCGATTCCTGCAATAAGAGCAAACGCACAGACGATTCTGGAACACATAGTTTGTTAGCTCTAAACAAGAACCCATCGTGTATGTGATATTTTTCCCATGCTTTACCAATAACACATAAGCGATATGGTTCAGCAAAATCATGATCAGTCGCATATAAATCACATAACACCTCTAATCCAGGAATTTTAACATCAAGATGGGTTAATAGCATAGTTTTCCTAGATAGAGCATCAGCAACAATATTATCTTTTCCCTTCTTATGCTTAATAATGTACGGAAAAGACTCAATAAACTCAACCCACTTAGCAAGACGCCTATGCAAAGTAGATTGGGCTTTCAGATATTTCAAAGCTTCATGATCAGAATGTATGATAAATTCTTTTGGCCACAAATAATGTTGCCAAACCTCAAGAACTCTAATTAAAGCATACAATTCTTTATCATATATTGGATAGTTCAACTTAGCACCAGAAAGTTTCTCAGAAAAATATGCAATTGGGCGACCCTCTTGCATCAACACACCACCAATTCCAATACCACTAGCATCACATTCAATCTCAAATTGCTTATTGAAATCAGGAAGTGCAAGCAACGGTGCAGAAGTTAACAATCGTTTCAGTTCATCAAAAGCATGATCTTGGGCAACGCCCCACTCAAAGACAACACCCTTTTTAGTCAATTCATTCAAAGGTGCAGCAATAGTAGAAAAATTGGGCACAAAACGGCGATAAAACCCATCTAGACCATGAAAACTTCTTACTTGACTCACATTCATGGGAGCAGGCCAATTTTGAATAGCTTCAATTTTAGACACATCTACTTCTACTCCATGCTTAGAGACAACATAACCCAGAAATATGACCTTATCTTTGCAAAATGTGCACTTCTCAAGATTACCATAGAGTTTACTATCACGCAACACTTGCAAAACATGTCGAATATGTATAATATGATCAGATTCATTGCGGCTGTAGATTAATATATCATCAAAATACACAACCACAAACTTGCCAATAAAATCACGCAAAACATGGTTCATCAGTCTCATGAAAGTGCTAGGTGCATTAGTTAAACCAAAAGGCATTACTAACCACTCATATAAACCAAATTTTGTTTTAAAGGCGGTTTTCCACTCATCCCCTTCTTTCATCCTAATTTGATGATAACCACTACGCAAATCAATTTTAGTGAAAACAGCAGCACCACTCAATTCATCTAGCATATCCTCTAAACGGGGAATAGGATGACGATATCGAATAGTAATGTTGTTTATCGCTCTACAATCTACGCACATACGCCATGTACCATCTTTCTTAGGAACAAGAATAACAGGAACAGCACAAGGACTAAGGCTTATGCGGATATAACCTTTGTCGAGTAGCGCTTGTACTTGCTTCTGTATCTCCTTCGTCTCTTCGGGATTCGTCCTATATGGCGCCCTATTGGGCAGCGATGCTCCGGGAATCAAGTCAATTTGATGCTCAATACCTCGCAATGGTGGAAGTCCTGCGGGTACCTCTTCCGAAAACACGTCGCTGAATTCCTGCAAAACATTAGAAACACCAAGAGGAAGAGGGGTCATGTCGTTAGAAACCAAAACCGTACCCTTGTACATGAGCACAATAGGCATGGCTGTAGGATCCTCACAAAATTCTCTCATGTCTTGTTTGGTGGCTAATGAGACTAAGGAATTCACTCTCTCACTTTTCGTTATATCACTCACGGCATTACAATTCTCTCGCCTATCTATGGATGCATCCTCCAAGTTTACATCAATCTTCTGACGAGACTCATTGACAATTTGCTGTGGTGACATAGGCTGTAAGTTAATTTTCTTGCCCTTGAACTCCAAGTGATATGTATTGGCGCGGCCATTGTGTTGCACAGAACGGTCATAGAGCCATGGCCGGCCCAAGAGTAGATGGCAAACCGTCATAGGAACCACATCAAAATCAATGGAATCCTTATACGGTCCAATCTCAAAATCAACACGCACCATGTGGCTCACCTTCATCTCACCATTATTGCTCAACCACTGAATATAATATGGATGCGGGTGCGGTAGATACTTCAGTTTCAGCTTGGCACATAACTCTTTGCTTGCTAGATTGCGACAACTCCCGCCATCAATAATGACCTTGCAAGCTTTATCAGGACCAACTAGTGCCTTTGTTTGGAACAAATTACAGCGCTGTGTAGATGCACTTGACTGCACATTAAGAACACGTCGAGACAACAATAGTTTGAGCTTCGAAGGGAAAGCATCAAACCCATCACTGTCATAATCATCCTCATCTGGAGCATCTGGATCAGCATCATCTCCAGTTTCATACTCATTGTCCTCATTAATTATCATAACTTTGCGATTAGGACAATCCTTCTTGAAGTGACCCTTGCCACCACATGTATGACAAACCATATCACGGTTGCGCGCTGTAGACATACTAGAACCAGTTCCACTTGCTGCAGGGACGGGCTTCTTTGTGTTAGACACATTGGAGACCGGCTTGCTAGACGAAGAAGGAACATCCATAGGACGCGTAGATGGCGCCGTAGACGGTGGCGGCCTAGGCGTGTAGCGCCCTGCGCCTGTAGCACGGCCCCTCTGTTGCGTTTCTTCAGCCAACTGTGACTCAGCTTCTCTTGCATGATGTAGTAGCTCATTCATAGTAGCGTAGCTGTGATGACGCACAATTCCCTTGATATTAAACCGCAGACCATTCAGAAAACGCTGTAGTGTCATCTCAAGAGACTCACGGACACGGGCACGCTGCATAAGCATCTCCATCTCCATGTAGTAAGCATCAACCGTCAACACACCTTGCTTCAATTGGGTCAACTTGTCAAAGACGGAACGCAAGTAATTGGTAGGCACAAAACGAGCTCTCATTGCCGCCTTCATAGCACACCATGTGATAATAGGCAGCTCACCATCTTCTTCACGAGCACGAACAAGTCCATCCCACCAACGCAATGCATAGCCATCAAATTCAGAGGAAGCAAGCTTGATCTTCCTATCTTCAGTATAGTCAGGATGTAAACGCCATAATCTCTCAATCTTCAGCTCCCATGTAAGATATTCTTCAACATCAGTACCTCCTTCAAATCTGGGAATTGAGAACTTGGGCTTACCCAAACCATCGTCTTGTTGTTGAGGAACACGTTGGGCTCCGACGGGGACAAAACCACGACCACGGAACGCATCTCCAACGCCACGTCCAAGACCACGACCAACACCACGCCCTTGAGCATTAGCAGCTTCAGCATTGTCACCTTGCACACTGCCATCTTCATCAGGTGGTGGTTGTTGTTGCACCATTGTACGTATCTCACCAACGGCGGTTGCCAAAGCTTGTATAGATGCTTGAAGGGTCGTCACCGACGTTTGAACGGTGTTAACCGCTGTAGTAGTCTCATCGACCTTCAAGTGAACACTCTGAATATCCTTGTCCAACGCGTCATTGGCAACACGGATTTCACGTTGTAGGTGATCACGTAGTGCCTCATACTCCAGCCAAGTAACCTGCCGTCGCTCTTTGGATCCTTTTTCTGCATCACATCAACATTCTCGGTAGAAGACATGATTAGTAGGTTAGTGCACTAAACAAAAATCTTTGGTGGTACTCTCACAACTCACTCAAAACTGATAAGAAAGGTAAATCTTTACCGCTCCAAAGTGAATTAGTATTGCTTACCAACTTGGATTGACGGACTAGTGCACGGATGTAGCGAAGCGAATATCAAGGGTATAAGAACAAATCACACGACAAAGCAGGATATATGTGGGGCTGTAGGTGGGCTACCTATTTGCACCAATAACAAGCTCTAGCGCTGACCGTAGACAACCAATGATACTCACACAAGGCGATATAATGGGACAATGCAACTATATGTGGGAAAAGTTGCAATGCACTAGAGAGACGCTAGCAAAGCTCAACGAGACAGGCACAAGATTGCTCAACTACGGGTGCAGGAAAGTAAACTTAGGCCTTCACTTGATTCAACTAGCACAACACTTTTCTTTTTTGGATTTTTCTTTTTGTATAACACACGCAGCTATGTAGCTCTTTTTGCTTCTTTTCTATTTTTTTTTTTGATTTTATGACTCAACTCCTTGATAACACGGCCAACAAGATATGCAAAGCACCAAAACCCTAATGAGCAGCCTGTCGAGCGGTAAAACTAGTCTCTTCTGGGGAAGTTCCTAGTCACGTATATCGATAGGCTGTGTCTATGGTTGGGAACAAGCACATCGTACGCTATGTGGACTCGGAGTAACAAAAACTGACACACTATGATAAACTAGATGATAGAGAAAACACAAACCCTAACAATTGTACTATAAGAAAGATAAAGATTCGCAAAAACAACTACGAAAAGCAACTAAAACTCGAAATTAGTGCAATCTAAAGCTATGGCAAACCCTAACCCTAACTTTTTATGGCTTTTTCTGGATAGGAAACACTCACAACTCAACTATGGGGTGGATTGTGGATGGCTTACCGAGGAAAACTGGAACTCTGATACCAAGATGATAAGGGGTGTCCCGATCTTCTCAGTAAGCGACGATGGTGATGAACACACGATGGTAGCAGCGGATGGAATCGATGATGATGAAGAGGATAACTTGTATGACGCCGACGAAGTCTCTCGATTGATTCCTGATGCCAATGCAACAGCTCTCAACCCTGCAAGATATTCGCAACTCCACACACTTGCGCACGTAGCCGCCGACCACGAAGCGGTAAATTGCAATCTTCTAATCCCCAATGGAACAGCAGATCACACACAAACTTTCAGTAGCATAAAACTCCAGATCGATGCGAATTGGAGAGTAGTATTCAATAGTTTTGCAGAGCAAACAACTAAGAACTAGGGTTTATCTTAAACGTGGTCTAAAGCAACTTTGGGGGCGTCCTAGGGACTTATATAGGCGTTCGGGACGACCTCAGGTCGAAAAAGTACGGAAATAACCGACCCAGATTAGATCTGGTCGAGACAGACTCGGACTCGGCCGGTCTGGGGGCCGGTCGACCGGGCCTGGGACCGGGTGGTCCGGTCCTAGACCGGGTCTGTGACCGGGCGAAAACCGGACTAAGGGTCCGTGTTCCCTGGATGTTGCCCGGATGGCACCGGTTCAAAATCCGGTTGGTGACCGGGTGGCCCGGTTCCACGGCCGGTCTGACCGGGCCTGGGACCGGCCTGAAGAACTCCTCCTCTCGCGCATGCCTCCCGCTCCTCCCTCGCGCGTCCATGGGATGTCTTCACGTCCAGCTCCATGTCCAGCTTCACGTCCAGCTTCTTGTCCAGCTGCTCCTCTCCTCCTCGTGCGATGCTTGGTTCCTCCTCATACCTGATCATACATAAGTAATACGACTTAGGTAATATAAAGTTCTCATCGATCAAAGTATCGTTTAGGAACAAGTTCACCTGTTGTTTAAGTAGCTTCGCACGAGCTCGTGTCATTGGTCCAATCCTAACTTCATTGGACTTGAGCTTCACAGCTTCATCTTCATCTTGCAATGACGGAGGTAGTAGTGAGGTAGGGATGTCCTCATCATGACCGCTCGTTTTGACCCAACTTTTCGAGCATTGACTCAATTTGCCCGGTTTCCGTTTTGGAGTGTCATTGGTCCGTGACAACCGCTTTCGCGCCTACATCGACATCGCGACGACGACATCGGCACCCCGGATTTTGGCGCAACTTCGACACCATCATCGACACCACCTCAACATCATCTCAAGTTGTGTATTCTGACACCGCCTAACATCAATAGGTATAACTTGCCCCCTCTACACCTTGTAGCCCCATTTATTCCTTTGTGTACCTATCCCATTGAGAGTGTCTTTTCGAGTGTTGTGAAGCATTGCACAAGTGTCACGACCATGAGAGGGTTTGTGTGAGTGTGTTGTGTTGAGCAAAGCTCCGAAGCAAGCTCGGTGAGAAAGATACACAAAAGAAGAAAAAATGTTATACATACATAGAGAAAAAATAAAGCTTCTAAGCATAGAAAAAAAGTGAAAAAAAAGAAAAAAAATAGAAAGAGTATGTGTGCCACCGACACCGAGAAGTGCAAAGCTTGTAAGCACTAAGAGAGATAAGAGAAGAGTGGCATTTGTGCAAATCTTGTTGCTTGTTTCTTTGGCAACCAAGTTACGGTCTCTCTTGTGTTGGCGTGACACCGAGCATATAGTCTTCGTTAGGACCATCTTTGTCACTTGCTCACTTCGTTGGTCGCGCTAACCCCATTGTTCTCCGTTGTGTGTGTTTTTGTGTTTCCTTGACATAGATCACCACTCTTGACATTTGACTTTGGATCTTACCCACATTTGACAATAGACTTTTTCGTTGGTCTTATTCGTTTGCTATCCACCCCTTACCCACCACATATAGTGTTTCATAGCCTTTTGCGTGTGCTTTGAGTGTGTGTGTGAGTAACCCTGGTACAATTTTGACTTTGCTCTTGACTTGAACCATTTTTCCGATACTTTCTTGAAAGGTGGGATACTTGTGTAGATTTCCTTCCACCACATACATATACACCTTCCCTAGTGAGAGCTATACATGATGACCCCTCAAGAACAAGCCGAGATGAGAGCATACTTCGCCGAGCTAGATGCTCGAGAAGCCAAAATGACACCCAAAGGTAAAGCCGAGTGCAACGCATACTTCAAAAACCTTGAGAGAAAGAGTAACACACCCCATGAGTTGAGTGAGAACACTTTGATTTCTAACAACTTAACCTCTCCTCCTCTTGTGTTGTCTTCCTCTTTGCTAGGTTGCTCGGACATCGATGACGCCATTGCCATGGAGATGAGGGACTCCACTATGTGTGATATGAGTGACTCCACTATATGTGAGATGAGCGATTCCACTATATGTGAGCTTGAGTGCCTCCACTTAGAGAGCATGAGCGATACACCAAGTGAGATGAGAGTGGTAGTTGATAGGTCATGTGAGGCCATTTCAAATTCTAACAACTTACCATCTACCTCTAGTGTGTTCTCTTATGTTTCCTTAGGTTCCATGGATGACGAGACGCCGATCATGGAGAATATGTACACGGTGCATGAAGATGATGATATCGCACCATGCTTGATTGAAGATGAACATGGAGGCCACATCGAGCCTACTCTTCCACAACACCTACCTCATATGAGTGGGACTACAAAGGTACCTATATGGGTGTTGATGATGCCATGATCCCACTAGTGGACATGATGATTTGTGAGTGCTTGCATGAGTTGGATGATCCTATTGCTATGTCATATGCTTCTTTCACTTTCCCTTGTGATACTTGTGATACCACCATTGTTGATCATGTGGAAATAGTTGCTTGTAACAATTTTACCATGCCATGCTATGATACAAACTTGAATATGTTTTGCTCTGGATGCGTGCAATACTCTCCCATTAGTGCAACCAAAATGTTTGAATACTTTATCTTTCCAATGCTTGGTTTGCCATAATATTAATATGCTTGAAAATGAGATTGCCCCCATAGCTCTCTCACATTTTGGAGACTTTGCATATATCCATATTGATCATGTTCCCATGTTTACTCCGCATATTCACCACATCTACTATGATAAATTGCTTAATGCTAATGGTGATGTGCAAAAGAAATGGAACATCATGATGGATGATGTGTTCATATACCATGCACACACGTTGTTCTTGTTGTCTAACATATGTGTAGGTACCCAAAATCCAATGTCAACCTCGATTGAGTACGAGTTGACAAAAAGAGCTCTTGAGAGCATAATACAAGTAAGTACAAGATCGAATCCGGCTCTAATACCTTTCCCATGCTTTGCATTGAACATGCCGAACAATTTCTCTTTCTTATGGTTCTTTTGCAAGCATGATGATGTGATTCTTACCGTTGGTGTTGCCACAAATATGAGGACCAATTTCTCTTTTCGATGGTTTGTGTGCACACATGTTGATTATATTTTGAACACTCTCCCTTATGTGTTTTTGCCAAATTCTCCTCTTATTGCTTCAAGGATGTTTAACAATTTATCTTTCCGATGCCTTGAGTGCAATAATGCACATGAGTTTCTACATGACATGGACATCATATTCGTCTCACAATTTGGAGTTTTTGTGTTCCCGCATTTGGAAGATGTTCATACGGAGTTCTTACACATTGACCTTGCAAATGCATTATTCTTGATATATTTGTGTTGTGCTAACAGTGTTTTAACAAGAATGGACATGTCATTGATGATATGCTCCTCTATCACGCACACACATACTTTGGTTGGTCTTTGTTGTGTGAAGGTACAAGCGACTTGTGGATGAGCGTCAATGAATGGGTTCAACCCCACACATCTACTACACAAGATCTCTCGATGAGAGCACACCGGTATCTTGCTAAGGTGACCTCCTTCTACTTGCGCTCTCTTGCTAAACCCGTTGAACTTTGGCTACGCTTTGATTGCTCCTTTGCTTTTCTTGTGCTATTTATAGGCCTCTTGATAAGTGAAGGGACATTCAAGCGTTGCTGTCATCTACCTCCTCTACACGTTCACGAAGACTCATCGTCGAGGACGAATCTTTTTCAAGTGGGGGAGATGATGTAGCCCGACCTACAGTCTTCGCTTTATCATGTGTATCAACGACAAAAACCACACTCAAGGTCGAGGTCGCCACGGAGGAAGAAAGAGATGCGCGAGGAAGACCGACACTACTACTCAGGATGACCGGCACCGCCGCCTGTGTTCCGGCATCGCGCCCATCTCCACCGCACCGCTGCGGCCCTGCCACTACGCCTGAGGACGACGATACTTATGCCCCACAGGCGCCGGCACGGCCGCCCCACTACAAAGCATCAAATCCGAACCATTATCCCTTTGTATGCCTAAACTGCCCCTCCTTTAGTGGCTCCCTATATATATGCTTCCCCTCCCCCCTTCATGAAACTAGGAATGAACTAGAATTTGGCTCATGCCTCCACCATCCCTTTTGGATTAGGGAAATTCCCTCCTTAGATT
The DNA here is from genome assembly GCF_019359855.2 of Lolium perenne. Classification (NCBI taxonomy): domain Eukaryota; kingdom Viridiplantae; phylum Streptophyta; class Magnoliopsida; order Poales; family Poaceae; genus Lolium; species Lolium perenne. Next base: position 138,049,231 of record NC_067245.2, read on the forward strand.
ACTAAATCTATTGTACAAGGCACTCCTCATATGATTAGTCTCTCACACTTGTGATTCTACCACCGGTCTCTCACTCGTGTTATTCTAGCGATCGTATATCGATCTTTCTCTTGGGGATTCTACCTCGTGTCTTTCTATTGAGAGTTTCTATCGGGATAGTGGTTCGGGCTATCGCGAGTAAACCGGAATTCTATCGGGTTGGTGTGTGTTTGCGTGTGTTCATCATGTTCATCGCCGTGTTCTTTGTGTTCTTCCTCTCCCCCGCCTTTGCCTTGGTCAATTCGTGAGATCGAGCAACCCACGTGGTCCTAGACCCCATCATACCCGAGTCTAAATCAATACATTTGAGGCAAGAAAGCCGCATTACACACAACAAGGAACACGCCAAATCACCTGATTAAGCTCCCTCCGATGGCATCCACCCAACGTCGACATAGTTGACCGTGGCAAACGCTGAGTAGCAGAGCAAGGGGAGTGAAGGCCGTTTGTGTGCCCGTTGTGGATGTGGTGTGGAGCTGATAAGGGGTAGCCCGATCTTCTCAGTAAGCGAGGTGGATGGTGATGAACACGCGATGAACACAGTGGAGATACACGATGATGAAGTGGATGATAAACGGTGAGGAGTCTCTCTATCGATCCCTGTCGCCAATGCAACATCTCTCAACCCTGCAAGATATTCGCAACTCCACACACTTGCGCACGTAGCCGCCGGCCACGAAGCGGTAAATTGCAATGTTCTAATCCCCAATGGAACAACACATCACACAAACTTTCAGTAGCATAAAACTCCAGATCAAAACGAATTGGAGAGTGTTGGTATCAATAGTTTTGATTAGCAAACAACTATGAACTATGGTTTATCTTAAACGTGGTCTATCCCTAATTTGGGGGCGTCCTGGGCACTTATATAGGGGTTCAGGACGGCCAGGGGTCGAAAATAACTGATACAAACTGACCCAAATTGGGATTCGGTTGAGACTGATTCAGACACGGCCGGCGTACGGTCCGGCGGACCGAGTCTGGCACCGGGTGGGCTGGCAGCGACCGGGCGAAGCGCCGGGCTACCACCGGGCCAATGGTCTAGGCACCCTAGAACGGGTTCGGTGTGCACCGACATGAGGCCCGGCATATGCCGGGCCATCCGGCGTAGCAGCCGGCGGCGCCGGGCCTGGCGCCAGGCCATCCGGCGTGTCGGCCGGCGTGGCCGGGCTGGGTGCCGGCGTAGACATCTTCCTCCTTCGCGCCTGCCTCCCTCTCCTCCCTCGCACGTCCATGGAATGTCTTCACGTCCATGAAGGAGATATGCCCTAGAGGCAATAATAAAGTGGTTATTATATATCTTTATGTTTATGATAAATGTTTATATACCATGCTATAATTGTATTAACCGAAACATTGATACATGTGTGATATGTAAACAACAAAGAGTCCCTAGTATGCCTCTTAACTAGCTTGTTGATTAATGGATGATTAGTTTCATAATCATGAACATTGGATGTTATTAATAACAAGGTTATATCATTGCATGAATGATGTAATGGACACACCCAATTAAGCGTAGCATAAGATCACGTCATTAAGTTATTTGCTATAAGCTTTCGATACATAGTTACCTAGTCCTTATGACCATGAGATCATGTAAATCACTTATACCGGAAAGGTACTTTGATTACATCAAACGCCACTGCGTAAATGGGTGGTTATAAAGGTGGGATTAAGTATCCGGAAAGTATGAGTTGAGGCATATGGATCAACAGTGGGATTTGTCCATCCCGATGACGGATAGATATACTCTGGGCCCTCTCGGTGGAATGTCGTCTAATGTCTTGCAAGCATATGAATAAGTTCATAAGAGACCACATACCACGGTACGAGTAAAGAGTACTTGTCAGGAGACGAGGTTGAACAAGGTATATAGTGATACCGATGATCAAACCTCGGACAAGTAAAATATCGCGTGACAAGGGGAATTGGTATCGTATGTGAATGGTTCATTCGATCACTAAAGTCATCATTGAATATGTGGGAGCCATTATGGATCTCCAGATCCCGCTATTGGTTATTGGTCGGAGTGAGTACTCAACCATGTCCGCATAGTTCGCGAACCGTAGGGTGACACACTTAAGGTTGGATGTTGAAATGGTAGAACTTGAATATGGAATGGAGTTTGAATATTTGTTCGGAGTCCCGGATGAGATCCCGGACATCACGAGGAGTTCCGGAATGGTCCGGAGAATAAGATTCATATATAGGAAGTCATTTTATAAGATTTAAAATTATCCGGAAGGTTCTACGGAAGGTTCTAGAAGGTTCTAGAAGGTTCTAGAAAAGTCCGGAAGAAATCACTAAGGAAGGCGGAGTCCCGGAGGGACTCCACCTCCCATGGCCGGCCAACCCTACGAAGGGGGAGTCCACCTTGGGCTCCACCAAGGTGGCCGGCCACCCCCTCCCAAGGAAGGGTGGGAATCCCACCTCTAGTGGGAGTCCTAGCTTGGGTAGGTTTCATGTGATATGGAAGGTTTTGGTTTGGGGTCTTATTCGAAGTCTTGTAGACCAACTCTTGGGTGTTCCACCTATATAATGAGGGCCAAGGGGAGGGGCCCGGCCACCCCAAGACCACAAGGTGGCCGCACCCCCTAGTGGCCGGCGCCCCCCTCTCCCAAACCCTAGCGGCCCTCTCTCCTCCACCACATCCCGCACGCTTAGCGAAGCTCCGCCGGGTTTCTCCACCACCACCGACACCACGCCGTCGTGCTGTCGGATTCAAGAGGAGCTACTACTTCCGCTGCCCGCTGGAAAGGGGAGGTGGACGTCGTCTTCATCAACAACCGAACGTGTGACCGAGTACGGAGGTGCTGCCCGTTCGTGGCGCCGTGATCAAGATCTTCTACGCGCTTTTGCAAGCGGCAAGTGATCGTCTACCGCAGCAACAAGAGCCTCATCTTGTAGGCTTTGGAATCTCTTCAAGGGTGAGACTCGATAATCCCATCGTTGCTACCGTCTTCTAGATTGCATCTTGGCTTGGATTGCGTGTTCGCGGTAGGAAATTTTTGTTTTCTATGCAACGAATCCCTACAAAGGGTATCGCAGCCGTGTCTATGCATAGATGGTTGCACGAGTAGAACACAATGGTTTTGTGGGCGTTGATGCTCTTATTATCTTTAGTTTGAGTACTTTGCATCTTTGTGGCATAGTGGGATGAAGCGGCTCGGACTAACTTTACATGACCGCGTTCACGAGACTTGTTCCTCGTTCGACATGCAACTTGTATTGCATAAGAGGCTTTGCGGGTGTCTGTCTCTCCTACTATAGTGAAGATTCAATTTACTCTTCTATTGACAACATTAGTATCAACGTTGTGGTTCATGTTCGTAGGTAGATTAGATCTCTCTCGAAAACCCTAAACCACGTAAAATATGCAAACCAAATTAGAGACGTCTAACTTGTTTTTGCAGGGTTTGGTGATGTGATATGGCCATAATGTGATGATGAATATGTATGAGATGATCATTATTGTATTGTGGCAACCGGCAGGAGCCTTATGGTTGTCTTTAAATTTCATGTTGAGTAGTATTTCAAAGTAGTTGTAATAGTTGCTACATGGAGGACAATCATGAAGACGGCGCCATTGACCTTGACGCTACACCGACGATGATGGAGATCATGCCCGAAGATGATGGAGATCATGTCCGTGCTTTGGAGATGAAGATCAAAGGCGCAAAGACAAAAGGGCCATATCATATCACATATGAACTGCATGTGATATTAATCCTTTTATGCATCTTATTTTGCTTAGATCGCGACGGTAGCATTATAAGATGATCCCTCACTAAAATCTCAAGATAATAAAGTGTTCATCCTTAGTAGCACCGTTGCCAAGACTTGTCGTTTTGAAGCATCTCATGATGATCGGGTGTGATAGAATCAACAAGTGCATACAACGGGTGCAAGACAGTTTTGCACATGCGGATACTAAGGTGGCCTTGACGAGCCTAGCATGTACAGACATGGTCTCGGAACACGTGATACCGAAAGGTAGAGCATGAATCATATGGTTGATATGATGAACACTTTGAGTGTTCGCCATTGAAATTACACCTTGTCTCGTGATGATCGGACTTAGGTGTGGTGGATTTGGTTCGTGTGATCACTAAGACAATGCGAGGGATATTGTTTTGAGTGGGAGTTCACCTAGATTTTTAATTATGTTGAATTAAAATTTGAACTCAATTTGTCATAAACTTAGTCTAAACTTTTGCAAATATATGTTGTAGAGATGGCGTCCCCAATCAATTTTAACCAGTTCCTAGAGAAAGTAAAACTTAAGAGCAACGGTAGCAACTTCACCGACTGGTTCCGTCATGTGAGGATCTTCCTCGCTGGCAGAAATCTGCAATTTGTGCTTGATGCACCGCTAGGTGACCCTCCCGTAAACTGAAACCGAGGAAGTAAAGAATGTTTACGCAACTCGGAAAAATCGGTACTCTCAAGTTCAGTGTGCCCTCCTGTGCAGTCTGGAAGCCGATCTTCAAAAACGTTTTGAGCACCACGATCCTCATGAGTTGGTCAATGAGCTGAAAGCTATATTTGAGACTCATGCGGACGTGGAATGCTATGAAGCATCGAAACACTTCTTCAACTGTATGATGGAAGAAGGCAGCTCCGTTAGTGAGCACATGCTCGTTATGACCGGGCATGCGAAGAAACTCAGTGACTTGGGAATAGTGATTCCTAATAGACTGGGGATTAATCGTGTCCTTCAATAACTGCCACCAAGTTACAAGAACTTTGTGATAAACTACAATATGCAGAACATGAACAAGGAGTTACCTGAACTCTTTGGCATGCCAAAAGCTGCTGAGATTGAGATCAAGAAAGAGCACCAAGTGTTGATGGTCAACAAGACCACCAGTTTCAAGAAACAGGGCAAGTCTAAGGGAAAATTCAAGAAGGGTGGCAAGAAAGCTGCCACGCCTCCTATGAAACCTAAGAACGGCCCTAAGCCTGATGCTGAGAGCTATTACTGCAAGGAGAAGGGACACTGGAAGCGTAATTGCTCCAAGTATCTGGCTGATCTAAAGAGCGGCCTTGTCAAGAAGAAGAAAGAAGGTATATCTGATATACATGTTATAGATGTTTATCTCACTGGTTCTCGTTCTAGTACCTGGGTATTTGATACTGGTTCGGTTGCTCATATTTGTAACTCGAAACAGGAACTAAAGAATAAATGAAGACTACTGAAAGATGAAGTGACGATGCGCGTTGGAAACGGATCCAAAGTCGATGTGATCGCTGTCGGCACACTTCCTCTACATCTACCTTCGGGATTAGTTTTAAGCCTAAATAATTGTTATTTTGTACCCGCGTTGAGCATGAACATTATATCTGGATCTTGTTTAATGCAAGACGGTTATTCATTCAAGTCTGAGAATAATGGTTGTTCTATTTTTATGAATAATATCTTTTATGGTCGAGCACCTGAAAAGAATGGCTTATTTCTGTTAGATCTCGATAGTAGTGATACGCATATACATAACATTGATGCTAAGCGAATTAAATTGAATGATAATTCTACTTATATGTGGCACAAATCGCCTTGGTCATATTGGAGTGAAACGCATGAAGAAACTCCATACCAATGGATTACTTGAATCACTTGACTTTGAGTCACTTGATAGATGCGAAGCATGTCTAATGGGAAAAATGACTAAGACTCCATTTTCTGGTATGATGGAGCGAGCTACTGACTTATTGGAAATCATACATACCGATGTGTGCGGACCAATGAGTGTAGCATCGCGCGGTGGTTATCGTTATGTTCTAACCTTCACAGATGATCTGAGTTGATATGGGTATATCTATTTCATGAAACATAAATCCGAAACTTTCGAGAAGTTTAAAGAATTCCAAAGTGAAGTAGAAAATCAACGTAACAAGAAGATTAAATTTCTACGATCTGATCGCGGAGGTGAATATCTGAGTTATGAGTTTGGCATGCATTTAAAGAAATGCGGAATACTTTCACAATTGACACCGCCAGGAACACCACAACGAAACGGTGTGTCCGAACGTCGTAATCGAACTCTCTTAGATATGGTTCGTTCTATGATGTCTCTTACTGATTTGCCATTATCATTTTGGAGTTATGCATTAGAGATAGCCGCATTCACTTTAAATAGAGCACCATCAAAATCCGTAGAAACGACACCGTATGAATTATGGTTTAATAAGAAACCTAAGTCAAGCTGCTCTCTTAAAGTTTGGGGTTGCGAAGCCTATGTAAATAAGTTACAACCGGACAAGCTAGAACCCAAAGCGGAGAAATGTGTCTTCATAGGATACCCTAAGGAAACTATAGGGTACACTTTCTATCACAGATCCGAAGGCAAAATCTTTGTTGCTAAGAACGGAACCTTTCTTGAGAAAGAATTTCTCACTAAAGAAGTGACTGGAAGAAAAGTAGAACTCGATGAGATTGATGAATCTATACTCGTTGATCGAGTAGCGCAGATCGAAGTTGTACCTGTACCACCTACACCGGCAACAGAGGAAGCTAATGATAATGATCATGAAACTTCGAACGAGGAAACCATCGAACCTCGCAGATCGACAAGGGAACGTGCCACTCCCGATTGGTATGATCCTTGTCTAAATGTCATGATTGTGGATAACAATGATGAAGACCCTACGACGTATGAAGAAGCGATGATGAGCCCGAGCATTCCAACAAATGGCAAGAAGCCATGAAATCCGAAATGGGATCCATGTATGATAACAAAGTATGGACTTTGGTAGACTTACCTGATAGCCGCAATGCTGTCGAGAATAAATGGATCTTCAAGAGAAAAACAGATGCTGATGGTAATATTACTGTCTATAAAGCTCGACTTGTCGCATAGGGTTTCCGACAAATTCAAGGAGTTGACTACGATGAGACTTTCTCACCTGTAGCGAAGCTAAAATCTGTGAGGATTTTGTTAGCAATAGCTGCATTTTTCGATTATGAGATTTGGCAGATGGATGTCAAAACGGCGTTCCTTAATGGAGACATTGAGGAAGAGTTGTATATGGTACAACCCAAAGGTTTTGTCGATCCTAAAAATGCTGACAAAGTATGCAAACTTCAGCGTTCAATCTATGGACTGAAGCAAGCATCAAGAAGTTGGAACCGACGCTTTGATAAGGTGATCAAAGACTTCGGGTTTATACAGTGTCATGGAGAGGCCTGTATTTACAAGAAAGTGAGTGGGAGCTCTGTAGCATTCCTGATATTATATGTAGATGACATATTATTGATTGGGAATGATATAGAACTATTAAGCAGTGCAAAAGGTTATTTGAATAATAGTTTTTCAATGAAAGACCTTGGTGAAGCATCGTATATATTAGGCATCAAGATTTATAGAGATAGATCAAGATGCCTAATAGGGCTATCACAGAGTACATACCTGGACAAGATTCTGAAGAAGTATAGAATGGACGAAAGTAAGAAAGGGTTCTTACCTATGTTACCAGGCAAGGTCTTGAGTAAGACTCAAGGACCGGCTACGGCAGAAGAAAGAGAAAGGATGAGTAATATCCCCTATGCCTCGGCAGTAGGATCTATCATGTATGCCATGCTATGTACTAGACCGGATATAGCACATGCTGTTAGTTTGACTAGCAGATATCAAAGTGATCCAGGAATGGAACACTGGACAGCAGTCAAGAATATCCTGAAGTACTTGAAAAGAACTAAGGATATGTTTCTTTGTTATGGAGGTGACCAAGAGCTCGTTGTAAGCGGTTACACCGATGCAAGTTGGAACACTGATCCTGATGACTCTAAGTCACAATCTGGGTACGTGTTTACATTGAATGGTGCTGCAGTAAGCTGGGCAAGCTCAAAGCAGAGCACGGTGGCGAAGTCTTCAACAGAATCAGAGTACATAGCGGTTTCAGAGGCTTCATCAGAAGCGGTACGGATGAAGAGGTTCATTGTAGAGCTCGGTGTGGTTCCTAGTGCATTTGACCCATTAGTCATCTACTGTGATAACATGGGTGCCATCGCCAATGCACAAGAACCAAGGTCACACAAGAGGCTGAAGCATATCAAGCTGCGTTACCACTCGATTCACGAGTACATCGAAGATGGAGAAGTAAAGATTTGCAAAGTACACACTGATCTGAATGTAGCAGATCCGTTGACTAAAGCTCTCCCTAGGGCAAAGCATGACCAACACCAGAATGCCATGGGTGTTAGGTACATTACAATGTAATCTAGATTATTGACTCTAGTGCAAGTGGGAGACTGAAGGAGATATGCCCTAGAGGCAATAATAAAGTGGTTATTATATATCTTTATGTTTATGATAAATGTTTATATACCATGCTATAATTGTATTAACCGAAACATTGATACATGTGTGATATGTAAACAACAAAGAGTCCCTAGTATGCCTCTTAACTAGCTTGTTGATTAATGGATGATTAGTTTCATAATCATGAACATTGGATGTTATTAATAACAAGGTTATATCATTGTATGAATGATGTAATGGACACACCCAATTAAGCGTAGCATAAGATCACGTCTTTAAGTTATTTGCTATAAGCTTTCGATACATAGTTACCTAGTCCTTATGACCATGAGATCATGTAAATCACTTATACCGGAAAGGTACTTTGATTACATCAAACGCCACTGCGTAAATGGGTGGTTATAAAGGTGGGATTAAGTATCCGGAAAGTATGAGTTGATGCATATGGATCAACAGTGGGATTTGTCCATCCCGATGATGGATAGATATACTCTGGGCCCTCTCGGTGGAATGTCGTCTAATGTCTTGCAAGCATATGAATACGTTCATAAGAGACCACATACCACGGTATTTAGGTAAAGAGTACTTGTCAGAGACGAGGTTGAACAAGGTATAGAGTGATACCGATGATCAAACCTCGGACAAGTAAAATATCGCGTGACAAAGGGAATTGGTATCGTATGTGAATGGTTCATTCGATCACTAAAGTCATCGTTGAATATGTGGGAGCCATTATGGATCTCCAGATCCCGCTATTGGTTATTGGTCGGAGTGAGTACTCAACCATGTCCGCATAGTTCGCGAACCGTAGGGTGACACACTTAAGGTTGGATGTTGAAATGGTAGAACTTGAATATGGAATGGAGTTCGGATATTTGTTCGGAGTCCCGGATGAGATCCCGGACATCACGAGGAGTTCCGGAATGGTCCGGAGAATAAGATTCATATATAGGAAGTCATTTTATAAGATTTAAAATGATCCAGAAGGTTCTATGGAAGGTTCTAGAAGGTTCTAGAAAAGTCCGAAAGAAATCACTAAGGAAGGCGGAGTCCCGGAGGGACTCCACCTCCCATGGCCGGCCAACCCTAGGAAGGGGGAGTCCACCTTGGGCTCCACCAAGGTGGCCGGCCAACCCCTCCCAAGGAAGGGTGGGAATCCCACCTCTAGTGGGAGTCCTAGCTTGGGTAGGTTTCATGTGATATGGAAGGTTTTGGTTTGGGGTCTTATTCGAAGACTTGTAGACCAACTATTGGGTGTTCCACCTATATAATGAGGGCCAAGGGGAGGGGGCCGGCCACCCCAAGACCACAAGGTGGCCGCACCCCCTAGTGGCCGGCGCCCCCCTCTCCCAAACCCTAGCGGCCCTCTCTCCTCCACCACATCCCGCACGCTTAGCGAAGCTCCACCGGGTTTCTCCACCACCACCGACACCACGCCGTCGTGCTGCCGGATTCAAGAGGAGCTACTACTTCCGCTGCCCGCTGGAACGGGGAGGTGGACGTCGTCTTCATCAACAACCGAACGTGTGACCGAGTACGGAGGTGCTGCCCGTTCGTGGCGCCGTGATCAAGATCTTCTATGCGCTTTTGCAAGCGGCAAGTGAACGTCTACCGCAGCAACAAGAGCCTCATCTTGTAGGTTTTGGAATCTCTTCAAGGGTGAGACTTGATAATCCCCTCGTTGCTACCGTTCTAGATTGCATCTTGGTTTGGATTGCGTGTTCGCGGTAGGAAAGTTTTTGTTTTCTATGCAACGAATCCCTACAGTCCAGCACCATGTACAGCGGCTTCTGATGTAGCCCCGCCTGAGGACGACACAACACCAAGACCAAGTGGGTCGACCTATGATGCGAGCATGCACCAAAGCACTTCAACAAGAGGTGAACTCGCTCCTCACCATGCTTGACCCTAACCTCCCTTTGAATGGCTTGCTACTTCATGAAAATGCTTTATGTGTCATCAGGTACATCGCCGAGGAGGACCCACAAGGAAGCCAAGCCATCAAGGGTCAACGACGAAAAGGGAAGCTGGAGCAAACCGGCGCCAGGACCAGCAGCGCCGGCCCCCATGCCTGAACCAAACCGGCGCGCCGGAACCAAACCGAAATAGCCGGAACGGTTTACAGTAGCCCGTTCTGGTAAGCCAGAACCCGAGCAGGCGCTATCGCCGGAACGCCCAAGCTATTCCAGTGCACGGGACGGCACCGCCGGTTTTACCACCGGAAATCGTCGAATCTAAGTTATCCCCAACCATTTGCCATATACCTTTACCCTTCCGCCCCTGCGTACTATATATACTCTTGGTACGGCCATATCTCGGATTAGACAAGATTTTGAGATTAGACTTGAGCTTTATATCCCTATAACCCTAGTTCTTTGTATCAAAGTACTCTTGAGGATCTTTCTCTCTTCATGTATGACTCTAGTGCAGGCACTCTCTCATACAAGTTCTAGAGTGGATTCCTTCACCAATCTCTCACTCCTTGGTCTCTACCCATGGGTCTCTCAAAGGTTTGATTCTATTGGCTAGGTCTAACCTACCAAGGGACTGAATTTGGTTTGTATTGGGTTTGAGTGTTGATGAGTACAGCCCATCTGTTGATACAACCGTTGTACCTACATCCACACAAATACAAGGACCAATCACTCGAGCTCGTGCCAAACAACTTAACTATCAGGTACTTTCGTTTCTTGTAACTATTCCTCAAATACATGAGAATATGATGCTGCCTAAATTAGATGTGTTTGTTACTCTTAGGAATGATGGACCCTACATGGATGAGAAGGAAAAGCATTGGAGCATGATCACACATGGAGGAGATGGCACCAAACATGTGAGGATTGAAGAGGACGCCACAAGTGGAGATTTTAGAACTTTGAAGCCACCATAATGATGATTGAAGACTTGGACGAAATACACAAGATTACACTTCATTATTTCATCCATAGCATAATATGGCACTACGTCACCTTTAGTTTTGGGCCAGGCCCATGTCATTTTCGCAGGAATTAAGTTAGCCACTTTTTAGAGTCCGTATTGAAGGGGGAAGGCCTTCTAGGGTTTGGTTCGGCCACCATATGTATGGCTGGCCGAAACCCCACCTTTTCCTCCTTTAAACACCCCCATAGCCGTCACGTTTAGACTTGGATTTTGATTAGATTTAAAGTTAGCCATTGCTGCAACTCTTCGGGTACTTCTTTTGAGGCCAACGCCCAGAACAAGACCGACTATTCGGAATCCCACCTTTTTAATAAAGCTTGCATCTATACCCGCAATAATTCTGATTGCATTATTAGTTCTTACTTCTTCTCGATTTCAGGTAGGAATTAAGACCTTTAGGTCAGTCTGATCATGCATCCGCAAGATCAGTAACTCCCGGAGATTGTCCTAGTGATTGCATTGGCGCACGAGCTTTACACGTGTAGTCAGGTCATCAAGGACGGACTCCACCAACAAATCGATGTTATCATCATCTCATCGAAAGATTAGACACCTTTTCCCTATCAAGTGGTATCAGATTTCAGGTTGCTCGATGAGATTTATAGTTTTCCTAGTGTAAATTTGTTTTTACCCATAAACCACGAAAAAGCCAAAAATACAGTTAGGGTTTTAGATCATATCGTCTCATAAACCACACCGAGCCTTTGCATTGTCTTTCAATTTCGCATAGTTGAATTTCTGTCTGCATCTTCGTGTCGAGTTGCTGGTCTTAGCGTCTAGTTCCTTTAGAGTATCGAGTTCTGGTCATAGTAGTTACACCGCCACCGCATACTCGCATCGCTCGCAGATCTCCGCCGCCAGTACCATATATATACTTGCCATATACTTCCGTCACCGCCATATACACCTACCATATACTTCGGCCATCACCATATACACCTGCCATATACTTCTGCCACTGCCCGATACACCCGCCATCAACTTCCGCCACTGCCATATATACCTGCCATATACATCCGCCACTGCCATATAAACCTACCATATACTTCCGCATCTGCCATATACCCCGTTTCCTACCGCGACACGGATTGTTGCTATTTCTCTGCCGCGACAGAGTCCGAGTAGAATTAGGTTTTCTTGTTTTTCCTTATTAGCTGTTGCCTTCTAATTTCGCCTGTGCTGTAGAAAAAATTTCCGTGAGATAAGTTTTGGCCGCCGGTAAAGAATTGTGAAGGAGAGCAAAAAAAAAGTCTGGAAACGCCTGCGATTTTTTTTGGCTACACTGTTTTTTGGCCTTGGGATCACTTTTCACCACTGGCCGTTATAGCGACATTTTTTTGGCGCCTGCGCGCTTTCTGGAGCACTTTTCAGAAATTTCAACAACTTTTTTCTGAGACTATACTGTTTTTACACCTCGGGAATCAGTTTGAGACACTCGCCATCATAGTGATATTTCACATCTCAGTTCGACACATCATCGCCACCTGATCACTTCTCGTTGCTTGTGTGCCGCGTCGTGACCTTGTTAGTGTTCTAGGCTCGCGTCTCTAGTACGGTCTAGCCTAGGACCAGCACAATACCATCGATGAGCATACTTTCAATATTGCATTGCTGTTTTGACAATTGCTATTTTGGTACCATATTAGCCTTCCTACAGCTCTACATATTGTCTCCACGTGCTCTGTGTTGATACCTGGTAATCGCTTTGGCAATCCTTGGAGACGCCAATCTTTGTTGGTTGCTGATGGTGTTCCGGTGATGGCGCCAGACAATCTTGTTGGCAGTTGTTGTGGAAGCGGTTGGGAAACCCCAAGAGGAAGGTGTGATGAGCACAACAGCAAGTTTTCCATCAGTACGAAACCAAGGTTTAATCGACCAGTTGGAAAAAGACATTACTTCTGAATGTGTTGATGGCCGACTAGTGGCAGGGCATACTACCGGTGTCAGCAACAATGTTGAACATGCACACAACACAACCAAAGTACTTTGCCCCAACTTGCAGTGAGGTTGTCAATCTCACCGGTTTGTTGAACACAAAGGATTAGACGTATTGAGTGGAAAGAGATGTTTGCAGAAAGTAAACAAAATAGGATTGCAGTATAATTTATCAGTAAAGGAAATAGGACCGGGGTCCACAGTTCACTAGAGATGTCTCTCCATAAAGATAAATAGCATGTTTGGTGAACAAATTACAATTGGGCAATTGATAGAATATCGACCAATACATGGCAAGATGATTACTATGAGATTAATTTGATATGGGAAATTCAATTCGGCTCCCGGGTGCGCATGCTCCCTATACCAAAAAATTATATTTCGCGTTGCCAAAAAAATTTGACAAAAAATTCTACATGTACATCTCCATAATATATGTGCATTCGTCAAGTTTCACGAAAAATCAATATTTTTTGTGCTCTATGTAAAATGGAGAAAATTTATCTTGTAAAAAGCATTATTTTTACCACTAAGTTTTGTCTTTTTTACACACGTCACATGAAAAGTCTATTTTTTATGAAACAACTTTGTAAGCATGTAGCACGTGAAGATGTACGTGCGACTTTTTCGTTTCAATTTTTTGAAATTCAAAATATGTGTAAGTTGTATTTCAAAATAGAGGGAGCATATGCTCCCATGTTCCAAAACACCACTCCCGATTTGATATGGGCATTACAACATAATACATAGACCGTAATCCAACTACGTCCATGACTAATAATCCACCTTCAGGTTATCGTCCGAACCCCTTTCAGTATTAAGTTGCAAGCAATAGACTATCGCATTAAGCAATGTGTGTAAAGTAAACAATAGAATTACCCTCGGATAAAAAATTGTTGTTTTCTCCCTAGTAGCAACAACACATCTACAATCTTAGAAGTTAAACGTCGCTCTCCCAGAAAACTAGAGGCACGAACCTACTATAGAGCATAAATACCCCCTCTTGGAGACACAAGTGTCCACTTGGCTAGAGTTTCTACTAGCAACGGAGAGCATGCAAGATCACAAATAACATATGACATGAATATATAATCAATCTCAACATATTATACAATATTCATCGGATCCCATCAAACCAAACATATAGGATTACATAAAGATGATATTGATCATGTAGGGCAGCTCACAAGATCGATACATGAAGCACAAAGTGGAGAAGACAACCATCTAGCTACTGCTATGGACCCATAGTCCAGGGATGAACTACTCACGCATCACTTCGAAGGCGGGCATGCAATGTAGATGCCTCAGGCGATGATTTCCCCCTCCGGCAGGGTGCTGGGAAGAGCTTTAGAACCCTCGAGATGGGTTATGCGATGGCAGCCGCGACAGAACTTTTCGTGGATGGAGGCTCGGGTATCAAGGGTTTTCCCGAGAAGATGTATAAATAGGCGGAGGATTTAGGTCGTTGGGGCGCCTGGTGGGCCCATACCTACCCTAGGAGCGGGCCAGGTCCAGCCCGCGCCTAGGGGTGGTCTGGCCGCCCTGCTGCGCCTCTTCGACCCCCCATTGGACTCCGTCTTTGTTTCGGTAAAACATTGACTTCGGCTTTTGTTTTGTCCAATTCCGAGAATATTTCATGTACAACTTTTCTGAAATACAAAAACAACAGAAAACATGGACTGACACTGTGGCATCTTGTTAATATGCTAGTGTCGGGAATCATGTAAAAGTGCAACGAAGTGTAAGCAAAACATATATGAATTGGTGTAAAACAAGAAAAGAGCATAAAAATTATAGATATGTTTGAGACGTATCAAGCATCCCCAAGCTTAACTCATGCTCGTCCTCGAGTAGGTAAGTGATAACAAAATAATTTTTGGGTCACTAGTAACATATGGGGCTTCACTAACGATCTAGGGCTGACGTTTGAGAAATCCAGCGAATGTCTTTTTCTATGATGATACGGCGGTTTCGCGTCACAGATGGCGTTTTGGGCCGCTCGTCCCGAAAAATTAGTGACGGGAGAGGTCTAAACGTCAACGATTGTGCAAAAATGATCGTCGCGGGTGGTGGGTGGCCTGAACCGCGGAGTCAGCAAGGGGTGTCACAACAACTGGGCTTCAGGTCGGTGGACACACCTGACCCACATGCTGCACGCTTCTGTTCATGTACTTTTATGGCAGCACTCACAACAGTCCAAGGCCTGCAGCACTGGGACCCATATTTGTAAGGGAAGACAACCACTATCTGCATACATGTACCTGGCCTGCAGCACTCGGGCCCGCATGTCAGGTACCAACACGACCCCCCTACGTGGGGCCACCCGTTCTGACAGCCTCCCAGCATGCGAACTGGATCATACCACCAACATGGGTTCCACATGTTATTTGCCATGCCAATTTTTTTGCGCACGTGCCAGCGCAAGTGTCTGCATGCCGTCAGTTTTGGATGCATGGCCCCATAGGTTAGAGCCAGGTGGACCCTTCTCTGAGAGTTTTGGTGGGTCCGGCATGCCAGAGATCTGTGGGGCCCGCATGTCAGAGCCTGGTGGGACCCACGTGTGACAGTTTTGGAGGGTCCGGCATGCGAGTGATCTGTGGGGTCCGCATGTCAGAGCCCGGTGGGTCCCAGCATGCCCGATCTTGGTGAGCCCAACCTATCAAAGTGTGGACCCAATATGTCAGAACTTGTGGGGTCTGTATGTCAGAGCTTGGTGAGTCCCTGGTCCCATTCCCGTCGGGCCCACATGTACCTATGGAACCTACTTGATTCACTAAGTGTCCCACCTATTAGATACGCGTCGCGGTGTCCTTGGGCTAGATTGGCCGACTAAAGGCCCAAGGACAATTTATTCAGGTCAAAACAACACATGCAGAAGAAATTACTTGGCCCAGAGCCAATTTATTCAGGTTGAAAGAAGATAACGCTGAGTTAATTACTAGCCCTAAATTACTGGGCCCAAGGCCAATTTATTCAGGTTGAAACAAAACACACAGAACAGCCCATATTATATTCAAAGCCGAATAACGGCCCAATGCCTTATCCTGGAATCGCATCCCCCGGTAACATTGATACAACAAAAGCAGTTCTATGATTTAAAAGAAAATATTCCTAGTAGCATCACGCATAGGGCTCTATGTGACACTTGCCAAACTTGACGGGAAAAAAACTTGCAGAATCACCCATCCCGTCAGTCCGATGGATATCCGTCGTAGTAATCATAGTACGTGAAACCTAGCTCGCCATAAGGCTGCACCCACTGTACTTCAGATAACTCGATGGTTCTGCAATACTCGGCCAATATCTCGTCAAGACGGAAAGGGCCTACATGTTTCTCCAGAGAACCTACTCCATAGCCAGGAACATATTCCGGCTCCTCTTGACACGAGAGACCCCTGTCATCATAAGCTCTAATCTCGGATAAATCCGCGCAGTAGGTGATGTCGGATTGGACGGTGTGGACCTTGCTAGTGTCAACGGAGATGCACATGTTCCGGCCGATGAAGATGGAGCGGCTGCCGATACTTCTTACCGGCTCTGGGACGCGCATTTTGGTGTCCACCCAGTATACAGCAGGTTTGCCATTGTAAACCCGCCCGCTCAACACATACACCAGCTCCCCCTTAGACTCCACAAGGTAACACAAATTGGCTGGGTATTGGCAGGGCAGAGTTGGTCAAAAATGCTGGCGCTCATCCTCAGAGTCCTTGTTGTGCGTAGCAATTGAGTTCCTTCATCGGCGGCGTAAGTCATTCTTGAAATGATGGAGCTGTATTTATCTGTTGCGAATATATCGCCTGCATAGTAGGTGATGTTGTGGAGACCTCCAAAGAAACTTGTCGCACTGTACAATGTTTCTCCAAAGCCTAATTGATGCGGGGTGGCCTTCGGACACCTCCACACCAAGACCAACAAGTCCCCCAAGTGGACCAATGACGCGAGCTCGAGTCAAAGCGCTACATGATAAGGTGAACTCACTCCTCACTACCCTTGATCTCGATACCCCATTGGATGGACTGCTACCTCAGGCCGATACTCTTTGTGTTATTAGATACGATCCTTGAGAGAAGGATGCCACAACAGACCCGAAGCTGGACAAGGAAGAAGGAGAAGAAGAGTACCAGCTGAAGGACGCCCCTCAGGGACGGCACTGCCGGCCTCCAGGCAGCGGCACTGCCGGTCTGCTCACCCCGGCACTGCCGGTCTCTAGGCCCCGGCACTGCCGGCCCCTCCTGCTGAAGGCGTGAAGAAGACCAAGACCGGTACTGCCGGTCAAGGACCAGCGGCACTGCGGGCTCCACCGGCACTGCCAGCCCAAGCTCACCGGCACTGCCGGCCCCACCCCTGTTGACTTCATCTCAACCGTTGATTCCTCATCTATGGACCAGGATAATTTATGTAATACCTATTTTACCCCTGTACGAATCTGGACCTATAAGTACCTCATCCCTTCCTCCAGATTAGGGTTAGACAAGATTTAGGCTTAAACATAAATTTGAGCTTTGTCTCCCTAGGGTTTCATCCCCTTTGTATCAAGGCACTCTTGTGGATTTCTACTCTTCATGGATGACTCAAGGCTTCTACCTCTTTCATCCAAGTTCTAGTTGGATCTCCTCACCAATCTCTCACTTCTTAGATTCTACCCAAGGGTCTCTCTAAGAAGTGGTTCTATTGGCTTGGTCTAACCTACCAAGGGAGTAAATTTGGTTTGTGTTGGGTTGTGTGTGTTTGTATTTGGATCTTGTGTGTGTTCTTCCCCTTTCCCATCTCCTCCATCCACTCACTTGGTCAAATTCGTGGGATCTGGGCACATCCTAGCCCTTAGGCCTCATCACTAATGCGGAGGGCCCTTCCTCGGTGCTCTGATCAGCCCACCGCAGGCTACAATTTTGAAGGTCTAATACGAACACCATGAGCGGGGACGTCATCACGACGACGGAGGACAACTCTTCCGCCGGTATCTGCACCTTCAGGCGTACAATGCAACCAGTTAAGGGGTTGAGCACCCGAGTCTTGTACGGCTGCACTCTATGCTCTAGCACAGCGAAGCCGCCCGGTTGTGGCGACAAAAAAATACATACTTAGAGGTGAGAAGAGCTTTAATCAAAGAAAACTATCAATAACGGCAAATATATACTGAAATGAACAGGCTTAGTTTGATATGGGGTGTCCCGATCTTCTCAGTAAGCGACGGGTGGTGATGAACACGTGATGGTAGCAGCGGATGAAATCGATGATGATGAGGAGGATAACTTGTATGACGCGACGAAGTCTCTCGATTGATTCCTGATGCCAATGCAACAGCTCTCAACCCTGCAAGATATTCTCAACTCCACACACTTGCGCACGTAGCCGCTGACCACGAAGCGGTAGATTGCAATCTTCTAATCCCCAATGGAACAGCAGATCACACAAACTTTCAGTAGCATAAAACTCCAGATCGCAACGAATTGGAGAGTTGGGGAACAATAGTTTTGCTTAGCAAACAACTATGAACTAGGGTTTATCTTAAATGTGGTCTAAAGCAGCTAGAGGGTCGTCCAAGGCACTTATATAGGCGTCCGGGACGAGTTCTGGTCGAAAGATACAAGTAAAACCGACCCAGAATAGATCAGGCCGAGACAGACTCGGACTAATCCGGTCTGGAATCCGGTCAACCGGGCCTGGGACCGGGCTGGCTGGTCTGGCATCCGGTCAACCGGGCGGCAACCGGAAAGTTCGCAAAACTTCGTCCGGTTTGGCCCCGGTACGACGCATCCGGTCTGCCGCCCGGTCAACCGGGCCAGGGACCGGGCGTGCCGGTCTGGAGGCCGATCTAACCGGGTGCTGGGCCGTCCTGGACGTCGACTTCTCCTCTCGCGCATGCCTCCCGCTCCTCCCTCTCGCGTCCATGAGATATCTTCATGTCCAGCTCCATGTCCAGCTTCACGTCCATCTTGACGTCCGTCTTCATGTCCAGCTGCTCCTCTACTCCTCGTGCGATGCTCGTCTCCTCTTGATACCTCATGACACATAAGTAATAGGACTTAGGCAGTATAAAGTTCTCATCAATCAAAGTATCGTTTAGAAACAAGTTCACCTGTTGTTTAACTAGCTTCGCACGAGCCCTTGTAATTGGTCCAATCCGAACTTCATTGGACTTGAGCTTCACAGCAGGTTCATCTTCATTTCTCAATGACGGAGGTAGTGGTGTAGTACGGATGTCCTCATCATCTCCCCCCCTTCAAAAGGCGTCGACCTCGACGCTCCAAGGTCTTCTCCATCATATGGTGTCAAATCAGCAACATTGAAAGAATTACTGACACCAAACTCATCAACTGGAAGATCTATCGAGTAGGCATTATCATTGATCTTGGCAAGCACTTTGTAAGGACCAGCACCACAAGGCTTCAACTTAGACTTCCACAGCTTCGGGAACCTATCCTTGAGAAAATGTACCCAGACCATATCACCAGGCTTGAACAACATCTCTTTGCGCTTCTTGTTCATCCTTGCAGCATTGCTCTTGCTTTCTTCTCTATCAACTCTTTAGTCTTCACATGGATTTTTCGCACAAAATCTGCCCTCTTGGATGCCTCCATATTAACTCTCTCATGTATCGGTAAAGGCAACAAATCAAGTGGAGTAATGGGTTTGAAACCATACACCACCTCAAAAGGACATAGCTCCGTGGTAGAATTTACCGCCCTGGTGTAAGCAAACTCTACATGCGGAAAACACTCTTCCCACTCCTTCAGGTTCTTCTTGATCATGGATCTCAACAGTTCTGACAAGGTTCGATTCACCACCTCAGTTTGACCATCAGTTTGGGGATGACAAGTAGTACTGAACAGTAGCTTTGTCCCCAGCTTTCCCCAAAGTGTCTTCCAGAAGTAGCTCACGAACTTCACATCACGATCAGAAACAATAGTCTTCGGGACTCCATGTAGTCGAACAATCTCCCTGAAAAACAGGTTAGCAATATGCGACGCATCGTCGCTTTTGTGGCAGGCAATAAAGTGTGACATTTTAGAAAATCTGTCCACTACCACAAATATAGAATCATGGCCTCTTTTAGTACGCGGCAAACCCAACACAAAATCCATACTAATATCTTCCCAAGGTGTATTAGGTGCCGGTAACGGAGTATACAAACCGTGAGGCTTCAGCTCGAACTTGGACTTGCTGCAAGTAATGCACCTCTTCACATACCTGTCCACGTCCCGCCTCATCTTTGGCCAATAAAAGTGATCAGCGAGCATGAGTAGCGTCTTCTCACGCCCAAAGTGACCCATCAAACCTCCAGCATGTGATTCCTGCAATAAGAGCAAACGCACAGACGATTCTGGAACACATAGTTTGTTAGCTCTAAACAAGAACCCCTCGTGTATGTGATATTTTTCCCATGCTTTACCAATAACACATAAGCGGTATGGTTCAGCAAAATCATGATCAGTCGCATATAAATCACATAACACCTCTAGTCCAGGAATTTTAACATCAAGATGAGTTAACAGCATAGTCTTCCTAGATAGAGCATCAGCAAGAATATTATCTTTTCCCTTCTTATGCTTAATAATGTATGGAAAAGACTCAATGAACTCAACCCACTTAGCAAGACGCCTATGCAAAGTAGATTGGGCTTTCAGATATTTCAAAGCTTCATGATCAGAATGTATGATAAATTCTTTTGGCCACAAATAATGTTGCCTAACCTCAAGAACTCTAATTTAAGCATACAATTCTTTATCATAAATAGGATAGTTCAACTTAGCACCAGAAAGTTTCTCAGAAAAATATACAATTGGGCGACCCTCTTGCATCAACACACCACCAATTCCAATACCACTAGCATCACATTCAATCTCAAATTGCTTATTGAAATCAGGAAGTGCAAGCAACGGTGCAGAAGTTAACAATCGTTTCAGTTCATCAAAAGCATGATCTTGGGCAACGCCCCACTCAAATGCAACACCCTTTTTAGTCAATTCATTCAAAGGTGCAGCAATAGTACTAAAATTAGGCACAAAACGGCTATAAAACCCAGCTAGACCATGAAAACTTCTTACTTGACTCACATTCATGGGAGTAGGCCAATTTTGAATAGCTTCAATTTTAGACACAGCTACTTCTACTCCATGCTTAGAGACAACATAACCCAGAAATATGACCTTATCTTTGCAAAATGTGCACTTCTCAAGATTACCATAGAGTTTACTATCACGCAACACTTGCAAAACATGTCGAATATGTATAATATGATCAGATTCATCGCAGCTGTAAATTAATATGTCATCAAAATACACAACCACATACTTGCCAATAAAATCACGCAAAACATGGTTCATCAGTCTCATAAACGTGCTAGGTGCATTAGTTAAACCAAAAGGCATTACTAACCACTCATATAAACCAAATTTTGTTTTAAAGGCGGTTTTCCACTCATCCCCTTCTTTCATCCTAATTTGATGATAACCACTACGCAAATCAATTTTAGTGAAAACAGCAGCACCACTCAATTCATCTAGCATATCCTCTAAACGGGGAATAGGATGACGATATCGAATAGTAATGTTGTTTATCGCTCTACAATCTACGCACATACGCCATGTACCATCTTTCTTAGGAACAAGAATAACAGGAACAGCACAAGGACTAAGGCTTATGCGGATATAACCTTTGTCGAGTAGCGCTTGTACTTGCTTCTGTATCTCCTTCGTCTCTTCGGGATTCGTCCTATATGGCGCCCTATTGGGCAGCGATGCTCCGGGAATCAAGTCAATTTGATGCTCAATACCTCGCAATGGTGGAAGTCCTGCGGGTACCTCTTCCGGAAACACGTCGCTGAATTCCTGCAAAACATTAGAAACACCAAGAGGAAGAGGGGTCATGTCGTTAGAAACCAAAACCGTACCCTTGTACATGAGCACAATAGGCATGGCTGTAGGATCCTCACAAAATTCTCTCATGTCTTGTTTGGTGGCTAATGAGACTAAGGAATTCACTCTCTCACTTTTCGTTATATCACTCACGGCATTACAATTCTCTCGCCTATCTATGGATGCATCCTCCAAGTTTACATCAATCTTCTGACGAGACTCATTGACAATTTGCTGTGGTGACATAGGCTGTAAGTTAATTTTCTTGCCCTTGAACTCCAAGTGATATGTATTGGCGCGGCCATTGTGTTGCACAGAACGGTCATAGAGCCATGGCCGGCCCAAGAGTAGATGGCAAACCGTCATAGGAACCACATCAAAATCAATGGAATCCTTATACGGTCCAATCTCAAAATCAACACGCACCATGTGGCTCACCTTCATCTCACCATTATTGCTCAACCACTGAATATAATATGGATGCGGGTGCGGTAGATACTTCAGTTTCAGCTTGGCACATAACTCTTTGCTTGCTAGATTGCGACAACTCCCGCCATCAATAATGACCTTGCAAGCTTTATCAGGACCAACTAGTGCCTTTGTTTGGAACAAATTACAGCGCTGTGTAGATGCACTTGACTGCACATTAAGAACACGCTGCTTGAGACAACAATAGTTTGAGCTTCAGAAGGGAAAGCATCAAACCCATCACTGTCATAATCATCCTCATCTGGAGCATCTGGATCAGCATCATCTCCAGTTTCATACTCATTGTCCTCATTAATTATCATAACTTTGCGATTAGGACAATCCTTCTTGAAGTGACCCTTGCCACCACATGTATGACAAACCATATCACGGTTGCGCTGCTGTAGACATACTAGAACCAGTTCCACTTGCTGCAGGACGGGCTTCTTTGTGTTAGACACATTGGAGACCGGCTTGCTAGACGAAGAAGGAACATCCATAGGACGCGTAGATGGCGCCGTAGACGGTGGCGGCCTAGGCGTGTAGCGCCCTGCGCCTGTAGCACGGCCCCTCTGTTGCGCTTCTTCAGCCAACTGTGACTCAGCTTCTCTTGCATGATGTAGTAGCTCATTCATAGTAGCGTAGCTGTGATGACGCACAATTCCCTTGATATTAAACCGCAGACCATTCAGAAAACGCTGTAGTGTCATCTCAAGAGACTCACGGACACGGGCACGCTGCATAAGCATCTCCATCTCCATGTAGTAAGCATCAACCGTCAACACACCTTGCTTCAATTGGGTCAACTTGTCAAAGACGGAACGCAAGTAATTGGTAGGCACAAAACGAGCTCTCATTGCCGCCTTCATAGCACACCATGTGATAATAGGCAGCTCACCATCTTCTTCACGAGCACGAACAAGTCCATCCCACCAACGCAATGCATAGCCATCAAATTCAGAGGAAGCAAGCTTGATCTTCCTATCTTCGCATAGTCGGATGTAAACGCCATAATCTCTCAATCTTCAGCTCCCATGTAAGATATTCTTCAACATCAGTACCTCCTTCAAATCTGGGAATTGAGAACTTGGGCTTACCCAAACCATCGTCTTGTTGTTGAGGAACACGTTGGGCTCCGACGGGGACAAAACCACGACCACGGAACGCATCTCCAACGCCACGTCCAAGACCACGACCAACACCACGCCCTTGAGCATTAGCAGCTTCAGCATTGTCACCTTGCACACTGCCATCTTCATCAGGTGGTGGTTGTTGTTGCACCATTGTACGTATCTCACCAACGGCGGTTGCCAAAGCTTGTATAGATGCTTGAAGGGTCGTCACCGACGTTTGAACGGTGTTAACCGCTGTAGTAGTCTCATCGACCTTCAAGTGAACACTCTGAATATCCTTGTCCAACGCGTCATTGGCAACACGGATTTCACGTTGTAGGTGATCACGTAGTGCCTCATACTCCAGCCAAGTAACTGTCGCTGCTGGATCCTTTTTCTGCATCACATCAACATTCTCGGTAGAAGACATGATTAGTAGGTTAGTGCACTAAACAAAAATCTTTGGTGGTACTCTCACAACTCACTCAAAACTGATAAGAAAGGTAAATCTTTACCGCTCCAAAGTGAATTAGTATTGCTTACCAACTTGGATTGACGGACTAGTGCACGGATGTAGCGAAGCGAATATCAAGGGTATAAGAACAAATCACACGACAAAGCAGGATATATGTGGGGCTGTAGGTGGGCTACCTATTTGCACCAATAACAAGCTCTAGCGCTGACCGTAGACAACCAATGATACTCACACAAGGCGATATAATGGGACAATGCAACTATATGTGGGAAAAGTTGCAATGCACTAGAGAGACGCTAGCAAAGCTCAACGAGACAGGCACAAGATTGCTCAACTACGGGTGCAGGAAAGTAAACTTAGGCCTTCACTTGATTCAACTAGCACAACACTTTTCTTTTTTGGATTTTTCTTTTTGTATAACACACGCAGCTATGTAGCTCTTTTTGCTTCTTTTCTATTTTTTTTTTGATTTTATGACTCAACTCCTTGATAACACGGCCAACAAGATATGCAAAGCACCAAAACCCTAATGAGCAGCCTGTCGAGCGGTAAAACTAGTCTCTTCTGGGGAAGTTCCTAGTCACGTATATCGATAGGCTGTGTCTATGGTTGGGAACAAGCACACTGTACGCTATGTGGACTCGGAGTAACAAAAACTGACACACTATGATAAACTAGATGATAGAGAAAACACAAACCCTAACAATTGTACTATAAGAAAGATAAAGATTCGCAAAAACAACTACGAAAAGCAACTAAAACTCGAAATTAGTGCAATCTAAAGCTATGGCAAACCCTAACCCTAACTTTTTATGGCTTTTTCTGGATAGGAAACACTCACAACTCAACTATGGGGTGGATTGTGGATGGCTTACCGAGGAAAACTGGAAATCTGATACCAAGATGATAAGGGGTGTCCCGATCTTCTCAGTAAGCGACGGTGGTGATGAACACACGATGGTAGCAGCGGATGGAATCGATGATGATGAAGAGGATAACTTGTATGACGCCGACGAAGTCTCTCGATTGATTCCTGATGCCAATGCAACAGCTCTCAACCCTGCAAGATATTCGCAACTCCACACACTTGCGCACGTAGCCGCCGACCACGAAGCGGTAAATTGCAATCTTCTAATCCCCAATGGAACAGCAGATCACACACAAACTTTCAGTAGCATAAAACTCCAGATCGATGCGAATTGGAGAGTAGTATTCAATAGTTTTGCAGAGCAAACAACTAAGAACTAGGGTTTATCTTAAACGTGGTCTAAAGCAACTTTGGGGGCGTCCTAGGGACTTATATAGGCGTTCGGGATGACCTCAGGTCGAAAAAGTACGGAAATAACCGACCCAGATTAGATCTGGTCGAGACAGACTCGGACTCGGCCGGTCTGGGGGCCGGTCGACCGGGCCTGGGACCGGGTGGTCCGGTCCTAGACCGGGTCTGTGGATCGGCGGAAACCGGACTAAGGGTCCGTGTTCCCTGGATGTTGCCCGGATGGCACCGGTTCAAAATCCGGTTGGTGACCGGGTGGCCCGGTTCCACGGCCGGTCTGACCGGGCCTGGGACCGGCCTGAAGAACTCCTCCTCTCGCGCATGCCTCCCGCTCCTCCCTCGCGCGTCCATGGGATGTCTTCACGTCCAGCTCCATGTCCAGCTTCACGTCCAGCTTCTTGTCCAGCTGCTCCTCTCCTCCTCGTGCGATGCTTGGTTCCTCCTCATACCTGATCATACATAAGTAATACGACTTAGGTAATATAAAGTTCTCATCGATCAAAGTATCGTTTAGGAACAAGTTCACCTGTTGTTTAAGTAGCTTCGCACGAGCTCGTGTCATTGGTCCAATCCTAACTTCATTGGACTTGAGCTTCACAGCTTCATCTTCATCTTGCAATGACGGAGGTAGTAGTGAGGTAGGGATGTCCTCATCATGACCGCTCGTTTTGACCCAACTTTTCGAGCATTGACTTAATTTGCCCGGTTTCCGTTTTGGAGTGTCATTGGTCCGTGACAACCGCTTTCGCGCCTACATCGACATCGCGACGATGACATCGGCACCCCGGATTTTGGCGCAACTTCGACACCATCATCGACACCACCTCAACATCATCTCAAGTTGTGTATTCTGACACCGCCTAACATCAATAGGTATAACCTTTGTCAAGTAGCGCTTGTACTTGCTTCTGTATCTCCTTCGTCTCTTCGGGATTCGTCCTATATGGCGCCCTATTGGGCAGCGATGCTCCGGGAATGAAGTCAATTTGACGCTCAATACCTCGCAATGGTGGAAGTCCTGCGGGTACCTCTTCCGGAAACACGTCGCTAAATTCCTGCAAAACATTAGAAACACCAAGCGGAAGAGGGGTCATGTCGTTAGAAACCAAAATCGTACCCTTGTACATGAGCACAATAGGCATGGCTGTAGGATCTTCACAAAATTCTCTCATGTCTTGTTTGGTGGCTAATGCGACTAAGGAATTCACTCTCTCACTTTTTGTTATATCACTCACGGCATTACAATTCTCTCGCCTATCTATGGATGCATCCTCCAAGTTCACTTCAATCTTCTGACGAGACTCATTGACAATTTGCTGTGGTGACATAGGTTGTAAGTTAATTTTCTTGCCCTTGAACTCCAAGTGATATGTATTGGCGTGGCCATTGTGTTGCATAGAACGGTAATAGAGCCATCGCCGGCCCAACAGCAGGTGACAAACCGTCATAGGAACCACATCAAAATCAATGGAATCCTTATACGGTCCAATCTCAAAATCAACTCGCACCATGTGGCTCACCTTCATCTCACCGTTATTGCTCAACCATTGAATATAATATGTGGGTGCGGTAGATACTTCAATTTCAGCTTGGCACATAACTCTTTGCTTGCCAGATTGCGACAACTCCCGCCATCAATAATGACCTTGCCAGCTTTATCAGGACCAACTTGTGCCTTTGTTTGGAACAAATTACAGCGTTGTGTAGATGCACTTGACTGCACATTAAGAACACGCTGCGAGACAACAATAGTTTGAGCTTCAGAAGGGAAAGCATCAAACCCATCACTGTCATAATCATCCTCATCTGGAGCATTTGGATCAACATCATCTCCAGTTTCATACTCATTGTCCTCATTAATGATCATAACTTTGCGGTTGGACAATCTCGCTTGAAGTGACCCTTGCCATCACATGTATGAGAAGCCATATCGCGATTGCGCGCTGTCGACATGTTAGAACTAGTTCCACTTGCTGTAGGAGCGGGCTTCTTTGTGTTGGTGACACTAGAGACCGGCTTGCTAGACAAAGTAGGAACATCTGCAGGGCACGTAGATGGCGCCATGGAGGGCGGCGTCCGGGGTGTATAACGCCCAGCGCCTGTAGCACGGCCCTTCATTTGCAGTTCTTCAGCCAACTGTGACTCAGCTTCTCTTGCATGATGTAGAAGCTCATTCATAGTAGCGTAGCTGTGATGACGCACAATGCCCTTGATATTAAACCGCAGACCATTCAGAAAACGCTGTAGTGTCATCTCAAGAGACTCACGGACACGGGCACGCTGCATAAACATCTCCATCTCCATGTAGTAAGCATCAACCGTCAACACACCTTGCTTCAATTGGGTCAATTTGTCAAAGACGGAACGCAAGTAATTGGTAGGCACAAAACGAGCTCTCATTGCCGCCTTCATAGCACGCCATGCGATAATAGGCAGCTCACCACCTTCTTCGCGAGCACGCACAAGTCCATCCCACCAACGCAATGCATAGCCATCAAATTCAGAGGAAGCAAGCTTGATCTTCCTATCTTCAGTATAGTCAGGATGTAAATGCCATAATCTCTCAATCTTCAGCTCCCATGTAAGATATTCTTCAACATCAGTACCTCCTTCAAATCTGGGAATTGAGAACTTGGGTTTACCCAAACCATCTTCTTGTTGTTGTGAAACACGTTGGGCTCCGACGGGGACAAAACCACGACCACGGAACGCTTCACCAACGCCACGTCCAGGACCACGACCAACACCACGCCCTTGAGCATCAGCAGCATCGGCATTGTCACCTTGCACACTGCCATCTTCATCAAGTGGTGGTTGTTGTTGCACCATTGTACGTATCTCACCAACGGTGGTTGTCCGATTTTGTATCGATGCTTGAAGAGTCGTCATGGATGTTTGAACAGTGTTAACCGCCGTAGTAGCCTCATCAACCTTCAAGTGAACACTCTGAATATCCTTGTCCAACGCTTCATTGGCAACACGGATTTCACGTTGTAGGTGATCATGTAGTGCCTCATACTCCAGCCAAGTAACTGTCGCTGCTGGATCCTTTTTCTGCATCACATCAACATCCTCAGTAGACATGATTAGTAGGTTAGTGACTTAAACAAAATCTATGGTGGTACTCTCACAACTCACTCAAAACTTGATAAGAAAGGTAAATCTTACCGCTCCAAAGTGAATTAGTATTGCTTACCAACTTGGATTGACGGACTAGTGCACGGATGTAGCGAAGCGAATATCAAGGGTATAAGAACAATCACAGGACAAAGCAGGATATATGTGGGGCTGTAGGTGGGCTACCTATTTGCACCAATAACAAGCTCTAGCGCTGAGTGTAGACAACCAATGATACTCACACAAGGCGATATAATGGGGTAATGCAACTATATGTAGGAAAGGTTGCAATGCACTAGAGAGACGCTAGCAAAGCTCAACGAGACAGGCACAAGATTGCTCAACTACGGGTGCAGTAAAGTAAACTTAGGCCTTCACTTGATTCAACTAGCACTTCACTTTTCTTTTTGGATTTTTCTTTTTGTATAACACACGCAGCTATGCAGCTCTTTTTGCTTCTTTTCAAGTTTCTCATTTTTTTTGATATATGACACAACTCCTTGATAACATGGCCAACAGAAATATGCAAAGCACCGATAACCTAACGAGCAGCCTGTCGAGCGGTAAAACTAGTCTCTTCTGGGGAAGTTCCTAGTCACTTTATATCGATAGGCTGTGTCTATGGTTGGGAACAAGCACACTGTACGCTATGTGGACTCGGAGTAACAAAAACTAACACCACTAGATAAAGTAACACAAGATGAAAGAGTAAACTCAAACCCTAAAATACTAGATGGAAGAAAAAGATACGCAAAAACAACTACGAAAAGCAACTAAAACTTGAAATTAGTGCAATCTAAGGCTATGGCAAACCCTAACCCTAACTTTTTATGGCTTTTTCTGGATAGGAAAACACTCAGAACTCAACTATGGGGTGGATTGTGGATGGCTTACCGAGGAAAACTGGAAATCTGATACCAAGATGATATGGGGTGTCCCGATCTTCTCGGTAAGCGACGGGTGGTGATGAACACGTGATGGTAGCAGCGGATGAAATCGATGATGATGAGGAGGATAACTTGTATTACGCGACGAAGTCTCTCGATTGATTCCTGATGCCAATGCAACAGCTCTCAACCCTGCAAGATATTCGCAACTCCACACACTTGCGCACGTAGCCGCTGACCACGAAGCGTTAGATTGCAATCTTCTAATCCCCAATGGAACAACAGATCACACAAACTTTCAGTAGCATAAAACTCCAGATCGCAACGAATTGGAGAGTTGGGGAACAATAGTTTTGCTTAGCAAACAACTATGAACTAGGGTTTATCTTAAATGTGGTCTAAAGCAGCTAGAGGGTCGTCCAAGGCACTTATATAGGCGTCCGGGACGAGTTCTGGTTGAAAGATACAAGTAAAACCGACCCAGAATAGATCTGGTCGAGACAGACTCGGACTAATCCGGTCAACCGGGCCTGGGACCGGGCTGGCCGGTCTGGCATCCGGTCAACCGGGCGGCAACCGGAAAGTTCGCAAAACTTCGTCCGGTTTGGCCCCGGTACGACGCATCCGGTCTGCCGCCCGGTCAACCGGGCCAGGGACCGGGCGCGCCGGTCTGGAGGCCGGTCTAACCGGGTGCTGGGCCGGCCTAGACGTCGACTTCTCCTCTCGCGCATGCCTCCCGCTCCTCCCTCGTGCGTCCATGAGATATCTTCATGTCCAGCTCCATGTCTAGCTTCACGTCCATCTTGACGTCCGTCTTCATGTCCAGCTGCTCCTCTACTCCTCGTGCGATGCTCGTCTCCTCTTGATACCTGATGACACATAAGTAATAGGACTTCGGCAGTATAAGGTTCTCATCAATCAAAGTATCATCTAGAAACAAGTTCACCTGTTGTTTAAGTAGCTTCGCACAAGCCCTTGTAATTGGTCCAATCCGAACTTCATTGGTGTGGTGACCCTGCATACCACTGCATGTTGTAGTATGCCAGTCGTTGATATAACATTCACGAAGTACCATTCCGCAAATATTACATCCCTCAGAGTAGTACAACAGAACATAGCAGGTCCATAACTCATTCACATATTATTACAATTAACATACACATGTCGTCTCGGAGCTCCTCTTGGGTCCTCAGAGGAATACTCCTGGGTTCGAGGCGAACCCAACTTAGTTTACAATATATAAGTCTCATTAAGTGATACATTTATTTCCTCGAGCAGCTAAATATTAAGAGTTCGTGCTGCTCGGCTACAACTACTACTCGGTTCTTCTAGGCTTGATTTCCACCTAAGCCTCCCGGTTCCGTAGACTATGAGATAGTCTATGCCTTCAACCTCCTCCGAGAGGTCAGGTTCATCGTAGCCGATGATCTCGGCTTCTTCATTGTTGTCGCAGTCCTCTTCCGCACGATTCTGCATAATCTAAGCATGGGATTTAAGAGTGGTATGAGTACGAGCGTACTCAACAAGTTCATTATAGATAAGAGGTGTTTGATGCACTAGCTACGATATTAGACTAGAAAGTCTAGTACCAATGCAAGTTTTGATAAACATTTCTTCAAGAGATTGCTTTTATTTCATAGAGCTATGTCCGTCAGCCTTCACCGGTTTACTAGAACTTCATGGAGCTCCTTTCCGGCCGCGTTCGCAGTTCCTTATCCCGGAACAGGGAGTGACAGGTCACAGTTCTTTACACTCTGCAGAGGTGTGTTGCTTTACCCATAAGAGATCTTAACCTTGGTGCCAACCGGGCAGCTTTCCCGTCCACACTTCCTTCGGTGTGAGGCCCGGTATAAGGTCTAGCCAATCATGTTCCTCCGCTACCTCGAACACCCACCCTTTGTTGCATGCCCCGACCCTGGGTCCTCGCCGGTCCCATTATTCCCATATATTTCAGGGTGGACCCCGACCACGACGATGCGGGATCGAACCAAACTCCTTCGCCGGTAGCTGCAACCCATCATAGACCGCAATACCGTGGGGACTTAGGACTCCCGACCTCACCGACTTGCTCCTTCGGGCGACCAGTGTACTCCGGACTATGCCGTGGGGACTTAGGACTCCCCAGCCTCACCAGCTTGCCCCCTTGGATTACAAGTGTACTACGGTAAAGCGCATCCGTTGATGAACGAGAGGTGGAAACACTTTTGACTACTCCGTCCCACTCCGGATCTTATGGTTAACACGGATATTACGGCACAAGAATCACTGGCGACATTTGTTGTTTAATCCTAGATGGATATAAACCCGTGCAATGGAACCTCCACCATATCAACACAATCCATGGTTCCATTGCCCACCACATAGTCATATTCATAGTTATGAAAGTAGTGGTTTTGATTTTTGTGCAATAGTGATAACCATAATACTTTGCAAGTAATTTGATAGAAATACTCAAATGACATGAGCAAGTGATGAACTTGCCTGAACACTGCAAAGTTTTGCAGTTGGAAGGTGTGGACTGACCCTTGTCCTCTGTCTCTGAAAAATAGCATCATTGTCCGATAAGGGCAATGGTTAAAGAAGCAATTATGCATGATTCCAGTTTTAGGGTTTGTTCCCCCCTTTCGATGTCGTTGTTATTTTATGAGAGGTTAATACTAAGATAGATTTGGAGATTCTCTATTTAGGATAAATACAACCTTGAAATATTGTCAAGGTTTTTTTAAAGTCCAATTGCATTAATGGACTTATTTTTATTTTAGAAAATAATTTATGTGATTTAAATCCTTATTTAAATCACAAAATAGGACTTATTCTTAATTGTCTTCAAAAATTCTGTTTGGTATTTTATTTAAATAGAGAATTTTATGCTGATTCATTTTCATATTTTTAATTATTTTTTAGAGCTTTTATCAATTTTCTATTGAATTTCCAAGTTTCTGGTTTTTAATGAAATTTGGAAAAGACTGATTTGCCCCTTGGGCCCACCTGTCAGGTGGCCGAGCTGGTTAGGTTGGACCAGCCCACTGGGCTCGGTCCAACCGACCCAGTCGCGTCGTCTTCCTCCTCCCCGTAACCCTAATCCCCTTTCGGGCTCCCGCGACACCAGAATCGCCTCCGCCGTCGCCGCCTTGCTCCGGCCGCCATCGGCCATCTTCGGCGACGAACTGATGCGGATCTGGACCGCCTCTCGATGGCGGACATGGTGGTCCACGTCGATCTGACGCTCGTGCCCACCTCGATTCTCCTCCAACGCGCCTGCGCCTTGGCCGCACGGATCCGTGAAGGCCCGCCGTTCATCGGCGTCCCTGGCGCCGTGGTGATGCCGTGGAGATGTCGGCGTTTCGGTGATGTGACGACCAGGCTTGGCTTGGCCTGGTGCCGCCGTCGACCGGCGTGTGCCGCCATGCCGCCGCGGTCGTGCTCATCTGCTTCGCCTGTAAGTTCTCCCCTCCTTCTTCTTCCTCTAGTCCTTCTCCTAGCTGAGCTACGGCTGTCTCCCTTCATGGAGATGCCGTGGGGTGCCATGCTGCTGTGGCTATGTGCTGCGTCCTAGCTACTGTGCCTGCCCTAGGGTGTGCTGCTGCTGTGCTCTGCTTGCCATGGCCTCGCTCTAATCTTGTGCTTGTACTGATGCTCTCCCCTCTCTAGCTTATGCTTGTGCTGCTAAGCCTATGCTCATAATCATGCGAGTTCTTCTTCTGTGCCGCCTCTATACTGCTCATGAGCAGGCTGTGATGCTCATGGCTTGCCATGTTGCTCCAGCTGTTGTTGCTGTTACTGGATAACCATGTGTAACCTTGGTTCTTGGCCCTGGCTTGATTGTTGTGATTAATCCTTGCATATTTGCAAGTGCCAGTGCCTCTGGGCTAGTTCATTGTGTTCAAATTCATGATTATGCTCAATTGAGCATTACTGTTGGCTTATCAGTGTGATTCAGTGATGAATTGATATGTGCTTTGCTTGTGTATTATGATCCAGTGGTTCATCAATCCTTTGATGTGCTTCTGGATACAATCATAAAGTCATTAATTCAGTTGTCTATTTATTCAGTTAGGACTTGGTTGGATTTCTTCAGTAGCTGGCTAATTACTGATAATATGCTTGGCTATAGCCATCTGTAACCAGTGCTAGCAAGCTCAGATGATCATATGATCATGAGTTGCTTGTGAGAGATGTTGTTTCCTGTCTGTGCCTCACTGTTGCCCTCTGTGTGATGTGTGTGCATCACACAGGCTTGGCCTGATGTGTGATGGTGCTTGCTCAAGCATCAGTTGATGCTTGCAATGATCCTTTAGATAATCTGCAAGGCTCTGGTGCTTTGATTACTTGTGTAGTTCATTTATCTGTATTAGCTTGCTTTATTAAATGGATAAATGATGTGAACTGCCTTGCAGTGATGATCATATTAATCAAATTAGCTAGGGCTAGTTGGATGACAACCACTGGTTGGTACCCTAGCCCTCTACTGAACCCTACTGGGTGATGATGTGGTGGCTTAAGGTTTTGGTTATGGTTTGAGGTGGCCCTGGCAGCTCTTTGATGCTGTCATGGGTAGCTCCCCCTCTCTGTGGCTTATTGAGGCTTGGT
This sequence comes from Lolium perenne, assembly GCF_019359855.2. Lineage (NCBI taxonomy): Eukaryota > Viridiplantae > Streptophyta > Magnoliopsida > Poales > Poaceae > Lolium > Lolium perenne. The sequence goes on from NC_067245.2 coordinate 138,083,192, forward strand.
GGATACATCTCTGGGCAATCCTTGTTGGATTTCCAAAGGTTTTCTTGTCGTTGACAAACTAGAATAGGCACAAGTGCCTATCTGTCTGATGGTTAGCAAACCATGTAGTGCTAGGTGAGTTGGGTAGGCTAGCTGTGAATCTTTTCCTTGCTGGATGCTTTGGTTTACCTCAGTGTTAACACAATGGGCTTAACCATTTATTCCCTGGGATGATTTCTTCTGGCTTAATTCCCTCAAATGGTTTGATTACCAAATGATGATGCACACAGGGTAACCACACCCTCTGGCTTGTGTATATGTTATGCACATGCTTATTTATGAGCAAAACAGAGTTTTGCTCAGGTTGATCTTGTTTATACCTCACTCCAGCTCCTAGATGATTTGTTGATGTAGAGGTTTTGCTTCTGTGATGATCTTGTGGTTGGTTTACTTGCCCTGCTCCTCCTGGTGATCTTGTGGGGCTTGATTCAGTGCTGTGGTGAGTTAGCAGATTGAACAGCAGTGGCTGTTCTTGTGTTCTTGTGTTCTTGTGTTCTTACCAGTGAAGCCTGTTGATGGATATGGCTTAGGGTTTTCTTCTGAAAAGCTTATATGTGGTGCTCCCTTGCTCTCCCTGGTCGACAGCTTGGTTCTGGCATACTTGGTGACTCACTGATGATGTGTGTGTGTGTTGTGCTACATGCACACTCAGTGGCTTGGTGTTGAGCATGCACACATGCTGTGTGTGATGCCTGTGTGTATGTGTGGCTTGGGACTTGGGCTGTGGAGAGATCAGCTCGGCAGCTTGATCATATCCCCTTCATTTCCTTTATTTGCTAACCTGCCAAGTGGCTTTGCCACTTGGCTTAATTCTTGTCTTGCTTTGTTTTGTGCAGGGAATCAACAATTGATCAAAATGGACATGGAGTTCATCAAATCCAAGATCAAGTGAAGAAGATCTTGTAGTATTTAGACTAGGATCCATCCTTGTACTTTTCTTTTTATTTTCTTTTATTTTTTTCAATTTCACCAATTCTTGTAATGTGTTGTAATATTCTTTTATTTCCATTATGGATATTGTAATGACAATGTAAATTGTGTGTTGATCAATAAAACTCAAAGTTTTCCCTAATGAGCTTTACTTTATTATAATTGTTCATATTGTTTATTATTGGTTATATGCTTAATGAATTTCCTCACAATTGGATTATTTAGAGTAATCATTTAATGTTTGAATTTGAAATTCAAATTCATCATTGGTTTGAATTCAACCATGTCACTTTATTTAGAATTCAATCATGCAAACTCTCCCCTCTCTTCTCAAAACCCTAAACTAGTTAAGTGAGATGCAAGTTTGTCGCACTCTCGAAACCCTAACCCTGTAAGGTGTCGAGAGAGAAACTTATTCCCCTTCGATGCAGTTTTTGTTTAAAAGCGCGAAATTTCCCCAGAATTTACTATGCAATGCACATCCCTTTCTAAAATCTACCCCTCGATCGTCTCTAAACCTGGGACATTACAATTGGACTTGAGCTTCATAGCAGGTTCACCTTCATTTATCAATGACGAAGTTAGTGGTGTAGTAGGGATGTCCTCATCACAGTTCTTAAAAGGAGAAGCAAAGAAAAACTTAAGGTAACACAGGACCGGCAATAATTAAGTCAATAAACTAAAGTCGTGCAGATGCAAATTAAACTATATATATGAAACTGTTGCATATGGCGAATAATCACCGGCGGATGATACCGGAGATCTTCCGCAGGCAGCGGCCAATGATCAGATTCAACACTGTGACACCGCCCTCGCCCACGTCAGAAAGGGAGTGCTTGAGAATTATCCACTTCATAGGCTTAAATTCGGGCGCTCGTGTGGCGCGGCGCCAGCAACCGCATACTGCACGGAAAGAGGTGTATTAGTCAAGGTCGTCCGTGGATAAGAAGATGTCGCATATATTCTTGATGAGGTCGTTGGGGAGATCGCGCCAATCCACATCATTACCCATACCTTGGAGATGGCCAACCATGGCTGTACGAGGGTTTTCTTATGTCAATCGGTCGGTGAATGGAGAGTCGTGGTGGAAATGTTTCCCGGGGAATTGCTTAATAAAGGGACCTTGGAAAGTTGAGCCATTGAAGTAGTGTGTGTAAGTGGAAAGTTGAACCGCTGAGGTAGTGTGAAAGCGTCTGTAGCAACCGAACCGGCTTAATATTTTTATGTTATCTGGATGTTCCGTGCGCCATAGAGTTCAACAATTCCTGAGCCAACATTATGTCCTACAAACGATATGCAAAGAACTACGAATATTTAGATATAACAGAAAATTGCAGTACTAACTACATGTCAATCTGTCATTGCATCCCTGTTGGCTTATTCTCCTCTCTTTCTCTAAACACAAATAGAAAATTAGCAATGCATATCACTATTCACTAAACAGCTCAAACACCAGCAGAAATCTATGCATAGTGTGCAGCTGGGCAGAAAAGTTCAGCAAAGAGCTCCTACGCGACGCTGGCGAGGACGCTGCTCGGCCAGAGCTCCTACCCGACGCTGGCGAGGATGACGTCGCTCGGCTAGAGCTCCTACGTGATGCTGTCCTAAGAGGACGACGCTTGACCAGAGCTTCTACGCGCCGCTGGCGAGGAGGACTCCGCTCGGCCAGAGCTCCTAGCTACGCGAAGGTGCCGAGGATGCCGCTCTACTAGACCTCCAACCCCGACGGCGCAATCCTCTCGGCGCCAGCTAGCTAGTTTATACCCCCTCCCCTAAACACCATACCTTGGGCCGGCGGGCAAGTCAACAACGGCAACCTCGCGGTCGTCCTCCAAGTTCCAACGTCTTTAGATGGAGTGCCAGAGCCTCTGAACTCGGCCAGTAATTAATTTCGACACTGTCGCGTGGGCAATGTCGACGGAAATTGGAGAACTTATATGGATTCAGATTTAAAGAGTTATTTATCGGTTGAGTCCTCTGCCGTCGAATTGTATCGTGATTGGCGCATAAGAGTTGCAAGTTGGAATGCATGCAACTAAGCTTTTTCAACCGAAGTTGGGAAATGAATTAAGAAAAAAAGCTCTATATATCTCATATTTTTTTGACCAGATTAATGTTCAAAGTTTTTTTGCATGTGTGTATTACTATTTAAACCTGTGTGGGCACAATATTTTTTCGGTTGCCATCTACAAGTATAAAATAAAATATTACATATGACGTTGGAGTTTGGAGAATGTATTTATCCACACCTCTCTATCCGAAAATAAAATCCTTGCGGGCTTACATAGTGCAGATGGTGTGCATGGTAGCCGTCCAAATCAGACCATGCATGCATCTTTGCAAATGATGCAGAGACTACAGATTCCCCTTTAAAAAAAATTCCACGAAGACACAAAACTACTGTTATCACCGCTTTCCAAGCCTGATGGTATTCCTTTCTCAATTGAAAACACATAGAATAATTACCAATAATATAAATTCACCAAGCGGAAGTGCCGGTCCTTCCTGGAGGCAGTGCCGGCCTGGTCACGGCTGTTCGTCGATTTGGCGGAAATCTGATCCAAAAATCTTTGATTTCGTAGGAAAATTGGCACAATTGGGTGGGAAAAGTTGGGGGAATTGTAGATCAACACCAAATGCAAGCTTCTATTGGAAGGAACCCACCAAAAACTCAACAATTTGTCAGATCCAACCAAGGCCAAAATTAGGGCTATTTTTTGGGAATTTTTAAATTTTTTTCCAGAATTTTTTTGGGGGATGTGGGGATCAAATCCGTTGCAACCAAGGAGCTCTTGATACCATATGATAAGGGCTGAGCCCTAGGGGAGGACCGATCTTCACGGATTCGATGGCGGTGGTGAAGAACACGAAGAACACGGGTGTCGAAAGAGGAGGGGATCGGAGATACAAATGCAACACACACACACAACCGGTTGTTATTCGTTGGCCCGATACACTAACCCAATAGAATTGCAAGGCAAAGACCCACAAGGAGTAGAATCCCTCACAAAAGATTGGCAAGCAACTGGTAGAGTTCCGAAGAGGGAAAGACTGCAAATAGATAGAATTGCAAGAGCAAAAGATCCACAAACACTAGAATCCCTAGAATAGAAGAGAGCAATCACTCAGCAGATCCTTGATAACACTTCATGGGTGCATCTGAAGGGTTCGTTGCATGGAAAACAAAAAAATTCTACCGCGAATAAGAACAAATCCAAGATCTAATCTATGGAAAAGCTAAGATCTAATCTACCAAGATTGAAGCAACGAGATGTATGTGAGACTAACCCTCAAAGATTTCAAAGCCTACGAGATTAGATCTCGTTGTTGATGTAGTCGATCATCCAGTGCTGCAATCCGGCAGCACTTCAGTACTCGGTCGTGCGTACGATGTCAATGAAGCCCGTCCTCTCCCTGTTCCAGCGGGCAGCGGAGGTGTGGTAGATCCCCTCGGAATCCCAGCAGCACGACGGCGTGGTGGTGGTGGTGGAGAAGAAAAGCTGCAGGGCTTCGCCAAGCCGGTACAGCACTATGGAGGAGAGAGGGGGGCGGCCAGAGCTAGGTCTGATTGGGTGAACGCCCCCTGCCCCTCCCCTCTTTATATAAGGGGGGAGGTCGGTTTGGGTGGCCCCCCAAAGTCCCAAAGCCATCTAGGGCCGGCGGCCAAGAGGGGGGGGAGGGGATTTCTTCCCCCCCCCCCCCCCCAAGTTGATCCCCCCTAGGGTTTTGGGGAAAACCCTAAAGGTGGTCGGCCTGGGCCTTGAGAGGCATGTGCCCCTGGCCCATTAGGCTAGGGTGCATCCCCTCGGACCATGCTACGCCTCCTAGGGTCGTGGGCCCACTGGTGGGACCCTAGGAGGCTTCTAGAACCTTCCTGGCCTTTCACCGGAAAAATCCCAAACTTTTCCGAAACCTAGAAATCAACTTCCCTTATATGAATCTTATTCTCCGGACCATTCCGGACCTCTTCGTGATGTCCTGGATCCCATCCGAGACTCCGAACAAACTTCATCTCCATCTCATATTCTGAATCTACCTATGCGACATCGAACCTTAAGCGCGTCACCCTAAGGTTCGTGAACTATGCAGACATGGTCGAGACTCCAATAACCAATAGCGGGATCTGGAGATCCATAATGGCTCCCACAAATTCAGCGATAACTTAGTGATCGATTGAACCATTTACATACGATACCGATTCCCTTTGTCACGCGATACTTTACTTGTCCGAGGTTCGATCATCGGTATCTTCATACCTTGTTCAACCTCGTTACCGACAAGTACTCTTTACTCGTACCGTGGTATGTCATCTCTTGTGACCCAGTCACATGCTTGCAAGCTAATCAGACGACATTTCACCGAGAGGGCCCAGAGTATATCTATCCGTCATCAGGATGGACAAATCCCACTGTTGATCCATATGCCTCAACTCACACTTTCCGAATACTTAATCCCATCTTTATAATCACCCATTTACGCAATGGCGTTTGATGTAATCAAAGTACCCTTCCGGTGTAAGTATTTACATGATCTCATGGTCGAAGGACTAGGTAACTATGTATCGAAAGCTTATAGCAAGTTGAACTTAATGACTTGATCTCATGCTACGCTTATTTGGGTGTATGTCCATTATATCATTCACCCAATGACATAAACTTGTTATTAACAACATCCAATGTTCATGATCATGAAACCATGATCATCTATTAATCAACAAGCTAGTTATACAAGAGGCTTACTAGGGACTCCTTGTTGTTTACATAAGACACATGTATCAATGTTTCGGTTAATACAATTATAGCATGGGATGTAAACATTTATCATGAACACTAAGATATAAAAATAACTAATTTATTATTGCCTCTTGGGCATATCTCCAACAACATCACTAGAAGGGTTTCCCATGAGGAAGGAGTTAAGCTCATATCAATCTCAAAACAAGTCTAAACCCTAATTCGTGGCCGGGGGAGCCCTATATATAGGCTAGATTCAAAATAGGGGTAACTTAGTCATTTGTGAAATAAACACAACCATAGGATCAAAATCAACGGTTCAGATGAAGTCAACTTGGGTGGGGCCGGCAGTGTCGGGGTGCGCCGGCCGGCAGTACCGGCCACTTGCTGCTGTTGCGTCTTCGGGCGGCAGTGCCGGTGCTTGGAGTGCCGGTCTGGGCCGGCAGTGCCGGTGCGTAGTGGTCGGCAGTGTCGGGGTACATCGGCCGGTAGTGCCGGGGTGCGTCCACCGGTAGTGGCGTGGTGCTTCCACCAGTAGTGCCGGCCTGGGAGGGCGGGAGTGCCGGCCTTGAGCTGATGCCACCGGCTGAAGTGGTTCTTCCTTCTTCTTTTCTTCTTCCTTGACCAATGGAGCTTCTTCCTCTTTACATCCTTGGTGAGACTTGTACCTGATGACACATAGAGAATTTGCATGAGGTAGCATTCCATCCAATGAGCCACGAGGAGGGCTTGTCGGTCTTGGTGTATAGCATTGGCCCGAGCTCGTGTCAATGGGCCACGAGGAGGGCTTGTCGATTTTGAGGAGGAGGTGTCCAAAAGCCACCCTGTATCACTCGGTGCAACTCACCATGGTCTACCCTAGATAATTCATATAGACCCCATTGGTGTATGCGACTTTGATTCACAATGTCACTATAGCTTAATCTATGAATCCACGTCTGCGTGCCAAAATGTCTAACACAAGAGAGTGGATATATATTCATATATCTAGAGCTATTTGGTAACTGACTCTACTTTGTCTAGATACGCACGTATCTAGAGCTAAAATATGTGTGTATATATATATTCATATATAGTTGTGTCAATTAATTTCCTCATTTTCAAAGCCCTAGGTCTGCCTCCGGACACATCTATCATGGAACCCCACACAACCTATGCGTGCATTTCGCTGGAGACGCCATCGCCACATTACAAACACATAACAACGCATTGAGATTTTTTTGCGGGTTACAATGCAATGTGCTTAGACGAGTGCTTACATGAATAAACCTGGTAACATATTTTATTAAGTACGAGGAGCAGGATACTGCTTAATTATGTAGTACAGGTCGTATCAAAAATAATTATATAGAACGCATAGTTAATTAGGCATCCATTAATATAAATAAGCAATTATATGTTTAACCAAAAGTGGATTGTTTCGGTAAGCAAGTCTCGAAGCATCTTACATAGTGTATGATGGGATCTAAGACCCCGTTTCTGGCCCGATCTTGCGGATGACCCGAAATCCCAAGGAGGAAGAGAGGGAGAGCGCGAAGAACACGATGAACACGAAGAACACGATGAACTCACGCACGCACACCAACCCGATACAATCGATACTTACCCCGTGGCTCGATGGACCACGCCAATAGAATCAACCCGGAAGAGACACGCGGTAGAATTCCGAGCGGAGAGATTGGTGAGGGAGATGAATCTAGGAGTGGGAGAGAGAGTGGGTACACTAGAATCTCACACACCAAATCCAATCATCCAACATGGGTAGCCTTGATACAAAGGGGATGAAACCCTAGGGAGACAAAGCTCATCTTCATGTCTAAGCCTAAATCTTGTCTTAGGGGTAAAGGGGATGACCTAGGTGCTTATATAGAGTTACAAGGCAACTTGGGCCGAAAAGGTAAGCAAGTGGATAACTTAGGCAGTTTGGTGAGTCATTCCCGTCAAATCCGGTTTGGGGCAGTCGGGCCAGACTGTGGACCGGGTGGTCCGGTCCTGGGTCCGGTCGACCGGGCGCCAACCAGAAACCTTGCAAGTTTCCGTCCGGTTGCCTTCCGGTACGATGCAGGGAAATCCGGTTGGGCGCCCGGTTGACCGTGCCTGGGACCGGATGATCCAGTTGTGGGTCCGGTCCGACCGGGTCCTGGACCGGACAGCCTTTTCCTCCAGCCTCTTCTTCCTCTTCCTTCTTCTTCTTCTCTCTTCCTTGCACCATGGGAGTTCCTTCTCTCTTGGTCCTTGTCGATGTCGGCACCTAGGGACACCATGATGATAGGCATGAGGTAGCATACCATTCAAGTTGGTGTTGAGGTCAACCCTAGAGAGGAAAGAGTTCACCTTGACATATATGGCGGGGGTTTGTGTTGTTGGTCCACTTGGGGGACTCCTTGGGCATGGTGTGGCGTCGACAATAGGCGGGGCTACATCATCTCCCCCCCTTGAGGAAGAGTCGTCCTCGACTCTTGTTCCTCCTCACCGACGGTGTAGTCCATGACGGTTGTCCCATGTTGTGGTAGAGGGATAAAGTCGCGGTCGAAGAAGAGCTTGGGGAAAAACAACTTGCGAATGGAAAGCTTGTGTGATATGGGCACGGAGGCCTATGTGGAGCCCCGATTCAGGACTCCACCAGCTTAGTTATCTTATTTTATGTCTATGGTCATATGTGGGCCAATTAGGGTTTTTAATAAATTGAGTCAGTTTGGTTTGGGCCTGTCCAAACCAAGGTAGAGAGGCCCACTAGGGCTGGCCGGCCACTCCACCCCTCATATAAGTGGAGGTGCGGCTAGGGTTAGAGAAAGAACAAGTTTAGTCTAAAGTTTAGGTTATACCTAGTTGCGTGTGTTCACGTGTATCATCCCTCCGGGGGTACGGCGCTGCCGTTTATCTATACTATTATCCGCTGCGAAGGTTCTTGTGTTCATCAAGGATTATCTAGCTCTTGGTTTGAGGCGTATCGTTCGTCGATCCGTTGCTTGCTGGATTCGTTCCCTCTTCTCCAGGCTGCGTTCATCGCGTTGTTGGGAGGATTCTCTACCCCAGGTTCTCGCTGTGAAAGATCGGGCATCAACTAAGGAGGATCCACTGGGTCGCTCCCTTATCATGTGGTATCAGCTTTCTGGGTTGCTCACGGCGAGGTTTTGTTGATCGATCTCTTTGATCGGTTTGCTGCGGAGAAGATTAGCTCTAAGATCGGAGGAGTTTGGCTCTCGGTTGAAGGAGGTTGGTTGGAGGAAGTTTGGTGTTGTTTGGTGAAGTTTGGAGGTCATCCATGGCTGTTTCGGAGGTCAAAATCGCGAAAAATCGCGACCAGAATCGGGAAGAAGACGAAATTTCGCGACCAGGAAAAACTTCGTATGAAATCCGGTCAACCGGGCCAGTGACCGGGCTGCCTGGCGTAGAACCCGGTCAACCGGGCGGCAAACCGGGAAGTTCGCAAAAATTCGTCCGGTTGTGTTCCGGTGCGATGCATCCGGTTGGCGACCGGTCAACCGGGCCCGTGACCGGGCAGGCCGGTCTGGAGGCCGGTCCAACCGGGCCCTGGGCCGGGCCGGCATCTGTTCCTGCGGTTTTTCCTCCAGCGGTTTCTCCTGTGGTTCCGGTGGTTTCTCCGGTGATGTTGGTTCCTGCTGTTGATGATGTTACTCCAATGATTGGTGTTGAAGCACATAGGAGTGACGATGTATATCATGACTACCTCGGTATGCGAATAGGTATCAAGTTTGACGCATCGCAAATCAAATGGCGGTTGGCTAGTTCTGCGACACCGACGGAATTTCAGCTTTGGGAATCACACATTGAAGGTGGGTTTGCGAGATGCAAGGAGTTTGATGGTTCGTTTGGTGGCCAGACGGAATTTGCTATTGCATACAGGCGTGTTGATGATGTTGTGGCTAGTTGGTACCGTAATGCTCTCATAGTTCAGGGTATCATTGGTCTACAGTCTAGTTGGGCAGATTTCAAGCAGTTTCTACGACATATCTTTAAGTTTGCGAGCTTGACTAAAACGGTGGTGTGCTCTAACACTACCGTGGAGGAGGTTGTTCCCATATCGACAGTCATTGAGGAGAGGAAACCTGGCTCTGATACCAAGAGCACTACTGTGACTGTTGAAGAGGATGTACCATTGAGCGGGCTGAATATGCAACTCAAGAGGGTACAAGGTGATGTTTGCAAGACAGTTGACAAGGGTCAGCGGTGGAGTTTGTTTCAGACTCAGTGCTATATCAAGGGCAAGGCTTGCAAGTTGATGGTTGATGGTGGAAGCTGTACTAATGGCATTAGCAAGGCGATGGTGGCAGCGTTGGGGTTGTCTACATGGCGTCTTCCTGAACCTAAACGTCTTGAGTGGTTGAATAGCTGTGGTATGCTGAAGATTACTCACAAGGTGCGTGTGCCATTTACAGTTGATGATTATGTTGATGAGATCGATTGCGATGTGTTGCCATTGGAGGTGTGCGGATTGCTACTTGGGCGTCCTTGGCAGTATGATCGCAATGTGACACATGCTGGGCGAGCAAATACATATTCTTTTATGCATGGTGGTAAACAGCGGACTTTGAAGCCTATGGGTGATGATCATATCAAGTCCGATGTGGAGTTAGTAGTGCGTAAAGAGAAGTTGCACAAGCCTAAATTGCAGCAAGAGGTGCATGATGTTCTGACCATTGATGTTGGTGTTGTTTCAGCTATGCCTGTAGATGACAAGCCAGTTCTTGTTGGTGACAAGCCAGATGAAGCTACACTTGTTGTTGATGTGGATGTTGCAGCATGTGCTACAGTTCCAGTTTGTGTTGATGCCAGTATACAGACTGATGATGTTTGTGCTGATGATGCTTCAGTACATGTGGCGCAGATGCGCGTGGGAGGAGTGGGAGGCGAGCGCGTCAGTGGAGACAGTGGGCAGCGGCACTTCCGTGCTAGGAGTACTGCAGTCCAGTTTTCTGTGACACCGCGGATGCATCGAGCCAAGGATGGACGTGTGAGACATCTATGTGGCCCAGGAATTACACATCTTGTGCAGGGTCATGTGCAGCGACACAAGGTTCCATCAAAACCTCGCAAGAAGAAGGAATTGGCGCCGAAGTCCAAGCTCATATGGAGAAGAAAGGAGGCGCCAAGTGCTGTATCAAGTCGAGAAGGCCGCGAGGGAGGATGTGGTGTGGAAGGCAAGCAAGACTTGAGGACGGCGAGGACGTGTCATGTTCATATCACGTCACCTTTTCCAGAAGACCCTCACGCGTTGGGGACAACGCTTCTTGAAGGGGGGGAGGATGATATGGGCACGGAGGCCTATGTGGAGCCCCGATTCAGGACTCCACCAGCTTAGTTATCTTATTTTATGTCTATGGTCATATGTGGGCCAATTAGGGTTTTTAATAAATTGAGTCAGTTTGGTTTGGGCCTGTCCAAACCAAGGTAGAGAGGCCCACTAGGGCTGGCCGGCCACTCCACCCCTCATATAAGTGGAGGTGCGGCTAGGGTTAGAGAAAGAACAAGTTTAGTCTAAAGTTTAGGTTATACCTAGTTGCGTGTGTTCACGTGTATCATCCCTCCGGGGGTACGGCGCTGCCGTTTATCTATACTATTATCCGCTGCGAAGGTTCTTGTGTTCATCAAGGATTATCTAGCTCTTGGTTTGAGGCGTATCGTTCGTCGATCTGTTGCTTGCTGGATTCGTTCCCTCTTCTCCAGGCTGCGTTCATCGCGTTGTTGGGAGGATTCTCTACCCCAGGTTCTCGCTGTGAAAGATCGGGCATCAACTAAGGAGGATCCACTGGGTCGCTCCCTTATCATTGTGGAGGCCAATTTGGTGATCGGCGAACAAGAGGCTCTCAATCAAATACGAAGCATCAAGTCGTTTTTCCAAGAGGCATTTGGAAAAAATGGGAACCAAAAGAGTGTCGATGTATTCAAAATTTGGTGGGGCAAAAGTTTGTGCATGTAAAAGTTTGGTTTGTAAAGTGTCAAAAACGTGATGTGTAGCATTGTCCCACACAAATGGAACAATCAAAAGGCAAGTATCGGGGGCAAAATTGTTATGTGCAATGGCAAAGAGATGGAAACTTCTAGCTTGGGAAAGTATGGTTGGCGTGAGCCAAGTATGGGTATCCTTAAGTGTCAAAGAATCCATTTCAATTGCCAAAGATGAAATGAGAAATCCAAAGAAGAGCAACTTTATGAGTGACATGTGGCACAAGATGCATAAGGTGTCTCTCACATGTATGACATGGTCCTTGAGATTCTCGGAGTGTATGATGATAACATCAAGACATACAACAACCATTGTGCCAACAAGATGTGTCAAGATATGTTGCATAAGAGGCAAAAGAGGTGACGAGGTATTGGTCCAAACCGGAAGCTCGACAAGACAAGCCGGAAACACACGAGGTTGAAGGCGTTTGGGAACATACCCTTTGGCGTGAATCCCATGGGTTGGATCATGTATCTCGTCCGTGTTGGGGTAGCTCTCAATTGCACGTTTTGTGAGCTCATGCTCCGTAGTGGTGGAAGTTGTCATTCGGGTACCTATACACACAAAAGAGAAAAGAAAAAGCGTGTGTGCATGGTAGAGGAACACATCATCCATCATGATGTTCCATGTCTTGTGCACATCACCATTAGTGTCAATCAAGATAGTATGAAATGCATGGCGATGGCGCATATGGCAAGAAGGTGCATTCATGGCATGTGGTAACTCATGATCATCAAAAAGTGAGAAGGCTATGGGGGCCATCTCGTGGACAATGAAATAAGCATTCTTGCATACCAAACATAAGAAAGAGCAATTGTTCACAATCTTGGATGCAAGGATCATGGAATGGTGTAAACATTTGGGGAAAAGCATGTTCAACATGTTATCATTGTTGTCGACAACCCTATGTAAGGAGCAAGTGTTCATCAAGGGTGGCACAACACAAGTATTATCATAATCATTATCATGGCAAGCAAGCGGGGAAAACGTGAAACTCTCGTAGCATGGCATGGTCATGGTATCACAAGCAAGCAATTTCACATGATCAACAATGTTATCAAGCAAAGCATCACATGGGGAAGTGAAAGTAGCATGTGACGTAGCAAATGTATCATCAAGATCATGCATGCACTCATAAGTCATCATGTCCACTAGTGGGATCATGGCATCATCAACACCTATGTTGTTACCTTTGTAGGCCGACTCATTTGAAGTAGGTGTTGTGGAAGTAGGAGGATCCATGTGGTCATATGTCCATCTTGGAGCAAGAATGGTGAGATATCATCATCTTCATGCACCATGTACATCATCTCCATGAGTGGGAACTCGTCCTCCGTGGAACCTAGTGCAACATAAGAAGACACAAACGAGGGAGAGGTTAATGTGTTAGCAAATGCGATGTCCTCCATGGACCTATCATCTACCTCTCTCAACTCACTTTGTGTATCACTCATGTCCTCCAAATGGAAGCACTCAAACTCACATATGGGGTGGAAGTCACTCAACTCACTATCACTCTCACTCAAGTGGGCTAAGTGGCTCTCATGCTCACACGGGATTGGTACCAACTCATCAATGAAGCATATAGGAGTAGGCTCGACTTTCTCCTCTCCATGCGCCTCCTTGTTAAAGGGAAATTCCCATGCTCAACCATCTCAACTCCATGCGCCTCCATAGGTGAAGGGAGAATCCCATGGTCACCATGCTCAACTCCATCGCCTCCCAAGTCATCCTCAAGCGGTGGTGCCATAGTGTCGTAGAGAGCGAGGCGCCGATCCACATCATCCTTGAGTTGACCTTGTAGATCTCCATCTTGAAGTGTGGGCGCAATAGGCATCTTGGGGACTTGTGCTTGTAGCTTGTCGAAGTAGAGCGTCTTGGCACTTGGCGTTGTGCATTGCCATGCCACGTGACCCTTGGCCTTGCACACCTCACATAGGAGATTGGGACATTCCCGTGGAGGGTGGACTTGTTGCTTGCACTTGTAGCATCGGAATACATAGGCATGTGACGAGGTAGGGGCCATTGTGGTGGTGGCACAAGAGGGAGAGGTCGCCTTATGAGGAAGGTCTTCTTGATGTGCCCTCTCCATCCTTGGAGTGGTAGACACCCTACGATGGTGTTTGTCGCCTTCATGTCGAGGCTCTCGTAGTCGTGCTTCATCACCATGTCTTGATGAGTGTCGTCGAAGGTCCTTGGGGGATGTTGGTCGATGGCGATCATGAAGTGGCTTGTGGCGGCGAAGCTCATGTGGCGACGTATGTCGATGTAGACCATGAGGTGGTAGTGGTCGACGACTATCATGAGATGGTGTGAGTCGATGACGGTCCTTGCCATGCCTAGATGATGGCTCATGCGACTTGGCATATTCCTTGGGGCGCCTTGTGGAGCTTGTAGAAGAGTGTCGATAGAGATCATGTTGGGGACGCTCTTGATGCCCCATATGATGGTGCCATCTTGAAGGTCCTCTATCTTCATATGTAGCTCCATTGGCGACGTAGGTGTACTTGGGCGCATCGTCTTTGCTCATCGTGGAGCGTAGGTGAGGCTCCGCCATGGTGTCGATGTCGTACTCGTGGTGTTGCTCCACCATGTCGTCGATGTCGTACTCGTGGCGTTGCTCCACCATGTCGTCCATGAGTGGTGAGCCATTGTCGATGTAGAGCTCGTCGATGTCGTCCTCAAGGTGGTGCTCCACCATGTCGTCCATGCTTGAGGAGCCATTGTCGACGTAGAGCTCGTCGATGTCGTCCTCAAGGTGGTGCTCCACCATGTCATCCATGCTTGAGGAGCCATTGTCAATGTAGAGCTCCTCGATGTCGGTCATGTCGGTGATGCTCGTGGAGCCATAGTCGGTGTCGAGCTCCACATGTTCCTCCACGTCCGCGGTGCTTGAAGAGGTATCCTCCTCGAAGTGCTCCGTGTACTCCTCCGTATCTTCTTCGTCGCTATACATGTTAGCACGACAATATCTATATGGTGTATGTTAGTGGAAGAACACTACCCAGCAACCTTACCGTGGTATGACAAGATTGGGGTGATCCAACAAAACCGAGAGTTAGAACAATTGTATCGGGTACTCACACAAAAGCACACGCAAAAGCTAGCAAATATGGTGTTAGGTGAGTATGGTGGAAAGCCAAAAGACGAAATCCGAAATCGAGTATGTTGTTAAAAGTGGGTGAGGTCCAAAAATTCAAATGTCAAAGCGATGATCACTATAAACACGGAAAAGATATGGAACGCACACACGAGATGAACGGGGTTAGTGCGACCAAGGAATGAGCGGAAAAGTGTAAGAAGCCCTTAAGCAAGGGTGCTCGGTGTCACACTAACACAAGAAGAGATCAAAGCTTTGGTTGCAAATGAAGTGACAACAAGATTCACACGTGGCCTCTCTTCTCTTTTCTCTCTTTTGCTTAAAAGCTTTTTCTCTTTTGTATTTGGTGGCACTTGACACTCTTTTGTATTTGTATGTATGGGGGCACTTGCACTCTTTTGCTCTTTTTGTGTTTTGGCAGCTTTTTCTCGCCCTATGTTAGCGTTAGCTCGCTTTTGCTATCTTGCCACACGAGTTTTGCTTAGAAGGTTGACTCCACACTACACACACACCTCACAATCGGGGCCACGTGCAATGTCTCGCAACACTTGATAAGCAATGCTCAATAGGATAGATCACAAAAGAAGAGGGGTTACAAGGGGAATGCAAGTTATACCTAGATGAAAATGTTAGGCGGTGTCAGAACACACAACTTGCGATGATGGCGGTGGTATCAAGAGTACGGTTGCAAGTTCGGGGTGCCTCGGATGTCGTCGCTTGCTTCGGAGCTGCGGGTTAGTTTCACAAACAAGGCACTCAAACCGGAACAAGCAAACACAAGTTAGCGGAAGAAAACGGTCAAAGTAGCTTGGCGGTGGTGGCTGTGGTAAGCCGGTGGTGGGTGGTGTCGATGCTCTTGCGATTGCGGCGGAGGTTATGGGGCCGCGGTGATGTTTCCCGGTGGTTTGGGGAGGGTGGCGGTGCTTGCCGACGGTGCAGAGGGCGGCGGTGGTTGGCGGAGGTGGTGGTAGTGGTGGCGCTCGGTTGGCGCCCGGTTGACCGGGCCCTGGGCCGGCCTGGCCGGTCTACAGCCCGGTTGACTGGGTTCTGGCCCGGTTGGCGCCTGGTTGGCGCCCGGTTGGCGCCCGGTCTGGCGCCCGATTGGACCGGCCCTGGCGCCGGGTGGTCCGGTCTGCAGCCCGGTTGGCGCCCGGTTGACCGGATTTCTCGGGGCGCAGTTTCTCTCTCCTATTCTTGAGCGAAACCAAGCCAAATCGACCAAAACGAAGGGAAACGATGGAATTGGGGGCTAAAAGTTGGGGAGATAGTAGATCAAGCACTCCAACACCAAATCCATGGACCAAAACTACTCAAAACGCAACCAAATCACAGATCGGTCAAGAGGCAATTTGGGGCTATTTTTTGGGGATTTTTGGGGAAAAAATTTCAGAGATGAAATTGGGTGGGTGGGGGGGGTCAAATCCGCGGAAACCAAAGGCTGCTGATACCATATGATGAGGTCTAAGACCCCGTTTGTGGCCCGATCTTGCGGATGATCCGAAATCCCAAGGAGGAAGAGAGGGAGAGCGCGAAGAACACGATGAACACGAAGAACACGATGAACTCACGCACGCACACCAACCCGATACAATCGATACTTACCCCGTGGCTCGATGGACCACGCCAATAGAATCAACCCGGAAGAGACACGCGGTAGAATTCCAAGCGGAGAGATTGGTGAGGGAGATGAATCTAGGAGTGGGAGAGAGAGTGGGTAGCACTAGAATCTCACACACCAAATCCAATCATCCAACATGGGTAGCCTTGATACAAAGGGGATGAAACCCTAGGGAGAAAAAGCTCATCTTCAAGTCTAAGCCTAAATCTTGTCTTAGGGGTAAAGGGGATGACCTAGGTGCTTATATAGAGGTACAAGGCAACTTGGGCCGAAAAGGTAAGCAAGTGGATAACTTAGGCAGTTTGGTGAGTCATTCCCGTCAAATCCGGTTTGGGGCCGGTCAGACCGGGGCTGTGACCGGGTGGTCCGGTCCTGGGTCCGGTCGACCGGGCGCCAACCGAAAACCTCGCAAGTTTCCATTCGGTTGCCTTCCGGTACGATGCAGGGAAATCCGGTTGGGCGCCCGGTTGACCGGGCCTGGGACCGGATGATCCTGTTGTGGGTCCGGTCCGACCGGGTCCTGGACCGGACAGCCTTTTCCTCCATCCTCTTCTTCCTCTTCCTTCTTCTTCTTCTCTCTTCCTTGCACCATGGGAGTTCCTTCTCTCTTGGTCCTTGTCGATGTCGGCACCTAGGGACACCATGATGATAGGCATGAGGTAGCATACCATTCAAGTTGGTGTTGAGGTCAACCCTAGAGACGAAAGAGTTCACCTTGACATATATGGCGGGGGTTTGTGTTGTTGGTCCACTTGGGGTACTCCTTGGCCATGGTGTGGCGTCGATGATAGGCGGGGCTACATCAGTGTATATGCGCTTAGGGTTTGTTCGTATATTGGTGACCTGGCAGGATTATCAATCCGTCGAGATATGCCCCGGGCGCGTTTTTTTCTTTCTTTCTGAGGAGCAGAAGCATTTTCCCAGTAGTGAAATTAACACTTGAAGCAGACCTGTTGGGCTATATCTCCACATTGAAGTGTGTTGGCAGCCGAACTTCAGCCCACATCAAATGACTGAGGGCCCACCTGTTCGGAAATTTGTAATTTTTCGGCTCTCGGATTTGGCGCCAAAGCATAATTTTATCCACGAAATTTCTTTTCTAGCCGTCAGTTTCGAGGAAGTAGCCCCGAACCTTTTTGAGTGGCAAGGGTATTCAAGTAACTGTAATTCAATGGAGCCATAGCAAGCACTTCCAATCTGAACTCAGCCGAGTCATCTCAAAACCAGTTTCCCCATTTCAACGAACCCTAGATCTGCCTGCGGACACGTCTACCTAGCTCCCGCACCCCACTACTTCACCGTGCAGTTCGCCGGACACATCACCTCCTCGTTATGGACACACAACGGCCCTCCATCGTCCATGCAAGATCTTCACCGTTTCTTCAGAATGGTCTCACACACCATGACGCCAGGATTAGGTAATCGTTTCCATTTCCATGGCCAGTTTGTTTGTTTGTTTCTTGCGGTGCGCGTATGTTGGTCGATTACTATGCAGCATTCCATATTACTTTGTTGGTGGGTCAATGTCTAGAGAATAGCTTTTTGGTGGTAGCTGTTTTGTTAGTTTGTACTACCTTCGTCAAATAAAAAGTGTACCATTTTTTCTAGATACAGATATATCTATATGCATTTTAGTTCTAGATACATCCGTATCTAGAAGAAGTTGAGACACATTAGTTTATTAGACTACAACATCTCTTGGATGTGTCGCTTATGGAGAAGCTGATCTTCTGGTGTTATCTTGGTGGTGTCACTATTGCTGTTTCATGTTTTCGATCTCTGTAGCGGGGCTTTTATTTTCTATAATTCTTCCCTTTTTTGGCTGTGTGCATCCTTTATGCCATTAGGCCATGATGTTGTTGTAGAGACTGGATGTAATTGGTATCTCGGTTATATTAATACTAGTAAATTTGCCCGTGCGTTGCAACGGGAAACATAAGGCAAATAATATCTTATGCGAGAGTGGCATGTTCTACTTTGACAAAACTATCGTCGAACCTCCCGTGATCACGTTTGGCGGACGTTATGTGCCAGCGGAGCTGGTCCCTCCGGGGGTAGCTTGCATGTTGCAATACTTGATGACCTAAGTAGGGATGGCATTTGGGAGCGTGTCATCGTTCTCGACGCAATCGTCCTTGATCATGCGGTGGATGCGACAGAGTTGCTGCCTCGGGCGATCTCTTCTCATCTACGACCTTGTTGGAGATGCCACCACTGCTAAAAATTAATTGTCTTTTTAACATGGACATGTTCCTACTCCATGAATCACTATAAACAAACCAGTTGATACATCTATGTCCTCCCTCCGATCCGAAAAAGTGTCGGGTGGTTAGTAGATTTGTGTTTTTATAATTAAACCCTTCTAAAAAATGATTAATGCAATGGCCTTGCTACTGTCCAGCGAAGAGTCCTGGACCCGTCGAGATGGACTCCAGATTGGAGGCTTACCATGGAGGAGACCGGGTGGATCTCCATCGCCGGCCAGGCGGCAAGTCCACCATGCGACGACGATCAGCTAGGCTGTCACCGGCAGCAGGTCCACGGGTACGCCACTGCTATGTGAGATCTCAATGTATTAAAGAGAAAACAAAGTAATGTATTAAGATTCGGTCACGAAAAACATGGCTTCAAATTAATATTGTGGACATGGTGTTATATAATCATCATAATGTGCAATAAAGCATATTCAAATGCTTCAATGTAAGAAGAGTCTGTTAGATACTCCTAGATTGAAAGATATTACCGCTAGTACTTAATTGGGGTGTTATCATTGTTGGCCAGCGGAGTAATAACCTTACTGACCTGTCTTCTGAATTGCACACAACTCATGGATATCTCCTCTCGATTGGAGGCAGTCACTCAAGCTTACTCCAACAGAAAATGGCAGGAACCGCCCAACAATGTGCAGCATTAAATTCCACACATGGCCATCATCAACAGCCTAGCACGCACCTCCCAAAGCACCAACGAATTGAGCAAATAAAATGATGTGCAAGGGCACCAACACTTCTCTCGTGGTCAGATCAGCCTGCAAACCTATATCAATCATATACATGAAGGATGAACAGGTACATTAGCGACACAGCTCAGGGTGTCGGCAACGCCGGCGAATTGACCTCCTTGGAGAATACAATTTTCCAACTTGCGACGCTTAACAGCAGCATCGCCACCTTGCTTGTGTGCGCTGTGTTGTCTCCAGTAGAATACCTCGGCAACTTCACACTAAATGAGTACCCGCTGTGAGTTTTTCACTCATCGAGGTGGGCCGCTCGAAAAAAAAATTCATCGAGGTGGAAGTCAGCTAGGAGCGCCATGGGGTTGCTGGCAGAGGGCGAGCAGGGACACTACATCAGGCACCCTGCTCGGCCAGCGCTCAGTGTGCTGCGCGTCGGCAGTAGCTCAACACCACCCAACTGTGATAGTACATACTATTGATTGAGGGACAGACTGCAACACATGTTGATTTGAGAACTCCACCAATGAAAAGATCATCCGATTCAGACCCGACTCAACAGATGTGAGACCTTTCTATCTTCTAGCCCTGCCGTTCTGATCACCGGAGACTCCGGCCTGGGAAACGAGGCGGCGCCACCGGACAATCGTGATCGAGCGCCAGCCCGCTCGCGACGGGAGAGGTCAGAGGAAGCAGCGCCACTGGAGAGCCGGGAGTCCTTTCATGGGCGCCGCCGCGGAGCTGTGGGGCGTGGGCCATGGGGCGGTTGGTTCTCGCGGTCGACCGTCGACAGCAGTCGTCCTCCCAGAGACCTCCGGTGGATTCCCAAAGCAATTATCTCTTTGGAAATTCATATTTTACAACGATAACGCAGCTAAAGCTGGGACTCGGCCCTTTTTATTGCCGAGCGGGCAATCTGGACTTGTGGAGTCCATGTCGGGCACGCCAGTGATCCCATGGAAATCGTGCTTATCACAAGGAGATGTGAGCGACGGGAAACGAACGGAAGGCTACTCGGTAGATTGGGTCATCTAGAGAACTTTGGGCCTAAATAAAATTAGAATAAAACTAAGCCCAAGTGTGACACCAGGCAGCCACCTATTGCAATTTAATAGTAAAGATATGCTTTTTATCGGAAAAAATAAAATAGTGCATATGTTCTATTTTTCCCTTTTATTCATCACTGGCATCACAATCTACGAATTTTGCCTGTCCTTAATATGTTAGGCACCAAAGACAATGAAAAGAGGAGCGACATGCAGAATGTCAGAAGGAGCACTGCAAAACTTAAAGGTTCCCGTATTGAGAAGTTGGTAGCAGCCGCTGCTGAAACCGCGTTAAAGGATATTAAAAGGGGTGGCTCGGCAGCTAAGGGCAGCAAGAGAATATCAGCATCTCAGCCGTCCGAAGGAGATTCAGATCTTGAACTCTTATTATGCCATATGATAGAGACCTCCCCTACTCTCTCAATAGATAAGGTGCTAGTTCCTTCATCCCATCGTGCCTTGTCATATTTATGTTTGATTGGTAATGCCAATTCATCGTTGTGATGGTCGCTTCATTTATCCATGTTTTGCTTTTTAAAAGGGAAATAAGTATCATGCTGCCAGCAACTGCAACATGGCTAACCTGATGCCTCCAGTTAGAATCATGTCCTAGATGAGCACCAAAAGATCATCGCCAGACACGCCACCTGCTAGACGGAAATAAAATCCAATCTCAGTGTGCCGCATATCTCTTCGTCTAAACCCTTCTCTCGCTGAAGGCAAGCTGTACCACTAAGTTCTTACTGCATCTAGCATGTTGTACTCTGAACTTCTATCTTTGCATTTATGTTTTCTTTGGATGCACAATTACCACACTCGGGTTTAACTCCCATGGACACAGAAAACGATGCTATTAGGCATGTCCTTGTGGACATAGTCACTGACTGGATCGATGCCACCAATCTCATGAATGTTGAAGGCCATGGAACTCCTCACCTTGCTCAACATGATGAGGCTACCCTGCCTAGTAATGGGGTTAAAGGCATGTTTTGTGTATTTTGCCTGTTTCTTCCATATTTTATCTGTAGTATCATCATTATTACCTCACAAGTTGTCTATATGTGTAGTGGGAAGGAGAAAAAACGTGGCAGAAGTACTGTGCAGATTGTACCGATCACCGGCTGGCAAAATGCCAGTGGTCATTCCAAAAGGGAGGATAAGGCCAGTGTCAGCTACAATCGCTGCAAAGTTTGTAACTGAATGTTACAAGACTATCAAGAACCATGTGCATATGCGTTCGCACTGGAGGAAGTACAAGGGGACACTAGGCTCCTCTCTGACTATTACAAGAAAGTTGGGGTAAGTATATACTATAGGCCCTTTGCCCGACTGTAATGTTTATGTACAGATGATTTAAGAGATTTCCATTCATATGCTTGTTCTTTCATGTCACTACTCTCTAGGTAAGGTTTGATATGGATATAAATGCTTCACCAGTAAAAGTAGCATGTAGGAGGTATCTTCATATAGGTGTTAAGCATCAACGGCATGTCCTTAAAAGAAAGTACTTCGATTGCCTTCCTCTTTGTGATGTGCCGAAAGAAAGCCCCTGCAGTTCGATGAATGACGTTGAGTGGAACGAGCTTGTGCAGCACAAGACAGATCCCAAGATTAAGGTCAGTTCCTTACGAAATTGAAGATGCTACATTGTACATGCTTATGGGTGTTGAAGTGGATAAGTGAAATGCGTAGACCTTTTCATCAGTTTGAACTTTTTGGTTTCCACTGGCTAGTGCATTAAGCTTAATAATGACTACTGCTACTAACTGTACTAGCCATTTCAGGAAATCAGTAATAAAAATAGAGAAAACCGTGCTAAGGTTATTTACCATCACACTACTGGGCTACGCAGCTATGAAGCTTATATGGAGAGCTTGGTAAGTCAAGATAATCGTGATTGATGTTTCCCGTTATATTGCTATATAAGTTTTTTTTTTGCCCAATGCATGTGCTAGATATTTCTTGTTCAATAGCACTTATTGTATTGTATGTATTTGACAATAACAAGTTTGGGTATCCAATTGTGATATTATTTTTATGATTGTGACTTTCCATTGTATTTGAAAATAATGTGATGAACAATTGAACTAAATTCCTATTTTGGTAGCCGCTGCGTCTATGACCTTTCATTTGCATTGTTGCTAGCACAAACTGTAGTTTATGTGTGGATGCAAACTCTTTTATTACCAGATCCTAATAGAACTTTTAAGAAGGCCTATTAATATTTGCGTTTTTCAAGGGGGAGAAGTATAGCGGCAAAGAACTCGGTCCTTTGGATATGTTCAAGGAGTGCCACTTGAGCCGACATAAGGGCTTCTCCACATCGACTAAGAATTCAATTGTAAGGCGGCTTTCAAAGAGTCATCACTAATGTGAAGGTTATATTATGCTGCATCTGATAACCATGTTTCTTTGTAAAACAAGTCTGACATGGAACATGAGCTGTCAGTACTCAGCTGATGGAGGAAGCAAGACTGAGGCTTAGGTTGTACACGATGTCCTGTCAAACAAAATCTCTGAACCTACTTTTTCTTCAGAACGTGGGGGTTGTGCATCAGCCCTCTCAGCCTTTTCGAGTCAGAAAGAGCAAGCTTGTTGCATAACTGGAAGAGAGAGAAAATTAGAATTGCAGAGCTGCGCGATATTATTCAGATCCAAAATTCTAAAATTGATCAGATGGTGTTGGGGGGATGACCCCCGGTATGCCAAAGGCATGCCAAACCGGATGGTTTGAGCCATCAAGATACCGGTTTAATGTTTATACCGGAGCACAGAATTAAGTGTTTGGCTAAGTAAAGCTAAGCCGGTATCCCCAAGAGGGGTATACCGGAACCGGGTAAAGAAGACACCGGTCTGCCGGTAAGAAAAGCATGTCGGCAAGACTGGTCAAAGATTCTCTTCAGAGCTAGAGGACAAAGATGAGCTAAGCAAAGTAGCTTTAAACGAAGCCCTGGCGCCAAAGAGGAGGATGACGCTGAAAGAAGCCAGAGGACGTCAGCCTCCCTGATTAAAGAAGACCCCGGTGTCATCTATGATTAAAGTAGCTTTGTAAAGTAGTTTGTCTAGTCAAAGATGCCATTAGGGTTTCTTCCCCTGTAAGCCACCTTCTCCCCTATATAAGGAGAGGGGGCACTCCCTATCGCGGGCACGCAATGTTCATGAGACGTTACGTTCAGATGATCAATCACTAGAGAAACCATGTATGCACAAACATGTATCTTGTTGAGATCAATGAAGAAGAAGATCTAGAGCAGAGTTCTTCCTTGTGTGTTTCTTCTTTTACCTTTGCCTTTGGCTGAGTTCTTGAGGAAACCATCCGGAAGTTCATCCCATCTGATCACAAACCCTCACCCGAATCCTCTTGCGCCCATTCGGCCCCAACTTAAGCCATCCCATGGCATCTGCTCGTTCACCACGACGACAGTTGGCGCCCACCGTGGGGCATGAAGTGGCGCTTGCTGGAGTTCATATTCGGGCGGGCATCCTCGACGTCGCTGGCCAGCGTACGGTGTCCGCGCTGGTGCAGCACATCTACTCCATGGATTTCATCAACGACAATGTGGGCTGCTTCGCCAATGGCGGCATCTTCCCCAAGAACGGCCGCATCATCGAGTTCGGCAGCCACCGCGTCTACTTCGGCACTGTCCCTGTGCACCAGCGCCTTTCGCCGGTGCTGGTGGCACCGGATCCGCCAAGGTGGCTATTTGCTGGCCGCGCCGCCGGCAGCGTGGAGGTGATGATGGCTGGCGTGGTCGGCGCTGGCAAGGAAGCTGTGGATGAAGGTGTTGGGCGTGCGGCATCAACCCGTGCGGCCAAGCCACCGCTGGAACGCGACGCAGGCGCCGCGGGAGCATCGTCCGCGCTACCGGAGACACCACTCCAAGCGGCGATGAGCGTCCTCGCCACGCCCATCGCGCAGAACATCGACCCGGCAGCGGCTCAAGCGGAGCTGGAGGCGCAGCGCCAAAAGCTACTCGAGAACGGCAAAGACGTCGTCAGGGCGCAGCGCGAGCTGAACCTAACCATACATGAGTATAACGCTGCCCATGGCTTTGCTTCAGTTAGCGCTCATGCTGCTAGGGTACCAGAAAACCGGCTTAAGGCTCGCAATCTAGATCAGGATTTGCGTAAGGAAATTCTTGCCGGCAAAAGTATCTCTGCATCTGTGAGCATCGTAGAGAAACCTAAGTACAGTAGGCCGGATAAAACTATAAAAGCTGCTAAGGCTGCGGTAGAGCTGTGTGAATCGCTTTCCGGGGACGCTCTGGCAAAACAACAAGAGCGCGTCCGGGAGCTGCTTGAAACCATCGAGCAGCAAAACGCTGAGCAGCTTGCTAAGCTAAACAAGGCTGTGGCTTCAAAATCCGCGCGTTCAACAAAGAATGCCGGTAGCAAGTCCCATGGGCAGGCCTCGTCCCCCCATCCGGATAGAAGAAGAGAAAAAGAGATGAATGCGCAGTAGATGACTGTGTATGATCCGGTTCTTGCCGGAAAGCAACAAGCCGGGCAACATAATGCCGGTAGAAAAAGCCAAGGGGCAGACAGAGGCTACGCCAAAGGAGGCTATGCCGGAAACAATCATGCCGGTAAACATGAGACCGGGCAAAATTATCGAGCTGCAAGGGCGGCGTATGAGGAGGAGGAAATGCTTCCCCCGAGGTACCGGCAGGCAAGGGCCGCGGTACCGGATTGTTATGATGAGGCTGATTCAACAAGACCCACAGCATACCAGAACCCATCGGGAGAACGCCTAGGAGAAAGATACCTGCCAGAACGGGATGCGAGGCACCGTCTGGATAGAGTATATTTGTCAGAAATGATCGAGGCAGAAGGTCCTTCGGGCCCAAAATGTTTTGGTCCAAGGATCATGAAAGAGGGACCACCGGTTCGCAACTTCCAGTTGCCCCGTGACACGAAAACATATGATGGCACCACTAAGCTGGAAGACTGGCTCGCGGATTATGTGACCGCGGTATACGTCGCTGGTGGCGGAGGAACCGTAGCTGGAGGAGGAAACCGGCGTTGGGCCGTGAGGATCATACCATCATTCTTGGTGGGACCAGCGCGAATCTGGCTGAACAACTTTCCGGCAGGAAGCATAAACGGTTGGTTGGACTTTAAGGAGGCTTTTGTAAGTAACTTCAGCAGCACGTACCGGAGGGCAAACAGGCCGCAGCAGCTCGCCTTGAGCGTACAGCGCCCAAATGAAACAGACCGAGATTACCTGGCCCGGTGGAACACCACGAGGAACTCCTGTGAAGGGGTGATAGAAGAGCAAGCCATTGCTTGGTTTAGCAGTGGATGTAGAAGAGGTTCTCCGTTGTGGCAAAAGCTGCAGCGGAACATGCCGGTAACTCTGGCGGAAATGATACGTGTGGCAGATAACTATGCATTGGGAGCCCCATTGCAACCGGTAGTACAAGCTGAGCCGGAACAGTCAAACCCGCCTCAGTAGCGCCAAGAGCAACACCGGGATAACCGGAACAACAAAAGAAGGGAAGATTTCCCGGATCGAAGATACGGTCCGCAGCAAGTTGCTGCTGTACAAGAGAACTCTGAGGCCAGCGGCAGTCAGAGGCAAAGAACCGGATCGCAGCCATGGGCGGGTCCTAAGAAACAGTGGGTCGAAAAGAAACCCTGGGGCCAGAAAAAGAATTGGCAGGATCTTGTTAAATATACCATGGAAGCCGCAATGGATCAACCATGCCGGTGGCACACTCCGAATCCGGCTCACCCGTCGAACCATCTGACGAAGGATTGTTCTTGGACCAAGTACTTGATGCTCAAGGGAGCAGTAAAAGATGCGCAAGCACAAGGGTGCTCCACAATGCAACCACCATCTCAAGATATGCTACATCAGCATCAACTACCACCACCACCGCCGCTTACCGGAGCAAATGCTTTACTGGTACAGCCTCAGCCAAACCGGCAACAGTACCAGCAAGTTAACCAGGTGGGAGAAGGCAATGGCCAACCGCCTCCACCGGCACCTTTGGGCCGGAACATTTACCATGATCCAGATATGTGTTGCGTTGTGTTCTTCACTGAGCCAACCGACAGACAAAGCCTGCATCGCCGTTCCATGGAAGTGAACGCGGTGATGCCGGCAGTGCCAAAATACATGATGTGGTCAGATCAGGAGATTTCCTGGTCGTTCAAGGATCACCCCAAGGTAATGCCTAACCCGGGTGGTTATGCTCTTGTCTTGGACCTAATCATGCAAGGGCCAAACGCTCGAGTCAAATTCAGCAAGGTGCTGATAGACAATGGAAGCAGCATAAACATCATGTACCAGCACACCGTGCATATGTTGGGCATAACAGAAAACATGCTTCAGCCAACTCGTACAACTTTCCACGGAATCGTTCCGGGCTTATCCTGCGCACCGGTTGGAAAAGTCCGGGTGGATGTGTCGTTTGGAGGACGTGACAATTGCCGGGTTGAAAACCTTGAGTTCGAGGTGGTGGACTTAGATAGTCCTTACCATGCATTGCTGGAGAGATCGGCATTGGCTGCTTTCATGGCCTCAACTCACACGGCCTATCTCAAGATGAAGATGCCGGCACCTCGTGGACCCTTAACTGTGGTGGGAAACTACAAAGTCTCACTGGAAACTGCTTCCGCCGGATCAAACCTGGCAGAATCGCTGGTGATTGCAGAGGAAAAGAGGAGGATGCAAACTGCTGTTGCGCTGGCTCAGTCCTTACAGCTGAGTTTAGCGGCAATCAGTGCAAACTTGGGCACACCGGCATTTAAGCCGACAAAAGAAACAAAGGACATTGTGCTGGACCCGGCTTACCCTGAGCGCACCGTTCGTATCGGTGCCGGCATGAATGAGGCATAGGAAAGCGCGCTCGTCAGCTTCCTCCGTGAGAATCGGAATATCTTTGCCTGGTCTACTGATGACTTGGTAGGTGTTCCGAGGGAGCTGGCTGAGCACTCTTTGAATGTCCGGAAGGATGCGAAGCCGGTGCGACAACCTTTACGCCGGTTTGCTGAAGACAGGAGAAAGATCATTGGAGAAGAAGTGACAAAGTTGTTGGTTGCCGGTTTCATCGTGGAAGTACTGCACACTGAGTGGATGGCCAATCCGGTGCTAGTCGAAAAGAAGAAAGATGAGAACCTCGAGGCAAAAGCTCCGAAGGTGTGGCGCATGTGCATCGACTACACCAACCTGAACAAAGCTTGCCCAAAAGACCCTTTCCCTTTACCCCGGATCGATCAGGTGATTGATTCCACTGCTGGGTGTGAGTTGTTGTCCTTCCTGGATGCCTATTCCGGTTTCCACTAAATCCCCCTGAAAAAGGAAGATCAAATAAAAACTGCGTTCATTACCCCGCACGGGGCTTATTGCTATGTCACTATGCCTTTTGGTTTGCGCAACGCCGGTGCAACGTACCAGCGCTGTATGCAAAAATGCTTGTTCGATCAAATCGGAAAGAATGTGCAAGTCTATGTGGACGATGTCGTAGTAAAAACTAAGGTAAAAGAAACCTTAATCGATGACCTCCGGCAAACATTTGATAACTTAAGAAGATTCCAGATGAAACTCAATCCGGCAAAATGCACCTTCGGTGTTCCTGCCGGCAAACTACTAGGCTTTCTCGTGTCAAGCCGGGGCATTGAGGTTAATCCGGTAAAAATCCAGGCAATCGAAAGAATGACTATACCGCGCGATCTCAAGGACGTGCAAAAGATTACCGGAAGCTTGGCATCTCTAAGCCGGTTTGTAAGCAGGTTGGGAGAAAAAGCCTTGCCGCTCTACGCTTTGATGAAAAAATCCGATACGTTCGTCTGGACCCCTCAGGCAGACGCGGCGTTTAAAGAGTTAAAAACAATGCTGGCCACAGCGCCTATACTGGCTTCACCTCTAGAAAGAGAGCCTATGCTATTATACATAGCAGCCACAAACCGGGTTGTGAGTGTAGTGGTTGTAGTTGAAAGAGAAGAGGAAGGAAAAACCGTGCAGAGGCCGGTATACTACCTGAGCGAGGTGCTCTCCCTCTCAAAACAAAACTACCCTCACTTCCAGAAAATGACTTATGGCGTGTTCATGGCCGCCACAAAGATTAAGCATTACTTTGAGGAGCACCCCATGAAAGTGGTGAGCGAGGCACCCATTTCCGATATCATGTGCAACAAAGATGCTAGCGGTAGGATTGCAAAGTGGGCAATCCAGATATCACTATATGTACCGGTGTATGAAAGAAGGGATGCCATAAAATCGCAAGCTTTGGCTGATTTCCTTGTTGATTGGGCGGAAATGCAATACAAGCCGTCGGATCAAAAAATAGATTACTGGAAGATGCACTTTGACGGATCCAAACTCAAAGAGGGTCTAGGTGCCGGTGTGGTGCTTACCTCACCTAAGGGAGATCATCTCCGGTATGTTTTGCAAGTACACTTCAGGGCATCAAACAATGTCGCTGAGTAGGAAGCTCTGATTCACGGACTTAAGGTCACAAAGGAAATCGGTGCGCACCGGATCATTTGCTACGGAGATTCAGATCTCGTAGTGCAACAATGTTCCGGAGATTGGGACGCAAAAGATGCCAACATGGCTTCATACCGGTTTCACGTGCAAAAGATTGCCGGCTTCTTTGAGAGCTGTGAGTTTAACCATGTGCCACGAGCGGAAAATGAGGCCGCGGATGCTTTGTCTAAGCCGGGCTCATCTAGGCAAGAAATTTCTCCCGGAATAGCCTTGGCACACTTAAGAGTACCATCGATCAAACCAAGCCCGGAATTGGAATCAATTTTCGTACCGGAATCACACGTAGTACCCATGGATATCGATGAAGGGAACCCGGGGACTGTTCCGGCAAACTCGGGGACTATTCCGGCAAGCTCGGGGACTGTTCCGGTAAGCTCGGGGACTGCTGCGTCCATACCGGAGAAAACAATGCTGGTGGATAGCATGGAAATAGACATACCGGTGTTTCTGGTTCGAGAGGCACCATTTTGGGTTAAACCTATTAAGGAATTCCTGATCAACGGCACCTTGCCGGATGACGAAAATGAATCCAGAAGGATCCAGAGAAGGTCCAAAGCATACACCATCATCAATGGCGAGGTGTACAAGAGAAGTGTTACCAGTGTCCTTCAAAGATGTGTGGAACCAGAAGAGGGAAAGGAAATGCTTGCAGAGATTCACCAAGGGGAATGTGGGCACCATGCTTCCTCAAGGGCGTTGGTAGCAAAAGTGTTCTGGCATGGGTTCTATTGGCCTACTGCTTTGGAAAATGCTGAGGATCTGGTAAGAAAGTGCAACGGGTGCCAGAGGTACGCCAAGCAAAATCATACCCCAGCATCCGGTTTAAAAACCATACCGCTAACTTGGCCATTTGCTGTTTGGTGCCTTGATATGGTCGGCCCATTCAAAACTGCAAGAGGGAATATGACCCACATCTTGGTTATGGTGGATAAATTCACCAAGTGGCTAGAAGTGAAACCTATCGCAAAATGTGATGGGCGCACAGCGGTGAAGTTCTTAAAAGATGTTATCTTGCGGTATGGCTACCCGCATAGCATTATCACTGACAATGGAACCAACTTTGCTCAAGGTGAGTTCAAAAGATTTTGTGAGGATAACAATATCCGGTTGGATTTGTGCTCAGTGGCACACCCACAAGGCAATGGCCAGGTGGAAAGAACAAATGCGTTGGTACTTTCCGGTATCAAACCGAGACTCATCGAAGCGGTGGAAAAGTCACCGGGGTGTTGGCTTGATGAGCTACCATCGGTGCTGTGGAGCATAAGAACGACTCCAAACCGGTCCACCGGATACACTCCATTCTTTATGGTTTACGGAGCAGAAGCGGTTGATACGTCCAAAATGTATCTACTTTCCCGAACACTTTTGCTATTGTTTTGCCTCTAATTTGTGTATTTTGGATGCAACTGATGTCTACGTTCCCCCTCCTTTCCTGTAGACAGTGTTGGGCCTCCAAGAGCAGAGGTTTGTAGAACAGCAGCAAGTTTTCCCTTAAGTGGATCACCCAAGGTTTATCGAACTCAGGGAGGAAGAGGTCAAAGATATCCCTCTCATGCAACCCTGCAACCACAAAGCAAGAAGTCTCTTGTGTCCCCAACACACCTAATAGGTGCACTAGTTCGGCGAAGAGATAGTGAAATACAGGTGGTATGAATATATATGAGCAGTAGCAACGGTGCCAGAAAATAGCTTGCTGGCGTGTAGTTGATGGTGGTAGTATTGCAGCAGTAGTAACACAGTGAAACAGTAAACAAGCAGTAGTAACGCAGCAGTATTTAGGAACAAGGCCTAGGGATTACACTTTCACTAGTGGACACTCTCAACATTGATCACATAACAGAATAGATAAATGCATACTCTACACTTTTGTTGGATGATGAACACATTGCGTAGGATTACACGAACCCTCAATGCCGGAGTTAACAAGCTCCACAATAATGCTCATGTTTAAGTAACCTTATAGTGTAAGATAGATCAATAGACTAAACCAAGTACTAACATAGCATGCACACTGTCACCTTCATGCATATGTAGGAGGAATAGATCACATCAATATTATCATAGCAATAGTTAACTTCGCAATCTACAAGAGATCATGATCATAACATAAACCAAGTACTAACACGGTGCACACACTGTCACCTTTACACACGTGCAGGAGGAATAGAACTACTTTAATAACTTTGCTAGAGTAGCACATAGATAAATTGTGATACAAACTCATATGAATCTCAATCATGTAAAGCAGCTCATGAGATTATTGTATTGAGGTACATGGGAGAGAGATGAACCACATAGCTACAGCGGAGCCCTCAGCCTCGGGGTGGATTACTCCCTCCTCATCATGGAGGCAGCGATGGCGGTGAAGATGGCGGTGAAGACGGCGGTGGAGATGGCTCCGGGGGCAATTCCCCGTCCGGCAGGGTGCCGGAACAGAGAGTTCTGTCCCCCGAATTGGAGTTTCGCGATGGCGGCGGTGCCCTGGAGTCTTTACGGAGTTTCGTCAATTGGTACTGCGTTTTTAGGTCGAAAGGGCTTTTATAGGCGAAGAGGCGGCGCAGCGGGCACCGGGCGGCGCCACACCCTCGGCCGCCGCGGCCTAGGCCCGGCCCGCGCCGCCATGTGGTGTGGTGGCCCCCTGGCCCCTCTCCGACTCTACTTCGGTGTTCTGGACGCTTCCGGGACAAATCGGAGCTATGGCGTTGATTTCGTCCAAGACCGAGAATAGTGCCCGAACAGCCTTTCTGGAACCAAAAGCAACAGAAAACAGAACGGCACCGTGGCATCTTGTTAATAGGTTAGTTCCGGAAAATGCATGAAAATGATATAAAGTGTGAACAAAACATGTTGGTATTGTCATAAAACAAGCATGGAACATCGG
The DNA here is from genome assembly GCF_019359855.2 of Lolium perenne. Lineage (NCBI taxonomy): Eukaryota > Viridiplantae > Streptophyta > Magnoliopsida > Poales > Poaceae > Lolium > Lolium perenne. The sequence goes on from NC_067245.2 coordinate 138,114,954, forward strand.
AAATTATAGATACGTTGGAGACGTATCAGCATCCCCAAGCTTAGTTCCTACTCGTCCTCGAGTAGGTAAACGATAAAAGATAATTTCTGAGGTGACATGCTACCAACATAATCTTAATCATACCATTGTAAAGCATATGAGATGAATGCAGCGATTCGAAACAATGTAAATGCAATGAGTAAACAAGTGAATCATATAGCAAAGACTTTTCATGAATAGTACTTTCGAGACAAGCATCAATAAGTCTTGCATAAGAGTTACTCATAAAGCAATAAATTCATAGTAGAGACATTGAAGCATCACAATGGAAGATTAAGTTTCAGCGGTTGCTTTCAACTTGTAACATGTATATCTCATGGATAGTTGTCAATGCAAAGCAATATAACAAATGCAATAAGCAAGTATATAAGAATCAATGCACAGTTCACACAAATGTTTGCTTCTTGAGGTGGAGAAAGATAGGTGAACTGACTCAACAATAAAAGTAAAAGAATGGTCCTTCAAAGAGGAAAGCATCGATTGCTATATTTGTGCTAGAGCTTTTATTTTGAAAACATGAAACAATTTTGTCAACGGTAGTAATAAAGCATATGTATCATGTAAATTATATCTTACAAGTTGCAAGCCTCATGCATAGTATACTAATAGTGCCCGCACCTTGTCCTAATTAGCTTGGACTACCGGATCATCACAATGCACATGTTTTAACCAAGTGTCACAAAGGGGTACCTCTATGCCGCCTGTACAAAGGTCTAAGGAGAAAGCTCGCATTGGATTTCTCGCTATTGATTATTCTCAACTTAGACATCCATACCGGGACAACATAGACAACAGATAATGGACTCCTCTTTTATGCATAAGCATGTAACAACAATTAATAATTTTCTCATATGAGATTGAGGATATATGTCCAAAACTGAAACTTCCACCATGGATCATGGCTTTAGTTAGCGGCCCAATGTTCCTCTCTAACAATATGCATGCTTAACCATAGGGTGGTAGATCTCTCTTACTTCAGACAAGACGGACATGCATAGCAACTCACATGAAATTCAACAATGAATAGTTGATGGCGTCCCCAGTGAACATGGTTATCGCACAACAAGCAACTTAATAAGAGATAAAGTGCATAATTATATATTCAATACCACAATAGTTTTTAAGCTATTTGTCCCATGAGCTATATATTGCAAAGGTGAATGATGGAATTTTAAAGGTAGCACTCAAGCAATTTACTTTGGAATGGCGGAAAATACCATGTAGTAGGTAGGTATGGTGGACACAAATGGCATAGTGTTTGGCTCAAGGATTTGGATGCATGAGAAGTATTCCCTCTCGATACAAGGTTTAGGCTAGCAAGGTTGTTTGAAGCAAACACAAGCATGAACTAGTACAGCAAAACTCACATAGAAGACATATTACAAGCATTATAAAACTATACATCGTCTTCCTTGTTGTTCAAACATCTTACTAGAAAATATCTAGACTCTAGAGAAACCACTCATGCAAACCAAATTTTAACAAGCTCTATGTATTTCTTCACTAATGGGTGCAAAGTATATGATGCAAGAGCTTAAACAAGAGCACAACAATTGCCAAGTATCAAGTTATTCAAGACATCATACCAATTACTACATGTAGCATTTTCCAATTCCAACCATATAATAATTAACGAAGAAGTTTCAACCTTCGCCATGAATATTATGAGCTAAGAACACATGTGTTCATACGAACCAGCGGAGCGTGTCTCTCCCCCACACAAGCATTTATTCGAACAAAATCAAAAACAAGAAACATACAGACGCTCCAAGTAAAGTGCATAAGATGTGACCGAATAAAAATATAGTTTCAAGAGAAGGAACCTGATAATTTGTCGATGAAGAAGAGGATGCCTTGGGCATCCCCAAGCTTAGACGCTTGAGTCTTCTTGATATATGCAGGGGTGAACCACCGGGGCATCCCCAAGCTTAGAGCTTTCACTCTCCTTGATCATGTTGCATCATACTCCTCTCTTGATCCTTGAAAACTTCCTTCACACCAAACTCGAAACAACTCATTAGAGGGTTAGTGCACAATAAAAATTAACATATTCAGAGGTGACACAATCATTCTTAACACTTCTGGACATTGCATAATGCTACTGGACATTAGTGGATCAAAGAAATTCATCCAACATAGCAAAAGAGGCAATGCGAAATAAAAGGCAGAATCTGTCAAAACAGAACAGTTCGTATTGACGAATTTTAAAATGGCACCAGACTTGCTCAAATGAAAATTCTCAAATTGAATGAAAGTTGCGTACATATCTGAGGATCATGCACGTAAATTGGCTTAATTTTCTGAGCTACCTACAGGGAGGTGGACCCAGATTCGTGACAGCAAAGAAATCTGGAACTGTGCAGTAATCCAAATCTAGTACTTACTTTTCTATCAACGGCTTAACTTGGCACAACAAAACACAAAACTAAGATAAGGAGAGGTTGCTACAGTAGTAAACAACTTCCAAGACACAAATATAAAACAAAGTACTGTAGCAAAATAACACATGGGTTATCTCCCAAGAAGTTCTTTTCTTTATAGCCATTAAGATGGGCTCAGCAGTTTTAATGATGCACTCGCAAGAAATAGTATTTGAAGCAAAAGAGAGCATCAAGAGGCAAATTCAAAACACATTTAAGTCTAACATGCTTCCTATGCAAAGGAATCTTGTAAATAAACAAGTTCATGAAGAGCAAAGTAACAAGCATAGGAAGATAAAACAAGTATAGCTTGAAAAATTTCAGCACATAGAGAGGCATTTCAGTAACATGAAAATTTCTACAACCATATTTTCGTCTCTCATAATAACTTTCAGTAGCATCATGAGCAAACTCAACAATATAACTATCACATAGAGCATTCTTATCATGAGTCTCATGCATAAAATTATTACTCTCCACATAGGCATAATCAATTTTATTAGTTGTAGTGGGAGCAAATTCAACAAAGTAGCTATCATTATTATTCTCATCAAGTGTAGGAGGCACAGTATAATCACAACAAAATTTACTCTCCATAGTAGGTGGCACCAAAAGACCACTATCATTATAATCATCATAAATAGGAGGCAAAGTATCATCAAAGAAAATTTTCTCCTCAATGCTTGGGGGACTAAAAATATCATGCTCATCAAAGCCAGCTTCCCCAAGCTTAGAATTTTCCATATCATTAGCAACAATGGTGTTCAAAGCGTTCATACTAATATCATTGCTACTAGCATGCAAATAAGATTCCATGGGTTTTTTAATTTTCGCATTAAACCATTCATGTCTTGACTCAGGAAATAGAATAAAAAGCTCACAGATGTTGTCCATTATGCCTTACTAGTGTAAACAAGAAACAAAAAGATGCAATTGCAGGATCTAAAGGAAATAGCTTCGAGCACAAACACAATGGCGCCAGAAAAGTACTTTACCTGGAACCGAAATATGAGTGCCTTTTACCTTTCCTCCCCGGCAACGGCGCCAGAAAAAGTGCTTGATGTCTACGTTCCCCCTCCTTTCCTGTAGACAGTGTTGGGCCTCCAAGAGCAGAGGTTTGTAGAACAGCAGCAAGTTTTCCCTTAAGTGGATCACCCAAGGTTTATCGAACTCAGGGAGGAAGAGGTCAAAGATATCCCTCTCATGCAACCCTGCAACCACAAAGCAAGAAGTCTCTTGTGTCCCCAACACACCTAATAGGTGCACTAGTTCGGCGAAGAGATAGTGAAATACAGGTGGTATGAATATATATGAGCAGTAGCAACGGTGCCAGAAAATAGCTTGCTGGCGTGTAGTTGATGGTGGTAGTATTGCAGCAGTAGTAACACAGTGAAACAGTAAACAAGCAGTAGTAACGCAGCAGTATTTAGGAACAAGGCCTAGGGATTACACTTTCACTAGTGGACACTCTCAACATTGATCACATAACATAATAGATAAATGCATACTCTACACTTTTGTTGGATGATGAACACATTGCGTAGGATTACACGAACCCTCAATGCCGGAGTTAACAAGCTCCACAATAATGCTCATGTTTAAGTAACCTTATAGTGTAAGATAGATCAATAGACTAAACCAAGTACTAACATAGCATGCACACTGTCACCTTCATGCATATGTAGGAGGAATAGATCACATCAATATTATCATAGCAATAGTTAACTTCGCAATCTACAAGAGATCATGATCATAGCATAAACCAAGTACTAACACGGTGCACACACTGTCACCTTTACACACGTGCAGGAGGAATAGAACTACTTTAATAACTTTGCTAGAGTAGCACATAGATAAATTGTGATACAAACTCATATGAATCTCAATCATGTAAAGCAGCTCATGAGATTATTGTATTGAGGTACATGGGAGAGAGATGAACCACATAGCTACAGCGGAGCCCTCAGCCTCGGGGGTGGATTACTCCCTCCTCATCATGGAGGCAGCGATGGCGGTGAAGATGGCGGTGAAGACGGCGGTGGAGATGGCTCCGGGGGCAATTCCCCGTCCGGCAGGGTGCCGGAACAGAGAGTTCTGTCCCCCGAATTGGAGTTTCGCGATGGCGGCGGTGCCCCTGGAGTCTTTCTAGAGTTTCGTCAATTGGTACTGCGTTTTTAGGTCGAAAGGGCTTTTATAGGCGAAGAGGCGGCGCAGGGGGGCACCTGGGGGCGCCACACCCTAGGCCGGCGCGGCCTAGGCCTGGCCCGCGCCGCCATGTGGTGTGGTGGCCCCCTGGCCCCACTCCGACTCTTCTTCGGTGTTCTGACGCTTCCGGGAACAATAGGAGGTTTGGCGTTGATTTCGTCCAATTCCGAGAATATTGCCCGAACAGCCTTTCTGGAACCAAAAACAGCAGAAAACAGGAACTGGCACTATGGCATCTTGTTAATAGGTTAGTTCCGGAAAATGCATGAAAATGATATAAAGTGTGAACAAAACATGTTGGTATTGTCATAAAACAAGCATGGAACATCGGAAATTATAGATACGTTGGAGACGTATCAGCAACTAACACGGACTAACGCTGTTTTCAGCAGAACTGTTCTGGTGTCTCGTTTTTGTGCAGAAATCCAACTTTCAGGAAAATCCTCGGAATTTATGCAGAAGGTCCTATTTTCCCAGAATATTGGCGGAGCCAGAAGGGCAAGCCAGGTGGGGGCCCGAGGGCCCCACACCATAGGCCGGCGCGGCCCAGGAGGGGCCCGCGCGGCCCTATGGTGTGGCGGCCTCGGTTAGCCCCCGACGCCCTCCTTCGGACTATTTATTGCCTTCGACCTAAAAACGCACGGGGAGAAGTCGAACCGCCAGAAAGCCTCCAGAACGCCGCCACATCGCGAAACTCCATCTCGGGAGCCAGAAGTCTCCGTTCTGGCACTCCGCTGGGACGGGGAATTGGAGGAGATCATCGCCATCATCACCACCGACGCCTCTCCATCAACCAGCCATGTTTCCCCCATCCATGTGTGAGTAATTCCCCCGCTGTAGGCCGAAGGGGATGGTAGGGATTGGATGAGATTGGTCATGTAATAGCATAAGATTGTTAGGGCATAGTGCCTAGTGTCCGTAATTGGTAATTTGATGATATTGTTGCAACTTGTTATGCTTAATGCTTGTCACTAGGGCCCGAGTGCCATGATCTCAGATTTGAACATGTTATTATTTCATCATGATATTCATTGTTTATGGTCTTACCTGCAAGTTGTATACACATGTCGCTGTCCGGAACCGATGGCCCCGAAGAGACAGAAATCGGGACAACCGGAGGGGATGGTAGTGATGTGAGGATTACATGTGTTCACGGAGTGTTAATGCTTTGCTCCGGTACTCTATTAAAAGGAGTACCTTAATATCCAGTAGATTCCCTTGAGGCCCGGCTGCCACCGGCTGGTAGGACAAAAGATGTTGTGCAAGTTTCTCATTGCGAGCACGTACGACTATAATTGGAACACATGCCTATTGATTGCTTTGTACTTGGACACCGTTTTATTATTATCTGCAAATGCCCTGCTATGATTTTTACATGAGTTTCTCTCATCCATGCAACGCCCGTTATCCGTCCCCGTGCCTACAGTATTTTAATCCTGCTGTTTACTATAATCACTACTGCTGTCTCTGTTACTCTGCTGCTGTTATTTCACTACTGCTACTGCTATAAAACTGTTACTACTGATAAACTCTTGCGAGCAAGTCTGTTTCCAGGTGCAGCTGAATTGACAACTCCGTTGTCAAGGCTTTCAAGTATTCTTTGTCTCCCCTTGTGTCGAATCAATAAATTGGGTTATACTACCCGCGAAGACTGCTGCGATCCCCTATACTTGTGGGTCATCAAGACTGTTTTCTGGCGCCGTTGCCGGGGAGCATAGCTTTATTTGGAAGTTCACTTGGATTGATATTGTTCGCTGCAAATTCTCCATCATGGGTAAATGATATCGATATCCAGGCCTGGTACACTAGGACAACCATTGATACGATGATTAAGTCTAAGGTTGTACCAGTATTTTATCATAGTCTTGTTATTAGAAAATAATAATGTAGCCAGGTCATGTGGTGGGCCATTAGGGTTTAAATTAGTGTTTGTTTGACTTGGGCCTGTCCGAGTCAAACTAGGTTAGGCCCGATAGGGCTGGCCGACCACCTCTCCCTCATATAAGGAGATGGTGCGGCCTAGGGTTTGGTAGATTAGATTGAATCCAGAATATGTAGAACTTTGAGTTCATACTATCACCGTCCCTATGGGATCGACGTGCGTGACGGCGTCTTGGACGTTTGTCCGATTATCCAATAAAGGTGTGAGAGTTCTTGAGTCTGTCAAGAGTAATCATATGTGCTTGAGTATCCTTGGATCTGTCAAGGGAGTTCAAGATCTATCGGTCCTATGGATCATCAAGGTGCATCGTGAAAGATCGGGAAACCAGCCCTTATCATGTGGTATCAGTTTGCTAGGTTGATCACGGTGCAGATTGCTATGTTGCTCGGTTGTTTCTACTCGGTTGCCGTGGCCACCATTGGGTACGTCGCCGCCATGCTGTTGGTGAAGACCGAGGAAGAGGAAGTGAGCGGCAGAGTCAAGTTTCAAGTGAAGAGTTGTTGAGCTAGCGAGTTAGTTTCTCCGTGAATTGGTTGGTGTGAGATTGGATCTGCTGACTGTCATCAACATGTTCTGGTTTTCTTCCGATCGGCAGATGGCGGGAGCAGTCAAAGTCGACGAGTTGCCTCGCCTGAGAGAAGGGCAGCGGATCTGGATCGTATTGTGTTTGGTTTTGTCGGCCAGTAAGGAAAGCATAAGAAAAACAAAGGAAAGTTTAGGCTCGCACGGTTTTCATTGTTTAGAAGAGCGGATCGGATTCTGTGATTTCCGCTCGTTCTGGTTTGGATGGTGTCCAAGGTGTCCAGTCATGTTACAGATTGATTTGCCATCGGAGTCAACCTGCAGTAACTGTAGAAAAAGGAAAGTGCTGAATTGTTTGGCTGGTGCGTGGAGTTTGGGCTAGCAAGGAACGAAATAAATATTGATTTGGTTGATTATATGTGAGCTATTTTTGCGGGCCAGCAGAGGAAAGGAAAGTAAAACACTTGGACGTTAACTGGATGCTGATTAGTATGGTATTGTTTTGCATACGGGAAGAAAAGAAAATAGAGAAGGAGCGGCACATGGGCTCGACGTGTGGCCGGCCAGAGTCCACGCGTGATACGTCCATGAGATTCACCGCGTCAAGTACAACATCTGATTGATTGATCGGAATTTTTTTTCTCCGCCCTGGCATGTGCAGTTTACCGCAAAGTCCAAAATTGTTGCAGAAAAATTTGTTCTTCAATGAGGATGACACTGGTTATCAGAAGGTTGCATACTCGGGTGTGTTCAGCTTATTTGGATCCATGGCGTGCAAAAGTTTGTTCTGTGTGTTTTGGGTGATATGCTTGGTGCACTAGGAGGTGTTTCAGCTTATTTGGATCCATGGCGTGCAGGAGTTTGTTCTGTGTGTTTTGGGTGATATGTATGGTGCACTTTCAATTTGTATTTGGAGGATGCCTGTGTCTCAATCAGGTTGATGGCGTCGAAGGCCAACGGGCGTCAAGATCAAGTCAAGTTAGTCGAGAGGGAGGATGAGGTGTGGAAGACTGGCGAGGCTTGATGATGAAGACCGGCGATGTTGCTTATCTGACGCCACCCCTTTTCTAGCAGACCCTCACGCGTTGGGGACAACGCTTCTTGAAGAAGGGGAGGATGATATGGATATCCAGGCCTGGTACACTAGGACAGCCATTGATACGATGATTAAGTCTAAGGTTGTACCAGTATTTTATCATAGTCTTGTTATTAGAAAATAATAATGTAGCCAGGTCATGTGGTGGGCCATTAGGGTTTAAATTAGTGTTTGTTTGACTTGGGCCTGTCCGAGTCAAACTAGGTTAGGCCCGATAGGGCTGGCCGACCACCTCTCCCTCATATAAGGAGATGGTGCGGCCTAGGGTTTGGTAGATTAGATTGAATCCAGAATATGTAGAACTTTGAGTTCATACTATCACCGTCCCTATGGGATCGACGTGCGTGACGGCGTCTTGGACGTTTGTCCGATTATCCAATAAAGGTGTGAGAGTTCTTGAGTCTGTCAAGAGTAATCATATGTGCTTGAGTATCCTTGAATCTGTCAAGGGAGTTCAAGATCTATCGGTCCTATGGATCATCAAGGTGCATCGTGAAAGATCGGGAAACCAGCCCTTATCAGTAAACCTCGCGATTCTAAAGTCGCCATATTACCATCCACTACAAGAAAAGGTACAACTCTGAGTACCTCTGCTACTCTTGATTCACCATCTGTGATAAGTCAACTTGTTTCACCGCCACAAGCTTCACTTGCTGGTACTTCTGTTGAATCTGAAAATTCTCATAATATTGATAGTGTTTCTGCTGTGCTTGATGATAGTGGTTCATTGGGATCCTTTCTAGATGCTACAATTGCTAGGTCTAGACAAATTGAAAATGCTGAAACTCCTAATGAAAATGCCACTACACCTGTTAATTCACCAGAACTTGATTATTCTAGTGATGATCCTGATGAAGATTATGTGGAGCTTAATGATGATTTTATTAATAGATGCAATGCTACTGCTGATGCATAAAAATTAAAAAGTTTCTCACACAATATACTGTTAGACATCTCCTATATGTATTAAGGATAAAGATTATGATTTTTCTCTTGATCTATCTCATATAGCTATTGTAGAGAAAGCACCCTTTTGTGGTACTGAAAAAGAAAGTGTTGTAGAGCACATGATTGAACTTTCTTCTATGAGTAGCTTGTTTTCTGATGATGTCAAGATGCGTACTTACTTTGTCGCTAAATTTTTTCCTTTCTCATTAAAGGATGATGCTAAAACTTGGTATAATAATTTGCCTCCTGGTTCTATTAAAAGTCCAACTGAGCTGCGTGATGTTTTCTTTCGAAAATACTTTCCTGCTAGTGCTCAACATGTTGCTTTACAGAAAATTTATAGGTTTGACCAGGGAGATGAAGAGAAATTGCCTGAGGCATGGGCAAGATTTTGTTCTCTTATCAGAGCTCGACCTGGACATGATTTAGAGAAGAATGATCTACTTGATATATTTTATAGTGGACTAACCATTGAATCTAGAGCATATTTGGATAGTTGTGCTGGTTGTGTTTTCAGGAAAAGAACTCCAGACGAAGCTGAAGAATTATTGGCTAAAATAAGCCGGAATCATGATGATTGGAATACACCTGAACCAACTCCAACGCCAATATTGAATAAGAGGGGTTTAATTGAATTGAATGATGAAGATATGAGGGAAGCTAAGAAGTCTCTCAAGGAGAAAGGTATTAAATCCGAAGATGTGAAGAATCTACCTCCCATAGAAGATATATGTGAGATAATTCCCCCTTCACCCATGATTGAGGTAAACTCTCTTCAACTCTTTACTAGGGAAGATATTCCGTATTCAAAACCTCCTGCTCAATGCTTAGATGAGTTTGATAATTATATTGTTAAGCAAGAAAATTTTAATATGAGAGTAGAGAATCATCTAATGGAAAATTCTCAAGCTATTAGCAATTTTCATGATATTGTGGAGAGAACCTCCAATGATGTTAAGATGCTTGTTAAACATTTTCAAATGATTCAAACTCAAATTGATCAACTCACTAAAGTGCAAAATGACTTGCTAAATAATAATTCTAAAGAGAAACATGCTTATGAAGTAACGACTAGAGGTGGTGTCTCTACCCAGGATCCTCTATATCCTGAAGGGCATCCCAAAAGAATTGAACAAGATTCTCAACGCATTGAACCTAGTGCTCCTTCTAAGAAGAAAAAGAAGAAGAAACATAAAAATGTTGTAGAATCCTCTGAACCTGTTAATGATCCTAATAGTATTTATATTTCCGATGCTGAAACTGAAAGTGGTAATGAACATGATAATGGTAATGATAATGATAAGAATGATGCTTCTGATAAAGAAGAGGTTGAAGATGAACCTGAAAAGCATGCTAAAAATAAAAAGTATACTAAAGAAGATTTTATTGCTAAGAAACATGGTAATGAAAGAGAACCTTGGGTGCAAAAGCAAATGCCTTTTCCTGCTAAGAAACTAAAATCAAAGGAAGAAGAACATTATAATAAATTTTGTGATTGGATGAAACCTTTATTCTTGCAAATCCCTTTGACTGATGCTATAAAATTGCCTCCTTATTTAAAGTATATGAAAGATATTGTTACTAACAAAAGGAAAATCCCCAATGAGGAAATTTCCACTATGCTTGCTAATTACTCTTTCAATGGCAAAGTTCCAAAGAAGTTGGGCGACCCAGGTATACCTACTATTCCTTGTTCTATTAAGAATAATTATGTTAAAACTGCTCTATGTGACTTGGGAGCCGGTGTTAGTGTTATGCATTTTTCTCTTTATAAGAGACTTTATTTAGATAAGTTGATACCTACTGATATATCTTTGCAAATGGCTGATAAATCTACTGCTATTCCTGTTGGTATATGTGAGGATGTTCCTGTTCAAGTTACTAATAACTGCTTGATATTAACTGATTTTGTTGTGTTGGAAATGCCTGAAGATGATAATATGTCTATTATTCTTGGGAGACCTTTTCTTAACACCGCAGGGGCTGTTATTGATTGCAATAAAGGAAAGGTTACTTTCAATGTTGATGATAAGGAGCATACCGTCTATTTCCCCAAGAGGATTGATAAAGTATGTGGAGCTAATACTATTTCTGATGTGAGAACTATCAAAATTGGAACTATTGATTGTCCTATATATGAGCCTAAAGAAGGATATCAAAGCCTTATGATTGGATCCATATCAATACAATTCAAGGTAACATGATTGATTTGAGGTTTATTTCTTCTTATGCTATGTAAAATTTATTTGGTGGCAAGACTTGATCAACCTTGTTAACAAATACTTTTTATATGCATAGAGGAGGTAAACAACATCTCTTTCTTCCTCCACTTGTCTTACTTGCTGTAGCATTTTTAATTTGCAAAGTTCCTTAGTTAATTAGAGATTTCAAAAAAATTCCTGGCCAGTAATAATAAACTTAATGCCCAGAAATGTGCATTTTTCAAAGTTTTCAAAAATTCACAAAAATTATACCGTTGGTCCTATTTTTCAAAAATGCACCTGGGAGCACCTGGGGATGACCAGCGGGGCACCCCAGGGTGGCACCCCACAGGCTGGCGCGGCCAGCAAGGGGGGCGCGCCACCCTGGCGTGTGGGCCCCCTTTTACCCCACTTTAGCATCTCTTCCTCCCAGACTCTTCTCTCTCCCGAAAAAATCGACACCAGCTTCGTCTCACTCGCGTTTTTGCTCAAGTGCTCAGGATTTTTCGATCTCTTTGCTCAGCCCAGATTTCTGTCTGAAATTTGGCACATTTGCTTTCCGGTATGTGACTCCTCCGTCTATCCAAGTAAAATTTTGTTTGGTTGAGTATATCTTGAATATTTTGCTGGTGTAGGTAACATGTTTAGTGAGCTTGCATGCTTGTTCTAAGTTGTATAAACTAGTTTTAATGCATGATTAGTACACTAGCAAGTTCCTATAGTAGTTCCCCTTGATTATATGTCACCAAATCAAATTTTATATTGTTTGTTGAAAAATTTCAGAAAAGGAGGATGAAGAACTTCAACTTTGGAGAATTGTTTCGGAGAGGGACAACCAGCACCGGAAGGCCCTCTAGGACCGCCACCCGACTCAGGCGATCCTACAATGAGGATATCATCGCGCCGAGCTTTGCGCCCGAAGAAGACAATGGGGCTCCTAATGCTTCATCTTTCCCATGCTATGATTTTCTGAGAAATGCAGGGTTATTGGATGATTTCTTCACCCTCGTCAATAGGGCGGGCTTAGCCGCCTACATGGGAGATGAAAGGGAGCAATACTACATGCTCACCAAAATCTTCGTCGAGAGCTTCAAGTTCCACAACAAGCAATATGGGCCGACAGTTGCATTCAAGATCTATGGTAATCCTATTACTATGGAATTGGAAGAATTTTGTGTTGCATTGGATATTGCCCCTGTAGGTACAGCAAGGAGGATTGATGACAACCCCCGGGACCTGTTGGAGCTCTATCGAGGGATCACCGATGATGATTGTCGCACCATTCAGCGTGGCAAGATAAGAAACATCCAACTCCCCGCCATTAAGTACTTTGCCTATTACATTGCTACTAGCATTCTTGGTAGGGAGAACACTAGCAATATTTCTAGCTACCATCTTGCTTTCTTGAATGCTGCACTTACTGGACAGACACCTTATCATCTTGGTTCTCTTATTGCTCGCCGCCTGTCTAACAGGGGGCCTATTTTTGGAGGAACTATTGCATTGCGCATTTTAACACATTTAAGACTTCCTCTTGATTCTAATGATGTGCCATTAACCCCTAGGAGGCTTGATATTGCTGCTATGAAAAGCCATCATTTTGTTACCGCTGATTCCACTTTAGATAATATGGTCTATAGAATGTTGTTTGCTGACGGGGATGAGAAGGAAATCCCTCTTCCCCAGCAAGATTTGTTCAGCATTGACAGGGAACCATGGTCGCGCACTAAGGAGGAGGTGGAGGAAAAGATAAAGATACAAGACTTCCACCAGCAGCATGACTCCAAGGACGCCGAGCCCTCCTACGACTACACCGTCACGTATCCGGGTGCTTCTTCTAGCACATACCCGGAATATGATCCATCTTCGTCGTACTACGGAGATGCTACTTCATGGCCACGATGGGATTGAACTCCACTTAGGCCAAAAGCCTAAGCTTGGGGGGAGGTATACCGGCATCACTCATTCTTTGCATATTATGGTTGCTGGATACTTGTACATACTTGTTTAGTTGCTTTGAGTGGTTTTCTATGAGAGGAAGATGATATTTGGGGAAGTGCTGCCTGAAAACAGATTCTGGACTGTTACCGAAAAAATTCCCAAACATAACCAGAACAGTATTTTGCGAAGCCAATTTTTGTACATGTTCCCCAGGTCGTTATCTAACTTTCATTAGTTGAACACTTTTCGATTTGAGCAGTGGAAGAATTTCTTAAAAATCGAGTACTGTACTGCTGTCAAGTTTGACGAATTTCTGCTGCTTTGTGTTTATGTGAGTCTTCTAGTTTGCTATTTCTTGTTTTTGCTTTGTTTCTTTCCCAAAACACAAAAAGACCAAAAATATTTCTGTTGTTTCTCTTCATCATTTGTTTGTTTTGGTTTTTAGCATTTATTTCGCTTTATTTGCTATCGTTGGTTTGCTATAAGAAAATCCAAAAAGATTTTGCTTTGTTTGCTTGTTTCCTTTTGTTCTTGTTCTCAAATTCGAAAACACCAAAAATATTTGCTGTTCTTCTTTGGTTTGTAAAGTTCATCTTGAGTTCAATGGTCTTCGGTGGCTGGAGCGTGGTTTTCATTTCATATTATCCAAGCTACACAAGTGAAAGGCAATAATGATGATCTACGACAATTGGATTGTGGTGAGAGGCTGGTATGAACTCTATTTGTTTTCATTTTTGTACATATACTCATCCATGTGAGCATGCTTAGTTGGTTCATGTGAGGTATATGCCAATTGAGAAAGTCTAGTAGTTCATGATCTCTCATGTTTAGCTCCAATTTATTAATATGAGTAGCATGTCATGGATGTTTGCTTGCATTGTTTTATTCATAAGTAGGTATGGTATTTTGGTATCCTCCTCTGAATAATTCATTTATATCGACTTGGCACATACTCACGCATGCATATGACTGAACAAAAGTCAATTAAGCCTCGATGATTTATATTGCTTCAGAGTTCTTGTATCACTTTTATGCCTCCGTTAATTTATTTTGCCGCAAGCATGATTATGACGATTCTTGCTCTCTTGATTTGTCGCTCCCCAGTCTATTGCTAGCCTTCACTTGTACTGAGCGGGAACGCTGCTCGTGCTTCCAAACACCTGAAAACCAAGTTATTCCAAAGTGTCCACCATAAATACCTATGCATGGCATTTCAAACCATTCCAAGTAAATTCTCATGCGCTACATTTAAAACCTTCAAAATGCTTCTCAATTTGTGTTTATGTTTCATAGCTCATGAGGAAGTATGTGGTGTTTAACTTTCAACCTTGTCATTTACTCTTGACGGACTTTCATTATGGACTAGTGGCACATCCTCTTATCCGATAATTTTGCAAAAAGAGCTGGCAATGGGATTCCCAGTCCCAAATTAATTAACCTAAATAGACACTCCTCCATGGTATGTGATTGTTGGACGGCACCCGAAGGATTCGGTTAGCCATGGCTTGTGTAAGCAAAGGTTGGGGGGAGTATCATCATAATAAAACTAAAATAAAAAGGCACTCCTTCATGGTATGAGATTGTTGGCAGGCACCCGAGGATTCGGTTAGCCATGGTTTGTGAAAGAAAGGTTGGAAGGAGTGCCGCATAAACATAAAAATAATTCATGGGAGCCGCTCTTGGAAGTCCGGTTGGCAAGGTAGTTGGTGTACCCATTACCATTCGTTGACAACAACAAACACCTCTCAAAATAATTTTACTCTTGTTTTAAAAATGAAAAGCTCTAGCGCATGTTAATCCCTGCTTCCCTCTACGAAGGGTCAATCTTTTACTTTTGTGTTGTGTCTCCATTCTTTCTTTGAGCACTATCTTGAGAGCACAACTGTCATTCTTAGTATAATATGCTTGTCCCAAAATATGATTGATTGCGGTATAACTTTGATGCTTTTATCTTTGACAATCACTATTTCTAGTCTTTCTATGAACTTCAGAGGTGCCTGAACATTTATGTTTTGCTAATCAAATATGGGCAAGCGAGATACCACTTTATCATACTCTCTTATGAACATTGCAATCCTGCTTATAGACATGATTCATGATGCTTATTATTAATTGTTGGTACCTCTCCATGATTGACATAGCTCTTAGATGATCTTATTTGTATGCATCTCATTATGAACTGCCTAAGTGTTAGCCATAGCATGAGAATATATACATCATATGAGCAAATGTGTTCGTGGAAGTTCTTTTATCGCTCAGTTGTAAACTGAATTGCTTGAGGACAAGCAATAAGCTAAGCTTGGGGGGAGTTGATACGTCCAAAACGTATCTACTTTCCCGAACACTTTTGCTATTG
The DNA here is from genome assembly GCF_019359855.2 of Lolium perenne. NCBI lineage: Eukaryota > Viridiplantae > Streptophyta > Magnoliopsida > Poales > Poaceae > Lolium > Lolium perenne. The sequence continues at coordinate 138,130,624 of NC_067245.2, forward strand.
TTTTGTCTCTAATTTGTGTATTTTGGATGCAACTAACACGGACTAACGCTGTTTTCAGCAGAACTGTTCTGGTGTCTCGTTTTTGTGCAGAAATCCAACTTTCAGGAAAATCCTCGGAATTTATGCAGAAGGTCCTATTTTCCCAGAATATTGGCGGAGCCAGAAGGGCAATCCAGGTGGGGGCCCGAGGGCCCCACTGATGAGGTCTAAGACCCCGTGTGTGGCCCGATCTTGCGAATTGACCCGGAAACGAAAGGGGAAAAGAGGAAGAACACGAAGAACACGACGAACGCGATGAACACGATGATCACGGAGACACACGCACGCACACCAACCCGATACAACGATGCTTACCCTCGTGGCTCGATGGACCACGCCGAATAGAATCACCCAAGGAAGAGACCGCGGTAGAATTCCGAGGTGAGAGAGACGGTGTTGGAGACGGAATCGGTGAGGGAGAGAGAGTGCACACACTAGAATCTCACTCACAAACTCAATCAACAACAAGGGTGGCCTTGATTACAGAGGGATGATACCCTAGGGAGACATAGCTCAAATCCTATTCTAAGCCAAATCTTGTCTAACCCTAGCAAAGTGCAGGTACGGGAGCACATATAGGCTCACTTACAGGCAGGGGTAAAGTAGGGATTACAGCTGAATCATTTCGGAGCGTCCAGATGTGAAGGGATGGTTCAGATTCGAGGGAAAAGTGCACGAGCGGTACCTCGGGCGGAGGTACCGGCCGTGGTACCGGAAATACACCAAAATCTGGTCGAAACATCCAGTATGGTTGGGCGCATGAGCGGTACCTCGGGCGGTACCACGGCCGGAGGTACCGCTCTTGCCTTCTTTTCCCGCGGGCGGCCAGAATGGGGCGGCCAGCACTGCCCGGTAGTACCGGCCATGCATGGACGGTAGTACCGGCCTTGCTCCAACCCGCGCCTGGCCACCTCCATGGAGTGGTACCGGCCATGGGGGAGGGTGGAGGCTCCGGCCTATGCTCCCTGGAGGCTCCGGCCTTGAAGGTGGCCGGCCTGGCAGCCTGGAGGCTCCGGCCACACCTTGGTGGAGGCTCCGGCCTCCACTCTCTCTTCCTCTCTTCTCTTCTTCCTTCTTTCCTTCTTCTCCTCTTCTCATGTTCTTCTTCCTTTCTTCTTCTTCCTTGAACAATGGTGTAACCTCCTCCTCCTCATGTCCTTGATTAGACTTATACCTAATGACACATAAACTTGCATGAGGTAGTACACCATTCAAGTGGGTACCGAGATCGAGGGTAGAGAGGATAGAGTTCACCTTGTCGTGTATGGCTTCGGTTCGGGTTGTCGGTCCACTTGGGGAACACCTTGGCCATGGTGTAGCATCGACGATAGGCGGGGCTACATCATCTCCCCCCCTTGGGGAAGAGTCGTCCTCGACTCTTGTTCTTTCTCACCGATGGTGTAGTCCATGACGACTCTCCCATGTTGTGGTAGAGGGATAAAGTCGCGGTCGAAGAAGAACTTGGGGAAAAACGAGTTGCAAATGGAAAGCTCGTGGATGCCAATTTCATGATCGGCGAACAAGAGGCTCTCAATCCAATACGAAGCATCAAGTCGTTTCTCCAAGAGGCATTTGGCAAAAATGGGAAACAAAAGTGTGTCGATGTATCCAAAATTTGGAAGGGCAAAAATTTGTGCATGTAAGAGTTGTAAGGTGTCAAAAATGTGTGGTGTAGCATTGTCCCAAACAAGTGGAACAAACAAAAGGCAAGTGTCGGCGGCAAAATTTGGGGCAAAATTGTTATGTGCAATGGCAAAGCGGTGGAAACTTCTAGCTTGGGAAAGTATGGTTGGCGTGAGCCTAGTATGGGTATCCTCAAGTGTCAAAGAATCCAATGCAAATGCCAAAGATGAAATGAAAAATCCAAAGAAGAGCAACTTTTTGTGAGACATGTGGCACAAGATGCATAAGGTGTCTCTCACATGTATGACATGGTCCTTGAGATTCTCGGAGTGTATGATGATAACATCAAGACATACAACAATCATTGTGCCAACAAGATGTTTCAAGATATGTTGCATAAGAGGCAAAAGATGTGACGAGGAATTGGACCAAACCGGAAACTCGACAAACCAAGTCGGAAACACATGAGGGTGAAGGCTTGTGGGAACATACCCTTTGGTGTGAATCCCGCGGGTTAGGTCCTTGATAGGGTAGCTCTCAATTGCGCGTTTCGTGAGCTCATGCTCCGTAGCGGTGGAAGTGGTCGTCCGTGTACCTACACATGGAATAAACAAGACAAAGAGCGTGTGTGCATGGTAGATGAACACATCATCCATCATGATGGTCCAAGTCTTGTGCACATCACCATTAGTGTCAATCAACATAGTATGGAATGCATGGCGATGGTGCAAATGGCAAGTAGGTGCATTCATGGCATGTGGTAACTCATGATCATCAAAAAGTGAGAAGGCTATGGGGGCCATCTCGTGGACAATGAAATAAGCATTCTTGCATACCAAGCATAAGAAAGAGCAATTGTTCACAATCTTGGATGCAAGGATCATGGAATGGTGTAAACATTTTGGGCAAAGCATGCGGAAACTAATGTTATCATTGTTGTCGACAACCCTATGTAAAGAGCAAGTGTTCATCAAGGGTGTCACAACACAAGCATGATCATTATGGCAAGCAAGCGGGGAAAAAGTGAAACTCTCGTAGCATGGCATGGTCATGGTATCACACGCAATCAATTCCTCATGGTCAACCATGTTATCAAGCATGCATCGCATGGGAATATGAAAGTAGCATGTGAAGTAGCAAATGGATCATCGAGATCATGCATGCACTCAAAATTCATCATGTCCACTAGTGGGATCATGGCATCATCAACACCTATGTTGTTACCTTTGTAGGCCGACTCATTTGAGGTAGGTGTTGTGGAAGTAGGAGGATCCATGTGGTCGACATGTCCGTATTGAAGAAAGCATGGTGAGATATCATCATCTTCATGCACCATGTACATCGTCTCCATGAGCGGGAACTCGTCCTCCGTGGAACCTAGTGCAACATAAGAAGACACAAACGAGGGAGAGGTTAACGTGTTAGCAAATGCGATGTCCTCCATGGACCTATCATCTACCTCTCTCAACTCACTTAGTGTATCACTCATGTCCTCCAAACGGAAGCACTCAAACTCACATATGGGGTGGAAGTCACTCAACTCACTATCACTCTCACTCAAGTGGGCTAAGTGGCTCTCATTCTCACATGGGATTGGTACCAACTCATCAATGAAGCATAGGGGAGTAGGCTCGACTTTCTCATCTCCATGCGCCTCCTTGGTTGAAGGGAAATTCCCATGCTCAACCATCTCAACTCCATCGCCTCCCAAGTCGTCCTCTATCGGTGGCGCCGTAGTGTTGTGGAGAGCTACGCTCGGATCCACATTATCCTTGCGATGGCCTTGGAGGTCTTCATCTTGAAGTGTGGGCGCCGTAGGCTTCTTGGTGGCTTGGCCTTGTAGCTCGCCGAAGTAGAGCGTCTTGGCGCTTGGCTTTGTGCATTGCCATGCCTCGTGACCCTTGGCCTTGCATACCTCACATAGGAGATTGGGACATTTCCGTGGGCGGTGGCCTTGTTGCTTGCACTTGTAGCATCGGAGTCCGTAGGCATGTGATGATCTAGGGGCCATTGTGGTGGTGGCGCAAAAGGTGGAAGTGGCCATATGAGGCTCTCGTCGTCGTGCTTCATCACCATGTCTTGATGAGTGTCGTCGAAGATCCTTGGGGGATGTTGGTCGATGGCGATCATGAAGTGGCTTGTGGCGGAGAAGCCCATGTGGTGACGTATGTCGATGTAGACCATGAGGTGGGAGTGGTCGACGACTATCATGAGATGGTGTGAGGCGATGACGGTCCTTGCCATGCCTAGATGATGGCTCATGCGACTTGGCATGTTGCTTGCGGCGCCTTGTGGAGCTTGGAGAAGAGTGTCGGTGACGAGCATGTTGAAGACGCTCTTGATGCTCCATATGGTGTACTTGATGTCGACGATCTTGTGCATAAGCACTCTCATGGTGGCGCCTTGTGGAGCTTGGAGAAGTGTGTCGATGACGCTCGTGATGGGGACGATCTTGATGACCCATATGATGGTGCCATTGTGGATGTCCTCCATCTTCATATGTAGCTCCATTGGCGAAGTAGGGGTATGTGGGAGCACCGGCGTTGTTCATGGTGAAGTCGAGGTGAGGCTCCGCCATGGTGTCGATGTCGTAAGCGTGGCGTTGCTCCACCATGTCGTCGATGCTTGGTGAGCCATTGTCGATGTAGAGCTCATCGAAGTCGTTCTCAAGGTGGCGCTCCACCATGTCATCCATGCTTGAGGAGCCATTGTCGATGTAGAGCTCCTCGATGTCGGTCATGTCGGTGATGCTCGCGGAGCCATAGTCGGTGTCGAGCTCCACATGTTCTTCCACATCCGCGGTGCTTGAAGAGGTGTCCACCTCGAAGTGCTCCGTGTACTCCTCCGTATCTTCTTCTTCGCTATCCATGTTAGCACGACAAGATCTATATGGTGGGTGTTAGTGGAAGAACACTACCTCGCAACCTTACCGTGGTATGATAAGATCGGGGTGATCCAACAAAACCGAGAGTTAGAACAATTGTATCGGGTACTCACGCAAAAACACACGCAAAAGCTAGCAAATATGGTGTTAGGTGAGTATGGTGGAAAGCCAAAAGACGAAATCCGAAATCAAGTATGTTGTTAAAAGTGGGTGAGGTCCAAAAATCCAAATGTCAATGTGAAGGTCACTATAAACACGGAAAAGATATGGAGCGCACACACGAGATAAACGGGGTTAGTGCGACCAAGGAATGAGCGGAAAAGTTTAAGAAGCCCTTAAGCAAGGGTGCTCGGTGTCACACTAACACAAGAAGAGATCAAAGCTTTGGTTGCAAATGAAGAGACAACAAGATTCACACGCGGCCTCTCTTCTCTTATCTCTCTTTTGCTTAAAAGCTTTTTCTCTTTTGTATATGGTGGCACTTGCACTCGTTTGTATATTTGGTGGCACTTGCACACTTTTGTATGTATGGGTATATGGATGTATGGATGTATGGATGTATGGTGCTACTCGCACTCTTTTTGTGTTTTTGGGGCTTTTTCACGCACTATGTTAGCGTTAGCCTCGCTTTTGCTATCTTGCCACACGAGTGTTTGCTTGGATGCTTTACTCAACACGACACACACACCTCACAATGCGGGGCCACGTGCAATGTCTCGCAACACTCAATAAGCAATGCTCAATAGGATAGATCGCAAAAGAAGAGGGGTTACAAGGTGGGGAGCAAGTTATACCTAGATGAAAATGTTAGGCGGTGTCGGAACACACAACTTGCGATGACGGCGGTGGTGTCAAGAGTACGTTTGCAAGTTCGGGGTGCCGAGGATGTCGTCGCTTGCTTCGTAGCTACGGGTTAGTTTCACAAACAAGGCACTCAAACCGGAACAAGCAAACACAAGTTAGCGGAAGAAAAGGGTCAAAGTAGATTGGCGTCGATGGCGGTGGTATGCCGGTGGTGATATCGGTGAGCTTGCGGTGGCGGCTGTTGTGGTGGTGGTGCCTCGACGGTGCTTACCGATGGTTTGGGAGGGGTGGCGGTGTTTGCCGGTGATGAAGGGGGGTGGCGGTGCTTGCCGGTGGTATGCCGATGGCGGTATTGGTGAGCTCGCGGTGGCGGCGGTGGTGGTGGTTTGCCGCGGCGGTGTTTCCCGATGGTTTGGGGGGGTGGCGGTGTTTGCCGGTGATTAAGGGGGGTGGCGGTGTTTGCCGATGATGAAGGGGGGTGGCGGTGCTTGCCGGCTGCGGAGAGGAGTGGTGGTGGTCGGCGGTGGTGGGGTAGAGATGGTGGTGGTGGTCGGCCTTGGGGGAGAAGGGGCGGTAGTGGAGGGTGGAGCCTCCACCCGGAGGTACCGCTCGTGCACGGGTGGAGGCTCCACCCGGAGGTACCGCTCGTGAGAGCTGCTCCTTCTTCCTCACGTGCACGCACACACTTTCTCTCTCCTGTTCTTCCCCAAATCCAAACCAAATTGATCCAAGCTCGAAAATTGATGGAATTGGAGGCTAAAAAGTGGGGGAAATAGTAGATCAACACTAGAGACACCAAATCAATGGACCAAAACCACTCAAAACGCAACAAAATCGCAGATCCATCAAAAGGCAAATTAGGGCTATTTTTGGGGATTTTTTGGGAAATTTTTCAGAGATGAAATTGGGTGGGTGGGGGGTCAAATTCACGGAAACCAAAGGCTGCTGATACCATATGATGAGGTCTAAGACCCCGTGTGTGGCCCGATCTTGCGAATTGACCCGGAAACGAAAGGGGAAAAGAGGAAGAACACGAAGAACACGACGAACGCGATGAACACGATGATCACGGAGACACACGCACGCACACCAACCCGATACAACGATGCTTACCCTCGTGGCTCGATGGACCACGCCGAATAGAATCACCCACGGAAGAGACCGCGGTAGAATTCCGAGGTGAGAGAGACGGTGTTGGAGACGGAATCGGTGAGGGAGAGAGAGTGCACACACTAGAATCTCACTCACAAACTCAATCAACAACAAGGGTGGCCTTGATTACAGAGGGATGATACCCTAGGGAGACATAGCTCAAATCCTATTCTAAGCCAAATCTTGTCTAACCCTAGCAAAGTGCAGGTACGGGAGCACATATAGGCTCACTTACAGGCAGGGGTAAAGTAGGGATTACAGCTGAATGATTTCGGAGCGTCCAGATGTGAAGGGATGGTTCAGATTCGAGGGAAAAGTGCACGAGCGGTACCTCGGGCGGAGGTACCGGCCGTGGTACCGGAAATACACCAAAATCTGGTCGAAACATCCAGTATGGTTGGGCGCATGAGCGGTACCTCGGGCGGTACCACGGCCGGAGGTACCGCTCTTGCCTTCTTTTCCCGCGGGCGGCCAGAATGGGGCGGCCAGCACTGCCCGGTAGTACCGGCCATGCATGGCCGGTAGTACCGGCCTTGCTCCAACCCGCGCCTGGCCACCTCCATGGAGTGGTACCGGCCATGGGGGAGGGTGGAGGCTCCGGCCTATGCTCCCTGGAGGCTCCGGCCTTGAAGGTGGCCGGCCTGGCAGCCTGGAGGCTCCGGCCACACCTTGGTGGAGGCTCCGGCCTCCACTCTCTCTTCCTCTCTTCTCTTCTTCCTTCTTTCCTTCTTCTCCTCTTCTCATGTTCTTCTTCCTTTCTTCTTCTTCCTTGAACAATGGTGTAACCTCCTCCTCCTCATGTCCTTGATTAGACTTATACCTAATGACACATAAACTTGCATGAGGTAGTACACCATTCAAGTGGGTACCGAGATCGAGGGTAGAGAGGATAGAGTTCACCTTGTCGTGTATGGCTTCGGTTCGGGTTGTCGGTCCACTTGGGGAACACCTTGGCCATGGTGTAGCATCGACGATAGGCGGGGCTACATCACCCACACCATAGGCCGGCGCGGCCCAGGAGGGGCCCGCGCGGCCCTATGGTGTGGCGGCCTCAGTCAGCCCCCGACGCCCTCCTTCGGACTATTTATTGCCTCCGACCTAAAAACGCACGGGGAGAAGTCGAAGCCGCCAGAAAGCCTCCAGAACACCGCCACATCGCGAAACTCCGTCTCCGTTCTGGCACTCTGCCGGGACGGGGAATTGGAGGAGATCATCGCCATCATCACCACCGACGCCTCTCCATCAACCAGCCATGTTTCCCCCATCCATGTGTGAGTAATTCCCCCGCTGTAGGCCGAAGGGGATGGTAGGGATTGGATGAGATTGGTCATGTAATAGCATAAGATTGTTAGGGCATAGTGCCTAGTGTCCGTAATTGGTACTTTGATGATATTGTTGCAACTTGTTATGCTTAATGCTTGTCACTAGGGCCCGAGTGCCATGATCTCAGATTTGAACATGTTATTATTTCATCATGATATTCATTGTTTATGGTCTTACCTGCAAGTTGTATACACATGTCGCTGTCCGGAACCGATGGCCCCGAAGTGACAGAAATCGGGACAACCGGAGGGGATGGTAGTGATGTGAGGATTACATGTGTTCATGAAGTGTTAATGCTTTGCTCCGGTACTCTATTAAAAGGAGTACCTTAATATGCAGTAGATTCCCTTGAGGCCCGGCTGCCACCGGCTGGTAGGACAAAAGATGTTGTGCAAGTTTCTCATTGCGAGCACGTACGACTATAATTGGAACACATGCCTATTGATTGCTTTGTACTTGGACACCGTTTTATTATTATCTGCAAATGCCCTGCTATGATTGTTACATGAGTTTCTCTCATCCATGCAACGCCCGTTATCCGTCCCCGTGCCTACAGTATTTTAATCCTGCTGTTTACTATAATCACTACTGCTGTCTCTGTTACTCTGCTGCTGTTATTTCACTACTGCTACTGCTATAAAACTGTTACTACTGATAAACTCTTGCGAGCAAGTCTGATGCGGGGTGGCCTTCGGACACCTACGCCTCAAGACCATCAAGTGCAGCCCCGCCTATCGTCGACGCTACACCATGGCCAAAGAGTCCCCCAAGTGGACCTTCAACCCTAAACCACGCTACACGCGACAAGGTGAACTCCTTCCTCTCGATACTCGACCTCGTCAATACCTTGAATGGAATGCTACCTCATATCGGTGTGCTACATATCATTAGGTACAAGAATCATCGAGGAACCGGAGAGGAGGAACTCCCATGGTGCAAGGAAGAAGGAAGAAGAAGAAGAAGAAGAAGGAAGGAAGAAGGAAGGAAGAGGAAGAAGAGGCGAGAGGAGGAAGGCCGGCCGGTCCCAGGGCCGGTCAACCGGGCCACAGGCCGGCCCACCCGGCCCCAGGGCCGGTCTGACCGGGCCCCTGACCGGCCTGGCCGGTTTCGACCGGAATCTACGCTTGTGCCATCCGGACGCAGTCCCGGGGCTTCGGGAGCCTCGCCCGGTCACCGGCCGGCCCAGAATCCGGTTTGGACCGGATGGCCCGGTCCCAGACCCGGTCCAACCGGCCCCTGGACCGGATTTCACGGGTTTGACCCACCAACTTGTACCCGTTCGACCCGAGCTGCCTTGTATGCCTATATAAGCACCCCGGTCGCCCCCTTACCTCTTTAGACAAGATTTGGCTTAGATTAGGGTTTGAGCTATGTCTCCCTAGGGTATCATCCCTCTGTAATCAAGGCACCTTGGTTGTTGACTTTGATCTTGTTGAGTGAGATTCTAGTACAAGTTACTCTCTCTCCCTCACCAAGCTCTTCCTCTCCAACCCCAATTTCTCTCCGGGAATTCTGCCACGGCCTCTTCCTCGAAGATTCTATTGGCGTGGTCCATCGAGCCACGGAGGTAAGCATCGGGTGTATCGGGTTGGTGTGCGTGCGTGCGTCTCGGAGTTCCTCGTGTTCGTCGTGTTCTTCGTGTTCCTCGCGTTCTCCCATCTCTCCCTTTGGTTTCGAAGTCAATCCGCGAGATCGGGCCACACACGGGGTCTTAGACCTCATCATATGGTATCAGCAGCCTTTGGTTTCCGCGGATTTGACCCTCCACCCACCCAATTTCGTCTCTAAAATTTTTTCCAAAAAATCCCCAAAAAATAGCCCAAATTTGCCTTTGGACCGATCTGTGATTTGGTTGCGTTTTGAGTGGTTTTGGTCCATGGATTCGGTGTTGTTGTGCTTGATCTACTATTTCCCCACTTTCTAGCCTCCAATTCCATCGTTTCCCTTCGATTTGGTCGATTTTCGTGAAGAACAGGAGAGAGAAACTGCGTCCCGGTTGAGAAATCCGGTCAACCGGGCTGCGGACCGGCCGGGCCAGCCCAGAACCCGGTCGACCGGCCGTGTGACCGGCCAGGCCGGCCCCAGGTCCGGCCCAACCGGCCCCTGGACCGGGCACCACCCCTCCACCTCCACCGCTGACCACCGCCACTCCTCTCCTCCACCGGCAAGCACCGCCATCATCCCCAACCACCGGCAAACACCACCGCGGCCCCAACAAACACCGCCGCATCCGCAAGAGCATCGACACCACCACCACCGGCATACCACTGCCACCACCGCCAAGCTATATTGACCCGACTTCTTCCGCTAACTTGTGTTTGCTTGTTCTGGTTTGAGTGCCTTGTGTGTGAAACTAACCCGCAGCTCCGAAGCAAGCGACGACATCCTCGGCACCCCGGACTTGCAACCGTACTCTTGACATCACCGCCTTCATCGCGAGTTGTGTGTTCCGACACCGCCTAACATCTAGGTATAACTTGCACCCCACCTTGTAACCCCTTTTCTTTTGCGATCTATCCTATCGAGCATTGCTTATCTAGTGTTGCGAGACATTGCACGTGGCCCCGATTGTGAGGTGTGTGTGTGTAGTGTGGAGTCAAGCTTCTAAGCAAAACTCGTGTGGCAAAATAGCAAAAGTGAGCTAACGCTAACATAGAGCGTGGAAAAGAAAGAAAAGCACAAAAAGAGTGCAAGTACCATCATACATACAAAAGTGTACAAAGTGCCACCATAGATAAAAAAAGAGTGCAAGTGCCACCATATACAAAAGAGAAAAAGCTTTTAAGCAAAAGAGAGAAAAGAGAAGAGAGGCCGCGTGTAAATCTTGTTGTCTCTCCGTTGCAACCAAAGCTTTGATCTCTTCTTGTGTTAGTGTGACACCGAGCACCCTTGCTTAAGGGCTTCATGCACTTTTCTGCTCATTCCTTGGTCGCACTAACCCCGTTCATCTCGTGTGTGCGTTCCACATCCTTTCCGTGTTTATAGTGATCATCGCTTTGACATTTGAATCTTTGGATTTCACCCACTCTTGACAACATACTTGATCTTGGATTTCGTCTTTTGGCGTTCCACCATACTCACCTAACACCATATTTGCTAGCTTTTGCGTGTGCTTTTGCGTGTGTCCCGATACACTTGATCTTGCTTTCGGCTTGGTGGATTGCCTCAATACTATCTTACCTTGGTAAGAGTGCGAGGTAGTCTCCTTCCACTAACATACACCATATAGATATTGTCAAGCTAACATGTATAGCAACGAAGAATATACGGAGGAGTACACGGAGCACTTCGAGGAGGATACCTCTTCAAGCACCACGGATGTGGAGGAACATGTGGAGCTCGACACCGACTATGGCTCCGCGAGCATCACCGACATGACCGACATCGAGGAGCTCTACATCGACAATGGCTCGTCAAGCATCGACGACATGGTGGAGCACCACCTTGAGGACGACATCGACGAGCTCTACATCGACAATGGCTCGTCAAGCATCGACGACATGGTGGAGCAACGCCACGCCTACGACATCGACACCATGGCGGAGCCTCACCTACGCTCCACGATGAGCAAAGACGATGCTCCTACATACCCCTACTTGGCAAATGGAGCTACATATGAAGATGGAGGACCTCCACGAGGGCACCATCATATGGATCGTCAAGAGCGTCCCTATCATGAGCGTCATCGACACACTTCTTCGAGCTCCACAAGGCGCCACCATGAGAGTGCTTATGCACAAGATCGTCGACTTCAAGTACACCATATGGAGCATCAAGAGCGTCCCCATCATGAGCGTCATCGACACTCTTCTCCAAGCTCCACAAGGCACCGCAAGCAATATGCCAAGTCGCATGAGCTATCATCTAGGCATGGCAAGGACCGTCATCGACATACGTCACCACATGAGCTTCGCCGCCACAAGCCACTTCATGATCGCCATCGTCCAACATCTTCCACGAGTCTTCGACGACACCACTCAAGCCATGGTGATGATGCACGAAGACGAGAGCCTCTACATGAAGGCGACAAACACCATGATAGAGTGCCCACCACTCCAAGGATGGCAAGTGCACATCGGGCATACCTTCCTCATAAGGCGACTTCCACCTCTTGTGCCACCACCACAATAGCCTCTACCTCGTCACGTGCCTATGGACTCCGATGCTACAAGTGCAAGCAACAAGGCCACCCTCCACGGGAATGTCCCAATCTCCTATGTGAGGTGTGCAAGGCCAAGGGTCACGTGGCATGGCAATGCACAACACCAAGTGCCAAGACGCTCTACTTCGACAAGCTACAAGCACAAGTCCCCAAGATGCCTATTGCGCCCACACTTCAAGATGAAGAACTCCAAGGCCATCGCAAGGTTGATGTGGATCCGAGCCTAGCTCTCCTCGTCACTATGGCGCCACCGCTTGAGGATGACTTGGGAGGCGATGGAGTTGAGCATGGTGACCATGGGATTCTCCCTTCACCTATGGAGGCGCATGGAGTTGAGATGGTTGAGCATGGGAATTTCCCTTCAACCAAGGAGGCGCATGGAGATGAGAAAGTCGAGCCTACTCCTCTATACTTCATTGATGAGTTGGTACCAATCCCATGTGAGCATGAGAGCCACTTAGCCCACTTGAGTGAGAGTGATAGTGAGTTGAGTGACTTCCACCCCACATGTGAGTTTGAGTGCTTCCGTTTGGAGGACATGAGTGATACACAAAGTGAGTTGAGAGAGGTAGATGATAGGTCCATGGAGGACATCGCTTTTGCTAACACATTAACCTCTCCCTCGTTTGTGTCTTCTTATGTTGCACTAGGTTCCACGGAGGATGAGTTCCCGCTCATGGAGACGATGTACATGGTGCATGACGATGATAATATCTCACCATGCTTGCTCCAAGATGGACATGTCGACCACATGGATCCTCCTACTTCCACAACACCTACTTCAAATGAGTCGGCCTACAAAGGTAACAACATAGGTGTTGATGATGCCATGATCCCACTAGTGGACATGATGACTTATGAGTGCATGCATGATCTTGATGACCCATTTGCTACGTCACATGCTACTTTCACTTTCCCATGTGATGCTTTGCTTGATAACATTGTTGATCATGTGGAATTGAGTGCTTGTGATACCATGACCATGCCATGCTATGAGAGCTTCAATTTTCCTACCATTGCTTGCAATATGTTACCTACTTGCTCTTTCACATGTATTGCTTGCAATGACAATGATGATATTAGCTTCCTTATGCTTTGCCCAAAATGTTTGCACTACTCCATGATCCTTGCATCCAAGATTGTGAACAATTCCCCTTTCTTATGCTTGGTATGCAAACATGCTTATTTCATTGTCCACGAGATGGCCCCCATAGCCTTCTCCATTTTTGATGATCATGAGTACCCACATGCCACACATGCACCTTCATGCCATTTGCACCATCGCCATGCATTTCATCCTATTTTGCTTGACACTCATGGTGATGTGCACAAGTCTTGGACCATCATGATGGATGATGTGTTCCTCTACCATGCACACACGCTCTTTGTTTTGCCCATTCCATGTGTAGGTACCCGACCATCAACTTCCACCGCTACGGAGCATGAGCTCACGAAACGCGCAATTGAGAGCTACCCCAACACGGACGAGATACATGACCCAACCCATGGGATTCACACCAAAGGGTATGTTCCCAAACGCCTTCGCCCTCGTGTGCTTCCGGCTTGTCTTGTCGAGATTTCGGTTTGGCCCATTTCCTCGTCACCTCTTTTGCCTCTTATGCAACATATCTTGACACATCTTGTTGGCACAATGATTGTTGTATGTCTTGATGCTTTCATCATACACTCCCATAATCTCAAGGACCATGTCATACATGTGAGAGACACCTTATGCATCTTGTGCCACATGTCACACAAAAAGTTGCTCTTCTTTGGATTTTTCATTTCATCTTTGGCATTTGCATTGGATTCTTCGACACTTGAGGATACCCATACTTGGCTCACGCCGACCACACTTTCCCAAGCTAGAAGTCTCCATAGCTTTGCCATTGCACATAACAATTTTGCCGCCGATACTTGCCTTTTGTTTGTTCCATTTGCTAGGGACAAGGCCACAACACACATTCTTCACACCATACAACTCTTACATGCACAAACTTTTGATCTTCCACATTTTGGATACACCCACACACTTTTGTTTCCCATTTTTGCCTATTGCCTCTTGGAGAAACGACTTGATGCTTCGTATTGGATTGAGAGCCTCTTGTTCGCCGATCACGAAATTGGCATCCACGAGCTTTCCATTTGCAACTCGTTTTTCCCCAAGTTCTTCTTCAACCGCAACTTTATCCCTCTACCACAACATGGGAGAGTCGTCATGGACTACACCGTCGGTGAGAAGGAACAAGAGTCGAGGACGACTCTTTCCCAAGGGGGGGGAGATGATGCGGGGTGGCCTTCGGACACCTACGCCTCAAGACCGTCAAGGGCAGCCCCGCCTATCGTCGATGCTACACCATGGCCAAGGAGTCCCCCAAGTGGACCAACAACACAAATCCCCCACCATTTGTGTCAAGGTGAACTCTTTCCTCTCGACACCCGACCTCGTCCATACCTTGGATGGAATGCAACCTCATATCGGTGTGCTACATATCATTAGGTACAAGAATCATCGAGGAACCGGAGAGGAGGAACTCCCATGGTGCAAGGAAGAAGGAAGAAGAAGAAGAAGGAAGGAAGAAGGAAGGAAGAGGAAGAAGAGGCGAGAGGAGGAAGGCCGGCCGGTCCCAGGGCCGGTCAACCGGGCCACAGGCCGGCCCACCCGGCCCCAGGGCCGGTCTGACCGGGCCCCTGACCGGCCTGGCCGGTTTCGACCGGAATAGCCGCTTGTGCCATCCGGACGCAGTCCCGGGGCTTCGGAAGCCTCGCCCGGTCACCGACCGGCCCAGAATCCGGTTTGGACCGGATGGCCCGGTCCCAGACCCGGTCGGACCGGCCCCTGGACCGGATTTCACGGGTTTGACCCACCAACTTGTACCCGTTCGACCCGAGCTGCCTTGTATGCCTATATAAGCACCCCGGTCGCCCCCTTACCTCTTTAGACAAGATTTGGCTTAGATTAGGGTTTGAGCTATGTCTCCCTAGGGTATCATCCCTCTGTAATCAAGGCACCTTGGTTGTTGACTTTGATCTTGTTGAGTGAGATTCTAGTACAAGTTACTCTCTCTCCCTCACCAAGCTCTTCCTCTCCAACCCCAATCTCTCTCCGGGAATTCTGCCACGGCCTCTTCCTCGGAGATTCTATTGGCGTGGTCCATCGAGCCACGGAGGTAAGCATCGGGTGTATCGGGTTGGTGTGCGTTCGTGCGTCTCCGAGTTCCTCGTGTTCGTCGTGTTCTTCGTGTTCCTCGCGTTCTCCCATCTCTTCCCTTGGTTTCGAAGTCAATCCGCGAGATCGGGCCACACACGGGGTCTTAGACCTCATCATATGGTATCAGACCGTGTGTGGCCCGATCTCGCGGATTGACTCAGCCAAGGGAGAGATGGAGAACGCGAGAACACGAAGAACACGACGAACACGAGAACTCGAGACGCACGCACGCACACCAACCCGATACACCCGATGCTTACCTCCGTGGCTCGATGGACCACGCCAATAGAATCTCCGAGGAGGCACGTGGCAATTCCAGAGAGATTGGGGTTGGAGAGGAAGAGCTTGGTGAGGAGAGTAACTTGTACTACAATCTCACTCAACACGATCAAAGTCAACAACCAAGGTGCCTTGATTACAGGAATGATACCCTAGGGAGACATAGCTCAAACCCTAATCTAAGCCAAATCTTGTCTAAAGAGGTAAGGGGGCGACCGGGGTGCTTATATAGGCATACAAGGCAGCTCGGGTCGAACGGGTACAAGTTGGTGGGTCAAACCCGTGAAATCCGATCCAGGCTGATCCGACCGGGCAGGACAGCCATCCGGTCCAAACCGATTCCCGGCCGATGACGGGCGAGGCCCCAGCCCGGGACTGCGTCCGGATGGCACAAGCAGATTCCGGTCGAAACCGGCCAGGCCGATCAGGCCCGGCCGTACGGCCACCGGGGCCGGGTGGGCCTGTGGCTGATCGCCCCGGACCGGCCGGCCTCCTCCTCTCGCCTCTTCTTCCTCTTCCTTCCTTCTTCCTTCCTTCTTCTTCTTCTTCCTTCTTCCTTGCACCATGGGAGTTCCTCCTCTCCGGTTCCTCGATGATTCTTGTACCTAATGATATGTAGCACACCGATATGAGGTAGCATTCCATCCAAGGTATGGACGAGGTCGGGTGTCGAGAGGAAGGAGTTCACCTTGACACAAATGGTGGGGATTTGTGTTGTTGGTCCACTTGGGGGACTCCTTGACCATGGTGTAGCGTCGATGATAGACGGGGCTGCACTTGTTGGTCTTGAGGCGGAGGTGTCGAAAGGCCACCCCGCATCATCTCCCCCCCCTTGGGGAAGAGTCGTCATGGACTACACCGTCGGTGAGAAGGAACAAGAGTCGAGGATGACTCTTTCCCAAGGGGGGGGAGATGATGCGGGGTGGCCTTCGGACACCTACGCCTCAAGACCATCAAGTGCAGCCCCGCCTATCGTCGACGCTACACCATGGCCAAAGAGTCCCCCAAGTGGACCTTCAACCCTAAACCACGCTACACGCGACAAGGTGAGCTCCTTCCTCTCGATACTCGACCTCGTCAATACCTTGAATGGAATGCTACCTCATATCGGTGTGCTACATATCATTAGGTACAAGAATCATCGAGGAACCGGAGAGGAGGAACTCCCATGGTGCAAGGAAGAAGGAAGAAGAAGAAGAAGGAAGGAAGAAGGAAGGAAGAGGAAGAAGAGGCGAGAGGAGGAAGGCCGGCCGGTCCCAGGGCCGGTCAACCGGGCCACAGGCCAGCCCACCCGGCCCCAGGGCCGGTCTGACCGGGCCCCTGACCGGCCTGGCCGGTTTCGACCGGAATCTACGCTTGTGCCATCCGGACGCAGTCCCGGGGCTTCGGGAGCCTCGCCCGGTCACCGGCCGGCCCAGAATCCGGTTTGGACCGGATGGCCCGGTCCCAGACCCGGTCCAACCGGCCCCTGGACCGGATTTCACGGGTTTGAACCACCAACTTGTACCCGTTCGACCCGAACTGCCTTGTATGCCTATATAAGCACCCCGGTCGCCCCCTTACCTCTTTAGACAAGATTTGGCTTAGATTAGGGTTTGAGCTATGTCTCCCTAGGGTATCATCCCTCTGTAATCAAGGCACCTTGGTTGTTGACTTTGATCTTGTTGAGTGAGATTCTAGTACAAGTTACTCTCTCTCCCTCACCAAGCTCTTCCTCTCCAACCCCAATCTCTCTCCGGGAATTCTGCCACGGCCTCTTCCTCGGAGATTCTATTGGCGTGGTCCATCGAGCCACGGAGGTAAGCATCGGGTGTATCGGGTTGGTGTGCGTGCGTGCATCTCGGAGTTCCTCATGTTCGTCGTGTTCTTCGTGTTCCTCGCGTTCTCCCATCTCTCCCCTTAGTTTCGAAGTCAATCCGCGAGATCGGGCCACACACGGGGTCTTAGACCTCATCAAAGTCTGTTTCCAGGTGCAGCTGAATTGATAACTCCGCTGTTAAGGCTTTCAAGTATTCTTTGTCTCCCCTTGTGTCGAATCAATAAATTGGGTTATACTAACCGCGAAGACTGCTGCGATCCCCTATACTTGTGGGTCATCAGCGGTCATACCAACCGACATTCTCCATGACTCACCAAGAGTGCAGCTCTATATCGAGCAAGAGGTAAAAGAGGCCAGAGAAAACGATGTGGACTTGCTAGAAGAAGCAAGAGAGTTGGCATTGGCAAGAACAGCCATTTACCAGCAAAACCTCAGACGCTATCATAGCCGGAAGGTTAACCCGAGAGTATTCCGGGAAGGAGATCTGGTGCTACGCCTAGTGCAGCGCATTGAAGGCCGGCATAAACTCTCACCCCCATGGGAGGGACCCTTCATTGTGAGCAAAGCTCTCCACAATGATGCCTATTACCTGATTGATGCACAGGAATGGAAGAAAGGAAAGGCGGACAGGTCCGGAGAGGAGACCAAGCGTCCACGGAACGTAGCTCTGTTGCGTCCTTTCTACTCTTGAAGTTGTGGTGTAAGAAGTTCCTTTTTGTACCTTATTTGCTATAAATAAAAGATGTCGGGACCTCGAATGAATCTCGGGGACTACCTAAATTGCATGCAATATGTTTATTTTTTCAGTTTACCGGTTGCTTTATGAACATTTTTTCTTTCCGGTTTAGTAACGTGCTAAACCTACCGGAGTCTTCGACTCTGCTGCTGTCCGCAACCCGGCTTCATGGAAAGCAAGATAAACCGGTAGCAATTAAGCACGTGAACTGCGAAAAAAGAGAGTGGGAACGAACAATCCGGAAAAGTTTAACTAACCCCGGTTAAACCGGTTTTTTGTGAAAATTTCGAGTTATTTCTAAGTTCAAGAAAGTGCTTGCTTGGTAAAAGAACTTTGTGCTCATATGCCAAAAACGCCCAGAGAAGGCAGGCAGAGCCAAAGCAAAAGAGCCAAGCGTGCATCGAATTGGATGCGGAAACAATTCCGGAATCTTTGCAGTGCAAGATAAAAGCAACACAACAAGCAGAAATGCTAAGACAATGGACAAACATAAGTTAATAGGCTACATGTATAACATACCGGCATAGACTGTTGTAGCACAACCAAAAGGACAGCTAAGTTTTATATTACATCATAAACCCCGGCATACCGGGGTAGAATTTGACGAGCATTGTCTTGAGTCAAACAGGACACAACCAAACAAGGTAAACATGTTCAGGCAGCAGGAGCATCAGGAGGAGCATCACCGGCGTTGGGGCCTTCCGGAGGCACGTCTTCTCCGACATCTTCATCCTCTTCTCCTTCTTCCTCGTCGCTGAGATAGTCCTTGACGTCGGGAGGAGGGGGGATGAAGGTGCGGACCGAGGCGTACTCCGCGATCCGGTAGGCTCGATCCTGCCGCTTCGCGGTGAGGACCGGATCCAGGTCAGTTGGAGCATTCTCGCGCACGCCAAGGAGGGCGTCCAGGCCCAAGTCCGGGTACCAGGAGAAGGCGACGCGTAGCGCCGAGTCCGCTCCGGCACGAGCTGCTGAACATTGCCACTCCCGGATCCTCCGACCGGCACCTTTCAGGCGATCGTTGGTGAGCGACAAGTTAGCCGGCACCTCCTCCTCGGGCCAAAGCACCTTGAAGAGCTGGATGGCCACCTCGGGGATGTCGGAGAGGTTCCGGTCCACAGCGCGCATATGGGAGACCCGCGCATTCAGGGCGACCAGATGGTCATAGGGGTCCCAGGGCGCATCCAGGTTCTGGTACGCTTGCGCGACCCGGCGCTCTGCTACCTTCTTCTGCGCGAATGCTTGCGAATCCGGAAAGAGCCCTGCAAGACAAAGGAAAAAATATAAGGACATGCTACCGGAAGATGTAAGCTTATAAGCAGAAAATGGAAAAGAAAAAAGAAAAACTTACGGAAGGCAAGCTGGTCGGTTTGCATGACCAGAAGGTCATACTCCTTCTGCTCTCCTTCCAAGCGAGCGGCCTGGTCCTCGGCTGCTCTCCGCGCCTTGGCTCCCTCCTCGAGTTCCGCCCGCAGCACCGCGGTGGAGTTGTTGGCATCCTCCAGCGCATCGTTAAGCTTGGCCTTAGCAGCGACTTGGGCGGCCTTCATCGCCTCGTTGTGCTTGAGCTCGAGCTGGATCAGCTGGTCCTTCAGCCCCTTGGAGTAAGTCTCCTGGGCGTCCAGAGCCTCGCGGTGCTGCCGGATGAGCTGCTCTTTTTCATCTAGAGCTCGGAAGTAAAGTGTTACCGAAATTGCAACTGGTGAAATGAGGGGGAAACAAGTTAACCAGAAAAGAAGGAGCAGTACCTTGGAGTGCGGCGAGCTGAGTCTTGAGGGCTTCGATGGAAGCTTCCGGGATAGCTGTTGAGCAGGAAGTTATAAGTACTAAGAAAAAGAAAACTTTCCGGTAAAAAGATGTCGGAGGCACAAAAGCTTACCTTGGTACCTGCTGTGCGCTTCAGCAAGGTCCCGATGCTCCCAGAGAAGCTCCTCAAAGAGGTGCTTCCGGGCGTCGGCAGTGCTCTGTTCAAGAAAAGATGTTAGAAAAAAGAAGCTGTTTTCTCTGCGTTCTGACCTAAGTTTCGCGCTAAGAGCTATGTTCTTAACCCGAAACTCGGGGACTGGCTATGCCGGTTTTTTGAGGAGTTTTTTACCTAAGTTTCGCGCTAAGAGCTATGCTCTCAACACGAAACTCGGGGACTGGGAAGATAGACAAGGTCCGAAAAAAGAGAAACCGCCATGAATTGAAAAATCGAAAAGAATTTGGTGAAACTTACCATCATGTTGTTGGTGGCATCATACCACGCGCTGTCCAGCTCCTTCACTGCACGCCGTAGCCGCATGAAGTGCTCGTCCGAGCACCGAGGGCCAGCGGGGTCAGGCGCCGGAAGCCGGTCCTTTCCCAGGCCGCGTGTAGCTGCGGACACATCCGCAGCATTCCACTTCTCAGCGTAGGGAAGCAGATGCCCCAGCTCGCGGCCTTCGCGCTTAAACTCGGTGATCTGGCCAAGCAGGCCGGTGGCCATCTCGCCAGCTGCGACAGCGGCGCGGGCGGCGTGCAACACCAAGGACTGCGGGCCAGCGGAGGAAGTGCCGGAAGCCGTGGCCTTCCCCTTGGTGATCTTCAGGGTCGCTGGCGGCGGCGTTGGCGTGGCCCTGGTTGGCTCGGCGCTGGGAGCTTCTGGCGGAGGCGTAGGCGCAGTCTTGGGCGACGAAGGAGCGTCAGGTGCGTCCTGGCCCAAGTTAGAGCTTGCCGGCGCGGAAGAGTCCGGCGTGGCTTTGGAGGGGGAAGAGTGCGAACTCTTCTTCTTCTTTCTTTTCGGGACGGGAGGAACCAGAGGTTCCGCCCTCCCGGTAGCTTCTTCATCGGCGCCGATGTTGCTGGCGTCGGTATCTTGTTTCTCTGGAGGGGAGACGAGGTCCTCCTCCGCGCGGTGTTCAGGAGGTGTAGTGATAGGGCAAAGGTGTCCGGTCCTTCGATGAGATGGGGATAATTCGATTTGTTGGTGGAGTTCGTGCTTGACGATCCGACTACACGTGCAAAGCTCGTGCGCCAATGCAATCGCTAGGACAATCTCCGGGAGTTACTGATCTTGCGGGAGCACGATCAGCCTGACCAGCAAGGGTCTTAATTCCTACCTGAAATCGAGAACAAGTAAGAACTAAAGATGCAATCAGAATATTGCGGATATAGATGAAAGCTTGATTGATAATGGTGGGATTCCGAATAGTCGGTCTTGTTCTGGGCGTTGGCCTCAAAAGAAGTACACGAAGTTGCAGCAATTGGCTAACTTTTAATCTAATCAAAATCCAAGTTCTAATGACGGCTACGGAGGGATATATATGGGGGAAGTCAAGGGATTTTCGTCCAACCAGCTAGGGTTGGCCAAAAACACCCCTAAATGGGCCTTCCTCCACTTATATGGCCTCTTAAAATCCCCTAAAATACCTAATCCGAAAATACATGGGCCTGGCCCATTAAATAAGGTGACGCAGCACCAATAATAACTCTTGGATGAATTTTATGATGGGGAAACTTGTAGAATTCGTCCAATCATCGTTGCTCCATTATAATGGCTTCAAAGTTCTGAAATCTCCACTTGCGGCGTCATCTTCAATCCTCAAACGCTTGCTGCCATCTCCTCCATGCGTGATCATGCTCCAATGCTTGTCCTCCTCATCCATGCTTGGTCCATCATTCCTAAGAGTAACAAACATATCTGATTTAGGCAGCATCATATTCTCATGTATGTGAGGAATAGTTCCAAGAAACGAAAGTACCTGATAGTTAAGTTGTTTGGCACGAGCTCGAGTGATTGGTCCTTGTATTTGTGTGGCTGTAGGTACAGCGGTTGTATCAAGAGATGGGATGTCCTCATCATGTAGGGGCCGCGCGCCCCGCACTTGAAGTGCCTCCCAGAGGGGAGGCAGAAGGGTTGCCGGTACCAGTTGGCACCGGGCTTGACTGAGGAGGAGGAGTGGAGGTCCTTGCGGTTCCCTCAGAGCCATCCGGCTTGGCGCCGCTGGCGCTCTTGGAAAGTGTAAGCGCAGGGCTGAACAAGAAAAAGAGAAAAGATCGAAAAAAGCAACCAAAAGGAAGAATGTGAGAAACAAAGCAAACAGAGGAACAAAAGCTTACCCAGAAGAGACCGGCATGGTCTTTCCCTTGTAGCGCCTCCTGCCTGCTACCTTTCCCGCAAAGGCTTCCGTCCGGAAGCGTTTGGCGGGAGGAGCTTGGCTCGAGCCGGCATCAGGTGCCGTAGCCTTGTTCTTCTGGCCCTGGGGAACGAGCTTCTCCAGAAACTCGCGACCGGCCTCGGCCTGCAAAGGGACCGCATGCTCATGAACCTGCGGTTGGGTGCTAGCTGAGGAAGCATCTACAGAGGAGGAATAATAATAAAGTATGAGAGATCAGAAAAGGAAGCTACCTCAAGCACAGTGAGATCGTCGGTGGAGCCGGGAGCTTCAGACGAGGGGTTACCGGGGCGTGAGGTGTGGGTCCAGCCCATCTTGAGATCAGTCCAGTGGACGTAAGGATCCGGGTCCACCGAGTCCAGAGGGCGTTTCCGGCAAGGGCCTCGCCGATCCGCTTCGATGCGAGGGAAGCGGTCTTTGGCCTGAAAACAAATGAAAAGAAGGTTAGCCACAGCATAAAAGTTACCGGTACAACGACCCGGGTTGCACAGTTTCTTACTTCTTTGGTTGGAGGGTTAGTGGAGCTAAGAGGCAGGAAGCCCCACTCCCAGTCATCCGGCATGGCAGTCTAGCAGATCTGCCTAGCCTTGAGGACTATATCCTCCTTGCTTAGAGGAAGGCCGGTGATCTTGGTAGGATCACCGGGACCGTACATCTCGCTCATCTTATGAACCCGGCGCTTAAGAGGGAGCACCCGGCGTGAGATGAAGGTGCGGATGATGTCGTCGGAGCAGATGTTTGTCTCCTTCATTAGCTTCTCCATGAAGCGTACTAACCGGATCGTTTCGATGTGATTCGTCCCAGGATAGAAGCTCCAGTTGACTTTTCTGGGCGGCGCCGGATTAAAGGCCGGCATATTAATGAGATCTGCGGCGCCGTTGTTCTTCACGTAGAAGAAGGTCCCTTGCCATAACCGACATGACTCGAGACCAGAGAATTTAAAGAAGGGGCTCCCTTGGCGGGAGCCGATGATGCAGGACCCGCATTGTACGGGGGGTTTGGGCTTAGAAATATCCTTGCCCTGAACGGAGTTAATCCGAAGAGAGAGAAAACGGGCAAAGGTCTCACGAGTGGGACGAATGCCGATGTAGGCATCCATGAAGGTGGCATAACAAGAAAGATAGAAAACGGCGTTGCCGGGAAGGTGATGAGGCTGGAGTTGGTAAAAATCCAGAAATTGGCGGAAGAAGTCAGAAGCGGGAAGGCCGAAGCCACGCTCGAAGTGAGCAAGGAACACGACGAACTCACCGGGCTGGAGTACCGGCTCGATCTCGTCACCGGAAAGCCGACAGGATACTCCTTCCGGTATCATCCTAGACCGGTAGAGCCAGTCGATCTCATGTTGTGTGACGTCGGAGCCCTTCCAGGCTCCGCATGTGATACCGGATAGATCTACTCCTGGGACTCGGCTGGAGCTGCCGGCCTCATGATCGTTGCCGGCATCGGTTTCCATCCGGGCAAGATCAGCGGTCAGCCCGTTGAAGCTTCACTTTGATGACTACTAGAGGAAGACGCGGAAAGATACTCTTCACTAGACATGTGAATCTACCTGAAAAAATAGAATCCCCAAGATCTACCCTTGCGCGAAGATCTACGAGTAAGAGAAAAAGCAAAAGAAAATAGGAGGTAAATATCCTACCGGCCCAAGATCTGAAAAGCAAGGAAAAGAGGGGTAAGCGCGAATCAAGCCTAACCTGAAGCGGCGGAGACGCTGAGGGAGAAGGTCGTCGGTGGCGCAGCGAACTTGCACTGGCTGAGGAACGCCGGCGACGAGGAAGCGGAGAAGAGCTTGAAGAAGCACAAATGGAGAGGCCGCACCAGATGCACTGCGAGGAATCTCCGCGCAGCGAAGCTTGGCGGGGTTCGGCGGAGCAGCGGCGGAAGTTCGCCGGGCGGCGAAGCTCAGGCGGCGAACGGAAGCGGCGAGGGCGCAAGAGGGCGAAGAGCTCTGTGTGCGCGAGGGAGTTGAGAATGCGAAGAAAGGAGGAAGAAGGAGCGGTTTCCCCTTATATAGGAAGAGGAGAAAGTGGGCTGAAAACCGCTGGGCCGCGACAGTTCGCACCGTGGGCCGCCACGTGGCGCGACGATACACGCGCGGAAAATAAAAAGCCACAGGGAAGCCGCACGGATCCGGAACGGCAGCCTGGATCCGGTGTGTCGCAGTTAATACGGGCGCAGAAGCCGAAGGGAAGTGACCCCTGACACTGGCACGTCAGGTACAGTGCGCATGTCACTAACAGGCACTGTACCCGAGAAATTCTCGACTTCGACGAGGAGAGGTTTAATGTCTACGATACCGGAGAAAAAGATACCGGAAAATACCTTGCAAAGAGAGAAGACGTGAGTCCGGGCAAAGATGCCGGATCTAAGCTAACCACCGGAAAGATTAAACCGGTACCTTAAGATATGGGAACCTGGCATGGTCTGTTGGATAGAACCACCGGACTATACCAGCTTCGGGGACTAATGTTGGGGGGATGACCCCCGGTATGCCAAAGGCATGCCAAACCGGATGGTTTGAGCCATCAAGATACCGGTTTAATGTTTATACCGGAGCACAGAATTAAGTGTTTGGCTAAGTAAAGCTAAGCCGGTATCCCCAAGAGGGGTATACCGAAACCAGGTAAAGAAGACACCGGTCTGCCGGTAAGAAAAGCATGTCGGCAAGACTGGTCAAAGATTCTCTTCAGAGCTAGAGGACAAAGATGAGCTAAGCAAAGTAGCTTTAAATGAAGCCCTTGCGCCAAAGAGGAGGATGACGCTGAAAGAAGCCGGAGGACGTCAGCCTCCCTGATTAAAGAAGACCCCGGTGTCATCTATGATTAAAGTAGCTTTGTAAAGTAGTTTGTCTAGTCAAAAATGCCAATAGGGTTTCTTCCCCTGTAAATCACCTTCTCCCCTATATAAGGATAGGGGGCACTCCCTATCGCGGGCACGCAATGTTCATGAGACGTTACGTTCAGATGATCAATCACTAGAGAAACCATGTATGCACAAACCTGTATCTTGTTGAGATCAATGAAGAAGAAGTTCTAGAGCAGAGTTCTTCCTTGTGTGTTTCTTCTTTTACCTTTGCCTTTGGATGAGTTCTTGAGGAAACCATCCGGAAGTTCATCCCATCTTATCATAAACCCTCACCCGAATCCTCTTGCGCCCATTCGGCCCCAACTTAAGCCATCCCTTGGCATCTGCTCGTTCACCACGACGACAGATGGACAGCAAGGAAAAAAGAAAAGGAAGAGATGCAGAGTTGGGTGTTTGCAAAGTTTGGGAAGTTGCTCGTGTCAATTGAAAAAATCGAGCAGCTGTCTTCGACTAAGTAATTTTGATTACATCGTGAATAGGTGGGATGTTCGACGCTTGAATTGTTATTTTGATGTTGCGTTTGTCCATGGGGGACTAATGTGATGACTTTGAACTGTTATGTTAGTGCTTCTGTGCACGCTGAATCGGATCTTACGTTACTGTATGCATGTAACCTAGTAACGTTGCCTATAAT
The DNA here is from genome assembly GCF_019359855.2 of Lolium perenne. Classification (NCBI taxonomy): domain Eukaryota; kingdom Viridiplantae; phylum Streptophyta; class Magnoliopsida; order Poales; family Poaceae; genus Lolium; species Lolium perenne. The sequence continues at coordinate 138,156,288 of NC_067245.2, forward strand.
CCATTAAGTATGCATGTAACCCAGTAACGATGCCTGTAATCCAGTAAGTATGCCTGTAATTAATTATATATCCCTTTCAGTTGTTTCATAGCTCTCATGGGGCATATCATTTGTGTTGGGCCAAAACAGAAAAGGGCTTTTATTGGGCCGTTGATCGTACTAGCACTCTGTTGACGGTGAATCGGGTCGTCCAGCCCAATAGGCATGCAGGGCCCAATTACGTGAGCCCACGCTAAATCCTAAGCCTAACCCTAACCCTAAATCCTAACCATAGCCATAACACTAAACCCTAAACCTAATGCTAATTCCTAACCCTAACCCTAAACCACGTGGCGGATGTCTATTCGTCCACGCGGCCAACTTTTATTTGTCAACGTGGCGGACGTCTATTCATCCACGCGGCCAGCTTTTATTTGTGAACGTGTCCAGCCTTTATTCGTCGCAATGTCGGGAATGAACAAGTGACGTGTCCAACTTCTACTGGTCCACGCAGCGTGCTCGCAATGCCGACACGTGTCCTTGTCTGACACATTCTGTGCCGACACGTGCCCTTGTATGATTGGACCAAGTGTTCGCAATTTACGGGCAAATAGTTTGATCCTGGGTGCCAGGTGTCAGCACCAGAATGGGCCTCATGGCGATCCACGTGGACGCTGATGTCACCGGACCGGATTGACAACTCAATCATTGTCCTACTAGATCAATCATTGGACTGGCAGCACAATGATTGGTATGACACGATGGTCTCGATCGGGGAGGCAGCCGCATGACGGTTATGCCTGTCACGACATACCAGCTCCGGTGGGCTTTGGGTGTGGGCTAGGTAGTCACGGATCCATGATGGGACGATCTAACCGTCAGTCTAGCCATCTGTGGCGCGAGGTCTCCCACGATCCTGCAAACCGTCAGGATGAGGTCTCCATGATGGATTTTGGCCATTCACTGATGAACTAAAATCATTATGGACTAGTGAATTGTTACTAGTGAGGTAACATGAAGCCAACACAATCTTGATCAAGCATGTAAACATTGCGAGCTGGGATCTAAGTACCCTAAACATAGGCATGATAGATATAATTCTAACAATAGAACTTAGCAACTATGTTATAACATGAAGAGTAACTCAAACAAAGAATCATGAATAATATTGCATTGAAAGCAACTGTGTGTTTATGATCATAGAGTAAACATAACAAAGTGGTACTCAACATGTCCTTTATGGAATAGCAAAACATAAATGCAAGAACACCTTCAAAGTTCAGAGGGTGACTAGATACAAGTAATTTGAGAGCAAGCAATAGCACAGTTCTGAATCAATCAATAATAATTTTGGTACTATGCACATTGCAATAAGAATAACAATTACGCTCTCTTAATCGGTGCATAAATTAGAAGGTAAAGACTCAACATAAAAGTAAAAGAGAGACTCTTTGCGGAGTAAGCAAGATAAAAAAGTTTTATAAACCTTCCAAGAAGTATGGTACTTATTAGCTTTGAGCTCTCATTGCCCCTATCATAAGCATCTTGAATGGTTAAAGTTAATGTGAGTCAAAAATGAGCTATATTCTTGCAAATCACAAGTTGAAAATCTCATACCCCTTGAATGCGAGTACCTAAACCTCATGCTACTCAACTTAGTTCCCAAATAAGTTCTTGTCATTGTAAGTATATGTGTATCATTGAGAACCGCCAACGGGTACCTCTTGCCCGATGATATGGAAGTACTCTTGTGGAGCAATCCCATGCCAAAATGACAAGACAAACAGACAGTGAGCTTCTCAAAAAAAAATCATTTACTATGGGTATAGCTTTTTATTGCAAATGCTTCATAGAATGCTTACTATGGCTTAGCTGTAAATTTCCACCATGAGTGATGCGTGGGTTAGATTAACGGCCCAGGAGTTTCCCTAACTCATATACAAACTCCATGGACTTATAATTTTCCATTTTATTTCGCACTTCTAAGCATCCATAAACAAAAGAACATGACATCAACTAAATATAAGTGCAATGTCGAAAGTGTTCCCCATGAAAGCATGGTTCTACTAACTCCCAACTCGCAATTTGCAAACATATGAACTTCATAAGATAGGCACAATGATCAAAATTACTAAGTGCAAGAAAGTAAATGTGCCATCAAGTTCGTGAGAGCTTTACTGATTAATTTTCTCATGCCAAGATTTAATTTGGAAGATAAAAACATGATGAATTACTTGGAATAGAAGAAGAAGAAGAAGTGTGACGCCCCAAAACCGGTAGCATGAGGATTCCAGCGATCCCGCCGAAATCCACACGATATCCAATCTGAGACGCCCTCCGACACGACGTGCGCGACGATTCACACACGTGATGCCAGAGGAATTAACACGAGCGGTAACATTACACAGGATTACAATAGAGCCCACAAGAAACATATATTACAACAACGACTCCAACGAGTCAGGATACAAATATACAATGCAAAGATCAAATTCATACAGAAGATCGAATATGTCCGAGTACAGACAAGATACAAATTAGACTAAGAGTCCTGAAGGTAACCAGTGGCGTCCATAACCCTGCCCAGGCCAAGCCGGAAGGGTAACCTTGCTAACGTCGTCATCTTGTACCTGTCGAAGTCGGGCCATCGGTTGCCGAAAAAAGGGAGGAAGCAAAAGAGAAAGAGAAAAGGCGAGAGTAAGTACCAAGGAACGAACTCCGGCACGTACTTAGCGAGACTAGAAATGGCTATGCTCGCCGGGCGAATATATCACCTGGGGCTATATGGTAGGTTTAGCGGCAGCAAAACTATAACCAATAGAGACACGCTACAACATCCGTCTAATCAAAGAAGATAAGAGAGCGCATAAGGTAACAGACAAATACTACACAAACATAACCCAGCCGATTACACATATCCCCTTCAACAAAGCGAAGAGGCAATGTAAAAGGCACTAGACGGTGGACAAGTTTTATTAGGCATTGGTTGTAGTAATTTCTACGCAAGTTATTAGCAGATTATTAGCAACAAGATAACGGTGTAAGTTGTTCTATGATCGAGCTATACAATTCCAAGTTGTCCATAACCGCGGACACGGTTTATCGATAAGATGTACACCCTGCAGGGGTTGCCCAAATGTAACCATACGCATGCTCGACCCACTTACGATAGGTGGATGTCTCACAACAAGACCGTTCCCATCTCAACAAGAAGGTCTAGGGGGGGCACCCGACTAAGCTACCCGTAACAAAGTCCGGTCGTACTCCGAAGCGGACTCAGGGTTTGCGACGGCGGCTAGGCGTGCGAACCACACGCTTTGCTAAACGTCCCACGGGGTACAGTACAGAATGTAAACACCCGAAGGCAACATGAAGTAAACACCCAAAGGCAACAGTTAGTAAAGCATGGCATACATGGCATAGGCAAATAAAACCAAGGTTGTGGCCCCCCTTTTCAACTGACTTGAGAAAATGATACGGGGTGGCCTTAGGACACCGCCGCCTCAAGACCGACAAGCCCTCCTCATGGTCCAATGACACGAGCTCGAGCCCAAGCCCTACGCCAAGAGGTGAATTCGCTCCTTTCAACGTATGCTTTTGATACCCCTTTGGATGGAGTGCTACTTCATGCAAATACCCTATGTTCAATCAGGTACATCGACCAAGACGCGAGCCATGGAGACCAAACCAATGGATAGGGAGCTGGAAAAGATGAAGATGGAGCTACAGCGCCCAGGCCGGAACTTCCGCCCCCCAGGACCGGAACTTCCTGCCAGATGTCGTCCAGATGCCTTCCAGCGCCCAGAGGAATGGATCAAGCCAGAACTTCCGCCCCGAGGGACCGGAACTTCCGCCCACCGGAACTTCCGCCCAAGTTCCGCCCTACTTCCGGAATTGCGCCAAAACGCCCCTGGATGTTACTGCGAGGAAATGGGCAAATTCCGGAACAAGGCCGGAAGTTGGCCGGAACTTCCGCCCCGACCGGAACTTCCGGCCCACAAGACCGGAACTTCCGCCCATGACCGGACCTTCCGCCCAGGACGACCGGAACTTCCGCCCCATCGAACTTCAGCTCAACAGCACTTTTCAGCGTGTAACTTATCCCTTCGCCCCCCACTTATAAATAACCTTGTTGGCTCAGATCTGAGATTAGACTTGATGTGAAATTAAACCTGAGCTTAGCTCACCCTTGTGGGAACCCTACATAGATCTTTGATCTTGTACCCACCCGGGCTCCTTATCGACTCGTGAAGATCTCTTTGGTGACTTCTACCGTTTGTTTGATCTTTTTCTTGCACTTCTACCTATTTGGTCTTTTGCTTGCACTTCTATCAACCTTCCGGTCTTTTCATCCTTCTAGATCTCTCGAGCTTCGATTTGTCGATCTCTTTGCGGGACTTCTACCGGAAGGTCTTTTCCTGCAACCTCTATCGAGTTGGTGGTTCGGGCCAATGAGGGAAAACTGATTGTGTGCGTGTGTGTGTGTGTTGTATCCCCACGATTCCCCTCGCGTTCTTCGTGTTCATCGCGTTCATCCACCTCCCCCACGAATTCCACCCAAATCCGTGAAGATCAGGCACGTCCTTGGGCTTAGCCCTTATCATATGGTATCAGCAGCTCTTTGGTTGCCACGGATTTGACCCCCACAACCCCCAATTCCACCAATTTCGCCCAAAAAAAATTCCAAAATTTTTTCCCAAAAAATAGCCCCAAATTGGCCTTGGATCAATCTCGCGATTTGTTGTGTTTTTGGTGGTTTTTCTCCAATAGAAACTTGTCTTTGGTGTTGATCTGCAATTCCCCCACCTTCCCACAGCTTCTAGTGCCCAATTTTCCTCGAATTAGAAGGATTTCAGCTTGGATTTCCGCCCAAATCGACGAACAGCCCGCAGATCTGACTGCGACCGGAAGTTCCGCCCGGCAGGACCGGAAGTACCGCCCCTCAGGACCAAAAGTTCCGGCTGGCCGAATTTTTCACAGCTCCCTTCGTTTTTCGTTCTGGCACTAACCCCCTTGTGTTTGGACTTCGGTTTGAGTGCCATTTCAGCTACCACAAAGCTTCCGCAACATCGACAACGACGACGGCACCCCGAGGATCCAAGCGGTTCATTTGACACCTCCACCACCATCGCAAGTTCAAGATCGTCGGCCACCATCATCAAGTGGTATAACTTGCTCTTAACTTGTACCCTAGCCTGTTTTGCGTACCTTTCCTATCGAGAGTGGCTTTCTAGTGTTGCGAAGCATTGCGCAAGCGTCCCGACCGTGAGGGTGTGCGTGTGTTGAGCTAAGCTACGAAGCAAGCTCGTGTGAAAAGATAAGCAAAAGAAGTGTGACATACTTACATAGATAGTAGTATCCCTACATAGTGAGAAAAAGAAAGAAAAATACAAAAAGAAAAAGAAAAAGAGTGTGAGTGACACATATACACAAAAGAGTCCAAAGCTTATAAGCAAAAGAGAGAAAAGAGAAGAGAGGCGTCTTGCGCAGATCTTGTTGCTTCTCAATTTTGCAACCAAGCCACGGTCTCTCTTGCGTTAGCGTGACACCGAGCTAGTAGTCTTCGTTAGGACCATTTTGTTCTTGCTCATTTTTCCAAGTCACGCTAACCCCGTTTGTCCAACGCGTGTGTTCCTCCTTGTGTATGCCTTTTGTGATCACCGCCTTTTGACTTGTGACTTTTGGATCTTACACACTTTTGACAATAGACTTTTCGTTTGGTTCTTCCATTTGGCTTTCCACATCCATACCTAACACCATATAGAGTTTTTGTTTTTGTGTGTGTGCATACATATCGGTTGCCCTCCACCTTGAAACACCTTTTCGATTTTGTTTTGCAAGTTTTGACACTTTTGGTAGTCTTTTCTAACCACCCACCACATAGTTCTTGTTTTAGTTGTAACCATGTCTAGTGGAGAAGGGAACCAACTACCGATGACGCGGCACCAACATTGGATAGCTACTCAAGCTGTCCACGCCAAGCTCAATCAATTTGAAGCCATGATCAAGGATACCAACGTCCGCTATGAAGAAAGAGCTCAAGTGCAAAGGATTGACCTCAACAACCAAGTTCAAGACCTCAATGAGAAGATTGAAACTCAAGGAAACGAGTTGAAGGCAACACTCGCCATACAAGGTCAAGAGACAAGGGAAATGAAGATGGCGTTGGACAATATCCTTCATACACTCAACCGTCAAGAAGATAGAAGACACCACTCAAGGTCTTCGCGCTCTCATAGTTCAAGGTCACGAGCTCCTACACCGTCTCACCATGATTCCAATGAAGACCCACGCCACCATAATGTGGATGTTCAAGTGCTTCACCAACAAGCTCAAGAAGCGGAGCAAGCTCGACTTCGCCTTGTCCAAGAACGTCAACGCCTTGAAGAAGAGCGCCTTCAACAAGAAAATCTCTGTGTCCGACCTCTCACCCTATCATGGCGATGAGGAGAACATCGAGTCGAGGACGACTCTTTCCCAAGGGGGGGAGATGATACGGGGTGGCCTTCGGACACCGCCGCCTCAAGACCGACAATCCCTCCTCGTGGTCCAATGACACGCACTCGATCCCAAGCCCTACGCCAAGAGGTGAATTCGCTCCTTTTCACGTATGCTTTTGATACCCCTTTGGATGGCGTGCTACTTCATGCAAATGCCCTATGTTCAATCAGGTACATCGACCAAGACGCGAGCCATGGAGACCAAGCCAATGGAGAGGGAGCTGGAAAAGATGAAGATGGAGCTACAGTGCCCAGGCCGAAACTTCCGCCCCCCAGGACCGGAACATCCGGCCAGATGCCGTCCAGATGCCTTCCAGCGCCCAGAGAAATGGATCAAGCCGGAACTTCCGCCCCAAGGGACCGGAACTTCCACCCACCGGAACTTCCGCCCAAGTTCCGCCCTACTTCCGAAATTGCGCCAAAACGCCCCTGGATGTTACTGCGAGGAAATGGGCAAATTCCGGAACAAGGCCGGAAGTTGGTCAGAACTTCCGCCCCGACCGGAACTTCCGGCCCACAAGACCGGAACTTCCGCCCATGACCGGAACTTCCGCCCAGGACGACCGGCACTTCTGCCCCATCGAACTTCAGCACAACAACACTTTTCAGCGTGTAACTTATCCCTTCACACCCCACTTATAAATAGCCTTGTTGGCTTAGATCTGAGATTAGACTTGATGTGAAATTAAACCTGAGCTTAGCTCACCCTTGTGGGAACCCTACCTAGATCTTTGATCTTGTACCCACCCGGGCTCCTTATCGACTCGTGAAGATATCTTTGGTGACTTCTACCATTTGTTTGATCTTTGCTTGCACTTCTACCTATTTGGTCTTTTGCTTGCACTTCTATCAACCTTCCGGTGTTTTCACCCTTCTAGATCTCTCGAGCTTCGATTTGTCGATCTCTTTGCGGGACTTCTACTCGAAGGTCTTTTCCTGCAACCTCTGTCGAGTTGGTGGTTCGGGCCAACGAGGGAAAACCGATTGTGTGCGTGTGTGTGTTGTATCCCCACGATTCCCCTCACGTTCTTCATGTTCATCGCGTTCATCCACCTCCCCCACGAATTCCACCCAAATCCGTGAAGATCGGGCACATCCTTGGGCTTAGCCCTTATCAGAAAAGGTAATGAGTGAGGGGGTCCCAATAATCGTCCCCACGTACCGGTAGAGCACTCAATCTCGGAACAGATAACAAGAACTCGGGTCCAAGGGGACATTAGCGAGTCAAACTTCCGATGCTTTCGCAAAGGGGCTCACAGATGCCTCTGCTTACAATTTTGGTTGTTAATGTTAAAGTAAGCATGAGTATCTCCAACAACTGATATAGCATGTGATTACCTCCCAACAGCCCAACATATCCCGATAACAGATCGAGATAAACAACAGAGCCTAAACAAGCCTACGACTCGCAAGGCTCAAACATCAAACAATGGCTGTGGGTAAGGAATGATACATATAGGATTATTATGGTTAACAAGTGGAATAGGACACGTGACTCGATAAAGAAGCGCAACATAAGGATAGCAGTGCGAGAGAGAGAAAAATGTAAAATAGGTGAAGAGAGAGGGCTCGCCTATGAAAAGTTGCAGAACACTTGTCGAAGAACTCGTCGTATCTCACATCAACACTTCGTGATCCTATCCGGGAAGAAGCAAATGCTGGAACACACAACAGATGCAAATCTTACTACTACGGAAGAAGAACCGGCATGATGTAGATGATATGCATGACATGGCAGATATGGTACGATGCAACTAATCCATATTAATCGGAGTCGGAACACCGGACAAACAAGTTAGGTTGGAGTTGCAGTTGCTATCGTCAAAGTTAAGGGTTGGATAGCATGGCATATCAAGGCATGTGTGGGCTTACATCAAATTTAAACGGAGCGGGGAAAACCTTAGTCGGTGTCCCAAATACTCCGCATATAGGTGAGGTGATCATACATGAACTATCAACGCGCGACATGATGTGAGATGCAAACAGATGAATGGATGGCATATTAATGTTCCTTGCATTTTTATGATCAAAATTGATATAGAACACTTTTTAATTGGAGTTACCAATTAAAAGTTATTAAGGAAATATTTTTTATTATTTAAAAGTAGAACTACCGATTTGTTTTCATTGGAAAAGGGCCCAGATTTAAATTTTGAAAAGGGGGAGGACCCCGGGTTTATTTTCAAAATATACAGGGGTTTTTTTTTGGAAAATAGTGGCGCTAGGGACGCTGGGTTAGGTTTGCAACTTCCAGGGGGCGATTTTCAAAAGTCCCGGATCTGGATCTGGGAGGCGATTCTCACCGCGGGGTTGGCTAGCTCGAGCCGCTGACAGGCGGGCCCAGGGGGACCAGCGTGGCGCTGACGTGGCAAACCATCCGTGCACGGAGGGATGCCGCGCGCATTGTCGTGGCCGTGGTCACCGCGGCGGGGCGTCGTGCACGTGGACGGTGCAGAGGCCTCCAGGGAGCGCGCGTGGCCGCGTCGGGCTCGCCTCGTCGATGCAGACCAAGGGGAGGTGGCGCCGCCCATGGAAGGTCGCCGGAGGGTCGCCGTCGACGAGCTGCTGCGGGGAAGGCGACAGCATCAACGGTGGGGAAACAAACCAAGAAGCGAGGAAGGAGCGGAGGATGTCCAGGGGGTCCGCGGACATACCCTGAAGCTTGAGGTGTGGTCGAGGGCGTCGGAGGATGGCCGGAGCCACCGAATTCAGCGTAAATTGCCGCCGGAGACGGAGGAAAAACCGCGATCTAGCCGTCGATTGGAGCGGCCCCATCTCAATTCCTTGTACGAGAATGTAGAGGAGATCAAGGCGCGTCGAACGGTGGTGCTGGCTTGGCGCGGGGGGGGGCGGACAGAAAAGCTGGCGAGGTAGAGCTTCTGTCGCGGTTGCGTTCGGTGTGCTCACAGAGAAGAGGGGGGAGAAAAGAGAGGGGAAGCTGGTGGCGGCGCGAGGAGGGGAACGAGGCTAGGGTTTGTGGCCGGCAGATAAAGGAGGGGGAGGGAGCAGGTGCAGGTGGGGCGATGGTGCGGTGACGTCGGCATCTCACGTTCTCTGCGTGGGAGCAGTCGTTGTCGAGGAAGAAACGGAGAAAGGAGAAGAGGCCGAAACGGTACGGGGCCTGGTGGGCTGGGCCAAAAGAAGAAAAGAAGGAAGAGGGAAGAGAGAGGAGGTGGGCCGCGGGGGAAGAAAGGAGGAAGGGCCAGGGAGGGCTGTGGCATGTTTAAGGTTAGGGTTTTCTTTTTTTCTTTTTCTTTCTTTTTCTGTTTTTGTTTAATACCTTTTGAACTCAAATTATTTTCTGTTTTGAATTTGAAACAAGGTGAGGGTGAGATTCAAAAATAGGTTTTCAACATAATTGTTTATTTGTAATCAAAACAAGCACATCTTTAATCCAATTTAATTATTGAAAAAGGCTCGCTTATTAAAAAGGAAAAAGAGAGAAGGATTAGGGTTTGGTTTAAAGAAAAGAAGAGGGGAGGTTCGCATTTTATAACCATATGAGAGGGAAGCACAAGTTTAGGGTTGGAGCTTGGATTGCAAAACAAGAGAGAGAGAGAACTAAACAAGAGCACATGAACAAGATTTGATGCAAATTTTATAAAATAAAGGTGGCCTGATAAGATGCATATGATGCTTATGCCATGATGATGCACAAAAGGAAACAAAGCAACAAAAATCTAATAGGGTACTACCCTGGGCCGTTACAAACGACACCACTAACAAGGGATCGCGCCCCGAGATCCCACGTCAACCTAAGGGGGAGAGAGGTGAACTACCGGATCTTTTGGCGGCGTGTCGATCTCCTCGACACCACTAACAAGAATTTTTGCTCCAGATTGGGTGGTCGACACCACCAACAAGAAGTCATTTTTCAGCTGTTGATGATGCGCTTCTGTCGGGATCCTCCGAAGATCGTACCTAATAGGATAAGGCAAGGATCGTGCAACCCGCATCGGAACCTAAGACTCAGAGAAGTAGATAAGATAAGATTCAAAACTCGCAAAGGTAAGACGAGAAAGAATAGAGATAACGAGAAAAATTAGAACTAATCAGATCTATCCAACAAATTTTCAGAAAATAGGTTTTGACACTAACTCAACGACCACTGGCAAGGTTATCCTACAACCTGGACTAGTGGGGTACCATCAACCTGAGCTCTGATACCAAATTGTGACGCCCCAAAACCGGTACCATGAGGATTCCAGCGATCCCGCCGAAATCCACACGATATCGAATCTGATGCGGGCTAAGCCCTAGGGTGTGCCCGATCTTCACGGATTTGGGTGGAATTCATGGGGGAGGTGGAAGAATGCGATGAACACGAAGAACGCGGAGGGGAATCGTGGGATACAAACTCACACACACACACACAAATCGGTTTGTCCTCGTTGGCCCGAACCACCAACTCGATAGAAGTTGCAAGGAAAAGACCTTTCGGTAGAAGTCCCGCACAAAGATCGACGAATCGAAGATCCTAGAGATCTAGAAGGGTGAAAAGACCAAAATCGATATAAGTGCAAGCAAAAGACCCAAAAGTAGAAGTGCAAGCAAAATACCAAGATTGGTAGAAGTCACCAAAGAGATACAATAGGATTCGATAAGGAGCCCGGGTGGTACAATAGAAATTAATCTAAGGTGGGGGTTTCCCAAATCCACAAAGGGATAATAGAGGCATAAGCCAATTCATCTAAACATCATCTCTCCCTCATGAAGGTGGGGGTAGATTCCTATTTATAGGTAAGGGGACGAAGGGGTAAGTTACAAGCCAAGGGGGGCTCAGATCTGGCTGAGGTTCGATGGGGCGGAAGTTCCGGCTCCTGGGGGCGGAAGTTCCGGTCGGGCGGAAGTTCCGGCCATCAGGGGCGGAAGTTCCGGCCATCAGGGGCAGAAGTTCCGGCTGCAGCTCTTCAGCATGAGCATCTTTGGTCTTGACAGCATCGGGGCGGAAGTTCCGGCGAGGTTGGGCGGAAGTTCCGGCCTGGAGCATCCAGCGCTTCTTCCTCCTTCTCTTCCATGCTTCTATGACCTCGGCCTTGCGTCCTCCGGTCTCCATTGTATCCTCTCTTCCCTCCGTACTTGTCGTCGAGTTCCTATCATCAAGGTATGACGGACTATGAAGTAGTATAGCGCTCCACATAGGCGATTGTAGGCACACATAAAGGAGAAGATTCACCTTTGCGTGTCGTCTTGGCGATGAAGCATATGATGCGGTGAAGACCGAAGGTCGGGCTGCATCATCTCCCCCACTTGGAAAAGAGTCGTCCTCGACGATAAATCTTCATGAATGTGTAGAGGAGGTAGATGAATCCAACGCTTGAATGTTGCTTCACTTGTCAAGAGCCCTATCAATAGCACAAGAGAAGCTAAGCAACATTCAAAGCAGGGCCAATGTTCCACGGGTTTAGCAAGAGAGCGCAAGTAGAAGGAGGTCACCTTAGCAAGATGTCGGTGTGCTCTCATTGAGAGATCTTGTGTAGTAGATGTATGGGGTTGAACCCATTCGTTGACGCTCATCCATATGTCACATGTACCTTCACACAACAAAGACCAAGCAAAGTATATGTGTGCGTGATAGAGGAGCATATCATCAAGGACATGTCCATTCATGTTAACAACACCGTTAGCACAACACAAATTTATCAAGAATAAGGCATGTGCAAGGTCAATGTGTAAGAACTCCGTATGAACATCTTCCAAATGTGGAAACACAAAAACTCCCAATTGTGAGACGACAGTGGTGTCCATCTCATGTAGAAACTCATTTTCATTGTTGCTCTCAAGGCATCGGAAAGAGAAATTGTTCAACATCTTTGAAGCAACAAGTGGAGAATTTGGCAAAAACACATACGGAAGAGTGTCCAAAATATCATCATCATGTGTGCACACAAACCATTGGAAAGAGAAATTGGTCCTCATATTTGGTGCAACACACAACATATCTTCAAAAACGTTCACCAAAACAACATTTACACAACCGTGTGTGCCAACAAACAAAATGAAAGAGGAATTGGTCAAATTGTTTGAGGCAACAACAACGGTAAGAATCACATCATCATGCTTGCAAAAGAACCAAGAGAAAGAGAAATTGTTCGGCATGTTCAATGCAAAGCATGGGAAAGGTATTAGAGCCGGGTTTGATCTTGAACTCACTTGTATTATGCTCTCAAGAGCCCGTTTGGTCAACTCGTGCTCAATCGAGGTTGACCGTTTCTTCCGTGTACCTACACACACAATAGGCAAAGCAAAGAATGTGTGTGCATGGTATATGAACACATCATCCATCATGATGGTCCATTTCTTTTGCACATCACCATTAGCGTTAAGCAAAGCATCATAATAGATATGGTGAATATGCGGGGCAAACATGGGAACATGCTATGGGGGAAATCTCATTTACAAGCATATTAACATCATTGCAAACCAAGCATTGGAAAGAGCAAGTGTTCAATATTTTGGTTGCATTAATGGGAGAGTATTGCAAGCATTTTTCACAAAACATGTTCAAGATTCTATCATTGTTGTCGACAAACCTAGGGAAAGAGCAATTGTTTGGCAAGGTTGTCACAACACAAGCATCATTATCATTATCATTGCAAGCAATACATGGGAAAGAGCAATTGTTCGACATATTGCAAGCAATAGGAGAGAAAGTGAAACTCTCATAGCATGGCATGACCATATTGTCACAAGCAAGTAATTCCACATGATCAACAATGTTATCAAGCAAAGCATCACATGGGAAAACGAAACAAGCATATGACATAGCAATTGTATCATCAAGATCATGCAAGCACTCATAAGTCATCATGTCCACTAGTGGGATCATTGCATCATCAACACCCATAGAGGTACCTTTGTAGTCCGACTCATTTGAAGTGGGTGTTGTGGAAGAGGTGGGCTCCATGTGGCCTCCATGTTCATCTTCAATCAAGCATGGTGTGATAGCATCATCTTCATGCACCATGTACATCTTCTTTTCCGTGATCGACGTCTCGTCATCCATGCGACCTAATGAGACACAAGGAAACACACTAGAGGTAGAGGGTAAGTTGTTAGAATTCGAATTGGCCTCACATGACCTATCAACTACCACTCTCATCTCACATGGTGTATCACTCATGCTCTCGAAGTGTATGCACTCAAGCTCACATATAGTGGATGCACTCATCTCACATATAGTGGAGTCGCTCATCTCACATATAGTGGAGTCGCTCATCTCACATATAGTGGAGTCCCTCATCTCCATGGCAATGATGTTGTCGATGTCCGAGCAACCTATCAAAGAGGAAGACAACACAAGAGGAGTAGAGGTTAATGTGTTAGAAATCAAAGAGTCCTCACTCAACTCATGTGGTGTGTCACTCTTGCTCTCAAGGTGTTTGAAGTAGGATTTGCACTAAGCTTTGTCTTGGGAGGACATCTTGGCTTCTCGAGCCTCCAAATCGGCGAAGTAGGCTCTCATCTCGGCCTTTTCTTGTGGGGTCATATTGGATAGCTCTCACTAGTAAGGGTGTGTATGTATGTAGTGGAAGGAAAACTACCAAAAGGTCAAAACTAGCAACAAAATCGAGAAAATGATTCAAGTTAGACAATAACCGATATGTACTCACACACGCACTCAAAGCACACGCAAAAGGCTAAGAACTCTATATGGTGGTAGGTGAGGAAGTGGATAGCAAACGAAAAGAACCAAAGAAAATGTCTATTGTCAAATGTGGGTAAGATCCAAAGTCAAATGTCAAAAGCGGTGATCTATGTCAAGGAAACACAGAAACACACACAAGGAAGAAATTTGAGTTTAGCGTGACCAAGGAAGTGAGCAAGTGACAAGGATGGTCCTAACGAAGACTATAAGCTCGGTGTCACGCCAACACAAGAGAGACCGTAGCTCGGTTGCATATGAGAGAAGCAACAAGATTTGCACAAATGCCACTCTTCTCTTTTCTCTCTTAGTGCTTACAAGCTTTGCACTCTTTTGTATCGATGGACACACACTCTTTTTCTATTTCTATTTCTTTTTCTCCTTTTTTTCTCTTTTTTTCTATGCTTAGAAGCTTTATTTTTCTCTATGTAACACTTTTCTTCTTTTGTGTATCTTTCTCACCGAGCTTGCTTCGGAACTTTGCTCAACACAACGCACACACACACCCTCTCACGGTCGTGACACTTGTGCAATGCTTCGCAACACTTGGAAAGCCACTCTCAGTGGGATAGGTACACAAAGAAAGAAACATGGCTACAAGGGTGGGGCAAGTTATACCTAATGATGTTAGGCGGTGTCAAGCACACGAACTTGCGTTGATCGAGGTGGTGTCGATGACGATGTCGAAGTTGCGCCGGAATCCGGGGTGCCAAAGGTGTCGTCGCGGTATTTGTGTAGGCGCAGAAGCGGAATAGACAACCAATGCACTCCAAATCGAAAACCGGGCAAAATTAAGTCAATGCCCGAAAAGTTGGGTCAAAACGAGCGGTCAAAAGTTGGGCTCCAAAAATCGTCAAAAATTAGAAGTGGACTATGCGGAGTAGTTGGAGGATGTTGTTAAAGTTTGGAGTCAAACGGGCTCCGGAAAGTTGTCAAAATTTGGGGCAAAAAGAGGAGTCAAAACTGGACGAAATTTGAGTCAAAAATGCGCGCCGGGGCGGAACTTCCGGCCTTGTTCCGGCCAAGTTCCGGAAACTGTCCAAAACTAACCAGGGATGTTACTGTGAGCAAAATCGCTATTTTCGGAAGTTGGGTGGAACAACGGCGGAAGTACCGCTCGGCCGGAAGTACCGGTCTCAACTGCCGGAAGTTCCGGTCTGGAAAAAATTTCTCTGTTGATTTCTGCGATTGAGCTGGGTAGATCTTGCGCGAATTGGGCAGAATCGAGGCTGGCTGGGCACAGCGATTGCAACGGGAGAGCAGTTTGGGGCACGCGCAGCGAATCGTGGCGGTGGTTGGCGTGCGGGGCGGATTGTGGCGTGGGCGTGCGAGGCGTGGGCGTGGGTCGATGGCGTGGGCCGGCGACGCGGTGGGCCAAGGGCGCGCGGGCGGCGGTTGCAGCGGCAGGAGCGGGCGGGAGCTAACGTTAACCAGGGATCGATGGTGCCGCGTGGGTGCGAGCACGGAGGGCGGCTCGATGGTGCGGCGTGGTGGGCTTGTGGCGCTATGGCCGAGCGGGTCGCTGGCGGTGGGTGGGCCTGGCGGCGGGTGATACGTCTCAAACGTATCTATAATTTCTTATGTTCCATGCTACTTTATTGATGATACTCACATGTTTTATACACACTTTATGTCATATCTATGCATTTTCCGGCACTAACCTATTGACAAGATGCCGGAGAGCCAGTTGCTGTTTTCTGATGTTTTTGGTTTCAGAAATCCTACAAAGGAAATATTCTCGGAATTGGACGAAATCAACGCCCAGGGTCTTATTTTTTCACGAAGCTTCCGGAAGACCGAGGGAGATACGAAGTGGGGCGACGAGGCGCCGCCACAACAGGGCCGCGCGGCCAGGGCTGGGGCCGCGCTGCCCTGGCGTGTGGGCCCCTCGTCAGCCCTCCTGACCTACCCTTCCTCCTACTTAAAGCCTTCGTCGAGAATACCCCAATTCCGAGAGCCACGATACGGAAAACCTTCCAGAGACGCCGCCGCCGCCAATCCCATCTCGGGGGATTCAGGAGATCGCCTCCGGCACCCTGCCGGAGAGGGGAATCATCTCCTGGAGGACTCTTCATCGCCATGATCACCTCCGGAGTTATGTGTGAGTAGTTCACCCCTGGACTATGGGTCCATAGCAGTAGCTAGATGGTTGTCTTCTCCTCATGTGCTATCATTGTTCGATCTTGTGAGCTGCCTAACATGATCAAGATCATCTATTTGTAATGCTACATGTTGCGTTTGTTGGGATCCGATGAATATGGGATACTATGTTATGTTGATTATCAATCTATCTATGTGTTGTTTATGATCTTGCATGCTCTCCGTTGCTAGTAGAGGCTCTGGCCAAGTTGATACTTGTAACTCCAAGAGGGAGTATTTATGCTCGATAGTGGGTTCATGTCTCCATTAAATCTGGGGGAGTGACAGCAACCCCTAAGGTTGTGGATGTGCTGTTGCCACTAGGGATAAAACATCAATGCTATGTCTAAGGATATTTGTGTTGATTACATTACGTACCATACTTAATGCAATTGTCTGTTGTTTGCAACTTAATACTGGAAGGGGTGCGGATGCTAACCTGAAGGTGGACTTTTTAGGCATAGATGCATGCTGGATAGCGGTCTATGTAGTTTGTCGTAATGCCCAATTGAATTTCACACTACTCATCATAATATGTATGTGCATTGTTATGCCCTCTTTATTTGTCAATTGTCCAACTGTAATTTGTTCACCCAACATGCTATTTCTTATTGGAGAGACACCACTAGCGAACTGTGGACCCCGGTCCATTCTTTTACATCGAATACAATCTACTGCAATACTCGTTCTTACTGTTCTTTGCAAACATCATCATCCACACTATACATCTAATCCTTAGTTACAGCAAGCCGGTGAGATTGACAACATCACTGTTACGTTGGGGCAAAGTACTTTGGTTGTGTTGTGCAGGTTCCACGTTGGCGCCGGAATCCCTGGTGTTACGGCGCACTACACTCCGCCACCATCAACATTCAACGTGCTTCTTGGCTCCTACTGGTTCGATAAACGTTGGTTTCTTACTGAGGGAAAACTTGCTGCTGTACGCATCACATCTTCCTCTTGGGGTTCCCAACGGACGCGTGCTGTACGCGTATCATGCTCTTTTTCTGGCGCCGTTGCCGGGGAGATCAAGACACGCTGCAAGGAGAGTCTCCACTTCCAATCTCTTTACTTTGTTTTTGTCTTGCTTTACTTTATTTTATTTACTGCTTTGTTTGCTCATATCAAAAATACAAAAAAATTAGTTACTTGTTTTACTTTATTTACTATCTTGTTTGCGTTCTCCATATTAAAAACACAAAAAAATTAGTTACTTGCATTTACTTTACTTATTTCATCATGTTTCCTCCTAAGTTTACGCTGAAAGATATACCGGTAGGACAAGGGTCTATCATTGGAAGAGATAATATAGAAGAATTTTTCACCCATGTTAGCATGGATGAAGATTTTGAAGATATACCATTATTAAAAGCTGCTCCTACTTATGAAAGTGCTTCTGCCTGTTTAGTACACATGTTGGAAACTAGATTTGTTAATCTCAATCCCATAATATAACATATGTTTCTTACACTTTCTGATATGGAGATGGGAGAAAAGAGAGATTTTGTTATAAAAGTCCTTGTTAGGGAATTTGAAGATATAGCTAAAGAAGCTAGAAAAGTTTTTATTAAGCATAAGAGGCTTGGTTTGTTCACTGATTTTTAAAGAACACTTGAAAATATGGACATGGATAGAATAAGGTACACTAATAATGTTAATGATGGTGGGGAGATTAAAGTACCGATACCTAGTAAGCTCCTAGGAATGCATGAAGCGCTAGAAGATAACTATGCTTGGCTTGTTCCTGAAAATTTGTTTGATGAGAATAGCAAGCCTAAGAGTAATGAAAAAGGAGCCTCTGAAACTTACATATATAAGATACAATTCATAGTTGAGGAAACCCCAAACCCATCTGTTAATGCTTCATCTCTTGATAATACTTGATACACACTTTCTGCGCCTAGCTGAAAGGCGTTAAAGAAAAGCACTTATGGGAGACAACCCATGATTTTACTTCTGCACTTTTATTTTATATTTGAGTCTTGGAAGTTGTTACTACTGTAGCAACCTCTCCTTATCTTTATTTTATTGCATTGTTGTGCCAAGTAAATTCTTTGATAGTAAGGTTCATATTAGATTTGGATTACTGCGCAGAAACAGATTTCTTTCTGTCACGAATTTGAGTACTATTCTCTGTAGGTAACTCAGAAAAATCTGCCAATTTACGTGAGTGATCCACAGATATGTACGCAACTTTCATTCAGTTTGAGCATTTTCATCTGAGCAAGTTAAGTGCCCCGTAAAAATTCGTCTTTACAGACTGTTCTGTTTTGATAGATTTTGCCTTTTATTTCGCATTGCCTGTTTTTCTATGTTCGATGGATTTCTTTATTCCATTAACTTTCAGTAGCTTTGTGCAATGTCCAGAAGTGTTAAGAATGATTATGTCACCTCTGAACATGTGAATTTTTGATTATGCACTAACCCTCTAATGAGTTTGTTTCGAGTTTGGTGTGGAGGAAGTTTTCAAGGATCAAGAGAGGAGGATGATACAATATGATCAAGAAGAGTGAAAACTCTAAGCTTGGGGATGCCCCCGTGGTTCATCCCTGCATATTTCAAGAAGACTCAAGCATCTAAGCTTGGGGATGCCCAATGCATCCCCTTCTTCATCGACAACTTATCAGGTCACCTCTAGTGAAACTATATTTTTATTCCGTCACATCTTATGTGCTTTACTTGGAGCGTTTGTTTGTTTTATTTTTTTTTGTTTGAATAAAATTGGATCCTAGCATTCTTTGTGTGGGAGAGAGACACGCTCCGCTGTTGCTTATGAACACATATGTTCTTAGCATTACTCTTAATGTTCATGGCGAAGGTTGAAACTGCTTCGTTAATTGTTATATGGTTGGAAACGGAAAATGCTGCATGTGGTAAATGGTATAATGTCTTGAATGATTTGATACTTGGCAATTGTTGTGCTCATGTTTAAGCTCTTGCATCATATAATTTGCACCTATTAATGAAGAACTACATAGAGCTTGCTAAAATTTGGTTTGCATGATTGGTCTCTCTAGAGTCTAGATATTTTCTAGTGAGGTGTTTGAACAACAAGGAAGACAGTGTAGAGTCTTATAATGCTTGCAATATGTTCTTATGTGAGTTTTGCTGTACCGGTTCATACTTGTGTTTGCTTCAAACAACCTTGCTAGCCTAAGCCTTGTATTGAGAGGGAATACTTCTCGTGCATCCAAATCCTTGAGCCAAAAACTATGCCATTTGTGCCCACCATACCTACCTACTACATGGTATTTCTCCGCCATTCCAAAGTAAATTACTTGAGTGCTACCTTTAAAATTCTATTCTTTGTCTTTGCAATATATAGCTCATGGGAAAATAGCTTAAAAAATATTGTCGTATTGAATATGTACTTATGTATCTTATTTCTTAATAAGTTGCTTGTTGAGCGGTAACCATGTTTCTGGGGACGCCATCAACTATTTCACCTTTGTTGAATATCATGTGAGTTACTATGCATGTTCGTCTTGTCTGAAGTAAGGGTGATTTATCATGATCAATGGTTTGAGTATGCATATTGTTAGAGAAGAACATTGGGCCGCTAATTAAAGCCATGATCCATGGTGGAAGTTTCAGTTTGGACAACAATCCTCAATCTCTTATGAGAATATTATTTGTTGTTGAATGCTTATGCATTAAAGAGGAGTCCATTATCTGTTGTCTATGTTGTCTCGGTATGGATGTCTAAGTTGAGAATAATCAAAAGCGAGAAATCCAATGCGAGCTTTCTCCTTAGACCTTTGTACAGGCGGCATAGAGGTACCCCTTTCTGACACTTGGTTAAAACATATGCTATGCAATGATAATCCATGTAAATCCAAGCTAATTAGGACAAGGTGCGAGAACTATTGGTAATCTATGCATGAGGCTTGCAACTTATAGGATATCTTATACATAACACATATGCTTTATTACTACCGTTGACAAAATTGTTTCGTGTTTTCATAATGAAAAGCTCTAGCACAAATATAGTAATCCATGCTTCCCTCTGCGAAGGGCCATTCTTTTACTTTTATGTTGAGCCAGTTTACCTACTTCTTTCTATCTTAGAAGCAAACACTTCTGTTAACTGTGCATTGATTCTTACATGTTTACCTATTGCACTTGTTATATTGCTTTATGTTGATAATTATACATGAGATAAACATGTTGAAGTTGAAAGCAACCGCTGAAACTTATATCTTCCTTTGTGTTGCTTCAAAGCTTTCTACTATGAATTTATTGCTTTATGAGTTAACTCTTATGCAAGTCTTATTGATGCTTGTCTCGAAAGTACTATTCATGAAAAGTCTTTGCTATATGGTTCAATTGTTTATTCATTGTCTTTACCATTGCTTCGAATCGCTGCATTCATCTCATGTGCTTTACAATAGTATTGATCAAGATTATGATAGCATGTCACTTCATAAATTATCTTTGTTATCGTTTACCTACTCGAGGACGAGTAGGAACTAAGCTTGGGGATGCTTGATACGTCTCAAACGTATCTATAACTTATTATGTTCCATGCTACTTTATTGATGATACTCACATGTTTTATACACACTTATGTCATATTTATGCATTTTTCGGCACTAACCTATTGACAAGATGCCGAAGAGCCAGTTGCTGTTTTTGGTTTCAGAAATCCTACAAAGGAAATATTCTCGGAATTGGACGAAATCAACGCCCAGGGTCTTATTTTTCCACGAAGCTTCCGGAAGACCGAGGGAGATACGAAGTGGGGCGACGAGGCGCCACCACAATAGGGCCACGCAGCCAGGGCTGGGGTTGCGCCGCCCTGGCGTGTGGGCCCCTCGTCAGCCCTCCTGACCTACCCTTCCGCCTACTTAAAGCCTTCGTCGAGAATATGCCACTACCGAGAGCCACGATACGGAAAACCTTCCAGAGACGCCGCCGCCGCCAATCCCATCTCGGGGGATTCAGGAGATCGCCTCCGGCACCCTGCCGGAGAGGGGAATCATCTCCCGGAGGACTCTTCATCGCCATGATCGCCTCCGGAGTGATGTGTGAGTAGTTCACCCCTGGACTATGGGTCCATAGCAGTAGCTAGATGGTTGTCTTCTCCTCATGTGCTATCATTGTTCGATCTTGTGAGCTGCCTAACATGATCAAGATCATCTATTTGTAATGCTACATGTTGCGTTTGTTGGGATCCGATGAATATGGAATACTATGTTATGTTGATTATCAATCTATCTATGTGTTGTTTATGATCTTTCATGCTCTCCATTGCTAGTAGAGGCTCTGGCCAAGTTGATAATTGTAACTCCAAGAGGGAGTATTTATGCTCGATAGTGCGTTCATGTCTCCATTAAATCTGGGGGAGTGACAGCAACCCCTAAGGTTGTGGATGTGCTGTTGCCACTAGGGATAAAACATCAATGCTATGTCTAAGGATATTTGTGTTGATTACATACGCACCATACTTAATGCAATTGTCTGTTGTTTGCAACTTAATACTGGAAGGGGTGCGGATGCTAACGTGAAGGTGGACTTTTTAGGCATAGATGCATGCTGGATAGCGGTCTATGTACTTTGTCGTAATGCCCAATTGAATTTCACACTACTCATCATAATATGTATGTGCATTGTTATGCCCTCTTTATTTGTCAATTGCCCAACTGTAATTTGTTCACCCAGCATGCTATTTCTTATTGGAGAGACAACACTAGTGAACTGTGGACCCCGGTCCATTCTTTTACATCGAATACAATCTACTGCAATACTCGTTCTTACTGTTCTTTGCAAACATCATCATCCACACTATACATCTAATCCTTAGTTACAGCAAGCCGGTGAGATTGACAACATCACTATTACGTTGGGGCAAAGTACTTTTGGTTGTGTTGTGCAGGTTCCACGTTGGCGCCGGAATCCCTGGTGTTGCGCCGCACTACACTCCGCCACCATCAACCTTCAACGTGCTTCTTGGCTCCTACTGGTTCGATAAACCTTGGTTTCTTACTAAGGGAAAACTTACTGCTGTACGCATCACACCTTCCTCTTTGGGTTCCCAACGGACGTGTGTTGTACGCGTATCAGCGGGCGTGGCTGGTGGCGTGCGCGCGGGTGGGCCTTGGCCTGCTGATGCTGAGCGCGGATGGCGTGGACGGGCGTGGTGGCTGGTGGCCAGACGAGGCGCAGCGAGGAAGAAGCGTTGACCAGATCGAGAAATATTGGGCACGGGCGGAAGTTCCGCTAGGAGCGGCCGGTAGTACCGGAAATACACGTTTTCGATCAGATCTGGATCTGTGTGATGAACAGCACGAACACGAGGCGAAAACTGCGGGATAAAATGACGGATTTGAGGGGTAAACGGTGGAATTGACGGCTGGAAATTGGAGGGATGATAGATCAACACCAAAGACAACAGATCTGTGGACCAAAACCACAAACAACGCAACAAATCCAGAGATCCAAATTCGAGCTATTTTTTGGGGAAAAAATTTTGGGGAAATTTTTGGGCGAAATTGGTGGAATCGGAGGGTCAAATCCGTGGCAAGCTTTGCTCTGATACCATATGATGCGGGCTAAGCCCTAGGGTGTGCCCGATCTTCACGGATTTGGGTGGAATTCGTGGGGGAGGTGGAAGAACGCGATGAACACGAAGAACGCGGAGGGGAATCGTGGGATACAAACTCACACACACACACAAATCGGTTTGTCCTCGTTGGCCCGAACCACCAACTCGATAGAAGTTGCAAGGAAAAGACCTTTCGGTAGAAGTCCCGCAAAAAGATCGACGAATCGAAGATCCTAGAGATCGAGAAGGGTGAAAAGACCAAAATCGATAGAAGTGCAAGCAAAATACCCAAAGGTAGAAGTGCAAGCAAAATACCAAGATTGGTAGAAGTCACCAAAGAGATACAATAGGATTCGATAAGGAGCCCGGGTGGTACAATAGAAATTAATCTAAGGTGGTGGTTTCCCAAATCCATAAAGGGATAATAGAGGCATAAGCCAATTCATCTAAACATCATCTCTCCCTCATGAAGGTGGGGGTAGGTTCCTATTTATAGGTAAGGGGACAAAGGGGTATGTTACAAGCCAAGGGGGGCTTAGATCTGGCTGAGGTTCGATGGGGCGGAAGTTCCGGCTCCTGGGGGCGGAAGTTCCGGTCGGGCGGAAGTTCCGGCCATCAGGGGCGGAAGTTCCGGCTACAGCTCTTCAGCATGAGCATCTTTGGTCTTGACAGCATCGGGGCGGAAGTTCCGGCGAGGTTGGGTGGAAGTTCCGGCCTGGAACATCCAGCGCTTCTTCCTCCTTCTCTTCCATGCTTCCGTGACATCGGCCTTGCGTCATCGGGTCTCCATGGCATCCTCTCTTCCCTCCGTACTTGTCGTCAAGTTCCTATCATCAAGGTATGAAGGAGTATGAAGTAGTATATCGTTCCATATAGGCGATTGTAGGCACACATAAAGGAGAAGATTCACCTTTGCGTGTCGTCTTGGCGATGAAGCATATGATGTGGTGAAGACCGAAGGTCGGGCTGCATCAGAATCTGAGACGCCCTCCGACACGACGTGCGCGATGATTCACACACGTGATGCCAGAGGAATTAACACGAGCGATAACATTACAACAGGATTACAATAGAGCCCACAAGAAACATCTATTACAACAACGACTCCAACGAGTCAAGATACAAATATACAATGCAAAGATCCTATTCATACAGAAGATCGAATACGTCCGAGTACGGACAAGATACAAATTGGACTAAGAGCTTCTGAAGGTAACCAATGGCGTCCATAACCCTACCCAGGCCAAGCCGGAAGGGTAACCTTGCTAACGTCGTCATCTTGTACCTGTCGAAGTCGGGCCATCGGTTGCCAACAAAAGGGAGGAAGCAAAAGAGAAAGAGAAAAGGCGAGAGTAAGTACCAAGGAACGAACTCCGGCACGTACTTAGCGAGACTAGAAATGGCTATGCTCGCTGGGCGAATATATCACCTGGGGCTATATGGTAGGTTTAGCAGCAGCAAAACTATAACCAATAGAGACACGCTATAACATCCGTCTAATCAGAGAAGATAAGAGAGCGCATAAGGTAACAGATAAATACTACACAAACATAACCCAGCCGATTACACATATCCCCTTCAACAAAGCGAAGAGGCAATGTAAAAGGCACTCGACGGTGGACAAGTTTTATTAGGCATCGGTTTTAGTAATGCTATATTACTACGCAAGTTATTAGCAGATTATTAGCAACAAGATAACGGTGTAAGTTGTTCTATGATCGAGCTATACAATTCCAGGTCGTCCATAACCGCGGACATGACTTATCGATAAGATGTACACCCTGCAGGGGTTGCCCAAATGTAACCATACGCATGCTCGACGCACTTAAGACAGGTGGATCTCTCACAACAAGACCGTTCCCAGCTCAACAAGAAAGTCCGGCCGTACTCCGAAGCGGACTCAGGGTTTGCGACGGCGGCTAGGCGTGCGAACCACACGCTTCCCTAAACGTCCCGCGGGGTACAGTACATAATATCAACACCCGAAGGCAACAGGAAGTAAACACCCGAAGGCAACAATAAGTAAAGCATGGCATAGGCAAATAACACCAAGGTTGTGGCCCCCTTTTCAACTGACTTGAGAAAAGGTAATGGGTGAGGGGGGTCCCAATAATCATCCCCACGTACGGGTAGAGCGCTCAATCTCGGAACAGATAACAAGAACTCGGGTCCTAGGGGACACTAGCGAGTCAAAGTTCCGATGCTTTCGCAAAGGGGCTCACAGATGCCTCTTCTTACAATTTTAGTTGTTAACGTTAAAGTAAGCATGAGTATCTCCAACAACTGATATAGCATGTGATAACCTCCCAACAACCCAACATGTCCCGATAACATATCGAGATAAACAACAGAGCCTAAACATGCCTACGACTCGCAAGGCTCAAACATCAAACAACGGCTATGGGTAAGGAATGATACATATATGATTATTATGGTTAACAAGTGGAATAGGAAACATGACTCGATAAAGAAGCGCAACATAAGGATAGCAGTGCGAGGAAGAGCAAAATGTAAAATAGGTGAAGAGAGAGTGATGCGGGCTAAGCCCGAGGGTGTGCCCAATCTTCACGGTTTGACCCGGGTGAGTGTGATTGCGGAGGGGGATTCGCGGGGAAGTGGATGAACGCGAAGAACACGATACAAACACACGCACATAACACAATCGGTTTGTTCTCGTTGGCCCGAACCACCAACTCGATAGAAGTTGCAAGGAAAAGACCTTTCGGTAGAAGTCCCGCAAAAAGATCGATGAATCGAAGATCCTATGAATCTAGAAGAGTGAAAATACCAAACTCAATAGAAGTGCAGGCAAAAGACCAAATAGGTAGAAGTGCAAGCAAAATATCAAGATTGGTAGAAGTCACAAAAGAGATACAATAGGATTCGATAAGGATCCCGGGTGGTACAATAGAAATTAATCTAAGGTGGGGGTTTCCCAAATCCACTAGGGGATAATAGAGGCATAAGCCAATTCATCTAAACATCATCTCTCTCTCATGAAGGTGGGGGTAGGTGCCTATTTATAGGTAAGGAGATGAAGGGGTAAGTTACAAGCCAAAGTGGGCTGAGATCTGGCTGAGGCTCGATGGGGCGGAAGTTCCGGCTGTCCTGGGCGGAATTTCTGGTCCTGGGCGGAAGTTCCGGCCATCAGGGGCGGAAGTTCCGGCCGCAGCTCTTCAGCATGAGCATCTTCAGTTTTGGATGGAATCTGGGCGGAAGTTCCGGCCTGGAGCGTCCAGCTCCTCTTTCTCCTTCTCTTCCATGCTTCCGTGACATCGGCCTTGCGTCCTCGGGTCTCCATGGCATCCTCTCTTCTCCCCGTACTTGTCGTCGGGTTCCCATCATCAAGATTTGACGGGGTATGAAGTAGTATATCGTCCCAAATAGGCGATTCGAGGCACGCGTAAAGGAGAAGATTCACCTTAGCGTGCCGTCTTGGCGATGAAGCACATGATGCGGTGAAGACCGAAGGTCGCCCCGTATCATCTCCCCCCACTTGAAAAAGAGTCGTCCTCGACGATAGCTCTTCATGAACTTGTATAGGAGGTAGATGACAACCACACTTGAATGTCACTTCGCTTGTCAAGAGCCCTATGAATAGCACAAGAAAAGCCAAACAACACTCAAAGCATAGCCAATGTTCCACGGGTTTAGCAAGAGAGCGTAAGTAGAAGGAGGTCACCTTAGCATAATGTCGGTGTGCTCTCATTGAGAGATCTTGTGTAGTAGATGTATGGAGTTGAACACATTCGTTGACGCTCATTCTCAAGTCACGTTTACCTTCACACAACAAAGACCAAGCAAAGTATGTTTGTGTGTGATATTGGAGCACATCATCGATGGCATGTCCTTTCATGTTCACAACACCGTTAGCACAAACTCCGTATGAACATCTTCCAAATGTGGAAACACAAAAACTCCAAATTGTGAGACGACCATGTTGTCCATCTCATGTAGAAATTCATTTTCATTGTTACTCTCAAGGCATCGGAAAGAGAAATTGTTCAACATCCTTGAAGCAACAAGTGGAGAATTTGGCAAAAACACATATGGAAAAGTGTCCAAAATATCATCAATATGTGTGCACATAAACCATTGGTAAGAGAAATTGGTCCTCTTATTTGGTTCAACACACGACATATCATCCAAAAAGTTCATCAAGAAAACATTTGCACAACCGTGCGTGCCAACAAACCAAAAGAAAGAGCAATTGGTCAACTTGTTTGAGGCAACACCAACGGTAAGAATCACATCATCATGCTTGCAAAAGAACCAGAAGAAAGAGAAATTGTTCGGCATGTTCAATGAAAGCATGGGAAAGGTATTAGAGCCGGGTTCGATCTTGAACTTACTTGTATTATGCTCTCTAGAGCTCTCTTTGTCAACTCGTGCTCAATCGAGGTTGACATTAGCATTCTTGTACCTACACACACAATAGGCAAAGCAAAGAACGTGTGTGCATGGTATATGAACACATCATCCATCATGATGGTCCATCTCTTTTGCACATCACCATTAGCATTAAGCAAAGCATCATAATAGATATGGTGAATATGCGGGGTAAACACATGAACATGCTCATCATGGATATAGGCAAAGTCTCCAAATTTTGAGAGAGCTATGGGGGCAATCTCATTTACAATCATATTAACATCATTGCAAACCAAGCATTGGAAAGAGCAAGTATTCAACATTTTGGTTGCATTAATGGGAGAGTATTGCAAGCATCTAGCACAAAACATGTTCAACATTTTATTATCATGGTTGTCGACAAACCTAGGGAAAGAGCAATTGTTCATCAAGGTTGTCACAACACAAGCATTAGCATAATCATTTTCATCATTGCAAGCAACACATGGGAAAGAGAAATTGTTCGACAAGTTGCATGCAATGGGATATATATTGAAACATTCATCGCTTGGCATGATCATATTTTCACAAGCAAGTAATTCCACATGATCAACAATGTTATCAAGCAAAGCATCACATGGAGGAATGAACGAAGCATATGAAATAGCAATTGTATCATCATCATCATGCATGAACTCACAAATCATCATGTTCACTAGTGGGATCATGGCATCATCAACACCCATATAGGTACATTTGTAGTCCGACTCATTTGAAGTGGGTGTTGTGGAAGAGGTAGGCTCCATGTGGCCTCCATGTTCATCTTCAATCAAGCATGGTGTGATAGCATCATCTTCATGCACCATGTACATCTTCTCCATGATCGGGAACTCGTCATCCATGGGACCTAATGAGACACAAGGAAACACACTAGAGATAGAGGGTAAGTTGTTAGAATTCGAAATGGCCTCACATGACCTATCAACTACCACTCTCATCTCACATGTTGTATCACTCATGCTCTCGAAATGTATGCACTCAAGCTCACATATAGTGGATGCACTCATCTCACATATAGTGGAGTCGCTCATCTCACATATAGTGGAGTCGCTCATCTCACATATAGTGGAGTCCCTCATCTCCATGGCAATGGCGTCGTCGATGTCCGAGCAACCTAGCAAAGAGGAAGACAACACAAGAGGAGTAGAGGTTAATGTGTTAGAAATCAAAGCGTCCTCACTCAACTCATGTGGTGTGTCACTCTTGCTCTCAAGGTGTTTGAAGTAGGATTTGCACTCGGCTTTGTCTTTAGGGTCATATTGGCTTCACGAGCTTCTAGCTCGGCAAAGTAGGCTCTCATCTCGGCTTGTTCTTGTGGTGTCATTTTGGGTGGCTCTCACTAGGAAGGGTGTATGGATGGTGGAAAGAGAACTACCAAAAGGTCAAAAGTAGCAACAAAATCGAGAAAATGGTTCAAGTTAGAGAATAACCGATATGTACTCACACACACACTCAAAGCACACGCAAAAGACTAAGAACTCTATATGGTGGTAGGTGAGGAAGTGGATAGCAAACGAAAAGAACCAAAGAAAATGTCTATTGTCAAATGTGGGTAAGATCCAAAGTCAAATGTCAAAAGCGGTGATCTATGTCAAGGAAACACGGAAACACACACAAGGAAGAATAATGGGGTTATCGCGACCAAGGAAGTGAGCAAGTAACAAGGATGGTCCTAACGAAGACTATTAGCTCGGTGTCGCGCCAACACAAGAGAGACCGTAGCTTGGTTGCATATGAGAGAAGCAACTAGATTTGCACAAATGCCACCCTTCTCTTATCTCTCTTAGTGCTTACAAGCTTTGCACTCCTTTGTATCGGTGGACACACACTCTTTTTCTATTTCTATTTCTTTTTCTCTTTTTTTTCACTTTTTTTCTATGCTTAGAAGCTTTATTTTTCTCTATGTATATGTCACATTTTTCTTCTTTTGTGTATCTTTCTCACCGAGCTTGCTTCGGAGCTTTGCTCAACACAACGCACACACACACCCTCTCACGGTCGTGACACTTGTGCAATGCTTCGCAACACTCGGAAAGCCACTCTCAATGGGATAGGTACACAAAGAAAGAAACGGGGCTACAAGGGGTGGGGCAAGTTATACCTATTGATGTTAGGCGGTGTCAAGCACACGAACTTGCGATGATCGAGGTGGTGTCGATGACGGTATCGAAGTTGCGTCGGAATCCGGGGTGCCAAAGGTGTCGTCGCGGTGTTGGTGTAGGCGCGGAAGCGAAATAGACAACCAATGCACTCCAAATCGGAAACCGAGCAAATTAAGTCAATGCCCGAAAAGTTGGGTCAAAGCGAGCGGTCAAAAGTTGGGCTCAGAAAATCGTCAAAAATTAGACGTGGACTATGTGGAGTAGTTGGAGGATGTTGTTAAAGTTTGGAGTCAAACGGGCTCCGGAAAGTTGTCAAAATTTGGGGCAAAAAGTGGAGTCAAAACTGGACGAAATCTGAGCCAAAGTTGCGCGCCGGGCGGAACTTCCGGAAGACTGAGCCAAAGTTGCGCGCCGGGCGGAACTTCCGGTCTACTTCCGGCTAAGTTCCGGAAAAGACTAAAACCAACCAGGGGCGTTACTGCGGGCAAATAGCTGTTTTCGGAAGTAGGGGCGGTAGTTGGCCGGAAAGTTGGCCGGAAGTACCGGCCGGCCGGATGTTCCGCTGAAATGAACCGGAAGTTCCGGTCGTGGAAATTTTTCTTCTGATTTCTGTGCAAGGGGAATCGAAGTGCGGAAGCTGGCGATGAAATTGGGGATCAAGCTGGTGGATTTGAGCTGATTTCACGGGAGGTGCTTGTGCTGCGGTTGCTGCGCGTGGGTTTGTGGTGTGGGGCGCGCGTAGCGGTTGGTGCTGGGGAGTGGCCGGGGGAGCTCGAACGTTCTGTGTGCGCGCGCGGATTGGAAGAGGAATTGAGGCCAGGGGCTGGTGGATGGTGGGCAGCTGCTGCCGCGCGGGTGGGCTCGAGCTGCTGCGTGGCTTGGGATCTGGTTGTGTTGCGTGCGGAAGCAGGTGCAAGGCGTGGGGCGGGTGCGCGCTCGAGTGGTGCTGTAGCCATGGAGGCGGGCAAGCGGGTGGTGGCGGAGGGCATGGGCGAGCAGCAGTGGTGGCCTGGGCGGTTTGCGTGCTGCGAGGAGGTGCGGGCCTGGGCGTGCGGCGTGGGGCACGAGCAAAATCCAGGCGGGCGTGCTGCTGGCCGCGAGCGCTGCGGGCGGAGGTGAGGCGTGCGTGGGCCTGGCGCGGTGGTTGGTGGCGATCGAGCGAGGATGGGGCCAGGGCGAGCGGTGTTTGCTTCGTGAGATCGTGCGCGTGGTGGCGTTGCTGGAGAGCGGGGGCGAGCTGGTGGGCGCTGCGGTGCTGTGCAGGTGCGGGCGTGGTGGTGGTTGCTGCAGGCGGGCGCGGCACTGGCGGAAACTGAGCAGCGAGGCGGAGACAGTGAAGATGCACAGCGAGGAAGAAGGATTTGACCAGAGATTTGGAAAAATTGGGCGCGGGCGGAAGTTCCGCTAGGAGCGGCCGGTAGTACCGGAAATACCCAAAATTTCGGATCTGAGATCTGGAGCGAAGAACAGCATGAACACGGGGCGAAAACTGCGGGATAAATCGATGGATTTGGAGGAAACGATGGAATTGACCTGTGAAATTGGAGGGATGATAGATCAACACCAAAGACAACAAATCTGTGGACCAAAACCACAAATAACGCAACAAATCCTGAGATCCAAATTCGGGCTATTTTTTGGGGAAAATTTTTTGGGCAATTTTTTGGGCGAAATTGGTGTAATCGGAGGGTCAAATCCGTGGCAACATTTGCTCAGATACCATATGATGCGGGCTAAGCCCGAGGGTGTGCCCAATCTTCACGGTTTGACCCGGGTGAGTGTGATTGCGGAGGGGGATTCGCGGGGAAGTGGATGAATGCAAAGAACACGATACAAACACACGCACACAACACAATCGGTTTGTTCTCGTTGGCCCGAACCACCAACTCGACAGAAGTTGCAAGGAAAAGACCTTTCGGTAGAAGTCCCGCAAAAAGATCGATGAATCGAAGATCCTATGAATCTAGAAGGGTGAAAAGACCAAACTCAATAGAAGTGCAAGCAAAAGACCAAATAGGTAGAAGTGCAAGCAAAAGATCAAGATTGGTAGAAGTAACCAAAGAGATACAATAGGATTCGATAAGGAGCCCGGGTGGTACAATAGAAATTAATCTAAGGTGGGGGTTTCCCAAATCCACTAGGGGATAATATAGGCATAAGCCAATTCATCTAAACATCATCTCTCTCTCATGAAGGTGGGGGTAGGTGCCTATTTATAGGTAAGGAGATGAAGGGGTAAGTTACAAGCCAAAGTGGGCTGAGATCTGGCTGAGGTTCGATGGGGCGGAAGTTCCGGCCGTCCTGGGCGGAAGTTCCGGTCCTGGGCGGAAGTTCCGGCCATCAGGGGCGGAAGTTCCGGCCGCAGCTCTTCAGCATGAGCATCTTCAGTCTTGGATGGAATCTGGGCGGAAGTTCCGGCTGTGTCGGGCGGAAGTTCCGTCCTTGAGCGTCCAGCTCGTCTTTCTCCTTCTCTTCCATGCTTCCGTGACATCGGCCTTGCGTTCTCGGGTCTCCATGGCACCCTCTCTTCTCCCCGTACTTGTCGTCGGGTTCCTATCATCAAGATTTGACGGGGTATGAAGTAGTATATCGTCCCAAATAGGCGATTCGAGGCACGCATAAAGGAGAAGATTCACCTTAGCGTGCTGTCTTGGAGATGAAGCACATGATGCGGTGAAGACCGAAGGTTGCCCCGTATCAGAGAGGGCTCGCCTGTGAAAAGCTGCAGAACACTTGTCGAAGAACTCGTCGTATCTCACATCAACACTTCGTCATCCTATCCGGGAAGAAGCAAATGCTGGAACACACAACGGATGCAAACCATACTACTACGGAAGAACAACCGGCATGATGTAGATGATATGCACGACATGGCATATATGGTGTGATGCAACTTATTCATATTAATCGGAGTCGGAACCCCGGACAAACAAGTTAGGTTGGAGTTGCAGTTGCTATCGTCAAAGTTAAGGGTTGGATAGCACGGCATATCAAGGCATGTGTGGGCTTACATCAAATTTAAACGGAGCGGGGAAAACCTTCGTCGGTGTCCCAAATACTCCGCATATAGGTGAGGTGATCATACAACGCGCGACATGATGCGAGATGCAAACAGATTAATGGATGGCATATTAATGTTCCTTGCATTTTTCTGATCAAAATTTATATAGAACACTTTTTAATCGGAGTTACCAATTAAAATTTATTAAGGAAATATTTTTTATTATTTAAAAATAGAACTACGGATTTGTTTTAATTGGAAAAGGGCCCAGATTTAAATTTTAAAAAGGGGGAGGACCCCGGGTTTATTTTCAAAACATACAGGGGGTTTCTTGGAAAACAGTGGTGCCAGGGACGCCGGGTTAGGTTTGCAAAACTTCCAGGGGCGATTTGCGAAAGTCCTGGATCTGGATCTGGGAGGCGATTCTCACCGCGGGGTTGGCTAGCTCGAGCCGCTGACAGGCGGGCCCGGGGGGACCAGCGCGGCGCTGACGTGGCAAACCATCCGTGCACGGAGGGATGCTGCGTGCGTTCTCGTGGTCGTGGTCACCGCGGCGGGGCGTCGTGCGCGCGGACGGTGCAAAGGCCTCCAGGGAGCGCGCGTGGCCGCGTCGGGCTCGCCTCGTCGATGCAGACCAAGGGGTGGTGGCGCCACCCACGGAAGGTCGCCGAAGGGCCGCTGTCGACGAGCTGATGCAGGGAAGGCGACGGCATCAACAGTGGGGAAACAAACCAAGAAGCGAGGAAGGAGCGGAGGATGTCCAGGGGTCCGCGGACTTACCCTGAAGCTCGAGGTGCGGTCGAGGGCGCCGGAGGATGGCCGGAGCCGCTGAATTCGGCGTAAATTGCCGCCGGAGATGGAGGAAAAACGGCGATCTAGCCGTCGATTGGAGCGGCCCCATCTCAATTCCTTATACGAGAACGTAGAGGAGATCAAGGCGCGTCGAACGGTGGCGCTGGCTTGGCTTGGGGGGCCAGAAACGCCGGCGAGGTAGAGCTTCTGTCGCGGTTGCGTTTGGTGTGCTCACAGAGAAGAAGGGGGAAGAAAAGAGAGGGGAAGCTGGTGGCGGCGCGAGGAGGGGAACGAGGCTAGGGTTTGTGGCCAGCAGATAAAGGAGGGAGAGGGAGCAGGTGAAGGTGGGGCGATGGTGCGGTGACGTCGGCATCTCACGTACTCTGCATGGGAGCAGTCGCTGTCGAGGAAGAAAAGGAGAAAGGAGAAGAGGCCGAAGCGGTACGGGGCCTGGTGGGCTGGACCAAAAGAGGAAAAGAAGGAAGAGGGAAGAGAGAGGAGGTGGGCCGCGGGGGAAGAAAGGAGGAAGGGCTAGGGAGGGTTGCGGCCTGTTTAGGGTTAGGGTTTTGTTTTTGTTTTTCTTTCTTTTTCTGTTTTTCTTTTTGTTTCATAACTTTTGAACTCAAATTATTTTCTGTTTTGAATTTGAAACAAGGTGAGGGTGAGATTCAAAAATAGTTTTTCAACATAATTATTTATTTGTAATCAAAACAAGCACATCATTAATCCAATTTAATTGTTGAAAAAGGCTCACTTATTAAAAAGGAAAAAGAGAGAAGGGTTAGGGTTTGGTTGAAGGAAAAGAAGAGGGGAGGTTCTCATTTTATAACCATATGAGAGGGAAGCACAAGTTTAGGGTTGGAGCTTGGATTGAAAAACAAGAGAGAGAGAACCAAACAAGAGCACATGAACAAGATTTGATGCAAATTTTATAAAATAAAGGTGCCATGATGTGATGCATATGATGCTTATGCCATGATGATGCACAAAAGGAAACAAAGCAAAAAAAATCAAATAGGGTACTACCCTGGGTCGTTACAAAGAAGAAGAAGAAGACTAAGAAGAGTATTCGCATGAAGTAGCATGCCATCCAATGAGGTATAAAATGTATATGTGCAAAGGAGCGAATTCACCTCTTGGTGTATGGCTTTGGCCCGAGCTCGTGTCATTGGGCCATGAGGATGACTTGTCGGTCTTGAGGAGGAGGTGTCCAAAAGCCACCCTATATCATCTCCCCCCCTTGCGAAAGAGTCGTCCTCGACTCTATGTTCTCCTCATCTCCATGATAGGGTGAGTGATCCGACACATTGAATGTGTTGCTCACCAAGTACTTGGATGTTGGTATGTCAATGAGGTAGGCGTTGTTGTTGATGCCCTTGAGGACCTTGAAGGGACCATCACCTCGGGGCTTGAGGTTGGAGTTGCGTTCTTGTCAACACCGGACTTTTAATTCCAGATGCCTATTATGTCGTACATCGCAATCCCAGGAAGATTGTTTTTGCAAGACATAATAAGTCAATATCACAGAACATCATTCATTACAAACCATAATTTTCTTACAACAAAGGATCTCATGATCCAATTTAAAACAACAGTTGATCTACGGATCAAATACAAAACACATAGCGGAAGAAACGTAGTAGCGGTCCATCTGTTCCACAGGCAACGCTTGACGTCGGGAGGTAGTCCTAGTTATCATAGACATCCTGTTGTCCATCTTCCTGGTACTGGTTCTCCTCTTCATAGTCTGGCCATTTGAATAGCCAGGGACAAAGCCATGAGTACTTTTAAAGTACTTGCAAACTATACTAATAGAAGTACTAGTAGCTCTAATAGGGGTTCTAAGCTTCTAGGTTTATTTGCACAAAGCCAGTTTTATTTCATAAACAATTTATAGCAAAGACACTTTATTGACCTAAAATTACTCAAGTGGGAACATTAGTGTCATTCCCACAACTCTGTTGTGATCAAGTCAAAATCATCTTACAAGTCACAAGTCATTATGAAAACATCTGACAACGGAACAGTATGGCCATCCAACCGTCCATGACCGCGGACGCGGCTATTCGAATAGTTCAACACTCTGCAGAGGTTGTACTCTTGTGCCACAACTTTTGATTACATCCGTCAGGGATAGCCCTGAATCATCATACTCAGTATGCGGATCATCAGCCATTAACCTTTCACTTACATACCCTAGTATAGGCACATCCCCTATGAGCTTGGCCTCCTAGTGATGGCAATCTACCCTCCTAGGAACGGCATAGGGCTTCGGTAGGACATTCATCTCTTTTGCACGTCATTTCATTTTCAACGGAGGCAGCCTCAGCATAACCTCTATGACGCTTGTTCAGAGGGAACCCATACTAAAATACATAAATTTCCAGCTAAGCCTTACCCATTATCAGGTATTGTGGGGGTACTCTAAAGCTGGAATGGTATCGCATCCG
This sequence comes from Lolium perenne, assembly GCF_019359855.2. Taxonomy (NCBI): domain Eukaryota; kingdom Viridiplantae; phylum Streptophyta; class Magnoliopsida; order Poales; family Poaceae; genus Lolium; species Lolium perenne. Next base: position 138,191,850 of record NC_067245.2, read on the forward strand.
AACCCAACCATCAGTTTTTGTCAAGTTCACCTTGTCATTCAAAGGGCATATTCACCTTCGAACTTTCAATAAAATGACTCATCATCCTAAGGTTTTCAAAGTCATTTGATTCACAAGTTCCCATCTAGAGTAGTCAATTTTAGTTTTAGCACTAGCAACTAGTCATGAGGGGTGCTAACTAAAGTTTAGCTCTCTAGGTTAAGTTTGAAGCTCTTGTGGTACTCTATACTTAGACAACAATTAAAAATGCAACAAGTAAGCCTTGTTAACCAAAGTAAAAGTATTGCAAGATAAAAACTTGGGCTTGGAAGAATAAAACTTTAAACAAAAATACTAGTGCCATGGTATCCTGCACTAGTAGCTGGCATTAGTAGAGCTTGCCTTGGTTGGTACAGTGATCAAAGTGTTCCTCCTCTTCTCCGTAGAAGACCTCCTCCTCCTCATAGCCTTCAGTACTAGCGTCTATAAACGGATACGAGGATACAATCACCAAGCAATACTTAAGTACTCTATTTATATAACAAGATGATCTAGCATCATCACAATCATCACCCAATTTAATACTAGGGTTTTCTTTATTTAGTTTTGGGAAAATTAATTTCCTCTCATTGAACAATTACTAAGATTTAATTTCCTCAAATAATATAATATGAGGCCATGTAACAAAAGTCATCACCTCACATTAAATTACTTGGGAAATTGATTTCAATGATATGCTACACCTCATAGATTTTCAATACTATTTTTGAAATAATTTAAATGGGCTAGAAACATCAACATAGCCATTATTTGAATCTAGCACATGATCATATGAAACAACCATGTCATATTTTTGCATAATCAAATAGAGTATTTGAAAAGTGAATTATGAGAGGTGGAATCACCCCAAAATTCATTGTGGTTGATTTTATAAAAAAAATTGAAGTTTGAAAAGGTACTGCCTTGTTATTTTTAGTGTAATTGCTTTGCAATGAATCAAGTGTTGAGACCTGTGGGGTTGGATAGATAATTTCATCTATGTTCACACAAAAATTGAAACATCCAAATTGGATTGGTAGATTTGTTTTTATTCAATTTTGAAAAGAGCACCAGTATTCAAATTTTAGATAAAACGAATTAAACGAATTCAAACGAATTGGCTTCGGCGGGAAAAGGAATTGGGCCAGAGATAGCGCGAATGGGCCGGCCCAAGGGTGCGTCTCACGCACGCGGGGGGCGTGACAATGGGTCCCACGCGTTAGTAGCTCTTAAAACCCGAAACGGTATGCGCGAATGGGGGCCGTAGGATTAGAAACACGATCGACGACCGAGGCTCGTCGTCGTCAACAACGGGCGCAAACACTATCAGCGGCGGACCTAGGGGGTCGGCGGGCTCACCGGTGGCCAGCGATGGTCGGGGTTGGTGGCGATCGACGTGGAAGAAGACGGCGAGGCTCCTGGTACCGGCGGTAGCTCCTGGCGTGGCTCCAATCTTCGGCAAGCTTGCGGTGGTGCTGGCGGAGCTCCGGCGTGCAATTGATGCTCTGTGGGTGGATTTGGGAATGGGCAGTGCTCGAGGAGGATTAGTGAGAAGAGAGGAGGAGAGTGGTGTGACGAATTTGAGCGGGGGAGGCCTCCTTTTATAGCTTGGCGAGCAGCTGTGGGAGGTCACGGCGGCGGACGGTGAGGTGGCGCTACGGGCGATGAGAGGCATGGGCGACGACGCGGTGCTGTTCAGGACGTCACAGTTATCATCACACGCTTGATGGCACAGAGAATGGTGGTCAAACACGATCGTGAGCTCATCGTGTCTGGCAGTACCGTGGCAGACGTCGGCGATGATGGCGACCGCGATAGGGCACGGGAGAGAGAGGGGGAGTGTCTGGCGTGTTCCTGGTGTCTCGGTGGTGCTCAGGGCGGGCGCTGATGGCGAGGAGTGGACTGAGGCGATGGGGCACCGTGGCGCTCTGGCGTGCTCGTGGGCATGTCCGTGCGCGCGCTGGTGTCGCTGGGCGGCATGGGCACGTCCTGGCCTGGTCAATGCCGAGCTCTGCTTGGCCAAGGGCTTGTACCAGCATGATCAAGTGAGTGAGAGCAAGCTCCAGGACAAGGTGAGGTAAGCCAGGGAAGAGAGGAGAGAAGGGTTGGCATGGTGAGTGGCATGTGAGTGACATAGGCATGGCATTGGTCATTCTTCTCCAATGAACAGTGGTGCAAGGGCATGGTATGGTCCAGGGGATGCAAGGGAACACCAAGGATGACACAAGCATGGATGGTTTAGGCTAATATCCATTGGATTTTAGAGTGTATGCTCAAAGTCAAATGGTGCACATAAGGTGTTTGACAAAATGGCCGAAAGAGATTCAAATTTGAATTTTGCCAAAATCTTGTATGGGTCTGATTCAAATAAGGTTTTGCACCTCTTGATGACATTGGTTTGAAAATTGGAGTTGGTTTGGTGAAATTCAAAATTGGGATGATCTAGAATTTGTTTCAAAGTTGCCACTTTGAATGCTTTTTAAAATCATTTGAAAATGAAATAGCAAGGTTGGCCAACACCAAGTTGTTCACTTTTCTGTGTACTATAGATATGGACAAAAAGATTAGAAGGTTTGGTTTAGAAAATAATAACCACAGGGGTTCAAAGTAGGCATCATGTTAAAATTGTCAAGAATGACCATTATCACATGTGCATGGGTTTTTCATTTTCTTTTTCATTTGTTTTCATTTTCTTTGACCAAATGGTATTCCTTGTAGGGATTCGTTGCATAGAAAACAAAAATTTTCCTACCGCGAGAACGCAATCCAAGCCAAGATGCAATATAGAAGATGGGAGCAACGAGGGGATGAACGAGACTAACCCTTGAAGATTTCCAAAGCCTATAAGCGTAGGCTCTTATTGCTGCGGTAGACGATCACTTGCCGCTTGCAAAAGCGCGTAGAACATCTTGATCACGGTGCCACGATCGGGCAGCACCTCCGTACTCGGTCACACGTTCGGTGTTGATGAAGACGACGTCCTTCTCCTCGTTCCAGCGGGCAGCGGAAGTAGTAGATCCTCCTCGGAATCCCGGCAACACGACGGCGTGGTGGCGGTGGTGGTGGAGATCTCCGACAGAGCTTCGCCTAAGCTATGTGGGAGAGAGAGGTAGGAGGGAACATCTAGGGTTTGGGAGAGGGGGCGCCGGCTAGGGCAGCCTTGAGGTGTGCGGCCATGGTGGTGTTGTGGTGGCCGGCCAGCCCCTCTCCTCCCCTCTTTATATAGGTGGAAGCCCCAAGGTTTAGGTCAAAGTTTCCGAATAAGACCCCAACAAAAACCTTCCATGTGACCAAACCTAGGGGGAGTGGGACTCCCCCCTTTCCTTGGTGGGGTGGCCGGCCACCATGGTGGGGAGTCCACTTGGGACTCCTCCTTCCTTAGGCTGGCTGGCCAAGGTGGGTGGAGTCCCTCTGGGACTCCACCTTCCATCCTTATTTCTTTCGGACTCTTCTAGAACCTTCTAGAACCTTCCAGAGAAAATACCGGATCATTTTCAAACCTAGAAAATGACTTCCTATATATGAATCTTATTCTCCGGACCATTCCGGAACTCCTCGTGATGTCCTGGATCCCATCCGAGACTCCGAACAAAACTTCGAACTCCATTCCATATTCCATATCTACTTAAACGACATCAAACCTTAAGTGTGTCACCCTACGGTTCGTGAACTATGTAGACATGGTTGAGACTTCTCTCCGACTAATAACCAATAGCGGGATCTGAAGATCCATAATGGCTCCCACATATTCAACGATGACTTAGTGATCGAATGAACCATTCACATACGATACCAATTCCCTTTGTCACGCGATATTTTACTTGTCCGAGGTTTGATCATCGGTATCACTCTATACCTTGTTCAACCTCGTCTCCTGACAAGTACTCTTTACTCATACCGTGGTATGTGGTCTCTTATGAACTTATTCATATGCTTGCAAGACATTAGACGACATTCCACCGAGAGGGCCCAGAGTATATCTATCCGTCATCGGGATGGACAAATCCCACTGTTGATCCATATGCCTCAACTCATACTTTCCGGATACTTAATCCCACCTTTATAACCACCCATTTACGCAGTGGTGTTTGATGTAATCAAAGTACCTTTCCGGTATAAGTGATTTACATGATCTCATGGTCATAAGGACTAGGTAACTATGTATCAAAAGCTTATAGCAAATAACTTAATGACGTGATCTTATGCTACGCTTAATTGGGTGTGTCCATTACATCATTCATATAATGACATAACCTTGTTATTAATAACATCCAATGTTCATGATCACGAAACCATGATCATCTGTTAATCAACAAGCTAGTTATACAAGAGGCTTACTAGGGACTCTTTGTTGTTCACATAACACACATGTATCAATGTTTCGGTTAATACAATTATAGCATGGTATGTAAACATTATCATAAACACAAAGATATATAATAACCATTTATTATTGCCTCTTGGGCATATCTCCAACAGTCTCCCACTTGCACTAGAGTCAATAATCTAGTTTACATTTGTAAAGATATAACACCTTGGCCTTCCGGTGTTTTATCATGTTTTGCTCACGAGAGAGGTTTTAGTCAACGGATCTGACACGCTCAGAAACGTATGTACTTTGTAATTCATTTGCGTCTTAACGCATCACTCATTTCCAAATGAGTCGGCATTAAATATGTTTGGTCTTCTGGTGGAACCTTAATTCCGCGGTCTGAAATATGTCACTAATATTGTCATACACAATATAGCTTCAAACTTCTGACACTATCGGAACTACACCAAGTTTTCAAAGAACCTTTTGACGTAACTTCCTCAGTCATTGTCAAAACAATGACATACTCTGCCTTTCGTTTGTAGAATCCGTCACAATATTTAGAACTCTTCTAAATCTAACATAGACAACTTCTAGCTCATTGTGCTACCTTTTAAACAACACTTTGTCAAATTTGAGATTGAAATTGTATTTTATATGTGACAAAACCAATATCGATGCAACACCTTACAGCGATTTGTTTGTCATTTCTCCATACAAAATTATATATATATATATATATATATATCCTTGGTTCTTCTAAAGTACTCAAGGATATTCTTACTGTTGTTCAATACTCATCACATGAATCATTCTGGTATATGCTCCTAACTTTTTAGAGCACAAGATATCTGATTTTGTACATATTATTCATGATCTAAAATCACTCATGTGTTTTTACTCATCGAGTGTCAGATACACTCAAGTCTTGTTAAACCTTCACATGACAAGAACATTTTCTTAATATTTCTATATTGAACTACTTCAATATCCATTCTATGTACTTTGACTTAAACTTATTATGTGTTTCAATCTATCTTCATAGATCTTGACACTAAATATGTTTCAGTCCATATCCTTTCATTGAAGTTAATTTTCAATGAAACCTTTTAATCATGTATATAATTATATCATTTATAACCAACTATATGTCATCTACATAAGTATTATAAATATGTCTCAGCGCTCCCACTTAATTTCTTGCAAATGCAAGCCTCTTCATCGTCTCTAATGAAATCAAAAACTCTTTGACTATTTCATCCGGTGAAGATTCCAACTCCGTAATACTCACTTCATCCAATTGAAGTTCGTATACCTATCTAGTATTCCACGGACTAGCAAAACAATTTGTTGTATCTTGTATACACCTTTAATACATACTTCTGTTAAGTAGTATATTTTGCCATCCTACTAGCATATTTCATAAAAAAAAAATATAGTGATTACTAGAATAATCCACATAGACTATAAGCATTGCTACGGAAGATCTAATCTTATCGTAGTCAACTCTTTGAATTTTGTCGTAAACAACTTTTCGACAAGTTGAACTTCTTCAAGGATATTTCATCCAAGTCCATAGATCCATTTACTTTCAAGAAAGTATTCATCTATCTTGGATTTCATGGCGTAGTGCCATTTTAGTGGAGTCAGGGCCCATCATAACTTCTTTATTTGTAGTTGGTTTATCATTGTTCAAAATCAATCCTTTGTCCACAAATCATTTATTTGGTCACACAAAGTAAACCATACCTACAAGGTTCAATAAGTACTTCGATCTCCATGGCTAAAACACTTTGTAGTCATGGGAACCATGATTGTCGTGGCCGCTTCCGGAACCAATTCCGATGCTGCGCTACTCTGATCATTATGCTCAGGTTCATAAACCTTATCAAGTTCTATTGTCCTCCCACTCAAATACTTCGCTAGAAACAATTTCTTGGAAATAAGAAACATTGAGAAACACTTTTGTCTTTGTCTACATAGTGGGAAGCATTCCCAATCAATTCTCTGGGATAACCAACAAAGACATTCATCCGATTTTGGTTGTAAACTTATTTACTTATGCTATGCATACCAAAATTTTAAGAAAAGACTATTAGGATTCATACCCATGCCATAACTCGTATGGTGTCATTTCAACGGATCATGATGATGCTATATTAAGTGTAAAAGCGGTAGTCACTAAAGCATAATCCACAAAAAATATAATGGCATCAATATTTTATCTCATCATTGATCCAACAAGGTTTGGATACATCTCTCGGATACTATATCATCATTATGATACTCCAAGAAATGTGAGTTGTAGAACAATTTCATGACTCTCTTAGATGTTCGCTAAAACTCGTAATTCAAATATTTTCCCAATGATCCAATCATAGATATTTGATTTTTCTATTACGATGATTTCCACTTCATGCTGAATTTTTTTTGAATCCATTCAAATGTTTCAAACTTCTTCCTTATCGAATATATCCACATATATATACTCAATTTATTTTTAGAAGTTTTCATGAAGTAGAAGAATCTCCCGCACACAACTATGCCCAGTGAACCACATATATCATCATGTATGTTTTCACTAAGTTAGTTGCCCGTTCAACTCTTGGCCTATGAACGGTATTTTAATCATTCTCTTTAGAAAAGATTTGCAAGCGCCAAATGATTCAAAAATCAAATGACTCCAAAAAATCCATTTGCATGGAGTTCCTTCATGCGTTCCTTTCTAACATGACCTAAATGGCGGTTCCACAAATAAGTGGAACTCAAATCATTTGCCTTATGGCATTTTAGCGTCAGTGTTATGTATGTGTGTTTCACTATTTATAATAACTTATCCATCGTATATGGAGTAATGTCATAATTTGAACAACTCATTGTTTTCATTTGACCAGAGCAAAATAACAATTATTAAGTTCTTTATTATAAATTCTAAGGGCTAGATAGAATGCTAACGACGAACATAATAACACTTTATTTTGTTCCAGTCGTGCATTCCTATCATATTCCTTGTCAGTCACTTAGGCCATTGTATTCTTGTATTGCGTTGTTTTGTATGACACTTCATACCAACCAATATGGTACAAATACCCAAGAATTTCATTGTGTGACCTAACTAGGAATATAACCATAACATGTATATCATTTATATACACCTAAGCTAGACATTCTAGTCTTTTTTTTTCTTTCTGCCAATAATCTTTTGTAGTTTCTCTTTTAGCTTTCCTCATTATTCAGAAAAACACATCAACTTCAATAAATTCTCGGTTTGTTGGTCAAATACCAATAACCTTGAGGTTCTTACTTTGAAGTTGATCATCATATGACAAGTGTTCCGGATTTCACTATTAGCAACCTTGTAATATGATGAACAATTTCACTCATAATTTTATCCATTGTATCATGATGACTTTCTGAGACCATGTCTGTACATGCTAGGCTCATAAAGTTTTAACCTTGGTATTCGCATGTGATGCGGGGTGGCCTTCGGTCACTCCCACACCAAGACCAACAAGTCCCCCAAGTGGACAAATGACGCGAGCCCGAGTTAAAGCTCTTCATGATGAGGTGAACTCGCTCCTCACCACCCTTGATCTTGGTACCCCTTTGGATGGATTGCTACCTCATGCCGACGTGCTATGTGTCATTAGGTACAAGGAGCATCAAGATCACGGAGAGGAGGACACACCATGGTCAAAGGGAGGAGAGGAGCAGCTGGACGTGAAGATGGACATGGAGCTGGACCGGAAGTCGCCCGAAGAGCACAACGAAGAGAAGTTGGCCGGCCGGTCCAGAACCCGGTCTGACCGGCCTCCTGACCGGGCCACCCGGTCCAGAATCCGGTCTGACCGGCCTCCTGACCGGGCCACCCGGTCCAGAATCCGGTCTGACCGGCCTCCTGACCGGGCCACCCGGTCCAAACCGGATTTTGCTCTTGTGACATCCGGGCACTATCCCGGGGCCTCGGAACCTCGTCCGGTTGCCGCCCGGTCCCAGGCCCGGTCTGGACCGGCCTACCCGGTCCCAGGCCCGGTCTGACCGGCCTCCTGACCGGCCTGCACGACTTAAGTCGCCCAAATGATGAGGACATCCCTACCTCACTACTACCTCCGTCATTGCAAGATGAAGATGAAGCTGTGAAACTCAAGTCCAATGAAGTTAGGATTGGACCAATGACACGAGCTCGTGCGAAGCTACTTAAACAACAGGTGAACTTGTTCCTAAACGATACTTTGATTGACGAGAACTTTATACTACCTAAGTCGTATTACTTATGTATGATCAGGTATAAGGAGGAACCAAGCATCGCACGAGGAGAAGAGGAGCAGCTGGACAAGAAGCTGGACGTGAAGCTGGACATGGAGCCGGACGTGAAGACATCCCATGGACGCGCGAGGGAGGAGCGGGAGGCATGCGCGAGAGGAGGAGTTCTTCAGGCCGGTCCCAGGCCCGGTCAGACCGGCCGTGGCGCCGGGCCACCCGGTCACAAACCGGATTTTGAACCGGTGCCATCCGGGCCACATCCAGGGAACACGGACCCTTCGTCCGGTTTCCGCCCGGTCACAGACTCGGTTTAGGACCGGACCACCCGGTGCCAGGCCCGGTTGACCGGCCCCCAGACCGGCCGAGTCCGAGTCTGTCTCGACCAGATCTATTCTGGGTCGGTTATTTTCGTACTTTTTCGACCTGAGGTCGTCCCGAACGCCTATATAAGTCCCTGGGACGCCCCCAAAGTTGCTTTAGACCACGTTTAAGATAAACCCTAGTTCTTAGTTGTTTGCTCTGCAAAACTATTGAATACTACTCTCCAATTCGCATCGATCTGGAGTTTTATGCTACTGAAAGTTTGTGTGTGATCTGCTGTTCCATTGGGGATTAGAAGATTGCAATTTACCGCTTCGTGGTCGGCGGCTACGTGCGCAAGTGTGTGGAGTTGCGAATATCTTGCAGGGTTGAGAGCTGTTGCATTGGCATCAGGAATCAATCGAGAGACTTCGTCGGCGTCATACAAGTTATCCTCCTCATCATCACCGATTCCATCCGCTGCTACCATCGTGTGTTCATCACCACCGTCGCTTACTGAGAAGATCGGGCAACCCCGTATCATCTTGGTATCAGATTTCCAGTTTTCCTCGGTAAGCCATCCACAATCCACCCCATAGTTGAGTTGTGAGTGTTTCCTATCCAGAAAAAGCCATAAAAAGTTAGGGTTAGGGTTTGCCATAGCCTTAGATTGCACTAATTTCGAGTTTCAGTTGCTTTTCGTAGTTGTTTTTGCGTATCTTTATCTTTCATCTAGTAGAATTGTTAGGGTTTGTGTTTTCTCTCTCATCTAGTTTATCATATCGTGTTAGTTTTGTTACTCCGAGTCCACATAGCATACAGTGTGCTTGTTCCCAACCATAGACACAGCCTATCGATATAAAGTGACTAGGAACTTCCCCAGAAGAGACTAGTTTTACCGCTCGACAGGCTGCTCGTTAGGTTATCGGTGCTTTGCATATTTCTGTTGGCCGTGTTATCAAGGAGTTGTGTCAAAAAAAAAAGAGAAAATTGAAAAGAAGCAAAAAGAGCTACATCGCTGCGTGTGTTATACAAATAGAACATCCAAAAAGAAAAGTGTTGTGCTAGTTGAATCAAGTGAAGGCCTAAGTTTACTTTCCTGCACTCGTAGTTGAGCAATCTTGTGCCTGTCTCGTTGAGCTTTGCTAGCATCTCTCTAGTGCATTGCAACTTTTCCCACATATAGTTGCATTGCCCCATTATATCGCCTTGTGTGAGTATCATTGGTTGTCTACGGTCAGCGCTAGAGCTTGTTATTGGTGCAAATAGGTAGCCCACCTACAGCCCCACATATATCCTGTTTTGTCGTGTGATTTGTTCTTATACCCTTGATATTCGCTTCGCTACATCCGTGCACTAGTCCGTCAATCCAAGTTGGTAAGCAATACTAATTCACTTTGGAGCGGTAAGATTTACCTTTCTTATCAGTTTTGAGTGAGTTGTGAGAGTACCACCAAAGATCTTTGTTTAGTGCACTAACCTACTAATCATGTTTTCTACCGAGAATGTTGATGTGATGCAGAAAAAGGACGCCGCTACACCAGTTACTTGGCGTGAATTTGAGGCACTTCGTGATCACATGCAACGTGAAATACGAGTTGCTAGTGATGTGTTGGACAAGGATATTCAGAGTGTTCACTTGAAGGTCGACGAGACTACTACAGCGGTTAACACCGTTCAAACGTCGGTGACGACTCTTCAAGCATCTATACAAGCTTTGACAACCGCCGTTGGTGAGATACGTACAATGGTGCAACAACAACCACCACCTGATGAAGATGGCAGTGTGCAAGGTGACAATACTGAAGCTGCTAATGCTCAAGGGCGTGGTGTTGGTCGTGGTCTTGGACGTGGCGTTGGAGATGCGTTCCGTGGTCGTGGTTTTGTCCCCGTCGGAGCCCAACGTGTTCCTCAACAACAAGACGATGGTTTGGGTAAGCCCAAGTTCTCAATTCCCAGATTTGAAGGAGGTACTGATGTTGAAGAATATCTTACATGGGAGCTGAAGATTGAGAGATTATGGCGTTTACATCCTGACTATACTGAAGATAGGAAGATCAAGCTTGCTTCCTCTGAATTTGATGGCTATGCATTGCGTTGGTGGGATGGACTTGTTCGTGCTCGTGAAGAAGATGGTGAGCTGCCTATTATCACATGGCGTGCTATGAAGGCGGCAATGAGAGCTCGTTTTGTGCCTACCAATTACTTGCGTTCCGTCTTTGACAAGTTGACCCAATTGAAGCAAGGTGTGTTGACGGTTGATGCTTACTACATGGAGATGGAGATGCTTATGCAGCGTGCCCGTGTCCGTGAGTCTCTTGAGATGACACTACATCGTTTTCTGAATGGTCTGCGGTTTAATATCAAGGGAATTGTGCGTCATCACAGCTACGCTACTATGAATGAGCTACTACATCATGCAAGAGAAGCTGAGTCACAGTTGGCTGAAGAAGCGCAACAGAGGGGCCGTGCTACAGGCGCAGGGCGCTACACGCCTAGGCCGCCGCCTTCTACGGCGCCATCTATGCGTTCTATGGATGTTTCTACTTCGTCTAGCAAACCAGTCTCTAGTGTCACCAACACAAAGAAGCCCACTCCTGCAGCAAGTGGAACTAGTTCTAACATGTCGACAGCGCGCAACCGTGATATGGTTTGTCATACATGTGGTGGCAAGGGTCACTTCAAGAAGGATTGTCCTAATCGTAAAGTTATGATAATTAATGAGGACAATGAGTATGAAACTGGAGATGATGCTGATCCCAATGCTCCAGATGAGGATGATTATGACAGTGATGGGTTTGATGCTTTCCCTTCTGAAGCTCAAACTATTGTTGTCTCGCAGCGTGTTCTTAATGTACAGTCAAGTGCATCTACACAGCGCTGTAATTTGTTCCAAACAAAGGCACTAGTTGGACCTGATAAAGCTTGCAAGGTCATTATTGATGGCGGGAGTTGTCGCAATCTAGCAAGCAAAGAGTTATGTGCCAAGCTGAAACTGAAGTATCTTCCGCACCCGCATCCATATTATATTCAGTGGTTGAGCAATAATGGTGAGATGAAGGTGAGCCACATGGTGCGAGTTGATTTTGAGATTGGACCGTATAAGGATTCCATTGATTTTGATGTGGTTCCTATGACAGTTTTTCACCTGCTGTTGGGCCGGCCATGGCTTTATGACCGTTCTGTGCAACACAATGGCCGCGCCAATACATATCACTTGGAGTTCAAGGGCAAGAAAATTAACTTACAGCCTATGTCACCACAGCAAATTGTCAATGAGTCTCGTCAGAAGATTGAAGTAAACTTGGAGGATGCATCCATAGATAGGCGAGAGAATTGTAATGCCGTGAGTGATATAACGAAAAGTGCGAGAGTGAATTCCTTAGTCTCATTAGCCACCAAACAAGACATGAGAGAATTTTGTGAGGATCCTACAGCCATGCCTATTGTGCTCATGTACAAGGGTACGGTTTTGGTTTCTAACGACATGACCCCTCTTCCTCTTGGTGTTTCTAATGTTTTGCAGGAATTCAGCGACGTGTTTCCGGAAGAGGTACCCGCAGGACTTCCACCATTGCGAGGTATTGAGCATCAAATTGACTTGATCCCCGGAGCATCGCTGCCCAATAGGGCGCCATATAGAACGAATCCCGAAGAAACGAAGGAGATACAGAAGCAAGTACAAGCGCTACTCGACAAAGGTTATGTCCGCATAAGCCTTAGTCCTTGTGCTGTTCCTGTTATTCTTGTTCCTAAGAAAGATGGTACATGGCGTATGTGCGTAGATTGTAGAGCAATAAACAACATTACAATTCGATATCGTCATCCTATTCCCCGTTTAGAGGATATGCTAGATGAATTGAGTGGTGCTGCTGTTTTCACTAAAATTGATTTGCGTAGTGGTTATCATCAAATTAGGATGAAAGAAGGGGATGAGTGGAAAACCGCCTTTAAAACAAAATTTGGTTTATATGAGTGGTTAGTAATGCCTTTTGGTTTAACTAATGCACCTAGCACTTTCATGAGACTGATGAACCATGTTTTGCGTGATTTTATTGGCAAGTTTGTGGTTGTGTATTTTGATGATATATTAATCTACAGCCGCAATGAATCTGATCATATTATACATATTCGACATGTTTTGCAAGTGTTGCGTGATAGTAAACTTTATGGTAATCTTGAGAAGTGCACATTTTGCAAAGATAAGGTCATATTTCTAGGTTATGTTGTCTCTAAGCATGGAGTAGAAGTAGATGTGTCTAAAATTGAAGCTATTCAAAATTGGCCTACTCCCATGAATGTGAGTCAAGTAAGAAGTTTTCATGGTCTAGCTGGGTTTTATCGCCGTTTTGTGCCCAATTTTTCTACTATTGCTGCACCTTTGAATGAATTGACTAAAAAGGGTGTTGCTTTTGAGTGGGGCGTTGCCCAAGATCATGCTTTTGATGAACTGAAACGATTGTTAACTTCTGCACCGTTGCTTGCACTTCCTGATTTCAATAAGCAATTTGAGATTGAATGTGATGCTAGTGGTATTGGAATTGGTGGTGTGTTGATGCAAGAGGGTCGTCCAATTGCATATTTTTCTGAGAAACTTTCTGGTGCTAAGTTGAACTATCCAATATATGATAAAGAATTGTATGCTTTAATTAGAGTTCTTGAGGTTTGGCAACATTATTTGTGGCCAAAAGAATTTATCATACATTCTGATCATGAAGCTTTGAAATATCTGAAAGCCCAATCTACTTTGCATAGGCGTCTTGCTAAGTGGGTTGAGTTCATTGAGTCTTTTCCGTACATTATTAAGCATAAGAAGGGAAAAGATAATATTGTTGCTGATGCTCTATCTAGGAAAACTATGCTATTAACCCATCTTGATGTTAAAATTCCTGGATTAGAGGTGTTATGTGATTTATATGCGACTGATCATGATTTTGCTGAACCATACCGCTTATGTGTTATTGGTAAAGCATGGGAAAAATATCACATACACGATGGGTTCTTGTTTAGAGCTAACAAACTATGTGTTCCAGAATCGTCTGTGCGTTTTCTCTTATTGCAGGAATCTCATGCTGGAGGTTTGATGGGTCACTTTGGGCGTGAGAAGACGCTACTCATGCTCGCTGATCACTTTTATTGGCCAAAGATGAGGCGGGACGTGGACAGGTATGTCAAGAGGTGCATTACTTGCAACAAGTCCAAGTCCAAGCTGAAGCCTCACGGTTTGTATACTCCTTTACCGGCACCTACTACACCTTGGGAAGATATTAGTATGGATTTTGTGTTGGGTTTGCTGCGTACTAAAAGAGGCCATGATTCTATATTTGTGGTAGTGGACAGATTTTCTAAAATGTCACACTTTATTTCCTGCCACAAAAGCGATGATGCGTCGCATATTGCTAACCTGTTTTTCAGGGAGATTGTTCGACTACATGGAGTCCCGAAGACTATTGTTTCTGATCGTGATGTGAAGTTCATGAGCTACTTCTGGAAGACACTTTGGGGAAAGCTGGGGACAAAGCTATTGTTCAGTACTACTTGTCATCCCCAAACTGATGGTCAAACTGAGGTGGTGAATCTGACCTTGTCACAACTGTTGAGATCCATGATCAAGAAGAACCTGAAGGAGTGGGAAGAGTGTTTGCCGCATGTCGAGTTTGCTTACAACAGGGCGGTACATTCTACCACGGAGCTGTGTCCTTTTGAGGTGGTGTATGGTTTCAAACCCATTACTCCACTTGACTTGTTGCCTTTGCCCATACATGAGAGAGTTAATATGGAGGCATCCAAGAGGGCAGATTTTGTGCGGAAAATCCATGTGAAGACTAAAGAGTTGATCGAGAAGAAAGGCAAGAGCAATGCTGCGAGGATGAACAAGAAGCGCAAAGAGATGTTGTTTAAACCTGGTGATATGGTCTGGGTACATTTTCGCAAGGATAGGTTCCCGAAGCTGCGGAAGTCTAAGTTGAAGCCTCGTGGTGCTGGTCCTTACAAAGTGCTTGCCAAGATCAATGATAATGCATACTCGATAGATCTTCCAGTTGATGAGTTTGGTGTCAGTAATTCTTTCAATGTTGCTGATTTGACACCATATGACGGAGAAGACCTTGGAGCGTCGAGGTCGACGCCTTTTGAAGGGGGGGGGGAGATGATGAGGACATCCCTACCTCACTACTACCTCCGTCATTGCAAGATGAAGATGAAGCTGTGAAACTCAAGTCCAATGAAGTTAGGATTGGACCAATGACACGAGCTCGTGCGAAGCTACTTAAACAACAGGTGAACTTGTTCCTAAACGATACTTTGATTGACGAGAACTTTATACTACCTAAGTCGTATTACTTATGTATGATCAGGTATAAGGAGGAACCAAGCATCGCACGAGGAGAAGAGGAGCAGCTGGACAAGAAGCTGGACGTGAAGCTGGACATGGAGCCGGACGTGAAGACATCCCATGGACGCGCGAGGGAGGAGCGGGAGGCATGCGCGAGAGGAGGAGTTCTTCAGGCCGGTCCCAGGCCCGGTCAGACCGGCAGTGGCGCCGGGCCACCCGGTCACAAACCGGATTTTGAACCGGTGCCATCCGGGCCACATCCAGGGAACACGGACCCTTCGTCCGGTTTCCGCCCGGTCACAGACCCGGTTTAGGACCGGACCACCCGGTCCCAGGCCCGGTTGACCGGCCCCCAGACCGGCCGAGTCCGAGTCTGTCTCGACCAGATCTATTCTGGGTCGGTTATTTTCGTACTTTTTTGACCTCAGGTCGTCCCGAACGCCTATATAAGTCCCTGGGACGCCCCCAAAGTTGCTTTAGACCACGTTTAAGATAAACCCTAGTTCTTAGTTGTTTGCTCTGCAAAACTATTGAATACTACTCTCCAATTCGCATCGATCTGGAGTTTTATGCTACTGAAAGTTTGTGTGTGATCTGCTGTTCCATTGGGGATTAGAAGATTGCAATTTACCGCTTCGTGGTCGGCGGCTACGTGCGCAAGTGTGTGGAGTTGCGAATATCTTGCAGGGTTGAGAGCTGTTGCATTGGCATCAGGAATCAATCGAGAGACTTCGTCGGCGTCATACAAGTTATCCTCCTCATCATCACCGATTCCATCCGCTGCTACCATCGTGTGTTCATCACCACCGTCGCTTACTGAGAAGATCGGGCAACCCCGTATCACCAAATCGGCCCGAACTTGTTTCCTTCGTACCTTTTCGGCCCGTGACGCCTTGTAAGACTATATAAGCACCCTAGACGCCCCTTTACCTCTTTAGACTTGTTTTGAACTCAAACCTACCTTTGAGCTTAGTCTCCCTTGGGTATCATCCCTCTGTAATCAAGGCCATCCTTGTTGTTGATTTGGATATTGTTGAGTGAGATTCTAGTACAAGCTACTCTCTCTCCCTCACCAATCTCTTCTTCTCCAACACCAATCTCTCACCGGGAATTCTGCCGCGTGCCTCTTCCGGGTGATTCTATTGGCGTGGTCCATCGAGCCACGGGGGTAAGTATCGGGTGTATTGGGTTGGTGTGCGTGCGTGAGTCTCGGAGTTCCTCGTGTTCGTCGTGTTCTTCGTGTTCCTCGCGTTTTCCCATCTCCCCTCTTGGTTTCGAAGTCAATCCGCGAGATCGGGCCACACACGGGGTCTTAGACCTCATCATATGGTATCAGCAGCTCTTGGTTACCGCGGATTTGACCTCCCACCCACCCGATTTCGTTCCTAGAAAATTTTCCAAAAAATCCCCAAAATAGCCCTAAATTGCCTCTTGACCGATTTGTGATTTGGTTGCGTTTTGAGTGGTTTTGTTCCGTGGATCTGGTGTTGTTGTGCTTGATCTACTATTTCCCCAACTTTGAGCCTCCGATTCCATCGTTTCCCTTCGTTTTGGTCGATTTGGAGTTGGTTTGGGGAAGAACAGGAGAGAGAAATCGCGCGATCCGGTTGAGCAGCCGGTCAACCGGGCTATAGACCGGCCGGGCCAGCCCAGAACCCGGTCGACCGGCCGTGCAACCGGCCAGGCCGGTCCAGGAGCCGGTCCAACCGGGCCCCAGACCGGGCGCAGCAACGCCCCCTCCTTCGACCTCGTTTTCCGGCGATCTACACCACCACCACCACCACCACCACCATCATCGCAGGTATAACTTGCAGCTTTCACCTTGTAACCCCTCTTCCTTTTGCGATCTATCCCATCGAGCATTGCTTGTCTAGTGTTGCGAGACATTGCACGTGGCCCCGCATTGTGAGGTGTGTGTGTCGCGTTGAGTAAGGCATCCAAGCAAACACTCGTGTGGCAAGATAGCAAAAGCGAGGCTAACGCTAACATAGTGCGTGAAAAAGCCCCAAAAACACAAAAAGAGTGCGCGTAGCACCATACATCCATACATCCATACATCCATACCCTCATACATACAAAAGTGTCCACGTGCCACCAAAGATACAAACGAGTGCAAGTGCCACCATATACAAAAGAGAAAAAGCTTTTAAGCAAAGAGAGATAGGAGAAGAGAGGCCGCGTGTGAATCTTGTTGTCTCTTCATTTGCAACCAAAGCTTTGGCTCTCCTTGTGTTAGTGTAACACCGAGCACTTATACATACACTTTTCCGCTCACTTTTGGTTGCACTAACCCCGCTTATCTCGTGTGTGTGTTCCACAACTTTTCCGTGTTTATAGTGATCTTCACATTGACATTTGGATTTTTGGACCTCACCCACTTTTAACAACATACTCGATCTTGGATTTGTCTTTTGGCTTTCCACAACACTCGCCTAACACCATATTTGCTAGCTTTTGCGTGTGGTTTTGCGTGTGTTCCCGATACACTTGATCTTGCTTTCGGTTTGGTGGATTGCCTCAATACTATCTTACCTTGGTAAGAGTGCGAGGTAGTCTCCTTCCACTAACATACACAACATAGTTCTTGTCTTTGCATCATGGATAGGAACGGAGATACCAATAGGGATG
This sequence comes from Lolium perenne, assembly GCF_019359855.2. NCBI lineage: Eukaryota > Viridiplantae > Streptophyta > Magnoliopsida > Poales > Poaceae > Lolium > Lolium perenne. The sequence continues at coordinate 138,209,705 of NC_067245.2, forward strand.
AAGAGATCCTCCGCAACACCGAGAGGTTGGCTACTCAACACAACCTATGGACGCAACGACAAGAGTTCAAGGAGCAACTCACCCTCTTCGAGACCCACATCGATGAGCAATACGATGAGGTGGCTCACAACTTCTCCGCCGTGAACCAAGACTTGGCTCTTCTTCGTGAAGCTACGGACAACTTGAATGGCCAAATGGCGGCCAATGATGCCAACATGGAGCGGCGCATGGATAGCCTCGAGCGCGCCATCACCAACTTGGGTCGTCATCGTCGACACCGCTCTACTTCCTCTTCATCAAGCTCGCCACAAGATTACTATTCTCATGGTGGCCTTTCGTCCTCAAGCTCCTCTTCAAGGCATGAAGACCATCATCGACCTCATCGCCCACATGCTCGTCATGAAGACTCTCGCTCCAACTCTAGGCGTGGAGAAATACATCGCCATGCTCGTCCACATGAGCGTCCTCCACAAGACCAAGACCTTCAACAAGATCGTCACCAAGCGGATCGCCATGCCCACCATGGGCGTGATGGCCATCCCCAAGACCAAGATCCTCAAGATCAACCTCGGCGAGATCTCCGTCGCCACCCTCGCCATGACCAACGTAGACGAGGAGAGCTACACCATGATCAAGATGAGAGACCCAACATTGAGCATCGTCCTCAACCGCGACAAGATCTTCAACCACATCATCACCGTGAACCAAGTGAAGCAAGCGTTCATCTTCAACGCCAACCCAATGCTATGGTTGGCCGTAGAAGACCTCCTATTCCTCCTCAAGCCGCAAGAGATGAAGTCGCCCCTCCTCGTAGAAGAACCTTGGAGGATGAAGAGAACATGTATGGCAAACTCAAGTTCAACATGCCCAAGTTCAAAGGTGAAGACAACGCCGAGGCCTACCTCTCATGGGCACTCAAGGTGGACAAGATCTTCCGCATCCACAACTACTCCGGTGCCAAGAAAGTGGCTATGGCATCACTCGAGTTTGAAGACTACGCCAACACTTGGTGGGAGCAAGTCCTCACTCTTCGAGAAGAAAAGGGTGAACCTCCTATTGACACTTGGGAAGACATGAAGAAAGAAATGCATGCTCGCTTTGTCCCAACGCACTACATGACCGACCTCTTCAACAAGCTCCAAAAGTTGAAGCAAGGCACCAAGACCGTTGAGGAGTTCTACAAGGAGATGGAGCTCACTATGATGCGAGCCAACATCCAAGAGTCCGAGGAACAAGCCATTGCTCGCTTCTTCAATGGCCTTACTTACCCCATCAAGAGGATTGTCGAGTTCCAACCCTACTCCAACATGGTTGAGTTGGTCCACCAAGCATCGAAGGCCGAGCGCCAAGTGATTGAGGACATCAAGTACTCCAAGGCCAAGACCTATTTCTCCTCCAAGCTCGCTACATCGACTCCTCCTACTTCATCAAATCCTCATGCTACAAGTGCCAAGGCCGACGCATCCTCTACACCGTCCAAGAAACCGACTATCCAAAGTCGCATGAAGCAAACGGTCTCCTCCACCGCCTCCTCTAACGCATCCACGGGACCCTCTAGTGTCACTTGCTTCAAGTGTGGCACCCAAGGTCACAAATCGTTTGAGTGCAAGAACACCAAGGTTATGATCACTATGGAGAATGGTGACATCGAGACTCTTGATGAGGATGAATATGAAGCCCTTGTGCAAGCCGCCGTGGAAAGTGAAGAAGCTTATGAGCAAGAAAGTGGAGAAGATCCTCTCTTATGTGAGCATGACCCAAGCCCCTCACTTGTGGTCACAAGGGTGCTAACCACACAACCTCATGCTATGGAAGAACAACGTTGCAACATCTTCCAAACCCGTGCCGGAATTGGTGGAAAATCGATCAAGGTCATCATCGATGGTGGAAGTTGCCATAACCTTGCAAGCACCGAGTTGTGTGAGAAGCTCAACCTCACTCTCCGCAAGCATCCTCACCCTTACCATATCCAATGGTTGAGTGACAAGGGCAACGTCAAGATACAACATACCGTCACCGTCACTTTCAAGATTGGACCTTATGAGGACACTATCGAGTGTGACGTGGTACCCATGACGGTGTGCCACATGTTGCTTGGCCGCCCTTGGCAATATGACAAGAAGGCTATACATGATGGACTCTCCAACACATACACCTTCAAGGTCAACGACAAGAAGTTCGAGTTGCGCCCGATGACTCCTAGCCAAATCATCGCGGATAATGCGAAGGCTTTAGCGAGGGCACAACTCCGCACCCACCATAGTGAGATGAGAGGAGAGGGAGCGACCCACCACAAAGAGAGTGAGCGCCACAAGCCATATATGAGTGAGTCCAAGAGTGTCCTTCTAGCCACCAAGAGTGAGTGGAGAGAGCTCCAAGAGAACCCATCCACCATATTGCACTACGTGCTCATATGCAAGGGACCCTCGTCGGCGACTAACGACTTAACCAACATTCCTCCGTCTTTGTTGTCTCATTTGCAGGAATTTCAAGACGTCTTCCCCGACGAGCTCCCTCATGGACTACCACCACTCCGAGGCATAGAACACCGCATCGACCTCATACCCGGCGCTCCGCTCCCAAACCGTGCCGCCTACCGCACCAACCCCGAAGAGACCAAGGAGATCCAACGCCAAATTCAAGATCTCCTCGCCAAAGGGTACGTCCGCGAAAGCCTTAGCCCTTGTGCGGTTCCCGTGATTCTTATGCCTAAACCGGATGAGACGCAACGGATGTGTATGGATTGTCGCCCCATCAATTCCATTACCGTCCGTTACCGCCATCCCATTCCGCGTTTAGATGACATGCTTGATGAACTTAGTGGTGCCACGATTTTCTCTAAAGTCGATTTGCGTAGTGGTTACCATCAAATCCGCATGGCTATTGGTGATGAATGGAAAACGGCATTCAAGACCAAACTCGGTCTCTATGAATGGCTCGTTATGCCTTTCGGTCTTTCCAATGCTCCATCAACTTTCATGCGCCTCATGAATCACATCTTGCGTCCTCTCATTGGCAAGAGCGTGGTTGTCTACTTCGATGATATTCTTATTTATAGCAAAAACCTCGAGGACCATGTCCAACATGTGAGAGAGGTCTTGTGCATCTTGCGACATGAAAAGCTTTATGCTAACCTCCCTAAATGCACATTTGCTCAAAACAAATTGGTTCCTACAAATGTTGGTCAAGTCCGAAGCTTCCATGGACTTGCCGGGTTTTACCGCCGCTTTGTGAAAGACTTTAGCACCATTGCTTGCCCTTTGAATGAACTTACCAAGAAGAATGTTCCGTTTGTTTGGGGCAAGGCCCAACAAAATGCTTTTGATGAGTTGAAGAAACGCCTTACCGAAGCTCCCCTTCTTGTTCTTCCAAATTTTGCAAAAACTTTTGAGATTGAGTGTGATGCAAGTGGACTTGGTATTGGTGGTGTTCTTATGCAAGAGGGCAAACCCGTGGCATACTATAGTGAGAAGTTAGATGGCGCACGCCTCAACTATCCTATATATGACAAGGAGCTCTACGCTTTGGTTCATGTTCTTGAAGTTTGGCAATACTATCTTTGGCCAAAAGAGTTTATCATTCATTCCGACCATGAGTCCTTGAAATATTTGAAAAGCCAACACAACTTGAACAAACGACATGCAAAATGGGTCGAGTTCATTGAGTCCTTCCCATATGTGATCAAATACAAGAAGGGCAAGGACAATGTTGTGGCGGATGCTCTTTCCCGCAAAACACCCTTTTGCTAACTCGTTTGGATTTTCATGTTTTGGGACTTGAAGAGATCAAAGAACTCAATCCTTCCGATTCTTTCTTTGCTCCAATTTTTGAGAAGTGCTCCGTTGAACGAGGAGTGGATGATTTCTATTTGCATGATGGCTATTTGTTCAAAGCCAACAAGATTTGCATTCCCGAGTCTTCGCTTCGAAAATTGCTTTTACAAGAGTCACATGGAGGTGGTCTTATGGGACACTTTGGTCGAGAGAAGACATATGCCATGCTCTCAACCCACTACTATTGGCCAAGAATGTACCGCGACGTCGAACGCCTTTGCCGCCGGTGCACCACATGCTTACAAGCTAAGTCTACCTCCAATTCCTATGGTCTTTATACCCCATTGCCTATTCCATATGCACCATGGACCGATATTAGCATGGATTTTGTTCTAGGATTGCCTCGCACTAAGCATGGTCATGATTCTATATTCGTGGTAGTGGATAGATTCTCTAAGATGGCTCATTTCATACCTTGCCATAAGAGCGACGATGCTTCACACATTGCTTCATTGTTTTTCAGGGAAATTGTTCGCCTACATGGAGTACCGCAAAGCATTGTGTCGGATCGAGACATCAAGTTCATGAGTTATCTTTGGAAGACGCTCATGGCAAAGTTTGGAGTGAAGCTCTTATTCTCATCATCCTCGCACCCGCAAACGGACGGACAAACGAAAGTGGTCAATCGAAGCCTCGGCACCCTCCTACGCATTCTCGTGAAGAAGAACTTGAAGTTATGGGAAGAATGTCTCCCACACGCGGAGTTCGCCTACAACCGCGCCAAGCACTCGACTACATCAAGGAGTCCCTTCATGGTCGTCTACGGATTTGAGCCGCTCACGGCACTCGACATACTCCCGCTCCCCCTTCATGAGCGGATCAACATGGATTTCGACAAGCGCACCGCCGCCGTGAAGAAACTTCATGAAGAAACAAGAGCTACCATTCAAGAACATGTGCATCGTCAAGCTACCCGCCTCAACGCCAAGAAGAAGGAACGTATATTTCAAGAAGGCGACCTCGTTTGGATCCACCTCCGGAAGGAAAGATTCCCTCATGAACGCAACTCGAAGCTCAAGCCAAGAGGAGATGGCCCCTTCAAGGTCCTCAAACGCATCAACAACAACGCTTACGTCATCGACATCCCCACCTCCAAATACTTGGTGAGCAACACCTTCAACGTTGCGGACTTGTCGCCATATCATGAAGATGAGGAGGAACAAGAGTCGAGGACGACTCTTTCCCAAGGGGGGGGGAGATGATGCGGGGTGGCCTTCGGTCACTCCCACACCAAGACCAACAAGTCCCCCAAGTGGACCAATGACGCGAGCCCGAGTTAAAGCTCTTCATGATGAGGTGAACTCGCTCCTCACCACCCTTGATCTTGGTACCCCTTTGGATGGATTGCTACCTCATGCCGACGTGCTATGTGTCATTAGGTACAAAGAGCATCAAGATCACGGAGAGGAGGACACACCATGGTCAAAGGGAGGAGAGGAGCAGCTGGACGTGAAGATGGACATGGAGCTGGACCGGAAGTCGCCCGAAGAGCACAACGAAGAGAAGTTGGCCGGTCGGTCCAGAACCCGGTCTGACCGGCCTCCTGACCGGGCCACCCGGTCCAGAATCCGGTCTGACCGGCCTCCTGACCGGGCCACCCGGTCCAAACCGGATTTTGCGCTTGTGACATCCGGGCACTATCCCGGGGCCTCGGAACCTCGTCCGGTTGCCGCCCGGTCCTGTGTCCCAGCTCCTGACTGCCTGCCCGGTCCCAGGCCCGGTCTGACCGGCCTCCTGACCGGCCTGCACGACTTAAGTCGCCCAAATCGGCCCGAACTTGTTTCCTTCGTACCTTTTCGGCCCGTGACGCCTTGTAAGACTATATAAGCACCCTAGACGCCCCTTTACCTCTTTAGACTTGTTTTGAACTCAAACCTACCTTTGAGCTTAGTCTCCCTTGGGTATCATCCCTCTGTAATCAAGGCCATCCTTGTTGTTGATTTGGATATTGTTGAGTGAGATTCTAGTACAAGCTACTCTCTCTCCCTCACCAATCTCTTCTTCTCCAACACCAATCTCTCACCGGGAATTCTGCCGCGTGCCTCTTCCGGGTGATTCTATTGGCGTGGTCCATCGAGCCACGGGGGTAAGTATCGGGTGTATCGGGTGTATCGGGTTGGTGTGCGTGCGTGAGTCTCGGAGTTCCTCGTGTTCGTCGTGTTCTTCGTGTTCCTCGCGTTTTCCCATCTCCCCTCTTGGTTTCGAAGTCAATCCGCGAGATCGGGCCACACACGGGGTCTTAGACCTCATCATATGGTATCAGCAGCTCTTGGTTACCGCGGATTTGACCTCCCACCCACCCGATTTCGTTCCTAGAAAATTTTCCAAAAAATCCCCAAAATAGCCCTAAATTGCCTCTTGACCGATTTGTGATTTGGTTGCGTTTTGAGTGGTTTTGTTCCGTGGATCTGGTGTTGTTGTGCTTGATCTACTATTTCCCCAACTTTGAGCCTCCGATTCCATCGTTTCCCTTCGTTTTGGTCGATTTGGAGTTGGTTTGGGGAAGAACAGGAGAGAGAAATCGCGCGATCCGGTTGAGCAGCCGGTCAACCGGGCTCTGCATCGGCCGGGCCAGCCCAGAACCCGGTCGACCGGCCATGCAACCGGCCAGGCCGGTCCAGGAGCCGGTCCAACCGGGCCCCAGACCGGGCGCAGCAACGCCCCCTCCTTCGACCTCGTTTTCCGGCGATCTACACCACCACCACCACCACCACCACCATCATCGCAGGTATAACTTGCAGCTTTCACCTTGTAACCCCTCTTCCTTTTGCGATCTATCCCATCGAGCATTGCTTGTCTAGTGTTGCGAGACATTGCACGTGGCCCCGCATTGTGAGGTGTGTGTGTCGCGTTGAGTAAGGCATCCAAGCAAACACTCGTGTGGCAAGATAGCAAAAGCGAGGCTAACGCTAACATAGTGCGTGAAAAAGCCCCAAAAACACAAAAAGAGTGCGCGTAGCACCATACATCCATACATCCATACATCCATACCCTCATACATACAAAAGTGTCCACGTGCCACCAAAGATACAAACGAGTGCAAGTGCCACCATATACAAAAGAGAAAAAGCTTTTAAGCAAAGAGAGATAGGAGAAGAGAGGCCGCGTGTGAATCTTGTTGTCTCTTCATTTGCAACCAAAGCTTTGCCTCTCCTTGTGTTAGTGTAACACCGAGCACTTATACATACACTTTTCCGCTCACTTTTGGTTGCACTAACCCCGCTTATCTCGTGTGTGTGTTCCACAACTTTTCCGTGTTTATAGTGATCTTCACATTGACATTTGGATTTTTGGACCTCACCCACTTTTAACAACATACTCGATCTTGGATTTGTCTTTTGGCTTTCCACAACACTCGCCTAACACCATATTTGCTAGCTTTTGCGTGTGGTTTTGCGTGTGTTCCCGATACACTTGATCTTGCTTTCGGTTTGGTGGATTGCCTCAATACTATCTTACCTTGGTAAGAGTGCGAGGTAGTCTCCTTCCACTAACATACACAACATAGTTCTTGTCTTTGCATCATGGATAGGAACGGAGATACCAATAGGGATGAAGAGATCCTCCGCAACACCGAGAGGTTGGCTACTCAACACAACCTATGGACGCAACGACAAGAGTTCAAGGAGCAACTCACCCTCTTCGAGACCCGCATCGATGAGCAATACGATGAGGTGGCTCACAACTTCTCCGCCGTGAACCAAGACTTGGCTCTTCTTCGTGAAGCTACGGACAACTTGAATGGCCAAATGGCGGCCAATGATGCCAACATGGAGCGGCGCATGGATAGCCTCGAGCGCGCCATCACCAACTTGGGTCGTCATCGTCGACACCGCTCTACTTCCTCTTCATCAAGCTCGCCACAAGATTACTATTCTCATGGTGGCCTTTCGTCCTCAAGCTCCTCTTCAAGGCATGAAGACCATCATCGACCTCATCGCCCACATGCTCGTCATGAAGACTCTCGCTCCAACTCTAGGCGTGGAGAAATACATCGCCATGCTCGTCCACATGAGCGTCCTCCACAAGACCAAGACCTTCAACAAGATCGTCACCAAGCGGATCGCCATGCCCACCATGGGCGTGATGGCCATCCCCAAGACCAAGATCCTCAAGATCAACCTCGGCGAGATCTCCGTCGCCACCCTCGCCATGACCAACGTGGACGAGGAGAGCTACACCATGATCAAGATGAGAGACCCAACATTGAGCATCGTCCTCAACCGCGACAAGATCTTCAACCACATCATCACCGTGAACCAAGTGAAGCAAGCGTTCATCTTCAACGCCAACCCAATGCTATGGTTGGCCGTAGAAGACCTCCTATTCCTCCTCAAGCCGCAAGAGATGAAGTCGCCCCTCCTCGTAGAAGAACCTTGGAGGATGAAGAGAACATGTATGGCAAACTCAAGTTCAACCTGCCCAAGTTCAAAGGTGAAGATGACGCCGAGGCCTACCTCTCATGGGCACTCAAGGTGGACAAGATCTTCCGCATCCACAACTACTCCGGTGCCAAGAAAGTGGCTATGGCATCACTCGAGTTTGAAGACTACGCCAACACTTGGTGGGAGCAAGTCCTCACTCTTCGAGAAGAAAAGGGTGAACCTCCTATTGACACTTGGGAAGACATGAAGAAAGAAATGCATGCTCGCTTTGTCCCAACGCACTACATGACCGACCTCTTCAACAAGCTCCAAAAGTTGAAGCAAGGCACCAAGACCGTTGAGGAGTTCTACAAGGAGATGGAGCTCACTATGATGAGAGCCAACATCCAAGAGTCCGAGGAACAAACCATTGCTCGCTTCTTCAATGGCCTTACTTACCCCATCAAGAGGATTGTCGAGTTCCAACCCTACTCCAACATGGTTGAGTTGGTCCACCAAGCATCGAAGGCCGAGCGCCAAGTGATTGAGGACATCAAGTACTCCAAGGCCAAGACCTATTTCTCCTCCAAGCTCGCTACATCGACTCCTCCTACTTCATCAAATCCTCATGCTACAAGTGCCAAGGCCGACGCATCCTCTACACCGTCCAAGAAACCGACTATCCAAAGTCGCATGAAGCAAACGGTCTCCTCCACCGCCTCCTCTAAGGCATCCACGGGACCCTCTAGTGTCACTTGCTTCAAGTGTGGCACCCAAGGTCACAAATTGTTTGAGTGCAAGAACACCAAGGTTATGATCACTATGGAGAATGGTATTCGCATGTGATGCGGGGTGGCCTTCGGTCACTCCCACACCAAGACCAACAAGTCCCCCAAGTGGACCAATGACGCGAGCCCGAGTTAAAGCTCTTCATGATGAGGTGAACTCGCTCCTCACCACCCTTGATCTTGGTACCCCTTTGGATGGATTGCTACCTCATGCCGACGTGCTATGTGTCATTAGGTACAAGGAGCATCAAGATCACGGAGAGGAGGACACACCATGGTCAAAGGGAGGAGAGGAGCAGCTGGACGTGAAGATGGACATGGAGCTGGACCGGAAGTCGCCCGAAGAGCACAACGAAGAGAAGTTGGCCGGCCGGTCCAGAACCCGGTCTGACCGGCCTCCTGACCGGGCCACCCGGTCCAGAATCCGGTCTGACCGGCCTCCTGACCGGGCCACCCGGTCCAAACCGGATTTTGCGCTTGTGACATCCGGGCACTATCCCGGGGCCTCGGAACCTCGTCCGGTTGCCACCCGGTCCCAGCTCCGTTCGGACCGGCTGCCCGGTCCTGGCCCCCGGTCTGACCGGCCTCCTGACCGGCCTGCACGACTTAAGTCGCCCAAATCGGCCCGAACTTGTTTCCTTCGTACCTTTTCGGCCCGTGACGCCTTGTAAGACTATATAAGCACCCTAGACGCCCCTTTACCTCTTTAGACTTGTTTTGAACTCAAACCTACCTTTGAGCTTAGTCTCCCTTGGGTATCATCCCTCTGTAATCAAGGCCATCCTTGTTGTTGATTTGGATATTGTTGAGTGAGATTCTAGTACAAGCTACTCTCTCTCCCTCACCAATCTCTTCTTCTCCAACACCAATCTCTCACCGGGAATTCTGCCGCGTGCCTCTTCCGGGTGATTCTATTGGCGTGGTCCATCGAGCCACGGGGGTAAGTATCGGGTGTATCGGGTTGGTGTGCGTGCGTGAGTCTCGGAGTTCCTCGTGTCCATCGTGTTCTTCGTGTTCCTCGCATTTTCCCATCTCCCCTCTTGGTTTCGAAGTCAATCCGCGAGATCGGGCCACACACGGGGTCTTAGACCTCATCAGCATGTGCAAATCTGGCTTGCACCCGTTGTATGCACACGTAGAATCTATAACACCCGATCATCACGTGATGCTTCGATACGACGAGTCTTAGCAACGGTGCATACTAAGGATGATAACTTCATGGATATGCGAATATTGTTAGTGCCCCAATAGTTGGAGGATTGGGACGCCTTGCGTCTTCAACCTTCGTACATTCCCATAAAACTTATGAGTTTATGTAGTCTCACCAAATTATATTCTATCATCTTGCAATAAGGTCTTAGATATCACATATATCTCATACCTTGATTATTTCTGAAAACTAAATTTTCAGCTCCTTACTTTTCAAACAGATTTGAACTTCGATTTTCACGGAGACAAGATAACTTTATGTACTAATTGAAACCATAGCTCTTTGAATCAACAATGTGAGGTTTACTAAAAGTTTGCTATAGGACTTAATCACTTCTTGATTCTTTAACAATACGGTACCAGTCCGTAAAGTTTCTTGTCAGATTTTAACAATATTTCTATCTCAATAACAAGACTAGCGCATGGTAGAAAAACGGATGCCAATACTACAAAATTAATTCAAAATACTACTCAGACTATGTTTATGATAATTAGTTCATGTTTTAATCTAATTACTAATGAACTCCCACTTAATACAACATCCCTCATAGTTGTTAAGTGGTACACGATCCAAATCCACTACACCAAAACCGATCATCACGTGAGATGATGTAGCTTCAATGGTGAACATCAACATGTTGATCATATCATCCATATGACTCGTGTTCAACCTTTCGGTTTCTGTTGTCCCGAGGCCATGTCTGTACATGCTAGGCTTGTCAAGCAAACCCAAGTATTCCGCGTGTGCAACATGGCTTACATCCGTTGTATATGAACGTTGAATCTATCACATCCGATCATCACGAGATGCTTTGAAACGACGAACTTTGGCAACGGTGCATACGAGGGGAGAACACTTTATTATCTTGATATTAATGTGAGGGATCATCTTATAATGCTACCGTCGCGTTCTAAGCAAAATAAGATGCATAAAGGATTAACATCACATGCAATTCATATGTGATATGATATGGCCATTTTGTCTTTGCGCCTTTGATCTTCATCTCCAAAGCACGGACATGATCTCCATCATCAACGGGCATGATCTCCATCATCGTCGGCGTAGCGTCAAGGTCCATGGCGCCGTCTTCATGGTTGTTCACCTCATGTAGCAACTATTACAACTACTTTGAAATACTACTCAACATTAAAATTAAAGACAACCATAAGGCTCCTGCCGGTTGCCACAATACAATAATGATCATCTCATACATATTCATCATCACATTATGGCCATATCATATCACCAAACCCTGCAAAAACAAGTTAGACGTCTCTAATTTGGTTTGAATATTTTACGTGGTTTAGGGTTTTCGAGAGAGATCTAATCTACCTACGAACATGAACCACAACGGTGATACTAATGTTGTCAATAGAAGAGTAAATTGAATCTTCACTATAGTAGGAGAGACAGACACCCGCAAAGCCTCTTATGCAATACAAGTTGCATGTCGAACGAGGAACAAGTCTCATGAACGCGGTCATGTAAAGTTAGTCCGGGCCGCTTCATCCCACTATGCCACAAAGATGCAAAGTACTCAAACTAAAGACAACAAGAGCATCAACGCCCACAAAACCATTGTGTTCTACTCGTGCAACCATCTATGCATAGATCTGGCTCTGATACCACTGTAGGGATTCGTTGCATAGAAAACAAAAAATTTCCTACCGCGAGAACGCAATCCAAGCCAATATGCAATCTAGAAGATGGGAGCAACAAGGGGATGAACGAGACTAACCCTTGAAGATTTCCAAAGCCTATAAGAGTAGGCTCTTATTGCTGCGGTAGACGATCACTTGCCGCTTGCAAAAGCGCGTAGAAGATCTTGATCACGGTGCCACGATCGGGCAGCACCTCCGTACTCGGTCACACGTTCGGTTTTGATGAAGACGACGTCCTTCTCCCCGTTCCAGCGGGCAGCGGAAGTAGTAGATCCTCCTCGGAATCCCGGCAGCACGACGGCGTGGTGGCGGTGGTGGTGGAGATCTCCGACAGAGCTTCACCTAAGCTATGTGGGAGAGAGAGGTAGGAGGGAACCGCTAGGGTTTGGGAGAGGGGGCGCCGGCTAGGGCAGCCTTGAGGGGTGCGGCCATGGTGGTTTTGTGGTGGCCGGCCAGCCCCTCTCCTCCCCTCTTTATATAGGTGGAAGCCCCAAGGTTTAGGTCAAAGTGTCCGAATAAGACCCCAACAAAAACCTTCCATGTGACCAAACCTAGGGGGAGTGGGACTCCCCCCTTTCCTTGGTGGGGTGGCCGGCCACCATGGTGGGGAGTCCACTTTGATGAGGTCTAAGACCCCGTGTGTGGCCCGATCTCGCGGATTGACTTCGAAACCAAGGGGGAAGATGGGAAAACGCGAGGAACACGAAGAACGCGATGAACACGAGGAACTCCGAGACTCACGCACACACACAACCCGATACACCCGATGCTTACCTTCGTGGCTCGATGGACCACGCCAATAGAATCTCCGAGGAAGAGACACGCGGTAGAATTCCCCGGGGAGAGATTGGAGTTGGAGAGGAAGAACTTGGTGAGGGAGAGAGAGTAGCTTGTACTAGAATCTCACTCAACAAGTTCAAAGTCAACAACTAAGGTGCCTTGATTACAGAGGGATGATACCCAAGGGAGACTAAGCTCAAAGGTAGGTTTGAGTTCAAAACAAGTCTAAAGAGCTAAAGGGGTGCTTGGGGTGCTTATATAGTCTTACAAGGCGTCACAGGCCGAAAAGGTAAGTTCGGGCCGAAAATATAACTTAAGTCGTGCAGGCCGGTCAGGGGGCCGGTCTGACCGGGCTCGTGACCGGGCAGGCCGGTTTCAGACCGGGCTCGTGGACCGGCGGTGACCGGACGAGGCTCCAAGTCCCCTGGATGGCGCCCGGATGTCACGAGCGCGAATCCCGGTTTCTGACCGGGCGGCCCGGTCAGGAGGCCGGTCAGACCGGGCTGTGGACCGGGTGATCCGGTCAGGGGGCCGGTCTGACCGGGTTCTGGACCGGCCGTCCGTCTTCTCTTCCTTGCGCTCTTCGGGCGACTTCCTGTCCAGCTCCATGTCCATCTTCATGTCCATCTTCTTGTCCAGCTGCTCCTCTCCTCCCTTTGACCATGGTGTATCCTCCTCTTGGTGACCTTGATGCTCCTTGTACCTAATGACACATAACACGTCGGCATGAGGTAGCAATCCATCCAAAGGTGTACCAAGATCAAGGGTGGTGAGGAGCGAGTTCACCTCATCATGTAGCGCTTTGACTCGGGCTCGTGTCATCGGTCCACTTGGGGAACTTGTTGGTCTTGGTGTGGAGGTGACCGAAGGCCACCCCGCATCATCTCCCCCCCTTGGGAAAGAGTCGTCCTCGACTCTTGTTCCTCTTCATCTTCATGATATGGCGACAAGTCCACAACGTTGAAGGTGTTGCTCACCAAGTACTTGGAGGTGGGGATGTCGATGACGTAAGCGTTGTTGTTGATGCGTTTGAGAACCTTGAAGGGGCCATCTCCTCTTGGCTTGAGCTTGGAGTTGCGCTCACGAGGGAACCGTTCCTTCCGGAGGTGGATCCAAACGAGGTCTCCTTCTTGAAATATCCTTTCCTTCTTCTTGGCGTTGAGGCGGGTAGCTTGACGAAGTACATGTTCTTGTATGGTTGCTCTTGTCTCTTCATGTAGTTTCTTCACGTCGGCGGCGCGCTTGGCGAAGTCCATGTTCGTCCGCTCATGAAGGGGAAGTGGTAGTATGTCGAGTGCCGTGAGCGGCTCAAACCCGTAGACGACCATGAAGGGACTCCTTGATGTAGTCGAGTGCTTGGCGCGGTTGTAGGCGAACTCCGCGTGTGGTATGCATTCCTCCCATGACTTCAAGTTTTTCTTCACGAGGATGCGTAGGAGGGTGGAGAGGCTTCGATTGACCACTTCCGTTTGGCCGTCCGTTTGCGGGTGCGAGGATGATGAGAATAAGAGCTTCACTCCAAACTTTGCCATGAGCGTCTTCCAAAGATAACTCATGAACTTGACGTCTCGGTCCGACACAATGCTTTGCGGTACTCCATGTAGGCGAACGATTTCCCTGAAAAACAATGAAGCAATGTGTGAAGCATCGTCGCTCTTATGGCAAGGTATGAAATGAGCCATCTTAGAGAATCTATCCACTACCACGAATATAGAATCATGACCATGCTTAGTGCGAGGCAATCCTAGAACAAAATCCATGCTAATATCGGTCCATGGTGCATATGGAATAGGCAATGGGGTATAAAGACCATAGGGATTGGAGGTAGACTTAGCTTGTAAGCATGTGGTGCACCGGCGGCAAAGGCGTTCGACGTCGCGGTACATTCTTGGCCAATAATAGTGGGTTGAGAGCATGGCATATGTCTTCTCTCGACCAAAGTGGCCCATAAGACCTCCTCCATGTGACTCTTGCAAAAGCAATTTTCGAAGCGAAGACTCGGGAATGCAAATCTTGTTAGCTTTGAACAAATAGCCATCATGCAAATAGAAATCATCCACTCCTCGCTCAACGGAGCACTTCTCAAAAATGGGAGCAAAGAAAGAATCGGAAGGATAGAGTTCTTTGATCTCTTCAAGTCCCAAAACATGAAAATCCAAACGAGTTAGCAAAAGGGTGTTTTTGCGGGAAAGAGCATCCGCCACCACATTGTCCTTGCCCTTCTTGTATTTGATCACATATGGGAAGGACTCAATGAACTCGACCCATTTTGCATGTCGTTTGTTCAAGTTGTGTTGGCTTTTCAAATATTTCAAGGACTCATGGTCGGAATGAATGATAAACTCTTTTGGCCAAAGATAGTGTTGCCAAACTTCAAGAACACGAACCAAAGCGTAGAGCTCCTTGTCATATATAGGATAGTTGAGGCGTGCGCCATCCAACTTCTCACTATAGTATGCCACGGGTTTGCCCTCTTGCATAAGAACACCACCAATACCAAGCCCACTTGCATCACACTCAATCTCAAAAGTTTTGGCAAAATTTGGAAGAACAAGAAGTGGAGCTTCGGTAAGGCGTTTCTTCAACTCATCAAAAGCATTTTGTTGGGCCTTGCCCCAAACAAACGGAACATTCTTCTTGGTAAGCTCATTCAAAGGGCAAGCGATGGTGCTAAAGTCTTTCACAAAGCGGCGATAAAACCCGGCAAGTCCATGGAAGCTTCGGACTTGGCCAACATTTGTAGGGGTAGGCCAATTATGGATGGCCTCCACCTTGGAAGAATCAACTTCAATCCCATTAGCGGAAACCACAAAACCAAGAAACACCAACTTGTTTTGAGCAAATGTGCATTTGGGGAGGTTAGCATAAAGCTTTTCATGGCGCAAGATGCACAAGACTTCTCTCACATGTTGCACATGGTCCTCGAGGTTTTTGCTATAAATAAGAATATCATCGAAGTAGACAACCACGCTCTTGCCAATGAGAGGACGCAAGATGCGATTCATGAGGCGCATGAAAGTAGATGGTGCATTGGAAAGACCGAAAGGCATAACGAGCCATTCATAGAGACCAAGTTTGGTCTTGAATGCCGTTTTCCATTCATCACCAATGGCCATGCGGATTTGATGGTAACCACTACGCAAATCGACTTTAGAGAAAATCGTGGCACCACTAAGTTCATCTAGCATGTCATCTAAACGCGGAATGGGATGGCGGTAACGGACGGTAATGGCATTGATGGGGCGACAATCCATACACATCCGTTGCGTCTCATCCGGTTTAGGCACAAGGATCACGGGAACCGCACAAGGGCTAAGGCTTTCTCGGACGTACCCTTTGGCGAGGAGATCTTGAATTTGGCGGTTGATCTCCTTGGTCTCTTCGGGGTTGGTGCGGTAGGCGGCACGGTTTGGAAGCGGAGCGCCGGGTATGAGGTCGATGCGGTGTTCTATGCCGCGGAGTGGTGGTAGTCCATGAGGGAGCTCGTCGGGGAAGACGTCATGAAATTCCTGCAAAAGAGACAACAAAGACGGAGGGATGTTGGTTAATTCGTTAGCCGCCGACGAGGGTCCCTTGCATATGAGCACATAGTGCAATATGGTGGATGGGTTCTCTTGGAGCTCTCTCCACTCACTCTTGGTGGCTAGAAGGACACTCTTGGACTCACTCATATATGGCTTGTGGCGCTCACTATCTTTGTGGTGGATCGCTCCCTCTCCTCTCATCTCACTATGGGTGCGGAGTTGTGCCCTCGCTAAAGCCTTCGCATTATCCGCGATGATTTGGCTAGGAGTCATCGGGCGCAACTCGAACTTCTTGTCGTTGACCTTGAAGGTGTATGTGTTTGAGAGTCCATCATGTATAGCCTTCTTGTCATATTGCCAAGGGCGGCCAAGCAACATGTGGCACACCGTCATGGGTACCACGTCACACTCGATGGTGTCCTCATAAGGGCCGATCTTGAAGTTGACGGTGACGGTATGTTGTATCTTGACGTTGCCCTTGTCACTCAACCATTGTATATGGTAAGGGTGAGGATGCTTGCGGAGAGTGAGGTGGAGCTTCTCACACAACTCGGTGCTCGCAAGGTTATGGCAACTTCCACCATCGATGATGACCTTGATCGATTTTCCACCAATTCCGGCACGGGTTTGGAAGATGTTGCACCGTTGTTCTTCCATATCATGGGGTTGTGTGGTTAGCACCCTTGTGACCACAAGTGAGGGACTTGGGTCATGCTCACATAAGAGAGGATCTTCTCCACTTTCTTGCTCATAAGCTTCTTCACTTTCCACGGCGGCTTGCACAAGGGCTTCATATTCATCCTCATCAAGAGTCTCGATGTCACCATTCTCCATAGTGATCATGACCTTGGTGTTCTTGCACTCAAACGATTTGTGACCTTGGGTGCCACACTTGAAGCAAGTGACACTAGAGGGTCCCGTGGATGCCTTAGAGGAGGCGGTGGAGGAGACCGTTTGCTTCATGCGACTTTGGATAGTCGGCTTCTTGGAAGGTGTAGAGGATGCGTCGGCCTTGGCACTTGTAGCATAAGGAGTTGATGTAGTAGGAGGAGTCGATGTAGCGAGCTTGGAGGAGAAATAGGACTTGGCCTTGGAGTACTTGATGTCCTCAATCACTTGGCGCTCGGCCTTCGATGCTTGGTGGACTAACTCAACCATGTTGGAGTAGGGTTGGAACTCGACAATCCTCTTGATAGGATAAGTAAGGCCATTGAAGAAACGAGCAATTGTTTGTTCCTCGGACTCTTGGATGTTGGCTCGCATCATAGTGAGCTCCATCTCCTTGTAGAACTCCTCAACGGTCTTGGTGCCTTGCTTCAACTTTTGGAGCTTGTTGAAGAGGTCGGTCATGTAGTGTGCGGGGACAAAGCGAGCATGCATCTCCTTCTTCATATCTTCCCAAGTGTCAATAGGAGGTTCACCCTTCTCTTCTCGAAGAGTGAGGACTTGCTCCCACCAAGTGTTGGCGTAGTCTTCAAACTCGAGTGATGCCATAGCCACTTTCTTGGCACCGGAGTAGTTGTGGATGCGGAAGATCTTGTCCACCTTGAGTGCCCATGAGAGGTAGGCCTCGGCATCTTCTTCTCCCTTGAACTTTGGCATGGTGAACTTGAGTCTTCCAAACATGTTCTCTTCATCCTCCAAGGTTCTTCTACGAGGAGGGGCGCCTTCATCTCTTGCGGCTAGAGGTGGAATAGGAGGTCTTCTACGGCCAACCATAGCATTGGGTTGGCGTTGGAGTTGAACGCTTGCTTCACTTGGTTCACGGTGAGGATGTGGTTGAAGATCTTGTCGCGGTTGAGGACGATGCTCAAGGTTGGGTCTCTCATCTTGATCATGGTGAGGTTCTCCTCATCCACGTTGGTCATGGCGATTGTGGCGACGAAGATCTCGCCGAGGTGGATCTTGAGGATCTTGGTCTTGGGGATGGCCATCACGCCCATGGTGGGCATGGCGATCCGCTTGGTGACGATCTTGGTGAAGGGCTTGCTCTTGTGGAGGACGCTCATGTGGACGAGCATGGCGATGTATTTCTCCACGCCTAGAGTTGGAGCGGGAGTCTTCATGACGAGCATGTGAGCGATGAGGTCGATGATGGTCTTCATGCCTTGAAGAAGAGCTTGGGGACGAAATGCCACCATGAGAGTGATAGTCTTGAGACGAGCTTGATGAAGAGGAAGTAGAGCGGTGTCGACGATGACGACCCAAGTTGGTGATGGCGCGCTCGAGGCTATCCATGCGCCGCTCCATGTTGGCATCATTGGCCGCCATTTGGCCATTCAAGTTGTCCGTAGCTTCACGAAGAAGGGCCAAGTCGTGGTTCACGGTGGAGAAGTTGTGAGCCACTTCATCGTATTGCTCATCGATGCGCGTCTCGAAGAGGGAGAGTTGCTCCTTGAACTCTTGTCTTTGCGTCCATAGGTTGTGTTGAGTAGCCAACCTCTCGGTGTTGCGGAGGATCTCTTCATCCCTATTGGTATCTCCGTTCCTATCCATGATGGAAAGACAAGAACTATGTTGTGTATGTTAGTGGAAGGAGACTACCTCGCACTCTTACCAAGGTAAGATAGTATTGAGGCAATCCACCAAACCAAAAGCAAGATCAAGTGTATCGGGAACACACGCAAAGCCACACGCAAAAGCTAGCAAATATGGTGTTAGGCGAGTGTTGTGGAAAGCCAAAAGACAAATCCAAGATCGAGTATGTTGTCAAAAGTGGGTGAGGTCCAAAAATCCAAATGTCAATGTGAAGATCACTATGAACACGGAAAAAGTTGTGGAACACACACACAAGATAAACGGGGTTAGTGCAACCAAAAGTGAGCGGAAAAGTGTATGTATAAGTGCTCGGTGTCACACTAACACAAGGAGAGCCAAAGCTTTGGTTGCAAAGGAAGAGACAACAAGATTCACACGTGGCCTCTCTTCTCCTATCTCTCTTTGCTTAAAAGCTTTTTCTCTTTTGTATATGGCGGCACTTGCACTCGTTTGTATCTTGGTGGCACGTTGACACTTTGTATGTATGGGCGTATGGATGTATGGATGTATGGTGCTACTCGCACTCTTTTTGTGTTTTTGGGGCTTTTTGACGCACTATGTTAGCGTTAGCCTCGCTTTTGCTATCTTGCCACACGAGTGTTTGCTTGGGTGCCTTACTCAACGCGACACACACACCTCACAATGCGGGGCCACGTGCAATGTCTCGCAACACTAGACAAGCAATGCTCGATGGGATAGATCGCAAAAGGAAGAGGGGTTACAAGGTGACCTGCAAGTTATACCTGCGATGATGGTGGTGGTGGTGGTGGCGGTGGAGATCGCCGGAAGACGAGGTCGAAGGAGTGGCGTTGCGTCGCCCGGTCGGAGGCCCGATAGGACCGGGTTCTGGACCGGCTTGCCCGGTTTGCCGCCCGGTTGACCGGGTGCTGGGCCGGCTCGGCCGGTCGTGGGCCCGGTTGACCGGCTGCTCAACCGGATTTCGCGGGATGAAGCTTTCTCTCTCCTGTTCTTCACGAAAACCAAGCCAAATCGACCAAATCGAGGGGAAACGATGGAATTGGAGGCTAAAAGTTGGGGAAATAGTAGATCAAGCACAACAACACCAGATCCACGGACCAAAACCACTCAAAACGCAACCAAATCACAGATCGGTCAAAAGGCAATTTAGGGCTATTTTTTGGAAAATTTTCTAGGAACGAAATCGGGTGGGCGGGAGGTCAAATCCGCGGTAACCAAGAGCTGCTGATACCATATGATGAGGTCTAAGACCCCGTGTGTGGCCCGATCTCGCGGATTGACTTCGAAACCAAGGGGGAAGATGGGAAAACGCGAGGAACACGAAGAACGCGATGAACATGAGGAACTCCGAGACTCACGCACACACACAACCCGATACACCCGATGCTTACCTTCGTGGCTCGATGGACCACGCCAATAGAATCTCCGAGGAAGAGACACGCGGTAGAATTCCCCGGGGAGAGATTGGAGTTGGAGAGGAAGAACTTGGTGAGGGAGAGAGAGTAGCTTGTACTAGAATCTCACTCAACAAGTTCAAAGTCAACAACTAAGGTGCCTTGATTACAGAGGGATGATACCCAAGGGAGACTAAGCTCAAAGGTAGGTTTGAGTTCAAAACAAGTCTAAAGAGCTAAAGGGGTGCTTGGGGTGCTTATATAGTCTTACAAGGCGTCACAGGCCGAAAAGGTAAGTTCGGGCCGAAAATATAACTTAAGTCGTGCAGCCGGTCGTGGGGCCGGTCAGACCGGGCCTGTGACCGGGCAGGCCGGTTTCAGACCGGGCCTGTGACCGGGCGGTGACCGGACGAGGCTCCAAGTCCCCTGGATGGCGCCCGGATGTCACGAGCGCGAATCCCGGTTTCTGACCGGGCGGCCCGGTCAGGAGGCCGGTCAGACCGGGCTGTGGACCGGGTGATCCGGTCAGGGGGCCGGTCTGACCGGGTTCTGGACCGGCCGTCCGTCTTCTCTTCCTTGCGCTCTTCGGGCGACTTCCTGTCCAGCTCCATGTCCATCTTCGTGTCCATCTTCTTGTCCAGCTGCTCCTCTCCTCCCTTTGACCATGGTGTATCCTCCTCTTGGTGACCTTGATGCTCCTTGTACCTAATGACACATAACACGTCGGCATGAGGTAGCAATCCATCCAAAGGTGTACCAAGATCAAGGGTGGTGAGGAGCGAATTCACCTCATCATGTAGCGCTTTGACTCGGGCTCGTGTCATCGGTCCACTTGGGGAACTTGTTGGTCTTGGTGTGGAGGTGACCGAAGGCCACCCCGCATCACACTTGGGACTCCTCCTCCCTTAGGCTTGCCGGCCAAGGTGGGTGGAGTCCCTAAAACCTTCTAGAACCTTCCAGAGAAAATACCGGATCATTTTCAAACCTAGAAAATGACTTCCTATATATGAATCTTATTCTCCGGACCATTCTAGAACTCCTCGTGATGTCCTGGATCCCATCCGAGACTCCGAACAAAACTTCGAACTCCATTCCATATTCCATATCTACTTAAACGACATCAAACCTTAAGTGTGTCACCCTACGGTTCGTGAACTATGTAGACATGGTTGAGACTTCTCTCCGACTAATAACCAATAGCGGGATCTGAAGATCCATAATGGCTCCCACATATTCAACGATGACTTAGTGATCGAATGAACCATTCACATACGATACCAATTCCCTTTGTCACGCGATATTTTACTTGTCCGAGGTTTGATCATCGGTATCACTCTATACCTTGTTCAACCTCGTCTCCTGACAAGTACTCTTTACTCATACCGTGGTATGTGGTCTCTTATGAACTTATTCATATGCTTGCAAGACATTAGACAACATTCCACCGAGAGGGCCCAGAGTATATCTATCCGTCATCGGGATGGACAAATCCCACTGTTGATCCATATGCCTCAACTCATACTTTCCGGATACTTATCCCACCTTTATAACCACCCATTTACGCAGTGGCGTTTGATGTAATCAAAGTACCTTTCCGGTATAAGTGATTTACATGATCTCATGGTCATAAGGACTAGGTAACTATGTATCGAAAGCTTATAGCAAATAACTTAATGACGTGATCTTATGCTACGCTTAATTGGGTGTGTCCATTACATCATTCATATAATGACATAACCTTGTTATTAATAACATCCAATGTTCATGATCACGAAACCATGATCATCTATTAATCAACAAGCTAGTTATACAAGAGGCTTACTAGGGACTCTTTGTTGTTCACATAACACACATGTATCAATGTTTCGGTTAATACAATTATAGCATGGTATGTAAACATTATCATAAACACAAAGATATATAATAACCATTTATTATTGCCTCTTGGGCATATCTCCAACATTCCTTTGGGTCCAGTTAGTATTAGGTTGAGTTTATTAATGGTTTAAAACCATTTAAGTAAAGTAAACATGGCATATGCCTATATTTGCGAATATGGCCATATGCTCATATGTGCTTCTCTTTTTATTTTATTTTTCTTTTGCTTTGTTTCACTTTGATTCAAAAGGGCATGGTTTAGGGTTTAGGAACATTTCCAAACACTTCCAGCAACAACCATGGCAAAATCACAACATACATGCATGAACACTATGCACACAAAGTAATTCAATTCAAGTTTTGTTGGCTCCAAATTTTGTTGATATCCACAGATCTGTGATCGATGATTTTGGAGACCTCTGTCTTCTCGGGAACTTCCAAACACTTCCGAAGCAACGAGATGTGAAACACATTATGCACAGCTGACATTTCCTCCGGCAGTTCCAGCTGATATGATACTTCTCCTCGGCGACTCAACACTTTGAAAGGTCCAACATATCTAGGGGCAAGCTTTCCTTTGAGTTGGAATCTCTAAATTCCTTTGAGGGGCGATACTTTCGATACATAAAGTCTCCCATACTGAAGGTCATTTCTCGGCGTCTCTTGTCAGCATAACTCTTCTGTCTAGATTGGGCAGTCTTGAGGTATTCGCGGATCTTGTGAACCTTCTCTTCAGCTTCTCGTAGAATATATGGTCCAAAGATCTGACTGTTTTCCGACTTCTAACCAGTTCAAAGGGGTGCGACACTTCCTTCCGTACAATGCTTCAATAGGGGCCATTTGCAAACTGGCTTGGAAACTGTTGTTGTAAGAAAATTCTGCGAAAGGCAGACATTCTTTCCATTTGGATCCATATTCTAGCACACAGGCTCTCAACATATCTTCTAAGATCTGGTTGACTCTTTCTGTCTGTCCATCAGTCTGCGGGTGATAAGCCGTACTGAAATTCAGTCGGTTCCCTAATCCTTCTTGTACCTTCTGCCAAAATCTTGAGGTAAAATGGGATCCTCTATCTGACACAATTGACTTTGGGGTTCCATGCAGGCTAACTATTCTTGAGATATACAACTCAGCTAGCTTAGGGCCTTGGTAGGGTGGTTTTGACTGGTATGAAATGGGCTACTTTGGACAATCTGTCAATCACTTCCCGAATAGAATCATTTCCTCTACTTGACTTAGGCAATCCGGTGATGAAATCCATTCCTATAGATTCCCATTTCCATTCAGGGATCTGTAATGGCTGTAGTAATCCTGCGGGTCGTTGATGTTCTGCTTTGACTCTCTGACAGATTTCAAACTTGGCTATGTAACTTTCAATCTCTCTCTTCATTCCATGCCACCAAAATTGTTCCTTCAAATCTTGGTACATCTTGGTTCCACCGGGATGAATGGAATAAAGGGTATCATGAGCTTCCTTTAGAATGACTTGTTTCAACTCCGAATCTGCTGGTACACAGAGGCGGTCGTTGTACCAAAGAACTCCTTCTTCATCTTCGGTAAACCCCGGTGCCTTTCCTGCAGCTATTCGGTGCTTGATTCCATCAATACTGGCATTTCCTTTCTGTGCTTCCTTTATCTGACTAACCAAGGTAGGCTGGAGCTCAATGCTTGTTAGGAATCCTTCACTAACTAGCTCCAGTCTAAACTGCTCAAATTCTTGATACAAACTAGGCTGCTCTTCTGCGATCATGGAGTTCAACTGACACAGCTGTCTACTTAGAGCATCCGCTACCACATTGGCCTTGCCGGGGTGGTAGTGAATCTCCAGGTCATAGTCCTTAATTAACTCTATCCATCTTCTCTGCCACATGTTTAGCTCCTTCTGGGTAAAAATATACTTCATGCTCTTATGATCTGAGTAGATCTCACAGCGATTACCCATGAGGTAATGACGCCATACCTTCAAGGCTAAAACTACTGCTGCTAGCTCTAAGTCATGGGTTGGGTAATTCTGCTCATGTTGCTTCAGTTGCCTAGACAGATATGATATCACTTTGCCTTCTTGCATCAGCACACATCCAAGAACAATCTTGGAGGCATCACAAAAGACGTCAAATGGTTTGGTAATGTCGGGCATGATCAGGATTGGGGCTGAGGTTAATCTTCTCTTGAGCTGCTGAAAACTCTCTTCACATGCATCAGTCCATTCAAACTTCTTGTCTTTCTTCAACAGTTGAGTCATGGGTCTCACTATGCTTGAAAATCCTTCAACAAACCTGCGGTAATATCCCGCTAATCCAAGAAATGCACCGGACTTCAGTTTGAGTGGTTGGGGCCTTCCATTCTTCAACGGTCTTGATCTTCGCAGGATCCACAACAATTCCTCCCGTGGACAAGATATGTCCCAGGAATCCTACTTCCTTTAACCAGAACTCACATGATAAGGGGTGTCCCGATCTTCTCAGTAAGCGACGGTGGTGATGAACACACGATGGTAGCAGCGGAAGGAATCGATGATGATGAGGAGGATAACTTGTATGACGCCGACGAAGTCTCTCGATTGATTCCTGATGCCAATGCAACAGCTCTCAACCCTGCAAGATATTCGCAACTCCACACACTTGCGCACGTAGCCGCCGACCACGAAGCGGTAAATTGCAATCTTCTAATCCCCAATGGAACAGCAGATTACACACAAACTTTCAGTAGTATAAAACTCCAGATCGATGCGAATTGGAGAGTAGTATTCAATAGTTTTGCAGAGCAAACAACTAAGAACTAGGGTTTATCTTAAACGTGGTCTAAAGCAACTTTGGGGGCGTCCCAGGGGCTTATATAGGCGTTCGGGACGACCTCAGGTCGAAAAAGTACGAAAATAACCGACCCAGAATAGATCTGGTCGAGACAGACTCGGACTCGGCCGGTCTGGGGGCCGGTCGACCGGGCCTGGGACCGGGTGGTCCGGTCCTAGACCGGGTCTGTGACCGGGTGGAAACCGGACGAAGGGTCCGTGTTCCCTGGATGTGGCCCGGATGGCACCGGTTCAAAATCCGGTTGGTGACCGGGTGGCCCGGTCCCACGGCCGGTCTGACCGGACCTGGGACCGGCCTGAAGATCTCCTCCTCTCGCGCATGCCTCCCGCTCCTCCCTCGCGCGTCCATGGGATGTCTTCACGTCCGGCTCCATGTCCAGCTTCACGTTCAGCTTCTTGTCCAGCTGCTCCTCTCCTCCTCGTGCGATGCTTGATTCCTCCTCATACCTGATCATACACAAGTAATACGACTTAGGTAGTATAAAGTTCTCGTCGATCAAAGTATCGTTTAGGAACAAGTTCACCTGTTGTTTAAGTAGCTTCGCACGAGCTCGTGTCATTGGTCCAATCCTAACTTCATTGGACTTGAGCTTCACAGCTTCATCTTCATCTTGCAATGACGGAGGTAGTAGTGAAGTAGGGATGTCCTCATCATCCCCCCCCCCTTCAAAAGGCGTCGACCTCGACGCTCCAAGGTCTTCTCCGTCATATGGTGTCAAATCAGCAACATTGAAAGAATTACTGACACCAAACTCATCAACTGGAAGATCTATCGAGTATGCATTATCATTGATCTTGGCAAGCACTTTGTAAGGACCAGCACCACGAGGCTTCAACTTAGACTTCCGCAGCTTCGGGAACCTATCCTTGCGAAAATGTACCCGCACCATATCACCAGGCTTGAACAACATCTCTTTGCGCTTCTTGTTCATCCTTGCAGCATTGCTCTTGCCTTTCTTTTCTATCAACTCTTTAGTCTTCACATGTATTTTCTTCACAAAATCTGCCCTCTTGGATGCCTCCATATTAACTCTCTCATGTATGGGCAAAGGCAACAAGTCAAGTGGAGTAATGGGTTTGAAACCATACACCACCTCAAAAGGACACAGCTCTGTAGTAGAGTGTACCGCCCTGTTGTAAGCAAACTCCACATGCGGCAAACACTCTTCCCACTCCTTCAGGTTCTTCTTGATCATGGATCTCAATAGTTGTGACAAAGTTCGATTCACCACCTCAGTTTGACCATCAGTTTGGGGATGACAAGTAGTACTGAACAATAGTTTTGTCCCCAGCTTCCCCCAAAGTGTCTACCAGAAGTAGCTCATGAACTTCACATCACGATCAGAAACAATAGTCTTCGGGACTCCATGTAGTCGAACAATCTCCCTGAAAAACAGGTTAGCAATATGCGACGCATCGTCGCTTTTGTGTGAGCAATAAAGTGTGACATTTTAGAAAATCTGTCCACTACCACAAATATAGAATCATGGCCTCTCTTAGTACGCGGCAAACCCAACACAAAATCCATACTAATATCTTCCCAAGGTGTAGTAGGTGCCGGTAAAGGAGTATACAAACCGTGAGGCTTCGGCTTGGACTTGGACTTGTTGCAAGTAATGCACCTCTTGACATACCTGTCCACGTCCCGCCTCATCTTTGGCCAATAAAAGTGATCAGCGAGCATGAGTAGCGTCTTCTCACGCCCAAAGTGACCCATCAAACCTCCAGCATGAGATTCCTGCAATAAGAGCAAACGCACAGACGATTCTGGAACACATAGTTTGTTAGCTCTAAACAAGAACCCATCGTGTATGTGATATTTTTCCCATGCTTTACCAATAACACATAAGCGGTATGGTTCAGCAAAATCATGATCAGTCGCATATAAATCACATAACACCTCTAATCCAGGAATTTTAACATCAAGATGGGTTAATAGCATAGATTTCCTAGATAGAGCATCAGCAACAATATTATCTTTTCCCTTCTTATGCTTAATAATGTACGGAAAAGACTCAATAAACTCAACCCACTTAGCAAGACGCCTATGCAAAGTAGATTGGGCTTTCAGATATTTCAAAGCTTCATGATCAGAATGTATGATAAATTCTTTTGGCCACAAATAATGTTGCCAAACCTCAAGAACTCTAATTAAAGCATACAATTCTTTATCATATATTGGATAGTTCAACTTAGCACCAGAAAGTTTCTCGAGAAAAATATGCAATTGGGCGACCCTCTTGCATCAACACACCACCAATTCCAATACCACTAGCATCACATTCAATCTCAAATTGCTTATTGAAATCAGGAAGTGCAAGCAACGGTGCAGAAGTTAACAATCGTTTCAGTTCATCAAAAGCATGATCTTGGGCAACGCCCCACTCAAAGACAACACCCTTTTTAGTCAATTCATTCAAAGGTGCAGCAATAGTAGAAAAATTGGGCACAAAACGGCGATAAAACCCAGCTAGACCATGAAAACTTCTAACTTGACTCACATTCATGGGAGTAGGCCAATTTTGAATAGCTTCAACTTTAGACACATCTACTTCTACTCCCTGCTTAGAGACAACATAACCCAGAAATATGACCTTATCTTTGCAAAATGTGCACTTCTCAAGATTACCATAGAGTTTACTATCACGCAACACTTGCAAAACATGTCGAATATGTATAATATGATCAGATTCATTGCGGCTGTAGATTAATATGTCATCAAAATACACAACCACAAACTTGCCAATAAAATCACGCAAAACATGGTTCATCAGTCTCATGAAAGTGCTAGGTGCATTAGTTAAACCAAAAGGCATTACTAACCACTCATATAAACCAAATTTTGTTTTAAAGGCGGTTTTCCACTCATCCCCTTCTTTCATCCTAATTTGATGATAACCACTACGCAAATCAATTTTAGTGAAAACAGCAGCACCACTCAATTCATCTAGCATATCCTCTAAACGGGGAATAGGATGACGATATCGAATAGTAATGTTGTTTATCGCTCTACAATCTACGCACATACGCCATGTACCATCTTTCTTAGGAACAAGAATAACAGGAACAGCACAAGGACTAAGGCTTATGCGGATATAACCTTTGTCGAGTAGCGCTTGTACTTGCTTCTGTATCTCCTTCGTTTCTTCGGGATTCGTCCTATATGGCGCCCTATTGGGCAGCGATGCTCCGGGAATCAAGTCAATTTGATGCTCAATACCTCGCAATGGTGGAAGTCCTGCGGGTACCTCTTCCGGAAACACGTCGCTGAATTCTGCAAAACATTAGAAACACCAAGAGGAAGAGGGGTCATGTCGTTAGAAACCAAAACCGTACCCTTGTACATGAGCACAATAGGCATGGCTGTAGGATCCTCACAAAATTCTCTCATGTCTTGTTTGGTGGCTAATGAGACTAAGGAATTCACTCTCTCACTTTTCGTTATATCACTCACGGCATTACAATTCTCTCGCCTATCTATGGATGCATCCTCAAAGTTTACTTCAATCTTCTGACGAGACTCATTGACAATTTGCTGTGGTGACATAGGCTGTAAGTTAATTTTCTTGCCCTTGAACTCCAAGTGATATGTATTGGCGCGGCCATTGTGTTGCACGAACGGTCATAAAGCCATGGCCGGCCCAACGACGGGTGACAAACCGTCATAGGAACCACATCAAAATCAATGGAATCCTTATACGGTCCAATCTCAAAATCAACTCGCACCATGTGGCTCACCTTCATCTCACCATTATTGCTCAACCACTGAATATAATATGGATGCGGGTGCGGTAGATATTTCAGTTTCAGCTTGGCACATAACTCTTTGCTTGCTAGATTGCGACAACTCCCGCCATCAATAATGACCTTGCAAGCTTTATCAGGACCAACTAGTGCCTTTGTTTGGAACAAATTACAGCGCTGTGTAGATGCACTTGACTACATTAAGAACACGGCTGCGAGACAACAATAGTTTGAGCTTGAAGGAAAGTATCAAACCCATCACTGTCATAATCATCCTCATCTGGAGCATTTGGATCAGCATCATCTCCAGTTTCATACTCATTGTCCTCATTAATTATCATAACTTTACGATTAGGACAATCCTTCTTGAAGTGACCCTTGCCACCACATGTATGACAAACCATATCACGGTTGCCTTGTGTCGACATGTTAGAACTAGTTCCACTTGCTGCAGAGCGGGCTTCTTTGTGTTGGTGACACTAGAGACCGGCTTGCTAGACGAAGTAGGAACATCTGCAGGCGCGAAGATGGCGCCATGGAGGGCGGCGCGCGGGGTGTGTAGCGCCCGGCGCACAGTAGCACGGCCCTTCATTTGCAGTTCTTCAGCCAACTGTGACTCAGCTTCTCTTGCATGATGTAGTAGCTCATTCATAGTAGCGTAGCTGTGATGACGCACAATGCCCTTGATGTTAAATCGGAGACCATTCAGAAATCGCTGTAGTGTCATCTCAAGAGACTCACGGACACGGGCACGCTGCATAAGCATCTCCATCTCCATGTAGTAAGCATCAACCGTCAACACACCTTGTTTCAATTGGGTCAACTTGTCAAAGACGGAACGCAAGTAATTGGTAGGCACAAAACGAGCTCTCATTGCCGCCTTCATAGCACGCCATGTGATAATAGGCAGCTCACCATCTTCTTCACGAGCACGAACAAGTCCATCCCACCAACGCAATGCATAGCCATCAAATTCAGAGGAAGCAAGCTTGATCTTCCTATCTTCAGTATAGTCAGGATGTAAACGCCATAATCTCTCAATCTTCAGCTCCCATGTAAGATATTCTTCAACATCAGTACCTCCTTCAAATCTGGGAATTGAGAACTTGGGCTTACCCAAACCATCGTCTTGTTGTTGAGGAACACGTTGGGCTCCGACGGGGACAAAACCACGACCACGGAACGCATCTCCAACGCCACGTCCAAGACCACGACCAACACCACGCCCTTGAGCATTAGCAGCTTCAGCATTGTCACCTTGCACACTGCCATCTTCATCAGGTGGTGGTTGTTGTTGCACCATTGTACGTATCTCACCAACGGCGGTTGTCAAAGCTTGTATAGATGCTTGAAGAGTCGTCACCGACGTTTGAACGGTGTTAACCGCTGTAGTAGTCTCATCGACCTTCAAGTGAACACTCTGAATATCCTTGTCCAACACATCACTAGCAACTCGTATTTCACGTTGCATGTGATCACGAAGTGCCTCAAATTCACGCCAAGTAACTGGTGTAGCGGCGTCCTTTTTCTGCATCACATCAACATTCTCGGTAGAAGACATGATTAGTAGGTTAGTGCACTAAACAAAAAAATTTTGGTGGTACTCTCACAACTCACTCAAAACTGATAAGAAAGGTAAATCTTACCGCTCCAAAGTGAATTAGTATTGCTTACCAACTTGGATTGACGGACTAGGGCACGGATGTAGCGAAGCGAATATCAAGGGTATAAGAACAAATCACACGACAAAGCAGGATATATGTGGGGCTGTAGGTGGGCTACCTATTTGCACCAATAACAAGCTCTAGCGCTGACCGTAGACGACCAATGATACTCACACAAGGCGATATAATGGGACAATGCAACTATATGTGGGAAAAGTTGCAATGCACTAGAGAGACGCTAGCAAAGCTCAACGAGACAGGCACAAGATTGCTCAACTACGGGTGCAGGAAAACAAACTTAGGCCTTCACTTGATTCAACTAGCACAACACTTTTCGTTTTGGATTTTCTATTTGTAGAACACACGCAGCTATGTAGCTCTTTTTTGCTTCTTTTCAATTTTCTCTTGTTGTTTTTTTTTTTTGATTTTCTGACACAACTCCTTGATAACACGGCCAACAGAAATTGCAAAGAACCAAAACCCTAACGAGCAGCCTGTCGAGCGGTAAAACTAGTCTCTTCTGGGGAAGTTCCTAGTCACTTTATATCGATAGGCTGTGTCTATGGTTGGGAACAAGCACACTGTACGCTATGTGGACTCGGAGTAACAAAAACTGACACAATATGATAAACTAGATGATAGAGAAAACACAAACCCTAACAATTCTACTAGAGGAAAGATCAAGATACGCAAAAACAACTACGAAAAGCAACTAAAACTCGAAATTAGTGCAATCTAAGGCTATGGCAAACCCTAACCCTAACTTTTTATGGCTTTTTCTGGATAGGAAAACACTCACAACTCGACTATGGGGTGGATTGTGGATGGCTTACCGAGGAAAACTGGAAATCTGATACCAAGATGATAAGGGGTGTCCCGATCTTCTCAGTAAGCGACGGTGGTGATGAACACACGATGGTAGCAGCGGAAGGAATCGATGATGATGAGGAGGATAACTTGTATGACGCCGACGAAGTCTCTCGATTGATTCCGGATGCCAATGCAACAGCTCTCAACCCTGCAAGATATTCGCAACTCCACACACTTGCGCACGTAGCCGCCGACCACGAAGCGGTAAATTGCAATCTTCTAATCCCCAATGGAACAGCAGATTACACACAAACTTTCAGTAGTATAAAACTCCAGATCGATGCGAATTGGAGAGTAGTATTCAATAGTTTTGCAGAGCAAACAACTAAGAACTAGGGTTTATCTTAAACGTGGTCTAAAGAAACTTTGGGTGCGTCCCAGGGGCTTATATAGGCGTTCGGGACGACCTCAGGTCGAAAAAGTACGAAAATAACCGACCCAGAATAGATCTGGTCGAGACAGACTCGGACTCGGTCGGTCTGGGGGCCGGTCGACCGGGCCTGGGACCGGGTGGTCCGGTCCTAGACCGGGTCTGTGACCGGGTGGAAACCGGACGAAGGGTCCGTGTTCCCTGGATGTGGCCCGGATGGCACCGGTTCAAAATCCGGTTGGTGACCGGGTGGCCCGGTCCCACGGCCGGTCTGACCGGACCTGGGACCGGCCTGAAGATCTCGTCCTCTCGCGCATGCCTCCCGCTCCTCCCTCGCGCGTCCATGGGATGTCTTCACGTCCGGCTCCATGTCCAGCTTCACGTTCAGCTTCTTGTCCAGCTGCTCCTCTCCTCCTCGTGCGATGCTTGATTCCTCCTCATACCTGATCATACACAAGTAATACGACTTAGGTAGTATAAAGTTCTCGTCGATCAAAGTATCATTTAGGAACAAGTTCACCTGTTGTTTAAGTAGCTTCGCACGAGCTCGTGTCATTGGTCCAATCCTAACTTCATTGGACTTGAGCTTCACAGCTTCATCTTCATCTTGCAATGACGGAGGTAGTAGTGAAGTAGGGATGTCCTCATCATCACATTTGCTAAACTTGGCATACAACTGATGCTCTCTAAGGGTTTCCGGGATAATTATTAGATGTTGCTCATGCTCTTCTTCTGACTTGGAGTAGATTAGAATGTCGTTGATAAAGACAACAACAAACTTATCCAAAAATTTCATAAAGATCTTATTCATGAGATTCATTAAAAAAGCTGGGGCATTGGTCAATCCAAATGACATGACATTGTACTCATACAATCCATATCTGGTGGTGAAGGCAGTCTTGGGGATATCTGTTGCGTGAATCTTCAACTGATGATAACCAGTCCTAAGATCAATCTTAGAGAACACTCTGGCACCGGTCATTTGGTCAAACAGGTCTTCTATCTTTGGAGGGGGTATTTTTTTCTTGATGGTGACATCGTTCAATTTACGGTAATTCGTACACAAATGAGTGGCATCGTCTTTCTTATCCACAAACAATACCGGTGATCTCCAAGGTGAAGCACTTGGTTGAATCAGACCTTTGCTTAGCATATCATCCTGTTGCTTCTTCAGTTATACTAGTTCTGTCGGGTTCATACTATAAGGTCTCTGAGCTATGGGTCCAGTTCCAGGAATCAACTCAATGATAAACTCGATATCCCGATCTGGGGGCATACCGGGTAATTCATCAGGAAACACATCGGGGTATCTGCAGACTATCCTGTTTGATCCAAGGTTGTCTTGGCTAAACTTGTATTGCAGGTGAATTGTCTGGGCAGCCTTTCGGACACGTGTTCTACTAACACACCGGTGCTACTAGTCATGGTGATGGCCTTCTTGGCACAATTAATCAATCCATGATGTTTCGACATCCAATCCATACCCATCACTACTTCCAAACCTTTTGCTCCCAGAACTATCAAATTTGCATAAAAATCTACTTCATGTATTCTGATAGGTACAGCTTTGCAAATTTTTCTAGCTTTGGTGGTTGAACCAGGTATTTGAACTATCATAACATGCTTCAAACTGATTGGTTGAATCTTACTAGTGCATGCAAAATCTTCAGTAACAAACGAGTGCGATGCTCCAGAATCAAACAGAACTCTTGCAGGTACTGAATTAACAGAAAACATACCCAGCACGGCATCTGGCGCTTCCTGGGCTTCTTCGGCATTCATGTGAAAGAGGCGGCCGTTGCGGTTGTTCGGGATGCCTGGGGCAAACTTCCTTCCAGTTGAGACACGGCGTTGCTGCTAGGAAAGTGCAGCGGCATTGGGTGTTGTCTTCAGCAGTTTCTTGGGGCACTCGTTGGAGTAATGCCCGGTAACTCCACATTAATAATAGGTCATAGTTGACTTGTCCTTCGGGGCAATGGGAACAACATTGCTTCCAGTCCATGGGGGAGTGTTGGTGTTGTTGTTGTTGTTGTTGTTGTCGGGAGCTCTCATTGGGTCACGGTTGAAGTGGTTGTTGTTGGCATGGTTGTTGTTGTGTTGGCCTCCTAGCCTTGGGTGTCCTCCACCACAATTGGGGAAACTCGGACGTGACAGCGGCACTGGTTGAGTCTTGAGGCAAATCCTTCACTTGAGTTGGGGCGATACCTTGATGTATTGCTGGGTCCACTCTGGTTCATGATTCTGCGCTTGCGGTTCTCATTGGCCTAGTTGAGCTTTCCTTCCATATGAATGGCGGAGTCAACTAGGGCTTCCAGGTCAGCAAACTGGATATTCACCAGCACTGTCTGCATCTCATCGTGCAGTCCATTCAGAAATCTTTCCTTCTTCTTCTCATTGGTGTGGGTCTCATCCGGGGCGTACCTAGACAGAGTAAGGAATCTGTCACAGTATTCTACCACAGACATCCTTCCTTGCTTGAGCTCTCTGAACTCATCTCTCATCTTCTTGATCAGACCCGGTGGTACATGGTATCTGCTGAACTTGACCTTGAAGTCCGCCCAAGTCATCATCTGTCTGGCATTCATTGCACGAGCACTGTTCCACCAGGCTCTGGCAGGTCCTAGCAGATAGTGGGTGGCAAACAACACCTTCTCAGCAGCTTCCACTCCTGCAACTTCCAGGTTGTTCTCCATTGATTGGAGCCAGTCATCTGCATCTAAAGGCTCTCCAGTCTTGCTAAACACGGGTGGATTAGTATTCTGGAAGTTTTTCAACATAGACCCAGGGTGATCATGAGGTCCATGTCCTTGGTTGTTCTGGGCTATCTGCTGCAGTACGGCAAGGTTGGCTTGTCGCTCAGCTCTTTCAACTTCCCTATCTGGCCTCACATTTGTAGAATCTGCAGCATTGCATCTTGGGGGTTGTTGCGGGTTGGAGGGGCCATCTGAACATGGAGATAGATCATAAGATAAGAAGGAATTTTCTATGGCTTGTTTGGGTAAAGTTTAAAAAAAGTTTAAAACTTGAGTACTTGACAGGTTGAAATCAAACAACACCTTCATTCATTCAAACAACCATTACAAGCTAACAGACCAATGGTTTTAAGAACCATTTCCTCGTTCTACGATACAAAGGGACAGATACAAACTCACACCTACGCAAGTGCTCTAGTGATACTACTCCTCATCTGAATCCATGAGCTCCTCGTCAACCTCTATCGGAATGAAGTCATCCACTCCGGCTTCCATGAACTCATAGCTCTCCACATCAGTGTGGATATCCAGGTCTTCATCTTCCTCAAAGTCATCATCATCGCTCAGGTAGGATGTTCCATCTCCCTGGATGTCTTCACCTTCTCCTTCCATGTCCTTCAGTTAGGTCTCATGTGCCTTGAAAGTTTCCTCCAGGGATGCTATCTTCGCGCGGAGGCGAGCAATGGTGTATTCCTTCTTCGCATGCTGATGGTGAAGTGTCTTGCGCTCCTTAGCAAGGATCTTGATGGCCTCGGTCTGCTGTGCCTGATGGAGGTGCATCTGGTTGGCATAGGCGCGGGAGTTGTCCAGCTCCTTGCGAGTCTTGTGCAGCATGAAGTCAAGATGCTCCACATGGTACTTCACTTCTGGGTGCGGTGACAGATCCATTGGCGCTCCCATTGAGTCATGCCTTGCAAGGTAGGCGAAGCGGGTTCCCTTGATCTGGTTCACATTCTGCCCACACAGACGGGCAAGTGCTTCCTGCATGGCTCGAACTAGTCCATCCAGCCAGTTGTTCTCGCTCACGGAGAACTGGATCCTCTCGGACATAGGTGGCTCCAGCTTTCCCCTCAGGTCTGCAACTAAGACCCACTGAAGTTGCCTTCCAGGCTGATCATTGACTTGTCCTCCAAAGAACTCCGGGTGCGGGCGCTCGAGATACTCAACTAAGGCCTCCAAGTCCCTCTCAAAGATCAGGCTTCCTCCGTTGCCCAACTGGTAGAACTTGGTGTGGTTGAGCTGCTCCATCTGTAGGTGAATTGGATGAGTAAGTTAGACAAGTGAGCAAATGTGTCAAAATTTTAAGTAGAATTAAAAGAAAAAGTAGAGCATGGATTTCTCATTTTGAAAAGATCTCAAAGACAAGAGTGAGAATAAGTTTTCAGAAATATTCACTTCATTTGTTTTGAAACTAAGTTTTTCAGACGTCCATTCTAACTAGGGCCTCCTAAGGTCAAACAATGGATCTGATACCAACTTGTCAACACCCGGACTTTTAATTCCAGATGCATATTATTCCGTACATCGCAATCCCGGGAAGATTGTTTGTGCCAGACATAATAAGTCAATATCACAGAACATCATTCATTACAAACCAAGCTTGTCTTACAACAAAGGATCTCATGATCCAATTTAAAACAACAGTTGATCTAAGGATCAAATACAACACACATAGCGGAAGAAACGTAGTAGCGGTCCATCTGTTCCACAGGCAACGCTTGACGTCGGGAGGTAGTCCTAGTTTATCATAGACATCCTGTTGTCCATCTTCCTGGTACTGGTTCTCCTCTTCATAGTCTGGCCATTTGAATAGCCAGGGACAAAGCCATGAGTAATTTTAAAGTACTCGCAAACTATACTAATAGAAGTACTAGTAGCTCTAATAGGGGTTCTAAGCTTCTAGGTTTATTTGCACAAAGCCAGTTTTATTTCATAAACACTTTATAGCAAAGACACTTTATTGACCTAAAATTACTCAAGTGGGAACATTATTGTCATTCCCACAACTCTGTTGTGATCAAGTCAAAATCATCTTTCAAGTCACAAGTCATTTTGAAAACATCTGACAACGGAACAGTATGGCCATCCAACCGTCCATGACCGCGGACGCGGCTATTCGAATATTTTAACACTCTGGAGAGGTTGTACTCTTGTGCCACAACTTTTGATTACATCCGCCAGGGATAGCCCTGAATCATCATACTCAGTATGCGGATCATCGACCATTAACCTTTCACTTACATACTGATGTAGCCTCGCTCACCGACGACACTACACCAAGACCAACAAGTCCCCCAAATGGACCGATGACTCGGGCTCGAGTTAAAGCGCTACATGATAAGGTGAACTCGCTCCTCACCACCCTTGATCTCGATACCCCTTTGGATGGAATGCTACCTCATGCCGACGTGCTTTGTGTCATTAGGTACAAGGTGCATCAAGACCCCGGAGAGGAGGACACACCATGGTCAAGGGAAGGAGAGGAGCATCGGGACTTGGAGATGAGCACGAAGCTGGACCCGACGTCACTCGAAGCGCTCGAAGGAAGAATAGGAAGCTGGCCGGCCCAGGACCCGGTCAACCGGCCCCACGACCGGACCATCCGGTCCCAGGCCCGGTCAACCGGGCGCCAAACCGGATTCCCCTCGGTCCTGACCGGGCGTCGTACCGGGGGCCAACCGGACCGAGATCTGCGACGTTTCCGGTTGGCGCTCGGTCGACCGGCCCCACGACCGGACCACCCGGTTCCAGGCCCGGTCTGACCAGCCCCAGGACCGGATCCGACGGGAATGCCACACCAAACTGCCTAAGTTATCCACTTATGTACCTTTTCGCCTTGCTGGCCATGTAGGCCTATATAAGCAACCTGGACCCCTCCTTTACCACTTAGACTTGAATTAAGCTTAAACACTACTTTGAGCTTTGTCTCCCTAGGGTTAGCATCCCTTTGTAATCAAGACATCCTTGTTGTTGATTTGGAAATTGTTGAGTGAGATTCTAGTACAAGCTACTCTCTCTCCCTCATCAATCTCTTCTTCTCCAACACCAATCTCTCACCGGGAATTCTGCCGTGTGCCTCTTCCGGGTGATTCTATTGGCGTGGTCCATCGAGCCACGGGGGTAAGTATCGGGTGTATCGGGTTGGTGTGCGTGCGTGAGTACCGGCGTTCTTCGTGTTCTTTGTGTTCCTCACGTTCTCTCACCTTTTCCCCTTGGATTTTGGGTCAAATCGCGAGATCGGGCCAATCCCTAGATCTCAGATCTCATCATATGGTATCAGCAGCTTTTGGTTACCGCGATTTTGACCATCCACCCACCTGATTTCGTTTCTAGAAAATTTTCCAAAAAATCCCCAAAAATAGCCCAAAATTGCCTTTGGACCGATCTATGATTTGGTTGCGTTTTGAGTGGTTTTGGTCCGTGGATTCGGTGTTGTTGTGCTTGATCTACTATTTCCCCAACTTTTAGCCTCCAATTCCATCGTTTCCCGTCGACTTCATCTTTTGGTTTTGGTTTGGGGAAGAACAAGAGAGAGAACCGCGAAATCCAGTTGAGAAAGCCGGTCAACCGGCCCCCAGACCGGACCAGCCGGCCCAGCAGCCGGCCGACCGGGCGCCAACCGGACCAGCCAGTCCAGAGACCGGTCAAACCGGCCCCCAGACCGGGCGCCACTCCGCGCCCTCCTCCGTGCTCGATTTCGGCTAACACCACCACCACCACCACCATCAACATCACAGGTATAACTTGTAGTTTTCCCTTGTAGCCCTCTTCCTTTTACGATCTATCCTATCGAGCATTGCTTCTTAGTGTTGCGAGACATTGCACGTGGCCCCGATTGTGAGGTGTGCGTGTAGTGTGGAGTAAAGATTCCAAGCAAACACTCGTGTGGCAAGATAGCAAAAGCAAGGCTAACGCTAACATAGTGCGTGAAAAAGCCCCAAAAACACAAAAAGAGTGCAAGTCGCACCATACATACAAAAGAGTACAAGTGCCACCATAGATACAAAAGAGTGCAAGTGCCACCATATACAAAAGAGTCAAAAGCTTTTAAGCAAAAGAGAGAAGAGAAGAGAGGCCGCGTGTGAATCTTGTTGTCTCTTCATTTGCAACCAAAGCTTTGCCTCTCCTTGTGTTAGTGTGACACCGAGCACCTTTACATACACTTTTCCGCTCACTTTTGGTTGCACTAACCCCGCTTATCTCGTGTGTGCGTTCCACAACTTTTTCGTGTTTATAGTGATCTTCACATTGACATTTGGATTTTTGGACCTCACCCACTTTTAACAACATACTTGATCTTGGATTTTGTCTTTTGGCTTTCCACCATACTCACCTAACACCATATTTGCTAGCTTTTGCGTGTGGTTTTGCGTGTGTACCCGATACACTTGATCTTGATTTTGGCTTGGTTGATTGCCTCAATACTATCTTACCTTGGTAAGAGTGCGAGGTAGTCTCCTTCCACTAACATACACAACATAGTTCTTGTCTATCCATCATGGATAGGAACGGAGATGACCC
Source organism: Lolium perenne (assembly GCF_019359855.2). Classification (NCBI taxonomy): domain Eukaryota; kingdom Viridiplantae; phylum Streptophyta; class Magnoliopsida; order Poales; family Poaceae; genus Lolium; species Lolium perenne. The sequence goes on from NC_067245.2 coordinate 138,248,388, forward strand.
AAGGGATGGAGAAGTCCTCCGCAACACCGAGAGGTTGGCTACTCAACACAACCTACGGACGCAACGCCAAGAGTTCAAGGAGCAACTCACACTCTTCGAGACACGCATCGACGAGCAATATGACGAAGTGGCACACAACTTCTCCGTTGTGAACCAAGACTTGGCTCTCCTTCGTGAAGCTACGGACAACTTGAATGGCCAAATGGCGGCCAATGATGCGAACATGGAGCGGCGCATGGATAGCCTCGAGCGCGCCATCAACAACTTGGGTCGTCATCGCCGACACCGCTCTGCTTCATCGTCATCAAGCTCGTCCCAAGATTACTACTCTCATGGTGGCCATTCGTCATCAAGCTCCACCTCAAGGCATGAAGACCATCCTCGACCTCATCGCCCACATGTTCGTCATGAAGACTCTCGCTCCAACTCTAGGCGAGGAGAATTCCATCGCCATGCTCGCCCACATGAACGTCCTCCACAAGATCAAGTTCTACAACAAGATCGTCACCAAGCGGATCGCCATGCCCAACATGGACGTGACGACCAACCGCAAGACCAAGGTCCTCAAGAACAACCTCGGCAAGATCTACGACGTCACCCTCGCCATGACCAACGTGGAAGAGTGATGTGAACATGACTATCTGGGATACGACCGTACTGATTACTCACAGGCATATTTATCATGTGATTTTTAGTATTAATTATAAAATATATTATTTTGGTTTTGTGAGCAAAACTACTACACATTTATTTATTACCTGCAGAAATAAGGAAGACATGTACAACCCACCTGTTAAAGTGCGAGATGGAGATCGGGCCAGTTGGACGAAGAGACGAATATACGCGCGTGTATCCAGCTCTTTATACATTCACGTACAAGGATTTCTAATCACTTGTAGCTGCCTGAGCACTCAAGTCATTGCATTGCCACGTGAGACAACATGGCCATCTACTATGCAAATCCATGCATGCTCCACGCAAGTGCAGACCGGGTGTGGCCGACCATGCCATGCGATGCACCACTTCATGGCAGCGTTAAGTACAGGCTGTGGGCCAGATTTATCCTGCGTCGGCCCAGCAGCATGTCGTGGACGACTCCGGATTTCACAATCAACACGACACAACTTCCTCCTCGCTCGTCTGTATAATTAAGCCGCCGGCTAGGTTTAGACTCGGATTTTGATTAGATTAAAAGTTAGCCAATTGTTGCAACTACATGTACTTCTTTTGAGGCCAACGCCCAGAACAAGACCGACTATTCGTAATCCCACCATTATCAATCAAGCTTTCATCTCTATTCGCAATATTCTGATTGCATCTTTAGTTCTTATTTGTTCTCGATTTCAGGTAGGAATTAAGACCCTTGCTGGTCAGGCTGATCGTGCTCCCGCAAGATCAGTAACTCCCGGAGATTGTCCTAACGATTGCATTGGCGCACGAGCTTTGCACGTGTAGTCGGATCGTCAAGCACGAACTCCACCAACAAATCGAATTATCCCCATCTCATCGAAAGATCGGACACCTTTGCCCTATCAAGTGGTATCAGAGGAGACCCACCACATGATCAAGATGAGAGGGCCAACAATGAGCATCGTCAACAACCTCGACAAGATCTTCAACAACATCATCACTGTGAGCCAAGTGAAGCTAGTGTCCAACTTCAATGCCAACCCAATGCTATGATTGGTCGTGGAAGACCTCCTATTCCTCCTCAAGCCGCAAGAGATGAAGGCATCCGTCCTCGCCGAAGAAACTTGGAGGAGGAAGAGAACATGTTTGGAAGGCTCAAGTTCACCATGCCGAAGTTCAAGGGTGAAGAGGATGCCGAGGCCTATCTCTCATGGGCACTCAAGGTTGACAAGATATTCCGCATCCACAACTACTCCGGTGCCAAGAAAGTGGCTATGGCGTCTCTTGAGTTTGAGGATTATGCCAACACTTGGTGGGAGCAAGTTCTCACTCTAAGGGAAGAAAAGGGTGAACCCCCAATTGACACTTGGGAAGAGATGAAGGAAGAGATGCAAGCTCGCTTTGTCCCAACACATTACATGACCGACCTCTTCAACAAGCTCCAAAAGTTGAAGCAAGGCACCAAAACCGTTGTGGAGTTCTTCAAGGAGATGGAGTTAACTATGGGGATTTCTATTTTCGTGCCCCCGGTTCCTTAGTTGTGCTCAGTTTTCCCCAGCTCCTTAGTTTTTCCTCAGTTTTCCCCAAGACCTTGTCTGAAACCATCACAGGTGCTGTAACGGCCGGTTGCCCGACGGTTGACCGTTATCTTCTGACTAGTGGGGCCACGTAGAGCCTGCAAAGACACGTCAGACCATCCATCTTTGTTTGACCGTAAGCATCGTTGTATCCCTGACCAAAACGCGCATGAGTGGGGCTTCGGTATATTGAATGACAAGTGGGCCATGGCGCTGATACAAGGGGCAATACACGGGTAGGAATATATTTTTAAACGGAGCTCTACAGCGATGGCACGAAGGAGGTGGCCTGCGGGGTGCCGAGATGAGATCGACGTCCACAAAGAACAGCATGAGGCGAGACCAGACGCATTAGATAGATATGAACTAGACGCGTTTAACCATGCAAAGAAGAGAAGAAATGGTCGACAACATCGACGACTACCTCAAAACTTTGACTGACCGTGTCCGACACGAACGTGAGCAATGTAGAGAAAACTAGTGTCTCTCCTTTCTGGCGTGTATAGATGGGTGCTAGAAGAGTGTGGTGGCGAAGGGAAAGACCTCGCGGTGGTCTGTGGCGTCCAGCATAGCGGGGCGGCGTGGCCGTGCCCACATCTGCGTGGATGCATGTTCGGCATTGGCATCAGCATGTACGTTCGGCATTGGCCTCGGCGGTATCACTGGTGTGTCAGTGATCGAATGAGGGGACGAGATTGAGGGTGCATCCCGACGGTGACCTAGCAGTGGCGGCGAGCATAGCCGTTCTGACCATGCCGATATCGGCATCGGCAAAGTTTGGAGGCTGTGGTGCTCGAATTAAGAAGGGATTTGTTTCTTGTACGCCAAAAGTGATTTGAAACAAGTTTCGTGTTGAAGGTTAGGTAACGAAAGTTTGTAACTAAGCCCAAAATTATACTAGCGCCATGGTGAGGTTCTTTTTGATAGAGCTATACGGTTGGGAAAACTTTTTTGACACTTTTTAGATAGGGTTCCTTGTTGTTACACGTATGGCATCATGTATGGCAAATTTGGGGTCATTTGGAGATGTTCGAAAAAATCACTTTGCTTAAACGCATGCCGTTTCGTCTCACTGAAACCAGCTTTTCTAACAAGGTGATTTATTCTACTTTCTCTAAATGAACTCAAATTTCATACAGCTGATCTTCTATACATAGATAGATATATTGTTTCGTTTTTATATTTTTCGAACTTTTTATTTCCCTTTATAATAACCAATTGATTTTCAGGTCAAAACCTCGAAAAACAGCATCATGTATGGCATCATTTTCGCCATAAACTTCAAATTTTGTGAAACTTTCCCTTTTAGATATTCCTTGTTGTTATAGATATGGCATAATGTATGCCAAATTTGGTTAGGTCTCACTGAAACCAGCTTTTGTAACAAGTTAGGTTTTTTCGACCTTCTCAAAAGGGATTTTTTTCTACCTTCTCTAAATGACCTCAAAAATCATACAGACGATCTTCTATACAAAGATAGGTAGATTGTTTCGTTTTTACATTTTTTTGAACTTTTATTTCCCTTTATAATACCCATTTGTTTTCAGGTCAAAACCTCGAAAGTTAACATAACTAGATGGTGAACCCTTCCAAACTTCAAATACAGAGATAGATAGATTGGTTCGTTTATCATTTTTTGCGTGAAAATTAATGGCTACAACAAATCGGTGATGGTTTATCATTTTTTTCGTGAAAATTAATGGCTACAACAAATCGGTGATGGTTTATCATTTTTTTCGTGAAAATTAATGGCTACAACAAATCGGTGATGGTTTATCATTTTTTGCGTGAAAAGTAATGCCTAAAAGAGTTTATAATTTTTAGCGCGTGAAAATGAATACAGAAAACCGCCCTTTAGCATACTTAGAGAGTGGAAGGTAACCGCCGACAGAGAGAGAGGGGTTATCCTGCCCGTTAGATCATACGATCAACGGTCGGCGGGCACGATCCGCGTGACATGGTCTAGACCAATCAGGGCAATGTTGCACGTGTGAGAGAATTTGTGGAGGGAGAGGGCAAAACTGAGTAGTATCAAGAAACCAAGGGCACCTATGTAATAAACAGACTAAGGGATTCAAATATGAGATTTAAAAATGGAAAATGCGTGTTTTGTACAATAAAACCCATCTTGGCCTATCTCAAACTATTTGCAATACAAATATACATGAGTGTGAGAATTATGGCCTCATTTAGACAAAGTATGTTTTGTGGAAAGCTGTTTTGGGAAGGGCTTATTGTGGAAAACCATGCACCTTCATAGCTACTAGGTGATTTGAGAAGGCCTTTGAGAAGTGGCAATTTGTGGTAAAACTTGATTTATCTATGACTTATCTATGTTTTGAGAACTGGCAATTTGTGGTAAAGACTCCATGAGTATGTGCCACTATTTTTCGGAATTTTTTGCACATTAAATGACTCATTTAACTAGTTAATCCTATTTGTTGACTGTCTGTTGACCAGCTACTTGAGGGTAAAACTGAGCATATTGCACTAGCCAGTATTAGCACTCAAGGGGAAAACTGAGCACACTCAAAATGCTAGTATAATACTCGAGGTTATACCTGAGTATATCTAAATTTCCAGGGTTAGACTCGAGGACGCGTGTTGCGATGCAGAAATGGAAGACGTGCAATCGTGGACGCGTGTCGCATTGCAGAAGTCCAAGACGTGCAGACGTGCAGCGGTGGACGCGTAGGACGCGGGTCACATTAACCACCCCTTGCCTTTATAGACGCCTCCTCCCACTATCTCTGTCACTCTCACTCGCCTATGCAACGCCGCCTCTCTCACGTCCCATCATCTTCTCCAAAGCAAAAAAACCCTCTCCCTCTCCCTCTCCTCTGCCGGCGAGATGGACAAGGAGAATGCCAATCCCATTGTCCACGGCGCCGTTGGCTCCAAGCGCGACGCCTCCCTCTTCGACGTCGTCCCCTCAACGGACGTCGCCGACGCCTCCGCCTGTGCATCGGAGGCTGCTGCCGCCGGTGGCGGTCAGATCGCGCCGGGATAAGACCCCTACGAGCCGGTGCCGTACGTCCCGCCCCCGAACCCCTACGACACCTCCATGGAGGACCCATGGAACGTGGTAACTACGGTTTGCTTCCTTTTTTGTTCCCCATTCCTTTTTGAACCCTATTTGTGCTGGTGTAGATGGATCTGTGGATGGATGAGTATTGGGCTAATATTTGCGCCGATTTTATTCCATTTTGCTTTGATCCCTCATTGATTTCGTTTAAGATTTGGGGTTCGGCCGTTCGGTTAATTTATGCAAGTAATAATGGGATCCCAATCAGTTAATTTATGCAAGTAATCATAGGATCTCAATCAGTTATTTTATGCACGAATCAAAAGATATCAACCGTTTAATTTTGCAAATAATCTGGAATGTGTTCAAGTTCAGATCTGGAATCTGTTTCTTTGCCGGCGAGATGGACAGGGAGGGTTCAGCGAACCATTTCTGTGTACAAATCTGTTGTGCATGAGCTTTGGTTCGCTTACACCGTCCCTGTAGACATATAATCGTGTCCACTCTAACTGAGGCCGCCTCTGTTTTTCCTAACTTTGTTATCATGCACGTTAGTCATCGTTGCAACTCATTCACTAATAGTTCCCGTTTGATATGGATCAGCTGTCTGGCAGCGACGTCGGCAGCGACGACGAGCACCATGACATCAAGACTCGCCAGGTGCCGCGGAGGCTGCAGGTCGGCAAGTACGTCTCCTACTTCGCCGTCGACAAGGGTGTCTACAGGTGCCCCTTCTGCACTAGGAGGCTCGGCGGCACTGACTTCAACTGCCTCCTCACGCACACCGAGAACATCGGCAACACCAACCCCAAGGTCGGCGCGTCGGTGAACCCCCATTCCTTCCGCGCCAAGCACTTGGCGCTCGGCATGCACCTCCGCAGCATCCAGCGGGTGGAGATCTCCGACGGGCGCATGCCTCCGCTCAAGCCCAAGGCTCCCAAGGGGAGCAACAAGTGGAGGCAGAGGCAGATGGGGTAGGCGGAGTCCTGGACGTGTGCTGCTGCTGCCTCCTCCATTTTGTTGTTGGGATCCCTTTGTTGTTAGCTAGGGATCCCTCGTTGTTATGTTGTTAGTATGATGGTGCTGTGAAGAACCTCGAACCCTACTATGTTTGGCTGCTGAATGCAGCTTATTATCTAGGGAGGGATCCCTATTATCTACCCCTATTCTACTATATGACCTTGTGAATTTATCGTACATTCCCTATAGATTTGCTTCTAGATTTAACTACATACATATGGACCAGATGGAGTACTAGATTGGGCTCCCTACTAGATTTGCTGCCATATTGGGCAAACAACGAGGGCCAAAAGGCACAAATAATAATTGAAGAAAGACAGAAATGCAATCTTCTCTAGATTTGATACTAATTAGGTGAAAAAAGGCAGAGAGAAGGAGGCAGAAAAGGTACTCTTAAAAGGGAAATGCCAATGGCCGAGAGAGACAAAACCCAGCTCCTACTCATGTGCAACCAAACGCTATCTCATCCCGTCCCACGCGGTCCCTTTCTACCAGCCCCACGCGACGCGGGCCCACACGACGCGGCCCCACACGTCAGCACGGAACTGTCAACTTAACGGGAATCCTGCCGTCTGAGCTGCTTCTGCGGGTTTCACACAAGCACTTAGGGAAAACTGAGGAAAAACTAAGGATCTGGGGAAAACTGAGCACAACTAAGGAACCGAGGGCACGAAAATAGAAATCCCTTAACTATGATGCGATCCAACATCCAAGAATCCGAGAACCAAACCATTGCTCGTTTCTTCAATGGCCTCAACTACCCCATCAAGAGGATTGTGGAGTTCCCACCATACTCCAACATGGTTGAGTTGGTCCACCAAGCATCCAAGGCCGAGCGTCAAGTGAATGAGGACATCAAGTACTCCAAGCCCAAGTCATACTTCGCCTCCAAGCTCGCTACATCAACTCCTACAACAAGTGTCAAGCCCGCCGTGTCCTCTACACCATCCAAGCAACCGACTATCCAAAGTCGCATGAAGCAAACGGTGTCCTCCACCACCTCCTCTAAGGCATCTACGGGACCCTCAAGTGTCACTTGTTTCAAGTGTGGCACCCAAGGCCACAAATCCTTCGAATGCAAGAATACCAAGGTCATGATCACTATGGAGAACGGTGACATTGAGATGCTAAGTGAAGATGAATATGAAGCCCTTGTGCAAGCCGCCGTTGCAAATGAAGAAGCTTATGAGGAAGAAAGTGGAGAAGACCCTCTATTATGTGAGCATGACCCAAGTCCCTCACTTGTGGTCACAAGGGTGCTAACAACTCAACCTCAAGCTACGGAAGACCAACGGTGCAACATCTTCCAAACCCGTGCCGGTATTGGTGGCAAGTCGATCAAGGTCATCATCGATGGCGAAAGTTGCCATAACCTTGCAAGCACCGAATTGTGTGAGAAGCTCAACCTCACCCTCCGCAAGCATCCTCATCCTTACCATATCCAATGGTTGAGTGACAAGGGCAACGTCAAGATACAACATACCGTCACCGTCAACTTCAAGATTGGACCTTATGAGGACACTATTGAGTGTGACTTGGTGCCCATGATGGTGTGCGACATGTTGCTTGGCCGCCCTTGGCAATTTGACAAGAAGGCTATACATTATGGACACTCCAATGCATACACCTTCAAGGTCAAGGACAAGAAGTTCGAGTTACGCCCGATGACTCCTAGCCAAATCATCGCGGATAATGCGAAGGCTTTAGCGAGGGCACAACTCCCTCCCACCATAGTGAGATGAGAGGAGAGGGAGGGACCCACCAAAAAGATAGTGAGCGCCACAAGCCATATATGAGCGAGACAAAGAGTGTCCTACTAGCCACCAAAAGTGAGTGGAGAGATGTCCAAGAGAACCCATCCACCATATTGCACTATGTGCTCATTTGCAAGGGACCATCATCGGCGACTAATGACTTAACCAACATTCCTTTGTCTTTGTTGTCTCTTTTGAAGGAGTTTCAAGACGTCTTCCCCGACGAGCTCCCTCATGGACTTCCACCACTTCGAGGCATAGAACACCGCATCGACCTCATACCCGGCGCTCCGCTTCCAAACCGTGCCGCCTACCGCACCAATCCCGAGGACACAAAGGAGATTCAACGCCAAATTCAAGATCTCCTCGCCAAAGGGTATGCTCGCGAAAGCCTTGGCCCTTGTGCGGTTCCCGTGATTCTTGTGCCTAAACCGGATGAGACGCAACGAATGTGTATGGATTGTCGCCCCATCAATGCCATTACCGTTTGCTACCGCCATCCCATTCCACGTTTAGATGATGATGAGGACATCCCATCTCTTGATACAACCACTGTACCTACAGCCACACAAATACAAGGACCAATCACTCGAGCTCGTGCCAAACAACTTAACTATCAGGTACTTTCGTTTCTTGGAACTATTCCTCACATACATGAGAATATGATGCTGCCTAAATCAGATATGTTTGTTACTCTTAGGAATGATGGACCAAGCATGGATGAGGAGGACAAGCATTGGAGCATGATCACGCATGGAGGAGATGGCAGCAAGCATTTGAGGATTGAAGATGACGCCGCAAGTGGAGATTTCAGAACTTTGAAGCCACCGTAAGAAGAGATGAAGACATGGACAAAATATAGAGTTTCCCACTTCATAATTTTGCCCATAGCATGTTATGGTGCTGCGTCACCTTTAGTTTTGGGCCAGGCCCATGTTATTTTCGCAGGAATTAAGTCAGCCACTTTTTAGAGTCCGTATTGAAGGGGGAAAGGCCTTCTAGGGTTTGGTTCGGCAACCATATGTATGGCTGGCCGAAACCCCACCTTTTCCTCCTTTAAATACCCCCATAGCTGTCATGTTTAGACTCGGATTTTGATTAGATTAAAAGTTAGCCATCGCTGCAACTCTCGTGTACTTCTTTTGAGGCCAACGCCCACAACAAGACCGACTATTCGGAATCCCACCTTATTCAATAAAGCTTTCATCTTTCATCCGCAATATTCTGATTGCATCATTAGTTCTTACTTGTTCTCGATTTCAGGTAGGAATTAAGACCCTCGCTGGTCAGGCTGATTGTGCATCCGCAAGATCAGTAACTCCGGAGATTGTCCTAGCGATTGCATTGGCGCACGAGCTTTGCACGTGTAGTCGGATCGTCAAGCACGAACTCCACCAACAAATCGATCTATCCACGTCTCATCGAAAGATTGGCCACCTTTGCCCTATCAAGTGATATCAGATTTCAGGTTGCTCGGTGAGATTTTATTGTTTTCCTAGTGTAGATTGCATCTGCCATCATACCCATAAACCACAAAAAAGCCAATAATACAGTCAGGGTTTAGATCATATCGTCCCATTAACCCCCTGCCACGCCTTGCATTGTCTTTTCAGTTTTGCATAGTTGAGCATCTTCGTGTCGAGTTGCTGGTCTTAGCGTCTAGTTCCTTTAGAGTTTCGAGTTCTGGTCATATTAGTCACGCCGCCGCCGCCGCTCGCACCATACGCAGATCACCGCCGTATACACCCACCATATACTTCCGCTACTGCCATATACACCCACCATATACTTCTGCCACTTCCATATACATCCAGCATATACACCCACCAGATCTTTTCCGCCACAGTCATATACATCTGCCATATACCCTGTGTCCTACCACGACATGGATTTGTGATGTTTCTCTGCCGCGACAGAGTCTGTGTAGACTAAGGTTTTTCTTGTTTTCCTTAATAGCTGTCGCCTTCTATTTTCAACCTGTGCTGTACAAAAATTTCCGTGAGATAAGATTCGGCCGCCAGTAAAGATTTAGAAGGAGAGCAAAAAAATTCTGGAAACACTTCCGAAAAAAATTTCTGGCTACATTGGTTGTTCCCTTTGGCGATCACTTTTCGCCACTGGCCATTATAGCGACATTTTTTTGGCGCCTGCGCGCTTTCCGGAGCACCTCCGAAATTTCGACAAATTTTTTTCTGAGGCTATACTGTTTTTAGACCTCGGGGATCAGTTTGAGACACTTGCCATCATAGTGATTTTTCGCACCTCACGTCGCCACCTCATCGCTGCTAGTTGCTTGTGTGCCGCGCCGTGACCTCGCTAGTGTTCTAGGCTCGCGTCTCTAGTACGGTCTAGCCTAGGACCAGCACAGTACCGTTATTGAGCCTTTCAATATTGCATTGCTGTTTTGACAATTGCTGTTTTGCTACCATATTAGCCTTCCTACAGCTCTACATATTGTCTCCACGTGCACTGTGTCGACACCTGGTAATCGCTTTGGCAATCTTTGGAGACACTGTTCCTTGTTGGTTGCTGTATCACCTTCCTCCTGTTTGGTAAGAACTTGTAAGAGCTTTGTATTTTGCTTGACGAATTGCGCGTGAACCACCATATTCCGTAGTTCGTAGGCATATACATTTGTTCTTTTTGTGGACTAACCATGTCAGGACCTGTTGATCCGGCCGCTGTTGACCCGGCCAAGATGACGTCTGAGCAGTTGCATGCTCACTTCACCCACCTTTTGGGCGGGCATGCACGCGACACCGATGCGCGCATTGGTGACGTGGATGCCAAACTCACCGACGCGCTGGACAAGCTGGATGGCCTCGAGACAGCTTTCGCTTCCAAGGTCGACGCCAAGTTCCAGGAGCTCTTGACTCGGTTGCCGCCACCTCGCAACAACGTGCGACGACGCGCACGCCGCGTTCCTCTTGCGGATGTGCCTGCAGGTACCGCTCCTGCAGCCGCACCTGACGCGCCTTCTGATGAAGGATACGAAGACTATGACGGGGACGGGAACGAGCAGGTCAAGGAGAACGTGCTGGATGGCCAGGAAGTCGAACAACCTCCACCTGGTCGTCCACGACAACTGAACCGCAACGCTCGCCCACCTCCACGTCTGGTACGTAATGATGATGATCATGTTGCTAAACTGAAATTGAATATTCCGCCATTTGAGGGTAGATATAATCCTGATGCATATCTTACATTGGAATTGGAGGTAGAACAACGCTTTGCATGTTTAAAATACCCTGATCACTTGCGTGTTAGTGCTGCTACTTGTGAGTTCAAAGATTTTGCATCTATTTGGTGGTCTGAATATTGTAGAGCACATCGAGCAAATATTCCTGCTACATGGGTTGGGTTAAAACTTGCTATGCGTACTCATTTTGTTCCTCCACATTATCAACGTGATTTGCTGAAAAAATTATCTCGCTTAGAACAAGGAAAAAATTCTGTAGAAGATTATTATCAAGAATTGCAAACTGGCATGATTCGCTGTGGTATTGTAGAGGATAATGAGGCTATGCTTGCACGTTTCTTTGGTGGTTTGAATAAAGAGATTCAGCATATTTTAGATTATAAGGAGTACAACACTATTACTCGCTTGTTTCATCTTGCTTGCAAAGCTGAACATGAAGTGCAGGATCGTCAACTACCATGGAGAAGAGCTAATGTTTCTGCAGGTCGTACATCATCATGGTCTCCGCGACCATCAGCACCACCATCTCGTGGGGCTGCACCAGCGCCTACTACCTCCAAGTACACCGCGCCTGCATCACGAGCACCACCGGCTGCTACTCCACCACCATCTGTCGGTCCTCCTCGGAGTTCATCTTCGATGGCCTCCACGGGGAAGACGCGCGACATACAATGTCGGAAATGCTTGGGATTTGGACACATAGAGAGAGAATGTAGAACCAAGCGTGTGAAGATGGCGAATATGATTCTGCAAGTGACTTTGATGAAGATACATTGGCCCTTATTGCTACACGTGATGGTGCCAATTCTGATTCTGAGAGAGAGATGGAGGTAATGGAAGCTGACACTGCTGATCAGTACAGGAGCTTAGTTGCACAGCGTGTCTTGAGCGTGCAATTGAGCAAAGCTGAGCATGATCAACGCCACAATCTGTTCCAAACAAGAGGCATTGTAAAAGAGCGAGCTATAAGGATCATCATTATTGGAGGGAGCTGCAATAATTTGGCTAGCGTTGACATGGTGGAGAAGCTTTCTCTCCCTACAAGACAGCGCACACATCCATACTACATTCAATGGTTTGAGAGCTCTCGGAAGCTCAAGGTAACAAGAACTACACGTGTGCATTTTACTATTGGTACATATTCTGATTGTGTTGATTGTGATGTTGTACCTATGCAAGATTGTTCTTTGTTACTTGGTAGACCTTGGCAATTTGATAGAGAATCTGTTCATAATGGTAGAACTAATCAGTATTCTCTTATGCATGATGGAAAGAAAATTGGTCTCAAACCTATGACTCCTAAACAAATAGTAAAAGATGATCTTGCTAGAGCTAGTAGAGTAAAAAACGAGGAGAAACATAAGAGTGAAAATCAGATTGTTGCTGCAGATTTTGTGCCACATAAGACTAATACTAAATCTGATTCGAACCATGCTACTGAAATTCGTTTCAAAAATCCTTGTTTGCTTGCTAGCAAATCTGATATTGCTGAACTTGATGTGAACACTACTCAATGCTATGCTATTATTTGCAAAGAAGTTCTGTTTTCATTTGAGGATATGCCTCCTTCTTTGCCACCTGCGGTTGCTAACCTTTTGCAGGAATTCATTGATGTGTTTCCACAAGATGTTCCACCAGGATTACCACCTATTCGTGGGATAGAACACCAAATTGACTTGATTCCAGGAGCTTCACTGCCCAACCGTGCACCATATCGTACCAATCCTGAAGAGACCAAAGAGATTCAGCGACAAATTCAGGTTCTCCAAGATAAAGTTTACATTCGTGAGTCTCTTAGTCCATGTACTGTCCCTATTATCTTTGGTACCTAAGAAGGATGGTTCTTCACGCATGTGTACTGATTGTAGAGCTATTAATAATATTACCATTCGATACCGTCATCCTATACCTCGTTTAGATGACATGCTTGATGAACTGAGTGGTTCTATTATGTTCTCTAAAGTTGATTGCGTAGTGGTTACCACCAGATTCGTATGCAATTAGGAGATGAATGGAAAACAACGTTTAAAACTAAGTTCGGTTTATATGAGTGGTTAGTAATGCCTTTTGGTTTAACTAATGCACCTAGTACTTTCATGAGACTGATGAACGAAGTTTTACGTGCTTTTATTGGACATTTTGTGGTGGTATACTTTGATGATATTCTGATTTATAGCAAATCTTTGGGGCAACATTTGGATCATTTACGTGCTGTTTTCAATGCTTTACGTGATGCACGTTTGTATGGTAATCTTGAGAAGTGCACCTTTTGCACCAATCGAGTTGCGTTTCTTGGCTATGTTGTTACTGCGCAGGGAATTGAAGTTGATCCAGCCAAGATTGAGGCAATTGAGAGTTGGCCGCAGCCAAAGACGGTCACACAAGTGAGGAGTTTTCTTGGCCTCGCTGGTTTCTATAGGCGCTTTGTGAAAGATTTTGGATCCATTGCTGCGCCGCTGAATGAGCTTACCAAGAAGGATGTGCCCTTTGTGTGGGGCGATGCACAACAAGACGCCTTCATGATTCTGAAAGATAAGTTAACACATGCTCCATTACTCCAACTTCCTGATTTTAATAAGACTTTTGAGCTTGAATGTGATGCTAGTGGAATTGGTTTGGGAGGTGTGTTATTACGAGAGGGCAAACCTGTTGCATATTTTAGTGAGAAATTGAGTGGGCCTAGTCTGAACTATTCTACTTATGATAAAGAATTATATGCGCTGGTTCGGACATTAGAAACTTGGCAACATTATTTATGGCCTAAAGAATTTGTTATACATTCTGATCATGAATCTTTGAAGCATATTCGTAGTCAAGCTAAGTTGAATCGTGGCCATGCAAAGTGGGTTGAATTTATTGAGTCTTTTCCTTATGTTATCAAACACAAAAAGGGTAAAGATAATGTTATTGCTGATGCTTTGTCGCGCCGATATACTATGCTCTCTCAACTTGACTTCAAGATTTTTGGATTAGAAACCATAAAGGAACAATACTTGCATGATGCTGATTTTAAAGATGTGTTGCTGAATTGTAAAGATGGTAGAACATGGAACAAATTCGTCCTCAATGATGGATTTGTGTTCCGTGCTAACAAGCTATGCATCCCAGATGGTTCCGTTCGTCTTTTGTTGTTGCAGGAGGCGCATGGAGGAGGATTGATGGGACACTTTGGTGTGAAGAAGACGGAGGATGTACTTGCTGCACACATCTTTTGGCCACGTATGCGTCGAGATGTTGAGAGATTTGTGGCACGCTGCACTACATGTCAAAAAGCTAAGTCTCGACTTAATCCACATGGTTTATATATGCCTCTTCCTGTTCCTAGTGTACCTTGGGAGGATATTTCTATGGATTTCATTTTGGGTTTGCCTCGTACACAGAAGGGGAGGGATAGTATCTTTGTTGTTGTGGATAGGTTTTCTAAGATGGCACACTTTATAACATGTCACAAAACTGATGATGCTACACATGTTGCTGATTTGTTCTTTCGCGAAATTGTGCGTTTACATGGTGTGCCAAATACTATTATTTCTGATCGTGATACTAAGTTTCTTAGCCACTTTTGGAGATGTTTATGGGCTAAGTTGGGGACTAAATTGTTGTTTAGTACTACATGTCATCCCCAAACTGATGGACAAACTGAAGTAGTAAATAGAACTTTGTCTACTATGCTGCGGGCTGTTTTGAAGAAGAACTTAAAATTGTGGGAAGAATGTTTACCTCATGTTGAATTTGCTTATAATCGTTCGCTGCATTCTACCACTAAGATGTGCCCATTTGAGATTGTTTATGGTTTCATACCACGTGCACCTATTGATTTGTTGCCTTTACCATCTTCTGTGCAAAATAATTTTGATGCTACAGACCGTGCTGAATTGATACTAAAATTGCATGAGACTACTAAAGACAACATAGCACGCAGGAATGCTAAGTATAAAATTGCTGGGGATAGAGGAAGAAAGCATGTTGTGTTTGATGTTGGTGATCTTGTTTGGTTGCATTTGCGCAAAGATCGTTTTCCTGAATTGCGCAAGTCTAAACTAATGCCACGCGCTGCTGGTCCTTTTAAGGTGTTAGAGAAAATGAATGATAATGCATATAAACTTGAGCTTCCTGCAGAATTGGGTCCGGTTAGTCCTACATTTAACATTGCAGATTTGAAGCCTTACTTTGGTGAAGAAGAGGAGCTTTCATCGAGGACGACTTCAATTCAAGAAGGGGGGCATGACGAGGACATCCCATCTCTTGATACAACCGCTGTACCTACAGCCACACAAATACAAGGACCAATCACTCGAGCTCGTGCGAAACAACTTAACTCTCAGGTACTTTCGTTTCTTGGAACTATTCCTCACATACATGAGAATATGATGCTGCCTAAATCAGATATGTTTGTTACTCTTAGGAATGATGGACCAAGCACGGATGAGGAGGACAAGCCTTGGAGCATGATCACGCATGGAGGAGATGGCAGCAAAAATTTGAGGATTGAAGATGACGCCGCAAGTGGAGATTTCAGAACTTTGAAGCCACCATAAGAATAGATGAAGACATGGAGAAATATAGAGTTTCCCACTTCATAATTTTGTCCATAGCATGTTATGGTGCTGCGTCACCTTTAGTTTTGGGCCAGGCCCATGTTATTTTCGCAGGAATTAAGTCAGCCACTTTTTAGAGTCTGTATTGAAGGGGGAAAGGCCTTCTAGGGTTTGGTTCGGCCACCATATGTACGGCTGGCCGAAACCCCACCTTTTCCTCCTTTAAATACCCCCATAGCCATCACGTTTAGACTCGGATTTTGATTAGATTAAAAGTTAGCCATCGCTGCAACTCTCGTGTACTTCTTTTGAGGCCAACGCCCAGAACAAGACCGACTATTTGGAATCCCACCTTATTCAATAAAGATTTCATCTTTCATCCGCAATATTTTGATTGCATCATTAGTTCTTACTTGTTCTCGATTTCAGGTAGGAATTAAGACCCTCGCTGGTCAGGCTGATTGTGCATCCGCAAGATCAGTAACTCCCGGAGATTGTCCTAGCGATTGCATTGGCTCACGAGTTTTGCACGTGTAGTCGGATCGTCAAGCACGAACTCCACCAACAAATCGATCTATCCACGTCTCATCGAAAGATCGGCCACCTTTGCCCTATCAGATGACATGCTTGATGAGTTAAGTGGTGCCACGATTTTCTCCAAAGTCGATTTGCGTAGTGGCTACCACAAAATCCGCATGGCCATTGGTGATGAATGGAAAACGGCATTCAAGACCAAGCTTGGTCTCTATGAATGGCACGTTATGCCTTTTGGTCTTTCCAATGCTCCATCAACTTTTATCCGTCTTATGAATCACATCTTGCGACCTCTCATTGGCAAGAGTGTGGTTGTCTATTTTGATGATATTCTCATTTATAGCAAAAATCTCGAGGACCACGTGCAACATGTGAGAGAGGTCTTATGCATCTTGCGTCATGAGAAGCTTTATGCCAACCTCCCCAAGTGCACCTTTGCTCAAAACAAGTTGTTTTTCCTTGCATTTGTGGTTTCCGCTAATGGGATTGAAGTTGATTCTTCCAAGGTGGAAGCCATCCACAATTGGCCTACCCCTACAAATGTTGGTCAAGTCCGAAGTTTTCATGGACTTGCCGGTTTCTACCGCCGCTTTGTGAAAGATTTTAGCACCATTGCTTGCTCTTTGAATGAACTTACCAAAAAGAATGTTCCATTTGTGTGGGGCAAGGCCCAACAAAATGCTTTTGATGAGTTGAAGAAATGCCTTACCGAAGCTCCCCTTCTTGTACTTCCAAACTTTGCAAAAACTTTTGAGATTGAGTGTGATGCGAGTGGACTTGGTATTGGTGGCGTTCTTATGCAAGAGGGAAAACCTGTGGCATATTATAGTGAGAAGTTGGATGGCGCACACCTCAACTATCCTATTTATGACAAGGAGCTCTATGCTTTGGTTCGTGTTCTTGAAGTTTGGCAACACTATCTTTGGCCACAAGAGTTTATCATTCATTCCGACCATGAGTCTTTGAAGTATTTGAAAAGCCAACACAACTTGAACAAACGACATGCAAAATGGGTCGAGTTCATTGAGTCCTTCCCATATGTAATCAAATACAAGAAGGGCAAGGACAATGTAGTGGCGGATGCTCTTTCCCGCAAAAACACCCTTTTGCTTACTCACTTGGGTTTTCATGTTTTGGGACTTGAAGAGATCAAAGAACTCTATCCTTCCAATTCTTTCTTTGCACCGATATTTGAGAAGTGTTCCGTTGAACGAGGATTTAATGATTTCTACTTGCATGATGGCTACTTGTTTAAAGCTAACAAGATTTGCATTCCCGAGTCTTCTCTTCGAAAGTTGCTTTTGCAAGAGTCACATGGAGGTCGTCTCATGGGACACTTTGGACGTGACAAGACACTCTCGATGCTATCCACACATTACTATTGGCCAAAGATGAAGCGGGATGTGGAGCACCTATGCAACCATTGCACTACATGCCTTCAAGCTAAGTCCACCACCAACCCTTATGGTCTTTACACACCATTACCTATTCCATATGCACCATGGACCGATATTAGCATGGATTTTGTACTAGGGTTGCCTCGCACCAAACATGGTCATGATTCGATCTTTGTGGTAGTGGATAGGTTCTCTAAGATGGCACATTTCATACCTTGCCATAAGACCGATGATGCTTCACACATTGCTTCATTGTTTTTCAGGGAAATTGTCCGCCTACACGAAATACCAGCAAGCATTGTGTCGGATCGAGACGTCAAGTTCATGAGCTATCTATGGAAGTCACTCATGGCAAAGTTTGGAGTGAAGCTCTTATTCTCATCATCCTCCCACCCGCAAACGGACGGACAAACGGAAGTGGTCAATAGAAGCCTCTCAACTCTTCTACGCACCCTCGTGAAGAAAAACTTGAAGTCATGGGAAGAGTGCCTTCCGCATGCGGAGTTCGCCTACAATCGAGCAACGCACAAGACAACATCACGGAGCCACTTCATGATCGTCCACGGCTTCGACCCTCCCACGGCACTCGACATACTACCACTCCCCCTTCATGAGAGAACGAACATGGACTTCGACAAGCGCACCGCCGCCATGAAGAAACTACATGAAGAAACAAGAGCGACCATACAAGAACATGTGCTTCGTCAAGCCAACCGCCTCAACGCCAAGAAGAAGGAAAGAATATTTCAAGAAGGAGACCTCATTTGGATCCACCTCCGGAAGGAAAGATTCCCTCATGAGCGCAACTCCAAGCTCAAGCCAAGAGGAGATGGCCCCTTCAAGGTCCTCAAATGCATCAACAACAACGCCTACGTCATCGACCGATCCCGACCTCCAAGTATTTGGTGAGCAACACGTTCAACGTCTCGGACTTGTCACCCTATCATGGAGATGAGGAGGAGCACGAGTCGAGGACGACTCTTTCCCAAGGGGGGAGATGATGTAGCCCCGCTCACCGATGACACTACACCAAGACCAACAAGTCCCCCAAGTGGACCGATGACTCGGGCTCGAGTTAAAGCGCTACATGATAAGGTGAACTCGCTCCTCACCACCCTTGATCTCGATACCCCTTTGGATGGAATGCTACCTCATGCCGACGTGCTTTGTGTCATTAGGTACAAGGTGCATCAAGACCCCGGAGAGGAGGACACACCATGGTCAAGGGAAGGAGAGGAGCAGCGGGACTTGGAGATGAGCACGAAGCTGGGCCCGACGTCACTCGAAGCGCTCGAAGGAAGAAGAGGAAGCTGGCCGGCCCAGGACCCGGTCGACCGGCCCCACGACCGGACCATCCGGTCCCAGGCCCGGTCAACCGGGCGCCAAACTGGATTCCCCTCGGTCCTGACCGGGCGTCGTACCGGGGGCCAACCGGACGGAGATCTGCGACGTTTCCAGTTGGCCCCCGGTCGACCGGCCCCACGACCGGACCACCCGGTCCTAGGCCCGGTCTGACCGGCCACAGGACCGGATCCGACGGGAATGCCACACCAAACTGCCTAAGTTATCCACTTATGTACCTTTTCGCCTTGCTGGCCATGTAGGCCTATATAAGCAACCTGTACCCCTCCTTTACCCCTTAGACTTGAATTAAGCTTAAACACTACTTTGAGCTTTGTCTCCATATGGTTAGCATCCCTTTGTAATCAAGGCATCCTTGTTGTTGATTTGGAAATTGTTGAGTGGGATTCTAGTACAAGCTACTCTCTCTCCCTCATCAATCTCTTCTTCTCCAACACCAATCTCTCACCGGAAATTCTGCCGCGTGCCTCTTTCGGGTGATTCTATTGGCGTGGTCCATCCAGCCACGGGGGTAAGTATCAGGTGTATCGGGTTGGTGTGCGTGCGTGAGTACCGGCGTTCTTCGTGTTCTTCGTGTTCCTCACGTTCTCCCACCTTTTCCCCTTGTATTTTGGGTCAAATCGCGAGATCGGGCCAATCCCTAGATCTCAGATCTCATCACATACCCTAGTATAGGCACCTTCCCTATGAGCTTGGCCTCCTAGTGATGGCAATCTGCCCTCCTAGGAATTGCACAGGGCTTGGGTAGGACATTCATCTCTTTTGCACGTCATTTCATTTTCAACGGAGGCAGCCTCATCATAACCTCTGTGACGCTTGTTCAGAGGGAACCCATACTAAAATACATAAATTTCCAGCTAAGCCTTACCCATTATCAGGTATTGTGGGGGTACTCTGAAGTGGGAATGGTATCGCATCCGAACCCGACCATCAGTTTTTGTGAAGTTCACCTTGTCATTCAAAGGTCATATTCACCTTCAAACTTTCAATAGAATGACTCATCATCCTAAGGTTTTCAAAGTCATTTGATTCACAAGTTCCCATCTAGAGTAGTCAATTTTAGTTTTAGCACTAGCAGCTAGTCATGAGGGGTGCTAACTAAAGTTTAGCTCTCTAGGTTAAGTTTGAACCTCTTGTGGTACTCTATACTTAGACAACAATTAAAAATGCAACAAGTAAGCCTTTGTTAACCAAAGTAAAAGTATTGCAAGATAAAAACTTGGGCTTGGAAGAATAAAACTTTAAACAAAAATACTAGTGCCATGGTATCCTGCACTAGTAGCTGGCATTAGTAGAGCTTGCCTTGGTTGGTACAGTGATCAAAGTGTTCCTCCTCTTCTTTGTAGAAGACCTCCTCCTCCTCGTAGCCTTCGGTACTAGCGTCTATAAACGGATACAAGGATACAATCACCAAGCAATACTTAAGTACTCTTTTTATCACACAAGATTATCTAGCATCATCACAATCATCACCCAACTTAATACTAGGGTTTTCTTTATTTAGTTTTGGGGAAAATAATTTCCTCTCATTAAACAATTACTAAGATTTAATTTTCTCAAATAATAGAATATGAGGCCATGTAACAAAAGTCATCACCTCACATTAAATTACTTGGGAAAGTGATTTAAATGAGATGCTACACCTCATAGATTTTAAATAATATTTTTGAAATAATTTAAATGAGCTAGAAATAGCCACATAGCCATTATTTGAATCTAGCCCATGATCATATGAAACAACCATGTCATATTTTTACATAATCAAATAGAGTATTTGAAAAGTGAATTATGAGAGGTGGAATCACCCCAAAATTCATTATGGTTGATTTTACAAAAAAGTTTGAAGTTTGAAAAGGTACTGCCTTGTTATTTTTAGTGTAATTTCTCTGCAATGAATCAAGGGTTGAGACTAGTGGGGTTGGATAGATAATTTCATCTACTTTCACAAAAAATTTGAATCATCCAAATTGGATTGTTAGATTTGTTTTAATTAAATTTTGAACAAAGCACCAGTATTCAAATTTTGGTTAAAACGAATTAAACGAATTCAAACGAATGGGCTTCGGCGGGAAAAGGAATTGGTCCACAGACAGCGCGAATGGGCCGGCCCAGGGGTGCGTCTCCTGCACGCGGTGGACCGAACACTGGGTCCCACGCGTCAGTGGCTCTTAAAACCCGAAACGGTATGCGCGAATGGGGGCCGTAGGATTAGAAACACGATCGACAGCCGAGGCTCGTCATCGTCAACGACGGGCGCAAACCCTATCAGTGGCGGACCTAGGGGGTCGGAGGGCTCACCGGTGGCCGGCGATGCTTGGGGTTGGCGGCGATCGACGTGGAAGAAGACGACAAGGCTCCTGGTACCGGCGGCAGCTCCTGGGGTGGCTCCAATCTTCGGCGAGCTTGCGGTGGTGCTGGCGGAGCTCCGGCGTGCAATTGATGCTCTGTGGGTGGAATTGGGAAGGGGCAGTGCTCGAGGAGGATCAGTGAGAAGAGAGGAGGAGAGTGGTGTGAAGAATTTCAGCAGGGGAGGCCTCCTTTTATAGCTTGGTGAGCAGCTGCGGGAGGTCACGGTGGCGGACGGTGAGGTGGCGCTACGGGCGATGAGAGGCATGGGTGACGACGCAATGCTATTCAGGATGTCACAGTGATCATCACGCGCTCTATGGCACAGAGAATGGTGGTCAAACACAATCGTGAGCTCATCGTGTCTGGCAGTACCGTGGCGGACGTCGGCGATGATGGCGACGGTGACAGGGCACGGGAGAGAGAGGAGGAGTGTCTGGTGATAAGGGGGATCCCACTGATCCACCTAGGTTGATGCCCGATCTTTCACAGCGAGAACACGGGATAGTAAATCCTCCCAACAACGCGATGAACGCAGCCTGGAGAAGAGGAAACTAATCCAGCAAGCAACGGATCGATGAACGATACGCCTCAAACCTGAGCTAGCCAATCCTTGATGAACACAAGAACCTTCGCAGCGGATATAATAGATAAACGGCAGTGCCGTACCCCCAGAGGGATGATACACGTGAACACACGCAATGGGGAAAACCCTAATCTTTAGTCTAAACTTAGCTATCTCTAAACCCTAGCCGCCCCATGATGCAGCACGACCTTCGGTCTTCACCGCATCATATGCTTCATCGCCAAGACGACACGCAAAGGTGAATCTTCTCCTTTATGCGTGCCTACAATCGCCTATGTGGAACGGTATACTACTTCATACTCCGTCATACCTTGATGATAGGAACTCGACGACAAGTACGGAGGGAAGAGAGGATGCCATGGAGACCCGAGGACGCAAGGCCGATGTCACGGAAGCATGGAAGAGAAGGAGGAAGAAGCGCTGGACGCTCCAGGCCGGAACTTCCGCCCAATCTCGCCGGAACTTCCGCCCAGATGCTGTCAAGACCAAAGACGCTCACACAGAAGAGTTGCGGCCGGAACTTCCGCCCCTGATGGCCGGAACTTCCGCCTAGGACCGGAACTTCCGCCCAGGATGGCCGGAACTTCCGCCCCATCGAACCTCAGCCAGATCTCAGCCCCCTTTGTCTTGTAACTTACCCCCTCATCCCCTTACCTATAAATAGGCACCTACCCCCACCTTCATGAGGGAGATATGATGTTTAGATGAATTGGCTTATGCCTCTATTATCCCTTTGTGGATTTGGGAAACCCCCACCTTAGATTAATTTCTATTGTACCACCCGGGCTCCTTAACGTATCCTATTGTATCTCTTTGGTGACTTCTACCAATCTTGATCTTTTGCTTGCACTTCTACCTTTGGGTCTTTTGCTTGCACTTCTATTGATTTTGGTCTTTTCACCCTTCTAGATATATAGGATCTTCGATTCGTCGATCTTTTTGCGGGACTTCTACCGAAAGGTCTTTTCCTTGCAACTTCTATCGAGTTGGTGGTTCGGGCCAACGAGAACAAACTGATTGTGTTGTGTGCGTGTGTTTGTATCGAGTTCTTCGTGTTCATCCACTTCCCCGCGAATCCCTCTCCGCAATCACACTCACCCGGGTCAATCCGTGAAGATCGGGCACCCCTAGGACTTAGCCCACATCATATGGTATCTGAGCAAAGGTGGCCACGGATTTGACCCTCCGATTCCACCAATTTCGCCCAAAAATTTCCCCAAAAAATAGCTCGAATTTGGATCTCAGGATTTGTTGCGTTGTTTGTGGTTTTGGTCCACAGATCTGTTGTCTTTGGTGTTGATATATCATCCCTCCAATTTTCACCGACCAAATCCGCCTATTCCCCTCGAAATCCATCAAATTCTGCCCCATTTTTCGCCCCGTGTTCGTGTTGTTCGTCGCGCAGATCCAGATCTGAAAAATATATGTATTTCCGGTACTACCGCCTGCTCCCACTGGAACTTCCGCTCGCGCCAAAATTTCCCCATCTGGTCAAATCAACCTTCTTCCTCCGCTGCATCCGCCTCCTAGCTTCCTCTCTGCACCTCGCCTGGCCCACCACGCCGCAGCCCCGCCTGGCCCACGCACGCCGCACAGCAGCGAGACCACCAGCGCCAACTCCCGCCGCAGGGCCACGCCCATGATCGCCACCAGCGCAGCAGCAAGCCGCTCCTCCGCTCGCCTCACGGCCGCGCCACCAGGCCCAAGCCACCGCGCCAGCAGGCCCACTCCACCCCGCCAGCCTGCTGCATCTCCCAGGCGCAGCCCAACCAGCCACTGCCCAAGGCTTGCTCGCGCCCAACGCCCTCCACGCCTCGATCGCCACCACACCGCGCGCCACACCCCCGATCGAGCCACTCCACGCCTCCGCCTCCGCTCGTGGGCAAACACGCCCCAGGCCCAGCAGCCGCCTCCGGCCCAATTCCTCAGCTCGGCTTCAGGCCAACAGCCGCACCACAACCGCCAGACCACTCCACACCATTGCTCCCGCCCGCTTTGGCCCACCCCACGCTGCAACCATCTCCAACAATCGCGATGTTTGATCGCTCCAATTTCCAGATTCGCGCAGAAAAATCAGGAACCGGAACTTCCGGCCAAAATCACCGGTACTTCCGGCCCGGCGGTACTTCCGCCGAACTTCCGCCCAACTTCCGGAATTGCACGTTTTCCTCGCAGTAGCCCCTGGATACATCTAAACTATTTCGGGAAGTTGACCGGAAGTTCCGCCCGGTGCAGTTTTTGACCCAAATTTCAGCAACTTTTGACCCCCAACTTTGACCCAACTTTTGACAACTTTCCGGAGCCGTTTGACCTCAAATTTTGACCACTTCGATCGCTCGTTTTGACCCAACTTTTCGGGCATTGACTTTTGCGTTCGGTTTCCGATTTGGAGTGCATTGGTTGTCTATTTCACTTCCGCGCCTACATCAACACTGCGACGACACCTTTGGCACCCCGGATTCCGGCGCAACTTCGACACCATCATCGACACCACCTCGATCATCGCAAGTTCATGTGCTTGACACCGCCTAGCATCAATAGGTATAACTTGCCCCACCCCTTGTAGCCTCGTTTCTTTCTTTGTGTACCTATCCCATTGAGAGTGGCTTTCCGAGTGTTGCGAAGCATTGCACAAGTGTCACGACCGTGAGAGGGTGTGTGTGTGCGTTGTGTTGAGCAAAGCTCCGAAGCAAGCTCGGTGAGAAAGATACACAAAAGAAGAAAAAGTGTGACATATACATAGAGAAAAAGAAAGCTTCTAAGCATAGAAAAAAAGTGAAAAGAAGAGAAATAGAAAAAGAGTGTGTGTCCACCGATACAAAAGAGTGCAAAGCTTGTAAACACTAAGAGAGAAAAGAGAAGAGTGGCATTTGTGCAAATCTAGTTACTTCCCTCATATGCAACCAAACTACGGTCTCTCTTGTGTTGGCGCGA
Organism: Lolium perenne; assembly: GCF_019359855.2. Lineage (NCBI taxonomy): Eukaryota > Viridiplantae > Streptophyta > Magnoliopsida > Poales > Poaceae > Lolium > Lolium perenne. Next base: position 138,273,290 of record NC_067245.2, read on the forward strand.
CACCGAGCTTATTGTCTTTGTTAGGACCATCTTTGTTACTTGCTCACTTCCTTGGTCGCGCTAACCCCATTGTTCTTCCTTGTGTGTGTTTCCGTGTTTCCTTGACATAGATCACCGCTTTTGACATTTGACTTTGGATCTTACCCACATTTGACAATAGACATTTTCTTTGGTTATTTTCGTTTGCTATCCACTTCCTCACCTACCACCATATAGAGTTCTTAGCCTTTTGCGTGTGCTTTGAGTGTGTGTGTGAGTACATATCGATTATTCTCTAACTTGAACCATTTTCTCGATTTTGGTTTGCGAGTTTTGACCTTTTGGTAGTTTTCTTTCCACCATATATACACCAATCCTATAGACTAGTGAGGATGAGCCTACAGAGGACAACATGGAGTACGATGAGGGTGATAGCTTCGCAAGCACCGTGGATATGGAGGACCATGTGGAGCCCGACACCGACTATGGCTCCGCAAGCATTGGCGACATGACCGACATCGAGCATCTCTACACCGACCAGGACTCGCCAAGCATGGACAACATGGTGGACCACCACTCCGAGCTCGACCACAACATCGACGACATGGTGGAACACCACCTCGACCACGACTACGACTATGACAACATGGTGGAGCACCACCTTGACCACGACTACGACTACGACTACGACTACGACGACATGGTGGAGCACTACCTCGACTACGACTACGACACCATGATGGAGCACCACACCGAGCACTACCTCGAGCATGACATCGACACCATGGTGGAGCCTAGCTTCGACCCCACCTTGAACAAGACCGGTGCCTACAAGTTCCCCATCTTGGCCAATGGAACTACATATGAAGATAGAGGACCTTCAAGACGGCGCAACCTTGAGAGTTCTTATGCACACGATCATCTACATCGAGCTCATCCTATGGAACATCAAGAGCGCCACCACCATGATCGCCATCGACACTCTCCTCCGAGCTCAAGAAGGCGCCACAAGCAAAGTGCCAAGCCACATGAACCATCATCTAGGCATGCCGAGGATCGTCATCAACACACGTCGCCTCATGATCGTCGTCGACCATCACCACCTCATGACCACCATCGACATGCATCACCACATGACCGTCGCCGACACAATTTACCTCATGATCATCGTCGACCATCACCACCTCATGACCACCATCGACATTCATCACCACATGACCATCGCCGACACAAGTCACCTCATGTTCGCCATCGACCAACACCTCCCAAGGAACTTCGACGACACCCCCCAAGACATGGTGATGATGCAAGAAGACGAGAACCTCGACATGAAGCGGCCAAGGCTACAAAGAACAACAACACCAACCATATGGTGTCCACAAAGCCTAGCGCCACCACCAAAATGGCATCTCCAAGACCACATACACATGAGAAGATCTCCAATGGAGCGAGACAAGACGCTACATCAACAAGGAAGATTGTGGCAAGTGAAAATAAAGAGGAACCACCTATCATGGTGCTTCCACCTCCTACCGCCACCACCACAATGGCGCCTACAAGAAGCTTAAGCCCCAAGATGAAGACCGTGGAGTCTACACTTCAAGATGAAGGACGATCTACCCATCTTTATGCCAACATGACAATGTGTTATCCACCAAGATCAAGTAGGTCCCAATGCTTTCGTTGCAAACAAGACGGTCATCTTTGGGAATGCCCCAATCTCCATTGTGATGTGTGCACATCCAACAAGCACATGACATGGGAATGCAACACACCACAAGCCCACAAGCTCTACTTTGCCCAATTGGATGCCGAAATCGCCAACAAGACACTTGAAGATACCATTGTCTTCAAAGAATGGTGCAAGGAAATGGACAAGATGACGACTATGAAGACCACACTTCAAGATGGAGCACGAGAAGGCCAAGACAAGAGTGACGTTGATTCGAGCCTAGCTCTCAACAACACCATAGCGTCATCAAATGGTGTCAACATGGGAGGCGATGGAGTTGAGAATGGTGAGCATGGGATGATCCCTTCACCAATGGAGGCGCATGGAGATGAGAAAATCAAACCTACTCCTATATGCTTGAATGATGATATAGTACCAATCCCATGTGAGCATGAGAGCCACTTAGCCCACTTTAGTGAGAGTGATAGTGAGTTGAGTGACTCGCACCCCATATGTGAGTTTGAGTGCTTCCATTTGGAGGACATGAGTGATACACCGAGTGAGTTGAGAGAGGTAGTTGATAGATCTATGGAGGCCATTTCACATTCTAACAACTTAACCTCTACCTCTAGTGTGTTTTCTCATGTTGCAATAGGTTCCATGGAGGACGAGTTCCCGATCATGGAGAAGATGTACATGGTGCATGAAGATGATGCTATCACACCATGCTTGATTGAAGATGAACATGGAGGCCACATGGAGCCTACCACTTCCACAACACCTACCTCAAATGAGTCGGACTACAAAGGTACCTATATGGGTGTTGATGATGCCATTATCCCACTAGTGGACATGATGACTTATGAGTGCATGCATGATCTTGATGATACAATTGCTATGTCATATGCTTCTTTCATTTTCCCATGTGATGCTTTGCTTGATAACATTGTTGATCATGTGGAATTACTTGTTTGTGACAATATGGTCATGCCATGCAATGAGAGTTTCACTTTCTCTCCTATTGCTTGCAATATGTCGAACAATTGCTCTTTCCCATGTATTGCTTGCAATGATAATGATAATGATGCTTGTGTTGTGACAACCTTGCCGACCAATCGCTCTTTCCCTAGGTTTGTCGACAACAATGCTAAAATATTGAACATGTTTTGCTCTAAATGCTTGCAATACTCTCCCGTTAATGCAACCAAAATGTTGAATACTTGCTCTTTCCAATGCTTGGTTTGCCATAATGTTAATATGCTTGTATATGAGATTGCCCCCATAGCTCTCTCAAATTTTGGAGACTTTGCCTATATCCATGATGAGCATGTTCATGTGTTTACCCCGCATATTCACCATATATATTATGATGCTTTGCTTAACGCTAATGGTGATGTGCAAAAGAAATGGACCATCATGATGGATGATGTGTTCATATACCATGCACACACGTTCTTTGCTTTGCCTATTGTGTGTGTAGTTTCACGGAAGACACGGTCAACCTCGATTGAGCACGAGTTGACCAAACGAGCTCTTGAGAGCATAATACAAGTGAGTTCAAGATCGAACCCGGCTCTAATACCTTTCCCATGCTTTGCATTGAACATGCCGAACAATTTCTCTTTCTCTTGGTTCTTTTGCAAGCATGATGATGTGATTTTTACCGTTGGTGTTGCCTCAAACAAGTTGAGCAATTTCTCTTTCCTTTGGTTTGTTGGCACGCACGGTTGTGCAAATTTCTACTTGGCGAACTTTTTGGATGATATGTTGTGTGTTGCACCAAATATGAGGACCAATTTCTCTTTCCAATGGTTTGTGTGCACACATGTTGATGATACTTTGGACACTCTTCCGTATATGTTTTTGCCAAATTCTCCACTTGTTGCTTCAAGGATGTTGAATAATTTCTCTTTGCGATGCCTTGAGAGCAACAATGAAAATGACTTTCTACATGAGATAGACACCACGGTCGTCTCACAATTGGGAGTTTTTGTGTTTCCACATTTGGAAGATGTTCATACGGAGTTCTTACACATTGACCTTGCACATGACTTATTATTGATTAATTTGTGTTGTGCTAACGGTGTTGTGAACATGAATGGACATGTCATTGATGATATGCTCCTCTATCACGCACACATATACTTTGCTTGGTCTTTGTTGTGTGAAGGTACATGTGACTTGTGGATGAGCGTCAATGAGTGGTTCCGCTCACATAGTTCGACGACCCAAGATCTATCGATGAGAGCACACCGACATTATGCAAAGGTGACCTCCTTCTACTTGCGCTCTCTTGCTAAACCCGTTGAACATTGGCTATGCTTTGAGTGTTGTTTGGCTTTTCTTGTGCTATTGATAGGGCTCTTGACAAGTGAAGCGACATTCAAGCGTTGGTGTCATCTACCTCCTCTACACATTCATGAAGATTTATCGTAGAGGACGAGTCTTTTTCAAGTGGGGGGAGATGATGCAGCCCGACCTTCGGTCTTCACCGCATCATATGCTTCATCGCCAAGATGACACGCAAAGGTGAATCTTCTCCTTTATGCGTGCCTACAATCGCCTATGTGGAACAGTATACTACTTCATACTCCATCATACCTTGATGATAGGAACTCGACGACAAGTACGGAGGGAAGAGAGGATGCCATGGAGACCCGATGACGCAAGGCCGATGTCACGGAAGCATGGAAGAGAAGGAGGAAGAAGCGATGGACGCTCCAGGGCGGAACTTCCGCCCAATCTCACCGGAACTTCCGCCCAGATGCTGTCAAGACCAAAGACGCTCACACAGAAGAGTTGCGGTCGGAACTTCCGACCCTGATGGCCAGAACTTCCGCCCAGGACTGGAACTTCCGCCCAGGACGGCCGGAACTTCCGCCCCATCGAACCTCAGCCAGATCTCAGCCCCCTTTGGCTTGTAACTTACCCCCTCATCCCCTTACCTATAAATAGGTACCTACCCCCACCTTCATGAGGGAGAGATGATGTTTAGATAAATTGGCTTATGCCTCTATTATCCCTTTGTGGATTTGGGAAACCCCCATCTTAGATTAATTTCTATTGTACCACCCGGGCTCCTTATTGAATCCTATTGTATCTCTTTGGTGACTTCTACCAATCTTGATCTTTTGCTTGCACTTCTACCTTTGGGTCTTTTGCTTGCACTTCTATTGATTTTGGTCTTTTCACCCTTCTAGATATATAGGATCTTCGATTCGTCGATCTTTTTGCGGGAGTTCTACCGAAAGGTCTTTTCCTTGCAACTTCTATCGAGTTGGTGGTTCGGGCCAACGAGAACAAACCGATTGTGTTGTGTGCGTGTGTTTGTATCGAGTTCTTCGCGTTCATCCACTTCCCCGCGAATCCCCCTCCGCAATCACACTCACCCGGGTCAATCCGTGAAGATCGGGCACCCCTAGGACTTAGCCCGCATCACCCCACCTCCTTATATGAGGGGGAGGTGGCCGGCCAGCCCTTGCTGGGCTGGGGCGCCCCTCTATGGGCCTAACCCTAGTTGGATTGGACAGGCCCAAATCCAACTGACTCACTAATAACCCTAATTTGGCCCACCACATGACCTGGCTACATTATTTCCTAACATAGAATGAATGACAGGACCTTAGACTTAATTATTACATGGCGTAGGTCGTCCTAGCGTGTCACTCTTGAATCCTCGATGGCGTACCGCCTAGCTTGGTGGAGTCCTGAAATTGGTCTCCACATAGGCCTCCATGCCCATATCATCCTCCCCCCTTCAAGAAGCGTTGTCCTCAATGCGTGAGGGTCTTCTGGAAAAGGTGACGTGATATGAACATGACACGTCCTCGCCGTCCTCAAGTCTTGCTTGCCTTCCACACCACATCCTCCCTCGCGGCCCGCTTGACTTCACACAGCACTTGGCGCCTCCTTTCTTCTCCACATGAGCTTGGACTTCGGCGCCAATTCCTTCTTCTTGCGAGGTTTTGATGGACCCCTGTGTCGCTGAACATGACCCTGCACAAGATGTGTAATGCCTGGGCCACATAATTGTCTGACACGTCCATCCTTGCGTCGTTGCATCCGCGGTGTCGCGGAAAACTGGACTGCAGTACTCCTAGCACGGTACTGCCGCTGCCCACAGTCTCCACTGACGCACTCGCCTCCCACTCCTCCCACGCGCATCTGCGCCACATGTATTGAAACATCATCAACACAAATATCATCAGTCTGTAGCTTCATCCAAGTATAATCAACCTCTCCTCTGTCAACCGCATCACAACAATAATCATACAACTCCTCGTCCACACGCCGGTGAGCGAGAATATATGCATCATAACCAGTGAACTTTCCTCCGTATCGGCGAAACTGAATGAAACCCAATTCCATATTCCTTTCCCAATGTTCATATTCCTCAACTGTCGCATAATGGTGTAAATACCACTTTAGTTTAGACACATGACGTTGTACGCCCTTCCGCATGTCAAGGTAATCATTGAAAACATAACCGTACTTCGTGCCGCGCGAACACCGTATGCCACGCACATCGTCTGAAAACGAAGCAAGAACAGCGGTAGCATCAGCTAGCGACGTCGGAGACGGAACAACATCAGCAACAGCAGCAGGGTAAACCACCGGAGAAATCACCGCAGCAGCACGGGAAACCACCGGAGAATTCACCGAAACAGCAGCAGCCTACCCGGCCCAGGGCCCGGTTGGACCGGCCTTGGGACCGGTTGTACCGGCCCAGGGTCCGATTGGACCGGCCTGTGCGCCGGTATGACCGGCCCAGAGACCGGTTTGACCGGCCTGGCAACCGACAGTTCGGCTGGGCGGCTCAGTATCGTGGCCAGTTGGCACCAGCATATGGGCCGGTTTGGACCGGCCCGGCCGGCCCAGGGCCCGGTCAACCGGCATGTGGACTTGATCGTGTCGCGAATCTGCCTCTTCTTCCCGATTCCAGCCTCAATTTTTCGCGATTTTGACCTCCGGAACAGCCATGGATGACTGCAAACTGCACCACAACAGCTCCAAACTTCCTCCAACCAACCTCCTTCGACCGAGAGCCAACCCCCTCCAATCTAGAACCAATCTTCTCTGATGCAAACTGATCCAAAGAGATGGATCAACAAAACCTCGCCATGAGCAACCCGGAAAGCTGATACCACATGATAAGTGGCATCCCACTGATCCACCTAGGTTGATGCCCGATCTTTCACAGCGAGAACACGGGATAGTAAATCCTCCCAACAATGCGATGAACGCAGCCTGGAGAAGAGGGAACGAATCCAGCAAGCAACGGATCGATGAACGATACGCCTCAAGCCTGAGCTACACAATCCTTGATAAACACAAGAACCTTCGCAGTTGATATAATAGATAAACGGCAGCGCCGTACCCCCGGAGGGATGATACACGTGAACACACGCAATGGGGAAAACCCTAATCTTTAGTCTAAACTTAGCTATCTCTAAACCCTAGCCACCCCACCTCCTTATATGAGAGGGAGGTGGCCGGCCAGCCCTTGCTGGGCTGGGGCGCCCCTCTATGGGCCTAACCCTAGTTGGATTGGATAGGCCCAAATCCAACTGACTCACTAATAACCCTAATTTGGCCCACCACATGACTTGGCTACATTATTTCCTAACATAGAATGAATGACACAACCTTAGACTTAATTATTACATGGCGTAGGTCGTCCTAGTGTGTCACTCCTGAATCCTCGATGGCGTATCGCCTAGCTTGGTGGAGTCCAGAAATTGGCCTCCACATAGGCCTCCATGCCCATATCATCTGGAGTGTTCCTGGTGTCTCGGTGGTGCTCAGGGCGGGCGCTGATGGCGAGGCGTGGACTGAGGCAATGGGGCACCGTGGCGCTCTGGCGTGCCCATGGGCGTGTCCATGCGCGCACTGGCATCGCTGGGCGTCATGGGCACGTCCTGGCCTGGTCAATGTCGAGCTCTCCTTAGCCAAGGGCTTGTACCAGCATGATCAGGTGAGTGAGAGCAAGCTCCAGGACAAGGTGAGGTGAGCCAGGGAAGAGAGGAGAGAAGGGTTGGCATGGTGAGTGGCATGTGAGTGACATAGGCATGGCATTGTTCATTCTTCTCCAATGAACAGTGGTGCAAGGGCATGGTATGGTCCAGGGGATGCAAGGGAATACCAAGGATGACACAAGCATGGATGGTTTAGGCTAATATCCATTGAATTTTAGAGTTGTCGTCGTGGTGAACGAGCAGATGCCATGGGATGGCTTAAGTTGGGGCCGAATGGGAGCTAGAGGATTCGGGGGAGGGTTTTTGATTAGATAGGATGAACTTCCGGATGGTTTCCTCAAGAACTCAGCCAAAGGCGTAGGTAGAAGAAGAAACACACAAGGAAGAACTCAGCTCTAGATCTTTCTCTTCATTGATCTCAACATGATACAGGTTTGTGCATACATAGTGTGTCGTCTCACAACATGCCCGCGAAGGGCAGTGCCCCCTCTCCTTATATAGGGGAGAGGGTGGCTTACAGAGGAAGAAAGCCTAGCAAACCCTAATGGCATCTTTGACTAGACAAACTACTTTACAAAGTTACTTTAATCATAAGTGACGCCGGGGTCTTCTTTAATCAGGGAGGCTGACGTCCTCCGGCTTCTTTCAGCGTCATCTTCCTCTTTGGCGCCAGGGCTTCGTTTAAAGCTACTTTGCTTAGCTCATCTTTGTCCTCTAGCTCTGAAGAGAATCTTTGACCAGTCTTGCCGACGTGCTATAGGGCACTTCTTACCGGTAGCCCGGTGTCTTCTTTACCTGGTTCCGGTATACCCCTCTTAGGGATACCGGCTTAGCTTTACTTAGCCAAACACTTAACTTTGTGCTCCGGTATAAACATTAAACCGGTATCTTGATGGCTCAAACCATCCGGTTTGGCATGCCTTTGGCATACCGGGGGTCATCCCCCCAACATTAGTCCCCGAAGCTGGTATAGTCCGGTGGATTTTATCCAACATACCATGCCAGGTTCCCATATCTCAAGGTACCGGTTTAATCTTTCCGGTAGTCAGTTTAGATCCCGGCATCTTTGCCGGACTTACGTCTTTTCTCTCTTTGCAAGGTATTTTCCGGTATCTTATTCTCCGGTATCTTAGAAATTAAATCTCTACTCGGCGAAGTCGAGAATTTCTCGGGTACTGTGCCTGTCAGTGACATGCGCACTGTATCTGTCGCGCCAGTGTCAGGGGTCACTTCCCTTCGGCTTCTGCGCCAGCAGTTATGGCGCCACACTGGATCCCTGCTACCGTTCCGGATCCGTGCGGCTTCCCTGTGGCACTCTATTTTCCGCGCGTGTATCCTCGCGCCACGTGGTGGCCCACGAAGCGAACCGCCGTGACCCAGCGGTTTCCAGCCCACTATCTCTTCTTCCTATATAAGGGGAAACTGCTCCTTCTTCCTCCTTTCTTCGCATTCTCAACTCCTAGCCCTTTCGCGCCCTCGCCGCTTCCGTTCGTCGCCAGAGCTCCGCCGCCCGGCAAACTTCCGCCGCTGCTCCGCCGAACCTCGCCAAGCTTCGCTGCGCGGAGATTCCTCGCAGTGCACCTGTTGCGGCCGCACCATTCGTGCTCCGACGACCTCTTCTCCACTTCCTCGTCGCCGTCCTTCCTCAGCAACTACGAGCTCGCCGCCCCACCGGCGAACTTCTTCCTCAACATCTCCGCTGCCTCAGGTTAGGCTCGATTCGCGCTTACCTTTCTCTTCTTTGCTTTTCAGATCTTGGGCCGGTAGGATATTTACTTCCTATTTTCTTTTGCTTTTTCTCTTACTCGTAGATCTTCGCGCAAGGGTAGATCTTGGGAAGTCTGTTTTTCCGGGTAGATTCGTATGTCTAGCGAAGAGTCTCTTTCCGTGTCATCCTCCAGTAGCCATCAAAGCGAAGCTTCCGACGGGCTAACCGCTGATCTTGCCCAGATGGAAACCGACACCGGCAATGATCAAGAAGCCGGCAGCACTAGCCAAGCCCCCGGAGTAGATCTATCCGGTATCACACGCGGAGCCTGGAAAGGCTCCGACGTCACGTGACACGAGATCGACTGGCTCTACCGGTCTAGATGGATACCAGAAGGAGTATCCTGCCGGCTTCCCCGCGACGAGATCGGACCGGTACCTGAACCAGGTGAGTTCGTTGTGTTTCTTGCTCACTTCGAGCGCGGCTTCGGCCTTCCTGCTTTTGACTTCTTTCGCCAAATTCTGGATTTTTACCAACTCCAGCCTCACCACCTTCCCGGCAATGCCGTTTTTTACCTTTCTTGTTATGCCACCTTCATGGAGGCCTACATCGACATCCGTCCCACTCGCGAGACTTTTGCTCGCTTCTTCTCTCTTCGGATTAACTCCGTTCAGGGCAAGGACATTCCTAAGCCCGAACCCCCCGTACAATGCGGGTCTTGTAACATCATCTCCCGCCAAGGGAGCCCCTTCTTTAAATTCTCTGGTCTCGAGTCATGCCAGTTATGGCAAGGGACCTTGTTCTACGTGAAGAACAAGGACGCCGCGGATCTCATCAATCTGCCGGCCTTCAATCCGGCGCCACCCACAAAGGTCAACTGGAGCTACTTTCCTGGGACGAATCACATCGAAACGAACCGGGTAGTACGCTTCATGGAGAAGCTAAGGAAAGAGACAAACATCTGCTCTCACGACATCATCCGCGCCTTCATCTCACGTCGGGTGCTTCCTCTTAAGCGCCGGGCTCATAAGATGAGTGAAATGTACGGTCCCGGTGATCCTACCAAGATCACCGGTCTCCCTCTAAGCAAGGAGGACATAGTCCTCAAGGCTGAGCAGATTTGCCAGACTACCATGCCGGATGACTGGGAGTGGGGCTTCATGCCTCTTAGCTCCACTAACCCTCCAACCAAAGAAGTAAGAGACTGTGCAACCCGGGTTGTTGTTCCGGTAACTTTTACGTTGTGGCTAATCTACTTTTCATTTGTTTTCAGGCCAAAGACCGCTTCCCTCGCATCGAAGCGGATCGGCGAGGCCCTTGCCGGAAGCGCCCTCTGGACCAGGTGGACCCAGATCCTTACATCCACTGGACTGACCTCAAGATGGGCCGGACCCACACCTCGCGCTCCGGTAACTTCTCGTCTGAAGCTCCCGGTTCCAGCGACGATCTCACTGTGCTTGAGGTAGCTTTCTTTTCTGGTCTCTCATGCTTTACTGTTATTCCTCCTCTGTAGATGCCCCCTCAGCTAGAACCCAACCGCAGGTCCATGAGCATGTGGCTCCTTTGCAGGCCGAGGTCGGCCCCGAGTTCCTGGATAAGCTCGTTCCCCAGGGCAAGAAGAACAAGGCCCCGGCACCTGATGCCGGCTCAAGCCAAGCTCCTCTCGCCAAAGGCTTTCGGACGGAAGTCTTTGCGAGGAAAGAAGCAGGCAGGAGGCGCTACAAGGGGAAAACGATGCTGGTCTCTTCTGGGTAAGCTTTTGTTCCTCCGTTTGCTTTGTTTTTCAAACTCTTCCTTTTGGTTGCTTTTTTCCAATCTTTTCTCTTTTTCTTGTTCAGCCCTGCGCTTAAACTCTCCAAGAGCGCCAGCGACACGAAGCCGGAAGGCTCTGAGGGAACCGCAAGGGCCTCAACTCCTCCTCCTCAGTCAAGCCCGGTACCAACAGGTACCGGCAACCCTTCTGCCTCCCCTCTAGGAGGCACCTCAAGTGCGGGGCGCGCGACCCCTACATCTCCTGAACACCGCGCGGAGGAGGAGCTCATCTCCCCTCCAGAAAAACAAGATATCGGCGCCAGCAACATCGGCGCCGATGCAGAAGCCGTCGGGCGGGCGGAACCTCTGGTTCCTCCCGTCCCGAAAAGAAAGAAGAAGAAGAGCTCACACTCTTCCCCCTCCAAGGCCGCGCCGGACTCTTCCGCGCCGGCAAGTTCTACCTTGGGGCAGGGCGTACCATCGCCTCCCAAGACCTCGCCCGTGCCTCCGCCAGAAGCTCCGAGCGTCGAGCTAAGCGGGGCCACTCCAACGCCGCCACCAGAAACTCTCAAGATCACCAAGTTCCTCAAGCCGGAGGCTTTCAAGGGGAAGGCCACGGCTTCCGGCACTTCACCCGCCGGCCCGCAGTCCTTGGTGCTGCACGTCGGCCCCGCCGCCGTCGCGGCTGGAGAAAAGCCTTTCGGCATCCTGGGCCGGATCACCGAGCTTAAGCGCGAAGGCCGCGATCTGGGGCATCTGCTTCCCTACGCTGAGAAGTGGAATGTTGCGGACGTGTCCGCGGCTACACGCGGCCTAGGAAAGGACCGGCTTCCGGCGCCTGACCCCGCTGGCCCCCGGTGCACGGAGGAGCATTTCATCCGGCTGCGCCGCGCGGTGAAGGAGCTGGACAGCGCGTGGTATGATGCCACCAACAACATGGTGGTAAGTTTCACCAAATTCTTTTCAATTTTTCAACTCATGTCGGTCTCATTCTTTCCGGATCTTGTCTATCTTCCCAGTCCCCGAGTTTCGTGTTGAGAGCATAGCTCTTAGCGCGAAACTTAGGTAAAAACTCGAAAAACCGGCATAGCCAGTCCCCGAGTTTCGGGTTAAGAACATAGCTCTTAGCGCGAAACTTAGGTAGAAACTCAAAAAACCGGCATAGCCAGTCCCCGAGTTTCGGGTTAAGAGCGCAGGTCTTAGCACGAAACTTAGGTGGAAACTCAAAAAACTGGCATAGCCAGTCCCCGAGTTTCGGGTTAAGATCGCAGGTCTTAGCGCGAAACTTAGGTGGAAACTTAAAAAATCGGCATAGCCAGTCCCCGAGCTTCGGGTTAAGAGCACAGGTCTTTGCGCGAAGCTTAGTTAACACTCTTTCTTGAACAGAGCACGGCCGACGCCCGGAAGCACCTCTTTGAGGAGCTTCTCTGGGAGCACCGGGACCTTGCTGAAGCGCACAGCAAGTGCCAAGGTGAGCTTCTGTGCCTCCGGCATCTTCTTACCGGAATGTTTTCTTTCTTAGTACTTATAACTTTCTGCTTAACAGCTATCCCGGAAGCTTCCATCGAATCCCTCAAGACTCAGCTCGCCGCACTCCAAGGTACCACTCCTTCTTTCCCGGTTTACTTGTTTCTTCTATATTGTACCAGCTGCAATTTTGTTAACAGTTTCTTTCCGGGCTCTAGGTGAAAAAGAGCAGCTCATCCGGGAGCACCGTGAGGCTCTGGGCGCCCAGGAGACCTACTCCAAGGGGCTGAAGGACCAGCTAATCCAGCTCGGGCTCAAGCACAATGAGGCGATGAAGGCCGCCCAAGCCGCCGCTGAGGCTAAGCTGAACGAAGCTCTGGAGGATGCCAACAACTCCACCGTTGTGCTGCAGGCGGAGCTAGAGGAGGGAGCCAAGGCGCGGAAAGCAGCCGAGGATCATGCTGCGCGCTTGGAGGGAGAACAGAAGGAGTATGACCAACTGGTCATGCAGACTGACGCGCTTGCCCTCAGTAAGTTGTCTTCTTTCTTTTCCGGTTTTGCTTATAAGCTTGTATTTTCCGGTTTGATGTCCTTATCCTTTTCTCTTTGTCTTGCAGGGCTCTTCCTGGACTCGCAGCTCTATGCGCAGAAGAAGGTGAGCGAGCGCCGGGTTCAGCAGGAGTTCAAGAACCAGGAAGCGTCGTGGGATCCTTATGACCATCTGGTCGCCCTCTCTGCGCGGGTCGCCCACATGCGCGCGGTGGACCGGAACCTTGCCGATCTACCCGAGGTGGCGATCCACCTCTTCAAGGTGTTGTGGCCTGAGCAAGAGGTGCCGGCCAACCTAACACTTACCTCTGAGTGCTTGAAGGGTGCCAGCCGGCGAATCCGCGAATGGCAATGCTCAGCGGCTCGTGCCGGAGCGGATGCGGCGCTACGCATCGCCTGCTCCTGGTACCCGGACTTGGACCTGGACGCCCTCATCGGCGTGTGCGAAAATGCTCCAACTGATATGGATCCGGTCCTCACCGCGAAGCGGCAGGATCGAGCCTACCGGATCGCAGAGTACGCCACGGTCCGCACCTTCATCCCCCCTCCTCCCGACGTCAAGGACTACCTCAGCGACGAAGAAGAAGGAGAGGATGAGGAAGATGAAGATGCTGGAGCTGGTGATGCGCCTCCGGAAGCTCCAGATGCCGGTGCCGCTCCTCCCGAAGCTCCTTCTGCTTAAGTATCTCCTGTAATATGTTTGCATGTCCTGCTTACTTCAAAACAATGCTCATCAAATTCTACCCCGGTATACCGGGGTTTATGATGTAACATAAAACTTAGCCATTCTTTGGGTTGTGCTACAACAATCTATGCCGGTATGTTATACCGGTAGCCTATTAACTTATGTTTGCCTATTGTCTTAGCATTTTTGCTCGTTGTGTTGCTTTTATCTTGCACTGCAAAGATTCCGGAATTGTTTCCGCATCCAATCCAATGCACACTTGGCTCTTTTGCTTTGGCTCTGCCTACCTTCTCTGGGCGTTTTGGCGTATGAGCACAAAGTTCTTTTACCAAGCAAGCACTTTCTTGAACTTAGAAATAACTCGAAATTTTCACAAAAAACCGGTACAACCGGGGTTAGTTAAATTTTCCCGGGTTGTTCGTTCCCACTCTCTCTTTTCGCAGTTCACGTGCTTAACTTGATGTAGCCCCGCTCACCGACGTCGCTACACCAAGACCAACAAGTCCCCCAAGTGGACCGATGACACGAGCCCGAGTGAAAGCTCTACATGATGAGGTGAACTCGCTCCTCACCACCCTTGATCTTGGTACCCATTTGGATGGAATGCTACCTCATGCCGATGTGCTATGTGTCATTAGGTACAAGGAGCATCAAGACCACGGAGAGGAGGACAAGTCAAGGTCAAGGGAAGGAGAGAAGCAGCTGGACATGGAGATGATCATGAAGCCGAAGCCGACGTCGCTCGAAGCGCTCCAAGGAAAAGACGGACGCTGGCCGGTCCAGGACCCGGTCGGACCGGACCCATAACCGGACGCCCCGGTCACAGGCCCGGTCAACCGGGCGCCAACCGGCGCAGCTCCCTCGTACCGGACGAAGACCGGAAACTTCGCAGATTTCCGGTTTGCGCCCGGTCGACCGGACCCAGGACCGGACAGCCCGGTCACAGGCCCGGTCAGACCGGATCCAAACCGGATCTGACGGGAATGACCCACCAAACTGCCTTAACTTATCCATTCGCGTACCTGTTCGCCCTTGCTGGCCATGTGTGCCTATATAAGTAGCCTGGACCCCTCCTTTACCCTTTAGACTTGGTTTGAACTCAAACCTACCTTTGAGCTTAGTCTCCCAAGGGTTATCATCCCTCTGTAATCAAGGCACCTTGGTTGTTGACTTTTATCTTGTTGAGTGAGATTCTAGTACAAGTTACTCTCTCTCCCTCATCAAGCTCTTCCTCTCCAACCCCAATCTCTCTCCGGGAATTCTGCCGCGTGCCTCTTCCTCGGAGATTCTATTGGCGTGGTCCATCGAGCCACGGAGGTAAGCATCGGGTGTATCGGGTTGGTGTGCGTGCGTGAGTCTCGGTGTTCGTCGTGTTCTTCGTGTTCCTCGCGTTCTCCCACCTCTCCCCTTGGTCATCGGGGTCAAGCCGCGAGATCGGGCCACTCCCGGGGTCTTAGACCTCATCATATGGTATCAGCAGCTCTTGGTTACCGCGGATTTGACCCTCCATCCACCCGATTTCGTTTCTAGAAAATTTTCCAAAAAATCCCCAAAAATAGCCCCAAATTGCCTCTTGACCGATCTGTGATTTGGTTGCGTTTTGAGTGGTTTTGGTCCGTGGATCTGGTGTTGTTGTGCTTGATCTACTATTTCCCCAACTTACAGCCTCCAATTCCATCGTTTTCCCGTCGATTTGCTCTTTGGATTTGGTTTGTGGAAGAACAGGAGAGAGAAATCGCGAAACCCGGTTGAGAACCCGGTCAACCGGACCCACGACCGGACGAGCCAGCCCAGAACCCGGTCGACCGAGCGGCAACCGGATCCATCCGGTCCTCGGTCCGGTCCAACCGGCCCCCAGACCGGGCGCATCTTCGTGCCCTCCTTCGAGCTCAATTTCCGGCGATCACCACCACCACCACCACCATCATCGCAGGTATAACTTGCAGCTGTCACCTTGTAACCCCTCTTCCTTTTGCGATCTATCCCATCGAGCATTGCTTGTTTAGTGTTGCGAGACATTGCACGTGGCCCCGCATTGTGAGGTGTGTGTGTCGTGTTGAGTAAAGCATCCAAGCAAACACTCGTGTGGCAAGATAGCAAAAGCGAGGCTAACGCTAACATTGTGCGTGAAAAAGCCCCAAAAACACAAAAAGAGTGCGAGTAGCACCATACATCCATACATCCATACATCCATATACCCATACATACAAAAGTGTGCAAGTGCCACCAAAGATACAAACGAGTGCAAGTGCCACCATATACAAAAGAGAAAAAGCTTTTAAGCAAAGAGAGATAAGAGAAGAGAGGCCGCGTGTGAATCTTGTTGTCTCTTCCTTTGCAACCGAAGCTTTGGCTCTCCTTGTGTTAGTGTGACACCGAGCACTTATACATACACTTTTCTGCTCACTTTTGGTTGCACTAACCCTGCTTATCTCGTGTGTGTGTTCCACAACTTTTCCGTGTTTATAGTGATCTTCACATTGACATTTGGATTTTTGGACCTTACCCACTTTTAACAACATACTCGATCTTGGATTTGTCTTTTGGCTTTCCACAACACTCACCTAACACCATATTTGCTAGCTTTTGCGTGTGTCCCAATACACTTGATCTTGCTTTTGACTTGGTGGATTGCCTCAATACTATCTTACCTTGGTAAGAGTGCGAGGTAGTCTCCTTCCACTAACATACACAACATAGTTCTTGTCTTTCCATCATGGATAGGAACGGAGATACCACAAGGGATGAAGAAATCCTTCGCAACACCGAGAGGTTGGTGACTCAACACAACCTATGGACGCATCGACAAGAGTTCAAGGAGCAACTAGCTCTCTTCGAGACGCGCATCGATGAGCAATACGATGAGGTGGCTCACAACTTCTCCGCCGTGAACCAAGACTTGGCTCTTCTTCGTGAAGCTACGGACAACTTGAATGGCCAAATGGCGGCTAATGATGCAAACATGGAGCGGCGCATGGATAGCCTCGAGCGCGCCATCACCAACTTGGGTCGCCATCGCCGACACCGCTCTACTTCCTCTTCATCAAGCTCGCCACAAGATTATTACTCTCATGGTAGCCTTTCGTCCTCAAGCTCTTCCTCAAGGCATGAAGACCATCATCGACCTCATCGCCCACATGCTCGTCATGAAGACTCTCGCTCCAACTCTAGGCGTAGAGAAATACATCGCCATGCTCGTCCACATGAGCGACCTCCACAAGACCAAGTCCTACAACAAGATCGTCACCAAGCAGATTGCCATGCCCACCATGGGCGTGACGACCAACCCTAAGACCAAGGTCCTCAAGATCAACCTCGATGAGATCTCCGCCGCCACCCTCGCCATGACCAACGTGGAAGAGGAGAGCCACACCATGATCAAGATGAGAGGGCCAACATTGAGCATCGTCCACAACCACGACAAGTTCTTCAACCACATCCTCACCGTGAACCAAGTGAAGCAAGTGTTCACCTTCAACGGCAACCCAATGCTATGGTTGGCCGTAGAAGACCTCCTATTCCTCCTCTAGCCGCAAGAGATGAAGTCGCTCCTCCTCGTAGAAGAAACTTGGAGGATGAAGAAAACATGTTTGGAAGGCTCAAATTCACCATGCCAAACTTCAAGGGTGAAGAAGATGTCGAGGCCTACCTCTCATGGGCACTCAAGGTTGACAAGATATTCCGCATCCACAACTACTCCGGTGCCAAGAAAGTGGCTATGGCATCGCTTGAGTTTGAAGATTATGCCAACACTTGGTGGGAGCAAGTCCTCACTCTTACGGAAGAAAAGGGTGAACCTCCAATTGACACTTGGGAAGCAATGAAGAAAGAGATGCATGCTCGTTTTGTCCCAACGCACTACATGACCGACCTCTTCAACAAGCTCCAAAAGTTGAAGCAAGGCACCAAGACCATTGAGGAGTTCTACAAGGAGATGGAGCTCACTATGATGCGAGCCAACATCCAAGAGTCCGAGGAACAAACCATTGCTCATTTCTACAATGGCCTCAATTACCCCATCAAGAGGATCGTCGAGTTCCAACCATACTCCAACATGGTTGAGTTGGTCCACCAAGCATCGAAGGCCGAGCGCCAAGTGATTGAGGACATCAAGTACTCCAAGGTCAAGAACTACTTCTCCTCCAAGCTCGCTTCATCAACTCCTCCGACTACATCAACTCCTCCTACTACAAGTGCCAAGCCTGACGTGTCATCTACAATATCCAAGAAACCGACTATCCAAAGTCGCATGAAGCAAACGGTCTCCTCCACCGCCTCCTCTAAGGCATCCACGGGACCATCTAGTGTCACTTGCTTCAAGTGTGGCACCCAAGGTCACAAATCGTTTGAGTGCAAGAACACCAAGGTTATGATCACTATGGAGAATGGTGACATTGAGACGCTAGATGAAGATGAATACGAGGCCCTTGTGCAAGCCGCCGTGGAAAGTGAAGAAGCTTATGAGCAAGGAAGCGGAGAAGACCCTCTCTTATGTGAGCATGACCCCAGTCCCTCACTTGTGGTCACTAGGGTGCTAACAACACAACCTCAAGCTATGGAAGACCAACGGTGCAACATCTTCCAAACCCGTGCCGGAATTGGTGGCAAGTCGATCAAGGTCATCATAGATGGTGGAAGTTGCCATAACCTTGCAAGCACCGAGTTGTGTGAGAAGCTCAACCTCACTCTCCGCAAGCATCCTCACCCGTACCATATCCAATGGTTGAGTGACAAGGGCAACATCAAGATACAACATACTGTCACCGTCACTTTCAAGATTGGACCTTATGAGGACACTATCGAGTGTGACGTGGTACCCATGACGGTGTGCCACATGTTGCTTGGCCGCCCTTGGCAATTTGACAAGAAGGCTATACATGATGGACTCTCCAACACATACACCTTCAAGATCAACGACAAGAAGTTCGAGTTGCGCCCGATGACTCCTAGCCAAATCATCGCGGATAATGCGAAGGCTTTAGCGAGGGCTCAACTCCGCACCCACCATAGTGAGACGAGAGGAGAGGGAGCGACCCACCACAAAGATAGTGAGCGCCACAAGCCATATATGAGTGAGACCAAGAGTGTTCTCCTAGCCACCAAGAGTGAGTGGAGAGAGGTCCAAGAGAACCCATCCACCATATTGCACTACGTGCTCATATGCAAGGGACCATCGTCGGCGACTAACGACTTAACCAACATTCCTCCGTCTTTGTTGTCTCTTTTGCAGGAGTTTCAAGACGTCTTCCCCGATGAGCTCCCTCATGGACTACCACCACTCCGAGGCATCGAACACCGCATCGACCTCATACCCGGCGCTCCGCTTCCAAACCGTGTCGCATACCGCACCAACCCCGAAGAGACAAAGGAGATCCAACGCCAAATTCAAGATCTCCTCGCCAAAGGGTATGTCCGTGAAAGCCTTAGCCCTTGTGCGGTTCCCGTGATTCTTGTGCCTAAACCGGATGAGACGCAACGGATGTGTATGGATTGTCGCCCCATCAATGCCATTACCGTCCGTTACCGCCATCCCATTCCGTGTTTAGATGACATGCTTGATGAGTTAAGTGGTGCCACAATTTTCTCTAAAGTTGATTTGCGTAGTGGCTACCACCAAATCCGCATGGCCATTGGTGATGAATGGAAAACGGCATTCAAGACCAAACTTGGTCTCTATGAATGGCTCGTTATGCCTTTCGGTCTTTCCAATGCCCCATCTACTTTCATGCGCCTCATGAATCACATCTTGCGTCCTCTCATTGGCAAGAGTGTGGTTGTCTATTTCGATGATATTCTCATTTATAGCAAAAACCTCGAGTACCATGTGCAACATGTGAGAGAGGTCTTGTGCATCTTGCGTCATGAAAAGCTTTATGCTAACCTCCCCAAGTGCACCTTTGCTCAAAACAAATTGGTTTTCCTTGGCTTTGTGGTTTCCGCTAATGGGATTTAAGTTGATTCTTCCAAGGTGGAGGCCATCCACAATTGGCCTGCTCCTACAAATGTTGGTCAAGTCCGAAGTTTTCATGGACTTGCCGGTTTCTACCGCCGCTTTGTGAAAGATTTTAGCACCATTGCTTGCCCTTTGAATGAGCTTACCAAGAAGAATGTTCCGTTTGTTTGGGGCAAGGCCCAACAAAATGCTTTTGATGAGTTGAAGAAACGCCTTACCGAAGCTCCCCTTCTTGTTCTTCCAAATTTTGCAAAAACTTTTGAGATTTAGTGTGATGCAAGTGGGCTTGGTATTGGTGGTGTTCTTATGCAAGAGGGCAAACCCGTGGCATACTATAGTGAGAAGTTGGATGGTGCACGCCTCAACTATCCTATATATGACAAGGAGCTCTACGCTTTGGTTCGTGTTCTTGAAGTTTGGCAACACTATCTTTGGCCAAAAGAGTTTATCATTCATTCCGACCATGAGTCCTTGAAATATTTGAAAAGCCAACACAACTTGAACAAACGACATGCAAAATGGGTCGAGTTCATTGAGTCCTTCCCATATGTGATCAAATACTAGAAGGGCAAGGACAATGTTGTGGCTGATGCTCTTTCCCGCAAAAACACCCTTTTGCTTACTCGTTTGGATGTCCATGTTTTGGGACTTGAAGAGATCAAAGAACTCTATCCTTCTGATTCTTTCTTTGCTCCCATATTTCAGAAGTGCTCCGTTGAGCGAGGAGTAGATGATTTCTATTTGCATGATGGCTACTTGTTTAAAGCTAACAAGATTTGCATTCCCGAGTCTTCGCTTCGAAAATTGCTTTTGCAAGAGTCACATGGAGGAGGTCTTATGGGTCACTTTGGACGTGACAAGACACTCGCGATGCTCTCCACTCACTACTATTGGCCAAAGATGAAGCGAGATGTGGAGCGCCTTTGCCGCCGGTGCACAACATGCTTACAAGCTAAGTCCACTTCCAACCCTTATGGTCTTTACACCCCATTGCCTATTCCTTATGCACCATGGACCGATATTAGCATGGATTTCGTCCTAGGCTTGCCTCGCACTACGCATGGTCATGATTCCATATTTGTGGTAGTGGATAGATTCTCTAAGATGGCTCATTTCATACCTTGCCATAAGAGCGACGATGCTTCACACATTGCTTCATTATTTTTCAGGGAAATTGTTCACCTACATGGAGTACCGCAAAGCATAGTGTCGGATCGAGACGTCAAGTTCATGAGTTATCTTTGGAAGTCGCTCATGGCAAAGTTTGGAGTGAAGCTCTTATTCTCATCATCCTCGCACCCGCAAACGGACGGCCAAACGGAAGTGGTCAATCGAAGCCTCTCCACCCTCCTACGCATCCTCGTGAAGAAGAACTTGAAGTCATGGGAGGAGTGCCTTCCCCACGCGGATTTCGCCTACAACCGCGCCAAGCACAAGACTACATCAAGGAGCCCCTTCATGGTCGTCTATGGCTTCGAACCTTACACGGCACTCGACATACTTCCACTACCCCTTCACAAGCGCATCAACATGGACTTCGACAAGCGCACCGCCGCCGTCAAGAAACTACATGAAGAAACAAGAGCGACCATACAAGAACATGTGCTTCGTCAAGCAAACCGCATCAACGCCAAGAAGAAGGCAAGAGTATTCCAAGAAGGAGACCTCGTTTGGATCCACCTCCGGAAGGAAAGGTTCCCTCATGAGCGCAACTCCAAGCTCAAGCCAAGAGGAGATGGCCCCTTCAAGGTCCTCAAACGCATCAACAACAACGCTTACGTCATCGACATACCGACATCCAAGTACTTGGTGAGCAACACGTTTAACGTCTCGGACTTGTCACCCTATCATGGAGATGAGGAGGCGCAAGAGTCGAGGTCGACTCTTTCCCAAGGGGGGGAGATGATGTAGCCCCGCTCACCGACATCGCTACACCAAGACCAACAAGTCCCCCAAGTGGACCGATGACACGAGCCCGAGTGAAAGCTCTACATGATGAGGTGAACTCGCTCCTCACCACCCTTGATCTTGGTACCCATTTGGATGGAATGCTACCTCATGCCGATGTGCTATGTGTCATTAGGTACAAGGCGCATCAAGACCACAGAGAGGAGGACAAGCCAAGGTCAAGGGAAGGAGGGAAGCAGCTGGACATGGAGATGATCATGAAGCCGAAGCCGACGTCGCTCGAAGCGCTCCAAGGAAAAGACAGACGCTGGCCGGTCCAGGACCCGGTCGGACCGGACCCATAACCGGACGCCCCGGTCACAGGCCCGGTCAACCGGGTGCCAACCGGCGCAGCTCCCTCGTACCGGACGAAGACCGGAAACTTCGCAGATTTACGGTTTGCGCCCGGTCGACCGGACCCAGGACCGGACAGCCCGGTCACAGGCCCGGTCAGACCGGATCCAAACCGGATCTGACGGGAATGACCCACCAAACTGCCTTAACTTATCCATTCGCGTACCTGTTCGCCCTTGCTGGCCATGTGTGCCTATATAAGTAGCCTGGAACCCTCCTTTACCCTTTAGACTTGTTTTGAACTCAAACCTACCTTTGAGCTTAGTCTCCCTAGGGTTATCATCCCTCTGTAATCAAGGCACCTTGGTTGTTGACTTTGATCTTGTTGAGTGAGATTCTAGTACAAGTTACTCTCTCTCTCTCATCAAGCTCTTCCTCTCCAACCCCAATCTCTCTCCGGGAATTCTGCCGCGTGCCTCTTCCTCGGAGATTCTATTGGCGTGGTCCATCGAGCCACGGAGGTAAGCATCGGGTGTATCGGGTTGGTGTGCGTGCGTGAGTCTCGGTGTTCGTCGTGTTCTTCGTGTTCCTCGCGTTCTCCCACCTCTCCCCTTGGTCATCGGGGTCAAGCCGCGAGATCGGGCCACTCCCGGGGTCTTAGACCTCATCATAACTGCTACCGGTTTATCTCGCTTGCCATGAAGCCGGGTTGCGGACAGAAGCAGAGTCGAAGACTCCGTTAGGTTTAGCACGTTACTAAACCGAAAAGAAAAAATGTTCAATAAGCAACCGGTAAACTGAAAAAATAAACATATTGCATGCAATTTCAGTAGGGGTAGTCCCCGAGATTCATTCGAGGTCCCGACATCTTTTATTCATAGCAAATAAGGTACAAAAAGGAACTTCTTACACCACAACGTCAAGAGTAGAAAGGACGCAACAGAGCTACGTTCCACGGACGCTTGGTCTCCTCTCCGGACCTGTCCGCCTTTCCTTTTTTCCATTCCTGTGCATCGATCAGGTAATAGGCATCATTGTGGAGAGCTTTGCTCACAATGAAGGGTCCCTCCCATGGGGGTGAAAGTTTATGCCGGCCTTCAGTGCGCTGCACTAGGCGCAACACCAGATCTCCTTCCCAGAATACTCTCGGGTTAACCTTCCGGCTATGATAGCGTCTGAGGTTTTGCTGGTAAATGGCTGTTCTTGCCAGTGCCAACTCTCTTGCTTCTTCTAGCAAGTCAACATCGTTTTCTCTGGCCTCTTTTACCTCTTGCTCGGTATAGAGCTGCACTCTTGGTGAGTCATGGAGAATGTCGGTTGGTATGACCGCTTCTGCTCCGTAAACCATAAAGAATGGAGTGTATCCGGTGGACCGGTTTGGAGTCGTTCTTATGCTCCACAGCACTGATGGTAGCTCATCGAGCCAACACCCCGATGACTTTTCCATCGCCTCGATGAGTCTTGGTTTGATACCGGAAAGTACCGAAGCATTTGTTCTTTCCACCTGGCCATTGCCTTGTGGGTGTGCCACTGAGCACAAATCCAACCGGATATTGTTATCCTCGCAAAATCTTTTGAACTCACCTTGAGCAAAGTTGGTTCCATTGTCAGTGATAATGCTATGCGGGTAGCCATATCGCAAGATAACATCTTTTAAGAATTTCACCGCTGTGCGCCCATCACATTTTGCAATAGGTTTCACTTCTAGCCACTTGGTGAATTTGTCCACCATAACCAAGATGTGAGTCATATTTCCCCTTGCAGTTTTGAATGGGCCAACCATGTCAAGGCACCAAACAGCAAACGGCCAAGTTAGCGGTATGGTTTTTAAACCGGATGCTGGGGTATGATTTTGCTTGGCTTACCTCTGGCACCCGTTGCACTTTCTTACCAAATCCTCAGCATTCTCCAAAGCAGTGGGCCAATAGAACCCATGCCGGAATACTTTTGCTACCAACGCCCTTGAGGAGGCGTGGTGCCCACATTCTCCTTGGTGAATCTCCGCAAGCATCTCTTTTCCCTCTTCCGGTTCCACACATCTCTGAAGGACACCGGTAACACTTCTCTTGTACACCTCGCCATTGATGATGGTGTATGCTTTGGACCTTCTCTGGATCCTTCTGGACTCATTTTCGTCAACCGGCAAGGTGCCGTTGATCAGGAACTCCTTAATAGGTTTAACCCAAGATGGTGCTTCTCGAACCAGAAACACCGGTACGTCTATCTCCATGCTATCCACCAGCATTGTTTCCTTCGGTATGGACGCATCAGTCCCCGAGCTTACCGGAACAGCCCCCGAGTTTGCCGGAACAGCCCCCGAGTTCGCCGGAACAGTCCCCGGGTTTCCTTCATCGATATCCATTGGTACAACATGCGATTCCGACACAAAGATAGATTCCGACTCCGGGCTCGGCTTGATCGATGGTACTCTCAAGTGTGCCAAAGCTATTCCGGGAGGAATTTCTTGCCTAGACGAGCCCAGCTTGGACAAACCATCCGCGGCTTCATTTTCCGCCCATGGCACATGGTGAAACTCACAGCCTTCAAAGAAGCCGGCAATCTTTTACACGTGAAACCGGTACGAAGCCATGTTGGCATCTTTTGCGCCCCAATCTCCGGAACATTGTTGCACCACAAGATCTGAATCTCCGTAGCAAATGATCCGGTGCGCACCGATTTCTTATGCGACCTTAAGTCCATGAATCAGAGCTTCGTACTCAGCGACATTGTTTGATGCCCTGAAATGTACTTGCAGAACATACCGGAGATGATCTCCCTTAGGTGAGGTAAGCACCACACCGGCACCTGGACCCTCTTTGAGTTTGGATCCGTCAAAGTGCATTTTCCAGTATTCTATCCTTTGGTCTGCTGGCTTGTATTGCATTTCTGCCCAATCAACCAAGAAATCAGCCAAGGCTTGCGATTTTATGGCATCTCTTCTTTCATACACCGGTACATATGGTGATATCTGGATTGCCCACTTTGCAATCCTACCGCTAGCATCTTTGTTGCACATGATATCGGAAATGGGCGCCTCACTCACCACTTTCATGGGGTGCTCCTCAAAGTAATGCTTAAGCTTTGTGGCGGCCATGAACATGCCATAAGTCATTTTCTGGAAGTGCGGGTAGTTTTGTTTTGAGAGGGAGAGCACCTCGCTCAGGTAGTATACCGGCCTCTGCACGATTTTTCCTTCCTCTTCTCTTTCAACTACAACCACTACACTTACAACCCGGTTTGTTGCTGCTATGTATAATAGCATAGACTCTCTTTCTAGAGGTGAAGCCAGTATAGGCGCTGTGGCCAGCATTGTTTTTAGCTCTTTAAATGCTGCGTCTGCCTGAGGGGTCCAGACGAACTTGTCAGATTTTTTCATGAGAGCGTAGAGCGGCAGAGCCTTTTCTCCCAACCTGCTTACGAACCGGCTTAGCGATGCCAAGCTTCCGGTAAACTTTTGCACGTCCTTGAGATCGCGCGGTATAGTCATTCTTTCGATTGCCCGGATTTTTACCGGATTAACCTCAATGCCCCGGCTTGATACAAGAAAGCCTAGCAGTTTGTCGGCAGGAACACCGAAGGTGCATTTTGCCGGATTGAGTTTCATCTGGAATCTTCTTAAGTTATCAAATGTTTGCCGGAGGTCATCGTTTAAGGTTTCTTTTACCTTAGTTTTTACTACGACATCGTCCACATAAACTTGCACATTTTTTCCGATTTGATCAAACAAGCATTTTTGCATACAGCGCTGGTAGGTTGCACCAGCGTTGCGCAAACCAAAAGGCATAGTGACATAGCAATAAGCCCCGTGCGGGGTAATGAACGCAGTTTTTATTTGATCTTCCTTTTTCAGGGGGATTTGGTGGAAACCGGAATAGGCATCCAGGAAAGACAACAACTCACACCCAGCAGTGGAATCAATCACTTGATCGATCCGAGGTAAAGGGAAAGGGTCTTTCGGGCAAGCTTTGTTCAGGTTGGTGTAGTCGATGCACATGCGCCACACCTTTGGAGCTTTTGCTTCGAGGTTCTCATCTTTCTTCTTTTCGACTAGCACCGGATTGGCCAGCCACTCAGTATGCAGCACTTCCGCGATGAAACCGACAACCAACAACTTTGTCTCTTCTTCTCCAATGATCTTTCTCATGTCTTCGGCAAACCGGCGTAAAGGTTGTCGCACCGGCTTCGCATCCTTCCGGACATTCAAAGAGTGCTCAGCCAGCTCCCTCGGAACACCTACCAAGTCATCAGTAGACCAGGCAAAGATATTCCGATTCTCACGGAGGAAGCTGACGAGCGCGCTTTCCTATGCCTCATTCATACCGGCATCGATACGAACGGTGCGCTCAGGGTAAGCCGGGTCCAGCACAATGTCCTTTGTTTCTATTATCGGCTTGAATGCCGGTGTGCCCAAGTTCACACTCATTGCCGCTAAGCTTAGCTGTGAGGACTGAGCCAGCGCAACAGCAGTTTGCATCCTCCTCTTTTCCTCTGCAATCACCAGCGATTCTGCCAGGTTTGATCCGGCGGAAGCAGTTTCCAGCGAAATCTTGTAGTTCCCCACCACAGTTTCCGGCATCTTCATCTTGAGATAGGCCGTGTGAGTCGAGGCCATGAAAGCTGCCAATGCCGGTCTCCCCAGCAACGCATGGTAAGGACTATCTAAGTCCACCACCTCGAACTCAAGGTTCTCAACCCGGCAATTGTCACGTCCTCCGAACGACACATCCACCCGAACCTTTCCAACCGGTGTGCAGGACAAGCCCGGAATGATTCCGTGGAAAGTTGTACGAGTTGGCTGAAGCATATTTTCTGTTATGCCCAGCGTATGCATGGTGTGCCGGTACATGATGTTTATGCTGCTCCCATTGTCTATCAGCACTTTGCTGAACCTGACTCGAGTCGTTGGCCCTTGCATGATTGGGTCCAGGACAAGAGCATAACCACCCGGATTAGGCATTACCTTGGGGTGATCCATGAACGACCAGGAGATCTCTTGATCTGACCACATCATGTATTTTGGCACTGCCGGCATCACAGCGTTCACTTCCATAGAACGGCGATGCAGGCTTTGTCTGTCGGTTGGCTCAGTGACGAACACAACGCAGCACATATCTGGATCATGGTAAACATTCCGGCCCAAAGGTGCCGGTGGAGGTGGTTGGGCGTTGCCTTCTCCCACCTGATGGACTTGCTGGTGTTGTTGCCGGTTTGGCTGAGGCTGTACCGATAGAGCGTTTGCTCCGGTAAGCGGCGGTGGTGGTGGTAGTTGATGCTGATGTAGCATATCTTGAGATGGTGGTAGCATTGTGGAGCACCCTTGTGCTTGCGCATCTTTTACTGCTCACTTGAGCATCAAGTACTTGGTCCAAAAACAATCCTTCGTCAGATGATTTGACGGGTGAGCCGGATTCGGAGTGTGCCACCGGCAAGGTTGATCCATCGCGGCTTCCATGGTATATTTCACAGGTTCCTGCCAATTCTTTTTCTGGCCCCAGGGTTTCTTTTCGACCCATTGTTTCTTAGGACCCACCCATGGCTGCGATCCGGTTCTTTGCCTCTGACTGCCGCTGGCCTCAGAGTTCTCTTGTACAGCAGCAACTTGCTGCGGATCGTATCTTCGATCCGGGAAATCTTCCCTTCTCTTGTTGTTCCGGTTGTCCCGGTGTTGCTCTTGGCGCTGCTGAGGCGGGTTTGATTGTTCCGGCTCAGCTTGTACTGCCGGCTGCAATGGGTCTCCCAATGCGTAGTTATCTGCCACACGTATCATTTCCGCCAGGGTTATCGGCATGTTCCGCTGCAGCTTTTGCCACAACGGCGAACCTCTGCGGCATCCATTGCAAAACCAAGCAATGGCTTGTGCCTCTATCACCCCTTCACAGGAGTTTCTCGTGCAGTTCCACCGGGCCAGGTAGTCCCGGTCTGTTTCCTGCGGGCGCTGCACGCACAAAGCGAGCTGCTGAGGCCTGTTGGGCCTCCGGTATGTGCTGCTGAAGTTGCTCACAAAGGCTTCCTCAAAGTCCAACCAACCGTTTATGCTTCCTGCCGGCAAGTTGTTCAGCCAGAGTCGTGCCGGTCCCACCAGGAATGATGGTACAATTCTCACGGCCCAACGCCGGTTTCCTCCTCCGGCTACGGTTCCTCCGCCACCAGCGACGTATACCGCGGTCACGTAATCCGCGAGCCAATCTTCCGGCTTAGTGGTGCCATCATATGTTTTTGTGTCACGGGGCAACTGGAAGTTGCGAACTGGTGGTTCCTCTTTCATGATCCTTGGACCAAAACACTTTGGGCCCGGAGGACCTTCTGCCTCGATCATTTCTGACAAATATACTCTATCCAGACGGTGCCTCGCATCCCGTTCTGGCAGGTACCTTTCTCCTAGGCGTTCTCCCAATGGGTTCCGGTATGCTGTGTGTCTTGTTGAATCAGCCTCATCGTAATGTTCCGGTACCGTGGCCCTTGCCTGCCGGTACCTCGGGGAAGCATTTCCTCCTCCTCATACGCCGCCCTTGCAGCTCTTGCCCGGTTTCATGTCTACCGGCATGATTGTTTCCGGCGTAACCTCCTTTGGCGTAGCCTCGGTCTGCCCCTTGGCTTTTCCTACCGGCATCGTGTTGCCCGGCTTGTTGTTTTCCGGCAAGAACCGGATCATACACAGTCATCTGTTGCGCATTCATCTCTTTTTCTCTTCTTCTGTCCGGATGGGCGGACGATGCCTGCCCATGGGACTTGCTTCCAGCATTCTTTGTTGAACGCGCGGATTTCGAGGCCACAGCCTTGTTCAACTTAGCAAGCTGCTCAGCATTCTGCTGCTCAATTGCTTCTAGAAAATCTCTAACGCGCTTTTGCTGTTTTGCCAAAGCTTCTCCGGAAAGTGATTCACACAGCTCTACTGCAGCCTTAGCAGCCTTTATGGTTTTATCTGGGCAACTATATTTAGGTTTCTCTACGATGCTCACAGATGCAGAGGTACTTTTGCCGGCAAGAATTTCCTTACGCAAATCCTGATCTAGATTGCGAGCCTTAAGCCGGTTTTCCGGTATCCTAGCAGCATGAGCGCTAACTGAAGCAAAGCCATGGGCAGCGTTATACTCACGTATGGTTAGATTGAACTCGCGCTGCGACCGGACGATGTCGGCGCCGTTCGCAAGCAGCTTCTGGCGTTGCGCCTCCAGATCCGCCTGAGCCGCTACCGGGTCGATGTTCTGCGCGATAGGCGTCGCCAGCACGTTCATCGCCGCTTGGAGTGGTGTCTCCGGTGGTGCGGACGATGCTCCCACAGCGCCTGCGTCGCGCTCCAGCGGTGGCTTGGCCGCACGGGTTGATGCCGCACGCCCTGCAGCTTCGTCCACTGCTTCCTTGCCTGCGCCGACCACGCCAGCCATCATCACCTCCACGCTGCCGGCAGCGCGGCCAGCATAGAGCCACCTTGGCGGATCCGGCGCCACCAGCTCCAGCGAGAGGCGCTGGCGCACAGGGACAGTGCCGAAGTAGACACGATGGCTGCCGAACTCGATGACGCGGCCGTTCTTGGGGAAGATGCCGCCGTTGGCGAAGCAGCCCGCGTTGTCGTTGATGAAGTCCATGGAGTAGAGGCGCTGGACGAGCGCAGTCACCGTCCGCTCGCCGGCGACCTCAAGGATGCCCGCCCGAATGTGAACTCCAGCAAGCGCCACTTCATGCCCCACGGTGGGCGCCAACTGTCGTTGTGGTGAACGAGCAGATGCCATGGGATGGCTTAAGTTGGGGCCGAATGGGCGCTAGAGGATTCGGGGGAGGGTTTTTGATTAGATAGGATGAACTTCCGGATGGTTTCCTCAAGAACTCAGCCAATGGCGTAGGTAGAAGAAGAAACACACAAGGAAGAACTCAGCTCTAGATCTTTCTCTTCATTGATCTCAACAGGATACAGGTTTGTGCATACATAGTGTGTCGTCTCACAACATGCCCGCGAAGGGCAGTTGATGTAGCCCCGGTCACCGACGTCGCTACACCAAGACCAACAAGTCCCCCAAGTGGACCGATGACACGAGCCCGAGTCAAAGCTCTACATGATGAGGTGAACTCGCTCCTCACCACCCTTGATCTTGGTACCCCTTTGGATGGATTGCTACCTCATGCCGACGTGTTATGTGTCATTAGGTACAAGGCGTGTCAAGACCCAGGAGAGGAGGAGACGCCAAGGTCAAGGGAGGGAGAGAAGCAGCTGGACATGAAGATGATCATGAAGTCGAAGCCGACGTCGCTCGAAGCGCTCCAAGGAAGAGACGGAGGCTGGCCGGTCACAGGCCCGGTCAGACCGGACCAGCAACCGGACGCCCCGGTCACAGGCCCGGTCAACCGGGCGCAAACTGCCCAGCCCCTCAGACGGACGACGACCGGACCCAGGACCGGCTTCTTCGCAGAAACCCGGTTTGCGCCCGGTCAACCGGATCCATGACCGGACAGCCCGGTCACTGGCCCGGTCAGACCGGACCCAAACCAGATCTGACGGGAATGCCCCACCAAACTGCCTTAACTTATCCCATCGCGTACCTGTTCGCCCTTGCTGGCCATGTGTGCCTATATAAGTAGCCTGGACCCCTCCTTAGCTCTTTAGACTTGTTTTGAACTCAAACCTACCTTTGAGCTTAGTCTCCCTTGGGTATCATCCCTCTGTAATCAAGGCACCTTGGTTGTTGACTTTGATCTTGTTGAGTGAGATTCTAGTACAAGTTACTCTCTCTCCCTCACCAAGCTCTTCCTCTCCAACCCCAATCTCTCTCCGGGAATTCTGCCACGGCCTCTTCCTCGGAGATTCTATTGGCGTGGTCCATCGAGCCACGGAGGTAAGCATCGGGTGTATCGGGTTGGTGTGCGTGCGTGAGTCTCGGAGTTCCTCGTGTTCGTCGTGTTCTTCGTGTTCCTCGCGTTCTCCCATCTCTCCCCTTGGTTTCGAAGTCAATCCGCGAGATCGGGCCACACACGGGGTCTTAGATCTCATCAGCAGTGCCCCCTCTCCTTATATAGGGGAGAGGGTGGCTTACAGAGGAAGAAAGCCTAGCAAACCCTAATGGCATCTTTGACTAGACAAACTACTTTACAAAGTTACATTAATCATAACTGACGTCGGGGTCTTCTTTAATCAGGGAGGCTGACGTCCTCCGGCTTCTTTCAGTGTCATCTTCCTCTTTGGCGCCAGGGCTTCGTTTAAAGCTACTTTCCTTAGCTCATCTTTGTCCTCTAGCTCTGAAGAGAATCTTTGACCAGTCTTGCCGACGTGCTACAGGGCACTTCTTACCGGTAGCCCGGTGTCTTCTTTACCTGGTTCCGGTATACCCCTCTTGGGGATACCGGCTTAGCTTTACTTAGCCAAACACATAACTTTGTGCTCCGGTATAAACATTAAACCGGTATCTTGATGGCTCAAACCATCCGGTTTGGCATGCCTTTGGCATACCGGGGGTCATCCCCCCAACAAGAGTGTATGCTCAAAGTCAAATGGTGCACATAAGGTGTTCGACAAAATGGCCGAAAGAGATTCAAATTTGAATTTTGCCAAAATCTTTTATGGGTGTGATTCAAATAAGGTTTGGCACCTGTTGATGACATTGGTTTGAAAACTGGAGTTGGTTTGGTGAAATTCAAAAATGGGATGATCTAGAATCTGTTTCAAAGTTGCCACTTTGAATGCTTTTTAAAATCATTTGAAAATGAAACAGCAAGGTTGGCCAACACCAAGTTGTTCACTTTTATGTGTATTGTAGATCTGGACAAAAAGATTAGAAGGTTTGGTTTATAAAATAATAACCACAGGGGTTCAAAGTAGGCATCATGTTAAAATTGTCAAGAATGACCATTATCACATGTGCATGGGTTTTAATTTTATTTTTCATTTGTTTTCATTTTCTTTGACCAAATGGTATTCCTTTGGGTCCATTTAGTATTAGGTTGAGTTTATTAATGGTTTCAAACTAGTTAAGTAAAGTAAACATGGCATATGCCTATATTTGCGAATATGGCCATATGCTCATATGTGCTTCTCTTTTTATTTTATTTTTCTTTTGCTTTGTTTCACTTTGATTCAATAGGGAAATGTTTAGGGTTTAGGAACATTTCCAAACACTTCAAGCAACAACCATGGCAAAATCACAACATACATGCATGAACACTATGCACACAAAGTAATTCAATTCAAGTTTTTGTTGGCTCCAAATTTTGGGAAAAAGGGAATTGATCTTCTTCATTGTTTTGCAAATTTGGGATGTTACAGTTCTTGAGGGAAACGGTCTTTGCGAAGGTGTATCCACACTAGGTCTCCTTCATTGAAGATCATTGCCTTGTTCTTCATGTTGAGTCTAGTGGCTTGACGAAGTACTTGTTGCTCTATTGTTGCCCTTATATCTTCATGTAGCTTCTTCATGTACTAGGCTCGCTTGTCGATGTTTATGTTTACTTTCTCATGTAGTGGAAGAGGAAGTAGGTCGATTTCCGTTGGTGGTTTGAACCCATATACAACCATGAATGGACTTCTCATTGTTGTTGAGTGCTCGGCGCGGTTGTAGGCAAACTCCGCATGCGGGATGCAATCTTCCCATGATTTCAAATTCTTCTTGACAAGGACTCGTTGTAGTGTGGAGAGGCTTCAGTTCACCACTTTGGTCTGCCCATCGGTTTGTGGGTGCGAGGATGATGAGAACAAAATCTTGACGTTGAACTTGTTCATTAGTGTCTTCCAAAGGCAGCTCATGAATTTGACATCTCGGTCTGAGACAATGCTTCTTGGTACACCGTGGAGTCTCACAATTTCCCTAAAAATAAGGAGGCAATATGTGAAGCATTATCCGTTTGGGAGCAAGTTATAAAATGAGCCATTTTAGAGAATCTATCAACCACCACAAAAACTGAATCATGACCAAATTTAGTTCGAGGAAATCCTAGTACAAAGTACATGCTTATATCGGACCAATGAGCATAAGGAATAGGCAACGGTGTATAAAGGCCATAGGGATTGGAAGTGGACTTAGCTTGTAAGCATGTTGTGCACCGTTGGCAAAGGCGTTCGACGTCGCCATACATTCTTGGCCAATAGTAGTGAGTTGAAAGCATTGCATACGTCTTCTCTCGTCCAAAGTGTCCCATAAGACCACCACCATGCGATTCTTGTAAGAGCAAAAGGCGAAGCGAAGACATGTGAATACAAAGTTTGTTGCCCTTGAACAAGAATCCTTGGTGCAAATAGAAATCATCAATGCCATTATCAATTGAACACTTTGCGAAAATTGGGCCAAAGATGGTATCGGAGGCATATAGGTCTTTGATTTCATCAAGACCCAAAACATGGAAATCCAATCGAGTGAGTAAAAGGGTGAGCTTGCGGGAAAGAGATTCCGCAACTACATTGTCCTTGCCCTTCTTTTATTTGATTACATATCGAAAGGACTCAATGAACTCAACCCATTTTGCATGTCTTTTGTTCAAATTGGTTTGAATTTTCAAATACTTCAAAGACTTATGGTTGGAGTGAATAACAAACTCTTTTGGCCTAAGGTAATGTTGCCAAACTTCAAGAACTCGAACTAGCGCATAAAGTTCCTTGTCATATATAGGATAGTTGAGGCGTGCGCCATTCAACTTCTCACTGTGATATGCCACGGGTTTTCCATCTTGCATAAGGACACCACCAATTCCAAGTCCACTCGCATCACATTCAATTTCAAAAGTTTTTGCAAAGTTTGGAAGAACGAGAAGTGGTGCCTCGGTAAGTCACTTTTTCAATTCATCAAAAGCATTTTGTAGGGCCTTGCCCCACACAAATGGAACATTCTTTTTAGTTAGGTCATTTAAAGGGCAAGCGATTGTGCTCAAATCCTTCACAAAACGGCGGTAGAAGCTGGCAAGACCATGAAAGCTTCGAACTTGGGCAACGTTGGTTGGCGTGGGCCAATTATGAATAGCCTCAACATTCGAAGAGTCCACTTGAATGACATTGGAGGAAACATCGAAACCAAGAAAAACCAACTTGTTTTGTGCAAAGGTGCATTTAGGAACGTTTGCATAAAGCCTCTCATTGCGTAAGATGCATAAAACTTCTCTCACATGTTCGACACGTTCCTCGAGATTTTTACTATAAATGGGAATATCATCGAAATAGACAACCACACTCTTGCCAATGAGTGGTCTCAAGATATGGTTCATAAGATGCATGAAATTTGAAGGAGCATTGGATAGACCAAACGCCATGACAAGCCATTCATAGAGACCGAGTTTGGTCTTGAAGGCCGTCTTCCATTTGTCACCAACGGCCATGTGGATTTGATGGTAACCACTACGCAAAGCAATTTTCGAGAAAATAGTGGCGCCGCATAGCTCATCAAGCATGTCATCTAAACGCGGATTGGGATGGCGATATCGAACGGTAATGGCATTGATAGGGCGACAATCCATACACATTCTTTGCGACTCATCCGGTTTAGGCACAAGTATGACCGGAACCGCACAAGGGCTTAAGATTTCACGAACATGCCCTTTTTCGAGGAGATCTTGAATTTGTCGTTGAATCTCCTTTGTGTCTTCGAAGTTGCTGCGGTAGGTGGCGCGGTTTGGTAGATGGGTGCCGGGTATGAGGTCGATGCGGTACTCGATTCCTCTAAGTGGTGGTAGCCCATGAGGGAGCTCGTCGGGGAAGACGTCTTGGAACTCCTTCAAAAGAGATAACAAATACGAAGGAAGTGTTGTTAAGTTTTTTGTTTCCGAGGACGGTCCCTTGCAAATGATCACATAGTGCACTTTGGTGGATGGGTTGTGGTGCACTTCTCTCATCTCACTCTTGGTAGCTATGAGGACACTCGTCATCTCCCTCACATATGGCTTGTGGCGCTCACTCTCTTTTTGGTGCATCACTCTCTCACCTATCATCTCACTAGTGATAGTAGCTTCCTTAGCCCTCGCTAAAGCCTTTCCATTGTCCGCAATTAATTGGCTAGGAGTCATTGGGCGTAGGATGAAGGACTTGTCATCGGACTTGAAGCTATAAGCATTTGTGTAACCATCATGGTTTGCTTATTTGTTATATTGATAAGGGCGACCAAGTAGCATGTGCCACACCATCATAGGCACTACATCACAGTCAATGGTGTCTTCATAGGCGCCGATCTTGAAGGATATTGTGACGGTGTGTTGGATCTTCACATTTCCATTGTCACTTAGCCATTGCACATGGTAAGGATAGGGGTGTTTCCGGAGCGGGAGGTTGAGCTTGGAGCATAGTTTGGTGCTTGCAAGGTTGTGGCAACTACCTCCATCGATGATGACTTTGATTGACTTGCCATTGATTCCGGCTCATGTTTGGAAGATATTGCATCTTTGGTCTTTATTGGGTAGTGCATGGGATGTCAAGACTTTTATCACCACAAGTGATGGGCTTGCATCATGCACACATAAGATTTTCTCTTGGTCTTCCAATTCATCATCTTCAAGATTTGTTGCGGCTTGCACTAAGGCTACATATTCACCTTCACTTAAGTACTCTAGAACTCCATCATCTTGAGTTATCATAACTCTTGTGTTCTTGCATTCAAAGGATTTATGTCCTTGGGCACCACACTTGAAGCAAGTGATGTTACTAGATCTGGTGGAACCTTTGGAGGACATAGTTGATTGCTCCGGCTTGAAGCTTGTTGTCTTAATGGCACTTCTTATTTTCTTGGGACGATCCTTGGAGGCAATTTCACTTGTATTCTTGATGCTTGAGGAGGCATTCGTTGCATTTCTTGCGGCGAAGAAGTTCGTGGACTTTGCACTTGCTAAGTCTTCCTGCACTTAGCGCTCGGCCCTTGTAGCTTGATGAAGTAACTCAACCATGTTGATTTAAGGCAAGAATTCCACTATCCTCTTGACGGGGATGTTCAGTCCATTCAAGAATCTTGCCATTGTTTTCTCTTCTCGCTCATCCACATTCACACTCATCATGGTCATGTGCACCTCCTTGTAGTACTCTTCAATGGACTTGAAGCTTTGCTTGAGTTGAGTTAGCTTGTTGAAGAGGTCATGTTTGTGGTGGGAGGGCTCAAAGCGGGTGTGCATGACCTCTTGCATCTCTTCCCATGTGTCAATGGGGTCTAAGTCTTCTTTAGCACACTTCTTGTTTACTTCTTCCCACCATACATTTGCATATCCCTCAAAATCAAGTAATGCCATGGCCACCTTCTTTGCTTCGGAGAAGTTGTGGATGCGGAAGATCTTGTCAACCTTGAGTACCCAAGACAAGTATGCATCAGGGTCTTCTTCTCCTTGGAACTTGGGCATGGTGAACTTTAGCTTCCCAAAGATTTCTTCCTCATTACGGTCATTGCATCGATGGATTGGTCTTGCATCCTCTTGATCCGCATTAATGTTGAGAGGTTGTTGATGATGATTGTCATCTTCATTGCGGCGGTTTGGAGGAGGAGGACGCCTTCCAAGTGATTGCCGAGGGTGTGGCATTACACTAGCTTCACTTGGTGCTTCGTCTTCATTGTGGTGACTTGCTTCACCTTGATGGGCATGAGGTGCTTGACGAGCTCGATGATTGAAAGGATTGTGTCTTCTATTGTCCATGTTGTTCCTTCTTGCGCCTCATCTTGAGGAGCATCGATATTGATGATTTGGCATTCTTGGTTCACTTCTTGTTCGGCGTCATGTTGTGGTTGCCTTTGAGCATTGGCCACTTGAGATGGACGAGGTTGCCCTTGATGTTGATGTGCCTCTTGCTCATGGAGACGATGTTCTTCCGCACGTGCGTGAAGGAGATCTTGATCATGACGAAGACGTTGTTGTTCCTCTTTGAATTGAGGTTCACGGTTTGCTTGTTGTAGCCTCTCTTGTTCAAGTTAAGCACGTGCTTGCTCTGCATCTCGAGCTTGTTGTTGAAGTAATTGAGCATCCACATTATGGTTGTGTGGGTCTTCATTAGAGGCATGATGAGATGGTGAAGGAGCTCGATGCCTTGAACTATGAGAGCGTGAAGACCTTGAGTGTTGGCTTCGATTGTTGGTGATGTTGGCAATAGCTTATTCTGATGCCCCGGAACTGGTACCATGAGGATCCCAAGGAATCCGCCGAAATCCGCACGATATCTATTCTGAGACGCCCTCCGACACGACGTGCACAACGGATCACACACATGATGCTGGAGGAATTAACACAACAGGATTACAATAGAGCCCACAAGAAACATATATATTACAACAACGAATCCAACGATTAAAGATACAAATATACAATACAAAGATCCGAATCATACAGAAGATCGAATACGTCCGAGTACGGACAAGATACAAATTGGACTAAGAGTCCTGAAGATAAGCAGTGGCGTCCATAACCCTGCCTAGGCCAAGCCGGAAGGGTAACCTTGCTAGTGTCGTTCATCTTCGTACCGATCTTCATACCTGCCCGGTTACGTCCCAAAGAAGCAGCAATAAGTATGGGTTCGTACTTAGCAAGACTTCAAGACGTATAAGCATTCGTCACTAGTCGTCCTTTGTACTTGAGGCACGCAGGGGACTTAGAGGACGCAAGAGGAACGTCATAGGCAATATGGTGGGGTTAAGCGGCAGCGCGCAAGCACTAAAAACCTATAGAGACACTCTACAACATTCGTCTACCGGAGAAGGGGAGAGAGCACATAAACTAACAGTTCTATACTCTACAAACATAACACAGCCGATGTGTTCCCCCCTTGCAAGGAAATACTTACAAGGGCACTCACATGGTTGACAAGTTTTAAGCAGTTATTATTTAAGTTGTTCTATCTTACTATGCAAGTTGTAGTATTGAAACAACAGGTGTAAGTTGTCTATGGTCGAGTCATACAGCTCCAAGTCGTCCATAACCGCGGACACGTCTTATCGATAAGATTTAACCCTGCAGGGGTGCCCAAATGTGCCCACACGCATGATCAACCCACTTGCGACAGGTGGATATCACGACTCGCACTCTCCTTCACTACAACAATGTCCAGGAAGCCACCTAACTAAGTTAAACCCGTATCGAAGTCCGGTCGTATCTCCAAAGCGGACCTAGCTGTTTGCGACAGCGTACTAGGTGGTTTAGCACACACTGGGGCGATAAAGCACTTCGCAACGGCTTCGTGACCTATACGTGCATACCAGAAACATGGGATACAAGGCACACATGGGCTTCCCAAAACAAAGAAGTAACAGGCTGGCATGCACGCAAACAACAAATGGTAAAACATTGCAAACTAGTTGTGGCCACTGGACAAAGCTGTAGATTCTGACAGTGGTCGAGGGGAGACCCAATAAACATACCAACGTGTGGTTAGAGCGATCAGTCTTGGAAGAAATAACAAGAACTCGGGGTCCTAGATATTTAAGAAACACAAGTGAGCCATCATAAAACGACCAGCTGACCCACCGATGCCTCTGTTAACAACTATTAACAAGTAACCATGATACCCTCAACAATTATATCCATAAACCATGTGTCATGATTCCCAACTGATAACCCGATAAGATAGAGATAACGGTAACACGATATTAATAGCACTAGCATGCACTATGACTCGCAAGGCAGTCCCGATAACCAAACAATAGCTGTAGGAGGTGGTGGTGGCAATATGGACTGCTTGAGGTAACAAGTGGATAGGACACGTGCCAAGAACGCAACTCAAGGATAGCATAAGGGAGAAGGCAAAATAAAATAGGTGAGCGACTCCTGCAGAGACAAGAGTTTAGGAAATGCTTGCCTATTAAAGCTTGTCGAAGATCATCCGGAGAACTTGTCGTATCTCACAACACCACTTCGCAATCCTATCTGGGAAGAAGAAAATGTTGAAACACACAACGAATGCAAGTCTTACTACTACGGATAAAGAAGATCCAGAATGATCAAGATGGTATGCATGACATGGCAACGATGATGCAATGCACTTATCCAAATTAATCAGAGTCGGAACCCCGGACAAACGATTAGGGTTGAAGTTGCATTTCTACCGGCAAGGTTAAAGGTTGTTTAACATGGCAATAGCATGGCAAGGGTGATCTACTTCAATATAAAGCGGAGCGGGGGAAACCCTAGGCGGTGTTCCGAAATACTCCGCATATATGTTAGGTGAACATGCATAACTATCATCGAACGACATGATGCAATATGCAAACAGATGTATGGATGGTATATTCATGTTCAGAACATTTTTCTGATCAAAATTCATATATAACACATTTTATTTTGAATTACCATTTAAAAGATATTAACAAATTAGGTTTTTATTATTAAAAGTGAATAAACAAATTTATTTTAAATTGGGAAGGACCCAGAAATCATTTTGCAAAACGGGGGGAGGACTGCGGGTTAGTTTTAAAAACATCCAGGGGGTTATCTTTGAAAACATCAGAGAAGGGGCTGCGGGTTAGGACATAGAAAGATACAGGGGCCTGTTGAAAGACCCAGATTGGATCTGGGAGGAGAGCTGCTCACCTAGGGGTCAACTAGCCCAAGTGGCCGATGGACGGGGGCCGCATCCACGTGGCTGCCAGCGTGGCGGAGCTTGTGCGCACGCATAGGAGGTGTTCGACGGAACGCAACCGGTGATCACCGCGACACAACGATGAAGGGCGCGGATGACTTGGCGCGTTCCAGGGAGCGGGATGAGGCACCACCGACGCGCCTCGTCGGCGTGAGCACGATGGAGGCAGCACCGCCCGCTGGAGGTCGCCGGAGGATCGCCAGCAACAGGCATCTGCGAGAAGGGCGGACGGCAACACGGTGAGAAGGCATAAACAGAAGCGAAAGAGAGGGGAGAGATGTCTGGGAGGTAGAGGAGATCACCAGGAAGCTGAAGGTGGTGCGGGTATCGCCGGAGGAGGCAAGAAGGCGACGAATTCGATGATGAACACCGCCGGAACCGAGGTTGAAAACGATGTGTAGCCGTCGATTTGGAGCGCCCGCGCTCTATTCATTGGAGGAGGATGCTCCTGGCGACGAGGCGAAACTCAAGGTGGTGTCGATTTGTTGAGGGGAGGTCCATAGCGGCGGCGCCATTGCGGACCCGTGGTGGACCCATGGCGGAAGCTCTCGGTTGCGGAGAAGAAAAAGAAGAGGGGGGAGGGGTGGCGGCACGAGGAGGGAGAAGGGAGAGGCTAGGGTTTCGGCGGCGACGGAGAAGGGATTAAAAAGGGGAGGGCAACGTGGGTGCGGTGGTGGTTGAAGGGAGAGGACCACAGGGCTCTCTCTCACGCCATCGGCGTGCCCTCTCATGGAAGAAAGATGACAAGATGAAAAGGTAAAAGAGAAGGGTTACGGGCCAGGCAGAGGGGAGGTGTCCTGGCTAGAGAGAGAGGGAAATTATGGGAGAGATGGGCCGCCGGGGAGAGAGGTCCAGGGAGGTAGCTAGGGTTTTCCTTTTTATGTTTTTTTTTATTTTCCTGTTTTTATTTAAATCATTGAATCAAAAACAATTCTGTTTTGAATTTTGGAACAGGTGAGAGAATGAGGTTGAAAATTAGTTGTCAAAATACTAATTTATTTGTAATCGAAACAAAACAACATTTAATTCCGAAATTAATTGTTGCAAAACTTAATTATAAAATAGGATATATGAGAGGGGTTAGGGTTTATTAGATGGAAAAGAGAGATAAGGGTTTATTAAAACCATATGAGAGGGAAAGATCGATACTAGGGTTTATAAAATAGTTTTATTTTATCAAATAATGGATGATATGATGCATATGCCATGATGATGCATAAAAGAAAAGGAACAAACAATTCTAGTAGGGGTATTATCCTGGGCCGTTACACTTGTTCAAGGCATGCCAACTTTTCTTCTTGTCTTCTCATGCTTTCCATGTTTTGTTGACCTTGAGTAGCGAGTGTAGCCTTGATATCGTGGCCTTGAGCATCAAGCTTGTCATGGAGGTCTTGCACTTGGACATTGAGGTCCCTTCTTTTCACTTGAGCTCGTTCTTCATAGCGTATGACGGTCTCGTCTATCCTTGACGTAGCCTAGGAGAGAAGACGCCTGCCACAAGTCAATTCGGCTCAAGGCCCATGTATCCCCTTGTATGCCTAAACTACCCCTCCTTAGTGGCTCCCTATATATAGGCTCCCACCTCCCCCTTCATTAGACTAGACATGACTTGAGAGAATTAGGCTCATGCCTCCACCATCCCGTTGGGATTAGGGAAACCACCTCCTCTCCTAGACACCAATCTATGAGTTGTATCAAGGCACTCCTTATATGATTTATCTTTCGCACTTGTGATTCTACCGCGGTCTCTCACACGTGTGACTTCATAGATCGTATACCGATCTTTCTCTCAGGAATTCTACCTCGTGTCTCTCCCTTGAGAGGTTCTATCGGGATAGTGGTTCGGGCTATCGGGAGTAAACCGGAATTGTATCGGGTTGTGTTGCGTGCGTTCATCGTGTTCTTCGTGTTCATCCCCCATCCCCTCTTGTTCTTGGTCAATTCGTGAGATCGGGCAACCCACGTGGCTTTAGGCTCCATCATATGGTATCAGAGCAAAGGTTTCCACGAATTTGACCCTCGAATCTCTCCAATTTTGCCCAAAAAAAATTCCCAAAAATTTTACCCCAAAAAATAGC
This sequence comes from Lolium perenne, assembly GCF_019359855.2. NCBI lineage: Eukaryota > Viridiplantae > Streptophyta > Magnoliopsida > Poales > Poaceae > Lolium > Lolium perenne. The sequence continues at coordinate 138,314,855 of NC_067245.2, forward strand.
TCGAAATTTGATCTCCAAATTTGTTGCGTTTTTTGTGTGTTTTTGATCCATAGATCTGGTGTTATTGTGGTTGATCTACGCTTCCTCCCATTTCCAGCTTCTAATTCCATTGATTTTGGCTCAAATCTGAGCGTTTTTTGGATCGTTTTCGTCGAGAAGAGCTCGGGCAGTTCATCTTGTTCATCGTCCCGGTCGTGATCGACCCGAGCGGGTCAACGCGCTGCCGTCTGGCTCCACCCACCTATGCCATCGACAGGTGCTCCTCCTTCGCTGGCCGCCAGGCCCGCGGTCCCACCTCGCCGGCCGCACGTGCACGCCTCCACCGGCCGCAGCCACGCTCCTAGCTCGCGCAGCGCGCTCGCCAACCACCACTTCAGCTCAGGCTGGGCCGTTTCACGCCACCAGCACCACCGCCGGCCTCCGCCTCGCGCTCGCATGCTCGCGCCTCAGGCCACCGCATCTCAATTCCCGGCCACCAACTGCCGCTGCACACCGCCGCTTCCACCCCTGGCCCAGCTCGACGCTCACCTGCGCTCGCTCCTCACGCGCTACAACCGCCAGGCCACATCGGCGCATCTCCGCCCTGCATCTCCACGGACAAGCCGCCCCGCGCGCTCCACCACTTGCTGAGCATCCGCTCGAGCTGCCCCACTACGCCAACACGCAGCGCGCCGCCCACCGCCATCCGCCATCACCTGCCCGCGCTGACCGCCTTTGGTTCCACCACGGGCCGATAAACTACTTGCGCCGCTGCCAGCAAGCCCCCACGCTGCCTCGCCCAGGCCCCGTGCCCCCAGCACGCCCTGCCGCCGGCCAAGCCCCGCCGCCAGCCCGCCCGTTTTTCCCTGGGCCCGCTCGGCCGCATCACCAGCACAACAGCCCCTCCACTCGCCTGAGCGCTCACCAACATCAACCATCGCACGCGCGACAACAACTAGGCCACATGCGCTCTGTTTTCGGCCGGCCACATCACCCTCGCTCGCGTGCCTGGTTCCCACCAGTCGCTGCGCGTGCACATCTCCCGATCCATCTCCAGCTCGCGCAAGATTCCTCAACAAATTTCCCTGCTTCATCTTCCAATTCGCGCAAGGCAAAATCGTCAAAAAAAGAAAAAAAAATCAGTCCGGTGCTACCGGTTACACTAGCGGCGCTGGTACCGCTCTAGGCAATTTTCTTACAGTATAGTTTTCCTTGTTAACCGGTACCTCCTTCGGTACCACTCCCGTAAAAAATTCTGTGCACAGTTTTGACATAGTTTTGGCTCAACTTTTTGCCCAAATCTTGACAACTTTCTAGAGCTCGTTTGACTCCAAATTTTAACAACAATCTTCAAATACTCCACCTAGTCCACCTCCAATTTTTGACAATTTTTGGAACACAACTTTTGACCGCTCGTTTTGACCCAACTTTTTGGACATCGACTTAATTTGCCCGGTTTCCGTTTTGGTGTGCCTTTGGTCCGTGACAACCGCTTCCACGCCTACATCAACACCACCACGACGGCATCGGCACCCCGGATTCCGGCGCATCTTCGACACCATCATCATCACCATCATCGCAAGTTCATGTGCTTGATACCGCCTAACGTCAATAGGTATAACTTGCCTCCGCTACCTCTTGTAGCCCCTTTCTTCCTTTGCGTATCTATCCCATTGAGAGTGGTTTTCCGAGCGTTGCGAAGCATTGCACAAGTGTCACGACCGTGAGAGGGTGTGTGTACGTTGTGTTGAGCAAAGCTCCGAAGCAAGCTCGGTGAGAAAGATAAACAAAAGAAGAAAAAGTGTGACATATACATAGAGAAAAATAAAGCTTCTAAGCATAGAAAAAAGTGAAAAAAGAGAAAAGAAAATAAATAGAAAAGAGTGTGTGTCCACCGATACCGAAAAGTGCAAAGCTTGTGAGCACTAAGAGAGAAAGAAAAGAGTGACATCTTGTGCAAATCTAGTTGCTTCTCTCATATGCAACCGAGCTATTGTCTCTCTTGTTTTGGCGTGACACCGAGCTTATAGTCTTTGTTAGGACCATCTTGTTACTTAGCTCACTTCCTTGGTCGCGCTAACCCCATTGTTCTCCTTTGTGTGTGTTTCCGTGTTTTCTTGACATAGATCACCACTTTTCACATTTGACTTTGGATCTTACCCACATTTGATAATAGACTTTTCCGCTGATCTTTTTCGTTTGCTATCCACCCCTTACCCACCACATATAGTGTTTCTTAGCCTTTTGCGTGTGCTTTGAGTGTGTGTGTGAGTAACCCCGGTACAATTTTGACTTTGCTCTTGACTTGAACCATTGTTTCGATACCATCTCGAAAGGTGGGATACTTGTGTAGTTTTCCTTCGACCATACATATACACCTATCCTAGTGAGAGATACACATGATGACCCTACTAGAGCAAGCCGAGATGATAGCATACTTCACCGAGCTAGATGCTCGAGAAGCCCAAATGACACCCAAAGATAAAGTCGAGTGCAACGCATACTTCAAACACCTTGAGAGCAAGAGTGATACACCCCATGAGTCGAGTGAGGATGTTTCGATTTCTAACAACTTAACCTATACTCCTCTTGTGTTGTCTTTCTCTTTGCTAGGTTGCTCGGACATCGACGACGCCATTGCCATGGAGATGAGGGACTTCACTATATGTGATCTTGATGAGTGCCTCCACTTCGAGAGCATGAGTGATACACCAAGTGAGATGAGAGTGGTAGTTGATAGGTCATGTGAGGCCAGTTTCAATTGTAACATCTTATCCTCTACCTCTAGTGTGTTTCCGTGTGTCTCATTAGGTTCCATGGATGACGAGACGCCGATCATGGAGAAGATGTACATGGTGCATGAAGATGATGATATCACACCATGCTTGATCGAAGATGAACATGGAGGCCACATCGAGCCTACCTCTTCCACAACACCTACCTCATATGAGTGGGACTACAAAGGTACCTATATGGGTGTTGATGATGCCATGATCCCACTAGTGGACATGATGACTTATGAGTGCATGCATGATCTTAAAGATACAATTGCTATGTCATATGCTTCTTTCACTCTCCCTTGTGATAATTGTGTCAACATTGTTGATCATGTGGAATTAGTTGCTTATGATAATATGTCCATGCCATGCTATGAGAGTTTCACTTTCTCTCATATTGCTTGAAATATGTCGAACAATTGTTCTTTCCCATGTATTACTTGCAATGAAAGTGATAATGCTTGTGTTGTGACAACCTTGATGAACAATTGCTCTTTCCCTAAGTTGGTCAACAACAATGAAATTTTGAACATGTTTTGTGCTACATGCTTGCAATATTCTCCCATTAGTGCAACCAAAATGTTGAATATTTGCTCTTTCCAATGCTTGGTTTGCAATGATGCTATTATGCTTGTGAATGAGATTGCCCCCATAGCTCTCTCACTTTTTGGAGACTTTGCATATATCCATGTTGAGCATGTTCCTAAGTTTTCCCCGCATATTCACCATGTGTACTATAATATCTTGCTTACCGCTAATGGTGATGTGCAAAAGAAATGGTGCATCATGATGGATGATGTGTTCATATACCATGCACACAGGTTGTTTTTGTTGTCTAACATGTGTGTAGGTACCCAAACTACAATGTCAACCTCGATTGAGCATGAGTTGACAAAAAGAGCTCTTGAGAGCATGATACAAGTGAGCTCCAATGAATGGTTTCGCTCGCACACTTCGACTACACAAGATCTCTCAATGAGAGCACACCGACATATTGTGATGGGGCCTAAGGCCACGTGGGTTGCCCGATTTCACGAATTGACCGAGGGAAAGGCGGGGGGAGAGGAAGAACATGAAGAACACGGCGAAGAACACGATGAACACACGCGAACACACGCAACAGAACCCGATACAATTCCGGTTTACTCCCGATAGCTCGAACCACTATCACGATAGAATCCCTCAAGGAGAGACACAAGGTAGAATCCCCGAGAGAAAGACCGATATACGATCTATGGAGTCACACGTGTGAGAGACCGCGGTAGAATCACAAGTGCGAAAGATAAATCATATAAGGAGTGCCTTGATACAACTCATAGATTTGTGTCTAAGAGAGGAGGGGATTTCCCTAATCCCGGAGGGATGGTGGAGGCATAAGCCAAATTCTCACTCAAGTTATGTCTTACCTAATGAAGGAGGAGGTGGGAGCCTATATATAGGGAGCCACTAAGGAGGGGTAGTTTAGGCATAGAAGGGGGTACATGGGCCTTGGCCCTAATTGAATTGTGGCGGGCGCCTTCTCTCTTAGGCGACCTCGGGCGCTCTTCTTCCTTCTTATCTTCCATGCCTCCGTGACTTCGGCCTTGAGTGTGGTTCTTGATGTTGATGTACATGATGCGGTCGAGACCGAAGGTCGGGCTGCATCATCTCCCCCCACTTGAAAAAGAGTCGTCCTCGACGATGAGTCTTCGTGAACGTGTAGAGGAGGTAGATGACACCAATGCTTGAATGTCCCTTCACTTGTCAAGAGCCCTATGAATAGCACAAGAAAAGCAAAGGAGCAATCAAAGCGTAGCCAAAGTTCAATGGATTTAGGAAGAGGGCGCAAGTAGAAGGAGGGCACCTTATCAAAGTGTCGGCGTGCTCTCATTGAGAGATCTTGTGTAGTTGAAGTGTGCGGGCAAAACCACTCATTCGAGCTCACTTGTATCATGCTCTCAAGAGCTCTTTTTGTCAACTCGTGCTCAATCGAGGTTGACATTGGAGTTTTGGTACCTACACACATGTTAGACAACAAGAACAACGTGTGTGCATGGTATATGAACACATCATCCATCATGATGCGCCATTTCTTTTGCACATCACCATTAGCGGTAAGCAAGATATTATAGTACACATGGTGAATATGCGGGGAAAACTTAGGAACATGCTCAACATGGATATGTGCAAAGTCTCCAAAAGGTGAGAGAGCTATGGGGGCAATCTCATTCACAAGCATATTAACATCATTGCAAACCAAGCATTGGAAAGAGCAAGTATTCAACATTTTGGTTGCACTAATGGGAGAATATTGTAAGCATGTAGCACAAAACATTTTCAAAATTTCATCATTGTTGTTGACCAACCTAGGGAAAGAGAAATTGTTCATCAAGGTTGTCACAACACAAGCATTATCATTTTCATTGCAAGCAATACATGGGAAAGAGCAATTGTTCGACATATTGCAAGCAACAGGAGAGAAAGTGAAACTCTCATAGCATGGCATGGACATATTATCATAAGCAACTAATTCACTACAAGAAAAGTTGCCATGGCCGACAAAGTTGAAGTCGCTCCGTGGTTGCTGGTGTACCATGGCCGACGATTTTGGGTCTGTCCGTTGTGCATGTCAAAACGTTTTTTTTTCTCGTTTTTGAGGCCACCTAGCCCGACGAAACCGGCCAAAACGTTGCGTATGGTGGCCCGGGACGTGGTGCATCTCGAATTCTCGGGTTCGCCGGCCGAGTCAACGCAAATCCGCACCGCTGAGGGATGTAGGGCCCAGATGGCAGCCTCTCTGGCATTGTTTTTTTCTCGATCGCGCCATCTCGTTCAACGCTCTTCGATCGAGCCGTTTACGATGCAGGATCATGGGTCCCGCATGTCATCCTCTATGAACCAAAATTCTTTCTATTCTTGGATTTTTTTTGACCCCCTGATTTCTGGCTACTTCCTTTTTCTTTTGATCCCTTGCCGCCTTGGAAACGTTGAGACCGCTGCTGCTAAATGGGACCCGCATGTCATCCTCTATGTACTATAAAACTTTCTTTTCTTGGAGTTTTTTTTGGCACCTCAAATTTGGTCACTTGCCTTTTTCTTTCGATCCCCTGCCGCCTCTCAAACGGTGATACCGCTGCTGGTAAATGGGACCCGCATGTCATCCTCTATGTACTATAAAACTTTCTTTTCTTGGATTTTTTTGGCACCTCATATTTGGTCACTTACCTTTTTCTTTCGATCCCATGCCGCCTCTCAAACGGTGAGACCGCTGCTGCTAAATGGGACCCGCATGTCATCCTCTATGTACTATAAAACTTTCTTTTCTTGGATTTTTTTGGCACCTCATATTTGGTCACTTACCTTTTTCTTTCGATCCCCTGCCGCCTCTCAAACGGTGAGACCGCTGCTGCTAAATGGGACCCGCATGTCATCCTCTATGTACTATACAACTTTCTTTTCTTGAATTATTTTTGGCTCCTGATATTTGGTCACTTGCCTTTTTCTTTCGATCTCATGCCACGTTTGAAACGTTGAGGAACCTGCTGGCTCATGGGACCCGCATGTCATCCTCTATGTACTATAAAAGTTCATTTTCTTGGTTTTTTTCACCCTCTGATTTTTGGCTATTTCCTTTTTCTTTTGATCCCCTGCCGCCTTTGAAACGTTGAGGACTCTACTGGCTCATAGGTCCCACATGTCAGCCTCTATGTACAATCAAGTTTCTTTTCTTGAATTATTTTTGGATCCTGATATTTGGTCACTTGCCTTTTTCTTTCGATCTCATGCCACGTTTGAAACGTTGAGGAACCTGCTGGCTCATGGGACCCGCATGTCATCCTCTATGTCCATCAACTTTCTTTTCTTGGATTTTTTTTACCCCCTCATTTCTGGCTACTTTCTTTTTCTTTTGATCTCAAGTCGCATTTGAAACGTTGGGACCGCTGCTGCAAAATGGGACCCGCATGTCATCCTGTATGTACAATAAAAGTTTCTTTTCTTGGATTATTTTCCACCCTCTGATTTTTGGTCACTTGCCTTTTTCTTTCGATCTCATGCCGCCTTTGAAAACGTTGAGGAACCTGCTGGCTCATGGGACCCGCATGTAATCCTCTATGTACTATAAAAGTTTTTTCTTGGATTTTTTTCTTTTGATCCCTTGCCGCCTTGGAAACGTTGAGTAAGCTGCTGACTCATGGGACCTGCATGTCATCCTCTATGTACAATCAACTTTCTTTTTCTTTTGATCTCAAGCCACATTTGAAACATTGAGACCGCTGCTGCTAATTGGGACCCGCATGTCATCCTCTATGTACTATAAAGTTTTTTTTGGATTATCTTTGGCTCCTGATATTTTGTCACGTGCCTTTTTATTTCGATCTCATGCCGCCTTTGAAACGTTGAGTAAGCTGCTGGCTCATGGGTCCCGCATGTCATCCTCTACGAACAATAAAAGTTTCCTTTTTTGGAGTTATTTTTTACCCCTAATTTCTGGCTATTTGCCTTTTTCTTTTGATCTCCTGCCCCCTTTGAAACGATGAGGACGCTGTTGGCAGGTCGGTCCCACATGTCATCCTCTGTGAACAATAAAAGTTTCCTTTGATGGATTTATTTTGAACTCCTAATTAATTTCTAGATATTTCCTTTTTTTCCTTTGATCCCCTGCCGCCTTGGAATCGTTGAGGATGCTGCTGCCTCATGGGTCACGCATGTCATCCTCTCAGAACGGTAAATGTTTCTTTTCTTGGATTTTGTTTACCAAATGATTTTTGCCTTATTTTTTCTTTCGATCTCCTACCGCCTTTAAAACGTTGAGGACGCTGCTGGCTCACGGGTCTCACATGTCAGCCTCTATGAACAATAAACGCTGAGGCTGCTGCTGCATCATGGGTCCCGCATGTCATCCTCTTAGAACGAAAATGTTTCTTTTCTTGGATTTTGTACCAACATATTTTTGGTTTATTTTTTCTTTCCATCCCCTGCCGCCTTTAAAACGTTGACGACGCTACTGGCTCATGGGTCCCCGATGTCAGCCTCCCCGTACAAGAAACATGTGATATCTTGATTATTTTGCAGACAATAAACAGTGTATTGCGCTCTGAGCTATTGCAAATGGATAAATTAAATCTTTATTTTTACATAAACAAACTTATATGTTGAATCTCCTTTTTTTGTTTTTGCGAAGCATAGGACTTTCCTGTTTTTTTTAGAAAATTCCGAACTTTCCTGTTTTGGAGTGGGCTGAAATTGTACGAGTCAAAAGGCCAAGCAGGATAGTTCGAAGGCACAGATGTCCAGATGCAGCCCAATTGAAATCTTTCTTCTTGGATTTTTTCCACCCCCTGATTTCTGGCTACTTCATTTTTCTTTTGGTCTTGTGCCGCCTTGGAAAGGTTGAGACCGCTGCTGCAAAATGGGACCCGCATGTCATCCTCTATGTACAATAAAGTTTTTTTCTTGGATTATCTTTGGCTCCTGATATTTTGTCACTTGCCTTTTTATTTCGATCTCATGCCGCCTTTGAAACGTTGAGTAAGCTGCTGGCTCATGGGTCCCGCATGTCATCCTCTACAAACAATAAAAGTTTCCTTTCTTGGAGTTATTTTTGACCCCTAATTTCTGGCTGCTTCCTTTTTCTTTTGATCCCCTGCCGCCTTTGAAACGTTGAGGATTCTGCTGGCTCATGGGTCCAACATGTCAGCCTCTATGAACAATAAACCTTTCCTTTCTTGGAGTTATTTTGAAATGTTGACACCGCTGCTGCAAAATGGGACCCGCATGTCATCTTTTATGTACAATAAAGTTTCTTTTCTTGGATTATTTTTGGATCCTGATATTTAGTCTCTTGTCTTTTTCTTTCGATCTCATGCCGCCTTTGAAACGTTGAGGAAGCTGCTAGCGCATGTGTCCCGCATGTCATCCTCTATGAACAATAAAAGTTTCCTTTCTTGGAGTTATTTTTGACCGCTAATTTCTGGCTACTTCCTTTTTCTTTTGATCCCCCGCCGCCTTGGAAACGTTGAGTAAGCCGCTGACACAAGGGGCCCGCATGTCATCCTCTATGTAAAATCAACTTGCGAGATCTTGGAGCGAAAGAGCTTGTATAAGTGGGACCCATATGTCATCCTCTATGTACAATAAAAGTTTCTTTTCTTGGATTATTTTTTGCTCCTGATATTTGGTCACTTTCCTTTTTCTTTCGATCTCATGCCGCCTCTGAAACGTTGAGTAAGGTGCTGGCTCATGGGACCCGCATGTCATCCTCTATGTACAATAAAGTTTCTTTTCTTAGATTTTTTTAACCCCCTGATTTTTAGTCACTTGCCTTTTTCTTTCGATCATATGCCGCCTTTGAAATTGAGGTCGCTGGTGGCTCATGGGTCCCACATGTCAGCATCTATGAACAATAAACCATTCCTTTGTTGGATTTATTTTTTACCCCTAATTTCTTGCTATTTGCCTTTTTCTTTTGATCGCCTGCCCCCTTTGAAACGCTGCTGGCAGGTCGGTCCCACATGTCAACCTCTATGAAGAATAAAAGTTTCCTTTTTTGGATTTATTTTTGACCCCTAATTTCTGGCTATTTGCCTTTTTCTTCTGACCCTACCAACTTAGAAATGATGAGGATGCTGCTGGCAGATCGGTCCCACATGTCAGCCTCTATGAACTATAAATGTTTCCTTTCTAGGATTTATTTTTTACTCCTATTTTCGGGCTACTTTCCTTTTTCTTTGAAACGTTGAGGACGCTACTGTCTCATGGGTCCCACATGGCATCCTCTCTGAACGATAAACCTTCATTTCTTGTTAACGACAGGTTTATCAGTATTATTTTTGCAGACTAATACAGGCTCTTTCGCTCCAAGATCTTGCAAGTTGATAGATTAAATCATGAAATTATCAGGATATGTTTTAAATTTCAAATCCACTTTATGAATTTTTAAAAATACCGTTATCCATGTGGGTATGGAGCGATCAAGGATTTTCATATTGGGCATGAGCAGTTTCAAAAATTGGAATCCAATAATTCAAAATAAATAAAAACAACTCTTATGTAGAATCTCCGTGTTTTTTTTTCCAATCATAGGATCTGTGTTTCATTAGAAAAGGGCCGCAATTGCATGAGCAGAAAGGCCCATTTGTAGTTATTGGGCTTCGACAGCCGGAGCAAGTAGACCGATAACAATTACCATGTAGATGTTCGTTGGCAACCCAAAAGTGAAATATTGGGCCCAACAGGGGAAGGTTGAACAGTACTTTTTCTATTGGGAAGGTGGTACATGGGGTTATCCTGACAAAAAAATGGAACATGGGTTACTGAAGGTTGCCCATTTGTGCCTAATATGTTTGTCAGCAGGAGCTTTACCTTCCGCCGCCGCCGCTCCGCTTCCGCCTCCGCCGCCATGGTCGAGCTAGCGGTACGGCGGTGTCTCGAGCTCGGGGTAGCGCAGCGTCCGCACGCGCTCCAAATTAAGGTACCTATTGTAATATCCCAGGTATTGGGGTTACAAAAATAGAGGAAACAGATGTGTGCATTGCATTCATGCATAGAAAATCTGGGGAATTTTCGCGCTTTAAAGTAAAACAGTCACAGTAACTGAAGTTTCACTTGACCTTGGTGGAATTGAAGTAGCTCATCAAGTCAAGCGCTACAAACCTCAATGTGACTTTGCTACAACCTTGTCTTGGGAAGAGATGATTTGATCTAAGGGGTTAGATCAGATGGAACTAATAATCAACACAACAACACCTTGCTCAATGATCAATTACTTAATCTTATAAAAGATTATAATATGGTAATCCTTGCTATAACATATGAGCATCAATTCAACTGCACATCAAGTAACAATAAAATGGAGAAACCATTCTTGACTTATCTTCTCCATATCTTAAATTAATCCAAGCTCTTATCATAAACCCTATGATATCCATTCTACTTTAATCTTGGAAACAAGACAAGGAGATTCAACTTAAGAAATATACATTCTTCTCTATTCCAAATAGTTTTACATCAAACCTAGAGAGGTGAGAGTTATATTATAATTATTAGAGAAGCAACAAACCTTGAGCTAAACCTTGGATATACATCCAAGTATTTAAATCATCATCTCTAAGAGGAACCCTAGGAACTTATTCAAGATATTTCCTAGAGAGTGGATCCACCTATGTTAACCATAGATAGTGGTGACCACATCATTCTCTATGGAGCCTAACCATAGGTTAGTATTAAAGACCTTTCCAAATGAGAGAGACCAATCATATAAATCATAGCTTTACCTATTTAAGAATAAGTGACAACCATTGAACTAAAGCATTAGGAGTTAAACCATATCATTTGGGAGTGGTGAGATAGCCAATGCCAAATGGAGTAAGATCATATCTATGAAATGATGAAGTAGCAACTAATCCAACTAAGCATATAGGTGGAGATTTAACCCTTTATTATCTAATGAGATCTTGTGAACATACCATAAACTCTAGAATAATCCATTCCTATATAAGAGAGCTCAAGATATGGTGTTACACACAAGTTAGTTGAGAAAACACTTGGATTCAAGGGAGAGATTTATTCAAATATCCAAATGGTTAAACCATCATTCCTAGAGTAAAACCCTAAGTAATTATCTCAGGCAATCTCCTGGGATATAAATTATTGAGACAACCATAATTATGTCTATTCAAGAAACTATAAAAGAAAGTCTATATTTAGTTGATCAAGACAACACTTAATCTTGGGAGTGAGAAACCAAATTCATCAGAGATACCTTAGGAAGTCCAACCTTGATCATTATAAATTGTGTAATGATCATAAACACTAGAGAACCTGAGGTTAAGATATTAAGAACAGGATGACCATATATAATATATGATCATGCTTTAGAGAAATGTGAGAATAAGATAAACCCTAATATTATAAGAAGATATCAACCCTTCCATAACATAATAAGGGAACCATTAGCAAACCTAAAACCATTTCCAATATATTAAGTAGAGAAACAACTGAATAGCAACAAACGTTGTATAAATAATGGCTTAGGATAATAGTAGAAGTCCATTGGAATCAGATAAAACCAATTCTCAAGTCCTTAGTAATTGAAGGAGCACATGAACTATTAAGCAAGTAACCATTTTATCGTGTATAGAGGAGAGTAAACCCCAACAAATGTAATACGATGTCATCCCAATTCTACAAACTAGAATTATATCTCAAACCTAGTCTATGTATCACTATGGTGATCATAATATAAAACCAAGCCCTAATTGAGATTCAAACCAATTGCCATTAGGTGAATATGATGAGAACCCTAGAATTGTTCACTAATTAAAGTTCATGCTTCATTATGGAACTTAAGAATAAACTAGTGCTACACCATTTGATTAGAACCATGGTGGTGATCAACCACTTAATTAAGACCAAACCATAATAAGAGTAGTATCTACCTTAGGTATTTCAAGATGCTATTAAAATATAACACTAGTGCTAACTTTGAAATAGGATTATATTAATGCTTACAAGACATTAACAAAAAGATGCTCACATAAAATATTATGCAAGTAATCAAATTCTCTAATAAGAGGACAAGTCCTAATGATTCTTTCCAATACACTTGGAGTATAAATTATCAGCTCAAATAATTCAAAACAGATTTGATTCACAAGATAAATGGAAATTAAAATGGGAGCATAAATCATGCTTAATTAAAATTTCAATAAAGCTCACATATTTAATAAATGATTAGAACAACAAAACAATGCAGTAATTTTGTTACTAACTCCTAATTGAAATATAAAGAAACATCTGCAAAGTAGGATTGAATTCAAATTTGAATTCAACAAATGGAACGGAAAACCTAAAATACAAAACAGAAAATAAAACAGAAAATAAAACAGAAAAAGAAAAGAGGAGATAAGGACCTACCAGGCTCACCTGGCCGACGCAGCCCAGCAGCAAGCCCAGCAGTCCAGCCCAACAAGCAGCCCGCAGCCTCAGCCCAGCACAGCCCAACACGGCCGAATACCTCTTCGCAGTGGAAAAAGACGAGGAGGGGGTCATCGTCTTCCTCTTCTCCTCTTCGCGCACGGGAGGTCGACACGGCGACGAACTGAGCCACGTCCCGGCCGCCATTGTGGACCGCACGACCGTAGACGACCGCCGGTGACCGTATAAATACAAGGGAGGAACCCTAGAGCCGGGATTTGCTTCTTCTCGCCGCTATCCCGAAACCCTAACCCGTCAGCAACCACACCGCCACACCGATTCCGGCCACCCCTGGAGCCGCCGTTGAGCTCAGGAGGAGCGCCCTGACATTCTCGTTCATCTGGTAAATCTACGCGTCAAGGGGAGCTTGGAGGAGGGCGAATTCGGTCGTTCCCTTCCGCAGTACTGCGAGGGAAATGGCGACCGCCGCGTCTCCTCCGTTCTCCATCGACCTTTCCTTCAAGCTCTTCACCATCAGGATGAGCATACGCTTCTCTGGAGCCCCTAATCGCACCCTAGCTTGCGTTGTAGCTCATCCGCGCCATAGCTCGTCGGAAACCGCCGTGGTTCATGATCGCCGGCAAGGCTCCGGTGGTCATTTCCGGGCGGCGCCGCCACCATATGGTTCACTGCGACGTGCTGAGTCTAGTGGAGTTAATAGTTTGTCCGCGGGATGAGCTGAACTCCGGCGACCATCGCCACTGGCCGCCAGAGAAGGCTTTGGTTGCCACATCACCGCCACGGTGGCAGCCAACGTGGCAACGGCCCCACCAGTCAGCCTCTGTGAGTAGGTTAGCCCGGGTAGATTTAGCATTTCTTTCGTTTTATTTCAATTCCATAATTACTGCAACTTTGAGAATTTATATAAAATTCATATTAACTCGAAAAAATACAAATAAGATATCAAAATTCTTAGAAAAGAAAAATCTATCCAATAAAAATATAAAATCCAATTTTTATTTTTAATAAAAATTCAATTATTTAATACTTGTTATTTAAGCCTTGTTTATTTAGAGAGTGGATTTGGTGTTCAGATGGGTACGTGCGCACCCCTTAGCTGCCGTTGGATTAAAGTTGAGATTCATTTACTGGCTCACGGCGACCGTACGGCGTTAGTAACTTTCTCTCGCGAAAAAACGCTGCTAAACACTGCCATCCCCATTTCCCATCCATCACTTCTTTCCCAACATCGTCCGCTCCAGCGGCGCGTACGCGAGCAAGCAGCATCCGCATGAGCGGAGCGGCAGTAGGTACGCGGCAGCAGCAAGCATCACCAGTCGAGCAACGGCGAGCGGGCAGGCGCACGAGCAAGCATCAACACTGATGGACGCGCCCAGGCAAGCGCGGCACCACCCTGCTCCCTCGAGCTCGATCCAGCTGGTCGGCTGCCCCTACTCCGGCCTTCTCCGATGCGTGCTCCACGGCGGCGGCCTCACCTCTCGCAGCGTTCTCAGCGGCGTCGGCCTCCCCTCCTAGACGTGCTCGACGGCGACATTCCAGCGGCGCTGCTCGCGGCGGCCACCCTCGACGGTGTCGTCGTCGGCCTCCCCGCGGCGCTGCTCAGCGGCGGCGTCCCCGTAGCGACCACCAGCGGTGGTGAGGGCGGCGGCCTCCCCGCGGCGCTGCTCGGCGGCGGCCTCGCGCGCTGTTCCCCATGGCTGTCATGGGGTAAGGTCGGGCTGCTGCAGCGTTTTGCGAGCCGGCCGGGGTTGCGTGTGGCGGGGCAGCGGTCGGCGGTGGTGAATCGCGAAGCGATGAGGGAGACGCAGGGCCAGGCGGGGTAGTGGGCGGCGCAGTTTGCGAGCGGCCTGGTCTTGGAGCTTCGGGATACGGTTCCTCTGGAAACGTCCGGCGGGGGAAGAGATAAGAATAGGATAAGGGTGCGGGCTAGCTGCTCTCGTTCTTATTAGGTGGTGATGTGCTTTTTTTTTCCTAATCAGGAGGCGTGGCACGGGAGGACCAGCGGTGCGGCGCTTCTCGGTTCCCAGCTCGACTAACGGCGGAACAAATGGCGTTAGACAGGTGTCGGATAAAGAACCCGTGCTCACGTACCCATGTGATCACCGAGCTTCATCCGGTTTATTAATTCTAAATTCAATTAAAATTTAATAATTAAGAAAACATTCCAAATTAAATAAAAACCAGTAAATAAATAAAGAAAACATTAAAACTAATTTTCTTTATTAATTTGGTAAATCATTATTAGAGAGAATTAAACCCTGATTAATAATTACGCTAATTAGAAAATTATTTAAAAATAATAAAAATCCAAATTGAATATTAATTTTATTTCAAAATTATTAATAACTTCAACTTTAACATGAAGTTATTAATCATAGAATTAAATTGTAAATAACAAACCCTAAATTCCACATGGAATGATATTCTAACCCTATCATTTCATGTGACTCCTAAAACCCTAAATTAATTAGGAACCCTAGTTCTATTATTACATGTGAACCCTAATTTGCTTCTAACCTAAACCCAAGGTTAGAACAGGGGATCATGGTACTTTAAATTCAAATCATAGAGCCACCATTAGCAACTAAAAGACATACCTATGTCCACATAAAATGTAGAACCCTATCACTAGCAATTTAGTATTCCATGTATGCATATCACTAAACCTAGTTGATCAAGTAAGATCAACCAAGTTTAAACCCTAGCTTCTACTGTCAAAACCATCATCCTTATTCATCCATGCTTAACATCACACCAGTGTGATGAACCCCAATAGCATCTAGGCCCAATATTTATCATTACATAACCATAGTCCACTGAACCCTACAAATACTTCATAATTATGAACCATCCTATTTAGGAGCCAATCATTCCTTACTTTGGGAATTTAATAGCAAACCTAAACAACCTCAACCTAATTGATAAACTTCTTATTATTTAAGAAGTATGTTCTTCAAAAGTTATTCTTTTGAAGTAAACCGAGAACCATCATCAATCCCGCTTATAAGAACCTATAAACCCTACCTAGATATCACCAACAAGATGAAACCACCATAATAACAACCATGTATAACTCATTGCTTAAGTTGCTCATACTTAAATAAAACCATTCAAGCCTAGTTGCTAATAAATCCAACCTTGTTAAGATCCATCTTATATCTACTCAAGAGCTAATGAGAACCATAGTTAACCATAGAACCCCACCAACCTAATTACCATACTTGTTCTTTATCAAAGTACATGTTCTTCAAAAGTTATTCTTTTAAAGCATATGATAACCAATCGTTAACCATGCCATATAGTACTAAAACTGACCACTATTCTTTACTTGTTAACATTATTCCAATTATCATTCTTTGTGTGCTTAATTGATTACTATGCTTTATTATCTACCTGTTTATAATACCAAGTAATCCTACCTAAATAAGAACCTTCTTTGTGAATCTCTCTAAAAGTGCAACACACCCTGGACTAATCATTACCACTCACTAATCCTAATTCATCGGGGTTAGGACACGCTTAGAACGATTGCATCTCATACTTATGCATTATTGCATCCTTGCCAATCTTTTAAACATCGTCCTTACCGGACGATGATGCTATTTCAGAATTTGGAGTTATTGCGCATCGAAGACCTTGTCTGCATAATCTTGCAGTCAAGAAAGGCAAGTTCATCACTTGCTCATGTCATTTGAGTATTTCTATCAAATTACTTGCAAAGTACTATGATTATCACTATTGCATAAAAACCAAAACCACTACTTTCATAACTATGAATATGACTATGTGGTGGGCAATGGAACCATGGATTGTGTTGATATGGTGGAGGTTCCATTGCAAGGGTTTATATCCATCTAGGATTAAACAACAAATGTCGCCAGTGATTCTTGTGCCGTAATACCCGTGTAAACCATAAGATCTGGAATGGGACGGACTAGTCAATCGTATTTCCACCTCTTGTACATCAACGGATGCGCTTACCGTAGCAGTTGTATCTGGCGGAACAACCGGAGGGTGGGGATCCCACTCTAATTCCCCACGGTAAAGCATTGCTTGCCGTAGCAGTTGTGTCTTGCGAAACAACCGGAGGGTGGGGATCCCACTCTAATTCCCCACGGTAATGCGGTCTATGATGGGTTGCAGCTGACGGCGAAGGAGTTTATGGTAGAGCCCAGAACTGTTGTCGTGGTCGGGGTCCACCCTGAAATTACGGGAATAATGGGACCGGCGAGGACCCAGGGTCGGGGTTTGCAACAAAGGGTGGGTGTGCGAGGTAGCGGAGGAATATGATTGGCTATGACCTTATACCGGGCCTCGCACCAAAGGAAGTGTGGACGAGAACTTAAGCTCGGTTGGCAACAAGGATAAGATCTCTTATGGGTAAAGCAACACACCTCGGCAGAGTGTAAAGAACCGTGACCTGTCACTCCCTGTTCCGAGATAAGGAACTGCGAACGCGGCCGGAAAGGAGCTCCATGAAGTTCTAGTGAACCGGTGAAGGCTGACGGACATAGTTCTTCTGAATAAAAGCAACCTTTTGAAGAAATGGTTATGAAAACCTGCATTGGTATTAGACTTTCTGGTCTAATGCTGTAGCTAGTGCATTAAACACCTCTTTCCTATAATGAACTTGTTGAGTACGCTCGTACTCATCCCACTCTTAAATCCCCTGCTTAGATATGGAGGCATCGAAGGAGGATCTACGGTGCAACTCGAAGACCGAGGAGTCAACAACTACTTCAAGAGACAGGACCCTGTCAGAGGAGTCAGATACCACATACATCAAGGAGAAAACCTAGTTTAGCCATAGAAGGGAACTAGTTTCCTAAACTTAGCTCCTACTTAGCTAGAATCTATTCTTAGCCTCTATAGCCAGTTAAATACTCTACAAGTAGAGTCCGTGATAAGATTAGAGCACGAGTCGTTCTTCTGGAGTTTATTTGCAGTTTTACCTCATTGTAAAGTAGGAGGCTGTGAGGATCTTTTGTAAAGAGTCTGTGTTGTAATTCTATAGACATACCTTGGACCCGCATATGTTTCTGTTGTACCACTCTGAGCAATATAATACGAGTGGAACTGTGTTTCATTGGTGTTATATCAGACTTGCATACTACACCATGCAGTGGTATGCCGGGTCACCACACCTATTAAGCGGAGATACGTACCGGCGACGAGCACATCGGCCTCGCGACGGCACCTACGATAGGCTCGGCTGGCCTTGGGGCATTTACCCCTAGCCTCTTCCATGCTCAAGTTTTAGAATGTTTCTGGCTCTGTTCAACACTGGATCAACTTTGTCAACATGACCATTTTTATGTAGTAGCAACGAGTTTTTTCCTGTCAAAACTCTTTAAGTTCTGCAATATAACGACTAATTGGTACTACCTTATACAAAATGATTACATATCCTTATTTTGGAAGCAAGCAATCACACACTTATAGTTTGCTAGTCAGCTGCATGTAACATTAAAAATTGGCAATTATAATGAATAAACCTGTAATTTTCACTTGAAATGCATTAAGGAGCATCAAATTTGACAAATCAAACCATGTCTTACTAAAAATTGACATGTCTTTCTCATGCAGAAATGTAAAATTATCCATGCATGTGCGTTTATACAGGTTAAGTGTTGCACGTATTATTTTTTGTAACTTTTCTGACTACCTTCAAAGCTCCAATCCTTCTTCATCATCTTTATTGTACCGCACTGATGCAAGTGAATGCGAGATGCTCGCCAGACGCGACTTCGTGTCCGATATGTGTACTATGCCTTCTCCATCTAGTGCTAGTTACGCCTCTGTGCTAATTAATTCTATCCCAGTGCCTACATCCAGCACAAACCTCTGTCATTGCAGCTGTGACTCACCTCGACCATTGGAGCCCAATCACAAGAGCGAGCTCAGTCTCAACCAGAGAGGCATGTGTCTCATGGTTAGCTATCTACAACTTGCTGTATTACTAAAACCGTGCCTATCATAGAGATCACCTCGTTGGTGTAGCAATGGCTGCAAGTAGCTGCTAGCATGAGCGAAGGGGATAAGGAAGAAAAGATTTAAAAAATGGGGTGGGGCCAACAAGCAGGAAAGCTATCTATAGCTTTATGGATGTTTCTGGAATTGGGTAGAAAATAGTAGATGACACTGTAGCAGCGAATCCCAGAGACCAAGGCCGTTGGATGATGTCTAATGAACGGCAGAACTGTGTTCAAGAAAAAAAGGCAGAACAAAATAGGCGAAATTAGCTTGAATTTTAATACTAATAAATCTTGGGCATTTTCCCTCGAACATGATGTACTACTACTACTACTCTACTCAACTTTGGGTAGTCTCTGGACTAGTCTCCCTCGTCCACCACATATTATTATACTACTGCGGAAAGTTGAGGGGAGTCCCTAGTCCCGAGCACTTCGCCCACTTCCCCTAGCCTCATCCCAGAGATCTCACACCAACCACCTCACCGTCGACTAGCCGCCAGTCTACACCCCTCCGAAGAATCCCCAATGGCGGCGACGCCCCTACTAGAGCGCTCCTCACGCGAGCGCATCATCGAGTCTGGCCCACATGTCTTCCGTGCCTGTCGTGTGTCGGCAAGCACGACCGACTTCTCTGTCGGCGACCCGCCGGCCGTGGGCGAGGGCGAGGCGTCCCCATACACTATGACTGTGCACATCTTCTTCTCGAGGACGTACGAGCTCAGGAGGATGGCCGGGCCCCTCCCTGCCACACTAGATGAGGACGATATCACCACTACACCCTGCGAAGAGGTGGTGCTGGATGTTGGCTTGCCTCCGAGGGAGCTGCGTAGTGGGGGCTATGTCGTGCGAACTATGCGCGAGATTCTTGTCCGTGTATGGCTGCTCAAGAACCTGAACCTCACGGAGGAGGAGTGGGACATCATCATGCCTTACGATGTTATGCACCTGATGTGGCAGCAGGCGTGTCGTCGGGTCGGTGGCCTCCACTTCGACCTCACCCTTAGGGTGGACCACCGGCTCATCGTCAACTTGCTGGCGCTGCAAGACAGTTGGGTCCTAGTTGCACCGGAGGACGGCCACTGCAGCATATGCATGCTGGGGCTATCGCGGCGTACAACGGTGCGTCTCCGGGGATGCAAACACCCGTTCCATAGGAAGTGCATCTTCTCCTATTTTGTAACGAACGCCAGCTGCCCTATCTGCTGCGATAAAGTGCTGACCCATCTTATTTTCGATTTGTAGCATAGTATGAATAAAAACCCTGTATGATAGGGATGCCATGCCAACTTGAATCCTATGTCAAGAGAAATTCTATTTGATTGTGGTTATAAGATATTTTGCATTAGTTTGATCTATTATCATTCTATTTTCCTATGGGATATGACCCTATGAATCAAACAGACTGGGATTACTTCCACACAATTAAGTTTGACCAACTTTTAGTAGGACAACAAACATAAATAATTAGTCATCATGGGATTACAATCCAACAGATAATTGTCTTTAGGACTCATACATTTTCCAAATAGAAAAATCAAAACAAATCATGGTTCTTCATCTCATAGCATGATACAGAGACAAGAGTCTAATCATCATCCTCATCATCATCATCATCATCATCATCACCTCCGTCTTCATTCTGATATTCGTGCATGGTCTCATCCTGCTCGTCATGTCCATTCTCCTCCTGAGATTCACCAGGTAGCTTCAGTTTATCCATCTCTTTGTCGACTATACTAACCTCAACAGTGAAATCTACTTCTCCATCATGTGCAGGGATACCTGTATCCAACGAGGTTTCATCAATCTCAGCAACTTTAGTTTGCCTAGAACCAGCAAAATCATCTTGCTGGGCACCAATTATTGGATCCGCATTCTCATCCAAATCATATATGTTCCTTGCCACAAACTTTTGCACATACTGCCATCCTTTTCTAGATCTGTCTTCCAAGAAAAGTACCTTGGCCGCTTGAGGTACCAAAATATAAGGATCATCCTTGTACCACTGAGCAGTAGTATTGACTGATATGAAATACCCATCATTTCTAGCACCTTTGCCCTTGTTTGGATCTTGGTTGTACCAGTAACACTTAAATAGAACCACAGATCGGACAGTAACCTTATCACTATAGAACAACTGAATAACCTCTTCTATGTGACCATAATGGTCAAATGACTCTGATCTCTTCTTTCTGGTTGTCAAGTGATCTCCACTGGTTGTGATGCCACTATTTCGTGTCTTCAAATGTTGTTCATGCTCATAGGAGTTGTAATGGACACCATTGACATTGCAAGCTGCAGCTACCAACACCCTCTTATCTGGACCACGTGATAGGACAAGGAGATCAGCACTAATAGCGCCTGGATTCTCCGCATGGAGTTTCGAGATCTACGATTACAAAATAGACAAGAGGTCATCTCATGTGAAAACACATAGACAAGTCAGAGTGCAATTGAACATCTTACATGTTTCTCAAACCAGTCCTGAAACCCACTCCCACGTGCCGATAGCTTTCCATTCGTTTCTATGTACAACCTGCAAAACATAGCCAAGTCAGCTGAATATATTTCATTTTGATACAATTTCATAGTATATGCGAGGAACTGAGGATTTCGTGTGCATAGTACTCACTTAACATATTCATCAGCCTCTGCAGCATTATTCAGCACATACCAAGACAGCTGTTCAAATTCAGACTGCTCTAATGTTTTTTCGGTCCTCTTTCCTACTAGCTCAACACCATGATTAAAAACAGATCCTCCAACTTCCAAAATTCTGCGACCCCGGTTGAATCTGGTCTCAATATCAGGAATATATCTTGATGCAAATGTATATGCTTCAGCAGCAATATACGCCACTGCAATGCAAGCCTCTGGCCTAGCTTTGTTCCTAACTGTATTCTTGAAAGTGCACAGTCGACGTTCTATAGGGTACATCCATCCATACTGTACCGGACCTCTTAAAAGTGCCTCATCAGGTAGATGAATAGCCAAATGCACCATCACATCAAAGAACGCTGGAGGATATATCAGCTCCAGCTTGCACAGGATTACTGCTATGTCCACCTTAAGACGTTTTACAACAGCTCTGCTTAGAGTTTTACTACATATTTCCCTAAATAACCTTCCCAACTCTGCAATCACGTTGTACATATTTGGCTTCACTAAATCTTTAATGCCAATAGCTAAAAGCCTTTGCAGCAGGATGTGACAATCGTGATTTTTCAACCCTTGGAGCTTGTTTCCTTCAGCATTGAGACAGTTTGCAATGTTGGAAGCAAATCCGAACGGGAACATCACACCTCGGAGGTACTCACAAAATAATCTCCTTTTAGGCATCGGCAATGTGAATTCCACGCCTCGAAATTTATAATGTTTTTCCTTGCCTTTGTTCACTTTGTCATTACGATCCAGTTGCAAGTGCCTGTTTCAATGTTGCACAATCAATCCTAGCATTTGAGCTATCTTTTGTCTTGGATGGAATGTTGAGTAATGTGCCGACAATGCTGTCACATATATTTTTCTCCATGTGCATGATATCAATATTATGCCGAAGCTTCTTACCAGCCCAATACGGCAAGTCCCAAAGAGTGGCCCTGCGCTTATAAAATATTCTCGGTCTATCATTTTCCATTTCCTTCCTCTTGGTACATGCTGCTATTTCACCTCCCACCTTCCTTTTGGTAGCTGCCAGACTCAGTTCATCTCCTCTCTTCTTCCTTTTTCTACCTGCTACTACTGCTGCTGCATCTTATGTATTCTTCTCTGCTGTACCTGCTGTGGCGGCTGGTGGTTTTCCTGGTTTAACATTTCTGACCGCTTCTAGGTGCGCCTTCAACTCGTGACTCGTAAAGTGCTGCGGTTCAGTCTTTGCACAGGCCTGATCACCAATAAATTGCAATTTTTTACTATTTTTTCGGAAACTGTGATCTAATGGAAGGAAACGGCGATGGCCCATATAGCATATCTTGTTTATTATCCTCACTGCCAGCTGATCTGTATCAGAGTGAACACATGCATTATAACCTGATGTTACTCTGCCTGACATAGTGCCCAAAGCTGGATAATCATGGGTGCAATACAAGACAAAGAACACGTAATAGAAAATTTTGTTCTTTAGGTTGACACACATCCCGTGTAGGGACACCCTCCCATAATGTTTGCAAGTCTCTAATAAGAGGCTGCATAAACACATCAAAATCCTTCCCAGGAGATTTGGGACCTGGGATGAGTAAGGCCATCATACGGTTCGACTGATCGGTGCATGTCCAGGGAGCCTGGTTGTAAGGTGTAACTAGTACTGGCCACATGCTATACGAGTTGCTCTTGTTGCCAAATGGGTTGAATCCATCTGTAGCAAGGCCAAGTCTCAGGTTCCTTGGATCTCCAAAGAAAATCTGGATGATCCAGTCGAATTGCTTCCATTCATTGCCATCGCCAGGATGCCTCGATAAATCGGGGTCGGGCGTGAGAATCTCTTTGTGCCATCTTGTTTCCCGAGATGTTTGTTCTGAAGCAAACAACCTCTCGCAATCTTTGTACAAGTGGAAAGTATCTCTAACCTTCCAAGGAATCTTTTCTTACCACCAGCTCCATCATGTTTCCATCTTGATTCCTTACATACCGGACATTCATCGAGGTCATTATACTCCATCCAAAACAAAGGCACAATTATTTTTGCAAAAATCAATCTTCTCATATCCAAGTCCCGGTACCTTGATGTACCGCTTCACCTCATAAAAGGATTTTGGCAGTCCAGCCCTGTGGAGTGCATCGTCGTATGTCTTCGCAATCGCATTGAAGGCTTTATTGGTAATCCCCTGGTATGACTTGTCATGAAGTAATTTCACAATTAATTCGGATCTTGACACAACAGAACCAGGGGCCACTAAGCGCTTAGCATCTTCTATCAGGTCATGGAAAAGAGGCTTTTTGTGATAACCATGGGGCTGTTGGCTTGCATATGGATACAGATCCCGTAACAAATTAGCAGTAGCCTCATCCTGGACGAGATCTTCAGGCTGATAACCATCAGAATAAAGAGGATCAATAATCTCGTGCTGATCATAGTGTTCACCATGGTTAATCCACCTGATATATGTCCTGGTCCATCCCATAAACGAATAAATGATCTCGAGACTACATGTTGAGGCTTGGACCCAATATTCAAACATACGCGGCATGGACAAATCACTTCCTTTGTTGTGTCGCCACAAGAAATCACTAACTTGCTTCATGAAGTCTTCAATACCACTCAAATATGTTGGTGTGTTTAATGAGTGAAATAATATCCAAGTTCTGTCCATCTGTTGAGGGAATAGATGGTCAAAGAAGCGATAAGCTATTTCAACAAACAGGTTACCTACGTATGTAAGCAAACATACCTGAGCAAACAGGTCGAATATAAAACTATAAATGCTACTCCCTCTGATTCATATTAATTGACTTCAATATGGATGTATCTAAAATTAAAATATGTCTAGATACATCCATATTTGAGTCAATTAATATGAACTGGAGGGAGTACATTATTTGAGCCGATTTCAGCAAACGAACTGAGTGCAAAACTACGGCTACCTAGCGAACAAATTTTTTTTAGGCTGACCACTGGGTTTCCCCACTTTGTATTTTTTTTCTTTTTATTAATAAAAAGAGGGAAATATGTACAAAAGTTGCTGGAGAGCAGCAACTAAAAGGATCATAGATCCCAAACAGCAAAATATATATAATGTTCTACCCATGATATGATTTCCTCTTTGCCTTATGAACAAGGAGAGCAATTTCATCCAATACAATAGCAACACATTCTTTCTTCTTTTTTGCCGTAATTCCGTCGATCTATTAGCAGTGCAAAGAAGTCAAAAGTAATAAGATTAGAAACAGGTCCATAGACCACCAAGGCCATACCTGAGAATACGGAGGGCCTGAGCAAAACAAGAAATAGAGGACCTCAACATGATCATTGGCGACTAAAATGGTTTTATATAAACTAGTCACTCCATTTCAATAAACAATGCACCCTTGTTTTTCGTATTTTATCTTCGAAAAAATATTAATCTATATCTCTCTATTTAAAAATGATGTTTCAATTTTATGTAGATATACATGTATTTAGATGAGTTTAGTTTGCAGGTACATGCAAGTTTTGATGAAGTTGAAACATATTTTTCAGGATGAAGTATATAAAAAAATTGATATAAAACTGGTATCATTAGAAAGTATTTTCCATCACGATTCTAACAATGCTGCTTATGTATTATATGATCGTGATATTGTTGTCCTATTTATTTGGTCAAGGTTCACATTGAAATGTGGTAAAATAAATTAAAAGAAGTGCACCGTGTGAAAAAGCAATCTAAGAATTCAAAAGTGCTAATTGTTAGTCGAAACATGACATCTTTCAAAAATGAATCTTCAATTAGTACTTCATAAAAATCATTGAGACAAAATATTAATATTCATTGGAAGACTAACTGAATTAGCTGCACTCGCGATGAAAGAGAAAGAGAAGATACGGGTAAGAGCAAGTACAATAAGGTACAGCCTTTTTTTGTTTGTTTGGGTTGCTCATCAAGCTTATCGCTCGATACAATAAGTTACAGTCAGCGGGAGTGGTGTTTTGGAACATGGGTGATATATCATAGATATGCTATATTTATTATAGTGGAGTATTGAAAATGGCATAGAAGGGGATATTGAGAATTGAGAGTGGCATAAACGCAACTTCAATTTTTGTAATGGCATAAACACAACTTGTGAATTGAGGAGTGGCATAGAACCAATTAACCGTTGTTTCAATAATAGCCATCAAAAGCCGATCAAATGCACGAGAATGGATCCAAAATTTACCCATTTTTAGTTTCACGAGAAAA
This sequence comes from Lolium perenne, assembly GCF_019359855.2. Lineage (NCBI taxonomy): Eukaryota > Viridiplantae > Streptophyta > Magnoliopsida > Poales > Poaceae > Lolium > Lolium perenne. The sequence continues at coordinate 138,340,373 of NC_067245.2, forward strand.
TTTTAAACATAAAATTCGTACTGCCTAGAAGTATTTGAAACAAACATCCAGTAAATCTTATATGTTGGGTTCTGCATTCTGGGGGAGTTTCATCAGATTAAGCCATATTGTTTATCAATAAACCTCATTTTATGTTTTACAACCAACTTTAAACTTAAAATTCAAACTGTCCAGAAAAAAGAACAACATTCCAGTAAATCTTACTCCCTCTGTTCCATTCTATAGTGCCTATTGTTTTTTGGCACGGAAATTAGCGCAAGAGTATTTTTTACACAAGACCCCTTGCTGAACGATTTGAGATCAACGGTAAAATTTGGTAAATCCATATCTTTCTAACTTACCATAACAATTTTTGGGAGCTGAACGATTTGGGAGCTGAACGGGGAGGGGTAATTGAAAAAAAGCTAAGCTAAAACCTTATATTCGGAAACAAATGCCGAAAATCTATAGGCACTATATAAAGGAACGGAGGGAGTATATATTTCTTCTGCATTCTGGGAAAGATTGGTCGGATTCAAAAAAATAGTTTGGGAATAAACATTGTTTTAGTCTGGAAATGACTTATTGTAGAGTGATTTTTGGTTGGATACATTCATGTGCGTTCGATTGGCTTTGGATGGCTGATATTGAACCAAAGTCAACGCTGGACTTCTAACCTGAACGTCACTGGAGCTGCGTCAAAAGTCCAACCATGACTTTGTCTCAATAACAGCCATCAAAAGCCGATCAAACGCACAGGAATGGATCCAACCAAAAATCACTCAACCGCTGGAAGTTTGACCTGAAAGTCACTGAAGCTGTATCCATACTTGCCCAACAGGTTGCGTATGAATGTAAACCAACATATCTGAGCAAACAGGTCGAATATAAAACTATATAACTAAATGCCACGTTATTTGAGCCGATTTCAGCAAACCAACTGAGGTCTATTTTTTTTAGGCTGGACAGTGGTTTCCTCGCTGTGTATTTTTCACTGTAATAAAAAAGAGGGAAAAGGTTACTGGAGAGCAGCAACTAAAAGGATCATAGATCCCAAACAGCAAAATCTAGCTAAAAAAGTTCTACCCATGATGATAAGCCATGATATGATTTCCTCTTTGCCTTACAAACAAGGAGAGCCATTTCATCCTTGAATCTCTTGCGTCTTCTGTAAATGCTTGGGGGCGAACAGATCAATCGAAAGCAATATAATCCCAGTTGTATTGTGTTCTGAAATCTGTTTACCTGTTGTACTATGGAAGGAGTCCTAACGGACTACGGCGTGCCAACCGTGCTAGACGTAGCACATAACAACTCTATTTCGTGTCTGCCAAGAAAGAGAGGTGTTTGCCCCTATATATAGTCCCAGGTAGTCATAGAATAGATGAGAGAGATAGTTTCTCAATATTGATAGCACGTAGAGGGTCTATCCTCTCGTCTATTGTAATACTCCTCCAATTATAGTGATACGCCGCCGTGCGTTCCGTGGTTTTTTCCTGTTTGGGTTTCCACGTAAAAATCTGTGTTCTTGTTTTTCGTTTGATCTACTTTTATTTGCGCGGTTTTGTAACAAGTGGTATCAGAGCTTCAGGCTCAAGATCGATCTGCTGCCTCGGGAGATTTCTTGTTGCGCGCCTGGGCAGCACCGCATTGTTTAGATCTACATCTGCAGTTTTGCATCATCAAGCAGCTTCGTCAAAGTTAGCCACAGTTGTGTTTTCGAGAGATCCGATCTACCAGATCAATATGGTTTTAGCCTCGGCGGTTCATGCGTTTCCTTTGGTGATTTGCTTTCCGCACCGTTGCCGTTCCATCAAGTTGCCGAGATCGCCATCCCCATCCAGTTGCTCTTGGTTTCTATCCGGTACAATTTTCAATCCAGCATTGTATTATGTTCTCTAGTCGGTATCAATTCTGTGCGAGAAGGAGCTGGTCCAAGGTGGAGTACCGGATCGACTAAATTTGTGCATGCATGTGTGTGATTCATTGAGGATAACCAGTTTGGTTTGATGCTCATGCACATGAAGCAACATCAGATCAATCAATCGACGGATCAAGTCGCAAGGCCAGATATCAAACCCGATCAGGTTCTGCTGATTCACGCGAAGTTCCAGAGGAGTACGTTCAGATTTATTTTTCTGGCTCTCCGTATTGCTACGTCCAGCCAAAAAAAACCAGGTGCTATCTGTTTATGTTTTTGCTCTGCAGTTTTAATTCTACATAGAATTTTTGTGGCTTGTATTACTTTGTGATCACAGTTTTATCGGCTCATGGATATTATGAAGTACGATGTTCAGCTGTTGTATTATGACACAAGGTTTTCCCTATGGCAAGTCGAGATGCGAGCATTGTTTGGCGCAAGCCGATTTTAAGGATGCACTGGATAGTTTTGAAAATAAGTGTTTTGTTGTTTGGACTAACAAGGAGGAAAAGAAGGATCCTACTTCACCTATGTTCGATGATTGTTTGCTGGTATGATCATCGTTTGAATATTTTTCTGTTCAAGGTGGAGTTTGTTGGATTAGCTTGTCGGGACAGATTATGGATGCAAATTTTCAGGTGCTATATTGCTGCGATTATATGAAGAACACAATTCAGATATCAGAAAAAAAATGGAGGAGGTAATCTTTATGCCTGTTGGTAGCCAGCATTATACTCTTTGCTCTCCGAGTTTTTTTTGTTGTTATGCATGTGAAGGTTTTGCTTTGTTACTCAAGTTCGTGATGAGGATTGTTTGAGGTGCAAGAGGAGATTCATTTTCTGCTAGATACTACAGCATTTAGTACTGTTAAGTTTTCAGTGCAATTCAGTTGTCTATGCTCTTTCAAGAGGGGTCTAGTGCAGAGTTAAAGCTCCATTGCATGTTTGAGGTTTCATCATCCGACAGTTGTTCTACAAGGCAGTTTTTGACCATGTCATGGATTTTCATCAACCTTACAAGACAGCAATTTTTGTGTACGAGGTGTTCTCCGTACTAGATGCTCTTGCATGAGTATTGTTTGCCGAGGTTTGTGCTTTATGTTTAGCACGTTCAGATTCCATGAGATGAGTTCTTCACAATGTTATGTACACGAAGATGTTGCACTATGAGCTATGTGCTCGTTCAAGCACCACAGGAGATATGATGACTTATGACATTTGATGTTTGAGCAGTTTCAGTTTTTCTTTGAGGTCGGGGCAATGCACTCAGACTTTTGCTGGGATTTTACATAATACCTAGGTTCGTTCGTCTGCTTTGTTGACAGCTGTGTTGTTTTCTGGAAGACCCAAGATTGATTTGCTCAGTTTGAATTCATGAGAAGTTTAATAGTCCTATGGACGTTTCAAGGCACAAGGTTTACTTGTGATGACTTTAGTTGAGGAGTTGAATGCTATCTATGACTGTTGCAAGGGATTTCGGCTCAAGGTGGAGTTTGTTGTATTGTGTTCCGAAATCTGTTTACCTGTTGTACTATGGAAGGATTCCTAACGGACTACGGCGTGCCAACCGAGCTAGACGTAGCACATAACAACTCTATTTCGTGTCTGCCAAGAAAGAGAGGTGTTTGCCCCTATATATAGTCCCAGGTAGTCATAGAATAGATGAGAGAGATAGTTTCTCAATATTGATAGCACGTAGAGGGTCTGTCCTCTCGTGTATTGTAATACTCCTCCAATTATAGTGATACGCCGCCGTGCGTTCCGTGGTTTTTTCCCGTTTGGGTTTCCACGTAAAAATCTGTGTTCTTGTTTTTCGTTTGATCTACTTTTATTTGCGCGGTTTTGTAACAATCCCAACAATTTTTTTCTTCTTTTTGGCCGTAAATCCACCGATGTATTAGCAGTGCAAAGAACCCAGAAGTAATAAGATTACAAACAGGTCCATAGAGGACTGGCACCAAGCGACGACTACAGACATTGGGCAATGATGAGCAGTACAGTGTACAATATGAATGAATTCGAGCAAATAGGTAAAACGGAAAACAATGTCAAACAAACACGTCGAGAGTAAAACAATATCAACCGATCGATTCGAACGAACTAACGAACTTATAAGGGCTGGGCGACGACGACTGACTTTGATTGAGCTATAATGAATCGTACTTGCCCAGGCCTGAAGATAGCATGCATACCGTGAGGATCTACCAGCTGACCGCGCCTGCCGGTGCGGCTGGAGAAGAACGGCGCCACTGGGCATCGCCGACGCGGCTGATAGACAGTGTGGGGAAGTTTTGTTGCACGGCCTGGGTGTGTCTAGAGAAGAACAGGGCGCCGAAGGAGGTGTCTAGAGAAGAACAAGGTGGGCTGGGTGCTAGGTTAAAGGCGAGCTGGGTGTGTCTAGAGAAGAACAGGGCGCCGAAGGAGGTGTCTAGAGAAGAACAAGGTGGGCTGGGTGCTGGGTTAAAGGCGAGCGTTCGAAATATTGGGCGCGCGTTCGAAAGTTTAGGTGCGAGGGAGGTGTCTGCTGGTGAAAATTTCCCCGTCCTCTTTTTTCTTTTTTCTTTTGAGAACACAGTACAACGCAGACGCTCACAAACACGCACGCACAAACACCCCTATGAACGCACGCACGCACACCCTACCCCTATGAGCACCTCCGAGGGACAGAGCCGGCTTATCTTGAGGTTGACGAAGTCACCACTGGCGCCTCCTCTTCTTTTTTGGGCTAATCTATTTATCTAAAATGTCTATCTATACCTCTATCTATCTACGTATTTTTTAGTTTTTTTCTATTCTATACATGAGTTTTTGAATTTGAATTTTTTTCACTCTGTCAGCCCTCCGGCCAATGCTCATTTGAAGTAATTCAAGCCGTTGATTTGTAGCTTAAAGGTGCTATCTACCGCTCATCATACAAGGACTCTTCAGATCTAACGGCTGTGAATGCACGAATTCGTCACCCATGCTTCCCCTTGGACGGGCGATGCTGAAAGCCTGAAACACCGGAACCCTCTAGATACTTCGGGGTACCTCACTGCTCCACATTATTAAACAGGCCTTTTCCGACATGGGAAGTCAAAAGTTGGGGGCTCCATGCAGTACATATGAATGCTCGCTAGCTGCATGGTCTAGAAGCATACTAGAGTAAATCATCAGTTCATCAAATCAATTGGTGTATAATTTTTCTAGGAGCTAAGACGCCGGCATGAATCATTTTCAAGCGTTTAAATTCCTCCTACCTGAAATGATTCTTTAGATTGACATCAACAAGAGAACTCTTTTAGAAAGAGTGAGAGAAAGGGAGATATGATTGCATACACTATTCTTAGAAGGGAAATCATGTACTTGTTCATGGAGAGATACAAGTATATCGACTATCTACACTACAATTTTGAAATAAAAGAAACAAAATTGCAAATGTCTATTCTAACTAGATATGTTGATATTTCTAAATAGTACCAAAGCAATACTTATTCTAAGTTGGGCACTCAACTTCTGAAATGCGCGAGTATTCGTAGGTCGATTTTTTACGTTATTATTATTATTACTAGGCAGCACATGTGTTTGCCCGTCCAGTGAAACTCTTTCATTTCATTTTCCTTTTCCGCAAGGTCGGGAGTCGGAGGAAGAGGGATCACACGGGAGGAGACGAAGGGAGAGCAGTCATGGGGCCCCACTTATTTATGGTGTCTATCCTTTTCCGGTGATGTTGGATCACAGTGCAGGTTGTCGGTGCGCGGGGGTGCGAGCGAGCGAGAAAGGCCGAGAATGAGAGAGATGTTTTTTTAGAGGGACAACCGAACGATCCTGAAGTACCCAGATTTCCAATACGCATCAGAGCGCAGTTTACAGCAGGACACAAAATAAACAGGAAATTACGTCTAAATCCCTAAGATTTACATGGTAGACCCCAGGCTGAAAGCAAGAAATGCGATCGGGTCCTTAACAGCCACCGTCCGGATTGATCCTCGTCGCAGTCGGGGACGAACCACTTGGCGAGACCAAATCGCCATGGCTACAGAGCCTGCACACCATGGCCTCCGAGCTGAGCTAGAAACGCCCTGCCAAAACCGGCAGCCAACGGAGGTGGATAATTGGAGAGATGGAGAGAGAGAGTGTGTGTGTGTTGATGCCTCTCTCTTGACAAAGAAGATGGCTGGGAGTTTGCCTACCTAGCATACGTGACTTGTGCTCACTGAAGTGTGGGACCTCACGCATGGGAACCACACGTAAGTGACAGACTTGTTGCTCTAATAACTCAGGTTATTATTATATTGTAATAGTACTACATAGTTTCCTATGGATCCTTCTTAGTCACTCCAAAATGAAGCTTTTGGGAGGTTTTTGAAATTTCCATATTTGAAACCAAAAACGACTTCTCTTCTTGCATGCTTGACTTCATAAGACAGAGTTTAGCTAGGGGTATGGGGTAGATACATGATTTTCCTGGTTTGAATATGTCTAGACCTTGTTTATCAACTTAATTTAATGCTTACTATATGACATAAGAAGACTATGAGCCTTGATTTTACATTTTTTTTAAAATTATGCCCATTTGAATCTTGGTGAAATCCTAGGTTTCACCAAGATTTGAAAAGTTTAAAACATGAATATGAAAAAGTAAGCATGTATGCTTCTTGGTCACTTCAAAATGAAGCTCTTGGGAGGGTTTTTGAAATTTCCATGTTCAAAACCAAAAACCACTTCTCTTCATGCTTGACTTGGTGAAACAGAGTTTAGGGTTAGGGGGTAGATACATGATTTTTCTTGTTTGAATATGTCTAGACCTTGTTTATCATCTTAATTGAATGCTTACTATATGAAATAATAAGACCTTGGTTTTTTCATTTTTTTTGTTTTTTTTTTAATTTTTATGCCCATTTGAATCTTGGTCAAATCCTAGGTTTGACTAATATTTAAACAAGTTTAAGACATGCAAATGAAAAGGGAATCCTGCATCCTTCTTAGTCACTCTAAAATGAATTTTTAAGAGGTTTTTGAAAAAAATCCATGTTTAATTTGAAACCCAAAACCACTTCTCTTGATGATTGACTTCATAAGACAGAGTTTAGGGTTAGGGGTAGATATATACATGATTTTTTCTGGTTTGAATATGTCTAGACCTTGTTTATCAACTTTAATGCTTTACTATATGATCGACATAAGAATGCTATGTGCTTTGGTTTTTCATTCTTTTCATTTTTTTATGAATTTTTATGCCCATTTGAATCTTGGTCAAATCCTAGGTTTGACAATGATTAAAACAAGTTTAAAACATGAATATGAAAAATTAAGCATCTATCCTTCTTAAGTCACTCCAAAATGTAACTTCTTGGGAGGGTTTTTGAAATTTCCATGTTTGAAACCAAAAACCACTTCTCTTCATGCATGCTTGACTTCATAAGACAGAGTTTAGGGTTTTAGGGGTAGATATATACATGATTTTCTGGTTTGAATATGTCTAGACCTTCTTTATCAACTTGAATGCTTACTATATATATGACATAAGAATGCTATGTCCTTTGTTTTTTTCATTCTTTTGATTTCTTCTGAATTTTTATGCCGATTTGAATCTTTTGGTCAAATCCTAGGTTTGACCAAGATTTAAACAAGTTTAAAACATGAAAATGAAAAGGGAAGCTTGTATCCTTCTTAGTCACTCTAAAATGAATTTTTTGGGAGGTTTTTGAAATTACCATGTTTGAAACCCAAAACCACTTCTCTTCATGCTTGACTTCATAAGACAGAGTTTAGGGTTAGGGTTAGATACATGAATTTGTATGGTTTGAATATGTCTAGACCTTGTTTATCAACTTGAATGCTTACTATATGTATGACTTAAGACATAGTTTAGCTAGGGTTAGGGGGTAGATACATGATTTTCCTGGTTTGAATATGTCTAGACCTTGTTTATCAACTTAATTGAATGCTTACTATATTACATAAGAAGACTATGTGCCTTTGTTAGCATCTAGTGCAGTATGTGTGAACATGTATGCACTATGTGTGCTATAACTTGTATGTCTTTCAAATTTGAACCAAATTTGAATAAGTTTGAAATATTTGAAATGGGGCTTTTGGCTTAAACGTTTGAAACCCAAAACGATTTCTCTTCATGCTAGATTTCATAAGACCGAGTTTAGGGTTAGGGGTAGCTAGATACATGAGTTGTCTGGTTTGAATATGTCTAAACCTTGTTTATCAACTTGAATTCTTACTATATGACATCAGAAGACTATGTGCTTTTGTTTTTCATTTTTCTAATTTTTTTTTGAATTTTATGCCCATTTGAATGTTGGTCAAATCCTAGGTTTGACCAACATTTAAAAGAGTTTCAAACATGAAAATTTCCATGTTTGAAACCCAAAACCACTTCTCTTCATGATTGACTTCGTCATAAGACATAGTTTAGGGTTAGGGGTAGAGATATATACATGATTTTTTTCTGGTTTGAATATGTCTAGACCTTGTTTATCAACTTTAATGCTTACTATATGACATAAGAATGTTATGTGCTTTGTTTTTTCATTCTTTTCATTTTTTATGAATTTTTATGCCCATTTGAATCTTGGTCAAATCCTATGTTTGACAATGATTAAAACAAGTTTAAAACATGAATATGAAAAATTAAGCATGCATCTATCCTTCTTAAGTCACTCCAAAATGTAACTTCTTGGGAGGGTTTTTGAAATTTCCATGTTTGAAACCAAAAACCACTTCTCTTCATGCATGCTTGACTTCATAAGACAGAGTTTAGGGTTTTAGGGGTAGATATATACATGATTTTGTGGTTTGAATATGTCTAGACCTTGTTTATCAACTTGAATGCTTACTATATATATGACATAAGAATGCTATGTCCTTTGATTTTTCATTCTTTTGATTTGTTTCTGAAATTTTATGCCCATTTGAATCTTTTGGTCAAATCCTAGGTTTGACCAAGATTTAAATAAGTTTAAAACATGAAAATGAAAAGGGAAGCATGCATCCTTCTTAGTCACTCTAAAATCAACTTAACTGAGAATGCTTACAATATGACATAAGAAGACTATGTGCCTTGGTTTTCATTTTTTGATTTTTTTTTAAAATTCTTATGCCCATTTGAATCTTGGTTAAATCCTAGGTTTGACCATGGTTTCAACAAATGTAAATCATGAATATAAAAATTAATTATATATCCTTCTTAGTCACTCCAAAATGTAAATCTTGGGAGGGTTCTTGAAATTTCCATGTTTGAAACCAAAAACCACTTCTCTTCATGCATGCTTGACTTCATAAGACAGAGTTTAGGGTTAGGGGTAGATATATACATGATTTTTCTGGTTTGAGTATGTCTAGACCTTGTTTATCAACTTGAATGCTTACTATATGACATAAGAAGACTATATGCTTTTGTTTTTCATTTTTATGTTTTTTTATTTTATGCCCGTTTGAATCTTTTGTCAAATCTTAGCTAGGTTTGACCAATATTTAATTAAGTTTAAGACATGAAAATGAAAAGGGAAGCCTGCATCATTCTTAGTCACTCTAAAATGAATTTTTTAAGAGGTTTCTGAAATTTCCATGTTTGAAACCCAAAAAATAATGTCATGCAAATGGTTTTTCATTATTTAATTTTATATTAGCAGGCCAAAATCGAACCCCGTAGTTGCATTTTCTGATATTGATCCGTAGTACTGGGCAGAACCCTCGTAGGTCGATTTTTTTACGTTATTATTATTATTACTAGGCAGCACATGTGTTTGCCCGTCCAGTGAAACTCTTTCATTTCATTTTTCTTTTCCGCAAGGTCGGGAGTCAGAGGAAGAGGGATCACACGGGAGGAGACGAAGGAAGAGCAGTCCCGGGGCCCCACTTATTTATGGTGTCTATCCTTTTTCTGGTGATGTTGGATCACAGTGTAGGGTTGTCGGTGCGCAGGGGGTGCGAGCGAGCGAGAAAGGCCGAGAATGAGAGAGATGTTTTTTTAGAGGGACAACCGAACGATCCTGAAGTACTTAGATTTCCAATACGCATCAGAGCGCAGTTTACAGCAGGACACAAAATAAACAGGAAATTACATCTAAATCCCTAAGATTTACATGGTAGACCCCAGGCTGAAAGCAAGAAAAGCGATCGGGTCCTTAACAGCCACCGTCCGAATTGATCCTCGTCGCAGCCGGGGACGAACCACTTGGCGCGACCAAATCGCCAGGGCTACAGAGCCTGCACACCATGGCCTCCGAGCTGAGCTAGAAATGCCCTGCCAAAACCGGCAGCCAACGGAGGTGGATAATCTGAGAGATGGAGAGTGAGAGTGAGTGTTGATGCCTCTCTCTTGACAAAGAAGATGGCTGGGAGTTTGCCTACCTAGCGTACGTGACTTGTGCTCACTGAAGTGTGGGACCTCACGCATGGGAACCACAAGTAAGTGACAGACTTGTTGCTCTAATAACTTGGGTGATCATTATATTGTAATAGTACTACATAGTTTCCTATGGATCCTTCTTAGTCACTCCAAAATGAAGCTTTTGGGAGGTTTTTGAAATTTCCATGTTTGAAACCAAAAACGACTTCTCTTCATGCATGCTTGACTTCATAAGACAGAGTTTAGCTAGGGGTATGGGGTAGATACATGATTTTCCTGGTTTGAATATGTCTAGAACTTGTTTATCAACTTAATTGAATGCTTACTATATGACATAAGAAGACTATGTGCCTTGGTTTTTCATTTTTTTGATTTTTTCTAAAATTTGTATGCCCATTTGAATCTTGGTCAAATCCTAGGTTTCACCAAGATTTAAAAAGTTTAAAACATGAATATGAAAAAGTAAGCATGTATGCTTCTTAGTCACTTCAAAATGAAGCTCTTGGGAGGGTTTTTGAAATTTCCATGTTCGAAACCAAAAACCACATATCTTCATGCATGCTTGACTTCATAATGAATATGAAAAAGTAAGCATGTATGCTTCTTAGTCACTTCAAAATGAAGCTCTTGGGAGGGTTTTTGAAATTTCCATGTTTGAAACCAAAAACCACTTCTCTTCATGCATGTTTGACTTCATAAGACAGAGTTTAGGGTTTTAGGGGTAGATATATACATGATTTTATGGTTTGAATATGTCTAGACCTTGTTTATCAACTTGAATGCTTACTATATATATGACATAAGAATGCAATGTCCTTTGTTTTTTCATTCTTTTGATTTTTTTTGAATTTTTATGCCCATTTGAATCTTTTGGTCAAATCCTAGGTTTGACCACGCTTTAAACAAGTTTAAAACATGAAAATGAAAAGGGAAGCTTGTATCCTTCTTAGTCACTCTAAAATGAAGTTTTTGGGAGGTTTTTGAAATTACCATGTTTGAAACCCAAAACTACTTCTCTTCATGCTTGACTTCATAAGACAGAGTTTAGGGTTAGGGGTAGATACATGATTTTGTATGGTTTGAATTTGTATAGACCTTGTTTATCAACTTGAATGCTTACGATATGACATATGAAGACTATGTACTTTGGTTTTCATTTTTCTGATTTTTATGAATTTTGTGTCCATTTGAATCTTGGTCAAATCCTAGGTTTGACCAAGATTTAAACAAGTTTAAAACATGAAATGAAAAGGTAATCATGGATCCTTCTTAGTCACTCTAAAATGAAGCTTTTGGGATGTTCTTGAAATTTCCATGTTTGAAACCCAAAACGACATCTCTACATGCATGCTTGACTTAATACATAGTTTAGCTAGGGTTAGGGGGTAGATACATGATTTTCCTGGTTTGAATATGTCTAGACCTTGTTTATCAACTTAATTGAATGCTTACTATATTACATAAGAAGACTATGTGCCTTGGTTAGCATCTAGTGCAGTATGTGTGAACATGTATGCACTATGTGTGCTATAACTTGTATGTCTTTCAAATTTGAACCAAATTTGAATATGTTTGAAATATTTGAAATGGGGCTTTTGGCTTAAACGTTTGAAACCCAAAACGATTTCTCTTCATGCTAGATTTCATAAGACTGAGTTTAGGGTTAGGGGGTACATACATGATTTGTCTGGTTTGAATATGTCGAAACCTTGTTTATCAACTTGAATGCTTACTATATGACATCAGAAGACTATGTGCTTTTGTTTTTCATTTTTCTATTTTTTTTGAATTTTATGCACATTTGAATCTTGGTCAAATCCTAGGTTTGACCAAGATTTAAACAAGTTTCAAACATGAAAATTTCCATGTTTGAAACCCAAAACCACTTCTCTTCACGATTGACTTCATAAGACATAGTCTAGGGTTAGGGGTAGATATATACATGATATTTTCTGGTTTGAGTATGTATAGACCGTTTTATCAACTTGAATGCTTACTATATGACATAAGAAGACTATATGCTTTTGTTTTTCATTTTTCTGTTTTATTTTATTTTATGCCCATTTTAATCTTTTGGTCAAATCTTAGCTAGGTTTGACCAATATTTAAACAAGTTTAAGACAGGAAAATGAAAAGGGAAGCTTGCATCCTTCTTAGTCACTCGATCTAAAATGAATTTTTTAAGAGGTTTTTGAAATTTCCATGTTTGAAACCAAAAACCACTTCTCTTCATGCATGCTTGACTTCATAAGACAGAGTTTAGGGTTTTAGGGGTAGATATATACATGATTTTCTGGTTTGAATATGTCTAGACCTTGTTTATCAACTTGAATGCTTACTATATATATGACATATAAGAATGCTATGTCCTTTGTTTTTTCATTCTTTTGATTTTTTTCTGAATTTTTATGCCTATTTGAATCTTTTGGTCAAATCCTAGGTTTGACCAAGATTTAAACAAGTTTAAAACATGAAAATGAAAAGGGAAGATTGTACCCTTCTTAGTCACTCTAAAATGAAGTTTTTGGGAGGTTTTTGAAATTACCATGTTTGAAACCCAAAACCACTTCTCTTCATGCTTGACTTCATAAGACAGAGTTTAGGGTTAGGGGTACGTATATACATGATTTTGTATGGTTTGAATATGTCTAGACCTAGTTTATGAACTTGAATGCTTACGATATGACATATGAAGACTATGTACTTTGGTTTTCATTTTTCTGATTTTTTTAAATTTTGTGTCCATTTGAATCTTGGTAAAATCCTAGGTTTGACCAAGATTTAAACAAGTTTAAAACATGAAAATTAAAAGGTAATCATGGATCCTTCTTAGTCACTCTAAAATGAAGCTTTTGGGATGTTCTTGAAATTTCCATGTTTGAAACCCAAAACAACTTCTCTACATGCATGCTTGACTTAAGACATAGTTTAGCTAGGGTTAGTGGGTAGATACATGATTTTCTTGGTTTGAATATGTCTAGACCTTGTTTATCAACTTAATTGAATGCTTACTATATGACATAAGAAGACTATGTGCCTTGGTTAGCATCTAGTGCAGTATGTGTGAACATGTATGCACTATGTGTGCTATAACTTGTATGTCTTTCAAATTTGAATAAATTTGAAATATTTGAAATGGGGCTTTTGGCTTAAACGTTTTAAACCCAAAACGATTTCTCTTCATGCTAGATTTCATAAGACTGAGTTTAGGGTTAGGGGGTACATACATGATTTGTCTGGTTTGAATATGTCTAAACCTTGTTTATCAACTTGAATGCTTACTATATGACATCAGAAGACTATGTGCTTTTGTTTTTCATTTTTCTAATTTTTTTTGAATTTTATGCACATTTGAATCTTGGTCAAATCCTAGGTTTGACCAAGATTTAAACAAGTTTCAAACATGAAAATTTCCATGTTTGAAACCCAAAACCACTTCTCTTCATGATTGACTTCATAAGACATAGTTTAGGGTTAGGGTAGATATATACATGATATTTTCTCGTTTGAGTATGTATAGACCGCTTTATCAACTTGAAGGCTTACTATATGACATAAGAAGACTATATGCTTTTGTTTTTAATTTTTATGTTTTATTTTATTTTATGCCCGTTTGAATCTTTTGGTCAAATCTTAGCTAGGTTTGACCAATATTTAAACAAGTTTAAGACATGAAAATGAAAAGGGAAGCCTGCATCCTTCTTAGTCACTCGATCTAAAATGAATTTTTTAAGAGGTTTTTGAAATTTCCATGTTTGAAACCAAAAACCACTTCTCTTCATGCATGCTTGACTTCATAAGACAGAGTTTAGGGTTTTAGGGTAGATATATACATGCTTTTCTCTGGTTTGAATATGTCTAGACATTGTTTATCAACTTGAATGCTTACTATATATATGACAGATACGAATGCTATGTCCTTTGTTTTTTCATTCTTTTGATTTTTTTCTGAATTTTTATGCCCATTTGAATCTTTTGGTCAAATCCTAGGTTTGACCAAGATTTAAACAAGTTTAAAACATGAAAATGAAAAGGGAAGATTGTACCCTTCTTAGTCACTCTAAAATGAAGTTTTTGGGAGGTTTTTGAAATTACCATGTTTGAAACCCAAAACCACTTTTCTTCATGCTTGACTTCATAAGACAGAGTTTCGGGTTAGGGGTACGTAGATAGATGATTTTGTATGGTTTGAATATGTCTAGACCTTGTTTATGAACTTGAATGCTTACGATATGGCATAAGAAGACTATGTACTTTGGTTTTCATTTTTCTGATTTTTTTAAATTTTGTGTCCATTTGAATCTTGGTAAAATCCTAGGTTTGACCAAGATTTAAACAAGTTTAAAACATGAAAACGAAAAGGTAATCATGGATCCTTCTTAGTCACTCTAAAATGAAGCTTTTGTGATGTTCTTGAAATTTCCATGTTTGAAACCCAAAACAACTTCTCTACATGCATGCTTGACTTAAGACATAGTTTAGCTAGGGTTAGGGGTAGATACATGATTTTCCTGGTTTGAATATGTCTAGACCTTGTTTATCAACTTAATTGAATGCTTACTATATGACATAAGAAGACTATGTGCCTTGGTTAGCATCTAGTGCAGTATGTGTGAACATGTATGCACTATGTGTGCTATAACTTGTATGTCTTTCAAATTTGAATAAGTTTGAAATATTTGAAATGGGGCTTTTGGCTTAAACGTTTTAAACCCAAAACGATTTCTCTTCATGCTAGATTTCATAAGACTGAGTTTAGGGTTAGGGGGTACATACATGATTTGTCTGGTTTGAATATGTCTAAACCTTGTTTATCAACTTGAATGCTTACTATATGACATCGAAGACTATGTGCTTTTGTTTTTCATTTTTCTAATTTTTTTGAATTTTATGCACATTTGAATCTTGGTCAAATCCTAGGTTTGACCAAGATTTAAACAAGTTTCAAACATGAAAATTTCCATGTTTGAAACCCAAAACCACTTCTCTTCATGATTGACTTCATAAGACATAGTTTAGGGTTAGGGGTAGATATATACATGATATTTTCTGGTTTGAGTATGTATAAACCGTTTTATCAACTTGAATGCTTACTATATGACATAAGAAGGCTATATGCTTTTGTTTTTCATTTTTCTGTTTTATTTTATTTTATGCCCGTTTGAATCTTTTGGTCAAATCTTAGCTAGGTTTGACCAATATTTAAACAAGTTTAAGACATGAAAATGAAAAGGGAAGCCTGCATCCTTCTTAGTCACTCGATCTAAAATGAATTTTTTAAGAGGTTTTTGAAATTTCCATGTTTGAAACCAAAAACCACTTCTCTTCATGCATGCTTGACTTCATAAGACAGAGTTTAGGGTTTTAGGGGTAGATATATACATGATTTTCTGGTTTGAATATGTCTAGACATTGTTTATCAACTTGAATGCTTACTATATATATGACATATACGAATGCTATGTCCTTTGTTTTTTCATTCTTTTGATTTTTTTCTGAATTTTTATGCCCATTTGAATCTTTTGGTCAAATCCTAGGTTTGACCAAGATTTAAACAAGTTTAAAACATGAAAATGAAAAGGGAAGATTGTACCCTTCTTAGTCACTCTAAAATGAAGTTTTTGGGAGGTTTTTGAAATTACCATGTTTGAAACCCAAAACCACTTTTCTTCATGCTTGACTTCATAAGACAAAGTTTCGGGTTAGGGGTACGTAGATAGATGATTTTGTATGGTTTGAATATGTCTAGACCTTGTTTATGAACTTGAATGCTTACGATATGGCATAAGAAGACTATGTACTTTGGTTTTCATTTTTCTGATTTTTTTAAATTTTGTGTCCATTTGAATCTTGGTAAAATCCTAGGTTTGACCAAGATTTAAACAAGTTTAAAACATGAAAATTAAAAGGTAATCATGGATCCTTCTTAGTCACTCTAAAATGAAGCTTTTGGGATGTTCTTGAAATTTCCATGTTTGAAACCCAAAACAACTTCTCTACATGCATGCTTGACTTAAGACATAGTTTAGCTAGGGTTAGTGGGTAGATACATGATTTTCCTGGTTTGAATATGTCTAGACCTTGTTTATCAACTTAATTGAATGCTTACTATATGACATAAGAAGACTATGTGCCTTGGTTAGCATCTAGTGCAGTATGTGTGAACATGTATGCACTATGTGTGCTATAACTTGTATGTCTTTCAAATTTGAATAAGTTTGAAATATTTGAAATGGGGCTTTGGCTTAAACGTTTTAAACCCAAAACGATTTCTCTTCATGCTAGATTTCATAAGACTGAGTTTAGGGTTAGGGGGTACATATATGATTTGTCTGGTTTGAATATGTCTAAACCTTGTTTATCAACTTGAATGCTTACTATATGACATCAGAAGACTATGTGCTTTTGTTTTTCATTTTTCTAATTTTTTTTGAATTTTATGCACATTTGAATCTTGGTCAAATCCTAGGTTTGACCAAGATTTAAACAAGTTTCAAACATGAAAATTTCCATGTTTGAAACCCAAAACCACTTCTCTTCATGATTGACTTCATAAGACATAGTTTAGGGTTAGGGGTAGATATATACATGATATTTTCTGGTTTGAGTATGTATAGACCGTTTTATCAACTTGAATGCTTACTATATGACATAAGAAGACTATATGCTTTTGTTTTTCATTTTTCTGTTTTATTTTATTTTATGCCCGTTTGAATCTTTTGGTCAAATCTTAGCTAGGTTTGACCAATATTTAAACAAGTTTAAGACATGAAAATGAAAAGGGAAGCCTGCATCCTTCTTAGTCACTCGATCTAAAATGAATTTTTTAAGAGGTTTTTGAAATTTCCATGTTTGAAACCAAAAACCACTTCTCTTCATGCATGCTTGACTTCATAAGACAGAGTTTAGGGTTTTAGGGGTAGATATATACATGCTTTTCTGGTTTGAATATGTCTAGACATTGTTTATCAACTTGAATGCTTACTATATATATGACAGATACGAATGCTATGTCCTTTGTTTTTTCATTCTTTTGATTTTTTTCTGAATTTTTATGCCCATTTGAATCTTTTGGTCAAATCCTAGGTTTGACCAAGATTTAAACAAGTTTAAAACATGAAAATGAAAAGGGAAGATTGTACCCTTCTTAGTCACTCTAAAATGAAGTTTTTGGGAGGTTTTTGAAATTACCATGTTTGAAACCCAAAACCACTTTTCTTCATGCTTGACTTCATAAGACAGAGTTTCGGGTTAGGGGTACGTAGATAGATGATTTTGTATGGTTTGAATATGTCTAGACCTTGTTTATGAACTTGAATGCTTACGATATGGCATAAGAAGACTATGTACTTTGGTTTTCATTTTTCTGATTTTTTTAAATTTTGTGTCCATTTGAATCTTGGTAAAATCCTAGGTTTGACCAAGATTTAAACAAGTTTAAAACATGAAAACGAAAAGGTAATCATGGATCCTTCTTAGTCACTCTAAAATGAAGCTTTTGTGATGTTCTTGAAATTTCCATGTTTGAAACCCAAAACAACTTCTCTACATGCATGCTTGACTTAAGACATAGTTTAGCTAGGGTTAGGGGTAGATACATGATTTTCCTGGTTTGAATATGTCTAGACCTTGTTTATCAACTTAATTGAATGCTTACTATATGACATAAGAAGACTATGTGCCTTGGTTAGCATCTAGTGCAGTATGTGTGAACATGTATGCACTATGTGTGCTATAACTTGTATGTCTTTCAAATTTGAATAAGTTTGAAATATTTGAAATGGGGCTTTTGGCTTAAACGTTTTAAACCCAAAACGATTTCTCTTCATGCTAGATTTCATAAGACTGAGTTTAGGGTTAGGGGGTACATACATGATTTGTCTGGTTTGAATATGTCTAAACCTTGTTTATCAACTTGAATGCTTACTATATGACATCAGAAGACTATGTGCTTTTGTTTTTCATTTTTCTAATTTTTTTTGAATTTTATGCACATTTGAATCTTGGTCAAATCCTAGGTTTGACCAAGATTTAAACAAGTTTCAAACATGAAAATTTCCATGTTTGAAACCCAAAACCACTTCTCTTCATGATTGACTTCATAAGACATAGTTTAGGGTTAGGGGTAGATATATACATGATATTTTCTGGTTTGAGTATGTATAAACCGTTTTATCAACTTGAATGCTTACTATATGACATAAGAAGGCTATATGCTTTTGTTTTTCATTTTTCTGTTTTATTTTATTTTATGCCCGTTTGAATCTTTTGGTCAAATCTTAGCTAGGTTTGACCAATATTTAAACAAGTTTAAGACATGAAAATGAAAAGGGAAGCCTGCATCCTTCTTAGTCACTCGATCTAAAATGAATTTTTTAAGAGGTTTTTGAAATTTCCATGTTTGAAACCAAAAACCACTTCTCTTCATGCATGCTTGACTTCATAAGACAGAGTTTAGGGTTTTAGGGGTAGATATATACATGATTTTCTGGTTTGAATATGTCTAGACATTGTTTATCAACTTGAATGCTTACTATATATATGACATATACGAATGCTATGTCCTTTGTTTTTTCATTCTTTTGATTTTTTTCTGAATTTTTATGCCCATTTGAATCTTTTGGTCAAATCCTAGGTTTGACCAAGATTTAAACAAGTTTAAAACATGAAAATGAAAAGGGAAGATTGTACCCTTCTTAGTCACTCTAAAATGAAGTTTTTGGGAGGTTTTTGAAATTACCATGTTTGAAACCCAAAACCACTTTTCTTCATGCTTGACTTCATAAGACAAAGTTTCGGGTTAGGGGTACGTAGATAGATGATTTTGTATGGTTTGAATATGTCTAGACCTTGTTTATGAATTTGAATGCTTACGATATGGCATAAGAAGACTATGTACTTTGGTTTTCATTTTTCTCATTTTTTTAAATTTTGTGTCCATTTGAATCTTGGTAAAATCCTAGGTTTGACCAAGATTTAAACAAGTTTAAAACATGAAAATTAAAAGGTAATCATGGATCCTTCTTAGTCACTCTAAAATGAAGCTTTTGGGATGGTCTTGAAATTTCCATGTTTGAAACCCAAAACAACTTCTCTACATGCATGCTTGACTTAAGACATAGTTTAGCTAGGGTTAGGGGGTAGATACATGATTTTCCTGGTTTGAATATGTCTAGACCTTGTTTATCAACTTAGTTGAATGCTTACTATATGACATAAGAAGACTATGTGCCTTGGTTCTTCATTTTTTGTTTTTTTTTTAAATTCTCATGCCCATTTGAATCTTGGTTAAATCCTAGGTTTGACCATGGTTTTAACAAATTTAAATCATGAATATAAAAATTAAGCATCTATCCTTCTTAGTCACTCCAAAATGTAAATCTTGGTAGGGTTCTTGAAATTAGCATGTTTGAAACCAAAAACCACTTCTCTTCATGCATGCTTGACTTCATAAGACAGAGTTTAGGGTTAGGGGTAGATATATACATGATTTTCTGGTTTGAATATGTCTAGACCTTGTTTATCAACTTTAATGCTTTACTATATATATATGACATATAAGAATGCTATGTCCTTTGTTTTTTCATTCTTTTGATTTTTTTCTGAATTTTTATGCCCATTTGAATCTTTTGGTCAAATCCTAGGTTTGACCAAGATTTAAACAAGTTTAAAACATGAAAATGAAAAGGGAAGATTGTACCCTTCTTAGTCACTCTAAAATGAAGTTTTTGGGAGGTTTTTGAAATTACCATGTTTGAAACCCAAAACCACTTTTCTTCATGCTTGACTTCATAAGACAGAGTTTCGGGTTAGGGGTACGTAGATAGATGATTTTGTATGGTTTGAATATGTCTAGACCTTGTTTATGAACTTGAATGCTTACGATATGGCATAAGAAGACTATGTACTTTGGTTTTCATTTTTCTGATTTTTTTAAATTTTGTGTCCATTTGAATCTTGGTAAAATCCTAGGTTTGACCAAGATTTAAACAAGTTTAAAACATGAAAACGAAAAGGTAATCATGGATCCTTCTTAGTCACTCTAAAATGAAGCTTTTGGGATGTTCTTGAAATTTCCATGTTTGAAACCCAAAACAACTTCTCTACATGCATGCTTGACTTAAGACATAGTTTAGCTAGGGTTAGGGGTAGATACATGATTTTCCTTGTTTGAATATGTCTAGACCTTGTTTATCAACTTAATTGAATGCTTACTATATGACATAAGAAGACTATGTGCCTTGGTTAGCATCTAGTGCAGTATGTGTGAACATGTATGCACTATGTGTGCTATAACTTGTATGTCTTTCAAATTTGAATAAGTTTGAAATATTTGAAATGGAGCTTTTGGCTTAAACGTTTTAAACCCAAAACGATTTCTCTTCATGCTAGATTTCATAAGACTGAGTTTAGGGTTAGGGGGTACATACATGATTTGTCTGGTTTGAATATGTCTAAACCTTGTTTATCAACTTGAATGCTTACTATATGACATCAGAAGACTATGTGCTTTTGCTTTTCATTTTTCTAATTTTTTTTGAATTTTATGCACATTTGAATCTTGGTCAAATCCTAGGTTTAACCAAGATTTAAACAAGTTTCAAACATGAAAATTTCCATGTTTGAAACCCAAAACCACTTCTCTTCATGATTGACTTCATAAGACATAGTTTAGGGTTAGGGGTAGATATATACATGATATTTTCTGGTTTGAGTATGTATAGACCGTTTTATCAACTTGAATGCTTACTATATGACATAAGAAGGCTATATGCTTTTGTTTTTCATTTTTCTGTTTTATTTTATTTTATGCCCGTTTGAATCTTTTGGTCAAATCTTAGCTAGGTTTGACCAATATTTAAACAAGTTTAAGACATGAAAATGAAAAGGGAAGCCTGCATCCTTCTTAGTCACTCGATCTAAAATGAATTTTTTAAGAGGTTTTTGAAATTTCCATGTTTGAAACCAAAAACCACTTCTCTTCATGCATGCTTGACTTCATAAGACAGAGTTTAGGGTTTTAGGGGTAGATATATACATGATTTTCTGGTTTGAATATGTCTAGACATTGTTTATCAACTTGAATGCTTACTATATATATGACATATACGAATGCTATGTCCTTTGTTTTTTCATTCTTTTGATTTTTTTCTGAATTTTTATGCCCATTTGAATCTTTTGGTCAAATCCTAGGTTTGACCAAGATTTAAACAAGTTTAAAACATGAAAATGAAAAGGGAAGATTGTACCCTTCTTAGTCACTCTAAAATGAAGTTTTTGGGAGATTTTTGAAATTACCATGTTTGAAACCCAAAACCACTTTTCTTCATGCTTGACTTCATAAGACAGAGTTTCGGGTTAGGGGTACGTAGATAGATGATTTTGTATGGTTTGAATATGTCTAGACCTTGTTTATGAATTTGAATGCTTACGATATGGCATAAGAAGACTATGTACTTTGGTTTTCATTTTTCTGATTTTTTTAAATTTTGTGTCCATTTGAATCTTGGTAAAATCCTAGGTTTGACCAAGATTTAAACAAGTTTAAAACATGAAAATGAAAAGGTAATCATGGATCCTTCTTAGTCACTCTAAAATGAAGCTTTTGGGATGGTCTTGAAATTTCCATGTTTGAAACCCAAAACAACTTCTCTACATGCATGCTTGACTTAAGACATAGTTTAGCTAGGGTTAGGGGGTAGATATATGATTTTCCTGGTTTGAATATGTCTAGACCTTGTTTATCAACTTAGTTGAATGCTTACTATATGACATAAGAAGACTATGTGCCTTGGTTCTTCGTTTTTTTTTTAAATTCTCATGCCCATTTGAATCTTGGTCAAATCCTAGGTTTGACCATGGTTTTAACAAATTTAAATCATGAATATAAAAATTAAGCATCTATCCTTCTTAGTCACTCCAAAATGTAAATCTTGGTAGGGTTCTTGAAATTAGCATGTTTGAAACCAAAAACCACTTCTCTTCATGCATGCTTGACTTCATAAGACAGAGTTTAGGGTTAGGGGTAGATATATACATGATTTTCTGGTTTGAATATGTCTAGACCTTGTTTATCAACTTTAATGCTTTACTATATATATATGACATATAAGAATGCTATGTCCTTTGTTTTTTCATTCTTTTGATTTTTTTCTGAAATTTTATGCCCATTTGAATCTTTTGGTCAAATCCTAGGTTTGACCAAGATTTAAACAAGTTTAAAACATGAAAATGAAAAGGGAAGCATGGATCCTTCTTAGTCACTCTAAAATGAAGCTTTTGGGATGGTCTTGAAATTTCCATGTTTGCAACCCAAAACAACTTCTCTACATGCATGCTTGACTTAAGACATAGTTTAGCTAGGGTTAGGGGGTAGATATATGATTTTCCTGGTTTGAATATGTCTAGACCTTGTTTATCAACTTAGTTGAATGCTTACTATATGACATAAGAAGACTATGTGCCTTGGTTTTTCATTTTTTGTTTTTTTTAAATTCTTATGCCCATTTGAATCTTGGTCAAATCCTAGGTTTGACCATGGTTTTAACAAATTTAAATCATGAATATAAAAATTAAGCATCTATCCTTCTTAGTCACTCCAAAATGTAAATCTTGGGAGGGTTCTTGAAATTTGCATGTTTGAAACCAAAAACCACTTCTCTTCATGCATGCTTGACTTCATAAGACAGAGTTTAGGGTTAGGGGTAGATATATACATGATTTTCTGGTTTGAATATGTCTAGACCTTGTTTATCAACTTTAATGCTTTACTATATATATATGACATATAAGAATGCTATGTCCTTTGTTTTTTCATTCTTTTGATTTTTTTCTGAAATTTTATGCCCATTTGAATCTTTTGGTCAAATCCTAGGTTTGACCAAGATTTAAACAAGTTTAAAACATGAAAATGAAAAGGGAAGCCTGCATCCTTCTTAGTCACTCTAAAATAACCTTAATTGAGAATGCTTACAATATGACATAAGAAGACTATGTGCCTTGGTTTTCATTTTTTGATTTTCTTAAAATTCTTATGCCCATTTGAATCTTGGTCAAATCCTTGGTTTGACCATGGTTTCAACAAATGTAAATCATGAATATAAAAATTAATTATATATCCTTCTTAGTCACTCCAAAATGTAAATCTTGGGAGGGTTCTTGAAATTTCCATGTTTGAAACCAAAAACCACTTCTCTTCATGCATGCTTGACTTCATAAGACAGAGTTTAGGGTTAGGGTAGATATATACATGATTTTTCTGGTTTGAGTATGTCTAGACCTTGTTTATCAACTTGAATGCTTACTATATGACATAAGAAGACTATATGCTTTTGTTTTTCATTTTTATGTTTTTTTTATTTTATGCCCGTTTGAATCTTTTGGTCAAATCTTAGCTAGGTTTGACCAATATTTAAACAAGTTTAAGACATGAAAATGAAAAGGGAAGCCTGCATCATTCTTAGTCACTCTAAAATGATTTTTTTAAGAGGTTTCTGAAATTTCCATGTTTGAAACCCAAAAAATAATGTCATGTAAATGGTTTTTCATTATTTAATTTTATATTAGCAGGCCAAAATCGAACCCCGTAGTTGCATTTTCTGATATTGATCCGTAGTCTTCGCGTAACCCTCGTAGGTCGATTTTTTTACGTTATTATTATTATTACTAGGCAGCACATGTGTTTGCCCGTCCAGTGAAACTCTTTCATTTCATTTTTCTTTTCCGCAAGGTCGGGAGTCGGAGGAAGAGGGATCACACGGGAGGAGACGAAGGGAGAGCAGTCACGGGGCCCCACTTATTTATGGTGTCTATCCTTTTTCTGGTGATGTTGACTGTTGTGCAGGGTTGTCGGTGCGCAGGGGGTGCGAGCGAGCGAGAAAGGCCGAGAATGAGAGAGATGTTTTTTTTAGAGGGACAATGATACGTCTCCAACGTATCGATAATTTCTTATGTTCCATGCTACTTTATTGATGATATCTACATGTTTAATGCATACTTTATGTCATATTTATGCATATTCCGGCACTAACCTATTAACAAGATGCCGAAGAGCCAGTTGTTGTTTTCTGCTGTTTTTGGTTTCAGAAATCCTAGTAAGGAAATATTCTCGGAATTGGACGAAATCAACGCCCAGGATCTTATTTTTCCACGAAGCTTCCAGAAGTCCGGAGAGGAAACGAAGTGGGGCGACGAGGCTGCCACACACCAGGGAGGCATGGCCCAGGCCCTGGCCGCGCCGGCCTGTGGTGTGGGCCCCTCGTGGCGCCCCTAAACCTACCTCTTCCGCCTACTTAAGCCTTCGTCGATAATAACTCCAGTACCGAGAGCCACGATACGGAAAACCTTCCAAAGACGCCGCCGCCACCAATCCCATCTCGGGGGATTCAGGAGATCGCCTCCGGCACCCTGCCGGAGAGGGGAATCATCTCCCGGAGGACTCTTCACCGCCATGGTCGCCTCCGGAGTGATGAGTGAGTAGTTCACCCCTGGACTGTGGGTCCGTAGAAGTAGCTAGATGGTCGTCTTCTCCTAATTGTGCTATCATTGTTGGATCTTTTGAGCTGCCTAACGTGATCAAGATCATCTATCTGTAATGCTACATGTTGCGTTTGTTGGGATCCGATGAATAAATGAATGCTATGTTATGTTGATTATCAATATCATCTATGTGTTGTTTATGATCTTGCATACTCTCCGTTGCTAGTAGAGGCTCTGGCCAAGTTTTTGCTTGTAACTCCAAGAGGGAGTATTTATGCTCGATAGTGGGTTCTGTAGGATAACGTTGCATAGAAAACAAAAAATTTCCTACCGCGAACACGCAATCCAAGCCAAGATGCAATCTAGAAGACGGTAGCAACGAGGGGATTATCGAGTCTCACCCTTGAAGAGATTCCAAAGCCTACAAGATGAGGCTCTTGTTGCTGCGGTAGACGTTCACTTGCCGCTTGCAAAAGCGCGTAGAAGATCTTGATCACCGGCGCCACAAACGGGCAGCACCTCCGTACTCGGTCACACGTTTGGTTGTTGATGAAGACGACGTCCACCTCCCGTTCCAGCGGGCAGCGGAAGTAGTAGCTCCTCTTGAATCCGACAGCACGACGGCGTGGTGTCGGTGGTGGTGGAGAAATCCGGTGGAGCTTCGCTAAGCGTGCGGGATGTGGTGGAGGAGAGAGGCCGCTAGGGTTTGGGAGAGGGGGGCGCCGGCCACTAAGGGGTGCGGCCACCTTGGTAGTTCTTGAGGTGGCCGGCCCCCTCCCCTTGTCCCTCATTATATAGGTGGAAGCCCCAAGGGTTGGACTACAAGTCTCCGAATAAGACCCGAACCCAAAACCTACCCAAGCTAGGACTCCCACTAAAGGTGGGAGTTCCACCTTCCATGGAGGGGGTGGCCGGCCCCCCTTGGGGAAGTCCACTTGGGACTCCTCCCCTTCTAGGGTTGGCCGGCCATGGAGGTGGAGTCCCTCCGGGACTCCACCTTCCTTGGTGGTTTCTTCCGGACTTTTCTAGAACCTTCTAGAACCTTCCATAGAACCTTCTAGAACCTTCCATAGAACCTTCTGCATCATTTTAATTCACATAAAATGACATCCTATATATGAATCTTATTCTCCGGACCATTCCGGAACTCCTCGTGATGTCCGGGATCTCATCCGGGACTCCGAACAAATATTCGAACTCCATTCCATATTCAAGTTCTACCATTTCAACATCCAACTTTAAGTGTGTCACCCTACGGTTCGTGAACTATGCGGACATGGTTGAGTACACACTCCGACCAATAACCAATAGCGGGATCTGGAGATCCATAATGGCTCCCACATATTCAACAATGACTTTAGTGATCGAATGAACCATTCACATACGATACCAATTCCCTTTGTCACGCGATATTTTACTTGTCCGAGGTTTGATCTTCGGTATCACTCTATACCTTGTTCAACCTCGTCTCCTGACAAGTACTCTTTACTCGTACCGTGGTATGTGGTCTCTTATGAACTTATTCATATGCTTGCAAGACATTAGACGACATTCCACCGAGAGGGCCCAGAGTATATCTATCCGTCATCGGGATGGACAAATCCCACAGATGATCCATATGCCTCAACTCATACATTCCCGATACTTAATCCCACCTTTATAACCACCCATTTACGCAGTGGCGTTTGGTGTAATCAAAGTACCTTTCCGGTATAAGTGATTTACATGATCTCATGGTCATAAGGACTAGGTAACTATGTATCGAAAGCTTATAGCAAATAACTTAATGACGAGATCTTATGCTACGCTTAATTGGGTGTGTCCATTACATCATTCATACAATGATATAACCTTGTTTATTAATAACATCCAATGTTCATGATTATGAAACTAATCATCCATTAATCAACAAGCTAGTTAAGAGGCATACTAGGGACTTCTTGTTTGTCTACATATCACACATGTACTAATGTTTCGGTTAATACAATTATAGCATGACATATAAACATTTATCATAAACATAGAGATATAAATAATAACCACTTTATTATTGCCTCTAGGGCATATCTCCTTCAGTCTCCCACTTGCACTAGAGTCAATAATCTAGATTACATTGTAATATACCTAACACCCATGGCATTCTGGTGTTGGTCATGCTTTGCCCTAGGGAGAGCTTTAGTCAACGGATCTGCTACATTCAGATCAGTGTGTACTTTGCAAATCTTTACTTCTCCATCTTCGATGTACTCGCGAATCGAGTGGTAACGCAGCTTGATATGCTTCAGCCTCTTGTGTGACCTTGGCTCTTGTGCATTGGCGATGGCACCCATGTTATCACAGTAAATGATTAATGGGTCCAATGCACTAGGAACCACACCGAGCTCTACAATGAACCTCTTCATCCATACCGCTTCTGATGAAGCCTCTGAAGCCGCTATGTACTCTGATTCTGTTGAAGACTTCGCCACCGTGCACTGCTTCGAGCTTGCCCAGCTTACTGCAGCACCATTCAATATAAACACGTACCCAGACTGTGACTTAGTCATCAGGATCAGCGTTCCAACTTGCATCGGTGTAACCGTTTACAACGAGCTCTTGGTCACCTACATAACAAAGAAACATATCCTTAGTTCTTTTCAAGTACTTCAGGATATTCTTGACCGCTGTCCAGTGTTCCATTCCTGGATCACTTTGATGTCTGCTAGTCAAACTAACAGCAATATCCGGTCTAGTACATAGCATGTCATACATGATAGATCCTACTGCCGAGGCATAGGGGATATTACTCATCCTTTCTCTTTCTTCTGCCGTAGCCGGTCCTTGAGTCTTACTCAAGACCTTCCCTGGTAACATAGGTAAGAACCCTTTCTTACTTTCGTCCATTCTAAACTTCTTTAGAATCTTGTCCAGATATGTACTCTGTGATATCCCTATTAGGCGTCTTGATCTATCTCTATAAATCTTGATGCCTAATATATAAGATGCTTCACCAAGGTCTTTCATTGAAAAACTATTATTCAAATAACCTTTAACACTGCTTAATAGTTTTATATCATTCCCGATCAATAATATGTCATCTACATATAATATCAGGAATGCTACAGAGCTCCCACTCACTTTCTTGTAGATACAGGCCTCTCCATGACACTGTATAAACCCGAAGTCTTTGATCACCTTATCAAAGCGTCGGTTCCAACTTCTTGATGCTTGCTTCAGTCCATAGATTGAACGCTGAAGTTTGCATACTTTGTCAGCATTTTTAGGATCGACAAAACCTTTGGGTTGTATCATATACAATTCTTCCTCAATGTCTCCATTAAGGAACGCCGTTTTGACATCCATCTGCCAAATCTCATAATCGAAAAATGCAGCTATTGCTAACAAAATCCTAACAGATTTTAGCTTCACTACAGGTGAGAAAGTCTCATCGTAGTCAACTCCTTGAATTTGTCGGAAACCCTTTGCTACAAGTCGAGCTTTATAGACAGTAATATTACCATCAGCATCTGTTTTTCTCTTGAAGATCCATTTATTCTCGACAAAAGCCTTTCTCGGCTTATCGTGTAAGTCTACCAAAGTCCATACTTTGTTATCATACATGGATCCCATTTCGGATTTCATGGCTTCTTGCCATTTGTTGGAATCTGGGCTCATCATCGCTTCTTCATACGTCGCAGGGTCCTCATCATTGTTATCCACAATCATGACATTTAGACAAGGATCATACCAATCAGGAGTGGCACGCTCCCTTGTCGATCTGCGAGGTTCAGTAGTTTCCTCGTTCGAAGTTTCATGATCATTATCATTAGCTTCCTCTCTGCCGGTGTAGGCGATACAGTACAACTTCCGTATCGCGCTACTCTGATCAACGAGTATAGATTCATCAATCTCATCGAGTTCTACTTTTCTTCCAGTCACTTCTTTAGTGAGAAATTCTTTCTCAAGAAAGGTTCCGTTCTTAGCAACAAAGATTTTGCCTTCGGATCTGTGATAGAAAGTGTACCCAATAGTTTCCTTAGGGTATCCGATGAAGACGCATTTCTCCGCTTTGGGTTCTAGCTTGTCCGGTTGTAACTTCTTTACATAGGCTTCGCAACCCCAAACTTTCAGGAACGACAGCTTAGGTTTCTTATTAAACCATAATTCATACGGTGTCGTTTCTACGGATTTTGATGGTGCTCTATTTAAAGTGAATGCGGCTGTCTCTAATGCATAACTCCAAAATGATAACGGCAAATCAGTAAGAGACATCATAGAACGAACCATATCTAAGAGAGTTCGATTATGACGTTCGGACACACCGTTTCGTTGAGGTGTTCCCGGCGGTGTCAATTGTGAAAGTATTCCGCATTTCTTTAAATGCATGCCAAACTCATAACTCAGATATTCACCTCCACGATCAGATCATAGAAATTTAATCTTCTTGTTACGTTGATTTTTTACTTCACTTTGGAATTCCTTAAACTTCTCGAAAGTTTCGGATTTATGTTTCATGAAATAGATATACCCATATCTACTCAGATCATCTGTGAAGGTTAGAACATAACGATAACCACCGCGCGATGCTACGCTCATTGGTCCGCACACATCGGTATGTATGATTTCCAATAAGTCAGTAGCTCGCTCCATCATACCAGAAAATGGAGTCTTAGTCATTTTTCCCATTAGACATGCTTCGCATCTATCAAGTGACTCAAAGTCAAGTGTTTCAAGTAATCCATCGTTATGGAGTTTCTTCATGCGTTTCACTCCAATATGACCAAGACGATAGTGCCACATATAAGTAGAATTATCATTCAATTTAATTCGCTTAGCATCAATGTTATGTATATGCGTATCACTACTATCGAGATCTAATAGAAATAAGCCATTCTTTTCTGGTGCTCGACCATAAAAGATATTATTCATAAAAATAGAACAACCATTATTCTCAGACTTGAATGAATAACCGTCTTGCATTAAACAAGATCCAGATATAATGTTCATGCTCAACGCGGGTACAAAATAACAATTATTTAGGCTTAAAACTAATCCCGAAGGTAGATGTAGAGGAAGTGTGCCGACAGCGATCACATCGACTTTGGATCTGTTTCCAACGCGCATCGTCACTTCATCTTTCAGTAGTCTTCGTTTATTCTTTAGTTCCTGTTTCGAGTTACAAATATGAGCAACCGAACCAGTATCAAATACCCAGGTACTAGAACGAGAACCAAGAGATAAACATCTATAACATGTATATCGATATACCTTCTTTCTTCTTCTTGACAAGGCCGCTCTTCGTATCAGCCGTATACTTGGAGCAATTACGCTTCCGGTGTCCCTTCTCCTTGCGATAATAGCACTCAAGATCGTGCTTAGGGCCGTTCTTAGGTTTCATAGGAGGCGTGGCAGCTGTCTTGCCACCCTTCTTGAAGTTTCCCTTAGACTTGCCCTGTTTCTTGAAACGGGGGGGCTTGTTGACCATCAACACTTGGTGCTCTTTCTTGATCTCAATCTCAAGCAGCTTTTAGCATGCCAAAGAGTTCGTGTAACTCCTTGTTCATGTTCTCGCATATTGTAGTTCATCACAAAGTTCTTGTAGCTTGGTGGCAGTGATTGAAGGACACGATTAATCCCCAGTCTGTTAGGAATCACTATTCCCAAGTCACTGAGTTTCTTCGTATGCCCAGTCATGGCGAGCATGTGCTCACTAACGGAGCTGCCTTCTTCCATCATGCAGCTGAAGAATTGTTTCGATGCTTCATAGCATTCCACGGCTGCATGAGTCTCAAAAATAGCTTTCAACTCTTTCATCAACTCATGAGGATCGTGGTGCTCAAAACGTTTTTGAAGATCGGATTCCAGACTGCACAGGATGGCACACTGAACTTGAGAGTACCGAATTTTCCGAGTCTCGTAAACAGCTTTTACTTCATCGGTTTCAGTTTCTGCAGGAGGGTCACCTAGCGGTGCATCAAGCACATATTGCAGATTTCCGCCAGAGAGGAAGATCCTCACATGACGGAACCAGTCGGTGAAGTTGCTACCGTTGCTCTTAATTTTTCTTTCTCTAGGAACTGGTTAAAATTGATTGGGGACGCCATCTCTACAACATATATTTGCAAAAGTTTAGACTAAGTTTATGACAAATTGAGTTCAAATTTTAATTCAACATAATTAAAAATCTAGGTGAACTCCCACACAAAACAATATCCCTCGCATTGTCTTAGTGATCACACGAACCAAATCCACCGCACCTAAGTCCGATCATCACGAGACAAGGTGTGATTTCAATGGCGAACACTCAAAGTGTTCATCATATCAACCATATGATTCATGCTCTACCTTTCGGTATCACGTGTTCCGAGACCATGTCTGTACATGCTAGGCTCGTCAAGGCCACCTTAGTATCCGCATGTGCAAAAACTGTCTTGCACCCGTTGTATGCACTTGTTGATTCTATCACACCCGATCATCACGAGATGCTTCGAAACGACAAGTCTTGGCAATGGTGCTACTAAGGATGAACACTTTATTATCTTGAGATTTTAGTGAGGGATCATGTTATAATGCTACCGTCGCGATCTAAGCAAAATAAGATGCATAAAAGGATTAACATCACATGCAGTTCATATGTGATATGATATGGCCCTTTTGTCTTTGCGCCTTTGATCTTCATCTCCAAAGCGCGTACATGATCTCCATCATCTTCGGGCATGATCTCCATCATCGTCGGCGTAGCGTCAAGGTCAATGGCGCCGTCTTCATGATCGTCCTCCATGTAGCAACTATTACAACTACTTTGAAATACTACTCGACATGAAATTTAAAGACAACCATAAGGCTCCTGCCGGTTGCCACAATACAATAATGATCATCTCATACATATTCATCATCACATTATGGCCATATCGCATCACCAAACCCTGCAAAAACAAGTTAGACGTCTCTAATTTGGTTTGCATATTTTACGTGGTTTAGGGTTTTTGAGAGATATCTAATCTACCTACGAACATAAACCACAACGTTGATACTAATGTTTTCAATAGAAGAGTAAATTGAATCTTCACTATAGTAGGAGAGACAGACACCCGCAAAGCCTCTTATGCAATACAAGTTGCATGTCGAACGAGGAACAAGTCTCATGAACGCGCTCATGTAAAGTTAGTCCGAGCCGCTTCATCCCACTATGCCACAAAGATGCAAAGTACTCAACTAAAGATAACAAGAGCATCAACGCCCACAAAACCATTGTGTTCTACTCGTGCAACCATCTATGCATAGACACGGCTCTGGTACCACTGTAGGATAACGTTGCATAGAAAACAAAAAATTTCCTACCGCGAACACGCAATCCAAGCCAAGATGCAATCTAGAAGACGGTAGCAACGAGGGGATTATCGAGTCTCACCCTTGAAGAGATTCCAAAGCCTACAAGATGAGGCTCTTGTTGCTGCGGTAGACGTTCACTTGCCGCTTGCAAAAGCGCGTAGAAGATCTTGATCACCGGCGCCACGAATGGGCAGCACCTCCGTACTCGGTCACACGTTCGGTTGTTGATGAAGACGATGTCCACCTCCCGTTCCAGCGGGCAGCGGAAGTAGTAGCTCCTCTTGAATCCGACAGCACGACGGCGTGGTGTCGGTGGTGGTGGAGAAATCCGGCGGAGCTTCGCTAAGCGTGCGGGATGTGGTGGAGGAGAGAGGCCGCTAGGGTTTGGGAGAGGGGGCGCCGGCCACTAAGGGGTGCGGCCACCTTGGTGGTTCTTGAGGTGGCCGGCCCCCTCCCCTTGTCCCTCATTATATAGGTGGAAGCCCCAAGGGTTGGACTACAAGTCTCCGAATAAGACCCGAACCCAAAACCTTCCATATGATAGGGAAACCTACCCAAGCTAGGACTCCCACTAAAGGTGGGAATTCCACCTTCCATGGAGGGGGTGGCCGGCCCCCCTTGGGGATGTCCACTTGGGACTCCTCCCCTTCTAGGGTTGGCCGGCCATGGAGGTGGAGTACCTTCCTTGGTGGTTTCTTCCGGACTTTTCTAGAACCTTCTAGAACCTTCCATAGAACCTTCCGCATCATTTTAATTCACATAAAATGACATCCTATATATGAATCTTATTCTCCGGACCATTCTGGAACTCCTCGTGATGTCCGGGATCTCATCCGGGACTCCGAACAAATATTCGAACTCCATTCCATATTCATGTTCTACCATTTCAACATCCAACTCTAAGTGTGTCACCCTACGGTTCGTGAACTATGCGGACATGGTTGAGTACACACTCCGACCAATAACCAATAGCGGGATCTGGAGATCCATAATGGCTCCCACATATTCAACGATGACTTTAGTGATCGAATGAACCATTCACATACGATACCAATTCCCTTTGTCACGCGATATTTTACTTGTCCGAGGTTTGATCTTCGGTATCACTCTATACCTTGTTCAACCTCGTCTCCTGACAAGTACTCTTTACTCGTACCGTGGTATGTGGTCTCTTATGAACTTATTCATATGCTTGCAAGACATTAGACGACATTCCACCGAGAGGGCCCAGAGTATATATATCCGTCATCGGGATGGACAAATCCCACTGTTGATCCATATGCCTCAACTCATACTTTCCGGATACTTAATCCCACCTTTATAACCACCCATTTACGCAGTGGCGTTTGGTGTAATCAAAGTACCTTTCCGGTATAAGTGATTTACATGATCTCATGGTCATAAGGACTAGGTAACTATGTATCGAAAGCTTATAGCAAATAACTTAATGACGAGATCTTATGCTACGCTTAATTGGGTGTGTCCATTACATCATTCATACAATGATATAACCTTGTTTATTAATAACATCCAATGTTCATGATTATGAAACTAATCATCCATTAATCAACAAGCTAGTTAAGAGGCATACTAGGGACTTCTTGTTTGTCTACATATCACACATGTACTAATGTTTCGGTTAATACAATTATAGCATGACATATAAACATTTATCATAAACATAGAGATATAAATAATAACCACTTTATTATTGCCTCTAGGGCATATCTCCTTCAGGTTCATGTCTCCATTAAATCTGGGGGAGTGACAGAAACCTCTAAGGTTGTGGATGTGCTGTTGCCACTAGGGATAAAACATCAATGTTATGTCTAAGGATATATTCGTTGATTACATTACGCACCATACTTAATGCAATTGTCTGTTGTTTACAACTTAATACTGGAGGGGGTTCGGATGATAACCTGAAGGTGGACTTTTTAGGCATAGATGCATGCTGGATAGCGGTCTATGTACTTTGTCGTAATGCCCAATTAAATCTCACAATACTCATCATAACATGTATGTGCATGGTCATGCCCTCTTTATTTGTCAATTGCCCAACTGTAATTTGTTCACCCAACATGCTTATTCTTATCGGAGAGACACCTCTAGTGAACTGTGGACCCCGGTCCATTCTTTTAATCGAATACAATCTACTGCAATACTAGCTCTACTATTCTCTGCAAACTTCATCATCCACACTATACATCTAATCCTTTGTTACAGCAAGCCGGTGAGATTGACAACCTCACTGTTACGTTGGGACAAAGTACTTTGGTTGTGTTGTGCAGGTTCCACATTGGCGCCGGAAACCCTGGTGTTGCGCCGCACTACACTCCGCCGCCATCAACCTTCAACGTGCTTCTTGGCTCCGACTGGTTCGATAAACCTTGGTTTCTTACTGAGGGAAAACTTGCCGATGTACGCATCACACCTTCCTCTTGGGGTTCCCAACGGACGCGTGATGTACGCGTATCAAGACCGTTTTCTGGCGTCGTTGCCGAGGAGATCAAGACACGCTGCAAGGGGAGTCTCCACCTCCAATCTCTTTACTTTGTTTTTGTCTTGCTTTATTTTATTTAGTTCTTTGTTTGCTGCACTAAAACAAAACACAAAAAAATTAGTTGCTAGTTTTACTTTACTTGCTATCTTGTTCTCCATATTAAAAACACAAAAAAATTAGTTACTTGCATTTACTTTATCTAGTTTGCTTTATTTACTGTTGCTAAAATGGGTACTCCTGAAAATACTAAGTTATGTGACTTCACAAACACAAATAATAATGATTTCTTATGCACACCTATTGCTCCACCTGCTACTACAGCAGAATTCTTTGAAATTAAACCTGCTTTACTGAATCTTGTTATGAGAGAGCAATTTTCTGGTGTTAGTTCTGATGTCGCTGCCCATCTTAATAATTTTGTTGAACTATGTGAAATGCAAAAGTATAAGGATGTAGATGGTGACATTATAAAATTAAAATTGTTTCCTTTCTCATTAAGAGGAAGAGCTAAAGATTGGTTGCTATCTCTGCCTAAGAATAGTATTGATTCATGGACTAAA
This sequence comes from Lolium perenne, assembly GCF_019359855.2. Taxonomy (NCBI): domain Eukaryota; kingdom Viridiplantae; phylum Streptophyta; class Magnoliopsida; order Poales; family Poaceae; genus Lolium; species Lolium perenne. Next base: position 138,375,471 of record NC_067245.2, read on the forward strand.
TGCAAGGATGCTTTTATTGGTAGATATTATCCTCCTGCTAAAATTATATCTTTGAGAAGTAGCATAATGAATTTTAAACAATTAGATAATGAGCATGTTGCCCAAGCATGGGAAAGAATGAAATCTTTTGTTAAAAATTGCCCAACCCATGGACTGACTACTTGGATGATCATCCAAACCTTTTATGCAGGACTGAATTTTTCTTCACGAAACTTATTGGATTTAGCTGCTGGAGGTACCTTTATGTCCATCACTCTAGGCGACGCAAAAAAGCTTCTTGATAATATGATGATTAATTACTCTGAATGGCACACGGAAAGAGCTCCACAAGGTAAGAAGGTAAATTCTGTCGAAGAAACCTCTTCCTTGAGTGATAAGATTGATGCTATTATGTCTATGCTTGTGAATGGTAGGACAAATATTGATCCTAATAATGTTCCGTTAGCTTCATTGGTTGCCCAAGAAGAACATGTTGATGTGAACTTCATTAAAAATAATAATTTCAACAACAATGCTTACCGGAACAATTCTAGTAACAACTATAGGCCATATCCTTATAATAATGGTAACGGTTATGGTAATTCTTATGGGAATTCTTACAACAATAATAGGAATTCACCCCCTGGACTTGAAGCCATGCTTAAAGAATTTATTAGTACACAAACTGCTTTTAAGAAATCTGTTGAAGAAAAGCTTGGGAAAATTGATATACTTGCTTCTAAAGTCGATAGTCTTGCTGCTGATGTTGATCTTTTGAAATCGAAAGTTATGCCTACGGAAAATGATGATATTAAGTCATTTGCTACAGAAAACGCCATCCAAGTTAGAATTAATGAGAATATAAGATTGATGGCCGAATTGCGTGCTAGGTGGGAAAAATAAGAAAATGCTAAAGAAGATAAAATAGCTAAAGTTTGGACTATTACCACCACTAGTAATGCTAATGCTCCACATGTTGCTGCACCTCCTACTATTAATGGTAAAATAATTGGTGTTGGCAATGTTTCCACTTCTAATGCAAAGCGTGAAAAACTGCCTGAAACTGCTAAAACTGCTGAAACTGCCTGTGATAAAACTGCTGAAATTTTTTCTAATGTTGGGGATAATGATCCCATTACTTTAGATTATAATGGTTTGGATTTTGATGATTGCCACATCTCTGAAGTTATAAAGTTCTTACAAAAACTTGCTAAGAGTCCTAATGCTAGTGCTATAAATTTGGCTTTCACAAAACATATTACAAATGCTCTCATAAAAGCTAGAGAAGAGAAATTAAATCTTGAAGCTTATATTCCTAGGAAGTTAGAGGATGGTTGGGAGCCCATCATTAAGATGAAGGTCAATGATTTTGATTGTAATGCTTTATGTGATCTTGGTGCAAGTATTTCCGTTATGCCTAGAAAAATCTATAACATGCTTGACTTGCCACCATTGAAAAATTGTTATTTGGATGTTAATCTTGCTGATAACTCTACAAAGAAACCTTTGGGGAGAGTTGATAATCTTTGCATTACCGTTAACAATAACCTTGTTGACGTGGGCATTACCCTTCGAGTAACCAGTGTTGCCCTATCCGGTATTGACTAATTGGAGGCCCATGAAGATACCTGAAGGCGTGATGGGCCGCTAGGTCGGTGTACCAGAAGATTCCTTGACGGGCAAGACAAGGAAGTGAACAAACAAGGAAAGATTGGATCTAAACTACTGTAAATCTAGTCGTACTCGGTTAAGCCTCTTGAGACCTGGCCTCCTATATAAAGGCCAGGAGAGGGGCTGCCGAGGGATACGAACAATCTTAGCAATCTTAGCCAGAAAAAGCTTAGAGCTAGGTAACCCTAGCAATAGCAATCTCGACTAGATCTCAGCCGAACTATTCGGCACCCCATGGTAACCCATTGTCATCATAATCAAAGAACAGACAGGCAGGACATAAGGGTTTTACCTCATCGAGGGCCCCGAACCTGGGTGAATCGCTCTCCCCGCTTGTCTATGAACCGATGTCTCGTGTCAGCCTACAGGATTTCATCAACCCTAAGCCCCTATCGGAGGGCATTGGCGAGGAGTACCCTCGACACTTGTCCCCGTTGATTTTGTTTTCTTGGATATTTAATGCAATGCATCTTGTCCCATTATATTGGGAAGACCTTTTTCTTCGAACTGTTGGTGCTATTATTGATATGAAGGAAGGTAATATTAAATATCAATTTCCTCTCAAGAAAGGTATGGAACACTTCCCTAGAAAGAGCATGAAGTTACCTTTTGATTCTATCATTAGAACAAATTATGATGTTGATGCTTCGTCTCTTGATAATACTTGATACACACTTTCTGCGCCTAGCTGAAAGGCGTTAAAGAAAAGCGCTTATGGGAGACAACCCATGATTTTACTACTGCACTTTTGTTTTATATTTGAGTCTTGGAAGTTGTTACTACTGTAGCAACCTCTCCTTATCTTAGTTTTGTTGCATTGTTGTGCCAAGTAAAGTCTTTGACAGTAAGGTTCATACTAGATTTGGATTACTGCGCAGAAACAGAATTCTTGCTGTCACGAATCTGGGCCTAATTCTCTGTAGGTAACTCATAAAATTATGCCAATTTGCTTGAGTGATCCTCAGATATGTACACAACTTTCATTCAATTTGAGCATTTTTATTTGAGCAAGTCTGGTTCCTCTTAGAAATTCGTCTTTACGGACTGTTCTGTTTTGACAGATTCTGCCTTTTCTTTCGCATTGCCTGTTTTGCTATGCTTGATGGATCTTTCTATTCCATTAACTTTCAGTAGCTTTGTGCAATGTCCAGAAGTGTTAAGAATGATTTTGTAACCTCTGAACATGTGAATTTTGATTGTGCACTAACCCTCTAATGAGTTGTTTTGAGTTTGGTGTGGAGGAAGTTTTCAAGGATCAGGAGAGGAGGATGATACAATATGATCAAGGAGAGTGAAACCTCTAAGCTTGGGGATGCCCCGGTGGTTCACCCTTGCATATTTCAAGAAGACTCAAGCGTCTAAGCTTGGGGATGCCCAAGGCATCCCCTTCTTCATCGACAACATTATCAGGTTCCTCTAGTGAAACTATATTTTTATTCCATCACATCTTATGTACTTTGCTTGGAGCGTCTGTTTGTTTTTGTTTTTGTTTTGATTGAATAAAGTTGGATCCTAGCATTCATTGTGTGGGAGAGAGACACGCTCCGCTGTTGCATATGGACACATATGTCCTTAGGCTTTACTCATAATATTCATGGCGAAGTTTGAAACTGCTTCGTTAAATTGTTATATGGTTGGAAACGGGAAATGCTACATGTGGTAATTGGTAAAATGTCTTGAATAATTTGATACTTTGCAATTGTTGTGCTCATGTTTAAGCTCTTGCATCATATACTTTGCACCTATTAATGAAGAAATACATAGAGCTTGCTAAAATTTTGTTTGCATGATTGGTCTCTCTAAGGTCTAGATAATTTCTAGTAAGGGTCGAACAACAAGGAAGACGGTGTAGAGTCTTATAATGCTTACAATATGTCTTTTATGTGAGTTTTGTTGTACCGCTTCATACTTGTGTTTGTTTCAAATAGCCTTGCTAGCCTAAGCCTTGTATCGAGAGGGAATACTTCTCATGCATCCAAAATCCTTGAGCCAAACACTATGCCATTTGTGTCCACCATACCTACCTACTACATGGTATTTCTCCGCCATTCCAAAGTAAATTGCTTGAGTGCTACCTTTAAATTTCTATTCTTCGCCTTTGCAATTTATAGCTCATGGGACAAATAGCCTAAAAACTATTGTGGTATTGAATATGTACTTATGCATTTTATCTCTTATTAAGTTGCTTGTTGTGCGATAACCATGTTCCTGGGGACGCCATCAACTACTCTTTGTTGAATATCATGTGAGTTGCTATGCATGTTCATCTTGTCTGAAGTAAGGGTGATTTACCATGAGTTGAATGATTTGAGCATGCATATTGTTAGAGAAGAACATTGGGCCGCTAACTAAAGCCATGCTCCATGGTGGAAGTTTCAGTTTTGGACAAATATCCTCAATCTCATATGAGAAAATTAATTGTTGTTGAATGCTTATGCATTAAAGAGGAGTCCATTATCTGTTGTCTATGTTGTCCCGGTATGGATGTCTAAGTTGAGAATAATCAAAAGCGAGAAATCCAATGCGAGCTTTCTCCTTAGACCTTTGTACAGGCGGCATAGAGGTACCCCTTTGTGACACTTGGTTAAAACATATGTATTGCGGTGATAATCCAGGTAATCCGAGCTAATTAAGACAAGGTGCGGGCACTATTAGTATACTATGCATGAGGCTTGCAACTTGTAGGATATAATTTACATAACACATATGCTTTATTACTACCGTTGACAAAATTGTTTCTTGTTTTCAAAACCAAAGCTCTAGCACAAATATAGCAATCGATGCTTCCCTCTGCGAAGGGCCTTTCTTTTACTTTTATGTTGAGTCAGTTCACCTATTTCTCTCCATCTCAAGAAGCAAACACTTGTGTGAACTGTGCATTGATTCCTACATACTTGCATATTGCACTTATTATATTACTTTACATTGACAATATCCATGAGATATACATGTTACAAGTTGAAAGCAACCGCTAAAACTTAATCTTCCTTTGTGTTGCTTTAGTGCCTCTACTTTGAAATTATTGCTTTATGAGTTAACTCTTATGCAAGACTTATTGATGCTTGTCTTGAAAGTACTATTCATGAAAAGTCTTTGCTATATGATTCAATTGTTTACTCATTGCATTAACATTGCTTTGATTGCTGCATTCATTACATGTGCTTACAATAGTATGATCAAGATTATGATGGCATGTCACTTCAGAAATTATCTTTGTTATCGTTTACCTACTCGGGACGAGCAGGAACTAAGCTTGGGGATGCTGATACGTCTCCAACGTATCGATAATTTCTTATGTTCCATGCTACTTTATTGATGATATCTACATGTTTTATGCATACTTTATGTCATATTTATGCATTTTCCGGCACTAACCTATTAACAAGATGCCGAAGAGCCAGTTGCTGTTTTCTGTTGTTTTTGGTTTCAGAAATCCTAGTAAGGAAATATTCTCGGAATTGGACAAAATCAACGCCCAGGATCTTATTTTTCCACGAAGCTTCCAGAAGTCCGGAGAGGAAACGAAGTGGGGCGACGAGGCCGCCACACACCAGGGCGGTGCGGCCCAGGCCCTGGCCGCGCCGGCCTATGGTGTGGGCCCCTCGTGGCGCCCCTAAACCTACCTCTTCCGCCTACTTAAGCCTTCATCGATAATAACTCCAGTACCGAGAGCCACGATACGGAAAACCTTCCAGAGACGCCGCCGCCGCCAATCCCATCTCGGGGGATTCAGGAGATCGCCTCCGGCACCCTGCCGGAGAGGGGAATCATCACCCGGAGGACTCTTCACCGCCATGGTCGCCTCCGGAGTGATGAGTGAGTAGTTCACCCCTGGACTATGGGTCCATAGCAGTAGCTAGATGGTCGTCTTCTCCTAATTGTGCTATCATTGTTAGATCTTGTGAGCTGCCTAACATGATCAAGATCATCTATCTGTAATGCTACATGTTGCGTTTGTTGGGATTCGATGAATAAATGAATGATATGTTATGTTGATTATCAATATCATCTATGTGTTGTTTATGATCTTGCATGCTCTCCGTTGCTAGTAGAGGCTCTGGCCAAGTTTTTGCTTGTAACTCCAAGAGGGAGTATTTATGCTTGATAGTGGGTTCATGTCTCCATTAAATCTGGGGGAGTGACAGAAACCTCTAAGGTTGTGGATGTGCTGTTGCCACTAGGGATAAAACATCAATGTTATGTCTAAGGATATATTCGTTGATTACATTACGCACCATACTTAATGCAATTGTCTGTTGTTTACAACTTAATACTGGAGGGGGTTCGGATGATAACCTGAAGGTGGACTTTTTAGGCATAGATGCATGCTGGATATCGGTCTATGTACTTTGTCATAATGCCCAATTAAATCTCACAATACTCATCATAACATGTATGTGCATGGTCATGCCCTCTTTATTTGTCAATTGCCCAACTGTAATTTGTTCACCCAACATGCTTATTCTTATCGGAGAGACACCTCTAGTGAACTGTGGACCCCGGTCCATTCTTTTAATCGAATACAATCATCGCAATACTAGCTCTCATCGTTTTCTCTGCAAACTTCATCATCCACACTATACATCTAATCCTTTGTTACAGCAAGCCGGTGAGATTGACAACCTCACTGTTACGTTGGGACAAAGTACTTTGGTTGTGTTGTGCAGGTTCCACGTTGGCGCCGGAATCCCTGGTGTTGCGCCGCACTACACTCCGCCGCCATCAACCTTCAACGTGCTTCTTGGCTCCTATTGGTTCGATAAACCTTGGTTTCTTACTGAGGGAAAACTTGCCGCTGTACGCATCACACCTTCCTCTTGGGGTTCCCAACGGACGCGTGCTGTACGCGTATCAGACAACCGAACGATCCTGAAGTACCTAGATTTCCAATACGCATCAGAGCGCACTTTACAGCAGGACACAAAATAAACAGGAAATTATGTCTAAATCCCTAAGATTTACATGGTAGACCCCAGGCTGAAAGCAAGAAATGCGATGAAATGCGATCGGGTCCTTAACAGCCACCGTCCGGATTGATCCTCGTCGCAGCCGGGGACGAACCACTTGGCGCGACCAAATCGCCATGGCTACAGAGCCTTCACACCATGGCCTCCGAGCTGAGCTAGAAACGCCCTGCCAAAACCGGCAGCCAACGGAGGTGGATAATTGGAGAGATGGAGAGAGAGAGAGAGAGAGAGAGTGTTGATGCCTCTCTCTTGACAAAGAAGATGGCTGGGAGTTTGCCTACCTAGCGTATGTGACTTGTGCTCACTGAAGTGTGGGACCTCACGCATGGGAACCACACGTAAGTGACAGACTTGTTGCTCTAATAACTCGGGTGATTATTATATTGTAATAGTACCACATAGTTTCCTATGGATCCTTCTTAGTCACTCCAAAATGAAGCTTTTGGGAGGTTTTTGAAATTTCCATGTTTGAAACCAAAAACGACTTCTCTTCATGCATGCTTGACTTCATAAGACAGAGTTTGGCTAGGGGTATGGGGTAGATAAATGATTTTCCTGGTTTGAATATGTCTAGAACTTGTTTATCAACTTAATTGAATGCTTACTATATGACATAAGAAGACTATGTGCCTTGGTTTATCATTTTTTTGATTTTTTCTAAAATTTGTATGCCCATTTGAATCTTGGTCAAATCCTAGGTTTCACCAAGATTTGAAAAGTTTAAAACATGAATATGAAAAAGTAAGCATGTATGCTTCTTAGTCACTTCAAAATGAAGCTCTTGGGAGGGTTTTTGAAATTTCCATGTTCGAAACAAAAAACCACATATCTTCATGCATGCTTGACTTCATAATGAATATGAAAAAGTAAGCATGTATGCTTCTTAGTCACTTCAAAATGAAGCTCTTGGAAGGGTTTTTGAAATTTCCATGTTTGAAACCAAAAACCACTTCTCTTCATGCATGCTTGACTTCATAAGACAGAGTTTAGGGTTTTAGGGGTAGATATATACATGATTTTATGGTTTGAATATGTCTAGACCTTGTTTATCAACTTGAATTCTTACTATATATATGACATAAGAATGCAATGTCCTTTGTTTTTTCATTCTTTTGATTTTTTCTGAATTTTTATGCCCATTTGAATCTTTTGGTCAAATCCTAGGTTTGACCATGATTTAAACAAGTTTAAAACATGAAAATGAAAAGGGAAGCCTGTATCCTTCTTAGTCACTCTAAAATGAAGTTTTTGGGAGGTTTTTGAAATTACCATGTTTGAAACCCAAAACCACTTCTCTTCATGCTTGACTTCATAAGACAGAGTTTAGGGTTAGGGGTAGATACATGATTTTGTATGGTTTGAATTTGTATAGACCTTGTTTATCAACTTGAATGCTTACGATATGACATAAGAAGACTATGTACTTTGGTTTTCATTTTTCTGATTTTTTTAAATTTTGTGTCCATTTGAATCTTGGTCGAATCCTAGGTTTGACCAAGATTTAAACAAGTTTAAAACATGAAATGAAAACGTAATCATGGATCCTTCTTAGTCACTCTAAAATGAAGCTTTTGGGATGTTCTTGAAATTTCCATGTTTGAAACCCAAAACGACTTCTCTACATGCATGCTTGACTTAATACATAGTTTAGCTAGGTTTAGGGGGTAGATACATGATTTTCCTGGTTTGAATATGTCTAGACCTTGTTTATCAACTTAATTGAATGCTTACTATATTACATAAGAAGACTATGTGCCTTGGTTAGCATCTAGTGCAGTATGTGTGAACATGTATGCACTATGTGTGCTATAACTTGTATGTCTTTCAAATTTGAACCAAATTTGAATAAGTTTGAAATATTTGAAATGGGGCTTTTGGCTTAAACGTTTGAAACCCAAAACGATTTCTCTTCATGCTAGATTTCATAAGACTGAGTTTAGGGTTTGGGGGTACATACATGATTTGTCTGGTTTGAATATGTCTAAACCTTGTTTATCAACTTGAATGCTTACTATATGACATCAGAAGACTATTTGCTTTTATTTTTCATTTTTCTATTTTTTTTTTAATTTTATGCACATTTGAATCTTGGTCAAATCCTAGGTTTGACCAAGATTTAAACAAGTTTCAAACATGAAAATTTCCATGTTTGAAACCCAAAACCACTTCTCTTCATGATTGACTTCATAAGACATAGTTTAGGGTCAGGGGTAGATATATATACATGATATTTCTGCTTTGAGTATGTATAGACCGTTTTATCAACTTGAATGCTTACTATATGACATAAGAAGACTATATGCTTTTGTTTTTCATTTTTCTGTTTTTTAAAATTTTATGCCCGTTTGAATCTTTTGGTCAAATCTTAGCTAGGTTTGACCATTATTTAAACAAGTTTAAGACATGAAAATGAAAAGGGAAGCCTGCATCCGTCTTAGTCACTCGATCTAAAATGAATTTTTTAAGAGGTTTTTGAAATTTCCATGTTTGAAACCAAAAACCACTTCTCTTCATGCATGCTTGACTTCATAAGACAGAGTTTAGGGTTTTAGGGGTAGATATATACATGATTTTCTGGTTTGAATATGTCTAGACCTTGTTTATCAACTTGAATGCTTACTATATATATGACATATAAGAATGCTATGTCCTTTGTTTTTTCATTCTTTTGATTTTTTTCTGAAATTTTATGCCCATTTGAATCTTTTGGTCAAATCCTAGGTTTGACCATGGTTTAAACAAATGTAAATCATAAATATAAAAATTAATCATATATCCTTCTTAGTCACTCCAAAATGTAAATCTTGGGAGGGTTCTTGAAATTTCCATGTTTGAAACAAAAACCACTTCTCTTCATGCATGCTTGACTTCATAAGACACAGTTTAGGGTTAGGGGTAGATATATACATGATTTTTTTTTTGGTTTGAATATGTCTAGACCTTGTTTATCAACTTTAATGCTTACTATATGATATAAGAATGCTATGTGCTTTGGTTTTTCATTCTTTTCATTTTTATGAAATTTTATGACCATTTGGAATCTTGGTCAAGTCCTAGGTTTGACAATGAGTAAAACAAGTTTAAAACATGAATATGAAAAATTAAGCATCTATCCTTCTTAAGTCACTCCAAAATGTAACTCTTGGGAGGGTTTTTGTAATTCCCATGTTTGAAACCAAAAAAAACTTCTCTTCATGCATGCTTGACTTCGTAAGACAGAGTTTAGGGTTAGGGGTAGCTAGATACAAGATTTTTTTGGTTTGATAATGTCTAGACCTTGTTTATCAACTTAATTGAATGATTACTATATGACATAAGAATAATATGTGCTCATTTTATTGATTACTTTTTGAATTTTTATCCCCAATTGTTGAATCTTGGTCAAATCCTAGGTTTGACCAAGATTTAAACAAGTTTTAAACATGAATATGAAAAAGTAAGCCTGTATCGATCCTTCTTAGTCACTCCAAAATGAAGCTGGTGGGAGGTTTTTGAAATTTCCATGATTTTTCTGGTTTGAATATGTCTAGACCTTGTTTATCAACTTGAATGCTTACTATATGACATACCAAGACTATGTGCTTTGGTTCATGATTTTGTTTTTGAATTTTTATGCCCATTAAAATCTTGGTCAAATCCTAGGTTTGACCATGACTTAAACAAGTTTAAAACACGAATATGAAAAAGTAAGCATGTATCCTTCTTAGTTACTCCAAAATGAAGTTCTTAATTAGTAGGGTTTTTGAAATTTCCATGTTTGAAACCAAAAACCACTTATCTTCACCATGCATGCTTGACTTCATAAGACAGAGTTTAGGGTTAGGGGTAGATACATGATTTTTTAGGTTTAATATGTCTAGACCTTGTTTATCAACTTAATTGAATGCTTACTATATGACATATATAAGAAGACCTTGGTTTTTCATTTTTTTTGAATTTTTATGCCCATTTGAATCTTGGTCAAATCCTAGGGTTGACAAAGATTTGAACAAGTTTTAAACATGAATATGAAAAGGTAAGCATGTATACTTCTTAGTCATTCCAAAATGAAGCTCTTGGGAGGGTTTTTGAAATTTCCATGTTTGAAACCAAAAACCACATCTCTTCATGCTTGACTTCATAAGACAGAGTTTAGGGTTAGGGGTAGCCACATACATGATTTTTATGGTTTGAATATGTCTAGACCTTGTTTATCAACTTAATTCTATGCTTATTATATGATATAAGAAGACTATGTGCATTGGTTTTTCATTTTATTGATTTTTTTGAATTTTATCCCCATTTGTTGAATCTTAGTCAAATCCTAGGTTTGACCAAGATTTAAACAAGTTTAAAACATGAATATGAAAAGTAACATGCATCGATCCTTCTTAGTCACTCCAAAATGAAGCTCGCGGGAGGTTTTTGAAATTTCCATGATTTTTCTGGTTTGAATATGTCTAGACCTTGTTTATAAACTTGAATGCTTACTATATGACATACACAGACTATGTGCTTTGGTTTTTGATTTTTTTTTGAATTTTTATGCCCATTTGAATCTTGGTCAAATCCTAGGTTTGACCATGACTTAAAGAAGTTCAAAACATGAATATGACAAAGTAAGCATGTATCCTTCTTAGTCACTCCAGAATGAAGCTCTTGGGAGGGTTTTTGAAATTTCCATGTTTGAAACCAAAAACCACTTCTGTTCACCATGCATGCTTGACTTCATAAGACAGAGTTTAGGGTTAGGGGGTAGATACATGATTTTTCAGGTTTAATATGTCTAGACCTTATTTATCAACTTAATTGAATGCTTACTATATGACATAAGAAGACCTTGGTTTTTCATTTTTTTCATCTTTTTTGAGTTTTTATGCCTATTTGAATCTTGGTCAAATCCTAGGTTTGACCAAGATTTGAACAAGTTTAAAACATGAATATGAAAAAGTAAGCATGTATGCTTCTTAGTCACTCCAAAATGAAGCTCTTGGGAGGGTTTTAGAAATTTCCATGTTTGAAACCAAAAACCACTTCATGCTTGACTTCATAAGACAAAGTTTAGGGTTAGGGGGAGATACATGATTTTTCTGGTTTGAATATGTCTAGACCTTGTTTATCAACTTAATTGAATGCTTACTATATGACATAAGAAGATTATGTGCCTTGGTTTTTCATTTATTTTGATTTATTTTGAATTTTATGCCCATTTTTATGCCCATTTAAACAAGTTTAAATCATGAATATGAATAATTAGTCACTCCAAAATGTAGCTCTTGGGAGCGTTTTTGAATTTTCCATGTTTGAAACCAAAAACCACTTCTCTTCATGCGTGCTTGACTTCATAAGACAGAGTTTAGGGTTTGGGGTAGACAGCACGCGCCGACGCGTGGACGCAATTTATTCTCTGTCCCCCTGACATGCACTAGCCAGTGTCTTCAACAGTCTGACACGAGCAGTGAAGCTTTTATTGGAGCCCAGCGGAGAGGGGCTCCATTTCTCGAGCGGTAGTGAGGTGACATGCACCCCGTGTGACATGCGGCCTAAATCCAAATTTAAACATAGCAAAAAAATCTGAAAAAATCATGCACGTTCACAGCACATATTAAGATAACCCCTAAAAATTTGAGATCAAAATTCGAAACATACATCGAGAAACAAAAAAGAGAAACTCAGATGTGAATAGTCTACAGAGAAACTCAGATTTGAATTCGGGAACTATTCATGACAGATTTCTCTTTTTTGTTTCTCGATGTATGTTTCGAATTTTGATCTGAAAATTTTAGGGGTTATTTTAATATGTGTTGTGAACATGCATGATTTTTTCCAGATTTGTTCGCAATGTTTAAATTTGAATTTAAACCGCATGTCACACGGTGACATGCAATAGGTGCATGTCACCTGATCTGCGGTGACGCTGGGGCTAAAAAGAAGACCTTTTTTTTCTCCATCAAGTCAATGAAAAAATACCCCTTTTTTCATCTTGCGCGACATGAGGAGCAGTTCGACCGGGGGGAGTACTGTTATCGGGTCTGGTCGTCGCCCTCCTCCTCCTCCCCACCTCATTTCCTCCACTGTTTCACATATTTTAGCTTCTATTTATGCGGTGCCGTGGAGGTGGGGGTCTGGTCGTCACCCTCCTCCTCCCCACCTCATTTCCTCCACTGTCTCGCAACTCCTTGATCTACTACTCCTATCCATATACATGCCACTCAAATGGATGTATTTGTAGATACATCCATTTTAGTGGCAGTTAATATGGATCGGAGGAGGTACTAATAATATGAGGCATGTTTTTGAGTTGGCCCTGTTTAGTAGAGTTTACATTTAAGAGTTTACATCTTTCTACCACCATTATTTTTGATTTACCTTGTCTTTTGTGCCCACCATTTTATCGAGCAGGGTTAATGCAAGATCCATAGCAAACTAGCTTGTCATGACAGTTTTTTGGCGGAGTGCATCTTCTCATGGCGAGCTAGCGACTTTTCCTACTAGAGTTTTTTTTTGAACTACATTTTTTGGATTTTCCCATTTTATTTGTGCACAAGCTATGAGCCGCCCGCAATTCAGCACCATATATTGGCGGGATTTTCAATTTCAATTTTTTTGTACTAGGATATTAGCGGGATGCTATCTTCTAGGGCTTTCTTTTCCCCTATATCCAGCCCCACCCACGGACAAGCAAGGGCTCTCTCCCTACCTCGCTCCTAGTCCGTCTCGCTCCCTCTCAGTCCTCCATCCGTAGCCGACATCCACCGCGCCGGAGCCAGCTCAGCGACGCCGTCAACCACACTCCGTCCGCTTCGTCGGATCTGCTTCCCCGACTCACTGGTTCATCGTACCGGCCGGCGAGATCGGTACACAAAGCGCCACCATGATCCACCGAACCAAACCGAACGGCCAACGCGCCACCTCCCCAGTCGACCAAGGTTGAACACTTTGTCCGGCAGCTTTTGTTATGTATTTGATTTCCGAGACTAGTTTATTGCTTGCTTCCACTGCTTGTTATTAGCATCTATTTTTTTTTGTAATGCCTGCTAGATATTCCACTCGAGAATGCCTACGAAGAATCTCGGAGGCAAAATATCTTGCAGAATAAGATAATTGCAGCCTCGATCGGCATACTGTGGAATGGGACAAAATCACCGCACCCCAAGTCGTTGCCGAGATTTTTCACCTGTGTGATGTGCCGCCAAAAGGACGATCCCGTGGGGCTGCTGCTGAAGAAGGTATTTAGCCGCACTGCTCAAATTTCATATGTGTTGTTTGCTGATTTATTTGATGAACTTTGATTTGCAGCAGCTAGCAATTGCTCATGTTCCTAACAAAGACAGTGAGCGCGCCAGTGATGCAGACATTGGTAGAAAGGAGGCGGGATTTGGTCCTATTGTTCTAGCAAGCAATCATTTGAGGGGCCACCTAGGATCAGCACATCTGGATCCTCCTGAGCTCAACATTAAGGAGGTAACTTTATAATAGTGTTTTAAACATGACATAATCTAATGTACTGAAAGAGATCAAACTGTCAACAGGAGTGGAGTGGTATAGATGGTAGAGATATAGATATAGATTTCAGATTTCCTAATTTTTTCTTCAAAATAGGGTCGCCCCGGCCTCTGCATCCAAATGATGCACCCACCCTTTTATTGCAATGTTTTAGACTCCATTTAAGGTTTAGAAACTCATGGGTTGCTCAAAGTGGTGACATGAATCAACCAACATATTTCCTTTTAATCATTTGATTGATTTAATGCATGGCAAATCAGAAGCAAGTGACTACTCATGTCCTCACAAGCAGCATTGTAGCACAGATGTCTAGAGTTCCAGTGATGCAAACGTTTGTAGGAACAAAACAGAAGGATGTGGCACTGGGGAAGCTAAGATTAGGCGTCTTCAAAAGGACTTGGATGTGGCCACTTGGCGGAACAAAGAAATGAACCGAGGATGGAATTCTACAATTCAAGATGGCCTACATGCTGTTGCTGATCTGCAGAAGCTAGTGGCTGGAAACTTGGTTACCGCTTTGGCTGATGCAGATGTCCATGAGATCAACTGGACGATCTTGGAACAGGTGAAAGCACGAGCAGAAACTCTGCACTCATCTTTGCAGGTAGATGATTTTCAAAGGGTGATGCAAGAGCCGCTATATGAATAGATTGTTGTTTCAGTTGATGATGTCCCTGGTTCTTTTGTTTACTTATGTGCCGGTAGTACTTAGGGGAACTAGCTTGTACATGTAATTTTTTTCCGATAAAGTTGTACAAGTAAATGGCACATGCTTCGCATGTTTGACCAATTAAGTTAAAAAGCTTCATAAAATCCTGCTATCATGTAGGCGGGCTTGCATTCGCTTTCAACCCAAGTGACTGTTGACTGCAATCTGTAATATGTACCCCTCTGTTGCAGTTAATGGTATCCAAGCCCTTGGGCCCCTCTCCTTTGTTAAAAAAAGATCGAATTCTTATTGCATCGAAGTTGTTTCACTAAAAAAAAGAGCTCTCACGTGCAAGGCACGTGCAATTTACTAGTATATACAACTAGTAGAGATGGTACACCTAGACATTAGAGATTTGTTTGTTTTAAAGATATTTTTAATTGTGTACAAGATGGAAAATATAACTTTAGCAAATTCCTAGTATTTTTCATGGTCGATGTAAAAAAAGTATTTTTCATGGTTGATGTAAAAAAACAAGTTTTTTTCATGGTCTATGTAAAAAAAAGAGAAAACATGTCTCATAAAAAGCCTTATGGTTAGCACAATTTTTTTACGGAGTAACTCTTTTTTACATAGCACAAATTACTATTCGATTTTCCATTGAAATATTTTATGTGTATATAGCAAGCGAAGAAGTACACATGCATTTTTCGTTTTATTCTTTTTTGACATTTCAAAATGTATACAAGATGAATTTCGAAATAAAGAGATCATATGTACCCAAGAACCAACAAGCATATCCTGATGAGGTCTAAGACCCCGTGTGTGGCCCGATCTCGCGGATTGACTTCGAAACCAAGGGGAGAGATGGGAGAACGCGAGGAACACGAAGAACACGATGAACACGAGGAACTCCGAGACTCACGCACGCATACCAACCCGATACACCCGATGCTTACCTCCGTGGCTCGATGGACCACGCCAATAGAATCTCCGAGGAAGAGGCACTTGGCAGAATTCCCGGAGAGAGATTGGGGTTGGAGAGGAAGAGCTTGGTGAGGGAGAGAGAGTAACTAGTACTAGAATCTCACTCAACAAGATCAAAGTCAACAACCAAGGTGCCTTGATTACAGAGGGATGATACCCAAGGGAGACTAAGCTCAAAGGTAGGTTTGAGTTCAAAACAAGTCTAAAGAGCTAAGGAGGGGTCCAGGCTACTTATATAGGCACACATGGCCAGCAAGGGCGAACAGGTACGCGAAAGGATAAGTTAAGGCAGTTTGGTGGGTCATTCCGTCGTATCCGGTTTGGGTCCGGTCTGACCGGGCCTGTGACCGGGCTGTCCGGTCATGGGTCCGGTTGACCGGGCGCAAACCGGAAATCTGCGAAGAGTCCGGTCCTGGGTCCGGTCGTCGTCCGGTACGAGGGAGCTGCGCTGGTTTGCGCCCGATTGACCGGGCCTGTGACCGGGGCATCCGGTTGTGGGTCCGGTCTGACCGGGTCCTGGACCGGCCAGCGTCCGTCTGTTTCTTGGAGCGCTTCGAGCGACGTCGGCTTCGGCTTCATGATCATCTCCATGTCCAGCTGCTTCTCTCCCTCCCTTGACCTTGGCTTGTTCTCCTCTCCTGGGTCTTGATGCGCCTTGTACCTAATGACACATAGCACGTCGGCATGAGGTAGCAATCCATCCAAAGGGGTACCAAGATCAAGGGTGGTGAGGAGCGAGTTCACCTCATCATGTAGAGCTTTGACTCGGGCTCGTGTCATCGGTCCACTTGGGGGACTTGTTGGTCTTGGTGTAGCGACGTCGGTGAGCGGGGCTACATCATCTCCCCCCCCCTTGGGAAAGAGTCGTCCTCAACTCTTGCACCTCTTCATCTCCATGATAGGGCGACAAGTCCGAGACGTTGAATGTGTTGCTCACCAAGTACTTTGATGTCGGTATGTCGATGACGTAAGCGTTGTTGTTGATGCGTTTGAGGACCTTGAAGGGGCCATCTCCTCTTGGCTTGAGCTTGGAGTTGCGCTCATGAGGGAACCTTTCCTTCCGGAGGTGGATCCAAACGAGGTCTCCTTCTTGAAATATCCTTTCCTTCTTCTTGGCGTTGATGCGGTTTGCTTGACGAAGCACATGTTCTTGTATGGTCGCTCTTGTTTCTTCATGTAGTTTCTTGACGGCGGCGGTGCGCTTGTCGAAGTCCATGTTGATGCGCTCGTGGAGGGGTAGCGGAAGTATGTCGAGTGCCGTGTAAGGTTCGAAGCCATAGACGACCATGAAGGGGCTCCTTGATGTAGTCTTGTGCTTGGCGCGGTTGTAGGCGAACTCCGCGTGGGGAAGGCACTCCTCCCATGACTTCAAGTTCTTCTTCACGAGGATGCGTAGGAGGGTGGAGAGGCTTCGATTGACCACTTCCGTTTGGCCGTCCGTTTGCGGATGCGAGGATGATGAGAATAGGAGCTTCACTCCAAACTTTGCCATGAGCGACTTCCAAAGATAACTCATGAACTTGACGTCTCGATCCGACACAATGCTTTGCGGTACTCCATGTAGGCGAACAATTTCCCTGAAAAACAATGAAGCAATGTGTGAAGCATCGTCGCTCTTATGGCAAGGTATGAAATGAGCCATCTTAGAGAATCTATCCACTACCACGAATATAGAATCATGACCATGCTTAGTGCGAGGCAAGCCTAGAACGAAATCCATGCTAATATCGGTCCATGGTGCATAAGGAATAGGCAATGGAGTGTAAAGACCATAAGGGTTGGAAGTGGACTTAGCTTGTAAGCATGTTGTGCACCGGCGGCAAAGGCGCTCCACATCTCGCTTCATCTTTGGCCAATAGTAGTGAGTGGATAGCATCGCGAGTGTCTTGTCACGTCCAAAGTGACCCATAAGACCTCCTCCATGTGACTCTTGCAAAAGCAATTTTCGAAGCGAAGACTCGGGAATGCAAATCTTGTTAGCTTTGAACAAGTAGCCATCATGCAAATAGAAATCATCCACTCCTCGCTCAATGGAGCACTTCTCAAATATGGGAGCAAAGAAAGAATCGGAAGGATAGAGTTCTTTGATCTCTTCAAGTCCCAAAACATGAAAATCCAAACGAGTTAGCAAAAGGGTGTTTTTGCGGGAAAGAGCATCCGCCACAACATTGTCCTTGCCCTTCTTGTATTTGATCACATATGGGAAGGACTCAATGAACTCGACCCATTTTGCATGTTGTTTGTTCAAGTTGTGTTGGATTTTCAAATATTTCAAGGACTCATGGTCGGAATGAATGATAAACTCTTTTGGCCAAAGATAGTGTTGCCAAACTTCAAGAACACGAACCAAAGCGTAGAGCTCCTTGTCATATATAGGATAGTTGAGGCGTGCGCCATCTAACTTCTCACTATAGTATGCCACGGGTTTGCCCTCTTGCATAAGAACACCACCAATACCAAGCCCACTTGCATCACACTCAATCTCAAAAGTTTTGGCAAAATTTGGAAGAACAAGAAGGGGAGCTTCGGTAAGGCGTTTCTTCAACTCATCAAAAGCATTTTGTTGGGCCTTGCCCCAAACAAATGGAACATTCTTCTTGGTAAGCACATTCAAAGGGCAAG
Organism: Lolium perenne; assembly: GCF_019359855.2. Lineage (NCBI taxonomy): Eukaryota > Viridiplantae > Streptophyta > Magnoliopsida > Poales > Poaceae > Lolium > Lolium perenne. Next base: position 138,393,831 of record NC_067245.2, read on the forward strand.
CGATGGTGCTAAAATCTTTCACAAAGCGGCGGTAGAAACCGGCAAGTCCATGAAAACTTCAGACTTGACCAACATTTGTAGGAGTAGGCCAATTGTGGATGGCCTCCACCTTGGAAGAATCAACTTCAATCCCATTAGCGGAAACCACAAAGCCAAGGAAAACCAAATTTTTTTGAGCAAAGGTGCACTTAGGGAGGTTAGCATAAAGCTTTTCATGACGCAAGATGCACAAGACCTCTCTCACATGTTGCACATGGTCCTCGAGACTTTTGCTATAGATGAGAATATCATCGAAATAGACAACCACACTCTTGCCAATGAGAGGACGCAAGATGTGATTCATGAGGCGCATGAAAGTAGATGGAGCATTGGAAAGACTGAAAGGCATAACGAGCCATTCATAGAGACCGAGTTTGGTCTTGAATGCCGTTTTCCATTCATCACCAATAGCCATGCGGATTTGATGGTAACCACTACGCAAATCGACTTTAGAGAAAATCGTGGCACCACTAAGTTCATCAAGCATGTCATCTAAACGCGGAATGGGATGGCGGTAACGGACGGTAATGGCATTGATGGGGCGACAATCCATACACATCCGTTGCGTCTCATCCGGTTTAGGCACAAGAATCACGGGAACCGCACAAGGGCTAAGGCTTTCGCGGACATACCCTTTGACGAGGAGATCGTGAATTTGGCGTTGGATCTCCTTTGTCTCTTCGAGGTTGGTGCGGTAGGCGGCACGGTTTGGAAGCGGAGCGCCGGGTATGAGGTCGATGCGGTGTTCGATGCCTCGAAGTGGTGGTAGTCCATGAGGGAGCTCATCGGGGAAGACGTCTTGAAATTCCTGCAAAAGAGACAACAAAGACGGAGGAATGTTGGTTAAGTCGTTAGTCGCCGACGATGGTCCCTTGCATATGAGCACGTAGTGCAATATGGTGGATGGGTTATCTTGGACTTCTCTCCACTCACTCTTGGTGGCTAGAAGGACACTCTTGGACTCACTCATATATGGCTTGTGGCGCTCACTATCTTTGTGGTGGGTCGCTCCCTCTCCTCTCATCTCACTATGGTGGGTGCGGAGTTGTACCCTCGCTAAAGCCTTCGCATTATCCGCGATGATTTGGCTAGGAGTCATCGGGCGCAACTCGAACTTCTTGTCGTTGACCTTGAAGGTGTATGTGTTGGAGAGTCCATCATGTATAGCCTTCTTGTCAAATTGCCAAGGGCGGCCAAGCAACATGTGGCACACCGTCATGGGTACCACGTCACACTCAATAGTGTCCTCATAAGGTCCAATCTTGAAAGTGACGGTGACGGTATGTTGTATCTTGACGTTGCCCTTGTCACTCAACCATTGGATATGGTAAGGGTGAGGATGCTTGCGGAGAGTGAGGTTGAGCTTCTCACACAACTCGGTGCTTGCAAGGTTATGGCAACTTCCACCATCTATGATGACCTTGATCGACTTTCCACCAATTCCGGCACGGGTTTGGAAGATGTTGCACCGTTGTTCTTCCATAGCTTGAGGTTGTGTTGTTAGCACCCTAGTGACCACAAGTGAGGGACTTGGGTCATGCTCACATAAGAGAGGATCTTCTCCACTTTCTTGCTCATAAGCTTCTTCACTTTCCACGGCGGCTTGCACAAGGGCCTCGTATTCATCTTCATCTAGCGTCTCGATGTCACCATTCTCCATAGTGATCATAACCTTGGTGTTCTTGCACTCAAACGATTTGCAACCTTGGGTGCCACACTTGAAGCAAGTGACACTAGAGGGTCCCGTGGATGCCTTAGAGGAGGCGGTGGATGAGACCGTTTGCTTCATGCGACTTTGGATAGTCGGTTTCTTGGATGTTGTAGATGACACGTCGGCCTTGGCACTTGTAGCATGAGGAGTTGATGTAGTAGGAGGAGTTGATGTAGCGAGCTTGGAGGAGAAATAGGTCTTGGCCTTGGAGTACTTGATGTCCTCAATCACTTGGCGCTCGGCCTTCGATGCTTGGTGGACCAACTCAACCATGTTGGAGTATGGTTGGAACTCGACGATCCTCTTGATGGGGTAAGTGAGGCCATTGAAGAAGCGAGCAATGGTTTGTTCCTCGGACTCTTGGATGTTGGCTCGCATCATAGTGAGCTCCATCTCCTTGTAGAACTCCTCAACGGTCTTGGTGCCTTGCTTCAACTTTTGGAGCTTGTTGAAGAGGTCGGTCATGTAGTGCGTTGGGACAAAGCGAGCATGCATCTCTTTCTTCATCTCTTCCCAAGTGTCAATAGGAGGTTCACCCTTCTCTTCTCAAAGAGTGAGGACTTGCTCCCACCAAGTGTTGGCGTAGTCCTCGAACTCAAGAGACGCCATAGCCACCTTCTTGGCACCGGAGTAGTTGTGGATGCGGAATATCTTGTCAACCTTGAGTGCCCATGAGAGGTACGCCTCGGCATCTTCTTCTCCCTTGAACTTTGGCATGGTGAACTTGAGCCTTCCGAACATGTTCTCTTCATCCTCCAAGGTTCTTCGGCGAGGATGGATGCCTTCATCTCTTGCGGCTTGAGGTGGGATAGGAAGTCTTGCACGACCAACCATAGCATTGGGTCGGCGTTGAAGTTGAACACTAGCTTCACTTGGTTCACGGTGATGTTGTTGAAGATCTTGTCGAGGTTGTTGACGAGGCTCATTATTGGCCCTCTCATCTTGATCATGTGGTGGATCTCCTCTTCCACGTTGATCATGGCGAGGATGGCGCCGGAGGTCTCATCGGGGTGGATCTTGAGGACCTTGGTCTTGGGGTTGGCCGTCACGCCCATGGTGGGCATGGCGATCCGCTTGGTGACGGTCTTGTTGAAGGACTTGGTTTTGTGGAGGACGCTCATGTGGGCGAGCATGGCGATGGATTTCTCCGCGCCTAGAGTTGGAGCGAGAGTCTTCATGACGAGCTTGTGGGCGATGAGGTCGATGATGGTCTTCATGCCTTGAGGACGAGCTTGAGGACGAAAGGCCACCATGAGAGTAGTAATCTTGTGGCGAGCTTGAGGATGATGAAGTAGAGCGGTGTCGACGATGACGACCCAAGTTGGTGATGGCGCGCTCGAGGCTATCCATGCGCCGCTCCATGTTGGCATCATTGGCCGCCATTTGGCCATTCAAGTTGTCCGTAGCTTCACGAAGAAGAGCCAAGTCTTGGTTCACGGCGGAGAAGTTGTGAGCCACCTCATCGTATTGTTCATCGATGCGCGTCTCGAAGAGGGTGAGTTGCTCCTTGAACTCTTGTCGTTGCGTCCATAGGTTGTGTTGAGTAGCCAACCTCTCGGTGTTGCGGAGGATCTCTTCATCCCTTGTGGTATCTCCATTCCTATCCATGATGGAAAGACAAGAACTATGTTGTGTATGTTAGTGGAAGGAGACTACCTCGCACTCTTACCAAGGTAAGATAGTATTGAGGCAATCCACCAAGCCGAAAGCAAGATCAAGTGTATCGGGAACACACGCAAAACCACACGCAAAAGCTAGCAAATATGGTGTTAGGCGAGTGTTGTGGAAAGCCAAAAGACAAGTCCAAGATCGAGCATGTTGTTAAAAGTGGGTGAGGTCCAAAAATCCAAATGTCAATGTGAAGATCACTATAAACACGGAAAAAAAAAGTTGTAGAACACACACACGAGATAAGCGGGGTTAGTGCAACCAAAAGTGAGCGGAAAAGTGTATGTATAAGTGCTCGGTGTCACACTAACACAAGGAGAGCCAAAGCTTCGGTTGCAAAGGAAGAGACAACAAGATTCACACGCGGCCTCTCTTCTCGTATTTCTCTTTTGCTTAAAAGCTTTTTCTCTTTTGTATATGGTGGCACTTGCACTCGTTTGTATCTTTGGTGGCACTTGGACACTTTGTATGTATGGATGTATGGATGTATGGACGTATGGTGCTACTCGCACTCTTTTTGTGTTTTTGGGGCTTTTTCACGCACTATGTTAGCGTTAGCCTCGCTTTTGCTATCTTGCCACACGAGTGTTTGCTTGCATGCCTTACTCAACACGACACACACACCTCACAATGCGGGGCCACGTGCAATGTCTCGCAACACTAGATAAGCAATGCTCGATGGGATAGATCGCAAAAGGAAGAGGGGTTACAAGGTGAAAGCTGCAAGTTATACCTGCGATGGTGGTGGTGGTAGTGGTGGAGATCGCCGGAAGTCGAGCTCGAAGGAGGGCGCGAAGATGCGCCCGGTCTGGGGCCCGGTTGGACTGGATCCTGGACCGGCCTGTCCGGTTGACACCCGGTCGACCGGGTTCTGGGCTGGCTCGGCCGGTCGTGGATCCGGTTGACCGGGTTCGCAACCGGGTTTCACGATTTGGAGCTTTCTCTCTCCTGTTCTTCCCCAAACCAAAACCAAAAGAGCAAATCGACGGGAAAACGATGGAATTGGAGGCTCAAAGTTGGGAAAATAGTAGATCAAGCACAACAACACCAGATCCACGGACCAAAACCACTCAAAACGCAACCAAATCACAGATCGGTCAAGAGGCAATTTGGGGCTATTTTTTTGGAAAATTTTCTAGAAACAAAATCGGGTGGGTGGAGGGTCAAATCCGCGGTAACCAAGAGCTGCTGATACCATATGATGAGGTCTAAGACCCCGTGTGTGGCCCGATCTCGCGGATTGACTTCGAAACCAAGGGGAGAGATGGGAGAACGCGAGGAACACGAAGAACACGATGAACACGAGGAACTCCGAGACTCACGCACGCACACCAACCCGATACACCCGATGCTTACCTCCGTGGCTCGATGGACCACGCCAATAGAATCGCCGAGGAAGAGGCACTTGGCAGAATTCCCGGAGAGAGATTGGGGTTGGAGAGGAAGAGCTTGGTGAGGGAGAGAGAGTAACTAGTACTAGAATCTCACTCAACAAGATCAAAGTCAACAACCAAGGTGCCTTAATTACAGAGGGATGATACCCAAGGGAGACTAAGCTCAAAGGTAGGTTTGAGTTCAAAACAAGTCTAAAGAGCTAAGGAGGGGTCCAGGCTACTTATATAGGCACACATAGCCAGCAAGGGCGAACAGGTACGCGAAAGGATAAGTTAAGGCAGTTTGGTGGGTCATTCCCGTCAGATCCGGTTTGGGTCCGGTCTGACCGGGCCTGTGACCGGGCTGTCCGGTCATGGGTCCGGTTGACCGGGAGCAAACCGGAAATCTGCGAAGAGTCTGGTCCTGGGTCCGGTCGTCGTCCGGTACGAGGGAGCTGCGCCGGTTTGCGCCCGGTTGACCGGGCCTGTGACCGGGGCGTCCGGTTGTGGGTCCGGTCTGACCGGGTCCTGGACCGGCCAGCGTCCGTCTCTTTCTTGGAGCGCTTCGAGCGACGTCGCTTCGGCTTCATGATCATCTACATGTCCAGCTGCTTCTCTCCCTCCCTTGACCTTGGCTTGTCCTCCTCTCCGGGGTCTTGATGCGCCTTGTACCTAATGACACATAGCACGTCGGCATGAGGTAGCAATCCATCCAAAGGGGTACCAAGATCAAGGGTGGTGAGGAGCGAGTTCACCTCATCATGTAGAGCTTTGACTCGGGCTCGTGTCATCGGTCCACTTGGGGGACTTGTTGGTCTTGGTGTAGCGACGTCGGTGAGTGGGGCTATATCATATCCCCTTGAAACCGAATCTACTCAGGGCCCTTTTCTTGTGGCTTTTTTTGGCTTTTTGGATTTTGGAAGCCAAAAGAAAAAATCCTTTTGTTTTTGGCTTCCAAAATCCAGAAGCCAAAAAAGCACCTATTTAAGTGCTTTTTTTTTTGCTTTCGCCAAAGCCAAAAAGCCAAAAAAACCACAACAAAGGGCCCTCAGCTTCAGACCTGGGATTTCGTAGGCTAGGGTTCCACAGTTTTCCACCAACCAGTAATAATTTCAACTCTGCCCCAAAATTCCCGCCGAAATCCCCCCCCCCCCGCTTCCAAAATTCAAAGCGATGTGAAATAAGTACAGTGCTGATCTTATCCCCCGGACCGCTCAATTCAGACCTATCACCGGCGGCGCCGAACCCCGCATCTCTCTCTCACGCTTCCACCTTGCATGACCCACCGGATCATCTCACACGCCGGCGCCGGCGCCGGCCCACTGTCCCACTCCCACACCAGCACTATTGCCTTCTCATCGGCCACCGTAGTGACCGACGATGTTCCACCGTCTCCCTTGCTTTTTAGCAAGCCGGAGTAGATTCCACCTCCCCCCACCCCCACCGATGACCACTGTACCATACGAGCTCCTCCGTAGCCGACTTCCACCGCCGCCTTGTCAGCGACATTCACCATCGTCGGGTTCTCGTATCTTAATCCCCGACTCCTTCCGTCCACCGGACTGGAGAGATGGGTACACAAAGCGCCTCCATGGTCCACGGCTGGAAACCAAAGCGTACACGCGCCCACTCCCAAGAAGGTTGATATGGCCGCTTTCGTTATGCAGGTGATTTCGAAAAGTATTTTTTTGCTTACTTGCACCGCCATCTCATTGGCATTTTTTTTGTAATGCATGCTAGATATTATTGCACTGCAGAATAAATTAAAAGAGAAACGAAGACGGAAGATATGTAGCAGATATGCAAGCCGTGTGGGCACAAACATCTGTAACGCTATTGCCTCTAGTGCAAACCTGAACAAAATGGGAGAAGAACCCTTTCCCCTCCCAAAAGATAAAGAACAATGTTATGATTCACAATTTGATCCTGCAGAGCCTCTTGGAGAGCTGACTCAGGAAGATGCCTTGCCTGACCATTCTCCTCAACCCCACCAGGTGATTTCTGTTTTTTTTACTTTGAGATATCTGTTGCAACTTCCATGTGTTGTATACTTGTATCCTGAATCCCACCAAACATGTTCACATTCCACCTCTAGGTCTCCTTAACTCATCATATATATGTTTCAGCATGCACATCATCCTTTACTGTTCTTCATTCTATTCCATTTGCATATCATCATATATGGCACTTCTGTAGACTGAAATATCGTTTATGTGTGCTAGGAATCTGCAGCTTCAAGTAAGAATTTCGCAGGAACCACCAATGAGAGGAAGACCATTCAACAGCCTGAATCGGTGATAGAACAGCTGCAACCAAAAAAGAAATCTGCTTCTTGATGTAGCCCCGCCTATCGTCGACGCCACACCATGGCCAAGGAGTCCCCCAAGTGGACCAACAACACAAACCCCCGCCATATATGTCAAGGTGAACTCTTTCCTCTCTAGGGTTGACCTCAACACCAACTTGAATGGTATGCTACCTCATGCCTATCATCATGGTGTCCCTAGGTGCCGACATCGACAAGGACCAAGAGAGAAGGAACTCCCATGGTGCAAGGAAGAGAGAAGAAGAAGAAGGAAGAGGAAGAAGAGTGATGTAGCCCTACCCAAGGTCGATACTACATCAAGACCGACAAGCCCTCCTCGTGGTCCAGTGACACGAGCTCGAGCCCAAGCCCTACACCAAGAGGTGAATTCGCTCCTCTCCACATACGCTTTTGATACCCCTTTGGACGGATTGCTACTTCATGCCAATACCCTATGTTCAATCGGGTACATCGACCAAGAAGCGAGCCATGGAGACCAAGCCAATGAACAGAGAGCTGGAAATGATGAAGATGGAGCTACAGCGCTCAGGCCGGAACTTCCGCCCCCCAGGACCGGAACTTCCGGCCAGATTCCCTCCAGATGCCTTCCAGCGCCTAGAAGAAAGGATCCAGCCGGAACTTCCGCCCACCGGAACTTCCGCCCAAGTTCCGAAAGTCTGCGAAAACCATACTGGATGTTACTGCGGGACAATGGCGGAATTCCGGAACAAGGCCGGAACTTGGCCGGAATTTCCGCCCCGACCGGAACTTCCGCCCAAGATGACCGGAACTTCCGCCCCATCGAACTTCAGCAAGACAACACTTTTCAGCGTGTAACTTAACCCTTCGCCCCCACCTATAAATAGCCTTGTTGGCTCAGATCTCAGATTAGACTTGATGTAAGAGAAAACATGAGCTATTCCCCTTCCCGCGGGAAACCCTTCTAGATCTACGAATCTACGAAGTTATCTACTCTTCTAGGCGGTTGATCTCTTCCATTCTAGGAATTCTAGTGTTTTGGATCTTTTGCTTTTGCAATTCTATCTATTTGCACTCTTTTCCTCTTTGGAACTCTATCGATTGCTATTGCCAACCTTTTGTGAGGGATTCTACTCCTTGTGGGTCTTTTTCTTGCAATTCCGTTGGGTTGGTGTATCGGGCCAACGAAGAACAACCGGTTGTGTGTGTGTGTTGCGTTTGTATCTTCGATCCACCCCGCCATCCACCCACGTTCTTCGTGTTCATCCACCTCCCCCACGAATCCCATCCAAATCCGTGAAGATCGGGCACATCCTAGGACTTAGTCCTTATCAAAGAGGCTGGAGGAAAAGGCTGTCCGGTCCAGGACCCGGTCGGACCGGACCCACAACCGGATCATCCGGTCCCAGGCCCGGTCAACCGGGCGCCCAACCGGATTTCCCTGCATCGTACCGGAAGGCAACCGGACGGAAACTTGCGAGGTTTCCGGTTGGCGCCGCCGACTGCACTCCAGGATCGACCACCGGTCCACAGTTCTGGCCCGACCGGCCCCAAACCGGATTTGACGGGAATGACTCACCAAACTGCCTAAGTTATCCACTTGCTTACCTTTTCGGCCCAAGTTGCCTTGTACCTCTATATAAGCACCTAGGTCATCCCCTTTACCCCTTAGACAATATTTAGGCTTAGACATGAAGTTGAGCTTTGTCTCCCTAGGGTTTCATCCCCTTTGTATCAAGGCTACCCTTGTTGGATGTATGGATTTGTGAGTGTGAGACTCTAGTGCTACCCACTCTCTCTCCCACTCCTAGATTCATCTCCTTCACCAATCTCTCCGCTCGGAATTCTACCGCGCGTCTCTTCTGGGTTGATTCTATTAGCATAGTCCATTGAGCCACGGGGTAAGTATCGATTGTATCGGGTTGGTGTGCGTGCGTGAGTTCATCGTGTTCTTCGTGTTCATCGTGTTCTTCGCGCTCTCCCTCTCTTCCTCCTTTGGTTTTCGGGTCATCCGCAAGATCGGGCCACAAACGGGGTCTTAGACCTCATCATATGGTATCAGCAGCCTTTGGTTTCCGCGGATTTGACCCCCCACCCACCCAATTTCATCTCTGAAAATTTTCCCCAAAAATCCCCAAAAAATAGCCCCAAATTGCCTCTTGACCGATCTGTGATTTGGTTGCGTTTTGAGTAGTTTTGGTCCATGGATTTGGTGTTGGAGTGCTTGATCTACTATCTCCCCAACTTTTAGCCCCCAATTCCATCGTTTCCCTTCGTTTTGGTAGATCTGGCTTGGTTTCGCTCAAGAATAGGAGAGAGAAACTGCGCCCCGAGAAATCCGGTCAACCGGGCGCCAACCGGGCTGCAGATCGACCACCGGCGCTGCATCGGGCGCGATCGGGCGCCAACTGGGCCAGAACCCGTTCAACCGGGCTGTAGACCGGCCAGGCCGGCCCAGGGCCCGGTCAACCGGGCGCCAACCGGGCGCCACCACTACCACCACCTCCGCCAACCACCGCCGCCCTCTCCGCCGCCGGCAAGCACCGCCACCCTCCCCAAACCACCGGGAAACATCACCGCGGCCCCATAACCTCCGCCGCAATCGCAAGAGCATCGACACCACCCACCACCGGCTTACCACCGCCACCACCGCCAAGCTACTTTGACCGTTTTCTTCCGCTAACTTGTGTTTGCTTGTTCCGGTTTGAGTGCCTTGTTTGTGAAACTAACCCGCAGCTCCGAAGCAAGTGACGACATCCGAGGCACCCCGAACTTGAAACCGTACTCTTGACACCACCGCCATCATCGCAAGTTGTGTGTTCCGACACCGCCTAACATTTTCATCTAGGTATAACTTGCATTCCCCTTGTAACCCCTCTTCTTTTGCGATCTATCCTATTGAGCATTGCTTATCAAGTGTTGCGAGACATTGCACGTGGCCCCGATTGTGAGGTGTGTGTGTAGTGTGGAGTCAAGCTTCTAAGCAAAACTCATGTGGCAAGATAGCAAAAGCGAGCTAACGCTAACATAGGGCGAGAAGAAGCCTCCAAAACACAAAAAGAGCAAAAGAGTGCAAGTGCCCCCATACATACAAATACAAAAGAGTGTCAAGTGCCACCAAATACAAAAGAGAAAAAGCTTTTAAGCAAAAGAGAGAAAAGAGAAGAGAGGCCACGTGTGAATCTTGTTGTCTCTTCATTTGCAACCAAAGCTTTGATCTCTTATTGTGTTAGTGTGACACCGAGCACCCTTGCTTAAGGGCTTCTTACACTTTTCCGCTCATTCCTTGGTCGCACTAACCCCGTTCATCTCGTGTGTGCGTTCCATATCTTTTCCGTGTTATAGTGATCATCGCTTTGACATTTGAATTTTTGGACCTCACCCACTTTTAACAACATACTCGATTTCGGATTTCGTCTTTTGGCTTTCCACCATACTCACCTAACACCATATTTGCTAGCTTTTGCGTGTGCTTTTGTGTGAGTACCCGATACAATTGTTCTAACTCTCGGTTTTGTTGGATCACCCCAATCTTGTCATACCACGGTAAGGTTGCGGGGTAGTGTTCTTCCACTAACATACACCATATAGATATTGTCGTGCTAACATGTATAGCGACGAAGAAGATACGGAGGAGTACACGGAGCACTTCGAGGAGGATACCTCTTCAAGCACCGCGGATGTGGAGGAACATGTGGAGCTCGACACCGACTATGGCTCCACGAGCATCACCGACATGACCGACATCGAGGAGCTCTACATTGACAATGGCTCCTCAAGCATGGACGACATGGTGGAGCACCACCTTGAGGTCGACATCGACGAGCTCTACGTCGAAAATGGCTCCTCAAGCATGGACGACATGGTGGAGCACTACCTTGAGGACGACATCGACGAGCTCTACATCGACAATGGCTCACCACTCATGGACGACATGGTGGAGCAACGCCACGAGTACGACATCGATGACATGGTGGAGCAACACCACGAGTACGACATCGACACCATGGCGGAGCCTCACCTACGCTCCACGATGAGCAAAGACGATGCGCCCAAGTACACCTACGTCGCCAATGGAGCTACATATGAAGATAGAGGACCTTCAAGATGGCACCATCATATGGAGCATCAAGAGCGTCCCCAACATGATCGCTATCGACACTCTTCTACAAGCTCCACAAGGCGCCCCAAGCAATATGCCAAGTCGCATGAGCCATCATCTAGGCATGGCAAGGACCGTCATCGACTCACACCATCTCATGATAGTCGTCGACCACTACCACCTCATGGGTCTACATCGACATACGTCGCCACATGAGCTTCGCCGCCACAAGCCACTTCATGATCGCCATCGACCAACATCCCCCAAGGACCTTCGACGACACTCATCAAGACATGGTGATGAAGCACGACTACGAGAGCCTCGACATGAAGGCGACAAACACCATCGTAGGGTGTCTACCACTCCAAGGATGGAGAGGGCACATCAAGAAGACCTTCCTCATAAGGCGACCTCTCCCTCTTGTGCCACCACCACAATGGCCCCTACCTCGTCACATGCCTATGGACTCCGATGCTACAAGTGCAAGCAACAAGGCCACCCTCCACGGGAATGTCCCAATCTCCTATGTGAGGTGTGCAAGGCCAAGGGTCACGTGGCATGGCAATGCACAACGCCAAGTGCCAAGACGCTCTACTTCGACAAGCTACAAGCACAAGTCCCCAAGATGCCTATTGCGCCCACACTTCAAGATGGAGATCTACAAGGTCAACTCAAGGATGATGTGGATCGGCGCCTCGCTCTCTACGACACTATGGTGCCACCGCTTGAGGATGACTTGGGAGGCGATGGAGTTGAGCATGGTGACCATGGGATTCTCCCTTCACCTATGGAGGCGCATGGAGTTGAGATGGTTGAGCATGGGAATTTCCCTTTAACCAAGGAGGCGCATGGAGAGGAGAAAGTCGAGCCTACTCCTATATGCTTCATTGATGAGTTGGTACCAATCCCGTGTGAGCATGAGAGCCACTTAGCCCACTTGAGTGAGAGTGATAGTGAGTTGAGTGACTTCCACCCCATATGTGAGTTTGAGTGCTTCCATTTGGAGGACATGAGTGATACACAAAGTGAGTTGAGAGAGGTAGATGATAGGTCCATGGAGGACATCGCATTTGCTAACACATTAACCTCTCCCTCGTTTGTGTCTTCTTATGTTGCACTAGGTTCCACGGAGGACGAGTTCCCGCTCATGGAGATGATGTACATGGTGCATGAAGATGATGATATCTCACCATGCTTGCTCCAAGATGGACATGTCGACCACATGGATCCTCCTACTTCCACAACACCTACTTCAAATGAGTCGGCCTACAAAGGTAACAACATAGGTGTTGATGATGCCATGATCCCACTAGTGGACATGATGACTTATGAGTGCATGCATGATCTTGATGATACATTTGCTACGTCACATGCTACTTTCACTTTCCCATGTGATGCTTTGCTTGATAACATTGTTGATCATGTGAAATTGCTTGCTTGTGATACCATGACCATGACATGCTACGAGAGTTTCACGTTTTCCCCGCTTGCTTGCCATGATAATGATTATGATAATACTTGTGTTGTGCCACCCTTGATGAACACTTGCTCCTTACATAGGGTTGTTGACAACAATGATAACATGTTGAACATGCTTTGCCCCAAATGTTTACACCATTCCATGATCCTTGCATCCAAGATTGTGAACAATTGCTCTTTCTTATGTTTGGTATGCAAGAATGCTTATTTCATTGTCCACGAGATGGCCCCCATAGCCTTCTCACTTTTTGATGATCATGAGTTACCACATGCCATGAATGCACCTTCTTGCCATATGCGCCATCGCCATGCATTTCATACTATCTTGATTGACACTAATGGTGATGTGCACAAGACATGGAACATCATGATGGATGATGTGTTCCTCTACCATGCACACACGCTTTTTGTTTTCTCTTTTGTGTGTATAGGTACCCGGATGACAACTTCCACCACTACGGAGCATGAGCTCACAAAACGCGCAATTGAGAGCTACCCCAACACGGACGAGATACATGATCCAACCCATGGGATTCACGCCAAAGGGTATGTTCCCAAACGCCTTCAACCTCGTGTGTTTCCGGCTTGTCTTGTCGAGCTTCCGGTTTGGACCAATACCTCGTCACCTCTTTTGCCTCTTATGCAACATATCTTGACACATCTTGTTGGCAAAATGGTTGTTGTATGTCTTGATGTTATCATCATACACTCCGAGAATCTCAAGGACCATGTCATACATGTGAGAGACACCTTATGCATCTTGTGCCACATGTCACTCATAAAGTTGCTCTTCTTTGGATTTCTCATTTCATCTTTGGCAATTGAAATGGATTCTTTGACACTTGAGGATACCCATACTTGGCTCACGCCAACCATACTTTCCCAAGCTAGAAGTTTCCATCTCTTTGCCATTGCACATAACAATTTTTCCCAAAATTTTGCCCCCGATACTTGCCTTTTGATTGTTCCATTTGTGTGGGACAATGCTACACATCACATTTTTGACACTTTACAAACCAAACTTTTACATGCACAAACTTTTGCCCCACCAAATTTTGAATACATCGACACTCTTTTGGTTCCCATTTTTGCCAAATGCCTCTTGGAAAAACGACTTGATGCTTCGTATTTGATTGAGAGCCTCTTGTTCGCCGATCACCAAATTGGCCTCCACAAGCTTTCCATTCGCAAGTTGTTCTTCCCCAAGCTCTTCTTCGACCGCGACTTTATCCCTCTACCACAACATGGGACAACCGTCATGGACTACACCGTCGGTGAGGAGGAACAAGAGTCGAGGACGACTCTTCCCCAAGGGGGGGAGATGATGTAGCCCCGCCTATCGTCGACGCCACACCATGGCCAAGGAGTCCCCCAAGTGGACCAACAACACAAACCCTCGCCATATATGTCAAGGTGAACTCTTTCCTCTCTAGGGCTGACCTCAACACCAACTTGAATGGTATGCTACCTCATGCCTATCATCATGGTGTCCCTAGGTGCCGACATCGACAAGGACCAAGAGAGAAGGAACTCCCATGGTGCAAGGAAGAGAGAAGAAGAAGAAGGAGGAGGAAGAAGAGGCTGGAGGAAAAGGCTGTCCGGTCCAGGACCCGGTCGGACCGGACCCACAACCGGATCATCCGATCCCAGGCCCGGTCAACCGGGCGCCCAACCGGATTTCCCTGCATCGTACCGGAAGGCAACCGGACGGAACCTTGCGAGGTTTCCGATTGCCGCCCGGTCGACCGAACCCAGGACCGGACCACCCGGTCACAGGCCCGATCTGACCGGCCCCAAATCGGATTTGACGGGAATGACTCACCAAACTGCCTAAGTTATCCACTTGCTTACCTTTTCGGCCCAAGTTGCCTTGTACCTCTATATAAGCACCTAGGTCATCCCCTTTACCCCTTAGACAAGATTTAGGCTTAGACATGAAGTTGAGCTTTGTCTCCCTAGGGTTTCATCCCCTTTGTATCAAGGCTACCCTTGTTGGATGTATGGATTTGTGAGTGTGAGATTCTAGTGCTACCCACTCTCTCTCCCACTCCTAGATTCATCTCCTTCACCAATCTCTCCGCTCGGAATTCTACCGCGCGTCTCTTCCGGGTTGATTCTATTAGCGTGGTCCATCGAGCCACGGGGTAAGTATCGATTGTATCGGGTTGGTGTGCCTGCGTGAGTTCATCGTGTTCTTCGTGTTCATCGTGTTCTTCGCGCTCTCCCTCTCTTCCTCCTTTGGTTTTTGGGTCATCCGCAAGATCGGGCCACAAACGGGGTCTTAGACCTCATCACTTCTGCTACTAGACAGTCTCAGCGATTCATGGCACTAGTTGAAGAAAATAACACAAATGCTAAGAGTACTGAAATAAAAAAATGTGGTGAACACCCCAAGCGGTTGAATCAGCCACCTGTTACCAATCCAGTCAACCAGCGATAATCGGCAGCAGAACCAATTTCCACAGCAACTTCTCAGCCACAATTGGCAGCAGAACCAGTTTCCACAGCAACTTCTCAGCCACAATTGGCAGCAGAACCAGTTTCCACAGTAACTTCTCAGCCACAATTGGCAGCAGAACCAGTTTCCACAGCAACTTCTCAACCACAATTGGCAGCAGAACCAGTTTCCACGGCAACTTCTCAGCCACAATTGGGATCAGCAGAGGCTGTGGTAGGAAATACCGCCCAAGGACACATGCGTACTGCCCGTGACACAACCACAACTGGCCAAACACTGCTAGCACAACATCAACAAACTGTTGATGATCTCCCACTGACCCATATTAGTCCTGCCATAGACAACTCCCCTGAGGATGAGCCCCACACCGAAGAAGGTACATTTTCCAATGCTTATAGTTTCTTTCTCCGTTATAAAGTTATACTTTATAGATAAATATATATATATATATCTACCTTGATAGCTTGATGTAATGCTTAACTTTGTAGTTGCACCACGATCAAGAAAAACGAGGGGCCCAACAGTAGGGAAAATGTTCGTAGCTAAGCTTGCTGGGATGGAATCAAGATTTCGCCTTTCATCTATCGTAGGTGGCAGAAGGCCACTGGACCCAGAAGAATCTTGTAAATTAGCATCGGATGTAGGAATTTTCGTCAGGAATGAAATTCCTATCTTCCCAACATGGAAAGAGCACGTAGACACCTCTGCGCATTTTGAAAAATTAGTGCACAGGTTACACGTAAGTCATCTTTCTCTTGGTAATGTTACTCATACCACATTGGCACGTCCCGTTCCTTCTAGCTTGTTGTTGGCTCTATGTATATCGCACCAACGGTTTATATTGTTGTGAACAGTTAAGGTTCGAGTTCGATGATGACCAAGAGGAAGTAAAGCATGTTCTCAACAGTCTATTCTCAGATCGTCTCACGCTAGTATCGCAAAGAAAGCTAAAGAAGAAATACTTCACTGGAAAGATTACTGGGAGTGTTCCAACTATATCTCCTCTTAAGCAAATGACTGACAAACAGTGGGGAGATCTTGTGAAGCACTGGTCTGATCCAAAGAATATGGTATGATTTGTAAGACTGAGACCAGATCACATCTTGGATTCTTATTTATAGCAGTGTCTCACTAGTCTCCTTTTTACAGAATTTGGCTAAACAGAATCAGATAAACCGCGGTAAACTACTTTTACCTAGACGTACGGGATCTCGTAACCTTATAGTGCACATTCGGCAAAAAGTAAGGACATGTTGTTTTATACTGCTATTTAGAAATATTTTAGTAAAACATCATGCTGAGTATATACACCAGTGTGCAGCATATATTATGATCCTCCATTTCAACCGCGTTATTCGATTTATAAATGGTAGTACAAAATGCAGATGTTACATAATGCAAGTAAAAGGGAACCAAACAAAGAGATGACTCTGCCAGAGATTTTTGAAGCATGCTAGAAGAACAAACTTGAAGTGATTGGAGAAGTCGCAGAGAGTGTTCTTGTAAGTCTTCTCTAAAATTGAAATTTTGTGACGACTCACATCCCAACTTGTAGGAGTAGTAAAGTACATGTCAATATGATATTATAGATGTTTATTAAAATTCATGTGATGTGAATCAGACATGCCAAACTGTAGGAATAAAAGTAGGTCATACACATGATAAATCTACTATCAGCAAGTTTCTCTGTAGTAACTATCATGTTTACACATGTGTACGAACTGAATTTTTTGCAGGAAGATATGAAATTAGAGATGGCAAAACCCGGTAAAAATGGTCTGGAAAAAACCGATGAAGAATGTGTGAAGGCATTTTCCATGGCAATAAAAAAGAAAGGCATTGCCAAAAATACTTTCTTACGGAATGCTGGACTGGTGAAGTGCAAGTCCATGTCCAAGTCAAAGTATTTGCATGCTCAAGTTCTAGAGGAGCAACTCCAAGTAGAACGAGCTGCATCAGCTGCGCTAAGACTAGAAGTCGACAATTTTAGAACGATAGCAGCACAGAAGGAGGCCCTACTGGAGCAGGTTAGGAATGCTAGTAAGTAGTAAGAAGAGTATCTGCTAGATAATTGGAGATGAACGGGGACAGTGACAGGTCAGTATCTTGGTCTTTTAAAATGGTTCCTTAGTCTGAGCATACTTCGTAGGTGCATTTATCTGCAATTGCTATGATCTTGGTGGTCGTTTCCTTGTTGTGATGTGGATTTTTTTTGAACCGAAACCCTGCTGATTGTTAATATTATAAGTGGATTACCTTGCCCTTTCCATCAGTTCTGACTTGTGGTTCCGTTGGCTTGTGGATGAAGCTTTGACATGGTATTAGAGCACATAGTCTCAAGTTCGAGTCATCGCTTTCGCAAACCTTCTCTTCTCTTCTCCCGGTCTTGCCCTTTCTGTCAGTTTGGACTTTTTGTTGCGTTGGCTATGTTGAGATGTATAAAGTGGATTGCCTAGCCCTTTCCATCAGTTCGGACTTTTGGTCGCGTTGGCTAATGCATTAAAGCTTGACACTGATTTTTTTCTGTGATCCATTGATTTCCAGCTTTCTACATAGAGCCCAGGTCTAGAAGCTTGTCAACTGGTCTGGTTCATTCATCGATGTATTGAGTGCAATGAATGGAACTGTGGCTTCTCCTTTGTGTTGTGCTGCAACTCAACAGCTGTTCCTGCTTCTGTAGAGGCGAGTTGTGAACAGAGATACTTATGTATGCTACCAAATTTCGACTCCATATAATCAATAGCTTAACAACCGTCTAATTCAAAATCTCAACACTGTAGCATGTACCTCCTGCCTATCGAATACAATTATTTCACACACTGAAATATTTTGTACGTGTTTTGAATTGGAGAACATGGGAACCGACTTTGGTTCTGATTATGACTTGATGTGACCCTAGGCCCTGGATTCCTGAGCAGAACGTATGTGTTAAAACAAAGAGATTACAAAGTGCTAATTCCCTTTTTTGTAAGTCCTGGTGGCATTGACACTCCTTTCTTACTTGCTAATTTATTTTTTTGGTGTTTATATATAATAGAGAATTACCAGCTTATTGTCCAACCCGTTAGATTTTGGGCAATGATTGTTAAGTGGCTGCTTCCTAATTAAAGTTTATGATGTCATGTAGATGGATGTGAAAGATGCAGCGGGTCGTTCTTCAGATCATCTACATGGGATTCCCATCTACATGTATGTTCATGGTTTCATGGAGTACTTCAGCTCATAGGAGCCACATACGATCCTGCAATATTTGCATTTTTTTGACCTTGCACGATATGCATTCAATGTATCGCCAAGGCGCGTCCGTGAAACATCTTCGTCAGACTCGTTTTGGCGCGCGCAGTTCCCGAGCGAATCAAATGAATTTTGACCTTCTCTTAAAAAAGGGAACTTTGACCGTTGGATCAAGCGTTGGAGAACTGATGTGCCAACGGCCAATAATTGCTTGTGCATCATGGTGA
The DNA here is from genome assembly GCF_019359855.2 of Lolium perenne. Classification (NCBI taxonomy): domain Eukaryota; kingdom Viridiplantae; phylum Streptophyta; class Magnoliopsida; order Poales; family Poaceae; genus Lolium; species Lolium perenne. Next base: position 138,412,406 of record NC_067245.2, read on the forward strand.
TGGCTTATCTGATTCCAAAAACTGAGATTTTTTTTTATATATAGTGGATAGGTGGACAGATATAGATATAGATGGACAGATATAGATATAGCTTCGACTGTAGCCACACTCAAACTCAAAATCAGTTGAGCTGCAAAACCACTAGCCAATTAACTCCGAAATATTTTAGAGGCATTTTTGAATTGCAGTTCGGAGGACATGGGAGTAACTGATTTTGCTTGTGATAATGGCTTGATATGACCGCTGGGAATAAATGCCTGAGCAGAGCTACTTCGCATGGTCTACCATTTTTATATTAGGGTAGTCATAGTGGTAAGTACTACCTCCATCCCAAGGAATAAGGCCCACGCGTATTCCAAGACGAACTTTGACAATAAAAATTGAGCAACACAATCTTGATTATATTATACTCCGTATGTAATTAGTATCGTTGGATTCGTATTGAAAAGCACTTTCTAATGATGCTAATTTTCAACGTGATGATGACTTGATGTGACACTTGGCCGTACTAGTATGGTCTCATATTTTTGTATTACTTGGACTGTAGCCAAATTCGAAATCTCATTCCAGCGGCAAAACTTCCCGCCCGAAAAATACAAATATTTCACACGCTTCTAACTTCCCATTCTACCCTCGTAAAGATGACAACAATGTCCATGTATAAGTCGGTTGGTGGGGGGTCTACCCGTCATTTTTTCGATCACCACGTCCCTAGCCCCGAAAACTAACCGAAAAAAATTCATTTCCCTCAGTCTCTCTCTCCTCTGAGACCACACCCACCGGAACTTCCCAAGTCCCTCTCTCTCCCACCTCCCTGACCACCGCACCGGAACATCCCCGCTGGACTTCCCTGGCCTACCCGAGGCCTCGCGATCCTCGTCATCCGGCTGCCTACCGGAGCCGCTTCATCGATGTCATCATCAACCGGACCGGATCATCCCCGCCGAACCTCCAAACCATATGCTCATCCAGCAGTCTACCGCAGTCGCTTCAGCTGCGGTATCGTCCACCCCACCGGAGCCGCTTCGCCGGATCCGTCGTCCACCGCATCGGATCTTGCTCACCGACACCGTTGTGCATGAACCGGATCTGCTTCACCGGCGCCGTGCATGATCTAAACTCTTCTACTGTCGCTTTTCTATTGCTTGCCTGCAAGTTCTTGTTTAATCTTCGGGGAACCTGTTTGTGCTAACGATGCGCCGTTACGTTTTTTGCAGATGAGATGAGTAACCATGAATTGTAATGGCCGTCTCTCCAACCCCAAGTAGCACATGTAGCGTACTTCATCACCGGATCTATCAACCCCAGGAAGATCTGCTGTGACTCCCACAGAGTGCTTCTCCTAATGTAAGTCCCTTGTTTTAGCGCCATGTTCTGGGTTCAGATGCTTGTTTGTCTGAAGCTCTTTTAGTTCATTCCTAGATATGACCGTAACACCTTGCTATTTTCTAGTTCATTGCTAACTTTAAGCAGTTGAACATTTTGGTTTGCATTCCCTGCTCTGTAGATGTAGCCATCATAACTTCTATCTTGCTCAGTCGTCGTTACAAAAATTATAGGCTGCTACTATTTTGTTCATGCCAATCTTGTTCTCCCTGAACATGTTGGTTTGCATTCCCTGTATTACAGGTGATGCCATTGTTATTTCTATCCACTTCGTCGTAAGCTAACAAAGTAACTGCCTGCTATTAGTTCCTACATGCTATCGCTCTGCCATCCTGCAGTACAAATTTATTTGAAGTCATGACAGCAGCTACTTCCATCATAATTTTGTCTGCCATCTGGTTCTACAAGTTGGTGTGCATTCCCTCTTCTACAAGTTCACAGGTGGTCCCACTATATTCCGTTTCTGGTCCATCCTAAGTCGTAGCATTAACTATCCTATATGTGTTGCTCATTACAACTTTATATCCCGAAACAAATTGATTTGTTTCCCTTATCTACAAGTTTATGAGTGATGCCATTATAACTCCTATCTGTTTTATTCCTAGATATTATAGTAACATCCTGCTATTATTTAGTTCATGGCCAATTTTAAGTAATTGCACATGTTGGTTCGCATTCCCTGCTCTATAGCTTTTGGAATCGTAACTTCTATATTTGGTTTACATTCCCTGCTCTGTAGATCTAGCCATCATAACTTTATCTTGCTCAGTCGTTGTTACAAAAATTATGGCCTGCTACTATGTTGTTTGTGCCAATTTTTTACTCCATGAACATGTTGGCTTGCATTCCCTGTACTACAGGTGATGCCATTGTTTTGTATCTAGTTCATTGTAAGCTAACAAAGTAAGGACTTAGTTTGGCATGCTATCACTCTGCTATCTAGCCTGTAGTACAAATAAACTTGTCATACTACTAGATAATTGTAGGATAACGTTGCATAGAAAACAAAAATTTTCCTACGGCGAACACGCAATCCAAGCCAAGATGCAATCTAGAAGACGGTAGCAACGAGGGGGTATCGAGTCTCACCCTTGAAGAGATTCCAAAGCCTACAAGATGAGGCTCTTGTTGCTGCGGTAGACGATCACTTGCCGCTTGCAAAAGCGCGTAGAAGATCTTGATCACGATCGGTTCCGGCGCCACGAACGGGCAGCACCTCCGTACTCGGTCACACGTTCGGTTGTTGATGAAGACGACGTCCACCTCCCCTGCTCCGGCGGGCAGCGGAAGTAGTAGCTCCTCTTGAATCCGACAGCACGACGGCGTGGTGTCGGTGGCGGTGTAGAAGTCCAGCGGAGCTTCGCTAAGCTACGCGGGCAATATGAAGTGGAGGAGCAAAGCTAGGGTTTGGGAGGGGGTGGCCGGCCACTCAAGGGGGGCGGCCAAGCTATGGTCTTGGGGGTGGCCGGCCCCCTCCCTTGGCCCCTCATTATATAGGTGGATCCCAAGTGTTGGTGTCCAAGTCTTCGAATAAGACCCGAAACCAAAACCTTCCATAGGAGGGGGAAACCTAGCCCAACTAGGACTCCCACCCAAAGGTGGGATTCCCACCTCCCATGTGGGGGGTGGCCGGCCCCCTATGGTGGAGTCCACTTGGGACTCCACCCCATCTAGGGCTGGCCGGCCATGGAGGTGGAGTCCCTTGTGGACTCCACCTTCCTTGGTGGTTTCTTCCGGACTTTTCTAGAACCTTCTAGAACCTTCCATAGAACCTTCCGCGACATTTTATTTCACATAAAATGACATCCTATATATGAATCTTATTCTCCTGACCATTCCTAACTCCTCGTGATGGTCCGGGATCTCATCCGGGACTCCGAACAAATATTCGAACTCCATTCCATAATTCAAGTGCTACCATTTCAACATCCAACTTTAAGTGTGTCACCCTACGGTTCGAGAACTATGCGGACATGGTTGAGTACTCACTCCGACCAATAACCAACAGCGGGATCTTGAGATCCATAATGGCTCCCACATATTCAACGATGACTTTAGTGATCGAATGAACCATACACATATATTACCAATTCCCTTTGTCTCGCGATATTTTACTTGTCCGAGGTTTGATCTTCGGTATCACTCTATACTTTGTTCAACCTCGTCTCCTGACAAGTACTCTTTACTCGTACCGTGGTATGTGGTCTCTTATGAACTCATTCATATGCTTGCAAGACATTAGACGACATTCCACCGAGAGGGCCCAGAGTATATCTATCCGTCATCGGGATGGACAAATCCCACTTTGTTGATCCATATGCCTCAACTCATACTTTCCGGATACTTAATCCCACCTTTATAGCCACCCATTTACGCAGTGGTGTTTGGTGTAATCAAAGTACCTTTCCTAGTATAAGTGATTTACATGATCTCATGGTCATAAGGACTAGGTAACTATGTATCGAAAGCTTATAGCAAATAACTTAATGACGAGATCTTATGCTACGCTTAATTGGGTGTGTCCATTATATCATTCACACAATGACATAACCTTGTTATTAATAACATCCAATGTTCATGATTATGAAACTAATCATCCATTAATCAACAAGCTAGTTTAAGAGGCATACTAGGGACTTCTTGTTTGTCTACATATCACACATGTACTAATGTTTCGGTTAATACAATTCTAGCATGATATATAAACATTTATCATAAACATAAAGATATAAATAATAACCACTTTATTATTGCCTCTAGGGCATATCTCCTTGATCTCCCACTTGCACTAGAGTCAATAATCTAGATTACATTGTAATATACCTAACACCCATGGCATTCGGTGTTGGTCATGCTTTGCCCTAGGGAGAGCTTTAGTCAACGGATCTGCTACATTCGGATCGGTGTGTACTTTGCAAATCTTTACTTCTCCATCTTTGATGTACTCGCGAATCGAGTGGTAACGCAGCTTGATATGCTTCAGCCTCTTGTGTGACCTTGGCTCTTGTGCATTGGCGATGGCACCCATGTTATCACAAGAAATGATTAATGGGTCCAATGCACTAGGAACCACACCGAGCTCTACAATGAACCTCTTCATCCATACCGCTTCGATGAAGCCTCTGAAGCCGCTATGTACTCGATTCTCGTTGAAGACTTCGCCACCGTGCACCGCTTCGAGCTTGCCCACCATCGCAGCACCATTCAATATAAACACGTACCCAGATTGTGACTTAGAGTCATCGGGATCGGTGTTCCAACTTGCATCGGTGTAACCGTTTACAACGAGCTCTTGGTCACCTCCATAACAAAGAAACATATCCTTAGTTCTTTTCAAGTACTTCAGATATTCTTGATCGTCGTCCAGTTGTTCCATTCCTGGATCACTTTGATATCTGCTAGTCAAACTAACAAAGATGTGCTATATCCGGTCTAGTACATAGCATGGCATACATGATAGATCCTATCGCCGAGGCATAGGGGATGTTACACATCCTTTCTCTTTCTTCTGCCGTAGCCGGTCCTTGAGTTTTACTCAATACCTTGCTCGGTAACATTGGTAAGAACCCTTTCTTACTTTCGTCCATTCTAAACTTCTTTAGAATCTTGTCCAGATATGTACTCGTGATAGCCCTATTAGGCGTCTTGATCTATCTCTATAAATCTTGATGCCTAATATATATGATGCTTCACCAAGGTCTTTCATTGAAAAACTATTATTCAAATAACCCTTAACATCGCTAATAGTTCTATATCATTCCCGATCAATAATATGTCATCTACATATAATATCGTGAATGCTACAGAGCTCCCACTCACTTTCTTGTAAATACAGCCTCTCCATGACACCGTATAAACCCGAAGTCTTTGATCACCTTATCAAAGCGTCGGTTCCAACTTCTTGATGCTTGCTTCACCATAAATTGAACGCTGAAGTTTGCATACTTTGTCAGCATTTTTAGGATCGACAAAACCTTTGGGTTGTACCATATACAACTCTTCCTCAATGTCTCCATTAAGGAACGCCGTTTTGACATCCATCTCGCCAAATCTCATAATCGAAAAATGCAGCTATTGCTAACAAAATCCTCACAGATTTTAGCTTCGCTACAGTGAGAAAGTCTCATCGTAGTCAACTCCTTGAATTTGTCGGAAACCCTTTGCGACAAGTCGAGCTTTATAGACGATAATATTACCATCAAGATCTGTTTTTCTCTTGAAGATCCATTTATTCTCGACAGCCTTTCGGCTATCGTAAGTCTACCAAAGTCCATACTTTGTTATCATACATGGATCCCATTTCGATTTCATGGCTTCTTGCCATTTGTTGGAATCGGGCTCATCATCGCTTCTTCATACGTCGCAGGTCCTCATCATTGTTATCTACAATCATGACATTTAGACAAGGATCATACCGATCAGAGTGGCACGTTCCCTTGTCGATCTGCGAGGTTCGATAGTTTCCTCGTTCGAAGTTTCATGATCATTATCATTAGCTTCCTCTGTTGCCGGTGTAGGCGTACAGTACAACTTCCGTCATCGCGCTACTCGATCAACGAGTATAGATTCATCAATCTCATCGAAGTTCTACTTTTCTTCCAGTCACTTCTTTAGTGAGAAATTCTTTCTCAAGAAAGGTTCCGTTCTTAGCAACAAAGATTTTGCCTTCGGATTTGTGATAGAAAGTGTACCCTATAGTTTCCTTAGGGTATCCTATGAAGACGCATTTCTCCGCTTTGGGTTCTAGCTTGTCCGGTTGTAACTTCTTTACATAGGCTTCGCAACCCCAAACTTTCAGAACGATGACTTAGGTTTCTTATTAAACCATAATTCATACGGTGTCGTTTCTACGGATTTTGATGGTGCTCTATTTAAAGTGAATGCGGCTGTCTCTAATGCATAACTCCAAAATGATAACGGCAAATCTGTAAGAGACATCATACTACGAACCATATCTAAGAGAGTTCGATTACGACGTTCGGACACACCGTTTCGTTGAGGTGTTCCCGGCGGTGTCAATTGTGAAAGTATTCCGCATTTCTTTAAATGCATGCCAAACTCATAACTCAGATATTCACCTCCACGATCGGATCGTAGAAATTTGATCTTCTTGTTACGTTGATTTTCTACTTCACTTTGAAATTCCTTAAACTTCTCGAAAGTTTCGGATTTATGTTTCATGAAATAGATATACCCATATCTACTCGGATCATCTCGTGAAGGTTAGAACATAACGATAACCACCGCGCGATGCTACGCTCATTGGTCCACATACATCTCGTATGTATGATTTCCAATAAGTCAAGAGCTCGCTCCATCATACCAGAAAATGGAGTCTTTGTCATTTTACCCATTAGACATGCTTCGCATCTATCAAGTGACTCAAAGTCAAGTGATTCAAGTAATCCATCAAGATGGAGTTTCTTCATGCGTTTCACTCCAATATGACCAAGACGACAAGTGCCACATATAAGTAGAATTATCATTAAGTTTAATTCGCTTAGCATCAATGTTATGTATATGCGTATCACTACTATCGAGATCTAATAGAAATAAGCCATTCTTTTGTGGTGCTCGACCATAAAAGATATTATTCATAAAAATAGAACAACCATTATTCTCAGACTTGAATGAATAACCGTCTTGCATTAAACAAGATCCAGATATAATGTTCATGCTCAACGCAGTACATAATAGCAATTATTTAGGCTTAAAACTAATCCCGAAGGTAGATGTAGAGGAAGTGTGCCGATTGCGATCACATTGACCTTGGATCCGTTTCCAACGCGCATCGTTACTTCATCTTTCAAATAGCTTGTCGTTTATTCTTTAGTTCCTGTTTCGAGTTACAAATATGAGCAACCGAACCAAGATCAAATACCTGTACTAGAACGAGAACCAGTGAAATGAACATCTATAACATGTATATCAAATATACCTTCTTTCTTCTTCTTGACAAGGCCGCTCTTCAGATCAGCCGGATACTTGGAGCAATTACGCTTCCGGTGTCCCTTCTCCTTGCGGTAATAGCACTCAAGATCGTGCTTAGGGCCGTTCTTAGGTTTCATAGGAGGCGTGGCAGCTTTCTTGCCACCCTTCTTGAATTTTCCCTTAGACTTGCCCCTGTTTCTTGAAATCGGGTGGTCTTGTTGACCATCAACACTTGATGCTCTTTCTTGATCTCAATCTCAGCAGCTTTTAGCATGCCAAAAAGTTCGTGTAACTCCTTGTTCATGTTCTCGCATATTGTAGTTCATCACAAAGTTCTTGTAACTTGGTGGCGGTGATTGAAGGACACGATTAATCCCTACTGTTAGGAATCACTATTCCCAAGTCATCGAGTTTCTTCGCATGCCCGGTCATGGCGAGCATGTGCTCACTAACGGAGCTGCCTTCTTCCATCATACAAATGAAGAAATGTTTCGATGCTTCATAGCATTCCATCGCCGCATGAGTCTCGAATATAGCTTTCAGCTCATTCATCAACTCATGAGGATCATGGTGCTCAAAACGTTTTTGAAGATCGGATTCCAGATCGCACAGGATGGCACATCGAACTTGAGAGTACCGAGTTTTCCGAGTCGCGTAAACAGCCTTTTACTTCATCGGATTCATTTTCTCGCAGGAGGGTCACCTAGCGGTGCATCAAGCACAAATTGCAGATTTCCGCCGAGAGAGGAAGATCCTCACATGACGGAACCAATCGGTGAAGTTGCTACCGTTGCTCTTAAGTTTCTCTTTCTCTAGGAACCGATTAAAATTGATTGGGGACGCCATCTCTACAACATATATTTGCAATAGTTTAGACTAAGTTTATGACAAATTGAGTTCAAATTTTAATTCAACATAATTAAAAACCTAAGTGAACTCCCACTCAAAACAATATCCCTCGCATTGTCTTAGTGATCACACGAACCAAATCCACCGCACCTAAACCCGATCATCACGAGAAAAGGTGTGATTTCAATGGCGAACACTCAAAGTGTTCATCATATCAACCATATGATTCATGCTCTACCTTTCGGTATCACGTGTTCCGAGACCATGTCCGTACATGCTAGGCTCGTCAAGGCCACCTTAGTATCCGCATGTGCAAACTGTCTTGCACCCGTTATATGTACTTATTGAATCTATCACACCCGATCATCACGAGGTGCTTCGAAACGACAAGACTTGGCAACGGTGCTACTAAGGATGAACACTTTATTATCTTGATATTTTAGTGAGGGATCATCTTATAATGCTACCGTCGCGATCTAAGCAAAATAAGATGCATAAAAAGGATTAACATCACATGCAGTTCATATGTGATATGATATGGCCCTTTTGTTCTTGCGCCTTTGATCTTCATCTCCAAAGCACGGATATGATCTCCATCATCTTCGGGCATGATCTCCATCATCGTCGAGGCGTAGCGTCAAGGTCAATGGCGCCGTCTTCATGATTGTCCTCCATGTAGCAACTATTACAACTACTTTGAAATACTACTCAACATGAAATTTAAAGACAACCATAAGGCTCCTGCCGGTTGCCACAATACAATAATGATCATCTCATACATATTCATCATCACATTATGGCCATATCACATCACCAAACCCTGCAAAAACAAGTTAGACGTCTCTAATTTGGTTTGCATATTTTACGTGGTTTAGGGTTTTCGAGAGAGATCTAATCTACCTACGAACATGAACCACAACGTTGATACTAATGTTTTCAATAGAAGAGTAAATTGAATCTTTACTATAGTAGGAGAGACAGACACCCGCAAAGCCTCTTATGCAATACAAGTTGCATGTCGAACGAGGAACAAGTCTCATGAACGCGGTCATGTAAAGTTAGTCCGAGCCGCTTCATCCCACTATGCCATAAAGATGCAAAGTACTCAAACTAAAGATAACAAGAGCATCAACGCCCACAAACCATTGTGTTCTACTCGTGCAACCATCTATGCATAGACACGGCTCTCGATACCACCGTAGGATAACGTTGCATAGAAAACAAAAATTTTCCTACGGCGAACACGCAATCCAAGCCAAGATGCAATCTAGAAGACGGTAGCAACGAGGGGGTATCGAGTCTCACCCTTGAAGAGATTCCAAAGCCTACAAGATGAGGCTCTTGTTGCTGCGGTAGACGATCACTTGCCGCTTGCAAAAGCGCGTAGAAGATCTTGATCACGATCGGTTCCGGCGCCACGAACGGCAAAGACCTCCGTACTCGGTCACACGTTCGGTTGTTGATGAAGACGACGTCCACCTCCCCGTTCCAGCGGGCAGCGGAAGTAGTAGCTCCTCTTGAATCCGACAGCACGACGGCGTGGTGTCGGTGGCGGTGTAGAAGTCCGGCGGAGCTTCGCTAAGCTACGCGGGCAATATGAAGTGGAGGAGCAAAGCTAGGGTTTGGGAGGGGGTGGCCGGCCACTCAAGGGGGCGGCCAAGCTATGGTCTTGGGGGTGGCCGGCCCTCCCTTGGCCCCTCATTATATAGGTGGATCCCAAGTGTTGGTGTCCAAGTCTTCGAATAAGACCCGAAACCAAAACCTTCCATAGGAGGGGGAAACCTAGCCCAACTAGGACTCCCACCCAAAGGTGGGATTCCCACCTCCCATGTGGGGGTGGCCGGCCCCTATGGTGGAGTCCACTTGGGACTCCACCCCATCTAGGGCTGGCCGGCCATGGAGGTGGAGTCCCTTGTGGACTCCACCTTCCTTGGTGGTTTCTTCGGACTTTTCTAGAACCTTCTAGAACCTTCCATAGAACCTTCCGCGACATTTTATTTCACATAAAATGACATCCTATATATGAATCTTATTCTCCTGACCATTCCGAACTCCTCGTGATGTCCGGGATCTCATCCGGGACTCCGAACAAATATTCGAACTCCATTCCATAATTCAAGTGCTACCATTTCAACATCCAACTTTAAGTGTGTCACCCTACGGTTCGAGAACTATGCGGACATGGTTGAGTACTCACTCCGACCAATAACCAACAGCGGGATCTGGAGATCCATAATGGCTCCCACATATTCAACGATGACTTTAGTGATCGAATGAACCATACACATATATTACCAATTCCCTTTGTCTCGCGATATTTTACTTGTCCGAGGTTTGATCTTCGGTATCACTCTATACTTTGTTCAACCTCGTCTCCTGACAAGTACTCTTTACTCGTACCGTGGTATGTGGTCTCTTATGAACTCATTCATATGCTTGCAAGACATTAGACGACATTCCACCGAGAGGGCCCAGAGTATATCTATCCGTCATCGGGATGGACAAATCCCACTGTTGATCCATATGCCTCAACTCATACTTTCCGGATACTTAATCCCACCTTTATAGCCACCCATTTACGCAGTGGTGTTTGGTGTAATCAAAGTACCTTTCCGGTATAAGTGATTTACATGATCTCATGGTCATAAGGACTAGGTAACTATGTATCGAAAGCTTATAGCAAATAACTTAATGACGAGATCTTATGCTACGCTTAATTGGGTGTGTCCATTATATCATTCACACAATGACATAACCTTGTTATTAATAACATCCAATGTTCATGATTATGAAACTAATCATCCATTAATCAACAAGCTAGTTTAAGAGGCATACTAGGGACTTCTTGTTTGTCTACATATCACACATGTACTAATGTTTCGGTTAATACAATTCTAGCATGATATATAAACATTTATCATAAACATAAAGATATAAATAATAACCACTTTATTATTGCCTCTAGGGCATATCTCCTTCAATAATAATTTTGCGTGCCATCTTGTTCTTCAAAAGCTGCATTATTGACTTGTTTCTCTGACTTGGCATGACGCTCACATATGGAATGCTGAACATATTGGTTTGCATTCCCTCTTATACAAGTTCACAGGTGATCCCACTATATTCTGTATCTGGTCCATCCTAAGCTCCAGCATTAACTATCCTCTATGTGTTGCTCATTACAAGTTTATATCCCGAAACATCTTGATTTGCATCCCCTTCACTATAAGTTCAGGAGTATTATTTAGTTCATGGCCAAAATGAAGTAATTTCACTTGGCACATGTTGGTTCACATTCCCTCCTCTTTAGCTTTTGCCATCGTAACTTCTATTTTTGGTTTACATTCCCTGCTCTGTAGATGTAGCCATCATAACTTCATCTTGCTCAGTCGTTGTTACAAAATTTATAGCCTGCTACTATGTTGTTCATGCCAATCTTGTACTCCCTGAACATGTTGGTTTGCATGGGACTCGACAGTAGTAAGTCTGCTGTTTCATTCTAACATGCTCTGTTATATTGGCTATTGGTATGCGGCATGCACTCTTTGTTTGCTTATTGTGCGCATTACAATGATCTTGTTATAACGAAGAAATGATTAGTTCCAAATTCTTTGGCAAACAATATTGTAGTGTCTTTGCCTTTCCATTGTTGATGTCGTAACTTGTAATGTCTTTGTTTCAGATATAGGTGCTGCATGGACAACTTAAAAGATTGCCGGATCGCTTCATTGTATTGCTAGGTTTAATTACCATTCAATTTCTCTGGGTTCTGTAATATTTTTTCAAAGCCTGCAGCTGATGTAATATTTAGTTAGTTTTTATAGTTCTTTCGCGCATTTTTTCTTTGGTGCTTGTGGTAAGTGAGGCTATCCGACAGAAATCATGAGCTGCGTAAATATTCTCAGTAAATCACAAATTCCCATCACTTAAACGGCCCAATTAAGCGAAATCACACATGTGCCGGCACGCAAAATCCTAAAGCGCCTATTATGCCGTCATATAAGCACTAACTAAACGGGCTGGCCCACGTACATATTGGGCCAGCCCACTTGCTTTAAGGTGGACCCCACCCACTACTGGGCCGGCCCAGTAACAGAAAAGTGGGCCCCACAAGCTTATTGGGCCGGCCCGCTAACTCGTCTGGCCAGCCCACCTTATTTACCGTGGACCCCACATACTAATTGGGCCGGCCCACTAACTTGTTGGGCCAGCCCGAAAGCTTTTGTGGTGGACCCCACACACTAAATGGGCCGGCCCTTTAACAGGTTAGTGGGACCCACCTGCGTTTTTGGCCCGACCCACCATCTTGTTGGGCCGGCCCACTCGCCATACGGTGGACCCCACATACTAAATGGGCCGACCCTTTAACAGGAAAGTAGGACCCACCTTGGTTTTTGGCCCGGCCCACTATCTTGTTGGGTCGGCCCACTTGCTATACGGTGGACCCCACGTTCTAAATGGGCCGGCCCTTTAGCAGGAAAGTGGGACCCACCTACGTTTTTTTGGCCCGACCCACTTTCTTGTTGGGCCGGCCCACTTGCTATATGGTGGACCCCACATACTAAATGGGCCGGCCCTTTAAAAAGGAAAGTGGGACCCACCTGTGTTTTTGGCCCGGCCCACTATCTTCTTGGGCTGGCCCACTTGCTATATGGTGGACCCCACATACTAAATGGGCCGACCCATTTACAGGAAAGTGGGACCCACCTGTATTTTTGCCCGGCCCACTGGCTTGTTGGGCTAGCCCATTTGATCTATTGTGGACCCCACGTACTAAATGGGCCGGCCCGATAGCAGGAAAGTGGGACCGACATGCTAATCGGGCCGGCCCAATAACTTCTTGGGCCGGCCCACTTGCTTCAAGGTGGACCCCATTTTTTAAATGGGCCTGCCCATTAAAGTTCTGACCAGTCAACCTGAGAGGTTAGGCCCGGCCCACGTAACTAATGGACCAGCCCAGCTATATAGTTGACCGGTCAAACCAAGTCAGCTGGCCTGGCCCGCAAACTTAATGGGCCGGCCCGCTTAAGACGTGGCAGGCCTCGTGTGGGCCTACCATCTACCACGGGGTTTAGCCGGTTAACGCCGTTAACTGGCAGTTAACGGCGTCTGCCACGTGTCAGTTTGCATGACGTCAGCAGTCAACGGGCTCCCGGAAACACTTCTGCAACGGTCCGATATATGTCCGAGATACACCTCCTCGCCCTACCTTTTGTTTGTTGTTTGCCAGCTTTGCGAGTCGTAGGCGAGTTTAGGGTTTTTGTTGATATCTCGAAATGTTCGGGATAACTTGTTGGGATGTTGACACATGTACTACCTTTTCGAAAATGAAGTGGATAACTTTTGCTACAACTTAAAAATTGCTAAGGGATATAATATGCAGAGGCATCTGTGAGCCCCTTTGCGAAAGCATCGGAACTTTGACTTGCTAATGTCCCCTAGGACCCGAGTTCTTGTTATCTGTTTCTAAGACTGAGCGCGCTAACCACTCGTGGGAGGTTTTATCGGGACCCCCCATCACCCATTACCATTTCTCAAGTCTGTTGAAAAGGGGGCCACAACCTTGGTTTTATTTGCCTATGCCATGTATGCCATGCTTTACTTACTGTTGTCTTCGGGTGTTTATTACTGTTGCCTTCGGGTGTTTATATTCTGTATTGTACCCCGCGGAACGTTTAGCGAAGCGTGTGGTTCGCACGCCTAGCCGTTAACGCAAACCCTGAGTCCACATCGGAGTACGGCCGAACTTCGTTCCGGGTAGCTTAGTCGGGTGGCCCCCCTAGGCATTCTTGTTGATTTGGGAACGGTCTTGTTGTGAGACTCCGCGCTTGTCTACGCGGGTTCGAGCATGCGTGTATGGTAACATTGGTGCACCCCTGCAGGGTTAAATCTTATCGATAAGCCATGTCCGCGGTTATGGACGACTTGGAGCTGTTTAACTCGATCATAGAACAACTTACACCTAAAGTTGTCGCTAATAACTTGCTAATTATTTGCGTAGTAAGTTAGCCCTATTATAATGGAATGGATATAAAATTGTCAACAGTGTGAGTGCCTTGTTAGTACCTCTTGGCTAAGGGGGATCGCACTGGCTGGGTTGTTGTTTGCAGAGTATAGAACTGCTAGAATATGCGCTCTCTCACCTTCTCTATTAGACGGATGTTGTAGCGTGTCTCTATTGGTTAGTGCTTTGCTGCCGCTAAACTCCACATATAGCCAGGCGAAGTTTACACCGCCCACCAGCAAGCATAGCTGGTCTTGTCTCGCAAGTACGTGCCAACGGTACTTACCCTCGTTTTTCTCCCTCTTTTTCCGGAACACGCTTTTCGACAAACAGGTACTACAGATGATGAGCAGTACGCAGGTGGCTACTTTGTCGAGTTCACGGACGACGACTTCGTTGCGTAGCAGGATCGTTCCTAAGGCAGCAGCCTGTGGCATGTTGGTTATGGGAACACCGCTTGATTATCTTCAGGACTCTTAGTCCAATTTGGATCTTGTCTGTACCCAGACTATTTGGCTATCTTATGTATGATGTACTGATGGGATATGTTTCGAGTGTCATTTGGATCTTTCTCATTAGAGCGTTGCTATATATATGAACCTTATTTCCATCTTTTGTGTCGTACATAGTCATGTTGTGATATTCAAGCTGTATTCTACCCTTGTATCATGTTCACAGTGTGTGTATGTGTGAAGTGCACAGGAAGGTGAAGCACTCAGGCCTGGAAAGCCTACCGTGAGCCTTTGAGGTGGGTGTTGTGTGCATGGGCGTGTCGAGCTGTTGCTTGGCCTACCCATATGCTTGGGAATGCGAGGCGACCTCACGGTCCTTTGTAGTGACCTCATGCACATAAACCCCTCTTACCTGCGCGCTCTGGGTTTTCCTACTCCTGGGGCTTACAGACTTGGTATCGTAGCAGGATCGCTTTAGGAGCCCCTTGCAGCGGACGAAGTTGAGTCTAGAAACTAATATTTTAGTAGCTACATAGGAAAAATTGTGCGCGAGAGTAGGAATTCTGCTTTTATTTCTTACCCCACCCACCCTCCCTCTGGTAAGGACGTGCAACGGTTTTACTCTATTCTTATCTTGTTTCATCTAGGCTTGGACGTGTTTGTGGGAAACCATAGTGGCATAGGGAAAAGTGTTTTGAAAATTTTCTGTACTATGGTTGCTTCATTATCATCCTTTGTCAATCTCCACATATAATCTCTTCCTTTGACATGTTGGTATGTTCATGCTAATGTGATTCCTTTCTGTTGATCCGTTAATATCTCGACCACTTTTTGTTCCGGTGCATATATCAACTTTCCTTCCCCGAAGTTGTTTTTGCCAAGCTCATACCCTATTGTTTCCCTTCCAATATGCATAACTAGTGTCAACACGACCCAAGTTATTGACACTTGCTATTGCAACATCTTCTGTATAGCGGCACTTCATAAACCTCGCAAGGTATCTTTGTGAAATCGTTGTCTTTGCTATCGTTCTAATCTTTTACATGTTATGGCTACCTCTCGTGTACTTGAATTCTTGTACCTTGAAGATATCTTGTCATATTCATGTTTCCTCTGAAGTTCTCGTTAGCACTAATATTGGGTTTTGTTAAATTCGATAAATGTGTTGATCTTGTTGTTCCGGCGCAACCCACCTACGTGCCTCGTCCGAAGGTTTTGTTTCCCGCCCTCCCACCCCTCTTTCTGTTCCACGGAGATCTCAAGTTCAGCTAAAGTTCTGTTTCAGCTCTACAAGACAAATGGTTCCTCATCCTTCCAATCAACCCTTTTTCATCTACAATTCTGTTTGATATCGTAGCATCACATTCTTTCATCTATCAAAGTTTTAACTTATTGTTCGAGGTTTTCCTCTTTATTCTTCTTAGTTCCGGCTTTAATGTCATCCTTGGCATGGATTGGTTGAAGGCCAACAAAGTTGTCATTGATTGCGCCGAGCATTCAGTTTCTCTTCCTACTTCATCAGGAACCTTGATCTATACACCTTCTCAAACACCTTCCGTTCAGCTCTTTGCTTTGAATCCTAGTTCTCTTCCGGAGCTTCAGTCTATACCGGTGGTTTGCGACTTTCCTGACGTCTTTCCTGAAGAACTTCCAGGTATGCCACCTGACAGGGCTGTTGAGTTCGTCATTGAACTAGAGCCTGGAACAGCTCCTATCTCAAAGAGGCCATACAAAATGGGTCCCAATGAGTTGGCTGAACTCAAGAAGCAGCTTGACGAGTTGCAAAAACTTGGTTTCATTCAGCCAAGCACTTCTCCATGGGGATGTCCTACCATCTTCGTGAAGAAAAAGGATAAAACTGATCGATTGGTGGTTGATTACCGTCCTTTCAATGAGAAAACGATCAAGAATACATATCCTCTACCTCGCATCAATGAGCTCTTTGATCAGCTTGCGGGTGCAACTGTGTTCTCTAAGATGGATTTGAGAAGTGGTTATCACCAAATCAAAATCCGCAAAGAGGATGTACCCAAGATAGCCTTCAAAACTCGTTATGGTCTCTACGAGTACACCGTCATGTCTTTTGGCCTCACTAATGCTCCTGCCACTTTCTCTCGGTTGATGAACTACATTTTCATGGAGTACCTCGACAAGTTTGTGGTACTCTATCTCGATGATATCCTTGTCTACTCCAAGTCCAATGAGGAGCATGAAGAGCATCTTCGCCTCATCCTCATGAAGCTTCGTGAACATCGCCTCTATGCCAAGTTCTCCAAGTGCGAATTTTGGCTTCCTCAAGTCGTCTATCTTGGCCATGTCATTTCGGGAAAAGGCATTGCTGTCAATCCTGAAACCGTCAAGGCGATCGTTGAATGGCTTCCTCCGAAGAATGTCAAGCAAGTGAGAAGTTTCCTCGGTTTGGCAAGTTACTGCCGCCGCTTTGTTGAGAATTTCTCCAAGATCGCCAAGCCTCTTACCGATCTCCTAAAGAAAGACATGAAGTTCCTTTGGTCTCCTCAATGCCAAGAAAGCTTTGATCTCCTCAAGCAGAAGCTCACTTCCACACCTGTCCTTGTTCTTCCAGATACTTCTAAACCTTTCCAGATATTCTGTGATGCCTCTCTTCATGGTTTAGGTGCTGTCCTCATGCAAGAACGTCAAGTTGTGGCGTATGCTTCTCGTCAGTTGAAAAAGCATGAACTCAACTATCCCACACATGATCTTGAGCTTGCAGCCGTGTTACATGCTTTAATAACATGGCGCCAATACTTGTTGGGCAACAAATGTGAGATCTTCACCGACCACAAGAGTCTCAAATACATCTTCACACAACCCAACTTGAACCTCCGTCAAACGAGATGGATGGAAACTATCAAGGACTTTGATCTGTCTATCGCCTACACCTGTGCAAAGCTAATGTCATGGCTGACGCCCTTAGTCGCAAGCCCTATTGCAACAACCTCATGATTCAAGAAAGTCAACCTGCTCTTTATGAAGAATTCAGGAAATTGAATCTTGAGCTTGTTCCCCAAGGCTACCTTGCAAACTTGGTGATCACGCAAACTCTTGAAGATAAGATCCGAAAAGGACAGTTGCGAGATATTTGCAGCAAGAATATCAAAGAGAATATGCACAAGTCCAAGTACAAGTCTTTCTCTCTCGACAATCAAGGAACTCTCTTCTTCCAAGGTCGTTTTGTTGTTCCAAATGATCCAGACCTGAGAAACCTCATTCTCAAAGAAGCTCACGACACTCCTCTTTCTATCCATCCTGGCAGCACAAAGATGTATCTCGATATCAAGTCTACCTATTGGTGGACTAGGATGAAAAGGGATGTTTCTCGTTATGTCTCAGAATGTGATGTCTGTCGCCGTGTCAAAGCAGAACATCAGAGACCTGCTGGTGTCCTCCAACCCCTGAAAATTCCTGAGTGGAAATGGGATAAGATTGAGATGGACTTTGTGACTGGTTTTCCAAAGTCTCGGAAAGGCAATGATGCTATCTTCGTGGTGATCGACCGGCTTTCCAAGGTTGCTCACTTCCTTTCTGTCAAAGAAACAATATCTGCTAGTCAGTTGGCTGAGCTCTACACTGCAAAGATTGTTTCTCTTCATGGTATTCCCTTGGAAATAAGCTCTGATCGTGGAAGTATCTTCACTTCCAAGTTTTGGGCAAGCTTTCAGAAAGCTATGGGAACTAATCTGCTCTTCAGCACATCTTATCATCCGCAAACGAGTGGGCAAGTCGAAAGAGTCAACCAGATTCTCGAGGACATGCTCCGTGCCTGTGTTATCTCCTTCGGCATGAAATGGGAAGAATGCCTTCCATTCGCTGAGTTCTCTTGCAACAACAGCTATCAAGCCAGTTTGGGTATGGCACCCTTCGAAGCTCTCTATGGTTGCAAATGCAGAACACCTCTGAACTGGTCTGAAACTGGTGAAAGGCAAATCTTTGGCCCCGATGTCATCAACGAGGCTGAAGAAAAGGTGCGAATCATTCGTGACAATCTGAAGATAGCACAATCTCGGCAGAAAAGCTATTATGATAGCAAGCACCGTGATATGTTATATCAGCCTGGTGATCAAGCCTACCTTCGTGTTACTCCTATGAGGGGCACTCATCGCTTCGGTATCAAAGGCAAGCTGGCGCCAAGATACATTGGTCCTTTCAAAGTTCTAGCAAAGCGTGGTGAAGTCGCTTACCTCCTTGAACTCCCTGAGAAGCTCTCCAAAGTGCACGATGTCTTCCACGTGTCACAACTCAAGAAGTGCTTCAAAGATCCGGGCCGTGCAGTTGATCACGAGTCCATCGACCTCCAAGAAGACCTCTCCTACAAAGAGCATCCCGTTCGGATTCTTGATGAAGCTGAACGTCGAACTCGCAACAAGTCTGTCAAGTTCCTCAAGGTGCAGTGGTCGCACCATTCCGATAAAGAAGCAACTTGGGAGCGGGAAGATCAACTCCGTTCCGAGTACCCGTCCTTTTTCTCTTCTTCCTGAGAATCTCGGGGCGCGATTCCTTCAAGGGGGGGGGGCGTTTGTAACATCCCAAGAGTAACACCATAGATCCTTTTTACCTTTCTTGCATTTGTTCATGTCATCATGTTGCATTCATGCATTTCACCACCTTGGTTTTACTAAATTGCATTTGCTTTTTTCTTTTGGCTTTCTTTTGTTTGCTTGTTGTCTCCATCTCTTCCTCTATCTTGGTTCATCCCCTCCTCTTGTGATGTTCCAAGAAAAGCTAACAAGCCAACCTATCCCTCCACTTGATCTATATTTCAAATAGGTCATGCCAAAATTTCTTATATGGTTACTATAAACCTACCTCTCCTCTCTATTTTTGCAATGCACATGTTTTATGATCTTGAGATGGTTTACCTTCTCAAATGGTTGAACCATTAAGGTTTACCAAATATTTTTGCTTCTACTAAAACTCTCTATGGCTCCCTCAATTTCTTTTTATTCTTTTATTTCTCTCAAGCCTACCATAGTTGGTATATAAGGCTGAGCCTTCTCTGAATTCAAAAGTCCTTTTCAATTTTCAAATTCTTCCCTTGTCAAATTTCAGAAAGTTATTCAAAGGAGAAAGAAATATAAACAGAAAAAGAAATAAAAGGAAAAGCCTAAAACTAACCCAACCCAGCCTACTCTAACCACGCAGCAGCCCACCAAGAGGCCCTCTCCCTCAGCTTCTTTTTGGCCCTTTGCAGTTCACGTAGAGGAGCTCCTGTACGTCCTCCTCCCTGTACGAACCAAGCCAACGCCACATGATTCCTTCCCCCTCCATGGATGCTCGCCACCTGCCCTCTTTCCCTTCTTTAAACGCCAGGAGAGCTCCACCGAACCCTAGCTGCCTCTTCCTCCTCTCCAAGCCGCCGCCCATCTCCATCTTTTTCTGTACGTGGGAGAGAGGGTTTCTGCCGGAGTTTTTGCCGACCACCACCGTCGCCATGGACGTCATCGACCCCACCTGACCGCGGGAACGGAACCGCGTCGTCCTCCTCTTCGTCTTGGACGCCCTACTGAAGCCGAGCGCCGTCCGCAGCTGCTCGAGCACGTCCACGCCGCCGTCGACGTCTACCCCGGCCTCCCTTTCTTCTTCGTCTCCGGCAACGTCCCCTCCGCTTCCCCCTCTTCAACGACGACCCAGGGTGAGCAGCCTTCCTTCCTACATCTCCCCTGCATCTAAAGGTATAAACGATGCCCCCCATAGGGGGCTTCACAGCGATCTCACCACGTGAGCCGTCCGATCTTTACGGTGCGTTCATCTTGGCCGTTGGTTTGTCACAACAACACAGCTGCTGGTTGGCTGCCTCACACGTGCGCGTCTGTCCCTGGCACTAGAAAAAGCCATGCATTAGCGGTTGTCTACCCGCGTCTGGGTGCGTCTGGGCCCATGGTCGGTTGGGTCCACACGTCAGTCGGTGTGGCTCGTTTTCAGGTTGGGGTTCGCCTTGCGCCGCCGACGAAAAGATCTACTCCGCGCGGGGTAGATTGGTCAAAGCACCACCACCGTCCGCCCTACTCCTCCAATCCCCTCCCCATCGTCTTTCTCCTCTCTGGAAGCGGCGCCGCTGGTGAAGCACGGTGCGAGCGTGCAGGGAGGCGCCGCCCGAGTATCTTGCACGGTCCTCTTTCTCTACAACGGCGCCGCCGCCGCGCTTGTATCCTCCCATGCTCATCTCCGCCTCGCTCTTGCTCTCATCTCTGCGCGCTGCGCCTCCACTCCCGAGCACCAACACAATGACGTGTTACAGCTAGTGGTCACGGCCGGAGCCCCCTCGCTGGCCATAGATGTGCTTCTGCACGAGACTTGACAGAAGTGGGGTTTGACCCATCACAAACCCTAGATGCAACCAGATCTGAGCTTGTTGGCTCCATGGAAGAGCAACGGGAGGGCAACCTAGGTCCGAGCGCGGTGGCGGCGTGTATGTCGTCATTGTCGCCGGTGGCGACTATGGAGGGGTCGCTCGCGGGTACGCCTCCCTCTCCCTCCCTCGTCTTTACTGTCTCCCTCGCCCGTGTCATCTCCTCTCCCTCTCTAAAAAGCAGCCGGCGGCGACGATGTAGAGGTGGCGAGCGCGAGGATCTCGGCCGCGCGGGCCATCGCTGGGAAGGGGCGCAGCCTTCTCCCTTGACGGAGCTGTAGGCGGACCAGTGCCCCGTCGACCTCTCTCCTCGTGTGATGCGTCGGCCCGGCCATGAGCGCGACGGCCTCCTCTGTCCGTCGCCGCCGTCGTGCGGCATGTCCTTCTCCCTTGGCCGAGCTGGAGGAGGACGAGCACGTCGGCCTCCTGGCCGCTCGTCATTCGACCTCCCACATCCTATCCAATCTGATGCCAAATTGATTTTTGGACGAGCACCTCGCCGGGGACGCAGTTGGTTCGGGCGAACTCCTCAATGACTCACTCGATGCATACCCAGGGTTTGCTCAACTTCTAGCGTCCCATGGCCAGACCGAAGTTCCCAAGACCCAGGTCAGCTACTTTTTCTTTTGATTTTGAAGAGTTGCTGGTTGCCTTCACCGGATTGGAACGCCCATCGAGGATGCGAGCTTCGTCTCCTTTTGATGCAAATTCTAATGTTTCTGAGTGAAATAAATAAGCGATTGTTTCTATTTTCTATTTGTGGATAGGTGTTGATAACCAGTCTGCGGCCTCGTCGCAGTTCATCGGGGTTCGGCAGGAGGTGCATTGGCGCAGGAATGAACGAGGAGGCTGAGCTGTCCGTGGCGCTGTCGCAGCCGTACTTATCTCGTATGTCCATCCCACCCTCTCCCAATCTCCATCCTCTTCACTTGCACCTCTTTGTCGCGTGTGGCAGCTCGCGATCCCCGCCTCTATTTGGATAGCACCATTGAGGCGATGTCCTCGGCTGCCTTCCATGCACTCATCTGCCCTTGGATCACCCGTCGTCAGTAGGCCATGGAAGTGAATTATTCTCATGACTTAAGTTGTTTGTGTTTGATGGTTGATGCTCAGTTCAGAAAAAAAACATAGCTTGTGATTTGGGGAAACGGGGAGCTTTAGTTTCATTGATCTTTTGCATGTCTTGCTTGTATGCTTAAAAGAAAATCTAGATTCTTTAGTAACCTGCTATTTGTGATAGACTAAATCATGGTACCATGCTAAAGAATCCTAATAGCATAAAAGAATCATGGTAGCATAAAAGAATCATACTTAATCATGGTAGCATAAAAGATACAGACCATGCAGATGCAACACACAAGATTACTATAATTGGTTCTAATTAAATTCTAAGTGACTTACTATAGAACTGCACACTTGTTTTTGAACCGAGTATGCAATTATCTTCTTATTCCTAATAACTTAGAACATATGTGTTGCTTTGTGGTTAATTGCTTTTCTTAATGGTTATTTGAGTTAAGTGTAGAGTTTAGAAATGACTTGAACCATATTACTTCAGAGAAGAGATTATGCAACTGCATAGCTGTAGTAGTTGTACTACTTTTGAAACAATACAATTCGGTGTACATTATACCCAGGTTCAGGAAATTTCTCAAGTCAAGTACTATTACTATGTGCATTTAGCAACAACAAAATCATTGATTCAAATATTCATAAATAAAGTATCACTGTTTGCCAAACCTTCGCTTATGTAAAGCCCAGGTTATGAAGGACTGTATCTGTATGGTTAGCTGCACAATTACCTTCGTGTAAAGTTCTTATTTTTTGAATCCAAGATCACTAAGCTTAAAATTTACTCTGAATTCAATGATGAGATAATCAACTTTCTGAATGTGGTCAATTTGTTGTGATCTTCAATATTCTTTTCTATTTGAATCATCGATAGATTTGCTGGTAGACTGAATTAGGTTATGATAGATACAATTTTCTTGCATGGTGCAGCTCTTAGAAATGGATAAACTTGACATGGTACATTAGTCTGTTGTCACACTGCCTCTTCCTCATGGTAGCACGGGTCAATTCTAGGAAATATGACAGAGATCGGTTGCTTCCTTTGATTTTCTCACGTTCATTTTTTCCGGGTAGTCCATTGACAACCCATCCACGCCATCGTCCTCGCCTCACAATTTTCATTTGTTATGCATAGAGAACTCTTCAAGGTTGTATTTTTCTTTCGCAAATTTGATGTGCTTTGAAATGTGCAGATTTTAGTCTCGATGATTATTTGGCTGAACATGACACCAATTCCCAAGCAATAGAGATGGTGTGACAGTAGGATAATGTACCTGTCCTTTTTTTTTCATATAGTTTACCGATACAATTATGGTATGCGTATGTAACGACCAATCTCAGAAATAAGTAGAGTTAGGGAGATTGAGGAAATATGATGGAAAATTATAATTACATGGTCATCCCAAATAGGGATGATTGAATACAAAATCTATATTGTTATTAGTTCATGAAAGTACGCATAATGTGATAACTTGGATGTTTATGTTCAAGAGAAGGTGCTCTGTTTGGTAGCTATTTATCTCATTTTGGCTGCTTGTTTTCAACTTGATTTTAAGGTATTAGTTCTTCAGTTACCGTTAAATTTTCTTTTGATATTGGTTCATATTACCGAATAATAAATATTCAAGTAAGCACATAGTAATTTCATGTACCATCAGTAACCTCTTACGACATACTCCTATGTGATATGAATTGATAATTTCCTGTTGCATGAACATTGTCCATTATGGTGTCTCCTGTAATATGCTTTGTTTCTCTGTATGTAAGTTTGTCAAGAGATCGGGTAAATATAGGTCCTCATGCAAAACCTTAATTTGTAAACTATTGATCCCTTTTCTCGTGAACCATTTCTTTCCTAAACTTTAACATGCCTCCCTTATATTTGTGATATTTAAAAAATAGAAGGGAATCATCCAACATATATTATTTTTGATCTTGGTCCTTTATTTGCATCCATATTTATTGAAACGTGTCTACATATTTACTAATTCATAGGAATGCACAAAATATAACATGTCTATTAAGTGCTGCTAGCTACAGTCTCAGAGGAGGCCTTCTGATAGCATTTTCGGTGACGAGCATTCTTTTGGACTTTTTAGAAGCAATTCTTAGGCGACGAGCATGTTGAATCTACATAGATTGTTTTCAGGGTCATACACTCTTCCAAAGGTCTGTTGGTTGATACAGTCATATGTCATTTTGCCTTTAATAATCAAAATTGGTGTCTCATTCTCAAACTTCTCTTTGTTCAAACACTTAAAGAAGCCTTTGATGGCTTCTGTGACAACATTTTGAAGAAAAGCTGCATTTAAAAGATCAGTGATGAAGCCATTGAAGATGCCCTTGAGAAGGTTCAACACTACCTTTTGTTTTACTGATACTATAAATTTATAGAATAAGGAACTCAGGTTTGACACACAAGGTGTGGAACCGTGAGAAGATTGTCATCATCCCCGGCCACCAAAGTTTAAAATAGCCGGCTATAGCCCGGCTATAGCCGGCTATAGCTGGCCGGAGGGACCTGCCGCTACAGCTATGCCCTTCAAACGGTAAGACGGGATAATCCGCTATTAGCCTCAAAAACCCGCTATTAGCCTCAAAAAATAGCCGCTAAGGCTATAATGCTGTAAATATAGTGGGAAAGAAAAGGAAAAAAGGAAAACTAGAAATTGTGGCTACTTATAATGTTGTAATATGTGGACCGAACCGTATCTTATTCATAGCTTTTTATGTAACTGTGTTAATATGTTATGCCTAATGCCAATAAATTATCAAATTTGTGAATTGTTGATAGAGATATATATGAATTTTAATTTTTTCCCCATGAATTAGCAAAACCGCTAAATGGATGATTTAGCCGCTATAGCTCAGCTATAGCCTTTTATAGCTACCAAAAATGTTGCCGCTATTTTCAATAGCCGGCTATTTTAAACTATGCCGGCCACTCATCTTCACCAGCGACGAGCGGGCGAACCGATAACTGGGGACTTCTGCAACGAGTGGAAGATTAGGTATGTTTATGCCATCAAAGACCTCATCCATTTTGGAGTATGCCTTATTGATTAGTCCCATTCATTTTTTTAATGTGGGACCATTTTAGAGTTTATTTATTTAAAATAATATTTGTGTACTCAAAAGATTACACTTATGTTGTAGGAAAATTCACAATACAGAGGTGTTTGCCAGATTGTGCCCGCTCAAGAAGGCCCGCTGCTGACTAGACGAGGTATTCTACTGACCGCTTGTGGTTTAGTGGTTTAGCAGTATTTTCTTAACCTGCTCTAATACTTGTATAGGTTCTCCTTGGTACTGATTTTCACAATGCTGGAGCTTTTGGTCAATTTGCAACTGGAATTGAAAATACTAATGCAGGTTTGATATTGGAACTGGAAAGGTTCTTCTCAAGCTATGCAAACAAGTTTAAGTACTCCCAGATATAATTGACATAGTCTTAAATGATAAAGTAAAAAGATGTATCTTTCTTTTAGATGTTATTGTCCATCTTACTGCTACAGGACAAGCTAGCACAGATTTCCTACTGTGTATTAATATAATTTAGTTAGCTTTATGATAGTTCATTAGAATAGCCAGTCTTGCATTTTTGTGACTACTTACAGTAGTTTCTTTGGATCGTCTTCTTGGCTGCACCAAGCCTTTTAATAAGTTCTTAAAAATTAAAATCCCCATTTTACATGTCTTTTATACATGTCTAAAATGAAAACCATGTGGCTTTTGTCACTGAGTGAAATTGCTATTTTTTTTCTTGAAAACGCAATTTCATTTCATTGAAAAGATAGAGTTTACAATCCTCTGAGTAGTTCTGCCATCAACCTGGGATGTCCACTAAATACATGTAACTCTGTTGTAAATTGCTATTTTTGTACTGTCATATTTTACATAGTCTGTATATTTTCCTGTACACATTAGCTTCCTGTCTAGCAAAATGTCTTGGCAGCTAGGGTTCAGAGACTCACCACCTATCTTAATAACAGGGGTTCCTCCCCATGTTAGTTTGTTTTTGGTCTTTCGAAAAAAAGAAGTCAGTCATGAGCAAGTGCTTGATAAAAGATAGGTTGTCGTTCAGGTGTGTTTATGTACTATCATACCTATGGTCTGGTTTGGTTGTAAGAAGCAGCTCCGCAATTAGTTAATATAAGCCGTTCCTCAATAGGTTCTTAGTTCCTAGAAAATTTGGCTTAACAATTTTGCCGGCAAATGATACGTGTGAGTTGCAAAAATAACACATTCATTTCTTATTTAGTGTGTGAACTCAAGGGAGATGACCATAGAAAGATAGAGCGGCTATTTATGAATATAATTTGGCTGACTAAACTAAAATTCAACTTGCTTTGTAGTTACTTTGGTTCCACATATATTTACATTTTAGCCTGCTTTGTCCAGTGGCTCAAAGTAGACCCATGTCCCTTTTTCCAATAACTTTTTTTGTTAATAGAGTGAGCTACAACATTTAGTTTGTGCGTAGTTTTTAGTGAGCAGTGCTTTTGTTTACACAATTAGTACTCTTTTCTATATGGCATTTAAGTCTTTCCTTGGCCCTGCACCGCCTCACGTGGCATTGTGTTCGGCCATATATGTTCACCCGAGTTTTAAATGAGGTATGTCATGTTGCTTCTCTTTGTCTGTTCATGCAAAGTTCAGTATTCCTGTTCCTAGAATAATCTATGGATAAGAAAGATAGAAAGTATTATAGCAACCATTTACACCAACATTGACTCAGAGTTCCTTCTTAGTCACTGAAGGATCAAACTGTAAAATCGGTGAGAAAATTTAAAGATTATCATGGTTTGCAAGAAGCATTAAAAAAACTGCTAAAGACTTGAAGCGTTTATTTAAATAAATAATCCATATAGATAGATTCATCATTTTATCTTTGCATATAGATAGATGCATCATTTTATCTTTGGTTAGGCTTGAAGCATTTATTTTTGTAGTATTTTATTTTCTTATTCCATAAAAATAATTCATCGTACTTGATTCTCTACAGCCCTGTCTATCTTCTTAGTCCAGAAGAAATAACTTTGTACTTGATTTTTCTACTCCCCCATTTATCCTTGCATAAAAGAAGAATTTTTATTAGCTCTAAAAGGCTCTTTGGATGCACCATCGTTGGTCATTACACAGTATATAGCTCACTTTGGGAAATTTGCCGCATTGCTTGGTTTCACTTTGTTTGGTAGATACATATATATGAAAACATGGCTATGATTTCTGTTCATTTTAACTCGAGTCTCCGGTTCTATCTGCAGGTACTAAGGGCATGTACAATGCGGCGCTTAGCACATGCGCTAGGGATAGTAATCCTGGCCGTTTTGATCAAATCCCTGCCGATCCCAGGAATACATCTTACATCGGCTCTTACCCATGCGCCTGGCACTCCGGCCTTTTTTCCTGCATGTAACCCAACGACAGGTCATGTCAACGCGCTAAATAAATTGTTTTAGCACCTCTACCAGGGCTGCACGTTGTAGTTAGAGACTCTTATCCATAGACCTTTACAATAATTATTACTTTTTGGCTGTCCAAGCTCCTATATAAGAGTGTAGCATTGTACATGCCCTAAGCATTGAGTATCTTAACAACTTTATTGTTGAGCGGTGTTTGATTTTTGTGATACCCACAATCTGCAGGTTGGAGGGGCCCGTGCATTATAATAGCCATATAGGCAAACATAAAGGTTTTAGATTTTCCTCTACTTCTTTTTTAGAGGTGACTACCTTGCCTTTGCTTCATCTCTGTATTGTTGTTCGCATATGAATTTAATTTGGAGATGCCTCCTTTTCTCATTTTATCATCTCTGTAACTGTTATGTCCAGGTAAAGGTTGTTTCTCCTTTGTTACCATCTCATCGCAACTAATTCATTTTAGAGATAATGGTGTTTCCTTTTAATTTGGTTTTGGATTTATCGTTCCAGTTATGTGTACGTTTTCCTTCATACCGAAAACTACATGGTATCATGTTGCTTCTTTAAGCATGGTTATTCTTTGGATATACTGCCCATAAGAAAATCTACTTTGTATTGATGAACGCGTAAACCACATGGCTGTCCTCAAAGGATCAAATAAATGAAGTTGATGATGATATATCATTATTTCTCTTTTGGTGCTCATTCTCCGTAAAAAAATTAATCTTGGAGAGTCATTCATTTATGTTAATATCTTAATAGTTATGTTAGATCTAATATTATATTTAGTTCAAAACTGTGCACATGTCTTTCCAATTGAAGTTTATAATGCCCATGCATATTGGTTAAGTTAGTCACCCAGACTAATGGCTTTTTGTATGAGTATTTATAAAAGTTAATGTACTGAATATATTAACTATGTGAGGTGTGTCCTATAGTGAGGTAATACAGCAATGCCTTATTTGCAGTTTAAAAAATCCCATATTATGTGGTGTCAAGTGTATTTAGCTGGATCATTCTCGGCCCAATGCATATTGTTCTCTTTGTCATCTATCAGATTGTTCTTTTCTTTATATTTTATAGGTAACTTTGTAATTCCAAATTAAATGTTTGTGCATTTTCTTTGACAGGGAGGGTGAACCCGAAGTTATGTGTATATGGATTCTTGTCATTTGCAGGTCACAAAAGGAGGACTAAACTGCAATTGGCACCAATTACCAATTATTAATCCGCCTTGATGGATCTTATGTACGAACCTGGAGGGAGAGTGTCCAGTGAGTCGTGTTGATGTACTACCAGAAAACAGAAAAAAGATCAATCAATATCTCAATAACGTAGAGTTTCAGTTTTTTATTAAGTGTATTACAAAATGATCATCACTATGTTGTTGTATGCATACAGAAATTATTATTATTTTCCTACTAATACACGAGCTTCACGGGATCGTGCGCCAAGGCGCACATCTAAATCTAGTGTCTCTATGTCGCTGCTCCACCACATGTGCGAAGATCTGAGCGAGATCGAACCGATAAAACGAAACAAACGGTTCCAGTTTTCTGTTTCGAGGTGGCTACTTCCGACGATATTTTCGGGCGATCTACTCCACTCCAGCGCGCGTACTTCACACCGTTGGAAAGCTGAGAGTGTGGGCTACAACTTTGGTTTTGGAAGCGACCAATTTCGATGCCTGTAGACGACGCCATCTTCGTTCAAAGATCTGACCAGAAAACAGATTTCAGTTTCGCTGTTTCTCGCTCACTTCGCTGTACCGACTTCTCCGACGTATCCCCGGCGAACCAGGTCGTTTCAGCACGCCATACTTGTTCCAGTAGAAGCACAGCTATACCCTCTTTCTTCTGGTTGTCGAATCAACCAAAACGGAGTAGCAACGCCATCGTCATCGTCTCCCAAAGATCGCTCCAGGAATCTGTTTTCAGTTCTTCAGACAGATTGTCGTGTCGTCGGTCCGTTTTCCGATGGACATCACCGCCGTTTCCGTGCATCGTTTTTCCACCAAACCAGCTCCCTTCGAACCAGGTTACTTCCCTCTCACTCAACTTGTTGAGATCCACGAGTAACCGTGCCCAGGCTGGTCACCATAGACGCCCAAAGTTGCATCAGCAAGTGTCCGTTTTTCAGTTTCATCAGTCTTTTATTCAGTTAAACTCCGGTACAGATCTTAGCTTGGCTGAGTCCCGTTTCCTTCAAAAACTGAATCACTAGCCCACTGGCTAGCTCCACCCGTGTGAAAAACATCTCCCGCCCAAAATCTGTCACAGTTTTCGAAATCCAAATTCAAATTTTCGTTTTCAGCTTTTTGCTCACAGATGGTTGTTAAATCTTTTACAAATGCATTTTCACAAATC
Organism: Lolium perenne; assembly: GCF_019359855.2. Taxonomy (NCBI): domain Eukaryota; kingdom Viridiplantae; phylum Streptophyta; class Magnoliopsida; order Poales; family Poaceae; genus Lolium; species Lolium perenne. The sequence continues at coordinate 138,442,258 of NC_067245.2, forward strand.
CAATTTTGACAAATGAGATATCTACATTGCTCAACTTTTCATGATCTATCCAACTATGAACTTAGTTTAGAGTTTTGGATAAATAAAATTTGGACATAATTAAAATCTGAAATAAATTGATTAAGATGGCATAATTCATATCTCTCAAATTACAAATCCAAATTGTGCAAATTATATATCATTTTTCATCAGAAAAGTGAGAGGACTTCAAATCTTGCATCCTCATGCATCATTGGCATCATCTCTGAATTGTCCCAAATTAAAATTGCAAATTGAACTAAGTGTTATGTGAGGGTGTTTATCATTTCATGTAAAATATGAGCACCCCACTTAATTTTGACTTGCACAAATCATCTTGCCATGTCATCATGCATCATATTGCGCATTGCATTTACTTGTATTGATTTGAGCTATACTTTCTTGTATGTGCTATTTGGTTCTTCTCGAGTAGACGCCGACGCAGAGCAGTACGAGCAGGAGTACGAGTTCCCCCTGGAGGATCGTGTCGGTGCTTCTACCTCTGATCTGACAGGCGAGCCCACCCCTTCACCTATTTTACTTTTACATGCCCATTTGATCTATTGCTATCCTTATGTTGCGATTCTGTTGTGTTACGTGTCCTATCCACCTGTTACCTATATGTCCGAGATACACCTCCTCGCCCTACCTTTTGTTTGTTGTTTGCCAGCTTTGCGAGTCGTAGGCGAGTTTAGGGTTTTTGTTGATATCTCGAAATGTTCGGGATAACTTGTTGGGATGTTGACACATGTACTACCTTTTCGAAAATGAAGTGGATAACTTTTGCTACAACTTAAAAATTGCTAAGGGATATAATATGCAGAGGCATCTATGAGCCCCTTTGCGAAAGCATCGGAACTTTGACTTGCTAATGTCCCCTAGGACCTGAGTTCTTGTTATCTGTTTCTAAGACTGAGCGCGCTAACCACTCGTGGGAGGTTTTATCGGGACCCCCCATCACCCATTACCATTTCTCAAGTCTGTTGAAAAGGGGGCCACAACCTTGGTTTTATTTGCCTATGCCATGTATGCCATGCTTTACTTACTGTTGTCTTCGGGTGTTTATTACTGTTGCCTTCGGGTGTTTATATTCTCAGACCGTACCCGCGGAACGTTTAGCGAAGCGTGTGGTTCGCACGCCTAGCCGTTAACGCAAACCCTGAGTCCGCATCGGAGTACGGCCGAACTTCGTTCCGGGTAGCTTAGTCGGGTGGCCCCCCTAGGCATTCTTGTTGATTTGGGAACGGTCTTGTTATGAGACTCCGCGCTTGTCTACGCGGGTTCGAGCATGCGTGTATGGTAACATTGGTGCACCCCTGCAGGGTTAACCGCGGTTATGGACGACTTGGAGCTGTTTAACTCGATCATAGAACAACTTACACCTAAAGTTGTCGCTAATAACTTGCTAATTATTTGCGTAGTAAGTTAGCCCTATTATAATGGAATGGATATAAAATTGTCAACTGTGTGAGTGCCTTGTTAGTACCTCTTGGCTAAGGGGGATCGCACTGGCTGGGTTGTTGTTTGCAGAGTATAGAACTGCTAGAATATGCGCTCTCTCACCTTCTCTATTAGACGGATGTTGTAGCGTGTCTCTATTGGTTAGTGCTTTGCTGCCGCTAAACTCCACATATAGCCGGGCGAAGTTTACACCGCCCACCAGCAAGCATAGCTGGTCTTGTCTCGCAAGTACGTGCCAACGGTACTTACCCTCGTTTTTCTCCCTCTTTTTCCGGAACACGCTTTTCGACAAACAGGTACGACAGATGATGAGCAGTACGCAGGTGGCTACTTTGTCGAGTTCACGGACGACGACTTCGTTGCGTAGCAGGATCGTTCCTAAGGCAGCAGCCTGTGGCATGTTGGTTATGGGAACACCGCTTGATTATCTTCAGGACTCTTAGTCCAATTTGGATCTTGTCTATACCCAGACTATTTGGCTATCTTATGTATGATGTACTGATGGGATATGTTTCTCCGTTGAGTGTCATTTGGATCTTGCTCATTAGAGCGTTGCTATATATATGAACCTTATTTCCATCTTTTGTGTCGTACATAGTCATGTTGTGATATTCAAGCTGTATTCTACCCTTGTATCATGTCCACAGTGTGTGTATGTGTGAAGTGCACAGGAAGGTGAAGCACTCAGGCCTGGAAAGCCTACCGTGAGCCTTTGAGGTGGGTGTTGTGTGCATGGGCGTGTCGAGCTGTTGCTTGGCCTACCCATATGCTTGGGAATGCGAGGCGACCTCACGGTCCTTTGTAGTGACCTCATGCACATAAACCCCTCTTACATGCGCGCTCTGGGTTTTCTTACTCCTGGGGCTTACAAAGCCCTACACCAAGAGGTGAATTCGCTCCTCTCCACGTATGCTTTTGATACCCCTTTGGATGGCTTGCTACTTCATGCCAATACCCTATGTTCAATCAGGTACATCGACCAAAACGCGAGCCATGGAGACCAAGCCAGTGGAGAGAGAGCTGGAAATGATGAAGATGGAGCTACAGCGCCCAGGCCGGAACTTCCGCCCCCCAGGACCGGAACTTTCGGCCAGATGCCCTTAAGATGCCTTCCAGCACTCAGGGAAAAGGATCCAGCCGGAACTTCCGCCCCAGAGGACCGGAACTTCCGCCCGCCGGAACTTCCGCCCAAGTTCCGAAAGTCCGTCAAAACCATACTGGATGTTACTGCGAGACAATGGCGGAATTCCGGAACAAGGCCGGAACTTGGCCGGAACTTCCACCCCGACCGGAACTTCCGGCCCGCAAGACCGGAACTTCCGCCCATGACCGGAACTTCCGCCCAGAACGACCGGAACTTCCGCCCCATCGAACTTCAGCAAGATAGCACTTTTCAGCGTGTAACTTACCTCTTCGCCCCTACCTATAAATAGCCTTGTTGGCTCAGATCTGAGATTAGACTTGATGTGAAATTAAACATGAGCTTAGCACCCTTGTGGGAACCCTACCTAGATCTTTGATCTTGTACCCACCCGGGCTCCTTATCGACTCGTGAAGATCTCTTTGGTGACTTCTACCGTTTGTTTGATCTTTTGCTTGCACTTCTACCTATTTGGTCTTTTGCTTGCACTTCTATCAACCTTCCGGTCTTTTCACCCTTCTAGATATTGCGAGCTTCGATTTGTCGATCTCTTTGCAGGACTTCTACCGGAAGGTCTTTTCTCGCAACCTCTATCGAGTTGGTGGTTCGGGCCAACGAGGGAAAACCGTTTTATGTGCGTGTGTGTGTTGTATCCCCATGATTCCCCTACGTGTTCTTCGTGTTCATCGCGTTCATCCACTTCCCCCACGAATTCCACCCAAATCCGTGAAGATCGGGCACACCCTTGGGCTTAGCCCTTATCACAATGGTGCTAAAATCTTTCACAAAGCGGCGGTAGAACCCGGTAAGTCCATGAAAACTTCGAACTTGACCAACATTGGTAGGAGTGGGCCAATTGTGGATGGCCTCAACCTTGGAAGAATCAACTTCAATCCCATTAGCGGAAACCACAAATCCAAGGAAAACCAACTTGTTTTGAGCAAAGGTGCACTTGGGTAGGTTGACATAAAGCTTCTCAAGACGCAAGATGCATAAGACCTCTCTCACATGTTGCACATGTTCCTCGAGTTTTTTGCTATAAATGAGAATATCATCAAAATAGATAACCACGCTCTTGCCAATGAGAGGACGCAAGATGTGATTCATAAGACGCATAAAAGTGGATGGAGCATTGGAGAGACCAAAAGGCATAACGAGCCATTCATAGAGACCAAACTTTGTCTTGAATGCCGTTTTTCATTCATCACCAATTGCCATGCGAATTTGGTGGTAGCCACTACGCAAATCGATTTTAGAGAAAATCGTGGCACCACTTAATGTAGGATAACGTTGCATAGAAAACAAAAATTTTCCTACCGCGAACACGCAATCCAAGCCAAGATGCAATCTAGAAGACGGTAGCAACGAGGGGGTATCGAGTCTCACCCTTGAAGAGATTCCAAAGCCTACAAGATGAGGCTCTTGTTGCTGCGGTAGACGTTCACTTGCCGCTTGCAAAAGCGCGTAGAAGATCTTGATCACGATCGGTTCCGGCGCCACGAACGGGCAGCACCTCCGTACTCGGTCACACGTTCGGTTGTTGATGAAGACGACGTCCACCTCCCCGTTCCAGCGGGCAGCGGAAGTAGTAGCTCCTCTTGAATCCGACAGCACGACGGCGTGGTGTCGGTGGCGGTGGAGAACTCCGGCGGAGCTTCGCCAAAGCTACGCGGAAGATATGGAGGAGAGGGGGGCGGCTAGGGTTTGGGAGGGGGTGGCCGGCCTCAAGGGGGTGCGGCCAACTTGTGGCTTTGTGTTGGCTGGCCCCCTCCCCTATGCCCCTCATTATATAGGTGGAACCCCAAGTGTTGGTATCCAAGTCTTCGAATAAGACCCAAACCAAAAACCTTCCATATGGAGGGGAAACCTAGCCAAGCTAGGACTCCCACTAGAGGTGGGAGTTCCACCTCCCATATGGGGGGGTGGCCGGCCCCCTAAGGGGGAGTCCACTTGGGACTCCTCCCCCACTAGGGTTGGCCGACCATGGAGGTGGAGTCCCATGTGGACTCCACCTTCCTTGGTGGTTTCTTCCGGACTTTTCTAGAACCTTCTAGAACCTTCCATAGAACCTTCCGCGACATTTTAATTCACATAAAATGACATCCTATATATGAATCTTATTCTCCGGACCATTCCGGAACTCCTCGTGATGTCCGGGATCTCATCCGGGACTCCGAACAAATATTCGAACTCCATTCCATATTCAAGTACTACCATTTCAACATCCAACTTTAAGTGTGTCACCCTACGGTTCGTGAACTATGCGGACATGGTTGAGTACTCACTCCGACCAATAACCAATAGCGGGATCTGGAGATCCATAATGGCTCCCACATATTCAACGATGACTTTAGTGATCGAATGAACCATTCACATACAATACCAATTCCCTTTGTCTCGCGATATTTTACTTGTCCGAGGTTTGATCTTCGGTATCACTCTATACCTTGTTCAACCTCGTCTCCTGACAAGTACTCTTTACTCGTACCGTGGTATGTGGTCTCTTATGAACTCATTCATATGCTTGCAAGACATTAGACGACATTCCACCGAGAGGGCCCAGAGTATATCTATCCGTCATCGGGATGGACAAATCCCACTGTTGATCCATATGCCTCAACTCATACTTTCCGGATACTTAATTCCACCTTTATAGCCACTCATTTACGCAGTGGTGTTTGGTGTAATCAAAGTACCTTTCCGGTATAAGTGATTTACATGATCTCATGGTCATAAGGACTAGGTAACTATGTATCGAAAGCTTATAGCAAATAACTTAATGACGAGATCTTATGCTACGCTTAATTGGGTGTGTCCATTACATCATTCATATAATGATATAACCTTGTTATTAATAACATCCAATGTTCATGATTATGAAACTAATCATCCATTAATCAACAAGCTAGTTTAAGAGGCATACTAGGGACTTCTTGTTGTCTACATATCACACATGTACTAATGTTTCGGTTAATACAATTATAGCATGATATATAAACATTTATCATAAACATAAAGATATAAATAATAATCACTTTATTATTGCCTCTAGGGCATATCTCCTTCAGTCTCCCACTTGCACTAGAGTCAATAATCTAGTTTACATTTGTAAAGATATAACACCTTGGGCTTCTGGTGCTTTATCATGTTTTGCTCACAGGAGAGGTTTTAGTCAATGGATCTGACATGCTCAGAACCGTATGTATTTTGTAATTCATTTGCGTCTCAATGCATCACTCATTTCCAAATGAGTCGGCATTAAATATGTTTGGTCTTCTGGTGGAACCTTAATTCCGCGGTCTGAAATATGTCACTAATATTGTCACACACAATATAGCTTCAAAGTTCTGACTCTGTCGGAAATACACCAAGCTCTCAAAGAACTTCTTGACTTAACATCCTTTGTCATTGTCAAAACAATGACATATTCTGCCTTCTTTTGTAGAATCCGTCATAATATTTAGAACTCTTCTAAATCTAGCATAGACAACTTCTAGCTCATCGTGCTACCTTTTAAACAACACTTAGTCTAATTTGAGATTGAAATTTTATTTTCATATGTGACAAAACAAATATCGGTGTAACACCTTACAGCGATTTGTTTGTCATTTCTTCATACAAAAATATATATATATATATCCTTAGTTCTTCTAAAGTACTTAAGGATATTCTTACTGTCGTCCAATGATCATCATATGAATCATTCTGGTATATGCTCATAACACTTTATAGCATATGACATCTGATTGTGTACATATTATTCGTGATCTATAATCACTCATGTGTTTTTACTCATTGAGTGTCCGATACACTCAAGTCTTGTTAAACCTTCACATGACAAGAACATTTTCTTAATATTTCTATATTGAACTATTTCAATATCCATTCTATGTACTTTGACTTGAACATATTATGTGTTTCAATCTATCTTCATAGATCTTGACACAAAATTTGTTTCAGTCCATATCCTTTCATTGAAGTTAATTTTTCAATGAAACCTTTTTAATCAAGTATGTAATTACATTATTTATAACCAACTATATGTCTTCTACATAAGTATTATAAATATGTCTCAGCGCTCCCACTTAATTTCTTGCAAATGCAAGTCTCTTCATCGTCTCTGATGAAATCAAAAACTCTTTGACTATTTCATCCAGTGAAGATTCAAACTCCGCTATACTTACTTCATCAAATTGAAGTTTGTATACCTATCTAGTATTCCACGGACCAGCAAAACTCTTGGTTGTATCTTGTATACACCTTTTAATACATACTTCTGATAAGTAATGTATTTTGCCATCCTACTAGCATATCTCATAAAAGAAATATGTAGTGATTACTAGAATAATCCACATAGACTATAAGCATTGCTACGGAAGATCTAATCTTATCGTAGTCAACTCTTTGAACTTTGTCATAAACAATTTTTCGATAAGTCGAGCTTCTTTAAGGATATTCCATCCAAGTCCATCAATTTTATAGATCCATTTACTTTCAAAAAGTATTTATCTATCTTGGATTTCATGGCATATAGCTATTTTAACGGAGTCAGGGCCCATCATAACTTCTTTGTTTGTAGTTGGTTTATCATTGTTCAAAATCAATCCTTTGTCCACAAATCATTTATTTGATCACACAAAGTAAACCATACCTACAAGGTTCAATATGTACTTCGATCTCCATGACTAAAACACTTTGTAGTCATGGGAGCCATGATCATTGTGGCCGCTTCCGAAACCAATTCCGATGCTGCGCTACTCTGATCATTATGCTCAGGTTCATAAACCTTATCAAATTATATTGTCCTCCCACTCAAATACTTCACTAGAAACAATTTCTCAGAAATAAGAAACATTGACAAACACTTTTGTCTTTGTCTCGTGGGAAGAATTCCCAATCAAATCTCTGGGATAACCAACAAAGACATTCATCCGATTTTGGTTGTTTAACTTTTAGACCAAAATTTAAAGAAAGGACTATTAGGGTTTATACCCATGCCATAACTCGTATGGTGTCATTTCTACGGATCATGATGATGCTCTATTCAGTGTAAAAGCGGTAGTCACTAAAACATAATCCACAAAAATATAATGGCGTCATAATATTTTATCTCATCATTAATCCAACAAGGGTTGGATACATCTCTCGGATACTATATCATCATTATGATGCTCCAAGAAATGTGAGTTGTAGAACAATTTCATGATTCTCTTAGATGTTCACTAAAACTCGTAATTCAAATATTTTCACCATGATCCAATCATAGATATTTGACTTTTCTATTACGATGATTTCCACTTCATGCTGAAATTTATTTGAATCCATTCAAATGTTTCAAACTTCTTCCTTATTGAATATATCCACATATATATACTCAGTTCATTGTTGAAAGTTTTCATGAAGTAGAAGAATCTTCCGCACACAACTATGCCCAGTGAACCACATATATCATTATGTATGTTTTCACTAAGTTAGTTGCCCGTTCAACTCTTCGGCCTATGAACGGTATTTCAGTCATTACCTTTTAGAAAAGATTTTGCAAGTGCCAAAACGATTCAACAAATCGAATGACTCCAAAAATCCATTTGCATGGAGTTCCTTCATGCGATCCTTTCTAACATGACCTAAATGGCGGTTCCACAAATAAGTGGAATTCAAATCATTTGCCTTATGGCATTTTTAGCGTCAGTGTTATGTATGTGTGTTTCACCATTAAGATTTATAATAACTTATCCATTGTACATGGAGTAATGTCATAATTTAAACAACTCATTGTTTTCATTTGACCAGAGCGAAATAACAATTATTAAGTTCTTTATTATAAATTCTAAGGGCTAGATAGAATGCTAACGACGAACATAATAACATTTTATTTTGTTCCAGGCGTGCATTCTTATCATATTCCTTGTCAGTCACTTAGGCCATTGTATTCTTGTATTGCGTTGTTTTGTATGACACTTCATACCAACCAATATAGTACTAATACCCAAGAATTTCATTGTGTGACTTAACTAAGAATACAACCATAACATGTATATCATTTATATACACCTGAGCTAGACTTTCTAGTCTTTTCTTATCTTTTTGCCAGAATATCTTTTGCAGTTTCTCTTTTAGCTTTCCTCATTATTCAGAAAAACACTTCAACATCAATAACTTCTAGGTTTGTTGGTCAAATACCAATAACCTTGAGGTTCTTACTTTGAAGTCGATCATCATATGACAAGTGTTCTAGATTTCACTTATTAGTAACTATGATGAACAATTTCACTCATAATTTTATCCATCAATTCATGACAACTTTTTGAGACCATGTATGTACATGCTAGGCTCATAAAGTTTTTAACCTTAGTATTCGCATGTGCAAATCTAGCTTGCACCCGTTGTAATCACACGTAGAATCTATAACACCTGATTATCACGTGATGCTTCGAAACGACGAGTCTTAGCAACGGTGCATACTAAGGATGATAACTTCATGGATATGCGAATATCATTAGTGCCCCAATAGTTGGAGGATTGTGACGTCTGGCGTCTTCAACCTTCATACATTCCCATAAAACTTATGAGTTTATGTAGTCTCACCAAATTATATTCTATCATCTTGCAATAAGGTCTTAGATATCACATATATATCATACCTTGATTATTTCTGAATACTAAATTTTCAGCTCCTTACTTTTCAAACAAATTTGAACTTCAAGTTTTACGGAGACAAGATAACTTTAGGTACTAATTGAAACCATAGCTCTTTGAATCAACAATGTGAGGTTTACTAAAAGTTTGCAATATGACTTAATTAATTCTTGATTCTTAAACAATACGATACCAATCCGTAAAGTTTCTTGTCAGATTTTAACAGTATTTCTATCTCAATTACAAGACTAGCGCATGGTAGAAAACGGATGCCAATACTACAAAATTAATTCAAAATACTACTCAGACTATGTTTATGATAATTAGTTCATGTTTTAATCTAATTACTAATGAACTCCCACTTAATACAACATCCCTCATAGTTGTTAAGTGGTACACGATCCAAATCCACTACACCAAAACCGATCATCACGTGAGATGATGTAGCTTCAATGGTGAACATCAACATGTTGATCATATCATCCATATGACTCGTGTTCAACCTTTCGGTTTCCGTTGTCCCGAGACCATGTCTGTACATGCTAGGCTCGTCAAGCAAACCCAAGTATTCCGCGTGTGCAACATGGCTTACACCCGTTGTATGTGAACGTTGAGTCTATCACATCCGATCATCACGAGATGCTTTGATAAGGGGTGTCCCGATCTTCTCAGTAAGCGACGGTGGTGATGAACACACGATGGTAGCAGCGGAAGGAATCGATGATGATGAGGAGGATAACTTGTATGACGCCGACGAAGTCTCTCGATTGGTTCCTGATGCCAATGCAACAGCTCTCAACCCTGCAAGATATTCGCAACTCTACACACTTGCGCACGTAGCCGCCGACCACGAAGCGGTAAATTGCAATCTTCTAATCCCCAATGGAACAGCAGATTACACACAAACTTTCAGTAGTATAAAACTCCAGATCGATGCGAATTGGAGAGTAGTATTCAATAGTTTTGCAGAGCAAACAACTAAGAACTAACATCTGCAGGGCGCGAAGATGGCGCCATGGAGGGCGGCGCGCGGGGTGTGTAGCGCCCAGCGCCTGTAGCACGGCCCTTCATTTGCAGTTCTTCAGCCAACTGTGACTCAGCTTCTCTTGCATGATGTAGTAGCTCATTCATAGTAGCGTAGCTGTGATGACGCACAATGCCCTTGATGTTAAATCGGAGACCATTCAGAAATCGCTGTAGTGTCATCTCAAGAGACTCACGGACACGGGCACGCTGCATAAGCATCTCCATCTCCATGTAGTAAGCATCAACCATCAACACACCTTGTTTCAATTGGGTCAACTTGTCAAAGACGGAACGCAAGTAATTGGTAGGCACAAAACGAGCTCTCATTGCCGCCTTCATAGCACGCCATGTGATAATAGGCAGCTCACCATCTTCTTCACGAGCACGAACAAGTCCATCCCACCAACGCAATGCATAGCCATCAAATTCAGAGGAAGCAAGCTTGATCTTCCTATCTTCAGTATAGTCAGGATGTAAACGCCATAATCTCTCAATCTTCAGCTCCCATGTAAGATATTCTTCAACATCAGTACCTCCTTCAAATCTGGGAATTGAGAACTTGGGCTTACCCAAACCATCGTCTTGTTGTTGAGGAACACGTTGGGCTCCGACGGGGACAAAACCACGACCACGGAACGCATCTCCAACGCCACGTCCAAGACCACGACCAACACCACGCCCTTGAGCATTAGCAGCTTCAGCATTGTCACCTTGCACACTGCCATCTTCATCAGGTGGTGGTTGTTGTTGCACCATTGTACGTATCTCACCAACGGCGGTTGTCAAAGCTTGTATAGATGCTTGAAGAGTCGTCACCAATGTTTGAACGGTGTTAACCGCTGTAGTAGTCTCATCGACCTTCAAGTGAACTCTCTGAATATCCTTGTCCAACACATCACTAGCAACTCGTATTTCACGTTGCATGTGATCACGAAGTGCCTCAAATTCACGCCAAGTAACTGGTGTAGCGGCGTCCTTTTTCTGCATCACATCAACATTCTCGGTAGAAGACATGATTAGTAGGTTAGTGCACTAAACAATTTTTTTTTGGTGGTACTCTCACAACTCACTCAAAACTGATAAGAAAGGTAAATCTTACCGCTCCAAAGTGAATTAGTATTGCTTACCAACTTGGATTGACGGACTAGGGCACGGATGTAGCGAAGCGAATATCAAGGGTATAAGAACAAATCACACGACAAAGCAGGATAAATGTGGGGCTGTAGGTGGGCTACCTATTTGCACCAATAACAAGCTCTAGCGCTGACCGTAGACGACCAATGATACTCACACAAGGCGATATAATGGGACAATGCAACTATATGTGGGAAAAGTTGCAATGCACTAGAGAGACGCTAGCAAAGCTCAACGAGACAGGCACAAGATTGCTCAACTACGGGTGCAGGAAAACAAACTTAGGCCTTCACTTGATTCAACTAGCACAACACTTTTCGTTTTGGATTTTCTATTTGTAGAACACACGCAGCTATGTAGCTCTTTTTTGCTTCTTTTCAATTTTCTCTTGTTGTTTTTATTTTTATTTTCTGACACAACTCCTTGATAACACGGCCAACAGAAATTGCAAAGCACCAAAACCCTAACGAGCAGCCTGTCGAGCGGTAAAACTAGTCTCTTCTGGGGAAGTTCCTAGTCACTTTATATCGATAGGCTGTGTCTATGGTTGGGAACAAGCACACTGTATGCTATGTGGACTCGGAGTAACAAAAACTGACACAATATGATAAACTAGATGATAGAGAAAACACAAACCCTAACAATTCTACTAGAGGAAAGATCAAGATACGCAAAAACAACTACGAAAAGCAACTAAAACTCGAAATTAGTGCAATCTAAGGCTATGGCAAACCCTAACCCTAACTTTTTATGGCTTTTTCTGGATAGGAAAACACTCACAACTCGACTATGGGGTGGATTGTGGATGGCTTACCGAGGAAAACTGGAAATCTGATACCAAGATGATAAGGGGTGTCCCGATCTTCTCAGTAAGCGACGGTGGTGATGAACACACGATGGTAGCAGCGGAAGGAATCGATGATGATGAGGAGGATAACTTGTATGACGCCGACGAAGTCTCTCGATTGATTCCTGATGCCAATGCAACAGCTCTCAACCCTGCAAGATATTCGCAACTCCACACACTTGCGCACGTAGCCGCCGACCACGAAGCGGTAAATTGCAATCTTCTAATCCCCAATGGAACAGCAGATTACACACAAACTTTCAGTAGTATAAAACTCCAGATCGATGCGAATTGGAGAGTAGTATTCAATAGTTTTGCAGAGCAAACAACTAAGAACTAGGGTTTATCTTAAACGTGGTCTAAAGCAACTTTGGGGGCGTCCCAGGGGCTTATATAGGCGTTCGGGACGACCTCAGGTCGAAAAAGTACGAAAATAACCGACCCAGAATAGATCTGGTCGAGACAGACTCGGACTCGGCCGGTCTGGGGGCCGGTCGACCGGGCCTGGGACTGGGTGGTCCGGTCCTAGACCGGGTCTGTGACCGGGTGGAAACCGGACGAAGGGTCCGTGTTCCCTGGATGTGGCCCGGATGGCACCGGTTCAAAATCCGGTTGGTGACCGGGTGGCCCGGTCCCACGGCCGGTCTGACCGGACCTGGGACCGGCCTGAAGATCTCCTCCTCTCGCGCATGCCTCCCGCTCCTCCCTCGCGCGTCCATGGGATGTCTTCACGTCCGGCTCCATGTCCAGCTTCACGTTCAGCTTCTTGTCCAGCTGCTCCTCTCCTCCTCGTGCGATGCTTGATTCCTCCTCATACCTGATCATACACAAGTAATACGACTTAGGTAGTATAAAGTTCTCGTCGATCAAAGTATCGTTTAGGAACAAGTTCACCTGTTGTTTAAGTAGCTTCGCACGAGCTCGTGTCATTGGTCCAATCCTAACTTCATTGGACTTGAGCTTCACAGCTTCATCTTCATCTTGCAATGACGGAGGTAGTAGTGAAGTAGGGATGTCCTCATCATGCTTCGAAACGACGAACTGTACAACGGTGCATACAAGGGGAGAACACTTTATTATCTTGATATTAATGTGAGGGATCATCTTATAATGCTACCGTCACGATCTAAGCAAAATAAGATGCATAAAGGATTAACATCACATGCAGTTCATATGTGATATGATATGGCCCTTTTTGTCTTTGCGCTTTCGATCTTCATCTCCAAAGCACGGACATGATCTCCATCATCAACGGGCATGATCTCCATCATCGTCGGCATAGCGTCAAGATTCATGGCGCCGTCTTCATGGTTGTTCACCTCATGTAGCAACTATTACAACTACTTTGAAATACTACTCAACATGAAAATTTAAAGACAACCATAAGGCTCCTGCCGGTTGCCACAATACAATAATGATCATCTCATACATATTCATCATCATATCATGGCCATATCACATCACCAAACCCTGCAAAAACAAGTTAGACGTCTCTAATTTGGTTTGCATATTTTACGTGGTTTAGGGTTTTCGAGAGAGATCTAATCTACGTACGAACATGAACCACAACGGTGATACTAATGTTGTCAATAGAAGAGTAAGTTGAATCTTCACTATAGTAGGAGAGACAGACACCCGCAAAGCCTCTTATGCAATACAAGTTGCATGTCGAACGAGGAACAAGTCTCATGAACGCGGTCATGTAAAGTTAGTCCGGGCCGCTTCATCCCACTATGCCACAAAGATGCAAAGTACTCAAACTAAAGATAACAAGAGCATCAACGCCCACAAAACCATTGTGTTCTACTCGTGCAACCATCTATGCATAGACACGGCTCTGATACCACTGTAGGATAACGTTGCATAGAAAACAAAAATTTTCCTACCGCGAACACGCAATCCAAGCCAAGATGCAATCTAGAAGACGGTAGCAACGAGGGGGTATCGAGTCTCACCCTTGAAGAGATTCCAAAGCCTACAAGATGAGGATCTTGATCACGATCGGTTCCGGCGCCACGAACGGGCAGCACCTCCGTACTCGGTCACACGTTCGGTTGTTGATGAAGACGACGTCCACCTCCCCGTTCCAGCGGGCAGCGGAAGTAGTAGCTCCTCTTGAATCCGACAGCACGACGGCGTGGTGTCGGTGGCGGTGGAGAACTCCGGCGGAGCTTCGCTAAAGCTACGCGGAAGATATGGAGGAGAGGGGGGCGGCTAGGGTTTGGGAGGGGGTGGCCGGCCTCAAGGGGGTGCGGCCAACTTGTGGCTTTGTGTTGGCCGGCCCCCTCCCCTATGCCCCTCATTATATAGGTGGAACCCCAAGTGTTGGTATCCAAGTCTTTGAATAAGACCCGAACCACAAACCTTCCATATGGAGGGGAAACCTAGCCAAGCTAGGACTCCCACTAGAGGTGGGAGTTCCACCTCCCATATGGGGGGGTGGCCGGCCCCCTAAGGGGGAGTCCACTTGGGACTCCTCCCCCACTAGGGTTGGCCGGCCATGGAGGTGGAGTCCCATGTGGACTCCACCTTCCTTGGTGGTTTCTTCTGGACTTTTCTAGAACCTTCTAGAACCTTCCATAGAACCTTCCGCGACATTTTAATTCACATAAAATGACATCCTATATATGAATCTTATTCTCCGGACCATTCCAGAACTCCTCGTGATGTCCGGGATCTCATCCGGGACTCCGAACAAATATTCGAACTCCATTCCATATTCAAGTACTACCATTTCAACATCCAACTTTAAGTGTGTCACCCTACGGTTCGTGAACTATGCGGACATGGTTGAGTACTCACTCCGACCAATAACCAATAGCGGGATCTGGAGATCCATAATGGCTCCCACATATTCAACGATGACTTTAGTGATCGAATGAACCATTCACATACAATACCAATTCCCTTTGTCTCACGATATTTTACTTGTCCGAGGTTTGATCTTCGGTATCACTCTATACCTTGTTCAACCTCGTCTCCTGACAAGTACTCTTTACTCGTACCGTGGTATGTGGTCTCTTATGAACTCATTCATATGCTTGCAAGACATTAGACGACATTCCACCGAGAGGGCCTAGAGTATATCTATCCGTCATCGGGATGGACAAATCCCACTGTTGATCCATATGCCTCAACTCATACTTTCCGGATACTTAATCCCACCTTTATAGCCACCCATTTACGCAGTGGTGTTTGGTGTAATCAAAGTACCTTTCTGGTATAAGTGATTTACATGATCTCATGGTCATAAGGACTAGGTAACTATGTATCGAAAGCTTATAGCAAATAACTTAATGACGAGATCTTATGCTACGCTTAATTGGGTGTGTCCATTACATCATTCATATAATGATATAACCTTGTTATTAATAACATCCAATGTTCATGATTATGAAACTAATCATCCATTAATCAACAAGCTAGTTTAAGAGGCATACTAGGGACTTCTTGTTGTCTACATATCACACATGTACTAATGTTTCGGTTAATACAATTATAGCATGATATATAAACATTTATCATAAACATAAAGATATAAATAATAATCACTTTATTATTGCCTCTAGGGCATATCTCCTTCACTTAACTCATCAAGCATGTCATCTAAACGCGGAATGGGATGTCGGTAACGAACAGTAATGGCATTGATGGGGCGACAATCCATGCACATTCGTTGCGTCTCATCCGGTTTAGGCACAAGAATCACGGGAACCGCACAAGGACTAAGGCTTTCGCGGACATACCCTTTAGCGAGGAGATCTTGTATTTGGCGTTGGATCTCCTTTGTGTCTTCGGGGTTGGTGCAGTAGGCGGCACGGTTTGGAAGCGGAGCGCCGGGTATGAGGTCGATGCGGTGTTCTATGCCTCGAAGTGGCGGAAGTCCATGAGGGAGCTCGTCGGGGAAGACATCTTGAAACTCCTTCAAAAGAGACAACAAAGACGAAGGAATGTTGGTTAAGTCGTTAGTCGCCGACGATGGTCCCTTGCAAATGAGCACGTAGTGCAATATGGTGGATGGGTTCTCTTGGACCTCTCTCCACTCACTTTTGGTGGCTAGAAGGACACTCTTTGTCTCGCTCATATATGGCTTGTGGTGCTCACTATCTTTTTGGTGGGTCGCTCCCTCTCCTCTCATCTCACTATGGTGGGTGCGGAGTTGTGCCCTCGCTAAAGCCTTCGCATTGTCCGCGATGATTTGGCTAGGAGTCTTCGGGCGTAACTCGAACTTCTTGTCCTTGACCTTGAAGGTGTATGCATTGGAGTGTCCATCATGTATAGCCTTCTTGTCAAATTTCCAAGGGCGGCCAAGCAACATGTGACACACCGTCATGGGCACCACTTCACACTCAATAGTGTCCTCGTAAGGTCCAATCTTGAAGTTGATGGTGACGGTATGTTGTATCTTGACGTTGCCCTTGTCACTCAACCATTGGATATGGTAAGGATAAGGATGCTTGCGGAGGGTGAGGTTGAGCTTCTCACACAATTCGGTGCTAGCAAGGTTATGGAAACTTCCACCATCGATGATTGTAACATCCCAAGTTTCAATAAAAGGAAACAAGAGAGAGAATTCAAGAATCCAAAAATCAGAGCCAACAAAAACTTTTTCTCATCATATAGGACTATGCATATAGCTCACCTTATTAATTTAATTGAGTGTGCTTTTGCCATGATGCTTGCTTATGTGTTACTCTCACTCTAAAACCCTAACAATGATCACTTGATCTTCCAAAGTCAAATAAAAATAAAATAGAAAAGAAATTCTAAAAATCAATTTCACACCCACATATGGCCTATGCCATTTTTACAACTCTTTAATCTAGACCAATTTGGTTTGCACCATTAGTTGTAAATGGATACTAAACACTTATTAACACTTTTGGAAACAATCAAACTCAATTCAAATCAAATTTGAATCAAATTTGTGATCACATGTGATTATGGTCATGTGAGACAATTTCAGCAAGATACCCACTTTGAGCCCCTGGTTTTCATTTTTCTCTTTCTACACTTGGCCAACTCTTTGTACCTCTTCCAAGACCTCATCAAGGACTACAATTTTGCTCAAGGCACCCACCTCAAACTCTGTCTAGAATTCAAATGACAATCAAACCAAGATGAGACATTGAAACAAAACTAAGATCATATGCAATTTGAGATTTTGCAAACCAACTCCAAATTGAACCAAACCACCACCATTCTACTCCATTTAATATATGATTACAACCCACCAAAAAGAATTTCAAAATTCAAAAATCAATTTCTTGCGGGCATTCTATCAAACACCTTGTATGCAGGGTTTAAATTGTTGCCCATACCGAATTGTGGAGAGGACCAAGTCCAAGCCTGAGCTCCTCTGCAGCACTGGAGCTTCCTCTCACCTCCCTGCATCCTCTCACCCACTTGCCAAGCACTGGAGCAAGTCCAGCATGACAAAATCTTGCCATACCGTGGCATGCCTCTCTCATGCTCTCTCTCCCTCTGGTCAATTCCAGCATGCCCTGCCGTGTCAACTCGCTCCCTCACACTCACCTGATGCTGCCCAGTCCAAGCCACGACCCTCTCTCGCACAGCAACGGCCAGAACACGCGCGCCCAGTGGTGCCCAGAACTCGCCCATGCCGCGCCAGAGCGCGCATGGCGTTCACTCTGGACGCGCCAGAGCGTCAGCCGTCCCGCGCCAGAGCGTCACCTCTGCTCTCTCTCTCACCGCCAATCGACGCCTCACCTCACCCTGCATCGCCTGGACACGGCCACTTGCCCGCGGGAACGCCGCAGGTGACAAGCGCGTCCACGACCGTCCGCCATGGCCTGAGCACTCCCATCAAGAGCACCATCGCTGCGGAGCCTCGCCAGAGCCACGATCACACGCGTCAGCCTCGCCAGTGCAACAGCAACACGACGCGCCCATGCCTTGCCTCTTCGCCGCCCTGGAACGACGACGCCGTCGACGACCCTAGCTCCGCCCTTCGGCCACCTCCCGCTCCTATAAAAGGAGGACCTCTCCCACTGATCTGAGCACGCCAACCTCTTCCTCTCATCCTCACAGCACTCCTCGCCACCTCAATTTCATCTATTAGCCACCACACCGTCCCAATCGCAAGCTCGCCGCCGCCGCCAGTACACGGAGTTCGCCGGAGCAGGAGGCCACCCCAGGACACGCCGCTGTTACCAGGGAGATCCTCGTCCTCGAAAACGACGCGGCGCACCACTCCGACGCTCGCCGGAGCTCCGACGGCCGCTCCGACCCCCTACCGCCGCCGCCAGTGAGTGCACTTCTCGTCGTCGACGACGACGCTCCTCCACCGTGCGATCCCCTTCTAATCGCACGGCCCTCCTTTCGCGTACCGTTTCGCTGGAGAAACCCCACTGATAGGTGGATCCCACCTTGTCAGCTGGCCCGCTGCGAAGCTGGGCCGGCCCATCTCCTTCTCTCTCTGCCTAGCCCGTTAAATCTCCCGCCAGCCCACGAATTCAAATCCCATTTGAAAAATAGAGAAATACCCCAATCTGATGTAAAGTTTTGAAATTTAATAGGGAGAAATCTACTAGGCCAAATTTTGCAAATTTTATATATTTGGAAACCTTATGAAATTATCTACACAATGCCACTAGTTTGAACCCTAGAACTGTTGTAGAATTATAGTGACAAAATAAACAAGGCAGGGACTTTTCTGCCTTAGAATAATTCTTAAAAATCAACCATAAATGCTTTTCAATTAATTTCAACTCCTATAATTCACATTTCACTTATACTAATTATTTATCCAAAAATATGCCATGCTTACTTTGAATGATCATGGCCTAGTTAAATTAAATGACTTTATGGCTATTTCTAGTCAAAGATATTGTCCAAAACTATTAAGAAATCTTATGGGAGTGTTTCTCTCATTTAAATCTTGTCACCACCAATTCCAAATGAGGTAGAGACTCTGGTCAATTAGGTCTCATAGAAATGGGTGGTGATATTAAATATTGGCCATGCTAGAATTAAATGGTATGAGGTGCTCACCTCATTTAAATCATTTTTCTCAAAAGGGTAAGTGTGAAGAGGTTGACTTGGGTCAACCTAGGTCACATATTATGCATGAGAGAAATTAAACCTTAATAAGATAATGAGAGGAAATTATTTCTCTGAATAATTAAAAGTAACATTTAAGATTAGTATGGGAGGAAATTATTTTTCTTAAATAATAAGAAGAACACACCCACCAACTAAATAGTAATGGGTGATGCTAGTTTAAAGTGTGTAGACCATGAGTGTGCCTAGTTTAGTAAATTAGTTTGGTATGATGATTGTGTACCCCGTATTCGTATTTTAGACGCTAGTACCGAGGAGTACCAAGAGGAGGAGGAGGTCTACTTCCAAGGAGAAGAAGACCACTTTGACCATTTCCCCAACCAAGGCAAGATAATACTCTTGCAAAGTGCAAAGCTCACCATGAGCAAAGCATTACCCATTTACTTAATGTTTATGATCCTATTTCCCAGTTTTACTTTACAAGTTTTATTAACTTTTGTTTTATCAAAGTACTTTTTGATTTCTGGTTCACTTGGATAGTATTGGAGTAGTACAAGATTATCAAAGTTAGCCTAGAAGCAAAGCAAAGTGTTTAGCACCCCTCATACCTAGATGCTAGTGCTAAACTAAAAATGACTACTCTAGATGGGAACATGTGTTTAAGAAATGATGAGGTTGAAAAACCTTGGAATGATGAGTCATTTCCATTGAATGATTTTGAAGGTGAATATGACATGAATTTGACTTGGCGAAATGACTAAAACTGATGATTGAATTGGATGCGATACCATTCCAATTTTTGAGTACCCCCACAATACCTGATTATGGGTAAGGCTTAGCTGGAAATTTATGTGTCTTAGTATGGGTTCCCTCTGAACACACGTCATAGGGGTTACGCTTGAGGCTGCCTCCGTTGTTGAGAATGATGTGAATTGAGGTGAATTGTACGGCCAAGCCCTGTGCAGTTCCCGGGTTAACAGTTGGTTTTCACCGGGAGGCCAAGCTCATGGGGAGAGGTGCCTATACTAGGGTGTGTAAGTGAAAGGTTAACGGTTGATGATCCGCGTACTGAGTTACGATTATTCGGGGTTTTATCCCTGACGGATGTAATCAAATGTTGTGGCACAAGTGTGCAACCTCTGCAGAGTGTAGAACTATTCGAATAGCCGCATCCGCGGATATGGACAATTGGAAAGGCCATACTGTTTCCGTCATCAGAATTTATATCTATGTGACTGGGGATTATGAACTTGATTTTGAATGGTGACTTTGAATTTGAATCACAACAGAGTTGTGGGAATGACACTAATGTTCTCACTTGAGTTAGTTAGCACATGAGGAGTTGTTTACTAAAATGTGTATTAAATAAAATTGGCTTTATGCAAATAAACTTAGAGCTTAGAACACTCTCCATAGTAATGTTAGTACTTACATTAGTATTAGATTGCGAGTACTTAAAGTACTCACGGCTTTGTCCCTGGCTATTCAAATGACCAGAATATGAAGTCGAGCAGCAGTACGAGGATGACGATCAGCAGGACGTCTACCACAACTCATAGCTTCTAACGTCAAGCGTTGGCCTGTGGACTAGAGAGTCCTTGTATCTTACGCTTCCGCTATGAACTTGTGTTTGTTCGTTGATCATTAGATCAACTATTCGTGTAATATGGATCATGTGATTCCAATTTGTAAGACATTATGGTTTGTAATGAATGATGACTGTGATACTTAACTATTATGCCTCGCAACAACAATTTCCTGGGATTGCGATGTATGACATAATAGGCATCCGGACTTAAAAATCCGGGTGTTGGCAAGTTGGTATCAGAGCCATTGTTTGACCTTAGGAGACCCTAGTTAGAAATGGACGTTCTGAAAGATTAATTTCAAAAATGAATGGAGTATTTCTAAAAAACTTAGTCTTTGTCTTCTCCTTGAGTTCTTTGGAAAAATAAGAAGTCATGCTATTCCTTAGAAATAACACTAAAATTTTGCCACACTTGTTCACTTCTCTAACTTAATCCTTCACTTTCAGATGGAGCCCATGAACACGAAGTTTTACCAGCTCGGGAACGGGGGAAGCTTGGTCTTTGAGCACGACCTCAACGCCCTTTCCGACCACCTTGGTCGCCCGCACCCGGAGTTCCATGGAGTGCAGGTCAATGTCCAGCCAGGAGGCGAGTTGCAGTGGATCATCACCGCTGACTTGAGGGGCAAGATGGAGCCTCCCACTTCTGAGAGGATCCTCTTCTCCTTCAGGGAGAGCAACTGGCTGGACGGACTTGCCCGCGCCCTTCAGGAGGCACTCGCACGCTTGTGCGGGATGAGCGGGGAGGCACACAAGAGCCCTCGCTTTTCTCACCTAGCGAGGCGCAACTCTGCTGGAGAGCCCATGGACATGTCGCCCCACCCGGAGCTGAAGCACCATGTGGAGCACCTGGACTTCATCTTGTACCACACTCAGCAGGACCTCGACCACGCGCGTGAGTATGCAAACCAGACTCACGCCCACATCATCGAGCAAGGTGAAGCCATCAAGCTCCTCAACAACGACCGCAAGACCCTCCGCCAGCAGCGGGCAAAGAAGGATGCCACCATCACCCGCCTCCGCGCAAAGGTAGCTGCACTTGAGGCCACTGTCAAGAACCAGGAGGAACAGATGAAGAAGATGGAGGAAGATGGAGAGGACATTCAGGGAGGAAGTGCCTTCCTGAGTGATGACGACGACTTCGAGGAGGACGAGAACACCGAGGAGGAAGACTACGAGTTCCTCGATGCTGGAGAAGATGACCATGTCGCCATAGATGTGGATGAGGATGAGGAGTAGTTCACTTGTGCACTATCGTAGGTGTGAGTTGTATCCCGCCCCATGTATCTTAGCTTGGAGAAGAAGGGTTCTTAAAACCCTTAGTGTGTTAGTTTGTAATGTGTGTTGTTTGTCATGAATGAATGTATGTTTGTGTTATCATGAAAAGACTTCAAGTTTTAAACTTTTTGAACTTAAACACAAAACAAGCCATAGAGAATTTCCCTCTTATCTCATGATCTATCTCAATACTCAGATGGCCCCTCCAGTACGCAACGCGACTCAAGAAGCAATGATGCAGATGTTGCAAACTATGCTGGAAGGTAGAGAAGCAGAAAGAGCTGAAAGGCAAGCCAACCTTGCAGCACTTCAACAGCTTGCCAACAACAATCAAGGCCATCATGATCATCCAGGATCGAAGCTCAAGAACTTCCAGAATACCAACCCGCCAGTTTTTAGGAAGACTGAGGAACCACTGGATGCAGATGATTGGCTCCAAACTATGGAGAACAATCTAGAGGTAGCTGGAGTTGAAGAGAATGAGAAAGTGTTGTTTGCCACGCACTACTTAGCAGGACCAGCAAGAGCTTGGTGGACAAGCACCTGTGCCATGAACGCGGGACAGTTTATGACTTGGACTGATTTCAAGCTCAAGTTCAGCAAGTACCATGTGCCCCCGGGTCTGATAAAGAAGATGAGAGATGAATTCCGTGAACTGAAGCAAGGCCGGATGTCCGTGGTGGAATACCGCGACAAGTTTCTCACACTGTCAAGGTACGCCCCGGATGAGACCGACACTACGGAGAAGAGGAAGGAAAGGTTCCTGAACGGACTGCATGATGAGATGCAGACTGTGTTAATCAACATCCCCTTCGCCGACCTCGAAGCCCTTGTTGACTCCGCCATCCAAATGGAGGGCAAACTGCACCAAGCCAGCAAGAACCGCAAGCGCCGCATGATGAATCAAAGTGGATCAAGCCACCCCCAGAAGTATCGCCCTAGCTCAAGCGGAGGTTTCACTCCGAGAAACAACAAGCTCCCGATGCAGAACTCGCGCCCCGGTTATCAGAACCGGAGTGGAGGAAACTCGAGGCCAGGAGGCCACTACAACAACAACAACAACAACAACAGCAACTACAACAACAACAACAACTACTACAACCGCGCTCCGCCGAGAGCCCCCAACAACAACAACAACACCAACACCGCACCAAGGACCGGAAGCAACGCTATCCCCATTGCGAACAAGCAGGACAAGACCACCATCACTTGCTATGAGTGTGGTGTAGTGGGGCATTACTCCAATGAGTGTCCCAAGAGGCTCGCCAAGCTCGCAGGCAACCCCGCACCCCCAGCTCAGCAGCAACGCCGTGTCTCCACCGGCAAGAAGTTCGCCCCCAACAACCCGAACAACCGCGGAGGTCGCCTCTACCACATGAATGCCGAGGAAGCCCAGGAAGCACCTGACGTGGTGCTGGGTATGTTCTCTGTTAACTCAATACCAGCAAGAGTGTTGTTTGATTCTGGAGCATCGCATTCGTTCGTTACAGAAGATTTTGTGTGCACTAGTAAGATTCAACCAATCAGCTTGAAACATGTCATGATAGTTCAAATACCTGGATCAACAACTAAAGCTAGGAAATTTTGCAAAGATGTACCCATCAGAATTCATGAAATAGACTTTTATGCAAACTTGATTGTTCTGGGAACCAAAGGATTGGAAGTAGTACTGGGTATGGATTGGATGGCGAAACATCATGGATTGATAGACTGCGCCAAGAAGGCCATCACCATGACTAGTAGCACCGGAATAATAATAGAACACATGTCTGAAAAGCTACCCAGAAATTTCACCTGCAACCAAAGTGTAGCCAAGCCAACTCTGGACCAAATCAGGGTCGTTTATCGATACCCTGATGTGTTTCCGCATGATCTACCCGGTATGCCCCCGGATCGGGATATCGAGTTTATCATCGAGTTAATCCCTGGAACAGGACCTATAGCCCAGAGAGCCTATAGCATGAACCCCGCAGAATTAGTGGAACTGAAGAAGCAACTAGATGATATGCTATACAAGGGTCTGATTCGACCAAGTGCGTCGCCTTGGAGATCACGTGTTTTGTTTGTGGATAAAAAGGACGGTGCCACTCGTTTGGTTACGGATTATCGTAAGCTTAACGATGTCACCATCAAGAACAAATATCCCTTACCAAAGATAGAAGACCTGTTTGATCAGCTGACCGGTGCCCAAGTATTCTCAAAGATTGATCTGAGGACAGGTTACCATCAACTAAAGATCCGAGCAACAGATATTCCCAAGACTGCCTTTACCACCAGATATGGACTGTATGAGTACAATGTCATGTCCTTTGGACTGACCAATGCCCCCGCTTACTTCATGAATCTCATGAATAAGATCTTTATGGAATTCCTGGATAAGTTTGTCGTTGTCTTCATCGACGACATCCTTATCTACTCCAAATCAGAAGAAGAACATGAGCGACATTTGGAAGTGGTCCTAGAAACCCTGAGGCAGCACAAGTTGTACGCCAAGTTTAGCAAATGTGAGTTTTGGCTGAAAGAAGTAGGATTCCTGGGACACCTCTTGTCTGCGGGAGGAATTGCCGTAGATCCCGCAAAAATCAAAACCGTTGAGGAATGGAAAGCCCCAACCACCCAGACTGAAGTCCGAGCATTTCTGGGATTAGCAGGATATTACCGTAGATTCGTTGAAGGATTTTCAAGCATCGCAAGACCAATGACTCAACTGCTGAAGAAGGATAGGAAGTTTGACTGGACTGACAAATGTGAAGAAAGCTTTCAGCTACTCAAGCTCAGATTAACCACCGCCCCAATATTAATCATGCCCGATGTCACCAAGCCATTTGATGTCTATTGTGATGCATCCAAGAATCTTGGATGTGTGTTGATGCAAGGAGGCAAGGTGATATCATACCTATCAAGGCAACTGAAGCAACATGAACAGAACTATCCAACTCATGACTTGGAGTTAGCAGCCGTAGTTTTAGCTCTGAAGGTTTGGCGTCATTACCTCATGGGTAATCGATGCGAGATATATTCAGATCACAAGAGCCTGAAGTACATTTTCACCCAGAAGGAGCTGAACATGAGACAGCGCAGATGGATTGAATTAATCAAAGATTACGATATAGAAATTCACTACCACCCCGGCAAGGCCAATGTGGTAGCGGATGCCTTGAGCAGACTGCCGTGTCATTTGAACTCCATGATCGCAATAGAGCAACCCAGCCTGTATCAAGAATTTGAACAGTTCAGACTAGAGCTAGTGAGCGAAGGATTCTTAGCTAGCATTGAGCTCCAACCCACCTTGATGAGCCAGATAAAGGAAGCCCAGAAGGGAAATGCCAGCATTGACGGAATCAAGAACCAGATACCCGCAGGAAAGGCACCAGGATTCACCGTAGATGAAGAAGGAGTTCTTTGGTACAACGAACGCCTGTGTGTACCGTCAGATTCAGAGTTGAAGCAAGTCATTCTGAAGGAATCTCACGATACCCTGTATTCCATCCATCCCGGAGGAACCAAGATGTACCAAGACCTGAAGGAACAATTCCGGTGGCACGGAATGAAGCGAGAGATAGGAAGCTACATCGCCAAGTGTGATATCTATCAACGAGTCAAGGCAGAACATCAACGCCCCACAGGACTGCTGCAACCCTTGCAGATTCCTGAGTGGAAATGGGATTCTGTCGGTATGGACTTTATCACAGGATTGCCCAAATCTAGCCGAGGAAATGACTCCATTTGGGTAGTCATCGATAGGTTGACCAAAGTTGCACATTTCATCCCCGTCAAGACCACATATCAAGGCCCAAAGCTCGCAGAGTTATACATATCCAGAATAGTCAGCCTGCACGGAACACCGAAGTCAATTGTGTCAGATAGAGGATCTCAATTCACCTCAAGATTCTGGCAGAAGGTGCATAAAGGACTAGGAACCCGTCTAAATTTCAGCACAGCTTATCACCCACAGACTGACGGACAGACCGAGCGAGTCAACCAGATACTGGAGGATATGTTGAGAGCCTGTGTGCTAGAGTACGGATCCAAATGGGAAGACTGCTTACCATACGCAGAATTCTCCTACAACAATAGCTATCAAGCCAGCTTACTGATGGCCCCCTTTGAAGCCCTGTACGGAAGGAAATGCCGTACCCCTCTGAACTGGTCAGAAGTCGGAGATAGTCAAGTTTTCGGCCCCGATGTTCTCCGCGAAGCCGAAGAGAAGGTGCACAAGATCCGCGAGTACCTCAAGACCGCCCAGTCAAGACAGAAGAGCTACGCCGACAAGAGACGCCGAGAGATGACATTCGAGATCGGAGATTTTGTGTATCTCAAAGTCTCACCCCTCAAAGGAATGCAGAGATTCCAACTCAAAGGAAAGCTCGCCCCCAGATATGTCGGACCATTCAAAATTCTGAGCCGCCGAGGAGAAGCTTCATATCAGCTGGAACTACCGGAAGAAATGTCCGCCGTACACAATGTGTTTCACATCTCACTACTTCGGAAGTGCCTAGAAGTGCCGGAGAAGACCGAAGTGTTCAAGAACATCGACCACAGAGCCATTGATATCAACAAGGACCTAACCTACCGCGAAGTGCCTATTCGCATCCTTGAAGAAGCATTCAGGACCACCCGCACTAGAAGTATCAAGTTCCTAAAGATACAATGGAGTAATCACACCGAAGAAGAAGCAACTTGGGAACGCGAGGAAGACATGAAGAAGGAATACCCAGATCTCTTTAGTACCTAGTTTTCTCTAGATCTCGGGACGAGATCTTTTGTAAGGGGGAAGGGTTTGTAACATCCCAAGTTTCAATAAAAGGAAACAAGAGAGAGAATTCAAGAATCCAAAAATCAGAGCCAACAAAAACTTTTTCTCATCATATAGGACTATGCATATAGCTCACCTTATTAATTTAATTGAGTGTGCTTTTGCCATGATGCTTGCTTATGTGTTACTCTCACTCTAAAACCCTAACAATGATCACTTGATCTTCCAAAGTCAAATAAAAATAAAATAGAAAAGAAATTCTAAAAATCAATTTCACACCCACATATGGCCTATGCCATTTTTACAACTCTTTAATCTAGACCAATTTGGTTTGCACCATTAGTTGTAAATGGATACTAAACACTTATTAACACTTTTGGAAACAATCAAACTCAATTCAAATCAAATTTGAATCAAATTTGTGATCACATGTGATTATGGGCATGTGAGACAATTTCAGCAAGATACCCACTTTGAGCCCCTGGTTTTCATTTTTCTCTTTCTACACTTGGCCAACTCTTTGTACCTCTTCCAAGACCTCATCAAGGACTACAATTTTGCTCAAGGCACCCACCTCAAACTCTGTCTAGAATTCAAATGACAATCAAGCCAAGATGAGACATTGAAACAAAACTAAGATCATATGCAATTTGAGATTTTGCAAACCAACTCCAAATTAAACCAAACCACCACCATTCTACTCCATTTAATATATGATTACAACCCACCAAAAAGAATTTCAAAATTCAAAAATCAATTTCTTGCGGGCATTCTATCAAACACCTTGTATGCAGGGTTTAAATTGTTGCCCATACTGAATTGTGGAGAGGACCAAGTCCAAGCCTGAGCTCCTCTGCAGCACTGGAGCTTCCTCTCACCTCCCTGCATCCTCTCACCCACTTGCCAAGCACTGGAGCAAGTCCAGCATGACAAAATCTTGCCATGCCGTGGCATGGCATGCCTCTCTCATGCTCTCTCTCCCTCTGGTCAATTCCAGCATGCCCTGCCGTGTCAACTCGCTCCCTCACACTCACCTGATGCTGCCCAGTCCAAGCCACGACCCTCTCTCGCACAGCAACGGCCAGAACACGCGCGCCCAGTGGCGCCCAGAACTCGCCCATGCCGCGCCAGAGCGCGCATGGCGTTCACTCTGGACGCGCCAGAGCGTCAGCCGTCCCGCGCCCTCGCGTCACCTCTGCTCTCTCTCTCACCGCCAGTCGACGCCTCACCTCACCCTGCATCGCCTGGACACGGCCACTTGCCCGCGGGAACGCCGCAGGTGACGAGCGCGTCCACGACCGTCCGCCATGGCCTGAGCACTCCCATCAAGAGCACCATCGCTGCGGAGCCTCGCCAGAGCCACGATCACACGCGTCAGCCTCGCCAGTGCAATAGCAACACGACGCGCCCATGCCTTGCCTCTTCGCCGCCCTAGAACGACGACGCCGTCGACGACCCTAGCTCCGCCCTTCGGCCACCTCCCGCTCCTATAAAAGGAGGACCTCTCCCACTGATCTGAGCACGCCAACCTCTTCCTCTCATCCTCACAGCACTCCTCGCCACCTCAATTTCATCTATTAGCCACCACACCGTCCCAATCGCAAGCTCGCCGCCGCCGCCAGTACACGGAGTTCGCCGGAGCAGGAGGCCACCCCAGGACACGCCGCTGCTACCAGGGAGATCCTCGTCCTCGACAACGATGCGGCGCACCACTCCGACGCTCGCCGGAGCTCCGACGGCCGCTCCGACCCCCTACCGCTGCCGCCAGTGAGTGCACTTCTCGTCGTCAACGACGACGCTCCTCCACCGTGCGATCCCCTTCTAATCGCACGGCCCTCCTTTCGCGTACCGTTTCACTGGAGAAACCCCACTGACAGGTGGATCCCACCTTGTCAGCTGGCCCGCTGCGAAGCTGGGCCGGCCCATCTCCTTCTCTCTCTGCCTAGCCCGTTAAATCTCCCGCCAACCCACGAATTCAAATCCCATTTGAAAAATAGAGAAATACCCCAATCTGATGTAAACTTTGAAATTTAATAGGGAGAAATCTACTAGGCCAAATTTTGCAAATTTTATATATTTGGAAACCTTATGAAATTATCTACACAATGCCACTAGTTTGAACCCTAGATCTGTTGTAGAATTAAAGTGACAAAATAAACAAGGCAGGGACTTTTCTGCCTTAGAATAATTCTTAAAAATCAACCATAAATGCTTTTCAATTAATTTCAACTCCTATAATTCACATTTCACTTATACTAATTATTTATCCAAAAATATGCCATGCTTACTTTGAATGATCATGGCCTAGTTGAATTAAATGACTTTATGGCTATTTCTAGTCAAAGATATTGTCCAAAACTATTAAGAAATCTTATGGGAGTGTTTCTCTCATTTAAATCTTGTCACCACCAATTCCAAATGAGGTAGAGACTCTGGTCAATTAGGTCTCATAGAAATGGGTGGTGATATTAAATATTGGCCATGCTAGAATTAAATGGTATGAGGTGCTCACCTCATTTAAATCATTTTTCTCAAAAGGGTAAGTGTGAATAGGTTGACTTGGGTCAACCTAGGTCACATATTATGCATGAGAGAAATTAAACCTTAATAAGATAATGAGAGGAAATTATTTCTCTGAATAATTAAAAGTAACATTTAAGATTAGTATGGGAGGAAATTATTTTTCTTAAATAATAAGAAGAACACACCCACCAACTAAATAGTAATGGGTGATGCTAGTTTAAAGTGTGTAGACCATGAGTGTGCCTAGTTTAGTAAATTAGTATGGTATGATGATTGTGTACCCCGTATTCGTATTTTAGACGCTAGTACCGAGGAGTACCAAGAGGAGGAGGAGGTCTACTTCCAAGGAGAAGAAGACCACTTTGACCATTTCCCCAACCAAGGCAAGATAATACTCTTGCAAAGTGCAAAGCTCACCAAGAGCAAAGCATTACCCATTTACTTAATGTTTATGATCCTATTTCCCAGTTTTACTTTACAAGTTTTATTTACTTTTGTTTTATCAAAGTACTTTTTGATTTCTGGTTCACTTGGATAGTATTGGAGTAGTACAAGATTATCAAAGTTAGCCTAGAAGCAAAGCAAAGTGTTTAGCACCCCTCATACCTAGATGCTAGTGCTAAACTAAAAATGACTACTCTAGATGGGAACATGTGTTTAAGAAATGATGAGGTTGAAAAACCTTGGAATGATGAGTCATTTCCATTGAATGATTTTGAAGGTGAATATGACATGAATTTGACTTGGCGAAATGACTAAAACTGATGATTGAATTGGATGCGATACCATTCCAATTTTTGAGTACCCCCACAATACCTGATTATGGGTAAGGCTTAGCTGGAAATTTATGTGTCTTAGTATGGGTTCCCTCTGAACACACGTCATAGGGGTTACGCTTGAGGCTGCCTCCATTGTTGAGAATGATGTGAATTGAGGTGAATTGTACGGCCAAGCCCTGTGCAGTTCCCGGGTTAACAGTTGGTTTTCACCGGGAGGCCAAGCTCATGGGGAGAGGTGCCTATACTAGGGTGTGTAAGTGAAAGGTTAATGGTTGATGATCCGCGTACTGAGTTACGATTATTCGGGGTTTTATCCCTGACGGATGTAATCAAATGTTGTGGCACAAGTGTGCAACCTCTGCAGAGTGTAGAACTATTCGAATAGCCGCGTCCGCGGATATGGACAGTTGGAAAGGCCATACTGTTTCCGTCATCAGAATTTATATCTATGTGACTGGGGATTATGAACTTGATTTTGAATGGTGACTTTGAATTTGAATCACAACAGAGTTGTGGGAATGACACTAATGTTCCCACTTGAGTTAGTTAGCACATGAGGAGTTGTTTACTAAAATGTGTATTAAATAAAATTGGCTTTATGCAAATAAACTTAGAGCTTAGAACACTCTCCATAGTAATGTTAGTACTTACATTAGTATTAGATTGCGAGTACTTAAAGTACTCACGGCTTTGTCCCTGGCTATTCAAATGGCCAGAATATGAAGCCGAGCAGTCCTTGTATCTTACGCTTCCGCTATGAACTTGTGTTTGTTCGTTGATCATTAGATCAACTATTCGTGTAATATGGATCATGTGATTCCAATTTGTAAGACATTATGGTTTGTAACGAATGATAACTGTGATACTTAACTATTATGCCTCGCAACAACAATTTCCTGGGATTGCGATGTATGACATAATAGGCATCCGGACTTAAAAATCCGGGTGTTGACAATGATGACCTTGATCGACTTGCCACCAATACCGGCACGGGTTTGGAAGATGTTGCACCGTTGGTCTTCCATAGCTTGAGGTTGAGTTGTTAGCACCCTTGTGACCACAAGTGAGGGACTTGGGTCATACTCACATAAGAGATGGTCTTCTCCACATTCTTCCTCATAAGCTTCTTCACTTTCAACGGCGGCTTGCACAAGGGCCTCATATTCATCCTCACTTAGCGTCTCAATGTGACCGTTCTCCATAGTGATCATGACCTTGGTATTCTTGCACTCAAACGATTTGTGGCCTTGGGTGCCACACTTGAAACAAGTGACATTAGAGGGTCCCGTAGATGCCTTAGAGGAGGCGGTGGAGGACACCGTTTGCTTCATGCGACTTTGGGTAGTCGTTTGCTTGGATGGTGTAGAGGACATGGCGGGCTTGACACTTGGTGGAGGAGTTGATGTAGCGAGCTTGGAGGCGAAGTATGACTTGGACTTGGAGTACTTGATGTCCTCAATCACTTGGCGCTCGGCCTTCGATGCTTGGTGGACAACTCAACCATGTTGGAGTATGGTTGGAACTCCACAATCCTCTTGATGGGGTAGTTGAGGCCATTAAAGAAACGAGCAATGGTTTGGCTCTCGGATTCTTGGATGTTAGCTCGCATCATAGTTAGCTCCATCTCCTTGAAGAACTCCTCAACGGTCTTGGTGCCTTGCTTCAACTTTTGGAGCTTGTTGAAGAGGTCGGTCATGTAGTTTGTTGGGACAAAGCAAGCGTGCATCTCTTCCTTCATCTCTTCCCAAGTGTCAATTGGAGGTTCACCCTTTTCTTCCCTTAGAGTGAGGACTTGCTCCCACCAAGTGTTGGCATAATCCTCAAACTCAAGAGACGCCATAGCCACTTTCTTGGCACCGGAGTAGTTGTGGATGTGGAATATCTTGTCAACCTTGAGTGCCCATGAGAGGTAGGCCTCGGCATCCTCTTCACCCTTGAACTTCGGCATGGTGAACTTGAGCCTTCCAAACATGTTCTCTTCATCCTCCAAGTTTATTCGGCGAGGACGGATGCCTTCATCTCTTGCGGCTTGAGGTGGAATAGGAGGTCTTCCCCGGCCAACCAAAGCATTGGGTTGGTGTTGAAGGTGGACACTAGCTTCACTTGGTTCACGGTGAGGATGTTGTTGAAGATCTTGTCAAGGTTGTTGACGATGCTCATTGTTGGCCCTTTCATCTTCATCATGTGGTGCATCTCCTCTTCCACGTTGGTCATGGCGAGGGTGACGTCGGAGATCTCGCCGAGGTTGATCTTGAGGACCTTGGTCTTGGGGTTGGTCGTCACGCCCATGGTGGGCATGGCGATCCGCTTGGTGACGATCTTGTTGGAGAACTTGATCTTGTGGAGGACGTTCATGTGGGCGAGCATGGCGATGGAATTCTCCTCGCCTAGAGTTGGAGCGAGAGTCTTCATGACGAACATGTGGGCGATGAGGTCGAGGATGGTCTTCATGCCTTGAGGTGGAGCTTGAGGACGAATGGCCGCCATGAGGGTAGAATCTTGTGACGAGCTTGATGATGATGAAGTAGAGCGGTGTCGACGATGATGACCCAAGTTGGTGATGGCGCGCTCGAGGCTATCCATGCGCCGCTCCATGTTCACATCATTGGCCGCCATTTGACCATTCAAGTTGTCCGTAGCTTCACGAAGGAGAGCCAAGTCTTGGTTCACAACGGAGAAGTTGTGAGCCACCTTGTCGTATTGTTCATCGATGCGAGTCACGAAGAGTGTGAGTTGCTCCTTGAACTCTTGGCGTTGCGTCCATAGGTTGTGTTGAGTAGCCAACCTCTCGGTGTTGCGGAGGACTTCTCCGTCCCTTGGGTCATCTCCGTTCCTATCCATGATGGAAAGACAAGAACTATGTTGTGGGTGTTAGTGGAAGGAGACTACCTCGCACTCTTACCAAGGTAAGATCGTATTGAGGCAATCAACCAAGCCAAAAGTAAGATCAAGTGTATCGGGGACACACGCAAAACCACGCGCAAAAGCTAGCAAATATGGTGGTAGGTGAGTTTGGTGGAAAGCCAAAAGACGAAATCCAAGATCAAGTATGTTGTTAAAAGTGGGTGAGGTCCAAAAATCCAAATGTCAATGTGAAGATCACTATAAACACGGAAAAGTTGTGGAACGCACACATGGGATAAGCGGGGTTAGTGCAACCAAAAGTGAGCGGAAAAGTGTATGTAAAGGTGCTCGGTGTCACACTAACACAAGGAGAGGCAAAGCTTTGGTTGCAAATGAAGAGACAACAAGATTCACACGCGGACTCTCTTCTCTTCTCTCGTTTACTTAAAAGCTTATGACACTTTTGTATACGGTGGCACTTACACTCTTTTGTCTCTATGGTTGCACTTGCACTCTTTTGTATGTATGGATGTATGGTGCGACTTGCACTCTTTTGTGTTTTTGGGGCTTTTTCACGCACTATGTTAGCGTTAGCCTCCCTTTTTCTATCTTGCCACACGAGTGTTTGCTTGGAAGCTTTACTCCACACTACACACACACCTCACAATCGGGGCCACGTGCAATGTCTCGCAACACTAAGCAAGCAATGCTTGATACGATAGATCGCAAAAGGAAGAGGGTTACAAGGGAAAACTGCAAGTTATACCTGCGATGATTGTGGTGGTGGTGGTGGTAGCCGAAATCGAGCTCGGAGGAGGGCGCGGAGCTGCGCCCGGTCTGGGGCCGGTTGGACCGGACTCTGGACCGGCTGGTTCGGTTGGCGCCCGGCCGGCCGGGTGCTGGGCCCGCTGGTCCGGTCTGGGGGGGCGGTCAACCGGATTTCTCAACCGGATTTTGCGGTTTCTCTCTCATGTTCTTCCCCAAACCAAAACCAAAAGAGCAAATCGACGCGAAACGATGGAATTGGAGGCTAAAAGTTGGGGAAATAGTAGATCACGCACAACAAGACCGAATCCACGGACCAAAACCACTCAAAACGCAACCAAATCACAGATCGGTCCAAAGGCAATTTGGGGCTATTTTTGGGGATTTTTTGGAAATTTTTTCTAGAAACGAAATTGGGTGGTGGAGGGTCAAAATCGCGGTAACCAAAAGCTGCTGATACCATATGATGAGATCTGAGATCTAGGGATTGGCCCGATCTCGCGATTTGACCCCAAAATCCAAGGGAAGAGGTGGGAGAACGCGAGGAACACGAAAAACACGTAGAACGCCGGTACTCACGCACGCACACAAACCCGATACACCCGATACTTACCCCCGTGGCTCGATGGACCACGCCAATAGAATCACCCGGAAGAGGCACGCGGCAGAATTCCCGGTGAGAGATTGGTGTTGGAGAAGAAGAGATTGGTGAGGGAGAGAGAGTAGCTTGTACTAGAATCTCACTCAACAATATCCAAATCAACAACAAGGATGCCTTGATTACAAAGGGATGCTAACCCTAGGGAGACAAAGCTCAAAGTAGTGTTTAAGCTCAATTCAAGTCTAAGGGGTAAAGGAGGGGTCCAGGTTGCTTATATAGGCCTACATGGCCAGCAAGGCGAAAAGGTACACAAGTGGATAACTTAGGCAGTTTGGTGAGTCATTCCCGTCGGATCCGGTCTGGGGCCGGCCAGACCGAGCCTGTGACCGGGTGGTCCGGTCATGGGGCCGGTCAACCAGGCGCCAACCGGAAACCTCGCAAGTTTCCGTCCGGTTGCTCCCCGGTACGAGGCTGGTCAGGACCGAGGGAAATCCGGTCGGGCACCCGGTTGACCGGGCCTAGGACCGGATGGTCTGGTCGTGGGGCCGGTCCGACCGGGTCCTGGGCCGGCCATCTTCCTCTTCTTCCTTTGTGCGCTTCGAGTGTCATCGGGTCCAGCTTCGTGCTCATCTCCAAGTCCCGCTGCTCCTCTCCTTCCCTTGACCATGGTGTATCCTCCTCTCCGGGGTCTTGATGCGCCTTGTACCTAATGACACAAAGCACATCGGCATGAGGTAGCATTCCATCTAAAGGGGTACCGAGATGAAGGGTGGTGAGGAGCGAGTTCACCTCATCGTGTAGCGCTTTAACCCGAGCTCGCGTCATCGGTCCACTTGGGGGACTTGTTGGTCTTGGTGTGGAGGTGTCCGAAGGCCACCCCGCATCAAGCTCGGCGAAGTATGCTCTCATCTCGGCTTGTTCTTGTGGGGTCATCATTTGTATCTCTCACTAGGATAGGTGTATATGTATGGTGGAAGGAAAACTACACAAGTATCTCACCTTTCAAGATAGTATCGAGACAATGGTTCAAGTCAAGAGCTAAGCCAAAACGTATCGGGATTACTCACACACACACTCAAAAGCACACGCAAAAGGCTAAGAAACTCTATATTTGGTGGGTAGGGAGTGGATAGCAAACGAAAAAGACCAATGGAAAAGTCTATTGTCAAATGTGGGTAAGATCCAAAGTCAAATGTCAAAAGTGGTGATCTATGTCAAGGAAACACGGAAACACACACAAGGGAGAACAATGGGGTTAGCGCGACCAAGGAAGTGAGCTAAGTAACAAGATGGTCCTAATGAAGACTATAAGCTCGGTGTCACACCAACACAAGAGAGACGGTAGCTCGGTTGCACAAGAAAGAAGCAACAAGATTTGCACAAATGCCACTCTTCTCTTATCTCTCTTAGTGCTTACAAGCTTTGCACTCATTTGTATCGGTGGACACACACTCTTTTTCTATTACTTTTTCTATTTCTCTTCTTTTTTTCTCTATGCTTAGAAGCTTTATTTTTCTCTATGTATATGTCACACTTTTTCTTCTTTTGTGTATCTTTCTCACCGAGCTTGCTTCAGAGCTTTGCTCAACACAACACGCACACACCCTCTCACGGTCGTGACACTTGTGCAATGCTTCGCAACGCTCGGAAAGCCACTCTCAATGGGATAGGTACGCAAAGAAAGAAAGGGGCTACAAGGGGTAGGGGTGGCAAGTTATACCTATTGACGTTAGGCGGTGTCAAGCACACGAACTTGCGATGATGGTGATGACGATGGTGTCGAAGATGCGCCGGAATCCGGGGTGCCGATGCCGTTGGCGCGGTGTTGATGTAGGCGCGGAAGCGGTTCTCACGGACCAAATGCACTCCAAAACGGAAACCGGGCAAATTAAGTCAATGCCCGAAAAGTTGGGTCGAAACGAGCGGTCAAAAGTTGAGCTCCAAAAATCGTCAAAAATTAGAGATGGGCTATGTAGAGTATTTGGAGGATGTTGTCAAAATTTGGAGTCAAACGGGCTCCGAAAAGTTGTCGAAATTTGGGGCAAATAGAGGTGTCAAAACGGTGCGAAACTTGGGTCAGAAATTGTGAAATCCGGTCAGGTGGCCGGTTTGACCGGATCCTGTGCCGGACCATCCGGCGAGCCGCCCGGTTTGGCTCCGGTCCGAGGAATTTTCCAGGCGTGCCGCCCGGTTTGGTCCGGTTGGAGGCAATTTTGCGCGAAGTGAATATTGGAAATCGAGCCTGGGGCGGAGCGAGCCGTGGCGCGGGCGTGTGGCCGTGCGGGTGGATGCAGCTGGTCAAGGCGGATGGAAACGGGGCAAGCGTCGCGGACTAGCGGAAGTGGAGGCGCGGGCCGGCGGCAGGGCGTGCTGGGGGCGCGGGTCCTGGGCGAGGTGTGCTGCGCGCAGGGAAGAGAGGCGAGTTGGTGGCGGCGTGGGCGGAGGCTGGTGGCGGCGTGGGCTAGCGTAGCGTGGAGCGGAGCAGGTGGTCGAGCGGGCCAGCAGCAGTGGGCGACGGGCGACTTGCTGCGGGAGGATGTAGGTGGCCTGGGTGCTGCGCTTGGTGTCCTGTGCGTGGTTCGTGGTGGGGCGCTGCTGGAAGGTGCCTGGTGGATGGTGGCCGGATGCAAGCGTGTGGTGGCGAGCGGTGGCAGCAGGGTGGCCGGCGGCGTAGTGGTGGCGCGGGTGTGACCAGGGGAGGAAGATGAATGTTCTTCACGGGTTGACCATGAAAATGGAACCAAAACTACTCAAATTCGCATCAAACTTGATGAAATCGAAGGGGAAAAGACGGGGGAAACGTAGATCACCACAAATAACACCAGATCTGTGGGTCAAAACCACAAAAAACGCAACAAATCTGGAGATCAAATTTTCAGCTATTTTTTGGGGCAATTTTTTTGGGAATTTTTTTGGCGAAATTAAAGAGATTCGATGGTCAAATTCGTGGCAACCTTTGCTCTGATACCATATGATGGGGCCTAAGGCCGCGTGGGTTGCCCGATCTCACGAATTGACCGAGGGAAAGGCGGGGGGAGAGGAAGAACACGAAGAACACGGCGAAGAACACGATGAACACACGCGAACGCACGCAACACAACCCGATACAATTCCGGTTTACTCCCGATAGCCCGAACCACTATCACGATTGAATCCCTCAAGGAGAGACACAAGGTAGAATCCCCGAGAGAAAGACCGATATACGATCTATGGAGTCACACGTGTGAGAGACCACGGTAGAATCACAAGTGCGAAAGATAAACCATATAAGGAGTGCCTTGATACAACTCATAGATTTGTGTCTAAGAGAGGAGAGGGTTTCCCTAATCCCGGAGGGATGGTGGAGGCATAAGCCAAATTCTCACTCAAGTTATGTCTTACCTAATGAAGGGGGAGGTGGGAGCAACTAAGGAGGGGTAGTTTAGGCATAGAAGGGGGTACATGGGCCTTGGCCCTAATTGAATTGTGGAAGGCGCCTTCTCTCTTAGGCGACCTCGGGCGCTCTTCTTCCTTCTTCTCTTCCATGCCTCCGTGACTTCGGCCTTGAGTGTGGTTCTTGACGTTGATGTACATGATGCGGTCGAGACCGAAGGTCGGGCTGCATCATATTGCTAAGGTGACCTCCTTCTACTTGCGCTCTCTTGCTAAATCCAATGAACTTTGGCTACGCTTTGATTGCTCCTTTGCTTTTCTTGTGCTATTTATTGGGCTCTCGACAAGTGAAGGAACATTCAAGCGTTGGTGCCATCTACCTCCTCTACACATTCACGAAGACTCATCGTCGAGGACGACTCTTTTTCAAGTGGGGGGAGATGATGCAACCCGACCTACGGTCTTCGCTTCATCATGTGCGTCAACGTCAAGAACCACACTCAAGGCCGAGGTCACGGAGGCATGGAAGAGAAGAATGAAGAAGAGCGTCCGAGGTCGCCTAGGAGAGAAGACGCCTGCCACAAGTCAATTCGGGCCAAGGCCCATGTATCCCGTTGTATGCCTAAACTACCCCTCCTTAGTGGCTCCCTATATATAGGCTCCCACCTCCCCCTTCATTAGACTAGACATGACTTGAGAGAATTAGGCTCATGCCTCCACCATCCCTTTGGGATTAGGGAAACCCCCTCCTCTCTTAGACACCAATCTATGAGTTGTATCAAGGCACTCCTTATATGATTTATCTTTCGCACTTGTGATTCTACCGCGGTCTCTCACACGTGTGACTCCATAGATCGTATACCGGTCTTTCTCTCGGGGATTCTACCTCGTGTCTCTCCCTTGAGAGGTTCTATCGGGATAGTGGTTCGGGCTATCGGGAGTAAACCGGAATTGTATCGGGTTGTGTTGCGTGCGTTCGCCGTGTTCTTCGTCGTGTTCTTCGTGTTCATCTCTCACCCCCTCTTGTTCTTGGTCAATTCGTGAGATCGGGCAACCCATGTGGTCTTAGGCTCCATCACTCTTGTTGACGGCTTGAGTAGCTATCCAATGTTGGTGCGGTGTCATTGGTAGTTGGTTCCCCTTCTCCACTAGACATGGTTACAAACTAAAACAAGAACTATGTTGTGGGGGGTTAGAGGAAAACTCACAAGTCAAAGACTAACAACAAAATTGGAAAGGTGTGTCAAGGTGAGGAACAATCGGTTACACACGCAAAAACACACGCAAAAGGCTAAGACCGTGGCTTGGTTGCAAAATTGGTCCTAACGAAGACTACTAACTCGGTATCACGCCAACACAAGAGAGATCATGGCTTGGTTGCAAAATTGAGAAGAAACTAGATTTGCGCAAGACGCCTCTCTTCTCTTTTCTCTCTTTTGCTTCCAAGCTTTGGAATCTTTTGTATATAGGTGTCACTCACACTCTTTTTATTTTTATATTTTTTCTTTCTTTTCTAACTATGTAAGGATACTACTATCTATGTAAGTATGTCACACTTCTTTTGCTTATCTTTTCACAACGAGCTTGCTTCGTAGCTTTTCTCAACACACGCACACTTTCTCTTCGTATGTTTCTTTTGCAAGAGTCACATGGAGGTGGTCTCATGGGACACTTCGGACGTGACAAGACGCTCTCAATGCTATCAAACCCATTACTATTGGCCGAAGATGAAGCGAGATGTGGAGAGCCTATGCAACCATTGCACAACATGCTTACAAGCTAAGTCTACCACCAACCCTTACGGCCTTTACAAACCTTTACCGATTACATATGCTCCTTGGTCCGATATAAGCATGGATTTTGTACTAGGCTTGCCACGAACAAAACATGGTCATGATTCAATATTTGTGGTAGTAAAATGGCTCATTTCATACCATGCCATAAGACCGGTGATGCTTCACACATTGCTTCGTTATTTTTCGGGGAAATTGATAGGGCAAAGGTGTCCGATCTTTCGATGAGATGATGATAAATTGATTTGTTGGTGGAGTTCATGCTTGACGATTCGACTACACGTGCAAAGCTCGTGCACCAATGCAATTGCAAGGACAATCCCCGAGAGTTACTGATCTTGCGGACAATCAGCCTGACCAGCGAGGGTCTTAATTCCTACCTGAAATCGAGAACAAGTAAGAACTAATGATGCAACCAGAATATTGCGGATATAGACGAAATATTTATTGAATAAGGTGAGACCATGTACTCATATGGACGAAATTATGAAGTGGAGAACTCTATATTTCGTCCATGTCTTCATCTCCAATTATGGTGGCTTCAAATTTCTGAAATCTCCACTCGCAGCGTCATCTTCAATCCTCACATGTTTGCTGCCATCTCCTCCATGTGTGATCATGCTCCAATGGTTTTCCCTCTCATCCATGCTAGGTCCATCATTCCTAAGAGTAACAAACACATATGATTCAGGCAGCATCATATTCTCATGTATGTGAGGAATAGTTCCAAGAAACGAAAGTACCTGATAGTTAAGTTGTTTGGCATGAGCTGGAGTGATTGGTCCTTTTATTTGTTTGGTTGTAGGTACACCAGTTGTATCAATAGATGGCATTTTCTCATCATGCTCCCCTTCTTGAATCAAAGTTGTCCGCCGTCCTCACCAAAGTAAGGCTTCAAATCTTCAATGTTAAATGTAGAACTAACCGGACCCAATTCTGCAGTAAGCTCAAGTTTATATGCATTATCATTTATTTTCTCTAACACCTCAAAAGGACCAGCGGCACGTGGCATGAGCTTAGACTTGCGCAATGCAGGAAAACGATCTTTGCGCAAATGCAACCAAACAAGATCACCAACATCAAACACAACATGCTTTCTTCCTTTATCCCCAATAGTTTTATACTTAGCATTCATGCGTTCTATGTTGTCTTTAGTAGTCACATGCAATTTTAATATCAATTCAGCACGTTGTGTAGCATCCAAATCTTTTTGCACCGAAGATGGTAAAGGCAATAGATCAAGAGGTGCACGTGGAACAAAACCATAAACAATCTCAAAAGGGCACATCTTAGTGGTAGAATGCAGCGAACGATTGTA
This sequence comes from Lolium perenne, assembly GCF_019359855.2. Classification (NCBI taxonomy): domain Eukaryota; kingdom Viridiplantae; phylum Streptophyta; class Magnoliopsida; order Poales; family Poaceae; genus Lolium; species Lolium perenne. The sequence continues at coordinate 138,483,161 of NC_067245.2, forward strand.
AGCAAATTCGATATGAGGCAAAAACTCTTCCCACAATTTTAACTTCTTCTTCAAAACAGACCGCAACATAGTAGACAATGTTCTATTTACTACTTCAGTGTGTCCATCAGTTTTGATGTGGGCTAAGCCCTAGGTAGGCCCGATCTTCATGGATTTGGGTGGGATTCGTGGGGGAGGTGGTAGAACACGAATAACACGAAGGGGAATCGGGGATACAAACTCACACACACACACACAAATCGGTTTGTCCTCGTTGGCCTGAACCACCAACTCGATAGAAGTTGCAGGAAAAGACCTTTCGATAGAAGTCCCGCAAAAAGATCGACGAATCGAATCCTAGAGATCTAGAAGGGTGAAAAGACCATGGTTGATAGAAGTGCAAGCAAAAGACCCAAAAGGTAGAAGTGCAAGAAAAATACCAACGATTGATAGAAGTCACCAAAGAGATCACAAGGATTCAACAAGGAGATCGCGTGGTACAAGATCTAGGTTCTATAGTAGGGGTTCCCACATGGAGCAAGAGCAAAGCTCAGGTTTAATTTCACATCAAGTCTGAATCTCAGATCTGAGCCCACAAGGCTATTTATAGTTGGTGGGGCGAAGGGATAAGTTACATGCTAAAACGTGCAGTTTTGGGCTGAAAGTCGCGCAGGCGGAAGTTCCGGCCTCAAGGGGCGGAAGTTCCGGTCTTCACGGGCGCAAAGTTCCGGTCGGGGCGTTACTTCCGGCCAACTTCCGGCCTTGTTCCGAAAGCGTTTGGTTTCCTTGCATAACTGTCCAGGGTTGTTTTGGCTTAATTTCGGAACTAGGGCGGAACTTGGGCGGAAGTTTCGGTCGCTCAGGGCGGAAGTTCCGGCTGGATTCTCTTTCCTGGTCGCTGGACGACATCTGGGAGGCATCTGGCCGGAAGTTCCGGTCCTGGGGGCGGAAGTTCCGGCTGGAGCGCTGGGTCTCCATCTTCTCCATTTTCAGCTCCCTCTCCATTGGCTTGTGTCTTGATCGATGTACCTGATTGAACACGGGGTATTTGCATGAAGTAGTATGCCATCCAATGAGGTATCAAATGCATACGTGGAATGGAGCGAATTCACCTCTTGGTGTATTGTTTGGCTCGATCTCGTGTCATTGGGCCACGAGGAGGGCTCCCTATCCATAGCACAAGAGAAGCAAGAGAACACTCAAAGCGTAGCCAATGTTCAACGGGATTAGCAAGGGGCCTTATGTAGAAGGAGGCCACCTTATCAAAGTGTCGGTGTGCTCTCATGGAGAGATCTTGTGTAGTCGAAGTGTGGGGTTGAACCCATTCGTTGAGGCGCATCCACAAATCACGTGTACCTTCACACAACAAAGACCAAGCAAAGTATGTTTGTGTGTCATATTGGAGCACATCATCGATGACATGTCCTTCAATGTTCACAACACCGTTAGCACAACACAAATTTATCAAGGATAATGCATGTGCAAGGTCAATGTGTAAGAACTCCTTATGAACATCTTCCGAATGGGGAAACACAAAAACTCCAAATTGTGAGATGACCATGGTGTCCATCTCATGTAGAAACTCAATTTCATTGTTGCACTCAAGGCATCAGAAAGAGAAATTGTTCAACATCCTTGAAGCAATAAGTGGAGAATTTGGCCAAAACACATACGGGAAAGTGTCCAAAATATCATCAACATGTGTGCACACAAACCATTGGAAAGAGAAATTGGTCCTCATATTTGTTGCAACACAAGACATATCATCCACAAAGTTCACCAAGTAAAAATTTGCACAACCGTGTGTGCTAACAAACCAAATGAAAGAGAAATTGGTCAACTTGTTTGAGGAAACACCAACGGTAAGAATCACATCATCATGCGTGAAAAAGAACCACAAGAAAGAGAAATTGTTTGGCATGTTCAATGCAAATCATAGGAAAGGTATTAGAGCCGGGTTCGATCTTTAAACGTTGTTTTCCATTCATCTCCTAATTGTATACGAATCTGGTGGTAACCACTACGCAAATCAACTTTAGAGAACATAATAGAAACACTCAATACATCAAGCATATCATCTAAACGAGGTATAGGATGACGGTATTGAATGGTAATATTATTAATAGCTCTACAATCAGTACACATGCGTGAAGAACCATCCTTCTTAGGTACCAAGATAATAGGAACAACACATGGGCTAAGAGACTCGCGAATGTAACCTTTATCTTGGAGAACCTGAATTTGTCACCGAATTTCTTTCGTCTCTTCAGGATTGGTACGGTATGGTGCACGGTTGGGCAGCGAAGCTCCTGAAATCAAGTCAATCTGGTGTTCTATGCCAAGAATAGGTGGTAGTCCAGGTGGAACATCTTGTGGGAACACATCAATGAATTCCTGCAAAAAGTTAGCAACCGCAGGTGGCAAACAAGGAGGCATATCCTCAAATGAAAAAAGAACTTATTTGCAAATGATAGCATACCATTGAGTAGTGTTCACATCAAGTTCAGCAATATCAGATTTTCTAGCAAGCAAACAAGGATTTTTCAAACGAATTTCAGTAGCATGGTTCGAATCAGATTTAGTATTAGTCTTATGTGGCACAAAATCTGCAGCAACAATCTGATTTTCACTCTTATTTTTCTCCTTGTTTTTTACTCAACTAGCTCTAGCAAGATCATCTTTGACTATTCGTTCAGGATTCATAGGTTTGAGACCAATTTTCTTTCCATCATGCATAAGAGAATACTGATTAGTTCTACCATTATGAACAGATTCTCTATCAAATTGCCAAGGTCTATGTCAACACCCGGATTTTTAAGTCCAGATGCCTATTATGCCATACATCGCAATCCCAGGAAGATTGTTGTTGCGAGATATAACAGTCGATATCATAAGTCATCATTCATTACAAACCATACTTGTCTTACGAATTCAGATCACATGATCCAATATTACACCAATAGTTGATCTAATGATCAACGAACACAATACATAGCGGAAGCGTAATAGAAGGGGACTATCTAGTCCACAGGCCAATGCTTGATGTCAGAAGATTCCTAGTTGACGTAGGCGTCCTGTTGGTCGTCACCTTCGTATTGTCGCTCCTCTTCATAGTCTGGCCATTGGAATAGCCAGGGACACAGCAGTGAGTACTTTAAAGTACTCGCAAATTAATACTAGTGTAAGTACTATCAATTCTAGTAAGGGGGTGCTAAGCTCTAGTTTATTTTGCATAAAGCCAATTTTAGTTCACAAGTATTTGATAACAGACTCTTCAGATGCTAACTAACTCAAGTGGGAACATTAGTGTCATTCCCACAACTCAGTTGTGTTTCAAGTCAAGTCACCATTCAATTCTTCAACCATTTTCAAGAAATATCTGACACCGGAAACAATATGGCCTTTCCAACCGTCTGTAACCGTGGGCACGACTATTCGAATAGATTTACACTCTGCAGAGGTTGCACACTTGTGCCACAACATTTGATTACATCCGTCAAGGATAACCCTGAATCATCGTAACTCAGTACGCGGATCATCAACCATAACCTTTCACTTACATACCTTAGTATAGGTACCTCTCCCCATGAGCTTTGCCTCCCAGTGAAGACAAACCGTCTGCCTGGGAACTGCACAGGGCTTGGGCCGTACATTCACCTCATTTCACAACATTTCACATTCTACGGAGGCAGCCTCGGCATAACCCCTATGATGCTTGTTCAGAGGGAACCCATCTAGAGTAGTCAATTTTAGTTGTTAGCACTAGAGTAGTCAATTTTAGTTGTTAGCACTAGCACTAATCATAAGGGGTGCTATCTTGCTTATCCAGCTTAAGGCTAACTTTACTACTCTTGTAACACACTATACTTAGACCAAAGTTAACTATAAAAGTAAAACCTTAGTAAACAAAGTAAAATCTTGTAAGGTAAAAACTTGGGATGGGATCATTGCAAGTAAGGTAAGAGTAATGGTGCCTAGCTCCAATAGAGCTTTGCACTTGCAAGAATATTAGCTTACCTTGGTTGGTGTACTGATCAAAGTGGTCTTCCTCTTCCTGGAAGTAGACCTCCTCCTCCTGGTACTTCTCGTTACTAGCGTCTAAAAATGGATACGAGATAACAATCACCAAACAAGCTTAAGAGCTAGGCTAAGCACACACCAAGCTCACACAAACTATTCTAACATCATTACACACTTAACATGTTGGTAGAATTTGTTTTCTTCCTTTGGATAAATAATTTCCTCTCGTTATAATTATTAACTAGTGCTTCTCTTTTGTTCCTTGAGGAAATAATTTCCTCTCATTGAATCTTGTTAAAATTTAATTTCCTCAAATAAGTAATGTATGAACCCAGGTTGACCAAGGTCAACCATTCATAATCACCATTTGGGAAAGTGATTTAAATGAGGTAGAGCACCTCATGCAATTTAACACTACCATCATTATGATTTAATATCACCAACTAACTCAATAGGATATTATGTAAACCATGGTCACTACCTCATATGAAGTTACTTGGGACAAGGTTTGAATGAGAGAAAACGTCTCATATGATTTATTATATAGTTTTGGAAAACATCAATTATCTAAAATAGCCCTAGAGTCCTTTATTGAAACTAGGCCATGATCACACAAAGTAACCATGCCATATTTTTACATAAACATTTAGAGTATGTGAAATGTGATTTATGAGAGTTGAAATCAACTCAAAAGCATTTTTTGTTGATTTTTAATAATTGTTTGAAGTTGCAAAATTCCCTGCCTTGTTATTTTTGTCACATTAATTCTACAAGGAATCTCATTATCAGACCAGTGTGGTTAGTTAAGAAATTTCATAAGCTTTCCAATGGTATGTAGTTCATCAAATTTGGTTGAGCCAAACTAATTCTATTTAAAGTTGAAAAAGCATGTGCAAGCAATTTAGATTTAAAACAGAAATTCGAAATTTGAATTAGCGGGCTTGCGCGGGAATGCTAACGGGCCGAATTGATTTAAACGCGCGGAATCCAGCCCACCACGCGTCCAGCACGCGTGGGCTTCCTGACGGGTGGGCTCCACTCGTCATCCTCACTTAACCAGCGAAGCGGTACGGTTCAAACGTGGCCGGATCTCATTCATCATCGTCGCCGGCGATAGAAGCTCTCTGGCGCGGCGCAGGTGGGGGGTGGGAGGCTCACCGGCGGCGCGGGGAGGGCTGGCAGTGTGCTCGGTGAAGTGGTAGACGACGGTGATGCTCCTGGTACCGGCGGCGTGTCCTGGGGCGGCTCCAATCAACGGCGGCGATCTGAGGTACTGGCGGTGATGCGGGGTGGCCTTCGGACACCTCCACACCAAGACCAACAAGTCCCCCAAGTGGACCGATGACTCGGGCTCGAGTTAAAGCGCTACATGATAAGGTGAACTCGCTCCTCACCACCCTTGATCTCGATACCCCTTTGGATGGAATGTTACCTCATGCCGACGTGCTTTGTGTCATTAGGTACAAGGTGCATCAAGACCCCGGAGAGGAGGACACACCATGGTCTAGGGAAGGAGAGGAGCAGCGGGACTTGGAGATGAACACGAAGCTGGACCCGACATCACCCGAAGCGCTCGAAGGAAGAAGGGGAAGCTGGCCGGCCCAGGACCCGGTCGACCGGCCCCACCACCGGACCATCCGGTCCCAGGCCCGGTCAACCGGGCGCCAAACCAGATTTCCCTCGGTCCTGACCGGCCGTCGTACCGGGGGCCAACCGGACGGAGATCTGCGACATTTCCGGTTGGTGCCCGGTCGACCGGCCCCACGACTGGACCACCCGGTCCCAGGCCCGGTCTGACCGGTCCCAGGCCCGGTCTGACCGGCCCCAGGACCGGATCCGATGGAAATTCCCCACCAAACTGCCTAAGTTATCCACTTATGTACCTTTTCGCCTTGCTGGCCATGTAGGCCTATATAAGCAACCTGGACCCCTCCTTTACCCCTTAGACTTGAATTGAGCTTAAACACTACTTTGAGCTTTGTCTCCCTAGGGTTAGCATCCCTTTGTAATCAAGGCATCATTGTTGTTGATTTGGATATTGTTGAGTGAGATTCTAGTACAAGCTACTCTCTCTCCCTCACCAATCTCTTCTTCTCCAACACCAATCTCTCACCGGGAATTCTTCCGCGTGCCTCTTCTGGGTGATTCTATTGGCGTGGTCCATCGAGCCACGGGGGTAAGTATCGGGTGTATCGGGTTGGTGTGCGTGCGTGAGTACCGGCGTTCTTCGTGTTCTTCGTGTTCCTCACGTTCTCCCACCTTTTCCCCTTGGATTTTGGGTCTAATCGCGAGATCGGGCCAATCCGTAGATCTCAGATCTCATCATATGGTATCAGCAGCTTTTGGTTACCGCGATTTTGACCCTCCACCCACCCGATTTCGTTTCTAGAAAGTTTTCCACAAAATCCCCAAAAATAGCCCCAAATTGCCTTTGGACCGATCTGTGCTTTGGTTGCGTTTTGAGTGGTTTTGGTCCGTGGATTCGGTGTTGTTGTGCTTGATCTACTATTTCCCCAACTTTTAGCCTCCAATTCCATCATTTCCCGTCGATTTGATCTTTTGGTTTTGGTTTGGGGAAGAACAAGAGAGAGAAACCACGAAATCCGGCTGAGAAAGCCGGTCAACCGGCCCCCAGACCGGACCAGCCGGCCCAGCACCCAGCCGACCGGGCGCCAACTGGACCAGCCGGTCCAGAGACCGGTCAAACCGGCCCCCAGACCGGGCGCCACTCCGCGCCCTCCTCCGAGCTCGATTTCGGCTAACACCACCACCACCACCACCATCATCGCAGGTATAACTTGCAGTTTTCTCTTGTAACTCTCTTCCTTTTGCGATCTATCCTATCGAGCATTGCTTGTTTAGTGTTGCGAGACATTGCACGTGGCCCCGATTGTGAGGTGTATGTGTAGTGTGGAGTAAAGCTTCCAAGCAAACACTCATGTGGCAAGATAGCAAAAGAAAGGCTAACGCTAACATAGTGCTTGAAAAAGCCCCAAAAACACAAAAAGTGTGCAAGTCGCTACATACATACAAAAGAGTGCAAGTGCCACCATAGATACAAAAGAGTGCAAGTGCCACCGTATACAAAAGAGTCATAAGCTTTTAAGCAAAAGAGAGAAGAGAAGAGAGGCCGCGTGTGAATCTTGTTGTCTCTTCATTTGCAACCAAATCTTTGCCTCTCCTTGTGTTAGTGTGACACCGAGCACCTTTACATACACTTTTCCGCTCACTTTTGGTTGCACTAACCCCGCTTATCCCGTGTGTGCGTTCCACAACTTTTCCGTGTTTATAGTGATGATAACATTGACATTTGGATTTTTGGACCTCACCCACTTTTAACAACATACTTGATCTTGGATTTTATCTTTTGGCTTTCCACCATACTCACCTAACACCATATTTGCTAGCTTTTGCGTGTGGTTTTGCGTGTGTACCCGATACACTTGATCTTGCTTTTGGCTTGGTTGATTGCCTCAATACTATCTTACCTTGGTAAGAGTGCGAGGTAGTCTCCTTCCACTAACATACACAACATAATTCTTGTCTTTCCATCATGGATAGGAACGGAGATGACCCAAGGGATGGAGAAGTCCTCCGCAACACCGAGAGGTTGGCTACTCAACACAACCTATGGACACAACGCCAAGAGTTTAAGGAGCAACTCACACTCTTCGAGACTCGCATCGACGAACAATACGACGAGGTGGCATACAACTTCTCCGTTGTGAACCAAGACTTGGCTCTGCTTCGTGAAGCTACGGACAACTTGAATGGTCAAATGGCGGCCAATGATGCGAACATGGAGCGGCGCATGTAGCCTCGAGCGCGCCATCACCAACTTGGGTCGTCATCGCCTACACCGCTCTATTTCATCATCATCAAGCTCGTCACAAGATTACTACTCTCATGGTGGCCATTCGTCCTCAAGCTCCACCTCAAGGCATGAAGACCATCCTCGACCTCATCACCCACATGTTCGTCATGAAGACTCTCGCTCCAACTCTAGGCGAGGAGAATTCCATCACCATGCTCGTCCACATGAGTGTCCTCCACAAGACCAAGTCCTCCAACAAGATCGTCACCAAGCGGATCGCCATGCCCACCATGGGCGTGACGACCAACCCCAAGACCAAGGTCCTCAAGATCAACCTCGGCGAGATCTCCGACGTCACCCTCGCCATGAACAACGTGTAAGAGGAGATCCACCACATGATCAAGAGGAGAGGACCAACAATGAGCATCGTCAACAACCTCGACAAGATCTTCAACAACATCATCACCGTGAACCAAGTGAAGCTAGTGTCCAACTTCAACGCCAACCCAACGCTATGGTTGGTCGTGGAAGACCTCCTATCCCACCTCAAGGCGCAAGAGATGAAGGCATCCGTCCTCGCCGAAGAATCTTGGAGGATGAAGAGAACATGTTTGGAAGGCTCAAGTTCACCATGCCGAAGTTCAAGGGTGAAGAGGATGCCGAGGCCTACCTCTCATGGGCACTCAAGGTTGACAAGATATTCCGCATCCACAACTACTCCGGTGCCAAGAAAGTGGCTATGGCGTCTCTTGAGTTTGAGGATTATGCCAACACTTGGTGGGAGCAAGTCCTCACTCTAAGGGAAGAAAAGGGTGAACCTCCAATTGACACTTGGGAAGAGATGAAGTAAGAGATGCAAGCTCGCTTTGTCCCAACACACTACATGACCGACCTCTTCAACAAGCTCCAAAAGTTGAAGCAAGGCACCAAGACCGTTGAGGAGTTCTTCAAGGAGATGGAGTTAACGATGATGCGAGCCAACATCCAAGAATCCGAGAGCCAAACAATTGCTCGTTTCTTCAATGGCCTCAACTACCCCATCAAGAGGATTGTGGAGTTCCAACCATACTCCAACATGGTTGAGTTGGTCCACCAAGCATCCAAGGCCGAGCGCCAAGTGAATGAGTACATCAAGTACTCCAAGTTCAAGTCATACTTCGCCTCCAAGCTCGCTACATCAACTCCTACAACAAGTGTCAAGCCCGCCGTTTCCTCAACACCATCCAAGCAACCGACTATCCAAAGTCGCATGAAGCAAACGGTGTCCTCCACCGCCTCCTCTAAGGCATCTACGAGACCCTAAAATGTCACTTGTTTCAAGTGTGGCACCCAAGGCCACAAATCCTTTGAATGCAAGAATACCAAGGTCATGATCACTATGGAGAACGGTGACATTGAGACGCTAAGTGAAGATAATATGAAGCCCTCGTGCAAGCCGCTGTTGCAAATGAAGAAGCTTATGAGGAAGAAAGTGAAGAAGACCCTCTCTTATGTGAGCATGACCTAAGTCCCTCACTTGTGGTCACAAGGGTGCTAACAACTCAACCTCAAGCTATGGAAGACCAAAGGTGCAACATCTTCCAAACCCGTGCCGGTATTGGTGGCAAGTCGATCAAGGTCATCATCGATGGAGGAAGTTGCCACAACCTTGCAAGCACCGAATTGTGTGAGAAGCTCAACCTCACCATCCGCAAGCATCCTCATCCTTACCATATCCAATGGTTGAGCGACAAGGGCAACGTCAAGATACAACATACCGTCACCGTCAACTTCAAGATTGGACCTTATGAGGACACTATTGAGTGTGACGTGGTGCCCATGACGGTGTGCCACATGTTGCTTGGCCGCCCTTGGCAATTTGATAAGAAGGCTATACATGATGGACACTCCAATGCATACACCTTCAAGGTCAAGGACAAGAAGTTCGAGTTACGCCCAATGACTCCTAGCCAAATCATCGCGGACAATGCAAAGGCTTTAGCGAAGGCACAACTCCGCACCCACCATAGTGAGATGAGAGGAGAGGGAGCGACCCACCAAAAAGAGAGTGAGCGCCACAAGCCATATATGAGCGAGACAAAGAGTGTCCTACTAGCCAACAAGAGTGAGTGGAGAGAGGTCCAAGAGAACCCATCCACCATATTGCACTATGTGCTCATTTGCAAGGGACCATTGTCGGCGACTAACGACTTAACCAACATTCCTTCGTCTTTGTTGTCTCTTTTGAAGGAGTTTCAAGACGTCTTCCCCGACGAACTCCCTCATGGACTTCCACCGCTTCGAGGCATAGAGCACCGCATCGACCTCATACATGGCGCTCCGCTCCCAAACCGTGCCTCCTACCGCACCAACCCCGAAGACACAAAGGAGATCCAACGCCAAATACAAGATCTCCTCGCCAAAGGGTACGTTCGCGAAAGCCTTAGTCCTTGTGCGGTTCCCGTGATTCTTGTGCCTAAACCGGATGAGACGCAACGAATGTGTATGGATTGTCGCCCCATCAATGCTATTACCATCCCATTCCGCGTTTAGATGACATGCTTGATGAGTTAAGTGGTGCCACGATTTTCTTTAAAGTCGATTTGCGTAGTGGCTACCACCAATTTCGCATGGCAATTGGTGATGAATGGAAAACGGCATTCAAGACCAAGCTTGGTCTCTATGAATGGCTCGTTATGCCTTTTGGTCTTTCCAATGCTCCATCCACTTTTATGCGTCTTATGAATCACATCTTGCGTCCTCTCATTGGCAAGTGTGTGGTTGTCTATTTTGATGATATTCTCATTTATAGCAAAAATCTCGAGGACCATGTGCAACATGTGAGAGAGGTCTTATGCATCTTGCGTCATGAGAAGCTTTATGCCAACCTCCCCAAGTGCACCTTTGCTCAAAACAAGTTGGTTTTCCTTGGATTTGGGGTTTCCGCTCATGGGATTGAAGTTGATTCTTCCAAGGTGGAGGCCATCCACAATTGGCCTACCCCTACAAATGTTGGTCAAGTCCGAAGTTTTCATGGACTTGCCGGTTTCTACAGCCGCTTTGTGAAAGATTTTAGCACCATTGCTTGCCCTTTGAATGAACTTACCAAAAAGAATGTTCCATTTGTTTGGGGCAAGGCCCAATAAAATGCTTTTGATGAGTTGAAGAAACACCTTACCGAAGCTCCCCTTCTTGTCCTTCCAAACTTTGCAAAAACTTTTGAGATTGAGTGTGATGCAAGTGGACTTGGTATTGGTGGCGTTCTTATGCAAGAGGGCAAACCAGTGGCATATTATAGTGAGAAGTTGGATGGCGCACGCCTCAACTATCCTATTTATGACAAGGAACTCTATGCTTTGGTTCGTGTTCTTGAAGGTTGGCAACACTATCTTTGGCCAAAAGAGTTTATCATTCATTCCGACCATGAATCTTTGAAGTATTTGAAAAGCCAACACAACTTGAACAAACGACATGCAAAATGGGTCGAGTTCATTGAGTCCTTTACATATGTAATCAAATACAAGAAGAGCAAGGACAATGTAGTGGCGGATGCTCTTTCCCACAAAAACACCCTTTTGCTTACTCGCTTGGATTTTCATGTTTTGGGACTTGAAGAGATCAAAGAACTCTATCCATCCGATTCTTTCTTTGCACCGATATTTGAGAAGTGTTCCGTTGAAAGAGGAGTGGATGATTTCTATTTGCATGATGGCTACTTGTTTAAAGCTAACAAGATTTGCATTCCCGAGTCTTCTCTTCGAATGTTACTTTTGCAAGAGTCACATGGAGGTGGTCCTATGGGACACTTTGGACGAGAGAAGACATATGCCATGCTCTCAACCCACTACTATTGGCCAAGAATGTACCGAGACGTGGAACGCCTTTGCCGCCGGTGCACAACTTGCTTACAAGCTAAGTCTACCTCCAACCCTTATGGCCTTTATACACCATTGCCTATTCCTTATGCTCCTTGGTCGGATATTAGCATGGATTTCATCCTAGGATTGCCTCGCACCAAACATGGTCATGATTCAATATTTGTGGTAGTGGATAGGTTCTCTAAGATGGCTCATTTCATACCTTGCCATAAGAGCGATGATGCTTCACACATTGCTTTATTGTTTTTCAGGGAAATTGTTTGCCTACACGGAATACCGGCAAGCATTGTGTCAAATCGAGACGTCAAGTTCATGAGCTATCTATGGAAGTCGCTCATGGCAAAGTTTGGAGTGAAGCTCTTGTTCTCATCATCCTCGCACCCGCAAACGGACGGACAAATGGAAGTGGTCAATCGAAGCCTCTCCACTCTCCTACGCATCCTAGTGAAGAAAAACTTGAAGTCATGGGAGGAGTGCCTCCCACACGCGGAGTTCGCCTACAACCGCGCCAAGCACTCTACAACATCAAGGAGTCCCTTCATGGTAGTCTACGGCTTCGACCCTCCCACGACACTCGACATACTACCACTTCCCCTTCATGAGAGGACGAACATGGACTTTGACAAGCGCACCGCCGCCATGAAGAAACTACATGAAGAAACAAGAGAAACAATTGAAGAACATGTGCTTCGTCAAGCTACCCGCCTCAACGCCAAGAAGAAGGAACGTATATTTCAAGAAGGCGACCTCGTTTGGATCCACCTCCGGAAGGAAAGGTTCCCTCATGAACGCAACTCAAAGCTCAAGCCAAGAGGAGATGGCCCCTTCAAGGTCCTCAAACGCATCAACAACAACGCCTACGTCATCGACATCCTGACCACCAAGTACTTGGTGAGCAACACGTTCAAAGTTGCAGACTTATCGCCATATCATGAAGATGAGGAGGCACACCAGTCGAGGACGACTCTTTCCCAAGGCGGGGGGGGATGATGCGGGGTGGCCTTCGGACACCTCCACACCAAGACCAACAAGTCCCCCAAGTGGACCGATGACTCGGGCTCGAGTTAAAGCGCTACATGATAAGGTGAACTCGCTCCTCACCACCCTTGATCTCGATACCCCTTTGGATGGAATGCTACCTCATGCCGACGTGCTTTGTGTCATTAGGTACAAGGTGCATCAAGACCCCGGAGAGGAGGACACACCATGGTCAAGGGAAGGAGAGGAGCAGCGGGACTTGGAGATGAACACGAAGCTGGACCCAACGTCACTCGAAGCGCTCGAAGGAAGAAGGGGAAGCTGGCCGGCCCAGGACCTAGTCGACCGGCCCCACCACCGGACCATCCGGTCCCAGGCCCGGTCAACCGGGCGCCAAACCGGATTTCCCTCGGTCCTGACCGGGCGTCGTACCGGGGGCCAACCGGACGGAGATCTGCGACATTTCCGGTTGGCACCCGGTCGACCGGCCCCACGACCGGACCACCCGGTCCTAGGCCCGGTCTGACCGGCCCTAGGACCGGATCCGACGGAAATGCCCCGCCAAACTGCCTAAGTTATCCACTTATGTACCTTTTCACCTTGTTGGCCATGTAGGCCTATATAAGCAACCTGGACCCCTCCTTTACCCCTTAGACTTGAATTGAGCTTAAACACTACTTTGATCTTTGTCTCCCTAGGGTTAGCATCCCTTTGTAATCAAGGCATCCTTGTTGTTGATTTGGATATTGTTGAGTGAGATTCTAGTACAAGCTACTCTCTCTCCCTCACCAATCTCTTCTTCTTCAACACCAATCTCTCACCGGGAATTCTGTCGCGTGCCTCTTCCGGGTGATTCTATTGGCGTGGTCCATCGAGCCACGGGGGTAAGTATCGGGTTGGTGTGCGTGCGTGAGTACCGGCGTTCTTCGTGTTCTTCGTGTTCCTCACGTTCTCCCACCTTTTCCCCTTGGATTTTGGGTCAAATCGCGAGATCGGGCCAATCCCTAGATCTCAGATCTCATCAGGCGGGCTCCGGCGGTGCAATTGGGTGGCTACGGCGACGAATCGAGCAGGGGAGGTGGCCGAGGAAGTCAAGGGAGATGAGGGGAGTGAAGTGGTGTGGAAGAAATGGGCGCGAACGTGCTCTATTTATAATGGCGGAGCGATGTCGTGGGTTTGTTGCGAAGTCGGCCATGCCGCGGGCGTTCCGGCAAGCTAGAGGGGTAGGCGAGGGCGGCGTCCTGTTCAGCACGTCTTGGCGGTCCTCTGGGCAGCAACGGTGAGACTAGGCGGTGCCAAAATTGGTCGGGCGGTCGCGGGGTACTGCGCGGCAGTGGCGGGGTTTGGTCGTCGTCTCCGGCGACGGCGGGCGCGGGTCGGCGACAAGAGCGTGTCTGGCGTGTCCGTGGTGTCGTGGCGAGGCGCTGGGCGAGAGAGGGGGTCCAGGCGAGCTGCGAAGGGCTGGGGCGACGCGTGCACTGCGCGTGTCCGTGGGCGCGCCCATGCCATCGTCGGCATGTACTGGGCGTCGTGGGCGCGTGCGTGTCTGGTGCGTGTCGTCCTTCTCTCGGCCAAAGGCGGGTACATGCCTGCTCAGGGGATCAAGGAGGGTCAGTAGGGCATGGTGGCTAGGGTTTGAGTGCAGAGAAGAGAGAGGTGGCATGGTGACATGGTGAGCATGGCCGGCATGGCCATGGCTAGGCCATGTCTTGCCTGATGCGGCCTAAGGCCACGTGGGTTGCCCGATCTCACGAATTGACCGAGGGAAAGGCGGGGGAGAGGAAGAACACGATGAACACACGCGAACGCACGCAACACAACCCGATACAATTCCGGTTTACTCCCGATAGCCCGAACCACTATCACGATAGAATCCCTCAAGGAGAGACACGAGGTAGAATCCCCGAGAGAAAGACCGATATACGATCTATGGAGTCACACGTGTGAGAGACCGAGGTAGAATCACAAGTGCGAAAGATAAATCATATAAGGAGTGCCTTGATACAATAGATTTGATAATCTAAGGAGGGGGTTTCCCTAATCCCAAAGGGATGGTGGAGGCATAAGCCTAGGTTCTCTCAAGTTCAACTCTTACCTAATGAAGGGGGAGGTGGGAGCCTATATATAGGGAGCCACTAAGGAGGGGTAGTTTAGGCATACAAGGGGATACATGGGCCTTGGCCCGAATTGACTTGTGGCAGGCGTCTTCTCTCCTAGGCGATCTCGGACGCTCTTCTTCCTTCTTCTCTTCCATGCCTCCGTGACCTCGGCCTTGAGTGTGGTTCTTGATGTTGACGCACATGATGAAGCGAAGACCGTAGGTCGGGCTGCATCATCTCCCCCCACTTGAAAAAGAGTCGTCCTCGACGATGAGTCTTCGTGAATGTGTAGAGGAGGTAGATGACACCAACGCTTGAATGTTCCTTCACTTGTCGAGAGCCCTATCAATAGCACAAGAAAAGCAAAGGAGCAATCAAAGCGTAGCCAAAGTTCATTGGATTTAGCAAGAGAGCGCAAGTAGAAGGAGGTCACCTTAGCAAGATGTCGGTGTGCTCTCACTGAGAGATCTTGTGTAGTTGAAGTGTGCCAGCGAAACCATTCATTGGAGCTCACTTGTATCATGCTCTCAAGAGCTCTTTTTGTCAACTCGTGCTCAATCGAGGTTGACATTGGAGTTTGGTTACCTACACACACAATAGGCAAAGCAAAGAACGTGTATGCATGGTATATGAACACATCATCCATCATGATGGTCCATTTCTTTTGCACATCACCATTAACATTAAGCAATTTATCATAGTAGATGTGGTGAATATGCAGAGTAAACATGGGAACATGCTCAATATGGATATATGCAAAGTCTCCAAAATGTGAGAGAGCTATGGGGGCAATCTCATTTACAAGCATATTAACATTATGGGAAACCAAGCATTGGAAAGAGAAAGTATTCAACATTTTGGTTGCATTAATGGGAGAATATTGCAAGCATGTAGCACAAAACATGTTCAACATTTGATCATTGTTGTCGACAAACCTAGGGAAAGAGCAATTGTTCGGCAAGGTTGTCACAACACAAGCATCATTATCAACATTGCAAGCAATACATGGGAAGAGAAATTGTTCGACATATTGCAAGCAATAGGATAGAAATCGAAACACTCATTACATGGCATGGTCAAAGTGTCACAAGCAACTACTTCCACATGATCAACAATGTTATCAAGCAAAGCATCACATGGGGAAATGAATGAAGCATATGACATAGCACTTGGATCATCCAACTCATGCAAGTACTCACAAATCATCATGTCCACTAGTGGGATCATGGCATCATCAACACCCGTATACGTACCTTTGTAGTTCCGCTCATATGAGGTAGGTGTTGTGGAAGAGGTAGGCTCGATGTGGCCTCCATGTTCATCTTCAAGCAAGCATGGTGTGATAGCATCATCTTCATGCACCATGTACATCTTCTCCATGATCGCCGTCTCGTCATCCATGTTACCTAATGAGACACAAGAAAACACACTAGAGGTAGAGGGTAAGTTGTTAGAATTCGAAATGGTCTCACTTGACCTATCAACTACCACACTCATCTCACTTGGTGTATCACTCATGCCCTCCAAGTGGTGGCTCTCAATCTCACATATAGTGGATGCACTCGTCTCACTTATAGTGGAGTCGCTCATCTCACATATAGTGGAGTCCCTCATCTCCATGGCAATGGCGTCGTCGATGTCCGAGCAACCTAGCAAAGAGGAAGACAACACAAGAGGAGTAGATGTTAAGTTGTTAGAAATCGAAACATCCTCACTCGACTCATGGTGTGTATCACTCTTGCTCTCAAGGTGTTTGAAGTATGGGTTGCACTCGGCTTTATCTTTGGGTGTCATTTGGGCTTCTCGAGCATCTAGCTCGGCGAAGTATGCTCTCATCTCGGCTTGCTCTTGTGGGGTCATCATGTATATGGCTCACTAGGATAGGTGTATGTGTATGTGGTGGAAGGAAAGCTACACAAGTATCCCACCTTTCAAGAAAGTATCGGAAAAATGGTTCAAGTCAAGAGCAAAGTCAAAATTGTACCGGGTTACTCACACGCACACTCAAAGCACACGCAAAAGGCTAAGAACTCTATATGTGGTGGGTAAGGAGTGGATAGCAAACGAAAAAGATCAACGGAAAAGTCTATTGTCAAATGTGGGTAAGATACAAAGTCAAATGTCAAAAGTGGTGATCTATTTCAAGGAAACACGGAAACACACACAACGGAGAACAATGGGGTTAGCGCGACCAAGGAAGTGAGCAAGTGACAAAGATGGTCCTAACGAAGACTATATGCTCGATGTCACGCCAACACAAGAGAGACCGTAGCTCGGTTGCATAAGAGGGAAGCAACAAGATTTGCACAAATGCCACTCTTCTCTTTCTCTCTTTGCGCTTAGAAGCTTTGGACTCCTTTGTACCGGTGGCACACACACTTTTTTTCTATTTTTTTCACTCTTTTTTCTATGCTTAGAAGCTTTCTTTTTCTCTATGTCACACTTTTTCTTCTTTTGTGTATCTTTCTCACCGAGCTTGCTTCGGAGCTTTGCTCAACACAACGCACACACACCCTCTCACGGTCGTGACACTTGTGCAATGCTTCGCAACGCTCGGAAAGCGACTCTCAATGGGATAGGTATGCAAAGGAAGAAATGGTCTACAAGGGGTAGGGGAGGCAAGTTATACCTATTGACGTTAGGCGGTGTCAAGCACACGAACTTGCGATGATGGTGATGACGATGGTGTCGAAGATGCGCCGGAATCCGGGGTGCCGATGCCGTTGTCGCGGTGTTGGTGTAGGCGCGGAAGCGGTTCTCACGGACCAAAGGCACTCCAAAACGGAAACCGGGCAAATTAAGTCAATGCCCGAAAAGTTGGGTCGAAACGAGCGGTCAAAAGTTGGCCTCCAAAAATCGTCAAAAATTAGAGATGGATTATGTGGAGTATTTGGGGGATGCTGTTAAAATTTAGAGTCAAACGGGATCCGGAAAGTTGTCAAAATTTGGGGCAAAAAGAGGAGTCAAAACGGTGCGAAACTTGGGTCAAAACTGTGAAATCCGGTCATGGGGCCGGTTTGACCGGATCCTGGGCCGGACCATCCGGCGTGCCGCCCGGTTTGGATCCGGTCCGGTTGCCGCCCGGTTTGGCTCCGGTTGGAGGGATTTTCTGCGCGAATTGAGAATGGAGCTGCTTGGCATGGAGGGAGCGCGGGCGTGCTGGTTGCGCGCAGCAGGGAATTGGAACCAGGGCGGAGCAAGCGTGGGCGGTGGCTGGCGGCTCGGTCGGGCGCGTGCTGGGCGGCGCGATGCAGAGCGAGGAGCAGGGCCAGGGGGCGCTGCGTGCTGGGCTGGCCCAGCACGGGCAAGCAGCTGGCGTGGCCTGGAGGCGGTTAGCCGCGGCCAGGGAGAGGCACGCGGGGCGGAGCGCTGAGCAGGTGCAGCGAGCAGAGCTGGTTGGCCGCGGGACGAGTGAGCTGAAGGGCGGCGCAGTTGGTGGTGGTAGCTAGCGGCGTGGAGCAGCAGCTCGAGGGCGGGGGAGTGGGGCGCAGCGCAGGCGAGCGGCGGCTGGCGGCCTGGATGCGGGGCGCGCGAGCGTGGTGAAGTGCGGCGAGCGGAGGTGGTGGTCTGCTGCGTCGCGCGCGAGGCGTGGGCCAGCGGCAGAAGCGACGTCTGGCGATGGAAGGATAGGGTGGCGGCCTGTTCGAGCGGCGCTGGCGGCGCGAACTGAAGGGAGCAGCGGGAGGTGGTGGTGGCGGATGCGTGGCGGCAGTGCCGCTACTGCGAGGCCGGTAGTGCCGCTGAGAACGAACTCATGCACGAACAGGATGAACACGCAGCGGAAAGTGAGGCAAAAAAAATCGTCGATTCCGAGAGATATAGGAAGAATTGGCTTGTGAAAATTTGTGGAAGTGTAGATCACCACTAGAAACACCAGATTTGTGGATCAAAACCACAAAAAACGTAACAAATCCGGAGATCAAATTTCGAGCTTTTTTTTGGGGCAATTTTTTGGGATTTTTTTTGGGCGAAATTGAAGAGATTCCCGGGTCAAATTCGTGGCAACCTTTGCTCTGATACCATATGATGCGGCCTAAGGCCACGTGGGTTGCCCGATCTCACGAATTGACCGAGGGAAAGGCGGGGGAGAGGAAGAACACGAAGAACACGGCGAAGAACACGATGATCACACGCGAACGCACGCAACACAACCCGATACAATTCCGGTTTACTCCCGATAGCCCGAACCACTATCACGATAGAATCCCTCAAGGAGAGACACGAGGTAGAATCCCCGAGAGAAAGACCGATATACGATCTATGGAGTCACACGTGTGAGAGACCGCGGTAGAATCACAAGTGCGAAAGATAAATCATATAAGGAGTGCCTTGATACAATAGATTTGATAATCTAAGGAGGGGGTTTCCCTAATCCCAAAGGGATGGTGGAGGCATAAGCCTAGGTTCTCTCAAGTTCAACTCTTACCTAATGAAGGGGGAGGTGGGAGCCTATATATAGGGAGCCACTAAGGAGGGGTAGTTTAGGCATACAAGGGGATACATGGGCCTTGGCCCGAATTGACTTGTGGCAGGCGTCTTCTCTCCTAGGCGATCTCGGACGCTCTTCTTCCTTCTTCTCTTCCATGCCTCCGTGACCTCGTCCTTGAGTGTGGTTGTTGACGTTGACGCACATGATGAAGCGAAGACCGTAGGTCGGGCTGCATCATTGCCATAGCTAGGTTTTCTATGCAGGTGTATTGGGGAGAGGGGACCAGGAGACAAGGCTAAATCAAGTGGTAACCAGAATTGGGCTAGGCATTATTTCAACTAGTGAAATTTGGATTTGATTTGATTTTCTCACCAAGTGTTTGCAAAAAATGGCCGGATGAGTTGAATTTTTAAATTTTTGAATGAAACTGGTTGGACTTGCTTCATATGATCAAGGACACACAATGGTGGTGGTGGTTTTCAAAATTAAAAAGAATTTCAAAATTTCCAATTGAGTATGAACTAGAATCTGTTAAAAAGTTCCAACTTTGCTTGAACATAGTTTTGTATCTAGGATGAATTTGCAGGGGTGGTCTTTACCAAAGTTGTTCACCTTGATGTGTACTTGGATGAGGTGCAAAGAGTTGGAATTGTTTGGTTTGAAAATCTCTAAATACAGAGGCTCAAAGTAGTGATCAGATTAAAAATGGCAGATTTGACCATTAGTGCATGTGAGCACAATTTGATTTCAAATTTGATTTGATTTGAGTTTCTTTGATTCCAAAAGTGTTAATAAGTGTTTAGTAACATTATACAACTAATGGTGCAAGCCAAAATGGTCTAGGTTAAAGATTTGCAAAAATGGCATAAACCATATGTGAGGGTTTTGTGATTTTTCCATTTTATTTCTTTTCTTTTTCTTTGATTTGATTTGTGATCTCCAAATGATCCAATTAGGGTTTTAGATGCTAAGCATCATCACACAAACAATCATCATGGCAATCTCATATAATAATGCACAAATCTTATGCATGGCACTATATGCACTTAAAAGTTTTTGTTGGTTCTAAATTTTTGGGTATTTGAACTTCTTCTTCTTCATTGATTTGAAATTTGGGATGTTACAAACCCTTCCCCCTTACAAAAGATCTCTTCCCGAGATCATAAAGAAAATTAGGTACTAAAGAGATCTGGGTACTCCTTCTTCATATAGTCTTGTCGTTCCCATGTGGCTTCATCTTCGGTATGGTTGCTCCACTGTATCTTCAGGAACTTGATACTCCTGGTGCGGGTGGTTCTGAAAGCTTCTTCCGAGATGCGAATAGGCACTTCGCGATACGTCAAGTCCTTGTTGATATCCACCGATCTGTGATCGATGTTCTTGAAAACCTCGGTCTTCTCGGGGACTTCTAGACATTTCCGGAGTAGTGAGATATGAAACACATTGTGCACGGCCGACATTTCTTCCGGCAGTTCTAGTTGATAAAATACTTCTCCTCGGCAACTCAGAACTTTGAAGGGTCCAACATATCGGGCGTCTCTTGTCGGCGTAACTCTTCTGTCTTGATTGCGCCGTCTTGAGGTATTTGTGGATCTTGTGCACCTTCTCTTCGGCTTCTCGAAGAACATCTGGTCCAAAGACTTGGCTCTCTCTGACTTCCGACCAATTCAGAGGGGTACGGCACTTCCTTCCGTACAGGGCTTCAAAGGGGGCCATTTGTAAACTGGCTTGGTAACTGTTGTTGTATGAGAATTCTGCGTAAGGCAGGCAGTCTTCACACTTGATCCATATTCTAGTAC
The DNA here is from genome assembly GCF_019359855.2 of Lolium perenne. Taxonomy (NCBI): domain Eukaryota; kingdom Viridiplantae; phylum Streptophyta; class Magnoliopsida; order Poales; family Poaceae; genus Lolium; species Lolium perenne. Next base: position 138,504,136 of record NC_067245.2, read on the forward strand.
ACAGGCTCTCAACATGTCTTCAAGTATCTGGTTGACTTTTTCCGTCTATCCATCGGTCTGCGGGAGATATCCGGTGCTGAAATTCAGCCGGGTTCCTAGTCCTTCACGCACTTTCTGCCAGAATCTTGAGGTGAATTGGGATCCTCTATCTGACACAATCGACTTCGGGGTTCCGTGCAGGGCGACTATTCTGGAGATGTATAACTCCGCTAACTTTGGGCCTTGGTATGTGGTCTTGATAGGGATGAAATGGGCTACCTTGGTAAATCTATCGACAACTACCCAGATAGAATCATTTCTTTTGCTTGATTTGGGAAACCAGTGATAAAGTCCATTCCTACTGAATCCCACTTCCATTCTGGAATCTGCAGTGGCTGCAGCAATCCTGCGGGTCGCTGATGTTCCGCCTTGACTCTCTGACAGATATCACACTTGGCAATATAGCTTCCAATTTCTCTCTTCATTCCATGCCACCAAAATTGTTCCTTCAAATCTTGATACATCTTGGTACCTCCGGGATGAATGGAGTAAAGGGTGTCATGGGCTTCTTTCAGGATGACTTGCTTCAACTCTGAGTCTGATGGTACACAAAGGCGTACGTGGTACCAAAGAACTCCTGCTTCATCTTCGGTGAATCCAGGTGCTTTCCCTGCAGCTATTTGGCTCTTGATTCCGTTGATACTAGCATTTCCCTTCTGGGCTTCTTTGATCTGACTAATCAAGGTGGGCTGAAGTTCTATGCTGGCTAGGAATCCTTCACTAACTAATTCAAGTCTAAACTGTTCAAACTCTTGAAACAGGCTGGTTGCTCTTCTGCGATCATGGAGTTCAACTGACACGGCAGTCTACTCAAGGCATCCGCTACCACATTGGCCTTGCCGGGGTGGTAGTGAATTTCCATATCATAATCCTTGATCAGTTCTATCCATCTTCTCTGCCTCATATTCAGCTCCTTCTGGGTGAAAATGTACTTCAGGCTCTTGTGATCTGAATAGATCACGCATCGATTACCCATGAGGTAATGACGCCAAACGTTCAAGGCTAAGACTACGACTACAAGCTCTAAGTCATGGGTTGGGTAATTCTGCTCATGTTGCTTCAGTTGTCTTGACAGATATGATATCACCTTGCCTTCTTGCATAAGCGCACATCCAAGACCAATCTTGGAGGCGTCGCAGTAGACGTCAAAGGGCTTGGTGATGTCCGGCATGATCAAAATTGGGGCTGAGGTCAATCTGCTCTTGTGCTGCTGGAAACTCTCTTCACAGTTATCAGTCCATTCAAACTTCTTGTCCTTCTTCAAAAGTTGGGTCATTGGTCTAGCTATGCTTGAAAAACCTTCAACAAATTTGCGGTAATATCCGGCTAATCCAAGAAAAGCACGGACCTCGGTCTGGGTGGTTGGGGCTTGCCATTCTGTAACGGTCTTGAACTTGGCGGGATCTACGGCAATTCCTCCTGCAGACAAGATATGTCCCAGGAATCCTACTTCCTTCAACCAAAACTCACACTTGCTGAACTTGGCATACAACTGGTGTTGTCTAAGGGTTTCTAGGATAATCTCCAAATGTTGCTCATGTTCTTCTTCGGTTTTGGAGTAGATAAGGATGTCGTCGATGAAGACAACGACAAACTTATCCAAAAATTTCATGAAGATCTTATTCATGAGGTTCATGAAATAAGCGGGGGCATTGGTTAATCCAAACGACAAGACGTTGTACTCATACAACCCATATCTGGTGGTGAAGGCAGTCTTTGGAATATCAGTGGCACGAATCTTCAGCTGATGATAACCAGTCCTAAGATCAATCTTAGAAAACACTTTGGCACCGGTCAACTGATCAAACAGGTCTTCTATCTTGGGTAGGGGGTACTTGTTCTTGATGGTGACATCATTAAGCTTACGGTAATGCGTACATAAACGAGTGGCACCATCCTTCTTGTCCACAAACAAAACTGGTGATCTCCAGGGGGATGCACTAGGTTGAATCAAACCTTTGGCTAACATATCATCAAGTTGTTTCTTCAGTTCCACTAGCTCTGTTGGGTTCATACTATAGGCTCTCTGGGCTATAGGTCCGGTTCCAGGGATTAACTCGATGATAAACTCGATATCCCGATCAAGGAGCATACCAGGTAGATCATCCGGAAACACATCAGGGTATCGACAGACGACCCTGATCTGATCCAGAGTTGGCTTGGCTACACTTTGGTTGCAGGTAAACTTTCTGGGCATGCTACTAGTCATGGTGATGGCTTTCTTGGCAGAGTCAATCAATCCATGGTGTTTTGACATCCAATCCATACCTAGAACGACTTCCAAACCTTTGGTTCCCAGAACAATCAAATTGGCATAAAAATCTACTTCATGGATTATGATAGGCACATCTTTGCAAAATTTTCTAGCTTTGGTGGTTGACCTAGGTATTTGAACTATCATGACATGCTTCAAACTGATGGGTTGAATTTTACGTGTGCATGCAAAGTCTTCAGTGACAAATGAATGCGATGCTCCAGAATCAAACAACACTCTTGCAGGTATTGAGTTAACAGAAAACATACCCAGTACAACATCTGGTGCTTCCTGGGCTTTTTCAGCGTTCATGTGGAAGAGACTACCGGTGCTGTTGTTGGGGTTGTTGGGGGTGAACTTTCTGCCGGTGGAGACACGGCGTTGCTGCTGAGCAGGTGCTGTGGTGTTGGGGGCAGTCTTGGCTAACCTTTTGGGGGACTCGTTGGAGTAGTGTCCCACCACTCCACACTTATAACAAGTGATGGTGGACTTGTCCTTGGGGGCGACGGGGATAGCGTTGCTCCCAGTCCTTGGAGCAGTGTTGGTGTTGTTGTTGTTGGGGGCTCTCGGTGGGGCGCTGTTGTAGTTGTTGTTGTTGTTGTGGTGATTGTTGTTGTAGTTGTTGTGGCCTCCTGGCCTGGGGTGTCCTCCACTCCGATTCTAAAAACGCGAACGTGAAGTCTGCATCTGGGGCTTGTTGTTTCTTAGGGCAAAACCTCCGCTTGAGCTGGGGCGATACCTTGTGGCATTGCTGGGCCCACTCTGGTGCATCATGCGGTGCTTGCGGTTCTCATTTGCTTGGTTGAGTTTTCCCTCCATCTGGATGGCGGAGTCCACCAAGGCTTCAAGGTCGGCAAAGGGGATGTTGACTAGCACGGTCTGCATCTCGCCATGCAGTCCGTTCAGGAATCTCTCTTGCCTCTTCTCTGTGGTGTCGATCTCGTCGGGGGCGTACCTTGACAGTGTGAGGAACCTGTCGCGATATTCTACCACCGACATCCGTCCTTGCTTGAGTTCTCGGAACTCGTCCCTCATCTTCTTGATTAGGCCCGGGGGCACATGATACTTGCTGAACTTGGGCTTGAAATCTGCCCAAGTCATGATCTGTCGGGCGTTCATGGAACGGGTGCTGGTCCACCAGGCTCGGGCTGGTCCTACAAGGTAATGAGTTGCAAACAGGACCTTCTCTACGGCTTCGACTCCTTCTACCTCCAGGTTGTTCTCCATGGTCTGGAGCCAGTCGTCAGCATCAAGTGGCTCTTCTGTCTTGCTGAACACCGGAGGGTTGGTGTTCTGGAAGTTCTTGAGTTTTGATCCGGGGTGATCATGGTTTCCATGGCCTTGGTTAGCGAGGTGGTGCAGTTCAGCTATGTTGGCTTGGCGTTCAGCTCTTTCAGTCTCTCTGTCTGCCATCAGGGTCTGCAGCAGTTGCATCATGGCATCTTGGTTGTTGTTGCGATTGGGAGGGGCCATCTAAACATAGAGAAGATCATGAGATAAGAGGGAATTTTCTATGGCTTGTTTTGGGTAAGTTCATAAATTTAACTTTTGAAATCTTATGATGTAAAACCCAAACACACATCCATTCATTCAAACATCACAAGTTACAAGCTAACACTCCCATGGTTTTAAGAACAATTTTCTCGCGCTACGATACAAGTGACGGGATACAAACTCGCACCTACTTCAGTGATCAAGTGCAACTACTCCTCATCATCCACATCGATCGGGACGAAGTCATCTGCTCCGGCCTCCAGGAACTCATAGTCCTCCTCCTCAGTGAACTCGTCTTCCTCAAAGTCATCGTCATCACTCAGGAAGGCTCCTCCTCCCTGAATGTCTTCACCTTCATCTTCCATCTCCCTCAGCTGGTCCTCTTGGGCCTTGACAGTGGCCTCCAAGGATACTATCTTTGCGCGAAGACGCGCAATGGTAGCGTCCTTCTTGGCACGCTGCTGGCGGAGTGACTTGCAGTCCTTTGCAAGTAGCTTGATAGCCTCTCCTTGCACAGTTATGTGAGCGTGAGCCTGGTTGGCGTACACACGGGCGTTGTCCAGCTCCTTCTGCGTCTGATACAGCATAAAGTCCAGATACTCCGTGTGGTGCCTCAGCTCGGGGTGGGGCTGCAGTTCCTGTAGGGATTCGTTGCATAGAAAACAAAAAATTTCCTACCGCGAGAACGCAATCCAAGCCAAGATGCAATCTAGAAGATGGGAGCAACGAGGAGATGATCGAGACTCACCCTTGAAGATTTCCAAAGCCTACAAGATGAGGCTCTTGTTGCTGCGGTAGACGATCACTTGCCTCTTGCAAAAGCGCGTAGAAGATCTTGATCACGGTGCCACGATCGGGCAGCACCTCCGTACTCGGTCACACATTCGGTGTTGATGAAGACGACGTCCTTCTCCCCGTTCCAGCGGGCAGCGGAAGTAGTAGCTCCTCCTTGAATCCGGCAGCACGACGGCGTGGTGGCGGTGGCGATGGAGATCTCCGGCGGAGCTTTGCTAAGCGTTGCGGGAGAGGTGGAGGAGAGGGGGGCGGCTAGGGTTTGGGAGAGGGGGAGGTGGCCGGCCACTACGAGGGGTGCGGCCACAATGGCTTTAGTGTGGCCGGCCCCCTCCCCTTGCTCCTCATTGTATAGGTGGAACCCCCAAGTGTTGGACTACAAGTCTTCGAATAAGACCCCAACCCAAAACCTTCCATGTGTAGGGAAACCTACCCAAGGTGGGACTCCCACCTCAAGTGGGATTCCCACCCTTCCATGAGGGGGGGTGGCCGGCCACCTAGGTGGAGTCCACCTTGGACTCCCCCTTCTAGGGTTGGCCGGCCATGGGAGGTGGAGTCCCTTCGGGACTCCGCCTTCCAAATTGATTTCTTTCGGACTTTTCTAGAACCTTCTAGAACCTTCCATAAAATCTTCCGGATCATTTTAAATCTTATAAAATGACTTCCTATATATGAATCTTATTCTCTGGACCATTCTGGAACTCCTCGTGATGTCCGGGATCTCATCCGGGACTTCGAACAATACTTTGAACTCCATTCCATATTCAAGTTCTACCATTACAACATCAAACCTTAAGTGTGTCACCCTACGGTTCGCGAACTATGTGGACATGGTTGAGTACTCTCTCCGACCAATAACCAATAGTGGGATCTGGAGATCCATAATGGCTCCCACATATTCAACGATGCCTTTAGTGATCGAATGAACCATTCACATATGATACCAATTCCCTTTGTCACGCGATATTTTACTTGTCCGAGGTTTGATCATCGGTATCACTCTATACCTTGTTCAACCTCGTCTCCTGACATGTACTCTTTACTCGTACCGTGGTATGTGGTCTCTTATGAACTTATTCATATGCTTGCAAGACATTAGACGACATTCCACCGAGAGGGCCCAGAGTATATCTATCCGTCATCGGGATGGAAAAAATCCCACTGTTGATCCATATGCCTCAACTCATACTTTCCGGATACTTAATCCCACCTTTATAACCACCCATTTACGCAGTGGCGTTTGATGTAATCAAAGTACCTTTGCGGTATAAGTGATTTACATGATCTCATGGTCATAAGGACTAGGTAACTATGTATCGAAAGCTTATAGCAAATAACTTAATGACGTGATCTTATGCTACGCTTAATTGGGTGTGTCCATTACATCATTCATATAATGATATAACCTTGTTATTAATAACATCCAATGTTCATGATTATGAAACTAATCATCCATTAATCAACAAGCTAGTTAAGAGGCATACTAGGGACTCTTTGTTGTTTACATATCACACCTGTATCAATGTTTCGGTTAATACAATTATAGCATGGTATATAAACATTCATCATAAACATAAAGATATATAATAACCACTTTTATTATTGCCTCTTGGGCATATCTCCAACAATCTCCCATTTGCACTAGAGTCAATAATCTAGATTACATTGTAAGGTACCTAACACCCATGGCATTCTGGTGTTGGTCATGCTTTGCCCTAGGGAGAGCTTTAGTCAACGGATCTGCTACATTCAGATCAGTGTGTACTCTGCAAATCTTTACTTCTCCATCTTCGATGTACTCGCGAATCGAGTGATAACGCAGCTTGATATGCTTCAGCCTCTTGTGTGACCTTGGTTCTTGTGCATTGGCAATGGCACCCATGTTGTCACAGTAGATGACTAGTGGGTCCAATGCACTAGGAACCACACCGAGCTCTACAATGAACCTCTTCATCCATACCGCTTCTGATGAAGCCTCTGAAGGCGCTATGTACTCTGATTCTGTTGAAGACTTCGCCACCGTGCACTTCTTCGAGCTTGCCCAGCTTACTGCAACACCATTCAATATAAACACGTACCCAGACTGTGACTTAGAGTCATCAGGATCAGTGTTCCAACTTGCATCGGTGTAACTTGTTACAACGAGCTCTTGGTCACCTCCATAACAAAGAAACATATCCTTAGTTCTTTTTAAGTACTTCAGGATATTCTTGACCGCTGTCCAGTGTTCCATTCCTGGATCACTTTGATATCTGCAAGTCAAACTAACAGCATGTGCTATATCCGGTCTAGTACATAGCATGGCATACATGATAGAGCCTACTGCCGAGGCATAGGGGATCTGACTCATCCTTTCTCTTTCTTCTACCGTAGCCGGTCCTTGAGTCTTACTCAAGACCTTGCCTGGTAACATAGGTAAAAACCCTTTCTTACTTTCGTCCATTCTAAACTTCTTTAGAATCTTGTCCAGGCATGTACTCTGTGATAGCCCTATTAGGCGTCTTGATCTATCTCTATAAATCTTGATGCCTAATATATACGATGCTTCACCAAGGTCTTTCATTGAAAAACTATTATTCAAATAACCTTTTATACTGCTTAATAGTTCTATATCATTCCCAATCAATAATATGTCATCTACATATAATATCAGGAATGCTACAGAGCTCCCACTCACTTTCTTGTAAATACAGGCCTCTCCATGACACTGTATAAACCCGAAGTCTTTGATCACCTTATCAAAGTGCCGGTTCCAACTTCTCGATGCTTGCTTCAGTCCATAAATTGAACGCTGAAGTTTGCATACTTTGTCAGCATTTTTAGGATCGACAAAACCTTTGGGTTGTACCATATACAACTCTTCCTCAATGTCTCCATTAAGGAACGCCGTTTTGACATCCATCTGCCAAATCTCATAATCGAAAAATGCGGCTATTGCTAACAAAATCCTCACAGATTTTAGCTTCGCTACAGGTGAGAAAGTCTCATCGTAGTCAACTCCTTAAATTTGTCGGAAACCCTTTGCGACAAGTCGAGCTTTATAGACAGTAATATTACCATCAGCATCTGTTTTTCTCTTGAAGATCCATTTATTCTCGACAGCCTTGCGGCTATTAGGTAAGTCTACCAAAGTCCATACTTTGTTATCATACATGGATCCCATTTCGGATTTCATGGCTTCTTGCCATTTGTTGGAATCTGGGCTCATCATCGCTTCTTCATACGTCGCAGGGTCTTCATCATTGTTGTCCACAATCATGACATTTAGACAAGGATCAAACCAATCAGGAGTGGCACGTTCCCTTGTCGATCTGCGAGGTTCAGTAGTTTCCTCGTTCGAAGTTTCATGATCATTATCATTAGCTTCCTCTGTTGCCGGTGTAGGCGGTACAGTACAACTTCCGCATCGCGCTACTCTGATCAACGAGTAAAGATTCATCAATCTCATCGAGTTCAACTTTTCTTCCAGTCACTTCTTTAGTGAGAAATTCTTTCTCAAGAAAGGTTCCGTTCTTAGCAACAAAGATTTTGCCTTCGGATCCGTGATAGAAAGTGTACCCTATAGTTTCCTTAGGGTATCCTATGAAGACGCATTTCTTCTCTTTGGGTTCTAGCTTGTCCGGTTGTAACTTCTTTACATAGGCTTCGCAACCCCAAACTTTAAGGAACGACAGCTTAGGTTTCTTATTAAACCATAATTCATACGGTGTCGTTTCTACGGATTTTGATGGTGCTCTATTTAAAGTGAATGCGGCTGTCTCTAATGCATAATTCCAAAATGATAACGGCAAATCAGTAAGAGACATCATAGAACGAACCATATCTAAGAGAGTTCGATTACGACGTTCGGACACACCGTTTCGTTGTGGTGTTCCCGGCGGAGTCAATTGTGAAAGTATTCCGCATTTCTTTAACTCAGATATTCACCTCCGCGATCAGATCGTAGAAATTTAATCTTCTTGTTACGTTGGTTTTCTACTTCACTTTGGAATTCCTTAAACTTCTCGAAAGTTTCGAATTTATGTTTCATGAAATAGATATACCCATATCTACTCAGATCATCTGTGAAGGTTAGAACATAACGATAACCACCGCGCGATGCTACACTCATTGGTCCGCACACATCGGTATGTATGATTTCTAATAAGTCAGTAGCTCGCTCCATCATACCAGAAAATGGAGTCTTAGTCATTTTTCCCATTAGACATGCTTCGCATCTATCAAGTGACTCAAAGTCAAGTGATTCAAGTAATCCATCGGTATGGAGTTTCTTCATGCGTTTCACTCCAATATGACCAAGACGACAGTGCCACATATAAGTAGAATTATCATTCAATTTTATTCGCTTAGCATCAATGTTATGTATATGCGTATTACTACTATCGAGATCTAACAGAAATAAGCCATTCTTTTCAGGTGCTCGACCATAAAAGATATTATTCATAAAAATAGAACAACCTTTATTCTCAGACTTGAATGAATAACCGTCTTGCATTAAACAAGATCCAGATATAATGTTCATTCTCAACGTGGGTACAAAATAACAATTATTTAGGCTTAAAACTAATCCCGAAGGTAGATGTAGAGGAAGTGTGCCGACAACGATCACATCGACTTTGGATCCGTTTCCAACGCGCATCGTCACTTCATCTTTTAGTAGTCTTCGTTTATTCTTTAGTTCCTGTTTCGAGTTACAAATATGAGCAACCGAACCAGTATCAAATACCCAGGTACTAGTACGAGAACCAGTGAGATAAACATCTATGACATGTATATAAGATATACCTTCTTTCTTCTTCTTGACAAGGTCGCTCTTCAGATCAGCCAGATACTTGGAGCAATTACGCTTCCAGTGTCCCTTCTCCTTGCAGTAATAGCACTCAGCATCAGGCTTAGGGCCGTTCTTAGGTTTCATAGGAGGCGTGGCAGCTTTCTTGCCACCCTTCTTGAATTTTCCCTTAGACTTGCCCTGTTTCTTGAAACTGGTGGTCTTGTTGACCATCAACACTTGGTGCTCTTTCTTGATCTCAATCTCAGCAGCTTTTAGCATGCCAAAGAGTTCAGGTAACTCTTTGTTCATGTTCTGCATATTGTAGTTCATCACAAAGTTCTTGTAACTTGGTGGCAGTGATTGAAGGACACAATTAATCCCCAGTCTGTTAGGAATCACTATTTCCAAGTCACTGAGTTTCTTCGCATGCCCGGTCATGGCGAGCATGTGCTCACTAACGGAGCTGCCTTCTTCCATCATGCAGCTGAAGAAGTGTTTCGATGCTTCATAGCATTCCACGGTCGCATGAGTTTCAAATATTGCTTTCAGCTCATTGACCAACTCATGAGGATCGTGGTGCTCAAAACGTTTTTGAAGATCGGCTTCCAGACTGCACAGGATGGCACACTGAACTTGAGAGTACCGAGCTTTCCGAGTCGCGTAAACATTATTTACTTCATCGGTTTCAGTTTCTGCAGGAGGGTCACCTAGCGGTGCATCAAGCACATATTGTAGATTTCCGCCAGAGAGGAGGATCCTCACATGACGGAACCAGTCGGTGAAGTTGCTACCGTTGCTCTTAAGCTTTTCTTTCTCTAGGAACTGGTTAAAATTGATTGGGGACGCCATCTCTACAACATATATTTGCAATAGTTTAGACTAAGTTTATGACAAATTGAGTTCAAATTTTAATTCAACATAATTAAAAATCTAGGTGAACTCCCACTCAAAACAATATCCCTCGCATTGTCTTAGTGATCACACGAACCAAATCCACCACACCTAAGTCCGATCATCACGAGACAAGGTGTAATTTCAATGGCGAACACTCAAAGTATTCATCATATCAATCATATGATTCATGCTCTACCTTTCGGTATCATGTGTTCCAAGACCATGTCTGTACATGCTAGGCTCGTCAAGGCCACCTTAGTATCCGCATGTGCAAAACTGGCTTGCACCCGTTGTATGCACTTGTTGATTCTATCACACCCGATCATCACGAGATGCTTCGAAACGACAAGTCTTGGCAACGGTGCTACTAAGGATGAGCACTTTATTATCTTGATATTTTAGTGAGAGGGATCATCTTATAATGCTACCGTCGCGATCTAAGCAAAATAAGATGCATAAAAGGATTAACATCACATGCAGTTCATATGTGATATGATATGGCCCTTTTGTCTTTGCGCCTTTGATCTTCATCTCCAAAGCACGGACATGATCTCCATCATCTTCGGGCATGATCTCCATCATCGTCGGCGTAGCGTCAAGGTCCATGGCGCCGTCTTCATGGTTGTTCACCTCATGTAGCAACTATTACAACTACTTTGAAATACTACTCAACATGAAATTTAAAGACAACCATAAGGCTCCTGCCGGTTGCCACAATACAATAATGATCATCTCATACATATTCATCATCACATTATGGCCATATCACATCACCAAACCCTGCAAAAACAAGTTAGACGTCTCTAATTTCGTTTGCATATTTTACGTGGTTTAGGGTTTTCGAGAGAGATCTAATCTACCTACGAACATGAACCACAACGGTGATACTAGTGTTGTCAATAGAAGAGTAAATTGAATCTTCACTATAGTAGGAGAGACAGACACCCGCAAAGCCTCTTATGCAATACAAGTTGCATGTCGAACGAGGAACAAGTCTCATGAACGCGGTCATGTAAAGTTAGTCCGAGCCGCTTCATCCCACTATGCCACAAAGATGCAAAGTACTCAAACTAAAGACAACAAGAGCATCAACGCCCACAAAACCATTGTGTTCTACTCGTGCAACCATCTATGCATAGACACGGCTCTGATACCACTTTAGGGATTCGTTGCATAGAAAACAAAAAATTTCCTACCGCGAGAACGCAATCCAAGCCAAGATGCAATCTAGAAGATGGGAGCAACAAGGAGATGATCGAGACTCACTCTTGTTGCTGCGGTAGACGATCACTTGCCGCTTGCAAAAGCGCGTAGAAGATCTTGATCACGGTGCCACGATCTGGCAGCACCTCCGTACTCAGTCACATGTTCGGTGTTGATGAAGACGACGTCCTTCTCCCCGTTCCAGCGGGCAGCGGAAGTAGTAGCTCCTCCTTGAATCCGGCAGCATGACGGTGTGGTGGCGGTGGCGATGGAGATCTCTGGCGGAGCTTCGCTAAGCGTTGCGGGAGAGGTGGAGGAGAGGGGGCGGCTAGGGTTTGGGAGAGGGGGAGGTGGCCGGCCACTATGAGGGGTGCGGCCACAATGGCTTTGGTGTGGCCGGCCCCCTCCCCTTTCTCCCCATTATATAGGTGGAACCCCCAAGTGTTGGACTACAAGTCTTCGAATAAGACCCCAACCCAAAACCTTCCATGTGTAGGGAAACCTACCCAAGGTGGGACTCCCACCTCAAGTGGGATTCCCACCCTTCCATGAGGGGGGGGGGTGGCCGGCCACCTAGGTGGAGTCCACCTTGGACTCCCCCTTCTAGGGTTGGCCGGCCATGGGAGGTGGAGTCCCTTCAGGACTCCGCCTTCCAAATTGATTTCTTCCGGACTTTTCTAGAACCTTCTAGAACCTTCCATAAAATCTTCTGGATCATTTTAAATCTTATAAAATGACTTCCTAAATGTGAATCTTATTCTCCGGACCATTCCGGAACTCCTCGTGATGTCAGGGATCTCATCCGGGACTTCAAACAATACTTTGAACTCCATTCCATATTCAAGTTCTACCATTACAACATCAAACCTTAAGTGTGTCACCCTACGGTTCGCGAACTATGTGGACATGGTTGAGTACTCTCTCCGACCAATAACCAATAGCGGGATCTGGAGATCCATAATGGCTCCCACATATTCAACGATGACTTTAGTGATCGAATGAACCATTCACATATGATACCAATTCCCTTTGTCACGCGATATTTTACTTGTCCGAGGTTTGATCATCGGTATCACTCTATACCTTGCTCAACCTCGTCTCCTGACAAGTACTCTTTACTCGTACCGGTATGTGGTCTCTTATGAACTTATTCATATGCTTGCAAGACATTAGATGACATTTCACCGAGAGGGCCCAGAGTATATATATCCGTCATCGGGATGGACAAATCCCACTGTTGATCCATATGCCTCAACTCATACTTTCCGGATACTTAATCCCACCTTTATAACCACCCATTTACGCAGTGGCGTTTGATGTAATCAAAGTACCTTTGCGGTATAAGTGATTTACATGATCTCATGGTCATAAGGACTAGGTAACTATGTATCGAAAGCTTATAGCAAATAACTTAATGACGTGATCTTATGCTACGCTTAATTGGGTGTGTCCATTACATCATTCATATAATGATATAACCTTGTTATTAATAACATCCAATGTTCATGATTATGAAACTAATCATCCATTAATCAACAAGCTAGTTAAGAGGCATACTAGGGACTCTTTGTTGTTTACATATCACACATGTATCAATGTTTCGGTTAATACAATTATAGCATGGTATATAAACATTCATCATAAACATAAAGATATATAATAACCACTTTTATTATTGCCTCTTGGGCATATCTCCAACAGTTCCATGGGTACTCCCATGGAGTCACGCCTCACGAGGTGAGCAAAGCGAGACGCGAGGATCGCCAACACGTTCTGCCCGCACAGACGGGAAAGTGCTTCCTGAAGAGCACGAGCGAGTCCGTCCAGCCAGTTGCTCTCCCTGAAGGAGAAGAGGATCCTCTCAGAAGTAGGAGGCTCCATCTTGCCCGTTAGATCAGCGGTGATGATCCACTGAAGTTCCCCTCCAGGCTGGTCGTTGACCTTGACTCCGTGGAACTCGGGGTGAGGGCGTCCGAGGAAATCCGAGAGGGCATCGAGGTCCCTTTCGAAGATCAGACTCCCGCCATTCCCCAGCTGGTAAAACTTGGTGTCGACTTCCTCCATCTAAAAGTGAATTGGATGCGTAAGTTAGAGAAGTGTGTCAAAATTTTATGTAGAATTACTAGGAAGAGAATGACTTATCAATTTGAAAAGATCTCAAGGAAAAGAGAGTGAATAATTTTGTTAGATATATTCACTTCATTTGCTTTTGAAACTATGTTTTTCAGAACGTCCATTCTAACTAGGGTCTCCTAAGGTCAAACAATGGCTCTGATACCAACTTGTCAACACCCGGATTTTTAAGTCCAGATGCCTATTATGGCATACATCGCAATCCCGGGAAGATTGTTGTTGCCAGATATAACAGTCGATATCATAAGTCACCATTCATTACAAACCATACTTGTCTTACGAATTCAGATCACATGATCCAATATTACACCAATAGTTGATCTAATGATCAACGAACACAATACATAGCGGAAGCGTAATAGAAGGGGACTATCTAGTCCACAGGCCAATGCTTGACGTCAGAAGATTCCTAGTTGTCGTAGGCGTCCTGCTGGTCGTCACCTTGGTATTGCTGCTCCTCTTCATAGTCTGGCCATTGGAATAGCCAGGGACACAGCCGTGAGTACTTTAAAGTACTCGCAAATTAATACTAGTGTAAGTACTATCAATTCTAGTAAGGGGTGCTAAGCTCTAGTTTATTTTGCATAAAGCCAACTTTATTTCACAAGTGTTTGATAACAGACTCTTCAGATGCTAACTAACTCAAGTGGGAAGATTAGTGTCATTCCCACAACTCAGTTGTGTTTCAGTCAAGTCACCATTCAATTCCTCAACCATTTTCAAGAAATATCTGACACCGGAAACAATATGGCCTTTCCAACCGTCCGTAACCGTGGACACGGCTATTCGAATAGATTTACACTCTGCAGAGGTTGCACACTTGTGCCACAACATTTGATTACATCCATCAAGGATAACCCTGAATCATCGTAACTCAGTACGCGGATCATCAACCATAACCTTTCAATTACATACCCTAGTATAGCTACCTCTCCCCATGAGCTTGGCCTCCCAGTGAAGACAAACCGTCAGCCTGGGAACTGCACGGGGCTTGGGCCGTACATTCACCTCATTTCACATCATTTCACATTCTATGGAGGCAGCCTCGGCATAACCCCTATGATGCTTGTTCAGAGGGAACCCATACTAAGATGTATAAACTTCCAGTTAAGCCCTACCCATAATCAGGTATTGTGGGGGTACTCAAAAATTGGAAAGGTATCGCATCCAAACCCAACATCAGTTTTATCAAAATTCACCATCTCATTCAAGTCATATTCACCTTCAAAGATCTTTCAATAGAATGACTCCTCATTCCAAGGTTTTCAAATTCATTTCAAATCACAAGTTCCCATCTAGAGTAGTCAATTTTAGTCGTTAGCACTAGCACTAATTATAAGGGGTGCTATCTTGCTTATCCAGCTTAAGGCTAACTTTACTACTCTTGTAACATGTTACTGTATATCTTCTAATCCATAGCTCAAAATCAAACATGTTATATATCAATTTCGTTCGGAAAAATTCAATGAATTTGAATATGCCATCCATATACCCTGTTTGCATCTCGAATCATGCCGCGTTGTGATAGTTTTGCATATACACTTAATATAATATGCGGGGTATTTGGGAATTGTCGGATAAGGATTCCCCGCTCCGTTTAAATTTGAGTAGCTCACCCCTGCCATGATATGCCATGCTAATTCAACCCTTAACTTTGTCGGTAGAAAATGCAACTCCAACTCTAATTTGTTTGTCCGGGGTTCCGACTCCGATTAATATGGTTAAGTTGCATCGCATCATCGCTGCCATGCCATGCATATCATCTCGAGCATGCTGATTCTTTTATCGTAGTAGTAAGACTTGCATCCGTTGTGTGTACCAGCATTTGCTTCTTTCCAGATAGGATCACGAAGTGTTGATGTGAGGTACGATGAGCTCTCCGACAAGTTCCTCTGCAGCTTTTCACAGGCGAGCCCTCTCTCTTCACCTATTTTACTCTCTCCCTCGCATCGCTATCCTTATGTTACGATTCTTTATCGAGTCACGTGTCCTATTCCACTTGTTTACCATAATAATCCTATATGTACCATTCCTTACCCATAGTTGTTGCTTGATGTTTGAGCCTTGCGAGTCGTAGGCGTGTTTAGGCTCTGTTGTTTATCTCGATTTGATATCGGGATATGTTGGGTTGTTGGGAGGTTATCACATGCTATATCAGTTATTGGAGATACACATGCTTTACTTTATTGTTAACAACTAAAACTGTAAGCAGAGGCATCTGTGAGCCCCTTTGCGAAAGCATCGGAACTTTGACTTGCTAATGTCCCCTAGGACCCGAGTTCTTGTTATCTGTTCCGAGATTGAGCACTCTACCCGTACGTGGGGGAGTGGGACCCCCATCACCCACTACCTTTCCTCGAGTCTGTTTATTGGGAGGCACAACCTTGGTTTTATTTGCCCATATGCACGATATGCACGATTTACTTCATGTTGCCTTCGGGTGTTTATATTCTGTACTGTAATCATAACGCGGGACTCTTTATCCTTGGCCGGTCGTTAGTGCCCGCCTTGGAAGCCGACACAAACCTCTGGGTCCGTATCGGAGTACGGCCGAACTTCGTCACGGGTAGCTTAGTGGGGTGGCTCCCCTTAAACTTTCTCTTGCATTGGGAATGGTCTTGATGTGAGACTCCACCTGTAGTAAGTGGGTTCGAGCATGCGTATGGTTACATTTGGGCAACCCCTGCAGGGTGTACATCTTATCGATAAGCCGTGTCCGCGGTTATGGATGACATGGAATTGTATAGCTTGATCATAGAACAACTTACACCGTTATCTTGTTGCTAATAATCTGATAATAACTTGCGTAGTAATATAGCATTACTACAACCGATACCTAATAAAACTTGTCCACCGTTGAGTACCTTTTACATTGCCTCTTCGCAATTGTTGAAGGGGATATGTGTAATTGGCTGGGTTATGTTTGTGTAGTATTATATCTGTTACCTTATCTGTTACCTTATGCGCTCTCTTATCTTCTCTGATTAGACGGATGTTGTAGCGTGTCTCTATTGGTTATAGTATTGCTGCCGCTAAACCTACCATATAGCCCCAGACGATATATATATATATATACTCGCCCGGCGAGCATAGCCATTTCTAGTCTCGCTAAGTACATGCCGGAGTTCGTTCCTTGGTACTTACTCTCGGCTTTCCTCTTTCTCTTTTGCTTCCTCCCTTTTGTTGGCAACCGATGGCCCGACTTTGACAGGTACGAGATGACGACTTTAGCAAGGTTACCCTTCCGGCTTGGCCTGGGCAGGGTTATGGACGCCATCGTTTATCTTCAGGACTCTTAGTCCACTTTGTATCTTGTCCGTACTCGGACGTATTCGATCTTCTGTATGATTTGGATCTTTGTATTGTATATTTGTATCTTGACTCGTTGGAGTCGTTGTTGTAATATATGTATCTTGTGGGCTCTATTGTAATCCTGTTGTAATGTTACCGCTCGTGTTAATTCCTCTGGCATCTCGTGTGTGATTCGTCGCGCACGTCGTGTCGGAGGGCGTCTCTAAATTGATATCGTGCGGATTTCGGCAGAATTGCTGGAATCCTCATGATACCGGTTTTGGGGCGTCACAAGTTGGTATCAGAGCCCAGGTTGACGGTACCCCACTAGTCCAGCCTGTAGGATAACCTTGCCAACGGACGTTGTCTCTAGTGTCAAAACTATTTCCTAAAAATTCGTTGGATAGTTCTGACTAGCTCTAATTTTTCTCCTTACCTCTATTCTTTCTCATCTCACCTATGCGAGTTTTGAGTCTTCTCTCTTATCTGCTTCTCCTAGTCTTAGGTTCCGACGTGGGTTGGACGATCTATGACTTCACCTAATAGGACCGATCTCTGAAGATTTCTGACAGAAGAACATCACCGGCGGTTAACCTTCGTCATCTCCATTGACGTCATCTATGCCTCTCTGATCTTTCTACAATTCTTTGTTCTTTGACTCCGTCGAATCTTCGCTGACAATGCTTGTCTATATCGTTAATCGGAATTCTGGGAGCTATTACACGACTCTCCTATTCATGTGCAGAGTAATACTTTGAGTGTGGGATGGAGTCATGACCATACCGACTACTCTTATTATTCGCTCTTGTTACCATGAATTGGTGGATCCGTGTGACCGTTACTCCTTCCTTTGTTTATCCGGAGTCATCCTCGTCATCGGAACAACGACTTCTTGTTAGTGGTGTCGACCCTTCTACATGGAGCAAGACTTCTTGTTAGTGGTGTCGAGGAGATCAACGCGTCGCCAGAAGATCCGATAGTTCACCTCTCTCCCCCGTACCTTGAGGTGGAACCTCGGGGCGAGGTTCCTTGTTAGTGGTGTCGATTGTAACGGCCCCGGAAAAACCTATATTAGAATTGCTTGTTATTTTTCTTTTATGCATCATCATGCATCCTGCATCATATCATCCACCATTTTTTATTAAATAAAAATTATTTGGTTTTCCCTTCTCATATGGTTTCATTTAATAAACCTCCCTCTCCCTTTCTTTTTCAAATAAAAAAACTCAATCCAATTAAATTGGAAGTAAATATTTTAAAATGTTATTTAAAATTTCAGAGAGCCTCTCTAGAGATTTTCAAACTTGATTAAAAATCCTTCTCTGGTTTATCTTTGCTTCTTGGAAGAATCTGTGAGAAAAAGAAATAAGAGGAAGGAAAAGAGAGCAGAAGAGAAGCAGCAACCAGCTACATGTCTGATCGTTTCTGTAGCAAAACCCCCTCATTCTTTCTCATCTCCCTCACATGGTCACGCACGCTGTCGCCAATCACCCAGGCCAGCTGCTCCTTTTCCCTCTCTACCTTTCCTTCACCGAGACCCAGCAAACCCTAATCCGCCTCCCCATATCGCGCCGCCACTGCTTCCCTCCTCTGTTCTTTCCCCTCTCCCACGAAGCAGAGAAGAAGAGACAGAAATTCAGTTAAAAGTTCGGAGAAAACGACCGCGAGCTTCTGCCAAACTCGTCGTCGCCCCACTGCTCCGGCCATGCCCCGGCGCCATCAACACCTCCACGGTCTTCCTGGTAAACTCCATGTTCTCCTGGACCTTAGCATCAGCTTCCTTCATCTCCTCTCCGATCTGCCGACGGTGATGCAGTTTTGCCCGCAGGACCTCGTCGCCGGCGACTCTCTGTTGACCCCCGGTCCCAGCGCCTACTCCTCCACGTCCGCCCAGCCAAGGCACACGTCCGGCGCTGTATTCCCCCCCGCCGTTCGCCCTCCATCGTCAGGGCCGTGCTCGACGCCATCTTCTCCAAGCCCGGTCTGCTGTTATGCTTTTCCGTCAGATAAGGTATCTCCGACAGTTAGTTGGTCCAATATGCGCAGCGCCTATTCGTTCTCAACATCTGAATTTCAGGCCAACTGCTTCGTGACTTCGTTTCAGCATCAGCTCCTTTGTTCCAAATCCCCACAGCGGCCAATTAAATCCATCTTTTTTTCTTTTGTTTTGTTCAGATCTCACGCCTGGAGTTAGTTCATTTGTACACCAGTCTATCTAAATCAGCAGCGTCAAAGCATCCCAGTGGCTACAGTCTTGAACTCTTTTTACTGGTGGTGTC
Organism: Lolium perenne; assembly: GCF_019359855.2. NCBI lineage: Eukaryota > Viridiplantae > Streptophyta > Magnoliopsida > Poales > Poaceae > Lolium > Lolium perenne. Next base: position 138,523,286 of record NC_067245.2, read on the forward strand.
AGGATCAGATCCCAGTGTAGGTGCTGCTTCACGTCGAATGTGCAGGCCAGGTCCTGCCCGGTTCTACTACACATCTCTGCTCAATTCTGGTAACAGTTCACACCGAGCAAACACAAGGTCGCATCCCAGGGAAGATGTACGCTCATCTTTCTTTTGTCTTTGTTCCAGTTTCAGTTTCCGAACAATGTTCTAGCTTCAGTTTTCAGAATACGTGCATATAGTCTCTTGTGTTCGAAAATCAAAGCACCTCCCAGTTCCCTTATGTCTAGTATGTTTCTTCTATTTCAATTGCAAACATGTTACTGTATATCTTCTAATCCATAGCTCAAAATCAAACATCTTATATATCAATTTCGTTCGGAAAAATTCAATGAATTTGAATATGCCATCCATATACCCTGTTTGCATCTCGAATCATGCCGCGTTGTGATAGTTTTGCATATCCACTTAATATAATATGCGGGGTATTTGGGAATTGTCGGATAAGGATTCCCCGCTCCGTTTAAATTTGAGTAGCTCACCCCTGCCATGATATGCCATGCTAATTCAACCCTTAACTTTGTCGGTAGAAAATGCAACTCCAACTCTAATTTGTTTGTCCGGGGTTCCGACTCCGATTAATATGGTTAAGTTGCATCGCATCATCGCTGCCATGCCATGCATATCATCTCGAGCATGCTGATTCTTTTATCGTAGTAGTAAGACTTGCATCCGTTGTGTGTACCAGCATTTGCTTCTTTCCGGATAGGATCACGAAGTGTTGATGTGAGGTACGATGAGCTCTTCGACAAGTTCCTCTGCAGCTTTTCACAGGCGAGCCCTCTCTCTTCACCTATTTTACTCTCTCCCTCGCATTACTATCCTTATGTTGCGATTTTTTATCGAGTCACGTGTCCTATTCCACTTGTTTACCATAATAATCCTATATGTATCATTCCTTACCCATAGCTGTTGCTTGATGTTTGAGCCTTGCGAGTCGTAGGCGTGTTTAGGCTCTGTTGTTTATCTCGATTTGTTATCGGGATATGTTGGGTTGTTGGGAGGTTATCACATGCTATATCAGTTATTGGAGATACACATGCTTTACTTTATTGTTAACAACTAAAACTGTAAGCAGAGGCATCTGTGAGCCCCTTTGCGAAAGCATCAGAACTTTGACTTGCTAATGTCCCCTAGGACCCGAGTTCTTGTTATCTGTTCCGAGATTGAGCGCTCTACCCGTACGTGGGGGAGTGGGACCCCCATCACCCACTACCTTTCCTCGAGTCTGTTTATTGGGAGCCACAACCTTGGTTTTATTTGCCCATATGCACGATATGCACGATTTACTTCCTGTTGCCTTCGGGTGTTTATATTCTGTACTGTACTCATAACGCGGGACTCTTTATCCTTGGCCGGTCGTTAGTGCTCGCCTTGGAAGCCGACGCAAACCTCTGGGTCCGTATCGGAGTACGACCGAACTTCGTCACGGGTATCTTAGTGGGGTGGCTCCCCTTAAACTTTCTCTTGCATTGGGAACGGTCTTGATGTGAGACTCCACCTGTAGTAAGTGGGTTCGAGCATGCGTATGGTTACATTTGGGCAACCCCTGCAGGGTGTACAGCTTATCGACAAGCCGTGTCCGCGGTTATGGACGACTTGGAATTGTATAGCTTGATCATAGAACAACTTACACCGTTATCTTGTTGCTAATAATCTGATAATAACTTGCGTAGTAATATAGCATTACTACAACCGATACCTAATAAAACTTGTCCACCGTTGAGTGTCTTTTACATTGCCTCTTCGCAATTGTTGAAGGGGATATGTGTAATTGGCTGGGTTATGTTTGTGTAGTATTATATATGTTACCTTATGCGCTCTCTTATCTTCTCTGATTAGACGGATATTGTAGTGTGTCTCTATTGGTTATAGTATTGCTACCGCTATACCTACCATATAGCCCCAGGCGATATATATATATATATACTCGTCCGGCGAGCATAGCCATTTCTAGTCTCGCTAAGTACGTGCCGGAGTTCGTTCCTTGGTACTTACTCTCGCCTTTCCTCTTTCTCTTTTGCTTCCTCCCTTTTGTCGGCAACCGATGGCCCGACTTTGACAGGTACGAGATGACGACTTTAGCAAGGTTACCCTTCCGGCTTGGCCTAGGCAGGGTTATGGACGCCATCGTTTATCTTCAGGACTCTTAGTCCACTTTGTATCTTGTCCGTACTCGGACGTATTCGATCTTCTGTATGATTTGGATCTTTGTATTGTATATTTGTATCTTGACTCGTTGGAGTCGTTGTTGTAATATATATATCTTGTGGGCTCTATACCGCTCGTGTTAATTCCTCTGGCATCACGTGTGTGATTCGTCGCGCACGTCGTGTCGGAGGGCGTCTCTAAATCGATATCGTGCGGATTTCGGCGGAATTGCTGGAATCCTCAGGATACCGGTTTTGGGGCGTCGCACTTTCTCACCTGTAGCGAAGCTAAAGTCTATGAGGATTTTGTTAGCACTAGCTGCATTTTTCGATTATGAGATTTGGTAGATGGATGTCAAAACAGCGTTCCTTAATGGTGACATTGAGGAAGAGTTGTATATGGTACAACCAAAGGGTTTTGTCGATCATAAAAATGCTGACAAGGTATGCAAACTTCAGCGTTCCATTTATGGACTGAAGCAAGCATCCCGGAGTTGGAACCGACGCTTTGATAAGGTGATCAAAGACTTCAGGTTTATACAGTGTCATGGAGAGGCCTGTATTTACAAGAAAGTGAGTGGGAGCTCTGTAGTGTTCCTGATATTATATATAGATGACATATTATTGATTGAGAATGATATAGAACTATTAAGCAGTGTAAAAGGTTATTTGAATAAGTGTTTTTCAATTAAAGACCTTGGTGAAGCAGCGTACATTTTAGGCATCAAGATTTATAGAGATAGATCAAGACGCCTAATAGGGCTTTCATAGAGTACATACCTGGACAAGATTCGAAAGAAGTTTAGAATGGATGAAAGCAAGAAAGGGTTCTTGCCTATGTTGCCAGGTAAGGTCTTGAGTAAAACTCAAGGTCCGGCTATGGCAGAAAAAAGAGAGAGGATGAATCAGATCCCCTATGCCTCGGAAGTAGGCTCGATCATGTATGCCATGATGTGTACTAGACCGGATATCGCACATGCTGTTAGTTTGACCAGCAGATATCAAAGTGAGACAATCTTATGTGCAATCCTCAGAGCGGTAGCTCAGAGCGGTACCAGTAGGGGTAGCGGTACTACCGCTCCTAGTACCGGTAGTACCGCTATGGCTAAAACAGCTTTTTCCTCTTTTCCTCCCCTACCATGTTACCTCGCGATACACACACAAAACCAGAAAGCCTAAGAACTACGCTTCGGTCTTCTGATCATAATGTGTCCGACGAGGGCACCGTACACCTTGCAAACCTATCAATGACAAACTTTGTGCACGGTTAGAATTGTTCGAGTGTTGTTATCCCCCTTTGGCATCGAGACACCAAAAAGGGAGAAGGAGCATACTAACGCCCCAAGGGAATCACTCGTCATCATCATCCTCGTCGTCGTCATCTTCATTCTCGTCACCCTCATCCTCAATGTCCTCCTCCTCTTCATCATCACCTTCATCATCGTCCTCCTCTTGAGCAAGGCCCTTGCCATGAGGTGGCTCGGGGATGGAGTCCTCGGAGCTTGACCAAACGAGCTTCGACTTCCACTCACCAGGAGGAGCGATGTTGTCCTCGGAGCCCTCGGAGACAGGAAGCTGCATGTGCCTCATCATTGTCTTTTGGCGTTGGCGGATCTTCTTGTTGTCGTGATTAGCTTGATACATTCTATCTTCAAGGTCCCTCTTGAAGCAAAAGGACTTCTTGAGGCGAGCGGTGAGCTTGGCGAAGAGGCCCTTGGTCTTGATGGAGTTGGGCACGAAGTCGGAGTCATCACTATCGGCTTCGTCTTCGTCCTTGTCCTTGGGAGCTCCCTTGCCGTACCTTGGAAGGTCATGGTTCTTGACAAGAGGACTCTTCTCCTTATGAATAGTGATGTTGGGGCGGCATTGCTCAAGAAGATCTCCACGGCCCTCTTGATCCCACTTTAGACAAATGATCGTCATAATGTAGGGTGCATATTGAGGAAGCTTGCGAAGAAAGGCACAGTCACGCATCTCATGCCAAATATAGTCCATGACGTCCAGCTGCTTGCCGCAGCCCCTCAACTCATGAGTGCACACAAGAAGGTTTACAAGAAATCCGTGCACTTCATCATGGTTGGTGTGCTTGGGGTTGATGGTGCTGCGGTAGATGCGATTCATGATGTCATAGACGGGGAGGAGGTTGTAAGCACTCCCACACAACATCCTTCCGGGAATGTAGAGTTTGACCATCTTCTCTTTGGCCATTGGCTTGGGCTGTAGGTGGATCTTGAAGACGTTGGTGTCATAGCCATGAAGCTCATATCCAATGCCTCTAGCGAAATCCTCCCACGTGGCCTCCATCACATGCTCCCTAGTCATCCACTTCAACGAGCGAAAGCCTCCTTCATCCTCAAGGAAAACAGCAGTGGCATAGAATTGGCATATCACCTCCTTGGAATAGTTGTGAGAGAAGGTCATCAGAGGTATTAGCCCTTGTTCATCACAAATCTCAAGAGCTTCTCCAAAATACTCGAGGTTGGAGTTGAGCTTATCCATGCTGATGGAGTATTGGGGGCAACAGTTGAATTCCTTGGCCCGTAGACTTCGTTGTAGATCCTTTCCTGATTGACATGATGGAAGTAGGAATTGGGGCATTGACGGGCATTCCTTGGCAATAAATACGGATTGGCCCCTCGTATTTCCAAGAATTGGGCTTTCTTGACATCAACCATTGATTTCTGAGGGCCTTGGGCAGTTCTAGCTACTGCCTGATACGTCTCCAACGTATCGATAATTTCTTATGTTCCATGCCACTTTATTGATGATACCTACATGTTTTATGCATACTTTATGTCATATTTATGCATTTTCCGGCACTAACCTATTAACGAGATGTCGAAGAGCCGATTTGTCATTTTTGCCGTTTTTGGTTTCGTAAATCCTAGTAAGAAAATATTCTCTAATTGGACGAAATCAACGCCCGGGATCTTATTTTTCCTCGAAGCTTCCGTAACACCGGGAGATACGAAATGGGGCGACGAGGCGGCCACACAACAGGCGGCGCGGCCCAAGCCCCGGACGCGCCGGCCATCGTGTGGGCCCTCGTGGCGCCCTAAACCTACCTCCTCCGCCTATTTAAGCCTTCGTCGATAATAACTCCGCATCGAGAGCCACGATACGGAAAACCTTCCGAGACGCCGCCGCCACCAATCCCATCTCGGGGGATTCAGGAGATCGCCTCCGGCACCCTGCCGGAGAGGGGAATCATCTCCCGGAGGACTCTTCACCGCCATGGTCGCCTCCGGAGTGATGAGTGAGTAGTCTACCCCTGGACTATGGGTCCATAGCAGTAGCTAGATGGTCGTCTTCTCCTAATTGTGCTATCATTGTTGGATCTTGTGAGCTGCCTAACATGATCAAGATCATCTATCTGTAATGCTACATGTTGTGTTCGTTGGGATCCGATGAATATGGAATACTATGCTATGTTGATTATCAATCTATTATCTATGTGTTGTTTATGATCTTGCATGCTCTCCGTTACTAGTAGAGGCTCTGGCCAAGTTTTTGCTTGTAACTCCAAGAGGGAGTATTTATGCTCGATAGTGGGTTCATGTCTCCATTAAATCTGGGGGAGTGACAGAAACCTCTAAGGTTATGGATGTGCTGTTGCCACTAGGGATAAAACATCAATGCTATGTCTAAGATGTATTCGTTGATTACATTACGCACCATACTTAATGCAATTGTCTGTTGTTTGCAACTTAATACTGGAGGGGGTTCGGATGATAACCTGAAGGTGGACTTTTTAGGCATAGATGCATGCTGGATAGCGGTCTATGTACTTTGTCGTAATGCCCAATTAAATCTCACAATACTCATCATATCATGTATGTGCATGGTCATGCCCTCTTTATTTGTCAATTGCCCAACTGTAATTTGTTCACCCAACATACTTATTCTTATGGGAGAGACGCCTCTAGTGAACTGTGGACCCCGGTCCATTCTTTTAATCGAATACAATCTACTGCAATACTCGTTCTACTGTTTTCTGCAAACAATCATCATCCACACTATACATCTAATTCTTTGTTACAGCAAGCCGGTGAGATTGACAACCTCACTGTTACGTTGGGACAAAGTATCTTGGTTGTGTTGTGCAGGTTCCACGTTGGCGCCGGAATCCCTGGTGTTGCGCTGCACTACACTCCGCCGCCATCAACCTTCAACGTGCTTCTTGGCTCCTACTGGTTCGATAAACCTTGGTTTCTTACTGAGGGAAAACTTGCCGCTGTACGCATCACACCTTCCTCTTGGGGTTCCCAACGGTCGCGTGCTGTACGCGTATCAGTGCCTCCCTCTGTCTCTTGGTGGTTCTTGCCGGTACGATCTCCTCTTGCTCGTCTTCATCTCGATGACGACGAGAGGATGGCTTGACCTTGCCACCACGGGTCCTAGGTGCTCCTGTGAATAGCAAAGGTTTGGGAGGGAATAGGGGATAAGTGCACAAGCCACGAAATTAAGGATCAAAGAGGACACTAACAAGCAACATTGGTGATACTAGTCAAAGCGGTAGTACCGCAATTCCGATCCGGTAGTACCGCTTGGACCGGTAGTACCGCGAGCGGTACTACCGCTCAAGCTCAGCACATCTAGATCGAGATTGAGGACATGGCAAAGTAGATCCTAGTGTCACACATTGTTGCTAGCTAGTATCCCGCACATGTAGAGCTTCCAAGAGAGCTTCTCCACCATAAATCTCCATCAAACCCTAGCCTATGCATCTAGGGAGTTCAACACACCCTAGAGAGAGAGATTAGGGTTCATATCGGAGGACATGGCAGAGAAGAAGGTGGGGAAGCTTCTCCACGGAGGAGATTTGGCCGGCGGCGGCTGGAGGAGGAGATCGGGGCCAGTCTCCTCGAGGTCTTGAGGTTGGGAGCTCCTTTGGTTCGAGGTGGGCAGGGGGTTTGTGATGATTTGGGGAAAAAACGACATGCCCGGTACCTCTAGTCAAAATACGCAAGCGGTAGTACCGCTCGTAAAAGCGGTAGTACCGCTTACCGGTACTTACCCGGTAATTAGGGCGGTAGTACCGTTCTGGGGATAATGTTCAGTTTCGTCGGATCACTGCCCCAGAGCGGTAGTACCGGCCTGAGAAGCGGTAATACCGGCCTCCAAACTCAAAGACACTCAGATTTTGGTGTAGACTTGTGCTTTTAGACTGAGTTGGCTCAAGAGATAGATGATGGCTTAGGATTAGATGACGAAACTGTTAAGGTACTACCCAACCAAGCTTGCAAGAATCAAAGCAAGAAAAGCCAAACTTGGGTGAATCTCCCGTGAAGAAACAAAGAGAAAAGAAGAAACGAAAAACAAAAACAAGAAGAGAAAAGATGGTGGCCGAAGCCACGGTGTAAGAGTTTGGTAGTGTGAGGTCGCGTAGAGACCTAGGACTCACGACTACAACTCAACATGAAGCTCATAGTCCCTTGATTGACGAATAGCATATGCTTTGGGTTTCTTTATGCATCATGGGGGGAGGGATAGCTCAATATATTTAAACCGCACTCCCCCTATGTTTATGCGTGCTTTACATCTAGACATATGGCACAAGAGTGGTATAAGTATCCACTTTTGACACAATGTCCGGATGAGAAGCACAAAGGTAGAGAGGCAAACCTTGACGATCATCGATACAGAGTGTCCATTGTCTTGTCGAACTCATTAGTTGATCCTTGGGGTTGCTATACCGTTGGACCCCCTCATATCTTGCTCTTGAGTATGTCTTGTACTTTGCTTGAGTTATGAAAGAGTCTTGATGCTTTAGCACCCCCGGCGAGAATGGACCAAAAAGATAGGTTCTTGTGAGGTCCCTTGATCTTCATCACGATTTGGGTCCTCGCCATGACCTCATTGTTGTTGATGCCGAACTTGAGGTTGTGAAAGAGGTGATCTAGCACTTGGTTGTCCAATGGAAAAGACTTGGCCTTGTGGTGTAGATTGCTCCACATAGGTGGAACTTCGTCCTTCCCCGGCACTCATAGAAGGTAGCTTTTGAGATCGGCGAGTGCCAACACCCATCCTTCCTATGGTAACCGGGGGAATTGCATCTCTTTTCTCTCAAGAAGCACTTCGCCTCCTCCAAAGAACTATCATATCCATCGAAAGGTCTCATCACTCAATACCACAAACCACACAATAGACTCATACTCCATCATCATGTTTGAGTGTCTTCTCAGGTTTGTCTCTCACTTCCGGCAACCCTATGATGTTAGGGTAAGAGTATGGCTAGGAGCAAATAGTGGATTCCTTCTTTGCCAATGAAGATATCCAAGATCTTGAGCACAAACTCCGTTCCATTGTTGCTTCTTCTTGCAAGGATTATGTCATAGAATTTGTATTGAAATTGTTTGAGAAACTTCATCATGGTTCATTTCCTTCAACAAGATTCCTACAAAACACAATCTCTACACAAAGAGCAAATTCCATTAGTCCTAGGCCGTGGCCTCTTGAAGAGACTAGCTCCACAAGAGAACCACTACATGTTCATAATAGTAGGTACAAAAACCCAAGAGTGTAAAGCAATGAACAAAGAGAACATATGATGAGGACTAAGCCCAAGGGTGTGCCCGATCTTCACGGATTTGGATGGGTTTCGTGGGGGAGGTGGATGAACACGAAGAACACGGGTGGATGGCAGGGTGGATCGAAGGTACAAACGCAACACACACACACAACCGGTTGTTCTTCGTTGGCCCGATACACCAACCCAATGGAATTGCAAGAAAAAGACCCACAAGGAGTAGAATCCCTCACAAAAGATTGGCAATAGCAATTGATAGAGTTCCAAAGAGGAAAAGAGTGCAAATAGATAGAATTGCAAAAGCAAAAGATCCAAAACACTAGAATTCCTAGAATGGAAGAGATCAACCGCCTAGAAGAGTAGATAACTTCGTAGATTGGTAGATCTAGAAGGGTTTCCCATGGGAAGGAGCATAGCTCATGTTTTCTCTTACATCAAGTCTAATCTCAGATCTGAGCCAACAAGGCTATTTATAGGTGGGGGCGAAGGGATAAGTTACACGCTGAAAAGTGTTGTTGTGCTGAAGTTCGATGGGGCGGAAGTTCCGGTCGTCCGGAGCAGAAGTTCCGGTCATGGGCGGAAGTTCCGGCCGGGCCGGAAGTTCCGGCCAACTTTCGGCCTAGTTCCGGAAATTGGTGATTTCCTTGCAGCACTATCCATTGTTGTTTTTGCGCAATTTCGGAACATGGGCGAAACTTGGGCGGAAGTTCCGGTGGGCGGAAGTTCCGGTCCTTCGGGGCGGAAGTTCCGGCTGGAGCCTTTTCCCTGGGCGCTGGAAGGCATCTGGAGGGCATCTGGCCGGAAGTTCCGGTCCTGGGGGGTGGAAGTTCCGGCCTGGGCGCTGTAGCTCCATCTTCATCATTTCCAGCTCTCTCTCCATTGGCTTGGTTTCCATGGCTCGCGTCTTGGTCGATGTACCTGATTGAACATAGGGTATTTGCATGAAGTAGCACGCCATCCAAAGGGGTATCAAAAGCATACGTGGAAAGGAGCGAATTCACCTCTTGGTGTAGGGCTTGGGCTCGAGCTCGTGTCATTTGTAACATCCCAAGAGTAATACCTAGATCCTTTTTACCTTTCTTGCATTGTCATCACCTCATCATGTTGCATTCATGCATATCAACATCTTTTGGCTTTTATAAAATTGCATTTGGTTTTGGCTTTGCTTTGTTTGCTTGTGGTTCTTCCTCTTCCTCTCTCTTAGTTCATTCCCTCCCTCTTGTGATGTTCCAAGAAAAGCTAACAAGCATAAACCTATCCCTCTACTTAACCTACTTTCAAATAGGTCATGCCAAAATTCTCTATTTTCCTTGGTTGCTATAAACCTACTCCTCCCCTTTCTTTTTGTAATGCTCATGGTTTAAATCTTGAGTTGGGCTTCTTCCTTCTCAAGTGGTTGAACGAATCAGGTTTAGCCAAATATTTTTTGAATACCAATTATTTTGGTTGCTACCAAAATTCTCTATGGCTCCTTCAATTTCTTTTCATTCTTTTATTTCTCTCAAGCCTACCATAGTTGGTATATAAGGCTGAGCCTCAATTCAATTCCTTTCAAATTTCAAAATCTTCTCTACTCAAATTTCAGAAAAGAATTTATAAGTGAGAAAGAAATAAATAAAAAAAACATAAAAAGACATAAAAGGAAAAGCCTAAAACTAGCCTAACCTACCTAGCCCAAGACCACAGCAGCCTTCTTCTAGCCCAACCCAGTTTTTCACGTGGAGAAACTTCCCTGTACTTCTTCTTCCTTGGTACCACCACCTCCATCACCGTATGATTCTCTCCCCCTTCGTGGATGCTTGCCACCTGCCTCCTTTCCCCTTTAAACGCCAGCAGCAGGTCCACAAAACCCTAGCCGCTTGTTTCCTCCTCTCCAAGCCGCCGCCGCCTTTCCATCTCTACCTTCCCGTGAGAGAGAGAGGGTTTTCACCGAGGGCATCTCCGACCACCGCCGTCGCCATGGCCTGCCTCGAGCCAACTTGAGTGGGGGAATCGAACCCCCTCTTCCTCCTCTTCCTCAACGTCTTGTACACGGAGCCGAGCGCCGCCCGCAGCTGCACGTGCACGTCCCCGCTGTTGACGTCTAACCCCGGCCACCTCGTCGTCCCCGACACCGGCGACCTTCCCCGCCGCATCCTCCTCGTCTTCGAGCACCCCAGGGTGAGCGGAAGCACCTCCTTACCTTCCCCCTACAAGCACGCTTCTTCATCTCTGGTTCGGAAGAAATGAAAAAGACGTCGTTGTCCGAAACAGCACCACGGCATCGTTTTCGCCGTTGTTTTACCGGCAGCACAGACCTCCTCAGGACGAGCCGTTGGCACCACTAGATGCGCGCCATCTCCTAGATCAACCTGGTGTTTTACTTCACCCAAATAGATGCTGTTATGCGACGCAGCCGTCGCTTTGGGCAACTCCGCTGTTACGTTTTCGCCGCTGTCACGATCTTTCAGTACTCTGTCGAGTTCTTCAGAAAATCCAGTTAACGTACATGTTCCTTTGTTTTCTTCACTTGGAACCAGTCTCGTTTCCAAGCTTTTCAAAACGTTTAGCACACTGGTACTTGTCCCGATCCAGGTCCCAAGGAACGAAGTTGTTCAGTGGATGTCTGTTCACATCTGTTGAAGAACGTCCAGGTTTTCTTCAGTTAATCTGTCACGTTTTTCAGTTAGCAAGTGTTTGTTTTCTTCAGTTCAAGTGTCATCCTTCAAACAGCAGGGTCCAGTTTTTCTGTCACGGTGCCATTTTTCCTCCGGCGTGTCTCCGGCGAACGAGTCCACGGTAGAGCAAGCCATTAGTATCTGCAGATGCACACCACTACTAGCTCCATCTTTGTTTTTGGTTTGCGCAAAGCCGTGCCCAATTATCGTCGCGGCTATCGCTTTAAAATCTGTGCACTTTCGCTGTCTACAGTAAACTGCTGTCACAAATTTCAGAAACACTGTCGTTCTTTCTTCAGCAAAATTCAGTTATCTTGGAGACCACCTCTTCTACCCTGTAGCCTGTATCAAAGCAAAACCTGCCACACAACACACTGTTACCGTTCCTTTGGATCTGCCAAGGCGTCCAGGGTTCAAATCCTGGCTGGCGCAGGACTTAAACTCCCTTTTTGCAAACTGCTGTTCATCAATATTTTTGCCCCTGCCTATTTTCAAACCTTTTAAAATTGCATCTTCCAAAATCCAAATCACACAAACTTTATATCTAATTGCATCAGCAAAGCATGAAGTATTCAAATATCACCATGTCATGCATCATTGGCCGCATCCCTGGTTCGGCCAAATCAAAGTGCAACTTCAACTAAATGCTACGTGTGGGTGTTTTTATCATTTCATGCTACTTTGGAAAGCACCCCACTTAACTTTGCTATACATGAAACCTTGCACCTCATGCATCATATTGCGCATTGCATTTTCTTGTATTGATTTGTGCTATAGTTTTCTTGTATGTGCTATTTGGTTCTTCTCGAGTAGACGCCGACGCAGAGCAGTACGAGCAGGAGTACGAGTTCCCTCTGGAGGATCGTGTCGGTGCTTCTACCTCTGATCTGACAGGCGAGCCCACCCCTTCACCTATTTTACATTTACATGCTCTTTTGATCTATTGCTATCCTTATGTTGCGATTCTGTTGTGTCACGTGTCCTATCCACCTGTTACCTATATGTCCGAGATACACCTCCTCGCCCTACCTGTTGTTTGTTAGTCGTAGGCGAGTTTAGGGTTTTCTGTTGATATCTCGAAATGTTCGGGATATCTTGTTGGGATGATGACACATGTACCACCTTTTCAAAGTGATGATGATAACTTTTGCTACAACTTAAAATTGCTAAGGGTTATAATATTGCAGAGGCATCGGTGAGCCCCTTTGCGAAAGCATCGGATTTTTGTCTTGCTTGTGTCCCCTAGGACCCGAGTTCTTGTTATCTGTTTCTAAGCCTGAGCGCGCTAACCACTCGTGGGAGGTTTTATCGGGACCCCCCATCACCCATTACCATTTCTCAAGTCTGTTGAAAAGGGGGCCACAACCTTGGTTTTATTTGCCTATGCCATGTATGCCATGCTTTACTTACTGTTGCCTTCGGGTGTTTACTTCTTGTTGCCTTCGGGTGTTTATATTCTGTACTGTACCCCGCGGGACGTTTAGCGAAGCGTGTGGTTCGCACGCCTAGCCGCCGACGCAAACCCTGAGTCCGCATCGGAGTACGGCCGAACTTCGTTTCGGGTAGCTTAGTCGGGTGGCCCCCCTAGGCATTCTTGTTGATTTGGGAACGGTCTTGTTGTGAGACTCCGCACTTGCTATGCGGGTTCGAGCATGCGTGTATGGTAACATTGGTGCACCCCTGCAGGGTAAATCTTATCGATAAGCCGTGTCCGCGGTTATGGACGACTTGGAGCTGTTTAACTCGATCATAGAACAACTTACACCTAAAGTTGTCGCTAATAACTTGCTAATTACTTGCGTAGTAAGTTAGCCTTATTATAATGGAATGGATATAAAATTGTCAACTGTGTGAGTGCCTTGTTAGTACCTCTTGGCTAAGGGGGATCGCAATGGCAGGGTTTTGATTGCAGAGTATAGAACTGCTAGAATATGCGCTCTCTCACCTTCTCTATTAGACGGATGTTGTAGCGTGTCTCTATTGGATAGTGCTTTGCTGCCGCTAAACTCGACCATATAGCCGGGCGAAGTTTACACCGCCCACCAGCAAGCATAGCTGGTCTTTTCTCGCAAGTACGTGCCAACGGTACTTACCCTCGTTTTTCTTCCTCTTTTTCCAGAACACGCTTTTCGACAAACAGGTACAACAGATGATGATCAGTACGCAGGTGGCTCCTTTGTCGAGTTCACGGACGGCGACTTCGTTGCGTAGCAGGATCGTTCCTAAGGCAGCAGCATGTGGCTTGTTGGTTATGGAAATACCGCTTGATTATCTTCAGGACTCTTAGTCCAATTTGGATCTTGTCTGTACCCAGACTATTTGGCTATCTTATGTATGATGTAATGTTGGGACATGTGTCTTCTGAGTGTCATTTGGATCTTGCTCATTAGAGCGTTGCTATATATATGAACCTTATTTCCATCTTTTGTGTCGTACATAGTCATGTTGTGATATTCAAGCTGTATTCTACCCTTGTATCCTGTGCACAGTGTGTGTATGTGTGAAGTGCACAGGAAGGTGAAGCACTCAGGCTTGGTAAGCCTACCGTGAGCCTTTGAGGTGGGTCTTGTGTGCATGGGCGTGTCGAGCTGTTGCTTGGCCTACCCATATGCTTGGGAATGCGAGGCGACCTCACGGTCCTTTGTAGTGACCTCATGCACATAAACCCCTCTTACCTGCGCGCTCTAGGTTTTCCTACTACTGGGGCTTACATCATTGGACCACGAGGAGGGCTTGTCGGTCTTGAGGCGGCGGTGTCCGAAGGCCACCCCGTATCATCTCCCCCCCCCCCTTGGGAAAGAGTCGTCCTCGACTCTATGTTCTCCTCATCGCCATGATAGGGTGAGAGATCGGACACATTGAATGTGTTGCTCACCAAGTACTTGGATGTTGGTATGTCGATGACGTAGGCGTTGTCGTTGATGTGCTTGAGGACCTTGAAGGGACCATCGCCTCGGGGCTTGAGCTTGGAGTTTCTTTCTTGAGGGAAACGGTCCTTGCGAAGATGTATCCACACTAGGTCTCCTTCATTGAAGATCCGTGCCTTTTTCGTCATGTTGAGGCGTGTTGCTTGATGAAGAACTTGTTGCTCGATTGTTGCCCTTGTATCTTCATGTAGCTTCTTCATGTATTGTGCTCGCTTGTCGATGTTCATGTTTACTTGATCATGTAGCGGAAGAGGAAGGAGGTCAATCGCCGTAGGTGGTTCAAACCCGTAGACAACCATGAATGGGCTTCTCATTGTTGTAGAGTGCTTGGCGTGGTTGTAGGCAAACTCCGCATGCGGAATGCAATCTTCCCATGACTTCAAATTCTTCTTGACAAGGACGCGGAGTAGTGTGGAGAGGCTTCGGTTCACCACTTCGGTTTGCCCATCGGTTTGTGGGTGCGAGGATGACGAGAACAAAAGCTTGACGTTGAACTTGGCCATTAGTGTCTTCCAAAGGTAACTCATGAACTTGACGTCTCGATCCGACACAATGCTTCTTGGTACACCGTGGAGTCTCACAATTTCCCTAAAAACAAGGAGGCAATGTGTGAAGCATCATCCGTTCGGGAGCATGGTATGAAATGAGCCATTTTAGAGAATCGATCAACCACTACAAAAATTGAATCATGACCATATTTGGTTCTAGGCAATCCTAGCACAAAATCCATACTTATATCGGACCAAGGAGCATGAGGAATAGGCAATGGTGTATAAAGACCATAGGGGTTGGAAGTTGACTTAGCTTGTAAGCATGTTGTACACCGTCGGCAAAGACGCTCCACGTCGCGGTACATTCTTGGCCAATAATAGTGAGTGGAGAGCATGGCATATGTCTTCTCTCGTCCAAAGTGTCCCATAAGACCACCACCATGCGATTCTTGTAAGAGCAAAAGGCGAAGCGAAGACATGGGAATACAAATTTTGTTGCCCTTGAACAAGAATCCTTGGTGCAAATAGAAATCATCGATGCCCTTCTCACTAGAACACTTTGCAAAGATTGGGCCAAAGAAAATATCTGAGGCATATAAGTCTTTGATTTCATCAAGACCCAAAACATGGACATCCAAACGAGTGAGTAAAAGGGTGAGCTTGCGGGAAAGAGCATCCGCAACAACATTGTCCTTGCCCTTCTTGTATTTGATTACATATGGAAAGGACTCAATGAACTCAACCCATTTTGCATGTCGTTTGTTCAAATTGTGTTGACTTTTCAAATACTTCAAAGACTCATGGTCGGAGTGAATGAAAAACTCTTTTGGCCAAAGATAGTGTTGCCAAACTTCAAGAACACGCACCAAAGCATAAAGTTCCTTGTCATATATAGGATAGTTGAGGCGTGCGCCATCCAACTTCTCGCTATAGTATGCCACGGGTTTTCCATCTTGCATAAGAACTCCACCAATACCAAGTCCACTCGCATCACATTCAATCTCAAAAGTTTTGGAAAAGTTTGGAAGAACAAGGAGTGGTGCCTCGGTAAGTCTCTTTTTCAACTCATCAAAAGCTTTTTGTTGGGCCTTGCCCCACACAAATGGAACATTCTTTTTGGTAAGTTCATTCAAAGGGCAAGCAATGGTGCTAAAATCTTTCACAAAGCGGCGGTAGAAACCGGCAAGTCCATGAAAACTTCGGACTTGACCAACATCTGTAGGAGTAGGCCAATTGTGGATGGCCTCAACATTGGAATAATCAACTTCAATACCATTGGCGGAAACCACAAATCCAAGAAAAACCAACTTGTTTTGTGCAAAGGTGCACTTTGGAAGATTTGCATAAAGCTTCTCATGACGCAAGATGCATAAGACTTCTCTCACATGTTGCACATGGTCCTCGAGATTTTTGCTATAAATGAGAATATCATCGAAATAGACAACCACACTCTTGCCAATGAGAGGTCGCAAGATGTGATTCATGAGTCGCATGAAAGTAGATGGAGCATTTGGAAGACCAAATGGCATGACAAGCCATTCATAGAGACCAAGCTTGGTCTTGAATGTCGTCTTCCATTCATCACCTATTGCCATGCGAATTTGGTGGTAGCCACTACGCAATCAATCTTAGAGAAAATCGTGGCACCACTCAATTCGTCAAGCATGTCATCTAAACGCGGAATGGGATGGCGGTATCGAACGGTAATGGCATTGATGGGGCGACAATCCATACACATTCGTTGCGTCTCATCCGGTTTAGGAACAAGAATCACGGGAACCGCACAAGGGCTTAAGCTTTCACGAACATACCCTTTTTCGAGGAGGTCTTGTATTTGGCGTTGGATCTCCTTTGTGTCTTCGGGGTTGGTGCGGTAGGCGGCACGGTTTGGTAGAGGGCGCCCGGTATGAGGTCGATGCGGTGCTCAATTCCTCTAAGCCGCGGGAGTCCATGAGGAAGCTCGTCGGGGAAGACATCTTGGAACTCCTTCAAAAGAGACAACAAAGACGAAGGAACTGTTGTTAAGTTGTTAGTCTCCGAGGATGGCCCCTTGCAAATGAGCACATAGTGCAATTTGGTGGATGGGTTGTGGTGCACTTCTCTCATCTCACTCTTGGTAGCTATGAGGACACTCTTCATCTCACTCATATATGGCTTATGGCGCTCACTTTCTTTTTGGTGGGTCACTCTCTCACCACTCATCTCACTAGTGATGGTAGCTTCCTTAGCCCTCGCTAAAGCCTTTGCATTGTCCGCAATTACTTGGCTAGGAGTCATTGGGCGTAGGATGAATGTCTTGTCGCCGACCTTGAAGCTATAGGCGTTTGTGTAGCCATCATGGCTTGCTCTTTTGTCATATTGCCAAGGGCGACCAAGTAGCATGTGGCACACCGTCATGGGCACTACATCACAATCAACGGTGTCTTCATAGGCGCCAATCTTGAAGGATACGAAGACGGTGTGTTGTATCTTGACGTTTCCATTGTCACTTAGCCATTGCACATGGTAAGGGTGGGGGTGTTTCCGGAGTGTGAGGTTGAGCTTGGAGCATAGTTCGGTGCTTGCAAGATTGTGGCAACTCCCTCCATCGATGATAACCTTTATTGACTTGCCATTGATTCCGGCTCTTGTTTGGAAGATGTTGCACCTTTGATCTTCATTGGGGAGTGCATGGGTTGTCAACACTTTGGTCACCACAAGAGATGGGCTTGCATCATGCACACATAGGACTTGCTCTTGGTCTTCCAAGTCATCATCTTCATGATTGGTTGCGGCTTGTACCAAGGCTTCATATTCACCTTCACTCAAGTACTCCACATCTCCATCATCTCGAGTTATCATAACTCTTGTGTTCTTGCATTCAAAGGATTTATGTCCTTGAGCACCACACTTGAAGCAAGTGATGTTACTAGATCCCGTGGAAGCTTTGGAGGACATAGTTGATTGATCCGGCTTGAAGCTTGTTGTCTTGAAGGCACTCTTCGTTTGCTTGGGAGGATCCTTGGAGGCAATAGCACTTGTGTTCTTGATGCTTGAGGAGGTGTTTGTTGCATTTCGCGCGGCGAAGAAGGACTTTGTTTTTGCACTTGCTAAGTCTTCTCGCACTTGGCGCTCGGCTCTTGTAGCTTGATGAAGCAACTCAACCATGTTGGTGTAAGGCAAGAACTCCACTATTCTCTTGACGGGAATGTTCAATCCATTCAAGAATCTTGTCATTGTTTGCTCTTCTCTCTCATCCACATTGGCACTCATCATGGTCATGTGCATCTCCTTGTAGTACTCATCAACGGACTTGAAGCTTTGCTTGAGTTGAGTAAGCTTGTTGAAGAGGTCGCGTTTGTGGTGGGTGGGCACAAAGCGTTTGTGCATGACTTCTTGCATCTCTTCCCATGTGTCAATGGGCTCTAGATCTTCCTTGTCACGCTTCTTGTTCACTTCTTCCCACCAAACATTTGCATATCCTTAAAATTCAAGTGATTCCATGGCTACTTTCTTTGCTTCGGAGAAGTTGTGTATGCGGAAGATTTTGTCAACCTTGAGTACCCAAGATAAGTATGCATCGGGGTCTTCCTCTCCTTGGAACTTGGGCATGGTGAATTTGAGCTTCCCAAAGATTTCTTCCTCATTACGGTCATTGCGTCTAGGAGGTGGTCTTGCATCATCTTCATCCTCATTATGGTTGCGAGGTTGTTGAGGTTGATCCTCATTTCCATTGCGGCGGTTTGGAAGAGGAGGACGCCTTCCATGAGGTTGCCGGGGGTGTGGTATGACACTAGCTTCACTTGAGGCGTGTTCTTCATTTTGGTGCCTTGCTTCACCTTGATGAGCATCAGGTGCTTGACGAGCTCGATAATTGAGAGGGTTGTGTCTTCTATTGTCCCTATTGTTTCTTCTTGCGCCATCATCTTGCGGAGCATCAATATTGATGATTTGGCATTCTTGGTTCACTTCTTGTTCGGCGTCATGAGATGGGTTCCTTTGAGCATTGGCCACTTGAGATGGGCGCGGTTGCCCTTGTTGTTGACGTGCCTCGTGCTCATGGCGAAGACGTTCTTGCTCACGTGCATGAAGGAGAGCTTGATCATGACGAAGACGTTGTTGTTCCTCTTCGAATTGAGCTTGGCGATGTGCTTGTTGTAGTCTCTCTTGTTCAAGTTGAGCACGTGCTTGCTCCACATCTCGAGCTTGTTGTTGAAGTACTTGAGCATCCACATTATGGTGGTGTGGGTCTTCATTAGAAGCATGGTAAGACGGGGATGAAGCTCGGTGTCTTGAACTATGAGAGCGCGAAGACCTTGAGTGTTGGCTTCGGTTGTTGGCGATGTTGGCAATAGCTTGTTCAAGGCGTGCCAACCTTTCTTCTTGCCTTCTCATGCTCGCCATGTTTTGTTGACCTTGAGTAGCAAGTGTGGCCCTCATATCATGTCCTCGAGCGTCAAGCTTGTCATGGATGTCTTGCACTTGGACATTGAGGTCCCTTCTTTGCACTTGAGCTCGTTCTTCATAGCGTGCAACGGTCTCATCGATCCTTGCCGTGAGGTCATGGGTACTCTTGTTGACGGCTTGAGTAGCTATCCAATGTTGGTGCCGTGTCATCGGTAGTTGGTTCCCCTCTCCACTAGACATGGTTACAACTAAAACAAGAACTATGTTGTGGGGGTTAGAGGAAAGCTCACAAGTAAGTCAAAGACACACAACAAAATTGGAAAGGTGTATCAAGGTGAGGAACAACCGGTTACACACACAAAAACAAAACTCTATATGGTGTTAGGTATGGATGTGGAAAACCAAATGGAAGAACCAAACGAAAAGTCTATTGTCAAAAGTGGGTAAGATCCAAAAAGCACAAGTCAAAAGTGGTGATCACAAAAGGCATACACAATGAGGAACACACGCGTGGGACAAAATGGGGTTAGCGCGACTTGAAAAATGAGCAAGAACAAAATGGTCCTAACGAAGACTACTAGCTC
Organism: Lolium perenne; assembly: GCF_019359855.2. Taxonomy (NCBI): domain Eukaryota; kingdom Viridiplantae; phylum Streptophyta; class Magnoliopsida; order Poales; family Poaceae; genus Lolium; species Lolium perenne. Next base: position 138,543,049 of record NC_067245.2, read on the forward strand.
GGTGTCACGCTAACGCAAGAGAGACCGTGGCTTGGTTGCAAAATTGAGAAGCAACAAGATTTGCGCAAGACGCCTCTCTTCTCTTTTCTCTCTTTTGCTTATAAGCTTTGGACTCTTTTGTGTATAGGTGTCACTCACACTCTTTTTCTTTTTCTTTTTGTATTTTTCTTTCTTTTTCTCACTATGCAAGGATACTACTATCTATGTAAGTATGTCACACTTCTTTTGCTTATCTTTTCACACGAGCTTGCTTCGAAGCTTTGCTCAACACACGCACACCCTCACGGTCGGGACGCTTGCGCAATGCTTCGCAACACTAGAAAGCCACTCTCGATAGGAAAGGTACGCAAAAGAGGCTAGGGTTACAAGTTAGGAGCAAGTTATACCACTTGATGATGGTGGCCGACGATCTTGAACTTGCGATGGTGGTGAAAGTGTCAAATGAACCGCTTGGATCCTCGGGGTGCCGTCGTCGTTGTCGATGTTGCGGAAGCTTTGTGGTAGCTGAAATGGCACTCAAACCGAAGTCCAAACACAAAGGGGGGTTAGTGCCAAAACGAAAAACGAAGGTTGCTGTCAAAATTTCGGCCAGCCGGAACTTCCGGTCCTGAGGGGCGGTACTTCCGGTCCCGGGCGGAACTTCCGGTCCTGCCGGGCGGAACTTCTGGTCGCAATCAGATCTGCGGGCTGTTCTTCGATTTGGGCGGAAATCCGGTCCGAAATCCTTCGAATTCGAGAAAAATTTGGCACTAAAAGCTGTGGGAAGGTGGGGGAATTGCAGATCAACACCAAAGACAAGTTTCTATTGGAGCAAAACCACCAAAAACTCAACAAATCGCGAGATCGATCCAAGGCCAATTTGGGGCTATTTTTTGGGGAAAAAATTTGGAATTTTTTTTGGGCGAAATTGGTGGAATTGGGGGTTGTTGGGGTCAAATCCGTGGCAACCAAAGAGCTTTTGATACCTTATGATGAGGACTAAGCCCAAGGGTGTGCCCGATCTTCACGGATTTGGATGGGTTTCGTGGGGGAGGTGGATGAACACGAAGAGCACGGTTGGATGGCGGGGTGGATCGAAGATACAAATGCAACACACACACACAACCGGTTGTTCTTCGTTGGCCCGATACACCAACCCAATGGAATTGCAAGAAAAAGACCCAATAGGAGTAGAATCCCTCACAAAAGATTGGCAATAGCAATTGATAGAGTTCCAAAGAGGAAAAGAGTGCAAATAGATAGAATTGCAAAAGCAAAAGATCCAAAACACTAGAATTCCTAGAATGGAAGAGATCAACCGCCTAGAAGAGTAGATAACTTCGTAGATTGGTAGATCTAGAAGGGTTTCCCACGGGAAGGAGCATAGCTCATGTTTTCTCTTACATCAAGTCTAATCTCAGATCTGAGCCAACAAGGCTATTTATAGGTGGGGGCGAAGGGATAAGTTACACGCTGAAAAGTGTTGTTGTGCTGAAGTTCGATGGGGCGGAAGTTCCGGTCGTCCTGAGCGGAAGTTCCGGTCATGGGCGGAAGTTCTGGTCCTGAGGGCCGGAAGTTCCGGCCGGGCCGGAAGTTCCGGCCAACTTCCGGCCTAGTTCCGGAAATTGGCGATTTCCTTGCAGCACTATCCAGTGTTGTTTTCGCGCAATTTCGGAACTTGGGCGGAACTTGGGCGGAAGTTCCGGTGGGCGGAAGTTCCGGTCCTTCGGGGCGGAAGTTCCGGCTGGAGCCTCTTCCCTGGGCGCTGGAAGGCATCTGGAGGGTATCTGGCCGAAAGTTCCGGTCCTGGGGAGCGGAAGTTCCGGCCTGGGCGCTGTAGCTCCATCTTCATCATTTCTAGCTCTCTCTCTCCATTGGCTTGGTTTCCATTGCTCGCGTCTTGGTCGATGTACCTGATTGAACATAGGGTATTTGCATGAAGTAGCACGCCATCCAAAGGGGTATCAAAAGCATACGTGGAAAGGAGTGAATTCACCTCTTAGTGTAGGGCTTGGGCTCGAGCTCGTGTCATTGGACCACGAGGAGGGCTTGTCGGTCTTGAGGCGGCGATGTCCGAAGGCCACCCCGTATCAACATATGCAAGAGTCTTGACAAGGTAGGACTTGATCGCCACCTTGTCAAGGCTCCAATACCTTTAAGCTTGCTTGTGTTGTCGTCATTAGAAAGATAGAGATAAGGACTTGATGACGACAAAGAATTCCTTGCTTCCGGACATAAGACTTGTGGCTTCAAGATTAACCACCCAATAAGCATCTCCGTAAGCAAGGCCCTTCATGGATCAAGAGTTAGAAATAGGAGCCCATTTCTCAATGGGCCCTATCTTCACATTCTTCTCTTCATCGATCACTCTTCCTCTCTCGATCTTCTTTGGCATGATTGCCACTTCTCCTTTATTGCATAAGTCCTCATAGGCGTCAATGACTCCTTCCAAGAATTGGATTTGGACTTGAAGACTCTCAATCTCGGACTTCAAGTGCTTAGTTTCATCTTCATGTTCCGATAGAGCTTCCTCAAGAAGGGAATTTCTTCTCAAGAGTGAATGCTTGTGTCTCTCCAAAGTGGCGATGTTGTCTTCATGATTACGACAAATGTAATCCTTGCTTGAGCGTTTGTATTCTTCTATGGCTTCATCTTGCATAAGCTTGATCACCATAAGTTTGTCCTTGCTTCTCTTAAGATAAGCAATTTCATCCTCATGGTTACAACAAGTGACATTTTCTTTTCTCAAACGGATCTACTCCAACAAGGATTCATTTTGCCTCTCATTCACTTCAACTAGCTTGGCCTTGTGTTTCTTTAGAGTGGCAATCTCTTCTTCATGATCACAACATTGCACCTTCTCTTTACTCAAGCGATAGTATTCATCCAAGGCCTTCTCTTGAGTTGAGATGACTTCCAAGAATTTTGAATTGTGTCTTCTCAAGAAGCAAACTTCGTCAAGGAGCTTGTCACAACATGAATTAGGACTTTCATCTTCTTTCTTCTTGGCAAAGGTTGCAACATCCTCAATCGACCATTCATAATTTTCTTCAAGATAATCCTTCTTTGCCTTGAGCTTGTTCAACCAACCAAGAGCATAATCTCGGTCCTTGATGAGTTGGGAGATGAGAGAATTGTTGAAGTCTTCAAGAATAAGAGCACTAGCTTCAAGAGTCATACGCATGCACACTTCTTCCTCATAAGCTTGGGTGAGAGAGATAAGCTCTAATTCCTTCTTCTTTTCAAGCCTTTCGTTTTCCACCCTATGGTCTTCATCTCCAAGCATGTTAGTTCTAGGCTTCTCGGTGGAGGAGATCTTGGTGACGTCGTTGTTGAGGGATAGCTTGGAGAGCCCTTTGGGGAGAGATCTAAACTTTCTCTTACGAATGAGGTATCCACCATTTAAGTCCCTTCTCTCGTAGATACAATCCGCAACGAAGTGACTTTTGTCGCCACAATTGTAGCAAGAGTTTCTTGGTCTTGAGTTTTGTTTCTTGTTTCCACTCCAAGGAAGGAGAGCATTGTAGAACTTTTTCTTGATCCAAAGGTCATCCACAAATGTCGCTCCAAGATCTTACATTTGCATGGCGAGAGCAATAAGGCGTCGGTACATCTCTTCGGGCGATTCTACCTCTACCATGACAAAGTCGTTGGCCATCACTTCACTAAAACGAGAGCATTGGATGGTCCCATTTCCAAGGAAGAGCTTGTCAAGTTCGTCCCAAGCTTCCTTGGCGGGCTTGAGCGAGCGGATATGAGCGCGGTCCTTGGGAGTAATGGCCAAGTGAATCATGTCGATGGCGATGGCGTTGAGTTGGTGGTCCACCACTTCCCTTCTTGTCAAGTTCATTGGGTCTTGTGGTGAATATCCCTCTTCAATGATACGCCAAAGCTCGGTAGAGGCGCTGCGCACATGAGAACGCATTAAGAATTTCCAATCACCAAAGCTATTATATTCAAGTAATGGTGGTAGACCATGAGTCAAAATGCAAGGCATGGGTATTGGGACATTTACGGCATAATCACTTGGTGGAGACACCGCATGATCATCTCTTAATTGTCCCGCAACCGGAGATTCATCCTTCCCTTTTGATGAGGTGTCAACATCCTCAAGATCCTTTTCCCGAGGTGAATTTGTTGATCGGTCAACAATTCCAACACAAGGAAAAGTATTAACTTGTGGTGGGGAAACATCGACACCTCTCTTAGTATCTATGACGGGGTTTGATTTCAGAGTAATCAACTCCATCATCATAGCCTTCAATTGAGATACAATGGATGAATCCAATTTCTTGAGGTCATCCAAAGTAGCCGGAGTATTATCGGCACTTGATGATGGAGATGATTGCTCATGGGGAAGGACTCCATTCACAACCACCTCTTGTTCGGCCATTTCTTAGGCGGTAAAGCCCGAGCAAGAAAACCTTGCTCTGATACCACTTGAATGGATCGTAGCGAACAAGAGGGGGGTGAATGGCGCTACGACAAGTTTTAGCCTTTTTAAATTTTAGCGCAATGGAAGGTAAAGGTGATAGCTTTAGCGATAGCGGTGTTCCTACAATGATACTAGGACAAGTGCAACAAGTAAAGGAATCAACAAGATAGTAAGAGTAAGGAGCGAGACAACCGGGGGCGCGGAGATGAGGCGAGGTTTGTTTCCCGCAGTTCCTTCCACAATAGGAAGTAAGTCTGCGTTGAGGAGGTGCTAGTCTCACACAAGAGACTAGACGGCCACACCACGAAGGAAGGCCTCACCTTCTTCCTCGAGAGAGCTCCACGAAGGTGCTCTCCCTCTTCCACTAAGGCACCGGTCGAGGCGGTGATTCCTTCACAAGGTTGGGGCGAGCTCCAGACACAAGGATGCTCCCAACACCCTATGGAGCTAGTACATCACCAAGATAGCCTCCATAGCTGCACATATCCAATGCTCCACCATAGGAACCCTTCTCCAATGCTCCACCATAGGAACCCTACTAATGCTCCACCATAGGAACCCTATCACCAAGATCCACTAAGGAGTACCACGAATTGGCGAACTTTCTCTAGGTAGAATGATAGATCGGGGGTCTCCTCCACCACTCCTCAAAGTATGAGCAAGATTGGTTGGATGGATGGGGAGATCCCCTCACTTTGAGCTCAGCAACAATGGAGGGGAGAGAGAGAGAGAAGAGCTAAATCGGGCTGGAGAAGAAGGGGCCTTTTTATAGGTCCCTCCAAATCCAACCGTTATGTGTTGTTTTTGCCTAAGCGGTACTACCGCTTCTGGGAAGCGGTACTACCGCTCTGAGTTCGAATCCCCACAGAACTTGTCCACGTGGACACATCGCGGTACTACCGCTTGCGGTACCGCTCGAGGTACCGCAACAGGGTCCAAACCTTACTGGACTCGAAGCGGTACCACAGCGGTACTACCGTAACGTGTTACGGTACTTGAGCGGTACCGTGGGCGGTACTACCGCTTGTAAGCGGTACTACCGCTCATGGTACCGTAAAGGTACTGTAACCTGTTCTGTGAGACAATCTTATGTGCAATCCTCAGAGCGGTAGCTCAGAGCGGTACCAGTAGGGGTAGCGGTACTACCGCTCCTGGTACCGGTAGTACTGCTATGGCTAAAACAGCTTTTTCCTCTTTTCCTCTCCTACCATGTTACCTCGCGACACACACACAAAACCAGAAAGCCTAAGAACTACGCTTCGGTCTTCTGATCATAATGTGTCCGGCGAGGGCACCGTACACCTTGCAAACCTATCAATGACAAACTTTGTGCACGGTTAGAATTGTTCGAGTGTTGTTATCAAACACACAAAACAAGGGATATGGATCTTGCTCTTACAGGACCCATGAGGCAGCATCATCCTCAACGTTTCCAAGGCGGCATGGGATCCAAAAAAAGGCAAATAGCCAGAAATTAGGGGTCAAAAATAAATCAAAGAAAGGAAAGGTTTATTGTTCACAGAGGCTGACATGTGGGACTCATGAGCTAGCAGAGTCCTCAACGTTCAAAGGCGGCAGGGGATAAAAAAAGGAAGTAGCCACAAATTAGGGGTAAAAAATAACTCCAAGAACGGAAACTTTTTTTGTAAATAGAGGACGACATGCGGGTCACATTTTGCAGCAGCGGTCTCAGCGTTTCAAAGGTGGCACGGGATCGAAAGAAAAAGGCAAGTGACCAAATATCAGGAGCCAAAAATAACTCCAAGAAAAGAAACTTTATTGTACATAGAGGATGACATGCGGGTCCCATTTTGCAGTAGCGGTCTCAACGTTTCCTAGGTGGCACGGAATCAAAAGAAAAAAGTAGCCAGAAATTAGGGGTAAAAAGTAATATATCCAAGAAAGAAAACTTTTATTCTACATAGAGGTTGACTTGCGGGACCCACGAGCCAGCAGCTTCCTCAACGTTTCAGATGCAGCATGAGATCGAAAGAAAAAGGCAAGTGACTAAATATCAGGTGCCAAAAATAATCCAAAAAAACTTTTATTGTACATAGAGGATGACATGCGGGTTCCATTTTGCAGCAGCGGTCTCATTGTTTCAAAGTTGACATGAGATCGAAAGAAAAAGAAAAGTGACAAATATCAGGAGCCAAAAAATAATCCGCGAAAAGAAACTTTTATTGTACATAGAGGATGACATGTGGGTCCCATTTTGCAATAGTGGTCTCATAGTTTCCAAGGCGGCACAGTACCAAAAGAAAAAGGAAGTAGCCAGAAATCAGGGGGTCAAAAAATACAAGAAAAGAAAGATTTCAATTGGGCTTCATCTGGACATCTTGGCCTTCGAACTATCCTGCTGGAATCCTTTTGACTCGTACAATTTCAGCCCACTCCAAAACAGGAAAGTCCTATGCTTTGCAAAAATAAAAAACAAAGAGATTCAACATTTAAGTTTGTTTATGTAAAGACAAAGATTTAATTTATCCCTTTGCAATAGCTCGGAGCTAAATACATTGTTTATTGTCTGCAAAATAATCAAGATATCACATGTTTCTTGTACGGGGAGGCTAACATCGGGGACCCATGAGCCAGCAGCGTGGTCAATGTTTTAAAGGCGGCAGGGGATCGAAAGAAAAAATAAACCAAAAATCAGTTGGTAAAAAATCCAAGAAAATAAACATTTATCGTTCTAAGAGGATGACATGCGGGACCCTTGAGGCAGCAACATCCTCAACGTTTCCAAGGCGGCACGGGATAAAAAAAAGGCAAAATAGCTAGAAATTATGGGTCAAAATAACTCCAAGAAAGGAAAGGTTTATTGTTCATATAGGCTGACATGTGGGACCCATGGGCCAGCAGGTTCCTCAGCGTTTCAAAGGTGGCATGAGATCGAAAGAAAAAGGCAAGTGACCAAATATCAGGACCCGAAAATAATCCAATAAAAGAAACTTTTATTGTACATAGAGGATGACATGCGGGACCCATTTTGCAGCAGCGGTCTCAACGTTTCCAAGGCGGCACGGGATCAAAAGAAAAAGGAAGTAGCCAGAAATCAGGGGGTCAAAAAAATCCAAGAAAAGAAAGATTTCAATTGGGCTGCATCTGGCCATCTAGGCCTTCGAATTATTGTGCTGGACGCCTTTTGACTCGTACAATTTCAGCCCACTCCAAAACATGAAAGTCCTTTTTTCGACAAAAAAATATGAAAGTCATATGTTTTGCAAAAACAAAAAACAAGGAGATTCAACATATAAATTTGTTTATGTAAAAATAAAGAATTAATTTATCTGTTTGCAAAGCTCAGAGCGAAATAGACTGTTTTTTGTCTGCAAAATAATCAAGATATCACATGTTTCTTTTACGGGGAGGCTGACATCGGGGACCCATGAGCCAGCAGCGTGGTCAATGTTTTAAAGGCGGCTGGGGATTGAAAGAAAAAATAAACCAAAAATCAGTTGGTAAAAAATCCAAGAAAATAAATAGTTATCGTTCTAAGAGGATGACATGCGGGACCCATGGGGCAGCATCATCCTCAACGTTTCCAAGGCGGCATGGGATGAAAAAAGGAAAAATAGCCAGAAATTAGAGGTCAAAATAACTCCAAGAAAGGAAATGTTTATTGTTCGTAGAGGCTGACATGTGGGACCCATGAGCCAGCAGAATCCTCAACGTTTCAAAGGCGGCAGCGGATCAAAAGAAAAAGGAAGTATCCAGAAATTAGGGGTCAAAATAACTCCAAGAAAGGAAACTTTTATTGTTCGTAGAGGATGACATGCGGGACCCATGAGCCAGCAGCTTAATCAACGTTTCAAAGGCAGCATGAGATCGAAAGAAAAAGGCAAGTGACAAAATATCAGGAGCCAAAGATAACCCAAGAAAAGAAACTTTATTGAACATAGAGGATGACATGTGGGACCGACCTGCCAGCTGCGTCGTCATCGTTTCAAAGGGGGGAGGGGATCAAAAGAAAAAGGCAAATAGCCAGAAATTAGGGGTAAAAAATAAATCCAACAAAGGAAACTTTTATTGTTCATAGAGGATGACATGCGGGACCCATGAGCCAGCAGCTTCCTCATTGTTTCAAAGTCGGCATGCGATCGAAAGAAAAAGGCAAGTGACCAAATATCAGGAGCCAAAAATAATCCAAGAAAAGAAACTTTATTGTACATAGAGGATGACATGCGGGTCCTATTTTGCAGCAGCGGTCTCAACGTTTCCAAGGCGGCACAGGACAAAAGAAAAATGTAGTAGCCAGAAATCAGGGGGTGAAAAAATCCAAGAAAAGAAAGATTTCAATTGGGCTGCATTTGGACATCTGGGCCTTCGAACTATCCTGCTGGGCCTTTTGACTCATACAATTTCAGCCCACTCCAAAACAGGAAAGTTCGGATTTTTCTAAAAAAAACAGGAAAGTCCTATGCTTCGCAAAAACAAAAAACAAGGAGATTCAACATATAAGTTTGTTTATGTAAAAATAAAAATTTTACTATCCGTTTGCAATAGCTCAGAGCGAAATACACTGTTTATTGTCTGCAAAATAATCAAGATATCACATGTTTCTTGTACGGGGAGGCTGACATCGGGGACCCATGAGCCAGCAGCATCGTCAACGTTTTAAAGGCGGCAAGGGATGGAAAGAAAAAATAAACCAAAAATCTGTTGGTAAAAAATCCAAGAAAAGAATCATTTTTGTTCTGAGAGGATGACATGTGGGACCCATGAGGCAGCAGCATCCTCAGAGTTTATTGTTCATAGAGGCTGACATGTGGGACCCGTGAGCCACCAGCGTCCTCAACGTTTTAAAGGCGGCAGGAGATCGAAAGAAAAAATAAGGCAAAAAATCATTTGGTAAACAAAATCCAAGAAAAGAAATATTTACCGTTCTGAGAGGATGACATACGGGACCCATGAGGCAGCAGCATCCTCAACGATTCCAAGGCGGCAGGGGATCAAAAGAAAAAAAAGGAAATATCCTGAAATTAATTAGAGGTTTAAAATAAATCCATCAAAGGAAACTTTTATTGTTCATAGAGGATGACATGTGGGACCAACCTGCCAACAGCGTCCTCATCGTTTCAAAAGGGGCAGGAGATCAAAAGAAAAAGGAAAATAGCCAGAAATTAGGGGTCAAAATAACTCCAAGAAAGAAAACTTTTATTATTCATAGAGGATGACATGCGGGACCCATGAGCCAGCAGCTTAGTCAACGTTTCAAGGCGGCATGAGATCGAAAGAAAAAGGCAAGTGACAAAATATCAGGAGCCAAAGATAATCCAAGAAAAGAAACTTCATTGTACATAGAGGATGACATGCGGGTCCCATTTAGCAGCAGCGGTCTCAACGTTTCAAATGCGTTTTGACATCAAAAGAAAAGGAAAGTTGATTGTACATAGAGGATGACATGCGGGTCCCATGAGTCAGCAGCTTACTCAACGTTTCCAAGGCGGCAGGGGATCAAAAGAAGAAGGAAATAGCCAAAAATCAGAGGGTGAAAAAAATCCAAGAAAATAAACTTTTATAGCACATAGAGGATGACATGCGGGTCCCATGAGCCAGCAGGTTCCTTAACGTTTCAAACGTGGCATGAGATCGAAAGAAAAAGGCAAGTGACCAAATATCAGGAGCCAAAAATAATTCAAGAAAAGAAACTTGATTGTACATAGAGGATGGCATGCGGGTCCCATTTAGCAGCAGAGGTATCACCGTTTGTGAGGCGGCACGGAATCGAAAGAAAAAGGCAAGTGACCAAATATCAGGTGCCAAAAAGAATCCAAGAAAAGAAAGTTTTATAGTAGATAGAGGATGATATGCGGGTCCCATTTAGCAGCAGCGGTGTCACCGTTTGTGAGGCGGCATGGGATCGAAAGAAAAAGGCAAGTGACCAAATATCAGGTGCCAAAAAGAATCCAAGAAAAGAAAGTTTTATAGTACATAGAGGATGACATGCGGGTCCCATTTAGCAGCAGCGGTATCACCGTTTGAGAGGCGGCATGGGACCGAAAGAAAAAGGCAAGTGACCAAATATGAGGTGCCAAAAAAAACTCCAAGAAAAGAAAGTTGATTGCACATAGAGGATGACATGCGGGTCCCATTTAGCAGCAGCGGTCTCAACGTTTCGAAGGCGGCACGGGATCAAAAGAAAAAGGAAGTAGCCAGAAATCAGGGGGGTCAAAAAAATCCAAGAAAAGAAAGAATTTTTGTTCATAGAGGATGACATGCGGGATCCATGATCCTGCATCGTAAACGGCTCGATCGGAGAGCGTTGAACGAGATGGCGCGATCGAGAAAAAAAACAATGCTAGAGAGGCTGCCATCTGGGCCCTACATCCTTGGGCGGTGCGGATTTGCGTTGACTCGGCCGTCGAACCCGAGAATTCGCGATGCACCACGTCCTGGGCCACCATAGGAGACGTTTTGGACGTTTTCGTCGGGCTAGGTGGCCTCAAAAACGAGAAAAAAAAGTTTTGACATGCACCACGGAGAGACCAAAAATCGTCGGCCATGGTGCAGCAGCAACCACGGCGCGACTTCAACTTCGTTGGCCACGGCAACTTTTCTTGTAGTTATGGGAGCCGCTCTTGAGGTCACTATATGAAAGGATGATAGATTGTTTGATGCCATTCGTTGACATAGACATGCATACCTCTCAAAATATGTATTTTCAACACTCATTGCTTTCAAAATAAAAACCTCTAGAACATGAGTAATCTTGCTTCCCTCTGTGCAGGGCCTTTCTTTTACTTTTATGTTGAGTCTTCATCTTCTTCCTTTTTGCACCACTAAGAGAGCATAGTTGTCATTCTGCGTATAATGTACATAGTCACAAAATTTATTATTGATTGATTCATGATTATGACTATTGCTTGTTCTCAAATTATTTGTATCTAGTCACCCTCTAAAATTTAAAAGTGTCATGGCATTTATGTTTTGCTACTTCATAAAGGAAAAGTTGAATACCACTCTGCTATGTTTTCGCTATGCTCATAAACAAACAGTTGCTTTCAGTGCATTATTATTAATGATCTTTTGTTTGAGTTACTCCTCATGTTATGACATAGTTGCTAAGTTCTATTGAATTATATCTATCATGTCTATATTTAGAGTACTTTGATACCAGCTTACAATGCTTTACAATAACTTGATCAAGATTGTGTTGGCGTCATGTCACCTCAAACATTATTTTGTTATCACTTACATACTCGACAAAGAGTAGGAGTTAAGCTTGGGGATGCTGATACGTTGCAACCGTATCTATAATTTTTGATGCTCCATGCTTGTTTTACACCAATTTCTATATGTTTTTTCTACATTTCGTGGCACTTTTATGCATTTTCTGGGACTAACCTATTGACAAGATTCCACAGTGCTAGTTCCCTGTTTTCTGCTGTTTTGTATTTCAGAAAAGTTGTACAGGAAATATTCTCGGAATTGGACGAAACAAAAGCCGAAGTCAATATTTTAACAAAGACATAGTCCAGAGAGGGGTCGAAGAAGTGGTGCAGGGCGGCCAGACCACACCTAGGCGCGGCCTAGCCTTGGCCCGCACCTAGGGTGGTGTGGGGCCACCTGGCCTCCACCGACCTCTCCCTTTCGCCTATAAGAAGCCCCCCAACGCGTGAACCCTAAATAATCCAGCCTTCGTCCACGAAAAGTTCCGTCCCGCCGCCATCATCGAGATAAGTTTTGGGGGTCAGAAATTCCTGTTTCAGCACACTGCTGGGACGGGGATTGACCCTCAGAGCCATCTCCATCGACTCCACCGCCTCCACTTCGACTCCACGATGGTTTGTGAGTAATTCCCTCTTGGACTACGGGTTCTCGGGTGTAGTTAGTTGGTACTGTCTCTCCCATGTACTTCAATACAATGATCTCATGAGTTGCCTTACATGATAGAGATCCATATGATGTAATCGGTGTTGTGTTTGTTGGGATCCTGATAAGGGCTAAGCCCGTGTGGGTTGCTCGATCTCACGGATTGACCCGGGTGGGTGTGATTGCGGAGGGGGATTCACGGGGAAGTGGATGAATGCGAAGAACTCGATACAAACACACGCACACAACATAAATCGGTTATCCTCGTTGGCCCGAACCACCAACTCGATAGAGGTTGCGAGAAAAGACCTTCGGTAGAAGTCCCGCAAAGAGATTGACGAATCGAACCCGAGAGATCTAGAAGGGTGAAAATACCGGAAGGTTGATAGAAGTGCAAGCAAAAGACCAAACAGTAGAAGTGCAAGCAAAATACCAACAATCGGTAGAAGTCACCAAAGAGATACAATAGGATTCAACACGGAGGGATACAATAGATGGTTAATCTAAGGTGGGGGTTTCCCAAATCCACAAAGGGATAATAGAGGCATAAGCCAATTCATCTAAACATCATCTCTCCCTCATGAAGGTGGGGGTAGGTTCCTATTTATAGGTAGGGGCCGAAGGGGTAAGTTACAAGCCAAAGGGGGCTGAGATCTGGCTGAGGTTCGACTGGGCGGAAGTTCTGGCTCCTGGAGGCGGAAGTTCCGGCTCCTGGGGGCGGAAGTTCCAGCTGCAGCTCTGCCGTGCGAGCATCTTTGGTCTTGATAGCATCTGGGCAGAAGTTCCGGCGAGGTCGGGCGGAAGTTCCGGCCTGGAGCGTTCAGCTCCTCTTTCTCCTTCTCTTCCATGCTTCCGTGACATCGGCCTTGCGTCCTCGGGTCTCCATGGCATTGTCACACCCCAACTTTTGCAACCATGTTTAATTGTTCTTAATGCAAAAATCAGGGGGAACAAAAACTTTTTCTAAAAGTCAATTAGATGCATTGCCTTGATCTGTTTGTTGAGATGCTTTGCTTTGATCTGGTGGTAGATAAATTGTCTTGACCTAATTGTTGAGTTTTGTCTTGAGCTACCTCAAGGAACAAGACCTCTAGTGGTAAAATCATCCTTGAATTCAAAACTTGGGATCATCTACCCCTTAATACATCCCTCTCTTATACCCTAGTCAAAACCCCTAAGGCATCACAAATTTGGCTAAGTCCTAAAACTGTTATCAGGTCCCAATTTGGAGCTCGTGGATTAAGCTACCCCTTGCCATCCAAGGCAATGAATCTGGTCCTAAACCTACCTTATCATAAGCACTTCCCAACCATGTCCTTGTCTTGAACCAAATCCCTCTTATACTTATTTATCCTTGTCTGTTTTGAGGCCAAGTCAAAAATCTGTTTTTGGCAGGCTTAAAAAGTTCAAACTTTGGCAGTTGATATCTAAGCACCCACAAATGTTATTAGTTACCTCCATGCATGGATCTCATCTATGCGACACCCTCTACAACTTCCACGTATTGCATGTCCCATAATACCCTTGCAACCTATATTTTCAACTTGATCTTACACCCTATCCAATGTTGCACCACTAGATCCCCTTTTCAACTTTTATCTTTTGTTTATTTTTAATCCATGTTTAATCTCCACAAAACCAAGAGTGAAGATGGTAGCTGCATTATGTAGCCACCCTCTACCCTTGAGATCACCTCTCCCCAAAATATTTTATTTGCGAAAAAAAATCCTATTTAAGTGTTTTCTCTAATTTTCACTATAAAGCCACTTCTAGTTTTACCAAAATATTTTCATATTATTTTCCCAAATAACTTAGGAAAGGAGGGTGGTACCTCATACCCTCCCTTTCCAACCCAAAATTGCATCTATAAAATCATCTATGATATAATTAAAACAACAAACAAACAACGGTCCAGATTTTAGCACCAAGATACAAACGGTTCAGATTGGAAGAAAAATTAGCCCTAGAGGCAAGCGATTGAATATGCACGCGACTCAGGCGCTCAGCCTTTTCTTTCCATCTTACCATCCAGATCGGCGCGCCGCCGGTCTCCTCTTCATCTACATACAGAAGGCATGGACCAAGATTGGATCTCCCGTATGAGAAGCACCACCGCTAGCTCTGGATGATCGATGCGGTGGGGCAGGCTCTACTCATCATGCAACACCAGCAACATACGTAGATCTATATGATCGTCGCCGCGTGGCAGATACGGTGCAAGATGGAATCCACTTGCAGCACTTGAATTCATCCCCGTTCTGCTGTTCAGATAATACGTGCCCAGCAACAAGCCACCAACTGCTAAAGATGCAATGGAGGCGGCTGCCGATACCACTCGAACGGCGGCGCTCTTTCCGGCAGTGGCGCATGGCCGAAGTCTGCATCAAAACCTAATCGGTAAGACAATTCATCCACTCTTTAGCCTATGCGTATGTTTACCAGATTGAAGTTGCTCTATACGGTGCGGATACATGGGCTAAGTAATTCGGCCAGTAAACCGATTATATAAATCGGTAAGCTGACTCGCGCACTGTAGTAATTGCTCTGATCGATTGCAAAAGCCAACATGCATGAGCATGCATGCTTCTGCCTAGCATCTGCCGACTAAGAAGCATAGCACACTTCACATCTTAATCTACTATCCATGCATACGTATCTAGAAACGTGTCTGTTTTTTTTTATTTTGCTACTTCTAAATTGTTCAAGCAGTCAGTCAAGCCTCTACTCTCAAGGAAACCACCTGGTGCGCATATTGCTGCTAAAAGGCAGAGTTAGATTCAGTAAGTTTTTATACCTAGCTGATTTTTTTGGCAATTGCTAGCTAAGCTTTCTGCTACTTGGTTTAGCACACGGCTATACAACTAGGCAAGGTCCAGGATGGCGGTAGGATGGTCGCTGCCTTCCCACATCCAAGCAATCACAAAGCAGCAGCAGCCAGCACCAAGCAAGTTCGGTCCTCTCTGTCTCATCATCATGAATACCAGCAACATAGATATATATGATCGCCAGCCCCGTTCAGATATATGTGGGATCAGCAACAACTATTCAAGATGCATTCGAGGATTTGGTGTTGATCACAAAATTGATCGGAAGGAACGATGGAGACACGACGATTCTCTCCGTCTAACAGGTACGCTTGATTAAATCGTGCTACATGATCTACCAGATAGCAGCTTGGATGTACATATAATTTTTTTTTTAAATTAGCTAGGCTATATATACATGTGTATTTGTGATAAATATGTACGTTGTTTAATTCTATAGATGAGATAGCCGATCAAGTATACATATTTTGTCAAAAAAAGTATACATATTTCTTACATTGGCCAACGTGTTAATATTATCTTTATGGAGTCCACTTGATTAAGAATCAGTGAGAATGAATATGGCTAAAGTACAACTATGAACCTCTAGCGCCTATGACCAGTTTATAATAATGGTCCACTAGATCGATGCATGGCTCCAACGGGTTTATGTATAAATATATTGGAAAACATCACCACAGGGAGTTAGGGATTCAATCCTCCACGGTCTCAAACATCGGTTTATCTATAGTACCAAAATTCTACTACAATTTTCTTCAAAAGAATGAGACTCTGAATTTAGTTGTGGCTATGAATATTTACATATTAGGTGGACACATAATGCAGCATATTTTAAACATAACAAGATTTGGGCGGACTGCCGAATATTAGAACACAATTGCATTTATTTAACAAACTAACCAATAAAATGCAAACTACTACATTCAGTCTCTTTTATTCTACGTCTTGGCAAATAATCTGATAATTTAACAGTTTATTTTTTTAGTACTACTTGGTTTGAATATTTAAAGTAGTTCCACAAAAAATAAAGCACATGCTCTAAAGAAAGAATAAATCAATCATGTAATTTGCGTGCAAAATGGGCTTGGTGGCTAACGTATACCTATGTTTCTTATACCATCCTTTTTGTACGCATATTTGGAAATTTAAATTAACGCTAATAGAGTGATGCATTGAGCTAAATGATCATATTTTCCAGAAAATTAGTGTATAATAGTTGATTGTACCACATAATTTATAAATAATTTTAAGTAATATTATATGGAGTAAATCTAGCCGCGCAAATGCGCGGGCCACGTGACTAGTTTCACTTTATTTTCACTTTATTTTAACAAAATGCTTGTTTATGGCACTTAAATGCAAGATATTCCTTTTTATGCTTATTTTAAATATGAGGGTATTATGCATAGACTATTTTAGCAACTAAAACCTCTTATTAACTCAAACCCTCTTCTTTCAAATGCAAGTTCAAATAAAATTCCTTCAATTCTGGCCATACTCTTCTTAGGTGGTTCCAACCTTACCAAATTATATTCCATTTGGCATGACATCTCCTTTGCTTCAAACACACCTCCCCTATCTCCCAACCATTTTCTTGTCTTCACCAAAAGTAAATGTGGTCCTATGCACTCATGACCATAGCATCATAATCTCCATCTTCATCTTCATCCCTCAACCTCAATTTTGGACATCATCAAAGCCATCACCCTAAAAAAATCTTCCCAAGCACTCCACCGTGTTCATCATGCAAGAATGACATGACTCCCCGGACCTCCACATGGGCTTGACCAAAGGGGAGCCGGCCATGTCTTGGTCTTGGCATTGATGTTCCTATTATCTCTCCCATATCTCTCTCAACCAATAAACCACCCCTAGCCTTACCTCTACTACACCCTAGCTTGATTGACATCACCCCTCTCAAGTTGACCTAACCTTCTTGGATGGGAGAGAAAGCAAGGAGTGAGGAAGCAACCGGCCATGTTGGTGCATGGTAAGGATTGTCATCAATTCCCCCTCCCTCTCACCTTTCTTGCTCCATCTTGGGAGAACCCGACCTGCACCCCTACCTGGCTCCCCTACACATCCCTACATCACTTCTCCACCTCCCCTAGCTTTTCTTCTCCTTCTTCCCTTCCCAATGTCATTGAATGGCATAGATCTTGGACAAAGGACCCTAGACCTGCACCCTTTCGCCCTAACCATGTCTAGCATCCTTCCCTGGATTCCTGAAGCCCGTCAGTGCCCCTGCCTCGTGCCCCAATGCACGCCATACCCCAGCCCGTGCTCGCCATTTACGTGGTCACCACGTCTGGGCGTGCTCGCGCGTTCCCAGACCTGCAGACCTCCTCTGGCCACCCCTAGCTGTAGGCTACAAAGGCATCATACCAGGACCAGAAAGCAGTGGTGCTACACCTTCCTACTTCACCCACGACCGAGCACGACACATCAAACACCTCGCTGTCCACGCAAACATCACCTCGTTTCGGACAAACTAGCACACCTTTTTCCTGGATTCCAGCTGCCCGAGATCTCTCTCTGGATGCTCTACTTAATGGCACCGTTTGGCGGTCAAACCCCACTCATCCCCAACGCGGCCTCACCACCTGCACCATGTCCACCACGAGCCGGTGCTCGGCTATAAAAAGGGCACCCGAGCCCTCACACCTGATGCGGGGTGGCTTTCGGACACCTCCGCCTCAAGACCGTCAAGTGCAACCCCGCCTATCGTCGACGCTACACCATGGCCAAAGAGTCCCCCAAGTGGACCTTCAACCCTAACCCACGCTACACACGATAAGGTGAACTCCTTCCTCTCGATACTCGACCTCGTAGATACCTTGAATGGAATGCTACCTCATGTCGGCATGTTATATGTCATTAGGTACAAGAGTCATCGAGGACCGGAGAGGAGGAACACCCATGATGCACGTAAGCAAGGGAAGGGAAGAGGAGCCATTCATCATGGTGCAAGGAAGAAGGAAGAAGAAGAAGAAGGAAGGAAGAATGAAGAAAGAAGGAAGGAAGAGGAAGAAGAAGTGGGAGGAGGGAGGCCGGCCGGTCACAGGCCCGGTTGACCGGCCCCCTGACCGGCCCACCCGGTCACAGGCCCGGTTGACCGGCCCGGCCGGTTTTCGACCGGAACGACGACCGGTGCCATCCGGATGCAATCCCGGGGCTCCCGAAGCCTCGCCCGGTCACCGCCCGGTCCAGGATCCGGTTGTGGACCGGATGGGCCGGTCACAGGCCCGGTCCGACCGGCCCTGTGACCGGATTCGTCGGGTTTGACCCACCAACTTGTACCTTTTCGACCCATGCTGCCTTGTATGCCTATATAAGCCCCCAGGTCGCCCCCTTACCTCTTTAGACAAGATGATAGCTTAAACATGAAGATGAGCTTTGTCTCCCTAGGGTTTCATCCCCTTTGTATCAAGGCTACCTATGTTGGATGATTGGATTTGGTGTGTGAGATTCTAGTGTTGCCCACTCTCTCTCCCACTCCTAGATTCATCTCCCTCACCAATCTCTCCGCTCGGAATTCTACCGCGTGTCTCTTCCGGGTTGATTCTATTGGCGTGGTCCATCGAGCCACGGGGTAAGTAATCGATTGTATCGGGTTGGTGTGCGTGCGTGAGTTCATCGTGTTCATCGTGTTCTTCGTGTTCTTCGCGCTCTCCCTCTCTCCCTCCTTTGGATTTCGGGTCAACCGCGAGATCGGGCCACACACGGGGTCTTAGACCTCATCATATGGTATCAGCAGCCTTTGGTTTCCGCGGATTTGACCCCCCACCCATCCAATTTCGTCTCTGAAAATTTTCCCCAAAAATCCCCAAAAATAGCCCTAATTTGCCTCTTGACCGATCTGCGATTTCGTTGCGTTTTGAGTGGTTTTGGTCCATGGATTTGGTGTTGGAGTGCTTGATCTACTATCTCCCCAACTTTTAGCCCCCAATTCCATCGTTTCCCCTCCGATTTGGTCGTTTTGGCTTGGTTTTCGTGAAGAACAGGAGAGAGAAACTGTGTCCCGGTTGAGAATCCGGTCAACCGGGCTGCAGACCGGCCGGGCCAGCCTGTAACCCGGGCGACCGGCCGTGTGCCCGGCCAGGCCGGGCCCCGGGCCGGCCCAACCGGCCCCTGGACCGGGCGCCACCCTTCCACCTCCACCGCCAACCACCGCCACTCCTCTCCTCCGCCGGCAAGCACCGCTATCATCCCCAACCACCGGCAAACACCACCGCGGCCCCAACAAACACTGCCGCATCCGCAAGAGCATCGACACCACCACCACCGGCATACCACCGCCACCACCGCCAAGCTACTTTGACCGTTTTCTTCCGCTAACTTGTGTTTGCTTGTTCCGGTTTGAGTGCCTTGTTTGTGAAACTAACCCGCAGCTCCGAAGCAAGCGACGACATCCTCGGCACCCCGGACTTGCAAACGTACTCTTGACATCACCGCCTTCATCGCAAGTTGTGTGTTCCGACACCGCCTAACATCTAGGTATAACTTGCACCCCACCTTGTAACCCCTCTTCTTTTGCGATCTATCCTATCGAGCATTGCTTATCTAGTGTTGCGAGACATTGCACGTGGCCCCGATTGTGAGGTGTGTGTGTAGTGTGGAGTCAAGCTTCTAAGCAAAACTCGTGTGGCAAGATAGCAAGAGTGAGCTAACGCTAACATAGAGCGTGAAAAAGAAAGAAAAGCACAAAAAGAGTGCAAGTAGCACCATACACCCATACATACAAAAGTGTGAAAGTGCCACCATAGATACAAAAGAGTGCAAGTGTCACCGTGTACAAAAGAGTGTCATAAGCTTTTAAGCAAAAGAGAGATAAGAGAAGAGAGGCCACGTGTGAATCTTGTTGTCTCTTCCTTTGCAACCGAAGCTTTGATCTCTTCTTGTGTTAGTGTGACACCGAGCACCCTTGCTTAAGGGCTTCATACACTTTTCCGCTCATTCCTTGGTCGCACTAACCCCGTTCATCTCGTGTGTGCGTTCCACATCTTTTCTGTGTTTATAGTGATCATCGCTTTGACATTTGAATTTTTGGATTTCACCCACTCTTGACAATACACTTGATTTCGGATTTCGTCTTTTGGCTTTCCACCACACTCACCTACCACCATATTTGCTAGCTTTTGCGTGTGTCTTTGTGTGAGTGCCCGATACAATTGTTCTAACTCTCGGTTTGTTGGATCACCCCAATCTTGTCATACCACGGTAAGATTGCGAGGTAGTGTTCTTCCACTAACATACACCATATAGATACCATCGTGCTAACATGGATAGCGAAGATGAAGATACGGAGGAGTACACGGAGCACTCCGAGGAGGACACCTCCTCAAGCACCGTGGATGTGGAGGAACATGTGGAGCTCGACACCGACTATGGCTCCGCGAGCATCGCCGACATGACCGACATCGAGGAGCTCTACACCGACTTTGGCTCCGCGAGCATCACCGACATGACCGACATCGAGGAGCTCTACATCGACAATGGCTCCTCAAGCATCGACGACTTGGTGGAGCAACGCCACGCCTACGACATCGACACCATGGCGGAACCTCACCTAGTCTCCACAAGGAGCAACGACGATGCTACCAAGTACCACCACTTGGCCATTGGAGCTACATATGAAGATAGAGGACCTCCACGATGGCACCATCGTACGGATCATCAAGAGCGTCCTCATCATGATCGTCATCGACACTCGTCTACGAGCTCCACAAGGCGCCACCATGAGAGTGCTTATGCACAAGATCGTCGACTTCAAGTACACCATATGGAGCATCAAGAGCGTCCCCATCATGAGCGTCATCGACACTCTTCTCCAAGCTCCACAAGGCGCCACACGCAACATGCCAAGTCGCATGAGCCATCATCTAGGCATGGCAAGGACCGTCATCGACATACGTCACCACATGAGCTTCGCCGCCACAAGCCACTTCATGATCGCCATCGACCAACATCTTCCACAAGTCTTCGACGACACCACTCAAGCCATGGTGATGATGCACGAAGACGAGAGCCTCGACATGAAGGCGACACACACCTTGATAGGGTGCCTACCACTCCAAGGATGGCAAGTGCACATCGCACATACCTTCCTCATGAGGCGACTTCTACCTCTTGTGCCACCACCACAATGGCCCCTACCTCGTCACGTGCCTATGGACTACGATGCTACAAGTGCAAGCAACAAGGCCACCCTCCACGGGAATGTCCCAATCTCCTATGTGAGGTGTGCAAGGCCAAGGGTCACGTGGCATGGCAATGCACAACGCCAAGCGCCAAGAAGCTCTACTTCGACGAGCTCAATGCACAAGTCTCCAAGATGCCTATCGCGCCCACACTTCAAGATGAAGATCGCCAAGGTCAACTCAAGGTTGATGTGGATACGAGCCTAGCTCTCTACTACACCACGACGCCACCACTTGAGGACGACTTGGGAGGCGATGGAGTTGAGCATGGTGAGCATGGGATTCTCCCTTCACCTACGGAGGCGCATGGAGTTGAGCATGGTGAGCATGGGATTCTCCCTTCACCTACGGAGGCGCATGGAGTTGAGATGGTTGAGCATGGGATTTTCCCTTCAACCAAGGAGGCGCATGGAGATGAGAAAGTCGCGCCTACTCCTATATGCTTGATTGATGAGTTGGTACCAATCCCATGTGAGGATGAGAGCCACTTAGCCCACTTGAGTGAGAGTGATAGTGAGTTGAGTGACTTCCACCCCATATGTGAGTTTGAGTGCTTCCATTTGGAGGACATGAGTGATACACAAAGTGAGTTGAGAGAGGTAGATGATAGGTCCATGGAGGACACCGCATTTGCTAACACATTAACCTCTCCCTCGTTTGTGTCTTCTTATGTTGCACTAGGTTCCACGGAGGACGAGTTCCCGCTCATGGAGACGATGTACATGGTGCATGAAGATGATGATATCTCACCATGCTTGCTCCAAGATGGACATGTCGACCACATGGATCCTCCTACTTCCACAACACCTACCTCAAATGAGTCGGCCTACAAAGGTAACAACATAGGTGTTGATGATGCCATGATCCCACTAGTGGACATGATGACTTATGAGTGCATGCATGATCTTGATGATCCATTTGCTACTTCACATGCTACTTTCACTTTCCCTTGTGATATTTTGCTTGATAACATTGTTGATCATGTGGAAGTGAGTTCTTGTGATACCATGACCATGCCATGCTATGAGAGCTTCAATTTTTCCACCATTGCTTGCAATATGTCGACCACTTGCTCTTTACCATGTATTGCTTGCAATGATAATGAAAATGATGATATTAGCTTCCGCATGCTTTGCCCAAAATGTTTGCACTACTCCATGATCGTTGCATCCAAGATAGTGAACAATTCCCCTTTCTTATGCTTGGTATGCAAACATGCTTATTTCATTGTCCATGAGATGGCCCCCATAGCCTTCTCCATTTTTGATGATCATGAGTTGCCACATACCACACATGCACCTTCATGCCATTTGCACTATCGCCATGCATTTCATACTATCTTGCTTGACACTAATGGTGATGTGCACAAGTCTTGGAACATCATGATGGATGATGTGTTCCTCTACCATGCACATACGCTCTTTGTTTTGCTCATTCCATGTGTAGGTACCCGACCATCGACTTCCACCGCTACGGAGCATGAGCTCACGAAACGCGCAATTGAGAGCTACCCCAACAAGGACCTAACCCGCGGGAATCACACCAAAGGGTATGTTCCCACAAGCCTTCGCCCTCATGTGTTTCCGACTTGCCTTGTCGAATTTCCGGTTTGGTCCAACTCCTCGTCGCCCCTTTTGCCTCTTATGCAACTTATCTTGAAACATCTTGTTGGCACAATGATTTTTGTATGCCTTGATGTTATCATCATACACTCCGAGAATCCCAAGGACCATGTCATACATGTGAGAGACACCTTATGCATCTTGTGCCACATGTCACACAAAAAGTTGCTCTTCTTTGGATTTCTCATTTCACCTTTGGCAATTGAAATGGATTCTTTGACACTTGAGGATACCCATACTTGGCTCACGCCAACCATACTTTCCCAAGCTAGAAGTTTCCACCTCTTTGCCATTGCACATAACAATTTTGCCCACAATTTTGCCACTGATACTTGCCTTTTGATTGTTCCATTTGTGTGGGACAATGCTACACATCACATTTTTGACACCTTACAACTCTTACATGCACAAATTTTTGCCCATCCAAATTTTGGATACATCGACACACTTTTGTTTCCCATTTTTGCCAAATGCCTCTTGGAGAAACGACTTGATGCTTCGTATTTGATTGAGAGCCTCTTGTTCGCCGGTCACCCAATTGGCATCCACAAGCTTTCCTTTCGCAAGTTGTTTTTCCCCATGCTCTTCTTCGACCGAGACTTTGTCCCTCCACCACTACATGGGAGACCCGTCATGGACTACAACAAGGGCGCCCACACCACGACGAGCATCCATAAGGATACAAGGGCAACTATACAAGTCCTTCACCAATTCATCTCGGATCTCTCGCCACATCATGGAGATGAGGAGGAACAAGAGTCGAGGACGACTCTTCCCCAAGGGGGGGAGATGATGCGGGGTGGCTTTCGGACACCTCCGCCTCAAGACCGTCAAGTGCAACCCCGCCTATCGTCGATGCTACACCATGGCCAAAGAGTCCCCCAAGTGGACCTTCAACCCTAACCCACGCTACACACGATAAGGTGAACTCCTTCCTCTCGATACTCGACCTCGTAGATACCTTGAATGGAATGCTACCTCATGTCGGCATGTTATATGTCATTAGGTACAAGAGTCATCGAGGACCGGAGAGGAGGAACACCCATGATGCACGTAAGCAAGGGAAGGGAAGAGGAGCCATTCATCATGGTGCAAGGAAGAAGGAAGAAGAAGAAGAAGGAAGGAAGAATGAAGAAAGAAGGAAGGAAGAGGAAGAAGAAGTGGGAGGAGGGAGGCCGGCCGGTCACAGGCCCGGTTGACCGGCCCCCTGACCGGCCCACCCGGTCACAGGCCCGGTTGACCGGCCCGGCCGGTTTTCGACCGGAACGACGACCGGTGCCATCCGGACGCAATCCCGGGGCTCCCGAAGCCTCGCCCGGTCACCGCCCGGTCCAGGATCCGGTTGTGGACCGGATGGGCCGGTCACAGGCCCGGTCCGACCGGCCCTGTGACCGGATTCGTCGGGTTTGACCCACCAACTTGTACCTTTTCGACCCATGCTGCCTTGTATGCCTATATAAGCCCCCAGGTCGCCCCCTTACCTCTTTAGACAAGATGATAGCTTAAACATGAAGATGAGCTTTGTCTCCCTAGGGTTTCATCCCCTTTGTATCAAGGCTACCTATGTTGGATGATTGGATTTGGTGTGTGAGATTCTAGTGTTGCCCACTCTCTCTCCCACTCCTAGATTCATCTCCCTCACCAATCTCTCCGCTCGGAATTCTACCGCGTGTCTCTTCCGGGTTGATTCTATTGGCGTGGTCCATCGAGCCACGGGGTAAGTAATCGATTGTATCGGGTTGGTGTGCGTGCGTGAGTTCATCGTGTTCATCGTGTTCTTCGTGTTCTTCGCGCTCTCCCTCTCTCCCTCCTTTGGATTTCGGGTCAACCGCGAGATCGGGCCACACACGGGGTCTTAGACCTCATCAACACCACTCTCATTCCCACTCACAGCAACCCTCTCCACCTCCCTGAGGTCCTGCAAAATGCGTCGAGACGCTCCCCTGGCCGCAGCATGCCGGCAAGGTCACCACAGCCATGGTCACCGCGAGGCGACCCATGTAGTCTGCAGTCGCCCCGACCCCCTTTCTCCCTCCCTCCCTATTCCATTCTGCTGGCCATGATCTTCCTGTCCTAACGCGAGCCTCCGCGTCGTCCAGGTTCGCCGGAAACCGCCGCCATCAACGCCGTCCGGGAACATCTGCGGAAGAGCCACCCGAGCCTGCGTCGAAGGGACGGCTACAGGAGGAGGAGAAGACGCCGGGATCGCTGCTGGACCGCCACCACTCGCCGCCGCCTGCAGGAGCTCCGCCGTTTCCCAGCGTCGCCTCCAGGTGAGCCCTGGCCGCCTCTCTTCTTTTCTTCTCCCGTCCGCCGCTCGCGTCTCTGCGTCGCGTCAAGAGGACGACGGCCTCGTGCCGATCGGTCCCGTGCGTGTGGCTGCATGGCCTCGCCGCCACGTCGGCCCATGCATGGCCTGGCCCGCCTGGGCCCCCCTCCTCTCTTTTTCTTTTTTCTTCACCCTCCACCTGGAAAAGCTCCCTGGGCCGGCCCAATGCTGCACCCCCGCGTGGCCCAGTTTTTCCCGCCCCTTTTCAAATTCATTTTGCTGTTAAAATGTGTGAAGAACCAGTAACACCAATTTGTGAATATTTCGAGATCTACTAATCCGAATCGAGTGAAACCAACTGCATTGGTTCAAAAAATTTATTACCTTTCCAATGCCACTGGCCCCATATTTTTAGGATTTTTGTACGATTTTTAATGTATTAAACATGATCACTGGTTATTGTTTAGTATTTCTAGTTTCTAAATTTAAAAAAATTAACCTGTTTGAATGAATCCAATTTTGTTAGCCTCATTTTAGTACTGAACATCTAGAATAATTAGTGTTAGACCCTTTTCATAATTTTTGGTTACTATTTGTGCTAAGTGTGTGTCACATGAAATGTTGTACCAAAACTTTTGCTTATTTAAAATCCTTGACCACCTCTTCCATTTAAAAATGGTCAACCTATGTTTCTTTATTGCAAAACAAAACCTTTTTGCAAATTAGGCCAAGTTCTATTGTTTTGGTTAAATTTTCAAAAAGTGTGGTGTAGTGTTTACCTCCTATTTTTTTGACTAGTGTTATGTGAGCAAATTAAATTAGGAGAATTGATTTCTACTTTTCCAAAAAAGTTTGAAAATAAAATATGAATGTTTTTGATGCCAAACCTTTGCACTTGTCTTCTTTATGGTGTTATCAACCAGGGGATAATTAATTTATACCTTGGAGGAAATTGCTTATTTGTTAGGCTCTCATGCCTTTATTAGGTGAATAAATTGGGTTTTCTAGATTAAAACTCTTAAAGTTGTGTTGTAGTATCTATAAGACCTTAGTATGATTAGCGCTTGGTTGAGTGGTTAGTTTCTGATTGTTGCATGATTGCTTTGTTGGTACAATGTGTTGATTGTGCTCCTTTTATATTTTCCGGCGATAGATGCGAACATTTCCGGGAAAGAAGAAGAAGTGGTTCGGACAAGGATCTTATTGACATTGTTGGAATTCTTTTTGATGAAGTTGAAGAAGTCCAGGGACAACTAAGCCAAGGCAAGCCATCTTTTGATCTCTTGCTATTTATCCTTCTTGTTGTGTTCATTGTTCCATTATATACTTGGTTCCTTGTATCATGTGTGATGTTTGGTCCTCTACTCTATGCATACTTATTCCCAAGTATGTTGAACCCCTTGTTGATGTTAGGCATGCTTACCCTAAGCATGTATGCCCCCTTGACACTTATATTGTCACCTTCTTAGTGGTATGATGATTATCATGACCCTTGTTGAATCATCTTATTTATGATGTCCCTATGCATGCTTATCCTAAGTATGTATGATCCCCTTGACACCTCAATTATCATCTCCTTAGTGGTACGATGTATAGCATCATGCCCTTGATGTATCTTAGTTCTTACATGAAACTATAGGTTGGGAACCCCCTTGGAAAAATACCTTGTTGAAAAGAATTTTTGAAAACCTTGGGTGAGTTGGACTTACCCAAGTGTGTGTTTATGAAAGGAAAGGATCTTGGCAAAGATGGTTGGAAAGAAAATCTTGTTTTCGAAAACTTTGGCGTCTAAGTATTCACCCGTGACAATTAACCCGCGCAACCACATTACCCTGGAGTGGGACGGGGCTTAGCTCGTAGTTTGTTCTTCTTAACATGGGACACCGCACAACTATATAAGGGTAAGGTTACCCCTGAATCCGGATTGTCGTTGGTGGAGACAATAGTATAACGGGAGGCCTTCGGGGCTGACCCGTCCGGAAGACACTATGGGTCTCCTGGCTTGGCGGTGGAGCCATGCTCAAAGTGAGGTGAGCTGCCACGGTGCCGGGGAGGTACATACTCCATAGGGTAGGATCCCGTGCTAAGACGAATAGGCGAAAGGCTATGTCCGAGTTTTTGTCATGGCATAGTTGATATGCGGGGATGATGCCCACATGATGAACTCGCGGATCTTGTGGGGAAAGTGTGCAAACTCTGCAGAGTCAAATCTATTCGAATAGCCGTGTCCGCGGTCATGGACGGTTGGAATGGCTGTTGCTTAGCCTGATGAGTTTTTGGTTTACAAAAATTGTTTGGAAAATGATAGAAAGGAACTTCTTTTCGGAGTACCGGAAGGGTACGGGAATGGTTTGGTTGACCATATGGAGATGGTCGGAAAGGAAACAAATTGGGTTACCCCCTCCCTAGTGTTTTATGTTGTAGAACTCTTTTGAAGTATCTTCTTCAACAAAGATATAGATCGAGATGTCATAGAACCCCTTGAGTATCCCCTTCTTCTAAAATGCCGGGATGCTATATCCACAAGAGAAACTACTTCTCTTCTACATGCTATTTCCACAAGAGAAATTATCTCTTCCCTCTTGTCATCTAGATTAGCACTTGTTATCTTGCACTCTTGCAAAGTACCTTCTCGATGGTTTGCGAGTACAATTCCAAATGTACTCACGGCTTTGTCCCTGGCTATTTACTTGGCCAGACTTGGAGGAACACGACAGATGAAGAAGAAGTTGGTGACGTCTATGCGAGCTAGGAACGTCTTCCCAGTCAGTTGCCTGTAGGGTTTATGGCAGATGACTTGGGCTCCACGCTGTTGAAGTGATGATACTACTCTGATGTTTAGTTAGGCCCTTCGAGGCTATTATGTAAGTATTGGTCATGAGACCTTATTGTAATTTTCTTATTCCGTTTTGTAAAGGATGATGTAATTTGATATCAGTTCGGTTATGTGTTCACGACGCACTGATCATGGGATCGTGAACTGTATATATAACAGGGTATTTCGGACAGCTAGTCCGGGGTCCCCACAGAGCTGGTATCAGAGCCATCCTGACTGTAGGAGACCTTAGTTAGCATGGACGTTAGTTAGGAAACAGGTACTTGAGAAAAATATTTACCAAACAAATTCTTTCTTTAGTCGGAAGCATAGCTTCTACTCCTCTTATTTCTTCGAAACTTCTAAATTCTTATCCCTCCGCTTTACCAAAAATATTCAAAAAAAAAATTGTTACTCTATTGTCTCATCCACTTCAAACCTACAAACTGGACGATGTCCCCGACTCAGACCGGAGACTCGAAATCAAAGATGGATCAATCTTTTAGGAAGACTCGTGTATCTCCAACAGCAGCTATTGAAGATTGGAGGACGACTTAGTGTGGCCACAAAAAGGATAATTAGATCATCTCTTTGGTTGTCACCAAAGTCTGTCAGGGAGCTGACCTTGTTCCTCTTTGGACCCGCACTTTTTGCAGTCGTCAGGGATCAAGTCCTCAGTTCTTGACTAGTAATTTTTAGGCCAGCCACCAGAAGTTACCGACTTTGGGAGTGCCTCGTCAACTACCCCTCTGAAGACCCCACGTCCTCGGGATGATGAGACCATAAGATCTACGCAGTTTTCGCCTTCGCCTCAACATCAATGACTCAACACCAAGCCTGCGTCACCACCAACTGCTACAAGGATCCCTATTGATCCCTATTGAAGTCGATGCCAGCAAGATAAAGACGTCAACATATGTGACCAGCCCCAAACCTATAGGATGGATAGGACAAACTCAATCGCTTCGATTGAGCTACCCTCACGTATTAGGCATCCCTTGATACTTCGAGTGCCTTGTTTGGTGTGCTGATTGCTTGTAGTTCTCTAGTGTGCTGCCTTGATTGTCTTTGATTTGCTATTGTGTGTATGTTTTTCTAGTCTTTCGGCGTGAAAAATACTCTTAGTGTGAAAACCTAGCGTAGGAAGCCTCCCTAGGATGTTATCATCCTCACCTACCACGCCTATGTTTTGCTAACTGCTAGTTAGTTGAATAGGTTAACGGAAGACTCTAAGTCTAAACCCGTTAACAGTTGTTTTTCAACCCTTGGAAAAACTAACTCAAACCCCTATCTACGCTAACTACTTTCAATATCAGCTGAAGCAACTCTACTATGCCAACGAAGCAGAAGTCGTGTCTTCACGAGTGACTGCATCTCTGCGATAAGTCGTACTAACTTTGTCTAACCTAGGAGTAATCACGCTAACCTCGAGGATATCTTCTTGAAAACCGCCCTCTAACACACCGTCTAGCAAGATGAGTGAGCGTCTACCTCAAAGGCAAGCTACATAAGATGATTCATCTAGTCCTCATCAAGTGAAGCTCATGAAGATACCGCAAGACTCAAGGTTAGGTGTAGTTTACCCGCTCACTTCTTAACTGGTACAAGTCAGCATCGACCCTCAAGCTGAAGATTGTCTTCGACGACCTTGTTGCTACTTCATAGGGAAACCAACCAGACACTTTATCTACTTACTAACTTACTGTGCGTCCTATGGTTTAGTAAACACCGTGAGTGCCTCTTGAAGCGGTGGACTGCACATCGCCCCCTTAAGATGACCCCTTCGAAACACAGACAAAACCACAAGGCAAAAGCTCTGAGTTTTGTTTCGACAGCCCGATGAAAAATCTTAAGGGTGGAAGACTTCGTCTTCCACTAAAAATTGGAGCTGAACCTAAAACCTTCAACCTTTCTAAAACACCGTTAGGATGCACTAACTCTCCGAGAAATCATGAACCCCCGCTAGGATCGTTAGGAAGCTGCGTATCTAACGCTCGCATGGAGTAGTCAACCTCTTCACGAAGCTTGCCCTCGGAAGATTTTAATCGTGTCTCTCGGAAGCTGAAGGGATGACTGTGTCAACAACTGCACGTCTACAGGAAGATGGAGTCTAACTTTAGTTAAACTTTACAACCCCTCTAGTCCTACGCTTTGTAATCTCGGGACGAGATTATTTTAAGGGTGGAAGATCTGTCACACCCCAACTTTTGCAACCATGTTTAATTGTTCTTAATGCAAAAATCAGGGGGAACAAAAACTTTTTCTAAAAGTCAATTAGATGCATTGCCTTGATCTGTTTGTTGAGATGCTTTGCTTTGATCTGGTGGTAGATAAATTGTCTTGACCTAATTGTTGAGTTTTGTCTTGAGCTACCTCAAGGAACAAGACCTCTAGTGGTAAAATCATCCTTGAATTCAAAACTTGGGATCATCTACCCCTTAATACATCCCTCTCTTATACCCTAGTCAAAACCCCTAAGGCATCACAAATTTGGCTAAGTCCTAAAACTGTTATCAGGTCCCATTTTGGAGCTCGTGGATTAAGCTACCCCTTGCCATCCAAGGCAATGAATCTGGTCCTAAACCTACCTTATCATAAGCACTTCCCAACCATGTCCTTGTCTTGAACCAAATCCCTCTTATACTCATTTATCCTTGTCTGTTTTGAGGCCAAGTCAAAAATCTATTTTTGGCAGGCTTAAAAAGTTCAAACTTTGGCAGTTGATATCTAAGCACCCACAAATGTTGTTAGTTACCTCCATGCATGGATCTCATCTATGCGACACCCTCTACAACTTCCACGTATTGCATGTCCCATAATACCCTTGCAACCTATATTTTCAACTTGATCTTACACCCTATCCAATGTTGCACCACTAGATCCCCTTTTCAACTTTTATCTTTTGTTTATTTTTAATCCATGTTTAATCTCCACAAAACCAAGAGTGAAGATGGTAGCTGCATTATGTAGCCACCCTCTACCCTTGAGATCACCTCTCCCCAAAATATTTTATTTGCGAAAAAAAATCCTATTTAAGTGTTTTCTCTAATTTTCACTATAAAGCCACTTCTAGTTTTACCAAAATATTTTCATATTATTTTCCCAAATAACTTAGGAAAGGAGGGTGGTACCTCATACCCTCCCTTTCCAACCCAAAATTGCATCTATAAAATCATTTCACTTTATTTTCACTTTATTTTAACAAAATGCTTGTTTATGGCACTTAAATGCAAGATATTCCTTTTTATGCTTATTTTAAATATGAGGGTATTATGCATAGACTATTTTAGCAACTAAAACCTCTTCTTAACTCAAACCTTCTTCTTTCAAATGCAAGTTCAAATAAAATTCCTTCAATTCTGGCCATACTCTTCTTAGGTGGTTCCAACCTTACCAAATTATATTCCATTTGGCATGACATCTCCTTTGCTTCAAACACACCTCCCCTATCTCCCAACCATTTTCTTGTCTTCACTAAAAGTAAATGTGGTCCTATGCACTCATGACCATAGCATCATAATCTCCATCTTCATCTTCATCCCTCAACCTCAATTTTGGACATCATCAAAGCCATCACCCTAAAAAAATCTTCCCAAGCACTCCACCGTGTTCATCATGCAAGAATGACATGACTCCCCGGACCTCCACATGGGCTTGACCAAAGGGGAGCCGGCCATGTCTTGGTCTTGGCATTGATGTTCCTATTATCTCTCCCATATCTCTCTCAACCAATAAACCACCCCTAGCCTTACCTCTACTACACCCTAGCTTGATTGACATCACCCCTCTCAAGTTGACCTAACCTTCTTGGATGGGAGAGAAAGCAAGGAGTGAGGAAGCAACCGGCCATGTTGGTGCATGGTAAGGATTGTCATCAATTCCCCCTCCCTCTCACCTTTCTTGCTCCATCTTGGGAGAACCCGACCTGCACCCCTACCTGGCTCCCCTACACATCCCTACATCACTTCTCCACCTCCCCTAGCTTTTCTTCTCCTTCTTCCCTTCCCAATGTCATTGAATGGCATAGATCTTGGACAAAGGACCCTAGACCTGCACCCTTTCGCCCTAACCATGTCTAGCATCCTTCCCTGGATTCCTGAAGCCCGTCAGTGCCCCTGCCTCGTGCCCCAATGCACGCCATACCCCAGCCCGTGCTCGCCATTTACGTGGTCACCACGTCTGGGCGTGCTCACGCGTTCCCAGACCTGCAGACCTCCTCTGGCCACCCCTAGCTGTAGGCTACAAAGGCATCATACCAGGACCAGAAAGCAGTGGTGCTACACCTTCCTACTTCACCCACGACCGAGCACGACACATCAAACACCTCGCTGTCCACGCAAACATCACCTCGTTTCGGACAAACTAGCACACCTTTTTCCTGGATTCCAGCTGCCCGAGATCTCTCTCTGGATGCTCTACTCAATGGCACCGTTTGGCGATCAAACCCCACTCATCCCCAACGCGGCCTCACCACCTGCACCATGTCCACCACGAGCCGGTGCTCGGCTATAAAAAGGGCACCCGAGCCCTCACACCACTCGCATTCCCACTCACAGCAACCCTCTCCACCTCCCTGAGGTCCTGCAAAATGCGTCGAGATGCTCCCCTGGCCGCAGCATGCCGGCAAGGTCACCACAGCCATGGTCACCACGAGGCGACCCATGTAGTCTGCAGTCGCCCCGATCCCCTTTCTCCCTCCGTCCCTATTCCATTCTGCTGGCCATGATCTTCCTGTCCTAACGCGAGCCTCCGCGTCGTCCAGGTTTGCCGGAAACCGCCGCCATCAACGCCGTCCGGGAACATCTGCGGAAGAGCCACCCGAGCCTGCGTCGAAGGGACGGCTACAGGAGGAGGAGAAGACGCCGGGATCGCTGCTGGACCGCCACCACTCGCCGCCGCCTGCAGGAGCTCCGCCGTTTCCCAGCGTCGCCTCCAGGTGAGCCCTGGCCGCCTCTCTTCTTTTCTTCTCCCGTCCGCCGCTCGCGTCTCTGCGTCGCGTCAAGAGGACGACGGCCTCGTGCCGATCGGTCCCGTGCGTGTGGCTGCATGGCCTGCTGGCCACGTCGGCCCATGCATGGCCTGGCCCGCCTGGGCCCCCCTCCTCTCTTTTTCTTTTTTCTTCACCCTCCACCTGGAAAAGCTCCCTGGGCCGGCCCAATGCTGCACCCCCGCGTGGCCCAGTTTTTCCCGCCCCTTTTCAAATTCATTTTGCTGTTAAAATGTGTGAAGAACCAGTAACACCAATTTGTGAATATCTCGAGATCTACTAATCCGAATCGAGTGAAACCAATTGCATTGGTTTAAAAAATTTATTACCTTTCCAATGCCACTGGCCCCATATTTTTAGGATTTTTGTACGATTTTTAATGTATTAAACATGATCACTGGTTATTGTTTAGTATTTCTAGTTTCTAAATTTAAAAAAATTAACCTTTTTGAATGAATCCAATTTTGTTAGCCTCATTTTAGTACTGAACATCTAGAATAATTAGTGTTAGACCCTTTTCATAATTTTTGGTTACTATTTGTGCTAAATGTGTGTCACATGAAATGTTGTACCAAAACTTTTGCTTATTTAAAATCCTTGACCACCTCTTCCATTTAAAAATGGTCAACCTATGTTTCTTTATTGCAAAACAAAACCTTTTTGCAAATTAGGCCAAGTTCTATTGTTTTGGTTAAATTTTCAAAAAGTGTGGTGTAGTGTTTACCTCCTATTTTTTTGACTAGTGTTATGTGAGCAAATTAAATTAGGAGAATTGATTTCTACTTTTCCAAAAAAATTTGAAAATAAAATATGAATGTTTTTGATGCCAAACCTTTGCACTTGTCTTCTTTATGGTGTCATCAACCAGGGGATAATTAATTTATACCTTGGAGGAAATTGCTTATTTGTTAGGCTCTCATGCCTTTATTAGGTGAATAAATTGGGTTTTCTAGATTAAAACTCTTAAAGTTGTGTTGTAGTATCTATAAGACCTTAGTATGATTAGCGCTTGGTTGAGTGGTTAGTTTCTGATCGTTGCATGATTGCTTTGTTGGTGCAATGTGTTGATTCTGCTCCTTTTATAT
Source organism: Lolium perenne (assembly GCF_019359855.2). Classification (NCBI taxonomy): domain Eukaryota; kingdom Viridiplantae; phylum Streptophyta; class Magnoliopsida; order Poales; family Poaceae; genus Lolium; species Lolium perenne. The sequence goes on from NC_067245.2 coordinate 138,577,081, forward strand.
TTTCCGGCGATAGATGCGAACATTTCCGGGAAAGAAGAAAAAGTGGTTCGGACAAGGATCTTATTGACATTGTTGGAATTCTTTTTGATGAAGTTGAAGAAGTCCAGGGACAACTAAGCCAAGGCAAGCCATCTTTTGATCTCTTGCTATTTATCCTTCTTGTTGTGTTCATTGTTCCATTATATACTTGGTTCCTTGTATCATGTGTGATGTTTGGTCCTCTACTCTATGCATACTTATTCCCAAGTATGTTGAACCCCTTGTTGATGTTAGGCATGCTTACCCTAAGCATGTATGCCCCCTTGACACTTATATTGTCACCTTCTTAGTGGTATGATGATTATCATGACCCTTGTTGAATCATCTTATTTATGATGTCCCTATGCATGCTTATCCTAAGTATGTATGATCCCCTTGACACCTCAATTATCATCTCCTTAGTGGTATGATGTATAGCATCATGCCCTTGATGTATCTTAGTTCTTACATGAAACTATAGGTTGGGAACCCCCTTGGAAAAATACCTTGTTGAAAAGAATTTTTGAAAACCTTGGGTGAGTTGGACTTACCCAAGTGTGTGTTTATGAAAGGAAAGGATCTTGGCAAAGATGGTTGGAAAGAAAATCTTGTTTTCGAAAACTTTGGCGTCTAAGTATTCACCCGTGACAATTAACCTGCGCAACCACATTACCCTGGAGTGGGACGGGGCTTAGCTCGTAGTTTGTTCTTCTTAACATGGGACACCGCACAACTATATAAGGGTAAGGTTACCCCTGAATTCGGATTGTCGTTGGTGGAGACAATAGTATAACGGGAGGCCTTCGGGGCTGACCCATCCGGAAGACACTATGGGTCTCCTGGCTTGGCGGTGGAGCCACGCTCAAAGCGAGGTGAGCTGCCACGGTGCCGGGGAGGTACATACTCCATAGGGTAGGATCCCGTGCTAAGACGAATAGGCGAAAGGCTATGTCCGAGTTTTTGTCATGGCATAGTTGATATGCGGGGATGATGCCCACATGATGAACTCGCGGATCTTGTGGGAAAAGTGTGCAAACTCTGCAGAGTCAAATCTATTCGAATAGTCGTGTCCGCGGTCATGGACGGTTGGAATGGCTGTTGCTTAGCCTGATGAGTTTTTGGTTTACAAAAATTGTTTGGAAAATGAAAGAAAGGAACTTGTTTTCGGAGTACCGGAAGGGTACGAGAATGGTTTGGTTGACCATATGGAGATGGTCGGAAAGGAAACAAATTGGGTTACCCCCTCCCTAGTGTTTTATGTTGTAGAACTCTTTTGAAGTATCTTCTTCAACAAAGATATAGATCGAGATGTCATAGAACCCCTTGAGTATCCCCTTCTTCTAAAATACCGGGATGCTATATCCACAAGAGAAACTACTTCTCTTCTACATGCTATTTCCACAAGAGAAATTATCTCTTCCCTCTTGTCATCTAGATTAGCACTTGTTATCTTGCACTCTTGCAAAGTACCTTCTTGATGGTTTGCGAGTACAATTCCAAATGTACTCACGGCTTTGTCCCTGGCTATTTTCTTGGCCAGACTTGGAGGAACACGACAGATGAAGAAGAAGTTGGTGACGTCTATGCGAGCTAGGAACGTCTTCCCAGTCAGTTGCCTGTAGGGTTTATGGCAGATGACTTGGGCTCCGCGCTGTTGAAGTGATGATACTACTCTGATGTTTAGTTAGGCCCTTCGAGGCTATTATGTAAGTATTGGTCATGAGACCTTATTGTAATTTTCTTATTCCGTTTTGTAAAGGATGATGTAATTTGATATCAGTTCGGTTATGTGTTCACGACGCACTGATCATGGGATCGTGAACTGTATACATAACAGGGTATTTCGGACAGCTAGTCCGGGGTCCCCATAGGCATCCTCTCTTCTCCCCGTACTTGTCGTCGAGTTCCTATCATCAAGATATGACGGGGTATGAAGTAGTATATCGTCCCAAATAGGCGATTCGAGGCACGCGTAAAGGAGAAGATTCACCTTAGCGTGTCGTCTTGGCGATGAAGCACATGATGTGGTGAAGACCGAAGGTCACTCATGTCCTCCAAATGGAAGCACTCAAACTCACATATGGGGTGGGAGTCACTCAACTCACTATCACTCTCACTCAAGTGGGCTAAGTGGCTCTCATGCTCACATGGGATTGGTACTATATCATCATTCAAGCATATAGGAGTAGGCTTGATTTTCTCATCTCCATGCGCCTCCATTGGTGAAGGGATCATCCCATGCTCACCATTCTCAACTCCATTCGCCTCCTTGGTTGAAGGGAGAATCCCATGCTCAACCTTCTCAACTCCATCGCCTCCCATGTTGACACCATTGGATGGCGCTATGGCGTTGTTGAGAGCTAGGCTCGAATCAACGTCACTCCTGACTTGGCCTTGTCGTTCTCCATCTTGAAGTGTGGACTTCATAGTCGTCCTCTTGGCCATTTCCTTGCACCATTCTTTGAAGATGATGGTATCTTGAAGTGCCTTGTTGGCGAATTTGGCATCCAATTGGGCGAAGTAGAGCTTTTGGGCTTGTGGTGTGTTGCACTCCCATGTCATGTGCTTGTTGGATGTGCACACATCACAATGGAGATTGGGGCATTCCCAAAGATGATTACCGTCTTGTGTGCAACGAAAGCATTGGGAGCTACGTGGTCTTGGAGGACGAACCATTGTCATGTTGGCATAAAGATGGGTAGATCGTCCTTCATCTTGAAGTGTAGACTCCATGGTCTTCATCTTGGGGCTTGAGCTTCTTGTAGGCGCCATTGTGGTGGTGGCGGTAGGAGGGGGAAGCACCATGATAGGTGGTTCCTCTTTATTTGCACTTGGCACCATATTTCTTTTGGTGTAGCGCCTTGTCTTGCACCATTGGAGATCTTCTCATGTGTAGGCGGTCTTGGAGATGCCCTTGTGGTGGTGGCGGTAGGAGAGGGAAGCACCATAAGATGTGGTTCCTCTTTCTTTGCACTTGGCACCATCTTGCTTGTTGGTGTAGCGCCTTGTCTCGCACCATTGGAGATCGTATCATGTGTTGGCGGTCTTGGAGATGTCATTGTGGTGGTGGCGCTAGGCTTTGTAGACACCATATGGTTGGTGTTGTTGATCTTTGTATCCTTGGCCGCTTCATGTCGAGGCTCTCGTCTTCGTGCATCATCACCATGTCTTGGGGGGTTTCGTCGAAGATCCTTGGGATTGGTTGGTCGATGGAGAACATGAGGTAACTTGTGTCGGCGATGATCATGTGATGACGCATTTCAATGGTGGTCATGAGGTGGTGATGGTCGACGACGATCATGAGGTGACGTGTGTCGATGACGATCCTCGGCATGCCTAGATGATGGTTCATGTAGCTTGGCACTTTGATTGTGGAACCTTCTTGAGCTCGGAGGAGAGTGTCGATGGCGATCATGGGGTGACTTGTGTCGGCGACGGTCATGTGGTGATGCATGTCGATGGTGGTCATGAGGTGGTGATGGTCAACGACGATCATGAGGCGACGTGTGTTGATGACGATCCTCGGCATGCCTAGATGATGGTTCATGTGGCTTGGCACTTTGCTTGTGGCGCCTTCTTGAGCTCGGAGGAGAGTTTCGATGGCAATCATGGTGGTGGCGCTCTTTATGTTCCATAGGATGAGCTCGATGTAGATGATCATGTGCATAAGCACTCTCATGGTTGCGCCGTCTTGAAGGTCCTCTATCTTCATATGTAGTTCCATTGGCCAAGATGGGGAACTTGTAGGCACCGTTCTTATTCAAGGTGGGGTCGGAGCTAGGTTCCACCATGGTGTCGATGTCATGCTCGAGGTAGTGCTCGGTGCGGTGCTCCATGTAACATCCCAAATTTGAAATCAATGAAGAAGAAGAATTCCAAATATCCAAAATTTAGAACCAACAAAAACTTTTATTTGCATATAGTGCTATGCATAGGTCTTGCATTTTTGTGTGATATGCCATGATGATTGATTGTGTGTTTATATACTAAACCCTAAAACCCTAAATTGATCTTGAGAGGATCACAAATCAAATCAAAGAAAAAGAAAGAAAATAAAATGGAGAAACCCTAAAACCCTCACATATGGTTTATGCCATTTTTGCAAATCTTTAACCTAGATCAATTTGGCTTTCACCATTAGTTATTTTATGTTACTAAACACTTATTAACACTTTTGGAATCAAAGAAACTCAAATCAAATCAAATTTGAACTCAAATTGTGATCACATGCAATATTGGTCAAATCTGCCAATTTCAGTCTGGTCACTACTTTGAGCCCCTGGATTTGGAGATTTTCAAACCAAACAATTCCAATTCTTTGCACCTCATCCAAGTACACATACAGGTGAACAACTTTTGTAAAGACCACCATATCAAATTCATCTTGGATCAAAAACTATGCTCAAGCAAAGTTGGGACTTTTTAACAACTTCAACATCACCCCACTTTGCAAATTTTGCATTTCTTTTTATTTTGAAATGCCACCACCACCATTGTGTGTCTCTGGTAATTTTCAACCAATCCAACCAACCCAATTTCAAATTTTGGAAGTGCATGGCATGGAGAAAATTTGACAAAAGTTTGGAATTCAAATTTAACACCAATCCCAAAATCACTATTTGCAATAGTGTTGGCCAACCCTACTCAAACCATTGTGCCCTATTGGTCCCCTGGTTCCCTCTCAACCAATTTTGGGCATAGCAACCCTAGAGGAAGGGCCACACATGGCATGGCCATGGCCATGCCGTGGCCATGCCGGCCATGTTCCCCATGGACACCACCTCCTCACTCCTCTCACCTCCAAACCCTGCCACCATGTCCACTTGATCCTCCTTGGTCCCCTGAGCATCCTGGTGGCCGCCATTGCCGGAGAGGATGGCCACTAAGGTGGCACGCGTCGTGCCCAGGACGGCCAGGCCATGCCGACGACGTCGTGTGCATGCTCACGGGCACGCCACGGCCACGCGCCGCCTCGATGCTCTACGCTGCCCCTGGCCCCCCTCTCTCTTCCTTGAGCCTTGCTGTGACACCGCGACGCCGCCAGACACGTGCTCGATGCCGACCCATGCCCGCCGTTGCCGGAGACGGCGACCAAACCCCGCCTCGGGCGCGCAGCATCTCGCAACATCCCGACCGCGTTAGGCACCGCCTAAGCTAGCTAGCGCCGCCCAGAGGATCGTCTGGATATGCGGAACAGGACGCCGCCCTCGCCTAGCTCGGTAGATCGCCGGAGAGCCCGCGCCATTGTCGACCTTGCCGCAACCCCACGGCCACCTCCGCGCCTATAATAGGAGACCTCTCTGCTGCGATTTCTTCACACCATCGCCTTCCCCTCTCCTCACTCGACCTCCTGAGCCAGTCCACCATCGAAATTAGCCACCGCCGCCGCTCAATTGCAACACCACTGCCGTGCACCGCCGCGGAAGCTCGCCGTCGATTGGAGTCGCCCCAGGACACGCCGCCGGTACCAGGAGCTTCGCCGTCATCTACACCTTCGTCGAGCACACTGCCAACCACCACTGGAGCCACGGTGAGCCCTTCGAGCCCTGATACGTCTCCGACGTATCGATAATTTCTTATGTTCCATGCCACATTATTGATGATATCTACATGTTTTATGCATACTTTATATCATATTTATGCATTTTCCGGCACTAACCTATTAACGAGATGCCGAAGAGCCAGTTGCTGTTTTCTGCCGTTTTTGGTTTCAGAAATCCTAGTAAGGAAATATTCTCGAAATTGAACGAAATCAACGCCCAGGGGCCTATTTTCACACGAAGCTTCCAGAAGACCGAGGGAGAGACTAAGTGGGGCCACGGGGCGCCGCCACACTAGGGCGGCACGGCCTACAGGGGGCCCGCGTGGCCCTAGCGTGTGGGGCCCCCGTGACGCCCCCTGACCTATCTCCTCCGCCTACTTATAGTCTTCGTCGCGAAACCCCCAGTACCGAGAGCCACAATATGGAAAACCTTCCAGAGACGCCGCCGCCGCCAATCCCATCTCGGGGGATTCAGGAGATCGCCTCCGGCACCCTGCCGGAGAGGGGAATCATCTCCCGGAGGACTCTTCACCGCCATGGTCGCCTCCGGAGTGATGAGTGAGTAGTTCACCCCTGGACTATGGGTCCATAGCAGTAGCTAGATGGTCGTCTTCTCCTAATTGTGCTTCATTGTTGGATCTTGTGAGCTGCCTAACATGATCAAGATCATCTATCTGTAATGCTATATGTTGTGTTTGTTGGGATCCGATGGATAGAGAATACTATGCTATGTTGATTATCAATCTATTACCTATGTGTTGTTTATGATCTTGCATGCTCTCCGTTATTAGTAGAGGCTCTGGCCAAGTTTTTACTCTTAACTCCAAGAGGGAGTATTTATGCTCGATAGTGGGTTCATGTCTCCATTAAATCTGGGACAGTGACAGAAAGTTCTAAGGTTGTGGATGTGCTGTTGCCACTAGGGATAAAACATTGATGCTATGTCCGAGCATGTAGTTATTGATTACATTACGCACCATACTTAATGCAATTGTCTGTTGTTTGCAACTTAATACTGGAAGGGGTCCGGATGATAACCTGAAAGTGGACTTTTTAGGCATAGATGCATGCTGGATAGCGATCTATGTACTTTGTCGTAATGCCCAATTAAATCTCACAATACTCATCATATCATGTATGTGCATTGTCATGCCCTCTCTATTTGTCAATTGCCCAACTGTAATTTGTTCACCCAACATGCTATTTATCTTATGGGAGAGACACCTCTAGTGAACTGTGGACCCCGGTCCATTCTTTTAATCGAATACAATCTACTGCAATACTTGTTCTACTGTTTTCTGCAAACAATCATCATCCACACTATACATCTAATCCTTTGTTACAGCAAGCCGGTGAGATTGACAACCTCATTGTTTTGTTGGGGCAAAGTACTTTGGTTGTGTTGTGCAGGTTCCACGTTGGCGCCGGAATCCCTGGTGTTGCGCCGCACTACATCTCGCTGCCATCAACCTTCAACGTGCTTCTTGGCTCCTACTGGTTCGAAAACCTTGGTTTCTTACTGAGGGAAAACTTGCCGCTGTACGCATCACACCTTCCTCTTGGGGTTCCCAACGGACGCGTGCTGTACGCGTATCAAGCTCTTTTTCTGGCGCCGTTGCCAGGGAACGAAGAAAAGCTACACCACAGAGATTGCCAACTCCCACGGCAACAGCTCTTTTTCTGGCGCCGTTGCCGGGGAGATCAAGACACGCTGCAAGGGGAGTCTCCACATTCCAATCTCTTCACTTTGTTTTTGTCTTGCTTTATTTTATTTACTACTTTGTTTGCTGCACTAAATCAAAATACAAAAAAATTAGTTGCTAGTTTTACTTTATTTGCTATCTTGTTTGCTATATCAAAAACACAAAAAATTAGTTACTTGCATTTACTTATTTCATCATGTTTCCTTTTAATTTTACTGTAAAAGATATACCGGTGGGACAAGGGTCTATGATTGGAAGAGATAATATAGAAGAATTTTTCACCCATGTTAGTATGCATGAAGATCTTAAATATATACCCCTTGCAAAGTTGTCCCTACTTATGAAGATGCCTCTGTTTGTTTGGTACGCATGATGGAAGCTAGATTTATTAGTCTCAACCCCATGATACAACACATGTTTCTTACACTTTCTGATATGGAGAGGGGGGAGAAGAGAGATTTTGTTCTAAAAGTCCTAGTGCGAGAATTTGAGGATATAGCCAAAGAAGCTAGAAAAGTTTTTAGTAAGCATGATAGGCTTGGTATGATCACCGATTTTAAAAGAACACTTGAAAAGATGGATATGGATAGAATTAAGTACACTAATAATGTTAATGATGGTGGGGAGATTAAAGCACCAATACCTTGTAAGCTCCTAGCAATGCATGAAGCTCTAGATGATAATTATACTTGGCTTGTTCCTGAAAATTTGTTTGATGAGAGTAGCAAGCCCAAGACTAATGAAAAGGGAGCCTCTGAAACTTATGTATCCAAAATACAATGCATGGTTGAGAAAACTCCAAACCCCGCTGTAGATGCATCATCTCTTGATAACACTTGATACACACTTTCTGCGCCTAGCTGAAAGGCGTTAAAGAAAAGCGCTTGTGGGAGACAACCCATGTTTTTACTTCTGCACTTTTATTTTATATTTGAGTCTTGGAAGTTGTTACTACTGTAGCAACCTCTCCTTATCTTAGTTTTGTGCATTGTTGTGCCAAGTAAAGTCGTTGATAGTAAGGTTCATACTAGATTTGGATTACTGCACAGAAACAGATTTCTTCGCTGTCACGAATCTGGGCCTAATTCTCTGTAGTAACTCAGAAAATTATGCCAATTTACGTGAGTGATCCTCAGATATGTACGCAACTTTCATTCAATTTGAGCATTTTCATTTGAGCAAGTCTGTTGCCTCAATAAAATTCGTCTTTATGAACTGTTCTGTTTTGACGGATTCTGCCTTTTATTTCGCATTGCCTGTTTTGCTATGCTTGATGGATTTTTCGATTCCATTAACTTTCAGTAGCTTTGTGCAATGTCCAGAAGTGTTAAGAATGATTGTGTCACCTCTGAACATGTAAATTTTAATTGTGCACTAACCCTCTAATGAGTTGTTTTGAGTTTGGTGTGGAGGAAGTTTTCAAGGATCAAGAGAGGGAGATGATACAATATGATCAAGGAGAGTGAAAGCTCTAAGCTTGGGGATGCCCAAGGCATCCCCTTCTTCATCGACAACATTATCAGGTTCCTCTAGTGAAACTATATTTTTATTCCATCACATCTTATGTACTTTGCTTGGAGCGTCGGTTTGTTTTTGTTTTTGTTTTTGTTTGAATAAAATGGATCCTAGCATTCATTGTGTGGGAGAGAGACACGCTCCACTGTTGCATATGGACAAATACGTCCTTAGGCTTTACTCATAGTATTCATGGCGAAAGTTTCTTCTTCGTTAAATTGTTATATGGTTGGAATCGGAAAATGATACATGTAGTAATTGGTAAAATGTCTTGGATAATGTGATACTTGGCAATTGTTGTGCTCATGTTTAAGCTCTTGCATCATATACTTTACACCTATTAATGAAGAAATACATAGAGCTTGCTAAAATTTGGTTTGCATAATTGGTCTCTCTAAGGTCTAGATAATTTCTAGTATTGAGTTTGAACAACAAGGAAGACGGTGTAGAGTCTTATAATGTTTACAATATGTCTTTTATGTGAGTTTTGCTGCACCGCTTCATACTTGTGTTTGTTTCAAATAGCCTTGCTAGCCTAAGCCTTGTATCGAGAGGGAATACTTCTCATGCATCCAAAATCCTTGAGCCAACCACTATGCCATTTGTGTCCACCATACCTACCTACTACATGGTATTTCTCCGCCATTCCAAAGTAAATTGCTTGAGTGCTACCTTTAAACAATTCAAAATTTATCACCTCTGATTTGTGTCAATGTTTTATAGCTCATGAGGAAGTATGTGGTGTTTATCTTTCAATCTTGTTGGGCAACTTTCACCAATGGACTAGTGGCTTCATCCGCTTATCCAATAATTTTGCAAAAAGAGCTGGCAATGGGATTCCCAGTCCCAAATTAATTAACAAAAAAATAGACACTCCTCCATGGTATGTGATTGTTGGACGGCACCCGAAGGATTCGGTTAGCCATGGCTTGAGAAAGCAAAGGTGGGGAGGAGTGTCATCATAATAAAACTAAAATAAAAAGGCACTCCTTCATGGTATGAGATTGTTGGCAGGCACCCGAGGATTCGGTTAGCCATGGTTTGTGAAAGAAAGGTTGGAAGGAGGGCCACACAAAAATAAAATAAAATGGGAGCCGCTCTTTGATGGTTTGTCTGGCAAGGGGGTTAGAGTACCCACTACCATTCGTTGACAACAACAAACACCTCTCAAAACTTTACTTTTTATGCTCTCTATATGTTTTCAAAATCAAAGCTCTAGCACAAATATAGCAATCAATGCTTCCCTCTGTGAAGGGCCTTTCTTTTACTTTTATGTTGAGTCAGTTCACCTATTTCTCTCTATCTCAAGAAGCAAACACTTGTGTGAACTGTGCATTGATTCCTACATACTTGCATATTGCACTTGTTATATTACTTTACATTGACAACTATCCATGAGATATACATGTTACAAGTTGAAAGCAACTGCTGAAACTTAATCTTCCTTTGTGTTGCTTCAATACCTTTACTTTGAATTATTGCTTTATGAGGTAACTCTTATGCAAGACTTATTGATGCTTGTCTTGAAAGTACTATTCATGAAAAGTCTTTGCTATATGATTCATTTGTTTACTCATGTCATTTACCATTGTTTTGATCGTGGCATTCATTACATATGCTTACAATAGTATGATCAAGGTTATGATGGCATGTCACTCCAGAAATTATCTTTGTTATCGTTTACCTGCTCGGGACGAGCAGAAACTAAGCTTGGGGATGCTGATACGTCTCCGACGTATCGATAATTTCTTGTGTTCCATGCCACATTATTGATGATATCTACATGTTTTATGCATACTTTATATCATATTTATGCATTTTCCGGCACTAACCTATTAACGAGATGCCGAAGAGCCGGTTGTTGTTTTCTGCTATTTTTGGTTTCAGAAATCCTAGTAAGGAAATATTCTCGGAATTGGACGAAATCAACGCCCAGGGGCCTATTTTCACACGAAGCTTCCAGAAGACCGAGGGAGAGACGAAGTGGGGCCACGGGGCACCGCCACACTAGGGCGGCGCGGCCTACAGGGGGCTCGCGCGGCCCTAGCGTGTGGGGCCCCCGTGACACCCCCTGACCTATCTCCTCCGCCTACTTATAGTCTTCGTGGCGAAACCCCCAGTACCGAGAGCCACGATACGGAAAACCTTCCACAGACGCCGCCGCCGCCAATCCCATCTCGGCGGATTCAGGAGATCGCCTCCGGCACCCTGCCGGAGAGGGGAATCATCTCCCGGAGGACTCTTCACCGCCATGGTCGCCTCCAGAGTGATGAGTGAATAGTTCACCCCTGGACTATGGGTCCATAGCAGTAGCTAGATGGTCGTCTTCTCCTAATTGTGCTTCATTGTCGGATCTTGTGAGCTGCCTAACATGATCAAGATCATCTATCTGTAATGCTATATGTTGTGTTTGTTGGGATCCGATGGATAGAGAATACTATGCTATGTTGATTATCAATCTATTACCTATGTGTTGTTTATGATCTTGCATGCTCTCCGTTATTAGTACAGGCTCTGGCCAAGTTTTTACTCTTAACTCCAAGAGGGAGTATTTATGCTCGATAGTGGGTTCATGCCTCCATTAAATCTGGGACAGTGACAGAAATTTCTAAGGTTGTGGATGTGCTGTTGCCACTAGGGATAAAACATTGATGCTATGTCCGAGGATGTAGTTATTGATTACATTACGCACCATACTTAATGCAATTGTCTGTTGTTTGCAACTTAATACTGGAAGGGGTTCGGATGATAACCTGAAAGTGGACTTTTTAGGCATAGATGCATGCTGGATAGCGGTCTATGTACTTTGTCGTAATGCCCAATTAAATCTCACAATACTCATCATATCATGTATGTGCATTGTCATGCCCTCTCTATTTGTCAATTGCCCAACTGTAATTTGTTCACCCAACATGCTATTTATCTTATGGGAGAGACACCTCTAGTGAACTGTGGACCCCGGTCCATTCTTTTAATCGAATACAATCTACTACAATACTTGTTCTACTGTTTTCTGCAAACAATCATCATCCACACTATACATCTAATCATTTGTTACAGCAAGCCGGTGAGATTGACAACCTCACTGTTTCGTTGGGGCAAAGTACTTTGGTTGTGTTGTGCAGGTTCCACGTTGGCGCCGGAATCCCTGGTGTTGCGCCGCACTACATCTCGCCGCCATCAACCTTCAACGTGCTTCTTGGCTCCTACTGGTTCGATAAACCTTGGTTTCTTACTGAGGGAAAACTTGCCGCTGTACGCATCACACCTTCCTCTTGGGGTTCCCAACGGATGCGTGCTATACGCGTATCAAGCTCTTTTTCTGGCGCCGTTGCCGGGGAACGAAGAAAAGCTACACCACAGAGATTGCCAACTCCCACGGCAACAGCTCTTTTTCTGGCGCCGTTGCCGGGGAGATCAAGACACGCTGCAAGGGGAGTCTCCACATTCCAATCTCTTCACTTTGTTTTTGTCTTGCTTTATTTTATTTACTACTTTGTTTGCTGCACTAAATCAAAATACAAAAAAATTAGTTGCTAGTTTTACTTTATTTGCTATCTTGTTTGCTATATCAAAAACACAAAAAATTAGTTACTTGCATTTACTTATTTCATCTTGTTTCCTTTTAATTTTACTGTAAAAGATATACCGGTGGGACAAGGGTCTATGATTGGAAGAGATAATATAGAAGAATTTTTCACCCATGTTAGTATGCATGAAGATCTTAAATATATACCCCTTGCAAAAGTTGTCCCTACTTATGAAGATGCCTCTGTTTGTTTGGTACGCATGATGGAAGCTAGATTTATTAGTCTCAACCCCATGATACAACACATGTTTCTTACACTTTCTGATATGGAGAGGGGGGAGAAGAGAGATTTTGTTCTAAAAGTCCTAGTGCGAGAATTTGAGGATATAGCCAAAGAAGCTAGAAAAGTTTTTAGTAAGCATGATAGGCTTGGTATGATCACCGATTTTAAAAGAACACTTGAAAAGATGGATATGGATAGAATTAAGTACACTAATAATGTTAATGATGGTGGGGAGATTAAAGCACCAATACCTTGTAAGCTCCTAGCAATGCATGAAGCTCTAGATGATAATTATGCTTGGCTTGTTCCTGAAAATTTGTTTGATGAGAGTAGCAAGCCCAAGACTAATGAAAAGGGAGCCTCTGAAACTTATGTATCCAAAATACAATGCATGGTTGAGAAAACTCCAAACCCCGCTGTAGATGCATCATCTCTTGATAACACTTGATACACACTTTCTGCGCCTAGCTGAAAGGCGTTAAAGAAAAGCGCTTGTGGGAGACAACCCATGTTTTTACTTCTGCACTTTTATTTTATATTTGAGTCTTGGAAGTTGTTACTACTGTAGCAACCTCTCCATATCTTAGTTTTGTGCATTGTTGTGCCAAGTAAAGTCGTTGATAGTAAGGTTCATACTAGATTTGGATTACTGCACAGAAACAGATTTCTTTGCTGTCACGAATCTGGGCCTAATTCTCTGTAGGTAACTCAGTAAATTATGCCAATTTACGTGAGTGATCCTCAGATATGTACGCAACTTTCATTCAATTTGAGCATTTTCATTTGAGCAAGTCTGGTGCCTCAATAAAATTCGTCTTTACGAACTGTTCTGTTTTGACAGATTCTGCCTTTTATTTCGCATTGCCTGTTTTGCTATGCTTGATGGATTTTTCGATTTCATTAACTTTCAGTAGCTTTGCGCAATGTCCAGAAGTGTTAAGAATGATTGTGTCACCTCTGAACATGTAAATTTTAATTGTGCACTAACCCTCTAATGAGTTGTTTTGAGTTTGGTGTGGAGGAAGTTTTCAAGGATCAAGAGAGGGAGATGATACAATATGATCAAGGAGAGTGAAAGCTCTAAGCTTGGGGATGCCCAAGGCATCCCCTTCTTCATCGACAACATTATCAGGTTCCTCTAGTGAAACTATATTTTTATTCCATCACATCTTATGTACTTTGCTTGGAGCGTCGGTTTGTTTTTGTTTTTGTTTTTGTTTGAATAAAATGGATCCTAGCATTCATTGTGTGGGAGAGAGACACGCTCCACTGTTGCATATGGACAAATACGTCCTTAGGCTTTACTCATAGTATTCATGTCGAAAGTTTCTTCTTCGTTAAATTGTTATATGGTTGGAATCGGAAAATGATACATGTAGTAATTGGTAAAATGTCTTGGATAATGTGATACTTGGCAATTGTTGTGCTCATGTTTAAGCTCTTGCATCATATACTTTGCTGATGAGGACATCCCTACCTCACTACTACCTCCGTCATTGCAAGATGAAGATGAAGCTGTGAAGCTCAAGTCCAATGAAGTTAGGATTGGACCAATGACACGAGCTCGTGCGAAGCTACTTAAACAACAGGTGAACTTGTTCCTAAACGATACTTTGATCGACGAGAACTTTATACTACCTAAGTCGTATTACTTATGTATGATCAGGTATGAGGAGGAACCAAGCGTCGCACGAGGAGGAGAGGAGCAGCTGGACAAGAAGCTGGACGTGAAGCTGGACATGGAGCCGGACGTGAAGACATCCCATGGACGCGCGAGGGAGGAGCGGGAGGCATGCGCGAGAGGAGGAGATCTTCAGGCCGGTCCCAGGCCCGGTCAGACCGGCCGTGGGACCGGGCCACCCGGTCACCAACCGGATTTTGAACCGGTGCCATCCGGGCCACATCCAGGGAACACGGACCCTTCATCCGGTTTCCACCCGGTCACAGACCCGGTCTAGGACCGGACCACCCGGTCCCAGGCCCGGTCGACCGGCCCCCAGACCGGCCGAGTCCGAGTCTGTCTCGACCAGATCTATTCTGGGTCGGTTATTCCCGTACTTTTTCAACCTAAGGTCGTCCCGAACGCCTATATAAGTCCCTGGGACGCCCCCAAAGTTGCTTTAGACCACGTTTAAGATAAACCCTAGTTCTTAGTTGTTTGCTCTGCAAAACTATTGAATACTACTCTCCAATTCGCCTCGATCTGGAGTTTTATGCTACTGAAAGTTTGTGTGTGATCTGCTGTTCCATTGGGGATTAGAAGATTGCAATTTACCGCTTCGTGGTCGGCGGCTACGTGCGCAAGTGTGTGGAGTTGCGAATATCTTGCAGGGTTGAGAGCTGTTGCATTGGCGACAGGAATCAATCGAGAGACTTCGTCGGCGTCATACAAGTTATCCTCCTCATATCATCGATTCCATCCGCTGCTACCATCGCGTGTTCATCACCACCCGTCGCTTACTGAGAAGATCGGGCAACCCCTTATCATCTTGGTATCAGATTTCCAGTTTTCCTCGGTAAGCCATCCACAATCCACCCCATAGTTGAGTTGTGAGTGTTTTCCTATCCAGAAAAAGCCATAAAAAGTTAGGGTTAGGGTTTGCCATAGCCTTAGATTGCACTAATTTCGAGTTTTAGTTGCTTTTCATAGTTGTTTTTGCGTATCTTGATCTTTCCTCTAGTAGAATTGTTAGGGTTTGTGTTTTCTCTATCATCTAGTTTATCATATTGTGTCAGTTTTTGTTACTCCGAGTCCACATAGCGTACAGTGTGCTTGTTCCCAACCATAGACACAGCCTATCGATATAAAGTGACTAGGAACTTCCCCAGAAGAGACTAGTTTTACCGCTCGACAGGCTGCTCGTTAGGGTTTTGGTGCTTTGCAATTTCTGTTGGCCGTGTTATCAAGGAGTTGTGTCAGAAAATCAAAAAAAAAAACAAAAAGAGAAAATTGAAAAGAAGCAAAAAAGAGCTACATAGCTGCGTGTGTTCTACAAATAGAAAATCCAAAAAGAAAGGTGTTGTGCTAGTTGAATCAAGTGAAGGCCTAAGTTTGTTTTCCTGCACCCGTAGTTGAGCAATCTTGTGCCTGTCTCGTTGAGCTTTGCTAGCGTCTCTCTAGTGCATTGCAACTTTTCCCACATATAGTTGCATTGTCCCATTATATCGCCTTGTGTGAGTATCATTGGTTGTCTACGGTCAGCGCTAGAGCTTGTTATTGGTGCAAATAGGTAGCCCACCTACAGCCCCACATATATCCTGCTTTGTCGTGTGATTTGTTCTTATACCCTTGATATTCGCTTCGCTACATCCGTGCACTAGTCCGTCAATCCAAGTTGGTAAGCAATACTAATTCACTTTGGAGCGGTAAGATTTACCTTTCTTATCAGTTTTGAGTGAGTTCTGAGAGTACCACCAAAGATTTTTGTTTAGTGCACTAACCTACTAATCATGTCTTCTACCGAGAATGTTGATGTGATGCAGAAAAAGGACGCCGCTACACCAGTTACTTGGCGTGAATTTGAGGCACTTCGTGATCACATGCAACGTGAAATACGAGTTGCTAGTGATGTGTTGGACAAGGATATTCAGAGTGTTCACTTGAAGGTCGATGAGACTACTACAGCGGTTAACACCGTTCAAACGTCGGTGACGACTCTTCAAGCATCTATACAAGCTTTGACAACCGCCGTTGGTGAAATACGTACAATGGTGCAACAACAACCACCACTTGATGACGATGGCAGTGTGCAAGGTGACAATGCTGAAGCTGCTAATGCTCAAGGGCGTGGTGTTGGTCGTGGTCTTGGACGTGGCGTTGGTGATGCGTTCCGTGGTCGTGGTTTTGTCCCCGTCGGAGCCCAACGTGTTCCTCAACAACAAGACGATGGTTTGGGTAAGCCCAAGTTCTCAATTCCCAGATTTGAAGGAGGTACTGATGTGGAAGAATATCTTACATGGGAGCTGAAGATTGAGAGATTATGGCGTTTACATCCTGACTATACTGAAGATAGGAAGATCAAGCTTGCTTCCTCTGAATTTGATGGCTATGCATTGCGTTGGTGGGATGGACTTGTTCGTGCTCGTGAAGAAGATGGTGAGCTGCCTATTATCACATGGCGTGCTATGAAGGCGGCAATGAGAGCTCGTTTTGTGCCTACCAATTACTTGCGTTCCGTCTTTGACAAGTTGACCCAATTGAAACAAGGTGTGTTGACGGTTGATGCTTACTACATGGAGATGGAGATGCTTATGCAGCGTGCCCGTGTCCGTGAGTCTCTTGAGATGACACTACAGCGATTTCTGAATGGTCTCAGATTTAACATCAAGGGCATTGTGCGTCATCACAGCTACGCTACTATGAATGAGCTACTACATCATGCAAGAGAAGCTGAGTCACAGTTGGCTGAAGAACTGCAAATGAAGGGCCGTGCTACAGGCGCTGGGCGCTACACACCCCGCGCGCCGCCCTCCTTGGCGCCATCTTCGCGCCCTGCAGATGTTCCTACTTCGTCTAGCAAGCCGGTCTCTAGTGTCACCAACACAAAGAAGCCCGCTCCTGCAGCAAGTGGAACTAGTTCTAACATGTCGACAGCGCGCAACCGTGATATGGTTTGTCATACATGTGGTGGCAAGGGTCACTTCAAGAAGGATTGTCCTAATCGTAAAGTTATGATAATTAATGAGGACAATGAGTATGAAACTGGAGATGATGCTGATCCAAATGCTCCAGATGAGGATGATTATGATGTTGATGGGTTTGATGCTTTCCCTTCGAAGCTCAAACTATTGTTGTCTCAGCGTGTTCTTAATGTACAGTCAAGTGCATCTACACAGCGCTGTAATTTGTTCCAAACAAAGGCACTAGTTGGTCCTGATAAAGCTTGCAAGGTCATTATTGATGGCGGGAGTTGTCGCAATCTAGCAAGCAAAGAGTTATGTGCCAAGCTGAAATTGAAGTATCTACCGCACCCGCATCCATATTATATTCAGTGGTTGAGCAATAATGGTGAGATGAAGGTGAGCCACATGGTGCGAGTTGATTTTGAGATTGGACCGTATAAGGATTCCATTGATTTTGATGTGGTTCCTATGACGGTTTGTCACCTGCTGTTGGGCCGGCCATGGCTTTATGACCGTTCTGTGCAACACAATGGCCGCGCCAATACATATCACTTGGAGTTCAAGGGCAAGAAAATTAACTTACAGCCTATGTCACCACAGCAAATTATCAATGAGTCTCGTCAAAAGATTGAAGTAAACTTGGAGGATGCATCCATAGATAGGCGAGAGAATTGTAATGCCGTGAGTGATATAACGAAAAGTGAGAGAGTGAATTCCTTAGTCTCATTAGCCACCAAACAAGACATGAGAGAATTTTGTGAGGATCCTACAGCCATGCCTATTGTGCTCATGTACAAGGGTACGGTTTTGGTTTCTAACGACATGACCCCTCTTCCTCTTGGTGTTTCTAATGTTTTGCAGGAATTCAGCGACGTGTTTCCGGAAGAGGTACCCGCAGGACTTCCACCATTGCGAGGTATTGAGCATCAAATTGACTTGATTCCCGGAGCATCGCTGCCCAATAGGGCGCCATATAGGACGAATCCCGAAGAAACGAAGGAGATACAGAAGCAAGTACAAGCGCTACTCGACAAAGGTTATATCCGCATAAGCCTTAGTCCTTGTGCTGTTCCTGTTATTCTTGTTCCTAAGAAAGATGGTACATGGCGTATGTGCGTAGATTGTAGAGCGATAAACAACATTACTATTCGATATCGTCATCCTATTCCCCGTTTAGAGGATATGCTAGATGAATTGAGTGGTCTTTCTGTTTTCACTAAAATTGATTTGCGTAGTGGTTATCATCAAATTAGGATGAAAGAAGGGGATGAGTGGAAAACCGCCTTTAAAACAAAATTTGGTTTATATGAGTGGTTAGTAATGCCTTTTGGTTTAACTAATGCACCTAGCACTTTCATGAGACTGATGAACCATGTTTTGCGTGATTTTATTGGCAAGTTTGTGGTTGTGTATTTTGATGACATATTAATCTACAGCCGCAATGAATCTGATCATATTATACATATTCGACATGTTTTGCAAGTGTTGCGTGATAGTAAACTCTATGGTAATCTTGAGAAGTGCACATTTTGCAAAGATAAGGTCATATTTCTGGGTTATGTTGTCTCTAAGCATGGAGTAGAAGTAGATGTGTCTAAAATTGAAGCTATTCAAAATTGGCCTACTCCCATGAATGTGAGTCAAGTTAGAAGTTTTCATGGTCTAGCTGGGTTTTATCGCCGTTTTGTGCCCAATTTTTCTACTATTGCTGCACCTTTGAATGAATTGACTAAAAAGGGTGTCGCATTTGAGTGGGGCGTTGCCCAAGATCATGCTTTTGATGAGCTGAAACGATTGTTAACTTCTGCACCGTTGCTTGCACTTCCTGATTTCAATAAGCAATTTGAGATTGAATGTGATGCTAGTGGTATTGGAATTGGTGGTGTGTTGATGCAAGAGGGTCGCCCAATTGCATATTTTTCTGAGAAACTTTCTGGTGCTAAGTTGAACTATCCAATATATGATAAAGAATTGTATGCTTTAATTAGAGTTCTTGAGGTTTGGCAACATTATTTGTGGCCAAAAGAATTTATCATACATTCTGATCATGAAGCTTTGAAATATCTGAAAGCCCAATCTACTTTGCATAGGCGTCTTGCTAAGTGGGTTGAGTTTATTGAGTCTTTTCCGTACATTATTAAGCATAAGAAGGGAAAAGATAATATTGTTGCTGATGCTCTATCTAGGAAAACTATGCTATTAACCCATCTTGATGTTAAAATTCCTGGATTAGAGGTGTTATGTGATTTATATGCAACTGATCATGATTTTGCTGAACCATACCGCTTATGTGTTATTGGTAAAGCATGGGAAAAATATCACATACACGATGGGTTCTTGTTTAGAGCTAACAAACTATGTGTTCCAGAATCGTCTGTGCGTTTGCTCTTATTGCAGGAATCTCAAGGCCGGAGGTTTGATGGGTCACTTTGGGCGTGAGAAGACGCTACTCATGCTCGCTGATCACTTTTATTGGCCAAAGATGAGGCGGGATGTGGACAGGTATGTCAAGAGGTGCATTACTTGCAACAAGTCCAAGTCCAAGCTGAAGCCTCACGGTTTGTATACTCCTTTACCGGCACCTACTACACCTTGGGAAGATATTAGTATGGATTTTGTGTTTGCCGCGTACTAAGAGAGGCCATGATTCTATATTTGTGGTAGTGGACAGATTTTCTAAAATGTCACACTTTATTGCCTGCCACAAAAGCGACGATGCGTCGCATATTGCTAACCTGTTTTTCAGGGAGATTGTTCGACTACATGGAGTCCCGAAGACTATTGTTTCTGATCGTGATGTGAAGTTCATGAGCTACTTCTGGAAGACACTTTGGGGGAAGCTGGGGACAAAGCTATTGTTCAGTACTACTTGTCATCCCCAAACTGATGGTCAAACTGAGGTGGTGAATCGAACCTTGTCACAACTGTTGAGATCCATGATCAAGAAGAACCTAAAGGAGTGGGAAGAGTGTTTGCCGCATGTGGAGTTTGCTTACAACAGGGCGGTACACTCTACCACAGAGCTGTGTCCTTTTGAGGTGGTGTATGGTTTCAAACCCCTTACTCCACTTGATTTGTTGCCTTTGCCCATACATGAGAGAGTTAATATGGAGGCATCCAAGAGGGCAGATTTTGTGAAGAAAATACATGTGAAGACTAAAGAGTTGATAGAAAAGAAAGGCAAGAGCAATGCTGCAAGGATGAACAAGAAGCGCAAAGAGATGTTGTTCAAGCCTGGTGATATGGTCTGGGTACATTTTCGCAAGGATAGGTTCCCGAAGCTGCGGAAGTCTAAGTTGAAGCCTCGTGGTGCTGGTCCTTACAAAGTGTTTGCCAAGATCAATGATAATGCATACTCGATAGATCTTCCAGTTGATGAGTTTGGTGTCAGTAATTCTTTCAATGTTGCTGATTTGACACCATATGACGGAGAAGACCTTGGAGCGTCGAGGTCGACGCCTTTTGAAGGGGGGGGGAGATGATGAGGACATCCCTACCTCACTACTACCTCCGTCATTGCAAGATGAAGATGAAGCTGTGAAGCTCAAGTCCAATGAAGTTAGGATTGGACCAATGACACGAGCTCGTGCGAAGCTACTTAAACAACAGGTGAACTTGTTCCTAAACGATACTTTGATCGACGAGAACTTTATACTACCTAAGTCGTATTACTTATGTATGATCAGGTATGAGGAGGAACCAAGCGTCGCACGAGGAGGAGAGGAGCAGCTGGACAAGAAGCTGGACGTGAAGCTGGACATGGAGCCGGACGTGAAGACATCCCATGGACGCGCGAGGGAGGAGCGGGAGGCATGCGCGAGAGGAGGAGATCTTCAGGCCGGTCCCAGGCCCGGTCAGACCGGCCGTGGGACCGGGCCACCCGGTCACCAACCGGATTTTGAACCGGTGCCATCCGGGCCACATCATGGGAACACGGACCCTTCGTCCGGTTTCCACCCGGTCACAGACCCGGTCTAGGACCGGACCACCCGGTCCCAAGCCCGGTCGACCGGCCCCCAGACCGGCCGAGTCCGAGTCTGTCTCGACCAGATCTATTCTGGGTCGGTTATTCCCGTACTTTTTCGACCTAAGGTCGTCCCGAACGCCTATATAAGTCCCTGGGACGCCCCCAAAGTTGCTTTAGACCACGTTTAAGATAAACCCTAGTTCTTAGTTGTTTGCTCTGCAAAACTATTGAATACTACTCTCCAATTCGCCTCGATCTGGAGTTTTATGCTACTGAAAGTTTGTGTGTGATCTGCTGTTCCATTGGGGATTAGAAGATTGCAATTTACCGCTTCGTGGTCGGCGGCTACGTGCGCAAGTGTGTGGAGTTGCGAATATCTTGCAGGGTTGAGAGCTGTTGCATTGGCGACAGGAATCAATCGAGAGACTTCGTCGGCGTCATACAAGTTATCCTCCTCATATCATCGATTCCATCCGCTGCTACCATCGCGTGTTCATCACCACCCGTCGCTTACTAAGAAGATCGGGCAACCCCTTATCATTTGCACCTATTAATGAAGAAATACATAGAGCTTGCTAAAATTTGGTTTGCATAATTGGTCTCTCTAAGGTCTAGATAATTTCTAGTATTGAGTTTGAACAACAAGGAAGACGGTGTAGAGTCTTATAATGTTTACAATATGTCTTTTATGTGAGTTTTGCTGCACCGCTTCATACTTGTGTTTGTTTCAAATAGCCTTGCTAGCCTAAGCCTTGTATCGAGAGGGAATACTTCTCATG
The DNA here is from genome assembly GCF_019359855.2 of Lolium perenne. Classification (NCBI taxonomy): domain Eukaryota; kingdom Viridiplantae; phylum Streptophyta; class Magnoliopsida; order Poales; family Poaceae; genus Lolium; species Lolium perenne. The sequence goes on from NC_067245.2 coordinate 138,599,040, forward strand.
CATCCAAAATCCTTGAGCCAACCACTATGCCATTTGTGTCCACCATACCTACCTACTACATGGTATTTCTCCGCCATTCCAAAGTAAATTGCTTGAGTGCTACCTTTAAACAATTCAAAATTTATCACCTCTGATTTGTGTCAATGTTTTATAGCTCATGAGGAAGTATGTGGTGTTTATCTTTCAATCTTGTTGGGCAACTTTCACCAATGGACTAGTGACTTCATCCGCTTATCCAATAATTTTGCAAAAAGAGCTGGCAATGGGATTCCCAGTCCCAAATTAATTAACAAAAAAATAGACACTCCTCCATGGTATGTGATTGTTGGACGGCACCCGAAGGATTCGGTTAGCCATGGCTTGAGAAAGCAAAGGTGGGGAGGAGTGTCATCATAATAAAACTAAAATAAAAAGGCACTCCTTCATGGTATGAGATTGTTGGCAGGCACCCGAGGATTCGGTTAGCCATGGTTTGTGAAAGAAAGGTTGGAAGGAGTGCCACACAAAAATAAAATAAAATGGGAGCCGCTCTTTGAAGGTTTGTCTGGCAAGGGGGTTAGAGTACCGACTACCATTCGTTGCCAACAACAAACACCTCTCAAAACTTTAATTTTTATGCTCTCTATATGTTTTCAAAATCAAAGCTCTAGCACAAATATAGCAATCAATGCTTCCCTCTGCGAAGGGCCTTTCTTTTACTTTTATGTTGAGTCAGTTCACCTATTTCTCTCTATCTCAAGAAGCAAACACTTGTGTGAACTGTGCATTGATTCCTACATACTTGCATATTGCACTTGTTATATTACTTTACATTGACAACTATCCATGAGATATACATGTTACAAGTTGAAAGCAACTGCTGAAACTTAATCTTCCTTTGTGTTGCTTCAATACCTTTACTTTGATTTATTGCTTTATGAGGTAACTCTTATGCAAGACTTATTGATGCTTGTCTTGAAAGTACTATTCATGAAAAGTCTTTGCTATATGATTCATTTGTTTACTCATGTCATTTACCATTGTTTTGATCGTGGCATTCATTACATATGCTTACAATAGTATGATCAAGGTTATGATGGCATGTCACTCCAGAAATTATCTTTGTTATCGTTTACCTGCTCGGGACGAGCAGAAACTAAGCTTGGGGATGCTGATACGTCTCCGACGTATCGATAATTTCTTGTGTTCCATGCCACATTATTGATGATATCTACATGTTTTATGCATACTTTATATCATATTTATGCATTTTCTGGCACTAACCTATTAACGAGATGCCAAAGAGCCGGTTGCTATTTTCTGCTATTTTTGGTTTCAGAAATCCTAGTAAGGAAATATTCTCGGAATTGGACGAAATCAACGCCCAGGGGCCTATTTTCACACGAAGCTTCCAGAAGACCGAGGGAGAGACGAAGTGGGGCCACGGGGCACCGCCACACTAGGGCGGCGCGGCCTACAGGGGGGCCGCGCGGCCCTAGCGTGTGGGGCCCCCGTGACACCCTCCTGACCTATCTCCTCCGCCTACTTATAGTCTTCGTGGCGAAACCCCCAGTACCGAGAGCCACGATACGGAAAACCTTCCAGAGACGCCGCCGTCGCCAATCCCATCTCGGGGGATTCAGGAGATCACCTCCGGCACCCTGCCGGAGAGGGGAATCATCTCCCGGAGGACTCTTCACCGCCATGGTCGCCTCCAGAGTGATGAGTGAGTAGTTCACCCCTGGACTATGGGTCCATAGCAGTAGCTAGATGGTCGTCTTCTCCTAATTGTGCTTCATTGTCGGATCTTGTGAGCTGCCTAACATGATCAAGATCATCTATCTGTAATGCTATATGTTGTGTTTGTTGGGATCCGATGGATAGAGAATACTATGCTATGTTGATTATCAATCTATTACCTATGTGTTGTTTATGATCTTGCATGCTCTCCGTTATTAGTAGAGGCTCTGGCCAAGTTTTTACTCTTAACTCCAAGAGGGAGTATTTATGCTCGATAGTGGGTTCATGCCTCCATTAAATCTGGGACAAAGGATGAAAGTTCTAAGGTTGTGGATGTGCTGTTGCCACTAGGGATAAAACATTGATGCTATGTCCGAGGATGTAGTTATTGATTACATTACGCACCATACTTAATGCAATTGTCTGTTGTTTGCAACTTAATACTGGAAGGGGTTCGGATGATAACCTGAAAGTGGACTTTTTAGGCATAGATGCATGCTGGATAGCGGTCTATGTACTTTGTCGTAATGCCCAATTAAATCTCACAATACTCATCATATCATGTATGTGCATTGTCATGCCCTCTCTATTTGTCAATTGCCCAACTGTAATTTGTTCACCCAACATGCTATTTATCTTATGGGAGAGACACCTCTAGTGAACTGTGGACCCCGGTCCATTCTTTTAATCGAATACAATCTACTGCAATACTTGTTCTACTATTTTCTGCAAACAATCATCATCCACACTATACATCTAATCCTTTGTTACAGCAAGCCGGTGAGATTGACAACCTCACTGTTTCGTTGGGGCAAAGTACTTTGGTTGTGTTGTGCAGGTTCCACGTTGGCGCCGGAATCCCTGGTGTTGCGCCGCACTACATCTCGCCGCCATCAACCTTCAACGTGCTTCTTGGCTCCTACTGGTTCGATAAACCTTGGTTTCTTACTGAGGGAAAACTTGCCGCTGTACGCATCACACCTTCCTCTTGGGGTTCCCAACGGACGCGTGCTATACGCATATCAAGCCCCTAGCTCCGCCGCGCCAGTGAGTTATTCTCGCCGGCGACGATGACGACCCAGCGTCGTTGTTTCTCGATCTAATCCGACGCACCACACGCCCCGTACCGCTTCACGTTTTGATTAGACGCTGACGGGTGGAGCCCACCCGTCAGGCAGCCCACGCGTGCGTGGATGCGTGGTGGGATGGCCTTGCGCCGTTTAAATTGTTTCGGCCTGTTTAGTTTTCCCGCCGGCCCTTTTAGTTCAAATTCGAAATTCCAGTTTAATTCAAATTTCAATACTGGCCCTGTTTTCAAAATTGAATAGATTCAAATTAGCCCAACCAAATTTGATGAATTACATACTGTTGGAAAGCTAGAGAAAAGTTCTACACAACTACACTGGTCTCATCTTGAGATTTGTTTTAGAATTAATGTGAAAAAAATAACAAAATCAGGGACTTTTGCACATTCAAACAATTATTAAAAATCAACAAAAAATGCTATTGAGTTGATTTCAACTCTCATGGATCACATTTCACATACTCTAATTGATTATGTAAAAATATGGCAGGGTTACTTTGAGTGATCATGGCATAAAGTAAATAAAGGACTATATGGCTATTCTAGTCAAATGATATTGTCCAAAACTATTATGAAAATTTTATGAGAGGCTTGTGACGTGGGCATTACCCTTCGAGTAACCAGCGTTGCCCTATCCGGTATTGACTAATTGGAGGCCCATGAAGATACCTGAAGGCGTGATGGGCCGCTAGGTCGGCATACCAGAAGATTCCTTGACGGGCAAGACAAAGAAGTGAATAAACAAGGAAAGATTGGATCTAAACTACTGTAAATCTAGTCGTATTCGGTTAGACCTCTTGAGACCTGGCCTCCTATATAAAGGCCAGGAGAGGGGCTGCCGAGGGACACGATCAATCTTAGCAACCTTAGCCAGGAAAAGCTTAGAGCTAGACCCTAGCAATAGCAATCTCGACTAGATCTCAGCCGAACTATTCGGCACCCCATTGTAACCCATTGTCTCCATAATCAAAGAACAGACAGGCAGGACGTAAGGGTTTTACCTCATCGAGGGCCCCGAACCTGGGTAAATCGCTCTCCCCGCTTGTCTGTGAACCGATGTCTCGTGTCAGCCTACAGGATTCCATCAACCCCAAGCCCCTATCGGAGGGCATTGGCGAGGAGTACCCTCGACAATTGGCGCCGTCTGTGGGAACCCTGTCGGCACAAGATCGGACATCGGCTGAACCCGTCATGTCATCAGCAGCTTCATCAGCACCATCATCGCCTCATCTGGGAAGCCCGATCCGTTTTGGCTCCTACGAATTCACCCCGCACAGCGAATCATCTCGCTCGACCTTCTCTGGTCTACAAGGCAACATGGAGATGGCTTTCGGGAGCGTCCACTACAACGTCAATTCAGAAGGAATTCTTCGGTTGCTGGAATCTCCTATCTCCAGATCGACGAGTCCAAGCGCATCGTCGACACCCGACCTTTCGGCTGGCCTGACAAGCCCGTCGAGTCCGTCCGCGCCATCGACTCCCCGTTCGGCATCTTCCATGTCGGTCGGATCTGATGACCCCGTGCCCTCGGAGCTGACCTTGTACTACTGCATGAACTGCGACACCAGGCATGGACTAGGGTCAAGCGACACGCCATTCATCTGCAACGCCTACTATTCATCGGGAGAGGACAACATCGGCAGCATCGCCCAAGGAGACACCCGAAGAGTGGCGCCCCTCCAAGTTTACGTCGCTAATAGGGGAGACGGAGACCACACCCCCCGCTCCAGCAGGCGGGCTAGTTTTGAGAATAGCGCCAGCAATGACAATAGCGACCACACCATTACAGAAGAGGAGTGGGCAGCGGCCAAGGCAGCCGTACTCAACAACACACCGCTTTCGGCGGGAACCACGGTTGGCACACTCAATGCTTACCGCTCCATATTGGAGAAAAATCGGGAGCGCCTGTCTAAGGAGCAAGCCACCCTCGAGAAACGCCTATCTGCGGCAGACCGGTCCAGCGAGCGACGAAGGGGCTCGCAGGGGAGTGCCTCTCGAAGTACCCACGGAGGAGGCAAACATCGATCGAGACTGTCCAGGCTTTCGGAAGATGACGCAAGGGAGATAACATCAAACCTGACCAAGTCTTTTATGACCACAGACACTGCGGGCATGCCACGGCCAAAAACCGTCGCGGGAGCAACAGCCAATCTTGCAGCATACCTCATTAACCAGCGTCCCGAAGGATCCATGGCTCAGGCCCACCGCGGAGCTTTGGAAAGTCTTGCGATATTGGGACATAATCTAGTTCCACCAAAAGAAAAGACCCTGCAGGCCAGCGGTTCGAAACATCGCGCGAGAGATGCTCGGGATGAAATTACACAGAGCTGGATCGACAAGGCGAGGCGACGACGCGCCACCAGGGAAGAATTTGACAGTGATTCTTCGGATGAGACCCAGGAGAACGACGGCGAGCTTAGAGGAGCCGATTGTTTGAGTTACAAAATTCGGGAGGCGATGCCACCCAAGAAGTTCAAACCCACACCTACCGACGCCGCCAAATATGATGGGCAGCAGGAGCCAAGATCCTGGATAGAGGACTATCTGCAGACAGTAATTCTGCAAAAAGGGAATCACATAGCAGCAATGCTATGCCTGCAACTTTACCTAAAGGACTCAGCACGAGCCTGGCTCAGAGGACTGCCAAAGGGTTCCATCAAGTCATGGGACGACCTAATAGAAGCCTTCGTCGCTAACTTTCAAGCAACCTACAAAAGGCCCATCGGGATCGAGGAGTTACGGCACTGTCAGCAAAAGCAGAAGGAGTCGATGCGCGCATATATCGGGAGGTTCACTAAACTCCTGAATGCTGCGGAAGACGTATCTGTCGACAGAGCAATCGATGCTTTCAGTGATGGAATCCGACGTGAAAGCTATATAGAAGAACTTGGGCGCAAGAAGCCGAAAACCATAACCAAGTTAATGGAAATCGCCAACAGCTGGGCCGATGGCGAAGACAACGTCCGAAAGCCACGACAACGTAGTGACGACGAAGAGGATGACCAGCCGAAGCATGATTCGGGTGGTCGAAGGGATCGGAACAAGAGAAGGAAGAACCGCAGTTATGATGACAATAACTTGGTGGCCGCAGGTTACTCTGATCGGCAGGATGATCGGTACGACGACAGGCGAGACGATCGACAGGACGGTAATCGGAACAACTCTGGGAACCGTGGCAACTATAAACCACGACAACAGAGACCTCCCGAATTGCCTTACGCTGAACAGATCAACGCCCCTTGCTACCTGCATTCATATTCCGATTCCAAGGATGGTAAAGTAAAGTCTAGCCACCTGCTCAGGGACTGTCGGCAGTTCCTCGATATGCATAAACTCATCCAGCAGGCAGGTCAGCAACAGCTACCACCACCATCACCGCCACCCCCGTCACAACATCAAGTCCAGCAAGCTCAACCTCATCAACCCAACGAGGCGTTTCCACCACCACATGGGCAAATGAGTATGATCCACAGGACATGTGTTTCAAGGAGAGAGATGAAGAAGCTCACCCGAGAAATCAACCTGGCAGAAAGTGTTATGGCGAACATTCCTGAATATGTCGAGTGGTCGTCTCAGGAAATCACGTTTAGTCAAATAGACCACCCGATGACTATACCAAAACCAGGGCACGCCGCCCTAGTGGTCGAAGCATAGATAGGAGGGTTCAAGATGAGCAAAGTCTTTATGGATGGAGGAAGTGGACTCAACTTGATATTCCTTGACACAATTCAAAGTATGGGGATCACCATGAGAATGTTGGAAGACTCAGACACCCGCTTCCATGGGATACTCCCTACTTCACCAGCGCACTCTCTTGGCAAAGCATACATGAACGTCGTCTTCGGCAAACCCGACAATTTCAGGAAGGAGAAGATCGAGTTTGAAGTCGTGAACTGGGAATCACAATATCACGCCATACTCGGGAGACCAGCTTATGCCAAGTTCATGGCTGTGCTGCACTATGCATACCTCAAGCTGAAGATGCCAGGGAACAACGGGACAAACATCACAGTCTACGAAAGCTTCTCGCGCTCGGACAATTGTGATCGTGACTTTCAAAGGATTGCTGCAAAGTTTGGGCCACGGCGAGAGACTGTCGACCCCCCGCCCAAATTGACGATACCAGAAATCAAGGAGGAAAAACTCGACAGGGAAACCAAGAAGAAGCCAACTCCTGAAGCCCCAGCAGCAAAAGCATCGGCGGAAAAGGTTTCGGCAGTGGCCAAAGCAGAAGATGTAGGAGGCGGCAAGATGCTAACAATCGCTGCCCAGGCACCTGGCCAAATCAATAGCGCCAAGAAGAACCACCAAAGATGACGAAGAAATCGGAAGATGCTTCTGAAGAAGAGAAGAACCCCTTCCTTGATAAAACACTCCCTTAGTTTTTAAAAAATTTCCCTTTACTTTACACAGGGCCTCTTGTTTTCGCCCTCTAGTTCCGTATTTACCCTATCAATAAGCACTTAAGTTTCGATTCTTGTTAAAGTATTGCAGTAATCTAAAGCATCTATGACCGTGCCGCCGCCAAGTAACGGCATAACGTAACGCACGGCAGAAGATAGCGCCCAGGGCAAAAGCCTCTACGAGCACTGCAAAGAAGAATGAGGACATTAATCCTTCCCTCTGCTTCAGATGCCTCTATGAGTGCCGTACAAAGCAAGAGTTTGGAAAACTTATACACAACCCACGCTCGATATTTCACTTATGGAAATATCAGAGAGCAATGGGATCATCGGCAGAATCATTACGCCTGAAATATTTGGGAATGACTGTCGAAATTTACAATCGGTTGAAAGCAAAGTTGCGCATACAACAGGTTTAGCAAAACCTGCAACACGAGCTGATCACTCGTAATGATTTGCTGACCAACTAATACACATACATCCAATGGGCAATTAAGCTTTGCTCCTTTGAATATTTGCCAACGGCATGGTAAAAGTACATATTCATGTATTAACCAGATAAAAAGTTTCGGCTCAACAATCCTAACACTCGGATGGACTAGCCAATACAATTTACAAAAGTAATTTTACACCTTCACATCACCCTTGCGGAGTTTCCCTTTCCTCAGGTACCTTTGACTCCTCCTCAAGCCTATCGACAATTATATGGGCGGGCGCTAAAACCTTCGGGTACAGCTCTTCAAAATCACCAGTTGCATTGGCGATAGATAACAAGCAAGCTGAAGGATAACGAGCAAGCACAAGGGCAAGCGTACACTTGGCCCCTGCAAAAACTTGAGCTCTTACTAGCTCCCGAACCTTCTTGGCATTCCCAAACTCAGACATCAAAGTCAAAAGAGTAGGGGAACTGCATTCAAAGGAAACATTGTCTTCCAAACTACCCTCATAGCTTTGTAGCACTTGTCGAAGAACTGGTGGACCTGTTGCACTCGATCCTGAAATTTGACGACAGCTGAGGCCTTCGAGTGTTCCCGCCAGAAAATCTCTTCGGATGAGGAAAGCTGAGTCAAAGCATGCACTCGCTCGTGTATCCGCTTGTTCTCTTCCGCATGGTTCAAAGCTATGACTGGCAAAAGAATCAGTAAAGACTCAGACAAGAAGTCGTTAAGCAAACAGGCAAAGGGATCAGGAAACTTACAGTTTAAACTTTCGGTAGCCTTGTGCAGCTCGCTAAGAATGTACCGCTCCACGTCGGCTGCAATCTCGCTCCTTTTACTGACAATGGCAGCTAAGGCATAAGTGCTGCGTAAGTCCTTTTCCATCTGCGTGACCCGGTCCTTCATACGCTGGATCCGATCACTTTCAGGAAGGGCACCCGACGAGTCGTCAACAAACGAGGGCACTGGGAAGACCTGCAGAAAATACCGTTATAAAGGGATGATGGATATGGTACAGCCGAACATCCAAAATATCTCCCATCGGGAGAAGTGCAAGAAAGTGATATCATAACAAAAGTGTGCTAACAACACTGCTAGCACGAAGTTTATTACAAGCATAAGTTTTGCGGCAGAACAATATTTTGCATCAGCTCAAGGCACAAGTTTGTTACAAGAATCAAGGGAGTTGGGTCTGAGTCGATAAACTGGGTCCAGCCGACGACTTCCTTGATGAAACCAGTTCAAGGAGCTGACGGGCACAAGTAAGAGCAGACGCCTTAAAGGTGCTCAAATCAACAAGCTGCCCGTCTCGCTCTTTCGGAAGCCCCTTAGTCATTTCCTCGATGTCACCCTTAAAGCCGTAACCCATCATAAGCTGGAAGGCAAGGACAGCACCAAAAGTGCGCGATGTACGCTTGAATACCTCGATAACCTCCTTGTTATCAACCGCGAAGGTATCGATCAGCTGTCCCAGGGTCTTCTCTTGCTTGATCTTGGGGAAGATCATCGAGTGCATCCGCGCCAAGGCACCCTTCCCCTTCACAAGAAGCTCTTGTGTAAGCTGGTGAGAAGCAAGAATCGTTGATACAGCATTTGCTGGGGAGTTATTTGGAACTCTTTCCAGGGCATCGACAGGGATGTTCGCTACCTCTGTAGTAGAAAGGAAGGAAAAAATTCAGTCATTGACAAAAAAGTTCGAATCCATAAGTACGTCATTCGACAGAAGTATGTCAGAAATTACCAAGCAAGGCCAAAGAAGACTGACGAAGGACTTCATCCTTTTCGGCTGCCCGAGCTTCAGCCGCCAGCCTGGATGCTTCCTCCTCCTTTAGCTTCTCTTTCAGCTTGACTAGTTCCTCCTTCAGAGAATCGATCTCTTGGTGAGCCGCAGCAGCTATCTTGACTGCGCCATCCAATTTCGAGGAAGAGGATTCGACTTCCTCTTGTAGCCGAGCCTTGTCAGCTTCTAGAGAAGTGAATCGGGAGGCGAAAGCCTCCAGAGAAGAAATAACGCCTCGTAGGTCCTTAAGAGAGAAAGAAAAACAATTAAACAAGGCACGCTCCAAGAAATCTGTATTGCAATCAGAAGAGGACTTACAGAAAAAGGAGTCGCGGTGGCAGCAGTCGGAGAAATATCCTTTCCTTTGGAAAGGGAAGAAGCAGTCGATGCTTGAGCCATGGGGGCAACCTTAGGAGCTGAAGCTTCGGAAGCCACCACGACCGGCGAGGCAGCATCAGATTTGGCTTTTTTAGGCGGAGGCTCGATAAAGCCCTCGTCGCTGCAAAGGTGAATGGTCGACTATGATTATAAAAGGGATATGAAAAGTAAAAAGGCAAAGTATTGCTTTTGGAAAAGAACTACTTACATGTCGAAGAGATCATCTTCATCGGCAAAGCCGCCGGTTGATCTCTTCGCAGGTGAAGCTCTGGCCCCTTCCGTAGCTGCATCAACAAAAGTATCACGATCAGTGTCGTCATTACGCACTGATCCATTTGCGACACAAGTGTTATCGGCTGAGGAGGGAAGGTCAGTGTGGGCAACTTCGAGATCCATCGGACCATTATATTCATCCTCTAGACCTGTTTGCTCGGTGGTGTGAAAATCTACGGGGATTGAGGAGCCTCTCCCCTCAGAAGTATCATCCAGTGAGTCACGTGTATTTTCAGAAGCCATGGGGATCTGGCGAAGAAAAATGACGAGTAAGAACAAAGGTAATTATGTCGGCTAAGAAAAAAAGGCATAGTAGAGATGTGAAGAAAGAAAAATACCCCTGATGGTGGATGATCAACATCAAGGGGAGCATAAGAAGAGATCAGCGGAATCGAATCTTCCTGGTTAAAGGAAGTAAGGCGACGGACTTCATCAAGCAACTCCTTTTCTGATAGATCGATAGCGTTAATCCTGGTTTCATCTTTTGGACCCGAGTACAACCACATCGGGTGAACTCTGGCCATGACTGGCTGGACTCGGCGCTTCAGGAATACTGCTGCCACCTCTGTACCAATCATAGTTTGGCCGTCGGCCTCTTTGATTCGAAGGAATTTGGCAAATAATTCTTCGGCTGAAGCCCTTTCGCCGGCTGAGAGAATATTCTTCCAAGAGTTCTTGGGCTTGGCTTCAGAAACATCGGCATAGCAAGGGAGCCGGCACTCGGGTGATGAGGAGTCCTTGACGTAAAACCATTTCAGCCTCCATCCTTGCACGAACTCTCTCATTGGGAAATTAAAGTAATTGACCTCTGAGCGAGTGACAAAACCTACTCCTCCGGTAACAAAGTACCCATTACTACTGCTGTATCTCTTCACATAGAAGATCTTCTTCCACAGCCCGAAATGAGGTTCAATACCCAGAAACGCCTCGCAAAGGGTGATGAACACAGCAACATGGAGGATTGAGTTGGGGGTAAGTTGCCATAATTGGATTTCATACGTCCGCAAGAGATGGAGGAGGAATCCATGAGTGGGAAGCGAAAGGCCTCGGTGAAGGAAAGATAAGAACATCATAGTAAATCTAGCAGGAGGATCAGGCCGAGAAATCGCACCTGGAAGGATCACATCTCCCGCAACGGAGGATATCAATCCTAGGCTTCGGGACCTCTTCTCGTCACGCTTGGTGACGGTTGATGCTACCCAGTCCCCAGGTTTGACCATTAAGCTTGGCGGCGCTGGCGGCGCCGGAGCTGGGGGAAGGGCGCTCGGAGCGCTCCCCTTCGGAAGAGAAGAGGAGGACTTGGCGGCGGCACCTCCGCTGGTGGAGCTAGCGGCGGCGGCAAGATTCTTCGTCTTCACCATTGTGGGATCTGAGGAAGATTGGAAAAGCTGTGGTGGCGGCGCGACAATGGCGAAGGAAGGAAGAAGGGGAAGAATGAGGAGATACTGCGGGAACCGTGGAGAAGATTAGGAATTTTTTTCGCCCTTTGGAGATTTTGAGGAGAAGTTAATAGTTAAGTAAGCACGTGGCGCTTGAGGAAGGGGAGGAACCAGCGGCCCACTACGTCCACGATTGTGCGAAAATCGAGGAGCCACCTCGATCGTTACGCGTGTAGTGGTCAAGCCCTAAAAAACTGATTGCACAGAGCTAGGGCAAGCCCGTCAGGTCAGGACCCGTCAAATCAGCCCACAGCAGTTACACGTCAACAATGACGTCATAAAAAAAACTAGAAGCACTCGAAGGAAACATGAAAAATCATCGGATAAAGGACTTGAGTCTACGCACGGATTACAAGCATCCGAACCTAGACTCGGGGGCACTGACGCGCACCCGATAAAAGAAGACTCGACAGAATAAGCAGTCGAAGGAAGAAGGTTTGAGTCTGTACCCAGATTCGATAATTACTCCCATCGGGAGGACGTGGTGCACACCCGTTAAAAGTTTTTTGCACTCCAGGATCATGCCCGGGGACTTGATTTTGTGTAGGGTAACGTTGTTTTGCCATCGGCAGTTAACCAACAAAAGTTGGGCACGTTATTCATTATCCTTTGTGTAAAGAAAGTATATCGGATGACCTATGAAGATCTGCGAAAAATTCGGCAGAGGAGAGTATTCGAGTAGAACAACTTGAGTCTACGCACGGATTGCAAGCATCCGTACCTAGACTCGGGGGCTACTCACATCGGGAGCGCTGACGCGCACCCGATAAAAGAAGGTGAAGCAGATTCAAGATGAACAAGGATAATGAAGGAGAAGAATATCAAGAGAAGACATGCATTAAGTCTCTACCCGAATTATCTTCGGCTAGACACTCGGGGGCTACTGACGTGGGCATTACCCTTCGAGTAACCAGCGTTGCCCTATCCGGTATTGACTAATTGGAGGCCCATGATGATACCTGAAGGCGTGATGGGCTGTGATACGTCTCCGACGTATCGATAATTTCTTATGTTCCATGCCACATTATTGATGTTATCTACATGTTTTATGCACACTTTATGTCATATTCGTGCATTTTCTGGAACTAACCTATTAACAAGATGCCGAAGTGCCAGTTGCTGTTTTCTGCTGTTTTTGGTTTCAGAAATCCTAGTAAGGAAATATTCTCCGAATTGGATGAAATCAACGCCCAGGGGCCTATTTTGCCACGAAGCTTCCAGAAGTCCGAAGACGAAATGAAGTGGGGCCACGAGGCAGCCAGAGCATAGGGCGGCGCGGCCCCTGCCCTGGCCGCGCGGCCCTATGGTCTGGGCCCCTCGCGCCGCCTCTTGACCTACCCTTCCGCCTACTTAAAGCCTCCGTGACGAAACCCCCAGTACCGAGAGCCACGATACGGAAAACCTTCCAGAGACGCCGCCAACGCCGATCCCATCTCGAGGGATCCAGGAGATCGCCTCCGGCACCCTGCCGGAGAGGGGAATCATCTCCCGGAGGACTCTACGCCGCCATGGTCGCCTCCGGTGTGATGTGTGAGTAGTCTACCCCTGGACTATGGGTCCATAGCAGTAGCTAGATGGTTGTCTTCTCCCCATTGTGCTATCATTGTCGGATCTTGTGAGCTGCCTAACATGATCAAGATCATCTATCTGTAATTCTATATGTTGCGTTTGTTGGGATCCGATGAATAGAGAATACTTGTTATGTTGATTATCAAAGTTATATCTATGTGTTGTTTATGATCTTGCATGCTCTCCGTTACTAGTAGATGCTCTGGCCAAGTAGATGCTTGTAACTCCAAGAGGGAGTATTTATGCTCGATAGTGGGTTCATGCCTGCATTGACACCTGGGACAGTGATAGAAAGTTCTAAGGTTGTGTTGTGCTGTTGCCACTAGGGATAAAACATTGATGCTATGTCTAAGGATGTAGTTGTTGATTATATTACGCACCATACTTAATGCAATTGTCTGTTGCTTTGCAACTTAATACTGGAGGGGGTTCGGATGATAACCTGAAGGTGGACTTTTTAGGCATAGATGCAGTTGGATGGCGGTCTATGTACTTTGTCGTAATGCCCAATTAAATCTCACTATACTCATCATGATATGTATGTGCATGGTCATGCCCTCTTTATTTGTCAATTGCCCAACTGTAATTTGTTCACCCAACATGCTGTTTGTCTTATGGGAGAGACACCTCTAGTGAACTGTGGACCCCGGTCCAATTCTCTTTACTGAAATACAATCTACTGCAATACTTGTTTTACTGTTTCTACAAACAATCATCTTCCACACAATACGGTTAATCCTTTGTTACAGCAAGCCGGTGAGATTGACAACCTCACTGTTTCGTTGGGGCAAAGTACTTTGGTTGTGTTGTGCAGGTTCCACGTTGGCGCGGGAATCCCTGGTGTTGCGCCGCACTACATCCCGCCGCCATCAACCTCCGACGTGCTTCTTGACTCCTACTGGTTCGATAAACCTTGGTTTCTTACTGAGGGAAACTTGCTGTTGTACGCATCACACCTTCCACTTGGGGTTCTCAACGAGCGTGTGCTTTACGCGTCATCAAGCTAAATTTCTGGCGCCGTTGCCGGGGAGATCAAGACACGCTGCAAGGGGAGTCTCCACTTCTCAATCTCTTTACTTTGTTTTTGTCTTGCTTAGTTTTATTTACTACTTTGTTTGCTGCACTAAATCAAAATACAAAAAAATTAGTTGCTAGTTTTACTTTATTTGCTATCTTGTTTGCTATATCAAAAACACAAAAAAATTAGTTACTTGTTTTACTTTACTTAATATCATGCATGTTTTTTATTTCACTAGTTTGGCATAATGGACAAGAATGAGCTTCTATTTCTATTTTCTGATTTAAAACATGGATTGTTTGATGCGAAAATTAAAAAACATATGGAATCTTATTTGCATGCTGGTAGTAATATTAGTATGAACGCTTTGAACACCATTGTTGATAATAATATAGAAAGTTCTAAGCTTGGGGAAGCTGGTTTTCATGATCTTTTTATTCCCCCAAGCATTGAGGAGAAAATTTACTTTGATGATACTTTGCCTCCTATTTATGATAATGATATTGGTCTTTTAGTACCGCCTGTTATGGAGGATAAATTTGATTATGATTACAATATGCCTCCTATATTTGATGATGAGAATAATAATGATAGCTACTTTGTTGAATTTGCTCCCACTACAACTAATAAAATTGATTATGCCTATGTGGAGAGTAATAATTTTATGCATGAGACTCATGATAAGAATGCTTTATGTGATAGTTATATTGTTGAGTTTGCTCATGATGCTACTGAAAGTTATTATGAGAGAGGAAAATATGGTTGTAGAAATTTTCATGTTACTAAAACACCTCTCTATGTGCTGAAATTTTCGAAACTACACTTGTTTTATCTTCCTGATCTTGTCACTTTGCTTTTCATGAATTTATTTGTGTACAAGATTCCTTTTCATAGGAAGCATGTTAGGCTTAAATTTGTTTAGAATTTGCCTCTTGATGCTCTCTTTTGCTTCAAATACTATTTCTTGCGAGTGCATCATAAAAACTGCTGAGCCCATCTTAATGGCTATAAAGAAAGAACTTCTTGGGAGATAACCCATGTGTTATTTTACCTACAGTACTTTGTTTTTATTTTGTGTCTTGGAAGTTGTTTACTACTGTAGCAACCTCTCCTTATCTTAGTTTTGTGTTTTGTTGTGCCAAGTTAAGCCGTTGATAGAAAAGTAAGTACTAGATTTGGATTACTGCGCAGTTCCAGATTTCTTTGCTGTCACGAATCTGGGTCCACCTCCCTGTAGGTAGCTCAGAAAATTAAGCCAATTTACGTGCATGATCCTCAGATATGTACGCAACTTTCATTCAATTTGAGCATTTTCATTTGAGCAAGTCTGGTGCCATTTTAAAATTCGTCAATACGAACTGTTCTGTTTTGACAGATTCTGCCTTTTATTTCGCATTGCCTCTTTTGCTATGTTGGATGAATTTCTTTGATCCACTAATGTCCAGTAGCTTTATGCAATGTCCAGAAGTGTTAAGAATGATTGTGTCACCTCTGAATATGTTAATTTTTATTGTGCACTAACCCTCTAATGAGTTGTTTCGAGTTTGGTGTGGAGGAAGTTTTCAAGGATCAAGAGAGGAGTATGATGCAACATGATCAAGGAGAGTGAAAGCTCTAAGCTTGGGGATGCCCCGGTGGTTCACCCCTGCATATATTAAGAAGACTCAAGCGTCTAAGCTTGGGGATGCCTTGGGCATCCCCTTCTTCATCAACAACATTATCAGGTTCCTCCCCTGAAACTATATTTTTATTCCATCACATCTTATGTGCTTTTTCTTGGAGCGTCGGTTTGTTTTTGTTTTTTGTTTTGTTTGAATAAAATGGATCCTAGCATTCACTTTATGGGAGAGAGACACGCTCCGCTGTAGCATATGGACAAGTATGTCCTTGGTTTCTACTCATAGTATTCATGGCGAAGTTTCTTCTTCGTTAAATTGTTATATGGTTGGAATTGGAAAATGATACATGTAGTAATTGCTATTAATGTCTTGGGTAATGTGATACTTGGCAATTGTTGTGCTCATGTTTAAGCTGTTGCATCATATGCTTTGCACCCATTAATGAAGAAATACATAGAGCATGCTAAAATTTGGTTTGCATATTTGGTTTCTCTAAGGTCTAGATAATTTCTAGTATTGAGTTTGAACAACAAGGAAGACGGTGTAGAGTCTTATAATGTTTTCAATATGTCTTTTATGTGAGTTTTGCTGCACCGGTTCATCCTTGTGTTTGTTTTAAATAAGCCTTGCTAGCCTAAACCTTGTATCGAGAGGGAATACTTCTCATGCATCCAAAATACTTGAGCCAACCACTATGCCATTTGTGTCCACCATACCTACCTACTACATGGTATTTTCCGCCATTCCAAAGTAAATTGCTTGAGTGCTACCTTTAAAATTCCATCATTCACCTTTGCAATATATAGCTCATGGGACAAATAGCTTAAAAACTATTGTGGTATTGAATATGTAATTATGCACTTTATCTCTTAATAAGTTGCTTGTTGTGCGATAACCATGTTCACTGGGGACGCCATCAACTATTCATTGTTGAATTTCATGTGAGTTGCTATGCATGTCCGTCTTGTCTGAAGTAAGAGCGATCTACCACCTTATGGTTAAGCATGCATATTGTTAGAGAAGAACATTGGGCCGCTAACTTAAGCCATGATCCATGGTGGAAGTTTCAGTTTTGGACATATATCCTCAATCTCAAATGAGAAAATTATTAATTGTTGTTACATGCTTATGCATAAAAGAGGAGTCCATTATCATTGTCTATGTTGTCCCGGTATGGATGTCTAAGTTGAAGAATAATCAATAGCGAGAAATCCAATGCGAGCTTTCTCCTTAGACCTTTGTACAAAGCGGCATAGAGGTACCCCTTTGTGACACTTGGTCAAAACATGTGCATTGTGATGATCCGGTAGTCCAAGCTAATTAGGACAAGGTGCGGGCACTATTAGTACACTATGCATGAGGCTTGCAACTTATAAGATATAATTTACATGATACATATGCTTTATTACTACCGTTGACAAAATTGTTTCATGTTTTCAAAATCAAAGCTCTAGCACAAATATAGCAATCGATGCTTTTCCTCTATGGAGGACCATTCTTTTACTTTCAATGTTGAGTCAGTTCACCTATTTCTCTCCACCTCAAGAAGCAAACACTTGTGTGAACTGTGCATTGATTCCTACATACTTGCTTATTGCACTTATTATATTACTCTATGTTGACAATATCCATGAGATATATATGTTACAAGTTGAAAGCAACCGCTGAAACTTAATCTTCTTTTGTGTTGCTTCAATGCCTTTACTTTGAATTATTGCTTTATGAGTTAACTCTTATGCAAGACTTATTGATGCTTGTCTTGAAGTGCTATTCATGAAAAGTCTTTGCTTTATGATTCACTTGTTTACTCATGTCATATACATTGTTTTGATCGCTGCATTCACTACACATGCTTTACAAATAGTATGATCAAGATTATGATGGCATGTCACTCCAGAAATTATCTGTGTTATCGTTTTACCTGCTCGGGACGAGCAGAACTAAGCTTGGGGATGCTGATACGTCTCCGACGTATCGATAATTTCTTATGTTCCATGCCACATTATTGATGTTATCTACATGTTTTATGCACACTTTATGTCATATTCGTGCATTTTTCGGAACTAACCTATTAACAAGATGCCGAAGTGCCGATTCTTTGTCTGCTGTTTTGGTTTCAGTAAATCCTAGTAAGGAAATATTCTCGGAATTGGACGAAATCAACGCCCGGGGGCCTATTTTGCCACGAAGCTTCCAAGTCCGAAGACGAAGCGAAGTGGGGCCACGAGGCAGCCGAGCATAGGGCGGCGCGCCCCCTCCCCCGGCCGCGCGGCCCTATGGTCCGGGCCCCTCGCGCCGCCTCTTGACCTACCCTTCCGCCTACTTAAAGCCTCCGTGACGAAACCCCCGCATCGAGAGCCACGATACGGAAAACCTTCCGGAGACACGCCAACACCGATCCCATCTCGGGGATCCAGAGATCGCCTCCGGCACCCTGCCGGAGAGGGGAATCATCTCCCGGAGGACTCTACGCCGCCATGGTCGCCTCCGGTGTGATGTGTGAGTAGTCTACCCCTGGACTATGGGTCCATAGCAGTAGCTAGATGGTTGTCTTCTCCCCATTGTCTATCATTGTCGGATCTTGTGAGCTGCCTAACATGATCAAGATCATCTATCTGTAATTCTATATGTTGCGTTTGTTGGGATCCGATGAATAGAGAATACTTGTTATGTTGATTATCAAAGTTATATCTATGTGTTGTTTATGATCTTGCATGCTCTCCGTTACTAGTAGATGCTCTGGCCAAGTAGATGCTTGTAACTCCAAGAGGGAGTATTTATGCTCGATAGTGGGTTCATGCCTGCATTGACACCGGGACGGTGTGAGAAAGTTCTAAGGTTGTGTTGTGCTGTTGCCACTAGGGATAAAACATTGATGCTATGTCTAAGGATGTAGTTGTTGATTACATTACGCACCATACTTAATGCAATTGTCTGTTGCTTTGCAACTTAATACTGGAGGGGGTTCGGATGATAACCTGAAGGTGGACTTTTTAGGCATAGATGCAGTTGGATGGCGGTCTATGTACTTTGTCGTAATGCCCAATTAAATCTCACTATACTCATCATGATATGTATGTGCATGGTCATGCCCTCTTTATTTGTCAATTGCCCAACTGTAATTTGTTCACCCAACATGCTGTTTGTCTTATGGGAGAGACACCTCTAGTGAACTGTGGACCCCGGTCCAATTCTCTTTACTGAAATACAATCTACTGCAATACTTGTTTTACTGTTTCTGCAAACAATCATCTTCCACACAATACGGTTAATCCTTTGTTACAGCAAGCCGGTGAGATTGACAACCTCACTGTTTCATTGGGGCAAAGTACTTTGGTTGTGTCGTGCAGGTTCCACGTTGGCGCGGGAATCCCTGGTGTTGCGCCGCACTACATCCCGCCGCCATCAACCTTCGACGTGCTTCTTGACTCCTACTGGTTCGATAAACCTTGGTTTCTTACTGAGGGAAACTTGCTGCTGTACGCATCACACCTTCCACTTGGGGTTCCCAACGAGCGTGTGCTTTACGCGTCATCAGGCTGCTAGGTCGGCATACCAGAAGATTCCTTGATGGGCAAGACAAAGAAGTGAATAAACAAGGAAAGATTGGATCTAAACTACTGTAAATCTAGTCGTATTCGGTTAGACCTCTTGAGACCTGGCCTCCTATATAAAGGCCAGGAGAGGGGCTGCCGAGGGACACGATCAATCTTAGCAAACCTTAGCCAGGAAAAGCTTAGAGCTAGGTAACCCTAGCAATAGCAATCTCTACTAGATCTCAGCCGAACTATTCGGCACCCCATTGTAACCCATTGTCTCCATAATCAAAGAACAAACAGGCAGGACGTAAGGGTTTTACCTCATTGAGGGCCCCAAACCTGGGTAAATCGCTCTCCCCGCTTGTCTGTGAACCGATGTCTCGTGTCAGCCTACAGGATTCCATCAACCCCAAGCCCCTATCGGAGGGCATTGGTGAGGAGTACCCTCGACAGCTTGCTCTCATTTAAATCTTGTCCCAAGTAACTTCATGTGATGTTGTGACCCTGGTCTAATCACTCTCACATTGAATTACTTGGTGATTTAAATCATAAATGGTATTGTTAAATGGTATGAGGTATTCTACCTCATTTAAATTATTTTCCCAAATAATGATGATGAATAGTTGACTTTGGTCAGCATGGATTCATGCATGATGGTTTGAGGAGATTAAATCTTAATAAGATTCAATGAGAGGAAATTATTTCCTCCAAGAACTAAATAGAAACTCTAATCTACATATGTAATGAGAGGAAATTATTTTTCTTAAAGAAAGAAAACCAAATGCAACTAATATGTTATGTGTGTCATGATATTAGAATAGTTTGTGTGAAGCCATGGTGTGCTTAGTGTAGCTCTTGAACCTTGTTGGGTGATTGTATCTCATATTCGTTTTTAGACGCTAGTACCGGAGAATACCAAGAGGAGGAAGGCTTCTACCAAGAAGAGGAAGAAGAGAACTGTGATCACTACCCCAACCAAGGCAAGCTAATATTCTTGCAAGTGCAAAGCCCTTTTGGGGCAAGGCACCATTAATCTTACCTTACTTACAATGACCCCATCCCAAGTTTTTACCTTACAAGTTTTTACTTGGTTTATTAAGAAGTTGCTTTTATAGTTAACTTTGGTCTAAGTTTAGAGAGATACAAGAGTAGCAAAGTTAGCCTCAAATATAGCCAAGCAAGATAGCACCCCTCATGATTAGTGCTAGTGCTAACAAGTAAAATTGACTACTCTAGATGGGAACTTGTGATTTGAAATGAATTTGAAAACTTTAGACTGATGAGTCATTCTATTGAAAGATCTTTGAAGGTGAATATGACTTGAATGATATGGTGGATTTTGATTAAAATTGATATTGGTTTGGATGCGATACCTTTCCAATTTTTGAGTACCCCCACAATACCTGATTATGGGTAGGGCTTAACTGGAAGTTTATACATCCTAGTATGGGTTCCCTCTGAACAAGCATCATAGGGGTTATGCCGAGGATGCCTCCGTAGAATGTGAAATGATGTGAAATGAGGTGAATATACGGCCAAGCCCTGTGCAGTTCCCAGGCTGACGGTTTGTCTTCACTCGGAGGCCAAGCTCATGGGGAGAGGTACCTATACTAGGGTATGTAAGTGAAAGGTTATGGTTGATGATCCGCGTACTGAGTTACGATGATTCAGGGTTATCCCTGACGGATGTAATCAAATGTTGTGGCACAAGTGTGCAACCTCTGTAGAGTGTAAATCTATTCGAATAGCCGTGTCCACGGTTACGGACGGTTGGAAAGGCCATACTGTTACCGGTGTCAGATAATTCTTGAAAATGTTGATGAAGTGAATGGTGACTTGACTTGAATCACAACTGAGTTGTGGGAATGACACTAATGTTCCCACTTGAGTTAGTTAGCACATGAAGAGTCTTTTATCAAATATTTGTGAGCTAAAATTGGCTTTACGCAAAATAAACTAGAGCTTAGCACCCCCTTACTAGACTTGATAGTACTTACATTAGTATTAGTTTGCGAGTACTTAAAGTACTCACGGTTGTGTACCTGGCTATTCAAATGGCCAGACTATGAAGAGGAACAGAACTACCAAGGTGACGACCAGCAGGACGCCTACGACAACTAGGAATCTTCTGACGTCAAGCGTTAGCCTGTGGACTAGATAGTCCCCTTTTATTACGCTTCCGCTATGAACTGTGTTCGTTGATCATTAGATCAACTATTTGTGTAATATGGATCATGTGATCTGAATCTGTAAGACAAGTATGGTTTGTAATGAATGATGACTTATGATATTCGACTGTTATGTCTCACAACCACAATATTCCTGGGATTGCGATGTATGGCATAATAGGCATCTGGACTTAAAAACCCGGGTGTTGACACTCCATCATGGTGTCGTAGTCGTAGTCGAG
The DNA here is from genome assembly GCF_019359855.2 of Lolium perenne. Lineage (NCBI taxonomy): Eukaryota > Viridiplantae > Streptophyta > Magnoliopsida > Poales > Poaceae > Lolium > Lolium perenne. Next base: position 138,620,708 of record NC_067245.2, read on the forward strand.
GTAGTGCTCGGTGCGGTGCTCCATCATGGTGTCCTAGTCGTAGTCGAGGTAGTGCTCGGTGCGGTGCTCCATCATGGTGTCGTAGCCGTAGTCGAGGTAGTGCTCCACCATGTCGTCGATGTTGTAGTTGAGCTTGGAGTGGTGGTCTTTCATGTTTTCCATGCTTGGCGAGTCATGGTCGGTGTAGAGATGCTCGATGTCGGTCATGTCGCCAATGCTTGCGGAGCCATAGTCGGTGTCGGGCTCCACATGGTCCTCCATATCCGCGGTGCTTGCGGAGCTATCACCCTCATCGTACTCCATGTCGTCCTCCGTAGGTCCATCCCCACTATCCATGTTAGTCTCTAGGATTGGTGTATATATATAGTGGAAAGAAAACTACCAAAAGGTCAAAACTAGCAACGAAATCGAGAAAATGGTTCAAGTTAGAGAATAATCGATATGTACTCACACACACACACTCAAAGCACACACAAAAGGCTAAGAACTCTATATGGTGGTAGGTGAGGAAGTGGATAGCAAATGAAAAGAACCAAAGAAAATGTCTATTGTCAAATGTCAAATGTGGGTAAGATCCAAAGTCAAATGTCAAAAGCGGTGATCTATGTCAAGGAAACACAGAAACACACACAAGGAAGAACAATGGGGTTAGCGCGACCAAGGAAGTGAGCAAGTAACAAAATGGTCCTAACGAAGACTATTAGCTCGGTGTCATGCCAACACAAGAGAGACCGTAGCTTGGTTGCATATTCGAGAAGCAACAAGATTTGCACAAATGCCACTCTTCTCTTTTCTCTATTAGTGCTTACAAGCTTTGCACTCCTTTGTATCGGTGGACACACACTCTTTTTCTATTTATTTTTCTATTTCTATTTCTCTTTTTTCACTTTTTTCTATGCTTAGAAGCTTTATTTTTCTCTATGTATATGTCACACTTTTTCTTCTTTTGTGTATCTTTCTCACCGAGCTTGCTTCGGAGCTTTGCTCAACACAACGCACACACACACCCTCTCACGGTCGTGACACTTGTGCAATGCTTCGCAACACTCGGAAATCCACTCTCAATGGGATAGGTACACAAAGAAAGAAACGGGGCTACAAGGGGTGGGGCAAGTTATACCTATTGATGTTAGGCGGTGTCAAGCACACGAACTTGCGATTATCGAGGTGGTGTCGATGATGGTGTCGAAGTTGCGCCGGAATCCGGGGTGCCAAAGGTGTCGTCGCGGTGTTGGTGTAGGCGTGGAAGCGGAATAGACAACCAATGCACTCCACAAGGAAATCCGAACACAAAAGTCAATGCCCGAAAAGTTGGGTCAAAACGAGCGATCGAGGTTGTCAAAATTTGAGGTCAAATGGCTCCGGAAAGTTGTCAAAAGTTGGGTCAAAGTTGGGGTCAAAATTTGGTGAAAATTGGGGTCAAAAAGTGGTCCGGACGGAAGTTCCGGCCTACTTCCACCCAAGTTTCGGAAATGCGAAATATGTATCTAGGGGTTACTGCGAGCCAAAACTGTTGTTTCCGGATGTTGGGCGGAAATTCCGCTGGACCGGAAGTTCAGGCGACTTAGGCCGGAAGTTCCGGAGGTTGGGACCGGAAGTTCCGGAAATGCCAAGATTTCTGGATCTGGATCTGAATCTGGGCGAAGAACAACACAAATTTGGGCGGAAAAATGAGGCGAAAATCGTCGGATTCGAGGGGTAAATGGTGGAATTTGATGGAGAAAAGTTGGGGAATGATAGATCAACACCAATAACACAAGATATGTGGACCAAAACCACAAACAACGCAACAAATCCTGAGATCCAAATTCGAGCTATTTTTTGGGGCAAAATTTTTGGGAAAATTTTTGGGCGAAAATGGTGGAATCGGAGGGTCAAATTCGTGGCAACCTTTGCTCTGATACCATATGATAAGGGCTAAGCCCGTGTGGGTTGCCCGATCTCACGGATTGACCTAGGTGAGTGTGATTGCGGAGGGGGATTTGCGGGGAAGTGGATGAACGCGGAGAACTCGATACAAACACATGCACACAACACAAATCGGTTATCCTCGTTGGCCCGAACCACCAACTCGATAGAGGTTGCGAGAAAATACCTTCCAGTAGAAGTCCCGCAAAGAGATCGACGAATCGAACCCGAGAGATCTAGAAGGTGAAAAGACCGGAAGGTTGATAGAAGTGCAAGCAAAAGACCAAACGGTAGAAGTGCAAGCAAAAGACCAACAATCGGTAGAAGTCACCAAAGAGATACAATAGGATTCAACACGGAGGGATACAATAGATGGTTAATCTAAGGTGGGGGTTTCCCAAATCCACAAAGGGATAATAGAGGCATAAGCCAATTCATCTAAACATCATCTCTCCCTCATGAAGGTGGGGGTAGGTTCCTATTTATAGGTAGGGGGCCGAAGGGGTAAGTTACAAGCCAAAGGGGGCTGAGATCTGGCTGAGGTTCGACAGGGCGGAAGTTTCAGCTCCTGGGGGCGGAAGTTCCTGCCATCAGGGGCGGAAGTTCCGGCTGCAGCTCTGCTGTGTGAGCATCTTTGGTCTTGACAGCATCTTGGCGGAAGTTCCGGCGAGGTCAGGCGGAAGTTCCGGCCTGGAGCGTTCACCTCCTATTTCTCCTTCTCTTCCATGCTTCCGTGACATCAGCATTGCGTCCTCGGGTCTCCATGGCATCCTCTCTTCTCTTCGTGCTTGTCGTCGAGTTCCTATCATCAAGATATGATGGGGTATGAAGTAGTATATCGTCCCAAATAGGCGATTTGAGGCACGCGCAAAGGAGAAGATTCACCTTAGCGTGTCGTCTTGGCGATGAAGCACATGATGCGGTGAAGACCGAAGGTCATCCCGTAACAGATCCGATAAATTGTGGAATTCTGATCAAATTATTCATCATATTATCATACTACTTTTATTTAAGATCTTGCATACTCTCCGGTACTTGTAGTTACCTTGATCAAGTAGTTGTCTGTATCTCCAAGAGGGAGTATTTATGCTCGATAGTGGGTTCATGCCTCTAGCTTTCTGTAAGAGTGACAATAACTTCTAAAATTTTATATGTGTTGTTTCTACTAGGGAGAAAACAACAATGTTTTGTCTAAGGATAAATTTATTGTTTAGTTTACACACATTGCTTAAGGCGATAATCTGTTGCTTGCAACTTAATACTGGAAGGGGTTCAGATGATGACCTGGAGGTGGATTATTAGTCATAGACGCAGTTTGATTATGGTCTATGTATGATGTTGTAATGCCCAATTAAAAACTACAAGAACTTTTATCTATCATAGCATGCATTGTCATGCCCTCACAATTATCAATTGCCCAACTGTAATTTGTTCACCCAACACATGTTATTTGGAGAGTTACCACTAGTGTAGATAGCTAGGAATGCCGGTCCTTCTTTCATCATCATTTCTCTACAGTCAACACACACTAGAATATTTTTCGGTGCCATCTCCTATATGCTACTGCTGCTGTGTTACTATTGCCACTGCTCTCATATTATTGTTGCTTTCACATCACCCCTGTTACTAGTGCTTTTCCAGGTGCAGCTGAATTGACAACTCCTCTCTTAAGGCTTATAAGTATTCTTTACCTCCCCTTGTGTCGAATCATTAAATTTGGGTTTTACTTCCCTCGAAGACTATTGCAATCCCCTATACCTGTGGGTTAGCATCTACTAGCAACGGAGAACATGCAAGATCACAAATAACATATGAAAAGTATATAATCGATCTCAACCATAGTATTCAATATTCATCGGATCCCAACAAATACAATATGTAGCATTACATGAAGATGATCTTGATCATGATAGGCATCTCACAAGATCTAAATATGAATCATAAATTGGATAAGACACCCATCTAGCTACTGCTATGGACCCGTAGTCCAGAGATGAACTACTCACGCATCACTTCGGAGGTGGGCATGGCGATGTAGAGGTCTCTGGTGATGATTTTCCTCTCCAGCAGGGTGCCGGGAAGAGCTTTAGAACCCTCCCACGACGGAACTTTTCGTGGATGGAGGCTCGGGTATTTAGGTTTTTCCTGAACAGGTGAATAAATAGGTGGAAGGGCGAGGTCAGTGGGTGCTCGAGGGGCCCACACCACCCCTAGGCGTGGCCAGGGCCTGGGCCGCGCCTAGGCCAGGCGTGGCCGCCTTGTGTCGCCTCTTCGTCTCTCCTCCGGACTCCATCTTCGTTACAGTAAAATAGGAACTTCGACTTTTTTCGTCCAATTATGAGAATATTTCCTGCACAACTTTTCTGAAATACAAAACAGCAGAACACAGGGAACTGACACTGTGGCATCTTGTCAATAGGTTAGTTCCAGAAAATGTATAAAAGTGCAACAAAGTGTACACAAAACATATAGAAATTGGTGTTAAACAAGCATGGAGCATAAAAATTATAGATACATTTGCAACGTATCAGCATCCCCAAGCTTAACTCCTGCTCGTCGTCGAGTAGGTAAGTGATAACAAAAATAATTTTTGAGGTGACATGAAGCCAACACAATCTTGACCAAATTATTGTAAAAGCATTGTGAGCTGGGATCGAAGTACACTAAACATAGACATGGTAGATATAATTCTAACAATAGAACTTAACAACTATTTTACAACATGAGAAGTAACTCAAACAAAAGATCATGAATAATTATGCACTGAAAGCAACTGTTTGTTTTTTAGCATAGAGAAAACATAGCAAAGTGGTACTCAACTTGTCCTTTATGAAGTAGCAAAACATAAATGCTAAGACATCTTTAAAGTTCAAAGGGTGACTAGATACAAGTAATTTGAGAACAAGCAATAACATAATCATGAATCAATCAATAATAAATTTTGGGACTATGCACATTATACTCAGAATAACAACTATGCTCTCTTAATTGGTGCATAAAATAAGAAGATGAAGACTCAACATAAAAGTACAAGAAAGGCCATGCGCAGAGGGAAGCATGATTACTCATGTGCTAGAGCTTTTTATTTTGAATGCAATAGAGGTGTTGAACATATATTTTGAGTGGTATGTATGTCTATTGTTGGAGATATGCCCAAGAGGCAATAATAAAATGGTTATTATAATATATCTTTGTGTTTATGATAATGTTTACATACCATGCTATAATTGTATTAACTGAAACATTGATACATGTGTGTTATGTGAACAAACAAGGAGTCCCTAGTAAGCCTCTTGTATAACTAGCTTGTTGATTCATAGATGATCATCGTTTCATGATCATGAACATTGGATGTTATTAATAACAAGGTTATGTCATTATGTGAATGACACACCCAATTAAGCGTAGCATAAGATCACGTCATTAAGTTATTTGCTATAAGCTTTCGATACATAGTTACCTAGTCCTTATGACCATGAGATCATATAAATCACTTATACCGGAAAGGTACTTTGATTACATCAAACGCTACTGCGTAAATGGGTAGTTATAAAGGTGGGATTAAGTATCCGGAAAGTATGAGTTGAGGCATATGGATCAACAGTGGGATTTGTCCATCCCGATGATGGATAGATATACTCTGGGCCCTCTCGGTGGAATGTCGTCTAATGTCTTGCAAGCATATGAATAAGTTCATAAGAGACCACATACCACGGTACGAGTAAAGAGTACTTGTCAGGAGATGAGGTTGAACAAGGTATAGAGTGATACCGATGATCAAACCTCGGACAAGTAAAATATCGCGTGACAAAAGGAATTGGTATCATATGTGAATGGTTCATTCGATCACTAAAGTCATCGTTGAATATGTGGGAGCCATTATGGATCTCCAGATCCCGCTATTGGTTATTGGTCGGAGAGAAGTCTCAACCATGTCTACATAGTTCGCGAACCGTAGGGTGACACACTTAAGGTTTGATGTCGTTTAAGTAGATATGGAATATGGAATGGAGTTCGAAGTTTTGTTCGGAGTCTCGGATGGGATCCAGGACATCACGAGGAGTTCCGGAATGGTCCGGAGAATAAGATTCATATATAGGAAGTCACTTTCCAAGTTTGGAAATGATCCGGTAAATTTATGGAAGGTGGTTTCTAGAATTATCCGGAAATAAATTACTATGGAAGGAGGAGTCCCGGAGGGACTCCACAAACCCTAACCAGCCAACCAAGTGGGAGGGTGGAGTCCATGGTGGACTCCACCTCCTTGGCCGGCCAAGAAAAGGGGGAAGGGGAGAGTCCCTGTCCCTCTAGGTTTCGTCCATAAGGCAGTTTTTCTGTTGGGGTCTTATTCGAAGACTTTGGGCAAACCCTTGGGGTTCCACCTATATAATGAGGAGGAGAGGGAGGGGGCAGCCCATGGCTTGGCCGCACCACCCCTGCCCCCTTGAGGCCGGCGCCCATGGCACCCCCTCTCCCCAAACCCTAGCACCCCTCCTCCACTACTTCTCCCGCATATGCTTAGCGAAGCTCCGCCGGAGATCTCCATCGACACCGCCACCACGCCGTCGTGCTGCCGGGATTCCGAGGAGGATCTACTACTTCCGCTGCCCGCTAGAACGGGGAGAAGGACGTCGTCATCAACACCGAACGTGTGACCGAGTACGGAGGTGCTGCCCGATCGTGGCACCGTGATCAAGATCTTCTACGCACTTTTGCAAGCGGCAAGTGATCGTCTACCGCAGCAATAAGAGCCTACTCTTATAGGCTTTGGAAATCTTCAAGGGTTAGTCTCGTTCATCCCCTTGTTGCTCCCATCTTCTAGATTGCATCTTGGCTTGGATTGCGTTCTCGCGGTAGGAAATTTTTTGTTTTCTATGCAACGTATCCCTACAGTGGTATCAGAGCCGTGTCTATGCATAGATGGTTGCACGAGTAGAACACAATGGTTTTGTGGGCGTTGATGCTCTTGTTGTCTTTAGTTTGAGTACTTTGCATCTTTGTGGCATAGTGGGATGAAGCGGCCCGGACTAACTTTACATGACCGCGTTCATGAGACTTGTTCCTCGTTTGACATGCAACTTGTATTGCATAAGAGGCTTTGCGGGTGTCTGTCTCTCCTACTATAGTGAAGATTCAATTTACTCTTCTATTGACAACATTAGTATCACCGTTGTGGTTCATGTTCGTAGGTAGATTAGATCTATCTCGAAAACCCTAAACCACGTAAAATATGCAAACCAAATTAGAGACGTCTAACTTGTTTTTGCAGGGTTTGGTGATGTGATATGGCCATAATGTGATGATGAATATGTATGAGATGATCATTATTGTATTGTGGCAACCGGTAGGAGCCTTATGGTTGTCTTTAATTTTCATGTTGAGTAGTATTTCAAAGTAGTTGTAATAGTTGCTACATGAGGTGAACAACCATGAAGACGGCGCCATGGACCTTGACGCTACGCCGACGATGATGGAGATCATGCCTGTTGATGATGGAGATCATGTCCGTGCTTTGGAGATGAAGATCAAAGGCGCAAAGACAAAAAGGCCATATCATATCACATATGAATTGCATGTGATGTTAATCCTTTATGCATCTTATTTTGCTTAGAACGCGACGGTAGCATTATAAGATGATCCCTCACATTAATATCAAGATAATAAAGTGTTCTCCCCTCGTATGCACCGTTGCCAAAGTTCGTCGTTTCAAAGCATCTCGTGATGATCGGATGTGATAGATTCAACGTTCATAAACAACGGGTGTAAGCCATGTTGCACACGCGGAATACTTGGGTTTGCTTGACGAGCCTAGCATGTACAGACATGGCCTCGGGGCAACGGAAACCGAAAGGTTGAACACGAGTCATATGGATGATATGATCAACATGTTGATGTTCACTATTGAAGCTACATCATCTCACGTGATGATCGGTTTTGGTGTAGTGGATTTGGATCGTGTACCACTTAACAACTATGAGGGATGTTGTATTAAGTGGGAGTTCATTAGTAATTAGATTAAAACATGAACTAATTATCATAAACATAGTCTGGGTAGTATTTTGGATTAATTTTGTAGTTTTGGTATCCGTTTACTACTATGCGCTAGTCTTGTAATTGAGATAGAAATTCTGTTAAAATCTGATAAGAAACTTTACGGATTGGTACCGTATTGTTAAAGAATCAAGAATTGATTAAGTCCTATTGCAAACTTTTAGTAAACTTCACATTGTTGATTCAAAGAGCTATGGTTTCAATTAGTACCTAAAGTTATCTTGTCTCCGTGAAACTTGAAGTTCAAATCTGTTTGAAAAGTAAGGAGCTGAAAATTTAGTTTTCAGAAATAATCAAGGTATGAGATATATGTGATATCTAAGACCTTATTGCAAGATGATAGAATATAAATTTGGTGAGACTACATAAACTCATAAGTTTTATGGGAATGTATGAAGGTTGAAGACGCCAGGCGTCACAATCCTCCAACTATTGGGGCACTAATAATATTCGCATATCCATGAAGTTATCATCCTTAGTTTGCACCGTTGCTAAGACTCGTCGTTTCGAAGCATCACGTGATGATCGGGTGTTATAGATTCTACGTGTGCATACAACGGGTGCAAGCCAGATTTGCATATGTGAATACTAATATTAAACTTTATGAGCCTAGCATGTACAGAAATGGTCTCAGAAAGTCATCATGATACAATGGATAAAATTATGAGTGAAATTGTTCATCATATTACAAAGTTACTAATAGTGAAATCCGAAACACTTGTCATATGATGATCAACTTCAAAGGAAGAACCTCAAGGTTATTGGTATTTGACCAACAAACCTAGAAGTTATTCATGTTAAAGTGTTTTTCTGAATAATGAGGAAAGCTAAAAGAGAAACTACAAAAGATTATTGGCAGAAAGAAAGAAAAGACTAGAAAGTCTAGCTCAGGTGTATATAAATGATATACATGTTATGGATGTATTCCTCGTTTGGTCACACAATGAAATTCTTGGGTATTAGTACTATATTGGTTGGTATGAAGTGTCATATACAAAACAACGCAATACAAGAATACAATGGCCTAAGTGACTGACAAGGAATATGATAGGAATGCACGACTGGAACAAAATAAAGTGTTATTATGTTCGTCGTTAGCATTCTATCTAGCCCTTAGAATTTATAATAAAGAACTTAATAATTGTTATTTTGCTCTGGTCAAATGAAAACAATGAGTTGTTCAAATTATGACATTACTCCATATACGATGGATAAGCTATTATAAATCTTAATGGTGAAACACACATACATAACACTGACGCTAAAATGCCATAAGGCAAATGATTTGAATTCCACTTATTTGTGGAACCGCCATTTAGGTCATGTTAGAAAGGAACGCATGAAGGAACTCCATGCAAATGGATTTTTGGAGTCATTTGATTTGTTGAATCGTTTGGCGCTTGCAAAATCTTTTCTAAAAAGTAATGACTGAAATACCGTTCATAGGCCAAGAGTTGAACGGGCAACTAACTTAGTGAAAAAAAAATACATGATGATGTATGTGGTTCACTAGACATAGTTGTGTGCGGTAGATTCTTCTACTTCATGAAAACTTTCAACAATGAATTGAGTATATGTGGATATATTCGATAAGGAAGAAGTTTGAAACATTTGAATGGATTCAAATAATTTTCAGCATGAAGTGGAAATCATCGTAATAGAAAATTCAAATATCTATGATTGGATCATGGTGGAAATATTTGAATTACGAGTTTTAGCGAACATCTAAGAGAGTTATGAAATTGTTCTACAACTCACGTTTCTTGGAGTATCATAGTGATGATGAAGTATCCAAGAGAGGTATCCAAACTTTGTTGGATTAATGATGAGATAAAATAAAATAAAGCCATTATATTTTTGTGGATTATGCTTTAGAGACTACCGCTTTTACACTGAATAGAGCATCATCATGATTCGTAGAAATGAGACCATACGAGTTATGGCATGGGTATGAACCCTAATAGTCCTTTCTTAAATTTTGGTATGCATAGCATAAGTAAATAAGTTTACAACCAAAATTGGATAAATGTCTTTGTTGGTTATCCCAGAGATTTAATTGGGAATTCTTCCCATGAGACAAAGACAAAAGTGTTTGTCAATGTTTCTTATTTCCGAGAAATTGTTTCTAGAGAAGTTTTTGAGTGGGAGGACAATAGAACTTGATAAAGTTTATGAACCTGAGCATAATGATCAGAGTAGCGCAGCATCGGAATTGGTTCCGGAAGCGGCCACGACGATCATGGCTCCCATGACTACAAAGTGTTTTAGCCATGGAGATCGAAGTGCATATTGAACCTTGTAGGTATGGTTTACTTTGTGATCAAATAAATGATTTTGAACAATGATAAACCAACTACAAACAAAGAAGTTATGATGGGCCCTGACTCCGTTAAAATGGCTATACGCCATGAAATCCAAGATAGATAAATACTTTTTGAAAGTAAATAGATCTATAAAATTGATGGACTTGGATGAAATATCCTTGAAGAAACTCGACTAGCCGAAAAGTTGTTTACGACAAAGTTCAAAGAGTTGACTACGATAAGATTAGATCTTCCGTAGTAATGCTTATAGTCTATGTGGATTATTCTAGTAATCACTACATATTTCTTTTATGAGATATGCTAGTAGGATGGCAAAATACATTACTTATCAGACGAGTGTATTAAAGGTGTATACAAGATACAACCAATTGTTTTGCTAGTCCGTGGAATACTAGATAGGTATACAAACTTCAATTGGATGAAGTGAGTATCACGGAGTTGGAATCTTCACCAGATGAAATAGTCAAAGAGTTTTTGATTTCATCAGAAACGATGAAGAGGCTTGCATTTGCAAGAAATTAAGTGGGAGCGCTGAGACATATTTATAATACTTTATGTAGATGACATATAGTTGGTTATAAATGATGTAATTATATACTTGATTAAAAAGGTTTCATTGAGAAATTAACTTCAATGAAAGGATATGGACTGAAACAAATTTAGTGTCAAGATCTATGAAGATAGATTGAAACATATAACAAGTTTAAGTCAAAGTACATAGAATGGATATTGAAGTAGTTCAATATAGAAATATTAAGAAAATGTTCTTGTCATGTGAAAGTTTAACAAGACTTGAGTGTATCTGACACTCGATGAGTAAAAACACATGAGTGATTTTAGATCATGAATAATATGTACATAATCAGATATCTTGTGCTCTAAAAAGTTAGGAGCATATATCAGAATGATTCATGTGATGATCATTGAAAAACAGTAAGAATTTTCTTGAGTACTTAAGAAGAACCAAGAATATATATATAGTTTTTGTATGAAGAAATGACAAACAAATCGATATAAAGTGTTGCACCGATATTTGTTTTGTCACATATGAAAATAAAATTTCAATTTCAAATTATTCTAAGTGTTGTTTAAAAGGTAGCACAATGAGCTAGAAGTTGTCTATGCTAGATTTAGAAGAGTTCTAAATATTGTGAAGGATTCGACAAAAGAAGGCAGAGTATGTCATTGTTTTGACAATGACAAAGGATGTTAAGTCAAGAGGTTCTTTTAGAACTTGGTGTAGTTCCGACAGAGTCAGAACTTTGAAGCTATATTGTGTGTGACAATATTAGTGACATATTTCAGACCGCGGAATTAAGATTCCACCAGAAGACCAAAACATATTTAATGCCGACTCATTTGGAAATGAGTGATGCGTTGAGACGCAAATGGATTACAAAATACATACGGTTCTGAGCATGTCAGATCCGTTGACTAAAACCTCTCTCGTGAGAAAAACATGATAAAGCACCGGAAGGCCAAGGTGTTATATCTTTACAAATGTAAACTAGATTATTGACTCTAGTGCAAGTGGGAGACTGTTGGAGATATGCCCAAGAGGCAATAATAAAATGGTTATTATAATATATCTTTGTGTTTATGATAATGTTTACATACCATGCTATAATTGTATTAACCGAAACATTGATACATGTGTGTTACATACCATGCCATAATTGTATTAACCGAAACATTGATACATGTGTGTTATGTGAACAAACAAGGAGTCCCTAGTAAGCCTCTTGTATAACTAGCTTGTTGATTAATAGATGATCATCGTTTCATGATCATGAACATTGGATGTTATTAATAACAAGGTTATGTCATTATGTGAATGATACACCCAATTAAGCGTAGCATAAGATCACGTCATTAAGTTATTTGCTATAAGCTTTCGATACATAGTTACCTAGTCCTTATGACCATGAGATCATATAAATCACTTATACCGGAAAGGTACTTTGATTACATCAAACGCTACTGCGTAAATGGGTAGTTATAAAGGTGAGATTAAGTATCCGGAAAGTATGAGTTGAGGCATATGGATCAATAGTGGGATTTTTCCACCCCGATGACGGATAGATATACTCTGGGCCCTCTCGGTGGAATGTCATCTAATGTCTTGCAAGCATATGAATAAGTTCATAAGAGACCACATACCACGGTACGAGTAAAGAGTACTTGTCAGGAGACGAGGTTGAACAAGGTATAGAGTGATACCGATGATCAAACCTCGCACAAGTAAAATATCGCGTGACAAAAGGAATTGGTATCATATGTGAATGGTTCATTCGATCACTAAAGTCATAGTTGAATATGTGGGAGCCATTATGGATCTCCAGATCCCGCTATTGGTTATTGGTCGGAGAGAAGTCTCAACCATGTCTACATAGTTCGCGAACCGTAGGGTGACACACATAAGGTTTGATGTCGTTTAAGTAGATATGGAATATGGAATGGAGTTCGAAGTTTTGTTCGGAGTCTCGGATGGGATCCAGGACATCACGAGGAGTTCCGGAATGGTCCGGAGAATAAGATTCATATATAGGAAGTCACTTTCCAAGTTTGGAAATGATCCGGTAAATTTATGGAAGGTGGTTTCTAGAATTATCCGGAAATAAATTACTATGGAAGGAGGAGTCCCGGAGGGACTCCACAAACCCTAACCAGCCAACCAAGTGGGGGGGTGGAGTCCATGGTGGACTCCACCTCCTTGGCCGGCCAAGAAAAGGGGGAAGGGGAGAGTCCCTGTCCCTCTAGGTTTCGTCCATAAGGCAGTTTTTCTGTTGGGGTCTTATTCGAAGACTTTGGGCAAACCCTTGGGGTTCCACCTATATAATGAGGAGGAGAGGGAGGGGACAGCCCATGGCTTGGCTGCACCACCCCTGCCCCCTTGAGGTCGGCGCCCATGGCACCCCCTCTCCCCAAACCCTAGCACCCCTCCTCCACTACTTCTCCCGCATATGCTTAGCGAAGCTCCGCCGGAGATTTCCATCGACACCGCCACCACACCGTCGTGCTGCCGGGATTCTGAGGAGGATCTACTACTTCCGCTGCCCGCTAGAATGGGGAGAAGGACATCGTCATCAACACCGAACGTGTGACCGAGTACGGAGGTGCTGCCCGATCGTGGCACCATGATCAAGATCTTCTACGCGCTTTTGCAAGCGGCAAGTGATCGTCTACCGCAGCAATAAGAGCCTACTCTTATAGGCTTTGGAAATCTTCAAGGGTTAGTCTCGTTCATCCCCTCGTTGCTCCCATCTTCTAGATTGCATCTTGGCTTGGATTGCGTTCTCGCTGTAGGAAATTTTTTGTTTTCTATGCAACGTATCCCTACATCTATGTCAACGAATGGCATCAAATGTTCATCATCCTTTCATGTTTAATGGCTTCAAGAGCGGCTCCCGTAGAGAGAACAATAAAGTTCCTCTTCTCCTTTGTTTAAACAAGCTAAGTTCCTGATTTCTCAAGTACATAGTGTTAGGAGATTTAGATTATTGGTTCAATTTATATTTAGTGGGTGGGCACCTGCGCCTGATCTTTTGCAAATTAAGGACTAGCACATTATGCATGCTAGTCAAAATGTGAAGCCAACATAAATATGAAAGAGATAATAAAGCATTCAACACTTCCTCATGAGCTAAAACAAGAACACAAAATAAGTAATATTTTTTGAAGGTTTAAAGGTAGTAAACAAGCAATTCACTTTGGAGTGGCGGTGAAATACCACATATAGGTAGGTATGGTGGACACAATTGGAAAACTTTGGTTTTTAGGAGTTGGATGCATGAGTAGAGCTCATACTCATTACAGGTGAAGGCTAGCAAAAGATTGGGAGCGACCAACTAAGAGAGCAATAATGGTCATTGATACGTCTCCGACGTATCGATAATTTCTTATGTTCCATGCTTGTTTTATGACAATACCTACATGTTTTGTTCACACTTTATGATGATTTTATGCGTTTTCCGGAACTAACCTATTGACGAGATGCCGAAGTGCCGATTCTGTTTACTGCTGTTTTTGGTTTCAGAAATCCTAGTAAGGAAATATTCTCGGAATTGGACGAAATCAATGCCCAGCATCTTAAAATCCCACGAAGCTTCCAGAACACCCGAGAGCCACCAGAGGAGGGCCCTGTGGGCCCCAGATGATAGGCTGGCGCGGCTAGAGGGTGGGCCGCGCCCCCCTAGTGTGTCACCGCCTCGTTGACCCTCCGACTCCGCCTCTTTGCCTATTTAAAGGTCCCTGACCTAAGTCTTCGATACGGAAAAGCCACGGTATGAGAAACCTTCCAGAGCCGCCGCCATCGCGAAGCCAAGATCTGGGGGACAGGAGTCTCTGTTCCGGCACGCCGCCGGGACGGGGAAGTGCCCCCGGAAGGCTTCTCCATTGACACCACCGCCATCTTCATCACCGCTGCTGTCTCCCATGAGGAGGGAGTAGTTCTCCATCGAGGCTAAGGGTTGTACCGGTAGCTATGTGGTTAATCTCTCTCCTATGTACTTCAATACAATGATCTCATGAGCTGCCTTACATGATTGAGATTCATATGAGTTTTGTATCACTATTCATCTATGTGCTACTCTAGTGATGTTATTAAAGTACTCTATTCCTCCTGCACGGTGTAATGGTGACAGTGTGTGCATCGTGTAGTACTTGGCGTAGGTTATGATTGTAATCTCTTGTAGATTATGAAGTTAATTATTGCTATGATAGTATTGATGTGATCTATGCCTCCTTCATAGTGTGATGGTGACAGTGTGCATGCTATGTTAGTACTTGGTGTAGTTGTGTTGATCTATCATGCACTCTAAGGTTATTTAAACATGAATATCGAATATTGTGGAGCTTGTTAACTCCGGCATTGAGGGTTCATGTAATCCTACGCAATTAGTGGTGTTCATCATCCAACAACAGAGTGTAGAGTATAGCATTTATCTATTTTGTTATGTGATCAATGTTGAGAGTGTCCACTAGTGAAAGTATAATCCCTAGGCCTTGTTTCCAAATACTGCTATCGCTGCTTGTTTACTGTTTTACTGCATCTGTACTGCCTGCAATATTCCCACCATCAACCACACGCCAGTTGTAGCATCAAGCTATTTTCTGGTGCCGTTACTACTGCTCATACTTGTTCATACCACCTGTATTTCACTATCTCTTCGCCGAACTAGTGCACCTATTAGGTGTGTTGGGGACACAAGAGACTTCTTGCTTTGTGGTTGCAGGGTTGCATGAGAGGGATATCTTTGACCTCTTCCTCCCTGAGTTCGATAAACCTTGGGTGATCCACTTAAGGGAAACTTGCTGCTATTCTACAAACCTCTGCTCTTGGAGGCCCAACACTGTCTACTAGAATAGAAGCACCCGTAGACATCAAGCACTTTTCTGGCGCCATTGCCGGGGAACGAAGGAAAGCTACACCATTTCCTCCCTCGTCAACTACGCGCCAGTCCTGGACAGCAGGCACTTTTCTGGCGCCGTTGCCGGGGAGGAAAGGTAAAAGGTATTCACACTTCGGATCTCGGCTACTAAGCTATTTTCGCCATTGTAAGTACTCGAAGCTATTTCCTTTAGATCCTGCAATTGCATCTTTTTGTTTCTTGTTTACACTAGTTAGGCATAATGGAAAACAACAAAAATATGAGAGATCTTTATGAACTTTATCTTGAATTAGGACATGATGTGTTTGAAGAGAGAATTAAAAAACCCATGGAACTTTATAAGCATGCTAATGGGAATGTTATTAATATGAATGCTTTGAACACTATTGTTGCTAATGCTATGGAAAATTCTAAGCTTGGGGAAGCTGGTTTTGATGAGCATGATCTTTTTAGTCCCCCAAGCATTGAGGAGAAAATTTTCTTTGATGATACTTTGCCTCCTATTTATGATGATTATAATGATATTGGTCTTTTGGTGCCACCTACTATGGAGGATAAATTTGATTATGATTACAATATGCCTCCTATATTTGATGATGAGAATAATAATGATAGCTACTTTGTTGAATTCGCTCCCACTACAACTAATAAAATTGACTATGCTTATGTTGGGAGTAGTAATAATTTTATGCATGAGACTCATGATAAGAATGCTTTATGTGATAGTTATATTGTTGAGTTTGCTCATGATGCTACTGAAAGTTATTATGAGAGAGGAAAATATGGGTGTAGAAATTTTCATGTTACTAAAACACCTCTCTATATGCTTAAAATCTTGAAGCTGCACTTGTTTTATCTTTCTATGCTTGTTGCATTATGCCTCATGAACTTGTTTATTTACAAGATTCATTTTCATAGGAAGCATGTTAGGCTTAAATTTGTTTTGAATTTGCCTGTTGATGCTCTCTTTTGCTTCAAATACTATTTCTTGCGAGTGCATCATTTAAACTGCTGAGCCCATCTTAATGGCTATAAAGAAAGAACTTCTTGGGAGATAACCCATGTGTTTTTTTTACTACAGTACTTTTGTTTTATATTTGAGTCTTGGAAGTTGTTACTACTGTAGCAACCTCTCCTTATCTTAGTTTTGTTGCATTGTTGTGCCAAGTAAAGTCTTTGATAGTAAGGTTCATACTAGATTTGGATTACTGCGCAGAAACAAATTTCTTGCGGTCACGAATCTGGGCTTAATTCTCTGTAGGTAACTCAGAAAATTATGCCAATTTACGTGAGTGATCCTCAGATATGTACGAAACTTTCATTCAATTTGAGCATTTTCATTTGAGCAAGTCTGGTGCCTCAATAAAATTCGTATTTACGGACTGTTCTGTTTTGACAGATTCTGCCTTTTATTTCGCATTGCCTCTTTTGCTATGTTGGATGGATTTCTTTGTTCCATTAACTTTCAGAAGCTTTGGGCAATGTCCAGAAGTCTTAAGAATGATTGTGTCACCTCTGAACATGTGAATTTTGATTATGCACTAACCCTCTAATGAGTTTGCTTTGAGTTTGGTGTGGAGGAAGTTTTCAAGGGTCAAGAGAGGAGGATGATACAATATGATCAAGAAGAGTGAAAGCTCTAAGCTTGGGGATGCCCCAGTGGTTCATCCCTGCATATTTCAAGAAGACTCAAGCATCTAAGCTTGGGGATGCCCAAGGCATCCCCTTCTTCATCGACAAATTATCAGGTTCCTTCTCTTGAAACTATATTTTTATTCGGTCACATCTTATGTACTTTACTTGGAGCATATGTTTGTTTTTGTTTTTGTTTTTGTTTGAATAAATGCTTGTTTGGGAGAGAGAGACACGCTCCGCTGGTTCGTATGAACACATGTGTTCTTAGCTTTTAATTTTCATGGCGAAGGTTGAAATTGCTTCGTTAATTGTTATATGGTTGGAAACGGGAAATGCTACATGTGGTAATTGGTATGATGTCTTGAATAACTTGATGCTTGGTAATTGTTGTGCTCATGATTAAGCTCTTGCATCATATACTATGCACCTATTAATGAAGAAATACATAGAGCTTGCTAAAATTTGGTTTGCATAATTGGTCTCTCCAAGGTCTAGATAATTTCTAGTATTGGTTTGAACAACAAGGAAGACGGTGTAGAGTCTTATAATGTTTACAATATGTCTTTTATGTGAGTTTTGCTGCACCGGTTCATCCTTGTGTTTGCTTCAAATAACCTTGCTAGCCTAAGCCTTGTATCGAGAGAGAATACTTCTCATGCATCCAAATCCTTGAGCCAACCACTATGCCATTTGTGTCCACCATACCTACCTACTACATGGTATTTCTCCGCCATTCCAAAGTAAATTGCTTGAGTGCTACCTTTAAACAATTCAAAATTTATTACCTCTGATTTGTGTCAATGTTTTATAGCTCATGAGGAAGTATGTGGTGTTTATCTTTCAATCTTGTTGGGCAACTTTCACCAATGGACTAGTGGCTTCATCCGCTTATCCAATAATTTTGCAAAAAGAGCTGGCAATGGGATTCCCAGTCCCAAATTAATTAACTTAAATAGACACTCCTCCATGGTATGTGATTGTTGGACGGCACCCGAAGGATTCGGTTAGCCATGGCTTGAGAAAGCAAAGGTGGGGAGGAGTGTCATCATAATAAAACTAAAATAAAAAGGCACTCCTTCATGGTATGAGATTGTTGGCAGGCACCCGAAGGATTCGGTTAGCCATGGTTTGTGAAAGAAAGGTTGGAAGGAGTGCCACCCAAAAATAAAAATAAAATGGGAGCCGCTCTTTGAAGGTTTGTCTGGCAAGGGGGTTAGAGTGCCCACTACCATTCGTTGACAACAACAAACACCTCTCAAAATTTTACTTTTATGCTCTCTATGTTTTCAAACCAAAGCTCTAGCACAAATATAGCAATCGATGCTTCCCTCTGCGAAGGGCCTTTCTTTTACCTTTTATGTTGAGTCAGTTCACCTATTTCTCTCCATCTCAAGAAGCAAACACTTGTGTGAACTGTGCATTGATTCCTACATACTTGCATATTGCACTTGTTATACTACTTTGTATTGACAATATCCATGAGATATACATGTTATAAGTTGAAAGCAACCGCTGAAACTTAATCTTCCTTTGTGTTGCTTCAATACCTTTACTTTGAATTATTGCTTTATGAGTTAACTCTTATGCAAGACTTATTGATGTTTGTCTTGAAAGTACTATTCATGAAAAGTCTTTGCTATATGATTCATTTGTTTACTCATTGCATTACCATTGTTTTGATCGCTGCATTCATTACACGTGCTTACAATAGTATGATCAAGGTTATGATGGCATGTCACTCCAGAAATTATCTTTGTTATCGTTTACCTGCTCGGGACGAGCAGAAACTAAGCTTGGGGATGCTGATACGTCTCCGACGTATCGATAATTTCTTATGTTCCATGCTTGTTTTTTGAACATACCTACATGTTTTGTTCACACTTTATGATGATTTTATGCGTTTTCCGGAACTAACCTATTGACGAGATGCCGAAGTGCCAGTTCCTGTTTTCTGCTGTTTTTGGTTTCAGAAATCCTAGTAAGGAAATATTCTCGGAATTGGACGAAATCAACGCCCAGCATCTTAAAATCCCACGAAGCTTCCAGAACACCCGAGAGCCACCAGAGGAGGGCCATGTGGGCCCCAGATGATAGGCCGGCGCGGCCAGAGGGTGGGCCGCGCCCCCCTAGTGTGTCACCGCCTCGTCGACCCTCCGACTCCGCCTCTTCGCCTATTTAAAGGTCCCTGACCTAAGTCTTCGATACGGAAAAGCCACGGTACGAGAAACCTTCCAGAGCCACCGCCATCGCGAAGCCAAGATCTGGGGGACAGGAGTCTCTGTTCCGGCACGCCGCCGGGACGGGGAAGTGCCCCCCGGAAGGCTTCTCCATCGACACCACCGCCATCTTCATCACCGCTGATGTCTCCCATGAGGAGGGAGTAGTTCTCCATCGAGGCTAAGGGCTATACCGGTAGCTATGTGGTTAATCTCTCTCCTATGTACTTCAATACAATGATCTCATGAGCTGCCTTACATGATTGAGATTCATATGAGTTTTGTATCACTATTCATCTATGTGCTACTCTAGTGATGTTATTAAAGTACTCTATTCCTCCTGCACGATGTAATGGTGACAGTGTGTGCATCGTGTAGTACTTGGCGTAGGTTATGATTGTAATCTCTTGTAGATTATGAAGTTAATTATTGCTATGATAGTATTGATGTGATCTATGCCTCCTTCATAGTGTGATGGTGACAGTGTGCATGCTATGTTAGTACTTGGTGTAGTTGTGTTGATCTATCATGCACTCTAAGGTTATTTAAACATGAATATCGAATATTGTGGAGCTTGTTAACTCCGGCATTGAGGGTTCGTGTAATCCTACGTAATTAGTGGTGTTCATCATCCAACAACAGAGTGTAGAGTATAGCATTTATCTATTTTGTTATGTGATCAATGTTGAGAGTGTCTACTAGTGAAAGTATAATCCCTAGGCCTTGTTTCCAAATATTGCTATCGCTGCTTGTTTACTGTTTTACTGCATTTGTACTGCCTGCAATATTCCCACCATCAACCACACGCCAGTTGTAGCATCAAGCTATTTTCTGGTGTCGTTACTACTGCTCATACTTATTCATACCACCTGTATTTCACTATCTCTTCGCCGAACTAGTGCACCTATTAGGTGTGTTGGGGACACAAGAGACTTCTTGCTTTGTGGTTGCAGGGTTGCATGAGAGGGATATCTTTGACCTCTTCCTCCCTGAGTTCGATAAACCTTGGGTGATCCACTTAAGGGAAACTTGCTGCTGTTCTACAAACCTCTGCTCTTGGAGGCCCAACACTGTCTACAAGAATAGAAGCACCCGTAGACATCAGTCATAATCATGCATAGCGACAAAACATTATTAATCAAAGCATAAAGTGATATTACAATTCAAAAACTAAATGATCATAGAGGCTATAGGTGACTGGTTTGTAGTCATAACATGATGTAACATGTGCCAAATCAACCCAATAAAGCATCAAATGGGAATACCACAATATTATGCTTTTTATGATGGAAACAACACATGATTCTTTCAATGGCACATTAAGCACTCTCAGCTATTTGAGACAAGTCATGCTACAACAATAAATAATAAGCATATGATTAAAATAACATCCAACATGACATGCCAAAGTCTATGCCACAGTCTAAACAAGTTTCCTTTTGCATCTATATAAGCATGAAACATTTTACTCGTCTCCAATACCAATCAATTTATTTGAAATAGCTCTCATAGATAATAATCAATAAAGACCAGAGAGCTAATCATACCTTACTAAATAAGACTAACAAGCTCTGAACAAAAGACGAGTGTAAAAAACAAGAGCTAAACGTAGTACTAGCAAAAGAGAACACTCGCAGAACAATAAGAATGAAAACTAGAGTGTTCTATGCAATTAAAACGGAGTGTGTCATTATCCAAAACAAATATGCTAGGATCCAACCATATGCTACAACAAACAAAACAAAAGAAAACTAAAACCAAAAATAAAGGCGCTCCAAGAACAACACATAGCATATGAACCAATAAAAATATAGCGTCTAGAAAGATGACCTGATGCTTTGTTGATGAAGAAGGGATGCCTTGGGCATCCCCAAGCTTTGATGCTTGTACCTCTTGGATACTTCTTGGGGTGACATGGGCATCCCCAAGCTGTAACGGTTGTACCTCTTGAATATTTCTTGGGGGTGCAGGGGTATCCCCAAGCTTGAGCTTTTGTCCATTCTTCATCTCATCACATCATTCTTCTCTCCCTACACTTGAAAACTTCCTTCATACAAAACTTCACACAATTATCATTAGCAACATTAGTGCAATCGAAATAACAAATCCACTTGGGTTCAGTGCTAACATATGTCGAACATCGATTAAAATATTATCTACTGTACCAACTTCTTCAAAAAAACTCTTTATCTCAAAAGAACTCAAAAAGAAAGAGATTAAGAGGCAAATGCAAATAGTGGCAGAAATCTGTCAAAACATAACAACAGGTAAAGATCGATTTTTTCGAAAATCTTCTATTGCTCAGATCGAAAAGTGCAAAACAAATGAAAGTTAGAAGGGCATAGCTCAAAAATTACTTTCTTCCTATTAGAGGCTACTCTTGGCAAAAAAACGAAATAAAAATGATAAGGAGAGGTTATTACAGAGTTAATAAATTCCAAGACTCAACAAAAGAAAAATTACAGAAATAAAACATGGGTTATCTCCCAAGAGTGCTTTTATTTAACGCCTTTCAGCTAGGCTCAATAACTTGAGAAGATGCTCACATAAGAAATATGAATTGAAGCAAAAGAGAGCATCAAGGAGCAAATATGAAACACATTTAAGTCTAGCCCACTTCCTATGCATAGGAATCTTGTAAGAAAATAAATCAAAGAAGCACATAGTAACAAGCATGGGTAGGTAAAACAAGAGCAACTTGGGAACTTTTAATATAAAAGAGAGGCGTTTTAGTAACATGAAAATTCCAACAGCCATATTTTCCTATCTCATAATACTTTTCATTAGCATCATGAACAAACTCAGAAATATAAATATCACATAAAACATTCTTATCATGAGCCACATGAATAAAATAATTATTACTCTCCACATAAGCATAGTCATTCTTATTAATTGTAGTGGGAGAAAATTCAACAAAATAGCTATCATTATTATTCTCATTACCATAATCATCAGATATAGGAGACATATTGTAATCATAATTAATTTTCTCCTCAATAGTAGGTGGACTAAAAATATCATATTCATCATTGTAATCATCATAGCAAATTTTCTCCTCTAAAGCCGGGGAACTAAAAAGATCAATTTGATAAAATCTAGCTTCCCTAAGCTTAGAATTTTCCATAGCATTAGCAATAATGGTGTTCGAAGAATCCGTACTATTAACATTGCTATTAGCATGCAAATAAAGTTCCATTGGTTTTTTAATTTTCTCTTCAAACACTTCATGTCCTAGCTCAAGATAAATATTATAAAGCTCTCTAATTTTGTTGTTGTTTTCCATTAAGCCTAACTACTGAAAAACAAGAAAATTCAACATGGGAGGTGAGCATGGAATAAACTAAGCACAAAAATAACAAAGCAAATAGATTGGAGATGAGAGACCCCCCTTGCAGAAATCCTCTTTCTCCCCGGCAACGGCGCCAGAAAATAGCCTTGATGAGTGAGGAGCACACCGTCGGGGGACCCCAAGAGGAAGGTATGATGAGCACAGTAGCAAGTTTTCCCTCAGTAAGAAACCAAGGTTGAATCGACCAGTAGGAGAAAGCAATGACTTCTGAAGGTGTTGCTAGCTAACTTTTGGCAGGACGCACTACCGACGTCAGCAACAACGTGGAACTTGCACACAACACAACCAAAATCCTTTGCCCCAACTTAAAGTGAGGTTGTCATTCTCACCGATTTTGCTGAAACCAAAGGATTAACTGTATAGTGTGGAAAGGGTTGTTTGTTTGCAGTGGAATTAGAGAGAACAATGCTTGTAGTAAGTAACAGAACATGTGTTTGCAGTAGATGATTTTATCAGTGTAAAAGAAAGGACAGGGGTCCACAGTTCACTAGAGGTGTCTCTCCATAAAGATAAATAACATGTTGGGTGAACAAATTACAGTTGGGCAATTGACAGAATAAAGACCATACATGACAAGATGATTACTATGTGAGTCATTTGGGCATTACGATATAATACATAGACCGTAATCCAACTGCGTCTATGACTAATAATCCACCTTTCGGTTAGCGTCCGCACCCCTTCCAGCATTAAGTTGCAAGCAACAGGTTATCACATTAAGCAATGTGTGTAAAGTAAACAATAGAATTATCCTTAGACAAAGCATTGTTGTTTTCTCCCTAGCAGCAACAACACATCTACAACCTTAGAAGTTATTGTCACTTTTCCATATTACTATAAGCATGAACCCACTACCGAGCATAAATACTCCCTCTTGGAGTCACAAGCACATACTTGGCCAGAGCATCTACTAGCAACGGAGAGCATGCAAGATCACAAATAACATATGACAAGTATATAATTGATCTCAACCATAGTATTCAATATTCATCGGATCCAAGCAAACACAACATGTAGCATTACATAAAGATGATCTTGATCATGATAGGAAGCTCACAAGATCTAAACATGAAGCATAAATTGGAGAAGACAACCATCTAGCTACTGCTATGGACCCGTAGTCCAGAGATGAACTACCCACGCATCACTTCGGAGGCAAGCATGGCGAGAGGCCTCCGGTGATGATCTCTCTCTCCGGCCGGGTGCCGGGAAGAGCTTCAGAACCCTCCCGAGCTAGGGTCGGTGATGGCAGCCACGACAAAACTTTTCGTGGATGGAGGCTCGATTATTTAGGTTTTTCTGTGTAAAACAAAACATATAGAAATTGGTGTAAAACAAACATGGAGCATCAAAAATTATAGATACGTTTGCAACGTATCATCTGTCTGGCATAACTTCTGTGACAATGTATGGCCCCAACCATGGAGACTCCAGCTTTTCATGGCCATCTTGCTTGAGTCGAAGAACAAAATCTCCGACTTCAAAAGATCTGGGTCGCAGCCAACGGCTATGATAATTCTTGAGGTTTCATTGATATGCACTTACTCTAGACAACACAACGTATCTTGCTTCATCGACTGCATCGACGTCATCTTCAAGTGCTCTTTGCGAGGCTTCTTCTTCATATTCCGCAACTTGAGGAGAATCATGTGATGTTTCCACCGGAAGTACAACTTCGGTACCATGAACCAGAAATAGAGGAGTCTCTTGAGTTGTTGTATTGGGTGTTGTTCGCAAGCTCCATAACAAAGAGGGCAACTCGTCGACCCAAGCATGCCTTGCTTTTTCGAGTGGCGCCAATAATGCTTCTTGATGTCGTTGTAGATGAGACCGTCTTTTTCCACCTGGCCATTGGTTTTCGGATGTGCGACGTGAACTGTAATTTGATGCCCAGCCCTTCACAATAATCCTTGAACTCTCGGGATGTGAAATTGCTGCCATTGCCCGTTACTATGTTGTTTGGGACGCCGAACCGAAAAACTATGCCCTTGATAAAATGTACTGCTGCCATTGTGTATGTCGTTCTTACTAGTTCAGCCTCAACCCACTTGGTGAATCTGTCGACTACCACGAGTAAATAGACGTGTCCTCCTACCCAAGGCTTGTGCAATTTTCCCACCATATCTAGTCTCCACTGGGCGAACGGCCATGCCAAAGGTATTGGCATTAATTAGGCTGCTGGGGCGTGTGGTTTGGACACAAATCTTTGACATGCTCCATAGGTACGCACGATGTTCTTCGCATTGTCTATGGATGACAACCAATAAAATCCAGCTCGAAAAGCCTTGGCTGCAATTGCTCGGCTACTTGCGTGGTGGCCACATATCTGTTGGAGATATGCCCAAGAGGCAATAATAAAAGTGGTTATTATATATCTTTATGTTTATGATAAATGTTTATATACCATGCTATAATTGTATTAACCAAAACATTGATACATGTGTGTTATGTAAACAACAATGAGTACCTAGTAAGCCTCTTAACTAGCTTGTTGATTAATAGATGATTAGTTTCACAATCATGAACATTGGATGTTATTACTAACAAGGTTATATCATTATATGAATGATGTAATGGACACACCCAATTAAGCGTAGCATAAGATCACGTCATTAAGTTATTTGTTATAAGCTTTCGATACATAGTTACCTAGTCCTTTCGCCCATGAGATCATGTAAATCACTTATACCGGAAAGGTACTTTGATTACATCAAACACCACTGCGTAAATGGGTGGTTATAAAGGTGGGATTAAGTATCCGGAAAGTATGGGTTGAGGCATATGGATCAACAGTGGGATTTGTCCATCCCGATGACGGATAGATATACTCTGGGCCCTCTCGGTGGAATGTCGTCTAAATAGCTTGCAAGCATATGAATAGTTCATAAGAGACCACATACCACGGTACGAGTAAAGAGTACTTGTCAGGAGACGAGGTTGAACAAGGTATAGAGAGATACCGATGATCAAACCTCGGACAAGTAAAATATCGCGTGACAAAGGGAATTGGTATCGTATGTGAATGGTTCATTCGATCACTAAGTCATCGTTGAATATGTGGGAGCCATTATGGATCTCCAGATCCCGCTATTGGTTATTGGTCGGAGAGAGTTCTCAACCATGTCCACATAGTTCGCGAACCATAGGGTGACACACTTAAGGTTTGATGTTGTAATAGTAAAACTTGAATATGGAATGGAGTTCGAAGTATTGTTCGAAGTCTCGGATGGGATCCTGGACATCACGAGGAGTTCCGGAATGGTCCGGAGAATAAGATTCATATATAGGAAGTCATTTTATAAGTTTGAAAATGATCCGGTGAATTTATGGAAGGTTCTAGAAGGTTCTAGAAAAGTCCGGAAGAAATCACTTTGGAAGGCGGAGTCCCGGAGGGACTCCACCACCCATGGCCGGCCAACCCTAGAGGGGTGGAGTCCCAAGTGGACTCCACCAAAGGGGCCAGCCACCCCCCACATGGAAGGGTGGGAATCCCACTTGAGGTGGGAGTCCCACCTTGGGTAGGTTTCCCTACAACATGGAAGGTTTTGGGTTGGGGTCTTATTCGAAGACTTGTAGTCCAACACTTGGGGGTTCCACCTATATAATGAGGGGCAAGGGGGAGGGGGCCAGCCACACCAAAGCCATTGTGGCCGCACCCCTCATATTGGCCGGCCACCCCCTCTCTCCCCAAACCCTAGCCGCCCCCCTCTCCTCCACCTCTCCCGCAACGCTTAGCGAAGCTCCGCCGGAGATCTCCATCGCCACCGCCACCACGCCATCGTGCTGCCGGATTCAAGGAGGAGCTACTACTTCCACTGCCCGCTGGAACGGGGAGAAGGACGTCGTCTTCATCAACACCGAACGTGTGACCGAGTACGGAGGTGCTGCCCGATTGTGGCACCGTCAAGATCTTCTACGCGCTTTTGAAAGCGGCAAGTGATCGTCTACCGCAGCAACAAGAGCCTCATCTTGTAGGCTTTGGAATTCTTCAAGGGTGAGTCTCGTTCATCCCCTCGTTGCTCCCGTCTTCTAGATTGCATCTTAGCTTGGATTGCGTTCTCGCGGTAGGAATTTTTTTGTTTTCTATGCAACGAATCCCTACAGTGGTATCAGAGCTGTGACTATGCATAGATGGTTGCACGAGTAGAACACAATGGTTTTGTGGCGTTGATGCTTATGTTGTCTTTAGTTTGAGTACTTTGCATCTTTGTGGCATAGTGGGATGAAGCGGCTCGGGCTAACTTTACATGACCACGTTCATGAGATTTGCTCCACGCTCGACATGCAACTTGTATTGCATAAGTGGCTTTGCGGGTGTCTGTCTCTCCTACTATAGTGAAGATTCAATTTACTCTTCTATTGACAACACTAGTATCACCGTTGTGGTTCATGTTCGTAGGTAGATTAGATCTCTCTCGAAAACCCTAAACCACGTAAAATATGCAAACCAAATTAGAGACGTCTAACTTGTTTTTGCAGGGTTTGGTGATGTGATATGGCCATAATGTGATGATGAATATGTATGAGATGATCATTATTGTATTGTGGCAACCGGCAGGAGCCTTATGGTTGTCTTTAAATTTCATGTTGAGTAGTATTTCAAAGAAGTTGTAATAGTTGCTACATGGGAGAACATTCATGAAGACGGCGCCATTGACCTTGACGCTACGCCGACGATGATGGAGATCATGCCCGTTGATGATGGAGATCGTGTCCGTGCTTTGGAGATGAAGATCAAAGGCGCAAAGACAAAAGGGCCATATCATATCACATATGAACTGCATGTGATGTTAATCCTTTTATGCATCTTATTTTGCTTAGATCGCGACGGTAACATTATAAGATGATTCCTCTCACTAAAATATCAAGATAATGATGTGTTCATCCTTAGTAGCACCGTTGCCAAGACTTGTCGTTTCGAAGCATCTCATGATGATCGGGTGTGATAGAATCAACAAGTGCATACAACGGGTGCAAGCCAGTTTTGCACATGCGGATACTAAGGTGGCCTTGACGAGCCTAGCATGTACAGACATGGTCTCGGAACACGTGATACCGAAAGGTAGAGCATGAATCATATGATTGATATGATGAACACTTTGAGTGTTCGCCATTGAAGTTACATCTTGTCTCGTGATGATCGGACTTGGTGTGGTGGATTTGGTTCGTGTGATCACTAAGACAATTCGAGGGATATTGTTTTGAGTGGGAGTTCACCTAGTTTTTAATTATGTTGAATTAAAATTTGAACTCAATTTGTCATAAACTTAGTCTAAACTATTGCAAATATATGTTGTAGATATGGCGTCCCCAATCAATTTTAACCAGTTCCTAGAGAAAGAAAAGCTTAAGAGCAACGGTAACAACTTCACCGACTGGTTCCGTCATGTGAGGATCTTCCTCGCTGGTGGAAACCTGCAATATGTGCTTGATGCACTGCTAGGTGACCCTCCTGCAGAAACTGAAACCGATGAAGTAAAGAATGTTTACGCAACTCGGAAAACTCGGTACTCTCAAGTTCAGTGTGCCATCCTATGCAGTCTGGAAGCCGATCTTCAAAAATGTTTTGAGCACCACGATCCTCATGAGTTGGTCAATGAGCTAAAAGCTATCTTTGAAACTCATGCGGCCGTGGAATGCTATGAAGCATCGAAACACTTCTTCAGCTGCATGATGGAAGAAGGTAGCTCCGTTAGTGAGCACATACTCGCCATGACCGGGCATGCGAAGAAACTCAGTGACTTGGGAATAGTGATTCCTAACAGACTGGGGATTAATCGTGTCCTTCAATCACTGCCATCTAGTTACAAGAACTTTGTGATGAACTACAATATGCAGAACATGAACAAAGAGTTACCTGAACTCTTCGCCATGCTAAAGTCTGCTGAGATTGAGATCAAGAAAGAGCACCAAGTGTTGATGGTCAACAAGACCACCAGTTTCAAGAAACAGGGCAAGTCTAAGGGAAAATTCAAGAAGGGTGGCAAGAAAGCTGCCACGCCTCCTATGAAACCTAAGAACGGCCCTAAGCCTGATGCTGAGTGCTATTACTGCAAGGAGAAGGGACACTGGAAGCGTAATTGCTCTAAGTATCTGGCTGATCTGAAGAGCGGCCTTGTCAAGAAGAAGAAAGAAGGTATATCTGATATACATGTTATAGATGTTTATCTTACTGGTTCTCGTACTAGTACCTGGGTATTTGATACTGGTTCGGTTGCTCATATTTGTAACTCGAAACAGGAACTAAAGAATAAACGAAGATTATTGAAGGATGAAGTGACGATGCGCGTTGGAAACGGATCCAAAGTCGATGTGATCGATGTCGGCACACTTCCTCTACATCTACCTTCGGGATTAGTTTTAAGCCTCAATAAATTGTTATTTTGTACCCGCGTTGAGCATGAACATTATATCTGGATCTTGTTTAATGCAAGACGGTTATTCATTCAAGTCTGAGAATAATGGTTGTTCTATTTTTATGAATAATATCTTTTATGGTCGAGCACCTGAAAAGAATGGCTTATTTCTGTTAGATCTCGATAGTAGTGATACACATATTCATAAATTGATGCTAAGCGAATTAGATTGAATGATAATACTACTTATATGTGGCACTGTCTTCTTGGTCATATTGGAGTGAAACGCATGAAGAAACTCCATACCGATGGATTACTTGAATCACTTGACTTTGAGTCACTTGATAAATGCGAAGCATGTCTAATGAGAAAAATGACTAAGACTCCATTCTCTGGTATAATGGAGCGAGCTACTGACTTATTGGAAATCATACATACCGATGTGTGCGGACCAATGAGTGTAGCATCGTGCGGTGATTATCGTTATGTTCTAACCTTCACAGATGATCTGAGTAGATATGGGTATATTTATTTCATGAAACACAAATCCGAAACTTTCGAGAAGTTTAAGGAATTCCAAAGTGAAGTAGAAAATCAACGTAACAAGAAGATTAAATTTTTACGATCTGATCATGGAGGTGAATATCTGAGTTATGAGTTTGGCATGCATTTAAAGAAATGCGGAATACTTTCACAATTGACACTACCGGGAACACCACAACGAAACGGTGTGTCCGAACGTCGTAATCGAACTCTCTTAGATATGGTTCGTTCTATGATGTCTCTTACTGATTTGTCGTTATCATTTTGGAGTTATGCATTAGAGACAGCCGCATTCACTTTAAATAGAGCACCATCAAAATCCGTTGAAACGACACCGTATGAATTATGGTTTAATAAGAAACCTAAGCTGTCGTTCCTTAAAGTTTGGGGTTGCGAAGCCTATGTAAAAAAGTTACAACCGGACAAGCTAGAACCCAAAGCGGAGAAATGCGTCTTCATAGGATACCCTAAGGAAACTATAGGGTACACTTTCTATCACAGATCCGAAGGCAAAATCTTTGTTGCTAAGAACGGAACCTTTCCTGAGAAAGAATTTCTCACTAAAGAAGTGACTGGAAGAAAAGTAGAACTCGACGAGATTAATGAATCTTCACTAGTTGATCAGAGTAGCGCAGTACCGAAAGTTGTTCCTGTGCTGCCTACACCGGCAACAGAGGAAGCTAATGATAATGATCATGAAACTTCGAACGAGGAAGCTACTGAACCTCGTAGATCGACAAGGGAAAGTGCCACTCCTGATTGGTATGATCCTTGTCTAAACGTCATGATTGTGGACAACAATGATGAAGACCCTGCGACGTATGAAGAAGCAATGATCAGCCCAGATTCCAACAAATGGCAAGAAGCCATGAAATCCGAAATGGGATCCATGTATGATAACAAAGTGTGGACTTTGGTAGACTTACCTGATAGCCGCAAGGCTGTCAAGAATAAATGGATCTTCAAGAGAAAAATAGATGCTCATGGTAATATTACTGTCTATAAAGCTCGACTTGTCGCAAAGGGTTTCCGACAAATTCAAGGTGTTGACTATGATGAGACTTTCTCACCTGTAGCGAAGCTAAAATCTGTGAGGATTTTGTTAGGAATAGCTGCATTTTTCGATTATGAGATTTGGCAGATGGATGTCAAAACGGCGTTCCTTAATGGAGACATTGAGGAAGAGTTGTATATGGTACAACCCAAAGGTTTTGTCGATCCTAAAAATGCTAACAAAGTATGCAAACTTCAGCGTTCAATTTATGGACTGAAGCAAGCATCGAGAAGTTGGAACCGACGCTTTGATAAAGTGATCAAAGACTTCGGGTTTATACAGTGTCATGGAGAGGCCTGTATTTACAAGAAAGTGAGTGGGAGCTCTGTAGCGTTCCTGATATTATATGTAGATGACATATTATTGATTGGGAATGATATAGAACTATTAATCAGTGTAAAAGGTTATTTGAATAATAGTTTTTCAATGAAAGACCTTGGTGAAGCATCTTATATATTAGGCATCAAGATTTATAGAGAAGATCAAGACGCCTAATAGGGCTATCACAGAGTACATACCTGGACAAGATTCTAAAGAAGTTTAGAACGGACGAAAGTAAGAAAGGATTCTTACCTATGTTACCAGGCAAGGTCTTGAGTAAGACTCAAGGTCCGGCTACGGCAGAAGAAAGAGAAAGGATGAGTCAGATCCCCTATGCTTCGGCAGTAGGCTCTATCATGTATGCCATGCTATGTACTAGACCGGATATAGCACATGCTGTAAGTTTGACTAGCAGATATCAAAGTGATCCAGGATTGGAACACTGGACAGCGGTCAAGAATATCCTAAAGTACTTGAAAAGAACTAAGGATATGTTTCTTTGTTATGGAGGTGACCAAGAGCTCGTTGTAACCAGTTACACCGATGCAAGTTGGAACACTGATCCTGATGACTCTAAGTCACTGTCTGGGTACGTGTTTATATTGAATGGTGCTGCAGTAAGCTGGGCAAGCTTGAAGCAGTGCACGGTGGCGAAGTCTTCAACAGAATCGGAGTACATAGCGGCTTCAGAGGCTTCATCAGAAGCGGTATGGATGAAGAGGTTCATTGTAGAGCTCGGTGTGGTTCCTAGTGCATTGGACCCACTAGTCATCTACTGTGACAACATGGGTGCCATCGCCAATGCACAAGAACCAAGGTCGCACAAGAGGCTGAAGCATATCAAGCTGCGTTATCATTCGATTCGCGAGTACATCGAAGATGGAGAAGTAAAGATTTGCAAAGTACACACTGATCTGAATGTAGCAGATCCGTTGACTAAAGCTCTCCCTAGGGCAAAGCATGACCAACACCAGAATGCCATGGGTGTTAAGTACCTTACAATGTAATCTAGATTATTGATTCTAGTGCAAGTGGGAGACTGTTGGAGATATGCCCAAGAGGCAATAATAAAAGTGGTTATTATATATCTTTATGTTTATGATAAATGTTTATATACCATGCTATAATTGTATTAACCGAAACATTGATACATGTGTGTTATGTAAACAACAATGAGTCCCTAGTAAGCCTCTAAACTAGCTTGTTAATTAATAGATGATTAGTTTCATATCATGAACATTGGATGTTATTAATAACAAGGTTATATCATTATATGAATGATGTAATGGACACACCCAATTAAGCGTAGCATAAGATCACGTCATTAAGTTATTTGCTATAAGCTTTCGATACATAGTTACCTAGTCCTTTCGACCATGAGATCATGTAAATCACTTATACCGGAAAGGTACTTTGATTACATCAAACACCACTGCGTAAATGTGTGGTTATAAAGGTGGGATTAAGTATCCAGAAAGTATGGGTTGAGGCATATGGATCAACAGTGGGATTTGTCCATTCCGATGACGGATAGATATACTCTGGGCCCTCTCGGTGGAATGTCGTCTAAATAGCTTGCAAGCATATGAATAGTTCATAAGAGACCACATACCACGGTACGACAAGGTATAGAGAGATACCGATGATCAAACCTCGGACAAGTAAAATATCGCGTGACAAAGGGAATTGGTATCGTATGTGAATGGTTCATTCGATCACTAAGTCATCGTTGAATATGTGGGAGCCATTATGGATCTCCAGATCCCGCTATTGGTTATTGGTCGGAGAGAGTTCTCAACCATGTCCACATAGTTCGCGAACCGTAGGGTGACACACTTAAGGTTTGATGTTGTAATAGTAGAACTTGAATATGGAATGGAGTTCGAAGTATTGTTCGAAGTTTCGGATGGGATCCCGGACATCACGAGGAGTTCCAGAATGGTCCGGAGAATAAGATTCATATATAGGAAGTCATTTTATAAGTTTGAAAATGATCCGGTGAATTTATGGAAGGTTCTAGAGAAGTCCGGAAGAAATCACTTTGGAAGGCGGAGTCCCGGAGGGACTCCACCACCCATGGCCGGCCAACCCTAGAGGGGTGGAGTCCCAAGTGGACTCCACCAAGGGGGCCGGCCACCCCCCCCACATGGAAGGGTGGGAATCACACTTGAGGTGGGAGTCCCACCTTGGGTAGGTTTCCCTACAACATGGAAGGTTTTGGGTTGGGGTCTTATTCGAAGACTTGTAGTCCAACACTTGGGGGTTCCACCTATATAATGAGGGCAAGGGGGAGGGGGCCGGCCACACCAAAGCCACTGTGGCCGCACCCCCTCATAGTGGCCGGCCACCCCCTCTCTCCCCAAACCCTAGCCGCCCCCCTCTCCTCCACCTCTCCCGCAACGCTTAGCGAAGCTCCGCCGGAGATCTCCATCGCCACTGCCACCACGCCGTCGTGCTGCCGGATTCAAGGAGGAGCTACTACTTCTGCTGCCCGCTGGAACGGGGAGAAGGACCTCGTCTTCATCAACACCGAACGTGTGACCGAGTACGGAGGTGCTGCCCGATTGTGGCACCGTCAAGATCTTCTACGCGCTTTTGAAAGCGGCAAGTGATCATCTACCGCAGCAACAAGAGCCTCATCTTGTAGGCTTTGGAATTCTTCAAGGGTGAGTCTCATTCATCCCCTCGTTGCTCCCGTCTTCTAGATTGCATCTTGGCTTGGATTGCGTTCTCGCGGTAGGAAATTTTTTCTTTTCTATGCAACGAATCCCTACAATATCCCTTCATGTATGTCCTTGAGTATAAGCCGTCCTTCTTCGTTTGTAGCACATCTCTGCAGGACACCCGATATACTGCGTTTATATAGCTCTCCTTTGAACAATGTAAATGCTTTGGATTGCCTGATAACTCTTCGCACCCCTACTAGATCTTCCGGTATTTCTTTCTCTGTAATATATGCCAGGTACGCTTGCATCCATGGGATTTGTATCATCATCACCTCTTCTGGCTCATCCTCTTTGTACGAAGTCGACGGTTCTGGGGCTGCTGCAACCCCCGAGACTTTCTTGAGCTTATCTTTTTTCTTTGGCTACTTCTGCATTATAGACTTCTTCGGCTTGATTGATCTCTCGCTGATTTCTTCCCAAAACACTCTTGGTGATATGGGCAAATACTATGATCCGATGTTTGCCAGAACATTGGCTTCATCATTGTTGAGTCTGCTCACATGATTTACTTCACACCCGTCGAAGGTTTTTTCGAGTTCATTGTATGCATCTTTGTATGCTATCATGCTGTCATTAACTGCGTCACACTTGTTCATCACTTGTTGTTCTACCAACTGAGAGTCACCAAAGATTTTCAGGCGCATTGCGCTGCACGCTTTTGCCATCTTCATCCCATGGAGAAGAGCTTCATATTCGACTTCATTATTCGATGCGTTGAGGAAGGTCATCCGCAATATGTACTTCATCTTGTCACCTTGCGGAGAGATAAGTATCACACCAAGTGAGAGAGTGGTAGTTGATAGATCATGTGAGGCCATTTTGGTTTCTAACAACTTACCATCTACCTCTAGTGTGTCCTCTTATATTTCCATAGGTACATCATGTACATGGTGCATAATGATGATGATATCACACCATGCTTGCTTGAAGATGAACATGGAGGCCACATGGAGCCTACCACTTCCACAATACCTACCTCATATGAGCGGGACTACAAAGGTAACAACATAAGTGTTGATTATGCCATGATTCCACTAGTGGACATGAAGATTTATGAGTGAATGCATGATATTGATGATACAATTGCTATGTCAATGCTCCGTTCTTATTCCCATGTCATGTTTTGCTTGATAACAATGTTGAACATGTGGAATTACTCGCTTGTGACCATTTGACCATGCCATGCTATGATAAAACCTTGAACATGTTTTGTTCACAATGTTTGCAACATTCTTACATTAATG
Source organism: Lolium perenne (assembly GCF_019359855.2). Classification (NCBI taxonomy): domain Eukaryota; kingdom Viridiplantae; phylum Streptophyta; class Magnoliopsida; order Poales; family Poaceae; genus Lolium; species Lolium perenne. Next base: position 138,655,828 of record NC_067245.2, read on the forward strand.
CAACCAAAATGTTGAAAACTTGCTCTTTCCAATGCTTGGTTTGCAATTATGTTCGTGTGCTTGTTAGTGAGATTGCCCACATAGCTCTCTCAAATTCTAGAGATTTTGCCTATGTACATGTTGAGCATGCTCCCATGTTTACTCCGCATATTCACCATATCTATTATGATGCTTTGCTTAACGCTAATGGTGATGTGCAAACGAAATGGAACATCATGATGGATGATGTGTTCATATAGCATGCACACACGTTCTTTGCTTTGCCTATTGTGTGTGTAGGCACGCGGAAGACAAGGTCGACCTCGATTGAGCACGGGTTGACCAAAAGAGCTTTAGAGAGCTACCTTCACAAGTGCTTCAATGAGAAAATCAAACCCACCACTTCGACTACACAAGATCTCTCGATGAGAGCACACCGACATATTGCTAAGGTAACCTCCTTCTACTTGCGCTCCCTTGCTAAACCCGTGGAACTTTGGCTACACTTTGAGTGTTGCTTTGCTTTTCTTGTGCTATTGATAGAGCTCATGACTAGTAAATGTACATTCAAGAGTTGTTTTCATCTACCTCCTCTACATGTTCACGATGAGTTATCGTCGAGGACGACTCTTTTTCAAGTGGGGGGAGATGATGCAGCCCGACCTTGGGTCTCCACCGTATCATGTGCGTCAATGTCGACACGTCACATAAAGGTGAATCTTCTCCTTTATGCGTGCCTACAAATGTCTCTCATGAATGGTATGCTACTTCATCCTCCGTCATATGACCATGATAGGAATACATCACCAAGTACGGGAGGAAGTGGAGGACGCCATAGAGGCTCGAGGACTCAAGGCCGAGGTCGTGGAAGCATGGAAGAGATCGTCGAGGAGAAGCAAGAAGAGCTGGTGAAACCGGCACTGGCGACCCCCACGCCGAACCAGTCCGACGTACGAACCGGCGCGCCGAAACCCCTTTTGAGGCATACCAGCGCCACGCCCGGCCCCACCGAACTTACTATCGGAATGCTACAAGAAGTGCTACCCTTATCCATTTGTATACCTAAACTACCCCTCCTTAGTGGCTCCCTATATATAGGCTCCCACCTCCCCTTCATTTGGTAGAGTTGAATTGAGAACTTGGATTATGCCTCCACCATCCCTTTGGGATTAGGGAAACCCCCTCCTTAGATTACCAAATCTATTGTATCAAGGCACTCCTTATATGATTAGTCTTTCACACATGTGATTCTACCGCCGGTCTCTCACACGTGTGACTCTACCGATCGTATACCGACCTTTCTCTAGGGGATTCAACCTCATGTCTTTCTCTCGAGAGATTCTATCGGGATAGTGGTTCGGCTGTCGGGAGCAAACCGAATTGTATCGGCTTGGTGTGTGTTTTGCGTGCGTTCATTGTGTTCTTCGCCGAGTTCTTCGTGTTCATCTCTCTCCCCTCGTGTTCTTGGTCAATTCGTGAGATTAGGCGACACAATCAAGGCTTAGCCCGCATCGCGACTTGGGAAGATAAGGAAGACACAAAGAAGCGCTTTCCGGATGATCCATCTTGGGATTAAGCTGGTTCTCAAGAGGTGGGTAATGTCATGGACCTGACGAAGGTTGTGGAGTTCTCCTCCTCAGGCAAGCAACGACGTAGGCTCCGGAGGACTGGAAGGAGGCCAACTAGGATTGGTGGGCCCAAGTGGACTCAGTGAGGCACCAATGGGACGAGCACACGTCAACTCGTCGACGTCTAGAAGGGCCACGAAGGCAGCTAGATGGCGTGTCTAAATAGGCTGGTTCCAGGGGTTACCAGTTGTCGTTGGACCAACATGTGATTTGTCTAGTTTCCCTGTCCTCTGCTTCTCTCTCTCTCTCGAACCAATGTTCCTCCAATCCTTCCTCTTGCTGAAGAATCGTGCATTGTATCCCTTGTGGTCTTGTATCCTCGAATGTGTGATCTAAGTGAGAGATAGTAGTGGCTCCATAACATGGACAGAGCAAAGCTTTGCTGAATTTGAAACAACATGCTTGTATATTTTTCTAGAATTGGAGGAGAAACAACGGCTGATGAACATCCAAATGGTAATGTAGCTGACATAGTTGGATTTATGTTGGTAACGCCAACGTTAAATGATTTCTGCACCAAACAACAATTTTACATGAATGAGCACCGTGACATTTGTGATATGCATACTTTGATACTTGTCTGCCAAATGCTAGATAAGAATAAGCAGTAAGCATGAAACTATATATTTACATTGCTATCTCACATCTTCTCATTTTCAGTTTGGATCGATCTTAACGATGGCAAACCTAGTTGAACTCGATTAACTCCGCCGTCCATCAAGGTACTTGTGCGGCGTCCGTCGAGCATCTCGGCCAACGGCACGACAACGAGGTCTAACTGCAGTATTAGGACAATGGTGAGCTACTCCACGTGGCCTGGCCATTCACCATGGCATGGAGGCAGCTGGGTCTTCCCCGATCTGAACCAGACGTTCAGACGCAATACCTACGGTGCAGTTTCAGCTTTTCGCATAATCAGCGGCACGTCCGACGAGCAGCCCGAAAACACAACCACGAGGTCTAGCTGCGGGTTGAGGAAGATGGTGATCTGCGAATATATGGTCGGACGCTCATCAACCAATGGCGGAAGGGCAAAACATAAGGGGTAGGTTGGGAAAATATCTAGTGATACCATCCCTTACATGGTACCATGATACCATTTCACAAAATTTGAATTCTAAGTATTAAAACACTACAAGAAATCTACCATAAGTTGACATAATAGAGGTGTCACTGAAACGTCAATAATGGCTACTTGTGACGTTACGGTGACGCTTTTCAAAACGTCGAAAGCTGGGAGTCAGCAGTGACTGCTTAAGATGTTCCACTTGAAAACGTCGTAGAGCTTTGTGACGTTTTAAAATGTCACTGACGGCATGACGTTCCCAAAACGTCATGGGCACCTGCCCCCGAGTCCAGCGTGGCAATCCGACGTGGCAAAATTATGATGAAACCAAAACGTCTTAATTCGAAATCAGCCCGGACCAATTCTGTATTCTACATGGGCCGAGCCCAATAATTCCAGCCTTTTACCGTAAGCATTGGCCTTTGTTTTGGTCCATTTCTGTTTTGGGCCTTAGCCGTTTTGCACCCTTTTTCTATTTTGGGCCTCACCATTTTTACAGCCTTTCTCTATTTGGGCCTTAGTCTTTTACGATCCATTTATTCTTGGGTTGGTCAGGTTTATATTAACAAGATTAGACAATATATAAACATCAACACATGATGAAATCATCCATATAAGAGCAGTAACTGAATATATATTACAATATTTCCACAAATCAGATATATATACAAGAAATACACAGACAACAGATTCATATTTGTACTACAGTGACCAATTGCATTGTAGTGATCTCTGCTCGGTACTTGTTATTGTGTCCAGTGCCATCCCAAAGACATCCTGGAAAAACGAGCAGTTCTAGATTTAGTTCCAGATTCACATTACAGGGACAAAGTACTTCTTGTCGTGTATGATAACAAAATAGTAGGTGAACTTGCTAATAGTATGAATTTTAATTCGCATGTGTCCAATTACGTTTAACAGCGAAATAATGCAACATAGGGCAGCAGTACTACAACAGGCTTCCAAAGAAAAATAAGCAAGCATAAAGTGGGCGTGAAGTGTGAGCACTGACATGCTATCGTGGCAATAAACAATGATAAGGGAACATAACATAATATCTGCTACTTTGGTCCATGAATTCTAAGATCATGAAGTAATAATTATAAGGCAACAGAACGTAGTATCTTCAATGTGTATAATGCTATTTGTAGCGAAACAGATCGAAACCACAACTGGTCAACACATTATAGCATGAGTAACCTTGAAATAAGACAGGAAAAATAAGACCACTACATCAATCTCACTGAGAGCCAAACACAGCTCAGTAACTTCACATCACAAGCCTATATATATACTATTGCACTGTTTGAATATGACATGATGAGAAGTTAAATGTGTCATATTCAAAAGAAGGTCCTGCTTATTACAGAAGGCATGTATAGAAATGAAGGCACAAGCTTATGTAAATAAAGAGAAGAAATGTAAAACAAGTTGCTGCTTATTATAGATGGCATATAATACAATAGAAGGAATTACATAGCAGAAAGAACTGAAACTGCATGGATTGTATAGTAGTAGACTATTTTTGCACCCAACAAACATCACCAGCATAAGCACAACTGGCATTATGAAATGTCTAATGACACCGGCCCGTCCTGAATTACTCTCGTGGTTACATCGTTTATATGGTTCGAATACTATGCATGCATATCATTTACAAAGGTCATCATTTAACCATTACCAACTCTGCTACTGTTCATACTTTGTCAGCACTCTGCAGTATTTTTATTACAAAAATAAAACGCGCATCATCCACACAATTCAGACGGTCAGCATCATCATTATTAGTAAGTCTGCCACTTAACCGTGTCAAAAAATTATCCGAGATGGCAATCGGATAATCCTCATCCAGTGATCCTACAGTGGCACTCTCTGTTGCATATGCCCAAAACGACCCATGCTATTTTCACAACAAGAAAGCTGATACAGGGACAAAATCTTACATAATTTTGATACAGTACACTAGTATAATATGTAATTCAATCTATCTTCTATAAATGTCTGTGCCAAACTGAAATAATAATAGCTAGAAACATGGAAAAATGAATCTAAAATGATCACCATCCATAAGTAGTGTGGTAAGGAAAACAACATTCAAAAGGGGATTTAGAATCTGAAATCTACCGACTTCTCTAGTCTACACTATAACCTAGGGCTCAAATGGAAATTTTACTCTTGGTTTGGCATTATAGCTACCTTGGTTATGATTAGCTAGTTCAAACAACAACAAGAACAAAAAAAGACAGAGAATGGGGGCGTGCGGAACATACCTTGTTGCGAATGGGAGCTGCCATGGGGGCGTTGCCTGAGAGCGGCCGGCCGAGCCCCTACTGGTGGGCGACCTTATGCTCCGGGAGCGCGAGCACGGCGGGGCGCCCGGTAGAGCGGCGGGAGCCTGAGCGCCTCGTCGGGTCGACTTCCTGGCGGCAGGAATCGAGGGGGCGGGACAGGACGAGGCGCGGAACCGGCGAGGGGGAGCTTTGGAGCGCGGCGTCGGCCAACAGATCCGCCGGCGGCGGCGATGGACGGGAGGATTGGGCGACGGCCCGTGCGAACCCTAGGCGTACCCCGCGCCGTCGGCGGCGGGCTCGGTGGTGATGTCGTCGTCGTCGAAGGGGTGGGAGGCCGTGCGCGGGAGCAGGGCCGGTCCTGAGATTTTTGGGGCCCGGGGCGAAACTAGAATTTTAGCCCCCCTTATTGCAAACAAGAAAATAATAATTAGTATGTTCATATTTAAAATTATTACCAATAAACACTTAAAATGTATAAATAGCAATATTACTATCAAAGTTGTATGCAAATCTAGCCATCATATTGGCCAGCTGGCCTGGTGTGGTCCCCGCTCGATGACTTAGCCTCCTTGCTTGCGTCGTGGGTGCATTAGGGATCATCTCTAGCTTTTTTTTTCCTAAGAACGTAGGTTGTAGTTAGATCCACAAATAAACTTTTGAGTTCAGAGCACGCCTTATCATTGTTGTCTGACTGCCATCTGCCGCTACCACGGATGGACATTGCGTCGTCTACTGTTTGATTTATTTGTCGCTCTAGCTCACTCATCTAATCATGCAATGCTGAATTTGGGAGCTCCGCTTCAAAGAAATCATAGCGTAATTAAAAAAATATGGCAACCTGTTACCTTTTATGGTGGACTAGGACAAATGCCCGTGCGTTGCTACGGGTGCTGAAATTTCATTTCTCAATGCAAATATATAATTTATAAAATTCAAAACAAATCAAGAATATATGATAATTTACTACAGCATGATAATACCGAATGCAATAACAAGACATCATTATTTTGAAATACTTGGAACTGAATGATACTGCAATCTGTTTGCCAACGTCCGATTCTGAAAGATCGGCCAGCTAGTTGTCTTAGCCATCTGTGCGACCTCACCCGATTAAATCAGCAACTCTTAATTTAAAAATCAGATAGATGCAGTACTTGTCTGGGCAATTACAAATGTTTACTACACTCAATAAAAAATTTGAAGCTCATCCAGAGAAAATCAAGGACACAGTAAAAATTTGGTTGCAAGTTTCCTTCTGTGACCCTCTACTTCACGTATCTTGCACTTACCACACTTGCTAGGCTTTTTGGGCAGGTGGCATCTGTACATGTAGTGCTTTTGTGCCCTGGATTCGGGCAAATGGTGTAGAACCTTGTTTGTTTGCTCATTCCCTCATATGGTGCCTTGTCCCTGCTACTTGTCGGCCTACCAGCAAGCCACTTCTTCAACTGTGCCTTCAAACCATCGAGTCCATCACCAGACAAAAGAGCAATGACGCTGTCGATGCCCCGTGAGCTATTTCTTTCTCGCATTAGTTGAGCTTGAAAACCCGTGCCATCAGATTTTCAGTATATGGCTGTATTGTAACAATTACATCATTAAAAATATTGGTCGCCCGGTCGCAAGCTTCCACACTTATATCGCCCATACTGAAAATTCTGCATTGCCTTCATGTATAATGCCGAGTGGTGAAACGTGAAAGCTCCTTTCAACATCTGATCATGTGGTAACGAGCTAGATGATCTAGCAGAATGCCCCTTCCACCCCTTGTCTACCTTTTCATGACGTGACATGACATGATTTCCTTCACAACCAAGTGGTCCATTACCAGTGTTGAACAAGTAAGAAACATTGGCATAGCTGAGATTTATGCATTCAAGCAACATGAAAATTGCCGTGTCCCCGTACCTTCGTAATATGGCAAGATAGCAGCCCCATATGTGGAAATTGTCCACACTGGATCAACTTACACATACCTATGGATTCTAGCTGAAAACCTTTTGCCCACGTGCATGGATTCGGTTTAGGATTTTGTGGCACCTGAGAGGACAATGTAGTTTTACGTTAAGAGATGTGCAACAACCAGGATATACTCAGCACATATCACCTTACACATACCTATGGAATGCCCATCGACTCTGATCTGAACTGAACCATACATCGCAGTAATTGAATACACAGACAATTGAAGCATTCCTTATGAGCACCAAATACCAAAATAGTAGGAAAGCCTTGTACCTTGTAATTGCTCATCAAGGACTGCAAGATTCTGAAGTCAAATAAAGTCCTGGTACTTACTTTTGAAAGAAGCTCAAAATTGCAATACTCAAACATGTCACCTATATGTTGCTCACAAGGATCAGAATCTGCAACCATGCACCATCTGAAATTAAATATCAACGTTTGTAATTACAGTATGCTCGCAGCTGGTGTCACCTGCCATTGGAAAACACATGCAGTAAGGAGCAAGGCCGAGTTGAAGGAGGAATATATATGTTGTGAACCATGAAACCATGATTCAGAAAAAAAGACATAAAACAAAAAAAATCTAGCCATAAAAAAACAAAAGAGCTACCACAAGAATTTACCATGAACGATGTGCATGTTCTGTCTATCATAATGTTGTTACATGAGATGGCCGAACTCGCCTTCCATGTTGACCTGTTTTGCTGATGTGCTTGCTTTTGTTTTAAATGTAAGGCCTTAGCCTAGCTTTAAATTAATAAAGCCATGAATGGCAGATACAAGATGCTGACAATTCAGCTAACAGGCAACGCACACAAAGCAAGAAAATACATCAAGAAACACCGCCTGAGACGAAGCCTTCATCCATCCTCGTGCTCATAGCCATGAAAAAGAAGTCGTGGAGTAGCCACACCAGAGAAAGGCCATGCTTGCTTTTCTGATCTGCAAGTTGAATGTAAGATCATTCGACATTTTTTTTTGTAAATTCATGTGCCCCTTAAAATAGGCTCAGATGCAAATATTACTACAGCGTTTAGGTGTGCATTTTCTGTAATTACAAGGAAAATAAATAATACAACTAACAAGTTTGATCAGATTATGGAATATCCATGTACACTGTTAAGAAAGTATACATATACAGAAAGAAAATACAAAACCCACTTTACTCGAAGACCATTATTGTTACTCTTCGCATTGGGAACGGTCTGCAACGATGCTTTATAGTTTTGGACTGGCTTTTTAGACGTTCCGATGTAGTTGCAATCTGCCAAGCTGAGTATAAACTTGCAGTTTCAAGGCCTAGGCACACATAAACCATTGATACATAGATCAAACAACTAAGAAACCGAAAGGCATGTTAAAAACTTACAAGACTCATCTGTGCTTCTTTCAATGGAATTGGTGTGCATCGCTGATGATGGGGGACATATATATATATGCACGATCAGTAATTTCTTAGCAGTGAATTTATTTTTAATCAAAGAGTATGATCAAGAAAGATAATTTCACTGTGATAATACACAAACTGAATGTATCCTTTTTCGTCTTGTAACCCCTCGATGCCTACTCAACCTTTTTCTTGTTTGCAAAATATTAATAACCACAACCCAAGCATCGCTAGTTGGCAACTGGTAACAAGATAACATCCATTAGAGTAAAAGAGATCAACCTATGGCAATTCGGCTCATTAACTGACTGAGCCGATCCTTTACTCCTCCGGTTTGCTCTGCCAGAAATAGACAAAACAAGACAATATATAAATCTTTATGTGCAGTTCTCTAACAAACACTTTCTACCCAATTCGAAAATGATAAATCGAGCTACATCAGCCCGGACCTCAAACTATGAATTATTGCGATGAGCACTTGCAGCAGTGGCACTCTGAATTATTTTGAGTCATCTAGAGCAGTTACATCAATGCCACTCTGCCTTTCATTCCTAACCATTATGTGGTGACATCAAATGGAACACCTCACCAGCATGGCTGACACCGCGAAAGCCGGCCGCTGTGCCCGATACTTGGCGAGCTCCAAGAAACGCCTTTACATGAGCATGTCCTTTGCCCTATCCATGTTCACATCCATCAAGGTAACTGCAAACCAAAAACACGAAATGAAGATGAGTCCACAACATCGACGCCGTAGCATCCAGAGTGCTGTACCAGACGGGCAACCTACTGTAATATTCCAGCCGTCGCACCGAACCCTCTCCGACACGGATCACGCACACCCCCACGCATCCCGCACCTCCCGCGCCGCCGAGGCTGGGAATGGTTATGCTTGTGGAGAGCGATCGGAGATCGAGGGCAGAATCGCACAAGAGGGCTCCAACTCGGATATGTGCGACGGAGGAAAGGAAAAGCGTCGCAGCGCGGGGTATGGGGAGGCGGCGTGGAGGATGGTCGGGCGGCGAACTTGGGGATGCGGCGTGGGGATGGTCGGGCGGCGGGGGGAGTCGAGCCGGGTGAGGAGGGAGAACGCGCGGTGGAGCGCCAGGGGCAGAGGCGGCGGCGGCATGCGGGGAGTTTGAGCCGCGGGGCTTACTTGGGCTTGGCCCAGTTAGCTACACGTGCGGGGCGGAACCATCGAAGGGGGTAACGTATGCGGGACGACCAAAGTTTGACGTATTGGTGGATGGCAGAATAAGGAACCAGTTTACTCTTTTTAAGTAGTAGAGAAAATATGGTGAACATATGATGCTTTGTTAGCGTTTTTTTAAGATAACTTGCTCGTTTTATAATATCAAAAGCCAAATGTACATAAATTAACATCAACGGGTTTTTTAGAGCCACACATGGCGATCATGGCTAAAAAATTCAACATGGACACATGGTCTAGCTGACAAATGAAAAGGCACTCCTCATCCAGGCACGACGTGAACCTAGAGAGAACTTAATCGTTGTGTCTTTGCTAAGAAAAGGAGAAAATGCCCATTCTAAATACAGCAGAAATAGGCACACGGTCCCAGCCCACTGGTCATAACGCTTCGTCCGTCGTCTTCCCCAACAATACGCGAGGAAAGGACTCTCCCGTCCAGTCCTTCTCCAATGGTGCCGCTACTGCCACAAGATTTCTCCTCGCTCCCCGCTACTTAACAGTACCTACATGGGGCCCCCTTGGTCTCGGGGGCCCGGGGCGGCCGCCCCGCCTGCCCCCCCCCCTCAGGGCCGGCCCTGCGCGGGAGCTCGTCGGCCCCGTCGTCGTCGGCGAAGAAGGGGTCCATGGCGGCCGGCCGGTGGTGGGAGAGGCGGAGGTTTCTTGGGCGGCGTGGTGCGCGTTGCGGTGCGGTTTTGGATTTGCAGATTTGGACGGTTGGGGTTGCCGGAGTTGGCCGGGATCTAGGCCGGAGAGGAGGTGCGGCGGAAGGGAAATGGGGGTTTCTGGCCGGCGGGGGCGGTCTGGGTCGGTTTTGTTGGAGTGGTTTGGTCGGTCGCTCGTGGTTTGGACTGGTCGTCGCGCGCGTGCCCAAAATATTTAGGCGCCAATGGGAAAATCCAGCGCAGCAATTTCGGTTCATGTTTGGTGCGTTGGATGCATTGGACGGTTGAGATCCAAGTGTGGGGCTGATCCTTGGTAGGTTGTTTCCTGCCTTCTGATTGGCTAGATTTTTTTTGGCCTGCTAATGACGTTTTGACCTAAATTGCCAATGACGTTTTTGCCCAATAACGTCACAATTTTCTAGGGTTTTGCCCCCCCGAGTGGCAAGGATGGTCAAAGCTAGGAACGTCATAAATCTATGATATTTTGATTTCCAGTCATAAAAAAGCGTCATATTATGGCAGATTTCTTGTAGTGAAAAATTTCGAAATAAATTTGTGGTGGTTGACAAGATGTGTGTTTACATTTTCTAGAATTTTCACAGACAAATTTAAAATACACCAAGAGAAAAAAAAAGACAAATGATACGTGAATTGTGTCATTTGTGTTTTTACTAGGACAAATGCCCGTGCGTTGCTACGGGTGCTGAAATTTAATTTCTCAATGCAAATATATAATTTATAAAATTCAAAACAAATCAAGAATATATGATAATTTACTACAGCATGATAATACCGAATGCAATAACAAGACATCATTATTTTGAAATACTTGGAACTGAATGATACTGCAATCTGTTTGCCAACGTCCGATTCTGAAAGATCGGCCAGCTAGTTGTCTTAGCCATCTGTGCGACCTCACCCGATTAAATCAGCAACTCTTAATTTAAAAATCAGATAGATGCAGTACTTGTCTGGGCAATTACAAATGTTTACTACACTCAATAAAAAATTTGAAGCTCATCCAGAGAAAATCAAGGACACAGTAAAAAATTTGGTTGCAAGTTTCCTTCTGTGACCCTCTACTTCACGTATCTTGCATTTACCACACTTGCTAGGCTTTTTGGGCAGGTGGCATCTGTACATGTAGTGCTTTTGTGCCCTGGATTCGGGCAAATGGTGTAGAACCTTGTTTGTTTGCTCATTCCCTCATATGGTGCCTTGTCCCTGCTACTTGTCGGCCTACCAGCAAGCCACTTCTTCAACTGTGCCTTCAAACCATCGAGTCCATCACCAGACAAAAGAGCAATGACGTTGTCGATGCCTGACAGAGCTATTTCTTTCTGCATTAGTTGAGCTTGAAAACCCAGGCCATCAGGATTTTCAGTATATGGCTGTATTGTAACAATTACATCATTAAAAATATTGGTCGCCCGGTCGCAAGCTTCCACACTTATATCGCCCATACTGAAAATTCTGCATTGCCTTCATGTATAATGCCGAGTGGTGAAACGTGAAAGCTCCTTTCAACATCTGATCATGTGGTAACGAGCTAGATGATCTAGCAGAATGCCCCTTCCACCCCTTGTCTACCTTTTCATGACGTGACATGACATGATTTCCTTCACAACCAAGTGGTCCATTACCAGTGTTGAACAAGTAAGAAACATTGGCATAGCTGAGATTTATGCATTCAAGCAACATGAAAATTGCCGTGTCCCCGTACCTTCAGAATATGGCAGCATAGCAGCCCCATATGTGGAAATTGTCCACACTGGATCAACTTACACATACCTATGGATTCTAGCTGAAAACCTTTTGCCCACGTGCATGGATTCGGTTTAGGATTTTGTGGCACCTGAGAGGACAATGTAGTTTTACGTTAAGAGATGTGCAACAACCAGGATATACTCAGCACATATCACCTTACACATACCTATGGAATGCCCATCGACTCTGATCTGAACTGAACCATACATCGCAGTAATTGAATACACAGACAATTGAAGCATTCCTTATGAGCACCAAATACCAAAATAGTAGGAAAGCCTTGTACCTTGTAATTGCTCATCAAGGACTGCAAGATTCTGAAGTCAAATAAAGTCCTGGTACTTACTTTTGAAAGAAGCTCAAAATTGCAATACTCAAACATGTCACCTATATGTTGCTCACAAGGATCAGAATCTGCAACCATGCACCATCTGAAATTAAATATCAATGTTTGTAATTACAGTATGCTCGCAGCTGGTGTCACCTGCCATTGGAAAACACATGCAGTAAGGAGCAAGGCCGAGTTGAAGGAGGAATATATATATGTTGTGAACCATGTAACCATGATTCAGAAAAAAAGACATAAAACAAAAAAAATCTAGCCATAAAAAAACAAAAGAGCTACCACAAGAATTTACCATGAACGATGTGCGTGTTCTGTCTATCATAATGTTGTTACATGAGATGGCCGAACTCGCCTTCCATGTTGACCTGTTTTGCTGATGTGCTTGCTTTTGTTTTAAACGTAAGGCCTTAGCCTAGCTTTAAATTAATAAAGCCATGAATGGCAGATACAAGATGCTGACAATTCAGCTAACAGGCAACGCACACAAAGAAAGAAAATACATCAAGAAACACCGCCTGAGACGAAGCCTTCATCCATCCTCGTGCTCATAGCCATGAAAAAGAAGTCGTGGAGTAGCCACACCAGAGAAAGGCCATGCTTGCTTTTCTGATCTGCAAGTTGAATGTAAGATCATTCGACATTTTTTTTTTGTAAATTCATGTGCCCCTTAAAATAGGCTCAGATGCAAATATTACTACAGCGTTTAGGTGTGCATTTTCTGTAATTACAAGGAAAATAAATAATACAACTAACAAGTTTGATCAGATTATGGAATATCCATGTACACTGTTAAGAAAGTATACATATACAGAAAGAAAATACAAAACCCACTTTACTCGAAGACCATTATTGTTACTCTTCGCATTGGGAACGGTCTGCAACGATGCTTTATAGTTTTGGACCGGCTTTTAGACGTTCCGATGTAGTTGCAATCGCTAAGCTGAGTATAAACTTGCGCTTCAAGGCCTAGGCACACATAAACCATTGATACATAGATCAAACAACTAAGAAACCGAAAGGCATGTTAAAAACTTACAAGACTCATCTGTGCTTCTTTCAATGGAATTGGTGTGCATCGCTGATGATGGGGGACATATATATATGCACGATCAGTAATTTCTTAGCAGTGAATTTATTTTTAATCAAAGAGTATGATCAAGAAAGATAATTTCACTGTGATAATACACAAACTGAATGTATCCTTTTTCGTCTTGTAACCCCTCGATGCCTACTCAACCTTTTTCTTGTTTGCAATATATTAATAACCACAACCCAAGATCGCTAGTTGGCAACTCGGTAACAAGATATCATCCATTAGAGTAAAAGAGATCAACCTATGGCAATTCGGCTCATTAACCGATCGAGCCGATCCTTTACTCCTCCGGTTTGCTCTCGCGTAAATAGACAAAACAAGACAATATATAAATCTTTATGTGCGCTTCTCTAACAAACACTTTCTACCCAATTCGAAAATGATAAATCGAGCTACATCACTCGGACCTCAAACTATGAATTATTGCGATGAGCACTTGCAATAGTTGGCACTCTGAATTATTTTGAGTCATCTAGAGCAGTTACATCAATGCCACTCTGCCTTTCATTCCTAACCATTATGTGGTGACATCAAATGGAACACCTCACCAGCATGGCTGACACCGCGAAAGCCGGCCGCTGTGCCCGATACTTGGCGAGCTCCAAGAAACGCCTTTACATGAGCATGTCCTTTGCCCTATCCACGTTCACATCCATCAAGGTAACTGCAAACCAAAAACACGAAATGAAGATGAGTCCACAACATCGACGCCGTAGCATCCAGAGTGCTGTACCAGACGGGCAACCTACTGTAATATTCCAGCCGTCGCACCGGACCCTCTCCGACAGGGATCACGCACACCCCCACGCATCCCGCACCTCCTGCGCCGCCGAGGCTGGGAATGGTTATGCTTGTGGAGAGCGATCGGAGATCGAGGGCAGAATCGCACAAGAGGGCTCCAACTCGGATATGTGCGACGGAGGAAAGGAAAAGCGTCGCAGCGCGGGGTATGGGGAGGCGGCGTGGAGGATGGTCGGGCGGCGAACTTGGGGATGCGGCGTGGGGATGGTCGGGCGGCGGGGGGAGTCGAGCCGGGTGAGGAGGGAGAACGCGCGGTGGAGCACCAGGGGCAGAGGCGGCGGCGGCATGCGGGGAGTTTGAGCCGCGGGGCTTAGTTGGGCTTGGCCCAGTTAGCTACACGTGCGGGGCGGAACCATCGAAGGGGGTAACGTATGCGGGACGACCAAAGTTTGACGTATTGGTGGATGGCAGAATAAGGAACCAGTTTACTCTTTTTAAGTACTAGCACAGATGCCCGTGCGTTGCCACGGGATTACGGAAAAATTTACCCACCGGTAAACAATTATTTCAGTTCATAAATATATAAGTAATATGGTTGCCGTTCATATATGGATGAATATCGACTCTCTCCTTCTCCTATTTTTTTTTGCTCCTTCGTAGATGTCATGTCTCAGTGCCTCTTCTTCCACTCCACCCCTTCATTTACCCTTGGTTTAGCATTGCCATCTCCACCATCTTTATTTTTCCTTGGTTTAGCATTGCCATCGCTTTAAAAATCTGACATCTCACGTAACCTGATAAAATATCAAATAGTGATGTCAAATTTTGTGACATACTAACCAAATCTCATAGGTTTAGTTCAGGGACAAAACAATAGGAAGTATACATTCAAATTTGCACTTCTTCACCTTGGTACATCATTAATAAAAGTGGGAAAAAAGAACGACGCTAACTATATGTTGCATTGAATAAATTTCTGGTAACATCAACAGATTAAAAATCCGAAATTATGGAATACATGAGCATTTCTGCAAAATCTTTCATAACAACCAACTAAACAATTCTACCCACTCTCACGTTTTAGGTGTCCGAAGTGTAGTTGAAAACATCTTTTTATTTCTACCCTTTCTATTTCTAAAACGCACCATCGGATCCCCGATCGATCTTAGCCTCGCGCCGACTGAGTCCCGCGCTTACGCTACTAGCCTCCCGCTGGTGGACTCCCATGTTGCAGCCTCGCACCGGCGGGCGGCCTCCCGAACTTGGCACCGACAACCTCTCGCGGGCGGGCCGACGTCCTCACGCGCTCCGTCGCCGCGTGAGCTCGCCTCTTGCCACCGCTGCTGAAAAATACATAGAGAATAACAAGATATTGGCAATGACATCAACTAAAGATATTGCCAAATTCGCGACATCAACTAACTTGAGGTGGAAAAAAAATATGTTCCTCCTACTGCATACAGCTATTAAGGTAGATGGTAGCGAAAAATTAAATTCATGGCATCAATAAAAAATGTGCAAATTACTAAAGCTAACCATTGACTACAAGAGAGAAAATTAATCTCGAGTGAACTCTGCAAAGTATTTTGGGTTCATCAACATAGAACAACACATTTTGCATTATGAGATACCGTTCTTACACAGCATCATTGAAATAAAACTTAATCAGAAGTAATGCGTGGATCAAGGAGGGACTCACCATACAACAGAATGTTTTCAATCAGCCTTCAGGGTTGGCAGCTTAATATGTAGCAATAGTATTTCATCAAAAAATAGAAGTTAAAAACTACCAATTGTTTCCTCATAGGTTTGTTGCAAGATATATCCAAGAAAAATGAAAGTGCCATTTTTACCACCTCTGGTTTGTCAGCTAGATATTGCATATCACCTAAGTGGTTGGACGCCGGCGACTGTACCATTTGACACTCCATTTCTTCACGAGTTGCCGGCATGGGAAGGACAACATGATCACAACCAATGTGCCACGGCCTCCACCTTTATCTACCCCTCTTGATCGGATGACATTGTATTAAACCCCTCGGTTTCTTGATTGATTCCTAGTGAGGGTACATAATGCATTAGGATTAAGATTGAACTGAGAGGAGATATATTGAATCTCTACATCTTAGAAATACAGATCTCCATAGTTGATGATAAATGTGTGAAATGTAATGAAGAAAAACATATCAAAATTACATATACATGCATCCGTACAATAGCCAAGACTATCAGTACCCGCGGGTCAAATTTGCCGACTGAATTTATTTTCAGATTAGTATTACACGATGAAGCACCAAACCGAATTAATAGGGTGAATTCCTGAACTGATCTAGTGTACGTACAATCAATCAATCTCAATAAACCAAGTGCATGGCTACCTAATGCTACTTTCACTATATAGGATCAGACCAATTGGCACAAAGATGTAGACAAAGAAGTGCAGAAAATTGGATCTGCACATCACCTTCTGAATCAATAAAGCATTTTGGTTCTGTGGAGAATCAGAATGGATTCTCGCTGCCTCTGTCCAAAGTCACGGCGGTCTCGGCCATGATGACATGAGCTCCACCGAGGTGGATTTAGAGCAATTACCTTGGACGAAGAAAATACGAATGATCGCTTGGTTAGTCGCTGCATGCTCGCGCCATCCTAGAACGTATGTGACCGGCCACCGACACCACGTCACCACCCCTGCGTCCCCCGCCAACCCGTCCGGCCACATTTAGGCACGCGCGGTCCCCTCGCGACCTAATCAGCAGAGGGAATCGACACACATACGCGTGGGAATGGAGAGGCCCGCATCGGGAAGGACATGGCCTCGCAGCGGCGGTTCCTCGGCCGGCTTCCGCCGAAGCTACCGTCAATCCGTCATCCCTGAAGCTGAATCCCCTAGGCTTGGATAGAGGGGTCAGGAGCATGTCCTCAGGCGCCTGTTTGCTCCTCAACATGGCAGACTCAGGGGATGGTTTACTGCGGCAGGGTGGTGCGTCGGATCGATCGGGTGGAGCATGGGATGAATCAATTTGTTGCTTGATTTACGAAAGGGGGATGAAGAATGATGGACGAAAACAGACGACGCTGACGAAGCTGAAAAGAAGTAGAGAAGGGAGAGATATCATTCTGCACTTACGTTCTAAACCTTCCTCGCAAATCTTCACGCAATTAATGCCTGATATTCCTTTAACTTTTTGGAGAAATTACGTGGTTAGAGTTACCTTTTCTGTAATTTACTTTCCTTCCCTGTAATTCATGTTTCCCTGGTGTGTAATTTCATTTTCGGATGGTGCGGTGATGGTATGTAATTCCTGAAATTATGGTGCGTGAAATTCATGGCATTTATGATGTGGTGATTGCCTGATGCATTTTTTGATGGTGTGGTGGGAGGGTAAAATGGTGAGAAGAAAAATATGTAGGACGAAATCTTCGACCGGAGGAAACAGAACCAGTTCCTCCTTTTTATATAGTAGAGATAGAAATTATCTCAAAAAAAAAAACTATCCGTAGGTATAGCATTTCCGCCCAAACCCTCCTCCACTCCCCGTATTCTCCTCCCCCTGGCGCCGCCAATCTCGAACCCTAAAACACTCCAACCACCGGAGAGAGCAGCCATGGCGCAGTACGATCTGACGGCGCTCATGGCGGCACAGATCGACTGTCATCTGGTGTTCCCAATGCTGGAGTTCCTCCAGGAGCGCCAGCTCTACGCCGACGAGGAGATCCTGCAGGGCAAGATCTGCCTCCTCAGTGGCACCAACATGGTCGACTACGCCATGGACATCCACAAATCGCTCCACGGCACCGATGACGTACCCGCCGACATGGTCGCCCGCCGCTCCGAGGTCGTCTCGAGGCTTAGGACCCTCGACGAGGCCGCCGCGCCGATCGTCGCGTTCCTCTCCAACCAGCAGCTCGTGCAGGAGCTTAGGCTCGACAAGCAGTACAACATCCACATGCTCCAGGAGCGCTACCAGGTCCGTATGGGTTGCGCGGCTTGTCGAGTTTGTAGTATTGCTGGTATAGAAATTTGATTAGTGGGGCATTCTGAATTTAGCATGTCGAGATGCGTATGGATCTTTTTTTGTTAGTTTAGGATTCGACGTTGGACATATCTAATGATTATTAGCTTTACACACGATGCTTGATCTTTCTGTGGATTACGCACATTGACGGAGGAGTGGGGAGGCACATTTCTGATGTTGGTTTTGTATTTTTCATCCATTCAACTCTTTTTTAATCAGGGCAACCTTAACTTCATCTCTCAAGTCTGTTGTTTTCCAGGAGTACATGATACTCCCTCCGGTCCTTTTTAATTGATTCAAATTTAGTACAAAGTTGTACTAAATCCGAGTCAATTAAAAGAGACCGGAGGGAGTAGCATCTAATTGTCCTCAAGAAGCCTTGTGCACATTAGCACCGATTTGATGATAGAGAGTAAATTGTATTATTCGGATGTGTTATGTGCTAGCCAACTAATCAAATCCGTGTCAATTGTGCAGATTGGACCAGATCAGATTGAAGCTCTGTATCAGTATGCTAAGTTTCAGTTTGAGTGTGGTAACTACTCTGGTGCTGCTGATTTCTTGTACCAGTATCATGCTTTATGCACAAATAGTGAGAGAAGCTTGAGCGCCCTGTGGGGAAAGCTGGCAGCAGAGATATTGATGCAGAACTGGGATGTTGCGCAGGAGGAGCTTAATAGGTTGAAGGAGATCATTGATTCAAAGGTTTGCCTTCTCAAAGGTTTGCCTTCTATTATTTCTAGCATTTCCCTTATTGCGTGTTTGCCTTATATTTCTTTCTGTTTTCTTGTAGAACTTCTCATCACCTATAAATCAACTCCACAGTAGGATATGGCTGATGCATTGGAGTCTCTTTATCTTCTTTAACCATGAAAATGGAAAGAATGGAATCATTGATCTATTCTTCCAGGACAGGTTTGTTTATTCGAAGCTCATTTTGATTTTCTTCTCATGTATCATGCTGTTACAATAGATAGTACTCTAGTGGCATAGTTATAGAACTCACCCCAACTACTGTGTATAACTAGTGAGGTGTATAACTAGTGAGCAGGATATCCTTAGTTTCTTCCACAGTTCAATGTAGGTAAAAGCAAACAAATCAAGGATGTTATGTTATGAGATGTTAGTGTGAATGGTAGAACCAACTGCTCTACCCGACCTAGGGCGTAGATTGTAGGGGAAGGAGGGGGTGGTGTGCGATCGAGGCGGCGGACGTCAGCGGCAGGGCGCCGTTGTGCGCGGGCAAGGGGAAGAGGCGGCGGCTAGGGTTAGGGAGACCGACTCCCTAAGGAGTCGGCAATAATGATAATTATTATTGCTTGCCGTTTGTCTCGTTTACAACTTGTATATAAAGAGCTAAACTGATAAAGATTAATGGGCTAATCCCCTAGTTGGGCCCACGGTTGGGCCCCCTCACGTATTCGATACCGGTCATAACATCTCTCCCCGCCCGTGCAAACAGCTCGTCCTCGAGCTGGTAGTCGGGGTAGTGCAGGCTGAACTCATCGCGCTTCTCCCAAGTGGCCTCCTCCGGAAGACCTTCCCACTGCACCAGCAAGTACCAAATGTCGCGACGGAGCTGGGCGCGTAACACCTTCGCCGCGCTCGGTAGGAGACGGCCATTGGCGATCGGTGGTAACGTCGGCGGTGCTGCAGGCGGTTCCCCATGGTATGGTTTCAGGAGTCCCACATGAAAGACATCATGTATGCGAGAGCCTGGTGGCAGCTGAAGGCGATATGCAAGTGTTCCCACGCGCTCAAGATGACGAAGGGCCCAGCGTAGCCAGGACCAAGCTTGCGCTTCGCACGTGGGTCGAGGGACTGGGTGGATCGATGAAGAAGGCGCAACCACACACAGTCTCCCACCGCATAATCCACCTCGCGATGGTGGCCGTCGTAATAGTGCTTGGCGATCTGCTGGGCCTGCACGAGACGTTGCCGCATCTCGGCAAGTATCTCGTCGCGGCTGCGGAGAAGCTCCCCGCTGCCGCCGTCCGAGCGGTCGCCGGGTTGACCAGCAAGATGGGCGGTGGTAGTCGACCGTAGACCACCTCAAATAGCGTGGCACGAAGGGCGGAATGGTAGGAGGTGTTGTAGCAATATTCCGCCCAAGCGAGCCAATCCACCCATGCGCGAGGACGATCACCTGTAACATAGTGTAAGTACATGGCGATCACTTTGTTCACCACCTCGGACTGACCGTCCGTCTGAGGATGGAACGCCGTGCTGAACCGGAACTTGATGCCCGCCATCTTGAAAAGGTCACGCCAGACGTGCCCCGTGAACACCGGATCTCGATCACTGACGATCGACGCGGGAAATCCGTGGAGGCGGACGATGCCATCGAAGAACGCACGAGCAACGGACGCGGCGGTGTACGGGTGACCGAGCGCGATGAAGTGGGTGTACTTGGAGAAGCGGTCGACCACCGTGAGGATGACGGACTTGCCGCCCACCTTGGGGAGGCCCTCGATGAAGTCCATGGAGATGTTGGCCCAGACCTGGGAGGGCACCTCCAGTGGCTGCAACATCCCCACCGGTCGCAAGAGCGCAAGGACGATCACCTGGCATATCTCGCAAGAGCGCACTCAGTCCCGGACCAAGGCCCGATCACCAAGGCCCGATCACCGGGGATGTAGAAGTCAGCGCCCATGCAAGAGGAGCCCCTCAGCCAGACGCAATGGCGCCTCCAACTCGCTCGCCTCCAACTGCTGCCGCAGGAGCTGGTCGTCGGGCGCCGCCGCAGGAGCCTGGCGGATGGTGTCGAAGAGGGCGAAGGAGGGGCCCGAATGGATGCACAACGCTGTCCCCTCGTGATATGGATATCCGGGCCTGGTACTTTAGGACAGCCATTGATATGATATTTGGGTCTAAGGTTGTACCAGTAGTTTATTATAATCTTGTTATTAGGAGATAATAATGTAGCCAGGTCATGTTGTGGGCCAATTAGGGTTTTAAGTTGTGTCTATTTGACTTGGGCCTGTCCAAGTCGAATTAGGTTAGGCCCAATAAGGGTTGGCCGGCCACCCCACCCCTCATATAAGGTGGAGGTGCGGCTAGGGTTTGGATAGAAGAAGTTTAGTCTAAAAGATTAAGGTTTTCCTATTGCGTGTGATCACGTGTATCATCCCTCCGGGGGTACGGCGCTGCCGTTATCTATTATATCCGCTGCGAAGGTTCTTGTGTTCATCAAGGATTGTCTAACTCTTGGTTTGAGGCGTATCGTTCATCGATCCGTTGCTTGCTGGATTCGTTCCCTCTTCTCCAGGCTGCGTTCATCGCGTTGTTGGGAGGATTCTCTACCCCAGGTTCTCGCTGTGAAAGATCGGCATCAACTAAGGAGGATCCAGTGGGTCGCTCCCTTATCACCTCGGGTGCGCTGTCCTCGTTGGCAGCGGCGAGAGAGAGCGTCGGCGACGGTGTTGAGGCGCCCAGGTCGGTACTCCACGGTGAAATCAAAGCCAAACAGCTTGCTGATCCACTGATGTTGCGGCACGGTCGAGAGCCTCTGATCCAGGAAGTACTTGAGGCTGTAGTGGTCCGTGCGAATCTGGACCGAGCGCCCCCAAAGGTAGGGATGCCAATGGCGCACGGCCTGCACCAAGCCGATGAGCTCCTGCTCGTACGCCGCGAGCTTGAGATGATGCGCGGCGAAGGGCCTACTGAAATAGGCAAGCGGCCCGTCGCCCTGGTGGAGCACGGCACCGAACCCCTCTCCGGAGGCGTCGCAGTTGATGATTAACAGCCGTGCGAAGTCCGGCATCTGGAGGATGGGGCCCGTCGTGAGGGCCCCCTTCAGGGCCTCGAACGCGGCGGTGGCCTCGTCATCCCAGGCGAAGGCATCGCGGCGTCGCGGCGCAGGAGTCGTGTGAGAGGTGTCGCGATGATGCCGAAGTCCCGGATGAACTTCCGGTAGTACCCGACAAGACTCAGGAAGCCGCGGAGAGCGTGCGCTGAACGAGGAGGCGGCCATGCTGCGACGGCCGCCACCTTGTCGGCGTCCATGGCCACCCCCTCGGTGGAGATGACGTGGCCGAGGTAGGCGACTGATGTCCCGAACGAGCACTTCGAGCGCTTAAGGTGAAGATGATGCGCTCGAAGCTCGTTGAAGACGATGGCGACGTGCTGTAGGTGCTCCGCCCATGAGGTGTTGTAGATCAAAACTAGAACATGAAAGCGCGCGTTGCTGCGCCCGTCCATCTTAATGAAAAACAAACATAATTGTTTGAGAAAATTACGCAAAACCATTGCAGTTAATTTCAATCTTCTGCCAGGTATTAAAGACAGTGATTGAAATGAACAATGCATTTCTCAACATATTTTGCATAGAAGCAAGGAAAATATGTAGACAAAACATCAAATATAAGTACGCATAGCTGGTTCATCGAGCTAGTAGTTCGATCACATACCAAATAACAATACTTGTATAATGTCTACAGAGTGAGACTAACAAGTGAAGGAATATTGAGTTGTCTAGAAGCATGCGATCAAGCAGTTAGCTGCGATCATATACACATCGTCTCAGAGAGTAAAAAAGAGAGATTTAAACATTAAGCTCTAACCCAAAATGATGTCTTCATCTGGGCATGTCCACTATGAGTCGAAGTGGAGCTATAGGATACAAAAGGAAACATGTAAACTCCGAGGTAAGCAGTAAATATCAAGTATGCACAGGCCTACCCATCCACCTGGTACACATCACGCATGTATCAAATGCACCCAACATTTGAAGTGCCAATAGTGCTAATAGAAACTCGTAGGTATAGTGTAATGCATTCTGGCTTCCGCTATCACATAATAAAAGTATGAATCACTTGGCAGCATAAAGCTATAGATACCAAAGACAACAGATAAATAAACTGTGAAGAAAGCCTTATGTATAAAACTAAGGAAGAAGTTTTTTATACATGGAAAAATAGTAACAAGATGAATGTATACGTTTTAACTGTAAAGAAAAATATAAGGCAAGCGCTAATAAAAAAAAACTATCAACTCGTTCAGCTTCTTAGGTATACCTCGCCAAACTGAAATATATGACAGCTCTACTACTTAGAGCTGGTGCTTCTCACACACGTATAGTGGACACACACTGAACTCAAAGGTAGAACTGAGTGATACAAGTACTTTGGAGCAGCTCAAAGTTGCTGCGTTTTGTCTCTACTACTTGGTGTCCTGAACTGATACATATGGGGCTTATTTATACTAGTAGTGAGCTACATAGAACAGCTCACGTACAACTATCCTAGGTGTGAACCTGCAGGTTTCAGGTTTATCTTCTGCAGCTTATCACCTTGCAGCCTTGTTAGGTTATCTCCTGCAGACTCTGATTTGCCTCTTGCCCACTTGCCATACTTGCTGGTCCTAGCCGTCATGCAAATATTCTGTTCACACTAAGCAAACTACTACTACTAAGACATGCACATACAAGTGCATTCTTATTTGAGGCTAAGCAAACCTGCTACTACTACTCTACTATACTAGCAACTGATTAAACAACAATTTTCCGGGTCATACAGGCGATACAGGCGATACGCCTTGCTTCCTTCCTCATACCCAAGCATCACCATCGGGCGGCTGCGGTCATCGAGCTTCTTCAAGCCTGGTTTTGTCTCCTTCGCGTATGCCTTGCAGCCGAACACGCGAAGAAAGTGAACGCTAGGTTTTTTGCCATACCAGGCTTCAAATGGTGTCTTCCCTTCCAGGCTCCTTGTCAAGGATCTGTTCAGGACGAACACCGCTGTTGCCGCCGCTTCTCCCCAGAACTTAGCTGGGATGGATTTCGCCTTGAGCATGCTCCGGACGGCGCCAACGATCGTCTGGTTCCGCCGTTCCACTACCCCATTCTGTTGTGGAGAATAGGGGGCGAGAATAGGGGGCAGTGAGGTGACGCTGGACGCCATGCTCTGCGCACCAATCGGCGAACTCGTTCGCCGTGAACTCGCCGCCCCGATCAGTGCGGAGCACGCGCAGAGGATGCTGCGTCTCCTTCTCTGTCTTAGCCTGGAAACGCCGAATTGCCGCAGCTGCCTCATCCTTTGACCTGAGCAGGTACAACCACATGTACCGGCTATTGTCGTCGACGAGCAAGAGGAAGTACTTCTTCCCTCCCGGTGTAGCTGGCGAGATTGGACCGCAAAGGTCACCGTGCACGAGCTCAAGAGGCTTCGTGGCGCGGTACTTGGTTGTTGCGGGAAATGGGGAGCGCCGGTGCTTCCCCGCGATGCAGGCTTCGCAATGCTGCTCGGCGTGGCTGATGGTGGGGAGACCGCGCACCACTCCCTTCCTCGACATCTTCTCGAGGCTATCGAAGCTCTGATGGACGAAGTGTGAGTGCCAGCGCCACGCGTCGTCGTTGGCGTGCGCCGCCAGACACACTGGCTGCACGATTTGGAGCTGCGCCACATAGAGTCTGTTCGTCGTCCTTGGCACCTTGGCGATAAGGACCTTGGCACGGTCGCGGACCTCCATGTAGCCATGCTCGACGTGGGTGGGGTACCCGAGCTCGTCTAGCTGCCCAATGCTGACGATGTTCGACTTGAGCCGTGGGATCCAGTACACGCTGGCCAGCTCGTGATGTCGCTCGTTGTTGATGACGAAGAGGACGGTTCCGCGGCCGCAGATGTCGACGACCGATCCATCGCCGAAGCGCACCTTGCCGGAGACGGTCCTGTCCAGCTCGGCGAAGACACTGTCGTCGCCGGTCATGTGGTTCGACGCTCCCGTGTCAAGGTACCACGCTGCGTCAGTGTCGTGCGCCGTGCGCCTGAACACGGCGTGGGCGCGCTCCTCGTTGAGATACACCTGCTCCCCAATAGGCAGTGCAGGTAGATCAGTCGATGTCGAGGAGGCCTGCACCAGCGGTGCAGGAGACGCGAGCTCGACGACGGTGGCCATGTGCAGCTCCGGGTCTGCTTGTCCGCCATTCTCGTCCTGGAACAGGTGCGCCAGGTGCGCCGCCGCAACCGCTTCGTCGCGCTGCTTCTTGCGGCAGTCACGCTTCCAGTGCCCCTTCTTGCCACAATAGTGGCAGTTCACGCGGTCAATGTTGCCGCTGGAGCCTTGCGATAGCGAGGACTTGGGCGGCGGCTTGCCACCCTTTTGTCCACCGCCACCGTTCCCGCCAGAGTCGCCGCCCCGCTGCTTCCTCCTTCTGTCCTCCCACTGCTTCTCTGTCAGCAACAAGTTGCCGCCGGAGGCAGTGGTGCCCTGCTTAGGATTCAGGCGATCCTCGACGGCCCGAAGATGTCCGACAACCTCCTCCACGGTGAGTGTGGCCGGGTTCATCATCGTCTCCATCGAGAAAGCGATCTGCACAAACTGATTTGGGACGACAGAGAGGAATTTCCTTACTATCCTCTCATCATCGCACGTATCCCCGAGGGAGCGCATGTTGGCGGCGAGGTTCGTGATGCGCAACCCGAACCCGTCGATGCGCTCGCCATTCTTGAAGGCGATCTTCTCGAATTCCGTACGGAGCCGCCGCACGCGTGAATCGCGCACACGATCGTTGCCCTGGTGCTGCACCTCGATCGCCTCCCACGCCGCCTTGGCGCTTCCCTTCCCGATCAGCATCGGATGCATCTCGGGTGGAGTGGAGCGGAGCAGTGCCGCCAAGGCCTGCTTGTCCTCTCGCCGAGAGACTGCGGCGTCCTCGATCGCATCCCAGAGCGATGCCGCCTGCAGGTTCACCTCCATCACCATGGCCCAGTTGGTGTAGTCTCCGCGCTTGAGCATCGGGAAGACGAGGCTCGTACCGCCGCCTCCGCCGCTAGTCATCTCACGGATCACCTCCCGATGTACCATGACCTCGCCCCCGCCGCGTCGCACCCTGCTCCGTCCCCGACTTGGCGATCGCCGTTGCTCGTTTGCCGGAGGAGGGGTTGCGGACGCATGCTGCTTCTGGAGAGGTGGTGGTGCTGACATCTCCCAGGTTGCTCTGATACCAATTGACAGCTCTACTACTTAGAGCTGGTGTTTCTCACACACGTATAGTGGATACACACTGAACTCAAAGGTAGAACTGAGTGACACAAGTACTTTGGAGCAGCTCAAAGTTGCTGCGTTTTGTCTCTACTACTTGGTGTCCTGAACTGATACATATGGGGCTTATTTATACTAGTAGTGAGCTACATAGAACAGCTCACGTACAACTATCCTAGGTGTGAACCTTTGACTGTTGAAGCCAAAATGTCAAGCCGACTTATACCTGCAGGTTTCAGGTTTATCTTCTGCAGCTTATCTCCTGCAGACTCTGATTTGCCTCTTGCCCACTTGCCATACTTGCTGGTCCTAGCCGTCATGCAAATATTCTGTTCACACTAAGCAAACTACTACTACTAAGACATGCACATACAAGTGCATTCTTATTTGAGGCTAAGCAAACCTGCTACTACTATTCTATACTAGCAACTGATTAAACAACAATATATGCAGGCTTACACAAAAAGTTTTGCTAAATCTGAGATTTAAAGCCTTGAATAGGTGTAGATTACCTGATGACATGCTAAGTAAATCACTTTCCACACTCTTGTGTGCTTTTGTTCCTAATTCACTGCCTTCTGCAAATATAGCATATACACAAGCATGAGATGACCACTCTACTGTAATATAAGAGCATGCTTCCAAAACAAATGGAAAGGCAACAACCGAATACTTAAAAGGTAATAATGGTCAGACAGTAAACAAACTAATACAACATAGAAGAGAACAGAGGTGCACATTTAAAGAATTGCCATTAGCAAATTCATTATTACCTCTGGTTGGCTTGTCAAAATCAAAAGAAACTCTAGCATTCTCCTAGAATAAAAATACTCCGTCCGTCCCACGAAAGTTGTCAGGAATCTGTTGAGATTCAAATGTACCTACACAATAAATAGCATCTAGATACATCTAAATTTTGACAAACCTCAGACAAGTTCCATGGGACGGAGGGAGCACCAATTTTCAAGAGCTAATACTATAACAGAAGGAAATCATACAGGCTGAAACACAAAAGAAAACCCTATTCTTTTTCATCCGATTCTCTGATTGCTTATCTAGCTGCTCATGCCATTACTTTGTTGATTGTTCTCACTCAGGAAATGCTCAACACAAATTCAAGATATAGTTTCCAGAATGGTCAATTAATTAAACAGCAGCACAACTGGCAAAAGAAATTTGTAGAATAAATGGAATATTTATAACTGTCGCCGTGCACACGGTACATGGATACATGAAAAATGTATGGCCTGTGGAGGTTGTTTCATTCAACTCAAGTAAGATGGTACAAACTGCAATTATCTTGGAAAATAGAACAAGAAATTGTAAGAGTGTAGGATGTACAGCTCAAATAGAAACATAAGAGTTATACTACAGGAATGCTAAACACCATTACAACCCATTAACTCGTGAGACACTGAATACCAAAGCGTACATCAAATCAAGAACCACAAGGGAATGAAAAAGAATCCATCTTGCTAAGCTGCTGAGGAGTTGCAAAAAGTGTATGTTTCTTCCCCATACCATCTAGTTTTTTAGCTTCCCATTCTTCCTGGAAAACAACAAGTACCCCCATAGCAGAATTATGCTGTTAATTCTCTTACTTCTTACAAAGATTGGTGCGTGGAACACATCACTGCTATTGTTGTAGGCTCTGCATTGTGGATGCCGCATGAAGCAAGAAAAGGAAGATGCAACAGAGAAGAGCAAAAGGCCATGTCCAGTGTAGAGGCGCTTGTTAGGGTGCTTTGGGAGAAAATTTAATCTCTAATTATGTAGCATCTCTATAATAATAGACCTCCAATGCAGATTGCAATTGATAGATGCTAGCACGATTAGAAAATATTATATAGTGTCTATGCTCTCCAATGCAATAATGCAAGCGCCCACCCAATCCGTTGAACCTGGCTGGCTCGCAGTCTTTGTGATTGTTCAACCCTGACCGGACGTTCTACTACTTCAGAACCTTGACATGCAGATCAGCAAGAACAACAACAAGAAGTGATTAATCAGCTACAACCCAGTTTGCAAGAGCCTCTAATGTCGGATCAATTCTTTTTGCGGAAAATAGCAGATTAATTTGATCCTTCCTGCACATACCTGCCTTCTAGCAATGGAGGAGGTCGATCCGGGCTAAGGCGCCCTGGTGCTCCTCCTCAATTTGGTCGAGGGTCTCCATGGGTCATGGCTGCGCGGTCCTTGAGCACCGTCCATAGTCTCAGATCGACGCCTACGTTCTCCCCATCACCATCTCCATCTGCCCCTCTGTCCCGTAACCTATCTCTGTTCTCCCTTAGCCAACCTCCAACCCCAAACATCTTTCCCACGAACTGCTGCAGCTGCGTCCCATAGCCTAAAAAGTAAGGAAGAGAAAGTGAAGGGGACAAGGAACCCCCATCCATTAGTACTGGTAGATGGAAACGGATCTCAAAAAAAAAAAGGAAACGGAAGTCCCGGCCACCTTCTGCGGCATTAAGCAGGAAGAAAAAATGGCGGCGGCGCCACCATGTCCTTCCACGACACCATCGCTCCGCCTTCCCAAACGGACTGAATCCCGTGGCTGCTTGGAGAAAGTCGGCAGGCCACTCGTTCTGGCCTTCATTGCCGAAACAAGCCGTAGCGCATTTGTCAACTCACGGCCCACGGAAGCCCAGTTGACGACAAGGCACGGAAAACAACCTGCGGAGTAGAGGCCCTTATGATGCTTGGCCTGTCCAGCTCGGACGAGGTGACATAACAAACGAGGCACACTTGACGGTGCGGGAGGAAGGAATGATCTGGTGCGTCCGTGTTCTTCATCCGACGGCCAAAGACTCTAAATCGAGTTTTAATGTTAACTAATGTCATCAAAGAAAACGAGCACAAACTGACGTAAATAGGGGCGGAGTACATCGTTCATCAGGGCCTGGAATGTCGCTGGCGCGTTGGTGAGGCCGAAGGGCATCACCACAAACTTGAAGTGGCAATGATAGGTCCGGAACGCCATCTTGGCGATGTCGTCCGGGTGCATGCGCACTTGGTGGTAGCCCAACCGTAAGTCGAGCTTGGTGAAGAAGCGCGCCCCATGAAGCTCGTCGACCACCGGAATCGGGAACTTGTCCTTCAGCGTGAGCGCATTAAGGGCGCGGTAGTCGATGCAGAAACGCCATGTGCCATCCGCCTTGCGGACGACCAGCACCGGCGCCGAAAACGGCGACGTGGAGATCCTGATGATGCCCACAGCGAGCATGAGTGCGCACTGGCGCTCGAGCTCGTCCTTCTGCAGCTGTGGGTAGCGGTAAGGCCGCACTGCTACCGGTGCCGTGTCCGAGGCGAGGTGAATACGATGATCGTACACCCGGGCAGGCGGGAGGCCTTGTGGCTCGTCGAGTTGGCAATAATGATAATTATTATTGCTTGCCGTTTGTCTCGTTTACAACTTGTATATAAAGAGCTAAATTGATAAAGATTAATGGGCTAATCCCCTAGTTGGGCCCACGGTTGGGCCCCCTCCTCACGTATTAACAGTGAAATGTGAATGAGGTTTATACTTTGATGAATACTGTTCACGAAATGTTTCATAATAATGTTTCATAGAAGTTCAAGTTTACTTATGTTTTTGGTACCCAATTCAAATTAAACTAATTTTGTTTATGTGATGTTTAGATGACCCTAATTTTTTACTAGTTCTCTCTCTTGTCCAGGTACTTGAATGCTATTCAGACAAACGCACCCCATCTTCTGAGATACCTTGCTGCTGCAGTTGTTGTGAACAAAAGGAGAAGAAACATGCTTAAAGAATTGATTAAAGTCATTCAGCAGGAGCAGCAGACCTATAAAGATCCCATAACTGAATTCCTAGAATGCTTGCACGTGAACTATGATTTTGCTGGTGCACAACAGAAGCTCATTGACTGTGAGCAGGTAAGTCTGCCATTCTTAGCCATCTCCATGCCCATTACTCTTACCGAATTTGTGCTTTCATGCTTGTTGAAACATTGGAAAAACATGAAGGTATTCCATATTATGCCTAAGCATAGTTCCCATCTGCTAACAATTTTCATGTCACAAGCATACATATATTATGTGACATTAATTCAAATTTGATTATTACATCTGTTAGTGAACTGTCTGCACCAATAAGGTATTGAACTGTAGATTAGACAGCCCTGTACCAGTTTAAGTTGAAAGTGTTCTCTTTGTTTTTGTGTTCCCTTTGTTTTTGTCTTTCAGTCTAAATTATAAAGTATGTTTCTGTACCCAACTCAGTTTTTAACCTTTTATCACTTTGTGGAACTATTGTCTCAGTAATAATCATGTGGCACAGAAACTGTCTATTACGTTTTTCATTATCTAATGGCTTCCTTTGTAGGTTATATTGAATGATCCTTTCCTGGGAAAGCGCATTGAAGAAGGGAATTTCATCACTGTTCCTTTGAGAGATGAGTTCCTCGAAAATGCTCGCCTATTGATTTTCGAGACTTACTGCCGTATACATCGGTGCATCGATATTGGGTGGGTTTCTGGCTTCCATGTCCACTTTTTAATGACTATCCATGGTTCAGTCACAATCATTGATTGGAGGAAGCAATATGCTTTGTACTTGTGAACTATTTATGGTGCTGCTGGTCCTTTAATTAAAATTTGCATGGATCTATTCTCCCTTCAGCATATCAGCAAAACCATAGTTTCTTGATAGTATTATGCTTCGTCCTTTATATGAAAACCTGCTAGAGCTTTTGTTCTAGTTGCACATGTTATGATATGTATGCAGATCACATATGAACTAAACTGTTAGTAAATCTAAGAAGTTCTAATGTTTCTCAATACACAGCATGCTTGCGGAGAAGATGAACATGACCTACGATGAAGCAGAATTGTGGATAATGAACTTGGTCAAGAGTTCGAAACTAGATGCCAAGATTGATTCAGTGACAGGAACTCTCATCATGACGACCAATCATGTTAATGTGTAAGTTGCTTGAGGCATATGTACTCACCGCGTGCCAATTCTTGATTATATTTTCAATACCTGGCATCTGGTTGACTAATTGATTTTTTGTAGCATGCTACTAATATAACATCATATATGTACTTATTATCTGGTTATTCCAGAATTTAACATGTACCTGTAAATCCCTTTGCAGCCATCAGCAGATCATTGAGAGCATGAAGAACCTTAATGCGAGGACATGCATGCTAGCAAAGAGCCTTGTGGATCCAGGGCATGCAGCAGCACAGCAGGCTGCCCGGTGAGACTAACAGAGAATCTGCAGTTTTGAGGGGGCGAGAATTACTTTGGGAGCTTAGTACTTGAATCACACAGATGGTGATTTGCAGCTTGTTACAACTTACGCTGATGCTTTTAATGTTTTGTATTCAGAATTCTGCTACTAGAGTTGTTCAGTATTTAGTACCGCAAGTCTGCAAGTGCGGGTACCTCATTGTCAAGATACTTCTTGTGCATGTTGCCATGTGTCGAAGTGTGAGACTTTAAATGAAGACACTAATGTTTCTGCGAAGTATGGAACATATTACAGAAGGCAAAGAAATAGAGTGAAGTGAGTAGAGATGCCCATCTTGGATTTCCATAGGAAGGCGCAACTTCCTGGTTGCTGATTTGGGGCGCTTGTTTGATGCCCACGATGACACGATCTGGTCCGTATGCCACCTTATCTGCTCTAGTTTTCTACTGCTGAAGTACTGGCGTACATGTTTGGTCTCAATAATCAAATGAAGATGTTGGCAGCCTTGACATGCCCTTGTCATGTCCATGGCTATTGCAGCCAGCTTGTAGGGCAGTTTAACAACTCGCCAACATTACACTTGCTCTGATATCCATCTAAACTGGAAAGGACACCTGTCTTTTTGTGTACCATCTCTGATATCTATTTTCAAGCACAAGGCTGATGCCACTATCAAATCTACACTTACAAAAGATTGCCTGTTCACGTCAGTTTTCTCCAGTTGGTTCATGTCCCTTCGTTGTACGAACCACGTTCTTCAGTGAAGAAGCCATCAACTAACAATGACTTGGAACCTATAGTTCCAAAATGAGTTTAAGGTAGCACTTGTTTTAGAGCAAACTAGTTGAATGCCCGTGCGTTGCCACGACCATTTTATTCTACTTACACCCATGTCAATATAATTCACGTGAAAACTTACATCCATACAAAAGAGTCTTAATTTTTTTGTCATGCTTGTCTTTCTCATTTTTTTACTCCGCTGATCATGAGTGTTTTATGCAAACATGGTAGAAGCATATTTCAAGCACATGAAATTTATGACTTACACATACAATTTTATATGAAATCAGCAAGATCAATGATGTATAGTTACAATTTTGTATTTTCCTGCTTTGGAGAAAAATTGTAATTTTACTTGTCTTACCTAAAAAAACCAATTCAAACGTATTCATGAAGTTCAGAAACCACATTAATGAACTCTTTAATACTAATATTTAAAATAAAAATACTCCATTATATATAAAAATGTAAGGTCTATGCCTTTGACATTCACATTGGCTTACTAATACATTCATGACTCGAATTCATTAATTTGTTTTTATAGTGGTGTGCAAATTTCATGAAAATTTAAGGTCACTGTAACCCTTGTCATGGATCTTACCATGGAGTATTTTGGCTCCATAGTGTGCCAACGATGTGTTCACCTGTGGGCACCGAAAGCTGAGATGAAGATATCACACATCAGAGTTTTGGCCTCTCGGAATTGCACATGTCCTTTAATGGCAATATTATGTGGAGATAAATATTTTAGAAATTTAAGTTTTATTTTTATCTAGATCAACAACATATTCTGCAAAAAAATGCATACATTATACCTAGCTTAACTGAAGAGTGACACGTTTATAAGCTATACCTAGAGAATGATAAAAAATATTTTAAACATTAGGGACCGTAGGTGTTTTTAAGCGGTAGCATGGAGTAATTTCAGATTTTAATCATTTTCTATATCTAGATCAGTAGCATATCTTAATAGCATATCTTAACAGACCAACCAGATTCAATCATTCTTAAGAAACAAATGATATGTTTGCTGATTCGATTGGAGATGTTTATAATATCGCAATGCATTACACATGGCATTTCTGCATATAGAACTATCTTATTAGTATCTAGAAAAAATGTAAAAAAAATGGCTATATTAAACCAGTTACATAGAAAGAATGATTAGTTGCTTTATCGGTCATCCCTACCGCACACCATAGTAATCATGCCAGCAAGAGAGCCAAATGTTGAAAGGAAATTAAACACAATACCATGAGAAATTTGTGTATCATTTTTATTGAAGAACCAAAGGTAGCAATGTATGAAATTTGAAGCCTGCATTTTAAAAAATAAAACTTAATCGCAAATACGTCTGTGAGATCACAGAGGGTATGAAAAGTCACAACACGAGTTTGTGACGTACCTTGGAGAAATCACTGGTCACATGCACACTGACTTCCTCCTCAAGTGATCCCTTGAATAAATCGTGGTACGCTGCGGCGAAGAGCTACATGGGCATGCACGCTCATGCAATCTTGACGAGCGCGTGGCCGTTGGGTGCCATTGGCCGCCTCTATTTAGGGTACAACCATCACATGAACCCGATCAGACAGAGAGGGAAGACCGAAAACACAGATCAGGATGTATGTATACAGGACATTCGCTGGATCGACACATACCTTTTTTTGGATTGTAACCTCAAAATTGCCGTCGATCTCATCGTCCAGAGCGTTGAGAAGCTACTCGACGTAGGCCTCGGCATAAGCGTTGCAGATGGCTCGCCGCTGCGCGCCACATCTCGGTAGGCAAAGATGGAGATGATCAGTCTCCTCCGTGCCCCTGCTGCGAACAATAATAATGAGAATTACCTAGCCGATTATGTCAACCGCGAAGAAACAGAGCGAGACATGAGGGCATATATCGCACCTTTGAAGGCATTGTGGAGGTCCTCACAGTCCTCCACGACGAGTGGCACTCCGGCGGAACACTGATCGTCACCATTTGTTGATGCAACAGAGGCGGCGTCTAGCTCATGACACTCCCGCATCTGGCAGAGCGGTAACGGCGAGGACACGACATGCCACCTCACGTCAGGCAGGGCGCGAGCATTCTCGCGCAGCCACGGCGACGTGATAAAGACGTGGTGATCAAAAAATGTACTCCATCTGTTTGTGAACAAGGCTTATTTTTCCATCTTTTACAAAAAAAAGAGGACGCAGGGTCCATTGTACATAACTGATATTAATTGAGCACAAGTATGGAAGTAATCTTCTCTCTTTTCTCACGTAGCTCTCCTTAAATTCAGCACTGGAATTTTCACTCCCTTTTACGGGAATTAAGGAAATATGGGAAAGGGGATGATGTTTTTTGTTTTCTGTTTAATTGTGGCAATCCCATGATTATTGGTACACAATATATTTCCTTAAATATTGCACATTTAACACGCTAAAATTTTGATCGTTGATCTTTAATCGGACGGTCAAGATATCTCCAATCTTTGACATCAAACATTTTAGACGACGTACGACTCACATATAATAGTAAAGATTTTTGTTTTCTGTTTAATTGTGGCAATCCCATGATTATTGGTACACAATATATTTCCTTAAATATGTTTGATCGTTGATCTTTAATCGGACCGTCAAGATGTCTTCAATCTTTGACATCAAACATTTTTGACGACTTACGAACTCACATAGTCACATATAATAGTAAAGATATATAACAACCACCACACGATTATCATACCAGAGCAGGCATCAGCCATATGCTTCGAAACTATAATACACAAAAGGAACTCGGCCCAAATAATACTACTGCACTATTGTGTTGCCCAATCTATCCTTTTACCGGTTAGCAGCCCTTTGTCATTGCATCACAAAAACTGTACACTGGTGCGGCACTACGGTGACCCAGCATACCACTGCATGTTGTAGTATACAAGTCTTTGATATGATCTTCATGAAGGGACTTCTTCACAAATGTCAACACCCGGATTTTTAAGTCCAGATGCCTATTATGTCATTCATCGCAATCCCAGGAATATTGTTGTTGCGAGGCATAATAGTCGAATATCATAGTCATCATTTATTACAAACCATTTTTGATGAGATCTGAGATCAAGGGTTTGGCCCGATCTCGCGATTTGACCCAAAATCCAAGGGGAAAAGGCGGGGAAGGTGAAGAACGCGAAGAACACTATAAGATCTCGAGAAGAACACACGCACACCAACCCGATACACCTGATACTTACCCCCGTGGCTCGATGGACCACGCCAATAGAATCACCCGGAAGAGACGCTGATGAGGTCTAAGACCCCGTGTGTGGCCCGATCTCGCGGATTGACTTCGAAACCAAGGGGGGAGATGGGAAAACGCGAGGAACACGAAGAACGCGATGAACACGAGGAACTCCGAGACTCACGCACACACACAACCCGATACACCCGATGCTTACCTCCGTGGCTCGATGGACCACGCCAATAGAATCTCCGAGGAAGAGACACGCGGTAGAATTCCCCGGGGAGAGATTGGAGTTGGAGAGGAAGAACTTGGTGAGGGAGAGAGAGTAGCTTGTACTAGAATCTCACTCAACAAGTTCAAAGTCAACAACTAAGGTGCCTTGATTACAGAGGGATGATACCCAAGGGAGACTAAGCTCAAAGGTAGGTTTGAGTTCAAAACAAGTCTAAAGAGCTAAAGGGGTGCTTGGGGTGCTTATATAGTCTTACAAGGCGTCACAGGCCGAAGAGGTAAGTTCGGGCCGAAAATATAACTTAAGTCGTGCAGGCCGGTCAGGGGGCCGGTCGGACGGGTTTTGACCGGGCAGGCGGTTTCAGACCGGGCTGTGGAGCGGAGACCGGACGAGGCTCCAAGTCCCCTGGATGGCGCCCGGATGTCACGAGCGCGAATCCCGGTTTCGACCGGCGACCCGGTCAGAGGCCGGTCAGACCGGCTGTGGACCGGGTGATCCGGTCAGGGGGCCGGTCTGACCGGGTTCTGGACCGGCCGTCCGTCTTCTCTTCCTTGCGCTCTTCGGGCGACTTCCTGTCCAGCTCCATGTCCATCTTCTTGTCCAGCTGCTCCTCTCCTCCCTTTGACCATGGCGTATCCTCCTCTTGGTGACCTTGATGCTCCTTGTACCTAATGACACATAACACGTCGGCATGAGGTAGCAATCCATCCAAAGGTGTACCAAGATCAAGGGTGGTGAGGAGCGAGTTCACCTCATCATGTAGCGCTTTGACTCGGGCTCGCGTCATTGGTCCACTTGGGGGACTTGTTGGTCTTGGTGTGGAGGTGACCGAAGGCCACCCCGCATCATCTCCCCCCCCCCTTGGGAAAGAGTCGTCCTCGACTCTTGTTCCTCTTCATCTTCATGATATGGCGATAAGTCCGCAACGTTGAAGGTGTTGCTCACCAAGTACTTGGAGGTGGGGATGTCGATGACGTAAGCGTTGTTGTTGATGCGTTTGAGAACCTTGAAGGGGCCATCTCCCCTTGGCTTGAGCTTGGAGTTGCGCTCACGAGGGAACCGTTCTTTCCGGAGGTGGATCCAAACGAGGTCTCCTTCTTGAAATATCCTTTCCTTCTTCTTGGCGTTGAGGCGGGTAGCTTGACGAAGCACATGTTCTTGTATGGTTGCCCTTGTCTCTTCATGTAGTTTCTTCACGTCGGCGGCGCGCTTGGCGAAGTCCATGTTCGTCCGCTCATGAAGGGGAAGTGGTAGTATGTCGAGTGCCGTGAGCGGCTCAAACCCGTAGACGACCATGAAGGGACTCCTTGATGTAGTCGAGTGCTTGGCGCGGTTGTAGGTGAACTCCGCGTGTGGTATGCATTCCTCCCATGACTTCAAGTTTTTCTTCACGAGGATGCGTAGGAGGGTGGAGAGGCTTCGATTGACCACTTCCGTTTGGCCGTCCGTTTGCGGGTGCGAGGATGATGAGAATAAGAGCTTCACTCCAAACTTTGCCATGAGCGTCTTCCAAAGATAACTCATGAACTTGACGTCTCGGTCCGACACAATGCTTTGCGGTACTCCATGTAGGCGAACGATTTCCCTGAAAAACAATGAAGCAATGTGTGAAGCATCGTCGCTCTTATGGCAAGGTATGAAATGAGCCATCTTAGAGAATCTATCCACTACCACGAATATAGAATCATGACCATGCTTAGTGCGAGGCAATCCTAGAACAAAATCCATGCTAATATCGGTCCATGGTGCATATGGAATAGGCAATGGGGTATAAAGACCATAGGGATTGGAGGTAGACTTAGCTTGTAAGCATGTGGTGCACCGGCGGCAAAGGCGTTCGACGTCGCGGTACATTCTTGGCCAATAGTAGTGGGTTGAGAGCATGGCATATGTCTTCTCTCGACCAAAGTGTCCCATAAGACCTCCTCCATGTGACTCTTGCAAAAGCAATTTTTGAAGCGAAGACTCGGGAATGCAAATCTTGTTAGCTTTGAACAAATAGCCATCATGCAAATAGAAATCATCCACTCCTCGCTCAACGGAGCACTTCTCAAAAATTGGAGCAAAGAAGGAATCGGAAGGATAGAGTTCTTTGATCTCTTCAAGTCCCAAAACATGAAAATCCAAACGAGTTAGCAAAAGGGTGTTTTTGCGGGAAAGAGCATCCGCCACAACATTGTCCTTGCCCTTCTTGTATTTGATCACATATGGGAAGGACTCAATGAACTCGACCCATTTTGCATGTCGTTTGTTCAAGTTGTGTTGGCTTTTCAAATATTTCAAGGACTCATGGTCGGAATGAATGATAAACTCTTTTGGCCAAAGATAGTGTTGCCAAACTTCAAGAACACGAACCAAAGTGTAGAGCTCCTTGTCATATATAGGATAGTTGAGGCGTGCGCCGTCCAACTTCTCACTATAGTATGCCACGGGTTTGCCCTCTTGCATAAGAACACCACCAATACCAAGCCCACTTGCATCACACTCAATCTCAAAAGTTTTGGCAAAATTTGGAAGAACAAGAAGTGGAGCTTCGGTAAGGCGTTTCTTCAACTCATCAAAAGCATTTTGTTGGGCCTTGCCCCAAACAAACGGAACATTCTTCTTAGTAAGCTCATTCAAAGGGCAAGCAATGGTGCTAAAGTCTTTCACAAAGCGGCGGTAAAACCCGGCAAGTCCATGGAAGCTTCGGACTTGGCCAACATTTGTAGGGGTAGGCCAATTATGGATGGCCTCCACCTTGGAAGAATCAACTTCAATCCCATTAGCGGAAACCACAAAACCAAGAAAAACCAATTTGTTTTGAGCAAATGTGCACTTGGGGAGGTTAGCATAAAGCTTTTCATGGAGCAAGATGCACAAGACTTCTCTCACATGTTGCACATGGTCCTCGAGGTTTTTGCTATAAATAAGAATATCATCGAAGTAGACAACCACGCTCTTGCCAATGAGAGGACGCAAGATGTGATTCATGAGGCGCATGAAAGTTGATGGAGCATTGGAAAGACCGAAAGGCATAACGAGCCATTCATAGAGACCAAGTTTGGTCTTGAATGCCGTTTTCCATTCATCACCAATAGCCATGCGGATTTGATGGTAACCACTACGCAAATCGACTTTAGAGAAAATCGTGGCACCACTAAGTTCATCAAGCATGTCGTCTAAACGCAGAATGGGATGGCGGTAACGGACGGTGATGGCATTGATGGGGCGACAATCCATACACATCCGTTGCGTCTCATCCGGTTTAGGCACAAGAATCACGGGAACCGCACAAGGGCTAAGGCTTTCTCGGACGTACCCTTTGGCGAGGAGATCTTGAATTTGGCGGTTGATCTCCTTGGTCTCTTCGGGGTTGGTGCGGTAGGCGGCACGGTTTGGGAGCGGAGCGCCGGGTATGAGGTCGATGCGGTGTTCTATGCCGCGGAGTGGTGGTAGTCCATGAGGGAGCTCGTCGGGGAAGACGTCTCGAAATTCCTGCAAAAGAGACAACAAAGACGGAGGAATGTTGGTTAAGTCGTTAGTCTCCGACGCGGGTCCCTTGCATATGAGCACATAGTGCAATATGGTGGATGGGTTCTCTTGGAGCTCTCTCCACTCACTCTTGGTGGCTAGAAGGACACTCTTGGGCTCACTCATGTATGGCTTGTGGCGCTCACTCTCTTTGTGGTGGGTCGCTCCCTCTCCTCTCATCTCACTATGGTGGGTGCGGAGTTGTGCCCTCGCTAAAGCCTTCGCATTATCCGCGATGATTTGGCTAGGAGTCATCGGGCGCAACTCGAACTTCTTGTCGTTGACCTTGAAGGTGTATGTGTTGGAGAGTCCATCATGTATAGCCTTCTTGTCATATTGCCAAGGGCGGCCTAGCAACATGTGGCACACCGTCATGGGTACCACGTCACACTCGATGGTGTCCTCATAAGGGCCGATCTTGAAGTTGACGGTGACGGTATGTTGTATCTTGACGTTGCCCTTGTCACTCAACCATTGGATATGGTAAGGGTGAGGATGCTTGCGGAGAGTGAGGTGGAGCTTCTCACACAACTCGGTGCTCGCAAGGTTATGGCAACTTCCACCATCGATGATGACCTTGATCGATTTTCCACCAATTCCGGCACGGGTTTGGAAGATGTTGCACCGTTGTTCTTCCATATCATGAGGTTGTGTGGTTAGCACCCGTGTGACCACAAGTGAGGGACTTGGGTCATGCTCACATAAGAGAGGATCTTCTCCACTTTCTTGCTCATAAGCTTCTTCACTTTCCACGGCGGCTTGCATAAGGGCTTCATATTCATCTTCATCAAGAGTCTCGATGTCACCATTCTCCATAGTGATCATGACCTTGGTGTTCTTGCACTCAAACGATTTGTGACCTTGGGTGCCACACTTGAAGCAAGTGACACTAGAGGGTCCCGTGGATGCCTTAGAGGAGGCGGTGGAGGAGACCGTTTGCTTCATTCGACTTTGGATAGTCGGCTTCTTGGAAGGTGTAGAGGATGCGTCGGCCTTGGCACTTGTAGCATAAGGAGTTGATGTAGTAGGAGGAGTCGATGTAGCGAGCTTGGAGGAGAAATAGGACTTGGCCTTGGAGTACTTGATGTCCTCAATCACTTGGCGCTCGGCCTTCGATGCTTGGTGGACTAACTCAACCATGTTGGAGTAGGGTTGGAACTCGACAATCCTCTTGATAGGATAAGTAAGGCCATTGAAGAAACGAGCAATTGTTTGTTCCTCGGACTCTTGGATGTTGGCTCGCATCATAGTGAGCTCCATCTCCTTGTAGAACTCCTCAACGGTCTTGGTGCCTTGCTTCAACTTTTGGAGCTTGTTGAAGAGGTCGGTCATGTAGTGTGCGGGGACAAAACGAGCATGCATCTCCTTCTTCATATCTTCCCAAGTGTCAATAGGAGGTTCACCCTTTTCTTCTCGAAGAGTGAGGACTTGCTCCCACCAAGTGTTGGCGTAGTCTTCAAACTCGAGAGATGCCATAGCCACCTTCTTGGCACCGGAGTAGTTGTGGATGCGGAAGATTTTGTCCACCTTGAGTGCCCATGAGAGGTAGGCCTCGGCATCTTCTTCTCCCTTGAACTTTGGCATGGTGAACTTGAATCTTCCAAACATGTTCTCTTCATCCTCCAAGGTTCTTCTACGAGGAGGGGCGCCGTCATCTCTAGCGGCTAGAGGTGGAATAGGAGGTCTTCTACGGCCAACCATAGCATTGGGTTGGCGTTGGAGTTGAACACTTGCTTCACTTGGTTCACGGTGAGGATGTGGTTGAAGATCTTGTCGCGGTTGAGGATGATGCTCAAGGTTGGGTCTCTCATCTTG
Organism: Lolium perenne; assembly: GCF_019359855.2. Lineage (NCBI taxonomy): Eukaryota > Viridiplantae > Streptophyta > Magnoliopsida > Poales > Poaceae > Lolium > Lolium perenne. Next base: position 138,696,749 of record NC_067245.2, read on the forward strand.
ATTATGGTGAGGCTCTCCTCGTCCACGTTGGTCATGGCGAGGGTGGCGACGAAGATCTCGCCGAGGTGGATCTTGAGGATCTTGGTGAAGGACTTGTTCTTGTGGAGGACGCTCATGTGGACGAGCATGGCGATGTATTTCTCCACGCCTAGAGTTGGAGCGGGAGTCTTCATGACGAGCATGTGAGCGATGCGGTCGATGATGGTCTTCACGCCTTGAGGAAGAGCTTGGGGACGAAAGGCCACCATGAGAGTAATGGTCTTCATGCCTTGAGGAAGAGCTTGATGAAGAGGAAGTAGAGCGGTGTCGACGATGGCGACCCAAGTTGGTGATGGCGCGCTCGAGGCTATCTATGCGCCGCTCCATGTTTGCATCATTGGCCGCCATTTGGCCATTCAAGTTGTCCGTAGCTTCACGAAGAAGGGCCAAGTCGTGGTTCACGGTGGAGAAGTTGTGAGCCACTTCATCGTATTGCTCATCGATGCGCGTCTCGAAGAGGGAGAGTTGCTCCTTGAACTCTTGTCGTTGCGTCCATAGGTTGTGTTGAGTAGCCAACCTCTCGGTGTTGCGGAGGATCTCTTCATCCCTATTGGTATCTCCGTTCCTATCCATGATGGAAAGACAAGAACTATGTTGTGTATGTTAGTGGAAGGAGACTACCTCGCACTCTTACCAAGGTAAGATAGAATTGAGGCAATCCACCAAACCGAAAGCAAGATCAAGTGTATCGGGAACACACGCAAAACCACACGCAAAAGCTAGCAAATATGGTGTTAGGCGAGTGTTGTGGAAAGCCAAAAGACAAATCCAAGATCGAGTATGTTGTCAAAAGTGGGTGAGGTCCAAAAATCCAAATGTCAATGTGAAGATCACTATAAACACGGAAAAAGATGTGGAACACACACACGAGATAAGCGGGGTTAGTGCAACCAAAAGTGAGCGGAAAAGTGTATGTATAAGTGCTCGGTGTCACACTAACACAAGGGAAGCAAAAGCTTTGGTTGCAAAGGAAGAGACAACAAGATTCACACGTGGCCTCTCTTCTCCTATCTCTCTTTGCTTAAAAGCCTTTCTCTTTTGTATATGGCGGCACTTGCACTCGTTTGTATCTTTGGTGGCACGTGGACACTTTGTATGTATGGGCGTATGGATGTATGGATGTATGGATGTATGGTGCTACTCGCACTCTTTTTGTGTTTTTGGGGCTTTTTGACGCACTATGTTAGCGTTAGCCTCGCTTTTGCTATCTTGCCACACGAGTGTTTGCTTGGGTGTCTTACTCAACGCGACACACACACCTCACAATGCGGGGCCACGTGCAATGTCTCGCAACACTAGACAAGCAATGCTCGATGGGATAGATCGCAAAAGGAAGAGGGGTTACAAGGTGACCTGCAAGTTATACCTGCGATGATGGTGGTGGTGGTGGTGGTGGTGGAGATCGCCGGAAGACGAGGTCGAAGGAGGGGCGTTGCGTCGCCCGGTCGGAGGCCCGGTGGACCGGGTTGTGGACCGGCTTGCCCGGTTTGCCGCCCGGTTGACCGGGTGCTGGGCCGGCTCGGCCGGTCGAGGGCCCGGTTGACCGGCTGCTCAACCGGATTTCGCGGGATGAGCTTTCTCTCTCCTGTTCTTCACGAAAACCAAGCCAAATCGACCAAATCGAAGGGAAACGATGGAATTGGAGGCTAAAAGTTGGGGAAATAGTAGATCAAGCACAACAACACCAGATCCACGGACCAAAACCACTCAAAACGCAACCAAATCACAGATCGGTCAAAAGGCAATTTAGGGCTATTTTTTGGAAAATTTTCTAGGAACGAAATCGGGTGGGTGGGAGGTCAAATCCGCGGTAACCAAGAGCTGCTGATACCATATGATGAGGTCTAAGACCCCGTGTGTGGCCCGATCTCGCGGATTGACTTCGAAACCAAGGGGGGAGATGGGAAAACGCGAGGAACACGAAGAACGCGATGAACACGAGGAACTCCGAGACTCACGCACACACACAACCCGATACACCCGATGCTTACCTCCGTGGCTCGATGGACCACGCCAATAGAATCTCCGAGGAAGAGACACGCGGTAGAATTCCCCGGGGAGAGATTGGAGTTGGAGAGGAAGAACTTGGTGAGGGAGAGAGAGTAGCTTGTACTAGAATCTCACTCAACAAGTTCAAAGTCAACAACTAAGGTGCCTTGATTACAGAGGGATGATACCCAAGGGAGACTAAGCTCAAAGGTAGGTTTGAGTTCAAAACAAGTCTAAAGAGCTAAAGGGGTGCTTGGGGTGCTTATATAGTCTTACAAGGCGTCACAGGCCGAAGAGGTAAGTTCGGGCCGAAAATATAACTTAAGTCGTGCAGGCCGGTCAGGGGGCCGGTCGGGCCGAACTGTGGACCGGGCAGGCGGTTTCAGACCGGGCTGTGGACCGGCGGAGACCGGACGAGGCTCCAAGTCCCCTGGATGGCGCCGGATGTCACGAGCGCGAATCCCGGTTTCCCCAGGCGACCCGGTCAGGAGGCCGGTCAGACCGGGCTGTGGACCGGGTGATCCGGTCAGGGGGCCGGTCTGACCGGGTTCTGGACCGGCCGTCCGTCTTCTCTTCCTTGCGCTCTTCGGGCGACTTCCTGTCCAGCTCCATGTCCATCTTCTTGTCCAGCTGCTCCTCTCCTCCCTTTGACCATGGCGTATCCTCCTCTTGGTGACCTTGATGCTCCTTGTACCTAATGACACATAACACGTCGGCATGAGGTAGCAATCCATCCAAAGGTGTACCAAGATCAAGGGTGGTGAGGAGCGAGTTCACCTCATCATGTAGCGCTTTGACTCGGGCTCGCGTCATTGGTCCACTTGGGGGACTTGTTGGTCTTGGTGTGGAGGTGACCGAAGGCCACCCCGCATCAGACGCGAAGGTTGAATTCCCGGTGAGAGATTGGTGTTGGAGACGGAGATCGGTGAGGGAGAGAGAGTTAGTTGCAACTAGAATCTCACTCACAAATTTCCAAATCCACAACAAGGATGCCTTGATTACAAAGGGATGCTAACCCTAGGGAGACAAAGGTCAAAGTAGTGTTTAAGCTCAAATTAAGTCTAAGGGGTAAAGGAGGGGTCCAGGTTGCTTATATAGGCCTACATGGCCAACAGGGCGCAAAGGTACATAAGTGGATAACTTAGGCAGTTTGGTGGAGCAAATCCGTCGGATCCGGTCCAGAGGCCGGTCAGACCGGGCCTGGGACCGGAGAGGCCGGTCCAAACCGGGCGGGTGACTGGGCACCACCGGAAATGTTGTAGATCTCCGTCCGTTTGGCCCCGGTACGACGCCCGGTCGAAACCGAGGGAAATCCGGTTTGGCGCCCGGTTGACCGGGCCTAGGACCGGGTGGTCCGGTCATGGATCCGGTCGACCGGGTCCTGGGCCGGCCAGCATCTTCTCTTCCTTCGCGCGCTTCGAGTGACGTCGGGTCCAGCTTCATGCCCATCTTCAGGTCCCTCTGCTCCTCTCCTTCCCTTGACCATGGTGTGTCCTCCTCTCCGGGGTCTGCGGTGACCCAGCATACCACTGCATGTTGTAGTATACAAGTCGTTGATATGATCTTTGTGAAGGGGCTTCCTCACAAGTTGCCATATCCCTCAGAGTGGTACAACAGAAACATTGCAGGTCATAACACTCCATACTTTATTACAAACATTGTCTTAACAAGTTGGTATTCTCATAGGTCCTATGAGAACAACCTAAGATATTACTTAAGTACGATTACAACTCATAACAAATATATAAAGAGCTCAACAACTTATTTAGGTAAATTCTACGTTGCTCGGCTCTAAGATACTAGGGTATGTCACTACTCCTCCACCTCCGTGTCATCTGGTCCGTAGACTATCCCATAGTCTACGCCTTCCACTCCGCCGGTAAGATCAGGTTCATCGTAGACCAACTCGTAGCTTCCTTCTGGTGCTCCATCGTTGATAGCCTCCACTTCCGGATCACAGTCTAGCAAGGGTGTCGAAAGAAAGTGAGTACATAGGTACTCAGCAAGTTCTAAAAGAATAAAAGGTGTTTGATGCACTAGCTACGACCATTGATCAGGAAATCGCAGGTCAATGCATGTTTTGAAAACATTTCTTCAAAAGGTTGCTTTTATTATGAAAACTATGCCCGTCAGTCTTCACAGGTTGACTAGAACTTCGTGGAGTTCCTTTCCTGCCGTGTTCGCAGTTCCCTTCTCGGAACAGGGAGTGACAGCCACAATTTGATACACTCTGCAGAGGTGCGTTACTTTTCCCACAAGAGATCTCACCCTTTTTGCCATCCGCAGGGACTTGCCCCCGTTCACACTTCCTTTGGTGTGAGGCCAGGTATAAAGATCCAAGCCCACACCGCCTTCTCCGCGACTGCAAACCCACCCTTTTGTCCACCCGCACACCTCCAGTAGACTTTCCCCCGATAATACGGCTTTACTCATGGTGTACTTTGGACAATCCTTCATAGATCGGAAGAGATTAACATCACCAATGGATGGGGATTTAAAAGGATTTCCCAACCTATTGCGGCAGTGCCTCCAGCACCCCACCGTCTCTCCGATCCGTTGGCGTGCAGAAGGGAAAAGATACAGCTGGCTTTCCCAGAGCCATTATAGATCTCATGGTCAACGCGATTTGTACGGCGCTAGAATCACTGGACGGCATTGGTAATTAATCCTAGGGTGATATAACCCATTGCAATGGAACCTCCACCATATCAACACATACCATGGTTCCATTGCCAGCCACATAGTCATATTCATAGTTGGAAAATAACATTTCATTTGCGATGCAGGAATGATAAGTATATAGCTTTGCATTAAAGTAGTAGAAAATAATCAAGTTGACATGAGCAAGGGTGAACTTGCCTGTGGACTGCGAGATAGTGCAGTTCAATGCAGTTGATGGAACCTGAACCTCGGGTTCTGTAAGAAGCATCATTGTCCGGTAAGGACAATGTTATGAAAATCCAAATAATGCAATCATGGATGGATTATTTTATGTTGAATCCCTTTATCCCAATGAGTTATTACAATTTAGGGTTGTATTTAAGATTTATGTCTTTGACGGTAATTTATAATTAATTTAAAAGTATTAATCATTGTAATTCACACAAAGTACAACAATTTAAAGTAAAATGATTTTACTTGATAATTACCTTAGTCATTCCAAAAATAATTTGAAATTATAGAGTTATCTCTATAGTTTTTGGAATAAAAAGGAATATAGGATTTTTCTGGGTAAAATCCCCCTTTTAAAAGAAATGACTTGGAATAATAGAATTTCATTTTGAAATATTTGAAAATAAGTATTTGAACTTATTTGAGATTTTTCCTTGAATTTTAATTACAAGGAAATAATAATTTTAAATTCCAAGTTATTATTTAAATTCTGAAAATTCATCATTTTGAATTTGTTTCATAAATTCCATTTCATATTTTATTCTTGTTAAGATTTATTTTTCATTCATAAATCCAATTTTTATTGGATTTTTAAAGTTGTTTATGATTTATTAAAATTTGGTAAAGTTTTGGTCTTTTATTAAATGTAAAAAGACCAAAATACCCCCTGGACTCATATTGGGCCCAGCCCAATAACTCAAACCCAGGGACGGCCCAAATAGGCTGGCCCCCTTTTGGGTTCGGTGGCGCCGAAGCGGCCCACCTCACTCACTCGCACTCGGCCCTCTCCTCACTCGATCTAACCCTAGCCTCTGGCGACCCCGTGGCGATGGCGTCGCCGCCATGGCCGCCGCCCTGCTCCGGCCATCGCCGAGTTTCTCTGCCGTAGCCACCTATCGATTCGGAACCGCCGCGAGCAGATCTATCGATCTGTCCGCGCCGTTTTTCCCCTCTCGTCCTCTCCTGGCGGATCGCCATCGATCTGGATCTCCTGGCGAATCGCCTCGGGCGATTGTGAAGCTCCGACGAGCTCTCGCCCACGCCGTCGATGTGTGCGCCTCCGAGACCGACCTGGCGCGGGTGCTGCTCGCAGCGCCTGTGCCGTCGTCTCCGTGCTTTGTCTTCTTTGTGGTGGTGTTCGTCGGCGTAACGCCGGCGACTTCCACTGCTTTGCAGCTGCTATGGCCGCGCGGGCACTGCCTCGCCATGCCATAGCTTCTGCCTCCAGGCGCGGGTAAGGTCCTCTGCTCCTCCTCCTACTCTTCTGTGCGCCTCCCTTGCCACTGTTCTTCTTCCTCCTCATACTCTGATGCTCTCTGGTGGTCCTGTGATCATCTAGAGCCATGCTATGGCTGCGCAAGCTGCCTGTGTTTCAGTTATTTGCAAGCTCATGGCCCATTTACCATTTCTTGGTACTGGCACATGATGCTTTGCTTGCTGTTCATGCTATGCTTGCTTTTCTGCTACTCCTAGCATGCTCTACACTTATCATGCTATGCTGTGCTTGCTTATGGCTTGATATACCCTGTTGTTCATGCTTATGGGCTTGCTATGCTTACTGGTTTATCATGCTTGCTTGTCTAGGTGTACTTGTGTTGCATCTGTGACACTTGTGTGTGTGCCAGAGGTGCTCGTGATATGATTCAAGACTTCTTATGCAAGCCAATGATCCATTGGATCATTTCTTGCTTGTTGGCTAATCTCTGTGTAGCTTGGCTTGCTATGATTGGTTAATTTGATCAATTGATTGTCGTTGATTGTTCTTGGCTAACACCGTGGCTATATGATTCACTTATCTGGTGATGCCGATGCGCAAGCATCCCCTGTCTTTGTTGCTTACTTGTACTGTTGCTTATTTCTAGCTATCTAGACTTGCTCTAGTGGCTATGAATTAAGTTGTATTGCTTAACAAGATGTCTTTGTCATGCTTAGCATGGATCTGTGATAAATTCATGCTTGGATTACTTAATTATGATGAACTCGCTTATGCGTTGATGATTTAAATGTCTTGCTTGTATATGAGTTTGCTGTTCATGATTCTTTTACAAGCAATTAAAATCTGAATCCATTTACGGATAGTGATGTGATCTATTTGGCTTTCTGTTAATTGGTGCTAAGTGTGATGTGACCTCGGTAGCCTTGCTGCGGATCAAGTTGCTCACATGATTGGTTGGATCTTGTTGGCTACTCAACTTTGCTTGCATATTAGGGAATCATAGTAAGTATGAATGCCAATATGCTTGCCTGTGAAGAAATCTAGGGTTTCTGATGGTTGCTTGCTTAGGATCTTCTGTGTAGTCTTAGCTGCTAATCTATGCTATCTCTTTGGTGCTATCTGTGCATGTGATCTTGCTAGTGTGCATCTGTGCATGCTTTCTAGCCTCTGTGCACATGATCTGTATCTGGATGGTTTCTGTCTTAGTAGCTTTTGATCGGCGGTAATCCTTGGTGAAAACCAAGTGATGATCTACCCATATGAGCATCTGCTCATCCCATGCTTATGCATATGATGGATTAGATCCATTGGATCTTTTCCAGGAACTAGGTATACCTTGTTCCAGCTCCTAGAAAGTAATGCTTTGTTGATGCAGACTTGGGTTTGTTCACAGCCCTTCACCTCCAGAGCTTGGATGATCTTCTAGGTCACCATGATCTCTGGTGGCTTGAATGGTTGTGTGTGTTGGTTCTGTTCTTGCTCAAGAACAGATGAACTATGCTTGTTTTTGCTTCCCCCCTACCTGGTGATCTTATCTGGTCGACTGGTCACTGGTTTTAGGGTTTGTGCTCCTTTTATATGATCCCTACTTCTCTCCCTGCATTGACACACAAGCCTGGCATGCTTGGTGACTATGCTTTTGCATGGCCTTGTCGTTGTCGCCTTGACACACTTGAGCTGTGTGCTCTCATATCTTGAAACTTGAGCCCTGGTGTGTGCTCGGGTTTGGTCTCACTGCCCTTATCTTGTCTTGTCCCTGGTTTTGGACAAGCACAAGTGTGCTGTGACTTGGTTCTGTCCAAACTGAATATTGTGTCACTTGCTAACTGTCTAAACTGAATCTTGAGCTAACACTTATATTCTGGCTAGTGTTGGTGCTTTATTATTGCAGGTTTGTGAAGATGGACATGGCCAGAAGATACTCTCCAAGCCATTTAGTCTAGGTTTTAGTTTAGGAATAAACTTGTAATCTTCATTTTCATTTCTGTTTCTTATTTATCAATTCTTGTATCAAGAATATTGTAAAGACTTTGTAATCTGTGTTGTTATCAATAAAGCCCAAGTTTTTGTTTATGAGCTTGTGATTATGTGACATTTATTTTCTGGAATAAATATTGTATTTGTGATCCACTTTGAAATTCAAAGTGATTTGAATTCATGAGTTGTGTTTTTAAATTATGAATTCCATTTTCATTTTGTTCAATACTTATTTTTAAATGTATTGACACTTGTCAAATGAAATCAATTCCTCAAATCAACAAGATACAAAAGAGATCATGTCAAAATTTCCCTAACTCACAATGCCTAACCCTAAGTGCAAAATGAGAGAGAACCTCGATCCCTCTTAGGTTTAGTTGCAATAAGGCGCGAAAATTTCCCCCGTTTTGCGATGAAATGCACATCCCATTTCTAAATCTACCCTTCGTTGTTCCTATGTTCTGGGTTATTACAGCCTCTCCCCCTTAACAGAAACTTCGTCCCGAAGTTAAGATTGGTACCTGAACATCTCGGGGTAAGACTTCCTGAGTTCTTCTTCCGTCTCCCAAGTTGCTTCTCGCTCAGGATGATGTTGCCATTGCACTTTACAATATTTGATTGCCCTGTTTCTTAACTTCTTCCATTGTACTTCTAAGATCTTTTCAGGCCTTTCTACATAAGTTAGGTCAGATTGCAATTCTATTTCTTCATATGTGATAGGATCATCCGGTGCTGTCAAACATTTTCTGAGTTGTGATACATGAAATACATTATGAACTTGACTTAATTGTGCCGGTAACTCCAACTCAAAAGCTGTTCCTCGATTCTGACTGAGTATCTTAAATGGTCCGATATATCGAGGGCTTAACTTTCCTTTCACTCCGAACCTCTTAAGTCCTTTCATTGGGCTAACCTTCAGATAAACCATGTCTCCCACTTTCGGTTCCCAATCTCTTCTTTTTAAGTCGGCGTAACTCTTCTGACGACTCTGAGCTATCTTGAGTCTATCTCGGATCACCTCGATGACGTCTTGTCTTTCCTTGATGTAGTCCGGTGTAAACTCCTTGTTTTCTCCGGTTTGTGGATGATATGCTGTACTGAAATCCAACTTGGATCCCAAAGATTCTTGTAGTTGTTTCCAGAATGCTGATGTGAAAATCGAACCTCTATCTGAGACTATCTTCTTTGGTACTCCATGCTTACTCACAATTTCCTTTACATATATATCCACAAGCTTTTCCGCAGTATCTTTTGTGTTTACGGCTATGAAATGAGCACTCTTGGTAAGTCTGTCCACTATTACCCATATCATATCCTTCTTCTTACTAGTCATTGGTAAACCAAAGAATAAAATCCATTCCTATTTCATCCCATTTCCATTCCGGTATCTCTAGTGGTTTGAGTAATCCCGCAGACTACGATGCTCTGCCTTCACTCGTTGACATGTATGACATTCCGAGACATATTGTGCTATTTCTCTTTTCATGTTGTTCCACCAGAACATCTCCTTCAAATCCATATACATCTTCGTACTTCCCGGGTGTATGGAATAAGGGGTTTCATGTGCTTCTTTTAATATGATTGACTTCACTTCTGGATCATCTGGTACACAGATCCTTTTCTGGAAGTATAATGAATCAAAATCCCCTAGATGAAATTCCGATGGTCTTCCTTCGCCAATCCTTTTGATCTCCTCTTGAATGAACAAATCATCCGCTTGCTTTCGGATAATCTCATATTTCAAGTCTGAGTACATCTCATTCATAATCCTCATGGTTGCTATACTTCCTTTGACATCACCTTGAATAAACAAAATCTGAGCATCCTCTAACTCTTTCCGAAGTTCCTTTGGAATCTCCCATTCCGTAGGTTGATTCTCCGTACTCTTCCTACTTAAAGCATCTGCTACTACATTAGCTTTGCCTGGGGTATAGTTGATCTTAAGATCGTAATCCTTAATCAACTCTAGCCATCTCTTCTGCCTCATGTTTAATTCTTTCTGGGTGAAGAAATATTTCAAGCTTTTGTGATCGGTGTATAACTCACACTTGGATCCATATAGAAATTGTCTCCAACTCTTCAGAGCATACACAATCGTCGCTAACTCGAGATCATGTACTGGGTAGTTGTGTTCATGTGGTTTCAACTGTCTTGATCCATAAGCGATTACCTTCCGATCTTGCATAAGAACACATCCAAGTCCATTCTTGGAAGCATCACAATACACCGTATAATCCTTTCCAGGTTCAGGAACTGCCAATACCGGTCTTTGTGGTTAACTTATCTTTGAGTGTTTGGAAGCTGGCTTCACACTCATCAGTCCACACAAATGGAGTATTTTTCTTGAGTAACTTGGTCATTGGTCCTGCAATCTTCGAAAATCCCTCTATGAATCTCCGATAGTAGCCTGCCATACCAAGAAATCCTCGTATCTCCTTAGCATTTTTGGGTGATTTCCATTCCAATACGGACTGAACCTTGCTTGGATTCACCGCTAAGCCTTCTTTGGTTATAACATGTCCAAGAAATTCAACACTATCTAACCAAAATTTGCACTTGCTGAACTTTGCATATAGCTGATGTTCTCTCAAGGTTTGCAAAACTATCTTCAAATGCTTGGCATGTTCTTCTTTATCTTTGGAATAGATTAGAATATCATCTATGAATACTATCACAAACTTGTCCAAGTACTTCATGAATATCTTGTTCATCAAATTCATGAAAATTGCTGGTGCATTTGTTAGTCCAAATGGTACAACCAAGTATTCATGGTGTCCATACCTTGATACGAATGCTGTTTTTGGTACATCCTCCTTCTTGATCTTGATTTGATGGTATCCTGACCTTAAATCAATCTTCGAGAAGACTCCTGCTCCTTGAACTTGATCAAAAAGATCTTGAATTCTAGGTAAAGGATACTTGTTCTTGATAGTTACATTGTTCAAATTTCTGTAATCTCCACACATTCTCTTTCCTCCATCTCTTTTATCCACAAAAATAACTGGTGTACCCCATGGTGACACACTTTCTTGAATAAATCCCTTCTGTTCCAGTTCATCTATCTGAGCTTTAAGTTCCACTAACTCCTTTGGTCCCATCTTATATGGTGGTTGTGCTATTGGTGCTGTGCCTGGGATCAGATCGATTGTGAATTCAATCTCTCTATCGGGTGGCATTCCCGGTAGTTCCTTAGGAAATACATCCTTAAACTCATTCACTACAGGGATATCTTCAATTCTCACTTCCTTCAAGCTATTGAGTTCCAATCCGATCTCCAACTCACTGTACCTATCTCCTTGGAACACTATTCGACCTCCTATGGAGTTGCGAAGTGATACTGTTTTGTCTCCACAGTTAATCACCGCTCCATTTTCTGTCAACCAATCCATCCCTAAGATGACTGATATGTCCTTCATGGGTATGATGAATAGGTCCGCGAAATACACACAGTCGCATATGGTTAGGACTTGTGCTTCTTTCACGTGGGTTACTAAGATCGTTCCCCCCGCGGATAGGACAGTTATAGGGGTTTCTAACTTAGAACATCTAAGCCCGAATTTTTCCACAAATTCCAATGCAAGAAATGATGTGGTTGCTCCAGTATCAAATAATACTTTGCCAGGATGAGTAAGAATGCTTAGCGTACCTAAGACTGTTTGATCTGACTCTTCCGCTTGTTCCAAAGATGTGCAATTCAGCTTCCCATAAGGCTTTCCCTTCTTGTTGTTGTAGTTATAGTTGCGGTTATTGTTGTTGTTGTTGTTGTTGTTGCGATTGTTGTTGTTGTTGTTGTTTCCACCTCGTCCTCCAGAGCTCTGTCCGCTCCAAGATGACTTGTTCGGACACTCCGCTTGATGTGTCCTTCCTTCCCACAACCATAGCGAGATGATTCGGGTTTCGACAGTCCTTCCGCAAATGCCCTCTCGTGCCACAACCGTTGCGAGATGATCTGGTTAATTGGGTTCGACTCGACCTCCCGGTTGTATTGATTACCAGTAGTAGGTCCGTATCGAGGTTTGAAACTCCGATCGTGTAATGGTTTACTGATTGGGTACTTCCTTGGCTCTATACGAGCTCTCTTCCTCTGTCCTCCTGGACTTGCTCGTAGTCATCCTCGAAAGTGATTGCCAAGTCAATCAGTTCCTGGAATTCGGCAGTCCGTGCCAACCTCGCTGCATCTTCATGTATGGATTCATGCCTTTCATGAACCGCTTCTTCCGCTTCTCCTCTCAGATCCACATCCTCGGGTGCATACCTGGATAACCTATTGAAATCCCGAACATATCGCATGATTGGTGCGTATTCTCGCCTTAGTTCTTCAAACTCCCTCTTCTTTAGCTCCACCACGCTGTCCGGAACATGAGCATCCCGAAACTTCTTCTTGAACTCCTCCCAGGTGAATACCTTATCCGGAGGGTGTACTGCTACAAGGTTCTCCCACCATGATGCTGCTGGTCCTGACAACAGATAAGTGGTGTATCTAATCTTCTCCTCATCGTTACAACCAACGGTCTTCAACTTCCGTTCCGTATCCATGAGCCAATCTTCAGCGTCCATTGGTTCTGGAGCTGATGTAAATGGTAGTGGTCTTGCATTTTGGAAGTCCGATAGTGTTACTCCCTTGCCTTCATTACCCCTATCATTGATGACATGGGTAAAGAAATCCTGCATATTCTTGCTCACGGCTTTCACAGTAACGCCTCCTATCTTCCTCCATTGACCTCATATACTGTTGGAAGTCTGGGTGCAACATTGGATGTGGTGGTGGTGGTGCGTTTTCTGCTCTAGCTGCTGCATCTGCCTCCTCTTTCTCTCTGGCTTCCCGCTCTCTGCGAGCCTCTTCGGTTTCTACTAACGCCATTTCCCCCTAGTCCTGTAACAAAGAGCGATTACTCATAATTACACCATGCAAATGCTTTCTGAGCTCAACTCAATGCCCAGAACTAGTCACACAATGAAATCAAGAAGCAAATCCAAAACAAACATTTATTATGTATATACACCGTATAATACATAACACACTCACAAACTTATATTACATGTGGTACATATAAACCACTTATTTGGCTCAAAGCCCAAGCCAACGGGAATTTAAAATACGTTCTATTACAATACCACCTAGATTACTTTATTCTTCATTGGAGCCCTACTCCTCATCGTCTTCATTCGCCTCCGCGTACATCCCTGGGTCCATCCGTACAACGGTCTGTCCTCCGAAGACCGTCCGAATGAAAGTTCTTCCGTAGGTATGTAGTCCGAATCGGACGAAGTGCCGAGACAGAGATCTGTCATGCCAAAGTAACTAGATAAAGACTCATACATATCCCCAGTGGAATACATCTCCTCTTCCCCAGTCATCCATGGAGGATTCCTATTCACTTGACCCCTCATCTTCTTCTTCTTCTTCTTCTTTGTTCCAGAACTCTCACCTACGACGTACTGGGATGTTTTGGGTAATCCCATCTCCAAATCTAAAGAAATGGAGTTGGTGTCTTTCTCTTTCTGCTCAAAGCTTTGGTTAACATTCTGGTTAACCGCATCACTCTCATCTCCTGTATCACATGGAATTGGCTCCTCCTCATCACCGAAAGGTTCCCCGAAACGCCAACCCGTCGAGTTCTCGATCGGCGACTCAGCAGTTTATGTTCCATGAATGATCTCCCCCATATCCAGTATCATATGATGCTGACACGTGTGGATAGTGCGGAACAAAGTTAGGTGTAAGTGGATCTCTTGTAGGTAGATTTCTCTTGAACCACTGGTCACTCAAATCTACATCGCTATCTGGGTTAAAGAAGGGTGTAGTATGTTGTGGTTGTGCCCTCAAATCACGCATCCGAGTTTGGACTTTGTCAGGGTCCGTGAACTCAGCTAGCATGTGGTCAATCTCACCTCTCATCTTCATGTGTAAAAGGTACATCGTGGTCAATAAAGACTTACAGCTATCCATGTGCTGTGCTGCAGCTTCAGGACTTCTGTGTGCTAACACCAAATGATTAAGAGTGGGATCCTCATCTTCCTCGGCATGAGGTATATGAGAAAATTCTGAACATAGGAGTTCTACTGACTTGTGCTGCCTTATCTCAAGGATTGCCTTGAATAGGCCCATATGGTAGGCTGTGGTGATAGTTTTGGCTTCTCCGTATGGCATTATACGACTCATCGCCAGCTTTTCCGGTAGTTGGACCGATACTCGCACTTGGCTAGGATTTCCCCATCATAGTAAGTATACTTGATAACAGTATCCGTGGATCACAATGAAGTTCCTTCAGCATCCCACACAGGAGAGCTGTTATTGGTCCATCATAATCACCGAGCCAACCCTCAACTTTCCTCAAAGTCCTCTTAGGAAAAGTGTTCGCCATTATGGCTGTATACAAAAACAGAATATTAGTGGTGATAATGCATCATAATAGCTATAATAAAGAATTATCGCACTAAAATATATGGTTTTGCTATTCTCAAGTGAATAACCACCATATTTCTAGAGAATCCTTTACTATTTCTACTAGACTCCTACAGGTTTCTTCCCTATACTAGGTTTTTCCAACCTAAGGTCGCAACATTTGCTCTGATACCAGCTGCGGTGACCCAGCATACCACTGCATGTTGTAGTATACAAGTCGTTGATATGATCTTTGTGAAGGGGCTTCCTCACAAGTTGCCATATCCCTCAGAGTGGTACAACAGAAACATTGCAGGTCATAACACTCCATACTTTATTACAAACATTGTCTTAACAAGTTGGTATTCTCATAGGTCCTATGAGAACAACCTAAGATATTACTTAAGTACGATTACAACTCATAACAAATATATAAAGAGCTCAACAACTTATTTAGGTAAATTCTACGTTGCTCGGCTCTAAGATATTAGGGTATGTCACTACTCCTCCACCTCCGTGTCATCTGGTCCGTAGACTATCCCATAGTCTACGCCTTCCACTCCGCCGGTAAGATCAGGTTCATCGTAGACCAACTCGTAGCTTCCTTCTGGTGCTCCATCGTTGATAGCCTCCACTTCCGGATCACAGTCTAGCAAGGGTGTCGAAAGAAAGTGAGTACAGAGGTACTCAGCAAGTTCTAAAAGAATAAAAGGTGTTTGATGCACTAGCTACGACCATTGATCAGGAAATCGCAGGTCAATGCATGTTTTGAAAACATTTCTTCAAAAGGTTGCTTTTATTATGAAAACTATGCCCGTCAGTCTTCACAGGTTGACTAGAACTTCGTGGAGTTCCTTTCCTGCCGCGTTCGCAGCACCCTTCCCGGAACAGGGAGTGACAGCCACAATTTGATACACTCTGCAGAGGTGCGTTACTTTTCCCACAAGAGATCTCACCCTTTTTGCCATCCGCAGGGACTTGCCCCCGTTCACACTTCCTTTGGTGTGAGGCCAGGTATAAAGATCCAAGCCCACACCGCCTTCTCCGCGACTGCAAACCCACCCTTTTGTCCACCCGCACACCTCCAGTAGACTTTCCCCCGATAATACGGCTTTACTCATGGTGTACTTTGGACAATCCTTCATAGATCGGAAGAGATTAACATCACCAATGGATGGGGATTTAAAAGGATTTCCCAACCTATTGCGGCAGTGCCTCCAGCACCCCACCGTCTCTCCGATCCGTTGGCGTGCAGAAGGGAAAAGATACAATGGCTTTCCCAGAGCCATTATAGATCTCATGGTCAACGCGATTTGTACGGCGCTAGAATCACTGGACGGCATTGGTAATTAATCCTAGGGTGATATAACCCATTGCAATGGAACCTCCACCATATCAACACATACCATGGTTCCATTGCCAGCCACATAGTCATATTCATAGTTGGAAAATAACATTTCATTTGCGATGCAGGAATGATAAGTATATAGCTTTGCATTAAAGTAGTAGAAAATAATCAAGTTGACATGAGCAAGGGTGAACTTGCCTGTGGACTGCGAGATAGTGCAGTTCAATGCAGTTGATGGAACCTGAACCTCGGGTTCTGTAAGAAGCATCATTGTCCGGTAAGGACAATGTTATGAAAATCCAAATAATGCAATCATGGATGGATTATTTTATGTTGAATCCCTTTATCCCAATGAGTTATTACAATTTAGGGTTGTATTTAAGATTTATGTCTTTGACGGTAATTTACAATTAATTTAAAAGTATTAATCATTGTAATTCACACAAAGTACAACAATTTAAAGTAAAATGATTTTACTTGATAATTACCTTAGTCATTCCAAAAATAATTTGAAATTATAGAGTTATCTCTATAGTTTTTGGAATAAAAAGGAATATAGGATTTTTCTGGGTAAAATCCCCCTTTTAAAAGAAATGACTTGGAATAATAGAATTTCATTTTGAAATATTTGAAAATAAGTATTTGAACTTATTTGAGATTTTTCCTTGAATTTTAATTACAAGGAAATAATAATTTTAAATTCCAAGTTATTATTTAAATTCTGAAAATTCATCATTTTGAATTTGTTTCATAAATTCCATTTCATATTTTATTCTTGTTAAGATTTATTTTTCATTCATAAATCCAATTTTTATTGGATTTTTAAAGTTGTTTATGATTTATTAAAATTTGGTAAAGTTTTGGTCTTTTATTAAATGTAAAAAGACCAAAATACCCCCTGGACTCATATTGGGCCCAGCCCAATAACTCAAACCAAGGGACGGCCCCAATAGGCTGGCCCCCTTTTGGGTTCGGTGGCGCCGAAGCGGCCCACCTCACTCACTCGCACTCGGCCCTCTCCTCACTCGATCTAACCCTAGCCTCTGGCGACCCCGTGGCGATGGCGTCGCCGCCATGGCCGCCGCCCTGCTCCGGCCATCGCCGAGTTTCTCCGCCGTAGCCACCTATCGATTCGGAACCGCCGCGAGCAGATCTATCGATCTGTCCGCGCCGTTTTTCCCCTCTCGTCCTCTCCTGGCGGATCGCCATCGATCTGGATCTCCTGGCGAATCGCCTCGGGCGATTGTGAAGCTCCGACGAGCTCTCGCCCACGCCGTCGATGTGTGCGCCTCCGAGACCGACCTGGCGCGGGTGCTGCTCGCAGCAGCGCTGTGCCGTCGTCTCCGTGTTTGTCTTCTTTGTGGTGGTGTTCGTCGGCGTAACGCCGGCGACTTCCTGACTTTGCAGCTGCTATGGCCGCGCGAACGCCTCGCCATGCCATAGCTTCGCCTCCGAGCGGGTAAGGTCCTCTGCTCCTCCTCCTACTCTTCTGTGCGCCTCCCTTGCCACTGTTCTTCTTCCTCCTCATACTCTGATGCTCTCTGGTGGTCCTGTGATCATCTAGAGCCATGCTATGGCTGCGCAAGCTGCCTGTGTTTCAGTTATTTGCAAGCTCATGGCCCATTTACCATTTCTTGGTACTGGCACATGATGCTTTGCTTGCTGTTCATGCTATGCTTGCTTTTCTGCTACTCCTAGCATGCTCTACACTTATCATGCTATGTTGTGCTTGCTTATGGCTTGATATACCCTGCTGTTCATGCTTATGGGCTTGCTATGCTTACTGGTTTATCATGCTTGCTTGTCTAGGTGTACTTGTGTTGCATCTGTGACACTTGTGTGTGTGCCAGAGGTGCCTGTGATATGATTCAGCACTTCTTATGCAAGCCAATGATCCATTGGATCATTTCTTGCTTGTTGGCTAATCTCTCTGTGTAGCTTGGCTTGCTATGATTGGTTAATTTGATCAATTGATTGTCAGTGATTGTTTACTGGCTAACACTGTGGCTATATGATTCACTTATCTGGTGATGCTGATGCGCAAGCATCCCTGTCTTGTTGCTTACTTGTCTTGTTGCTTATTTCTAGCTATCTAGACTTGCTCTAGTGGCTATGAATTAAGTTGTATTGCTTAACAAGATGTCGTCATTATGCTTAGCATGGATCTGTGATAAATTCATGCTTGGATTACTTAATTATGATGAACTGCTTATGCAGTGATGATTTAAATGTCTTGCTTGTATATGAGTTTGCTGTTCATGATTCTTTTACAAGCAATTAAAATCTGAATCCATTTCTGGATAGTGATGTGATCTATTTGGCTTTCTGTTAATTGGTGCTAAGTGTGATGTGACCTCAGTAGCCTTGCTACTGACTGGTTGCTCACATGATTGGTTGGATCTTGTTGGCTACTCAACTTTGCTTGCATATTAGGGAATCATAGTAAGTATGAATGCCAATATGCTTGCCTGTGAAGAAATCTAGGGTTTCTGATGGTTGCTTGCTTAGGATCTTCTGTGTAGTCTTAGCTGCTAATCTATGCTATCTACTGGTGCTATCTGTGCATGTGATCTTGCTAGTGTGCATCTGTGCATGCTTTCTAGCCTCTGTGCACATGATCTGTATCTGGATGGTTTCTGTCTTAGTAGCTTTTGACTGGCAGTAATCCTTGGTGAAAACCAAGTGATGATCTACCCATATGAGCATCTGCTCATCCCATGCTTATGCATATGATGGATTAGATCCATTGGATCTTTTCCAGGAACTAGGTATACCTTGTTCCAGCTCCTAGAAAGTAATGCTTTGTTGATGCAGACTTGGGTTTGTTCACAACCCTTCACCTCCAGAGCTTGGATGATCTTCTAGGTCACCATGATCTCTGGTGGCTTGAATGGTTGTGTGTGTTGGTTCTGTTCTTGCTCAAGAACAGATGAACTATGCTTGTTTTTGCTTCCCCCTACCCGGTGATCTTATCTGATCGATCGGTCACTGGTTTTAGGGTTTGTGCTCCTTTTATATGATCCCTACTTCTCTCCCTGCATTGACACACAAGCCTGGCATGCTTGGTGACTATGCTTTTGCATGGCCTTGCTGTTGCTGCCCAGCACACTTGAGCTGTGTGCTCTCATATGCTGAAACTTGAGCCCTGGTGTGTGCTCAGGTTTGGTCTGCTGCTGCCCTTATCTTGTGCTGTCCCTGGTTTTGGACAAGCACAAGTGTGCTGTGACTTGGTTCTGTCCAAACTGAATATTGTGTCACTTGCTAACTGTCTAAACTGAATCTTGAGCTAACACTTATATTCTGGCTAGTGTTGGTGCTTTATTATTGCAGGTTTGTGAAGATGGACATGGCCAGAAGATACTCTCCAAGCCATTTAGTCTAGGTTTTAGTTTAGGAATAAACTTGTAATCTTCATTTTCATTTCTGTTTCTTATTTATCAATTCTTGTATCAAGAATATTGTAAAGACTTTGTAATCTGTGTTGTTATCAATAAAGCCCAAGTTTTTGTTTATGAGCTTGTGATTATGTGACATTTATTTTCTGGAATAAATATTGTATTTGTGATCCACTTTGAAATTCAAAGTGATTTGAATTCATGAGTTGTGTTTTTAAATTATGAATTCCATTTTCATTTTGTTCAATACTTATTTTTAAATGTATTGACACTTGTCAAATGAAATCAATTCCTCAAATCAACAAGATACAAAAGAGATCATGTCGAAATTTCCCTAACTCACAATGCCTAACCCTAAGTGCAAAATGAGAGAGAACCTCGATCCCTCTTAGGTTTAGTTGCAATAAGGCGCGAAAATTTCCCCCGTTTTGCGATGAAATGCACATCCCATTTCTAAATCTACCCTTCGTTGTTCCTATGTTCTGGGTTATTACAGGGTCTTGCTGCACCTTGTACCTAATGACACAAAGCACATCAGCATGAGGTAGCATTCCATCCAAAGGGGTACCGAGATCAAGGGTGGTGAGGAGCGAGTTCACCTTATCATGTAGCGCTTTAACTCGAGCTCGCGTCATTGGTCCACTTGGGGGACTTGTTGGTCTTGGTGTAGTGTCGTCGGTGAGCGGGGCTACATCATCTTCCCCCCTTGGGAAAGAGTCGTCCTCGACTCGTGCTCCTCCTCATCTCCATGATAGGGCGACAAGTCCGAGACATTGAACGTGTAGCTCACCAAGTACTTGGAGGTCGGGATGTCGATGACGTAGGCGTTGTTGTTGATGCGTTTGAGGACCTTGAAGGGGCCATATCCTCTTGGCTTGAGCTTTGAGTTGCGCTCATGAGGGAATCTTTCCTTCCGGAGGTGGATCCAAACGAGGTCTCCTTCTTGAAATATTCTTTCCTTCTTCTTGGCGTTGAGGCGGGTGGCTTGACGAAGCACATGTTCTTGTATGGTCGCTCTTGTTTCTTCATGTAGTTTCTTCATGGCGGCGGTGCGCTTGTCGAAGTCCATGTTCGTCCTCTCATGAAGAGGGAGTGGTAGTATGTCGAGTGCCGTGGGAGGGTCGAAGCCGTAGACGATCATGAAGGGGCTCCGTGATGTTGTCTTGTGTGTGGCTCGATTGTAGGCGAACTCCGCATGCGGAAGGCACTCTTCCCATGACTTCAAGTTTTTCTTCACGAGGATGCGTAGAAGAGTTGAGAGGCTTCTATTGACCACTTCCGTTTGTCCGTCCGTTTGCGGGTGGGAGGATGATGAGAATAAGAGCTTCACTCCAAACTTTGCCATGAGTGACTTCCATAGATAGCTCATGAACTTGACGTCTCGATCCGACACAATGCTTGCCGGTATTTCGTGTAGGCGGACAATTTCCCTGAAAAACAATGAAGCAATGTGTGAAGCATCATCGGTCTTATGGCAAGGTATGAAATGTGCCATCTTAGAGAACCTATCAACTACCACAAAGATCGAATCATGACCATGTTTGGTGCGAGGCAACCCTAGTACAAAATCCATGCTTATATCGGTCCATGGTGCATATGGAATAGGTAATGGTGTGTAAAGACCATAAGGGTTGGTGGTGGACTTAGCTTGAAGGCATGCAGTGCAACGGTTGCATAGGCGCTCCACATCCCGCTTCATCTTTGGCCAATAGTAATGAGTGGATAGCATCGAGAGTGTCTTGTCACGTCCAAAGTGTCCCATGAGACCACCTCCATGTGACTCTTGCAAAAGCAACTTTCGAAGAGAAGACTCGGGTATGCAAATCTTGTTAGCTTTAAACAAGTAGCCATCATGCAAATAGAAATCATCAAATCCTCGTTCAACGGAACACTTTTCAAATATCGGTGCAAAGAAAGAATCGGAAGGATAGAGTTCTTTGATCTCTTCAAGTCCCAAAACATGAAAATCCAAGCGAGTGAGCAAAAGGGTGTTTTTGCGGGAAAGAGCATCCGCCACTACATTGTCCTTGCCCTTATTGTATTTGATTACATATGGGAAGGACTCAATGAACTCGACCCATTTTGCGTGTCGTTTGTTCAAGTTGTGTTGACTTTTCAAATACTTCAAAGACTCATGGTCGGAATGAATGATAAACTCTTTTGACAAAAGATAGTGTTGCCAAACTTCAAGAACACGAACCAAAGCATAGAGCTCCTTGTCATAAATAGGATAGTTGAGGCGTGCGCCATCCAACTTCTCACTATAATATGCCACGGGTTTGCCCTCTTGCATAAGAACGCCACCAATACCAAGTCCACTCGCATCACACTCAATCTCAAAAGTTTTTGCAAAGTTTGGAAGGACAAGAAGGGGAGCTTCGGTAAGGCGTTTCTTCAACTCATCAAAAGCATTTTGTTGGGCCTTGCCCCAAACAAACGGAACATTCTTTTTGGTAAGTTCATTCAAAGGGCAAGCAATGGTGCTAAAATCTTTCACAAAGTGGTGGTAGAAACCGGCAAGTCCATGAAAACTTCGGACTTGACCAACATTTGTAGGAGTAGGCCAATTGTGGATGGCCTCCACCTTGGAAGAATCAACTTCAATCCCATTAGCGGAAACCACAAATCCAAGGAAAACCAACTTGTTTTGAGCAAAGGTGCACTTGGGGAGGTTGGCATAAAGCTTCTCATGACGCAAGATGCATAAGACTTCTCTCACATGTTGCACATGGTCCTCGAGATTTTTGCTATAAATGAGAATATCATCAAAATAGACAACCACACTCTTGCCAATGAGAGGTCGCAAGATGTGATTGATAAGGCGCATAAAAGTTGATGGAGCATTGGAAAGACAAAAAGGCATAACGAGCCATTCATAGAGACCAAGCTTGGTCTTGAATGCCGTTTTCCATTCATCACCAATGGCCATGCAGATTTGGTGGTAGCCACTACGCAAATCGACTTTGGAAAAAATCGTGGCACCACTTAACTCATCAAGCATGTCATCTAAACGCGGAATGGGATGGCGGTAGCGAACGGTAATGGCATTGATGGGGCGACAATCCATACACATTCGTTGCGTCTCATCCGGTTTAGGCACAAGAATCACGGGAACCGCACAAGGACTAAGGCTTTCGCGAACGTACCCTTTGGCGAGGAGATCTTGAATTTGGCATTGAATCTCCTTTGTGTCTTCGGGGTTGGTGCGGTAGGTGGCACGGTTTGGGAGCGGAGCGCCGGGTATGAGGTCGATGCGGTGTTCTATGCCTCGAAGTGGTGGAAGTCCATGAGGGAGCTCGTCGGGGAAGATGTCTTGAAATTCCTTCAAAAGAGACAACAAAGACGAAGGAATGTTGGTTAATTCGTTAGTCGCCGACGATGGTCCCTTGCAAATGAGCACATAGTGCAATATGGTGGATGGGTTCTCTTGGACCTCTCTCCACTCACTTTTGGTGGCTAGTAGGACACTCTTTATCTCACTCATATATGGCTTGTGGCGCTCACTATCTTTGTGGTGGGTCGCTCCCTCTCCTCTCATCTCACTATGGTGGGTGCGATGTTGTGCCCTCGCTAAAGCCTTCACATTGTCCGCGATGATTTGGCTAGGAGTCATCGGGCGTAGCTCGAACTTCTTGTCCTTGACCTTGAAGGTGTATGCATTGGAGTGTCCATCATGTATAGCCTTCTTGTCAAATTTCCAAGGGTGGCCAAGCAACATGTGGCACACAGTCATGGGTACCACGTCACACTCAATAGTGTCTTCATAAGGTCCAATCTTGAAGTTGACGGTGACGGTATGTTGTATCTTGACGTTGCCCTTGTCGCTTAACCATTGGATATGGTAAGGATGAGGATGCTTGCGGAGGGTGAGGTTGAGCTTCTCACACAATTCGGTGCTTGCAAGGTTATGGCAACTTCCTCCATCGATGATGACCTTGATCGACTTGCCACCAATACCGGCACGGGTTTGGAAGATGTTGCACCGTTGGTCTTCCATAGCTTGAGGTTGAGTTGTTAGCACCCTTGTGACCACAAGTGAGGGACTTGGGTCATGCTCACATAAGAGAGGGTCTTCTCCACATTCTTCATCATAAGCCTCTTCATTTGCAATGGCGGCTTGTACAAGTGCTTCATATTCATCTTCACTTAGCGTCTCTATGTCACCGTTCTCCATGGTGATCATGACCTTGGTATTCTTGCACTCAAACTATTTGTGGCCTTTAGTGCCACACTTGAAACAAGTGACATTAGAGGGTCCCGTAGATGCCTTAGAGGAGGCGGTGGAGGACACCGTTTGCTTCATGCGACTTTGGATAGTCGGTTGCTTGGATGGTGTAGAGGACACGGCGGGCTTGACACTTGTTGTAGGAGTTGATGTAGCGAGCTTGGAGGCGAAGTATGACTTGGACTTGGAGTATTTGATGTCCTCATTTACTTGGCGCTCGGCCTTGGATGCTTGGTGGACCAACTCAACCATGTTGGAGTATGGTTGGAACTCCACAATCCTCTTGATGGGGTAGTTGAGGCCATTGAAGAAACGAGCAATGGTTTGGTTCTCGGATTCTTGGATGTTGGCTCGCATCATAGTTAAATCCATCTCCTTAAAGAACTCCTCAACGGTCTTGGTGCCTTGCTTCAACTTTTGGAGCTTGTTGAAGAGGTCGGTCATGTAGTGTGTTGGGACAAAGCGAGCTGGCATCTCTTCCTTCATCTCTTCCCAAGTGTCAATTGTGGGTTCACCCTTTTATTCCCTTAGAGTGAGAACTTGCTCCCACCAAGTGTTGGCATAATCCTCAAACTCAAGAGATGCCATAGCCACTTTCTTGGCACCAGAGTAGTTGTGGATGCGGAATATCTTGTCAACCTTGAGTGCCCATGAGAGGTAGGCCTCGACATACTCTTCACCCTTGAACTTCGGCATGGTGAACTTGAGCCTTCCAAACATGTTCTCTTCATCCTCCAAGTTTCTTCGGCGAGGACGGATGCCTTCATCTCTTGCGGCTTGAGGTGGTATAGGAGGTCTTCCCCGGCAAACCATAGCATTGGGTTGGCGTAGAAGTTGGACACTAGCTTCACTTGGGTCACGACGATGATGTTGTTGAAGATCTTGTCGAGGTTGTTGACGATGCTCATTGTTGGTCCTCTCCTCTTGATCATGTGGTGGATCTCCTCGTCCACGTTGGTCATGGCGAGGGTGACGTCGGAGATCTCGCCGAGGTTGATCTTGAGGACCTTGGTCTTGGGGTTGGTCGTCACGCCTATGGTGGGCATGGCGATCCGCTTGGTGACGATCTTGTTGTAGGACTTGGTCTTGTGGAGGACGTTCATGTGGACGAGCATGGCGATGGAATTCTCCTCGCCTAGAGTTGGAGCGAGAGTCTTCATGACGAACATGTGGGCGATGAGGTCGATGATGGTCTTCATGCTTTGAGGTTGAGCTTGAGGACGAATGGCCACCATGAGAGTAGTAATCTTGTGACGAGCTTGATGATGATGAAGTAGAGCGGTGTCGGCGATGACGACCCAAGTTGGTGATGGCGCGCTCGAGGCTATCCATGCGCCGCTCCATGTTCGCATCATTGGCCGCCATTTGGACATTCAAGTTGTCCGTAGCTTCACGAAGTAGAGCCAAGTCTTGGTTCACAACGGAGAAGTTGTGTGCCACTTCGTCGTATTGCTCGTCGATGCATGTCTCGAAGAGGGTGAGTTGCTCCTTGAACTCTTGGCGTTGCGTCCATAGGTTGTGTTGAGTAGCCAACCTCTCGGTGTTGCGGAGGACTTCTCCATCCCTTGGGTCATCTCCGTTCCTATCCATGATGGAAAGACAAGAACTATGTCGTGTATGTTAGTGGAAGGAGACTACCTCGCACTCTTACGAAGGTAAGATAGTATTGACGCAATCAACCAAGCCAAAAGCAAGACCAAGTGTATCGGTTACACACGTAAAACCACACGCAAAAGGTAGCAAATATGGTGTTAGGTGAGTATGGTGGAAAGCCAAAAGACGAAATCCAAGATCAAGTATGTTGTTAAAAGTGGGTGAGGTCCAAAAATCCAAATGTCAAAGTGAAGATCACTATAAACACGGAAAAGTTGTGGAACGCACACACGGGATAAGCGGGGTTAGTGCAACCAAAAGTGAGCGGAAAAGTGTATGTAAGGGTGCTCAATGTCACACTAACACAAGGAGAGGCAAAGCTTCGGTTGCAACGGAGAGACAACAAGATTCACACGCGACCTCTCTTCTCTTCTCTCTTTTGCTTAAAAGCTTATGACTCTTTTGTATACGGTGGCACTTGCACACTTTTGTATCTATGGTGGCACTTTCACTATTTTGTATGTATGGTGCGACTTACACTCCTTTTTTTGTGTTTTTGGGGCTTTTTTTTCACGCACTATGTTAGCGTTAGCCTTGCTTTTGCTATCTTGCCACACGAGTGTTTGCTTAGAAGCTTTACTCCACACTACACACACACCTCACAATCATAGCCACGTGCAATGTCTCGCAACACTAAACAAGCAATGCTCGATAGGATAGATCGCAAAAGGAAGAGGGCTACAAGGGAAAACTGCAAGTTATACCTGCGATGTTGGTGGTGGTGGTGGTGGTAGCCGAAATCGAGCTCGGAGGAGGGCGCGGAGTGGCGCCCGGTCTGGGGGCCGATTTGACCGGTCTCTGGGCCGGCTGGTCCGGTTGACGCCCGGTCGGCCGGGTGCTGGGCCGGGTGGTCCGGTCTGGGGGCCGGTTGACCGGCTTTCTCAACCGGATTTCGCGTTTCTCTCTCTTGTTCTTCCCCAAACCAAAACCAAAAGATCAAATCGACGGGAAACGATGGAATTCGAGGCTAAAAGTTGGGGAAATAGTAGATCAAACACAACAACACCAAATCCACGGACCAAAACCACTCAAAACGCAACCAAATCACAGATCCGTCCAAAGGCAATTTGGGGCTATTTTTGGGGATTTTTTTGGAAAATTTTCTAGAAACGAAATTGGGTGGGTGGAGGGTCAAAATCGCGGTAACCAAAAGCTGCTGATACCATATGATGAGATCTGAGATCTAGGGTTTGGCCCGATCTCGCGATTTGACCCAAAATCCAAGGGGAAAAGGCGGGGAAGGTGAAGAACGCGAAGAACACGATAAGATCTCGAGAAGAACACACGCACACCAACCCGATACATCCGATACTTACCCCCGTGGCTCGATGGACCACGCCAATAGAATCACCCGGAAGAGACGCGAAGGTTGAATTCCCGGTGAGAGATTGGTGTTGGAGACGGAGATCGGTGAGGGAGAGAGAGTTGGTTGCAACTAGAATCTCACTCACAAATTTCCAAATCCACAACAAGGATGCCTTGATTACAAAGGGATGCTAACCCTAGGGAGACAAAGCTCAAAGTAGTGTTTAAGCTCAAATTAAGTCTAAGGGGTAAAGGAGGGGTCCAGGTTGCTTATATAGGCCTACATGGCCAGCAGGGCGAAAAGGTACATAAGTGGATAACTTAGGCAGTTTGGTGGAGCAAATCCGTCGGATCCGGTCCAGAGGCCGCTCAGACCGGGCCTGGGACCGGAGGGGCCGGTTGATACGTCTCCAACGTATCGATAATTTCTTATGTTCCATGCTACTTTATTGATGATACCTACATGTTTTATGCATACTTTATGTCATATTTATGCATTTTCCGGCACTAACCTATTAACAAGATGCCGAAGAGCTAGTTGCTGTTTTCTGCTGTTTTTGGTTTCAGAAATTCTAGTAAGGAAATATTCTCGGAATTGGACAAAATCAACGCCCAGGATCTTATTTTTCCACAAAGCTTCCAGAAGTCCGGAGAGGAAACGAAGTGGGGCGACGAGGCCGCCACACACCAGGGCGGCGCGGCCCAAGCCCTGGCCGCGCCGGCCTGTGGTGTGGGCCCCTCGTGGCGCCCCTGACCTACCTCTTCCGCCTACTTAAGCCTTCGTCGATAATAACTCCTGTACCGAGAGCCACGATACGGAAAACCTTCCAGAGACGCCGCCGCCGCCAATCCCATCTCGGGGGATTCAGGAGATCGCCTCCAGCACCCTGCTGGAGAGGGGAATCATCTCCCGGAGGACTCTTCACCGCCATGGTCGCCTCCGGAGTGATGAGTGAGTAGTTCACCCCTGGACTATGGGTCCATAGTAGTAGCTAGATGGTCGTCTTCTCCTAATTGTGCTATCATTGTTGGATCTTGTGAGCTGCCTAACATGATCAAGATCATCTATCTGTAATGCTACATGTTGTGTTTGTTGGGATCCGATGAATAAATGAATGCTATGTTATGTTGATTATCAATATCATCTATGTGTTGTTTATGATCTTGCATGCTCTCCGTTGCTAGTAGAGGCTCTGGCCAAGTTTTTGCTTGTAACTCCAAGAGGGAGTATTTATGCTCGATAATGGGTTCATGTCTCCATTAAATGCAGGGAGTGACGAGAAACCTCTAAGGTTGTGGATGTGCTGTTGCCACTAGGGATAAAACATCAATGTTATGTCTAAGGATATATTCGTTGATTACATTACGCACCATACTTAATGCAATTGTCTCTGTTGTTTACAACTTAATACCGAAGGGGTTCGGATGATAACTTCGAAGGTGGACTTTTTAGGCATAGATGCATGCTGGATAGCGGTCTATGTACTTTGTCGTAATGCCCAATTAAATCTCACAATACTCATCATAACATGTATGTGCATGGTCATGCCCTCTTTATTTGTCAATTGCCCAACTGTAATTTGTTCACCCAACATGCTTATTCTTATCGGAGAGACACCTCTAGTGAACTGTGGACCCCGGTCCATTCTTTTAATCGAATACAATCTACTGCAATATTAGCTCTACTGTTCTCTGCAAACTTCATCATCCACACTATACATCTAATCCTTTGTTACAACAAGCCGGTGAGATTGACAACCTCACTGTTACGTTGGGACAAAGTACTTTGGTTGTGTTGTGCAGGTTCCACGTTGGCGCCGGAATCCCTGGTGTTGCGCCGCACTACACTCCGTCGCCATCAACCTTCAACGTGCTTCTTGGCTCCTACTGGTTCGATAAACCTTGGTTTCTTACTGAGGTAAAACTTGCCGCTGTACGCATCACACCTTCCTCTTGGGGTTCCCAACGGACGCATGCTGTACGCGTATCACCGGTCCAAACCGGGCGGGTGACCGGGCGCCAACCGGAAATGTAGCAGATCTCCGTCCGTTTGGCCCCGGTACGACGCCCGGTCGAAACCGAGGGAAATCCGGTCTGGCGCCCGGTTGACCGAGCCTGGGACCGGGTGGTCCGGTCATGGATCCGGTCGACCGGGTCCTGGGCCGGCCAGCATCTTCTCTTCCTTCGCGCGCTTCGAGTGACGTCGGGTCCAGCTTCATGCCCATCTTCAGGTCCCTCTGCTCCTCTCCTTCCCTTGACCATGGTGTGTCCTCCTCTCCGAGGTCTTGCCGCACCTTGCACCTAATGACACAAAGCACATCGGCATAAGGTCGCATTCCATCCAAAGGGGTACCGAGATCAAGGGTGGTGAGGCGCGAGTTCACCTTATCATGTAGCGCTTTAACTCGAGCTCGCGTCATTGGTCCACTTGGGGGACTTGTTGGTCTTGGTGTAGTGTCGTCGGTGAGCGGGGCTACATCAATATTATCTTACAAATTCAGATCACATGATCCATATTACACAAATAGTTGGTCTATTGATCAACGAACACAAAGTTCATAGCGGAAGCGTAAATAAAATGGACTCTCTAGTCCACAGGCCAACGCTTGACTTCGGAAGACTCCTAGTTGTCGTAGGCGTCCTGCTAGTCATCTCCTTGGTAGTTCTGTTCATCTTCATACTCTGGCCATTTGAATAGCCAAGGACACAGCCGTGAGTACTTTAAGTACTCGCAAACTAATACTAGTGTAAGTGCTAACAATTCTAGTAAGGGGGTGCTAAGCTCTAGTTTAATTTGCATAAAGCCAATTTTAGTTCACAAGTATTTGATAAAAGACTTATTCATGTGCTAACTAACTCAAGTGGGAACATTAGTGTCATTCCCACAACTCAGTTGTGATTCAAATCAAGTCACCATTTCAAAACATCAACACTTTCAAGAATCTGACACCGGTAACAGTATGGCCTTTCCAACCGTCCGTAACCGTGGACACAACTATTCGAATAGGTTTACACTCTGCAGAGGTTTCACACTTGTGCCACAAAATTTGATTTAATCCATCGGGATAACCCCGAATCATCGTATCTCAGTACGCAGATCATCAACCATAACCTTTCACTTACAAACCCTAGTATAGGCACCTCTCCCCATGAGCTTGGCCTCCCAGTGAAGACCAATCATCAACACAGGAACTGCACAGGGCTTGGCCGTACAATTCACCTCATTTTACATCATTTCTCATACTACGGAGGCAGCCTCGGCATAACCCCTATGATGCTTGTTCAGAGGGAACCCATACTAAGATGCATAAACTTCCAGTTAAGCCCTACCCATAATCACGTATTGTGGGGGTACTCAAAAATTGGAAAGGTATCACATTCAAACCAATATGAGTTTTAGTCAAAATTCACCATCTCCTTCAAGTCATATTCACCTTCAAAAATCATTCAATGGAAATGACTCATCATTCCCAAAGTTTTCAAATTCAATTCATATCACAAGTTCCCATCTAGAGTAGTCAAATTTTAGTATTAGCACTCGCACTAATCATGAAGGGTGCTATCCTGCTTGGCTAGCTTTGAGACTAACTTTGCTACTCTAGTAACCTAAACTTAGACCAAAGTTAACTATAAAAGTAACTTCTTCATAAAACAAGTAAAAACTTGTAAGGTAAAAACTTGGGATGGGCTCATTGTAAATAAGGTAAGACTAATGGTGCCTTGCCCCAAAGGTCTTTGCACTTTGCAAGAATATTAGCTTGCAAAAATAGAGCTTGCATTGGTGTTAGTTTGCCTTGGTTGGTGAGGTGATCAAAGTTCTCTTATTCTTCTTGGTAGAATACCTCCTCCTCTTGATAGTCTCCGGTACTAGCGTCTATACACGAATACGAGGATACAATCACCAAACAATACTTAAGTAGTCTTAGTTATCCTTAATGGCTCACTCAAAATGATCTAGCATCATCACTTAACATTGCTACCTAAAATAATTCTAGGGTTTTCTTACTTAGTGTTTAGAGAAATAATTTCCTCTCATTATATATGTAAATGATAGTTTTCATTTAACTCTTTGAGGAAATAATTTCATCTCATTGAATCTTCTTAAGATTTAAGTTCCTCAAACCATCATGCATGAAATCATGTTGACCTAAGTCAACTATTCATCATCATCATTTGGGAAAATGATTTAAATGAGGTAGAATACCTCATACCATTTAACAATACTCCTTATGATTTAATATCACCAAGTATTTCATGTGAGAGTATTTAGACCAAGGTCACAACTTCATATGAAAGTACTTGGGACAAGATTTAAATGAAGCAAAACACTTCATATGATTTACATAATAGTTTTAGACAATATCATTTGGCTAAAATAGCCATAGAGACCTTTATTTAAACTAGGCCATGATCACTCAAAGTAACCATACCATATTTTTGCAGAAACAATTAGTGTAAGTGAAATGTGAGCTATGAGAGTTTAAATCAACTTACTATCATTTTTGGTTGATTTTGAATAATTATTTGAATTTGAAAAAGTCTCTACCTTGTTCTTTTTATCACATTAATTCTACAAAACATTTTGGTGTGAAACCAGTGTGGTTGGATAGATATTTTCATGGGCTTTCCAACAATATAAAATTCACCAAATTTGGATAAGCCAAACAGATTCTATTAAATTTTGAAAACAGGGTCAGTATTCAATTTGATTTAAACAGAAAATCGAAATTCAAATGATTTGGGCTGCGCGGGAAAACAATTGGGCCGAAACGAGGGGAGACGGACTGGGCTGGCCTAGTAACGTTTCAGCACGCCACGGGCCAACTGACAGTAGACCCCACATGTCAGTGGGTCTTTAAACCCGAATCGGTACGCAGCAAGGGGAGCCGTAGGATCAAGAGGAGGATCTACGGTGCGGGGTCGTCGTCGTCATCGAGGGACTTACTGACGCGGCGAGGCTAGGGGGTCGACGGCGAGCAGAGACTCCGGCGAGCGGCAGCGTTGATGCAGGTCGACGTTGCAGACGACGGCGAGCTCAACGGTGGTCGCTGGAGCTCTGGGGATGGACTGTAGCGTCGGCTTGATCAGCGGCGGCTCACGGGCGGCGATGTTGCAATTGGACGGCGGTGGTGAGCAATGTCGAGTGGAGAGAGTGCGAGGAGGCTCAGAGGAGGGAGGGGAGTCAAGTGGTGTGCTCAGATGAGGAGGATGAGCTCCCCTTTTATAGGCGCTTCGAGGTGGCCGTGGGTCTGCGGCGAACTCGACAAGGGCGCGGCGTTTCCAGCGAGCAAGGGGGACAGGCGAGAGCGGCGCTAGGTAGGCTAGGTCGAGGCGATGCTAGGGAACCTGCTGGCGAGGTAGGGGACGGCCAGGTGAGCGCTGGCGAGATCGATGCCTGGCAGCACGGGTGCGGGAAAAACGGCGAGGTGGTCGATGGCGATGGCGCTTGCGAGGACACGAGCGCGTGTCCGGTGGGTTGCAGGGACGACGGTGAAGCTCACGGTGCTGAGAGGGGGTCCGGGGGAGGCGCAGAGCGTTGGAGCGGCGCGTGGCCAGTACGTGTCCATGGGCAACGCCATCGGCATGGTCTGGTCACCCTGGGCGCGCGTTGTCCGGCGATTGTCGGCCTCCTTCTCGACCAGGGCTGGTGTAGGTTGGTGTAGAGGTGCGAGGTGGAGTTCCAGGACATGGTGGACAAGGCTGGTGGGGGAAGGAGAAGAGGGGTGCTTGCCAAGTGGAACATGGCCGGCATGGCCATGTCCATGGCTAGGTTTAGCCTCCATCTAGGGTTGTTGTGCCAATGTTGGATGCAGAGGGGACCAGGGGGCATGTAGAGGCAAGATAGGGTACTAGGGTTGGGCCAAACACTATTTGCAATAGTGTTTTGGATTTGATCTATTTGCAAAACTCAAATTCTTGCCAAATTTGATTGAGGCATGTGGTTCCAAAATTTGAAAATGGTTGGTTTGGATGAGTTGCAAATGACCAGAGACAAACATAGGTGGTGGTGGAATTTTAAAAATAAAAGAAATGCAAAAAATGCAAAGTGTGAGATTGTTGCACTTGTTAAACAGTCTCAACTTTTGATGAGCATAGATTTTGATCCAAGATGATTTTGATATGGTGGTCTTTACATAAGTTGTTCACCTTGATGTGTACTTGGATGTGGTGCAAAGAATTGGAAAAGTTTGGTTTGAAAAACTTGAAATCTAGGGGCTCAAAGTGGTGACCAGACTAGAATTGGCAGATTTGACCAATATCATATGTGATCCCCATTTGAGTTCAAAATTGATTTGATTTGAGTTTCTTCGATTCCAAAAGTTGTAATAAGTGTTTAGTAAAATAATACAACTAATGGTGAAAGCCAAATTGGTCTAGGTCAAAGATGTGTAAAAATGTCCATAAGCACATGGGTGTGTGGAAATGGATTTTTCTTAATTTTTTCCATTTTGGTTTTCTTGATCCAATTGGGCAGGTGTGAGGATCTAACTAGGGTTAGATTGAGTTTGCTAAGAGTTTCAAACCATTTGGGGAAAGTGTGTGCGCATAGATCAAGAATTGATATTATGGCTAAGTGCCACATATGCCTCTATGCATAAGTTTTATTTTATTTTTGTTTCTCACTTGGATTTGTTGGTAAGTACTAGGTTAGGTTGTTGAAGTATTTCAAATCATCTACACAAGGTAGCCATGGAAAAAGTTATTGTTTGCCAAAATAGCCATAGGCTTTCATATGCCTTTTTCTTATTTAAGATCATTTCTTTTTATTTTGTTTTTCAAAGGATGGTGATAAGAGAGATGAGGTTTAGGGTTTAGTGGGGTTTACCATGGTTCACCACCATTTATAAAATTAAGAAAGGGTAGAGTTCAAGATTTACATATTAGGGCTATATGCCCAGATATGTCTTTTTATTTAATTTTTGGTTTCTCAAAATTGATCCCCTTTGTTTTGAGAAGGTTAGGGTTTAGGGTTTTGGAAAAGGGTGTAAGGCAATAAACAAACAATCATGGCAATAACACAAGGATTAGGGATGAGTACTATGCATAGCACCCTATGTAAGAAAAGTTTTTGTTGGTTCTCATTTTTGGAAAAAGGAAATTCATTTTATCTTTGTTTTAAAATTTGGGATGTAACAAACCCTTCCCCCTTAAACAAATATCGTCCCGAGATTTTAAGAAAAGTTAGGTTCCTAAGAGAGATTGGGCGATATGATTTCACAGGAAAACATACTTGGCATGGCCTGAGGTGCTTCTTGGGCTTCTGTTGCAGTCATGTTGTAGAGGCGGCCGTTGTTGTTGTTCTGGTTCCTTCTTGCGGCAAAGCGGTGCTGGTTCTGAGTAGGTGCTGCGGTGTTGGCGGCAATCTTGGCTAACCTCTTGGGGCACTCGTTGGAGTAATGGCCAACCACTCCACACTCATAACAAGTGATGGTGGCCTTGTCCTTGGTGGCGACGGGGATGGCGTTGCTTTCAGTCCTAGGGCCAGTGTTGTTGTTGTTGTTGTTGTTGTTGTTGTTGTTGTTGTTGTTGTTGTTCCGATTGTTATTGTTGTTGGGGTTGTTGTTGCTGGTGTGATTGTTGTTGTTTTTGCCTCCGGGCTTCGGGGGTCCTCCATGGTTGTTGGTGTAGTTTGGGCGGTAATTCTGGGCAGGTGGCCTGTTATTTCTTGGGGTGAATCCTCCCGTTGAGTTGTTGCGGTACTTCTGGGTATTGTTGGACCCATGCTGGTTCATCATCCGGCGCTTGCGATTCTCGTTGGCTTGGTGAAGCTTCCCTTCCATCTGGATGGCGGAGTCCACCAGGGCTTCTGGTCAGCAAAGGGAATGTTGACCAGTACAGTCTGCATTTCATCGTGTTGTCCGTTCAGAAATCTCCCCTTCCGCTTCTCATTGGTGTTAGTTTCATCCGGGGCGTACCTTGACAGAGTAAGGAATCTGTCACGGTATTCTACCACGGACATTCTGCCTTGCTTGAGTTCGCGGAACTCGTCTCTCATCTTCTTGATCAGTCCTTGGGGCACATGGTATTTGCTAAACTTGGTCTTGAAGTCCTCCCAGGTCATCATCTGTCCCGCATTCATTGCGCGGGCGCTTGTCCACCAGGCTCGTGCAGGTCCTGACAGGTAGTGGGTGGCGAACAGTACTTTTTCTGCGGCTTCAACTCCCGCAACCTCCAGGTTGTTCTCCATTGTCTGGAGCCAGTCATCTGCGTCTAGTGGCTCTTCGGTCTTGCTGAAAATGGGTGGGTTGGTGTTCTAAAAGTTCTTCAGTTTTGACCCAGGGTGGTCGTGGTTTCCATGGCCGTTGTTGTTCTGAGCGATCTGCTGCAGTGCATCGATGTTGGCTTGGCGTTCAGCTCTCTCAGCTTCTCGGTCGGCCATCATCATCTCTAGCATCCGCATCATGGCGTCTTGGTTGGCGCTGTGGGTTGGTGGGGCCATCTGAACATCGGAGTAGATGATAAGATAAGAGGGAAATTTCTATGGTTTGTTTGATTTAAAGTTCAAAAAGTTCAAAACTTGAAAACTTGAGTAGTGTTGAGGGGGTAAAAACCAGCAACACTTTTTCATTCATACCAAACATCATACATTACAAATCTAACACACCGTTGGTTTGAAGAACCATTCATTCGCTCTACGATACAAGGGGATCCTGATACAACTCACACCTACTCAAGTGCTGGAGTGATACTACTCTTCAGGGTGGATTCTTCGTCTTCATGGGTAATGTGCTTGGCGAGAGGCGAGGGCGTTGTCCAACTCCTTGCGGGTCTTGTACATCATGAAGTCGAGGTGGGCTACATAGTGGTTCATCTCCGTGTGCGGGGGCGTGGTCATCGGTCTTCCCATGAGGTCATGTCATGGGTAGTAGATGAAGCGAGTGTTCTTGATCTGGTTCTCATTTTGTCCACACAAACGGGTAATTGCTTCTTGCATCGCTCTGATTAGTCCTTCCTTCCAAGTGTTTCCCGTTACAGAAAACCATATGGTTTCCCATATTGGGGCTCCAGGATGTCTTCGCAGATCTG
Source organism: Lolium perenne (assembly GCF_019359855.2). Classification (NCBI taxonomy): domain Eukaryota; kingdom Viridiplantae; phylum Streptophyta; class Magnoliopsida; order Poales; family Poaceae; genus Lolium; species Lolium perenne. The sequence goes on from NC_067245.2 coordinate 138,732,200, forward strand.
CAGTAACTTCCCACCGAGGTGGTCCTCCCAACTGATTATTGAGGGGTGTTCCGAAGAACTCGGGATACGGGCGTCCTAGATATTACACTAGTTGCTTCAAATCCTTTTCGAACATCAGGTCTCCTCCGTGACCAAGCTGATAGAACTCCCATTTGTACTCCATCTATGAACAATGAGGGGAGTAAGTTAGAGAAGTGCCCAAGTGTGCCAAATTTTTATGTAGAAAGAAAGGTAGAGTATGAATGTCGCTTTTGAAAAGATCTTAAGGATAAGAGTGAGACTAAGTTTTCATAAATATTCACTTCATTTGTTTTGAAACTAAGTTTTTCGGACGTCCATTCTAACTAGGGTCTCCTAAGGTCAAACAATGGCTCTGATACCAACTTGTCAACACCCGGATTTTTAAGTCCAGATGCCTATTATGTCATTCATCGCAATCCCAGGAATATTGTTGTTGCGAGGCATAATAGTAGAATATCATAGTCATCATTTATTACAAACCATATTGTCTTACAAATTTAGATCACATGATCCATATTACACAAATAGTTGATCTATTGATCAACGAACACAAAGTTCATAGCGGAAGCGTAAATAAAATGGACTCTCTAGTCCACAGGCCAACGCTTGACGTCGGAAGACTCCTAGTTGTCGTAGGCGTCCTGCTGGTCATCTCCTTGGTAGTTCTGTTCATCTTCATACTCTGGCCATTTGAATAGCCAGGGACACATCCGTGAGTACTTTAAGTACTCGCAAACTAATACTAGTGTAAGTGCTAACAATTCTAGTAAGGGGGTGCTAAGCTCTAGTTTAATTTGCATAAAGCCAATTTTAGTTCACAAGTATTTTATAAAAGACTTATTCATGTGCTAACTAACTCAAGTGGGAACATTAGTGTCATTCCCACAACTCAGTTGTGATTCAAATCAAGTCACCATTTCAAAACATCAACACTTTCAAGAATCTGACACCGATAACAGTATGGCCTTTCCAACCGTCCGTAACCGTGGACACGGCTATTCGAATAGGTTTACACTCTGCAGAGGTTGCACACTTGTGCCACAACATTTGATTTCATCCATCGGGATAACCCCGAATCATCGTATCTCAGTACGCGGATCATCAACCATAACCTTTCACTTACAAACCCTAGTATAGGCACCTCTCCCCATGAGCTTGGCCTCCCAGTGAAGACCAACTGTCAACCTGGGAACTGCACAGGGCTTGGCCGTACAATTCACCTCATTTTACATCATTTCTCATACTACGGAGGCAGCCTCGGCATAACCCCTATGATGCTTGTTCAGAGGGAACCCATACTAAGATGCATAAACTTCCAGTTAAGCCCTACCCATAATCACGTATTGTGGGGGTACTCAAAAATTGGAAAGGTATCGCATTCAAACCAATATCAGTTTTAGTCAAAATTCACCATCTCCTTCAAGTCATATTCACCTTCAAAAATCATTCAATGGAAATGACTCATCATTCTCAAAGTTTTCAAATTCAATTCATATCACAAGTTCCCATCTAGAGTAGTCAAATTTTAGTATTAGCACTAGCACTAATCATGAAGGGTGCTATCTTGCTTGGCTAGCTTTGAGACTAACTTTTCTACTCTAGTAACATTCTAAACTTAGACCAAAGTTAACTATAAAAGTAACTTCTTCATAAAACAAGTAAAAACTTGTAAGGTAAAAACTTGGGATGGGCTCATTGTAAATAAGGTAAGACTAATGGTGTTGCAAGAATATTAGCTTGCAACAATATAGCTTGCATTGGTGTTAGCTTGCCTTGGTTGGTGAGGTGATCAAAGTTCTCTTATTCTTCTTGGTAGAATACCTCCTCCTCTTGATAGTCTCCGGTACTAGCGTCTATACACGAATACGAGGGTACAATCACCAAACAATACTTAAGTAGTCTTAGTTAGCCTTAATGGCTCACTCAAAATGATCTAGCATCATCACTTAACATTGCTACCTAAAATAATTATAGGGTTTTCTTACTTAGTGTTTAGAGAAATAATTTCCTCTCATTATATATGTAAATGATAGTTTCCATTTAACTCTTTGAGGAAATAATTTCCTCTCACTGAATCTTCTTAAGATTTAAGTTCCTCAAACCATCATGCATGAAATCATGTTGACCTAAGTCAACCATTCATCATCATCATTTGGGAAAATGATTTAAATGAGGTAGAATACCTCATACCATTTAACAATACACCTTATGATTTAATATCACCAAGTATTTCATGTGAGAGTATTTAGACCAAGGTCACAACTTCATATGAAAGTACTTGGGACAAGATTTAAATGAAGCAAAACACTTCATATGATTTACATAATAGTTTTGGACAATATCATTTGGCTAAAATAGCCATAGAGTCCTTTATTTAAACTAGGCCATGATCACTCAAAGTAACCATACCATATTTTTGCAGAAACAGTTAGTGTAAGTGAAATGTGAGCTATGAGAGTTGAAATCAACTTAATATCATTTTTGGTTGATTTTTAATAATTATTTGAAGTTGAAAAAGTCTCTGCCTTGTTCTTTTTATCACATTAATTCTACAAAACATTTTGGTTTGAAACCAGTGTTGTTGGATAGATATTTTCATGGGCTTTCCAACAATATAAAATTCACCAAATTTGGATAAGCTAAACAGATTCTATTGAATTTTGAAAACAGGGTCAGTATTCAATTTGATTTAAACAGAAAATCAAAATTCAAATGATTTGGGCTGCGCGGGAAAACAATTGGGCCGAAACGAGGGGAGACGGACTGGGCTGGCCCAGTAACGTTTCAGCGCGCCATGGGCCAACTGACAGTAGACCCCACATGTCAGTGGGTCTTTAAACCCGAATCGGTACGCATCAAGGGGAGCCGTAGGATCAAGAGGAGGATCTACGGTGCGGGGTCGTCGTCATCATCGACGAGAGGGACTTACTGACGCGGCGAGGCTAGGGGGTCGACGGCGAGCAGAGACTCCGGCGAGCGGCGGCGTTGATGCAGGTCGACGTTGCAGACGACGGCAAGCTCAACAGTGGTCGCTGGAGCTCCGGGGATGGACTGTAGCGTCGGCTTGATCTGCGGCGGCTCACGGGCGGCGATGTTGCAATTGGACGGCGGTGGTGAGCAATGTCGAGTGGAGAGAGTGCGAGGAGGCTCAGAGGAGGGAGGGGAGTCGAGTGGCGTGCTCAGATGAGGAGGATGAGCTCCCCTTTTATAGGCGCTTCGAGGTGGCCGCGGGTCTGCGGTGAACTCGACAAGGGCGCGGCGTTTCCAGCGAGCAAGGGGGACAGGCGAGAGCGGCGCTAGGTAGGCTAGGTCGAGGCGATGCTAGGGAACCTGCTGGCGAGGTAGGGGACGACCAGGTGAGCGCTGGCGAGATCGATGCCTGGCGGCACGGGTGCGGGAAAAACGGCGAGGTGGTCGACGGGGACGGCGCTCGCGAGGACACGGGCGCGTGTTCGGTGGGTTGCAGGGACGGCGGTGAAGCTCACGGTGCTGTGAGGGGGTCCGGGGAGGCGCAGAGCGTTGGAGCGACGCGTGGCCAGTACGTGTCCATGGGCGACGCCATCGGCATGGTCTGGTCACCCTGGGCGCGCGTTGTCCGGCGATTGTCGGCCTCCTTCTCGACCAGGGCTAGTGTAGGTTGGTGTAGAGGTGCGAGGTGGAGCTCCAGGACATGGCGGACAAGGCTGGTGAGGGAAGGAGAAGAGGGGTGCTTGCCAAGTGGAACATGGCCGGCATGGCCATGTCCATGGCTAGGTTTAGCCTCCATCTAGGGTTGTTGTTCCAATGTTGGATGCAGAGGGTACCAGGGGGCATGTAGAGGCAAGATAGGGTACTAGGGTTGGGCCAAACACTATTTGCAATAGTGTTTTGGATTTGATCTATTTGCAAAACTCAAATTCTTGCCAAATTTGGTTGAGGTCATGTGGTTCCAAAATTTGAAAATGTTTGGTTTGGATGAGTTGCAAATGACCAGAGACAAACATAGGTGGTGGTGAAATTTTAAAAATAAAAGAAATGCAAAAATGCAAAGTGTGAGATTGTTGCACTTGTTAAAAAGTCTCAACTTTGCATGAGCATAGATTTTGATCCAAGATGATTTTGATATGGTGGTCTTTACAGAAGTTGTTCACCTTGATTTGTACTTGGATGTGGTGCAAAGAATTGGGAAAGTTTGGTTTGACAAACTTGAAATCCAGGGGCTCAAAGTGGTGACCAGACTAGAATTGGCAGATTTGACCAATATCATATGTGATCCCAATTTGAGTTAAAAATTGATTTGATTTGAGTTTCTTCGATTCCAAAAGTTGTAATAAGTGTTTAGTAACATAATACAACTAATGGTGAAAGCCAAATTGGTCTAGGTCAAAGATTTGTAAAAATGTCCATAAGCACATGGGTGTGTGGAAATGGATTTTTCTTAATTTTTTTCCATTTTGGTTTTCTTGATCCAATTGGGCAGGTGTGAGGATCTAACTAGGGTTAGATTGAGTTCGCTAAGAGTTTCAAACCATTTGGGGAAAGTGTGTGTGCATAGATCAAGAATTGATATTATGGCTAAGTGCCACATATGCCTCTATGCATATGTTTTATTTTATTTTTGTTTCTCACTTGGATTTGTTGGTAAGTACTAGGTTAGGTTGTTGAAGTATTTCAAACCATCTACACAAGGTAGCCATGGCAAAAGTTATTGTTTGCCAAAATAGCCATAGGCTTTCATATGCCTTTTTCTTATTTAATATCATTTCTTTTTATTTTGTTTTTCAAAAGATGGTGATAAGAGAGATGAGGTTTATGGTTTAGTGGGGTTTACCATGGTTCACCACCATTTATCAAAGTAAGAAAGGGTAGAGTTCAAGATTTACATATTAGGGCTATATGCTGAATGGATCGTAGCGAACAAGAGGGGGGTGAATGGCGCTACGACAAGTTTTAGCCTTTTTCAATTTTAGCGCAACGGAAGGTAAAGGTTGATGAGGACTGTTTTTCCCGATCTTTCACGATGCACCTTGATGATCCATAGGACCGATAGATCTTGAACTCCCTTGACAGATTCAAGGATACTCAAGCACATATGATTACTCTTGACAGATTCAAGAACTCTCACACCTTTATTGGATAACTGGACGAACGTCCGAGACGCCGTCACAACGCCGACCCCATAGGGACGGAGATAACTTGAACTCGAGGTTCTACATTATTCTGAATCAAAACTAGACTACCCTAAACCCTAACCGTGCCATCTCCTTATATGAGAGGGAGAGGTGGCCGGTCGGCCCCCTTATTGGGCCTAACCTAGTTCGACTTGGACAGGCCCAAGTCAAACGGACTCTATTAAAACCCTAGATGGCCCACAACATGACCTGGCTACATTATTATCTTCTAATAACAAGATTATAATAAACTACTGGTACAACCTTAGACCCAAATATCATATCAATGGCTGTCCTAGAGTACCAGGCCTGGATATCCATATCATCTCTCCCCTTCTTCAAGAAGCGTTGTCCCCAACGCGTGAGGGTCTGCTAGAAAAAGGGTAGCGTCAGATAAGAACATCGCCGAACTTCATCCTCAAGCCTCGCCAGTCTTCCACCCCTCATCCTCCCTCTCGACTAGCTTGACTTGACCTTGGCGCCCTTTAGTCTTCGACGCCATCAACCTAATTGAGACACAAGCATCCTCCAAATGCAAACTGGAAATGCACCATGCATATCACCCAAAACACACAGAACAAACTCCTGCACGCCATGGATCCAAATAAGCTGAAACACCTCCTAGTGCACCAAGCATATCACCCAAAACACACAGAACAAACTCCTGCACGCCATGGATCCAAATAAGCTGGAAACACCGAGTATGCACCCTTCTAAAAACCAATGTCTTCTTCCTTGAAATTTTTTTTTTCTATCCTTCTCTTCACGCGCACAAAATGAACCAAAACATGAGGCAGCCGATCTGAATGTGCATGCGTTTTTTCTAATACTGCTCGACGCCACGCACGCAGTCGATGGAATCAGATGTGCACGTACCAAAGCAGACTGCGTCAAGTATGGCAACTACACCAAATCCGATCTGCATACCAATGCTCTCCTTTCCTCACGTAAAACTGTACCAATTCGTATGAAATGGGAGTAGTGTCCACGTGAAGCAAACCACCAATCAGATCTCCTTTTTTTAATGCTGCTAGGACTCCACACGAACAGAATAAATCCCAATATTTTCTTCCTTTCCTTCTGCTGGCCAGACTCCACGCACAATGAAAACCGAATTCAACACAAATGATCTGGACTTTCCTTTGCTGGCCTGAGAAAATATCTCACGTACCAAAAAATTCCCAAACCGAGCTGTCTCCGCTTCTGTATTTTTTTTTCTGATCGAAACTACCAAGTGAACGAGCTGAACTCTGATCATGATCAATCGGCCCTGGCAGGAAAAAAAAATGAAGCAACGTGTTGATCTTGAACTCCTGCTGCAGCTCAAGCACGTCGATCGGAACCACGCCCACGAGCTGCTGCTCCTCGATCAAAACCACCCCGCCATGATCTGACCTTTTCAGCAGAAAACCAATCTCCACGAACACGATCTTCACCAACACCACGTGCCCCCACAAGCCAACGCGATCACATCGACCACAATCTGATCAAGCACGTGGACCGGCTGGACGCTGCAGTAGAAACGATCTCACCAATTTGCAACGATCTTGCCTTCAACCTTGACGCTGCTGCCCACCTCCGAACGAACGAAGGCCTTCTCGATCTTCACCAACAGTAAGGCGGCGACGTATCCAATGGAAGCCACTGCAAATCGAGCAAAACAACCGAGCAGCAAATCAATCTGCACCGTGATCAACCTAGCGCTCTGATACCAAATGAGGACATCCCTACTACACCACTACCTCCGTCATTGATGAATGAAGATGAACCTGCTGTGAAGCTCAAGTCCGATGAAGTTCGGATTGGTCCAATTACAAGAGCTCGTGCGAAGCTACTTAAACAACAGGTGAACTTGTTCCTAAACGATACTTTGATTGATGAGAACTTTATACTACCTAAGTCCTATTACTTATGTATCATCAGGTATCAAGAGGAGACGAGCATCGCACGAGGAGTAGAGAAGCAGCTGGACATGAAGATGGACGTCAAGATGGACGTGAAGCTGGACATGGAGCTGGACATGAAGATATCTCATGGTCGCGCGAGGGAGGAGCGGGAGGAAGGCGCGAGAGGAGAAGACGACGTCCAGGCCGGTCCAGCACCCGGTTAGACCGGCCTCCGGACCGGCCCGCCCGGTCCCTGGCCCGGTTGACCGGGCGCCAACCGGATGGGATTTATCGTACCGGGCAAAAACCGGATTTTTGCGAACTTTCCGGTTTGCCGCCCGGTTGACCGGGTTCTATGCCAGGCTGCCCGGTCACTGGCCCGGTTGACCGGATTCTATGCCAGGCAGCCCGGTCACTGGCCCGGTTGACCGGATTCTATGCTAGGCAGCCCGGTCACTGGCCCGGTTGACCGGATTCCAGACCGGACCAGTCCGAGTCTGTCTCGACCAGATCTATTCTGGGTCGGTTTTCTTTGTATCTTTTCGACCAGAACTCGTCCCGGACGCCTATATAAGTGCCTTGGACGACCCCCTAGCTGCTTTAGACCACGTTTAAGATAAACCCTAGTTCATAGTTGTTTGCTAAGCAAAACTATTGTTCCCCAACTCTCCAATTCGTTGCGATCTGGAGTTTTATGCTACTGAAAGTTTGTGTGATCTGCTGTTCCATTGGGGATTAGAAGATTGCAATCTACCGCTTCGTGGTCGGCGGCTACGTGCGCAAGTGTGTGGAGTTGCGAATATCTTGCAGGGTTGAGAGCTGTTGCATTGGCATCAGGAATCAATCGAGAGACTTCGTCGGCGTCATACAAGTTATCCTCCTCATCATCATCGATTTCATCCGCTGCTACCATCGTGTGTTCATCACCACCCGTCGCTTACTGAGAAGATCGGGCAACCCCGTATCATCTTGGTATCAGATTTCCAGTTTTCCTCGGTAAGCCATCCACAATCCACCCCATAGTTGAGTTGTGAGTGTTTCCTATCCAGAAAAAGCCATAAAAAGTTAGGGTTAGGGTTTGCCATCGCCTTAGATTGCACTAATTTCGAGTTTTAGTTGCTTTTCGTAGTTTTTTTTTGCGTATCTTTATCTTTCTTATAGTAGAATTGTTAGGGTTTGTGTTTTCTCTATCATCTAGTTTATCATAGTGTGTCAGTTTTTGTTACTCCGAGTCCACATAGCGTACAGTGTGCTTGTTCCCAACCATAGACACAGCCTATCGATATAAAGTGACTAGGAACTTCCCCAGAAGAGACTAGTTTTACCGCTCGACAGGCTGCTCATTAGGGTTTTGGTGCTTTGCATATCTTGTTGGCCGTGTTATCAAGGAGTTGAGTCAAAAAAAAAATAAATAGAAAAGAAGCAAAAAGAGCTACATAGCTGCGTGTGTTATACAAAAAGAAAAATCCAAAAAAGAAAAGTGAAGTGCTAGTTGAATCAAGTGAAGGCCTAAGTTTACTTTACTGCACCCGTAGTTGAGCAATCTTGTGCCTGTCTCGTTGAGCTTTGCTAGCGTCTCTCGTGTGCATTGCAACCTTTCCCACATATAGTTGCATTGCCCCATTATATCGCCTTGTGTGAGTATCATTGGTTGTCTACGGTCAGCGCTAGAGCTTGTTATTGGTGCAAATAGGTAGCCCACCTACAGCCCCACATATATCCTGCTTTGTCGTTCGATTGTTCTTATACCCTTGATATTCGCTTCGCTACATCCGTGCACTAGTCCGTCAATCCAAGTTGGTAAGCAATACTAATTCACTTTGGAGCGGTAAGTTTTACCTTTCTTATCAGTTTTGAGTGAGTTGTGAGAGTACCACCAAAGATTTTTGTTTAGTGCACTAACCTACTAATCATGTCTTCTTCTGAGTTTGACGTGATGCAGAAAAAGCCCGACGATACACCAGTTACTTGGCGTGAATATGAGGGTCTTCGTGATCATATGCAACGTGAAATCCGTGTTGCTAGTGACGTGTTGGACAAGGAAATTCAGGGTGTTCACTTGAAGGTCGAAGAGGCTACTACAGCGGTTAATACCGTTCAGACATCGGTGACGACTCTTCAAGCATCCATACAAGCTTTGACAAACGCCGTTGGAGAAATACGTACAATGGTGCAACCACAACAACCACCGCATGATGACGATGGCAGTGTGCAAGGTGACAATGCTGAAGCTGCTAATGCTCAAGGGCGTGGTATGGGTCGTGGTATTGGCCGTGGTGTTGGTGATTTCCGTGGTCGTGGTTTTGTCGCCGTCGGAGCCCAACGTGTTCCTCAACAACAAGACGATGGTTTGGGTAAGCCCAAGTTTTCAATTCCCAGATTTGAAGGAGGTACTGATGTTGAAGAATATCTTACATGGGAGCTGAAGATTGAGAGATTATGGCGTTTACATCCTGACTATACTGAAGATAGGAAGATCAAACTTGCTTCCTCTGAGTTTGATGGCTATGCGTTGCGTTGGTGGGATGGACTTGTGAGTGCTCGAGAAGAAGATGGTGAGCTGCCTATTATCACTTGGCGTGCTATGAAGGCGGCAATGAGAGCTCGTTTTGTGCCTACCAATTACTTGCGTTCCGTCTTTGACAAGTTGACCCAATTGAAGCAAGGTGTGTTGACGGTTGATGCTTACTACATGGAGATGGAGATGCTTATGCAGCGTGCCCGTGTCCGTGAGTCTCTTGAGATGACACTACAGCGTTTTGGGAAGGGTCTGCGGTTTATTATCACGGGAATTGTGCGTCATCTCAGCTACGCTACTATGAATGAGCTACTACATCATGCAAGAGAAGCTGAGTCACAGTTGGCTGAAGAAGCGCAACAGAGGGGCCGTGCTACAGGCGCAGGGCGCTACACGCCTAGGCCGCCGCCTTCTACGGCGCCATCTACGCGTCCTATGGATGTTCCTTCTTCGTCTAGCAAGCCGGTCTCCAATGTATCTAACACAAAGAAGCCCGTCCCTGCAGCAAGTGGAACTGGTTCTAGTATGTCTACAGCGCAAGCGTGATATGGTTTGTCATACATGTGGTGGCAAGGGTCACTTCAAGAAGGATTGTCCTAACCGCAAAGTTATGATCATTAATGAGGACAATGAGTATGAAACAGGAGATGATGCTGATCCAGATGCTCCAGATGAGGATGATTATGACAGTGATGGGTTTGATGCTTTCCCTTCTGAAGCTCAAACTATTGTTGTCTCGCAGCGTGTTCTTAATGTGCAGTCAAGTGCATCTACACAGCGCTGTAATTTGTTTCAAACAAAGGCACTAGTTGGTCCTGATAAAGCTTGCAAGGTCATTATTGATGGCGGGAGTTGTCGCAATCTAGCAAGCAAAGAGTTATGTGCCAAGCTGAAACTGAAGTATCTACCGCACCCGCATCCATATTATATTCAGTGGTTGAGCAATAATGGTGAGATGAAGGTGAGCCACATGGTGCGAGTTGATTTTGAGATTGGACCGTATAAGGATTCCATTGATTTTGATGTGGTTCCTATGACGGTTTGTCACCTGCTGTTGGGCCGGCCATGGCTCTATGACCGATCTGTGCAACACAATGGCCGCGCCAATACATATCACTTGGAGTTCAAGGGCAAGAAAATTAACTTACAGCCTATGTCACCGCAGCAAATTGTCAATGAGTCTCGTCAGAAGATTGAAGTAAACTTGGAGGATGCATCCATAGATAGGCGAGAGAATTGTAATGCCGTGAGTGATATAACGAAAAGTGAGAGAGTGAATTCCTTAGTCTCATTAGCCACCAAACAAGACATGAGAGAATTTTGTGAGGATCCTACAGCCATGCCTCTTGTGCTCATGTACAGGGGTACGGTTTTGGTTTCTAACGACATGACGCCTCTTCCTTTTGGTGTTTCTAATGTTTTGCAGGAATTCAGCGACGTGTTTCCAGAAGAGGTACCCGCAGGACTTCCACCATTGCGTGGTATTGAGCATCAAATTGACTTGATCCCCGGAGCATCGCTGCCCAATAGGACGCCATATAGAACGAATCCCGAAGAGACGAAGGAGATACAGAAGCAAGTACAAGCGCTACTCGACAAAGGTTATATCCGCATAAGCCTTAGTCCTTGTGCTGTTCCTGTTATTCTTGTTCCTAAGAAAGATGGTACATGGCGTATGTGCGTAGATTGTAGAGCGATAAACAACATTACTATTCGATATCGTCATCCTATTCCCCGTTTAGAGGATATGCTAGATGAATTGAGTGGTGCTGCTGTTTTCACTAAAATTGATTTGCGTAGTGGTTATCATCAAATTAGGATGAAAGAAGGGGATGAGTGGAAAACCGCCTTTAAAACAAAATTTGGTTTATATGAGTGGTTAGTAATGCCTTTTGGTTTGACTAATGCACCTAGCACTTTCATGAGACTGATGAACCATGTTTTGCGTGATTTTATTGGCAAGTTTGTGGTTGTGTATTTTGATGACATATTAATCTACAGCCGCAATGAATCTGATCATATTATACATATTCGACATGTTTTGCAAGTGTTGCGTGATAGTAAACTCTATGGTAATCTTGAGAAGTGCACATTTTGCAAAGATAAGGTCATATTTCTGGGTTATGTTGTCTCTAAGCATGGAGTAGAAGTAGATATGTCTAAAATTGAAGCTATTCAAAATTGGCCTACTCCCATGAATGTGAGTCAAGTTAGAAGTTTTCATGGTCTAGCTGGGTTTTATCGCCGTTTTGTGCCCAATTTTTCTACTATTGCTGCACCTTTGAATGAATTGACTAAAAAGGGTGTTGTCTTTGAGTGGGGCGTTGCCCAAGATCATGCTTTTGATGAACTGAAACGATTGTTAACTTCTGCACCGTTGCTTGCACTTCCTGATTTCAATAAGCAATTTGAGATTGAATGTGATGCTAGTGGTATTGGAATTGGTGGTGTGTTGATGCAAGAGGGTCGTCCCATTGCATATTTTTCTGAGAAACTTTCTGGTGCTAAGTTGAACTATCCTATATATGATAAAGAATTGTATGCTTTAATTAGAGTTCTTGAGGTTTGGCAACATTATTTGTGGCCAAAAGAATTTATCATACATTCTGATCATGAAGCTTTGAAATATCTGAAAGCCCAATCTACTTTGCATAGGCGTCTTGCTAAGTGGGTTGAGTTCATTGAGTCTTTTCCGTACATTATTAAGCATAAGAAGGGAAAAGATAATATTGTTGCTGATGCTCTATCTAGGAAGACTATGCTATTAACTCATCTTGATGTTAAAATTCCTGGATTAGAGGTGTTATGTGATTTATATGCGACTGATCATGATTTTGCTGAACCATACCGCTTATGTGTTATTGGTAAAGCATGGGAAAAATATCACATACACGATGGGTTTTTGTTTAGAGCTAACAAACTATGTGTTCCAGAATCGTCTGTGCGTTTGCTCTTATTGCAGGAATCTCATGCTGGAGGTTTGATGGGTCACTTTGGGCGTGAGAAGACGCTACTCATGCTCGCTGATCACTTTTATTGGCCAAAGATGAGGCGGGACGTGGACAGGTATGTGAAGAGGTGCATTACTTGCAACAAGTCCAAGTCCAAGCTGAAGCCTCACGGTTTGTATACTCCGTTACCGGCACCTACTACACCTTGGGAAGATATTAGTATGGATTTTGTGTTAGGTTTGCCGCGTACTAAAAGAGGCCATGATTCTATATTCGTGGTAGTGGACAGATTTTCTAAAATGTCACACTTTATTGCCTGCCACAAAAGCGACGATGCGTCGCATATTGCTAACCTGTTTTTCAGGGAGATTGTTCGACTACATGGAGTCCCGAAGACTATTGTTTCTGATCGTGATGTGAAGTTCATGAGCTACTTTTGGAAGACACTTTGGGGAAAGCTGGGGACAAAGCTACTGTTCAGTACTACTTGTCATCCCCAAACTGATGGTCAAACTGAAGTGGTGAATCGAACCTTGTCACAACTGTTGAGATCCATGATCAAGAAGAACCTGAAGGAGTGGGAAGAGTGTTTGCCGCATGTGGAGTTTGCTTACAACAGGGCGGTACACTCTACCACGGAGCTGTGTCCTTTTGAGGTGGTGTATGGTTTCAAACCCATTACTCCACTTGATTTGTTGCCTTTGCCCATACATGAGCGAGTTAATATGGAGGCATCCAAGAGGGCAGATTTTGTGCGTAAGATCCATGTGAAGACTAAAGAGTTGATAGAAAAGAAAGGCAAGAGCAATGCTGCAAGGATGAACAAGAAGCGCAAAGAGATGTTGTTCAAGCCTGGTGATATGGTCTGGGTACATTTTCGCAAGGATAGGTTCCCGAAGCTACGGAAGTCTAAGTTGAAGCCTCGTGGTGCTGGTCCTTACAAAGTGCTTGCCAAGATCAATGATAATGCATACTCAATAGATCTTCCAGTTGATGAGTTTGGTGTCAGTAATTCTTTCAATGTTGCTGATTTGACACCATATGACGGAGAAGACCTTGGAGCGTCGAGGTCGACGCCTTTTGAAGGGGGGGGAGATGATGAGGACATCCCTACTACACCACTACCTCCGTCATTGATGAATGAAGATGAACCTGCTGTGAAGCTCAAGTCCGATGAAGTTCGGATTGGTCCAATTACAAGAGCTCGTGCGAAGCTACTTAAACAACAGGTGAACTTGTTCCTAAACGATACTTTGATTGATGAGAACTTTATACTACCTAAGTCCTATTACTTATGTATCATCAGGTATCAAGAGGAGACGAGCATCGCACGAGGAGTAGAGAAGCAGCTGGACATGAAGATGGACGTCAAGATGGACGTGAAGCTGGACATGGAGCTGGACATGAAGATATCTCATGGTCGCGCGAGGGAGGAGCGGGAGGAAGGCGCGAGAGGAGAAGACGACGTCCAGGCCGGTCCAGCACCCGGTTAGACCGGCCTCCGGACCGGCCCGCCCGGTCCCCAGCCCGGTGACCGGGGCGCCAACCGGATGGGATTTATCGTGCGGGCAAAAACCGGATTTTGCGAACTTTCCGGTTTGCCGCCCGGTTGACCGGGTTCTATGCCGAGCAGCCCGGTCACACCCGGTTGACCGGATTCTATGCCGAGCAGCCCGGTCATCGGCCCGGTTGACCGGATTCTATGCTAGGCAGCCCGGTCAGCGGCGGATTGACCGGATTCCAGACCGGACCAGTCCGAGTCTGTCTCGACCAGATCTATTCTGGGTCGGTTTTCTTTGTATCTTTTCGACCAGAACTCGTCCCGGACGCCTATATAAGTGCCTTGGACGACCCCCTAGCTGCTTTAGACCACGTTTAAGATAAACCCTAGTTCATAGTTGTTTGCTAAGCAAAACTATTGTTCCCCAACTCTCCAATTCGTTGCGATCTGGAGTTTTATGCTACTGAAAGTTTGTGTGATCTGCTGTTCCATTGGGGATTAGAAGATTGCAATCTACCGCTTCGTGGTCGGCGGCTACGTGCGCAAGTGTGTGGAGTTGCGAATATCTTGCAGGGTTGAGAGCTGTTGCATTGGCATCAGGAATCAATCGAGAGACTTCGTCGGCGTCATACAAGTTATCCTCCTCATCATCATCGATTTCATCCGCTGCTACCATCGTGTGTTCATCACCACCCGTCGCTTACTGAGAAGATCGGGCAACCCCGTATCATCTGAGTTGATACCAGATGATGAGGTGAATCCAAGCCAATCCACCTAAGTTGATGCCCGATCTTTCACAGCGAGAACCTGGGGTAGAGAATCCTCCCAACAACGCGATGAACGCAGCCTGGAGAAGAGGGAACGAATCCAGCAAGCAACGGATCGATGAACGATACGCCTCAAACCAAGAGCTAGATAATCCTTGATGAACACAAGAACCTTCGCAGCGGATAATAATATAGATAAACGGCAGCGCCGTACCCCCGGAGGGATGATACACGTGAACACACGCAATGGGGAAAACCCTAATCTTTAGTCTAAACTTGTTCTCTCCTAACCCTAGTCGTGCCTCCACCTTATATGAGGGATGGAGTGGCCGGCCAGCCCCTGGTGGGCCTCTCTACCTTGGTTTGGACAGGCCCAAACCAAACTGACTCAATTTATTAAAAACCCTAATTGGCCCACATATGACCATTACATAAACTAGGATAAATAAGCTGGTGGAGTCCTGAATCGGGGCTCCACATAGGCCTCCGTGCCCATATCATCCTCCCCCCCTTCAAGAAGCGTTGTCCCCAACGCGTGAGGGTCTTCTGGAAAAGGTGACGTGATATGAACATGACACGTCCTCGCCGTCTTCAAGTCTTGCTTGCCTTCCACACCACATCCTCCCTCGCGGCCTGCTTGACTTGATACAGCACTTGGCGCCTCCTTTCTTCTCCACATGAGCTTGGACTTCGGCGCCAATTCCTTCTTCTTGCGAGGTTTTGATGGACCCTTGTGTCGCTGCACATGACCCTGCACAAGATGTGTAATTCCTGGACCACATAGATGTCTCACATGTCCATCCTTGCCTCGATGCATCCGCGGTGTCGCGGACAACTGGACTGCAGTACTCCTAGCACGGTAGTGCCGCTGCCCACTGTCTCCACTGACGCGCTCGCCTCCCACTCCTCCCACGCGCATCTGCGCCACATGTACTGAAACGCCATCAGCACAAACATCATCAGTCTGCATACTAGCATCAACACAAACTGGAACTGTAGCACATGCTGCAACATCCACATCAACAATAAGTGTAGCTTCATCCGACTTGTCACCAACAAGAACTTGCTTGTCATCTACAGGCTTGGCTGAAACATCACCAACATCAATGCTCGGAACATCATGCACCTTATGCTGCACATCAGGCTTGTGCAACTTCTCTTTACGCACCACTAACTCCACATCGGACTTGATATGATCATCACCCATAGGCTTCAAAGTCCGCTGTTTGCCACCATGCATAAAAGAATATGTATTTGCTCGCCCAGCATGTGTCACATTACGATCATACTGCCAAGGACGCCCAAGTAGCAATCCACACACCTCCAATGGCAACACATCGCAATCGATCTCATCGACATAATCATCAACTGTAAATGGCACACGCACCTTGTGAGTAATCTTCAGCATACCACAGCTATTCAACCACTCAAGACATTTAGGTTCAGGAAGACGCCATGTAGACAACCCCAATGCTGCCACCATCGCCTTGCTAATGCCATTAGTACAGCTTCCACCATCAACCATCAACTTGCAAGCCTTGCCCTTGATAAAGCACTGAGTCTGAAACAAACTCCACCGCTGACTCTTGTCAATTGTCTTGCAAGCATCACCTTGTACCTTCTTGAGTTGCATATTCAGCCCGCTCAATGGTACATCCGCCTCAACAGTCACAGTAGCGCTCTTGGTATCAGAGCCAGGTTTCCTCTCCTCTGAAGATTTCACCTCAACCTTAGTGACTGTTGGTAATGGAACAATCTCCTGAATAGGAACTATGCACTTGTCCACTTCCTCTATTGCATGCACAACTCTGGACGACTGCTTACGCTGCTGCAATGGTAACCCAAAACCACCACGAAGAAACGTTTTGAAGTCCGCCCAAGTATAAGCATACTCGCCTCTATCAACGGCATCATACCAATATTTGTCCAACTCGGCATCCACACGCCTGTGAGCTAGAAGACAGGCATCATACCCTGTGAACTTCCCTTTGTAGCGACGACATCGTTGGAAACCCAACTCCATGTACTTCTCCCAATCCTCGTACTGCTCAATTGTCGCGTCATGGCATAAATACCACTTTAGTCCTGACACACAATGCGGTACGTCCTCCCAACGGCGGATATCAAGGTAATCATTGAAAACATCACCGGATTTCGTGCCACGTGAACACCGTATGCCACGCACATCGTCTCCAAATGAAGCAACAACAGTAGTAGCATCAAGGAGCATCGCCGGAGAAACAAGAGCAGCAGTAGCCGAAGAAGCAACCACAGTAACAGGAGAAACCGCCGGAGGAAAAGCCGCAGGAACAGACGCCGTCCCGGCCCAGGACCCGGTTGGACCGGCCTCCAGACCGGCCAGTCCGGTCACTGGCCCGGTTGACCGGTCGCCAACCGGATCGGCTGCCTCGTACCGGAGCAAAACCGGAAATTGGCGAATTTGCGAACTTCCCGGTTGGGCGCCCGGTTGACCGGATTCTATGCCAGGCAGCCCGGTCACTGGCCCGGTTGACCGGATTTCATACGAAGTTTTTCCTGGTCGCGAAATTTCGTCTTCTTCCCGATTCTGGTCGCGATTTTTCGCGATTTTGACCTCCGAAACAGCCATGGATGACCTCCAAACTTCACCAAACAACACCAAACTTCCTCCAACCAACCTCCTTCGACCGAGAGCCAAACTCCTCCGATCTTTAGAGCTAATCTTCTCCGATGCAAACTGATCAAAGAGATCGATCAACAAAACCTCGCCGTGAGCAACCCAGAAAGCTGATACCAGAGTTGATACCAGATGATGAGGTGAATCCAAGCCAATCCACCTAAGTTGATGCCCGATCTTTCACAGCGAGAACCTGGGGTAGAGAATCCTCCCAACAACGCGATGAACGCAGCCTGGAGAAGAGGGAACGAATCCAGCAAGCAACGGATCGATGAACGATACGCCTCAAACCAAGAGCTAGATAATCCTTGATGAACACAAGAACCTTCGCAGCGGATAATAATATAGATAAACGGCAGCGCCGTACCCCCGGAGGGATGATACACGTGAACACACGCAATGGGGAAAACCCTAATCTTTAGTCTAAACTTGTTCTCTCCTAACCCTAGTCGTGCCTCCACCTTATATGAGGGATGGAGTGGCCGGCCAGCCCCTAGTGGGCCTCTCTACCTTGGTTTGGACAGGCCCAAACCAAACTGACTCAATTTATTAAAAACCCTAATTGGCCCACATATGACCATTACATAAACTAGGATAAATAAGCTGGTGGAGTCCTGAATCGGGGCTCCACATAGGCCTCCGTGCCCATATCAAAGGTGATAGCTTTAGAGATAGCGGTGTTCCTACAATGATACTAGGACAAGTGCAACAAGTAAAAGAATCAACAAGATAGTAAGATTAAGGAGCGAGACAACCGGGGGCGCGGAGACGAGGTGAGGTTTGTTTCCTGCAGTTCCTTCCACAATAGGAAGTACGTCTGTGTTGAGGAGGTGCTAGTCTCACACAAGAGACTAGACGGCCACACCACGAAGGAAGGCCTCACCTTCTTCCTTGAGAGAGCTCCACGAAGGTGCTCTCCCTTTTCCACTAAGGCACCGGTCGAGGCGGTGATTCCTTCGCAAGGTTGGGGCGAGATCCACACAAAAGGATGCTCCCAACACCCTGTGGAGCTAGTACATCACCAAGCTAGCTTCCATAGCTGCACATCTCCAATGTTCCACCATAGGAACTCTACCACCAAGATCCACTAAGGAGTACCACGAATTGGCGAACTTTCTCTCGGTAGAATGATAGATCGGGGTCTCCTCCACCACTTCTCAAAGTATGAGCAAGATTGGTTGGATGGATGGGGAGATCCCCTCACTTTGAGCTCAGCAAAAATGGAGGAGAGAGAGAAGAGCTGAAGCGGGCTGGAGAAGATGGGGCCTTTTTATAGGTCCCTCCAAATCCAACCGTTATGTGCTGTTTTTGCCTAAGCGGTACTACCGCTTCTGGGAAGCGGTACTACCGCTCTGAGTTCGAATCCCCACAGAACTTGTCCACGTGGACACATAGCGGTACTACCGCTCGCGGTACCGCTTGAGGTACCGCAATAGGGTCCAGACCTTACTGGATCCAAAGCGGTACTGAAGCGGTACTGTCGTAACGTGTTACGGTACTTGAGCGGTACCGTGGGTGGTACTACCGCTTGCAGGTGGTACTACCGCTCAAGGTACCGTAAAGGTACCGTAACCTGTTCTGTGGGAAAATCTCGTGTGCAATCCCTAGAGCGGTATCTCAGGGCGGTACCAGTAGGGGTAGCGGTAGTACCGCTCCTGGTACCGGTAGTACCGCTATGGCTAAAACAACCTTTTCCTCTTTTCCTCTCCTACCATGTTACCTCGCGACACACACACAAAACCAGAAAGCCTAAGAACTACGCTTCGGTCTTCTGGTCATAATGTGTCCGGCGAGGGCACCGTACACCTTGCAAACCTATCAATGACAAACTTTGTGCACGGTTAGAATTGTTCGAGTGTTGTTATCAAACACACAAAACAAGGGATATAGATCTTGCTCTTACAATCTCCCCCTTTTTGGTGTTTGATGACAACACACGAATTTGCAATAATTCATAGGATATTATGATAAGGTATTTGGTTTGCAAGAGTAGACGAAGCTCCCCCTAGATGTGTGCATATTTAGAATATGCATTTGTATACAAATGCACACATCCTAGAAAGAAACTCCCCCTAGATTCTACAAACCAAGCACAAGTGCTAAGAAGAACATATGACAAGATCATGTAGCACAAGCACATTATGGAGGCAAGTATAAGTGCATATAGGAGACTTTGGGTGAAACTTTTCATACCTTTGCCTTGAGAAAACCCAAACTCATAATAATGAGAGCCTCCATAGGATTGATGTAGCCAATCAAAGGATAAATAGTGAAGACCATTAAGCTACGAACAATTAAGTCTTAATACAAACCGGGGGATCGGGAGATCCACAAATAGAGTAGCAAGCACACATACGAATTAAGTTCCAAATAACTAGGGGAAGGTTTGATGCCTAGGCCGAAAGAACCAAAACGAAGCACCAAGCCCTTGGCATCCCCATGCAAATTCCCGTCCTAATAGATCAAATTCTCCCCCTTTGGCATCAAGACACCAAAAAGGGAGAAGGAGCATACTAACGCCCCAAGAGGATCACTCGTCATCATCATCATCCTCCTCGTCGTCATCATCTTCATCCTCATTGCCCTCATCCTCAACGTCTTCCTCCTCTTCATTGTCTTCATCATCGTCGTCTTCATCTTGAGCAAGACCCTTGCCGTGAGGTGGTGGAGAGGGATGAACAATGTGCTCGGGGATGGAGTCCTCGGAACTCGACCAAGTAAGCTTGGAATTCCACTCACCAGGAGGTGTGATGTTGTCCTCGGAGCCCTCGGAGACAAGAAATTGCATATGCCTCATCATCGCCTTTTGGCATTGGCGGATCTTCTTGTTGTCATGGTGAGCTTGATACATCCTATCTTCAAGGTCCCTTTTGAAGCAAAATGACTTCTTGAGGCGAGCGGTGAGTCTAGCGAAGAGGCCCTTGGTCTTGACAGAGTTGGGCACATAGTCGGAGTCATCACTATCGGATTCTTCGTCCTTGTCCTTGGGAGCCCCCTTGCCGTACCTTGGAAGGTCATGGTCCTTAACAAGAGGACTCTTCTCCTTGTGGATAGTGATGTTGGGGCGGCATTGTTGAAGAAGATCTCCACGGCCCTCTCGATCCCACTTGAGACAAATGAGCCTCATGAGGTAAGGAGCATACTGAGGAAGCTTGCGAAGAAACGCACAATCACGCATCTCATGCCAAATGTAGTCCATGACATCGAGTTGCCTGCCGCTGCCCCTCATCTCATGAGTGCGCACAAGGAGGTTCACAAGGAACCCATGCACTTCATCATGGTTGGTGTGCTTGGGGTTGATGGTGCTGCGGTAGATGCGGTTCATGATGTCGTAGACAGGTAGGAGGCCTTTGGTGCTTCCACACAACATCCTCCCTCGAATGTAGAGATCGGCCATTTTCTCCTTGGCCATTGGCTTGGCTTGGAGATGAATCCGAAAGGTGTTTGAGTCATTGTCGGGGAGCTCATAACCAATGCTTCTAGCAAACTCCTCCCATGAGGCCTCCATCACATGTTCCCTCGTCATCCACTTCAAGGAGCGGAAGCCTCCTTCATCCTCAAGAAACACGACCGTGGCATAGAATTGGCATATTACCTCCTTGGAGAAATTGTGAGAGAAGGTCATTAGAGGTGTAAGTCCTTGTTCATCACATATCTCTAGCGCTTCTCCAAAGTACTCGAGGTTGGAGTTGAGCTTGTCCATGCTGATGGAGTATTGGGGGCAACATTTGAAATCTTTGGCCCCATAGACCTCATTGTAGATCCTCTCTTGGTTGACACGATGAAAATAGTTATTGGGGCATTGACGAGCGTTTCTCGGCAGCAAATAAGGATTGGCCCCTCGTACTTCCATGAACTGGCCTTTCTTGATGTCAATCATTGATCTTTGAGGGCCCCTTGCGCCCGCTGCTGCTTCCCTCTGTCGCTTGGTGGTTCTTGCCGGTACAATCTCCTCTTGCTCGTCTTCATCTCGATGACGACGAGAGGGTGGCTTGACCTTGCCACCACGGGTCCTACGTGCTCCTGTGAATAGCAAAGGTTTGGGAGGGAATAGGGGATAAGTGCACAAGCCACAAAATTAAGGATCAAAGAGGACACTAACAAGCAACATAGGTGAAACTAGCCAAAGCGGTAGTACCGCAATTTCGAACC
Source organism: Lolium perenne (assembly GCF_019359855.2). Lineage (NCBI taxonomy): Eukaryota > Viridiplantae > Streptophyta > Magnoliopsida > Poales > Poaceae > Lolium > Lolium perenne. Next base: position 138,753,802 of record NC_067245.2, read on the forward strand.
GGTAGTACCGCTTGGATCGGTAGTACCGCTCGTGAACGAGCGGTACTACCGCTCAAGCTCAGCACATCTAGATCGAGATTGAGGACATGGCAAAGTAGTTCATAGTGTCACACATTGTTGCTAGCTAGTATCCCCGCACATGTAGAGCTTCCAAGAGGGCTTCTCCACCATAAACCTCCATCAAACCCTAGCCTATGCATCTAGGGAGTTCAACACACCCTAGAGAGAGATTAGGGTTCATACCGGAGGACATGGCGGAGAAGAGGGTGGGGAAGCTTCTCCACTGAGGAGATTTGGCCGGCGGCGGCTGGCAGAGGAGATCGGGGCCGATCTCCTCGAGTTCTTGACCTTGGAGGCGGTGTTGACTCGAGGTGGAAGGGGGTTTGTGGTGGTTTGGGTTGAATCCCGACCCCAACCGGTACCTTTAGTCAAAATCGCAAGCGGTAGTACCGCTCGTAAAAAGCGGTAGTACCACTTACCGATACTTACCCGGTACCTCGGGCGGTAGTACCGCTCTGGGTACAAAATTCAATTTCGTCAGATTATTGCCCAAAGCGGTAGTACCGGCCTGAGAAGCGGTAGTACCGGCCTCCAAACTCAAAGACACTCAGATTTTGGTGTAGACTTGTGCTTTTAGACTGAGTTGGCTCAAGAGATAGATGATGTCTTAGGATTAGATGACGGAACTGTTAAGGTACTACCCAACCAAGCTTGCAAGAATCAAAGCAAGAAAAACCAAGCTTGGGTGAATCTCCCATGAAGAAACAAAGAGAAAAGAAGAAACGAAAAACAAAAACAAGAAGAGAAAAGAAAACAAAAAGAACAAAAAACTCCTCAAGGAGGAGGTTGGTGGCCGAAGCCACCGTGTAAGAGTTTGGTAGTGTGAGGTCGCGTAGAGACCTAGGACTCACGACTACAACTCAACATGAAGCTCATAGTCACTTGATTGACGAATATAATATGCTTTGGGTTTCTTTATGCATTATGGGGGGATGGATAGCTCAATAAATTTAAACCGCACTCCCCCTATGTTCATGCGTGCTTTACATATGGCACAAGAGTGGTATAAGTACCCACTTTTGACACAATGTCCGGATGAGAAGCACAAAGGTAGAGAGGCAAACCTTGACGATTATCGATAGAGAGTGTGTCCATTGTCTTGTCGGACTCATTAGTTGTTCCTTGGGGTTGCTATACCGTTGGACCCCCTCATATCTTGCTCTTGAGTATATCTTGTACTTTGCTTGAGTTATGAAAGAGTCTTGATGCTTTAGAACCCCCGGCGAGAATGGACCAAAAGGATAGGTTCTTGTGAGGTCCCTTGATCTTCATCATGATTTGGGTCCTCGCCATGACCTCATTGTTGTTGATGCCGAACTTGAGGTTGTGGAAGAGGTGATGTAGCACTTGGTTGTCCAATGGAAAAGACTTGGCCTTGTGGTCTAGATGGCTCCAAATAGGTGGAACTTCGTCCTTCCCCGGCACTCATAGAAGGTAGCTTTTGAGATCGGCGAGTGCCAACACCCATCCTTCCTATGGTAACCGGGGAATTGCATCTCCTTTCTCACAAGAAGCACTTCGCCTCCCCCAAAGAACTATCATATCCATCGAAAGGTCTCATCATTCAATACCACAAACCACACAATAGACTCATACTCCATCATCATGTTTGAGTGTCTTCTTAGGTTTGTCTCTCACTTCCGGCAACCCCATGAGGTTAGGGTAAGAGTATGGCTAGGAGTAAATAGTGGATTCCTTCTTTGCCAATGAAGACATCCAAGATCTTGAGCACAAACTCCATTCCATTGTTGCTTCTTCTTGCGAGGATTATGTCATAGAATTTGTATTTAAATTGTTTGAGAAACTTCATCATGGTTCATTTCCTTCAACACAACTCCTACAAAATACAATCTCTACACAAAGAAGGAAATTCCATTAGTCCTAGGCCATGGCCTCTTGAAGAGACTAGCTCCACAAGAGAACCACTACATGTTCATAAAAGTAGGTACAAAGACCCAAGAGTGTAAAGCAATGAACAAAGAGAACATATGCAAGAGTCTTGACAAGGTAGGACTTGATCACCACATTGTCAAGGCTCCAATACCTTTAAGCTTGCTTGTGTTGTCGTCATGAGAAAGATAGAGATGAGTGACTTGATGATGACAACGAATTCCTTGCTTCCGGACATAAGACTTGTGGCTTCAAGATTAACCACCCAATAAGCGCCTCCGAAAGCAAGGACTTCCATGGATCAAGAGTTGGAAATAGGAGCCCATTTTTCAATGGGCCCTATCTTCACATTCTTCTCTTCATTGATCCTTCTTCCTCTCTCGATCTTCTTTGGCATGATTGCCACTTCTCCTTCATTGCATAAGTCCTCATAGGCTTCAACGACTCCTTCCAAGGATTGGACTTGGACTTGGAGACTCTCAATCTCGGACTTCAAGTGGTTAGCTTCATCTTCACGATCCGATAGAGCTTCCCCAAGAAGAGAATTTCTTCTCAAGAGTGAACGCTTGTGTCTCTCCAAAGTGGCAATGTCATCTTCATGATTACGACAAATGTAATCCTTGCTTGAGCGTTTGTATTCTTCTATGGCTTCATCTTGCATAAGCTTGATCACCATAAGTTTGTCCTTGCTTCTCTTAAGATACGCAATTTCATCCTCATGGTTACAACAAGTGACATTTTCTTTGCTCAAACGGATCCACTCCAACAAGGATTCATTTTGCCTCTCATTCACTTCAACTAGCTTGGCCTTGTGTTTCTTTAAAGTGGTAATCTCTTCTTCATGATCACAACATTGTACCTTCTCTTTACTCAAGCGATAGTATTCATCCAAGGCCTTCTCTTGAGTTGAGATGACTTCCAAGAATTTTGCATTGTGTCTTCTCAAGAAGCAAACTTCGTCAAGGAGCTTGTCACATCATGAATTAGGACCTTCATCTTCTTTCTTCTTGGCAAAGGTTGCAACATCCTCAAGCGACCATTCATGATTTTCTTCAAGATAACACTTCTTTGCCTTGAGCTTGTCCATCCAACCAAGAGCATAATCTCGGTCCTTGATGAGTTGGGAGATGAGAGAATTGTTGAAGTCTTCAAGAATAAGAGCACTAGCTTCAAGAGTCATACGCATGCACACTTCTTCCTCATAAGCTTGGGTGAGAGAGAGAAGCTCTAATTCCTTCTTCTTTTCAAGCCTTTCATTCTCCACCCTATGGTCTTCATCTCCTAGCATGTTAGTTCTAGGCTTCTCGGTGGAGGAAATCTTGGTGTCGTTGTTGTTGGAGGAAAGCTTGGAGAGACCTTTGGAGAGAGATCTAAACCTGCTCTTGCGAACGAGCATCCCATCATTTTCGTCCCTTCTCTCATAGATACACTCCGCAACAAGGTGCCTTTTGTCACCACAAATGTAGCAAGATGATCTTGACCTTCTCTCATAGATACACTCCGCAACAAGGTGCCTTGTGTCGCCACAATTGTAGCAAGATGGTATTGAGCTTCGTCTCTTGTTTCCATTCCAAAAACTCTTGACGGCAAGAGCCATGTGTTCATGATATTCGGCCTTGAGATCATCCGGACTCCACTCAATGGGATCCACATTGCTTTCACTAGCTCCATAGTCCTTCATCTTCAATGCAAGATTGAGCTTGCAGGTATTGTGGGTGCGAGCAACACGGTCTTCCTCATTCTTCTTAGATATGGCCATTGACTTCGTCATGGCCATGTTATTCACTTCATTAAAACGATAGCTTTGGATGTTCCCATGTCCGAGGAAGAGCGTGTCAAGTTCGTCCCAAGCTCCCTTGGCGGTCTTGAGCGAGCGGATATGAGCGCGGCCCTTGGGAGTAATGTCCAAGTGAATCATGTTGATGGCGATGGTGTTGAGTTGGTCGTCCACCACTTCCCTTCTTGTCAAGTTCATTGGGTCTTGTGGTGAATATCCCTCTTCAATGATACGCCAAAGCTCGGTAGAAGCACTGCGCACATGAGAACGCATTAAGAATTTCCAATCACCAAAGCTATTAGATTCAAGTAGTGATGGTGAACCATGAGGCAAAATGCATGGCATGGGTATTGGGACATTTACGGCATAATCACTTGGTGGAGACACCGCATGAATATCTCTTAATTGTCCCGCAATCGGAGATTCATCCTTCCCTTTTGATGAGGTGTCAACGTCCTCGAGATCCTTTTCCCGAGGTAAATTTGTTGATTGCTCAACAATTCCAACACAAGGAAAAGTGTTAACTTGTGGTGGCGAAACATCGACACCTCTCTTAGTATCTATGATGGGGTTTGATTTTGGAGTAATCAACTCCATCATCATAGCCTTCAATTGAGATACAATGGATGACTCCAATTTCTTGAGGTCATCCAAAGTTGCCGGAGTATTATCGGCAATTGATGATGGAGATGATTGCTCACGGGAAAGTACTCCATTCACAACCACCTCTTGTTCGGCCATTTCTTAGGCGGTAAAGCCCGAGCAAGAAAACCTTGCTCTGATACCACTTGAATGGATCGTAGCAAACAAGAGGGGGGGGGGGGTGAATGGCGCTACGACAAGTTTTAGCCTTTTTCAATTTTAGCGCAACGGAAGGTAAAGGTGATAGCTTTAGTGATAGTGGTGTTCCTACAATGATACTAGGACAAGTGCAACAAGTAAAGGAATCAACAAGATAGTAAGAGTAAGGAGCGAGACAACCGGGGGCGCGGAGACGAGGCGAGGTTTGTTTCCCGCAGTTCCTTCCACAATAGGAAGTACGTCTGCGTTGAGGAGGTGCTAGTCTCACACAAGAGACTAGACGGCCATACCACGAAGGAAGGCCTCACCTTCTTCCTCGAGAGAGCTCCACGAAGGTGCTCTCCCTCTTCCACTAAGGCATCGGTCGATGCGGTGATTCCTTCACAAGGTTGGGGCGAGCTCCACACACAGGGATGCTCCCAACACCCTATGGAGCTAGTACATCACCAAGCTAGCTTCCATATCTGCACATCTCCAATGTTCCACCATAGGAACTCTACCACCAAGATCCACTAAGGAGTACCACGAATTGGCGAACTTTCTCTCGGTAGAATGATAGATCGGGGTCTCCTCCACCACTTCTCAAAGTATGAGCAAGATTGGTTGGATGGATGGGGAGATCCCCTCACTTTGAGCTCAGCAACAATGGAGGAGAGAGAGAGAGAAGAGCTGAAGCGGGCTGGAGAAGAAGGGGCCTTTTTATAGGTCCCTCCAAATCCAACCGTTATGTGCTGTTTTTGCCTAAGCGGTACTACCTCTTCTGGGAAGCGGTACTACCGCTCTGAGTTCGAATCCCCACAGAACTTGTCCACGTGGACACATAGCGGTACTACCGCTCGCGGTACCGCTTGAGGTACCGCAATAGGGTCCAGACCTTACTGAATCCAAAGCAGTACCGAAGCGGTACTGCCGTAACGTGTTACGGTACTTGAGCGGTACCGTGGGCGGTACTACCGCTTGCAGGCGGTACTACCGCTCAAGGTACCGTAAAGGTACCGTAACCTGTTCTGTGGGACAATCTCGTGTGCAATCCCCAGAGCGGTATCTCAGGGCGGTACCAATAGGGGTAGCGGTACTACCGCTCCTGGTACCGGTAGTACCGCTATGGCTAAAACAGCTTTTTCCTCTTTTCCTCTCCTACCATGTTACCTCGCGACACACACACAAAACCAGAAAGCCTAAGAACTACGCTTCGGTCTTCTGATCATAATGTGTCCGGCGAGGGCACCGTACACCTTGCAAACCTATCAATGACAAACTTTGTGCACGGTTAGAATTGTTCGAGTGTTGTTATCAAACACACAAAACAAGGGATATAGATCTTGCTCTTACATACGCCCACATATGTCTTTTTATTTAATTTTTGGTTTCTCAAAATTGATCCCCTTTGTTTTGAGAAGGTTAGGGTTTAGGGTTTTGGAAAAGGGTGTAAGGCAATAAACAAGCAATCATGGCAATAACACAAGGATTAGGGATGAGTACTATGCATAGCACCCTATGTAAGAAAAGTTTTTGTTGGTTCTCATTTTTGGAAAAAGGAAATTCATTTTCTCTTTGTTTTAAAATTTGGGATGTTACAACAAATATCACATCCCTCAAAGTGGTACAACAGAAACATTGCAGGTCAAACACTCCGGATAATATTACAAACATGGTCTTAACAAGTTGGTATTCTCACAGGTCCGATGAGAACACAATACGATATTACTTAAGTACTCTTACAACTCAACTTAAGAAACATAATGAGCTCAGCAACTTATTTAAGTATGCCACTACGCTGCTCAGCTCTGATATAACTAAGGTGAGACTCTATTCCTCCACTTCGGTGTTGTCAACTCCATAGACTATCCTATAGTCCACGCCTTCTACTCCTCCTGGTAGGTAAGGCTCTTCATAGACCAACTCGTAGTCCCCTTCCGGTGTTCCGGTGCAGGCATCCTCTTCATTGTCACAGTCTAGCAAGGGTGTCGAAAGAAAGTGAGTACAGAGGTACTCAACAAGTTCAAAAGAGAAAAGATGTTTGATGCACTAGCTACGACCATTGATCAGAAAATCTCAGGTCAATGCATGTTTCGCAAACATTTTTTCAAAAGGTTTATTTTATTTTAAAAACTATGCCCGCCAGTCTTCACACGTTGACTAGAACTTCACGAAGTTCCTTTCCTGTTGCGTTCGTAGTTCCCTTCCCGAAACTAGGAGTGACAAGCCACAATTTGTTATACTCTGCAGAGGTGCGTTACTTTTCCCATAAGAGAACTTATCCTTGTTGCCAACCGGGCGTACTTTTCCGTCCACACTTCCTTGGTGTGAGGCCCGATATAAGAAGTAAGCCACTCACTGCCTTCTTCGTGACCCCGCAGACCCACCCTTTTGTAAGTCTATACTGTCCTTTATCTATAGGTAGACTGACCCATGCATTTGTTCCCACCTATACCATTAAGGTAGACTGTTCCGAACAATTCTTATGCCCTATCCTATACACTATAGATAGACTAACCCAGATAACCCTTACAATCCATCATAGATCTTCAATAAGTCTGCCCTCTCCTATATCTATTGGTAGACTGTTCCGGGCCACTGTGGCCAAACCATCACTAGTCACTGGCCAATTGTATGCTGTTGTTGTGTTGTTCATGGCCATGGCTGGTCTCCTCCATTTCTTCTTCCATGCTATGTTATGCTATGTTATGCTATGTTATGCTATCCTTGATGTGATGCCTAGGCTTACTGGTGCCATGCTCTTGCTTGTCTAGGTCTACTGCTATTCATTTGCCTGCTGGTGATGCTTGATGTTAGTGTTGGCTATTACCCTGACACTTGTAATGCTTGTGGTGCTCTTCTGTGTCATGCACATGATCCAATTGATCCATTGGATCAATAGATGCTAGTGGCTAGGCTCTCTGTCTTGCTTGGCTGTTGCTCTAGCCATTGGCTAAGCTCTCCAGTTCTTGCTGGTTGCCAATTGGTTAGCCTATGATGCCTATCGGTGGTTGTCTATCACTCTGAATGGCTTGTGATGCTACTGGTGCTTTAGCAGTGGCTAATGTGCATGCTTAGTAGTTAATTAAGCTATTTATGCTTGCAGTAATACTTGGTTAAATGGTTTTGATAGCCAGATGGGCATTACTGAAGTAATTGCTTCAGTAATCCTTCTGTGCATGTCATGCTGTTACCATGTGTGGATTTTTGTCAGCTATATTTGATGAACCATGTGTTGGTAGTGATTCAATTACATAAATAGTTGCTTAAATGAATTCCAATATGCTTTTGGAATGAATCTACTTGTCTGAACCTATATGGTGATGAAGACAATCTTGCCTGTGTGGCTTGTTTGCTTGCTAGGCTAGTATGTGACCTCAGTAGCTTGCTAATGCATCTTGTTGCATCGTATTTGGCTATTTGGTGGGTTTTATGAAAAGATAAACCAGATCCACAGTTGGGAATCATTTGTATGAATTCCTTGTGCATGCTTTTGATGAAAAATGGGTTGATATGATGGTTTCAGACACCATATGGTGCTAGGTTAATTAGTTGGCTACTGTTCTAGGGTTCTAGTGACTTGGATGGCTAGTAATAGATATACACATGCATATCTAGTGACTAGATCTTCTAGTTCTTAGTCTGGCCTCTTCTTCCTAGCATCATATACCCCGTGGAGCAATCTGCTCCACACCAAGTGTGTGTATGAGCCTTCTTATGATGGATTGGATCATAAGATCCATCCAGGTATGATGTATACCTTGCTCCAGCTCCTAGATAGATGTTTTGTGTCGATGCAGTGCTTCTCGATGGTTGATTTGATCACAACCCTTCACCTCCTAGCTCCTGGATGATCTAGCCTTAGGTCACCATGATCTATGGATGGTTGGCTTGGTCTTTGGGTTTGATTTCTCTAGATGGATATGGAAATGCTCTACTGGTGGTTCTAGAGCTGTTCTTGCTGTTCTTCTTGATGAACTGATGAATCCAACCCTATCTCTAAGCACTGTGCTATTTATATCACAAGGTGCTGTGCTCACTGGTCGACAACACTTGTGTGTGTTTGTGTTGTGCTCTCCCGCCCTTCTCTCATTGCTCATGATGGTGAAAAGCTGCGTGCTCCCTCTCTGGCCTTGGTTGGGACTTGATCCCTCCCTGCCAAGGCTTATCACTTGCATTTCTAGTTCTTTTTTACTGCCAAGTGTCAATGACACTTGTTACTGGACATATTCTTCTATTTTCTCTTATTCTACAGGTTTTGAAGACATATCAAGCTTTGGAGAAGAATAAGATGAATAATAGATGAAGACTTTAGTTTAGAAATAATCCAATTGATGCAATCTTCATTTTCTGTATTTTATTATTCATTCTTGTATAATGGATATTGTAATGACAATGTAAATATGTGTGCATGATCAATAAAGCTTAAAGTTTTGTTTATGAGATTTTGTAAATATTTGATATTTACTTATGCGTTATCTATTATATAATTAAAACAACAAACAAACAACGGTGTAGATTAGCTAGGAATAGTAAAATAAAAAAACAACATCCAAGATTTCTTTGTCCGTTATTCAACAATATCCGTGTTCCATGTTTAAACCTATTCTCACTGCCTCCCCTACCGCCGGCGTCTCCGCTGCACACAGGCTATGCTAGACGGTAGGGCGCATGAAGATCTTTAGCGCTCCACCGCCGCTCCCGGTTCCTTCCAAGTAGCAATCTCACGTTCCGCTAGATGTTGTGATGCGTCAAGCTTGCACGACACCTTCCTAAAGGAGCACCAGATCAATCGATTTAACAATCAGGCCTGCTTACCACGTCACCAAAAGCATCGATCAGCAGTGAATTGTGCACGACCGGTGCACGTCGAGCCAGACTTCCAAGATCACCTTGCCGGAAAGCAGTTTCGCGTTAACGTCGAGGATGACATCAGCTTCGAGGATGAGATGCATGTGCAAGGATACATATCACGTCGATATCAGATCGTTCCGTTCAAGGTATATACAGTTCAATTCTGCAGCGGTCGCACCTAGATTGCTTATCCGATTATTCTCTACTAGACAAACTTGAGGCCTCGGGAAGCAATACCACACACTCTTGATGTTATGGACGAGGAAGCCCATATAGAAACTAGGATATGCCTTCTGGTCTTCTGGAGCAGTAAGCTGCTCGAGGAGGATCTACGTATAGTTTTTTTTTGACAGAGGATCTACGTATAGTTGGGCAAGCAACATCCTGTGTCCCTGTGACCACTTCACCAGGCAGTCAAATCATGATCTGTGTGCGTGCACAAGTGATGGTAAGTAATCATCTGACATATGCACATGCGAATTTTCATCATGCAAGACTATGTCGCCCGGAGAAGATTTCTAGGTTGTATATGAATCATTCAGCAGATTAACTTCCGCCAAATTGGTTTTCTCTCTTTCTCCTAGAATTGAAATACTGTGGTTTTGTTTACTCAGATTTGTACTATCAATTTACTCTTGCCCAATGCCTGTAAAATGTGTATGTGTATATCCCTAGAAGCGCACAAATAATATTATGGCTGGTGGCTAAATTATTGATACTGCTGTTTGCAGATATAGTAGAGTGATATGCATTCAAGAGGTCTAGAAGGTGGCCTGTGGATTTGGAGTATCTGGAGATGCAACATCCATGTTGAGGTTATTCTCTTGAATGTTTCCCCCTTTTTTCCTACTTGGTTAGCGTTCATATATTTGCTTTTGTTTTCTCTAATGTCCAAAAAATACTAAGAAACATGTGAGTTGATTATTTTATGATTTATTCCACCGGAGCTTGAAACACACGAGAGGATGCCATAACGCCCAGCTAATCAGAAGCATGAAAGCATGTAAGCAACACATCCAGTACAACACATGCGAAACAACACGATGGAGATGTTTACAGAATGCGCCCACGTTGCTTGAATCCTGAGTCACCAATAATGGCTTGAGCATGCAAAACGAATCGAAAGAAATATAGCAGAAACACCGCCAACTATAGGTAAAGTTGTCGATCTCCCACTCCATATTTATTTGGAGATACTACTTTATTTGGAACAACCTACACTGAAGAAGAAGAACTATTTGTTTAAATCTCTTGAAGGCAAAACATAATATGGTGTCTGGAGATCTTGAGAGCTAGCCATGAAAGGACACACATACACAATTAAGTTAAACTAATGGAAATAATATATTGTTCAACATTCATGGATTTTCCATATGTATTTGACAACAGTTCTGCATATTGTTAGACTACAACTGATTTTTGTCATTCAGTTTTGTATGCTTATTGTCCGTGTTCTTATTGTGCATATTACATATTCTTTGTTATTTAAATCCCTCCATGAATGATCCCACTAATTTAATAACAATCTTATTTTGCTTGGTATGCTGCACATAAAAGTACGGCACTTGTAGATGGCAACTACTACCGATATTTTTGGCAAAAGAACACGAAATTGCTTCTACTCTGCTTGCCATCTACTCTGGAAACAACAAGTAATGCTTACACGGTGGCTCAGTGCCTCTGTTCACGTAAATCATTATACTAATATATTTTTCTGTTCTTTATTTTGCAGGCATTAGATATTATTTGATAATAATGGTTTGTGGACTACGTAACAATATGATTTCAGTTAACTCTTCTGGGCGGATGGCAGGTAGAGTTTACTTCTTGCTTTCTTTTCTGTTTGCAAAGATCAATCAACCATCTATATATATTTGTCAACTTCTAAGTTGTACGATCCACAAAAAAATCACCCAGTCAATAATGAATCAATTACAAGATTATTTAGGATATTTATTAAAAACAATGCAACATGAATAAAAGGAGTACACACATTTAATTTAATTAACGTTCTAATAAGCTATTAATAGATGATTTAATGTGTATAGTTATCATCATCAATACGTTATATTCAATAATTTTCTATAAATATATAAACTAATAAATAAAAATAAGAGAAAACGAAAAACATGAACACAAAATGAATTTAATTAATTGTGTATACAACTCATCAAATGCATAGTCGCGCGAATGCGTGGGCCAACACGCTAGTTTGTATATATTTGATATACTCTTGAATTACTTGTATAAGTGTGATGTGGTTATGAATTCATAATTCATTTGTATATTGTTTAATTATCACTTCTTTTGTTTTGAATTCAATTTGAAATGCAAATCAAATACTTCCCAAAAATCTAAGTTTCAAAAGAGGTCATGTCGAAATTCATAACACTCACCTTGCTAACCCTAATAGCAACGAGAGAGAACCTCGGTCCCTCTTAGGTTTTATACAATAAAGCGCGAAAATTTCCCCCGTTTTGCGATGAAATGCACACCCCATTTCTAAATCTACCCTTCTTTGGTCCTATATTCTGGGATATGATAGGCACTCAGATCTCCATCCGACAGAAATAACGGTTCTCTGGTGTTTGTTCATATTCTTGGAATTACATTAATAGCATTTGGGAGCCTCTCCCCTCCGACCTAGCTAAGAGTAGAACTACTGACAAGTACACAATTGACAGCTCAAAAATGCACTTGTTAAAAAAAATATGTCACAATATTTTCATTTACTGTTTAGAAACATTGATTTGTATACGGGGTGATAAACTGATAACAGGACAAAACTATGTGAGAGATTTGCATGTACCACATTAAACGCCTCTAATACCACCATCATTAAGATAGCGCCTCCTCTTGTCAACTCTAGTTTGCAGTTGCGGTTGTTGAATCTCACAAGTATAGATGTAGCAATGGTATGGTGGTAACGAAGACTTCCATTCAAGGGCTTTAAATGTTCCATGAGGCTTGACACCTCCATACACCAAATCTTGCTCTGTCATCTCCGTAAGTTCCTCTTGAGAAGAGCATGTTTGGACCTGACCAAATATAAGAACATCTTCACTAGTTCTACCCAGTATTTGGATGTATGAAGGCTTACATTCATCCAATACATCAAACGGATGCTCACCAAACATAGATACATATATCTCCACAGACTCTCTCACGAATTTCGGAATCTTGCACCAAAACTGAATCCAAAATCAGCTCTAAGCACGCGGGCAGTGACGTTTGCAAAAAAAAACAGAGATCCATTCAGCATCTTTGATATCTCCATTGCAAAATTTGTTAGTTTTGGGTGCATCGTATGACCGGTGGTTCCAAACGTAATCACCTTGAAGAAATATCAGAACACCCCAAGAGGTAGATGCTTTAGAGTCATTGTCTGTATTGTCCCAAGCTTCGTGATCTTATCAGATCGGCTCGTGATTATGATCTTACTACCACTTACAGTGCAACTTATAGAGAGAGAACATAGCCTTTCCCATAAATCATCGTTGAGCTCCCCAACTATCTCAAAAACAATCAACGGTTTCCTGTTCTTCAGATGTCTCATCTCTACATTTATCGTATCTAAAGAACACAACATGCGAGAAATGATCACAGACTCTTTGGTCATTGCAGATATGAGGTACAAGGACACTCTTCTCACAACACGTTGGACCACACTTGTTAAGTCTACTACTGCAAGGTGGTGTGTGAAACGGGAAGTTAAGAACCAGTTCCATCTCCATGTCTTTCCTTAATGTAATCCGGTGCAAACTCTTTATTTTCTCTTGTTTCACACCAACAGATTGGAGATCTGTACTTTCTTCCATATAATGCTTCATATGGTGCCATTTGGATACTACTTTGATAACTGTTGTTGTATGAAAACTCCGCTAGTGGCAGATGGTCCTCCCATGAGCCTCCAAAGTCTAGAGCACAAGCTCTAAGCTTGTCTTCAAGTATTTGACTGGTTCTTTCCGTTTGTCCTCTTGTTTGTGGATGATATGCCGTGCTGAAATCCAACTTGGATCCTAGAGCTTCTTCGAGTTGTTTCCAAAATGTTGATGTGAAGATCGAACCTCTATCTGAGACTATCTTCTTTGGTACTCGGTGTTTGTTGACTATCTCTTTAACATAGATATATACAAGCTTCTCAGAAGTATCCTTCTGATTTACTGCTATAAAATGTGCACTCTTGGTAAGTCTATCAACAATTACCCATATCATATCCTTCCTTTTACTAGTCATTGGCAAACCGGTAACAAATTCCATACCAATCTCATCCCATTTCCATTCCGTAATATCCAAAGGTTTAAGTAGTCCAGCGGGACTCTGATGGTTTTCCTTCCTCTATCCTCTTGTGGAAACTCTTCCTCTTACATCACTTAGAACCTTATCATGAGTGTGTCCAAGAATTTCCAAGTTCCTTTCTCTCCTTGCAAGACGACGGGCCTCGATTTCCTCCTTGGTCCTTTTAGGCCTTGGAGGTATCACTTGATCAACTTGATCGTTTGGGTCCCCGTCTTGACCTTCAAGTTGAGCTTCCTCAATTTCTTAAGAGTGCTCAACATCATGTGCTTGATCTTGGACATTATTTGGTGAATTGCAAGTATTGAATGGGTCCTCATCGGATCCATCATGAATCCTTGGTTGATCTTGTCCTTGATCTTGCACACTAGAGGGAGGGTTTTTTTTCTTGTTCTTGGGTTGGTGCATCATTAACTTCAAGAGATGGGGTTTGTTGATGTTGAGAAGATGAGGGATCCACCGTAGTAGATCATAGTCCTTCCCGAGACGCCACACCGTGTCCCTCAATGGGTCGGAAAAATCCCACACCCATTCGTACTATGGCATCCTGAGGTATTTCATCACCTGCACAAACATCAACTTGCCCCACTTGGGAGCCATCATTTTCTTCGAACTTCACACTACAAGATTTGATGATAATCTTGGAAGATATATCAAAGACTCTATAAGTGTGAGATTCAGCACCGTAACCAACAAATATACCCTCCAAAGATTTAGGAGAAAACTTAGATAAACACACTCCTTTGATTTTATAGAAACACTTAGACCCGAACACCTTGAATTATGAGATATTAGGCTTGTTAGCGGTGAGTATTTCATATGGAGTCTTGTTCAAGCCCTTACGGAGATAGAGCTGGTTAGAGGAGTGGCAAGCGGTGGAGATGGCTTCGGTCCAAAAATTATAGCAGGATTTGTACTCTGCCATCATAGATCTTGACATATCCATAATATTCTGGTTCTTCCTCTCCGCCAACACCAGTTTGTTGAGGGGCGTATGCAGCGAAATATTGATGTCTTATCCCCTCATCACTAATAAAATCATTGAGTGTGTAGTTCTTGAACTCGGAGCCGTTGTCATTTCTTATTGCCAATATAAGGAGGTTGTGTTGTCGTTGCACCTCGGTGGCAAAGTCAATGAAGATTTTTTGAGTCTCATCTTTCTTCTTGAGAAAATAGACCCAAGTATATCTTGAATAGTCATCAACAATCACCAAGCAATATTTCTTCGCACCAAGACTTGCATAAGTGGTAGGACCAAAGAGATCCACATGAAGGAGCTCCAAGATCCTTTTGGAAGAGATAATAGTCTTGCTTGCGTGTGGGGAGTCATGCATTTTTCCTTCAACACAAGCCCTACAAACACGATCTTTGGCAAAAGACACATTTTCCATTAGTCCCACAATATGGTTCCCCTTTGAAGACTTTGCAAAGTTCTCATGTTGACATGCGCCAAGCGGCGATGCCACAACCAACCCACATCCGCCTTTCAGAATAGGCACATCGCACTTGACGTGGTGGCCCCCGAGAAGTCCACCACATACAAGTTATTTTCGCGATACCCATCGAAAGCGACTTTTAGAGTCTTGCTCCACAAGAGGACCACAACATCATTATCAATGAAGACGGCAAAACCCATCTTGCCAAGGGCGGAAACGGACAATAAATTGTAACCAAGGGTTTGACAAGCATTACATCCACAAGAGTAATGGTGTGTGCAACCACAACCTTGCCAAAACCCAATACCTCAGATGTTGAATTATCGCCAAAGGAGACGGTGATATCATTAATGTTGGGCCTCAACTCCTTGACGATGTTCTTGCCGCCGGTCATATGACTTGTGCATCCACTATCAAGCACCCATTTTGACCCTCCGGTGGCATAGTCCTACATGAGATCAATTATTGGATTTAGGTACCCATTTTTCAATGGGTCCTCTTTTGTTAGCAACAAGGGTCTTTGGGACCCAAATAGACCAAAAAACATATCCATCATATGGGCCAACATATTTTGCATAAACATCACCATAATAATCTTTAAATAAAACATAGTGAGGGTTAGCAATTCCCGCATTATCATCATTAATGGTTTTGGCCTTTATGGCTTCACCACTAGTGACAGCCTTCTTCTTTTCTTGTGCGGGCTTGGCCTTCTTCTTTTCTTGTGCGGGCTTGCCCACCTGATACGGGGTGGCCTTCGGACACCACCGCCTCAAGACCGAGAAGCCCTCCTCGTGGTCCAATGACATGAGCTCGAGCCCAAGCATTACACCAAGAGGTGAATTCGCTCCTTTCTACGTATGCATTTGATACTCCGTTCGATGGCGTGCTACTTCATGCAAGTGCTCTATGTGTCATCAGGTACCAAGCTCACCAAGGAACTGGAGGAGAAGAAGGAACGCTGCTAACGCCCCAAGAAACTGAAGAAGAAGAAGGATCGCCATCAAATGGAGAAAGCTGCCCAGGGCCGGCACTGCCGCCACCATCAGGCCGGCACTGCCGCCCAGAGCACCCCGGCACTGCCGGCCAAAGCAGCCCGGCACTGCTGGCCGAAGCACCCCGGCACTACCGCCCTTGGAGCACCCAAGATCGCTGCCCCGCGGCATCGCCGCCCTCGAAGCACCCAAGATCGCCGGCCACCGCGACGCCCACTACATCTGGACCACCCATTTAAATCCTGTGGCTGTGTACTTTTCATAAATGACTAAGTTACCCCTCCTCAGATCTGGGCTCTATATATAGGGCATCCCCAGCCACGAATTAGGGTTAGAGATGAACTAAGAAGAAACTTGAGCTTTGCTCTTACCCATGTGGGAAACCCTAGATCTATGATCTTGTATCCACCCAGGCTCCTTATCGACGCGTGATGATCTCTTTGGTGACTTCTACCGTTTGTTGATCTTTTGCTTGCACTTCTACCTATTTGGTCTTTTGCTTGCACTTCTATCAACCTTCCGGTCTTTTCACCCTTCTAGATCTCGCGTGTTTCGATTTGTCGATCTCTTTGCGGGACTTCTACCGGAAGGTCTTTTCTCGCAACCTCTATCGAGTTGGTGTATCGGGCCAATGAGGAAAAACCGGTTTGTGTGCGTGTGTGTGTTGTATCCCCACGATTCCCCCTCCGCGTTCTTCGTGTTCATCGTGTTCATCCACCTCCCCCACGAGATCCACCCAAATCCGTGAAGATCGGGCACATCACTGGGCTTAGCCCTTATCATATGGTATCAAGAGCTCCTTGGTTGCCACGGATTTGACCCCCACAACCCCCAATTCCATCAATTTCGCCCAAAAAAAATTCCAAATTTTTTTCCCAAAAAATAGCCCCAAATTGGCCTTGGATCGATCTCTCGATTTGTTGAGTTATTTGTGGTTTTGTTCCAATAGAAACTTGTCTTTGGTGTTGATCTACTATTCCCCCAACTTTTCCCACCAGTTTGTGCCAATTTTCCCACGAAATCGAAGATTTTCGGGTCAGTTTTCCGCCAAATCGACGAACAGCAGCTGAGGCCGGCACTGCCGCCCCCAAGACGCCGGCAGATCGCTGGCCCGGTCACACTGCCGCCACCCAAACGCCGGCACTGCCGCTGGCCCCGAAATTTTTCACACTTTCTTCGTTTTCGTTTTGGCACATCCCATTTGTGTTTGGTCTTCGGTTTTGAGTGCCATTTCAGCTACCACAAGCTTCCGCAACATCGACAACGACGACGGCACCCCGAGGATTCAAGCGGTTCATTTGACACCTTCACCACCATAGCAAGTTCAAGATCGTCGGCCACCATCATCAAGTGGTATAACTTGCTCCTAACTTGTAGCCCTAGCCTCTTTTGCGTATCTTTCCTATCGAGAGTGGCTTTCTAGTGTTGCGAAGCATTGCGCAAGCGTCCCGACCGTGAGGGTGTGCGTGTGTTGAGCAAAGCTTCGAAGCAAGCTCGTGTGAAAAGATAAGCAAAAGAAGTGTGACATACCTACATAGAAAGTAGTATCCTTACATAGTGAGAAAAAGGAAGAAAAATACAAAAAGAAAAAGAAAAAGTGTGTGAGTGACACCTATACAAAAAAGAGTCCAAAGCTTTTAACCAAAAGAGAGAAAAGAGAAGAGAGGCGTCTTGCGCAAATCTTGTTGCTTCTCAATTTTGCAACCAAGCCACGGTCTCTCTTGCGTTAGCGTGACACCGAGCTAGTAGTCTTCGTTAGGACCATTTTGTTCTTGCTCATTTTCCAAGTCGCGCTAACCCCATTTTGTCCCACGTGTGTGTTCCCCCTTGTGTATGCCTTTTGTGATCACCGCCTTTGACTTGTGACTTTTGGATCTTACCCACTTTTGACAATAGACTTTTCGTTTGGTTCTTCCATTTGGCTTTCCACATCCATACCTAACACCATATAGAGTTTTTGTTTGTGTGTGTGCATACATATCGGTTGCCCTCCGTCTTGAAACACCTTTTCGATTTTGGTTTGCAAGTTTTGACATTCTTGGTAGTCTTTCCTAACCACCCACCACATAGTTCTTGTTTTAGTTGTAACCATGTCTAGTGGAGAAGGGAACCAACTACCGATGACGAGGCATCAACATTGGATAGCTACTCAAGCCGTCCACGCCAAGCTAAATCAATTTGAAGCCATGCTCAAAGATACCAATGTCCGCTATGAAGAAAGAGCTCAAGTGCAAAGGAATGACCTCAACAATCAAGTTCAAGACCTCAATGAGAAGATTGAAACTCAAGGCAATGAGTTTAAGGCCACGCTTGCCATACAAGGTCAAGAGACAAGGGAAATGAAGACGGCGTTGGACCATATCCTCCATACACTCAACCGTCAAGAAGATAGAAGACACCACTCAAGGTCTTCGCGCTCTCATAGCTCAAGGTCAAGAGCTCCTACACCGTCTCGCCATGATTCTAATGAAGACCCACGCCACCATAATGTGGATGTTCAAGTGCTTCATCAACAAGCTCAAGAAGCGGAGCAAGCTCGACTTCGACTTGTCCAAGAACGTCAACGCCTTGAAGAAGAGCGCCATCAACAAGAGAATCTCAATGCTCAATTCCAACAAGAGCAAGAACGTCTTCGACATGATCAAGAGCTAGTTCGAGCAAGGGAACAAGAGCGTCTCCGCCATGAACAACAAGCACTTGAAGAACAAGAGCGGCAACGACAAGTGCAAGAAGCTCAAGCTCGACGACAACGCCTTCATGAAGAGGAACAAAGGCAAGCGCGCCAAGAGCGCCAAATCATCAATGTTGTTCATCCTCAACGCCCTCAAGGTCAAGATAATCGCCGCCATCATGACGATCGTCCTCATGCTAGAAGACCTCCTCCAAGGGCAAGAAATGAAGAATCAAGTCATCACCAAGCATCAAGTGAAGAAAGTGTGATGCCTCGACGACGCCACAACAATGATGATCAAGATGAAGGTCATGGAAGACCACCTCCTCGTCAACAACATAACAACAACAAAAGAGATGCTCAAGGTCCACAACATCCACCTCAACAACGTCAAGACCTTGATGAAGAAAGACCACCTCCTAGGCGCAATGACCGCAATGAAGAGGAAATCTTTGGGAAACTCAAGTTCACCATGCCCAAATTCCATGGTGAAGAAGACCCCGATGCATACCTATCTTGGGTTCTCAAGGTTGACAAGATTTTCCGCATACACAACTTCTCCGAAGCAAAGAAGGTGGCCATGCCATCACTAGAGTTTGAAGGGTATGCAAATGTTTGGTGGGAAGAAGTGAACAAGAAGCGTGACAAGGAAGATCTAGACCCCATTGCTACATGGGAAGAGATGCAAGAAGTCATGCACAAACGCTTTGTGCCAAACCACCACAAACGCGACCTCTTCAACAAGCTTACTCAACTCAAACAAAGCTACAAGTCCGTTGAGGAATACTACAAGGAGATGCACATGACCATGATGAGTGCCAATGTGGATGAGCGAGAGGAGCAAACAATGGCAAGATTCTTGAATGGATTGAACATTCCCGTCAAGAGGATAGTGGAGTTCTTGCCTTACACCAACATGGTTGAGTTACTTCATCAAGCTACAAGAGCCGAGCGCCAAGTGCGAGAAGACATAGCAAGTGCAAAAACAAAGTCCTTATTCGCCGCGCGAAATGCAACCAACACCTCCTCAAGCATCAAAAACACAAGTGCTATTGCTCCAAAGGATCCTCCCAAGCAAACGAAGAGTGCCTTCAAGACAACAAGCTTCAAGCCGGATCAATCAACTATGTCCTCCAAAGCTTCCACGGGATCTAGTAACATCACTTGCTTCAAGTGTGGAGCTCAAGGACATAAATCCTTTGAATGCAAGAACACAAGAGTTATGATAACTCGAGATGATGGAGATGTGGAGTACTTGAGTGAAGGAGAATATGAAGCCTTGGTACAAGCCGCAACCAATCTTGAGGATGATGACTTGGAAGACCAAGAGCAAGTCCTATGTGTGCATGATGCAAGTCCATCTCTTGTGGTGACCAAAGTGTTGACAACCCATGCACTTCCCAACGAAGATCAAAGATGCAACATCTTCCAAACAAGAGCCGGAATCAATGGCAAGTCAATAAAGGTTATCATCGATGGAGGGAGTTGCCACAATCTTGCAAGCACCGAACTATGCTCCAAGCTCAACCTCACACTCCGGAAACACCCCCATCCTTACCATGTGCAATGGCTAAGTGACAATGGAAATGTCAAGATACAACACACCGTCTCCGTATCCTTCAAGATTGGCGCCTATGAAGACACCGTTGATTGTGATGTAGTGCCCATGACGGTGTGCCACATGCTACTTGGTCGCCCTTGGCAATATGACAAAAGAGCAAGCCATGATGGCTACACAAATGCCTATAGCTTCAAGGTCGGCGACAAGACATTCGTCCTACGCCCAATGACTCCTAGCCAAGTAATTGCGGACAATGCAAAGGCTTTAGCAGGGCTAAGGAAGCTACCATCACTAGTGAGATGAGTGGTGAGAGAGCGACCCACCAAAAAGAAAGTGAGCGCCACAAGCCATATATGAGTGAGATGAAGAGTGTCCTCATAGCTACCAAGAGTGAGATGAGAGAATTGCACCACAACCCATCCACCATATTGCACTATGTGCTCATTTGCAAGGGACCATCTTCGGAGACTAACAACTTAACAACACTTCCTTCGTCTTTGTTGTCTCTTTTGAAGGAGTTCCAAGATGTCTTCCCCGACGAGCTTCCTCATGGACTACCACCGCTTCGAGGGATTGAGCACTGCATCGACCTCATACCCGGCGCCCCTCTACCAAACCGCGCCGCCTACCGCACCAACCCCGAAGACACAAAGGAGATTCAACGCCAAATACAAGACCTCCTCGAAAAAGGGTATGTTCGTGAAAGCTTAAGCCCTTGTGCGGTTCCCGTGATTCTTGTTCCTAAACCGGATGAGACGCAACGAATGTGTATGGATTGTCGCCCCATCAATGCCATTACCGTTCGATACCGCCATCCCATTCCACGTTTAGATGACATGCTTGATGAATTGAGTGGTGCCACGATTTTCTCTAAGATTGATTTGCGTAGTGGCTACCACCAAATCCGCATGGCAATAGGTGATGAATGGAAGACGGAATTCAAGACCAAACTTGGTCTCTATGAATGGCTTGTCATGCCATTTGGTCTTTCCAATGCTCCATCTACTTTCATGCGACTCATGAATCACATCTTGCGACCTCTCATTGGCAAGAGTGTGGTTGTCTATTTCGATGATATTCTCATTTATAGCAAAAATCTCGAGGAACATGTGAAACATGTGAGAGAAGTCTTATGTATCTTGCATCATGAGAAGCTTTATGCAAACCTTCCCAAGTGCACCTTTGCTCAAAACAAGTTGGTTTTTCTTGGCTTTGTGGTTTCCACCAATGGCATTGAAGTTGATTCTTCCAAGGTTGTGGCCATCCACAATTGGCCCACTCCTACCAATGTTGGTCAAGTTCGAAGTTTTCATGGACTTGCCGGTTTCTACCACCGCTTTGTGAAAGATTTTAGCACCATTGCTTGCCCTTTGAATGAGCTTACGAAAAAAGAATGTTCCATTTGTGTGGGGCAAGGCACAACAAAAAGCTTTTGATGAGTTGAAAAAGAGACTTACCGAGGCACCACTTCTTGTTCTTCCAAACTTTTCCAAAACTTTTGAGATTGAATGTGATGCGAGTGGACTCGGTATTGGTGGAGTGCTTATGCAAGATGGAAAACCCGTGGCATACTATAGCGAGAAGTTGGATGGCGCACGCCTCAACTATCCTATATATGACAAGGAACTTTATGCTTTGGTTCGCGTTCTTGAAGTTTGGCAACACTATCTTTGGCCAAAAGAGTTTATTATCCACTCCGACCATGAGTCTTTGAAATATTTGAAAAGTCAACACAATTTGAACAAAAGACATGCAAAGTGGGTTGAGTTCATTGAGTCCTTTCCATATGTAATCAAATACACGAAGGGCAAGGACAATGTTGTGGCGGATGCTCTTTCCCGCAAACTCACCCTCTTACTTACTCGTTTGGATATTCATGTGTTGGGTCTTGATGAAATCAAAGATTTATATGCCTCCGATACTTTCTTTGGCCTAATCTTTGCAAAGTGTTCTAGTGAGAAGGGCATCGATGATTTCTATTTGCACCAAGGATTCTTGTTCAAGGGCAACAAACTTTGTATTCCCATGTCTTCGCTTCGCCTTTTGCTCTTACAAAAATCGCATGGTGGTGGTCTTATGGGACACTTTGGACGAGAGAAGACATACGCCATGCTCTCCACTCACTATTATTGGCCAAGAATGTACCGCGACGTGGAGCGCCTTTGCCGACGGTGCACAACATGCTTACAAGCTAAGTCAACTTCCAACCCCTATGGTCTTTATACACCATTGCCTATTCCTCATGCTCCTTGGTCCGATATATCTATGGATTTTGTGCTCGGATTGCCTAGAACCGAATATGGTCATGATTCAATTTTTGTAGTGGTTGATCGATTCTCTAAAATGGCTCATTTCATACCATGCTCCCGAACGGATGATGCTTCACACATTGCTTCCTTGTTTTTTAGGGAAATTGTGAGACTCCACGGTGTACCAAGAAGCATTGTGTCGGATCGAGATGTCAAGTTCATGAGTTACCTTTGGAAGACACTAATGGCCAAGTTCAACGTCAAGCTTTTGTTCTCGTCATCCTCGCACCCACAAACCGATGGGCAAACCGAAGTGGTGAATCGAAGCCTCTCCACTCTACTACGAGTCCTTGTCAAGAAGAATTTGAAGTCATGGGAAGATTGCATCCCGCATGCGGAATTTGCCTACAACCGCTCCAAGCACTCTACAACGTTGAGAAGCCCATTCATGGTGGTCTACGGGTTTGAACCACCTACGACAATTTATCTCCTTCCTCTCCCGCCAGGCCCGGCCCTGGAGCAGGGCGGGAGGGGCGGCCGCCCTGGGCCCATGAAAATGAGGGGGCCCCTGGAATACGTGAATTGTATACTACCTCTTCCTTGGCTGGCCCAAATTCCCAAGCGTGCATAGCAGGATGACAGAGAGAAGACGAGTCCACCACGACACAGTAGCCCATGCAGCGTGGGGCAATCAAGGTCTGCAGGCTGAGGTTGGCGATCGATCTCGGCTATCTGTTGGTCCTCGTCCCGATCTATTTCTTCTGCTAGTCCCAAACTTCGGCCGCCAGACCTTGGTGTTCATCTCAGGCGCATGAAGCTAAGGCTGAGAGAAAAGATCGGCCAATCCAAAACGCTTGCCACCCAATCTTGTGTGAACGTGAACGCCAGATCTTGGTGTTCCAATCCAAAGAACCTGTAGAAGGTAATGTCTACGATTCTTTAGCCTATGCCCTAATTTCGGCCTATAATTGTGTGATAAATTAAAAATTATAAGAGATGATTAAAAATTGGGTCTACGGTTTATTTAGGCATATATTGTGATCTAAGATTTAGGAGTTCGATATGATAATCAGTAATATTTTATTGAGTTAATCTGGTAGGATAATAGTTGTGTACCTTAATTTGCAGTCATTTTAAAAATATTTTATGAAATTGATATTGCTACCCTTCATCACTCACTTTTTTATATCATAGCCACAAAACTATGCATCAGCAGATAACTTTTCACGCACCCAAGCTCGAGTCCTCTTATTTGAAATTAGGATGATGTCGCATAATTTTTTTATTCCTACGATTCATATTAATTAACATTAATATGGATGTATCTGGAACTAAAATGTGTCTAATACATCTATATTAAAGTCAATTAATATGAACGGGGGAGAGTAATGAAACGCCACAGGACCCCTATCCATCCCATCGATGAAGTTTTTTTTTATATTGGCCATTGTCACTCACTTTATTTTTTATCGCTAACTCGTACTATTATATTTAGAATTGTAAAAAGTAATTTTTGTAAAATAATAGTGATATAAATGGTCATTTTGGCTGCACACTTACGTGTTCATTGGTAATATTTCATACGAATAAATGGATTAATGTTTTAGATTTTATAGTAAGGGGTCTCAAATTTTAGTTCCGCCCTGGGCCCTGAAAATCTCAGGACCGGCCATGTCTCCCGCTACATGAGCAAGTGAACATGAACATCGACAAGCGAGCACAATACATGAAGAAGCTACATGAAGATACAAGGGCAACAATCGAGCAACAAGTTCTTCGTCAAGCAACACGCCTCAACATGAAGAAAAAGGCACGGATCTTCAATGAAGGAGACCTAGTTTGGATACATCTTCGCAAGGACCGTTTCCCTCAAGAAAGAAACTCCAAGCTCAAGCCCCGAGGCGATGGTCCCTTCAAAGTCCTCAAGCGCATCAACGACAACGCTTACGTCATCGACATACCAACATCCAAGTACTTGGTGAGCAACGCATTCAATGTGTCCGACCTCTCACCCTACCATGCCGATGAGGAGAATATCGAGTCGAGGACGACTCTTTCCCAAGGGGGGGGGGATGATACGGGGTGGCCTTCGGACACCACCGCCTCAAGACCGACAAGCCCTCCTCGTGGTCCAATGACACGAGCTCGAGCCCAAGCATTACACCAAGAGGTGAATTCGCTCCTTTCTACGTATGCATTTGATACTCCGTTGGATGGCGTGCTACTTCATGCAAGTGCTCTATGTGTCATCAGGTACCAAGCTCACCAAGGAACTGGAGGAGAAGAAGGAACGCTGCTAACGCCCCAAGAAACTGAAGAAGAAGAAGGATCGCCATCAAATGGAGAAAGCTGC
Organism: Lolium perenne; assembly: GCF_019359855.2. NCBI lineage: Eukaryota > Viridiplantae > Streptophyta > Magnoliopsida > Poales > Poaceae > Lolium > Lolium perenne. Next base: position 138,778,724 of record NC_067245.2, read on the forward strand.
CCAGGGCCGGCACTGCCGCCACCATCAGGCCGGCACTGGCGCCCAGAGCACCCCGGCACTGCCGGCCAAAGCAGCCCGGCACTGCCGGCCGAAGCACCCCGGCACTACCGCCCTTGGAGCACCGGCACTGCCGGCCCCGCCGGCACTGCCGCCCCTGAAGCACCGGCACTGCCGGCCACCGTGACGCCCACTACATCTGGACCACCCATTTAAATCCTGTGGCTGTGTACTTTTCATAAATGACTAAGTTACCCCTCTGTAACATCCCAAAAATTTCAAAACAAAACAAATGAATTTCCCTAGTTCCAAATTTTGGAACCAACAAAAACTTTTATTAAATAGAGTGGGATACATAGTGATCTTGCTTAATTCTTGTGTTATTGCTATGATTGCTTGTTATTAGTATTTGAAGTGATCTTAAACCCTAAACCTCACCCCTCTTTTCACCATCCTAGTTAAAATAAAATAAAGGGAAATTAAATAAGAAAAAGGCAGATGTGCCTATGACTATTTTTATAAATCCTTACCCTAAGCTTTTCTACTTTGCTTAGAGGTTTGGAAAAACCTTCACACACCTTACCTAGTACTTATCAAACCAAATCCAAGTGATTTCCAAAGAAAATAAAAAGAAACTAAAAATGCCATAGAGGCATATGAGAGAAAAGTGCAAATTTGTGAATTTGAGAAGATTGACCCTAGGACTTGTTGTGAATGGTTGGATCACTTCCATATACCATTTCAACACTCAACAACACCATTTGGGTCAAGCAAAGTCAAATTAAAAATCAAATGCAACATATGCATAGAAGCATATGTGACACATAGCCATTTCACCAAACTTTGACCTATGACTCTAAACCTTGACCAAATGATGGGAAACCATCTCTCAACCTAATATAACACTAAATTGACCCTAACCCATGCCCAAGTAAAGCAAGGTGAACCATTTACAAAAATAATAAAATTTAACACATCACCTCTTATGTGTTATGGCCATTTTTGCAAATCTTTGATCAAGACCTTTTGAAATGGATTCAATGGTCTTAAAATGTTTCTAAACCAATAAGAATCACATTAGAGTCAACAAAAGTCAACTCAAATGGAGAGAAATCAAATAGGGAGAAAATCCCCAAAATTCACTCGCATACACTTAGCCAAATTTGCAAATCTTCAACCAAGGCCACCATTGCTTGATCTATTGTTTGTAAAACTCTTATATATGATAAACAAACACAATTGCATCAAAGAAACCAAAATCAAATCAAAGCAAATCTCAAAATCAACATACATGTGATAATGGTCATTTTGGCCATTTTATAAAATGTTCCTCACTTTACCCCTCTGGCTTTGACTTTTCTTCAACCAAACTTGGTCAACTATTGCCATGTCATCCAAGACCATGTCAAGGTGAACTACTTTCATGTTGACCACCATACCTAATGTTGACCAGGTTGACCAGAATGAAGTTGACAAGTGGAGACTTTGAAACCATGTGAAGATGACCCACTTTTTGAAAACTTGCAAAACAACACCAAATTGACCACCACCACCACCCTTCCATCTCTATGAATATATGAATGAGATCCACCAAAGGAATTTCCAAAATTTGAAAATAATTTTCTTTCGGCCATTAGATCAAACACCTTGTGGGCAGAGTTGAAAATTGTGCCCATGCTAGATTTTTGGTTGGACCAAGTCCACCTCTGGCCCTTCTCTGCTGCCCTGGAACTTCCTCTCACCCCTCAGCATCAATCCATCCACTTGCCAGCCCTGCACCTTGACCACCTTGACAAGAACACAACCATGCCGACCCCCTAGTCTGGCCACCGGTAGGGTTTGGTCTCCGGTGAGCCTCGTCGAGGACGAGGACGACCCTCAGCCGTCGATCGCCCCTCTAATCTAACGGCTCACCTCACTGCGTACCGCTTCGCGTATTAGCACTCGCTGACGCCTGGGCCCTACCTCATCAGATGACCCGCGGCGTTTAAAACGTTAGCTGGGCCGGCCCATTCGCTCCCTCGCTGTGCAGCCCACTTAGCCTTTCCCGCCAGCCCAACTATTTGAATTCAAATTTCCAGAATAGATAAATTTTGCAATCTGATGTCAACTTCAAAAATCAATAGTGACCAATCTACTTGGCCATTTTTAGTGAATTTCATATGGTTGGAAAGCCTGTGAAATTATCTATCCAATGCCACTGGATTCAAACCTAGATCTGTTATAGAATTAAAGTGAGAAAATAAACAATACAGAGACTTTTCTGCCTTAGAAAAATTATTAAAAATCAAACCTTTTGAATTTTGAGGTGATTCCACCTCTCATAATTCACATTTCACAAACTCTAATTGTTTATGTAAAAATATGATATAGGTACTGTGTATGATCATGGGCTAGAAGCAAAATATTGGCTATGTAGTCAATAACTAGCCCATTTAAACCTTTTCAAAAATAGTTTTTAAATTGTATGAGGTATAGCATCTCATTTAAATTTGTATTCCAAGTGATTCAAGGTGAGGTGATGACCTTAGTCTTCATGACCCCATAGGATTCTTCTTGAGAATATTAAGTCACCTTAATAATAATTTTTAACTTAGTTACAACTATGTGTTAAATCATATGAGAGGTATTCCTCTCATTTAAACCTTGTTCTCAAGTAATTCAACATGAGGTAGTAACCATGGTCTATATAATCTCATGTTGAGTTATTTGGTGACATTAAATCACTACCATGTTAGTATTAAATTGCATGAGGTATGGAACCTCATTTAAATCATTTTCTCAAATAATAAGTGTGAAGAGGTTGACTTTGGTCAACCTAGGTCATATATTGTTCATGAGAGAAATTAAATCTTAATAAGAAAATGAGAGGAAATTATTTCTCTAAGTAATTAAAAGTAACCCCTTAATTAGTATGAGAGGAAATTATTTTTCCTAAATAAGAAAACAACACATTTACCCACTTAATAGTAATGTGTGATGCTAGTTTAATTTGTGTAAATTATATGAGGTGTTTCACCTCATTTAAATCTTGTCCCAAGTACTTTCATATGAAGTTTGGACCCCTGGTCAAATGCTCTCATATGAAATACTTGGAGATTTTAAATCATTTGTAGAAGTGTTAAATAGTATGAGGTATCTCTGCCTCATTTAAATCATTTTCTCAAATGATGATGATGAATGGTTGACTTAGGTCAACCTGAATTCATGAGTGATTGTTTGAGAAATTAAATCTTAAAGAAGATTTAATGAGAGGTAATTATTCCTCAAGAACTATATGGAAACTATCCTTTACATATGAAATGAGAGGAAATTATTTTTCCTCAAGCAAGACCACCAATGCACCAAATTGTATTAATTGTGTGAATAGAATAGTTTGTGTAAATACATGTGATGATTAGAATAGCCAATGAATTGCTTGGTGATTGTATCCTTGTATTCGTTTATAGACGCTAGTACCGGAGACTATCAAGAGGAAGAGGTCTTCTACCAAGAGGAAGAGCAAGAAAACTTTGATCACCTCACCAATCAAGGCAAGCTATACTCTTGCAAGCTAACACCATTGCAAGTTCTATTGTTGCAAGATAATACTCTTGCAAAGTGCAAAGCTCACCATGAGCAAGGCATTACACATTTACTTTATGTTTATGATCCTATTTCCCAGTTTTACTTTACCAGCCTTACTTACTTTTGTTTTATCAAAGTACTTTTTGATTCATGATTCACTTTGTTAGTATTGGATTAGTACAAGAGTATCAAAGTTAACCTAGAAGCAAAGCATCATACTTAGCACCCCTCATACCTAGATGCTAGTGCTAAATTAAAAATGACTACTCTAGATGGGAACTTGTGAAATGAAATGACTTTGAAAACCTTGGAATGATGATTCATTCTATTGAAAGATTTTGAAGGTGAATATGACTGGTGAATGACATGGTGAACTTTACAAAAACGGATGGTTGGGTTCGGATGCGATACCATTCCAATTTTACAAGTACCCCCGCAATACCTGATATGGGTAGGGCTTAACTAGAAGTTTATGTATCTTAGTATGGGTTCCCTCTAAACAAGCGTCATCGGGGTTATGCCAAGGGCTGCCTCCAAAGAAATATGGAATGATGTGATATGACGTGAATATGAGGTGAATGTCCGGCCCAAGACCTGTGCAGTTCCCAGGCTGACTGTCTGTCTTCACTGGGAGGCCAAGCTCATGGGGAGAGGTGCCTATACTAGAATATGTAAATGAAAGGTTAGGATTGGTAGTTCGCGTACTGCGTACGATAAATCAGGGCCAGTTACCCCTGACGAGCTATTGCAATTGTTGTGGCACAAGTGTACAACCTCTGCAGAGTTAAACCTATTCGAATAGCCGCGTCCGCGGTTATGGACAGTTGGAAAGGCCATACTGTTCCGTCATCAGAACTTTTCCAAAAATATGAATGGTGACCTGTGACTTGAGTTTGAAAGGTGAATTTGACTTTGGATCACAACTGAGTTGTGGGAATGACACTAATGTTCCCACTTGAGTTAAGTTAGGCAAATGAAAAGTCTTTGTTTACTAAAGTGCTTATGAAATAAAACTGGCTTTATGCAAATGAAACTAGAGCTTAGCATCCTCTTCCATAGTTGATAATACTTACCTTAGTATTAGTTTGCGAGTACTTTAAAGTACTCATGGCTTTGTCCCTGGCTATTCAAATGGCCAGACTATGAAGACGAGTACCAGAACCCGGAAGAAGGACCGCAGGACGTCTACGACAACTAGGATCACTCCTGACGTCAACAGTTGCCTGTGGAATAGATGGACTACTACTATGCTACTTTCGCTTCTGCTATGTGTTATGTAATGAATAAATAGAACTTCTATTATTGTAATGAGACTGGATCATGTGATCCTTTATTTGTAAGATGATTATGTGTTGTAATGAATGATGTGTTGTGATATCAATCTATTATGTCTCGCAAAAACAATATTCCTGGGATTGCGAGGAATGGCATAATAGGCATCTGGACTTAAAAACCCGGGTGTTGACAAGTTGGTATCAGAGCCATTGTTTGACCTTAGGAGACCCTAGTTAGAATGGACGTCTGCAAAACTTAGTTTCAAAAACCAAGGAAGTGAATATTTGTGAAAAACTTATTCTCACTCTTATCATTGAAATCTTTTTCAAAATGAGAAATGCATGCTCTACTTTTCTTTGTAGCACTATCTAAAATTTTGCACACTTGAATACTTCTCTAATTTACTCCTCCTCTTTGTTCATAGATGGAATACAAATGGGAGTGCTATCAGCTTGGTCGCGGAGGCGACCTAGGGTTCGAAAAGGATTTGAAGCAACTAGTGGAATACCTAGGCCACCCGTATCCCGAGTTCTTCGGAATACCCCTCAAAAACCACTCCGGAGAACCACCTCGGTGGGAAGTTTCTACCGATCTACGAAGAAAGCTTGGAGCCCCGGTATGGGAAACCATCTGGTTTTCTGTAACGGGAAACACTTGGAAGGAAGGACTAGTCAGAGCTATGCAAGAAGCAATTTCCCGTCTGTGTGGACAAAATGAGGACAAGATCAAGAACACTCGTTTCATCTACTACCCAAGACATGACTCCATGGGAAGACCGATGACCATGCCCCCGCACCCGGAGATAAACCCCTATGTAGCACACCAGGACTTCAGGATGTACAAAACCCGTAGGGATTTGGACAACGCCCTCGCCTCTCGCCAAGCACATCACCCGTGAAGACGAAGAATCCACCCTGAAGAGTAGTATCACCCCAGCACTTAAGTAGGTGTGAGTTGTATCAGGATCCCCCTTGTATCGTAGAGCGATGAATGGTTCTTTAAACCAACGGTGTGTTAGATTTGTAATATGTGATGCTTGGTATGAATGAAAAAGTGTTGTTGGTTTTTACCCCCGCAACACTACTCAAAATTTCAATTTGTGAACTTTTAAAAATTTAACAAAACAAACCATAGAAATTTCCCTCTTATCTTATCATCTACCTCAATGTTTAGATGGCCCCACCAACCCGCAACGCCACCCAGGATGCCATGATGCAACTGCTGCAGACGATGATGGCAGACCGAGAAGTCGAGAGAGCTGAACGCCAAGCCAACATTACCGCACTGCAACAGATAGCTCAGAACAATCAAGGCTACGGAAACCACGATCACCCTGGATCGAAGCTGAAGAACTTTCAGCACACCAACCCTCCGATATTCAACAAGACTGAAGAGCCCCTCGATGCTGATGACTGGCTCCAGACCATGGAGAACAACCTCGAAGTTGCGGGAGTAGAAGCCGCAGAAAAAGTACTGTTCGCCACCCACTACCTGTCAGGACCTGCCAGAGCCTGGTGGACAAGTGCCCGTGCAATGAATGCAGGACAGATGATGACCTGGGAAGACTTCAAGCTGAAGTTTAGCAAATATCATGTGCCTCAAGGACTGATCAAGAAGATGAGAGACGAGTTCCGTGAACTCAAGCAAGGAAGGATGTCCGTGGTGGAATACCGCGACAGGTTTCTCACTCTGTCAAGGTACGCCCCGGATGAGACCGACACCAACGAGAAATGAAAGGAAAGATTCCTGAACGGACTACACGACGAGATGCAGACTGTGTTAGTGAACATTCCGTTCGCTGACTTAGAAGCCCTCGTGGACTCAGCCATTCAAATGGAAGGGAAGCTGCATCAAGCCAACGAGAACCGCAAGAGAAGAATGATGAACCAGAGTGGACCCCACCATAACCAGAAGTATCGCAATAACCCCTATGGAGGATTCACCCCAAGATACAACAAGCCAACCACTCAGAATTATCGCCCCAACCACACCAACAACAACGGAGGACCCCCGAAGCCCGGAGGCAACAACACCAACAACCACCCCAACAACAACATCAGCAATAACAACCAGAATGGCAACAATAACAACCCCAATAATGGCCCAAGAACTGGAAGCAATGCCATCCCCGTCACCCCGAAGGACAAGTCAACGATAACCTGCTATGAATGTGGCACTGTGGGACATTACTCAAATGAATGCCCCAAGAAACTAGCCAAGACTGCCCCCAATACTGCTGCACCTGCCCAGCAACAGCGTCGCTTCGCCGGTAGAAGGAACCAGAACAACAACAATGGCCGTTTCTACCACATGACTGCCACTGAAGCTCAGGAAGCACCCCAGGCCATACCAAGTATGTTCTCATGTTAATCAATTTCTCAATCTCTCTTAGGAACCTAACTTTTCTTAAAATCTCGGGACGAGATTTGTTTAAGGGGGAAGGGTTTGTAACATCCCAAAAATTTCAAAACAAAACAAATGAATTTCCCTAGTTCCAAATTTTGGAACCAACAAAAACTTTTATTAAATAGAGTGGGATACATAGTGATCTTGCTTAATTCTTGTGTTATTGCTATGATTGCTTGTTATTAGTATTTGAAGTGATCTTAAACCCTAAACCTCACCCCTCTTTTCACCATCCTAGTTAAAATAAAATAAAGGGAAATTAAATAAGAAAAAGGCAGATGTGCCTATGACTATTTTTATAAATCCTTACCCTAAGCTTTTCTACTTTGCTTAGAGGTTTGGAAAAACCTTCACACACCTTACCTAGTACTTATCAAACCAAATCCAAGTGGTTTCCAAAGAAAATAAAAAGAAACTAAAAATACCATAGAGGCATATGAGAGAAAAGTGCAAATTTGTGAATTTGAGAAGATTGACCCTAGGACTTGTTGTGAATGGTTGGATCACTTCCATATACCATTTCAACACTCAACAACACCATTTGGGTCAAGCAAAGTCAAATTAAAAATCAAATGCAACATATGCATAGAAGCATATGTGACACATAGCCATTTCACCAAACTTTGACCTATGACTCTAAACCTTGACCAAATGATGGGAAACCATCTCTCAACCTAATATAACACTAAATTGACCCTAACCCATGCCCAAGTAAAGCAAGGTGAACCATTTACAAAAATAATAAAATTTAACACATCACCTCTTATGTGTTATGGCCATTTTTGCAAATCTTTGATCAAGACCTTTTGAAATGGATTCAATGGTCTTAAAATGTTTCTAAACCAATAAGAATCACATTAGAGTCAACAAAAGTCAACTCAAATGGAGAGAAATCAAATAGGGAGAAAATCCCCAAAATTCACTCGCATACACTTAGCCAAATTTGCAAATCTTCAACCAAGGCCACCATTGCTTGATCTATTGTTTGTAAAACTCTTATATATGATAAACAAACACAATTGCATCAAAGAAACCAAAATCAAATCAAAGCAAATCTCAAAATCAACATACATGTGATAATGGTCATTTGGCCATTTTATAAAATGTTCCTCACTTTACCCCTCTGGCTTTGACTTTTCTTCAACCAAACTTGGTCAACTATTGCCATGTCATCCAAGACCATGTCAAGGTGAACTACTTTCATGTTGACCACCATACCTAATGTTGACCAGGTTGACCAGAATGAAGTTGACAAGTGGAGACTTTGAAACCATGTGAAGATGACCCACTTTTTGAAAACTTGCAAAACAACACCAAATTGACCACCACCACCACCCTTCCATCTCCATGAATATATGAATGAGATCCACCAAAGGAATTTCCAAAATTTGAAAATAATTTTCTTTCGGCCATTAGATCAAACACCTTGTGGGCAGAGTTGAAAATTGTGCCCATGCTAGATTTTTGGTTGGACCAAGTCCACCTCTGGCCCTTCTCTGCTGCCCTGGAACTTCCTCTCACCCCTCAGCATCAATCCATCCACTTGCCAGCCCTGCACCTTGACCACCTTGACAAGAACACAACCATGCCGACCCCCTAGTCTGGCTGCCGGTAGGGTTTGGTCTCCGGTGAGCCTCGTCGAGGACGAGGACGACCCTCAGCCGTCGATCGCCCCTCTAATCTAACGGCTCACCTCACTGCGTACCGCTTCGCGTATTAGCACTCGCTGACGCATGGGCCCTACCTCGTCAGATGGCCCGCGGCGTTTAAAACGTTAGCTGGGCCGGCCCATTCGCTCCCTCGCTGTGCAGCCCACTTAGCCTTTCCCGCCAGCCCAACTATTTGAATTCAAATTTCCAGAATAGATAAATTTTGCAATCTGATGTCAACTTCAAAAATCAATAGGGACCAGTCTACTTGGCCATTTTTAGTGAATTTCATATGGTTGGAAAGCCTGTGAAATTATCTATCCAATGCCACTGGATTCAAACCTAGATCTGTTATAGAATTAAAGTGGGAAAATAAACAAGACAGAGACTTTTCTGCCTTAGAAAAATTATTAAAAATCAACCCTTTTGAATTTTGAGGTGATTCCACCTCTCATAATTCACATTTCACAAACTCTAATTGTTTATGTAAAAATATGTTATAGGTACTGTGTATGATCATGGGCTAGAAGCAAAATATTGGCTATGTAGTCAATAACTAGCCCATTTAAACCTTTTCAAAAATAGTTTTTAAATTGTATGAGGTATAGCATCTCATTTAAATTTGTATTCCAAGTGATTCAAGGTGAGGTGATGACCTTAGTCTTCATGACCCCATAGGATTCTTCTTGAGAATATTAAGTCACCTTAATAATAATTTTTAACTTAGTTACAACTATGTGTTAAATCATATGAGAGGTATTCCTCTCATTTAAACCTTGTTCTCAAGTAATTCAACATGAGGTAGTAACCATGGTCTATATAATCTCATGTTGAGTTATTTGGTGACATTAAATCACTACCATGTTAGTATTAAATTGCATGAGGTATGGAACCTCATTTAAATCATTTTCTCAAATAATAAGTGTGAAGAGGTTGACTTTGGTCAACCTAGGTCATATATTGTTCATGAGAGAAATTAAATCTTAATAAGAAAATGAGAGGAAATTATTTCTCTAAGTAATTAAAAGTAACCCCTTAATTAGTATGAGAGGAAATTATTTTTCCTAAATAAGAAAACAACACATTTACCCACTTAATAGTAATGTGTGATGCTAGTTTAATTTGTGTAAATTATATGAGGTGTTTCACCTCATTTAAATCTTGTCCCAAGTACTTTCATATGAAGTTTGGACCCCTGGTCAAATGCTCTCATATGAAATACTTGGAGATTTTAAATCATTTGTAGAAGTGTTAAATAGTATGAGGTATCTCTGCCTCATTTAAATCATTTTCTCAAATGATGATGATGAATGGTTGACTTAGGTCAACCTGAATTCATGAGTGATTGTTTGAGAAATTAAATCTTAAAGAAGATTTAATGAGAGGTAATTATTCCTCAAGAACTATATGGAAACTATCCTTTACATATGAAATGAGAGGAAATTATTTTTCCTCAAGCAAGACCACCAATGCACCAAATTGTATTAATTGTGTGAATAGAATAGTTTGTGTAAATACATGTGATGATTAGAATAGCCAATGAATTGCTTGGTGATTGTATCCTTGTATTCGTTTATAGACGCTAGTACCGGAGACTATCAAGAGGAAGAGGTCTTCTACCAAGAGGAAGAGCAAGAAAACTTTGATCACCTCACCAATCAAGGCAAGCTATACTCTTGCAAGCTAACACCATTGCAAGTTCTATTGTTGCAAGATAATACTCTTGCAAAGTGCAAAGCTCACCATGAGCAAGGCATTACACATTTACTTTATGTTTATGATCCTATTTCCCAGTTTTACTTTACCAGCCTTACTTACTTTTGTTTTATCAAAGTACTTTTTGATTCATGATTCACTTTGTTAGTATTGGATTAGTACAAGAGTATCAAAGTTAACCTAGAAGCAAAGCATCATACTTAGCACCCCTCATACCTAGATGCTAGTGCTAAATTAAAAATGACTACTCTAGATGGGAACTTGTGAAATGAAATGACTTTGAAAACCTTGGAATGATGATTCATTCTATTGAAAGATTTTGAAGGTGAATATGACTAGTGAATGACATGGTGAACTTTACAAAAACTGATGGTTGGGTTCGGATGCGATACCATTCCAATTTTACAAGTACCCCCGCAATACCTGATATGGGTAGGGCTTAACTAGAAGTTTATGTATCTTAGTATGGGTTCCCCCTAAACAAGCGTCATCGGGGTTATGCCAAGGGCTGCCTCCAAAGAAATATGGAATGATGTGATATGACGTGAATATGAGGTGAATGTTCGGCCCAAGCCCTGTGCAGTTCCCAGGCTGACTGTCTGTCTTCACTGGGAGGCCAAGCTCATGGGGAGAGGTGCCTATACTAGAATATGTAAATGAAAGGTTAGGATAGGTAGTTCGTGTACTGCGTACGATAAATCAGGGCCAGTTACCCCTGACGAGCTATTGCAATTGTTGTGGCACAAGTGTACAACCTCTGCAGAGTTAAACCTATTCGAATAGCCGCGTCCGCGGTTATGGACAGTTGGAAAGGCCATACTGTTCCGTCATCAGAACTTTTCCAAAAATATGAATGGTGACCTGTGACTTGAGTTTGAAAGGTGACTTTGACTTTGGATCACAACTGAGTTGTGGGAATGACACTAATGTTCCCACTTGAGTTAAGTTAGGCAAATGAAAAGTCTTTGTTTACTAAAGTGCTTATGAAATAAAACTGGCTTTATGCAAATGAAACTAGAGCTTAGCATCCTCTTCCATAGTTGATAATACTTACCTTAGTATTAGTTTGCGAGTACTTTAAAGTACTCATGGCTTTGTCCCTGGCTATTCAAATGGCCAGACTATGAAGACGAGTACCAGAACCCGGAAGAAGGACCGCAGGACGTCTACGACAACTAGGATCACTCCTGACGTCAACAGTTACCTGTGGAATAGATGGACTACTACTACGCTACTTTCGCTTCCGCTATGTGTTATGTAATGAATAAATAGAACTTCTATTATTGTAATGAGACTGGATCATGTGATCCTTTATTTGTAAGACGATTATGTGTTGTAATGAATGATGTGTTGTGATATCAATCTATTATGTCTCGCAAAAACAATATTCCTGGGATTGCGAGGAATGGCATAATAGGCATCTGGACTTAAAAACCCGGGTGTTGACACCCTCCTCAGATCTGGGCTCTATATATAGGGCATCCCCGGCCACGAATTAGGGTTAGAGATGAACTAAGAAGAAACTTGAGCTTTGGTCTTACCCATGTGGGAAACCCTAGATCTATGATCTTGTATCCACCCGGGCTCCTTATCGACGCGTGATGATCTCTTTGGTGACTTCTACCGTTTGTTGATCTTTTGCTTGCACTTCTACCTATTTGGTCTTTTGCTTGCACTTCTATCAACCTTCCGGTCTTTTCACCCTTCTAGATCTCGCGTGTTTCGATTTGTCGATCTCTTTGCGGGACTTCTACCGGAAGGTCTTTTCTCGCAACCTCTATCGAGTTGGTGTATCGGGCCAACGAGGAAAAACCGATTTGTGTGCGTGTGTGTGTTGTATCCCCACGATTCCCCCTCCGCGTTCTTCGTGTTCATCGTGTTCATCCACCTCCCCCACGAGATCCACCCAAATCCGTGAAGATCGGGCACATCCCTGGGCTTAGCCCTTATCACCACCTTCTTGTTTGCCTTCTTTGCCTTGGCATTAAAGCCAATACCCTCCTTCCCATTGTTTGATCTTTGTTTACTCAAAAGATCATCCAAAGATAACTTACTTTGGGGAGAGGAGACCTTAGCAAGTTCATCCTTCAACCTAGTATTTTCCTCAATAATATTTGCATGATCACAAGAAGGGGTAGAGGAGCTAGGTACATCATATTTAGCAAGCCTAATTTGAAGTTGCTCATTAGACTTGGAGAGGAGAGAATGTTCACTCTTCAAGGCTTTGTGAGCCTTGTCTAGATCATCTAGATCCTTTACAAGTTTCTCATGATCAACAACAAATTTGGCCTTTCCTTCTTAAGCACTTTTAGCTTCGCCTTAGCAAGATCTCTTTCTTTGGTAAGCTTAGAAATTTCATCTTGAGGCTCTTCAAGAGTTTCTAGCTTCTCTTCAAGAGAAGATATAGTTTCTTGTCCTTCCTCAAGGGCATTTTTAAGAGCGGCTATTTCAAGAGAGTCTTCTCTTTCTATTTGACATTTTTTATCAAGGGTATCATCTAGTTGAGCTAGACGGACCATGAGAGCTGAAACATGCTTTTTAGTGTCACCTTTCAAGTTAAGAATGAATTCATCAAAGTCAAGCATTTCTTGTTTCATTTTTAAGCTAGCATGATCAACCCCTAGAGTATTTGATATGATAGGCATAGAGGGGTTGGGGGATGATACCTCGGAAGATTTAGCCATGAGGCAATTTTCTTCCTCCATGTGAATATCCTCATTGGGGGATTCAATTGGTGTTGAAGAGTTAATGGAGAGGGAAGCAAGAGCAACCAACCCATTGGAAGTTTCATCTTCTTCATCATCATCATCCCCGGATGTGTATTCTTCTCGAGTGGATAGCACAATAGAAGTGTCCAAGGAGGACTTTGCCATGAAGCAGTGTGCATTATTGATGTGAGGGTTCTCATTGGGGGATTCAAAGAGGGATGGAGACGGAATATTGGTGGTGGCAATGGCGGCCACTTCCCTTGATGTCTCTTCTTCATCACTACCACTTTCATCGTCATCAGAAGAATATTCTTCCTTGGTCATTAGCACAATCCTTGATGGCCTCTTGTTCTTCTTACCCTTGTTGTAGAACTTCTTGTTGGGGGCCTTTGAATCTTTTCTCTTGTCCTTGGGTATGAGTCTTCCACCATGATATTCTCTATTTTCATAGGGGCATTCGGCAATGAAATGGCGCTTGTGACCACAACTGCAGCAAGATCTTATTCTTGGGCCCGAGCTCTTGAACCCACTTGAGTTGTTCCTTTTGATGTTATCATCCTTTGCCTTGGATGGGTCAACCCAAAAGGTTTTTGCATGGAATGCCATGTGGTCATTGTAGTGATATTCCAAATCTTCCGGATAGGACATGCTCCAAGATGTCCTATATGGTTCTTGAGGGTTCACTTCTTCCATGGTATTGACCGTCAAGGCAAGGTTTGTACCTCTTGCCATTCCAATAGCACGATTGCGAGAATCATGTGAGTTTTGTTCGGCCACCTTGAGAGCTTGCAACTCGTGCACCACTTGTTGGCAGGTGAGAGAAGGATAGCTTTCTCTTCCAAGGAGACTCTTGACATCAACGGATTCAAAATGCATCATGCCAATCGATATACGTGTCCTTGATCCAAAAATCATCAATATGTTGGGCACCCGCATTCCGAAAGGCATCGGCGACGGAGATAAGCCTTCTATATATCACTTGATGATCTTCATCCGACAACCTCATGAAACCTTCGGCTTGATTCCGAAGAGCACTATAGTTGTTTCTCTTCATGCTTTCACTTCCCATGAAGCTTAAGCCTGAACCCTCCCAAGCTTCCTTGGCGGTTGTGAAATTCCGAACAAGAGCCAAGTCCTTTGTCCCCACACTAGTTTGAATCATGTGCAGGGCAATCATGTTAAGTTGGTTATCAACCTCTTCTCTTCTAGTCAACTTGTCGGGGTTGTAAGGCTTGTAACCTTCCACGATGATCCTCCAAAGTTCATTGAAGGCACTGCAAACATGAGAGTGAAACTCAAATTGCCATGTACTAAAATCTTTATCATTAAACTTGGGTGGATCACCCTTAGCATTTATATGAGGATGGGGAATTGGGATGTCGGGAGAGCGGAAAGGTGGAGCCACATTATTGTAGCTCACACCCGCACTTGTTGCTCTAGGAGAAGTAATGGGGATTTTAGAATTGTCTAAGTGATCACTCTCCAAGGGTATGGTAGAAGAGGGTGAGCCCGAAGCATCTCCCTTTTCTAACCCACTGTTGTCCCTTTCCTCTATGACGGGGATGACGGAGGGAGCCCGCGGCAAAAGCTCGAAAATCATTTTCCTCATGCTTTCCATTTGAGCTTCCATGGCGGACCTCAAAGATGTTTCCATCAACTTGAGATCATCCATAGAGACCGGCTTAGCGTCCCCTTCCGTACCCTCATCGTCTGGCATACTCTTAGGTGGTTAAGCCCGAAATAAAAGCCGAAGCTCTCATACCAATTGAAAGGATCGTATGCCGCACCTAGAGGGGGGGTGAATAGGCGCTTACCAAATTTTAGTTCTTTTTCAATTTAGGCTTGACACAAAGGTAAATTCTCTAGATATGCAACTATGTGAATTTACCTATATGACAAGGTTAACAACTAAGCAAGATATAGCTACGCAATATAGGAGAGATAATCAGATAGAGGTAACCTAGAGTGGAGCGCGCGGAGACACGGAGTTGATTCCCGTAGTTCCCTTCCTTTGCAAGAAGGTACGTCTATGTTTGGAGGAGTGTGGTCGCTACGAATGCCAGACCAACGCCACGAAGGCTTCACTCAGGTCTCCTGTGAGCACCGCCATGAAGGCCTAGCCCACTTCCACTAAGGGATTTCCTCGAGGCGGAAACCGAGCCTTTACAAGGTTCTTGGGGCACACATCCACAACCAAATTGGAGGCTCCCAATATGTGTAACAATATAACAACAACAAACAAGAACAAATCAACCACAAACAACTAGGGATTCCAAAAGAGGAACACTGGCAAAGGGGCCCTCAATCATATGAGGGTGAAATGCAAATCGCTTCGGTGAAGATGTAGATCGGGATCTTCTCCTTCAAATCTCCAAAGATCAAGAGCTTTGGTTGGTTGGAGGAGGAGGAGATCTTGTGATTCTTGTGTTTCTTGAGGTGGCTCTAATGGTGATGAACTTGGCAAGAATTTGAGCAACTTGGGGAGGGGGAAGAAGGGGGGTATTTATACCCCCCTCCAAAATCCAGCAGTTGGGCGAATCTGAGGGCCGGATTATCCGGTCTTTGTAGGGGGCGGATTATCCCCCCCCCCCCCAAAAGTCCGGCATCTGGAAAAATCCGGGCAAAAATCCGGCCCTATTCCAGGGGGTTACTGAGCCACTCGCTAGAAAGTCCTTAGCCGATTTTCAGGGCCCGGATATTTTGCAAATATCCGGCCCGGAAAATCCGGCCTGGTGAAGTTTTTCCTGCTCCCTTTTGTCTTGTTTTTTCACATAAAAACAACCACACACACACACATATATTATCTGCACCATCTCATCAAACATTAGTGTATCACATACATTGACATCAAACATTCCAAAACATAATCCGAGAGATGTTCTTTCACTAACGATGCGCCGTTACGTGTTTTCAGATGAGATGAGTAACCTTGAAGTGTAATGGCCGTCTCTCCAAGCCCAAGTAGCACATGTAGTGTACTTAATCACCGGATCTATCAACCTAAGGAATATCTGCAGTGACTCCCACAAAGTGCTTCTCCTAATGTAAGTCCCTTGTTTTAGTGCCATGTTCTAGGTTCAGATGCTTGTTTGTCTGAAGCTCTTTAAGTTAATTCCTAGCTATGACAGTAACACCCTACTATTTTCTAGTTCATTGCTAACTTTAAGCGATTGAACATTTTGGTTTGCATTCCCTGCTCTGTGGATGTAGCCATCATAACTTCTATCGTGCTCAGTTGTTGTTGCAAAAATTATAGCCTGCTACTAGTTTGTTCATGCCAATCTTGTTCTAACTGAACATGTTGTTTTGCATTCCCTGTACTAAAGGTGATGCCATTATTATTTCTATCTACTTCATCGCAAGCTAACAAAGTAACTCACTACTATTAGTTCCTGCATGCTATCGCTCTGCTATCCCGCAGTACAAATTTATTTAAACTTGTCACACTAGCTACTTAAATAATAATTTTGTGTGTGAATGGATCGAGTTTATCCCATGCTTCCTTGGCGGTCTTGAGCGAGCTGATATGAGCGCGGTCCTTGGGCGTGACGGCCATGTGAATCATGTTGATGGTGGTGGCGTTGAGTTGGTCATCCACCACATCTCTTCTTGTCAAGTTCTTTGGGTCTCGTGGTGAGTAGCCTTCCTCGATGATACGCCAAAGCTCGGTAGATGCGCTGCGCACATGTGAACGCATTAAGAATTGCCAAATTTCAAAGTTATTTGACTCAAGTAACGATGGTGAACCATGCAACAAGATATGTGGCATAGGTATTGGAACATTTATGGTGTAATCACTTGGTGGTGGCACCGCATGATTACTCCCTAGACGTTCCGCAACCGGTGTCTCATCCTTCCCCTTTGTTGAAGTGTCGATCTCCCCAAGCCCTTCCTTTTGTGGATCTTTTGTCGTTTGCGCGACAAAATCAACAAGAGGAAATATGTTAGCTTTTAGTGGGGGATCCTCGGCACTTGCTTTAGGATCTACGATAGGGGTCGGTTTTTGAGCAACCAACTCAATCATCATCGCCTTCATTTGGTTAACGATGGATGACTCCAATTTCTTGAGGTCATCCAACGTAGCCGTTGTGGTATCGATGGGAGATGATGGAGCGGGTGGCACAAGGGAAGGTGACCCATTCCCAACTGTATCTTGTTCGGCCATTTCTTAGGCGGTAAAGCCCGAGCAAGAAAACCTTGCTCTGATACCACTTGAATGGATCGTAGCGAATAAGAGGGGGTGAATGGTTGCTACGTCAAGTTTTAGTCTTTTTCAATTTTAGCAGTGCGGAAGGTAAATGTGATAGCTTTAGTGGTGTTGGTATTCCTACAATGATCCTAGAACAAGTGCAACAAGCAAAGGAACAAGCAAGATAGTAAGAGTAAGGAGCGGGACAACTGGATGGCGCAGAGACGAGGCGAGGCCCGCAGTTCCTCTCACAAAAGAGAGTATGATGAGGATCTAAGATCCCGGGAGTGGCCCGATCTCGCGATTTGACCCCGAAAACCAAGGGAAGAGGTGGGAGAACGCGAGGAACACGAAGAACACGAAGAACGCCGGTACTCATGCACGCACACCAACCCGATACACCTGATGCTTACCCCTGTGGCTCGATGGACCACGCCAATAGAATCACCCGGAAGAGGCACGCGGCAGAATTCCTGGTGAGAGATTGGGGTGGAGAGAAAGAGATTGATGAGGGAGAGAGAGTAGCTTGTACTAGAATCTCACTCAGCAATATCCAAATCAACAACCAGGATTCCTTGGTTACAGAGGGATGGTAACCCTAGGGAGACTAAGTTCAAAGTTGTGTTTAAGCCTAATGCAAGTCTGAGGGGTAAAGGAGGGGTCCAGGCTACTTATATAGGCATACATGGCTAGCAAGGCGAAAAGGTACGCGAATGGATAACTTAGGCAGTTTGGTGAGTCATTCCCGTCAAATCCGGTTTGGAATCCGGTCAGACCGGGCCTATGGCCGGGTGGTCCGGTCCTGGGTCCGGTCGACCGGACGCCAACCGGATTCTTGCGAAGTTTCCGGTTGCCTTCCGGTACGATGCAGGGAAATCCGGTTGCCGCCCGGTTGACCGGGCCTGGGACCAGATGGCCCGGTTGTGGGGCCGGTCTGACCGGGTCCTGGACCGGCCAGCACTTCTTCCCTTCCTTTGAGCGCTTCGAGCGACGTTGTGTCCAGCTTCGTGATCATCTCCATGTCCCGCTGCTCCTCTCCTTCCCTTGACCTTGGCGTGTCCTCCTCTCCGGGGTCTTGATGCGCCTTGTACCTAATGACACATAGCACATCGGCATGAGGTAGTATTCCATCCAAAGGGGTGCTAAGATCAAGGGTGGTGAGGAGCGAGTTCACCTCATCATGTAGAGCTTTAACTCGAGCTCGCGTCATTGGTCCACTTGGGGGACTTGTTGGTCTTGGTGTGGAGGTGTCCGAAGGCCACCCCGCATCATCTCCCCCCCCCCCTTGGGAAAGAGTCGTCCTCGACTCTTGTGCCTCCTCATCTTCATGATATGGCGATAAGTCCGCAACGTTGAACGTGTTGCTCACCAAGTACTTGGAGGTTGGGATGTCGATGACGTAAGCGTTGTTGTTGATGCATTTGAGGACCTTGAAGGGGCCATCTCCTCTTGGCTTGAGCTTTGAGTTGCGTTCGTGGGGGAACCTTTCCTTCCGGAGCTGGATCCAAACGAGGTCGCCTTCTTGAAATATGCGTTCCTTCTTCTTGGCGTTGAGGCGGTAGCTTGACGAAGCACATGTTCTTGAATGGTCGCCCTTGTTTCTTCATGTAGTTTCTTCATGGCGGCGGTGCGCTTGTCGAAGTCCATGTTCGTCCGCTCATGAAGGGGAAGTGGTAGTATGTCGAGTGCCGTTTGAGGTTCGAATCCGTATACGACCATGAAGGGACTCCTTGATGTTGTCGAGTGCTTGGCGCGGTTGTAGGCGAACTCCGGATGTGGGAGGCACTCCTCCCATGACTTCAAGTTTTTCTTCACGAGGATGCGTAGGAGAGTGGAGAGGCTTCGATTGACCACTTCCGTTTGTCCGTCCGTTTGCGGGTGCGAGGATGATGAGAACAAGAGCTTCACTCCAAACTTTGCCATGAGCGACTTCCATAGATAGCTCATGAACTTGACGTCTCGATCCGACACTATGCTTGCCGGTATTCCGTGTAGTCGAACAATTTCCCTGAAAAACAATGAAGCAATGTGTGAAGCATCATCGCTCTTATGGCAAGGTATGAAATGAGCCATCTTAGAGAATCTATCCACTACCACAAATATGGAATCATGACCATGCTTAGTACGAGGCAATCCTAAGATGAAATCCATGCTAATATCGGTCCATGGTGCATATGGAATAGGTAATGGTGTGTAGAGACCATAAGGGTTGGAGGTAGACTTAGCTTGTAAGCAAGTTGTGCACCGGCGGCAAAGGCGTTCCACGTCGCGATACATTCTTGGCCAATAGTAGTGGGTTGAGAGCATGGCATATGTCTTCTCTCGGCCAAAGTGTCCCATAAGACCACCTCCATGTGACTCTTGCAAAAGTAACATTCGAAGAGAAGACTCGGGAATGCAAATCTTGTTAGCTTTAAACAAGTAGCCATCATGCAAATAGAAATCATCCACTCCTCGTTCAACGGAACACTTCTCAAAAATCGGAGCAAAGAAAGAATCAGAAGGATAGAGTTCTTTGATCTCTTCAAGTCCCAAAACATAAAAATCCAAACGAGTAAGCAAAAGGGTGTTTTTGCGGGAAAGAGCATCCGCCACAACATTGTCCTTGCCCTTCTTGTATTTGATTACATATGGGAAGGACTCAATGAACTCGACCCATTTTGCGTGTCGCTTGTTCAAGTTGTGTTGGCTTTTCAAATATTTCAAGGACTCATGGTCGGAATGAATGATAAACTCTTTTGGCCAAAGATAGTGTTGCCAAACTTCAAGAACACGAACCAAAGCATAGAGCTCCTTGTCATATATAGGATAGTTGAGGCGTGCGCCATCCAACTTCTCACTATAATATGCCACGGGTTTGCCCTCTTGCATAAGAACGCCACCAATACCGAGTCCACTTGCATCACACTCAATCTCAAAAGTTTTTGCAAAATTTGGAAGGACAAGAAGGGGAGCTTCGGTAAGGCGTTTCTTCAACTCATCAAAAGCATTTTGTTGGGCCTTGCCCCAAACAAACGGAACATTCTTCTTGGTAAGTTCATTCAAAGGGCAAGCAATGGTGCTAAAATCTTTCACAAAGCGACGGTAGAAATCGGCAAGTCCATGAAAACTTCGGACTTGACCAACATTTGTAGGAGTAGGCCAATTGTGGATGGCCTCCACCTTGGAAGAATCAACTTCAATCCCATTAGCGGAAACCACAAAGCCAAGGAAAACCAACTTGTTTTGAGCAAAGGTGCACTTGGGGAGGTTAGCATAAAGCTTTTCATGACGCAAGATGCATAAGACCTCTCTCACATGTTGCACATGGTCCTCGAGATTTTTGCTATAAATGAGAATATCATCAAAATAGACAACCACACTCTTGCCAATGAGAGGACGCAAGATGTGATTCATAAGACGCATGAAAGTGGATGGAGCATTGGAAAGACCAAAAGGCATAACGAGCCATTCATAGAGACCAAGCTTGGTCTTGAATGCCGTTTTCCATTCATCACCAATGGCCATGCGAATTTGGTGGTAGCCACTACGCAAATCGACTTTAGAGAAAATCGTGGCACCACTTAATTCATCAAGCATGTCATCTAAACACGGAATGGGATGGCGGTAACAGACGGTAATGGCATTGATGGGGCGACAATCCATACACATCTGTTGCGTCTCATCCGGTTTAGGCACAAGAATCACGTTAACCGCACAAGGGCTAAGGCTTTCGCGAACGTACCCTTTGGCGAGGAGATCTTGTATTTGGCGTTGTATCTCCTTTGTGTCTTCGGGGTTGGTGCGGTAGGCGGCACGGTTTGGAAGCGGAGCGCCGGGTATGAGGTCGATGCGGTGTTCTATGCCTCGAAGTGGTGGTAGACCATGAGGGAGCTCGTCGGGGAAGACGTCTTGAAACTCCTGCAAAAGAGACAACAAAGACGGAGGAATGTTGGTTAAGTCGTTAGTCGCCGACGATGGTCCCTTGCATATGAGCACATAGTGCAATATGGTGGATGTGTTCTCTTGGACCTCTCTCCACTCACTCTTGGTGGCTAGTAGGACACTCTTTGTCTCACTCATATATGGCTTGTGGCGCTCACTATCTTTGTGGTGGGTCGCTCCCTCTCCTCTCATCTCACTATGGTGGGTGCGGAGTTGAGCCCTCGCTAAAGCCTTCGCATTATCCGCGATGATTTGGCTAGGAGTCATCGGGCGCAACTCGAACTTCTTGTCCTTGACCTTGAAGGTGTATGTGTTGGAGAGTCCATCATGTATAGCCTTCTTGTCAAATTGCCAAGGGCGGCCAAGCAACATGTGGCACACCGTCATGGGTACGACGTCACACTCAATAGTGTCCTCATAAGGTCCAATTTTGAAGGTGACGGTGACGGTATGTTGTATCTTGATGTTGCCCTTGTCACTCAACCATTGGATATGGTAAGGGTGAGGATGCTTGCGGAGAGTGAGGTTGAGCTTCTCACACAATTCGGTGCTAGCAAGGTTATGGCAACTTCCACCATCGATGATGACCTTGATCGATTTGCCACCAATTCCGGCACAGGTTTGGAAGATGTTGCACCGTTGGTCTTCCATAGCTTGAGGTTGAGTTGTTAGCACCCTTGTGACCACAAGTGAGGGACTTGGGTCATGCTCACATAAGAGAGGGTCTTCTCCACTTTCTTCCTCATAAGCTTCTTCACTTTCAACGGCGGCTTGCACAAGGGCCTCGTATTCATCCTCATCTAGCGTCTCAATGTCACCGTTCTCCATAGTGATCATAACCTTAGTGTTCTTGCACTCAAACGATTTGTGGCCTTGGGTGCCACACTTGAAGCAAGTGACATTAGAGGGTCCCGAAGATGCCTTAGAGGAGGCGGTGGAAGACACCGTTTGCTTCATGCGACTTTGGATAGTCGGTTTCTTGGATGGTGTAGAGGACACGTCGGGCTTGACGCTTGTAGTAGGAGGAGTTGATGTAGCGAGCTTGGAGGAGAAGTATGTCTTGGCCTTGGAGTACTTGATGTCCTCAATCACTTGGCGCTCGGCCTTCGATGCTTGGTGGACCAACTCAACCATGTTGGAGTATGGTTGGAACTCCACAATCCTCTTGATGGGGTAGTTGAGGCCATTGAAGAAACGAGCAATGGTTTGGTCCTCGGACTCTTGGATGTTGGCTCGCATCATAGTGAGCTCCATCTCCTTGAAGAACTCCTCAACGGTCTTGGTGCCTTGCTTCAACTTTTGGAGCTTGTTGAAGAGGTCGGTCATGTAGTGCGTTGGGACAAAGCGAGCATGCATCTCTTTCTTCATCTCTTCCCAAGTTTCAATAGGCGGTTCGCCCTTTTCTTCCCTTAGAGTGAGGACTTGCTCCCACCAAGTGTTGGCGTAATCCTCGAACTCAAGCGATGCCATAGCCACTTTCTTGGCACCGGAGTAGTTGTGGATGCGGAATATCTTGTCAACCTTGAGTGCCCAAGAGAGGTAGGCCTCGACATCCTCTTCACCCTTGAACTTCGGCATGGTGAACTTGAGCCTTCCAAACATGTTCTCTTCATCCTCCAAGTTTCTTCGACGAGGAGGGGCGCCTTCATCTCTTGCGGCTTGAGGAGGAATAGGAGGTCTTCTACGGCCAACCATAGCATTGGTTGGCGTTGAGGGTGGATACTAGCTTCACTTGGTTCACGGTGATGATGTTGTTGAAGATCTTGTCGAGGTTGTTGATGATGCTCATTGTTGGCCCTTTCATCTTGATCATGTTGTGGGTCTCCTCTTCCACGTTGGTCATGGCGAGGGTGACGTCGGAGATCTCGCCGAGGTGGATCTCGAGGACCTTGGTCTTCGGGTTGGTCATCACGCCCATGGTGGGCATGGCGATCCGCTTGGTGACGATCTTGTTGTAGGACTTGGTCTTGTGGAGGACGCTCATGTGGGCGAGCATGACGATGGATTTCTCCGCGCCTAGAGTTGGAGCGAGAGTCTTCATGACGAGCATGTGGGCGATGAGGTCGATGATGGTCTTCATGCCTTGAGGAAGAGCTTGAGGACGAAAGGCCACCATGAGAGTAGTAATCTTGTGGCGAGCTTGAGGATGATGAAGTAGAGCGGTGTCGGCGATGGCGACCCAAGTTGGTGATGGCGCGCTCGAGGCTATCCATGCGCCGCTCCATGTTTGCATCATTGGCCGCCATTTGGCCATTCAAGTTGTCCGTAGGTTCACGAAGAAGAGCCAAGTCTTGGTTCACGGTGGAGAAGTTGTGAGCCACTTCATCGTATTGCTCATCGATGCGCGTCTCGAAGAGGGCGAGTTGCTCCTTGAACTCTTGGCGTTGAGTCCATAGGTTGTGTTGAGTAGCCAACCTCTCGGTGTTGCGGAGGACTTCTCCATCCCTTGGGTCATCTCTGTTCCTATCCATGATGGAAAGACAAGAACTATGTTGTGTATGTTAGTGGAAGGAGACTACCTCGCACTCTTACCAAGGTAAGATAGTATTGAGGCAATCAACCAAGCCAAAAGCAAGATCAAGTGTATCGGGGACACACGCAAAACCACACGCAAAAGCTAGCAAATATGGTGTTAGGCGAGTATTGTGGAAAGCCAAAAGACAAATCCAAGATCGAGTATGTTGTTAAATGTGGGTGAGGTCCAAAAATCCAAATGTCAATGTGAAGATCACTATAAACACGGAAAAGTTGTGGAACACACACACGGGATAAGCGGGGTTAGTGCAACCAAAAGTGAGCGGAAAAGTGTATGTAAAGGTGCTCGGTGTCACACTAACACAAGGAGAGCCAAAGCTTTGGTTGCAAATGAAGAGACAACAAGATTCACACGCGGCCTCTCTTCTCTTCTCTCGTTTGCTTAAAAGCTTATGACTCTTTTGTACACGGTGGCACTTGCACTCTTTTGTATCTATGGTGGCACTTTCACACTTTGTTATGTATGTATGTATGGTGCTACTTTGCACTCTTTTTGCGTTTTTGGGGCTTTTTCACGCACTATGTTAGCGTTAGCCTCGCTTTTGCTATCTTGCCACATGAGTGTTTGCTTGTATGCTTTACTCCACACGACACACACACCTCACAATCGGGGCCACGTGCAATGTCTCGCAACACTAAACAAGCAATGCTCGATGGGATAGATCGCAAAAGGAAGAGGGTTACAAGGGAAAACTGCAAGTTATACCTGCGATGATGGTGGTGGTGGTGGTGGTGGTGGTAGCCGAAATCGAGCTCGGAGGAGGGCGCGGAGCTGCGCCCGATTTGGATCCGGTTGGACCGGATTTTGGACCGGCTGAATCCGGTTGCCGCTCGGTTGACCGGGTGCTGGGCCGGCTGGTCCGGTCTGGGGTCCGGTTGACCGGGTTTCTCAACCGGGTTTCACGATTCTCTCTCCTGTTCTTCCCCAAACCAAAACCAAAAGAGCAAATCGACGGGAAACGATGGAATTGGAGGCTAAAAGTTGGGGAAATAGTAGATCAAGCACAACAACACCGAATCCACGGACCAAAACCACTCAAAACGCAACCAAATCACAGATCGGTCAAGAGGCAATTTGGGGCTATTTTTGGGGATTTTGTAGAAAATTTTCTAGAAACGAAATCGGGTGGGTGGAGGGTCAAAATCGCGGTAACCAAGAGCTGCTGATTCCATATGATGAGGATCTAAGATCCCGGGAGTGGCCCGATCTCGCGATTTGACCCCGAAAACCAAGGGAAGAGGTGGGAGAACGCGAGGAACACGAAGAACACGAAGAACGCCGGTACTCACGCACGCACACCAACCCGATACACCCGATGCTTACCCCCGTGGCTCGATGGACCACGCCAATAGAATCACCCGGAAGAGGCACGCGGCAGAATTCCGGTGAGAGATTGGGGTTGGAGAGAAAGAGATTGATGAGGGAGAGAGAGTAGCTTGTACTAGAATCTCACTCAGCAATATCCAAATCAACAACCAGGATGCCTTGATTACAGAGGGATGGTAACCCTAGGGAGACTAAGCTCAAAGTTGTGTTTAAGCCTAATGCAAGTCTGAGGGGTAAAGGAGGGGTCCAGGCTACTTATATAGGCATACATGGCCAGCAAGGCGAAAAGGTACGCGAATGGATAACTTAGGAAGTTTGGTGAGTCATTCCCGTCAAATCCGGTTTGGAATCCGGTTAGACCGGGCCTATGGCCGGGTGGTCCGGTCCTGGGTCCGGTCGACCGGGCGCCAACCGGATTCTTGCGAAGTTTCCGGTTGCCTTCCGGTACGATGCAGGGAAATCCGGTTGCCGCCCGGTTGACCGGGCCTGGGACCGGATGGCCCGGTTGTGGGGCCGGTCTGACCGGGTCCTGGACCGGCCAGCACTTCTTCCCTTCCTTTGAGCGCTTCGAGCGACGTTGTGTCCAGCTTCGTGATCATCTCCATGTCCCGCTGCTCCTATCCTTCCCTTGACCTTGGTGTGTCCTCCTCTCCGGGGTCTTGATGCACCTTGTACCTAATGACACATAGCACATCGGCATGAGGTAGTATTCCATCCAAAGGGGTGCTAAGATCAAGGGTGGTGAGGAGCGAGTTCACCTCATCATGTAGAGCTTTAACTCGAGCTCGCGTCATTGGTCCACTTGGGGGACTTGTTGGTCTTGGTGTGGAGGTGTCCGAAGGCCACCCCGCATCAGAGTACGTCTGCGTTGAGGAGGTGCTAGCCTCACACAAGAGGCTAGGCGGCCACACCACGAAGGAAGGCCTCACCTTCTTCCTCGAGAGAGCTCCACAAAGGGGCTCCCCCTTCTCCACTATGACACCGGTCGAGGCGGTTATTCCTTCACAAGGTTGGGGCGAGCTCCACACCACAAGGAGGCTCCCAACAACCCATGGAGCTAGTACAACACCAAGCTAGCCTCTATGGATGCACTTCCTCCAATGTCCCACTATAGGAACCCTAACACCAAGATCCACTAAGGAATAGCAAGTATTGGTGAAATCTCTCTTAGTAGAACTATAGATCGGGGTCTCCTCCACCACTCCTCAAAGTTTGGGCAAGATTGGTTGGATGGTTGGGGAGATCCTCAAAGATTAAGCTCAGAAACAATGGAGGAGAGAGAGAGGATAGATAAAAACGAGTTGGGGAAGAAGGGCCCCTTAAATAGGCTCCTCCAGATCCAACCGTTATGTCCAGTTTTTGCCTAAGTACTGAAGCGGTACTGCCGTAACTAGTTACGGTACATGGGCGGTACCATGGGCGGTACTACCGCTCGTGAGCGGTACTACGGCTCCTGGTACCGCAGAGGTACCGTAACTCGTACTGTGGGTCAAATCCAGCGCAGAACTTCAGAGCGGTACCGTGGGCGGTACTAGTAGGGGTAGCGGTACTACCGCTACTAGTACCGGTAGTACCGGTCTGGCAAAAACTGGTTTTCTCCCCTTTTTCTCTCCAGCCATGTCACCTCGCGATACACACACAAAACCAGAAAACCTATAAACTACGCTTCAGTCTTCCGATCTTGATGTGTCCAGCGAGGTCACCGTGCACTTGCAAATCTAACAATGATACTCAAGGCACACGGTGAGATTACTCAAGTGTTGTCATCAAACACACAAAACCCGGGGTTTAGACTTTGCTCTTTCAATCTCCCCCTTTTTGGTGTTTGATGACAACACAAGACTATTAAAAAAGCATATGATATTATGATGAGATTCTTAGATTTGCATAAGCTCGAAGGAGCTCCCCCTAAACATGTGCATATTTTGAATATGTATTTGAATACAAATACACACGTCCTAGAGGCATAACTCCCCCTAGATTTTACAAACCAAGCACATATGCAACAAGGATACAAGATCATGTTCAAATAACATATGCGCAATATGGAGGCAACACAAGATCATGCAAGGAGTTTTGGGTGAAGTTATCATACCTTTTGATACGGGGCGACCTTCTTTCTTCACCGCATCATGTGCTTCATCGCCAAGACGGCACGCTAAGGTGAATCTTCTCCTTTACGCGTGCCTCGAATCGCCTATGTGGAACGATATACTACTTCATACTCCGTCATACCTTGATGATAGGAACTCGACGACAAGTACGGAGGGAAGGGAGGATGCCATGGAGACTCGAGGACGCAAGGCCGATGTCACGGAAGCATGGAAGAGAAGGAGGAAGAAGCGCTGGACGCTCCAGGCCGGAACTTCCGCCCAACATCGCCGAAACTTCCGCCCAGATGCTGTCAAGACTGAAGATGCTCATGCTAAAGAGCTGCGGCCGGAACTTCCGCCCCTGATGGCCGGAACTTCCGCCCGACCGGAACTTCCGCCCCATCGAACCTCAGCCAGATCTCAGCCCCCTTTGGCTTGTAACTTACCCCTTCGTCCCCTTACCTATAAATAGGAACCTACCCCCACCTTCATGAGGGAGAGATGATGTTTAGATGAATTGGCGTATGCCTCTATTATCCCTTTGTGGATTTGGGAAACCCCCACCTTAGATTAACCATCTATTGTATCCCTCCTTATCCAGATCTTTTTCCATTCTAGTAATTCTATCAATTGAGAATCTCTTGCTTTGCAACTCTAATCTTAGTTGGTCTTTTGCTCTTTGGGAATTCTATTTGGATTTGTCGATCTTTTGCAAGAGAGGCCATTTCGAGTTCTAACAACTTACCCTCTACCTCTAGTGTGTTTCCTTGTGTCTCATTAGGTCCCATGGATGACGAGACGTTGATCACGGAAAATAAGATGTACATGGTGCATGAAGATGATGCTATCACACCATGCTTGATTGAAGATGAACATGGAGGCCACATGGATCCTACCTCTTCCACAACACCCACTTCAAATGAGTCGGACTACAAAGGTACCTATATGGGTGTTGATGATGCCATGATCCCACTAGTGGACATGATGATTTGTGAGTGCATGCATGATCTTGATGATACAATTGCTATGTCATATGCTTCTTTCATTTTCCCATGTGATGCTTTGCTTGATAATATTGTTGATCATGTGGAATTACTTGCTTGTGACAATATTGTCATGCCATGCTATGAGAGTTTCACTTTCTCTCCTATTGCTTGCAATATGTCGAACAATTGCTCTTTCCCATGTATTGCTTGCAATGATAACGATAATGATGCTTGTGTTGTGACATCCTTGCCGAACAATTGCTCTTTCCCTAGGTTTGTCGACAACAATGATAAAATGTTGAACATGTTTTGTGCTAGATGCTTGCAATACTCCCCCATTAATGCAACCAAAATGTTGAACAATTGTTCTTTCCAATGCTTGGCTTGCAATGATGTTAATATGCTTGTAAATGAGATTGCCCCCATAGCTCTCTCAATTTTGGAGACTTTGCATATATCCATGTTGAGCATGTTCCCATGTTTACTCCGCATATTCACCATATCTATTATGATGCTTTGCTTAACGCTAATGGTGATGTGCAAAAGAAATGGACCATCATGATGGATGATGTGTTCATATACCATGCACACACGTTCTTTGCTTTGCCTATTGTGTGTGCAGGTACACGGAAGACAAGGTGATGAGGACCAAGCCCAAGGGTGTGCCCGATCTTCACGGATTTGGATGGATTTCGTGGGGGAGGTGGACGAACACGAAGAACACAGGTGGATGGCGGGGTGGATCGAAGATACAAACGCAACACACACACACACACACAACCGGTTGTTCTTCATTGGCCCGATACACCAACTTAATGGAATTGCAAGAAAAAGACCCACAAGGAGTAGAATCCCTCACAAAAGATTGGCAATAGCAATTGATAGAGTTCCAAAGAGGAAAAGAGTGCAAATAGATATGATTACAAAAGCAAAAGATCCAAAACACTAGAATTCCTAGAATGGAAGAGATCAACCGCCTAGAAGAGTAGATAACTTCGTAGATTGGTAGATCTAGAAGGGTTTCCCGCGGGAAGGAGCATAGCTCATGTTTTCTCTTACATCCAGTCTAATCTCAGATCTGAGCCAACAAGGCTATTTATAGGTGGGGGCGAAGGGATAAGTTACACGCTAAAAAGTGCTGTCGTGCTGAAGTTCGATGGGGCGGAAGTTCCGGTCGTCCTAGGCGGAAGTTCCGGTCACGAGCAAAAGTTCGGTCTTGCGGGCCGGAAGTTCCGGCCAAGTTCCGGCCTAGTACCGAAAATTGCCCATTTCCTTGCAGTAACATCCAGGGGCATTTTGGCGCAATTTCGGAACTTGGGCGGAACTTGGGCGGAAGTTCCGGTCCCTCGGGGCGGAAGTTCCGGCCTGATCCATTTTGCTGGGCGCTGGAAGGCATCTGGAGGGCATCTGGCCGGAAGTTCCGGTCCTGGGGGCGGAAGTTCCGGCCTGGGCGCTGTAGCTCCATCTTCATCATTTCCAGCTCTCTCTCCATTGGCTTGGTCTCCATGGCTCGCGTCTTGGTCGATGTACCTGATTGATCATAGGGTATTTGCATGAAGTAGCACGCCATCCAAACGGGTGTCAAAATCATACGTGGAAAGGAGCGAATTCACCTCTTGGTGTAGGGCTTGGGCTCGAGCTCGTGTCATTGGACCACGAGGAGGGCTTGTCGGTCTTGATGTAGTATCGACCTTGGGTAGGGCTACATCATCTCCCCCCCTTGGGAAAGAGTCATCCTCGACTCTATGGTCTCTTCATCTTCATGATATGGTGAGAGGTCGGACACATTGAATGTGTTGCTCACCAAGTACTTGGATGTTGGTATGTCGATGACGTAGGCGTTGTCGTTGATGCGCTTGAGGACCTTGAAGGGACCATCGCCTCGGGGCTTGAGCTTGGAGTTTATTTCTTGAGGGAAACGGTCCTTGCGAAGGTGTATCCACACTAGGTCCCCTTCATTGAAGATTCGTGCCTTTTTCTTCATGTTGAGGCGTGTTGCTTGACGAAGAACTTGTTGCTCGATTGTTGCCCTTGTATCTTCATGTAGCTTCTTCATGTATTGTGCTCGCTTGTCGATGTTCATGTTTACTTGCTCATGTAGCGGAAGAGGAAGGAGGTCAATCGCCGTAGGTGGTTCAAACCTGTAGACAACCATGAATGGGCTTCTCATTTTTGTAGAGTGTTTGGCGCGGTTATAGGCAAACTCCGCGTGCGGGATGCAATCTTCCCATGACTTCAAATTCTTCTTGACAAGGACTCGTAGTAGAGTGGAGAGGCTTCGGTTCACCACTTCGGTTTGCCCATCGGTTTGTGGGTGCGAGGATGACGAGAACAAAAGCTTGACGTTGAACTTGGCCATTAGTGTCTTCCAAAGGTAACTCATGAACTTGACATCTCGATCCGACACAATGCTTCTTGGTACACCGTGGAGTCTCACAATTTCCCTAAAAAACAAGGAGGCAATGTGTGAAGCATGATCCGTTCGGGATCATGGTATGAAATGAGCCATTTTGGAGAATCGATCAACCACTACAAAAATTGAATCATGACCATATTTGGTTCTAGGCAATCCTAGCACAAAATCCATACTTATATCAGACCAAGGAGCATGAGGAATAGGCAATGGGGTGTAAAGACCATAAGAGTTGGATGTTGACTTAGCTTGTAAGCATGTCGTGCAACGGTTTCATAGGCGCTCCACATCTCGCTTCATTCTTGGCCAATAGTAATGGGTAGATAGCATGGAGAGCGTCTTGTCTCGCCCAAAGTGTCCCATAAGACCACCACCATGCGATTCTTGTAAGAGCAAAAGGCGAAGCGAAGACATGGGAATACAAAGTTTGTTGCCCTTGAACAAGAATCCTTGGTGCAAATAGAAATCATCGATGCCCTTCTCACTAGAACACTTTGCAAAGATTGGGCCAAAGAAAATATCGGAGGCATATAAATCTTTGATTTCATCAAGACCCAAAACATGGACATCCAAACGAGTGAGCAAAAGGGTGAGCTTGCGGGAAAGAGCAACCGCAACAACATTGTCCTTGCCCTTCTTGTATTTGATTACATATGGAAAGGACTCAATGAACTCAACCCATTTTGCATGTCGTTTGTTCAAATTGTGTTGACTTTTCAAAAATTTCAAAGACTCATGGTCGGAGTGGATAACAAACTCTTTTGGCCAAAGATAGTGTTGCCAAACTTCAAGAACACGAACTAAAGCATAAAGTTCCTTGTCATATATAGGATAGTTGAGGCGTGCGCCATCCAACTTCTCGCTATAGTATGCCACGGGTTTTCTATCTTGCATAAGAACTCCACCAATACCGAGTCCACTCGCATCACATTCAATCTCAAAAGTTTTGGAAAAGTTTGGAAGAACAAGAAGTGGTGCCCCGGCAAGTCTCTTTTTAAACTCATCAAAAGCTTTTTGTTGTGCCTTGCCCCACACAAACGGAACATTCTTTTTGGTAAGCTCATTCAAAGGGCAAGCAATGGTGCTAAAATCTTTCACAAAGCGGCGGTAGAAACCGGCAAGTCCATGAAAACTTCGAACTTGACCAACATTGGTAGGAGTGGGCCAATTTTGGATGGCCTCAACCTTGGAAGAATCAACTTCAATACCATTAGCGGAAACCACAAATCCAAGGAAAACCAACTTGTTTTGTGCAAAGGTGCACTTTGGAAGATTTGCATAAAGCTTCTCATGACGCAAGATGCATAAGACTTCTCTCACATGTTGCACATGGTCCTCGAGATTTTTGCTATAAATGAGAATATCATCGAAATAGACAATCACACTCTTGCCAATGAGAGGTCACAAGATGTGATTCATGAGTCGCATGAAAGTAGATGGAGCATTTGAAAGACCAAATGGCATGACAAGCCATTCATAGAGACCAAGTTTGGTCTTGAATGCCGTCTTCCATTCATCGCCTATTGCCATGCGAATTTGGTGGTAGCCACTACGCAAATCAATCTTAGAGAAAATCGTGTGGCACCACTCAATTCGTCAAGCATGTCATCTAAACGCAGAATGGGATAGCGGTATCGAACGGTAATGGCATTTATGGGGCGACAATCCATACACATTCGTTGCGTCTCATCCGGTTTAGGAACAAGAATCACGGGAACCGCACAAGGGCTTAAGCTTTCACGAACATACCCTTTTTCGAGGAGGTCTTGTATTTGGCGTTGGATCTCCTTTGTGTCTTCGGGGTTGGTGCAGTAGGCGGCGCGGTTTGGTAGAGGGGCGCCCGGTATGAGGTCGATGCGGTGCTCAATTCCTCTAAGCGGTGGGAGTCCATGAGGAAGCTCGTCGGGGAAGACATCTTGGAATTCCTTCAAAAGAGACAACAAAGATGAAGGAAGTGTTGTTAAGTTGTTAGTCTCCGAGGATGGTCCCTTGCAAATGAGCACATAGTGCAATTTGGTGGATAGGTTGTGGTGCACTTCTCTCATCTCACTCTTGGTAGCTATGAGGACACTCTTCATCTCACTCATATATGGCTTGTGGCGCTCACTTTCCTTTTGATGGTTCACTCTCTCGCCACTCATCTCACTAGTTATAGTAGCTTCCTTAGCCCTCGCTAAAGCCTTTGCATTGTCCACAATCACTTGGCTAGGAGTCATTGGGCGTAGGATGAATGTCTTGTCGCCAACCTTGAAGCTATAGGCATTTGTGTAGCCATCATGGCTTGCTCATTTGTCATATTGCCAAGGGCGACCAAGTAGCATGTGGCACACCGTCATGGGCACTACATCACAATCAACGGTGTCTTCATAGGCGCCAATCTTGAAGGATACGGAGACGGTGTGTTGTATCTTGACGTTTCCATTGTCACTTAGCCATTGCACATGGTAAGGGTGGGGGTGTTTCCGGAGTGTGAGGTTGAGCTTGGAGCATAGTTCGGTGCTTGCAAGATTGTGGCAACTCCCTCCATCGATGATAACCTTTATTGACTTGCCATTGATTCCGGCTCTTGTTTGGAAGATGTTGCACCTTTGATCTTCATTGGGGAGTGCATGGGTTGTCAACACTTTGGTCACCACAAGAGATGGGCTTGCATCATGCACACATAGGACTTGCTCTTGGTCTTCCAAGTCATCATCTTCATGATTGGTTGCGGCTTGTACCAAGGCTTCATATTCACCTTCACTCAAGTACTCCACATCTCCATCATCTCGAGTTATCATCACTCTTGTGTTCTTCCATTCAAAGGATTTATGTCCTTGAGCACCACACTTGAAGCAAGTGATGTTACTAGATCCCGTGGAAGCTTTGGAGGACATAGTTGATTGATCCGGCTTGAAGCTTGTTGTCTTGAAGGCACCCTTCGTTTGCTTGGGAGGATCCTTGGAGGCAATAGCACTTGTTTTCTTGATGCTTGAGGAAGTGTTTGTTGCATTTCGCGCGGCGAAGAAGGACTTTGTTTTTGCACTTGCTAAGTCTTCTCGCACTTGGCGCTCGGCTCTTGTAGCTTGATGAAGCAACTCAACCATGTTGGTGTAAGGCAAGAACTCCACTATCCTCTTGACGGGAATGTTCAATCCATTCAAGAATCTTGCCATTGTTTGCTCTTCTCGCTCATCCACATTGGCACTCATCATGGTCATGCGCATCTCCTTGTAGTACTCCTCAACGGACTTGAAGCTTTGCTTGAGTTGAGTAAGCTTGTTGAAGAGGTCACATTTGTGGTGGGTGGGCACAAAGCGTTTGTGCATGACTTCTTGCATCTCTTCCCATGTGTCAATGGGCTCTAGATCTTCCTTGTCACGCTTCTTGTTCACTTCTTCCCACCAAACATTTGCATATCCTTCAAATTCAAGTGATGCCATGGCCACTTTCTTTGCTTCGGAGAAGTTGTGTATGCGGAAGATTTTGTCAACCTTGAGTACCCAAGATAAGTATGCATCGGGGTCTTCCTCTCCTTGGAACTTGGGCATGGTGAATTTGAGCTTCCAAAGATTTCTTCCTCATTACGGTCATTGCGTCTAGGAGGTGGTCTTGCATCATCTTCATCCTCATTATGGTTGCGAGGTTGTTGAGGTTGATCCTCATTTCCATTGCGGTGGTTTGGAAGAGGAGGACGCCTTCCATGAGGTTGTCGGGGGTGTGGTATGACACTAGCTTCACTTGAGGCGTCTTCTTCATTTTGGTGCCTTGCTTCACCTTGATGAGCATGAGGTGTTTGACGAGCTCGATAATTGAGAGGGTTGTGTTTTCTATTGTCCCTATTGTTTCTTCTTGCGCCATCATCTTGCGGAGCATCAATATTGATGATTTGGCGTTTTTGGTTCACTTCTTGTTCAGCGTCATGAGATGGGTTCCTTTGAGCATTGGCCACTTGAGATGGGCGCGGTTGCCCTTGTTGTTGACGTGCCTCGTGCTCATGGCGAAGACGTTCTTGCTCACGTGCATGAAGGAGAGATTGATCATGACGAAGAAGTTGTTGTTGTTCCTCTTCGAATTGAGCTTGGCGATGTGCTTGTTGTAGTCTCTCTTGTTCAAGTTGAGCACGTGCTTGCTCCACATCTCGAGCTTGTTGTTGAAGTACTTGAGCATCCACATTATGGTGGTGTGGGTCTTCATTAGAAGCATGGTAAGATGGGGATGAAGCTCGATGTCTTGAACTATGAGAGCGCGAAGACATTGAGTGTTGGCTTCGGTTGTTGGCGATATTGGCAATAGTTTGTTCAAGGCGTGCCAACCTTTCTTCTTGCCTTCTCATGCTCGCCATGTTTTGTTGACCTTGAGTAGCAAGTGTGGCCCTCATATCATGTCCTTGAGCGTCAAGCTTGTCATGGATGTCTTGCACTTGGACATTGAGGTCCCTTCTTTGCACTTGAGCTCGTTCTTCATAGCGTGCAACGGTCTCATCGATCCTTGCCGTGAGGTCATGGATACTCTTGTTGACGGCTTGAGTCGCTATCCAATGTTGGTGCCGTGTCATCGGTAGTTGGTTCCCCTCTCCACTAGACATGGTTACAACTAAAACAAGAACTATGTTGTGGGGGTTAGAGGAAAGGTCACAAGTAAGTCAAAGACTCACAACAAAATTGGAAAGGTGTATCAAGGTGAGGAACAACCGGTTACACACACAAAAACAAAACTCTATATGGTGTTAGGTATGGATGTGGAAAGCCAAATGGAAGAACCAAACGAAAAGTATATTGTCAAAAGTGGGTAAGATCCAAAAGTCACAAGTCAAAGGCGGTGATCACAAAAGGCATACACAAGGAGGAACACACGCGTGGGACAAAATGGGGTTAGCGCGACTTGGAAAATGAGCAAGAACAAAATGGTCCTAACGAAGACTACTAGCTCGGTGTCACGCTAACGCAAGAGAGACCGTGGCTTGGTTGCTAAATTGAGAAGCAACAAGATTTGCGCAAGACGCCTCTCTTCTCTTTTCTCTCTTTTGCTTATAAGCTTTGGACTCTTTTGTGTATAGGTGTCACTCACACTTTTTTTCTTTTTCTTTTTGTATTTTTCTTTCTTTTTCTCACTATGTAAGGATACTACTATCTATGTAAGTATGTCACACTTCTTTTGCTTATCTTTTCACACAACCTTGCTTTGTAGCTTTGCTCAACACACGCACACCCTCACGGTCGGGACGCTTGCGCAATGCTTCGCAACACTAGAAAGCCACTCTCGATAGGAAAGGTACGCAAAAGAGGCTAGGGCTACAAGTTAGGAGCAAGTTATACCACTTGATGATGGTGGTCGACGATCTTGAACTTGCTATGGTGGTGGAGGTGTCAAATGAACCGCTTGGATCCTCGGGGTGCCGTCGTCGTTGTCGATGTTGCGGAAGCTTTGTGGTAGCTGAAATGACACCCAAACCGAAGTCCAAACACAAGGGGATTAGTGCCAAAACGAAAAACAAAGGTTGCTGTGAAAAAGTCGTCCAGCCGGAACTTCCGGTCCTGAGGGGCGGTACTTCCGGTCCCGGGCGGAACTTCCGGTCCTGCCGGGCAGAACTTCCGATCGCAATCAGATCTGCGGGCTGTTCTTCGATTTGGGCGGAAATCCGGTCCGAAATCCTTCGAATTCGAGGAAAATTTGGCACTAAAAGCTGTGGGAAGGTGGGGGAATTGCAGATCAACACCAAAGACAATTTTCTATTGGAGCAAAACCACCAAAAACTCAACAAATCGCGAGATCGATCCAAGGCCAATTTGGGGCTATTTTTTGGGAAAAAATATGGAAATTTTTTTGGGCGAAATTGGTGGAATTGGGGTTGTGGGGGTCAAATCCGTGGCAACCAAAGAGCTGCTGATACCATATGATGAGGACCGAGCCCAAGGGTGTGCCCGATCTTCACGGATTTTGATGGGTTTCGTGGGGGAGGTGGATGAACACGAAGAACACGGGTGGATGGCGGGGTGGATCGAAGATACAAACGCAACACACACACACACAACCGGTTGTTCTTCGTTGGCCCGATACACCAACCCAATGGAATTGCAAGAAAAAGACCCACAAGGAGTAGAATCCCTCACAAAAGATTGGCAATAGCAATTGATAGAGTTCCAAAGAGGAAAAGAGTGCAAATAGATAGAATTGCAAAAGCAAAAGATCCAAAACACTAGAATTCCTAGAATGGAAGAGATCAACCACCTAGAAGAGTAGATAACTTCGTAGATTGGTAGATCTAGAAGGGTTTCCCGCGGGAAGAAGCATAGCTCATGTTTTCTCTTACATCCAGTCTAATCTCAGATCTGAGCCAACAAGGCTATTTATAGGTGGGGGGCGAAGGGATAAGTTACACGCTGAAAAGTGTTGTCGTGCTGAAGTTCGATGGGGCGGAAGTTCCGGTCGTCCTAGGCGGAAGTTCCGGTCACAGGCGGAAGTTCCGGTCTTGCGGGCCGGAAGTTCCGGTCGGGGCGGAAGTTCCGGCCTAGTTCCGGAAATTGCCCATTTCCTTGCAGTAACATCCAGGGGTGTTTTGGCGCAATTTCGGAACTTGGGCGGAACTTGGGCGGAAGTTCCGGTGGGCGGAAGTTCCGGTCCCTCGGGGCGGAAGTTCCGGCCTGATCCATTTTGCTGGGCGCTGGAAGGCATCTGGAGGGCATCTGGCCGGAAGTTCCGGTCCTGGGGGGCAGAAGTTCCGGCATGGGCGTTGTAGCTCCATCTTCATCATTTCCAGCTCTCTCTCCATTGGCTTGGTATCTATGGCTCACGTCTTGGTCGATGTACCTGATTGAACATAGGGTATTTGCATGAAGTGGCACGCCATCCAAAGGGGTGTCAAAAGCATACGTGGAAAGGAGCGAATTCACCTCTTGGTGTAGGGCTTGGGCTCGAGCTTGTGTCATTGGACCACAAGGAGGGCTTGTCGGTCTTGATGTAGTATCGACCTTGGGTAGGGCTACATCACAAGGTCAACCTCGATTGAGCACGAGTTGACCAAACGAGCTCTTGAGAGCATAATTCAAGTGAGTACAAGATCGAACCCGGCTCTAATACCTTTCCCATGCTTTGCATTGAACATGCCGAACAATTTCTCTTTCTTGTGATTCTTACCGTTGGTGTTGCCTCAAACAACTTGACCAATTTCTCTTTCATTTGGTTTGTTGGCACGCACGGTTCTGCAAATGTTTTCTTGATGAACTTTGTGGATGATATGTTGTGTGTTGCACCAAATATGAGGACCAATTTCTCTTTCCCATGGTTTGTGTCCACACATGTTGATGACATTTTGGACACTCTTCCGTATGTGTTTTTGCCAAATTCTCCTCTTATTGCTTCAAGGATGTTGAACAACTTCTCTTTTCGATGCCTTGAGAGCAATAATGCACATGAGTTTATACATGAGATGGACACCATGGTCGTCTCACAATTTGGAGTTTATGTGTTTCCACATTTGGAAGATGTTCATATGGAGTTCTTACACATTGACTTTGCACATGCATTATTCTTGATAAATTTGTGTTGTGCTAACGGTGTTGTGAACATGAAAGGACATGTCATCGATGATGTGCTCCACTATCACACACAAACATACTTTGATTGGTCTTTGGTGTGTGAAGGTAAACGTGACTTGAGAATGAGCGTCAACGAATGGGTTCAACCCCATACATCTACTACATAAGATCGCTCAATGAGAGCACACCGACATTATGCTAAGGTGACCTCCTTCTACTTACGCTCTCTTGCTAAACCCGTGGAACATTGGCTATGCTTTGAGTGTTGTTTGGCTTTTCTTGTGCTATTCATAGGGCTCTTGACAAGCGAAGTGACATTCAAGTGTGGTTGTCATCTACCTCCTATACAAGTTCATGAAGAGCTATCGTCGAGGACGACCCTTTTTCAAGTGGGGGGAGATGATACGGGGCGACCTTCGGTCTTCACCGCATCATGTGCTTCATCGCCAAGACGGCACGCTAAGGTGAATCTTCTCCTTTACACGTGCCTCGAATCGCCTATGTGGAACGATATACTACTTCATACTCCATCATACCTTGATGATAGGAACTCGACGACAAGTACGGAGGAAAGGGAGGATGCCATGGAGACCCGAGGACGCAAGGCCGATGTCACGGAAGCATGGAAGAGAAGGAGGAAGAAGCGCTGGACGCT
Organism: Lolium perenne; assembly: GCF_019359855.2. NCBI lineage: Eukaryota > Viridiplantae > Streptophyta > Magnoliopsida > Poales > Poaceae > Lolium > Lolium perenne. The sequence continues at coordinate 138,817,681 of NC_067245.2, forward strand.
CCAGGCCGGAACTTCCGCCCAACATCGCCGGAACTTCCGCCCAGATGCTGTCAAGACTGAAGATGCTCATGCTAAAGAGCTGCGGCCGGAACTTCTGCCCTGATGGCCGGAACTTCCGCCCGATCGGAACTTCCGCCCCCAGGAGCCGAAACTTCCGCCCCATCTAACCTCAGCCAGATCTCAGCCCCCTTTGGCTTGTAACTTACCCCTTCATCCCCTTACCTATAAATAGGAACCTACCCCCATCTTCATGAGGGAGAGATGATGTTTAGATGAATTGGCTTATGCCTCTATTATCCCTTTGTGGATTTGGGAAACCCCCACCTTAGATTAACCATCTATTGTATCCCTCCTTATCCGGATCTTTTTCCAGTCTAGTAATTCTATCAATTGAGAATCTCTTGCTTTGCAACTCTATTCTTAGTTGGTCTTTTGCTCTTTGGGAATTTTCTTTGGATTTGTCGATCTTTTGCAAGAGATTCTACCTTTGGTCTTTCTCTCGCGATTCTATCGGTTGGTGGTTCGGGCCAACGAGGATAACCGATTTGTGTGTGTGCGTGTGTTTGTTTCAAGTTCTTCGCATTCATCCACTTCCCCGCGAATCCCCCTCCGCAATCAGACTCACCCGGGTCACACCGTGAAGATTGGGCACACCCTCGGGCTTAGCCCGCATCACCTTTGCCTTGAGAATACCAAAACTCATCGTAAGATGCCTCCATAGAGTTGATGTAGCCAGAAGAAAAGATAAAAAAATGAGTAAGAAGGCTACAAACAACAAAAGGTCTCCATGCAAAAACCCATCCGAATAAGAACTTCTCCCCCTTTGGCATCGGAACACCAAAAAGGAGGGTAAGGAAACCATAGGGATGGTAAGAGAGAACATACAACCAAGCTTGCAAAAACCAAAGGAAAACAAAACTTGAGTGAGACACTCCAAGAACATGGAGAAAAAGATAACAAGGAAAAGAAAGGACAAAAAGAAAGGCACAAAGGAACACAAAGAACCGAAAAACTCTTCAAGGAGGAGGTTGGTGGCCGAAGCCACCGTGTAAGAGTATTGTAGTGTGAGGTCGCGTAGATGTATCTAGGACTCACGACTACAACTCAACATGAAGCTCATTAGTCACTTTTTTGACAAATAGCATATGTTTTGGATTTCTTTATGCATTATGGGGGGAGGGATAGCTCAATAAGTTTAAACCGTACTCCCCCTATGTTCATGCGTGCCTTTCATCTAGATATATAGTTTGAGAGTGGTATGTGCGCACGACGGTCAAGCAAAGTTCGATGGATCAATGATATTTAGCTCATGCCTCAACTCAATGAAACGCTTCTCGTCCAAGGGCTTCGTGAAGATGTCCGCCAATTGCTCCTTGGTGCCAATGAAGGATAGAACAATATCTCCGCGTGCAATATGGTCCCGGATGAAGTGGTTCCTTATCTCAATGTGCTTCGTCTTGCCATGAAGAACCGGATTGTAGGCGATCTTGATTGCGCTCTCATTGTCACACAAAAGAGGCACCTTGCTATACTCGAGTCCATAATCTCTCAAGGTTTGCCTCATCCACAATATTTGAGCACAACTACTTGCCGCGGCAACATACTCGGCTTCCGCGGTGGAGACGGAGACACAATTTTGCATCTTAGAGGACCAACACACCAAGGATCTTCCAAGAAAGTGACAAGCTCCGGATGTAGACTTCTTATCAACCTTGTCGCCCGCCCAATCGGAGTCGGTGAAGCCAACCAAAGAAAAGTCTGTGTCCCTTGGGTACCATAGTCCGAAGTGTGGGGTATCAACTAAATATCGAAAGATCCTTTTGACCGCCACAACGTGGCTTTCCTTCGGGCTCGCTTGAAACCGTGCACACATACCAACGCTTAACATTATATCCGGGAGAGAGGCACAAAGGTAAAGAAGCGAACCTATCATCGAACGGTAGAGCTTGGGATCCACCGCCTTGCCGGTCTCGTCAAGGGAGAGTTGACACTTGAGATGCATCGGAGTTCCAATGCCCTTGGCGTCCTTCATGTCGAAGCGCTTGAGCATGTCTTGGAGATACCTTGCTTGATTGATGAAGGTGCCTTGTCCCATTTGCTTGATCTCAAACCCAAGGAAGTACTTGTGTTCGCCCATCATTGACATCTCAAACCTATTAATCATCAACTTAGCAAACTCATCATTAAACTTTGAGTTAGTCAAGCCAAATATGATGTCATCTACGTAGAGTTGGCATACGAAAAGCTCCCCATTGACTTTATTAGTAAAAAGAGTGGGATCGATTTTCCCCACTTCGAAACCACGATCTTCAAGCAACTCCTTTAGATGCTCATACCAAGCTCTATGAGCTTGTTTGAGTCCGTATAGGGCCTTTTTGAGCTTGAAGACATGGTCCGGGAAATGGGGGTCCTCGAATCCCGGGGGTTGCTTCACATACACCTCCTCTTGTAGAGGACCATTAAGAAAAGCACTCTTAACATCTATTTGTTGCAACTTGAAGCCATGATGAGAGGCAAAGGCCAAAAGGATATGGATGGACTCAAGCCTTGCAACGGGTGCAAAGGTTTCACCAAAGTCCACGCCTTCAACTTGAGAATAGCCTTGTGCCACCAATCTTGCTTTGTTGCAAATGACGATGCCATGTTCATCTTGCTTGTTCTTGAAGACCCATTTGGTGCCGATAACATTGCGGCAATGATCGGGTCTTTTCATGAGAGTACATACATCATTCCTCTTGAAGTTGTTGAGTTCTTGTTGCATTGCAATCACCCAATCGGGATCTTCAAGGGCATCATTAACCTTGAGAGGTTCCACCATAGAGACAAAGGCGTGGTGCTCACAAAAGTTTGCTAGTTGCCTCCGGGTGGTTACTTTGCTCTTTAGATCACCAATGACATTACGCAAGGAATGGGACATGAGGCGCAAGTGTCTTGTAGTAGGATCTTCACGGCGAGTATCGGCTATAGGAGTAGATTCTTATGGATCCTCATGGCTTTCATCACGGTTTAGGTCCTCGCCTTGACCTTCATTGTTGTTGAAGTGGGCATCATCATCATCATTATGAGAGCCGGATGACTCGGGGGAACTAGGAATGGGATTGTCCATAAAAATCATCCCCGAGCCATTCGGAGAAGAACTTGAAGCTTGTTCTTGGCCACTCGGTGTTGGTTGTTGTGGTAGATGAGCTTGCGGTACATGTTGTTCTTGAGCTTGATGAGTTGAGCTTGTACTTGATTGTTGTTGTAGTTGTTGAGGTTGAACTTGAGGTTATTGTAGAGGTTGGCTTGCACTTGTAAGATCAACTGAAGAAGCTTGGCCTTGTGGTGTAGATGGCTCCACTTGGGTGGAACTTGGTCCTTCCCGGTACACATAGAAGGTAGCTCTTGAGGTCGGCGAATGCCAACACCCATCCTTCCTATGGCATCCGGGGGAATTGCATCTCCTTTCTCACAAGAAGCACTTCGCTCCTCCAAATATCTATCATCTTCATCGAATGTCACATCACAAGATTCTACAACCCTCCCATTTGACTTGTTGAAGACTGTAACACCCCAACTTTTGCAACCTTGATTAATTGTCCTTATTGCAAAAATTTAGGGGGAACAAAAACTTTTTCTAAAGACTAATTAGATGAATTGCCTTGATCTGTTTGTTGAGATGAATTGCTTTGATCTGTTGGTAGATGTATTGTCTTGTTTTTCTTGTTGAGTTCTGTCTTGAGTTACCTCAAAGAACAACACCTCTAGTGGTCAGACAAACAACTCACCTAATAAAACACATGAATGACTTAGGTAAAATTGTTTTCCTTTTTACTACATCAAATTCTTCTTCTGACGGCAACATGTGTGTGCCATCTTGATTTTTTCTCTTTGTGGTACAAGATAGCTCAATCATCCTTAATCCAAAACTTGGGATCATCTACCCATAGCTACATCCCTCTCTTATACCCACTCATCCTTGTTGGTTTTGAGGCCATGTCGACCATCTGTGTTGACAGGCTTAAAATGTTCAGACTTTGGCAGTTGATATCTAAACAACCACCATTGTTATTGTTGACTTCAATGCATGGATCTCATCTATGCAACATCCTCTTCAACCTCCACGTCTTGCATGTCTCAGTCTATCCTTGCAACTCCTATATTCAACTTGATCTCATACCTTATCCAGTGTTTCTGCACTAGATCACTTTCTTTACTTTTACCTCTAGTTTTTATTCAAGTTTAATCTTCACAAAACCAAGAGTGGGAATGATGGGTACATTTTGTAGCCACCATCTACCCTTGAGAACACTCCTCCCTAAATTAGTTTTCCTCCTCAAAAACCCTATTGTTTTCCTTCTCTAGTTTTGATCAAAAACTACCTCTAGTTTTATTAAATCTTTTCAAGATTTTTCTTTAAAGAAAACAAGAAACTGAAATCGGTTTTGTTTCTCATCCCATTTCTACCTAGTACTGATTTCTAAAACATTATTTTCTATCTTGCCTTCTTTTTAACAAAAGGCTTGTTTATGGTACCTATACCATTTCTTGTTTGCTTTAAATTTGAGAAAACTCTACTTCACTTGAGAAAGTAAGTAGAACATTTTGAACCCCTATGTTCCAACTAGTTTTATCTCAACACTTTCAAATATCATTCCACTTGAGTTCATTCCCAATTGTCCCTAGACAATTAAGGTGTTTCAAATACTTTTCAAATAAGTTATATTTCAAATGAGAACCCTTGCACATCTTGTGTACATCTCTGATCTACCCCATAATGTTCCTTCATCCTCCAATTCTTGATCAAATGGATGATCATTTGATATTTCAAACCACTCCCAATTGATCTCTTATTTGAAGAGCAACTTATAGTCCTTCATACTCATTTCAATCCTCTATTCTTTTTCATCATTTCCTTAACCTCATGAATTGCTGATTTATGTCACCATATTCATCCTTGTGAGTATATGGTTATTTCACTCACCATCTCTCTTAAACTTGCTCTACCATTTCCCAAACCACTATCACCACCCCATCTATCTTGTCATGCTCATGCATTGTTGCATGTGGTCAATCTCAATCTTTTCCATTTTAAATTCAAATGAGAACTTTTATTCATCAACTATACCTTGGGAACTCTCTTCATAATAAGTTGTCTCAACCAAAGTGGTGGAGATTATTCTCATGGCACATGGAACATGCCACCCCCATACTCCTTTCTATCTTTATGTATTTACTCCTAATCTTATCATCATCAAAATCACTCATTGACATTACCTCCTCAACATCATGCCTTGATCTATTCACATGGATGTTGCGCATCTCTCTCTTTGTTCATTTTTGAGTGGCACATGAAGGAGCCGGCCATGGCAAGATTTTCGGCCAGCCCTTCCTCTTCTTTTTCTTCCTCCACAAGTCTTGCCTCCCACCTAACCCAATCAATAAATGGGCAGCCACCTTCCTTGGCCAATCAAAAAGGAGGCAGCCACCCCTCTCCCTCTATAAATTGGCCCTTGGTCGGCCACTCCTCCCCTTTTGCTTCATTTCCTTAACTCTCCACTCCCTCACACTCTCCTCCTGCCCTCCACCACGAGCTGCTGCTCCTCCTAGCTACCATGGCCGGCCATGGCCATGGGAAGCCACCAAGATGAAGCTCTCCCCCTCCCTCAAGCTTCCCCTCACCATGAGAGCTTCCCTCTCACTCTTTTCTCCCCTAACCCTAGATGAATCCAGCTCTATTTTTCCTTTTTCCTCTCACAAGATTGGATCTTGATGCAGGTGCATGTTGGTACAAGCATGGAGAAGGATGAGCAATCCTCAGATCTGAAGCTCTTGACCAAAGTTCGTCCAAAACCTTGCAGTAATTTCTGTAATCTTGCTGTTTCAGATTCTGGTACGAACTTGTAAAATCCGCCAAAATTCGTGTGCAGATCCAAATCGAGTGATTCAAAGTTCCACGGATAGATATTGAAAAGATCTACAACTTGGCGTTGGTCTCATCCTTAAATTCGTTACATATTTTGCTAGGTAAATAAAGTTCTGTAAACATGCAGAATCACTGTTTGTTAGATTTGTTCCGTTTTACAAAACCTTTTTGAGCAAACTCAACTGTGGGTGAAAGCCCTCTTCAGTTCCTTCATTTTGGCGTTGGTTTCACTTCAAATGACCTCCTGAAATTGAAATGGTTCACAGATCAAGATCTGGTCAGATCTGACTTTGTCGAATTAAACCAGGAGATTGGAAACAAATTTTCGGATGAAACAAGTTGGGTAAGAACCAGCTTTTCAATACCTTTCAGATGAAGCTGACCTCATATTTTTATGTTTTATGTACGATTTTTGGTGAATTAAACATGTTCTGTGTGTTCTGCAGACATGGCTGTTAGCTTTTAAATCACAAAAAATCCATTTTTGAACCTAATTGAGTGATTCCAATTCTGTAGGACTACGGAATGTTTTCTTAATCATCTCAAATAAGTTTCAAACATTTATCTGTTGTGTAAATCCAGAGAGGAAGCAAATGGTACAGACATGCAGTAAACTTGTCAGTCCATTTGTGAGAGTTTCAGAAATAATTTGAACCCAAATCCAATTGTGTAAGCTTCTCTGTTTAAATATATTTCAAATGCCGGTGGTCTCATATTTTTAGGATTTTTCTACGATTTATGGCTTACAGATCTTGTTTTCTGTACAGTCAGATTCAAAAAAATTCCTAAAATAGTAGGATTAACCTTTTTGGGTGATTCCAATTGGGTTAGTCTTGTATTAGTACTGGCCATCTAGGAAAAATATTATTAGTCTCTGTTCATACATATTTGGTGTTGTTAGTAATGTTTATGTGTGACATGCATTGTTGAAGCAAAACTTTTCGGTTTATTTAAAACCCTTGACCAACTCTTTTTAGTAGAGATGGGCAACCTTTGTTTTATGCTTGCAAAACAAAACCTCTGCAACTTAACATTAGCTCTTTTGTTTTGCTTAAGTTTCCAAATGATTTGGAATATGGTTTGCTTCCTATTTTGGATGTAGTGTTATGTGAACAAATTAAATTAGGAAAACTGTTTTCTACTTTTCCAAAAATGTTTGAAAATGTTTTGTGAATGTATTTGATGTCAAACTAATGCTCTTGTCCTCTTTATGATGTTACCTACCAGGGGGTACTTAGCTTGTGCCATGGTGATACCGAGAGAGGCAATTGCTAAGTTGTGATACTCTCATACCTTTACTAGGTAAATAAAATGGGTTCTCTTTAAGTTGTTTGTGGTATCTATAAGTCCTTTGTATGGTAGCTCTTTATGGAATGGTTAAATTATGGTTGTTGCAGGTTTGTTTTGTTGGTGCAATGTGATTGATTGTGTTCCTTTATATTTTCCGGCGATAGATGCGAACAATTCCGGAGAAGAAGAAGAAGTGGAATCGGACGAGGATTTTATTTATGATTGTTGGCATTCTTATATTGATGGAGTTGAAGAAGTCCAGGGACAAATAAGCCAAGGCAAGCCATCTTTTGATCTCTGACTTGGTGTCTAGTTGGATGTCATTTGTTGATGTCCAAAGCACCTTAATTCTATGTGTGTTATTCTCTCTATTTATGTCATCTATGTGTGATTGCAAGTGGGGTACTCCCTAGTGGTGATACTCCACTATTGTCCTTGTGTTATGGGATGCATGATATTATGGCCGTGCTATTCCACTTGGTTATCTTATATGCTCAACTTGAGCATGTTCCATCTCAAGATAGTAACTTACACCACATCCACTCCCTTTGTTGTATAGAGGTATCAATGTCATGATCTTGGTATATTCTCAACTTGAGAGGAGTATACCGTGTACCCATTGGAGAGTATGTTGGATAGTGATACTCCACTATCTAAGTTGTATATTTAGCACCACAAATCTGAAAGTATAATTCTCATTGTGTTGACATAATACATGCTTACCTTAAGCAAGTATGATCCACACATTACTCCTTTTATACCTTCTATGGCAAGATGACTCTCATCTCGGCCATCGTGCAATACTAGTTCAACTCATGAAACTATAGGCTGGGAACCCCTCAAGGCTTACCTTGTTGTAAATGTTTGTGAAAAACCTTGGGTAAGTTAACTCTACCCAAGTGTGTGTTTTGGAAAGACAAGGTCTTTGGACAAGGATGTTGGAGGAATATGGTTGGTTTTTGGCAAATAAAGGAAGTGTGGGTGAAATGTTTTTCAAAGGAGCACTGCGTATAAGTGTTCGCCATCCCAACTTTTTATCGCGCAACCACGCTACCCTGGTGTGGGACGGGGCTTAGCCCGTAGTTTGTTGAAGCTGGCAGGAGCACCCTTCACAACTTTCTAGGGAGGGTCACGATGACCTCCGACGCCGGGTTGCGCTCTGGAGGAGGCAACACACTGTCTTAACTGATAGCCGGACGATTACTGAGGGTCTTCTGTCATGGCGCCGGAGATACGCTCAAAAGGAGGTATGCTGCCGGGGTGCCAGGAAGGGTTAAGCCCGCAGGGAAGGACTCATGCCAGTGGACATGGGCGAAAGGTTATGTCCGGATATCCGTCGTGGCATATGTTGTTATGCGGGGATGATGCCCACACGATAGGTATCCGGATAGTTGTGGGGAAAGTGTGCAAACTCTGCAGAGTCAAATCTATTCGAATAGCCGCATCCGCGGTCATGGACAAGTTGAAATGGCCATACTTAACCTGGGCTTGATTTTTGTTTTGACAAATGCTTTGCAAAGGAAATGTTGTGTTGGATGTACCGGAAGGGTACGGAAAAAGGGTGTGTGTCGACCATATGGAGATGGTCGTGGGAAAACTAAGACCAAGTGGGGGACTCATCCCTAAGTGTTTCATGTAGAGGAACTCTTCTTCAATAAAGATATAGAGATGTCATAGGACTTCCCTAGTATCCCCATCACCTGAGATGGCGGTATGCTAACTCTTCTTCAATAAAGATATAGATATGTCATAGCTATCTTTTGAAGTATCTTCTTCAATAAAGATATAGAGATGTCATAGTACCACTTTAGTGTCTCCATAAATTGCGATGTCGGGATGCTATATCCACAAGAGAAACTATTTCTCTTTCTCATGCTATATCCACAAGAGAAACTTTTTGTCTTTCTCATGCTATATCCACAAGAGAAACTATTTCTCTTCCACATGCTATATCCACAAGAGAAACTATTTCTCTTTCTCATGCTATATCCACTAGAGAAACTGCTTCTCTTCTACATGCTATTTCTACTGGAGAAATTAGCTCTTCCCTCTTGTCATCTTAGATTAGCATTTGTTATCTTGCACTCTTGCAAAGTACCTTCTTGATGGTTTGCGAGTAAAATTCCAAATGTACTCATGGCTTTGTCCCTGGCTATTTACTTGGCCAGACTTGGAGGAACACGACGGATGAAGAAGGAGTTGGCGACGTCTATGCGAGCAAGGAACGTCTTCCCAGTCAGTTGCCTGTAGGGTTATGGCAGATGACTTGGGCTCCGCGTTGTTGAAGTGATGATGCTACTCTGATGTTAGATAGGCCCTTCGAGGCTATTATGTAAGTATTGGTCATGTAACCATGTTGTAATTTTCTTATTCCGCTTTGTAAAGGATGGTGTAATTTGATATCAGTTCGGTTATGTGTTCACGGCGCACTGATCATGGGATCGTGAACTGTATACATAACAGGGAATTTCGGACAGCTAGTCCGGGGTCCCCACAAAGACTCTATAGGCGTGAGAATCCGTAGCATAGCCAACGAAAATTCCTTCTTGAGCTCTTGAATCAAACTTGGATAGACGTGTGTCCTTGACAAGCACAAAGAATTTGCATCCGAAGACCTTGAAATATGACACATTGGGCTTGTTGCCGGTGAGAATCTCATATGGTGTCTTCTCTAGACCTTTGCGAAACTAGAGACGATTAGTAGCATGGCATGCGGTAGAGATAGTTTCCGCCCAAAAATTGTAGTTAGACTTGTACTCCATCATCATGGTTCGAGCGGCTTCGATCAAGGTTCGATTCTTCCTTTCGGCGTCCCCATTTTGTTGGGGAGTATATGGCGTAGAGTATTGGTGTTGGATTCCTTCTTCGCTGAGGAAGTCATCCAAAGTATAGTTCTTGAATTCCGTTCCATTGTCGCTCCTTATTGCGAGGATCTTGTTGTCGTACTTGCGTGAACTTGATTGGCAAACTCCATCATGGTCCGTTGAGTCTCACTCTTGTACTTGAAGAAGAATACCCAACAATAGCGTGAATAGTCATCAACAATGACGAGGCAATACTTCTTTCCTCCAAGACTTTCATGAGACGGTGGACCGAAGAGATCAACATGTAGGAGCTCCAAGCATCTTGTGGTAGAGATGATAGTCTTGGCCTTGTGAGGAGCTCCATGCATTTTTCCTTGTACACAAGCTCTACAAACACGATCTTTACAAAAGGAGACATCTTCTTTTAGTCCGAAAATGTGGCCACCCTTGTGGAGACTTTGCAAAGTCCTCATGTTGACATGGGCTAGTCGGCGATGCCATAACCAACCCTTGTCGCCTTTGGCGAATAGGCAAAGAGCGTAAGATGTTGTCTTTCCGGAGAAGTCAACAACATACAAACCATTCTCTACATACCCAACAAAAGCTACACGGAGTGTCTTGCTCCACAAGAGGACCACCATATGTTCATCAAAGAAAGTACATAGACCCATACGAGCAATTTGATGAACGGAGAGTAAATTGTAACCAAGGGTCTCGACAAGGAGGACATTCACAAGTGAGATGTCGGGTGTTACCACCACCTTGCCAAGACCCAATACCTTAGAGCACGTGTTGTTTCCATATTATACGGTAGAGTGAGAAGGCTCGAGGTCGACAACAATATTCTTGCTTCCGGTCATATGACTTGTGGCTCCACTATCAACCACCCACTTAGCGCCACCGGAAGCATAGTCCTACAAGGAATCAAGTCTTGGATTTAGGTACCCATTTTTCAATGGGTCCTAGCATGTTAGTAACAAGGGGTTTGGGAACCCAAATAGTCCAATCAACATTGTCCTCTTGAGGACCAATAAAGCGAGCACGAATATGTCCATAGTAATCAACAAAAAGAACATGAGAAGGGTTGTTAGAGCCGGCGAAACCCTTCGAGGCGGAGTTGGGTACTCCATCCCTTCTTGAGCTAGCATCGCTCTCCTCAAGGTTGATCTCCATGTTCTCCTTGTTCTTCTTCTTCTTGGTCCTCTTATTCCTCTTCCTCTTTGGCTTGGTAGCCACTCCTCCTTCATTGCAAGAGCCCTCTTTGGCTCCATCTTTGGCTCCAATGACTCCTTCCAAGTACTTGGTTTGAACTTGGAGTCTATCAATTTTGGCCTTCAAACGATTGAATTCATCTTGATGCTCCGGGTGAGGATGAAAAATATCAAACACTTGGACTTCCTTTGCCTTGTTCACCCGGAAGTGTTCCATCAAAGCTTCTTCTTTGAGAGAGTTCATCTTCATGAGTATACGCTTGTCACTCTCCAACTTGGCAATGCCACATTCATGGGTGCAACACGCACGGTCCTTGCTCAAAGGAAAATACTTTTTCAATGCTTCCTCTTGCATGGAATTGACCTCCATGAGTTTGGCTTCGCTCCTCTTCAATGCGACTATTTCATCCTCATGATCGCAACAAGTGACCTTCTCTTTGCTCATGCGGAGGCATTCCACCGAAGACTCTTCTTGCATGCTACTCAAACTCAAAAGCTTGGCCTTGGTGGTCTCAAGAGTGGCAATTTCTTCTTCATGATTGCAACATGAGGTCTTCTCCTTGCACAAGCGATAATACTCGTCCAAAGCTTCTTCTTGAAGAGCATTGACCTCCAAGAGAAGAGCATTGTGCTTCCTCAAGGAAGCAACTTGATCAACAAGCTCGTCATGGCAAGAGTTGGGGTCTTCCTCATCTTTTTCCTTGTTGGCTTCCTCTAGAGTGATCATCTTCTTCTTGAGCTCCCCCATCAAACCAAGAGCATGGTCCCGGTCCTTGGTGAGTTGGGAGATAATAGCCTTGTTGGAGTCTTCAAGGACGATGACACTAGCTTCAAGAGACATGCGCAAGTTTTGTTCTTCTTCAAGCGCTTGATTGAGAGAGGCAATCTCATTTGCCGCCTCCCTTTCAAGCCTCTCTTTCTCCTCTATAAGATCTTGTGCCGCACCAAGTTGTGCCAAGAGAGCCCCAACATGAGTCTTGGTATCCCCTTGCATGTTAGTGAGAAAAGAATCCAAACCCATAACCTCACGCTTAATGGTGGGACTAGTGGCATCATCTATATATAAGGCATTAGTTGAAGATGAGGGTTTGGAAGGAGATTTTACCTTCGTGGATACCTTTGCCATAAGGAAATGAGCGTTGTGGGTGATGAGGTTCTCATTAAGAGAGTCGAAGAGGGAGATAGAGGGAGTGGTAATGGCGATGGCGGCCACTCCCTCTCCTTCCTTGTTGGAGCTCTTGTCCTCATGATCTTCATCCTCATCGGAGGAGTACTCTTCTTGAATGATGAAGGCTCTAGGCTTCTTGGTGAAGGAGACCTTGTCATCATCGGGCTTGGAGGAGAACTTGGAGAATCCTTTAGAGAGAGACTTGAAATTTTCCTTGCGGACAAGCCTTCCACCATTATCTTCTCTTCTCTCAAACATACAATCCGCAACAAAATGATTCTTGTCGCCGCAATTGTAGCATGTTCTCCCCCTTTTCCTCTCCTTTGGACTCTTGGAGAAGCTTCTTGGAGAATCACGTGATCTTCTTGGTCTTGTGCTTCGGGACTTGTTTCCGTCCCAAAATTTCTTGGCGGCGAGAGCCATGTGCTCATGATAGTTGGTCTTGAGATCATCCGGTCCCTATTCAATGGGATCCTCATCGCTTTCACTAGCCTCATGTACCTTCATCTTCAATGCAAGGTTGGGCTTGCGGGTGTTGCGCGAGCAACAAGATCCTCCGCATTCTTCTTGGAGATGTCCAAAGCGATGACTTCGCTAAGAACTTCATCGGATGTCATAGCACGGAAGGAGGCGTTTTGGCGGATGGTCGTCAACTTCACTTCCTCATAAGGGAGGAGGGCGTTGTAGAACTTGCGCTTGATCCAATGGTCATCCACAAACGTTGCTCCAAGATCTTGCATTTGTACGGCAAGAGCGATGAGGCGCCGATACATTTCTTCGGAGAACTCTCCTTCATTCATGACGAAGTTGTCGGCCATGTTGTTCACTTCATCGAAACGAGAGCTTTGGATGCTCGCATTTCCGAGGAAGAGCTTGTCGAGTTTATCCCATGCTTCCTTGGCGGTCTTGAGCGAGCGGATATGAGCGCGGTCCTTGGGCGTGACAGCCATGTGAATCATGTTGATGGCGGTGGCGTTGAGTTGGTCATCCACCACATCTATTATTGTCAAGTTCTTTGGGTCTCGTGGTGAGTAGCCTTCCTCGATGATACGCCAAAGCTCGGTAGATGCGCTGCGCACATGTGAACGCATTAAGAATTGCCAATTTTCAAAGTTATTTGACTCAAGTAACGATGGTGAACCATGCGACAAGATATGTGGCATAGGTATTGGAACGTTTATGGTGTAATCACTTGGTGGTGGCACCGCATGATTACTCCCTAGACGTTCCACAACCGGTGTCTCATCCTTCCCCTTTGTTGAAGTTCCGATCTCCCCAAGCCCTTCCTTTTGTGGATCTTTTGTCGTTTGCGCGACAAAATCAACAAGAGGAAATGGGTTAGCTTTTGGTGGGGGATCCTCGGCACTTGCTTTAGGATCTACGATAGGGGTCGGTTTTTGAGCAACCAAATCCATCATCATCGCCTTCATTTGGTTAACGATGGATGACTCCAATTTCTTGAGGTCATCCAATGTAGCTGACGTGTGCATTACCCTTCGGGTAACCAACATTGCCCTATCCTGTACAATCTAACTGGAGGCCCATGAAGGTACTCGATGGCAAGGCGGACCACTTGGACGATGCAGCAGAAGATTCTTTGACGGACAAGACAAAGGAGGAGTCGGACAAGGAAAGTATAGATCTAGGACTACTGTAAACCTAGTCATATCCGGTTGGATCTCTTGAGACCTGGCCTCCTATATAAAGGCCAGGAGAGGGGCTGCCGGGGGACACGATCACTCTTATAAACTTTAGCCACCAGAAGTCTAGAGCTAGGTCGCAGCCGCACTTAGCCTCTCGACGAGATCTCAGCCGAAACCTTCGGCACCCCATTGTAACCCAATATTCTCATAATCAAGATCAGACAGGCAGGACGTAAGGGTTTTACCTCATCGAGGGCCCCGAACCTTGGTAAATTGCTCTCCCCGCTTGTCTGTGAACCGATGTCTCGTGTCAGCCTACAGGATTCCATCAACCCTAAGCCCCAATCGGAGGGCATTGCCGAGGAGTACCCTCAACAATTGGCGCCGTCTGTGGGAAGCCTGTCGGCACCAGGCAGGTCATCGGCAGTACCAGTCACATCTGTAGCTTTTTTACTCGAGTCACCAACGCCATCAGACCCGAAAGATTCAATCCGCTGCGGGTCCTTCGAGTTCGTACCACACCCCAAGGTGCCGCACCTGATCCCTGCAGAATCGTGCGACGGCATGAATACCACTTTTGGTGGTGTCCACTTCATCATTGACTCCGGAGGTTTCCTTCGTCTCCCTAGGTCAAGCACATCTAGCCCAAGGACCTCAGTTTCGAAAGGTGTCACTCCAGCGACAGCCCCGCAAGTCCCATCCAGGGACATGCAAGAAGGCAACCGAGGAAGTTTCGACGTCACGACGGGGCGAAGGAAAAGACGAAGGGATTCGCACTGCGAAGAGGAAGAACGAATAGCAACTCACCCTCATGAGTACGAACGAGGATGCTATGACACACAAACGATCAAGGGCCGCACTCGCTCATCGTATCTATCGGCCACGGAGCAGCTTGAGGCGCCGTGTTATCTTCACTCTTACATCGATCCGAAGGATGGTCGAGAGAAATCCAGCCACCTGCTAAGAAACTATCGGCAGTTCCTGGAAATTCGGCAGTTCTGCGACAACCTCAGAGCCGAAGCCATGTCAAGAATTCACACAATGGAGAGAAGGGCAGGATCCTACAATTATCTGCCAAAACCATACGTACCGGAGCCATACGTGCCAGCAGGAGGAGACAAGTATGTACCAACTGAGGTGTTTCCGGAGCCATGCGGGCAGGTCAGCATGATCCATAAAACCAGCTTTTCAAAGAGATAAATCAAAAAATTCTCACGAGAAGTAAAGTATGCGGAAGTCGCTATGGTCGATACACCCGAATTCATCGACTGGTCAGATCAGAGCATCTCCTTCAGCAGGGCAGATCACCCGAAGGCCGTTCCTAGGCCTGGTCATGCAGCCCTTGTTCTTGAAGCACAGATCGGAGGGTACAATATGAGCAAAGTATTCATGGATGGAGGAAGTGGTTTGAACCTGCTATTTGCCAGCACGATGAGAGCAATGGGTTTAACAGTCGACATGCTAAGAGAGTCCGACACAGGGTTCCATGGCATTATACCGACTCGACCCACTTATTCTCTCGGTAAAACATCACTGGATGTAGTTTTCGGCACGCCTGGCAATTTCAGGAAGGAAAAAATCGAGGCCAAAAACACGCCTCATCATCCGAACGAACCGTAAGGGGCCCCTGTCACTGGCTCTTACTCCCATCGGGAGCGCTGGCCAAAAACACGCTCGCACGGTGTCATTAATTAAATACTCTCATCGGGAGCTAAGGTTAATGACACACAGAACAACCAATCCAAGCCTCGAGAAAATACGCGAGTGCTGCAGTCGATGGTTATACTATCACAAAATAAGGCTCAAACCGGTGCACCGCGTGACGAAGCCAAGCGCCTAATTCCCTCGATTATTCGACGGGTATCGCTCCAACAAAACTTAGGAGCAAAAAAATCCAAATGGAAAAAAAATAGCAGAAGATCGGGTTGAAAGTGAAAGTCGCCAAAAAGTGGCGGAATGCTCTCGCCCAAAAATGGTAAGGTTTTCTTTGAAAAGAAAAAGGACGCAAAATAAGGCTCAAACCGGTGCACCGCGTGACGAAGCCAAGCGCCTAATTCCCTCGATTATTCGACGGGTATCGCTCCAACAAAACTTAGGAGCAAAAAAATCCAAATGGAAAAAAAATAGCAGAAGATCGGGTTGAAAGTGAAAGTCGCCAAAAAGTGGCGGAATGCTCTCGCCCAAAAATGGTAAGGTTTTCTTTGAAAAGAAAAAGGACGCTGGTTTTTTGGTTTGCGTTCATCCTTTGGAGGTTGGGGTATTCAAAACACATTGAATAGAGATCCAAATCGAATACAAAAGATCGGAAATGTCCATTCGTTCTTCTCCACCTGATGACGAAGTGCCCGGTCTCAAATATAAGTGCTTTCTGGCTAAGGCTTGATAGCCGCCTAAAAAGCACACAAGAAAATCAAATATATCGACTCTGCAATAAATTTGCAAATTACAACGGAGTCGTCGGGAGAGCAGGCTGAATTGATCACTCGGCCGCCCCCGACAATAAATTATCAACCGAACTAACAAATTTGCCAGAACTACATGATGTGCAAAACACATGTCGAGTTTACATAAAAACAATCTTATGCAGGTATAAGGATATCACATTCATGATGAGGCTCCTTGGTTCCCTTGGGCCCTCAGATCTCTCTCGATGCCTGTCTCCATCCGTGAGATGATGGTATATGCAGGACCTCTAGCGACATCATAATACTGATCTAAACTTCTCTCGGTGCTTGCTATGGCCCTCAAATCTAAAGACGGATGACATGCCAACACTGAAGCAAAGGCAAGTTCAGCACCAGCCAGGAGCTCTTTTCACACCAACAGTCGAATCCTCTCAGGAGATTTGAATCGGGTAAGCAGAGCAGACGGAGTTTTGGGTGCTTGATCTAGAGGGAACAAAGTCTTCCAAACCATCGTGAGATGAGCGTGGAATTTGCCAAAGTAGTAGTGCACCTTCTCTGCCCGATGCTCGAACTTCGCCACGATAACAGCCTTCGGACGATGCGACCATAAATCATGTTTCGGGTGAGCAACATCAGTCATCGCCTCGATCTTTTTGTGGATCTTCCTGTTCTCCTCAGATTTATCTGAAGATACGACTGTAAAGGAACGAATGTCAGTTAAAGAACACCCAAGTTTCGTCAGGAATCAACAGATGGGCCAACACTTACAGCTCAAACTTTCGGTAGCAATATGAAGACGATCGAGAGCATGTTTGATACGGGGTGGCCTTCGGACACCGCCGCCTCAAGACCGACAAGCCCTCCTCGTGGTCCAATGACACGAGCTCGAGCCCAAGCCCTACGCCAAGAGGTGAATTCGCTCCTTTCCACGTATGCTTTTGATACCCCTTTGGATGGCGTGCTACTTCATGCAAATACCCTATGTTCAATCAGGTACATCGACCAAGACGCGAGCCATGGAGACCAAGCCAATGGAGAGGGAGCTGGAAATGACGAAGATGGAGCTACAGCGCCCAGGCCGGAACTTCCACCCCCGGGACCGGAACTTCCGGCCAGATGCCGTCCAGATGCCTTCCTGCGCCCAGAGAAATGGATCAGGCCGGAACTTCCGCCCCGAGGGACCGGAACTTCCGCCCACCAGAACTTCCGCCCAAGTTCCGCCCTACTTCCGGAATTGCGCCAAAACGCCCCTGGATGTTACTGCGAGGAAATGGGCAAATTCCGGAACAAGGCCGGAAGTTGGCCGGAACTTCCGCCCCGACCGGAACATCCGGCCCACAAGACCGGAACTTCCGCCCGTGACCGGAACTTCCACCCAGGATGACCGGAACTTCCGCCTTTTCAGCGTGTAACTTATCCCTTCGCCCCCCACCTATAAATAGCCTTGTTGGCTCAGATCTGAGATTAGACTTGATGTGAAATTAAACCTGAGCTTAGCTCACCCTTGTGGGAACCCTACCTAGATCTTTGATCTTGTACCCACCCGGGCTCCTTATCGACTCGTGAAGATCTCTTTGGTGACTTCTACCGTTTGTTTGATCTTTTGCTTGCACTTCTACCTATTTGGTCTTTTGCTTGCACTTCTATCAACCTTCCGGTCTTTTCACCCTTCTAGATCTCTCGAGCTTCGATTTGTCGATCTCTTTGCGGGACTTCTACCGGAAGGTCTTTTCCTGCAACCTCTATCGAGTTGGTGGTTCGGGCCAACGAGGGAAAACCGATTGTGTGCGTGTGTGTGTTGTATCCCCACGATTCCCCTCGCGTTCTTCGTGTTCATCGCGTTCATCCACCTCCCCCACGAATTCCACCCAAATACGTGAAGATCGGGCACATCCTTGGGCTTAGCCCTTATCATATGGTATCAGAAGCTCTTTGGTTGCCACGGATTTGACCCCCACAACCCCCAATTCCACCAATTTTGCCCAAAAAAATTTCCAAAATTTTTTTCCCAAAAAATAGCCCCAAATTGGCCTTGGATCGATCTCGCGATTTGTTGAGTTGTTTGTGGTTTTGCTCCAATAGAAACTTGTCTTTGGTGTTGATCTGCAATTCCCACACCTTCCCACAGCTTCTAGTGCCAAATTTTCCTCGGATTCGAAGGATTTCGGCCCGGATTTCTGCCCAAATCGACGAACAGCCCGCAGATCTGATTGCGACCGGAAGTTCCGCCCGGGACCGGAAGTACCGCCCCTCAGGACCGGAAGTTCCGGCTGGCCGAATTTTTCACAGCTACCTTCGTTTTTCGTTTTGGCACTAACCCCTTTGTGTTTGGACTTCGGTTTGAGTGCCATTTCAGCTACCACAAAGCTTCCGCAACATCGACAACGACGACGGCACCACGAGGATCCAAGCGGTTCATTTGACACCTCCACCATAGCAAGTTCACGATCGTCGGCCACCATCATCAAGTGGTATAACTTGCTCCTAACTTGTAGCCCTAGCCTCTTTTGTGTACCTTTCCTATCGAGAGTGGCTTTCTAGTGTTGCGAAGCATTGCGCAAGCGTCTCGACCGTGAGGGTGTGCATGTGTTGAGCAAAGCTACGAAGCAAGCTCATGTGAAAAGATAAGCAAAAGAAGTGTGACATCCTTACATAGATAGTAGTATCCTTACATAGTGAGAAAAAGAAAGAAAAATACAAAAAGAAAAAGAAAAAGAGTGTGAGTGACACCTATACACAAAAGAGTCCAAAACTTATAAGCAAAAGAGAGAAAAGAGAAGAGAGGCGTCTTGCGCAAATCTTGTTGCTTCTCAATTTTGCAACCAAGCCACGGTCTCTCCTGCGTTAGCGTGACACCCAACTAGTAGTCTTCGTTAGGACCATTTTGTTCTTGCTCATATTCCAAGTCGCGCTAACCCCATTTTGTCCCATGCGTGTGTTCCTCCTTGTGTATGCCTTTTGTGATCACCGCCTTTGACTTGTGACTTTTGGATCTTACCCACTTTTGACAATAGACTTTTCGTTTGGTTCTTCCATTTGGCTTTCCACATCCATACCTAACAACATATAGAGTTTTTGGTTTTGTGTGTGTGCATACATATCGGTTGCCCTCCGCCTTGAAACACCTTTTCGATTTTGGTTTGCAAGTTTTGACACTTTTGGTAGTCTTTCCTAACCACCCACCACATAGTTCTTGTTTTAGTTGTAACCATGTCCAGTGGAGAAGGGAACCAACTACCGATGACGCGGCACCAACATTGGATAGCTACTCAAGCCGTCCATGCCAAGCTCAATCAATTTGAAGCCATGATCAAGGATACCAACGTCCGCTATGAAGAAAGAGCTCAAGTGCAAAGGATTGACCTCAGCAACCAAGTTCAAGACCTCAATGAGAAGATTGAAACTCAAGGCAACGAGTTGAAGGCAACACTCGCAATACAAGGTGAAGAGACAAGGGAAGTGAAGACGGCGTTGGACAATATCCTTCATACACTCAACCGTCAAGAAAATAGAAGACACCACTCAAGGTCTTCGCGCTCCCATAGTTCAAGGTCACGAGCTCCTACACCGTCTCACCATGATTCCAATGAAGACCCACGCCACCATAATGTGGATGTTCAAGTGCTTCACCAACAAGCTCAAGAAGCAGAGCAAGCTCGACTTCGACTTGTCCAAGGACGTCAACGCCTTGAAGAAGAGCGCCTTCAACAAGAGAATCTCCATGCTCAATTCCAACAAGAGCAAGAACGCCTTCGACATGATCAAGAGCTAGTTCGAGCAAGGGAACAAGAGCGTATCCGCAATGAACAACAAGCACTTGAAGAACAAGAACGGCAACGACAAGCACAAGAAGCTCAAGCTAGAAGACAACGCCTTCATGAAGAGGAACAAAGGCAAGCGCACCAAGAGCGCCAAATCATCAATGTTGTTCATCCTCAACGCCCTCAAGGTCAAGACAATCGCCGCCATCATGATGATCGACCTCATGCTAGAAGACCACCTCCAAGGGTAAGAAATGAGGAATCAAGTCATCACCAAGCATCAAGTGAAGAAAGTGTGATGCCTCGACACCTCTACAACAATGATGATCAAGATGAAGGTCATGGAAGACCACCTCCTCGTCAACAACATAGCCACAACAATAGAGATGCTCAAGGTCCACAACATCTACCTCAACAACGTCAAGACCTTGGTGAAGAAAGACCACCTCCTAGACGCAATGACCGCAATGAAGAGGAAATCTTTGGGAAGCTCAAGTTTACCATGCCTAAGTTCCACGGAGAGGAAGACCCCGATGCATACTTATCTTGGGTACTCAAGGTTGACAAGATTTTCCGCATACACAACTTCTCTGAAGCAAAGAAAGTGGCTATGGCATCTCTTGAGTTTGAAGGATATGCAAATGTTTGGTGGGAAGAAGTGAACAAGAAGCGTGACTAGGAAGATCTAGCGCCCATTGACACATGGGAAGAGATGTAAGAAGTCATGCACAAACGCTTTGTGCCCAACCACCATAAACGCGACCTCTTCAACAAGCTTACTCAACTCAAGCAAAGCTACAAGTCCGTTGAGGAGTACTACAAGGAGATGCACATGACCATGATGAGTGCCAATGTGGATGAGCGAGAAGAGCAAACAATGGCAAGATTCTTGAATGGATTGAACATTCCCGTCAAGAGGATAGTGGAGTTCTTTCCTTACACAAACATGGTTGAATTGCTTCATCAAGCTACAAGAGTCGAGCGCCAAGTGCGAGAAGACATAGCAAGTGCAAAAACAAAGTCCTTCTTCACCGCGAGAAATGCAACAAACACCTCCTCAAGCATAAAAAACACAAGTACTATTGCCTCCAAGGATCCTCCCAAGCAAACGAAGAGTGCCTTCAAGACAACAAGCTTCAAGCCGGATCAATCAACTATGTCCTCCAAAGCTTCCACGGGATCTAGTAACATCACTTGCTTCAAGTGTGGTGCTCAAGGACATAAATCCTTTGAATGCAAGAACACAAGAGTTATGATAACTCGAGATGATGGAGATGTGGAGTACTTGAGTGAAGGTGAATATGAAGCCTTGGTACAAGCCGCAACCAATCATGAAGATGATGACTTGGAAGACCAAGAACAAGTCCTATGTGTGCATGATGCAAGCCCATCTCTTGTGGTGACCAAAGTGTTGACAACCCATGCACTCCCCAATGAAGATCAAAGGTGCAACATCTTCCAAACAAGAGCCGAAATCAACGGCAAGTCAATAAAGGTTATCATCGATGGAGGGAGTTTCCACAATCTTGCAAGCACCGAACTATGCTCCAAGCTCAACCTCACACTCCGGAAACACCCCCACCCTTACCATGTGCAATGGCTAAGTGACAATGGAAACGTCAAGATACAACACACCGTCTCCGTATCCTTCAAGATTGGTGCCTATGAAGACACCGTTGATTGTGATGTAGTACCCATGACGGTGTGCCACATGCTACTTGGTCGCCCTTGGCAATATGACAAAAGAGCAAGCCATGATGGCTACACAAATGCCTATAGCTTCAAGGTCGGCAACAAGACATTCATCCTACGCCCAATGACTCCTAGCCAAGTAATTGCGGACAATGCAAAGGCTTTAGCGAGGGCTAAGGAAGCTACCATCACTAGTGAGATGAGTGGTGAGAGAGTGACCCACTGATACGTCTCCAACGTATCGATAATTTCTTATGTTCCATGCCACATTATTGATGATATCTACATGTTTTATGCATACTTTATGTCATATTTATGCATTTTCCGGCACTAACCTATTAACGAGATGCCGAAGAGCCAGTTGCTGTTTTTTGCTGTTTTTGGTTTCAGAAATCCTAGTAAGGAAATATTCTCGGAATTGGACGAAATCAATACCCAGGGGCCTATTTTCACACGAAGCTTCCAGAAGACCGAAGGGAAGACGAAGTGGGGCCACGGGGCGCCGCCACACTAGGGCGGCGCGGCCCAAGGGGGGCCCGCGCCGGCCTAGTGTGTGGGGCCCCCGTGTGGCCCCCTGACCTTCCCTTCCGCCTACATATAGTCTTCGTCGCGAAACCCCCAGTACCGAGAGCCACAATACGGAAAACCTTCCAGAGACGCCGCTGCCGCCAATCCCATCTCGGGGGATTCAGGAGATCGCCTCCGGCACCCTGCCGGAGAGGGGAATCATCTCCCGGAGGACTCTTCACCACCATGGTCGCCTCCAGAGTGATGAGTGAGTAGTTCACCCCTGGACTATGGGTCCATAGCAGTAGCTAGATGGTTGTCTTCTCCTCATTATGCTTCATTGTCGGGTCTTGTGAGCTGCCTAACATGATCAAGATCATCTATCTGTAATGCTATATGTTGT
This sequence comes from Lolium perenne, assembly GCF_019359855.2. NCBI lineage: Eukaryota > Viridiplantae > Streptophyta > Magnoliopsida > Poales > Poaceae > Lolium > Lolium perenne. The sequence goes on from NC_067245.2 coordinate 138,840,470, forward strand.
GTTTGTTGGGATCCGATGGATAGAGAATACTATGTTATGTTGATTATCAATCTATCTATGTGTTGTTTATGATCTTGCATGCTCTCCGTTATTAGTAGAGGCTCTGGCCAAGTTTTTACTCTTAACTCCAAGAGGGGGTATTTATGCTCGATAGTGGGTTCATGCCTCCATTAAATGCAGGACGATGTGAGAAAGTTCTAAGGTTGTGGATGTGTTGTTGCCACTAGGGATAAAACATCGATGCTATGTCCGAGGATGTAGTTATTGATTACATTATGCACCATACTTAATGCAATTGTCTGTTGTTTGCAACTTAATACTGGAAGGGGTTCGGATGATAACCTGAAGGTGGACTTTTTAGGCATAGATGCATGCTGGATAGCGGTCTATGTACTTTGTCGTAATGCCCAATTAAATCTCACAATACTCATCATATCATGTATGTGCATTGTCATGCCCTCTCTATTTGTCAATTGCCCAACTGTAATTTGTTCACCCAACATGCTATTTATCTTATGGGAGAGACACCTCTAGTGAACTGTGGACCCCGGTCCATTCTTTTACATCGAATACAAATCTGATGCAATACTTGTTCTGCTGTTTTCTGCAAACAATCATCATCCACACTATACATCTAATCCTTTGTTACATCAAGCCGGTGAGATTGACAACCTCACTGTTTCGTTGGGGCAAAGTACTTTGGTTGTGTTGTGCAGGTTCCATGCTGGCGCCGGAATCCCTGGTGTTGCGCCGCACTACATCTCGCCGCCATCAACCTTCAACGTGCTTCTTGGCTCCTACTGGTTCGATAAACCTTGGTTTCTTACTGAGGGAAAACTTGCCACTGTACGCATCACACCTTCCTCTTGGGGTTCCCAACGGACGCGTGATGTACACGTATCAAGCTCTTTTTCTGGCGCCGTTGCCGGGGAGATCAAGACACGCTGCAAGGGGAGTCTCCACTTCCAATCTCTTTACTTTGTTTTTGTCTTGCTTTATTTTATTCACTATTTTATTTGCTGCATTATATCAAAATACAAAAAAATAGTTGCTTGTTTTACTTTACTTAATTCCATGCATGTTTTTATTTCACTAGTTAGGCTTAATGGAAAACAACAAAAATATTAGAGATCTTTATAGTATTTATCTTGAGTTAGGACATGAGGAGTTTGAAGAGAAAATTAAAAAACCTATGGAACTTTATATGCAAGCTAATGGCAATGTTATTAGTATGAATGCTTTGAACACAATTGTTGCTAATGCTATGGAAAATTCTAAGCTTGGGGAAGCTGGTTTTGATGAGCATGATATTTTTAGTCCCCCAAGCATGGAGGAGAAAATTTAATTTGATGATACTTTGCCTCCTATATTTGATGATTATGGTGATAATGATAGCTACCTTGTTGAATTTGCTCCTACTACAATTAATAAGAATGACTATGCTTATGTTGGGAGTAGTAATTATTTTATGCATGAAACTCATGATAAGAATGCTTTATGTGATAGTTATATTGTTGAGTTTGTTCATGATGTTACTGAAAGTTATTATGAGAGAGGGAAACGTGGTTATATGCATCTTAATAATATTAAGTTTCCCCTCTTTATGTTGAGAATCTTGAAGTTGAGCTTGTGTTGCCTTCCTATGCTTGTCACTTTGTTCTTCATGAATTTGTTTATTTACAAGATTCCTTTCCATAGGAAGTGGGTTAGGCTTAAATTGGTTTTGAATTTGCTTTTTGATGCTCTCTTTTGCTTCAACTCTTATTTCTTGTGAGTGCATCATTGAAATTACTGAGCCCATCTTAATGGAGTATAAAGAAAGCGCTTATGGGAGACAACCCATGTTTTTACTACAGTACTTTTATTTTATATTTGAGTCTTGGAAGTTGTTACTACTGTAGCAACCTCTCCTTATCTTAGTTTTTTTTGCATTGTTGTGCCAAGTAAAGTCGTTGATAGTAAGGTTCATACTAGATTTGGATTACTGCACAGAAACAGATTTCTTTGCTGTCACGAATCTGGGCCTAATTCTCTGTAGGTAACTCAGAAAATTATGCCAATTTACGTGAGTGATCCACAGATATGTACGCAACTTTTATTTAATTTGAGAATTTTCATTTGAGCAATTCTGGTGCCTCAATAAAATTCGTCTTTACGAACTGTTCTGTTTTGACAGATTCTGTCTTTTATTTCGCATTGCCCATTTTGCTATGCTTGATGGATTTTTCGATTCCATTGACTTTCAGTAGCTTTGGGCAATGTACAGAAGTGTTAAGAATGATTATGTCACCTCTGAACATGTAAATTTTAATTGTGCACTAACCCTCTAATGAGTTGTTTTGAGTTTGGTGTGGAGGAAGTTTTCAAGGATCAAGAGAGGGAGATGATACATATGATCAAGGAGAGTGAAAGCTCTAAGCTTGGGGATGCCCCGGTGGTTCACCCCTGCATATATCAAGAAGACTCAAGCGTCTAAGCTTGGGGATGCCCAAGGCATCCCCTTCTTCATCGACAACATTATCAGGTTCCTCTAGTGAAACTATATTTTTATTCCATCACATCTTATGTACTTTGCTTGGAGCGTCTGTTTGTTTTTGTTTTTGTTTTTGTTTTGTTTGAATAAAATGGATCCTAGCATTCTTTGTGTGGGAGAGAGACACGCTCCGCTGTTGCATATGGACAAATATGTCCTTAGGCTTTACTCATAATATTCATGGCGAAGGTTGAATCTTCTTCGTTAAATTGTTATATGGTTGGAATTGGAAAATGATACATGTAGTAATTGCTATAATGTCTTGGATAATGTGATACTTGGCAATTGTTGTGCTCATGTTTAAGCTCTTGCATCATATACTTTGCACCCATTAATGAAGAAATACATAGAGCTTGCTAAAATTTGGTTTGCATAATTGGTCTCTCTAAGGTCTAGATAATTTCTAGTATTGAGTTTGAACAACAAGGAAGACGGTGTAGAGTCTTATAATGTTTACAATATGTCTTTTATGTGAGTTTTGCTGCACTGGTTCATCCTTGTGTTTGTTTCAAATAGCCTTGCTAGCCTAAACCTTGTATCGAGAGGGAATACTTCTCATGCATCCAAATCCTTGAGCCAACCACTATGCCATTTGTGTCCACCATACCTACCTACTACATGGTATTTCTCCGCCATTCCAAAGTAAATTGCTTGAGTGCTACCTTTAAAATTTCCATTCTTCACCTTTACAATATATAGCTCATGGGACAAATAGCCTAAAAACTATTGTGGTATTGAATATGTACTTATGCACTTTATCTCTTATTAAGTTGCTTGTTGTGCGATAACCATGTTCCTGGGGACGCCATCAACTACTCTTTGTTGAATATCATGTGAGTTGCTATGCATGTCCGTCTTATCTGAAGTAAGGGAGATTTACCACTAAAATGGTTAGAGCATGCATAATGTTAGAGAAGAACATTGGGCCGCTAACTAAAGCCATGATCCATGGTGGAAGTTTCAGTTTTGGACAAATATCCTCAATCTCATATGAGAAAATTAATTGTTGCTACATGCTTATGCATAAAAGAGGAGTCCATTATCTGTTGTCTATGTTGTCCCGGTATGGATGTCTAAGTTGAGAATAATCAATAGCGAGAAATCCGATGCGAGCTTTCTCCTTAGACCTTTGTACAGGCGGCATAGAGGTACCCCTTTGTGACACTTGGTTAAAACATGTGCATTGCAATGATAATCCAGGTAATCCGAGCTAATTAGTACAAGGTGCGGGCACTATTAGTATACTATGCATGAGGCTTGCAACTTGTAGGATATAACTTACATAGCACATATGCTTTATTACTACCGTTGACAAAATTGTTTCTTGTTTTCAAAACCAAAGCTCTAGCACAAATATAGCAATCAATGCTTCCCTCTGCGAAGGGCCATTCTTTTACTTTTATGTTGAGTCAGTTCACCTATTTCTCTCCACCTCAAGAAGCAAACACTTGTGTGAACTGTGCATTGATTCCTACATACTTGCATATTGCACTTGTTATATTACTCTATGTTGACAATATCCATGAGATACACATGTTACAAGTTGAAAGCAACCGCTGAAACTTAATCTTCATTTGTGTTGTTTCAATACCTCTACTATGAATTATTGCTTTATGAGTTAACTCTTATGCAAGACTTATTGATGCTTGTCTTCAAGTACTATTCATGAAAAGTCTTTGCTTTATGATTCATTTGTTTACTCATGTCATTTACATTGTTTGGATCGCTGCATTCATTACATATGCTTACAATAGTATGATCAAGGTTATGATGGCATGTCACTCCAGAAATTATCTTTGTTATCGTTTACCTGCTCGGGACGAGCAGAAACTAAGCTTGGGGATGCTGATACGTCTCCGACGTATCGATAATTTCTTATGTTCCATGCCACATTATTGATGATATCTACATGTTTTATGCATACTTTATGTCATATTTATGCATTTTCTGGCACTAACCTATTAACGAGATGTCAAAGAGCCAGTTGTTGTTTTCTGCTGTTTTTGGTTTCAGAAATCCTAGTAAGGAAATATTCTCGGAATTGGACGAAATCAACGCCCAGGGGCCTATTTTCACACGAAGCTTCCAGAAGACCGAAGGGAAGACGAAGTGGGGCCACGGGGCGCCGCCACACTAGGGCGGCGCGGCCCAAGGGGGGCCCGCGCAGGCCTAGCGTGTGGGGCCCCCGTGTGGCCCCCTGACCTGCCCTTCCGCCTACATATAGTCTTCGTCGTGAAACCCCCAGTACCGAGAGCCACGATACGGAAAACCTTCCAGAGACGCCGCCGCCGCCAATCCCATCTCGGGGGATTCAGGAGATCGCCTCCGGCACCCTGCCGGAGAGGGGAATCATCTCCCGGAGGACTCTTCACCGCCATGGTGGCCTCCGGAGTGATGAGTGAGTAGTTCACCCCTGGACTATGGGTCCATAGCAGTAGCTAGATGGTTGTCTTCTCCTCATTATGCTTCATTGTCGGGTCTTGTGAGCTGCCTAACATGATCAAGATCATCTATCTGTAATGCTATATGTTGTGTTTGTTGGGATCCAATGGATAGAGAATACTATGTTATGTTGATTATCAATCTATCTATGTGTTGTTTATGATCTTGCATGCTCTCCGTTATTAGTAGAGGCTCTGGCCAAGTTTTTACTCTTAACTCCAAGAGGGAGTATTTATGCTCGATAGTGGGTTCATGCCTCCATTAAATGCAGGACGATGACAGAAAGTTCTAAGGTTGTGGATGTGCTGTTGCCACTAGGGATAAAACATCGATGCTATGTCCGAGGATGTAGTTATTGATTACATTACGCACCATACTTAATGCAATTGTCTGTTGTTTGCAACTTAATACTGGAAGGGGTTCGGATGATAACCTGAAGGTGGACTTTTTAGGCATAGATGCATGCTGGATAGCGGTCTATGTACTTTGTCGTAATGCCCAATTAAATCTCACAATACTCATCATATCATGTATGTGCATTGTCATGCCCTCTCTATTTGTCAATTGCCCAACTGTAATTTGTTCACCCAACATGCTATTTATCTTATGGGAGAGACACCTCTAGTGAATTGTGGACCCCGGTCCATTCTTTTACATCGAATACAAATCTACTGCAATACTTGTTCTACTGTTTTCTGCAAACAATCATCATCCACACTATACATCTAATCCTTTGTTACAGCAAGCCGGTGAGCTTGACAACCTCACTGTTTCGTTGGGGCAAAGTACTTTGGTTGTGTTGTGCAGGTTCCACGTTGGCGCCGGAATCCCTGGTGTTGCGCCGCACTACATCTCGCTGCCATCAACCTTCAACGTGCTTCTTGGCTCCTACTGGTTCGATAAACCTTGGTTTCTTACTGAGGGAAAACTTGCCGCTATACGCATCACACCTTCCTCTTGGGGTTCCCAACGGACGCGTGTTGTACGCGTATCACCCACCAAAAAGAAAGTGAGCGCCACAAGCCATATATGAGTGAGATGAAGAGTGTCCTCATAGCTACCAAGAGTGAGATGAGAGAAGTGCACCACAACCCATCCACCAAATTGCACTATTTGCTCATTTGCAAGGGGCCATCATCGGAGACTAACAACTTAACAACACCTCCTTCGTCTTTGTTGTCTCTTTTGAAGTAGTTCCAAGATGTCTTCCCCGACGAGCTTCCTCATGGACTCCCACCGCTTAGAGGAATTGAGCACCGCATCGACCTCATACCGGGCGCCCCTCTACCAAACCGCGCCGCCTACCGCACCAACCCCGAAGACACAAAGGAGATCCAACGCCAAATACAAGACCTCCTCGAAAAAGGGTATGTTGGTGAAAGCTTAAGCCCTTGTGCGGTTCCCGTGATTCTTGTTCCTAAACCGGATGAGACGCAACGAATGTGTATGGATTGTCGCCCCATCAATGCCATTACCGTTCGATACCGCCATCCCATTCCGCGTTTAGATGACATGCTTGAAGAATTGAGTGGTGCCATGATTTTCTCTAAGATTGATTTGCGTAGTGGCTACCACCAAATTCGCATGGCAATAGGTGATGAATGGAAGACGGCATTCAAGACCAAACTTGGTCTCTATGAATGGCTTGTCATGCCATTTGGTCTTTCAAATGCTCCATCTACTTTCATGCGACTCATGAATCACATCTTGCGACCTCTCATTGGCAAGAGTGTGGTTGTCTACTTCGATGATATTCTCATTTATAGCAAAAATCTCGAGGACCATGTGCAACATGTGAGAGAAGTCTTATGCATCTTGCGTCATGAGAAGCTTTATGCAAATCTTCCAAAGTGCACCTTTGCACAAAACAAGTTGGTTTTCCTTGGATTTGTGGTTTCCGCTAATGGTATTGAAGTTGATTCTTCCAAGGTTGAGGCCATCCACAATTGGCCCACTCCTACCAATGTTGGTCAAGTTCGAAGTTTTCATGGACTTGCCGGTTTCTATAGACGCTTTGTGAAAGATTTTAGCAGCATAGCTTGCCCATTGAATGAACTTACCAAAAAGAATGTTCCGTTTGTGTGGGGCAAAGCCCAACAAAATGCTTTTGATGAGTTGAAAAAGAGACTTACCGAGGCTCCACTTCTTGTTCTTCCGAACTTTTCCAAAACTTTTGAGATTGAATGTGATGCGAGTGGACTCGGTATTGGTGGAGTTCTTATGCAAGATGGAAAACCCGTGGCATACTATAGCGAGAAGTTGGATGGCGCACGCCTCAACTATCCTATATATGACAAGGAACTTTATGCTTTGGTTCGTGTTCTTGAAGTTTGGCAACACTATCTTTGTCCAAAAGAGTTTGTTATCCACTCCGAAAATGAGTCTTTGAAATATTTGAAAAGTCAACACAATTTGAACAAACAACATGCAAAATGGGTTGAGTTCATTGAGTCCTTTCCATGTGTAATCAAATACAAGAAGGGCAAGGACAATGTTGTTGCGGATGCTCTTTCCCGCAAGCTCACCCTTTTACTCACTCATTTGGATGTCCATATTTTGGGTCTTGATGAAATCAAAGACTTATATGCCTCCGATATTTTCTTTGGCCCAATCTTTGCAAAGTGTTCTAGTGAGAAGGGCATCAATGATTTCTATTTGCACCAAGGATTCTTGTTCAAGGGCAACAAACTTTGTATTCCTATGTCTTCTCTTCGCCTTTTGCTCTTATAATAATCGCATGGTGGTGGTCTTATGGGACACTTTGGACGAGAGAAGACATATGCCATGCTCTCCACTCACTATTATTGGCCAAGAATGTACCGCGACGTGGAGCGCCTTTGCCGACGGTGTACAACATGCTTACAAGCTAAGTCAACTTCCAACCCCTATGGTCTTTATACACCATTGCCTATTCCTTATGCTCCTTGGTCCGATATAAGTATGGATTTTATGCTAGGATTGCCTAGAACCAAATATGGTCATGATTCAATTTTTGTAGTGGTTGATCGATTCTCTAAAATGGCTCATTTCATACCATGCTCCCGAACGGATGATGCTTCACACATTGCCTCTTTGTTTTTTAGGGAAATTGTGAGACTCCACGGTGTACCAAGAAGCATTGTGTCGGATTGAGATGTCAAGTTCATGAGTTACCTTTGGAAGACACTAATGGCCAAGTTCAACGTCAAGCTTTTGTTCTCGTCATCCTCGCACCCACAAACCGATGGGCAAACCGAAGTGGTGAACCGAAGCCTCTCCACACTACTCCACGTCCTTGTCAAGAAGAATTTTAAGTCATGGGAAGATTGCATTCCGCACGCGGAGTTTGCCTACAACCGCGCAAAGCACTCTACAACAATGAGAAGCCCATTCATGGTTGGCTACGGGTTTGAACCACCTACGGCGATTGACCTCCTTCCTCTTCCGCTACATGAGCAAGTAAACATGAACATCGACAAGCAAGCACAATACATGAAGAAGCTACATGAAGATACAAGGGCAACAATCGAGCAACAAGTTCTTCGTCAAGCAACACGCCTCAACATGACGAAAAAGGCACGGATCTTCAATGAAGGAGACCTAGTGTGGATACATCTTCGCAAGGACCGTTTCCCTCAAGAAAGGAACTCCAAGCTCAAGCCCCGAGGCGATGGTCCATTCAAGGTCCTCAAGCGCATCAACGACAACGCCTACGTCATCGACATACCAACATCCAAGTACTTGGTGAGTAACACATTCAATGTGTCCGACCTCTCACCCTATCAAGGCGATGAGGAGTACATCGAGTCGAGGACGATTCTTTCCCAAGGGGGAGATGAGACGGGGTGGCCTTCGGACACCGCCGCCTCAAGACCGACAAGCCCTCCTCGTGGTCCAATGACACGAGCTCGAGCCCAAGCCCTACGCCAAGAGGTGAACTCGCTCCTTTCCACGTATGCTTTTGATACCCCTTTGGATGGCGTGCTACTTCATGCAAATACCCTATGTTCAATCAGGTACATCGACCAAGACGCGAGCCATGGAGACCAAGCCAATGGAGAGGGAGCTGGAAATGACGAAGATGGAGCTACAGCGCCCAGGCCAGAACTTCCGCCTCCCAGGACCGGAACTTCCGGCCAGATGCCGTCCAGATGCCTTCCAGTGCCCAGAGAAATGGATCAGGCCAGAACTTCCGCCCCGAGGGACCGGAAATTCCGCCCACCGGAACTTCCGCCCAAGTTCCGCCCTACTTCCGGAATCGCGCCAAAACGCCCCTGGATGTTACTGCGAGGAAATGGGCAAATTCCGGAACAAGGCCGGAAGTTGGCCGGAACTTCCGCCCCGACCGGAACTTCCGGCCCACAAGACCGGAACTTCCGCCCGTGACCGGAACTTCCGCCCAGGACGACCGGAACTTCCGCCCCATCGAACTTCAGCACAACAACACTTTTCAGCGTGTAACTTATCCCTTCGCCCCCACCTATAAATAGCCTTGTTGGCTCAGATCTGAGATTAGACTTGATGTGAAATTAAACCTGAGCTTAGCTCACCCTTGTGGGAACCCTACCTAGATCTTTGATCTTGTACCCACCCGGGCTCCTTATCGACTCGTGAAGATCTCTTTGGTGTCTTCTACCGTTTGTTTGATCTTTTGCTTGCACTTCTACCTATTTGGTCTTTTGCTTGCACTTCTATCAAATTTCCGGTCTTTTCACCCCTCTAGATCTCTCGAGTTTCGATTTGTCGATCTCTTTGCGGGACTTCTACCGGAAGGTCTTTTCCTGCAACCTCTTGATACGTCTCCGATGTATCGATAATTTCTTATGTTCCATGCCACATTATTGATGATATCTACATGTTTTATGCACACTTTATGTCATATTCGTGCATTTTCTGGAACTAACCTATTAACAAGATGCCGAAGTGCCAGTTGCTGTTTTCTGCTGTTTTTTGTTTCAGAAATCCTAGTAAGGAAATATTCTCGGAATTGGACGAAATCAACGCCCAGGGTCCTATTTTGCCACGAAGCTTCCAGAAGACCGAAGAGGAGACGAAGTGGGGCCACGAGGTGGCCAAACCACAGGGCGGCGCGGCCCAAGCCCTGGCCGCGCCGACCTAGGGTGTGGGCCCCTCGTGACGCCCCTTGACCTGCCCTTCCGCCTACAAATAGCCTTCGTCGCGAAACCCCCGATGCGAGAGCCACGATACGGAAAACCTTCCGGAGACGCCGCCGCCGCCAATCCCATCTCGGGATTCGGAGATCACCTCCGGCACCCTGCCGGAGAGGGGAATCATCTCCCGGAGGACTCTACGCCGCCATGGTCGCCTCCGGAGTGATGTGTGAGTAGTCTACCCCTGGACTATGGGTCCATAGCAGTAGCTAGATGGTTGTCTTCTCCTCATTGTGCTTAATTGTCGGGTCTTGTGAGCTGCCGAACATGATCAAGATCATCTATCTGTAATTCTATATGTTATGTTTGTTGGGATCCGATGAATAGAGAATACCATGTTATGTTGATTATCAATTTATATCTATGTGTTGTTTATGATCTTCCATGCTCTCCGTTACTAGTAGATGCTCTGGCCAAGTAGATGCTTGTAACTCCAAGAGGGAGTATTTATGCTCGATAGTGGGTTCATGTCTCCATGAATCTGGGGGAGTGATAGAAACCCTAAGATTATGGATGTGCTGTTGCCACTAGGGATAAAACATTGGTGCTATGTTCGAGGATGTAGTTACTGATTACATTACGCGCAATACTTAATGCAATTGTCTGTTGTTAGCAACTTAATACTGGAGGGGGTTCGGATGATAACCTGAAGGTGGACTTTTTATGCATAGATGCATGCTGGATAGCGGTCTATGTACTTTGTCGTAATGCCCAATTAAATCTCACTATACTCATCATAATATGTATGTGCATGGTCATGCCCTCTTTATTTGTCAATTGCCCAACTGTAATTTGTTCACCCAACATGCTGTTTATCTTATGGGAGAGACACCTCTAGTGAACTGTGGACCCCGGTCCAATTCTCTTTACTGAAATACAATCCACTGCAATCTTGTTCTACTGTTTTCTGCAAACAATCATCATCCACACTATACATCTAATCCTTTGTTACAGCAAGCCGGTGAGATTGACAACCTCGCTGTTTCGTTGGGGCAAAGTACTTGGTTTGTGTTGTGCAGGTTCCACGTTGGCGCCGGAATCCCTGGTGTTGCGCCGCACTACATCTCGCCGCCATCAACCTTCAACGTGCTTCTTGACTCCTACTGGTTCGATAAACCTTGGTTTCTAACTGAGGAAACTTATCTTTGTACGCATCACACCTTCCACTTGGGGTTCCCAACGGTCGCGTCTTTGTACGCGTGTCAAGCTAAATTTACGCGCCGTTGCTGCAGGGAGATCAAGACACGCTGCAAGGGGAGTCTCCACATCCCAATCTCTTTACTTTGTTTTTGTCTTGCTTAGTTTTATTTACTACTTTGTTTGCTGCACTAAATCAAAACACAAAAAAATTAGTTGCTAGTTTTACTCTATTTACTGTCTTCACTCTATATTAAAAATACAAAAAAATTAGTTACTTTTGTTACCATGTCTAGCTCTGAACCTGTTACTTCTTCGCCTGAAGAATTAGTCTTCACTTTTAAACAAGGGGATGAGGAGAGTTTTAAGGATGCTTGGTCTAGAATTTTACTTCTTATCGTAAAACTAAACCTCAAATGACTCTAAGTTTGCTCCTTAGTAACTTTTATTTTGGTCTTATGATTCGCTATAGATATGCTTTGGATGCTTTAGTGGGAGGAGATTTCCTTCATTGCAATGGGGATCAAGCTTTTAATGCCATAAAGAAGTTGGTTGCATCACATGATTCAGCTAATAACTTTGATTCAGCCCTTATTAGCATTTATAATAGATTAAACAATCTCGAGATAAGTACATCTCGCTTGGATGACAATTATCGCTATGTTCGTAATCGTCTTGAACAAGTTTTAGTGAACTCTGAACCTTCATTATGGGATCCTACTGTTAAAATTGTTATCGGTGATCAAACTCTTCATGCCAATTGTGATATTATGTCTGAATTTTGCCTTATACCTGAGAGCATTTATAAATCTTTGAAACTTTGGGGAGTTGATGAAGGAGGAGAAGAAATAACTCTCATTGATAACTCTGTTATAATTCCTAAGGGAATAGCCGCAGGTGTGCATACAACCATTCTTGGAAGAACAATATCCATTGATTATCTTGTTATTGAATGTGTAGGGACAGGAAAAATCACACTCGGAAGATCCCTGCTGAAACTATTGGGAGCAGTCATAGATGTGGGAGAAGGCACCCTGGAATTCACCTCTACACCGGGGGGAATCATATATTTCCTAAATCAAAGAGAAAGAAAAAGAACAAGAAAGGTAAGGGTAAAGCCCAAGGTAAGGTTGATGCACCACCCTCCGATAATACTTGATACACACTTTCTGCGCCTAGCTGAAAGGCGTTAAAGAAAAGCGCTTATGGGAGACAACCCATGTTTTTACTACAGTACTTTGTTTTTATTTTGTGTCTTGGAAGTTGTTTACTACTGTAGCAACCTCTCCTTATCTTAGTTTAGTGTTTTATTGTGCCAAGTAAAGTCGTTCATAGAAAAGTTCATACTAGATTTGGATTACTGCGCAGAAACAGATTTCTTTGCTGTCACGAATCTGGGCAAAATTCTCTGTAGGTAATTCATAAAATTATGCCAATTTACGTGAGTGATCCTCAGATATGTACGCAACTTTCATTCAATTTGAGCATTTTCATTTGAGCAAGTCTGGTGCCTCAATAAAATTCGTCAATACGAACTGTTCTGTTTTGACAGATTCTGCCTTTTATTTCGCATTGCCTGTTTTGTTATGTTCGATGGATATTTCGATTCCATTGACTTTCAGTAGCTTTGTGCAATGTCCAGAAGTGTTAAGAATGATTATGTCACCTCTGAACATGTATATTTTGACTGTGCACTAACCCTCTAATGAGTTGTTCTAAGTTTGGTGTGGAGGAAGTTTTCAAGGATCAAGAGAGGGAGATGATACAACATGATCAAGGAGAGTGAAAGCTCTAAGCTTGGGGATGCCCCGGTGGTTCACCCCTGCATATATCAAGAAGACTCAAGCGTCTAAGCTTGGGGATGCCCAAGGCATCCCCTTCTTCATCGACAACATTATCAGGTTCATCCCCTGAAACTATATTTTTATTCCATCACAGCTTATGTGCTTTTCTTGGAGCGTCGGTTTGTTTTTGTTTTTGTTTTGTTTGAATAAAATGGATCCTAGCATTCACTGTGTGGGAGAGAGACACGCTCCGCTGTAGCATATGGACAAGTATGTCCTTAGGTTCTACTCATAATATTCATGGCGAAGTTTCTTCTTCGTTAAATTGTTATATGGTTGGAATTGGAAAATGATACATGTAGTAATTTGCTATAATGTCTTGGATAATGTGATACTTGGCAATTGTTGTGCTCATGTTTAAGCTCTTGCATCATATACTTTGCACCTATTAATGAAGAAATACATAGAGCTTGCTAAAATTTGGTTTGCATAATTGGTCTCTCTAAGGTCTAGATAATTTCTAGTATTGAGTTTGAACAACAAGGAAGACGGTGTAGAGTCTTATAATGTTTTCAATATGTCTTTTATGTGAGTTTTGCTGCACCGCTTCATCCTTGTGTTTGTTTCAAATAGCCTTGCTAGCCTAAACCTTGTATCGAGAGGGAATACTTCTCATGCATCCAAAATACTTGAGCCAACCACTATGCCATTTGTGTCCACCATACCTACCTACTACATGGTATTTCTCCGCCATTCCAAAGTAAATTGCTTGAGTGCTACCTTTAAATTTCTATTCTCTACCTTTACAATATATAGCTCATGGGACAAATAGCCTAAAAACTATTGTGGTATTGAATATGTACTTATGCACTTTATCTCTTATTAAGTTGCTTGTTGTGCGATAACCATGTTCACTGGGGACGCCATCAACTACTCTTTGTTGAATATCATGTGAGTTGCTATGCATGTTCATCTTGTCTGAAGTAAGAGCGATCTACCACCTTATGGTTAGAGCATGCATATTGTTAGAGAAGAACATTGGGCCGCTAACTAAAGCCATGATCCATGGTGGAAGTTTCAGTTTTGGACAAATATCCTCAATCTCATATGAGAAAATTAATTGTTGCTACATGCTTATGCATAAAAGAGGAGTCCATTATAAGTTGTCTATGTTGTCCCGGTATGGATGTCTAAGTTGAGAATAATCAATAGCGAGAAATCCGATGCGAGCTTTCTCCTTAGACCTTTGTACAGGCGGCATAGAGGTACCCCTTTGTGACACTTGGTTAAAACATGTGCATTGCGATGATCCCGGTAGTCCAAGCTAATTAGGACAAGGTGCGGGCACTATTAGTATACTATGCATGAGGCTTGCAACTTGTAAGATATAATTTACATGATACATATGCTTTATTACTACCGTTGACAAAATTGTTTCTTGTTTTCAAAATCAAAGCTCTAGCACAAATATAGCAATCGATGCTTTCCTCTTTGAAGGACCTTTCTTTTACTTTTATTGTTGAGTCAGTTCACCTATTTCTCTCCACCTCAAGAAGCAAACACTTGTGTGAAATGTGCATTGATTCCTACATACTTGCATATTGCACTTGTTATATTACTCTATGTTGACAATATCCATGAGATATACATGTTACAAGTTGAAAGCAACCGCTGAAACTTAATCTTCCTTTGTGTTGCTTCAATGCTTTTACTATGAATTATTGCTTTATGAGTTAACTCTTATGCAAGACTTATTGATGCTTGTCTTGAAGTACTATTCATGAAAAGTCTTTGCTATATGATTCACTTGTTTACTCATGTCATATACATTGTTTTGATCGCTGCATTCACTACATATGCTTACAAATAGTATGATCAAGGTTATGATGGCATGTCACTCCAGAAATTATCTTTGTTTATCGTTTACCTGCTCGGGACGAGCAGGAACTAAGCTTGGGGATGCTGATACAAGCCACGAAGCTTCCAGAAGACCGAAGAGGAGACGAAGTGGGGCCACGAGGTGGCCAAACCACAGGGCGGCGCGGCACAAGCCCTGGCCGCGCTGACCTAGGGTGTGGGCCCCTCGTGACGCCCCTTGACCTGCCCTTCCGCCTACAAATAGCCTTCGTCGCGAAACCCCCAGTACCGAGAGCCACGATACGGAAAACCTTCCAGAGACGCCGCTGCCGCCAATCCCATCTCGGGGGATTCAGGAGATCGCCTCCGGCACCCTGCCGGAGAGGGGAATCATCTCCCGGAGGACTCTACGCCGCCATGGTCGCCTCCGGAGTGATGTGTGAGTAGTCTACCCCTGGACTATGGGTCCATAGCAGTAGCTAGATGGTTGTCTTCTGCTCATTGTGCTTAATTGTCGGGTCTTGTGAGCTGCCGAACATGATCAAGATCATCTATCTGTAATTCTATATGTTGTGTTTGTTGGGATCCGATGAATAGAGAATACCATGTTATGTTGATTATCAATTTATATCTATGTGTTGTTTATGATCTTGCATGCTCTCCGTTACTAGTAGATGCTTTGGCCAAGTAGATGCTTGTAACTCCAAGAGGGAGTATTTATGCTCGATAGTGGGTTCATGTCTCCGTGAATCTGGGGGAGTGACAGAAACCTCTAAGATTATGGATGTGCTGTTGCCACTAGGGATAAAACATTGGTGCTATGTTCGAGGATGTAGTTACTGATTACATTACGCGCAATACTTAATGCAATTGTTTGTTGTTAGCAACTTAATACTGGAGGGGGTTCGGATGATAACCTGAAGGTGGACTTTTTAGGCATAGATGCATGCTGGATAGCGGTCTATGTACTTTGTCGTAATGCCCAATTAAATCTCACTATACTCATCATAATATGTATGTGCATGGTCATGCCCTCTTTATTTGTCAATTGCCCAACTGTAATTTGTTCACCCAACATGCTGTTTATCTTATGGGAGAGACACCTCTAGTGAACTGTGGACCCCGGTCCAATTCTCTTTACTGAAATACAATCCACTGCAATACTGTTCTACTGTTTTCTGCAAACAATCATCATCCACACTATACATCTAATCCTTTGTTACAGCAAGCCGGTGAGATTGACAACCTCGTTGTTTCGTTGGGGCAAAGTACTTGGTTTGTGTTGTGCAGGTTCCACGTTGGCGCCGGAATCCCTGGTGTTGCGCCGCACTACATCTCGCCGCCATCAACCTTCAACGTGCTTCTTGACTCCTACTGGTTCGATAAACCTTGGTTTCTAACTGAGGGAAACTTACTGCTGTACGCATCACACCTTCCACTTGGGGTTCCCAACGGTCGCGTGCTGTACGCGTGTCACCTCTATCGAGTTGGTGGTTCGGGCCAACGAGGGAAAACCGATTGTGTGCGTGTGTGTGTTGTATCCCCACGATTCCCCTCGCGTTCTTCGTGTTCATCCATTCATCCACCTCCCCCACGAATTCCACCCAAATCCGTGAAGATCGGGCACATCCTTGGGCTTAGCCCTTATCAATGTTGTTCAATGGCAGTTGCTATTCCACTCTTCCTCTTCACCAACGCTGCCATCGCATGAAGGGTGGTAATATCTTTATTCAAACGGGATACTGGGTCATGTAAATGACGGACAAGGCCAGATTCATCGCTAGCCGAAGAATTTGAAAAAGGTTCGGCACAGGAAGAGGACGAAGGAATCTGCGGTACAACTTTCAGTTCAGAACAGCATTAACATAAATCTCCCATCGCGAGTGCTGGAGTGTATATGTTACATTCAAAAGATTGTTCGTACTGGCTACAGAGCCAAAATAAAACAAGGTTGAGTCAAATTGCCTCAGGCCTTAATTACAATTAATAGAGCAAGCATTCAAGGAAGTACTGACGATGAACCAGGGGCAGCTTCAGATGCAGATTTGGTCTTTGCCTCATCAACCAATTTGAGGAGCTGATTAGCACATGTCACTGCCAATCGTTTGAAGGGTTCAAGGTCGATTAGATGATTGTTGTCATCCACATGCAATGCCTTAGACAACTTCTCTAAATCAGAGCCCATCCCATGACCCATCAGCAGCTGGAAAGTAAGTACCGCTCCAAACAGGCGGGAACGGCGTTTCAATACCTCTACAGGCTCAGAAGGGTCGACGAGGAAAGCATCTGCCATCTCGCCAAGAGTCTTGTCCTGCTTCACCTTTGGGAAGATCATCGAGTACAGCCTCGACAATGCTCCTTTAGTCTTCTGCAGAAGTCCAAGATCTTGGACGTTGGACTCAGCGGCGAGTGAAAGGGCATCGGATGTGGAGTCCTCCCGAAGCATACGAGCCCGAGTGATGGTTATGTCGGCAGCCTCTGAAAGAGGACAGATCAGCAACCAGAAAGGAAATACTAAAAGAGGAGTTATGTGCTAAGAACCTTACCCAATAAATTTGTGATGGACTCACACAGGACGCCTTCCTTCTTGTCGGCTGCAGCTGCAGCCTCGCGCCTGGCATCTTGTTCATCCTTCATCTGTCGCTTCATCTTTTTCAACTCGTCCTTCAGCAAGGCGTTTTCGTTCTTGGCATCGGTGGCAAGCCTGTTGGCCTCCGGCACCTGGTCAGCCAAAGTTTTGATGGTCTTCCGAAGCTGAGCATTTTCAGATTCTAGTCGGGTGAACTGCTCAGCAAAGTCTACCACAGCATCAATTGTGGCATAAATTGGCTGCAACAGAGAAAACCAAGAGAATTCGGTTGGATGAAGAAAGCTCGGCAAAGCAAGAAAGAAATCAAAACAAATAAAACAATTATGTGGTCGCGAGCAACCGACGAGGTGGGAGCGTCGCTAGAAGGAATAACCTTCGACATCGGAATCTTCTCTACAGTCATTCGTGGGGGCGGCGGCGACTTGGCGGGAGAGGGATTCGCCTCCTTAGCTGATGCAGTTCTCTCAAAGGATAATTTAGCCCTCTTTGCGAGAGGAACGTCCTCGTCATCAGAGCTGCTTAAGAAGAGTAGATGGTTAGCATACAGAACGACAGAGGGTAAGTTGCAAAGGGAAAATAGATGCTCATAGGTCCAGGTCATCTTCGACAGCGAAAAAGCCTGTCGAACCTTTCATAACAGGGGAAGGCGGTGCGGTTCCAACGGCATCATTATCTTGTCCGCTAGGACTTGATTCAGCCGTTGTAATAAAATCTTCGTTTATCTGTTTACGTTGCCTGCTCCTGATGAAGGCATCATCTTCGGGAGCTTCATCCTCTTGGACGTCACTATCCTCAAGGACATGCTGGACATCCTCGGTCTCCTCGGAGTCATCGTCATCATCCTCTGGTTCCACACCGCTTTAGGGTGTAGGAGGATAGCATTGAGCCACGACGGAGGCCTATCAACAGGAGAAAACTTATGGAACACGGTGAAGAAAGAAACAACGATAGCAATAAAAGCAAGAAACAACAAGAATTACCTCAGTCGGAAGATGGTATAGATCATAAGGGGAACGAGCCGATGTCAAGACAATATTGTCCTTCATACTGAGGCATGTCAAGCGGCGGACTTCGTCTCAGAGTTCGTCAGCCGACAGGTCGGCAGAGCTGACCCTCGACTTGTCAGCCTTGCCAGTATAAAGCCACAACTGGTGGGGCCGGGACATCAGTGGCTGCACTCGACGTTGTAAGAACACTGAGACTACCTCGGTGCCGCACATCGTCAAGCCTCCCGTGTTCTTCAGATTCATGACCTGGTCGAACAGCCTGTCGGCTATCGCTCTCTCTTCGGGAGAAAGGGCGTTTCGCCAAGACTTCTTCGGTTGAGCTATCAGGACATCTTCAAACGGAGGAAGATTCGAGCGCCGCCCAGGCACCAAGGTGTCTCGCAGATAAAACCATTTGTTGTGCCAGCCTTGGACGGATTCCTTCATCGGGTAATCGAAGTAGTCGACTTCTTTCCTGACAACAAAGCCAACGCCACCAACGACGGGGGGGCCATTGCTGTCATTGTGACGCTTAACATAGAAGATTTTCCTCCAAAGACCCCAGTGGGGGTCAATGACGAGGAATGCTTCACAGACAGTGATGAAGATAGAAAGGTGGAGAATGGAGTTTGGGGTCAGCTTCCAGAGCTGAATCCCGTAGAAGAAAAGAAGGGAGCAGAGAAACTCGTGGGCATGAAGAGAGAGACCACGAAATAAGAAGGCAACGAACATAACAGTAAAGCCCTTCGGAGGCTTTGGGCAAGAAACTGGACCTGGGAGACGAATGTCATCGTCAGATGAGGAGATGAGGCCTAGGGCTCGCAGCCTGTTCACGTCACGGTTGGAAATGGCGGAGGCGCTCCAGTCACGGCTGACCTTGGTTGCGTCTGAGGCGCTGGTGCTCTTCTTCTTGCCCATGGTGCGTAAAGCTCTTGAGGGAAGAACAGAGGTGACAGGAAAGGCTGGGCGAGAAGATGAGCAGTGGGACTCGTAAAAAGTAAAAGCAAGGAGGCTCTCTATTTATGCCATAAGATTGATGCAAGATCGTGGCCATAACTTCGCAGGCATCGTGGGAGGTGGATCAGATCTGGCTGTACACGTGTCATCTAAGAGGAGAACGGAACCGGCGGCCCATTATTCCCACGACGTGCGGAAATCGAGGAGACGCCTTGGTCGGTGCGCGTGCACTGGTCACTTCCTAAAAACTGCCCGCGCAGAACTAGGGTGGTCCCGTCAGGTCAAGTCTTGTTAGTCAAACCACAGCAGCGATAACGTCATCAGTGACATCGTGAAGACTGTCATGAGCAGTCGAAGGGAAATGAAGAAACATCGGATGGTCACGCTCGAGTCTGCACCCGGTTGCAAGCGCCCGTTTCCAGACTCGGGGGCTACTCCCATCGGGAGCGCTGGTCGCGCACCCGATAAAATGAGAACTCGAAGATAAACCTGTGAAGAAACATTTGAAGGAAAGGATGGAACGCTCAGCTCGAGTCTGCACCCGGTTGCAAGCGCCTGTGCCCAGACTCGGGGGCTACTCCCATCGGTAGCGCTGGACGCGCACCCGATAGAACTTTTTTGCACTCCAGGATCATGCCCGGGGACTTGATTCTGCGTAGGGTGACGTTGTTTTGCCATCAGCAGTTAACCAGCAAAAGTTGGGCACGTTACTCATTATCCCTTATGTGTTGAAAACTTATTGAAGAATACAAGCCTTGATACAAATGTATCGGATGACCCATGAAGATTTGCGGAAAAATTTCGGCAGAGTAAAAACATTTGAGTGGTACAACTTGAGTCTACGCACGGATTGCGAGCATCCATACCTAGACTCGGGGGCTACTCCCATCGGGAGCGCTGGACGCGCACCCGATAGAAGAAGATGATGCTAGTACAAGATGGACAAGAACAATCAAAGAGAAGAACATTAGGTGGAGGCATGCTTTAGTCTCTACCCGAACTATCTTCGGCTAGACACTCGGGGGCTACTGACGTGGGCATTACCCTTCGGGTAACCAACATTGCCCTATCCTGTACAATCTAACTGGAGGCCCATGAAGGTACTCGATGGCAAGGCGGACCACTTGGACGATGCAGTAGAAGATTCCTTGACAGACAAGACAAAGGAGGAGTCGAACAAGGAAAGTTTAGAGCTAGGACTACTGTAAACCTAGTCATATCCGGTTGGATATCTTGAGACCTGGCCTCCTATAGAAAGGCCAGGAGAGGGGCTGCCGGGGGACACGATCAATCTTAGCAACTTTAGCGACCAGAAGTCTAGAGCTAGGTCGCAGCAGCACTTAGCCTCTCGACGAGATCTCAACCGAAACCTTCGGCACCCCATTGTAACCCAATATTTGTTGGAGATATGCCCAAGAGGCAATAATAAATGGTTATTATAATATATCTTTGTGTTTATGATAATGTTTACATACCATGCTATAATTGTATTAATCGAAACATTGATACATGTGTGTTATGTAAACAACAAGGAGTCCCTAGTAAGCCTCTTGTATAACTAGCTTGTTGATTAATAGATGATCATGGTTTCGTGATCATGAACATTGGATGTTATTAATAACAAGGTTATGTCATTATATGAATGATGTAATGGACACACCCAATTAAGCGTAGCATAAGATCACGTCATTAAGTTATTTGCTATAAGCTTTCAATACATAGTTTCCTAGTCCTTTCGACCATGAGATCATGTAAATCACTTATACCGGAAAGGTTCTTTGAGTACATCAAACGCCACTGCGTAAATGGGTGGTTATAAAGGTGGGATTAAGTATCCAGAAAGTATGAGTTGAGGCATATGGATCAACAGTGGGATTTGTCCATCCCGATGACGGTTAGATATACTCTGGGCCCTCTCGGTGGAATGTCGTTTAATTAGCTTGCAAGCATATGAATGGTTCATAAGAGACCACATACCACGGTACGAGTAAAAGAGTACTTGTCAGGAGACGAGGTTGAACGAGGTATAGAGATACCGATGATCAAACCTCGGACAAGTAAAATATCGCGTGACAAAGGGAATCGGTATCGTATGTAAATGGTTCAGTCGATCACTAAAGTCATCGTTGAATATGTGGGAGCCATTATGGATCTCCAGATCCCGCTATTGGTTATTGGTCGGAGAGAAGTCTCAACCATGTCTACATAGTTCGCGAACCGTAGGGTGACACACTTAAGGTTTGATGTCGTTTAAGTAGATATGGAAATATGGAATGGAGTTCGAAGTTTTGTTCAGAGTCTCGGATGGGATCCAGGACATCACGAGGAGGTCCGGAATGGTCCGGAGAATAAGATTCATATATAGGAAGTCATTTTCTAGGTTTGAAAATGATCCGGTATTTTTCTAGAAGGTTCTAGAAGAGTCCGGAAGAAATCAACATGGAAGGTGGAGTCCCAGAGGGACTCCACCCACCTTGGCCGGCCAGCCTAAGGGAGGAGGAGTCCCAAGTGGACTCCTCCCCATGGTGGCCGGCCACCCCACCAAAGGAAAGGGGGGAGTCCTACTCCCCCTAGGTTTGGTCATATGGAAGGTTTTATGTTGGGGTCTTATTCGGAGACTTTTGACCTAATCCTTGGGGCTTCCACCTATATAAGGAGGGGAGGGGAGGGGCTGGCCGGCCACACCAAGACCACCATGGCCGCACCCCCCAAGAGCCCCCTCTCCCAGAAACCCTAGCGGTTCCCTCCTCCCTCTCTCTCCCACATAGCTTAGGTGAAGCTCTATCGGAGATCTCCACCACCACCGCCACCACGCCGTCGTGCTGCCGGGATTCCGAGGAGGATCTACTACTTCCGCTGCCCGCTGGAACGGGGAGAAGGACGTCGTCTTCATCAACACCGAACGTGTGACCGAGTACGGAGGTGCTGCCCGATTGTGGCACCGTCAAGATCTTCTACGCGCTTTTGAAAGCGGCAAGTGATCGTCTACCGCACCAACGAGAGCCTCCTCTTGTAGGCTTTGAAAATATTCAAGGGTTAGTCTCGTTCATCCCCTCGTTGCTCCCGTCTTCTAGATTGCATCTTGGCTTGGATTGCGTTCTCGCGGTAGGAATTTTTTTGTTTTCTATGCTACGAATCCCATCAGTGGTATCAGAGCCGTGTCTATGCATAGATGGTTGCACGAGTAGAACACAATTGTTTTGTGGGCGTTGATGCTTTGTTGTCTTTAGTTCGAGTACTTTGCATCTTTGTGGTATGGTGGGATGAAGCGGCTCGGGCTAACTTTACATGACCGCGTTCATGAGACTTGCTCCACGTTCGACATGCAACTTGTATTGCATAAGTGGCTTTGCGGGTGTCTGTCTCTCCCACCATAGTGAAGATTCAATTTACTCTTTCTATTGACAACACTAGTATCACCGTTGTGGTTCATGTTCGTAGGTAGATTAGATCTCACTCGAAAACCCTAAACCACGTAAAATATGCAAACCAAATTAGAGACGTCTAACTTGTTTTTGCAGGGTTTGGTGATGTGATATGGCCATGATGTGATGATGAATATGTATGAGATGATCATTATTGTATTGTGGCAACCGGCAGGAGCCTTATGGTTGTCTTTAAATTTCATGTTGAGTAATATTTCAAAGTAGTTGTAATAGTTGCTACATGAGGTGAACAACCATGAAGACGGCGCCATGGACCTTGACGCTACGCCGACGATGATGGAGATCATGCCCGTTGATGATGGAGATCATGTCCGTGCTTTGGAGATGAAGTTCGAAGGCGCAAAGACTATAGGGCCATATCATATCACATATGAATTGCATGTGATGTTAATCCTTTATGCATCTTATTTTGCTTAGAACGCGACGGTAGCATTATAAAATGATCCCTCACATTAATATCAAGATAATAAAGTGTTCTCCCCTCGTATGCACCATTGCACAGTTCGTCGTTTCGAAGCATCTCGTGATGATCGGATGTGATAGACTCTACGTTCATATACAACGGGTGTAAGCCATGTTTGCACACGCGGAATACTTGGGTTTGCTTGACGAGCCTAGCATGTACAGACGTGGCCTCGGGACAACGGAAACCGAAAGGTTGAACACGAGTCATATGGATGATATGATCAACATGTTGATGTTCACCATTGAAGCTACATCATCTCATGTGATGATCGGTTTTGGTGTAGTGGATGTGGATCGTGTACCACTTAACAACTATGAGGGATGTTGTATTAAGTGGGAGTTCATTAGTAATTAGATTAAAACATGAACTAATTATCATGAACATAGTCGGAGTAGTATTTTGAATTAATTTTGTAGTATTGGCATCCATTTTCTACCATGCGCTAGTCTTGTAATTGAGATAGAAATACTGTTAAAATCTGACAAGAAACTTTACGGATTGGTACCGTATTGTTAAAGAATAAAGAATCGATTAAGTCCTATTGCAAACTTTTAGTAAACCTCACATTGTTGATTCAAAAGAGCTATGGTTTCAATTAGTACCTAAAGTTATCTTGTCTCCGTGAAACTTGAATTTCAAATTTGTTTGAAAAGTAAGGAGCTGAAAATTTAGTTTTCAGAAATAATCAAGGTATGAGATATATGTGATATCTAAGACCTTATTGCAAGATGATAGAATATAATTTGGTGAGACTACATAAACTCATAAGTTTTATGGGAATGTACGAAGGTTGAAGACGCAAGGCGTCCCAATTCTCCAACTATTGGGGCACTAACAATATTCGCATATCCATGAAGTGATCTTCCTTAGTATGCACCGTTGCTAAGACTCGTAGTTTCGAAGCATCACGTGATGATCGGGTGTTATAGATTCTACATGTGCATACAATGGGTGCAAGCCAGATTTGCACATGTGAATACTGAGGTTAAACTTTACGAGCCTAGCATGTACAGACATGGTCTCGAAAAGTCGTCATGATATGATGGATAAAATTATGAGTGAAATTATTCATCATATTAAAAGGTTACTAATAGTGAAATCTAGAACACTTGTCATATGATGATCAACTTCAAAGTAAGAACCTCAAGGTTATTGGTATTTGACCAACAAACCTAGAAGTTATTAAAGATGAAGTGTTTTCTGAATAATGAGGAAAGCTAAAAGAGGAACTACAAAAGATATTTTGACGAAAAGAAAAGAAAAGACTAGAAAGTCTAGCTCAGGTGTATATAAATGATATACATATTATGGTTGTATTCCTAGTTGGGCCACACAATGAAATTATTGGGTATTAGTACCATATTGGTTGGTATGAAGTGTCATACGAAACAACGCAATACAAGAATACAATGGCCTAAGTGACTGACAAGGAATATGATAGGAATGCACGTCTGGAACAAAAGTAAAGTGTTATTATGTTCGTCGTTGGCATTCTATCTAGCCCTTAGAATTTATAATAAAGAACTTCATAATTGTTATTTTGCTCTGGTCAAATTAAAACAATGAGTTGTTCATATTATGACATTACTCCATGTACGATGGATAAGTTATTATAAATCTTAATGGTGAAACACACATCCATAACACTGACGCTAAAATTCCATAAGGCAAATGATTTGAATTCCACTTATGTGTGGAACCGCCATTTAGGTCATTTTAGAGAAGAACGCATGAAGGAACTCCATGCAAATGGATTTTTGGAGTCATTTGATTTTTGAATCATTTGGCGCTTGCAAATCTTTTCTAAAAGAGAATGACTAAAATACCGTTCATAGGCCAAGAGTTGAACGGGCAACTAACTTAGTGAAAACATACATGATGATGTATGTGGCTCACTGGGCATAGTTGTGTGCGGGAGATTCTTCTACTTCATGAAAACTTCCAACAATGAATTGAGTATATATATGTGGATATATTCGATAAGGAAGAAGTTTGAAACATTTGAATAGATTCAAATAAATTTCAGCACGAAGTGGAAATCATCATAATAGAAAAGTCAAATATCTATGATTGGATCATGGTGGAAATATTTGAATTACGAGTTTTAGCGAACATCTAAGAGAGTCATGAAATTGTTCTACAACTCACATTTCTTGGAGTATCATAATGATGATATAGTATCCGAGAGATGTATCCAAACCTTGTTGGATTAATGATGAGATAAAATATTATGACGCCATTATATTTTTGTGGATTATGCTTTAGTGACTACCGGTTTTACACTGAATAGAGCATCATCATGATCCGTTGAAATGACACCATACGAGTTATGGCATGGGTATGAAGCCTAATAGTCCTTTCTTAAATTTTGGTATGCATAGCATAAGTAAATAAGTTTACAACCAAAATTGGATGAATGTCTTTGTTGGTTATCCCAGAGAATTGATTGGGAATTCTTTCCACTATGGAGACAAAGACAAAAGTGTTTGTCAATGTTTCTTATTTCCGAGAAATTGTTTCTAGCAAAGTATTTGAGTGGGAGGACAATAGAACTTGATAAGGTTTATGAACCTGAGCATAATGATCAGAGTAGCGCAGCATCGGAATTGGTTCCAAAAGCGGCCACGACGATCATGGCTCCCATGACAACAAAGTGTTTTAGCCATGGAGATCGAAGTACATATTGAACCTTGTAGGTATGGTTTACTTTGTGATCAAATAAATGATTTGTGGACAAAGGATTGATTTTGAACAATGATAAACCAACTACAAACAAAGAAGTTATGATGGGCCCTGACTCCGTTAAAATGGCTATACGCCATGAAATCCAAGATAGATGAATACTTTTTGAAAGTAAATGGATCTATAAAATTGATGGACTTGGATGAAATATCCTTGAAGAAGCTCGACTTGTCAAAAAGTTGTTTACGACAAAGTTCAAAGAGTTGACTACGATAAGATTAGATCTTCTGTGGCAATGCTTATAGTCTATGTGGATTATTCTAGTAATCGCTACATATTTCTTTTATGAGATATGCTAGTAGGATGGCAAAATACATTACTTATCAGAAGTGTGTATTAAAGGTGTATACAAGATACAATCAAGAGTTTTGCTAGTCCGTGAAATACTAGATAGGTATACAAACTTCAATTGGATGAAGTGAGTATCGTGGAGTTGGAATCTTCACCAGATGAAATAGTCAAAGAATTTTTGATTTCATCAGAGACGATGAAGAGGTTTGCATTTGCAAGAAATTAAGTGGGAGCGCTGAGACATATTTATAATACTTTATGTAGATGACATATAGTTGGTTATAGATGATGTAATTATATACTTGATTAAAAGGTTTCATTGAGAATTAACTTCAGTGAAAGGATATGGACTGAAACATATTTAGTGTCAAGATCTATGAAGATAGATTGAAACACAAAATAAATGTAAGTAAAAGTACATAGAATGGATATTGAAGTAGTTCAATATAGAAATATTAAGAAAATATTCTTGTCATGTGAAGTTTTAACAAGACTTGAGTGTATCTGACACTCAATGAGTAAAAACACATGAGTGATTATAGATCATGAATAATATGTACACAATCAGATGTCTTGTGCTCTAAAAATGTTATGAGCATATACCAGAATAATTCATGTGATGATCATTGAAAAACAGTAAGAATATTCTTGAGTACTTAAGAAGAACCAAGGATATATATATAGTTTTATATGGAGATATGACAAACAAATCACTTTAAGTTGTTGCACCAATATTAGTTTGGTCACATATAAAAATGAATTTCAAATCTCAGTTAGGCTAAGTGTTGATTAAAAGGTAGCACAATGAGCTAGAAGTTGTCTATGCTAGATTTAGAAGAGTTCTAAATATTGTGACGGATTCTACAAACGAAGGCAGAGTATGTCATTGTTTTGACAATGACTAAGGATGTTAAGTCAAGAAGTTCTTTGAGAACTTGGTGTAGTTCCGATAGTGTTAGAACTTTGAAGCTATATTGTGTGTGACAATATTAGTGACATATTTCAGACCGCGGAATTAAGGTTCCACCAGAAGACCAAACATATTTAATGCCGACTCATTTGGAAAATGAGTGATGCGTTGAGACGCAAATGAATTGCAAAATACATATGTTTCTGAACATGTCAGATCCGTTGACTAAAACTTCTCCCGTGAGCAAAACATGATAAAGCACCGGAAGGCCAAGGTGTTATATCTTTACATATGTAAACTAGATTATTGACTCTAGTGCAAGTGGGAGACTGTTGGAGATATGCCCAAGAGGAAATAATAAATGGTTATTATAATATATCTTTGTGTTTATGATAATGTTTACATACCATGCTATAATTGTATTAACCGAAACATTGATACATATGTGTTATGTAAACAACAAGGAGTCCCTAGTAAGCCTCTTGTATAACTAGCTTGTTGATTAATAGATGATCATGGTTTCGTGATCATGAACATTGGATGTTATTAATAACAAGGTTATGTCATTATATGAATGATGTAATGGACACACCCAATTAAGCATAGCATAAGATCACGTCATTAAGTTATTTGCTATAAGCTTTCGATACATAGTTACCTAGTCCTTTCGACCATGAGATCATGTAAATCACTTATACCGGAAAGGTACTTTGATTACATCAAACGCCACTGTGTAAATGGGTGGTTATAAAGGTGGGATTAAGTATCCGGAAAGTATGAGTTGAGGCATATGGATCAACAGTGGGATTTGTCCATCCCGATGACGGATAGATATACTCTGGGCCCTCTCGGTGGAATGTCGTTTAATTAGCTTGCAAGCATATGAATGGTTCATAAGAGACCACATACCACGGTACGAGTAAAAGAGTACTTGTCAGGAGATGAGGTTGAACGAGGTATAGAGATACCGATGATCAAACCTCGGACAAGTAAAATATCGCGTGACAAAGGGAATCGGTATCGTATGTAAATGGTTCAGTCAATCACTAAAGTCATCGTTGAATATGTGGAGGCCATTATGGATCTCCAGATCCCGCTATTGGTTATTGGTCAGAGAGAAGTCTCAACCATGTCTACATAGTTCGCGAACCGTAGGGTGACACACTTAAGGTTTGATGTCGTTTAAGTAGATATGGAAATATGGAATGGAGTTCGAAGTTTTGTTCGGAGTCTCGGATGGGATCTAGGACATCACGAGGAGGTCCGGAATGGTCCGGAGAATAAGATTCATATATAGGAAATCATTTTCTAGGTTTGAAAATGATCCGGTATTTTTTCTGGAAGGTTCTAGAAGAGTCCGGAAGAAATCAGCATGGAAGGTGGAGTCCCAGAGGGACTCCACCCACCTTGGCTAGACAGCCTAAGGGAGGAGGAGTCCATGGTGGCCGGCCACCCCACCAAAGGAAAGGGGGAGTCCTACTCCCCCTAGGTTTGGTCATATGGAAGGTTTTATGTTGGGGTCTTATTCGGAGACTTTTGACCTAATCCTTGGGGCTTCCACCTATATAAGGAGGGGAGGGGAGGGGCTGGCCGGCCACACCAAGACCACCATGGCCGCACCCCAAGAGCCCCCTCTCCCAGAAACCCTAGCGGTTCCCTCCTCCATCTCTCTCCCACATAGCTTAGGCGAAGCTCTATCGGGGATCTCCACCACCACCGCCACCAGGCCGTCGTGCTGCCGGGATTCCGAGGAGGATCTACTACTTCCGCTGCCCGCTGGAACGGGGATAAGGACGTCGTCTTCATCAATACCGAACGTGTGACCGAGTACAGAGGTGCTGCCCGATTGTGGCACCGTCAAGATCTTCTACGCGCTTTTGAAAGCGGCAAGTGATCGTCTACCGCACCAACGAGAGCCTCCTCTTGTAGACTTTGGAAACCTTCAAGGGTTAGTCTCGTTCATCCCCTCGTTGCTCCTGTCTTCTAGATTGCATCTTGGCTTGGATTGCGTTCTCGCGGTAGGAAATTTTTTCTTTTCTATGCTACGAATCCCATCAGTATTCTCATAATCAAGATCAGACAGGCAGGACGTAAGGGTTTTACCTCATCGAGGGCCCTGAACCTGGGTAAATTGCTCTCCCCGCTTGTCTGTGAACCGATGTCTCGTGTCAGCCTACAGGATTCCATCAACCCTAAGCCCCAATCGGAGGGCATTGCCGAGGAGTACCCTCGACAGTAGCCATTGTGCTATCGATGGGAGATGATGGAGCGGGTGGCACAAGGGAAGGTGACCCATTCCCAACCGCATCTTGTTTGGCCATTTCTTAGGCGGTAAAGCCCGAGCAAGAAAACCTTGCTCTGATACCACTTGAATGGATCGTAGCGAACAAGAGGGGGGTGAATGGTTGCTACGTCAAGTTTTAGTCTTTTTCAATTTTAGCGGTGCAGAAGGTAAAGGTGATAGCTTTAGTGGTGTTGGTGTTCCTACAATGATCCTAGAACAAGTGCAATAAGCAAAGGAACAAGGAAGATAGTAAGAGTAAGGAACGGGACAACCAGATGGCGCGGAGACGAGGCGAGGTTTGTTTCCCGCAGTTCCTCTCACAAAAGAGAGTACGTCTGCGTTGAGGAGGTGCTAGCCTCACACAAGAGGCTAGGCGGCCACAGCACGAAGGAAGGCCTCACCTTCTTCCTCGAGAGAGCTCCACAAAGGGGCTCCCCCTTCTCCACTATGACACCGGTCGAGGCGGTGATTCCTTCACAAGGTTGGGGAGAGCTCCACACCACAAGGAGGCTCCCAACAACCCATGGAGCTAGTACAACACCAAGCTAGCCTCCATGGATGCACTTCCTCCAATGTCCCACTATAGGAACCCTAACACCAAGATCCACTAAGGAATAGCAAGTATTGGTGAAATCTCTCTTGGTAGAACTATAGATCGGGGTCTCCTCCACCACTCCTCAAAGTTTGGGCAAGATTGGTTGGATGGTTGGGGAGATCCTCAAAGATTAAGCTCAGCAACAATGGAGGAGAGAGAGAGGAGAGATAAAAACGAGTTGGGGAAGAAGGGCCCCTTAAATAGGCTCCTCCAGATCCAACCGTTATGTCCAGTTTTTGCCTAAGCGGTACTACCGCTTTGGGTAAGCGGTACTACCGCTCTGAGTTCGAAATCCCACAGATCTGGTCCACGTGGACACAGAGCGGTACTACCGATCGCGGTACCGCTCGAGGTACTGCAATAGGGTCCAAACCTTACTGGACTCAAAGCGGTACTGCTGTAACTAGTTACAATACCTGGGCGGTACCATGGGTGGTACTACCGCTCGTGAGCGGTACTACCGCTCCTGGTACCGCAGAGGTACCGTAACTCGTACTGTGGGTCAAATCCAGCGCAGAACTTCAGAGCGGTACCGTGGGCGGTACTAGTAGGGGTAGCGGTACTACCTCTACTAGTACCGGCAGTACCGGTCTGGCAAAAACTGGTTTTCTCCCTTTTTTCTCTCCATCCATGTCACCTCGCGATACACACACAAAACCAGAAAACCTATAAACTACGCTTCAGTCTTCCGATCTTGATGTGTCCAGCGAGGTCACCGTGCACTTGCAAATCTAACAATGATACTCAAGGCACACGGTGAGATTACTCAAGTGTTGTCATCAAACACACAAAACCCGGGGTTTAGACTTTGCTCTTTCAGTGTGCCATCGGGTTCTCCAAAAGCTGCAACATTAACTCGCTTCTCTTACTTTGCATGGCACTCACACATGGAATGTTGAACATATTGGTTTGCATTCCCTCTTCGGCTCTTCTACAAGTTCACAGGTGAATCCCACTATATTTTGTATCTGGTCCATCCTTAACTCCAGCATTAACTATCCTCTGTGTCTTGCTCATTACAAATTTATGTCCCGAAACATATTGATTTTCATTCCCTTCACTACACGTTCAGGAATGATGTTGTTATAATTCCTATCTGGTACATTCCTATCTATTACAGTAACATCCTGCAATTATTTAGTTCATGACCAATTTTAAGTAACTGCACATGTTGGTTCACATTCCCTGCTCTATAGCTTTTGCCATCTTAACTTCTATTTGGTTAATTGTTTGTTACAAAAGTAACAGACTCCTATTACGTAGTTCGTGCCAAATTGAAGTCACTGAACATGTTACTCTGCATTTCCTGTTCAAGTAATACCATTATTATTTGTACTTGGTTCGTCGTGAGCTACTAAATTAAGTGCCTTCTATCAGTTCATTCACTACCCTCTATGTGCTGCTTGTTACATATTTTAAGTCCCTGAATGCGTTGATTAGTATTCCCTACACAACAAAGTTCGGATTGTAATTCCTTTACGGTTTATTACTAGCCATGACAATAAAATGCTGCTATTATTTCGTTCATGGCCAATTTAAGTAATTGAGCATGTTGGTTTGCATTACCTGCTCTATAGTTGTTGACATTATAACTACTATTTGGTTCATACTTTGTTACAAAAGTAAGTGCCTTCTATTATGTAGTAGTTCATGTCACTTTGGAAGTAACAGAATATGTTGGTCTGCTTTTGCTGCACTGCAAATGATACAACTATTGTATCTATCTGGTTTGTCATAAGCTAGGCCAGTAACTGCCGCTCTGGTTCAAGTACGTGTACCTTTCGTATTGCTATAGGCCTCTGTGTGTGTATATATGCATGAACACACATTCTTGAGAGATTCAGCCACATATATAGTGTAATTATGTAGCCCATCGCTCACTACTTTCGTTCTTTAATGCATGAATACTACTGGGGAGTACATACATACTGTTTATCATGCTAGAACTCGTATGTGCATGACTGATCGTGTCTTGATGCAGAGTAACAAAAAAATCTGTTTATAAATAAGGGCAACATCGGACATCTTCAACGAGTGTATCAACATGGTGAGCTGCATGGGACTTGACAGTAGTAAGTCTGTTGTTTTATTTTGACGTGCTCAATTATATAAGCCACAAAATAATCTGATTGCTTGTTTATCTTGCACTATCTCAGCTGCTTAATGATTAGAACATCACATTTTTTATGTTGGTATAGATTATACACATCAATAGGAAGCTCACAGCTTATTATTTGCCATATGTCCACGTTAAAATGTTCTGGCTGTTGCTATGCGGCATGCACTCTTTATTTTATTATTGGTAGTCTATATTAGCCCTATATTGGTAGACTATATGTGCGCATTACAATGATCTTGTTATGACGAGAAAATGGTTAGTTCCAAATTCTTTGGCAAACAACATTGTAGTGTCTTTGCCTTTCCATTGTTGCTGTCGTAACTTGTAATGTCTTTGTTTCAGATATAGGTGGTGCATGGACAACTTAAAAGATTGTCGAATCGCTTCATTGTATTGCTAGGTTTAATTACTATTCCATTTCTCAGGGTTCTGTAATATTTTTTCAAAGCCTTGCAGCTGATGTAATATTTAGTAAATTTCTATGCTTCTTTCGCGCATTCTTTCTATGGTGCTTGTGGTAAGTGAGGCTATCCGACTGAAATCATGTGTTGCGTAAATATTCTCAGTATCTTTCAATTTGCTGCGCAATCTAAATCACAAATTCCCATCCCTTCAACAACCCAATTAAGCGAAATCACATATGGACCGGCCCGCAAATCCTAAAGCGCCTAACAGGCCGGCAGGTTAACATAGCAATTAGCAGATGGGCCGGCCCAACAAGTAAAACGATCTTCACGCACGTAAGCCCAACAAGACAACTGGGCCATACTAGGCCCACATATATTATGTAGTGGACCGAACCACCAACTAAACGGGCCGACCCACTTACTTATTGGGCCAGCCCAATTGCTTTAAGGTGGACCCCACTCACTAACTGGACCGGCCCGGTAACAGGAAGTGGGCCCCACGTGCTTATTGGGCCAGCCAACTTGCATTAAGGTGGACCCCACTTACTAACTGGGCCGGCCCGTTAACAGGATAGTGGGCCCCACTTTTGGATTTGGGCCGGCTGATGACGCGTGAAACACACGTTCGTTGGGAACCCCAAGTGGAAGGTGTGATGCGTACAGCAGCAAGTTTCCCTCAGTAAGAAACCAAGGTTATCGAACCAGTAGGAGATGAAGGCCACGTGAAGGTTGTTGGCGGAGGAGTGTAGTGCGGCGCAACACCAGGGATTCCGGCGCCAACGTGGAACCTGCACAACACAATCAAAATACTTTGCCCCAACTTAACAGTGAGGTTGTCAATCTCACCGGCTTGCTGTAAACAAAGGATTAAACGTATAGTGTGGAAAACGATGTTCGTTTGCAAAGAACAGCAGAGAAAAATGATTGCAGTAGATTGTATTCAGATGTAAAAGAACGGACCGGGGTCCACAGTTCACTAGTGGTGTCTCTCCAATAAGAAATAGCATGTTGGGTGAACAAATTACAGTTGGGCAATTGACAAATAGAGAGGGCATAACAATGCACATACATACCATGATGACTAATATGAGATTTACTTAGGGCATTACGACAGATTACATAGACCGCTATCCAGCATGCATCTATGCCTAGAAAGTCCACCTTCGGGTTAGCATCCGCACCCCTTCCAGTATTAAGTTGCAAACAACAGACAATTGCATTAAGTATGGTGCGTAATGTAATCAACACAAATATCCTTAGACAGAGCATTGATGTTTTATCCCTAGTGGCAACAACACATCCACAACCTTAGAACTTTTTGTCACTGTCCCAGATTCAATGGAGGCATGAACCCACTATCGAGCATAAATACTACCTCTTGGAGTCACAAGTATCAACTTGGCCAGAGCCTCTACTGGCGACGGAGAGCATGAAAGATCATAAACAACACATATATGATAGATCAATAATCAACTTGACATAGTATTCCATATTCATCGGATCCCAACAAACAAAACATGTAGCATTACAAATAGACGATCTTGATCATGATAGGCAGCTCAAAAGATCTAACATAATAGCACAAGAGGAGAAGACAACCATCTAGCTACTGCTATGGACCCATAGTTCAAGGATGAACTACTCACACATCAGCCCGGAGGCGATCATGGTGACGTAGAGTCCTCCGGGTGATGATTCCCCTCTCCGGCAGGGTGCCGGAGGCGATCTCCTGAATCCCCCGAGATGGGATTGGCGGCGGCGGCGTCACAGTAACTTTTCTCGTATCGTGGCTCTCGGTAATAGGGTTTTCGCGATGGAGGGAATAAATAGGCGGAAGGGCAGAGTCGGGGGAGGCACGAGGGCCCCACCCCACAGGCCGGCGCGGCCAGGGGCCCCACCGCGCCGCCCTATGGTGTGGGCGCCTCGCGTCCCCTCTTCGTCTCCCCTTTGGACTTCTAGAAGGCTCCGTGCAAAATAAGACCGTGGGCTTTTGTTTCGTCCAATTCCGAGAATATTTCCTGTGTAGGATTTCTGAAACCAAAAACAACAGAAAACAGGAACTGGCGCTTCGACATCTTGTTAATAGGTTAGTGCCGGAAAATGCATATAAATGCTATAAAGTGTGTATAAAACATGTGAGTATTGTCATAAAACTAGCATGGAACATAAGAAATTATAGATACGTTTGAGACGTATCACCGGCCCACTAACTTATTGGGCCAGCCCAATTGCTTTATGGTGGACCCCACTTACTAACAGGGCCTGCCCGATAATAGGGCAGTGGGCCCCACATGTTTGTTGGGTTGGCCCACAAACTTATTGGGCCAGCCCACATGCTTTATGGTGGACCCCACTTACTAAATGGGCCGGCCCGATAATAGGAAAGTGGGACCCACATGCTTATTGGGCCGGCCCACTAACTTATTGGGCCAACCCACTTGCTTTATGGTGGACTGATGTCTACGCACGCTTCTATTCTTGTAGACAGTGTTGGGCCTCCAAGAACAGAGGTTTGTAGAACAGCAGCAAGTTTCCCTTAAGTGAATCACCCAAGGTTTATCGAACTTAGGGAGGTAGAGGTCAAAGATATCGCTCTCAAGCAATCCTGCAATTAAGATACAAGAAGTCTCTTGTGTCCCCAACACACCTAATATACTTGTCAGATGTATAGGTGCACTAGTTCGGCGAAGAGATAGTGAAATACAAGTAATATGGATGATTATAAGTAGTAATTGCAATCTGAAATAAAAATGGCAGCAAGCGAACATGTAGCAGAACTTGTTGGAAACGGTGTTTCAATGCTTAGAAACAAGGCCTAGGGATCATACTTTCACTAGTGGACACTCTCAACAATGATCACATAATTGGACAATTAGATAACTTCTCTTCACTTGTGCTACTCTGAATTACTCTCCTATTAGAATCACTAATCATCACGTAGTGGCTACAAAAGCTCCACTCAAAGTTCATCAAGTTCTTGACAAACACCACTCATAGGGATATCCTCATCAAATCATAATCCAAGATAATACCGTTGCAATTTAGACAGAGTACTAACATAACATACACACTGTCAACAATAGCTACGAAAGGGGGAATATATCACATCAATACTATCATAGTAATAGTTATCTTCATAATCCACAAGAGATTACAATCATAACCTACGCCAAGTACTACATGATGCACACACTGTCCTCTTTACATCATGGAGGAGGAATAGACTACTTTAATAACATCACTAGAGTAGCACATAGATTAATAGTGATACAAAGCTCATGATCACATAGAGATCACACCATGGGAGAGAGAGATGAACCACATAGCTACCGGTAGAGCCCTCATCCCCGGGGGAGAACCACTCCCTCCTCATCATGGGAGACAGCAACGGCGATGAAGATGGCGACGGAGTCGATGGAGATGGATTCCGGTGGCGATTCCCCGTCCCGGCGGCGTGCCAGAACAGAGATTATGTCCCCCGAAACTTGTCTTCACGATGGCGGTGGCTACGGAACTCTTCGTGGAATATGACTTGTTATTTTAGGGTTTTCGCGACGGAAGGAATATATAGGCGAAAGGGCGGCGCGAGGGGGTGCCCGAGGGGCCCACCCCATATGGCGGCGCCCCCCCTCTTGGCTGCGCCAGCCTATGGTGTGGAGGCCCTGGGCCTCCCCCTGGCTTGCCCTTCCGGC
The DNA here is from genome assembly GCF_019359855.2 of Lolium perenne. Lineage (NCBI taxonomy): Eukaryota > Viridiplantae > Streptophyta > Magnoliopsida > Poales > Poaceae > Lolium > Lolium perenne. The sequence goes on from NC_067245.2 coordinate 138,876,858, forward strand.
TCCGTGTGTCCCTCGGAAAAATAGGAGGTTTGGCTTTTGTTTCATCCAATTCCGAGAATATTTCATGTGTAGGATTTCTGAAACCAAAAACAGCAGAAAACAGGAACTGGCGCTTCGGCATCTTGTTAATAGGTTAGTACCGGAAAATGCATCAGAATGATATAAAGTATGGATAAAACATGTAGATATTGTCATAAAACTAGCATGGAACATAAGAAATTATAGATACGTTTGAGACGTATCATGACCCCACTTACTAAATGGGCCAACCCGATAACAGGAAAGTGGGCCCCGCATGCTTAGTGGGCCGGCCCGTTTGTCTGTTGACCGGTCAAACAAAGGCATTTGGCCCGGCCCACATGCTTACTAGGCCGACCCATTTATCGTGTTGACCGGTCAAACAAAGACATTCAGCCCGGCCCACGTGCTTAGTGGGCCGGCCCATTTAAGTTTTGACCAGTCAATCTGAGAGGTTAGGCCCGGCCCACGTACCTAATAGACCAGCCCAGTTATATAGTTGACTGGTCAAACTAAGTCAGCTGGCCCGGCCCGCAAACTAAATGGGCCAGCCCTCTTAAGGCGTGGCATGCCTTGTATGGGCCTACCATCTACCACGGGGTTTCAGACGGTTAACGATGTTAACTAACAGTTAACGGCGTCTGCGACGTGTCAGTTTGCATGACTGTCAGCAGTCAACGACCTCACGAAAACACTTCTACAACGGTCCGATTTTCCGTGGCGGAAGGGCGCCCAAACGTGAGGATCCGAAAAAAACATGGTAGGACTTTGCCTGGCGCAGTTTAGACCATAGAACCCATATCGTCGAAAAAGGGGCCATACTTGACAAAAATTGGACGTTGAGTATCAGAACTTTTCTTTTAGTGCATATTGGAACATGCGAAAAGGCATACTCATCTCTCGTCTTGCTTGGGACGTAATCTTCCATAATTAAGAGCTCCTTGTTGAACATCCACGACCCCTCCTCCAAAGCTTTCATCTTCCCCCTTCTTGCAAGAAAGTGAACATGAAGATGTTGTCTCCCATCTCTTTGCACTCAATCCCCTTCATCGGGCACCAAAATTTCCCCACAGATCGCTTTATGGCCTCCACCAGGGCTGGCCTCCCTGACAGCAGCTTCCCCATCGCCCTAGAGTCTTGATGCTTCTCCTTCCCTTGTCCACCCAGCCAATGTCCATCCCCTTCCTCTCCGCCTTCGACAAATTGAGCCCCTGCAGCAGGGCCTCCCCCGGTCCATCGCCCCCAGCTAGGATTCATGTATTACGACTTGCGCCCTAGCACATAGGAAGGCTAATTGGTGGTAGGATGAGGCAATTTTCAGATCCTAAGAAGACTCGCGCGAGAGCGACGGTTTGCAAGGGAGAAACGGCGCCCCGTCGAGCATAGAACGAGGGGAGGATTGTGGGATCTTTGAACAGAAGGGAGGCTACGTGCGTTGCTGGCGGACCTGCGATTCTGGAGCAGCAACCGAGCAATTGACACTCGCCCACTGTGTCGCCACAGGGGGACAAGACCGTCACTCACGGGACAGACAGATCCTATGGCACTTCCACCAAATATTTGGCTCGCCTCGATTTGGCAGGGCTCCAGTAGGCACAATCCAAGCAGCCCCTTGTAGCCAATTCGTTGGCCAGCCCAGGGCGGCGAAAACCTAAGCCAAAAATTTGGGTCGCCTCTGATTTGGAAGGGCTCCCGTAGGCACAATCCAAACAGCCCCACCATTATACCTGTGCATTTCTCGGGCCAGGCCGACCAAAACCCGACGCGAAAAACCTTGGCCCAGGCCCGGTCCGGCCCGACCATCGGGCCAAAAAAGTTGTGATGAGGACATCCCTACCGAACCACTACCTCCGTCATTGCAAGATGAAAACGATGCTGATGTGAAGCTCAAGTCCAATGAAATTAGTATTGGACCTATGACAAGAGCTCGTGTGAAGCTACTAAAACAACAGGTGAAATTGTTCCTAAGAGGTACTTTGATTGATGAGAACTTTATACAGCCTAAGTCTTCTTACTTATGTATGATCAGGTACGAAGAGGGAGAAGCATCACACGAGGAGGAGAGGAGCAGCTGGACATGGTGTTGGACATGAAGACATTCCATGGACACGCGAGGGAGGAGCGGGAGGCGTGCGCGAAGGAGGAAGAATAAGTCCAGGCCGGCGCTACGCCTGGCGCAACCGGCCGCCACGCCGGCCGGCCCAGTCGCACTGCCGGTTAGACCGGCCTTTGGACCGGACGAGCCCGACGCCCGCCGGATCCTGGACCGGTGCCAACCGGGCACCATCCAGGGGCTCTGGACCCCTTGTCCGGTTTCCACCCGGTGCCAGGCCCGATTTCAACCGGCCTGCCCGGTCCCTGGCCCAGTCGAACGGTCCCCAGACCGACCGTGTCCGAGTCAGTCTCGACCAGATCCCGATCTGGGTTGGTCTTTAATGTATTTTCTCAACTTCTGGTTGTCTGGAACCCCTATATAAGTGCCCAGGACGCCCCCATAATAGCTTTAGACCACGTTTAAGATAAACCCTAGTTCATAGTTGATTACTTTGCAACTCTATTGAATCTATACACCAATTCACATTGACCTGGTGTTTTGCTACTGAAAGTCTTGTGTGATCTGCTGTTCCATTGGGAATTAGAAGGTTGCAATCTACCGCTTCATGGTCGGCGGCTACGTGCGCAAGTGTGTGGATTTGCGAATATCTTGCAGGGTTGAGAGTTGTTGCACTGGCGACAGGGATTGATCGAGAGACTTCATCGGCGTCATACAAGTTATCTACACCTCCTCATCGTGTTATCTCCGTTGTGTTCATCGTGTGTTCATCACCACCACCGTGCTTACTGAGAAGATCGGGCAACCCCTTATCATCTAGGTATCAGATTTCAGCGTTTCCTCAGTAAGCCATCCACAATCCACCCCATAGTTGAGCTGTGAGTGTTTTCCTATCCAGAAAATGCAAAAAAAAGTTAGGGTTAGGGTTTGTCATAGCCTTAGATTGCATCAATTTCGAGTTTTAGTTCCTTTTCGTAGTTGTTTTTGCGTATCTTTGTCTTTCTTCTAGTAGATTGTTAGGGTTTGTGTTTCCGTTTTCATCTAGTTTTCAGTTTTTGTTGCTCTGAGTCCACATATCGTACAGTGTTCTTGTTCCCAACCATAGACACAACCTTTCGATATACATGACTAGGAAATTACCCACAAGAGACTAGTTTTACCGCTCGACAGGCTGCTCGTTAGGGTTTTGGTGCTTTGCAATTTCTGTTGGCCGTGTTACAAAGAGTTGGGTCATAAAATCAAAAAAAAAATTGAAAATCGAAAACAAGCAAAAAGAGCTACAAGTGATGCGTTTCATACAAAAGAAAAATCAAAAAAAAAGTGAAGTGCTAGTAAGATCAAGTAAAGGCCTAGTTTACTCTTCTGCACCCGTAGTTGAGCAATCTTGTGCCTGTTTCGTTGAGCTCTGCTAGTGTCTCTCGAGTGCATTGCAACCTTTTCATCCATATAGTTGCATTGTGATACGTCCAAAACGTATCTACTTTCCTGAACACTTTTGCTATTGTTTTGCCTCTAATTTGTGTATTTTGGATACAACTAACACGGACTAACGCTATTTTCAGCAGATTTGCCCTGGTGTCTCGTCTTTGTGCAGAAATTCAACTTTCAGGAAAATCCCCAGAATTTATGTCAAAGGGCTTATTTTTCCAGAAGATTCACGGAGCCAGAAGGGCAGGCCAGGGGGGCCCACGGCCACCACACCATGGGCCGGCGCGGCCTAGGAGGGGGCGTGCCGCCCTATGGTGAAGCCGCCTCGGCCATCCTCTGACGCCCCCTCTGGACTATTTAAGGGTTTCGATCTAAAAAAACACGGGGAGAAGTCGAAATCGCCAGAAGACATCCAGTACGCCGCCACCATCGCGAAACTCCGTCTCGGGCACTCCGCCGGGACGAGGAATTGGAGGAGATCATCGCCATCATCACCACCGACGCCTCTCCATCGACCAACCATGTTTCCCCCATCCATGTGTGAGTAATTCCCCCGCTGTAGGCTGAAGGGGATGGTAGGGATTGGATGAGATTGGTCATGTAATAGCATAAGATTGTTAGGGCATAGTGCCTAGTGTCCGTAATTGGTACTTTTATGATATTGTTGCAACTTGTTATGCTTAATGCTTGTCACTAGGGCCCGAGTGCCATGATCTTAGATCTGAACATGTTATTGTTTCACGATGATATTCATTGTTTTATGATCTTACCTGCAAGTTGTATACACATGTCGTTGTCCGGAACCCGAGGCCCCAAAGTGACAGAAATTGGGACAACCGAAGGGGGAGGCAGTGATGTGAGGATCACATGTGTTCACGGAGTGTTAATGCTTTGCTCTGATGCTCTATTAAAAGGAGTACCTTAATTTCCAGTAGATTCCCTAGAGGCCCGGCTGCCACCGGCTGGTAGGACAAAAGATGTTGTGCAAGTTTCTCATTGCGAGCACGTACGACTAAATATGGAACACATGCCTATTGATTGATTAGTACTTGGACACCATTTTATTACTATCTGCAAATGCCCTGCTTTGATTGTTACATGAGTTTCTCTCATCTATGCAACGCCCGTTCATCCATCCCTGTGCCTACAGTATTTTAATCCTGCTGTTTACTATAATCACTACTGCTGTCTTTGATACACTGCTGCTGATATTTCACTACTGCTACTGCTATAAAACTGTTACTACTGATAAACTCTTGCGAGCAAGTCTGTTTCCAGGTGCAGCTGAATTGACAACTCTGCTATTAAGGCTTCAAGTATTCTTTAGCTCCCCTTGTGTCGAATCAATAAATTGGGTTTTACTTCCCGCGAAGACTGTTGCGATCCCCTATACTTGTGGGTCATCAAGAATATTTTCTGGCACCGTTGCCGGGGAGCATAGCTTTATTTGGAAGTTCACTTGGATTGATATTGTTCGCTGCAAATTCTCCATCATGGGTAAATCTCGCGATCCTAAAGTCGCCATATTACCATCCACTACAAGAAAAGGTACAACTCTGAGTACCTCTGCTGCTCTTGATTCACCATCTGTGATAAGTCAACTTGTTTCACCACCACAAGCTTCACATGCTGGTACTTCTGCTCAATCTGAAAATTCTTATAATTTTGATGATGCTTCTGCTGTGCTTGATGATAGTGGTTCATTGGGATCTTTTCTAGATGCTACAATTGCTAGGTCTAGACAAATTGAAAATACTGAAACTCCTAATGAAAATACTGCTACACCTATTAATTCACATGAGTCTGTTGAATACTCTAGTGATGATCCTGATGAAGATTATGTGGAACTTGATGATGATTTTATTGATAAATGCAATGCTACTACTGATGCAAGAAAAATTAAAAAGTTGCTTGCACAACATACTGTTAGATATAAGCTATCTCCTGATCCTAAATTTGCCACATCTCCTATAAACATTAAGGATAAGGATTATGATTTTTCTCTTGATCTATCTCATATAGCTATTGTAGAGAAAACACCCTTTTGTGGTACTAAAAAAGAAAGTGCTGTAGAACACATGAATGAACTTTCTACTTTGAGTAGCTTGTTTTCTGATGATGTCAAGATGCATACTTATTTTGTTGCTAAATTTTTTCCTTTCTCATTAAAGGATGATGCTAAAACTTGGTATAATAGTTTGCCTCCTGGTTCTATTGATAGTCCAAGTGGTTTGCTTGATGTTTTCTTTGGGAAAACTTTCCTGCTAGTGCTCAACATATTGCTTTGCAGAAAATTTATAGCTTTGACCAGGAAGATGGAGAGAAATTGCCTGAAGCTTGGGCAAGATTTTGCTCTCTTATCAGAGCTCGACCTGGACATGATTTGGAAAAGCATGATTTACTTGATATATTTTATAGTGGACTAACCATTGAGTCCAGAGCATACTTGGATAGTTGTGTCAAGTTGTGTTTTCGTGAAAAGAACTCCTGATTTAAGTCAAGAATTATTGGCTAGAATAGGCCGGAACCACGATGATTGGACTACACCTGAACCAACTCCGACACCAATATTGAAGAAGAGGGGTTTGATTAAATTAAATGATGAAGATATGAGGGAAGCCAAGAAAACTCTTAAGGAGAAAGGTATTAAATTTGAAGATGTGAAGAACTTACCTCCCATAGAAGATTTATGTAAGATAATTCCCCCTTCATCCATGATCGAGGTAAACTCTCTTCAACGCTTTACTAGGGAAGATATTCCGTATTCAAAACCTCCTGCTCAATGCTTAGATGAGTTTGATAATTATATTGTTAAGCAAAAAAAAATTAATATGAGAGTAGAGAATCATCTAATGGAAAATTCTCAAGCTATTAATAAATTGAATGATATTGTGGAGAGAACCTCCAATGATGTTAAGATGCTTGTTAAACATTTTCATATGGTTCAAACTCAAATTGATCAACTCACTAAAGTGCAAAATGACTTGTTAAAAAATAATTCAAAAGAAAAACATGCTTATGAAGTAACAACTAGAGGCGGTGTTTCTACTCAGGATCCTCTATATCCTGAGGGGCATCCCAAAAGAGTTGAACAAGATTCTCAACGAATTGAACCTAGTGCTCCTTCTAAGAAAAAGAAGAAGAAACATAAAACTGTTGTAGAATCCTCTGAACCTGTTAATGATCCTAATAGTATTTCTATTTCTGATGCTGAAACTAAAAGTGGTAATGAACATGATAAAGATAATGATAAGAATGATGCTTCTGATAAAGAAGAGGTTGGAGATGAACCTGAAATGCATGCTAAAAATAAAGAGTATACGAAAGAAGATTTTACTGCTAAGAAACATGGTAATGAAAGAGAACCTTGGGTTCAAAAGCAAATGCCTTTTCCTGCTAAGAAACTAAAATCAAAGGAAGAAGAACACTATAATAAATTTTGTGATTGGATGAAACCTTTGTTCTTGCAAATCCCTTTGGCTGATGCTATTAAATTGCCTCCTTATTCAAAGTATATGAAAGATATTGTCACTAACAAAAGGAAAATTCCTAATGAGCAGATTTCCACTATGCTTGATAATTACTCTTTCAATGGCAAAGTTCCAAAGAAGCTGGGCGACCCAGGTATACCGACTATTACTTGTTCTATTAAAAATAATTATGTTAGAACTGCTCTATGTGATTTGGGAGCGGGTGTTAGTGTTATGCCTTTTTCTCTTTACAAGAGACTTTATTTAGATAAGTTGATACCGACTGATATATCTTTGCAAATGGCTGATAAATCTACTGCTATCCCTGTTGGTATATGTGAGGATGTTCCTGTTCAAGTTACTAATAACTGCTTGATATTAACTGATTTTGTTGTGTTGGAAATGCCTGAAGATGATAATATGTCTATTATTCTTGGGAGACCTTTTCTTAACACCGCAGGGGCTGTTATTGATTGCAATAAAGGAAAAGTTACTTTCAATATCGATGACAAGGAGCATACCGTTTATTTTCCCAAGAGGATTGATAAAGTATGTGGAGTTAATACAATTTCTAATGTGAGAACTATCAAAGTGGGAACTATTGATTGTCCTATATATGAGCCTAAAGAAGGATATCAAAATATTATGATTGGATCCATATCAATACAATTCAAGGTAACATGATTGATTTGAGGTTTATTTCTTCTTATGCTATGTAAAATTTATTTGGTGGCAAGACTTGATCAACCTTGTTAACAAATTCATTTTATATGCATAGAGGAGCTAAACAACATTTATTTCTTCCTCTACTTGTTCTACTTGCTGTAGCACTTTTTATTTTGCAAAGTTATTTAGTTAATTAGAGATTTCAAAACCTTTTTCTGCCCAGTAATAATAAATTTAATACCCATAAATGTGCATTTTTCAAAGTTTTCAAAAATTCACAAAAATTATACCGTTGGTCTTATTTTTCGAAGAGGCACCTGGGAGCACCTGGGGATGACCAGTGGGGCACCCCAGGGTGGCACCCCACCAGCCGGCGCAGCCAGCAAGGGGGGCGCGTCACCCTGTGGTGTGGGCCCCTCTTTGCCCCACTTATCCATCTCTTTCTCCCATCTCATTCTCTCTCCCGAAAAAACTCGCACCAGCTTTCTCTCACTCGCGTTTTTGCTCAAGAGCTCAAGATTTCTCGATCCCTTTGCTCAGCCCAGATTTTGGTCTGAAATTTGGCACATTTGCTCTCCGGTATGTGACTCCTCCGATTATCCAAGTAGAATTTTGTTTGGTTGAGTATATCTTGAATATTTTGCTGATGTAGGTAACATGTTTAGTGAGCTTGCATGCTTGTTCTAAGTTGTAAGAATTAGTATTGATGCATGTTTAGTACTCTAGCAAGTTCCTATAGTAGTTTCCCTCAATTATATGTCACCAAATCAAATTTTATAATGTTTGTTGAAAAATTTCAGAAAAGGAAGATGGATAACTATAACTTTGGAGAAGTGTTTGAAAGAGAGACGACAAGCACGGGGAGGCCCTCTAGGACCGCCACTCGGTTCAGGCAATCCTATAATGAGGACGTCATCGCACCGAGCTTCGAAGCCGAAGAGGACAATGGAGTCCCTAACGCTTCATCTTTTCCATGTTATAACTTTTTGAGTAATGCAGGGTTGCTGGATGATTTCTTGGTCCTCGTCGGTAATGTGGGCTTAACCACCTATATGGAAGACGAGATGGATCAATACTACATGCTAACTAAAATCTTTGTTGAGAGCTTTCAGTTCAACAACAAGCACTATCAACCATCAGTTGCATTCAGGATTTATGGTAATCCTATTACTATGAAGTTGAAGGATTTTTGTACTGCATTGGATATTGCCCCTGTAGGTACAGCAAAGAAGATCGAGAATGATCCCAATGCTTTGCTGGAGCTCTATCGAGATATCACCAATGATGATAGCCGCACCATTCAGCGCGGCAAGATAAGAAAAATTCAACTCCCTGCCATTAGATATTTCGCTTATTATCTTGCTACTAGCATTCTTGATAGGGAGAACACTAGCAATATTTCTAGTTATCATCTTGCTTTCCTAGTTGCTGCACTCACTGGAGAGACACCTTATCATCTTGGTGCTCTTGTTGCTCGCCGTTTGTCTAACAAGGGGCCTATTTTTGGAGGAATTGTTGCATCACGCATTTTAGCATATCTAGATCTTCCTCTTGACCCTACTGATGTGAAATTAACTCCTATAAGGCTTGATATTGCTGCTATGAAGAGTCATCAATTTGTTACAACTGACTCTAGTTTAGATAATATGGTCTATAGAATGTTGTTTGCTGACGGGGATGAGAGGGAAATCCCTTTGCCGCAGCCCGAATTGTTTGATATTCACAGGAAACCGTGGTCGCGCTCTAAGGAGGAGGTGGATGAGCAACTGAAGATACATGGCTTCCACCAGTAGCATGACTCCGAGGACGCCGAGCCCTCCTACGACTACACCGTCACGTATCCTGGTGCTTCTTCCAGCGCATACCCAGAACAGGATCCATCTTCGTCGTACTACGGAGGTGCTACTTCATGGGCACCATGGGATTGATCTCCACTTAGGCCAAAAGCCTAAGCTTGGGGGGAGGTATACCGGCATCACTCATTCTTTGCATATTATAGTTGCTGGATACTTGTATATACTTGTTTAGTTTCTTAAAGTGGTTTTCTAATAAGAGGGAGATGATATTTGGGGAAGTGCTGATTGAAAACAGATTCTGGACTGATACCAAAAACATTCTCAAAACCAGACGGAACGTTATTTTGCAAAGCCAATTTTTGTGCATGTTCCCCAGGTTGTTATCTAACTTTCATTAGTTCAACACTTTTCGAGCTGAGCAGCGGAAGAATTTCTTAAAAATCGATTACTGTACTGCTGTCAAGTTTGACGAATTCCTGCTGCTTTGTGTTTATGTGACTCTTCTAGTTTTCATTTTCTTGTTTTTGCTTTGTTTCTTTCCTAAAACACAAAAAGACCAAAAATATTTCTGTTGTTTCTCTTTATCATTTGTTTATTTTGGTTTCTTTCTCTTATTTTGTTTTATTTGCTATCGTTGGTTTACTATGAGAAAATCCAAAAAGATTTTGCTTTGTTTGCTTGTTTCCTTTTGTTCTTGTTTCCAATTCGAAAACACCAAAAATATTTGTTGTTCTTCTTTAGTTTTGTAAAGTTCATTTTGGAGTTCAATGGTCTTCGGTGGCTGGAGCGTGGTTTTCATTTCATATTATTCAAGCTACACAAGTGAAAGGCAATAATGACGATCTACAACAATTCGACTGTGGTGAGAGGCTGGTATGAACTCTATTTGTTTTCATTTTTGTACATATACTCATCCATGTGAGCATGCTTAGTTGGTTCATGTGAGGTATATGTCATTTAAGAAAGTCTAGTAGTTCATGATCTCTCATGTTTAGCTCCAGTTTATTAATATGAGTAGCATGTCATGGATGTTTGCTTGCATTGTTTTATTCATAAATAGGTATGACATTGTGGTATCCTCCTCTGAATAATTCATTTGAATCGACTTGGTACATGCTCACGCATGCATATGACTGAACAAAAGTCAATTAAGCCTCGATGATTTACTTTGCCTCAGAGTTCTTATATCACTTTTATGCCTCCGTTAATTTATTTTGCGGCAAGCATGATTATGACAGTTACTGCTCTCTTGATTGTCGCTCCCCAGTCTATTGCTAGCCTTCACTTGTACTGAGCGGGAACGCTGCTCATGCTTCCAAACCCCTGAAAACCAAGTTATTCCAAAGTGTCCACCATAAATACCTATGCATGGCATTTCAAACCATTCCAAGTAAATTCTCATGCGCTACCTTTAAACCTTCAAAATGCTTCTCAATTTGTGTCAATGTTTTATAGCTCATGAGGAAGTATGTGGTGTTTATCTTTCAACCTTGTCATTTACTTTTGACAGACTTTCACAATGGACTAGTGGCACATCCGCTTATCCAATAATTTTGCAAAAAGAGCTGGCAACGGGGTTCCCAGCCCCAATTAATCAAACTTCATTAATAATTCTCTTCACATGTTTTGCCCTGATTCATCAGTAAGCAACTTAATTTTGCAAATAGACACTCCTCCATGGTATGAGATTGTTGGAAGGCACCCGAGGATTCGGTTAGCCATGGCTTGTGTAAGCAAAGGTTGGGGGAGTATCACCCATAATAAAACTAAAGTACATGTGTAAACAAAAGAGAAGAGGGATGATCTACCTTGCTGGTAGAGAATAACGTCCTTCATGGGAGCCGATCTTGAAAGTCTGGTTGACGAGGTAGTTGGAGTACCCATTACCATTCGTTGACAACAACAAACACCTCTCAAAATAATGTTACTCCTGTTTTAAAAATGAAAATCTCTAGCGCATGTTAATCCCTGCTTCCCTCTACGAAGGTTCAATCTTTTACTTTTATGTTGAGTCACCATCCTTTCTTTGAGCACCTTCTTGAGAGCACAACTGTCATTCTTAGTATAATATGCTTGTCCCAAAATGTGATTAACTGTGGTATAACTTTGATGCTTTTATCTTTGACAATCTCTACTTCTAGTCTTTCCATGAACTTCAAAGGTGCCCGAGCATTTATGTTTTGCTGTACAAATACGGGCAAGCGAGATACCACTTTATCATATCCTTTTATGAACATTGCAATCCTGCTGATAGACATGATTCATGATGCTTATTATTAATTTGTTGGTACCTTTTCCATGATTGACATAGCTACTAGATGATTTTATTTGCATGTATCTTATTATGAATTGCCTAAGTACTTGTCCATATCATGAGAATATTTACATCATATGAACAAATGTGTTCGTGAAAGTTCTTTTATCGCACTCAGTTGTTAACTGAATTGCTTGAGGACAAGCAATAAGCTAAGCTTGGGGGGAGTTGATACGTCCAAAACGTATCTACTTTCCCGAACACTTTTGCTATTGTTTTGCCTCTAATTTGTGTATTTTGGATACAACTAACACGGACTAACGCTGTTTTCAGCAGAATTGCCCTGGTGTCTCGTCTTTGTGCAGAAATTCAACTTTCAGGAAAATCCCCGGAATTTATGTCAAAGGGTTTATTTTTCCAGAAGATTCACAGAGCCAGAAGGGCAGGCCAGGGGGGCCCACGGCCCCCACACCATGGGCCGGCGCGGCCTAGGAGGGGGGCGCGCCGACCTATGGTGAGGCCGCCTCGGCCATCCTCTGACGCCCCCTCTGGACTATTTAAGGGTTTCGATCTAAAAATACACGGGGAGAAGTCGAAATCGCCAGAAGACATCCAGTACGCCGCCACCGTCGCGAAACTCCATCTCGAGACCAGAAACTCCGTTCTGGCACTCCGCCGGGACGGGGAATTGGAGGAGATCATCGCCATCATCACCATCGACGCCTCTCCATCGACCAACCATGTTTCCCCCATCCATGTGTCAGTAATTCCCCCGCTGTAGGCTGAAGGGGATGGTAGGGATTGGATGAGATTGGTCATATAATAGCATAAGATTGTTAGGGCATAGTGCCTAGTGTCCGTAATTGGTACTTTAATGATATTGTTGCAACTTTTTATGCTTAATGCTTGTCACTAGGGCCCGAGTGCCATGATCTCAGATCTGAACATGTTATTGTTTCATGATGATATTCATTGTTTTATGATCTTACCTGCAAGTTGTATACACATGTCGTTGTCCGGAACCCGAGGCCCCAAAGTGACAGAAATTGGGACAACCGAAGGGGAAGGCAGTGATGTGAGGATCACATGTGTTCACGGAGTGTTAATGCTTTGCTCTGATGCTCTATTAAAAGGAGTACCTTAATTTCCAGTAGATTCCCTAGAGGCCTGGCTGCCACTGGCTGGTAGGACAAAAGATGTTGTGCAAGTTTCTCATTGCGAGCACTTACGACTAAATATGGAACACATGCCTATTGATTGATTAGTACTTGGACACCGTTTTATTACTATCTGCAAATGCCCTGCTTTGATTGTTACATGAGTTTCTCTCATCCATGCAACGCCCGTTCATCCATCCCCTCGTGCCTACGTATTTTAATCCCGTTGTTTACTATAATCACTAGTGTCTGTCTTTGTTACACTGTCGATATTTCACTATCACTATCGCTATAAAACTCACTATCGATAAACTCTTGCGAGCAAGTCTGTTTCCAGGTGCAGCTGAATTGACAACTCCGCTGTTAAGGCTTTCAAGTATTCTTTGGTTCCCCTTGTGTCGAATCAATAAATTGGGTTTTACTTCCGCGAAGACTGTTGCGATCCCCTATACTTGTGGGTCATCACATTGCCACATTTATCGCCTTGTGTGAGTATCATTGGTTGTTCTACGGTCAGCGCTAGAGCTTGTTATTGGTGCAAATAGGTAGCCTACCTATGTCTCCACATATATCCTACTTTGTCGTGTGATTGTTCTTATACCCTTGATATTCGCTTCGCTACATCCATGCACTAGTTGTCACTACAAGTGGTAAGCATTACTATTTCACTTTGGAGCGGCAAGATTTACCTTTCTTATCAGTTTTGGGTGAGTTGTGAGAGTACCACCACATATATTTGGTTTAGTGCACTAACCTACTAACCATGTCTTCTGGTGATGCTAAAATTGTTAACCAGAAAAACAAGGATGGAGCTGATGTTATGACTTGGAGGGAGTATGAAGCCCTTCGTAATGAGATGCGATGAGAATTTGGCGAACAAGGCCAAAAACTTAATGATGACATTGAGAAAGTCACCAAGATGCTTGACACTACTAATGAGACCGTCAATACAATCCAAGTACAAGTGACGGACATTCAACGCTCTATTCAAGCGTTGCAGTTAGCTGTTGAGAACTTGACCCAACAACAACAACAACAACAACAACAACAGGAAGATGGGGATAGTGTTCATGGTGATTTTGAAGAGCAACCCGCTGCTGGAGCTAATGCTGTTGGTTGTGGAGTTGGACATGGTAACCGTGGTCGTGGCTTTGCCGAACTCGGAGCTCGCCGTGTTCAACCACAACCGCAAGATGATGGTTTGGGTAAGCCAAAATTCTCAATACCCAAATTTGAAGGAGGTCCTGATGTTGAAGAATATCTCACATGGGAGCTGAAAATTGAGAAGTTGTGGCGCCTACATGACTACACTGAAGATAGGAAGATTAAGCTTGCTTCCTCAGAATTTGATGGTTATCCATTGCGTTGGTGGGATGGAGTTACACGTACTTGTTCTTACATGGCGTGAGATGAAGGAAATTATGCAAGAGCGCTTTGTTCCCACTAATTATGTGCGATCTATATTTGATAAGTTGACCCTCTTGAGACAAGGTGTTCTGACGGTTGATGCTTATTTCATGGAGATGGAGATGTTTATGCAGCGTGGCCGTGTCCGTGAGTCACTTCAGATGACAATGCAGCGTTTCCTACATGGTTTGAAGTATAATATCAAGGGCATTGTTCGTCATCACCGTTACACCAATATGAATAAGTTGCTACATCATGCAAGAGAAGCTGAAGCACAGTTGGCAGAAGAGGCGCAAATGAAAAGTCATACTACAAGAGCTGGGCGCTTTTCATCTCGGGCGTCAACCTCTATGGCGTCGGCGACATCATCGCGTCCCGCACCGTTTCCTACTTCGTCTAGCAAGTCGGTCTCCAATGTGTCCAACACAAAGAAGTATGATCCTGCTGCAAGTGGAAGTGGTTCTAGCATTTCTACGCGCGCGCAACCGCGATATGAATTGTTGGTGGCAAGGGTCACTTCAAGCGAGATTGTCCTAACTGTAAAGTGATGATCATTAATGACAATGATGAGTATGAGACTGGAGATGATGATGATCCGGATGCTCCAGAAGATTATGATTATGACAGTGATGGTGTAGATGCTTTTCTGTATAAAGCTCGCACTATAGTTGTGTCACATCGTGCTCTTAATGTGCCGCCGAGTGCATCTACTCAACGATGAAATTTGTTCCAAACAAAGGCACTAGTTGGTCCTGATAAAGCTTGCTAGGTCATTATTGATGGCAGGAGTTGTCGCAATCTAGCAAGCAAGGAGTTGTATGCCAAGACGAAACTGACGTATCTACCGCACCCGCATCCATATTATATTCAGTGGTTGAGTGATAATGGTGAGGTGAAGGTAGACCACATGGTGCGTGTTGATTTTGAGATTGGACCGTATAAGGATTTCATTGATTTTGATGTGGTTCCTATGACGGTGTGTCACCTACTATTGGGTCGGCCATGGCTCTATGACCGTTCTGTGCAACACAATGGCCGCGCCAATACATATCACTTGGAGTTCAAGGGTAATAAAATCAACTTACGGCCTATGTCACCACATCAAATTGCCAATGAATCTCGTCAAAAAGTTGAAGTGAACTTAGAGGATGCATCCATAGATAGGCGAGAGAATTGTAATGCCGTGAGTGATATAACAAAAAGTGAGAGAGTGAATTCCTTAGTTCTATTAGCCACCAAAGAGGATATGAGAGAATTTAGTGAGGATCCTGCAGCTAGGCCTCTTGTGCTCATGTACAATGGTGAGGTTTTGGTTTCTAACGACATGACCCCTATTTCTCTATGTGTTTCTCATGTTTTACAGGAATTCAACGACATGTTTCCGGAGGAGGTGCCCGCAGGATTGCCACCATTGCGTGGTATTGAGCATCAAATTGACTTGATCCCCGACGCCTTGCTGCCCAATAGGGCGCCATATAGGACGAACCCCGAAGAGACAAAGGAGATACAGAAGCAAGTACAAGCGTTACTCGACAAAGGTTATATTCGCATAAGCCTAAGTCCTTGTGTTGTTCCTGATATTCTAGTTCCTAAGAAAGATGGTACATGGCGCATGTGTGTAGATTGTAGAGCGATTAACAACATTACTATTCGATATCGTCATCCTATTCCCCGTTTAGAGGATATGCTAGACGAATTGAGTGGTGCTGCTATTTTCTCTAAGATTGATTTGTGTAGTGGTTATCATCAAATTAGGATGAAAGAGGGGGATGAATGGAAAACAACCTTTAAAACAAATTTTGGTTTATATGAGTGGTTAGTAATGCCTTTTGGTTTAACTAATGCACCTAACACTTTCATGAGACTGATGAACCATGTTTTGCGTGATTTTATTGGCAAGTTTGTGGTTGTGTACTTTGATGACATATTAATCTACAACCACAATGAATCTGATCATACTATGCATATTCGACATGTTTTGCAAGTGTTGCGTGATAATAGACTCTATGGTAATCTTGAGAAGTGCACATTTTGCAAAGATAAGGTCATATTTCTGGGTTATGTTGTCTCTCAACATGGAGTAGAATTAGATTCATCTAAGATTTAAGCAATTCAAAATTGGCCTACTCCCATGAATGTGATTCAAGTAAGAAGTTTTCATGGTCTTGATGGGTTTTATAGAAGATTTGCGCCCAATTTTAGTACTATTGTTGCACCTTTGAATGAATTGACTAAAAAGGGTGTTGCATTTGAGTGGGGCACGACCCAAGATCATGCATTTGATGAGCTGAAACATATGTTAACTTCTGCACCGTTGCTTGCAATTCCCGATTTCAGTAAGCAATTTGAGATTGAATGTGATGCTAGTGGTATTGGAATTGGTGGTGTGTTGATGCAAAAGGGTCGCTCAATTGCATATTTTTCTTAGAAACTTTCTGTTTCTAAGTTGAACTATCCTATATATGATAAAGAATTGTATGCTTTAATTAGAGTTCTTGAGGTTTGGCAATATTATTTTGGCAAAAAGAATTTATCATACATTCTTATCATGAAGCTTTGAAATATCTGAAAGCTCAATCTAACTTTCATAGGCGTCTTGCTAAGTGGGTTGAGTTCATTGAGTCTTTTCCATACATTATTAAGCATAAGAAGGGAAAAGATAATGTTGTTGTTGATGCACTATCTAGGAAAAATATGCTATTAACTCAACTTGATGTTTAAATTCCTGGATTAGAAGTACTATGTGATTTCTATGCCACTGGCCATGATTTTACGGAGCCATATCGCTTGTGTGCTATTGGTAAAGCATGGGAGAAATATCACATACATGATGGGTTCTTGTTTAGAGCTAACAAACTATGTGTTCCAGAATTGTCTGTGCGTTTGCTCTTATTGCAGGAATCACATGCTGGAGGTTTGATGTGTCACTTTGGGCGTGAGAAGACGCTACTCATGCTCGCTGATCACTTCTATTGGCCAAAGATTAGGCGGGATGTGGACATGTATGTGAAGAGATGCATTATTTGCAACAAGTCCAAGTCCAAGCTGAAGCCTCATGGTTTGTATACTCCTTTACCGACACCTACTACACCATGGGAAGATATTAGTATGGATTTTGTGTTGGGTTTGCCGTGTACTAAAAGAGGCCATGATTCTATATTTGTGGTAGTGGGTAGATTTTCTAAGATGTCACACTTTATTTCTTGCCACAAGAGCGGCGATGCGCCGCATATTGCTAACCTGTTTTTCAGGGAGATTGTACGATTGCATGGAGTCCTGAAGACTATTCTTTCTGACCGTGATGTGAAGTTTATGAGCTACTTCTGGAAGACACTTTGGGGAAAGCTGGGGACGAAGCTACTTTTCAACACTACTTGTCATCCCTAAACTGATGGTCAAACTGAGGTGGTGAATAGAACATTGTCACAACTGTTGAGATTCATGATCAAGAAGAAATTGAAGGAGTGGGAAGATTGTTTGCCGCATGTGGAGTCTGCTTACAACAGGGCGGTACATTCTACCACAAAGCTGTGTCCGTTTGAGATGGTGTATGGTTTCAAACCCATTACTCCACTTTACTTGTTGCTTCTACCCATACATGAGAGAGTCAATATGGAGGCATCAAAGAGGGCAGATTTTGTACGGAAGATACATGTGAAGACTAAAGAGCTGATAGAGAAAGAAAGGCAAGAACAATGCTGCAAGGGTGAACAAGAAGCGCAAGGAGATGTTGTTCAAGCCTGGTGATATGGTCTGGGTTCATTTTCGTAAGGACAGGTTCCCGAAGCTACGGAAGTCCAAGTTGCTTCCTCGTGGTGCTGGTCCTTACAAAGTGCTTGCTGTCAACACCCGAATTTTTAAGTCCAGATGCCTATTATGCCATACATCGCAATACCAGGAAGATTGTTTTTGCGAGACATAATAAGTTCATATCACAGCACATTATTCATTACAAACCATAATTGTCTTACAACAAAGGATCACATGATCCAGTCTTAACACAACACTTGATCTAATGATCAAATACATAACACAATCGCGGAAGATACGTAGTATAGTCCATTTGCTCCACAGGCAAAGCTTGACGTCAGGAGGTAGTC
This sequence comes from Lolium perenne, assembly GCF_019359855.2. Taxonomy (NCBI): domain Eukaryota; kingdom Viridiplantae; phylum Streptophyta; class Magnoliopsida; order Poales; family Poaceae; genus Lolium; species Lolium perenne. The sequence goes on from NC_067245.2 coordinate 138,895,207, forward strand.
CTAGTTATCGTAGACATCTTGTTGTCCACCTTCCGTGAACAAGTTCTCCTCTTCATAGTCTGGCCATTGAAATAGCCAGGGACACAGCCATGAGTACTTTAAAGTACTCGCAAACTATACAAACATAAGTACTAGCAACTTTAAGTATGATTCTAAGCTCTAGATTTATTTGCAGAAAGCCAGTTTTATTTCATTAACTCTTACTAACCAAGACTCTTTATTTATCTCTAGACTTAACTTAAGTGGGAACATTAGTGTCATTCCCACAACTCTGTTGTGATTCAAACCCAAGTCATATTTCAATTCACCATTCATTTTGAAAATATCTAACAATGAAAACATATGGCCATCCAACTGTCCATGACCGCGGACGCGGCTATTCGAATAGTTTAAACTCTGCAGAGGTCGTACTCTTGTGCCACACCTTTTGATTACATCCGTCAGGGAGAACCCTGAATCATCATAACTCCGTACGCGGATCATCAACCATTAACCTTTCACTTACATACTCTAGTATAGGCACCTCCCCTATGAGCTTGGCCTCCTAGTGATGACCAACCGTCATCCTAGGAACTGCACAGGTCTTAGGTGGTATGTTCAACTCTTTTCACGTCATTTCACTTTCAACGGAGGCAGCCTCAGCATAACCTCTATGACGCTTGTTCAGAGGGAACCCATACTAAGATACATAAATTTCCATCTAAAGCCTTACCCATAATCAGGTATTGTGGGGTACTCAAGAATTGGAATGGTATCGCATCTGAACTCAATCATCAGTTTTTATCAAATTCACCATGTCATTCAAAGTCATATTCACCTTCAACACTTTCAATAGAATGACTCATCATTCCAAGGTTTTTCAAATTCATTTGATTCACAAGTTCCCATCTAGAGTAGTCAATTTTAGTAGTAGCAATAGCAACTAAGCATGAGGGGTGCTAACTTCATTGTTGCTCTCTAGGCTAAGTTTGACACTCTTGTGATACTCTATACTTAGACACAAATAGAATACAAGAATTAAACCTTGGTAATGAGAGTAAAGCAAGGTAAAACCCGGACTTGGAAATAGTAAGACTTGAAACACCAATACTAGTGCCATGGTATTTTGCACTAGTAACTTGGCTTGGTACAACTTATATTAGGGTAGCTTGCCTTGGTTGGTGTATTGATCAAAGTTTTCTTCTTCCTCGTAGAAGACCTCCTCCTCCTCGTAGCCTTTGGTACTAGTGTCTATAAACGAATGCGGGGTAACAATCACCAACCAATACTTACATAGACTAATTAGCCTTAGTGGCCCATTCAAGATGATCTATCATCATCACCACATCACTCCACATACTCTAGGGTTTTTACTTAATTAGGGTTAGGAAAATAATTTCCTCTCATTGAATCTTATTAAGATTTAATATCCTCAAATAATAAGTATGAGATCATGTTGACCAAGGTCAATACTTTATATTTACCATTTGAGAAAATGATTTAAATGAGATATTACATCTCATGCCATTTAAACATTTATAGCAATTAAATTAATACCACTAAGTAATTCAACTATGAGGTTCTATAGACGAAGGTCATTACTTCATGTTGAACTACTTAGGCCCTAGATTTAAATGAGATGGCACCTCTCATAACATTTCATAAATGATTTGGGGTGATTTAAATGAACTAGAAATGGCCACATAGCCATTATTTTTCTCTAGCCCATGATCATGGTAAACACCAATGTCATATTTTTGCATATTGAATTAGATCATTTCAAATGTGAACCATGAGAGTTGGAATCAAGGAATCAACTCAAAATGATTTATGGTTAATTTTTAAATAATGTTTGATTTTGAAAAAGGCTCCGCCTTGTTATTTTTACTACATTATTTCTACAACATATCTAGGGTTGAAACCATTGGAGTTGTTTAGAGAATTTCCTAAGCTTTCCAACAATATCAATTGCACAAAATTTGGCTTAGTAGATCTTCCTATTTTTAAATTTGAAGTTGGCATATGAATTGGATTTGAATTAAAACTAAAAATCCGAATTTGAATTAATGGGCTTGCGCGGGAAACGAAAACTGGGCCAGAGACGAAAAAACTAAACGGGCCAGCCCAACTGCGCGTCTCGCATGCGTGGGTTGCCTGACAAGGTGGGCTCCACCTGTCATCGGCTATTTAAAACCCGAAGCGGTACATGAGTGGTGGACCATAGGATTAGAAGCAGATCGAGCGGCTGGCGTGCATCGTCGTCGACGACGAGCACGAGCTCACTGGCGGCGAGCACCAGGGGGTCGGAGGGCTAACCAGTGATTGGCGACGAGCGGCGTTGAAGCGCAGCGACATTGTAGACGACGGCGGTCCTCCTGGTACAAGTGGTGACTCCTGGGGCGACGACAATCGTTGGCTTCGTCTGCGGCGGCTCCGCGGATTCCGGCGATGCAATTGGCTAGCTACGGTGCAAATTGGGAAGAGGAAGAGCTCGAGGAGTGGTTCTGAGATGAGAGAATGGGAGTGGCATGGAGAATTGAGGCGAGGGAGGCCTCCTTTTATAGCGGCGTTGAGGTCTGAGGCGCATGGGTTAGGTCGAGCATGGCGACGTCGATACAGTGGCGGGGTGAGCTGGGCGACGATGCAGCAGTGTTGGCAACGTCATGGTGAACACGGCGCGCGTGATGGCACAGAAAATGGTGCGCTGACGCGAGCGGGAGGGTGACGTGAGCGCTCAGTACCGTGGCGGAAGTCTTCGACGGTGACGACGGCGACCGTCCTCTCCAGCGCAGGCGAGCGTGTCTGGGGGTTGTTGTGATACTGTTGCGTGCTTGTGCGAAGGGAGGGGTCAAGTGGAGGTCAGCAGTGACGAGGGGCAACGACGCTCTAGCGCGCTCTGGACATGCACACGTCGACGTCCTACCGCGCACTGGACGTCACGGGCACGTCGTGTGCTGGCTGCTGCTGGCTTCTCCTCGATCGATGGCTGTGTCCAACGGGTTCAGGGGAGTGAGAGGGAGGTCCAGGAGATGCTGGTGCATGGCAGAAGTGAGAGGAGAGGTGAGTGGCTTGGGTGAGTGGCATCATGACACGACATGGCATGGTTTTGTCAAAATCACCAAGGTACAGGTGGTACTAAGGCATGGCATTGTCCAAGAGGTTTACCAGGAAGATTATGATGACATAAGTTTGATGGTTGAGCAAAAATCTGTTGGTTATTAGCATTTATGGAGTTGGTAGGTTTTTGCACACAAGGTGTTTGATGTAATGGCCGCATGAGATTTGAATTCAAATTTTGCCAAACTTTTTCTTGGGAGTGATTCAAATAATGTTTGGCACACAGTGGTGGTGTTGGTTTGCAAAATGGTCAAGGTTTTGGAAAAACCAAAATTGGTATGATCTAGTTTCTGATTTGATGTTGCCACCTGGCCTCCTTATATTAAGCAATAGAAAAGGAATTGGTCAAGGTGGTCAACACCAAAATGGTTCACCTTGATGTGGACTTGGATGAGGTGAAAAAGTTGGGAAAGTTTAGTTGTGAAATCTCTTAATAAAATGGCCCAAAGTGGATATCATGTTAATAGTGGCAGATTTGACCATTATCATATGTGAGTGGTTTTTTAATTTTTCTTTGATTTGATTTGTGTTTGTTTGATTCAAAAGTGATCAATATGTGTTTGGTTATGTTTCCAAACCTTTTACACAAGTTAGAAATGGCTTAGGCCAAGATTTGAAAAACGGCCATTTGCTCTCATATGCCTTTTTCTTTTATTTTGATTTTCTTTTGTTTTGTTTCTTTTTGATTACCAAGATCAAGGTTTAGGGTTTTAGAGCATTGGAAGTGCTACACACAAGTCATCATGGCAATATCATAACATACAAGCATGCACATTATGCATCATATGCAAATTCATTTTAAATTTTTGTTGGCTCAAAATTTTGGAGAAGGGGAGATGTTTCCTCTTTATTGATTTGAAAATTTGAGATGTTACAAATCCTTCCCCCTTACAAAAGATCTCGTCCCGAGATCTAAAGAAAAACTAGGTACTAAAGAGATCAGGGAATTCTGTCCGAATGTCATCTTCTCGTTCCCAAGTGGCTTCTTCTTCAGTATGATTGCTCCACTTTCAGGAACTTGATACTTCTGGTGCGGGTGGTTCGAAATGCTTCCTCCAAGATACGAATGGGTAGTTCACGATAGGTCAAGTTTTTGTTGATATCCACCGATCTGTGATCAATGTTTTTGAACACCTCCGTCTTCTCGGGAACCTCCAAACACTTTCAAAGTAACGAGATGTGAAACACATCATGCACAGCTGTCATTTCTTTCGGCAGTTCCAGTTGATAAGATACTTCTCCTCGGCGACTCAAAAACTTGAATGGTCCAACATATCTAGGTGCAATCTTTCCTCTGAGTTGGAACCTCTGCATTCCTTTGAGGGGTGATACTTTGAGATACACAAAATCTCCGATGGTGAAGGTCATCTCTCGGCGTCTTTTGTCAGCGTAGCTCTTCTGTCTTGACTGGGCAGTCTTGAGGTATTCGCGAATCTTGTGAACCTTTTCTTCAGCTTCTCTGAGAATGTCGGGTCCAAAGATCTGACTATTTCCGACTTCTGACCAGTTCAAAGGGGTGCGACACTTCCTTCCGTACAATTCTTCAAAGGGGGCCATTTGTAAGCTTGCTTGGAAACTGTTGTTGTACGAGAATTCTGCGAAAGGCAGGCAGTCTTCCCACTTTGATCCATACTCTAGCACACAGGCTCTCAACATATCTTCGAGTATCTGGTTGACTCTTTCAGTCTGTCCAACCGTATGCGGGTGATAAGCGGTGCTGAAATTCAGCCGGGTTCCTAGTCCTTCATGTACCTTCTGCCAAAATCTTGAGGTAAATTGGGATCCTTGATCTGACACTATTGACTTTGGGGTTCCATGCAGACTAACTATTCTTGAGATATACAACTCTGCTAGCTTTGGTCCTTGGTAGGTGGTTTTGACAGGTATGAAATGGGCTACCTTGGACAATCTATCCACCACTACCCAAATAGAATCATTTCCTCTACTTGGCTTGGGCAATCCGGTGATGAAATCCATTCCTACAGAATCCCACTTCCATTTAGGAATTTGCAAGGGTTGCAGTAATCCCGCGGGCCGCTGATGTTCTGCCTTGACTCTCTGATAGATGTCACACTTGGCGATGTAACTTCCAATTTCTCTTTTCATTCCATGCCACCAAAATTGTTCCTTCAAATCTTGGTACATCTTGGTTCCTCCGGGATGAATGGAATACAAGGTCTCATGGGATTCCTTCAGAATAACTTGCTTCAACTCTGAAACTGCTGGTACGCAGAGACGCTCATTGTACCAGAGAACTCCTTCTTCATCTTCGGTGAATCCTGGTGCTTTTCCTGCAACTATCTGTTGCTTGATTCCATTAATGCTGGCATTCCCTTTCTGGGCTTCCTTGATCTGGCTAACCAAGGTTGGTTGAAGCTCAATGCTCGCTAAGAATCCTTCGCTAACGAGCTCCAGTCTAAATTGCTCAAACTCTTGATGTAAACTAGGCTGCTCTTTGGCTATCATGGAGTTCAACTGACACGGTTATCTACTTAGAGCATCCGCTACCACATTGGCCTTGCCGGGGTGGTAGTGAATCTCCAGGTCATAATCCTTGATCAATTATATCCATCTTCTCTGTCTCATGTTTAGCTCATTCTGGGTAAAAATGTATTTCAGGCTCTTGTGACCTGAATAGATCTCACATCAATTACCCATGAGGTAATGACGCCAAACCTTCAAAGCTAAAACTACAGCTGCAAGCTCTAAGTCATGGGTTGGGTAATTCTGCTCATGTTGCTTGAGTTGTCTTGATAGATAGGATATCACCTTGCCTTCTTGCATCAATACACATCCAAGACCAATCTTGGAGGCGTCACAATAGACGTCGAAGTGCTTGGTGATGTCGGGCATGATCAGTATTGGGGCTGTGGTTAACCTGCTCTTGAGTTGCTGAAAACTCTCTTCACATTTCTCAGTCCATTCAAACTTCTTATCCTTCTTCAACAGCTGAGTCATGGGTCTTGCTATGCTTAAAAATCCTTCAACAAACCTGCGGTAATATCCCGCTAATCCGAGAAATGCACGGACTTCAGTTTGAGTGGTTGGGGCTTTCCATTCTTCAACGGTCTTGATCTTCGTAGGATCTACATCAGTTCCTCCTATGGACAAACTGTGTCCCAGGAATCCTACTTCCTTTAACCAAAATTCAAATTTGCTAAACTTGGCATATAACTTGTGCTCCCTAAGGGTTTCCAAAATGATGGTCAGATGTTGTTCATGCTCTTCTTCTGACTTGGAATAGATTAGGATGTCGTCGATGAAGACAACGAGAAACTTATCCAAAAAGTTCATAAAGATCTTATTCATGAGATTCATGAAATAAGCTGGGGCATTGGTTAATCCAAATGACATGACATTGTACTCATACAATCCATATCTGGTGGTAAAGGCAGTTTTGGGGATATCCGTTGCACGAATCTTCAGTTGATGATAACCAGTTCTAAGATCAATCTTAGAGAAACTACGACACCAGTCAGCGGGTCAAACAGGCACCGTATTTCTTATCCACAAACAATACCGGTGATCTCCAAGGTGAAGCACTTGGTTGAATCAGACCTTTGTCCAGCATGTCATCCAGTTGTTTCTTCAGTTCGAATAGTTTTGCTGGGTTCATACTATAGGGTCTCTGAGCTATGGGTCCTGTTCCAGGAATCAACTCAATGATGAACTCGATATCCCGATCTGGGGGCATACCGGGTAAGTCATCGAGAAACACATTGGGGAATCTGCAGACTATTCTTATTTGATCCAAGGTTGGCTTGGCTAAGCCTGTGTTGCAGGTGAATTTTTTGGCAGTCTTTCGGATAGTGCTCTACTAACACTCCGGTGCTACTAGTCATGGTGATGGCCTTCTTGGTACAATCAATCATTCCATGATGTTTCGACATCCAATCCATACCCAAAACTACTTCCAAACCTTTGGCTCCCAGAACTATTAAATTTGCATAAAAATCTACTTCATGTATTCTGATGGGGACTGATTTGCAAATTTTTCTAGCTTTGGTGGTTGAACCAGGGATTTGAACTATCATAACATGCTTCAAACTAATTGGTTGAATCTTACTAGTGCATGCAAAATCTTCAGTAACAAACGAGTGCGATGCTCCAGAATCAAACAACACTCTTGCTGGTACTGAGTTAACAGAAAACATACCCAACACGACGTCTGGCTCTTCCTGGGCTTCTTCAGCATTCATGTGGAAAAGGCGACCGTTGCGGTTGTTGGGGTTGCCTGGGGCAAACTTTCTGCCGGTGGTGACACGGCGTTGTTGCTGAGCAGGTGCAGAGGTAGCAGGGGTTGTCTTGGCCAGCTTCTTGGGGCACTCATTGGAGTAGTGACCCACAGTTCCACATTCATAACAAGTCACAGTTGACTTGTCCTTCAGGGTGATGGGGACAGCGTTGCTTCCAGTTCTTGGGACAGTGTTGGTGTTATGGTTGTTGTTGATGGGGTCTCTCATTGGTGCACGGTTGAAGTGGTTGTTGTTGACATGGTTGTTGTTGTTGTTGTTGTATTGGCCTCCTGGCCTGGGGTGTCCTCCACCACGGTTGGGAAAACTTGGGCGTGACAGCGGTGCTGAGGGCTTGTTGAATCTTGGGGCAAACCCTCCACTTGAGTTGGGGTGATACTTTGGGGTATTGCTGGGCCCACTTTGATTCATCATCCGGCACTTGCGGTTTTCATTGGCTTGGTTGAGCTTCCCTTCCATTTGGATGGCGGAGTCAACGAGAGCTTCTAAGTCAGCAAAGTGAATGTTCACCAATACTGTCTGCATCTCATCATGCAGTCCGTTCAGAAATCTCTCCTTCTTCTTCTTGGTGGTGTCGGTCTCATCCGGGGTGTACCTAGATAGGGTGAGAAATCTGTCACGGTATTCGACCACGGACATTCTTCCTTGTTTGAGTTCTCGGAACTCATCCCTCTTCTTCTTTATCAAACCCGGGGGCACATGGTAACGGCTGAACTTGAGCTTGAAATCTTCCCAAGTCATTATCTGGCCTTGGTTCATCACACAAGTACTGTTCCACGAGGCTCTTTCCGGTCCTGATAAGTAATGGGTGGCAAACATCACCTTCTCAGCAGGGTCGACTCCTGCGACTTCCAAGTTGTTCTCCATTGATTGGAGCTAGTCATCAACATCAAGTGGTTCTTCGGTCTTGCTGAACATAGGGGGATTTGTACTCTGAAAGTTCTTCAGTTTGGATCCAGGGTGATCCTGATGTCCATGGCCTTGATTGTTCTGGGCAAGTTGCTGCAGTACGGTAAGGTTGGCTTGCCGCTCAGCTCTGTCAACCTCTCTATATGCTACCATCATTTGTAGCATCTGCATCAGTGCATCTTGGCTGCTACGGGTTGGAGGGGCCATCTGGACATTGAGATAGATCATGAGATAAGAGGGAATGTTCTTTGGCTTGTTTTGGGGCAAGTTCAAAAAGTTTAAAACTTGAGTTCTTGACATGTTGAAATTCAAACAACACTTTCATTCATTTCAAACAACACACATTACAAGCTAACACATTAATGGTTTTAAGAACCGTTTCTCCATTCTACGATACAAGGGATCCTGATACAAACTCACACCTACGCATGTGATTAAGTGAAAATACTCATCATCCACATCTATAGGGATGAAGTCATCTTCTCCGGCCTCCATGAACTCATAGTCTTCCACATCAGTGTTCTCGTCTTCCTCAAAGTCGTCATCATCACTCAGGTAGGCTGCTCCTCCCTGAATGTCTTCACCTTCTTCCTCCAGTTCCCTCAACTGAGTCTCCTGAGCTTGGACAGTCTCCTCCAAGGATGCTATCTTTGCGCGGAGTCGAGCAATGGTGGAGTCCTTGGCACGCTGCAGGCGGAGTGACTTGCGATCCTTGGCAATCATCTTGATGGCCTCGGTCTGATGCGACAGGTGGAGGTGAGTCTGGTTGGCGTAGACGCGAGAGTTGTCCAGCTCCTTGTGAACCTCGTGCAACATGAAGTCCAAATGCTCCACATGATACTTCAGTTCTGGGTGCGGTGACAGTTCCATGAGTCCTCCTATGGAGTCATGCCTTGCGAGGTGAGCAAAGCGAGTTCCTTGTATCCCGATCACATTCTGCCCACACAGACAGGCAAGTGCTTCCTGCAGTGCTCGGGCTAGCCCATCTAGCCAGTTGCTCTCCCTAATGGAGAAGTGAATCCTCTCGGACGTAGGTGGCTCCATCTTGCCCCTCAGATCTGCGACTACAATCCACTGTAGTTCTCCTCCAGGCTGGTCGTTGACTTGAGATCCAAAGAACTCCAGGTGCGGGCATCCGAGATGCTCGGACAAAGCATCCAAGTCCGTCTCGAAGATCAGGCTTCCGCCGTTGCCCAGCTGGTAAAACTTGGCGTTGTTGATCTGCTCCATCTGTAGGTGAATTGGATGAGTAAGTTAGAGAAGTGAGCAAGTGTGTCAAAATTTTATGTTGAATTACAAGGAAAGTCAGGACATGAATTTTTCCTTTGGAAAAGAATCTCAAAGATAAGAATGTGAATAAGTTTTTCATAAGTATTCACTTCACTTGTTTTTGAAACAAAGTTTTTTAGACGTCCATTCTAACTAGGGCCTCCTAAGGTCAAATAATGGCTCTTATACCAACTTGTCAACACCCAGATTTTTAAGTCCAGATGCCTATTATGCCATACATCGCAATCCCAGGAAGATTTTTTGCGAGACATAATGAGTTCATATCACAACACATCATTCATTACAAACCATAATTGTCTTACAACAAAGGATCACATGATCCAGTCTTAATACAACACTTGATCTAATGATCAAATACATAACACAACAGCGGAAGATACATAGTAGAGTCCATTTGCTCCACAGGCAACACTTGACGTCAGGAGGTAGTCCTAGTTATCATAGACATCTTGTTGTCCACCTTCCGTGAACTGGTTCTCCTCTTCATAGTCTGGCCATTGGAATAGCCAGGGACACAGCCATGAGTACTTTAAATTACTCGCAAACTATACTAACATAAGTACTAGCAACTTTAAGTATGATTGTAAGCTCTAGATTTATTTGCCGAAAGCCAGTTTTATTTCATTAACTCTTACTAACCATGACTCTTTATTTATCTATTGACTTAACTTAAGTGGGAACATTAGTGTCATTCCCACAACTCTGTTGTGATTCAAACCCAAGTCATATTTCAATTCACCATTCATTTTGAAAATATCTGACAATGAAAACATATGGCCATCCAACTGTTCATGACCGCGGACGTGGCTATTCGAATAGTTTAAACTCTGCAGAGGTCGTACTCTTGTGCCACAACTTTTGATTACATCCGTCAGGGAGAACCCTGAATCATCATAACTCCGTATGCGGATCATCAACCATTAACCTTTCACTTACATACTCTAGTATAGGCACCTCCCCTATGAGCTTGGCCTCATAGTGATGACCAAATGTCATCCTAGGAACTGCACAGGGCTTGGGTGGTATGTTCAACTCTTTTCACGTCATTTCACTTTCAACGGAGGCAGCCTCAGCATAACCTCTATGGCGCTTGTTCAGAGGGAACCCATAGTAAGATACATAAATTTCCAGCTAAAGTCTTACCCATAATCAGGTATTGTGGGGGTACTCAAGAATTGGAATGGTATCTCATCTGAACTCAATCATCAGTTTTTATCAAATTCACCATGTCATTCAAAGTCATATTCACCTTCAACACTTTCAATAGTATGACTCGTCATTCCAAGGTTTTTCAAATTCATTTGATTCACAAGTTCCCATCTAGAGTAGTCAATTTTAGTATTAGCAATAGCAACTAAGCATGAGGGGTGCTAACTTCATTGTTGCTCTCTAGGCTAAGTTTGACACTCTTGTGATACTCTATACTTAGACACAAATGGAATACAAGAATTAAACCTTAGTAATGAAAGTGAAGCAAGGTAAAACTCGGACTTGGAAATAGTAAGACTTGAAACACCAATACTAGTGCCATGGTATTTTGCACTAGTAACTTGGCTTGGTACAACTTATATTAGGGTAGCTTGCCTTGGTTGGTGTATTGATCAAAGTTTTCTTCTTCCTCGTAGAAGACCTCCTCCTCGTAGCCTTCGGTACTAGCGTCTATAAATGGATACGAGGTAACAATCACCAACCAATACTTACATAGACTAATTAGCCTTAGTGGCCCATTCAAGATGATCGATCATCATCACCACATCACTCCACATACTCTAGGGGTTTTACTTAATTAGGGTTAGGAAAATAATTTCATCTCATTGAATCCTATTAAGATTTAATATACTCAAATAATAAGTATGAGATCATGTTGACCAAGGTCAATACTTCAGATTTACCATTTGGGAAAATGATTTAAATGAGATATTACATCTCATGCCATTTAAACATTTATAGAAATTAAATTAACACCACTAAGTAATTCAACTATGAGGTTCTATAGACCAAGGTCATTACTTCATGTTGAACTACTTAGGCCCTAAATTTAAATGAGAGGGCACCTCTCATAACATTTCATAAATGATTTGGGGTGATTTAAATGAACTAGAAATGGCCACATAGGCATTATTTTGCTCTAGCCCGTGATCATGGTAAACACCAATGTCATATTTTTGCATATTCAATTAGATCATTTCAAATGTGAACCATGAGAGTTGGAATCAACTCAAAATGATTTATGGTTAATTTTTAAATAATGTTTGAATTTGAAAAAGGCTCTGCCTTGTTATTTTTACTACATTATTTCTACAACACATCTAGGGTTGAAACCAGTGTAGTTGTTTAGAGAATTTCCTAAGCTTTCCAACAATATCAATTGCACAAAATTTGGCTCAGTAGATCTTCCTATTTTTAAATTTGAAGTTGGCATCTGAATTGGATTTGAATTAAAACTTAAAATCCGAATTTGAATTACTGGGCTTGCGCAGGAAACGAAAACTGGGCCAGAGATGAAAAAACTAAACAAGCCAGCCAAACTGCGCGTCTCGCACGCGTGGGCTGCCTGACAAGGTGGGTTCCACCTGTCAGCGGCTATTTAAAACCCGAAGTGGTACGCGAGTGGTGGACGGTAGGATTAGAAGCAGATCGAGCGGCTGGTGTGCGTCGTCGTCGACGACGAGCACGAGCTCATTGGCGGCGAGCACCAGGGGGTCAGAGGGCTAACCAGTGATCGGCGACGAGCGGCGTTGAAGCACGGCGACGTTGTAGACGACGGCGGTCCTCCTGGTACAAGTGGCGGCTCCTGGGATGGCGGCAATCGTCGGCTTCGTCTGCGGCGGCTCCGCGGACTCCGGCGATGCAATTGGCTAGCTACGGTGCAAATTGGGAAGGGGGAGAGCTCCAGGAGTGGTTCTGAGATGAGAGAATGAGAGTGGCATGGAGAATTGAGGCGAGGGAGGCCTCCTTTTATAGCGGCGTCGAGGTCTGAGACGCGTGGGTTAGGTCGAGCATGGCGACGGCGATACAGTGGCGGGGTGAGCTGGGCGACGATGCAGCAGTGTTGGCGACGTCATGGCGAGCACGTCGCGCGTGATGGCACAGCAAATGGTGCGCTGACGCGAGCGGGAGGGTGACGTGAACGCTTAGTACCGTGGCGGAAGTCTTCGACGGTGACGACGGCGACCGTCCTCTCCGGTGCAGGCGAGCGTGTCTGGGAGGTTGCTGTGATACTATTGCGTGCGTGTGCGAAGGGAGGGGTCAAGTGGAGGTCAGCAGCGACGAGGGGCGACGACGCTCTGGCGCGCTCTGGACGTGCACACGTCGACGTCCTACCGCGCACTGGACGTCACGGGCACGTCGTGTGCTGGCTGCTGCTGGCTTCTCCTTGATCGATGGCTGTGTCCAACGGGTTCAGGGGAGTGAGAGGGAGGTCCAGGACATGGTGATGCATGTCAGAAGTGAGAGGAGAGGTGAGTGGCTTGGGTGATTGGCATCATGCCACGGCATGGCATGGTTTTGTCAAAATCACCAAGGTACAGGTGGTACTAAGGCATGTCATTGTCCAAGAGGTTTACCAGGAAGATTATGATGACATAGGTTTGATGGTTAAGGCAAAAATCTGTTGGTTATTAGCATGTATGGAGTTGGTAGGTTTTTGCACACAAGGTGTTTGATGTAATGGCCGCATGAGATTTGAATTCAAATTTTGCCAAACTTTTTCTTGGGAGTGATTCAAATAATGTTTGGCACACAGTGGTGGTGTTGGTTTGCAAAATGGTCAAGGTTTTGGAAAAACCAAAATTGGTATGATCTAGTTTCTGATTTGATGTTGCCACTTGGCCTCCTTATATTAAGCAATAGAAAAGGAATTGGTCAAGGTGGTCAACACCAAAATGGTTCACCTTGATGTGGACTTGGATGAGGTGAAAAGAGTTGGGAAAGTTTAGTTGTGAAATCTCTTAATAAAATGGCCCAAAGTGGGTATCATGTTAATAGTGGCAGATTTGACCATTATCATATGTGAGTGGTTTTTGAATTTTTCTTTGATTTGATTTGTGTTTCTTTGATTCAAAAGTAATCAATATGTGTTTGTTTATGTTTCCAAACCTTTTACACAAGGTAGAAATGGCTTAGGCCAAGATTTGAAAAATGGCCATTTGCTCTCATATGCCTTTTTCTTTTATTTTGTTTCTTCTTGATTACCAAGATCAAGGTTTAGGGTTTTAGAGCATTGGAAATGCTACACACAAGTCATCATGGCAAGATCATAGCATACAAGCATGCACACTATGCATCATATGCAAATTCATTTTAAATTTTTGTTGGCTCAAAATTTTGGAGAAGGGGAGATGTTTCCTCTTTATTGATTTGAAAAGTTGAGATGTTACACTTGCCAATATTAATGATAATGCATACTCTATAGATCTTCCAACTGATGAGTTTGGTGTCAGTAATTCTTTCAATGTGGCTGATTTGACACCATATGATGGAGAAGACCTTGGAGCGCCGAGGTCGACGCCTTTTGAAGGGGGGAGATGATGAGGACATCCCTACCGAACCACTACCTCTATCATTGCAAGATGAAGACGATGCTGCTATGAAGCTCAAGTCCAATGAAGTTAGGATTGGACCTATGACAGGAGCTCGTGCTAAGCTACTAAAACAACATGTGAACTTGTTCCTAAGTGGTACTTTGATTGATGGGAACTTTATACTGCATAAGTCTTGTTACTTATGTATGATCAGGTACAAAGAGGGAGCAAACATCGCATGAGGAGGAGAGGAGCAGCTGGACATGGTGCTGGACATGAAGACATTCCATGGACGCGCGAGGGATGAGCGGGAGGCATGCGCGAAGGAGGAAAAAGAAGTCCAGGACGGCGCTACGCCCGGCGCAACCGACCGCCACGCCGGACGGCCCGGTCCCACGGCCGGTTAGACCAGCCTCCAGACCGGACGAGCCCGGCGCCCACCGGATCCTGGACCGGTGCCAACCGGGCACCATCCAAGGGCTCTGGACCCCTTATCCGGTTTCCACCCGGTGCCAGGCCCGGTTTCAATCGACCTGCCCGGTCCCTGGCCCGGTCGACCGGTCCCCAGACCGGTCCCCAGACCGGTCGCGTCCGAGTCAGTCTCGACCAGATCCTGATCTGGGTCGGTTTTTAATGTATTTTCTCGACTCCTAAACCCCTATATAAGTGCCCATGACGCCCCATAATAGCTTTAGACCACGTTTAAGATAAACCCTAGTTCATAGTTAATTGCTTTGCAACCCTATTGAATCTATACATCAATTCGTATCGATCTGGTGTTTTGCTACTGAAAGTCTTGTGCAATCTACCGCTTCGTGGTCGGCGGCTACGTGCGCAAGTGTGTGGATGTGCGAATATCTTGCAAGGTTGAGAGATGTTGCATTGGCGATAGAGATTGATCGAGAGACTTCGTCGACGTCATACAAGTTATCTCCACCTCCTTGTCGTGTTATCCCAGCTGTGTTCCTCACCACCACCGTGCTTAGTGAGAAGATCAGGCAACCCCTTATCAAGTTAGCCCAAGCCCGGCCCATCACAGAGAAAGCCCGTCGGGCCCCGGGCCGGGCCGCTTCAGTAAATAGCATAAAATCACGGCCCGGTCCAAGCATCGGGCAAAAAATCAGGCCCAGGCCTGGCCCAGAGACATGGTCAGGTCGGGCTTGCCCCGGGAATTTCGGGCCGGGCCGGTCCGGGCTGCCCACCATCTTTCTGGCTAGAACCTCTCCCCCTCCGGTCACAGCTTTCTGGCTATCATCTCTCCGAGAAAACCCTAAACACAACTTGTCGGCCGCCATGTTCGGGACCCCCAGCTCGCCCCCCCTCTTCGGGACGCCCTCCTCTACATCCTCCTTCGGAACTCCCTCCACCACCCCTGCCTTCGGCACCCCTTCTTCCACGCCGGCATTCGGCGCGCCGTCGTCCACCCCAGCCTTCGGCAACCCGTCTTCCAGCCCCGCCTTCGGGACGCCTTCCTCGACCCCGGCATTCGGCGCGCCCTCTTCGATGCCGGCGTTTTGGACGCCCTCTTCGAACCCAGCTTTTGGCACGTCCTCGTCGACACTGGCGTTCGGAGCGGCGCCGTCGCCATCGCCATCGCCATCGCCGTTTGGATTCCAGCAGCAGGCTACTCCGTCCCCTTCGCCTTTTGGGTTCACCGGCTTGGCCGGTGGGCAGATCACAACCCAGATGGCCCCAGTTGCGCCTCTGCCGCTCTTGCCCTCCGACCGCGATATCCAGGTCCGCAACCCTTGTAGGAATGTTGGATAACCCTTGTAGGAATGTTGGGCTTTTTCATCCCTTCATTGTTTGAGGAACGAACGGTTCAAAACTTTGTATTTTTGGGTGCTTATAGGCTATCGTGGATGCGTACAAGGAGGACCCAGGCAACCCTCGCTATGCTTTTAGGGTCAGATTCGACCTGCAAGTTTTGTATCTGTGTTCCAAAGATTATGGTTAATCCGACATGTTGACACTTTTCTGTCTGTTTTGATGGCAGCATCTGTTGTTTAGCGTGACAGATCCTTCACAAAGGGTGAAGCCTGTAGCAGCATCTGATGTGCGTAGTTGGATAATCTATTTCAATCATTGTGTTTACTCCGTATTTTGTGGCGCAGTTCCTGGATATCATTATGTGTTTGTGTTAACTGTGGTTGTCTGGGTGTAGATCATGTGGGCAGAGGCGATGGGGAAGCTTGAGTGCATGGACAGTGCGGACAGGGAGAGGCTGTGGCCTCAACTTTTGCAGGGGTTTAAAGATCTCTCATGCCGGCTTAAGGTATACTAGCATTGTAATTTGTAATTGGAACTAGATACCTTTTATTAGGTGTGATGAATTTAACTTCTACGATAAAGCCCTGATTTTACAGCCTCAATATATAGTTGTGATAAATAGCAATATAACATATAATAGTGTTGCACTGTTATGACTAATTTTTGGAAGCATTAGGTTAGTTTTATTTCCTGGCGTGCCAATCTGCCTCATAGTAGATTGCATGTTGTTGGCGCTAGCCCTCACTCGCTCTCTCACGGACAGAGGTAGAAGAAAGAGAAGACAACACAATTTTCTGGCTCACGAACGCCTCGACGCACAGATGTCCTCTTTTACTCAAACTGGCTGGCTCTATCTCTCTACAAGCAGTACACAGAGGAAGTTTTATACGCGAGCGCGCACGTACGACGCCATGTCCCACTCCTGCCCATGCGCCCATGACGCGCTCCAGCTCTGCACGATCCTCTCGCCCCGGCCACGCGCATGGCGCGCCACTACGCCGCAACGCGGTCAGCTTCAACAGATCGCCACAGCAGCTCCCCCCACTACTCTTGTTAATGACTCGGACGTGGCCACACACCGGCATCTGACCTGAACCGGAACACACACACGCACACACACGCTGGGCACACCCGCCACGGCAACGCACAATCTAGACGCGCACACGCTGGCTGATACCTGGTGGCGTGGCTTATTCCTAACACATGTCATATGCAGATGTTGCACCTAAAGGTTTCTATGGCGTTAATTTGGTTTTTATTGTAATGCAAGTACTCTTATTTTCCCTACTAGTTTTTAGAACAATTTTATGATATACTGTGACACAGTAGGAGTGTTCATCATTTATCGATACAGCAGTACATGATCATTTAATTACTGATGTTACAAAAGCTTAATTTAATTCGCTTGTCAGGTATAATTGTTGGTCCTCTAGAATAAAAAGTATAATTGTTTGTTTTTCATAGAGTATATCAGAAAACAAAAATATAGAGCTAAGGCCTAAGGGTATCTAAGAAACTCAAGGAAAAACAAATACATTTATCTGGACGTTGTCTGCCATTATGTGATGCGGCTCCTTGAGATATACGAAGATCTTACAACGTGAGTAAAGATACAGATCATGGGATGCATGGTTTGCATTGTGTATGTTATGTTTTTATGCACCTTTCTGTACTTGGGCCATTGATTATTTGTTTGCCAAATTTGAATGTCCATTATGGTAACATCGGTATTTAATTATGATGCCTTCACCATGCATATATGCTTTAAAATATGGAACATATGGGCATTTACCACTCAGATGAATGACACGGGCATGTACTTATCTTTATAAAAAAACATTGCAAATTACATGAAAATCTCACTTATTGGCAAGTCCATATCCACGCAAAATTTCAGGACCACTTTTCCTGCTGAATTACTATTTACATTGGTTGCACACTTCGCACATCGTCTTTTTCCTGTTCATTTCTCAGTTACCTACTTGAGTTTGTTCCTGAATATTCTTCATGGATACAACATATATACCTAGACACCACCAATAGCTGAGGTACTCCTATGTGTAATTTTCAAGTATTTGCAGAACATTCACAAAATGTCCTAAAGAAATTAGGTGAAGAAAACTTAAGAACAGAGCACAAATTTTCAATTGCTACCGTATCAGTTTTAGGCTGAAAGTATCAACACAGTTTTTTGTAAAGACCATGGATTTTGAGGTGTGCTGATTTTTTTCCTTTTTAATTTGTAAATTTCATAAATTCGTTTTTTCATGCATGTCCTTTTGACGAATCAAGATGGATCTTTGCTCGCATAAATGTGCCTGGTTCCTCAGGCACAGTGTCAGGACCTCAAGGGCGCCATGACGGAACAGAGAGAGATTGGGGAAGAGGTAGCTCTCGGGCTCTGGTTTTAATGGCTAATTAAGAAGATAATCAAAATGTAGACAGGAATTGCAATGTAGGAAAATTAGGGTTTCTATTAGCTGCCTCCCATCCTTCCACTCCTACTCTCTTATAGACACGAGAGTAGGCCAGCTAATAATGCAGTTTCACCCTTATTACAATTTAAGGTCCAAATAGAGTAAAAGTGGAATAAGATTACAACTTAGCTATCATAACACATTGCTAGTTTGGTATTCGTCCTTGGGGTCCTGACAGAGCCCCCCTCTATAAGACAAGGCTTCAAGGCTTGAACGAAGGGAAGGTGGACTGCACAAAGGGTTGCATCCTCCCAGGTTGCTTTGGCTTCAGACAGGTTTACCCAATGGATAAGCCATTGCTGCACCTCCTGGTCGTTGCGGGTGATCTTCCTCCGTTGAAGGACTGCAAGAGGAGCCACTTTGATTTTGCCATCAGGTGTAACAACTGGAAGAGATGCATTTGGAACCGCTGTGGGACCAAGATTTTTTTTTCAGTTGATTGACATGAAATACATTATGCAAGATCGTACCTGGAGGTAGCTGGAGCTGGTATGCGACTTGACCCACCTTCTTTAGTGGGTGATTGTTTGGGCTTTTTTCAGCTTTCCAAAAGCAAAAGCCAGCAAATCCAAACAAATAGGTGGCTTCCAAAGCTGGCTTTGCCAAAGCCAAATCACCTAGATGTGGAAGCACGTTTTGAGGTGCTTCCCGCAGTTTTCCCATTAACCGCCGAACCGTTATTTGCACTCGCCTTGGAGTATTTACAGAAGATTACCACCCACAGACCGAATCGTTTTTCCTGTGCATACGAGGGAGAGACACGCAAGGATTTGACCCGTACGCACCACCAACCCCCAATTAGGCCGCCGCCACCACACCATCCTCCGCCTTCGCCGTTCCCCTCTGTGCCATGCCGTCTCCCTCCGTTTCCGGCCTGACTCCGCCCTCCCAGATCGAGTGCACCAAGCACAGAACCGGAGCACGCCAAGCAGCAGCCGGCGGTTTGCGCGAGCGGCAGGCAGGCAGGGGAGCAGCATACATGCGGCCGGTGCGAGCGACAGGCAAGCCAGCAGCAAGCGGCGGGGAGAAATTAATCCATGGCTGGATGCGTTTTTTCTTTTATTATGGCGTCATGTTTGCTGTTCGTCTCCAACAATAATGGGTAGGCGCAGCTGATTTGATTGATATGTATACAAACAAGGAACGGTGTAAACCTGATTTTCCATGAACTGATTCGTGGCCGAAAATTAAGTGAAGTGGTATATGTTTCGTATAGTAACCAAAACTAATACAATGTTTTCGGAATTATGGGTATTTTAGACAATTCATCAGTTCACAACCAAACATCCAGTCAAGTTGCCAAACAGTGAAACTCGAAACAACAGCTTTCCCTGTGCAGCAGCTTTTCCTGCACAACAGCTTTCCCTGCACAGCCAGCCAGCCACAGCCCAAACAAACATGCCCTTAGGATCCTGAAGGGGCCGTACCACTTAGACGTGAGCTTCAGAGATTTGCGGAGGCCTAGAGTAGACAAAGTCGTTTACTTCAAAACTCCTCTCTCTGTTCTATTGTTGTCCGCATACTTCTTCATTCTTTGCTGAGCTTGCAAGAGGTTCCGTTGCAAGGTTTGGATCATATGATCCCTATCAGCTAGGGTGACTTGAGCTTCAGCGGAGACATTGCAAGGAATGGACAGTTGAAGGATGAGAGGGGGCTTGTACTCATACAAAGCCTCAAATGGAGACATTTTGATGGCTGTATGGTATGATGTGTTATACCATAGTTCTGCTGCTGGGATCCAATCCGCCCATTTCTTTCGTTCTTGGAATGTCATGCACCGGAGGTACTGCTCTAGACATTGGTTCACTCGTTCCGTCTGACCATCAGTCAGCTATACTTCAAGGAGATGTTGAGAGAGGAGAATATCTCAGACCATAGATTGCTAGTGAAGATCCAGTCTCGATCACTGACTATGATTTCAGGAGGACCATGCAGTTTGACTATGTTATCAAAGAAGAGGTCGGCAATCTTTTGAACATTGTATGGATGAGCTAGAGGTAAGAAATGTGCATACTTTGTTAATCTGTCGACCACGACAAGAATAACATCTTTTCCTCTAGATTTAGGCAGAACCTCGATAAAGTCCAAACTAATGTTGCTCCATTTAATTTGTGGAATGGGTAAAGGACTAAGGAGGCCAGGGTATTGTACCTTTTCAGTTTTGGAGATCTGGCATATGGGGCATTCTGAAATGAGTGTAGTAGTGGATTGTTTCAGCTTCGGCGAATAAAATGATTGCTGCAGTAACTTTGTGACCAGAATGTCCTCCAAATGTGGACGAGTGGAAAGCTTGGAACACTTTGGTTCTCAGGTCAGTAGAGGCACCGATATAGACTCGCCCTTTGTACCTCAATATGCCAGATTGGAGTGAGAAGTTGGGGTGACTGGTTTTGTTAACTGCCAGTTCTTAAAGAAGTTTATTACAGTGGGCATCGTCCTTGTAGGAAGCATGAACATCTTCAAGCCAAGAAGGAACTGCAACCGAGATAGCTGAACAAGTTGCAGTGGTCGGTAGAGGGTGTGATTCACTATCA
Organism: Lolium perenne; assembly: GCF_019359855.2. Lineage (NCBI taxonomy): Eukaryota > Viridiplantae > Streptophyta > Magnoliopsida > Poales > Poaceae > Lolium > Lolium perenne. Next base: position 138,916,059 of record NC_067245.2, read on the forward strand.
TCATCCTGATACTTCCTTGAAAGAGCATCAGCCACTGAATTTTCAATGCCTTTTTTGTATTCGATGCTGTAATCGAATTCCAAGAGCTTAAGCATAAGCTTATGTTGAATGCCCTCTAACAACCTTTGGCTGCTCAGATATTGCAGGCTCTTTTGATCGGTTTTAATGATCACTTTGTTCCCCAAGATATAATGGCGCCATTTTTTGAGAGCCCATTATTGCCAGCGCTTCTTTCTCATACACTGACTTAGCTGCAGTTTTGGGACCCAAGTTTTTGCTGAAGAAAGCCAGCGGTCTTCCTTGCTGCATAAGGACTGCTCCTAGTCTAGAGGCACATGCATCAGTTTCGAGGGTGAAGGGTTGTTTAAAGTTTGGGAGAGCTAACAGAGTAGATATGACCCTTTTGAGTCTCTCAAATGCTTGCTGCTGATCACTGTCCCAGTGAAAGTTATCCTTCTTTAGTACTTGGTGAAGTGGATGGCAGATGCGTACCCTTTTATAAATCTTCTGTAGTAGCCAGTGAGACCCAAAAATCCTCTCAACTTCTTTACTGTGTTGGGAGTTTTCCATTGAACAATGTCTTCTATCTTCTTAGGATCAGTAGCAAACCCTTGACCAGATATTATATGGCCCAAGTATTCCACCTGTGGCTGACCAAAGATGCATTTGCGCAACTTTGCTTTCAATTCATGAGTTCTCAGTGTGGTAAGAACAACCCTGAGGCCTAGTTTGGTGCCAGTGTTTTTGTGTGTTTTGAGAAGTGTTTTGAGGGGTGTTTTGGGTGAGAACATGAACTACCCAAAACACTACAAAATCCCTTTCAGTCAAAACACTTCTCAAAACACTTGTTTGGAACACTGGTTTTACAAACTAGTGTTTTCAAGTGTATTCAACATAATTGGATAAAAAAATCGTTTTTAACAGTTTAAACTAGACTTGTATCGCAAATAAAAATTTGATCTTTTTAGTACACTAGAAGAACATCTCTCCATCTCTCATATTGATAATACAAAACATCAGTACTGGAATTCTACATAGTACAACAGAAGCACATTACAAGCCAACAAAGAGCTCAAACTTTCAGTCTATAGGTAGGGTACCGCAGAGGCCGCACATCAAACACAATGGAACAGAAACAAGTCCCAGATATCGGAGCGAGTGTATCGATGTTTTGAAGCAGCAAAGCAAGAGAATGCAGAAAATAAACTGTATGGCTATCTACGCATGTGCGAGCTTCCTCTGCCATAACTCCATGAATTCAGCAGCCAGGTTGTTTCTGAATCTTGTTTGAATTCAGCACCTGTTGCAGAAAACACAGACAAGATTCAGCTTGGCAAAGGTTACTACAAGCAAGAGTGACAATTGTGTGAAAAAAAAAGACAAATAGGAAGTACCAGCAAACAATCTAAAATGTGTGATGACAATTTAACCCACAAACCCCTGTCTGTACACTTACTGTAGTTATAGTTTTAGTGCAAAAGTATTTCACTATTTTACAGCATGATGACGGATACAGATTTTCATGCAAGTGCAATGTTCTGGATACAGAGGAATATTTTAATGATCTGGGCTGAATGCAATGGAGCATATGTATACAGAGGAATTCAAAGTGCCCTTGCGTCGAACTCGAGCTCGAGCAATTCATTGACGCCATCAAAGTGCCATGCTCAAACCGGACATATGGCTGCAATGACTCCATCATCTACACATGCTCCATGCTAATGCCCAGAGAATGACTGTGATTTTAGAGGGGCAACACGCTGTCTTCTGGACCACTTCGTCACCGCACACATCTATGTTGACAGACTTGGTGGAGTTCAGTTGGGCAAGTTCTTCCTGCTGGTTCCCCCTGAACTCGCTGATAGCTCATCTGGTGAACTTACTGTACACATCAATGTTGACAGACTGGCGCCATAGAGATCTCTCATCAAGTAGTGGTGGACAGGGAAATCTGGGTCACACATATGGGTTCCTTGCAACTAATCTCAACAAGTAGTTGTATGCTTTTTAGTCATCACAGACTGAAGTAGGCTGGGTTTGTGAGAAAATTGTTTCGTTATCTAGCTTGTTGTCTGTAATGGTAGAAGTTATCTATCCAAACTCGAAACTCATGAGTGTCATGGTAGAAGTTATCTACTTAAATTCAGAGTGTCATGATTGGCTTACTAACTGAAGTGCCAATTGAAGCTCTTGCAACTTAGAACTGTACTATTTACAAACAAAGGTTGCATCAGGTTTTAGTTAGCTACTCCAAACAAAGATAGATCCATCACACAAATAATTCTCCCTGTCAAAAAGAAACACTCCACAAAAGATATGTCAAATTAACTTGCTTCTAGATCTCCCCTACCACCCACCACTGTAACTAACACTACAAAGAATACAAGAACAGAAGTGACATCTCCCTCTGAATACATGAACAAAAGTGGCATCTCCCTCTGAATTGGACGTGTTGCTAGAGCATCGCACACACACAATTATTAGCTAAGAAGATTGGGCAATCAAGAAACAGGGAGATGAGTCTATCAAGAACCCTAGATCTCATCACATCATGCAGATGACTAGCAGTACGGGAAGAGGAGGAGGTCAGGTGGATAGTACTTACTGAGGTCTCCAGCTTGGACGGAGAAGAGGGGCGGCGAGAGGAGCTCCATGTCGGCGGCGGAAGGAGCTCCGGCGGCGGAAGGATCTCCGGGTCGCTGGGAACAAGCAGGGCCGGAGAAAACCGTTGCTGGCTTGCTGCGGGACGGCTTCGGCGGCGGCAGCGGATTCGGTATTCGCGGCGGCGGCCGCAGATTCGGTATTCGCGGCGGCGTCCAACGGGAGTCTTGGTGGCGGCGGTGAACGGGAGTCTTGGCGGCGGCGACGAACAGGAGTCGCTCGCGTTTCGCTGGAGCGAGGAAAACGCGAGGGGGGTGGGGCGTCTTGATTCCACCCCAGCCCGACGGGTTTCCGGGTGTTTTGGGCCCTTACTCGGCCAAAACCGGTCCACCAAACGGCCCACACGTGTTTTAATTGGGCCCGGGTTTTACACCCTGAAACCGGTCAAAAGCCCAAGAAAAACGCTGGCACCGAACGAGGCCTGAGGTGTCGCTTGTGTTCTTGAATGGTTTTACTGTAAACTAGGATATCATTGAAGAAAACTAGCACGAATTTCCTGATGTATTTGGAGAAAATGGAATTCATTAACTCCTGAAATGTTGCTGGGGCGTTGCTTAGTCCAAAGGGCATCACCTGATATTCATAGTGTCCAAGGTGAGTAGAAAAGGCAGTCTTGTGTACATCTTGTGTACATCGGCAGGGTTCATCCTTATTTGATGATAACCAGATCTCAAGTCAAGTTTGGAGAAAATAACTGCTCCATGTAATTCATCCAGAAGGTCCTCTATGACTGGTATGGGATACTTGTTCTTCATTGTCAAGTCGTTCAGAGCTCGGAAGTCCACACATAGGCGCCAGGATTTGTCCTTTTTTCTAACCAATATTACAAGGGAAGAGTAAGGATTGCTGCTGGGTCTGATTTCAGCTGTGAGCAACATCTGTTCAATAAGTTCCTCAATTGTATTTTTTTGACTATGCGACATTCTGTATGGTCGGATGTTTGGAGGTTTTGCATCAGGAATGAGTGGTATAGAATGGTCAGCTGATCTGTGAGGAGGAAGGCCTTGTGGAGGTTGGAAGATATCTTGAAATTGGTGTAGTAGTTCACTAAGGGCTTCATCAATTACTGTTGTTTCAGGACCTGGTTCCTCACTGCTGTCAGTCAACAACACATAGCCGGATGCTCCATTTTCAAGCAACTGAGAACATTCCTCTGCTGAAATGAAGAGTTAATGAGAGGGCACCATGTGATCATGGAATGTGTGAGGTGTGCCTTCAATAGAGAATGTGAGACTACGGCCGATAAAGTCAAAGGTAACAGGGTTATAGTTTTTGAACCAATTGACTCCCAGAGGGACATCAGCTCCTTGCAATTTGAGCACCCTGAAATCTGTTGTGAACTTGTGGCCTTTGATGTAAAAGGTGCAGTTGTTGGCTATTGCAGTGGATGTGAGTTGACCCCCTCCAGCAACTGTTACTTGCCGTGGTGGTGCCTGGATCATGCTTAAATTGTTTTTGATAGCAAATGCATGGTCCACAAAGGTGCTTGTGCTACCATTGTCAGCCAGAGCAATGGCATGGATCCCTTTGAATGACAAGAGCAGAGATATTGTGGAAGCACTGGGAGCTCCAGTGTATGCTGCTGCAATAATGTGCATGACTTGTTCCCCAGGAAGGTTATCCTCTGCTGGAACAAACCATAGGTGGTAGGAGGTCTAACTGCTCATTGTTGTTATGGATCTGATGAACTTGATCATCTTCTTCATCATCAGAGTTTCCTTGCATTTGGAATGCGTTCAGAGCTCTCTGCATAAGGCACTTGTTGCCCATTACCCAGTTTTCTGGACAGTACCAACATTTTCGAGGAGCTCGCTGTATGTTGTCTCGCACGGGTGCATTACGCTTGTGGCTTGCACTGCAGGAGCGGGGCATCTGACTGAACAGAGGTGTGCTTTCTCGTACTGCCTTGCGTACCAATATGCAGATAAAGGGTTGTAGGTTTTTGACACTGGACATTGTGCTTGATGGTGTCCTTCAACCCACTGACGAATCTGTCCACAAAGAAGTCCGCTGGTAAATAAGCTCTGCCACGCTTCATGAGTGTCATCCAATTCTCGTATGCATCAATATATACTTCCAATGTTGATGTTTGTTTCAGCATCTGCAGTTGATCCATTGGATCAGATGTTTGTGTATCTGGAAACCGCTCAAGCAGAATGTGACAAGAGTTCTGTCCAGGAGATGGTGGTGAGATTATAACCGGCTCCATTCAACCATGTTTTTGCATGGCGTCGGATGTGTGCTAGTCCCCACTTGACTCGCTGATCTGTGCTTATGTTGACTAGACCAAAGACATCTTCGCATTCAAGCATCCAAGCGCGTGGACCTGAGCTGGTGAATATTGGCAGTTCAACGTGTGGCGTGCGCATGTGAGGTTCATTGTGATGGTAGGTGTTTTTGTTGTGATCGTCTGGAGGTTGTGTGGTGTGGGGATGGTATTGTGGTGTGGGACTGGGATTTGGGTATTGGATTTGTGGGATTGGGGGTGGGTGATATGGGCACTATGGAGGGTAATATGGCTGGATCGGTGATGGATATTGGTGGTAGGCAAAAGGTGGAGGATTTGGGTGTTGGTAATAGTTCGGGTGGGTGTGCGGAGAGGTTATATGGTTTATTTGGTGCGTGGGAGGAAGAGGGAACAGTTGAAGTGGAGATGGCGGAGGTGGTAATACTGGTATGGGCATTTGGTCGAACAGTTTGAGTGTGGGTTGGAGCTGGTGGGTGAGGTAGTTGATCTGGCGCAAGTCTGCCAAGGGTTGGGGAAAAAGATGGCGGCTGTAACACTGACGGCTGGTGTGGTTGTTTCCATTATCGGAGACAAGGGGAGGTGTGGGAGGGACGGTGGTGCTTGGTGGCTGGGATGTGATGGTGTTCTCAGTGGGTGTCAAACGAGCAAAATTTGCTGCCATCGACGACATCATCTCCGACATACGAGCCATCTCACCTTGGATTGTGTTGAGGGTGGCAGTGGAGTCGGCGGTGGCCCTGTCGTGGCGGTCCAGGCGGCGGCGTAAGGTGCGCATCTCCCATGGTAGCTTGGTGCGCTGGTTCTCGTCGTCGTGGTCGTTATCGGAGGTTGTGGGCGTGGCGAGGACCCCGTCGATTTTCTTCCTGCGCCCGCGTGAAGACGAGCGGGATCTTGTGCTCGTTGGGAGGGAGGGAGAAGCCGCCGGTGCGGTGAGAGGTAGGGAAAGAAAACAAGCGGAATCGATGTCTTGCTCTGATACCCCGATGTCATGACCTCAAGGGCGCCATGACTGAACAGAGAGAGATTGGGGAAGAGGTAGCTCTCGGGCTCTGGTTTTAATGGCTAAATAAGAACATAATCAAAATGTAGACAGGAATTGCAATGTAGTAAAATTAGGGTTTCTATTAGCTGCCTCCCATCCTCCCACTCCTACTTTCTTATCGACACCGAGAGTAGGCCAGCTAATAATGCAGTTTCACCCTTATTACAATTTAAGGTCCAAATAGAGTAAAAGTGGAATAAGATTACAACTTAGCTATCATAACACATTGCTAGTTTGGTATTCGTCCTTGGTGTCCTGACACACAGGAATTACTATTTTCCCCTCCATTTTCCTGTGAGAAACTATTATTCTAGTAACCAACAAACTTGATTGTTGGGCCCTTTTGTTAATTGTTTTTAGTGTTTGCTTTAATTTAGCTCAGTTATGTTTCTCTTAGCAGTGGTTAGGTAGGCATTGTTTACTTGTATGTAATACGTGTCTGCTGTTCTCATGAGAAACTATTAATTTGCTGCATGCCAAGTTGTACTGTTTTCTTTTTTGTTTTACTGTGGGATTATATCCCCATCTCCATTATTCTCTTGTTTTTTCCATTCTTTTCCTTTATGCATTGGTAAAAAAACTCTTACCTGCAATATTATTGCCAGGAGGCAATAGCAGTGTAGTTAAAATTGTTCACATTTGACAAGATGTGTTCACTTCGTAGTCCCTTGTTCTTTATACAGCTTCAAGATGAATTTCTTCATTTCGATAGCTTCGTCACGCCCTTAATGATAGGGGCACCCAATACCTCGTAGAGTCTAAAGCTCCAGCTCAAAGAGTTCACCAGTTATCGTGCCTACGGTAAACGCTGGGTAGCCAAGTGCGGAGAGGATAACTGCTGAAAGCATATAAGTAGTAAGCCCACCCCAAGATGAGTGCTCTCTCCTTCGACTTCCCTAGAACCTCCAGTATCATAACCGAGACAGCGACGGGTTCTCCACCCATATGGGGATGGAGCGACTAAAAAAACTTACCTGCAATATTATTGCCAGGAGGCAATAGCAGTGTAGTTAAAATTGTTCACATTTGACAAGATGTGTTCACTTCGTAGTCCCTTGTTCTTTATGCAGCTTCAAGATGAAGTTCTTGTCTCAGATACTGAACGGTTGAGCATGACCCACTCCAATGTCAAGAAGGTATGTACAATCATACATCGACGTTCTCATTTATTTGTCCAGGAATTTTTGTTTTACGTAACAAAGATTCAATTGTAGCTTCAAAGACATTTCCAAGCTGACACATATCCTTGGATTCAACGCTTGAAGCATCAAGAGCTTGTCATTGAGAGGCGTCTCTTAAGGGTGATTTTTCTTCATTTATTTCATAATGACAATTCCTTCTCGTTCTTGTCTTGGCTTCCTTTTATTTCTGCTGGGTTCCATATCTAGCGGCTTTGATGTTGTCGTTGTCGTTGTTGTATTTCATAATGACAAATATTGATGGTAAATGCTAATTCATTATTCATGTCTATGTATCTAACAATTATGTTTTTGGGAACTGGTAAGATCATGAGAATAGTGGAGGCGCTGGAGAATAGGGGTTTCCGTGTTCAATTATCGAAAGAAGAAGCTGATTTATATGAAAGATTGGTTGCTATAATAAAGCAGGTTAGTTTCTTTTGCCCTCATATTGTTTTTGTATTCGGCTGGTTATGGATTTTATGTAGTTGCATCTTCTGTATACAGATAAAAGGAACTGGTGGCGATCTGTCCAAGAGAACCTATAATCTTCTTTCTACCTCACGTCTTCTAGCAAGCACCGGTGGTGCTAGTGGTCCCATTTATATTCCTAATTCAGCCAAAGTTGATGAGCAAAGTGTTACTGATCTTCTTGAGGTAAGGGTAGTGGGGTTCTAATCCTTGTTTGTCCGTTTATGGCCTGGTCTTTTCTCAAGCTGAGAATTTTAACTGTGCGAAACAGGCCTTGCAGCAACAGACGGAAGCAGTTGCGAAGTTGGGCAATGTATTAAAAAGGGACACCAGAGACGTGGAAATTGTACTTTCGGAAGACATTGATATGGTGGAAGATGGTGCTTCAAGAAGGCCATTGAACATGTAAAACCGAAGTAGTGTCTTCATTTTAGGTACCAACAAACAGAGTTTTGCATCGTGTTATCAAAGGGTTGGGGAGCCTCTAGACATCTTTTTTCTAGTTTTGACCTCTACAAACGCTAAGCAGATTTATGTGAGTCAACCTCTAGAATATGGTTAGAACAAATTGAAATAGGTTCTTAGCCATCACCATGTGGTTCTTGAGCAAATTCAATTAGGTTTTGAGACTTGCCTGCCAGTGACGAAGGGCCATGATCGAGGGTGCCCTTAGCTCCACGATAACGCCCCCAATAGGGTAACGCCACAAAGTGCTATCGTCGTTGAGACAGAATGGTCTTTTACCCAGAGCCCTGGTATTGGGAGACCGCAACGACGCCCTCAAGAGGGACATGACACGCGCAGGTGCTGTCCTCGTTGGCATCGAAGCGTTGGACTTTCATCGGACTTTCATCTGAAATCACCGCCACACCTGTGGGACTTTCATCTGAAATCACCGCCACACCTGGGACCCTGGATGTCTGAAATACCCGTTATGTATACAGTTCACGATTCCATGATCAGTGTGTCGTGGACATATAACCGAACTGATATCAAGGTTATATCATCCATTGCAAAACGGAACAAGAATATTACAAATAGATCACATATCATCCATTACAAAACGGAACAAGAATATTACAAATAGATCACATGACCACTACTTACATAATAGCCTTGAAAGGCCAATCTTAACATCAGAGTAGCAGAATCACTTCAACAGTGCAAAGCCCAAGCCAGAGATAGAAAGTGAAATAAGTGATCTTTATTGATGTACTGTTCATATATCTGTGAACATTCACTTTTTAGGTTACAACACTTGTGTCTTTTCGGAAGGACACAATGACGGTTCGGACAATGCTATATTCTAAGTGCTAGGTAGTTGCCCTAATGGATATGCTAACTGCCTTGTTAGCCTAGATTTAATGCTAACATATTCTTAACACCCCCCTTAGACAAACGATGTCTTTCAAATTTTTAACGTCTTGAAGTTTTCCAGAATGTTTTGAGTGTTGAAATGTCTTGATAGTCCTTAATCTTGAAAACTTGATGTTGTAAATATATGTCCTCCAAAATCCTATGAAAAATATAAGGAGAATATAGGAATCCGATATGCCGTTTGTATAATAATTGTATCATTTAAACCTCTGTGAGAAATCCGTTGGAGAAATCATCAGGAAAGATTACAATATATTATTATCGGATGATAAATACTAATTTCAGTCCTAGGAGATTTTGATACGGGGTGGCCTTCGGACACCGCCTCCTCAAAACCGACAAGCCCTCCTCGTGGCCCAATGACACAAGCTCGAGCCCAAGCTTTACACCAAGAGGTGAATTCGCTCCTTTCCACGTACGCATTTGATACCCCTTTGGATGGCGTGCTACTTCATGCAAATACCCTATGTTCAATCAGGTACATCGACCAAGAGGCGAGCTATGGAGACCAAGCCAATGGAGAGGGAGCTGGAAATGAGGAAGATGGAGCTACAGCGCCCAGGCCGGAACTTCCACCCCCCAGGACCGGAACTTCCGGTCAGATGCCTTCCAGATGCCTTCCAGCGCTCAGAGAAATGGATCAAGCCGGAACTTCCGCCCCGAGGGACCGGAACTTCCGCCCAAGTTCCGCCCTACTTCCGAGAATGCGCCAAAACAACATTGGATGTTACTGCGAGGAAATTGGCCATTTCCGGAACTAGGCCGGAAGTTGGCCGGAACTTCCTCCCCGACCGAAACTTTCGGCCCACAAGACCGAAACTTCCGCCCGTGACCGGAACTTCCGCCCAGGACGACCGGAACTTCCGCCCCATCGAAGTTCAGGAAAACAACACTTTTCAGCGTGTAACTTATCCCTTCGCCCCATCACTATAAATAGCCTTGTTGACTCAGATCTGAGATTAGACTTGATGTGAAATTAAACCTGAGCTTTGCTCACCCTTGTGGGAACCCTACCTAGATCTTGGATCTTGTACCCACCCGGGCTCCTTATCGACTCGTGAAGATCTCTTTGGTGACTTCTACCGATTTGTTGGTCTTTTGCTTGCACTTCTACCTATCTGGTCTTTTGCTTGCACTTCTATCAACCTTCCGGTCTTTTCACCCTTCTAAATATCTCGGGATTCGATTTGTCGATCTCTTTGCGGGACTTCTACCGGAAGGTCTTTCCTGCAACCTCTATCGAGTTGGTGGTTCGGGCCAACGAGGGAAAACCGATTGTGTGCGTGTGTGTGTTGTATCCCCACGATTCCCCTCGCGTTCTTCGTGTTCATCGCGTTCATCCAACTCCCCCACGAATTCCACCCAAATCCGTGAAGATCGGGCATATCCTTGGGCTTAGCCCTTATCATATGGTATCAGCAGCTCTTTGGTTGCCACGGATTTGACCCCCACAACCCCCAATTCCACCAATTTTGCCCAAAAAATTTTCCAAATTTTTTTCCCAAAAAATAGCCTCAAAGTGGCCTTGGTTGGATCTCGCGATTTGTTGAGTTTTTGGTGGTTTTGGTCCAATAGAAACTTGTCTTTGGTGTTGATCTACAATTCCCCCACCTTACCACAGCTTTTAGTGCCAAATTTTCCTCGAATTCGAAGGATTTCAGACCGGATTTCCGCCCAAATCGAAGAACATCCCGCAGATCTGATTGCGACCAGAAGTTCCGCCCGGCAGGACCGGAAGTTCCGCCCGGGACCGGAAGTACCGCCCCTCAGGACCGGAAGTTCCGGGTGGCCGAATTTTTCACAGCAACCTTCGGTTTTCGTTTTGGCACTAACCCCCTTGTGTTTGGACTTCGGTTTGAGTGCTATTTCAGCTACCACAAAGCTTCCGCAACATCGACAACGACGACGGCACCCCGAGGATCCAAGCGGTTCATTTGACACCTCCACCACCATCGCAAGTTCAAGATCGTCGGCCACCATCATCAAGTGGTATAACTTGCTCCTAACTTGTAGCCCTAGCCTCTTTTGCGTACCTTTCCTATCGAGAGTGGCTTTCTAGTGTTGCGAAGCATTGCGCAAGCGTCCCGACCGTGAGGGTGTGCGTGTGTTGAGCAAAGCTTCGAAGCAAGCTAGTGTGAAAAGATAAGCAAAAGAAGTGTGACATACTTACATAGATAGTAGTATCCTTACATAGTGAGAAAAAGAAAGAAAAATACAAAAAGAAAAAATGTGTGAGTGACACCTATACACAAAAGAGTCCAACGCTTTTAACCAAAAGAGAGAAAATAGAAGAGAGGCGTCTTGCGCAAATCTTGTTGCTTCTCAATTTTGCAACCAAGCCACGGTCTCTCTTGAGTTAGCGTGACACCGAGCTAGTAGTCTTCGTTAGGACCATTTTTGTTCGTGCTCACAAGTCGCGCTAACCCCATTTTGTCCCACGCGTGTGTTCCTCCTTGTGTATGCCTTTTGTGATCACCGCCTTTGACTTGTGACTTTTGGATCTTACCCACTTTTGACAATAGACTTTTTCGTTTGGTTCTTCCATTTGGCTTTCCACATCCATACCTAACACCATATAGAGTTTTTGGTTTTGTGTGTGTGCATACATATCGGTTGCCCTCCGCCTTGAAACACCTTTTCGATTTTGGTTTGCAAGTTTTGACACTTTTGGTAGTCTTTCCTAGCCACCCACCACATAGTTCTTGTTTTAGTTGTAACCATGTCTAGTGGAGAAGGGAACCAACTATCGATGACGCGGCACCAACATTGGATAGCTACTCAAGCCGTCCACGCCAAGCTCAATCAATTTGAAGCCATGATCAAGGATACCAACGTCCGCTATGAAGAAAGAGGCTCAAGTGCAAAGGATAGACCTAAACAACCAAGTTCAAGACCTCAATGAGAAGATTGAAGCTCAAGGCAACGAGTTGAAGGTAACTCTCGCCATACAGGGTCAAGAGACAAGAGAAATGAAGACGACGTTGGACAATATCCTTCATACACTCAACCGTCAAGAAGATAGAAGACACCACTCAAGGTCTTCACGCTCTCATAGTTCAAGGTCACGAGCTCCTACACCGTCTCACCATGATTCCAATGAAGACCCACACCACCATAATGTGGATGTTCAAGTGCTTCACCAACAAGCTCAAGAAGCGGAGCAAGCTCGACTCCGACTTGTCCAAGAACGTCAACGCCTTGAAGAAGAGCGCCTTCAACAAGAGAATCTCCATGCTCAATTCCAACAAGAGCAAGAACGCCTTCGACATGATCAAGAGCTAATTCGAGCAAGGGAACAAGAGCGTCTCCGCAATGAACAATAAGCACTTGAAGAACAAGAACGACACCGACAAGTACAAGAAGCTCAAGCTAGAAGGCAACGACTTCATGAAGAGGAACAAAGGCAAGCGCACCAAGAGCGCCAAATCATCAATGTTGTTCATCCTCAACGCCCTCAAGGTCAAGACAATCGCCGCCATCATGATGATCGACCTCATGCTAGAAGACCACCTCCAAGGGCGAGACATGAAGAATCAAGTCATCACCAAGCATCAAGTGAAGAAAGTGTGATGCCTCGACAACGCCACAACAATGTTGATCAAGATGAAGGTCATCGAAGACCACCTCCTCGTCAACAACATAGCAACAAAAATAGAGATGCTTAAGGTCCACAACATCTACCTCAACAACGTCAAGACTTTGGTGAAGAAAGACCACCTCCTAGATGCAATGACCGCAACGAGGAAGAAATCTTTGGGAAGCTCAAGTTCACCATGCCTAAGTTCCACGGAGAGGAAGACCCCGATGCATACTTATCTTGGGTACTCAAGGTTGACAAGATTTTCCGCGTACACAACTTCTCTGAAGCAAAGAAAGTGGCCATGGCATCACTTGAGTTTGAAGGATATGCAAATGTTTGGTGGGAAGAAGTGAAAAAGAAGCGTGACAAGGAAGATCTAGAGCCCATTAACACATGGGAAGAGATGCAAGAAGTCATGCACAAACGCTTTGTGCCCAACCACCATAAACGTGACCTCTTCAACAAGCTTACTCAACTCAAGCAAAGCTTCAAGTCCGTTGAGGAGTACTACAAGGAGATGCACATGACCATGATGAGTGCCAATGTGGATGAGCGAGAAGAGCAAACTATGGCAATATTCTTGAATGGATTGAACATTCCCGTCAAGAGGATAGTTGAGTTCTTGCCTTACACCAACATGGTTGAGTTGCTTCATCAAGCTACAAGAGCCGAGCGCCAAGTGCGAAAAGACATAGCAAGTGCAAAAACAAAGTCCTTCTTCGCCGCGAGAAATGCAACAAACACCTCCTCAAGCATAAAAAACACAAGTGCTATTGCCTCCAAGGATCCTCCCAAGCAAACGAACAGTGCCTTCAAGACAACAAGCTTCAAGCCGGATCAATCAACTATGTCCTCCAAAGCTTCCACGGGATCTAGTAACATCACTTGTTTCAAGTGTGGTGCTCAAGGACATAAATCCTTTGAATGCAAGAACACAAGAGTTATGATAACTCGAGATGATGGAGATGTGGAGTACTTGAGTGAAGGTGAATATGAAGCCTTGGTACAAGCCGCAACCAATCATGAAGATGATGACTTGGAAGACCAAGAGCAAGTCCTATGTGTGCATGATGCAAGCCCATCTCTTGTGGTGACCAAAGTGTTGACAACCCATGCACTCCCCAATGAAGATCAAAGGTGCAACATCTTCCAAACAAGAGCCGGAATCAATGGCAAGTCAATAAATGTTATCATCGATGGAGGGAGTTGCCACAATCTTGCAAGCACCGAACTATGCTCCAAGCTCAACCTCACACTCCGGAAACACCCCCACCCTTACCATGTGCAATGGCTAAGTGACAATGGAAACGTCAAGATACAACACACCGTCACCGTATCCTTCAAAATTGGCGCCTATGAAGACACCGTTGATTGTGATGTAGTGCCCATGACGGTGTGCCACATGCTACTTGGTCGCCCTTGGCAATATGACAAAGAGCAAGCCATGATGGCTACACAAATGCCTATAGCTTCAAGGTCGGCGACAAGACATTCATCCTACGCCCAATGACTCCTAGCCAAGTAAATGCGGACAATGCAAAGGCTTTAGCGAGGGCTAAGGAAGCTACCATCACTAGTGAGATGAGTGGTGAGAGAGTGACCCACCAAAAAGAAAGTGAGCGCCACAAGACATATATGAGTGAGATGAAGAGTGTCCTCATAGCTACCAAGAGTGAGATGAGAGAAGTGTACCACAACCCATCCACCAAATTGCACTATGTGCTCATTTGCAAGGGGCCATCCTCGGAGACTAACAACTTAACAACACTTCCTTCGTCTTTGTTGTCTCTTTTGAAGGAGTTCCAAGATGTCTTCCCCGACGAACTTCCTCACGGACTACCATCGCTTCGAGGGATCGAGCACCGCATTGACCTCATACCCGGCGCCCCTCTACCAAACCGCGTCGCCTACCGCACCAACCCCGAAGACACAAAGGAGATTCAACGCCAAATACAAGACCTCCTCGAAAAAGGGTATGTCCGTGAAAGCTTAAGCCCTTGTGCGGTTCCCGTGATTCTCGTTCCTAAACCGGATGAGTCGCAACGAATGTGTATGGATTGTCGCCCCATCAATGCCATTACCGTTTGATACCGCCATCCCATACCGCGTTTAGATGACATGCTTGATGAATTGAGTGGTGCCACGATTTTCTCTAAGATTGATTTGCGTAGTGGCTACCACCAAATTCGCATGGCAATAGGTGATGAATGGAAGACGTCATTCAAGACCAAACTTGGTCTCTATGAATGGCTTGTCATGCCATTTGGTCTTTCAAATGCTCCATCTACTTTCATGCGCCTCATGAATCACATCTTGCGACCTCTCATTGGCAAGAGTGTGGTTGTCTATTTCGATGATATTCTTATTTATAGAAAAAATCTCGAGGACCATGTGCAACATGTGAGAGAAGTCTTATGCATCTTGCGCCGTGAAAAGCTTTTTGCAAATCTTTCCAAGTGCACCTTTGCACAAAACAAGTTGGTTTTCCTTGGATTTGTGGTTTCCGCTAATGGTATTGAAGTTGATTCTTCCAAAGTTGAGGCCATCCACAATTGGCCCACTCCTACCAATGTTGGTCAAGTTCGAAGTTTTCATGGACTTGCCGGTTTCTATAGACGCTTTGTAAAAGATTTTAGCACCATAGCTTGACCTTTGAATGAGCTTACGAAAAAGAATGTTCCATTTGTGTGGGGCAAGGCTCAACAAAAAGCTTTTGATGAGTTGAAAAAGAGACTTACCGAGGCACCACTTCTTGTTCTTCCAAACTTTTCCAAAACTTTTGAGATTAAATGTGATGCGAGTGGACTCGGTATTGGTGGAGTTCTTATGCAAGATGGAAAACCCGTGGCATACTATAGCGAGAAGTTGGATGGCGCAAGCCTCAACTATCCTATATATGACAAGGAACTTTATGCTTTGGTTCGTGTTCTTGAAGTTTGGCAACACTATCTTTGGCCAAAAGAGTTTGTCATTCACTCCGACCATGAGTCTTTGAAGTATTTGAAAAGTCAACACAATTTGAACGAACGACATGCAAAATGGGTTGAGTTCATTGAGTCCTTTCCATATGTAATCAAATACAAGAAGGGCAAGGACAATGTTGTTGCGGATGCTCTTTCCCGCAAGCTCACCCTCTTACTCACTCGTTTGGATGTCCATGTTTTGGGTCTTGATGAAATCAAAGACTTATATGCTTACGGTACTTTCTTTGGCCCAATCTTTGCAAAGTGTTCTAGTGATAAGGGCATCGATGATTTCTATTTGCACCAAGGATTCTTGTTCAAGGCAACAAACTTTGTATTCCCATGTCTTCGCTTCGCCTTTTGCTCTTACAAGAATCGCATGGTGGTGGTCTTATGGGACACTTTGGACGAGAGAAGACATATGCCATGCTTTCCACTCACTATTATTGACCAAGAATGTACCGCGACGTGGAACGCCTTTGCCGACGGTGTACAACATGCTTACAAGCTAAGTCAACTTCCAACCCCTATGGTCTTTATACACCATTGCCTATTCCTTATGCTCCTTGGTTCGATATAAGCATGGACTTTGTGCTAGGATTACCTCGAACTAAATATGGTCATGATTCAATTTTTGTAGTGGTTGATAGATTCTCCAAAATGGCTCATTTTATACCATGCTCTCGAACGGATGATGCTTCACATATTGCCTTCTTGTTTTTTAGGGAAATTGTGAGACTCCACGGTGTACCAAGAAGCATTGTTTCGGACCGAGATGTCAAGTTCATGAGTTACCTTTGGAAGACACTAATGGCCAAGTTCAACGTCAAGCTTTTGTTCTCGTCATCCTCGCACCCACAAACCGAAGGGCAAACCGAAGTGGTGAACCGAAGCCTCTCCACACTACTCCGCGTCCTTATCAAGAAGAATTTGAAGTCATGGGAAGATTGCATCCCGCATGCGGAGTTTGCCTACAACCGCGCCAAGCACTCTACAACAATGAGAAGCCCATTCATGGTTGTCTACGGGTTTGAACCACCTATGGCGATTGACCTCCTTCCTCTCCCGCTACATGAGCAAGTAAACATGAACATCGACAAGCGAGCACAATACATGAAGAAGCTACATGAAGATACAAGGGCAACAATCGAGCAACAAGTTCTTCGTCAAGCAACACGCCTCAACATGAAGAAAAAGACACGGATCTTCAATGAAGGAGACCTAGTGTGGACACATCTTCGCAAGGACCGTTTCCCTCAAGAAAGAAACTCCAAGCTCAAGCCCCGCGGCGATGGTCCCTTCAAGGTCCTCAAGCGCATCAACGACAACGCCTACGTCATTGACATACCAACATCCAAGTACTTGGTGAGCAACACATTCAATGTGTCCGACCTCTCACCCTATCATGGCGATGAGGAGAACATAGAGTCGAGGACGACTCTTTCCCAAGGGGGGGAGATGATACGGGGTGGCCTTCGAACACCGCCTCCTCAAGACCGACAAGCCCTCCTCGTGGCCCAATGACATGAGCTCGAGCCCAAGCCCTACACCAAGAGGTGAATTCGCTCCTTTCCACGTACGCATTTGATACCCCTTTGGATGGCGTGCTATTTCATGCAAATACCCTATGTTCAATCAGGTACATCGACCAAGAGGCGAGCCATGGAGACCAAGCCAATGGAGAGGGAGCTGGAAATGAGGAAGATGGAGCTATAGCGCCCAGGCCGGAACTTCCGCCCCCCAGGACCGGAACTTCCGGCCAGATGCCTTCCAAATGCCTTCCAGCGCCCAGAGAAATGGATCAAGCCAGAACTTCCGCCCCGAGGGACCGGAACTTCCGCCCACCGGAACTTCCGCCCAAGTTCCGCCCTACTTCCGAAAATGCGCCAAAACAACACTGGATGTTACTGCGAGGAAATTGGCCATTTCCGGAACTAGGCCGGAAGTTGGCCGGAACTTCCGCCCCGACCGGAACTTCCGGCCCACAAGACCGAAACTTCCGCCCGTGACCGGAACTTCCGCCCAGGACGACCGGAACTTCCGCCCCATCAAACTTCAGCAAAACATCACTTTTCAGCTTGTAACTTATCCCTTCGCCCCATCACTATAAATAGCCTTGTTGGCTCAGATATGAGATTAGACTTGATGTGAAATTAAACCTGAGCTTTGCTCACCCTTGTGGGAACCCTACCTAGATCTTGGATCTTGTACCCACCCGGGCTCCTTATCGACTCGTGAAGATCTCTACCGATTTGTTGGTCTTTTGCTTGCACTTCTACCTATTTGGTCTTTTGCTTGCACTTCTATCAACCTTCCGGTCTTTTCACCCTTCTAGATCTCTCGGGATTGGATTTGTCGATCTCTTTGTGGGACTTCTACTGGAAGGTCTTTTCCTGCAACCTCTATCGAGTTGGTGGTTCGGGCCAACGAGGGAAAACCGATTGTGTGCGTGTGTGTGTTGTATCCCCACGATTCCCCTCGCGTTCTTCGTGTTCATCGCGTTCATCCACCTCCCCCACGAATTCCACCCAAATCCGTGAAGATCGGGCATATCCTTAGGCTTAGCCCTTATCAGATTTCTCCCCCCGAGGTTTGCAAATTTCTAAGTCGTTTCGTACCAATGCCATGAATGCACTTTTGAAATGGAACTGTTGGTAAAGACTTAGTGAACAAATCTACAAGATTGTCACAAGATTTTGTTTGCAAAATATTAATTTCTTCATTTTTCTGTAATTCATGAGGAAAGAACAGTTTTGGAGCAATATGTTTTGTGATATTATTTTCAATATATCCCATATGCATTTGAGCAACACATGCAACATTATCTTCATAGACAATAGTTGGTGATTCTAATGAACCTAGGTTTGACCATGATTTAAACAAGTTTAAAACATGAATATGAAAAATTAAGCATCTATCCTTCTTAGTCACTCCATAATGTAGCTCTTGGGAGGTGAAAGAGCAAAGTCTAAACCCCGGTTTTGTGTGTTTGATGACAACACTTGAAGATTCTCACCGTGTGCTTTGAGTATCATTGTTAGATTTGCAAGTGCACGGTGACCTTGCTAGACACGTCAAGATCGGAGGACTGAAGCGTAGTTTATAGGTTTTCTGGTTTTGTATGTGTGTATCGCAAGGTGACATGGTTGGAGAGAAAAAGGGGAGAAAAACAGTTTTTGTCAGGCCGGTACTACCGGTACCAGCGGTAGTACCGCTACCCCTACTGGTACCGCCCCAAGTACCGCTCTGAAGTTCTGTGCTCGTTTTGACCCACAGTACGAGTTACGGTACCTGGAGCGGTAGTACCACTTGCAAGCGGTAGTACCGCCCATGGTACCGCTCAAGTACCGTAACTAGTTACGGCAGTACCGCTTCGATACCGCTGTGGTACCGCTTTGAGTCCAGTAAGGTTTGGACCCCATTGCGGTACCTCGAGCGGTACCGCGAGCGGTAGTACCGCTCTGTGTCCACGTGGACAAGATCTGTGGGATTTCGAACTCAGAGCGGTAGTACCGCTTACCCAAAGCGGTAGTACCGCTTAGGCAAAAACTGGACATAACGGTTGGATTTGGGAGGGCCTATTTAAAGGTCCCTTCTTCCCCAACTCATTTTTATCTCTCCTCTCTCTCTCTCCTCCATTGTTGCTGAGCTTAAACCTTGAGGATCTCCCCAACCATCCAACCAATCTTGCCCAAATTTTGAGGAGTGGTGGAGGAGACCCCGATCTATAGTTCTACCAAGAGAGATTTCACCAATACTTGCTACTCCTTAGTGGATATTGGTGTTAGGGTTCCTATGGTGGGATCTTGGAGAAAGTGCACCTATGGATGCTAGCTTGGGTTGTGCTAGCTCCATAGGTTGTTGGGAGCCTCCGTGTGGTGTGGAGCTCGCCCCAACCTTGTGAAGGAATCACCGCCTCGACCGGTGTCATAGTGGAGAAGGGGGAGCACCTTTGTGGAGCTCTCTCGAGGAAGAAGGTGAGGCCTTCCTTCGTGGTGTGTCCGCCTAGCCTCTTGTGTGCGGCTAGCACCTCCTCAACGCAGATGTACTCTCTTTTGTGAGAGGAACTGTGGGAAACAAACCTCGCCTCGACTCTGCGCCATCCGGTTGTCCCGCTCCTTACTCTTACTATCTTCCTTGTTCCTTTGCTTGTTGCACTTGTCCTAGGATCATTGTAGGAACACCGACACCATTAAAGGATTCACCTTTACCTTCCGCACCGCTAAAATTGAAAAAGACTAAAACTTGACGTTGTGTCCATTCACCCCCTCTTGTTCGCTACGATCCATTCAAGTGGTATCAGAGCAAGGTTTTCTTGCTCGGGCTTTACCGCCTAAGAAATGGCCGAACAAGAGACGGTTGTGAATGGGTCACCTTCCCTTGTGCCACCCGCTCCATCATCACCCGTCGATAGCACAACGGCTACGTTGGATGACCTCAAGAATTTGGAGTCATCCATCGTTAACCAAATGAAGACGATGATGATGGAGTTGGTTGCACAAAACCCAACCCCTATCGTAGATCCTAAGGCAAGTGCCGAGGATCCCCCACCAAAAGTTAACCAATTTCCTCTTGTTGATTTTGTCGCGTAATCGACAAAAGATCCACAAAAGGAAGGTCTTGGGGAGACCAGCACTTCAACAAAGGGGAAAGATGAGACACCGGTTGCGGAACGTCTAGGGGGTAATCATGCGGTGCCACCACCAAGTGATTACACCATAAACGTTCCAATACCTATGCCACATATTTTGTCGCATGGTTCACCACCGTTACTTGAATCAAATAGCTTTGAAAATTGGCAATTCTTAATGCGTTCTCATGTGCGCAGCGCATCTACCGAGCTTTGGCGCATCATCGAGGAGGGCTACTCACCACGAGACCCAAAGAACTTGACAAGAAGAGAAGTGGTGGATGACCAACTCAACGCCACCGCCATCAACATGATTCACATGGCCGTCACGCCCAAGGACCGCGCTCATATCCGCTCACTCAAGACCGCCAAGGAAGCATGGGATAAACTCGACAAGCTCTTCCTCGGAAATGAGAGCATCCAAAGCTCTCGTTTTGATGAAGTGAACAACATGGCCGACAACTTCGTCATGAATGAAGGAGAGACCCCCGAAGAAATGTATCAGCGCCTCATCGCCCTTGCCGTGCAAATGCAAGATCTTGGAGCAACGTTTGTGGATGACCATTGGATCAAGCGCAAGTTCTACAATGCTCTTCTCCCTTATGAGGAAGTGAATTTGACGGCCATCCGTCAAAATGCCTCCTTCCGTGCTATGACATCCGATGAAGTTCTTAGCGAAGTCATCGCTTTGTACATCTCCAAGAAGAATGCGCAGGATCTTGTTGCTCGCGCCCACAACACCCGCAAGCCCAACCTTGCATTGAAGATGCCGGTTCATGAGGCTAGTGAAAGCGATGAGGATCCCATTGAGTGGGGATCGGATGATCTCAAGACCAACTATCATGAGCACATGGCTCTTGCCGCCAAGAAATTTTGGGAGGGAAACAAGTCCCGAAACACAAGATCAAGAAGACTACGTGATTCTTCAAGAAACTTCTCCAAGAGTCCAAATCCAAGAGATGGGCAAATGGGGAGAACATGCTACCATTGCAGCGACAAGAACCATTTTGTCGCGGATTGTATCTTTGAGAGAAGAGAAGATAATGGTGGAAGGCTTGTCCGCAAGGAAAAGTTCAAGTCACTCTCCAAAGGATTCTCCAAGTTCTCCTCCAAGCCCGATGACGACAAGGTCTCCTTCACCAAGAAGCCTAGAGCCTTCATCATTCGAGAAGAGTACTCCTCCGATGAGGATGAAGAACATGAGGACAAGAGCTCCAACAAGGAAGGAGAGGGAGTGACCGCCATCGCCATTACCACTCCCTCTACCTCCCTCTTCGACTCTCCTAATGAGAACCTCATCACCAACAACGCTCATTGCCTTATGGCAAATGTATCCACGTAGGTAGAACTCCCTTCCAAACTCTCATCTTCATCTAATGCTTTATATATTGATGATGCCACTAGTCTCACCATTAAGCGTGAGATTGTGGGTTTGGATTCTTTTCTCACTAACATGAAATGGGATACCAAGACTCATGTTGGGGCTCTCTTGGCCCAACTTGGTGCGGCACAAGACCTTATAGAGGAGAAGGAGAGGCTTGAAAGGGAGGCGGCAAATGAGATTGCTCTCTCAATCAAGCTCTTGAGGAGGAACAAAATTTGCGTATGTCTCTTGAAGCTAGTGTCATCACCCTTGAAGACTCCAACAATGCTATTATCTCCCAACTCACCAAGGATCGAGATCATGCTCTTGGTTTGATGGGTGATCTCAAGAAGAAGATGCTTTCTCTCGAGGAAATCAACAAGGAGAAAGATGAGGAAGACCCCATCTCTTGCCATGACGAGCTTATGGATCAAGTGGCTTCCTTGAGGAAGCACAATGCTCTTCTCCTAGAGGTCAATGCTCTTCAAGAAGAAGCCTTGGATGAGTATTACCGCTTGTGCAAGGAGAAGACATCATGTTGCAATCATGAAGAAGAGATTGCCACTCTTGAGACCACCAAGGCCAAGCTATTGAGTTTGAGTAGCATGCAAGAAGAATTTTTGATGGAATGCCTCCGCATGAGAAAAGAGAAAGCCACTTGTTGTGATCATGAGGAGGAGATAGCCGCCTTGAAGAGGAACGAAGCCAAGCTCATGGAGGTCAATTCCATGCAAGAGGAAGCATTGAAGGAGTACTTTCCTTTGAGCAAGGACCGTGCGTGTTGCACTCATGAAAGTGACATTGCCAAGATGGAGAGTGACAAGCGTCTAATCATAAAGATGAACTCTCTCCAAGAAGAAGCTTTGATGGAACACTTCCGGGTGAACAAGGCAAAGGAAGTCCAAGTGTTTGATATCACTCACCCTCACCCGGAGCATGAAGATGAAGTCAATAGTTTGAAGGCAAAAATTGATAGACTCAAAGTTCAAGCCAAGTACTTGGAAGGAGTCATTGAAGCCAAATATGGAGCCAAAGAGGGCTCTTGTAATGAAGGAGGAGTGACTACCAAGCCAAAGATGAAGAAGAATAGGAGGACAAGAAGAAGAAGAACAAGGAGAACATGGAGATCAACCATGAGGAAAGTGATGCTAGCTCAAGAAGGGATGGAGGATCCAACTCCGCCTCGAAGGGTTTCGCCGGCTCTAACAATCCCTCTCATGTTCTTTTTGTTGATTACTATGGACATATTCGTGCTCTCTTTATTGGTCCTCAAGAGGACAATGTTGATCGGACTATTTGGGTTCCCAAACCCCTTGTTACTAACATGATAGGACCCATTGAAAAATGGGTACCTAAATCCAAGACTTGATTCCTTGTAGGACTATGCTTCCGGTGGCGCTAAATGGGTGGTTGATAGTGGAGCCACAAGTCATATGACCGGAAGCAAGAATATTGTTGTCGACCTCGAGCCTTCTCACTCTACCATTTCATATGGCGACAACACGTGCTCTAAGGTATTGGGTCTTGGCAAGGTGGTGGTAACACCCGACATATCACTTGTCAATGTCCTCCTTGTCGAGACCCTTGGTTACAATTTACTCCCCGTTCATCAAATTGCTCGTATGGGACTATGTACTTTCTTTGATGAACATATGGTGGTCCTCTTGTGGAGCAAGACACTCCGTGTAGCTTTTGTTGGATATGTAGAGAACCGATTGTATGTTGTTGATTTCTCTGGAAAGACAACATCTTCTTCTCTTTTCCTATTCGCCAAAGGTGACAAGGGTTGGTTATGGCATCACCGACTAGACCATGTCAACATGAGGACTTTGCAAAGTCTCCACAAGGGTGGCCACATTCTCGGACTAAAAGAAGATGTCTCCTTTTGTAAAGATCGTGTTTGTAGGGCTTGCGTACAAGGAAAAATGCATGGAGCTCCTCACAAGGGCAAGACTATCATCTCTACCACAAGATGCTTGGAGCTCCTACATGTTGATCTCTTCGGTCCACCGTCTCATGAAAGTCTTGGAGGAAAGAAGTATTGCCTCGTCATTGTTGATGACTATTCACGCTATTGTTGGGTATTCTTCTTCAAGTACAAGAGTGAGACTCAACGGACCATGGAGTTTGCCAATCTAGTTCAATGCAAGTACGACAACAAGATCCTCGCAATAAGGAGCAACAATGGAACGGAGTTCAAGAACTACACCTTGGATGACTTCCTCGGCGAAGACGGAATCCAACATCAATACTCCACGCCATATACTCCCCAACAATATGGGGTCGCCGAAAGGAAGAATCGAACCTTGATCGAAGCCGCTCGAACCATGATGATGGAATACAAGTCTAACTACAATTTTTGGGCGGAAGCTATCTCTACCGCATGCTATGCTACTAATCGTCTCTACTTTCGCAAAGGTCTTGAGAAGACACCATATGAGATTCTCACCGGCAACAAGCCAAATGTGTAATATTTCAAGGTCTTCGATGCAAATGTTATGTGCTTGTCAAAGACACACGTCTATCCAAGTTTGATTCAAGAGCTCAATAAGGAATTTTCGTTGGCTATGCTACGGATTCTCACGCCTATAGAGTCTTCAACAAGCCAAATGGGCGAGTTGTAGAATCTTGTGATGTGACAATCGATGAAGATGATAGATCTTTGGAGGAGCGAAGTTCTTCTTGTGAGAAAGGATATGCAATTCCCCCGGATGCCATAGGAAGGATGGGTGTTGGCATCCGCCGACCTCAAGAGCTACCTTCTATGAGTACCGGGGAAGGACCAAGTTCCACCCAAGTGGAGCCATCTACACCACAAGGCCAAGCTTCTTCCGTTGATCCTACAAGTGCATGCCAACCTCTCCAACAATCTCAAGTTCAACCTCAACATCTACAACACCAATCAAGTACAAGCTCACCACAACAAGCTCAAGAACAACATCTTCTGCAAGCTCATCTACCACAACAACCAACATCAAGTGACCAAGGCCAAGCTTCAAGTTCTTCTCCGAATGGCTCAGGGATGATCTTTATGGACAATCCCATTCCTAGTACCCCCGAGTCATCCGGCTCTCATGATGATGATGCACCTTTCAACAACAATGAAGGTCAAGGCGAGGACCTAAACCATGATGAAAGCCAAGAGGACCCACAAGAATATACTCCTTTAGCCGACACTCGCCATGAAGATCCTACTACAAGACACTTGCGCCTCAAGTCCCATTCTTTGCGCAATGTCATTGGTGATCTAAAGAGCAAAGTAACCACCTGGAGGCAACTAGCAAACTTTTGTGAGCACCACGCCTTTGTCTCTATGGTGGAACCACTCAAAGTTAATGATGTGCTTGAAGATCCTGATTGGTTAATTGCAATGCAAGAGGAACACAACATCTTCAAGAGGAATGATGTGTGGACTCTCATGAAGCGACTCGATCATTGTCGCAATGTTATCGGCACCAAATGGGTCTTCAAGAACAAGCAAGATGAGCATAGCATCATCATCCGCAACAAAGCAAGATTGGTGGCACAAGGCTATTCTCAAGTTGAAGGTATGGATTTTGGTGAAACCTTTGCACCCGTTGCAAGGCTTGAGTCCATCCGTATCCTTTTGGCCTTTGCCTCTCATCATGGCTTCAAGTTGCAACAAATGGATGTCAAAAGTGCTTTTTCTTATTGGTCCTTTACATGAGGAGCTATAAGTGAAGCAACCCCCGGGATTCGAGGACCCCCATTTCCCGGACCATGTCTTCAAGCTCAAAAAGGCCCTATATGGACTCAAAAAAGATCCTAGAGCTTGGTATGAGCATCTAAAGGAGTTGCTTGTAGACCGTGGTTTCGAAGTGGGGAAAATTGATCCCACTCTTTTTACTAAGAAAGTCAATGGGGAGCTTTTCGTATGCCAACTCTATGTAGATGACATCATATTTGGCTCGACTAACACAAAATTCAATGATGAGTTTGCTATGTTGATGACAAATAGGTTTGAAATGTCAATGGTGGGTGAACTCAAGTACTTTCTTGGGTTCGAGATCAAGCAAATGTGACAAGGCACCTTCATCAATCAAGCAAAGTACCTCCAAGACATGCTCAAGCGCTTCGATATGAAGGACGCCAAAGGCATTGGAACCCCGATGCATCTCAAGTGTCAATTCTCCCTTGACGAGACCGGCAAGGTGGTGGATCCCAAGCTCTACCGTTCGATGATAGGTTCGCTTCTTTACCTTTGTGCCTCTCGCCCGGATATAATGTTAAGCGTTGCACGGTTTCAATCAAGCCCGAAGGAAAGCCACATTGTGGCGGTCAAAAGTATCTTTCGATATTTAGTTGATACCCCACACTTCGGACTATGGTACCCAAGGGACACGGACTTTTCTTTGGTTGGTTGCATCGACTCCGATTGGGCGGGCGACAAGGTTGATAGGAAGTCTACATCCGGAGCTTGTCACTTTCTTGGAAGATCCTTGGTGTGTTGGTCCTCGAAGAAGCAAAATTGTGTCTCCGTCTCCACCGCAGAAGCCGAGTATGTTGCCGCGGCAAGTAGTTGTGCTCAAATCTTGTGGATGAGGCAAACCTTGCGGGATTATGGACTCGAGTATAGCAAGATGCCTCTTTTGTGTGACAATGAGAGCGCAATCAAGATCGCCTACAATCCGGTTCTTCATGGCAAGATGAAGCACATTGAGATAATGAACCATTTCATCCGGGATCACATTGCTCGCGGAGATATTGTACTATCCTTCATTGGTACCAAGGAGCAATTGGCGGACATCTTCACGAAGCCCTTGGATGAGAAGCGTTTCATTGAGTTGAGGCATGAGCTAAATATCATTGATCCATCGAACTTTGCTTGACCGTCGTGCGCACATACCACTTCTAAACTATATATATAGATGAAAGGCACGCATGAACATAGGGGGAGTGCGGTTTAAACTTATTGAGCTATCCCTCCCCCCATAATGCATAAAGAAATCCAAAACATATGCTATTTGTCAATCAAGTGACTAATGAGCTTCATGTTGAGTTGTAGTCGTGAGTCCTAGATACATCTACGCGACCTCACACTACTACACTCTTACACGGTGGCTTCGGCCACCAACCTCCTCCTTGAGGAGCTTTTTTTGGTTCTTCGTGTTTCTTTGTGACTTTCCTATTGTCCTTCTTCTTTGCTATCTTTTTCGTCATGTTTTTGGAGAGCCTCATTCAAGTTTGTTTTCCCTTTTGGTTTTTGCAAGCTTAGTTGCATGTTCTCTTTCTCCATCCTTATAGTTTCCTTACCCTCGTTTTTGGTGTTCCGATGCCAAAGGGGGAGAAGTTCCTATTCGGATGGGGACTTTCGTTGTTTGTAGCCTTTTGGTCCTCGTTGCTTATATTTTCTTGTGGCTACATCAACTCTATGGAGGCATCTTACCGTGAGTTTGGGTATTCTCAAGCTATGGTATGATAACTTCACCCAAATCTCCTTGCATGATCTTGCGTTGCCTCCATATTGTGCATATGCTATTTGAACATGTCAAGTATCCTTGTTGCATATGTGCTTGGTTTAGGGGGAGTTATATCTCTAAGACATGTGCATTTGTATTCAAATACATATTCAAAATATGCACATGTTTAGGGGGAGCTCCGTCGAGCTCTTGCAAATCTATATATCTCATCATAATATCATATGCCATTGCAAAGTCTTGTGTTGTCATCAAACACCAAAAAGGGGGAGATTGAAAGAGCAAAGTCTAAACCCCGGTTTTGTGTGTTTGATGACAACACTTGAAGATTCTCACCGTGTGCTTTGAGTATCATTGTTAGATTTGCAAGTGCACGGTGGCCTCGCAGGACACGTCAAGATCGGAGGACTGATGCGTAGTTTATAGGTTTTCTGGTTTTGTGTGTGTATCGCGAGGTGACATGGTTGGAGAGAAAAAGGGGAGAAAAACAGTTTTTGTCAGGCCGGTACTACCGGTACCAGTAGCGGTAGTACTGCTACCCCTACTGGTACCGCCCAAGTACCGCTCTGAAGTTCTGCGCTCGTTTTGACCCACAGTATGAGTTACGGTACCTTTGCGGTACCTGGAGCGGTAGTACCACTTGCAAGCGGTAGTACCGCCCATGGTACCGCTCAAGTACCGTAACTAGTTATGGCAGTACCGCTTCGATACCATTGTGGTACCGCTTTGAGTCCATTAAGGTTTGGATTCCATTGCGGTACCTCGAGCGGTACCGCGAGCGGTAGTACCGCTCTGTGTCCACGTGGACAAGATCTGTGGGATTTCGAACTCAGAGCGGTAGTACCGCTTACCCAAAGCGGTAGTACCGCTTAGGCAAAAACTGGACATAACGGTTGGATTTGGGAGGGCCTATTTAAAGGGCCCTTCTGCCCCAACTCGTTTTTATCTCTTCTCTCTCTCCTCCATTGTTGTTGAGCTTAAACCTTGAGGATCTCCCCAACCATCCAACCAATCTTGCCCAAATTTTGAGTAGTGGTGCAGGAGACCCCGATCTATAGTTCTACCAAGAGAGATTTCACCAATACTTGCTACTACTTAGTGGATCTTGGTGTTAGGGTTCCTATGGTGGGATCTTGGAGAAAGTGCACCTATGGAGGCTAGCTTGGGTTGTGCTAGCTCCATAGGTTGTTGGGAGCCTCCGTGTGGTGTGGAGCTTGCCCCAACCTTGTGAAGGAATCACCGCCTCGACCGGTGTCATAGTGGAGAAGGGGGAGCCCCTTTGTGGCGCTCTCTCGAGGAAGAAGGTGAGGCCTTCCTTCGTGGTGTGGCCGCCTAGCCTCTTGTGTGAGGCTAGCACCTCCTCAACGCAGATGTACTCTCTTTTGTGAGAGGAACTGCGGGAAACAAACCTCGCCTCGACTCCGCGCCATCCGGTTGTCCCGCTCCTTACTCTTACTATCTTCATTGTTCCTTTGCTTGTTGCACTTGTCCTAGGATCATTGTAGGAACACCGACACCATTAAAGGATTCACCTTTACCTTCCGCATCGCTAAAATTGAAAAAGACTAAGACTTGACGTAGCATCCATTCACCCCCCTCTTGTTCGCTACGATCCATTCCGGAGGGTTTTTGAAATTTCAATGTTTTAAACCAAAAACAACTTCTCTTCATGCATGCCTGACTTCATAATTAAGACATAGTTTAGGGTTAGGGGGTAGATACATGATTTTCCTGGTTTAAATCTGTCTAGACCTTGTTTATCCACTTAATTGAATGCTTACTATATGACATATATAAGAAGACTATGTGCCTTGGTTTTTCATTTATTTTGATTTATTTTAAATTTTTATGCCTATTTGAATCTTGGTCAAATCCTAGGTTTGACCAGTTTCAATCATGAATATGAAAAATTAAGCATCTATCCTTCTTAGTCACTCCAAAATGTAGATCTTGGGAGGGTTTTTGAAATTACCATGTTTGAAACCAAAAACCACTTCTCTTCATGCATGCTTGACTTTATAAGACATAGTTTAGGGTTAGGGGTAGGTAGATACATGATTTTTCTGGTTTGAATATGTCTAGACCTTGTTTATCAACTTAATTGAATGCTTACTATATGTGACATAAGAAGAATATGTGCATTGGTTTATCATTTTATTGATTTTTTTTTTGAATTTTTATCCCCATTTGTTGAATCTTGGTCCAATCCTAGGTTTGACCAAGATTTAAACAAGTTTTAAACATGATTATGAAAAAGTAAGCCTCTATCGATCCTTCTTAGTCACTCCAAAATGAAGCTCATGGGAGGGTCTTTGAAATTTCTATGTTTTTTCTGGTTTGAATATGTCTAGACCTTGTTTATCAACTTGAATGCTTACTATATGACATAAGAAGACTACGTGCCTTGTGTTATCACCATAATTTGACCGAGTCAGAGGTGGGCCGCGATCAAGATGGATTTGAAGAATATACATAGAAGAAATACGTGAATCGGCCTATTATGCAAAGTTTGGGCTAGGTGGCCCGTGTATCTGTAATATAGTAGATTACGTGTCGTTTAGTTAGAGTTTGTCTCGTGCACGGTTGGGATTATTCCCACGTTAGAAAGTCCCCTGGACTATAAATATGTATCTAGGGTTTATGGAATAAACAACAACCAACATTCACCACAAATCAATCTCGGCGCATCGCCAACTCCTTCGTCTCGAGGGTTTCTTCCGGTAAGCATCATGCTGCCTAGATCGCATCTTGCGATCTAGGCAGCACAAGCTTATTACGTTGTTCACGCGTTGCTCGTACTGAAGCCTTTTTGATGGCGAGCAACGTAGTTATCTTAGATGTGTTAGGGTTAGCATTGTTCTTCGTATCATATGCTGTCGTAGTGCAACCCTTATACATCTAGCCGCCCTTACACCTATCTTAGGTGTAGGGGCGGCACCCCGCTTGATCATTATTTAGTAGATCCGATCCGTTACGGTTGCTCCTTGTTCTTCAAGGATTAGTTTAATATCTGCAATAGTTAGGCCTTACAAAGGGTTGGAGGATCCAGCGGCGTGTAGGGTGTCGTTTGCTAGTCCTAGACAGGATGTTCCGGGGATCAACCTCGTGTTGGTTTTTAGGCCTTGTCTAGGATCGGCTTACGATCACCGTGCGCGGCCGCGAGGCCCAATCGTGAGTAGGATGATCCGATTATGCGGTGAAAACCCCAAATCGTCGTAGATCGTTTTAGCTTTATCTTGATCAAGTAGGACCACCATATATTCGTGCACCTCGTACGAATCATGGGTGGATCGGCTCCTTGAGCCGATTCACAGGATAACCTGAGAGCCGATCGAGGCTCGTATTTAATGTTTACGTGTATGCCATGCAGGAAACTAAGCGAGGCATTTCCATCACCTTCCTGACCAGGTATAGGTCAGGTGGCACGCCCTTGCACCAGCATCGGACGTGCGTACCAGAGGCTTTGCGGGCCGTCGCTCGGAGGGACCAGGGCCAGCCGCAGCCCTAAGTTGTTCCCGGCTCTACTGTGTTGCCCGTCGCTGCCCGCCGGTGGGTTTCTGACCGCAACACATTCTGGCACGCCCGGTGGGACCATCGTCGACATAAACCACATCGCCATCTACATCTGAGATGGCGGACGGCACTCCAGTCACGTACGAGGATCTGACCGACGAGCTCAAGAAGAAGTATGACGAGGTCAAAGCAATCCTCGAAGCCGACCTCATCGGCTCTTTTCACAGAACCCGTTCACATGGCATCAGGTGGAAGGGGTTCTCGCCTGATGGTGCGCTCGATGGGATAGACCTCTCTGCCCCGTCAGAAGAACGCACCAGGTCCCTACGTCAGGAGATCAACTACATGGTGGCTCACTCGCTGCACCGCCACTCTGAGAACCTGGTGAACACTTTGGAGCGCGTCGTTCTCCGGGTGATCCAGGAGATCATGAGGCACCAGTACTCTCCGTCAGGACCAGCTCTCGGGACACACCAAGGAGAGATGCCACTCCAGTCCCGTCCACCGCTGCCATTTGCGTTGGCAGCACCAGAGGTGCCGAATTCACCGGCATTCGTCGTCTACAAGATCGATGGTGACCCTAGTGACTGCCAGTTTTTGCATGAGGCGCCTAAGGAGATCCCTCACGGGTACATGTGCACATACGTGCCAGACTGCGGTAACTGGGCGCTCACAAGCCAGGCCGCAACAGCAGGGACTTCTGGGAAAGCAGGAGGAACGTCAGCAACAGATCTTGAGAAGCAGACGTGGCTAGCTAAGTATGCCACTCCGACGAACCTCCAGAGCTCAGCTCCTGCAGTTGGCTCAGAGCTGGAAAAGCAAGCATGGCTGGCTAAGTACGCCACCCCGGTGAATCTTCAGAGTTCAACTCCTGCAGCCAGCACCGCGGATCAAATCAGCACGATCCTGAGAGACCAGTTCGGCATGGTGCCGAAAATGAGGACAATCGGCTATTCCAAGCCATACCCCGACGAATACGAATTGGTCCCGCTACCACCCAAGTATCGGCTCCCTGACTTCTCCAAGTTCAGTGGATCAGATGGTTCCAGCTCCATCGAGCATGTGAGCCGATATTTGGCACAGCTAGGAACGGCCTCAGCGTCGGATCCACTACGCGTGAGGTTCTTCGCACAGTCCCTCACGGGATCGGCTTTCGGGTGGTACACCTCGTTGCCACCAGACTCGATCCGGACTTGGAACCAGTTGGAAGAACAGTTCCACATGCAGTATCACTCAGAAGCTTCCGAGTCTGGCCTTGCCGATCTAGCACAGATATGTCAGAAGCGTGGAGAAACCGTGGCAGAATACATCCAGCGCTTCAGAAATCTAAGGAACCAATGTTATTCGGCTCGTGTAACTGAAAAGGAAGCAGTCGAGTTGGCAGTGGTGGGCCTTGCCTCACAAATCAAGGATATGGCCTCCCAAGCAGACTACCCTTCACTGGCGCACATGGTTCAGAAACTGTCAGCATATGAACAGCGCCATCCGGACTTGTACCAGGACAAATTCAAGCGTGCAGTAGTCCTGGTCGAGGCAGATGAAGACGAAGGTTCTGCGGGAGATCAAGAGGTAGCAGTGGCTGAATGGACTCGGGGGGCAACCCCCGTGTCCTGCAAATGGGTAAAGCCACCAGGTCCGCCCAGAGGGTTCGATTTTGACGTGACTAAAACTGAACAAATCTTCGACCTCTTACTCAAGGAGAAGCAGTTGAAGATACCCGAAGGCCTCAAAATCCCCACGGTACAGGAGCTGAACGGAAAGCCATACTGCAAATGGCATAACTCGGTCTCCCATGCCACCAACGATCGCAGGTGTGGCGTCAGCAGATCCAAATGGCGATAGAACAAGGACGTCTGATTTTTAACCAGTACGCCATGAAAGTCGACACCCACCCCTTCCCCGCCGTTAACATGGTGGAGTACACTTACCCTGAAGGTTGCCAGCCAGGATCCTCGTTCAGCATCAACATGGTAGGACCTGGACACCACTCTGGCAAGGATGGAGACGAGGGCAGCTGCTCTCGTAGCAAGGACACAGAGGAGGCCGCTCCACGCGATCGGCTCCGTCACGATGGTAAGCGCTACGTCACAGAGGGAGAAGTAAAGAACATAAGATATCAGCGACCTCTCTCTGATCACCTCCTCAACAAGTATGTGAGTCAGTATAGCCAACGCCGGCGATCCAGCGACGATGACGATGAAAGAGATCGTCTGGATAGAGAAGCCAGAAGACATCGTCGGCATGATCGCGATGAGGAGGAGTACGAGCGCCGTGCCAAGGAAAGGGCAAGGGAGCGAAATGACGAGGATAGGCACTGGGACTGCCCCTTCTTCAGGCACTGCTGGGATTCAGGAATGAGCCGATTGCCTACAATCGGCAACTGCCCAGAATGTAAACAGAAGAGGGAGGATGCAGCTAACGTGTCCGTGTTCCAACGCTTAGGGCCTCTCCCACCTCGAAGCAAACACGCTGAGTCCCCTCGGATAGAAGATCTCGAGGATTTGGAAGACAATGAAGAAGAAGAAGACAGGTACCACCGGCCAAGGTGGTGCCCTGATGGACTCAGCCGTTCCCAAAAGCGTAGGGTTCAGCGGCTGCGCGGCTTGGAAGAAGCCGAAAGGTTGTACCTGCACACGCTAAGGAAGGCGCGGCCTGATCTGGCCGCGAAAATCCAGCGAACCCTGGATGAAGAGGGTCGACCACAAAAAATGGTGTGGCGCCCCAAGCAAAGGAAAGCCGATGATGAGACATCGGCTGGCACAAACATGGTGTTCATCCTTCCTACGGAGTTCAGTGCTCCAGGATTAGACGAGGCACCTGTGGCACAACTTGACTGCGGCCCACGGCCGGTTATCTTTGAGAAGCCACGAGAAAGAAGCTACAGACATCTGAAGGCCCTGTACCTGCGAGGTTATATCGATGGGAGGCCTGTCAACAAGATGCTGGTAGACACCGGAGCGGCAGTCAACATTATGCCATACTCTATGCTACGTCGGTTGGGACGCTCTAGCTCGGATCTGATCAAGACCAACGTGACATTGAGCGATTTCAACGGCCAAGCATCTGACGCACAAGGTGTCCTGAATGTGGATCTGACCGTAGGAAGGAAAACCATCCCTACGACGTTCTTCATCGTCGATAGCAAGAGCACCTATGCTGTTCTGCTAGGAAGAGATTGGATCCACGCCAACTGTTGCATTCCCTCCACGATGCACCAATGCGTAATACAGTGGGATGGTGATGAGGTAGAGGTCGTCCAGGCCGATGACTCAGCCGAAATTTCAACGGCTGACATGAATGTTTGGGAAACAGCAGGCCAAGAACCACTCTCAGGCATCAATTTGGACGACTGCGAGCGCATCGTCCTGACGAAGGACGGGGTTAGGCTGGTCTTATCCACCGGCCTGACCGTGTAGCAGGAATGAGCCGATGAGCAAACGTGGCAAGGCCAATCCTTGGGATCGGCCCCAGAGATATGTGAAGGAACATTACAAAACCTTCATTGTGCGCTTCGATCAATATGGAGGCCGATTCCAGCAATCGGCCAAAATTATCCTCACCACATGTTCTGCGTGTGTTCAACATCGATCTACTGGGCAGCGGTCACGTCGGCGGATGGGAGTCAACATGAATCCTAATGGAGCCGACGTGCAAATACAGTGCCTTGGTTAACCACAAAGCCGATATCTGCAGTCACCTGGCAGATTCGGCTCGGGGGGCACCTAATCAGATGAACATGTGCAGCGAAATATTGGGGGCCGATAGGAAAAATCGGCCAGTAATTTTTTTTTTCATAAGGGATATACAGCCGATGCAAGGACATCGACTTTAGAACAATGAGAGCTTCCTCAAGCTGCCTTGAGTCGATTTTGGTGCCTGAACCTTCTCGTCAAGGATTTTCAACCCTTTGTGCCAGTTCAGCAGTGCTGTCAGAGGAAATATATCGGCTTTCAAGGGAAGAAAGGTGATCGGTTTTGGTGCATCCTCACCGATATTCTCGCCTTGAATAAGGCTCTGGGGGCAGCAGGCCTGGTAGATGCTCTGTTTAGGAGCCGATTGGGGTACCATCGGCTGATCCTTCGTCGCAACCTTCTTCACAAAATGATGAGTGCTCGAAGAAGACCATTGGGCCTGGTTGGAAGAATTCAAAGGCTCTCTTGAAGACTCCACATTATCCACCAGATCTCAAGGTCATCAGTTGAAGAATTGGAGGATGGGTTGTAAAGGACCGATGCGTGGCTATCGGCTCATTAAGCATTGGCTAAGGGGACAAATCGGCAAAATCAGTATGAGGGGAAATCGGCTAAATTGGCTCAAAGGAAATCGGCAAAATCAAATTGGGGAAATTCTTCATTGATAAATAAGATTTCTTACATAAAGAGCTGATTGCTCTCAAAAGGAAGTACTAGGGGATACATTGCCCCGTCTACTACTACTGATCCTATGCTACTGGTCCTATCTACGGGCCGTCGCTGCCCTCGTTGTCGCCGTCGTCGCCGCTGTCGGCGCTACTCCCGGCGGGCTCGTCGTCGCTGCTCCAGCGGCCGCCGACCGGACCCTCATTGTCCTCATCCTCCTCGTCAGCGTCGTCGTCGTCGCTGTCGAAGTCACTGAGGTTCCCCGGCCAGGGACAGAAGCGTTTGGCCGGCGGCTCGTCGGAGGAGGTGTCGTCGTCCTCCTCCTCCTCCTCCTCCTCCTCCTTCTCCTCCTCCTCCTCGGGAGAGGTGAAGTCGTCGCAGGAGAAATGATCGTCGTCGCTCTCCTCCTCCGTTTCCCCGTCAGCGAGGAAGCGGAGGTCGCTTTCCCCGTCGGTCAAGGACTTGTCGTCCTCAGACCGGATGGAGAAGTCATGGCTAGACTCCTCCCCGGCCTCAATGGCGCGGCGGGTGTTGGCCGCGTGAACCTCCTCCGAGTTTGGCTCCGGCGTCGGCTCGCGGGAAGAGGAAGATTGGGTGGAAGGATCCGATGAGACAGAGGAGGAAGAAGACATGGTGGCGCATGAGGGCTTTTTGGAGTGCTAATGCGAAGGGGATGCGGAAGCAAACTGTTTGGAGCGGTTAAATAAAAGGGGATATAGTGGAAATTCAATACCACAGCAGTTTCCGAGGAAGTGGTGCCTAAAAGAAAAAAAAACTGCCAGGTCACGCGGAGAAGTTGAGAAGGCAAGGCATCATGATGAAGGATACTGCGACGGTTCTGCTCTGCCACGACATGACCCGACGAAGAAAAGCAGAGTGATTTTGGAATTATCAATTCCAAAACCAGGGGGGCATGTGTTATCACCAGAATTTGACCGAGTCAGAGGTGGGCCGCGATCAAGATGGATTTGAAGAATATACATAGAAGAAATACGTGAATCGGCCTATTATGCAAAGTTTGGGCTAGGTGGCCTGTGTATCTGTAATATAGTAGATTACGTGTCGTTTAGTTAGAGTTTGCCTCGTGCACGGTTGGGATTATTCCCACGTTAGAAAGTCCCCTGGACTATAAATATGTATCTAGGGTTTATGGAATAAACAACAACCAACGTTCACCACAAATCAATCTCGGCGCATCGCCAACTCCTTCATCTCGAGGGTTTCTTCCGGTAAGCATCATGCTGCCTAGATCGCATCTTGCGATCTAGGCAGCACAAGCTTATTACGTTGTTCACGCGTTGCTCGTACTCAAGCCTTTTTGATGGCGAGCAACGTAGTTATCTTAGATGTGTTAGGGTTAGCATTGTTCTTCGTATCATATGCTGTCGTAGTGCAACCCTTATACATCTAGCCGCCCTTACACCTATCTTAGGTGTAGGGGCGGCACCCCGCTTGATCATTATTTAGTAGATCCGATCCGTTACGGTTGCTCCTTGTTCTTCAAGGATTAGTTTAATATCTGCAATAGTTAGGCCTTACAAAGGGTTGGAGGATCCAGCGGCGCGTAGGGTGTCGTTTGCTAGTCCTAGACAGGATGTTCCGGGGATCAACCTCGTGTTGGTTTTTAGGCCTTGTCTAGGATCGGCTTACGATCACCGTGCGCGGCCGCGAGGCCCAATCGTGAGTAGGATGATCCGATTATGCGGTGAAAACCCCAAATCGTCGTAGATCGTTTTAGCTTTATCTTGATCAAGCAGGACCACCATATATTCGTGCACCTCGTACGAATCATGGGTGGATCGGCTCCTTGAGCCGATTCACAGGATAACCTGAGAGCCGATCGAGGCTCGTATTTAATGTTTACGTGTATGCCATGCAGGAAACTAAGCGAGGCATTTCCATCACCTTCCTGACCAGGTATAGGTCAGGTGGCACGCCCTTGCACCAGCATCGGACGTGCGTACCAGAGGCTTTGTGGGCCGTCGCTCGGAGGGACCAGGGCCAGCCGCAGCCCTAAGTTGTTCCCGGCTCTACTGTGTTGCCCGTCGCTGCCCGCCGGTGGGTTTCTGACCGCAACACCTTGGTTTTTCATTTTTTTGTTTTTTTTAAAACAATTATGCACATTTTTTGAATCTTGGTAAAATCCTAGGTTTGACCATGATTTAAACAAGTTTGAAACATGAATATGAAAAAGTAAGCATGTATCCTTCGCAGTCACTCCAAAATGAAGCTCTTGAGAGGGTTTTTGAAATTTCCATGTTTGAAACCAAAACCACTTCTCTCTTCAACCTTGACTTCATAAGACAGAGTTTAGGGTTAGGGGTGTAGCTTGATACAGGATTTTTCTTGTTTGAATACGTCTAGACCTTGTTTATCAACTTAATTGAATGCTTACTATATGACATAAGAAGACTATGTGCATTGGTTTTTCATTTTATTGATTTTTTGAATTTTTATCCCCATTTGTTGAATCTTGGTCAAATCGTAGGTTTGACCAAGATTTAGACAAGTTTAAAACATGAATATGAAAAATTAATCTTGTATCCATCCTTCTTAGTCACTCCAAAATGTTTGAAACCAAAAACCACTTCTCTTCATGCATGCTTGACTTCATAAGATAGAGTTTAGCTAGCTAGGGTTAGGGGGGTAGTTAGATACATGATTTTCCTGGTTTGAATATGTCTAGACCTTTTTTTATCAACTTATTTGAATGCTTACTATATGACATAAGAAGACTATGTTCCTTGGTTTTTGATTTTTTTTTTGAATTTTATGCCTACTAGGAAAATTACCCGTGCGTTGCAACGGGAGAGAATTGATACCGTTAATTTTTTTAAATATGGCTCATATCATTGTACATACAAAAGATACATGTCACATTTAATTCTTATACTCACTCCATCTATAAAAGGATGCTTTAATTTTGTTATTTTGTCGAAATTTAAATGTATCTAGACCTAATTTTGTATATAGATATATCTAAATTTTAACAAAAAGATGTAAGGTCCATATTTTTATGGACGGAAGAGGGAGTAATAGTTCGGCAGCAACTCCTCTAATAGAGATATGTAAACAAAAAGATGTAAGGTCCATATGTACATAAATATGTAGATTCCTTCTCCATTTTTTGTCTTCCCATAAGGAACCGAGAATCAACTCAAGGTATCAATAGTGGTTCATTTAGAGTAGTACATACCACATACACAATTGATCTTCTCTTGTTACTATTGTCTGAAAGTTGTTCGCTCAATGTAAAATTATCATTGTGATTATGTTTTGCAAATCGATCTCCTCCATGTCATCTGATCAACATCATGAAATTTGTATCTCCTGAAGAAATATTGTTCCACAATTGGACCAAGACTAGCTTGCATCTAGTATCAAATATGTAAGTATGCCTGCAGGGAAAATAGTCAAAATTTGATACCGGATGATCATTGCCCCAAACGGAATGTTGTGGAATTGGTGAAGTCAGCTAGCAGCAGCCAGCGATCTGCTTCCACCATGTCATCTTTTTTCAGATAAAAAGCTGTCACACCCCGTTGCCGCCGGTGAGGATCGGGGCGTGAGGTCGATACAATGGTGGCTTGTGGTAGCCACCGGACCTGAAGAAGATGAAGATCTAGAGGAGAGCTAGACAGAGGAGAGGGGGCAGACACCAAGAGAGTTGTGGTGACCCGGCATACCACTGCATGGCGTAGTATGCAAGTCTGATATAATACCAACGAAACACCGTTCCACTAGTATTATATCGCTCAGAGTGGTACAACAGAAACATATGCGGGTCCAAGGCATGTCTATAGAATTACATACATACTCTGTTACATAAGATCAGCACAGCCTCCTACTTTACAATGAGGTAAATTTGCAAATAAACTCCAGAAGAACGACTCGTAGGCTAATCCTATCACGAACTCTATTTGTAGAGTATTTGACTAGCTATAGAGGCTAAGAATAGATTCTAGCTAAATAGGAGCTAGGTTTAGGAAGCTAGTTCCCTTCTATGGCTATACTAGGTTTTCTCCTTGTTGGATGTGGTATCTGACTCCTCTGACAGGGTCTTGTCTCTTGAAGTAGTTGTTGACTCCTCGGCCTTCGAGTTGCACTGTAGATCCTCCTTCGATGCCTCCATATCTAAGCAGGGGATTTAAGAGTGGGATGAGTACGAGCGTACTCAACAAGTTCATTATAGGAAAGAGGTGTTTAATGCACTAGCTACGACATTAGACCAGAAAGTCTAATACCAATGCATGTTTTCATAGTCATTTCTTCAAAAGGTGGCTTTTATTCAGAAGAACTATGTCCGTCAGCCTTCACCGGTTTACTAGAACTTCATGGAGTTCCTTTCCGGCAGCGTTCGCAGTTCCAAACCAAGAACAGGGAGTGACAGTTCACGATTCATTACACTCTGCAGAGGTGTGTTGCTTTACCCATAAGAGATCTTAACCTTGGTGCCAACCGGGCGTACTCCCCGTCCACACTTCCTTTGGTGTGAGGCCCGGTATAAGGTCATAGCCAATCATATTCCTTCGCTGCCTCATACACCCGCCCTTTGCTGCATCCCCGACCCTGGGTCCTCATCCGTCCTCTTACACCAATTAAGGATGGACCCCGACCACGACGACAGTCTGTGATCGAACCAAACTCATTCGCCGGTAGATGCAACCCCTCATAGACCGCAATACCGTGGGGAACTTTTGGCTTCCCCAGCCTACCGCTTGCTCTTCGGGCGACAAGTGTACTATGGACAAAGCCGTGGGGAACTTTTGGCTTCCCCAGCCTACCGCTTGCCCCCGACAGATGACAAGTGTCTACGGTAAAGCGCGTCCATTGATGTACAAGAGGTGGAAATACGATTGATTATTCCGTCCCACTCCAGATCTTATGGTTAACACAGGTATTACGGCACAAGAATCACTAGACGACATTTGTTGTTTAATCCTAGATGGATATAAACCCTTGCAATGGAACCTCCACCATATCAACACAATCCATGGTTCCATTGCCCACCACATAGTCATATTCATAGTTATGAAAATAGTGATTTTGCTTTTTATGCAATAGTGATAAACATAGTACTTTGCAAGTAATTTGATAAAAATACTCAAATGACATGAGCAAGCGATGAACTTGCCTTTCTTGACTGCAAGATTATGCAGACAAGGTCTTCGATACGCAATAACTCCAAATTCTGAAATAGCATCATCGTCCGGTAAGGACGATGTTTAAAAGATTGGCAAGGATGCAATTAATGCATAAGTATGAGATGCAATCGCTCTAAGCGTGACCTAACCCCGATGATTTAGGATTAGTGAGTGGTATTGATTAGTTCAGGGTGTGTTGCACTTTTAGAATGATTCTCATACAAGGTTCTTATTCAGGTGTGGTTACATGGTATCATAAACAGGTGCTGCAATATATCATAACAATAACACTAATAGCACATAACAATAACATTTGGTATAATCCTAACATGTAATGAATAGTGGTTGGTTTTAGCACTCTATGGCATGGTTAATGGTTATTTATTATATACTTCAAAAGAACAACTTTTGAAGAACATGTTCTTATATAAAGAACAAGTATGATAATTAGGTTTGCGGGTTCTATGGTGTTCTATGGTTCCAATTGGTTTCAAGAGTAAGGATTAGATGGATCACAACATAGTTGGATTCATCAACAACTAGATCTTGTATAGTTTTAGTGAAGCATGAGTATCTTAGGCATTTAATTGCATATGGGTGCTATCAAGGTTGGTATACCTTGTTGTACTAGCTAGCTAGGGTTTATATGTCCTATAAGGCAGGGTTGATGACTATTCCTTATTTTCTTCAAAAGAATAACTTTTGAAGAACATACTTCTTAAGTAATAAGAAGTATAACGATTTACGTTGAGGTTGACTAGGGTTTGTTATTGGATCCACTAAGTAAAGAATGGTTGGTTCTTAAATGGGATGGTTCCTAAGTATCTCACACTAGTAGGGTTTAGTGGAGTATGGTATGTAAAATAAACATTAGTCATGGTTACTATTAGGGTTCATCACCATGGTGTGATGCTAACCAAGGTTAGCTAAGGATGATGGTTTTGGGAATAGGAGCTAGGTTTTAGATTTGGTTGATCCTACTTGATCAACTAGGTTGAATAGGTATGCATACATGGAATATTAAATTATTGATAATAGGACTCCTACATTTTATGTGAACATAGCAAGTATTAATTTGCTAATTATGGTTCTATGAATCAAGCGGAAGTACATGATCTCATGTTATATCTAGTGTTTGGGTTTTAGAAACCATTTAGGGTTCACACATAAAATAGTGGGGCTAGGGTTCCTAATGGAATTAGGGTTTTAGGAATCACATGAAATGATAGGGTTGTAATATCATTCTGTATTGAATTAGGGTTTGCTATTTATCATATGGTTCTATGATTAATAACTTCATTTTAAACTTTAGGTTATTAATAACTTTGAAATAAAAATGATATTGGATTAGGTACTTTATTAATTTTCAAGAATTAATAAATAAGATATTTGTTAATTAGGGTTTAATTCCCTTTAATAAGGAATTAATAAAGTAACAAATAAAGAAAAATAGTTTTAATATTTTATTTCTTTTACTTATTGGTTTTTATTTATTTTAGGAAATTTTCTTAATTATTGAATTTTTAATTGAATTTAGAATTAAAAATAAAGGCTTAATTAACAGGTATTAAATAATTGAATTTTTATTAAAAATAAAAATTTCATTTTATATTTTTATTGGATAGATCTTATTTTTAGGAACATTTTGATATCTCATTTATATTTTTCTGAGTTAAAATGGATTTTATAAACATTTACAAAGTTTCAGTATTTATTTAATTTAAATTTAAATCTAAATCTACTAAACCTACCCGGACAGAGCACACCCACAGTCAATGATTGGTGGGGTCTGTCCACCTCATCCGCCACGGGGCATTTGACCAAGTCAAAATCGCCACCGTGGCGACGAGGCTGCTGACCGGCGGCCAGATGAGGTCGATGCCGACGATTTGGGGCTCGCGCGGATGGGATACGAGATGGGCTCGACTCGGGGTGACTCCGTGAGTAACTTGGTGGCGGCGCCGCTCCGGTTTGGTCACCGGAGCGTACTCGCCGGTGAGGCCGAGTGGCAGCGCACACGGGGCTACGGTGCGAGCGCGGTACAAGGCACTAGAGAGGATGCTGGGATGCTCGGGAGAATCGTCGGCTCACCGTGGTTGTGTTGAGCTAGACGGCGTGGCCGGAGGTGGTCCTAATCGACGGCGATCGTCGATTTGCTGGCGGTGACCGGCGAAAGGGAACGAGCTCCCTCCGGCGACTGGGGGCTTCTTGGCTCGATTCCTGGTGCAGGAGTAACAAGTCGATGATGGCGGTGAAGATGGTAGCCACGGCGGGGCTTGGGGAGGTTCCTACCGGCGGCGGTGAAGATGGCCGGGTTGAGTTAGGGTTTCAATTTGGGGCGAAATTGGAGCCAGGGAGGAAGAACCCGATGCTGCTGTGCGTTGTGAAGCTTTTATACGGTGCAGGTACACGCCTCGTCACGACGTCGAGCGAGGAGGGGCTGCCAGCACCGAGGAGAAGACGATCACGGCTCGGTGCTGTCCTCCATGCGAGAGATGAGGATGAGGACGACCCTCTCCAGATCTTTTTAATCGAAGAGGTATGTTGGGCTGGCGTTGGGCCGTGACTTGGGCCGTGTTGGGGGCTTCTGCTGGGCTGCTGCGCTGCTTCATGGCTAGGTAAGGCTCTTTTCCCTCTTTTTCTTTTATTGGTTTTCTTTTTCTGTTTTATAATTCTGTTTTGAATTTTCTATTTTGAATTCAGATTTGAATTCAAATTTTATTTGTAGGTTTCTTGTTATGTTCACTGAATTAAGATATAGTGCAATGACTATTGCACCATTCTTTATTTGAAACAAATATTGTATATTTGATTATATTTCATACTTGCAGGTTTATTCAAAATAGCAAATATGTATGAGTTTATATTCTCATTT
Source organism: Lolium perenne (assembly GCF_019359855.2). Lineage (NCBI taxonomy): Eukaryota > Viridiplantae > Streptophyta > Magnoliopsida > Poales > Poaceae > Lolium > Lolium perenne. Next base: position 138,958,900 of record NC_067245.2, read on the forward strand.
TTTAATTTCCTTTTTCTTGTGAATTAATTCTGTTAGGATTTACGAGAGTTGATAATTGCAACTCAAAGTATTTCAGAGGTTATTATTAAGACTTGGTTTCCATTTGAGAAGTGGATGACTTACATATGATTTTATGTGATCACCAACTTATTAAGGTTTTAGAACTTCTATTCTAACCCCCTTTTAAGGTTAACACTATAATTATCTTTGAAAGTATCTAAGGTAGGTATTGTTCCATCATGGTTGATCTTGGTTACCAAGATAAATAGTTGATCACTCCACATATGGTTTTAACCATATAATGTAGCACAAGGTTTTTCTTATGTTCAAGAATTGAAGCATAAGATTTATTTGATGTGCAAATCTAGGGTTCAAATGCTATTTACCTAATGACACATGGGTTGAATCTTAATTGTGGTTTAGGTTTTATTTGTGATCACCCAAGTGATACTCAAACTAGGGTTGAGATTTAATTCTAGGTTGTAGAGATGAGATGACACCATATTGCATGTGCTAGGTTTTAATCTCCCCTAACCATGATAAGGTGGTTACTTGCTTAATATTTCATGTGCTTCTCTAATTACTAAGGATTTGGGAATTGGTTTTATCTTCTACCAATAAACTTCTATTAGTATTCTCAATTAATCATTAAAGTAACTACAGTGGTTATAGTTCTTTTTATAGTTAACTTTGGTCATATGGATGGATGGTTTCTCACCATATAAAGTATAGAGTTTGACACTAAGGTTTTCTATTGTGCTTTATTTGAGGAGTAAGTGGAATATAGATGTGGTAGGATTATACTTATGATCACCAAGTGATTCACAATTATAGGTTGGGATATAAGCCTATGGTTGATTACTAGTTACCTCCCTATGATTTCATGTGGTGGATAACATCTACTAATCCTATTAGGATTTAACTTATTCTCACATACCTCAAGAGCATGATCATGGATTAGGCATGATCAACTTGTTCTTAATATCTTCTACCTCAAATTCTTAGGGTTTATGATCATTACTCAATTTATAATGTTCAAGGTTTGGCTTCCTAAAGTATTTTTAATGGAATGGTTTTCACTTCCATGATCAAGTGTTGTCTTGATCAGCTAAGCATAATAACTCTCTTATAGTTTCTTGGGTGGACATGGCTATGGTTGTCTCTATAGATTATATCCCAGGAGAATGCCTGAGATATTCTGTTAGGGTTTCACTTAAATAATGTTGATATTATCATCTGGGTATATGGATAGTTCTCTCCCTCACATTCAAGTGTTGGCTTTAACATTCTTGAGGGTAACACCTTAGCTTGGGATCTCTTATAGAGGAATGGTTTATTCTAGGATTTATGGTGTATTCACCATATCTCAATAGATATCAAGTCTAAAACTCCACTTGACTATCTTGGTTGAATTAATCTCCTCCTTACTTTATCAATTCATGGATATGGTATTGTTCCATGGGATATTAGGTTATCTCACCACTCCAAGGTGAAATGGTTTACAACCTAATACTTTAGTTCAAAGGTTGTCCTTTATTTATTAATAAGTAAAGCTTGGATTGATATGAATGGTCTCTCTCATTGGGGAAAGGATTTCATTGCTAACCTAAGGTTAGGCTCCATATAGGTTGATGTGATCATCAATATCTAGGTTTAACATAATTAGGTCCTCTCTCTTGGGAATGTCTTGAAAAATACTCTAGGTTTCCTCTTGAAGATGATGATTTGAATACTTGGATGTATATCCAAGGTTTAGCTCAAGGTTTGTTATTGCTTCTCTAATAATTATAATAGAACTCTCACCTCTCTAGGTTTGATGTAAAACTATTTGGAATAGAGAAGAATATATATTTCTTAAGTTGAATCTCCTTGTCTTGTTTCCAAGGTTAAAGTAGAATGGATATCATAGGGTTTATGATAAGAGCATAGATTAGTTTAAGACATGGAGAAGATAAGTGAATAATAGTTTATCCAATTATTGTTACTTGATTTCCAATTAAATGGATGTTCATATGTTATGGCAAGGAATACCATGTTGTGATCTTTAATAAGATCAAGTAGTTGATCCTTGATTAAAGGGTTGTTGTGTTAGTTTTAATTCCATTTGATCTAACCCCTTAGATCAAATCATCTCTACCCAAAACAAGGTTTTAGCAAAGTCACATTGAGGTTTATAACGCTTGACTTGATGAGCTACTTCAGTTCCACCAAGGTCAAGTGAAACTTCAGTTACTGTGACTGTTTTACTTTAAAGCGCGAAAATTCCCCAGATTTTCTATGCATGAATGCAATGCACACATCTATTTCCTCTATTTTTGTAACCCCATTACTTGGGATATTACAGTCTCTACCCCTTAAACTAAACTTCGTCCTCGAAGTTTGAACTCTCTCACGTTTCCGGATTGTGGATCTGACTTGTGCAGATTACAACTTCTCTCAAACTCCTTGGTGATCTCACTAGATATAATTGAATATATCCCTTGTCAAGATTCTTCCTGGAATCCAATAGTGTATGTCTCTGAACCATGGCTCCTTACTTCAATTCCATGATTTCTTTCAATATCATAATCTTGTTTCCTTTCCCATTGAAGATTCAATGATTGGGACTTATTCTGGTGCTGCTAGTCTTATTTGAAGACTAATTGGATAACATACTCCTGATTCGTGAGTAGGTCTTTGTTTTCCCTTACTACCAAAACTGCAATAATGGTACTTAGTAAGGTACTAACTATGGAATTGGTCGTGATGGTTTATTTCCTTAAGAATGGATGCGAGCAGCTGACTGTGGTCCTCGTCTCTGGACCGTGGAGGTCCTATTTGACGGTCAAGGCCGGATGTACCTTGACAAGGGCTGGGAGAATTTCGCCATCGCGCATGGTGTGGATTTCGGCTGCTTCGTACACTTCAAATATGAAGACGATGATGTGCTCACAGTGAAGGTGTTCGACGGAACAATGTGCAGGAAGTACTACTACTCAGACGACGAAGATACTGACGATGAAAGCGACGACGACGTGAAGCCATGCATCCATCCCCTTTAGATAAGGGGATTATGACCAAGAATATATATGTAGCTTCATATGCATCGATTTAGAGATCTAACTATTTTCTATATATTATGCATGTAAAAAATAATATCGCATTTCCACTATTATTCGAGCACCACATCCTCCAAACGATGCCCATGCCGATGTCGATATCGGCATGGTCAGAACGGCTATGCTCGCCGCCACTGCTAGGTCAACGTCGGGATGCACAATGTTTAGCATAAGAGTCACTTTAGATTAAGCTGCGAAAATAGTCACCTGCCACAGCGGTCATTGGCTGCGGAGGCCCCACAGAGCGGCAATATAATTTTCTATAAATAAATAGACGACCCACTGGTCATTGGCTGCGGCAGCCCCATAGAGAGGCCCCGTTTGTCATTGGCAGCACCGCGTATACAATCAGGAAATAAAACGGCCCACGCGTCAGCGGTAGATGGATGGCTACCCGTCAGCACGAGACGGTCAGAGAGGAACTGCCCTCTATGCAGCCCTACCTCTGTGCAGCCCCACCCGTCAGATTAACCGTAACGGTAAGGCCTCTGACATGACGGCAACCCGCGTCTTCGAGGGGTTTCAAACTAGAGGGAGGGGAAAGCTGAGGAAAAACTAACGAGCTGGGGAAAACTGAGTACAACTAACGAAGCAGGGGCACGAAAATAGAAATCTCTTATTTAAATCATCAAATTTGGACTTAATCTTGTTTGTCTTCAAAAACTCCATTTCATATTTTTTTATGATAGAGAATTTTATCCTGAGTAGTTTTCATATTTTAATTATTTTTTAGAGCTATTTATCATTTTCTATGCATTTTAAAAGTTTTTATTTTATTTGGAATTGTGAAAAGTCAAAATTGTCCCTGGACCCACATGTCAGGGTGGCCCAGTGGGTTAACCCTAACCCGAGCCGCACGTCGGGCTCGGTCGGACGCGCCCGTCCCCTTCCCTTCTCTCTCGCGAACCCTAGCCTCCTCGCTCTCGCGACGCCGTGGTTGCCTGTGCCTTCGCCGAATTACTCTGGCCAACTCCGGCCATCGCCGCCGGCGAGATCATGTGGATCTGGGCCGCCTCTCGACGGTGGAACTGATGGTCCGCATCGATCTGACGCTTGCATTCCCGTTCGCTCACCATCGACCCTCCTGTGCGCCAGGCCTTCGGTGTCCGCCGCCGCGCGTTGGAGAGGCCATGGCCCTTCTTCCTGGCGCTCCCCAGGGCGCGTGGTGCAGTGCTGGGGTGCTGTGGTGGTCGCCAGGGCTTGGCTTAGCCAGGCCTGGTGCCGCCGTGTGCTCTGGCGTGCGCCGCCGTGGCCGCCATGGCCGTGTCGGCCATCTCCTCCCCAGTATGTGCTCCTCCTTCTCCTTTTCTACCTGTTCTACCTCTTCTCCTCCTCTTCTTGTCTAGCTCTGGCCACTGGCCTGCTTCTCCTCGTAGAGATGCTGGCCATGCCGTGATGCTGCTGCTGCGCCTTGCTAGCTATGTATGCGTGTACGCTGCTGTGCTGTGTTGCTGTGCTGCTTCTGTGCACCTGCCATGGATCTTAGCTGCTGTGCTGTGCTATTCTGCTTTATAATTTGCTGTTGCAACTCATGAGCTCTTGCTCATGAGCATACTGTGATGCTATGCTTAATTAATTTGCTCCTCCTGCTGCTCTATTACTCCTGCCTCTCCTGTGTATGTCATTCTTTGCCTCTGGCCTGATGACTGGGTGTCATCCTTGCAATTTGCAAGAGCCAGTGCTCCTGGTGTACTATATCATGTGCTCTAATTCCTGGAATTGCTCAATTTGAGCCTAGCTGTTGAATTAACAGCTCCATCCCTTGATGGAGTGCTTCTGGATACAATTGTGCTGCCTAATTCACTTATCTGTGATGCAATTGTTCAGTTATATGATTGATTTAATTATCTGGTCCATTTATTGATACTAGAATTGGTTCTAGCATGCTGTAGCATGCTCTAGCAAGCTTCTGATGATCATGTGATCATCAGTTGCTTGTGAAAGCTGCTGTGTTGTCCCGTGCCTCACTGCTGCTCATCTTGTGATGTGTGTGTGTCACACAGGCTTATGCTGATGTGTGCTGTTGCTTGCTCAAGCATCAGTTGATGCTTGCAATGATCCTCTGGATCATTTGCAAGTGTTCCAGTTACTTGTGATTTATGAATTTCATTTATCTGTATAGCTTGTCCTGGTTAAATGGATAAATGAGGTGAACTGCTTGCAGTGATGACTCTTACAATTAATTTGCTTAAGCTAGAGGGATGCCAACAGTTGTTGGGGACCCTAGCTCATCTTTGAACCCATCTGGGTGATGATACAAGTGATTGGCTTGATGGTTTGGGCTATTTTAGTGGTTGAGGTGCCTCAACAGCAACTCTTTGCTGTTTAGGAAGCTCCCACCCTTGTTGGCTTGATGTGTATGGACAGTTGCTCTCTGGCTTAACCATATTTGGTTGCCAGATGCTTTTGATGTTGACAAATAATTGCAGTAGACATATATCTCTGCATTTCTGATTGTTTTAAAAGGGCTAGTGTAGTCTGGGTATATTTGGGTAAGTCCCTGGGATGGTTTTCCTTCGTATTTCCATTTGGAAGATGCTACCACTTGTCTGGTTGGCATAACCATGGACATAGGCTTTGATTGATCCCTGGTCTTTGCCATTTCTACCAGGTTACACTTGGTCAATGACCAAATGATGATCAAAACAGGGTTACTCTACCCTTTGTGTGCTTGCGTGATCATGCCTGTGCAATTTATGAACAAAACCATCTGGTTTGTTCATGATGATGTGTATACCTCACTCCAGCTCCTAGATTAAAGTGTTGGTGTAGAGGATTGCTTTTGTGATATGCTTGTGCTTGCCCTGCTCCTCCTTGCAAGCTTGTGCTACTTGGTTTATCTCTGTGGCTGTTGGGATAGGTTGAACAGCAGTGGCTGTTCTTCCTGTTCTTGTGTTCTGGTGTTCTCGTGTTCTTGTGTTCTTACCCAGAAGCTCCTTGTCGATGCAAATGACTAGGGTTTGCTGTGAAAAGCTTTTATGTGGTTTGCTCAAGCTGCTCTGGTCGACAACAAGGCTTGGCAACCTGTTGGTGACTCTCTGGCTGTGTGTGTGTGCTGTGATGCATGCACACACCATGGCTTGCTGTTGGGCATGCACACTAGCTGTGTGAGCAGCTTGTGTGTGTGTGTGCCTGGTGCTTGTGAGTGGATCAGCTCGGCTGCCTGTGGTCATATCCTCTCAATTCTGCTTTCTTTTGCTAACCTGCCACTTGGCATAATCCTTGTTTGGTGTTTGTGTGTGTGCAAGGAACAATGTGATGATCCAAGTGAAGATCAAGATCATCCAGGCAAGATTTCCATGATGGTCATCTGATGTAGTTTAGGATAGATCATGCAATTGTAATTTTCTTTCTTTTTCTTTTTCATTTAGTCAATTCTTGTAATGTGTTGTAATATTTCTTAATTCATTTCTGAATATTGTAAATGACAATGTATCTTGTGTGATTATCAATAAAGCTCCTTAATGAGCTTTGTAAAATAGTTATACTATTTGTATTCTTGATTATTTATAATTTGTTTAATGAATTACCTAAATTTTGAATTGTGAGATATTCATATGATGTTTGAATTTGAAATTCAAACCCAAGTTTGTTTGAATTCAATCATGCAATTTAAAGTTGTAATGCACTACTCTCCTCTCCTCTCAAAACCCTAAATTAGTTAAGTGAGATGCAAGTTTGTCGCACTCTCGAAACCCTAACCCTGTAAGGTGTCGAGAGAGAAACTTGTCCCCCTTCGATGCAGTTTTGTTTTAAAAGCGTGAAATTTCCCCAGAATTTACGATGCAATGCACATCCCTTTCTAAAATTCTACCCCTCGATCGTCTCTAAACCTGGGACATTACAGTCTGTGTGCTTTTATTTTTGTTTGTGTTTGAATAAGATCGGATCCTAGCAATCCTTCTGTGGGGGAGACACACGCTCTGCTTTTTCATATGAACACTGGTGTTCTTCGTTTTACCTTTAATGTTCATGGCGAAAGTTGGAAGCTACTGTACTTATTGTTATTTGGTTGGAAACAGAAAATGCTTCATATTGTCTTGAATAATTTGATACTTTGCAATTGTTTTGAGCTCTCAAGTAGATCATGTCTAAGCTCTTGCATCATGTAGTCTAAACCTATTAGTGGAGAACTACCGTAGAGCTTGTTGAAATTTGGTTTGCATGATTGGTCTCTCTAAGGTCTAGATATTTTCTGGTAAAAGTGTTTGAGCAACAAGGAAGACAGTGTAGAGTCTTATAATGCTTGCAATATGTTCTTATGTAAGTTTTGCTGTACCGGTTCATACTTGTGTTTGCTTCAAACAACCTTGCTAGCCAAAGCCTTGTACTGAGAGGGAATGCTTCTCGTGCATCCAAAACCTTGAGCCAAAACCTATGCCATGTGTGTCCACCATAACTACCTACTATGTGGTATTTTTCTGCCATTCCAAGTAAATACTTCATGTGCTACCTTTAAACAATTCAAAAGTTATTATCTCTTATTTGTGTCAATGTTTTATAGCTCATGAGGAAGTATGTGGTGTTTTATCTTTCAATCTTGCTGGGCAGACTTTCACCAATGGACTAGTGGCTCATCCGCTTATCCAATAATTTTGCAAAAAGAGCTGGCAATGGGGTGCCCAGCCCAATTAGTTAACCTTTACTAATAATTCTCTTCACATGTTTTGCCCTGATTCATAAGTAAGCAACTTAATTTTGCAAATAGACACTCCTCCATGGTATGTGAAATGTTGGAAGGCACCCGGGGATTCGGTTAGCCATGGCTTGTGAAAGCAAAAGGTTGGGAGGAGTGTCATCTATAAATAAAACTAAAATACATGTGTAAACAAAAGAGAAGAGGGACGATCTACCTTGCTGGTAGAGATAACGTCCTTCATGGGAGCCGCTCTTTGAAAGTCTGTTTGACAAGGGGGTTAGAGTGCCCTCTACCATTCGTTGACAACAACAAACACCTCTCAAAACTTTATTTGTATGCTCTCTATATGATTTCAAAACTTGAAAAGCTCTAGCACATGATTTAATCCCTGCTTCCCTCTACGAAGGGCCTTTCTTTTACTTTATGTTGAGTCAGTTTACCTACTTCTTTCTATCTTACAAGCAAACAGTTGTGTCAACTGTGTGCATTGATTCTTACATGCTTGCTTATTGCACTTATTATATTACTTTGTGTTGACAATTATCCATGAGATATGCATGTTGAAAGTTGAAAGCAATTGCTGAAACTTAAATCTTCCTTTGTGTTGCTTCAAAACCTCTTATTAAGAATTTTTTGCTTTATGAGTTAACTCTTATGCAAGACTTTTTGATGCTTGTCTTGAAAGTACTATTCATGAAAAGTTTTTGCTATATGTTTAGTCATTATCTATTTGTTAGCAAACTATAGATCATTGCCTTGAGTCACTTCATTCATCTCATATGCTTTACAATAGTATGATCAAGATTATGTTAGTAGCATGTCACTTCAGAAATTATTCTTTTTATCGTTTACCTACTCGAGGGCGAGTAGGAACTAAGCTTGGGAATGCTTGATACGTCTCCAACGTATCTATAATTTCTGATGTTCCATGCTAGTTTTATGACAATACCTACATGTTTTGCTCACACTTTATAATGATTTTATGCATTTTCCGGGACTAACCTATTAACAAGATGCCGAGGTGCCAGTTCCTGTTTTCTGTTGTTTTTCGTTCCAGAAAAGGTGTTCGGGCAATATTCTCGGAATTGGACTAAACGAAAGCCAAACCTTCTATTTTACCGAGACGGACCCAGAACACCGAAGGAGAGACGGAGAGGGGCCAAGGGGGCCCCACACCACCTGGCGGCGCGGCCAAGAGCGCCCAGCTATGGGGTGGGCCCCTCGGGACCCCTCTGGCGCCGCCCTTTCGCCTATATATTCCCTCGCGACGCGAAAACCCTACAACAATCAATCATATTCCGGAAAGACTCAAGGGGCGCCGCCGCCATCACGAAACCTAGTTTCAGGGGATCGAAGTTCCTGTTTCGGCACCCTGCCGGGACGGGGATCGACCCCCGGAGCCTTCTCCATCGACGCCACCGCCTCCATCATGCTCCGTGAGTAGTTCCCCCATGGACTACGGGTTCTAGCAGTAGCTAGTTGGTACTTTCTCTCCCATGTACTTCAATACAATGATCTCATGAGCTGCCTTACATGATTGAGATCCATCTGATGTAATCAGTGTTGTGTTTGTTGGGATCCGATGAATTGTTACATTATGATCAGTCTATCTATAAAGTTTGTGAAGTTATTGTTGCTGCAATCTTGTTGTGTTTAATGCTTGTCACTAGTGCACGAGTGGCATGATCTTAGACTTAAGCTCTATAATTATTGCTTAGATTGTATCTACAAGTTGTTTGCACATGTCTATGTCCGGAACCCGAGGCCCCAGAGTGACAGCAACTGGGATAACTGGAGGGGATGGCTTAGATATGAGATCACATGTTTTCACCAAGTGTTAATGCTTTGCTCCGGTGCTCTATTAAAAGGTGTACCTTAATTACCAGTAGATTCCCTAGAGGCCCGGCTGCCACCGGCTGGTAGGACAAAAGATGTTATGCAAGTTTCTCATTGCGAGCACGTATGACTATATATGGAAAACATGCCTACATGATTAATGAACTTGATGTTCTATCTTAATGCTATTTCAATTCTATCAATTGCCCAACTGTAATTTGTTCACCCAACACTTGTCACTTGTTATTGGAGAGTTACCACTAGTGTAGATAGCTGGGAAGCCCGGTCCATCTTTCATCATCAAATACTCACTCGGTCCTATATGCCATTAGAAGTAGTATCAACTATTTTCTGGTGCCATTGCCTCAGATATTCATCGCTCGCTGTTATCGTCACTATTGCTCTCATATTACTGCTGCTTTCACGTCACCCCTGTTACTAGTGCTTTTCCAGGTGCAGCTGAATTGACAACTCAGTTGTTAAGGCTTATAAGTATTCATTGTCTCCCCTTGTGTCGAATCAATAAATTTGGGTTTTACTTCCCTCGAAGACTGTTGCGATCCCCTATACTTGTGGGTCATCAAGGGGCAGAGTCGGGGGACGCTCGAGGGGCCCACCCCATAGGGCGGCGCGGCCAGGGGTGGGGCCGCCCCCCTAGGGTGTGGCCGTCTCGTCGCCCCTCTTCGTCTCCTCTTCGGACTTCTGGAAGGCTCCGTGGAAAATAAGACCGTGGGCGTTTGTTTCGTCCAATTCCGAGAATATTTCCTGTGTAGGATTTCTAAAACCAAAAACAGCAGAAAATAGGAACTGGCGCTTCGGCATCTTGTTAATAGGTTAGTGCCGGAAAATGCATCAAAATGTTATAAAGTGTATATAAAACATGTGAGTATTGTCATAAAACTAGCATGGAACATAAGAAATTATAGATACGTTCGAGACGTATCAAGCATCCCCAAGCTTAGTTCCTACTCGCCCTCGAGTAGGTAAATGATAACAAGGATAATTTCTGAAGTGACATGCTACTATCATAATCTTGATCAATACTATTGTAAAGCATATGTGATGAATGAAGTGATTCAAAGCAATGGTAAAGATAATGACTAAACAACTGAATCATATAGCAAAGACTTTTCATGAATAGTACTTTCAAGACAAGCATCAATAAGTCTTTCATAAGAGTTAACTCATAAAGCAATAAATTCTTAATAGAAGGTTTTGAAGCAACACAAAGGAAGATATAAGTTTCAGCAGTTGCTTTCAACTTCAACATGTATATCTCATGGATAATTGTCAACACAAAGTAATATGATGAGTGCAAATAAGCAAGTATGTAGGAATCAATGCACACAGTTGACACAAGTGTTTGCTTCTAAGATGGAAAGAAGTAGGTAAACTGACTCAACATAAAGTAAAAGAAAGGCCCTTCACAGAGGGAAGCAAGGATTACTCATGTGCTAGAGCTTTTTATTTTGAAAACATGATAACAATTTTGTCAACGGTAGTAATAATTCATATGTGTTATGCATAAAACATCCTATAAGTTGCAAGCCTCATGCATCAAATACCAATAGTGCTCGCACCTTGTCGTAATTAGCTCGGATTTCCATGGATTATCATTGCATTACATATGTTTCAACCAAGTGTCACAAAGGGGTACCTCTATGCCACCTGTACAAAGGTCCAAGGAGATAGATCACATTTGATTTCTAGTTTTTGATAGATCTCAACTTGAGGACATCCATACCGGGACAACATAGAAAACAGATAATGGACTCCTCTTTAATGCTTAAGCATTCAACAACAGATAATATTCTCATACGAGATTGAGGATTAATGTCCAAGCTGAAACTTTCACCATGATACATGGCTTTGGTTGGCGGCCAAATGTCCTTCTCTAACAATATGCATACTCAAACCATTTAATCATGACAAATCACCCTTACTTCAGACAAGACGAACATGCATAGCAACTCACATGATATTCAACAAAAGTGTAACAGTTGATGGCGTCCCCAGAAACATGGTTATCGCTCAACAAGCAACTCATAAGAAATAAGATACATAAGCGACATATTCTTTACCACAATAGTTTTTAAGCTACTTTCCCATGAGATATATATTGCAAAGACAAGGAATGAAATTTTTTGAAGGTAGCACGCAAGCAATTTACTTGGAATGGCACAGAAATACCACATAGTAGGTACTTATGGTGGACACAAATGGCATAAGTTTTGGCTCAAGGTTTTGGATGCACGAGAAGCATTCCCTCTCAGTACAAGGCTTTGGCTAGCAAGGTTGTTTGAAGCAAACACAAGTATGAACCGGTATAGCAAAACTTACATAAGAACATATTGCAAGCATTATAAGACTCTACACTTTCTTCCTTGTTGTTCAAACACCTTTACCAGAAAATATCTAGACTTTAGAGAGACCAATCATGCAAACCAAATTTCAACAAGCTCTACAGTAATTCTCCACTAATAGGTTCAAACTACATGATGAAAGAGCTTAAACATGATCTATTTGAGAGCTCAAAACAATTGCCAAGTATCAAATTATTCAAGATAATATACCAATTACCACATGAAGCATTTTCTGTTTCCAACCAAATAGCAATAAACGAAGCTGTTTTCAACCTTCGCCATGAACATTAAAAGTAAAGCTAACAACACCCGTGTTCAATATGAAAAAGCGGAGCGTGTCTTTCTCTCACACAAGGAATGCTAGGATCCGAATTTATTCAAACAAAAACAAAAATAAAAGCATACAAACGCTCCAAGTAAAGCACATAAGATGTGACGGAATAAAAATATAGTTTCACTAGAGGTGACCTGATAAGTTGTTGATGAAGAAGGGGATGCCTTGGGCATCCCCAAGCTTAGATGCTCGAGTCTTCTTGAAATATGCAGGGATGAACCACGGGGGCATCCCCAAGCTTAGACTTTTCACTCTTCTTGATCGTATTATATCCTCCTCCTCTCTTGATCCTTGAAAACTTCCTCCACACCAAACTCAAAACAATCTCATTAGAGGGTTAGTGCATAATCAAAAATTCACATGTTCAGAGAGGACACAATCATTCCCAACACTTCTGGACATTACCCAAGGCTACTGAAAGTTAATGGAGCAAGGAAATCCACTCAACACAGTAAAAGAGGCAATGTGAAATAAAAGACAGAATCTGTCAAAACAGAACAGTCCGTAAAGACGAATTTTTTAGAGGCACTTAACATGCTCAGATGAAGAATCTCAAATTAAATGAAAGTTGCGTACACATCTGAGGATCACTCATGAATTTTCGCAGTTTTTTCTGAGTTCCCTACAAAGAGATCTACTCAAATTCGTGACAGCTAGAAATCTGTTTCTGCGCAGAAATCCAAATCTAGTATCAACCTTACTATCAAAGACTTTACTTGGCACAACAATGCAATAAAGTAAAGATACAAAGGTATTGCTACAGTAGTAACAAGCACCTTGACTCAAATATAAAACAAAAATTGCAGAAGTAAAATAATGGGTTGTCTCCCATAAGCGCTTTTCTTTAACGCCTTTCAGCTAGGCGCAGAAAGTGTAAATCAAGTAACATCAAGAGAAGAAGCATCAACATCATAATTTGTTCTAATAATCGAATCAAAAGGCAACTTCATTCTCTTTCTAGGGAAGTGTTCCATACCTTTCTTGAGAGGGAATTGATATTTAATATTTCCTTCTTTCATATCAATAATAGCACCAACAGTTCGAAGAAAGGGTCTTCCCAAGATAATAGGACAAGATGCATTGAATTCAATATCCAAGACAACAAAATCAATGGGGACAAGGTTATTGTTAACCGTAATGTGAACATTATCAATCCTCCCCAAAGGTTTCTTTATAGAATTATCAGCGAGATTAACATCCAAATAACAATATTTCAATGGTGGCAAGTCAAGCATATCATAAAGTTTCTTAGGCATAACAGAAATACTTGCACCAAGATCACATAAAGCATTACAATCAAAATCATTGACCTTCATTTTAATGATGGGCTCCCAACCATCTTCTAACTTCCTAGGAATAGAAGTTTCAAGTTTTAATTTCTCTTCTCTAGCTTTAATGAGAGCATTTGTAATATGTTTTGTAAAGGCCAAGTTTATAGCACTAGCATTATGACTTCTAGCAAGTTTTTGCAAGAACTTAATAACTTCAGAGATATGACGATTATAAAAATCAAAACCATTATGATCCAAAGCAATGGGATCATTGTCCCCAATATTCTGAAAAATTTCAGCACTCTTATCACAAACAGTTTCAGCAGTTTCAGGCAATTTTGCATGCTTTGTATTAGAGGTAGAAACATTGCCAACACCAATTATTTTACCATTGATAGTAGGAGGTTTAGCAACATGTGAAGCATTAACATTACTAGTGGTGGTGATAGTCCAAACTTTAGCTACATTATTCTCTTTAGCAAGTTTTTCTTCTCTTTCCCACCTAGCATGCAATCCAGCCATCATTCTAATATTGTCATTAATTCGAACTTGTATAGCGTTTGCTGTAGCAAATGACTTAATATCTTTAGTTTCATTAGGCATAACTTTCAGTTTTAAAAAATCAACATCAGCAGCAAGACTATCAACCTTAGAAGCAAGAACATCAATTTAAACAAGCTTTTCCTCAACAGATTTGTTAAAAGCAGTTTGTGTACGAATAAATTCTTTAAGCATGAATTCAAGACCAGAGGGTACACTCCTACTATTGTTGTAAGAATTACCATAAGAATTACCATAACCATTACCATTATTAGAAGGATATGGCCTATAGTTGTTACCAAAAATTTTCATATAAGCATTGTTGTTGAAATTGATACTTTTAATGAAGTTCACATCAACATGCTCTTCTTGAGCAACCAATGAAGCTAAAGGAACATTATTAGGATCAACATTAGATCTACCATTAATAAGCATAAACATAATAACATCGATCTTATCACTCAAGGAGGAGGTTTTCTTTAACAGAATTTACATTCTTACCTTGTGGAGTCCTTTCAGTGTGCCATTCAGAGTAGTTGATCATCATATCATCAAGAAGCTTTGTCGCGGCACCCAAAGTGATGGACATAAAAGTACCTCCAGCAGCTGAATCCAATAGGTTCCTTGAAGAAAAATTCAATCCTGCATAAAAGGTTTGGATGATCATCCAAGTAGTCAGTCCATGGGTAGGGCAATTCTTTACGAAAGATTTCATTCTTTCCTATGCTTGGGCAAAATTTTCATTATCCAATTGCTTAAAATTCATTATGCCACTTCTCAAAGATATAATTTTAGCAGGAGGATAATATCTACAAATGAAAGCATCTTTACATTTAGTCCATGAATCAATACTATTCTTAGGCAAAGATAGCAACCAATCTTTAGCTCTTCCTCTTAAGGAGAAAGGAAACAATTTCAGTTTTATAATGTCCCCATCTACATCCTTATACTTTTGCATTTCACAAAGTTCAACAAAATTATTAAGATGGGCAGCAGCATCATCAGTACTAACACCAGAAAATTGCTCTCTCATAACAAGATTTAGTAAGGCAGGTTTAATTTCATAAAATTCTGCTGTAGTAGCAGGTGGAGCAATAGGTGTGCATGTGAAATCATTATTATTTGTGCTAGTGAAGTCACACAATGATGTAGCCCCGCCTAACGACGACGCTACACCATGGCCACGGAATCCCCCAAGTGGACCGACAACCCAAACCTACGCGATACATGACAAGGTGAACCCATTCCTTTCGACACTCGACGTCGACAATACATTGGATGGTATGCTACCTCATGGATAAGTGTTATGTCTCATTAGGTATGAGAGTCGACAAGGAAGGGAAGAGGAGTCACTCACTTGGTGCAAGAGAGAAGGAAGAAGAAAGGGAGAAGAAAAAAGGAAGAAGGAAGAGGACATGAGGAGAGAAGATGAAGAAAGAAGATGAAGAAGGAGGGAGGGCCGGAGCCTCCAGGCTGCCATGGCTGGAGCCTCCACCCTCCACATGGCCGGTACCATCTCCAGGAGATGCACACACGGGAGGAGGCAGGACCGGTACTACCGGCCTGCCCCAAGCGCCCCAGGTTCGGCCCCGCGGGAAGAGGAAGCCACTCCGGTACCTCCGGCCAAGGTACCGCCCGAGGTACCGCTCGGCCGCCCAACCATACTGGACACTTCGCCAAGTTTTGGTGCTTTTTCCGGTACCACGGCCGGTACCTCCGCCCGAGGTACCGCTCAGCCGAAATGAGCTCAAATCTGGACCGTTCCTCTTCATCTGAACGTCCATGATTTCATACCTTGTAATACCTAAAGTACCCTTGCACGAATATGAGCTATATGTATCTCCTGTATCCCCATTTGCTAGGGTTAGACAAGATTTGGCTTAGAATAGATTTTGAGCTTTGTCTCCCTAGGGTATCATCCCTCTGTAATCAAGGCCACCCTTGTTGTTGATTGGATTTGTGAGTGAGATTCTAGTGTGGTGCACTCTCTCTCCCTCACCGATCTCCGTCTCCAACACCGGTCTCTCACCTCGGAATTCTACTGCGGTCTCTTCCGTGGGTGATTCTATTCGGCGTGGTCCATCGAGCCACGAGGGTAAGCATCGGTTGTATCGGGTTGGTGTGCGTGTGTGTGTGTCCTCGTGTTCTTCGTGTTCGTCGTGTTCATCGTGTTCTTCGTTTCCCCTCTTTTCCCCTTTCGATTCCGGGTCAATTCGCGAGATCGGGCCACAAACTAGGTCTTAGACCTCATCACACAACTTAGTGTTCTCAGGAGTACTCATTTTAACAATAATAAAAATAAGTAAAGAAAACTAAATTAAGTAAAGTAAAACAAGTAACTATTTTTTGTGTGTTTTTGATATAAAGAAAGCAAACAAGACAGAAAATAAAATAAAGTAAAGCAAGACAATAAACAAAGTAAAGAGATTGGATGTGAGAGACTCCCCTTGCAGCGTGTCTTGATCTCCTCGGCAACGGCGCCAGAAATTTAGCTTGATGACGCGTGAAGCACACGTCCGTTGGGAACCCCAAGAGGAAGGTGTGATGCGTACAGCAGCAAGTTTCCCTCAGTAAGAAACCAAGGTTTATCGAACCAGTAGGAGATGAAGGCCACGTGAAGGTTGTTGGTGAAGGAGTGTAGTGCGGCGCAACACCAGGGATTCCGGAGCCAACGTGGAACCTGCACAACACAATCAAAATACTTTGCCCCAACTTAACAGTGAGGTTGTCAGTCTCACCGGCTTGCTGTAAACAAAGGATTAAACGTATGGTGTGGAGAATGATGTTTGTTTGCAAAGAACAACAGAGAACAATGATTGCAGTAGATTGTATTTCAGATGTCAAAGAATGGACCGGGGTCCACAATTCACTAGTGGTGTCTCTCCAATAAGATAAATAGCATGTTGGGTGAACAAATTACAGTTGGGAAATTGACAAATAGAGAGGGCATAACAATGCACATACATATCATGATGACTAATATGAGATTTACTTAGGGCATTACGACAAATAACATAGACCGCTATCCAGCATGCATCTATGCCAAAAAAGTTCACCTTCGGGTTAGCATCTGCACCCCTTCCAGTATTAAGTTGCAAACAACAGACAATTGCATTAAGTACTGTGCGTAATGTAAACAATACAAATATCCTTAGACAAAGTATTGATGTTTTATCCCTAGTGGGAACAGCACATCCATAACCTTAGAACTTTCTGTCACTGTCCCAGATTCAATGGAGGCATGAACCCACTATCGAGCATAAATACCCCCTCTTGGAGTTACAAGTATCAACTTGGCCAGAGCCTCTACTAGCAACGGAGAGCATGCAAGATCATAAACAACACATATATGATAGATCAATAATCAACTTGACATAGTATTCCATATTCATCGGATCCCAACAAACACAACATGTAGCATTACAAATATATGATCTTGATCATGATAGGCAGCTCACAAGATCTAAACATGATAGTACAAGAGGAGAAGACAACCATCTAGCTACTGCTATGGACCCTTAGTCCAAGGATGAACTACTCACGCATCAGTCCGGAGGCGGGCATGGTGATGTAGAGCCCTCCGGTGATGATTCCTCTCTCCGGCAGGGGGCCGGAGTGTCAACACCCGGATTTTTAAGTCCAGATGCCTATTATGCCATACATCGAAATCCCAAGAAGATTGTTTTTGCGAGACATAATAGTTGAATATCATAGAGTCATCATTCATTACAATACCAACATAGTCATTAGATAAAAAGGATCACATGATCCAGTCTCATTACAACATTTGATCTAATGATCATTACACAAATACGTAGCGGAAGCGAAGTAGAGGTGGACTATCTATTCCACAGGCAACACTTGACGTTAGAAGAAGCTCCTAGTTGTCGTAGATGTCCTATTGGCCGTCATCTTCATACTGCTGTTCAGCTTCATAGTCTGGCCATTTGAATAGCCAGGGACACAGCCGTGAGTACTTTCAAGTATTCGCAATCTAATACTAGTGTAAGTACTAACATTTCTATTGAGAGTGTTCTAAGCTCTAGGGTTATTTGCATAAAGCCAATTTTAGTTCATAAACATTTTAGTAAAAGACTTCTCATGTGCTAACTAACTCAAGTGGTAACATTAGTGTCATTCCCACAACTCTGTTGTGATTCAATTCAAAGTCACCCTTCAAGTTCAATTCACAAGTCATAAATGATATAATTTTCTGATGACGGAAAAGTATGGCCTTTCCAACTGTCCGTGACCGCGGACGCGGCTATTCGAATAGGTTTACACTCTGCAGAGGTTGCACACTTGTGCCACAACATTTGATTACATCCATCAAGGATAACCTCGAATAATCGTAACTCAGTACGCGGATCATCAACCGTTAACCTTTCACTTACACACCCTAGTATAGGCACCTCTCCCCATGAGCTTGGCCTCCCGGTGATAGCCAACTGTTATCCCGGGAACTGCACAGGGCTTGGGTCGTACATTCACCTCATTTCACGTCATTTCACTTTCAACGGAGGCAGCCTCGACATAACCTCTATGACGCTTATTTAGAGGGAACCCATACTAAGACACATAAACTTCCAGTTAAGCCCTACCCATAATCAGGTATTGTGGGGGTACTCCAAAATTGGAATGGTATCGCATCCAACTCAATCATCAGTTTTTATCAAATTCATCAAGTCAATCATGTCACATTCACCTTCAAAATCTTTCAATGGAAATGACTCATCATTCCAAGGTTTTCAAAGTCATTTCAATTCACATGTTACCATCTAGAGTAGTCATTTTTAATTTAGCACTAGCCTCTAAGTGTGAGGGGGCTAAATAGTTTGCCTTGCTTTTAGGCTAACTTTGATGCTCTTGTATTACTCCAATACTAACCAAGTAAATCATGAATCAAAAAGTAACTTTGATAAATCAAATTCAATAAAGCTTGTAAAGTAAAACTTGGGATGGGATCATTAAGCATAAAGTAAAAGGGGGTGATGCCTTGCTCTTGTTGAGCTTTGCACTTTGCAAGAATATTAGCTTTCCTTGGTTGGGGAATTGGTCAAAGTGATCTTCTTCTCCTTGGAAGTAGACCTCCTCCTCTTGATGCTCCTCGGTACTAGCGTCTAAAATCGAATACGAGGTATACAATCACAACACCAAACTTAAGTACTAGACTAAGCACACACATGAGTCACACAAGCTAGGCTAGAATCACAACATTACTATTAGGTTGGTTGACTTTGTTTTCTTCTTTCAGAAAAATAATTTCCTCTCATTATAAGTACTAATTAAGGTGTTTCTTTTAATTCCTTAGAGAAATAATTCCCCTCATTATCTTGTTAAGATTTAATTTCCTCCATGAATAATATATGACCTAGGTTGACCAAGGTCAACCTCTTCATACTCATCATTTAGGAAAATGATTTAAATGGGGTGAAGCACCTCATGCAATTTAATACCAACATAGTAATGATTTAATATCATCAAACAATTCCACATGAGATTTAATATACCATGGTCTCTATCTCATTTTGAGTTATTTGAGACAAGTTTTAAATGAGAGAAAAGCTCCCATACTCTTTAATAAATAATTTGGCACCATTTTAAATGGACTAGAAATAGCCATAGAGCCATTTTTCAAACTAGGCCACGATCATGCAAACAACTAGGTGATCTTTTTTACATAAACATGTAAAGTATGTGAAATGTGATTTATGAGAGTTGGAATCAACTCAAAATAACTTAGGGTTGATTTTTAATAATTGTTTGAAATTGCAAAAGGCCCTGCCTTGTTATTTTACCACATTAATTCTACAAGGAATTTTGGGTTGAGACCAGTGTAGTTGTTTAGATGATTTGCTCAGCTTTCCAAATATGTAAAATTTGTTAAATTTGGCCAAGTAGATTTGTCCCTATTTAATTTTGAAAATGGCATCAGTATTCAAATTGAATAATTCGAATTTCTCTATTTTCAAACCATGGGCTTAGGCGGGAAATTTAAACGGGCTACGCAGAGGGAAAACTAAACGGGCCAGCCCAGCAGTGCGTCTAGCACAGCGGGCCGCCTGACAGGTGGGGTCCACGCGTCAGCGTGTTTTTAACAGCGAAACGGTACGCTCGCTGGGAGATGCACGATTAGAACCCGATTGGACGGACGAGCGACGTCGTTGTCTCCGGCGAGAACAGGCCACTGGCGCGGCGAGGCTAGGGGGTCGGAGACTCACCAGCGGCACGGAGATGGTCGGCGACGTGCTGCGGCGGCGTTGTCGACAACGGCGAGGCTCCTCGAACAGACGGTGTCTCCTGGGGCAGCTCCTAGCTCCTCCTCCTTCCGCGGCGGTGCTACGGGCTGCGGTGGTGCAATTGGACGGCGGTGGGTGACAATGTGGAGTGGAAGATGGTCGAGGAGATCGAGTGAGAGGAGGGGAAGCTGGCGGTGTGACTGAACCAAGAGGGGAGGGCCTCCTTTTATAGCGGCTGGAGGTGCCGCGACTCTGTGGAGAGGGTCGATCATGGCGACAACGTCTGGAGCGGCAAAGGGGCAAGGGAGTGGGTGCGTACGGTTGGCGACGTCCAAGCGGTCATCACGATGCTCTTGGAACAGCAAACGGTGGTCTGAAGCGACATGGCGAGTGACGAGAGCTGGCAGTACCGTGGCGGACGGTCGTCGTCCGTGACGACGGCGACAGTGCTCCGGCGTCCGCTTGGGGATGTCTGGGAGAGCTGGGTCGTGGGTGAGTGTGCAGGTGAAAGGAGAGGGCGAAGGGAGGGCTGACGCGATGGGGCAAGACGGTGCTCCGTCGTGTCCAGAGTGTGCCCGTGCGCGCTCTGGCACATTCTGGTCGGCATGGGCATGGGCTGGCCAGGTCAGTGTGTGCGTCTCCGCGGTCAAGGGCGTGCACGAGCGTGCTCAGGAGGGTGAGGTGAGCGTCCAGGACATGGTGGTGCATGGCTCAGGTGAAGGGAGAGAGGGGTGGCATGGTGGAGTGTGTCATGCCACGACATGGTCGTGTTTTGGTCGTGGTGACCAAGATGCAGTGATGTAGAGGCATGGAAAGGCTAGTGGGGGTGCAGAGGGAGGCAGTGGAGGTCAGGGTTGGACTTGATCCAAGTTGAAAACTAGCATGGGCACAATTCTGTTTCATGCCCGTAAGGTGTTCGACCAAATGGCCGCAAGAAATAAATTTTCGAATTTTTGAATGAATTTTGGTGGGTTGTAATCATATATTATTTGAAGTCTACTGATGGTGGTGGTGGTCAAATTTGAGTTGTTTTGCAAAATCACAAAATGCATATGATCTTAATTTTGCTTTATGGTTGCAACTTTGCTTGATCACCATTTGAATTTGAGCAAGAATTTGCAGGGGTTGTTTCAGGCAAAGTTGTTCACCTTGATGTTTTCTTGGATGAGGTGCAAAGAGTTGGCCAAGTTTAGTTTAAAAATCTTCCCAACCAGGGGTTCAAAGAGGGCATCAGGCTAAGATTGTCAAAAGTGACCATTAGTGCATGTGAGTTGGTTTTGATTTCAAATTTGCTTCAATTTGAGTTTCTTTGATTCCTTTAGTGCTAATAAGTGTTTAGTAACCATTTACAACTAATGGTGCAAGCCAAAATGGTCTAGGTTAAGAATTTGCAAAAATGGCATAAACCATATGTGAGTGTTGGTTTGATTTTTTTCCATTTCTTTTCTTCTTTTATTTTTCCTTGGTTGATCACGAGTTCATAGATTAGGGTTTTAGCACCCTTGCTATCACACAAGCAATCATCATGGCAATTGCATACTAACACAATAATTAAAGGTGAGTTCTATGCATAGCACTTGTAGTATTAAAAAGTTTTTGTTGGTTCTCAAATTTGCATTTTGGAAACTCTCTTCTTTCTTTATTAAAATTTGGGATGTTACAAACCCTTCCCCCTTACAAAAGATCTCGTCCCGAGATCGTAAAGAAAATTAGGTACTAAAGAGATCGGGGAATTCTTTCTTCATATCTTCTTCTCGCTCCCAAGTGGCGATCTCCTGAATCCCCCGAGATGGGATTGACGGCGGCGGCGTCTCAGTATGTTTTCTCGTATCGTGGCTCTCGGTACTAGGGTTTTCGTGACGGAGAGATTAAATAGGCGAAGGGGCAGAGTCGGGGGACGCTCGAGGGGCCCACCCCATAGGGCGGCGCGACCAGGGGTGGGGCCGCGCCCCCTAGGGTGTGGCCGCCTTGTCGCCCCTCTTCGTCTCCTCTTCGGACTTCTGGAAGGCTCCGTGGAAAATAAGACCGTGAGCTTTTGTTTCGTCCAATTCCGAGAATATTTCCTGTGTAGGATTTCTGGAACCAAAAACAGCAGAAAACAGGAACTGGCGCTTCGGCATCTTGTTAATAGGTTAGTGCCGAAAAATGCATCAAAATGATATAAAGTGTATATAAAACATGTGAGTATTGTCATAAAACTAGCATGGAACATAAGAAATTATAGATACGTTCGAGACGTATCACTTACTATATGACAGAAGAAGACTATGTGCCTTGGTTTTTCATTTATTTTGAATTTTTATGCCCATTTGAATCTTGGTCAAATCCTAGGTTTTTCTGGCGGAGTGCATCTTCTCATGAATATGAAAAAGTAAGCATGTATCCTTCTTAGTCACTCCAAAATGAAGCTCTTGGGAGGGTCTTTGAAATTTCCATGTTTTTTCTGGTTTGAATATGTCTAGACCTTGTTTATCAACTTGAATGCTTACTATATGACATACAAAGACTATGTGCTTTGGGTTTTGAATTTGTTTTTGAATTTTTATGCCCATTTGAATCTTGGTCAAATCCTAGGTTTGACCATGACATAAACAAGTTTAAAACATGAATATGAAAAAGTAAGCATGTATCCTTCATTCCTTGTTAGTCACTCCAAAATGAAGCTCTTGGGAGGGTTTTTGAAACTTCCATGTTTGAAACCAAAAACCACTTCTCTTCAATATGCATGCTTGACTTCATAAGACATAGTTTAGGGTTAGGGGTAGGAAGATACATGATTTTTCTGGTTTGAATATGTCTAGACCTTGTTTATCAACTTAATTGAATGCTTACTATATGTGACATAAGAAGAATATGTGCATTGGTTTATCATTTTATTGATTTGTTTTTAATTTTTTATCCCCATTTGTTGAATCTTGGTCAAATCCTAGGTTTGACCAAGATTTAAACAAGTTTAAAACATGATTATGAAAAAGTAAGCCTGTATCGATCCTTCTTAGTCACTCCAAAATGAAGCTCATGGGAGGGTCATTGAAATTTCCATGTTTTTTCTGGTTTGAATATGTCTAGACCTTGTTTGAATGCTTACTATATGACATTTAAAGACTATGTGCTTTGGGTTTTGATTTTTTTTTTGAATTTTTAGGCCCATTTGAATCTTGGTCAAATCGTAGGTTTGACCATGACTTAAACAAGTTTAAAACATGAATATGAAAAAGTAAGCATGTATCCTTCATTCCTTCTTAGTCACTCCAAAATGAAGCTCTTGGGAGGGTTTTT
Organism: Lolium perenne; assembly: GCF_019359855.2. Classification (NCBI taxonomy): domain Eukaryota; kingdom Viridiplantae; phylum Streptophyta; class Magnoliopsida; order Poales; family Poaceae; genus Lolium; species Lolium perenne. The sequence goes on from NC_067245.2 coordinate 138,982,499, forward strand.
GAAATTTCCATGTTTGAAACCAAAAACCACTTCTATTCGACATGCATGCTTGACTTCGTAAGACAGAATTTAAGGTTAGGGGGTAGATACATGATTTTTCAGGTTTAATATGTCTAGACCTTTTTTATCAACTTAATTGAATGCTTACTATATGACATAAGAAGACCTTGGTTTTTCATTTTTTTGAATTTTATGCCCGTTTGAATCTTGGTCAAATCCTAGGTTTGACCAAGATTTGGACAAGTTTAAAACATGAATATGAAAAGGTATGCTTCTTAGTCACTCCAAAATGAAGCTCTTGGGAGGGTTTTCAAAATTTCCATGTTTGAAACCCAAAACCACATCTCTTCATGCTTGACTTCATAAGATAGAGTTTAGGGTTAGGGGGTAGATACATGATTTATCTGGTTTGAATATGTCTAGACCTTGTTTATCAACTTAATTGAATGCTTACTATATGACAGAAGAAGACTATGTGCCTTGGTTTTTCATTTATTTTGATTTATTTTGAATTTTTATGCCCATTTGAATCTTGGTCAAATCCTAGGTTTTTTTGGCGGAGTGCATCTTCTCATGAATATGAAAAAGTAAGCATGTATCCTTCTTAGTTACTCCAAAATGAAGCTCTTGGGAGGGTCTTTGAAATTTCCATGTTTTTTCTGGTTTGAATATGTCTAGACCTTGTTTATCAACTTGAATTCTTACTATATGACATACAAAGACTATGTGCTTCGGGTTTTGAATTTGTTTTTGAATTTTTATGCCCATTTGAATCTTTGTCAAATCCTAGGTTTGACCATGACTTAAATAAGTTTAAAACATGAATATGAAAAAGTAAGCATGTATCCTTCATTCCTTCTTAGTCACTCCAAAATGAAGCTCTTGGGAGGGTTTTTGAAATTTCCATGTTTGAAACCAAAAACCACTTCTCTTCAACATGCATGCTTGACTTCATAAGACAGAGTTTAAGGTTAGGGGGTAGATACATGATTTTTAAGGTTTAATATGTCTAGACCTTGTTTATTAACTTAATTGAATGCTTACTATATGACATAAGAAGACCTTGGTTTTTAATTTTTTGAATTTTGTACCTGTTTGAATCTTGGTCAAATCCTAGGTTTGAACAAGAATTGGACAAGTTTAAAACATGAATATGAAAAGGTAATCATGTATGCTTCTTAGTCGCTCCAAAATGAAGTTCTTGGGAGGGTTTTCAAAATTTCCATGTTTGAAACCCAAAACCACATCTCTTTATGCTTGACTTCATAAGACAGAGTTTAGGGTTAGGGGGTAGATACATGATTTTTTTGGTTTGAATATGTCTAGACCTTGTTTATCAACTCAATTGAATGCTTACTATATGACATAAGAAGACTATGTGCCTTGGTTTTTCATTTATTTTGATTTATTTTGAATTTTTATGCACATTTGAATCTTGGTCAAATCCTAGGTTTTTTTTGGCGGAGTGCATCTTCTCATGAATATGAAAAAGTAAGCATGTATCCTTCTTAGTCAGTCCAAAATGAAGCTCTTGGGAGGGTCTTTGAAATTTCCATGTTTTTCTGGTTTGAATATGTCTAGACCTTGTTTATCAACTTGAATTCTTACTATATGACATACAAAGACTATGTGCTTTGGGTTTTGAATTTGTTTTTGAACTTTTATGCCCATTTGAATCTTGGTCAAATCCTAGGTTTGACCATGACTTAAACAAGTTTAAAACATGAATATGAAAAAGTAAGCATGTATCCTTCATTCCTTCTTAGTCACTCCAAAATGAAGCTCTTGGGAGGGTTTTTGAAATTTCCATGTTTGAAACCAAAAACCACTTCTTTTCAACATGCATGCTTGACTTCATAAGACAGAGTTTAAGGTTAGGGGGTAGATACATGATTTTTCAGGTTTAATATGTCTAGACCTTGTTTATCAACTTAATTGAATGCTTACTATATGACATAAGAAGACCTTGGTTTTTGATTTTATGAATTTTTTACCCGTTTGAATCTTGGTCAAATCCTAGGTTTGACCAAGATTTGGACAAGTTTAAACCATGAATATGAAAAGGTAATCATGTATGCTTCTTAGTCGCTCTAAAATGAAGCTCTTGGGAGGGTTTTCGAAATTTCCATGTTTGAAACCCAAAACCACATCTCTTCATGCTTGACTTCATAAGACAGAGTTTAGGGTTAGGGGGTAGATACATGATTTTTCTTGTTTGAATATGTCTAGACCTTGTTTATCAACTTAATTGAATGCTTACTATATGACATAAGAAGACTATGTGCCTTGGTTTTTCATTTATTTTGATTTATTTTGAATTTTTATGCCCATTTGAATCTTGGTCAAATCCTAGGTTTGACCTTAAATCATGAATATGAAAAATTAAGCATCTATCATTGTTAGTCACTCCATAATGTAGCTCTTGGGAGGGTTTTTGAATTTTTTCCATGTTTGAAACCAAAAACCACTTCTCTTCATGCATGCTTGACTTCATAAGATAGAGTTTAGGGTTTGGGGGTAGACAGCACGCGTCGACGCGTGGACGTAATTTATTCTCTGTCCCCCTGACATGCACTTGCCAGTGTCTTCAACAGTCTGACACGAGCAGTGTAGCTTTTATGGTGCCCAGCGGAGAGGGGCTCCATTTCTCGAGCGGTAGCGAGGTGACCCTAGGGCTAAAAAGAAGACCTTTTTTTCTCCATGAATTCAAAGAAAAAAATACCGCTTTTTCACCTTGCGCGATATGAGGAGCAGTTCGATCGTGGGGAGTATTGTTATCGGGTCTGGTCGTCGCCCTCCTCCTCCCCACCTCATTTCCTCCACTGTTTCACATATTTTAGCTTCTATTTATGCGGTGCCATGGAGGTGGGGTCTGGTCGTCACCCTCCTCCTCCCCACCTCATTTCCTCCACTATCTCGCAACTCCTTGATCTACTACTCCTATCCATATACATGCCACTCAAATGGATGTATTTGCAGATACATCCATTTTAGTGGCAGTTAATATGGACCGGAGGAAGTACTAATAATATGAGGCATGTTTTTCAGTTGGCCCTGTTTAGTAGAGTTTCATTTGAGGGTTTACATCTTTCTACCACCATTTTTTTATTTAGCTTGTCTTTTGTACCCACCATTTTATCGAGCAGGGTTAATGCAAGATCCATAGCAGACTAGCTTGTCATGACATTTATTTTGGTGGAGTGCATCTTCTCATGGCGAGCTAGCGACTTTCCCTACTAGAGTTTTTTTTGTTGAACTACATTTTTTGGATTTTCCCATATTATTTGTGCACAACTATGAGCTGCCCGCAATTCAGCACCATATTTTGGTGCCATATATTGGCGGGAATTTCTAGTTCAATTGTTTTGTACTAGGATATTAGCAGGATGCTATCTTCTAGGGCTTTCATTTCCCCTATATCCAGCCCCACCCACGGACAAGCAAGGGCCTCTCTCCCTACCTCGCTCCTAGTCCGTCTCGCTCCCTCTCAATCCTCCATCCGTAGCCGACATCCACCGCACCGGAGCCAGCTCAGCGACTCTGTCAACCACACTCTGTCCACTTCGTCAGATCTGCTTCCCCGACTCACTGGTTCATCGCACCGGCCGGCGAGATCGGTACACAAAGCGCCACCATGATCCACCGAACCAAACCGAACAGCCAACGCGCCACCTCCCCAGTCGACCAAGGTTGAACACTTTGTCCGGCAACTTTTGTTATGTATTTGATTTCCGAGACTAGTTTATTGCTTGCTTCCACTGCTTGTTATTAGCATCTATTTTTCTTTGTAATGCCTGCTAGATATTCCACTCGAGAATGCCTTCGAAGAATCTCGGAAGCAAAATATCTTGCGGAATAACATAATTGCAGCCTCGATCAACATACCGTTGATTGGGACAAAATCACCGCACCCCAAGTCGTTGCCCAGATTTTTCACCCGTGTGATGTGCCGCCAAAAGGACGATCCCGTGGGGCTACTGCTGAAGAAGGTATTTAGCCGCACTTCTCAAATTTCATATGTGTTGTTTGCTGATTGATTTGATGAACTTTGATTTGCAGCAGCTAGCCACTGCTCATGTTCCTGACAAAGACAGTGAGCGCGCCAGTGATGCAAACATTGGTAGAAAGGAGGAGGGATTTGGTCCTATTGTTCTAGCAAGCAATCATTTGAGGGGCCGCATAGGATCAGCACATCTGGTTCCTCTTGAGCTCAGCATTAAGGAGGTAATTTTATAATAGTGTTTGAAACATGACATAATCTAATGTACTGAAAGAGATCAAACTGTCAACATGAGTGGAGTGGTATAGATGGTAGTGATATAGATATAGATTTCAGATTTCCTAATTTTTTCTTCAAAATAGCGTCGCCCCGGCCTCTGCATGCAAATGATGCACCCACCCTTTTATTGCAATGTTTTAGACTCCATCATTTAAGGTTTAGAAACTCATGGGTTGCTCAAAGTGTGACATGAATCAACCAACATATTTCCTTTTAATCTGCTGATTGATTTTATGCATGGAAAATCGCAGAAGCAAGTGACTACTCATGTCCCTGCCAAGCAGCATTGTTGCACAGATGTCCAGAGTTCCACTGATGCAAACGTTTGTAGGAACAAAACAGAAGGATGTGGCACTGGGAAGCTAAGATTAGGCGTCTTCAAAAGGACTTGGATGTGGCCACTTGGCAGAACAAAGAAATGAACAGAGGATGGAATTCTACAATTCAAGATGGCCTACATGTTGTTGCTGATCTGCAGAAGCTAGTGGCTGGCAACTTGGTTACCGCTTTGGCTGATGCAGATGTCCATGAGATCAACTGGACGATCTTGGAACAGGTGAAAGCACGAGCAGAAACTCTGCACTAATCTTTGTAGGTAGATGATTTTCAAAGGGTGATGCAAGAGCCGCTATATGAATAGATTGTTGTTTCAGTTGATGATGACTCTGGTTCTTCTGTTTACTTATGTGCTGGTAGTTCTTAGGGGAACTAGCTTGTACAAGTAATTTTTTCACATAAAGTTGTACAAGTAAATGGCACATTCTTCGCATGATTGACCAATTAAGTTAAAAAGCTTCACAAAATCCTGCTATCATGTAGGCGGGCTTGCATTGGCTTTCAACCCAAGTGACCATTGACTGCAATGTTTGGGTTTTCCAAGAGGGGTTGATGGTTTTGCAATGGGAAGGCAAAGAGAAGAGTAGCAGAGCATGTGGCGGCGAGGTGATGCAGCTTAATGGATGGAGTGACGACGTGAACTCCTTCAATTAGTTTGTCTCGTGTCGCCAGCTGGGCACCGGTGCTGGATGCGGCCCTGCTATTCTTCTCTGCTCGTAGTGGAGGCGTAGCGAGGAGATGTAAGTATGTTAGATTCGTCGCCGGAGCCGACTTGCCTTGGACTAGGGATTTCCTCGATCTGTAGTACACACACGGTAGCCTCTGATTGCTGGCCGACTGTGAATGCCATGTGGTGGCAATGCTCGCCGGCGTTTCTTCAACCTCAATGCGGAGGCCATGTGAGGAGCTCGTCATGAAGCTCAACGTCGACTCGGTGCCAAGTGGTATTGTCCCCGTCGCCGGTGAATATGGCCATGGCCTGAGGTTCTTCTTTGTAGGAGAACCGGAGGACCTGATTGCATTTTTACATTTCTTTGTAAGCACTTTCCTGCAAAATCTGGTACCTATCAATTATTTTTTAATTTCTCAGCCCCATCTGTAACCCTCTGTTGCACTTAATGGTATCCAAGCCCTTGGGCCCCCCTCCTTTGTTAAAAAAAGATTGAATTCTTATTGCATCGAAATTGTTTCACTAAAAAAAGAGCACTCACGTGCAAGGCACGTGCAATTTACTAGTATATACTACTAGTAGAGATGGTACACCTAGACATTAGAGATTTGTTTGTTTTAAAGATATTTTAATTGTGTACAAGATGGAAAATATGACTTTAGCAAATTCCTAGTATTATTCATGGTCGATGTAAAAAAAAGTATGTTTCATGGTTGATGTAAAAAACAAGTATTTTTCATGGTCGATGCAAATTCTAATATTTTACACGAAAAACAAGTATTTTTAATGGTCGATGTAAAAAAGAGAGAAAACATGTCTCATAAAAAGCCTTATGGTTAGCACAAATTTTTTTAACTCTTTTTTACATAGCCCAAATTACTATTCGATTTTCCATTGAAATATTAAATGTGTATATAGCAAGCGTAGAAGTACACATGCATTTTTCGTTTTATTCTTTTTTGACATTTCAAAATGTATAGAAGATGAATTTCGAAATAAAGAGATCATATGCACCCAAGAACCAATAAGCATATCCCCTTGACCCCGTACCTACTCAGCTTCAGACATGGGATTTTGTAGGCTAGGGTTCCACAGTTTTCCACAAACTAGTAATAATTTCAACACTGCCCCAAAATTCCCGCCAAAATTCCTCCTGCTTCCAAGATTCAAAGCGATGTGAAATAAGTACAGTTCCGATCTTATCCCCCCGGACCGCTCAATTCAGACCTATCACCGACGGCGCCGAACCCCACATCTCTCTCTCACGCTTCCACCTTGCATGACCCACCAGATCATATCACACACCGGCGCCGACCCACTGTCCCACTCCCACACCAGCACTACTGCCTTCTCATTGGCCACCGTAGTGACCGACGAGCCGGAGTAGCTTCCATCGGTGTCGGCCCACAGTCCCACTCCCACACCAGCACTACTGCCTTCTCATCGGCCACCGTAGTGACCGACAAGCCGGAGTAGCTTCCACCTCCCCCCCCATCGATGACAACTGTACCATACGAGCTCCTCCGTAGCCAACTTCCACTGTCGCCTTGTCAGCGACAGTCACCATCGCCGGGTTCTCATATCTTAATCCCCTACTCCCTCCATCCACCGGACCGGAGAGATGGGTACACAAAGCGCCTCCATGGTCCACGGTAGGAAACCAAAGCGTACACGCGCCCACTCCCAAGAAGGTTGATAAACACTTTTATATGGCCGCTTTCGTTATGCATGTGATTTTGAAAAGTATTTTTTTTGCTTACTTGCACCGCCATATCATTAGCATTTTTTTATAATGCATGCTAGATATTATTGCACTACAAAATGAATTAAACGAGGGACAGAGAGAAACAATATGTAGCAGATTTGCAAGCCGTATGGGAACAAACATGTGTAAGGCTATTGCCTATGGTGCGAACCTGAACAAAATCCGAGAAGAACCCTTTCCCCTCCCCAAAGATAAAGAACAATGTTATGATTCACAATTTGATCCTGCTGAGCCTCTTGGAGAGCTGACTTAGGAAGATGCCTTGCCTGACCATTCTCCTCAACCCCACCAGGTGATTTCTTTGTTTTTACTTTGAGATATCTGTTTTAACTTCCATGTGTTGTATACTTGTATCCTGAATCCCACCAAACATGTTCACATGCCACCTCCAGGTCTCCTTAACGCATCATATATATGTTTCAGCATGCACGTCATCCTTTACTGTTCTTCATTCGATTCCATTTGCATATCATCATATATGGGACTTTTGTAGACTGAAGTATCGTTTATATGTGCTAGGAATCTGATGCTTCAAGTAAGAATTTCGCAGGAACCACCAATGAGAGGAAGACCATTCAACATGCACCTGAATCGGTGATAGAACAACTGCAACCAAAAAAGATATCTGCTTCTGCTACTAGACAGTCTCAGCGATTCATGGCACTACTTGAAGAAAATAATGAAAATGCTAACAGTACTGAAATAAAAAAACATGGTCGACACCCCAAGGGGTTGAATCAGCCACCTGTTACCAATCCAGTCAACCAGCGACAATCAGCAGCAGAACCAATTTCCACAGCAACTTCTCAGCCACAATTGGCAGCAGAACCAGTTTCCACAGCAACTTCTCAGCCACAATTGGCAACAGAACTAGTTTCCACAGCAACTTCTCAACCACAATTGGCAGCAGATCCAGTTTCCACGGCAACTTCTCAGCCACAATTGGGATCAGCAGTAGATGTGGTAGGAAATACTGCCCAAGGACACACTGTACCAGTCCCAGCTGACACAACCACAACTGGCCAAACACTGCTAGCACAACATCAACAAACTGTTGATGATCTCCCACTGACCCATATTAGTCCTGCCATAGACAACTCCCCTGAGGATTAGCCCCACACCGAAGAAGGTACATTTTCCAATGCTTATAGTTTCATTCTCCATTATAAAGTTATACTTTATAGATGAATATACATATATCTACCTTGATAGCTTGATGTAATGCTTAACTTTGTAGTTGCACCACGATCAAGAAAAACGAGGGGCCCAACAATAGGGAAAATGTTCGTAGCTAAGCATGCTGGGATGGAATCAAGATTTCGCCTTTCTTCTATCGTAGGTGGCAGAAGGCCACTGGACCCAGAAGAATCTTGTAAATTAGCATTGCATGTAGGAATTTTCGTCAGGAATGAAATTCCTATTTTCCCAACATGGAAAGAGCACGTAGACACCTCTGCGCATTTTGAAAAATTAGTGCACAGGTCACACGTAAGTCATCTTTCTCTTGGTAATGTTACTCATACTAGTATACCACATTGGCACGTCCCGTTCCTTCTAGCTTGTTGTTGGCTCTATGTATATCGCACCAATGGTTATTATTGTTGTGAACAGTTAAGGTTCAAGTTCGATGAGGACCAAGAGGAAGTAAAGCATGTTCTCAACAGTCTATTCTCAGACTGTCTGCGGCAGTATCGCAGCAGGCTAAAGAAGAAATACTTCACTAGAAAGATTACTGGGAGTGTTCATTACAAGAAAAGTTGCCATGGCCGACGAAGTTGAAGTCGCGCCGTGGTTGCTGGTGCACCATGGCCGACGATTTTTGGTCTCTCCGTTGTGCATGTCAAAACGTTTTTTTTCTCGTTTTTGAGGCCACCTAGCCCGACGAAAACGGCCAAAACGTCGCGTATGGTGTCCCGGGACGTGGTGCATCTCGAATTCTCGGGTTCGCCTGCCGAGTCAACGCAAATCCGCACCACCGAGGGATGTAGGGCCCAGATGGCGGCCTCTCTGGCATTGTTTTTTTTTCTCGATCGCGCCATCTCGTTCAACGCTCTCCGATCGAGCCGTTTACGATGCATGATCATGGGTCCCGCATGTCATCCTCTATGAACCAAAATTCTTTCTATTCTTGGATTTTTTGACCCCCTGATTTCTGGCTACTTCCTTTTTCTTTTGATCCCTTACCGCCTTGGAAACGTTGAGACCGCTGCTGCTAATTGGGACCCGCATGTCATCCTCTATGAGCAATCAACTTTCTTTTCTTGGAGTTTTTTTTGGCACCTCAAATTTGGTCACTTGCCTTTTTCTTTCGATCCCCTGCCGCCTCTCAAACGGTGATACCGCTGCTGCTAAATGGGACCCGCATGTCATCCTCTATGTACAACCAAGTTTCTTTTGTTGAATTATTTTTTGCTCCTGATATTTGGTCACTTGCCTTTTTCTTTCGATCTCATCCCACGTTTGAAACCTTGAGGAACCTGCAGGCTCATGGGACCCGCATGTCATCCTCTATGTACTATAAAAGTTCATTTTCTTGGTTTTTTTTCACCCTCTGATTTTTGCCTATTTCCTTTTTCTTTTGATCCCCTGCCGCCTTTGAAACGTTGAGGACTCTGCTGGCTCATAGGTCCCACATGTCAGCCTGTATGAACGATAAAACTTTCCTTTCTGTGAGTTTTTTTACCCCCTAATTTCTGGCTACTTCCTTTTTTCTTTTGATCTCAAGCCGCATTTGAAACGTTGGGACCGCTGCTGCAAAATGGGACCCGCATGTCATTCTCTATGTACAATAAAGTTTCTTTTCTTGGATTATCTTTGTCTCCTGATATTTTTTCACTTGCCTTTTTCTTTCGATCTCATGCCGCCTTTGAAACGTTGAGTAAGCTGCTGGCTCATGGGTCCCGCATGTCATCCTCTACGAACAATAAAAGTTTCCTTTCTTGGAGTTATTTTTGACCCCTAATTTCTGGCTATTTGCCTTTTTCTTTTGATCTCCTGTCCCCTTTGAAACGATGAGGACGTTGTTGGCAGGTCGGTCCCACATGTTATCCTCTATGAACAATAAAAGTTTCATTTGATGGATTTATTTTGAACCCCTAATTAATTTCCGGATATTTCCTTTTTTTCTTTGATCCCCTGCCGCCTTGGAATCGTTGAGGATGCTGCTGCCTCATGGGTCCCGCATGTCATCCTCTCAGAACGGTAAATGTTTCATTTCTTGGATTTTGTTTACCAAATGATTTTTGGCTTATTTTTTCTTTCGATCTCCTGCCGCCTTTAAAACGTTGAGGACACTGCTGGCTCACGGGTCCCACATGTCAGCCTCTATGAACAATAAACGCTGAGGATGGTGCTGCCTCATGGGTCCCGCATGTCATACTCTCAGAACGAAAATGTTTCTTTTCTTGGATTTTTTACCAACAGATTTTTGGTTTATTTTTTGTTTCCATCCCCTACCGCCTTTAAAACGTTGACGACGCTGCTGGCTCATGGGTCCCCGATGTCAGCCTCCCCGTACAAGAAACATGTGATATCTTGATTATTTTGCAAACAATAAACAATGTATTGCGCTCTGAGCTATTTCAAACGGATAAATTAAATCTTTATTTTTACATAAACAAATTTATATGTTGAATCTCCTTGTTTTTTGTTTTTACGAAGCATAGGACTTTCCTGTTTTTTTTAGAAAAATCCGAACTTTTCTGTTTTGGAGTGGGCTGAAATTGTACGAGTCAAAAGGCCCAGCAGGATAGTTCGCAGGCCCAGATGTCCAGGTGCAGCCCAATTGAAATCTTTCTTTCTTTGGATTTTTTCACCCCCTGATTTCTGGCTACTTCATTTTTCTTTTGGTCCTGTGCCGCCTTGGAAACGTTGAGACCGCTGCTGCAAAATGGGACCCACATGTCATCCTCTATGTACAATAAAATTTCTTTTCTAGGATTATTTTTGGCTCCTGATATTTGGTCACTTGCCTTTTTCGTTCGATCCCGTGCAGCCTCTCAAACGGTGATACCGCTGCTGCAAAATGGGACCCGCATGTCATCCTCTATGTACAATCAAGTATCTTTTCTTGAATATTTTTGGCTCCTGATATTTGGTCACTTGCCTTTTTCTTGCGATCTCATGCCACGTTTGAAACGTTGAGGAACCTGCAGGCTCATGGGACCCGCATGTCATCCTCTATGTACTATAAAACTTTCTTTTCTTGGATTTTTTTGGCACCTCATATTTGGTCACTTGCCTTTTTCTTTCGATCCCCTGCCGCCTCTCAAACGGTGATACCGCTGCTGCTAAATGGGACCCGCATGTCATCCTCTATGTACAATCAAGTTTCTTTTCTTGAATTATTTTTGGATCCTGATATTTGGTCACTTGCCTTTTTCTTTCGATCTCATGCCACGTTTGAAACGTTGAGGAACCTGCTGGCTCATGGGACCCGCAGGTCATCCTCTATGTACTATAAAAGTTCATTTTCTTGGTTTTTTTCACCCTCAGATTTTTGGCTATTTCCTTTTTCTTTTGATCCCCTGCCGCCTTTGAAACGTTGAGGACTCTGCTAGCTCATAGGTCCCACATGTCAGCCTGTATGAACGATAAAACTTTCCTTTCTTGGAGTTTTTTTACCCCCTAATTTCTGGCTACTTTCTTTTTTTCTTTTGATCTCAAGCCGCATTTGAAACGTTGGGACCGCTGCTGCGAAATGGGACCCGCATGTCATTCTCTATGTACAATAAAGTTTCTTTTCTTGGATTATCTTTGTCTCCTGATATTTTGTCACTTGCCTTTTTCTTTCGATCTCATGCCGCCTTTGAAACGTTGAGTAAGTTGCTGGCTCATGGGTCCCGCATGTCACCTCTACGAACAAAAAAAGTTTCCTTTCTTGTAGTTATTTTTCACCCTTAATTTCTGGCTATTTTCCTTTTTCTTTTGATCTCCTGCCCCCTTTGAAACGATGAGGACGCTGTTGGCAGGTCGGTCCCACATGTCATCCTCTATGAACAATAAAAGTTTCCTTTGTTGGATTTATTTTGAACCCCTAATTAATTTCTGGATATTTCCTTTTTTTCTTTTGATCCCCTGCCGCCTTGGAATCGTTGAGGATGCTGCTGCCTCATGGGTCCCGCATGTCATCCTCACAGAACGGTAAATGTTTCTTTTCTTGGATTTTGTTTACCAAATGATTTTTTGCTTATTTTTTCTTTCGATTTCCTGCCGCCTTTAAAACGTTGAGGACGCTGCTGGCTCACGGGTCCCACATGTCAGCCTCTATGAACAATAAACGCTGAGGATGCTGCTGCCTCATCGGTCCCGCATGTCATCCTCTCAGAACGAAAATGTTTCTTTTCTTGGATTTTTTACCAACAAATTTTTGGTTTATTTTTTTCTTTCCATCCCCTGCCGCCTTTAAAACGTTGACGACGCTGCTGGCTCATGGGTCCCCGTTGTCAGCCTCCCCGTACAAGAACATGTGATATCTTGATTATTTTGCAGACAATAAACAGTGTATTGCGCTCTGAGCTATTTCAAACGGATAAATTAAATCTTTATTTTTACATAAACAAACTTATATGTTGAATCTCCTTGTTTTTATTTTTGCGAAGCATAGGACTCTCCTGTTTTTTTTAGAAAAATCCAAACTTTCCAATTTTGGAGTGGGCTGAAATTGTACGAGTCAAAAGGCCTAGTAGGATAGTTCGAAGGCCCAGATGTCCAGATGCAGCCCAATTGAAATCTTTCTTTTCTTGGATTTTTTTCACCCCCTGATTTCTGGCTACTTCATTTTTCTTTTGGTCCTGTGCCACCTTGGAAACGTTGAGACCGCTGCTGCAAAATGGGACCCGCATGTCATACTCTATGTACAATAAAATTTCTTTTCTTGGATTATTTTTGGCACTCATGGGTCCCGCATGTAATCCTCTATGAACCAAAATTCTTTCTATTCTTGGATTATTTTTGACTCCCTGATTTCTGGCTACTTCCTTTTTCTTTTGGTCCCTTGCCGCCTTGGAAACGTTGAGACCGCTGCTACTAAATGGGACCCGCATGTCATCCTCTTTGTGCAATCAACTTTCTTTTCTTGGAGTTTTTTTTGGCACCTCATATTTGGTCACTTGCCTTTTTCTTTCGATCCCGTGCAGCCACTCAAACGGTGATACCGCTGCTGCTAAATGGGACCCGCATGTCATCCTCTATGTACAATCAACTTTCTTTTCTTGAATTATTTTTGGATCCTGATATTTGGTCACTTGCCTTTTTCTTTCGATCTCATGCCACGTTTGAAACGTTGAGGAACCTGCTGGCTCATGGGACCCGCATGTCATCCTCTATGTACTATAAAAGTTCATTTTCTTGGTTTTTTTTCACCCTCTGATTTTTGGCTATTTCCTTTTTCTTTTGATCCCCTGCCACCTTTGAAATGTTGAGGACTCTGCTGGCTCATAGGTCCCACATGTCAGCCTATATGAACGATAATGCTTTCCTTTCTTGGAGTTTTTTTACCCCTAATTTCTGGCTACTTTCTTTTTTTCTTTTGATCTCAAGCCGCATTTGAAACGTTGGGACCGCTGCTGCAAAATAGGACCCGCATGTCATCCTCTATGTACAATAAAAGTTTCTTTTCTTGGATTATGTTTCACCCTCTGATTTTTGGTCACTTGCCTGTTTCTTTCGATCTCATACCGCCTTTGAAAACGTTGAGGAACCTGCTGGCTCATGAACCCGCATGTCATCCTCTATGTGCTATAATAGTTTATTTTCTTGGATTTTTTCACCCTCTGATTTTTGGCTATTTCCTTTTTCTTTTGATCCCTTGCCGCCTTGGAAACGTTGAGTAAGCTGCTGACTCACGGGACCCGCATGTCATCCTCTATGTACAATCAACTTTCTTTTTCTTTTGATCTCAAGCCGCATTTGAAACGTTGAGACCGCTGCTGCTAAATGGGACCCGCATGCCATCCTCTATGTACAATAAAGTTTCTTTTCTTGGATTATCTTTGGCTCCTGATATTTTGTCACTTGCCTTTTCTTTCGATCTCATGCCGCCTTTGAAACGTTGAGTAAGCTGCTGGCTCATGGGTCTCGCATGTCATCCTCTACAAACAATAAAAGTTTCCTTTCTTGGAGTTATTTTTGACCCCTAATTTCTGGCTACTTCCTTTTTCTTTTGATGCCCTGCCGCCTTTGAAACGTTGAGGATTCTGCTGGCTCATGGGTCCAACATGTCAGCCTCTATGAACAATAAACCTTTCCTTTCTTGGAGTTATTTTGACCTCTAATTTCTGGTTATTTTGCCTTTTTTTAAATCCTGTGTCGCCTTGGAAACGTTGAGGATGCTGCTGCCTCATGGGTCCCGCATGTCATCTTATCAGAACGGAAAATGTTTATTTTTTTGGATTTTTTACCAACTGATTTTTGGTTTATTTTTTCTTTCGATCCTATGTCGTCTTTACAACGTTTACGACCCTGCTGGCTCATGGGTCCCCGATGTCAGCCTCCCCGTACAAGAAACATGTGATATCTTGATTATTTTGCAGACAATAAACAGTGTATTTCGCTCTGAGCTGTTGCAAACGGAAAAAATAAATCTTTATTATTAAATAAACAAACTTATATGTTGAATCTCCTTGTTTTTGTTTTTGCGAAGCATAGGACTTTCCTGTTTTGGAGTGGGCTGAAATTGTACTAGTCCAAAGGCGTCCAGCAGGATAGTTCGAAGGCCCAGACGGCCAGATGCAGCCCAATTGAAATCTTTCTTTTCTTGAATTTTATTGACCCCCTGATTTCTGGCTACTTCCTCTTTTTTTGTTGGTCCTGTGCTGCCATGGAAACGTTGAGTATGCTGCTACCTCATGGGTCCCGCATGTCATCCTCTATGTACAATCAAGTCTCTTTTCTTGGATTTTTTTACCCCCTTATTTTTGGTCACTTGCCTTTTTCTTTCGATCTCATGCAGCCTCTGAAACGTTGAGGAAGCTGCTGGCTCATGGGACCCACATGTCATCCTCTGTACTATAAAAGTTTATTTTCTTGGATTTTTTTCACCCTCTTATTTTTGGCTATTTCCATTTTCTTTTGATCCCCTGCCGCCTTGGAAACGTTGAGTAAGTTGCGGACTCATGGGACCCGCATGCCATCCTCTATGTACAATCAACTTTCTTTTCTTGGAGTTTTTTTACCCCCTAATTTCTGGCTACTCTTTTTCTTTTGATCTCAAGCCGCATTTGAAACATTGACACCGCTGCTGCAAAATGGGACCCGCATGTCATCTTTTATGTACAATAAAGTTTATTTTCTTGGATTATTTTTGGCTCCTGATATTTGGTCTCTTGTCTTTTCCTTTCGATCTCATGCCGCCTTTGAAACGTTGAGGAAGCTGCTAGCGCATGTGTCCCGCATGTCATCCTCTATGAACAATAAAAGTTTCCTTTCTTGGAGTTATTTTTGACCGCTAATTTCTGGCTACTTCCTTTTTCTTTTGATCCCCTGCCGCCTTGGAAACGTTGAGTAAGCTGCTGACACAAGGGGCCCGCATGTCATCCTCTATGTACAATCAACTTGCAAGATCTTGGAGCGAAAGAGCTTGTATAAGTGGGACCCATATGTCATCCTCTATGTACAATAAAAGTTTCTTTTCTTGGATTATTTTTTGCTCCTGATATTTGGTCACTTTCCTTTTTCTTTCGATCTCATGCCGCCTCTGAAACGTTGAGTAAGGTGCCGGCTCATGGGACTCGCATGTCATCCTCTATGTACAATAAAGTTTCTTTTCTTAGATTTTTTTAACCCCCTGATTTTTGGTCACTTGCCTTTTTCTTTCGATCATATGCCGCCTTTGAAATTGAGGTCGCTGGTGGCTCATGGGTCCCACATGTCAGCATCTATGAACAATAAACCATTCCTTTGTTGGATTTATTTTTTACCCCTAATTTCTGGCTATTTGCCTTTTTCTTTTGATCCCCTGCCCCCTTTGAAACGCTGCTGGCAGGTCGGTCCCACATGTCATCCTCTATGAAGAATAAAAGTTTCCTTTTTTGGATTTATTTTGGACCCCTAATTTTTGGCTATTTGCCTTTTTCTTCTGATCCCTACCGACTTCGAAATGATGAGGATGCTGCTGGCAGATCGGTCCCACATGTCAGCCTCTATGAACTATAAATGTTTCCTTTCTAGGATTTATTTTTTACCCCTATTTTCGGGCTACTTGCCTTTTTCTTTGAAACGTTGAGGACGCTACTGTCTCATGGGTCCCACATGGCATCCTCTCTGAACGATAAACCTTCATTTCTTGTTAACGACAGGTTTATCAGTATTATTTTTGCAGACTAATACAAGCTCTTTCGCTCCAAGATCTTGCAAGTTGATAGATTAAATCATGGAATTATCAGGATATGTTTTAAATTTCAAATCCACTTTATGAATTTTTTAAAATACCGTTATCCATGTGGGTATGGAGCGATCAAGGATTTTCATATTGGGCATGAGCAGTTTCAAAAATTGGAACCCAATAATTCAAAATAAATAAAAATAACTCTTATGTAGAATCTCCGTGTTTTTTTTTGCCAATCATAGGATCTGTTTTTCATTAGAAAAGGGCCGCAATTGCATGAACAGAAAGGCCCATTTGTAGTTATTGGGCTTCGACAGCCGGAGCAAGTAGACCGATAACAATTACCATGTAGATGTTCGTTGGCAACCCAAAAGTGAAATATTGGGCCCAACAGGGGAAGGTTGAACAGTACTTTTTCTATTGGGAAGGCGGTACATGGGGTTATCTTGACAAAAAATGGAACATGTGTTACTGAAGGTTGCCCATTTGTGCCTAATATGTTTGTCAGCAGGAGCTTTACCTTCCGCCGCCGCCGCTCCGCTTCCGCCTCCGCCGCCATGGTCGAGCTAGCGGTACGGCGGTGTCTTGAGCTCGGGGTAGCGCAGCGTCCGCGCGCGCCCCAAATTAAGGTACCTATTAAGCGGAGATACGTACCGGCGACGAGCACATCGGCCTCGCGACGGCACCTACGATAGGCTCGGCTGGCCTTGGGGCATTTACCCCTAGCCTATTCCATGCTCAAGTTTTAGAAATGTTTCTGGCTCTGTTCAACACTGGATCAAATTTGTCAACATGACCATTTTTATGTAGTAGCAACGAGTTTTTTTGTCAAAACTCTTTAAGTTCTGCAATATAACGACTAATTGGTACTACCTTATACAAAATGATTACATATCCTTATTTTGGAAGCAAGCAATCACACACTTATAGTTTGCTAGTCAGCTGCACGTAACGTTTAAAATCGGCAATTATAATGAATAAACCTATAATTTTCACTTAAAATGCATTAAGGAGCATCAAATTTGACAAATCAAACCATGTCTTACTGAAAATTGACATGTCTTTCTCATGCAGAAATGTAAAATTATCCATGCATGTGCGTTTATACAGGTTAAATTTTGCACGTATTATTTTTTGTAACTTTTCTAACTACCTTCAAAGCTCCAATCCTTTTTCATCATCTTTGTTGTACCGCACTGATGCAAGTGAATGCAAGCTGCTCGCCAGACGCGACTTCGTGTCCGATATGTGTACTATGCCTTCTCCATCTAGTGCTAGTTACGCCTCTGTGCTAATTAATTCTATCCCAGTGCCTACATCCAGCACAAACCTCTGTCATTGCAGCTGTGACTCACCTCGACCATTGGAGCCCAATCACAAGAGTGAGCTCAGTCTCAACCAGAGAGGCATGTGTCTCATGGTTAGCTATCTACAACTTGCCGTCTTACTAAAACCGTGCCTATCATAGAGATCACCTCGCTGGTGTAGCAATGGCTGCAAGTAGCTGCTAGCATGAGCGAAGGGGATAAGGAAGAAAAGATTAAAAAAATGGGGTGGGGCCAACAAGCAGGAAAGCTATCTATAGCTTTATGGATGTTTCTGGAATAGGGTAGAAAATAGTAGATGACATTGTAGCAGCGAATCCCAGAGACCAAGGCCGTTGGATGATGTCTAATGAACGGCAGAACTGTGTTCAAGAAAAAAACGGCAGAACAAAATAGGCAAAATTAGCTTAAATTTTGATAATAAATCTTGGGCATTTTCCCTCGAACATGATGTACTACTACTGTACTCAACTTTGGGTAGTCTCTGGACTAGTCTCCCTCGTCCACCACTTATTATTATACTACTGCGGAAAGTTGAGGGGAGTCCCGAGCACTTCGCCCACTTCCCCTGGCCTCATCCCAGAGATCTCACACCAACCACCTCACCGTCGACTAGCCGCCAGTCTACACCCCTCCGAAGAATCCCCAATGGCGGCGATGCCCCTACTAGAGCGCTCCTCACGCGAGCGCATCATCGAGTCTGGCCCACATGTCTTCCGTGCCTGCCGTGTGTCGACAAGCACGACCGACTTCTCCGTTGGCGAGCCGCTGGACGTGGGCGAGGGCGAGGCGTCCCCGTACACTATAACAGTGCGCATCATCTTCTCGAGGACGTACGAGCTCAGGAGGATGGCCTGCCCCCTCCCTGCCCCACTGGATGAGGACGATATCACCACTACACCCTGCGAAGGGGTGGTGCTGGATCTTGGCTTGCCTCCGCGGGAGCTGCGTAGTGGGGGGTATGTCGTGCGAACTATGCGCGAGATTCTTGCCCGTGTATGGCTGCTCAAGAACCTGAACCTCACGGAGGAGGAGTGGGACATCATCATGCCTTACGATGTTATGCACCTGATGTGGCAGCAGGCGTGTCGTCGGGTCGGTGGCCTCCACTTCAACCTCACCCTTAGGGTGGACCACCGGCTCATCGTCAACTTGCCGGCGCTGCAAGACGGTTGGGTCCTAGTTGCGCCGGAGGACGGCCACTATAGCATATGCATGCTGGAACTGTCGCGGCGCACAACTGTGCGTCTCCGGGGATGCAAACACCCGTTCCATAGGAAGTGCATCTTCTCCTGGTTTGTAACGAACGCCAGCTGCCCTATCTGCCGCGATAAAGTGCTGACCCATCTTATTTTCGATTTGTAGCATAGTATGAATAAAAACCCTGTATGATAGGGATGCCATGCCAACTTGAATCCTATGTCAAGAGAAATTCTATTTGATTGTGGTTATAAGAAATTTTGCATTAGTTTGATCTATTATCATTCTATTTTCCTATGGGATATGACCATATGAATCAAACAGACTGGGATTACTTCCACACAATTAAGTTTGACCAACTTTTAGTAGGACAACAAACATAAATAATTAGTCATCATGGGATCACAATCCAACAGATAATTGTCTTCAGGACTCATACATTTTCCAAATAGAAAAATCAAAACAAATCATGGTTCTTCATCTCATATCATGATACAGAGACAAGAGTCTAATCATCATCATCATCATCATCATCATCATCATCATCACCTCCGTCTTCATTCTGATATTCGTGCATGGTCTCATCCTGCTCATCGTGTCCATTCTCCTCCTGAGATTCACCAGGTAGCTTCAGTTTATCCATCTCTTTGTCGACTATACTAACCTCAACAGTGAAATCTACTTCTCCATCATGTGCAGGGATACCTGTATCCAACGAGGTTTCATCAATGTCAGCAACTTTAGTTTGCCAAGAACCAGTGAAATCATCTTGCTGGGCACCAATTATTGGATCCGCATTCTCATCCAAATCATATATGTTCCTTGCCACAAACTTTTGCACATACTGCCATCCTTTTCTAGATCTGTCTTCCAAGAAAAGTACCTTGGCCGCTTGAGGTACCAAAATATAAGGATCATCCTTGTACCACTGAGCAGTAGTATTGACTGATATGAAATATCATTTCTGGCACCTTTGCCCTTGTTTGGATCTTGGTTGTACTAGTAACACTTAAATAGAACCACAGATCGGACAGTAACCTTATCACTATAGAACAACTGAATAACCTCTTCTATGTGACCATAATGGTCAAATGACTCTGATCTCTTCTTTCTGGTTGTCAAGTGATCTCCACTGGTTGTGATGCCACTATTTCGTGTCTTCAAATGTTGTGCACGCTCATAGGAGCTGTAATGGACACCATTGGCATTGCAAGCTGCAGCTACCAACACCCTCTTATCTGGACCACGTGATAGGACAAGGAGATCAGCACTAACAGCGCCTGGAGAGTTTCGAGATCTACGATTACAAAATAGACAAGAGGTCATCTCATGTGAAAACACATAGACAAGTCAGAGTGCAATTGAACATCTTACATGTTTCTCAAACCAGTCCTGAAACCCACTCCCACGTGTCGATAGCTTTCCATTCATTTCCATGTACAACCTGCAAAACATAGCCAAGTCAGCTGAATATATTTCATTTTGATACAATTTCATAGTATATGCGAGGAACTGAGGATTTCATGTGCATAGTACTCACTTAACATATTCATCAGCCTCTGCAGCATTATTCAGCACATACCAAGATAGCTGTTCAAATTCAGACTGCTCTAATGTTTTTTCGGTCCTCTTTCCTATTAGCTCAACACCATGATTAAAAACAGATCCTCCAACTTCCAAAATTCTGCGACCCCGGTTGAATCTGGTCTCAATATCAGGAATATATCTTGATGCAAATGTATATGCTTTAGCAGCAATATACGCTACTGCAATGCAAGCCTCCGGTCTAGCTTTGTTCCTAACTGTATTCTTGAAAGTGCACAGTCGACGTTCTATAGGGTACATCCATCCATACTGTACCGGACCTCTTAAAAGTGCCTCATCAGGTAGATGAACAGCCAAATGCACCATCACATCAAAGAACGCTGGAGGATATATCAGCTCCAGCTTGCACAGGATTACTGCTATGTCCACCTTAAGACGTTTTACAACAACTCTGCTTAGAGTTTTACTACATATTTCCCTAAAGAACCTTCCCAACTCTGCAATCACGTTGTACATATTTGGCTTCACTAAATCTTTAATGCCAATAGCTCAAAGCCTTTGCAGCAGGATGTGACAATCGTGAGTTTTCAACCCTTGGAGCTTGTTTCCTTCAGCATTGAGACAATTTGCAATGTTGGAAGCAAATCCGAACGGGAACATCACACCTCGGAGGTATTCACAAAATAATCTCCTTTTAGGCATCGACAATGTGAATTCCGTGCCTCGAAATTTATAATGTTTTTCCTGGCCTTTGTTCACTTTGTCATTACGATCCAGTTGCAAGTGCCTGTTAACATTCAATGTTGCACAATCAATCCTAGCATTTGAGCTATCTTTGGTCTTGGATGGAATGTTGAGTAATGTGCCGACAATGCTGTCACATATATTTTTCTCCATGTGCATGATATCAATATTATGCCGAAGCTTCTTACCAGCCCAATACGACAAGTCCCAAAGAGTGGCCCTGCGCTTATAAAATATTCTCGGTCTATCATTTTCCATTTCCTTCCTCTTGGTACATGCTGCTATTTCACCTCCCATCTTCCTTTTGGTAGCTGCTAGACTCAGTTCATCTCCTCTCTTCTTCCTTTTTCTACCTGCTACTACTGCTGCTGCATCTTCTGTATTCTTCTCTGTTGTACCTGCTGTGGCGGCTGGTGGTTTTCCTGGTTTAACATTTCTGACCGCTTCTAGGTGCGCCTCCAACTCGTGACTCGTAAAGTGCTGCGGTTCAGTCTTTGCACAGGCCTGATCACCAATAAATTGCATTTTTTTTACTATTTTTTCGGAAACTGTGACCTATTGGAAGGAAACGGCGATGGACCATATAGCATATCTTGTTTATTATCCTCACTGCCAGCTGATCTGTATCACAGTGAACACATGCATTATAACTGATGTTACTCTGCCTGACATAGTGCCCAAAGCTGGATAATCATGGGTGCAATACAGTACAGCAGCACATAATAGAAAATTTTGTTCTTTAGGTTGACACACATCCCGTGTAGGGACACCCTCCCATAATGTTTGCAAGTCTCTAATAAGAGGCTGCATAAACACATCAAAATCCTTCCCAGGAGATTTGGGACCTGGGATGAGTAAGGCCATCATACAATTCGACTGATCGGTGCATGTCCAGGGAGCCTGGTTTTAAGGTGTAACTAGTACTGGCCACATGCTATACGAGTTGCTCATGTTGCCAAATGGGTTGAATCCATCTGTAGCAAGGCCAGGTCTCAGGTTCCTTGGATCTGCAGCAAAATCTGGATGATCCAGGTCGAATTGCTTCCATTCATCGCCATCAGCAGGATGCCTCAGTAAATCAGGGTCGGGCGTGAGAATCTCTTTGTGCCATCTTGTTTCCCGAGATGTTTGTTCTGAAGCAAACAACCTCTGCAATCTTTGTACAAGTGGAAAGTATCTCAGAACCTTCCAAGGAATCTTTTTCTTACCACCAGCTCCATCATGTTTCCATCTTGATTCCTTACATACTGAAAATTCATCGAGGTCATTATACTCCATCCAAAATAGTTCACAGTTATTTTTGCAAAAATCAATCTTCTCATATCCAAGTCCCAGTACCTTGATGTACTGCTTCACCTCATAAAAGGATTTTGGCAGTCCAGCCCCAGGGAGTGCATCGCTATATATCTTCGCAACTGCATTGAAGGCTTTATTGGTAATCCCCTGGTATGACTTGTCATGAAGTAATTTCACAATTAATTCGAATCTGTTGACTGCCAAAACCCACCGGCGGGCAGCGACTGTCAACACGATAGAGCCGGGAAGAGCCTAGAGCTGCGGCTGGCTGAGACCCCTCCGAGCGACGGCCCGCAATGCTCTTCTGGTCACACGTCCGATGCGAAGTGCAAGGGCGTGCCACCTGACCTATACCTGGTCAGGAAGGTGATGGGGATGCCTCGCTTAGTTTCCTGCATGGCATACACGTAAACATTAAATACGAGCCTCGATCGGCTCTCAGGTTATCCTGTGAATCGGCTCAAAGAGCCGATCCACCCATGATTCTTACGGGGTGCACGAATATATGGTGATCCTGCTTGATCAAGATAAAGCTAATTAGATCTACGACGATTTAGGGTTTTCACTGCATAATCGGATCATCCTACTCCAGGTTGGGCCTCGCGGCCACGCACGGTGATCGTAAGCCGATCCTAAACAAGGCCTAAAAACCAACATGAAGTTGATCCTCGGAACATCCTGTTTAGGACTTGCGAACGCCACCCTACGTGCCGCTGGATCCTCCACCCCTTTGTAAGGCCTAACTATTGCAGATATTAAACTAATCCTTGCAGAACAAGGAGCAATCGTAACGGATCAGATCTACTAAATAAAGATCAAGCGGTGCCGCCCCACACCTGAGATAGGTGTGAGGGCGGCTAGACATGCAAGGGTTGCACTACGTAAGCATGTTATACGAAGAACTATGCTAACCCTAACACATCTATGATAACTACGTTGCTCGCCATCAAAGACGCTTCAGTACGAGCAACGCATGAACAACGTGGGGCTTGTGCTGCCTAGATCGCAAGATGCGATCTAGGCAGCATGTCGCTTACCTGATAGAAACCCTCGAGACGAAGGAGTTGGCGATGCGCCGAGATTGGTTTGTTTTGGGTTGAACGTGAGTTGTTGTTTATTCCATAAACCCTAGATACATATTTATAGTCCAGGGGACTTTCTAACGTGGGAATATCCCACCGTGTGCGATACAAACTCTAAATCTTGATCTAAGATATAATCTACTATAATTAAAGATACACGGGCAAACTAGCCCAAATTCTCCGTGCAAGGCCGCTTCAGAGATCTTCCACGTGTAGTCTTCCAAGCCCATCTCTCTTACGGCCCACCTCTGGATTTGTCCAAAATCTGGTGATAACACATGCCCCCCTGGTTTTGGAAATAATTTTCCAAAATCATTATGCCTTCCTTCGTCGGGTCATGTCGTGGCAGAACAGAGCTGTTGCAGTATCCGTTATCATTACGCCCTGTCTTCTCAGCTTCTCTGCAAAATTCGATAGCTCTGGCGTCATCTCCTTGGAAACTGTAATGACATTAAATTTCCACCAGGCTCGTCATTATTTAACTGTGCCGATCGATTAGCTTTCTTCATCCCCTTCCTTTGTTCCAGCCATCGGCACCCAAAAAACCCTCTTCTCCCTCAGCCATGTCTTCCTCTTCCTCCTCCTTCTCAAACCTCTTCCCCCAATTCTCGCCGAAGAAGAAGAACGAGGACAAGCCTCATTCCGAGGTGAACCCCCTCTCCTCCGATAATGAGAAGAAAAAAGGAGAAGTAGCGAAGGCCAAGACCTCCCCCTCCACCAAGCTCCCACCGAAGAAGCGCTCGCGTATGTGGGCGGACAGCGAGGACGAAGATGACGAGGAAGAAGGAGAAGAAGAGGAGGAAGATGAATCTTCCTCTTCCGCCGGGTACCCGCCAACCAAGCGCTTCCGCTCCTGGGCGGACAGCGAGGATGATGATGATGACGAGGAGGAAGAGGCTCCGGCCACGGGCTGGGGCAGCAGCGACGAGGAGCTCCCTGGGAGCAGCGCCGACGACATCGACGGCGGTGATGACGAGGACAGCGACGACTAGTAGAATAGGACTAGTAGTAGCAGTGTACTAGGCACTAGATCCCTCTTTTGAGAGCCATCGGCTCTTCCTTGTAAAGCCGCTCCTCTGAATTAATGAAATCGGTCTTTTGATTCAGCCTTCAATTATTCCAATTTCATTCCTTCCGCCTGTCATGCCAAGACCGATAGCAGCGTATCGGATCTCTCTTCTTTTGGACGCCCATGAAGCCGGACCCCATGTCAGTTAGCTCGTAGGCCAAGAACTTCTCAATTTCAGGCTGCGATTTGGTATACGACCACAATTTTTCGCAATCCCTTAGCCGATGACTACTCATCGGCTATTTTGAGAATCTAGTCCCTTTCTTCCTTTTGCAGCGACAGGACGGTCCAACTTGCAAAAAACCGACGGCCTCCTATCCCGATCCAAAGGAGATCACAATGCAGGGCCAGTCGATGCGACTTCAATCGGCTCTCCAAAACAAAGCAGCCACCAAGCCAGCCGCCCCCCGAGTCTCAGTCGAGGCAAGAACGATAATGGATCAGCCGAATGTGCCGCCTATGCAGAGTTAGCCGATTTCAACAAAATCGGCTCCCCAAAGCAGAAAACCTTCAGGGTGAGCTGCCCCCCGAGCTTCTTCAGTCTACTTTTCGCGCCTTGCAGGCCAGGTCAGCTCCTTCCCTGCACTGACCGTTGATGTCGATGTGAACTTTGAGCATATAACCAACCGGTCTTGGTCTTGTGTGACTGTACTAGTCGATGGCTGCGCATCGGCTTCGCTTCGTGCGAATTTTTTTTTTATTTGGCCGATTTTTCCTTAATCGGCCCCCAATGTTCCACTGTACGCATGTCTGCACGTGTTTGCACATGTTCATCTGCACATGTTCATCTGACTATATGCCCCCCGAGCCGATATTTGCCAAATGACTGCAGATATCGGCTTCTATGGTTTAGCCAGGGCCCTGTATTTACACGTCGGCTCCACAAAGATCCATGCTGCCTTTCATCTGCCGATATATGTAGCGAACATAATTTTGGCCGATTGCTGGAATCGGCCTCCATTAGAGTGCTGACTGAAGGTTCTGTAAAGCTCCTTCATAAATTTTTTTTGGGGCCGATCACAAGGATCAGCCTCGTCTTGTTTTGCTCACTGGTGTGTTCTTGCTACTCGGTCAGGCTGGATAAAACCAACCCAACCTCTGACTTGATGCGCCTGCTGTCGTCCACCTTGAGTGCATCGTAGACTCGTGGAGCGCTAAGCTCTGTCGGCAAGACGAGCACCATGTTTGTGCCAGCCGATGTTTCATCATCGGCTCTCCTTTGTTTGGGGCGCCACTCCATTTTCCGTGGACGACCCTCTTCATCCAGGGCTCGCTGAACCTTTGCAGCCAGATCAGGCCGTGCCTTCCTTAGCGTATGCAGGTATAACCTTTCGGCTTCCTCCAGGCCGCGCAACCGCTGAACCCTGCGCTTCTGTGAACGGCTAAGTCCGTCAGGGCACCACCTTGGACGGTGGTACCTGTCTTCTTCTTCTTCTAGTCCCTCGTCTTCGGAATCCTCAAGATCTGCCCAACGAGGTGACTCAGCACGTTTGCTCTGTGGCGGGAGAGGCCCTAATCGCTCGAACACAGACACGTTGGCTGCCTCCTCCTTCTTCTTGTTGCATTCTGGGCAATTGCCGATTGTGGGCAATCGGCTCATTCCTGAATCCCAGCAGTGTCTGAAGAAAGGGCAGTCCCAGTGTCTGGCGTTGTCATCTTGCTCCCTTGACCTGTCCGTGGCACGGCGCTCGCACTCCTCCTCATCGCGATCATGCCGACGATGTCTTCTGGCTTCTCTAGCCGTACGATCTCCTTCATCATCATAGTTGGACCGTCGGCGTTGGTCATACTGACTCACATATTTGTTGAGGAGGTGATCAGAGAGAGGTCGTTGATATCTTATATTCTTCACCTCTCCCTCTGTGACGTAGCGCTTGCCATCATGATGGAGCCGATCGCGTGGAGCGGCCTCCTTTGTGTCCTTGCTATGAGAGCAGCTGCCCTCATCTCCATCTTTGCCGCAGTGGTTTCCAGGTCCTACCATGTTGATACCGAACGAGGGACCTGGTGGCAACCCTCGGGGTAGGTGACTTCCACCATGTTAACGGCGGGAAGGGTTGGGTGTCGACCTTCATGGCGTGCGGTTGAAAATTAAACGCCCCTTCTCTATCGCCGCTTGGATGTGCCGACGCCACACCCTGCGGTCGTTGGTGGCATGGGAGAGCGAGTTGTGGAATTTGCGATGCGGCTTTCCGTTTAGCTCTTGCGCAGTGGGGAACTTGAGACCTTCGGGAATCGTCAAGCTGTTTCTCCTTGAGCAGGAGGTCGAAGATTTGTTCAGTCTTGGTCACATCAAAATCAAATCCCACAGGCGGCCCCGGTGGCTTTACCCATTTGCAGGACACGGGGGCTCCTCCCCGAGTCCACTCAGCCATCGCTACTTCTTGGTCTCCCGCAGGAACTTCGTCTTCCTCTGCCTCGACCAGGACTACTGCACGCTTGAACTTGTCTTGGTACAGGTCCGGGTGGCGCTGTTCATATGCTGATAGTTTCTGAACCATGTGCGCCAGCGAGGGATAATCTGCTTGGGAGGCCATGTCCTTGAGCTGTGTTGCAAGGCCAGCTACTGCCAACTCGACTGCTTCCTTTTCAGTTATACGAACCGAATAACATCGGTTCCTAAGATTCCTGAAGCGCTGGATGTACTCTGTCACCGTTTCTCCGCGCTTCTGACGTAGTTGTGCTAGATCGGCAATGCTAGACTCGGAAGCTTCTGAATG
The DNA here is from genome assembly GCF_019359855.2 of Lolium perenne. Lineage (NCBI taxonomy): Eukaryota > Viridiplantae > Streptophyta > Magnoliopsida > Poales > Poaceae > Lolium > Lolium perenne. Next base: position 139,009,855 of record NC_067245.2, read on the forward strand.
GTATTGCGTATGGAATTGTTCTTCCAATTGCTTCCAAGACCGGATGGAGTTTGTCGGCAAAGAGGTGTACCATCCAAAAGCCGATCCCGTGAGGGACCGTGAAAAGAGCCTCACGCGTAGCTGATCCGACACCGAAGCCGGTCCTAGTTGCGCCAAATATCGGCCGACGTGCTCGATGGAGCTGGAGCCATCGATCCACCGAATTTGGAGAAGTCAGGGAGCCGATATTTAGGTGGCAGCGGGATCATCTCGTACTCGTCGGGGTACGGCTTGGAATAGCCGATTGCCCTTCTTTTCGGCACCATGCCGAACTGGTCTCTCAGTATGGTACTGATCTGATCCGCTGTGCTGGCTGTAGGAGTTGCACTCTGAAGATTCGCCGGGGTGGCATACTTAGCCAGCCATGTTTGCTTTTCCAGCTCTGAGCCAACTGCAGGAGCTGGGCTCTGGAGTTTCGTCGGGGTGGCATACTTAGTTAGCCACGTCTGCTTCTCAAGCTCTGTCGCCGACGTTCCTCCCGTCTTCGCCGGAGTCCCCGATGTTGTGGCCTGGTTTGAGAGTGCCCAGCTGTTACAATCTGGCACATACGTGCACGCGTATCCTTGAGGGATCTCCTTAGGCGCCTCAGCCAAGAACTGGTAGTCACTAGGGTCACCACCGATCTTGTAGACGACGAATGCCGGTGTAGCCGGCACTTCAGCTGGTGCTGCCAACGCATATGGCAGCGGTGGACGGGACTGGAGTGGCAACTCTCCTTGATGCGTCCCGAGAGCTGGTCCTGACGGCGAGTACTGGTGGCTCATGATCTCTGGATCACGCGCAGAGCGAGACGCTCCAACACGTTGACCAAGTTTTCGCAGTGGCGGTGTAGCGAGTGAGCCACCAAGTAGTTGATCTCCCGCCGCAGGCCCTGGTGTGTTCCTCCGACGGGGCGAGAGAGGTCTATCCCATCGAGTGCACCTTGCGGTGAGAATCCCTTCCATCGATGCCATGGGAACGGGTTCTACGAAAAGAGCCGATGAGGTCGGCTTCGAGGGTGACCTTGATCTCGTCGTACCTCTTCTTGAGCTCGTCGAGCAGCTCCTCGTAGGTGGCGGCGTGCCGTCCGCCATCTCAGATGTAGATGGCGATGTGGTTGATGTAGACGATTGTCCCACCGGGCGTGCCAGAATGTGTTGACTGCCAAAACCCACCGGCGGGCAGCGACTGTCAACACGGTAGAGCCGGGAAGAGCCTAGAGCTGCGGCTGGCTGAGACCCCTCCGAGCGACGGCCCGCAATGCTCTTATGGTCACACTTCCGATGCGAAGTGCAAGGCGTGCCACCTGACCTATACCTGGTCGTGAAGGTGATGGGGATGCCTCGCTTAGTTTCCTGCATGGCATACACGTAAACATTAAATACGAGCCTCGATCGGCTCTCAGGTTATCCTGTGAATCGGCTCAAAGAGCCGATCCACCCATGATTCGTACGGGGTGCACGAATATATGGTGATCCTGCTTGATCAAGATAAAGCTAATTAGATCTACGACGATTTAGGGTTTTCACCGCATAATCGGATCATCCTACTCCAGGTTGGGCCTCGCGGCCACGCACGGTGATCGTAAGCCGATCCTAAACAAGGCCTAAAAACCAACATGAAGTTGATCCTCGGAACATCCTGTTTAGGACTTGCGAACGCCACCCTACGTGCCGCTGGATCCTCCACCCCTTTGTAAGGCCTAACTATTGCAGATATTAAACTAATCCTTGCAGAACAAGGAGCAATCGTAACGGATCAGATCTACTAAATAAAGATCAAGCGGGGTGCCGCCCCCACACCTGAGATAGGTGTGAGGGCGGCTAGACATGCAAGGGTTGCACTACGTAAGCATGTTATACGAAGAACTATGCTAACCCTAACACATCTATGATAACTACGTTGCTCGCCATCAAAGACGCTTCAGTACGAGCAACGCATGAACAACGTGGGGCTTGTGCTGCCTAGATCGCAAGATGCGATCTAGGCAGCATGTCGCTTACCTGATAGAAACCCTCGAGACGAAGGAGTTGGCGATGCGCCGAGATTGGTTTGTTTTGGGTTGAACGTGAGTTGTTGTTTATTCCATAAACCCTAGATACATATTTATAGTCCAGGGGACTTTCTAACGTGGGAATATCCCACCGTGTGCGATACAAACTCTAAATCTTGATCTAAGATATAATCTACTATAATTAAAGATACACGGGCAAACTAGCCCAAATTCTCCGTGCAAGGCCGCTTCAGAGATCTTCCACGTGTAGTCTTCCAAGCCCATCTCTCTTACGGCCCACCTCTGGATTTGTCCAAAATCTGGTGATAACAGAATCTTGACACAACAGAACTAGGGGCCACTAAGCGCTTAGCATCTTCTATCAGGTCATGGAAAAGAGGCTTTTTGTGATAACCATGGGGCTGTTGGCTTGCATACGGATACAGATCCCGTAACAAATTAGCAGTAGCCTCATCCTGGACGAGATCTTCAGGCTGATAACCATCAGAATAAAGAGGATCAATAATCTCAGGTTGGTCATAGTGTTCACCATGGTTAATCCACCTGATATATGTCTGTTCCATCCCATAAACGAATAAATGATCTGAGACTACATGTTGAGGCTTGGACCCAATATTCCAACATACGTGGCATGGACAAATCACTTCCTTTGTTGTGTCGCCGTCAGTAAAATCACTAACTTGCTTCATGAAGTCTTCAATACCACTCAAATATGTTGGTGTGTTTAATGAGTGAAATAATATCCAAGTTCTGTCCATCTGTTGAGGGAATAGATGGTCAAAGAAGCGATAAGCTATTTCAACAAACAGGTCACCTACGAATGTAAGCTAACATACCTGAGCAAACAGGTCGAATATAAAACTATAAATTCTACATTATTTGAGCCGATTTCAGCAAACGAACTGAGTGCAAAACTACGGCTACCTAGCGAACAAATTTTTTTTTAGGCTGACCACTGGGTTTCCCCACTTTGTATTTTTTTCTTTTTATTAATAAAAAGAGGGAAATATATACAAAAGTTGCTGGAGAGCAGCAACTAAAAGGTTCATAGATCCCAAACAGCAAAATATATATATAATGTTCTACCCATGATATGATTTCCTCTTTGCCTTATGAACAAGGAGAGCAATTTCATCCAATATAATACCAACACATTCTTTCTTCTTTTTTGCCGTAATTCCGCCGATCTATTAGCAGTGCAAAGAAGTCAAAAGTAATAAGATTACAAACAGGTCCATAGACCACCAGGGCCGTACCTGAGAATACGGAGGACCTGAGCAAAACAAGAAATAGAGGACCTCAACATGATCATTGGCAACTAAAATGATTTTATATATACTAGTCACTCCATTTCAATAAACAATGCACCCTTGTTTTTCGTATTTTATCTTCAAAAAAATATTAATCTATATCTCTCTATTTAAAAATGATGTTTCAATTATGTAGATATACATGTATTTAGATGAGCTTAGTTTGCAGATACATGCATGTTTTGATGAAGTTGAAACATATTTTTCAGGATGAAGTATATAAAAAAATTGATATAAAACTGGTATCATTAGAAAGTATTTTCCATCATGATTCTAACAATGCTGCTTATGTATTATATGATCGTGATATTGTTGTCCTATTTATTTGGTCAAGGTTCACATTGAAATGTGGTAAAATAAATTAAAAGAAGTGCATCGTGTGAAAAAGCAATCTAAGAATTCAAAAGTGCTAATTGTTAGTCGAAACATGCCATCTTTCAAAACTGAATCTTCAATTAGTACTTCATAAAAATCATTGAGACAAAATATTAATATTCGTTGGAAGACTAACTGAATTAGCTGCACTCGCGATGAAAGAGAAAGAGAAGATACGGGTAAGAGCAAGTACAATAAGGTACAACCTTTTTGTTTGTTTGTTTGGGTTGCTCATCAAGCTTATCGCTCGATACAATAAGTTACAGTCAGCGGGAGTGGTGTTTTGGAACATGGGTGCATAGTGGGTGGTATCATGGAGTACTATCATAGATATGCTATATTTATTATAGTGGAGTATTGAAAATGGCATAGAAGGGGATATTGAGAATTGAGAGTGGCATAAACACAACTTCAGTTTTTGTAATGGCATAAACACAACTTGTGAATTGAGGAGTGGCATAGAACCAATTAACTGTTGTTTCAATAACAGCCATCAAAATCCGATCGAACGCACGAGAATGGATCCAAAATTTACCCATTTTTAGTTTCACGAGAAAATTTTAAACTTAAAATTCGTACTGCCTAGAAGTATTTGAAACAAAAATCCAGTAAATCTTATATGTTGGGTTATGCATTCTGGGGGAGTTTCATCAGATTAAGCCATATTGTTTATCAATAAACCTCATTTTATGTTTTACAACCAACTTTAAACTTAAAATTCAAACTGTCCAGAAAAAAGAACAACATTCCAGTAAATCTTATATATTTCTTCTGCATTCTGGGAAAGATTGGTCGGATTCAAAAAAATAGTTTGGGAATAAACATGTTTTAGTCTGGAAACGACTTATTGTAGAGTGATTTTTGGTTGGATACATTCATGTGCGTTCGATTGGCTTTGGATGGCTGATATTGAACCAAAGTCAACGCTGGACTTCTAACCTGAACGTCACTGGAGCTGCGTCAAAAGTCCAGCCATGACTTTGTCTCAGTAACAGCCATCAAAAGCCGATCGAACGCACATGAATGGATCCGACCAAAAATCACTCAACCGCTGGAATTTTGACCTAAAAGTCACTGAAGTTGTGTCCATACTTGCCCAACAGGTTGCGTATGAATGTAAACCAACATATCTGAGCAAACAGGTCGAATATAAAACTATATAACTAAATGCCACGTTATTTGAGCCGATTTCAGCAAACCAACTGAGGTCTATTTTTTTAGGCTGGACAGTGGTTTCCTCGCTGTGTATTTTTCACTGTAATAAAAAAGAGGGAAAAAGTTACTGGAGAGCAGCAACTAAAAGGATCATAGATCCCAAACAGCAAAATCTAGCTAAAAAAGTTCTACCCATGATGATAAGCCATGATATGATTTCCTCTTTGCCTTACAAACAAGGAGAGCCATTTCATCCTTGAATCTCTTGCGTCTTCTGTAAATGCTTGGGGGCGAACAGATCAATCGAAAGCAATATAATCCCAACAATTTTTTTCTTCTTTTTGGCCGTAAATCCACCGATGTATTAGCAGTGCAAAGAACCCCGAAGTAATAAGATTACAAACAGGTCCATAGAGGACTGGCACCAAGCGATGACTACAGACATTGGGCAATGGTGAGCTGTACAGTGTACAGTACGAATGAATTCGAGCAAATAGGTAAAGCGGAAAACAATGTCAAACAAACACATCGAGAGGAAAACAATATCAACCGATCGATTCGAACGAACTAACGAACTTATAAGGGCTGGGCGACAGCAACTGACTTCGATTGAGCTATAATGAATCGTACTTGCCCATGCCTGAAGATAGCATGCATACCGTGAGGATCTACCAGCTGACCGCGCCTGCCGGTGCGGCTGGAGAAGAACGGCGCCACCAGCAGTCGCCGGCTGACGCGGGTGATAGACAGCGTGGGGAAGTTTTGGTGCGCGGCCTGGGTGTGTCTAGAGAAGAACAGGGCGCTGAAGGAGGTGTCTAGAGAAGAACAAGGTGGGCTGGGTGCTGGGTTAAAGGCGAGCTGGGTGTGTCTAGAGAAGAACAGGGCGCCGAAGGAGGTGTCTAGAGAAGAACAAGGTGGGCTGGGTGCTGGGTTAAAGGCGAGCGTTCGAAATATTGGGCGCGCGTTCGAAAGTTTAGGTGCGCGAGGGAGGTGTCTGCTGGTGAAAATTCCCGTCCTCTTTTTTTTCCCTTTTGAGAACACAGTACAACGCAGACGCTCACAAACACGCACATACAAACACCCCTATGAACGCACGCATGCACACCCTACCCCTATGAGCACCTCCGAGGGACTGAGCCGGCATATCTTGAGGTTGACGAAGTTACCACTGGCGCCTCCTCTTCTTTTTTGGGCTAATCTATTTATCTAAAATGTCTATCTATACCTCTATCTATACCTCTATCTATCTACATGTTTTTTAATTTTTTTCTATTCTATACATGAGTTTTTGAATTTGAATTTTCTCACTCTGTCAGCCTTCTGGCCAATGCTCATTTGAAGTAATTGAAGCCGTTGATTTGTAGCTTAAAGGTGCTATCTACCGCTCATCATACAAGGACTCTTCAGATCTATCGGCTGTGAATGCACGGATTCGTCACCCATGCTTCCCCTTGGACTGGCGATGCTGAAAGCCTGAAACACTGGAACCCTCTAGATACTTCGGGGTACCTCACTGCTCCACATTATTAAACATGCCTTTTCCGACATGGGAAATCAAAAGTTGGGGGCTCCATGCAGTACATATGAATGCTCGCTAGCTGCATGGTCTAGAAGCAGACTAGAGTAAATCATCAATGATAAGGGGTGTCCCGATCTTCTCAGTAAGCAACGGTGGTGATGATGATCACGGGGTGATGGCAGCGGAGATACACGACGATGAAGTGGAAGATAAATTGTATGACGCAACGAGATCTCTCGATTGGTCCCTGTCGCCAATGCAACAGTTCTCAACACTGCAAGATATTCGCAACTCCACACACTTGCGCACGTAGCCGCCGACCACGAAGCGGTAAGTTGCAACCGTCTAATTCCCAATGGAACAGCAGATCACACAAGACTTTTTCAGGATCTACACAATATCAAGCAATATGGTGTAGGGATTCAATAGTTTTGCTAGACCAAACAACTAAGAACTAGGGTTTATCTTAAACGTGGTCTAAAGCAGCTAGGGGGGCGTCCTGGGCACTTATATAGGCGTCCGGGACGAGTTCTGGTCGAAAAGATACAAAAATAACCGACCCAGAATAGATCTGGTCGAGACAGACTCGGACGAATCCGGTCAGGAATCCGGTCAACCGGGCCAGGGACCAGGTCGGCCGGTCTAGGGTCCGGTCAACCGGGCGGCAACCGGGTTGGCCGGTCTGGGGTCTGGTCAACCGAGCGGCAACCGGATAGTTGCGAGGTTTTCCGGTTTTCATCCGGTACGATAAATCCCGTCCGGTTGGCGCCCGTTCGACCGGGTCAGTGACCGGGTTGGCCGGTTTGGCGGCCGGTCGGACCGGGTGCTGGACCGGCCTGGACGTCTTCTTCTCCTCTCGCGCATGCCTCCCGCTCCTCCCTCGCGCGTCCATGAGATATCGTCATGTCCAGTTCCATGTCCAGCTTCATGTCTATCTTGACGTCCGTCTTCATGTCCAGCTGCTCCTCTCCTCCTCATGCGATGCTCGTCTCCTCTTGATACCTGATGATACACAAGTAATAGGACTTAGGCAGTATAAAGTTCTCATCAATCAAAGTACAGTTTAGAAACAAGTTCACCTGTTGTTTAAGTAGCTTCGCACGAGCCCTTGTAATTGGTCCAATCCGAACTTCATTGGACTTGAGCTCCACAGCAGGTTCATCTTCATTTATCAATGACGGAGGTAGTGATGTAGTAGGGATGTCCTCATCATCTCCCCCCCTTCAAAAGGCGTCGACCCCGACGCTCCAAGGTCTTCTCCGTCATATGGTGTCAAATCAGCAACATTGAAAGAATTACTGACACCAAACTCATCAACTGGAAGATCTATCGAGTATGCATTATTATTGATCTTGGCAAGCACTTTGTAAGGACCAGCACCACGAGGCTTCAACTTAGACTTCCGCAGCTTCGGGAACCTATCCTTGCGAAAATGTACCCAGACCATATCACCAGGCTTGAACAACATCTCTTTGCGCTTCTTATTCATCCTTGCAGCATTGCTCTTGCCTTTCTTCTCGATCAACTCTTTAGTCTTCACATGGATCTTTCGCACAAAATCTGCCCTCTTGGATGCCTCCATATTAACTCTCTCATGTATGGGCAAAGGCAACAAGTCAAGTGGAGTAATGGGTTTAAAACCATACACCACCTCAAAAGGACATAGCTCCGTGGTAGAATGTACCGCCCTGTTGTAAGCAAACTCTACATGCGGCAAACACTCTTCCCACTCCTTCAGGTTTTTCTTGATCATGGATCTCAACAGTTGTGACAAGGTTCGATTCACCACCTCAGTTTGACCATCAGTTTGGGGATGACAAGTAGTACTGAACAGCAGCTTTGTCCCAAGCTTTCCCCAAAGTGTCTTCCAGAAGTAGCTCATGAACTTCACATCACGATCAGAAACAATAGTCTTCGGGACTCCATGTAGTCGAACAATCTCCCTGAAAAACAGGTTAGCAATATGCGACGCATCGTCGCTTTTGTGGCAGGCAATAAAGTGTGACATTTTAGAAAATCTGTCCACTACCACAAATATAAAATCATGGCCTCTTTTAGTACGCGGCAAACCCAATACAAAATCCATACTAATATCTTCCCAAGGTGTAGTAGGTGCCGGTAATGGAGTATACAAACCGTGAGGCTTCAACTTGGACTTGGACTTGTTGCAAGTAATGCACCTCTTCACATACCTGTCCACATCCCGCCTCACCTTTGGCCAATAAAAGTGATCAGCGAGCATGAGTAGCGTCTTCTCACGCCCAAAGTGACCCATCAAACCTCCAGCATGTGATTCCTGCAATAAGAGCAAACACACAGACGATTCTGGAACACATAGTTTGTTAGCTCGAAACAAGAACCCATCATGTATGTGATATTTTTCCCATGCTTTACCAAGAGCACATAAGCGATATGGTTCAGCAAAATCATGATCAGTCGCATATAAATCACATAACACCTCTAATCCAGGAATTTTAACATCAAATTGAGTTAATAGCATATTCTTCCTAGATAGAGCATCAGCAACAATGTTATCTTTTCCCTTCTTATGTTTAATAATGTACAGAAAAGACTCAATGAACTCAACCCACTTAGCAAGACGCCTATGCAAAGTAGATTGGGCTTTCAGATATTTTAAAGCTTCATGATCAGAATGTATGATAAATTCCTTTGGCCACAAATAATGTTGCCAAACCTCAAGAACTCTAATCAAAGCATACAATTCTTTATCATATATTGGATAGTTCAACTTAGCACCAGAAAGTTTCTCAGAAAAATATGCAATTGGGCGACCCTCTTGCATCAACACACCACCAATTCCAATACCACTAGCATCACATTCAATCTCAAATTGCTTATGGAAATCAGGAAGTGCAAGCAACGGTGCAGAAGTTAACAATCGTTTCAGTTCATCAAAAGCATGATCTTGGGCAACGCCCCACTCAAATGCAATACCCTTTTTTGTCAATTCATTCAAAGGTGCGGCAATAGTAGAAAAATTGGGCACAAAACGTCTATAAAACCCAGCTAGACCATGAAAACTTCTAACTTGACTCACATTCATGGGAGTAGGCCAATTTTGAATAGCTTCAATTTTAGACACATCTACTTCTACTCCATGCTTAGAGACAACAAAACCCAGAAATATGACCTTATCTTTGCAAAATGTGCACTTCTCAAGATTACCATAAAGTTTATTATCACACAACACTTGCAAAACATGTCGAATATGTATACTATGATCAGATTCATTGCGGCTGTAAATTAATATGTCATCAAAATACACAACCACAAACTTGCCAATAAAATCACGCAAAACATGGTTCATCAGTCTCATGAAAGTGCTAGGTGCATTAGTCAAACCAAAAGGCATTACTAACCACTCATATAAACCATATTTTGTTTTAAAGGCGGTTTTCCACTCATCCCCTTCTTTCATCCTAATTTGATGATAACCACTACGCAAATCTATTTTAGAGAACACTGCAGCACCACTCAATTCATCTAGCATATCCTCTAAACGGGGAATAGGGTGACGATATCGAATAGTGATATTGTTTATAGCTCTACAATCTACGCACATACGCCATGTACCATCTTTCTTAGGAACAAGAATAACAGGAACAGCACAAGGACTAAGGCTTATGCGGATATAACCTTTGTCGAGTAGCGCTTGTACTTGCTTCTGTATCTCCTTCGTCTCTTCGGGGTTCATTCTATATGGTGCCCGATTGGGTAGCGAAGCTCCGGGAATCAAGTCGATTTGATGCTCAATACCTCGCAATGGTGGAAGTCCTGCGGGTACCTCATCCGGAAACACGTCGCCAAATTCCTGCAAAACATTAGAAACACCAAGAGGAAGAGGGGTCATGTCGTTAGAAACCAAAACCGTACCCCTGTACAAGAGCACAAGAGGCATGGCCATAGGATCCTCACTAAATTCTCTCATGTCTTCTTTGGTGGCTAATGAGACTAAGGAATTCACTCTCTCACTTTTCGTTATATCACTCACAACATTACAATTCTCTCGCCTATCTAAAGAAGCATCCTCCAAGTTGACTTCAACTTTCTGACGAGACTCATTGACAATTTGCTGTGGTGTCATAGGCTGTAAATTGATTTTCTTGCCCTTGAACTCCAAATGATATGTATTGGCACGGCCATTGTGTTGCACAGAACGGTCATAGAGCCAAGGCCGACCCAATAGTAGGTGACACACCGTCATAGGAACGACATCAAAATCAATGCAATCCTTATATGGTCCAATAGCAAACTCAACACGCAAAATGTGGTTTACCTTCATCTCACCATTGTCGCTCAACCACTGAATATAGTATGGATGCGGGTGCGGTAGGTACTTCAACTTCATCTTGGTACACAACTCCTTGCTTGCTAAATTGCGGCAACTCCCGCCATCAATAATGACCTTGCAAGCCTTGTCAGGACCAACTAAAGCCTTTGTTTGGAACAAACTGCAGCGCTGAGTAGATGCACTAGGTAACACATTAAGAGCATGCTGCGACACAACAATGGTGCGAGCATTAGACGGATATGCATCTTCACCATCAGTGTCATAGTCATCATCTTCTGGAGCATTAGGATCAACATCGTCTCCAGTCTCATACTCATTGTCCTCATTGATAACCATGACTTTGCGGTTAGGACAATCTCTCTTGAAGTGACCCTTGCCACCACATGTATGACAAACCATATCACGGTTACGCGCAGTAGACACATTAGAGCCACTCGTACTTGCAGCAGATTCGGACTTCTTTGTGTAAGACACATTGGAGACCGACTTACTAGGCGGAGGGGCGGAGCGCGTCGAAGGCGCCGGCGCCATAGATGGGGCCGCGCGGGGTGTGAAACGCCCAGCTCCTGTAGCTCGTCCTTTGATCTTTGCTTCGTCAGCCAACTGTGATTCAGCTTCTCTTGCATGATGTAACAATTGATTCATATTGGTGTAGCTGTAGTGACGAACAATGCCTTTGATGTCATACTTCAAACCGTTGAGGAAATGCTGCATTGTCATTTCAAGAGACTCACGGACACGGGCACGCTGCATAAGCATCTCCATCTCCATGTAGTATTCATCCACAGTCTTCACACCTTGTCTCAAAAGAGTCAGCTTATCATATATATTCCGCAAGTAATTTGTAGGCACAAAGCGAGCAGTCATCGCCTCCTTCATGGCACGCCAAGTGCGTATAGGCTGCTCACGATCCTCTTCGCGGTTACGAACAAAAGCATCCCACCAACGCAAAGCATAGCCATCAAATTCGGAAGAAGCAAGCTTCATCTTCTGGTCTTCAGTATAATGCGGATGTAAGCTCCACAACTTCTCAATCTTCAGCTCCCAAGTGAGGTACTCTTCAACATCAGCTCCTCCTTCAAACTTGGGTATAGAAAATTTGGGCTTACCCAAACCATCTTCTTCATCTTGTCCACGACTATTGCGACCAAGTGGAACCCAACCGCGAGGACGATTACCACGTGGCGCATCACGAGCATGGTGCGCGTCATCTTGAAGCTCAGGATCATCGTCATCTTCTTGTTGTTGTTGCGCGGTCAAATTCTCAACAGCTAAGCGCAAATCAGCAAGATTGCGTTGTACATCCGTCATTTGATCTTGCATTGTAGTGACGGTCACATGAGTAGCATCCAGCTTTTGGGAAATCTCATCAATCTTCCCATTAAGCACATCGTCCTGAGCGAGAAATTCACGTCGCATCTCATTACGAAGAGCCTCATACTCCCTCCATGTGATGATATCTGCAGCACTCTTGTTTTCTTGGTTAACAATTCGATGATCACTAGCAGACATCGTTAGTAGATTAGTGCACTAAATAAAAATATATGGTGGTACTCTCACAACTCACTCAAAACTGATAAGAAAAGGAGATCTTACCGTTCCAAACTAAATTAGTGTTGCTTACCACTTGTAGTAACAACTAGTGCACGGATGTAGCGAAGCGAATATCAAGGGTATAAGAACAAATCACACGACAAAGCAGGGTATATGTGGGGCTGTAGGTAGGCTACCTATTTGCACCAATAACAAGCTCTAGCGCTGACCGTAGACAACCAATGATACTCACAAAAGGCGATATAATGGGGCAATGCAACTATATGTGGGAAAGGTTGCAATGCACACTGAGACGCTAGCAAAGCTCAACGAGATAGGCACAAGATTGCTCAACTACAGGTGCAGTAAAGTAAACTTAGGCCTTCACTTGATTCAACTAGCACTTCACTTTTTTTTTGGAATTTTCTTTTATATAACACACGCAGCTATGTAGCTCTTTTTGCTTCTTTTCAATTTTCTATATATTTTTTTTTATTTTCTGACACAACTCCTTGATAACACGGCCAACAGAAATATGCAAAGCACCGATAACCTAACGAGCAGCCTGTCGAGCGGTAAAACTAGTCTCTTCTGGGGAAGTTCCTAGTCATGTTATATCGAAAGGCTGTGTCTATGGTTGGAAACAAGCACACTGTACGCTATGTGGACTCGGAGTAACACAAACTGACACCACAAGATAAAGTAACACAAGATGATAGAGTAAACACAAACCCTAAAAGACTAGATGGAAAGAAAAGATACGCAAAAACAACTATGAAAAGCAACTAAAACTTGAAATTAGTGCAATCTAAGGCTATGGCAAACCCTAACCCTAATTTTTTTTGGCTTTTTCTGGATAGGAAACACTCACAACTCAACTATGGGGTGGATTGTGGATGGCTTACCGAGGAAAACTGAAACCCTAGTTCTTAGTTGTTTGCTCTAGCAAAACTATTGAATCCCTACACCATATTGCTTGATATTGTGTAGATCCTGAAAAAGTCTTGTGTGATCTGCTGTTCCATTGGGAATTAGACGGTTGCAACTTACCTCTTCATGGTCGGCGGCTACGTGCGCAAGTGTGTGGAGTTGCGAATATCTTGCAGGGTTGAGAACTGTTGCATTGGCGACAGGGACCAATCGAGAGATCTCGTTGCGTCATACAAGTTATCTTCCACTTCATCGTCGTGTATCTCCGCTTCCATCACCCCGTGATCATCATCACCACCGTTGCTTACTGAGAAGATCGGGACACCCCTTATCATCTTGGTATCAATCAATTCATCAAATCAATTGGTGTATAATTTTTTTAGGAGCTAAGACGCCGGCATGAACCATTTTCAAGCGTTTAAATTCCTCCTACCTGAAATGATTCTTTAGATTGACATCAATAAGAGAAATGTTTTAGAAAGAGTGAGAGAAAGGGAGATATGATTGCATACACTATTCTTAGAAGGGAAATCATGTACTTGTTCATGGAGAGATACAAGTATATCGACTATATACACTACAATTTTGAAATAAAAGAAACAAAATTGCAAATGTCTATTCTAACTAGATATGTTGATATTTCTAAATAGTACCAAAGCAATACTTATTCTAATCTGGGCACTCAACTTCTGAAATGCGCGAGTATTCGTAGGTCGATTTTTTTACGTTATTATTATTATTACTAGGCAGCACATGTGTTTGCCCGTCCAGTGAAACTCTTTCATTTCATTTTTGTTTTTCGCAAGGTCGGGAGTCGGAGGAAGAGGGATCACACGGGAGGAGACGAAGGGAGAGCAGTCACGGGGCCCCACTTATTTATGGTGTCTAGATTTTTTCGGGTGATGCTGACTGTTGTGCAGGGTTGTCAGTGCGCAGGGGGTGCTAGCAAGCGAGGCCGAGAATCAGAGAGATGTTTTTTTAGAGGGACAACCGAACGATCCTGAAGGACCCAGATTTCCAATACGCATCAGAGCACAGTTTACAGCAGGACACAAAATAAACAGGAACTTACGTCTAAATCCCTAAGATTTACATGGTAGACCCCAGGCTGAAAGCAAGAAATGCGATTGGGTCCTTAACAGCCACCGTCCGGATTGATCCTCGTCGCAGCCGGGCACGAACAACTTGGCGCGACCAAATCGCCATGGCTACAGAGCCTGCACACCATGGCCTCCGAGCTGAGCTAGAAACGCCCTGCCAAAACCGGCAGCCAACGGAGGTGGATAATTGGAGAGATGGAGAGAGAGAGAGAGTCTTGATGCCTCTCTCTTGACAAACAAGATGGCTAGGAGTTTGCCTACCTAGCATACGTGACTTGTGCTCACTGAAGTGTGGGACCTCACGCATGGGAACCACACGTAAGTGACAGACTTGTTGCTCTAATAACTTGGGTGATTATTATATTGTAATAGTACTACATAGTTTCCTATGGATCCTTCTTAGTCACTCCGAAATGAAGCTTTTGGGAGGTTTTTGAAATTTCCATGTTTGAAACCAAAAATGACTTCTCTTCATGCATGCTCGACTTCATAAGACAGAGTTTAGCTAGGGGTATGGGGTAGATACATGATTTTCCTGGTTTGAATATGTCTAGACCTTGTTTATCAACTTAATTGAATGCTTACTATATGACATAAGAAGACTATGTGCCTTGGTTTTTCATTTTTCTGATTTTTTCTAAAATTTGTATGCCCATTTGAATCTTGGTCAAATCCTAGGTTTCACCAAGATTTGAAAAGTTTAAAACATGAATATGAAAAAGTAAGCATGCATGCTTCTTGTTCACTTCAAAATGAAGCTCTTGGGAGGGTTTTTGAAATTTCCATGTTCGAAACCAAAAACCACATATCTTCATGCTTGACTTGGTGAAACAGAGTTTAGCGTTAGGGGGTAGATACATGATTTTTCTTGTTTGAATATGTCTAGACCTTGTTTATCATCTTAATTGAATGCTTACTATATGACATAAGAAGACCTTGGTTTTTCATTTTTTTTGTTTTTTTTTGAATTTTTATGCCCATTTGAATCTTGGTCAAATTGTAGGTTTGACCAATATTTAAACAAGTTTAAGACATGAAAATGAAAATGGAAGCCTGCATCCTTCTTAGTCACTCTAAAATGAATTTTTAAGAGGTTTTCGAAATTTTTTCCATGTTTAATTTGAAACCCAAAACCACTTCTCTTCATGATTGACTTCATAAGACAGAGTTTAGGTTAGGGGTAGATATATACATGATTTTTTCTGGTTTGAATATGTCTAGACCTTGTTTATCAACTTTAATGCTTTACTATATGATCGACATAAGAATGCTATGTGCTTTGGTTTTTCATTCTTTTCATTTTGTTATGAATTTTTCTGCCCATTTGAATCTTGGTCAAATCCTAGGTTTGACAATGATTAAAACAAGTTTAAAACATGAATATGAAAAATTAAGCATCTATCCTTTTTTAAGTCACTCCAAAATGTAACTTTTTGGGAGGGTTTTTGAAATTTCCATGTTTGAAACCAAAAACCACTTCTCTTCATGCATGATTGACTTCATAAGACAGAGTTTAGTGTTTTAGGGGTAGATATATACATGATTTTCTGGTTTGAATATGTCTAGACCTTGTTTATCAACTTGAATGCTTACTATATATATGACATAAGAATACTATGTCCTTTGTTTTTTCATTCTTTTGATTTTCTTCTGAATTTTCATGCCCATTTGAATCTTTTGGTCAAATCCTAGGTTTGACCAAGATTTAAACAAGTTTAAAACATGAAAATGAAAAGGGAAGCTTGTATCCTTCTTAGTCACTCTAAAATGAAGTTTTTGGGACGTTTTTGAAATTACCATGTTTGAAACCCAAAACCACTTCTCTTCATGCTTGACTTCATAAGACAGAGTTTAGGGTTAGGGTTAGATACATGATTTTGTATGGTTTGAATATGTCTAGACCTTGTTTATCAACTTGAATGCTTACGATATGACATAAGAAGACTATGCACTTTGGTTTTCATTTTTCTGATTTTTTTTTAAAATTTTGTGTCCATTTGAATCTTGGTCAAATCCTAGGTTTGACCAAGATTTAAACAAGTTTAAAATATGAAAATGAAAAGGTAATCATGGATCCTTCTTAGTCACTCTAAAATGAAGCTTTTGGGATGTTCTTGAAATTTCCATGTTTGAAACCCAAAACGACTTCTCTACATGCATGCTTGACTTAAGACAGAGTTTAGCTAGGGTTAGGGGGTAGATACATGATTTTCCTGGTTTGAAAATGTCTAGACCTTTTTTATCAACTTAATTGAATGTTTATTATATGACATAAGAAGACTATGTGCCTTGGTTAGTATCTAGTGCAGTATGTGTGCTATAACTTGTATGTATTTCAAATTTGAACCAAATTTGAATAAGTTTGAAATATTTGAAATGGGGCTTTTGGCTTAAACGTTTGAAACCCAAAACGATTTCTCTTCATGCTAGATTTCATAAGACCGAGTTTAGGGTTAGGGGGTAGATACATGATTTGTCTGGTTTGAATATGTCTAAACCTTGTTTATCAACTTGAATGCTTACTATATGACATAAGAAGACTATGTGTTTTTGTTTTTCATTTTTCTAATTTTTTTGAATTTTATGCCCATTTGAATCTTGGTAAAATCCTAGGTTTGACCAAGATTTAAACAAGTTTCAAACATGAAAATTTCCATGTTTGAAACCCAAAACCACTTCTCTTCATGATTGACTTCATAAGACATAATTTAGGGTTAGGGGTAGATATATACATGATTTTTCCTGGTTTGAATATGTCTAGACCTTGTTTATCAACTTTAATGCTTACTATATGACATCAGAATGTTATGTGCTTTGGTTTTTCATTCTTTTCATTTTTTATGAATTTTTATGCCCATTTGAATCTTGGTCGAATCCTAGGTTTGACAATGATTAAAACAAGTTTAAAACATGAATATGAAAAATTAAGCATGCATCTATCCTTCTTAAGTCACTCCAAAATGTAACTTCTTGGGAGGGTTTTTGAAATTTCCATGTTTGAAACCAAAAACCACTTCTCTTCATGCATGCTTGACTTCATAAGATAGAGTTTAGGGTTTTAGAGGTAGATATATACATGATTTTCTGGTTTGAATATGTCTAGACCTTGTTTATCAACTTGAATGCTTACTATATATATGACATAAGAATGTTATGTCCTTTGTTTTTTCATTCTTTTGATTTTCATCTGAATTTTTATGCCCATTTGAATCTTTTGGTCAAATCTAAAATTTAGAAGATGAAAATGAAAAGGGAAGCTTGTATCCTTCTTAGTCACTCTAAAATGAAGTTTTTGGGAGGTTTTTGAAATTACCATGTTTGAAACCCAAAACCACTTCTCTTCATATGCTTGACTTCATAAGACAGAGTTTAGGGTTAGGGGTAGATACATGATTTTGTATGGTTTGAATATGTCTAGACCTTGTTTATCAACTTGAATGCTTACGATATGACATAAGAAGACTATGTACTTTGGTTTTCATTTTTCTGAGTTTTTTTAAATTTTTTGTCCATTTGAATCTTGGTTAAATCCTAGGTTTGACCAAGATTTAAACAAGTTGAAAACATGAAAATGAAAAGGTAATCATGGATCCTTCTTAGTCACTCTAAAATGAAGCTTTTGGGATGTTCTTGAAATTTCCGTGTTTGAAACCCAAAACGACTTCTCTACATGCATGCTTGACTTAAGACATAGTTTAGCTAGGTTTAGGGGGTAGATACATGATTTTCCTGGTTTGAATATGTCTAGACCTTGTTTATCAACTTAATTGAATGCTTACTATATATTACATAAGAAGACTATGTGCCTTGGTTAGCATCTAGTGCAGTATGTGTGAACATGTATGCACTATGTGTGCTATAACTTGTATGTCTTTCAAATTTGAACCAACTTTGAATAAGTTTGAAATATTTGAAATGGGGCTTTTGGCTTAAACGTTTGAAACCCAAAACGATTTCTCTTCATGCTAGATTTCATAAGACCGAGTTTAGGGTTAGGGGTAGCTAGATACATGAGTTGTCTGGTTTGAATATGTCTAAACCTTGTTTATCAACTTGAATTCTTACTATATGACATCAGAAGACTATGTGCTTTTGTTTTTCATTTTTCTAATTTTTTTTTGAATTTTATGCCCATTTGAATCTTGGTCAAATCCTAGGTTTGACCAACATTTAAACAAGTTTCAAACATGAAAATTTCCATGTTTGAAACCCAAAACCACTTCTCTTCATGATTGACTTCATAAGACATAGTTTTGGGTTAGGGGTATATATATACATGATTTTTCTGGTTTGAATATGTCTAGACCTTGTTTATCAACTTTAATGCTTTACTATATGATCGACATAAGAATGCTATGTGCTTTGGTTTTTCATTCTTTTCCTTTTTTATGAATTTTTATGCCCATTTGAATCTTGGTCAAATCCTAGGTTTGACAATGATTAAAACAAGTTTCAAACATGAATATGAAAAATTAAGCATCTATCCTTCTTAAGTCACTCCAAAATGTAAATCTTGGGAGGGTTTTTGAAATTTCCATGTTTGAAACCAAAAACCACTTCTCTTCATGCATGCTTGACTTCATAAGACAGAGTTTATGGTTTTAGGGGTAGATATATACATGATTTTCTGGTTTGAATATGTCTAGACCTTGTTTATCAACTTGAATGCTTACTATATGACATAAGAATGCTATGTGCTTTGGTTTTTAATTTTTCTATTTTTTAAATTTTATACCCATATATTTGAATCTTTGTGAAATCCTAGGTGATGAGATCTGAGATCTAGGGATTGGCCCGATCCCGCGATTTGACCCCAAAATCCAAGGGAAGAGGTGGGAGAACGCGAGGAACACGAAGAACACAAAGAACGCCGGTACTCACGCACGCACACCAACCTGATACACCCGATACTTACCCCCGTGGCTCGATGGACCACGCCAATAGAATCACCCGGAAGAGGCACGCGATAGAATTCCCGGTGAGAGATTGGTGTTGGAGAAGAAGAGATTGGTGAGGGAGAGAGAGTAGCTTGTACTAGAATCTCACTCAACAATATCCAAATCAACAACAAGGATGCCTTGATTACAAAGGGATGCTAACCCTAGGGAGACAAAGCTCAAAGTAGTGTTTAAGCTCAATTCAAGTCTAAGGGGTAAAGGAGGGGTCCAGGCTACTTATATAGGCACACATGGCCAGCAAGGCGAAAAGGTACACAAGTGGATAACTTAGGCAGTTTGGTGAGTCATTCCCGTCGGATCCGGTCCTGGGGCCGGTCAGACCGGGCCTGTGACCGGGTGGTCCGGTCGTGGGGCCGGTCGACCGGGCGCCAACCGGAAACCTCGCAAGTTTCCGTCCGGTTGCTCCCCGGTACGAGGCTGGTCAGGACCGAGGGAAATCCGGTCGGGCGCCCAGTTGACCGGGCCTGGGACCGGATGGTCTGGTCGTGGGGCCGGTCCGACCGGTTCCTGGGCCGGCCATCTTCCTCTTCTTCCTTTGTGCGCTTTGAGTGTCGTCGGGTCTAGCTTCGTGCTCATCTTCAAGTCCCGCTGCTCCTCTCCTTCCCTTGACCATGGCGTATCCTCCTCTCCGGGGTCTTGATGCGCCTTGTACCTAATGACACAAAGCACATCGGCATGAGGTAGCATTCCGTCCAAAGGGGTACCGAGATCAAGGGTGGTGAGGAGCGAGTTCACCTCATCGTGTAGCGCTTTAACCCGAGCTCGCGTCATCGGTCCACTTGGGGGACTTGTTGGTCTTGGTGTGGAGGTGTCCGAAGGCCACCCCGCATCATCTCCCCCCCTTGGGAAAGAGTCATCATCGACTCGTGTGCCTCCTCATCTTCATGATATGGCGATAAGTCCGCAACATTGAACGTGTTGCTCACCAAGTACTTGGAGGTCGGGATGTCGATGACGTAGGCGTTGTTGTTGATGCGTTTGAGGACCTTGAAGGGGCCATCTCCTCTTGGCTTGAGCTTTGAGTTGCGTTCATGAGGAAACCTTTCCTTCCGGAGGTGGATCCAAACGAGGTCGCCTTCTTCAAATATGCGTTCCTTCTTCTTGGCATTGAGGCGGGTAGCTTGACGGAGCACATGTTCTTGAATGGTTTGTCTTGTTTCTTCATGTAGTTTCTTCATGGCGGCGGTGCGCTTGTCGAAGTCCATGTTCGTCCTCTCATGAAGGGGAAGTGGTAGTATGTCGAGTGCCGTGGGAGGGTCGAAGCCGTAGACTACCATGAAGGGACTCCTTGATGTTGTCGAGTGCTTGGCGCGGTTGTAGGAGAATTCCGCGTGTGGAAGGCACTCCTCCCATGACTTCAAGTTCTTCTTCACTAGGATGCGTAGGAGAGTGGAGAGGCTTCGATTGACCACTTCCGTTTGACCGTCCGTTTGCGGGTGCGAGGATGATGAGAACAAGAGCTTCACTCCAAACTTTGCCATGAGCGACTTCCATAGATAGCTCATGAACTTGACGTCTCGATCCGACACAATGCTTGCCGGTATTCCGTGTAGGCGAACAATTTCCCTGAAAAACAATGAAGCAATGTGTGAAGCATCATCGCTCTTATGGCAAGGTATGAAATGAGCCATCTTAGATAATCTATCCACTACCACAAATATGGAATCATGACCATGCTTAGTGCGAGTTAATCCTAGGATGAAATCCATGCTAATATCCGACCAAGGAGCATGAGGAATAGGCAATGGTGTATAAAGGCCATAAGGGTTGGAGGTAGACTTAGCTTGTAAGCAAGTCGTGCACCGGCGGCAAAGGCGTTCCACGTCGCGGTACATTCTTGGCCAATAGTAGTGGGTTGAGAGCATGGCATATGTCTTCTCTCGTCCAAAGTGTCCCATAAGACCACCTCCATGTGACTCTTGCAAAAGCAACTTTCGAAGAGAAGACTCTGGAATGCAAATCTTGTTAGCTTTAAACAAGTAGCCATCATGCAAACAGAAATCATCCACTCCTCGTTCAATGGAACACTTCTCAAATATCGGTGCAAAGAAAGAATCGGAAGGATAGAGTTCTTTGATCTCTTCAAGTCC
Source organism: Lolium perenne (assembly GCF_019359855.2). NCBI lineage: Eukaryota > Viridiplantae > Streptophyta > Magnoliopsida > Poales > Poaceae > Lolium > Lolium perenne. Next base: position 139,031,169 of record NC_067245.2, read on the forward strand.
CAAAACATGAAAATCCAAGCGAGTAAGCAAAAGGGTGTTTTTGCGGGAAAGAGCATCCGCCACTACATTGTCCTTGCCCTTCTTGTATTTGATTACATATGGGAAGGACTCAATGAACTCGACCCATTTTGCATGTTGTTTGTTCAAGTTGTGTTGGCTTTTCAAATATTTCAAGGACTCATGGCCGTTTTCCATTCATCACCAATGGCCATGCGAATTTGGTGGTAGCCACTACGCAAATCGACTTTAGAGAAAATTGTGGCAGCACTTAACTCATCAAGCATGTCATCTAAACGCGGAATGGGATGGCGGTAACGAAAGGTAATGGCATTGATGGGGCGACAATCCATACACATTCGTTGCGTCTCATCCGATTTAGGCACAAGAATCACGGGAACCGCACAAGGGCTAAGGCTTTCGCGAACGTACCCTTTGGCGAGGAGATCTTGTATTTTGCGTTGGATCTCCTTTGTGTCTTTGGGGTTGGTACGGTAGGCGGCACGGTTTGGAAGCGGAGCACCGGGTATGAAGTCGATGCGGTGTTTTATGCCTCAAAGTGGTGGAAGTCCATGAGGAAGCTCGTCGGGGAAGACGTCTTGAAACTCCTTCAAAAGAGACAACAAATACGAAGGAATTTTGGTTAAGTCGTTAGTCGCCGACGATGGTACCTTGCAAATGAGCACGTAGTGCAATATGGTGGATGGGTTCTCTTGGACCTCTCTCCACTCACTCTTGGTGGCTAGTAGGACACTCTTTGTCTCGCTCATATATGGCTTGTGGCGCTCACTATCTTTTTGGTGGGTTGCTTCCTCTCCTCTCATCTCACTATGGTGGGTGCGGAGTTGAGCCCTCGCTAAAGCCTTCGCATTATCCACAATGATTTGGCTAGGAGTCATCGGGCGCAACTCGAACTTCTTGTCCTTGACCTTGAAGGTGTATGCATTGGAGTGTCCGTCATGTATAGCCTTCTTGTAAAATTGCCAAGGGCGGCCAAGCAACATGTGGCACACCGTCATGAGCACCACGTCACACTCAATAGTGTCCTCATAAGGTCCAATCTTGAAGTTGACGGTGACGGTATGTTGTATCTTGACGTTGCCCTTGTCACTCAACCATTGGATATGGTAAGGATGAGGATGCTTGCGGAGGGTGAGGTTGAGCTTCTCACACAATTCGGTGCTTGCAAGGTTATGGCAACTTCCTCCATCGATGATGACCTTGATCGACTTGCCACCAATACCGGCACGGGTGTGGAAGATGTTGCACCGTTGGTATTCCATAGCTTGAGGTTGAGTTGTTAGCACCCTTGTGACCACAAGTGAGGGACTTGGGTCATGCTCACATAAGAGAGGGTCTTCTCCACTTTCTTCCGCATAAGCTTCTTCACTTTCAACGGCGGCTTGCACAAGGGCCTCATATTAATCCTCACTTAACGTCTCAATGTCACCGTTCTCCATAGTGATCATGACCTTGGTATTCTTGCACTCAAACGATTTGTGGCCTTGGGTGCCACACTTGAAACAAGTGACATTAGAGGGTCCCGTAGATGCCTTAGAGGAGGCGGTGGAGGACACCGTTTGCTACATGCGATTTTGGGTAGTCGTTTGCTTGAGTGGTGTAGAGGACACGGCGGGCTTGACACTTGGTGGAGGAGTTGATGTAGCGAGCTTGGAGGCGAAGTATAACTTGGACTTGGAGTACTTGATGTCCTCAATCACTTGGCGCTCGGCCTTCGATGCTTGGTGGACCAACTCAACCATGTTGGAGTATGGTTGGAACTCCACAATCCTCTTGATAGGGTAGTTGAGGCCATTGAAGAAACGAGCAATGGTTTGGCTCTCGGATTCTTGGATGTTGGCTCGCATCATAGTTAGCTCCATCTCCTTGAAGAACTCCTCAATGGTCTTGGTGCCTTGCTTCAACTTTTGGAGCTTGTTGAAGAGGTTGGTCATGTAGTGTGTTGGGACAAAGCGAGCATGCATCTCTTCCTTCATCTCTTCCCAAGTGTCAATTGGAGTTCACCCTTTTCTTCCCTTAGAGTGAGGAATTGCTCCCACCAAGTGTTGGCATAATCCTCAAACTCGAGAGACGCCATAGCCACTTTCTTGGCACCAGAGTAGTTGTGGATGCGGAATATCTTGTCAACCTTGAGTGTGATGCAGCCCGACCTTCGGTCGTATCCGCATCATGGTCATCATCAAGAACTACGCTGAAGTCCGATGTCACAGAAGCATGGAAGAGGAGACAGAAGAAGGAGATACGTCCAGGAAGGCCGGCAGTACCGCCCCGGAATGGTCGGCACTGCCTCCCCGCTCGATGCCGAAGGAAAGGCAGCCTTTGCCGCCCCTGTCTACGCCGGCATTACCGCCCCCACTAAGAAGCCCATAAGCTGAACCATCCCACTATGCTCTTTGTATGCCTAAACTACCCCTCCTTAGTGGCTCCCTATATATAGGCTCCCACCTCCCCCTTCATAAGGGAAGAGTTGAACTTGAGAGAACCTAGGCTCATGCCTCCACCATCCCTTTGGGATTAGGGAAACCCCCTCCTTAGATTACCATAATCTATTGTACAAGGCACTCCTTATATGATTAGTCTCTCACACTTGTGATTCTACCACCGGTCTCTCACTCGTGTGATTCCACCGATCGTATACCGATCTTCCTCTCGGGGATTCTACCGCGTGTCTTTCTCTTGAGAGATTCTATCGGGATAGTGGTTCGGGCTATCGGGAGTAAACCGGAATTGTATCGGGTTGGTGTGTGTTTGCGTGTGTTCATCATGTTCATCGACGTGTTCTTCGTGTTCTTCCTCTCCCCCGCCTTTCCCTCGGTCAATTCGTGAGATCGGGCAACCCACGTCGCCTTAGGCCGCATCATATGGTATCAGAGCAAAGGTTGCCACGAATTTGACCCTGGAATCTCTCCAATTTCGCCTAAATTTTTTCTCCAAAATTGCCCCAAAAAATAGCTCGAAAATTGATCTCCGGATTTGTTGCGTTTTTTGTGGTTTTGATCCACAGATCTGGTGTTATTTGTGGTGATCTACAACTTCTCCAATTTTCGCTCTCTAATTCCTCCAATTTCTACTCGGATCTGAGCATTTTTGGCCTCCGTTTTCGTCAAGTTCTTCGTGCCTGTTCATCGTTGCTGTGCCCGGGCGCGTTGACTTCGGGCAGCGCCATCGATCCGCGCGCGCCTCCACCGCCCTGGCCGCCCCTCACCACGCGCGCCCGCATCCCCAACACCTCCTGCCGCCGGCCAAGCGCCAACACCAGGCCACGCCCACGACCCGCCTGCGAGCCTCGCCCTTACCCGCCAGCCGCCGCTCGTCCCTGGCCCCACTCCCGCCGGACCACGCCGCCGCTCGCCCCGCGCCACCAACCAGCAAACCGCCGCGCACAGCACCACTCCACGTCGAGCCAAGCAGCGGCGGCACGCCCCTGGCCCTCCATCTTCCCGCGCCTACACCCAGCCACGGCCGCGCCTCACCCTCCCTGGCCCCGCTCGCCCGCATCACACGCAGCAGCAAGCGCGCCTGGCTCCATCCCGCCCGCAGCTGCTAACCAACGCGCCACCGCAGCGCATCACCAGCGCTAGCCATCAGCCCCGATCGGCCGCGCGCTGTTTCCTCCGCTTGAGCTAAACACGCCTTGCTCCCGCGGCCGCGCTCGCCTGCTCCGCCCCGACTCTTCCCAGCTCGCCCCACGCAAAATCCGGTTGAAACCGGAGCAAAACCGGGCGTCACGCCAGATATCTCGCAAAAAAAATTGCTTGGACCGGGCGCCAACCGGTTGGTCCAGCCCCAGACCCGATCCAACCGGCCCCATGACCAGATTTCGCAGTTTTGACCCAGTTTTCATCCATTTTTGACACATCTTTTTCCCCCAAATTTTGACAACTTTCCGGAGCCCGTTTGGCTCCAAATTTTAACAGTATCCCCCAAATACTCCACATAGTCTACCCTCAATTTTTGACGATTTTTGGAACATATTTTTTGACCGCTCATTTTGACCCAACTTTTCGGGCATTGACTTAATTTGCCCGGTTTCCGTTTTGGAGTGCATCGGTTGTCTATTCCGTTTCCGCGCCTACATCAACACCGCGACAACATCGTTGGCATCCCGGATTCCGGCGCAACTTCGCCACCATCATCGACACCACCACTTCGCCATCGCAAGTTCGTGTGCTTGACACCTCCTAACCTTTTCACTAGGTATAACTTGCCCCTTACCCTTGTAGCCCCGTTTCTTTCTTTGTGTACCTATCCCATTGAGAGTGGCTTTCCGAGCGTTGCGAAGCATTGCACAAGTGTCACGATCGTGAGAGGGTGTGGGTGCGTTGTGTTGAGCAAAGCTCCGAAGCAAGCTCGGTGAGAAAGATACACAAAAGAAGAAAAAGCGTGACATATACATAGAGGAAAAAAAAGCTTCTAAGCATAGATAAAAAAGTGAAAAAAAGAGAAAAAAAATAAAATAGGAAAAGAGTGTGTGTCCACCGATACCGAGAAGTGCACAGCTTGTGAGCACTAAGAGAGAAAAGAGAAGAGTGGCATTTGTGCAAATCTTGTTGCTTCCTTCTTGTGCAACCAAGCTACGGTCTCTCTTGTGTTGGCGTGACACCGAGCATATAGTCTTCGTTAGTACCATCTTTGTCACTTGCTCACTTCCTTGGTCGCGCTAACCCCATTGTTCTCCGTTGTGTGTGTTTCCGTGTTTCCTTGACATAGATCACCACTTTTGACAATTGACTTTGGATCTTACCCACATTTGGCAATAGACTTTTCCGTTGATCTTTTTCGTTTGCTATCCACCCCTTACCCATCACATATAGAGTTCTTAGCCTTTTGCGTGTGCTTTGAGTGTGTGTGTGAGTAACCCCGATACATTTTGGCTTTGCTCTTGACTTGAACCATTTTTCCGATACTTTCTTGAAAGGTGGGATACTTGTGTAGTTTTCCTTCCACCATACATATACACCTATCCTAGTGAGATATACATGATGACCCCACAAGAGCAAGCCGAGATGAGAGCATACTTAGCCGAGCTAGATGCTCGAGAAGCCCAAATGACATCCAAAGATAAAGCCGAGTGCAACGCATACTTCAAATACCTTGAGAGAAAGAGTGACACACACCATGAGTTGAGTGAGGACACTTTGATTTCTAACAACTTAACCTCTACTCCTCTTGTGTTGTCTTCCTCTTTGCTAGGCTGCTCGGACATCGACGACGCCATTGCCATGGAGATGAGGGACTCCACTATATGTGAGATGAGCGACTCCACTATATGTGAGATGAGCGATTCCACCATACATGAGCTTGAGTGCCTCCACTTCGAGAGCATGAGCGATACACCAAGTGAGATGAGAGTGGTAGTTGATAGGTCATGTGAGGCCATTTCAAGTTCTAACAACTTACCCTCTACCTCTAGTGTGTTCTCTGGTGTCTCATTAGGTACCATGGATGACGAGACGCCGATCATGGAGAAGATGTACATGGTGCATGAAGATGATGATATCACACCATGCTTTCTTGAAGATGAACATGGAGGCCACATCGAGCCTACCACTCCCACAACACCTACCTCATGTGAGCGGAACTACAAAGGTACATATATGGGTGTTGATGATGCCATGATCCCACTAGTGGACATGATGATTGATGAGTGCGTGCATGATCTTGATGATACAAATGCTATGTCATATGCTTCTTTCATTTTCCCATGTGATGCTTTGCTTGATACCAACATTGTTGATCATGTGGACTTGATTGCTTGTGATAACATGACCATGCCATGCTATGAGTGTTTCGATTTCTATCCTATTGCTTGCAATATGTCGAACAATTTCTCTTTCCCATGTATTGCTTGCAATGTTGATAATGATGCTTGTATAGTGACAACCTTGCCGAACAATTGCTCTTTCCCTAGGTTTGTCGACAACAATGATCAAATGTTGAACATGTTTTGTGCTACATGCTTGCAATATTCTCCCATTAATGCAACCAAAATGATGAACAATTTCTCTTTCCAATGCTTGGCTTGCAATAGTGTTAATATGCTTGTAAATGAGATTGCCCCCATAGCTCTCTCAAATTTTGGAGACTTTGCATATATCCATGTTGATCATGTTCCCATGTTTACTCCGCATATTCACCATATCTATTATGATGCTTGGCTTAACGCTAATGGTGATGTGCAAAAGAAATGGAACATCATGATGGATGATGTGTTCATATACCATGCACACACATTCTTTGTTTTGCCTATGGTGTGTGTAGGTACCCAAAATCCAATGTCAACCTCGATTGAGCACGAGTTTACAAAAAGAGCTCTTGAGAGCATGATACAAGTGAGCTCCAATGAGTGGTTTTGCCCGCACACTTCCACTACACAAGATCTCTCAATGAGAGCACACCGACACTTTGATAAGGTGACCTACTTCTACTTGCGCCCTCTTCCTAAATACATTGAACTTTGGCTACGCTTTGATTGCTCCTTTGCTTTACTTGTGCTATTCATAGGGCTCTTGACAAGTGAAGGGACATTCAAGCGTTGGTTTCATCTACCTCCTCTACACCTTCATGAAGACTCATCGTCGAGGTCGACTCTTTTTCAAGTGGGGGGAGATGATGCAGCCCGACCTTCGGTCGTATCCGCATCATGGTCATCATCAAGAACTACGCTGAAGTCCGACGTCACAGAAGCATGGAAGAGGAGACAGAAGAAGGAGATACGTCCAGGAAGGCCGGCAGTACCGCCCCGGAATGGTCGGCACTGCCTCCCCGCTCGATGCCGAAGGAAGACGGCACTGCCGCCCTGTCTACGCCGGCATTACCGCCCCCACTAAGAAGCCCATAAGCTGAACCATCCCACTATGCTCTTTGTATGCCTAAACTACCCCTCCTTAGTGGCTCCCTATATATAGGCTCCCACCTCCCCCTTCATAAGGGAAGAGTTGAACTTGAGAGAACCTAGGCTCATGCCTCCACCATCCCTTTGGGATTAGGGAAACCCCCTCCTTAGATTACCATAATCTATTGTACAAGGCACTCCTTATATGATTAGTCTCTCACACTTGTGATTCTACCACCGGTCTCTCACTCGTGTGATTCCACCGATCGTATACCGATCTTCCTCTCGGGGATTCTACCGCGTGTCTTTCTCTTGAGAGATTCTATTGGGATAGTGGTTCGGGCTATCGGGAGTAATCCGGAATTGTATCGGGTTGGTGTGTGTTTGTGTGTGTTCATCGTGTTCATCACCGTGTTCTTCGTGTTCTTCCTCTCCCCCGCCTTTCCCTCGGTCAATTCGTGAGATCGGGCAACCCACGTCGCCTTAGGCCGCATCAGAGTGCCCATGAGAGGTAGGCCTCGGCATCCTCTTCACCCTTGAACTTCGGCATGGTGAACTTGAGCCTTCCAAACATGTTCTCTTCATCCTCCAAGTTTCTTTGGCGAGAAAGGATGCCTTCAACTCTTGCGGCTTGAGGTGGAATAGGAGGTCTTCCACGGCCAACCATAGCATTGGGTTGGCGTTGAAGGTGGACACTAGCTTCACTTGGTTCACGGTGAGGATGTTGGTGAAGATCTTGTCTAGGTTGTTGACGATGCTCATTGTTGGCCCTTTCATCTTGATCATGTGGTGGATCTCATCTTCCACGTTGGTCGTGGCGAGGGTGTAACATCCCAAATTTCAATAAAAAGAAAGTTAGAAGAATTCCATAGAGCAAAATTTCAAACCAACAAAAACTTTTTCAATTGCATATAGTGCCCTGCATAGGACTTGTGCATTTGAGTGATATGCCATGATGATTGTTATTAGGTGTATGTGCTATACTCTAAAACCCTAACGTGATCATATGAAGATCACCAACCAAATAAATCAAAAAGAGGAAGAAAATCAAATAAAAGAAAAACCCTAAAACCCTCACATATGGCTTATGCCATTTTTATAAATTTTGACCCTAGACCAATTTGGTCTTCACCATTAGTTGAACAATGTTACTAAACACTTATTACAACTTTTGGAATCAAAGAAACACAAATCAAATGGATTTCAAATTCAAATTTGGCTCACATATGATAATGGTCAAATCTACCAATTATAGTCTGATCACTACTTTGAGCCCCTGCAATTCAAAATTTTCAAACTAAACCTTGCTAACTCTTTGCACCTCATCCAAGACAACATCAAGGTGAACACTTTTTGTAAAGATCACCATGCCAAATTATTTCTAGATCAAATACTATGCTCATCCAAAGTTGCAACATTTTATTAAGTGGAACAATCTCACACTTAACCAAAATTGCAATTCTTTGAATTTAACAATTCCACCACCACACCTCATCTTCTCTGGTCATTTCTAACTCAACCAAACACACACAATTCAAATCTTGCCACCATTTGAATTCAATCAAATTTGGACAAAATTCACAAATTCCAAATATGGAACTATTTGACACTATTTGAAATAGTGATCTACCCCAACCCTAATCTACCCCAACCTACTCTAAAGGGTTCCCAGCCCCCTCTCACCCTGAATGGCACATAGTAAACCTAAGGGGAGAGCATGGCAAGGCTAGGACATGGCCATGCCGGCCATGTCGCCACCCCGACAAGCTCCCCCTCTTCTCCTTCACTCACTGCCCTGGCCACCTTGCCAAATGTCGCCACCGCACACTCCTACATCTCCTAGCACCGATAGCCTTGCCGTAGAGGACGTAGCCTCACCGGAGAAAGCGTGACATGGTCGCCGCCAGATGCCGCTCGCGTCTCGCGTGGACGCGCACTGGACACGCGCCGCCCCATCGCCTCGCACTCGCCCTGGCCCCTCTCTTGCTGCGTTGAGCATCGCCGTGCCACCACGATGCCGCCAGACACGCTCACAACCAGACCCTGGACCGCCGCCGCCGGAGACGGAGAAGAAAATCCCGTAGCCGCCGCCCGACGACACGGAAGCAATGCGTCGCCCACAGACGCCGCCTGACCGTGTTGTCGCCGCCATTAGCATCGCCTGGATACGCGGAACGATCCTGCGCCCTCGCCTAGCTCGCTAGCCCGCCGGAATCGCCGCGCCATGGTCGACCTTGCCACTGCCCCGCAGCACCCTCGCTCGCCTATAAAAGGAGACCTCCCCTCGTCGATCCGAGCACACCATCACCTTCCCCTCTTCTCACTCGACCGCCAGAGCCACTCCACCGTCGACATTAGCCACTGACGCCGCCCAATCGAAGCCTCACTGCCGCCAGACGCCGCGGAAGCTCGCCGTCGATTGGAGCCGTTCCAGGAGCCGCCGCCAGTACCAGGAGCTTCGCCGTCGACTACACCTTCCCCGAGCACACTGCCAGCCACCGCGGGAGCCCTGGTTAGCCCTACGACCCCCTACCCTCGCCGCCAGACCCTCAGCATCTCGCCGGAGAAGACGATGGCCCTGTGCCGTCCGATTCGATTCTAATCCAACGCCCCACTTTAAAACATACCGATTCGGCTTTGAAGAGTCACTGACGAGTGGCCCCCACTCTGACAGGCGGCCCATTCGCACTGGATGCGCTGCTGGGCCTTTTTTCCCTTTTTCAAACCGTTTTGGCCCAACTCAGTTTCCCGCCAGCCCATTTATTCAAATCCAATTTAATTCAAATCCAGTTAAATTCAATACTAGCTCCAACTTTGAAATTAAATAGAATCAGTTTGGCTTGGCCAAATTTAACAAATTTCATATTGTTGGAAAGATACTAAAAAGATCTACAATATGCCACTGGTCCCATCTCAAAATTAGTTGTAGAATTAATCTGATAAAAAGATGAAGGTAGGGACTTTTCCCTATTCAAATAATTATTAAAATTCAGCCAAAATAGGTATTAAGTTAATTCCAACTCCAATAGCTCACATTTGACTTACACTAATTGTTTATGCAAGAAAATGGTGTGGTCACTTTGCATGATCATGCTCTAGTTTGATTAATGGACAATATGGCTAGTTTATCTAAGTGATATTGTCCAAAACTATTATGCAAATCATATGAAGTATTATACTTCATTTAAATCTTGTCCCAAATGAATTCATGTGGTGTTTGGACCCCTGGCCAAACTCTCTTATATGAATTACCTGAGGATTTAAATCATTTGTAGCATAATTAAATGGTATGAGGTGGTCTACCTCATTTAAATCATTTTCTCCAATGATGATGATGAATGTTTGACTTAGGTCAATATAAGTTCATGCATGATGGTTTGAGAAATTAAATCTTAAGAAGATTTCAATGAGAGGAAATTATTTCTCAAGAACCCTATGGAAACTATCATTTACATATTAAATAAAAGGAAATTAATTCTCCTCAAGAAACACAACTAATGCACCATAATTAGATTAATTGTGTGCTTAGACTAGTTTGTGTGATTATATGTGATGTATGGAATAGCCATTGAATTAGTTGAGTGATTATACTCGTATTTAAATTTAGACGCTAGCACCGGAGAATACCCGGAGGAAGAAGGTTGCTACCAAGAGGAGGAGGAGGAGAACTTTGAGAACTACCAAGGCAAGCTAATATTCTTGCAAAGTGCAAAGCCCTTTGGGGCAAGGCACCACTAGTCTTACCTTTTCTTACCATAAGCCTATCCCAAGTTTCTACATTACAAGTTTTACTTGTTGTTTTCCAAGAGTTACTTTTATAGTTAACTTTGGTCAAAGTGAAAGAAGTTTACTAGAGTAGTAAAGTTAGACTCAATCTAGCAAAGCAAGGTAGCACCCCTCATGATTTAGAGCTAGTGCTAATGAATTAAAAACTTGACTACTCTAGATGGGAACAATGTGAATTGAAATGAATTTGAAACCTTGGAATGATGAAGCATTCCATTGAATGATTTTTGAAGGTGAATATGACAAAGAGAAGATGGTGGTTTTTGATACAAATGATATTGGTTTGAATGCGATACCTTTCCAATATTGAGTACCCCCACAATACCTGATTATGGGTAGGGCTTAACTGGAAGTTTATGCATCTTAGTATGGGTTCCCTCTGAACACACATCATAGGGGTTATGCTTGAGGCTGCCTCCGTTGTTGAGAAAAGATGTGAATTGAGGTGAATTGTACGACCAAGCCCTGTGCAGTTCCCAGGTTGACAATTGGTCTTCACTGGGAGGCCAAGCTCATGGGGAGAGGTGCTCATACTAGGATTTGTAAGTGAAAGGTTATGGTTGATGATCCGCGTACTGTGTTACGATGATTCGGGGTAATCCCGACGGATGAAATCAAATGTTGTGGCACAAGTGTGCAACCTCTGCAGAGTGTCAATCAATTCAAATAGCCGCGTCCACGGTTACAGACGGTTGGAAAGGCCATACAGTTTCCGATGTCAAATTCTTGAAAATGATGTTGAAATGAAATGGGTGAAATGACTTTTGGTGAATTGAATTGAAATCACCACTTGAATGGTGGGAATGACACTAATGTTCCCACTTGAGTTAGTTAGCACAGGAATAAGCTTTTCTCAAATACTTGTGAACTAAAATTGGCTTTATGCAAATAAACTAGAGCTTAGCAAATCTTACTAGAATTGTCTAGCACTTATACTAGTATTAGTTTGCGAGTACTTGAAGTACTCACGGCTTTGTCCCTGGCTATTCAAATGGCCAGAGTATGAAGATGAACAAGGAGATGACCAGCAGGACGCCTACGACAACTAGGAGTCTTCCGACGTCAAGTGTTGGCCTGTGGACTAGAGAGTCCTTGTATCTTACGCTTCCGCTATGAACTTGTGTTTGTTCGTTGATCAATAGATCAACTATTCGTGTAATATGGATCATGTGATTCCAATTTGTAAGACATTACGGTTTGTAATGAATGATGACTGTGATACTTAACTATTATGCCTCACAACAACAATATTCCTGGGATTGCGATGTATGACATAATAGGCATTCGGACTTAAAAATCCGGGTGTTGACAAGATGGTATCAGAGCCATTGTTTGACCTTAGAAGACCTTAGTTAGAATGGGCGTTCTAAAAAACTTAACTTTGAAATCAAATGAAGAGAATATTTGTGAAAATTTACTTACACTCTTGCCTTTGAGACTTTTCTAAAATTTGATGAATCATGCTCTATCTTATTTGAATCTACTTAAAATTTTGCCACACTTTGCACTCTCTAACTTACTCATCCAATTCTCTTTCAGATGGAGCCGAATGAACCCATCAACACCAAGTTTTACCAGCTTGGGAACGGAGGGAGCTTGATCTTCGAGCACGACCTCAATGCCCTTTCGGACTTCCTCGAGCGCCCGCACCCTGAGTTCCACGGGATTCAGGTGGACGACACTCCTGGAGGAGAGTTGCAGTGGATCATCACCGCTGACTTGGGGGGCAAGATGGAGCCTCCCACCTCGGAGAGGATCCTCTTCTCCTTCCGCGAGAGCAACTGGCTCGACGGACTCGCACGTGGCCTTCAGGAGGCACTTGCGAGCCTCTGTGGACAGAACGTGGTGCGCATCCTCGCTTCGCGCTTCGCGCATCTCGTGAGGCGTGATGCCATGGGAGTGCCCATGGAGCTGCAGCCGCACCTGCAGTTGAGGCACCATGCTGAGCACCTGGACTTCATGCTCTACCAGACTCAGAAGGACCTCGCCGCCACTCGCGCTTACGCGAACCAGACCCATGCTCACATCATCGAGCAGGGTGAGGCGATCAAGCTACTCAACAACGACCGCAAGAGCCTTCGCCAGCAGCGTGCCAAGAAGGACGCTACGATTGTGCGCCTTCGCGCCAAGATCGCGTCACTTGAGGCCACTGTCAAGGCCTAGGAGGATCAGATTCGAGAGCTGGAGGACTACGACGGAGGTATCGACCTTCAGGGAGGAGGAGCCTTCCTGAGCGATGACGACGACTTTGAGGAGGATGAGTTCACCGAGGAGGAGGACTACGAGTTCCTGGAGGCAGGACCTGACGACTACATCCCTACCGACGTCGAGGATGAGGAGTAGTTGCACTAGTTTCACTTATGTAGGTGTGAGTTGTATCCCGTCCTTTGTATCGTAGCATGAGAATGGTTCTTAAAACCATGGAAGTATGTGTGTGTTAGTTTGTACTATGTGATGAATGAATGAATGTTATGTTTGTCATGAAAAGATTACAAGTTTCAAATGTTTTTCAAACTTACTCAAAATAAACCATAGCAATTTCCCTCTTATCTCATGATCTTCTCTATCTTCAGATGGCCCCTCCCAATCGCACCAACGACGCGATGATGCAACTGCTGCAAACCCTGCTTGCCGACAGGGAGACAGAAAGAGCTGAACGCCAAGCCAACATCGCAGCCTTACAGAACATTGCCAATCAAGGCCCTGGAAATCATGACCACCCAGGGTCCAAGCTAAAGAACTTTCAGAACACCAACCCTCCGGTGTTTAGCAAGACGGAGGAACCACTCGACGCTGACGACTGGCTCCAGACTATGGAGAATAACTTGGAAGTAGCCGGAGTGGAAGCCAATGAGAAGGTCTTGTTTGCAACCCACTATCTTGCTGGACCAGCCCGCGCTTGGTGGACAAGCACCCGTGCCATGAACGGAGGTCAGTTCATGACTTGGGAGGATTTCAAGTTAAAGTTCAGCAAGTACCATGTACCTCCGGGTCTTATCAAAAAGATGAGGGATGAGTTCCGTGAACTGAAGCAAGGTCGCATGACGGTGGTAGAATACCGCGACAAGTTCCTTACTCTGTCAAGGTACGCCCTTGATGAGACCGACGCCGTTGAGAAGAGGAAGGAGAGATTCCTGAACGGACTGCATGATGAGATGCAGACTGTCCTCGTCAACATCCCCTTCGCTGACCTTGAAGCCCTTGTTGACTCCGCCATCCAGATGGAGGGCAAGCTGAACCAAGCCAATGAGAACCGCAAGCACCGCATGATGAATCAAAGTGGGTCTAGCAATGCCCAGAAGTATCGCCCTAGCTCAAGCGGAGGTTTCACTCCGAGAAGCAACAACAACAAGCCCCCGATGCAGAACTCGCGCCCCGGTTATCAGAACCGGAGTGGAGGAAACTCCAAGCCAGGAGGCTACAACAACAACAACTACAACAACAACAACAACAACTACAACCGCGCTCCGCCCAGAGCCCCCAACAACAACAACAACAACACCAACACCGCTCCCAGAACCGGAAGCAACGCCATCCCCGTTGCGACCAGGGACAAGGCCACCATCACTTGTTATGAGTGTGGTTTAGTGGGGCACTACTCCAACGAGTGTCCCAAGAGGCTCGCCAAGCTCGCCGGCAACACCGCTGCACCTGCTCAGCAGCAACGCCGTGTCTCCACCGGCAAGAAGTTCGCCCCCAACAACCCCAATAACCGCAACGGCCGTCTCTACCACATGAACGCCGAAGAAGCCCAGGAAGCACCAGATGTTGTACTGGGTATGTTTTCTATCAACCACATCCCTGCCAGAGTGTTGTTTGATTCCGGAGCATCTCATTCTTTTATCACTGAAGACTTTGCATCAACAAGTAAAATTCAACCCCTCAGTTTGAAGCATGTTATGATAGTCCAAATTCCCGGATCAACCACCAAAGCCAGAAAATTTTGCAAAAATGTACCCATCAAAATCCATGATGTAGATTTCTATGCCAATCTAATCATTCTGGGAACCAAAGGTTTGGAAGTCGTACTAGGAATGGACTGGATGTCAAAACACAATGGATTGATAGACGGTGCCAAGAAAGCCATAACCATGACTAGCAGCACCGGTATCATAGTAGAGCATGTCTCTGAAAGACTACCCAGAAAATTCACCTGCAACCAAAGTGTATCCAAGCCAACTCTGGATCAAATCAGGTTAGTTTGTCGCTACCCTGATGTGTTTCCGGATGATCTACCCGGTATGCCCCCGGATAGGGATATCGAGTTTATCATCGAGTTAATCCCCGGAACTGGACCCATAGCCCAGAGAGCCTACAGCATGAACGCAACAAAGCTTGTGGAGCTGAAGAAATAGATAGATGATATGTTAGCCAAAGGTCTGATTAGACCTAGTGCATCCCCCTGGAGATCCCCAGTTTTGTTTGTGGACAAGAAGGATGGTGCAAATCGTTTATGTATGGATTATCGTAAGCTTAACGATGTCACCATAAAAAACAAATACCCCCTACCCAAGATAGAAGACTTGTTTGATCAACTAACCGGAGCCAAAGTTTTCTCCAAGATCGACCTTAGAACTGGATATCATCAGCTGAAGATCCGAGCCACCGATATTCCAAAGACTGCCTTCACCACCAGATATGGGTTGTATGAGTACAACGTCATGTCGTTTGGACTAACCAATGCCCCCGCTTATTTCATGAATCTCATGAATAAGATCTTCATGAACTTTTTGGACAAGTTTGTCGTTGTTTTCAGTGATGACATTCTTGTATACTCCAAGTCCGAAGAGGAACATGAACAGAATTTGGAGACTGTCCTAGAAACCCTTAGGCACCACCAGTTGTATGCCAAGTTCAGCAAGTGTGAGTTTTGGTTGGAGGAAGTAGGATTCCTGGGACATATCTTGTCCGCAGGAGGAATTGCCGTAGATCCCGCCAAGATCAAAACTGTTATGGAATGGCAAGCCCCAACCACCCAAACCGAGGTCCGCGCTTTTCTTGGATTAGCCGGATATTACCGCAGATTTGTAGAAGACTTTTCGAGCATCGCTCGACCAATGACCCAACTGCTAAAGAAGGACAAGAAGTTTGAGTGGACTGACAAATGTGAAGAGAGCTTTCAACAGCTCAAGAATAGACTAACAACAGCCCCGATCCTGATCATGCCAGACATCACCAAGCCCTTTGACGTATATTGCGATGCCTCCAAGACTGGTCTTGGATGTGTGCTTATGCAAGAAGGCAAGGTTGTATCCTACCTTTCAAGACAACTGAAGCAACATGAACAGAACTACCCAACCCATGACCTCGAGCTTGCAGCCGTGGTCCTAGCCTTGAAAGTTTGGCGTCATTACCTCATGGATAATCGATGCGAGATCTACTCCGACCACAAGAGCCTGAAATATATCTTCACCCAGAAGGAGCTGAACATGAGACAACGCCGATGGATCTAATTGATCAAGGATTACGACATGGAGATTCACTACCACCCCGGCAAGGCCAATGTGGTAGCGGATGCTTTGAGTCGACTGCCGTGTCAGTTGAACTCCATGATCGCAACCGAGCAGCCCAGCCTGTATCAAGAGTTTGAATAGTTTCGCCTAGAACTTGTTAGTGAAGGATTCCTAGCCAGCATAGAACTCCAACCCACCTTGGTTAGCCAGATCAAGGAAGCCCAGAAGGGAAACGCTAGCATTGAAGGAATCAAGAAACACATAGCCACAGGAAAAGCCCCCGGATTCACCGTAGATGAAGCCAGAGTTCTTTGGTACAAAGAATGTCTCTGCGTACCATCGGACTCAGACTTGAAGCAAGTCATCCTGCAAGAAGCCCATGACACCCTTTACTCAATCCACCCCGGAGGCATCAAGATGTATCAAGACCTGAAGGAGCAATTTTGGTTGCATGGAATGAAGAGAGAAATCGGAGCTACATCGCCAAGTGTGACATCTGTCAGAGAGTCAAGGCAGAACATCAACGACCCGCAGGACTGCTACAACCCCTGCAGATTCCAGAATGGAAGTGGGACTCCGTAGGAATGGACTTTATCACCGGTCTGCCCAAATCCAGCAAAGGCAACGATTCAATATGGGTAGTTGTCGATAGATTGACCAAGGTAGCCCATTTCATTGCCGTCAAGACCACATACCAAGGCCCAAAGTTAGCTGAACTGTACATCTCCAGAATAGTCGCCCTGCACGGAACCCCGAAATCGATAGTGTCAGATAGAGGATCACAGTTCACCTCGAGATTCTGGCAGAAAGTGCACGAAGGACTAGGCACCCATCTGAATTTCAGCACCGCCTATCACCCTCAGACGACGGACAGACTGAGAAAGTCAACCAGATATTAGAGGACATGCTGAGAGCATGTGTACTGGAATATGGATCCAAGTGTGAAGACTGCCTACCGTACGCAGAATTCTCTTACAACAACAGCTATCAAGCCAGCCTGCAGATGGCCCCCTTTGAAGCCTTGTACGGCAGGAAATGCCGTACCCCCCTGAACTGGTCAGAAGTTGGAGAAAGCCAAGTTTTCGGCCCAGACGTTCTCCGCGAAGCCGAAGAGAAAGTGCACAAGATTCGCGAGTACCTCAAGACGGCGCAATCAAGACAGAAGAGCTATGCCGACAAGAGACGTCGAGAGATGACCTTCGAGATCGGAGATTTCGTCTATCTCAAGGTATCCCCCTTGAAAGGAATGCAGAGATTTCAACTGAAAGGAAAGCTCGCACCCCAATATGTCGGACCCTTCAAAGTCCTCAGCCGCCGAGGTGAAGTATCTTATCAACTGGAGTTGCCCGAAGAAATGTTGGCTGTACACGGCGTGTTTCACATCTCACTTTTCCGGAAGTGCCTGGAAGTCCCTGAGAAGACCGAAGTGTTCAAGAACATCGATCACCGATCGGTGGATATCAACAAGGACCTGACATACCGCGAAGTGCCGATTCGCATCCTGGAGGAAGCTTACCGAACCACCCGCACCCGAAGCATCAAGTTTTTGAAAATACAATGGAGCAATCATACCGAAGATGAAGCCACTTGGGAATGTGAAGACTTCATGAAGAAGGAGTACCCAGATCTCTTTAGTACCTAACTTTCTTTTCGGTCTCGGGACGAGATATTTTGTAAGGGGGAAGGGTTTGTAACATCCCAAATTTCAATAAAAAGAAAGTTAGAAGAATTCCAGAGAGCAAAATTTCAAACCAACAAAAACTTTTTCAATTGCATATAGTGCCCTGCATAGGACTTGTGCATTTGAGTGATATGCCATGATGATTGTTATTAGGTGTATGTGCTATACTCTAAAACCCTAATGTGATCATATGAAGATCACCAACCAAATAAATCAAAAAGAGGAAGAAAATCAAATAAAAGAAAAACCCTAAAACCCTCACATATGGCTTATGCCATTTTTATAAATTTTGACCCTAGACCAATTTGGTCTTCACCATTAGTTGAACAATGTTACTAAACACTTATTACAACTTTTGGAATCAAAGAAACACAAATCAAATGGATTTCAAATTCAAATTTGGCTCACATATGATAATGGTCAAATCTGCCAATTATAGTCTGATCACTACTTTGAGCCCCTGCAATTTAAAATTTTCAAACAAAACCTTGCTAACTCTTTGCACCTCATCCAAGACAACATCAAGGTGAACACTTTTTGTAAAGATCACCATGCCAAATTCTTTCTATATCAAATGCTATGCTCATCCAAAGTTGCAAAATTTTATTAAGTGGAACAATCTCACACTTAACCAAAATTGCAATTCTTTGAATTTAACAATTCCACCACCACACCTCATCTTCTCTGGTCATTTCTAACTCAACCAAACACACACAATTCAAATCTTGCCACCATTTGAATTCAATCAAATTTGGACAAAATTCACAAATTCCAAATATCGAACTATTTGACACTATTTGAAATAGTGATCTACCCCAACCTTAATCTACCCCAACCTACTCTAAATGGTTCCCCTGCCCCCTCTCACCCTTAATGGCACATAGTAAACCTAAGGGGAGAGCATGGCAAGGCTAGGACATGGCCATGCCGGCCATGTCGCCACCCCGCCAAGCTCCCCCTCTTATCCTTCACTCACTGCCCTGGCCACCTTGCCAAACGTCGCCACCGCACACTCCTACATGTCCTAGCACCGACAACCTCGCCGTAGACGACGTAGCCTCGCCGGAGAAAGCGTGCCACGGTCGCCGCCAGATGCCGCTCGCGTCGCGCGTGGACGCTGATGCGTGTAGTTGACACGTCCGTTGGGAACCCCAAGAGGAAGGTGTGATGCGCACAGCGGCAAGTTTCCCTCAGTAAGAAACCAAGGTTTAATCGAACCAGTAGGAGTCAAGAAGCACGTTGAAGGTTGATGGCGGCGGGATGTAGTGCGGCGCAACACCAAAGATTCCGGCGCCAACGTGGAACCTGCACAACACAACCAAAGTACTTTGCCCCAACGAAACAGTGAGGTTGTCAATCTCACCGGCTTGCTGTAACAAAGGATTAATCGCATTGTGTGGAAGATGATTGTTTGCAGAAAACAGTAGAACAGTATTGCAGTAGATTGTATTTCAGTAAAGAGAATTGGACAGGGGTCCACAGTTCACTAGAGGTGTCTCTCCCATAAGATAAACAGCATGTTGGGTGAACAAATTACAGTTGGGCAATTGACAAATAAAGAGGGCATGACCATGCACATACATATTATGATGAGTATTGTGAGATTTAATTGGGCATTACGACAAAGTACATAGACCGCTATCCAGCATGCATCTATGCCTAAAAAGTCCACCTTCAGGTTATCATCCGAACCCCCTCCAGTATTAAGTTGCTAACAACAGACAATTGCATTAAGTATTGCGCGTAATGTAATCAGTAACTACATCCTCGAACATAGCACCAATGTTTTATCCCTAGTGGCAACAGCACATCCATAATCTTAGAGGTTTCTGTCACTCCCCCAGATTCACGGAGACATGAACCCACTATCGAGCATAAATACTCCCTCTTGGAGTTACAAGCATCTACTTGGCCAGAGCATCTACTAGTAACGGAGAGCATGCAAGATCATAAACAACACATAGACATGAATTGATAATCAACATAACATAGTATTCTCTATTCATCGGATCCCAACAAACGCAACATATAGAATTACAGATAGATGATCTTGATCATGTTAGGCAGCTCACAAGACCCGACAATTAAGCACAATGGGGAGAAGACAACCATCTAGCTACTGCTATGGACCCATAGTCCAGGGGTGAACTACTCACTCATCACTCTGGAGGCGACCATGGCGGTGTAGAGTCCTCCGGGAGATGAATCCCCTCTCCGGCAGGGCGCCGGAGGCGATCTCCTGAATCCCCCGAGATGGGATTAGCGGCGGCGGCGTCTCTGGAAGGTTTTCCGTATCGTGGCTCTCGGTACTGGGGGGTTTCGCGACGGAGGCTTTAAGTAGGCGGAAGGGCAGGTCAGGGGGCCACACGAGGGCCCCACACCACAGGTCGGCGCGGCCAAGAGCCAGGCCGCGCCGCCCTAGGGTTTGGCCGCCTCGTGGCCCCACTTCGTCTCCTCTTCGGTCTTCTGGAAGCTTCGTGGCAAAATAGGACCCTGGGCGTTGATTTCATCCAATTCCGAGAATATTTCGTTACTAGGATTTCTGAAACCAAAAACAGCAGAAAACAGCAACTGGCTCTTCGGCATCTTGTTAATAGGTTAGTTCCAGAAAATGCACGAATATGACATAAAGTGTGCATAAAACATGTAGATATCATCAATAATGTGGCATGGAACACAAGAAATTATCGATACGTCGGAGACGTATCAGACGCGCACTGGACACGCGCCGCCCCATCGCCTCGCACTCGCCCTGGCCCCTCTCTTGCTGCGTTGAGCATCGCCGTGCCACCAAGACACCGCTAGACACGCTCACGACCAGACCCTGGACCTCCGCCGTCGGAGACGGAGAAGAAAATCCCGTAGCCGCCGCCCGACGACACGGAAGCAATGTGTTGCCCACAGACGCCGCCCGACCGTGCTGTCGCCGCCATTAGCATCGCCTGGATACACGGAACGATCCTGCGCCCTCGCCTAGCTCGCTAGCCCGCCGGAATCGCCGCGCCATGGTCGACCTTGCCACTGCCCCGCAGCACCCTCGCTCGCCTATAAAAGGAGACCTTCCCTCGTCGATCCGAGCACACCATCACCTTCCCCTCTTCTCACTCGACCGCCAGAGCCACTCCACTGTCGACATTAGCCACTGACGCCGCCCAATCGAAGCCTCACTGCCACCAGGCGCCGCGGAAGCTCGCCGTAGATTGGAGCCATTCCAGGAGCCGCCGCCGGTACCAGGAGCTTCGCCGTCGACTACACCTTCCCCGAGCACACTGCCAGCCACCGCGGGAGCCCTGGTTAGCCCTACGACCCCCTACCCTCCCCGCCACACCCTCGGCATCTCGCCGGAGAAGACGATGGCCCTGTGCCGTCCGATTCGATTCTAATCCAACGCCCCACTTTAAAACATACCGATTCGGCTTTGAAGAGTCGCTGACGAGTGGCCCCCACTCTGTCAGGCGGCCCACTCGCACTGGATGCGCTGCTGGGCCGTTTTTCCCCTTTTCAAACCGTTTCGGCCCAACTCAGTTTCCCGCCAGCCCATTTATTCAAATCCAATTTAATTCAAATCCAGTTAAATTCAATACTGGCTCCAACTTTGAAATTCAATAGAATCAGTTTGGCTTGGCCAAATTTAACAAATTTCATATTGTTGGAAAGCTACTAAAAATATATACAATATGCCAATGGTCCCATCTCAAAATTAGTTGTAGAATTAATCTGATAAAAAGATGAAGGCAGGGACTTTTCCCTATTCAAATAATTATTAAAATTCAACCAAAATAGGTATTAAGTTAATTCCAACTCCAATAGCTCACATTTGACTTACGCTAATTGTTTATGCAAGAAAATGGTGTGGTCACTTTGCATGATCATGCTATAGTTTGATTAATGGACAATATGGCTAGTTTATCTAAGTGATATTGTCCAAAACTATTATGCAAATCATATGAAGTATTATACTTCATTTAAATCTTGTCCCAAATGAATTCATGTGATGTTTGGACCCCTAGCCAAACTCTCTTATATGAATTACCTGAGGATTTAAATCATTTGTAGCATAATTAAATGGTATGAGGTGGTCTACCTCATTTAAATCATTTTCTCCAATGATGATGATGAATGTTTGACTTAGGTCAATATAAGTTCATGCATGATGGTTTGAGAAATTAAATCTTAAGAAGATTTCAGTGAGAGGAAATTATTTCTCAAGAACCCTATGGAAACTATCATTTACATATTAAATAAAAGGAAATTAATTCTCCTCAAGCAACACAACCAATGCACCATAATTGATTAATTGTGTGCTTAGAATAGTTTGTGTGATTATATGCGATGTATGGAATAGCCATTGAATTAGTTGAGTGATTATACTCGTATTTAAATTTAGACGCTAGCACCGGAGAATACCCGGAGGAAGAAGGTTGCTACCAAGAGGAGGAGGAGGAGAACTTTGAGAACTACCAAGGCAAGCTAATATTCTTGCAAAGTTCAAAGCCCTTTGGGGCAAGGCACCACTAGTCTTACCTTTTCTTACCATAAGCCTATCCCAAGTTTCTACATTACAAGTTTTACTTGTTGTTTTCCAAGATTTACTTTTATAGTTAACTTTGGTCAAAGTGAAAGAAGTTTACTAGAGTAGTAAAGTTAGACTCAATCTAGCAAAGCAAGGTAGCATCCCTCATGATTTAGAGCTAGTGCTAATGAATTAAAAACTTGACTACTCTAGATGGGAACAATGTGAATTGAAATGAATTTGAAACCTTGGAATGATGAAGCATTCCATTGAATGTTTTTTGAAGGTGAATATGACAAAGAGAAGATGGTGATTTTTGATACAAATGATATTGGTTTGAATGCGATACCTTTCCAATATTGAGTACACCCACAATACCTGATTATGGGTAGGGCTTAACTGGAAGTTTATGCATCTTAGTATGGGTTCCCTCTGAACACACATCATAGGGGTTATGCTTGAGGCTGCCTCCGTTGTTGAGAAAAGATGTGAATTGAGGTGAATTGTACGGCCAAGCCCTGTGCAGTTCCCAGGTTGACAGTTGGTCTTCACTGGGAGGCCAAGCTCATGGGGAGAGGTGCTCATACTAGGATTTGTAAGTGAAAGGTTATGGTTGATGATCCGCGTACTGTGTTACGATGATTCGGGGTAATCCCGACGGATGAAATCAAATGTTGTGGCACAAGTGTGCAACCTCTGCAGAGTGTCAATCTATTCGAATAGCCGCGTCCACGGTTACAGACGGTTGGAAAGGCCATACAGTTTCCGATGTCAAATTCTTGAAAATGATGTTGAAATGAAATGGGTGAAATGACTTGTGGATTGAATTGAAATCACCACTTGAATGGTGGGAATGACACTAATGTTCCCACTTGAGTTAGTTAGCACAGGAATAAGCTTTTCTCAAATACTTGTGAACTAAAATTGGCTTTATGCAAATAAACTAGAGCTAAGCAAATCTTACTAGAATTGTCTAGCACTTATACTAGTATTAGTTTGCGAGTACTTTAAGTACTCACGGCTTTGTCCCTGGCTATTCAAATGGCCAGAGTATGAAGATGAACAAGGAGATGACCAGCAGGACGCCTACGACAACTAGGAGTCTTCCGACGTCAAGCGTTGGCCTGTGGACTAGAGAGTCCTTGTATCTTACGCTTCCGCTATGAACTTGCATTTGTTCGTTGATCAATAGATCAACTATTCGTGTAATATGGATCATGTGATTCCAATTCGTAAGACATTATGGTTTGTAATGAATGATGACTGTGATACTTAACTATTATGCCTCGCAACAACAATATTCCTGGGATTGCGATGTATGACATAATAGGCATTCGGACTTAAAATCCGGGTGTTGACAGAGGGTGGCGTCGGAGATCTCGCCGAGGTTGATCTTGAGGACCTTGGTCTTGGGGTTGGTCGTCACACCCATGGTGGGCATGGCGATCCGCTTGGTGACGATCTTGTTGGAGAACTTGATCTTGTGGAGGACGTTCATGTGGGCGAGCATGGCGATGGAATTCTCCTCTCCTAGAGTTGGAGCGAGAGTCTTCATGACGAACATGTGGGCGATGAGGACGAGGATGGTCTTCATGCCTTGAGGTGGAGCTTGAGGACGAATGGCCGCCATGAGAGTAGTAATCTTGTGACGAGCTTGATGATGATGAAGTAGAGCGGTGTCGATGATGACGACCCAAGTTGGTGATGGCGCGCTCGAGGCTATCCATGCGCCGCTCCATGTTCGCATCATTGGCCGCCATTTGACCATTCAAGTTGTCCGTAGCTTCACGAAGGAGAGCCAAGTCTTGGTTCACAACGGAGAAGTTGTGAGCCACCTCGTCGTATTGTTCATCGATGCGAATCTCGAATAGTGTTAGTTGCTCCTTGAACTCTTGGCGTTGCGTCCATAGGTTGTGTTGAGTAGCCAACCTCTCAGTGTTGCGGAGGACTTCTCCCTCCCTTGGGTCATCTCCGTTCCTATCCATGATGGAAAAACAAGAACTATGTTGTGTATGTTAGTGGAAGGAGACTACCTCGCACTCTTACCAAGGTAAGATAGTATTGAGGCAATCAACCAAGCGAAGAGCAAGATCAAGTGTATAGGGGACACACGCAAAACCACACGCAAAAGCTATCTAATATGGTGTTAGGTGAGTATGGTGGAAAGCCAAAAGACGAAATCCAAGATCAAGTATGTTGTTAAAAGTGGGTGAGGTCCAAAAATCCAAATGTCAATGTGAAGATCACTATAAACACGGAAAAGTTGTGGAACACACACACGGGATAAGCGGGGTTAGTGCAACCAAAAGTGAGCGGAAAAGTGTATGTAAAGGTGCTCGGTGTCACACTAACACAAGGAGAGGCAAAGCTTTGGTTGCAAATGAAGAGACAACAAGATTCACACGTGGCCTCTCTTCTCTTCTCTCTTTTGCTTAAAAGCTTATGACTCTTTTGTATACGGTGGCACTTGCACTCTTTTGTATCTATGGTGGCACTTGCACACTTTTGTATGTATGGATGTATGGAGCTACTTGCACTCTTTTTGTGTTTTTGGGGCTTTTTCACGCACTATGTTAGCGTTAGCCTCGCTTTTGCTATCTTGCCACACGAGTGTTTGCTTGGAAGCTTTACTCCACACTACACACACACCTCACAATCGGGGCCACGTGCAATGTCTCGCAACACTAAGCAAGCAATGCTCGATAGGATAGATCGCAAAAGGAAGAGGGATACAAGGGAAAACTGCAAGTTATACATGCGATGATGCTGGTGGTGGTGGTGTTAGCCGAAATCGAGCTCGGAGGAGGGAGCGGAGCTGCGCCCGGTTTGGGTCCGGTTGGACCGGACTCTGGACCGGCTGGTCCGGTTGGCGCCCGGTCGGCCGGGTGCTGGGCCGGCTGGTCCGGTCTGGGGGCCGGTTGACCGGCTTTCTCAACCGGATTTCGCGGTTTCTCTCTCCTGTTCTTCCCCAAACCAAAACCAAAAGAGCAAATCGACGGGAAACGATGGAATTGGAGGCTAAAAGTTGGGGAATAGTAGATCAAACACAACAACACCGAATCCACGGACCAAAACCACTCAAAACGCAACCAAATCACAGATCGGTCCAAAGGCAATTTGGGGCTATTTTTGGGGATTTTGTGGAAAATTTTCTAGAAACGAAATCGGGTGGGTGGAGGGTCAAAATCGCGGTAACCAAAAGCTGCTGATACGATATGATGAGATCCGAGATCTAGGGATTGGCCCGATCTCGCGATTTGACCCCAAAATCCAAGGGAAGAAGTGGGAGAACGCGAGGAACACAAAGAACATGAAGAACGCCGGTACTCACGCACGCACACCACCCCGATACACCCGATACTTACCCCCGTGGCTCGATGGACCACGCCAATAGAATCACCCGGAAGAGGCACGTGGCAGAATTCCCGGTGAGAGATTGGTGTTGGAGAAGAAGAGATTGGTGAGGGAGAGAGAGTAGCTTGTACTAGAATATCACTCAACAATATCCAAATCAACAACAAGGATGCCTTGATTACAAAGGGATGCTAACCCTAGGGAGACAAAGCTCAAAGTAGTGTTTAAGCTCAATTCAAGTCTAAGGGGTAAAGGAGGGGTCCAGGCTACTTATATAGGCACACAGGGCCAGCAAGGCGAAAAGGTACACAAGTGGATAACTTAGGCAGTTTGGTGAGTCATTCCTGTCGGATTCGGTCCTGGGGCTGGTCAGACCGGGCCTGTGACCGGGTGGTCCGGTCGTGGGGCCGGTCAACCGGGCACCAACCGGAAACCTCGCAAGTTTCCGTCCGGTTGCTCCCCAGTATGAGGCTGGTCAGGACCGAGGGAAATCCGGTCGGGCGCCCGGTTGACCGGGCCTGGGACCGGATGGTCTGGTCGTGGGGCCGGTCCGACCGGGTCCTGGGCCGGCCATCTTCCTCTTCTTCCTTTGTGCGCTTTGAGTGTCGTCGGGTCCAGCTTCGTACTCATCTTCAAGTCCCGCTGCTCCTCTCCTTCCCTTAACCATGGCGTATCCTCCTCTCCGGGGTCTTGATGCGCCTTGTACCTAATGACACAAAGCACATCGGCATGAGGTAGCATTCCGTCCAAAGGGGTACCGAGATCAAGGGTGGTGAGGAGCGAGTTCACCTCATCGTGTAGCGCTTTAACCCGAGCTCGCGTCATCGGTCCACTAGGGGGACTTGTTGGTCTTGGTGTGGAGGTGTCCGAAGGCCACCCCGCATCACTAGGTTTGACCAGGATTTCAACAAGTTTAGAACATGAAAATGAAAAGGTAATTAAGCCTGAATCCTTCTTAGTCACACTCTAAAATGAAGCTTTTGGGAGGTTCTTCAAATTTCCATGTTTGAAACCCAAAACCACTTCTCTTCATGATTGTCTTCATAAGACAGAGTTTACGGTTAGGGGTAGATATATACATGATTTTTTTTGGTTTGAGTATGTCTAGACCTTGTTTATCAACTTGAATGCTTACTATATGACATAAGAAGACTATATGCTTTTGTTTTACATTTTTCTGTTTTTTTTAATTTTATGCCCGTTTGAATCTTTTGGTCAAATCTTAGCTAGGTTTGACCAATATTTAAACAAGTTTAAGACATGAAAATGAAAAGGGAAGCCTGCATCATTCTTAGTCACTCTAAAATGAATTTTTTAAGAGGTTTTTGAAATTTCCATGTTTGAAACCCAAAAAATAATGTCATGTAAATGGTTTTTCATTATTTAATTTTATGTTAGAAGGCCAAAATCGAACCCCGCAGTTGCATTTTCTGAAATTGATCCATAGTACTGGGCAGAACCCTCGTAGGTCGATTTTTTACGTTATTATTATTATTACTAGGCAGCACATGTGTTTGCCCGTCCAGTGAAACTCTTTCATTTCATTTTTCTTTTCCGCAAGGTCGGGAGTCGGAGGAAGAGGGATCACACGGGAGGAGACGAAGGGAGAGCAGTCACGGGGCCCCACTTATTTATGGTGTCTATCCTTTTTCTGGTGATGTTGACTATTGTGCAGGGTTGTCAGTGGGCAGGGGGTGCGAGCGAGAAAGGTTGAGAATGAGAGAGATGTTTTTTTTAGAGGGCAACCAAACGATCCCGAAGTACCCAGATTTCCAATACGCATCAGAGCGCAGTTTACAGCAGGACACAAAATAAACAGGAAATTACGTCTAAATCCCTAAGATTTACATGGTAGACCCTAGGCTGAAAGCAAGAAATGCGATCGGGTCCTTAACAGCCACCGTCCGGATTGATCCTAGTCGCAACCGGGGACGAACCACTTGGCGCGACCAAATCGCCATGGCTGTAGAGCCTGCAGACCATGGCCTACGAGCTGAGCTAGAAACGACTTGCCAAAACCGGCAGCCAACGAAGGTGGATAATTGGAGAGATGGAGAGAGAGAGAGAGTGTTGATGCCTCTCTCTTGACAAAGAAGATGGCTGGGAGTTTGCCTACCTAGCGTATGTGACCTGTGCTCACTGAAGTGTGGGACCTCACGCATGGGAACCACACGTAAGTGACAGACTTGTTGCTCTAATAACTCGGGTGATTATTATATTGTAATAGTACTACATAGTTTCCTATGGATCCTTCTTAGTCACTCCAAAATGAAGCTTTTGGGAGGTTTTTGAAATTTCCATGTTTGAAACCAAAAACGACTTCTCTTCATGCATGCTTGACTTCATAAGACAGAGTTTAGCTAGGGGTATGGGGTAGATACATGATTTTCCTGGTTTGAATATGTCTATACCTTGTTTATCAACTTAATTGAATGCTTACTATATGACATAAGAAGACTATGTGCTTTGGTTTTTCATTTTTTTGATTTTTTTCTAAAATTTGTATGCCCATTTGAATCTTGGTCAAATCCTAGGTTTCACCAAGATTTGAATAAGTTTAAAACATGAATATGAAAAAGTAAGCATGTATGCTTCTTAGTCACTTCAAAATGAAGCTCTTGGGAGGGTTTTTGAAATTTCCATGTTTGAAACCATAAACCACTTCTTTTCATGCATGCTTGACTTTCATAAGACAGAGTTTAGGGTTTTAGGGATAGATATATACATGATTTTCTGGTTTGAATATGTCTAGACCTTGTTGATCAACTTGAATGCTTACTATATATATGACATAAGAATGCTATGTCCTTTGTTTTTTCATTCTTTTGATTTTTTCTGAATTTTTATGCCCATTTGAATCTTTTGGTCAAATCCTAGGTTTGACCAAGATTTAAACAAGTTTAAAACATGAAAATGAAAAGGGAAGCTTGTATCCTTCTTAGTCACTCTAAAATGAAGTTTTTGGGAGGTTTTTGAAATTACCATGTTTGAAACCCAAAAACACTTCTCTTCATGCTTGACTTCATAAGACAGAGTTTAGGGTTAGGGGTAGATACATGATTTTGTATGGTTTGAATATGTCTAGACCTTGTTTATCAACTAGAATGCTTACGATATGACATAAGAAGACTATGTACTTTGGTTTTCATTTTTCTGATTTTTTTAAATTTTGTGTCCATTTGAATCTTGGTCAAATCCTAGGTTTGACCAAGATTTAAACAAGTTTAAAACATGAAAATGAAAAGGTAATCATGGATCCTTCTTAGTCACTCTAAAATGAAGCTTTTGGGATGTTCTTGAAATTTCCATGTTTGAAACCCAAAACGACTTCTCTACATGCATGCTTGACTTAAGACATAGTTTAGCAAGGGTTAGGGGGTAGATACATGATTTTCCTGGTTTGAATATGGCTAGACCTTGTTTATCAACTTAATTGAATGCTTACTATATTACATAAGAAGACTATGTGCCTTGGTTAGCATCTAGTGCAGTATGTGTGAACATGTATACACTATGTGTG
The DNA here is from genome assembly GCF_019359855.2 of Lolium perenne. NCBI lineage: Eukaryota > Viridiplantae > Streptophyta > Magnoliopsida > Poales > Poaceae > Lolium > Lolium perenne. The sequence continues at coordinate 139,060,329 of NC_067245.2, forward strand.
CTATAACTTGTATGTCTTTCAAATTTGAACCAAATTTGAATAAGTTTGAAATATTTGAAATGGGGCTTTTGGCTTAAACGTTTGAAACCCAAAACAATTTCTCTTCATGCTAGATTTCATAAGACCGAGTTTAGGGTTAGGGGGTAGATACATGATTTGTCTGGTTTGAATATGTCTAAACCTTGTTTATCAACTTGAATGCTTACTATATGAAATCAGAAGACTATGTGCTTTTGTTTTTCATTTTTCTAATTTCTTTTGAATTTTATGCCCATTTGAATCTTGGTCAAATCCTAGGTTTGACCAAGATTTAAACGAGTGAAACCCAAAACCACTTCTCTTCATGATTGACTTCATAAGACATAGTTTAGGGTTAGGGGTAGATATATACATGATATTTCTGGTTTGAGTATGTATAGACCTTGTTTATCAACTTGAATGCTTACTATATGACATAAGAAGACTATATGCTTTTGTTTTTCATTTTTCTATTTTTTTTAACTTTATGTCCGTTTGAATCTTTTGGTCAAATCTTAGCTAGGTTTGACCAATATTTAAACAAGTTTAAGACATGAAAATGAAAAGGGAAGCCTACATCCTTCTTAGTCACTCGATCTAAAATGAATTTTTTAAGAGGTTTTTGAAATTTCCATGTTCGAAACCAAAAACCACTTCTCTTCATGCATGCTTGACTTCGATCATAAGACAGAGTTTAGTGTTTTAGCGGTAGATATATACATGATTTTCTGGTTTGAATATGTCTAGACCTTGTTTATCAACTTGAATGCTTACTATATATATGACATAAGAATGCTATGTGATGAGGACATCTGATGAGGTCTAAGACCCCGTGTGTGGCCCGATCTCGCGGATTGACTTCGAAACCAAGGGGGGAAGATGGGAAAACGTGAGGAACACGAAGAACGCGATGAACACGAGGAACTCCGAGACTCACGCACACACACAACCCGATACACCCGATGCTTACCTCCGTGGCTCGATGGACCACGCCAATAGAATCTCCGAGGAAGAGACACGCGGTAGAATTCCTCGGGGAGAGATTGGAGTTGGAGAGGAAGAACTTGGTGAGGGAGAGAGAGTAGCTTGTACTAGAATCTCACTCAACAAGTTCAAAGTCAACAACTAAGGTGCCTTGATTACAGAGGGATGATACCCAAGGGAGACTAAGCTCAAAGGTAGGTTTGAGTTCAAAACAAGTCTAAAGAGCTAAATGGGTGCTTGGGGTGCTTATATAGTCTTACAAGGCGTCACAGGCCGAAAAGGTAAGTTCGGGCCGAAAATATAACTTAAGTCGTGCAGGCCGGTCAGGGGGCCGGTCAGACCGGGCCTGTGACCGGGCAGGCCGGTTTCAGACCGGGCCTGTGACCGGGCGGAGACCGGACGAGGCTCCAAGTTCCCTGGATGGCGCCCGGATGTCACGAGCGCGAATCCCGGTTTCTGACCGGGCGGCCCGGTCAGGAGGCCGGTCAGACCGGGCTGTGGACCGGGTGATCCGGTCAGGAGGCCGGTCTGACCGGGTTCTGGACCGGCCGTCCGTCTTCTCTTCCTTGCGCTCTTCGGGCGACTTCCTGTCCAGCTCCATGTCCATCTTCGCGTCCCGCTGCTCCTCTCCTTCCTCTGACCATGGCGTATCCTCCTCTTGGTGACCTTGATGCTCCTTGTACCTAATGACACATAACACGTCGGCATGAGGTAGCAATCCATCCAAAGGTGTACCAAGATCAAGGGTGGTGAGGAGCGAGTTCACCTCATCATGGAGAGCCTTGACTCGGGCTCGTGTCATCGGTCCACTTGGGGGACTTGTTGGTCTTGGTGTGGAGGTGACCGAAGGCCACCCCGCATCATCTCCCCCCCCTTGGGAAAGAGTCGTCCTCGACTCTTGTTCCTCTTCATCTTCATGATATGGCGACAAGTCCGCAACGTTGAAGGTGTTGCTCACCAAGTACTTGGAGGTGGGGATGTCGATGACGTAAGCGTTGTTGTTGATGCGTTTGAGGACCTTGAAGGGGCCATCTCCTCTTGGCTTGAGCTTGGAGTTGCGCTCACGAGGGAACCGTTCCTTCCGGAGGTGGATCCAAACAAGGTCGCCTTCTTGAAATATCCTTTCCTTCTTCTTGGCGTTGAGGCGGGTGGCTTGACGAAGCACATGTTCTTGTATGGTTGCCCTTGTCTCTTCGTGTAGTTTCTTCACGTCGGCGGTGCGCTTGGCGAAGTCCATGTTCGTCCGCTCATGAAGGGGAAGTGGTAGTATGTCGAGTGCCGTGAGCGGCTCAAACCCGTAGACGACCATGAAGGGACTCCTTGATGTAGTCGAGTGCTTGGCGCGGTTGTAGGCGAACTCCGCGTGTGGTATGCATTCCTCCCATGACTTCAAGTTTTTCTTCACGAGGATGCGTAGGAGGGTGGAGAGGCTTCGATTGACCACTTCCGTTTGGCCGTCCGTTTGCGGGTGCGAGGATGATGAGAATAAGAGCTTCACTCCAAACTTTGCCATGAGCGTCTTCCAAAGATAACTCATGAACTTGACGTCTCGGTCCGACACAATGCTTTGCGGTACTCCATGTAGGTGAACGATTTCCCTGAAAAACAATGAAGCAATGTGTGAAGCATCGTCGCTCTTATGGCAAGGTATGAAATGAGCCATCTTAGAGAATCTATCCACTACCACGAATATAGAATCATGACCATGCTTAGTGCGAGGCAATCCTAGAACAAAATCCATGCTAATATCGGTCCATGGTGCATATGGAATAGGCAATGGGGTATAAAGACCATAGGGATTGGAGGTAGACTTAGCTTGTAAGCATGTGGTGCACCGGCGGCAAAGGTGTTCGACGTCGCGGTACATTCTTGGCCAATAGTAGTGGGTTGAGAGCATGGCATATGTCTTCTCTCGACCAAAGTGACCCATAAGACCTCCTCCGTGTGACTCTTGCAAAAGCAATTTTCGAAGCGAAGACTCGGAAATGCAAATCTTGTTGGCTTTGAACAAATAGCCATCATGCAAATAGAAATCATCCACTCCTCGGTCAACGGAGCACTTCTCAAAAATGGGAGCAAAGAAAGAATCGGAAGGATAGAGTTCTTTGATCTCTTCAAGTCCCAAAACATGAAAATCCAAACGAGTTAGCAAAAGGGTGTTTTTGCGGGAAAGAGCATCCGCCACAACATTGTCCTTGCCCTTCTTGTATTTGATCACATATGGGAAGGACTCAATGAACTCGACCCATTTTGCATGTCGTTTGTTCAAGTTGTGTTGGCTTTTCAAATATTTCAAGGACTCATGGTCGGAATGAATGATAAACTCTTTTGGCCAAAGATAGTGTTGCCAAACTTCAAGAACACGAACCAAAGCGTAGAGCTCCTTGTCATATATAGGATAGTTGAGGCGTGCGCCATCCAACTTCTCACTATAGTATGCCACGGGTTTGCCCTCTTGCATAAGAACACCACCAATACCAAGCCCACTTGCATCACACTCAATCTCAAAAGTTTTGGCAAAATTTGGAAGAACAAGAAGTGGAGCTTCGGTAAGGCGTTTCTTCAACTCATCAAAAGCATTTTGTTGGGCCTTGCCCCAAACAAACGGAACATTCTTCTTAGTAAGCTCATTCAAAGGGCAAGCAATGGTGCTAAAGTCTTTCACAAAGCGGCGGTAAAACCCGGCAAGTCCATGGAAGCTTCGGACTTGGCCAACATTTGTAGGGGTAGGCCAATTATGGATGGCCTCCACCTTTGAAGAATCAACTTCAATCCCATTAGCGGAAACCACAAAACCAAGAAAAACCAATTTGTTTTGAGCAAATGTGCACTTGGGGAGGTTAGCATAAAGCTTTTCATGGTGCAAGATGCACAAGACTTCTCTCACATGTTGCACATGGTCCTCGAGGTTTTTGCTATAAATAAGAATATCATTGAAGTAGACAACCACGCTCTTGCCAATGAGAGGACGCAAGATGTGATTCATGAGGCGCATGAAAGTAGATGGTGCATTGGAAAGACCGAAAGGCATAACGAGCCATTCATAGAGACCAAGTTTGGTCTTGAATGCCGTTTTCCATTCATCACCAATAGCCATGCGGATTTGATGGTAACCACTACGCAAATCGACTTTAGAGAAAATCGTGGCACCACTAAGTTCATCTAGCATGTCATCTAAACGCGGAATGGGATGGCGGTAACGGACGGTAATGGCATTGATGGGGCGGCAATCCATACACATCCGTTGCGTCTCATCCGGTTTAGGCACAAGGATCACGGGAACCGCACAAGGGCTAAGGCTTTCTCGGACGTACCCTTTGGTGAGGAGATCTTGAATTTGGCGGTTGATCTCCTTTGTCTCTTCGGGGTTGGTGCGGTAGGCGGCACGGTTTGGAAGCGGAGCGCCGGGTATGAGGTCGATGCGGTGTTCTATGCCACGGAGTGGTGGTAGTCCATGAGGGAGCTCGTCGGGGAAGACGTCTCGAAATTCCTGCAAAAGAGACAACAAAGACGGAGGAATGTTGGTTAAGTCGTTAGTCTCCGACGCGGGTCCCTTGCATATGAGCACATAGTGCAATATGGTGGATGGGTTCTCTTGGAGCTCTCTCCACTCACTCTTGGTGGCTAGAAGGACACTCTTGGGCTCACTCATGTATGGCTTGTGGCGCTCACTCTCTTTGTGGTGGGTCGCTCCCTCTCCTCTCATCTCACTATGGTGGGTGCGGAGTTGTGCCCTCGCTAAAGCCTTCGCATTATCCGCGATGATTTGGCTAGGAGTCATCGGGCGCAACTTGAACTTCTTGTCGTTGACCTTGAAGGTGTATGTGTTGGAGAATCCATCATGTATAGCCTTCTTGTCATATTGCCAAGGGCGGCCAAGCAACATGTGGCACACCGTCATGGGTACCACGTCACACTCGATGGTGTCCTCATAAGGGCCGATCTTGAAGTTGACGGTGACGGTATGTTGTATCTTGACGTTGCCCTTGTCACTCAACCATTGGATATGGTAGGGGTGAGGATGCTTGCGGAGAGTAAGGTGGAGCTTCTCACACAACTCGGTGCTTGCAAGGTTATGGCAACTTCCACCATCTATGATGACCTTGATCGACTTGCCACCAATTCCGGCACGGGTTTGGAAGATGTTGCACCGTTGTTCTTCCATATCATGAGGTTGTGTGGTTAGCACCCTTGTGACCACAAGTGAGGGACTTGGGTCATGCTCACATAAGAGAGGATCTTCTCCACTTCCTTGCTCATAAGCTTCTTCACTTTCCACGGTGGCTTGCACAAGGGCTTCATATTCATCCTCATCAAGAGTCTCGATGTCACCATTCTCCATAGTGATCATGACCTTGGTGTTCTTGCACTCAAACGATTTGTGACCTTGGGTGCCACACTTGAAGCAAGTGACACTAGAGGGTCCCGTGGATGCCTTAGAGGAGGCGGTGGAGGAGACCGTTTGCTTCATGCGACTTTGGATAGTCGGCTTCTTGGAAGGTGTAGAGGATGCGTCGGCCTTGGCACTTGTAGCATAAGGAGTTGATGTAGTAGGAGGAGTCGATGTAGCGAGCTTGGAGGAGAAATAGGACTTGGCCTTGGAGTACTTGATGTCCTCAATCACTTGGCGCTCGGCCTTCGATGCTTGGTGGACTAACTCAACCATGTTGGAGTAGGGTTGGAACTCGACAATCCTCTTGATAGGATAAGTAAGGCCATTGAAGAAACGAGCAATGGTTTGTTCCTCGGACTCTTGGATGTTGGCTCGCATCATAGTGAGCTCCATCTCCTTGTAGAACTCCTCAACGGTCTTGGTGCCTTGCTTCAACTTTTGGAGCTTGTTGAAGAGGTCGGTCATGTAGTGTGCGGGGACAAAGCGAGCATGCATCTCCTTCTTCATATCTTCCCAAGTGTCAATAGGAGGTTCACCCTTTTCTTCTCGAAGAGTGAGGACTTGCTCCCACCAAGTGTTGGCGTAGTCTTCAAACTCGAGTGATGCCATAGCCACTTTCTTGGCACCGGAGTAGTTGTGGATGCGGAAGATCTTGTCCACCTTGAGTGCCCATGAGAGGTAGGCCTCGGTATCTTCTTCTCCCTTGAACTTTGGCATGGTGAACTTGAGTCTTCCAAACATGTTCTCTTCATCCTCCAAGGTTCTTCTACGAGGAGGGGCGCCGTCATCTCTAGCGGCTAGAGGTGGAATAGGAGGTCTTCTACGGCCAACCATAGCATTGGGTTGGCGTTGGAGTTGAACACTTGCTTCACTTGGTTCACGGTGAGGATGTGGTTGAAGATCTTGTCGCGGTTGAGGACGATGCTCAAGGTTGGGTCTCTCATCTTGATCATGGTGAGGCTCTCCTCGTCCACGTTGGTCATGGCGAGGGTGGCGACGAAGATCTCGCCGAGGTGGATCTTGAGGATCTTGGTGAAGGACTTGTTCTTGTGGAGGACGCTCATGTGGACGAGCATGGCGATGTATTTCTCCACGCCTAGAGTTGGAGCGGGAGTCTTCATGACGAGCATGTGAGCGATGCGGTCGATGATGGTCTTCACGCCTTGAGGAAGAGCTTGGGGACGAAAGGCCACCATGAGAGTAATGGTCTTCATGCCTTGAGGAAGAGCTTGATGAAGAGGAAGTAGAGCGGTGTCGACGATGGCGACCCAAGTTGGTGATGGCGCGCTCGAGGCTATCCATGCGCCGCTCCATGTTGGCATCATTGGCCGCCATTTGGCCATTCAAGTTGTCCGTAGCTTCACGAAGAAGGGCCAAGTCGTGGTTCACGGTGGAGAAGTTGTGAGCCACTTCATCGTATTGCTCATCGATGCGCGTCTCGAAGAGGGAGAGTTGCTCCTTGAACTCTTGTCGTTGCGTCCATAGGTTGTGTTGAGTAGCCAACCTCTCGGTGTTGCGGAGGATCTCTTCATCCCTATTGGTATCTCCGTTCCTATCCATGATGGAAAGACAAGAACTATGTTGTGTATGTTAGTGGAAGGAGACTACCTCGCACTCTTACCAAGGTAAGATAGTATTGAGGCAATCCACCAAACCGAAAGCAAGATCAAGTGTATCGGGAACACACGCAAAACCACCGCAAAAGCTAGCAAATATGGTGTTAGGCGAGTGTTGTGGAAAGCCAAAAGACAAATCCAAGATCGAGTATGTTGTCAAAAGTGGGTGAGGTCCAAAAATCCAAATGTCAATGTGAAGATCACTATAAACACGGAAAAAGATGTGGAACACACACACGAGATAAGCGGGGTTAGTGCAACCAAAAGTGAGCGGAAAAGTGTATGTATAAGTGCTCGGTGTCACACTAACACAAGGAGAGCCAAAGCTTTGGTTGCAAAGGAAGAGACAACAAGATTCACACGTGGCCTCTCTTCTCCTATCTCTCTTTGCTTAGAAGCTTTTTCTCTTTTGTATATGGCGGCACTTGCACTCGTTTGTATCTTTGGTGGCACGTGGACACTTTGTATGTATGGGCGTATGGATGTATGGATGTATGGATGTATGGTGCTACTCGCACTCTTTTTGTGTTTTTGGGGCTTTTTGACGCACTATGTTAGCGTTAGCCTCGCTTTTGCTATCTTGCCACACGAGTGTTTGCTTGGGTGCCTTACTCAACGCGACACACACACCTCACAATGCGGGGCCACGTGCAATGTCTCGCAACACTCGACAAGCAATGCTCGATGGGATAGATCGCAAAAGGAAGAGGGGTTACAAGGTGACCTGCAAGTTATACCTGCGATGATGGTGGTGGTGGTGGTGGTGGTGGTGGTGGAGATCGCCGGAAGACGAGGTCGAAGGAGTGGCGTTGCGTCGCCCGGTCGGAGGCCCGGTTGGACCGGGTTCTGGACCGGCTTGCCCGGTTCGCCGCCCGGTTGACCGGGTCTTTGGGCGGCTCGGCCGGTCGTGGGCCCGGTTGACCGGCTGCTCAACCGGATTTCGCGGGATGAAGCTTTCTCTCTCTGTTCTTCACGAAAACCAAGCCAAATCGACCAAATCGAAGGGAAACGATGGAATTGGAGGCTAAAAGTTGGGGAAATAGTAGATCAAGCACAACAACACCAGATCCACGGACCAAAACCACTCAAAACGCAACCAAATCACAGATTGGTCAAGAGGCAATATAGGGCTATTTTTTGGAAAATTTTCTAGGAACGAAATCGGGTGGGTGGGAGGTCAAATCCGCGGTAACCAAGAGCTGCTGATACCATATGATGAGGTCTAAGACCCCGTGTGTGGCCCGATCTCGCGGATTGACTTCGAAACCAAGGGGGAAGATGGGAAAACGCGAGGAACACGAAGAACGCGATGAACACGAGGAACTCCGAGACTCACGCACACACACAACCCGATACACCCGATGCTTACCTCCGTGGCTCGATGGACCACGCCAATAGAATCTCCGAGGAAGAGACACGCGGTAGAATTCCCCGGGGAGAGATTGGAGTTGGAGAGGAAGAACTTGGTGAGGGAGAGAGAGTAGCTTGTACTAGAATCTCACTCAACAAGTTCAAAGTCAACAACTAAGGTGCCTTGATTACAGAGGGATGATACCCAAGGGAGACTAAGCTCAAAGGTAGGTTTGAGTTCAAAACAAGTCTAAAGAGCTAAAGGGGTGCTTGGGGTGCTTATATAGTCTTACAAGGCGTCACAGGCCGAAAAGGTAAGTTCGGGCCGAAAATATAACTTAAGTCGTGCAGGCCGGTCAGGGGGCCGGTCAGACCGGGCCTGTGACCGGGCAGGCCGGTTTCAGACCGGGCCTGTGACCGGGCGGAGACCGGACGAGGCTCCAAGTTCCCTGGATGGCGCCCGGATGTCACGAGCGCGAATCCCGGTTTCTGACCGGGCGGCCCGGTCAGGAGGCCGGTCAGACCGGGCTGTGGACCGGGTGATCCGGTCAGGAGGCCGGTCTGACCGGGTTCTGGACCGGCCGTCCGTCTTCTCTTCCTTGCGCTCTTCGGGCGACTTCCTGTCCAGCTCCATGTCCATCTTCGCGTCCCGCTGCTCCTCTCCTTCCTCTGACCATGGCGTATCCTCCTCTTGGTGACCTTGATGCTCCTTGTACCTAATGACACATAACACGTCGGCATGAGGTAGCAATCCATCCAAAGGTGTACCAAGATCAAGGGTGGTGAGGAGCGAGTTCACCTCATCATGGAGAGCCTTGACTCGGGCTCGTGTCATCGGTCCACTTGGGGGACTTGTTGGTCTTGGTGTGGAGGTGACCGAAGGCCACCCCGCATCAACATCCCTACTACACCACTACCTCCGTCATTGATAAATGAAGATGAACCTACTGTGAAGCTCAACTCCAATGAAGTTCGGATTGGACCAATTACAAGGGCTCGTGCGAAGCTACTTAAACAACATGTGAACTTGTTTCTAAATGATACTTTGATTGACGAGAACTTTATACTGCCTAAGTCCTATTACTTATGTATCATCAGGTATCAAGAGGAGACGAGCATCGCACAAGGAGTAGAGGAGCAGCTGGACATGAAGACGGACGTCAAGATGGACGTGAAGCTGGACATGGAGCCGGACATGAAGATATCTCATGGAAGCGTGAGGGAGGAGCGGGAGGCATGCGCGAGAGGAGAAGAAGTCGTCCAGGCCGACCCAGCGCCCGGTTAGACCGGTCTCCAGACCGGCGCGCCCGGTCCCTGGCCCGGTTGACCGGGCGGCAACCGGATGCGTCGTACCGGGGCCAAACCGGACGAAGTTTTGCGAACTTTCCGATTTGCCGCCCGGTTGACCGGATGCCAGACCGGCCAGCCTGGTCCCTGGCCCGGTTGACCGGATTCCAGACCGGATTTTTCCGAGTCTGTCTCGACCAGATCTATTCTGGGTCGGTTTTACTTGTATTTTTCGACCAGAACTCGTCCCGGACGCCTATATAAGTGCCTTGGATGACCCCCTAGCTGCTTTAGACCAAGTTTAAGATAAACCCTAGTTCTTAGTTGTTTGCTATGCAAAACTATTGAATACTACTCTCCAATTCGTTGCGATCTGGAGTTTTATGCTACTGAAAGTTTGTGTGATCTGCTGTTCCATTGGGGATTAGAAGATTGCAATCTACCGCTTCGTGGTCGGCGGCTACGTGCGCAAGTGTGTGGAGTTGCGAATATCTTGCAGGGTTGAGAGCTGTTGCATTGGCATCAGGAATCAATCGAGAGACTTCGTCGGCGTCATACAAGTTATCCTCCTCATCATCATCAATTCCATCCGCTGCTACCATCGTGTGTTCATCACCACCCGTCGCTTACTGAGAAGATCGGGCCACCCCATATCATCTTGGTATCAGATTTCCAGTTTTCCTCGGTAAGCCATCCACAGTCCACCCCATAGTTGAGTTGTGAGTGTTTTCCTATCTAGAAAAAGCCATAAAAAAAGTTAGGGTTAGGGTTTGCCATAGCCTTAGATTGCACTAATTTCAAGTTTAGTTGCTTTTCGTAGTTGTTTTTGCATATCTTTTCTTTCCATCTAGTATTTTAGGGTTTGAGTTTACTCTATCATGTTGTGTTACTTTGTCGTCTAGTGTCAGTTTTGTTACTCCGAGTCCACATAGCGTACAGTGTGCTTATTCCACACCATAGACACAGCCTATCGATATAAAGTGACTAGGAACTTCCGCAGAAGAGACTAGTTTTACCGCTCGACAGGCTGCTCGTTAGGTTATCAGTGCTTTGCATATTTCTGTTGGCCGTGTTACCAAGGAGTTGTGTCATATATCAAAAAAAAACTTGAAAAAAGCAAAAAAGAGCTACATAGCTGCGTGTGTTATACAAAAAGAAAAATCCAAAAAAGAAAAGTGAAGTGCTAGTTGAATCAAGTGAAGGCCTCAGTTTACTTTACTGCACCCGTAGTTGAGCAATCTTGTGCCTGTCTCGTTGAGCTTTGCTAGCGTCTCTCTAGTGCATTGCAACCTTTCCTTCATATAGTTGCATTGCCCCATTATATCGCCTTGTGTGAGTATCATTGGTTGTCTACGGTCAGCGCTAGAACTTGTAATTGGTGCAAATAGGTAGCCCACCTACAGCCCCACATATATCCTGCTTTGTTGTGTGATTGTTCTTATACCCTTGATATTCGCTTCGCTACATCCGTGCACTAGTCCGTCAATCCAAGTTGGTAAGCAATACTAATTCACTTTGGAGCGGTAAGATTTACCTTTCTTATCAGTTCTGAGTGAGTTGTGAGAGTACCACCAAAGATTTTTGTTTAGTGCACTAACCTACTAATCATGTCTTCTACGGAGAATGTTGATGTGATGCAGAAAACGGACGCCGCTACACCAGTTACTTGGCGTGAATTTGAGGCACTTCGTGATCACATGCAACGTGAAATACGAGTTGCTAGTGATGTGTTGGACAAGGATATTCAGAGTGTACACTTGAAGGTCGATGAGGCTACTACAGCGGTTAACACCGTTCAAACATCCATGACGACTCTTCAAGCATCTATCCAGACGTTGACTAACGCCGTTGGTGAGATACGTACTATGGTGCAACCACAACAACCACCGCATGATGACGATGGCAGTGTGCAAGGCGACAATGCTGAAGCTGCTAATGCTCAAGGGCGTGGTATGGGTCGTGGTATTGGCCATGGTGTTGGTAATTTCCGTGGTCGTGGTTGTGCCCCCGTCGGAGCCCAACGTGTTCCACAACAACAAGAAGATGGTTTGGGTAAACCCAAGTTCTCAATTCCCAGATTTGAAGGAGGTACTGATGTTGAAGAATATCTTACATGGGAGCTGAAGATTGAGAGATTATGGCGTTTACATCCCGACTATACTGATGATAGGAAGATCAAGTTTGCTTCCTCTGAATTTGATGGCTCTGCATTGCGTTGGTGGGATGGACTTGTGCGTGCTCGGGAAGAAGATGGTGAGCTGCCTATTATCACATGGCGTGCTATGAAGGCCGCAATGAGAGCTCGTTTTGGGCCTACCAATTACTTGCGTTCTGTCTTTGACAAGTTGACCCAATTGAAGCAAGGTGTGTTGACGGTTGATGCTTACTACATGGAGATGGAGATGCTTATGCAGCGTGCCCGTGTCCGTGAGTCTCTTGAGATGACACTACAGCGTTTTCTAAATGGTCCGCGGTTTAATATCAAGGGCATTGTGCGTCATCACAGCTACGCTACTATGAATGAGCTACTACATCATGCAAGAGAAGCTGAGTCACAGTTGGCTGAAGAACTGCAAATGAAGGGCCGTGCTACAGGCGCTGGGCGCTACACACCCCGGACGCCGCCCTCCATGGCGCCATCTTCGCGCCCTGCAGATGTTCCTACTTCGTCTAGCAAGCCGGTCTCTAGTGTCACCAACACAAAGAAGCCCGCTCCTGCAGCAAGTGGAACTAGTTCTAACATGTCGACAGCGCGCAATCGTGATATGGCTTGTCATACATGTGGTGGAAAGGGTCACTTCAAGCGAGATTGTCCTAACCGCAAAGTTATGATCATTAATGAGGACAATGAGTATGAAACTAGAGATGATGTTGATCCAAATGCTCCAGATGAGGATGATTATGACAGTGATGGGTTTGATGCTTTCCCTTCTGAAGCTCAAACTATTGTTGTCTCGCAGTTTGTTCTTAATGTGCAGTCAAGTGCATCTACACAGCGCTGTAATTTGTTCCAAACAAAGGCACTAGTTGGTCCTGATAAAGCTTGCAAGGTCATTATTGATGGCGGGAGTTGTCGCAATCTAGCAAGCAAAGAGTTATGTGCCAAGCTGAAACTGAAGTATCTACCGCACCCACATCCATATTATATTCAGTGGTTGAGCAATAATGGTGAGATGAAGGTGAGCCACATGGTGCGAGTTGATTTTGAGATTGGACCGTATAAGGATTCCATTGATTTTGATGTGGTTCCTATGACGGTTTGTCACCTGCTGTTGGGCCGGCCATGGCTCTATGACCGTTCTGTGCAACACAATGGCCGTGCCAATACATATCACTTGGAGTTTAAGGGTAAGAAAATTAACTTACAGCATATGTCACCACAGCAAATTTTCAATGAGTCTCGTCAGAAGATTGAAGTAAACTTGGAGGATGCATCCATAGATAGGCGAGAGAATTGTAATGCCGTGAGTGATATAACGAAAAGTGAGAGAGTGAATTCCTTAGTCTCATTAGCCACCAAACAAGACATGAGAGAATTTTGTGAGGATCCTACAGTCATGCCTATTGTGCTCATGTACAAGGGTACGGTTTTGGTTTCTAACGACATGACCCCTCTTCCGCTTGGTGTTTCTAATGTTTTGCAGGAATTTAGCGACATGTTTCCGGAAGAGGTACCCGCAGGACTTCCACCATTGCGAGGTATTGAACATCAAATTGACTTGATTCCCGGAGCATCGCTGCCCAATAGGGCGCCATATAGGACGAATCCCGAAGAGACGAAGGAGATACAGAGGCAAGTACAAGCGCTACTCGACAAATGTTACATCCGCATAAGCCTTAGTCTTTGTGTTGTTCCTGTTATTCTTGTTCCTAAGAAAGATGGTACATGGCGTATGTGCATAGATTGTAGAGCGATAAACAACATTACTATTCGATATCGTCATCCTATTCCCTGTTTAGAGGATATGCTAGATGAATTGAGTGGTGCTGTTGTTTTCACTAAAATTGATTTGCGTAGTGGATGTCATCAAATTAGGATGAAAGAAGGGGATGAGTGGAAAACCGCCTTTAAAACAAAATTTGGTTTGTATGAGTGGTTAGTAATGCCTTTTGGTTTGACTAATGCACCTAGCACTTTCATGAGACTGATGAACCATGTTTTGCGTGATTTTATTGGCAAGTTTGTGGTTGTGTATTTTGATGACATATTAATCTACAAGCGCAATGAAGATGATCATATTAAACATATTAGACATGTTTTGATACGGGGTGGCCTTCGGACACCACCGCCTCAAGACCGACAAGCCCTCCTCGTGGTCCAATGACACGAGCTCGAGCCCAAGCCCTACACCAAGAGGTGAATTCGCTCCTCTCCATGTACGCCTTTGACACCCCTTTGGATGGATTGCTACTTCATGCCAATACCCTATGTTCAATCAGGTACATCGACCAAGAAGCGAGCCATGGAGACCAAGCCAATGAAGAGAGAGCTGGAAATGATGAAGATGGAGTTACAGCACTCAGGCCGGAACTTCCGCCCCCCAGGACCGGAACTTCCGGCCAGATGCTCTCAAGATGCCTTCCAGCGCCCAGGAAACAGGGTCCAGCCGGAACTTCCGCCCCAGAGGACCGGAACTTCCGCCCAAGTTCCGCCCAAGTTCCGAAAGTCGGCGAAAACCATACTGGATGTTACTGCGGGACAATGGCGCAATTCCGGAACAAGGCCGGAACTTGACCGAAACTTCCGCCCCGACCGGAACTTCCGCCCCTCCAGACCGGAACTTCCGCCCAAGTTGACCGGAACTTCCGCCCCAGCGAACTTCAGCACGACAGCACTTTTCAGCGTGTAACTTACCCCTTCGCCCCCCACCTATAAATAGCCTTGTTGGCTCAGATCTGAGATTAGACTTGATGTAAGAGAAAACTTGAGCTATGCTCCTTCCCGCGGGAAACCCTTCTAGATCTACGAATCTACGAAGTTATCTACTCTTCTAGGCGGTTGATCTCTTCCATTCTAGGAATTCTAGTGTTTTGGATCTTTTGCTTTTGCAATTCTATCTATTTGCACTCTTTTCCTCTTTGGAACTCTATCGATTGCTATTGCCAACCTTTCGTGAGGGATTCTACTCCTTGCGGGTCTTTTTCTTGCAATTCCGTTGGGTTGGTGTATCGGGCCAACGAAGAACAACCGGTTGTGTGTGTGTGTTGCGTTTGTATCTTCAATCCACCCCGCCATCCACCCACGTTCTTTGTGTTCATCCACCTCCCCCACGAATCCCATCCAAATCCGTGAAGATCGGGCACATCCAAGGACTTAGTCCTCATCATATGGTATCAGCAGCTCTTTGGTTGCCACGGATTTGACCCCCACATCCCCCAATTCCACCAATTTTGCCCAAAAAAAATTTCCAAATTTTTTTCCCAAAAAATAGCCCCAAATTGGCCTTGGATCGATCTCTCGATTTGTTGAGTTATTTGTGGTTTTGCTCCAATAGAAACTTGTCTTTGGTGTTGATCTACAATTCCCCCACCTTCCCACAGCTTCTAGTGCCAAATTTTCCTCGAATTCGAAGGATTTCGGCCCGGATTTCCGCCCAAATCGACGAACAGCTCGCAGATCTAATTGCGACCGGAAGTTCTGCCTTGGAGGACCGGAAGTTCCGCCCGGGGACCGGAAGTTCCGCCCCTCAGGACCGGAAGTTCCGCCTGGCCGGAATTTTGACAGCAACCTTCGTTTTTCGTTTTGGTACTAACCCCCTTGTGTTTGGACTTCGGTTTGAGTGCCATTTCAACTACCACAAAGCTTCCGCAACATCGACAACGACGACGGCACCCCGAGGATCCAAGCGGTTCATTTGACACCTCCATCATAGCAAGTTCAAGATCGTCGGCCACCATCATCAAGTGGTATAACTTGCTCCTAACTTGTAGCCCTAGCCTCTTTTGCGTATCTTTCCTATCGAGAGTGGCTTTCTAGTGTTGCGAAGCATTGCGCAAGCGTCCCGACCGTGAGGGTGTGCGTGTGTTGAGCAAAGCTTCGAAGCAAGCTCGTGTGAAAAGATAAGCAAAAGAAGTGTGACATACTTACATAGATAGTAGTATCCTTACATAGTGAGAAAAAGAAAAAGAAAAAGTGTGTGAGTGACACCTATACACAAAAGAGTCCAAAGCTTTTAAGCAAAAGAGAGAAAAGAGAAGAGAGGCGTCTTGCGCAAATCCTGTTGCTTCTCAATTTTGCAACCAAGCCACGGTCTCTCTTGCGTTAGCGTGACACCGAGCTAGTAGTCTTCGTTAGGACCATTTTGTTCTTGCTCATTTTCCAAGTCGCGCTAACCCCATTTTGTCCCACGCGTGTGTTCCTCATTGTGTATGCCTTTTGTGATCACCGCCTTTGACTTGTGACTTTTAGATCTTACCCACTTTTGACAATAGACTTTTCGTTTGATTTTTCCATTTGGCTTTCCACATCCGTACCTAACACCATATAGAGTTTTGTTTTTGTGTGTGTAACCGGTTGTTCCTCACCTTGATACACCTTTCCAATTTTGTTGTGAGTCTTTGACTTACTTGTGAGCTTTCCTCTAACAACACAACATAGTTCTTGTTTTAGTTGTAACCATGTCTAGTGGAGAGGGGAACCAACTACCGATGACGCGGCACCAACATTGGATCGCTACTCAAGCCGTCAACAAGAGTATCCATGACCTCACGGCACGGATCGATGAGACCGTTGCACGCTATGAAGAACGAGCTCAAGTGCAAAGACGGGACCTCAATGTCCAAGTGCAAGACATCCATGACAAGCTTGATGCTCAAGCCCATGATATGAGGGCCACACTTGCTACTCAAGGTCAACAAAACATGGCGAGCATGAGAAGGCAAGAAGAAAGGATGGCACGCCTTGAGCAAGCTATTGCCAACATCGCCAACAACTGAAGCCAACACTCAAGGTCTTCGCGCTCTCATAGTTCAAGACACCGAGCTTCATCCTCGTCTTACCATGCTTCTAATGAAGACCCACACCACCATAATGTGGATGCTCAAGTACTTCAACAACAAGCTCGAGATGTGGAGCAAGCACGTGATCAACTTGAACAAGAGAGACTACAACAAGCTCATCGCCAAGCTCAATTCGAAGAGGAACAACAACGTCTTCGTCATGATCAAGCTCTCCTTCATGCACGTGAGCAAGAGCGTCTTCGCCATGAGCAAGAGACACGTCAACAACAAGGGCAACCGCGCCCATCTCAAGTGGCCAATGCTCAAAGGAACCCACCTCATGACGTCGACCAAGAAGTGAACCAAGAACGCCAAATCATCAATGTTGACGCTCCGCAAGATGATGGCGCAAGAAGAAACAATAGGGACAATAGAAGACACAACCCTTTCAATTATCGAGCTCGTCAAGCACCTCATGCTCATCAAGGTGAAGCAAGGCACCAAAATGAAGAAGACGCCTCAAGTGAATCTAGTGTCATACCACACCCCCGGCAACCTCATGGAAGGCGTCCTCCTCTTCCAAACCGCCGCAATGGAAATGAGGATCAACCTCAACAACCTCGCAACCATAATGAGGATGAAGATGAAGAAAGACCACCTCCTAGACGCAATGACCGCAATGAAGAGGAAATCTTTGGGAAGCTCAAATTCACCATGCCCAAATTCCACGGAGAAGAAGACCCCGACGCATACCTCTCTTGGGTACTCAAGGTTGACAAGATTTTCCGCATCCACAACTTCTCCGAAGCAAAGAAAGTGGCCATGGCATCACTTGAGTTTGAAGGATATGCAAATGTTTGGTGGGAAGAAGTGAACAAGAAGCGTGACAAGGAAGATCTAGAGCCCATTGACACATGGGAAGAGATGCAAGAAGTCATGCACAAACGCTTTGTGCCCAACCACCATAAGCGCGACCTCTTCAACAAGCTTACTCAACTCAAGCAAAGCTTCATGTCCGTTGAGGAATACTACAAGGAGATGCGCATGACCATGATGAGTGCCAATGTGGATGAGCGAGAAGAGCAAACAATGGCAGGATTCTTGAATGGATTGAACATTCCCGTCAAGAGGATAGTGGAGTTCTTGCCTTACACCAACATGGTTGAATTGCTTCATCAAGCAACAAGAGCCGAGCGCCAAGTGCGAGAAGACTTAGCAAGTGCAAAAACAAAGTCCTTCTTCGCTGCAAGAAATGCAACAACCACCTCCTCAAGCATCAAGAACACAAGTGCTATTGCTCCCAAGGATCCTCCTAAGCAAACGAAGAGTGCCTTCAAGACAACAAGCTTCAAGCCGGATCAACCAACTATGTCCTCCAAAGCTTCCACGGGATCTAGTAACATCACTTGCTTCAAGTGTGGAGCTCAAGGACATAAATCCTTTGAATGCAAGAACACAAGAGTTATGATAACTCGAGATGATGGAGATGTGGAGTACTTGAGTGAAGGAGAATATGAAGCCTTGGTATAAGCCGCAACCAATCATGAAGATGATGACTTGGAAGACCAAGAGCAAGTCCTATGTGTGCATGATGCAAGCCCGTCCCTTGTGGTGACCAAAGTGTTGACAACCCATGCACTTCCCAATGAAGATCAAAGGTGCAACATCTTCCAAACAAGAGCCGGAATCAATGGCAAGTCAATAAAAGTTATCATCGATGGAGGGAGTTGCCACAATCTTGCAAGCACCGAACTATGCTCCAAGCTCAACCTCACACTCCGGAAACACCCCCATCCTTACCATGTGCAATGGCTAAGTGACAATGGAAATGTCAAGATACAACACACCGTCTCCGTATCCTTCAAGATTGGCGCCTATGAAGACACTGTTGAGTGTGATGTCGTACCCATGACGGTGTGCCACATGCTACTTGGTCGCCCTTGGCAATATGACAAAAGAGCAAGCCATGATGGCTACACAAATGCCTATAGCTTCAAGGTCGGCGACAAGACGTTCATCCTACGCCCAATGACTCCTAGCCAAGTAATTGCGGACAATGCAAAGGCTTTAGCGAGGGCTAAGGAAGCTACCATCACTAGTGAGATGAGTGGTGAGAGAGTGACCCACCACAAAGAAAGTGAGCGCCACAAGCCATATATGAGTGAGATAAAGAGTGTCCTCATAGCTACCAAAAGTGAGATGAGAGAATTGCACCACAACCCATCCACCATATTGCACTACGTGCTCATTTGCAAGGGGCCATCCTCGGAGACTAACAACTTAACAACACTTCCTTCGTCTTCGTTGTCTCTTTTGAAGGAATTCCAAGATGTCTTCCCCGACGAGCTTCCTCATGGACTACCACCGCTTCGAGGGATTGAGCACCGCATCGACCTCATACCCGGCGCTCCTCTACCAAACCGCGCCGCCTACCGCACCAACCCCGAAGACACAAAGGAGATCCAACGACAAATACAAGACCTCCTCGAAAAAGGGTATGTTCGTGAAAGCTTAAGCCCTTGTGCGGTTCCCGTGATTCTTGTTCCTAAACCGGATGAGACGCAACGAATGTGTATGGATTGTCGCCCCATCAATGCCATTACCGTTCAATACCGCCATCCCATTCCGCGTTTAGATGACATGCTTGATGAATTGAGCGGTGCCACGATTTTCTCTAAGATTGATTTGCGTAGTGGCTACCACCAAATCCGCATGGCAATAGGTGATGAATGGAAGACGGCATTCAAGACCAAACTTGGTCTCTATGAATGGCTTGTCATGCCATTTGGTCTTTCAAATGCTCCATCTACTTTCATGCGACTCATGAATCACATCTTGCGACCTCTCATTGGCAAGAGTGTGGTTGTCTATTTCGATGATATTCTCATTTATAGCAAAAATCTCGAGGACCATGTGCAACATGTGAGAGAAGTCTTGTGCATCTTGCGTCATGAAAAGCTTTATGCAAATCTTCCAAAGTGCACCTTTGCTCAAAACAAGTTGGTTTTTCTTGGCTTTGTGGTTTCCGCTAATGGTATTGAAGTTGATTCTTCCAAGGTTGAGGCCATCCACAATTGTCCCACTCCTACCAATGTTGGTCAAGTTTGAAGTTTTCATGGACTTGCCGGTTTCTACCGCCGCTTTGTGAAAGATTTTAGCACCATTGCTTGCCCTTTGAATGAGCTTACGAAAAAGAATGTTCCGTTTGTTTGGGGCAAGGCCCAACAAAAAGCTTTTGATGAGTTGAAAAAGAGACTTACCGAGGCACCACTCCTTGTTCTTCCAAACTTTTCCAAAACTTTTGAGATTGAGTGCGATGCAAGTGGACTCGGTATTGGTGGAGTGCTTATGCAATATGGAAAACCCGTGGCATATCATAGCGAGAAGTTGGATGGCGCACGCCTCAACTATCCTATATATGACAAGGAACTTTACGCTTTGGTTCGTGTTCTTGAAGTTTGGCAACACTATCTTTGGCCAAAAGAGTTTATTATCCACTCCGACCATGAGTCTTTGAAATATTTGAAAAGTCAACACAATTTGAACAAAAGACATGCAAAGTGGGTTGAGTTCATTGAGTCCTTTCCATATGTAATCAAATACAAGAAGGGCAAGGACAATGTTGTGGCGGATGCTCTTTCCCGCAAACTCACCCTCTTACTCACTCGTTTGGATATTAGTGTTTTGGGTCTTGATGAAATCAAAGATTTATATGCTTCCGATACTTTCTTTGGCCCAATCTTTGCAAAGTGTTCTGGTGAGAAGGGCATCGATGATTTCTATTTGCGCCAAGGATTCTTGTTCAAGGGCAACAAACTTTGTATTCCTATGTCTTCGCTTCGCCTTTTGCTCTTACAAGAATCGCATGGTGGTGGTCTTATGGGACACTTTGGACGAGAGAAGACATATGCCATGCTCTCCACTCACTATTATTGGCCAAGAATGTACCGCGACGTGGAGCGCCTTTGCCGACGGTGTACAACATGCTTACAAGCTAAGTCAACTTCCAACCCCTATGGTCTTTATACACCATTGCCTATTCCTCATGCTCCTTGGTCCGACATTAGTATGGATTTTGTGTTAGGATTGCCTAGAACCAAATATGGTCATGATTCCATTTTCGTAGTGGTTGACCGATTCTCTAAAATGGCACATTTCATACCATGCTCCCGAACGGATGATGCTTCACACATTGCTTCCTTGTTTTTTAGGGAAATTGTGAGACTCCACGGTGTACCAAGAAGCATTGTGTCGGATCGAGACGTCAAGTTCATGAGTTACCTTTGGAAGACACTAATGGCCAAGTTCAACGTCAAGCTTTTGTTCTCCTCATCCTCACACCCACAAACCGATGGGCAAACCGAAGTGGTGAATTGAAGCCTCTCCACCCTACTACGAGTCCTTGTCAAGAAGAATTTGAAGTCATGGGAAGATTGCATCCCGCATGCAGAGTTTGCCTACAACCGCGCCAAGCACACTACTACAATGAGAAGCCCGTTCATGGTTGTCTATGGCTTTGAGCCTCCTACGGCGATTGACCTCCTTCCTCTACCGCTACATGAGCAAGTAAACATGGACATCGACAAGAGAGCACAATACATGAAGAAGCTACATGAAGATACAAGGGCAACAATCGAGCAACAAGTTCTTCGTCAAGCAACACACCTCAACATGAAGAAAAGGCACGGATCTTCAATGAAGGGGACCTAGTGTGGATACATCTTCGCAAAGACCGTTTCCCTCAAGAAACAAACTCCAAGCTCAAGCCCCGAGGCGATGGTCCCTTCAAGGTCCTCAAGCGAATCAACGACAATGCCTACGTCATTGACATACCAACATCCAAGTACTTGGTGAGCAACACATTCAATGTGTCCGACCTCTCGCCATACCATGAAGATGAAGAGACGTTAGAGTCGAGGACGACTCTTTCCCAAGGGGGGGGAGATGATACGGGGTGGCCTTCGGACACCACCGCCTCAAGACCGACAAGCCCTCCTCGTGGTCCAATGACACGAGCTCGAGCCCAAGCCCTACACCAAGAGGTGAATTCGCTCCTCTCCATGTACGCCTTTGACACCCCTTTGGATGGATTGCTACTTCATGCCAATACCCTATGTTCAATCAGGTACATCGACCAAGAAGCGAGCCATGGAGACCAAGCCAATGAAGAGAGAGCTGGAAATGATGAAGATGGAGTTACAGCACTCAGGCCGGAACTTCCGGCCCCCAGGACCGGAACTTCCGGCCAGATGCTCTCAAGATGCCTTCCAGCGCCCAGGAAACAGGGTCCAGCCGGAACTTCCGCCCCAGAGGACCGGAACTTCCGCCCAAGTTCCGCCCCAAGTTCCGAAAGTCGGCGAAAACCATACTGGATGTTACTGCGGGACAATGGTGCAATTCCGGAACAAGGCCGGAACTTGACCGGAACTTCCGCCCCGACCGGAACTTCCGCCCCTCCAGACCGAAACTTCCGCCCCTGACCGGAACTTCCGCCCAAGTTGACCGGAACTTCCGCCCCAGCGAACTTCTGCACGACAGCACTTTTCAGCGTGTAACTTACCCCTTCGCCCCCACCTATAAATAGCCTTGTTGGCTCAGATCTGAGATTAGACTTGATGTAAGAGAAAACTTGAGCTATGCTCCTTCCGCGGGAAACCCTTCTAGATCTACGAATCTATGAAGTTATCTACTCTTCTAGGCGGTTGATCTCTTCCATTCTAGGAATTCTAGTGTTTTGGATCTTTTGCTTTTGCAATTCTATCTATTTGCACTATTTTCCTCTTTGGAACTCTATCGATTGCTATTGCCAACCTTTTGTGAGGGATTCTACTCCTTGTGGGTCTTTTTCTTGCAATTCCGTTGGGTTGGTGTATCGGGCCAACGAAGAACAACCGGTTGTGTGTGTGTGTTGCGTTTGTATCTTCAATCCACCCCTCCATCCACCCACGTTCTTCGTGTTCATCCACCTCCCCCACGAATCCCATCCAAATCCGTGAAGATTGGGCACATCCAAGGACTTAGTCCTCATCATGTTTTGCAAGTGTTGCGTGATAGTAAACTCTATGGTAATCTTGAGAAGTGCACATTTTGCAAAGATAAGGTCATATTTCTGGGTTATGTTGTCTCTAAGCATGGAGTAGAAGTAGACGTGTCTAAAATTGAAGCTATTCATAATTGGCCTACTCCCATGAATGTGAGTCAAGTTAGAAGTTTTCATGGTCTAGCTGGGTTTTATCGCCGTTTTGTGCCCAATTTTTCTACTATTGCTGCACCTTTGAATGAATTGACTAAAAAGGGTGTTGTCTTTGAGTGGGGCGTTGCCCAAGATCATGCTTTTGATGAACTGAAACGATTGTTAACTTCTGCACCGTTGCTTGCACTTCCTGATTTCAATAAGCAATTTGAGATTGAATGTGATGATAGTGGTATTGGAATTGGTGGTGTGTTGATGCAAGAGGGTCGCCCAATTGCATATTTTTCTGAGAAACTTTCTGGTGCTAAGTTGAACTATCCTATTTATGATAAAGAATTGTATGCTTTAATTAGAGTTCTTGAGGTTTGGCAATATTATTTGTGGCCAAAAGAATTTATCATACATTCTGATCATGAAGCTTTGAAATATCTGAAAGCCCAATCTACTTTGCATAGGCGTCTTGCTAAGTGGGTTGAGTTCATTGAGTCTTTTCCGTAAATTATTAAGCATAAGAAGGGAAACGATAATATTGTTGCTGATGCTCTGTCTAGGAAGACTATGCTGTTAACTCATCTTGATGTTAAAATTCCTGGATTAGAGGTGTTATGTGATTTATATGCGACTGATCATGATTTTGCTGAACCATACCGCTTATGTGTTATTGGTAAAGCATAGGAAAAATATCACATACACGATGGGTTCTTGTTTAGAGCTAACAAACTATGTGTTCCAGAATCGTCTGTGCGTTTTCTCTTATTGCAGGAATCACATGCTGGAGGTTTGATGGGTCACTTTGGGCGTGAGAAGACGCTACTCATGCTCGCTGATCACTTTTATTGGCCAAAGATGAGGCGGGACGTGGACACGTATGTGAAGAGGTGCATTACTTGCAACAAGTCCAAGTCCAAGCTGAAGCCTCACGGTTTGTATACTCCGTTACCGGCACCTACTACACCTTGGGAAGATATTAGTATGGATTTTGTGTTGGGTTTGCCGCGTACTAAAAGAGGTCATGATTCGATATTTGTGGTAGTGGACAGATTTTCTAAAATGTCACACTTTATTGCCTGCCACAAAAGCGACGATGCGTCGCATATTACTAACCTGTTTTTCAGGGAGATTGTTCGACTACATGGAGTCCCGAAGACTATTGTTTCTGGTCGTGATGTGAAGTTCATGAGCTACTTCTGGAAGACACTTTGGGGAAAGCTGGGGACAAATTAAGCTACTGTTCAGTACTACTTGTCATCCCCAAACTGATGGTCAAACTGAGGTGGTGAATCGAACCTTGTCACAACTGTTGAGATCCATGATCAAGAAGAACCTGAAGGAGTGGGAAGAGTGTTTGCCGCATGTAGAGTTTGCTTACAAAAGGGTGGTACATTCTACCACGGAGCTATGTCCTTTTGAGGTGGTGTATGGTTTCAAACCCATTACTCCACTTGACTTGTTGCCTTTGCATATACATGAGAGAGTTAATATGGAGGCATCCAAGAGGGCAGATTTTGTGCGAAAAATCCATGTGAAGATTAAAGAGTTGATAGAGAAGAAAGGCAAGAGCAATGTTGCAAGGATGAACAAGAAGCACAAAGAGATGTTGTTCAAGCCTGGTGATATGGTCTGGGTACATTTTCGCAAGGATAGGTTCCCGAAGCTGCGGAAGTCTAAGTTGAAGCCTCGTGGTGCTGGTCCTTACAAACTGCTTGCCAAGATCAATGATAATGCATACTCGATAGATCTTCCAGTTGATGAGTTTGGTGTCAGTAATTCTTTCAATGACACCATATGACGGAGAAGACCTTGGAGCGTCGAGGTCGATGCCTTTTGAAGGGGGGGGAGATGATGAGGACATCCCTACTACACCACTACCTCCGTCATTGATGAATGAAGATGAACCTGCTGTGAAGCTCAACTCCAATGAAGTTCGGATTGGACCAATTACAAGGGCTCATGCGAAGCTACTTAAACAACATGTGTACTTGTTTCTAAACGATAGTTTGATTGATGAGAACTTTATACTGCCTAAGTCCTCTTACTTATGTATCATCAGGTATCAAGAGGAGACGAGCATCGCACGAGGAGTAGAGGAGCAGCTGGACATGAAGACGGACGTCAAGATGGACGTGAAGCTGGACATGGAGCTGGACATGAAGATATCTCATAGACGCGCGAGGGAGGAGCGGAAGGCATGCGCGAGAGGAGAAGAAGTCGTCTAGGCCGGCCCAGCACCCGGTTAGACCGGCCTCCAGACCGGCGCGCCCGGTCCCTGGCCCGGTTGACCGGGCGGCAACCGGATGCGTCGTACCGGGGCCAAACCGGACGAAGTTTTGCGAACTTTCTGGTTTGCCGCCCGGTTGACCGGATCCCAGACCGGCCAGCCCGGTCCCTAGCCCGGTTGACCGGATTCCAGACCGGATTTGTCCGAGTCTGTCTCGACCAGATCTATTCTGGGTCGGTTTTACTTGTATTTTTCGACTAGAACTCGTCCCGGACGCCTATACAAGTGCCTTGGACGACCCCCTAGCTGCTTTAGACCAATTTTAAGATAAACCCTACTTCTTAGTTGTTTGCTATGCAGAACTATTGAATACTACTCTCCAATTCGTTGCGATCTGGAGTTTTATGCTACTGAAAGTTTGTGTGATCTGTTGTTCCATTAGGGATTAGAAGATTGCAATCTACCGCTTCATGGTCGGCGGTTACGTGCGCAAGTGTGTGGAGTTGCAAATATCTTGCAGGGTTGAGAGCTGTTGCATTGGCATCAGGAATCAATCGAGAGACTTCGTCGGCGTCATACAAGTTATCCTCATCATCATCATCGATTCCATCCGCTCCTACCATCGTGTGTTCATCACCACCCATCGCTTACTGAGAAGATCGGGCCACCCAGTATCATATGTCCTTTGTTTTTTCATTCTTTTGACTTTTTTCTGAATTTTTATGCCCATTTGAATCTTTTGGTCAAATCCTAGGTTTGACCAAGATTTAAACAAGTTTAAAACATGAAAATGAAAAGGGAAGCTTGTATCCTTCTTAGTCACTCTAAAATGAAGTTTTTGGAAGGTTTTTGAAATTACCTTGTTTGAAACCCAAAACCACTTCTCTTCATGCTTGACTTCATAAGACAGAGTTCAGGGTTAGGGGTAGATACATGATTTTGTATGGTTTGAATATGTCTAGACCTTGTTTATCAACTAGAATGCTTACGATATGACATAAGAAGACTATGTACTTTGGTTTTCATTTTTCTGATTTTTTGAAATTTTGTGTCCATTTGAATCTTGGTCAAATCCTAGGTTTGACCAAGATTTAAACAAGTTTAAAACATGAAAATGAAAAGGTAATCATGGATCCTTCTTAGTCACTCTAAAATGAAGCTTTTGGGATGTTCTTGAAATTTCCATGTTTGAAACCCAAAACGACTTCTCTACATGCATGATTGATGATACGTCTCCGACGTATCGATAATTTCTTGTGTTCCATGCCACATTATTGATGATATCTACATGTTTTATGCACACTTTATGTCATATTCGTGCATTTTCTGGAACTAACCTATTAACAAGATGCCGAAGTGCCGATTCTTTGTTTCTGCTGTTTTTGGTTTCAGAAATCCTAGTAAAGAAATATTCTCGGAATTGGACGAAATCAACGCCCAGGGTCCTATTTTGCCACGAAGCTTCCAGAAGACCGAAGAGGAGACGAAGTGGGGCCACGAGGTGGCCACACCCTAGGGCGGCGCGGCCTGGCCCTTGGCCGCGCCGACCAGTGGTGTGGGGCCCTCGTGTGGCCCCCTGACCTGCCCTTCCGCCTACTTAAAGCCTCCATCGCGAAACCCCCAGTACCGAGAGCCACGATACGGAAAACCTTCAGAGACGCCGCCGCCGCCAATCCCATCTCGGGGGATTCAGGAGATCGCCTCCGGCACCCTGCCGGAGAGGGGAATCATCTCCCGGAGGACTTTACGCCGCCATGGTCGCCTCCGGAGTGATGTGTGAGTAGTCTACCCCTGGACTATGGGTCCATAGCAGTAGCTAGATGGTTGTCTTCTCCCCATTGTGCTTAATTGTTGGGTCTTGTGAGCTGCCGAACATGATCAAGATCATCTATCTGTAATTCTATATGTTGCGTTTGTTGGGATCCGATGAATAGAGAATACTTGTTATGTTGATTATCAAAGTTATGTCTATGTGTTGTTTATGATCTTGCATGCTCTCCGTTATTAGTAGATGCTCTGGCCAAGTTGATGCTAGTAACTCCAAGAGGGAGTATTTATGCTCGATAGTGGGTTCATGTCTCCGTGAATCTGGGGGAGTGAGAGAAACCTCTAAGATTATGGATGTGTTGTTGCCACTAGGGATAAAACATTGGTGCTATGTTCAAGGATGTAGTCACTGATTACATTACGCGTAATACTTAATGCAATTGTCTGTTGTTAGCAACTTAATACTGGAGGGGGTTCAGATGATAACCTGAAGGTGGACTTTTTAGGCATAGATGCATGCTGGATAGCGGTCTATGTACTTTGTCGTAATGCCCAATTAAATCTCACAATACTCATCATAATATGTATGTGCATGGTCATGCCCTCTTTATTTGTCAATTGCCCAACTGTAATTTGTTCACCCAACATGCTGTTTATCTTATGGGAGAGACACCTCTAGTGAACTGTGGACCCCGGTCCAATTCTCTATCTTGAAATACAATCTTTGCACATCTTTGTTCTCTTGTTTCTGCAAACAATCATCATCCACACTATACATCTAATCCTTTGTTACAGCAAGCCAGTGAGATTGACAACCTCACTGTTTCGTTGGGGCAAAGTACTTTGGTTGTGTTGTGCAGGTTCCACGTTGGCGCCGGAATCCCTGGTGTTGCGCCGCACTACATCCCGCCGCCATCAACCTTCAACGTGCTTCTTGACTCCTACTAGTTCGATTAAACCTTGGTTTCTTACTGAGGGAAACTTGCCGCTGTGCGCATCACACCTTCCTCTTGGGGTTCCCAACGGACGTGTCAACTACACGCATCAAGCAAATTTCTGGCGCCGTTGCCGGGGACGTGAAGGAAAATTACACCACAGAGATTTCTAACTCCCACGTCAACTGCCACAAATAAATTTAAAGCGCCGTTGTTTGGGAGATCAAGACACGCTGCAAGGGGAGTCTCCACTTCCCAATCTCTTTACTTTGTTTTTGTCTTGCTCAGTTTTATTTACTACTTTGTTTGCTGCACTAAATCAAAATACAAAAAAATTAGTTGCTAGTTTTACTTTATTTACTGTCTTGCACTCTATATCAAAAACACAAAAAAATTAGTTACTTGCATTTACTTTATCTAGTTTGCTTTATTTACTACTGCTAAAATGGCTACCCCTGAAAATACTAAGTTGTGTGACTTCACAACCACAAATAATAATGATTTCTTATGCACACCTATTGCTCCACCTGCTACTACAACAGAATTCTTTGAAATTAAACCTGCTTTACTGAATCTTGTTATGCGAGAGCAATTTTCTGGTGTTAGTTCTGATGATGCTGCTACCCATCTCAATAATTTTGTTGAATTGTGTGAAATGCAAAAATATAAAGATGTAGATGGTGACATTATAAAATTAAAATTGTTCCCTTTCTCATTAAGAGGAAGAGCTAAAGATTGGTTGCTATCTCTGCCTAAGAATAGTATTGATTCATGGACTAAATGCAAGGATGCTTTTATTGGTAGATATTATCCCCCTGCTAAAATTATATCTTTGAGGAGTAGCATAATGAATTTTAAACAATTAGATACTGAACATGTTGCACAAGCATGGGAAAGAATGAAATCTTTGGTTAAAAATTGCCCAACCCATGGACTGACTACTTGGATGATCATCCAAACCTTTTATGCAGGACTGAATTTTTCTTCGCGGAACCTATTGGATTCAGCTGCTGGAGGTACCTTTATGTCCATCACTCTTGGTGAAGCAACAAAGCTTCTTGATAATATGATGATCAACTACTCTGAATGGCACACGGAAAGAGCTCCACAAGGTAAGAAGGTAAATTAATCGAAGAAACCTCTTCCTTGAGTGAAAAGATTGATGCTATTATGTCTATGCTTGTGAATGGTAGGTCTAATGTTAATCCTAATAATGTTCCGTTAGCGTCATTGGTTGCTCAAAAAGAATATGTTGATGTGAATTTCATTAAAAATAACAATTACAATGATTCTAGGCCATATCCTACTAATGGTAACTCTCATGGTAGATATGTTTCACCTAATGAAGAAAAGATGCTAGAAATTGAAAGATCCACTAAGAGCTTTATGCAATCACAATATGAGCAAAATAAATTGTTTACTAAAACAATGAATGAGCAATCTACCTTGTTGAAGAATATAAGGAATCAACTTGAAAATCTGAATAGGGAGATCTCGGGGTTGCAAACTAAACTTGCTAATGCTGAAAATCGAATCTCATACATGTCTGCATCACAATCTTCTTTAATTAATAAAATGGCTGCTAAACCCGAGGATTTAGATAACAAAATTACTACTACAGCAAATGCCATCCAAGTTAGAATTAATGAGAATATAAGATTAATGGCTGAATTGCGTGCTAGGTGGGATAGAGAAGAAAATGAAAAACTAGCTAAAGAGAAGAATGTAGCTAAAGTTTGGACTATTACCACCACTAGTAATGCTAATGCTACACAAGTTGCTGCACCTCCTACTATTACTAATAAAATAATTGGTGTTAGCAATGTTTCCACTTCTAATGCAAAACGCGAGAAACTGCCTGAAACTGCTAAAACTGCTGAAACTGCCTGTGATAAAACTGCTGAAATTTTTTCCAACATTGGGGATGATGATCCCATTGATTTAGATTATAATGGTTCGAATTTTGATGATTGCCACATCTCTGAAGTTATAAAGTTCTTGCAAAAACTTGCTAAAAGTCCTAATGCTAGTGCTATAAATTTGGCTTTCACGCAACATATTACAAATGCTCTCATAAAAGCTAGAGAAGAGAAACTAGAGCGCGAAGCCTCTATTCCTAGAAAGCTAGAGGATGGTTGGGAACCCATCATTAAGATGAAGATCAAAGATTTTGATTGTAATACTTTATGTGATCTTGGTGCAAGTATTTCTGTTATGCCTAAGAAAGTCTATGATATGCTTGACTTGCCACCATTGAAAAATTGTTATCTGGATGTTAATCTCGCTGATAATGCTAAAAAGAAACCTTTGGGGAGAGTTGATAATATTCATATTATGGTTAACAATAACCTTGTCCCCGTTGATTTTGTTGTCTTGGATATTGAATGCAATGCATCTTGTCCCATTATATTGGGAAGACCTTTTCTTCGAACTGTTGGTGCCATCATTGATATGAAGGAAGGTAATATTAAATATCAATTTCCCCTCAAGAAAGGTATGGAACACTTCCCTAGAAAGAGAATGAAGCTACCTTTTGATTCTATTATTAGAACAAATTATGATGTTGACACTTCGTCTCTTGATAATACTTGATTTACACTTTCTGCGCCTAGCTGAAAGGCGTTAAAGAAAAGCGCTTATGGGAGACAACCCATGTTTTTACTACAGTACTTGGTTTTTATTTTGTGTCTTGGAAGTTGTTTACTACTGTAGCAACCTCTCCTTATCTTAGTTTAGTGTTTTGTTGTGCCAAGTAAAGTCATTGATAGTAAAGTTCATACTAGATTTGGATTACTGCGCAGAAACAGATTTCTTTGCTGTCACGAATCTGGGCTGTTTTCTCTGTAGGTAACTCAGAAAATTATGCCAATTTACGTGAGTGATCCTCAGATATGTACGCAACTTTCATTCAATTTGAGCATTTTCATTTGAGCAAGTCTGGTGCCTCGATAAAATTCGTCAATACGAACTGTTCTGTTTTGACAGATTCTGCCTTTTATTTCGCATTGCCTCTTTTGCTATGTTGGATGAATTTCTTTGATCCATTAATGTCCAGTAGCTTTATGCAATGTCCAGAAGTGTTAAGAATGATTATGTCACCTCTGAACATGTATATTTTGATTGTGCACTAACCCTCTAATGAGTTGTTTCGAGTTTGGTGTGGAGGAAGTTTTCAAGGATCAAGAGAGGAGATGATACAACATGATCAAGGAGAGTGAAAACTCTAAGCTTGGGGATGCCCCGGTGGTTCACCCCTGCATATATCAAGAAGACTCAAGCGTCTAAGCTTGGGGATGCCCAAGGCATCCCCTTCTTCATCGACAACATTATCAGGTTCCTCCCCTGAAACTATATTTTTATTCCGTCACATCTTATGTGCTTTGCTTGGAGCGTCGGTTTGTTTTTTTTTGTTTTTGTTTTTGTTTGAATAAATGGATCCTAGCATTCATTGTATGGGAGAGAGACACGCTCCGCTGTTGCATATGGACAAGTATGTCCTTAGGCTCTACTCATAATATTCATGGCGAAGTTTCTTCTTCGTTAAATTGTTATATGGTTGGAATTGGAAAATGATACATGTAGTAATTTGCTATAATGTCTTGGATAATGTGATACTTGGCAATTTTTGTGCTCATGTTTAAGCTCTTGCATCATATACTTTGCACCCATTAATGAAGAAATACATAGAGCATGCTAAAATTTGGTTTGCATATTTGGTCTCTCTAAAGTCTAGATAATATCTAGTATTGAGTTTTGAACAACAAGGAAGACGGTGTAGATTCTTATAATGTTTACAATATGTCTTTTATGTGAGTTTTGCTGCACCGTTCATCCTTGTGTTTGTTTCAAATAACCTTGCTAGCCTAAGCCTTGTATCGAGAGGGATTACCTCTCATGCATCCAAAATACTTGAGCCAACCACTATGCCAGTTGTGTCCACCATACCTACCTACTACATGGTATTTCTCCGCCATTCCAAAGTAAATTGCTTGAGTGCTACCTTTAAAATTCCATCATTCGCCTTTGCAATATATAGCTCATGGGACAAATAGCTTAAAAACTATTGTGGTATTGAATATGTACTTATGCACTTTATCTCTTATTAAGTTGCTTGTTGTGCGATAACCATGTTTCTGGGGACGCCATCAACTATTCTTTTTTGAATATCATGTGAGTTGCTATGCATGTCCGTCTTGTCTGAAGTAAGAGAGATCTACCACCTTATGGTTAAGCATGCATATTGTTCGAGAAGAACATTGGGCCGCTAACTAAAGCCATGATTCATGGTGGAAGTTTCAGTTTTGGACATATATATCCTCAATCTCATATGAGAATAATAATTGTTGCCACATGCTTATGCATTAAAGAGGAGTCCATTATCTGTTGTCCATGTTGTCCCGGTATGGATGTCTAAGTTGAGAATAATCAAAAGCGAGAAATCCAAAATGCGAGCTTTCTCCTTAGACCTTTGTACAGGCGGCATGGAGGTACCCCATTGTGACACTTGGTTAAAACATGTGTATTGCGATGATCCGGTAGTCCAAGCTAATTAGGACAAGGTGCGGGCACTATTAGTATACTATGCATGAGGCTTGCAACTTGTAAGATATAATTTACATGATACATATGCTTTATTACTACCGTTGACAAAATTGTTTCATGTTTTCAAAATAAAAGCTCTAGCACAAAAATAGCAATCGATGCTTTCCTTTTTGAAGGACCATTCTTTTTTACTTTTATGTTGAGTCAGTTCACCTATCTCTCTCCACCTCAAGAAGCAAACAATTGTGTGAACTGTGCATTGATTCCTACATACTTGCATATTGCACTTATTATATTACTCTATGTTGACAATTATCCATGAGATATACATGTTATAAGTTGAAAGCAACCGCTGAAACTTAATCTTCCTTTGTGTTGCTTCAATACCTTTACTTTGATTTATTGCTTTATGAGTTAACTCTTATGCAAGACTTATTGATGCTTGTCTTGAAGTACTATTCATGAAAAGTCTTTGCTTTATGATTCACTTGTTTACACATGTCATATACATTGTTTTGATCGCTGCATTCACTACATATGCTTTACAAATAGTATGATCAAGGTTATGATGGCATGTCACTCCAGAAATTATCTTTGTTATCATTTTACCTGCTCGGGACGAGCAGAACTAAGCTTGGGGATGCTGATACGTCTCCGACGTATCGATAATTTCTTGTGTTCCATGCCACATTATTGATGATACCTACATGTTTTATGCACACTTTATGTCATATTCGTGCATTTTCTGGAACTAACCTATTAACAAGATGCCGAAGTGCCGATTCTTTGTTTTCTGCTGTTTTTGGTTTCAGAAATCCTAGTAAAGAAATATTCTCGGAATTGGACGAAATCAACGCCCAGGGTCCTATTTTGCCACGAAGCTTCCAGAAGACCGAAGAGGAGACGAAGTGGGGCCACGAGGTGGCCACACCCTAGGGCGGCGCGGCCTGGCCCTTGGCCGCGCCGACCTGTGGTGTGGGGCCCTCGTGTGGCCCCCTGACCTGCCCTTCCGCCTACTTAAAGCCTCCGTCGCGAAACCCCCAGTACCGAGAGCCACGATACGGAAAACCTTCCAGAGACGCCGCCGCCGCCAATCCCATCTCGGGGGATTCAGGAGATCGCCTCCGGCACCCTGCCGGAGAGGGGAATCATCTCCCGGAGGACTTTACGCCGCCATGGTCGCCTCCGGAGTGATGTGTGAGTAGTCTACCCCTGGACTATGGGTCGATAGAAGTAGCTAGATGGTTGTCTTCTCCCCATTGTGCTTAATTGTCGGGTCTTGTGAGCTGCCGAACATGATCAAGATCATCTATCTGTAATTCTATATGTTGCGTTTGTTGGGATCCGATGAATAGAGAATACTTGTTATGTTGATTATCAAAGTTATGTCTATGTGTTGTTTATGATCTTGCATGCTCTCCGTTATTAGTAGATGCTCTGGCCAAGTTGATGCTAGTAACTCCAAGAGGGAGTATTTATGCTCGATAGTGGGTTCATGTCTCCGTGAATCTGGGGGAGTGAGAGAAACCTCTAAGATTATGGATGTGCTGTTGCCACTAGGGATAAAACATTGGTGCTATGTTCAAGGATGTAGTCACTGATTACATTACGCGCAATACTTAATGCAATTGTCTGTTGTTAGCAACTTAATACTGGAGGGGTTCGTATGATAACCTGAAGGTGGACTTTTTAGGCATAGATGCATGCTGGATAGCGGTCTATGTACTTTGTCGTAATGCCCAATTAAATCTCACAATACTCATCATAATATGTATGTGCATGGTCATGCCCTCTTTATTTGTCAATTGCCCAACTGTAATTTGTTCACCCAACATGCTGTTTATCTTATGGGAGAGACACCTCTAGTGAACTGTGGACCCCGGTCCAATTCTCTATACTGAAATACAATCTACTGCAATACTTTGTTCTCTTGTTTTCTGCAAACAATCATCATCCACACTATACATCTAATCCTTTGTTACAGCAAGCCGGTGAGATTGACAACCTCACTGTTTCGTTGGGGCAAAGTACTTTGGTTGTGTTGTGCAGGTTCCACGTTGGCGCCGGAATCCCTGGTGTTGCGCCGCACTACATCCCGCCGCCATCAACCTTCAACGTGCTTCTTGACTCCTACTGGTTCGATTAAACCTTGGTTTCTTACTGAGGGAAACTTGCCGCTGTGCGCATCACACCTTCCTCTTGGGGTTCCCAACGGACGTGTCAACTACACGCATCACTTGACTTAAGACATAGTTTAGCTATGGTTAGGGGGTAGAAACATGATTTTCCTGGTTTGAATATGTCTAGACCTTGTTTATCAACTTAGTTGAATGCTTACTATATGACATAAGAAGACTATGTGCCTTGGTTTTTCATTTTTTGATTTTTTTTTAAATTCTTATGCCCATTTGAATCTTGGTCAAATCCTAGGTTTGACCATGGTTTTAACAAATTTAAATCATGAATATAAAAATTAAGCATCTATCCTTCTTAGTCACTCCAAAATGTAAATCTTGGGAGGGTTATTGAAATTTGCATGTTTGAAACCAAAAACCACTTCTCTTCATGCATGCTTGACTTTATAAGACAGAGTTTAGGGTTAGGGGTAGATATATACATGATTTTCTGGTTTGAATATGTCTAGACATTGTTTATCAACTTGAATGCTTACTATATATATGACATATAAGAATGCTATGTCCTTTGTTTTTTCATTCTTTTGATTTTTTTTCTGAAAATTTATGCCCATTTGAATCTTTTGGTCAAATCCTAGGCTTGACCAAGATTTAAACAAGTTTAAAACATGAAAATGAAAAGGGAAGCCTGCATCCTTCTTAGTCACTCTAAAATCAACTTACTTGAGAATGCTTACTATATGACATAAGAAGACTATGTGCCTTGGTTTTTCATTTTTTGTTTTTTTTAAAATTCTTATGCCCATTTGAATCTTGGTCAAATCCTAGGTTTGACCATGGTTTAAACAAATTTAAATCATAAATATAAAAATTAAGCATATATCCTTCTTAGTCACTCCAAAATGTAAATCTTGGGAGGGTTCTTGAAATTTCCATGTTTGAAACCAAAAACCACTTCTCTTCATGCATGCTCTACTTCATAAGAAAGATTTTAGGGTTAGGGGTAGATATATACATGATTTTTCTGGTTTGAATATGTCTAGACCTTGTTTATCAACTTGAATGCTTACTATATGACATAAGAAAACTATGTGCTTTCGTTTTTCATTTTGCTGATTTTATTTTTATTTTTGATGCCCATTTGAATCTTGGTCAAATCCTAGGTTTGACCAAGATTTAAACAATTTTAAAACATGAAAATGAAAAGGGAAGCATGTATCCTTCTTAGTCACTCTAAATGAAGTTTTTGGGAGGTTTTTGAAATTTCCATCTTTGAAACCCAAAACCACTTCTCTTCATGATTGACTTCATAAGACATAGTTTAGGGTTAGGGGTAGATACATGATTTGTATGGTTTGAATGTGTCTAGACCTTGTTTATCAACTTTAATGCTTACTATATGACATAAGAAGACTATGTGCTTTGGTTTTTCATTTTTCTGTTTTTTTAATTTTCCGCCCATTTGAATCTCTGTCAAATCCTAGGTTTGACCAAGATTTAGACAAGTTTAACACGTGAAAACGAATAAGTAAGCATGGATCCTTCTTAGTCACTCCAAAATGTACCAATTTATAGATGTGTTAACTTTGCTTCATGGAAAAAATAATGTCATGTAAATGAGTTAACTTGGATTTCCTACGCTTGAATCCATAGGAAACTTTGTTCTAATGCACTATAATAATCAACCGAGTTGTTACACCAACAGGTATGTCACTTAAGTGTGGTACCCATGCGTGAGGTCCCGCACTTCAGTGACCACAAGTCACGTGCAATAGGTACGCAAACTCCCAGCCATTTTCTTTGTCAAGAGAAGACGCATCAGGATGCGTATTGGAAGTCTCTGGGTCCTTCAGGATCCTTCGTTTGTCCCTCTCCCAAAAAAAACAAATCTCTCTCATTCTCGGCCTCGCTCGACTCGCTCGCTCGCTCGCACCTCCTGCTCACTGACAAACCCTGCACAACAGTCAACATCATCACCCGAAAAACGGGAGACACCATAATGCTCTCTCTTCTTCTCTCTTTCCGAGTGATCCCTCTTCCTCGGAGTTTCACTCGACGGGCAAACACATATGTGCTGCATAGTAATAATAAAAAGGTACTCCGTAGAAAAATCGACGTACGAATCTATAATTAAATAGGTTAAAATAGGGTTTTGCCCAGTACTACAGATCAAGGTTCAAAAAAAATCCAACTACGGGGTTCGAACAACCCCATTTCTAATCAAAGATTTTTTTCGACGTCATCCAAATGGCCTCAAACTATAGCATGGGCGGATCCAGACTATAGCCAAGGGGGGCAGCTGCCCCCACTCAATTTTCTGAAATCTTGTAATATGTTAAACTAAAGGCTGGTTTGCACGCACTTAGAAATGATATTTGCATCACTTACCATATGTTTGCCCATTTGAATCTTGTCAAATCCTAGATTTGACCAAGATAATTTAAACAAGTTTAAAACATGAAAATGAAAAGGGAAGCTTGTATCCTTCTTAGTCACTCTAAAATGAAGTTTTGGGAGGTTTTTGAAATTTCCATGTTTGAAACCCAAAACCACTTCTCTTCATGCTTGACTTCATAAACATGAAAATGAAGACTATTTGCTAACGGAGGGAGTAAGTACTCTTGCTATCAAAAGTACCAAACGATGCATACCAAAATGATTTTTTAGAGGAATACTAGTTCAGATTATTTAATTTTATATTAGCAGGCTAAAATCGAACCCCGTAGTTGCATTTTCTGAAATTGATCCGTAGTACTGAGCAGATCCCTAGTTTAACTTATTTAATAATAGATTGGTAGGTCGATTTTTTAGGTTATTATTATCTTTACTATTAAATTCAAATACGACCGTGGTAAGTCTCACGCTCGTTCGTTCCGTCGCGGCCAGGTCATTCCGATGGGCCAAACCTTTCGTTCTCATGGGCCAAGGCCAATACTCAGAAAAACCGGTTTCTGCAGTCTTCGCTCGCTATCCATGGTTCCGCGAGGCCACCTAGCTCGCAAGGTCGCTGCACGCACGCGCCGCCCAGGGTTCCGCCCCGCTAGGTCCCCGTCCTTCCCCGCGCGTGCCCAGGACTCCGAGCGGCCCCACGGCCAGCATAGCCGACGTCCAGAGCAGATCGAGGCTGGTAATGTCCGCCCTTGGGTGCGCTCCCGGATGCAGCGGGGTTCGAGGGAGGAGCGTTTGGGGGGAACGTTCGGCCTCTCCTGTGCCGCTCCTTCACGGCTGCGGCCAGAGCCCGTAGACGACGGAGCATCGAGGACTACAATACCAAGAGGTTGGATGAGATGTCTTGCTCGCCAGTTTGTGATGCGTGCCTGTCGATCTTCGCTTCAGGCATTAATCCAGTGTATTCGTCCTTTTCTTCAGGTATTCATATTTAGCTAGAGCTCAGCCCAGATTTGATTAATACCTATTGTTTGCCGTAGCTTTCTTAAGCTGCATATGTCAGTAAGCTGCGGCTGAAGCTAACTGGTAGAAAGCATCTAATAATCTATTGATCTGTTTTTAATTTGTTTGTTTCATATGGATATCTGATTTGAGTAGTCAGACATTATTGCAGTTCCAGTTTATTTACTGACTGACAAGTCAAAAGTAATAGTTGAGTTATAAAATATAATTTATGTCTCAAATAGCACCTACATCTATTGAGCTCTTGATATTATTAGACTGAATGGGATAATAAACGAATCCTCCAATATTACATGAACCTAATTGTAATGGTTTCTTTGGTTGACTGTTCTCAAATCTAGAGACTCGTAATTGGTTATCTCATAGACGAATCGGTGGACTAATACGTTTCTGAAAGCAATGCTTCAGTTTCGTTGGAATAAGTTTACACATCCGCATACATTGGGAGTTTCATATTCATCTGGTTTATCTCAATGATATTGTAGCTGAAGGCCTTTATTTATTTATTTATTTTTTATTCCTATAAAAGAATAATTTTTGGTTAGCAGATGATGGTTTCATTTGCTTTGTATAGATGATGTTTTAGCCTATAATATTTAGTTTTAAATGAAATAAAATGACATATTATGGTATAAATTATGTACCTTTCATTGTATAGATTTATGATTCCATAGCAGCGCACGAACACTCTGAAAATCACATTACTTTGATCAAGCTGACACCCATGGGGACTCATATAAAAATATGCCCGTGTGTATGACGAATTTTTCGCTCGTTATTGAGAACTCCGTCGTTGCCGTCTCATCGATCTCCTCACCTAGGCAGTCGCCAGAACTCCTGCCGTCTAGCCAATTCTCAAGAATTCCGTGAGCCTAAATAAATGTAACAAAAATCAAGACTAAGGAAATTTATAATTTATTTCACTTAAAGGTCTTGCAATACTATTCCAGTTTAGTAAAAGGCAATACTGCAGCTTTCTAGCTGAAAAAATGATTCACATGGAAACTAATTAAAGACGACCGGCGCGGGGATGCCTTCAAAGCAGACATAGTATTCCTTAGTGGCCCGATTATGTCTCTTTGCAAAAAATATTCCTCAAAGTATTGGCAGTTAGCAACGTTAGTAATGGTAATGGTAGATGAAAGAGACAATTATTTCGAAACATTTTCGAAGATAGAAATCAAACAACACTTCAAATGCTAGATCTGGACTAAATAGTTCGATATAGACATTGTTTCAAGTTGGAAGCATAAGAAAGGCATGTCTTCATTGATCGTTTCCATCAATAACAACAATATCTAATTAGTTTGCTAAATACATGGGCTAAACAATTAGTGTACCCGTAGCAATGCACGGACACTCTGCTAGTTATTACTAGGCAGCACATGTGTTTGCCCGTCCAGTGAAACTCTTTCATTTCATTTTTCTTTTCCGCAAGGTCGGGAGTCGGAGGAAGAGGGATCACACGGGAGGAGACAAAGGGAGAGCAGTCACGGGGCCCCACTTATTTATGGTGTCTAGATTTTTTCGGGTGATGCTGACTGTTGTGCAGGGTTGTCAGTGCGCAGGGGGTGCGAGCGAGCGAGGCCGAGAATGAGAGAGATGTTTTTTTAGAGGGACAACCGAACGATCCTGAAGGACCCAGATTTCCAATACGCATCAGAGCACAGTTTACAGCAGGACACAAAATAAACAGGAAAATACGTCTAAATCCCTAAGATTTACATGGTAGACCCCAGGCTGAAAGAAAGAAATGCGATCGGGTCCTTAACAGCCACCGTCTGGATTGATCCTCGTCACAGCCGGGCACGAAAGACTTGGCGCGACCAAATCGCCATGGCTACAGGGCCTGCACACCATGGCCTCCAAGCTGAGCAAGAAACGCCCTGCCAAAACCGGTAGCCAACGGAGGTGGATAATTGGAGAGATGGAGAGAGAGAGTCTTGATGCCTCTCTCTTGACAAAGAAGATGGCTGGGAGTTTGCCTACCTAGCGTACGTGACTTGTGCTCACTGAAGTGTGGGACCTCACGCATGAGAACCACACGTAAGTGACAGACTTGTTGCTCTAATAACTCGGGTGATTATTATATTGTAATATTACTACATAGTTTCCTATGGATCCTTCTTAGTCACTCCAAAATGAAGCTTTTGGGAGGTTTTTGAAATTTCCATGTTTGAAACCAAAAACGACTTCTCTTCATGCATGCTTGACTTCATAAGACAGAGTTTAGCTAGGGGTATGGGGTAGATACATGATTTTCCTGGTTTGAATATGTCTAGACCTTGTTTATCAACTTAATTGAATGCGTACTATATGACATAAGAAGACTATGTGCCTTGGTTAGCATCTAGTGCAGTATGTGTGAACATGTGTGCACTATGTGTGCTATAACTTTTATGTCTTTCAAATTTGAACCAAATTTGAATAAGTTTGAAATATTTGAAATGGGGCTTTTGGCTTAAACGTTTGAAACCCAAAACGATTTCTCTTCATGCTAGATTTCATCAGACCGAGTTTAGGGTTAGGGGTAGGTACATGAGTTGTCTGGTTTGAATATGTCTAAACCTTGTTTATCAACTTGAATGCTTACTATATGACATCAGAAGACTATGTGCTTTTGTTTTTCATTTTTCTATTTTTTTTGAATTTTATGCCCATTTGAATCTTGGTCAAATCCTAGGTTTGACCAAGATTTAAACAAGTTTCAAACATGAAAATTTCCATGTTTGAAACCCAAAACCACTTCTCTTCATGATTGACTTCATAAGACATAGTTTAGGGTTAGGGGTAGATATATACATGATTTTTCTGGTTTGAATATGTCTAGACCTTGTTTATCAACTTTAATGCTTACTATATGACATAAGAATGCTATGTGCTTTGGTTTTTTATTTTTCTATTTTTATAAATTTTATACCCATATATTTGAATCTTTGTGAAATCCTAGGTTTGACCAGGATTTAAACAAGTTTAGAACATGAAAATGAAAAGGTAATTGAGCCTAGATCCTTCTTAGTCACACTCTAAAATGAAGCTTTTGGGAGGTTCTTGAAATTTCCATGTTTGAAACCCAAAACCACTTCTCTTCATGATTAGGGTTAGGGGTAGATATCTACATGATTTTTCTGGTTTGAGTATGTCTAGACCTTGTTTATCAACTTGAATGCTTACTATATGACATAAGAAGACTATATGCTTTTGTTTTTCATTTTTTTATTTTTTTATTTTATGCTCGCTCGAATCTTTTGGTCAAACCTTAGCTAGGTTTGACCAATATTTGAACAAGTTTAAGACATGAAAATGAAAAGGGAAGTCTGCATCCTTCTTAGTCACTCTAAAATGAAATTTTTAAGAGGTTTTTGAAATTTCCATGTTTGAAACCCAAAACCACTTCTCTTCATGATTGACTTCATAAGACAGAGTTTAGGGTTAGGGGTAGATATATACATGATTTTTTCTGGTTTGAATATGTCTAGACCTTGTTTATCAACTTTAATGCTTACTATATGACATAAGAATGCTATGTGCTTTGGTTTTTCATTCTTTTCATTTTTATGAATTTTTATGACCATTTGGAATCTTGGTCAAATCCTAGGTTTG
Source organism: Lolium perenne (assembly GCF_019359855.2). NCBI lineage: Eukaryota > Viridiplantae > Streptophyta > Magnoliopsida > Poales > Poaceae > Lolium > Lolium perenne. The sequence continues at coordinate 139,101,720 of NC_067245.2, forward strand.
ACAATGATTAAAACAAGTTTAAAACATGAATATGAAAAATTAAGCATCTATCCTTCTTAAGTCACTCCAAAATGTAACTCTTGGGAGGGTTTTTGAAATTTCCATGTTTGAAACCAAAAACAACTTCTCTTCATGCATGCTTGACTTCATAAGACAGAGTTTAGGGTTAGGGGTAGCTAGATACATGATTTTTTTGGTTTGATAATGTCTAGACCTTGTTTATCAACTTAATTGAAAGCTTACTATATGACATAAGAATAATATGTGCTCATTTTATTGATCACTTTTTGAATTTTTATCCCCATTTGTTGAATCTTGGTCAAATCCTAGGTTTGACCAAGATTTAAACAAGTTTAAAACATGAGTATGCAAAAGTAAGCCTGTATCAATTCTTCTTAGTCACTCCAAAATGAAGCTCTTGGGAGTTTTTTGAAATTTCCATGATTTTTCAGGTTTGAATATGTCTAGACCTTGTTTATCAACTTGAATGCTTACTATATGACATACAAAGACTATGTGCTTCGGTTTATGATTTTGTTTTTGAATTTTTATGCCCATTTAAATCTTTGTCAAATCCTAGGTTTGACCATGACTTAAACAAGTTTAAAACACGAATATGAAAAAGTAAGCATGTATCCTTCTTAGTCACTCAAAAATGAAGCTCTTAATTAGTAGGGTTTTTGAAATTTCCATGTTTGAAACCAAAAACCACTTATCTTCACCATGCATGCTTGACTTCATAAGACAGAGTTTAGGGTTAGGGGTAGATACATGATTTTTTAGGTTTAATATGTCTAGACCTTGTTTATCAACTTAATTGAATGCTTACTATATGACATATATAAGAAGACCTTGGTTTTTCAATTTTTTTGAATTTTTATGCCCATTTGAATCTTGGTCAAATCCTAGGTTTGACCAAGATTTGAACAAGTTTTAAACATGAATATGGAAAGGTAAGCATGTATGCTTCTTAGTCACTACAAAATGAAGCTCTTGGGAGGGTTTTTGAAATTTCCATGTTTGAAACCAAAAACCACATCTCTTCATGCTTGACTTCCTAAGACAGAGTTTAGGGTTAGGGGTAGCCACATACATGATTTTTCTGGATTGAATATGTCTAGACCTTGTTTATCAACTTAAATTTATGCTTATTATATGACATAAGAAGACTATGTGCATTGGTTTATCATTTTATTGATTTTTTTGAATTTTATCCCCATTTGTTGAATCTTAGTCAAATCCTAGGTTTGACCAAGATTTAAACAAGTTTAAAACATGAATATGAAAAGTAACATGCATCGATCCTTCTTAGTCACTCCAAAATGAAGCTCGCGGGAGGTTTTTGAAATTTCCATGATTTTTCTGGTTTGAATATGTCTAGACCTTGTTTATCAACTTGAATGCTTACTATATGACATACACAAACTATGTGCTTTGGTTTTTGATTTTTTTTTGAATTTTTATGCCCATTTGAATCTTGGTCAAATCCTAGGTTTGACCATGACTTAAAGAAGTTAAAACATGAATATGACAAACTAAGCATGTATCCTTCTTAGTCACTCCAAAATGAAGCTCTTGGGAGGGTTTTTGAAATTTCCATGTTTGAAACCAAAAACCACTTCTCTTCACCATGCATGCTTGACTTCGTAAGACAGAGTTTAGGGTTATGGGGTAGATACATGATTTTTCAAGTTTAATATGTCTAGACCTTGTTTATCAACTTAATTGAATGCTTACTATATGACATAAGAAGACCTTGGTTTTTCATTTTTTCATTTTTTTTGATTTTTTATGCCCATTTGAATCTTGGTCAAATCCTAGGTTTGACCAAGATTTGAACAAGTTTAAAACATGAATATGAAAAAGTAAGCATGTATGCTTCTTAGTCACTCCAAAATGAAGCTCTTGGGAGGGTTTTCGAAATTTCCATGTTTGAAACCAAAAACCACATCTCTTCATGCTTGACTTCATAGGACAGAGTTTAGGGTTAGGGGGAGATACATGATTTTTCTGGTTTGAATATGTCTAGACCTTGTTTATCAACTTAATTGAATGCTTACTATATGACATAAGAAGATTATGTGCCTTGGTTTTTCATTTATTTTGATTTATTTTGAATTTTATGCCCATTTTTATGCCCATTTAAACAAGTTTAAATCATGAATATGAATAATTAGTCACTCCAAAATGTAGCTCTTGGGAGCATTTTTGAAATTTCCATGTTTGAAACCAAAAACCACTTCTCTTCATGCATGCTTGACTTCATAAGACAGAGTTTTAGGGTTTGGGGTAGACAGCACGCGCCGACGCGTGGACGCAATTTATTCTCTGTCCCCCTGACATGCACTTGCCAGTGTCTTCAACAGTCTGACACGAGCAGTGAAGCTTTTATTGGAGCCCAGCGGAGAGGGGCTCCATTTCTCGAGCGGTGGCGAGGTGACATGCACCCCGTGTGACATGCGGCCTAAATCCAAATTTAAACATTGCGAAAAAATCTGAAAAAATCATGCACGTTCACAGCACATATTAAGATAACCCCTAAAAATTTCAGATCAAAATTCGAAACATACATCGAGAAACAAAAAAGAGAAACTCAGATGTGAATAGTCTACAGAGAAACTCAGATTTGTATTCGGGAACTATTCATGACAGATTTCTCTTTTTTGTTTATCGATGTATGTTTCGAATTTTGATCTGAAAATTTTAGGGGTTATTTTAATATGTGCTGTGAACATGCATGATTTTTTTCAGATTTGTTCGCAATGTTTAAATTTGAATTTAAACCGCATGTCACACGCTGACATGCAATAGGTGCATGTCACCTGATCTTCGGTGACGCTGGGGCTAAAAAGAAGACCTTTTTTTTTCTCCATCAAGTCAATGAAAAAAATACCCCTTTTTCACCTTGCGCGACATGAGGAGCAGTTCGACCGGGGGGAGTACTGTTATCGGGTCTGGTCGTCGCCCTCCTCCTCCCCACCTCATTTCCTCCACTGTTTCACATATTTTAGCTTCTATTATGCGGTGCCGTGGAGGTGGGGGTCTGGTCGTCAGCGTCCTCCTCCCCACCTCATTTCCTCCACTGTCTCGCAACTCCTTGATCTACTACTCCTATCCATATACATGCCACTCAAATGGATGTATTTGTAGATACATCCATTTTAGTGGCGGTTAATATGGATCGGAGGAAGTACTAATAATATGAGGCATGTTTTTGAGTTGGCCCTGTTTAGTAGAGTTTACATTTAAGAGTTTGCATCTTTCTACCACCATTATTTTTGATTTAGCTTGTCTTTTGTGCCCACCATTTTATTGAGGAGGGTTAATGCAAGATCCATAGAAAACTAGCTTGTCATGACATTTTTTTGGCGGAGTGCATCTTCTCATGGCGAGCTAGCGACTTTGCCTACTAGAGTTTTTTTTGTTGAACTACATTTTTTGGATTTTCCCATTTTATTTGTGCACAAGCTATGAGCCGCCCGCAATTCAGCACCATATATTGGCGGGATTTTCTAGTTCAATCGTTTTGTACTTGGATATTAGCAGGATGCTATCTTCTAGGGCTTTCTTTTCCCCTATATCCAGCCCCACCCACGGACAAGCAAGGGCTCTCTCCCTACCTCGCTCCTAGTCCGTCTCGCTCCCTCTCAGTCCTCCATCCGTAGCCGACATCCACCGTGCCGGAGCCAGCTCAGCGACGCCGTCAACCACACTCTGTCCGCTTCGTCGGATCTGCTTCCCCGACTCACTGGTTCATCGTACCGGCCGGCGAGATCGGTACACAAAGCGCCACCATGATCCCCGAACCAAACCGAACGGCCAACGTGCCACCTCCCCAGTCGACCAAGGTTGAACACTTTGTCTGGCAGCTTTTGTTATGTATTTGATTTCCGAGACTAGTTTATTGCTTGCTTCCACTGCTTGTTATTAGCATCTGTTTTTTTTGTAATGCCTGCTAGATATTCCACTCGAGAATGCCTACGAAGAATCTCGGAGGCAAAATATCTTGCAGAATAAGATAATTGCAGCCTCGATCGGCATACTGTGGAATGGGACAAAATCACCGCACCCCAAGTCGTTGCCGAGATTTTTCACCCGTGTGATGTGCCGCCAAAAGGACGATCCCATGGGGCTGCTGCTGAAGAAGGTATTTAGCCGCACTACTCAAATTTCATATGTGTTGTTTGCTGATTGATTTGATGAACTTTGATTTGCAGCAGCTAGCCACTGCTCATGTTCCTAACAAAGACAGTGAGCGCGCCAGTGATGCAGACATTGGTAGAAAGGAGGCGGGATTTGGTCCTATTGTTCTAGCAAGCAATCATTTGAGGGGCCACCTAGGATCAGCACATCTGGATCCTCCTGAGCTCAACATTAAGGAGGTAATTTTATAATAGTATTTTAAACATGACATAATCTAATGTACTGAAAGAGATCAAACTGTCAACAGGAGTGGAGTGGTATAGATGGTAGAGATATAGATCTAGATTTCATATTTCCTAATTTTTTGTTCAAAATATGGTCGCCCCGGCCTCTGCATCCAAATGATGCACCCACCCTTTTATTGCAATGTTTTAGACTCCATTTAAGGTTTAGAAACTCATGGGTTGCTCAAAGTAGTGACATGAATCAACCAACATATTTCCTTTTAATCAGCTGATTGATTTAATGCATGGCAAATCGCAGAAGCAAGTGACTGCTCATGTCCCTGCCAAGCAGCATTGTAGCACAGATGTCTAGAGTTCCAGTGATGCAAACTTTTGTAGGAACAAAACAGAAGGATGTGGCACTGGGGAAGCTAAGATTAGGCGTCTTCAAAAGGACTTGGATGTGGCCACTTGGCGGAATAAAGAAATGAACCGAGGATGGAATTCTACAATTCAAGATGGCCTACATGCTGTTGCTGATCTGCAGAAGCTAGTGGCTGGCAACTTGGTTACCGCTTTGGCTGATGCAGATGTCCATGAGATCAACTGGACGATCTTGGAACAGGTGAAAGAACGAGCAAAAACTCTGCACTCATCTTTGCAGGTAGATGATTTTCAAAGGGTGATGCAAGAGCTGCTATATGAATAGATTGTTGTTTCAGTTGATGATGTCCCTGGTTCTTTTGTTTACTTATGTGCTGGTAGTACTTAGGGGAACTAGCTTGTACAAGTAATTTTTCCGATAAAGTTGTACAAGTAAATGGCACATGCTTCGCCTGTTTGACCAATTAAGTTAAAAAGCTTCACAAAATCCTGCTATCATGTAGGCAGGCTTGCATTCGCTTTCAACCCAAGTGACTATTGACTGTAATCTGTAATATGTACCCCTCTGTTGCACTTAATGGTATCCAAGCCCTTGGGCCCCCCTGCTTTGTTAAAAAAAGATCGAATTCTTATTGCATCGAAGTTGTTTCACTAAAAAAAAGAGCTCTCACGTGCAAGGCACGTGCAATTTACTAGTATATACTACTAGTAGAGATGGTACACCTAGACATTAGAGATTTGTTTGTTTTAAAGATATTTTAAATTCTGTACAAGAAGGAAAATATAACTTTAGCAAATTCCTAGTATTTTTCGTGGTCGATGTAAAAAAAGTATTTTTCATGGTTGATGTAAAAAAACAAGTTTTTTTCATGGTCGATGTAAAAAAAGAGAGAAAACATGTCTCATAAAAAGCCTTATGGTTAGCACAATTTTTTTACGGAGTAACTCTTTTTACATAGCCCAAATTACTATTCGATTTTCCATTGAAATATTTTATGTGTATATAGCAAGCGAAGAAGTACACATGCATTTTTCGTTTTATTCTTTTTTGACATTTCAAAATGTATAGAAGATGAATTTCGAAATAAAGGGATCATATGCACCCAAGAACCAAAAAGCATATCCCCTTGACCCCGAACCTACTCAGGGCCCTTTTGTTGTGGCTTTTTTTTTGGCTTTTGGATTTTGGAAGCCAAAAGAAAAGATCCTTTTGTTTTTGGCTTCCAAAATCCAAAAGCCAAAAAAGCACCTATTTAGGTGTTTTTTTGGCTTTTGCCAAAGCCAAAAAGCCAAAAAAAAAGCCACAACAAAAGGGCCCTCAGCTTCAAACTTGGGATTTCGTAGGCTAGGGTTCCACAGTTTTCCACCAACCAGTAATAATTTCAACTCTGCCCCAAAATTCCCGCCGAAATCCCCCCGCTTCCAAAATTCAAAGCGATGTGAAATAAGTACAGTGCCGATCTTATCCCCCGGACCGCTCAATTCAGACCTATCACCGGCGGCGCCAAACCCCGCATCTCTCTCTCACGCTTCCACCTTGCATGACCCACCGGATCATCTCACACGCCGGCGCCGGCGCCGGCCCACTGTCCCACTCCCACACCAGCACTACTGCCTTCTCATCGACCACGGTAGTGAGCGACGATGTTCCACCGTCTCCCTTGCTTTTTAGCAAGCCGGAGTAGCTTCGACCTTCCCCCACCCCCACCGACGACCATTGTACCATACGAGCTCCTCCGTAGCCGACTTCCACCGCCGCCTTGTCAGCGACATTCACCATCGCCGGGTTCTCGTATCTTAATCCCCGACACCTTCCGTCCACCGGACTGGAGAGATGGGCACACAAAGCGCCTCCATGGTCCACGGCAGGAAACCAAAGCGTACACGCGCCCACTCCCAAGAAGGTTGATATGGCCGCTTTCGTTATGCAGGTGATTTCGAAAAATATTTTTTTGCTTACTTGCACCGCCATCTCATTAGCATTTTTTTTGTAATGCATGCTAGATATTATTGCACTACAGAATGAATTAAAAGAGGAACGGAGACGGAAGATATGTAGCAGATATGCAAGCCGTGTGGGCACAAACATCTGCAATGCTATTGCCTCTAGTGCAAACCTGAACAAAATCGGAGAAGAACCCTTTCCCCTCCCCAAAGATAAAGAACAATGTTATGATTCACAATTTGATCCTGCTGAGCCTCTTGGAGAGCTGACTCAGGAAGATGCCTTGCCTGACCATTCTCCTCAACCCCACCAGGTGATTTCTGTTTTTTTACTTTGAGATATCTGTTGCAACTTCGATGTGTTGTATACTTTTATCCTGAATCCCACCAAACATGTTCACATGCCACCTCTAGGTCTCCTTAACGCATCATATATATGTTTCAGCATGCACGTCATCCTTTACTGTTCTTCATTCTATTCCATTTGCATATCATCATATATGGCACTTCCGTAGACTGAAATATCGTTTATGTGCGCTAGGAATCTGCAGCTTCAAGTAAGAATTTCGCAGGAACCACCAATGAGAGGAAGACCATTCAATAGCCTGAATCGGTGATAGAACAGCTGCAACCAAAAAAGAAATCTGCTTCTGCTACTAGACAGTCTCAGCGATTCATGGCACTAGTTGAAGAAAATAACGCAAATGCTAAGAGTACTGAAATAAAAAAAAACGTGGTGAACACCCCAAGCGGTTGAATCAGCCACCTGTTACCAATCCAGTCAACCAGCGACAATCGGCAGCAGAACCAGTTTCCACAGCAACTTCTCAGCCACAATTGGCAGCAGAACCAGTTTTCACAGCAACTTCTCAGCCACAATTGGCAGCAGAACCAATTTTCACAGCAACTTCTCAACCACAATTGGCAGCAGAACCAGTTTCCACGGCAACTTCTCAGCCACAATTGGGATCAGCAGTAGCTATGGTAGGAAATACTGCCCAAGGGCACACTGTACCAGTCCCAGCTGACACAACCACAACTGGCCAAACACTGCTAGCACAACATCAACAAACTGTTGATGATCTCCCACTGACCCATATTAGTCCTGCCATAGACAACTCCCCTGAGGATGAGCCCCACACCGAAGTAGGTACATTTTCCAATGCTTATAGTTTCATTCTCCATTATGAAGTTATACTTTATAGATAAATATATATATATATATATATATATCTACCTTGATAGCTTGATGTAATGCTTAACTTTGTAGTTGCACCAGGATCAAGAAAAACGAGGGGCCCAACAGTAGGGAAAATGTTCGTAGCTAAGCTTGCTGGGATGGAATCAAGATTTTTCCTTTCATCTATCGTAGGTGGCAGAAGGCCACTGGACCCAGAAGAATTTCGCCAGGAATGAAATTCCTATCTTCCCAACATGGAAAGAGCACGTAGACACCTCTGCGCATTTTGAAAAATTAGTGCACAGGTTACACGTAAGTCATCTTTCTCTTGGTAATGTTACTCATACTAGTATACCACATTGGCACGTCCCGTTCCTTCTAGCTTGTTGTTGGCTCTATGTATATCGCACCAACGGTTTATATTGTTGTGAACAGTTAAGGTTCGAGTTTGATGATGACCAAGAGGAAGTAAAGCATGTTCTCAACAGTCTATTCTCAGACTGTCTACGCCAGTATCGCAACAGGCTAAAGAAGAAATACTTCACTAGAAAGATTACTGGGAGTGTTCCAACTAGATCTCCTCTTAAGCAAATGACTGACAAACAGTGGGGAGATCTTGTGAAGCACTGGTCTGATCCAAAGAATATGGTATGATTTGTAGGACTGAGACCAGATCACATCTTGGATTCTTATTTATAGCAGTGTCTCACTAGTCTCCTTTTTGCAGAATTTGGCTAAACAGAATCAGATAAACCGCGGTAAACTACTTTTACCTAGCCGTACGGGATCTCGTAACCTTATAGTGCACATTCGGCAAAAAGTAAGGACATGTTGTTTTATACTGCTATTTAGAAATATTTTAGTAAAAGATCATGCAGAGTATTTTGGATCACGAATGGCAGGGCAAGGTGTGCATCTGCATTGTAAATAGAGACAAAAAAATACTATTTGAATGACTCAGGAAGACAATAATACCAGTAGCTGCAACTTCACATTTGTAGGATCAAATGGCGGATGCAGTCATTATACTTGTATAAAAACTCGAAGAAATAAAATTGTTCCCATTTGAGATGTATGTTAATTACACTCATATTCATTGATGGTCGATACATGTCTCAGCCTTATCTTATCCATGATTGTAATGCTTTGAGTACATCGAATATTCAAATAAATTTAAAGTTTGCATGCATCAATTGATGAAGAGGCCAGGGCTAAGCTCCTTATTCATATTCTGACAAGAGCATGCAGTAACTAATTCAGGAATGAATTCATATACTGCAATAATCTGGTTTGGGTTGACAGATTATTGCACTGCATATACTACTGTAATTCGTTTGTAGCAATGGTTCAGTCATGTTAGGATAACTAAATGGTGCACAGTCATTTGAAAGGTGAAAAAAATCTTATTGAGCAATTAGTTAATTCAGTTACAATATATCATGAATGGGCTTGATATTAAAATTTATTGCGAAGTATATCATATGGATTGAAGAATTACCGGCATGTGATTGATCCCTGCAATATGTGGTGCCGGTCCACCCATCCACCGCAATAATGAAGCCGTTGTGCTCGATGGCGTCACTATAATCTACACCCCAACTAGTAAGAGAGAATAACCTCCACTCATGGCTACCATTAGCCAGGTAAGCGAGTCCAGAATTGAATAGAGCGATGAGCTTGTAATCTGAGTAATGTCCAGCTTTTGTGGGCACTTTGCAAATTACAATCTTCAACAAAAGCATGGCACACCCATACGTCATGTACCTTTCAGGAGGCAAGTCGGGGAAGCCAATCCATTCCTCCCGAAAAATGTTGCAAGTTTCCGACGATGGTAGGGAGATTTCTTGGTGCATGTAGATGTTCGCGAGGAACCAGTTCCCACCACTGTCCACGCCGGCGATCTAGTCGCCGTTCATGCCAACCCAGAATCTATTGTCCATGAACGGCAGGATGGCTGTGCGCCGAGAATGGTCGAGGGGCACAACGTGGTACACCGTGTGGTGCACACTACTATCATCATAGTGCCAATGGGCAGAATCGGGCATCAGCAAGCAGGATCCATCCCAATGGTGTAGATTCATGTTGTCGGCGACATGGCGACACATCGTTTTGGAGCATGCGGCCAGCCGGACGTCGACTGTAACGTCCAGACTCTGGGCAATGAGATTGCATAGCTCGGCGAGGAGCTTCCCCCAGTCGCCATACAGCTGGTCGTCGTTCGATGCCGCCATGGAGACGAGATGGATTTAAGAGGGCGGAAGCAAGTATGTGTGATTGGAGTTTTGTAGGAGAGTCGAGCGGGAAGGAGGAGTGCTGCGGTTCTGCGGAGGGGTGCTGAGAGAAAGCTATGCAAATGGGAGATCTAGAGGATGAAAAAATTTGCTACAGTATGAGTAGCAGCGTTGGCGAGTGGAGAACGATGATGGAAGTGGAGAGCCAAGGATGGAAACGATGGAGGTGAAGAGTAGGAGTGGATATGACTTTTTTTATTCTTCGGCAGCTGCATCGAGGCGCCGAGTAAAACTTCGGCTAGGATAGCACGCCACTACGTCCTGGTGCAGTTACTATCCCGTCAAATCAGTTTGACCACAAAAATGGTTTCTTTATTACAGTATAACTTAATTTTTTCGAACAATATATACTACTCCATTTAATATACTCACTCCGATTCATATTACTAGTCAAATGATATGGATGAATCTAGAACTAAAATGTATCTAGATATATCCATATTATAGTCAACTAATATGAATCGGAGTTTGTTTGGTTCAAAGGATTTCTAAAGGTATCTTGTACGGAGTAGGATTTTTACACATAGGGATTTTTTCTATAGAGCTTGCTTGATTCAAAGGATAGAGAACCATCCAAAATACCTATGGATTGCTTTCTCTACAATCCTATCTCTTGGTAATATTGCTATGTGTCTATAACAACTATGAAATGAACTCAATCTCAATAGAAATTTCCTTTGTCTTTCCTAATCAAACAACTAGTTATTTTATGTCTTCGTTTACAAATTAAGATAATTTTTAGGTTATAGGTAATCATCGAGCTTATGTGATCATCTTTTATGATCAAACTTACTTGATCAGCCGCGGAGGCGCAAAGGACCAGTGGTGTGCATTAATACGGCCGCATGGGGAAGGCACAACTAGCGACGATGAGACGTATCGCCAGCATTGGCCTAGGGAACCGTCGCCACCATTAATAAAAGCTATCACTTTGGGCACCATGTCTCCCACTACTCGTGTCACGCGCACATGTGGGTTACGGATGGATGGGCTGGGGAAGCCGGACAGAAAACATGACAACCAGGGGGAAAATGAATAAAAATAATACAAAGTCGAAAATATTTCGAAAAATAAACTTTGTAAGAAACTCCATGCGTTTAGAAAATGCGAAGGCAATATGTTGAAACACGTCTAGACCACGTCTAGAACCACCGTCCCAAAGCTTCAGGATTAAATTGATTTTTCGAAAGTCAAACTATGTTAAGTTTGACTAAGTTTTTACCAAAAGCATTAATATGCAAGATACAAAATCAATATTATTAGATAGAAAATAAATTATATTTTCATATGGTGTCTACAAAATATTATATGTGCTGATAGATTCTTCTAAGAGTTTGGTCGAACTTTACTTGGTTTGACTTTTCAAGAAAAATATACTCCGTACTAAGCTTTAAGCATTGGAACGGAGGTATTTTTCGAAGCACCTACATGTCTTTAGAAGACAAAAGAAAACGTGGAGTAAGGTTGTTTTTTGTGCAAAAAGTTTACGTCAAAATCTGGTTATTTGTGTAAAAAGAATCTCAAATTGTGTTATGTGCAAAAACTGCACCAACAAGTGGTGGTATGTGCAATTTCCTCCGTCACACAAAAGGCAAGCCATTGATTCATACTTAATTGTGAATAATTACAAAAGTAGTAGGCAACTAATAAGCGCACATGATTAAACTGCTATGCGAGATCTTCAGCCACCAGAAGTCGTTCCCGCGCCTCTCTAGCATTGAAAATCACGCGTTCTGCGACTTCCATCAAAGAGACAAGCTGAGCTTTGATCCGTTCTCCCAGATGAATGGCCTCGTCACAACTCCTACGAGCACAGGCCGTGATCTCATCCACTTCTAGGAAAGACACCGCCTGCCTGTACCGAAATATCTTGATCCCTAACTCTCTGTTCTCCTCCCGCATGCTGGCAAGACACAACTTCATCCTCCGACAGGATAAGCAAGGGGAGTGATCCTGCCAAAGGTAACAACAAACATATCGAGCGTTACCAGCAAACGAAATGCACAAATTGGCTGATTAACGAATGTGGTCACTAACATGTAGCACAGACTTAAGTGGTGTCTACATGTCAGTGACTCGAAGTACCCAAAAACCAGCAACCCAAAGTCAGCTAATATTAACCTCCGTCTTCATCTCCTTCATCCTCTTGAACGGCGGGGAAGCTGGCAACTTATCTTCTTCTACGACCTCTCGCTAGAACCTGACGTCGAAGGATGAGAGATCCTGCGAACGGATGTGCTGCGCCTACGCGTGCGATTCCCCAGGGCGCTTCTGGCGTAACTCGGAGTTCTCGGCGCCGAGATGCGGAAGTTTCGCTCCCGGGGCCTTGTTGACCCTAAGCCGAGATAGCTCCTGTGTAAGCCGATGAAAAATGTTCAAAATGTTACAGATCAGGCATATCATTACCAGTGCAAACGAGGTAAGTGAATCTCCGGGATCTCGCCCATCGACCGCGGTTGGTCCAATGCCACCACATCTTCTCCGAGATTGACTAACTCCTTTACATCATCTTCTCCGACATTGACTATCTCCTTTACATCATCTTCTGCTCCGAGCTTGACCATCTCCTTTACATCATCTTCTCATGCGAGCTTGATCATCTGCCTCACATCATCTTCTCCGGCGATATCGACACTCTCTTGCGGAAGATAACAGATATAAGTCCGAGTATTAGCAGCAAAACGAAGGTAATTAAAAGAGGCGTAGTAACCCTTGTGTCCTGGCTCATCAACGGCGGGGACGCTGAGCCCGCATCGTCTCCTCCGAGATCTCCCTTCGGAGGCAGGATTGTTAGAGACAGTGTACTTCTGGTAGTAGTATTTATGCGTGGGGCGCCAGGGGGTCGAGAAGCTAGGACTGCATCTTCTCCTCCGAGCTCTTCCTTGGTAGACATGACAAATGAAATGAGGTGTCGGGGGCGTAAAGGTATAAAATGGCGGACGGCCGCCCCGCCTCGGCCCTCCAAGGCTTATTTTTTTGCCTTACTAAACTAAAAACCATATTTTGCGTCTCACACGTCTGCCCTAAGAGGGTTGCAGGGTCCCATGCATGCAGGTCCCACACTTTAGTGAGCACAAGTCATGTGCGGTAGGTAGGCAAACTTCCAACAATCTTCTTTGTCAAGTGAAGACACGTCGTCAAGACTCTCTCTCTCCCCCCTTTTGTCATTGAAAAAAAGAATATTAGACGGGCGTGTAGCCTGCACTGCAGGGGGCGATTTTTACAAAGTAACCCTTTTGGCGAAGAAAAACACAGAATGAGCCACAAAAAAGGTTAGTCCAGTGAAATAGATTGCTCAGAGGGTCAGTCCGTGCTTTTCTTTGCCAAAAGGGTTATTTCCATCAAAATCGCCGCACTGCAGGTTTGCAGCACTGAAAAACCTTGCGTGCCAGTCAACATCACTTCCCGGAAAGGTTTAAGCATTTCGAGGCCGTGACTGCTCTCCCTTCCTCTTCTCCTTCCGTGTGATCCCTCTTCCACCTTTTATCCTTTGCAACATTTGAAAAAAATTGTCCGTGACTTGTGCTCACTGAAGTGTGGGACCTCACGCATGGGAACCACACGTAAGTGACAGACCTGTTGGTGTAATAATTCGGGTGATCATTATACTGTATTAGAACTCCGTACAAAGTTTCGTATGGATTCAAGGGTAGGAAAGCCAAGTTAAGTCATTTACATGACATTATTTTTTCCATGATGCCAAGTTAACTCATCTAACACTTGCTACATTTTGGTTATATATTCGAAATTTTACTTGAAACTTGTTGGTCATGCCATTTTACTACTCGCCTAACACTTTTTCCGCGCGTGAAGGGATGGTCGGACCCCAAAAAACTTTGCAAATACGAGCTAAATTTGTGGGACCCCAAAAAACTTGCAAATACGAGCGCTTCATCCAAAAGAAACATACTCGTGTCCCCTACCACCCCCATGATTTTGACCTAAATTTGAAATCAAGCCAAAGCTGGTTCAAAACCGGCAATCAAAAAGCATGGATTGTGCGTCTTTTTTCTATATAGTTAGGGAAATTAGCATACATGCCATACCAATGTTTTAGAAAAGAGCTTTTACTTGTGCATTTTGGGTTGTCGCACATAAATGTGCTTTTACTTGTCTGCCACCAATTAATCCAATTCTCATTTGTGGGAAACATGACATGAAATGGCCATTTCCAAAGTTTCATGAATTATCTCAATGTGAATCAATATATGTACCATTTTTGGGGCCTAAATTGCTTAAATGCAAATTTGAATAGTGGATAGATGAAGTACATATCAAACAAATAACTGAAAAAAATACAGGGGTGTGTGACCTGAATGTCTGGAGCCATGGTACAAGAGATATAATGGCTTACCACACGAGCCCCTTCGTCCAACTAGCTAGCACAAAACAAGGGTGAGCATCATGAGATTGATCGACATCAATTTCAGAACATGCCAAAGTTATTGTGGGGCTCGATATAAAAAAGCTCGAAACAAAGCATGAATATTGAGTCATATCATCTGTGGTTTACATACTACCTCTATATATATGACAATACCAAATGAATGTGGCATATATATACACTTGTATATCCTCTTTTAGAAGAACCCTGCACAGTTTTCGGCACCACATGTGTGTTTGAGTACAAGTTCCACTCACTTCCCAAAAGTGTGTGAGCATTGTATTAAGTACTACAAGAAAACAATGGCAAACCTTTGAATCCCATGACTGATTTTTTGTTGTAGTGATATATAGATTTATAAGTGTTTAGGGTTAGGGGTTAGGGTTTATAGAGATGATGCACATATTTTGATTTCACGCTTGTGATGTACAATACTACATAGGTAAGAAATTAAACAAGCATGACCTTTGTTAGAATAACATTTAACATGTTCTCTCACCATTCATATATGTTGGAGTTTGCCTTGCTTCTTCAATTTCCCACGTGCACATGTTACTACAAGAACCAAGGCAAACTTTTAAATCATCGTTGGGACTGGCAAGATGCACCACCATGCCCAATTCGGGCACATTATAATAAAATATGTCACAAATATGGCCATATATAACTATATATATTATTCGGCTTGAAACCCATGAATCTTCGTACATGATAGTCCATTTTGTGAAGAAATTTTGTTTTTTATTACCCTATCACAGGTTTCTTATTTTCCCTGACAACTAGTACACCTATATATGAGCACTCAATGCGGAAGGGTTTCATTTTTTGAGGTTTTCTTCATTTTCTTTTTTTTATTTCAAAACTAGGTCAAAATGGTCAACATGATTATCCATTCAAAGGGGTTGAATATTTCAGTACTATCACTGGTTTATGTATATAGTAAGTAATATGAATCTAAAAATGATTTTGGGGGATTTCTATGACCAAGTTATAACACACCTACATTTCAAATTTGAATTACTTCCAATAAATCAGCATATAGTCATTTAAATGTGTGAAACTGGCTAAAAACACTAAAAATCATAAAGAGTTGGGAATTGGCACTAAAATATGGCCTAGTTTATCTTAAAAATGTAGAGGCGCCATTTTGACCTGTATCTTATGTACCCCATTCGTAAAATGATAAACTATCACGAATTACCATTTATTTTAGGCATTACTTTTCACGGTAAAATGATAAACTATATCACGAAGTTCCATTTCCGTCAAGATAGTCGGGATTACTTTTTTGTTGAGATATAAACCCCCACAACGGCGGACACAGATCAGGTGACATGCACCTTTTGCATGTCACCGTGGGACATGCGGTCTAAATTCAAATTTAAACATTGCGAAAAAATCTGAAAAAATCATGCATGTTCAAAGCACATATTAAGATAAGCCCTAAAAATTTCAGATCAAAATTCGAAACATACATCTAGACACAAAAAATAGAAACTCAGATGTGAATAGTGTACAGAGAAACTTAGATTTGAATTTAGGAACTATTCATGACAGATTTCTCTTTTTTGTTTCTCGATGTATGTTTCGAATTTTGATCTGAAATTTTTAGGGGTTATCTTAATATGTGTTTTGAACATGCATGATTTTTTTCAGATATTTTTGCAATGTTTAAATTTGGATTTAGGCCGCATGTCCTACGGGACATGCAAAAGGTGCATGTCACCTGATCTCTATCCCACAACGGCCATCTCCTCCTTAATTTATTGTGTAAAACCCCCACAACGGTCACCTCCTCCTTAATTTATTGTGTAAACCCCTACGACGGTCATCTCTTCCTTATAAACAACCACAACGGCCATCCTTTGTGTCAATAGGTTCTGCCTCTCCCTTCTTCGTTCACATACACTTGATCCATTGCCATGGCTTCCACGTCTCGAACGCCGACCAGAAGGGGAAGGGGAAGGGGCGGCCGGGGTGATGGATCATCATCATTGCCACCACCACCGTCAACACTGCCTTTGATCATAGAGGAGTTCTTCATCGTCGTCTATGAAGACCCTTTGGTCAAGAAGGTACGTACGCGTTCCCACATATATGATGCATGTGATTAATTATGGGCATGTTCTAAAAAACCTTTAATTTCAAACGATCGGCGCTCGATCTCTTTGCAGGCTCTCCCAAAAAAGTTTGCGGACTATCTTGACGGCCAGGAGCCAGCTAAGGTGTATCTACGAGCAGCTGACTGCGGTCCTCGTCTCTAGACCGTGGAGGTCCTTTTTGACGGACAAGGCCGGATGTACCTTGCGGTGACCCTGCATACCACTGCATGGTGTAGTATGCCAGTCGTTGATATAACATTCACGAAGTACCATTCCGCAAATATTACATCCCTCAGAGTAGTACAACAGAACATAGCAGGTCCATAACTCATTCATTTATTATTACAAGCATAATATACATATCATCTCGGAGCTCCTCCTGGGTCCTAAGAGGAATACTCCTGGGTTCGAGGCGAACCCATCTTAACTTACAATATAGAAGTTTTACTAGGTGGTACATTTATTCCCTCGAGCAGTTAAGTACTAAGAGTTTGTACTGCTCGGATACTACTACTACTCGGTTAGTCTAAACTTGATCTCCTCCGGAACCCTCCCCGGTTCCGTAGACTATAAGGTAGTCTACGCCTTCAACACCTCTAGAGAGGTCTGGTTCTTCATAGCCAATAATCTCGGCTCCTTCAGGGTTGTCGTTGTCCTCCTCCAGATGGTTCAGACAATCTAAGCAGGGGATTTAAGAGTGGTATGAGTACGAGCATACTCAACAAGTTCATTATAGAAAAGAGGTGTTTAATGCACTAGCTACAGTATTAGACCAGAAAGTCTAATACCAATGCAGGTTTTGATAAACATTTCTTCAAGAGGTTGCTGTTACTTCAAAGAACTATGTCCGTCAGCCTTCACCGGTTTACTAGAACTTCATGGAGCTCCTTTCCGGCAGCGTTCGCAGTTCCAAATCCCGGAACAGGGAGTGACAGGTCACGGTTCTTTACACTCTGCAGAGGTGTGTTGCTTTACCCATAAGAGATCTTAACCTTGGTGCCAACCGGGCAGCTTTCCCGTCCACACTTCCTTCGGTGTGAGGCCCAGTATAAGGTCATAGCCAATCATATTCCCCCGCTACCTCGCACACCCACCCTTTGTTGCATACCCCGACCCTGGGTCCTCGCCGGTCCCATTATTCCCATATTAGGGTGGACCCCGACCACGACGACAGTTCTGGGCTCTTACCATAAACTCCTTTGCCGGTAGCTGCAACCCATCATAGACCGCAATACCGTGGGGACTTGGTTGGGACCCCACCCTACAACCTGATCCTCGGGCGACAAGTGTAACTACGGTCTCTGCCGTGGGGACTTAAGGCTTCCCCAGCCTACCGCTTGCCCCGTTGGAATACAAGTGTTCTACTGTAAAGCGCATCCGTTGATGTACAAGAGGTGGAAATACGATTGACTATTGTTGGAGATATGCCCAAGAGACAATAATAAAATGGTTATTATAATATATCTTTGTGTTTATGACAATGTTTATATACCATACTATAATTGTATTAACCGAAACATTGATACATGTGTGTTATGTAAACAACAAGGAGTCCCTAGTATGCCTCTTAACCAGCTTGTTGATTAATAGATGATTAGTTTCATAATCATGAACATTGGATGTTATTAATAACAAGGTTATATCATCTATTATATATTAAAAGTAAATTACGGACTCACCAGAAAATAGAGAAATCGCTAGAAAATCCCACAAAAATCAGAAACATCTGGCCATTTAATTAATAGTCAGATAATCTCTAGCCATTAGATTAAACTTAAGGCTTAAAATTACCCACCATTGCCATTGTACATGTCCCCTCACCGTTACTTTTGTTTTTTCCACAACGTGTAGCCTTCAGCGCATCATCTTGGAGTCGAAGAAAGTACTGAAGATCGTAACCTGTTAAAAATACAAAAACAAACGGTTCGACCTGGGGCTCTGGCGATAACCAGAGCGACTAGGGTTTGCAGCCGCCGACCTTGCATCGGCATTGATCGGCCTCCGAATTCGATCTGGGTTGGAACTCAGGATCGGTAGGGAGTCTTACAAATCTGGGAAGTGCTGGGATCCCCCCAGCGGTGGTTTCTTTTGGAGTTTTCATGGTCTGGTTTGCTGGTTTCATCTAGGCTCTGTGGGAAGGTCGGGAGAGCGTCTGCCATGGCGACGTCCTCTGCGAACTCAAGTAATCTGCCTGATGAGTCGGGTAAACAAAAAACTGAGGCGATTGATGACATGCTGCTGCGCCTCGGAATTGGAGAGGAGGACTTTGATGATCTGATCTATGAAGAGGTTGAAGGGGTGCCGAAGGAGGAGAACAAGTGGATGGCTCTGGTAAGAGTTCATACAACAAATTATTTCAGCATTGCAACCTTCGAACAACATATGAAAATTGCATGGAGTCCTGCTAGGGATATAACCTTTCAGCACCTTGAAGGAAATCTGTTTACTGTCCAATGTTCTTGCTTGGGGGACTGGTTAAAGGTGGAGAAGGGGGGGCCCTGGCTGTTCCGGCAATCAGTAGTCTACATTGAGAAGTATGATGGTATCTCGGATCCGGGCCTCACAGATCTGAACTTCTTTTCAACCTGGATACAAATTCTGAAAGTGCAGGTTGGGTACCGAAACGTTGAGTTACTTACGAGTTTGTTGGAGAAAAAGGTTGGTAAAGTCCTAGAGATACAAACTGACGTCCAAGGTGCTGGAAACTTTGTACGTGCCCGTGTTCAATTGGATGTTCGAAAGGCGCTAGAGAGGTTTGTCTCGATGATCAGAGGTGGAAAGAGGGAAGTATGGATGATTGCTTATGAAAAAATGCCAAGGTTCTGTGCGGCTTGTGGATTTATTGGGCACTCTCACCTTGAATGTGGCACCGGGGAACATGATGAGGCTAATCTCAAGTGGGGCGATTTCCTAAAAGCCGACTGGAGCACTTGGCATAACCGCGGAGGGTTTGGTGGCAGAGGTGGCCGGTCAAATAGGGGAGGCCGGGCTGGAAGAGGAGGTAGAGAGATGAACCCGGATGGAAGGAGTGAATTCATGCACAGAAGCTGGAGGCATAATGCGATTCCCAAAACAGCTAATAAGGACATGGATGGTGATGCCCTGGTGATACAGCTTCTAGCCCTATTAAAACACACGTGATGGAGTTGGATAATGGTAATGGTCCAAACTTAGGAGCTAAAAGAAACATACTGGATGCTCTTACAGATGCGGGAGACCCAGCGGATAATACAATGATTAAGGGAGATTTACCCACGGCTATGATCACAGATGGGTCTACCATCCCCGAAGTTGTTGATCAAGGGAAGGTTGACATTGGAAGTAACAAACGCACAAAGATGGATGGAGCTGACTCCTCCTCACTAGGATCGGCGAGTTCCCGAGAGGAGCTCGTCCGGTCGCAATGAAAACTTTTTCTCTGAACTGTCAGGGTTTGGGTAACGCCCCGACAGTTCTTGCGCTTACTGACATACGGAAGCGCTGTGACCCCGAGGTGAAGTTTTTGTCGGAGACACACCTTGATGATTATCCGGCTGAATGTCTTAGAAGGAAACTCCAAATGGATTTTAAAATTGTTAATCCTAGTGATGGCAGGAGTGGAGGTGTTATGTTATTGTGGAAGAAAGAAGTCACGATACAACAATTATTCTCAGCCCCAAATTATATTGATGTCAAAGTGATAGAAGGAGGGGGAAGAGAATGGAGGCTCACAGGTATGTATGGTGAACCAAGATGGCAAGACAAATATAAGACCTGGGACAAGTTGAGGGAATTAAAGGGGCAACACAATCTGCCATGGGTTGTTATTGGCGACTTGAATGAAATTATGTACTCACATGAAAAAAATGGCGGTAATCCTAGGCCAGAAAGATTTATGCAGGCTTTCAGAGACTATTTGTCAGATTGTAACCTTGAGGATCTGGGTTTCTCGGGTGATCCATTTACTTGGAAGAGAGGTCGTTTGCGTGAACGTTTGGATCGTGCAGTCGCTAATAATGCTTGGACCACTATGTTCCCAGATGCAAGATTGGAACACCTGAATTATTGTAAGTCTGATCACAGAGCGCTACTATTAGACACTGAGTTCCAACCGGCCCTAAATCAGCAAAAAGGTGGAACGCGGAGATTTGAGGCCAAATGGCTGCAGGAAAAAACGTTTCGTGATGTGGTTCAGCGGGCATGGTTGGAGGCCGAATCGACTGAGAGGAACGACGGTGTGCTAGCAAAGCTGGGCCGCATGCACCAGGCCCTCCATGATTGGGATTATTCAGTCCTGAAGAAACCAAAGAAGCGGCTTAGGCAGGCCCAAAAAGAGTTTGAAAAGGCTGTGGCAGGAGTGATAACTGACGAAAGTGAAGCTAAAGCTAAGGAGTTGGCTGAACTTATTGAAATCTTATTGGAACAGGATGAAATCCACTGGTTGCAACGTTCACGCGCGAACTGGCTGAATTTAGGTGATCGGAATACTTCCTTTTTCCATAGTTTTGCAACGGCTAGAAGGAAGAAGAACTACATTAAGAGGCTTAAGAATGGATCGGACATCTGGGTGGAAGGTACAGAGATGTTAAAACTGTTGGAGATATGCCCAAGAGGCAATAATAAAATGGTTATTATAATATATCTTCGTGTTTATGATAATGTTTACATACCATGCTATAATTGTATTAACCGAAACATTGATACATGTGTGTTATGTGAACAACAAAGAGTCCCTAGTAAGCCTCTTGTATAACTAGCTTGTTGATTAATAGATGATCATGGTTTCGTGATCATGAACATTGGATGTTATTAATAACAAGGTTATGTCATTATATGAATGATGTAATGGACACACCCAATTAAGCGTAGCATAAGATCTCGTCATTAAGTTATTTGCTATAAGCTTTCGATACATAGTTACCTAGTCCTTATGACCATGAGATCATGTAAATCACTTATACCGGAAAGGTACTTTGATTACACCAAACAACACTGCGTAAATGGGTGGTTATAAAGGTGGGATTAAGTATCCGGAAAGTATGAGTTGAGGCATATGGATCAACAGTGGGATTTGTCCATCCCGATGACGGATAGATATACTCTGGGCCCTCTCGGTGGAATGTCGTCTAATGTCTTGCAAGCATATGAATGAGTTCATAAGAGACCACATACCACGGTACGAGTAAAGAGTACTTGTCAGGAGACGAGGTTGAA
The DNA here is from genome assembly GCF_019359855.2 of Lolium perenne. NCBI lineage: Eukaryota > Viridiplantae > Streptophyta > Magnoliopsida > Poales > Poaceae > Lolium > Lolium perenne. The sequence goes on from NC_067245.2 coordinate 139,123,565, forward strand.
CAAGGTATAGAGTGATACCGAAGATCAAACCTCGGACAAGTAAAATATCGCGAGACAAAGGGAATTGGTATTGTATGTGAATGGTTCATTCGATCACTAAAGTCATCGTTGAATATGTGGGAGCCATTATGGATCTCCAGATCCCGCTATTGGTTATTGGTCGGAGTGAGTACTCAACCATGTCCGCATAATTCACGAACCGTAGGGTGACACACTTAAAGTTGGATGTTGAAATGGTAGTACTTGAATATGGAATGGAGTTCGAATATTTGTTCGGAGTTCCGGATGAGATCCCGGACATCACGAGGAGTTCCGGAATGGTCCGGAGAATAAGATTCATATATAGGATGTCATTTTATGTGAATTAAAATGTCGCGGAAGGTTCTATGGAAGGTTCTAGAAGGTTCTAGAAAAGTCCGGAAGAAACCACCAAGGAAGGTGGAGTCCACATGGGACTCCACCTCCATGGCCGGCCAGCCCTAGGTGGGGAGGAGTCCCAAGTGGACTCCCCCTTAGGGGGACCGGCCACCCCCCACATGGGAGGTGGAAATCCCACCTTTTGGTGGGAGTCCTAGTTGGGCTAGGTTTCCCCCTCTTATGGAAGGTTTTTGGTTCGGGTCTTATTCGAAGACTTGGACACCAACACTTGGGGATCCACCTATATAATGAGGGGCCAAGGGAGGGGGCCGGCCACCCCTAAGACCACAAGCTGGACGCCCCATTGAAGTGGCCGGCCACCCCCTCCCAAACCCTAGCCGCCCCCCTCTCCTCCATATCTCCCGCGTAGCTTAGCGAAGCTCCGCCGGACTTCTTCACCGCCACCGACACCACGCCGTCGTGCTGTCGGATTCAAGAGGAGCTACTACTTCCGCTGCCCGCTGGAACGGGAGGTGGACGTCGTCTTCATCAACAACCGAACGTGTGACCGAGTACGGAGGTGCTGCCCGTTCGTGGCGCCGGAACCGATCGTGATCAAGATCTTCTACGCGCTTGCAAGCGGCAAGTGATCGTCTACCGCAGCAACAAGAGCCTCATCTTGTAGGCTTTGGAATCTCTTCAAGGGTGAGACTCGATACCCCCTCGTTGCTACCGTCTTCTAGATTGCATCTTGGCTTGGATTGCGTGTTCGCCGTAGGAAAATTTTTGTTTTCTATGCAACGTTATCCTACAGTGGTATCAGAGCCGTGTCTATGCATAGATGGTTGCACGAGTAGAACACAATGGTTTTGTGGGCGTTGATGCTCTTGTTATCTTTAGTTTGAGTACTTTGCATCTTTGTGGCATAGTGGGATGAAGCGGCTCGGACTAACTTTACATGACCGCGTTCATGAGACTTGTTCCTCGTTCGACATGCAACTTGTATTGCATAAGAGGCTTTGCGGGTGTCTGTCTCTCCTACTATAGTGAAGATTCAATTTACTCTTCTATTGACAACACTAGTATCACCGTTGTGGTTCATGTTCGTAGGTAGATTAGATCTTACTCGAAAACCCTAAACCACGTAAAATATGCAAACCAAATTAGAGACGTCTAACTTGTTTTTGCAGGGTTTGGTGATGTGATATGGCCATGATATGATGATGAATATGTATGAGATGATCATTATTGTATTGTGGCAACCGGCAGGAGCCTTATGGTTGTCTTTAATTTTCATGTTGAGTAGTATTTCAAAGTAGTTGTAGTAGTTGCTACATGAGGTGAACAACCATGAAGACGGCGCCATGAACCTTGACGCTACACCGACGATGATGGAGATCATGCTCGTTGATGATGGAGATCATGTCCGTGCTTTGGAGATAAAGATCGAAGGCGCAAAGACAAAAGGGCCATATCATATCACATATGAACTGCATGTGATGTTAATCCTTTTATGCATCTTATTTTGCTTAGATCGCGACGGTAGCATTATAAGATGATCCCTCAAATTAATATCAAGATAATAAAGTGTTCTTCCCTCGTATGCACCGTTATGAACAGTTAAATCGTTTGAAGCATCTCGTGATGATCGGATGTGATAGATTCAACGATTCACATACAACGGGTGTAAGCCATGTTGCACATGCGAGAATACTTGGGTTTGCTTGACGAGCCTAGCATGTACGAGACATGGCCTCGGGACAACGGAAACCGAAAGGTTGAACACGAGTCATATGGATGATATGATCAACATGTTGATGTTCACCATTGAAGCTACATCATCTCACGTGATGATCGGTGTTTGGTGTAGTGAATTTGGATCGTGTACCACTTAACAACTATGAGGGATGTTGTATTAAGTGGGAGTTCATTAGTAATTAGATTAAAACATGAACTAATTATCATAAACATAGTCTGAGTAGTATTTTGAATTAATTCTGTAGTATTGGCATCCGTTTACTTCTATGCGCTAGTCTTATAATTGAGATAGAAATACTGTTAAAATCTGACAAGAAACTTTACGGATTGGTACCGTATTGTTAAAGAATCAAGAATTGATTAAGTCCTATTGCAAACTTTTAGTAAACCTCACATTGTTGATTCAAAGAGCTATGGTTTCAATTAGTACCTAAAGTTATCTTGTCTCCGTGAAACTTGAAATTCAAATCTGTTTGAAAAGTAAGGAGCTGAAAATTTAGTTTTCATAAATAATCAAGGTATGAGATATATGTGATATCTAAGACCTTATTGCAAGATGATAGAATAAAGTTTGGTGAGACTACATAAACTCATAAGTTTTATGGGAATGTACGAAGGTTGAAGACGCAAGGCGTCACAATCCTCCAACTATTGGGGCACTAACGATATTCGCATATCCATGAAGTGACCATCCTTAAATATGCACCGTTACTAAGACTCGTCGTTTCGAAGCATCACGTGATGATCGGGTGTGATAGATTCTACGTGTGCATAAAATGGGTGCAAGCTAGATTTGCACATGCAAATACCAAGGTTAAAACTTTACGAGCCTAGCATGTACAGACATGGTCTCGGAAAGTCGTCATGATATGATGGATAAAATTATGAGTGAAATTGTTCATCATATTACAAAGTTACTAATAGTGAAATCTGGAACACTTGTCATATGATGATCAACTTCAAAGTAAGAACCTCAAGGTTATTGGTATTTGACCAACAAACCTAGAAGTTAATGATGTTGAAGTGTTTTTCTGAATAATGAGGAAAGCTAAAAGAGAAACTGCAAAAGATATTTTGGCAAAAAGAAAAGAAAAGACTAGAAAGTCTAGCTCAGGTGTATATAAATGATATACATGTTATGGTTGTATTCCTAGTTAAGTCACACAATGAAATTCTTGGGTATTAGTACCATATTGGTTGGTATGAAGTGTCATACAAAACAATGCAATACAAGAATACAATGGCCTAAGTGACTGACAAGGAATATAATAGAATTGCACGTCTGGAACAAAATAAAGTGTTATTATGTTTGTCGTTGACATTCTATCTAGCCCTTAGAATTTATAATAAAGAACTTAATAATTGTTATTTTGCTCTGGTCAAATGAAAACAATGAGTTGTTCAAATTATGACATTACTCCATGTACGATGGATAAGTTATTATAAATCTTAATGGTGAAACACACATACATAAAACCTGACGCTAAAATGCCATAAGGCAAATGATTTGAATTCCACTTATTTGTGGAACCGCCATTTAGGTCATGTTAGAAAGGAACGCATGAAGGAACTCCATGCAAATGGATTTTTGGAGTCATTTGATTTTTGAATCATTTGGCACTTGCAAATCTTTTCTAAAGAGAATGATTAAAATACCGTTCATAGGCCAAGAGTTGAACGGGCAACTAACTTTGTGAAAATATACATGATGATGTATGTGGTTCACTAGGCATAGTTGTGTGGAGATTCTTCTATTTCATGAAAACCTTCAAACAATGAATTGAGTATATATGTGGATATATTCAATAAGGAAAAGTTTGAAACATTTGAATAGGATTCAAATAAATTTCAGCATGAAGTGGAAATCATCGTAATAGAAAAGTCAAATATCTATGATTGGATCATGGTGAAAATATTTGAATTACGAGTTTTAGCAAACATCTAAGAGAGTTATGAAATTGTTCTACAACTTATGTTTCTTGGAGTATCATAGTGATGATGAAGTATCCAAGAGATATATCCAAACTTTGTTGGATCAATGATGAGATAAAATATTGATACCATTATATTTTTGTGGATTATGCTTTAGTGACTACCGCTTTTACACTAAATAGAGCATCATCATGATCCGTTGAAATGACACCATACGAGTTATGGCATGGGTATAAACCTTAATAGTCCTTTCTTTAAATTTTGGTCTAAGAGTTTACAACCAAAATCGGATGAATGTCTTTGTTGGTTATCCCAGAGAATTGATTGGGAATTCTTCTCACAAGACAAAGACAAAAGTGTTTGTCAATGTTTCTTATTTCCAAGAAATTGTTTCTAATGAAGTATTTGAGTGGGAGGACAATATAATTTGATAAGGTTTATGAACCTGAGCATAATGATCAGAGTAGCGCAGCATCGGAATTGGTTTTCGAAGCGGCCACGACGATCATGGCTCCCATGACTACAAAGTGTTTTAGCCATGGAGATCGAAGTACATATTGAACCTTGTAGGTATGGTTTACTTTGTGATCAAATAAATGATTTGTGGACAAAGGATTGATTATGAACAATGATAAACTAACTACAAACAAAGAAGTTATGATGGGCCCTGACTCCGTTAAAATGGCTATACGCCATGAAATCCAAGATAGATGAATACTTTTTGAAAGTAAATAGATCTATAAAATTGATGGACTTGGATGAAATATCCTTGAAGAAGCTTAACTTGTCGAAAAGTTGTTTACGACAAAGTTCAAAGAGTTGACTACGACAAGATTAGATCTTCCGTAGCAATGCTTAAAGTCTATATGGATTATTCTAGTAATCACTACATATTTCCTTTATGAGATATGTTAGTAGGATGGCAAAATACATTACTTATCAGAAGTGTGTATTAAAGGTGTATACAAGATACAACCAAGAGTTTTGTTGGTCCGTGGAATACTAGATAGGTATACAAACTTCAATTTGATGAAGTAAGTATAGCGGAGTTTGAATCTTCACTAGATGAAATAGTCAAAGAGTTTTTGATTTCATCAGAAACAATGAAGAGGCTTGCATTTGCAAGAAATTAAGTGGGAGCGCTAAGACACATTTATAATACTTTATGTAGGTGACATATAGTTGGTTATAAATGATGTAATTATATACTTGATTAAAAGGTTTCATTGAGAATTAACTTCAATGAAAGGATATGGACTAAAACAAATTTAGTGTCAAGATCTATGAAGATAGATTGAAACACATAAATAAGTTTAAGTCAAAGTACATATGATGGATATTGAAGTAGTTCAATATAGAAATATTAAGAAAATGTTCTTGTCATGTGAAGTTTTAACAAGACTTGAGTGTATATGACACTCGATGAGTAAAAACACATGAGTGATTTTAGATCACGAATAATATGTACACAATCAGATATCATGTGCTATAAAGTGTTATGAGCATATACCAGAATGATTCATATGATGATCATTGGACAACAGTAAGAATATCCTTGAGTACTTTAGAAGAACTAAGGATATATATATTTTTTTTTATGAAGAAATGACAAACAAATCGCTGTAAGGTGTTACACCGATATTGGTTTTGTCACATATAAAATATAATTTCAATCTCAAATTAGACTAAGTGTTGTTTAAAAGGTAGCATAATGAGCTAGAAGTTGTCTATGCTAGATTTAGAAGAGTTCTAAATATTGTTACGGAATCTACAAAAGAAGGCAGAGTATGTCATTGTTTTGACAATGACAAAGGATGTTAAGTCAAGAGGTTCTTTGAGAACCTGGTGTATTTCTGACAGAGTCAGAACTTTGAAGCTATATTGTGTGTGACAATATTAGTGACATATTTCAGACCGCGGAATTAAGGTTCCACCAGAAGACCAAACATATTTAATGCCGACTCATTTGGAAATGAGTGATGCGTTAAGACGCAAATGAATTACAAAATACATACGGTTCTGAGCATGTCAGATCCGTTGACTAAAAACCTCTCTCGTGAGCAATACATGATAAAACACCAGAAGACCAAGGTGTTATATCTTTACAAATGTAAACTAGATTATTGACTCTAGTGCAAGTGGGAGACTGTTGGAGATATGCCCAAGAGGCAATAATAAAATGGTTATTATAATATATCTTCGTGTTTATGATAATGTTTACATACCATGCTATAATTGTATTAACCGAAACATTGATACATGTGTGTTATGTGAACAACAAAGAGTCCCTAGTAAGCCTCTTGTATAACTAGCTTGTTGATTAATAGATGATCATGGTTTCGTGATCATGAACATTGGATGTTATTAATAACAAGGTTATGTCATTATATGAATGATGTAATGGACACACCCAATTAAGCGTAGCATAAGATCTCGTCATTAAGTTATTTGCTATAAGCTTTCGATACATAGTTACCTAGTCCTTATGACCATGAGATCATGTAAATCACTTATACCGGAAAGGTACTTTGATTACACCAAACACCACTGCGTAAATGGGTGGTTATAAAGGTGGGATTAAGTATCCGGAAAGTATGAGTTGAGGCATATGGATCAACAGTGGGATTTGTCCATCCCGATGACGGATAGATATACTCTGGGCCCTCTCGGTGGAATGTCGTCTAATGTCTTGCAAGCATATGAATGAGTTCATAAGAGACCACATACCACGGTACGAGTAAAGAGTACTTGTCAGGAGACGAGGTTGAACAAGGTATAGAGTGATACCGAAGATCAAACCTCGGACAAGTAAAATATCGCGAGACAAAGGGAATTGGTATTGTATGTGAATGGTTCATTCGATCACTAAAGTCATCGTTGAATATGTGGGAGCCATTATGGATCTCCAGATCCCGCTATTGGTTATTGGTCGGAGTGAGTACTCAACCATGTCCGCATAATTCACGAACCGTAGGGTGACACACTTAAAGTTGGATGTTGAAATGGTAGTACTTGAATATGGAATGGAGTTCGAATATTTGTTCGGAGTTCCGGATGAGATCCCGGACATCACGAGGAGTTCCGGAATGGTCCGGAGAATAAGATTCATATATAGGATGTCATTTTATGTGAATTAAAATGTCGCGGAAGGTTCTATGGAAGGTTCTAGAAGGTTCTAGAAAAGTCCTGAAGAAACCACCAAGGAAGGTGGAGTCCACATGGGACTCCACCTCCATGGCCGGCCAGCCCTAGGTGGGGAGGAGTCCCAAGTGGACTCCCCCTTAGGGGGCCGGCCACCCCCCACATGGGAGGTGGAAATCCCACCTTTTGGTGGGAGTCCTAGTTGGGCTAGGTTTCCCCCTCTTATGGAAGGTTTTTGGTTCGGGTCTTATTCGAAGACTTGGACACCAACACTTGGGGATCCACCTATATAATGAGGGGCCAAGGGAGGGGGCCGGCCACCCCTAAGACCACAAGCTGGACGCCCCATTGAAGTGGCCGGCCACCCCCTCCCAAACCCTAGCCGCCCCCCTCTCCTCCATATCTCCCGCGTAGCTTAGCGAAGCTCCGCCGGACTTCTTCACCGCCACCGACACCACGCCGTCGTGCTGTCGGATTCAAGAGGAGCTACTACTTCCGCTGCCCGCTGGAACGGGAGGTGGACGTCGTCTTCATCAACAACCGAACGTGTGACCGAGTACGGAGGTGCTGCCCGTTCGTGGCGCCGGAACCGATCGTGATCAAGATCTTCTACGCGCTTTTGCAAGCGGCAAGTGATCGTCTATCGCAGCAACAAGAGCCTCATCTTGTAGGCTTTGGAATCTCTTCAAGGGTGAGACTCGATACCCCCTCGTTGCTACCGTCTTCTAGATTGCATCTTGGCTTGGATTGCGTGTTCGCCGTAGGAAAATTTTTGTTTTCTATGCAACGTTATCCTACAAAAACCCCTAGTGTTTGATTATTTTTCTCAGTTGTTTACTGCGGAGGTGGATGCTACTGATCCATCTTTCTTGGAGAAAATTCAACCTCGCGTGACAAGTGACATGAACACAAAATTATTAGCACCCTTTACAGCTGATGATGTCAAGAAGGCTGTCTTCAGCATTGGGGATTTCAAAGCCCCTGGACCGGATGGCATTCATGCTATTTTCTATAAGAAGTTTTGGGATATTTGTGGGGCTGAAATTACCACGGAGGTGTTACAAGCGCTGAATTCAGGGGTGATACCGGTGGGGTGGAATGATACCACAGTGGTGTTGATTCCAAAAGTGGATGATCCGGAACTGATTACTCAATTTCGCCCCATTAGTCTATGCAATGTTATTTATAAAATAGTGTCAAAGATGTTGGCTATCCGTTTAAAAGCTATTTTACCTGATGTGATATCTCCAATGCAGAGCGCCTTTCTCCCTGGAAGACTAATAACAGACAACATTCTAGTGGCTTATGAAAGTATCCATACTATAAAGAATAAAAGGGATGGAGCGGTTGGTAAATGTGCGGTGAAGCTGGATATGCATAAAGCGTACGACCGGGTGGAGTGGATTTTATTGGAGAATATGATGAGGAAATTGGGTTTTGATGAGAGGTGGATTAACCAAATGATGGCTTGTGTCAAGTCGGTCAGATATCAGGTGCGCTTTAACTCTGAAGAGACCGACATGTTTATTCCTACTATAGGGCTTCGGCAGGGAGACCCTCTCTCTCCATACTTGTTTCTTTTGTGTGCGGAAGGTTTGTCGAGCTTGTTGTTGTACAAAGAGGAAGTTGGTGGCATTGATGGGATAAGGGTGTGCAGAAATGCACCGTCAGTTTCACACCTTTTATTTGCTGATGATTCCCTGATTCTCATGAGAGCGGATATGACTAATGCAACTTCATTACAACAAGTCTTGGATACCTACTGTGCAAACTCGGGACAATTGGTGAGTTTGGCTAAATCGAGTATTTTCTTCTCTCCTAACACTCATGTTATTCTGAGATCTGAAATATGTGAAGTATTACATATTGATACTGAAGCTTTATCGGATAAGTATCTTGGACTCCCAGCCTTAGTAGGAGCGGAGAGAAGTGACTGTTTCAAGCATTTTGTTGAAAGAATCATTCAGCGCATTAATGGTTGGAAGGAGAAACAACTATCTATCAAAGGGAAAGAAATCCTATTGAAGGCGGTAGCACAAGCAATCCCTGTGTATGCAATGTCAGTTTTTCTTATCCCCAAAGGTGTTTGTAAGAGTATGATGGATGCAATTGCTAAATTTTGGTGGGGCGATGATGCAAATAATAATAGGATGCATTGGTTTGCATGGTGGAAATTATGCTTCCCAAAGAATGAAGGTGGAATGGGATTTCGTGATTTCCAATCTTTTAATCATGCTATGTTGGCTAAACAGGTTTGGAGGCTTATTGATGAACCAGACTCCCTCTGTGCATAAGTCCTCCGGGCAAAGTACTATCCTGATGGTGATATTCTAAAAGCTGGCCCGAAATCTGGGTCCTCATTCACGTGGCAGAGTAGTGTGGCGGGATTGACAACTTTCAAAAGAGGTTATATTTGGCGCGTGGGCGATGGCGAGAAAATCAACATATGGCGAGATCCATGGATCCCTACAAGTGCTAACAGGAAGGTAACAACAGTCAGGGGACTGACCCTGCTTACAAAAGTCTCGCAACTTATTGACCCGAATACTGGCCAGTGGGACGCGGCTCTTGTCCATGATACTTTTAACTCCCTGGACGCCTGGCGTATCTTGCAAATTCCTTTGAATCAGAATGGCTTTTCGGATTTTATTGCCTGGGCGCTCACTAAGCAAGGTTTTTTCACTGTTAGATCTGCCTATCACTGTCAATGGCGCCACCAATTTGGTGGGATGGCACCACAGATGTCCCTGCCTGGAGCTTCGGCTTTGAATCCTGTATGGCGTACGTTATGGAAATTACAAGTGCCGGGTAAAGTTAAATTTTTTGCTTGGAGGACGTTGCATGGAATACTTCCACTAAAGAGTATTCTTGTTAATAGACATATTGGTCAGAGTGGTGAGTGCCCGATTTGCCACCAAGGGCCTGAAGATATTCTACATCTTTTGTTTCAGTGTGAAACTGCTCGTGATATATGGCAGAGCTTGGGACTATCTAATATTATTCATGAGGCAATGGTGATCGACCGATCAGGATCTGCGGTACTGGAGCATCTGATCAGACTTCCTGATAATATAATGCCAGGGTTAACAGTGGTGAAGATGAAGGAAACAATTTTAGTAACCGCGTGGTACCTCTGGTGGATTAGGAGGCGCCGTACCCATAATGAAGCTGTCCCTCCTCTATACAAATGTAAACTCTCAATTTTATCTATTACGGCTCATGCAGGGAGAAGGCCGACTGGAACGGGACAGCAAGGATCCTCTAAATGGACCAAACCTGAACCTCGCACAATGAAGCTCAATGTGGACGCGGCGTTTAACATTGAAGAAGGTTCGGGAGCCGTTGGAGCTGTTATTCGAGATTTGAATGGCCGGTTTGTAGCAGCAACTATGAGCCTATTACCGCATGTGGCATCGGCTGCAATGGCACACTAGTGGAGAAGAGGCCTTTGGACCCAAGCAAATGACCCACTGCTGAACCAAACCGGGTCCAATGCCCCCATTGGACCCGGTTCGTTTCTGCCCAGGACGACCCCACCCGCTGGCGCCTGTCCTGTAGCGGCCTTTGGACCCGGTTTGTATGACAAACCGGGTCCAAAGGTCCACCCGCAGGGCGCGCCAGGCCGTGTCAGCCTGGGGAACCCTTTAGTCCCGGTTTGTATGACAAACCGGGTCCAAAGGCCCCCTCTGGCTATATAACCTTGCCCCTGCCCAAGTGTGAGCCACACTTAGCCATTTTTTCACTATCTTCACAAGAGGGTGTATTGCTCTCCTCTCTTCTTCACATGCTGTCGAGGTTTTGACCACGGCAGGTGCTACGGGGTAGCACATGAGAGGTGTAGAGCAAGGCGGCGTTGGAGATTCCGGAAACGAGTCGGCACACGATGTACCCAGGTTCACGTCCCCTCGGTGGAGGATCGCTACGTCCTGCTATAAATCACTATGATCATAGTGTCGCCAGCGTTAGGCGACTTGCTTGGTGGTAGCCGCCGGAGGCGGAGGGAGAGATTGTATGTCTAATGAGAGATTACATGTATGATGAGATGCCCCTCTGTGGGGTGCCCCTGGTGGCTTTATATAGGCAGCCACCTAGGGTTTACAGGTATAAGGCCTCTTGGGCTTGCTACGCTTCCTTCATGGGCCTGCATGGTCCAGTCGCTCCTAGGCTTCTGTCGCCAGGGCGCTTCGTCCAGTCGCCCGCCGACTGGAGCTGTCCTGGGCTGTCTTCAACTGGCGAGTGAGCTGGGTGATGGGCCCCCTAGGGTGTATCCCCATCAGTAGTCCCCGAGCGCGTCGTGGATTCGGCGCGGGCGTGAGGCAGGGCGCAAAGAGGCTTGGCGATGGGTCGAGGTGAATCGGCGACGGGCTCCTGAAACAGAGGAAATAACCGTGAAGCAGGAGGCGGTCGAAGCGAGCCAGTCGGTGTAGGACAGTCAGCGTGAACAAGTCGGTGTGAAGCAGCCATTGAGAGTCAGTCGGCGAGGAATTCGGTCGTGGTGAAGGAGTTGATGAAGCCGTCGAGTTGCAAATATATCAGCATGGTGGTGACCTGGGCGTTGCTTCAGAGCAATGTCGCTGTTGAGCCCCAAGTGTAGATGTTATGCCGCTGTGAGTGGACGCAGACATGACCAAGCCGAGCGGTTGTTGCCGAGTCGCACATGGACGACACCATGTGTATTTAGCCGTAAATTGCCAACAGCAAATGTTCCAATGCAGAAGACTAGAAGAGCGGACGTAGACGACATTTTTAACTGTGGAAGCTGGCGGCACGACATGCACGAACATGTCATCCAGTCTTGCTCCTCACGTGGAGGCGTACCAATTGCTTGAAGATGACTTGTTCCTTTTCTTTTAACGAAGCAGACAAGAAGCCGTTAAGTGACCTTGACATTTGATCTTGGAGAGCTGCTCACGTTGTTTCCCGTGACACCGGATTAACACGGTGCAACCATGGCAATCAGGCATCATTTCAAGCGCTGCGCCTCATCTATTTGTTGAGCCCGGTCTGTAGTACCATTGTTGGCTGCTCGATATACTGGGACGTAACTATCCAGGTATCTGGGCGGCCTTGGCAGAGGCAGCGACGAGGTCGCGGCGACGAGGTCACCACTGTTGTTGTTTGATGTAGATGTGATGGATATAATAGACTGCGGCCAAGGGCAAGCGTCGATGTCGAACCCTCGGACGCAGCAGTCACAACTTGTTGGCGAGATATCATTGCGCTGGATATGCGCTCAGTATATCTAGTGGATGCAGTCCCCGAGGCTCGAGGCGGCTTCGATGAAGGCGGCTTGAGTCTTCTTTTCCTTGATATCTCGGTGTGTCATCCAAGCAAAGTGAGTCCGCGAGTGCGGCGAGAGCGAATCTCGGAGAGCAGCGACTGGTGAATCCCCGAGCATGGCGAGTAGCGAGTCGCGGAGACCGGCGAGTCCCCGAGCATGGCGAGGGCAAGTCCGGGAGACTGGCAAGTCCGGGGACTAGCGAGTCCCTGAGCGCGGCGAATGGCGAGTCGCGGAGACCGGCGAGTCCGGGGGACCGGCGAGTGGCGAGTCGCGGAGACCGGCGAGTCGCCGAGCATGGCGAGTGGCGAGTCGCGGAGACCGGCGACTGGCGAGTCCCCGAGCGTGGCGAGGACGAATCCCGGAGACCGGCGTCCGGCCAGTCCCCGAGCGTGGCGAAGATGAATCCCGGAGACCGGCGTCCGGCCAGTCCCCGAGCGTGGCGAAGATGAATCCTGGAGACCAGCGTCCGGCCAGTCCCCGAGCGTGGCGAGGACGAATCCCGGAGACCAGCGTCTGGCCAGTCCCCGAGCGTGGCGAAGGTGCAGGCGATGCTGATGGCAAGGATGGCAAGTAGGTCGCCACTGCTGGTGCTGTTCCTGCGGCAGGAAAATAAAATAATTGTTTTGTATGGGCCAGTGTTAGGGCCTTCAATTTGTAAAAATGTAATGAGCAGTGTCGCTGTGGCGACTAAATAATTTCATGCATGTCGCTGTGGTTCCCAGTCGCTTGGGCGATCCCGATGAAGGCTACCGCTTGACTGTTTTCCTTGCTGAGCTGGGCGTCCCCAGTCGTAGTACGTAGTCATATAGCGCGAGTAGCAGCCTCATGGGTGGCGTTTATTTGACGCTGTTTTTTATAGCGTGCCTCTCGTCGTGGCCCGTGGGGCCAGTCGCGTGGCGACTCCAAAGGGGTTCTTGATTTGGCGTGTTTTCCTTGGCGAGCCGCGGGTCCGTTTTGCGGGGTCCCTAGTCGAAGTACTTAGCCGTTCAAGTCACCTGCCTAAGGTAGAGGAGGGCGATTTGTTTGCCTGATGATTGCGGAGGCGAGTCGCATCTCGTGGCCCGGGAGGCCAGTCGCTTAGCGACCCCAAGGAGGGCTCCGTACTCGGCGTTTTTCCTGGACGCGTTGGGCCGCTGTGGCGACCTCGCTAGCGCAGTACTTAGCTTTTCAGGTCGCTCTGTCCAAGGTAGAGAGGGACATGGGTGCCCGGAGCGCAGCCGAGCCGGTCATCTTGGCCCGTAAGGCCGATCGCGTGCGACTCAATGGAGGTCCTTCCCCCGGCGTCTCAGTGGTCGAGCCGGAGCTCGCACTACTTAGCCAGTTCGGGCTTCTCTGCCAAAGGTTGATGACGGCAATTGAAGTTTCATCCCGAAGGAAGAGGACACCCAGTGGTGAGGTGCGCAGCATGATGCAGAGCTCTCTTTGGCGACTCGGAGTTGGCGAGGTCGACGCGGCGGACATGGTCTACGCGGCGGATCGGGGGCGCGCCTGTGGCGCGGTCGGCATAGCGGACACGGGGTCGACGCTGGAAGCGGTCGCTCTGGGCGAAGTCGGCGCGGCGGAGTCATGCTCAACGCGGGCGGATCGAGGCGCGGCCGTGGCGCAGCCGACGCAGCCGGACACAGTGGTCGACGCTGTGGACAAAGTTGTGTTGTGGCGAGCGGCGAGGTCGGGCGGCGGCGAGTAGCGCTGTCGTAGCGCGCCGAGTCCCCGAGCGTGGCGAGCGGCGAGTCGGCGGCCCGGCGCTATCCGTAGCGCGCCGAGTCCCCGAGCGTGGCGGATGGCGAGCTCGGGCGACCGGCGAGCGGCGCTGCGGAGCGTGCCGAGACCTCGAGCATGGCGGATGGCGAGCTCGGCGACCGGCGAGCGGCGCTGTCCGGAGCGCGCCGAGTCCCCGAGCGTGGTGGGTGGCGAGCTCGGGCGATCGGCGAGTGGCGCTGTTCCGGAGCGTGCCGAGACCTCGAGCGTGGCAAGTGGCGAGCTCGGGCGATCGGCGAGTGGCGCCGTTCGGAGCGCGCCGAGTCCCCGAGCGTGGCGGATGGCAAGCTCGGGCGACCGGCGAGCGGCGCCGTCTGGACCGCGCCCGAGTCCCCGAGCATGGTGGGTGGCGAGCTCGGGCGATCGGCGAGTGGCGCTGTCGAGCGCGCGAGTCCCCGAGCGTGGCGGATGGCGAGCTCGGCGACCGGCGAGTGACGCTGTCTGGAGCGCGCCGAGTCCCCGTGCGTGGCGGATGGCGAGCTCGGGCGACCGGCGAGCGGCGCTGTCCGGAGCGCGCCGAGTCCCCGAGCGTGGCGGATGGCGAGCTCGGGCGACCGGCGAGCGGCGCTGTCTGAGCGCGCCGAGTCCCCGAGCGTGGCGGGTGGCGAAGCTCGGGCGACCGGCGAGCGGCACCGTCTGGAGCGCGCCGAGTCCCCGAGCGTGGCGGATGGCGAGCTCGGCGACCGGCGAGCGGCGCGTTCGAGCGCGCCGAGTCCCCGAGCGTGGCGGATGGCGAGCTCGGGCGACCGGCGAGCGGTGCTGTCCGGGAGCGCGCCGAGTCCCCGAGCATGGCGGATGGCGAGCTCGGGCGACCGGCGAGCGGCGCTGTCTGGAGCGCGCCGAGTCCCCGAGCATGGCGGATGGCGAGCTCGGGCGACCGGCGAGCGGCGCTGTCTGGAGCGCGCCAAGTCCCCGAGCGTGGCGGTGAGCTCGGGCGACCGGCGAGCGGCGCTGTCTGGAGCGCGCCGAGTCCCCGAGCGTGGTGAGTGGCGAGAAAGACACCAGGCCGTTTTGCTGAGAAAGAGAAACAAGTACAACTGCAATAAGGTGTATTTATGAAATATATTGAACACTTGTAAATACGTGCGACTTGTAGATAAAACACGTATTGTTAAATGGATCGGTTAGCAGTACGAGAGGTTTATGCGTATCTTTTCATGAGTAGGTAGACCTCTAGCATCAAACTCTTGCCGGGTAACAGGGACGCGATGCCAGCCGTTGAACCCGGAGACAAGGTCGGCCTTTGGTACCCAGCCTCACTACTTCGACGGACGCGAATAAACAGCGGACAAAACTGAAACCGATCCTAATTATTTTTATGTAGTCCCCTAGAGGGGTTGTATGCGACTGCGTGGTCGGCTTTTGTAAATCGAACCAACAGAGGATATGTTTTTAGATTTATATAACATGTATGAATATGAATAAACTTAGCTGTCAAACATTGGCAGAGTCGATGTGGTCGCCCGGCGAATAGGCGGCGGACGAGTCGGCGAACATGGCGATCCGGTGACGATGAGATCGTGGCAGACGAGTCGCCGAACGTGGCGAACCGGTGATAACGAGTCTGGCGGGCGAGACGCCGAAGGTGGCGAGTCCGCACGGCCCGTGGCGAGTGTGCCATGATGGTCGTAAACCAGCTATCATTATTTGTCTGTCGCTTCTTCTAAGTTTCAACTCTGAAGCTGGGAACGACGTAGCTGAGGCAGTCGTAGCAGAATTGCCGGCTTAAAGTGCAATGACTGGAAGTTGTATTGGCAAAGCCTCCAATGCCATTGTCCCTGACTTGTTTCTCTCGTTGGCATTCAGGCAAAATAATACGCAGTTGATTAGATAGATCCAGTAAAGTAATAGATTGGCAAACTAATCAACGAGAGAGAGAAAGACTAGTAAATCCATAAGCTAATTCCGTGATTGACTGCAGGTCGCTGCACGCATGGACAGAGTAAATTGTGCATATCAAAGAGATTAGTACTACGTAGTACTCGCGCGTATTAGTAAAGGTAATCAAAGGGAATTTAATCAGTGATAAAGATGGCCTGATCATGTGCACGCGTGTATACGACACGCTCAGTAGAACTTGGACAGCTGCTGTCGCTACTTGTTCTGGCCTTTCTTTATGGATCCGAGGAAGTCTGATCCCATCTTGTCGCTGGCCGTAATTCTCCAAAGATGAGCGTATGCCAGATAAACAACGCAGAAGGGTTAGATCCAACTAAATAAGTAGTAAGCCAGGTAATGAGAGAGAGAATCGATGAGCGCAAATTCCATCCATCACCGCGCGCGACAGTCGCCTGAACGAGCCGCCGCTGGTATGTAGCCAGATGCAATCTGGTGATCGAAGTCGATGAGGGGTCTCGCCCGGATCACCACTCCAAGCACCGCATGCCCCACGGTGGGCGCCACTGTCGAGGTTTTGACCACGGCAGGTGCTACGGGGTAGCACATGAGAGGTGTAGAGCAAGGCGGCGTTGGAGATTCCGGAAACGAGTCGGCACACGATGTACCCAGGTTCACGTCCCCTCGGTGGAGGATCGCTACGTCCTGCTATAAATCACTATGATCATAGTGTCGCCAGCGTTAGGCGACTTGCTTGGTGGTAGCCGCCGGAGGCGGAGGGAGAGATTGTATGTCTAATGAGAGATTACATGTATGATGAGATGCCCCTCTGTGGGGTGCCCCTGGTGGCTTTATATAGGCAGCCACCTAGGGTTTACAGGTATAAGGCCTCTTGGGCTTGCTACGCTTCCTTCATGGGCCTGCATGGTCCAGTCGCTCCTAGGCTTCTGTCGCCAGGGCGCTTCGTCCAGTCGCCCGCCGACTGGAGCTGTCCTGGGCTGTCTTCAACTGGCGAGTGAGCTGGGTGATGGGCCCCCTAGGGTGTATCCCCATCACATGCACAAGAGGTGTTTGATGAAATGCTTAAGAGGATTTGCCACTTGAGTTTACACAAATCAAGCCACACTTAACTTGCTTTTTTCTTCTTCATCGAGGTTAACAACTTTATCCTTTTCATCTGCAATTGATAAAATGCATGTGTATATATACATCGTGATGTTCTGTAATGGTTTTGATCAGCTTAATTATATCATGCAGATGAATCGGCAATGGATGTACATTGACCGACGGTTTGACGAGTTCACTGCGGGCCTGGATAATTTTATGGCCGTGGCGGAGGCAAACAAACATGGTGGCTTCATGTATTGTCCATGTGTGGACTGCAAGAATACCGTAAATTACGCTCGCTCGAGTCTCATTCACAGCCACCTTCTGCGATCCGGTTTCATGCCCAGTTACTATTGTTGGACCAAGCACGGAGAAATAGGGGTTATGATGGAAGACAATGACGAAGAGGAAGAGGATGATGACGGTTATCCCAATTTCCCTGAATACGATGATACTGCAGAAGGCAATGAAGACAATGAAGTAGAAGATCAAGAGGCACCAGATGAGCCTGCTGATGATGATCTTGGCCGGGCCATTGCTGATGCAAGGAGAGAATGTGAAACTGAAAAGGAAAGGTTGGCCTTCGACAAGATGATAGAAGATCACAACAAATTGTTATACCCAACTTGCGAAGATGGCCATAAAAAGCTAGGCAGCACACTGGAATTGTTGCAATGGAAGGCAGAGAACGGTGTCACTGACTCAGATTTGGAAAGTTGCTTGACAATAATTAAGAGGAAGCTTCCAAGGGGTAACGAATTGCCCGCCAAGACGTACGTCGCGAAGAAGATTGTCTGCCCTCTAGGATTAGATGTGCATAAGATAAATGCATGATTTTTTGACTGCATGCTGTTCCGCGATGAGTACGAGAATTTGGATGCATGTCCGGTGTGCACTGCATTGCGGTATAAGATCAGACGAGATGACCCTGGTGATGTTGAGGGCGAGCGCCCCAGGAAGAGGGTTCCTGCCAAGGTTATGTGGTATGCTCCTATAATACCACGGCTGAAACGCTTGTTCAGAAATAAAGAGCATGCTAGGTTGTTGCGATGGCACAAAGAAGACCGTAAGAAAGACGTGATGTTGAGGCACCCTGCTGATGGCTCCCAATGGAGAAAAATCGATAGAGAGTTCCCAAACTTTGCACAGGATGCAAGGAACTTACGGTTTGGTCTCGGTCTGAGATGGCATGAATCCTTTTGGAGAGCAGAGCTGCAGCCATAGCACCTGGCTCCGTGACTCTTTGTATATATAACCTTCCTCCTTGGTTGTGCATGAAGCGGAAGTTCATTATGATGCCGAGTGCTCATACAAGGCCCGAAGCAACCCGGGAACGACATTGATGTGTACCTGAAGCCATTAGTCGAAGAACTTCTACAGCTGTGGTCCCTAGCAGGTGTACGTGTGTGGGACGAGCACAAGCAGGAGGAATTTGACCTAAGAGCGATGCTTTTCGTAACCATCAATGACTGGCCTGCTCTTGGTAACATTTCAGGACAGTCAAACAAGGGATACAATGCATGCCCACCCGGTTTACATGGGCTCGAAGGTGATTATTTGGAAAAAGGTCGAAGGTCGTGTACACAGGGCATCGTCGATTTCTTAGGCTTACCCATCCCGTAAGAAAGAAAGGCAAGCATTACAACGGTGAGGCTGATCACCGGAGGAAGCCTCCCCATCGTGATGGTGTTGATATATTTGGTATGGTCAAGGATCTAGATGTAATATTTGGAAAGGGTCCTGGCGGACGGTCTGCTCCGAATGACGATGCCGGACACGCGCCCATGTGGAAGAAGAAATCTATATTTTGGGATCTACCCTATTGGGAAGTCTTAGAGGTCCGCTCTTCAATCGATGTGATGCACGTGACGAAGAATCTTTGCGTGAACCTGCTAGGCTTTCTGGGTGTGTACGGGAAGACAAAAGATACACCAGAAGCACGGGAGGACCAGCAACGTTGGAAAGACCCCAAAAAGCTGCATGAGAGAGTTAAAGGACGTCATTTATCCAGCTACGCTCTTACAAAAGCAGAGAAGGAAATATTTTTGAATGTCTTAGCAGTATCAAGGTCCCGTCTGGCTTCTCCTCCAATATAAAGGGAATAATAAATATGGAGAAGAAAACATTCCAGAACTTGAAGTCTCATGACTGTCACGTGATAATGACACAGTTGCTTCCGATTGCATTGAGGGGGCTTCTACCGAAAAATGTTCGATCGCCCATTGTGAAGCTATGTGCATTCCTCAATGCAATTTCTCAGAAGGTAATAAATCCAGAAATTCTACCGAGGTTGCGAGAATGATGTGGTCCAATGTCTCGTTAGTTTTGAGCTGGTGTTCCCACCATCCTTCTTCAATATTATGACACATCTCCTCGTTCACCTGGTCGATGAGATTTCCATTCTCGGTCTGTGTTTCTACACAATATGTTCCCCTTCGAGAGGTTCATGGGAGTCTTGAAGAAATATGTTCATAACCGTGCTAGGCCGAAGGAAGCATCTCCAAGGGCTATGGAACAGAGGAGGTCATTGAATTCGTGTTGACTTTATTCCTGACCTTAAGCCGATTGGTGTTCCCGAATCGCGGCATGAAGGGAGACTAAGTGGAAAAGGCACGCTAGGAAGGAAATCAATGATATGTAGGGACGGGATTTCTTTGACTCAAGCACACTACACAGTCCTACAAAGTTCCACATTGGTGGCTCCGTATATCGGTGACCACAAGAACTTTCTACGCTCCCAGAACCCGGGCGATCGAACGATTGGATTAGACGTGAACACATGTCGACTTTCGGCGGTTGGTTGCAAAAACATCTCCTGAATAACGAACATATTGAAGATCAGTTGTATTTGCTGGCCCAGACACCATCTTCGACTGTAGTGACTTTCCAAGGGTACGAGATAAATGGGAATACATTTTACACGATCGCCCAAGATAAAAAGAGCACCAACCAAAACAGTGGTGTCCGCTTTGATGCAATAATGAATGAAGGCCCAAATGACACATATTATGGTTACATAGAGGATATATGGGAACTTGAGTATGGACCTTCTTTTAAGGTCCCTTTGTTTAGGTGCAAATGGGTCAACAAAACAGGAGGCGGGGTTCAGGTAGACAAGTTGTATGGAATGACAACAGTGGATCTCAACAATCTTGGGTATAGAGACGAACCATTCGTCCTAGCCAAGGATGTGGCCCAGGTTTTCTATGTGAAGGATATGTCTACCAAACCAAGAAAAAGGAAACATAAGGAAACAAATACATCAAACGATGAGCCAAAGCGCCACATAGTTCTTTCGGAAAAAGAAACATCGTGGGAGTGGAGGACAAGACAGGACATGTCGAAGATTATAATCAGTTTGATGAAATTCCACCCTTCGTAGTGAACATTGATCCAAGCATCAAGTTAAATGATGAAGATGCTCCATGGTTACGGCCGAAGAAGATTAATTAAATGATGAAGATGCTCCATCATCAAGTTAATTGAAGAATGTTCATGGCACAAATGAGTATCTCAACATGGCAATCAATTTCCCATTTATTTTTGTGTAATCATGTAACTGTATGTAAGATATTAAAAGTGGAGATGCGCCACGGGAGATTTCCCAACCCTTTCCCCAACACTGTTAGATGAGATGTAGTCGTTCAGGGGCTTGGCAAGGCGTATCGATGCTCTACATGCTTTATCTCATCGAGCAGTGCGTCCACCCATGCGTTCTTATCCTGCCGACATCTTTAGTCCCGGTTGTACCCACCAGCCGGGACTAAAGGTTACCCACACGTCCTTATCCCACCGACAGTTTTGTTAGATGACACAAAAAAGGATCTTTAGTCCCGGTTGTACCCACCAGCCGGGACTAAAGGTTACCCACACGTCCTTATCCCACCGACAGTTTTTGGCGCCACTGCGTTCCCGCCTATTTTTCTTCCCGCGCTTTCCACTGCTTCCCGCCTCCGTCCTCCCGCCATTTTTTCACTATATATATGTTGGCTTGGCCTCCATTTACATATCACATCTAGACTCATATCTGCAAACCTCATCACCAGGTCACATGGCTTCCATCGTATCTCTAACCCTCCGGGAGGCGGAGGCGCTTTGCGCGTCGAACTACCCCTGCCCGCCGGGCTACCGCGTCCCTACCGGCTGGTTGCTGAGCGTCGGAGGGGTACCGGTCCCTCCTGTCCCTCTAGGTGTGGCGCGCGAGATGGCCATCACGAACCACTACTACTTCGAGCTCACGCCAGAGCAGCGGAGGAATCCCCAGTGGCATCCCGACTACAGCCCGACTTGGGAGAGCTTCTTCATCAATCGGCGTGAGAGGGCGCTCGCCAGGCACGAGGAGGGCGGCCCGCCTCCTTCGAACTTCAACGAGGCCGGCCGTCGGCTGTGGTGGCGCGACCGAACTCTCCAGGGCATCATGGCCCACCGTGGCCCCCGCCTGCGCTACCCTCAGTCCCAGCCCACGCGTGCTCTCCCGCCGAGGTTTGACTACCGCGACCCCGATGCCAGCGACGATGATGACGGTGAGGGAGCGGAGGATATTGAGGAAGAAGATCCTAGTGGCGCCGGTGAGGAACAAGATCATCATAATGGCTCCCGAACTGTAGTTATCACCGAGGTATATAAATTAATTAAGCCGCTGTTGATCGACTAGATGCATTAACTAATGAAATTGTACTGACTATGAACTATTTCTTTTTTAGCCCTCCGGATCGAGCACTTCTTCTGTAAAGTCGAGGAAGCGAGGCCCGGCCAAAAAGTTGGATGACGGTGTTAGGCACGACATCACCCACATCGAGAATGATGGTAAACCGATTGCTCCAGAGAAAGGTGCAAAGGCATTTATAGCTCAATGCGGAGTGCTTGTTAGGGACCACGTCCCGATCACCGTTCGAGAATGGCACAAGCCGAAGGGACTAGTGCTGTCTGCAGAGGAAGAAGCTCAAGGTCTTTATATCGATGATGTAGCCAAAAACAGCATTATGAACAAGCTCATGGCACATTTCAACATAGTACCCGAAGAGGGGGGTGACGCTGAGAAGGCCAAGATGGAGCAGGCCCTCCGCGAGTTTGGCAAGAAGAAGATGGCCGAACTATTCAAGAGCCACAAGAAAAGATTGCGCCGCCTTATCAAGTTAAAGAAGACTCCGGACAGTGAGAAGGTAAAAAGTCACTGGGACGAATTCGTGAAGTACAAACACGGAGTCGAAGAATTTTGAGAAGGTCGGAAATAAATAAGGCAAATGCTGCGTTGAAGCTATATCACCAAATTCTCGGGTCCAGGTGGATACGGGGCTAACCGTCCTAAGTGGGAGGCAGCTGAGGCGGAACTGACCGCGATAAAGGGATCAGATTAGGGACACACGGTTGGATCGAACGGTGCAAGGAGTGGTTCTACGGGATTGGGGGAACGTTGGATCCAGAAACAGGGAAGTGCATCTATAAGAAAGCTCATCTGAAGGTTCCCATTGATGCCCTGGAAAAGGCACATAGGGACGTGGAGGCGGGGTTGTTCCAGCCCGAAAGAGAGAACGATGAGCTGACACGCGCCCTTGGGAACAAAGAACACGGCGGACGAACACGAGGCACAGCAGGCTCCGTTCCGTGGAAGTATGGCTTTCCTGCGGAAAGGAAGAGATTTCCTGATAAAAGCCATGAGAGGAGGAAGGCAAGGGAAACAGACCGCCTGGCTAACTTAGAGGAGGGTATGAGCACCATGCAAGCCCAATTAACCATGGTAACCCAAGTACTTACATCTCAGATGGCTCGGGGGCAGGCTGTAGATCCCGCACCGCTCAATGCCATCGCCCCCCGCCGCAATCTCAACCACACCGGAAAAGCAGCGTGGCTTCCTCTCAGCAGGTGGATAATGATGACCAGGTGGTCGAGCCTCCTCGCTACCCCCCCGTGGATGATCTCACTGAGAGCCGTCCTTGTGAGCTGCATGTTAAAGTTTTCAACCTATCCTTCAAGGCGGCGGTCGGCATCCTCTTACCTACAAGGTCTTACCATTGCCGTCCGGTCCAAGACGACTTTGCTGTTGTGATGGTGGATGAAGTGTTGAGAGAGTATGAGGGGTTGGTGCTTGAGCACCCTGCTGGTGAAGATGGGGAAATCAAAGAACTGGAGAAGCCCGTAGAACCACCGTGCAATGGCGGAAGGAGAACATTGTGTTTCCAGGTGAGAAGCCAACAAGCAGGCCACCTCCGCCTCCTCCGCCACCTCAGTCTCCTCCGCGTGATGATTCTCCTCTGCGCGATGATGATTCCCCTATCCATGACCAGTCTCCTCCGCGTGAAAATACTCCGCCGCCTCCTCCTCCTCGTCAAGAGACTCCGCCGCTTCCACCTAAGCAAAAGAGGAAGCGGTCCGCGGCACCTCCTACAGCTCCGAAGAGATCATCAACTCCAATGAGGGAACAGACTCCAGAGTTGTTGCCACATGAGCAGACTGAAGAGCAAAAGGCGTTTCTTGCAACTGCGCCGAAGAAGATGTTTATTCCACCGCAGACAGTGAAGCACTTTGCCGAGACGAGAATGAAGAGACCTGAGCTGAGAGCTGATTATGACCGCTCTCTTGGACAGTCCTCTAAAGCGATGAAAGAAGCAAAAAAAGTCGCCCAGCTTGGACAGCAGGACATTCAGGCCGCACCCCACTTCATCGTGGAGCCATATCATGATCCAGAGACGGCATCGATGATCGAACGGGCGGCTAGAGCTCAGGGAGCATCAGTTGAGTACGAAGATTACTATCCGACGGCTCAAATGGTAAACAAGTATAGATACGGATCTGATCTCGTCAAACCTGGCGAGCTCGCGCGTCTAGGGACTCAGATGCGAAGGTTGCATGACTGGTACCTGAAAGCTTTGTCGAAGAGGTGATCGCTACCTCACGTTGTATCTTAGAGATGAGCATTACTTCCGGGGGAAGACGAGATAAACATTGACGTAGAAGAACTGCTTTGATTATTCAATCAAGACGCCCTCGACAAAGCTGTCATCGGTTACTCTTTGCACTGTAAGTGATTTATTTGTGTAATTAAGTTTGTAGCTCATTCATTTGCACTAACAATTATCCTCATTATATTCTTTGTGTACGCTATACATTTAATTATGCAGAATGAAGAAGCTGGAATACAAAAGAGGCAAGCTCCTACCGCTGGGGTTCATAGACCCAAACACAGTTCATGAAGTTACGGTTCGAGACTTCGCCAAGGACACAGAGGACAACATCGTAATGTTTTTAGAGAAGCAAGCAGACAAAGAGGATATATTCTTTCCCTACAACTTCAAGTGAGTGTTATATATAACATACATTATGCTTGTGCACCTTCCACTTTATTCTCGTAATCATTGAGCTATGCTTGTGCAGTTTCCATTTTATTCTCCTAATCATTGATCTTCACCTTGGAGTCGTAAACGTCATGGACTCGAAACGTAAAGAATATGCGGA
Source organism: Lolium perenne (assembly GCF_019359855.2). NCBI lineage: Eukaryota > Viridiplantae > Streptophyta > Magnoliopsida > Poales > Poaceae > Lolium > Lolium perenne. Next base: position 139,148,187 of record NC_067245.2, read on the forward strand.
ATGGGCGGACATGGCTGCCATCCTCCGTGAGGTAGTTTCAATCAATTTCGTATTGGCATCTTCATCTGCTCTAATTCGAAGATATCATCAACTAATCAATTACTCATTTACTCATTATTTTTTGCCGGGCAGGGCTTGGAAACGGTTCATCAATACTGTTCGGGTGAATGGAAACCGGAGCTTACATTTAGAGATTACCCTGTAAGTAGTACTATATATATAGCTATGTCCGTGAAACTTTATATATGATATTTACTTTCAATACGATGCTTGATTATTAGTTTGATCGAACTATTTTTTCGTAAAGTGTATGAGGCAGGAAAAAGGGAATAACTTATGTGGATACTACGTCTGCACCTTCATGCGTGACATGTCCTGTCCCAAGGGTGGGGATGCCCAAATACACCACACTCGTGTACGATAACAAATTTTCACAATTAATCTTAATTAGTACCATCTATTGTATTGAGTTCCATTCATATATTGATCTCCTTTTTTAAATATAGATGACACGCCTGCGGGACACTCTCATAACATCGGATCAAATAAAAGCAATTCAAGAGGAAATCGCGGGATTCTTTATTACCGAGGTCCTTACCCCAGGTGGAGAGCACTATCGGAAGATCGTGACGTCGGACGATATTCGTTCAGGAAAAGTTGTATTGTAAATATGCATGCATTACGTGTACTGTGTTGACTATGTCGTGTACTGTTGACGATGTCTATATATATTCATGACGATTTTTTGTGGTTTCTTGAATGATATATATATGCATTGCTGAAACTCTGCCGCGGCAGAGAAACGCCCTGTTTCTCTGCCGCGGCAGAGAAACGCTGGTACAGCCTAAATCTGTGCCACGGCAGAGAAATAGCAATTCTCTGCCGCGGCAGAGAAACATAGGCCCGGTTCGTACCACGAACCGGGACCAAAGCCCTTCCAGCGCGAGCTCCCTGGTCGCACCACGTGTTGAGGCCTTTAGGCCCGGTTTATCTTTGAACCGGGACTAAAGGGTACCCCCTTTAGTCCCGCCTTGTTGGTCCCGGTTCAAGAACCGGGTCTAAAGGCCCAAATGGACCGGGCCTATTGCCCCGTTTTCCACTAGTGGCAGAAGCGGCGGCTCTTCGAGAGGGACTGGCTCTAGCTGATAGACTTGGCTGCAATAGTATCATCGCTGAATCTGATTCAGTGGAAACGATTGAAGCATGCTCGGGTGATCTTCGCTGGTGGAACGAATCTGCAGCAATTTTTGCGGATTGTGTGGATAAAGCTGCTTCTATTGGATCTGTTACTTACAAATTTTGCCCACGAGAAGCGAACCAGGTGGCTCACACACTAGCTAGGCATAGTTTTAGAAATAAGATGAATTGTAATTGGGACGATGATCCCCCTAGCTTTCTCCTAGATAGCCTCCTAAACGATGTAACAAACCTGTGATTCAAGGGCAGCAAGTTCCAGACGCACTCTTTTCCTTCCAGGGTACCTAAGGGGGCTGGAAGGTTTTTAATGAGGCGGCTTGCTAGCTTAATATATTGTCGTTGTTTCAAAAAAAAAAAAATTCTTGGAGTCGAAGAAAAAACAGATTTTTTAAGCCCTAGCGCCGATGAGCCGTCTTCAACGCTCAACATGCCAATGCATCGCTGCCTGCCTGTCTCCATGGTCCCAGGCTCTCCCTTCCTCTATCATGGTTCCTATGATTGGAAGATTCACCCGGCTGTAGTTCGTCTCCTGGACGAACGAGGTCAGGACAATATGCCACCGGTGTACGTACGCCTAATCCCCCAGCGCCCTCTCAGTTATTTGCTCTGATCAGAAGTACATCCCGCCGCCACCGTCTGTGGCTCTCCTTTTTGTTTGATATTGTTTGTCAATCCGTCTTCTGGTGATTCATCTTTCCCTTGCCTCTCTTAGATCGATCTTGATTCCTTCCGATTTGCTCTGCTTGCAGGTAGATGGGATCGAGATGGTAGATGGATGGAAGGGCTGTGTCTAAACTCTAAAGCTGCACCAGGTCCGGGTTCATGTGGTCACCGGCCGACCAGCCGCAGGGCAAGTGCTTGATCGATCGGTTCCCTTCCTGCTATATATTACAATATTGTTTGATCTAATTATTTTATGGAACGCGATTAGTGAATACACCGATGCTCTGCTGGTGATGCTAATATGATGCACACAGTAGGAATATAACACAGCGAATCATGCATCCATGCAAGATGGTTGGATCCATGGAATTAAAACAAAGCTAATTACTCACCGGTTGACTTGCAGGATTTTTTTTTTTGGAGTTCATGGGGAATAGACGAAGGCGAGGGTCGTCGTGGATCAGACATGAATTGCTATCTACTCATCGCTCGCGAGAACCAGTGTTGTTGTTGCGCTCACCAATAGGAATCGGCAGCTGTGTCAGAAAGACATGGTTCAGAAATTTCCATTAACTGAAGCTAGATGGATACATGCATACATACATATCAACAAATTGGAATCGTCAAGAAAACAAAGGTGCGGACTGATCACTTGATCATCAATAGGATGAAGTGATGAACACAGGTTTCTTGCAAATGTTAGCCAAATAGTTGTTTATTTTTTCTAATCTAGGTGCATGAATTTCAATTAATATCAGACATACAAATTTGTGCGTCATGCCAGTATTGCAAGTGCATTTTTTTCACAACTTGACTGTGCTTTACAATTGTAGATTCTAAAATAAAATAGGTTGAGGTGAGGTTGGTTGGATTTTGATAAAAGACTTACGTCAGCTCCTTGGTATATCGATATATGTTCCAGTGTCAAAATTTGGATGTGGTTTGTATAAGATTCCTCCACACAATACTTACAATCTTTAGATGTAAGTCTTCAATACTCTACCATGTTCTCACACGCCGACATGCCCATCTCTAGGTTCCCTCGGGCCTTCTCCTCGATATATCACGTGTGATTGAGCATCTCCGTGCAGCTCCGTGCCATAGAATCCTTGCCTAGGTCTGTAGCTCGAATGAAACTGAGCATTCCAGTGCCAGTGTCGAGTCTCAGGTTTTCTGCATGTGTCTCTGCATGATTGAAGATGAAAATTTCAGGAGACAGCAACCAGCAACCGGGCCGAACAGAACAAGTACCACCAGGAAAACCATTGCATGCAAGTGGCTGCTCAGGTGATTAGGTTTATTTTGTTTTTATAATGTTTAGTCATGTAGGATGATGATCATTTCAACGCTAGCAAGTTATTTGCTATTGGCTTCTGAGATGCAAGTTCCTCTTGGCATCAAGGCTCCGCAGCTGATAAATCAAACAAAAAAAAACATTGGTATGGTGCCTCCTGTAGATTTCTTCGGTTAATTTGCACATCATTACATTATGTTCTCACGCTGCTGACATGCCCACCTATAGTTTTCCTCAGGCCTTCTCCTTGATTTCGCGTGTGATCGAGCAGCTCGGCGCCATCAGGTCGTCGTCTGCATCTGCAGCTTCAACGTGAGGAATGGAAGTGAGCAGTCGGCTCCAGTGGCCAGCCTCAATGATTGCTAATTTGCAGCTCCAACGGAGCAACCAAACTGAATAGACCAGTGCCAGGGTCCAGCCTCAGTTGTTCCGCATGTGTCTCTGCATGAATTCAAGATGAAAATTTAACAAGGTTATAACCTGCGCCCAGACGGAACGGAAGAAGTGCCAGCAGGAAAACCATGAGATGCAGGATCATGCTCGGGTGATCAGCTTTATTTTGTTTTTCTAATGTTTAGTCATCATGTAGGAATATGCTGATCAGTTCAACGCACTCAAGTTATTTTCTATTGGCTTCTAAATTAAAGTTCCTTCTGGTATCAAGGCTCCAAGGGGCATTCAGTACTGTGTTAGACATACATCAGGGGACGAAATGGAAACTAGAGCCCGCTCGCCGTCGCCAAGATCACGAGCTGGATATCCCAAAGATCATCAATTCATCCGATCGACCGGCTTCAAGTTGCGTGCATGGACTCAGTTAGGCAAAAGAATTGTCTGCTGCTCAGAAACTTCAGCAACGTCAAGAAACTTCGGCAATGTCATGTTCAGAAACTTCAGCAACGTCATGTTCGTTTCTGACCACGATGTATTATCTCGAATGATTAGTATTACTTCAATGCTCCATACAATTATTACTAGAACGCTTGGTCAGTATTGTCATATCACCAGATATTCTTGGATTCTCGAAGGAAATTTGCACGTAAGGACCTATACACACCAATGCCTTTTTTACTGCTGCATATAGTTATTACTTATCTGTTTGGTCAATATTATCATTTCATCAGATATTCTGGAACACTAGCGAGGAATTTTTGGATGTTAAGAGTTATACACAATAACGTATTTTACCTTCAACTATCGGAGAATGATGTCAGATATTGGATTGGTAACAACCATTCTACAACTTAGTACTTATGTTGCATATCTTATTCAAGTAACGTGGATTAGAAGGAATATACTACCTCATGGATGACTATCAAAATTTCCTACACTTGGCAATCTAGAGATATCACAGTCTTTTTGTATTCGTTGTACCAAGGTTTTGTGTTAAACCTGACTAAGCATCCCGTCTGAGCTGGGCTTATTGAGCATATTTGGGTAAGTTTATATTTATTACATTTCAGTCCAAGCTCAGTTTCGCTTTACAACAGTTTTATCAAAATTAAAAAGTATTTATGATCTATTCTGATTACATTATAATCATTTGACTAAATATAATTATCATTCAAGGTAATTCATCGGGGAACTGTGGCATACAATAGTTTCATCGAGATGTGCATGCATCATTTCCTCCCTTCTGATTTTCTTTCAATTTTATTTTCATATATGCTCACAAACATTACAATGCAAGCTTCTACTAATCAACCATTTTACATTGAAAACCCAGAGCTGCACTTCGAAGAGCTCTTCACTGATATTGAAGATGATATGGATCCCCAAAGGAACTTCATAGTTTCTGAATGCTCATATTATATGGATTAACAATATTATGTATGCTTGTCATGCTTATGGGTGAACACATTAGAAAAATTATATAGTCGAAGTACTTAAATAAGGTTTATCTAAGTGAATGCTCATGTGTTCCTTTGAGCTTTTATTCCGAAAAAATATTGTTTTGATATTAATAATAGAACAACCATAAATTTGATTCCATGTAATATGTATATATCAGTAATTTTCATGAAAAAATTGATATAAAAATAATATATATTTTAGCCGATTCTCTAGGATTTCTATGATAATGGCTGTAAACCTTGATTATGTGTACTACAACATGACCATTTACGAATATAAGACATGTTTGGCCTTCTAGGTCTCCAATTAATGACTTTCACTTATAATGAACACATATATCATGAAAGTATTTGCAAGGTATATGCAAGGCTATATTTTCTTGGCCATGTACCTTTTTCATATATTAGGTATTAGAGTCTTTTTCAAAATTCATAACAATAATAAATATATGTCTTATATTATTAAATATATATATACAAACAAAATATAGATCTATTAAAGATGGTTGCCCGCGCATCTGCGCGGGCCACTTTTCTAGTTGTATGAATGATATAATGGACACACCCAATTAAGCGTAGCATAAGATCACGTCATTAAGTTATTTGCTATAAGCTTTCGATACATAGTTACCTAGTCCTTATGACCATGAGATCATGTAAATCACTTATACCGGAAAGGTGCTTTGATTACATCAAATGCCACTGCGTAAATGGGTGGTTATAAAGGTGGGATTAAGTATCCAGAAAGTATGAGTTGAGGCATATGGATCAACAGTGGGATTTGTCCATCCCGATGACGGATAGATATACTCTGGGCCCTCTCGGTGGAATGTCGTCTAATGTCTTGCAAGCATATGAATAAGTTCATAAGAGACCACATACCACGGTACGAGTAAAGAGTACTTGTCAGGAGACGAGGTTGAACAAGGTATAGAGTGATACCGATGATCAAACCTCGGACAAGTAAAATATCGCGTGACAAAGGGAATTGGTATCGTATGTGAATGGTTCATTCGATCACTAAAGTCATCGTTGAATATATGGGAGCCATTATGGATCTCCAGATCCCGCTATTGGTTATTGGTCGGAGAGAGTACTCAACCATGTCCGCATAGTTCGCGAACCGTAGGGTGACACACTTAAGGTTTGATGTTGAAATGGCAGAACTTGAAATATGGAATGGAGTTCGAAGATTTGTTCGAAGTCCCGGATGAGATCCCGGACATCACGAGGAGTTCCGGAATGGTCCGGAGAATAAGATTCATATATAGGAAGTCATTTTATAAGATTTAAAATGATTCGGAAGATTCTACGGAAGGTTCTAAAAGGTTCTAGAAAAGTCCGGAAGAAATCACTAAGGAAGGCGGAGTCCCGGAGGGACTCCACCTCCCCATGGCCGGCCAACCCTAAGGGGGGGAGTCCACCTTGGACTCCACCAAGGGGGCCGGCCAGCCCCCCCACATGGAAGGGGGGAATCCCACCCCAAGTGGGATTCCCACCTTGGGTAGGTTTCCCTACTACATGGAAGGTTTTGGGTTGGGGTCTTATTCGAAGACTTGTAGTCCAACACTTGGGGCTTCCACCTATATAATGAGGGGCCAAGGGGAGGGGGCCGGCCACCCCAAGACCACAAGGTGGCCGCACCCTCCTAGTGGCCGGCGCCCCCCTCCCAAACCCTAGCCGCCCCCTCTCTCCTCCAACACTCCCGCACGCTTAGCGAAGCTCCGCCGGGTTTTCTCCACCACCACCGCCACCACGCCGTCGTGCTGCCGGATTCAAGAGGAGCTACTACTTCCGCTGCCCGCTGGAACGGGGAGGTGGACGTCGACTTCATCAACACCGAACGTGTGACCGAGTACGGAGGTGCTGCCCGATCGTGGCACCGTGATCAAGATCTTCTATGCGCTTTTGCAAGCGGCAAGTGAACGTCTACCGCAGCAACAAGAGCCTCATCTTGTAGGCTTTGGAAATCTTCAAGGGTGAGTCTCGATCATCTCCTCGTTGCTACCGTCTTCTAGATTGCATCTTGGCTTGGATTGCGTTCTCGCGGTAGGAAATTTTTTGTTTTCTATGCAACGAATCCCTACAGGGTATCAGAGCCGTGTCTATGCATAGATGGTTGCACGAGTAGAACACAATGGTTTTGTGGGCGTTGATGCTCTTGTTGTCTTTAGTTTGAGTACTTTGCATCTTTGTGGCATAGTGGGATGAAGCGGCTCGGACTAACTTTACATGACCGCGTTCATGAGACTTGTTCCTCGTTCGACATGCAACTTGTATTGCATAAGAGGCTTTGCGGGTGTCTGTCTCTCCTACTATAGTGAAGATTCAATTTACTCTTCTATTGATAACATTAGTATCACCGTTGTGGTTCATGTTCGTAGGTAGATTAGATATCTCCCGAAAACCCTAAACCACGTAAAATATGCAAACCAAATTAGAGACGTCTAACTTGTTTTTGCAGGGTTTGGTGATGTGATATGGCCATAATGTGATGATGAATATGTATGAGATGATCATTATTGTATTGTGGCAACCGGCAGGAGCCTTATGGTTGTCTTTAAATTTCATGTTGAGTAGTATTTCAAAGTAGTTGTAATAGTTGCTACATGAGGTGAACAACCATGAAGACGACGCAATGAACCTTGACGCAACGCCGACGATGATGGAGATCATGCCCGTTGATGATGGAGATCATGTCCGTGCTTTCGAGATGAAGATCGAAGGCGCAAAGACAAAAATGCCATATCATATCACATATGAATTGCATGTGATGTTAATCCTTTATGCATCTTATTTTGCTTAGAACGCGGCGGTAGCATTATAAGATGATCCCTCACATTAATATCAAGATAATAAAGTGTTCTCCCCTCGTATGCACCGTTGCCAAAGTTCGTCGTTTCAAAGCATCTCGTGATGATCGGATGTGATAGATTCAACGTTCATATACAACGGGTGTAAGCCATGTTGCACACGCGGAATACTTGGGTTTGCTTGACGAGCCTAGCATGTACAGACATGGCCTCGGGACAACGGAAACCGAAAGGTTGAACACGAGTCATATGGATGATATGATCAACATGTTGATGTTCATCATTGAAGCTACATCATCTCACGTGATGATCGGTTTTGGTGTAGTGGATTTGGATCGTGTACCACTTAACAACTATGAGGGATGTTGTATTAAGTGGGAGTTTATTAGTAATTAGATTAAAACATGAACTAATTATCATAAACTTAGTCTGAGTAGTATTTTGAATTAATTTTGTAGTATTGGCATCCGTTTTCTACCATGCGCTAGTCTTGTAATTGAGATAGAAATACTGTTAAAATCTGACAAGAAACTTTACGGATTGGTACCGTATTGTTAAAGAATCAAGAATTGATTAAGTCCTATTGCAAACTTTTAGTAAACCTCACATTATTGATTCAAAGAGCTATGTTTTCAATTAGTACCTAAAGTTATCTTGTCTCCGTTCAAATCTGTTTGAAAAGTAAGGAGCTGAAAAATTAGTTTTCAGAAATAATCAAGGTATGAGATATATGTGATATCTAAGACCTTATTACAAGATGATAGAATATAATTTGGTGAGACTACATAAACTCATAAGTTTTATGGGAATGTATGAAGGTTGAAGACGCCAGGCGTCACAATCCTCCAACTATTGGGGCACTAATAATATTCTCATATCCATGAAGTTATCATCCTTAGTATGCACCGTTGCTAAGACTCGTCGTTTCGAAGCATCACGTGATGATCGGGTGTGATAGATTCTACGTGTGCATACAACGGTTGCAAGCCAGATTTGCACATGCGAATACTAAGGTTAAAACTTTACGAGCCTAGCATGTACAGACATGGTCTCGGAAAGTCGTCATGATATGATGGATAAAATTATGAGTGAAATTGTTCATCATATTACAAAGTTACTAATAGTGAAATCTAAAACACTTGTCATATGATGATCAACTTAAAAGTAAGAACCTCAAGGTTATTGGTATTTGACCAACAAACCTAGAAGTTAATAATGTTAAAGTGTTTTTCTGAATAATGAGGAAAGCTAAAAGAGAAACTGCAAAAGATATTTTGGCGGAAAGAAAAGAAAAGACTAGAAAGTCTAGCTCAGGTGTATATAAATGATATACATGTTATGGTTGTATTCCTAGCTAAGTCACACTATGAAATTCTTGGGTATTAGTACTATATTGGTTGGTATGAAGTGTCATACAAAACAACGCAATACAAAAATACAATGGCCTAAGTGACTGGCAAGGAATATGATAGGAATACACGTCTGGAACAAAATAAAGTGTTATTATGTTCGTCGTTGGCATTCTATCTAGCCCTTAGAATTTATAATAAAGAACTTAATAATTGTTATTTTGCTCTGGTCAAATGAACACAATGAGTTGTTCAAATTATGACATTACTCCATGTATGATGGATAAGTTATTATAAATCTTAATGGTGAAACACACATACATAACACTGACGCTAAAATTCCATAAGGCAAATGATTTGAATTCCACTTATTTGTGGAACCGCCATTTAGGTCATGTTAGAAAGGAACGCATGAAGGAACTCCATGCAAATGGATTTTTGGAGTCATTTGATTTTTGAATCGTTTGGCGCTTGCAAATCTTTTTCTAAAGAGAATGACTAAAATACCGTTCATAGGCCAAGAGTTGAATGGGCAACTAACTTAGTGAAAACATACATAATGATGTATGTGGCTCACTGGGCATAGTTGTGTGCGGGAGATTCTTCTACTTCATGAAAACTTCCAACAATGAATTGAGTATATTTATGTGGATATATTCGATAAGGAAGAAGTTTCAAACATTTGAATAGATTCAAATAAATTTCAGCATGAAATGGAAATCATCGTAATAGAAAAGTCAAATATCTATGATTGGATCATGGTGGAAATATTTGAATTACGAGTTTTAGCGAACATCTAAGAGAGTCATGAAATTGTTCTACAACTCACATTTCTTGGAGTATCATAATGATGATATAGTATCCGAGAGATGTATCCAAACCTTGTTGGATTAATGATGAGATAAAATATTATGACGCCATTATATTTTTGTGGATTATGCTTTAGTGACTACCGCTTTTACACTGAATAGAGCATCATCATGATCCGTTGAAATGACACCATACGAGTTATGGCATGGGTATGAACCTTGATAATCTTTTCTTAAATTTTGGTATGCATAGCATAAGTAAATAAGTTTACAACCAAAATCGGATAAATGTCTTTGTTGGTTATCCCAGAAATTTGATTGGGAATTCTTCCCACGAGACAAAGACAAAAGTGTTTGTCAATGTTTCTTATTTCCAAGAAATTGTTTTCTAGCGAAGTATTTGAGTGGGAGGACAATAGAACTTGATAAGGTTTATGAACCTGAGCATAATGATCAGAGTAGCGCAGCATCGGAAATTGGTTCCGGAAGCGGCCACAACGATCATGGCTCCCATGACTACCAAGTGTTTTAGCCATGGAGATCGAAGTACATATTGAACCTTGTAGGTACGATTTACTTTGTGATCAAATAAATGATTTGTGGACAAAGGATTGATTTTGAACAATGATAAACCAACTACAAACAAAGAAGTTATGATGGGCCCTGACTCCGTTTAAAATGGCGATACGCCATGAAATCCAATATAGATGAATACTTATTGAAAGTAAATGGATCTATAAAATTGATGAAGCTTGACTTGTCGAAAAGTTGTTTGCGACAAAGTTCAAAGAGTTGAATACAATAAGATTAGATCTTCTGTAGCAATGCTTATAGTCTATGTGGATTATTCTAGTAATCACTACATATTTCTTTTATGAGATATGATAGTAGGATGGCAAAATACATTACTTATCAGAAGTGTGTATTAAAGGTGTATACAAGATACAACCAAGAGTTTTGCTGGTCCGTGGAATACTAGATAGGTATACAAACTTCAATTGGATGAAGTAAGTATCATGGAGTTGGAATCTTCACCAGATGAAATAGTTAAAGAGTTTTTGATTTCATCAGAGACGATGAAGAGACTTGCATTTGCAAGAAATTAAGTGGGAGCGCTGAGACATATTTATAATACTTTATGTAGATTACATATAGTTGGTTATAAATGATGTAATTATATACTTGATTAAAAAGGTTTCATTGAGAAATTAACTTCAATGAAAGGATATGGACTGAAACAAATTTAGTGATAAGATCTATGAAGATAGATTTAAACACATAATAAGTTTAAGTCAAAGTACATAGAATGGATATTGAAGTAGTTCAATATAGAAATATTAAGAAAATGTTCTTGCCATGTGAAGTTTTAACAAGACTTGAGTGTATGTGACACTCAAAGAGTAAAAACACATGAGTGATTATAGATCACAAATAATATGTACACAATCAGATGTCATGTGCTCTTAAAAATGTTATGAGCATGTACCAGAATGATTCATGTGATGATCATTGAAAAACAGTAAGAATATTCTTGAGTACTTAAGAAGAACCAAGGATATATATATATAGTTTTGTATGGAGAAATGACAAACAAATCGCTGTAAAGTGTTGCACCGATATTTTTTTGTCACATATGAAAACAAAATTTCAATCTCAAATTAGACTAAGTGTTGTTTAAAAGGTAGCACAATGAGCTAGAAGATGTCTATGCTAGATTTAGAAGATTTCTAAATATTGTGACGGATTCTGCAAAATAAGGTAGAGTATGTCATTGTTTTGAAAATGACAAAGGATGTTAAAGTCAAGAGGTTCTTTGAGAACTTGGTGTAGTTTCGACAGAGTCAGAACTTTGAAGCTATATTGTGTGTAACAATATTAGTGACATATTTCAGACCGCGGAATTAAGGTTCCACCAAAAGACCAAACATATTAAATGCCGACTCATTTGGAAATGAGTGATGCGTTGAGACACAAATGAATTACAAAATACATACGTTTCTGAGTGTGTCAGATCCGTTGACTAAAACCTCTCCCGTGAGCAATACATGATAAATCACCGGAAGGCCAAGGTGTTATATCTTTACAAATGTAAACTAGATTATTGAGTCTAGTGCAAGTGGGAGACTGTTGGAGATATGCCCAAGAGACAATAATAAAATGGTTATTATAATATATCTTTATGTTTATGATAATGTTTACATACCATGCTATAATTGTATTAACCGAAACATTGATACATGTGTGTTATGTAAACAACAAGGAGTCCCTAGTATGCCTCTTAACTAGCTTGTTGATTAATAGATGATTAGTTTCATAATCATGAACATTGGATGTTATTAATAACAAGGTTATATCATTGTATGAATGATGTAATGGACACACCCAATTAAGCGTAGCATAAGATCACGTCATTAAGTTATTTGCTATAAGCTTTCGATACATAGTTACCTAGTCCTTATGACCATGAGATCATGTAAATCACTTATACCGGAAAGGTACTTTGATTACACCAAACGCCACTGCGTAATTGGGTGGTTATAAAGGTGGGATTAAGTATCCGGAAAGTATGAGTTGAGGCATATGGATCAACAGTGGGATTTGTCCATCCCGATGACGAATAGATATACTCTGGGCCCTCTCGGTGGAATGTCGTCTAATGTCTTGCAAGCATATGAATAAGTTCATAAGAGACCACATACCACGGTACGAGTAAAGAGTACTTGTCAGGAGACGAGGTTGAACAAGGTATAGAGTGATACCGATGATCAAACCTCGGACAAGTAAAATATCGCGTGACAAAGGGAATTGGTATCGTATGTGAATGGTTCATTCGATCACTAAAGTCATCATTGAATATGTGGGAGCCATTATGGATCTCCAGATCCCGCTATTGGTTATTGGTCGGAGAGAGTACTCAACCATGTCCGCATAGTTCGCGAACCGTAGGGTGACACACTTAAGGTTTGATGTTGAAATGGTAGAACTTGAAATATGGAATGGAGTTCGAAGATTTGTTCGAAGTCCCGGATGAGATCCCGGACATCACGAGGAGTTCCGAAATGGTCCGGAGAATAAGATTTATATATAGGAAGTCATTTTATAAGATTTAAAATGATCCGGAAGATTCTACGGAAGGTTCTAGAAGGTTCTAGAAAAGTCCGGAAGAAATCACTAAGGAAGGCGGAGTCCCGGAGGGACTCCACCTCCCCATGGCCGGCCAACCCTAAGGGGGGGGAGTCCACCTTGGACTCCACCAAGGGGGCCGGCCACCCCCCCACATGGAAGGGGGGAATCCCACCCCAAGTGGGATTCCTACCTTGGGTAGGTTTCCCTACTACATGGAAGGTTTTGGGTTGGGGTCTTATTCGAAGACTTGTAGTCCAACACTTGGGGCTTCCACCTATATAATGAGGGGCCAAGGGGAGGGGGGCGGCCACCCCAAGACCACAAGGTGGCCGCACCCCCCTAGTGGCCGGCGCCCCCCTCCCAAACCCTAGCCGCCCCTCTCTCCTCCAACACTCCCGCACGCTTAGCGAAGCTCCGCCGGGTTTTCTCCACCACCACCGCCACCACGCCGTCGTGCTGCCGGATTCAAGAGGAGCTACTACTTCCGCTGCCCGCTAGAACGGGGAGGTGGACGTCGACTTCATCAACACCGAACGTGTGACCAAGTACGGAGGTGCTGCCCGATCGTGGCACCGTGATCAAGATCTTCTACGCGCTTTTGCAAGCGGCAAGTGAACGTCTACCGCAGCAACAAGAGCCTCATCTTGTAGGCTTTGGAAATCTTCAAGGGTGAGTCTCGATCATCTCCTCGTTGCTACCGTCTTCTAGATTGCATCTTGGCTTGGATTGCGTTCTCGCGGTAGGAAATTTTTTGTTTTCTATGCAACGAATCCCTACAACTATTCCGTCCCACTCCAGATCTTATGGTTAACATGGGTATTACGGCACAAGAATCACTGGACGACATTTGTTGTTTAATCCTAGATGGATATAAACCCCTTGCAATGGAACCTCCACCATATCAACACAATCCATGGTTCCATTGCCCACCACATAGTCATATTCATAGTTATGAAAATAGTGGTTTTGGTTTTTATGCAATAGTGATAAACATAGTACTTTGCAAGTAGTTTGATAAAAATACTCGAATGACATGAGCAAGTGATGAACTTGCATGAACACTACAAAGTGTTGCAGTTGGATGGTGTGGACTGACCCTTGTCATCTGTTGCTGAAAAATAGCATCATTGTCCGATAAGGGCAATGGTTAAAGAAGCATTGATGCATGATTCCAGTTTTAGGGTTTGTTCCCCCTTCCGATGTTGTTATTATTTCATGTGAGAGGTTAATACTAAGAATAACTTAGGGATACTCTATTTAGGGCAAAATACAACCTTGAAATGTTGTAAAGGTGTTTTTAGAGTCCAAAAGAATTTATGGACTTATTTTCATTATTGAAAATAAAATGTGTGATTTAAATGATTATTTAAATCATCAAATTTGAACTTATTCTTGTTTAACTTCAAAAATTCTATTTCATATTTTATTATGATAGAGTTTTTTTATACTAAGTGTTTTTCATATTTTTAATTATTTTTTTAGAGCTATAATGATTTTATAAAATTTGGTCCAAGTTTGTGTTTTTAAAGGAATTTGGAAAATGTCCAAATTAACCCTGGGCCCACCTGTCGGTGTAACCCAGTGGGTTAGGTCAAACCGACCCACCTGGTCCGGCTCGACCAGCCTCACTTCTCTCTCTCTCGCGCGCGTCCGAAACCCTAACCCTAATCCCCTCTCTGGCGATCCGCGTCGCCTCCGCCGTCGCCGCTCGATTCCGGCGAGCTCCGCCGGACTTGGACCTCGCCGTGGGGCGCAATCGACTCGTCTCATGACGGCGTGTCGATCTGTCCGCGTGAATCTGGAGCAAGCGCTGCTCCCGCTCGTCCTCGACCCCCATCGCCATGGCTAGGGTTACGGGATCCGCGCGATCCCGCTGCTCCTGGTGCTAAGGCGCCGCCGTGGTGCGGGTGGTGCTATGGTGCCGCCTTGGATTGGCTTGGCCTGGCGCCGCCGCGCTCCGGCGTGTGCCGCTGTGGCCGCCATGGCTGCGTCGGTCTGCTCGACCTCGGGTATGTGCGCCTCCCTTCTTTCTCCTTCCTGTGCATGTTCTTCTTCCTCCTCTAGCTCTGGTCATGGCTTGTATCTCTATGTAGAGATGCTCGCCGTGCCGATGCTCTACTGTGGCGCCTTGCTTGCCTGCTCATGAGCTGCTGTGCTATGCTCCTATGCTGTTATGCTACTGTTGTGTATCTGCTGGCCTTGGCCAACGCTTCTGTGCAAGATTTCTTATCTAATTGCTTGCTATGCTTGCCTCTCTTACGTAATTCTAGCTCTGTGACTCCGTTCTGGTTATTTTGCTTGCCAGAATCTCAAGTGTATTCATGTATGCTTGCTCATGAGCATCTTGTAATGCTCATGGACTGCTAAGTTGCTACTGGTCATGCTACAATTGATTCAATTGATTGCTTGCTGGCTCTGGTTGTTGCTATGGCTTAATTATATGTGTGTGCCATTCATATATGTATTCCTGGTTGGATTACTTGAGTAATTATTGCTTGAGCAATGTCAGTGATGTGTGCTATTCATGTCTAGCTTGAACAAGTGGTACATCATGTATTTGATGTGCTTCTGGATACAACTATAAATCATTCATTTGATTATCTGTGAAGCAACTATTGATGAATTCTGCTGTCCTATGGCTTGTGGGGCACTCAAGCCTGTGATGGTGCATGCTCTTGTTTACCCCAGCACCTGCTGTTGCTTGCAGTGATCATCTGGATCATTTGCAATGGTCTGGTGCACTGTTTAATTATGCATTTCATTTATCTGGATAGTTTCACTTGATTGATTAGATAAATGAGGTGAACTGCTGAGCAGTAATGATCTCATGGATGGACTTGATGTAGCTAGAGGGATGCCAATCACTGATTGGGTACCCTAGCTCATGCTGAACCTGTTGCGGTCAGAAACCCACCGGCGAGCAGCGACGGGCAACACGGTAGAGCCGGGAGGCTCCCAGGACTGCGGCTGGCCCTGGTCCCTCCGAGCGACGCCCCGCAAAGACTCGGCACGCACGTCCGATGCTGGTGCAAGGGCGTGCCACCTGACCTATACCTGGTCAGGAAGGTGATGGAGGTGCCTCGCTTAGTTTCCTGCATGGCATACACGTAAACATTAAATACGAGCCTCGATCGGCTCTCAGGTTGTCCTGTGAATCGGCTCAAAGAGCCGATCCACCCATGATCCGTACGAGGTGTACGAATATATGGTGGTCCTGCTTGATCAGAATAAAGCTAAAACGACCTACTACGATTTAGGGTTTTCACCGCATAATCGGAACGTCCTACTCGTGATTGAGCCTGGCGGCCACGCACGGTGATCGTAAACCGGCCCTAGAAAAGGCCTAAAAACCAACACGAGGTTGATCCCCGGAACATCCTGTCTAGGGCTAGCAAACTACACCCTACGCGCCACTGGATCCTTCAACCCGTTTGTAAGGCCTAACTATGCAGATATTAAACTAATCCTTGGAGAACAAGGAGCAATCATAACGGATCGGATCTACTAAATAATGATCAAGCGGGGTGCCGCCCTTACACCTAAGATAGGCGTAAGGGCGGCTAGATGTCTCAGGGTTGCACGACGACAGCATATGATACGAGGAACAATGCTAACCCTAACACATCTAAGATAACTACGTTGCTCGCCATCAAAAAGGCTTCAGTACGAGCAACGCATGAACAGCGAATAAACGTGTACTGCCTAGATCACAAGATGCGATCTAGGCAGCATGATGCTTACCCGGAAGAAACCCTCGAGACAAGGGAGTTGGCGATGCACCTAGATTGGTTTGTGGTGAACGTGATTGTTGTTTATTTCATAAACCCTAGATACATATTTATAGTCCGTAGACTTTCTAACGTGGGAATAATCCCAACCGGGCACGAGCCAACCTCTATCTAATCGATACATATCCTACTATATTACAGATACATGGGCAAACTAGCCCAAACTTTGCATATAAGGCCGATTCACGTATATTCTTCCATGTATATTCTTCAAGCCCATCTTGATCGCGGCCCACCTCTGACTCGGTCAAATTCTGGTGATAACACATGCCCCCCTGGTTTTGGAATTGATAATTCCAAAATCACTCTGCTTTTCTTCGTCGGGTCATGTCGTGGCAGAGCAGAACCGTCGCAGCATCCTTCATCATGATGCCTTGCCTTCCCAACTTCTCCGCGTGACTTGGCAGTTTTTTTTTTCTTTGGGCACCACCTCCTCGGAAACTGCTGCGGCATTGAATCTCCACTATATCCCCTTTTATTTAACCGCTCGAAACAGTTTGCTTTTTCATCCCCTTCGCATTAGCACTCCAAAAGCCCTCCTGCGCCACCATGTCTTCTTCCTCCTCTGCCTCATCGGGTTTTTCCGCCCAATCCTCCTCCTCCCGCGAGCCGACGCCGGAGTGGAACCTGGAGGAGGCCCATGCGGCCAACATTCGCCGCGCCATCGAAGCCGGGGAGGAGTCCAGTCACGATTTCTCCGTCTGGTCCGAGGACGACAAGTCCTTGACCGACGGGGAAAGTGACCTCCGCTTCCTTGCCGATGGGGAAACGGAGGAGGAGAGTGATGACGATCGCTTCTCCTATGATGACTTCACCTCCCCCGAGGAGGAGGAGGAGGAGAAGGAGGAGGAGGACGACACCTCCTCCGACGAACCGCCGGCCAAGCGATTCTGTCGCTGGCCGGGGAACCTCAGCGACTTCGACAGCGACGACGACGACGCTGACGAGGAGGACGAGGACAATGAGGGCCCTGCCGGCGGCCGCTGCAGCAGCGACGACGAGCCCGCCGGGAGTAGCGCCGACAGCGGCGACGACGGCGACGACGAGGGCAGCGAAGGCCCGTAGATAGGACCCTTAGCATAGGATCAGTAGTAGTAGACAGGGCAATGTATCCCCTAGTACTTCCTTTTGAGAGGCTCTTTATGTAAGAAATCCTGTTTATCAATGAAGAATTCCCCCAATTTGATTTTGCCGATTTCCTTTAAGCTAATTTAGCCGATTCCCCCTCATACTGATTCTGCCGATCTGTTCACTTAGCCAATGCTCAATGAGCCGATGGCAACGCATCGGTCCTTCACAATCTATCCTTCAACTCCTCGACTGATAACTTTGAGATCTGGTGGATAATGTGGAAGACCCTTGCCTTCAAGAGAGCCCTTAAATTCCTCCTACCAGCTCCAGTGATCCTCTTCTGCAACAACTCACCGCTTTCGAAGAAGGTTATGATGCAGGGTCAGCCGATGATACTCCAATCGGCTTCTAAAAACAGAGTGTCTACCAAATCAGCTGCCCCCCGAGCCTCAGTTAAGGTGAGAACAGAGGCGAGGACACACAGTTCAGTCCAAGGGCCTTGAACTCAGGCAATTGAGACAGCCACCATGCAGAGCCAGCCAAACTTGCCCCCATCGATCGCCTCTTCTTCCGTTGAAAGCCGATATTGTAGACGAAACACCAACGGCTTAATGAGCAAAAGGCTGCCTTGCATGCCAAAACTGACGCTTCCGACAGTACTACTGAACTGGCGCAAAGGGTTGGAAGCCCTCGAAGAGAAAGTTCGGGCACCAAAATCGGCTCATTGCGGCTGAGGAAGCTCTCATTGTTCACTCCCTCAAGGAAGCAGAAGGCCTTGAAGCTGAACTGAAGACCGACTTGATGAAAATCCGCGTCTTGAACACGCAGCTGGTAGATCTTGTGTAATTTGTACTAGAGTCGATGGTTGTGCATCGGCTTTGTTTCTTAGCTCTAAAGTCGATGTCCGTGCATCGGCTGTATACCATGAGAATTTTTTTTTACTGGCCGATTTTTTCTATCGGCCCCCAATATTTCACTGCACATGTATCGCATATGTTCATCTGATTAAGTGCCCCCCGAGCCGAATCTGCCAGGTAACTGCGGATATCGGCTCTGTAGTTAGCCAAGGCACTGTATTTGAATGTCGGCTCTGTTAGGACTAGTGTTGACTCTCATCAGCCGACGTAAAACCGCTGCCCATTAGATCGACGTTGAACACAGACAGAATGTGTGGTGAGGATAATTTTGGCTGATTGCTGGAATCGGCCTCCATGTTGATCGAATCGCTCAATGAAGGTTTTGCAATGTTCCTCCATAGATCTTTGGGGCCGATCCCAAGGATCGGCCTCACCACGTTTGTCCATAGGTTTGTTCTTGCTATACGGTCAGGCCGGTGGATAAGACCAGCCTAACCCCATCCTTTGTTACGTCGATGCGCTCGCAGTCGTCCAAATTGATGCCTGAGAGTGGCTCTTGGCCTGTTGTCTCCCAAGCGTTCATGCCAGCCGTTGAAATCTCGGCTGAGTCATCTGCATGGACGACCTCTACCTCATCTCCATCCCACTGTATTACGCATTGGTGCATCGTGGATGGGATGCAACAGTTGGCGTGGATCCAATCTCTTCCTAGCAGGACAGCATAGGTGCTCTTGCTATCGACAATAAAGAACGTCGTAGGGATGGTTTTCCTTCCTACGGTCAGATCCACGTTCAGAACACCTTGTGCGTCAGACGCTTGGCCGTTGAAATCGCTCAATGTCACGTTGGTCTTGATCAGATCCGAGCTAGAGCGTCCCAACCGACGTAGCATGGAGTATGGCATAATGTTGACTGCCGCTCCGGTGTCCACCAGCATCTTGTTGACAGGCTGTCCATCGATATAACCTCGCAAGTACAGGGCCTTCAGATGTCTGTAGCTTCTTTCTCGTGGCTTCTCAAAGATAACTGGCCGTGGGCCGCAGTCAAGTTGTGCCACAGGTGCTTCGTCTAATCCTGGAGCACTAAACTCCGTCGGAAGGATGAACACCATGTTTGTGCCAGCCGATGTTTCATCATCGGCTTTCTTTTGTCTGGGGCGCCAATCTTTCCTTTGTGGCCGACCTTCTTCGTCCAGGGTTCGCTGAATTTTAGCGGCCAGATCAGACCGCGCCTTCCTCAACGTGTGCAGGTATAACCTTTCGGCTTCCTCCAAACCACGTAGTCGCTGAACCCTACGCTTTTGGGAACGGCTGAGTCCATCAGGGCACCACCTTGGCCGGTGGTACTTATCTTCTTCTTCTTCATCATCGTCTTCCAAATCCTCGAGATCTTCCACCCGAGGGGACTCAGCGTGCTTGTTCCGAGGCGGGAGAGGCCCTAGACGTTTGAACACGGACACGTTAGCTGCATCCTTCCTCTTCTGTCTACACTCTGGGCAGTTGCCGATTGTAGGCAATCGGCTCATTCCTGAATCCCAGCAGTGTCTGAAGAAGGGACAGTCCCAGTGCCTATCCTCATCGTCTTGCCCTCTTGACTTTTCCTTGGCATGGCGCTCATATCTCTCCTCGTTGCGATCATGCCGACGATGTCTCCTGGCGCCCCTAGCCAGACGATCTCTTTCATCATCGTCGTTGGGTCGTCGGTGTTGGTCATATTGACTCACATACTTGTTGAGGAGGTGATCAGAGAGAGGTCGCTGATATCTCACATTCCTCACTTCTCCCTCTGTAATGTAGCGCTTGCCATCGTGACGGAGCCGATCGCGTGGAACGGCTTCCTCTGTGTCCTTGCTATGAGAGCAGCTGCCCTCGTCTCCGTCCTTACCAGAGTGGTGTCCAGGTCCTACCATGTTGATGTTGAACGAGAATCCTGGCTGGCACCCTCCAGGGTAAGTGCACTCCACCATGTTAACGACGGGAAAGGGGTGTGTGTCGACTTTCATGGCGTACTGGCTGAAAATTAGACGCCCTTGTTCTATCGCCATTTGGACCTGCTGCCGCCACACCCTGCAGTCGTTAGTGTTATGGCTGAACGTGTTATGCCATTTGCAATATGGCTTTCCATTCAGCTCCTGTGCTGTGGGGAGTTTGAGACCATCGGGTAACTTCAGCTGCTTTTCCTTGAGTAAGAGATCAAAAATTTGCTCGGCTTTGGTTACGTCGAAGTCAAACCCCCTAGGAGGACCTTGTGGCTTCACCCATTTGCAGGACACGGGGGTTGCCCCCCGAGTCCATTCAGCCACTGCTACCTCTTGATCTCCCGCAGAGCCTTCGTCTTCATCTGCCTCAACCAGGACCACTGCATGTTTGAATTTATCCTGGTATACATCTGGGTGGCGCTGTTCATATACTGACAGCTTTTGCACCATATGCGCTAGTGAAGGGTAGTCTGCTTGGGAGGCCATGTCCTTGATCGGTGCTGCGAGACCCACCACCGCCAACTCGACTGCTTCTTTTTCAGTCACACGAGCCGAATAGCATCGGTTCCTAACGGTCCTGAAGCGCTGGACGTATTCTGACACTGTTTCTCCGCGCTTCTGTCGTACTTGTGCTAAATCGGCAATGCCAGCCTCGGAAGCCTCTGAGTGATACTGCATGTGGAACTGCTCCTCCAACTGCTTCCAAGTCCGGATTGAGTCTGGTGGCAGCGATGTGTACCACCCGAAAGCCGATCCTGTGAGGGACTGTGCGAAAAACCTCACACGTAGCTCATCTGCTGCTGAGATCGTGCCCAGCCGTGCCAAATATCGGCTCACATGCTCGATGGAGCTGGAACCATCTGATCCATTAAACTTGGAGAAATCAGGGAGCCGATATTTGGGTGGTAGCGGGATCAACTCGTACTCGTTGGGGTACGGCTTGGAATAGCCGATTGTCCTCTTTTTCGGCACCATGCCGAACTGGTCTCTCAGGATGGTACTGATCTGATCCGCGGTGCTGGCTGCAGGAGTCGAACTCTGAAGATTCGCCGGAGTGGCATACTTAGCCAGCCATGCTTGCTTTTCCAGGTCTGAGCCAACTGCAGGAGCTGAGCTCTGGAGGTTTGTCGGAGTGGCATACTTAGCTAGCCACGTCTGCTTCTCAAGATCTGTTCCCGAAGTTCCTCCTGTTGTTCCAGAAGTCCCTGCTGTTGCAGTCTGGTTTGTGAGTGGTCTGGCACGTATGTGCACGTGTATCCGTGAGGGATCTCCTTAGGTGCCTCATGCAAGAACTGGTAGTCACTAGGGTCACCACCGATCTTGTAGACGACGTATGCCGGTGAATTCGGCACTTCTGGTGCTGCCAACGCGAATGGCAGCGGTGGACGGGACTGGAGTGGCATCTCTCCTTGGTAAGTCCCTAGAGCTGGTCCTGACGGAGAGTACTGATGCCTCATGATTTCCTGGATCACCCGAAGAGCGACACGCTCCAAAGTGTTCACCAGGCTCTCAGAATGACGGTGTAGCGAATGAGCCATCATGAAGTTAATCTCCTGACGCAGAGACCTGGTGCGTTCTTCTGACGGGGTGGACAGGTCCACTCCATCGAGCGCGCCTTCAGGTGAGAACCCTTTCCACCTGATGCCATGTGAGCGGGTTCTGTGAAAAGAGCCGATGAGGTCGGCTTCGAGGATTGCTTTCACCTCGTCATACTTCTTCTTGAGCTCTTCGGTCAGATCCTCGTACGTGACTGGGGTGCCTTCCGCCATCTCAGAGGTAGATGGCGATGCGGTTGATGTCGAAGATGGTCCCACCGGGCGTGCCAGAATGTGTTGCGGTCAGAAACCCACCGGCGAGCAGCGACGGGCAACACGGTAGAGCCGGGAGGCTCCCAGGACTGCGGCTGGCCCTGGTCCCTCCGAGCGACGGCCCGCAAAGACTCGGCACGCACGTCCGATGCTGGTGCAAGGGCGTGCCACCTGACCTATACCTGGTCAGGAAGGTGATGGAGGTGCCTCGCTTAGTTTCCTGCATGGCATACACGTAAACATTAAATACGAGCCTCGATCGGCTCTCAGGTTGTCCTGTGAATCGGCTCAAAGAGCCGATCCACCCATGATCCTTACGAGGTGTACGAATATATGGTGGTCCTGCTTGATCAGAATAAAGCTAAAACGACCTACTATGATTTAGGGTTTTCACCGCATAATCGGAACGTCCTACTCGTGATTGAGCCTGGCGGCCACGCACGGTGATCGTAAACCGGCCCTAGACAAGGCCTAAAAACCAACACGAGGTTGATCCCCGGAACATCCTGTCTAGGGCTAGCAAACTACACCCTACGCGCCACTGGATCCTTCAACCCGTTTGTAAGGCCTAACTATGCAGATATTAAACTAATCCTTGGAGAACAAGGAGCAATCATAACGGATCGGATCTACTAAATAATGATCAAGCGGGGTGCCGCCCTTACACCTACGATAGGCGTAAGGGCGGCTAGACGTCTCAGGGTTGCACGACGACAGCATATGATACGAGGAACAATGCTAACCCTAACACATCTAAGATAACTACGTTGCTCGCCATCAAAAAGGCTTCTGTACGAGCAACGCATGAACAGCGAATAAATGTGTACTGCCTAGATCGCAAGATGCGATCTAGGCAGCATGATGCTTACCCGGAAGAAACCCTCGAGACAAGGGAGTTGGCGATGCGCCTAGATTGGTTTGTGGTGAACGTGATTGTTGTTTATTTCATAAACCCTAGATACATATTTATAGTCCGTAGACTTTCTAACGTGGGAATAATCCCAACCGGGCACGAGCCAAACTCTATCTAATCGATACGTATCCTACTATATTACAGATACACGGGCAAACTAGCCCAAACTTTGCATATAAGGCCGATTCACGTATATTCTTCCATGTATATTCTTCAAGCCCATCTTGATCGCGGCCCACCTCTGACTCGGTCAAATTCTGGTGATAACAGAACCCTATTGGGTTATGATGCAGTGGCTTAGTGAGTGTTTCTGTGGGTTTGAGGTAGCCCTGACAGGACTTGTGATGCTGTCATGGTAGCTCCCCTCTCTGTGGCTTACTGTGCATGGACAAATGCTCTCTGGCTGATCATGTATGATTGCCAGAGGCTTTTTGATGTTGACAAAAATTGGTAGAAGATTGTATTTCTACCACTCTGATGGTGTAGCTAGGCAATTAGGTGCTTGGTGACAAGGGATTAACTTGTCAATGCCTACGGGTTGTAGACTAGGGTTTAGTTAGAAGTAGAGGGCAAGTAGATCTCGAAGGTTTAAGCTGTACAGTACTCGACGATATGAAAACTAGGGTTTGTGAGACAATGATTCGATGCTTTCTTTGTCCCTCGACTCCCCCTTATATAGGAGGTGGAGCCGAGGGATTCGTAATGTACAAGTTACAGAGTCCGGGAGGGTTTCCAACTCATCCCGCAAGATTACAAATATCATCTCCTAATACAACTCCAACTTTCTTTAATAACAACTTGTGCTTCTGATTCTTTTTATTCTTCGAGTCGTGGGCCTTCAGTAAACCCCGGGTACTTTCTTCGGCAGGCCCATTGGGGATGCCTATGTCAGTAGCCCCCGAGATTTTGCTTGAATCATAGAGTCAGGGAAAATCTCCACCGTTATATTTACTCGATAGCTTTGAACTTCTCCATATTTCTTTGCATATGAATTTCTATATTGTACAGGGATAATGGTAGGTGGGGCTAGTTCATCTGACGGATCAGGTACTAGTTAACTGCTCTAGTGGCAATCCGCAAAAACCTACTTCAAGATCATGTCCCTGGACATGATCTCGGGATACTGGTGTAAACTTCGATAGGTGCCGCTTAAGGTCTTACCATTCTGTCGAGTCCCAGTCATATTTATCGGGTACCTAACGCGTCCGTTAGGATTTTTCTTCGTATCTGTTGATACGGATAAAAGTAGCAAACCGACGTCAGAGACGGCGCCACGCCACACAGAACGGATCTGGGGTCTTACCTTCGCAAAGTTTTGCGGCATTCAGAAATTGCTCGCAACTTTGGCGTTCTGAGAATATATATTGTCGAGTGCTTATTCGGCTGTTGGAATAGCACATTTTATTGAATCAACGGATGACTTATATTGCTCTCCCGATGGGAGTATATGCCGAGTTATTTATAACTCGAAATATACTCTCTTGTTTTTCTTTCTTTCCCCTTTTTATAATTTCATCGGGTACGCGAACAGCGTTCCCGATGGGAGTAGCCCCCGAGGCTACAGCCAAGGACTTGTGCTTGGGTGTAGGCTCCACGCCTTATGTCGCTATATTTTCTTTCTCTCTCGAAATTTTCAACTCTCTCGGGTGCGCGAACAGCGCTCCCGATGGGAGTAGCCCCCGAGGCTATGAGCAAATATTTGTATTTGATCATAGGCTCACGCCGTTTCTATTTTGTCTTTTCTCGATTTTTTTCATTTTTCCAAAGTAGCCCCCGAGCATTTGATCAAAAACTTTGTATTTGATCAAAAACTCCCAAAATAGTCCAGCATCCTCTGCTGTCGCATTTTTTTACGAAGCTGCTTAGTCGAAACTTCCTCTTATTAATATGACATCAGTGCTGACGATAGCCACGACCGCTATTCCTGGAAAACGCGAGAAGTTCACTCTCACTGCCTTGCGGGCCCAAATTACGCATTGTATTGACACGTCGCGCAAGTGAGGGACACACGTTCTCCGCTTTTCCGGGCGCACGCACTATAACGCTTGCAGGGCGAAATTACTTTTTTACCCTTGTTCCACGTGTACACCAACTGCCTCACACTTTTTCCATCTAACGGTGCGCCGATTCGCCGCACCTCTATTTAAGGTCTTCATCTTCTTCCTTCCGCACTTTCGCTTGCGCCGCTCCTCTGCTCTCCTCTGCAAAAATCTCCTCTTGCGCCCCATAGCTCCTTGAGCTCAACTACTCTCACGCTGTACTCCTACGCCATTGTTGATGCCACCGCGCAAATTGACCAGGCACAACACTCTTGAATCGAAGATGGCTTCCGCAGATCTGGGGAGCGCTGAGTGGGAGAGATCCAAAATCTCTGCCCAAGATATTAACCTACTGAAGAAACTGGGGATCAGCAAGAAGCCAAAGGCGCTATGCTTCCCCAGCGAAGAGAGCTACCCAACCCCTCCAATGGAGTATCGGGTTAGTTTCGTTGATCATCTCATCCGTGGCCTCTCTGCCCCCATTCACAATTTTCTTCGTGGGTTGCTTTTCGTTTACGGATTGCAACTTCATCATCTCACACCCAACTCTATCCTCCATATTTCCATCTTCATCACTCTTTGCGAATCCTTCCTCGGCGTCCAGCCTAACTGGGCGTTATGGAAACGCATCCTTTTGTGTCACCGTAATGGCTCTGCCAATGTCGCCTATAACATAGGCGGTGTTTGTATCTACGTTCGCCCTGATGTCGAATACTTCGATGTCAAATTCCCTGACTCAGTTCAAGGGTGGCGCAAAAAATGGTTGTATATCCACGAGGAGAATCATGGGTCTGTTGAAGACAACATTCCTCCTTTTGATGGTGCCGAGAAAATATATCGCCGTCGGTCCTAGGATGCAGAGGCTACCGACGAAGAAAAAACGGCAACGGAGGCACTGATGACTCGCATCCACGAGCTTCAAACTACCCGCGGTAAAGAACTGTCGGGTATCCAAATCACAGCATATTTCCTTAGAATCAGAGTGCAACCTCTGCAAGCTCGCAAAAATCCCCTCTGGAAGTATGTTGGCGACAATGATGTGGATCGCCTGTCGGTGGATTTGTCGGTCAAGGACTTAGAAAAACTTGTCCGGAAAATCTCTTCCCTCAGCAAGAAAGATGTTGTCCCCTCTTCTTGTCGCGTAAAACCATATAGCGCCACTAATGCGCTTCCCAAGGTAACCTTTGTCGACTTGCTCATTTTCGTTTGACATTCTTTGCATAATTCTTTTATCGACATCCTCCGTTGCTTTTTATAGAACCATCTAGATCTTGTCTCTCTTCCTCCCCTTCCTGAAGGTGGAGAAGTTGAAGCACGAGCCGTTGTCACTGATGACAACCAGCAGGTTCTCGAAAATCTGCGGGATCCTCTGAAAAGGAGGTTGATTCCGAGGCTACCGCATCGGCACACTCTCCTCCTCCCGCTGTTTCCCCAAGGAACAAAAGGAAAAGGGATGAGGTTGTCGACTCTGGTCCCTCCAAGAACAGCACTCCTGCTGCCGAAGAAGTTGTTCCTACTGAAAAGAGGACAACTTTCAATCCTTACGCCGATGCTCTCATCAGCTCGTAAGTTCCTATCGCTGTTTTATTACTCACCACTGATTACTTTGACTATATTGATTATTGTCTTGCCGTCTTTCTTGTAGTGATGATGAGGAGGAAATTCAACCTGTTGACGCGACTGCTCGAACGAGTATGTCTCGTACTTTAGTTATTTCTGAAGCTCATCATGATGGGGATGAATCTTCGCCTCCTCCTCAAGATACAAAGCATCCGACACCAGTCGCAAGCCCCCGAGCCTCTTCACCGAAGAGGGCTAGGACAGAACTATCCACAAACCCTGTTCTGGTGGCCAATACGTCTGCGACTCCTTCACTGGATGACGTAAGTATTTCTCTTCTTCCTTTTCGTCTCGACGTTTGTCAATATTTGCCTCTTCTCTCTATTTTATTTTAATTGCTGTCGATTTTTCACCTTCTATATTGATTTGTTTTTTCCTTTGGTTCGCTCTCCAGCCCGTGATGCAGTCATTTATTCGCAGACGTATGTTTGTCGTGACGTTTTACCGTTGTATGTTTTCTCCAGAAAATCTTGCCGAAGCCAACAAATGTGCCGATGCTCTTGCAATTAAATTAGAGCAAAGCGAATCAGCTCGTAAGAAGGCTGAAGCAGATGCTGTATCTGTCGAGGACCTCCGAAAAAGGCTTCATGAGGCAGAGACTTCTTTGAGCGAGCATATAACCGCACAATCTGCTCGTGAAGAAGCGATTACTAAGCGCTTGGAATCGCAAAGCCGTCGCTTTGTCAGTAAGTGCCCGAGCTATTTTGCATTCTTTGGACTTGCTTTTCTTTACTCGTTTGTTGATCAATAAATTTTTGCCTCGACAGGGAAAACTTCCCAAGAATATGAACTTGAAGATCCCGACAATGATCCCCTTCTTGACGCACTTGCTTTCCTTGAGTTTCACGGAGATGAAGCACGCGAAGGTCTTACTGCGGCTAGGGAAGGATTGTCGCGGCTCTACCCTTACTTCTTCCCGAAGAAAAAGGAACCCGCGACTTTTCTTGCTCTTGCCAAGTGCTTCAATCCCCCAGAAGATCTTG
Source organism: Lolium perenne (assembly GCF_019359855.2). NCBI lineage: Eukaryota > Viridiplantae > Streptophyta > Magnoliopsida > Poales > Poaceae > Lolium > Lolium perenne. The sequence goes on from NC_067245.2 coordinate 139,176,348, forward strand.
GACTGAAGCTTCGCCAAGAAAACATGAAGGTTTCCGTTGAAAGCACTATTGCCCTGGTTGCTGACAGCCAGCAAAACATCGACTGGACCAAGGTTGGCCACACACAGGAGATGGAGACCACCAAGTGGCAATCGCTGATCAGGGCTGCAAAGCCCAACTCAAAGAAGATCCTCACCTATCTTGGATGCAAGCCAACTCCTGCTCCTAGCTCGTCGAAGCAGGAGGTCTAGTAGAATGCCCTATCTTCTTCTGTTTTTTATTTTTACTGTTTCTTTTGATGTTGTCGTCACAATAGTTTTGGCGACAACTGTTGTGGTAGTTATTTTGAAGACTCCTTCTGTAATAGCTGTGTATATTTTCCGAAGATCAATGGAATTCTATTTTGTGTGATCATTGATACTGAAATTTTCTTTTCCAGTTGATATTTGATAACTACTCCGCAAATCCTCAATCTGCCGATAATTTTCCTACTTCCTCCTTCTCGAAGAAAACACTTGTCGATGATAACCTTATCGAAGGTTCTTCGAGTAAACACTTCTCGCAAGATTTGCAAGAACTTCGCCAACAACTTCAATCCATGAAAAACCAAACTCTTGCGATGATGGAGCAATCCCGTAGAGCATCCGAAAGAGAGAAACTTGCTCTTCAACAAGCTCGAGAAGCCATAGCTGCCAAGGAAGCCGCCGTTTCTGAAGCTGAAAAGGCAACCACTCGAGAAAATTCCATGTTTGAATTGATGAACGAAGCCAGTGCTGATATGTCAGGTATGTTTGTTCAAACCGGAACTTTTTCTATGCTTCTGCTATATTTTTCTTGAATTTCTCGTGCTGTCGCCAAATAGGTTCCTTTCTCGACGCTGCTGCTGAAGACGAAAGGGTAAACGCGAGGACCACTCTTCTCGTTAACCTTTCTCTTGATCATGGTTGTTTATTCTGGGCCACTCCAGAACGGACCCGACAGATTGTCAGGTTTCAAGACCGCGCCTGTCAAGTTCGTGATTTCCTTGATCGCTCCACCAGAACATTGTCCCTTGTTTATAAGACAATGTTTCCTCGAGACGAGGCGCTCGAGACTCTTCTTGGTTTGATGGAAAAATTTCGGGATGCTCCTCGTATTCACAACTTTGTACGAGCTCAATTGACTGCTGGAGCAAGATTCGCCATGATCATGATACATATCTGCCATCCAAAATTAGATCTGACGAAGATTGTCTCTGAGTGCCTGGCCAAGAAATCGAGATGAAAGAATAATGTCGACGAAATCAATGACATGGTGACTCCAGTAGCCGAAGCGATGATGGATGAACTTCTTCGGATGGATTCTGAATTCTTTGTCAAGGGGAGCTATGCTGATCACAAGAAAACTACTGCAAATAACAAAGGTTTATCCATAGATAGTATATTAGGCATTGACTGAGTTGTACTATATTGCGAAAAGTTATGTCTATATTTTTCGTCGAATTCTTTGTATTGATGAAATTGTTTATATTGTGAAGTGTAATCTATATTGCGAAGCCCCCGAGCCTTTGGCCGGAGCTTATACTATTTTTTCGTCTCGAAGAATTTACTGTTTTGCGAGAATATATGTATTTTGCTGTCGTGGGTTATGAGCCCCCGAGCCTGTCGAAGGAAAAGATGTATATGATCACTATCTTTTACTATATTGCAGCACTGCGAGCCCGCCTCATTAAAAACCTTTCCAGCCCCACTCGGTGCCCTGAAAAGGAAAAGAGTGCGTCTGAAAACTCGCGGGCGTTTCAGTACATTGTATTTTTACAGAGGAGGACTATATTTCGACTCTAAGCGTAGAACCGCCTGAGCTGCGCCACGTTCCAGGGGTTTTTCTCGGGAACCCCTGTCTTCTTGTCCTTGATCCTGTATGCTCCTCCTTCAATTACTTCTGTGACGATGTAAGGGCCAAGCCATGGCAACTCGAGTTTTTCAGTACTTTGCTGATTGAGCCGTAGGACTAAATCTCCGACTTGAAAAGATCTTGGCCGTAATCGTCGACTGTGGTAGTTTTTCAGGTCTTGCTGGTACTTTGTGACCCGTGAAAGTACTTCATCTCGAGCTTCGTCGAGTGCATCTACATCGTCCTCCAAAGCTCTTCTTGAAGTTTCTTCATCATACTCTGTGACTCTTGGGGAGTCATGCTCTATTTCAATCAGTAGTACTGCCTCAGCTCCATGGACTAAGAAGAACGAAGTTTCTTGTGTTGCCGTGTTTGGTGTTGTTCGAATACTCCACAAGACACTTGGCAATTCTTCTGGCCAGGTATGTCGAGCCTTTTCAGGCGGTCCTAGCAGGCGCTTTTTAATACCATTGCAGATGATACCATTGGCTTTCTTGACTTGACCATTGGTTTGCGGGTGCCCAACTGACGTGAAGTGCAATTTGATGCCTACTTCTGCGCAGTATGCCTTGAATTCTTTGGACGTGAAGTTGCTACCATTGTCTATGACGATGCTGTGAGGTACTCCAAATCGAAAAACGATGCTCTTCACAAATTTTATTGCTGACGCTGCATCTGGTGAATTTATCGGCTTTGCTTCTATCCACTTGGTGAATTTATCGACAGCAACCAACATGTACTCGTATCCTCCTGGCGAGGCCTTGTGTAATTTTCCCACCATATCGAGACCCCATTGGGCAAAGGGCCAAGACAATGGTATTGGCATCAGCTCTGCTGCCGGAGAGTGGGGTTTTGCGGCAAATCTCTGGCACGCGTCGTAGGTTCGTACTATCTCTTTTGCATCCTCGATTGCTGTCAACCAGTAAAATCCAGCCCGAAAAACCTTGGCCGCAATAGCTCGATTGCTCGCGTGGTGACCACATATTCCCTCGTGTACGTACTTTAAGATTATCCTTCCTTCTTCGGGTGTAACGCATCTTTGCAGCACGCCCGAAATACTTCGCTTGTATAACTCCCCTTTGACCACTGTAAAGGCTTTGGATCGTCGAATAACTCGCCTTGCTTCAACTGGATCATCGGGTATTTCTTTCCTTAGGATATACGATATGTACGCTTGCATCCATGGGACTTGCACCATCATCACCAGCTCCGGATCCTCTTCTTCTTCTGTTGCTTCTTTGAGAGCCGTCGAAGTTTTTTCCTCCTTCTCCTTCTTCTGCGCCTTCTTTGGTTTAGTGGACCTTTCGGTTATCTCTTCCCAAAACACACCTGGCGGAATTGCAAGGCATTGCGACCCGATGTTTGCTAGAACATCGGCTTCATCATTGCTCAACCTGCTGATATGATTTACTTCGCATCCATCGAGCAGCTTCTCAAGCTCGTTGTACACTTCCTTGTATGCCACCACGCTGTCATTGACTGCATCACATTGGTTCATAACCTGCTGAGCTACCAATTGTGAGTCGCCAAAGATTTTTAATCGGGTTGCACCACAAGCTTTCGCCATCTTCATCCCGTGTATAAGAGCTTCATATTCTGCTTCATTGTTAGATGCGTTTGGGAACGTCATCCGTAGGGCATACTTCAGTTTGTCGCCTTCAGGTGATATAAGTATCACGCCTGCACCAGCTCCTTCTACCCTCTTGGATGTCGAAGTTCATGGTCCAAGTTCTCGACAAATCTGGGGGTCCTGTATTTTGCAGTTCCATCCACTCTGCGATGAAATCTGGCAGAATTTGCGACTTGATTGCCTTTCTTTTCTCATACGTGATGTCCCGAGGGGAAAGCTCTATTCCCCAAAGGGAGACACGCCCTGTGGCTTCTGGATTGTTCAGTATATTTTATAGAGGTGCTTCATTGACCACTATGATCGGGTGTGCCGAAAAATAGTGGCGCAATTTTCTTGCTGTTGTGAACACTCCATATGATAGCTTCTGGTACTGCGGGTACCGTTGTTTTGAAGGCGATAAAACTTCACTAATGAAATATACCGGCCTTTGCACTCCATGGAGTTTTCCTTCCTCCTCTCTTTCGACAACTAGCGCCGTGCTGACCACCTGAGGTGTGGCTGCGATATATAACAGGAGAGGTTCCTTCTCTTTCGGCGCCACCAAGATTGGTGGTGTCGAAATTGTGCGCTTTAGATCCTCGAAGGCTCTATCTACCTCTTAGTTCCACTGGAATTTCTCTCCTTGCTTGATTAGAGCATAGAACGGTAACGCTTTTTCTCCCAACCGGGCGACAAATCTGCTTAAAGCTGCGACTCGCCCAGTTAACTGTTGTACTTCTTTCAACTTTGTTGGCTTCCTCATTGTTACGATAGCTTGGATTTTTTCGGGATTTGCTTCAATCCCTCTTGCTGAAACTAGAAACCCCAGAAGTTCTCATGCGGGGACACCAAAGGAACACTTTGTTGGGTTCAACTTGAGGCAAAACTTGTCGCGGTTATCAAAGGTTTCCTTCAGATCCTCGATTAGCGTCGTCCCCTTTTTTGATGTTATGACGACATCGTCGATGTACACTTGTACGTTTTTCCCAATCTATGTTGCTAAGCACTTCTGCATCATCCTCTGGTATGTTGCTCCCGCATTTTTCAGACCAAAAAGCATTGTTCGGTAGGAAAACACGCCATAAGGTGTGATGAATGCTATTTTGACCTCATCTTCTTCTTTCAATCTGATCTGGTTATAACCAGAATATGCATCCAGGAAGGAAAGACGTTCACATCCTGCCGTGGAGTCGATAATTTGATCGATCCTCGGGAGGGGAAAGTGATCCTTTGGACAATGTTTATTGAGACACGTAAAGTCGACACACATGCGAAGGACTTTAGTGTTTTTCTTCGGCACCAACACTGGGTTTTCTACCCATGTGGCCTCTGTATGCAGCTTCTTGATAAAACCAGCTTCTCTTAGTTGATCGATTTCTGACAGCATAGCTTTGCGGTTTGGCTCCGAAAAACGCCGCAAAGGTTGTTTTATTGGTCTCGCTAATGGATCCAAGTTTAGGTGGTGCTCGGCAAGTTCCCTGGGTACTCCTGGCATGTCAGCTGGACACCATGCGAAGATTTTCCAGTGCTCATGGAGGAACTCGACGAGCGCGCTTTCCTATGCGAGGTCCATGTCTGTCGGAATGGACGTCGTCTTTTTTGGGTCTGTCGGGTGAATCTGCACCTCCTTAGAATTTTTCTCGGTGTTAAAAGCTGATTCTTTGTTGGGCCTTCCTACATCTGGCAACACATCATAGCCAGTCATGAGCCTTGACGCCATGTACTCTGCTTGCATCCCGAAGGTTTCTGACAGTCGATGAAAGTCCTTATCACACTTATCGGCTAGCGCAAAGCTTCCTTTGACTGTGATTGGTCCCTTAGGTCCAGGCATCCTCCACAACAGGTACGTATAATGTGGTACCGCCATAAACCTGGCATATGCTGGTCGTCCCAACAAAGCGTGGTATTGTGATGGGAAATCCACAACTTCAAATTCCAGCCTCTCTATTCTGTAGTTTTCTCGGGTCCCAAACTGAACGTCGAGATTAATCTTCCCCAGCGGATAACTTGGCTTCTCCGGTGTAATACCGTGGAATCGCGTGTCGGTTGGTTTTAGGTTTGCTAGGGATATGTTCATCTTCCTTAGTGTATATGCATACATAAGGTTTAAACTGCTGCCGCCATCTATGAACACTCGAGATACGTCGAATCCTGCAATTACTGCTAGTAAGATAAGTGCTGATTGCCCTGGTCGAGGGACTTGTTGTGGATGATCCGCTATTGTGAAGCCAATATCTTGCCCTGACCAGTTAAGATACTCAACCGTTGGTGGAGGCATCTTCTCTGCCATGAACACCTGTCGCGAGATTACTTTCTGAGCTCTATTGGATGGCCTGCCTTTCTGAATCATCGAGACCGCTCCGTTGGAATTGGGATCAACATAAGGCGGTGGTGCAGGTGCTGCCGCTATTCTGAGCTGATGTCGATTTTCGTCTGTGATTGCAGGAGGAGGTGGCAAGTGAATCTCACTCCTGGGTCCTTGAGGATTTCTGTGTGCTGCCTGGGCATTGGCGTGCCCTACCCACCTTAACATTGCTTGGAAATTTCGGCAATCCTTTTGCAAGTGTCCTGACTGTCTTTTTCCGTTGTTGTCGAGATAAAAATGCATCTGACACGGCCCGTTCATCATCTCCTCGGGGGACACGAAAGGTCTTTGAAACCTTGGCCCAGTATTTTGCTTGTTGTTTCGAGAGTCATCTCTATTGTCGCCTCGCTGCTCGTTGCTCCTCTGATAATCATCTCTGTTGTTTCCTCCGGCGCTTGCTCGGAAGCCAGCCGAAATTTGCCCAGGGGCATCATAACCCGAGTACTGCCGAGGAAATCGCCGCCTATTTTGGTAGTTTGGACCGCGGTCCTCCTCTGGTGACCTATGCCGTTTGTTGTGAACATCATCTTCTCCATCTGCCCATCTGTTTGCTATCTCCATTAATGTGGATACTGTCTTTGGATTGGTTCTCCCCAAATCTTCGACAAAATCTCCTCGCCTGATTCCTGCGACAAACGCATCTATCGCTCTCTCGTGAGATATATTCTCTGCCGAGTTTTTAATGATATTCCACCTTTGAATGTATTTCCTCATTGATTCGTTTGGCTTTTGTCGACACGCTCTCAGTTCCTCTAGCGATGCAGGTTTTTTGCAAGTGGACCGAAAATTCTTGACGAACACGTCCTCGAAGCTATCCCAGCTGTCGATAGATCCTGGAGGAAGCTTTTTTATCCAAGATCGCGCGGCTCCGCTTAAATGCACCTGGATGCTTTGCATAGCTGTTGCTCTGGTTCCTCCTGTGAGCTTCACCGTCTCGAGGTAATCAACTAGCCAATCCTCTGGATCTTGCAGGCCGTCGAATTTTTTGAAGTTATCAGGCAGTTTAAACCCCGAAGGGACTCGAGTTTTTCGGACCCTCCTTGTGAAGCATGGCAAACCACACATATCCTCATCGTTTAATTCTGGGGAATGCCGATGTTCCCTTCTATTTTGCCGTGCTCTGTCCACCCTTGCTTGCTCTGTTGTGTCTCTTGCTCCACTTGTTCCTTCGGGAACTGTTGCTGCTGCCGCAGGTCTTGGACTATTTTGCCTTGCTCTTCCTTCGGGAGGTGTTGATGCAAACGCCGTTCCCATGGCTCCGACTCCTGCCATTGCCATGTTGTACAATGCCTCCCTTGGATCTCCTGGAGGTGACCTGGATGCAAGGATAAAGGCCTGTGTCGCCATATACCCAGCTTCTGGTGTCTTGGGGATAATGTCCCCTCTCGTGTCTATCGACATAAAAGACATGTCGAGGTTTTGAACCAAGTGCTCTCTTTCTCCTTCAGGTATGTTTTGCAACCTTGATCTCGCTATATTCCGAGCTTCCCTGTGGCTATCTCCCGAAGTTCCTGATTGTCACCTTAACTCTGCCCTTCGTCTTCTTGATGCGGAGGCTGCCTCCCTTCTTCTGTTCAGAGCAGCTGTCTGTTTTTCCAATTCCCTTGCAGCTCGCGCGAGCCTATATTGGTATGCTTGCAATTCTTCTGGCGTGGCTGTTGTGGCCATTGGTTCTGAGCCATCGATAGCTCTTGCGGCTCTATCCCATGCTGCTTGTGGGAGTGATACGTCCCCGACGTATCCATAATTTCTGTCGTTCCATGCTTGTTTTATGACAATACTTACATGTTTTGCTTGCACTTTATAATGTTTTTATGCGTTTTCCGGAACTAACCTATTAACGAGATGCCACAGTGCCAGTTCCTGTTTTCTGCTGTTTTTGGTTCCAGAAAGGCTGTTCGGGCAATATTCTCGGAATTGGACGAAATCAACGCCAAACCTCCTATTTTTCCCGGAAGGCTCCAGAACACCGAAGAAGAGTCGGAGGAGAGCCAGGGGGGCCCCACACCACCTAGCCGCGCGGGCCAGGCCCTGGCCGCGCCGGCCTAGGGTGAGGCCACCCTGTCGACCCCCCTGCACCGCCTCTTCGCCTATAAAATCCCTTTCGACCTAAAAACGCAGTACCAATTGACGAAACTCCAGAAAGACTCCAGGGGCGCCGCCGCCATCGCGAAACTCCAATTCGGGGGACAGAACTCTGTTCCGGCACCCTGCCGGAACGGGGAAGTGCCCCCGGAAGCCATCTCCATCAACGCCACCGCCTCCATCATGCTCCGTGAGTAGTTCCCCCATGGACTACGGGTTCTAGCAGTAGCTATGTCGGTATACTCTCCCCCATGTACTTCAATACAATGGTCTCATGAGCTGCCTTACATGATTGAGATTCATCTGATGTAATCGGTGTTGTGTTTGTTGGGATCCGATGGATGATACATTATGATTAGTCTATCTATAAAGTTTGTGAAGTTATTGTTGCTGCAATCTTGTTATGCTTAATGCTTGTCACTAGGGCCCGAGTGGCATGATCTTAGATTTGAGCTCTATACTTATTGCTTAAATTATATCTACAAGTTGTATGCACATGTCACTGTCCGGAACCAATGGCCCCGAAGTGACAGAAATCGGGACAACCGGAGGGGATGGTAGTGATGTGAGGATCACATGTTTTCACGGTGTGTTAATGCTTTGCTCCGGTACTCTATTAAAAGGAGTACCTTAATATCCAGTAGTTTCCCTTGAGGCCCGGCTGCCACCGGCTAGTAGGACAAAAGATGTTGTGCAAGTTTCTCATTGCGAGCACGTACGACTATATACGGAAAACATGCCTACATAATTAATAAGCCTGATGTTCTATCTTACTGCTTTGATTCCTATCAATTGCCCAACTGTAATTTGTTCACCCAACACTTGTCACTTATTGGAGAGTTACCACTAGTGTAGATCGCTGGGAACCCCGGTCCATATTTCATCATCAATTACTTGTTCTACATGTCATCATATTACCTCTGTGTTACTATTACTGCTGCTGTGTTACTGTTACTATTGTTCTCATATTACTGCTACTTTCACATCACCCCTGTTGCTAGTGCTTTTCCAGGTGCAGCTGAATTGACAACTCAGTTGTTAAGGCTTATAAGTATTCTTTACCTCCCCTTGTGTCGAATCAATAAATTTGGGTTATACTACCCTCGAAGACTATCGCGATCCCCTATACTTGTGGGTTATCAAGACTGTTTTCTGGCGCCGTTGCCGGGGAGGCATAGCTCTACTCATAGGTTCACCTGGGGAGTACACTTTACCTCTCTCTCTGTTTTATTTTATTTTGTTTTGCTTAGTTTACTTTTGTCTAGTTTATTTGTGCTTAGTTTATTTCTGTCTAGTATTAGTTTGCGTAGTTTACTTTTGCTTAGTTTATTTTTGTCTTGTTTTATTTGTCTCATATACCCAAAAATCCATAAAAATTTGAAAAACCAAAAAATTAAAAACTACTGTTATGGGAGAACCAACAACCTACTTGGAGCTCATAGAATGTTATAATAATTATAGGAAATCAAGAGCTGGTGAAATAATGAGTGCTATGATAGAAAAAGTGGATACAATTGCTAAAATCTTGCTTAAACGCCATGATATAAACTGTTGCTCTCAACAGGATACTAAACATCTTAAATTTCAATGTGGCTTTAGTGAGGAATTTTTAATTAAGAACTATAATCAGAATTGCTATATTCATTATGGGTTCGAAGAGGTAGAACAATTTGTCGTGTTTATGGGAGCCTCTGAGATCGAATCCTTCATGGTTGAGAATTATGAAACTTGTGTTGTTTGTAAGGACCTTAAAGATTATGTCTCTTCTATCCTTAATTGTTGCATAGAATGCTTCGGTAATAATCCTTATATCATTGATTATAAAGAGAGACTCATTAATGCACAAGAATGCACTCACAATTTGCAGGAACCGGTGGAAGAAGAAATTGATGAACCTGAAAGCTCATTGGATGAAAAAGAGGAGGAAATTGATGAACCTGAAAGCTCATTGGATGAAAAAGAAGAGGAGAGCGACGAACAAAAGGAGGAAGAATGGATTAGCTACCCATGCCAACCTTCTAATGAGAGTAACTCTTTATCTCTTACACTATTTGATTGTCCTCCATGCTTACCGAAAGAGGTTGAATGTTATGTTCCTGTGGATTCTCTTGACATATTCCCTATGAGTAAAACTTGTGAGAATGATTATGCTACTGTTATATATGATAATCCATGCTACTTTGATAAATCTTATGATAATGCTTTGTTTGTGCCTGATGTCGAAATGCATGGTACTAAAGAATTTTGCTTAGCGAATGTTTATGATAAAGCTCTAGATGATGGTCCTATGTTACTTGATACTATTAATTGTACTACTAATGAAAATGGGATTGGAGAGTTATTGATTTTATCTATGTGTCCCATATCTCTTGAGATTGATCAACTACCTTGTTATATTATTAATAAAAGTAAGTTTGAAAGTTTTAATTCCACTATTCTTGAACTTGATAAAAATTATATGTTTGTGGATCATGAAAAGTATGCTGCATGTGATAGTTATATTGTTGAGTTTGTTCATGAAGCTACTGAAAATTATTATGAGAGAGGAAAATATGGTTGTAGAAATTTTCATGGTACTAATACACCTCTCTATATGCTGAAATTGTTGAAGTTACACTTGTTCTATCTTCCTATGCTTGTTACTTTGCTTTTCATGAACTTGTTTATTTACAAGATTCCTATGCATAGGAAGCATGTTAGACTTAAATGTGTTTTGAATTTGCTTCTTGATGCTCTCTTTTGCTTCGAATACTATTTCTTGCGAGTGCATCCTTAAAACTGCTGAGCCCATCTTAATGGCTATAAAGAAAGCAACTTCTTGGGAGATAACCCATGTGTTATTTTGCTACAGTACTTTGTTTTATATTTGTGTCTTGGAAGTTGTTTACTACTGTAGCAACCTCTCCTTATCTTAGTTTTGTGTTTTGTTGTGCCAAGTGAAGCCTCTAATCGAAGGTTGATACTAGATTTGGATTTCTGCGCAGAAACAGATTTCTATCTATCACGAATCTGGGCTGTTTTCTCTGTAGGAAAATCAGAAAAATATGCCAATTTACGTGCGTGTTCCTCAGATATGTACGCAACTTTCATTAGTTTTGAGTTTTCTGATTTGAGCAACGGAAGTATTTTATTAAAATTCGTCTTTACTTGCTGTTCTGTTTTGGCAGATTCTGTCTCTGTTTTTTGCATTGTCTCTTGTGGACTTTAAGCGAGGTTTTCTAGACGTAGAGGGCTGTAGCTAATGTTTTATTGAGTTCTTGCAATGTGCCACTACAGGACCAAGGTGGATTCAAATTTTTTGAGTACTAACCCCTCTAATGAAGTTTATGAGAAGTTTGGTGTGAAGGAAGTTTTCAAGGGTCAAGAGAGGAGGATGATATATGATCAAGAAGAGTGAAAAGTCTAAGCTTGGGGATGCCCCCGTGGTTCATCCCTGCATATTTCAAGAAGACTCAAGCGTCTAAGCTTGGGGATGCCCAAGGCATCCCCTTCTTCATCAACTTATCAGGTTCCTCCCCTGAAACTATATTTTTATTCGGTCACATCATATGTGCTTTACTTGGAGCGTCTGTATGTTTTATTTTTGTTTTTGTTTGAATAAATTCGGATCCTAGCAATCCTTGATTGGGAGAGATACACGCTCCGCTTTTTCATATGAACACTTGTTCTTCGTTTTACTTTTAATGTTCAATGATAAAAGTTGGAAGCTACAATACTTATTGTTTGGTTGGAAAAAGAAAATGCCTCATATGTCTTGGATAATTTGATACTTGGCAATTGTTTTGAGCTCTCAAGTAGATCATAAGTTTTTGCATGTAGTTTAAACCTATTAGTGGAGAACTACTGTAGAGCTTGTTAAAATTGGTTTGCATAATTGATCTCTCTTAAGGTCTAGATATTTTCTGGTAAAGTGTTTGAGCAACAAGGAAGACAGTGTAGAGTATTATAATGCTTGCGATATGTTCTTATGTAAGTTTTGCTGTACCGGTTCATACTTGTGTTTGCTTCAAACAACCTTGCTAGCCTAAGCCTTGTATCGAGAGGGAATACTTCTCATGCATCCAAAATACTTGAGCCAACCACTATGCCATTTGTGTCCACCATACCTACCTACTATGTGGTATTTCCTGCCATTCCAAAGTAAATTGCTTGAGTGCTACCTTTAAACAATTCAAAATTTATCACCTCTGATTTGTGTCAATGTTTTATAGCTCATGAGGAAGTATGTGGTGTTTAGCTTTCAACCTTGTCATTTACTTTTGACGGACTCTCATATGGACTAGTGGCACATCCGCTTATCCAATAATTTTGCAAAAAGAGCTGGCAATGGGATTCCCAGTCCCAAATTAATTAACCAAAATAGACACTCCTCCATGGTATGTGATTGTTGGACGGCACCCGAAGGATTCGGTTAGCCATGGCTTGTGTAAGCAAAGGATGGGAGGAGTGTCATCATAATAAAACTAAAATAAAAAGGCACTCCTTCATGGTATGAGATTGTTGGCAGGCACCCGAGGATTCGGTTAGCCATGGTTTGTGAAAGAAAGGTTGGAAGGAGTGCCACCCAAAAATAAATATGCAATAATTCATGGGAGCCGCTCTTGAAAGTCCGGTTGGCGAGGTAGTTAGTGTACCCATTACCATTCGTTGACAACAACAAACACCTCTCAAAATTTTACTTTTTATGCCCTCTATATGTTTTCAAAACCAAAGCTCTAGCACAAATATAGCAATCGATGCTTTCCTCTTTGAAGGACCATTCTTTTACTTTTAATGTTGAGTCAGTTCACCTACTTCCTTCCATCTTAGAAGCAAACACTTGTGTCAACTGTGCATTGATTCTTACATACTTGCATATTTGCATTCATCATATTACTTTGTGTTGACAATTATCCATGAGATGTGCATGTTGAAAGTTGAAAGCAACCGCTGAAACTTATATCTTCCTTTGTGTTGCTTCGATGCCTTTACTTTGAATCTATTGCTTTATGAGTTAACTCTTGTGCAATCTCTTGATGCTTGTCTTGAAAGTACTCTCCATGAAAAGTTTTGCTATATGTTATCTACTTGTTAGCAACTATAGATCATTGCCTTGAGTCACTTCATTCATTTCATATGCTTTGTAATAGTATGATCAAGGTTATGTAAGTAGCATGTCACTACAGAAATTATTCTTTTTATCGTTTACCTGCTCGGGACGAGCAGGAACTAAGCTTGGGGATGCTGATACGTCCCCGACGTATCCATAATTTCTATCGTTCCATGCTTGTTTTATGACAATACTTACATGTTTTGCTTGCACTTTATAATGTTTTTATGCGTTTTTCGGAACTAACCTATTAACGAGATGCCACAGTGCCAGTTCCTGTTTTCTGCTGTTTTTGGTTCCAGAAAGGCTGTTCGGGCAATATTCTCGGAATTGGACGAAATCAACGCCAAACCTCCCATTTTTCCCGGAAGGCTCCAGAACACCGAAGAAGAGTCGGAGGAGAGCCAGGGGGCCCCACACCACCTAGCCGCGCGGGCCAGGCCCTGGCCGCGCCGGCCTAGGGTGAGGCCACCCTGTCGACCCCCCTGCGCCGCCTCTTCGCCTATAAAATCCCTTTCGACCTAAAAACGCAGTACCAATTGACGAAACTCCGTAAAGACTCCGGGCGCCGCGCCGCCATCGCGAAACTCCAATTCGGGGACAGAACTCTGTTCCGGCACCCTGCCGGAACGGGGAAGTGCCCCCGGAAGCCATCTCCATCAACGCCACCGCCTCCATCATGCTCCGTGAGTAGTTCCCCCATGGACTATGGGTTCTAGCAGTAGCTATGTCGGTATACTCTCCCCCATGTACTTCAATACAATGGTCTCATGAGCTGCCTTACATGATTGAGATTCATCTGATGTAATCGGTGTTGTGTTTGTTGGGATCCGATGGATGATACATTATGATTAGTCTATCTATAAAGTTTGTGAAGTTATTGTTGCTGCAATCTTGTTATGCTTAATGCTTGTCACTAGGGCCCGAGTGGCATGATCTTAGATTTGAGCTCTATACTTATTGCTTAAATTATATCTACAAGTTGTATGCACATGTCACTGTCCGGAACCAATGGCCCCGAAGTGACAGAAATCGGGACAACCGGAGGGGATGGTAGTGATGTGAGGATCACATGTTTTCACGGTGTGTTAATGCTTTGCTCCGGTACTCTATTAAAAGGAGTACCTTAATATCCAGTAGTTTCCCTTGAGGCCCGGCTGCCACCGGCTGGTAGGACAAAAGATGTTGTGCAAGTTTCTCATTGCGAGCACGTACGACTATATACGGAAAACATGCCTACATAATTAATAAGCCTGATGTTCTATCTTAATGCTTTGATTCCTATCAATTGCCCAACTGTAATTTGTTCACCCAACACTTGTCACTTATTGGAGAGTTACCACTAGTGTAGATCGCTGGGAACCCCGGTCCATATTTCATCATCAATTACTTGTTCTACATGTCATCATATTACCTCTGTGTTACTATTACTGCTGCTGTGTTACTGTTACTATTGTTCTCATATTACTGCTACTTTCACATCACCCCTGTTGCTAGTGCTTTTCCAGGTGCAGCTGAATTGACAACTCAGTTGTTAAGGCTTATAAGTATTCTTTACCTCCCCTTGTGTCGAATCAATAAATTTGGGTTATACTACCCTCGAAGACTATCGCGATCCCCTATACTTGTGGGTTATCAGGGAGTTGAACCCTAACACGTGGTGTGGGTCCGACATATTTGCTGCCTAGACCTCGTCGTAAATCAGAGGGATCAACGTATGGATTTCCCAAATCCTCGAAAGCCTCGGACGTTTCCTCCTGATCGCGGCTTGGCTCTCTGATGGCGTAAATCTGATGATATTTTGAATTCAGATCTTTGCTGGGTTTGGTGACAACATCATAAAGATTGGTGAAGACCTTGCCCACGGTAATGGATTTGTCGATGAAGTTGAAGCTGTCGACACTGCTCAAGTCATCGCTTATATAGGAGTCCGCGGATGACTCGAAGGACATGTCACTGAAGATCTTGGCGAGCTTTTCGCTTGCCCTGGTGCTGATAAAGCGTGGCGATGAAGTCTCCTTTTCGCCTGACTCGATTGACGATGTTGAGTTCGAAAAATCGGAATCGACCGCCGATAATCCCGACGAGATCGGAATTTCGAGACGATACGCTCCCTCCTTCTCGACGCGAAAGTGGAATCTTCCGAACGTCATCTCCATAGGCTCCTCCAGATATGCATATGCATCCAAACGGGAGGGTGGGTGAGGAACAAAATCGACAGGACCAGTTGCGATCTGTTTACCTCGATCCATCGCGTTGCTTGCTGTTGATGAAGTCGACGATCTTGAACGTGCCATCGAGATCAGATCCTTGATGCCTCTAATTCCCACAGACGGTGCCAATTGACAAGGGATTAACTTGTCAATGCCTACGGGTTGTAGACTAGGGTTTAGTTAGAAGTAGAGGGCAAGTAGATCTCGAAGATTTCAGCCGAAAAGTACTCGATGATATGAAAACTAGGGTTTGTGAGACAATGATTCGATGCTTTCTTTGTCCCACGACTCCCCCTTATATAGGAGGTGGAGCCGAGGGATTCGTAATGTACAAGTTACAGAGTCCGGGAGGGTTTCCAACTCATCCCGCAAGATTACAAATATCATCTCCTAATACAACTCCAACTTTCTTTAATAACAACTTGGGCTTCCGATTCTTCTTATTCTTCGAGTCGTGGGCCTTCAGTAAACCCCAGGTACTATCTTCGGCAGGCCCATTGGGGATGCCTATGTCACTTGGTGTCTTGGAATGGCTACCTGGATTGAATCCATGCTGGATTTCTCTGGTTGTGTCACTGTGTTGACACAACCAGTGTTCCCTTGGTTAATTTTCCTTCTAGCCTTTGTTTGATTTACTGGCACCAATTGGTCTTGCAACCAAATGATGATATATCCAGGGTTTCATACCCACTTTGCTTCTGTGATGCAAGTGTATGCTTATTTATGAGGAAATCAGTGTTTTTCTCAGGTTGATTTGGTTTATACCTCACTCCAGCTCCTAGATGGTTTTGTTGTTGTAGAGGATTACTTCAGTGTGGTGATTTGCTTGCCCTGCTCCTCCTTGCAAGCCTGTGATGCTTGATCTGTTGCTATGATGGTTTTGGGTAGGTTGAACAGTAGTGTTGTTCTTCCTGTTCTTGTGTTGTGTTGATTTCTGGTGACTTACCAGTGAAGCTTGTCGATGGTTTGCTGGTTCTGGCGGTGGAAAAGGTTTTATACCACCCTTGCTTTGCTCTCCTGGTCGACAACAAGGCCTGGCCACACTTAGTGACTCACTGACCTGTGTGTGTCTGTTGTGCTGCATGCACACTGCCTTGTGAGCAGGCTGGCTGTGTGTGTGGGCTAAGTGCTTGGTACCAGGCTTGGTTCTTGGCTGAGAGTAGATCAGCTCGGCAGAGTTGATCATATCTTCTTTGTTACCATTTTCTTTCTAACCTGCCAAGTGGCAATGCCACTTGGCATAACTAGTGCTTTTCTTTGTTGTGTGCAGGGAATCAATTAGGATGATCAAGTGAAGATCAAGTGAAGATCAAACTCAAGCTTTAGTGGAAATTAGCTTGTAGTTTTAGGATAGAATATGACATTGTACTTTTCTTTTATTTTCTTTTTCTATTTTGCCAATTCTTGTAATGTGTTGTAATATTCCTTTGTTTCAATTGTGAATATTGTAAAGACAATGTATATTGTGTGTTAATCAATAAAGCTCAAGGTTTTCTCTAATGAGCTTTACTTATTATTTGTATTGTTCATATTGTGTATTCTTTATAATTTACTTAATGAATTTCCTCACAATTGAATTATGGGTTATTATTTAATGTTTGAATTTGAAATTCAAATTCAACTTAGGTTTGAATTCAATCATGCAACTTAATTTTGAATTCAATCATGCAACTTAAGTTTGTGATGCAATATCTCTTCTCTCTTCTCAAAACCCTAATTTAGTTGAATAAGGAACAAGTTTGTCGCACTCTTGAAACCCTAACCCTGTAAGATGTCGAGAGAGAAACTTGTCCCCCTTCGGTGCAGTTTTGTTTTAAAAGCGCAAAATTTCCCCAGAATTTACGATGCAGTGCACATCCCTTTCTAAAATCTACCCCTCGATCATCTCTAAACCTGGGACATTACAGCCTTTCCCCCTTAAAGAAAACTTCGTCCCAAAGTTGTGGTTGTAATACCTGAAGAGTTCGGGGTATGTTTTCCTCAGGTCTTCCTCCTTTTCCCAGGTGGCTTCCCTCTCGGGGTGATGTTTCCATTGTATCTTGCAGTACTTAATAGCTCGATTCCTGAGTTGTTTCCAGTTCTCCTCGAGAATCTTTGCTGGCTTCTCGATGTAAGTCAAATCTGGTTGTAACTCGAGCTCATCATGTGATACTGGCTCATCTGGGGTCTTTAAGCATTTCCTGAGTTGCGACACATGGAATACGTTGTGAACTTGAGCTAACCTTCCCGGCAATTCCAATTCAAAGGCTAATCCTCGATTTTGGCTCATTATTTTGAAAGGTTCGATGTATCTAGGGCTTAACTTCCCCTTTACTCCAAATCTCTAAAGACCTTTCATCGGACTTACCTTAAGATATACCATGTCTTTAACTTGTGGCTCCCATGTCCTTCTCTTCTGATCGGCATAACTCTTCTGTCGACTTTGGGCTATCTTCAGCCTATCTCTTATGATGTAGATAATCTGTTGCTTTTCCTTGACATAATCAGGATTGAACTCTTTGCTTGCTCCAGCCTCATACCAGCATATGGGTGATCTACACTTCCTTCCGTACAGAGCTTCGAACGGTGCCATCTTGATGCTGCTTTGATAGCTATTATTGTATGAAAACTCTGCTAATGGCAAGTGCTCCTCCCATGATCCTCCAAAGTCTAGGGCACAAGCCCTAAGCATATCCTCTAGGATCTGGTTAGTTCTCTCTGTTTGTCCACCTGTCTGAGGATGATAGGCGGTACTATAGTCCAACTTGGATCCTAAAGATTCATGTAATTGCTTCCAAAATGCTGATGTGAACACGGATCCTCGATCTGACACTATCTTCTTGGGCACTCCATGTTTACTCACGATCTCTTTGATGTAAATATCGATGAGTTTCTCTCCTTTATCCTGTTGATTTACTGCTAAGAAGTGTGCACTCTTCGTCAACCGGTCCACGATTACCCGTATCATGTCCTTCTTTTTATTAGTCATGGGTAGTCCGGTGATGAAATCCATTCCTATCTCTTCCCATTTCCATTCTGGGATTGGTAAAGGTTGTAACTTCCCTACCGGACTTTGATGTTCAGCTTTCACTCTCTGGTAGGTATGACATTCCGCCACGTATTGTGCTATCTCTCTTTTCATATTATTCCACCAGAATAACTCCTTGAGATCCATGTACATCTTTGTACTTCCCGGATGTATAGAGTATGGTGTTTGATGGGCTTCCCGGAGTATTACTTCCTTGATCTCAGCAATATCCAGAACGCAAATCCTCTTCTGAAACCATAGTGATCCTGATTCTCCTCGGTGGAATTCTGATGGTCTTCCTTCATCAATCCTTCTCATCTCATCCATGATGAATGGATCGTCTAATTGACCCATCATTATCTCATTCTTTCAGTTAACATTTAGCTCATCGGCCACTTGTAAAGCCGATAGTCCTTCATGAGCTTCTTTCTCCCAAAGTTGTATTTGGGCTTGGCTTATTTCCTTCCTCAACTCCGGTGATAACTCTTGTTCCACTCCTCCAGTGCTCTTCCTACTCAAGGCATCTGCTACAACATTAGCCTTTCCTGGAGTATAATTGATGGTCAAATCATAATCCTTGATTAGTTCAAGCCATCTTTTCTGCCTCATATTGAGTTCCTTCTGAGTGAAGAAGTACTTGAGACTCTTATGATCCATATAGAGCTCACACTTGGCTCCATAGAGAAAATGTCTCCAAGTTTTAAGTGCAAATACGACTGCTGCTAACTCTAAATCATTTGTTGGATAATTAACTTCATGAGGTCTGAGTTGTCTCGATCCATAAGATATTACTTTCTGATCCTACATGAGTACGCAACCCAATCCATGTTTGGATGCGTCACAGTACACGGTGTAATCCTTGCGAACTTCCGGAACTGCTAACACCGGTGCTGTGGTGAGTTTCTCTTTCAGAGTTTGAAAACTCTTCTCACACTCATCAGTCCACACAAATGGTGTGTTCTTTCTTAACAGCTTCGTCAATGGTCCTGCTATCTTGGAGAATCCTTCAATGAATCTCCGATAGTATCCTGCCATTCCTAGGAATCCTCGGATTTCCTTGACTGTCTTAGGTGCTTCCCAATCTAAAACTGCTGCTACCTTGCTCGGGTTAACAGCTATTCCATCCTTGCTAATGACATGACCAAGAAATTCCACTTGATCTAGCCAAAATTCACACTTGCTGAACTTGGCATAGAGTTGATGTTCTCTTAGTATTTGCAGCACTAACCTCAGATGTTCAGCATGTTCAGTTTTATCTTTGGAGTATATCAAGATATCATCGATGAATACGATGACAAACTTGTCTAAATATGGCATGAAGATCTTATTCATAAGATTCATGAAGATTGCTGGGGCATTGGTTAATCCAAATGGCACTACAAGGTATTCATGATGTCCATACCTTGAGACAAAGGCTGTTTTCGGAACGTCTTCCTTCTTGATCTTTATCTGATGATAACCGGACCTTAGATCAATTCTGGAAAAGACTCCCGTGCCTCTAACTTGATCAAATAGATCCTGTATTCTAGGAAGTGGGTACTTGTTCTTGATTGTAACATTGTTCAAATTCCTGTAGTCTCCGCACATCCTTCTACCTCCACCTCTTTTATCCAGGAAGATCACAGGTGATCCCCATGGTGAAACACTCTCCTGTATGAATCCTTTATGTTCCAAGTCATCCAATTTCTCCTTGAGTTCTTTCAACTCCTTGGGCCCCATCTCGTATGGTGCCTTAGCAATCGGAGCTGTTCCTGGAATTAGGTCGATAGTAAATTCTATCTCCCTATCTGGTGGCATTCCAGGTAATTCCTTAGGAAATACATCCTGGAATTCATTCACTACGGGTATATCCTCCAACTTCACCTCCTTCATGTTGTTCAGCTATAGCTCGACTTCGATCTGTGTATGCTTGTCTCCTTGGTAGATCATTCTACTTCCATCGGGGCTTTTCAATGACACAGTCTTGTTCACACAGTCAATCAACGCTCCGTTAGCTTCTAACCAGTTCATACCAAGAATGACATCAATGTCCTTCATCGGTAAAATGAACAGGTCTGCGTCAAACGCGCATTTATTGATCATAATGACTTGTTTTTGTTTGGTATGGGTTACTACTATCGTTCTCCCCGCAGAAAGTATGGTATAGGTGTATCTAACTTAGTGCAACTAATCCCATGTTTGATGATGAATTGCTGAGAAACGAATGATGTAGTTGCACCAGTATCAAAAAGTACTTTGCCAGGATGAGTAAGTATATGGAGCGTACCTATCACTGCCTGATTGGAGTTAACCACCTCCTCCAAGCTGGTGCAGTTTAACTTGTCGAAGGGTTTCTTGTTCTTCCAGTTCCCTCCGGCGTTTCCTCCACGGCTTCCTCCTCCTCCTGACTTTCCTCCACTATTCTTATTCTTAGGGCAATCCCTAAGCATGTGTCCTTCCTCACGACAACCAAAGCAGATTATCCTTGGCCTCTTGCAATCCTTGGAAATGTGTCCGGCTTTCCCACAACTTCGGCAAAATATCTGGTTTGCCGACTGATATCCTTGGTTCCTCCTCTGGTTGTTGTTGTTGTTGTTGTTGTTGTTGTTGTTGTTGTTGTTGTTGTACCTCGGCTTGAAGCTCAAGCTGGTATTGGGCTTGTTGCTAACATACCTTTTAGGCTCAAATTTAGCCTTCTTCCTCTTCTCCTCCTGCAGCTGCTTGAAGTCGTCTTCAAGAGTGATGGCTGCATCCACCAACTCTTGGAACTCGGTCGCTCTCATAATTCTGAGTTGAACCTTGAACTGGGGATTCAATCCCCGCATGAACCTCTTTTTCTTTTTGTCCTCGGTGTTGACCTCCTCAACAGCATACCGAGACAGCTTTGAAAACTCCCTGACATAAGTCAGGATGGCCTTATCTTTCTGCTCGAGACTCTCAAATTCTCGATGCTTCAACTCCACAATGCTTTCAGGTACATTGGATTCCCGGAACTTCCTCTTAAACTCCTCCCAGGTGAATACCTTCTCAGTCGGATAAACGGCTACTATATTGTCCCACCATGATGCGGCGGGTCCACACAACAAGTGTGTTGCATATCTGACCTTCTCCAGGTCATTGCATCCAACGGTGTTGAGCTTTCTCTCTGTGTCCATCAGCCAATCCTCCGCGTCCATAGGCTCGGGCGCGTATGCGAAGGATATAGGCTTAGTATTCTGGAAGTCTGACAGAGTGACTCCCTGATTGTCAGGTCTCTCCACCTTATTCTGTTGAAGCAGCTCCTGGAAGAACTTGTCTGCTGCTCCAACGTTTTACGTTGCCTTTCCTCCAACATTTGCATGTATTGGAGGAACTTCTGCTGCGTCATGGGTGGTGGTGGTGGTGGAAACTAGTTTCTGGCTGCTTCATCAGCCTCTTCTTTCTGTTTGGCTTCACGCTCCATGCGCTGCGCATCACTCTCCTCACCTACCGGTCCCGACATATCCCCCTAGTTCTGCAACACAAAGTGGTACTCATAATTACTTCATGCGCAAGTTTTCTGAGCTCCACTTTGTGCACAGAACTAGTCACGCAATGGAAATCAAGAAGCAAATCCAAATCATTCAAAACATATACCATGTATATACATACTTAAGTGGTTTTATTACAATACTCAGTGACGATGTGAGTATGCAAACTCACTTATTGAAGTATATGTACAAATTTCTACAAATATTACACACTACAATACATGTGGTACTATTGTATTGTAGTCTCGCCTCCCTTGGTGGTCTCTAGTCGTACTTCACTCCCGGTACATCCCAGGCTTCCATCCGGTCGAACGTGTCGTCCTCCTGACAGAATCTGGAACGTAGGGTCTTCCCGTCGGCTGGTAGTCGGAATCAGAGGATGATCCGAGGGAGAAATCTGTGTTCATGAATTGATTATTCAAAACATCATAATCCACCCATAGGGTATACTCCCCTGTGACTCCGCCATAGGTATTACCTCCATCAGTATCTGACTCAATCAGTATAGGGTACTCCTCATAGTCACCCCTATTATACTGATTGCCCTGGAACTGGGTTGTGGCATCCTCATTCATCTCCGCATTATTTCGGACTGAATTGCCAGAGTTTCTTGTGTCTGACCCCCAACGCCAACCTGTTGAGTTCTCTATAGGAGTCTCGGAACGCTGATGGTTTCCAGATTCTTCTCCTCCCTCATATCCTCCACGGGAACTACTAGGATAGTACCTAGGTGTAATGGGTGTGGTTTCTAGTTCGGGATGGTCAATACTAATGTAATCACCAGTTGAATAAACTAGTGTGTGCACTTCGTTCTCCATTGATTCCTTCCCCTTAGTCTCCTCCTTGGGTTCAGTGAACTCCTCTAGCATTGTATCAATTGCCCCCGACCGATGTCGGTTCAACTGAAAGAACACTGACAGTAAGTTACGGCTATTGTCCATGTACTTAGCGGCTATTGTCCCGAATATCAGTGATGGCTCTCATAATGGCTATATGGTAGGCTGTTTGGGTAGTTCTAGCCTCACCTGCTGGCATCACTATACTCATTCCTAGGGATTCTGGAAGTCTTAGTCCTACCCTACACTTCGCCAATACAGTACCGTCGTAGTACATGTATTTCTTTACTTGGATCTGGGGATCACACCCAAATTCAAGTAACATGGCACATAGAATATCTGCGAGTCCTCCTTCATATTCACTCAGTGTTGAATCCATCACTTTCACGTTTCGTCCCGGACGTGAACTTGCCATAGTTGGTGTAGAATAGAAAGAATATAAGATTAGTAATAATGCATCATAATAGAGATAATAAAGAATTATCACACTAAAAGATATGATTGTTTTATTCTCAAGTGAATATACACCATATTTTTAGAGAATTCTTTACTAATCCTATTTGACTCCTAACGTTCGGTCCCATTTACTAGGTTCCAACCTAAGGTCAAAGCTTTTGCTCTGATACCAACTGTGGTGACCCTGCATACCACTGCATGTTGTAGTATGCCAGTCGTTGATATAACATTCACGAAGTACCATTCCGCAAATATTACATCCCTCAGAGTAGTACAACAGAACATAGCAGGTCCATAACTCATTCATTTATTATTACAAGCATAATGTACATATCATCTCGGAGCTCCTCCTGGGTCCTAAGAGGAATACTCCTGGGTTTGAGGCGAACCCATCTTAACTTACAATATAGAAGTTTTACTAGGTGGTACATTTATTCCCTCGAGCAGTTAAGTACTAAGAGTTCGTACTTCTCGGATACTACTACTACTCGGTTAGTCTAAACTTGATCTCCTCCGGAACCCTCCCCGGTTCCGTAGACTATAAGGTAGTCTACGCCTTCAACACCTCCAGAGAGGTCTGGTTCTTCATAGCCGATAATCTCGGCTCCTTCAGGGTTGTCGTTGTCCTCCTCCAGATGGTTCAGACAATCTAAGCAGGGGATTTAAGAGTGGTATGAGTACGAGCGTACTCAACAAGTTCATTATAGAAAAGAGGTGTTTAATGCACTAGCTACGGTATTAGACCAGAAAGTCTAATACCAATGTAGGTTTTGATAAACATTTCTTCAATAGGTTGCTTTTACTTCAAAGAACTATGTCCGTCAGCCTGCACTGGTTTACTAGAACTTCATGGAGCTCCTTTCCGGCAGCGTTCGCAGTTCCAAATCCCGGAACAGGGAGTGACAGGTCACGGTTCTTTACACTCTGCAGAGGTGTGTTGCTTTACCCATAAGAGATCTTAACCTTGGTGCCAACCGGGCAGCTTTCCTGTCCACACTTCCTTCGGTGTGAGGCCCGGTATAAGGTCATAGCCAATCATATTCCTCCGCTACCTCGCACACCCACCCTTTGATGCATAACCCGACCCTGGCTCCTCGCCGGTCCCATTATTCCCATATTAGGGTGGACCCCGACCACGACGACAGTTCTGGGCTCTTACCATAAACTCCTTCGCCGGTAGCTGCAACCCATCATAGACCGCAATACCGTGGGGACTTGGTTGGGACCCCCACCCTACAACCTGATCCTCGGGCGACAAGTGTAACTACGGTCTCTTCCGTGGGGACTTAAGGCTTCCCCAGCCTACCGCTTGCCCCGTTGGAATACCAGTGTTCTACGGTAAAGCGCATCCGTTGATGTACAAGAGGTGGAAATACGATTGACTATTCCGTCCCACTCTAGATCTTATGGTTAACACGGGTATTACGGCACAAGAATCACTAGACGACATTTGTTGTTTAATCCTAGATGGATATAAACCCTTGCAATGGAACCTCCACCATATCAACACAATCCATGGTTCCATTGCCCACCACATAGTCATATTCATAGTTATGAAAATAGTGGTTTTGGTTTTTATGCAATAGTGATAAACATAGTACTTTGCAAGTAGTTTGATAAAAATACTCGAATGACATGAGCAAGTGATGAACTTGCCTGAACACTGCAAAGTGTTGCAGTTGGATGGTGTGGACTGACCCTTGTCCTCTGTTGCTGAAAAATAGCATCATTGTCCGATAAGGGCAATGGTTAAAGAAGCATTGATGCATGATTCCAGTTTTAGGGTTTGTTCCCCCCTTCCGATGTCGTTATTATTTCATGTGAGAGGTTAATACTAATAACTTAGGGATACTCTATTTAGGGCAAAATACAACCTTGAAATGTTGTCAAGGTGTTTTTAGAGTCCAAAAGAATTTATGTACTTATTTTCATTATTGAAAATAAAATGTGTGATTTAAATGATTATTTAAACCATCAAATTTGAACTTATTCTTGTTTAATTTCAAAAATTCTATTTCATATTTTATTATGATAGAGTTTTTTTTACACTAAGTGTTTTTCATATTTTTATTTTTTTTAGAGCTATAATGATTTTATAAAATTTGGTCAAAGTTTGTGTTTTTAAAGCAATTTGGAAAATGTCCAAATTAACCCTGGGCCCACCTGTCGGTGTAAACTAGTGTGTTAGGTCGAACCGACCCACCCGGTCCGGCTCGACCAGCCTCACTTCTCTCTCTCGCGCGCGTCCGAAACCCTAACCCTAATCCCCTCTCTGGCGATCCGCGTCGCCTCCGCCGTCGCCGCTCGATTCCAGTGAGCTCCGCCGGACTTGGACCTCGCCGTGGGGCGCAATCGACTCGCCTCATGACGGCGCGTCGATCTGTCCGCGTCGATCTGGAGCAAGCACTGCTCCCGCTCATCCTCGACCCCCATCGCCATGGCTAGGGTTACGGGTTCCGCGCGATCCCGCTGCTCCTGGCGCTGCTGGTGCTAAGGCACCGCCGTGGCTTCGCCGTCGTGGTGCGGGTGGTGCTGTGGTGCCGCCATGGCTTGGCTTGGCCTGGCGCCGCCGCGCTCCGGCGTGTGCCGCCGTGGCCGCCATGGCTGCGTCTGTCTGCTCGACCCCGGGTATGTGTGCCTCCCTTCTTTCTCCTTCCTGTGCCTGTTCTTCTTCCTCCTCTAGCTCTGGTCATGGCTTGTATCTGTATGTAGAGATGCTCGCCATGCCGATGCTCTACTGTGGCGCCTTGCTTGCCTGCTCATGAGCTGTTGTGCTATGCTCCTATGCTGTTATGCTACTGCTGTGTATCTGCTGGCCTTGGCCAACGCTTCTGTGCAAGATTTCTTATCTAATTGCTTGCTATGCTTACCTCTCTTGCGTAATTCTAGCTCTGTGACTCTGTTCTGGTTATTTTGCTTGCCAGAATCTCAAGTGTATTCATGTATGCTTGCTCATGAGCATCTTGTAATGCTCATGGACTGCTAAGTTGCTACTGGTCATGCTACAATTGATTCAATTGATTGCTTGCTAGCTCTGGTTGTTGCTATGGCTTAATTATATGTGTGTGCCATTCATATATGTATTCTTGGTTGGATTACTTGAGTAATTATTGCTTGAGCAATGTCAGTTATGTGTGCTATTCATGTCTAGCTTGATCCAGTGGTACATCATGTATTTGATGTGCTTCTGGATACAATTATAAATCGTTCATTTGATTATCTATGAAGCAAATGTTGATGAATTGGTTCTGTGTAAGTCATATGATTCATGATTTGGTGCTAGGTTGGCTCTAGCATGCACTTGCATTCTTTGTGAGGCCCTGATGATCATATGATCCTCAGTGCTTGGTAATTTTCTGCTGTCCTATGGCTTGTGGGGCACTCAAGCCTGTGCTGGTGCATGCTCTTGTTTACCCCAGCACCTGATGTTGCTTGCAGTGATCATCTGGATCATTTGCAATGGTCTGGTGCACTGTTTAATTATGCATTTCATTTATCTGGATAGTTTCACTTGATTGATTAGATAAATGAGGTGAACTGCTGAGCAGTAATGATCTCATGGATGGACTTGATGTAGCTAGAGGGATGCCAATCACTGATTGGGTACCCTAGCTCATGCTGAACCCTATTGGGTTATGATGCAGTGGCTTAGTGAGTGTTTCTGTGGGTTTGAGGTAGCCCTGACAGCACTTGTGATGCTGTCATGGTAGCTCCCCTCTCTGTGGCTTACTGTGCATGGACAAATGCTCTCTGGCTGATCATGTATGATTGCCAGAGGATTTTTGATGTTGACAAAAATTGGTAGAAGATTGTATTTCTACCACTCTGATGGTGTAGCTAGGCAATTAGGTGCTTGGTGTCTTGGAATGGCTACCTGGATTGAATCCATGCTGGATTTCTCTGGTTGTGTCACTGTGTTGACACAACCAGTGTTCCCTTGGTTAATTTTCCTTCTAGCCTTTGTTTGATTTACTGGCACCAATTGGTCTTGCAACCAAACGATGATATATCTAGGGTTTCATACCCACTTTGCTACTGTGATGCAAGTGTATGCTTATTTATGAGCAAATCAGTGTTTTGCTCAGGTTGATTTGGTTTATACCTCACTCCAGCTCCTAGATGGTTTTGTTGTTGTAGAGGATTACTTCAGTGTGGTGATTTGCTTGCCCTGCTCCTCCTTGCAAGCCTGTGATGCTTGATCTGTTGCTATGATGGTTTTGGGCAGGTTGAACAGCAGTGTTGTTCTTCCTGTTCTTGTGTTGTGTTGATTTCTGGTGACTTACCAGTGAAGCTTGTCGATGGTTTGCTGGTTCTGGCAGTGGAAAAGGTTTTATACCACCCTTGCTTTGCTCTCCTGGTCGACAACAAGGCCTGGCCACACTTAGTGACTCAGCGGCTTTGTGTGTGTCATTTGTCTTGCATGCACTGCTTGCCTTGTGAGCAGGCTGGCTGTGTGTGTGGGCTAAGTGCTTGGTACCAGGCTTGGTTCTTGGCTGAGAGTAGATCAGCTCGGCAGAGTTGATCATATCTTCTTTGTTACCATTTTCTTTCTAACCTGCCAAGTGGCAATGCCACTTGGCATAACTAGTGCTCTTCTTTGTTGTGTGCAGGGAATCAATTAGGATGATCAAGTGAAGATCAAGTGAAGATCAAACTCAAGCTTTAGTGGAAATTAGCTTGTAGTTTTAGGATAGAATATGACATTGTACTTTTCTTTTATTTTCTTTTTCTATTTTGCCAATTCTTGTAATGTGTTGTAATATTCCTTTGTTTCAATTGTGAATATTGTAAAGACAATGTATATTGTGTGTTAATCAATAAAGCTCAAGGTTTTCTCTAATGAGCTTTACTTATTATTTGTATTGTTCATATTGTGTATTCTTTATAATTTACTTAATGAATTTCCTCACCATTGAATTATGGGTTATTATTTAATGTTTGAATTTGAAATTCAAATTCAACTTAGGTTTGAATTCAATCATGCAACTTAATTTTGAATTCAATCATGCAACTTAAGTTTGTGATGCAATATCTCTTCTCTCTTCTCAAAACCCTAATTTACTTGAATAAGGAACAAGTTTATCGCACTCTCGAAACCCTAACCCTGTAAGATGTCGAGAGAGAAACTTGTCCCCCTTCGATGCAGTTTTGTTTTAAAAGCGCAAAATTTCCCTAGAATTTACGATGCAGTGCACATCCCTTTCTAAAATCTACCCCTCGATCGTCTCTAAACCTGGGACATTACATACATCGACAAGGGCTGGGAGAATTTCGCCATCGCGCATGGTGTGGATTTTGGCTGCTTCGTACACTTCAAATATGAAGGCGATGATGTGCTCACAGTGAAGGTATTCGACGGAACAATGTGCAGGAAGTACTACTACTCGGACGACGAAGATACTGACGATGAAAGCGACGACGACGTGAAGCCATGCATCCATCCTCTTTAGATAAGGGGATTATGACCAAGAATATATATGTAGCTTCATATGCATCGATTTTAGAGGTGGATAACTGGAGAGAGAGAGAGAGAGAGAGTAGAGAGAGAGTCTTGACGCGTCTTCTCTTGACAAAGAAGATGGGAGTTTGCCTACCGACCGCACATGACTTGTGCTCACTGAAGTGTGGGACCTCACGCATGGGAACCACACGTAAGTGACAGACCTGTTGGTGTAATAACTCAGGTGATCATTATATTGTATTAGTACAAAGTTTCCTATGGATTCAAGGGTAGGAAAGCCAAGTTAACTCATTTACATGACATTATTTTTTTCATGAAGCCAAGTTAACTCATCTATCCATTGGTACATTCTGGTTATATTCGAAATTTTACTTGAAACTTGTTGGTCATGCCATTTCACTACTCGCCTAAAACTTTTTCCGCGCGTGAAGGGAGGGGGTGGGCAGTATGCTACCCTGAATTTGTGTGACCCCCAAAAACTAGCAAATACGAGATAGGCATCGAAAGAAATTCACACTCGTCCCCTACCCCCTCCCCACTAAATTTGAAATCAAGCCAAACAAAAAAGGCAATCGAAAAGCATGGATTGTTCATCTTTTTCTATATAGTTAGGTTTAGGGTTTATAGAGATGCACATATTTTCATTTTACATTTGTGATGTACCATAATACATAGGTAAGATACCAAGCATGACCTTTGTTAGAATAACCATTAACGTGTTCTCTCACCTTTATATTCAAATGGGCATAAACATTTAGAAAAAATCAAAAAACAATGAAAAACCAAAGCACATAGTCTTCTTATGTCATATAGTAGGAATTGAAGTTAATAAACAAGGTCTAGACATATTCAAACCAGACAAATCATGTATCTACACTTAACCCTAAACTTTGTCTTATGAAGTCAAGCATGAAGAGAAATGGTTTTGGGTTTCAAACATGGAAATTTCAAAAACCTCCCAAAAGCTTCATTTTAGAGTGACTAAAAGAAAGATACAGGCTTACCTTTTAAAATACCTAGTTTTAAACTTGTTTAAATCTAGGTCAAACCTAGGATTTCACCAAGATTCAAATGGGCATAAACATTCAGAAAAAACAAAAAATGAAAAACCAAGGCACATATAGTCTTCTTATGTCATACAGCTAGTAAGCATTCAAGTTGATAAATAAGCATGTCTAGAAAAATTCAAACCCGACAAATCATGTACATACCCCTAACCCTAAACTATATGTCTTATGAAGTCAACCATGAAGAGAAGTGGTTTTGGGTTTCAAACATTATATTGAGATTCAAGAACCCCCCCCCCCCCCCCCCAAAAAGCTTCATTTTAGAATGACTAAGAAGGATCCAGGCTTACCTTTTCATTTTCATGTTTTAAACTTGTTTAAATCTAGGATTTGACCAAGATTCAAATGGGCATAAAAATCAAAATAATCAAAAACCAAAGCACATAGCCTTTTTATGTCATATAATGAGCATTCAAGTTGATAAACATGGTCTAGACATATTAAAACTAGAAAATCATGTATCTACCCTAGCTGGCCCTAACCCTAAACTCGGTCTTATGAAGTCAAGCATGAAGAGAAATGGTTTTGGGTTTCAGACATGGAAATTTCAAAAACTTCCCAAAAGCTTATTTTTAGAGTGACTAAGAAGGATCCAAGCTTACCTTTTCATTTTCATGTTTTAAGCTTGTTTAAATATTGGTCAAACCTAGGATTTGACCAAGATTTAAATGAGCATAAAAATTCAGGAAAAAAAATGAAAAACCAAAGCACATAGTCTTCTTACGTCATATATATATAGTAAGCATATTCAAGTAGATAAACAAGGTCTAGACATATAGTAAGTAATATGTATGTAAAATTGATTTTTGGGGATTTATAGGACGAAGTTATAACACACCTACATTTCAAATTGGAATTACTTTCAATAAATCAGCATAAAGTCATTTAAATGTGTGAAACTAGCTAGAAAGCACTAAAAACGTAAAGAGTTGGGAATTTTCACTAATATGTGGCCTAATTTATCTTAAAAATGTAGAGGCGCCATTTTGAGCCGTATCTTATGTACCCCATTCACAAAATAAACCTATTTTGACATCTAGAAAATAAAAAATGAGTTTTTATATACCGAAAAGTTGAACGTCTAGTCATCAACATTGTTGGGAATGGCAAGATGCACCACCATGCCCAATTTGGGCACATTATAACAAACTATGCCACAAATATGGCCATAACTACGCCATTTGTTGGCTTGAAACCCATGAATCTTCATACACGATAGTCCGTTTTGTGAAGACATTTTGTTTTTTACTACCCTATCACAGGTTTCTTATTTTCCCTGTCAACTAGTACACCTATAAGAACTCAATGCGGAAGGGTTTCATTTTTGAGGTTATCTTCATTTTCATTTATTTATTTCAAAACCAGGTAAAAATGGTCGACATGATTATCCATGCAAAGGGGTCGAATATTTGTAGGCAGCACATGTGTTTGCCCGTCCAGTGAAACTCGGAGGAAGAGGGATCACACGGAAGGAGACGAAGGGAGAGAAGTGAGGGGGGCCTCTTATTTATGGTGTCTGACCTTTTTCAGGGTTTGTCAGTGCGCAGGAGGCGCGAGCGAGCGAGGCCGATAATGAGAGAGATGGTTTTTCTTTTTTTTGAGAGAGAGGGACAACCGAAGGATCCTGAAGGACTCAGACTTCCAATACGCACCAGAGCACAGTTTACAACAAGACACAGAATAAACAGGAAATTTCATCTAAATCCCTAACTTTTACATGGAAGACCCCACGATGAAAGCAAGAAATGCGATCGGGTCCTTAACAGCCATCGCCCAGATTGATCCTCGTCGCAGCTGGGGACGAACCACTTAGCGCGACCAAATCGCCATGGCTACAGTGCGTGCACACCATGGCCTCCGAGCTGAGGTAGAAACGCAATGCCAAAACCAGCAGCCAGCGGAGGTGGATAACTGGAGAGAGAGAGAGAGAGAGGGAGTTTTGATGTGTCTTCTCTTGACAAAGAAGATGGGAGTTTGCCTACCGACCGCACATGACTTGTGCTCACTGAAGTGTGGGACCTCACGCATGGGAACCACACGTAAGTGACAGACCTGTTGGTGTAATAACTCAGGTGATCATTATACTGTATTAGTACAAAGTATCCTATGGATTCAAGGGTAGGAAAGCCAAGTTAACTCATTTACATGACATTATTTTTTCCATGAAGCCAAGTTAACTCATCTATCAATTGGTACATTCTGGTTATATTCGAAATTTTACTTGAAACTTGTTGTTCATGCCATTTTACTACTCGCCTAACACTTTTTCCGCGTGTGAAGGGAGGGGGGTGGGCATGATGCTACCCTGAATTTTTGTGACCTGATGTCTACTCACGCTTCTTTTCCTGTAGACAGTGTTGGGCCTCCAAGAGCAGAGGTTTGTAGAACAGCAGCAAGTTTTCCCTTAAGTGGATCACCCAAGGTTTATCGAACTCAGGGAGGAAGAGGTCAAAGATATCCCTCTCATGCAACCCTGCAACCACAAAGCAAGAAGTCTCTTGTGTCCCCAACACACCTAATACACTTGTCAGATGTATAGGTGCACTAGTTCAGCGAAGAGATAGTAAAATACAGGTGGTATGAATATATATGAGCAGTAGTAACGGCACCAGAAAATAGCTTGATGCTACAACTGGCGTGTGGTTGATGGTGGGAATATTGCAGGCAGTACAGATGCAGTAAAACAGTAAACAAGTGATGATTGCAGTATTTGGGAACAAGGCCTAGGGATTATACTTTCACTAGTGGACACTCTCAACATTGATCACATAACAGAATAAATAGATATATGCTCTACTCTACACTCTCCTGTTGGATGATGAACACCACTAATTGTGTAGGGCTACAAGAACCCTCAGTGCCGGAGTTAACAAGCTCCACAATATTCGATATTCATATTTAAATAACCTTAGAGTGCATGATAGATCAACACAACTATACCAAGTACTAACATAGCATGCAAACTGTCACCATCATACTATGAAAGGAGGAATAGATCACATCAATACCATCATAGTAATAGTTAACTTCATAATCTACAAGAGATCACAATCATAAACTACGCCAAGTACTACATGATGCACACACTGTCACCATTACATCATGAAGGAGGAATAGAGTACTTTAATAACATCACTAGAGTAGCACATAGATTGTAGTGATACAAAGCTCATTGCAATCATAAAGGGATATAAATAAGGACTTCACTATGCTATTCATAACAGTGAATAAGTATTCTGTGAAATATAGCCTAAGAGACCCACACGGTGCACACACTGTCACCTTTACACACGTGGGACAAGGAGTCTCCGGAGATCACATAAGTAAAATCCACTTGAATAGCATAAAGACATCTAGATTACAAGCTCATCATATGAATCTCAATCATGTAAGGCAGCTCATGAGATTATTGTATTGAAGTACATAGGGAGAGAGATGAACCACCTAGCTACCGGTACCGCCCCTTAGCCTCGATGGAGAACTACTCCCTCCTCATGGGAGACAGCAGCGGTGATGAAGATGGCGGTGGTGTCGATGGAGATGCCTTTCGGGGGCACTTCCCCATCCCGGCGGCGTGCTGGAACAGAGACTCCTATCCCCCAGATCTTGGCTTCGCGATGGCGGCGGCTCTGGAAGGTTTCTCGTCCCGTGGCTTTTTTGTATCGAAGATTTAGGTCAGGGACCTTTAAATAGGCGAAGAGGCAGAGTCGGAAGGTTGACGAGGCGGTGACACCATAGGGGGGGCACGGCCCCCCTCTGGCCGCGCCGCCCTGTCATCTGGTGGCCCCCCTCTGGTTCCTCTCGGCTGTTCTGGAAGGTTCGTCCAATTATAAGATGCTGGGCGTTGATTTCGTCCAATTCCGAGAATATTTCCTTACTAGGATTTCTGAAACCAAAAACAGCAGAAAACAGGAACTGACACTTCGGCATCTCGTCAATAGGTTAGTTCCGGAAAACGCATAAAATCATCATAAAGTGTGAACAAAACATGTAGGTATTGTCATAAAACAAGCATGGAACATCAGAAATTATAGATACGTTGGAGACGTATCAGCATCCCCAAGCTTAGTTCCTACTCGTCCCGAGTAGGTAAACGATAACAAAGATAATTTCTGAAGTGACATGCTACCAACATGATATTAATCATACTATTGTAAAGCATATGAGATGAATGCAGCGATTCAAAGCAATGATAAAGATAATGATTAAACAACTGAATCCTATAGCAAATACTTTTCATGAATAGTACTTTCAAGACAAGCATCAATAAGTCTTGCATAAGAGTTAACTCATAAAGCAATATTTTCAAGGTAAAGGCATTGAAGCAACACAAAGGAAGATTAAGTTTCAGCGTTTGCTTTCAACTTGTAACATGCATATCTCATGGATAATTGTCAACATAAAGTAAAATAATAAGTGCAATAAGCAAGTATGTAGGAATCAATGCACAGTTGACACAAGTGTTTGCTTCTAAGACAGAAAGAAGTAGGTGAACTGACTCAACATAAAGGTAGAAGAATGGCCCTTCAAAGAGGGAAGCATTGATTGCTATATTTGTGCTAGAGCTTTTATTTTGAAAACATAAAGAGAGCATAAAAGTAAAATTTTGAGAGGTGTTTGTTGTTGTCAACGAATGGTAATGGGCACTCTAACCCCTTGCCAGACAAACCTTCAAAGAGCGGCTCCCATGAAACATTTTTATTTTTGGGTGGCACTCCTTCCAACCTTTACTTTCACAAACCATTGCTAACCGAATCCTCGGGTGCCTGCCAACAATCTCATACCATGAAGGAGTGCCTTTTTATTTTAGTTTTATTTAGATGACACTCCTCCCCACCTTTGCTTTCTCAAGTCATGGCTAACCGAATCCTCGGGTGCCGTCCAACAATCACATACCATGGAGGAGTGTCTATTTTTTGTAAAATTATGAAAGTTAATAAATTGGGGACTGGGAATCCCATTGCCAGCTCTTTTTGCAAAATTATTGGATAAGAGGATGAAGCCACTAGTCCATTGGTGAAAGTTGCCCAATAAGATTGAAAGATAAACACCACATACTTCCTCATGAGCTATAAAACATTGACACAAAACAGAGGTAACAACTTTTGAAGTTTTTAAAGATAGCACTCAAGCAATTTACTTTGGAATGGCGGAGAAATACCATGTAGTAGGTAGGTATGGTGGACACAAATGGCATAGTTATTGGCTCAAGGATTTTGGATGCATGAGAAGTAATCCCTCTCAATACAAGGCTTAGGCTAGCAAGGTTGTTTGAAGCAAACACAAGTATGAACTAGTACAGCAAAACTTACATAAGAACATATTGCAAGCATTATAAGACTCTACATTGTCTTCCTTGTTGTTCAAACACCTTTACTAGAAAATATCTTGACCTTAGAGAGACCAATCATGCAAACCAAATTTTAGCAAGCTCTATGTAGTTCTTCATTAATAGGTGCAAAGTACATGATGCAAGAGCTTAAACATGATCTATATGAGCACAACAATTGCCAAGTATCACATTGTTCAAGACATTATACCAATTACTACATGTAGCATTTCCCGTTTCCAACCATATAACAATTAACGAAGCAGTTTCAACCTTCGCCATGAAAATTAAAAGCTAAGAACACATGTGTTCATATGAACCAGCGGAGCGTGTCTCTCTCCCACACAAGCATTTATTCAAACAAAAACAAAAACAAAAACAAACAGACGCTCTAAGTAAAGTACATAAGATGTGACCGAATAAAAATATAGTTTCAAGAGAAGTGACCTGATAATTTTGTCGATGAAGAAGGGGATGCCTTGGGCATCCCCTAAGCTTAGATGCCTGAGTCTTCTTGAAATATGCAGGGATGAACCACCGGGGCATCCCCAAGCTTAGACTTTTCACTCTTCTTGATCGTAGTATATCATCCTCCTCTCTTGACCCTTGAAAACTTCCTCCACACCAAACTCAAAACAACTCATTAGAGGGTTAGTGCATAATCAAAAACTCACATGTTCAGAGGTGACACAATCATTCTTAACACTTCTGGACATTGCTCAAAGCTACTGGAAGTCAATGGAACAAAGAAATCCATCCAACATAGCAAAAGAAGCAATGCGAAAGAAAAGGCAGAATCTGTTAAAACAGAACAGTCCGTAAAGACGAATTTCTAAGAGGCACCAGACTTGCTCAAATGAAAATGCTCAAATTTAATGAAAGTTGCGTACATATCTGAGGATCACTCACGTAAATTGGCAGAATTTTCTGAGTTACCTACAGAGAATTCAACCCAGATTCGTGACAGCAAGAAATCTGTTTCTGCGCAGTAATCCAAATCTAGTATGAACCTTGCTATTAAAGACTTTACTTGGCACAACAAATGCAATAAAATAAGATAAGGAGAGGTTGCTACAGTAGTAACAACTTCCAAGACTCAAATATAAAACAAAAGTACTGTAGCAAAATAAACACATGGGTTATCTCCCAAGAAGTGCTTTCTTTATAGCCATTAAGATGGGCTCAGCAGTTTTGATGATGCACTCGCAAGAAATAGTAGTTGAAGCAAAAGAGAGCATCAAGAAGCAAATTCAAAACACATTTAAGTCTAACATGCTTCCTATGAAAAGGAATCTTGTAAATAAACAAGTTCATGAAGAGCAAAGTAACAAGCATAGGAAGATAGAACAAGTGTAGCTTCAAAAATTTCAGCACATAGAGAGGTGTTTTAGTAACATGAAAATTTCTACAACCATATTTTCCTCTCTCATAATAACTTTCAGTAGCATCATGAGCAAACTCAACAATATAACTATCACATAAAGCATTCTTATCATGAGTCTCATGCATAAAATAATTACTACTCCCAACATAAGCATAGTCAATTTTATTGGTTGTAGTGGGAGCAAATTCAACAAAGTAGCTATCATTATTATTCTCATCATCAAATATAGGAGGCATATTGTAATCATAATCAAATTTATCCTCCATAGTAGGTGGCACCAAAAGACCAATATCATTATAATCATCATAAATAGGAGGCAGAGTATCATCAAAGAAAATTTTCTCCTCAATGCTTGGGGGACTAAAAAGATCATGCTCATCAAAACCAGCTTCCCCAAGCTTAGAATTTTCCATAGCATTAGCAACAATAGTGTTCAAAGCATTCATATTAATAACATTCCCATTAGCATGCTTATAAAGTTCCATGGGTTTTTTAATTCTCTCTTCAAACACATCATGTCCTAATTCAAGATAAAGTTCATAAAGATCTCTCATATTTTTGTTGTTTTCCATTATGCCTAACTAGTGTAAACAAGAAACAAAAAGATGCAATTGCAGGATCTAAAGGAAATAGCTTCGAGTACTTACAACGGTGAAAATAGCTTAGTAGCCGAGATCCGAAGTGTGAGTACCTTTTACCTTTCCTCCCCGGCAACGGCGCCAGAAAAGTGCTTGCTGTCCAGGACTGGCGCGTAGTTGACGAGGGAGGAAATGGTGTAGCTTTCCTTCGTTCCCCGGCAACGGTGCCAGAAAAGTGCTTGATGTCTACGGGTGCTTCTATTCTAGTAGACAGTGTTGGGCCTCCAAGAGCAGAGGTTTGTAGAACAGCAGCAAGTTTCCCTTAAGTGGATCACCCAAGGTTTATCGAACTCAGGGAGGAAGAGGTCAAAGATATCCCTCTCATGCAACCCTGCAACCACAAAGCAAGAAGTCTCTTGTGTCCCCAACACACCTAATAGGTGCACTAGTTCGGCGAAGAGATAGTGAAATACAGGTGGTATGAACAACTATGAGCAGTAGTAACGGCACCAGAAAATAGCTTGATGCTACAACTGGCGTGTGGTTGATGGTGGGAATATTGCAGGCAGTACAGATGCAGTAAAACAGTAAACAAGCAGCGATAGCAGTATTTGGAAACAAGGCCTAGGGATTATACTTTCACTAGTGGACACTCTCAACATTGATAACATAACAAAATAGATAAATGCTATACTCTACACTCTGTTGTTGGATGATGAACACCACTAATTGCGTAGGATTACACGAACCCTCAATGCCGGAGTTAACAAGCTCCACAATATTCGATATTCATGTTTAAATAACCTTAGAGTGCATGATAGATCAACACAACTACACCAAGTACTAACATAGCATGCACACTGTCACCATCACACTATGAAGGAGGCATAGATCACATCAATACTATCATAGCAATAATTAACTTCATAATCTACAAGAGATTACAATCATAACCTACGCCAAGTACTACATGATGCACACACTGTCACCATTACACCGTGCAGGAGGAATAGAGTACTTTAATAACATCACTAGAGTAGCACATAGATGAATAGTGATACAAAACTCATATGAATCTCAATCATGTAAGGCAGCTCATGAGATCATTGTATTGAAGTACATAGGAGAGAGATTAACCACATAGCTACCGGTACAACCCTTAGCCTCGATGGAGAACTACTCCCTCCTCATGGGAGACAGCAGCGGTGATGAAGATGGCGGTGGTGTCGATGGAGAAGCCTTCCGGGGGCACTTCCCCGTCCCGGCGGCGTGCCGGAACAGAGACTCCTGTCCCCCAGATCTTGGCTTCGCGATGGCGGCGGCTCTGGAAGGTTTCTCGTACCGTGGCTTTTCCGTATCGAAGACTTAGGTTAGGGACCTTTAAATAGGCAAAGAGGCAGAGTCGGAGGGTCGACGAGGCGGTGACACACTAGGGGGGCGCGGCCCACCCTCTAGCCGCGCCGGCCTATCATCTGGGGCCCACAGGGCCCTCCTCTGGTGGCTCTCGGGTGTTCTGGAAGCTTCGTGGGATTTTAAGATGCTGGGCATTGATTTCGTCCAATTCCGAGAATATTTCCTTACTAGGATTTCTGAAACCAAAAACAGCAGAAAACAGGAACTGGCACTTCGGCATCTCGTCAATAGGTTAGTTCCGGAAAACGCATAAAATCATCATAAAGTGTGAACAAAACATGTAGGTATTGTCATAAAACAAGCATGGTTCATAAGAAATTATCGATACGTCGGAGACGTATCAATGACCATTATTGCTCTCTTAGTTGGTCGCTCCCAATCTTTTGCTAGCCTTCACCTGTAATGAGTATGAGCTCTACTCATGCATCCAACTCCTAAAAACCAAAGTTTTCCAATTGTGTCCACCATACCTACCTATATGTGGTATTTCACCGCCACTCCAAAGTGAATTGCTTGTGTACTACCTTTAAACCTTCAAAAAATATTACTTATTTTGTGTTCTTGTTTTAGCTCATGAGGAAGTGTTGAATGCTTTATTATCTCTTTCATATTTATGTTGGCTTCACATTTTGACTAGCATGCATAATGTGCTAGTCCTTAATTTGCAAAAGATCAGGCGCAGGTGCCCACCCACTAAATATAAATTGAACCAATAATCTAAATCTCCTAACACTATTTACTTATTTTGTTGACAAAAAATCATACCGTCAAGCATTACCTTAAATGCATGACGGAAGATGAATTCGTCACCTATAAGGACACATCCATGATGGTATGCATTTTTGTCACCAGGGTTTTCGTTAACAAATATCCCATTTCTTGTAGTGATTATTATTCTCATCATCATATATAGGAGGCATATTGTAATCATAATCAAATTTATCCTCCATAACAGGCGGCACCAAAAGACTACTATCATTATGATCATCATAAATAGGAGGCAAAGTATCATCAAAGTAAATTTTCTCCTCCATGCTTGGGGGACTAAAAAGATCATGCTCATCAAAACCAGCTTCCCCAAGCTTAGAATTTTCCATATCATTAGCAACAATGGTGTTCAAAGTATTCATACTAATATGTTCCATGTGTTTTTTAATTTTCGTATCAAACCATCCATGTCTTAACTCAGGAAATAATTTTAAAAGCTCACTGTTGCTTTCCATTATGCCAAACTAGTGTAAAACAAGAAACAAAAAGATGCAATTGCAGGATCTAAAGAAAATAGCTTCGAGCACTTACAACGGTGCCAGAAAATAGCTTAGTAGCCGAGATCCGGAGTGTGAGTACCTTTTATCTTTCCTCCCCGGCAACGGCGCCAGAAACTATGCTTGATGTCTACTCACGCTTCTTTTCCTGTAGACAGTGTTGGGCCTCGAAGAGCAGAGGTTTGTAGAACAGCAGCAAGTTTTCCCTTAAGTGGATCACCCAAGGTTTATCGAACTCAGGGAGGAAGAGTTCAAAGATATCCCTCTCATGCAACCCTGCAACCACAAAGCAAGAAGTCTCTTGTGTCCCCAACACACCTAATACACTTGTCAGATGTATAGGTGCACTAGTTCGGCGAAGAGATAGTGAAATACAGGTGGTATGTATATATATGAGCAGTAGTAACGGCACCAGAAAATAGCTTGATGCTACAACTGGCGTGTGGTTGATGGTGGGAATATTGCAGGCAGTACAGATGCAGTAAAACAGTAAACAAGCGATGATTGCAGTATTTGGGAACAAGGCCTAGGGATTATACTTTCACTAGTGGACACTCTCAACATAGATCACATAACAGAATAAATAGATATATGCTCTACTCTACACTCTCTTGTTGGATGATGAACACCACTAATTGTGTAGGGCTACAAGAACCCTCAATGCCGGAGTTAACAAGATCCACAATATTCGATATTCATATTTAAATAACCTTAGAGTGCATGATAGATCAACACAACTATACCAAGTACTAACATAGCATGCACACTGTCACCATCATACTATGAAAGGAGGAATAGATCACATCAATACCATCATAGTAATAGTTAACTTCATAATCTACAAGAGGTCACAATCATAAACTACGCCAAGTACTACATGATGCACACACTGTCACCATTACATCATGAAGGAGGAATAGAGTACTTTAATAACATCACTAGAGTAGCACATAGATTGTAGTGATACAAAGCTCATTGCAATCATAAAGGGATATAAATAAGCACTTCACTATGCTATTCATAACAGTGAATAAGTATTCTGTGAAATATAGCCTAAGAGACCCACACGGTGCACACACTGTCACCTTTACACACGTGGGACAAGGAGTCTCCAGAGATCACATAAGTAAAATCCACTTGAATAGCATAACGACATCTAGATTACAAGCTCATCATATGAATCTCAATCATATAAGGCAGCTCATGAGATTATTGTATTGAAGTACATAGGGAGAGAGATGAACCACATAGCTACCGGTACAGCCCCTTAGCCTCGATGGAGAACTACTCCCTCCTCATGGGAGACAGCAGCGGTGATGAAGATGGCGGTGGTGTCGATGGAGATGCCTTCCGGGGGCACTTCCCCGTCCCGGCGGCGTGCCGGAACAGAGACTCCTGTCCCCCAGATCTTGGCTTCGTGATGGCGGCGGCTCTGGAAGGTTTCTCGTCCCGTGGCTTTTTCGTATCGAAGATTTAGGTCAGGGACCTTTAAATAGGCGAAGAGGCGGAGTCGGAAGGCTGACGAGGCGGTGACACCATAGGGGGGCGCGGCCCCCCCCCCTCTGGCCGCGCCGCCCTATCATCTGGTGGCCCTGTGGCCCCCCTCTGGTTCCTCTCGGGTGTTCTGGAAGCTTCGTCCAATTATAAGATGCTGGGCGTTGATTTCGTCCAATTCCGAGAATATTTCCTTACTAGGATTTCTGAAACCAAAAACAGCAGAAAACAGGAACTGGCACTTCGGCATCTCGTCAATAGGTTAGTTCTGGAAAACGCATAAAATCATCATAAAGTGTGAACAAAACATGTAGGTATTGTCATAAAACAAGCATGGAACATCAGAAATTATAGATACGTTGGAGACGTATCATGACCCCAAAAAACTAGCAAATACGAGAGAGGCATCCAAAGAAACACACTCGTCCCCTACCCCCCCCCCCCCAATTTGAAATCCAACCAAAGGTGGATCAAAAAAGGCAATCGAAAAGCATGGATTGTTCATCTTTTTATATATAGTTAGGGTTAGGGTTTATGGTTTATAGAGATGCACATATTTTCATGTTTTAAACTTGTTTAAATCCTGGTCAAAACTAGGATTTGAACGAGATTCAAATGGGTATAAAAAACAAAAACAAAACGCACATAGCCTTTTTATGTCATATAATGCATGAGCACTCAAGTTGATAAACATGGTCTAGACATATTCAAACTAGAAAAATCATGTATCTACCCTGGCCCTAACCTTAAACTCTGTATTATGGAGTCAAGCATGAAGAGAAGTGGTTTTGGGTTTCAAACATGGAAATTTCAAATTGATGAACAAGTTCTAGGCATATTCAAAACAGAAAAAGCATGTATCTACCCCCTAACCATAAAGTCGGTCGATCTTATGAAGTCTAGCATGAAGAGAAGTCCTATTGGTTACAAACATGGAAATTTCAAGAACCTCCCAAAAGCTTCATTTTAGAGTGACTATAAAAGATCCAGGCTTGCATTTTCATTTTCACGTTTTAAAATTGTTTAAATCTTGGTCAAACCTAGCTAGTATTTGACCAAGATTCAAATGGGCATAAAATTCAAAAAAACCAGAAAAATGAAAAACAAAAGTACATAGCCTTCTTATGTCATATATAGTAAGAATTCAAGTTGATCAACAAGGTCTAGACATATTCAAAACAGAAAAAAGCATGTATCGATCTACCCCTAACCCTTAACTCTGTCTTATGAAGTCAAGCATGAAGAGAAGTGGTTTTGGGTTTCAAACATTATATTGAGATTTCAAGAACCCCCCAAAAGCTTCATTTTAGAATGACTAAGAAGGATCCAGGCTTGCCTTTTCATTTTCATGTGTTTTAAACTTGCTAAAATCTTGGTCAAACCTAGGACTTGACCAAGATTCAAATGGGCATAAACATTCAGAAAAAATCAAAAAATGAAAACCAAAGCACATAGCCTTCTTATGTCATATATATATAGTAAGCATTCAAGTTGATCGATATGAACAAGGTCTAGACATATTCAAAACAGAAAAAGCATGTATCTACCCCCTAGCCCTTAACTATGTCTTATGAAGTCAAGCATGAAGAGAAGTGGTTTTGGGCTTCAAACATGGAAATTTCAAAAACTTCCCAAAAGCTTAATTTTAGAGTGAATAAGAAGGATCCAAGCTTACCTTTTCATTTTGAAGATTTATGCTTGGTTAAATCTTGGTCAAACATAGGATTTTACCAACACACATATAGGGTTCCTTTGATTTGAAGGATAGGAAAAACATAGGAATAGGAAAGGTATAGGATTGGAATGGCATGTCTACTTGAATCCTATAGGAAGATGAAGTTTGTTTGATTGTAGCAAAGGAATTTTTCCATGAGGTATGAGCTAATGCTTTTTTCCTATAGGAATTACACTACAAGATTCCTATAGGACTTTTTCCTATA
The DNA here is from genome assembly GCF_019359855.2 of Lolium perenne. NCBI lineage: Eukaryota > Viridiplantae > Streptophyta > Magnoliopsida > Poales > Poaceae > Lolium > Lolium perenne. The sequence goes on from NC_067245.2 coordinate 139,219,278, forward strand.
GGCTATGTTCCTATGAATCAAACAACATGTATAGGAAATTTTCCCATAGGAACCAAATCCTACACAATTACTATGCAAATCCTTTGAATCAAAGGAGCCCATAGTCTTCTTATGTCATATAGTAAGCATTCAAGTTGATAAACAAGCATGCATGTACCTTTTCATTTTCATGTTTTAAATTAACTTGTTTAAATCTTGCTCAAACATAGGATTGACCAAGATTCAAATGGTCATAAACATTCAGAAAAAAATTAAAAATAAGAAACCAACGCACATATAGTCTTCTTATGTCATATAGTAAGCATTCAAGTTGATAAACAAGCATGTCTAAACATAGGATTGACCAAGATTCAAATGGGCATAAACATTCAGAAAAAAAAATCAAAAAATGAAAACCAAAGCACATGAATCTTCATACACACGATAGTCCGTCTTGTGAAGACATTTTGTTTTTTACTACCCTATCACATGTTTCTGTATATAGTAAGTAATATGTATCCAAAAATGATTTTTGGGGATTTATAGGATGAAGTTATAACACACCTAAATTTCAAATTGGAATTACTTTCAATAAATCAGCATAAAGTCATTTAAATGTGTGAAACTAGCTAGAAAGCACTAAAAACGTAAAGCATTGGGAATTTTCACTAATATGTGGCCTTATTTATCTTAAAAATGTAGAGGCGCCATTTTGAGCCGTATCTTATGTACCCCATTCACAAAATAAACCTATTTTGTCATCTAGAAATTGAAAAATGAGTTTTATATACCAAAAAAATGAAAAGTCTAGTCAGCAACATTGTTGGGAATGGCAAGATGCACCACCATGCCCAATTTGGGCACATTGTAACAAACTGTGCCACAAATATGGCCATAACTATATCATTTGGCTTGCAAACCAGGAAACTTCATACACGATAGTCCGCTTTGTGAAGACAATTTGTTTTTCACTACCCTATCACATGTTTATTATTTTCCCTGTCAACTAACACATACAAGCACACTCCATGCGGAAGGGTTTCATTTTTGAGGTTTTCTTCATTTTCATTTATTTATTTCAAAACCAGGTCAAAATGGTCGACATGATTATTCTTGCAAAGGGGTTGAATATTTTAGTACTATCACTGGTTTCTATATATAGTAAGTAATATGTATCTAAAAATGATTTGTGGGGACTTGTAGGACCAAGTTATAACACACCTACAATTCAAATTTGATACTTTCAATAAATCAGCATAAAGTCATTTAAATGTGCGAAACTAGCTAGAAAGCACTAAAAACCGTAAATTTGGGAATTGGCGTTAAAAAAGGCCTAATTTATTTTAAAAATGTAGATGCGCCATTTTGACCCATGTTTTATGATGAGGACTAAGCCCAAGGGTGTGCCCGATCTTCACGAATTTGGATGGGTTTCGTGGGGGAGGTGGATGAACACGAAGAACACGGGTGGATGGCGGGGTGGATCGAAGATACAAACGCAACACACACACACACATACACACAACCGGTTGTTCTTCGTTGGCTCGATACACCAACCCAATGGAATTGCAAGAAAAAGACCCACAAGGAGTAGAATCCCTCACAAAAGATTGGCAATAGCAATTGATAGAGTTCCAAAGAGGAAAAGAGTGCAAATAGATAGAATTGCAAAAGCAAAAGATCCAAAACACTAGAATTCCTAGAATGGAAGAGATCAACCGCCTAGAAGAGTAGATAACTTCGTAGATTGGTAGATCTAGAAGGGTTTCCCGCGGGAAGGAGCATAGCTCATGTTTTCTCTTACATCAAGTCTAAATCTCAGATCTGAGCCAACAAGGCTATTTATAGGTGGGGGCGAAGGGATAAGTTACACGCTGAAAAGTGCTGTTGTGCTGAAGTTCGATGGGGCGGAAGTTCCGGTCGTCCTGGGTGGAAGTTCTGGTAATGGGCGGAAGTTCCGGTCTTGTGGGCCGGAAGTTCCGGTCGGGGCGGAAGTTCCGGCCAACTTCCGGCCTTGTTCCGGAATTTGCCCATTTCCTCGCAGTAACATCCAGGGGCGTTTTGGCGCAATTCCGGAAGTAGGGCGGAACTTGGGCGGAAGTTCTGGTCCCTCGGGGCGGAAGTTCCGGCTTGATCCATTTCTCTGGGCGCTGGAAGGCATCTGGACGGCATCTGGCCGGAAGTTCCGCTCCTGGGGGGCGGAAGTTCCGGCCTGGGCGCTGTAGCTCCATCTTGATTATTTCCAGCTCCCTCTCCATTGGCTTGGTCTCCATGGCTCGCATCTTGGTCGATGTACCTGATTGAACATAGGGTATTTGCATGAAGTAGCAAGCCATCCAAAGGGGTATCAAAAGCATACGTGGAAAGGAGCGAATTCACCTCTTGGTGTAGGGCTTGGGCACGAGCTCGTGTCATTGGACCACGAGGAGGGCTTGTCGGTCTTGAGGCGGCGGTGTCCGAAGGCCACCCCATATCATCTCCCCCCCTTGGGAAAGAGTCATCCTCGACTCGATGTTCTCCTCATTGCCATGATAGGGTGAGAGGTCGGACACATTGAATGTGTTGCTCACCAAGTACTTGGATGTTGGTATGTCGATGACGTAGGCATTGTCGTTGATGCGCTTGAGGACCTTGAAGGGGCCATCGCCTCGGGGCATGAGCTTGGAGTTCCTTTCTTGAGGGAAACGGTCCTTGCGAAGATGTATCCACACTAGGTCTCCTTCATTGAAGATCCGTGCCTTTTTCGTCATGTTGAGGCGAGTTGCTTGACGAAGAACTTGTTGCTCGATTGTTGCCCTTGTATCTTCATGTAGCTTCTTCATGTATTGTGCTCGCTTGTCGATGTTCATGTTTACTTGCTCATGTAGCGGAAGAGGAAGGAGGTCAATCGCCGTAGGTGGTTCAAACCCGTAGACAACCATGCATGGGCTTCTCATTGTTGTAGAGTGCTTGGCGCGGTTGTAGGCTGATACGTCTCAGACGTATCGATAATTTCTTATGTTCCATGCCACATTATTGATGATATCTACATGTTTTATGCATACTTTATGTCATATTTATGCATTTTCTGGAACTAACCTATTGACGAGATGCCGAAGAGCCAGTTGCTGTTTTTCTGCTGTTTTTGGTTTCAGAAATCCTAGTAAGGAAATATTCTCGGAATTGGACGAAATCAACGCCCAGTGGCCTATTTTCACATGAAGCTTCCAGAAGACCGGAGAGTCAACGAAGTGGGGCCACGAGGTGGCCAGGTGGTAGGGCGGCGCGGCCCAGCCCTTGGCCGCGCCACCCTGTCTCCTGGGCCCCTCGTGTGGCCCCCTGACCTGCCCTTCCGCCTACAAATAGCCTTCGTCGCGAAACCCCCAGTACCGAGAGCCACGATACGGAAAACCTTCCAGAGACGCCGCTGCCGCCAATCCCATCTCGGGGGATTCAGGAGATCGCCTCCGGCACCCTGCCGGAGAGGGGATTCATCTCCTGGAGGACTCTACACCGCCATGGTCGCCTCCGGAGTGATGAGTGAGTAGTTCACCCCTGGACTATGGGTCCATAGCAGTAGCTAGATGGTTGTCTTCTCCTCATTATGCTTCATTGTCGGATCTTGTGAGCTGCCGAACATGATCAAGATCATCTATCTGTAATGCTATATGTTGTGTTTGTTGGGATCCGATGGATAGAGAATACTATGTTATGTTGATTATCAATTTATATCTATTTGTTGTTTATGATCTTGCATGCTCTCCGTTATTAGTAGAGGCTCTGGCCAAGTTTTTACTCTTAACTCCAAGAGGGGGTATTTATGCTCGATAGTGGGTTCATGTCTCCGTGAATCTGGGGGAGTGACAGAAACCTCTAAGGTTATGGATGTACTGTTGCCACTAGGGATAAAACATTGATGCTATGTCCGAGGATGTAGTTATTGATTACATTACGCACCATACTTAATGCAATTGTCTGTTGTTTTCAACTTAATACTGGAAGGGGTTCGGATGATAACCTGAAGGTGGACTTTTTAGGCATAGATGCATGCTGGATAGCGGTCTATGTACTTTGTCGTAATGCCCAATTAAATCTCACAATACTCATCATATCATGTATGTGCATGGTCATGCCCTCTCTATTTGTCAATTGCCCAACTGTAATTTGTTCACCCAACATGCTATTTATCTTATGGGAGAGACACCTCTAGTGAACTGTGGACCCCGGTCCATTCTTTACATCTGAAATACAATCTACTGCAAGTGTTCTACTATTCTCTGCAAACAATCATCATCCACACTATACATCTAATCCTTTGTTACAGCAAGCCGGTGAGATTGACAACCTCACTGTTTCGTTGGGGCAAAGTACTTGGTTTGTGTTGTGCAGGTTCCACGTTGGCGCCGGAATCCCTGGTGTTGCGCCGCACTACATCTCGCCGCCATCAACCTTCAACGTGCTTCTTGGCTCCTACTGGTTCGATTAAACCTTGGTTTCATACTGAGGGAAAACTTGCCGCTGTACGCATCACACCTTCCTCTTGGGGTTCCCAACGGTCGCGTGCTGTACGCGTATCAAGACTGTTTTCTGGCGCCGTTGCCGGGGAGATTAAGACACGCTGCAAGGGGAGTCTCCACATCGCAATCTCTTTACTTTGTTTTTGTCTTGCTTTATTTTATTTACTACTTTGTTTGCTGCATTATATCAAAATACAAAAAAAATTAGTTGCTAGTTTTACTTTATTTACTGTCTTGTTTGCATACCCCATATTAAAAACACAAAAAAATTAGTTACTTGCATTGACTTTATCTAGTTTGCTTTATTTACCGTTGCTAAAATGGGTACTCCTGAAAATACTAAGTTGTGTGACTTCACAACCACAAATAATAATGATTTCTTATGCACACCTATTGCTCCACCTGCTACTACAGCAGAATTCTTTGAAATTAAACCTGCTTTACTGAATCTTGTTATGCGAGAGCAATTTTCTGGTGTTAGTTCTGATGATGCTGCTGCCCATCTTAATAATTTTGTTGAACTATGCGAAATGCAAAAGTATAAAGATGTAGATGGTGACATTATAAAATTAAAATTGTTTCCTTTCTCATTAAGAGGAAGAGCTAAAGATTGGTTGCTATCTCTGCCTAAGAATAGTATTGATTCATGGACTAAATGCAAGGATGCTTTTATTGGTAGATATTATCCCCCTGCTAAAATTATATCTTTGAGAAGTAGCATAATGAATTTTAAACAATTGGATAATGAGCATGTTGCACAAGCATGGGAAAGAATGAAATCTTTGGTTAAAAATTGCCCAACCCATGGACTGACTACTTGGATGATCATCCAAACCTTTTATGCAGGACTGAATTTTTCTTCGCGGAACCTATTGGATTCAGCTGCTGGAGGTACCTTTATGTCCATCACTCTTGGTGAGGCAACAAAGCTTCTTGATAATATGATGATTAATTACTCTGAATGGCACACGGAAAGAGCTCCACAAGGTAAGAAGGTAAATTCTATCGAAGAAACCTCTTCCTTGAGTGATAAGATTGATGCTATTATGTCTATGCTTGTGAATGATAGGACAAATATTGATCCTAGTAATGTTCCGTTAGCTTCATTGGTTGCACAAGAAGAACATGTTGATGTAAACTTCATTAAAAATAATAATTTCAACAACAATGCTTACCGGAACAATTCTAGTAACAACTATAGGCCATATCCTTATAATAATGGCAACGGCTATGGTAATTCTTATGGGAATTCTTAAAACAATAATAGGAACACATCCCCTGGACTTGAAGCCATGCTTAAAGAATTTATTAGTACACAAACTGCTTTTAACAAATCTGTTGAAGAAAAGCTTGAGAAAATTGATATACTTGCTTCTAAAGTCGATAGTCTTGCTGCTGATGTTGATCTTTTGAAATCGAAAGTTATGCCTCATGAAAATAATAATAATAAGATTGTTACTACAGAAAATTCCATCCAAGTTAGAATTAATGAGAATATAAGATTGATGGCCGAATTGCGTGCTAGGTGGGAAAAAGAAGAAAATGAAAAAGAAGATAATATAGCTAAAGTTTGGACTATTATCACCACTAGCAATGCTAATGCTCCACAAGTTGCTACACCTCCTACTAATAATGGTAAAAGAATTGGTGTTAGCAATGTTTCCACTTCTAATGCGAAGCGCGAAAAACTGCCTGAAACTGCTGAAACTGCCTGTGATAAAACTGCTGAAATTTTTTCCAACATTGGGGATGATGATCCCATTGCTTTAGATTATAATGGTTTAAATTTTGATGATTGCCACATCTCTGAAGTTATAAAGTTCTTACAAAAACTTGCTAAAAGTCCTAATGCTAGTGCTATAAATTTGGCTTTCACGAAACATATTACAAATGCTCTCATAAAAGCTAGAGAAGAGAAACTAGAACGCGAAGCTTCTATTCCTAGGAAGCTAGAGGATGGTTGGGAGCCCATCATTAAGATGAAGGTCAATAAATTTGATTGTAATGCTTTATGTGATCTTGGTGCAAGTATTTCTGTTATGCCTAAGAAAATTTATAATATGCTTGACTTGCCACCATTGAAAAATTGTTATTTGGATGTTAATCTTGCTGATCATTCTACAAAGAAACCTTTGGGAAAAGTTGATAATGTTCGCATTACCGTTAACAATAACCTTGTCCCCGTTGATTTTGTTGTCTTGGATATTGAATGCAATGAATCTTGTCCCATTATATTGGGAAGACCTTTTCTTCGAATTGTTGGTGCTATCATTGATATGAAGGAAGGTAATATTAAATATCAATTTCCTCTCAAGAAAGGTATGGAACACTTCCCTTGAAAGATAATGAAGTTACCTTTTGATTCTATTATTAGAACAAATTATGATATTGACACTTCGTCTCTTGATAATACTTGATACACACTTTCTACGCCTAGCTGAAAGGCGTTAAAGAAAAGCGCTTATGGGAGACAACCCATGTTTTTACTACAGTACCTTTGTTTTTATTTTGTGTCTTGGAAGTTGTTTACTACTGTAGCAACCTCTCCTTATCTTAGTTTTGTGCATTGTTGTGCCAAGTAAAGTCGTTGATAGTAAGGTTCATACTAGATTTGGATTACTGCGCAGAAACAGATTTCTTTACTGTCACGAATCTGGGCAAAATTCTCTGTTGGTAACTCAGAAAATTATGCCAATTTACGTGAGTAATCCACAGATACGTACGCAACTTTCATTCAATTTGAGCATTTTCATTTGAGCAAGTCTGGTTCCTCAATAAAATTCGTCTTTACGAACTGTTCTGTTTTGACAGATTCTGCCTTTTATTTCGCATTGCCTGTTTTGATATGTTCGATGGATTTTTCGATTCCATTGACTTTCAGTTGCTTTGTGCAATGTCCAGAAGTGTTAAGAATGATTATGTCACCTCTGAACATGTATATTTTGATTGTGCACTAACTCTCTAATGAGTTGTTTTGAGTTTGGTCTGGAGGAAGTTTTCAAGGATCAAGAGAGGGAGATGATACAACATGATCAAGGAGAGTGAAATCTCTAAGGTTGGGGATGCCCCGGTGGTTCACCCCTGCATATATCAAGAAGACTCAAGCGTCTAAGCTTGGGGATGCCCAAGGCATCTCCTTCTTCATCGACAACATTATCAGGTTCCTCCCCTGAAACTATATTTTTATTCCATCACATCTTATGTACTTTGCTTGGAGCGTAGGTTTGTTTTTGTTTTTGTTTTGTTTGAATAAAATGGATCCTAGCATTCATTGTGTGGGAGAGAGACACGCTCCGCTGTTGCATATGGACAAATATGTCCTTAGGCTTTACTCATAATATTCATGGCGAAGTATCTTCTTCGTTAAATTGTTATATGGATGGAATTGGAAAATGATACATGTAGTAATTGCTATAATGTCTTGGATAATGTGATACTTGGCAATTGTTGTGCTCATGTTTAAGCTCTTGCATCATATACTTTGCACCCATTAATGAAGAAATACATAGAGCATGCTAAAATTTGGTTTGCATAATTGGTCTCTCTAAGGTCTAGATAATTTCTAGTATTGAGTTTGAACAACAAGGAAGACGGTGTAGAGTCTTATAATGTTTACAATATGTCTTTTATGTGAGTTTTGCTGCACCGCTTCATCCTTGTGTTTGTTTCAAATAGCCTTGCTAGCCTAAACCTTGTATCGAGAGGGAATACTTCTCATGCATCCAAAATACTTGAGCCAACCACTATGCCATTTGTGTCCACCATACCTACCTACTACATGGTATTTCTCCGCCATTCCAAAGTAAATTGCTTGAGTGCTACCTTTAAACAATTCAAAATTTATCACCTCTGATTTGTGTCAATGTTTTATAGCTCATGAGGAAGTATGTGGTGTTTATCTTTCAATCTTGTTGGGCAACTTTCACCAATGGACTAGTGGCTTCATCCGCTTATCCAATAATTTTGCAAAAAGAGCTGGCAATGGGATTCCCAGTCCCAAATTAATTAACAAAAAATAGACACTCCTCCATGGTATGTGATTGTTGGACGGCACCCGAAGGATTCGGTTAGCCATGGCTTGAGAAAGCAAAGGTGGGGAGGAGTGTCATCATAATAAAACTAAAATAAAAAGGCACTCCTTCATGGTATGAGATTGTTGGCAGGCACCCGAAGGATTCGGTTAGCCATGGTTTGTGAAAGAAAGGTTGGAAGGAGTGCCACACAAAAATAAAATAAAATGGGAGCCGCTCTTTGAAGGTTTGTCTGGCAAGGGGGTTAGAGTGCCCAATACCATTCGTTGACAACAACAAACACCTCTCAAAATTTTACTTTTATGCTCTCTTTATGTTTTCAAAATCAAAGCTCTAGCACAAATATAGCAATCGATGCTTTCCTCTTTGAAGGACCATTCTTTTTTACTTTTATGTTGAGTCAGTTCACCTATCTCTCTCCACCTCAAGAAGCAAACACTTGTGTGAACTGTGCATTGATTCCTACATACTTGCATATTGCACTTGTTATATTACTCTATATTGACAATATCCATGAGATATACATGTTATAAGTTGAAAGCAACCGCTGAAACTTCATCTTCCTTTGTGTTGCTTCAATACCTCTACTTTGAATTATTGCTTTATGAGTTAACTCTTATGCAAGACTTATTGATTCTTGTCTTGAAGTACTATTCATGAAAAGACTTTGCTATATGATTCATTTGTTTACTCATCTCATTTACATTGTTTTGATCGCTGCATTCATTACATATGCTTACAATAGTATGATCAAGGTTATGATGGCATGTCACTCCAGAAATTATCTTTGTTATCGTTTACCTGCTCGGGACGAGCAGAAACTAAGCTTGGGGATGCTGATACGTCTCCAACGTATCGATAATTTCTTATGTTCCATGCCACATTATTGATGATATCTACATGTTTTATGCATACTTTATGTCATATTTATGCATTTTCTGGAACTAACCTATTGACGAGATGCCGAAGAGCCAGTTGCTATTTTCTGTTGTTTTTGGTTTCAGAAATCCTAGTAAGGAAATATTCTCGGAATTGGACGAAATCAACTCCCAGGGGCCTATTTTCACACGAAGCTTCCAGAAGACCGGAGAGTCAACGAAGTGGGGCCACGAGGTGGCCAGGTGGTAGGGCGGCGCGGCCCAGCCCTTGGCCGCGCCACCCTGTCTCCTGGGCCCCTCGTGTGGCCCCCTGACCTGCCCTTCCGCCTACAAATAGCCTTCGTCGCGAAACCCCCGATGCGAGAGCCACGATACGGAAAACCTTCCAGAGACGCCGCCGCCGCCAATCCCATCTCGGGGGATTCAGGAGATCGCCTCCGGCACCCTGCCGGAGAGGGGATTCATCTCCCGGAGGACTCTACACCGCCATGGTCGCCTCCGGAGTGATGAGTGAGTAGTTCACCCCTGGACTATGGGTCCATAGCAGTAGCTAGATGGTTGTCTATAACATCCCAAAAATTTCAAAATAAAACAAATGAACTTCCCTAGTTCCAAGTTTTGGAACCAACAAAAACTTTTATTCAATTAAGTTTGATGCATAGTACTCATGCTTAATTCTGGTGTGATTGTCATGATTGTTTGTTGAAGTATTTTGAAATAATCTTGAACCCTAAACCTCACACCTCTTTTCACCATCCATTATAAACAAAATAAAAAGAAATGAAATTAAATAAGAAAAGGGCCTATGTGCCTATGGCTATTTTTGGTAAAACTTTTACCTAGGCTTTTCTACCTTATTTAGAGGTTTTGAAAACATCAACAAACCTAACCTAGTACTTACCAACCAAACCAAGTGAGAGACAAAAATAAAATCAACCTATGCATAGAGGCATATGTAACACATAGCCATATTACCCAATTTTGACCTATGCCCTCCTACCTTACCCTAATGGTTTGAAACCTTTACCAAACTCAATCTAATACTAAATAAACCCTAAACCATGCCTAAGTGAAGCAAATAAAAAGAAAATAAGAAACTAAGAAAAATGCACTTCATCACATATGTGGCTATGGCCAATTTTGCAAATCTTTAACCTAGACCCTTTTGGCTTGCCCCATTGGTTGGAAGTGGTTAATAAACACTTATTAACACATTTGGAACCAAAGAAACTCAACTCAAATCAAATCAAATATGAAATCAAAATGAGCTTACATACACTAATGGTCAAAATTGACAATTTTAATATCATACCCACTTTGAGCCCTTTTATTGGGAGATTCTCAAACCAAACCCTCTCAACTCTTTGCACCTCATCCAAGACCTCATCAAGATGTACAACTTTGGTGTTGACCACTTTGACCAGATCTTTGACCATTGCTCACAATAGTCAAACCAAAATGCCACTTTGAAACAAATTCTAGATTCCAACAAATTTTCGAATCTTCACAAATCAACCTCAAATTTCGAACCAATGCCTTGAGTGGCTGCCCAACATCAGTAAAAACCCATCTATGAAGAATCATAGCAAAAGTTACACACAAAAGAGATTTTTACATGAGAACCAAATTATTACATGAAGGTACACCTACTCCACCAACTATGTACCACCCCCCTTCTTTTTCTCCATGAGCTCATCTATAGTGCCTAGTACCTCTACCCACTCACCCTGCCATCACTTAGCTTTGACATCATCAAGTAGACAAGACCACCATGACACAAGACCACCATGCCATGACTATGTCACATGCACCTTGACATAATTTAATGGTGCACACCCTAGACCACTTGCACCATGCTAGCCTTACCAAACAACCTCCTATCACCTCACTCATGCTTGCCAGGCCTTGTACCCCCCTTGTACCTCATTGATTTGGACAATGCCAAGCCATGCCGGCCCTCATGACACTCACCATGCTCACCCTCTCTCCCCTCACCTCCAGCCAACCAAACCATGTCACATAGCCTCTCCTTGCTCTGCTGGACCTACTAGACACGACCATGAGACAAGGAAAGCAAGACTTGGACCAAAAACATTCATGCCAACGTCACTTGATCACCAGCCCGTGGACACCTTCCTCTCCCCGCATGCACACCGCGTTCCAGCACGTCACCCTGCGCCACCAGCTCCCTCTCGGTCCCGCACACCTGCCAGACACGGCCGTTGGCACGCTCGCGCCCCAGGACGACGCCACGACGCGACGCCCCGAGAGGACGCCAACGACGGCCTCGTACCTGTGCGCCCTGCACACGACGCCATCCAGCCGGCCACTGCGCGCGCGCGTCACCACCTACCCGGTACCTCTCTAGCTGACGCAGCCCCTGTCCCCGGAGACCCTGCACCCGACGCGCCCGGCGACGTCACCGCCATGCCGACCACGTCGCGCCCCGCGCCTCCAGCCGCTATATAAACTCCCCCGCGCATCTGGACTTCACCACACCACCCAGCAGCTCACCTCTCTCGCCCCTAGCCTTTCTCTCTCGCTCCCATCGCCACCAACCGGAGCCCGAAGCTCGCCGGAGAGCACACCACCGCCGCCCCATTTTCTCACCCCCTCAGCCTCCACCACCTACACCGATTTGAATCCCTGGAAAATCCTAGCCAAACGCAACAAACGCCGCCGTGATCCGTGCCCGGAGGTGAGCGCTAGCGCCGCCGCAAGCCGGCAGTGTCGGGGGGAAAACGACGGCCCAGCGCCGTCGGATCCAGATCCAACGCGCCGCATGCTCCGCCTGCGAGCGACGTGCATGCGCCATGCAGCACGGCCAGGGCAGCAACTGGGCCGGCCCAACTCCGTTCCCACCCCCGTTTGAATTCAAATTTTGTTTAATTCTTTTTCATTTAAATTGCTATCAGATGCTTTGCTAGAAATCAAATATCTCCAAATCTAATTGGCCATTTTTAGTGAATTTCATATGGTTGGAAAGCCTGTGAAATTATCTATCCAATGCCACTGGATTCAAACCAATAGCTGTTGTAGAATTAAAGTAGCAAAATAAATAAGACACAGACTTTTCTGACTTAGAATAATTATTAAAAATCAACCCTTTTGAATTTTGAGGTGATTCCACCTCTCATAATTCACATTTCACAAACTCTAATTGTTTATGTAAAAAGATGCTATGGGTTCTGTACATGATCATGGGCTAGAAGCAAAATATTGGCTATGTAGTCAATACTAGTCCATTTAAACTATATCCAAATTTTAGAATTTAAATCTATGAGGTGTAGCACCTCATTTAAATCCTTTCTCAAGTGATATGAAGTAATGTGTTGACCTTTATTTACTTAGGCTCATACTTGCTCACTTGTAGAAATTAAATCATAATAGTATTTCATTTGCAATAGTTATTTAAATCACATGAGATGATGAATCTCATTTAAATCATTTTTCTCAAATGATAAGTGTGAAGTGTTGACCTTGGTCAACATGTGATCACCCCTGGTTATTTGAAAAGATTAAATCTTAAGAAGAATTCAATGAGAGGATATTATTCCTCCAAACCAAAGAGAAACCCTAACTTCAATGTTCAATAAGAGGAAATTATTCTCCTATTATTAAATAAGGAAACCCTAGCTTAATGTGTGAATAGATGTTAAGTAATGATGCTAGATCCACTGTGTGAGCCATTAAGGCTAATTAAGACTACTTTAGTGTTGTTTGGTGATTGTATCCTCGTATTCGTTTATAGACGCTAGTACCGGAGACTATCAAGAAGAAGAGGTCTTCTACCAAGAGGAAGGGCAAGAAAACTTTGATCACATCACCAATCAAGGCAAGCTATTACCAATGCAAGCTAGACTAATGCAAACCATTTTGGTTGCAAGTTTATATTCTTGCAAAGTGCAAAGCTCTACAAGAGCAAGGCACCATTACATTTTTACCTTATGAACCTATCCCAAGTTTTTACCTTACAAGCTTTATTTGATTTTATTTATCAAAGTTACTTTTTGATTTATGATTCACTTGGTTGAATTATAGAGTAATACAAGAGAATCACACTTAGCCTAGCAAGCTCCAAGATACTTAGCACCCCTCATAACTAGTGGCTAGTGCTCAATATTAAAAGTGACTACTCTAGTTGGGAACTTGTGAATTGAAATGACTTTGAAAACCTTGGAATGATGAGTCATTCTATTGAGAGATTTTTGAAGGTGAATATGACTGGTGAATGACTTGGTGAATTTTACAAAAACACTGATGGTTGGGTTCGGATGCGATACCATTCCAATTTTACAAGTACCCCCACAATACCTGAATCTGGGTAAGGCTTAGCTGGAAACTTATGTATCTTAGTATGGGTTCCCTCTAAAACAAGCGTCATCGGGGTTATGCCGGAGGCTGCCTCTACAACAAAAGGAATGATGTGAAATGACGTGAAACGAGGTGAATGTCCGGCCCAAACCCTGTGCAGTTCCCAGTGGTATCGTCTGTCTTCACTGGGAGGCCAAGCTCATGGGGAGAGGTGCCTATACTAGGATATGTAAATGAAAGGTTAGGATTGGTAGTTCGCGCACTGAGTGTGATAAATCAGGGCCAGTTACCCCTGATGGACTATTGCAATTGTTGTGGCACAAGTGTACAACCTCTGCATAGTGTAAACCTATTCGAATAGCCGCGTCCGCGGTTATGGACAGTTGGAAAGGCCATACTGTTCCGTCATCAGAACTTTTCCAAAAATATGAATGGTGACTTGTGACTTGAGTTTGAAAGGTGACTTTGACTTTGAATCACAACTGAGTTGTGGGAATGACACTAATGTTCCCACTTGAGTTAAGTTAGGCAAATGAAAAGTCTTGGTTTACTAAAGTGCTTATGAAATAAAACTGGCTTTATGCAAATGAAACTAGAGCTTAGCATCCCCTTCCATAGTTGATAATACTTACCTTAGTATTAGTTTGCGAGTACTTTAAAGTACTCATGGCTTTGTCCCTGGCTATTCAAATGGCCAGACTATGAAGAGGAGTACCAGAACCCGGAAGAAGGACAGCAGGATGTCTACGACAACTAGGCTCACTCATGACGTCAACAGTTGCCTGTGGAATAGATGGACTACTACTACGCTACTTCGCTTCCGCTATGTGTTTTGTAATTGATCAATAGATCATCTACTATTGTAATGAGACTGGATCATGTGATCCTTTGTTGTAAGACAATTACGATGTTGTAATGAATGATGTTCTGTGATATCAATCTATTATGTCTCGCAAAAACAATATTCCTGGGATTGCGATGAAGGGCATAATAGGCATCTGGACTTAAAAATCCGGGTGTTGACATTGTCTTCTCCTCATTATGCTTCATTGTCGGATCTTGTGAGCTGCCGAAAATGATCAAGATCATCTATCTGTAATGCAATATGTTGTGTTTGTTGGGATCCGATGGATAGAGAATACTATGTTATGTTGATTATCAATTTATATCTATGTGTTGTTTATGATCTTGCATGCTCTCCGTTATTAGTAGAGGCTCTGGCCAAGTTTTTACTCTTAACTCCAAGAGGGGGTATTTATGCTCGATAGTGGGTTCATGTCTCCGTGAATCTGGGGGAGTGACAGAAACCTCTAAGGTTATGGATGTACTGTTGCCACTAGGGAAAAAACATTGATGCTATGTCCGAGGATGTAGTTATTGATTACATTACGCACCATACTTAATGCAATTGTCTGTTGTTTTCAACTTAATACTGGAAGGGGTTCGGATGAAAACCTGAAGGTGGACTTTTTAGGCATAGATGCATGCTGGATAGCGGTCTATGTACTTTGTCGTAATGCCCAATTAAATCTCACAATACTCATCATATCATGTATGTGCATGGTCATGCCCTCTCTATTTGTCAATTGCCCAACTGTAATTTGTTCACCCAACATGCTATTTATCTTATGGGAGAGACACCTCTAGTGAACTGTGGACCCCGGTCCATTCTTTACATCTGAAATACAATCTACTGCAATTGTTCTACTATTCTCTGCAAACAATCATCATCCACACTATACATCTAATCCTTTGTTACAGCAAGCCGGTGAGATTGACAACCTCACTGTTTCGTTGGGGCAAAGTACTTGGTTTGTGTTGTGCAGGTTCCACGTTGGCGCCGGAATCCCTGGTGTTGCGCCGCACTACATCTCGCCGCCATCAACCTTCAACGTGCTTCTTGGCTCCTACTGGTTCGATTAAACCTTGGTTTCATACTGAGGGAAAACTTGCCACTGTACGCATCACACCTTCCTCTTGGGGTTCCCAACGGTCGCGTGCTGTACGCGTATCATAGGCAAACTCCGCATGCAGAATGCAATCTTCCCATGAGTTCAAATTCTTCTTGACAAGGACGCGGAGTAGTGTGGAGAGGCTTCGGTTCACCACTTCGGTTTGCCCATAGGTTTGTGGGTGCGAGGATGACGAGAACAAAAGCTTGACGTTGAACTTGGCCATTAGTGTCTTCCAAAGGTAACTCATGAACTTGACATCTCGATCCGACACAATTCTTCTTGGTACACCGTGGAGTCTCACAATTTCCCTAAAAACAAGGAGGCAATGTGTGAAGCATCATCCGTTCGGGAGCATGGTATGAAATGAGCCATTTTAGAGAATCGATCAACCACTACAAAAATTGAATCATGACCATATTTGGTTCTAGGCAATCCTAGCACAAAATCCATACTTATATCGGACCAAGGAGCATAAGGAATAGGCAATGGTGTATAAAGACCATAGGGGTTGGAAGTTGACTTAGCTTGTAAGCATGTTGTACACCGTCGGCAAAGGCGCTCCACGTCGCGGTACATTCTTGGCCAATAATAGTGAGTGGAGAGCATGGCATATGTCTTCTCTCGTCCAAAGTGTCCCATAAGACCACCACCATGCGATTCTTGTAAGAGCAAAAGGCGAAGCGAAGACATGGGAATACAAAGTTTGTTGCCCTTGAACAAGAATCCTTGGTGCAAATAGAAATCATCGATGCCCTTCTCACTAGAACACTTTGCAAAGATTGGGCCAAAGAAAATATCGGAGGCATATAAGTCTTTGATTTCATCAAGACCCAAAACATGGACATCCAAACGAGTGAGTAAAAGGGTGAGCTTGCGGGAAAGAGCATCCGCAACAACATTGTCCTTGCCCTTCTTGTATTTGATTACATATGGAAAGGACTCAATGAACTCAACCCATTTTGCATGTCGTTTGTTCAAATTGTGTTGACTTTTCAAATATTTCAAAAACTCATGGTCGGAGTGGATAACAAACTCTTTTGGCCAAAGATAGTGTTGCCAAACTTCAAAAACACGAACCAAAGCATAAAGTTCCTTGTCATATACAGGGTAGTTGAGGCGTGCACCATCCAACTTCTCGTTATAGTATGCCACGGGTTTTCCATCTTGCATAAGAACTCCACCAATACCGAGTGCACTCGCATCACATTCAATCTCAAATTTTTTGGAAAAGTTTGGAAGAACAAGATGTGGTGCCTCGGTAAGTCTCTTTTTCAACTCATCAAAAGCTTTTTGTTGGGCCTTGCCCCACACAAACAGAACATTCTTGTTGGTAAGTTCATTCAAAGGGCAAGCAATGGTGCTAAAATCTTTCACAAAGCGGCGGTAGAAACCGGCAAGTCCGTGAAAACTTCGGACTTGACCAACATTTGTAGGTGTAGGACAATTGTGGATGGCCTCAACCTTGGAAGAATGAACTTCAACACCATTGGCGGAAACCACAAATCCAAGAAAAACCAACTTGTTTTGTGCAAAGGTGCACTTTGGAAGATTTGCATAAAGCTTCTCATGACGCAAGATGCTTAAGACTTCTCTCACATGTTGCACATGGTCCTCGAGATTTTTGCTATAAATGAGAATATCAGCGAAATATACAACCACACTCTTGCCAATGAGAGGTCGCAAGATGTGATTCATGAGTCGCATGAAAGTAGATGGAGCATTTGAAAGACCAAATGGCATGACAAGCCATTCATAGAGACCAAGCTTGGTCTTGAATGCCGTCTTCCATTCATCACCTATTGCCATGCGAATTTGGTGGTAGCCACTACGCAAATAAATCTTAGAGAAAATCGTGGCACCACTCAATTCGTCAAGCATGTCATCTAAACACGGAATGGGATGGCGGTATCGAACGGTAATGGCATTGATGGGGCAACAATCCATACACATTCGTTGCGTCTCATCCGGTTTAGGAACAAGAATCACGGGAACCGCACAAGGGCTTAAGCTTTCACGAACATACCCTTTTTCGAGGAGGTCTTGTATTTTGTGTTGGATCTCCTTTGTGTCTTCGGGGTTGGTGCGGTAGGCGGCGCGGTTTGGTAGAGGGGCGCCCGGTATGAGGTCGATGCGGTGCTCAATTCCTCTAAGCGGCGGGAGTCCATGAGGAAGCTCGTCGGGGAAGACATCTTGGAAATCCTTCAAAAGAGACAACAAAGACGAAGGAAGTGTTGTTAAGTTGTTAGTCTCCGAAGATGGCCCCTTGCAAATGAGCACATAGTGCAATTTGGTGGATGGGTTGTGGTGCACTTCTCTCATCTCACTCTTGGTAGCTATGAGGACACTCTTCATCTCACTCATATATGGCTTGTGGCGCTCACTTTCTTTTTGGTGGGTCACTCTCTCACCACTCATCTCACTAGTGATGGTAGCTTCCTTAGCCCTCGCTAAAGCCTTTGCATTGTCCGCAATTACTTGGCTAGGAGTCATTGGGCGTAGGATGAATGTCTTGTCGCCGACCTTGAAGCTATAGGCGTTTGTGTAGCCATCATGGCTTGCTCTTTTGTCATATTGCCAAGGGCGACCAAGTAGCATGTGGCACACCGTCATGGGCACTACGTCACAATCAACGGTGTCTTCATAGGCGCCAATCTTGAAGGATACGGAGACGGTGTGTTGTATCTTGACGTTTCCATTGTCACTTAGCCATTGCACATGGTAAGGGTGGGGGTGTTTCCGGAGTGTGAGGTTGAGCTTGGAGCATAGTTCGGTGCTTGCAAGATTGTGGCAACTCCCTCCATCGATGATAACCTTTATTGACTTGCCATTGATTCCGGCTCTTGTTTGGAAGATGTTGCACCTTTGATGTTCATTGGGGAGTGCATGGGTTGTCAACACTTTGGTCACCACAAGAGATGGGCTTGCATCATGCACACATAGGACTTGCTCTTGGTCTTCCAAGTCATCATCTTCATGATTGGTGGCGGCTTGTACCAAGGCTTCATATTCACCTTCACTCAAGTACTCCACATCTCCATCATCTCGAGTTATCATAACTCTTGTGTTCTTGCATTCAAAGGATTTATGTCCTTGAGCACCACACTTGAAACAAGTGATGTTACTAGATCCCGTGGAAGCTTTGGAGGACATAGTTGATTGATCCGGCTTGAAGCTTGTTGTCTTGAAGGCACTCTTCATTTGCTTGGGAGGATCCTTGGAGGCAATAGCGCTTGTGTTCTTGATGCTTGAGGAGGTGTTTGTTGCATTTCGCGCGGCGAAGAAGGACTTTGTTTTTGCACTTACTAAGTCTTCTCGCACTTGGCGCTCGGCTCTTGTAGCTTGATGAAGCAACTCAACCATGTTGGTTTAAGGCAAGAACTCCACTATCCTCTTGACGGGAATGTTCAATCCATTCAAGAATTTTGCCATTGTTTGTTCTTCTCGCTCATCCACATTGGCACTCATCATGGTCATGTGCATCTCCTTGTAGTACTACTCAACGGACTTGAAGCTTTGCTTGAGTTGAGTAAGCTTGTTGAAGAGGTCACGTTCGTGGTGGGTGGGCACAAAGCGTTTGTGCATGACTTCTTGCATCTCTTCCCATGTGGCAATGGGCTCTAGATCTTCCTTGCCACGCTTCTTTTTCACTTCTTCCCACCAAACATTTGCATATCCTTCAAACTCAAGTGATGCCATGGCCACTTTCTTTGCTTCGAAGAAGTTGTGTATGCGGAAGATTTTGTCAACCTTGAGTACCCAAGATAAGTATGTCTCGGGGTCTTCCTCTCCTTGGAACTTGGGCATGGTGAATTTGAGCTTCCCAAAGATTTCTTCCTCATTACGGTCATTGCGTCTAGGAGGTGGTCTTGCGTCATCTTCATCCTCATTATGGTTGCGAGGTTGTTGAGGTTGATCCTCATTTCCATTGCGGCGGTTTGGAAGAGGAGGACGCCTTCCATCAGGTTGCCGGGGGTGTGGTATGATGCTGGCACAAAGTTGACGTGGGAGTTAGAGATCCCTGTGATGTAACTTTTCTTCAGGTCCTGTCAACACCCGGATTTTTAAGTCCAGATGCCTGTTATGCCATACATCGCAATCCCAGGAATATTGTTGTTGCGAGACATAACAGTTGAATATCATAAGTCATCATTCATTACATACCATAGTCGTCTTACAAATAGAGATCACATGATCCATATTACACAAATAGTTGATCTATTGATCAATATACACAAAGTTCATAGTTTCATAGCGGAAGCGTAAATAGAAGGGACTCTCTAGTCCACAGGCCAACGTCTGACGTCAGAAGATTCCCTAGTTGTCGTAGGCGTCCTGCTGGTCGTCGTCTTGATGGTTCTGCTCCTCTTCATAGTCTGGCCATTTGAATAGCCAGGGACACAGCCGTGAGTACTTTAAAGTACTCGCAAACTAATACTAATGTAAGTGCTAACAATTCTAGTAAGGGGGTGCTAAGCTCTAGTTTATTTTGCATAAAGCCAATTTTAGTTCACAAACATTTTTGTAAACAACTCTTCATGTGCTAACTAACTCAAGTGGGAACATCAGTGTCATTCCCACAATTCCGTTGTGATTCCAAGTCAATGTCACCTTTCAAGTTCAAATTCACAAGTCACCCTTCACCATTCATAGTTTAGAAAAAAAATTCTGATGACGGAACAGTATGGCCTTTCCAACTGTCCATAACCGAGGACGCGGCTATTTGAATAGGTTTAACTCTGCAGAGGTTGTACACTTGTGCCACAACAATTGCAATAGCTCGTCAGGGGTAACTGGCCCTGATTTATCGTACGCAGTACGCGAACTACCAATCATAACCTTTCATTAACATACCCTAGTATAGGCACCTCTCCCCATGAGCTTGGCCTCCCAGTGAAGACAGACGGTCAGCCTGGGAACTGCACAGGGCTTGGGCCGGACATTCACCTCATTTCGCATCATATCATATCATTTCTATTGTGGTAGAGGCAGCTTTCGGCATAACCCCGATGACGCTTGTTTAGAGGGAACCCATACTAAGACACACAAACTTCCGGTTAAGCCCTACCCAGATTCAGGTATTGTGGGGGTACTTGTAAAATTGGAATGGTATCGCATCCGAACCCAACCATCAGTGTTTTTGTAAAATTCACCAAGTCATTCACCAGTCATATTCACCTTCAAAATCTTTCAATAGAATGACTCAACATTCCAAGGTTTTCAAAGTCATTTCACACACACTTGTTCCCATCTAGACTAGTCATCTTTAATTTAGCACTAGCATCTAAGTATGATGGGGTGCTAAGTACTTTGTTTTGCTTCTAGGCTAACTTTGATACTTTTGTACTAATCCAAAACTAACCAAGTGAATCATGAATCCAAAAGTACTTTGATAAAACAAAAGTAAATAAAGCTTGTAAAGTAAAACTGGGAAATAGGATCATAAGCATAAAGTAAATAGGATAATGCCTTGCTCATAGTGAGCTTTGCACTTTGCAAGAGTATTATCTTGCAACCAAAATGGTTTGCATCAATCTAGCTTGCCTTGGTAATAGCTTGCTAACTTTACTACTCTAGTAAACTTCTTTACTTTGACCAAAGTTAACTATAAAAGCAACTTATTGAGAAAACAAGTAAAAACTTGTAATGTATAAACTTGGGATAGGCTTATGTAAGAAAAGGTAACATTCATAGTGCCTTGCCCCAAGGGGCTTTGCACTTTGCAAGAATATTAGCTTGCATTGGTATTGGCTTGCCTTGGTTGAAGTGGGGGTCCAAGTTCTATTCTCCTTTCTCTTTGTAGAAGTCCTCCTCCTCCTGATAGTCTCCGGTACTAGCGTCTAAAATACGAATACGGGGTACACAATCACCATACCAAACTTACATACTAAACTAAGCACCCACAAGCTTTACACAACTTAAACTAGCCTCACACACTACTATTAAGTGGGTGGATGTGTTCCTCTTATTTAAGAAAAATAATTTCCTCTCATACTAACTTAGGTGTTACTTTTAATTACTTAGAGAAATAATTTCCTCTCATTATCTTATTAAGATTTAATTTCTCTCATGAACAATATATGACCTAGGTTGACCAAAGTCAACCTCTTCATACTTATCCTCTGAGAAAATGATATAAATGAGGTTCCATACCTCATACGATTTAATACTAACATGGTAGTGATTTAATGTCACCAAATACTCAATATGAGATTATATAGACCATGGTCACTACCTCATGTTGAATTACTTGAGACCAAGATTTAAATGAGAGGAAAACCTCTCATATGATTTAGCACATAGTTGTAACTAGGTTAACAACTACCATTAAGGTGATTTAACATCATCAACAATTCATTGGCTATTCTAAACATTACTTGTATTTACACCAACTATTCTATTCACACAATTTCTACAATTAGGGTGCATTGGTTGTGTTGCTTGAGGAAAAATAATTTCCTCTCCTTACATATGTAAATGATAATTTCCATATGGTTCTTGAGAAATACTTTTCTCTCATTGAAATCTTCTTAAGATTTAATTTCTCAAACAATCATACATGAGATCATGTTGACCCAAGTCAACCATTCATCATCATCATTTGAGAAATTTATTTAAATGAGGTAGAGTACCTCATACCATTTAATAACACTACATAGGCTTTAAATCTCTAAGTACTTCATATAAGAGAGTTTGGACCAGGGGTCCAAACATCACATGAATTCATTTGAGACAAAGTTTAAATGAAGTTTAAGACTTCATAAGAATTACTTAATAGTTTTGGACAATATCCACTAGTTAAACTAGCCATATTATCCCTTACTTAAACTAGGGCATGATCATGCAAAGTGACCACACCATTTTCTTGCATAAACAATTAGTGTAAGTCAAATGTGAGCTATTGGAGTTGGAATCAACTCAATATCTATTTTGGTTGATTTTTAAGAATTATTTGAAGTCACAAAACTCCCTGACTTGTTATTTATGTCACATTAATTCTACACAAGATCTTGAAGTGGGATCAGTGGCATTTCATAGAAAATTTCACTAGCTTTCCAACGGTATAAAATTCATCAATTTTGGTTCAGTAGATTTGAAACTATTCAATTTCTAAAACAGGTTCAGTATTTAAATTTATACCCAATTTATCTAACCAGATTTGAAAAATGGGCCGGCGGGAAATTAAACGGGCCAAAGGATTTGAAAAAGCCAGGGGGCAGAGTTGGGCCGGCCCAGCAGTGCGTCCAGCGCAGCGGGCCAGCTGACAGGGGGACCCACCCGTCAGTGGGTGAAACTCACCGAATCGTTACGGGGGCTGAGAGGCGTTGGATCAGAAGAAGATCTGACGGCGGAGAGTCGTCGTCGTCGACGATGCGAGGGAGGCGCTGGCACGGCGGAGGTAGGGGGTCGACGGCGAGCTGGGACTCCGGCAAGGGTCAGCGGCGGCGCAGGACGGCGTTGTCGACGATGAGGAGTGCGCTGGTACCAGCGGCGTCGCTCGGGGAGGCGTCAATCGACGACGGCTTCTGCGTCGGGTTCCGGCGATCGACGGAGCAATTGGCGAGCTCCGGTGAGGATTGGAGAGGGGAAATGGGTCGAGGAGATCGAGGAGAAGGAGGCGAGCAGGTTTGGTGTGGAGGTGAAGGCGCGGGGATGGCTCTATTTATAATGGCGAGGTGGCCGTGTGGGACACGGCGAGGGTGACAGCATCGCGGCTGCTCCGGCGAGGGAATCGGGTCGGCGACGTTAGCGCTAGCTAGGCAGCGTCCAGGTGGTGCTAGCGAGCTAGAGAGCGAGGTGGGGGACGGTCTGGCGAGTGCGCGAGAGGCGAGGTACTGGCGGCAAGATCACGGGGGTCCGGCGAGCTGGTCGTCGGCGACAGGCAGTGCGAGAGCACGGGAGCGTGTCTGGTGGGTTGGCGCGGCGACGGCGAAGCTCAAGGTGCTCCGCGGTGGTCCAGGGGAGGCACAGAGAGATAGGGCGACGCGTGCTCTGTGGGTGTCTGTGGCGTGCGCACGACGCCCTCGGCATGGCCCTGGGCGCTCTGGGCACGACGTGTGCCAGCCCTAGGGACTTCCTCTCCGGCAATGGTGGGGCTAGGCAGCTTCAGGGAGGCAAGGGGAAGCTCAGAGACATGGGGGCCAGGGTTGAGGGGGAGGAGAAGGGAGGAGGGTGCACCATGTGTGACATGGCCGGCATGGCCATGCACACACTAGGTTTTCTTGTCCCCTTAGGTTTTCTGTGGGTTGGCTAGGATGAGAAAGGTCAAGGGAACAAGGTGGAGAGATTTGGGGCAGGGTAGGGTTAGCTAGGACACTATTTCAAATAGTGTTGTATTGATCCATAATTGAATTTTGATGTAGTTCACCAAATTTGGTTTGATTCAAAAGGTGGCAAGATTTGGAAATGTGGTATTTAGTTGAGTTGTATTTGACCAGAGAAGATGAGGTGTGTTGGTGGAATTTAGAAATTCAAAGAATTGCAAAAGGTGACAAAGTGAGATTGTTGATCATAATAAAAAGGTCCAACTTTGGAGGAACCTAGCTATTGATCAAAGATGAATTTGGCATGGTGGTCTTTACCAAAGTTGTTCACCTTGATGTGCTCTGGGATGACATGCAAAGATTTGGGAAAGTTTAGTTTGAAAAACTTGAAATAGAGAGGCTCAAAGTAGTGACCAGAATATAAATGGCAGATTTGACCATTATTGTATGTGAGCCAATTTTGAGTTTGGATTTGATTTGAAATGTGTTTCTTTGATTCCAAAAGTTGTAATGAGTGTTTAGTAACATTATTCAACTAATGGTGAAGGCCAAAATGGTCTAGGGTCAAGATTTATAAAAATGGCATACACCATATGTGAGGGTTTTGTGATTTTTTCACTTTTATTCTTTTATTCCTCTTTGCTTCATTTTGACAAGAGTGAGGTTTATTTGGTGTTAGATTGAGTTAGGTGAAAGGTTCAAACCATTTTGAGGCAATGGAGGTGGCTAGGTCAAGGTTTGATAATTTTGGCTAAGTGTGTATGTGAGTGAAAAATGGAATTATCTCACTATTGGATTTCTCTCCATTTGATTTGACTTTTCTTGACTCAAATGTGATTCTTATTAGTTTAGAAACATTTTCAAACCATTGAAACCATTTCAAATGGTCTTGCTCAAAGATTTGTAAAATTGGCCATAATGCATGAGAGGTGACATGTCAATTCTTCTTATTCTTGTAAGGTGCTCCCCTTGCTTTACTTGAGCAAGGTTGAGGGTCAATTTAGGGTTAGATTAGGTTTAGAGAGGGTTTCACACCAGTTGGTCAAAGTAGAAGTGCATAGGACAATAATTGGTGAAAATGGCTAGGTGTCACATATGCCTCTATGCATATGTGGCATTTGATTTTTAATTTGACTAGGCTTGACCCAATTGATGTTGTTGAGTGGTGAAATGGTATATAGGAGTGATCCAACCATTCACTAGAAGTCTTAGGGTCAAGATCCTCAATTTCACAAATTTGATATTTTGCTCTCATATGCCTCTATGGCATTATTACTTTCTTTTTGAAATCTTTTGTTTCACTTTGGATTGGGTTTGAGAAGTACTAGATAAGGTTTGTAAAGGTTTTCCAATCTTTTAAATAAAGTAGAAAGGCCTAGGGTAAAGTTTTATAAAAATAGCCATAGGCACATATGCCTCTATGCATATGTTTGATTTTATTTTGTTTCACACTTGAATTGGTTGGTAAGTGCTTTGTTGAGTGTGTTGAGGTATTTCAATTCCTCTACTCCATGTAGACAAGGCAAAGCTCATCATTTTGAACAAGTATCCATAGGCTTGCATATGCCTTTTTCTTAAATAAGATCTTTCCTTTTTATTTTATTTCTCAAAGATTGATGACAAGAGGGATGAGGTTTAGGGTTTAATAAGTTTTGCAATGGTTCACCACCATTTAGCAAAATAAGAAAAGGTAGTGTTCAAGATTTACAAATTAAGGCTATAGGCCCACATATGGCTTTTTCTTTAATTTAAGTTTCTCAAAATAGATCCAAATGATTTTTGAGAAGGTTAGGGTTTAGGGTTTTTTCTTATTTGATTTCTTTCTCTTTTAATTTCATTTGGTTTGTGATCTTTACTTGAGCACTTTAGGGTTTTAGGGTTTATCACATAAGCATAATAACACCCATCATGGCAAAACACAAATAATAGGTAGGAGCACTAGGCATAGCACTCTATTTTTGAAAAGTTTTTGTTGGTTCTCATTTTTGGGAAAAGGAAATTCATTTTCTCTTTATTTTGAAATTTGGGGTGTTACAAACCCTTCCCCCTTAAACAAATCTCGTCCCGAGATTTTAAGAAAAGTTAGGTTCCTAAGAGAGATTGGGCGATGATTTAGCAGGGGACATACTTGGCATATTCTGAGGTGCTTCTTGCGCTTCGGTGGCCATCATGTTGTAGTAGCGACCGTTGTTGTTGTTTTGGTTCTTTCTAGCTGCGAAGCGGCGCTGTTGCTGAGCGGGTGCAATAGTATTGGGGGCAGTCTTGGCAAGCTTCTTGGGGCATTCATTGGAGTAATGACCCACAGTTCGACATTCATAGCAGGTGACCGTTGACTTGTTCTTTTGGGCAATGGGTACCACATTGCTTCCAGTCCTTGGGGCATTGTTGGCGGCTTTCATCGGGCACTTATTAGAGTAATGACCAGTAACACCACACTCATAGCAAGTCACAGTGGACTTGTCTCTGGGGGCATGGTTGGGTATTGGGATGAGCTGCTCCAGTGATGCTATTCTTACGCGGAGGCGAGCAATGAGGTAGTCCTTCTTGGCGTGCTGATGGCGAAGTGCCTTGCGCTCCATTGCAAGGATTTTGATGGTGTCAGTCATCTTGGCGTGCTCAATGTGCATCTGGTTGGCCTGGGCACGGGAGTTGTTGCGGGTAGGAGGGGCCATCTGAACATTGAGGTAGATGATGAGATAAGAGGGAAATTTCTATGTTTTGTTTGAGTTAAAGTTCAAAAAGTTCAAAACTTGAAAACTTGAGTAGTGTTGAGGGGGTAAAAACCAGCAACACTTTTTCATTCATACCAAACATCACACATTACAAATCTAACACACCGTTGGTTTGAAGAACCATTCATTCGCTCTACGATACAAGGGGATCCTGATACAACTCACACCTACTTAAGTGTTGGGGTGATACTACTTTTCCGGGTGGATTCTTCTTCTTCATGGGTGATGTGCTTGGCGAGAGGCGAGGGCGTTGTCCAAATCCCTGCGGGTTTTGTATAGCCTGAAATCCTGATGTGCTACATAGGGGTTCAGCTCCGGGGGTTGGGGCATGGTCATCGGTCTTCCCATGGAGTCATGTCTTGGGTAGTAGATGAAACGAGTGTTCTTGATCTTGTTCTCATTTTGTCCACACAGACGGGAAATTGCTTCTTGCATAGCTTTGGCTAGTCCTTCCTTCCAAGTGTTTCCCGTTACAGAAAACCATATGGTTTCCCATATTGGGGCATCAAGCTTCCTTCGTAGATCAGTAGAAACGTCCCACCGAGGTGGTTCTCCTAACTGAGTTTTGAGGGGTATTCCGAAGAACTCGGGATACGGGTGTCCTAGATATTCCACTAGTTGCTTCAACTCCTTTTCGAACCTTAGGTCGCCTCCGGGACCAAGCTGATAGACCTCCCATTGGTACTCCATCTGTGAGCAATTAGGATAAGTTAGAGAAGTAGTCAAGTGTGCAAAATTTTATGTAGGCTTGCAAAGAAAGTAGAGTATAGATTTCTCATTTTTTTGAAAAAGGATCTCAAGGATAAGGGTAAGAACAAATTTTTACAAATATTTACTTCATTGGTTTTCGGAAACTAAGTTTTTCAGACATCCATTCTAACTAGGGTCTCCTAAGGTCAAACAATGGCTCTGATACCAACTTGTCAACACCCGGATTTTTAAGTCCAGATGCCTGTTATGCCATACATCGCAATCCCAGGAATATTGTTGTTGCGAGACATAACAGTTGAATATCATAAGTCATCATTCATTACATACCATAGTCGTCTTACAAATAGAGATCACATGATCCATATTACACAAATAGTTGATCTATTGATCAATATACACAAAGTTCATAGTTTCATAGCGGAAGCGTAAATAGAAGGGACTCTCTAGTCCACAGGCCAACGTCTGACGTCAGAAGATTCCCTAGTTGTCGTAGGCGTCCTGCTGGTCGTCGTCTTGATGGTTCTGCTCCTCTTCATAGTCTGGCCATTTGAATAGCCAGGGACACAGCCGTGAGTACTTTAAAGTACTCGCAAACTAATACTAATGTAAGTGCTAACAATTCTAGTAAGGGGGTGCTAAGCTCTAGTTTATTTTGCATAAAGCCAATTTTAGTTCACAAACATTTTTGTAAATAACACTTCATGTGCTAACTAACTCAAGTGGGAACATCAGTGTCATTCCCACAATTCCGTTGTGATTCCAAGTCAATGTCACCTTTCAAGTTCAAATTCACAAGTCACCCTTCACCATTCATAGTTTAGAAAAAAATTTCTGATGACGGAACAGTATGGCCTTTCCAACTGTCCATAACCGAGGACGCGGCTATTCGAATAGGTTTAACTCTGCAGAGGTTGTACACTTGTGCCACAACAATTGCAATAGCTCATCAGGGGTAACTGGCCCTGATTTATCGTACGCAGTACGCGAACTACCAATCATAACCTTTCATTAACATACCCTAGTATAGGCACCTCTCCCCATGAGCTTGGCCTCCCAGTGAAGACAGACGGTCAGCCTGGGAACTGCACAGGGCTTGGGCCGGACATTCACCTCATTTCGCATCATATCATATCATTTCTATTGTGGTAGAGGCAGCTTTCGGCATAACCCCGATGACGCTTGTTTAGAGGGAACCCATACTAAGACACACAAACTTCCGGTTAAGCCCTACCTAGATTCAGGTATTGTGGGGGTACTTGTAAAATTGGAATGGTATCGCATCCGAACCCAACCATCAGTGTTTTTGTAAAATTCACCAAGTCATTCACCAGTCATATTCACCTTCAAAATCTTTCAATAGAATGACTCAACATTCCAAGGTTTTCAAAGTCATTTCACACACACTTGTTCCCATCTAGACTAGTCATCTTTAATTTAACACTAGCATCTAAGTATGATGGGGTGCTAAGTACTTTGTTTTGCTTCTAGGCTAACTTTGATACTTTTGTACTAATCCAAAACTAACCAAGTGAATCATGAATCCAAAAGTACTTTGATAAAACAAAAGTAAATAAAGCTTGTAAAGTAAAACTGGGAAATAGGATCATAAGCATAAAGTAAATAGGATAATGCCTTGCTCATAGTGAGCTTTGCACTTTGCAAGAGTATTATCTTGCAACCAAAATGGTTTGCATCAATCTAGCTTGCCTTGGTAATAGCTTGCTAACTTTACTACTCTAGTAAACTTCTTTACTTTGACCAAAGTTAACTATAAAAGCAACTTATTGAGAAAACAAGTAAAAACTTGTAATGTATAAACTTGGGATAGGCTTATGTAAGAAAAGGTAACATTCATAGTGCCTTGCCCCAAGGGGCTTTGCACTTTGCAAGAATATTAGCTTGCATTGGTATTGGCTTGCCTTGGTTGAAGTGGGGGTCCAAGTTCTCTTCTCCTTTCTCTTTGTAGAAGTCCTCCTCCTCCTGATAGTCTCCGGTACTAGCGTCTAAAATACGAATACGGGGTACACAATCACCATACCAAACTTACATACTAAACTAAGCACCCACAAGCTTTACACAACTTAAACTAGCCTCACACACTACTATTAAGTGGGTGGATGTGTTCCTCTTATTTAAGAAAAATAATTTCCTCTCATACTAACTTAGGTGTTACTTTTAATTACTTAGAGAAATAATTTCCTCTCATTATCTTATTAAGATTTAATTTCTCTCATGAACAATATATGACCTAGGTTGACCAAAGTCAACCTCTTCATACTTATCCTCTGAGAAAATGATTTAAATGAGGTTCCATACCTCATAATATTTAATACTAACATGGTAGTGATTTAATGTCACCAAATACTCAATATGAGATTATATAGACCATGGTCACTACCTCATGTTGAATTACTTGAGACCAAGATTTAAATGAGAGGAAAACCTCTCATATGATTTAGCACATAGTTGTAACTAGGTTAACAACTACCATTGAGGTGATTTAACATCATCAACAATTCATTGGCTATTCTAAGCATTACTTGTATTTACACCAACTATTCTATTCACACAATTTCTACAATTAGGGTGCATTGGTTGTGTTGCTTGAGGAAAAATAATTTCCTCTCCTTACATATGTAAATGATAATTTCCATATGGTTCTTGAGAAATACTTTTCTCTCATTGAAATCTTCTTAAGATTTAATTTCTCAAACAATCATACATGAGATCATGTTGACCCAAGTCAACCATTCATCATCATCATTTGAGAAATTTATTTAAATGAGGTAGAGTACCTCATACCATTTAATAACACTACATAGGCTTTAAATCTCTAAGTACTTCATATAAGAGAGTTTGGACCAGGGGTCCAAACATCACATGAATTCATTTGAGACAAAGTTTAAATGAAGTTTAAGACTTCATAAGAATTACTTAATAGTTTTGGACAATATCCACTAGTTAAACTAGCCATATTATCCCTTACTTAAACTAGGGCATGATCATGCAAAGTGACCACACCATTTTCTTGCATAAACAATTAGTGTAAGTCAAATGTGAGCTATTGGAGTTGGAATCAACTCAATATCTATTTTGGTTGATTTTTAAGAATTATTTGAAGTCACAAAACTCCCTGACTTGTTATTTATGTCACATTAATTCTACACAAGATCTTGAAGTGGGATCAATGGCATTTCATAGAAAATTTCACCAGCTTTCCAACGGTATAAAATTCATCAATTTTGGTTCAGTAGATTTGAAACTATTCAATTTCTAAAACAGGTTCAGTATTTAAATTTATACCCAATTTATCTAACCAGATTTGAAAAATGGGCCGGCGGGAAATTAAACGGGCCAAAGGATTTGAAAAAGCCAGGGGGCAGAGTTGGGCCGGCCCAGCAGTGCGTCCAGCGCAGCGGGCCAGCTGACAGGGGGACCCACCCATCAGTGGGTGAAACTCACCGAATCGGTACAGGGGCTGAGAGGCGTTGGATCAGAAGCAGATCTGACGGCGGAGAGTCGTCGTCGTTGACGATGCGAGGGCGGCGCTGGCACGGCGGAGGTAGGGGGTCGATGGCGAGCTGGGACTCCGGCGAGGGTCAGCGGCGGCGCAGGACGGCGTTGTCGACGATGAGGAGTGCGCTGGTACCAGCGGCGTCGCTCGGGGAGGCGTCAATCGACGACGGCTTCTGCGTCGGGTTCCGGCGATCGACGGAGCAATTGGCGAGCTCCGGTGAGGATTGGAGAGGGGAAATGGGTCGAGGAGATCGAGGAGAAGGAGGCGAGCAGGTTTGGTGTGGAGGTGAAGGCGCGGGGATGGCTCTATTTATAATGGCGAGGTGGCCGTGTGGGACACGGCGAGGGTGACAGCATCGCGGCGGCTCCGGCGAGGGAATCGGGTCGGCGACGTTAGCGCTAGCTAGGCAGCGTCCAGGCGGTGCTAGCGAGCTAGAGAGCGAGGTGGGGGACGGTCTGGCGAGTGCGCGAGAGGCGAGGTACTGGCGGCAAGATCACGGGGGTCCGGCGAGCTGGTCGTCGGCGACAGGCAGTGCGAGAGCACGGGAGCGTGTCTGGTGGGTTGGCGCGGCGACGGCGAAGCTCAAGGTGCTCCGCGGTGGTCCAGGGGAGGCGCAGAGAGATAGGGCGATGCATGCTCTGTGGGTGTCCGTGGCGTGCGCACGATGCCCTCGGCATGGCCCTGGGCGCTCTGGGCACGACGTGTGCCAGCCCTAGGGACTTCCTCTCCGGCAATGGTGGGGCTAGGCAGCTTCAGGGAGGCAAGGGGAAGCTCAGAGACATGGGGGCCAGGGTTGTGGGGGAGGAGAAGGGAGGAGGGTGCACCATGTGTGACATGGCCGGCATGGCCATGCACACACTAGGTTTTCTTGTCCCCTTAGGTTTTCTGTGGGTTGGCTAGGATGAGAAAGGTCAAGGGAACAAGGTGGAGAGATTTGGGGCAGGGTAGGGTTAGCTAGGACACTATTTCAAATAGTGTTGTATTGATCCATAATTGAATTTTGATGTAGTTCACCAAATTTGGTTTGATTCAAAAGGTGGCAAGATTTGGAAATGTGGTATTTAGTTGAGTTGTATTTGACCAGAGAAGATGAGGTGTGTTGGTGGAATTTAGAAATTCAAAGAATTGCAAAAGGTGACAAAGTGAGATTGTTGATCATAATAAAAAGGTCCAACTTTGGAGGAACCTAGCTATTGATCAAAGATGAATTTCGCATGGTGGTCTTTACCAAAGTTGTTCACCTTGATGTGCTCTGGGATGACATGCAAAGAGTTGGGAAAGTTTAGTTTGAAAAACTTGAAATAGAGAGGCTCAAAGTAGTGACCAGAATATAAATGGCAGATTTGACCATTATTGTATGTGAGCCAATTTTGAGTTTGGATTTGATTTGAAATGTGTTTCTTTGATTCCAAAAGTTGTAATGAGTGTTTAGTAACATTATTCAACTAATGGTGAAGGCCAAAATGGTCTAGGGTCAAGATTTATAAAAATGGCATACACCATATGTGAGGGTTTTGTGATTTTTTCACTTTTATTCTTTTATTCCTCTTTGCTTCATTTTGACAAGAGTGAGGTTTATTTGGTGTTAGATTGAGTTAGGTGAAAGGTTCAAACCATTTTGAGGCAATGGAGGTGGCTAGGTCAAGGTTTGATAATTTTGGCTAAGTGTGTATGTGAGTGAAAAATGGAATTATCTCACTATTGGATTTCTCTCCATTTGATTTGACTTTTCTTGACTCAAATGTGATTCTTATTAGTTTAGAAACATTTTCAAACCATTGAAACCATTTCAAATGGTCTTGCTCAAAGATTTGTAAAATTGGCCATAATGCATGAGAGGTGACATGTCAATTCTTCTTATTCTTGTAAGGTGCTCCCCTTGCTTTACTTGAGCAAGGTTGAGGGTCAATTTAGGGTTAGATTAGGTTTAGAGAGGGTTTCACACCAGTTGGTCAAAGTAGAAGTGCATAGGACAATAATTGGTGAAAATGGCTAGGTGTCACATATGCCTCTATGCATATGTGGCATTTGATTTTTAATTTGACTAGGCTTGACCCAATTGATGTTGTTGAGTGGTGAAATGGTATATAGGAGTGATCCAACCATTCACTAGAAGTCTTAGGGTCAAGATCCTCAATTTCACAAATTTGATATTTTGCTCTCATATGCCTCTATGGCATTATTACTTTCTTTTGAAATCTTTTGTTTCACTTTGGATTGGGTTTGAGAAGTACTAGATAAGGTTTGTAAAGGTTTTCCAATCTTTTAAATAAAGTAGAAAGGCCTAGGGTAAAGTTTTATAAAAATAGCCATAGGCACATATGCCTCTATGCATATGTTTGATTTTATTTTGTTTCTCACTTGAATTGGTTGGTAAGTGCTTTGTTGAGTGTGTTGAGGTATTTCAATTCCTCTACTCCATGTAGACAAGGCAAAGCTCATCATTTTCAACAAGTATCCATAGGCTTGCATATGCCTTTTTCTTAAATAAGATCTTTCCTTTTTATTTTATTTCTCAAAGATTGATGACAAGAGGGATGAGGTTTAGGGTTTAATAAGTTTTGCAATGGTTCACCACCATTTAGCAAAATAAGAAAAGGTAGTGTTCAAGATTTACAAATTAAGGCTATAGGCCCACATATGGCTTTTTCTTTAATTTAAGTTTCTCAAAATAGATCCAAATGATTTTTGAGAAGGTTAGGGTTTAGGGTTTTTTCTTATTTGATTTCTTTCTCTTTTAATTTCATTTGGTTTGTGATCTTTACTTGAGCACTTTAGGGTTTTAGGGTTTATCACATAAGCATAATAACACTCATCATGGCAAAACACAAATAATAGGTAGGAGCACTAGGCATAGCACTCTATTTTTGAAAAGTTTTTGTTGGTTCTCATTTTTGGGAAAAGGAAATTCATTTTCTCTTTATTTTGAAATTTGGGGTGTTACAGGTCCCCGGCAACGGCGCCAGATAACAGTCTTGATACGCGTACAGCACGCGACCGTTGGGAACCCCAAGAGGAAGGTGTGATGCGTACAGCAGCAAGTTTTCCCTCAGTAAGAAACCAAGGTTTATCGAACCAGTAGGAGCCAAGAAGCACGTTGAAGGTTGACGGCGGCGGAGTGTAGTGCGGCGCAACACCAGGGATTCCGACGCCAACGTGGAACCTGCACAACACAACCAAAGTACTTTGTCCCAACGTAACAGTGAGGTTGTCAATCTCACCGGCTTGCTGTAACAAAGGATTAGATGTATAGTGTGGATGATGATTGTTTGCAGAAAACAGTAGAACGAGTATTGCAGTAGATTGAATTTGATGTTAAGAATGGACCAGGGTCCACAGTTCACTAGAGGCGTCTCTCCCATAAGAATAAGCATGTTGGGTGAACAAATTACAGTTGGGCAATTGACAAATAAAGAGGGCATGACCATGCACATACATGATATGATGAGTATTGTGAGATTTAATTGGGCATTACGACAAAGTACATAGACCGCTATCCAGCATGCATCTATGCCTAAAAAGTCCACCTTCAGGTTATCATCCGAACCCCCTCCAGTATTAAGTTGCAAACAACAGACAATTGCATTAAGTATGGTGCGTAATGTAATCAACAAATACATCCTTAGACATAGCATTGATGTTTTATCCCTAGTGGCAACAGCACATCCACAAGCTTAGAGGTTTCTGTCACTACCCCAGATTTAATGGAGACATGAACCCACTATCGAGCATAAATACTCCCTCTTGGAGTTACAAGCAAAAACTTGGCCAGAGCCTCTACTAGTAACGGAGAGCATGCAAGATCATAAACAACACATAGATAATAGATTGATAATCAACATAGCATAGTATTCTCTATTCATCGGATCCCAACAAACACAACATGTAGCATTACAGATAGATGATCTTGATCATGTTAGGCAGCTCACAAGATCCAACAATGATAGCACAATTAGGAGAAGACGACCATCTAGCTATTGCTATGGACCCATAGTCCAGGGGTGAACTGCTCACTCATCACTCCGGAGGCGACCATGGCGGTGAAGAGTCCTCCGGGAGATGATTCCCCTCTCCGGCAGGGTGCCGGAGGCGTTCTCCTAAATCCCCCGAGATGGGATTGGCTGCGGCGGCGTCTCTGGAAGGTTTTCCGTATCGTGGCTCTCGGTACTGAGTTATTATCGACGAAGGCTTAAGTAGGCGGAGGAGGTAGGTTTAGGGGCGACGCGAGGGGCCCACACAGCAGGGCCGCGCGGCCAGGGGGTGGGCCGCGCCGCCCTGGCGTGTCGCTGCCTCATCGCCCCACTTCGTATCTCCCCCGGTGTTCTGGAAGCTTCGTGGAAAAATAAGATCCTGGGCGTTGATTTCGTCCAATTCCGAGAATATTTCTTTACTAGGATTTCTGAAACCAAAAAAAGCAGAAAACAGCAACTGGCTCTTCGGCATCTCGTTAATAGGTTAGTGCCGGAAAATGCATAAATATGACATAAAGTATGCATAAAACATGTAGGTATCATCAATAAAGTGGCATGGAACATAAGAAATTATCGATACATTGGAGCCATATCAGCATCCCCAAGCTTAGTTCCTGCTCGTCCCGAGTAGGTAAACGATAACAAAGATAACTTCTGAAGTGACATGCCATCATAATCTTGATCATACTATTGTAAGCACATGTAATGAATGCAGCGATCAAAGCAATGGTAAATGCAATGAGTAAACAATTGAATCATATAGCAAAGACTTTTCATGAATAGTACTTTCAAGACAAGCATCAATAAGTCTTGCATAAGAGTTAACTCATAAAGCAATAAATTCATAGTAGAGGTATTGAAGCAACACAAAGGAAGATTAAGTTTCAGCGGTTGCTTTCAACTTGTAACATGTATATCTCATGGATATTGTCAACATAAAGTAATATAATAAGTGCAATATGCAAGTATGTAGGAATCAATGCACGGTTCACACAAGTGTTTGCTTCTTGAGATGGAGAGAAATAGGTGAACTGACTCAACATAAAAGTAGAAGAAAGGCCCTTCGACGAGGGAAGCATCGATTGCTATATTTGTGCTAGAGCTTTGGTTTTGAAAACAAGAAACAATTTTGTCAATGGTAGTAATAAAGCATATGTATCATGTAAATTATATCCTACAAGTTGCAAGCCTCATGCATAGTATACTAATAGTGCCCGCACCTTGTCCTAATTAGCTCGGATTACCTGGATTATCACCGCAATATATATGTTTTAACCAAGTGTCACAAAGGGGTACCTCTATGCCGCATGTACAAAGGTCTAAGGAGAAAGCTCGCATTGGATTTCTCGCTTTTGATTATTCTCAACTTAGACATCCATACCGGGACAACATAGACAACAGATAATGGACTCCTCTTTAATGCATAAGCATTCAACAACGATTAATTTTCTCATATGAGATTGAGGATATTTGTCCAAAACTGAAACTTCCACCATGGATCATTGCTTTAGTTAGCGGCCCAATGTTCTTCTCTAACAGTATGCATGCTCAAACCATTCAACTCATGGTAAATCGCCCTTACTTCAGACAAGACGGACATGCATAGCAACTCACATGATATTCAACAAAGTGTAGTTGATGGCGTCCCCAGGAACATGGTTATCGCACAACAAGCAACTTATAAGAAATAAAATGCATAAGTACATATTCAATACCACAATAGTTTTTAGGCTATTTGTCCCATGAGCTATATATTGCAAAGGTAGAGGATAGAAATTTAAAGGTAGCACTCAAGAAATTTACTTTGGAATGGCGGAGAAATACCATGTAGTAGGTAGGTATCGTGGACACAAGTGGCATAGTGTTTGGCTCAAGGATTTTGGATGCATGAGATGTATTCCCTCTCGATACAAGGTTTAGGCTCGCAAGGTTATTTGAAACAAACACAAGTATGAAGTGGTACAGCAAAACTCACATAAAAGACATATTGTAAGCATTATAAGACTCTATACCGTCTTCCTTATTGTTCGACCCTTACTAGAAATTATCTAGACCTTAGAGAGACCAATTATGCAAACCAAATTTTAGCAAGCTCTATGTATTTCTTCATTAATAGGTGCAAAGTATATGATGCAAGAGCTTAAACATGAGCACAACAATTTCCAAGTATCAAATTATTCAAGACATTCTACCAATTACCACATGTAGCATATCCCGTTTCCAACCATATAACAATTTAACGAAGAAAATTCAACCTTCGCCATGAACACTATGAGTAAAGCCTAACGACATATTTGTCCATATGCAACAGCGGAGCGTGTCTCTCTCCCACACAATGAATGCTAGGATCCATTTTATTCAAACAAAACAAAAACAAAAACAAACAGACGCTCCAAGCAAAGTACATAAGATGTGATGGAATAAAAATATAGTTTCACTAGAGGAACCTGATAATGTTGTCGATGAAGAAGGGGATGCCTTGGGCATCCCCAAGCTTAGACGCTTGAGTCTTCTTGAAATATGCAGGGGTGAACCACTGGGGCATCCCCAAGCTTAGAGCTTTCACTCTCCTTGATCATATTGTATCATCTTCCTCTCTTGATCCTTGAAAACTTCCTCCACACCAAACTCAAAACAACTCATTAGAGGGTTAGTGCACAATCAAAATTCACATGTTCAGAGGTTACATAATCATTCTTAACACTTCTGGACATTGCACAAAGCTACTGAAAGTTAATGGAATAGAAAAATCCATCAAGCATAGCAAAACAGGCAATGCGAAATAAAAGGCAGAATCTGTCAAAACAGAACAGTCCGTAAAGACGAATTTCTAAGAGGCAGAAGACTTACTCAAATGAAAATGCTCAAATTGAATGAAAGTTGCGTACATATCTGAGGATCACTCACGTAAATTGGCATAATTTTCTGAGTTACCTACAGAGAATTAGGCCCAGATTCGTGACAGCAAGAAATCTGTTTCTGCGCAATAATCCAAATCTAGTATGAACCTTACTATCAAAGACTTTACTTGGCACAACAATGCAACAAAACTAAGATAAGGAGAGGTTGCTACAGTAGTAACAACTTCCAAGACTCAAATATAAAACAAAAGTGCAGTAGTAAAATCATGGGTTGTCTCCCATAAGCGCTTTTCTTTAACGCCTTTCAGCTAGGCGCAGAAAGTGTGTATCAAGTATTATCAAGAGACGAAGCATCAATATCATAATTTGTTCTAATGATAGAATCAAAAGGTAACTTCATTCTCTTTCTAGGGAAGTGTTCCATACCTT
Organism: Lolium perenne; assembly: GCF_019359855.2. Classification (NCBI taxonomy): domain Eukaryota; kingdom Viridiplantae; phylum Streptophyta; class Magnoliopsida; order Poales; family Poaceae; genus Lolium; species Lolium perenne. Next base: position 139,257,413 of record NC_067245.2, read on the forward strand.
TCTTGAGAGGAAATTGATATTTAATATTACCTTCCTTCATATCAATAATAGCACCAACAGTTCGAAGAAAAGGTCTTCCCAATATAATGGGACAAGATGCATTACATTCAATATCCAAGACAACAAAATCAACGGGGACAAGGTTATTGTTAACCGTAATGCGAACATTATCAACTCTCCCCAAAGGTTTTTTTGTAGAATTATTAGCAAGATTAACATCCAAATAACAATCTTTTAATGGTGGCAAGTCAAGCATATTATAGATTTTCCTAGGCATGACGGAAATACTTGCACCAAGATCACATAAAGCATTACAATCAAAGTCATTTACCTTCATCTTAATGATGGGCTCCCAACCATCCTCTAACTTCCTAGGAATAGAAGCTTCACGTTCTAATTTCTCTTCTCTAGCTTTTATGAGAGCATTTGTAATATGTTTTGTGAAAGCCAAATTTATAGCACTAGCATTAGGACTCTTAGCAAGTTTTTTTAAGAACTTTATAACTTCAGAGATGTGACAATCATCAAAGTCTAAACCATTATAATCTAAAGCAATGGGGTCATTGTCCCCAATGTTGGAAAAAATTTCAGCAGTTTTATCACAGGCAGTTTTAGAAGTTTCAGGCAGTTTTTCATGCTTTGCATTAGAAGTGGAAACATTGCCAACGCCAATTATTTTACCATTAATAGTAGGAGGTGCAGCAACATGTGGAGCATTAGCATTACTAGTGGTGTTAATAGTCCAAACTTTAGCTATATTATCTTCTTTAGCATTTTCTTCTTTTTCCCACCTAGCACGCAATTCGGCCATCAATCTTATATTATCATTAATTATAACTTGGATGGCGTTTGCTGTAGCAAATGAATTATATCAATATTTTCATTAGGCATAACTTTCGATTTCAAAAGATCAACATCAGCAGCAAGACTATCGACTTTAGAAGCAAGTATATCAATTTTCCCAAGCTTTTCTTCAACAGATTTGTTAAAAGCACTTTGTGTACTAATAAATTCTTTAAGCATGGCTTCAAGTCCAGGGGGTGTATTCCTATTATTGTTGTAAGAATTCCCATAAGAATTACCATTGCCGTTGCCATTATTATAAGGATATGGCCTATAGTTGTTACTAGAATTGTTCCGGTAAGCATTGTTGTTGAAATTATTATTTTTAATGTAGTTTACATCAACATGTTCTTCTTGGGAAACCAATGAAGCTAACGGAACATTATTAGGATCAATATTTGTCCTACCATTCACAAGCATAGACATAATAGCATCAATCTTATCACTCAAGGAAGAGGTTTCTTCGACAGAATTTACCTTCTTACCTTGTGGAGCTCTTTCCGTGTGCCATTCAGAGTAATTAATCATCATATTATCAAGAAGCTTTGTTGCGTCACCTAGAGTGATGGACATAAAAGTACCTCCAGCAGCTGAATCCAATAGGTTCCGCGAAGAAAAATTTAGTCCTGCATAAAAGGTTTGGATGATCATCCAAGTAGTCAGTCCATGGGTTGGGAAATTTTTAACCAAAGAGTTCATTCTTTCCCATGCTTGGGCAACATGCTCATTATCCAATTGTTTAAAATTCATTATGCTACTTCTCAAAGATATAATTTTAGCAGGAGGATAATATCTACCAATAAAAGCATCCTTGCATTTAGTCCATGAATCAATACTATTCTTAGGCAGAGATAACAACCAATCTTTAGCTCTTCCTCTTAATGAGAAAGGAATTTTAATTTTATAATGTCACCATCTACATCCTTATACTTTTGCATTTCACATAGTTCAACAAAATTATTGAGATGGGCAGCAGCAGCATCAGAACTAACAGCAGAAAATTGCTCTCTCATAACAAGATTCAGTAAAGCAGGTTTAATTTCAAAGAATTCTGCTGTAGTACCAGGTGGAGCAATAGGTGTGCATAAGAAATCTTTATTATTTGTGGTTGTGAAGTCACACAACTTAGTATTTTCAGGAGTACCCATTTTAGCAATAGTAAATAAAGCAAACTAGATAAGGTAAATGCAGGTAACTAATTTTTTTTGTGTTTTTTAGTATGGAGAACAAGATAGTAAATAAAGTAAAGCTAGCAACTAATTTTTTTGTATTTTGATTTTAGTGCAGCAAACAAAGTACTAAATAAAAGTAAAGCAAGACAAAAACAAAGTAAAGAGATTGGAGGTGGAGACTCCCCTTGCAGCGTGTCTTGATCTCCCCGGCAACGGCGCCAGAAAACAGTTGCTGGCGCAAAGTTGACGTGGGAGTTAGAGATCCCTGTGATGTAACTTTTCTTCAGGTCCCCGGCAACGGCGCCAGAAAACAGTCTTCATACGCGTACAGCACGCGACCGTTGGGAACCCCAAGAGGAAGGTGTGATGCGTACTGACAAGTTTTCCCTCAGTAAGAAACCAAGGTTTATCGAACCAGTAGGAGCCAAGAAGCACGTTGAAGGTTGATGGCGGCGGAGTGTAGTGCGGCGCAACACCAGGGATTCCGGCGCCAACGTGGAACCTGCACAACACAACCAAAGTACTTTGTCCCAACGTAACAGTGAGGTTGTCAATCTCACCGGCTTGCTGTAACAAAGGATTAGATGTATAGTGTGGATGATGATTGTTTGTAGAAAACAGTAGAACGAGTATTGCAGTAGATTGAATTTGACGTTAAGAATGGACCGGGGTCCACAGTTCACTAGAGGCGTCTCTCCCATAAGAATAAGCATGTTGGGTGAACAAATTACAGTTGGGCAATTGACAAATAAAGAGGGCATGACCATGCACATACATGATATGATGAGTATTGTGAGATTTAATTGGGCATTACGACAAAGTACATAGACCGCTATCCAGCATGCATCTATGCCTAAAAAGTCCACCTTCAGGTTATCATCCGAACCCCCTCCAGTATTAAGTTGCAAACAACAGACAATTGCATTAAGTATGGTGCGTAATGTAATCAACAAATACATCCTTAGACATAGCGTTGATGTTTTATCCCTAGTGGCAACAGCACATCCACAACCTTAGAGGTTTCTGTCACTCCCCCAGATTTAATGGAGACATGAACCCACTATCGAGCATAAATACTCCCTCTTGGAGTTACAAGCAAAAAACTTGGCCAGAGCCTCTACTAGTAACGGAGAGCATGCAAGATCATAAACAACACATAGATAATAGATTGATAATCAACATATCATAGTATTCTCTATTCATCGGATCCCAACAAACACAACATGTAGCATTACAGATAGATGATCTTGATCATGTTAGGCAGCTCACAAGATCCAACAATGATAGCACAATTAGGAGAAGACGACCATCTAGCTACTGCTATGGACCCATAGTCCAGGGGTGAACTACTCACTCATCACTCCGGAGGCGACCATGGCGGTGAAGAGTCCTCCGGGAGATGATTCCCCTCTCCGGCAGGGTGCCGGAGGCGATCTCCTGAATCCCCCGAGATGGGATTGGCGGCGGCGTCTCTGGAAGGTTTTCCGTATCGTGGCTCTCGGTACTGGAGTTATTATCGACGAAGGCTTAAGTAGGCAGGAGGTAGGTTTAGGGGCGACGCGAGGGGCCCACACAGCAGGGCCACGCGGCCAGGGGGTGGGCCGCGCCACCCTGGCGTGTCGCCGCCTCGTCGCCCCACTTCGTATCTCCCCCGGTGTTCTGGAAGCTTGTGGAAAAATAAGATCCTGGGCGTTGATTTCGTCCAATTCCGAGAATATTTCCTTACTAGGATTTCTGAAACCAAAAACAGCAGAAAACAGCAACTGGCTCTTCGGCATCTCGTTAATAGGTTAGTGCCAGAAAATGCATAAATATGACATAAAGTATGCATAAAACATGTAGGTATCATCAATAAAGTGGCATGGAACATAAGAAATTATCGATACGTTGGAGACGTATCATATGACACTAGCTTCACTTGAGGCGTCTTCTTCATTTTGGTGCCTTGCTTCACCTTGATGAGCATGAGGTGCTTGACGAGCTCGATAATTGAGAGGGTTGTGTCTTCTATTGTCCCTATTGTTTCTTCTTGCGCCATCATCTTGCGGAGCATCAATAGTGATGATTTGGCGTTCTTGGTTCACTTCTTGTTCGGCGTCATGAGATGGGTTCCTTTGAGCGTTGGCCACTTGAGATGGGCGCGGTTGCCCTTGTTGTTGACGTGCCTCGTGCTCATGGCGAAGACGTTCGTGCTCACGTGCATGAAGGAGAGCTTGATCATGACGAAGACATTGTTGTTCCTCTTCGAATTGAGCTTGGCGATGTGCTTGTTGTAGTCTCTCTTGTTCAAGTTGAGCACATGCTTGCTCCACATGTCGAGCTTGTTGTTGAAGTACTTGAGCATCCACATTATGGTGGTGTGGGTCTTCATTAGAAGCATGGTAAGACGGGGATGAAGCTCGGTGTCTTGAACTATGAGAGCGCGAAGACCTTGAGTGTTGGCTTCGGTTGTTGGCGATGTTGGCAATAGCTTGTTCAAGGCGTGCCAACCTTTCTTCTTGCCTTCTCATGCTCGCCATGTTTTGTTGACCTTGAGTAGCAAGTGTGGCCCTCATATCATGTCCTTGAGCGTCAAGCTTGTCATGAATGTCTTGCACTTGGATATTGAGGTCCCTTCTTTGCACTTGAGCTCGTTCTTCATAGCGTGCAACGGTCTCATCGATCCTTGCCGTGAGGTCATGGATACTCCTGTTGACGGCTTGAGTAGCTATCCAATGTTGGTGCCGTGTCATCGGTAGTTGGTTCCCCTCTCCACTAGACATGGTTACAACTAAAACAAGAACTATGTTGTGGGGGTTAGAGGAAAGCTCACAAGTAAGTCAAAGACTCACAACAAAATTGGAAAGGTGTATCAAGGTGAGGAACAACCGGTTACACACACAAAAACAAAACTCTATATGGTGTTAGGTATGGTCAATCTCAATACCCGTCGGATCAGTTTCTTGGATGCAGTTTCTTGGAGGTGCTCGATGGGGTAGAGTGTGTGTGCGTGAGTGGTGAGTTCATAGGGGTGAGTGTATGTACGTACGTGTGAGCGTCTATGATTGTACTGTGTGTTGCAAAATTTTATCTTGTTCATACTAAGACTAGCAAAGTGTTCCCTACTCTATAAACTCTCAAGAAACACCCCTATAATATCTATGTAGTTCGTCCTAATGTTAGAACAGTAATTGCATGGTATGTAATTCATCAATTTTTGTTAGGAAACCTACATGTTTGTTAGCTTTTCTTATTCACATGTGACAGGTTGTGTGCAGGGACCATAGACGCCTTCTCTTTTGTTCATTGCAAAATATTGTTTTATATTTCGCCATTTTGTGCTCTTCCGTGTTCACAAGGTTTTACATTATAATTTCCAACTATTTTGTAGTAAACAATGACGGTAAATGCCAATTATTATTTCCTTTGTGTTATCCTTTTGCCGTCCTGTAGTACATGTGTAAACTCATTGCTCTGGTACATTTAAATTCTTCATTATTTTTGTTCTTCAAGAGCTGCAACACTAACTCTTTTCTGTAAATTCATGTTGCACTATCACATGGAACACATCAAATCGTGGAGTGAATCGCCCCTATAATCCAGTTAGTACCTGTCATTTTTATATTGATAAGCTTATCGTGCTGGAACCAGTTTGTGTTTAACACATTTACCCTCCATATAGATAGGATAACTGGATTGAAATAAATCCTGCTATTTATGTGACCGTATATGTTCGTTCATTTTCCTGCTAGCTTCTCGAATTGGTTCTATTGCCTATCTAATATTTTTTGTTTGATCATGATTAAACCAATTTAATTGTTCTGGTTAACTTAAATGATCTGGCATTTTATTTCAGCCACATAATGTTTGATTACTTATGCACTTCCTCATACCGTTATGTCTTCTGGATTTCATCCATACATGATAAGAATGTTTTGCTTGGTGAATATGACTCATATGATGATTCAATTGGTTATTAGTCCTTGATTCAATTAGTTCACTGATGATTAAAACATATAAACTTTGCCACTTTCTGGCATGCTTGTTGTGGGATATAATGAACATATTTGTTTTTTGTAAGACTTTTTTCTGATTTCGCTGTTGATTAATCTAATGTCACCTTCTGTAGTAGGAAATCCACCTTCAGTAGGCATCATAAATAAGATTTTTTTGTTACTTTTTGGCTAACCCATCTTTTATTTTTAGGCACAAAATGGTTCATTTGTTTGTTTCTTCTCTCCTTATATTGGGCTCATGGGTTAAACATTGAAATAATATGGCAGTTTATATGAATCCTAGAATGGTTGCTATCTAATTTGTCTTAGTTGGTCCTGCTCGTTTATATTTGGCACCAAATAGATACATTTCTCGTTTATCTGAGGCATTCCCATGGCTGGCCGATGATTAGAATAATAAAATTTAGGGGGTTGGAGATTCTCCGACTGCACAATGTCTGGCTAGTTTTGTCCACATGACCACTTTTGTGGAACTTAAGGGATCTGATGCACACTTCCAAGTGTCAATTTTAATTGACAGACTTCTATTACACAGTTTCCTCGCTTATTTTATTAGGCACATACTGTCTAGTTACTTGTTTTTTATTTTATTCATGTTTGCCATCCAGTTTCTCTGCCTGTTGCATTGGGGTCGATAGTATGATTGTTATATTATGTATTATGCTTTGTGAAAATCTTCAATCAGTTTTGATGCTTTGCGAAAATCTGTGACAACTAATATGGTTATTTTCTCTAATTGTATTCTTATGTAACTTGCATTGTCATGTTTTTAGCCCCTAAATAGAGCAAGGAAGGCGGATGGCAGGGCATCTACATCAAGTGTTCAGGTCTTTCCACAGCACAGCCGTGACAATGCCAATTCATCTGATAGTCACATGATATCTACTATCCCAGCCATTCTAGCGCAAACAATCGCTGCCTTTGCACATGAATCAATTGATATAATTGAGCAGCAAAGGGATGAAAGAGATTCAAAAATCGTCATAACAATCAATGAGATACATGAATTGAAAATTAGGCAAGCTTGGATTGAGCAGATCCTTAATAATCTACTCTGTACATCTAATGGAAAGCCAGCTGTTACTTGCACTCTGATGAAGTCTACCTAACAGAAATGCAGTTTTGCTGATGATGACGTTTGAATGGATTGTATCATTTGAGTTATTTTGACTTGTTGTAATATTTGAGAATTTTTCCTATTATTGTAATATTTGAGCTTTTTTCCTGTTATTGTTATTTTTTGCAATCATTGTAACAAATTTTCAATGTGATGATGATTTGATCTTGCACTCGGCCTTGAACAGAAGTACTAGTACGGTCTCACAACTTTTTATCATTATACTTTGCAAGATTTAGTGGATGCCCCAAATTCAGAGATAGATCATGATCATGGTAACACAATGTTTCAACGTGATGATGATTTGATGTTGCACCCGACCTTGAACATAATTACTAGTACGGTCTCACAATTTTTTTATCATTATACTTTGCAATATTTAGGGGATGCGGCAAATTCAGAGATAGATCATGATCATGACCACGCAATGCCAAGATTGGGGATTGGGGAAGCAGGGGGAGGGCGTACCTCGGGAGTTGAGGTCGTTGCGTTGGGCCTCGAGGCGGTTGAGGTTGTGGGTCTTCTCCCGGATCTAGAGCTGCAGGTCGTGGATGTCCTGCAGGTAGTACAGGCGCAGGCCCTCCCTGCCGCTGGCCGCCCTCCCCTTCGTCGGGTCCTCGACATTCTCCGGCACCGCCGAGGGCTTGACGATATCCATCGCCATCGCCGCCATCGGGATTTATGGTCTCCTCCACCGGCTCTGTTGGTTCCGGCTGGAGTCGGCTCGCGTTGCGCCAGAGGAGCTTCTTTCCTCTGAGAGGCCTTCTTCCCCTTGAGATCCGCCTCCCCGATGGTGCCCACGCTCTTCTTGGTCGTCATCCCTGCACCTAAAAAACAAAACCGCCGTCTGTGAGAATCAGACAACACAGCATGCTAGGGGAGGAGGCGGTGGCGGATCGCGATCGGAGGAGGAGGGGCTCACCGTGGGGAGAACCGGATAGAATCAGAGGTGATCTGGACGAGGGAGTGAGGGAAGTGTTGGCTTGAAGGCGAGCTAGGGGAGCAAGGAGCACCACGGAGGGCGAGGTGTGGAGGGAGGAGCGCCGTCGGATCTGATGGGAATGGAGAGAGGGCGGGGTGGGTGTGCGTGCGTGTGGGTGGTGGTCGTGTGGGGTTGTGGCTGGGGAGGGGGATACCCCCGGCGATTTAGACTGGGAGCGCCCGGGGTAAAAAAAATCGCTGGCAAATATGATCAGTGGATGCCAGTGGTAATCTTCGGCCCGGTTGGTCCATCCAGCCCACTTTACCCCCGACATGAGCGATCTGGATTCGCCAGTGGTAACGGGCCTTACCCCCGGCGTCCCCAACCAAATTTTCCTGCGGTAATTGGAGGCCCATCCGGGTGGTCTCGGCCCACCTTACCACCAGCGTTTTTACTCTATTTCTCCGGTGGTAACTGCACTACCCCCGGCGATTCTGTTTTAACTCGCCGGCAGTAACTTACCGCCGGAATCTTCAAATCGAACTCGCCAGCGGTAAGAAGTGCGGCTATAATCTTATTCCTAGTAGTGTCTAGACCTTGTTTATCAACTTAATTGAATGCTAACTATATAACATAACAAGACTATGTGCCTTGGTTTTTCATTTTTTAAATTTTTTATACCCATTTGAATCTTGGTCAAATCCTAGGTTTGACCAAGATTTAAACAAGTTTAAAACATGAATAAGGAAAAGTAAGCCTGTATCGATCCTTCATAGTCACTCCCAAATGAAGCTCGTGGGAGGTTTTTGAAATTTCTATGTTTGAAACCCAAAACCACTTCTCTTCATGCTTGACTTCCTAAGACAGAGTTTAGGGTTAGGGGTAGATACATGATTTTTCTGGTTTGAATATGTCTAGACCTTGTTTATCAACTTGAATGCCTACTATATGACATACGAAGACTATGTGCTTTGGTTTTTCATTTTCTTGATTTTTTTGAATTTTTATGCCCATTTGAATCTTGGTCAAATCCTAGGTTTGACCAAGATTTTAACTAGTTTAAAACATGAATATGAAAAAGTAAGCATGTATCCTTCTTAGTCACTCCAAAATGAAGCTTTTGGTAAGTTTTTGAAATTTCCATGTTTGAAACCAAAAACCACTTCTCTTCATGCTTGACTTCATAAGATAGAGTTTAGGGTTAGGGGATAGACACATAATTTTTCTGGTTTGAATATGTCTAGACCTTGTTTATCAACTTAATTGAATGCTTACTATATGACATAAGAAGACTATTTGATAACGGAGGGTGTAAGCACTCTTGCTATGAAAAGTACCAAACAATGCATACCAAAATGATTTTTTAGAGGAATACTAATTAAGATTATTTAATTTATATTAGCAGGCAAAAAGCGAACCACGTATTTGGATTTTCTGAAATTGATCCGTAGTACTAGGCAAAACCCTACTTTAACTTATTTAATCATAGATTCGTAGGTCGAATTTTTTACTTTTTTATTATTATTACTAGGCAGCACATGTGTTTGCTGGTCCAATGAAACTTGGAGGAAGAGGGATCACACTGGAGGAGACGAAGGGAGAGCAGTCACGGGGCCCCTCTTATTTATGGTGTCTACCCTTTTTCGGGTGATATTGACTATTGTGAAGGGTTTGTCAGTGCGCAGGAGGTGTGGGCAAGCTAGCAAGCGAGGCCGAGAATGAGAGAGATGTTTTTTTTGTGAGAGGGACAACCGAACGATCCTAAAGGACCCAGATTTCCAATACGCATCAGAGCACGATTTACAACAGGACACAAAATAAACAGGAAATTACGCCTAAATCCCTAAGATATACATGGTAGACCCCAAGCTGAAAGCAAGAAATTGCGATCGGGTCCTTAACAGCCACCGTCCGGATTAATCCTCGTCGCAGCCGGGGACGAACCACTTGGTGCGACCAAGTCGCCATGGCTACAGAGCCTGCACACAATGGCCTCCGAGCTGAGCTAGAAACGCCCTGCCAAAATCGGCAGCCAACGGAGGTGGATAATTGCAGAGGGAGAGAAAGAGAGAGAGTCTTGATGCCTCTCTCTTGACAAAGAACATGGCTGGGAGTTTTCCTACCTAGCGTACGTGACTTGTTCACACTGAAGTGTGGAACCTCACGCATGGGAACCACACGTAAGTGACAAACTTATTGCTCTAATAACTCGGGTGATTATTATATTGTATTAGTACATTGTTTCCTATGGATCCTTCTTAGTCACTCCAAAATGAAGCTTTTGGGAGGTTTTTGAAATTTCCATGTTTGAAACCCAAAACCACGTCTCTTCATGCTTGACTTCATAAGACAGTGTTTAGGGTTAGTGGGTAGATACATGATTTTTGTGGTTTGAATATGTCTAGACCTTGTTTATCAATTTAATTGAATTCTTACTATATGACATAATATGACCTTGGTTTTTCAATTTTTTTGATTTATTTTGAACAGTTATAACCATTTGAATCATGGTCAAATCCTAGGTCTGACCAAGATTTAAACAAGTTTAAAACATGAATATGAAAAATAAGCCTGTATCGATCCTTCTTAGTCAGTCCAAAATTAAGCTCGTGGGAGTTTTTTGAAATTTCCATGTGTGAAACCCAAAACCACTTCTCTTCATGCTTGACTTCATAAGACAGAGTTTAGGGTTAGTGGGAAGATACATGATTTTTCTGGTTTGTATATTTCTAGACCTTGTTTATCAACTTGAATGCTTACTATATGACATACTAAGACTATGTGCGTTGGTTTTTCATGCTTTTGATTTTTTTTGATTTTTTATGCCCATTAGAATCTTGGTCAAATCCTAGGTTTGACCAAGACTTAAACAAGTTTAAAACATGAATATGAAAATGTAAGCATGTATCCTTCATAGTCACTCCAAAATGAAGCTCTTGGGAGGTTTTTTGAGATTTTCCATGTTTGAAACTAAAAACCACTTCTCTTCATGCTTGACTTCATAAGACAGAGTTTAGGGTTAGGGGTGGATACATGATTTTTCTGGTTTGAATATGTCTAGACCTTGTTTATCAACTTGAATGCTTACTATATGACATATGAAGACTATGTGCTTTGGTTTTTCATTTTTATGCCCATTTGAATTATGGCCAAATCCTAGGTTTGACGAAAATTAAAAATAGTTTAAAACATGAATATGAAAAATTAATCCTCTATCCTTCTTAGTCACTCCAAAATGAAGCTCTTGGGAGGGTTTTTGAAATTTTCATGTTTGAAACCAAAAACCACTTCTCTTCATGCTTGACTTGATAAGACATAGTTTAGGGTTAGGTGGTAGATACAAGATTTTTCTGGTTTGAATATGTCTCGACCTTCTTTATCAACTTGAATGTTTACTGTATGACATACGAAGACTATGTGCTTTGGTTTTTCATTTTTTGAATTTTTCTCTATTTTTATGCCCATTTGAATCTTCGTCAAATCCTAGGTTTGACCAAGATTTAAACAAGTTTAAAACATGATTATGAAAATTTAAGCTTGTATCCTTCTTACTCACTCTAAAATGAAGCTCTTGGGAGGGTTTTTGAAATTTCCATGTTTGAAACCAAAAACCACTTCTCTTCATGCTTCACTTCATAAGGCGGAGTTTAGGGTTAGGGGTAGATTCATGATTTTTCTGGTTTGAATATGTCTATACCTTGTTTATCAACTTAATTGAATGTTTACTATATGACATAAGAAGACTATGTGCCTTGGTTTTTCAATTTTTTGAATTTTTATGCCCATGTGAATCTTGGTCAAATCCTAGGTTTGACCAAGATTTAAACAAGTTTAAAAGATGAATATGAAAAGGTAAGCCTAGATCCTTCTTAGTCACTCCAAAATTAAGCTTTTGGGAGGTTTTTGAAATTTCCATGTTTGAAACCCAAAACCACTTCTCTTCATTATTGACTTCATAAGACAGAGTTTAGGGTTAAGGGTAGATACATGATTAAATATGTCTAGACCTTGTTTATCTACTTAATTGAATGCTTACTATATGACATAAGAAGACTGATACGTCAGCAACGTATCGATAATTTCTTATGTTCCATGCCACTTTATTGATGATACCTACATGTTTTATGCATACTTTATGTCATATTTATGCATTTTCCGGCACTAACCTATTAACGAGATGCCGAAGAGCCAGTTGCTGTTTTCTGCTGTTTTTGGTTTCAGAAATCCTAGTAAGGAAATATTCTCGGAATTGGACGAAATCAACGCCCAGGATCTTATTTTTCCACGAAGCTTCCAGAACACCGGGGAGGAAACGAAGTGGGGCGACGAGGCGCCCACATGATAGGGCGGCGCGGCCCAAGCCCTGGCCGCGCCGGCCTGTTGTGTGGGACCCTCGTGGCGCCCCCTGACCTATCTCCTCCGCCTATTTAAGCCTTCGTCGATAATAACTCCAGTACCGAGAGCCACGATACGGAAAACCTTCCAGAGACGCCGCCGCCAATCCCATCTCGGGGGATTCAGGAGATCGCCTCCGGCACCCTGCCGGAGAGGGGAATCATCTCCCGGAGGACTCTTCACCGCCATGGTCGCCTCCGGAGTGATGAGTGAGTAGTTCACCCCTGGACTATGGGTCCATAGCAGTAGCTAGATGGTCATCTTCTCCTAATTGTGCTTCATTGTTGGATCTTGTGAGCTGCCTAACATGATCAAGATCATCTATCTGTAATGCTACATGTTGTGTTTGTTGGGATCCGATGAATAGAGAATACTATGTTATTTTGATTATCAATCTATTATCTATGTGTTGTTTATGATCTTGCATGCTCTCCGTTACTAGTAGAGGCTCTGGCCAAGTTTTTGTTTGTAACTCCAAGAGGGAGTATTTATGCTCGATAGTGGGTTCATGCCTCCATTAAATCTGGGGATGTGAGAAAGTTCTAAGGTTGTGGATGTGCTGTTGCCACTAGGGATAAAACATCGATGCTATGTCTAAGGATGTAGTTGTTGATTACATTACGCACCATACTTAATGCAATTGTCTGTTGTTTACAACTTAATACTGGAAGGGGTTTGGATGATAACCTGAAGGTGGACTTTTTAGGCATAGATGCATGCTGGATAGCGGTCTATGTACTTTGTCGTAATGCCCAATTAAATCTCACAATACTCATCATATCATTTATGTGCATGGTCATGCCCTCTTTATTTGTCAATTGCCCAACTGTAATTTGTTCACCCAACATGCTATTTATCTTATGGGAGAGACACCACTAGTGAACTGTGGACCCCGGTCCATTCTTTTAATCGAATACAATCTACTGCAATACTTGTTCTACTGTTTTCTGCAAACAATCATCATCCACACTATACATCTAATCCTTTGTTACAGCAAGCCGGTGAGATTGACAACCTCACTGTCACGTTGGGGCAAAGTAATTTGGTTGTGTTGTGCTGGTTCCACGTTGGCGCCGGAATCCCTGGTGTTGCGCCGCACTACACTTCGCCGCCATCAACCTTCAACGTGCTTCTTGACTCCTACTGGTTCGATAAACCTTGGTTTCTTACTGAGGGAAACTTACTGCTGTACGCATCACACCTTCCACTTGGGGTTCCCAACGGTCGCGTGCTGTACGCGTGTCAAGCATAAATTTCTGGCGCCGTTGCCGGGGAGATCAAGACACGCTGGAAGGGGAGTCTCCACCTCCAATCTCTTTACTTTGTTTTTTTCTTGCTTTATTTTATTTAGTACTTTGTTTGCTGCATTATATCAAAATACAAAAAAATTAGTTGCTAGCTTTACTTTACTTGCTATCTTGTTTGCATTCTCCATACTAAAAACACAAAAAAATTAGTTACTTGCATTTGATTTACTTATTTCATTATGTTTCCTCCTAATTTTACTTTAAAAGATATACCGGTAGGGCAAGGGTCTATAATTGGAAGAGATAATATAGAAGAATTTTTCACCCACGTTAGTATGCACGAAGATCTTGAAGATATACCCCTGGCAAAAGCTGTCCCTACTTATAAAGATGCCTCTGTTTGTTTGGTACGCATGATGGAAGCTAGATTTATTAGTCTCAACCCCATGATACAACACATGTTTCTTAAACTTTCTGATATGGAGAGGGGAGAAAAGAGAGATTTTGTTTTAAAAGTCCTAGTGCGAGAATTTGAGGATATAGCCAAAGAAGCTAGAAAAGTTTTTATTAAGCATAAGAGGCTTGGTATGTTCACCGATTTTAAAAGAACACTTGAAAAGATGGATATCGATAGAATTAAGTACACTAATAATGTTAATGATAGTGGGGAGATTAAAGCACCAATACCTTGTAAGCTCCTAGGAATGCATGAAGCTCTAGATGATAATTATGCTTGGCTTGTTCCTGAAAATTTGTTTGATGAGAGTAGCAAGCCCAAGACTAATGAAAATGGAGCCTTTGAAACTTATGTATCCAAAATACAATGCATGGTTAAGAAAACTCCAAACCCCGCTGTAGATGCATCATCTCTTGATAATACTTGATACATACTTTCTGCGCCTAGCTGAAAGGCGTTAAAGAAAAGCGCTTATGGGAGACAACCCATGATTTTACTACTGCACTTTTGTTTTATATTTGAGTCTTGGAAGTTGTTACTACTGTAGCAACCTCTCCTTATCTTAGTTTTGTTGCATTGTTGTGCCAAGTAAAGTCTTTGATAGTAAGGTTCATACTAGATTTGGATTACTGCGCAGAAACAGATTTCTTGCTGTCACGAATCTGGGCCTAATTCTCTGTAGGTAACTCAGAAAATTATGCCAATTTACGTGAGTGATCCTCAGATATGTACGCAACTTTCATTCAATTTGAGCATTTTCATTTGAGAAAGTCTGCTGCCTCAATAAAATTCGTCTTTACGAACTGTTCTGTTTTGACAGATTCTGCCTTTTATTTCGCATTGCCTATTTTGCTATGCTTGATGGATTTTTCGATTCCATTAACTTTCAGTAGCTTTGTGCAATGTCCAGAACTGTTAAGAATGATTATGTCACCTCTGAACATGTGAATTTTGATTGTGCACTAACCCTCTAATGAGTTGTTTTGAGTTTGGTGTGGAGGAAGTTTTCAAGGATCAAGAGAGGAGGATGATACAATATGATCAAGGAGAGTGAAAGCTCTAAGCTTGGGGATGCCCCGGTGGTTCACCCCTGCATATTTCAAGAAGACTCAAGCGTCTAAGCTTGGGGATGCCCAAGGCATCCCCTTCTTCATCGACAACATTATCAGGTTCCTCTAGTGAAACTATATTTTTAATCCATCACATCTTATGTACTTTTCTTGGAGCGTCGGTTTGTTTTTGTTTTTGTTTTGTTTGAATAAAATGGATCCTAGCATTCATTGTGTGGAAGAGAGACACGCTCCGCTGTTGCATATGGACAAATATGTCCTTAGGCTTTACTCATAATATTCATGGCGAAGGTTGAATCTTCTTCGTTAAATTGTTATATGGTTGGAAACGGGAAATGCTATATGTAGTAATTGGTAGAATGTCTTGAATAATTTGATACTTGGCAATTGTTGTGCTCATGTTTAAGCTCTTGCATCATATACTTTGCACCTATTAATGAAGAAATACATAGAGTTTGCTAAAATTTGGTTTGCATAATTGGTCTCTCTAAGGTCTAGATAATTTCTAGTAAGGGTCGAACAACAAGGAAGACGGTGTAGAGTCTTATAATGTTTACAATATGTCTTTTATGTAAGTTTTGTTGTACCGCTTCATACTTGTGTTTGTTTCAAATAGCCTTGCTAGCCTAAGCCTTGTATCGAGAGGGAATACTTCTCATGCATCCAAATCCTTGAGCCAACCACTATGCCATTTGTGTCCACCATACCTGCCTACTACATGGTATTTCTCCGCCATTCCAAAGTAAATTGCTTGAGTGCTACCTTTAAAATTTCCATTCTTCATCTTTGCAATATAGCTCATGGGACAAATAGCCTAAAAACTATTGTGGTATTGAATATGTACTTATGCACTTTATCTCTTATTAAGTTGATTGTTGCGCGATAACCATGTTCCTGGGGACGCCATCAACTACTCTTTGTTGAATATCATGTGAGTTGCTATGCATGTCCGTCTTGTCTGAAGTAAGGGAGATTTACCATGAGTTGAATGGTTTGAGCATGCATATTTTTAGAGAAGATCATTGGGCCACTAACTAAAGCCATGATCCATGGTGGAAGTTTCAGTTTTGGACAAATATCCTCAATCTCATATGAGAAAATTAATTGTTGTTGAATTCTAATGCATTAAAGAGGAGTCCATTATCTGTTGTCTATGTTGTCCCGGTATGGATGTCTAAGTTGAGAATAATCAAAAGCGAGAAATCCAATGCGAGCTTTCTCCTTAGACCTTTGTACAGGCGGCATAGAGGTACCCCTCTGTGACACTTGGTTAAAACATATGTATTGCGGTGATAATCCAGGTAATCCGAGCTAATTAGGACAAGGTGCGGGCACTATTAGTATACTATGCATGAGGCTTGCAACTTGTAGGATATAATTTACATGATGCATATGCTTTATTACTACCGTTGACAAAATTGTTTCTTGTTTTCAAAACCAAAGATCTAGCACAAATATAGCAATCGATGCTTCCCTCTGCGAAGGGCCTTTCTTCTACTTTTATGTTGAGTCAGTTCACCTATTTCTCTCCATCTCAAGAAGCAAACACTTGTGTGAACTGTGCATTGATTCCTACTTGCATATTGCACTTATTATATTACTTTATGTTGACAATATCCATGAGATATACATGTTACAAGTTGAAAGCAACCGCTGAAACTTAATCTTCCTTTGTGTTGCTTCAATGCCTTTACTTTGAAATTATTGCTTTATGAGTTAACTCTTATGCAAGACTTATTGATGCTTGTCTTGAAAGTACTATTCATGAAAAGTCTTTGCTATATGATTCATTTGTTTACTCATGTCATTTACCATTGCTTTGATCGCTGCATTCATTACATGTGCTTACAATAGTATTGATCAAGATTATGATGGCATGTCACTTCAGAAATTATCTTTGTTATCGTTTACCTACTCGGGACGAGCAGGAACTAAGCTTGGGGATGCTGATACGTCTCCAACGTATCGATAATTTCTTATGTTCCATGCCACTTTATTGATGATACCTACATGTTTTATGCATACTTTATGTCATATTTATGCATTTTCCGGCACTAACCTATTAACGAGATGCCGAAGAGCCAGTTGTTGTTTTCTGCTGTTTTTGGTTTCAGAAATCCTAGTAAGGAAATATTCTCGGAATTGGACGAAATCAACGCCCAGGATATTATTTTTCCACGAAGCTTCCAGAACACCGGGGAGGAAACAAAGTGGGGCGACGAGGCGCCCACATGATAGGGCGGCGCGGCCCAAGCCCTGGCCGCGCCGGCCTGTTGTGTGGGGCCCTCGTGGCCCCCCCTGACCTATCTCCTCCGCCTATTTAAGCCTTCGTCGATAATAACTCCAGTACCGAGAGCCACGATACGGAAAACCTTCCAGAGACACCGCCGCCGCCAATCCCATCTCGGGGGATTCAGGAGATCGCCTCCGTCACCCTACCGGAGAGGGGAATCATCTCCCGGAGGACTCTTCACCGCCATGGTCGCCTCCGGAGTGATGAGTGAGTAGTTCACCCCTGGACTATGGGTCCATAGCAGTAGCTAGATGGTCGTCTTCTCCTAATTGTGCTTCATTGTTGGATCTTGTGAGCTGCCTAACATGATCAAGATCATCTATCTGTAATGCTACATGTTGTGTTTGTTGGGATCCGATGAATAGAGAATACTATGTTATTTTGATTATCAATCTATTATCTATGTGTTGTTTATGATCTTGCATGCTCTCCGTTACTAGTAGAGGCTCTGGCCAAGTTTTTGCTTGTAACTCCAAGAGGGAGTATTTATGCTCGATAGTGGGTTCATGCCTCCATTAAATCTTGGACAGTGACAGAAAGTTCTAAGGTTGTGGATTTGCTGTTGCCACTAGGGATAAAACATCGATGCTATGTCTAAGTATGTAGTTGTTGATTACATTACGCACCATACTTAATGCAATTGTCTGTTGTTTACAACTTAATACTGGAAGGGGTTCGGATGATAACCTGAAGGTGGACTTTTTAGGCATAGATGCATGCTGGATAGCGGTCTATGTACTTTGTCGTAATGCCCAATTAAATCTCACAATACTCATCATATCATGTATGTGCATGGTCATGCCTTCTTTATTTGTCAATTGCCCAACTATAATTTGTTCACCCAACATGCTATTTATCTTATGGGAGAGACACCACTAGTGAGCTGTGGACCCCGGTCCATTCTTTTAATCGAATACAATCTACTGCAATACTTGTTCTACTGTTTTCTGCAAACAATCATCATCCACACTATACATCTAATCCTTTATTACAGCAAGCCGGTGAGATTGACAACCTCACTGTCACGTTGGGGCAAAGTAATTTGGTTGTGTTGTGCAGGTTCCACGTTGGCGCCGGAATCCCTGGTGTTGCGCTGCACTACACTTCGTCGTCATCAACCTTCAACGTGCTTCTTGACTCCTACTAGTTCGATAAACCTTGGTTTCTTACTGAGGGAAACTTACTGCTGTACGCATCACACCTTCCACTTGGGGTTCCCAACGGTCGCGTGCTGTACGCGTGTCAAAGACCTTCGTTTTTCATTTTTTGATTTATTTTGAACAGTTATAACCATTTGAATCATTGTCAATTCCTAGGTTTGACCAAGATTTAAACAAGTTTAAAACATGAATATGAAAAAGTAAGCCTGTATCGATCCTTCTTAGTCACTCAAAAATGAAGGTCATGGGAGTTTTTTGAAATTTCCATGTTTGAGACCCAAAACTACTTCTCTTCATGCTTGACTTCATAAGACAGAGTTTAGGGTTAGTGGGTAGATACATGATTTTTCTTGTTTGAATATGTCTAGACCTTGTTTATCAACTTGAATGCTTACTATATGACATACTAAGACTATGTGCTTTGGTTTTTCATTTTTTTGATTTTTTTAAATTTTTATGCCCATTAGAATCTTGGTCAAATCCTAGGTTTGACCAAGATTTAAACAAGTTTAAAACATGAACATGAAAAATTAAGCATGTATCCTTCATAGTCACTCCAAAATGAAGCTCTTGGGAGGTTTTTTGAGATTTTCCATCTTTGAAACTAAAAACCACTTCTCTTCACGCTTGACTTCATAAGACAGAGTTTAGGGTTAGGGGGTAGATATATGATTTTTCTGGTTTGAATATGTCTAGACCTTGTTTATCAACTTAAATGCTTACTATATGACATACGAAGACTATGTGCTTTGGTTTTTCATTTTTATTCCCATTTGAATTATGGTCAAATCCTAGGTTTGACCAAGATTTAAACAAGTTTAAAACATGAATATGAAAAAGTAAGCATGTATCCTTCTTAGTCACTCCAAAATGAAGCTCTTGGGAGAGTTTTTGAAATTTTCATGTTTGAAACAAAAAACCACTTCTTTTAATGCTTGACTTCATAAGACAAAGTTTAGGGTTAGGGGGTAGATACAAGATTTTTCTGGTTTGAATATGTCTCGACCTTCTTTGTCAACTTGAATGCTTACTATATGACATACGAAGACTATGTGCTTTGGTTTTTCATTTTTTGATTTTTTTCTCAACTTTTATGCCCATTTGAATCTTGGTTAAATCCTAGGTTTGACCAAGATTTAAACAAGTTTAAAAAATGAATATGAAAAATTAAGCTTGTATCCTTCTTAGTCACTACAAAATGAAGCTCTTGGGAGGGTTTTCGAAATTTCCATTTTTGAAACCAAAAACCACTTCTCTTCATGCTTCACTTTCATAAGGCGGAGTTTAGGGTTAGGGGTAGATACATGATTTTTCTGGTTTTAATATGTCTATACCTTGTTTATCAACTTAATTGAATGCTTACTATATGACATAAGAAGACTATGTGCCTTGTTTTTTCAATTTTTTTGAATTTTTGTGCCCATTTAAATTATGGTCAAATCCTAGGTTTGACCAAGATTTACACAAGTTTAAAAGATGAATATGAAAAGGTAAGCCTGGATCCTTCTTAGTCACTCCAAAATGAAGCTTTTGGGACGTTTTTGAAATTTCCGTGTTTGAAACCCAAAACCACTTCTCTTCATTATTGACTTCATAAGACAGAGTTTAGGGTTAGGGGGTAGATACATGATTTTTCTGGTTTGAATATGTCTAGACCTTGTTTATCAACTTGAATTCTTACTATATGACATACGAAGACTATGTGCTTTGGTTTTTCATTTTTAATCCCATTTGAATTATGGTCAAATCCTAGGTTTGACCAAGACTTAAACAAGTTTAAAACATGAATATGAAAAAGTAAGCATGTATCCTTCTTAGTCACTCCAAAATGAAGCTCTTGGGAGGGTTTTTGAAATTTTCATGTTTGAAACCAAAAACCACTTCTCTTCATGCTTGAATTCATAAGACAGAGTTTAGGGTTAGGGGTAGATACAAGATTTTTCTGGTTTGAATATGTCTCAACCTTCTTTATCAACTTGAATGCTTACTATATGACATACGAAGACTATGTGCTTTGGTTTTACATTTTTTGAATTTTTTCTCAACTTTTATGCCCATTTGAATCTTGGTCAAATCCTAGTTTGACCAAGATTTAAACAAGTTTAAAACATGAATATGAAAATTTAAGCTTGTATCCTTCTTAGTCACTCTAAAATGAAGCTCTTGGGAGGGTTTTTGAAATTTCAATGTTTGAAACCAAAAACCACTTCTCTTCATGCTTCACTTCATAAGGCGGAGTTTAGGGTTAGGGGTAGATACATGATTTTTCTGGTTTGAATATGTCTATACCTTGTTTATCAACTTAATTGAATGCTTACTATATGACATAAGAAGACTCTGTGCCTTTGTTTTTCAATTTTTTTGAATTTTTATGCCCATGTGAATCTTAGTCAAATCCTAGGTTTGTCCAAGATTTAAACAAGTTTAAAAGATGAATATGAAAAGGTAAGCCTAGATCCTTCTTAGTCACTCCAAAATTAAGCTCTTGGGAGGTTTTTGAAATTTCCATGTTTGAAACCAAAAACCACTTCTCTTCATTATTGACTTCATAACACAGAGTTTAGGGTTAAGGGTAGATACATGGTTGAATATGTCTAGACCTTGTTTATCCACTTAATTGAATGCTTACTATATGACATAATAAGACCTTGGTTTTTCATTTTTTTTGATTTATTTTGAACAAATATAACCATTTGAATCATTGTCAATTCCTAGGTTTGACCAAGATTTAAACAAGTTTAAAACATGAATATGAAAAAGAAAGCCTGTATCGATCCTTCTTAGTCACTCAAAAATGAAGCTCATGGGAGTTTTTTGAAATTTCCATGTTTGAGAATCAAAACTACTTCTCTTCATGCTTGACTTCATAAGACATAGTTTAGGGTTAGTGGGTAGATACATGATTTTTCTGGTTTGAATATATCTAGACCTTGTTTATCAACTTGAATGCTTACTATATGACATACTAAGACTATGTGCTTTGGTTTTTCATTTTTTTGATTTTTTTAAATATTTATGCCCATTAGAATCTTGGTCAAATCCTAGGTTTGACCAAGATTTAAACAAGTTTAAAACATGAACATGAAAAATTAAGCATGTATCCTTCATAGTCACTCCAAAATGAAGCTCTTGGGAGGTTTTTGATATTTTCCATCTTTGAAACTAAAAACCACTTCTCTTCATGCTTGACTTCATAAGACAGAGTTTAGGGTTAGGGGGTAGATACATGATTTTTCTGGTTTGAATATGTCTAGACCTTGTTTATCAACTTGAATACTTACTATATGACATACGAAGACTATGTGCTTTGGTTTTTCATTTTTATTCCCATTTGAATTATGGTCAAATCCTAGGCTTGACCAAGATTTAAACAAGTTTAAAACATGAACATGAAAAATTAAGCATGTATTCTTCATAGTCACTCCAAAATGAAGCTCTTGGGAGGTTTTTGATATTTTCCATCTTTGAAACTAAAAACCACTTCTCTTCATGCTTGACTTCATAAGACAGAGTTTAGGGTTAGGGGGTAGATACATGATTTTTCTGGTTTGAATATGTCTAGACCTTGTTTATCAACTTGAATACTTACTATATGACATACGAAGACTATGTGCTTTGGTTTTTCATTTTTATTCCCATTTGAATTATGGTCAAATCCTAGGTTTGACCAAGATTTAAACAAGTTTAAAACATGAATTTGAAAAAGTAAGCATGTATCCTTCTTAGTCACTCCAAAATGAAACTCTTGGGAGGGTTTTCGAAATTTTCATGTTTGAAACAAAAAACCACTTCTCTTAATGCTTGACTTCATAAGACAGAGTTTAGGGTTAGGGGTAGATACAAGATTTTTCTGGTTTGAATATGTCTCGACCTTCTTTATACACTTGAATGCTTACTATATGACATACGAAGACTATGTGCTTTGGTTTTTCATTTTTTGAATTTTTTCTCAACTTTTATGCCCATTTGAATCTTGGTCAAATCATGAATATGAAAAATTAAGCTTATATCCTTCTTAGTCACTCCAAAATGAAGCTCTTGGGATGGTTTTTGAAATTTCCATTTTTGAAACCAAAAACCACTTCTCTTCATGCTTGAATTCATAAGACAGAGTTTAGGGTTAGGGGTAGATACAAGATTTTTCTGGTTTGAATATGTCTCAACCTTCTTTATCAACTTGAATGCTTACTATATGACATACGAAGACTATGTGCTTTGGTTTTACATTTTTTGAATTTTTTCTCAACTTTTATGCCCATTTGAATCTTGGTCAAATCCTAGTTTGACCAAGATTTAAACAAGTTTAAAACATGAATATGAAAATTTAAGCTTGTATCCTTCTTAGTCACTCTAAAATGAAGCTCTTGGGAGGGTTTTTGAAATTTCAATGTTTGAAACCAAAAACCACTTCTCTTCATGCTTCACTTCATAAGGCGGAGTTTAGGGTTAGGGGTAGATACATGATTTTTCTGGTTTGAATATGTCTATACCTTGTTTATCAACTTAATTGAATGCTTACTATATGACATAAGAAGACTCTGTGCCTTTGTTTTTCAATTTTTTTGAATTTTTATGCCCATGTGAATCTTAGTCAAATCCTAGGTTTGTCCAAGATTTAAACAAGTTTAAAAGATGAATATGAAAAGGTAAGCCTAGATCCTTCTTAGTCACTCCAAAATTAAGCTCTTGGGAGGTTTTTGAAATTTCCATGTTTGAAACCAAAAACCACTTCTCTTCATTATTGACTTCATAACACAGAGTTTAGGGTTAAGGGTAGATACATGATTGAATATGTCTAGACCTTGTTTATCCACTTAATTGAATGCTTACTATATGACATAATAAGACCTTGGTTTTTCATTTTTTTTGATTTATTTTGAACAGATATAACCATTTGAATCATTGTCAATTCCTAGGTTTGACCAAGATTTAAACAAGTTTAAAACATGAATATGAAAAAGAAAGCCTGTATCGATCCTTCTTAGTCACTCAAAAATGAAGCTCATGGGAGTTTTTTGAAATTTCCATGTTTGAGAATCAAAACTACTTCTCTTCATGCTTGACTTCATAAGACATAGTTTAGGGTTAGTGGGTAGATACATGATTTTTCTGGTTTGAATATGTCTAGACCTTGTTTATCAACTTGAATGCTTACTATATGACATACTAAGACTATGTGCTTTGGTTTTTCATTTTTTTGATTTTTTTAAATATTTATGCCCATTAGAATCTTGGTCAAATCCTAGGTTTGACCAAGATTTAAACAAGTTTAAAACATGAACATGAAAAATTAAGCATGTATCCTTCATAGTCACTCCAAAATGAAGCTCTTGGGAGGTTTTTGATATTTTCCATCTTTGAAACTAAAAACCACTTCTCTTCATGCTTGACTTCATAAGACAGAGTTTAGGGTTAGGGGGTAGATACATGATTTTTCTGGTTTGAATATGTCTAGACCTTGTTTATCAACTTGAATACTTACTATATGACATACGAAGACTATGTGCTTTGGTTTTTCATTTTTATTCCCATTTGAATTATGGTCAAATCCTAGGCTTGACCAAGATTTAAACAAGTTTAAAACATGAACATGAAAAATTAAGCATGTATTCTTCATAGTCACTCCAAAATGAAGCTCTTGGGAGGTTTTTGATATTTTCCATCTTTCAAACTAAAAACCACTTCTCTTCATGCTTGACTTCATAAGACAGAGTTTAGGGTTAGGGGGTAGATACATGATTTTTCTGGTTTGAATATGTCTAGACCTTGTTTATCAAATTGAATACTTACTATATGACATACGAAGACTATGTGCTTTGGTTTTTCATTTTTATTCCCATTTGAATTATGGTCAAATCCTAGGTTTGACCAAGATTTAAACAAGTTTAAAACATGAATTTGAAAAAGTAAGCATGTATCCTTCTTAGTCACTCCAAAATGAAACTCTTGGGAGGGTTTTCGAAATTTTCATGTTTGAAACAAAAAACCACTTCTCTTAATGCTTGACTTCATAAGACAGAGTTTAGGGTTAGGGGTAGATACAAGATTTTTCTGGTTTGAATATGTCTCGACCTTCTTTATACACTTGAATGCTTACTATATGACATACGAAGACTATGTGCTTTGGTTTTTCATTTTTTGAATTTTTTCTCAACTTTTATGCCCATTTGAATCTTGGTCAAATCATGAATATGAAAAATTAAGCTTATATCCTTCTTAGTCACTCCAAAATGAAGCTCTTGGGATGGTTTTTGAAATTTCCATTTTTGAAACCAAAAACCACTTCTCTTCATGCTTCACTTCATAAGGCGGAGTTTAGGGTTAGGGTTAGATACATTATTTTTCTGGTTTGAATATGTCTATACCTTGTTTATCAACTTAATTGAATGCTTACTATATGACATTAGAAGACTATGTGCCTTGGTTTTTCAATTTTTTTGAATTTTTATGCCCATTTGAATTATGGTCAAATCCTAGGTTTGACCAAGATTTAAACAAGTTTAAAAGATGAATATGAAAAGGTAAGCCTGGATCCTTCTTAGTCACTCCAAAATGAATCTTTTGGGACGTTTTTGAAATTTCCATGTTTCAAACCCAAAACCACTTCTCTTCATTATTGACTTCATAAGACAGAGTTTAGGGTTACGGGGTAGATACATGATTTTTATGGTTCGAATATGTCTAGACCTTGTTTATCAACTTGAATGCTTACTATATGACATACGAAGACTATGTGCTTTGGTTTTTCATTTTTATGCCCATTTGAATTATGGTCAAATCCTAGGTTTTACCAAGACTTAAACAAGTTTAAAACATGAATATGAAAAAGTAAGCCTGTATCCTTCTTAGTCACTCCAAAATGAAGCTCTTGGGAGGGTTTTTGAAATTTTCATGTTTGAAACCAAAAACC
Organism: Lolium perenne; assembly: GCF_019359855.2. NCBI lineage: Eukaryota > Viridiplantae > Streptophyta > Magnoliopsida > Poales > Poaceae > Lolium > Lolium perenne. The sequence continues at coordinate 139,282,994 of NC_067245.2, forward strand.
ACTTCTCTTCATGCTTGACTTCATAAGACAGAGTTTAGGGTTAGGGGGTAGATACAAGATTTTTCTGGTTTGAATATGTCTCGACTTTCTTTATCAACTTGAATGCTTACTATATGACATACGAAGACTATGTGCTTTGGTTTTTCATTTTTTGAATTTTTTCTCAACTTTTATGCCCATTTGAATCTTGGTCAAATCCTAGGTTTGACCAAGATTTAAACAAGTTTAAAACATGAATATGAAAATTTAATCTTGTATCCTTCTTAGTCACTCTAAAATGAAGCTCTTGGGAGGGTTTTTGAAATTTCCATGTTTGAAACCAAAAACCACTTCTCTTCATGCTTCACTTCATAAGGCGGAGTTTAGGGTTAGGGGTAGATACATGATTTTTCTGTTTGAATATGTCTATACCTTGTTTATCAACTTAATTTAATGCTTACTATATGACATAATAAGACTATGTGCCTCGGTTTTTCAATTTTTTTGAATTTTTATGCCCATGTGAATCTTAGTCAAATCCTAGGTTTGTCCAAGATTTAAACAAGTTTAAAAGATGAATATGAAAAGGTAAGCCTAGATCCTTCTTAGTCACTCCAAAATTAAGCTTTTGGGAGGTTTTTGAAATTTCCATGTTTGAAACGCAAAACCACTTCTCTTCATTATTGACTTCATAAGTCAGAGTTTAGGGTTAAGGGTAGATACATGATTGAATATGTCTAGACCTTGTTTATCCACTTAATTCAATGCTTACTATATGACATAATAAGACCTTGGTTTTTCATTTTTTGATTTATTTTGAACAGTTATAACCATTTGAATCATTGTCAATTCCTAGGTTTGACCAAGATTTAAACAAGTTTAAAACATGAATATGAAAAAGTAAGCCTGTATCGATCCTTCTTAGTCACTCCAAAATGAAGCTCATGGGAGTTTTTTGAAAATTCCATGTTTGAGACCCAAAAGTACTTCTCTTCATGCTTGACTTCATAATACAGAGTTTAGGGTTAGTGGGTAGATACATGATTTTTCTGGTTTGAATATGTCTAGACCTTGTTTATCAACTTGAATGCTTATTATATGACATACTAATACTATGTGCTTTGGTTTTTCTTTTTTTTGATTTTTTTAAAAATTTTATGCCCATTAGAATCTTGGTCAAATCCTAGGTTTGACCAAGATTTAAACAAGTTTAAAACATGAACATGAAAAATTAAGCATGTGGTCACTCCAAAATGAAGCTCTTGGTTGGTTTTTTGATATTTTCCATCTTTGAAACTAAAAACCACTTCTCTTCATGCTTGACTTCATAAGACAGAGTTTAGGGTTAGGGCGTAGATACATGATTTTTCTTGTTTCAATATGTCTAGACCTTGTTTATCAACTTGAATGCTTACTATATGACATACGAAGACTATGTGCTTTGGTTTTTCATTTTTATGCCCATTTGAATTATGGTCAAATCCTAGTTTTGACCAAGACTTAAACAAGTTTAATACATGAATATGAAAAAGTAAGCATGTATCCTTCTTAGTCACTCCAAAATGAAGCTCTTGGGAGGGTTTTTGAAATTTTCATGTTTGAAACAAAAAACCACTTCTCTTAATGCTTGACTTCATAAGACAGAGTTTAGGGTTAGGGGGTAGATACAAGATTTTCTGGTTTGAATATGTCTCGACCTTCTTTATCAACTTGAATTCTTACTATATGACATACGAAGACTATGTGCTTTGGTTTTTCATTTTTGAATTTTTTCTCAACTTTTATGGCCATTTGAATCTTGGTCAAATCCTAGGTTTGACCAAGATTTAAACAATTTTAAAAAAATGAATATGAAAAATTAAGCTTGTATCCTTCTTAGTCACTCCAAAATGAATCTCTTGGGAGGGTTTTTGAAATTTCCATTTTTGAAACCAAAAACCGCTTCGGTATTCGAAGGAGGGATTTTGTCGAGGATCTGGGAAGGACCAACCCAAAAATAATATTAGCACTTATGGAGATAGCAAATCGGTGGGCAGATGGAGAAGATGTTGTTCACAACAAGCGACATAGGTCGCCCGAGGATGATTGATAACGCGTGAAGCACACGTCCGTTGGGAACCCCAAGAGGAAGGTGTGATGCGTATAGCAGCAAGTTTTCCCTCAGTAAGAAACCAAGGTTATCGAACCAGTAGGAGTCAAGGGCCACGTGAAGGTCATTGATGACGGAGTGTAGTACGGCGCAACACCAGGGATTCCGGCGCCAACGTGGAACCTGCACAACACAATCAAAATACTTTTCCCCAACTTAATAGTGAGGTTGTCAATCTCACCGGCTTGCTGTAAACAAAGGATTAAACGTATGGTGTGGAAAATGATGTTTGTTTGCAAAGAACAGTAGAGAACAATTATTGCAGTAGATTGTATTCAGATGTAAAAGAATGGACCGGGGTCCACAGTTCACTAGTGGTGTCTCTCTAGTAAGAAATAGCATGTTGGGTGAACAAATTATAGTTGGGCAATTGACAAATAGAGAGGGCATAACAATGCACATACATATCATGATGACTACTATGAGATTTACTTAGGGCATTACGACAAAGTACATAGACCGCTATCCAGCAAGCATCTATGCCTAAAAAGTCCACCTTCGGGTTAGCATCCGCACCCCTTCCAGTATTAAGTTGCATACAACAGACAATTGCATTAAGTATGGTGCGTAATGTAATCAACACAAATATCCTTAGAGAAAGCATCGATGTTTTATCCCTAGTGGCAACAGCACATCCACAATCTTATAACTTTCTGTCACTGTCCCAGATTCAATGGAGGCATGAACCCACTATCGAGCATAAATACTCCCTCTTGGAGTCACAAGTATCAACTTGGCCAGAGCCTCTACTAGCAACGGAGAGCATGCAAGATCATAAACAACACATATTGATAGATTGATAATCAACTTGACATAGTATTCCATATTCATCGGATCCCAACAAACACAACATGTAGCATCACAAATAGATGATCTTGATCATGATAGGCAGCTCACAAGATCTAACATGATAGCACAATGAGGAGAAGACAACCATCTAGCTACTGCTATGGACCCATAGTCCAAGGATAAACTACTGACACATCAGTCCGGAGGCGATCATGGTGATGAAGAGTCCTCCGGGAGATGATTCCCCTCTCCGGCAGGGTGCCGGAGGCGATCTCCTGAATCCCACGAGATGGGATTGGCGGCGGCGGCGTCTCTGGAACTATTTCCGTATCGTGGCTCTCGGTAATAGGGTTTTCACGACGGAGAGTTTAAGTAGGCGGAAGGGCAGAGTTGGGGGTGGCGCAGGGGCCCCACACCATAGGGCGGCGTGGGCCCCATCCAGGCCGTGCGGCCCTGTGGTTTGGGCGCCTCGTCGCCCCACTTCGTATGCTCTTCGGTCTTCTGGAAGCTCCGTGGAAAAATAAGACCCTGGGCGTTGATTTCGTCCAATTCCGAGAATATTTCCTTTGTAGGATTTCTGAAACCAAAAACAGCAGAAAACAGGCACTGGCGCTTCGGCATCTCGTTAATAGGTTAGTGCCGGAAAATTCATATAAATGACATAAAGTGTGTATGAAACATGTGAGTATTGTCATAAAAGTAGCATGGAACATAAGAAATTATAGATACGTTTGAGACGTATCAAGCATCCCCAAGCTTAGTTCATACTCGCCCTCGAGTAGGTAAACGATAACAAGGATAATTTCTGAAGTGACATGCTATCATAATCTTGATCAATACTATTGTAAAGCATATGAGATGAATGAAGTGATTTGAAGCAATGGTAAAGACAATGATTTAAACAACTGAATCATATAACAAAGACTTTTCATGTATAGTACTTTCAAGACAAGCATCAATAGGACTTGCATAGGAGTTAACTCATAAAGCAATAAATTCTTAGCAAAAAGTTTTGAAGCAACACAAAGGAAGATATAAGTTTCAGCAGTTGCTTTCAACTTCAACATGTATATCTCATGGATAATTGTCAACACAAAGTAATATGATGAATGCAAATAAGCAAGTATGTAGGAATCAATGCACACAGTTGACACAAGTGTTTGCTTCTAAGATAGAAAGAAGTAGGTAAACTGACTCAACATAAAGTAAAAGAAAGGCCCTTCGCAGAGGGAAGCATGGATTACTATTTTTGTGCTAGAGCTTTTATTTTGAAAACATAGAAACAATTTTGTCAACGGTAGTAATAATTCATATGTGTTATGCATAAGACATCCTATAAGTTGCAAGCCTCATGCATAGAATACCAATAGTGCTCGCACCTTGTCCTAATTAGCTTGGATTTACATGGATTATCATTGCATTGCATATGTTTCAACCAAGTGTCACAAAGGGGTACCTCTATGCCGCATGTACAAGGTCCAAGGAGATAGATCGCATTTGATTTCTCGTTTTTGATAAATCTCAACTAAGGACATCCATACCGAGACAACATAGAAAACAGATAATGGACTCCTCTTTAATGCATAAGCATTCAACAACAGATAATATTCTCATAAGAGATTGAGGATTGATGTCCAAACTGAAACTTCCACCATGATTCATGGCTTTAGTTAGCGGCCCAATGTTCTTCTCTAACAATATGCATACTCAAACCATTTGATCATGATAAATCACCCTTACTTCAGACAAGACGAACATGCATAGCAACTCACATGATATTCAACAAAGGTGTAATAGTTGATGGCGTCCCCAGAAACATGGTTACCGCTCAACAAGCAACTTATAAGAAATAAGATACATAAGCTACATATTCTTTACCACAATAGTTTTTAAGCTATTTTCCCATGAGCTATATATTGCAAAGGCAAGGAATGAAATTTTAAAGGTAGCACTCAAGGAATTTACTTTGGAATGGCAGAGAAATACCATGTAGTAGGTAGGTATGGTGGACACAAATGGCATAGTTTTTGGCTCAAGGATTTGGATGCACGAGAAGAATTCCCTCTCAATACAAGGCTTGGGCTAGCAAGGTTGTTTGAAGCAAACACAAGTATGAACCGGTACAGCAAAACTTACATAAGAACATATTGCAATCATTATAAGACTCTACACTGTCTTCCTTGTTGTTCAAACACCTCACCAGAAAATATCTAGACTTTAGAGAGACCAATCATGCAAACCAAATTTTAACAAGCTCTATGGTAGTTCTTCATTAATAGGTGCAAAGTACATGATGCAAGAGCTTAAACATGATCTATTTGAGCACAACAATTGCCAAGTATCAAATTATTCAAGACATTATACCAATTACCACATGAAGCATTTTCTGTTTCCAACCATATAACAACGAAGGAAGCAGTTTCAACCTTCGCCACGAACATTAAAAGTAAAGCTAAGAACACTAGTGTTCATATGAAACAGCGGAGCGTGTCTCTCTCCCAAACAAAGAATGCTAGGATCCGATTTTATTCAAACACAAACAAAAATAAAAACATACAGACGCTCCAAGTAAAGCACATAAGATGTGACGGAATAAAAATATAGTTTCACTAGAGATGACCTGATAAGTTGTCGATGAAGAAAGGGATGCCTTGGGCATCCCCAAGCTTAGATGCTTGAGTCTTCTTGAAATATGCAGGGATGAACCACGGGGGCATCCCCAAGATTAGACTTTTCACTCTTCTTGATCATATTGTATCATCCTCCTCTCTTGATCCTTGAAAACTTCCTCCACACCAAACTCAAAACAAACTCATTAGAGGGTTGGTGCATAATCAAAAATTCACATATTCAGAGGTCACATAATCATTCTTAACACTTCTGGACATTGCACAAAGCTACTGAAAGTTAATGGAACAAATAAATCCATCCAACATAGCAACACAGGCAATGCGAAATAAAAGGCAGAATTTGTCAAAACAAAACAGTCCGTAAAGACGAAATTTTCAGGGGAATTTAACTTGCTCAGATGAAAAAGCTAAAATTGAATGAAAGTTGCATACATATCGGAGGATCACGCACGTAAATTAGCAGAATTTTCTGATTTACCTACAGACGGGGCTACTCAATTTCGTGACAGCAAGAAATCTGTTTCTCCGCAGTAATCCAAATCTAGTATCAACCCTACTATCAAAGACTTTACTTGGCACAACAATGCAATAAAATAAAGATAAGGAGAGGTTGCTACAGTAGTAACAACTTCCAAGACTCAAATATAAAACGAAAGTGCAGAAGTAAAATAATGGGTTGTCTCCCATAAGCGCTTTTCTTTAACGCCTTTTAGCTAGGCGCAGAAAGTGTGAATCAAGTATTATCAAGAGATGAAGCATCAACATAATAATTTGTTCTAATAATAGAATCATAAGATAACTTCATTCTCTTTCTAGGGGTGTTCCATACCTTTCTTAAGAGGAAATTGATACTTAATATTACCTTCCTTCATATCAATAATAACACCAACAGTTCGAAGAAAAGGTCTTCCCAAAATAATGGGACAAGATGCATTGCATTCAATATCCAAGACAACAAAATCAACGGGGACAAGGTTATTTTTAACCGTAATATGAACATTATCAATCCTCCCCAAAGGTTTCTTTGTAGCATTATCAGCAAGATTAACATCCAAATAACAATTTTTCAATGGTGGCAAGTCAAGCATATTATAGATTTTCTTAGGCATAACAGAAATACATGCACCAAGATCACATAAAGCATTACAATCAAAATCATTGACCTTCATCTTAATGATGGGCTCCCAACCATCTTCCAACTTCCTAGGAATAGAAGTTTCAAGTTTTAATTTCTCTTCTCTAGCTTTAATGAGAGCATTTGTAATATGTTTTGTAAAGGCCAAATTTATAGCACTAGCATTGGGACTTCTAGCAAGTTTTTGTAAGAACTTAATAACTTCAGAGATATGGAAATCATTAAAATCAAAACCATTAGGATCTACAGCAATGGGATCACCGTCCCCAATATTTTGAAAAATTTCAGCAGTTTTATCACAAGCAGTTTCAGCAGTTTTAGCAGTTTCGGGAAGTTTTGCACGCTTTGCATTAGAAGTAGAAACATTGCTAACACCAATTATTTTACCATTGATAGTAGGAGGTTTAGCAACATGTGAAGCATCAACATTACTAGTGGTGGTAATAGTCCAAACTTTAGCTACATTATTCTCTTTAGCAAAATTTTCTTCTCTTTCCCACCTAGCATGCAATTCAGCCATCAATCTAATATTTTCATTAATTCGAACTTGGATAGCATTTGTTGTAGCAAATGACTTAATATCTTTAGTTTCATTAGGCATAGCTTTCAATTTTAAAAGATCAACATCGGCAGCAAGACTATCAACCTTAGAAGCAGGAATATCAATTTTACCAAGCTTTTCTTCAACAGATTTGTTAAAAGCAGTTTGTGTACGAATAAATTATTTAAGCATGGCTTCAAGACCAGGGGGTACACTCCTATTATTGTTGTAAGAATTACCATAAGAATTACCATAACCATTACTATTATTAGAAGGATATGGCCTATAGTTGTTACCAAAATTATTCCGATAAGCATTGTTGTTGAAATTATTATTTTTAATGAAGTTCACATCAACATGCTCTTCTTGAGAAACCAATGAAGCTAAAGGAACATTATTAGGATCAACATTAGATCTACCATTCACAAGCATAGACATAATAGCATCAATCTTATCACTCAAGAGGAGGTTTGTTCAACATAATTTACCTTCTTACCTTGTGCAGTCCTTTCAGTGTGCCATTTAGAGTAATTGATCATCATATTATCAAGAAGCTTTTTTGCGGAGCCCAAAGTGATGGACATAAAAGTACCTCCAGGAGCTGAATCCAATAGGTTCCGTGAAGAAAAATTTAGTCCTGCATAAAAGGTTTGGATGATCATCCAAGTAGTCAGTCCATGGGTAGGGAAATTCTTTACCAAAGATTTCATTCTTTCCCATGCTTGGGCAACATGCTCATTATTCAATTGCTTAAAATTCATTATGCTACTTCTCAAAGATATAATTTTAGCAGGAGGATAATATCTACCAATGAAAGCATCCTTACATTTAGTCCATGAATCAATACTATTCTTAGGCAAAGATAGCAACCAATCTTTAGCTCTTCCTCTTAAGGAGAAAGGAAAAAATTTCAATTTTATAATTTCACCATCTACATCCTTATACTTTTGCATTTCACAAAGTTCAACAAAATTATTAAGATGGGCAGCAGCATCATCAGAACTAACACCAGAAAATTGCTCTCTCATAACAAGATTTAGTAAAGCAGGTTTAATTTCATAAAATTCTGCTGTAATAGCAGGTGGAGCAATAGGTCTGCATAGGAAATCATTATTATTTGTGCTTGTGAAGTCACACAACTTAGTATTCTCAGGAGTACCCATTTTAGCAGTAGTAAAAATAAGTAAAGCAAACTAAATTAAGCAAAGTAAATGCAAGTAACTAATTTTTTTGTGTTTTTAATATGGAGAACGCAAACAAGACAGTAAATAAAGTAAAGTAAGTAACTAATTTTTTGTATTTTTGATATAGAGAAAACAAACAAAGCAGTAAATAAAATAAAGTAAAGCAAGACAAAAACAAAGTAAAGAGATTGGATGTGGGAGACTCCCCTTGCAACGTGTCTTGATCTCCCCGGCAACGGCGCCAGAAAAAGAGCTTGATAACGCGTGAAGCACACGTCCGTTGGGAACCCCAAGAGGAAGGTGTGATGCGTATAGCAGCAAATTTTCCCTCAGTAAGAAACCAAGGTTATCGAACCAGTATGAGTCAACGGCCACGTGAAGGTCGTTGGTGACGGAGTGCAGTGCGGCGCAACACCAGGGATTCCGGCGCCAACGTGGAACCTGCACAACACAATCAAAATACTTTGCCCCAACTTAACAGTGAGGTTGTCAATCTCACCGGCTTGCTCTAAACAAAGGATTAAACGTATGGTGTGGAAAATGATGTTTGTTTGCAAAGAACAGTAGAGAACAATTATTGCAGTAGATTGTATTCAGATGTAAAAGAATGGACCGGGGTCCACAGTTCACTAGTGGTGTCTCTCCAATAAGAAATAGCATGTTGGGTGAACAAATTACAGTTGGGCAATTAAAATAGAGAGGGCATAACAATGCACATACATATCATGATGACTACTATGAGATTTACTTAGGGCATTACGACAAAGTACATAGACCGCTATCCAGCATGCATCTATGCCTAAAAAGTCCACCTTCGGGTTAGCATCCGCACCCCTTCCAGTATTAAGTTGCAAACAATAGACAATTGCATTAAGTATGGTGCGTAATGTAATCAACACAAATATCCTTAGACAAAGCATCGATGTTTTATCCCTAGTGGCAACATCACATCCACAACCTTAGAACTTTCTGTCACTGTCCCAGATTCAATGGAGGCATGAACCCACTATCGAGCATAAATACTCCCTCTTGGAGTCACAAGTATCAACTTGGCCAGAGCCTCTACTAGCAACGGAGAGCATGCAAGATCATAAACAACACATATATGATAGATTGATAATCAACTTGACATAGTATTCCATATTTATTGGATCCCAACAAACACAACATGTAGCATTACAAATAGATGATCTTGATCATGATAGGCAGCTCACAAGATCTAACATGATAGCACAATGAGGAGAAGACAACCATCTAGCTACTGCTATGGACCCATAGTCCAAGGATGAACTACTGACACATCAGTCCGGAGGCGATCATGGTGATGAAGAGTCCTCTGGGAGATGATTCCCCTCTCCGGCAGGGTGCCGGAGGCGATCTCCTGAATCCCCCGAGATGGGATTGGCGGCGGCGGCGTCTCTGGAACTATTTCCGTATCGTGGCTCTCGGTAATAGGGTTTTCACGACGGAGAGTTTAAGTAGGCGGAAGGGCAGAGTTGGGGGCGGCGCAGGGGCCCCACACCATAGGGCGGCGCGGGCCCCATCCAGGCCGCGCGGCCCTGTGGTTTGGGCGCCTCGTCACCCCACTTCGTATGCTCTTCGGTCTTCTGGAAGCTCCGTGGAAAAATAAGACCCTGGGCGTTGATTTCGTCCAATTCCGAGAATATTTCCTTTGTAGGATTTCTGAAACCAAAAACAGCAGAAAACAGGCACTGGCGCTTCGGCATCTCGTTAGTAGGTTAGTGCCAGAAAATGCATATAAATGACATAAAGTGTGTATAAAACATGTGAGTATTGTCATAAAAGTAGCATGGAACATAAGAAATTATAGATACGTTTGAGACGTATCAAGGATCACAGTTGAAACTTTCAAAATAGGCGACGATTTCCTCGACAGTTTTCAAATTACGATGCTCCTGGTCAAATATCTGCTGGATTTCGAGGAAACAGTGGAGGAAACAATCGAGATGATTATCAAAGGAGTGGCGAGCAGCGTAGCGATTACAAGGACGACTCCCGCCCCTGTAGGAAAAACAATGGACCAAGGTTTCAGAGACCTTATGTCTCACCTGAGGACCTCTTAAATGGACCATGCCAAAACCCCACCTTTTCCTCCTTTAAATACCCCCATAGCTGTCACGTTTAGACTGGGATTTTGATTAGATTAAAAGTTCGCCATTGCTGCAACTCTCGTGTACTTCTTTTGAGGCCAACGCCCAGAACAAGACCGAATATTTGGAATCCCACCTTACTCAATAAAGCTTTCATCTATATCTGCAATATTCTGATTGCATCATTAGTTCTTACTTGTTCTCGATTTAAGGTAGGAATTAAGACCCTCGCTGGTCAGGCTGATCGTGCATCCGCAAGATCAGTAACTCCCGGAGATTGTCCTAGCGATTGCATTGGCGCACGAGCTTTGCACGTGTAGTGGGATCGTCAAGCACGAACTCCACCAACAAATCGATTTATCTACGTCTCATCGAAAGATCGACCACCTTTGCCCTATCAGCTTTATAGAGCCTCCTTTGAAGAAGGCGAAGGCAAGCCCCAACAGGCCAACTCCCGCAGCCTCCGAGGCTTTTCCTCTGCCAGCAGCTGTGGCTGCTCAACCTTTGACTGTTTCTTCTCTCTCGAAGGGGAAAGAAGTTCCTTCGGTAGCTGCCATTTCCCCTTCTTCCAGTGAGAAACCTGTAAGTACTTCGACTTTTGCTTTTCTTGATGATGGTTCTCCTTCTACCAGCCCCCGAGTCTACATTTGACTGCTTGCAATCGAGTGTGGACTTCAAAAGATGCACTGTTTTTAAGATGTTATCTTGACTTTGTCTTCTATTATATAGGGCATTCAAACTGCCATCACTATTTTGAAGGGTTTCGCCTCCCAGTTCTCTTCACTCGAAGCCGATAAGGCTCGACTTCAAGAGGAGGTGCAATCGACTTCCTCAAAGCTTGATCATGCAATAAAAATGGCTACTGCTGCCCGTCATAATGCAGATTCCTTGAAAAAGGAACTTGATCAACTGACGAAGAAGTTGAAGAAGGAGGAGAAGGAAAAGGTCGAAGCCCAAGCCCAAAGGAAGGAAAGGGAGGATCTTCTTCACAAATCCACCATGGCTCTGCTTGGTATTTTTTTACTATTTTATCCTTGAATCTCCTTTACTTAACTTCATTGGGTCTCAATTTTTGCTTCTTATTTTCTATAGAAGTTGTCGATATTCCTTCTGGTTCTGTAGGCAAGCTCCCAGATGGCTCTTCTACCGACGCTATTTCTTTGGCGATCGAGTCTGGCAACCTCGTCCGAGCTCTTCTTCAGAAGAACAAGGCGGTCATGTCAAGACTTCATGCCATGATCCTCCCCAAGGCAGATAAGCAAAATATACTGGGACAGCTGGGGGATACTTTCTACATTGACACCGAAGGCACCATCGAGGTATTCAAACGTACCTCACATACCTACAGCACTCTCCTTGCTTTCTAGCTTCTGATGGGGCATGTCTTCAAAGCTGAGATGGAACTGCTGACGAAGGAGATGCTGAAGGATCAGGATGGGCAAGCCATCGACCTCATCCTTTTCAAAGTAGCAGCGCGCAAATGCGCACTACAACTTCTCGAATTGGTGTCGGCTAATAAATCAACTGCCGGAAGAGCTGGCCCAAGTTTATGGACGCAGACTCAAGCCCCCAGATTTTTTCTGTTACCAAGTTGTAATCTCATCGTTTGGCTCAAACAATTGCCTTTTCTAAGGCCTTTTGATTGTAATGAATTCCATGCTGGCAAATTTGCTAGTTTTTCCCTGTTTAACTGTGATGTTCCTGGCTTTTGAATGCTTGCTCCCGTTGGGAGTGAAATCAATTGACATAGTATATTTTCCTTGACACACTCGATGGTGTATTTTTTGCAGGTGGCTTCTGTACCTTCCTTTGTCGAAGGTTCTTCGGCTGATGGTTCTGAAAGTGATCGGCTTCAAAGCATGAAGGCCCGCATTCTTCAAATGGAAAGAGATATGCGTGGTATCCACGCCATGGCCGCTATTATAAAGAAGAAAGGCGAACTAGCTAGTGATGCAGAACGATATGCACTAAGCGAGCTGCAAAAAGCAATTGTAAGCTTGAATTGTAAGTGCATGTCCCTTCTTTGTTTCCTTCGATGTTGTTGATAATTTTGTCTGATTTCGTCTTCATCGTCACTTTTGTCAGTCATAGCTCTGAATTTATCGAAAGAAAAGAAGCGAATGCACGAACGCATAGATGCTTTGACCAATCTTGCTCAATTCGATGAAGTCTTATGGACTTACAAGTCAAAGGCTGCTACTGTTGCAAAATTCCAAGATCGGGTGCAACAAGTGCTTCGATTCTTCGACAAGTGCCATGCATGTATGAAGATGATCTGGAAAACAATGTTTCCCCTCAACCCAATTCCTCCATCATTTTTGGCCTTGATAGTAAACTTCAAGAATGCCAAAAAGGTGCGCGAATTGGTTCGCAATCAACTTCTTGCAGGAGCCGAATCAGCTTTCGCTTTTGTACTGTCACAACATCCTTCATTGGACTTGATGGCAATTGCAAATGCTGATGGCGATGTAAGCCAGTTTCATCCCGCTGTAAAAGTCCCTACTTCTATTGTAATTGATAGGCTAGAAGACACCACGAAAGTAGATGACCCAGTAGGAATTCCATAAGAATAACTTTGATGATGTTGTATTCCTATTGTAATGATAACTTTATGCACCCGATAATTTCTTGCACCCGAATATTCGGGTGCATTAGGTACAAGTTTATGTTTTTGTATGATGTAACTTTGCTTACCCAATCTTAAAAGTTTTTATTACGATGAATAAATTGTTGGAGACGACACATTTGCCAATTTTGGCAAAATATCGATTCCTCACAACTTTATCTTCAAATGCTGGTGGCAGATTTTCTGATGTATTTGTTGACTAAGATGCAATTCTTGATGCTCTTAGCCTTTTTTAGGCATCTGTATTGTGATGCTCTTTTATGAAAGTTATCGGTGGCAAATTCTTTGAGTGATCAACTCATGTTGCGGGTTAAATGAACCCATAGTAATCGCAACTTTGCCATAACCGATGGTGTATGTTTTGGCGGTAGCCCCCGAGTAAATCGAGGAAACTGTGCCTGCTATCGACTCCGTCGTTCTTATTACCTCCTTGTTCGATGTACCGGCATGGGCCTTCCATAAGTAGTTTTATCCTTGCCATCAGCAACACTCGCATGTTTCCTGAGGCTTTGGCAAAGGATCATTGTATAATGTTATTCTGTAAGTCCCTTTGATTACCATCCATTGCAACTGTCGTTGCCTACTCGACGGTACCTCGGAGGAGGGATCCTCACGAGGGGGAAAAGAAGTAGGGGCCATAGGGCGGAGAGCACTCGGGACGGTGATATGCGATTTACCCAGCTTCGGAACACCTGCTCGAAGACAGGGCCTACTGCTGCTTGTCTGGAATTATCTGGGCGCTTTCGCGTTGTTACAATGTGTTGTAGTTGTCTCGTCTCTAGATCTAGATCTGCCTCTAGGGCTTTCGGGATGGCTTATATAGGCGCCCGGATCTAGGGTTTCTATGGAGAGTCCTACCCGGAATACAAGTTGCCTAACTACAGAATATTACATTGTCGTGTACGTCAAGGATCCACCTATTCCTAACTTGTCGTCATGGATCCGGCTTCCTTCATGGACCTTCACGGATCTGACTCCTGGCATAGACCTCTTCGGATCCGGGTACCTTCATGGACCTTCATGGATCCGGGTACCTCAGTAGGTCGGTTCGGATCCGGGTACCTCAGTAGGTCGGTTCGGATCCGGCTACCTTCGTAGGGCGGTTCGGATCTGGCTCCTTGTTCCTGGGTTGGACATCTTCCATCTTGATGAGCAACAACTGGGCCGCCCAGTGGGCCATATGCCATCACCACCATCTGTGGGCCACCCCTGCTTGCCGAAATCGGACCATGTCGATGGTATACCTATGAAGTATATCCACAACAGTAGCCCGTGGAGTTCTCCGAGATTCACCGTTCTTCCCTCCAGCTCAGCTTGCGCATGTATCTTCATTCTTTGGCTGGAACGAATAATAGAGAATCTTTAAGGACTCCAAACTTCATATCTCCAACCAAGTATTGGTCGGAAACTTCATGATCCAATGGTCAGATTCTTCGGAGATATCATCCAACATAATCTTCGGTATGGATCCAACTAGCAAAATGTAGGTTCGGATCTGACTAGCCAAAATATAGGTCCGGATCCGACTACCAAAAATAGATGCGGATCCGACTACCAAAATGTAGGTGCGGATCCGGCTACCAAAACATAGGTGCGGATCTGGCTACCAAAAATTGAGGTGTGGATCCGGCTACCAAAATCCAGGTGCGGATCCAGCTACCAAAATCAAGGTGCGGATCCGACTACCAAAAATATAGGTGCGGATCCGGCTACCAAAAATTAAGGTGTGGATCCGGCTACCAAAATCCCGGTGCGGATCCAACTACCAAAATTCAGGTGCGGATCCGACTACCAAAAATATAGGCTCGGATCCGGCAACCCAAAATTCAGGTGCGGATCCTACTAGTTAGCCGGATTTTTGCCATCTTCTAAATTTTCTTGATATAATGATACGTCTCCGACGTATCGATAATTTCTTATGTTCCATGCCACATTATTGATGATATCTACATGTTTTATGCATACTTTATGTCATATTTATGCATTTTCTGGAACTAACCTGTTAACAAGATGCCGAAGAGCCGATTCTTTGTTTTTTTGTTTTTGTTTCAGAAATCCTAGTAAGGAAATATTCTCGGAATTGGACGAAATCAACGCCCAGGGGACTATTTTCACACGAAGCTTCCAGAAGACCGAAGAGTCAACGAAGTGGGGCCACGAGGTGGCCAGGAGGTAGGGCGGCGCGGCCCAGGTCTTGGCCGCGCCGGCCTGTCTCCTGGGCCCCTCGTGTGGCCCCCTGACCTGCCCTTCCGCCTACAAATAGCCTTCGTCGCGAAACCCCCGATGCAGAGAGCCACGATACGGAAAACCTTCCAGAGACGCCGCCGCCGCCAATCCCATCTCGGGGGATTCAGGAGATCGCCTCCGGCACCCTGCCGGAGAGGGGAATCATCTCCCGGAGGACTCTACACCGCCATGGTCGCCTCCGGAGTGATGAGTGAGTAGTTCGCCCCTGGACTATGGGTCCATAGCAGTAGCTAGATGGTTGTCTTCTCCTCATTATGCTTCATTGTCGGATCTTGTGAGCTGCCGAACATGATCAAGATCATCTATCTGTAATGCTATATGTTGTGTTTGTTGGGATCCGATGAATAGAGAATACTATGTTATGTTGATTATCAATTTATATCTATGTGTTGTTTATGATCTTGCATGCTCTCCGTTATTAGTAGAGGCTGTGGCCAAGTTTTTGCTAGTAACTCCAAGAGGGAGTATTTATGCTCGATAGTGGGTTCATGTCTCCGTGAATCTGGGGGAGTGACAGAAACCTCTAAGGTTATGGATGTGATGTTGCCACTAGGGATAAAACATTGATGCTATGTCCGAGGATGTAGTTATTGATTACATTACGCGCAATACTTAATGCAATTGTCTGTTGTTAGCAACTTAATACTGGAGGGGGTTCGGATGATAACCTGAAGGTGGACTTTTTAGGCATAGATGCATGCTGGATAGCGGTCTATGTACTTTGTCGTAATGCCCAATTAAATCTCACAATACTCATCATAATATGTATGTGCATGGTCATGCCCTCTCTATTTGTCAATTGCCCAACTGTAATTTGTTCACCCAACATGCTATTTATCTTATGGGAGAGACACCTCTAGTGAACCGTGGACCCCGGTCCAATTCTTTATACTGAAATACAATCTACTGCAATTGTTCTACTGTTCTCTGCAAACAATCATCATCCACACTATACATCTAATCCTTTGTTACAGCAAGCCGGTGAGATTGACAACCTCACTGTTTCGTTGGGGCAAAGTACTTGGTTTGTGTTGTGCAGGTTCCACGTTGGCGCCGGAATCCCTGGTGTTGCGCCACACTACATCTCGCCGCCATCAACCTTCAACGTGCTTCTTGGCTCCTACTGGTTCGATAAACCATGGTTTCACACTAAGGGAAAACTTGCCGCTATACGCATCACACCTTCCTCTTGGGGTTCCCAACGGACGCGTGCTGTACGCGTATCAAGCTCTTTTTATGGCGCCGTTGCCGGGGAGATCAAGACACGCTGCAAGGGGAGTCTCCACATCTCAATCTCTTTACTTTGTTTTTGTCTTGCTTTATTTTATTTATTACTTTGTTTGCTGCACTAAATCAAAACACAAAAAAAAATTAGTTGCTAGTTTTACTTTATTTGCTATCTTGTTTGCACTCTATATCAAAAACACACAAAAATTAGTTACTTGCATTTACTTTACTTATTTCATTATGTTTCCTTTTAATTTTACCGTAAAATACATGCCGGTAGGACGTGGGGTCTATAATTGGGAGAAATAATATAGAAGAATTTTTCAATCATGTTAGTACCGTTGAAGATTTTGAAGATAGACACTTGGTAGAACTTGCTCCTACTTATGAAATTGCTGCTGCTGCTGCTTTAGTTCGCATGTTGGAAACTAAATTTGTTAATCTCAATCCTATAATCCAACACATGTTTCTTACACTCGGTGATATGGAAGAAGGGGAAAAGAAAGATTTTGTTTTAGAAACCCTTCTTAGAGAATTTGGTGGTATAGCAAGAGAGGCTGGAAAGGTCTTTATTAAATATAAGATGCTTGGTTCTTATACCAATTTTGTTAGTTTCCTTGAAAAGATGGACATGGAGAGAGTAAGGTACACTAATAAGATTAATGATGGTGGGGAGATCAAAGCACCGATACCATGTAAGCTCCTAGCGATGAATGACGCACTAGAAAATAACTATGCTTGGCTTGTTCCTGAAAATTTGTTTGATGAGAGTAGCAAGCCCAAGACTAATGAAAAGGGAGCCGCTAAAACTTATGTATCCAATATACTATGCATGGTTGAGAAAACTCCACACCCCGCTGTAGATGCACCATCATTCGATAATACTTGATACACACTTTCTGCGCCTAGCTGAAAGGCGTTAAAGAAAAGCGCTTATGGGAGACAACCCATGTTTTTACTACAGTATTTTGTTTTATATTTGTGTCTTGGAAGTTGTTTACTACTGTAGCAACCTCTCCTTATCTTAGTTTTGTGTTTTGTTGTGCCAAGTAAAGTTGTTGATAGTAAGGTTCATACTAGATTTGGATTACTGCGCAGAAACAGATTTCTTTGCTGTCACGAATCTGGGCAAAATTCTCTGTAGGTAACTCAGAAAATTATGCCAATTTACATGAGTGATACTCAGATATGTACGCAACTTTCATTAAATTTGAGCATTTTCATTTGAGCAAGTCGGGTGCCTCAATAAAATTTGTCTTTACGAACTGTTCTGTTTTGACAGATTCTGCCTTTTATTTCGCATTGTCTGTTTTGATATGTTCGATGGATTTTTTGATTCCATTGACTTTCAGTAGCTTTGTGCAATGTCCAGAAGTGTTAAGAATGATTATGTCACCTCTGAACATGTATATTTTTATTATGCACTAACTCTCTAATGAGTTGTTTTGAGTTTGGTGTGGAGGAAGTTTTCAAGGATCAAGAGAGGGAGATGATACAACATGATCAAGGAGAGTGAAGGCTCTAAGCTTGGGGATGCCCCGGTGGTTCACCCCTGCATATATCAAGAAGACTCAAGCGTCTAAGCTTGGGGATGCCCAAGGCATCCCCTTCTTCATCGACAACATTATCAGGTTCCTCCCCTGAAACTATATTTTTATTCCGTCACATCTTATGTGCTTTGCTTGGAGCGTCGGTTTGTTTTTGTTTTTGTTTTGTTTGAATAAAATGGATCCTAGCATTCTTTGTGTGGGAGAGAGACACGCTCCGCTGTTGCATATGGACAAGTATGTCCTTAGGCTTTACTCATAATATTCATGGCGAAGTATCTTCTTCGTTAAATTGTTGTATGGTTGGAAACGGGAAATGTTGCATGTGGTAGTGTATAATAAAATACTTGTAGAACATTGAGCTTTGATAAGTTGATTCTTTGCAAATGTTTTGAGGTATTTAGATGGTAAGGCTTGCTGGATAAATAAGTTAAAATTAGTAGTGGATTGTTGTCTTTAAGCTTGTGCCGTACTACAAACTCTATTTAAATAGTTGAAGGCGTAGTTGGACTTGATAGCTTTCCATGTCTGAGAGTTCATCGTAATAACTAAGTTGTGCTGAAGGTCGAGGGAGCTAGCGGGGTACTTGTGCCACCGTGAACGGCCCTCCTTGGAGTAAATTTTAATCATGCTCTTAATGATGAACCTGCTAGTTGTTTGCAATAAGCTTGTGAGTTCTTTTTGACTAATGTTAAGCTACGGTTTTTGGCACTTCCACCATCCAAATTTGCTAGCCTCTTCGGTACTGTGCATTGCCTTTTGCTCACATTGAGAATTGTGCATACTTCGCCGGTACATCCAAACCCGTGGGAGAACTTTCTCTTGTTCTCCTACACATAAGCCCATACATCTCCTCAAAACAGCCACCATACCTACCTACCACAGCATTTCCATAGCTGTTCCGAGATATATTGCCATGCAACATCCATTTTACATTACATGCCATGTTGTCATTTATTATTTATATATTGCTTTGCATGATCATATACTGGTGATGTGTGGTTTACCGATGTTACGCTAGATCATTGCACATCCTGCTACACTGGCAGAGGCATACAGTTTCATACATCATGTTTCATTCATTATGAGTTATTTGTACCAAAAAGTGTGTTGTCATAATTAGGATGTTGCCCCTAAAAATGAAAAGAGCCGTGGAGGCCATCAAAAAGAAAAAAAAAAGAGAAAGAAAAAAAAATGATGAAAAGAAAGAAAAAAGAAAAGAAAAAAAGAAAAAAGGAAAAGAGAATAAAGAAAAAGGGGGCAGCATTACTATCTTTTATCCACACTTGTGCTCATGTTTTAGCACCCGCATTATTCATAGTCATCATTTGTGCTCATGTTTAGCACCTACATTCATATGAGAGAGTTTTCATGTTTTACTAGTACAACTATGTGGGGAATTTACACTATAGAACTTGGGTTGTATATTCCAATGATGAGCCTCCTCAAAAGTGCTCTAGGTCTTTGTGAGCAACCAAGTTGGATGCACCCCCACTAGTTCCATTGGAGAGCTTTCATACACATATAGCTCTATGTGCATCCGTTGCATGGCAATCACTACTCCTTGCATAGCTTCGATCATAAGGCTTCCTCTTGTCTAATGGTCATTTACAGCTTTGCAAGCCTTTCTTCCATTTGGCCTTCCAAACCACCATTAACGTTCTTTATGCCATAACATCCTGGTGCTAATACCAAATGCTTGCGCTCACCGGTTGCGTAGACTTCGAAACAGTTGATTCATGACGTTCATGTTTATGTTTACTTGACTGAATCCTTCTTATGTTGTGAAAATTTACTTGATGCTTGGAATGAAGGATAGAACTTCTATGCTGAATACTTAATACATCTTTAATGAACTTTGTACGGTTGCATGTCTTTAAAGCAATAGTTCATGAAAACTTCTAGCTTGTCTAACTCTTGCATTATCATCTCTTATATCAATATAGATACTTGCTTTGAATGATTTGATCTCAGCTCATATGCTTTACAATAGTATGATCAAGGTTATGATGGCATGTCACTCCAGAAATTATCTTTTTTATCGTTTACCTGCCGGAATGACGAGAAACTAAGCTTGGGGATGCTGATACGTCTCCGACGTATCGAGAATTTCATAAGGTCCATGCCACATTATTGATGATATCTACATGTTTTATGCATACTTTATGTCATATTTATGCATTTTACGGAACTAACCTATTAACAAGATGCCGAAGAGCCGATTCTTTGTTCTGCTGTTTTTGGTTTCAGAAATCCTAGTAAGGAAATATTCTCGGAATTGGACGAAATCAACGCCCAGGGCCTATTTTCACACGAAGCTTCCAGAAGACTGAAGAGTCAACGAAGTGGGGCTACGAGGTGGCCAGGACGGCGCGGCCCAGGTCTTGGCCGCGCCGGCCTGTCTCCTGGGCCCCTCGTGTGGCCCCCTGACCTGCCCTTCCGCCTACAAATAGCCTTCGTCGCGAAACCCCCAGTACCGAGAGCCATGATACGGAAAACCTTCCAGAGACGCCGCCGCCGCCAATCCCATCTCGGGGGATTCAGGAGATCGCCTCCGGCACCCTGCCGGAGAGGGGAATCATCTCCCGGAGGACTCTACACCGCCATGGTCGCCTCCGGAGTGATGAGTGAGTAGTTCACCCCTGGACTATGGGTCCATAGCAGTAGCTAGATGGTTGTCTTCTCCTCATTATGCTTCATTGTCGGATCTTGTGAGCTGCCGAACATGATCAAGATCATCTTTCTGTAATGCTATATGTTGTGTTTGTTGGGATCCGATGAATAGAGAATACTATGTTATGTTGATTATCAATTTATATCTATGTGTTGTTTATGATCTTGCATGCTCTCCGTTATTAGTAGAGGCTCTGGCCAAGTTTTTGCTAGTAACTCCAAGAGGGAGTATTTATGCTCGATAGTGGGTTCATGTCTCCGTGAATGCGGGGAGTGACAGAAACCTCTAAGGTTATGGATGTGCTGTTGCCACTAGGGATAAAACATTGATGCTATGTCCGAGGATGTAGTTATTGATTATATTACGCGCAATACTTAATGCAATTGTCTGTTGTTAGCAACTTAATACTGGAGGGGGTTCGGATGATAACCTGAAGGTGGGCTTTTTAGGCATAGATGCATGCTGGATAGCGGTCTATGTACTTTGTCGTAATGCCCAATTAAATCTCACAATACTCATCATAATATGTATGTGCATGGTCATGCCCTCTCTATTTGTCAATTGCCCAACTGTAATCTGTTCACCCAACATGCTATTTATCTTATGGGAGAGACACCTCTAGTGAACTGTGGACCCCGGTCCAATTCTTTATACTGAAATACAATCTACTGCAATTGTTCTACTGTTCTCTGCAAACAATCATCATCCACACTATACATCTAATCCTTTGTTACAGCAAGCCGGTGAGATTGACAACCTCACTGTTTCGTTGGGGCAAAGTACTTGGTTTGTGTTGTGCAGGTTCCACGTTGGCGCCGGAATCCCTGGTGTTGCGCCGCACTACATCTCGCCGCCATCAACCTTCAACGTGCTTCTTGGCTCCTACTGGTTCGATAAACCTTGGTTTCATACTGAGGGAAAACTTGTCGCTATACGCATCACACCTTCCTCTTGGGGTTCCCAACGGACGCGTGCTGTACGCGTATCATATAACCATATGTAGCCCCCGAGCGTTGAGTCGGCTTGCTCCAAGGAGACTCGATGCTCAGAAACTTAGCCCCCAAGCGTCATAAGCGTGAGAGACTAATCACAGAAGGAGAGCACTCGATACAACTCATAGATTCAATCCAAAGAGGTTCTGATTCCCCATGGGAAGGTGGAGGCATAGCTTAGTTCTTCATATCATTATGCACATAGTTTCTAGGGAGAGGGGGTTCTATATATAGGATAAGGGGCGCAAGGGGTAGTTGTGGGGTGAACCAAGCCCAGTTTGGCCGTCCAAGAGGTACATGTGTTGTGGCCATACACTTGGTGCACGGGAAGGGCCTGCGGTGTAAGTTGCCCGGAGACTCCGGTCTTGATCTTCATGGGCCAGAGACTCCGGTGTAAGACTTCAGCATGTACGCAGAGACTTTGGACCCCCAACAGAACACAAGGCACATGGGGACGCTAGGCTCGGTCCGCATGCGCCGGAGACTCTGGGGTTGTTCATGCCGAACACTCCGGTGTCGAGTTGATGAGGTAAGGGACTCTAGGGGTTGTAGCCTCTCCTGGAGCTTCTTCATTCTTCTCTTCCATGCTTTCGTGACCTCGGCCTTGAGTCCTCGGGCTTCCATGGCAGCCTCCCTCCTCTCCGTACTTTTCAATGCATCCCTATCATAGACCTATGACTGAGTATGAAGTAGCATACCATTCAAGAGAGACAATTGTAGGTATACATAAAGGAGAATATTCACCTTTGCGTGAAGAGTTAGTGCTGACACACATGATGCAGCGAAGATTGTAGGTCGGGCTGTATTGGAGGGCCTTTTGGGGTAACCAGTGGGCAGCCGGCACGCTAGCTTATATACTTCCTCTTTCGCAAAATGGGATGCATATAGTTTTTGATGAAAGTCAATGTTTCTGAAAAATTGACCAAATATATAGAAAAGAATATGAACATCTATAATACTAAATGCACACAATATGAAAAGATATTTGATAATGGGTCTAGCAATATTGATGTGAGATTATAAATATTGACACTTTTTCATATAGTTGATGAAGCTTTAAAATTATTAACTTCGAGCAAAAAACTATACACATCATATTTTGGGAAAGTGGCTTGCTCCCTCACCAAGTGAGCTACGACACAAATGTCACCGTCCCTCCGTGTATAATGAATGCTATTATTGGGGTCAAACAGATAGTTGGGATGGGTCACCTTATTAGTCTTGTGTATACTACTAAACCCAAGGAATATTTTGATTATTAGGTTTAATAAGTTTAAACGATAGATGTATCGTCCTAGCACTGTGCAATATATGGGCGCCGCGGTATCGTATCAATCTAGCTACTACTCAAAGTCATGTCCAACATGTTTGATCGATCGGCCAATAAAATCTGCACAGTCAAGTCCCAAGGCTAATTGATTATGGATTTTTGTTATAGAAGCACTCTCTCTCGAAATAGGCTTTCGCCCCGCTATATTAATATAGCAACCACACGATACAACGAGCACGCTGTGGCCGCAGCACAACCAAACCCAAAAGAAAAGATACAAAAAAGAAAAGAAAAGAGAAACAAAATGCTATCATCGGTAGCTCGACGGAAAAACGAAGACGAGCCGCCACCGTTGCGCCCTCCGGGCATGTCCCACCACGCTCCTAGCACTCTGGATCGCCCCCATACCAAGCAGCACCTCCTACAAGGAAAGCGACGACGACGCCGCTGCTGCCCGGACAAGTCCTAGGGTTTCCCCCGGTACGCGGCGGGGGTGAGAAGGGAGGTACACCCGATGCCCTTCAAGAAGGAAGGATGGCACCCGCAGGCGTCACCGCATCGGTGCCGAACGAGCCGGCAAGGATTTCTCCTAACCCCAACCAACACCACCCTGGACGATCCAAAGAGCCCACCCAACATGTCGCCCACCAGCATGCGCCACCACGGTCTTGACTACAGCTTCGCCGTCTCACTGCGGACACCATCGCGAGGCCTAAAGGAGGGAAAGGGACATCGGGTAAGGGGCATCAGTACCGCAGCCACGCGGGAGGGCACTACCTCCACCGCCTTCGCGGTAGCCGACCAGACGTAGTAGCAGAGACACACCAGGCCCGAGCTGGCCCGGCCGGGCCCAAACTGGCCCGTGAAGTCTCCGCCGCCGCGCTGCAGCAGGCCGGCGGCAGTGCCGCCACCACCTCACCCCACCGACACACCTCCGCCACCTCCAGGGAACGACCACAACGCGCATAGGGCAGCCCTTCCAAGCCCAAACTGGTCCAGATCTGGGCCGAGACGACCCTGCCGGCCGCACGCCGGCGACCAGCCTGCCGCCTACTCGTGCCACGCCGCCCCGCCGCCAAGGAGCAGCGCTGTCGCCACCGTATCCACCCAGCCGCGCCGGACCGACAACTGCCGAAGAGCACCGCCGCTGGCGCCGAGTTCCGCGCCTCCTTGCCACGCGCGCGGGAAATGGCCGGCCGCCGCCGCCGGCACCGCACGAGCAACGCCCGGCGGCCCGCACCGGCGGTGGTGGAGGGAAGGGGGAGGAGAAAGGAGGTTCGGGCGGCGGCGCTACGGTTGGCTCCTCTCGCCCGCGCGCGGGAGGAGAGCGAGCCCGAAGCGTTTTTTTCCGAGAGGTTGGCTCCTCTCGCCCTTGTGGAGTTATAGAAGCACTTAAAGTTGTGTCACGGGAGAGTGAAGTAGGAATTGCTGTGGATTGGGACTTGTTCTGAAAATTACATAGTTCTAGCACAGTAGTAGCAGTACTACTACTCTACTAGTAGCATGCTTTAATTGAAGTTGAGGGGCACATACACAGGTAGCGGGTGAAAACAAGAGGACTGGAACAGGTCCAAGTCTGCGGACCGTGAATGTCGATCAAATCATGGTTAAGTCGTAAGGGCATCTCCAACCGGCCGACCCAAACGGACGCGCTGGGCCATCCGGGGCCGAGGGGACACGCGGACAGCGGCCCGCGTCCGTGTGTCCGTTTGGGTCGCGCGCTGCGCTCAACACGCGGACGCATCGCATAACCGTACAAACACGAAAACAAACAACAAAATGCGAATTTAAACGACATTTCATTGAACATATGCCCTGTTTTGGGCAAATTTGTACATAGCCCTATTTTGGGCAAATAAAACTAACAAAAGAAGCCCCTATATGGGCTTTTAAATTTAAACTAAAATAAAAAACCCTCTATTAGGGTTTGGCCGGCGGCGCGGTGGCCGCCAGTGCGCCGCCTAGCCCCTGTGGGCGTCGTCGGCGACGTCGTCGACGTCCCCGGGCGGCGAGGCGCTGTTGTGGCTCGACCGCGCCGGGGACTCCGGCCACGGAGACCACAGGGCCTCCTCCCACGGCGAGTGGGGTCCAGAGCCACCCGCGGCTGCGGCGGCGCACGGAGCGCGCCTCCTCCCGAGGCGGCTGCGCCTCTCCCCGCCGGGCGCGGCGCACGGCCTCCTCCCACCGCCGCTGGTCGGCGCGGCGCTGTCCTCCCGGCGGTGCTGCTCGTCGGCGCGGCGCCTCGGCCTCCTCCCGCCGCGCCGCCTCCTCCTCCTCCTCCCGTCGCGCCCGGAGGGCACCGGGGCGTAGAGCTCCCGGCCCTCCGCCTCCTCCACCTCCCGCCGCGCCGCCTCCTCCATTTCGGAGGTGCGAATGGCCGCATGGAGGTGCGGCCATTTCGCCTCCTCCTCCTCCGCCGCCGAGATGATCAGGGCGGCGCGAAGGTCCGGGTCCTCCTCCGAGGACTCCGACTTCGGCTCGAGGAGGAGAGGCGGCGGTTGCGGCAATGCCGCACCGCCGCGGGCGGCCTCTCCGATGCGGAGGCCGCGGTGGTTTCCTCCCGACGGCCGCAACGCCGGCGGACGACGGCAGCTGGCTGCTCGCCTCGTCGTCGTTCGCTCCGGAGCGAACCGTCGCCGGGGGCCATGGCGGCGGTTTTGCTCGGGGAGTGGAGTGGGGCTGGAGTGGAGGGCCGAGATCCTCCAAATTCCCCATTTAATAGTCTCCCTGGTCACCGACAGGGCCCAAGGGAGACGAGGCGACCACAGCGCAGACGCGAGCGGACGGCGCGTGCCATCGCGGCCACGCAAACCTAGCCAATTTGAGCCGGGTTTGCGTCGTTCCGGACGCCGCGGCCGTCCGCTTTTGCGGTGCGTCCCCGCGCTGGGCCGCGTTTTTGTCCGGCTCGACCCAAACGGACGCGCGGGCGCGGTTTGGGTCGCGCGGTTGGAGATGCCCTAAGTTGGCCAAGATAATTGGGAGTAGTAATGGACTAGTGCTCCTACCAAACTACCCACAATGTGAGTATCATAGGTAGTATCATGCATGCAAAATGCTGATGTGGCAGTGCAATTAAAGATGATAGAGAGGGTACTAGTATCATAGGTAGATATTGTATCATAGCACATACTACTAAAAAAATTAATGTCAAATATCATAGCACATACTACTAGAAAAATTAATATCAAGTAAATCTTGTACATATATTTGCATTGATATTCTATAAAATAATTAATATATGGAGACTATGATACTAGTATATGATATTATGCATTGTGACTAGTCTACTCCGTACTTATTTAGTAGCAGGTCAATAATTTGGAGAAAGAGAAAGAGAGATGACAGAGTGTGCACGAGTGTGCAGGGCAGGGAGATCTAGTGAAATCAGCACTGCGGTAGGGCCAAGCGTTTTATTTATGTGCTGTCACCCACACTCACATGCACCCACTAGGAGTAGTAGGTCAAGACTTCACATTGGAATGTGGACCCCTTGGTCAGAATATTATTTATTTATTTAAAGGGATAATTAGGCAGTTTTTTTTTCTATCCTCCTTCCCCCTTCTCCTTGCTGAGTGAGGGCTGTGGCCTATATAGAGAGAGGGTCTTCTCCCTCCACCTCCAGTACAACAAAGCACTTGCCAAGAGCCGGAGACACTACGCCTCTCTGGAAACAGAGTATCCAAGAGGCGAAAAGAGAAGGCAGAGGAATCACAGGTAGAAGATGGTGCTCCTCGTGTTGACTGGTGTGGTGGTTAGCGTGGTTTTGGTGAGCAGCCTGCTGCTGAGATGGAATGAGGTGAGGTACAACAGGAAGCAGGGCTTGCCCCCCGGCACAATGGGGTGGCCTGTCTTCGGCGAGACCACCGAGTTCCTCAAGCAGGGGCCAAGCTTCATGAAGGCTAGGAGGCTTAGGTAAGCTTGGTTGCTTTGTTCTGGTTGTCACTGGCATGATGAATATGCATTTGTCATGGAATCTGATCCTAAGGAACTGCACAGCATATCTTTGTTTCTCCTCCTTTTGCCAAACTTGTGTTATTTTTTTCCTTTACAAGCACTGGATGAGCTCTTGTTTTTCTTAATCCCCTGTGCTTGTGGTTTGTTGGAAAAGTGATCTGGAGAGGAGGAACATCAGTAGCTGTGTTCCCCAAAAGCTCACACCCATCACTGTTCCAGCTCCTATAAAATCAAAAGAGAAAAACCGGCCCATATTCCATCACCCGCACCTCCCCTCACTTTTGTACAAACCATAATGGCATCTGTATTGGACGGATTCCCATGATACTCGCAAAAGAAGCTGCATATTAGTAATTAGTAGTAGTAAGTATGTTCTAACAAGGATATTGCTGCAGGTACGGGAGCTTGTTCCGGACCCACATCCTGGGTTGCCCCACGGTAGTGTGCATGGATCCGGAGCTGAACCGGCACATGCTGCAGAGCGAGAGCCGTGGCTTCGTTCCCGGATACCCACAGTCGATGCTGGACATCCTCGGCAGGAACAACGTCGCCGCCGTGCACGGACCGCTTCATCGTGCCATGCGCGGCGCCATGCTCGGCCTCGTCCGCCCCGCCATGATCCGGGACTGCCTCCTCCCCAAGATCGACGCCTTCATGCGCTCCCACCTCCACGGCTGGGCCGGCGCCGTCGTCGACATCCAGGACAAGACCAAGGAGGTCAGGCCACACTCACAAATTCTCTTCTCTTCTTTCGTAACCTGACTCTCCCCCTCTCTCTCTCTCTCTTGAGATAGTATAGCAGCAGCAATAGAAGCAGTATACTATCCTAATTTCTTTCTTCCTCTTTTTTTCCTAGATAAAAGAGTAGTTTTGCCGGTCCCACTGTAGGAAAACATTGGTTCTCTTTTGCTGCATTTGTTGACAATGGTTGGCAATTGCAGTTGTTTCTCTTGACTTTCTTTTACTACAGTAGTACAGTACTACCATTATTCACTTCACTTGCTCAGATGGCAGAGACAGAATGATAATGGTGCCTCCTTAAACACAGAGGAAAAGGATGGAAGATCCTCCTCCTTTCCGCCCTCCAACCAAAAGGGGAATCTTAAGCTTTCTAGAAGAGCTGTACTGCTGGATAACAAAAGGAAATATTAGAGCAAGTATAATAAGTTTTAACTATCTGACTACAAGTATTAAAATAATATATTTATATCTATTTGGAGGAGAGAAGAGGAGAGAGAATATAAGTGCTCTCTTATGCAAGAGTTAGCTCTAGCACGTGCTCCTAGACAAGTTATATGAATGAAAGGTGAATCATCAATTGAAAAAGTAGTACATTATTATAGCCAACTATTATACTTATTGGCTACATGTTAGCTATAGATGAGATAATATCTTGCTTATAGCCAATACTCGGCTATACTATTGGAGTTGCTATTTCGGCAACACACACAAAAGTAGTAGACAGAGAGGAGAGCATCTCTTGAGTACATCCCATAGTGAATACATCATCATCACAGGTCTCGATGCGCACACAAAAAATACTACCTACTACGGACTAGTACTTGTTTGAAGGACATTGTCGCATGTGTGGTTGTTGCGTACTGCTATTATCTCTGCCAACAACATACAGTACTACTCAAATCACACAATAACACAGCCTTACTTCTCATATCTTACTAATCTTACTCATATCTGACTTTTTCTTCAGATGGCATTGCTATCTGCACTGCGGCAAATCGCTGGTATCACTGCTGGCCCCCTCTCTGCCGCTCTCAAGACAGAGCTATACACCCTTGTACTTGGCACGATCTCCTTGCCCATCAACCTTCCAGGAACAAGCTACTACCAAGGCTTCCAGGTACAACTACCACCACCTCAACCTGCTATCGTTACACAGATGAACTTGTTGTCCCTCCTAACAAATATTTTTTCAGGCAAGGAAGAAGCTTGTATCCATGCTAGAGCAGATGATTGCAGAACGGCGAACCTCTGATCCTGCTCACAATGACATGCTGGATGCTCTCTTGAGTGGCGATAATGGGACCAGGGAAAAGCTTAGTGATGAGCAGATCATTGACTTGATCATCACCCTCATTTACTCTGGCTATGAAACCATGTCGACGACTTCAATGATGGCGGTCAAATACCTGTCAGACCACCCGCAAGCTCTCAAAGAACTCAGGGTACGTATACTCTGAAATCAATTTGAGTTGCATAACAAAGATCATGTGCTTCTGGAGTTTTCTGATGACCTCTTCACTTCCGCAGAAAGAGCATATTGATATTAGGAAGGGAAAGTCACCAGAAGAGGCTATATACTACAAGGATTTGAAGTCCATGACCTTCACTCGAGCTGTAAGTAGAAGATAAAACACAAAAATGAAGTCAGAGTAGGAATGTAATAAGAGTATGATCATGATCGTGATGAACAACTCATGGATACTTGTACCGTGTAGGTCATTTTTGAGACACTGAGATTAGCTACAGTTGTGAATGGGCTGCTGAGGAAAACTACTCAGGATGTAGAAATGAATGGTGATATATGGTCGAAATTACCCTACTACACTTGGCATTTTCAACTATATTAAGTTAGTTCTAACGCCATACTAATTTCTTTCAGGGTATATCATTCCAAAAGGTTGGAGAATTTATGTTTACACAAGAGAGATAAACTACGATCCATTCCTGTATCCTGACCCTACTACCTTCAATCCATGGAGATGGCAGGTAGGTAAAAGAGCGATAAATTATGAGGTCTTTTACGGTACAATTAGTTTTAAGTTGTATATCCATCCTTAATTTAAGGGCATTATGGGATTTTATAGGGTAAGAATCATGACAGAGTATTACTGCATACTCGAGTTGTGCCTTAATATTTCTCTTAGTTATCTTGCGAAATAAATTAGCCAAACAAACGTTACATGCGTACATTGATACTTACCAAGCATCATGTGAATAATAATAGAACGAGCTACCGTTTCTTCTTTGAACGGGATAGGTAAGGCCCAAAGAGGATTATTCCGAAAAATGCATGCAATACTTACCAAGCATGCATGTAACTCGATTAAGCTCAAGACCATTTTCTTGTCCACATGATTTCAACACTTACACCTAGCACATGACCAAAAAATATGTGAGACTAGAGAACCTAGATTCTTATTTGTGAGTTCAAACTTCTAAGAGCATCCCCGCAGGGGTCCCAATAACTCTCCCAATAGGTTCAATGATCATGAGGTGAATTACGTTCGACGTGTGGCCAATGAAGTAGCTCATCTTTTTGCGAAAGACGGCTGCGATAATAAGCGTTGTAGAACTTGGGTAGGTGTACCTCGTATGTTTGCTCTGAAGCTAGTGACATCTGAGGTTGTTGTTTAATCAAATCGCATCAAGTTATTCTAACAAAAATAGGGCTATCGGTTGAGATGGACCTAAAAAAGTGTCCAGCCGTGTCACAATAAACTATCTTGCATCCCCAAGCTGACCCCAACCTACATGGGAGCATTGGACACAAGTCACTGCCGACGCCACACCGTTTATTGGTAGGCGAGCAGACCTTATTGGCACAACGGTTGGCCAGAATGTGCGCCACCACATCATCACCTATCTATGGCGTTTGATTAAGC
The DNA here is from genome assembly GCF_019359855.2 of Lolium perenne. Taxonomy (NCBI): domain Eukaryota; kingdom Viridiplantae; phylum Streptophyta; class Magnoliopsida; order Poales; family Poaceae; genus Lolium; species Lolium perenne. The sequence continues at coordinate 139,313,672 of NC_067245.2, forward strand.
TTCGGCACGCCTCCTCTCTCCCACATTTCCACAACCCACAACCACCTCATCCTTTCTTGCCCACTCGAAGCACCGACACAAACCCTAGCGAGGCCAACGATGTCGCAGGGTGGCAATGGAAGCCACGGAGCAGTGGCGTGGCGGCCAATGTCTCTAGTCCGCGCAATTTTTATAGTCCACGAGGCGTGGGTGCTTTACCATGTAGTATGCCTCCCAACATGGGCCTTCTCAGCGGCTATAGGCTGAGCGACGGGGGCATCGGTACACCGTTGGTGCCAGCCTTGGGGAGCACGTGATGGACCTCGGGGTTCTACCAGCGCTGAGAAGAGGCTCTAACGGAAGGAGAGTGCACCGTCCCTCTCCGGGACACCGAAAAAATAGAGAACTGGTAGTCCTTCTGCTAGCGGCAGGCTCTAGACCTCGTCCGGCACAATGGCAGCCAATGTCCACGAAAAACAAGAACAACCACATCAACCTCGGCGACAACGACATCAGAGAAGAAGGAGGCAGCAAAGGCCCAAGCGTTGTCCCTAGTGGCGTCAAGGACGAGTAGGAGGAGGAGTTCAACTACAGCCGGTTCTACTACCACATTGCGTTACCGGCTTTAGTTTAGTTTAGGCTTAAATTTTGGTTGAATTTCATTCAAGTTTGTAAATATGACATAATATGAATAAAATTTTAGGTTTCATTTGAATTTACAAAATTTTATTGGAGGTTACTAGCACGGTGCCCCCATACGCTCCATCTAGCGATGTTGTCGGATAGTGTATTGGGGGACACGACTTGAGATGCCCTGATTTGTAGATAGGATATAACAAGCCATATGGGTCTCCGGATAAATAGAAAATATCTCATTACGTTAGTTTTTTTAATAAGATAGAAATAGAATAACTTGCAGAAAATAGGGCGGCCCGAACCAAGAACCATCTGATCTAAAGCCGGCGACACTTGCCACTATTAATAAGATAGAACTGCATCTTTGTTGCAATGAAGTTTGACCCATTTTAAACTTTGTTTTGCTAATCATCAATCAACCGAACTCTCAGACACCCAAAACCACCGAACCTATGTTAAGATCTGTGCAAAAATTTACTCTAAAAGAAGGCAGTACACTGTTTCACTATGTGAGAAAATTGTTATTATTCTAACTATATTTTAGAGATGTATGAACAAATTTGTTAAGTCGACCAAGTTCCGTTGAGATTTGAGCATTCCATTATGGTTTCCTTCACTCCTGTTCGTTAGAGATAAATAAATTAGTATTCATAAGTTTTTTCCCTCTATAAACGGTATAAAGAGTTGATCCAAATTCTCAGGCCACATACACGGATTGTTTGTAAAGGAATAAAATAAGAAGCTTTTATAAGGAATGTTAAGAAATGAAAAGTTTCCTTGGTTAGATGGTTCCGTGCTTTTGCGTCTGCCTAATCAGCGGTTGGTTGGGAAAACAATGTTCTTCAAATCAACTGTAGTATTGATTAAATCGGACCATCAGATCTGCTGAATGGCCGGTAAATATTTTGTAGTCTCTACCGTAAAAAGCCTCTAAATTATTACCATTGAAACACAAGTAATACTGTACATACTTAGTGGAGGATGTTCTGATCTTGTATTGCACACTGAAAATAGGAGAAGAGCATGGAATCGCATCCACACTTCATGTTGTTCGGAGGAGGTGGCCGGATGTGCCCGGGGAAGGAAGTAGGCATAGCAGAAATTGCAACTTTCCTCCACTATTTCGTGACTCAGTACAGGTATGTTGCTGTTAATAATCCGCACCCAATTGCTAACATCTCCAGTACCATTTACTGAAAGATACTTGTTAACCATGCAGATGGGAGGAAGAAGGCAAGACCACAATTTTGACATTCCCCCGGGTGGAAGCTGCCAACGGGCTACATATCCGTGTTCATGATTACTGATCTTGCAACATTTTGGAAAGTTTAGATAGGACTGAAATGGAGATGAGAGTGCAGTTCTGATGCTTCTGCCCTGACGAAAAGATTAGATCAGCCATTCGGCGCATGTAAGAAGTAGGAAACATAGAGATATTGTCGGTATATATGTTTACTAGGTAATTGACGTAGAAGGGCACAAGATGCTCCTGTTTTCCTTTGGTTGGTCAGTTCTTAAAGCGCAACAGATGTATCATTTGGTTTCTATACTCAATAGAGACATCTCCTGTCCATTTTGAGATTAAAGAGCAGTAGTATCTTCTTCAGAGACTGGTGCCGCCCGAAATGAAGCATTTTTTCCAAGAATCCCAGCGGGATTGATTTTCGTGACCAGTAACAGCATCTCTAGCAGACATCTAGCAGATACCGCATCCGGATCCGGTAGAAACTAGTATAATAACTGCCACTTTGCGGCATCGGGGTGAAAAACGACAAGCATAGATGCAGTAGAATCGGCCAGTCCGCAATTTCTTTTGTACAAATGCTTCATAAACTTGGATCCGTGGCCCAAATTTGGAGCATTTATCTGTTGTGAAGTGTATAAGTAGATTGCCTAGCTCTTTCTATCAGTTCGGACTTTTGGTTCAAGTGGCTAGTGCATGAAGCTTAACATTATCATCACGTCGAAAAATAACCGCGCGTGAACATTTAGCTCGGTTCTGTGAGGAACACTCGTGCTGCCGCCGCCTCCAGACCTAGATCTGCGGCTCTCCCGCCAAGCCACGCTACAGACAAGCATACTCACCACCGGCACCGGCCCATCTTATTTCACCCACTAGCGCCGTCGATCGCCTCAACCATGGATTCCGGTCGAAGCGGCATGATAGGACACAAGAGACTCGGAACCGCTCGTTTCTATCCCGGTGCGACCCCTTTGTCCGCGTTACCCGTCCGCTCTCCTCCGCTCGCTCATAGCCATTCAAGTGTCCGCCGCGCCGACGCTAGGTATAATTCTTCCACTTTCTTCGATTTTTGTTTCGATTCCGATGTGACTTTAGCCACCTATTGATGCCTAGATTCACGAATTGACCAAGTGGGAGATTGGGGAAAAGGGGGATAACACCAAGAACACAAGAACAAACTCACACACCTGGATACAAATCAAATTTTACCTTAGTAGCTCGATTTACTACTCCGATAGAATCACCCAAGAAAGACCAAGAGGTAGAGTCTTGGGGGAGAGATCGGTGGTGAATCCAACACCAACTATGTGAGAGAGTGGAGACCCACTAGAATCACACATAACAATTATCAAATCCAACAAAGGTAGCCTTGAATTACATAGGAGTTGAGATCCCAGAGGTAGTAGAGCTGAGCTCAAGAGGAATACCCCAAATCTATGTCTAACCCTAGCTTATGTGGGTACGGGAGCTCATATAGCTCAAAACAGGCCAATGGTACTTTAGGTATTAAGATAGATATAAGTCACAGCCGCTCAGATGAAAAGGAACGGTCCAGATTGCTTGGTCCTCTCGTTGGACCGATGGTACCGGAAGTACGTAGTACCAGCATTCGTACCGGTGTTAATCACGCAAACATGTCGGGAGTACTGGGAGCCCGCACGGGGGAAGCGGTATCAGGACCAGTACCAAGGGCGGTACCACCGATAAACGTGTAGCGATCGTACCGGTCTTGGGGGACCGGTAGTACCGGCCGAAGGATAGGTGGTGGAGCGCGGCCTACCTCGACACAGCCCGGGTCGGTTGCCTTTGGCGCGCGCGTGCAGTTGATTGCGGGCTGGGGTCGAGTCGGACCCATCCCCTTCGGTCGGTTCCCTGGCCGCCAGGTTGGGGCGTGGTTCGGTTGGTCTGGGCGGTGCCACCAGTGGCGGTGGCCGGTGGTATCGCCCCTTCTTCTTCTTCTTCTTCTTCTTCCTCTTCTTCTTCTTCTTCTTCTTCTTCTTCTTCTCTCCCTTCTTCTTCCTCGATCACATCTTGTCACTCCTTTGTCGATCCTTCTCGAAACTTGTCCCTAAGAACGCATTGGAATGAAGTAGGTGTATTGCTTTTACTCAAGCCCTTGTCATCGGTCCGCTTGGGGCACTACTTGGCTTTGGTGTAGTCTCGACCTTCGGAGGGGCTACATCTTCGCGGAGCGAACAACAACTTGGGTCACCTCTATCGACATTGTTCTTCCGCATCATCAAGTTCTTCACAATCCCTATTCTCATGAACGCTAAGAATTATCAAGCTCCAACTCAAGGTGAGGAGAACTGCATCGCCTTGCATGACCACGTGAGCGTCATCAACAAGAAGATGAACAAGACTCCTTAGAAAAAAGGCCAGGAGAGGGCCTGCTGGAACCTACCTACACAATCCCCGCACCCTTTCAGTATTAAGTTGGAAGGAGACGATTCATTGATGGCCCCTCTCCTGGCGGAAAGATGGAAGGAGACGATTCATTGATGGACAAGGCAACGAGACGTCGATTAAAGGAAGGATAGATTAGATTTCACCTGTAATTAGTCGAATCCGTGTTAAGTTGCAAGCAACAGATTATCGCATTAAGCAAAGTGTGTAAAGTAAAGAACAGAATTATCCTTAGAAAAAGGATTGTTGTTTTCTCCCTAGTAGAAACAACACATCTACAACCTTAGAAGTTATTTTCACTCTCCCAGATTACTAGAGGCATGAACCCACCACTATCGAGCATAAATACTTCCTCTTGGAGTCACAAGCATATACTTGGCCAGAGCATCTACTAGCAACGGAGAGCATGCAAGATCATAAATAACATATGACAAGTATATAATCAATCTCAACCATAGTACTCAATATTCATCGGATCCCAGCAAACACAACATGTAGCATTACATAAAGATGATCTTGATCATGATAGGCAGCTCACAAGATCTAAACAAGAAGCATAAATTGGAGAAGGCAACCATCTAGCTAATGTTATGGACCCGTAGTCCAGAGATGAACTACTCACGCATCACTTCGAAGGTGGGCATGGCAATGTAGAGGCCTCCGGTGATGATCCCCCTCTCCGACAGAGTGCCAGGAAGAGCTTTAGAAACCTCCCGAGCTAGGGTCGGCGATGGCGGCCACGATGGAACTTTTCATGGATGGAGGCTTGAGTATTTAGGTTTTTCCCGAACAGGTGAATAAATAGGAGGAAGGGCGAGGTCAGTGGGCGCCCGATGGGCCCACACAACCCCTAGGCGGGGGTAGGGGTGGGCCGCGCCTAGGCATGGCATGACCGCCTGCTAGCACCCGCTCATCTCTCCTCTGGACTCCGTCTTTGTTACAGTAAAATAGGAACTTTGGCTTTTGTTTCGACCAATTCCGATAATATTTCCTGTACAACTTTTCTGAAATACAAAACAGGAGAAAGTAGGGAACTGTCACTGTGGCATCTTGTCAATAGGTTAGTTTCGGAAAATGCATAAAATTGAAATGAAGTGTAAACAAAACATATAGAAATTGGTGTAAAACAAGCATGGATCATAAAAAATTATAGATACGTTTGCAATGTATCATCATCCCCAAACTTAACTCCTACTCGTCCTCAAGTAGGTAAGTGATAATAAATATAATTGTTGAGGTGACATGAAGCCAACACAATCTTGATCGAGTTATTGTAAAAGCATTGTGAGTTGGGATCAAAGTACTGTAAACATAGGCATGATAGATATAATTCTGACAATAGAACTTAGCAACTACGTTACAACATGAGAAGTAACTAATACAAAAGATCATGAATAATAGTGTACTGAAAGCAACTGTTTGTTTTTGAGCATAGAGAAAACATAGCAAAGTGGTACTCGGCTTGTCCTTTATGAAATAGCAGAACATAAATGCTAGGACACCTTTAAATTTCAAAGGGTGACTAGATACAAGTAATTTGAGAACAAGCGATAACACAGTTATGAATCAATCAATAATAAATTTTGGGATTATGCACATTATACTCAGAATGACAATTATGCTCGATCTCTTAATTGGTGCATAAAGTAAGAAGATGAAGACTCAACATAAAGTAAAAGAAAGGCCATGCGCAGAGGGAAGCAAGATTACTCATGTTCTAGAGATTTTTATTTTTAATGCAATATAGGTTTTTAAAATATATTTTGAGAGGTATGTATGTCTATGTCAACGAATGGCATCAAATGATCTATCATCCTTTCATGTTTAATAGCTTAAAGAGCGGATCCCATATAGAGAACAATAAAGTTCATCTTCTCCTTTGTTTAAACAAGCTAAATTCATGATTTCTCAAGTACAAAGTGTTAGGAGATTTAGATTATTGGTTCAATTCATATTTACTGGGCGGGCACCTGCGCCTGCTCTTTTGCAAAATTAAGGACTAGCACATTGTGCATGCTAGCCAAGGTGTGAAGCCATGATAAACATGAAAAAGATGATAAAGAATTCAACACTTCCTCATGAGGTAAAACAAAACACAAAACATATAATAATCTTTGAAGGTTTAAAGGTAGCACACAAGCAATTTACTTTGGAGTGACGGTGAAATACCACATATAGGTAGGTATTGTAACATCCCAAAATTTTAAAACAAAGAAGAAAATGAATTTCCTTTTTCCAAAATTTGGAACCAACAAAAACTTTATTTTAATAAATCAAGATGCATAGTGCTAATGCATATGTGTGATGATCTTTGCCATGATTGTTTAATTATTGTTTGAAACATGACCTAAAACCCTAAACCTTGCTCTTTGTAGTCCAAATGAAATAAAGCAAAATAAAAATAAATGAAAAGAGAAAACATATGTAAGCCTAAAACCCTAATTTGCAAATCTTGACCTTTGCCCTAGCCACTTTTCCAAATGGTTGTGAACCATGGTTAAACCCCTCTAAACCCTAAGCCATGATCATTTGGGTCAAAAGGAGACATATAAGCAAAAGAGAAAATGCAAATAGCTTCACATATGAGGCTATGGCTATTTTTGTAAAACTTTACCCTAAGCCCTTCTACCTTGTTTAGATGATTTTAAAACATTAAGAAACACTATCTAGTACTTAAAAAATCAAATCTAAGGTGAAACAAAAAGAAATAAAAATAAAATAAAACTATACCTAGAGGTATATGAGAGGAAATGGCAAAATTACAAATTTGAGCAATTGACCTTTAGACTTGGTGTGAATGGTTGGATCACTACCCTATACCATTTCAACACTAAGTAACATCAATTGGATCAAGAAAAATCAAATCAAAAATCAAAGAAATGAAAATTGCAAGTTGCATGTGATGATGGTCACTTGTGCCATTTTTAACATGTACCCCACTTTGAGCCCTTTTATTAAGAGATTCTTAAACCAAACCCTGCCAACTCTTTGCACCTCATCCAAGCCCTCATCAAGATGAACAACTTTGGTGTTGACCACTTTGACCAGATCATTGACCATTGCTCAAAATAGTCAACCCAAGGTGCTATGTTGAAACAGATTCTAGATTCCCCCACTTTTTAGAAATTTCACCAAACCTCTCCAAATTTCAAACCAATGCCACACATTGTTGCCCAACATCTTTTAGAACACATCCATGCCGAAATTTGATCAACATTAAATACAAGAGAGACCTTTGCTTTGGATATAAGAAGTACACATAGAGAGGAATAAAGGTACAAGTCACTTTATCCTCACTTTTTCACTTTTCTCACTTTCTCTCTCTTGCCATCTTTGCTAGTACACTTGTACCCTAAATACACCTCAATGAAATGACCTAACCTTGTTTGCTCATCATCACACACAATCATGCCAAGGACTATGCATATGTCACATATACTTTTAACTTTAATCAAGTATGCTCCCTCTAGCCCTCTTCAACCATGCCCACCTTGTCAAACACACTCATCACACCTCAACCATGCTTGAAGCACTCAAAGATCCAAGAAATCATGCACACAAGGACCAATGCCATGCCATGCCATTGATTTAGACATCACAATGCCAACCCTTGCCATCCTACCCCTCTAGTCCCTCTCACCTTGTCAAATAGACACTAGTAGGGAAATGCTTATAGGTGGAGCTTTGTTCTGTGGCGCACCATTAAAAATGCGCCACAGAAAGTTATTTTGTGGCGCACCAGGCAAGGTGCGCCACAAAAATAGCTTAATTTTTTGGCGCACCAGGGATCCATGCGCCACAAAAACTTGGTGGGGCCCACACCCTGTCACCCCCAATCATTGGTTTTACTTTTTCTATGGCGCACTGACCCAAGTGCGCCACAGAAATACGTTATTCTGTGGCGCAGCTCCGCGGTGCGCCACAAAAATAAGGTATTCTGTGGCGCACTGTGCCTGGTGCGCCACAGAAATAAGGTATTCTGTGGCGCACTGTGCTCGGTGCGCCACAGAATTAGCGAACCAGATATACAAAAGTGAGCCAACCTCCCACCTACCACACTACCCAAGCCATTCTTCTTCCTCCATCTAGGTCGTCCCCCCTTCTCTCTCATACCATTTTGGCTATACTTTTCACTTGCTTGGGTATTTATTGCACTTACTTTGGTTGATACATAATTGGAGTTGAGGAGAAGGCTCTCCATACTCTCTCCTCCTCTCGAACTCATCGATCGCGGTCTCGTCTCGGTATTGAATCTACAAGGTGAGTAGTTGGAGGAGACATACATATGCTTGGAGGAGACATGCATATGCTTGTAGATCTTGTGTGGCTGTCGTGTGTATGGATGCATGTTGCAGGTGATCGAAGTGCTTGTGTGTGTGTGCCGGTGTGGTGCACGGATGTTTGCCGAAATGTTGATTCATTTCCGTTTCGGCAAATTTTTGCACTACCCATATGTCCTACCTTGAGGAGAGGTCATGCCGAATTTTTCCGCTCCATGTAATACCTTGAGGAGAGGTACGGCCCATGCATGTGTGTGCATGTGTTGCGGTTCTAATTTCCTGTTTTATGTATACCATTTGCAGGCAAGCATGGTCCTCTCGATGAGTTCCGCTCGAATCTCTAGATACAAGATAGACGCGAAGGAGGACATGTTCGGAACAATAGGCGCCATATAAGATGTTCGTGTCGATCATGCAAACTCGAGCGCTGGATCAACCCTGATTCCGGACAACTGGAGGAGCACCTGCTGATGCGCGGTTTCATGCAAGACAACCAGGCGCGGCCGGCCCCATCAAATGGTGCGCATGAAGACCATGTCGAGCGAGATGACTATCATCATGAAGAAGACTATCATCATGTCGACCGGGACTATCATCATGAAGAAGAAGTCGGCAGAGAAGATCATCATGAAGAAGAAGATGCCGGCGGATAAGATCATCATGATGAAGAAGAAGATTCCGGCGTGACCCCGCTAATTTCGGCCTTGCGGGACTCTCATGTTCAAGATCTGCTCCTCCAGGAGACGAGCAACGATAGAGTTGCAGCTAGAGAGAGAGCCAAGCTGTCGCAAATGGAGAAAGACGGGATGACTCTGATCTTTCCTGGGTGCCGTCCGCAGGATACGCGCTTGCATGTAACGCTTGATTACCTGCAGATGAAGATGCAGAACAAGTGGACCGATTCCAGCTTCAGCAAGAACTTGAAATTCTAGCACGATCGTCTCCCGGAGGGGAACACATTGCCAACTAGTGTCGAGGAGGCCAAGAAAGTCGTGTGCCCCCTTGACCTACTGCACGAAAAATACCACACCTGCATTAATGATTGTGTGATTTATAGGTGCGAGTACAAGGACAGAACCACATGTCCGGTGTGCGGCCACGAACGGTACAAGGTTGGGAACAAGAAGGTACCTCGAAAAGTGGTATGGTACTTTCGTATCACTCCCCGTCTGCAGCGGTATTTTGTGGACCCTAAGGAAGCAAAGCTCATGCAATGGCACGCGGAAAGGCAGAAGCCCGAAGAAGATTCGGAGATGGGCTATATGCTGACACACCCTTCAGACGCTGGACAGTGGGAAGCATTGGACATCGCCTTCCCTGCTAGGTTCGGGGGCGATGCAAGGAACATCAGGCTGGGTATGAGCACCGATGGACTCAATCCGTTCGGCAACCAGAGTAGCACGCATAGCACCTAGCCTGTGTTTGTATGTCCTTACAACCTACCCCCCTGGCTGTGCACCAAGCAAAGGTACATATACCTGAGTATTCTCATTCAGGGGCCGAAGCAACCAGGTGTCGACATGCATTTGTATCTCGGGCTGATGAAAGAGGAGTTAGACACGTTGTGGAAGACGCCACCCCGTACGTGGGACGCCTACACTAGAACTTATTTCGATATGAGAGCCGTGTTGATCACGACGGTCACGGACTATCCTGGTTACGCATATGTATCTGCCCAGGTCGGCCACGGATTCAACGGCTGTGTGAAGTGCATGGACGAGACCCCGCATCTACAGCTACCAAGGGATCCCGGGTCCTCGAAAACCGTGTACCCAGGTGCTCGAAGGTGGCTTCGCTTGGATCACCCGTGGAGAAAAGGCGGTGATCTGTTCAATGGTAAAGATGAGCCCGATGGACCCCCACACCTGAGGAGCGGTGCAGAAACCAGGCGCGGTTTCATGCAAGACAACCAGGCGCGGCCGGCCCCATCAAATGGTGCGCATGAAGACCATGTCGAGCGAGATGACTATCATCATGAAGAAGACTATCATCGTGTCGACGGGGACTATCATCATGAAGAAGAAGTCGGCGGAGAAGATCATCATGAAGAAGAAGATGTCTGTCAGCGGATAAGATCATCATGATGAAGAAGAAGATTCCGTTGTGACCCCGCTAATTTCGGCTTTGCGGGACTCTCATGTTCAAGATCTGCTCCTCCAGGAGACGAGCAACGATAGAGTTGCAGCTAGAGAGAGAGCCAAGCTGTCGCAAATGGAGAAAGACGGGATGACTCCGATCTTTCCTGGGTGCCGTCCGCAGGATACGCGCTTGCATGTAACGCTTGATTACCTGCAGATGAAGACGCAGAACAAGTGGACCGATTCCAGCTTCAGCAAGAACTTGAAATTCTGGCACGATCGTCTCCCGGAGGGGAACACATTGCCAAGTAGTGTCGAGGAGGCCAAGAAAGTCGTGTGCCCCCTTGACCTACTGCACGAAAAATACCACACCTGCATTAATGATTGTGTGATTTATAGGTGCGAGTACAAGGACAGAACCACATGTCCGGTGTGCGGACACGGACGGTACAAGGTTGGGAACAAGAAGGTACCTCGAAAAGTGGTATGGTACTTTCCTATCACTCCCTGTCTGCAGCGGTATTTCGTGGACCCTAAGGAAGCAAAGCTCATGCAATGGCACGCGGAAAGGCAGAAGCCCGAAGAAGATCCGGAGATGGGCTATATGCTGACACACCCTTCAGAAGCTGGACAGTGGGAAGCATTGGACATCGCCTTCCCTGCTAGGTTCGGGGGCGACGCAAGGAACATCAGGCTGGGTATGAGCACCGATGGACTCAGTCCGTTCGGCAACCAGAGTAGCACGCATAGCACCTGGCCTGTGTTTGTATGTCCTTACAACCTACCCCCCTGGCTGTGCACCAAGCAAAGGTACATACACCTGAGTATTCTCATTCAGGGGCCGAAACAACCAGGTGTCTGATGTCTACTTCCCCCTCCTTTTCCTGTAGACAGTGTTGGGCCTCCAAGAGCAGAGGTTTGTAGAACAGCAGCAAGTTTTCCCTTAAGTGGATCACCCAAGGTTTATCGAACTCAGGGAGGAAGAGGTCAAAGATATCCCTCTCATGCAACCCTGCAACCACAAAGCAAGAAGTCTCTTGTGTCCCCAACACACCTAATAGGTGCACTAGTTCGGCGAAGAGATAGTGAAATACAGGTGGTATGAATATATATGAGCGGTAGCAACGGTGCCAGAAAATAGCTTGTGGCGTGTAGTTGATGGTGGTAGTATTGCAGCAGTAGTAACGCAAAGAAACAAGAAACAAGCAAAAGTAGTAACTCAGCAGTATTTAGGAACAAGGCCTAGGGATTACACTTTCACTAGTGGACACTCTCAACATTGATCACATAACAGAATAGATAAATGCATACTCTACACTTTTGTTGGATGATGAACACATTGCGTAGGATTACACGAACCCTCAATGCCGGAGTTAACAAGCTCCACAATAATGCTCATGTTTAAGTAACCTTATAGTGTAAGATAGATCAATATAACCAGATAGATCACATCAATACCATCATAATGATAATTAACTCCACAATCTACAAGAGATCATGATCATAGCCTACGACAAGAACCACACGGTGCACACACTAGTCACCTTTACACACGTGCAGGAGGAATAGAACTACTTTAATAACATCACTAGAGTAGCACATAGATGAATTGTGATACAAAACTCATATGAATCTCAATCATGTAAAGCAGCTCATGAGATCATTGTATTGAAGTACATGGAGAGAGATTAACCACATAGCTACCGGTACAGCCCCGAGCCTCGATGGAGAACTACTCCCTCCTCATGGGAGTAGCAGCGGTGATGAAGATGGCGGTGGAGATGGCAGCGGTGTCGATGGAGAAGCCTTCCGGGGGCACTTCCCCGCTCCGGCAGCGTGCCGGAACAGAGACTCCTGTCCCCCAGATCTTGGCCTCGCGATGGCGGCGGCTCTGGAAGGTTTCTGTGGTTTTCGTCGAACGCCTCAGGGTTTTCGCGACGGAGGCTTTATATAGGCGAAGAGGCGGCGCAGGAGGGCTTCTGGGGGGCCCACACCATAGGGCGGCGCGGCCCCCTCTGGCCGCGCGCCGGTGTGGTGTGGGGCCCCTAGGGCTCCTCTCGTGGCTCTCGGGTGTTCTGGATGGTTCCGGGAAAAATAGGAACACAGGCGTTGATTTCGTCCGATTCCGAGAATATTTCGTTACTAGGATTTCTGAAACCAAAAACAGCAGAAAACGAGAACCGGCACTTCGGCATCTTGTTAATAGGTTAGTTCCAAAAAATGCACGAATATGACATAAAGTGTGCATAAAACATGTAGATAACATCAATAATGTGGCATGGAACATAAGAAATTATCGATACGTCGGAGACGTATCAGCATCCCCAAGCTTAGTTCTGCTCGTCCCGAGCAGGTAAAACGATAACACAGATAATTTCTGGAGTGACATGCCATCATAACCTTGATCAAACTATTTGTAAAGCATATGTAATGAATGCAATGATCAAAACAATGGTAATGACATGAGTAAACAACTGAATCATAAAGCAAAGACTTTTCATGAATAGCACTTCAAGACAAGCATCAATAAGTCTTGTATAAGAGTTAACTCATAAAGCAATAATTCAAAGTAAAGGCATTGAAGCAACACAAAGGAAGATTAAGTTTCAGCGGTTGCTTTCAACTTGTAACATATATATCTCATGGATATTTGTCAACATAGAGTAATATAATAAGTGCAATATGCAAGTATGTAGGAATCAATGCACAGTTCACACAAGTGTTTGCTTCTTGAGGTGGAGAGAAATAGGTGAACTGACTCAACATTGAAAGTAAAAGAGTGGTCCTCCATAGAGGAAAAGCATCGATTGCTATATTTGTGCTAGAGCTTTGATTTTGAAAACATGAAACAATTTTGTCAACGGTAGTAATAAAGCATATGTATCATGTAAATTATATCTTACAAGTTGCAAGCCTCATGCATAGTGTACTAATAGTGCCCGCACCTTGTCCTAATTAGCTTGGACTACCGGATCATCACAATGCACATGTTTTTACCAAGTGTCACAAAGGGGTACCTCTATGCCGCCTGTACAAAGGTCTAAGGAGAAAGCTCGCATTGGATTTCTCGCTATTGATTATTCTCAACTTAGACATCCATACCGGGACAACATAGACAACAGATAATGGACTCCTCTTTTATGCATAAGCATGTAACAACAATTAATAATTTTCTCATATGAGATTGAGGATATATGTCCAAAACTGAAACTTCCACCATGGATCATGGCTTTAGTTAGCGGCCCAATGTTCTTCTCTAACAATATGCATGCTTAACCATAGGGTGGTAGATCTCTCTTACTTCAGACAAGACGGACATGCATAGCAACTCACATGAAATTCAACAATGAATAGTTGATGGCGTCCCCAGTGAACATGGTTATCGCACAACAAGCAACTTAATAAGAGATAAAGTGCATAATTACATATTCAATACCACAATAGTTTTTAAGCTATTTGTCCCATGAGCTATATATTGCAAAGGTGAATGATGGAATTTTAAAGGTAGCACTCAAGCAATTTACTTTGGAATGGCGGAGAAATACCATGTAGTAGGTAGGTATGGTGGACACAAATGGCATAGTGGTTGGCTCAAGGATTTTGGATGCATGAGAAGTATTCCCTCTCGATACAAGGTTTAGGCTAGCAAGGCTTATTTGAAACAAACACAAGGAAGAACCGGTGCAGCAAAACTCACATAAAAGACATATTGAAAACATTATAAGACTCTACACCGTCTTCCTTGTTGTTCAAACTCAATACTAGAAATTATCTAGACCTTAGAGAAACCAAATATGCAAACCAAATTTTAGCATGCTCTATGTATTTCTTCATTAATAGGTGCAAAGCATATGATGCAAGAGCTTAAACATGAGCACAACAATTGCCAAGTATCACATTACCCAAGACATTTATAGCAATTACTACATGTATCATTTTCCAATTCCAACCATATAATAATTTAACGAAGCAGTTTCAACCTTCGCCATGAATATTATGAGCTAAGAACACATGTGTTCATACGAACCAGCGGAGCGTGTCTCTCTCCCACACAAGCATTTATTCAAACACAAACAAAAACAAAAGCATACAGACGCTCCAAGTAAAGCACATAAGATGTGACCGAATAAAAATATAGTTTCAAGAGAAGGAACCTGATAATTTGTCGATGAAGAAGGGGATGCCTTGGGCATCCCCAAGCTTAGATGCTTGAGTCTTCTTGAAATATGCAGGGATGAACCACGGGGGCATCCCCAAGCTTAGAGCTTTGACTCTTCTTGATCATAGTATATCATCCTCCTCTCTTGACCCTTGAAAACTTCCTTCACACCAAACTTCTCATAAACTTCATTAGAGGGGTTAGTACATAATCAAAAACTCACATGTTCAGAGGTGACACAATCATTCTTAACACTTCTGGACATTGCTCAAAGCTACTGGAGTTTAATGGAACAAAGAAATCCATCCCACATAGCAAAAGAGGCAATGCGAAATAAAAGGCAGAATCTGTCAAAACAGAACCGTCCGTAAAGACGAATTTCTAATAAATACTTCCGTTGCTCAAATCAGAAAACTGAAAACTAATGAAAGTTGCGTACATATCTGAGGAACACGCACGTAAATTGGCATATTTTTCTGATTTTTCTACAGAGAGAAAATCCCAGATTCGTGACAGATAGAAATCTGTTTCTGTGCAGAAATCCAAATCTAGTATCAACCTTCGATTAGAGGCTTCACTTGGCACAACAAAACACAAAACTAAGATAAGGAGAGGTTGCTACAGTAGTAAACAACTTCCAAGACACAAATATAAAACAAAGTACTGTAGCAAAATAACACATGGGTTATCTCCCAAGAAGTTCTTTTCTTTATAGCCATTAAGATGGGCTCAGCAGTTTTAATGATGCACTCATAAGAAATAGTAGTTGAAGCAAAAGAGAGCATCAAGAGGCAAATTAGAAACACATTTAAGTCTAACATGCTTCCTATGCAAAGGAATCTTGTACACAAACAAGTTCATGAAGAGCAAAGTAACAAGCATAGGAAGATAAAACAAGTGTAGCTTTAAAAATTTCAGCACATAGAGAGGTGTTTTAGTAACATGAAAATTTTTGCAACCATATTTTCCTCTCTCATAATAACTTTCAGTAGCATCATGAGCAAACTCAACAATATAACTATCACATAAAGCATTCTTATCATGAGTCTCATGCATAAAATTATTACTCTCCACATAAGCATAATCAATTTTATTAGTTGTAGTGGGAGCAAATTCAACAAAGTAGCTATCATTATTATTCTCATAATCAAATATAGGAGGCATATTGTAATCATAATCAAATTCACTCTCCATAGTAGGTGGCACCAAAAGACCACTATTATTATAATCATCATAAATAGGAGGTAAAGAATCATCAAAGTAAATTTCCTCCTCAATTCTTGGGGGACTAAAAATATCACGCTCATCAAAGCCAGCTTCCCCAAGCTTAGAATTTTCCATATCATTAGCAACAATGGTGTTCAAAGCGTTCATACTAATATCATTGCTACTAGCATGCAAATAAGATTCCATGGGTTTTTTAATTTTCGCATTAAACCATTCATGTCTTGACTCAGGAAATAGAATAAAAAGCTCACAGATGTTGTCCATTATGCCTTACTAGTGTAAACAAGAAACAAAAAGATGCAATTGCAGGATCTAAAGGAAATAGCTTCGAGCACAAACACAATGGCGCCAGAAAAGTACTTTACCTGGAACCGGAGTATGAGTGCCTTTTACCTTTCCTCCCACTGCAAGAACGGCGCCAGAAAAGTGCTTGATGTCTACTTCCCCCTCCTTTTCCTGTAGACAGTGTTGGGCCTCCAAGAGCAGAGGTTTGTAGAACAGCAGCAAGTTTTCCCTTAAGTGGATCACCCAAGGTTTATCAAACTCAGGGAGGAAGAGGTCAAAGATATCCCTCTCATGCAACCCTGCAACCACAAAGCAAGAAGTCTCTTGTGTCCCCAACACACCTAATAGGTGCACTAGTTCGGCGAAGAGATAGTGAAATACAGGTGGTATGAATATATATGAGCGGTAGCAACGGTGCCAGAAAATAGCTTGCTGGCGTGTAGTTGATGGTGGTAGTATTGCAGCAGTAGTAACGCAAAGAAACAAGAAACAAGCAGTAGTAACTCAGCAGTATTTAGGAACAAGGCCTAGGGATTACACTTTCACTAGTGGACACTCTCAACATTGATCACATAACAGAATAGATAAATGCATACTCTACACTTTTGTTGGATGATGAACACATTGCGTAGGATTACACGAACCCTCAATGCCGGAGTTAACAAGCTCCACAATAATGCTCATGTTTAAGTAACCTTATAGTGTAAGATAGATCAATATAACCAGATAGATCACATCAATACCATCATAATGATAATTAACTCCACAATCTACAAGAGATCATGATCATAGCCTACGACAAGAACCACACGGTGCACACACTAGTCACCTTTACACACGTGCAGGAGGAATAGAACTACTTTAATAACATCACTAGAGTAGCACATAGATGAATTGTGATACAAAACTCATATGAATCTCAATCATGTAAAGCAGCTCATGAGATCATTGTATTGAAGTACATGGAGAGAGATTAACCACATAGCTACCGGTACAGCCCCGAGCCTCGATGGAGAACTACTCCCTCCTCATGGGAGTAGCAGCGGTGATGAAGATGGCGGTGGAGATGGCAGCAGTGTCGATGGAGAAGCCTTCCGTGGGCACTTCCCCGCTCCGGCAGCGTGCCGGAACAGAGACTCCTGTCCCCCAGATCTTGGCCTCGCGATGGCGGCGGCTCTGGAAGGTTTCTGTGGTTTTCGTCGAACGCCTCAGGGTTTTCACGACGGAGGCTTTATATAGGCGAAGAGGCGGCGCAGGAGGGCTTCTGGGGGGCCCACACCATAGGGCGGCGCGGCCCCCTACGGCCGCGCCGGGGTGTGGTGTGGGGCCCCCGGGCTCCCCCTACGGCGGCTCTCGGGTGTTCTGGATGGTTCCGGGAAAAATAGGAACCTGGGCGTTGATTTCGTCCGATTCCGAGAATATTTCGTTACTAGGATTTCTGAAACCAAAAACAGCAGAAAACAGGAACTGGCACTTCGGCATCTTGTTAATAGGTTAGTTCCAGAAAATGCACGAATATGACATAAAGTGTGCATAAAACATGTAGATAACATCAATAATGTGGCATGGAACATAAGAAATTATCGATACGTCGGAGACGTATCAGTGTCGACATGCATTTGTATCTCGGGCTGCTGAAAGAGGAGTTAGACACGTTGTGGAAGACGCCACCCCGTACGTGGGACGCCTACACTAGAACTTATTTCAATATGAGAGCCGCGTTGATCACGACGGTCACGGAATATCCTGGTTACGCATATGTATCTGCCCAGGTCGGCCACGGATTCAACGGCTGTGTGAAGTGCATGGATGAGACCCCGCATCTACAGCTACCAAGGGATCCCGGGTCCTCGAAAACCGTGTACGCAGGTGCTCGAAGGTGGCTTCGCTTGGATCACCCGTGGAGAAAAGGCGGTGATCTGTTCAATGGTAAAGATGAGCACGATGGACCCCCACGCTCGAGGAGCGGTGCAGAAATCGATGATCTTCTGAAAAATTGGAAGGAGTGCCCAACGCCGGGAAAGAAGCGACCGAAGCCAGAGCCGCTGCTCGGTGTATGGAAAGCGAGGTCTGTTTTCCACGACTTGGAGTACTGGAAGGTCCTCCACACGCCCCACAGCCTGGATGTCATGCACATTACGAAGAACGTTACCGAGAGTCTGCTTGGCACTCTTTGCAACTCAGAAAAGTCCAAGGATGGACCTAAAGCAAGATACGATTTGAAACATTTTGGCATCAGTAAAGATCTTCAAGCCCCCGATACTGACGACGATGATGATGATGATGATGATCAGACGGAAGGGACTCAATGTCTCCGCAAAAGGGCTAAGAAGAACGCGGTGCTGCTTCCCGCTGCCTGCTTCACAACGAGTCCGGAGGAACTCCAGCAGTTTTTCAGGTGCCTCCTAGGAGTGAAAGTTCCTCACGGTTACTCGGGGAATATAAGCAGATATCTGGACGTAGCGAAGAAGAGGTTCACCGGGATGAAGTCTCACGCCACGTGCTCATGACGCAGATACTTTCCATTGCGATCCGAGGCATAATGGACGAGCACGTCCGTGATACGCTGTTATGCCTTTGCAACTTTTTTAACGTTATCACCAGGAAGTCGATCGGCGTGAGGCAGCTCAAGATGCTACAGGATGAGATCGTGGTGATACTATGTGAGCTCGAGATTTACTTCCCGCCCGCATTCTGTGATATATGCGTCCATCTCATTCTCCATGTCGTTGAAGACATCAAGCAGCTCGGCCGACGTTCCTCCACAACATGATGCCTTTCGAAAGGCAGAACAGTGTCATGAAATGACACGTTCGCAATAGGGCCCGTCCAGACGCAAGCATGGCCAAGGGGTTTCTAACCTACGAGTGCATCTCCTTCTGCCAGAATTATCTAAGCACCAAGGACGACGAGGATCATGTTGGTCTACCCCCCAGGACGCACCTCGGCAGGCTCGCTGGAGTCGGTCACCGCGAGCGCTACTGCTCAGTCCATGTCGGCATTGCCAATCGACGCGACGAATTTAATAGGGCTCACCGGGTCGCGCTACAACACTTAAAACTGACCGAACCTTTCGTGCAAGAGCACAAAAGCATGATCGAGCAGAATTACATCGATATGGGCTGGCCGAGGAAGATGGGAGACATAACCAAAGAGCACAACTCCAGCTTCACGCGTTGGTTCAAGCAAACTCAACTGGTTGAAGCACAGAGAAAAAGGCCTTCTACCGAAGATGAAAAACTCATATACACCTTATCACAGGGCCCCGGGCATAACGTAAGGACCTATCAGGGGTACGACATCAACGGTTACAGATTCTACACCGAGGAAAAGGACAGAAATAGTGAAAATCAAAACTCAGGAGTAACTATGCTATCATACGCCGATGACGAGTCTAATGTCAAGGAAAGATTTTTTGGAAGGATCGAGGAGATATAGGAGCTCAATTACTGTGGAGAGAAGGCGCCAATGTTTCGTGTGAGATGGGCCAAGAAGGTCGAAAAAGAAGGCCGATATTTTACAACCATTGTTATACCCGATGCAAAATCGAAGAACGCATCTGCGAAAAATGAGCCATGGGTACTCGGTAGCCAAGTTGACCAATGCTTCTTCATCACCGATCCGTCGAGGCCAAGCCGTGTTGTCGTGAGGAAAGGCAAGAGGAGCATCATAGGAATGCAAGGAGACGCCAACGAGGAAGACTTGGACAAGAACGGTGACCCGAAGATCGAGGAGGAATTCGACAAGCACTTCGACATGCCTACTACTAGTAAAGTAAGAAGGAAGACCTCCCTACCCTCTAAAGGTTGTCCGTTCACGCGAAGAAATCTCAAGTGGCCGACATAAAGTATTCAACCGCCAACAACCGAAAGGGCAAGATGATTGCGAAGAGACGCTAGAGCTCAAAGCCGGGACGAAGAAGATCTTTTTTTGGTCTATCACATGTGTGTGAGTGTGTGTGTTAGACAAGTACATGAATGTGTGTGAGAGAGAAACAAGAATATGTTTGTATGAGACAAGTAATTTATAATTCCCTACTAACTACTAAATAATGTTGAGTTATTTATTGAAATGTAACTAAAATATGAAAAAAGGTAGAAAAATTGTGTGGTAGCCAGGGTTCGAACCTGGCTACTAATGGGATAACATTGGCCTTAACCACTAGGCTAGTGCTAAGTATCTGTCAGGACACAGCAGTAACCCTTTTTGTTTTGCTAAGTGTCTAAATTCTGTGGCGCACGCCCCTTTAGGTGCGCCACAGAATTAAGGAATTCTGTGGCGCATGTCAGAGCTAATGCGCCACAGAATGCTTAATTCTGTGGCGCACGTAGAGGGGTGCGCCACAGAATTTAGACACTTGGTGAAATAACTCGATCGACCCTTTCTTCCCCACTCACAACAGCAGTTTCTTCCCCGACAACCCTAGCACCACTGCTCTCGCAACCACCACCACCGCCAAGCGCCGCCACCTAGCGCCGATGCCGCCGAGGAGGAGGAGGAGCGAGGACCGCCACGCCACCGCCGAGCAGGACGCCCAAGCCCGAGCCGCCACCGCAGATTGAGGAGGAGGACGCGCGAGCCCGAGCCACCGCCGCAGAGGAGGAGGAGGAGGACCGCCACGCCACGCCACCGCCGAGCAGGACGCCCAAGCCCGAGCGGCCCCGCAGATCGAGGAGGAGGACGCACGAGCCCGAGCCGCTGCCGTAGAAGAGGAGGAGGACAACGCCATCACCACCGTAGCCCTGCCACCGCCGCCGTTCGGTGAGAGCCCCTCTCCCCCTCCCCACTCCCTTGTCCCCCTCCCCACTCTGTCTTGTGCCCGGCCCGTCCCCAATTTGTTGTGCTCCCTTGCTTGCAGGTGTAAGGATCATTACTGGAACTATTTATTGATGAACTGTGTATTTATAATGATTCAATTTGTTTGCATAGAATGAATGAATACCAAGTAATTGTTGGTAAATATCCATTATAATCTGCATCTTAGAAGATTATGATGATTGATGCTTTGGTTGTGGTTTAATAGCTTGGTGATGCTAGGGGCCACTTCCCAAGCCTATGAATGCCTATGATCCTATAGCAGCCCAATTTTGCTTGCCTATGAATGCCTATAGCAGTACAATTTTGCCAATTCAGTGTTTGTTCAGTGTTTCTTCTTCTCTGGTTCTTCACCAAAATAATGCAGTGGATGATGCTTTCATGAATAAAGTGGCTAATTTATGCAGCGGCTAATTTAGTTAAGTGGCTAATTTATGCAGTGGCTAATTTTATCATTGATATATTAAAAATGGTGTATGATCCATTTGATCATCATCAGTGCCATGTTTGGATAATCTTAAAGTAGTGTGAGATTTAGTCCAATGAGTCCAATGCAATGCCACTGCCTAGGTAATTTAGTCCAATGCAATGCCACTGCCTAGTTAATTTAGTCCAATGCAATGTTACTGCCTAGTTGACATGCTACTGCCTAGTGTTCAATAGAAAATGGAGCACAATTTAGAAAATGTTACTAAGTTGGCAGTAGCAAATGAACTAGTGTAAAGTAGAGATAAAAGCTACTGCCTACTATTTTAATGAACACACTACTGCCTGCTCAGGTAATTAAAATGCAATACCCATGAAGTAGTTCATATAAATTGGTTGCAGATGGTTCATATATAAAAATTGCTAGGAGATGGTTTGAATTGGCAGATGCTTTATTGCAGTATGCTTGTCCATTATATTGGTAGTTTGATATATAAAAATGAAAATGATTAGCTATTGGTTTCAAGATAATAATGCTACTAGTACATGAAATGCTACTGTTTGAATTCATTTATGAAATGATTATGCTCATGCTCCCTGGTTGCAAGATGAGAATGCATAGATGGTTTTAGTTCACCTCTGGCCACCTCTGCCCTAGCAAGAATATTCCTCTGCCTATCAATATGAAAGAATTTGTAGAATATTCCTGAACCAAAAATGCCTCTACCTAGCAAGAACCATCAGTACATTGTCTCTGATCCTGACCAAATATGACAGATTTTGAAGAATATTCCTGAACCAAAAATGGACAGTCTCTCCTGACCCATTTTGGGGAATATTCCCAATGGCTTGTCTCTGGGCCATTTTGGAAAATATTCTCCCTCTTGTGGATTGACATCACAATTCAAAAAAAGAAACTTATGGCATTGTACTATGTAACACAACTGTTCAGCTTGTGTTCTCATACCCTCTGTGCCCTCCATCCTATATAAATGCCTAGTGTAGTGAACCAGAAAACCACACCAAACATGGACAACCTGTCCTGGAGTGCAAAGAGAAGGAGCACTGGCTCCAGTGGTGCCTCTGGCTCTAGGGATGCCTCTCTTTCCAAGACTTTTTCTATGGGTAGGGCAGACAAGGAGTTGCTAGTGTATCATAGGAGAAGTGTGCAAGAGAGGGAAGCTGCTGCTGCCAGGTTCAGGGAAGAAGAAGCAGCAGCTGGCTTGAACCAGCCAGGTGTGTTCACATACACTACACAAGTTCTCCCAGTTCCAAAATACAGACCTAAGCCCATTCCCAAAATGAAAAAGTATAACCATCAGTTGAGGGAAGGAGGACCCACAGAGGTGCTGCCCTACTATGTAGAACCAAATATTGAAGACAAGGTTAAAGCTGGAGTTATCTTGTGCTAGCTAAGGAAGGGCATGAAAAAAATCAAAGATTTGGTATCCTAGTTTGTTGTAGTTTGTTGTAGTTTCAGCCATCTAGTTTTAGTGTGTCCTAGTTTGTCTGAATAATTATGTAATGTAAGGGTTGATGTAATGCTTCCATGCAATGATGAATAAAAGGGTTTATGTAATGCTTCTATGCAGATGCTAGGAAATAAATGATGCTCATGGTCACATATTGGCAGTAGCTACTGGTTGGCTTGCTCTATAAGCTTGTATGCTTGTTTATGCTCTATAACCAAGTTGCATAGCTGCTGGTTATGAAGAAGCATATAATGCTACTAGTACATGAAATGCTACTGTTTGAATTCATTTATGAAATGATCATGCTCATTGTGGTGACCCGACATATCACTGCATGGTGTAGTATGCAAGTCTGATATAACACCAATGAAACACTGTTCCACTAGTATTATATCGCTCAGAGTGGTACAACAGAAACATATGCGGGTCCAAGGCATGTCTATAGAATTACAACATTGACTCTGTTACATAAGATCATCACAGCCTCCTACTTTACAATGAGGTAAAACTGCAAATAACTCCATAAGAACGACTCATAGTCTAGTCTTATCACAAACTCTATTTGTAGAGTATTTAACTAGCTATAGAGGGTATGAATAGATTCTAGCTAAATAGGATCTAGGTTTAGGAAGCTAGTTCCCTTCTATGGCTAAACTAGGTTTTCTCCTTGTTGGATGTGGTGTCTGACTTCTCTGACAGGGTCCTGTTTCTTGATGTAGTTGTTGACTCCTCGGCCTTCGAGTTGCACTGTAGATCCTCCTTCGATGCCTCCATATCTAAGCAGGGGATTTAAGAGTGGGATGAGTACGAGCGTACTCAACAAGTTCATTATAGGAAAGAGGTGTTTAATGCACTAGCTACAGCATTAGACCAGAAAGTCTAATACCAATGCAGGTTTTCATAACCATTTCTTCAAAAGGTTGCTTTTATTCAGAAGAACTATGCCCGTCAGCCTTCACCGGTTTACTAGAACTTCATGGAGCTCCTTTCCGGCCGCGTTCGCAGTTCCATATCCCGGAACAGGGAGTGATAGGTCACGGTTCTTTACACTCTGTAGAGGTGTGTTGCTTTACCCATAAGAGATCTTAACCTTGGTGCCAACCGAGCCGCGAGCTCGTCCACACTTCCTATGGTGTGAGGCCCGGTATAAGGTCTAGCCAATCATGTTCCTCCGCTACCTCGAACACCCACCCTTTGTTGCATGCCCCGACCCTGGGTCCTCGCCGGTCCCATTATTCCCACTCACGGGTGGACCCCGACCACGACAACAGTTTGGGACTCGTTAACCAAACTCCTTCGCCGGTAGCTGCAACCCATCATAGACCGCAATACCGTGGGGACTTAAGGCTTCCCCAGCCAACCGCTTGTTCTTCGGGCGACAAGTGTCTACGGACCATGCCGTGGGGACTTAAGGCTTCCCCAGCCAACCGCTTGCCCCCGACAGATACAAGTGTCTACGGTAAAGCGCATTTGTTGATGAACGAGAGGTGGAAACACTTTTGACTACTCCGTCCCACTCCGGATCTTATGGTTAACACGGTTATTACGGCACAAGAATCACTGGCGACATTTGTTGTTTAATCCTAGATGGATATAAACCCTTGCAATGGAACCTCCACCATATCAACACAATCCATGGTTCCATTGCCCACCACATAGTCATATTCATAGTTATGAAAGTAGTGGTTTTGGTTTTTATGCATTAGTGATAACCATAGTACTTTGCAAGTAATTTGATAGAAATACTCAAATGACTTGCCTTTCTTGACTGCAAGATTATGCAGACAAGGTCTTCGTTACGCAATAACTCCAAATTCCGAAATAGCATCATCGTCCGGTAAGGACGATGTTTAAAAGATTGGCAAGGATGTAATAATGCATAAGTATGAGATGCAATCGCTCTAAGCGTGACCTAACCCCGATGATTTAGGATCAGTAAGTTGTAATGATTGGTTCTGGGTGTGTTGCACTTTTAGAGTGATTCACATACAAGGTTCTTATTCAGGTGTGATTATTTGGTATTATAAACAGGTAGATAATAAAGCATAATCCTCAATTGAGCATACAAAGAATGATAATTGGCATAATGTTAACAAGTAAAGAACAGTGGTCAGTTTTAGTACTATATGGCATGGTTAATGATTAATTATCATATAATTCAGAAGAATAACTTTTGGAGAACATGTTCTTTGATAAAGAACAAGTATGATAATCAGGTTGGGTTTCTATGGTTGACTATGGTTTCATGTAGTTGCTGAAGTAAGTGTTAGATGGATCCCAACAAAGTTGGATTCATCAACACCTAGGGCTGGTAAGGTTAAGATAAGCCTAGGCATCCTAAGCAATTCATTATACATGGTTGTTGTCAAGGTTGGTTTATCTTGGTAGTGATAGTTGGCTAGAGTTTGTAGGTCTTTATAAGCAGGGTTGATGATGATTCCTTATTTTCTTCAAAAGAACAACTTTTGAAGAACATATTTCTTAAGTAATAAGAAGTATTGCAATTAGGGTTGAGGTTGTCTAGGGTTGGATATTGGATCTCTAAGTAGAGAATGGTTGGTTCCTAAATAGGATGGTTCATAAGTATCTCACACTAGTAGGGTTTAGTGGAACAGGGTTATGTAAAGTAAAATAGTTGGTATGGTTGCTGTTAGGGTTCATCACAATGGTGTGATGCTATATAGGAATGAATAAGGATGATGACTTTGATAATAGGATCTAGGGTTTACACTTGGTTGGCCCTACTTGATTATTTAGGTCTGATGAAGATGAACACATGGGATACCCATATATTAGTGATAGGTCTCCTACATTTTATGTGGCCAAGACAAGTATTTAGTTGCTACTATGGTTCTATGATTTGTAAGTAGGTACCATGATCACATGTTCTAACCTAGGGTTTAGGTTGGAGGCAAATTAAGGTTTTCATGTAATAATAAAGCTAGGTTTCTAAATGAACCTAGGGTTTAGGATTACACATGAAATGATGAATTCCTGTTTTTCTACCATATGGAACTAGGGTTTTCTAATTACCCTAAGGTTCTTGAATTAATAACTTCACTATAATGTTGAAGTTATTAATAACTTTGAAATAAAAACAATGTTGAATTTGCCATTTTGTTATTTTTGAACAATTAATAATTAAGATAATTATTAATCAGGGTTTTAAATCCCTCTATTAAGGATTTAATAAGGTAATAAATAAAGAAAATTAGTTTTAATGTTTTCTTTATTTATTTACTGGTTTTTATTTAATTTTGGAAATTTTTACTAATTATTGAATTTTAATTGAATTTAGAATTAAAATTAAAGGCTTAAATAACAAGTATTAAATAACTGAATTTTTATTAAAAATAAAAATTTCATTTTATATTTTTTATTGGATAGAGTTAACTTTTGTAAGAATTTTGATATCTTCTATTTATTTTTCTGGGCTAATATGAATTTTCTAGATTTATTTGAATTCTCTGGAATATTTGAATTTAAATTAAAACAGGGTGAAATGCTAAAGATACCCGGGTAAAAGCTACCCACAGCCACTGGCCAGTGGGCCATTGCCACGGTGGCTGCCACATAAGCTTTGACCAGAGTCAAAATCGATGTGAGCCCTCAGAGGCTACTGGACGGTGAGGAATTCGTCAATCGACGGCGATTCCCGTCGTGCGGGGCATGGAACTAATTGGATACGACTCATGGTGTCGTGGGGAGTGTTTTGATGGTCGCGCCGCTCTGATTAGGTCGCCGGAGAGCGGCCGGCGGTGATGGTCTGCGATGGTTTCCGACGAGCAACAAGGACAGCGAGCTACAAGACGATCTAGGATGCGATAGAAGGCTCTCGACAAGCGTATGCTCACCCTGATGCTTTCTAGCTGGTCACCGGAGTCGATCGTGGTCGGTAGCGACGAGGCAGTCGCCATTTCCCTCGCAGCACCGCGAAAGGGAATGGCTAAATTCCCCCTCCACCGAGCTCCCTTTGACTTGTGGCTGCACCAGATGACTGAGGGCGTCGAAGCGCTCCTCCTGAGCTCAACGGCGGGCTCCGTGGTGGTCGGGAGCGGTGGATTGCTAAGGTTGCCGGCGGCTAGGGTTTCGGTCATGGCGACGAAAAGAAGAAGAACGAGTCTCTGGCTTCCTTCCCGTATATATACGACGCTCGACGATCGTCATCGAGAGCATGGGCAGCCACGGCGGCCGGGACGTGGCGCTCCTCATCGCGCTGGCGTCCCCGCGCGCGTCGACTGTGGCGAAGACGAAGACGACAACGCCTCTTCGTTCTTATCCGGGTGAAGAGGTACGTGGGCTGTGCTGACTTCGGCTGCTGGACTGGGCTTGGGCTGCTTCTGGGCCTTCCTAGCTGGGCTGCTGCGGCAGGTAAAGACCAGGTGAGGCTTCTCTCTTTTTTCTCCTTTATTTATTTTCTGTTTTATATTTCTTTTGTATTCTGCTTCTAATTCCAATTTTAATTGCTAATTTCTTTCTTTGTTAATTTCATTAAATTTATATAGCAGTGATTATTAAACCATACTTTCTTTTTGGAACAAGTATTTTGTATTTGATTAAATTGCATACATGTGGCTTATTCAAGATAGCAATTATACATGAGTTTATGTCCTCATTTTATTTTCATTTTTCTTATGATTCAAATCGTTTGGAATGATTAGAGTTGATAATTCCAGCTCAAGGTATTTCAGAGGTTATCATTAGGGCTTGTTATCTTATTTGAAAGGTTGGGTGTTCACATAATGATGAGGTCTAAGACCCCGTTTGTGGCCCGATCTTGCGGTTGACCCGAAATCCAAAGGAGGAAGAGAGGGAGAGCACGAAGAAAACGATGAACACGAAGAGCACGATGAACTCACGCACGCACACCAACCCGATACAATCGATACTTACCCTGTGGCTCGATGGACCACGCCAATAGAATCAACCCGGAAGAGACACGCGGTAGAATTCCGAGCGGAGAGATTGGTGAGGGAGATGAATCTAGGAGTGGGAGAGAGAGTGGGTAGCACTAGAATCTCACACTCACAAATCCATACATCCAACAAGGGTAGCCTTGATACAAAGGGGATGAAACCCTAGGGAGACAAAGCTCAACTTCATGTCTAAGCCTAAATCTTGTCTAAAGAGCTAAGGGGGTGACCTAGGTGCTTATATAGGCATACAAGGCAGCTTGGGTCGAACAGGTAAGTGGTGGACCGACTCGGGCCGTCCCGGTCGAGTCGAACCCGTGAAATCCGGTTTGGGGCCGGTCTGACCGGGCCTGTGACCGGGTGGTCCGGTCCTGGGTCCGGTCGACCGGGCGCCAACCGGGATCTTGCGAAGTTTCCGGTTGCCTTCCGGTACGATGCAGGGAATCCGGTTGGGCGTCCGGTTGACCGGGCCTGGGACCGGATGGCCCGGTTGTGGGTCCGGTCTGACCGGGTCGTGGACCGGCCAGGCTGGGCCTCTTCCTCCCGCCTCTTCTTCCTCTTCCTTCTTCTCTTCTTTCCTTCTTCTTCTTCTCTCTTCCTTGCACCATGGGAGTTCCTTCTCTCTTGGTCCTTGTCGATGTCGGCACCTATAGACACGATGATGATAGGCATGAGGTAGCATACCATTCAAGTTGGTGTTGAGGTCGACCATAGAGAGGAAAGAGTTCACCTTGACATATATGGCGGGGGTTTGTGTTGTTAGTCCACTTGGGGGACTCCTTGGCCATGGTGTAGCGTCGACGATAGGCGGGGCTGCACTTGACGGTCTTGAGGTGGAGGTGTCCGAAGGCCACCCCGCATCATCTCCCCCCCCTTGGGGAAGAGTCGCCCTCGACTCTTTTTCCTCCTCAACGATGATGTAGGCCATGACGTTTCTCCCATGTAGTAGTCGATGGACAAACTCGTGGTCGAAGAAGAACTTGGGGAAAAACAACTTGCGAATGGAAAGCTCGTGGATGCCAATTTGGTGATCGGCGAACAAGAGGCTCTCAATCAAATACGAAGCATCAAGTCGTTTCTCCAAGAGGCATTTGGCAAAAATGGGAACCAAAAGAGTGTCGATGTATCCAAAATTTGGTAGGGCAAAAATTTGTGCATGTAAAAGTTTGGTTTGTAAAGTGTCAAAAATGTGATGTGTAGCATTGTCCCACACAAATGGAACAATCAAAAGGCAAGTATTGGCGGCAAAATTGTTATGTGCAATGGCAAAGAGATGGAAACTTCTAGCTTGGGAAAGTATGGTTGGCGTGAGCCAAGTATGGGTATCCTCAAGTGTCAAAGAATCCATTTCAATTGCCAAAGATGAAATGAGAAATCCAAATAAGAGCAACTTTATGAGTGACATGTGGCACAAGATGCATAAGGTGTCTCTCACATGTATGACATGGTCCTTGAGATTCTCGGAGTGTATGATGATAACATCAAGACATACAACAACCATTGTGCCAACAAGATGTGTCAAGATATGTTGCATAAGAGGCAAAAGAGGTGACGAGGCATTGGTCCAAACCGGAAGCTCGACAAGACAAGCCGGAAACACATGAGGGCGAAGGCGTTTGGGAACATACCCTTTGGCGTGAATCCCATGGGTTGGATCATGTATCTCGTCCTTGTTGGGGTAGCTCTCAATTGCGCGTTTCGTGAGCTCATGCTCCGTAGCGGTGGATGTTGTCATTCGGGTACCTATACACACAAAAGAGAAAACAAAAAGCGTGTGTGCATGGTAGAGGAACACATCATCCATCATGATGTTCCATGTCTTGTGCACATCACCATTAGTGTCAATCAAGATAGTATGAAATGCATGGCGATGGTGCATATGGCAAGAAGGTGCATTCATGGCATGTGGTAACTCATGATCATCAAAAAGTGAGAAGGCTATGGGGGCCATCTCGTGGACAATGAAATAAGCATTCTTGCATACCAAGCATAAGAAAGAGCAATTGTTCACAATCTTGGATGCAAGGATCATGGAATGGTGTAAACATTTGGGGCAAAGCATGTTCAACATGTTATCATTGTTGTCGACAACCCTATGTAAAGAGCAAGTGTTCATCAAGGGTGGCACAACACAAGTATTATCATAATCATTATCATGGCAAGCAAGCGGGGAAAATGTGAAACTCTCATAGCATGGCATGGTCATGGTATCACAATCAATCAATTCCACATGATCAATAATGTTGTCAAGCAAAGCATCACACGGGAAAGTGAAAGTAGCCTGTGACGTAGCAAATGTATCATCAAGATCATGCATGCATTCATAAGTCATCATGTCCACTAGTGGGATCATGGCATCATCAACCCCTATGTTGTTACCTTTGTAGGCCGACTCATTTGAGGTAGCTGTTGTGGAGGTGGGAGGATCCATGTGGTCGACATGTCCGTCTTGAAGCAAGCATGGTGAGATATCATCATCTTCATGCACCATGTACATCGTCTCCATGAGCGGGAACTCGTCCTCCGTGGAACCTAGTGCAACATAAGAAGACACCAAAGAGGGAGAGGTTAATGTGTTAGCCAAAGCGATGTCCTCCATGGACCTATCATCTACCTCTCTCAACTCACTTTGTGTATCACTCATGTCCTCCAAACGGAAGCACTCAAACTCACATATGGGGTGGGAGTCACTCAACTCACTATCACTCTCACTCAAGTGGGCTAGGTGGCTCTCATGCTCACATGGGATTGGTACCAACTCATCAATGAAGCATAGGGGAGTAGGCTCGACTTTCTCATCTCCATGCGCCTCCTTGGTTGAAGGGAAATTCCCATTCTCAACCATCTCAACTCCATGCGCCTCCATAGGTGAAGGGAGAATCCCATGGTCACCATGCTCAACTCCATCGCCTCCCAAGTCATCCTCAAGCGGTGGCGCCGTAGTGGCGTAGAGAGCGAGGCATCGATCCACATCATCCTTGAGTTGACCTTGTAGATCTCCATCTTGAAGTGTGGGCGCAATAGGCATCTTGGGGACTTGTGCTTGTAGCTTGTCGAAGTAGAGCGTCTTGGCACTTGGCGTTGTGCATTGCCATGCCACGTGACCCTTGGCCTTGCACACCTCACATAGGAGATTGGGACATTCCCGTGGAGGGTGGCCTTGTTGCTTGCACTTGTAGCATCGGAGTCGGAGGCATGTGACGAGGTAGGGGCCATTGTGGTGGTGGCACAAGAGGGAGAAGTCGCCTTATGAGGAAGGTCTTCTTGATGTGCACTTGCCATCCTTGGAGTGGTAGGCACCCTATCATGGTGTATGTCGCCTTCATGTCGAGGCTCTCGTCTTCGTGCATCATCACCATGGCTTGAGTGGTGTCGTCGAAGACTCGTGGAAGATGTTGGTCGATGGCGATCATGAAGTGGCTTGTGGCGGCGAAGCTCATGTGGTGACGTATGTCGATGATGGTCCTTGCCATGCCTAGATGATGGCTCATGCGACTTGGCAAATTGCTTGGGGCGCCTTGTGGAGCTTGTCGAAGAGTGTCGATGACGATCATGTTGGGGACGCCCTTGAAGCTCCATATGATGTACTTGAAGTCGACGATCTTGTGCATAAGCACTCTCATGGTGGCGCCTTGTGGAGCTCGGAGAAGTGTGTCGATGGTGATCATGTTGGGAACGCTCTTGATGCTTCATATGATGGTGCCATCTTGGAGGTCCTCTATCTTCATATGTAGCTCCATTGGCGACGTAGGTGTACTTGGGAGCATCGTCGTTGCTCATTATGGAGCGTAGGTGAGGCTCCGCCATGGTGTCGATGTCGTACTCGTGGCGTTGCTCCATCATGTCGTCCATGAGTGGTGAGCCATTGTCGATGTAGAGCTTGTCGATGTCGTCCTCAAGGTGGTGCTCCACCATGTCGTCCATGCTTGATGAGCCATTGTCGATGTAGACCTCGTCGATGTCGGTCATGTCGGTGATGCTCGCGGAGCCATAGTCGGTGTCGAGCTCCACATGTTCCTCCACATCCGCGGTGCTTGAAGAGGAATCCTCCTCGAAGTGCTCCGTGTACTCCTCTGTATCTTCTTCGTCGCTATACATGTTAGCAAGGCAATATCTATATGGTGTATGTTAGTGGAAGAACACTACCCCGCAACCTTACCGTGGTATGACAAGATTGGGGTGATCCAACAAAACCGAGAGTTAGAACAATTGTATCGGGTACTCACACAAAAGCACACGCAAAAGCTAGCAAATATGGTGTTAGGTGAGTATGGTGGAAAGCCAAAAGACGAAATCCGAAATCAAGTGTATTGTCAAGAGTGGGTGAAATCCAAAAATTCAAATGTCAAAGCGATGATCACTATAAACACGGAAAGATATGGAACGCACACACGAGATGAACGGGGTTAGTGCGACCAAGGAATGAGCGGAAAAGTGTATGAAGCCCTTAAGCAAGGGTGCTCGGTGTCACACTAACACAAGAAGAGATCAAAGCTTTGGTTGCAACGGAGAGACAACAAGATTTACACGCGGCCTCTCTTCTCTTTTCTCTCTTTTGCTTAAAAGCTTTTTCTCTTTTGTATATGGTGGCACTTGCACTCTTTTGTATCTATGGTGGCACTTTGTACACTTTTGTATGTATGATGGCACTTGCACTCTTTTTGTGCTTTTCTTTCTTTTCCACGCTCTATGTTAGCGTTAGCTCACTTTTGCTATCTTGCCACACGAGTTTTGCTTAGAAGCTTGACTCCACACTACACACACACCTCACAATCGGGGCCACGTGCAATGTCTCGCAACACTCAATAAGCAATGCTCGATAGGATAGATCGCAAAAGAAGAGGGGTTACAAGGGGAATGCAAGTTATACCTAAGATGTTAGGCGGTGATGAACACACAACTTGCGATGAAGGTGGTGGTGTCAAGAGTACGGTTGCAAGCCCGGGGTGCCGAGGATGTCGTCGCTTGCTTCGTAGCTGCGGATTAGTTGTACAAACAAGGCACTCAAACCGGAA
This sequence comes from Lolium perenne, assembly GCF_019359855.2. Classification (NCBI taxonomy): domain Eukaryota; kingdom Viridiplantae; phylum Streptophyta; class Magnoliopsida; order Poales; family Poaceae; genus Lolium; species Lolium perenne. Next base: position 139,346,606 of record NC_067245.2, read on the forward strand.
CAAGCAAACACAAGTTAGCGGAAGAAATGGGTCAAAGTAGCTTGGCGGCGGTGGCGGTGGTAAGCCGGTGGTGGGTGGTGTCGATGCCCTTGCGGTTGCGGCGGAGGTTATGGGGCCGCGATGATGTTTCCCGGTGGTTTGGGGAGGGTGGCGGTGCTTGCCGGCGGCGGAGAGGGTGGCGGTGGTTGGCGGAGGTGGAGGTGGCGCCCGGTTGGCGCCCGGTTGACCAGGCCCTGGACCGGCCTGCCCGATCTACAGCCCGGTTGACCGGGTTCTGGCCCGGTTGGCGCCCGGTTGGCGCCCGGTTGGTGCCCGGTCTGGCGCCCGGTCTGGCGCCCGGTTGACCGGCCCTGGCGCCAGGCTGTCCGGTCACTGGCCCGGTTGGCGCCCGGTCGACCGGATTTCGCGGGGCACAGTTTTTCTCTCTCCTGTTCTTGAGCGAAATCAGGCCAAATCGACCAAAACGAAGGGAAATGATGGAATTGGGGGCTAAAAGTTGGGGAGATAGTAGATCAAGCACTCCAACACCAAATCCATGGACCAAAACCACTCAAAACGCAACCAAATCACAGATCGGTCAAGAGGCAATTTGGGGCTATTTTTGGGAATTTTTTGGAAAATTTTCTAGAAACGAAATCGAGTGGGTGGAGGGTCAAATCCGCGGTAACCAAGAGCTGCTGATACCATATGATGAGGTCTAAGACCCCGTTTGTGGCCCGATCTTGCGGTTGACCCGAAATCCAAAGGAGGAAGAGAGGGAGAGCACGAAGAACACGATGAACACGAAGAACACGATGAACTCACGCACGCACACCAACCCGATACAATCGATAGTTACCCCGTGGCTCGATGGACCACGCCAATAGAATCAACCCGGAAGAGACACGCGGTAGAATTCCGAGCGGAGAGATTGGTGAGGGAGATGAATCTAGGAGTGGGAGAGAGAGTGGGTAGCACTAGAATCTCACACTCACAAATCCATACATCCAACAAGGGTAGCCTTGATACAAAGGGGATGAAACCCTAGGGAGACAAAGCTCAACTTCATGTCTAAGCCTAAATCTTGTCTAAAGAGCTAAGGGGGTGACCTAGGTGCTTATATAGGCATACAAGGCAGCTTGGGTCGAACAGGTAAGTGGTGGACCGACTCGGGCCGTCCCGGTCGAGTCGAACCCGTGAAATCCGGTTTGGGGCCGGTCTGACCGGGTGGTCCGGTCCTGGGTCCGGTCGACCGGGCGCCAACCGGGATCTTGCGAAGTTTCCGGTTGCCTTCCGGTACGATGCAGGGAATCCGGTTGGGCGTCCGGTTGACCGGGCCTGGGACCGGATGGCCCGGTTGTGGGTCCGGTCTGACCGGGTCCTGGACCGGCCAGGCTGGGCCTCTTCCTCCCGCCTCTTCTTCCTCTTCCTTCTTCTCTTCTTTCCTTCTTCTTCTTCTCTCTTCCTTGCACCATGGGAGTTCCTTCTCTCTTGGTCCTTGTCGATGTCGGCACCTATAGACACGATGATGATAGGCATGAGGTAGCATACCATTCAAGTTGGTGTTGAGGTCGACCATAGAGAGGAAAGAGTTCACCTTGACATATATGGCGGGGGTTTGTGTTGTTAGTCCACTTGGGGGACTCCTTGGCCATGGTGTAGCGTCGACGATAGGCGGGGCTGCACTTGACGGTCTTGAGGTGGAGGTGTCCGAAGGCCACCCCGCATCACATAAGATTTTATGTGAGCATCAATCTATTAGGGTTTTATGATTTCTATTTCAACCCCCTTGTAAAGTTAACACTATTATTATCTTGAAAGTACCTAAGGTAGGTATTGTCTCCCCCAAGGTTGCTCTTGGTTACAAGAATAAGTGGTTGATAACCACACATATGGTTTTAATTATAAGATGTATCACAGGGTTTTCCTCAGGTTTAATAATTGAAGTATAAGATTTTATTACTATGCCATACTAGGGTTCTAATGATATTCACCTAATGGCAATTGGTTTGAATCTCAGTTATGGCCTAGGTTTATATGATGATCACCATAGTGATACATAAACTAGAAGTGAGGTATAGCTTAGGGTTTAGTCACCACTATTCATGGCAAGAGGGTTTACTTGCTTAATAGTTGTGGTTCTCCTTTAGTTACTAAGGACTTGAGAATTGGTTTTATCTTATACCCATAGATTTCTATTATATTCTTAATCTATTGTTCAAGTAGCTAAAGTAGCTATATTTCTTTTTATAGTTAACTTTGGTCATATTGATGGATGGTTTCTCACCATGCAAAGTATAAAATTTGGCACTAGGTTTTCCTTATGTTCTTAATATCCTCTACCTCAAGTTCTTAGGGTTTATGATCACTACTCAATTTATAATGATCAAGGTTGGGCTTTCTAAGGTATCTCTTCTTGAGTTAGGTTTATTACTCTCAAGATTGAGTATTGTCTTGATCAACTAAATATAGTTTCTTTCTTTTACTATCTTGAATGGATAGGGTTACCTCAATAATTTCCATCCCAGGAGAATGCCTGAGATAATAACTTAGGGTTCTTTCCAGGGAATGATGATATACTCATCTGGTATATGGATAGTTCTCTCCCTCAAATTTAGGTGTTGCCTCATCTAGCTTGAGTGTAACACCATAGCTTGGGCTCTCTACATAGGAATGTTTTATTCTAGGGTTTATGGTGTACTCACAAGATCTGTTTAGGTATCTAGGCTAAGATTCCACTTGGTTAACTTAGTTGGATTAGTCTCCTCCCCATTTCATCAACTCATGGATATTATCTTATCCAATTGGATATTTGGTTATCTCACCCCTCCAAGATGAAATGGTTTACAAATCTAATACTTTAGTTCCATGGTTGTTCTTGATTCTTAAGTATGTAAAGATAAAAATTGGTATCTATGGTTTCTCTCATTTGGAAAGACTTCAATTCTAACCTAAGGTTATTTTCCACAGATAATGATGTAGTCACCAATATCTATGGTTAACATAAATGGGTTGTCTCTCTAGGGAAGGTCTGAATAATATCCTAGGGTTCCTCTTGAAGATTATGTTGTGATCATATGGATATTTGTATCCAAGGTTCAGTTCAAGGTTTATCATTGATCCTCTAATAAGAAACATAGAACTCTCACTTCTCTAGGTTTAATGTATATTAATATGTAGTAGAGAAGAACATATACTTCTAGAGTTGATCTCCTTGTCTTGTTTCCAAGATTGAAATAGAATGATTACCATGAGGTTCATGGTAGGATCAAGGATTAGTTTAAGACATGGAAAAGATAAGTGAAGAATGGTTTCTCCATTTACTGTTACTTGATTTCCAAATAGATGTATGTTCATATGTTATGGTAAGGATTACCATATTATAATCTTTTATATGATCAAGCATTTGATCATTGAGTAAAGTGTTGTTGTGTTGATTATTAATTCCATTTGATCTAACCCCTTAGATCAAATCATCTCTGCCTAAAACAAGGTTTTAACAAAGTCACATTGAGGTTTATAGCGCTTGACTTGATGAGCTACTTCAATTCCACCAAGGTCAAGTGAAACTTCAGTTACTGTGACTGTTTTACTTTAAAGAGCGAAAATTCCCCAGATTTTCTATGCATGAATGCAATGCACACATCTGTTTCCTCTATTTTTGTAACCCCAATACCTGGGATATTACAGTCTCTACCCCTTAAACTAAACTTCGTCCTCGAAGTTTGAACTCTCTCACGTTTCCGGTTTGTGGATCTAACTTGTATAGACTAAATTTTTTTCGAACTCCATGGTGATCTCACTAGATATAATTGAATATATCCCTCATCCAGATTCTTCCTGGAATCCATTAGGGTTTGTCTCTGAACCATGGTTCTTACTTTGATTCTTTGATTTCTTCCAACTCTATAAGCTTGGTTCCTTTCTCATTGAAGAATCAATGATGGGACTTTTTCTGGTGCTGCTAGTCTTAATAGAGGACTAGTTTGATAACATACTCCTAATTGGTAAATAGGTCTTTGTTTTCCCTTACTACCAATACTGCAATAATGGTACTAAGTAAGGTACTTAACATGGAAATGATCATGCTGAATTATTCCTCTAAGAATGGATTAGACTCATTTAGTCCATCCAATCATGATTTATAGTGGATACCTATAACTATTTTGGGTTATTTAGGTTCCGTGAAAGGAATCTTTCAAATAGACTTTAATTTTGATATCGTCAATCTCCTTCGGTCTTTGGCCTATTTGAGCTTTATTAGGTTTCTGATATCACCTTAATTCGACTTCTTTATCCATGACTTACTTGAGCTTCCGTACTTTTGAGTAGATATTACTCACTTTCTCAAGTTATAGTCCAATTCTTACTTCCTCGAGGTATAAACCTCGGCTTCTGGTCTGACATCCTTCTGAAAGTAGTGTTCAACAATCTTATGAAAATAAGATCGAACTTCCTCTCAGTTCAGACCTTCATCAACTATCTTGCTCAAAATATTGAGTTTTTGTACTTCCAACCCAATGTTTACTCTACCCCTTAGAGTTTTCTTATGGTCTTCAACTCCTTTTCTTCCAACCATTGGATTGATGGTTAGAATATTGGTCTAGGTGTAGTTTATGATTTATATTCTTCTAAGGTCTCGCGGAGAATATCTGTGGTGTATCCACTCAATTGTGGACATCCAATGTGAATCCTTCGACTAAATGATTATAAATCATAGTTATTTGGCTGACAAAATTTTATTTGTTCACAACTTCTTGGTACGAATAATCCAATTATGGACTACTTGATACCAATTGTGGCTATATGTTATCTAAAAATGGATTCTATTATAGGTTTGATCAACTGGACGAGACATCTTCTACTTCATCTCGCAGTATTGATCCTATACCACAACTGTGGTCTTCTGATACCAACTGTGATCTTCTTATATCTGCTATGGTTTCATAAGTCATCTTCCTTTTTCGAGGGTTTATTTAGCAAGAAAACCATTAGCTGACACTATGAATATAGTATCCGAAGTGATTTCCCATGCATTCCCTCTTCCCTAATGACTATGGTTCTACTTCTACTACTCCATAGTCATCACATTTCTCACCTTCATGCTTCTTATGTACTAAAGTACTCCTCTATTGAGGAAAAGCATGAGTTTTGATTAGTACTTCCTTCAGAGTATTGTGGTTGCTTCCCACAACTTTGTTTTCCTTTATCTGATGAACCTTCATCTTGTCTTCAGAATCTTCAGAATTCGTCACTTCCTCACACGATTACTATTACCCTCTAGATCTATAGCATCAAGTAAGGACTTGATATCGCAACATGCATTTGCATATCAAAGTCAAACTTCATGTATGGATCTAGTCAAACAATGAAAATCCAATAAAATCCAAGAAGATTCAGCTTTGTGCTTATAATACACACCATCATAAGCCTGAATATAATAGTTGAGTAAGACATCTCTAAACATCAGGCTCTGATGTGTAGTATATAACACCACATAAGATAGGTTTATATCGTGATACATAGCACGTATAATTGGCATTCTACTATTTGTCTTGACATTTACCTGAATTGCACAATTGCAATGAGATAAACTTGAAACAAAGTGGTCTAGGATAGTTAAAGTTAACCTAGTTTTGTTTGGAAGTACTACTTAACTTTCATTTTATTGAGGACTATCTCACATGATATGTCTAGGTTCTAACATTGCTACTCTAAACACATAACTATGGAAATATAGCTCCTATACTTCCATATGTTCTTACCATATAACTAGGGTTCTGATGTACTGGACACAGTTCCCATGGTTTTGGAACACAAATCTTACTCTATTGTTTCGCGTCTAACTTCTTATCAAACTCCTCCTAAGTATTTATGATATTCTAGTCCATCACATAACAACTCTCAGGTGAATCATATATGATTTCTATCTCTACCATGTAACTAGGCATATTTTATTCCTATCTCTCTTCCTTACCTCCCATGATTGACTCATCATGGTCTATACTACCTCATATCACTTGTTTTTATCACTTACTATTAGTTGTTTCACAAGTTTGGATAATTTACTTACCCATTACTTGTATTGGTTTACACCTCCTAATAGGATATCTTCCTGATATACTGATTTTAATCACTTGTTATTACTCCTATTTCAGGTCTGGATAACTCTTACTTAATCATAACATATGTTGGTACACATCTTCCAATAGGATAGCTTCCTTATGGTTGTATCCTCTCTTTGGACTACCATGTATTGTATACCAACTGTGATGTACTCATCTATTGTTTTAAGACTTCAATGGTATACTACATACTTGGGATTAGCTACTAACTTTACTTAGGAAAGATAGATACATAAAGGTTGACTCAAGTGTGTCAGGATTATTCTCAAGTGAATATCCATCTCAAGTCATAAGAAGTATTTGGTTTACCTAGGACAACTTCCTATAGACACTACCAATCCTATAGGTCTCCTTTAAAGGGTTTTAATCCTAGGGTCAAAGCATTTGCTCTGATACCAACTGTGGTGACCCGACATATCACTGCATGGTGTAGTATGCAAGTCTGATATAACACCAATGAAACACTGTTCCACTAGTATTATATCGCTCAGAGTGGTACAACAGAAACATATGCGGGTCCAAGGCATGTCTATAGAATTACAACATTGACTCTGTTACATAAGATCATCACAGCCTCCTACTTTACAATGAGGTAAAACTGCAAATAACTCCATAAGAACGACTCGTAGTCTAGTCTTATCACGAACTCTATTTGTAGAGTATTTAACTAGCTATAGAGGCTATGAATAGATTCTAGCTAAATAGGATCTAGGTTTAGGAAGCTAGTTCCCTTCTATGGCTAAACTAGGTTTTCTCCTTGTTGGATGTGGTGTCTGACTTCTCTGACAGGGTCCTGTTTCTTGATGTAGTTGTTGACTCCTCGGCCTTCGAGTTGCACTGTAGATCCTCCTTCGATGCCTCCATATCTAAGCAGGGGATTTAAGAGTGGGATGAGTACGAGCGTACTCAACAAGTTCATTATAGGAAAGAGGTGTTTAATGCACTAGCTACAGCATTAGACCAGAAAGTCTAATACAAATGCAGGTTTTCATAACCATTTCTTCAAAAGGTTGCTTTTATTCAGAAGAACTATGTCCGTCAGCCTTCACCGGTTTACTAGAAATTCATGGAGCTCCTTTCCGGCCGAGTTCGCAGTTCCATATCCCGGAACAGGGAGTGACAGGTCACGGTTCTTTACACTCTGCAGAGGTGTGTTGCTTTACCCATAAGAGATCTTAACCTTGGTGCCAACCGAGCCGCGAGCTCGTCCACACTTCCTATGGTATGAGGCCCGGTATAAGGTCTAGCCAATCATGTTCCTCCGCTACCTCGAACACCCACCCTTTGTTGCATGCCCCGACCCTGGGTCCTCACCGGTCCCATTATTCCCACTCACGGGTGGACCCCGACCACGACAACAGTTTGGGACTCGTTAACCAAACTCCTTCACCGGTAGCTGCAACCCATCATAGACCGCAATACCGTGGGGACTTAAGGCTTCCCCAGCCAACCGCTTGTTCTTCGGGCGACAAGTGTCTACGGACCATGCCGTGGGGACTTAAGGCTTCCCCAGCCAACCGCTTGCCCCCGACAGATACAAGTGTCTACGGTAAAGCGCATCCGTTGATGAACGAGAGGTGGAAACACTTTTGACTACTCCGTCCCACTCCGGATCTTATGGTTAACACGGTTATTACGGCACAAGAATCATCCGACATTTGTTGTTTAATCCTAGATGGATATAAACCCTTGCAATGGAACCTCCACCATATCAACACAATCCATGGTTCCATTGCCCACCACATAGTCATATTCATAGTTATGAAAGTAGTGGTTTTGGTTTTTATGCATTAGTGATAACCATAGTACTTTGCAAGTAATTTGATAGAAATACTCAAATGACATGAGCAAGTGATGAACTTGCCTTTCTTGACTGCAAGATTATGCAGACAAGGTCTTCGTTACGCAATAACTCCAAATTCTGAAATAGCATCATCGTCCGGTAAGGACGATGTTTAAAAGATTGGCAAGGATGTAATAATGCATAAGTATGAGATGCAATCGCTCTAAGCGTGACCTAACCCCGATGATTTAGGATCAGTAAGTTGTAATGATTGGTTCAGGGTGTGTTGCACTTTTAGAGTGATTCACATACAAGGTTCTTATTCAGGTGTAATTATTTGGTATTATAAACAGGTAGATAATAAAGCATAATACTCAATTGAGCATACAAAGAATGATAATTGGCATAATGTTAACAAGTAAAGAACAGTGGTCAGTTTTAGTACTATATGGCATGGTTAATGATTAATTATCATATAATTCAGAAGAATAACTTTTGTAGAACATGTTCTTTGATAAAGAACAAGTATGATAATCAGGTTGGGTTTCTATGGTTGACTATGGTTTCATGTAGTTGCTGAAGTAAGTGTTAGATGGATCCCAACAAAGTTGGATTCATCAACACCTAGGGCTGGTAAGGTTAAGATAAGCCTAGGCATCCTAAGCAATTCATTATACATGGTTGTTGTCAAGGTTGGTTTATCTTTCTAGTGATAGTTGGCTAGAGTTTATAGGTCTTTATAAGCAGGGTTGATGATGATTCCTTATTTTCTTCAAAAGAACAACTTTTGAAGAACATATTTCTTAAGTAATAAGAAGTATTGCAATTAGGGTTGAGGTTGTCTAGGGTTGGCTATTGGATCTCTAAGTAGAGAATGGTTGGTTCCTAAATACGATGGTTCATAAGTATCTCACACTAGTAGGGTTTAGTCGAACAGGGTTATGTAAAGTAAAATAGTTGGTATGGTTGCTGTTAGGGTTGATCACAATGGTGTGATGCTATATAGGAATGAATAAGGATGATGGCTTTGATAATAGGATCTAGGGTTTACACTTGGTTGGCCCTACTTGATTATTTAGGTCTGATGAAGATGAACACATGGGATACCCATATATTAGTGATAGGTCTCCTACATTTTATGTGGCCAAGACAAGTATTTAGTTGCTACTATGGTTCTATGATTTGGAAGTAGGTACCATGATCACATGTTCTAACCTAGGGTTTAGGTTGGAGGCAAATTAAGGTTCTCATGTAATAATAAAGCTAGGTTTCTAAATGAACCTAGGGTTTAGGATTGCACATGAAATGATGAATTCCTGTTTTTCTACCATATGGAACTAGGGTTTTCTAATTACCCTAAGGTTCTTGAATTAATAACTTCACTATAATGTTGAAGTTATTAATAACTTTGAAATAAAAACAATGTGGAATTTGCCATTTTGTTATTTTTGAACAATTAATAATTAAGATAATAATTAATCAGGGTTTTAAATCCCTCTATTAAGGATTTAATAAGGTAATAAATAAAGAAAATTAGTTTTAATGTTTTCTTTATTTATTTACTGGTTTTTATTTAATTTTGGAAATTTTTACTAATTATTGAATTTTAATTGAATTTAGAATTAAAATTAAAGGCTTAAATAACAAGTATTAAATAATTGAATTTTTATTAAAAATAAAAATTTCATTTTATATTTTTTATTGGATAGAGTTAACTTTTGTAAGAATTTTGATATCTTCTATTTATTTTTCTGGGCTAATATGAATTTTCTAGATTTATTTGAATTCTCTGGAATATTTGAATTTAAATTAAAACAGGGTGAAATGCTAAAGATACCCGGGTAAAAGCTACCCACAGCCACTGGCCAGTGGGCCATTGCCACGGTGGCCGCCACATAAGCTTTGACCAGAGTCAAAATCGATGTGAGCCCTCAGAGGCTACTGGACGGTGAGGAATTCGTCAATCGACGGCGATTCCCGTCGTGTGCGGCATGGAACTAATTGGATACGACTCGTGGTGTCGTGGGGAGTGTTTTGATGGTCGCGCCGCTCTGATTAGGTCGCCGGAGAGCGGCCGGCGGTGATGGTCTGCGGCGGTTTCCGACGAGCAACGAGGACAGCGAGCTACAAGACGATCTAGGATGCGATAGAAGGCTCTCGAGAAGCGTATGCTCACCCTGATGGTTTCTAGCTGGTCACCGGAGTCGATCGTGGTCGGTAGCGACGAGGCCGTCGCCATTTCCCTCGCAGCACCGCGAAAGGGAACGGCTAAATTCCCCCTCCACCGAGCTCCCTTTGACTTGTGGCTGCACCAGATGACTGAGGGCGTCGAAGCGCTCCTCCTGAGCTCAATGGCGGGCTCCGTGGTGGTCGGGAGCGGTGGATTGCTAAGGTTGCCGGCGGCTAGGGTTTCGGTCATGGCGACGAAAAGAAGAAGAACGAGGCTCTGGCTTCCTTCCCGTATATATACGACGCTCGACGGTCGTCGTCGAGAGCGTGGGCAGCCACGACGCCTGGGACGTGGCGCTCCTAATCGCGCTGGGGTCCCGCGCGCGTCGACTGTGGCGAAGACGAAGACGACGACGCCTCTTCGTTCTTATCCGGGTGAAGAGGTACATGGGTTGTGCTGACTTCGGCTGCTGGACTGGGCTTGGGCTGCTTCTGGGCCTTCCTAGCTGGGCTGCTGCGGCAGGTAAAGACCAGGTGAGGCTTCTCTCTTTTTTCTCCTTTATTTATTTTCTGTTTTATATTTCTTTTGTATTCTGCTTCTAATTCCAATTTTAATTGCTAATTTCTTTCTTTGTTAATTCCATTAAATTTATATAGCAGTGATTATTAAACCATACTTTCTTTTTGGAACAAGTATTTTGTATTTGATTAAATTGCATACATGTGGCTTATTCAAGATAGCAATTATACATGAGTTTATGTCCTCATTTTATTTTCATTTTTCTTATGATTCAAATCGTTTGGAATGATTAGAGTTGATAATTCCAGCTCAAGGTATTTCAGAGGTTATCATTAGGGCTTGTTATCTTATTTGAAAGGTTGGGTGTTCACATAAGATTTTATGTGAGCATCAATCTATTAGGGTTTTATGATTTCTATTTCAACCCCCTTGTAAAGTTAACACTATTATTATCTTGAAAGTACCTAAGGTAGGTATTGCCTCCCCCAAGGTTGCTCTTGGTAACAAGAATAAGTGGTTGATAACCACACATATGGTTTTAATTATAAGATGTATCACAGGGTTTTCCTCAGGTTTAATAATTGAAGTATAAGATTCTATTACTATGCCATACTAGGGTTCTAATGATATTCACCTAATGGCAATTGGTTTTAATCTCAGTTATGGCCTAGGTTTATATGATGATCACCATAGTGATACATAAACTAGAAGTGAGGTATAGCTTAGGGTTTAGTCACCACTATTCATGGCAAGAGGGTTTACTTGCTTAATAGTTGTGGTTCTCCTTTAGTTACTAAGGACTTGAGAATTGGTTTTATCTTATACCCATAGATTTCTATTATATTCTTAATCTATTGTTCAAGTAGCTAAAGTAGCTATAATTCTTTTTATAGTTAACTTTGGTCATATTGATGGATGGTTTCTCACCATGCAAAGTATAGAATTTGGCACTAGGTTTTCCTTATGTTCTTAATATCCTCTACCTCAAGTTCTTAGGGTTTATGATCACTACTCAATTTATAATGATCAAGGTTGGGCTTTCTAAGGTATCTCTTCTTGAGTTAGGTTTATTACTCTCAAGATTGAGTATTGTCTTGATCAACTAAATATAGTTTCTTTCTTTTACTATCTTGAATGGATAGGGTTACCTCAATAATTTCCATCCCAGGAGAATGCCTGAGATAATAACTTAGGGTTCTTTCCATGGAATGATGACATACTCATCTGGTATATGGATAGTTCTCTCCCTCAAATTTAGGTGTTGCCTCATCTAGCTTAAGTTTAACACCATAGCTTGGGCTCTCTACATAGGAATGTTTTATTCTAGGGTTTGTGGTGTACTCACAAGATCTCTTTAGGTATCTAGGCTAAGATTCCACTTGGTTAACTTAGTTGGATTAGTCTCCTCCCCATTTCATCAACTCATGGATATTATCTTATCCAATTGGATATTTGGTTATCTCACCCCTCCAAGATGAAATGGTTTACAAATCTAATACTTTAGTTCCATGGTTGTTCTTGATTCTTAAGTATGTAAAGATAAAAATTGGTATCTATGGTTTCTCTCATTTGGAAAGACTTCAATTCTAACCATAGGTTATTTTCTAGAGATAATGATGTAGTCACCAATATCTATGGTTAACATAAATGGGTTCTCTCTCTAGGGAAGGTCTGAATAATATCCTAGGGTTCCTCTTGAAGATTATGTTGTGATCATATGGATATTTGTATCCAAGGTTCAGTTCAAGGTTTATCATTGATCCTCTAATAAGAAACATAGAACTCTCACTTCTCTAGGTTTAATGTATATTAATATGTAGTAGAGAAGAACATATACTTCTAGAGTTTATCTCCTTGTCTTGTTTCCAAGATTGAAATAGAATGATTACCATGAGGTTCATGGTAGGATCAAGGATTAGTTTAAGACATGGAAAAGATAAGTGAAGAATGGTTTCTCCATTTACTGTTACTTGATTTCCAAATAGATGTATGTTCATATGTTATGGTAAGGATTATCATATTATAATCTTTTATATGATCAAGCATTTGATCATTGAGTAAAGTGTTGTTGTGTTGATTATTAATTCCATTTGATCTAACCCCTTAGATCAAATCATCTCTGCCTAAAACAAGGTTTTAACAAAGTCACATTGAGGTTTATAGCGCTTGACTTGATGAGCTACTTCAATTCCACCAAGGTCAAGTGAAACTTCAGTTACTGTGACTGTTTTACTTTAAAGCGCAAAAATTCCCCAGATTTTCTATGCATGAATGCAATGCACACATCTGTTTCCTCTATTTTCGTAACCCCAATACCTGGGATATTACACTCATGCTCATGCTCATTATCTTGTATATGCTTTTGTGCAGTTCTCTATATGCTGTACCAATGCTACTGCCCATATATAATGAATTCATGTTAGTTAAAAACTTGAAGTGCAGTTCTCTGGTTTTTGTAGTGCTCCAGGTTGTGTAGTGCTCCAGGTTGTAGTGGATATGTTGGATATATGGTGAATAAGCTGAAATAGATGCTCCAGGTTAAGAAGGTCATTGTTGTTGTACTGCTCCAGGTTAAAAAAATATGCTGAAATAGATGCTCCAGGATTATGTTGGCTTTTGTTTGATGTATTGTAGATGGGCAACTTTGTATGGTGGATATATGGTGGATATGTTGGATATATGGTGTATATGGTGGTTATTTTTGTAGGGATTTCATTGAGTTGCCCATTTCTCCCGAAGCGTTGATTAACTTCCGTTTCGGTTGAGAAATGGGCATTCCTACGTAGAAAAATTAGCAAAGGTCATGCCGAATTTTTTGGTTGACTTTTGTACTAACTTTTTGCCTCTTTTTAATGAAGTGCAAATAAACATGTCGGGCAGCACTTCTAAGCCCAGGAGCCAGAACGAAGAAGAGAGAGAGGCCAACAAGGACTTCTGGGAGGGCTACGAGCGGCCCCGGAAGGCCGCCGCCGAGTCGACCGGCGATGAGGAAGAGGGCCGGGATGCCGCCTCCGAGGGAGAGGGCCGGGGGGCCACCGACGACACCGGCGACGATGACGATACCTGGGACGACGCCGCCGAGACCGGTGAAGAGAACGCGGCCAACCGCACGGAAGGTGATAGCGGCGGCAACCCTCAGGAGGGTAAGAAGAAGAGGACGGCGAGGAGGCCAAGGAGGGATCGGAGGCCGCAAGTGCTCGCCAACGTCACCGATGCTTTCATGGTAGTTTCCGAAAGTGGCCTACCGATGGAGCCTTCGTAGGTTGCCAAAGGGTATGGCATGCAACTAGGGTGCATCGTCCGTGAAACCGTGCCGATCCTAACTCAGGACCTCAGAAGCAAGGAGAACGCGGCTATCACCCAATCCCTCCTCCAGAAGCTTCACCAACGATACACGTTCCCGGAGCCGTTCAATAAGAAGGTGGGCTCTTTAGCTCTCACGAAGATGAGCACCGCCTTGAGCAGCTGGAAGAACCAGCTGAAGAACAAGATCGAGGCCGGTGAAAGCTGGGAGAGGATAAGTAGCAAAGACCCGTCGCTCTCCTTAGAAGACTTTAATGCATTCAAGTCTTACTTAGAGACTGACACTGTTAAAAAATGGACCGCCTGGGGGAAGAAAATGCGGGATTTGAACTTAGGGACCCACCATTGCGGAAGCGGCGGTTACTGAGGAAAACAACCCACTTGGGACAAGGAGGATGCCAAGATGGTACGTCTGGGGAAAGAAAATCCCTGGCACAAAATCGAGGATATGTACAGGCTAGGAACTTTGTCCGGTCCAGCTACTACTTAGACTAGAAGACGGGGGAATTTATTACGGATCACAAAGACGTGAAGAATTTCGAGAAGTACCTGGTAAGGATAATCTATATTATTTCGCTCATCTCATTAGGCAATGAAGCCAAATGGGCTAACCTTAAGTTCCTTTGTCTGAAGGATGATGAGTTGAAGGCTAGTTGTACGGCTGGCCCGTCGTCCCAGGGGTCGACGGAACCGTGGGACACGCCTTTCAACAGGGCGACGAACAAATACAAGGAGAGGGAGCTGGACAAGCCACCGACATCGGGTGGCCGTGTGTCCGGCTTTGGCACAAGTATGAAGCTATCCGAGTACTACAGATCGGATGCCAACACGAGAAAGCTGGAGAGGAGGTCGTCGGCTAAGGATAAATCCGAGGTTCAGGAGCTGAAGAAGAAGGTGGAGTCACTAGAGAAGCTGGTGGCCGAAAAGCCTGTGGAGAACACGGAGATGATGAACAAGTTATTGGACGAGAAGATCTGGCAGATCATCCCCCCTGGGTTGATGGAGGGGTTAGCTTCTTGGAATGCGGGAGGTCAAGTGGGGCTGATACATGTGCCCAGCATCAGCGGCATCAACTCAAGCTTCCACGTGTCGCCGACGCTGCCGCTCCACCCGACGCCGCGGCTTCAACCGCCGCCGCAGCTCCAACTGGTCGCATCGACGCCCCCAACCGCCGCCCTTGTATCGACAGTAGCCGAGATCGACGCCATCCAGAAGGCAAACTCATTAGTTACTCCTTCGCGTCATCTTCTTTAACTATATATGCCTTTCGTGACTGCCATCTCACGATGCCCAACATGGCGCCCCTGACTCAGGATGAACAGTGCATACTTCTGCAAATGGTGGAGACCGGCGGCAAGTTGGTGGAAGTTGCTAGCGGCATCGTCATGGCTTCCCGCGTTATGCACGGCAATGCATTGGCGGAAAACGTGGTGATGGTCAAGTTGGTAATGGTAGTGCCAGAGTACCGCTACGCCACCCCCCTTTCAACCTCCGGGCATAGACGAGGGCGACGTTTTGTCCCTTGGGGATTGCACCTCATGGCTTATGAAATGGCCGAAGAACCAGATTCGTCTGGGGGGGGTCTTCCGAGTGCTAAGAAAAGCACCAGCGCCACCTCCCCTATCATCTGGCCCTAGATCGCCAGCGCCGACGACACCCTAAAGGAAACGGCGATCGCCGCCCCCACTACCCTGAAGGAACCGGCGGTCACCGCCGCCACCCGGAAGGAACCGACGATCGCCGCCACCACCACACGCCACAAACAGTTGTTGGGAGCGCTACCGGAATGACCGTCGACCAGACGCAAGGTACGCCAAGCGGCGGCATCGCAACCGCCACCACCTAAGGTCCAGGACATGGCGCCACTTGATGGCAACGATGTAGATGATGATGATGACATCGATGCCTACATCAACACTGGCGCCTGCAGCCAAGATATGTACATGCCTCCTATGGATGAACAAGCCTTCCGCACTCACGGCGATCATCTTGGTCGTCCCACTACGATCACGGCGGCGCCTGGTCTTCACTGGTTTTTCTCAAGACACTCCTCCGGAGGCTGGCAATCCAGCTCAAGTCAAGCCTGCTACCGTTTTCAGCCCTAACACGCTGCGTAAGACGATCATCGGGGAGCCACCCAAATCAACCCCAGCAACCTCAGAAGCACCACCAGCACCGACCCCAGCAGCACCCGAAGCACCACCATCAGCACCACCAGCACCCCCAGTAGGTCAGGTGAAGAAGGCAAGGAAGAGAGGAGCCAAGAAGGGCGCATCTTCGAGCCAGCCTGCTCGTAAGAGGATCCGGGCCGACGACATGTTACCACCTAAACCGGATGGCTTGCCCCGGTGTCATGAAGCTGGTAAACCGATACTGCCTCCGGACATGGAACACCTCGCAAGTGGACCAATGCTCCCTTTGCAGCACTCTATTAATTATCTAGAGAGCGTCCTTCTTAAAGAAAAGGATCCAAATTACCCGGTGTTCTCAGTCAAGGTGCCGTCCAACCAGAACTTCGTCCATGAAGACCCCGCGGATATCTTCTTCATAGCGTTCGAGGACGTCTTCAATCTATTTCACTCGAAACGGCGCGACTATAAGTTGGTCCGCCTATACGCGATCAATCTTCAGATGAAGATCAACAGAGAGAGACCCCGCCACATCGCAGTAGAGGATCCCTACTACATGCGCGATAGCCAGCTCCAGGACGGCTCAAGGACACGGACCAAGGCGGTGCGGTACCTCCAGAACTTCATGCTCATGTACAAAGAGAGCAACACCATTCTTCTGCCTGTCTTTCCCGAGTAAGTACACATCCGCTCACGGCCGTCGTAACTTATGCTTTCTTATATAGTTCTTCCATTTCCGATCATTTCCAATATTCCATTCCAATTGCATGTGTTGAGCAGGGACAAATACTACACACTCATCATCCTAGATCCGAAGTGGTGACTAGCCCAGTATTTTGACTCGTCGAGTACGACGACGAAGAAAGACTACAAGAGAATAAGGGGTGTTCTCGATGAGGCTATCCTTGGCTACTCGAAAAATGGAGGCACCTTCGACAAGAATGGGCAATATATCAGGCCGGACACTAAAAAGCTCGGGTTCAAGCACGTGATCGACTTCCCTTGTATCAAGCAGCCAGCCGGCAGCATTAAGGAGTCCTTCTATGTCCTCCATCACCTTAAAGGGTTTGTCGAGGATGCAGAGATGATGTCTCTGCCACCTAGTAAGCGAGACCCCATTAAAATGTCGAGGCAAATCAATGATGATGATCTTAGAGAAGACTTCCATCGTATCCAAGTAAAGCTCTCGGAAATTATCTTACAAGATGTATCCAACGCATCGGGGCTCTTACACCAACTCAGAGGGTTGTCTAAGAGGGATATCGAAGAACGCCTACATACGCAGGGTGATGGAAGGACGTGGACGACGAAGGACTTGTACAAGCCGTTCCCGGAGCCGCTCAAGAAGACGTCTCGTTGACCGAGGCCGGTGTGCCTAGCATTACTTTGATCGATGGACAATTTGTACCGTGTTGTAAACTAAACTTGCTTAATTTGCTCAAAACGGTGGTAGTCGTTGTTGGACTTCAATTACTATTGTAGTCATTATCGTTGAACCATATTACTTATGTGATACCGATGCTATATGTCTTTTAGGTTTATTATTATTTCCTTGCTTTAATTCTTGTGAATATGTATGCATGTGAACCCTCTAACTCTTTCCATTGCGTTATATACTAATATGCCTTGTGTCCATAGAGATGACGTACTACGTCATGTTCGAGGGGCGGGTTCCAGGAATGTACGAGGAGTGGGAGGAGTAAAAGAAACAGGTGCACAAGTTCAGCGGCAACTGCTACAAAGGGTACCCGACTAGACACGAGGTGGTTGCCAAGTGGAGGAAGCACCAAGCGAACAAGAGCAATATGAAGACCTTCCTTGTGCTCTCGCTCTTGCTCACCACCGTCGCAGCGGTACTCTATTTCATCCTAGTGTAGGCGGCGGCCGGTGTCACTTCATTTGTATCTAGAGATGATGAACTTAATTAATTTGCATAGATTATGAGTTGTATGGAGCTATATGTATAACTCGATCGGGCTCTAAGTAATGTGATGATGATGTGATGATTATATATGTCCATATTATATCTATCTATATTATATCAGTATATAACCTGTATACGGTGTATAAAACCAGTATAAAACCTGTATAATACACCAGGGAGCACAAAATCGAGTATACCTGTAGATTGTTCTGTGGCGCACCAAAACATAATTCTGTGGCGCAGCTATATCACATGCGCCATAGAACTACTTATTTCTGTGGCGCACCAGTCACAGTGCGCCACATAAATCTTAATTCTGTGGCGCACGGCCAGGTGCGCCACAGAAACCTTATTTTTGTGGCCACTGATGAGGCTTTTCCTACTAGTGCTCTACTCTTGGAGGCCCAACACTGTCTAGTGGAATAGAAGCGTGCGTAGACATCAGACCACGCTTATCGCGCGATTGGACGCGGCGACATACAACAGCATGGTTTCTTGTGGGAGCGAGGCCGTGAGGACGGGGGCGTTCCGCATGGCATGCTGGAGCTCTTCCAGGGCCTTCTGCGCTTCGTCCGTCCACTCGAAAGATTCCGATTTTTTCAGGAGACGGTAGAGTGGCGTGGCCTTGTCACCGAGTCGGGGTATGAAGCGACTGAGGGCCGCGACTCGCCCGGCAAGTTTCTTCATTGCTTGGTTCACATGACCGCCAAGGTTTTTCCGGGTTGGGCTCGATGCCGCGTTTGGAAACGACGTAGCCAAGGAGTTGTCCGGATGGGACCCCGAAGGTTCACTTCAGAGGGTTGAGCTTGATCTGGTAGCGCCGCAGGTTGGCGAATGTCTCGGCGAGGTCAGCGACTAGATCGTCCTGCCGAGTCGACTTGACTACCACATCGTCTATGTAGACATGTACATTGCGGCCAATTTGGCTTTCCAGGAAGCTGTTCATGCACCATTGGTAAGTCGCTCTAGTGTTCCTGAGGCCAAAGGTCATGGATGTGTAGCAGTAGGCGCCAAGTGGCGTGATGAACGCCGTCTTCTCCTGGTCTTTTTTTGCCATCTTTATTTAATTGTACCCGGAGTAGGCGTCGAGGAAGCATAGCGATTCCGACCCCGCGACCGCGTCGATGATCTGGTCGATTCGCGGTAGGACGAATGGGTCCTTGGGGCATGCGTGGTTGAGACTGGTGTAGTCGATACACATGCACCATGTCTTGTTCTTCTTCAGCACCAAGACTGGGTTTGCTAGCCATTTGGCGTGTTTGATTTCTATGATGAAGCCGGCAACGAGTAGCCGGTTCACCTCTTCGGCGATTGCGCCGATGCTCTTCGCCCACGGGTCGCATCGCTTGCCTAACGGGGCGTGTGGTGGGGTCGACGTGTAATTTGTGCTCAGCAAGTTCTCTCGGGACACCCGGCATGTCAAACGGTTTCCATGCGAAGATATCTCGATACTCACGGAGGAACTTGATGAGCGCGCTTTCCTATTGGGCGGACAGGCCCGTCCCAATGGTAACTTGCCTACTCGAATCATTCTCTACGAGATCTACTTGGCGAGTATCGGTTGTAGGCTTGAAGGTATCTGCGGACGAGTCGAGCTCAGTCGGCTTCTCGAGGATGGCGGGGTCGTTGCGGTCGACTGGATACTTGGCGAGCTCAACGATGTTGTCGTGTTCCTCGGCAATGATGGCATCGGCGAGCTTGGCGCTGATGTCCTCGCACTCCAGTGCCATCTTCGGGTCGCCGTGGACGGTGATGATGCCACGGGGCCCGGGCATCTTCATCATGTTGTAGGCGTAATGAGGCGCAGCCATGAACCTGGCGAACGTCTGGCGACCGAGGACGCAGTGGTATGGGCTGCGGAAGTTGACCACCTAGAACGTTATCCATTCGGTGCGGTAGTTCACAGGTGTGCCGAAGGTCACCGTTAGCGTGACCTTGCCGATCGGGAAGGCCTTCCGCCCCGGGACGATGCCATGGAACCTGACTTTGGTGCTCTCGAGGCGCGAGTCTGGCAGGCCGAGCTGCTGGAAGGTCTCGTAGTACAGGATGTTAATGGAGCTCCCTCCATCCATCAGTGTCTTCGGTAGCCAGCCACTTTGGGCCTGACGACTAGTGCCACTCGGCCGGGGTACTCGATGCGTGGGGCGTGATCTTCGCGGCTCCACGTGATGCTCTGCTCGGACCAGTTGAGCCACCGGGGGACGTCGAGGACGACTGCTTGTACGGCCACCGCCCTTGTGAGGACCTTTCTGTCCCGGTGGTCGCCGACTCCGGTGAAGGTATGGAGTGAGCCGGCGCTGCGGCCGAACCTGTCTCCCTTGTGCTGGTCTTGGTCCTTGGTGCGGTCCTTGTGCTGGTTGCCGCCGTCAGCTTCCTTGGCACGGCAGGCCTTCTCTATCTGCTTCAGGGAGTAGCAGCTCCCCGTCGTTTGTGTTGAGGGTTTGCCCTCCATGCTGTGGTAGATGCACGGGGCATCCAGTAGGCTGCGTGCATCGAATCGTTTGGGCTGTGGTCGATCCTCTCGGGGCGCGCGGTTGTCGCGGCGAAAGGACTTTGGGTCGCGCTGCTCGTAGTCGGCATTGGCGACGAGTTCGGTGTGTCCGCCATCTGCACGTTGCTTGCCGTTGCTTGACCGACCGCCAAACCGGTAGTCGCCGCAGCGAGTGTCGGCGTGAGTGGGGAGGCAGTTGCGCCGCTGCCCGTACTCGTCATCCGAGTCGACTGTAGGGTCTTCGTCGGCGTAGCGCAGGGCGATGTTGAATAGCTCGGCGATGGAGATGTTGTCTCTGCTGACGCGGCGGAGCTTGGCGCTGAGCGGCTCGTACCGGCAGCACCGCCGGAAGCAGTAGATCGCCATGTCTGTGCGGATGCCGCTGGAGGTCGTCCACATGTCCTGCCAGCGTTGCACCCATCGGCGAGTCGACTTGCGTGGGCCTTGGACGCAGCGATCCAGGTCTTCTATGGTGGTTGCGTGGGTATACGCGCTGGCGAAGTGCCGGATGAACGCGGCGCGAGCTTCTTCCTAGGAGTCGACGCTGTTTGGAGTGAGGGTGTTGAACCAGTGGAGATTTACGCCATCCATCATGAGGGGCAGGTAACGTGCAACGAGCAGCTCGGAGTGGCCCTGAATGCCCATCGCCATGGTGTACGAGTCGATCCAGACCGTAGGGTCGATGTGAATGTCGTACTTCTCGATGTCGCGGGGCCCTTTGAACCCTACGGGGTAGGGCTCGCCTCTAATCATAGGGCCAAAGCAAGCTGGGCCGACTCGATTAAAGGCACTCTGGCGCGGGAGTTCGTCGGCGTAGCGGTCGTTCATGCGGTTTCGCGCCCGCCATTCTTGGTCGTTGTCGATGTGGGAGCGTGCGTCGATTGGCTGTCCATTGGCGGCGACCATTGCTTGCTCAGCGCGTGGCTTGACTCGATGATTGGTCGAGTGGGCTGCGCGTGGCGCTGGTGGCGGGCAGTTGTTGACGTTGGCGACCGCGCGATTCGTAGCTGTTGAAGAAGCTGCGCGGCTGGCTGATGAGCGCGAGTAGAGTTGCCCTTGTGAATCGGCGGCGGCGTGCTGTTTCTCCAGGGCCTTGGCGACTAGGGCCTTAGCATGCTGGACGAGGATTGCGCCGTCTCCCGTTTCAGGGAGTTTGGCGAGAACGGCCTGAGCGGCGGCGACATTGTCAGCCGGGGACGAGTGTAGGGGTAGGCCGTTGGCGTCGACCTCCACCCGTGGAGCTTCAGGTGGCGGTGGTGGTGGTGGTGGCGGTGGTGCTCCATGCGCCGTGTTGTCGGCGGCAGCCCGACTTGATTCGGGGATGTCGGGGTTCTGGACTCGGGCGACCCAGACTTCTCCATCTGGGTCGTCGAAGTTGAAACGGGCGCTGGGGAAATCATGCGCGCGAGCGCGCTCCATGCACAGGTGATTGTGCTGTTGGCGATAGTGAGACACAGCTCTCACTTCATCTTGCTCGAGGCGGAGTTTCTGCCGCTCGGCGAGCTCCTTTTTCCTCTGCTCCTCAAGGGCCGCCCGGTGCGCCTCGATATCGGTCGCATTTGTGGTTGCAGGGAGGGGCGTGGAGAAGGCGTCGTTGGGAGGCACTTCCTCGCCTCCTACCATGAAGACGGCGATTGGATACTGGTAGTGCTGGGCGTCGACGGAGTCCGACTCGGAGTCGCTGCCAAAGAGGGGGAGGACGGAGTCGTCCTGAAAGTCGCTCGGGTGAGAGACCGGGGAGATGGAGTCCTCGAACCACGCCGCGGTGATAGAACCGGCGACCGACGCTGTGGCGGTGGACACGGCGACTGACGCCGCAATGGCGGATCCGGCGACCAACGCCGTGGCCGCAGAGTCGGCGTTGTCCTCCAGGGCCGACTCGCACTCGACGTATACTTTGCCGGTGACTTGGAGAGTGGAGGTGAGGAGCTGCCCCGGCGCGAAGGGGTCGTGCGGCGGGCCAGGGCGAGGCTCAGTGGGGTCGATGACGCTGGCGAGCCCGACGGAGAGGTTGATCATGCCGAATGGCACCATCCAAGCGTGTGCGAGGGGTGCGGAGGCCGGCTGATAGGAGCTCGGCTGGATGTGGAAGAAGTTGCCCGTGGCAATCATCCTGCCGGAGGCGATCGGCCGGCGTGTCGGCGAGTAGGGCCTCGCTGCAGCTCGGAGGCTTGATGTCCCATGCCCCACGGTGGGTGCCACTGTCGTGGATATGACCACGGCAGGTGCTATAGGGGGTAGCACTTTGTTGATACGGGGGCAAGGGAACATTGCCATCTGCGGGTCGAGGTGCACGAGACGCAAGGTTTTACCCAGGTTCAGCCCCTCCGGAGAGTAAAAGGCCTACGTCCTGGTAGATCTTATTGCTCAGTGGAGAATTACAATGGGGGCGCTCAGTCGGCGGCTACGCCAAGAGCTTACAAAGGGGAGATTGGATCTCAGATGATCTCTCCTCTAGGGTTTTAGCTCGGGGGTTTATATAGACACCCCCGATCTAGGGTTACATGAAGATAAATCTGAATCGTATTAGTTGCTACTAATCCGGGATCCGCCACCCCTCTCGCAAGTAATCATCTTATCTGGTCGCACGGATCTTCACCTTGGGATCACGGCCTAGTCGCTTTAGGGCCCAGTCGCTTGGGCGACTGGCAGCCCACCCAGAGCTCCATCTTCATGGCGAGTGGGACTAGCGACCCACGCCCTATGGGCATATCCCCATCATAAAATACATCCAATCCCTCAACATTTTTAGATAAAGGTCTAAGTAGTAAAGATTGGAACATCAATCAGGTCCTTCCCCAACGAAGTAGATGACCACCTCCAACACTGTAACATCCCAACTTTTCAATAAAGAAAGAAAGAAAGAGAGAGTTTCCAAAAACACAAAATTGAGAACTAACAAAACCTTTTTATCTTCATATAGGGCTATGCATATAAATCACTTTGTTAATTCTTTAGTGTGCATTTTGCCATGTTGATTGCTTGTTTGATTTCCATTGCACTAAAAACCTAACCAATGATCTTTTGATCATCCAATTGGAAGGAAAAAAGAAAAGAGGAATGAAAATAGAAAAATCACCTCAACACACATATGGCTTATGCCATTTTTGCAAATTCTTAACCTAGACCATTTTGGCTTGCACCATTGGTTGGAAATGGTTACTAAACACTTATACACACTTTTGGAATCAAAGAAACTCAAATCAAATTGAAAACAAATGCAATTTGCAACTCACATGCAATATGGTCACTTGTGACAATTTTAGTCTGATGCCATCTTTGAGCCCCTGGTTTGGAAGTTTTCTAAACTAAACTTTGCCAAATCTTTGCACCTCTTCCAAGACAACATGAAGGTGAACAACTTTGCCCAAAACCACCCCTGCAAATTCTTTCTCAAAATCAAATGGTGATCAAGCAAACTTGGAACCATAAAGCAAATTGTAGATCATATGCAATTTGTCATTTTGCATTTCAACACCTTTTTGACCACCACCACCTCCATTCTACTTCTATTAATATATGATTCCAATCCACCAAAAATCTTTTCAAAATTCAAAAATAATTTTCTTGCGGGCATTGTGTCAAACACCTTGCAGGCAGGGTAAAAATTGCAGCCCATGCTGAGTTTTTGCTTTGGACCAAGTCCAACCCTGCCCTTTCTGCTGCTCTGGAGACTCACCTCACCTCTCAGCACCAGTTCCAGCACGTGCAAGCCCTGGACATTGGTCACCTTGACCAAAACAACACCTGCCCGTGCTCACCATGCCATCACCATGCCACTTCCCTCTCTGGTCACCTCCACCCTGCACCACCTTGTCCATTAGCTCCATCTCACTCTCCTGATCGTGCCAGACACCAGCTTCGACGAAAACTCGCATCACATTGACTGGGACGCGCCACGCCCAGACGTGCCAGTGACGTGCACACGCGCGCCAGAGCACGCACGGCGAGCGCCACGGGCACGCCAGAGCATGACGACACCCGACGCACCACGCCTCCACTTGCCATCGCCGCTCGCCAGTCGATGCGCCAGGCCACCAGAAGACTCGCAGACACGCCCGTTGGACCGCGGGAGAGTTGTGGCCGTCGTCACTGTCGACGCGACCCGCCACTGACCTGCAAGCTTCCGTCAAGCTCACGATCACATCCGTGCACCGTTTTCCCCGCAATCAAGCGCTGCGCCATCGCCAGGACGTCGCCTGCCCGCGTGCATCATCTCTAGTACCCCTGCGCCGCTGTAGCGCCGACGCCATGGATGACCTCACCTCAGACCCGCGGCACTGCCTCGCCGCTATAAAAGGGGCACTCCCCGCTCCAAATTGACCACACCCCTCACTTCCTCTCTTCTCCCTGAGTCGCCTAGCCATCTCACCGTTCCACATTGCCCACCACAGCTCACCAATTGCTTCCTCTCTGCCGCGCTTCGCCGCCGAAGCTCGCCGGAGTTAGAAGCCATCCCCGGAGACGCCACTGCTCCCAGGAGGACCGCCGTCTTCGACAACGTCGCTGCGCACATCGTCGTCAACCGCCGGAGCTCCGTCGCGCTCGCCAACCGTCCACCATCGCCGCCAGTAAGCCCCCTTCTCGCCGGAGACGACGATGTCTCTGGGCCGTTCGATCTCTCTCTAATCGTGCGGCTCACACTCAGCGTACCGTTTCGCTGGGTTAAAACCCGCTGACGCGTGGACCCCACGCTGTCAGCTAGCCCGCTCGTTGCTGGGCCGGCCCATCTCCCTCTCTCTCTGCGTAGCCCGTTAGGATTTCCCGCCAACCCATTTCCGTTTGAATTCAAATTCCAGTTTAGTTTGATTTGCAATCTGATGCCAAGTTCAAAATTCAATAGGGACAAATCTACTTGGCCAAATTTTACAAACTTTATATTGTTGGAAAGCTGAGAGAATTATCTACCCAACTACACTGGTCCCAACCCAAGATTTGGTGCAGAAATAAAATGACAAAATAAACAAGGCAGGGCCTTTGTGACTTCAAACAATTATTAAAAATCAACCAAAAGTGCTATTAAGTTGATTTCAACTCTCATAGCTCACTTTTTACTTACACTAATTGTTTCTTCAAAAATATGGCATGGTTACTTTGAGTGATCATGGCCAAGTTTAATTAGAGGGCTATATGGCTATTTTTAGTCAATGATATTGTCCAAAACTATTTATAAGTCATATGGGAGATTTTCTCTCATTTAAATCTTGTCACAAACATTTCAAAATGAGATAGGGACCCTGGTCTATTAGGTCTCATATGGATTTGTTTGATGATATTAAATCATTTCTATGTTAGGATTAAAATGCATGAGGTGCTTCACCTCATTTAAATCATTTTCTTAAATGATAAGTATGAAGAGGTTGACTTTGGTCAACCTAGGTCATATATTATTCATGAAGGAAATTAAATCTTAATTAGATAATGAGAGAAATTTATTTCTCTAAAGAAGGAAAAGAAACACCTCAAGTAGTTAATGAGAGGAAATTATTTTTCTTAAATAAGAAAACAAAGTCCACCAACCTAGTAGTAATGTGTGATGCTAGCCTAAGTTTGTGTGACTCATGTGTGTGCTTAGTCTAGTACTTAAGTGTGGTATGATGATTGTATACCTCGTATTCGATTTTTAGATGGTAGTACCGATGAGTATCAAGAGGAGGAGGAGGTCTACTTACAAGGAGAAGAAGACCACTTTGACCAATTCCCCAACCAAGGCAAGATAATACTCTTGCAAAGTGCAAAGCTCACCCAGAGCAAGGCATCACCCCTTTTACTTTATGTTTAATGATCCTATTTTCAAAGTTTCTACTTTACAAGCTTTATTACTTTTTTATTTATCAAAGTACTTTTTGATTTATGATTCACTTGGTTAGTATTGGATTAGTACAAGAGTATCAAAGTTAGCCTAGAAGCAAAGCAAACTACTTAGCACCCCTCACACTTAGTGGCTAGTGCTAAATTAAAATTGACTACTCTAGATGGGAACATGTGTTGTGAAATGATGGTGAAAACCTTGGAATGATGAGTCATTTTTCCATTGAAAGATTTTTGAAGGTGAATATGACAGGAATTTGACTTGGTGAACTTGATAAAAACTGATGATTGAGTTGGATGCGATACCATTCCAATTCTTGAGTACCCCCACAATACCTGATTATGGGTAAGGCTTAGCTGGAAATTTATGCGTCTTAGTATGGGTTCCCTCTAAACAAGCGTCATAGAGGTTAGGCCGAGGCTGCCGAGCCCTGTGTAGTTCCCGAGATAACAGTTGGCTATCACCGGGAGGCCAAGCTCATGGGGAGAGGTGCCTATACTAGGATGTGTAAGTGAAAAGTTAACGGTTGATGATCCGCGTACTGAGTTACGATGATTCGGGGTTATCCCTGACGGATGTAATCAAATGTTGTGGCACAAGTGTGCAACCTCTGCAGAGTGTAAACCTATTCGAATAGCCACGTCTGCGGTCATGGACAATTGGAGAGGCCATAATGTTTCCGTCATCAGAAATTTATATCTTTTTGACTTGTGAATTGAACTTGAAAGGTGACTTTGAATTTGAATCACAACAGAGTTGTGGGAATGACACTAATGTTCCCACTTGAGTTAGTTAGCACATGAGGAGTCTTTTACTAAAATGTTTATGAACTAAAATTGGCTTTATGCAAACAACCCTAGAGCTTAGAACACCCTCAATAGCAATGTTAGTACTTACATTAGTATTAGTGTGCGAGTACTTGAAAATACTCACTGCTTTATCCCTGGCTATTCAAATGGCCAGACTATGAAGCTGAACAGCAGTATGAAGATGACGGCCAGTAGGACTTCTACGACAACTAGGAGCTTCTAACGTCAAGCGTTGCCTGTGGAATAGATAGTCCACTACTACTTCGCTTCCGTTACGTATTTGTGTAATGATCATTAGATCAAGTGTTGTAATGAGACTGGATCATGTGATCCTATTTATGTAATGACTATGTTGGTATTGTAATGAATGATGACTCTATGATATTCAACTGTTATGTCTCGCAAAAACAATCTTCCTGGGATTGCGATGTATGGCATAATAGGCATCTGGACTTAAAAATCCGGGTGTTAACAAGTTGGTATCAGAGCCATTGTTTGACCTTAGGAGACCCTAGTTAGAAATGGACGTTCCAAAAAATTTAGTTTCAAAAACAAATGAAGTGAGTATTTCTGAAAAACTAAGTATTTTTCTTCTCCTTGAGTTCTCTGGAAAATAAGAAGTCATGCTCTTCCTTAGAAATATAACTACACTTGCTCACTTCTATAACTTAATCTTCCACTTCACTTTCAGATGGAGCCCGTCAACACGAAGTTTTACCGGCTAGGGAATGGCGGAAGCTTGGTCCTCGAAAGGGACCTCAACGCCCTGTCGGATCACTTTGATCGCCCTCACCCGGAGTTCCACGGAGTCGAGGTCAATGACCAGCCAGGAGGAGAGCTGCAGTGGATCATCACCGCTGACATGAGGGGCAAGATGGATCCTCCTACTTCTGAGAGGATCCTCTTCTCCTTCAGGGAGAGCAACTGGCTGGACGGACTCGCCCGCGCTCTGCAGGAAGGACTTTCACGCTTGTGCGGGATGAGTAGGGAGGCCCTCAAGGACCCTCGTTTTTCTCACCTCGCCAGGCGTAACTCCGCTGGGTAGCCCATGGACATGCAGCCCCACCCAGAGCTGAAGCACCATGTGGAGCATCTCGACTTCATCCTGTACCACACACAGAAGGATCTCGACCACGCTCGTGAGTACGCCAACCAGACTCACACCCACATCACTCAGCAGGGCGAAGCCATCAAGATGCTCGCCAAGGACCGGATGACCCTCCGCAAGCAGCGTACCAAGAAGGACGCTACCATCACACGCCTTCGCGCGAAGATAGCATCCTTGGAGGCCACTGTCAAGGCCCAAGAGGAGCAGATGAAGAAGATGGAGGAAGAGGGAGAAGACATTCAGGGAGGAGGAGCCTTCCTGAGTGATGACGACGACTTCGAGGAGGATGAGTTCACCGAGGAGGAGGACTACGAGTTCCTGGACGCCGGAGAGGATGACTACATCCCCATAGATGTAGATGAGGAGTAGTTTCACTTGTTCACTTTCGTAGGTGTGAGTTGTATCCCGCCCCATGTATCGTAGCTTGGAGAAGAAGGGTTCTTAAAACCCTTAGTGTGTTATCTTGTAATGTGTGTTGTTTGTTATGAAGGAAATGTATGATTTTTGCATCATGACAAGACTTCAAGTTTTAAACTTTTTAACTTAAGCACAAAACAAGCCATAGAGAATTTTCCTCTTATCTCATGATCTATCTCAATGTTCAGATGGCCCCTCCAACTCGTAGCGCAAATCAAGATGCCATGATGCAGATGTTGCAAGCCATGCTGGAAGATAGAGAGGCTGAACGACAAGCCAACCTTGCAGCACTTCAACAGCTGGCCAACAACAATCAGGGCCATCATGATCACCCGGGATCTAAGCTCAAGAACTTCCAGAACACAAACCCTCCAGTATTCAGCAAGACCGAGGAACCCCTTGATGCGGATGATTGGCTCCAAATCATGGAGAACAATCTAGAAGTAGCTGGAATGGAGGCCAATGAGAAAGTGCTGTTTGCCACGCACAACTTAGCAGGACCAGCAAGAGCTTGGTGGACAAGCACCCGTGCCATGAACGCGGGACAATTCATGACTTGGGCAGATTTCAAGCTCAAGTTCAGCAAGTACCATGTGCCCCCGGGTCTGATAAAGAAGATGAGGGATGAATTCCGTGAACTGAAGCAAGGCAGGATGTCCGTGGTAGAATACCGCGACAGATTTCTGACTCTGTCAAGGTACGCCCCGGATGAGACTGATACCACCGAGAAGAGGAAGGAAAGGTTTCTGAACGGCCTGCATGATGAGATGCAGACTGTGTTGGTCAACATCCCCTTCGCTGACCTCGAAGCCCTTGTAGACTCCGCCATCCAAATGGAGGGCAAACTGCATCAAGCCAACGAGAACCGCAAGCGCTGCATGATGAATCAGAGTGGGCCCAGCAATACCCCAAGGTATTGCCCCAGCTCAAGCAGAGGCTTTGTCTCCAGGAACAACAAGCCCAATGCACAGATGTCACGTCCGGGTTTTCAAAACCGGAGTGGAGGAAACCCCAGGCCAGGAGGCCACCACAACAACAACAACAACAAAAACAACAACAACCGCGCTCCGCCCCGAGCCCCCAACAACAACAACAACACCAACACCGCTCTGAGGACTGGGAGCAACGCCATCCCCGTCGCCACCAAGGACAAGGCCACAATCACCTGCAATGAATGTGGAGTTGTGGGACACTACTCAAATGAGTGTCCCAAAAGGTTAGCCAAGATCGCCGCCAACACCGCTGCACCTTCTCAGCAGCAACGCCGTGTCTCCACCGGCAAGCAGTTCACCCCCAACAACCCGAACAACCGTGGAGGCCGCCTCTTCCACATGAACGCCGAGGAAGCCCAGGAATCACCAGATGTGGTGCTGGGTATGTTCTCTGTTAACTCAATACCCGCAAGAGTGTTGTTTGATTCCGGAGCATCGCATTCATTTGTTACAGAAGATTTTGTTTGCACTAGTAAGATTCAACCAATCAGTTTGAAGCATGTCATGATAGTTCAAATACCTGGTTCAACCACCAAAGCTAGAAAATTTTGCAAAGATGTACCCATCAGAATTCATGAAATCGATTTTTACGCCAACTTGATTGTTCTGGGAACAAAAGGATTGGAAGTAGTACTGGGTATGGATTGGATGTCGAAACATCATGGATTGATTGACTGTGCCAAGAAGGCCATCACCATGACCAGTAGCACCGGAATAATAATAGAACATGTGTCTGAGAGACTACCCAGAAAGTTCACTTGCAACCAGAGTTTAGCCAAGCCAACTTTGGATCAGATCAGGGTCATTTGTCGATACCCTGATGTGTTTCCTGAGGATCTACCCGGTATGCCCCCAGATCGGGATATCGAGTTCATCATCGAGTTAATCCCTGGAACAGGACCTATAGCCCAGAGAGCCTATAGCATGAACCCCGCAGAGCTAGTGGAACTGAAGAAGCAACTGGATGATATGTTGTACAAAGGTCTGATTCGACCAAGTGCGTCGCCTTGGTGATTCCTAGTTTTGTTTGTGGATAAGAAAGACAGTGCCACTCGTTTATGTATGGATTACCGTAAGCTTAACGATGTCACCATCAAAAAACAAATACCCCTTGGCAAAAATAGAAGACCTGTTCGACCAGCTGACCGGTGCCCGAGTATTCTCTAAGATTGATCTTAGGACAGGTTACCATCAACTCAAGATCCATGCAACAAATATTCCTAAGACTGCCTTTACCACCAGACATGGATTGTATGAATACAATGTCATGTTATTTGGATTGACCAATGCCCCTGCTTATTTCATGAATCTCATGAATAAGATCTTTATGGACTTTTTGGATAAGTTTGTCGTTGTCTTCATCGACGACATTCTTATCTACTCCAAATCCGAAGAAGAACATGAGCAACATTTGGAAGTTGTCCTAGAAACCCTTAGGCAGCACAAGTTGTACGCCAAGTTTAGCAAATGCGAGTTTTGGTTGAAGGAAGTAGGATTCCTGGGACACATCTTGTCTCCGGGAGGAATTGCCGTAGATCCCGCTAAAATCAAAACCGTTGAGGAATGGAAAGCCCCAACCACCCAGACTGAAGTACGAGCATTTCTGGGATTAGCTGGATATTACCGTAGATTCGTTGAAGGATTTCCCAGCATCGCAAGACCAATGACTCAACTGCTGAAGAAGGACAATAAGTTTGATTGGAATGACAAATGTGAAGAAAGTTTCCAGCAACTCAAGCGCAGATTAACCACCGCCCCAATTCTGATCATGCCCGATGTCACCAAGCCATTCGACGACTATTGTGATGCATCCAAGATTGGTCTTGGATGTGTGTTGATGCAAGGAGGCAAGGTGATATCATACCTATCAAAGCAACTGAAGCAACATGAGAAGAACTATCCAACCCATGACTTGGAGTTAGCAGCCGTAGTCTTAGCCCTGAAAGTTTGGCGTCATTACCTCATGGGTAATCGATGCGAGATATATTCAGATCACAAGAGCTTGAAGTATATTTTCACCCAGAAAGAGCTGAATATGAGACATCGCAGATGGATAGAATTGAACAAGGATTACGACATGGAAATTCACTACCACCCCGGCAAGGCCAATGTGGTAGCGGATGCCCTGAATAGACTGCCGTGTCAGTTGAATTCCATGATCGCAATAGAGCAACCTAGCCTGTTTCATGAGTTTGAACAGTTTAGACTAGAGCTAGTGAGCGAAGGATTCTTACCAAGCATTGAGCTCCAACCCACTTTGATGAGTCAAATCAAGGAAGCCCAGAAAGGAAATGCCAGCATTGACGGAATCAAGAATCAGATCGCTACAGGAAAGGCACCAGGATTCACCGTAGATGAAGAAGGAGTTCTTTGGTACAACAGACGCTTATGTGTGCCGTCAGATTCAGAGTTGAAGCAAGTCATTCTGAAGGAAGCTCACGATACCCTATATTCCATTCACCCCGGAGGAACCAAGATGTACCAGGACCTGAAGGAACAATTCTGGTGGCATGGAATGAAGCGAGAGATAGGAAGCTACATCGCCAAGTGTGATATCTGTCAACGAGTCAAGGTAGAACATCAGCGACCTGCAGGACTGTTGCAGCCATTACAGATTCCTGAATGGAAGTGGGATTCTGTCGGTATGGACTTTATCACAGGTTTTCCCAAATGAAGTAGAGGAAATGACTACATTTGGGTAGTTATCGACAGATTAACCAAGGTCGCACATTTCATCCCCGTCAAGACCACATACCAAGGCCCAAAGCTAGCTGAGTTATACATCTCCAGAATAGTCAGCCTGCACAGAACCCCGAAGTCTATTGTGTCAGATAGAGGATCTCAATTCAACTCAAGATTCTAGCAGAAAGTGCATGAAGGACTAGGAACCCGACTGAATTTCAGCACAGCTTACCACCCGCAGACTGACGGATAGACCGAGAGAGTCAACCAGATACTGGAAGCTATGTTGAGAGCATGTGTACTCGAGTATGGATCCAAATGGGAAGACTGCCTACCTTACGCAGAATTCTCCTACAACAACAGTTATCAAGCCAGCTTGCAGATGGCCCCCTTTGAAGCCATGTACGGAAGGAAGTGTCGTACCCCTCTGAACTGGTCAGAAGTCGGAGATAGTCAAGTCTTTGGCCCAGATATTCTCCGAGAAGCCGAAGAGAAGGTGCACAAGATCCGCGAATACCTCAAGACCGCCCAGTCAAGACAGAAGAGCTACGCCGACAAGAGACGCCGAGAGATGACCTTCGAGATCGGAGATTTTGTGTATCTCAAAGTCTCACCCCTCAAAGGAATGCAGAGATTCCAACTCAGAGGAAAGCTCGCCCCCAGATATGTCGGACCCTTCAAAGTTCTGAGTCGCCGAGGAGAAGTTTCTTATCAGCTTGAACTACCGGAAGAAATGTCCGCTGTGCACAATGTGTTTCACATATCACTACTTCGGAAGTGCCTGGAAGTGCCGGAGAAGACCGAAGTGTTCAAGAACATCGACCACAGAGCTATTGATATTAACAAGGACCTGACATACCGCGAAGTGCCTATTCGCATCCTTGAAGAAGCTTTCAGGACCACCTGCACCAGGAGTATCAAGTTCCTGAAAATTCAATAGAGCAACCACAACGAAGAAGAAGCCACTTGGGAGCGCGAAGAAGATATGCACAAGGAATACCCAGATCTCTTTAGTACCTAGTTTTCTTTAGATCTCGGGACGAGATCTTTTGTAAGGAGGAAGGGTTTGTAACATCCCAACTTTTCAATAAAGAAAGAAAGAGAGAGTTTCCAAAAACACAAAATTGAGAACCACCAAAAACTTTTTATCTTCATATAGGGCTATGCATATAAATCACTTTGTTAATTCTTTAGTGTGCATTTTGCCATGTTGATTGCTTGTTTGATTTCCATTGCACTAAAACCCTAACCAATGATCTCTTGATCATCCAATTGGAAGGAAAAAGAAAAGAGGAATGAAAATAGAAAAATCACCTCAACACACACATATGGCTTATGCCATTTTTGCAAATTCTTAACCTAGACCATTTTGGCTTGCACCATTGGCTGGAAATGGTTACTAAACACTTACACACACTTTTGGAATCAAATAAACTCAAATCAAATTGAAAACAAATGCAATTTGCAACTCACATGCAATATGGTCACTTGTGACAATTTTAGTCTGATGCCATCTTTGAGCCCCTGGTTTGGAAGTTTTCTAAACTAAACTTTGCCAAATCTTTGCACCTCATCCAAGACAACATCAAGGTGAACAACTTTTCCCAAAACCACCCCTGAAAATTCTTTCTCAAAATCAAATGGTGATCAAGCAAAGTTGGAACCATAAAGCAAATTGTAGATCATATGCAATTTGTGATTTTGCATTTCAACACCTTTTTGACCACCACCACCTCCATTCTACTTCTATTAATATATGATTGCAATCCACCAAAAATCTTTTCAAAATTCAAAAATAATTTTCTTGCGGGCATTGTGTCAAACACCTTGCAGGAAAGGTAAAAATTGTAGCCCATGCTGAGTTTTTGCTTTGGACCAAGTCCAGCCCTGCCCTCTCTGCTGCTCTGGAGACTCACCTCACCTCTCAGCACCAGTTCCAGCACCTGCAAGCCCTGTACATTGGTCACCTTGACCAAAACAACACCTGCCCGTGCTCACCATGCCATCACCATGCCACTTCCCTCTCTGGTCACCTCCACCCTGCACCACCTTGTCCATTAGCTCCCTCTCACTCTCCTGATCGTGCCAGACACCAGCCTCGACGAAAACTCGCATCACATTGACTGGGACGCGCCACGCCCAGACGTGCCAGTGACGTGCACACGCGCGCCAGAGCGCGCACGGCGAGCGCCACGAGCACGCCAGAGCATGACGACACCCGACGCACCACGCCTCCACTTGCCATCGCCGCTCGCCAGTCACTGCGCCAGGCCACCAGAAGACTCGCAGACACGCCCGTTGGACCGCGGGAGAGCTGTGGCCGTCGTCACCGTCGACGCGACCCGCCACTGACCTGCAAGCTTCCGTCAAGCTCACGATCACATCCGTGCACTGTTTACCGCGTAATCAAGCGATGCGTCATCACCAGGACGTCGCCTGCCCGCGTGCATCATCTCCAGTACCCCTGCGCCGCTGTAGCACCGACGCCATGGATGACCTCACCTCAGACCCGCGACACTGCCTCGCCGCTATAAAAGGGGCACTCCCCGCTCCAAATTGACCACACCCCTCGCTTCCTCTCTTCTCCCTGAGTCGCCTAGCCATCTCACCACTGCACATTGCCCACCACAGCTCACCAATTGCTTCCTCGCTGCCGCGCTTCGCCGCCAAAGCTCGCCGGAGTTAGAAGCCATCCCCGGAGATGCCACTGCTCCCAGGAGGACCGCCGTCTTCGACAACGTCGCTGCGCACATCACCGTCGACCGCTGGAGCTCCGTCGCGCTCGCCAACCGTCCACTGTCGCCGCCAGTAAGCCCCCTTTTCGCCGGAGACGACGATGTCTCTGGGCCATTCGATCTCTCTCTAATCGTGCGGCTCACACTCAGCGTACCGTTTCGCTGGGTTAAAACCCACTGATGCGTGGACCCCACGCTGTCAGCTGGCCCGCTGCGTTGATGGGCCGGCCCATCTCCCTCTCTCTCTGTGTAGACCGTTAGGATTTCCTGCCAGCCCATTTCCGTTTGAATTCAAATTCTAGTTTAGTTTGATTTGCAATCTGATGCCGAGTTCAAAATTCAATAGGGACAAATCTACTTGGCCAAATTTTACAAACTTTATATTGTTGGAAAGCTGAGAGAATTATCGACCCAACTACACTGGTCCCAACCCTATATTTTGTGTAGAAATAAAATGACAAAATAAACAAGGCAGGGCCTTTTGTGACTTCAAACAATTATTAAAAATCAACCAAAAATGCTATTAAGTTGATTTCAACTCTCATAGCTCACTTTTTACTTACACTAATTGTTTCTGAAAAAATATGGCATGGTTACTTTGAGTGATCATGGTCTAGTTTAATTAGAGGGCTATATGGCTATTTTTAGTCAATGATATTGTCCAAAACTATTTATAAGTCATATGGGAGCTTTTCTCTCATTTAAATCTTGTCACAAACATTTCAAAATGAGATAGGGACCCTGGTCTATTAGGTCTCATATGGATTTGTTTGATGATATTAAATCATTTCTATGTTAGGATTAAAATGCCTGAGGTGCTTCACCTCATTTACATCATTTTCTTAAATGATGAGTATGAAGAGGTTGACTTTGGTCAACCTAGGTCATATATTATTCATGAAGGAAATTAAATCGTAATAAGATAATGAGAGGAATTTATTTCTCTAAAGAAGGAAAAGAAACACCTCAAGTAGTTAATGAGAGGAAATTATTTTCTTAAATAAGAAAACAATGTCCACCAACCTAGTAGTAATGTGTGATGCTAGCCTAAGTTTGTGTGACTCGTGTGTGTGCTTAGTCTAGTACTTAAGTGTGGTATGATGATTGTATACCTCGTATTCGACGCTAGTACCGAGGAGTATCAAGAGGAGGAGGAGGTCTACTTCCAAGGAGAAGAAGACCACTTTGACCAATTCCCCAACCAAGGCAAGATAATACTCTTGCAAAGTGCAAAGCTAACCCAGAGCAAGGCATCACCCATTTTACTTTATGTTTAATGATCCTATTTTCCAAGTTTCTACTTTACAAGCTTTATTAATTTTTTATTTATCAAAGTACTTTTTGATTTATGCTTCACTTGGTTAGTATTGGATTAGTACAAGAGTATCAAAGTTGGCCTAGAAGCAAAGCAAACTACTTAGCACCCCTCACACTTAGTGGCTAGTGCTAACTTAAAATTGTCTACTCTAGATGGGAACATGTGTTGTGAAATGATGGTGAAAACCTTGGAATGATGAGTCATTTTTCCATTGAAAGATTTTTGAAGGTGAATATGACAGGAATTTGACTTGGTGAACTTGATAAAAAATGATGATTGAGTTGGATGCGATACCATTCCAATTCTTGAGTACCCCCACAATACCTGATTATGGGTAAGGCTTATCTGGAAATTTATGTGTCTTAGTATGGGTTCCCTCTAAACAAGCGTCATAGAGGTTATGCCGAGGCTGCCTCCGTTGAAAGTGAAATGACGTGAAATGAGGTGAATGTACGGCCCAAGCCCTGTGCAGTTCCCGGGATAACAGTTGGCTATCACCGGGAGGCCAAGCTCTTGGGGAGAGGTGCCTATACTAGGATGTGTAAGTGAAAAGTTAATGGTTGATGATCCGCGTACTGAGTTACGATGATTCGGGGTTATCCCTGACGGATATAATCAAATGTTGTGGCACAAGTGTGCAACCTCTGCAGAGTGTAAACCTATTCGAATAGCCGCATCCGCGGTCATGGACAATTGGAAAGGCCATACTATTTCCGTCATCAGAAATTTATATCTTTTTGACTTGTGAATTGAACTTGAAAGGTGACTTTGAATTTGAATCACAACAGAGTTGTGGGAATGACACTAATGTTCCCACTTGAGTTAGTTAGCACATGAGGAGTCTTTTACTAAAATATTTATGAACTAAAATTGGCTTTATGCAAACAACCCTAGAGCTTAGAACACCCTCAATAGCAATGTTAGTACTTACATTAGTATTAGTGTGCGAGTACTTGAAAGTACTCACGGCTTTGTCCCTGGCTAGACTATGAAGCTGAACAGCAGTATGAAGATGACGGCCAGCAGGACGTCTACGACAACTAGGAGCTTCTAACGTCAAGCGTTGCCTGTGGAATAGATAGTCCACTACTACTTCGCTTCCGCTACGTATTTGTGTAATGATCATTAGATCAAGTGTTGTAATGAGACTGGATCATGTGATCCTATTTATGTAATGACTATGTTGGTATTGTAACGAATGATGACTCTATGATATTCAACTTTATGTCTCGCAAAAACAATCTTCCTGGGATTGCGATGTATGGCATAATAGGCATCTGGACTTAAAAATCCGGGTGTTGACAAACACTACGGCTGTCCTGACAAGAACCATCAGCAAAATGTCTCTTTTAGTCTTTGTACTGAGTACTTTGAAGCCGGAAGCCCCAGACACACCCTTCCTTTTACGGTGATGAAGAAATATAAACATCAAAAGAAGAGGCAGAACAAGATCTCCTACTCAGGGACACTTGGTGGACGCCGACATATAGGTCACTAGCTGTGCACGGAGATCCTCTTCTCCTTGCTAATCGCCATGTCACAAGAAAAACAAATTAATTCAGCATTAATTAAATCCGCATTAGCATCGTCCCAATAAGATTGAGGGTAGTGTTATGTTCACTCACTCCTTATCGATGCGCAAATAGATAGTCAGCTGCTTCGATGATTCATTGCCGCACAGGTACCGCGGCAGCACCGAGAGGAACGAAGTGACATCTCCCAAAGAAACTGTGCTCGGACTCAGGCTGCTCGTCGGCTCTAATACCGCCTTCACAACGTCAAACAAGTGTTCCCGGTAAGCTTACGCGGCCCTGGCATCGGCGGGCCATTCGCCCACATCGTCACCATATACCGGGGCAAGTTGCACGCCGCCGGCCTGACGCACACAAAGGATACCGCGTTGTCCATGCCGCAAGGGTGTATGTGCAAGGCGAACACCGCGCCATCCGTCCCGTAGCCGATGAACTGTCGTTTTGGCGAGCCCGGTGCCGGCACCTTCAGATGAACCAATCTGAAGTCCTCGTCGTACGGGAACCTATCCACAACGGTCAAGTGGGCTTCTCTGAGGTGTAGGATGAACGGTACCTGCGAATCGGCGAATTCGCAGCCGGGTGCATGCAGAACCAAGAGCCGTGCGGGCACGCCATCATGTGCTTGTCTTCCTCGTTGTAAGGGAACTCCCTCCCGCACCAGTCGTTGATGCACTGGATCGTCGGCTTCGCAGGCTGCTTCTTCGGCACAGGCAACTCCATAGTCTAAGGTCTGATGAGGGATCGGAAAGGGGCACGGGGGGTTGTGGCGGCGGCGGCGCGAGCGAGGAGGGAGCAGTGAGAACTGAGAAGGGAGATTGATGTTTATGGAGATTGATATTTCTTTATAGAGGGCTCTTCTTTTAACTGGAGCCTCTAGAATGGTGGACACATGACTTGTGCTCACTGAAGTGTGGGACCTCAGGCATGGGAACCACACGTAAGTGACAGAGCAGTTGGTGTACTTGGGTGATTATTATAATGTATTAGTACTCCATAGTTTCCTATGGATCCAAGGGTACGAAAGCCAAGTTATCTCATTTACAAGACATTATTTTTTCCATGAAGCCAAGTTAACTCATCAATCAATTGGTATATTTTGGTTATATTCAAACTTTTACTTGAAACTAGTTGGTCATGCCATTCTACTACTCGCCTAAAACTTTTACTGCGGGAAGGGAGGGGGTGATTTCTACCCTGAATTTGTGGGACCCAGAAAAAACTCGGAAATACGAGCGATGCATCAAAAAGAAACACATTCGTCCCCCTCCCCTAGTGATTTGACCTAGATTTGAAATCAAGGCACACGTGATTCAAAAAAGGCAATCGAAAAACATGGATTATGCATCATTTTGTACATATATCTAGGGAAAATACCAAACATGCCATACCAGTGTTTTAGAGAAGAACCCTCAAGTAGATTGGCGCCATGTTGGACTTCGTCCAGCTAAATTTCCTCCCACAAGCATGTGAGCTTGGTACCACTACACAAGAACCATGCCAAACTTTTCAATCATGGCCCAATTTTATGTATATATATGCAACTTCTAATCATGCACGCATGAATACTTTGCAAAATATGTGCATTTTGGGTTGTCGCCCATAAATATGTTTTTGCTTGTCTGCCACCAATCATGTTTTCATTCGCGGGAAATATGCATGACAGGATGACCATTTCCAAGGTTTCATGAATTATCTCAATGTGCATCCATATATATACAATTTCTTGGGCTTAATCCGATAAAATGCAAATTTGGCACAATGTGTAGATGAAGTACAGATCGAACAAATAATTTAAAAAATACATGGGTGTGTGACCTGAATGTGTGGATCGAGCCAAGTACATTTTATATAATAATGTCCAAACACATGCACCACACCCTCCTACTAGAACAAATTAAAACAAGCATGGCGAGAGCATCGTGAGATTGCTCGACCTAGCTAAATTTCAAAACAAGCCGAATTAAGTTATTGTGGGCCTTGATAGAAAAGATTGAAACAAAGCATGCATAGTCATCTCATTTGTGGTTTACATAATACCTCTATGAACAATACCAAATAAACATGGCATATATACACTTCTATTTTTTTAGACAAGAACCCTGCATATTTTTGCACCATGTCTTTGAGGCCTCGCTTCCCCAGAAGTGTGTGTGGGAGTGATGTCTACGCACGCTTCTATTCCTATAGACAGTGTTCGGCCTCCAAGAGCAGTGTAGAACAGCGGCAAGTTTCCCTTAGTCCTTGTTTGGTACTAGAGTTTTAGTGGGGATTAGCGGGGATAATCCGCTCGAAATTTTAAATCCCCACTTATCCCCAATGCATGTTTGGTGCTAGAGTATGAGAGAGTTTAATCCCCACTTTTCCCCCAAATTTTAGTGTAATTTTTTCAGTCCCCAATACTCTACCCCTACCTAGTGGATTGGGGATGGGGTTTTGTGGGGATTGGGTGACAGCAGTAATTCACCCAATACTATAGAGTATTATCCCCAGTAATCCCCACTGATACACTAGTACCAAACAAGGCCTTAAGTGAATCACCCAAGATTTATCGAACTCAGGGAGGTAGAGGTCAAAGATATCCCTCTCAAGCAACCCTGCAATTACGATACAAGAAGTCTCTTATGTCCCCAACACACCTAATAAACTTGTTAGATGTATAGGTGCACTAGTTCGGCGAAGAGATAGAGAAATACAAGTAATATAGATGATTGTAAGTAGTAATTGCAATCTGAAATAAAAATGGCAGCAAGCAAACATGTAACAGAACTTGTTGGAAACGGTGTTTCAATTCTTAGAAACAAGGCCTAGGGATCATACTTTCACTAGTGGACACTCTCAACATTGATCACATAACTGAATAAATAAATGCTACTTTCTACACTCTCTTGTTGGATAACAAACACCATTCATTGTGTAGGGCTACAAAAGCACACCTCAAGCCGGAGTAAACAAGCTCCACAACGTCCGGAGTTAATATTAAAGTAACCTCTAGAGTGCATAATAGACCGTTGCAATTTAGACCGAGTACTAACATAACATACACACTGTCAACAATAGCTATGAAAGGGGGAATAGATCGCATCAATACCATCATAGTAATAGTTAACTTCATAATCTACAAGAGATTACAAGCATAACCTACGCCAAGTACTACATGATGCACACACTGTCAACATGACATCATGGAGGAGGAATAGACTACTTTAATAACATCACTAGAGTAGCACATAGATTAATAGTGATACAAAGCTCATGATCACATAAAGATCACACCATGGGAGAGAGAGATGAACCACATAGCTACCGGTAGAGCCCTCGGCCTCGGGGGAGAACTACTCCCTCCTCATCATGGGAGATAGCAACAACGATGAAGATGGTGGTGGTGTCGATGGAGATGACTCCGGGGGCAATTCCCCGTCCCGGCGGCGTGCCGGAACAGAGACTTCTGTCCCCCGAAACGGAGTTTCGTGATGGCGGTGGTGCCCCTGGAGTCTTTCTGGAGTTTCGTCAATTGGTGTCGGGTTTTTAGGTCTCGAGGGATTTTATAGGCGAAGAGGCGGCGCGAGGGGGTGCCTGGGGGGCCCACCCCATAGGGCGGCGCGCCCCCCCTCTTGGCCGTGCCAGCCTATGGTGTGGGGGCCCTGGGCCTCCACTTCGTCTCCCCTTCGGTGTCCTGGTCCGTCTCGGTGAAATAAGATGTTTGGCTTTTGTTTGTCGAATTCCGAGAATATTGCCCGAACAGCCTTTCTGGAACCAAAAACAGCAGAAAACAGGAACTGGCACTTCGGCACCTTGTTAATAGGTTAGTTCCGGAAAATGCATAAAATCATGTAGGTATTGTCATAAAACTAGCATGGAAAATCAGAAATTATAGATACGTTGGAGACGTATCAAGCATCCCCAAGCTTAGTTCCTACTCGCCCTCGAGTAGGTAAACGATAACAAGGATAATTTTTGAAGTGACATGCTACTATCATAATCTTGATCAATACTATTGTAAAGCATATGAGATGAATGAAGTGATTCAAAGCAATGGTAAAGACAATGACTAAACAACTGAATCATATAGCAAAGACTTTTCATGAATAGTGCTTTCAAGACAAGCATCAATAAGAATTGCATAGGAGTTAAGTCATAAAGCAATAAATTCTTAGTAGAAAGTTTTGAAGTAACATAAAGGAAGATATAAGTTTCAGCAATTGCTTTCAACTTCAACATGTATATCTCATGGATAATTGTCAACACAGAGTAATATGATGAATGCAAATAAGCAAGTATGTAGGAATCAATGCACACAGTTGACACAAGTGTTTGCTTCTAAGATAGAAACAAGTAGGTAAATTGACTCAACATAAAGTAAAAGAAAGGCCCTTCGCAGAGGGAAGCATGGATTACTATTTTTGTGCTAGAGCTTTTATTTTGAAAACATAAAAACATTTTTGTCAACGGTAGTAATAATTCATATGTGTTATGCATAAGACATCCTATAAGTTGCAAGCCTCATGCATAGAATACCAATAGTGCTCGCACCTTGTCCTAATTAGCTTGGATTTCCATGGATTATCATTGCATTACATATGTTTCAACCAAGTGTCACAAAGGGGTACCTCTATGCCGCCTGTACAAAGGTCCAAGGAGATAGATCGCATTTGATTTCTCGTTTTTGATAGATCTCAACTTGAGGACATCCATACCGGGACAACATAGAAAACATATAATGGACTCCTCTTTAATGCATAAGCATTCAACAACAGATAATATTCTCATAAGAGATTGAGGATTAATGTCCAAACTGAAACTTCCACCATGATACATGGCTTTGGTTGGCGGCCCAAAGTTCTTCTCTAACAATATGCATACTCAAACCATTTAATCATGATAAATCACCCTTACTTCAGACAAGACGAACATGCATAGCAACTCACATGATATTCAACAAAAGTGTGATAGTTGATGGCGTCCCCAGAAGCATGGTTACCGCTCAACAAGCAACTTATAAGAAATAAGATACATAAGCTACATATTCTTTACCACAATAGTTTTTAAGGCTATTTTCCCATGAGCTATGTATTGCAAAGACAAGGAATGAAATTTTAAAGGTAGCACGCAAGCAATTTACTTTGGAATGGCAGAGAAATACCACATAGTAGGTAGGCATGGTGGACACAAATGGCATAGGTTTTGGCTCAAGGTTTTGGATGCACGAGAGGCATTCCCTCTCAGTACAAGGCTTTGGCTAGCATGGTTGTTTGAAGCAAACACAAGTATGATCCGGTACAGAAAAACTTACATAAGAACATATTGCAAGCATTATAAGACTCTACACTGTCTTCCTCGTTGTTCAAACACGTTTACCAGAAAATATCTAGACTTTTAGAGAGACCAATCATGCAAACCAAATTTCAACAAGCTCTACAGTAATTCTACACTAATAGGTTCAAAGTACATGATGCAAGAGATTAAACATGATATATTTGAGAACTCAAAACAATTGCCAAGTATCAAATTTATTCAAGACCATATACCAATTATCACATGAAGCATTTTCTGTTTCCAACCACATAGCAATGAACGAAGCAGTTTCAACCTTCGCCATGAACATTAAAAGCTAAGAACACCAGTGTTCATATGAACAAGCAAAGCGTGTCTCTCTCCCACACAAGGAATGCTAGGATCCGATTTTATTCAAACACAAAAAAAATAAAAACATACAGACGCTCCAAGTAAAGCACATAAGATGTGACGGAATAAAAATATAGTTTCACTAGAGGTGACCTGATAAGTTGTCGATGAAGAAGGGGATGCCTTGGGCATCCCCAAGCTTAGATGCTTGAGTCTTCTTGAAATATTCAGGTATGAACCACGGGGGGATCCCCAAGCTTAGACTTTTCACTCTTCTTGATCATATTATATCATCCTCCTCTCTTGATCC
The DNA here is from genome assembly GCF_019359855.2 of Lolium perenne. Classification (NCBI taxonomy): domain Eukaryota; kingdom Viridiplantae; phylum Streptophyta; class Magnoliopsida; order Poales; family Poaceae; genus Lolium; species Lolium perenne. Next base: position 139,390,366 of record NC_067245.2, read on the forward strand.
TTGAAAACTTCCTCCACACCAAACTCAAAACAAACTCATTAGAGGGTTAGTGCATAATCAAAAATTCACATGTTCAGAGAGGACAAAATCATTCCAACACTTCTGGACATTACCCGAAGCTACTGAAAGTTAATGGGGCAAAGAAATCCATTCAAACACAGTAAAAGAGGCAATGTGAAATAAAAGGCAGAATCTGTCAAAACAGAACAGTCCGTAAAGACGAATTTTTTCGAGGCACTTAACTTGCTCAGATGAAAAAGTTCAAATTGAATGAAAGTTGCGTACATATCTGAGGATCACTCATGAATTTTCGCTGATTTTTCTGAGTTTCCTACAGAGAGACCTACTCAAATTCGTGACAGCTAGAAATCTGTTTCTGCGCAGAAATCCAAATCTAGTATCAACCTTCTATCAAAGACTTTACTTGGCACAACAATGCAATAAAATAAAGATAAGGAGAGGTTGCTACAGTAGTAACAACTTCCAAGACACAACAAAACAGTAGCAAAATAAAAACATGGGTTATCTCCCAAGAAGTGCTTTCTTTATAGCCATTAAGATGGGCTCAGTAATTTTAATGATGCTCACATAAGGATGAGAGTTGAAGCAAAGAGAGCATCAAAAAGCAAGTATGAAACAAATTTAAGCCTAACCCACTTCCTATGCATAGGAATCTTGTACACAAATAAATTCATGTAGAACAAAGTGACAAGCATAGGAAGATAAAACACAAGTAACTTCAAAATTTTCAGCATGTAGAGAGGTGTTTTAGTAACATGAAAATTTCTACAACCATATTTTCCTCTCTCATAATAATTTCTAGTAGCATCATGAACAAACTCAACAATAAAACTATCACATAAAGCATTCTTATCATGAGTCTCATGCATAAAATAATTACTACTCCCAACATAAGCATAGTCCTTCTTATTAATTGTAGTGGGAGCAATTTCAACAAAGTAGCTATCATTATTATTCTCATCACCATAATCATCATATATAGGAAGCATATTGTAATCATTATTAATTTTCTCCTCAATAGTAGGTGGACTGAAAATATGATAGTCATCATTGTAATCATCATATATAGGAGGTAAAGTATCATCAAAGTAAATTTTCTCCTCCATGCTTGGGGGACTAAAAATATCATGCTCATCAAAACCAGCTTCCCCAAGCTTAGAATTTTCCATAGCATTAGCAACAATGGTGTTCAAAGTGTTCATACTAATAACATTTCCATTAGCATGCATATAAAGTTCCATAGGTTTTTTAATTTTCTTTTCAAACACCTCATGTCCTAACTCAAGATAAATACTATAAAGATCTCTAATTTTATTGTTGTTTTCCATTAAGCCTAACTAGTGAAATAAAAACAAGAAACAAAAAGATATAATTGCAGAATCTAAAGGAAATAGCTTCGAGCACTCACACACCGGCAACAGTGCTAGGAAATAGCTTAGTAGTCGGAGGATGTGAATACCTTTTACCTTACCTCCCCGGCAACGGCGCTAGAAAATAGCTTGATGTCTACGCACGCTTCTATTCCTGTAGACAGTGTTGGGCCTCCAAGAGCAGAGGTTTGTAGAACAGCAGCAAGTTTCCCTTAAGTGAATCACCCAAGGTTTATCAAACTCAGGGAGGTAGAGGTCAAAGATATCCCTCTCAAGCAACCCTGCAATTACGATACAAGAAGTCTCTTGTGTCCCCAACACACCTAATACACTTGTCAGATGTATAGGTGCACTAGTTCGGCGAAGAGATAGTGTATGGATGACTGTAAGTAGTAATTGCAATCTGAAATAAAAATGGCAGCAAGCAAACATGTGACAGAACTTGTTGGAAACGGTGTTCCAATGCTTAGAAACAAGGCCTAGGGATCATACTTTCACTAGTGGACAGTCTCAACATTGATCACATAACTGAATAAATAAATCCTACTTTCTACACTCTCTTGTTGGATAACAAACACCATTCATTGTGTAGGGCTACAAAAGCACACCTCAAGCCGGAGTAAACAAGCTCCACAACGTCCGGAGTTCATATTAAAGTAACCTCTAGAGTGCATAATAGACCGTTGCAATTTAGACCGAGTACTAACATACCATACACACTGTCAACAATAGCTATGAAAGGGGGAATAGATCGCATCAATACCATCATAGTAATATTTAACTTCATAATCTACAAGAGATTACAATCATAACCTACGCCAAGTACTACATGATGCACACACTGTCAACATTACATCATGGAGGAGGAATAGACTACTTTAATAACATCACTAGAGTAGCACATAGATTAATAGTGATACAAAGCTCATGATCACATAAAGATCACACCATGGGAGAGAGAGATGAACCACATAGCTACAAGTAGAGCCCTCAGCCTTGGGGGAGAACTACTCCATCCTCATCATGGGAGACAACAACGGCGATGAAGATGGCGGTGGTTGATACGTCTCCAACGTATCTATAATTTCTGATGTTTCATGCTAGTTTTATGACAATACCTACATGTTTTGCTCACACTTTATAATGATTTTATGCATTTTCCGGAACTAACCTATTAACAAGATGCCGAAGCGCCAGCTCCTGTTTTCTGCTGTTTTTGGTTTCAGAAATCTTACACAGGAAATATTCTCGGAATTGGACGAAACAAAATCCCACGATCTTATATTTCACGGAAGGTTCCAGAAGTCCGAAGGGGAGACAAAGATGGGCCAGGGGGCCCCCACACCACACCTGGGCGCGGGCCCACTCCTGGCCGCGCCACCAGGTGGTGAGGGCACCCTGGTGCCCCTCCGACGCCGCCCTTTCGCCTATATATGCTCCCAGACGTGAAAACCCTATAATAATTGACGAAACTCCAGAAAGACTCCAGGGACGCCGCCGCCATCGCAAAACTCCATTTCGGGGGACAGAAGTCTCTGTTCCGGCACGCCGCCGGGACGGGGAATTGCCCCTGGAGTCATCTCCATCGACACCACCGCCATCTTCATCGCCGTTGCTGTCTACCATGATGAGGAGGGAGTAGTTCTCCCCCGAGGCTGAGGGCTCTACCGGTAGTTATGCGGTTCATCTCTCTCTCCCATGGTGTGATCTTTATGTGATCATGAGCTTTGTATCACTATTAATCTATGTGCTACTCTAGTGATGTTATTAAAGTAATCTATTCCTCCTCCATGATGTAAAGTTGACAGTGTGTGCATCATGAAGTACTTGGCGTAGGTTATGATTGTAATCTCTTGTAGATTATGAAGTTAACTATTACTATGATAGTATTGATGTGATCTATTCCCCCTTTCATAGCTATTGGTGACAGTGTGTATGCTATGTTAGTACTCGGTCTAAATTGCAACGGTCTATTATGCACTCTAGAGGTGACTTTAATATGAACTCCGGATGTTGTGGAGCTTGTTTACTCCGGCTTGAGGTGTGCTTTTGCAGCCCTACACAATGAATGGTGTTTGTTATCCAACAAGAGAGTGTAGAAAGTAGCATTTATTTATTCAGTTATGTGATCAATGTTGAGAGTGTCCACTAGTGAAAGTATGATCCCTAGGCCTTGTTTCTAAGCATTGAAACACCGTTTCCAACAAGTTCTGCTACATGTTCGCTTGCTGCCATCTTTATTTCAGATTGCAATTACTACTTACAATCATCCATATTACTTGTATTTCACTATCTTTTCGCCGAACTAGTGCACCTATACATCTGGCAAGTGTATTAGGTGTGTTGGGGACACAAGAGACTTCTTTTATCTTAATTGCAGGGTTGCTTGAGAGGGATATCTTTGACCTCTACCTCCCTGAGTTCGATAAACCTTGGGTGATTCACTTGAGGGAAACTTGCTGCTGTTCTACAAACCTCTGCTCTTGGAGGCCCAACACTGTCTACAGGAATAGAAGCGTGCGTAGACATCAAGCTATTTTCTAGCGCCGTTGCCGGGGAGGTAAGGTAAAAGGTATTCACATCCTCCGACTACTAAGCTATTTCCTAGCACTGTTGCCGGTGTCTGAGTGCTCGAAGCTATTTCCTTTAGATCCTGCAATTGCACCTTTTTGTTTCTTGTTTTTATTTTCACTAGTTAGGCATAATGGAAAATAACAGTGAGCTTTTTAATCTATTTCCCGAGTTAAGACATGAATTGTTTGATGCGAAAATTAAAAAACCTATGGATCCTTATTTGCATGTTAGTAGCAATGTTATTAGTATGAACGCAATTAGTGCTAATGTTATGGAAAAGTCTAAGCTTGGGGAAGCTAGTTTTTATGATCTTTTTAGCCTCCCATCTTTAGGGGAGAAAATTTGCTCTGATAATACTTTATCTCCCATATGCGATAACTCTAATGATGCTTATGATATTTTAAATCCACCTGTTGAAAGTATTCCATATAAAATACCTATGAAAATTATTGAACGTGTTATGGATAACCGCTATGAAGGGGATGGAACTGTCCATCCTGGAGATCATTTACTGTTTTTGCATGAATTATGCGGGTTATTCAAGTGTGCAGGTATCTCTATGGATGAAGTGAGGAAGAAACTATTCACTATGTCGCTGTCTGGTAAAGCGGCGCATTGGTATAAATTGCTGAAGAATAGGCATTCTCTTGATTGGGAGGATATTATGCCTCTATTTTATTCTAAATTCTATCCTCCAAGTGAAATTTACAAAGACCGGAACCGCATATATAATTTCTGGTCTCATGATGGAGAGAGTATTGCCCAAGCATGGGGGAGATTGAAGTCTTTAATGCTCAAATGCCCCATTCATGAGCTTCCTAGTAATATCATCATTGATAATTTCTATGCAAGACTTTCTTTTCAAGACAAAACATTGCTGGATACTACTTGTTCTGGATCATTCACGCGCAATAAAGAAGAGTTTAAATGGGACCTTCTTGATCGGATTCAGGAGAACGTTGAAGATTGGGAGAACGACAAAGGTAAAGAATCAGGTATAAACTATGAATATGAATGCATTAAGTCTTTCATTAAAACTGTTGATTTTCAAGAGCTTAGTGCTAAATATGGTCTTGATTCTCAAACTATGGTCGATTGCTATAGAGCCTTTGCTTCTCATATTAATGTTCCTAAAGAAAATTGGTACATGTATCATGAACCTTTCAAAGACACTTGCATGGAAAATTAAATTGTTGTTAATGATTGCCATAAACATGCCCAAACTTCTGAAAATAATGTTTCTTATAAGCATGTTAATTTTTGTGGAATGCATAGACCTTGTGGAATTAATCAAATCGAAGATGAATATTGTATCCATCATAGGAATGAAAAAACTAGAAACTGGTTTAGGGCTCTAGATGATCTTGGTGAAAAAGTTTGTGCCCTCTATCCTTTTATTTGTGAACTTTGCCATAGAGTGGGTCATTTTAATTTTCAATGCTCCTCCAATGATAATTCGAACCCCATGAGTGCTGCAAATTTGTATTGTGATGATGAAATCCTTCCTAATCAGCATGATGAACTTACTTTATTTTTGGGTGTGAAGAGTTATCAAGAAAAATTTCTTTGTTACATATGAGTGATCTTGATATTAATAGTGTCCTGCATGGGTGTCTTTCTTATTGCATTAATAATTTCCATACAAATACTTACATACAAAATATTTTAGAAGATGACACTTTGCCAAAACATGATAGGACCGCTGTGTGTTTTGAACTTATTAATGAAAAGGAGGAACCCTCCCAAGTTTCTTCTATTGTTTCTGGAAGTAAATCAGGTTATGTGGAGAAGCCTCCCTTCAAGCCTCTTCCTTCTAAAGAAGGTAACAAGAAGAAGGGAACGAAGAAGAAGAAGAAGAAGAAGAAGAAGAAGAGGGGGAATAAAAAAGAAAGAGGTAACGGCACATCCCAGCGTGTATGAGATAACAATAGGTAATCGTAAGTATGTTGCTCCTAATGATTATTATGATAATGAATCTGAGTACAATGATCTTCCTATGCCCTTTACCTACATTAGTGATAATGATTTAGAAGAGCACACTACTTTTGATATTGAAAATCTCTGGGAAACTAATTCTGAAAATTATGATGTTAATAATTGCCATAGTATCAGTACTATCCATGCTTCCTCCCATAATGATATAGAAAGCTCTAAGCTTGGGGATGAGGTGTTCGAAAATCCTTTTGCTACTGATGATTATATGTTTGATACATCTCCTTCTAGTAACAATGATGGTATGGTTACAGATGAACATAATGTGGAAGATAATTATTCTATTTCTTATGATGACACTATGCCTCCAATCTTTGACAATTATTGTAAAGAATGCTATGACACAGGTTATAATTATCCTTATGAAACTTGTAATAGTTATGATGGGATTGCCAAAAACCATTCCCTTAGTATGCAACTTGTTTACCATGTTCAAATTCTTGATAATGATCATGTTCCAATTACTATTAATGAGAAGAGTTTTTCTTATGCCCAAATTAATGATACTTTTATGCATATGAACCATGATAAGAATGTTTTAAGTGATGGGTATATTGTGGATTTCATCAGTGATGCTACTGAAAGTTATTATGAGAGAGGGAATCATGGTTATATGCATCTTAATAATATTAAGTTTCCCCTCTTTATGTTGAGAATCTTGAAGTTACTCGTGTTTTATCTTCCTATGCTTGTCACTTTGCTCCTCATAAATTTATTTGTGTACAAGATTCCTATGCATAGGAAGCGAGTTAGGCTTAAATTTGTTTCATACTTGCTTTTTGATGCTCTCTTTGCTTCAATTCTCATCCTTATGTGAGCATCATTAAAATTACTGAGCCCATCTTAATGGCTATAAAGAAAGCACTTCTTGGGAGATAACCCATGTTTTTATTTTGCTACTGTTTTGTTGTGTCTTGGAAGTTGTTTCTAATGTAGCAACCTCTCCTTATCTTTATTTTATTGCATTGTTGTGCCAAGTAAATTCTTTGATAGTAAGGTTGATACTAGATTTGGATTACTGCGCAGAAACAGATTTCTTGCTGTCACGAATTTGAGTAGGTCTCTCTGTAGGTAACTCAGAAAAATCAGTGAAAATTCATGAGTGATCCTCAGATATGTACGCAACTTTCATTCAATTTGAGCTTCTTCATCTGAGCATGTTAAGTGCCTCTAAAAAATTCGTCTTTACGGACTGTTCTGTTTTTACAGAGCCTTTTATTTCATATTGCCTCTTTTGCTATGTTGAATGGATTTCTTTGTTCCATTAACTTTCAGTAGCTTTGAGCAATGTCCAGAAGTGTTAAGAATGATTGTGTCACCTCTGAATATGTGATTTTTTGATTATGCACTGACACGCGTACAGCACGCGACCGTTGGGAACCCCAAGTGGAAGGTGTGATGCGTACAGCAGTAAGTTTCCCTCAGTTAGAAACCAAGGTTTATCGAACCAGTAGGAGTCAAGAAGCACGTTGAAGGTTGATGGCGGCGAGATGTAGTGCGGCGCAACACCAGGGATTCCGGCGCCAACGTGGAACCTGCACAACACAAACCAAGTACTTTGCCCCAACGAAACAGTGAGGTTGTCAATCTCACCGGCTTGCTGTAACAAAGGATTAGATGTATAGTGTGGATGATGATTGTTTGCAGAAAACAGTAGAACAGTATTGCAGTAGATTGTATTTCAGTATAGAGAATTGGACCGGGGTCCACAGTTCACTAGAGGTGTCTCTCCCATAAGATAAACAACATGTTGGGTGAACAAATTACAGTTGGGCAATTGACAAATAAAGAGGGCATGACCATGCACATACATATTATGATGAGTATAGTGAGATTTAATTGGGCATTACGACAAAGTACATAGACCGCTATCCAGCATGCATCTATGCCTAAAAAGTCCACCTTCAGGTTATCATCCGACCCCCCTCCAGTATTAAGTTGCTAACAACAGACAATTGCATTAAGTATTGCGCGTAATGTAATCAGTAACTACATCCTCGAACATAGCACCAATGTTTTATCCCTAGTGGCAACAGCACATCCATAATCTTAGAGGTTTCTCTCACTCCCCCAGATTCACGGAGACATGAACCCACTATCGAGCATAAATACTCCCTCTTGGAGTTACTAGCATCAACTTGGCCAGAGCATCTACTAATAACGGAGAGCATGCAAGATCATAAACAACACATAGACATGAATTGATAATCAACATAACATAGTATTCTCTATTCATCGGATCCCAACAAACACAACATATAGAATTACAGATAGATGATCTTGATCATGTTCGGCAGCTCACAAGACCCGACAATTAAGCACAATGGGGAGAAGACAACCATCTAGCTACTGCTATGGACCCATAGTCCAGGGGTAGACTACTCACATATCACTCCGGAGGCGACCATGGCGGCGTAGAGTCCTCCGGGAGATGATTCCCCTCTCCGGCAGGGTGCCGGAGGCGATCTCCTGAATCCCCCGAGATGGGATTGGCGGCGGCGGCGTCTCTGGAAGGTTTTCCGTATCGTGGCTCGGTGACTGGGGTTTCGCGACGAAGGCTATTTGTAGGCGGAAGGGCAGGTCAAGGGGCGTCACGAGGGGCCCACACTATAGGTCGGCGCGGCAAGGGCTTGGGCCGCGCCGCCCTATGGTGTCGCCACCTCGTGGCCCCACTTTGTCTCCTCTTCGGTCTTCTGGAAGCTTCGTGGCAAAATAGGACCCTGGGCGTTGATTTCGTCCAATTCCGAGAATATTTCTTTACTAGGATTTCTGAAACCAAAAACAGCAGAAAACAAAGAATCGGCACTTCGGCATCTTGTTAATAGGTTAGTTCCAGAAAATGCACGAATATGACATAAAGTGTGCATAAAACATGTAGATAACATCAATAATGTGGCATGGAACATAAGAAATTATCGATACGTCGGAGACGTATCAGCATCCCCAAGCTTAGTTCCTGCTCGTCCCGAGCAGGTAAACGATAAACAAAGATAATTTCTGGAGTGACATGCCATCATAATCTTGATCATACTATTGTAAAGCATATGTAATGAATGCAGCGATCAAAACAATGTAAATGACATGAGTAAACAAATGAATCATATAGCAAAGACTTTTCATGAATAGTACTTCAAGACAAACATCAATAAGTCTTGCATAAGAGTTAACTCATAAAGCAATAATTCATAGTAAAAGCATTGAAGAAACACAAAGGAAGATTAAGTTTCAGCGGTTGCTTTCAACTTGTAACATGTATATCTCATGGATATTGTCAACATAGAGTAATATAACAAGTGAAATATGCAAGTATGTAGGAATCAATGCACAGTTCACACAAGTGTTTGCTTCTTGAGGTGGAGAGAAATAGGTGAACTGACTCAACAATAAAAGTAAAAGAAAGGTCCTTCAAAGAGGAAAGCATCGATTGCTATATTTGTGCTAGAGCTTTGATTTTGAAAACAAGAAACAATTTTGTCAACGGTAGTAATAAAGCATATGTATCATGTAAATTATATCTTACAAGTTGCAAGCCTCATGCATAGTATACTAATAGTGCCCGCACCTTGTCCTAATTAGCTTGGACTACCGGGATCATCGCAATGCACATGTTTTAACCAAGTGTCACAAAGGGGTACCTCTATGCCGCCTGTACAAAGGTCTAAGGAGAAAGCTCGCATTGGATTTCTCGCTATTGATTATTCTCAACTTAGACATCCATACCGGGACAACATAGACAACAGATAATGGACTCCTCTTTTATGCATAAGCATGTAGCAACAATTAATTTTCTCATATGAGATTGAGGATATTGTCCAAAACTGAAACTTCCACCATGGATCATGGCTTTAGTTAGCGGCCCAATGTTCTTCTCTAACAATATGCATGCTCTAACCATAAGGTGGTAGATCGCCCTTACTTCAGACAAGACGAACATGCATAGCAACTCACATGATATTCAACAAAGAGTAGTTGATGGCGTCCCCAGTGAACATGGTTATCGCACAACGAGCAACTTAATAAGAGATAAAGTGCATAAGTACATATTCAATACCACAATAGTTTTTAAGCTATTTGTCCCATGAGCTATATATTGTAAAGGTAGAGAATGGAAATTTAAAGGTAGCACTTCAAGCAATTTACTTTGGAATGGTGGAGAAATACCATGTAGTAGGTAGGTATGGTGGACACAAATGGCATAGTGGTTGGCTCAAGTATTTTGGATGCATGAGAAGTATTCCCTCTTGATACAAGGTTTAGGCTAGCAAGGTTATTTGAAACAAACACAAGGATGAAGCGGTGCAGAAAAACTCACATAAAAGACATATTGAAAACATTATAAGACTCTACACCGTCTTCCTTGTTGTTCAAACTCAATACTAGAAATTATCTAGACTTTAGAGAGACCAAATATGCAAACCAAATTTTAGCATGCTCTATGTATTTCTTCATTAATAGGTGCAAAGTATATGATGCAAGAGCTTAAACATGAGCACAACAATTGCCAAGTATCACATTATCCAAGACATTTTAGCAATTACTACATGTATCATTTTCCAATTCCAACCATATAACAATTTAACGAAGAAGAAACTTCGCCATGAATACTATGAGTAGAGCCTAAGGACATACTTGTCCATATGCTACAGCGGAGCGTGTCTCTCTCCCACACAAAGAATGCTAGGATCCATTTTATTCAAACAAAACAAAAACAAAAACAAACCGACGCTCCAAGCAAAGTACATAAGATGTGATGGAATAAAAATATAGTTTCAGGGGAGGAACCTGATAATGTTGTCGATGAAGAAGGGGATGCCTTGGGCATCCCCAAGCTTAGACGCTTGAGTCTTCTTGATATATGCAGGGGTGAACCACCGGGGCATCCCCAAGCTTAGAGCTTTCACTCTCCTTGATCATGTTGTATCATCTCCCTCTCTTGATCCTTGAAAACTTCCTCCACACCAAACTCAAAATAACTCATTAGAGAGTTAGTGCACAATTAAAATATACATGTTCAGAGGTGACATAATCATTCTTAACACTTCTGGACATTGCACAAAGCTACTGAAAGTCAATGGAATCAAAATATCCATCGAACATAACAAAACTGGCAATGCGAAATAAAAGGCAGAATCTGTCAAAACAGAACAGTTCGAATTGACGAATTTTATCGAGGCACCAGACTTGCTCAAATGAAAATGCTCAAATTTAATGAAAGTTGCGTACATATCTGAGGATCACTCACGTAAATTGGCATAATTTTCTGAGTTACCTACAGAGAATTTTGCCCAGATTCGTGACAGCAAAGAAATCTGTTTCTGCGCAGTAATCCAAATCTAGTATGAACTTTACTATCAACGACTTTACTTGGCACAACAAAACACAAAACTAAGATAAGGAGAGGTTGCTACAGTAGTAAACAACTTCCAAGACACAAAATAAAAACAAAGTACTGTAGTAAAAAACATGGGTTGTCTCCCATAAGCGCTTTTCTTTAACGCCTTTCAGCTAGGCGCAGAAAGTGTGTGTCAAGTATTATCAAAGGGTGGTGCATCTACAGCGGGATGCGGAGTTTTCTCAACCATACATAGTATATTGGATACATAAGTTTTAGCGTCTCCCTTTTCATTAGTCTTGGGCTTGCTACTCTCATCAAACAAATTTTCAGGGACAAGCCAAGCATAGTTATTTTCTAGTGCTTCATGCATTGCTAGGAGCTTACATGGTATTGGTGCTTTAATCTCCCCACCATCATTAATATTATTAGTGTACTTTATTCTATCCATATCCATCTTTTCAAGGAGACTAACAAAATTGGTATAAGAACCAAGCATATCATATTTAGCAAAGACCTTTCTAGCCTCTCTTGCTATACCACCAAATTCTCTAAGAAGAGTTTCTAAAACAAAATCTTTCTTTCCCCTTCTTCCATATCACCGAGTGCAAGAAACATGTGTTGGATTATAGGATTGAGATTAACAAATTTAGTTTCCATCATACGAACTAAAGCAGCAGCAGCAATTTCATAAGTAGGAGCAAGGTCTACCAAGTGTCTATCTTCAAAATCATCAACGATACTAACATGGTTGAAAAATTCTTCTATATTATTTCTCCCAATTATAGACCCGCGCCCTACCGGCATGTTTTTTATGGTAAAATTAAAAGGAAACATAATGCAAGTAACTAATTTTTTTGTGTTTTTGATATAAGTGCAAGATAGTAAATAAAGTAAAACTTGCAACTAATTTTTTTGTATTTTGATTTAGTGCAGCAAACAAAGTAGTAAATAAAACTAAGCAAGACAAAAAACAAAGTAAAGAGATTGCGATGTGGAGACTCCCCTTGCAGCGTGTCTTGATCTCCCCGGCAACGGCGCCAGAAATTTAGCTTGACACGCGTACAGCACGCGACCGTTGGGAACCCCGAGTGGAAGGTGTGATGCGTACAGCAGTAAGTTTCCCTCAGTTTGAAACCAAGGTTTATCGAACCAGTAGGAGTCAAGAAGCACGTTGAAGGTTGATGGCGGCGAGATGTAGTGCGGCGCAACACCAGGGATTCCGGCGCCAACGTGGAACCTGCACAACACAAACCAAGTACTTTGCCCCAACGAAACAGTGAGGTTGTCAATCTCACCGGCTTGCTGTAACAAAGGATTAGATGTATAGTGTGGATGATGATTGTTTGCAGAAAACAGTAGAACAAGATTGCAAGAGATTGTATTTCAGTATAGAGAATTGGACCGGGGTCCACAGTTCACTAGAGGTGTCTCTCCCATAAGATAAACAGCATGTTGGGTGAACAAATTACAGTTGGGCAATTGACAAATAAAGAGGGCATGACCATGCACATACATATTATGATGAGTATAGTGAGATTTAATTGGGCATTACGACAAAGTACATAGACCGCTATCCAGCATGCATCTATGCCTAAAAAGTCCACCTTCAGGTTATCATCCGAACCCCCTCCAGTATTAAGTTGCTAACAACAGACAATTGCATTAAGTTTTTCGCGTAATGTAATCAGTAACTACATCCTCGAACATAGCACCAATGTTTTATCCCTAGTGGCAATAGCACATCCATAATCTTAGAGGTTTCTCTCACTCCCCCAGATTCACGGAGACCTGAACCCACTATCGAGCATAAATACTCCCTCTTGGAGTTACTAGCATCAACTTGGCCAGAGCATCTACTAATAACGGAGAGCATGCAAGATCATAAACAACACATAGACATGAATTGATAATCAACATAACATAGTATTCTATATTCATCGGATCCCAACAAACACAACATATAGAATTACAGATAGATGATCTTGATCATGTTCGGCAGCTCACAAGACCCGACAATTAAGCACAATGGGGAGAAGACAACCATCTAGCTACTGCTATGGACCCATAGTCCAGGGGTAGACTACTCACACATCACTCCGGAGGCGACCATGGCGGCGTAGAGTCCTCCGGGAGATGATTCCCCTCTCCGGCAGGGTGCCGGAGGCGATCTCCTGAATCCCCCGAGATGGGATTGGCGGCGGTGGCGTCTCTGGAAGGTTTTCTGTATCGTGGCTCTCGGTACTGGGGGTTTCGCGACGAAGGCTATTTGTAGGCGGAAGGGCAGGTCAAGGGGCGTCACGAGGGGCCCACACTATAGGTCGGCGCGGCCAGGGCTTGGGCCGCGCCGCCCTATGGTGTCGCCACCTCGTGGCCCCACTTCGTCTCCTCTTCGGTCTTCTGGAAGCTTCGTGGCAAAATAGGACCCTGGGCGTTGATTTCGTCCAATTCCGAGAATATTTCTTTACTAGGATTTCTGAAACCAAAAACAGCGGAAAACAGCAACTGGCACTTCGGCATCTTGTTAATAGGTTAGTTCCAGAAAATGCACGAATATGACATAAAGTGTGCATAAAACATGTAGATAACATCAATAATGTGGCATGGAACATAAGAAATTATCGATACGTCGGAGACGTATCATGCACTAACCCTCTAATGAGATTGTTTTGAGTTTGGTGTGGAGGAAGTTTTCAAGGGTCAAGAGAGGAGGATGATATAATACGATCAAGAATAGTGAAAAGTGTAAACTTGGGGATGCCCCCGTGGTTCATCCCTGCATATTTCAAGAAGACTCAAGCATCGAAACTTGGGGATGCCCAAGGCATCCCCTTCTTCATCAACAACTTATCAGGTCACCTCTAGTGAAACTATATTTTTATTCCTTCACATCTTATGTGCTTTACTTGGAGCGTCTGTGTGCTTTTATTTTCGTTTTGTTATTTTCATTCTCTGAATAAATTCATACTTATGTGGGAGAGATACACGCTCCGCTTTTTATATGAACACTAGTGTTCTTCGTTTTACTTTTAATGTTCATGGCTAAAGTTAAAAGCTGCTGCATTTATTGCTATTTGGTTGGAAACAGAAAATGTTTCATGTGGTAATTGGTATATTGTCTTGAATAATTTGATACTTGGCAATTGTTTTGAGCTCTCAAGTAGATCATGTTTAAGCTCTTGCGTCATGTAGTTTAAACCTATTATTGGAGAATTATTGTAGAGCTTGTTGAAATTTGGTTTGCATGATTGGTCTCTCTAAGGTCCAGATATTTTCTGCTAAAGTGTTTGAACAACAAGGAAGACAGTGTAGAGTCTTATAATGCTTGCAATATGTTCTTATGTAAGTTTTGCTGTATCGGTTCATACTTGTGTTTGCTTCAAACAACCTTGCTAGCCAAAGCCTTGTACTGAGAGGGAATGCTTCTCGTGCATCCAAAACCTTGAGCCAAAACCTATGCCATTTGTGTCCACCATAACTACCTACTATGTGGTATTTCTCTGCCATTCCAAAGTAAATTGCTTGCGTGCTACCTTTAAAACTTCATTCCTTGTCTTTGCAATACATAGCTCATGGGAAAGTAGCTTAAAAACTATTGTGGTAAAGAATATGTCGCTTATGTATCTTATTTCTTATAAGTTGCTTGTTGAGCGGTAACCATGTTTCTGGGGACGCCATCAACTATTACACTTTTGTTGAATATCATGTGAGTTGCTATGCATGTTCGTCTTGTCTGAAGTAAGCGTGATTTGTCATGATTAAATGGTTTGAGTATGCATATTGTTAGAGAAGAACATTGGGCCGCCAACCAAAGCCATGTATCATGGTGGAAGTTTCAGTTTGGACATTAATCCTCGATCCCTTATGAGAATATAATCTATTGTTGAATGCTTATGCATTAAAGAGGAGTCCATTATCTGTTTTCTATGTTGTCCCGGTATGGATGTCCTCGAGTTGAGATCTATCAAAAACGAGAAATCAAATGCGATCTATCTCCTTGGACCTTTGTATAGGCGGCATAGAGGTACCCCTTTGTGACACTTGGTTGAAACATATGTAATGCAATGATAATCCATGGAAATCCGAGCTAATTAGGACAAGGTGCGAGCACTATTGGTATTCGATGCATGAGGCTTGCAACTTATAGGATGTTTTATGCATAACACATATGAATTATTACTACCGTTGACAAAATTGTTTCCATGTTTTCAAAATAAAAGCTCTAGCACATGAGTAATCACTGCTTCCCTCTGCGAAGGGCCTTTCTTTTACTTTATGTTGAGTCAGTTTACCTACTTCTTTCCATCTTAGAAGCAAACACTTGTGATGAGGAATAGCTTCCCGATCTTTCACGATGCACCTTGTTGATCCATAGGACCGATAGATCTTGAACTTCCTCGACAGATTCAAGGATACTCAAGCGCATATGATTACTCTTGACAGACTCAAGAACTCACACATCTTTATTGGATAACTAGACGAACGTTCGAGAGGCCGTCATAGGGCCAACCCCGCAGGGATGGTGATACTGGAGGAACCCAAGGTTCTACATAACTTGAATCAAAACTAGACTACCCAAACCCTAGCCGCCCCACCTCCTTATATGAGGGGGAGGGTGGCCGGCCGGCCAACCCCTATTGGGTTGGGGCGCCCACTCATGGGCCTAACCCTAATTTGACTTGGACAGGCCCAAGTCAAATAGACTCTATTAAAACCCTAATTTGGCCCACAGCATGACCTGGCTACATTATTTCCTAATAACAATGCTACGATACAATAATAATGGTACAACCTCAGACTTAATCCTCGTATCTATGGCTGTCCTAGTGTACCAGGCCTGGATATCCATATCATTCTCCCCTTCTTCAAGAAGCGTTGTCCCCAACGCGTGAGGGTCTGCTAGAAAAAGGGTAATCAGATAAGAACATCGCCGATCTTCATCCTCAAGCCTCGCCAGTCTTCCACACCTCATCCTCCCTCTCGACTAGCTTGTCTTGAACTCTGCGCCCCTTTGGTCTTTGACGCCATTAACCTGATTGAAGACACAAGCATCCTCCCAAATGCAACTGAAACGCGTCATACAAATCACCCAAAACAAACAGAACAAGCTCCTGTCCGCCATGGATCCAAATAAGCTGAACACACCCGAGTACGCACTCTCTTGGATCACCAATGTCTTCCTCCGTTGAAGATTATTTTTTGATACACTCCACGACGCAACAGCAGCAGCAAAAAGCAGCAGCAGCCGCTGGCCTGGACGCCGCCCCTGCTGACCGGCCGGCCAGGGGCCCGGTTCAACCGGCCTAGGCGCCAGTGCATCCGGCCTACGGCCCGGTTGACCGGCCGAGGCACCGGCCGACCCGTCCCGACACGCAGTAATCGCCCTGGTTGGCGTCAGCAACTATTCCGGTCTGCGCCGGACCTGCCCGGCCTGGCAGCCGGTCCAGCCGGCCTGAACTCCTCTCGCCTCGCGCGCCTGACCATGCTGACGCTCGATGTCTCCTCCTGTCGCTCTTTCCCTGGCGTGGGCGTGGAAGCTAGTCTTTCAGACTCGATCGGAAACCACGCCACGCGCACGTGCATTGTTCCCTCACAAGCACACACGAAACCTCCAACTCCTTCTTTCCCGTGATTGTTTTACGCATGCAATTGTATGGCAGCTGCAGTAGTCCATGCCAAATACGATGCAATCTTTCTTCCTTTTTTTTTTTATAGCTGAGACGAATCTGCACTCCATGATCGCTTCAATCTTGTCCACGCCAAATACGGAATAAACAGCTCCTTGTACGAATCAATTCAGCAGCCAATGATTGATCCGATCTGACCGCGACGAACAACATCTTGCTCTCCTCCCCGCGAAAAATAACTACGATCAGCACACCAAAATCTCCGATCTTGATCTTCTCCTTCCTCGCGAAATTTCCTGCCGCGGCACAGATTTCCGACGAAAACCTGCCATGGCAGAACTTGAGCAGCGTTCCTCCTTCTTCCCCCCTTGCAGCCACCACCTCCGCATACACGAAGGCCGTGAGAACTTGACTCTGCTGCCCTGTATACCACACGCGTGAACGAAGCATACGCCCGAACCTACTGCAAGTCACGAGAAACAGATCGGCCCAGGTGCAGCTGCTCCCTGAACAATCTCCTCGTTGCTGTGCCTTGCTTGTTTCTCCTAGTCTTGGGCGTGCTGCTCTTGGTTGCTCACGATCAACACGGCCACATGCAACTGCTCTGTTTCTGCGTAGCTGTTTCTGCCAAAAAAAAATCGATCCGCACTTTCCTTTCACGAGCGTTG
Source organism: Lolium perenne (assembly GCF_019359855.2). Lineage (NCBI taxonomy): Eukaryota > Viridiplantae > Streptophyta > Magnoliopsida > Poales > Poaceae > Lolium > Lolium perenne. Next base: position 139,407,950 of record NC_067245.2, read on the forward strand.
CTCCTTTCCTTTGCTTTGCCTGATCAAAGATCTCACGCGCGTAACAACCAAGCAATCTTCCTTTTGTTCAGATTCAGATGCGATCCCGTCGTGGGATGACAGGACTCGTCACTGCCGGACGTACGCGTCGCGCGAGCGGCCGAGCGGCCGACGTCGCTCTCAGGCGCACGCGCCCTCGATAGAATTCCAGCGCTCGATCGCTCCTTCTTCCTGCCTGGTCGCCGCGGTCAAAATAATAAATCTGGCCACGTCGTAGTCAGCAGTAGCACCAAAAATTCGCAGTGATCAACCTGGTTGCTCTGATACCACATGATGAGGAATAGCTTCCCGATCTTTCACGATGCACCTTGTTGATCCATAGGACCGATAGATCTTGAACTTCCTCGACAGATTCAAGGATACTCAAGCGCATATGATTACTTTTGACAGACTCAAGAACTCACACATCTTTATTGGATAACTAGACGAACGTTCGAGACGCCGTCATAGGGCCAACCCCGCAGGGATGGTGATACTGGAGGAACCCAAGGTTCTACATAACTTGAATCAAAACTAGACTACCCAAACCCTAGCCGCCCCACCTCCTTATATGAGGGGGAGGGTGGCCGGCCGGCCAACCCCTATTGGGTTGGGGCGCCCACTCATGGGCCTAACCCTAATTTGACTTGGACAGGCCCAAGTCAAATAGACTCTATTAAAACCCTAATTTGGCCCACAGCATGATCTGGCTACATTATTTCCTAATAACAATGCTACGATATAATAATAATGGTACAACCTTAGACTTAATCCTCGTATCTATGGCTGTCCTAGTGTACCAGGCCTGGATATCCATATCAACTTGTGTCAACTATGTGCATTTATTCTTACATACTTGCTTATTTGCATTCATCATATTACTTTGTGTTGACAATTATCCATGAGATATACATGTTGAAAGTTGAAAGCAACTACTGAAACTTAAATCTTCCTTTGTGTTGCTTCAAAACCTTCTATTAAGAATTTATTGCTTTATGAGTTAACTCCTATGAAAGTCTTATTGATGTTTGTCTTGAAAGTATTATTCATGAAAAGTCTTTGCTATATGATTCAGTTGTTTAGTCATTATCTTTACCATTGCTTTGAATCACTTCATTCATCTCATATGCTTTACAATAGTATTGATCAAGATTATGATAGTAGCATGTCACTTCAGAAATTATCCTTGTTATTATTTACCTACTCGAGGGCGAGTAGGAACTATGCTTGGGGATGCTTGATATGTCTCCAACGTATCTATAATTTATGATGTTCCATGCTAGTTTTACGACAATACCTACATGTTTTGCTCACACTTTATAATGATTTTATGCATTTTCCGGAACAAACCTATTAACAAGATGTCGAAGCGCCAGTTCATATTTTCTGTTGTTTTTGGTTTCAGAAATCTTACACAGAAAATATTCTCGGAATTGGACGAAACAAAAGCCCACGATCTTATATTTCACGGAAGGTTCCAGAAGTCCGAAGGGGAGACGAAGATGGGCCAGGGGGCCCCCACACCACACCTGGGCGTGGGCCCACTCCTGGCCGCGCCACCAGGTGGTGAGGGCACCCTGGTGCCCCTCCGACGCCGCCCTTTCGCCTATATATGCTCCCAGACGCGAAAACCCTATAACAATTGACGAAACTCCAGAAAGACTCCAGGGACGCCGCCGCCATCGCGAAACTCCGTTTCGGGGGACAGAAGTCTCTGTTCCGGCACGCCGCCGGGACGGGGATTTTCCCCCGGAGTCATCTCCATCGACACCACCGCCATCGTCGTTGCTGTCTCCCATGATGAGGAGGGAGTAGTTCTCCCCCGAGGCTGAGGGCTCTACCGGTAGCTATGTGGTTCATCTCTCTCTCCCATGGTGTGATCTTTATGTGATCATGAGCTTTGTATCACTATTAATCTATGTGCTACTCTAGTGATGTTATTAAAGTAGTATATTCCTCCTCCATGGTGTAAAGTTGACAGTGTGTGCATCATGAAGTACTTGGCGTAGGTTATGATTGTAATCTCTTGTAGATTATGAAGTTAACTATTACTATGATAGTATTGATGTGATCTATTCCCCCTTTCATAGCTATTGGTGACAGTGTGTATGCTATGTTAGTACTCGGTCTAAATTACAACGGTCTATTATGCACTCTAGAGGTTACTTTAATATGAACTCCGGATGTTGTGGAGCTTGTTTACTCCGGCTTGAGGTGTGCTTTTGTAGCCCTACACAATGAATGGTGTTTGTTATCCAACAAGAGAGTGTAGAAAGTAGCATTTATTTATTTAGTTATGTGATCAATGTTGAGAGTGTCCACTAGTGAAAGTATGATCTCTAGGCCTAATTTCTAAGCATTGAAACACCATTTCCAACAAATTCTGCTACATGTTCGCTTGCTGCCATCTTTATTTCAGATTGCAATTACTACTTACAATCATCCATATTACTTGTATTTCACTATCTCTTCGCCGAACTAGTGCACCTAGACATCTGACAAGTGTATTAGGTGTGTTGGGGACACAAGAGACTTCTTGTATCTTAATTGCAGGGTTGCTTGAGAGGGATATCTTTGACCTCTACCTCCCTGAGTTCTATAAACCTTGGGTGATTCACTTGAGGGAAACTTGCTGCTGTTCTACAAACCTCTGCTCTTGGAGGCCCAACACTGTCTACAGGAATATAAGCGTGCGTAGACATCAGTGGTGTCGATGGAGATGACTCCGGGGGCAATTCCCCGTCCTGGCGGCGTGCCGGAACAGATACTTCTGTCCCCCGAAACGGAGTTTCGCGATGGCGGCGGCGCCCCTGGAGTCTTTCTGGAGTTTCATCAATTGGTGTCGGGTTTTTAGGTCTCGAGGGATTTTATAGGAGAAGAGGTGGCGCGAGGGGGTGCCTGGAGGGCCCACCCCATAGGGCGGCGCCCCCCCTCTTGGCCGCGCCAGCCTATGGTGTGGGGGCCCTGGGCCTCCACTCCGTCTCCCCTTCGGTGTTCTGGTCTGTCTCGGTGAAATAAGATGTTTGGCTTTTGTTTCGTCGAATTCCGAGAATATTGCCCGAACAGCCTTTCTGGAACCAAAAACAGCAGAAAACAGGAACTGGCACTTCGGCACCTTGTTAATAAGTTAGTTCCGGAAAATGCATAAAATCATTATAAAGTGTGAGCAAAACATGTAGATATTTCCATAAAACTAGCATGGAACATCAAAAATTATAGATACGTTGGAGACGTATCAGGGAGCATTGCATGCTACGAGAAAACAATGCCAAACATTTGAATGGCATGACTCATTTTTTGGTAGTGATATAGGTTTATGGTTTATATACAAGGTTTAGTGTTAGGGTCTAGGAGTTTAATATAATTAGGGTTTAGGGTTTATAGAGATTCACATCATCTGTTTCATTTCACATTTGTGATGTACAATACTACATACCTAAGTAAAATAGATCATTCTTAGTCACTCCAAAATGAAGCTCGTGAGAGTTTTTTTTGGAATTTCCATGTGTTTGAAACCCAATACCACTTCTCTTCATGCTTGACTTCATAATTAAGACAGAGTTTAGGGTTAGGCATACATGATTTTCTGGTTTGAATATGTCTAGATCGACCTTTGTACGTTTATCAACTTGAACGCTTACTGTATAACATAAGAAGACTATGTGCTTTGGTTTTTCATTTTTAAATTTTTTATGCCCATTTGAATTTTGGTCAAATCCTAGGTTAATTGACCAAGTAAACACGTTTAAAACTTGAATATGAAAAAGTAAGCATGTATCCTTCTTAGTCACTCCAAAATGAAGCTCGTGGGAGGTTTTTGAATTTCCATGTTTGAAACTCAATATCACTTCTCTTCATGCTTGACTTCATAAGACATAGTTTAGGGTTAGGTGGTAGATACATGATTTTTCTGGTTTGAATATGTCTAGATCGACCTTTGTACGTTTATTATCAACTTGAATGCTTACTATATGACATAAGAAGACTATGTGCTTTGATTTTTCATTTTTTCATTTTTTGAATTTTATACCCATTTGAATTTTGGTCAAATCCTAGGATAATTTGACCAAGAGTTCAACAAGTTTAAAATATGAATATGAAAAAGTAAGCATGTATCTTTCTTAGTCACTCCAAAATGAAGATCTTGTGAGGTTTTTAAAACTTCTATGTTTGAAACCAAAAACCACTTCTCTTCATGCATGCTTGACTTCATAAGATAGAGTTTAGGGTTAATTAGGGGTAGATACATGATTTTTGTGGTTCGAATATGTCTAGATCTTGTTTATCAACTTGAATGCTTACTATAGGACATAAGAAGACTTTTTGCTAACGGAATATGAAAACTATGTGCTTTGATTTTTTTTATGCCCATTTGAAGCTTGATCAAATCCTAGGTTTGACCAAGAGTTAAACAAGTTTAAAATATGAATATGAAAAATTAAGCCCGTATCCTTCTTAGTCACTTCAAAATGAAGCTCTTGGTATAGTAGCTAGGTTTTTAACATTTCTATGTTTGAAACCAAAAACCACTTCTCTTCATGCTTGAGTTCATAAGACAGAGTTTAGGGTTAGGGGTAGACACATCATTTTTCTTGTTTGAATATGTCTAGATCTTGTTTATCAACTTGACTGCTTACCCTGTGACATAACAAGACTATGTGCTTTGGTTTTTTATTTTTTTATTCGTTTTGAATTTTTATGCCCATTTAAATTTTGTTCAAATCCTAGGTTTGACCAAGATTGAAACAAGTTAAAAACATGAATATGAAAAAGTAAGCATGTATCGATCCTTCTTAGTCACTCCAGAATGAAGCTCGTGGGAGTATTTTGAAATTTCCATGTTTGAAACCCAATACCGTTTCTCTTCATGCTTGACTTCATAAGATAGAGTTTAGGGTTAGGGGTAGATACATGATTTTTCTGGTTTGAATATGTCTAGACCTTGTTTATCAACTGGAATGATTAATATATGACATAAGAAGACTTTTTGCTAACGGATGGACTAAGCACACTTGCTATGAAAAGTACCAAACAATGCATACCAAAATGATTTTTTAGAGGAATACTAGTTCAGATTATTTAATTTTATATTAGCAGGCCAAAATCGAACCCCGTAGTTGGATTTTTTGAAATTGATCCGTAGTACTGGGCAAAACCCTAGTTTAACTTATTTAATCATAGATTCGTAGGTCCATTTTTTACGTTTTTTTATTATTACTAGGCAGCACATGTGTTTGCCCGTCCAGTGAAACTCGGAGGAAGAGAGATCGCATGGGAGGAGACGAAGGGTGAGCAGTCATGGGGCCCGTCTTATTTATGGTGTCTCCCCTTTTCCAGTGATGATGTTGACTGTTGTGCAGGGTTTCTCAGTGCGCACGAGGTGTGAGCGAGCGAGCGAGGCCGAGAATGAGAGAGATGTTTTTTTTGGTCGGAGGGACAACTGAAGGATCCTGAAGGACCTAGAGACTTCTGATACGCATCCTGATGCGTCTTCTCTTGACAAAGTACATGGCTAGGAGTTTGCGTACCTACCGCACGTGACTTGTGCTCACTGAAGTGTGGGACCTCACGCATAGGAACCACACGTAAGTGACAGACATGTTGCTCTAATAACTCGGGTGATTATTATATTGTATTATTATAAAGTTTCCTATGGATCCTTCTTAGTCACTCCAAAATGAAGTTTTTGGGAGATTTTTGAAATTTCCATGTTTCAAACCCAAAACCCACTTCTCTTCGTGCTTGAATTCATAAGACAAAGTTTAGGGTTAGGGGGTAGATACATGATTTTTCTGGTTTGAATATGTCTAAATCTTGTTTATCAACTTGAATGCTTACTGTATGACAAGACTATGTGCTTTTTTTTCTTTCTTTTTTTAGTTTTTATGCCCATTTGAATCTTGGTCAAATCCTAGGTTTGACCAAGAGGTAAACAAGTTTAAAACATGAATATGAAAAAGTAAGCTTGTATCCTTCTTAGTCACTCCAAAATAAAGCACTTGGGAGGTTTTAAAAATTTCTATATTTGAAACCAAAAACCACTTCTCTTCATGCTTTCCTTCATAAGACAAAGTTTAGGGTTAGGGGGTAGATACATGATTTTTCTGGTTCAAATATGTCTAGATCTTGTTTATCAACTTGAATGCTTACTGTATGACATAAGAAGACTATGTGCTTTGGTTTTTCATTTTTTTGATTTTTTGAAATTTGGTCAAATCCTTGGTTTGATCAAGATTGAAACAAGTTAAAAACATGAATATGAAAAAGTAAGCATGTATCGATCCTTCTTAGTCACTCCAAAATGAAGCTCGAGGGAGTATTTTGAAATTTCCATGTTTTAAATCCAATAGCACTTCTCTTCATATGCTTGACTTCATAAGTTAGAGTTTATGGTTAGGGGGTAGATACATGATTTTTCTGGTTTGAATATGTCTAGATCTTGTTTATCAACTTGAATGCTTACTGTATGACAAAATTATGTTCTTTCATTTTTATTTTTTATTTTTTTGTATTTTTATGCCCATTTTAATCTTGGTCAAATCCTAGGTTTGACCAAGTGGTAAACAAGTTTAAAACATCAATATGAAAAAGTAACCATGTATCCTTCTTAGTCACTCCAAAATGAAACACTTGGGAGGTTTTTAAAATTTCTATGTTTGAAACCAAAAAACACTTCTCTTCATGCTTGTCTTCATAAGACAGAGTTTAGGGTTAGGGGTAGATACATGATTTTTCTTGTTTGAATATGTTTAGATCTTGTTTATCAACTTGAATGCTTACTCTGTGACATAAGAAGACTATGTTCTTTGGTTATTTATTTATTTATTTATTTTCGAATTTTTATGCCCATTTCGATTTTGGTCAAATCCTATGTTTGACCAAGATTGAAACAAGTTAAAAACATGAATGTGAAAAAGTAAGCATGTATCGATCCTTCTTAGTCACTCCAGAATGAAGATCGTGGGAGTATTTTGAAATTTCCATGTTTGAAACCCTATACTATTTCTCTTCATGCTTGACTTCATAAGATAGAGTTTAGGGTTAGGGGGTAGATACATGATTTTTCTGGTTTGAATATGTCTAGATCTTGTTTATCAACTGGAATGCTTAATATATGACATAAGAAGACTATTTGTTAACGGATGGAGTAAGCACTCTAGCTATGAAAAGTACCAAACAATGCATACCAAAATGATTTTTTTAGAGGAATACTACTTGAGATTATTTAATTTTATATTAGCAAGCCAAAATCGAACCCCGTAGTTGGATTTTTTGAAATTGATCTGTAGTACTGGGCAAAACCCTAGTTTAACTTATTTAATCGTAGGTTCGTAGGTCCAATTTTTTACGTTTTTATTATTATTACTAGGCAGCACATTTGTTTGCCCATCCAGTGAAACTCGGAGGAAGAGAGATCACATGGGAGGAGACGAAGGGAGAGCAGTCACGGGGCCCGTCTTATTTATGGTGTCTCCCCTTTTTCTGGTGATGATGTTGACTGTTGTGCGGGGTTTCCCAGTGCGCACGAGGAGCGAGCGAGCAAGGCCGAGAATGAGAGATATGTTTTTTTGGTGACAGGGACAACCGAAGGATCCTGAAGGACCCAGAGACTTCCGATACGCATCCTGATGCGTCTTCTCTTGGCAAAGAAGATGGCTGGGAGTTTGCGAACCTACCGCACGTGACTTGTGCTCAGTGAAGTGTGGGACCTCACGCATGGGAACCACACGTAAGTGACAGACATGTTGCTCTAATAACTCGGGTGATTATTATATTGTATTATTACAAAGTTTCCTATGGATGCTTCTTAGTCACTCCAAAATGAAGCTTTTGGGAGGTTTTGAAATATCCATGTTTCAAACCCAAAACCCACTTCTCTTAGTGCTTGAATTCATAAGACAAAGTTTAGGGTTAGGGGGTAGATACATGATTTTTCTGGTTTGAATATGTCTAAATCTTGTTTATCAACTTGAATGCTTACTGTATGACAAGACTATGTGCTTTCGTTTTATTTTTTATTTTTATGCCCATTTGAATCTTGGTCAAATCCTAGGTTTGACGAAGAGGTAAACAAGTTTAAAACATGAATATGAAAAAGTAAGCCTGTATCCTTCTTAGTCACTCCAAAATGAAGCACTTGGGAGGTTTTTAAAATTTCTATGTTTGAAACCGAAAACCACTTCTCTTCATGCTTGACTTCGTAAGACAAAGTTTAGGGTTAGGGGGTAGATACATGATTTTTCTGGTTCAAATATGTCTAGATCTTGTTTATCAACTTGAATACTTACTGTATAACATAAGAAGACTATGTGCTTTGGTTTTTATTTTTTTATTTTTTGAATTTAGGTCAAATCCTTGGTTTGACCAAGATTGAAACAAGTTAAAAACATGAATATGAAAAAGTAAGCATGTATCGATCCTTCATAGTCACTCCAAAATGAAGCTCGAGGGAGTATTTTGAAATTTCCATGTTTTAAATCCAATAGCACTTCTCTTCATATGCTTGACTTCATAAGTTAGAGTTTATGGTTAGGGGGTAGATACATGATTTTTCTGGTTTGAATATGTCTAGATCTTGTTTATCAACTTGAATGCTTACTGTATGACAAAATTATGTTCTTTCATTTTTTATTTTTTATTTTTTTGTATTTTATGCCCATTTTAATCTTGGTCAAATCCTAGGTTTGACCAAGAGGTAAACAAGTTTAAAACATGAATATGAAAAAGTAACCATGTATCCTTCTTAGTCACTCCAAAATGAAACACTTAGGAGGTTTTTAAAATTTCTATGTTTGAAACTAAAAACCACTTCTCTTCATGCTTGTCTTCATAAGACAGAGTTTAGGGTTAGGGGTAGATACATGATTTTTATTGTTTGAATATGTCTAGATCTTGTTTATCAACTTGAATGCTTACTCTGTGACATAACAAGACTATGTGCTTTGGTTTTTTATTCGTTTTTGAATTTTTATGCACATTTCAATTTTGTTCAAATCCTAGGTTTGACCAAGATTGAAACAAGTTAAAAACATGAATATGAAAAAGTAAGCATGTATCGATCCTTCCTAGTCACTCCAGAATGAAGCTCGTGGGAGTATTTTGAAATTTCGATGTTTGAAACCCAATACCGTTTCTCTTCATGCTTGACTTCATAAGATAGAGTTTATGGTTAGGGGGTAGATACATGATTTTTCTGGTTTGAATATGTCTAGATCTTGTTTATCAGCTTGAATGCTTACTGTATGACAAGATTATGTTCTTTCATTTTTTTTGTATTTTTATGCCCATTTTAATCTTGGTCAAATCCTAGGTTTGACCAAGAGGTAAACAAGTTTAAAACATGAATATGAAAAAGTAAGAATGTATCCTTCTTAGTCACTCCAAAATGAAGCACTTGGGAGTTTTAAAAATTTCTATGTTTGAAACCAAAAACCACTTCTCTTCATGCTTGACTTCATAAGACAAAGTTTATGGTTAGGGGGTAGATACATGATTTTTCTGGTTCAAATATGTCTAGATCTTGTTTATCAACTTGAATGCTTATTTTATGACATAAGAAGACTATTTGCTTTGGTTTTTCATTTTTTGAATTTTTATGCCCATTTGAATTTTGGTCAAATCCTAGGTTTGACCAAGATTGAAACAAGTTAAAAACATGAATATGAAAAAGTAAGCATGTATCAATCCTTCTTAGGCACTCCAAAATGAAGTTCGAGGGAGTATTTTGAAATTTCCATGTTTGAAATCCAATACCACTTCTCTTCATGCTTGACTTCATAAGACAGAGTTTATGGTTAGGGGGTAGATACATGATTTTTCTGCTTTGAATATGTCTAGATTTTGTTTATCAACTTGAATGCTTACTGTATGACAAGATTATGTTCTTTCGTTTTTTTGGTTTTTTTTTGTATTTCTATGCCCATTTGAATATTGGTCAAATCCTAGGTTTGACCAAGAGGTAAACAAGTTTAAAACATGAATATGAAAAAGTAAGCATGTATCGACTTGAATGTGCTTACTATGTGACATAATAAGATTATGTGCTTTGGTTTTTCATTTTTTCATTTTTTGAATTTTTATGCCCATTTCAATTTTGGTCAAATCCTTGGTTTGACCGAGATTGAAACAGGTTAAAAACATGAATATGAAAAACTAAGCATGTATCGATCCTTCTTAGTCACTCCAAAATGAAGCTCTTGTGAGGTTCTTAAAATTTCTATGTTTGAAACCAAAAACCATTTCTCTTCATGCATGCTTGACTTCATAATATAGAGTTTAGGGTTAATTAGGGGTAGATACATGATTTTTGTGGTTCGAATATGTCTAGATCTTGTTTATCAACTTGAATACTTACTATTGGACATAAGATCGAAGACTATGTGCTTTGATTTTTTTTATTTTTATGCCCATTTGAATCTTGGTCAAATCCTAGGTTTGACCAAGAGTTAAACAAGTTTAAAACATGAATATGAAAAAGTAAGCCCGTATCCTTCTTAGTCACTTCAAAATGAAGCTCTTGGTATAGTAGCTAGGTTTTTAAAATTTCTATGTTTGTAACCAAAAACCACTTCTCTTCATGCTTGACTTCATAAGACAGAGTTTAGGGTTAGGGGTAGATACATGAATTTTCTTGTTTGAATATGTCTAGATCTTGTTTATCAACTTGAATGCTTACTCTATGACATAAGAAGACTATGAGCTTTGGTTTTTTATTTTTTTTATTCGTTTTTTAATTTTTATGCCCATTTCAATTTTGGTCAAATCCTAGGTTTGACCAATATTGAAACAAGTTAAAAACATGAATATGAAAAGGTAAGCATGTATCGATCCTTCTTAATTAGTCACTCCAAAATGAAGCTCGTGGGAGTATTTTGAAATTTCCATGTTTGAAACCCAATACCACTTCTCTTCATGCTTGACTTCATAAGATAGAGTTTAGGGTTAGGGGTAGATACATGATTTTTCTGGTTTGAATATGTCTAGACCTTGTTTATCGACTTGAATGTTCTTGCTATATGACATAAGAAGACTGTGTGCTTTGGTTTTTAATTTTCTAATTTTTTGAATTTTTATGCCCATTTGAATTTTGGTCAATAGTTTGACCAAGATTTAAAAAAGTTAAAAACATTAATATGATAAAGTAAGCATGTATCGATCCTTCTTAGTCACTCCAAATTGAAGCTTTTGGGAGGTTTTTGAAATTTCTATATATGTTTGAAACCAAAAACCACTTCTCTTCATGCTTGACTTCATAAGACAAAGTTTAGGATTAGGGGTAGACACATGATTTTTCTGGTTCAATATGTCTAGATCTTGTTTATCGACTTGAATTCTTACTGTGTGACATAAGATCGAAGACTAGGTGCTATGGTTTTTTTTTTAATTTGTATGCCCATTTGAATCTTGGTCAAATCCTAGGTTTGACCAAGAGGTAAACAAGTTTAAAATATGAATATGACAAAGTAAGCATGTATCGATCCTTCTTAGTCACTCTAAAATGAAGCTCGTGGGAGTATTTTCCTCCCACACGTGAGCTTGGTACCACTAGACAAGAACCATGCATGTTAAAAATTTTGAATCATGTGTTTTTTCTTCTTTTGATTACTGCCCAAAGGAGAAAATTTGTATTGAATGGATGTTTTCTATAAAGTGCCTAACGCATGAAGTGTACACACTACCACCAATCCAATTTTCATAGGTCTGCATAAGAGACATGGTAGCTACGTACGATGGGAATTTCCAACGATCCATGAATTATCTTTGTGTGCAACCATATACTGAATTATTTTTGGGCTAAAAGTTTTATTTCAAATGTAATTCGGAGGAAGGGTACATGATTAGAATTAAAAAACTAGGTAAATACATGACATGCCCCCCAAGATGTGGAAGCCTAAAACAATGGCCAAACATGTGCGGTGCATCCAAGTATAACACATAGCATGCACCGATAGTTTGACCTAAATTTGAAATCAAGCCGAAGGTGGTTCGAAAAAATCGTAAAATGGAAAAAACAAAGCATGAAGTTATAAATTGGTGATGTACTATATGTCCGTTAGGATATTACAAGGCTGGCAAGTATACCTATGTTGTAAAATTGAGCAATGATACGTCTCCAACGTATCTATAATTTCTGATGTTCCATGCTAGTTTTATGACAATACCTACATGTTTTGTTCGCACTTTACATCACTTATATGCATTTTCCGGAACTAACCTATTAACGAGATGCCGAAGTGCCAGTTCCTGTTTTGTGCTATTTTTGGTTTCAGAAATCCTACAAAGGAAATATTCTCGGAATTGGACGAAATCAACGCCCATGGTCCTATTTTCCACGGAAGGTTCTAGAGGACCGAAGAGGGGCCAGAGGGGAGCCAAGGGGGCCCCACCCCACATGGCGGTGCGGCCAAGGGGGGCGCCCCCCCTAGTGTGTCGGTCCCCCAGGACCCCTCTGAGGCTGCCCTTCCGCCTACTTAAAGCCTCCATCGCGAAAACCCTAAATACATAAGCCACGATACGAGAAAAGTTCCAGAGCCGCCGCCATCACGAAGCCAAGATTCGGGGGACAGAAGTCTCTGTTCCGGCATGCCGCCGGGACGGGGAATTGCCCCTGGAAGGCATCTCCATCGACACCACTGCCATCTTCATCGCCGCTGTTGTCTCCTATGATGAGGAGGGAGTAGTTCTCCCTCGAGGCTAAGGGCTGTACTGGTAGCTATGTGGTTCATCTCTCTCTCCCATGTACTTCAATACAATGATCTCATGAGCTGCCTTACATGATTGAGATCCATATGATGAGCTTTGTAATCTAGATGTCGTTATGCTATTCAAAGTGGATTTTACTTATGTGATCTCCAGAGAATCCTTGTCCCACGTGTGTAAAGGTGATAGTGTGTGCACCGTGTGGGTCTCTTAGGCTATATTTCACAGAATACTTGTTCACTGGGTTATGATTTCAGTTGGATGTCTCTATGAAATTGTGGTGTGTTAGTACCTCCTATGAATGCTCACAGTGACAACGTGGGGGTGTTTATTAGTACTTGGGAATACATCTTTAAGGTTTGCTTTTGTAGCCCTACACGGTGAATTAGTGTTCGTTATCTTGCTAGAGAGTAATTCAGAATAGCATAGTGAAGTGCTTATATTTATATTCCTTTATGATTGCAATGTTGAGAGTGTCCACTAGTGAAAGTATGATCCCTAGGCCTTGTTTCCAAACATCGAATCACCGTTTATTTACTGTTCCACTGCATGCTTACTCGCTGCCATATTTATTTCAGATTGCAATTACTACTTACAATCATCCATATTGCTTGTATTTCACTATCTCTTCGCCGAACTAGTGCACATATACATCTGACAAGTGTATTAGGTGTGTTGGGGACACAAGAGACTTCTTGTATCGTAATTGCAAGGTTGCTTGAGAGGGATATCTTTGACCTCTACCTCCCTGAGTTTGATAAACCTTGGGTGATTCACTTAAGGGAAACTTGCTGCTGTTCTACAAACCTCTGCTCTTGGAGGCCCAACACTGTCTACAGGAATAGAAGCGTGCGTAGACATCAAGCTATTTTCTGGCATCGTTGCCGGGGAGGTAAGGTAAAAGGTATTCACATCCTCCGACTACTAAGCTATTTCCTAGCACTGTTGCCGGTGTGTGAGTGCTCGAAGCTATTTCCTTTAGATCCTTCAATTGCATCTTTTTGTTTCTTGTTTTTATTTCACTAGTTTGGCTTAATGGAAAACAACAAAAAAATTAGAGATCTTTATGAAATTTATCTTGAGTTAGGACATGAGGTGTTTGAAGAGAAAATTAAAAAACATATGGGACTTTATATGCATGCTAATGGCAATGTTATTAGTATGAATGCTTTGAACACCATTGTTGCTAATGCTGTGGAAAATTCTAAGCTTGGGGAAGATGGTTTTGATGAGCATGATATTTTTAGTCCTCCAAGCATGGAGGAGAAAATTTTCTTTGATGATAGGTTTCTTACTGAGGGAAACTTGATGCTGTACGCATCACACCTTCCTCTTGGGGTTCCCAACGGACGTGTGCTTCACGCGTCATCAAGCTAAATTTCTGGTGCCGTTGCGGGGGAGATCAAGACACGCTGCAAGGGCAGTCTCTCACATCCAATCTCTTTACTTTGTTTATTGTCTTGCTTTAATTTAATTTATTTTCTATCTTGTTTGCTTTCTTTATAACAAAAACACAAAAAAATAGTTACTTGCATTTACTTTATTTACCTTTTGTTTATTTCATCATGCTTCCCCCTAAGTTCACTTTGAAAGATATATTTGTAGGGCGTGGGTCTATCATTGGAAGAGATAATATAGAAGTATTTTTCACTCATGTTAGTACAGTTAAAGATTTTGAAGATAGACCTTTGGTAGAACTTGCTCCTACTTATGAAATTTCTACTGCCTCTTTAGTACACATGTTGGAAGCTAGATTTGTTAATCTTAACCCTATAATGCAACATATGTTTTTTACACTCTCTGATATGGTAGAAGGAGAGAAGAAAGATTTTGTTTTAGAAACCCTTCTTAAAGAATTTGGTGATGTAGCTAGAGAAGCTAGAAAAGTCTTTATTCAACATAAGATGCTTGGCTTTTATACCAATTTTGCAAATACCCTTGAAAAGATTGAAAAGATAGACTAAAGTACACTAATAAAGTCAATTGTGAGGGGGAGATTAAAGTACCAATACCTTATAAGCTCATATGAATGCATGAGGCACTAGAAAAGAATTTTGTTTGGATTGTTCCTGAAAATTTATTTGAGGAGGATAGTAAGCCTAAAAGTAATGAAAGAGGAGCCTCTGAAACTTACATAGATAAGATACAATGCATTGTTGAGAAAACTTCCAACTCCTCTGTTGATGCTTCTTCTCTTGATGTTACTTGATTTATACTTTCTATGTTGTCCCGGTATGGATGTCCTCAAGTTGAGATCTATCAAAAACGAGAAATCAAATGCGATCTATCTCCTTGGACCTTTATACAGGTGGCATAGAGGTACCCCTTTGTGACACTTGGTTGAAACATATGTAATGCAATGATAATCCATGGAAATCCGAGCTAATTAGGACAAGGTGCGAGCACTATTGGTATTCGATGCATGAGGCTTGCAACTTATAGGATGTTTTATGCATAACACATATGAATTATTACTACCGTTGACAAAATTGTTTCCATGTTTTCAAAATAAAAGCTCTAGCACATGAGTAATCCCTGCTTCCATCTGCGAAGGGGCCTTTATTTTACTTTATGTTGAGTCAGTTTACCTACTTCTTTCTATCTTAGAAGAAAACACTTGTGTCAACTGTGTGCATTGATTCTTACATACTTGCTTATTTGCACTCATCATATTACTTTGTGTTGACAATTATCCATGAGATATACATGTTGAAGTTGAAAGCAACTGCTGAAACTTATATCTTCCTTTGTGTTGCTTCAAAACCTTCTATTAAGAATTTATTGCTTTATGAGTTAACTCTTATGAAAGACTTATTGATGCTTGTCTTGAAAGTACTATTCATGAAAAGTCTTTGCTATATGATTTAGTTGTTTTTCATTATCTTTACCATTGCTTTGAATCACTTCATTCATCTCATATGCTTTACAATAGTATTGATCAAGATTAGGATAGTAGCATGTCACTTCAGAAATTATCCTTGTTATCGTTTACCTACTCGAGGGCGAGTAGGAACTAAGCTTGGGGATGCTTGACACGTCTCAAAGGTATCTATAAGTTCTTATGTTCCATGCTTGTTTTATGACAATACTCACATGTTTTATATACACTTTATATCATTTTGATGCATTTTCCGGCACTAAACTATTAACAAGATGCCGACGCGCCAGTTCCTGTTTTCTGCTGTTTTTGGTTTCAGAAATCCTACACAGGAAATATTTTCGGAATTGGACGAAACAAAAGCCCACAGTCTTATATTCCACGGAGCCTTCTAGAAGTCCGAAGAGGAGACGAAGAGGGGCGATGAGGCGGCCACACCCTAGGGGGGCGCGGCCCCACCCCTGGCCGCGTCGCCCTATGGGGTGGGCCCCTCGAGCGTCCCCCGACTCTGCCCCTTCGCCTATTTAATCTCCCCGTCGAGAAAACCCTAGTACCGAGAGCCACGATACGAGAAAAGTTACTGTGACACCGCCGCCAATCCCATCTCAGGGGATTCAGGAGATCGTCTCCGGCACCCTGCCGGAGAGGGGAATCATCACCGGAGGGCCCTACATCACCATGCCCGCCTCCGGACTGATGCGTGAGTAGTTCATCCTTGGACTATGGGTCCATAACAGTAGCTAGATGGTTGTCTTCTCCTCTTGTACTATCATGTTTAGATCTTGTGAGCTGCCTATCATGATCAAGATCATCTATTTGTAATGCTACATGTTGTGTTTGTTGGGATCCGATGAATATGGAATACTATGTCAAGTTGATTATCGATCTATCATATATGTGTTGTTTATGATCTTGCATGCTCTCCGTTGCTAGTAGAGGCTCTAACCAAGTTGATACTTGTAACTCCAAGAGGGAGTATTTATGCTCGATAGTGGGTTCATGCCTCCATTGAATCTGAGACAGTGACAGAAAGTTCTAAGGCTATGGATGTGCTGTTGCCACAAGGGATAAAACATCAATGCTTTGTCTAAGGATATTTGTATTGTTTACATTACGCACAGTACTTAATGTAATTGTTTGTTGTTTGCAACTTAATACTGGAAGGGGTGCGGATGCTAACCCGAAGGTAGACTTTTTAGGCATAGATGCATGCTGGATAGCGGTCTGTGTTCTTTGTCGTAATGCCCTAAGTAAATCTCATATTAGTCATCATGATATGTATGTGCATTGTTATGCCCTCTCTATTTGTCAATTGCCCAACTGTAATTTGTTCACCCAACATGCTATTTATCTTATTGGAGAGACACCACTAGTGAACTGTGGACCCCGGTCCATTCTTTTACATCTGAAATACAATCTACTGCAATCATTGTTCTCTGCTGTTCTTTGCAAACAAACATCATTCTCCACACCATACGTTTAATCCTTTGTTTACAGCAAGCCGGTGAGATTGACAACCTCACTGTTAAGTTGGGGCAAAGTATTTTGATTGTGTTGTGCAGGTTCCACATTGGCGCCGGAATCCCTGGTGTTGCGCCGCACTACACTCCTTCACCAACAACCTTCACGTGGCCTTCATCTCCTACTGGTTCGATAAACCTTGGTTTCTTACTGAGGGAAACTTGCTGCTGTACGCATCGCACCTTCCTCTTGGGGTACCCAACGGACGTGTTCTTCACGCGTCATCAGCCTGCCACGCCTTAAGCAGGCCGGCCCATTTAGTTTGCGGGTCGGGCCAGCTAACTTAGTTTGACCGGTCAACTATATAGCTGGGCTGGTCCATTAGGCACGTGGGCCGAGCCTAACCTCTAATGTTGACTGGTCAAAATTTAAATGGGTCGGCCCACTAAGCCTGTGGGCCGGGCCGAATGCCCTTATTTGACTGGTCAACACGCAAACGGGCTGACCCACTAAGCATGTGGGGCCCACTTTCCTGTAACCGGGCTGACCCATTCAATAAGTGGGTCCACCATAATGCAATTGGGCCGGCCCAAGAAGTTAGTGGGCCGGCCCAGTTATCTTGCGGGTCCCACTTTCCTGCTATCGGGCCGACCAACTTAGAAAGTGGGGTCCATCATAGAGCAAGTGGGCTGGCCCAACAACCTATTGGGTCAGCCCCAAAAAGACAGGTGGGGCCCACTTTCCTTTTAAAGGGCCGGCCCATTTAGTAAGTGGGGTCCACCATAGATCAAGTGGGCTAGCCCAACAAGCTAGTGGGCCGACCCAAGAAACAGAGGTGGGCCCACTTTCTTGTTAAAGGGCCAACCTAGTTAGTATGTGGGGTCCAGCATATAGCAAGTGGGCTGGCCCAACAGGTTGGCGGGCCGGCCCAATAAACATGTGGGGCCCACTTTCCTCTAACCAGGCCGGCCCAGTTAGTAAATGGAGTTCACCATAAAAGCAATTGGGCTGGCCCAACAAGTTAGTGGGCCAGCCCAATAAGCTTGTGGGGGCCACTAACGTGCTAACGGGCCAGCCCAGTTAGTATGTGGGTCCACGGTAAAGCAGATGGGCTGGCCCAACGAGTTAGCGGGCCGGCCCAATAAGCTTGTGGGGCCCACTTCCCTGCTAAAGGGTCGGCCGAGTTAACAAATGGGCTGGCGCAATAAGCACGTGGGCCCACTTTCCTGATAGAAGGCCGGCCTAGTTAGTGGGTGGGGTCCACCTTATAGCAAGTGGGCTGGCCCAATAAGTAAGTGGGCCAGCCTGTTTAGTTGCTGTTTATATGCCGGCATGATAGGCGCTTTAGGATTTTGCGGGACGGCACATATGTGATTTCGCTTAATTGGGCCGGCACATATGTGATTTCACAAGCACCGTAGAAAAAATGCGCGAAAGAACTATAAAAACTAACTAAATATTACATCAGCTGCAAGGCTTTGAAAAAATATTATAGAACCCAGAGAAATTGAATGGTAATTAAACCTAGCAATACAATGAAGCGATTCAGCAATCTTTTAAGTTGTCCATGCACCACCTATATCTGAAACAAAGACATTACAACTTAAGACAACGACAATGGAAAGGCAAAGACACTAAGCAAACAAAGAGTGCATGCCGCACAATAAGCAAACAAAGAGTGCATGCCGCATACCAACAACCAATATAACAGAGCACGTTAGAATGAAACAACAGACTTACTACTGCCGAGTCCCATGCAAACCAACATGTTCATGGAGTACAAAATTTGCATGAACTACATAGTAGCAGGCTATAAATTTTGTAACAACGACTGAGCAAGATGATGTTATGATGGCTACATCTGGAGAGCACGGAATGTAAACCAAAAATAGAAGTTACAATGGCAAAAGCTAAAGAGGAGGGAATGTGAACCAACATGTGCAGAGTGCAATTACTTCAAATTGACCATGAACTAAATAATACTCCTGAACTTATAGTGAGGGGGATGCAAATCAAGATGTTTCGGGATATAAACTTGTAATGAGCAACACATAGAGGATAGTTAATGTTGGAGCTTAGGATGGACCAGATACAGAATAGTGGGATCACCTGTGAACTTGTATAAGAGGGAATGCAAACCAATATGTTCAACATTCCATATGTGAGTGTCATGCCAAGTCAGAGAAACAAGTCAATAATGCATCTTTTGAAGAACAAGATGGCACACAAAATTATTATCTAGTAGTATGACAAGTTTATTTGTACTACAGGCTAGATAGCAGAGTGATACCATGCCAAACTAAGTCCTTACTTTTTTAGCTTACGATGAACTAGATACAAAACGATGGCATCACCTGTAGTACATGGAATGCAAGCCAACATGTTCATGGAGTAAAAAATTGGCACAAACAACATAGTAGCAGGCCATAATTTTTGTAACAACGACTGAGCAAGATAAAGTTATGATGGCTAGATCTACAGGGTAGGGAATGTAAACCAAATATAGAAGTTATGGATGCCAAAAGCTATAGAGCAGGGAATGCGAACCAACATATGCAATTACTTAAAATTGGCCATGAACTAAATAATAGCAGGATGTTACTATAATAGCTAGGAATAAAATAGATAGGAGTTATAATGGCATCACTCATAAACTTGTAGATAAGGGAAACAAATCAACTTGTTTCGGGATATAAAGTTGTAATGAGCAACACACAGAGGATAGTTAATGATACAGCTTAGGATGGACCAGAAACGGAATATAGTGGGATCACCTGTGAACTTGTAGAAGAGGGAATGCACACCAATATGTTCACCATTCTATATGTGAGCGCCATGCCAGTTAAGAGAAACAAGTTAATATTGCACCTTTTGAAGAATCAGACGGCAGACAAAATTATGATGGAAGTAGCTGCTGTGACGAGTTCAAATAAATTTGTACTGCAGGATGGCAGAGCGATAGCATGCATGAACTAATAGCAGGCAGTTACTTTGTTAGCATACGCCGAAGTAGATAGAAATAACAATGGCATCACCTGTAGTACAGGGATTGCAAACCAACATGTTCAGGGAGAACAAGATTGGCATGAACAAAATAGTAGCAGCCTATAATTTTTGTTACAACGACTGAGCAAGATAGAAGTTATGATGGCTACATCTATAGAGCAGGGGATGCAAACCAAAATGTTCAATCGCTTAAAGTTTGCAATGAAATAGAAAATAGAAAGGTTTTACTGTCATATCTAGGAATGAACTGAAAGAGCTTCAGACAAACAAGCATCTGAACCCAGAACATGGCGCTAAAACAAGGGACTTACATTAGGAGAAGCACTTCGTGGGAGTCAATCTTCCTGAGGTTGATATATCCGGTGATGAAGTACACTACATGTGCTACTTGGGGTTGCAGAGACGGCCATTACACTTCATGGTTACTCATCTCATCTGCAAAAACGTAACGGCGCGTCGTTAGCACAAACCGGTTCGCCCATGATTAAACAAGAACTTGCAGGCAGCAATAGAAAAGCGACAGTAGAAGAGTTTAGATAGGCGTGGATCATGCACGGCGCTGGTGAAGCATATCCGGTTCATGCACAGTGGTGTCGGTGAGCAAGATCCGATGCGGTGGACGACGGATCCGGCGAAGCGGCTCTGGTGGGGTGGCCGATACCGCAGATGAAGCGACTGCAGTAGACTGCTGGATGAGCATATGGTTTTGAGGTTCCGCGGGGATGATCCGGTCCGGTTGATGACGACATCGATGAAGCGGCTCCGGCAGGCAGCCGGATGACGAGGATCGTGAGGCCTCGGGTAGGCTAGGGAAGTCCGGCGGGGATGTTCCAGTGCGGTGGTCGTGGAGGTGGGAGAGAGAGGGACTTGAGAAGTTCCGGTGGGTGGTCTCAGAGGAGAGACTGAAGAAAATGTATTTTTTTGGGAGGGTTTCCGGGGCTAGGGAGGTGGTGATGGAAAAAATAACGGGCAGACCCCCCACCAACCGACTTTGCTGTCATCTCCACAGGGGTAGAATGGAAATTTGGAAGCGTGTGAAATTTTTGTATTTTGTGGGCGGGAAGTTTTGCCGCTATGAGATTTTGAATTTGTCTAAGGTCCAAGTATAATGATAAAAAATTGTGAGACCGTACTAGTACCTCTGTTCAAGGCCGAGTGCAAAATCAAATCGTCATCACCTTGAATATCGGTCACTACCATGATCATGATCTATCTCTGAAATTAGTGTATCCGCTAGAACTTGCAAAGTATAATGATAAAAAAAAATTATGAGACCGTACTAGTACTTCTCTTCTAGGCGGAGTGCAACATCAAATCATCATCACGTTAAAAATTTGTTACCATGATCATGATCTATCTCTGAAATTGGTGCATCCGCTGGGTGTGTTCGGTTCGAGTCACCAAGTAGAATGTAATGGAATGGTTCCACACTTGGTACACATTCTTGTGTTCGGTTGGAAAATGAAATAGAATGTAGTGGTTCCAAAAAAGGGAATATTCTCGCTAGATTCGGAACGAAGTCGTTCCACCGAATCGGTAGAATGTACACGTTCCTCGCGCTAACTCTGCACAAATCACTACATTACCTAGAAATTAACTCACCCAAGGCACTTACGCTAAACTCTCTCCCTCGTCCCTAGCGACGTGTAACTAACCCTATCCACTAGTCTCTCCACCGGCGCGGTGAGCTCCTGTCGGGCGAGCAACGGCAGGCGGCGACCGGGCAAGCTACAGCGGCACGCGGCGGCCGGGCGAGCTACGGCAGTCGGCGGCAGGGCGAGCTGCAGGACGTGGCGTCCGGGCAAGCTGCAGGAGTCGGCGCCTCGGCGAGCTGCAGGAGTCGGCGCCCGGCGAGCTGCAGGACGCGGCGTCCGGCAAGCTGCAGGAGGCAGCGGCCGGGCGAGCTGCAGCAATCGGCAACAGGGCGAGTTGCAGGACGCGGCGGCCAGGCAAGCTGCAAGGCCGGGCGAGCTGCACGACGCGGCGGCCGGGCAAGCTGCAGACGGCGGCGGTTGGGCAAGCTACAGGGCGGCAGCCGGTGCGAGTGTAGGAGCAGACCGACGCGAACAGTAGCACGACAGGGGCTGAGGAGCAGGACATGATTAGTACTCGTTCCATCTCTCAAACTAAACACTCGAATAGAACAATTCCATTCCATTTTTCTATCCAACCGAACATAGGAATGGAACCAACCCATTATTTTGGAATGGAACTATTA
The DNA here is from genome assembly GCF_019359855.2 of Lolium perenne. Classification (NCBI taxonomy): domain Eukaryota; kingdom Viridiplantae; phylum Streptophyta; class Magnoliopsida; order Poales; family Poaceae; genus Lolium; species Lolium perenne. The sequence continues at coordinate 139,430,230 of NC_067245.2, forward strand.
CATTACACTCCACTTTGTTCCCCAACCGAACACACCCAAATCTTGCAAAGTATAATGCTAAAATTTTGAGTGACCGTACTAGTACTTCTGCTCAAGTCGGAGTGCAACATCAAATCATCATCATGTTGAAAATTTGTTACCATGATCATGATCTATCTCTGAATTTGGCGCATCCGCTAAATGTTGCAAAGTATAATGATTAAAAAAATTGTGAGACCAAACTAGTACTTATGTTCAAGGTCGAGTGCAACATGAAATCATCATCACGTTGACGATTTCTGTTACCATGATCATGATCTATCTATAAGAGCGTCTCCACCGGCAGGGGCGTCGGCACGTCTGTTTGGGGGGCTCTGGCACAACATCCTCTATTTGGGGATGCTGCTCCCACACCGGCGGCCCCAAAACGGCAGCCCCGATAGATTTTAAAATTGAAATTGACATTTAAAAACCCAAATTCATACGAAATTTATACCAAAGTAGCTCGAATTTAAACATAACTAAACTTAAACCTAATCCTGGTCTACTGGCCGTTGGTTGGGGCGCTCGACGGCCCTGCCTCATCGTTGTTCTTCGCCATTGCCGCCTGCATCCATGCTCGCTTGTCCTCTGTTGCTTCGCGCATCTGGCGGTGGAGCATGGCGTCCGGCGTCGCAGGGGCTTGCCGGCGGCGCTGTCCCGCTCTTCCAGCCTTTCCCGAGAAGCTCCGATCTCGGCGCGCCTCGCCTGCTGGCGAGCGAACGCGCCGTATTTGCGATGAGCGTTGAGCTCTGCGAGCTTCTGTCGCTCCGCCTCCATGAGGCGGCGTCCCGCCTCCTCCGTGGCCGTTCGCTGGCGCGATATCTCGAGGACGTGCTCGAGGTTCGCGTCGTTGACGAACTCGCGCTCCTCCTCCCTCAACCGCCGGTATAGTTGTGCGTTCAGTGACGCGAGGATCGCCGCCTGCTCCGGGTCGGTGGGGGCCTGCGGCGGCTCGCTCGACTGCGCTGCCTCCTCCGCTGCCTCTGCTTCCGCTTCGGCTACGTAGACATCGTGCCACGCCTCGAACCGTGGGTCCTCGTCCTTGTTGGAGCTCTGCTCGTCGTCGGCTTGCGGCTGCGGCTGCGGCTGCGGTGGTGGTGGAGGTAGCGCACGGCCTTTGAGGCCAAGCATCGAGTAGAGAATGGAGCAGCGGTGGTGGAGAGGAGAGAATGGAGCAGCGGTGGTGGAGAGGAGAGAATGGAGCAGCGGTCGTGGACGGCGTATGTCCTTTCTAGCGTTGGCAACTACCCACATTTACAGCGACTGGACGCCGCGTGGCCAGTCGCTGCCTCGATTTCCACGTGGGAGGGCATTAAATGCCAATAACCAACCTTCCCGCGTCGCGGCCGATGCGAACCGTCGCGTCCTCTCGCTGACAAGGCGCCCCCACCAGTGAAAACCGTTGTTCCGCGAGGCACCCGGGGCGCCTGATTTGCGCCCTTGGCGAAGGGGCCAACACGGGGATGCCGATGATTCTATTGGGCTCGACAAATGGCCGACGCCGTTTGGAGCGCACCGGTGCGAGCCCTAAAACGACGCCGGCCCCCAAATCGCTATCGGGGCCACCGGTGGAAATGCTCTGAATTTGGGGCATCCGCTAAATCTTGCAAAGTATAATGATAAAAAATTGTGAGACCATACTAGTAGTTCTGTTTAAGGCCGAGTGCAAGATCAAATAATCATTACATTGAAAATTTGTTACAATGATTGCAAACTATAGCAATAACAGGAAAAAGAGCTCAAGTATTACAATAACGGGAAAAATTCTCAAATAACACAACAAGTCGAAATAACTCAAATGATACAAGCCATACAAGTGGCATCATCGGCAAAACTACATTTCTGTTAGGTAGAATTCATTGGAGTGCAAGTAACAGCTGGCTCTCCATTAGATCTGCAGAGTAGATTATTAAGGATCTGCTCAATCCAAGCTTGCCTATTTTTCAATTCATGTATCTCATTGACTGTTATGTCGATTTTTGAATCTCTTTCATCAATTTGCTGCTGAATTATATCAATTGAGTGTGCAAAGGCAGCGATTGTTTGTGCTGGAATGGCTGGGACAGTAGATATCATCTGACTATCAGATGAATTGGCATTGTCACAGCTATGCAGTGGAAAGACCTGGACACTTGATGTACATGCCCTGCCATCTGCCTTCCTTGCTCTATTCAGGGGCTGAAAACAAGACAGTGCAAGTTACAGAACCATACAATTTGAAAAAAAAAACCATATTAGTTGTCACAGATTTTTGCAAAGCATCAAAACAGATGGCAGATTTTCACAAAGCATAAGGCATAATATAACAAAGAAAGCTATCAACCCCAATGCAACAGGCAGAGCAACCGGATGGCAAATAAACAAAATAAATCAAGTAAGTAGACAATCTATGCCTAATAAAATAAGTGAGGAAACTGCATAACAGAAGTATGTCAATTAAAATTGACACTTGGAAGGGGTGCTTCAGATCCCTTAAGTTCCACAAAAGTGGTCATGTGGACAAAACTAGCCGGACATTGTGCAGTTGGAGAATCTCCAACCCCCTAAATTTCATTATTTTAATCATCGGCCAGCCATGGGAATGCCTCAGATAAACGAGAAATATATCCATTTGGTGCCAAATATAAACAAGCAGGACCAATTAAGACATATTAGACAGGAACCATTCTGGGATTCCTATAAACTCACATATTATTTTAATGTTTAACCCATGAGCCCAATATAAGGGAAGGAGAAACAAACAAATGAACCATTTTGTGCCTAAAAATAAAAGATGAGTCAGCCAAAAAGTAACAACAAATGTTATTTATGATACCTACTGAAGGTGGATTTCCTACTACAGAAGGTGGCATTGGATTAATAAACAGTGAAATCAGAAAAAGTCCTACAAAAACAAATATGCTAATTATATCCCACAACAAGCATGCCAGAAACTGGCAAGGTTTATATGTTTTAATCATCAGTCAACTCAATGAATCAAGGACTAATAACCAATTGAATCATCATGTGGCTCATATTCACCAAGCAAAACATTCTTATCATGTATGGATGAAATCCAGAAGACATAACGGTATGAGGAAGTGCATGAGCAATCAAACATTATGTGGCTGGAATAAAATGCCAGATCATTTAAGTTAAGCAGAACAATTAAATTGGTTTAATCATGATCAAACAAAAAAAGATTAGACATGCAATATAACAAATTTGAGAAGCTAGCAGGAAAATGAACGAAGACGTGCAGTCATATAAATAGCATGATTTATTTCAAACCAGTTATTCTATCTATATGGAGAGTAAATGTGTTAAAAACAAACTAGTTAAAGCACGATAAGCATATCAATACAAAAATGAAAGGTACTTACTGTATTATAGGGGTGATTCACTCCATGATTTGCTGTGTTCCACGTGATAGTGCAACATGAAATTATAGAAAAGAGTTAGGGTTGCAACTCTTGAAGAACAAAAACAATGAAGAATTTAAATGTACCAGAGCAATGAGTTCACAGATGTACTACAGGATGGCAAAAGGATAGCAGAAAGGAAATATTAATTGGCATTTATCGTCATTGTTTACAACAAAATAGATGGAAATTATAATATAAAACCTTGTGAACACAGAAGAGCACATAATGGGGGAATATAAAACAACATTTTGGAACGAACAAAATAGACGGCGGCTATGCTCCCAGCACACAACCTGTCACCTGAGAATAAGAAAAGCAAACAAACATGTAGGTTTCCTAACAAAAATAGATGAATTACATAGCATGCAATTAATGTTCTAACATTAGGATGAACTAGATAGATATTATAGGGGTGTTTCTTAAGAGTTTATAGAGCAGGGAACGCTTTGCTAGTCTTAGTATGAACAAGATAAAAATTAATACTATTTTTTGCAACACACAGTACAATCATGGACGCTCACATGTACATACATACACTCATCACTCACGCACACACACTCTACCCCTTCGAGCACCTCCAGGAAACTGCATCCAAGAAACTGATCCGACGGGTATTGAGATTGATGAAGTCGCCTCTAGCACCACAATGTCCACAAGAATATTCCTCCATTTTTGAGACACCAAAGCATCAAATCTGGGGGTGCCACTGCCCTCCTAACCATCCAACCACAGGTTGGTTCTCAGTGATTTGGTACTTGACATGTACTACATGATATATAATATGAAGTCGGTGTGAGGCTAAGAAGTAGGGTGCGGCGTCGTTGCTTGATGTGAGTCGGTGTGATACTATCACAAGATGAAGTGCATGGTCCATGTGATCTGGATTAGGGGATACTAGCATAATACCCGTGTGTTGCAACGAGTTAATAACGAAAGATGGATCTCTCCAAAAATAGAATAAATGGAATGTAATCACGATGTCTATGTCCAGGATGTATGGCCACATGGTCCTCATTTTTCTTTAGAATCTGTGGTACGTCAGTCTCATACAATGTGCATTATTTTTTGTCACCGCTGAGACAACTCTGATGCTCAATCGACCGATCCGAGTTGATCAATCGACCGATCTAATTGACTTGCTTGAACAAACGATCAAATATTCATAGTATTTATTGAATGATGATCCCTCCGTGCCAAAAATAAGGCGTCTAAGGATTAGTTAAAAGTCAATGTTTTTAAAGTTTGACCAATTTTATACACAAAAATATAAATATTTACAATACTAAATCATTATCAATAGATTCACCCTAAAGTATATTTTCTTAATATGTCAATTTGATATTGTAGATGTAAATATTTTTTTAAATATTTGGTCAAAGTTTGTAAGGTTTGACTTTTGACCAATCCTTAGACTTACATTTTGGGACGGAGGGAGTATATCGTAAAAGGTGCCCGTTTTACACCATCTTTTTTTACAAAACATGGTACAATATAAATGCTCACTAAGTACATACACTCGCTCCTATGAACGCACAAATGCACATGCTACCTCTATGAACACCTTCGAGATACTTTGTCTGAGAAACTGATTCGTCGAGAACACACGTCGAAACGTGGCCCCAACTGAACATATATTTCTCTCTATTAATGAAACACCCACGAGTGAAACATGGTTTTTTTAGTGAGAATGTCACTGCGCTCCTAAACATGTGGTTGATTCTTGTCACTAACCTATTAAAAGCTGCAGGGTATGAAAGTTTTTTTGAAGGATTTTTAGTTGCATAAGCGTTGAGATTTGTATGTCCTACGAATTTTAAAGGGAAATTGCATGCACGTGCAAAAATTAGGAAAAGAAACCTAGAGTCATATAGGTTGTCACTGTATGTTTATGAATGAAAGAAAAGTTAGAAAATTTAAAGTAGCACGGCAAGAGGAGCCTAATCAATGGGTCTCTTTTGGCCTTTTTTCTTTTTTGCCGATCGTGCCGATCTAACCGGGATTGCCGAACACGCGTTGATGAAGCACGGCATAGGATAAAGGACGGATCACCTGCCGATCTTTTACAAAACTATGCGAGAAAGGATATAAAGATTGACCGGTACAAAAGCCATCTCCATCAATCTACGCTCGTTAAGGAGAGGGTTCCTTAGAGAATAAAAAGGGGAGCGAACGAAAAATATGTGTGGCTGAACTGATCTATGCATGTTTTATCGATTAGAATTAGGAAAGGGATGCTAATTGTAACGGCTCCGGATAGTACCCCTATTAGATCTTGTTTGTTCTTTTTCTTTTATGCATCATCATGCATTATGCATCATATCATCCATGATTTTATTAAATAAAATTATTTTACAAAACCCCCTTGTCTTCTCCTTTAAATAAAACCTAAGTCTCTCTCTCATAATTCTTATTTTATAAGTAAGCCTTTCCAACAAATAAATTTTAAATATAAATGTGCTTTGTTTTGGTTACAAATAAATTAAATATTTTGAGAACTAGTTTTTGAAGCTCACTCTCTTTCCTGGTTCAAATTCAAAACAGAATTGAATCCAATTTTTAAACAGTTTGTAAAAAGAAAACAAAAGAAAAACCCTCCTCTCTCCCTTGGGCCTCTCTCTCCCCTGGCAGCCCATCTCCCTTCTTCTCTGGCCCAGTCCCCTTCCCTTCTCCTTCTTTTCGGCCTGGCCCAGCCCAGCTCCACCGTACCCCTTCATCCCTTCTTTTTCTTTTCTTCCTCGATAGCGACCGCAGCGGAGAGGCACTGCCGCGCGTGGTCCTCCGCCTCTCCCACGTGAAGCCTCCCCTTTCCCTATATTATCTGGACCACGCAGCACCACGCAATTCCCATCCGTCCACCTGCTCCTTCCTTTCTTCCACTCCAAGCAAAAGAAGGAGGAGAGGTATTCCAAACGAGCACCACCGGGTGAAACCACCGCAGAAGCTCCTCCTCGCCGATGCTACCGACCACCCCTCGACAAGCCGATGCCACCCAGAGCCCCGCCTCCTCGTGCTGATCATCTCCACCAAAGGAATCGACAAGGGGCCCCGTAAATCGAGCACAAATTCGCCGTTCCCCTTCCTCGGCCGCCGCGCTATTTCTTCAATTCCGGCACCGATGGCCCTCCTCCGGTGAAACCAAGCATGCCTGCGTGTTCCTGGTAAGCAGCTGCACCTCCCAGACCCCCTCGTTTCCTTCCTTGCTTCCGGGATCCCCCTTTTCATCTTGTTTCCGACTTCCTTCGCCGCAGAACCTCACCGCCGGCGTCGCCCCGATGGTCCCCGCTCCTGGCGCCGCCCACTTCTGGTCTGCGCCATCGACGCGAACCCGGAGCGCTCATCCTCGTCTCCTGGAACGCCTCCATCTGCCGGCACGCGCGACGCCCCACCCGCGGTGACCGCCTCCCTGGGAACGCGCGCGACATCGTTTTTCCGCCGAACGCCTTCAGTGCGTGCCACGCATGGTTGTCCACGGTGGCGGCCACGTCGACCCCTGGACCCCACCCGTCAGCGTCTGGGGTAGAAACCCGCGCGGTGAGAAACCCACTCAGATCTGGATCTGGTTTCTTTTGCAACTAGGCCCCTGCATGTTCTAATTCCTTAACCCGCCATCCTTGCCTCTGACGTTTTCAAGAAAAACCCCTGCATGTCTGTAAAATAAACCCGGGGTCCTTCCCCCTTTCTGTATTTTGTTTTCGGGTCCTTACCCAATTAAAATAAAATATGTTTATCTATTTTAAATAATAAAAACTAATATGTTAATAACTTTTAATCTGTAACTCGAAATATAAAGTATTTTATATGAAAATTGATCAGAAAAATGCACTGAACATGAATATGCCATCCACTCATCTGTTTGCATCTCACATCATGTCGCGCGTTGATAGTTGTGCATTTCCACCTTACATATATGCGGAGTATTTCGGAACACCGCCTAGGTTTTCCCTGCTCCGTTTAATATTGAAGTAGCGCACCCCTGCCATGTTTTGCCATGCTAACCAACACTTAAATTTGCCGGTAGATATGCAACTTCAACTTTAAATTGTTTGTTCGGGATTCTGATTCCGCTTAATATGGATAAGTTGCATTGCACCATCGATGCCATATCATGCATATCATCTTCATCATGCTGGTTCTTCTTCCGTAGTAGTAAGACTTGCACCCGTTGTTTGTTCCAGCATTTGCTTCTTCCCGGATAGGATCACGAAGTGGTGTTGTGAGATGCGGCAAGTTCTCCGGATGTTCCTCGGCAAGCTTTAACAGGCAAGCATTTCCCCTATACTCCTGTCCCTGCAGGAGTCGCTCACCTATTTTATTTTGCCTTCTCCCTCATGCTATCCTTAAGTTGCGTTCTTATCACGTGTCCCTTTCCACTTGTCACCTCAAGCAGCCCATATTGCCACCACCACCTCCTACGGCTATTGTTTGGTTATCGAGTCTGCCCTTGCGAGTCATAGTGCTTGCTAGTGCTGTTTTATCTTGTTACCGTTGTTGTTATCTTATCGGGTTATATGTTGGGAAGAATCATGGCTACTTTAGTTGTTGACATTTGTTTAGCGGAGGCATCGGTGGGTCAGCTGCTCGTTTTGTGACGGCTCACTTGTGTTTCCTAAATATCTTAGGACCCCGAGTTCTTGTTATCTGTTCCGAGACTGAGCGCTCTAACCACACGTGGGTATGCTTACCGGGTCTCCCCTTGACCACTGCCGGAATCTACAGCTTTGTCCAGTGGCCACAACTAGTTTGGATGTTTGTTTTGTTTCTCCCGGGCGTGCAAGCTTGTTTCTTTGTGGTTAGATGTTATGATGTTACTTTTGGGGAAGCCGTGCGTGCCTTGTAACCCCGTTGTCTCTTGCACGCTCGTAGGTGCGGCACGTATTGTTAAGAGGTCATCCTCTAGTGGGCTCTGATCCTCTTAGCCGTTCTCGCAACAGCTAGGTCCGCCTCTGAGTTTCGATCGGGCTCCGAAACGGGTTAACTTAGTTAGGTGGCTTCCTGGACATTGTTGTAGTGAAGGAGTGTGCGTGTCGTGATATCCACTTGTCGCATGTGGGTTGAGCATGCGTGTGGGCACATTTGGGCACCCCTGCAGGGTTACAATCTTATCGATAAGCCGCGTTCGCGGTTATGGACGACTTGGAGCTGTATGACTCGACCATAGACAACTTACACCTGCTGTTTCAATCAAAATAACTTGCGTAGTAAGTTAGCACAACTCTAATAATAAATGGTTAAAACTTGTCCACCGTGTGAGTGCCTTTGTAAGTACTTCTTGGCGAAGGGGGAAAGTATCGGCCGTGTTATGTTTGCAGAGTATAGAACTGTTAGTTTTTGCGCTCTCTCATCTCCTCTGATTAGACGAATGTTGTAGAGTGTCTCTATAGGTTTTTTTAGTGCTTGCGCGTCGCCGCTTAACCCCACCATATTGCCTATGATGTTCCTCTTGCGTCCTCTAAGTCCCCTGCGTGCCTCAAGTATAAAGGACGACTGGTTGACGAATGCTTATACGTCTTGAAGTCTTGTTAAGTACGAACCCGTACTTATTGCTGCTTCTACGGGATATAACCGGGCAGGTATGAAGATATGTTCGATGAAGACGACGTTAGCAAGGTTACCCTTCCGGCTTGGCATGGGCAGGGTTATGGACGCCACTGGTTATCTTCAGGACTCTTAGTCCAATTTGTATCTTGTCCGTACTCGGACGTATTTGATCTTCTGTATGATTTGGATCTTTGTATTGTATATTTGTATCTTGACTCGTTGGAGTCCTCGTTGTAATATATGTATCTTGTGGGCTCTATTATAATCCTGTTGTAATGTTACCGCTCGTGTTAATTCCTCTGGCATCACGTGTGTGATTCGTCGCGCATGTCGTGTCGGAGGGCGTCTCTGGATCGATATCGTGCGGATTTCGGTGGGTTCGCTGGGATCCTCATGGTACCGGTTCCGAGGGCGTCACAAGTTGGTATCAGAGCCTCAGGTTGCGGTACCCCACTAGTCCAGCCTGTAGGATAACCTTGCCAACGGACGTTGTTGTGTCTAGTGTCAAAACCTATTTTCTAAAACCTCGTTGGATAGATCTGATTAGATCTGATTTTTCTCCTTATCTATATTCTTGCTCCTCTTATCCTTACGAGTTTTGAGTCTCCTCTCTTATCTGTGTTCTCCGAGTTATAGGTTTCAACGTGGGTTGGACGATCTTTGCCCTTCACCTATTAGGTCCGATCTTTGGAGGATCCCGACAGAAGCGCATCATCAACAGCGGAAGAACGACTTCTTGTTAGTGGTGTCGCCCGATCAGCATGGAGCAACAATTCTTGTTAGTGGTGTCGAGGAGATCGACACGTTGCCTGAAGACCCGATAGTTCACCTCTCTCCCCCGTACCTTGAGGTGGGATCTCGGGGCGCGATCCCTTGTTAGTGGTGTCGATTGTAACGGCTCCGGATAGTACCCCTATTAGATCTTGTTTGTTCTTTTTCTTTTATGCATCATCATGCATTATGCATCATATCATCCATGATTTTATTAAATAAAATTATTTTACAAAACCCCCTTGTCTTCTCCTTTAAATAAAACCTAAGTCTCTCTCTCATAATTCTTATTTTATAAGTAAGCCTTTCCAACAAATAAATTTTAAATATAAATGTGCTTTGTTTTGGTTACAAATAAATTAAATATTTTGAGAACTAGTTTTTGAAGCTCACTCTCTTTCCTGGTTCAAATTCAAAACAGAATTGAATCCAATTTTTAAACAGTTTGTAAAAAGAAAACAAAAGAAAAACCCTCCTCTCTCCCTTGGGCCTCTCTCTCCCCTGGCAGCCCATCTCCCTTCTTCTCTAGCCCAGTCCCCTTCCCTTCTCCTTCTTTTCGGCCTGGCCCAGCCCAGCTCCACCGTACCCCTTCGTCCCTTCTTTTTCTTTTCTTTCTCGATAGCGACCGCAGCGGAGAGGCACTGCCGCGCGTGGTCCTCCGCCTCTCCCACGTGAAGCCTCCCCTTTCCCTATCTTATCTGGACCACGCAACACCACGCAATTCCCATCCGTCCACCTGCTCCTTCCTTTCTTCCACTCCAAGCAAAAGAAGGAGGAGAGATATTCCAAACGAGCACCACCGGGCGAAACCACCGCAGAAGCTCCTCCTCGCCGATGCTACCGACCACCCCTCGACAAGCCGACGCCACCCAGAGCTCCGCCTCCTCGTGCTGATCATCTCCACCAAAGGAATCGACAAGGGGCCCCGTAAATCGAGCACAAATTCGCCGTTCCCCTTCCTCGGCCGCCGCGCTATTTCTTCAATTCCGGCGCCGATGGCCCTCCTCCGGTGAAACCAAGCATGCCTGCGTGTTCCTGGTAAGCAGCCGCACCTCCCAGACCCCCTCGTTTCCTTCCTTGCTTCCGGGATCCCCCTTTTCATCTTGTTTCCGACTTCCTTCGCCGCAGAACCTCACCGCCGGCGTCGCCCCGATGGTCCCCGCTCCTGGCGCCGCCCACTTCTGGTCTGCGCCATCGACGTGAACCCGGAGCGCTCATCCTCGTCTCCTGGAACGCCTCCATCTGCCGGCACGCGCGACGCCCCGCCCGCGGTGACCGCCTCCCTAGGAACGCGCGCGACATCGTTTTTCCGCCGAACGCCTTCAGTGCGTGCCGCGCATGGTTGTCCACGGTGGCGGCCACGTCGACCCCTGGACCCCACCCGTCAGCGTCTGGGGTAGAAACCCGCGCGGTGAGAAACCCTCTCAGATCTGGATCTGGTTTCTTTTGCAACTAGGCCCCTGCATGTTCTAATTCCTTAACCCGCCATCCTTGCCTCTGACGTTTTCAAGAAAAACCCCTGCATGTCTGTAAAAGTAACCCGGGGTCCTTCCCCCTTTCTGTATTTTGTTTTCGGGTCCTTACTCAATTAAAATAAAATTTGTTTATCTATTTTAAATAATAAAAACTAATATGTTAATAACTTTTAATCTGTAACTCGAAATATAAAGTATTTTATATGAAAATTGATCAGAAAAATGCACTGAACATGAATATGCCATCCACTCATCTGTTTGCATCTCACATCATGTCGCGCGTTGATAGTTGTGCATTTCCACCTTACATATATGCGGAGTATTTCGGAACACCGCCTAGGTTTTCCCTGCTCCGTTTAATATTGAAGTAGCGCACCCCTGCCATGCTTTGCCATGCTAACCAACACTTAAATTTGCCGGTAGATATGCAACTTCAACTTTAAATTGTTTGTTCGGGATTCTGATTCCGCTTAATATGGATAAGTTGCATTGCACCATCGATGCCATATCATGCATATCATCTTCATCATGCTGGTTCTTCTTCCGTAGTAGTAAGACTTGCACCCGTTGTTTGTTCCAGCATTTGCTTCTTCCCAGATAGGATCACGAAGTGGTGTTGTGAGATGCGGCAAGTTCTCCGGATGTTCCTCGGCAAGCTTTAACAGGCAAGCATTTCCCCTATACTCCTGTCCCTGCAGGAGTCGCTCACCTATTTTATTTTGCCTTCTCCCTCATGCTATCCTTAAGTTGCGTTCTTATCACGTGTCCCTTTCCACTTGTCACCTCAAGCAGCCCATATTGCCACCACCACCTCCTACGGCTATTGTTTGGTTATCGAGTCTGCCCTTGCGAGTCGTAGTGCTTGCTAGTGCTGTTTTATCTTGTTACCGTTGTTGTTATCTTATCGGGTTATATGTTGGGAAGAATTATGGCTACTTTAGTTGTTGACATTTGTTTAGCGGAGGCATCGGTGGGTCAGCTGCTCGTTTTGTGACGGCTCACTTGTGTTTCCTAAATATCTTAGGACCCCGAGTTCTTGTTATCTGTTCCGAGACTGAGCGCTCTAACCACACGTGGGTATGCTTACCGGGTCTCCCCTCGACCACTGCCGGAATCTACAGCTTTGTCCAGTGGCCACAACTAGTTTGGATGTTTGTTTTGTTTCTCCCGGGCGTGCAAGCTTGTTTCTTTGTGGTCAGATGTTATGATGTTACTTTTGGGGAAGCCGTGCGTTCCTTGTAACCCCGTTGTCTCTTGCACGCTCGTAGGTGCGGCACGTATTGTTAAGAGGTCATCCTCTAGTGGGCTCTGATCCTCTTAGCCGTTCTCGCAACAGCTAGGTCCGCCTCGGAGTTTCGATCGGGCTCCGAGATGGGTTAACTTAGTTAGGTGGCTTCCTGGACATTGTTGTAGTGAAGGAGTGTGCGTGTCGTGATATCCACCTGTCGCAAGTGGGTTGAGCGTGCGTGTGGGCACATTTGGGCACCCCTGCAGGGTTACAATCTTATCGATAAGCCGCGTCCGCGGTTATGGACGACTTGGAGCTGTATGACTCGACCATAGACAACTTACACCTGTTGTTTCAATCAAAATAACTTGCGTAGTAAGTTAGCACAACTCTAATAATAAATGGTTAAAACTTGTCCACCGTGTGAGTGCCTTTGTAAGTACTTCTTGGCGAAGGGGGAAAGTATCGGCCGTGTTATGTTTGCAGAGTATAGAACTGTTAGTTTTTGCGCTCTCTCATCTCCTCTGATTAGACGAATGTTGTAGAGTGTCTCTATAGGTTTTTTTAGTGCTTGCGCGTCGCCGCTTAACCCCACCATATTGCCTATGACGTTCCTCTTGCGTCCTCTAAGTCCCCTGCGTGCCTCAAGTATAAAGGACGACTGGTTGACGAATGCTTATACGTCTTGAAGTCTTGTTAAGTACGAACCCGTACTTATTGCTGCTTCTACGGGATATAACCGGGCAGGTATGAAGATATGTTCGATGAAGACGACGTTAGCAAGGTTACCCTTCCGGCTTGGCCTGGGCAGGGTTATGGACGCCACTGGTTATCTTCAGGACTCTTAGTCCAATTTGTATCTTGTCCGTACTCGAACGTATTTGATCTTCTGTATGATTTGGATCTTTGTATTGTATATTTGTATCTTGACTCGTTGGAGTCCTCGTTGTAATATATGTATCTTGTGGGCTCTATTATAATCCTGTTGTAATGTTACCGCTCGTGTTAATTCCTCTGGCATCACGTGTGTGATTCGTCGCGCACGTCGTGTCGGAGGGCGTCTCTGGATCGATATCGTGCGGATTTCGGCGGGTTCGCTGGGATCCTCATGGTACCGGTTCCGAGGGCATCACACTAATTTTGCTACCTAGTGCTACGGATTGGATTTTGGTCGTGACCTAACTAATCCTGATAAGAACTCCTCATGGAGCCGATCACGCTGACCTTACTTTTTATGTTCGGGGTGAGTTGTATACACGTTTGACGTACCATCACCAACCACTGCGACATGTTTTAAATTTAATAGGAAAGATAGTTTATATGACAAGATTATGGGGGAGATTGTTAGTAGTAATCTTATCAGTGTGGTTGGATAGTAAAGGAGCTAGCTTAGTCAAGTATCCTAGGTATGTCGAAAGAATTGTAGAATGGGGAATGTTCTAGAGTAATATATTTACGAGTAGTATGAAATATCTAGAGTTTGTAGAGTATTCTAGAAGTATGGTATAGGGTTTGGATTCTGGCACATGGCAACAATCTGAAGGGTCATGTACAAAAGTATAAATAGAGTATCACCCCTCCCATGTAAGTATGCTTTGTACCACTGAGATATCCAATAAAGCTTCCTAGTAGTAGAAGCCCTGTGTGTAAGTGTATGTGAGGCACAAGCTTCCTAGTATTATAAGCCCTGTGTGTGAAGCACATCAAGGTGTGTGAAACACATCAAGACAGAGAGATCAAGGAGTGGCATGGGCATATGCGCAGGTTCCTGCCATCTGCCACGCGCATTGAGAGCAGGGCGGAGCTGGATCTATGGGACTTCTTTGTCGATGTTTTTTTAGACGGACGAATCAGTATTAACTCGCAGGGGGGCATAGGTGTAATTTTTCGGAAATTTATGGGTAGCTTGAAGTTGGACGAAAATTTTGGCACACGGGTTTAACTAGATGGGATTGCATGACAGTAAACCAAGTTTAGATACTTACGTGCTAATATAAATCTCAGTTATGTCTAGATTCAGATGTATATAGACACATTCTAGTTTACCAAGATATGCTTGAACCTTCTATGGTAACAGACCAAAACGTGTAGGGGGAGGGGGTCTGGTTACCTCGACGGTGGCTTCATGTAGTCATACTCGGCATCCTTGCTGGTCACGTCGACGACGGTGGGGGTGCTGCTGTTGCGGTGGGCGTCGGCGTCGAGGAAGCATATCTGGGGCGGTCGATGATGGGTTCAGGGAAGCAGATCTGAAACGAGGGTGTCAGTGAAGCAGATCCGGTGCAGTGCGCGTCGTCGTTGGTGAAGTGGATCAGGTATGGCAGACGAGGGAGTCGGTGAACTCAGATAGTGCAGTGCACGGCGGCGTTGGTGAAGCGGATCTGGTGCTGCGGACGAAGCAGTCGGTGAAGCAGATCCGGTGCAGTACACGGCGGTGTTGGTGAAGCAGATCTGGCGATGCGGACGAGGGAGTAGGTGACCTCAGGTAGGTGAGGTGGTAGGCCGGCTAAGTACGGCTGGGATATTCCGGTGCGATGGTCCGGCAGATGAGAGATGATGGGCCTGGAGTATTGCGATAGATTTTTGGCGGAAATGGGGAATACGAAAGGAAGGCGGTAGACTATATATATCAGAGGGGATGTGTAAATTACGAACGAGACCCCAACCCATGCCGGCTTCACTTGTCTATCATTGCGTCATTCGTAATAGGCGTCGAATGGGAATTCGAAATATGTGTATGGAGGCGGGAGTTTTGGCGCTCAACTCGTATTTTGAATCTCCCTAGTGTATAAGCAGTACAATATACTAGATATTGAATCATAGACCAGGGAAGACAAGTACAGTAGTACAAAAATACTGTAATGTCTACATTGCATGATGCTGATCTACCTTGCGTTAGTGTTTGTAGTGGTAGCTAAGTGGTGCAAGGAAGACATATTTGTAATTTCTACAACTAAGATATGTCTATATACATCCGTATTAGACAAAAATATGACACCTCCTTTTAGACGAAGGTAATATTACTTTTGAATCTCTTTGTACTAATATTGATGATTTTTAATAGATCTTCAGAGTTTCGCAGAAAAAAACTAGGCTCCTCTCGAGAAACAAATAAGCATCCAATTAATTAAGTATGTGGGCGGTTATTATTATTTTAACAGGGAAACTGTATTCGTGCCCTATGGCCCGTCATCTTCAAAACCGTCCAAATGCATGCATCTAGCGGTTTCCAGGCCCTGGCGTGGCGGTTAACATTCGTCTTCCTCATTTCGTCTTCTCCCTGACACTCTCGCATGTGCCTCTCTCGCTACCCTCCATGGAAGCGTTCTACCACGGGCACACTTTCCTCGCTCATGGAAAAACCACCATTATGGCGAACTATACCAATATGGCGTCTAAGGTGGAGGAACACATCAACAAAATCGAGTTGATCCTTGGGAAAGAAGACTCGTACAAAATTGTTGGCCTAGACGTAGAGTACACCTATGGGCCTGAATAGAAGGCTGCTGATGAGGTCTAAGACCCCGTGTGTGGCCCGATCTCGCGGATTGACTTCGAAACCAAGGGGAGAGATGGGAGAACGCGAGGAACACGAAGAACACGACGAACACGAGGAACTCCGAGACTCA
The DNA here is from genome assembly GCF_019359855.2 of Lolium perenne. NCBI lineage: Eukaryota > Viridiplantae > Streptophyta > Magnoliopsida > Poales > Poaceae > Lolium > Lolium perenne. The sequence goes on from NC_067245.2 coordinate 139,446,296, forward strand.
CGCACGCACACCAACCCGATACACCCGATGCTTACCTCCGTGGCTCGATGGACCACGCCAATAGAATCTCCGAGGAAGAGGCACGTGGCAGAATTCCCGGAGAGAGATTGGGGTTGGAGAGGAAGAGCTTGGTGAGGGAGAGAGAGTAACTAGTACTAGAATCTCACTCAACAAGATCAAAGTCAACAACCAAGGTGCCTTGATTACAGAGGGATGATACCCAAGGGAGACTAAGCTCAAAGGTAGGTTTGAGTTCAAAACAAGTCTAAAGAGTAAAGGAGGGGTCCCAGCTACTTATATAGGCACACATGGCCAGCAAGGGCGAACAGGTACGCGAATGGATAAGTTAAGGCAGTTTGGTGGGGCATTCCCGTCAGATCCGGTTTGGGTCCGGTCTGACCGGGCCTGTGACCGAGCTGTCCGGTCATGGGTCCGGTCTGACCGGGCCTGTGACCGGGCTGTCCGGTCATGGGTCCGGTCGACCGGGCGCAAACCGGGAATCTGCGAAGAATCCGGTCCTGGGTCCGGTCGTCGTCCGGTACGAGGGAGCTGGGCCGGTTTGCGCCCGGTTGACCGGGCCTGTGACCGGGGCGTCCGGTTGTAGGTCCGGTCTGACCGGGTCCTGGACCGGCCAGCGTCCGTCTCTTCCTTGGAGCGCTTCGAGCGACGTCGGCTTCGGCTTCATGATCATCTCCATGTCCAGCTGCTTCTCTCCTTCCCTTGACCTTGGCGTCTCCTCCTCTCCGGGGTCTTGATGCGCCTTGTACCTAATGACACATAGTACGTCGGCATGAGGTAGCATTCCATCCAAAGGGGTACCAAGATCAAGGGTGGTGAGGAGCGAGTTCACCTCATCATGTAGAGCTTTGACTCAGGCTCGTGTCATCGGTCCACTTGGGGGACTTGTTGGTCTTGGTGTAGCGACGTCGGTGAGCGGGGCTACATCATCTACCCTCATACAGTTGTGCATGGGCACGGACTGCCTCCTGTACCAGATTTCCTCGGCCGACCAGCCATGCCCCAAACTCGCCGACTTTCTTGTCAAGCCTGACATTACATTTGCAGGTGTCGACATCGGCAACGACATTACCAGGCTTGGGCGTTGCAACCTCTCAGTGGCGAACTTCGTGGACATCCAGAAAAGGTGGAAGCCTGCCGATTCCACTAACAATAAGGATTCGTTGGCTGACTATGCTGCGGCCATTATAGACAGCCAGTACAAATCTATCATGAAAAAACTTACGCAGGAGGAACACAAGTTGTGGAAGAAGGTGCCCTTTTCCATGAAGCATATCATGTATGCAAGCATCAACGCATACACGACATATGAGGTATACAGGCGAATAGTGAACTTTGAGAAAGGTCAACAAAAATTGGCGGAATTCCAGGACAGCGGGAGTTATAATAATAATAATAATAATAATAATAATAATAATAATAAGAGCAGCATGGTACAGGCTGTGGAAGCTAAAGAGGAAGACCACTGAAAAGGATAGCCTAGTGTTAAAAGTAGTACAGTAATAGTATGTATACGATCGTGTGTGTATGCACCCAGTGATAAGTAGTTATGTACATCCAGCTATATTTTATCTTGCAAGTAGTGTTAAAAGTAGTACATTACTACTGTAGTATGTACGATCGTGTGTGTATGCTCCCAGTATCGTGAGTACATAACTGATGAGTATAAAATAAGATTCGCAAAAAAGTATATAATAATAATATGTGTGGTAGATCTTATTTTTTATCTTGCATACTCCCTACGATCCATAATAAGTGTGCCGTTTCACTCTAACATGATCTGCTGTGTTGTCCACAACAGCTATCCTCAGGCTGGCCATAGTGGTAAGTATCATGTTATAGTATCATGCATATGATACTTGTCTATGGTACTATCTCTATAGTGGTTAGTATCATGAAGTAGTATCATAGTTATGCTATATTTATTAGTTTTTAGAATCTCAATGCAAATGTGTGCACGAGATTTATTTGGCATTAACTTTTCTCGTGACATGCGCTATGATACAGTATCCACCTATGTTACTCTAATCTCCTCTCTCCTCCTTAATTAGCTGCCACATCAGCATTTTTGTGGGACCAATGTGTATGATACTAGCTATGATACTAGCACTATGGCCAGCCTCATCCACAAGCAATAAGTGTAGTCCATGCCCATATATATAGTGGACACGTACAAGCTTTTGGTTGCCCATAAGTAAATAGTAATTATTTTACTCTGTGCTCTGTCTTGCATGTGTGTACTTCTAACAAATATGTGCGTCCCAGCGTGTGCCAAAGTTAACCTTATACTGAGTATATTGTATTACTCCCTCCGATCCACATTACTTGATGCTAAAATGGAAGTATCTATAGCTACAATATGTCTAGATACATCTACATTAGCGTCAAGTAATGTAGTTGCTGTTTCAGTAATCTTGTGGTTCCCATAGGTGGTGCCTTAAATGACAAAAGTCATGGACATATCTAAACCATGATTAAGCCGAACCTCTGCCCCAATACATGACATCTTTTCTAGAATGCTCTCCATCGATAATAAAATAATCAATGGGTGGGACTGGATACCTTCGTTGGGAAGGTATCGTCACCTGCCGAGTAGGGTGTATTTAGGCATCCTATCACATCAGGACAGCTATCCAGTAGTAATTTCCATCTCTCAGTGACCCAGTCTATGTGTGTGTCTTGTCTTGTCGATCAATGGACATGGCACCTATCGAGGTACTGCTGATTATTTTGTACATATATTAATATGAGCACGATGCTTTGTACAAAGTTGTCCCTGTCACCTCAAGGTTGCATTAGCAGGACAAAAAACATTTACTCCCTTTCTTGTTCTTTTTCTTTTGTTGTCACAAATTTGAAACCAATAAGTTCAAGTCATGTTCCTGATGATGTTTCCCAACAATAGCAGCGAAACTGAAATAATAGTACTCATATAGTGTTAGTACTAGTACTTTACTAGAGGTTACATACGTATTAGCACAATACTACGTATCATCATATAGAGTAGGAGTACTTATTTTGAGGATTAATTGTTCTCCTTCTTGATGCGAATGTAGAAATGCAACAGCTTGGAAGGTCCACCAAGCACCAGGTACAGCGGCGGCACCGAGAGGAACGACGTGAGTTCATCAAACGCGTCGTCGCCCGGCAAGGCTGTCAACACCCGGATTTTTAAGTCCAGATGCCTATTATGCCATACATTGCAATCCCAGGAAGATTGTTGTTGCGAGACATAACAGTCGATATCATAAGTCATCATTCATTACAAACCATAAGCGTCTTCCCAGATCACATGATCCAATATTACACAAATAGTTGATCTACTGATCAACGAACACAATACATAGCGGAAGCATAATAGAAGTGGACTATCTAATCCACAGGCCAACGCTTGACGTCAGAAGATTCCTAGTTGTCGTAGACGTCCTGCTGGCCGTCCTCTTGGTACTGTTGTTCCTGTTCATAGTCTGGCCATTGGAATAGCTAGGGACGCAGCCGTGAGTACTTTAAAGTACTCGCAAACTAATACTAGTGTAAGTACTATCAATTTTAGTAAGGGGGTGCTAAGCTCACAAGCATAAATCCAATTTAGTTCACAAGCATTTGATAAAAGACTCTTCATGTGCTAACTAACTCAAGTGGGAACATTAGTGTCATTCCCACAACTCAATTGTGATTCAAGTCAAGTCACCATTCAATTCATCAATCCTTTTCAAGAAACATCAGACACCGGAAACAGTATGAACTTTCCAACCGTCCGTAAGCGTGGACACGGCTATTCGAATAGATTTACACTCTGCAGAGGTTGCACACTTGTGCCACAACATTTTATTACATCCGTCAGAGATAGCCCTGAATCATCGTAACTCAGTACACGGATCATCAACCATAACCTTTCACTTACATACCCTAGTATAGGTACCTCTCCCCATGAGCTTGGCCTCCCAGTGAAGAAAAACCATCAACCTGGGAACTGCACAGGGCTTGGGCCGTACATTCACCTCATTTCACATCATTTCACTTTCAACGGAGGCAGCCTCGGTATAACCCCTATGATGCTTGTTCAGAGGGAACCCATACTAAGATGTATAAACTTCCAGTTAAGCCCTACCCATAATCAGGTATTGTGGGGGTACTCAAAATTGGAAAGGTATCGCATCCAACCCAACATTAGTTTTTATCAAAATTCACCATATCATTCAAGTCATATTCACCTTCAAAGATCTTTCAATAGAATGACTCATCATTCCAAGGTTTTAAAAGTCATTTCAAATCACAAGTTCCCATCTAGAGTAGTCACTTTTATTTGTTAGCACTAGCACTATCATGAGGGGTGTTATCTTGCTTATAAATCTTGGAGGCTAACTTTACTACTCTTGTAACACTCTATACTTAGACCAAAGTTAACTATAAAAGTAAATCCTTGATAAACAAAGTAAAAGCTTGTAAGGTAAAACTTGGGATGGGATCATTGCAAATAGAGTAAGGGTAATGGTGCCTTGCTCCAATAGAGATTTGCACTTGCAAGAATATTAGCTTGCCTTGGTTGGTGTACAGATCAAAGTGGTCTTCTTCTTCCTGGAAGTAGACCTCCTCCTCCTGGTACTCCTCGGTACTAGCGTCTAAAAACGGATACGAAGTAACAATCAGCAAACAAGGTTTAAGAGCTAGACTAAGCACACACAAAGTTCACACAAGCTAATCTATCATCACCCTACTAAATGTTGGTTGACTTGGTTTTCTTCTGAAGAAAATAATTTCCTCTCATTACAAATATTGAATTATGGTTTCTATTTAGTTCCTTGAGGAAATAATTTCCTCTCACTGAATCTTGTTAAGATTTAAGTTCCTCAAATAAGTAATGTATGAACCCATGTTGACCAAGGTCAACCATTCATAATCATCATTTGGGAAAATGATTTAAATGAGGTATAGTACCTCATGCCATTTAACACTACCAAACTTATGATTTAACATCACCAAAAAATTCAATATGAGATTATGTAAACCATGGTCACTACCTCATATTAAGTTACTTGGGACAATATTTAAATGAGGGAAAACATCTCATATGATTTATTAAATAGTTTTGGACAATATCAATTGACTAGCACTAGTAGGAAAAGCCTCATCAGTGGCGCACGAAAATTCGATTCTGTGGCGCATGGAGGGTGCGCCACAGAAACGTCGCCACAAAAATAAGCTTTCTGTGGCGCATCTGGCCGTGCGCCACAGAATTAAGGTTTTTGTGGCGCACTTGGGCCGGTGCGCCACAGAAATAAGTAGTTCTGTGGCGCATGTGATATAGCTGCGCCACAGAAATAGGTGCGCCACAGAATTATTTTTTGGTGCGCCACAGAACTATCTACAGGTATACTCGATTTTGTGCTCCCTGGTGTATTATACAGGTTTTATACTGGTTTTACACACAGTATACAGGTTATATACTGATATAATATAGACAGATATAATATGGACATATATAATCATCACATCATCATCACATTACTTAGAGCCCGATCGAGTTATACATATAGCTCCATACAACTCATAATCCATGCAAATTAAGAAAGTTCTCATCATCTCTAGATACAAACGAAGTGACACCGGCCGCCGCCTACACTAGGATGAAATAGAGTACCGCCGCGACGATGGTGAGCAAGAGCGAGAGCACAAGGAAGGCCTTCATCTTGCTCTTGTTCGCTTGGTGCGCCCTCCACTTGGCAACCGCCTCGTGTCTAGTCGGGTACCCTTTGTAGCAGTTGCCGCTGAACTTGTGCACCTGTTTCTTGCACTCCTCCCACTCCTCGTACACTCCTGGAACCCGCCCCTCGAACACGACGTAGTACGTCATCTCTATGGACACAAGGCATATTAGTATATAACGCAATGGAAAGAGTTAGAGGGTTCACATGCATACATATTCACAAGAATTAAAGCAAGGAAATAATAATAAACCTAAAAGAAATATAGCATCGGTATCACATAAGTAATATGGTTCAACGATAACGACTACAATAGAAATTGAAGTCCAACAACGACGACCACCGTTTCGAGCAAATTAAGCAAGTTTAGTTTACAACACGGTACAAATTGTCTATCGATTCAAAGTAATGCTAGCTAGGCACACCGGCCTCGGTCAACGAGACGTCTTCTTGAGCGGCTCCGGGAACGGCTTGTACAAGTCCTTCGTCGTCCACGTCCTTCCATCACCCTGCCTATGTAGGCGTTCTTCGATATCCCTCTTAGGCAACGCTCTGGCTGCGTGTAAGAGCCCCGATCCGTTGGATACATCTTGTAAGATAATTTCTGAGAGCTTTACTTGGATGCGATGGAAGTCTTCTCTAAGATCATCATCACTGATTTCCCCCGACATTTTAATGGGGTCTCGCTTACTAGGTGGCGTAGACATCATCTCGCATCCTCGACAAACCCTTTAAGGTGATGGAGGACATAGAAGGCCTCCTTAATGCTGCCAACCGGCTGCTTGATACAAGGGAAGTTGATCACGTGCTTGAACCCGATCTTTTTAGTGTCCGGCCTGATATATTGCCCATTCTTGTCGAAGGTGCCTCCACTTTTGGAGTAGCCAAGGATAGCCTCATCGAGAACACCCCTTATTCTCGTGTAGTCTTTCTTCGTCGTCGTACTCGACGAGTCGAAATACTGGGCTAGTGACCACTTTGGATCTAGGATGATGAGTGTGCAGTATTTGTCCCTGCTCAACACATGCAATTGAAATGGAATGTTGGAAATGATCGGCAATGGAAGAAATATATAAGAAAGCATAAGTTACGACGGCCGTGAGCGGATGTGTACTTACTCGGGAAAGACAGGCAGAAGAATGGTGTTGCTCTCTTTGTGCATGAGCATGAAGTTCTGGAGGTACCGCACCGCCTTGGTCCGTGTCCTTGAGCCGTCCTGGAGCTGGCTATCGCGCATGTAGTAGGGATCCGCTACCGCGATGTGGCGGGGTCTCTCTCTGTTGATCTTCATCTGAAGATTGATCGCGTATAGGCGCACCAAGTTATAGTCGAGCCGTTTCGAGTGAAATAGATTGAAGACGTCCTCGAACGCTATGAAGAAGATATCCGCGGGGTCTTCATTGACGAAGCTCTGGTCGGACGGCACCTTGACCGAGAACACCGGGTAATTTGGATCCTTTTCTTTAAGAAGGACGCTCTCTTGATAATGAATAGAGTGCTGCAAAGGGAGCATTTGTCCACTTGCGAGGTGTTCCATGTCCGGAGGCAGTATAGGTTTACCAGCTTCATGACACCGGGGCAAGCCATCCGGGGTAGGTGGTACCATGTCGTCGGCCCGGATCCTCTTAGGAGCAGGCTGGCTCAAAGATGCGCCCTTCTTGGCTCCTCTCTTCCTTCCCTTCTTCACCTGACCTACTGGGGGTGCTTGTGGTGCTGATGGTGGTGCTTCGGGTGCTGGTGGTGCTTCTGAGGTTGCTGGGGTTGATTTGGGTGGCTCCCCGATGATCGTCTTACAAAGCGTGTTAGGGCTGAAAACGGTAGCAGGCTTGACTTGAGCTGGATTGCCAGCCTCCGGAGGAGTGTCTTGAGAAAAACCAGTGAAGACCAGGCGCTGCTTCGTGACTGTAGGGGGACGAGTAAGTTGATCGCCGTGTGTGCGGAAGGCTTGTTCATCCATAGGAGCAGGCATGTACATATCTTGGCTGCAGGCGCCAGTGTTGATGTTGGCATCGATGTCATCATCATCATCTACATCGTTGCCATCAAGTGGCGCCATGTCCTGGACCTTGGGTGGTGGCGGTTGCGATGCCGCCGCTTGGCGTACCGCGTGTCTAGTAGACGGTCGTTGCGGTAGCGCTCCCAACAACTGTTTGTGGTGTCTGGTGGTGACGGCGATCGTCGGTTCCTTCCGGGTGGCGGCGGCGACCGCCGGTTCCTTCAGGGTAGTGGGGGCGGCGACCGCCGTTTCCTTAAGGGTGTCGTCGGCGCTGGCGATCTTGGGCCGGATGATAGGGGAGGTGGCGCCGGTGCTTTTCTTACCACTCGGAAGACCCCCCCGCATGAATCTGGTTCTTCGGCCATGTCATAAGCCATGAGGTGCAATCCCCAAGGGGCAAAACGTCGCCTCTGCCTCGTGCCCGGAGGTTGAACGGGGGGATGGCGTAGCGGTACTCCGGCACTACCATTACCAACTTGACCTTCGCCACGTCTTTCGCCAATGTAGTGCCGTGCATAACGCGGGAAGCCATGACATAGCCGCTAGCAACTTCCACCAACTTGCCGCCGGGCTCCACCATTTGCAGAAGTATGCATTGTTCATCCTGAGTCAGGGGCGCCATGTTGGGCATCGTGAGATGGCAGTCACGAAAGGCATATATAGTTAAAGAAGATGACGCGAAGGAGTAACTAATGAGTTTACCTCCTTGATGGCGTCGATCTCGGCTACTGTCGATACAAGGGCGTCGGTTGGGGGCGTCGATGCGACCAGTTGGAGCTGCGGCGGCGGTTGGAGCTGCGGCGGCGTCTGGTGGAGCCCCGACGCCGGCGTCGGGTGGAGCGGCACCGTCGGCGACACGTGGAAGCTTGAGTTGCTGCCGCTAATGCTGGGCACATGTATCGGCCCCACTTGACCTCCCGCATTCCAAGCAGCTAACCCCTCCATCAACCCAGGGGGGATGATCTGCCGGATCTTCTCGTCCAATAACTTGTTCATCATCTCCGTGTTCTCCAGAGGCTTTTCGGCCACCAGCTTCTCTAGTGACTCCACCTTCTTCTTCAGCTCCTGAACCTCGGATTTATCCTTTGCCGATGACCTCCTCTCCAGCTTTCTCGTCTTGGCATCCGATCCGTAGTACTCGGATAGCTTCATACTTGTGCCAAAGCCGGACACACGGCCACCCGACGTCGGTGGCTTGTCTAGCTCCCTCTCCTTGTATTTGTTCATCGCCCTGTTGAAAGGCGTGTCCCACGGTTCCGTCGACCCCTGGGACGACGGGCCAGCCTTCGTCAACTCTTCATCCTTCAGACAAAGGAACTTATAAAGGTTAGCCCATTTGGCTTCATTGCCTAATAAGATGAGCGAAATAATATAGAACTATCCTTACCAGGTACTTCTCGAAATCCTTCACGTCTTCGTGATCCGTAATAAATTCCCCCGTCTTCCAGTCTAAGTAGTAGCGGGACCGGACAAAGTTCCTAGCCTGTTCATCCTGGATTTTGTGCCAGGGGTTTTCTTTCCCGCATCGTACCATCTCGGCATCCTCCTTGTCCCAAGTGGGCTGTTTTCCTCGGTAACCGCCGCTTCCGCAATGGTGGGTCCCTAAGTTCAAATCCCGCATTTTCTTCCCCGAGGCGGTCCATTTTTTAACATCGTCACTCTCTAAGTAAGACTTGAATGCATTAAAGTCTTCTAAGGAGAGCGACGATTCTTTGGTACTTATCCTCTCCCAGCTTTCACCGGCGTCGATCTTTTTCTTCAGCCGGTTCTTCCAGCTGCTCAAGGCGGTGCTCATCTTCGTGAGAGCTAAAGAGTCCACCTTCTTATTGAACGGCTCCGGGAACGTGTATCGTTGGTGAAGCTTCTGGAGGAGGGATTGGACGATAGCCTCGTTCTCCTTGCTTCTGAGGTCATGAGTTAGGATCGGCACGGTTTCACGGACGATGCACCCTAGTTGCATGCCGTACCCTTTGGCAACCCACGAAGGCTCCATCGGTAGGCCACTTGGGGAGACTACCGTGACAACATCGGTGACGTTGGTGAGCACTTGCGGCCTCCGATCCCTCCTCGCCCTCCTCGCCGTCCTCTTCTTCTTACCCTCCTGAGGGTTGCCGCCGCTATCACCTTCCGTGCGGTTGGCCGCGTTCTCTTCACCGGTCGTCTCTTCACCGGTCTGGGCGGCGTCGTCCCAGGTATCGTCATCGTCGCCGGTGTCAGCGGCGGCCCCCCGGCCCTCTCCCTCGGAGGCAGTGTCCCGGCCCTCTTCCTCATCGTCGGGCGACTCGGCGGTGGCCTTCCGGGGCTGCTCGTAGGCCTCCCAGAAGTCCTTGTTGGCCTCTCTCGCTTCTTCGTTCTAGCTCCTGGGCTTAGAAGTGTTGCCCGACATGTTTGTTTTTGCACTTCATTAAAAAGAGGCAACAAGTTAGTACAAAAGTCAACCAAAAAATTCGGCATGACCTTTGCTATTTTTTCTACGTTGGAGTGCCCATTTCTCAACCGAAACGGAAGTTAATCAACGCTTCGGGAGAAATGGGCAACTCAATGAAATCCCTGCAAAAATATCCACCATATACACCATATATCCACCATATCCACCATACAAAATTGCACCATATCCACCATATATCCACCATATCAGTTAGTACTACAAACCAGAAAACCTGGACATATATTGCTGGACATATATAGTTCCTATTTTTTTTAACCTGGAGCACTACAACAAATTAACCTGAAGCATCTACAATACATCAAACAAAACCTGGAGCATCAGTACATGAGGCATTATTAACCTAGAGCATCAATACAACAGATATTATTAACCTGGAGCATCTACAACAAATTAACCTGGAGAATCTACAATACATCAAACAAAACCTGGAGCAATCACCTGGAGCACTACAACAAACCTGGAGCATCTTTTTAACCAACTGTTAGCATATTTAGTGCAGCCAAGGCAGTAGCTAATGACTTAGAAAAATGACTTCAATAGTAGGCAGTAGCATTTCATTCAAAATCAACTAGGCAGTATCATTTCATCATTAGCTTGTTCATTTTTTCATTTGTATTAAAAAACCTATTGCATTGTATTAAAAAACCTACTGCATTGTTCATTTTATTGAACCATGTACATCAACAGAGTAGTAGCAGCTTCATTTTAATTTTCATTTAAACAAACTTCATTCTTTTTCAGAGAGAACTTCAAGAACTTTATTAGCTCTACTGCATTTTCTCAACGAACACAGTTCATATATACTATATATATACTGTATATATACTGCAACCATCTATGCATTTAATCATGTATTTAATTAGTGGTCATATGTGAACTAAAACCATCTATTTAATCAGTGGCCAAAGGTGAACTAAAACCATCTATGCATTCTTATCTTGCAACTAGGAAGCATGAGCATGATCATTTCATAAATGAATTCAAAACATAAAATGGCAGCAGGAGACACAAGTGATTCACTAGCACATGCAACACACACATGATCACTAACTCTCACCCTAATTCTGTTCTTACTAAATGACAAGATTAATATCTACATTTCTCTGCCAATTCGAAAACTAAATCACATTCAAAACATTACCTAGCAGTAGTAAATTTGTATCTACATTCACTAACTACATTCAAAACCTAAATCAACCAATTCACTAACTACATTCAAAACCTAAATCAACCAATTATTTGTATCTACATTTCTCTGCCAATTCGAATTTAGAAAATGAGCATGAGCTATTGCTAACATAGCATTACCTACCAATAGCTAGCATAGCATTACCCAGCAGTAGCAAATTTAAATCACCAAATTATATCAACTAAATAAACCTACTGCTAGCTACTGCTGCTACTTTATCAACTAATTAAAATTGTCCTAAAATTGTATAATTGTTTACTGCAAAACACAAGAGACCAATTAATTGTTTACTGCAAAACCAACATACCAAACATATAAACAAATAATTCACATTGCATTAGTATTTCTTCTTGTTTATTCAGCCTTCTTACATGAAATAATCTTCACTACATTGCATTAGGATTCAATCAGACGATTACATGGACAAATTCCAAGTTGCGAGCAAGAAGGAAATCACCCAGCATCCCAAAAGCACCAGATCGAAAGAAGGACTAATCGAGCAGGACGCTCGTGGTGGCAGGATTGGGGATGGGCATAGGGCAGTGAGGAGGGGGACAAGGGAGTGGGGACAGGGGTGAGGGGCTCTCACCGAATGGCGGCGGCGCAGGGTTGCGGTGGCGGCGGTGTTGTCCTCCTCCTCCTCTGCGGTGGAGGCTCAGGCTCGCGCGTCCCTGCTCGGCGGTGGTGTGGCGGTCCTCCTCCTCCTCGATCTGCGGCGGCGGATCGGGCTCGGGCGTCCTGCTCGGTGGTGGCGTGGCGGTCCTCCTCCTCCTCGGCGGCGCTAGGCGGTGGCGGTGGTTGCGAGAGCAGAGTGGCGGGTGCTAGGGTTGGCTCGTCGGGGAAGAACTGTTTGTGAGTGGGGAAGAAAGAAACGAGTCGATTATTTCACCAAGTGTCTAAATTCTGTGGCGCACCCCTCCATGTGCGCCACAGAATTAAGCATTCTGTGGCGCATCAGCTCAAACATGCGCCACAGAATTCCTTAATTCTGTGGCGCACCCAAAGGGGCGTGCGCCACAGAATTTAGACACTTAGCAAAACAAAATGGTTTACTGCTGTGTACTGACAGTTACTTAGCACTAGCCTAGTGGTTAAGGTCAATGTTAGCCCATTAGTAGCCAGGTTCGAACCCTGGCTGCCACACAATTTTTCTTCCTTTTTTTCATATTTTAGTTACATTTCAATAAATAACACAACATTATTTAGTAATTAGTAGAGTATTATAAATTAATTGTCTCATACAAACATGTACGTTCTTGTTTCTCTCACACACACATGGATGTACTTGTCTAACACACACTCACACACATGTGATAGACCAAAAAAAGATCTTCTTCATCCCGGCTTCGAGCTCTAGCTAGCATCTCTTCGCAATCTTCTTGCCCTTTCGGTTGTTGGCGGTTGAATACTTTATGCCGGCCACCTTGAGATTTCTTCGCGTGAACGGACAACCTTTAGAGGGTAGGGAGGTCTTCCTTCTTACTTTACTAGTAGTAGGCATGTCGAAGTGCCTGTCGAATTCCTCCTCAATCTTCGGGTCACCGTTCTTGTCCAAGTCTTCCTCGTTGGCGTCTCCTTGCATTCCTATGATGCTCCTCTTTCCCCTCCTGACGACAACACGGCTAGGCCTCGACGGATCGGTGATGAAGAAGCATTGGTCAACTTGGCTACCGAGTACCCATGGCTCATTTTTCGCGGATGCGTTCTTCGATTTTGCATCGGGTATAACCATGGTTGTGAAATATCGGCCTTCTTTTTCGACCTTCTTGGCCCATCTCACATGAAACATTGGCACCGTCTCTCCACAGTAATTGAGCTCCCATATCTCCTCGATCCTTCCAAAAAATCTTTCATTGACATTAGTCTCGTCATCGGCGTATGACAGCATAGTTACTCCTGAGTTTTGATTTTCACTATTTCTGTCCTTTTCCTCGGTGTAGAATCTCAGAACCGTTGATGTCGTACCCCGATAGGTCCTTACGTTATGCGCGGGTCCCCGTGATAAGGTGTATATGAGTTTTTCATCTTCGGTAGAAGGCGTATTTCTCCGTGCTTCAAGCGCTTGAGTTTGCTTGAACCAACGCGTGAAGCTGGAGTTGTGCTTTTTGGTTACGTCTCCCATCTTCCTCGGCCGGCCCATATCGATGTAATTCTGCTCGACCATGCTTTTGTGCTCTTGCACGAAAGGTTCGATCAGTTTTAAGTGTTGTAGCGCGACCCGGTGAGCCCTGTCAAAGTCGTCGCGTCGATTTTCAATGCCGACATGGACTGAGCGGTAGCCCTCGCGGTGACCGACTCCAGCGAGCCTCCCGAGGTGTGTCCCGGGGGTAGACCAACATGATCCTCGTCGTCCTCGGTGCTTAGATAATTCAGCAGAAGGAGATGCACTCGTAGGTTAGAAACCCCTTGGCCATGCTTTCTTGCGTCCGGACGGGCCCTATTGCGAACGTATCCTTTCATGACACCGTTCTGCCTTTCGAAAGGCATCATGTTGTGGAGGAACGTTGGGCCGAGCTGCTTGATGTCTTCAACGACATGGAGAAGGAGATGGACGCATATATCACAGAATGCAGGCGGGAAGTAAATCTCGAGCTCACATAGTATCACCATGATCTCATCCTGTAGCATCTTGAGCTGCCTCACGCCGATCGACTTCCTGGTGATAACGTCAAAAAAGTTGCATAGGCCAAACAGCGTATCACGGACGTGCTCGTCCATTATGCCTCGGATCGCAACGGGAAGTATCTGCGTCATTAGCACGTGGCAATCGTGAGACTTCATCCCGGTGAACCTCTTCTTCGCTACGTCCATATATCTGCTTATATTCCCCGAGTAACCGTGAGGAACTTTCACTCCTAGGAGGCACCTGAAAACTGCTCGAGCTCCTCCGGACTCATTGTGAAGCAGCAGCGGGAAGCTGCACCGCGTTCTTCTTAGCCCTTTTACGGAGACGTTGAGTCCCTTCCGTCCGATCATCATCATCATCATCATCGTCGAGACGGGGCTTGAAGATCTTTCCGATGCCAAAATGTTTAAGATCGTATCTTGCTTTCGGTCCATCCTTGGACTTTTCTGAGTTGCAAAGAGTGCCAAGCAGACTCTCGGTAACGTTCTTCATAATGTGCATGACATCGAGGTCTGTGGGCGTGTGGAGGACCTTCCGCACTCCAAGTCGTGGAAAACAGACCTCGCTTTCCATACACCGAGCAGCGGCTCGCTTCGTTGCTTCTTTCCTGGCGCTGGGCACTCCTTCCAATTTTTCGAAGATCATCGATTTCGCGCCGCTCCTCGGGCGTGGGGGTCCATCGGGCTCATCTTTACCATTGAACAGATCACCGCGTTTTCTCCACGGGTGATCCAAGCGAAGCCTCCTTCGAGCACCTGGGTAGACGGTTTTCGAGGACCCGGGATCCCTTGGTAGTTGTAGATGCGGGGTATCGTCCATGCACTTCACACAGCCGTTGAATCCGTGGCCCACCTGGGCAGATACATATGCGTAACCAGGATAGTCCGTGACCGTCGTGATCAACGCGGCTCTCATATCGAAATAAGTTCTAGTGTAGGCGTCCCACGTACGGGGTGGCGTCTTCCACAACGTGTCTAACTCCTCTTTCAGCAGCCCGAGATACAAATGCATGTCGACACCTGGTTGTTTCGGCCCCTGAATGAGAATACTCAGGTGTATGTACCTTTGCTTGGTGCACAGCCACGGGGGTAGGTTGTAAGGCCATACAAACACAAAGCCAGGTGCTATGCGTGCTACTCTGGTTGCCGAACGGATTGAGTCCATCGGTGCTCATACCTAGCCTCGATGTTCCTTGCGTCGCCCCGAACCTAGGGAAGGCGATGTCCAATGCTTGCCACCGTCCGGCGTACGAAGGGTGTGTCAAGATATAGCCCATCTCCGGATCTTCTTCGGGCTTTTGCCTTTCCGCGTGCCATTGCATGAGCTTTGCTTCCTTAGGGTCCACGAAATACCGCTGCAGACGGGGAGTGATAGGAAAGTACCATACCACCTTTCGAGGTACCTTCTTGTTCCCAACCTTGTACCGTCCGTGGCCACACACCGGACATGTGGTTCTGTCCTTGTACTCGCACCTATAAATCACACAATCATTAATGCATGCGTGGTATTTTTCGTGCGGTAGGTCAAGGGGACACACGACTTTCTTGGCCTCCTCGGTACTACTTGGCAATGTGTTCCCCTCCGGGAGACGATCGTGCCAGAATTTTAAGTTCTTGCTGGCTGGAATCGGTCCACTTGTTCTGCGTCTTCATCTGCAGGTAATCAAGCGTTACATGCAAGCGCGTATCCTGCGGACGACACCCAGGAAAGATCGGAGTCATCCCGTCTTTCTCCATTTGCGACAGCTTGGCTCTCTCTCTAGCTTCAACTCTATCGTTGCTCGTCTCCTGGAGGAGAAGATCTTGAACATGAGAGTCCCGCAAGGCCGAAATTAGCGGGGTCGCGCCGAAATCTTCTTCTTCATCATGATGATGTTCTCCGCCGGCATCTTCTTCTTCATGATGATCTTCTCCGCCGACTTCTTCTTCATGATGATAGTCCCTGTCGGCATGATGATAGTCTTCTTCATGATGATAGTCATCTCGCTCGACATGGTCTTCATGCGCACCATTTGATGGGGCCGGCCGCGCCTGGTTGTCTTGCATGAAACCGCGCCTCAAAGCGGGTGCTCCTCCGGCTTGTCCTGAATCGTGGTTGATCCAGCGCTCGAGTTTGCATGATCGACACGGACATCTTATCTGGCGCCTATTGTTCCGAATCATGTCCTCCTTCGCGTCTATCTTGTATCTAGAGATTCGAGCGGAACTCATCGAGAGGACCATGCTTGCCTGCAAATGGTATACATAGAACAGGAAATTAGAACCGCACCAAATGCACACACATGCATGGGCCGTACCTCTCCTCAAGGTATTACATGGAGCGGAAAATTTCGGCATGACCTCTCCTCAAAGTAGGACATATGGGTAGTGCAAAACTTGCCGAAACGGAAATGAATCAACATTTCGGCAAACATCCATGCACCACACCGACACACACAAGCGCTTCACCTGCAACAAGCATCCATACAAACGACGGCCACACAAGATCTACAAGCATATGCATGTCTCCTCCAAGCATATGTATGTCTCCTCCAACTACTCACCTTCTAGATTCGATACCGAGACGAGACCGCGATCGATGAGTTCGAGAGGAGGAGAGAGTATGGAGAGCCTTCTCCTCAACTCCAATTAAGTATCAACCAAAGTAAGTGCAATAAATACCCAAGCAAGTGAAAAGTAGAGTCAAAATGGTATGAGAGAGAAGGGGGGGACGAGCTAGATGGAGGAAGAAGAATGACTTGTGTAGTGTGGTAGGTGGGAGGTTGGCTCACTTTTGTATATCTGGTTCAGCTAATTACGTGGGCGCACCGAACAAATGCGCCACGTAATATCTTATTTACGTGGGCGCACGAGCCAAGCTGCGCCACAGAATAGCTTATTTTTGTGGCGCACTGTGGCCGTGCGCCACAGAATATCTTATTTTTGTGGCGCACTGCGGTACGTGCGCCATAGAAATAGTAAAACCAATGATTGGGGGTGTCAGCTGGTGGGGCCCACCAAGTTTTTGTGGCGCAGGGTTCTTTGGTGCGCCACAAAATTAAGCTATTTTTGTGGCGCACCTTGCCTGGTGCGCCACAAAAAAAAGTTTCTGTGGCGCATTTTTCGTGGTGCGCCACAGAACTAAGCTTTGCCTATAAGGGTTTTCCTACTAGTGTAGAAATCGCCATAGAGCCATTTATTTAAACTAGGCCAGGATCACACAAAGTAACCATATCATATTTTTACATAAACATGTAATGTAGGTGAAATGTGATTTATGAGAGTTTAAATCAACTCAAAAGCATTTTTGGTTGATTTTTAATAATTGTTTGAAGTTGCAAATGTCCCTGCCTTGATATTTTTGTCACAATAATTCTACAAAGTATCTAGTACTGAGGCTAGTGGGGTTGGATAGATCTTTTCTCTAGCTTTCCAACCATATGCAATTCATAAAATTTGGCCTAGGGGATTTGATTCTATTCAATTTTGAAAATGGAACCAGTAAGCAATTTGAAATAAGTCAATTTAAACGAATTTGAATTTGTGGGCTCGCGCGGGAAACTAAACGGGCCGAAACGGTTTAAATAGAGAAATCCAGCCCACCACGCATCCAGCACGCGTGGGCTGCCTGACAGGTGGGCTCCACCCGTCAGCCACACTTAACACAGCGGAACGGTATGTTAGATTTGAGCCGCACGATTAGAAGGGGATCGAGGGGCTTAGAGACATCGTCGTCTCCGGCGAGAATTGGGTACTGGCGCGACGAGGCTAGGGGGCGGCGAGCTTACCAGTTCTCCAGCAAGGGTTGGCAGTGTGCACGATGAAGTTGTAGACGACGGCGAGTCACCTGGTACCAGCAGCGCTTCCTGGGGAGGCTCCAATCGACGGCGGCGTCTGCGGCGGCTTCACGGCTCCTGCGATCAAATTGACAGACTCTGGTGGCTAATCGAGGAGGGGAGGTGGTCGAGGAGGTTGAGGGAGGAGAGGGGAAGGTGCTGGTGTGAAGAATGAAGCGAGGGGTGCTCGCTATTTATAGCGGCAGATGATGACCGTGGGCTGCGGCGAGGTCGACAATGGCGCGAGGGTTACGGCGAGCTAGAGGGGTAGGCGAGGGCAGCGTTCTGTTCAGCATGTCCGTGCGGTCCTCCTGGCTGCAACGGCGAGGCTGGGCGGTGCCAAACTTTGTCGGGGGCAAGCGAGCATCTGCGCGTCCGTGGCGGGGTTTGGTCTTTGTCTCCGGCGATGGCGGGCGTGGGTAGGGGACAAGTTGATGTCTAGTGTGTCCATGGTGCTCTGGCGAGTCGCAGGGTAGAAGAGGGGGTCTGGCGGTGGCGCGATGCATCGAGGCGACGCGTGCCTTGAGCGTGCCCGTGGGCGGCGCCCATGCCATCATCGGCATGCTCTGGGCGTCGTGGGCGCGCGTTTGTCTGGTCGATGTCGTGCTCCTCCCCGGCAACGGCGAGTACCAAGGGGTTCAGTAGAGCAAGTGGGAGCAGTAGGGCATGGTTAGCCAGGGTAGAGAGGAGGGAGGCTAGGGTTGGCATGGTGACATGGGAGAGGTGGCCGGCATGGCATGGCTAGGCCATATCTGGCCTTGTCTAGCATGTCCAAGTAGGGGCAATGGGTGTGAGGGAACCAGGATACAAGGCTTGAGCAAGTGGTAGCCAGAAATTGGGCCAACACTATTTAGAATAGTGATTTTGGGATTTGGTTTGATTTGCTCACCAAGTGTTTGTTATAATGGCCGCATGAATTCAATTTTGAAAATTTTGAATGAAACTTGGTGGTGTTGATTCATGTGATTAAGGACACACAAAGGTGGTGGTGGTTTTAAAAATTATAAAGAATTGCAAAATTTCAAATTGGGTATGATGTTGAATCTGTTAAAAAGTTCCAACTTTGCTTGAGCATAACTTTTGATCTAGGATGAATTTGCAGGGGTGGTCTTTACCAAAGTTGTTCACCTTGATGTGGTCTTGGATGAGGTGCAAAGAGTTGGATTTGTTTGGTTTGAAAATCTCTTAATACAGAGGCTCAAAGTAGGGATCATGTTAAAAATGGCAGATTTGACCATTAGTGCATGTGAGCACAATTTGATTTCAAATTTGATTTGATTTGAGTTTCTTTGATTCCAAAAGTGTTAATAAGTGTTCAGTAACATTCTCCAACTAATGGTGCAAGCCAAAATGGTCTAGGTTGAAGATTTTCAAAAATGGCATGAACCATATGTGAGGGTTTTGTGATTTTTCTATTTTATTTCTTTTATTTCTTTTTGATTTTCTTTGTGATCTCGAAGGATCAAGTTAGGGTTTTAGGTAGTAAGCATAAGCACACAACAAGAATCATGGCATTCACACCAAAAATCAAACGTAAATACTATGCATAGCACATGTGTTAATAAAAGTTTTTGTTGGGTCTAAATTTTGAGTAATTGATATTCTTCTTCTTCATTGATTTTGAAATTTGGGATGTTACAAACCCTTCCCCCTTACAAAAGATCTCGTCCCGAGATCTTAAAGAAAACTAGGTACTAAAGAGATCTGGGTACTCCTTCTTCATATAGTCTTCTCGCTCCCAAGTGGCTTCGTCTTTGGTATGGTTACTCCATTGTATCTTCAGGAACCTGATACTCCTGGTGCGAGTGGTTCTGAAAGCTTCTTCCAGGATGCGAATAGGCACTTCGCGATACTTCAAGTCCTTGTTGATATCCACCGATCTGTGATCGATGTTCTTGAACACTTCGGTCTTCTCGGGGACTTCTAGGCACTTCCGAAGGAGTGAGATGTGAAACACGTCGTGCACAGCCGACATTTCTTCTGGTAGCTCCAATTGATAAGATACTTCGCCTCGGCGACTCAGAACTTTGAAGGGTCCGACATATCGGGGTGCAAGCTTTCCTTTCAGCTGGAATCTCTGCATTCCTTTCAGGGGGGATACTTTGAGATAGACAAAATCTCCGATCTCGAAGGTCATCTCTCGGCGTCTCTTATCAGCGTAGCTCTTCTATCTTGATTGCGCCGTCTTGAGGTACTCGCGGATCTTGTGTACTCTCTCTTCGGCTTCACGGAGAACGTCTGGTCCAAAGACTTGACTTTCTCTGACTTCGGACCAATTCAGAGGGGTACGGCTCTTCCTTCCGTACAAGGCTTCAAAGGGGGCCATCTGCAAGCTGGCTTGGTAGCTGTTGTTGTAAGAGAATTCTGCGTAAGGCAGTCAGTCTTCCCATTTGGATCCATATTCTAGTACACATGCCCTCTGATGTAGCCCCACCCAAGGTCGACACTACATCAAGACCGACAAGCCCTCCTCGTGGCCCAATGACACGAGCTCGAGCCCAAGCACTACACGAAGAGGTGAATTCGCTCCTTTCCGCGTACGCATTTGATACCCCTTTGGATGGCGTGCTACTTCATGCAACTACCTTATGTTCAATCAGGTACATCGACCAAGACACGAGCCATGGAGACCAAGCCAATGGAGAGGCAGCTGGAAATGATGAAGATGGAGCTACGGCGCCCAGGCCGGAACTTCCGCCCCCCAGGACCGGAACTTCTGGCCAGATGCCTTCAGATGCCTTCCAGCGCCCAGAGAAAAGGATCAAGACGGAACTTCCGCCCCGAGGGACCGGAACTTCCGCCCCGAGGGACCGGAACTTCCGCCCCGAGGGACCGGAACTTCCGCCCACCGGAACTTCCGCCCAAGTTCCGCTCTACTTCCGGAAATGCGCCAAAACAACACTGGATG
Organism: Lolium perenne; assembly: GCF_019359855.2. Taxonomy (NCBI): domain Eukaryota; kingdom Viridiplantae; phylum Streptophyta; class Magnoliopsida; order Poales; family Poaceae; genus Lolium; species Lolium perenne. The sequence continues at coordinate 139,467,001 of NC_067245.2, forward strand.
TTACTGCGAGGAAATGGGCAATTTCCGGAACAAGGCCGTAAGTTGGCCGGAACTTCCGCCCCGACCGGAACTTCCGGCCCACAAGACCGGAACTTCCGCCCATGACCGGAACTTCCGCCCAGGATGACCGGAACTTCCGCCCCATCGAACTTCAGCACGACAGCACTATTCAGCGTGTAACTTATCCTTTCGCCCCCACCTATAAATAGCCTTGTTGGCTTAGATCTGAGATTAGACTTGATGTGAAATTAAACCTGAGCTTAGCTCACCCTTGTGGGAACCCTACCGAGACCTTCGATCTTGTACCCACCCGAGCTCCTTATCAACTCGTGAAGATCACTTTGGTGACTTCTACCGATTTGTTGGTATTTTGCTTGCACTTCTACCTATTTGGTCTTTTGCTTGCACTTCTATCAACCTTTCGGTCTTTTCACCCTTCTAGATCTCTCGGGATTCGATTTGTCGATCTCTTTGCGGGACTTCTACCGGAAGGTCTTTTCCTGCAACCTCTATCGAGTTGGTGGTTCGAGCCAACGAGGGAAAACCGATTGTGTGCGTGTGTGTGTTGTATCCCCACGATTCCCCTCGCGTTCTTCGTGTTCATCGCGTTCATCCACCTCCCCCACGAATTCCACCCAAATCCGTGAAGATCGGGCACATCCTTGGGCTTAGCCCTTATCATATGGTATCAGCAGCTCTTTGGTTGCCACGGATTTGACCCCCACAACCCCCAATTCCACCAATTTCGCCCAAAAAAAAATTCCAAATTTTTTTCCCAAAAATTAGCCCCAAATTGGCCTTGGATCGATCTCGCGATTTGTTGAGTTGTTTGTGGTTTTGCTCCAATAGAAACTTGTCTTTGGTGTTGATCTGCAATTCCCCCACCTTCCCAAAGCTTCTAGTGCCAAATTTTCCTCCAATTCGAAGGATTTCGGCCCGGATTTCCGCCCAAATCGACGAACAGCCCGCATATCTGATTGCGACCGGAAGTTCCGCCCAGCAGAACCGGAAGTTCCGCCCGGGACCGGAAGTACCGCCCCTCAGGACCGGAAGTTCCGGCTGGCCGAATTTTTCACAGCTACCTTCGTTTTACGTTTTTGCACTAACCCCCTTGTGTTTGGACTTCGGTTTGAGTGCCATTTCAGCTACCACAAAGCTTCCGCAACATCGACAACGACGACGGCACACCGAGGATCCAAGCGGTTCATTTGACACCTCCACCACCATCGCAAGTTCAAGATCGTCGGCCACCATCATCAAGTGGTATAACTTGCTCCTAACTTGTAGCCCTAGCCTCTTTTGCGTACCTTTCCTATCGAGAGTGGCTTTCTAGTGTTGCGAAGCATTGCGCAAGCGTCCCGACCGTGAGGGTGTGCGTGTGTTGAGCAAAGCTACGAAGCAAGCTCGTGTGAAAAGATAAGCAAAATAAGTGTGACATACTTACATAGATAGTAGTACCTTTACATAGTGAGAAAAATAAAGAAAAATACAAAAAGAAAAAGGAAAAGAATGTGAGTGACACCTATACACAAAAGAGTCCAAAGCTTATAAGCAAAAGAGAGAAAAGAGAAGAGAGGCGTCTTGCGCAAATCTTGTTGCTTCTCAATTTTTGCAACCAAGCCACGGTCTCTCTTGCGTTAGCATGACACCGAGCTAGTAGTCTTCGTTAGGACCATTTTGTTCTTGCTCATTTTCCAAGTCGCGCTAACCCCATTTTGTCCCACGCATGTGTTCCTCCTTGTGTATGCCTTTTGTGATCACCGCCTTTTGACTTGTGACTTTTGGATCTTACCCACTTTTGACAATAGACTTTTCGTTTGGTTCTTCCATTTGGCTTTCCACATCCATACCTAACACCATATAGAGTTTTTGGTTTTGTGTGTGTGCATACATATCGGTTGCCCTCCGCCTTGAAACACCTTTTCGATTTTGGTTTGCAAGTTTTGACACTTTTGGTAGTCTTTCCTAACCACCCACCACATAGTTCTTGTTTTAGTTGTAACCATGTCTAGTGGAGAAGGGAACCAACTACCAATGACGCGGCACCAACATTGGATAGCTACTCAAGCCGTCCATGCCAAGCTCAATCAATTTGATGCCATGATCAAGGATACCAACGTCCGCTATGAAGAAAGAGCTCAAGTGCAAAGGATTGACCTCAACAACCAAGTTCAAGACCTCAATGAAAAGATTGAAACTCAAGGCAATGAGTTGAAGGAAACACTCGCCATACAAGGTTAAGAGACAAGGGAAATGAAGACGGCGTTGGACAATATCCTTCATACACTCAACCGTCAAGAAGATAGAAGACACCACTCAAGGTCTTCACGCTCTCATAGTTCAAGGTCACGAGCTCCTACACCGTCTCACCATGATTCCAATGAAGACCCACGCCACCATAATGTGGATGTTCAAGTGCTTCACCAACAAGCTCAAGAAGCGGAGCAAGCTCGACTTCGACTTGTCCAAGAATGTCAACGCCTTGAAGAAGAGCGCCTTCAACAAGAGAATCTCCATGTTCAATTCCAACAAGAGCAAGAACGCCTTCGACATGATCAAGAGCTAGTTTGAGCAAGGGAACAAGAGCGTCTCCGCAATGAACAACAAGCACTTGAAGAACAAGAAAGGCAACGACAAGTACAAGAAGCTCAAGCTAGAAGGCAACGACTTCAAGAGCGCCAAATCATCAATGTTGTTCTACCTCAACGCCCTCAAGGTCAAGATAATCATCGCCATCATGATGATCGACCTCATGCTAGAAGACCACCTCCAAGGGCAAGAATTGAGGAATCAAGTCATCACCAAGCATCAAGTGAAGAAAGTGTGATGCCTCGACGCTCCCACAACAATGATGATCAAGATGAAGGTCATGGAAGAACACCTCCTCGTCAACAACATAGCAACAACAATAGAGATGCTCAAGGTCCACAACATCTACCTCAACAACGTCAAAACATTGGTGAAGAAAGACCACCTCCTAGACGCAATGACCGCAATGAAGAGGAAATCTTTGGGAAGCTCAAGTTCACCATGCCCAAATTCCACGGAGAGGAAGACCCCGATGCATACTTATCTTGGGTACTCAAGGTTGACAAGATTTTCCGCATACACAACTTCTCCGAAGCAAAGAAAGTGGCCATGGCATCACTTGAGTTTGAAGGATATGCAAATGTTTGGTGGGAAGAAGTGAACAAGAAGCGTGACAAGGAAGATCTAGAGCCCATTGACACATGGGAAGAGATGCAAGAAGTCATGCACAAACGCTTTGTGCCCAACCACCATAAACGCGACCTCTTCAACAAGCTTACTCAACTCAATCAAAGCTACAAGTCCGTTGAGGAGTACTACAAGGAGATGCACATGACCATGATGAGTGCCAATGTGGATGAGCGAGAAGAGCAAACAATAGCAAGATTCTTGAATGGATTGAACATTCCCGTCAAGAGGATAGTGGAGTTCTTGCCTTACACCAACATGGTTGAGTTGCTTCATCAAGCTACAAGAGCCGAGCGCCAAGTGCGAGAAGACATGGCAAGTGCAAAAACAAAGTCCTTCTTCGCCGCGAGAAATGCAACAAACACATCCTCAAGCATCAAAAACACAAGTGATATTGCTTCCAAGGATCCTCCCAAGCAAACGAAGAGTGCCTTCAAGACAACAAGCTTCAAGCCGGATCAATCAACTATGTCCTCCAAAGCTTCCACGGGATCTAGTAACTTCACTTGCTTCAAGTGTGGTGCTCAAGGACATAAATACTTTGAATGCAAGAACACAAGAGTTATGATAACTCGAGATGATGGAGATGTGGAGTACTTGAGTGAAGGTGAATATGAAGCCTTGGTACAAGCCGCAACCAATCATGAAGATGATGAATTGGAAGACCAAGAGCAAGTCCTATGTGTGCATGATGCAAGCCCATCTCTTGTGGTGACCAAAGTGTTGACAACCCATGCACTCCCCAATGAAGATCAAAGGTGCAACATCTTCCAAACAAGAGCCGGAATCAATGGCAAGTCAATAAAGGTTATCATCGATGGAGGGAGTTGCCATAATCTTGCAAGCACCGAACTATGCTCCAAGCTCAACCTCACACTCCGGAAACACCCCCACCCTTACCATGTGCAATGGCTAAGTGACAATGGAAACGTCAAGATACAACACACCGTCTCCATATCCTTCAAGATTGGCGCCTATGAAGACACTGTTGATTGTGACGTAGTACCCATGACGGTGTGCCACATGCTACTTGGTCGCCCTTGGCAATATGACAAAAGAGCAAGCCATGATGGCTACACAAATGCCTATAGCGTCAAGGTCGGCGACAAGACATTCATCCTACGCCCAATGAATCCTAGCCAAGTAATTGCGGATAATGCAAAGGCTTTAGCGAGGGCTAAGGAAGCTACCATCACTAGTGAGATGAGTGGTGAGAGTGACCCACCAAAAAGAAAGTGAGCGCCACAAGCCATATGTGAGTGAGATGAAGAGTGTCCTCATAGCTACCAAGAGTGAGATGAGAGAATTGTACCACAACCCATCCACCATATTGCACTATGTGCTCATTTGCAAGGGGCCATCCTCGGAGACTAACAACTTAACAACACTTCCTTCGTCTTTGTTGTCTCTTTTGAAGGAGTACCAAGATGTCTTCCCCGACGAGCTTCCTCATGGACTCCCACCGCTTAGAGGAATTGAGCACTGCATCGACCTCATACCGGGCGCCCCTCTACCAAACCGCGCCGCCTACCGCACCAACCCCGAAGACACAAAGGAGATCCAACGCCAAATACAAGACCTCCTCGAAAAAGGGTATGTTCGTGAAAGCTTAAGCCCTTGTGCGGTTCCCGTGATTCTTGTTCCTAAACCGGATGAGATGCAACGAATGTGTATGGATTGTCGCCCCATCGATGCCATTACCATTCGATACCGCCATCCCATTCCGCGTTTAGATGACATGCTTGACGAATTGAGTGGTGCCATGATTTTCTCTAAGATTGATTTGCGTAGTGGATACCACCAAATTCGCATGGCAATAGGTGATGAATGGAAGACGGCATTCCAGACCAAACTTGGTCTCTATGAATGGCTTGTCATGCCATTTGGTCTTTCAAATGCTCCATCTACTTTCATGCGACTCATGAATCACATCTTGCGACCTCTCATTGGCAAGAGTGTGGTTGTCTATTTCGATGATATTCTCATTTATAGCAAAAAGCTCGAGGACCATGTGCAACATGTGAGAGAAGTCTTATGCATCTTGTGTCATGAGAAGCTTTATGCAAATCTTCCAAAGTGCACCTTTGCACAAAACAAGTTGGTTTTCCTTGGATTTGTGGTTTCCGCTAATGGTATTGAAGTAGATTCTTCCAAGGTTGAGGCCATCCACAATTGGCCCACTCCTACCAATGTTGGTCAAGTTCGAAGTTTTCATGGACTTGCCGGTTTCTATAGACGCTTTGTGAAAGATTTTAGCACCATAGCTTGCCCTTTGAATGAGCTTACGAAAAAGAATGTTCCATTTGTGTGGGGCAAGGCACAACAAAAAGCTTTTGATGAGTTGAAAAAGAGACTTACCGAGGCTCCACTCCTTGTTCTTCCAAACTTTTCCAAAACTTTTGAGATTGAATGTGATGCGAGTGGACTCGGTATTGGTGGAGTTCTTATGCAAGATGGAAAACCCATGGCATACTATAGCGAGAAGTTGGATGGCGCATGCCTCAACTATCCTATATATGACAAGGAACTTTATGTTTTAGTTCGTGTTCTTGAAGTTTGGCAACACTATCTTTGGCCAAAAGAGTTTGTTATCCACTCCGACCATGAGTCTTTGAAGTATTTGAAAAGTCAACACAATTTGAACAAAAGACATGCAAAGTGGGTTGAATTCATTGAGTCCTTTCCATGTGTAATCAAATACAAGAAGGTCAAGGACAATGTTGTTGCGGATGCTCTTTCCCGCAAGCTCACCCTCTTACTCACTCGCTTGGATATCCATGTTTTGGGTCTTGATGAAATCAAAGACTTATATGCTTCCGATCCTTTTTTGGCCCAATCTTTGCAATGTGTTCTAGTGAGAAGGGCATCGATGATTCTTCCAAGGTTGAGGCCATCCACAATTGGCCCACTCCTACCAATGTTGGTCAAGTTCGAAGTTTTCATGGACTTGCCAGTTTCTATAGACGCTTTGTGAAAGATTTTAGCACCATAGCTTGCCCTTTGAATGAGCTTACGAAAAAGAATGTTCCATTTGTGTGGGGCAAGGCACAACAAAAAGCTTTTGATGAGTTGAAAAAGAGACTTACCGAGGCTCCACTCCTTGTTCTTCCGAACTTTTCAAAAACTTTTGAGATTGAATGTGATGCGAGTGGACTCGGTATTGGTGGAGTTCTTATGCAAGATGTAAAACCCGTGGCATACTATAGCGAGAAGTTGGATAGCGCACGCCTCAACTATCCTATATATGACAAGGAACTTTATGTTTTGGTTCGTGTTCTTGAAGTTTGGCAACACTATCTTTGGCCAAAAGAGTTTGTTATCCACTCCGACCATGAGTCTTTGAAATATTTGAAAAGTCAACACAATTTGAACAAACGACATGCAAAATGGGTTGAGTTCATTGAGTCCTTTCCATATGTAATCAAATACAAGAAGGGCAAGGACAATGTTGTTGCGGATGCTCTTTCCCGCAAGCTCACCCTTTTACTCACTCGTTTGGATGTCCATGTTTTGGGTCTTGATGACATCAAAGACTTATATGCCTCCGATATTTTCCTTGGCCCAATCTTTGCAAAGTGTTCTAGTGAGAAGGGCATCGATGATTTCTATTTGCACCAAGGATTCTTGTTCAAGGGCAACAAACTTTGTATTCCCATGTCTTCGCTTCGCCTTTTGCTCTGACAAGAATCGCATGGTGGTGGTCTTATGGGACACTTTGGGCGAGACAAGATGCTCTCCATGCTATCTACCCATTACTATTGGCCAAGAATGAAGCGAGATGTGGAGCGCCTATGCAACCGTTGCACGACATGCTTACAAGCTAAGTCAACATCCAACTCTTATGGTCTTTACACACCGTTGCCTATTCCTTATGCTCCTTGGTCCGATATAAGCATGGACTTTGTGCTAGGATTGCCTCGAACAAAATATGGTCATGATTCAATTTTTTTAGTGGTTGATAGATTCTCCAAAATGGCTCATTTTATACCATGCTCGCGAACGGATGATGCTTCACACATTGCCTCCTTGTTTTTTAGGGAAATTGTGAGACTCCACGGTGTACCAAGAAGCATTGTTTCGGATCGAGATGTCAAGTTCATGAGTTACTTTTGGAAGACACTAATGGCCAAGTTCAACGTCAAGCTTTTGTTCTCGTCATCCTCGCACCCACAAACCGATGGGCAAACCGAAGTGGTGAACTGAAGCCTCTCCACTCTACTACGAGTCCTTGTCAAGAAGAATTTGAAGTCATGGGAAGATTGCATCCCGCATGCGGAGTTTGCCTACAACCGCGCCAAGCACTCTACAACAATGAGAAGCACATTAATGGTTGTCTACGGGTTCAAACCACCTACGGCGATTGACCTCCTTCCTCTTCCACTACATGAGCAAGTAAACATGAACATCGACAAGCGAGCACAATACATGAAGAAGCTACATGAAGGTACAAGGGCAACAATCGAGCAACAAGTTCTTCGTCAAGCAACACGCCTCAACATGAAGAAAAAGGCACGGATTTTCAATGAAGGGGACCTAGTGTGGATACATCTTCGCAAGGACTGTTTCCCTCAAGAAAGAAACTCCAAGCTCAAGCCTCGAGGCGATGGTCCCTTCAAGGTCCTCAAGCGCATCAACGACAACGCCTACGTCATCGACATACCAACATCCAAGTACTTGGTGAGCAACACATTCAATGTGTCCAACCTCTCACCATATCATGAAGATGAAGAGACCATAGAGTCGAGGACGACTCTTTCCCAAGGGGGGGGAGATGATGTAGCCCCACCCAAGGTCGACACTACATCAAGACTGACAAGCCCTCCTCGTGGCCCAATGACACGAGCTCGAGCCCAAGCACTACACCAAGAGGTGAATTCGCTCCTTTCCGCGTACGCATTTGATACCCCTTTGGATGGCGTGCTACTTCATGCAACTACCATATGTTCAATCAGGTACATCGACCAAGACACGAGCCATGGAGACCAAGCCAATGGAGAGGGACTGGAAATGATGAAGATGGAGCTACAGCGCCCAGGCCGGAACTTCCGCCCCCCCCCCTCCCCCCCCCCCCCCCCCAGGACCGGAACTTCCGCCCAGATGCCTTCCATATGCCTTCCAGCTCCGACTGCACATAACCGAACTGAAACCGAAAACCGAACCGAAAAAACCGAACCGAAACTGAATTTCAGTTTTTATGGTTTTATGGTTAGGTTTCAGTTAGCAAAAGTGCTAACCATACACAACTCGGTTAATTCGGTTAAAAACCAAAAAAACCGTGGTTAACCAAAGAAAACCGAACAGCCTAGCCCAACTACATATTTTCGTTTGTAGGCCTTCCCTAATTCACGTAAAACGTTTATATTTATTTACAAGTGCGTATTCTACAAGAGAGGTAGCACAAGTTGGTGGTTTAGATCCGGTAGATTACATACAATGTTGGTTAGGTCGTGAGTTCAAGTCATGATGTGCATCTTTTTTTAAATTTAGCGGCATTCTCATTATTTCAAGTACGTAATGTGCAGTGTTTTTTTTTATTTGCCGCATTCTCATTATTTGCATCATTATTTTAATTTGGCTGAATTATTTCAAGTCTGTAATGTGCAGTGCCTTGTTTAATTTGGCCGCATTTTCATTATTTATCATTTTTGTCTTCGTGTAACATAATCAGTTTGGTCTTTAAAAATATAGAAACAAAATATACATCCTAAAAAATAGTTGTTGTTCAAAAATTCGCGTCAACTTTAGTTAATTTGGTTATTACCGAAACCGAACCGAATTAATATGGTTATTACCGAAACCGAACCGTATTTTTATATGAAACCGTATTTACCGAAGTATTGAAACTGTATTTACCGAAAAACCGTATTTACCGAACCGACCATATTAACCGAACGCGCAGCCGGACTTCCAGCGCCCAGAGAAAAGGATCAAGCCGGAACTTCCGCCCCGAGGGACCGGAACTTCCGCCCAAGTTCCGCTCTACTTCCGGAAATGCGCCAAAACAACACTGGATGTTACTGCGAGGAAATGGGCAATTTTCGGAACAAGGCCGGAAGTTGGCCGGAACTTCCGCCCCGACCGGAACTTTCGGCCCACAAGACCGGAACTTCCGCCCATGACCGGAACTTCCGCCCAGGACGACCGGAACTTCCGCCCCATCGAACTTCAGCACGACAGCACTTTTCAGCGTGTAACTTATCCCTTCGCCCCCACCTATAAATAGCCTTGTTGGCTCAGATCTGAGATTAGACTTGATGTGAAATTAAACCTGAGCTTAGCTCACCCTTGTGGGAACCCTACCGAGATCTTCGATCTTGTACCCACCCGGGCTCCTTATCGACTCGTGAAGATCTCTTTGGTGACTTCTACCGATTTGTTGGTCTTTTGCTTGCACTTCTACATATTTGGTCTTTTGCTTGCACTTCTATCAACCTTCCGGTCTTTTCACCCTTCTAGATCTCTCGGGATTCGATTTGTCGATCTCTTTGCGGGACTTCTACCGGAAGGTCTTTTCCTGCAACCTCTATCGAGTTGGTGGTTCGGGCCAACGAGGGAAAACCGATTATGTGCGTGTGTGTGTTGTATCCCCATGATTCCCCTCGTGTTCTTCGTGTTCATCGCGTTCATCCACCTCCCCCACGAATTCAACCCAAATCCGTGAAGATCGGGCACATCCTTGGGCTTAGCCCTTATCACCCTCAGCATGTCCTCCAGTATCTGGTTGACTCTTTCCGTCTGTCCATCGGTCTGCGGGTGGTAGGCGGTGCTGAAATTCAACCGGGTTCCTAGTCCTTCGTGCACTTTCTGCCAGAATCTTGAGGTGAATTGTGATCCTCTATCTGACACTATCGACTTCGGGGTTCCGTGCAGGGCGACTATTCTGGAGATGTACAACTCAGCTAATTTTGGGCCTTGGTATGTGGTCTTGACGGGGATGAAATGGGCTACCTTGGTTAATCTATCGACAACTGCCCATATCGAATCATTTCCTTTGCTGGATTTGGGCAAACCTGTGATAAAGTCCATTCCTACCGAGTCCCACTTCCATTCTGGAATCTGCAGTGGCTGCAGCAATCCTGCAGGTCGTTGATGTTCCGCCTTGACTCGTTGACAGATATCACACTTGGCAATGTAGCTTCCGATTTCTCTCTTCATTCCATGCCACCAGAATTGCTCCTTCAGATCTGGATACATCTTGGTCCCTCCGGGGTGGATTGAGTAAAGGGTGTCATGGGCTTCCTTCAGGATGACTTGCTTCAGTTCAGAATCTGCTGGTACACAAAGGCGTCCGTTGTACCAAAGAACTCATGCTTCATCTTTGGTGAATTCAGGTGCTTTCCCTGTAGCTATTTGGCTCTTGATTCCGTTGATACTAGCATTTCCCTTCTGGGCTTCTTTGATCTGGCTAATCAAGGTGGGTTGAAGCTCTATGCTGGCTAGGAATCCTTCACTAACTAGTTCAAGTCTAAACTGCTTAAATTCTTGAAACAGGCTGGGTTGTTCTTCTGCGATCATGGAATTCAATTGACACAACAGTCTACTCAGGGCATCCGCTATCACATTGGCCTTGCCGGGGTGGTAGTGAATTTCCATATCATAATCCTTGATCAATTCTATCCATCTTCTTTGCCTCATATTCAACTCCTTCTGGGTAAAAATGTACTTCAGGCTCTTGTGGTCGGAATAGATCTCGCATCAATTACCCATGAGGTAATGACGCCAAACTTTCAAGGCTAAGACTACGGCTGCAAGCTCTAAGTCATGGGTTGGGTAATTCTGCTCATGTTGCTTCAGTTGTCTTGACATGTATGATGTCACCTTGCCTTCCTGCATCAGCACACATCCAATACCAATCTTGGAGGCGTCGCAGTAGACGTCAAAGGGTTTGGTGATGTCCGGCATGATCAATATTGGGGCTGAGGTCAGTCTGCTCTTGAGCTGCTGGAAACTTTCTTCACACTTATCAGTCCATTCAAACTTCTTGTCTTTCTTTAACAGTTGGGTCATTGGTCTGGCTATGCTTGAAAATCCTTCAACAAATCGGAGGTAATATCCGGCCAATCCAAGAAATGCGCGGACCTCGGTCTGGGTGGTTGGGGCTTGCCATTCCGTAACGGTCTTGATCTTGGCGGGATCTACGGCAATTCCTCCTGCAGACAAGATATGTCCCAGGAATCCTACTTCCTTCAACCAAAACTCACATTTGCTGAACTTAGCATACAACTTATGTTGTCTAAGGGTTTCTAGGACAATCTCCAAATGTTGCTCATGTTCTTCTTCCGATTTGGAGTAGATAAGGATGTCATCGATGAAGACAACGACAAACTTATCCAAAAAGTTCATGAAGATCTTATTCATGAGGTTCATGAAATAAGCGGGGGCATTGGTCAATCCAAACGACATGATGTTGTACTCATACAACCCATATCTGGTGGTGAAGGCAGTCTTTGGGATATCAGTGGCACGAATCTTCAGCTGATGATAACCAGTCCTAAGATCAATCTTAGAGAACACTTTGGCACCGGTCAACTGGTCAAACAGGTCTTCTATCTTGGGTAGGGGGTACTTGTTCTTGATGGTGACATCGTTAAGCTTACGGTAATCCGTACATAAACGAGTGGCACCATCCTTCTTGTCCACAAACAAAACTGGGGATCTCCAGGGGGGTGCACTTGGTTGAATCAAACCTTTGGCTAACATATCATCCAGTTGCTTCTTCAGCTCCACTAGTTCTGTCGGGTTCATACTATAGGCTCTCTGGGCTATAGGTCCGGTTCCAGGGATTAACTCGATGATAAACTCGATATCCCGACCAGGAGGCATACCAGGTAGATCATCAGGAAACACATCAGGGTATCGACAAATGACCCTGATCTGATCCAGAGTTGGCTTGGCTACACTTTGGTTGCAGGTAAACTTTCTGGGCAGCCTTTCAGATATGTGTTCTACTAACACACCGGTGCTATTGGTCGTGGTGATGGCTTCCTTGGCACAGTCAATCAATCTGTGGTGTTTCGACATCCAATCCATACCTAGGACTACTTCCAAACCTTTTGTTCCCAGAACAATCAAATTGGCATAAAAGACTACTTCATGTATTCTGATAGGCACATCTTTGCAAACTTTTCTAGCTTTGGTGGTTGAACCAAGTATTTGAACTATCATGACATGCTTCATACTGATTGGTTGAATTTTACTAGTGCATGCAAAATCCTCAGTGACAAACGAATGCGATGCTCCAGAATCAAACAACACTCTTGCAGGTACTGAGTTAACAGAAAACATACCCAGTACAACATCTGGTACTTCTTGGGCTTCTTCTGCATTCATGTGGAGGAGACGGCCGTTGTGGTTGTTGGGGTTGTTGGGGGTGAACTTTCTGCCGGTGGAGACACGGCGTTGCTGCTGAGCTGGTGCAGCGGTGTTGGGGGCAGTCTTGGCTAACCTCTTGGGGCACTCATTGGAGTAGTGTCCCACCACTCCACATTCATAACAGGTGATCGTGGACTTGTCTTTGGGGGCGACGGGGACAGCGTTGCTCCCAGTCCTTGGAGCGGTGTTGGTGTTGTTGTTGTTGGGGGCTCTTGTCGGGGCGCAGTTGAAGTTGTTGTTGTTGTTGTGGTGAGTGTTGTTGGTGTAGCTGTTGTGGCCTCCTGGCCTGGGGTGTCCTCCACTCCGATTCAGAAAACCCGGACGTGAAGTCTGCATCTGGGGCTTGTTGTTTCTTGGGGCAAAACCTCCACTTGAGCTGGGACGATACCTTGGGGCATTGATGGGCCCACTCTGGTGCATCATGCGGCGCTTGCGGTTCTCGTTTGCTTGGTTGAGTTTCCCCTCCATCTGGATGGCGGAGTCCACCAAGGCTTCAAGGTCGGCAAAAGGGATGTTGACTAGCACTGTCTGCATCTCGTCATGCAGTCCGTTCAGGAATCTCTCCTGCCTCTTCTCTGTGGTGTCGGTCTCGTCGGGGGCATACCTTAACAGTGTGAGGAACCTGTCACGGTATTCTACCACCGACATCCTCCCTTGCTTGAGTTCTCGGAACTCGTCCCTCATCTTCTTGATTAGACCCGCGTGCATGTGATACTTGCTGAACTTGAGCTTGAAATCTGTCCAAGTCATGATCTGTCCGGCGTTCATGGCACGGGTGCTGGTCCACCAGGCTCGGGATGGTCCTTCAAGGTAATGAGTGGCAAACAGGACCTTCTCTGCGGCTTTGACTCCCGCTACTTCTAAGTTGTTCTCCATGGTCTGGAGCCAGTCGTCAGCATCGAGGGGCTCTTCTGTCTTGCTAAACACAGGAGGGTTGGTGTTCTGAAAGTTCTTGCGTTTTGATCCTGGGTGATCATGGTTTCCATGGCCTTGGTTAGCGAGGTGTTGCAGTGCAGCTATGTTGGCTTGTCTTTCAATCCTTTCATTCTCTCGGTCTGCCATCAGGGTTTGCAGCAGTTGCATCATGGCATCTTGGCTGTTGTTGCGATTGGGAGGGGCCATCTGAACATAGAGAAAGATCATGAGATAAGAGGGAATTTTCTATGGCTTGTTTTGGGTAAGTTCATCAGTTTAACTTTTGAATTCTTTTGAGATAGAACACAAACACACATTCATTCATTCAAAATCACATATTACAAGCTAACACATTCATGGTTTTAAGAACCATTTACTCGCGCTACGATACAAGTGACGGGATACAAACTCACACCTACTCCAGTGATCAAGTGCAACTACTCTTCCTCATCCACATCGATCTGGATGAAGTCATCATCTCCGACCTCCAGAAACTCGTAGTCCTCAACATCAGTGTTCTCGTCTTCCTCGAAGTCATCGTCATCACTCAGGAAGGCTCCTCCTCCCTGAAGGACTTCACCATCTTCTTCCATATCCCTCAGCTGGTCCTCTTGGGCCTTGACACTTGCCTCCAAGGACACTATCTTTGCGCGAAGACGCGCGATGGTAGTGTCCTTCATGGCACGCTGCTGGCGGAGTGACTTGCGGTCCTTGGCAAGCATCTTGATGGCATCGCCCTGCTGAGTGATGTGGGGACATGAGTCTGGTTGGCGTACACACGAGCGTTGTCCAGCTCCTTCTGAGTGTTGTGCAACATGAAGTCCAGATGCTCCACGTGGTGCTTCAGCTCGGGGTGAGACTGCAGGTCCATGGGTCCTCCAATGGAGTCACGCCTTGCGTTGTGAGCAAAGCGAGACGCGAGGGTCGCCACCACATTCTGCCCGCACAGACAGACAAGTGCTTCCTGCAGACCACGAGCGAGTCCGTCCATCCAGTTGCTTTCCCTGAAGGAGAAGAGGATCCTCTCAGAGGTAGGAGGCTCCATCTTGCCCCTCAGATCAGCGGTGAGGATCCACTGAAGTTCCCCACCGGGCTGGTCGTTGACTTCGACTCCGTGGAACTCGGGGTGAGGGCGTCCAAGGAAATCCTTAGGGCATTGAGGTCCCTTTCGAAGATCAGACTCCCGCCATTCCCCGGCTGGTAAAACTTGGTGTTGATTAGCTCCATCTGAAAGGGAATTGGATGAGTAAGTTAGAGAAGTGTGTCAAATTTTATGTAGAATCATAAGAAAGAGCATGAATTATCAATTTGAAAAGATCTCAAGGAAAAGGGAGGAAATAATTTTGTTAGATATATTCACTTCATTTTCTTTTGAAACTAAGTTTTTCAGAACGTCCATTCTAACTAGGGTCTCCTAAGGTCAAACAATGGCTCTGATACCAACTTGTCAACACCCGGATTTTTAAGTCCAGATGCCTATTATGCCATACATCGCAATCCCAGGAAGATTGTTGTGGCGAGACATAACAGTCGATATCATAAGTCATCATTCATTACAAACCATAAGCGTCTTACAAATCCAGATCACATGATCCAATATTACACAAATAGTTGATATACTAATCAACGAACAAAATACATAGCGGAAGCGTAATAGAAGTAGACTATCTAATCCACAGGCCAACGCTTGACGTCAGAAGATTCCTAGTTGTCGTAGACGTCCTGCTGGCCGTCCTCTTGGTACTGTTGTTCCTCTTCATAGTCTGGCCATTGGAATAGCCAGGGACGCAGCCGTGAGTACTTTAAAGTACTCGCAAACTAATACTAGTGTAAGTACTATCAATTTTAGTAAGGGGGTGCTAAGCTCTAGCTTCTTTTGCATAAATCCAATTTTAGTTCACACTTATTTGATAAAAGACTCTTCATGTGCTAACTAACTCAGGTGGGAACATTAGTGTCATTCCCACAACTCAGTTGTGATTCAAGTCAAGTCACCATTCAATTCATCAATCCTTTTCAAGAAACATCTGACACCGGAAACAGTATGGCATTTCCAACCATCCGTAACCGTGGACACGGCTATTCGAATAGATTTACACTCTGCAGAGGTTGCACACTTGTGCCACAACATTTGATTACATCCGTCAGAGATAGCCCTGAATCATCGTAACTCAGTACGCGGATCATCAACCATAACCTTTCACTTACATACCCTAGTATAGGTACCTCTCCCCATGAGCTTGGCCTCCCAGTGAAGACAAACCGTCAACCTGGGAACTGCACAGGGCTTGGGCCGTACATTCACCTCATTTCACATCATTTCACTTTCAACGGAGGCAGCCTCAGTATAACCCCTATGATGCTTGTTCAGAGGGAACCCATACTAAGATGTATAAACTTCCAGTTAAGCCCTACCCATAATCAGGTATTGTGGGGGTACTCAAAATTGGAAAGGTATCGCATCCAACCCAACATCAGTTTTTATCAAAATTCACCATATCATTCAAGTCATATTCACCTTCAAAGATCTTTCAATAGAATGACTCATCATTCCAAGGTTTTCAAAGTCATTTCAAATCACAAGTGCCCATCTAGAGTAGTCACTTTTATTTGTTAGCACTAGCACTATCATGAGGGGTGCTATCTTGCTTATCAATCTTGGAGGCTAACTTTACTACTCTTGTAACACTCTACTTAGACCAAAGTTAACTATAAAAGTAAATCCTTGATAAACAAAGTAAAAGCTTGTAAGGTAAAACTTGGGATGGGATCATTGCAAATAGAGTAAGAGTAATGGTGCCTTGCTCCAATAGAGCTTTGCACTTGCAAGAATATTATCTTGCCTTGGTTGGTGTACTGATCAAAGTGGTCTTCTTCTTCCTGGAAGTAGACCTCCTCCCCCTGGTACTCCTTGGTACTAGCGTCTAAAAACGGATACGAAGTAACAATCACCAAACAAGGTTTAAGAGCTAGACTAAGCACACACAAATTTCACACAAGCTAATCTATCATCACCCTACTAAATGTTGGTTGACTTGGTTTTCTTCATAAGAAAATAATTTCCTCTCATTACAAATATTGAATTATGGTTTTTATTTAGTTCCTTGAGGAAATAATTTCCCCTCGTTGAATCTTGTTAAGATTTAAGTTCCTCAAATAAGTAATGTATGAATCCATGTTGACCAAGGTCAACCATTCATAATCATCATTTGGGAAAATGATTTAAATGAGGTATAGTACCTCATGCCATTTAACACTACCACACTTATGATTTAACATCACCAAAAAATTCAATATGGGATTATGTAAACCATGGTCACTACCTCATATTAAGTTACTTGGGACAAGATTTAAATGAGGGAAAACATCTCATATGATTTATTAAACAGTTTTGGACAATATCAATTGAATAGAAATCGCCATAGAGCCATTTATTTAAACTAGTCCAGGATCACACAAAGTAACCATATCATATTTTTACATAAACATGTAGTGTAGGTGAAATGTGATTTATGAGAGTTGAAATCAACTCAAAAGCATTTTTGGTTGATTTTTAATAATTGTTTGAAGTTGTAAAAGTCTCTGCCTTGATATTTTTGTCACATTAATTCTACAAAGAATCTAGTACTGAGGCCAGTGGGGTTGGATAGATCATTTCTCTAGCTTTCCAACCATATGCAATTCATAAAATTTGGCTCAGGGGATTTGATTGTATTCAATTTTGAAAATGGAACCAGTAAGCAGTTTGAAATAATTCAATTTAAACGAATTTGAATTCGTGGGCTTGCGCGGGAAACTAAACGGGCCGAAACGATTTAAACAGAGAAATCCCGCCCACCCCGCGTCCAGCACGCGTGGGCTGCCTGACAGGTGGGCTCCACCCGTCATCCGCACTTAACACAGCGAAACGGTATGTTAGATTTGAGCCGCACGATTAGAAGGGGATCGAGCGGCTCAGAGACATCGTCGTCTCCGGCGAGAATTGGGTACTGGCGTGGCGAGGCTACGGTCCGACGAGCTTAACGGTGCTCCAGCGAGGGCTGGCAGTGTGCGCGATGAAGTTGTAGACGACGGCGAGTCGCCTGATACCAGCGGCGCTTCCTGGGGAGGCTCCAATCGACGGCAGCGTCTGTGGCGGCTTCACGACTCCAGCGATCAAATTGACGGGCTTTGGTGGCTAATTGAGGAGGGGAGGTGGTCGAGGAGGTTGAGGGAGGAGAGGGGAAGGTGCTGGTGTGAAGAATGAAGCGAGGGGTGCTCGCTTTTTATAGCGGCGGATGATGACCGTGGGCTGCGGCGAGGTCAACAATGGCGCGAGGGTTACGACGAGCTAGAGGGGTAGGCGAGGGCGGCGTTCTGTTCAGCGTGTCTGTGTGATCCTCCTGGCTGCAACGGCGAGGCTGGGTGGTGCCAAACTTTGTCAGGGGCAAGCGAGCATCTGCGCGTCCGTGGCGGGGTTTGGTCTTCGTCTCCGGCGACGGCGGGCACGGGTCGGGGATAAGTCGATGTCTAACGTGTCCGTGGTGCTCTGGCGAGTCGCAGGGCAGAAGAGAGGATCTGGGGGTGGCACGATGCGTCGAGGCGACGCGTGCCCTGAGCGTGCCCGTGGGCGGCGCCCATGCCATCGTCGGCATGCTCTGGGCGTCGCGGGCGCGCGTTTGTCTGGTCGATGTCGTGCTCCTCCCCGGCAATGGCGGATACCAAGGGGTTCACTAGAGCAAGGGGGAGCAGTAGGGCATGGTTAGCCAGGGTAGAGAGGAGGGAGGCTAGGGTTGGCATGGTGACATGGGAGAGGTGGCCGGCATGGCATGGCTAGGCCATGTCTGGCCTTGTCTAGCATGTCCAAGTAGGGGCAATGGGTGTGAGGGAACTAGGAGACAAGGCTTGAGCAAGTGGTAACCAGAAATTGGGCCAACACTATTTAGAATAGTGATTTTGGGATTTGGTTTGATTTGCTCACAAGGTGTTTGATATAATGGCCGCATGAATTCAATTTTGAAAATTTTGAATGAAACTTGGTGGTGTTGATTCATGTGATCAAGGACACACAAAGGTGGTGGTGGTTTTCAAAATTATAAAGAATTGCAAAATTTCAAATTGGGTATGATATTTAATCTGTTAAAAAGTTCCAACTTTGCTTGAGCATAACTTTTGATCTAGGATGAATTTGCAGGGGTGGTCTTTACCAAAGTTGTTCACCTTGATGTGGTCTTGGATGAGGTGCAAAGAGTTGGATTTGTTTGGTTTGAAAATCTCTTAATACATAGGCTCAAAGTAGGGATCAGGTTAAAATGGCAGATTTGACCATTAGTGCATGTGAGCACAATTTGATTTCAAATTTGATTTTATTTGAGTTTCTTTGATTCCAAAAGTGTTAGTAAGTGTTTAGTAACATTCTCCAACTAATGGTGCAAGCCAAAATGGTCTAGGTTGAAGATTTTCAAAAAAGGCATAAACCATATGTGAGGGTTTTGTGATTTTTCTATTTTATTTCTTTTCTTCCTTTTTTATTTTCTTTGTGATCTCAAAGGATCAAGTTAGGGTTTTAGGTAGTAAGCATAAGCACACAACAAGCATCATGGCATTCACACCAAAAATCAAACATTAATACTATGCATAGCACATGTGTTAATAAAAGTTTTTGTTGGGTCTAAATTTTGAGTAATTGATATTCTTCTTCTTCATTGATTTTGAAATTTGGGATGTTACAAAGGCGCAGCTCAACGTCTCCAATGACACATTCACGGTGTCCGCCCTGCTCCTCGCGTGCGCCAACGAGCACGACGCCGACCCATTTGCCCACATCTTTGCCGTGTACAGAGGCCACACACACGCGGCCTCCCTAACGCACACGGTAGACACGATGGTGGTCGAAGTTGAACCGAGCACGCCGATGATCAGGACGAACACGGCACCGTCCTCCCCTTCGGCGATGATCCACAGGCACGGCGAACCAGGCACCGGCACCGACACCTGGAACACTTTGGTAGTGTTGTACGGCGGGAGCTTGTGCACTTCGATCGAGTGGGCCACTACGAAGTGGGCGACGAGCGCTGTTGGCGGGGCGGCGAAGTCGCAACCAGGCTCCGTGCAAGCGCAAGGGTCGTACGGGCATGCAATCTTGTGGTCGTGGACCTGGTGGTAGGCCACCAAGCTCTCGCAGCTGCTGTGGGGGGCACTCAACCGTCGCCGCTAATACGACGGCGTCCATTGCCGGGCCATGCTCGAATCCGCCGCGGGGTTCCACGCACCTATGGCACGAGTTCCCGGGAAGCTCGCTGAGGCAGCGGCCGCAGGCCAAATGATTCCCCTTGCACTACACAAATCAAAGTTCGTGGATTGCCATTTTTCAGTAGTGAACCCACAAAAGAAACATCAATGGAGTGTGGGAGGGAAAGAGATCGACCTTGAAGACGGGGGGGGGGGGGGGGCTTGAGTGGCTGGGAGCACAAAATGCAGTGAAGCACTGTGGAGTCCATCTTCAGGGTAACGGTGACAGTTTTCAGCATTGCGAGCGCGCGAGGAGTATGGCCTCTCTTATCTCCTAGCCTCGAGGGATTGTTTACTTCTGGAGTACTCTATTTAAGGGGATGGGAAGGGATTTTGCTTAAGCCGAGGAAAACCCAATATAGTACCTCCATCCCAAAGCTTAAGGCTTATATTATTTTTAGAAAGTTAAATTATTTCAAACTGACTTAGCATTTACCGAAAATCATGGTAGTTAAAAAATGTGTATCTCCACCATCATACTATTTGAGACTATATTTGTGATGGTAATAGGCACAACTACATACACAAAAATTGAGATCATCTGATTATTAGTTATTTGGACTGCGGGATGAACTCTTTGGAACTATGCATTAAGCATCGGTAACCACTTAGGGCTTCTTTGATTCATAGGATTGACATAGGAATTATGTTGGATATGATTCCTATGTGAAAATTTCAATCCTACACCTTTCCTATTTCTACACTCTCCACATTCCTTTGAATCAAAGGAGCCCTTATAGTGATTCTTTGTTTTTTATAGTAAGTGAAAGGACATCTAAAAAAACAGGAGAAATGATCTAGAAGTGCACATAGTTTTACCATGAAACGATAATCAGATGGAGGGTTTACAATTACATATAGTTGGAGTATTCACTTCCGATTCACAAAAAGAGGAGTATTCACTTCAACGCAGCATTATTATTAAGTATAAGTACTACTACAAACAGTTCGGCACAAATATGAGACAAAGACCCCACGAAAAAATTAGCAGTCGTACGAACACTCTAGTACTTTGCAGCGAAATTTATCATTCCTCATGAAAAATTGACAGTTTTTTGAACTACGCAAAGTAGCTGTAGCTACATCTGCTTGCATATGTGAATGTAGAAACGTAGCTCCTTGGACGATCCAGCACCAACGAGGTATGGCCCCGGCACAACGAGGAACGTCATGAGCTCCTCAAACACGACAGCGCCCGGCGACGCGCTGCTAGAAGCATTAGTAGACATCTTCACGACATCCCGCCTACAGTCCGATTTCGAGGATGGCGGCGGGCCGTGCGCCCGGATCTTCACCCTGTAAAGCGGCCACACGGATGTGGCCGACCTGACGCATACCAAAAAAAAAGACAATGGCCGGGCCGAGCACGTCGATGTATAGGACGAACACGGAGCCGTCATCCCGTTCGACGATGAGCCACATGCACGGCGAGCACAGGTGCGTCATGGTCACCCGAAACTCTATGGACTTGCCATACTCTAACCTGTGCACCTGAATCGAGTGGGCCGCTGCGAGGTGAACGAGGAGCGCTGACGGTGGGGCAGCGAAGTCGCAGCCCTGCTCCGTGCAGTTGCACCGGCCGTGCGGGCACGCGATCTGGTGGCTTAGGGACTCATGGTAACTGAGGATGACCCCGCAGCCGTCGTGGGAGCACATGACCTCCAAATTCGTAGCGTTTATTTCCATGGTGCCGTCCATCGCCGCCTCGTGGTTGAATCCGAAGCCGCGCTACTCTTCTTCTGGCACCGTTTACTTGGAACCTCGCCGACGGTGGCAGGCGGCAGGCCTCATACCACGCTGCAACTCCGATCAATATTAATTTATGGTAAAATGGATGTATCTACAACTAAAATGTGTCTAGATACATCTATATTACCATCAAGTAATATGAATCGGAGGGAGTACAAGGAATGACAGTTTAGCACAAGTGAAACCAGCAAATAAAAATCAATGGACTCTCAGAGGAAAAGGGAGCGACCTTGTTGAACTTGGGGCAACTCAATGGAGTTTGAGAGTCAAATGATGCGATATGGTGGACACAAATGGCATAGTTTTTGGCTCAAGGATTTGGATGCACGAGAAGTATTCCCTCTCAATACAAGGCTTAGGCTAGCAAGGTTGTTTGAAGCAAACACAAGTATGAACCGGTACAGCAAAACTTACATAAGAACATATTGCAAGCATTATAAGACTCTACATTGTCTTCCTTGTTGTTCAAACACCTCACCAGAAAATATCTAGACTCTAGAGAGACCAATCATGCAAACCAAATTTTAACAAGCTCTATGTAGTTCTTCATTAATAGGTGCAAAGTACATGATGCAAGATCTTAAACATGATCTATATGAGCACAACAATTGCCAAGTATCAAATTATTCAAGACATTATACCAATTACCACATGAAGCATTTTCCGTTTCCAACCATAATAATGATGAACGAAGCAGTTTCATCCTTCGTCATGAACATTAAAAGTAATGCTAAGAACACATGTGTTCATATGCAACAACGGAGCGTGTCTCTCTCCCACACAAAGAATGCTAGGATCCGATTTTATTCAAACAAAAACAAAAACAAAAACAAACAGACGCTGCAAGTAAAGCACATAAGATGTGACGGAATAAAAAATATAGTTTCACTAGAGGTGACCTGATAAGTTGTCGATGAAGAAGGGATGCCTTGGGCATCCCCAAGCTTAGATGCTTGAGTCTTCTTAAAATATGCAGGGATGAACCACGAGGGCATCCCCAAGCTTAGACTTTTCACTCTTCTTGATCATATTGTATCATCCTCCTCTCTTGACCCTTGAAAACTTCCTCCACACCAAACTCAAAACAAACTCATTAGAGGGTTAGTGCATAATCAAAAATTCACATATTCAGAGGTGACATAATCATTCTTAACACTTCTGAACATTGCACAAAGCTACTGAAAGTTAATGGAACAAAGAAATCCATCAAACATAGCAAAACAGGCAATGCGAAATAAAAGGCAGAATCTGTCAAAACAGAACAGTCCGTAAAGACGAATTTTTCTGGGGAACTTAACTTGCTCAGATGAAAATGCTAAAATTAAATGAAAGTTGTGTACATATCTGAGGATCACGCACGTAAATTGGCAGATTTTTCTGAGTTACCTACAGACAGGGCGGCTCAATTTCGTGACAGTAAGAAATCTGTTTCTGCGCAGTAATCCAAATCTAGTATCAACCCTACTATCAAAGACTTTACTTGGCACAACAATGCAATAAAATAAAGATAAGGAGAGGTTGCCATAGTAGTAACAACTTCCAAGACTCAAAAACAAAATTGCTGTAGTAAAATAATAACATGGGTTATCTCCCAAGAAGTGCTTTCTTTATAGCCATTAAGATGGGCTCAGCAATTTTAATGATGCTCACGTGGAAAATAGAAAATGAAGCAAAAGGAGCATCAAGAAGCAAATTCAAAACACATTTAAGTCTAACCCACTTCCTATGCATAGGAATCTTATACACAAATAATTTCATGAAGAATAAAGTGACAAGCATAGGAAGATAAAACACAAGTAGCTTCAAAATTTTCAGCATGTAGAGAGGTGTTTTAGTAACATGAAAATTTCTACAACCATATTTTCCTCTCTCATAATAATTTCCAGTAGCATCATGAATAAACTCAATAATATAACTATCACATAAAGCATTCTTATCATGAGTCTCATGAGTCTCATGCATAAACTCCCAACATAAGCATAGTCATTCTTATTAATTGTAGTGGGGGCAAATTCAACAAAGTAGTTATCATTATTATTCTCATCACCATAATCATCAAATATAGGAGGAATAGTATAATCATAATAAAATTTATCCTCCATAGTAGGTGGCACCAAAATACCACTATCATTATAATCATCATAAATGGGAGGCAAAGTATCATCAAAGAAAATTGTCTCCTCCATGCTTGGAGGACTAAAAATATCATGCTCATCAAAATCAGCTTCCCCAAGCTTAGAATTTTCCATAGCATTAGCAACAATGGTGTTCAAAGAATTCATACTAATAACATTCCCATCAGCATGCATATAAAGTTCCATAGGTTTTTTAATTTTCTCTTCAAACACCTCATGTCCTAACTCAAGATAAATTTCATAAAGATCTCTAATTTTTTTGTTGTTTTCCATTAAGCCTAACTAGTGAAATAAAAATAAGAAACAAAAAGATGCAATTGCAGGATCTAAAGGAAATAGCTTCGAGTACTCACACACCGGCAACAGTGCTAGGAAATAGCTTAGTAGTCGGAGGATGTGAATACCTTTTACCTTACCTCCCCGGCAACGGCACCAGAAAATAGCTTGATGTCTACGCACGCTTCTACTCCTGTAGACAGTGTTGGGCCTCCAAGAGCAGAGGTTTGTAGAACAGCAGCAAGTTTCCCTTAAGTGAATCACCCAAGGTTTATCGAACTCAGGGAGGTAGAGGTCAAAGATATCCCTCTCAAGGAACCCTGCAATTACGATACAAGAAGTCTCTTGTGTCCCCAACACACCTAATACACTTGTCAGATGTATAGGTGCACTAGTTCGGCGAAGAGATAGTGAAATACAAGTAATATGGATGATTGTAAGTAGTATTTGCAATCTGAAATAAATATGGCAGCGAGTAAACATGCAGTGGAACAGTAAATAAACGGCGATTCGATGTTTGGAAACAAGGCCTAGGGATCATACTTTCACTAGTGGACACTCTCAACATTGCAATCATAAAGGAATATAAATATAAGCACTTCACTATGCTATTCTGAATTACTCTCTGGCAAGATAACGAACACTAATTCCCCGTGTAGGGCTGCAAAAGCAAACCTTAAAGATGTATTCCCAAGTACTAATAAACACCCCACGCTGTCACTGTGAGCATTCATAGGAGGTACTAACACACCACAATTTCATAGAGACATCCAACTCAAATCATAACCCAGTGAACAAGTATTCTGTGAAATATAACCTAAGAGACCCACACGGTGCACACACTGTCACCTTTACACACGTGGGACAAGGAGTCTCCGGAGATCACATAAGTAAAATCCACTTTGAATAGCATAACGACATCTAGATTACAAAGCTCATCATATGGATCTCAATCATGTAAGGAAGCTCATGAGATCATTGTATTGAAGTACATGGGAGAGAGAGATGAACCACATAGCTACCGGTACAGCCCTTAGCCTCGAGGGAGAACTACTTCCTCCTCATCATAGGAGACAGCAGCGGCGATGAAGAGTGCAGTGGTGTCGATGGAGATGCCTTCCGGGGGCAATTCCCCGTCCCAGCGGCGTGCTGGAACAGAGACTTCTGTCCCCCGAATCTTGGTTTCGCGATGGCGGCGGCTCTGGAACTTTTCTCGTATCGTGGCTTATGTATTTAGGGTTTTCGCGACGGAGGCTTTAAGTAGGCGGAAGGGCAGCCTTGGAGGGTGATGACGTGTAAAGCACACGCCCGTTGGGAACCCCAAGTGGAAGGTGTGATGCGTACAGCAGCAAGTTTCCCTCAGTAAGAAACCAAGGTTATCGAACCAGTAGGAGTTAAGAAGAACGTGAAGGTTGTTGGTGGCGGAGTGTAGTGCAGCGCAACACCAGGGATTCCGGCGCCAACGTGGAACCTGCACAACACAATCAAAGTACTTTGCCCCAACGTAACAGTGAGGTTGTCAATCTCACTGGCTTACTGTAACAAAGGATTAGATGTATAGTGTGGAAGATGATGTTTGCGAAGAACAGTAAGAACAAGTATTGCAGTAGATTGTATTCGATGTAAAAGAATGGACCGGGGTCCACAGTTCACTAGTGGTGTCTCTCCAATAAGATAAATAGCATGTTGGGTGAACAAATTATAGTTGGGCAATTGACAAATAAAGATGGCATGACAATCACATACATATTATGATGAGTAGTGTGAAATTCAATTGGGCATTACGACAAAGTACATAGACCGCTATCCAGCATGCATCTATGCCTAAAAAGTCCACCTTTGGGTTAGCATCCGCACCCCTTCCAATATTAAGTTGCAAACAATAGACAATTGCATTAAGTATGGTGCGTAATGTAATCAACACAAATATCCTTAGACAAAGCATTGATGTTTTATCCCTAGTGGCAACAGCACATCCACAGCCTTAGAACTTTCTGTCACTGTCCCAGATTTAATGGAGGCATGAACCCACAATCGAGCATAAATACTCCCTCTTGGAGTTACAAGTATCAACTTGGCCAGAGCCTCTACTAGCAACGGAGAGCATGCAAGATCATAAACAGCACATAGATGATAGATTGATAATCAACATAACATAGTATTCCATATTCATCGGATCCCAACAAACGCAACATGTAGCATTACAAATAGATGATCTTGATCATGATAGGCAGCTCACAAGATCTAACAATGATAGCACAATGAGGATAAGACAACCATCTAGCTACTGCTATGGACCCATAGTCTAGGGGTGAACTACTCACACATCACTATGGAGGCAATCATGGCGATGAAGAGTCCTCCGGGAGATGATTCCCCTCTCCGGCAGGGTGCCGGAGGCGATCTCCTGAATCCCCTGAGATGGGATTGGCGGCGGTGGCGTCTCTGGAAGGTTTTCCATATCGTGGCTCTCGGTACTGGGGTTTCCGCGACGAAGGCTTTAAGTAGGCAGAAGGGTAGGTTTAGAGGCGGCGCGAGGGCCCCACACGCCAGGGCAGCGCGGCCCCACCCTTGGCCGCGCGGCCCTAGTGTGGCGGCGCCTCGTCGCCCCACTTCGTATCCCCTTCGGTCTTCTGGAAGCTTCGTGGAAAAATAAGACCCTGGGCGTTGATTTCGTCCAATTCCGAGAATATTTCCTTTGTAGGATTTCTCAAACCAAAAACAGCAGAAAACAGCAACTGGCTCTTCGGCATCTTGTCAATAGGTTAGTGCCGGAAAATGCATAAATATGACATAAAGTGTGTATAAAACATGTGAGTATCATCATAAAAGTAGCATGGAACATAAGAAATTATAGATACATTTGAGACGTATCAAGCATCCCCAATCTTAGTTCCTACTCATCCTCGAGTAGGTAAACGATAACAAAGATAATTTCTGAAGTGACATGCTATCATAATCTTGATCAATACTATTGTAAAGCATATGAGATGAATGAAGTGATTCGAAGCAATGGTAAAGACAATGAATAAACAACTGAATCATATAACAAAGACTTTTCATGAATAATACTTTCAAGACAAGCATCAATAAGACTTGCATAAGAGTTAACTCATAAAGCAATAAATTCTTAGTAGAAAGTTTAGAAGCAACACAAAGGAAGATATAAGTTTCAGCAGTTGCTTTCAACTTCAACATGTATATCTCATGGACAATTGTCAACACAAAGTAGTATGATGAATGCAAATAAGCAAGTATGTAAGAATCAATGCAAAGTTGACACAAGTGTTTGCTTCTAAGATATAAAGAAGTTGGTAAACTGACTCAACATAAAAGTAGAAGAATGGCCCTTCGCAGAGGGAAGCATGGATTACTATTTTTGCGCTAGAGCTTTTATTTTGAAAACATAGAAACAATTTTGTCAACGGTAGTAATAAAGCATATGTGTTATGTATAAGATATCTTATAAGTTGCAAGCCTCATGCATAGATTACCAATAGTGCTCGCACCTTGTCCTAATTAGCTTGGATTTACATGGATTATCATTGCATAGCATATGTTTTAACCAAGTGTCACAAAGGGGTACCTCTATGCCGCCTGTACAAAGGTCTAAGGAGAAAGTTCACATTGGATTTCTCGCTTTTGATTATTCTCAACTTAGACATCCATACCGGGACAACATAGACAACAGATAATGGACTCCTCTTTAATGCATAAGCATTCAACAACAAATAATATTCTCATAAGAGATTGAGGATTAGTGTCCAAACTGAAACTTCCACCATGGATCATGGCTTTAGTTAGCGGCCCAATGTTCTTCTCTAACAATATGCATACTCAAACCATTTGATCATGATATATCGCCCTTACTTCAGACAAGACGAACATGCATAGAAACTCACATGATATTCAACAAAGGTGAAATAGTTGATGGCGTCCCCAGAAACATGGTTACCGCTCGACAAGCAACTTATTAAGAAATAAGATACATCAGTACATATTTAATACCACAATAGTTTTTAAGCTATTTTCCCATGAGCTATATATTGCAAAGACAAAGAATGGAATTTTAAAGGTAGCACTCAAGTAATTTACTTTGGAATGGCGGAGAAATACCATGTAGTAGGTAGGTATGGTGGACACAAATGGCATAGTTTTTGGCTCAAGGGTTTGGATGCACGAGAAGTATTCCCTCTCAATACAAGGCTTAGGCTAGCAAGGTTGTTTGAAGCAAACACAAGTATGAACCGGTACATCAAAACTTACATAAGAACATATTGCAAGCATTATAAGACTCTACATTGTCTTCCTTGTTGTTCAAACACCTCACCAGAAAATATCTAGACTCTAGAGAGATCAATCATGCAAACCAAATTTTAGCAAGCTCTATGTAGTTCTTCATTATTAATAGGTGCAAAGTATATGATGCAAGAGCTTAAACATGATCTATATGAGCACAACAATTGCCAAGTATCAAATTATTCAAGACATTATACCAATTACCACATGTAGCATTTTCCGTTTCCAACCATATAACAATTAACGAAGCAGTTTCAACCTTCGCCATGAACATTAAGAATAAAGCTAAGAACATATGTGTTCATATGCAACAGCGGAGCGTGTCTCTCTCCCATACAATGAATGCTAGGATCCGATTTTATTCAAACAAAAACAAAAACAAGAACATAAAGACGCTCCAAGTAAAGCACATAAGATGTGACGGAATAAAAATATAGTTTCACTAGAGGTGACCTGATAATTTGTCGATGAAGAAGGGGATGCCCAAGGCATCCCCAAGCTTAGATGCTTGAGTCTTCTTGAAATATGCAGGGATGAACCACGGGGGCATCCCCAAGCTTAGAGTTTTCACTCTCCTTGATCATATTGTATCATCCTCCTCTCTTGACCCTTGAAAACTTCCTCCACACCAAACTCGAAACAAACTCATTAGAGGGTTAATGCATAATCAAAAATTCTCATATTCAGAGGTGACATAATCATTCTTAACACTTCTGGACATTGCACAAAGCTACTGAAAGTTAATGGAACAAAGAAATCCATCAAACATAGCAAAACAGGCAATGCAAAATAAAAGGCAGAATCTATCAAAACAGAACAGTCTGTAAAGACGAATTTTTCTGGGGCACTTAACTTGCTCAGATGAAAATGCTCAAATTCAATGAAAGTTGCGTACATATCTGAGGATCACTCACGTAAATTTGCAGATTTTTCTGAGTTACCTACAGAGAATACTACTCAAATTCGTGACAGCAAGAAATCTGTTTCTGTGCAGTAATCCAAATCTAGTATCATCTTTACTATCAAAGACTTTACTTGGCACAACAATGCAATAAAATAACGATAAGAAGAGGTTGCTACAGTAGTAACAACTTCCAAGACTCAAATATAAAACAAAAGTGCAGAAGTAAAATAATGGGTTGTCTCGCATAAGCGCTTTTCTTTAACGCCTTTCAGCTAGGCGCAGAAAGTGTGAATCAAGTAACATCAAGAGATGAAGCATCAACATCATAATTTGTTCTAATAATAGAATCATAGGGTAACTTCATTCTCTTTCTAGGGAAGTGATCCATACCTTTCTTGAGAGGAAATTGATATTTAATATTGCCTTCCTTCATATCAATAATAGCACCAACAGTTCGATGAAAAGGTCTTCCCAAAATAATGGGACAAGATGCATTGCATTCAATATCCAAGACAACAAAATTAACGGGGACAATGTTATTGTTAACCGTAACATGAACATTATCAATCCTCCCCAAAGGTTTCTTTGTAGAATTATCAGCAAGATTAACATCCAAATAACAATTTTTCAATGGTGGCAAGTCAAGCATATCATAGATTTTCTTAGGCATAACGGAAATACTTGCACCAAGATCACATAAAGCATTACAATCAAAATCATTGACCTTCATCTTAATGATGGGCTCCCAACCATCTTCTAACTTCCTAGGAATAGAAGTTTCAAGTTTTAGTTTATCTTCTCTAGCTTTAATGAGAGCATTTGTAATATGTTTTGTAAAGGCCAAATTTATAGCACTAGCATTGGGACTTTTAGCAAGTTTTTGTAAGAACTTTATAACTTCAGAGATGTGACAATCTTCAAAATCTAAACCATTATGATCTACAGCAATGGGATCATTGTCCCCAATATTTTAAAAATTCAGCAGTTTTATCACAAGCAGTTTCAGTAGTTTTAGCAATTTTAGCAGTTTCAGGCAGTTTTGCACGCTTTGCATTAGGAGTAGAAACATTGCTAACACCAATTATTTTACCATTGATAGTAGGAGGTTTAGCAACATGTGAAGCGTTATCATTACTAGTGGTGGTAATAGTCCAAACTTTGGCTACATTATTCTCTTTAGCATTTTCTTCTCTTTCCCACCTAGCACGCAATTCGGCCATCAATCTAATATTCTCATTAATTCTAACTTGGATAGCGTTTGCTGTAGAAAATGACTTAATATCTTTAGTTTCATTAGGCATAACTTTAAATTTTAAAAGATCAACATCAGCAGCAAGACAATCAACTTTAGAAGCAAGAATATCAATTTTACCAAGCTTTTCTTCAACAGATTTGTTAAAAGCAGTTTGTGTACTAATAAATTATTTAAGCATGGCTTCAAGACCAGGGGGTACATTCCTATTATTGTTGTAAGAATTCCCATAAGAATTACCATAACCATTACCATTATTAGAAGGATATGGCCTATAGTTGTTACTAGAATTATTCCTATAAGCATTGTTGTTGAAATTATTATTTTTAATGAAGTTCACATCAACATGCTCTTCTTGAGCAACCAATGAAGCTAAAGGAACATTATTAGGATCAACATTAGATCTACCATTAACTAGACATAATAGCATCAATCTTATCACTCAAGGAGGAGGTTTCTTCAACAGAATTTACCTTCTTACCTTGTGGAGCCCTTTCCGTGTGCCATTCAGAGTAATTAATCATCATATCATCAAGAAGCTTTGTTGCGGCGCCTAGAGTGATGGACATAAAAGTACCTCCTGCAGCTGAATCCAATAAGTTCCGCAAAGAAAAATTCAGTCCTGCATAAAAGGTTTGGATGATCATCCAAGTAGTCAGTCCATGGGTAGGGCAATTTTTGACCAAAGATTTCATTCTTTCCCATGCTTGGGCAACATGCTCATTATCCAATTGCTTAAAATTCATTATGCTACTTCTCAAAGATATAATTTTAGCAGGAGGATAATATCTACCAATGAAAGCATCCTTACATTTAGTCCATGAATCAATACTATTCTTAGGCAAAGATAGCAACCAATCTTTAGCTCTTCCTCTTAAGGAGAAAGGAAACAATTTTAATTTTATAATGTCACCATCTACATCCCTATACTTTTGCATTTCACATAGTTCAACAAAATTATTAAGATGGGCAGCAGCATCATCAGAACTAACACCAGAAAATTGCTCTCTCATAACAAGATTTAGTAAAGCAGGTTTAATTTCAAAAAATTCTGCTACTGCTGTGGACCCATAGTCCAGGGGTGAACTACTCACACATCACTCCGGAGGCGATCATGGCGATGAAGAGTCCTCCGGGAGATGATTCCCCTCTCCGGCAGGGTGCCGGAGGCGATCTCCTGAATCCCCCGAGATGGGATTGGCGGCGGCGGCGTCTCTAGAAGGTTTTCCGTATCGTGGCTCTCGGTACTGGGGTTTCCGCGACGAAGGCTTTAAGTAGGCAGAAGGGTAGGTTTAGAGGCGGCGCGAGGGCCCCACACGCCAGGGCGGCGCGGCCCCACCCTTGGCCACGCGGCCCTAGTGTGGCGGCGCCTCGTCGCCCCACTTCATATCCCCTTCGGTCTTCTGGAAGCTTCGTGCAAAAATAAGACCCTGGGTGTTGATTTCGTCCAATTCCGAGAATATTTCCTTTGTAGGATTTTTTAAACAAAAAACAACAGAAAACAGCAACTGGCTCTTCGGCATCTTGTCAATAGGTTAGTGCCGGAAAATGCATAAATATGACATAAAGTGTGTATAAAACATGTGAGTATCATCATAAAAGTAGCATGGAACATAAGAAATTATAGATACGTTTGAGACGTATCAGAGGGGTCCTGGGGGAACAACACACTAGGGGGGCGTGCCCCCCCTTGGCCGCGCCGCCATGTGGGGTGGGGCCCCCTTGGCTCCCCTCTGGCCCCTCTTCGGTGCTCTGGAACCTTCCGTGGAAAATAGGACCCTGGGCGTTGATTTCGTCCAATTCCGAGAATATTTCCTTTGTAGGATTTCTGAAACCAAAAACAGCACAAAACAGGAACTGGCACTTCGGCATCTCATTAATAGGTTAGTTCCGGAAAATGCATATAAATGATGTAAAGTGTGAACAAAACATGTAGGTATTGTCATAAAACTAGCATGGAACATCAGAAATTATAGATACGTTGGAGACGTATCAAGCATCCCCAAGCTTAGTTCCTACTAGCCCTCGAGTAGGTAAATGATAACAAAGATAATTTCTGAAGTGACATGCTACTAACATAATCTTGATCATACTATTGTAAACCATATGAGATGAATGAAGTGATTCAAAGCAATGGTAAAGATAATGACTAAACAACTGAATCATATAGCAAAGACTTTTCATGAATAGTACTTTCAAGACAAGCATCAATAAGTCTTGCATAAGAGTTAACTCATAAAGTAATAAATTCAAAGTAAAGGCATTGAAGCAACACAAAGGAAGATTTAAGTTTCAGCAGTTGCTTTCAACTTTCAACATACATATCTCATGGATAATTGTCAACACAAACTAGAATAATAAGTGCAATAAGCAAGCATGTAAGAATCAATGCACAGTTGACACAAGTGTTTTCTTCTAAGATGGAAGGAAGTAGGCAAACTGACTCAACATAAAAGTAGAAGAAAGGCCTGATGACCCACAAGTATAGGGGATCGCAGCAGTCTTCGCCGGTAGTATAACCCAATTTATTGATTCGACACAAGGGGAGACAAAGAACACTTGGAGGCCTTAACAGCGGAGTTGTCAATTCAGCTGCACCTGGAAACAGACTTGCTCGCAAGAGTTTATCAGTAGTAACAGTTTTATAGCAGTAGCAGTAGTGAAATAACAGCAGCAAAGTAACAAAGACAGCAGTAGTGATTTTAGTAAACAGCAGGATTAAAATACTGTAGGCACGGGGACGGATGACGGGCGTTGCATGGATGAGAGAAACTCATGTAACAATCATAGCAGGGCATTTGCAGATAATAATAAAACGGTGTCCAAGTACAAAGCAATCAATAGGCATGTGTTCCAATTATAGTCGTACGTGCTCGCAATGGGAAACTTGCACAACATCTTTTGTCCTACCAGCCGGTGGCAGCCGGGCCTCAAGGGAATCTACTGGATATTAAGGTACTCCTTTTAACAGAGTACCGGAGCAAAGCATTAACACTCCGTGAACACATGTGATCCTCACATCACTACCATCCCCTCCGGTTGTCCCGATTTCTGTCACTTCGGGGCCATTGGTTCCGGACAGCGACATGTGTATACAACTTGCAGGTAAGACCATAAACAATGAATATCATGATGAAACAATAACATGTTCAGATCTGAGATCATGGCACTCGGGCCCTAGTGACAAGCATTAAGCATAACAAGTTGCAACAATATCATCAAAGTACCAATTACGGACACTAGGCACTATGCCCTAACAATCTTATGCTATTACATGACCAATATCATCCAATCCCTACCATCCCCTTCGGCCTACAACGGGGGAATTACTCACACATGGATGGGGGAAACATGGCTGGTTGATGGAGAGGCGTCGGTGGTGATGATGGCGATGATCTCCTCCAATTCCCCGTCCCGGCGGAGTGCCAGAACGGAGACTTCTGGCTCCCGAGACGGAGTTTCGCGATGTGGTGGCGTTCTGGAGGCTTTCTGGTGACTTCGACTTCTCTCCGTGCGTTTTTAGGTCGAAGGCAATAAATAGTCCGAAGGAGGGCGTCGAAGGCCGACCGAGGCCGCCACACCATAGGGCCACGCGGGCCCCTCCTGGGCCGCGCCGGCCTATGGTGTGGGGCCCTCGGGCCTCCACCTGGCTTGCCCTTCTGGCTCCGCCAATATTCTGTGAAAATAGGGCCTTCTGCATAAATTCCGAGGATTTTCCTGAAAGTTGGATTTCTGCACAAAAACGAGACACCAGAACAGTTCTGCTGAAAACAGCG
This sequence comes from Lolium perenne, assembly GCF_019359855.2. NCBI lineage: Eukaryota > Viridiplantae > Streptophyta > Magnoliopsida > Poales > Poaceae > Lolium > Lolium perenne. The sequence continues at coordinate 139,501,165 of NC_067245.2, forward strand.
TTAGTCCGTGTTAGTTGCATCCAAAATACACAAATTAGAGGCAAAACAATAGCAAAAGTGTTCGGGAAAGTAGATACGTTTTGGACATATCAACTCCCCCCAAGCTTAGCTTATTGCTTGTCCTCAAGCAATTCAGTTAACAACTGAGCGATAAAAGAACTTTCACAAACACATTTGCTCATATGATGTATATATTCTCATGCTATGGCTAACACTTAAGCAGTTCATAATGAGATGCACACAAATAAGATCATCTAACAGCTATGTCAATCATGGAGAGGTACCGACAATTAATAATAAGCATCATGAGTCATGTATATAAGCAAGATTGCAATGTTCATAAGAGAGTATGATAAAGTGGTATCTCGCTTGCCCATATTTGATTAGCAAAACATAAATGCTCAGGCACCTCTGAAGTTCATAGAAAGACTAGAAATAGTGATTGTCAAAGATAAAAGCATCAAAGTTATACCGCAATCAATCATATTTTGGGACAAGCATATTATACTAAGAATGACAGTTGTGCTCTCAAGATAGTGCTCAAAGAAAGAATGGAGACACAACATAAAAGTAAAAGATTGACCCTTCGCAGAGGGAAGCAGGGATTAACATGCGCTAGAGCTTTTCATTTCTAAAACAAGAGTAAAATTATTTTGAGAGGTGTTTGTTGTTGTCAACGAATGGTAATGGTTACACCAACTACCTCGCCAACCGGACTTCCAAGAGCGGCTCCCATGAATTATTTTTATGTTTATGCGGCACTCCTTCCAACCTTTCTTTCACAAACCATGGCTAACCGAATCCTCGGGTGCCTGCCAACAATCTCATACCATGAAGGAGTGCCTTTTTATTTTAGTTTTATTATGATGACACTCCCCCCAACCTTTGCTTACACAAGCCATGGCTAACCGAATCCTTCGGGTGCCGTCCAACAATCACATACCATGGAGGAGTGTCTATTTAGGTTAATTAATTTGGGACTGGGAATCCCATTGCCAGCTCTTTTTGCAAAATTATTGGATAAGCGGATGTGCCACTAGTCCATAATGAAAGTCCGTCAAGAGTAAATGACAAGGTTGAAAGTTAAACACCACATACTTCCTCATGAGCTATGAAACATAAACACAAATTGAGAAGCATTTTGAAGGTTTTAAAGGTAGCGCATGAGAATTTACTTGGAATGGTTTGAAATGCCATGCATAGGTATTTATGGTGGACACTTTGGAAAAACTTGGTTTTCAGGTGTTTGGAAGCACGAGCAGCGTTCCCGCTCAGTACAAGTGAAGGCTAGCAATAGACTGGGGAGCGACAAATCAAGAGAGCAAAGAATCGTCATAATCATGCTTGCGGCAAAATAAATTAACGGAGGCATAAAAGTGATACAAGAACTCTGAAGCAATGTAAATCATCGAGGCTTAATTGACTTTTGTTCAGTCATATGCATGCGTGAGCATGTGCCAAGTCGATATAAATGAATTATTCAGAGGAGGATACCACAATGCCATACCTACTTATGAATAAAACAATGCAAGCAAACATCCATGACATGCTACTCATATTAATAAATTGGAGCTAAACATGAGAGATCATGAACTACTAGACTTTCTCAAATGACATATACCTCACATGAACCAACTAAGCATGCTCACATGGATGAGTATATGTACAAAAATGAAAACAAATAGAGTTCATACCAGCCTCTCACCATAATCCAATTGTCGTAGATCGTCATTATTGCCTTTCACTTGTGTAGCTTGGATAATATGAAATGAAAGCCACACTCCAGCCACCGAAGACCATTGAACTCATGATGAACTTTACAAACCAAAGAAGAACAGCAAATATTTTTGGTGTTTTCGAATTTGCAACAAGAACAAAGGAAAACAAGCAAACAAAGCAAAATCTTTTTGGGTTTTCTTATAGCAAACCAACGATAGCAAATAAAGCGAAACAAATGCAAGAAACCAAAGTAAACAAATGGTGAAGAGAAACAACAGAAATAATTTTTGGTCTTTTTGTGTTTTGGGAAAGAAACAAAACAAAAACAAGAAATAGCAAACTAGAAGACTCACATAAACACAAAGCAGCAGAAATTCGTCAAACTTGACAGCAGTACAGTACTCGATTTTTAAGAAATTCTTCCACTGCTCAAATCGAAAAGTGTTCAACTAATGAAAGTTAGATAACAACCTGGGGAACATGCACAAAAATTGGCTTCGCAAAATATCGTTCTGGCTATTTTTGAGAATTTTTCGGTAACAGTCCAGAATCTGTTTTCACGCAGCACTTCCCCAAATATCATCTCCCTCTCATTAGATACTCAAAACAACTAAACAAGTATGTACAAGTATCCAGCAACCATAATATGCAAAGAATGAGTGATGCCGGTATACCTCCCCCCAAGCTTAGGCTTTTGGCCTAAGTGGAGTTCAATCCCATCGAGGCCATGAGGTAGCATCTCCGTAGTACGACGAAGATGGATCATATTCCGGGTATGTGCTAGAAGAAGCACCCGGATACGTGACGGTGTAGTCGTAGGAGGGCTCGGCGTCCTCGGAGTCATGCTGCTGGTGGAAGTCTTGTATCTTCATATTTTCCTCCACCTCCTCCTTAGTGCGCGACCATGGTTCCCTGTCAATATTGAACAAACCCGGCTGGGGAAGAGGGATTTCCTTCTCATCCCCGTCAGCAAACAACATTCTATAGACCATATTATCTAAAATGGAATCAGCAGTAACAAAATGATGGCTTTTCATAGCAGCAATATCAAGCCTCCTAGGGGTTAATGGCACATCATTAGAATCAAGAGGAAGTCTTAAATGTGTTAAAATGCGCAATGCAATAGTTCCTCCAAAAATAGGTCCCCTGTTAGACAGGCGGCAAGCAATAAGAGAACCAAGATGATAAGGTGTCTGTCCAGTAAGTGCAACGTTCAAGAAAGCAAGATGGTAGCTAGAAATATTGCTAGTGTTCTCCCTACCAAGAATGCTAGTAGCAATGTAATAGGCAAAATACTTAATGGCGGGGAGTTGGATGTTTCTTATCTTGCCACGCTGAATGGTGCGACAATCATCATCGGTGATTCCTCGATAGAGCTCCAACAAGTCCCGGGGGTTGTCATCAATCCTCCTTGCTGTACCTACAGGGGCAATATCCAATGCAACACAAAATTCTTCCAATTCCATAGTAATAGGATTACCATAGATCTTGAATGCAACTGTCGGCCCATATTGCTTGTTGTGGAACTTGAAGCTCTCGACGAAGATTTTGGTGAGCATGTAGTATTGCTCCCTTTCATCTCCCACGTAGGCGGCTAAGCCCGCCCTGTTGACAAGGGTGGAGAAATCATTCAATATCCCTGCATTTCTCAGAAAATCATAACATGGGAAGGACGAAGCATTAGGAGCCCCATTGTCTTCCTCGGGCGCGAAGCTTGGCGCGATGATATCCTCATTGTAGGATCGCCTGAGTCGGGTGGCGGTCCTTGAGGGCCTTCCGGTGCTGGTTGTTCCTCTCTTGAACAATTCTCCAAAATTGAAGTTCTTCATCCTCTTTTTCTGAAACTTTACAACAAACAATATAAAATTCGATTTGGTGAAATATAATAAAGGGGAACTACTATAGGAACTTGCTAGAGTGCTAATCATGCATCAAAACTAGTTTATACAACTTAGAACAAGCATGCAAGCTCACTAAACATGTTACCTATAGCAGCAAAATATTCAAGATATACTCAACAAAACAAAATTCTACTTGGATGATCGGAGGAGTCACATACCGGAGAGCAAATGTGCCAAATTTCAGACAGAAATCTGGGCTGAGCAAAGAGATCGAAAAATCCTGAGCTCTTGAGCGAAAACGCGAGTGAGAGAAAGCCGGTGTCGATTTTTTCGGGAGAGAGAAGAGTCTGGGAGGAAGAGATGCTAAAGTGGGGCAAAGGGGAGCCCACACGCCAGGGTGGCGCGCCCCCCTTCTAGGCCACGCCGGCCTGTGGGGTGCCACCCTGGGGTGCCCCACAGGTCATCTCCAGGTGCTCCCAGGTGCATTTTCGAAAAATAGGACCAACGGTATAATTTTTGTGAATTTTTGAAAACTTTGAAAAATGCACATTTCTGGGTATTAAATTTATTATTACTGGCCAGGAAAAATTTTGAAATCTCTAATTAACTAAGGAACTTTGCAAATCAAAAGTGCTACAGCAAATAAAGCAAGTGGAGGGAGAAAGAGATGTTGTTTACCCCCTCTATGCATATAAAAGGTATTTGTTAACAAGGTTGATCAAGTCTTGCCACCAAATAAATTTTACATAGCATATGAAGAAATAAACCTCAAATCAATCATGTTACCTTGAATTGTATTGATATGGATCCAATCATAAGACTTTTATATCCTTCTTTAGGCTCATATATAGGACAATCAATAGTTCCAATTTTGATAGTTCTCACATTAGAAATAGTATTGACTCCACATACTTTATCAATCCTCTTGGGAAAATAGACGGTATGCTCCTTATCATCAACATTGAAAGTAACCTTTCCTTTATTGCAATCAATAACAGCCCCTGCGGTGTTAAGAAAAGGTCTCCCAAGAATAATAGACATATTATCATCTTCAGGCATTTCCAACACAACAAAATCAGTTAATATCAAGCGATTATTAGTAACTTGAACAGGAACATCCTCACATATACCAACAGGAATAGCAGTAGATTTATCAGCCATTTGCAAAGATATATCAGTAGGTATCAACTTATCTAAGTAAAGCCTCTTATAAAGAGAAAAAGGCATAACACTAACACCGGCTCCCAAGTCACATAGAGCAGTTTTAACATAATTATTCTTAATAGAACAAGGAATAGTAGGTATACCTGGGTCGCCCAACTTCTTTGGCACTTTGCCATTGAAAGAGTAATTAGCAAGCATAGTGGAAATTTCCTCATTGGGGATTTTCCTTTTGTTAGTAACAATATCTTTCATATACTTTGAATAAGGAGGCAGTTTAATAGCATCAGTCAAAGGGATTTGCAAGAATAAAGGTTTCATCCAATCACAAAATTTATTATAGTGTTCTTCTTCCTTTGATTTTAGTTTCTTAGCAGGAAAAGGCATTTGCTTTTGTACCCAAGGTTCTCTTTCATTACCATGTTTCTTAGCAATAAAATCTTCTTTAGTATACTTTTTATTTTTACCATGCTTTTCAGGTTCATCTTCTACCTCTTCTTTATCAGAAGCATCATTCTTATCATTATCATTATCATGTTCATTACCACTTTCAGTTTCAGCATCGGAAATAGAAATGCTATTAGGATCATTAACAGGTTCAGAGGATTCTACAACATTTTTATGTTTCTTCTTCTTTTTCTTCTTAGAAGGAACACTAGGTTCAATGCGTTGAGAATCTTGTTCAATTCTTTTGGGATGCCCTTCAGGATATAGAGGATCCTGGGTAGAGACACCACCTCTAGTTGTTACTTCATAAGCATGTTTCTCTTTAGAATTATTATTTAGCAAGTCATTTTGCACTTTAGTGAGTTGATCAATTTGAGTTTGAATCATTTGAAAATGTTTAACAAGCATCTTAACATCATTGGAGGTTCTCTCCACAATATCATGCAAATTGCTAATAGCTTGAGAATTTTCCATTAGATGATTCTCTACTCTCATATTAAAATTTTCTTGCTTAACGATATAATTATCAAACTCATCTAAGCATTGAGCAGGAGGTTTTGAATACGGAATATCTTCCCTAGTAAAGCGTTGAAGGGAGTATACCTCAATCATGGGTGAAGGGGGAATTATCTCACATATATCTTCTATGGGAGGTAGATTCTTCACATCTTCATATTTAACCTTTCTCCTTGAGAGACTTCTTAGCTTCCCTCATATCTTCATCATTCAATTCAATTAAACCCCTCTTCTTCAATATTGGCGTTGGAGTTGGTTCAGGTGTATTCCAATCATCATGATTCCGGCTTATTCTAGCCAATAATTCTTCAGCTTCGTCTGGAGTTCTTTTCCTGAAAACACAACCAGCACAACTATCCAAATATGCTCTAGATTCAATGGTTAGTCCACTATAAAATATATCAAGTAGATCATTCTTCTCTAAATCATGTCCAGGTCGAGCTCTGATAAGAGAACAAAATCTTGCCCACGCCTCAGGCAATTTCTCTTCATCTCCCTGGTCAAACCTATAAATTCTCTGTAAAGCAATATGTTGAGCACTAGCAGGAAAGTATTTTCGAAAGAAAACATCACGCAAATCAGTTGGACTTTTAATAGAACCAGGAGGCAAATTATTATACCAAGTTTTAGCATCATCCTTTAATGAGAAAGGAAAAAATTTAATGACAAAGTAAGTACGCATCTTGTCATCATCAGAAAACAAACTACTCATAGAAGAAAGTTCAATCATGTGCTCTACAGCACTTTCTTTTTCAGTACCACAAAAGGGTGCTTTCTCTACAATAGCTATATGAGATAGATCAAGAGAAAAATCATAATCTTTATCCTTAATACATATAGGAGATGTGGCAAATTTAGGATCAGGAGATAACTTATGTCTAACAGTATATTGTGTAAGAAACTTTTTAATTTTACTTGCATCAGCAGTAGCATTGCATCTATTAATAAAATCATCATTAAGCTCCACATAATCTTCATCAGGATCATCACTAGAATAATCAAGTTCAGGTGAATTAACAGGTGTAGTGACATTTTCATTAGGAGTTTCAGCATTTTCAATTTGTCTAGACTTAGCAATTGTAGCATCTAGAAAGGATCCCAATGAACCACTATCATCAAGCACAGCAGAAACATTATCAATATTATGAGAATTTTCAGATTCAGCAGAAGTACCACCAAGTGAAGCTTGCGGCGGTGAAACAAGTTGACTTATCACAGATGGTGAATCGAGAGTAGCAGAGGTACTCAGAGTTGTACCTTTTCTTGTAGTGGATGGTAATATGGCGACTTTAGAATCGCGAGGTTTACCCATGATGGAGAATTTGCAGCGAACAATATCAATCCAAGTGAACTTCCAAATAAAGCTATGCTCCCCGGCAACGGCGCCAGAAAACAGTCTTGATGACCCACAAGTATAGGGGATCGCAGCAGTCTTCGCGGGTAGTATAACCCAATTTATTGATTCGACACAAGGGGAGACAAAGAACACTTGGAGGCCTTAACAGCAGAGTTGTCAATTCAGCTGCACCTGGAAACAGACTTGCTCGCAAGAGTTTATCAGTAGTAACAGTTTTATAGCAGTAGTGAAATAACAGCAGCAAAGTAACAAAGACAGCAGTAGTGATTTTAGTAAACAGCAGGATTAAAATACTGTAGGCACGGGGACGGATGACGGCCGTTGCATGGATGAGAGAAACTCATGTAACAATCATAGCAGGGCATTTGCAGATAATAATAAAACGGTGTCCAAGTACAAAGCAATCAATAGGCATGTGTTCCAATTATAGTCGTACGTGCTCGCAATGAGAAACTTGCACAACATCTTTTGTCCTACCAGCCGGTGGCAGCCGGGCCTCAAGGGAATCTACTGGATATTAAGGTACTCCTTTTAATAGAGTACCGGAGCAAAGCATTAACACTCCATGAACACATGTGATCCTCACATCACTACCATCCCCTCCGGTTGTCCCGATTTACATCACTTGGGGCCATTGGTTCCGGACAGCGACATGTGTATACAACTTGCAGGTAAGACCATAAACAATGAATATCATGATGAAACAATAACATGTTCAGATCTGAGATCATGGCACTCGGGCCCTAGTGACAAGCATTAAGCATAACAAGTTGCAACAATATCATCAAAGTACCAATTACGGACACTAGGCACTATGCCCTAACAATCTTATGCTATTACATGACCAATCTCATCCAATCCCTACCATCCCCTTCGGCCTACAGCGGGGGAATTACTCACACATGGATGGGGAAAACATGGCTGGTTGATGGAGAGGCGTCGGTGGTGATGATGGCGATGATCTCCTCCAATTCCCCGTCCCGACGGAGTGCCAGAACGGAGACTTCTGGCTCCCGAGACGGAGTTTCGCGATGTGGCGGCGTTCTGGAGGCTTTCTGGCGACTTCGACTTCTCTCCGTGCGTTTTTAGGTAGAAGGCAATAAATAGTCCGAAGGAGGGCGTCGGAGGGCGACCGAGGCCGCCACACCATAGGGCCGCGCGGGCCCCTCCTGGGCTGATCCGGCCTATGGTGTGGGGCCCTCGGGCCTCCACCTGGCTTGCCCTTCTGGCTCAGCCAATATTCTGTGAAAATAGGGCCTTCTGCATAAATTCCGAGGATTTTCCTGAAAGTTGGATTTCTGCACAAAAACGAGACACCAGAACAGTTCTGCTGAAAACAGCGTTAGTCCGTGTTAGTTGCATCCAAAATACACAAATTAGAGGCAAAACAATAGCAAAAGTGTTCGGGAAAGTAGATACGTTTTGGACGTATCAAGGCCCTTCGCATAGGGAAGCATGGATTACTATTTTTGTGCTAGAGCTTTTATTTTGAAAACATAGAAACAATTTTGTCAACGGTAGTAATAAAGCATATGTGTTATGCATAAGACATCCTATAAGTTGCAAGCCTCATGCATAGATTACCATTAGTGCTCGCACCTTGTCCTAATTAGCTTGGATTTACATGGATTATCATTGCATAACATATGTTTCAACCAAGTGTCACAAAGGGGTACCTCTATGCCGCCTGTACAAAGGTCTAAGAAGAAAGTTCGCATTGGATTTCTCGCTTTTGATTATTCTCAACTTAGACATCCATACCGGGACAACATAGAAAACAAATAATGGACTCCTCTTTAATGCATAAGCATTCAACAACAGATAATATTCTCATAAGAGAATGAGGATTAGTGTCCAAACTGAAACTTCCACCATGGTTCATGGCTTTAGTTAGCGGCCCAATGTTCTTCTCTAACAATATGCATACTCAAACCGTTTGATCATGATAAATCACCCTTACTTCAGACAAGACGAACATGCATAGCAACTCACATGATATTCAACAAACGTGTAATAGTTGATGGCGTCCCCAGAAACATGGTTACCGCTCAACAAGCAACTTATAAGAAATAAGATACATAAGTTACATATTCTTTACCACAATAGTTTTTAAGGCTATTTTCCCATGAGCTATATATTGCACAGACAAAGAATGGAATTTTAAAGGTAGCACTCAAGTAATTTACTTTGGAATGGCAGAGAAATACCATGTAGTAGGTAGGTATGGTGGACACAAATGGCATAGTTTTTGGCTCAAGGATTTGGATGCACGAGAAGTATTCCCTCTCAATACAAGGCTTAGGCTAGCAAGGTTGTTTGAAGCAAACACAAGTATGAACCGGTACAGCAAAACTTACATAAGAACATATTGCAAGCATTATAAGACTCTACATTGTCTTCCTTGTTGTTCAAACACCTCACCAGAAAATATCTAGACTCTAGAGAGACCAATCATGCAAACCAAATTTTAACAAGCTCTATGTAGTTCTTCATTAATAGGTGCAAAGTACATGATGCAAGAGCTTAAACATGATCTATATGAGCACAAAAATTGCCAAGTATCAAATTATTCAAGACATTATACCAATTACCACATGAAGCATTTTCCGTTTCCAACCATAATAATGATGAACGAAGCAGTTTCATCCTTCGTCATGAACATTAAAAGTAATGCTAAGAACACATGTGTTCATATGCAACATCAGAGCATGTCTCTCTCCCACACAAAGTATGCTAGGATCCGATTTTATTCAAACAAAAACAAAAATAAAAACAAACAGACGCTCCAAGTAAAGCACATAAGATGTGACGAAATAAAAATATAGTTTCACTAGAGGTGACCTGATAAGTTGTCGATGAAGAAGGGATGCCTTGGGCATCCCCAAGCTTAGATGCTTGAGTCATCTTAAAATATGCAGGGATGAACCACGAGGGCATCCCCAAGCTTAGACTTTTCACTCTTCTTGATCATATTGTATCATCCTCCTCTCTTGACCCTTGAAAACTTCCTCCACACCAAACTCAAAACAAACTCATTAGAGGGTTAGTGCATAATCAAAAATTCACATATTCAGAGGTGACATAATCATTCTTAACACTTCTGGACATTGCACAAAGCTACTGAAAGTTAATAGAACAAAGAAATCCATCAAACATAGCAAAACAGGCAATGCGAAATAAAAGGCAGAATCTGTCAAAAATAGAACAGTCTGTAAAGACGAATTTTTCTGGGACACTTAACTTAATCAGATGAAAATGCTCAAATTGAATGAAAGTTGCGTACATATCTGAGGATCACGCACATAAATTGGCAGATTTTTTTGAGTTACCTACAGACAGGGCGGCTCAATTTTGTGACAGTAAGAAATCTGTTTCTGCGCAGTAATCCAAATCTAGTATCAACCCTACTATCAAAGACTTTACTTGGCACAACAATGCAATAAAATAAAGATAAGGAGAGGTTGCTACAGTAGTAACAACTTCCAAGACTCAAAAACAAAATTGCTGTAGTAAAATAATAATATGGGTTATCTCCCAAGAAGTTCTTTCTTTATAGCCATTAAGATGGGCTCAGCAATTTTAATGATGCTCACATGGAAAATAGAAAATGAAGGAAAAGGAGCATCAAGAAGCAAATTCAAAACACATTTAAGTCCAAACCACTTCCTATGCATAGGAATCTTGTACACAAATAAATTCATGAAGAACAAAGTGACAAGCATAGGAAGATAAAACACAAGTGATGTAGCCCCGCTCACCGACGACACTACACCAAGACCAACAAGTCCCCCAAGTGGACCGATGACACGGGCTCGAGTCAAAGCGCTACATGATAAGGTGAACTCAATCCTCACTACCCTTGATCTCGATACCCCATTGGATGGCTTGCTACTTCATGCAAGTGCTCTATGTGTCATCAGGTACCAAGCTCACCAAGGAACTGAAGGAGAAGAAGGAACGCCGCTAACGCCCCAAGAAACTGAAGAAGAAGAAGAAAGATCGCCATCAAATGGAGAAGGTTGCCCAGGGCTGGCACTGCCGCCCCCATCAGGCCGGCACTGCCGCCCAGAGCACCCCGGCACTGCCGGCCGGATCAGCCCGGCACTGCCGGCCGAAGCACCCCGGCACTACCGCCCCTGGAGCACCGGCACTACCGGCCACGCCGGCACTGCCGCCCCTGAAGCACCGGCACTGCCGGCCTCCTCGACGCCCACTACATCTGGACCATCCATTTAAATCCTGTGGCTGTGTACTTTTCATAAATGACTAAGTTACCCCTCCTCAGATCTGGGCTCTATATATAGGGCACCCCCATCCACGAATTAGGGTTAGAGATGAACTAAGAAGAAACTTGAGCTTTGCTCTTACCCATGTGGGAAACCCTAGATCTATGATCTTGTATCCACCCGGGCTCCTTATCGACGCGTGATGATCTCTTTGGTGACTTCTACCGTTTGTTGATCTTTTGCTTGCACTTCTACCTTTTGGTATTTTGCTTGCACTTCTATCAACCTTCCGATCTTTTCACCCTTCTAGATCTCGCGTGTTTCGATTTGTCGATCTCTTTGCGGGACTTCTACCGGAAGGTCTTTTCTCGCAACCTCTATCAAGTAGGTGTATCGGGCCTACGAGGGAAAACCGGTTTGTGTGCGTGTGTGTGTTGTATCCCCACGAATTCTCCTCCGTGTTAGTCGTGTTCATCGTGTTCATCCACCTCCCCCACGAAATCCACCCAAATCCGTGAAGATCGGGCACATCCCGGGGCTTAGCCCTTATCATATGGTATCAGCAGCTCTTTGGTCGCCACGGATTTGACCCCCACATCCCCCAATTCCACCAATTTTTCCAAAAAAAAATTTCCCAAAAAATAGCCCCAAATTAGCCTTGGATCGATCTCTCGATTTGTTGAGTTATTTGTGGTTTTGTTCCAATAGAAACTTGTCTTTGGTGTTGATCTACTCTTCCCCCAACTTTTCCCACTAGTTTGTGCCAATTTTCCCACGAAATCGAAGATTTTCGGGTCAGTTTTCCGCCAAATCGACGAACAGTAGCTGAGGCCGGCACTGCCGCCCCAAAATCGTCGGCACTGCCGGTGAGGCCGGCACTGCCGCCGCCCAAACGCCGGCACTGCCGCTGGCCCTGAAATTTTACACACTTTCTTCGTTTTCGTTTTGGCACTTCCCATTTGTGTTTGGTCTTCGGTTTTGAGTGCCATTTCAGCTACCACAAGCTTCCGCAACATCGACAACGACGACGGCACCCCGAGGATTCAAGCGGTTCATTTGACACCTTCACCACCATAGCAAGTTCAAGATCGTCGGACACCATCATCAAGTGGTATAACTTGCTCCTAACTTGTAGCCCTAGCCTCTTTTGCGTATCTTTCCTATCGAGAGTGGCTTTCTAGTGTTGCGAAGCATTGCGCAAGCGTCCCGTCCGTGAGGGTGTGCGTGTGTTGAGCAAAGCTTCGAAGCAAGCTCGTGTGAAAAGATAAGCAAAAGAAGTGTGACATACTTACATAGATAGTAGTATCCTTACATAGTGAGAAAAATAAAAAGAAAAATACAAAAAGAGAAAAAGAAAAACTGTGTGAGTGACACCTATACACAAAAGAGTCCAAAGCTTTTAAGCAAAAGAGAGAAAAGAGAAGAGAGGCGTCTTGCGCAAATCTTGTTGCTTCTCAATTTTGCAACCAAGCCAAGGTCTCTCTTGCGTTGGCGTGACACCGAGCTAGTAGTCTTCGTTAGGCCCATTTTGTTCTTGCTCATTTTCCAAGTCGCGCTAACCCCATTTTGTCCCACGCGTGTGTTCCTCCTTGTGTATGCCTTTTGTGATCACCGCCTTTGACTTGTGACTTTTGGATCTTACCCACTTTTGACAATAGACTTTTCGTTTGGTTCTTCCATTTGGCTTTCCACATCCATACCTAACACCATATAGAGTTTTGTTTTTGTGTGTGTAACCGGTTGTTCCTCACCTTGATACACCTTTTCGATTTTGGTTTGCAAGTTTTGACATTCTTGGTAGTCTTTCCTAACCACCCACCACATAGTTCTTGTTTTAGTTGTAACCATGTCTAGTGGAGAAGGGAACCAACTACCGATGACGCGGCACCAACATTGGATAGCTACTCAAGCCGTCCACGCCAAGCTAAATCAATTTGAAGCCATGCTCAAGGATACCAATGTCCGCTATGAAGAAAGAGCTCAAGTGCAAAGGAATGACCTCAACAATCAAGTGCAAGACCTCAATGAGAAGATTGAAACTCAAGGCAATGAGTTGAAGGCCACACTTGCCATACAAGGTCAAGAAACAAGGGAAATGAAGATGGCGTTGGACAATATCCTCCACACACTCAACCGTCAAGAAGAGAGAAGACACCACTCAAGGTCTTCGCGCTCTCATAGCTCAAGGTCAAGAGCTCCTACACCGTCTCGCCATGATTCTAATGAAGACCCACGCCACCATAATGTGGATGTTCAAGTGCTTCACCAACAAGCTCAAGAAGCGGAGCAAGCTTGACTTCGACTTGTCCATGAACGTCAACGCCTTCAAGAAGAGCGCCTTCACCAAGAGGACCTCAATGCTCAATTCCAACAAGAGCAAGACCGCCTTCGACATGATCAAGAGCTAGTTCGAGCAAGGGAACAAGAGCGTCTCCGCAATGAACAACAAGCACTTGAACAACAAGAGCGGCAACGACAAGTGCAAAAAGCTCAAGCTAGAAGACAACGCCTTCATGAAGAGGAAGAAAGGCAAGCGCACCAAGAGCGCCAAATCATCAATGTTGTTCGTCCTCAACGCCCTCAAGGTCAAGATAATCGCCGCCATCATGATGATCGCCCTCATGCTAGAAGACCTCCTCCAAGGGCAAGAAATGAAGAATCAAGTCATCACCAAGCATCAAGTGAAGAAAGTGTGATGCCTCGACGACGCCACAACAATGATGATCAAGATGAAGGTCATGGAAGACCACCTCCTCGTCCACAACATAGCAACAACAATAGAGATTCTCAAGGTCCACAACATCCACCTCAACAACGTCAAGATATTGGTGAAGAAAGACCACCTCCTAGGCGCAATGACCGCAATGAAGAGGAAATCTTTGGGAAGCTCAAGTTCACCATGCCCAAATTCCACGGAGAAGAAGACCCCGATGCATACCTCTCTTGGGTTCTCAAGGTTGACAAGATTTTCCGCATACACAACTTCTCCGAAGCAAAGAAAGTGGCCATGGCATCACTAGAGTTTGAAGGGTATGCCAATGTTTGGTGGGAAGAAGTGAACAAGAAGCGTGACAAGGAAGATCTAGACCCCATTGCTACATGGGAAGAGATGCAAGAAGTCATGCACAAACGCTTTGTGCCCAACCACCATAAACGCGACCTCTTCAACAAGCTTACTCAACTCAAGCAAAGCTTCAAGTCCGTTGAGGAATACTACAAGGAGATGCACATGACAATGATGAGTGCCAATGTGGATGAGCGAGAAGAGCAAACAATGGCAAGATTCTTGAATGGATTGAACATTCCCGTCAAAAGGATAGTGGAGTTCTTGCCTTACACCAACATGGTTGAATTACTTCATCAAGCTACAAGGGCCGAGCGCCAAGTGCGAGAAGACATAGCAAGTGCAAAAACAAAGTCCTTCTTTGCCGCGCGAAATGCAACAACCACCTCCTCAAGCATCAAGAACATAAGTGCTATTGCTCCAAAGGATCCTCCCAAGCAAATGAAGAGTGCCTTCAAGACAACAAGCTTCAAGCCGGATAAATCAAATATGTCCTCCAAAGCTTCCACGGGATCTAGTAACATCACTTGCTTCAAGTGTGGGGCTCAAGGACATAAATCCTTTGAATGCAAGAACACAAGAGTTATGATAACTCGAGATGATGGAGATGTGGAGTACTTGAGTGAAGGAGAATATGAAGCCTTGGTACAAGCCGCAACCAATCTTGAGGATGATGACTTGGAAGACCAAGAGCAAGTCCTATGTGTGCATGATGCAAGTCCATCCCTTGTGGTGACCAAAGTGTTGACAACCCATGCACTACCTAATGAAGATCAAAGGTGCAACATGATGTGGACTAAGTCCAAGGATGTGCCCGATCTTCACGGATTTGGGTGGAATTCGTGGGGGTAGGTGGATGAACGCGATGAACACGAAGAACGCGAGGGAGAATCGTGGGGATACAACACACACACGCACACAAACCGGTTTTCCCTCGTAGGCCCGATACACCTACTCGATAGAGGTTGCGAGAAAAGACCTTCCGGTAGAAGTCCCGCAAAGAGATCGACAAATCGAAACTCGCAAGATCTAGAAGGGTGAAAAGACCGGAAGGTTGATAGAAGTGCAAGCAAAAGACCAAATAGGTAGAAGTGCAAGCAAAAGATCAAAAAAAACGGTAGAAGTCACCAAAGAGATCTTGACAAGTCGATAGGAGCCCGGGTGGGTACAAGATCATAGATCTAGGTAGGGTTCCCACAAGGGTGAGCTAAGCTCAGGTTTAATTTCACATCAAGTCTAATCTCAGATCTGAGGCAACCAGCCTATTTATAGGTGGGGGCGAAGGGGTAAGTTACAAGCTGGAAAGTGCTGTCGTGCTGAAGTTCGATGGGGTGGAAGTTCCGGTCAACTTGGGCGGAAGTTCTGGCCAGGGGCGGAAGTTCCGGTCTGGAGGGGCGGAAGTTCCGGTCGGGGCGGAAGTTCCGGCCAAGTTCCGGCCTTGTTCCGGAATTGCGCCATTGTCCCGCAGTAACATCCAGGGGGGTTTTCGCCGACTTTCGGAACTTGGGCGGAAGTTCCGGTGGGCGGAAGTTCCGGTCCCTCGGGGCGGAAGTTCCGGCCTGATCCTGTCTTCTGGGCGTTGGAAGGCATCTGGAGGGAATCTGGAGGGCATCTGGGTGGAAGTTCCGGTCCTGGAGGGCGGAAGTTCCGGCCTGGCAGCTGTAGCTCCATCTTCGTCATTTCCAGCTCTCTCTCCCTTGGCTTGGTCTTCATGGCTCGCTTCTTGGTCGATGTACCTGATTGAACATAGGGTATTGGCATGAAGTAGCAAGCCATCCAAAGGGGTGTCAAAAGCATACATGGAGAGGAGCGAATTCACCTCTTGGCGTAGGGCTTGGGCTCGAGCTCGTGTCATTGGACCACGAGGAGGGCTTGTCGGTCTTGATGTAGTATCGACCTTGGGTAGGGCTACATCATCTCCCCCCCCTTGGGAAAGAGTCGTCCTCGACTCTAACGTCTCTTCATCTTCATAGTATGGCGAGAGGTCGGACACATTGAATGTGTTGCTCACCAAGTACTTGGATGTTGGTATGTCGATGACGTAGGCGTTGTCGTTGATTCGCTTGAGAACCTTGAAGGGACCATCGCCTCGGGGCTTGAGCTTGGAGTTTCTTTCTTGAGGGAAACGGTCCTTGCGAAGATGTAACCACACTAGGTCTCCTTCATTGAAGATCCTTGCCTTTTTGTTCATGTTGAGGCGTGTTGCTTGACGAAGAACTTGTCGCTCGATTGTTGCCCTTGTATCTTCATGTAGCTTCTTCACGGCGGCGGTGCGCTTGTCGAAGTCCATGTTTGTCCGCTCATGAAGTGGAAGTGGTAGTATGTCGAGTGCCGTGAGCGGCTCAAACCCGTAGACGACCATGAAGGGGCTCCTTGATGTTGTCGAGTGCTTGGCGCGGTTGTAGGTGAACTCCGCGTGTGGAAGACACTCTTCCCATGACTTCAAGTTTTTCTTCACGAGGATGCGTAGAAGAGAGGATAGGCTTCTATTGACCACTTCCGTTTGGCCGTCCGTTTGCGGGTGCGAGGATGATGAGAATAAGAGCTTCACTCCAAATTTTGCCATGAGCGACTTCCAAAGATAACTCATGAACTTGACGTCTCGATCCGACACAATGCTTTGCGGTACTCCATGTAGGCGAACAATTTCCCTGAAAAACAATGAAGCAATGTGTGAAGCATCGTCGCTCTTATGGCAAGGTATGAAATGAGCCATCTTAGAGAATCTATCCACTACCACAAATATAGAGTCATGACCATGCTTAGTGCGAGGCAAGCCTAGAACGAAATCCATGCTAATATCGGTCCATGGTGCATATGGAATAGGCAATGGGGTGTAAAGACCATAAGGGTTGGAGGTAGACTTAGCTTGTAAGCATGTTGTACATCGTCGGCAAAGGCGCTCCACATCGCGCTTCATTCTTGGCCAATAATAGTGAGTGGAGAGCATGGCATATGTCTTGTCTCTTCCAAAGTGTCCCATAAGACCACCACCATGCGATTCTTGTAAGAGCAAGAGGCGAAGCGAAGACATAGGAATACAAAGTTTGTTGCCCTTGAACAAGAATCCTTGGTGCAAATAGAAATCATCGATGCCCTTTTCACTAGAACACTTTGCAAAGATTGGGCCAAAGAAAGCATCGGAAGCATATGAATCTTTGATTTCATCAAGACCCAAAACACTAATATCCAAGCGAGTGAGTAAGAGGGTGAGTTTGCGGGAAAGAGCATCCGCCACAACATTGTCCTTGCCCTTCTTGTATTTGATCACATATGGAAAGGACTCAATGAACTCAACCCACTTTGCATGTCTTTTGTTCAAATTATGTTGACTTTTCAAATATTTCAAAGACTCATGGTCGGAGTGGATAATAAACTCTTTTGGCCAAAGATAGTGTTGCCAAACTTCAAGAACACGAACCAAAGCGTAAAGTTCCTTGTCATATATAGGATAGTTGAGGCGTGCGCCATCTAACTTCTCGCTATAGTATGCCACGGGTTTTCCATCTTGCATAAGCACTCCACCAATACCGAGTCCACTTGCATCGCACTCAATCTCAAAAGTTTTGGAAAAGTTTGGAAGAACCAGGAGTGGTGCCTCGGTAAGGCGTTTCTTCAACTTATCAAAAGCATTTTGTTGGGCCTTGCCCCAAACAAACGGAACATTCTTTTTGGTAAGCTCATTCAAAGGGCAAGCAATGGTGCTAAAGTCTTTCACAAAGCGGCGGTAAAAACCGGCGAGTCCATGGAAACTTCGGACTTGAGCAACATTGGTAGGAGTGGGCCAATTGTGGATGGCCTCAACCTTAGAAGAATCAACTTCAATACCATTAGCGGAAACCACAAAGCCAAGAAAAACCAATTTGTTTTGAGCAAATGTGCATTTAGGGAGGTTAGCATAAAGCTTTTCATGTCGCAAGATGCACAAAACTTCTCTCACATGTTGCACATGGTCCTCGAGGTTTTTGCTATAAATAAGAATATCATCGAAGTAGACAACCACGCTCTTGCCAATGAGAGGACGCAAGATGTGATTCATGAGGCGCATGAAAGTAGATGGAGCATTGGAAAGACCGAAAGGCATAACGAGCCATTCATAGAGACCGAGTTTGGTCTTGAATGCCGTTTTCCATTCATCACCAATAGCCATGCGGATTTGATGGTAACCACTACGCAAATCAATCTTAGAGAAAATCATGGCACCACTAAGTTCATCAAGCATGTCATCTAAACGCGGAATGGGTTGGCGGTAACGGACGGTAATGGCATTGATGGGGCGACAATCCATACACATCCGTTGCGTCTCATCCGGTTTAGGCACAAGGATCACGGGAACCGCACAAGGGCTTAAGCTTTCACGAACATACCCTTTTTCGAGGAGGTCTTGTATTTGTCGTTGGATCTCCTTTGTGTCTTCGGGGTTGGTGCGGTAGGCGGCGCGGTTTGGTAGAGGAGCGCCGGGTATGAGGTCGATGCGGTGCTCAATCCCTCGAAGCGGTGGTAGTCCATGAGGAAGCTCGTCGGGGAAGACATCTTGGAACTCCTTCAAAAGAGACAACAAAGACGAAGGAAGATTTGTTAAGTTGTTAGTCTCCGAGGATGGCCCCTTGCAAATGAGCACGTAGTGCAATATGGTGGATGGGTTTGATGGCGTGTAACTCACACGTTCGTTGGGAACCCCAAGAGGAAGGTATGATGCGCACAGCAGCAAGTTTTCCCTCAGAAAGAAACCAAGGTTTATCGAACCAGGAGGAGCCAAGAAGCACGTTGAAGGTTGATGGCGGCGGGATGTAGTGCGGCGCAACACCAGGGATTCCGGCGCCAACGTGGAACCTGCACAACACAACCAAAGTACTTTGCCCCAATGAAACAGTGAGGTTGTCAATCTCACTGGCTTGCTGTAACAAAGGATTAACCGTATTGTGTGGAAGATGATTGTTTGCAGAAAACAGAGAAACAAGATTGCAAGAGATTGTATTTCAGTAAAGAGAATTGGACCGGGGTCCACAGTTCACTAGAGGTGTCTCTCCCATAAGACAAACAGCATGTTGGGTGAACAAATTACAGTTGGGCAATTGACAAATAAAGAGGGCATGACCATGCACATACATATCATGATGAGTATAGTGAGATTTAATTGGGCATTACGACAAAGTACATAGACCGCCATCCAACTGCATCTATGCCTAAAAAGTCCACCTTCAGGTTATCATCCGAACCCCCTCCAGTATTAAGTTGCAAAGCAACAGACAATTGCATTAAGTATGGTGCGTAATGTAATCAACAACTACATCCTTAGACATAGCATCAATGTTTTATCCCTAGTGGCAACAGCACAACACAACCTTAGAACTTTTCATCCTTTGTCCCAGTGTCAATGCGGCATGAACCCACTATCGAGCATAAATACTCCCTCTTGGAGTTACAAGCATCTACTTGGCCAGAGCATCTACTAGTAACGGAAAGCATGCAAGATCATAAACAACACGTAGATATAACTTTGATAATCAACATAACAAGTATTCTCTATTCATCGGATCCCAACAAACGCAACATATAGAATTACAGATAGATGATCTTGATCATGTTAGGCAGCTCACAAGATCCGACAATGATAGCACAATGGGGAGAAGACAACCATCTAGCTACTGCTATGGACCCATAGTCCAGGGGTAGACTACTCACACATCACACCGGAGGCGACCATGGCGGCGTAGAGTCCTCCGGGAGATGATTCCCCTCTCCGGCAGGGTGCCGAAGGCGATCTCCTGGATCCCCCGAGATGGGATCGGCGTTGGCGGCGTCTCGGGAAGGTTTTCCGTATCGTGGCTCTCGGTACTGGGGGTTTCGTCACGGAGGCTTTAAGTAGGCGGAAGGGCAAGTCAAGAGGCGGCACGGGGGGCCCACACCATAGGCCGGCGCGGCCAGGGGTGGGGCCGCGCCGCCCTAGGGTTTGGCCACCCCGTGGCCCCTCCTCCTCTCGTCTTCGGACTTCTGGAAGCTTCGTGGAAAAATAGGCCCCTGGGCTTTGATTTCGTCCAATTCCGAGAATATTTCCTTACTAGGATTTCTGAAACCAAAAACAGCAGAAACAAAGAATCGGCACTTCGGCATCTTGTTAATAGGTTAGTTCCGTAAAATGCACGAATATGACATAAAGTGTGCATAAAACATGTAGATAACATCAATAATGTGGCATGGACCATACGACATGCTCGATCCGTCGGAGACGGATCAGCAGCCCCACGCTTCGTTCGCTCGTCCCGAGCAGTAAAACGATAACACATATAATTTCTGGAGTGACATGCCATCATAATCTTGATCATACTATTTGTAAAGCATATGTAGTGAATGCAGCGATCAAAACAATGTATATGACATGAGTAAACAAGTGAATCATAAAGCAAAGACTTTTCATGAATAGCACTTCAAGACAAGCATCAATAAGTCTTGCATAAGAGTTAACTCATAAAGCAATAATTCATAGTAAAAGCATTGAAGCAACACAAAAGAAGATTAAGTTTCAGCGGTTGCTTTCAACTGGTAACATGTATATCTCATGGATATTGTCAACATAGAGTAATATAATAAGTGCAATAAGCAAGTATGTAGGAATCAATGCACAGTTCACACAAGTGTTTGCTTCTTGAGGTGGAGAGAAATAGGTGAACTGACTCAACATTGAAAGTAAAAGAATGGTCCTCCATAGAGGAAAAGCATCGATTGCTATATTTGTGCTAGAGCTTTGATTTTGAAAACATGAAACAATTTTGTCAACGGTAGTAATAAAGCATATGCATCATGTAAATTATATCTTATAAGTTGCAAGCCTCATGCATAGTGTACTAATAGTGCCCGCACCTTGTCCTAATTAGCTTGGACTACCGGATCATCACAATGCACATGTTTTGACCAAGTGTCACAAAGGGGTACCTCTATGCCGCCTGTACAAAGGTCTAAGGAGAAAGCTCGCATTGGATTTCTCGCTATTGATTATTCTTCAACTTAGACATCCATACCGGGACAACATAGACAACAGATAATGGACTCCTCTTTTATGCATAAGCATGTAACAACAATTAATAATTTTCTCATTTGAGATTTGAGGATATATGTCCAAAACTGAAACTTCCACCATGGATCATGGCTTTAGTTAGCGGCCCAATGTTCTTCTCTAACAATATGCATGCTTAACCATAAGGTGGTAGATCGCTCTTACTTCAGACAAGACGGACATGCATAGCAACTCACATGAAATTCAACAATGAATAGTTGACGGCGTCCCCAGTGAACATGGTTATCGCACAACAAGCAACTTAATAAGAGATAAAGTGCATAATTACATATTCAATACCACAATAGTTTTTAAGCTATTTGTCCCATGAGCTATATAGTGCAAAGGTGAATGATGAAATTTTAAAGGTAGCACTCAAGCAATATACTTTGGAATGGCGGAAAATACCATGTAGTAGGTAGGTATGGTGGACACAAATGGCATAGTGGTTGGCTCAAGTATTTTGGATGCATGAGAAGTATTCCCTCTCGATACAAGGTTTAGGCTAGCAAGGCTTATTTGAAACAAACACAAGGATGAACCGGTGCAGCAAAACTCACATAAAAGACATATTGAAAACATTATAAGACTCTACACCGTCTTCCTTGTTGTTCAAACTCAATACTAGAAATTATCTAGACCTTAGAGAAACCAAATATGCAAACCAAATTTAGCATGCTCTATGTATTTCTTCATTAATGGGTGCAAAGCATATGATGCAAGAGCTTAATCATGAGCACAACAATTGCCAAGTATCACATTACCCAAGACATTAATAGCAATTACTACATGTATCATTTTCCAATTCCAACCATATAACAATTTAACGAAGGAGAAACTTCGCCATGAATACTATGAGTAGAAACCAAGGACATACTTATCCATATGCTATAGCGGAGCGTGTCTCTCTCCCATAAAGTGAATGCTAGGATCCATTTTATTCAAACAAAACAAAAACAAAAACAAACCGACGCTCCAAGAAAAAGCACATAAGATGTGATGGAATAAAAATATAGTTTCAGGGGAGGAACCTGATAATGTTGTCGATGAAGAAGGGGATGCCTTGGGCATCCCCAAGCTTAGACGCTTGAGTCTTCTTAATATATGCAGGGGTGAACCACCGGGGCATCCCCAAGCTTAGAGCTTTCACTCTCCTTGATCATGTTGCATCATACTCCTCTCTTGATCCTTGAAAACTTCCTCCACACCAAACTCCAAACAACTCATTAGAGGGTTAGTGCACAATATAAATTGACATATTCAGAGGTGACACAATCATTCTTAACACTTCTGGACATTGCATAATGCTACTGGACATTAGTGGATCAAAGAAATTCATCCAACATAGCAAAAGAGGCAATGCGAAATAAAAGGCAGAATCTGTCAAAACAGAACAGTTCGTATTGACGAATTTTAAAATGGCACCAGACTTGCTCAAATGAAAATGATCAAATTGAATGAAAGTTGCGTACATATCTGAGGATCATGCACGTAAATTGGCTTAATTTTCTGAGCTACCTACAGGGAGGTGGACCCAGATTCGTGACAGCAAAGAAATGTGGAACTGTGCAGTAATCCAAATCTAGTACTTACTTTTCTATCAACGGCTTAACTTGGCACAACAAAACACAAAACTAAGATAAGGAGAGGTTGCTACAGTAGTAAACAACTTCCAAGACACAAAATAAAAACAAAGTACTGTAGGTAAAAACATGGGTTGTCTCCCATAAGCGCTTTTCTTTAACGCCTTTCAGCTAGGCGCAGAAAGTGTATATCAAGTATTATCAAGAGACGAAGTGTCAACATCATAATTTGTTCTCATAATAGAATCAAAAGGTACCTTCATTCTCTTTCTAGGGAAGTGTTCCATACCTTTCTTGAGAGGAAATTGATATTTTATATTACCTTCCTTCATATCAATAATAGCACCAACAGTTCGAAGAAAAGGTCTTCCCAATATAATGGGACAAGATGCATTGCATTCAATATCCAAGACAACAAAATCAACGGGAACAAGGTTATTGTTAACGGTAATGCGAACATTATCAACTTTACCCAAAGGTTTCTTTGTAGAATGATCAGCAAGATTAACATCCAAATAACAATTTTGCAGCGGTGGCAAGTCAAGCATAATATAAATTTTCTTAGGCATAACAGAAATACTTGCACCAAGATCACATAAAGCATTACAATCAAAATCTTTAACCTTCATCTTAATGATGGGCTCCCAACCATCCTCTAGCTTTTTAGGAATAGAGGCTTCACGCTCTAGTTTCTCTTCTCTAGCTTTTATGAGAGCATTTGTAATATGATGTGTAAAAGCCAAATTTATAGCACTAGCATTAGGACTTTTAGCAAGTTTTTGCAAGAACTTTATAACTTCAGAGATGTGGCAATCATCAAAATTCAAACCATTATAATCTAAAGCAATGGGATCATCATCCCCAATGTTGGAAAAAATTTCAGCAGCTTTATCACAGGCAGTTTCAGCAGTTTTAGCAGTTTCAGGCAGTTTTTCGCGCTTTGCATTAGAAGTGGAAACATTGCTAACACCAATTCTTTTATTATTAGTAGGAGGTGCAGCAACATGTGTAGCATTAGCATTACTAGTGGTGGTAATAGTCCAAACTTTAGCTACATTCTTCTCTTTAGCTAGTTTTTCATTTTCTTCTCTATCCCACCTAGCACGCAGTTCAGCCATTAATCTTATATTCTCATTAATTCTAACTTGAATGTCATTTGCTGTAGTAACAATTTTATTATGATGATTCTCATTAGGCAAAACTTTTGATTTCAAAAGATCAACATCAGCGGCAAGACTATCGACTTTAGAAGCAAATATATCAATTTTCCCAAGCTTTTCTTCAACAGATTTGTTAAAAGCAGTTTGTGTACTAATAAATTCTTTAAGCATGGCTTCAAGTCCAGGGGGTGTGTTCCTATTATTATTGTAAGAATTCCCATAAGAATTAGCATAGCCGTTGCCATTATTATAAGGATATGGCCTATAGTTGTTACTAGAATTGTTCCGGTAAGCATTGTTGTTGAAATTATTATTTTTAATGAAGTTTACATCAATATGTTCTTCTTGTGCAACCAATGAAGCTAATGGAACATTATTAGGATCAATATTAGTCCTATCATTCACAAGCATAGACATAATAGCATCAATCTTATCACTCAAGGAAGAGGTTTCTTCGACAGAATTTACCTTCTTACCTTGTGGAGCTCTTTCCGTGTGCCATTCAGAGTAGTTGATCATCATATTATCAAGAAGCTTTGTTGCTTCACCAAGAGCGATGGACATAAAGGTACCTCCAGTAGCTGAATCCAATAAATTCCGCGAAGAAAAATTTAGTCCTGCATAGAAGGTTTGGATGATCATCCAAGTAGTCAGTCCATGGGTTGGGCAATTTTTAACCAGAGATTTCATTCTTTCCCATGCTTGTGCAACATGTTCAGTATCTAATTGTTTAAAATTCATTATGCTACTCCTCAAAGATATAATTTTAGCAGGGGGATAATATCTACCAATAAAAGCATCCTTGCATTTAGTCCATGAATCAATACTATTCTTAGGCAGAGATAGCAACCAATCTTTAGCTCTTCCTCTTAATGAGAAAGGGAACAATTTTAGTTTAATAATATCACCATCTACATCTTTATATTTTTGCATTTCACATAGTTCAACAAAATTATTAAGATGGGCAGCAGCATCATCAGAACTAACACCAGAAAATTGCTCTCGCATAACAAGATTCAAGAAAGCAGAGTTTAATTTCAAAGAATTCTGCTGTAGTAGCAGGTGGAGCAATAGGTGTGCATAAGAAATCATTATTATTTGTGGTTGTGAAGTCACACAACTTAGTATTTTCAGCGTTGGCCATTTTAGCAACAGTAAATAAAGCAAACTAGATAAAGTAAATGCAAGTAAACTAATTTTTTTTTGTGTTTTTGATATAGCAAACAAGATAACAAGTAAAGTAAAACTAGCAACTAATTTTTTTGTATTTTGATTTAGTGCAGCAAACAAAGTAGTAAATAAAACTAAGCAAGACAAAAACAAAGTAAAGAGATTGAGAAGTGGAGACTCCCCTTGCAGCGTGTCTTGATCTCCCCGGCAACGGCACCAGAAAAAGAGCTTGATGGCGTGTAACTCACACGTTCGTTGGGAACCCCAAGAGGAAGGTATGATGCACACAGCAGCAAGTTTTCCCTCAGAAAGAAACCAAGGTTTATCGAACCAGGAGGAGCCAAGAAGCACGTTGAAGGTTGATGGCGGCGGGATGTAGTGCGACGCAACACCAGGGATTCCGGCGCCAACGTGGAACCTGCACAACACAACCAAAGTACTTTGCCCCAACGAAACAGTGAGGTTGTCAATCTCACCGGCTTGCTGTAACAAAGGATTAACCGTATTGTGTGGAAGATGATTGTTTGCAGAAAACAGTAGAACAAAGTATTGCAAGAGATTGTATTTCAAGAAAGAGAATTGGACCGGGGTCCACAGTTCACTAGAGGTGTCTCTCCCATAAGACAAACAGCATGTTGGGTGAACAAATTACAGTTGGGCAATTGACAAATAAAGAGGGCATGACCATGCACATACATATCATGATGAGTATAGTGAGATTTAATTGGGCATTACGACAAAGTACATAGACCGCCATCCAACTGCATCTATGCCTAAAAAGTCCACCTTCAGGTTATCATCCGAACCCCCTCCAGTATTAAGTTGCAAAGCAACAGACAATTGCATTAAGTATGGTGCGTAATGTAATCAACAACTACATCCTTAGACATAGCATCAATGTTTTATCCCTAGTGGCAACAGCACAACA
This sequence comes from Lolium perenne, assembly GCF_019359855.2. NCBI lineage: Eukaryota > Viridiplantae > Streptophyta > Magnoliopsida > Poales > Poaceae > Lolium > Lolium perenne. The sequence goes on from NC_067245.2 coordinate 139,527,391, forward strand.
CAACCTTAGAACTTTCATCCTTGTCCCAGGTGTCAATGCAGGCATGAACCCACTATCGAGCATAAATACTCCCTCTTGGAGTTACAAGCATCTACTTGGCCAGAGCATCTACTAGTAACGGAAAGCATGCAAGATCATAAACAACACGTAGATATAACTTTGATAATCAACATAACAAGTATTCTCTATTCATCGGATCCCAACAAACGCAACATATAGAATTACAGATAGATGATCTTGATCATGTTAGGCAGCTCACAAGATCCGACAATGATAGCACAATGGGGAGAAGACAACCATCTAGCTACTGCTATGGACCCATAGTCCAGGGGTAGACTACTCACACATCACACCGGAGGCGACCATGGCGGCGTAGAGTCCTCCGGGAGATGATTCCCCTCTCCGGCAGGGTGCCGGAGGCGATCTCCTGGATCCCCCGAGATGGGATCGGCGTTGGCGGCGTCTCTGGAAGGTTTTCCGTATCGTGGCTCTCGGTACTGGGGGTTTCGTCACGGAGGCTTTAAGTAGGCGGAAGGGCAAGTCAAGAGGCGGCACGGGGGGTGGCCGCGCCGCCCTAGGGTTTGGCCACCCCGTGGCCCCTCTTCGTCTCGTCTTCGGACTTCTGGAAGCTTCGTGGAAAAATAGGCCCCTGGGCTTTGATTTCGTCCAATTCCGAGAATATTTCCTTACTAGGATTTCTGAAACCAAAAACAGCAGAAAACAGCAACTGGCACTTCGGCATCTTGTTAATAGGTTAGTTCCAGAAAATGCACGAATATGACATAAAGTGTGCATAAAACATGTAGATAACATCAATAATGTGGCATGGAACATAAGAAATTATCGATACGTCGGAGACGTATCAGGGTTGTGGTGCAATTCTCTCATCTCACTCTTGGTAGCTATGAGGACACTCTTCATCTCACTCATATATGGCTTGTGGCGCTCACTTTCCTTTTGGTGGGTCACTCTCTCACCACTCATCTCACTAGTGATGGTAGCTTCCTTAGCCCTCGCTAAAGCCTTTGCATTGTCCACAATCACTTGGCTAGGAGTCATTGGGCGTAGGATGTATGTCTTGTCGCCGACCTTGAAGCTATAGGCATTTGTGTAGCCATCATGGCTTGCTCTTTTGTCATATTGCCAAGGGCGACCAAGTAGCATGTGGCACACCATCATGGGCACTACATCACAATCAACGGTGTCTTCATAGGCGCCAATCTTGAAGGATATGGAGACGGTGTGTTGTATCTTGACATTTCCATTGTCACTTAGCCATTGCACATGGTAAGGATGGGGGTGTTTCCGGAGTGTGAGGTTGAGCTTGGAGCATAGTTCGGTGCTTGCAAGATTGTGGCAACTCCCTCCATCGATGATGACCTTTATTGACTTGCCATTGATTCCGGCTCTTGTTTGGAAGATGTTGCACCTTTGATCTTCATTGGGAAGTGCATGGGTTGTCAACACTTTGGTCACCACAAGGGACGGGCTTGCATCATGCACACATAGGACTTGCTCTTGGTCTTCCAAGTCATCATCTTCATGATTGGTTGCGGCTTGTACCAAGGCTTCATATTCGCCTTCACTCAAGTACTCCACATCTCCATCATCTCGAGTTATCATAACTCTTGTGTTCTTGCATTCAAAGGATTTATGTCCTTGAGCTCCACACTTGAAGCAAGTGATGTTACTAGATCACGTGGAAGCTTTGGAGGACATAGTTGATTGATCCGGCTTGAAGCTTGTTGTATTGAAGGCACTCTTCATTTGCTCAGGAGGATCCTTGGGAGCAATAGCACTTGTGTTCTTGATGCTTGAGGAGGTATTTGTTGCATTGCGCGCGGCGAAGAAGGACTTTGTTTTTGCACTTGCTATGTCTTCTCGCACTTGGCGCTCGGCTCTTGTAGCTTGATGAAGCAATTCAACCATGTTGGTGTAAGGCAAGAATTCCACTATCCTCTTGACGGGAATGTTCAATCCATTCAAGAATCTTGCCATTGTTTGCTCTTCTCGCTCGTCCACATTTGCACTCATCATTGTCATGTGCATCTCCTTGTAGTATTCCTCAACGGACTTGTAGCTTTGCTTGAGTTGGGTAAGCTTGTTGAAGAGGTCGCGTTTGTGATGGTTGGGCACAAAGCGTTTGTGCATGACTTCTTGCATCTCTTCCCATGTGGCAATGGGGTCTAGATCTTCCTTGTCACGCTTCTTGTTCACTTCTTCCCACCAAACATTTGCATACCCTTCAAACTCTAGTGATGCCATGGCCACTTTCTTTGCTTCGGAGAAGTTGTGTATGCGGAATATCTTGTCAACCTTGAGAACCCAAGAGAGGTATGCATCGGGGTCTTCTTCTCCGTGGAATTTGGGCATGGTGAACTTGAGCTTCCCAAAGATTTCCTCTTCATTGCGGTCATTGCGTCTAGGAGGTGGTCTTTCTTCACCAATATCTTGATGTTGTTGAGGTGGATGTTGTGGACCTTGAGCATCTCTATTGTTGTTGCTATGTTGTTGACGAGGAGGTGGTCTTCCATGACCTTCATCTTGATCATCATTGTTGTGGCGTCGTCGAGGCATCACACTTTCTTCACTTGATGCTTGGTGATGACTTGATTCTTCATCTCTTGCCCTTGGAGGAGGTCTTCTAGCATGAGGGCGATCATCATGATGGCGGCGATTATCTTGACCTTGAGGGCATTGAGGACGAACAACATTGATGATTTGGCGCTCTTGGTGCGCTTGCCTTTGTTCCTCTTCAATAAGGCATTGTCTTCTAGCTTGAGCTTCTTGTGCTTGTTGTTGTCGCTCTTGTTCTTCAAGTGCTTGTTGTTCATTGCGGAGGCGCTCTTGTTCCCTTGCTCGAACTAGCTCTTGATCATGGCAAAGGCGTTCTTGCTCTTGTTGGAATTGAGCATTGAGGTCCTCTTGGTGAAGGCGCTCTTCTTCAAGGCGTTGACGTTCATGGACAAGTCGAAGGCGAGCTTGTTCCGCTTCTTGAGCTTGTTGGTGAAGCACTTGAACATCCACATTATGGTGGCGTGGGTCTTCATTAGAATCATGGCGAGATGGTGTAGGAGCTCTTGACCTTGAGCTATGAGAGCGTGAAGACCTTGAGTGGTGTCTTCTTTCTTCTTGACGGTTGAGTGTGTGGAGTATATTGTCCAACGCCGTCTTCATTTCCCTTGTCTCTTGACCTTGTATGGCAAGTGTGGCCTTCAACTCATTGCCTTGAGTTTCAATCTTCTCATTGAGGTCTTGCACTTGATTGTTGAGGTCATTCTTTTGCACTTGAGCTCTTTCTTCATAGCGGACATTGGTATCCTTGAGCATGGCTTCAAATTGATTTAGCTTGGCGTGGACGGCTTGAGTAGCTATCCAATGTTGGTGCCGCGTCATCGGTAGTTGGTTCCCTTCTCCACTAGACATGGTTACAACTAAAACAAGAACTATGTGGTGGGTGGTTAGGAAAGACTACCAAGAATGTCAAAACTTGCAAACCAAAATCGAAAAGGTGTCTCAAAGCGGAGGGAAACCGATATGTATGCACACACACAAAACAAAACTCTATATGGTGTTAGGTATGGATGTGGAAAGCCAAATGGAAGAACCAAACGAAAAGTCTATTGTCAAAAGTGGGTAAGATCCAAAAGTCACAAGTCAAAGGCGGTGATCACAAAAGGCATACACAATGAGGAACACACGCGTGGGACAAAATGGGGTTAGCGCGACTTGGAAAATGAGCAAGAACAAAATGGTCCTAACGAAGACTACTAGCTCGGTGTCACGCCAACACAAGAGAGACCGTGGCTTGGTTGCAAAATTGAGAAGCAACAAGATTTGCGCAAGACGCCTCTCTTCTCTTTTCTCTCTTTTGCTTAAATGCTTTGGACTCTTTTGTGTATAGGTGTCACTCACACACTTTTTCTTTTTCTTTTTGTATTTTTCTTTTTCTTTTTCTCACTATGTAAGGATACTACTATCTATGTAAGTATGTCACACTTCTTTTGCTTATCTTTTCACACGAGCTTGCTTCAAAGCTTTGCTCAACACACGCACACCCTCACCGTCGGGACGCTTGCGCAATGCTTCGCAACACTAGAAAACCACTCTCGATAGGAAAGGTACGCAAAAGAGGCTAGGGTTACAAGTTGGGAGCAAGTTATACCACTTGATGATGGTGGCCGACGATCTTGAACTTGCTATGGTGGAGGTGTCAAGTGAACCGCTTGGATCCTCGGGGTGCCGTCGTCGTTGTCGATGTTGCGGAAGCTTTGTGGTAGCTGAAATGGCACTCAAACCGAAGTCCAAACACAAGGTGGTGAGTACCAAAACGAAAAACGAAGGTTGCTGTCAAAATTTCGGCCAGGCGGAACTTCCGGTCCTGAGGGGCGGAACTTCCGGTCCGGGGGCGGAACTTCCGGTCCTTCCGGGCGGAACTTCCGGTCGCAATCAGATCTGCGGGCTGTTCGTCGATTTGGGCGGAAATCCGGGCCGAAATCCTTCGAATTCGAGGAAAATTTGGCACTAGAAGCTGTGGGAAGGTGGGGGAATTGCAGATCAACACCAAAGGCAAGTTTCTATTGGAGCAAAACCACAAATAACTCAACAAATCGAGAGATCGATCCAAGGCCAATTTGGGGCTATTTTTTAGGGAAAAATTTTGGAAAATTTTTGGGCAAAATTGGTGGAATTGGGGTATGTGGGGGTCAAATCCGTGGCAACCAAAGAGCTGCTGATACCATATGATGTGGACTAAGTCCAAGGATGTGCCCGATCTTCACGGATTTGGGTGGAATTCGTGGGGGTAGGTGGATGAACGCGATGAACACGAAGAACGCGAGGGAGAATCGTGGGGATACAACACACACACGCACACAAACCGGTTTTCCCTCGTAGGCCCGATACACCTACTCGATAGAGGTTGCGAGAAAAGACCTTCCGGTAGAAGTCCCGCAAAGAGATCGACAAATCGAAACTCGCAAGATCTAGAAGGGTGAAAAGACCGGAAGGTTGATAGAAGTGCAAGCAAAAGACCAAATAGGTAGAAGTGCAAGCAAAAGATCAAACAAACGGTAGAAGTCACCAAAGAGATCTTGACAAGTCGATAGGAGCCCGGGTGGGTACAAGATCATAGATCTAGGTAGGGTTCCCACAAGGGTGAGCTAAGCTCAGGTTTAATTTCACATCAAGTCTAATCTCAGATCTGAGGCAACCAGCCTATTTATAGGTGGGGGCGAAGGGGTAAGTTACAAGCTGGAAAGTCTTTGTCGTGCTGAAGTTCGATGGGCGGAAGTTCCGGTCAACTTGGGCGGAAGTTCGGCCGAGGGCAGAAAGTTCCGGTCTGGAGGGGCGGAAGTTCCGGTCGGGGCGGAAGTTCCGGCCAAGTTCCGGCCTTGTTCCGGAATTGCGCCATTGTCCCGCAGTAACATCCAGGGGGGTTTTCGCCGACTTTCGGAACTTGGGCGGAACTTGGGCGGAAGTTCCGGTGGGCGGAAGTTCCGGTCCCTCGGGGCGGAAGTTCCGGTCCCTCGGGGCGGAAGTTCCGGCCTGATCCTGTCTTCTGGGCGCTGGAAGGCATCTGGAGGGAATCTGGAGGGCATCTGGGCGGAAGTTCCGGTCCTGGAGGGCGAAAGTTCCGGCCTGGCAGCTGTAGCTCCATCTTCGTCATTTCCAGCTCTGTCTCCCTTGGCTTGGTCTTCATGGCTCGCTTCTTGGTCGATGTACCTGATTGAACATAGGGTATTGGCATGAAGTAGCAAGCCATCCAAAGGGGTGTCAAAAGCATACATGGAGAGGAGCGAATTCACCTCTTGGCGTAGGGCTTGGGCTCAAGCTCGTGTCATTGGACCACGAGGAGGGCTTGTCGGTCTTGATGTAGTATCGACCTTGGGTAGGGCTACATCACAACATCTTCCAAACAAGAGCCGGAATCAATGGCAAGTCAATAAAGGTTATCATCGATGGAGGGAGTTGCCACAATCTTGCAAGCACCGAACTATGCTCCAAGCTCAACCTCACACTCCGGAAACACCCCCATCCTTACCATGTGCAATGGCTAAGTGACAATGGAAATGTCAAGATACAACACACCGTCTCCGTATCCTTCAAGATTGGCGCCTATGAAGACACCGTTGATTGTGATGTAGTGCCCATGACGGTATGCCACATGCTACTTGGTCGCCCTTGGCAATATGACAAAAGAGCATGCCATGATGGCTACACAAATGCCTATAGCTTCAAGGTCGGCGACAAGACGTTCACCCTACGCCCAATGACTCCTAGCCAAGTAATTGCGGACAATGCAAAGGCTTTAGCGAGGGCTAAGGAAGCTACCATCACTAGTGCGATGAGTGGTGAGAGAGTGACCCACCAAAAAGAAAGTGAGCGCCACAAGCCATATATGAGTGAGATGAAGAGTGTCCTCATAGCTACCAAGAGTGAGATGAGAGAATTGCACCACAACCCATCCACCATATTGCACTACGTGCTCATTTGCAAGGGACCATCCTCGGAGACTAACAACTTAACAACAATTCCTTCGTCTTTGTTGTCTCTTTTGAAGGAGTTCCAAGATGTCTTCCCGGACGAGCTTCCTCATGGACTACCACCGCTTCGAGGGATTGAGCACCGCATCGACCTCATACCCGGCGCCCCACTACCAAACCGCGCCGCCTACCGCACCAACCCCGAAGACACAAAGGAGATCCAACGACAAATACAAGACCTCCTCGAAAAAGGGTATGTTCGTGAAAGCTTAAGCCCTTGTGCGGTTCCCGTGATTCTTGTTCCTAAACCGGATGAGACGCAACGAATGTGTATGGATTGTCGCCCCATCAATGCCATTACCGTTCGATACCACCATCCCATTCCGCGTTTAGACGACATGCTTGATGAATTGAGCGGTGCCACGATTTTCTCTAAGATTGATTTGCGTAGTGGCTACCACCAAATCCGCATGGCAATAGGTGATGAATGGAAGACGGCATTCAAGACCAAACTTGGTCTCTATGAATGGCTTGTCATGCCATTTGGCCTTTCAAATGCTCCATCTACTTTCATGCGACTCATGAATCACATCTTGCGTCCTCTCATTGGCAAGAGTGTGGTTGTATATTTCGATGATATTCTCATTTATAGCAAAAACCTCGAGGACCATGTGCAACATGTGAGAGAGGTCTTGTGCATCTTGCGTCATGAAAAGCTTTATGCTAACCTCCCCAAGTGCACCTTTGCTCAAAACAAGTTGGTTTTCCTTGGCTTTGTGGTTTCCGCTAATGGGATTGAAGTTGATTCTTCCAAGGTGGAGGCCATCCATAATTGGCCTACCCCTACAAATGTTGGCCAAGTCCGAAGTTTCCATGGACTTGCCGGGTTTTACCGCCGCTTTGTGAAAGATTTTAGCACCATTGCTTGCCCTTTGAATGAGCTTACCAAGAAGAATGTTCCGTTTGTTTGGGGCAAGGCCCAACAAAATGCTTTTGATGAGTTGAAGAAACGCCTTACCGAAGCTCCTCTTCTTGTTCTTCCAAATTTTGCCAAAACTTTTGAGATTGAGTGTGATGCATGTGGACTCGGTATTGGTGGAGTGCTTATGCAAGATGGAAAACCCGTGGCATACTATAGCGAGAAGTTGGATGGCGCACGCCTCAACTATCCTATATATGACAAGGAACTTTATGCTTTGGTTCGTGTTCTTGAAGTTTGGCAACACTATCTTTGGCCAAAAGAGTTCATTATCCACTCTGACCATGAATCTTTGAAATATTTGAAAAGTCAACACAATTTGAACAAAAGACATGCAAAGTGGGTTGAGTTCATTGAGTCCTTTCCATATGTAATCAAATACAAGAAGGGCAAGGACAATGTTGTGGCGGATGCTCTTTCCCGCAAACTCACCCTCTTACTCACTCGTTTGGATATTTGTGTTTTGGGTCTTGATGAAATCAAAGATTTATATGCTTCCGATACTTTCTTTGGCCCAATCTTTGCAAAGTGTTCTAGTGAGAAGGGCATCGATGATTTCTATTTGCACCAAGGATTCTTGTTCAAGGGCAACAAACTTTGTATTCCTATGTCTTCGCTTCGCCTTTTGCTCTTACAAGAATCGCATGGTGGTGGTCTTATGGGACACTTTGGAAGAGACAAGACATATGCCATGCTCTCCACTCACTATTATTGGCCAAGAATGAAGCGCGATGTGGAGCGCCTTTGCCGACGGTGTACAACATGTTTACAAGCTAAGTCAACTTCCAACCCCTATGGTCTTTATACACCATTGCCTATTCCTCATGCTCCTTGGTCCGACATTAGTATGGATTTTGTGTTAGGATTGCCTAGAACCAAATATGGTCATGATTCCATTTTCGTAGTGGTTGATCGATTCTCTAAAATGGCACATTTCATACCATGCTCCCGAACGGATGATGCTTCACACATTGCTTCCTTGTTTTTTAGGGAAATTGTGAGACTCCACGGTGTACCAAGAAGCATTGTGTCGGATCGAGACGTCAAGTTCATGAGTTATCTTTGGAAGTCGCTCATGGCAAAGTTTGGAGTAAAGCTCTTATTCTCATCATCCTCGCACCCGCAAACGGACGGCCAAACCGAAGTGGTGAATCGAAGCCTCTCCACCCTACTATGAGTCCTTGTCAAGAAGAATTTGAAGTCATGGGAAGATTGCATCCTGCATGCGGAGTTTGCCTACAACCGCGCCAAGCACACTACTACAATGAGAAGCCCGTTCATGGTTGTCTATGGCTTTGAGCCTCCTACGGCGATTGACTTCCTTCCTCTACAGCTACATGAGCAAGTGAACATGGACATCGACAAGAGAGCACAATACATGAAGAAGCTACATGAAGATACAAGGGCAACAATCGAGCAACAAGTTCTTCGTCAAGCAACACGCCTCAACATGAAGAAAAAGGCACGGATCTTCAAGGAAGGAGACCTAGTGTGGTTACATCTTCGCAAGGACCGTTTCCCTCAAGAACAAAACTCCAAGCTCAAGCCCCGAGGCGACGGTCCCTTCAAGGTCCTCAAGCGAATCAACGACAACGCCTACATCATCGACATACCAACATCCAAGTACTTGGTGAGCAACACATTCAATGTGTCCGACCTCTCGCCATACCATGAAGATGAAGAGACGTTAGAGTCGAGGACGACTCTTTCCCAAGGGGGGGGGGAGATGATGTAGCCCCGCTCACCGACGACACTACACCAAGACCAACAAGTCCCCCAAGTGGACCGATGACACGGGCTCGAGTCAAAGCGCTACATGATAAGGTGAACTCAATCCTCACTACCCTTGATCTTGATACCCCATTGGATGGCTTGCTACTTCATGCAAGTGCTCTATGTGTCATCAGGTACCAAGCTCACCAAGGAACTGAAGGAGAAGAAGGAACGCCGCTAACGCCCCAAGAAACTGAAGAAGAAGAAGAAGAAAGATCGCCATCAAATGGAGAAGGTTGCCCAGGGCCGGCACTGCCGCCCCCATCAGGCCGGCACTGCCGCCCAGAGCACCCCGGCACTGCCGGCCGGATCAGCCCGGCACTGCCAGCCGAAGCACCCCGGCACTACCGGCACTGCCGCCCCTGAAGCACCGGCACTGTCGGCCTCCTCGACGCCCACTACATCTGGACCACCCATTTAAATCCTGTGGCTGTGTACTTTTCATAAATGACTAAGTTACCCCTCCTCAGATCTGGGCTCTATATATAGGGCACCCCCAGCCACGAATTAGGGTTAGAGATGAACTAAGAAGAAACTTGAGCTTTGCTCTTACCCATGTGGGAAACCCTAGATCTATGATCTTGTATCCACCCGGGCTCCTTATCGACGCGTGATGATCTCTTTGGTGACTTCTACCGTTTGTTGATATTTTGCTTACACTTCTAGCTTTTGGTCTTTTGCTTGCACTTCTATCAACCTTCCGGTCTTTTCACCCTTCTAGATCTCGCGTGTTTCGATTTGTCGATCTCTTTGCGGGACTTCTACCGGAAGGTCTTTTCTCGCAACCTCTATCGAGTAGGTGTATCGGGCCTACGAGGGAAAACCGGTTTGTGTGCGTGTGTGTGTTGTATCCCCACGAATTCTCCTCCGTGTTAGTCATGTTCATCGTGTTCATCCACCTCCCCCACGAAATCCACCCAAATCCGTGAAGATCGGGCACATCCCGGGGCTTAGCCCTTATCAACAAGTAGCTTCAAAATTTTCAGCATGTAGAGAGGTGTTTTAGTAACATGAAAATTTCTACAACCATATTTTCCTCTCTCATAATAATTTCCAGTAGCATCATGAACAAACTCAATAACATAACTATCACATAAAGCATTCTTATCATGAGTCTCATGCATAAAAACTCCCAACATAAGCATAGTCATTCTTATTAATTGTAGTGGGAGAAAATTCAACAAAGTAGTTATCATTATTATTCTCATCACCATAATCATCAAATATAGGAGGAATAGTATAATCATAATAAACTTTATCCTCCATAGTAGGTGGCACCAAAATACCACTATCATTATAATCATCATAAATGGGAGGCAAAGTATCATCAAAGAAAATTTTCTCCTCCATGCTTGGAGGACTAAAAATATCATGCTTTTTTGTGTTTTTGTTATAAAGAAAGCAAACAAGATAGAAAATAAATTAAATTAAAGCAAGACAATAAACAAAGTAAAGAGATTGGATGTGAGAGACTGCCCTTGCAGCATGTCTTGATCTCCCCGGCAACGGCGCCAGAAATTTAGCTTGATGACGCGTGAAGCACACGTCCGTTGGGAACCCCAAGAGGAAGGTGTGATGCGTACAGCAGCAAGTTTCCCTCAGTAAGAAACCAAGGTTTATCGAACCAGTAGGAGATGAAGGCCACGTGAAGGTTGTTGGTGAAGAGTGTAGTGCGGCGCAACACCAGGGATTCCGGCGCCAACGTGGAACCTGCACAACACAATCAGAATACTTTGCCCCAACTTAACAGTGAGGTTGTCAATCTCACCGGCTTGCTGTAAACAAAGGATTAAACGTATGGTTTGGAGAATGATGTTTGTTTGCAAAGAACAACAGAGAACAATGATTGCAGTAGATTGTATTTCAGATGTAAAAGAAGGGACCGGGGTCCACAGTTCACTAGTGGTGTCCTACAATAAGATAAATAGCATGTTGGGTGAACAAATTATAGTTGGGCAATTGACAAATAGAGAGGGCATAACAATGCACATACATATCATGATGACTAATATGAGATTTACTTAGGGCATTACGACAAAGAACATGGACTGCTATCCAGCATGCATCTATGCCTAAAAAGTCCACCTTCGGGTAAGCATCCGCACCCCTTCCAGTATTAAGTTGCAAACAACAGACAATTGCATTAAGTATTGTGCGTAATGTAAATAATACAAATATCCTTACACAAAGCATTGATGTTTTATCCCTAGTGGCAACAGCACATCCATAACCTTAGAACTTTCTGTCACTGTCCCAGATTCAATGGAGGCATGAACCCACTATCGAGCATAAATACTCCCTCTTGGAGTTACAAGTATCAACTTGGCCAGAGCCTCTACTAGCAACGGAGAGCATGCAAGATCATAAATAACACATAGATGATAGATTGATAATCAACTTGACATAGTATTCCATATTCATCGGATCCCAACAAACACAACATGTAGCATTACAAATAGATGATCTTGATCATGATAGGCAGCTCACAAGATCTAAACATGATAGTACAAGAGGAGAAGACGACCATCTAGCTACTGCTATGGACCCATAGTCCAAGTATGAACTACTCACGCATCAGCCCGGAGGCGGGCATGGTGATGTAGAGCCCTCCGTGATGATTTCCCTCTCCGGCAGGGTGCCGGAGGCGATCTCCTGAATCCCCCGAGATGGGATTGGCGGCGGCGGCGTCACAGTAACTTTTCTCGTATCGTGGCTCTCAGTACTAGGGTTTTCGTGATGGAGAGATTAAATAGGCGAAGGGGCAGAGTCAGGGGATGCTCGAGGGGCCCACCCCATAGGGCGGCGCGCCCCCCCTCTTGGCTGCGCCGCCAGGTGGTGTGGGCCCCCCTCGGCTCCTCTCCATCTCTCCTTCGGTGTTCTGGAACAATCCGTGGAAAAAAAGGCCTTGGGCTTTTGTTTCGTCCAATTCCGAGAATATTTCCTGTGTAGGATTTTTGAAACCAAAAACAGCAGAAAACAGGAACTGGCGCTTCGGCATCATGTTAATATGTTAGTGCCAGAAAATGCATCAAAATAATATAAAGTGTATATAAAACATGTGAGTATTGTCATAAAACTAGCATGGAACATAAGAAATTATAGATATGTTTGAGACGTATCACAGGCCTCATGTGGGCCTACCATCTACCACGGGGTTTCAGCCGGTTAACCCCGTTAACTGCCAGTTAACGGTGTCTGCCACGTGTCAGTTTGCATGATGTCAGCAGTCAACAGGCTCCCGAAAACACTTCTGCAACGGTCTGATTTTCTGTGCCAGAAGGGCGCCTGATCGTGACGAACCGAAAAAAACGTGGTAGGACTTTGCCTGACGCAGTTTCGACCACAGAACCCATATCGTCGGGTTAGGCCCATAGGCGACGAAAAATGGGCCTTAGTGGACGATTTTGGGACGTTGTGTATTTGAACTTTTCTTGTAGTGGAAGACATCTTGAAACTCCTTCAAAAGAGACAACAAAGACGAAGGAATGTTGGTTAAGTCGTTAGTTGCCGACGATGGCCCCTTGCAAATGAGCACATATTGCAAAGTGGTGGATGGGTTTTCTTGCACTTATCTCCACTTGCTTTTGGTGGCTAGGAGGACACTCTTTATCTCACTCATGTATGGCTTGTGGCGCTCACTCTCTTTTGGTGGGTCGCTCCCTCTCCTCTCAACTCACTATGGTGGTTGTGTTGTTGGGCCCTCGCTAAAGCCTTCGCATTGTCCGCGATGATTTGCATAGGAGTCATTGGGCGAAGCTCAAACTTCTTATCCTTGACCTTGAAGCTGTAGACATTTGAGTGTCCATCATGTATAGCCTTCTTTTCATATTGCCATGGGCGGCCAAGCAACATGCGGCACACCATGATGGGGACCACGTCACACTCAATGGTGTCTTCATAAGGGCCAATCATGAAGTTGACGATGACGATATGTTGTATCTTGACGTTGCCCTTGTGAAAGAACATCTCTCACATTATGTTTTGGAGTGTTTGATGTAAATATATGGGATACACTAATGTTTGATGAAGTGGTGCAGAGATTACAGATATACATGTTTGTGAGTGTCTTGTGTGGAAATACAAGACAAAAGGAAGCTGACAATGTTTTACCAGGCCGGATAATCCGGGCCGGATATTTGCAAAATATCCGGCCCCCAAAATTTGGCTAAGGACTCGAGGCGATGTGGCTCAGTAATACCCTGGCATGAGGCCAGATTTTTGACCGGAAATTCCCCAGGGCCGGACTTTTTGGGGGGGCGGATTATCCGGCCCCAACTTAGGCCGGATTATCCGGCTCTCGAAAGCTCCCAACGGCTGGATTTTGAGAGGGGGTATTTATACCACCCTTCTTCTTCCTTCCAACCTGCTCAATCATTGCTCAAATTCTGCCAAGCCTCACCACCATTAGAGCCACCTCAAAGAACACAAGATTTGCAAGATCTCCTCCTCCACCCATCCAAAGCTCTTGATCTTTGGAGATTCGAAGGAGAAGACCCTGATCTACATCCTCACCGAAGCGATTTAGATTTCCCCCTCATATGCATGAGGGCCCTCAGTGTTCCTATTGGGAATCTCTAGTTGTTTGTTGTTGATGTATTGTTGTTGATTGTTGTGTTGTTACAGATTTGGGAGCCTCCAATTTGGTTGTGGATGTGTGCCCCAAGAACCTTGTAAAGGCCCGATTTCCGCCTCGAGGTAATTCTTTAGTGGGAGTGGGCTAGGCCTTCGTGGCGTTGCTCACCGGAGACCTGAGTGAAGCCTTCGTGGCGTTGGTTTGGCTTTCGTAGCAACCACACTCCTCCAAACGTAGACGTACCTTCTTGCAAAGGAAGGGAACTACGGGAATCAACTCCGTGTCCCCGCGTGCTCCACTCTCGGTTACCTCTATCCTTTATCTCTCTATATATACTGTGTAGCTATATCTTGCTTAGTCGTTGACATTGTCATATAGGTAAATTCACTTAGTTGCATATCTAGAGAATTTACCTTTGTCTCAAGCCTAGTTTGAAAAAGAACTAAAAATTGGTTAGCACCTATTCACCCCCCCTCTAGGTGCGGCATATGATCCTTTCAATTGGTATCAGAGCCTCGACTCTTATTTCGGGCTTAACCGCCTAAGAGTATGCCGGATGACGCACCTTCGGAAGGGGCCCCAAAGCCGGTTTCTATGGATGATCTCAAGTCGATGGAAACATCCTTGAGGTCCTCCATGGAATCTCAAATGCAAAGCATGAGAAAAATGATTTCCGAGATTTTGCCACGGGCTCCCGCCGTCATCCCCGTCCTAGAGGTTTGGGACAAGAGTGGGTTAGAAAAGGGAGATGCTTCGGGCTTACCCTCCTCTACCTCACCCTTGGAAGATAACTTAGAAACTAATAAACTTCCCACTACTTCTCCTAGAGCAACAAGTGATGGTGGAAGCTACCATAATGTGCCTCCATCCTTCCTATCCCCCGACATTCCGGTTCCCCATCCTCATATAAACACTAGGGGAGATCCACCTAAGTTTAATGATAAAGATTTTGATACTTGGCAATTTGAGTTTCGCTCTCATGTTCGCAGTGCCTCCAATGAACTTTGGTGAATCATCTTGGAAGGGTTCAAGCCTTACAACCACGACAAGTTGAATAGAAGAGAAGCAATTGATAATTAACTCAACGACATTGCCTTGCACATGATTCAAACTAGTGTGGGGACAAAGGAATTGTCTCAGGTTCGGAATTTCACCAACACCAAGGAAGCTTGGGATGGTTTGGCCGCTAGTTGCTTGGGAAGTGATAGCATGAGAAGGAACAAGTATAATGCCCTTCGGAATCAAGCCGAAGGATTCATGAGGCTACCGGATGAAGATCATGAAGTCATGTATAGAAGACTTATCACCCCGTTGCCGATGCTTTTCGGAATGTGGGTGCCAAACACATTGATGACTCTTGGATCAAGGATAAGTATATTGATTGCATGATGACATTTGAACCCATTGATGTGAAGACTCTAGTTGGGAGAGAATGATTTTCCTCTCTCACTTCTCAACAAGCAGTGCACGAGTTGCAAGCTCTCAAGGTGCTTGAGCAAAACTCTCATGATTCTCGCAATCGAGCTATTGGGATGTCAAAAGGGACCAACCTTGCCTTGGTGGTCAATCCCGTGGAAGAAGTGAATCCTCAAGAACCATATAGGGCATCTTGGAGTATGTCCTATCTAGAAGATTTGGAATACCACTACAATGATCACATGGCATTCCATGCAAAGACCTTTTGGTTTGATCCATCCAAGGCCAAGGAAGACAATATCAAGAGAAACAACTCAAGTGGGTTCAAGGGATTGGGCCCTAAAACAAGAACTTGCTACAATTGTGGTAACAAGAACCATTTCATCGCCCAATGCCCCTATGAGCATAGGGAAACTCGTGGTGGTAGGCTCATTCCCAAGGACAAGAGCAAAGTGTCAAAGGCTCCCAACAAGAAATTCTACAACAAGGGCAAGAAGGACAAGAGGCCTTCAAGGATTGTTCTAATGACCAAGGAAGAGTATTCTTCCGATGAAGTTGAGAGTAGTAGTGATGAAGAAGAAACCTCAAAGGAAGTGGCCGCCATTGCCACCACCAATATTCCCTCTTCATCTCTCTTTGAATCTCCCAATGAGAACCCTCGCATCAAGAATGCACATTGCTTCATGGCTAGGTCCTCCTTGGACACATCTATTGTGCTATCAACTCAAGAAGAATATACCTCTGTTGATGATGATGATGAAGACGATGAAACTTTGAATGGATGGGTTGCTCTTGCTTCTCTCTCCACCGACTCTTCATCACCAAATGAATCCCCCAATGAAGATATTCACTTGGAGGAAGAAAGTTGCCTCATGGCTAAATCTTCCGAGGTATCATCCCCTAACCCCTCTATGTTTATCATATCAAATGATCTAGGGGTTGATCATGCTAGTTTAAAAGTGAAACAATAAATGCTTGAGTTTGATGAGTTCATTCTTAACTTGAAGGGTAACACTAAAAAGCATGTTTCAAATCTCATGGTTTGACTAGCACAACTAGATGATACCCTTGAGAAAAAATGTCAAATAGAGAGAGAGGATTCTCTTGAAATTTATGCTCTTAAAAATGCCCTTGAGGAAGGACAAGAAACTATAGCCTCTTATGAAGAGAAGCTAGAAATTCTTGAAGAGCCTCAAGATGAAATTAATAAGCTTACTAAAGAAAGAGATCTTGCTAGAGCTAAAGCAAAAGTGCTAAAAGGAAAAAAGCCAAATTTGGTGTTGATCATGAGAAACTTATGAAGGATCTAGATGATCTAGACAAGGCTCATAAAGCCTTGAAGAGTGAACACTCACTCCTCTCCAAGTCTCATGAGGAACTCCAAATTAAGCTTGCTAAATATGATGTGCCTAGTTCATCTACCTCTACTTGTGATCATGCAAACATTATTGAGGAAAATGCTAGATTAAAGGATGAACTTGCTAAGGCCTCCTCTCCCCAAAGTAAACTTTCTTTGGATGAAATTTTCAGTAAGAAAAGGTCAAACAATGGGAAGGAGGGCCTTGCCTATAAGTCCAAGGCAAAGAATGCAAACAAGAAGAAAGCCAAGCCCGCACAAAAGAAAGTTATCACTAATGATGAATCCCCTAAGGTCAACATCATTAATGATGATGGTGCGGGAATTGCTAACCCTCACTATGTTTTATTTAAAGATTATTACGGTGATGTTTCTGCAAAATATGGTTGTCCATATGATGGTTATATTGCTTGGTCTATTTGGGTCCCAAAGACCCTTGTTGCTAACAAAAGAGGACCCATTGAAAAATGGGTACCTAAATCCAAGAATTAATCTCATGTAGGACTATGCCGCCGGAGGGTCTAAACGGGTACTTGATAGTGGATGTACAAGTCATATGACCGGCGGCAAGAACCTCGTCAAGGAGTTGAGGCCTAACATAAATCAAATCACCGTCTCCTTTGGCGATAATTCTGCATCCAAGGTATTGGGTTTTGGCAAGGTTGTGGTTGCACACAACATTACTCTTGTGGATGTCATGCTTGTCAAAACCCTTGGTTACAATTTGCTTTCCGTTTCCGCCCTTGGCAAGACGGGTTTCACCGTCTTTATTGATAATGATATTGTGGTCCTCTTGTGGAGCAAGACTCTAAAAGTCGCTTTCGTTGGGCATCGCGAACACAACTTGTATGTGGTGGAATTTTCGGGGACCACCACGACAAGTGTGATGTGCCTATTCGGAAAGGCGGACGTGGGTTGGTTGTGGAATCGCCGCTTGGCCCATGTCAACATGAGAACTTTGCAAAGTCTTCACAAGGGGAACCATATTGTGGGACTAATGGAAAATGTGCCTTTTGCCAAAGATCGTGTTTGTAGGGCTTGTGTTGAAGGAAAAATGCATGACTCTCCGCACCCAAGCAAGACTATTATCTCCTCCAAGAGGATCTTGGAGCTCCTTCATGTGGATCTTTTTGGTCCCACCACTCATGCAAGTCTTGGTGCGAAGAAACATTGCTTGGTGATTGTTGATGACTACTCAAGATACACTTGGGTCTACTTTCTCAAAAGGAAAGATGAGACTCAACAAATCTTCATTGACTTTGCCACCGAGGTGCAACGCCAACACAACCTCCTTATTATGGCAACAAGAAGTGACAATGGCTCCGAGTTCAAGAACTATAGACTCAATGATTTTCTTAGTTATGAGGGGATTCGACATCAATATTCCGCTGCTTACACCCCTCAACCAAATGGTGTTGCGGAGAGGAAGAACCGGACTCTTATGGATATGGCAAGATTTATGATGGCGGAGTATAAATCCCGCTATAACTTTTGGGCTGAAGGCATCTCCACCGCTTGCCACTCCTCTAACCGGCTCTATCTCCACAAGGGCTTGAACAAGACTCCATATGAAATACTCACCGGGAACAAGACTAATATCTCATACTTCAAGGTGTTCGGTTGTAAGTGTTTCTACAAAATCAAAGGAGTTCGTTTATCTAAATTTGCTCCTAAAGCTTTGGAGGGTATATTTGTTTGTTACGGTTCCAAATCTCACACTTATAGAGTCTTTGATGTATCCTCCGGGATTATCATCGAATCTTGTAGTGTGAAGTTCGAAGAAAATGATGGCTCCCATGTGGGGCAAGTTGATGTATGTGCAGGTGATGAAATACCTCAAGATGCCATAGTAAGAATGGGTGTGGGATTTTTCCGCCCCATTGAGGGACACGGTGTGGCGTCTCGGGAAGGACTATGCTCTACCACGGTGGAGCCCTCATCTTCTCAACATCAACAAACCCAATCTATTGAAGCTAATGATGTACCAACCCAAGAACAAGAACAAGACCCTCCCTCTAGTGTGCAAGATCAAGGACAAGATCAACCAAGAATTCATGATGGTTCCGATGAGTATCCATTTGATATTTGCTCTGCACCAAATGATGTCCAAGATCAAGCACATGATGTTGAGCACTCTCAAGAAATTGAGGAAGCTCAAGTTGAAGGTCAAGACAGGGACCCAAATGATCAAGTTGATCAAGTGATACCTCCAAGGCCAAGAAGAACCAAGGAGGAGATCGAGGCCCGTCGTTTAGCAAGAAGAGATAGGAACTTGGAAATTCTTGGACACACTCATGATAAGGTCCTAAGTGATGTAAGAGGAAGAGTTTCCACAAGAAGGCAATTGGCTAACTTTAGCAATCATCCTGCCTATATCTCCTTAGTGGAACCAAAGAAAGTATTTGAGGCTCTTGAAGATTCGGATTGGTTGGAAGCCATGCATGAGAAACTCAACAACTTCAAGCGCAACAAGGTTTGGACCTTAGTAGAGAAGCCAAAGGAGTGCCGCAATGTTATAGGCACTAAATGGATTTTCAAGAACAAGCAAGATGAGTTTGGAAATGTTGTGAGGAACAAGGCAAGATTGGTTGCTCAAGGTTTCTCTCAAATTGAAGGAATTGACTTTGGAGAAACTTATGCTCCCGTGGCTCGCCTTGAGTCCATCTGTATCCTTCTTGCTTATGCATCGCATCATAACTTTAAGTTACAACAAATGGATGTGAAAATTGCATTTCTTAATAGTCCTTTGCATGAAGAGGTCTATGTCAAGCAACCCCCAGGGTTTGAGGATCTCAACTTTCCTAACCATGTCTATAACCTTGATAGAGCAGTTTATGGTCTCAAACAAGCTCCTAGAGCTTGGTACGAGCACCTTAAATAATTATTGATAGACCGTGGGTTTGATGTTGGGCTAATCGATCCCACTCTTTTTGCTAAGAGAGTTAATGGGGAGCTTTTCATTTGCCAATTATATTTTGATGATATTATCTTTGGCTATACTAACAAAGCTTTCAATGATGAATTCTCAAAGCTTATGACCGATAGGTTTGAGATGTCTATGATGGGAGAGATGAGGTTCTTTCTTGGTTTTGAAATCAAGCAATTGAGAGAAGGGACTTTCATCAATCAAGCAAAATATTTCCAAGACATGCTCAAGAGGTTCAAGATGACCGATATGAAGGGTGTAGCCACTCCTATGGTTACTAAATGTCATCTTGCATTAGATCCCAATGGTAAAGAGGTGGATCAAAAGGTATATCACTCCATGATTGGATCCTTGCTTTATCTTTGTGCATCTAGACCGGACATAGTGTTGAGTGTTGGTGTGTGTGCAAGATATCAAGCTTCTCCTAAGGAAAGTCACATGATGGATATCAAAAGAATCTTTCAATATTTAGTTGACACCCCAAGATATTGTCTTTGGTATCCTAAAGGCTCAAGTTTCTTTCTCAATGGATACACCGATGCGGATTGGGCGGGGGACAAGGATGATAGGAAATCAACCTCCGGGGCTTGCCAATTCCTTGGTAGGTCCTTGGTGTGTTGGTCTTCTAAGAAGCAAAATTGTATATCTCTCTCCACCGCCGAAGCCGAATATGTTGCCACCGCAAGTGGATGCACTCAATTGTTATGGATGAGGCAAACTTTAAAGGAATACGGTGTCACTTGTGACAAAGTGCCTCTATTATGTGACAATGAATGTGCTATCAAGATTGCCTATAATCCGGTGCAACATTCAAGAATGAAGCATATTGAGATCAAGAATCATTTTATTAGGGATCATGTTGCCCGTGGTGATATTGAGCTATTCTATGTTCCTACCAAAGATCAACTTGCCGATATATTCATGAAGCCTCTTGATGTAGCAATATTTTACTATTTATGGAATGAGCTAAATATCATTGATTAAAGGATTATAGCTTGACCATCTTGCAAACACACCTTTGTCTCAAAACTTTATTTGGTTTAGATGTGGGCATGGAAATAGGGGGAGTGCGGTTTAAACTATTGAGCTATCCCTCCCCCCATAATGTCGGTAGTAAGAAATCATTATCTTTATATCATATGTTGATATGTGAGCTTCAATGACGAGTATTGGTTTTGGGCCCAAGATATATCTTCGCGGTGCCAAACCATATCACTCCTACATGGTGGCCTAGGCCACCACACTCTTCTCTGTGAAGAGTTGGAGTTGTTTGGATATTAATTGGATTTTATTTGACATCTCCTTGTTCTTATGGGAAATCACTCTAGTTTGACCTTATTTGCTAACATCTTGCAAACTTGAGTGATGATGTACCATTAACAGTTTGATCATTCTAAACCTAAGCCTACACTAATCTATAAGCCATTTACATCTTGCTCCTATGTCATGTTTTGGTAAAAACTTGGAGTTTGAGGAGTTTCGGTCGGACGATCTCGGTTGTCTGATCTTATTGGTCAATTTGCCTCTTATATGTGACGTGATATCTTATTGCATCACATATGGGTATATGCAAATAACCGATAAAAGATAGGCAGGATTTCCGGTGTTCTGGAATTTCCAGAAAACCGGATAATCTGGCCTTGAGTCACCCCGGAAAATCCGGCCCGGCCGGATTATCCGGCCCCAAGTTGGGTCGGATTATCCGGCCTGGGCAGGTTTCAATGGGTTATGAGAGGGAGGCCGCGGGGTGAACAGTTCCAGAACCAGTTCCCCCACGCGTCTCTCTCTCTCTGCCCTCAACTAGCCGGAGCTCCTCCTCCTCGTCGGAGCCACCCCGTCCGCTCCCTCTCGGAGTTTTTGGGTGGATCGGGTGCTCCTCCTCCCTAGCTTTCATCCCCTCCAAGCGGATCCTCCAATGGAAGAGGGTATGGCTCACAATCCCTAACCCTAGGTGTTGTGATTTATATGTGCTATTTTCCTTATGGGGATGTTGTCTAGTTGTTCCAAATCATGTGTAGTATACTCCATTTGCATGCTATGAGGCCGATATGGTTCTAGACAATTTTTTGCTTGAGATTTCTGCAGATTCGCAGGGCCGGATTATCCGGCCCCCACGCTAGCCGGATTATCCGGCCAGGCCAGATTATCCGCCCCTCGGGGACACCGGATTATCCGGCCTGGAGCTATGTTGCTGCTGCAGTTTTGTTTCAATATATCATGTCTAAACTTGTACCGACTCATAGTATGTTTCTAGAGTACACCACTGTATCAATACATGACTTATGAGCATTATCTTCGCTTTGCTATCCATCTTTGTCTATCACAGGTGGTTCTCGGAGGCGCACTAGAACTTCAAGGTCGAGCGATGTGTTTGCTCAGAATTCTCCTCGCAAGTCTGCTACTCTTAGGCAGAAAGGCAAGGCTAATAGGGAAAACTACAAAACCATGGATAGTATCTCTTATGTTGCTATCCGTCAGAAGAACTGGTATGAAGACCTTGAGAGGGATCATGATATTGAGTACAAGCGTTTCCGGTGCTTGGAACAAGAGTACATCTTCAACGATATATATGAACCTATGAAGAAAGTGCGACCTATGCAAGCAATCAATGTGGAGTATCTGGCAGTGAACAATCACTTTGAGGATGCCATTTGGGTCACAGGAAGAATGGGTTTGCAGGATCTTATGAAGATACAGTGTGACTACAGTCCGGAGTTGATCAAGCAATTCTTTGCTACCCTTGCTTTCAAGAAGGATGAAGCACGGACTTTGCAGTGGATGACTGGCTCCACCCATTGTGAGGCAACTTTGGCCTGGTTTGCTTCGATTCTTGGTCTTCCCTCGGAAGGTGGTCACCGCCTTCATGGCCCTTAGAAGACGGATAAGATTGTGCTATATGAGCTTTATGACAAGTCTGGAGCTGTTGGTTCTTCCAAGGGGCTCCTTCCTATCTATGGCCAGCTGCTCCGTTTCTTTAGAGCCACCATTTCTCCAAGTGGTGGAAACAATGATGCTATCCGTGAGCTCTTGTGGACCTTATGCATCTAGCCTTTCAGTGTGCTCGTGATGGTGATGAGGAAAAGGATTTCACTCTTGATATCATGGATTTCATCTTTCATGAGATTCATGATGCTATGGTCTCACGGACCACTATGCCCTATGCTCCATATATTCAGCTTCTCATCAACAATACTGCTGCCCTCACTGAAGACATTGGTCTTTTCCCTACTGAGAGCCACATTGTCAAGAAAGCCTACAAGAAGAAGCCAGTTCCTAGTGTTGCACCTGATTCTGGTTCTTTCATGGGAGATGCCCGCTCTAGTGGCTATCCACCCAGACGCCCTGTTGCTACCCCGGTGATTCAGAGGAATGTGAAGAAGCTTACTTGGTTCCAGCGCAATGTTCTGTGCATGAACATTGAGATCCACAAGGAAAACTATGAGGCCAGCCGTCAGCGATCTGAGATTCAGCACACACAGGCCGTCATCCTTCACAGGCTCAGTGGTGAGCAAGGACCTCCGCCTCAGCCGCTAGTTCAGCCAGCTTACAGTGGGTGGCACTCCTCCCAGATTTCGTGGGATGATCTTGAGCAGAGCATTCAGAGGGCTAGCATTGCTCGCGACTCTCCTCCTTCCGCTGACAGTGATGAAGAGCATGTCTCCGAGACGGACTCCGAGTGATCTCCATGGGGCGTGTAGCATCACGCTTTTCCCCTTTTTCGCGTCTCGATGCCAAAGGGGGAGAAGTGTTCTATTAGGCCTTCTCTACGGGATTTGCTAGGGTCGGGCACAAGCATATGCGTTTACCATTCTTTTATCGCTTGTGTCCTCTTTTATGTCATTCATTTGAACTATTTGGCTTGGTTTGTTTCGTTAAAAACTATGTGATATGTGTGGATCGTGAGACATTATGTTGAGATTTTCGGAATTGTATATGTTGAGACCAAGGTTTATGTTATGGTGTGGTATTTACATATATCCGATATTATATATCTCCATATGGGTATGATCTCTCTCACCTTGTCTCGTCTATATATTTGCCTATGTCTCATGTTTGAGCTCATGTTGGATATCTCTTGTGTTGAGGCACCTCGCACCTATATGTTGTGCATTCGTATTGAAATGCAAATTACGTGTATGCACACATGTAGGGGGAGTGCCTCTATGTTTTGCCAACATGAGTGTTCTCTATAATTTTTTTTTCTTGCAAATCCGTATATTGTCATCAAACACCAAAAAGGGGGAGATTGAAAGAACATCTCTCACATTATTTTTTGGAGTGTTTGATGTCAATATATGGGATACGCTAATGTTTGATGAAGTGGTGCAGAGATTACAGATATACATGTTTGTGAGTGTCTTGTGTGGAAATACAAGACAAAAGGAAACTGACAATGTTTTATCAGGCCGGATAATCCGGGCCGGATATTTGCAAAATATCCGGGCCCCAAAATTTGGTTAAGGACTCGAGGCGATTGATGACGCGTAAAGCACACGCCCGTTGGGAACCCCAAGTGGAAGGTGTGATGCGTACAGCAACAAGTTTCCCTCAGTAAGAAACCAAGGTTATCGACCCAGTAGGAGATGAAGGCAATGTGAAGGTTGTTGGTGGAGGAGTGTAGTGCGGCGCAACACCAGGGATCCGGTGCCAACGTGGAACCTGCACAACACAATCAAAATACTTTGCCCCAACTTAACAGTGAGGTTGTCAATCTCATCGGCTTGTTGTAAACAAAGGATTAAACGTATGGTGTGGAAAATGATGTTTGTTTGCAAAGAACAATAGAGAACAATGATTGCAGTAGATTGTATTTCAGATGTAAAAGAATGGACCGGGGTCCACAGTTCACTAGTGGTGTCTCTCCAATAAGAAATAGCATGTTGGGTGAAAAAATTACAGTTGGGAAATTGACAAATAGAGAGGGCATAACAATGCACATACATATCATGATGACTAATATGAGATTTACTTAGGGCATTACGGCAAATAACATAGACCGCCATCCAGCATGCATCTATGCCTAAAAAGTCCACCTTTGGGTTAGCATCCGCACCCCTTCCAGTATTAAGTTGCAAACAACAGACAATTGCATTAAGTATGGTGCGTAATGTAATCAGCACAAATATCCTTAGACAAAGCATTGATGTTTTATCCCTAGTGGCAACAGCACATCCACAACCTTAGAACTTTCTGTCACTGTCCCAGATTCAATGGAGGCATGAACCCACTATCGAGCATATATACTCCCTCTTGGAGTCACACGTATCAACTTGGCCAGAGCCTCTACTAGCAACGGAGAGCATGCAAGATCATAAACAACACATATATGATAGATCAATAATCAACTTGACATAGTATTCCATATTCATCGGATCCCAACAAACACAACATGTAGTATTACAAATAGACGATCTTGATCATGATAGGCATCTCACAAGATCTAAACATGATAGCACAAGAGGATAAGACAACCGTCTAGCTACTTCTATGGGCCCATAGTCCAAGGATGAACTACTCACACATCAGTCAGGAGGCGATCATGTGGATGTAGAGTCTCCGGGTGATGATTCCCCTCTCTGTCAGGGTGCCGGAGGCGATCTCCTGAATCCCCCGAGATGGGATTGGCGGCGGCGGCGTCTCTGGAACTTTTCTCGTATCGTGGCTCTCGATAATAGGGTTTTTGTGACGGAGAGTTTAAGTAGGCGTAAGGGCAGAGTCGGGGGGCTCACGAGGGCCCCACACCCTAGGGCGGCACGAGCCACCCCTTGGCCGCGCTGCCAGGTGGTTTCGCGACCTCGTGGCCCCACTTCGTATCTCCTTCGGTCTTATGGAAAGCTCCGTGGAAAATAAGACTCTGTGCTTTTGTTTCGTCCAATTCCGAGAATATTTCCTGTGTAGGATTTCTGAAACCAAAAACAGCAGAAAACTGGAAATGGCGCTTCGGCATCTTGTTAATAGGTTAGTGCCGGAAAATGCATATAAATGATATAAAGTGTGTATAAAACATGTGAGTATTGTCATAAAACTAGCATGGAACATAAGAAATTATAGATACGTTTGAGACGTATCAAGCATCCCCAAGCTTAGTTCCTACTCGCCCTCGAGTAGGTAAACGATAACTAGGTTTTCGAGTTTGGTGATTTTCTCGGTTTTCTCGGTTGCATAGATCACTTGTTGCGTTTTCGAGTTTGTAGATTTTCTCGGTTTCTCATGTTGAGGTGTTGCACCTCTAAAAATAATAGAAAATCACCCCCCACTAGTTTCTCGGGTAGCTCTTGGTCGTCCTCTTTCCAACAAAATTTGTTTCACTCCATTCGGAGCTACCAATCTTGAAATATTGATTTTACAAGTTTGCTAGGCTGGATTTTCCGGGCCGGATATTTGCCAAATATCCGGCCCTTGATTTTTGGCTAAGGACTCAAGTCCATTTGGCTCAGTATACCTCTGGTCAGGGGCCGGACATTTGCCCGGATATTTTCCCGGATTTACCCCAGGGCCGGATATTCCGGGCCGGATATTTCCAAAATATCCGCCCCCCCCCCCCCCTAAATCGGCTAAGGACTTGAAGCAAAGCAGCTCTGGACAGGGGCCAGACTTTTGGCCGGATATTTGCCAGGCTTTGTCCCTAAGGCCGTATTTTCCGGGGGGGGGGGGGCGGATTATCCGGCCCCAACTTGGGCCCAACGGCTAGATTTTCTTGGGGGGTATAAATACCCCCTTCTTCCTCCTTGGGCTGTGGCTTCTTTCACTCTCTCTCTCCTCCATTGTTGAACTAGAGAAGCTTGCTCTATCTCTCAATCCCTCCATGATTCTTGCCCCCATTTGAGGGAAAAGAGAGAGGAGATCTAGATCTACATTTCTACCAATCAAATCCATCTCTTTGTGAGTGGAACTCTCTAGATCTTGATCTTGGTGTTCTTTGTGAATTCCTTTGTTCCTCCTCTCTTATTCCCCCAATAGCTTTTGTAGCTTTGTTGGAATTTGAGAGAGAAGGACTTGAGCATCTTTGTGGTGTTCTTGCCATTTCATTTGGTGCATCGGTTTGATTTCTCCACGGTGATTCGTGGTGGTGAAAGCAAGAAGGTTGTTTCTCTTGGGTCTTTGGACCCTAGACAGCTTAGTGGCCTTTGTGGCATCTTTGTGGTGTTCTTGGGGACTCCAGTTAAGTTGTGGAGAATCTTCAAGGGCAAGGCCTTTGTGGCATCTTAGTGGTGTTCTTGGGGACTCTAATTAAGTTGTGGAGATTCTTCAAGGGCAAGGCCTTTGTGGCAGTTTGTTGGGAGCCTCCAATTAAGTTGTGGAGATAGCCCCAAGCTTTGTGCGGGTTCGGTAACCTCCCTAAGGTTACATAGTGGTTCGAGGACATCCCTCTTGGTGGGAATTCCCGAGGAGAATACGGTGGCCCTCGTGCTTTTGGAGTGACTTGTCCTCCACACCACTCCAACGGAGAGTAGCTCCCGCAAGAGTGTGAACTTCGGGCTACATCGTCGTCTCCCGCGTGCCTCGGTTATCTCTATACCCGAGCTCTTTACTTATGCACTTTACCTTGTGATAGCCATCGTGCTTGAAGTTATATATATCTTGCTATCACATACTTGCTTCTACTGCTTAGCATAAGTTGTTGGTGCACATAGGTGAACCATAGTATATAGGCTTTGGGCTTGACAAAGTAAACGCTAGTTTTATTCCGCATTTGTTAAGCCCATCTCGTAAAAGTTTTAAATCGCCTATTCACCCCCCCCCCCCCTCTAGGCGACATCCGTGTCCTTTCAATACTCAAACCATTTAATCATGATAAATCACCCTTACTTCAGACAAGACGAACATGCATAGCAACTCACATGATATTCAACAAAAGTGTAATAGTTGATGGCGTCCCCAGAAACATGGTTACCGCTCAACAAGCAACTTATAAGAAATAAGATACATAAGCTACATATTCTTTACCACAATAGTTTTTAAGGCTATTTTCCCATGAGCTATGTATTGCAAAGACAGGGAATGAAATTTTAAAGGTAGCACGCAAGCAATATACTTTGGAATGGCAGAGAAATACCACATAGTAGGTAGGTATGGTGGACACAAATGGCATGGGTTTTGGCTCAAGGATTTGGATGCACGAGAAGCATTCCCTCAGTACAAGGCTTTGGCTAGCAAGGTTGTTTGAAGCAAACGCAAGTATGAACCGGTACATCAATAATTACATAAGAACATATTGCAAGCATTATAAGACTCTACACTGTCTTCCTTGTTGTTCAAACACTTTACCAGAAAATATCTAGACTTTAGAGAGACCAATCATGCAAACCAAATTTCAACAAGCTCTACAGTAATTCTCCACTAATAGGTGCAAAGTACATGATGCAAGAGCTTAAACATGATCTATTTGAGCAAAACAATTGCCAAGTATCAAATTATTCAAGACCATATACCAATTACCACATGAAGCATTTTCTGTTTCCAACCAAATAACAATGAACGAAGCAGTTTCAACCTTCGCCATGAACATTAAAAGTAAAGCTAAGAACACCAGTGTTCATATGAACGAGCGGAGCGTGTCTTTCTCCCAAGCAAAGAATGCTAGGATCCGATTTTATTCAAACAAAAACAAAAATAAAAACATACAGGCGCTTCAAGTAAAGCACATAAGATGTGACGGAATAAAAATATAGTTTCACTAGAGATGACCTAATAAGTTGTCGATGAAGAAGGGGATGCTTTGGGCATCCCCAAGCTTAGATGCTTGAGTCTTCTTGAAATATGCAGGGATGAACCACGGGGGCATCCCCAAGCTTAGACTTTTCACTCTTCTTGATCATATTGTATCATCCTCCTCTCTTGACCCTTGAAAACTTCCTCCACACCAAACTCAAAACAAACTCATTAGAGGGTTAGTGCATAATAAAAAATTCACATATTCAGAGGTGACACAATCATTCTTAACACTTCTGGACATTGCTCAAAGCTACTGAAAGTTAAGGGAACAAAGAAATCCATTCAACATAGCAAAAGAGGCAATGCGAAATAAAAGGCAGAATCTGTCAAAACAAAACAATCTGTAAAGACGAATTTTTTAGAAGCACTTAACATGGTCAGACGAAGAAGCTCAAATTGAATGAAAGTTGCGCACACATCTGAGGATCACTCATGAATTTTCGCTGATTTTTCTGAGTTACCTACAGAGAGATCTACTCAAATTCGTGACAGCAAGAACTCTGTTTCTGCGCAGAAATCCTAATCTAATATCAACCTTACTATCAAAGACTTTACTTGGCACAACAATGCAATAAAATAAAGGTAAGGAGAGGTTGCTACAGTAGTAACAACTTCCAGGACACAAATATAAAACAAAATTTCATAAGTGAAATAATGGGTTGTCTCCCATAAGCGCTTTTCTTTAACGCCTTTCAGCTAGGCGCAGAAAGTGTGAATCAAGTATTATCATGAGATGAAGCATTAACATCATATTTTCACAACTTGTCACAATAGGTATCTTAGATGCTCCATTATCTGAATTTCCCATAGTGGTACTAAGGGCTTTATCAATTTTAGGTTTATAAGAGTTCTTTGGCTTAGGCACCTTAGAGACATACATGAACTTTTGCTCCTTACCCACATAAGCTTTCTCCTTAAACTTAAGAGAAGAAAAGGTTGAACCCAAGGTTACCATAGCCTCTTCAAGTTTACTAATCCTATGGGTTTGATTATCAGGAGTAGCACAAGTTTCTAAGACGGCAATTCTCTCATTAATTCCACCTAGAGATTTATCAAGTTTATCAGTGTTATCAAGTAATATTCCCAATTTAGTCTCAACATTTGGAAGATTTTTCTCTATGGCCTCCAACTTTTTCATGACATCTTCAAGAGAGATTTCAATTTTAGCTTCATTAACAGGTGGTATTCCAACTAGACTCTCAATAATGCAACTAGCTTCTAAAGCAGGAGTGCCTAGGAAATTACCTCCCGCAAGAGTATCAAGAACATACCTATTCCAGCTAGAGATAGTAACATAAAAATTCCTAAGTAGGATAATAGTGGAGTGTTTCTTAATGCACCTATGATGAGCATCACTAATTCTATACCAAGCATCTTTAAAACATTCTCCCCCTTGTTGCTTAAACGAACGAACTTCAACTTCAGGATTACTCATTTTTAGCAATAGTAAATGAGTAAAGTAAACTAAATTAAGTAAAGTAAATGCAAGTAACTAATTTTTTTGTGTTTTTGATATAAAGAACGCAAACAAGACAGTAAATAAAGTAAATGCAAGTAACTATTTTTTTTGTATTTTTGATATAAAGAAAGCAAACAAGACAGTAAATAAAGTAAAGCAAGACAATAACAAAGTAAAGAGTTTGGATGTGAGAGACTCCCCTTGCAGCGTGTCTTGATCTCCCCGGCAACGGCGCCATAAATTTATCTTGATGACGCGTAAAGCACACGCCCATTGGGAACCCCAAGTGGAAGGTGTGATGCGTACAGCAGCAAGTTTCCCACAGTAAGAAACCAAGGTTATCGAACCAGTAGGAGATGAAGGCCATGTGAAGGTTGTTGGTGGAGGAGTGTAGTGCGGCGCAACAACAGGGATTCCGGCGCCAACGTGGAACCTGGACAACACAATCAAAATACTTTGCCCCAACTTAACAGTGAGGTTGTCAATCTCACTGGCTTGCTGTAAACAAAGGATTAAACGTATGGTGTGGAAAATGATGTTTGTTTGCAAAGAACAGTAGAGAACAATGATTGCAGCAGATTGTATTTCAGATGTAAAAGAATGGGCCGGGGTCCACAGTTCACTAGTGGTGTCTCTCCAATAAGATAAATAGCATGTTGGGTGAACAAATTACAGTTGGGCAATTGACAAATAGGGAGGGCATAACAATGCACATACATATCATGATGACTAATATGAGATTTACTTAGGGCATTACGACAAATAAAATAGACCGCCATCCAGCATGCATCTATGCCTAAAAAGTCCACCTTCGGGTTAGCATGCGCACCCCTTCCAGTATTAAGTTGCAAACAACATACAATTGCATTAAGTATGGTGCGTAATGTAATCAACACAAATATCCTTAGACAAAGCATTGATGTTTTATCCCTAGTGGCAACAGCACATCCACAACCTCAGAACTTTCTGTCACTGTCCCAGATTCAATGGAGGCATGAACCCACTATCGAGCATAAATACTCCCTCTTGGAGTCACAAGTATCAACTTGGCCAGAGCCTCTACTAGCAACGGAGAGCATGCAAGATCATAAACAACACATATATGATAGATCAATAATCAATTTGACATAGTATTCCATATTCATCGGATCCCAACAAACCCAACATGTAGTATTACAAATAGACGATCTTGATAATGATAGGCACTCACAAGATCTAAACATGATAGCACAAGAGGAGAAGACAACCATCTAGCTACTGCTATGGACCCATAGTCCAAGGATGAACTACTCACACATCAGTTTGGAGGCGATCATGGTGATGTAGAGTCCTCCGGGTGATGATTCCCCTCTCCGGCAGGGTGCCGGAGGCGATCTCCTAAATCCCCCGAGTTGGGATTGGCGGCGGCGGCGTCTCTGGAACTTTTCTCGTATCGTGGCTCTCGGTAATAGGGTTTTCGCGACGGAGAGTTTAAGTAGGCAGAAGGGCAGAGTCGGGGGGCTCACGAGGGCCACACACCCTAGGGTGGCTGATACGTCTCAAACGTATCTATAATTTCTTATGTTCCATGCTACTTTTGTGATGATACTCACATGTTTTATACACACTTTATGTCATATTTATGCATTTTCCGGCACTAACCTATTGACGAGATGCCGAAGAGCCAGTTGTTGTTTTCTGCTGTTTTTGGTTTCAGAAATCCTACAAAGGAAATATTCTCGGAATTGGACAAAATCAACGCCCAGGGTCTTATTTTTCCACGAAGCTTCCAGAAGACCGAAAGGATTACGAAGTGGGGCGACGAGGCGCCGCCACGCCAGGGCTACGCGGCCAAGGGTGGGGCCACGCCGCCCTGTTGTGTGGGCCCCTCGTGTCGCCCCTAAGCCTACCCTTCCGCCTATAAGAAGCCTTCATCGAGAATATCCAAGTACCGAGAGCCACAATACGGAAAACCTTCCAGAGATGTCGCCGCCGCCAATCCCATCTCGGGGGATTCAGGAGATCGCCTCTGGCACCCTGCCGGAGAGGGGAATCATCTCCCGGAGGACTCTTCATCGCCATGATCGCCTCCGGAGTGATGTGTGAGTAGTTCACCCCTGGACTATGGGTCCATAGCAGTAGCTAGATGGTTGTCTTCTCCTCATGTGCTATCATTGTTCGATCTTGTGAGCTGCCTAACATGATCAAGATCATCTATTTGTAATGCTAGATGTTGCGTTTGTTGGGATCCGATGAATATGGAATACTATGTTATGTTGATTATCAATCTATCATCTATGTGTTGTTTATGATCTTGCATGCTCTCCGTTGCTAGTAGAGGCTCTGGCCAAGTTGATACTTGTAACTCCAAGAGGGAGTATTTATGCTCGATAGTGGGTTCAGGCCTCAATTTAATCTGGGACAGTGACAGAAAGTTCTAAGGTTGTGGATGTGCTGTTGCCACTAGGGATAAAACATCAATGCTTTGTCTAAGGATATTTGTGTTGATTACATTACGCACCATACTTAATGCAATTGTCTGTTGTTTGCAACTTAATACTGGAAGGGGTGCGGATGCTAACCCGAAGGTGGACTTTTTAGGCATAGATGCATGCTGGATAGCGGTCTATGTACTTTGTCGTAATGCCCAATTTAATTTCACACTACTCATCATAATATGTATGTGCATTGTCATGCCCTCTTTATTTGTCAATTGCCCAACTGTAATTTGTTCACCCAACATGCTATTTCTTATTGGAGAGACACCACTAGTGAACTATGGACCCCGGTCCATTCTTTTACATCGAATACAATCTACTGCAATACTTGTTCTTACTGTTCTTTGCAAACATCATCATCCACACTATACATCTAATCCTTTGTTACAGCAAGCCGGTGAGATTGACAACCTCACTGTTACGTTGGGGCAAAGTACTTTGATTGTGTTGTTCAGGTTCCACGTTGGCGCCGGAATCCCTGGTGTTGCGCCGCACTACACTCCGCCGCCATCAACCTTCACGTGCTTCTTGGCTCCTACTGGTTCGATAACCTTGGTTTCTTACTGAGGGAAAACTTGCTGCTGTACGCATCACACCTTCCTCTTGGGGTTCCCAACGGACGTGTGCTGTACGCGTATCAAGCTCTTTTCCTGGCGCCGTTGCCGGGGAGATCAAGACACGCTGCAAGGGGAGTTTTCCACTTCCAATCTCTTTACTTTGTTTTTTGTCTTGCGTTACTTTATTTTATTTACTGCTTCGTTTGCTCATTATATCAAAAATACAAAAAAAATAGTTACTTGTTTTTACTTTATTTACTATCTTGTTTGTGTTCCCCATATTAAAAACACACAAAAAATTAGTTACTTGCATTTACTTTATTTAGTTTGCTTTATTTACTATTGCTAAAATGGGTACTCTTGAAAATACTAAGTTGTGTGACTTCACTAGCACAAATAATAATGATTTCTTATGCACACCTATTGCTCCACCTGCTAGTACAGCAGAATTCTTCAAAATTAAACCTGCTTTACTAAATCTTGTTATGAGAGAGCAATTTTCTGGTGTCAGTTCTGATGATGCTACTGCCCATCTTAATAATTTTGTTGAACTATGTGAAATGCAAAAGTATAAGGATGTAGATGGTGATATTATAAAATTAAAATTGTTTCCTTTCTCCTTAAGAGGAAGAGCTAAAGATTGGTTCCTATCTTTGCCTAAAAATAGTATTGATTCATGGACTAAATGTAAGGATGCTTTCATTGGTAGATATTATCCTCCTGCTAAAATTATATCTTTGAGAAGTAGCATAATGAATTTTAAGCAATTGGATAATGAGCATGTTGCTCAAGCATGGGAAAGAATGAAATCTTTGGTTAAAAATTGCCCAACCCATGGACTGACTACTTGGATGATCATCCAAACCTTTTATGCTGGATTGAATTTTTCTTCGCGAAACCTATTGGATTCAGCTGCTGGAGGTACTTTTATGTCCATCACTCTAGGCGCCGCAACAAAACTTCTTGATGATATGATGATTAATTACTCTGAATGGCACACGGAAAGGGCTCCACAAGGTAAGAAGGTAAATTCTGTTGAAGAAACCTCCTCCTTGAGTGATAAGATTGATGCTATTATGTCTATGCTTGTGAATGGTAGGACTAATGTTGATCCTAATAATGTTCCTTTAGCCTCATTGGTTGCTCAAGAGCATGTTGATGTGAACTTCATTAAAAATAATA
The DNA here is from genome assembly GCF_019359855.2 of Lolium perenne. Taxonomy (NCBI): domain Eukaryota; kingdom Viridiplantae; phylum Streptophyta; class Magnoliopsida; order Poales; family Poaceae; genus Lolium; species Lolium perenne. The sequence goes on from NC_067245.2 coordinate 139,561,290, forward strand.
ATTTCAACAACAATGCTAATAGGAATAATTTTGGTAACAACAACTATAGGCCATATCCTGCTAGTGGTAATGATTATGGTAATTCTTATGGTAGATATGTTTCACCTAATGAGGAAAAGATGTTAGAAATTGAAAGATCTACTAAGAGCTTTATGCAATCACAATATGAGAAAAATCAATTGTTTACTAAGACTGTGAATGAACAATCTACCTTGTTGAAAAATATAGGAAATCAACTTGAAAATCTGAATATGGAGATCTCTGGGTTGCAAACTAAGCTTGCAAATGCTGAAAACCGAAGCTCATACATGTCTACGTCACAATCTTCTTTAATTAATAAAATGGCTGCTAAACCTGAGGATAATGATAATAAAATTGTTACTACAGCAAACTCTATCCAAGTTCGAATTAATGAGAATATTAGATTGATGGCCGAATTGCGTGCTATGTGGGAAAAAGAAGAAAATGCTAAAGAGAATAATGTAGCTAAAGTTTGGAGTATTACCACCACTAGTAATGATAATGCTTCACATGTTGCTACACCTCCTACTATCAATGGTAAAATAATTGGTGTTAGTAATGTTTCTACTCCTAATGCAAAGCGTGCAAAATTGCCTGAAATTGCTAAAACTGCTGAAACTACTTGTGATAAAACTGCTGAAATTTTTCAAAATGTTGGGGACAATGATCCCATTGCTTTAGATCATAATGGTTTAGATTTTGATGATTGTCACATCTCTGAAGTTATAAAATTCTTACAAAAACTTGCTAAAAGTCCCAATGCTAGTGCTATAAATTTGGCCTTTACAAAACATATTACCAATGCTCTCATAAAAGCTTGAGAAGAGAAAATAAAACTTGAAACTTCTATTCCTAGGAAGTTAGAAGATGGTTGGGAGCCCATCATTAAGATGAAGGTCAATGATTTTGATTGTAATGCTTTATGTGATCTTGGTGCAAGTATTTCTATTATGCCTAAGAAAATCTATAATATGCTTGACTTGCCACCATTGAAAAATTGTTATTTGGATGTTAATCTTGCTGATAATTCTACAAAGAAACCTTTGGGGAGGATTGATAATGTTTGCATTACGGTTAACAATAACCTTGTCCCCGTTGATTTTGTTGTCTTGGATATTGAATGCAATGCATCTTGTCCCATTATATTGGGAAGACCTTTTCTTCGAACTGTTGGTGCTATTATTGACATGAAGGAAGGTAATATTAAATATCAATTTCCTCTCAAGAAAGGTATGGAACAATTCCCTAGAAAGAGAATGAAGTTACCTTTTGATTCTATCATTAGAACAAATTATGATGTTGATGCTTCATCTCTTGATGTTACTTGATTCACACTTTCTGCGCCTAGCTGAAAGGCGTTAAAGAAAAGCGCTTATGGGATACAACCCATTATTTTACTTCTGCACTTTTGTTTTATATTTGAGTCTTGGAAGTTGTTACTATTGTAGCAACATCTCCTTATCTTTATTTTATTCCATTGTTGTGCCAAGTAAAGTCTTTGATAGTAAGGTTCATACTAGATTTGGATTACTGCGCAGAAACAGATTTCTTGCTGTCACGAATTTGAGTAGTATTCTCTGTAGGTAACTCATAAAAATCTGCCAATTTACGTGAGTGATCCTCAGATATGTACACAACTTTCATTAAATTTGAGCATTTTCATCTGAGCAAGTTAAGTGCCCCAGAAAAATTCGTCTTTATGGACTGTTCTGTTTTGACAGATTCTGCCTTTTATTTCGCATTGCCTGTTTTGCTATGTTTGATGGATTTATTTATTCCATTAACTTTCAGTAGCTTTGTGCAATGTCCAGAAGTGTTAAGAATGATTATGTCACCTCTGAACATGTGAATTTTTTATTATGCACTAACCCTCTAATGAGTTTGTTTCGAGTTTGGTGTGGAGGAAGTTTTCAAGGGTCAAGATAGGAGGATGATACAATATGATCAAGGAGAGTGAAAGCTCTAAGCTTGGGGATGCCCCCGTGGTTCATCCCTGCATATTTCAAGAAGACTCAAGCATCTAAGCTTGGGGATGCCCAAGGCATCCCCTTCTTCATCGACAAATTATCAGGTCACCTCTAGTGAAACTATATTTTTATTCCGTCACATCTTATGTGCTTTGCTTGGAGCGTCTTTATGTTCTTGTTTTTGTTTGTTTGAAAAAATGTGATCCTAGCATTTATTGTGTGGGAGAGAGACACGCTCCGCTGTTGCATATGAACACATATGTTCTTAGCTTTATTCTTAATGTTCATGGCGAAGGTTGAAACTGCTTCATTAATTGTTATATGGTTGGAAGCAGAAAATGCTACATGTGGTAATTGGTATAATGTCTTGAATAATTTGATACTTGGCAATTGTTGTGCTCATATAGATCATGTTTAAGCTCTTGCATCATATACTTTGCACCTATTAGTGAAGAAATGCTGTAGAGCTTGTTGACATTTGGTTTGCATGATTGGTCTCTCTAGAGTCTAGATATTTTTTGGTGAGGTGTTTGAACAACAAGGAAGACAGTGTAGAGTCTTATAATGCTTGCAATATGTTCTTATGAAAGTTTTGCTGTACCGGTTTATACTTGTGTTTGCTTCAAACAATCTTGCTAGCCTAAGCCTTGTATTGAGAGGGAATACTTCTCGTGCATCCAAAATACTTGAGCCAAAAACTATGCCATTTGTGTCCACCATACCTACCTACTACATGGTATTTCTCCACCATTCCAAAGTAAATTACTTGAGTGCTCCCTTTAAATTCTATTCTTTGTCTTTGCAATGTATAGCTCATGGGAAAAATAGCTTAAAAACTATTGTTGTATTGAATATGTACTTATGTATCTTATTTCTTAATAAGTTGCTTGTTGAGCGGTAACCATGTTTCTGGGGACGCCATCAACTATTACACTTTGTTGAATATCATGTGAGTTGCTATGCATGTTCATCTTGTCTGAAGTAAGGGTGATTTATCATGTCCAATGGTTTGAGTATGCATATTGTTAGAGAAGAAAATTGGGCCGCTAACTAAAGCCAAGAACCATGGTGGAAGTTTCAGTTTGGACAACAATCCTCAATCTCTTATGAGAATATTATTTGTTGTTGAATGCTTATGCATTAAAGAGGAGTCCATTATCTTTTGTCTATGTTGTCCCGGTATGGATGTCTAAGTTGAGAATAATCAAAAGCGAGAAATCCAATGCGATATTTCTCCTTAGACCTTTGTACAGGCGGCATAGAGGTACCCCTTTGTGACACTTGGTTAAAACATATGCTATGCAATGATAATCCATGTAAATCCAAGCTAATTAGGACAAGGTGCGGGCACTATAGGTAATCTATGCATGAGGCTTGCAACTTATAGGATGTCTTATACATAACACATATGCTTTATTACTATCGTTGACAAAATTGTTTCTTGTTTTCAAAATAAAAGCTCTACCACAAATATAGTAATCCATGCTTCCCTCTGCGAAGGGCCATTCTTCTACTTTTATGTTGAGTCAGTTTACCTACTTCCTTCCATCTTAGAAGCAAACACTTGTGTCAACTGTGCATTGATTCTTACATACTTGCTTATTTGCATTCATCATATTACTTTATGTTGACAATTATCCATGAGATATACATGTTGAAGTTGAAAGCAACCGCTGAAACTTATATCTTCCTTTGTGTTGCTTCAAAGCTTTCTACTAAGAATTTATTGCTTTATGAGTTAACTCTTATGCAAGTCTTATTGATGCTTGTCTTGAAAGTACTATTCATGAAAAGTATTTGTTATATGATTCAGTTGTTTACTCATTGTCTTTACCATTGCTTCGAATCGCTGCATTCATCTCATGTGCTTACAATAGTATTGATCAAGATTATGATAGCATGTCACTTCAGAAATTATCTTTTTTATCGTTTACCTACTCGAGGACGAGTAGGAACTAAGCTTGGGGATGCTTGATACGTCTCAAACGTATCTATAATTTCTTATGTTACATGCTACTTTTATGATGATACTCACATGTTTTATACATACTTTATGTCACATTTATGCATTTTCCGGCACTAACCTATTGACGAGATGCCGAAGAGCCAATTGTTGTTTTCTGCTGTTTTTGGTTTCAGAAATCCTACAAAGGAAATATTCTCGGAATTGGACGAAATCAACGCCCAGGGTCTTATTTTTCCACGAAGCTTCCAGAAGACCGAAAGGATTACGAAGTGGGGCGACGAGGCGCCGCCACGCCAGGGCCGCGCGGCCAAGGGTGGGGCCGCGCCGCCCTGTTGTGTGGGCCCCTCGTGTCACCCCTAAACCTACCCTTCCGCCTATAAGAAGCCTTCGTCGAGAATATCCCAGTACCGAGAGCCACGATACGGAAAACCTTCCAGAGACGCCGCCACCGCCAATCCCATCTCGGGGGATTTAGGAGATCGCCTCCGGCACCCTGCCGGAGAGGGGAATCATCTCCCGGAGGACTCTTCATCGCCATGATCGCCTCCGGAGTGATGTGTGAGTAGTTCACCCCTGGACTATGGGTCCATAGCAGTAGCTAGATGGTTGTCTTCTCCTCATGTGCTATCATTGTTCGATCTTGTGAGCTGCCTAACATGATCAAGATCATCTATTTGTAATGCTACATGTTGCGTTTGTTGGGATCCGATGAATATGGAATACTATGTTATGTTGATTATCAATCTATCATCTATGTGTTTTTTATGATCTTGCATGCTCTCCGTTGCTAGTAGAGGCTCTGGCCAAGTTGATACTAGTAACTCCAAGAGGGAGTATTTATGCTCGATAGTGGGTTCATGCCTCCATTTAATGCAGGACGTGTGATGAAAGTTCTAAGGTTGTGGATGTGCTGTTGCCACTAGGGATAAAACATCAATGCTTTGTCTAAGGATATTTGTGTTGATTACATTACGCACCATACTTAATGCAATTGTCTGTTGTTTGCAACTTAATACTGGAAGGGGTGCGGATGCTAACCCGAAGGTGGACTTTTTAGGCATAGATGCATGCTGGATAGCGGTCTATGTACTTTGTCGTAATGCCCAATTGAATTTCACACTACTCATCATAATATGTATGTGCATTGTCATGCCCTATTTATTTGTCAATTGCCCAACTGTAATTTGTTCACCCAACATGCTATTTCTTATTGGAGAGACACCACTAGTGAACTGTGGACCCCGGTCCATTCTTTTACATCGAATACAATCTACTGCAATACTTGTTCTTACTGTTCTTTGCAAACATCATCATCCACACTATACATCTAATCATTTGTTACAGCAAGCCAGTGAGATTGACAACCTCACTGTTACGTTGGGGCAAAGTACTTTGATTGTGTTGTGCAGGTTCCACGTTGGCGCCAGAATCTCTGGTGTTGCGCTGCACTACACTCCGCCACCATCAACCTTCACGTGCTTCTTGGCTCCTACTGGTTCGATAACCTTGGTTTCTTACTGAGGGAAAACTTGCTGCTGTACGCATCACACCTTCCTCTTGGGGTTCCCAACGGACGCGTGTTGTACGCGTATCAGTGGCGCGGGCCACCCCTTGGCCACGATGCCAGGTGGTGTTGCCACCTCGTGGCCCCACTTCGTATTTCCTTCGGTCTTCTGGAAAGCTCCGTGGAAAATAAGACCCTGGGCTTTTGTTTCGTCCAACTCCGAGAATATTTCCTGTGTTGGAAATCTAAAACCAAAAACAGCAGAAAATATGAATTGGCGCTTCGGCATCTTGTTAATAGGTTAGTGCCAGAAAATGCATATAAATGGTATAAAGTGTGTATAAAACATGTGAGTATTGTCATAAAACTAGCATGGAACATAAGAAATTATAGATACGTTTGAGACGTATCAGCGATGTGGCTCAGTAATACCCTGGCATGAGGCCGGATTTTTGGCCGGACTTTTGACCGGAAATTCCATAGGGCCGGACTTTTTGGGGGGGGCGGATTATCCGGCCCTAACTTAGGCCGGATTATCCGGCCCTCGAAAGCTCCCAACGGCTGGATTTTGAGAGGGGGTATTTATACCCCCCCCCCCCCCTCTTCTTCCTTCCAACCTACTCAATCATTGCTCAAATTCTGCCAAGCCTCACCACCATTAGAGGCACCTCAAAGAACACAAGATTTGCAAGATCTCCTCCTCCACCCATCCAAAGCTCTTGATCTTTGGAGATTCGAAGGAGAAGCCCCGATCTACATCCTTACCGAAGCGATTTACATTTCCCCCTCATATGCTTGAGGGCCCTCTTGCTAGTGTTCCTATTTGGAATCTCTCGTTGTTGGTTGTTGATGTATTGTTGTGTTGTTACATATTTGGGAGCCTCCAATTCGGTTGTGGATGTGTGCCCCAAGAACCTTGTAAAGGCCCGATTTCCGCCTCGAGGAAATCCCTTAGTGGAAGTGGGCTAGGCCTTCGCGGCGTTGCTCACCAGAGACCTGAGTGAAGCCTTCGTGGCGTTGGTTTGGCTTTCGTAGCAACCACACTCCTCCAAACGTACACGTACCTTCTTGCAAAGGAAGGGAACTACGGGAATCAACTCCGTGTGATGCAGCCCGACCTTCGGTCTTCATCACATCATATGCTTAATTTCCAACACGACAAGCAAAGGTGAATCTTCTCCTTTATGCGTGCCTACAATCGCCTATGTGGAACGATATACTACTTCATACTCCATCATACCTTGATGATAGGAACTCTACGACAAGTACGGAGGGAAGGGAGGATGCCATGGAGACCCGAGGACGCAAGGCCGATGTCACGGAAGCATGGAAGAGAAGGAGGAAGAAGCGCTGGGCGCTCCAGGCCGAAACTTCCGCCCAACATCACCGGAACTTCCGCCCAACATCGCCGGAACTTCCGCCTAGATACTGTCAAGACCGAAGATGCCAGCACAGAAGAGCTGCAGCCGAAACTTCCGCCCATGATGGCCGGAACTTCCGCCCCACCGGAACTTCCGCCCCCAGGAGCCGGAATTTCCGCCCTATCGAACCTCAGCCAAATCTCAGCCCCCTTTGGCTTGTAACTTACCCCTTCGTCCCATTTCCTATAAATAGGCACCTACCGCCACCTTCATGGGTGAGATGATGTTTAGATGAATTGGGTTATGCCTCTATTATCCCTTTGTGGATTTGGGAAACCCCCACCTTAGATTAACCATCTATTGTATCCCTTCTTATCGAACCTTGGTGATCTCTTTGGTGACTTCTACCGTTTGTTCATCTTTTGCTTGCACTTCTACCGTTTGGTCTTTTGCTTGCACTTCTATCAACCTTTCGGTCTTTTCACCCTTCTAGATCTCTCGGGTTTGATTCGTCGATCTCTTTGCGGGACTTCTACCAGAAGGTCTTTTCTCGCAACCTCTATCGAGTTGGTGGTTCGGGCCAACGAGGATAACCGATTTGTGTTGTGTGCATGTGTTTGTATCGAGTTCTTCACGTTCATCCACTTCCCCGCGAACCCCCCTCCGCAATCACACTCACCCGGGTCAATCCGTGAGATCGGGCAACCCACAAGGGCTTAGCCCTTATCATATGGTATCGGAGCAAAGGTTGCCACGGATTTGACCCTCAGATTTCACCAATTTCGCCCAAAAATTTTGCCCCAAAAAATAGCTCGAATTTGGATCTCAGGATTTGTTGCGTTTTTTGTGGTTTTGGTCCACAGATATGTTGTCTTTGGTGTTGATCTGTCATCCCTCCAAATTTCTCCGTCAAATTCCACCATTTACCCCTCAAATCCTTCGATTTTCTGCCCATTTTTCCGCCCGCGTTCGTGTTGTTCTTCACGCAGATTCAGATCTGAAATTTTCTGGTATTTCTGGAACTTCCGACCCTCAGGACCAGAACTTCCGCCCAGATTCCCTGTAAAGAGAATCCAGCCGGAACTTCCGCCCCGAGAGACCGGAACTTCCTCCCACCGGAACTTCCGCCCAAGTTCCGCTCTAGTTCCAAAATTGCGCCAAAACAACACTGGATAGTTCTGCAAGGAAAACGACCATTTTCGGAACTAGACTGGAAGTTGGCCGGAACTTCCGCCCCTCAGGACCGGAACTTCTGCCCAGATTCCCTGTGAAGAGAATCCAGCCGGAACTTCCGCCCCGAGCGACCGGAACTTCCGCCTGCACGACTTTCAGCACCAAAACTGGCAGATTCAGCATGTAACTTATCCAACTTTCCGGAGCCCGTTTGACCTCAAATTTTGACCAGTTTGACCATCCATCTTGACTCCAATTTTGACAACTTTCGACCGCTCGTTTTGACCCAACTTTTTGGGCATTGACTTTTGTGTTCGGATTTCCTTGTGGAGTGCATTGGTTGTCTAATCCGCTTTTGCGCCTACACCAACACCGCGACGACACCTTTGGCACCCCGGATTCCGGCGCAACTTCGACATCGTCATCGACACTACCTCGATCATCGCAAGTTCGTGTGCTTGACACCGCCTAACATCAATAGGTATAACTTGCCCCACCCCTTGTAGCCCCGTTTCTTTGTTTGTGTACCTATCCCATTGAGAGTGGCTTTCCGAGTGTTGCGAAGCATTGCACAAGTGTCACAACCGTGAGAGGGTGTGTGTGTGCGTTGTGTTGAGCAAAGCTCTGAAGCAAGCTCGGTGGGAAAGATACACAAAAGAAGAAAAAGTGTGACATAGAGAAAAAAGAAAGCTTCTAAGCATAAAAAAAGTGAAAAAAAAGAAAAATAAAAAAGAAATATAAAAAGAGTGTGTGTCCACCGATACAAAAGAGTGCAAAGCTTGTAAGCACTAAGAGAGAAAAGAGAAGAGTGGCATTTGTGCAAATCTTGTTGCTTCTCTCATATGCAACCGAGCTACGGTCTCTCTTGTGTTGGCGCGACACCGAGCTTATAGTCTTCGTTAGGACCATTTTGTTACTTGCTCACTTCCTTGGTCGCGCTAACCCCATTGTTCTTTCTTGTGTGTGTTTCCGTGTTTCCTTGATATAGATCACCGCTTTTGACATTTGACTTTGGATCTTACCCACATTTGATAATAGATATTTTCTTTGGTTCTTTTCGTTTGCTATCCACATCCGCACCTACCACCATATAGAGTTCTTAGCCTTTTGCGTGTGCTTTGAGTGTGTGTGTGTGTGTGAGTACATATCGGTTATTCTCTAACTTGGACCATTTTCTCGATTTTGTTGCTAGTTTTGACCTTTTGGTATTTCTCTTTCCACCATATATACAACCATCCTAGAGACTAACATGTATAGTGAGGATGAGCCTACGGAGGACGACATGGAGTATTATGAGGGTGATAGCTCCGCAAGCACCGCGGATATGGAGGACCATGTGGAGCCCGACACCGACTATGGCTCCGCAAGCAACATCGACATGACCGACATCTAGCATCTCTACTCCGACCATGGCTCTCCAAGCATGGATGAAAACATGGAGGACCACCATTCCGAGCTCGACTACAACATCGACGACATGGTGGAGCACCACCTCAACCACGACTACGACTACGACGACATGGTGGAGCACTACCTCGACTACGACTACGACACCATGATGGAACACCGCACCGAGCACTACCTTGAGCATGACATCGACACCATGGTGGAACCTTGCTTCGACTCCACCTTGAACAAGACTGGTGCCTACAAGTTCCCCATCTGGGCCAATGGAACTACATATGAAGGTAGATGACCTTCAAGACGGCGCAACCACGAGAGTGCTTATGCACATGATCATCTACATCGAGCTCATCCTATGGAACATCATGAGCGCCACCACCATGATCGCCATCGACACTCTCCTCAAATCTCAAAAAGGCGCCACAAGAAAAGTGCCAAGCCACATGAACCATCATCTAGTCATGCCGAGGATCGTCATCAACACACAACGCCTCATGATCGCCATCGACACTCTCCTCCGAGCTCAAGAAGGTGCCACAACCAAAGTGCCAAGCTACATGAACCATCATCTAGGCATGCCGAGGATCGTCATCAACACACGTCGCCTCATGATCGTCGTCGACCATCACCACCTCATGACCACCATCGACATGCATCACCACATGACCGTCGCCGACACAAGTCACCTCATGTTCGCCATCGACCAACACCTCCCAAGGATCTTCGACGACACCCCCCAAGACATGGTGATGATGCAAGAAGACGAGAGCCTCGACATGAAGCGGCCAAGGCTACAAAGATCAACAACACCAACCATATGGTGTCTACAAAGCCTAGCGCCACCACCACAATGACATCTCCAAGACCGCCGACACATGAGACGATCTCCAATGGTGCGAGACAAGGTGCTACACCAACAAGAAAGATGGTGCCAAGTGCAAAGAAAGAGGAACCACATCTTAAGGTGCTTCCCTCTCCTACCGCCACCACCACAAGGGCATCTCCAAGACCGCCTACACATGAGAAGATCTCCAATGGTGTAAGACAAGGCGCTACACCAACAAGCAAGATGGTGCCAGGTGCAAATAAAGAGGAACCACCTATCATGGTGCTTCCCCCTCCTACCGCCACCACCACAATGGCGCCTACAAGAAGCTCAAGCCCCAAGATTAAGACCATGGAGTATACACTTTAAGATGAAGGACGATCTACCCATCTTTATGCCAACATGACAATGGTTCGTCCTCCAAGACCACGTAGCTCCTAATGCTTTCGTTGCACACAAGACAGTAATCATCTTTGGGAATGCCCCAATCTCCATTGTGATGTGTGCACATCCAACAAGCACATGACATGGGAGTGCAACACACCACAAGCCCAAAAGCTCTACTTCGCCCAATTGGATGCCCAATTCGCCAACAAGACACTTCAAGATACCATCGTCTTCAAAGAATGGTGCAAGGAAATGGCCAAGAGGACGACTATGAAGTCCACACTTCAAGATGCAGAACGACAAGGCCAAGTCAACAGTGACGTTGATTCGAGCCTAGCTCTCAACAACGCCATAGCGCCATCCAATGGTGTCAACATGGGAGGCGATGGAGTTGAGAAGGTTGAGCATGGGATTCTCCCTTCAACCAAGGAGGCGAATGGAGTTGAGAATGGTGAGCATGGGATGACCCCTTCACCAATGGAGGCGCATGGAGATGAGAAAATCAAGCCTACTCCTATATGCTTGAATGATGATATAGTACCAATCCCATGTGAGCATGAGAGCCACTTAGCCCACTTGAGTGAGAGTGATAGTGAGTTGAGTGACTCCCACCCCATATGTGAGTTTGAGTGCTTCCATTTGGAGGACATGAGTGATACACCGAGTGAGTTGAGAGAGGTAGTTGATAGGTCTATGGAGGCCATTTCACATTCTAACAACTTAACCTCTACCTCTAGTGTGTTTTCTCATGTTGCAATAGGTTCCATGGAGGACGAGTTCCCGATCATGGAGAAGATGTACATGGTGCATGAAGATGATGATATCACACCATGTTTGATTGAAGATTAACATGGAGGCCACATGGAGCCTACCTCTTCCACAACACCCACTTCAAATGAGTCAGACTACAAAGGTACCTATATGGGTGTTGATGATGACATGATCCCACTAGTGGACATGATGATTTGTGAGTGCATGCATGATCTTGATGATAAAAGTGCTATGTCATATGCTTCGTTCATTCCTCCATGTGATGCTTTGCTTGATAACATTGTTGATCATGTGGAATTACTTGCTTGTGACAATATGGTCATGCCATGCTATGAGAGTTTAACTTTCTCTCCTATTGCTTGCCATATGTTGAATAATTGCTCTTTACCATGTATTGCTTGCAATGAAAAAGATGATGCTAATGTTTGTGTTGTGACACCCTTGATGAAGAATTGCTCTTTCCCTAGGTTTGTCAGCAACAATGATCAAATTTTGAACATGTTTTGTGCTAGATGCTTGCAATACTCTCCCATTAATGCAACCAAAATGTTGAACAATTGTTCTTTCCAATGCTTGGTTTGCCATAATGTTAATGTGCTTGTAAATGAGATTGCCCCCATAGCTCTCTCAAATTTTGGAGACTTTGCCTATCCATGATGAGCATGTTCATGTGTTTACCCCGCATATTCACCATATCTATTATGATGATTTGCTTAATGCTAATGATGATGTGCAAAAGAAATGGACCATCATGATGGATGATGTGTTCATATATCATGCACACACGTTCTTTGCTTTGCCTATTGTGTGTGTAGGTACACGGAAGACACGGTCAACCTCGATTGAGCACGAGTTGACCAAACGAGCTCTTGAGAGCATAATACAAGTGAGTTCAAGATCGAACCCGGCTCTAATACCTTTCCCATGCTTTGCATTGAACATGCCGAACAATTTCTCTTTCTCTTGGTTCTTTTGCAAGCATGATGATGTGATTCTTACCGTTGGTGTTGCCTTAAACAAGTTGACCAATTCCTCTTTCATTTGGTTTGTTGGCACACACGGTTGTGTAAATGTTGTTTTGGTGAACTTTTTGGAAGATATGTTGTGTGTTGCACCAAATATGAGGAACAATTTCTCTTTCCAATGGTTTGTGTGCACACATGTTGATGATATTTTGGACACTCTTCCGTATGTGTTTTTTCCAAATTCTCCACTTGTTGCTTCAAGGATGTTGAACAATTTCTCTTTCCGATGCCTTGAGTGCAACAATGAAAATGAGTTTCTACATGAGATGGACACCACGATCATCTCACAATTTAGAGTTTTTGTGTTTCCACATTTGGAAGATGTTCATACGGAGTTCTTACACATTGACCTTGCACATGAATTATTCTTGAATGGACATGTCTTCGATGATATCCTCCTCTATCACACACACATATACTTTGCTTGGTCTTTGTTCTGTGAAGGTACACGTGACATATGGATGAGCGTCAACGAATGGGTTTGACCCCATACATCTACTACACAAGATCTCTCAATGAGAGCACACCGACATCTTGCTAAGGTGACCTCCTTCTACTTGCGCTCTCTTGCTAAACCCGTGGAACATTGGCTACGCTTTGAGTGTTGCTTGGATTTTCTTGTGCTATTGATAGGGCTCTTGACAAGTGAAGCGACATTCAAGCGTTGGTGTCATCTACCTCCTCTACACATTCATGAAGATTTATCGTCGAGGATGACTCTTTTTCAAGTGGGGGGATGATTGATACGTCTCAAACATATCTATAATTTCTTATGTTCCGTGCTAGTTTTATGACAATACTCACATGTTTTATATACACTTTATATCATTTTAAAGCATTTTCCGGCACTAACCTATTAACAAGATGCCGAAGCGCCAGTTCCTGTTTTCTGCTGTTTTTGGTTTCAGAAATCCTACACAAGAAATATTCTAGGAATTGGACGAAACAAAAGCCCAAGGCCTTATTTTCCACGGATTGTTCCAGAACACCGAAGGAGAGACGGAGAGGAGCCGAGGGGGGCCCACACCACCTGGCGGCGCGGCCAAGAGGGGGGCGCGCCACCCTATGGGGTGGGCCCCTCAAGCGTCCCCCGACTCTGCCCCTTCGCCTATATATTCTCTCCATCACGAAAACCCTATTACCGAGAGCCACGATACGAGAAAAGTTCCAGAGACGCTGCCGCTAATCCCATCTTGGGGGATTCAGGAGATCGCCTCCGGCACCCTGCCGGAGAGGGGAATCATCACCCGGAGGACTCTACATCACCATGCCCGCCTCCGGACTGATGCGTGAGTAGTTCATCCTTGGACTATGGGTCCATAGCAGTAGCTAGATGGTTGTCTTCTCCTCTTGTGCTATCATGTTTAGATCTTGTGAGCTGCCTATCATGATCAAGATCATCTATTTGTAATGCTACATGTTGTGTTTGTTGGGATCCGATGAATATGGAATACTATGTCAAGTTGATTATTGATCTATCATATATGTGTTGTTTATGATCTTGCATGCTCTCCGTTGCTAGTAGAGGCTCTGGCCAAGTTGATACTTGTGACTCCAAGAGGGAGTATTTATGCTCGATAGTGGGTTCATGCCTCCATTGAATCTGGGACAGTGACAGAAAGTTCTAAGGTTATGGATGTGTTGTTGCCACTAGGGATAAAACAACAATGCTTTGTCTAAGGATATTTGTATTGTTTACATTACGCACAGTACTTAATGCAATTGTCTATTGTTTGCAACTTAATACTGGAAGGGGTGCGGATGCTAACCCGAAGGTGGACTTTTTAGGCATAGATGCATGTTGGATAGCGGTCTATGTTCTTTGTCGTAATGCCCTTAGTAAATCTCATATTAGTCATCATGATATGTATGTGCATTGTTATGCCCTCTCTATTTGTCAATTGTCCAACTGTAATTTGTTCACCCAACATGTTATTTATCTTATTGGAGAGACACCACTAGTGAACTGTGGACTGATGTCTACGCACACTCCTTTTCCTGTAGACAGTATTGGGCCTCCAAGAGCAGAGGTTTCTAGAACAGCAGCAAGTTTTCCCTTAAGTGAATCACCCAAGGTTTATCGAACTCAGGGAGGAAGAGGTCAAAGATATCCCTCTCAAGCAACCCTGCGATCACAATGCAAGAAGTCTCTTGTGTCCCCAACACACCTAATACACTTGTTAGATGTATACGTGCACTAGTTCGGCGAAGAGATAGTGAGATGCAAATGATATGGATGAATATGAGTGGCAATAGCAATCTGAATAAAATATGGCAGCGAGTAAACATGCAACAGAACAGTAAACAAACGGAGATTCGATGTTTGGAAACAAGGCCTAGGGATCCTACTTTCACTAGTGGACACTCTCAACATTGATCACATAATAAAACCACTCTACACTCTCTTGTTGGATGATGAACACCATTAATTGTGTAGGGCTACGAGAGCACCTCAATGCCGGAGTTAACAAGCTCCACAACATACGATATTCAAATTTAAATAACCTTAGAGTGCATGATAGATCAACACAATTATACCAAGTACTAACATAGCATGCACACTGTTACCATCAAGCTATGAAAGGAGGAATAAATCACATCAATACCATCATAGTAATAGTTAACTTCATAATCTACAAGAGATCACAATCATAGCATATACCAAGTACTTCATGATGCACACACTGTCAACATTACATCATGGAGGATGAATAGACTACTTTAATAACATCACTAGAGTAGCACATAGATGATATTCAACTAGATCACAAAGAGAGAGATGAACCACATAGCTACAGCAGAGCCCTCAGCCCCGGGGGTGAACTACTTCCTCCTCATGGGAGACAGCAGCGTTGATGAAGATGGCGGTGATGTCAATGGAGATGCCTTCCGGGGGCACTTCCCCGTCCCGGCGGCGTGCCGGAACAGAGACTTCTGTCCCCCAGATCTTGGCTTCGCGATGGCGGCGGCTCTGGAAGGTTTCTCGTACCGTGGCTTATTCGTCTCGAAGATTTAGGTCAGGGGGCTTCTTATAGGCGAAGAGGCGGAGTCGGAAGGCTGACGGGGCCACCACACAGTAGGGCGGCGCGCCTGGCTCCTTGGCCGCGCCGCCCACACGTATGGGCCCCCTGTGGCCCTCCTCTGGTCCCTCTCGGGTGTTCTGGAAGCTTCGTGGAATTAGAAGATGCTGGGCGTTGATTTCGTCCAATTCCGAGAATATTTCCTTACTAGGATTACTGAAACCAAAAATAGCAGAAAACAGGAACTGGCACTTCGGCATCTCGTCAATAGGTTAGTTCCGGAAAACGCATAAAATCATCATAAAGTGTGAACAAAACATGTAGGTATTGTCATAAAACAAGCATGGAACATCAGAAATTATAGATACTTTGGAGACGTATCAGCATCCCCAAGCTTAGTTCCTACTCGTCCTCGAGTAGGTAAACGATAAAAGAATAATTTCTGAAGTGACATGCTACAAACATAATCAGACGAGTAGGTAAACGATAAAAGAATAATTTCTGAAGTGACATGCTACAAACATAATCTTGATCATACTATTGCAAAGCATATGAGATGAATGAATTGATTCAAAGCAATGATAAAGACAATGATTAAACAACTGAATCATATAGCAAAGACTTTTCATGAATAGTACTTTCAAGACAAGCATCAATAAGTCTTGCATAAGAGTTAACTCATAAAGCAATAAATTCATAGTAAAGGCATTGAAGCAACACAAAGGAAGATTAAGTTTCAGAGGTTGCTTTCAACTTGTAACATGTATATCTCATGGATAATTGTCAATGCAAAGCAATATAACAAGTGCAATAGGTAAACATGTAAGAATCAATGCACAGTTAACACAAGTGTTTGCTTCTAGGATAGAAGGAAATAGGTAAATTGACTCAACATGAAAGTAGAAGAAAGGCCCTTCACAGAGGGAAGCATTGATTGCTATATTTGTGCTAGAGCTTTCATTTCGAAAAACATAAAGAGAGCATAAAAGTAACATTTTGAGAGGTGTTTGTTGTTGTAAACGAATGGTAGTGGGCACTCTAACCCCCTTGCTAGACAGACTTTCAAAGAGCGGCTCCCATGAAAGATTTTTATTTTTGGGTGGCACTCCTTCCAACCTTACTTTCACAAACCATGGCTAACCGAATCCTCGGGTGCCTGCCAACAATCTCATACCATGAAGGAGTGCCTTTTTATTTTAGTTTTATTTAGATGACACTCCTCCCCACCTTTGCTTTCTCAAGCCATGGCTAACCGAATCCTCGGGTGCCGTCCAACAATCACATACCATGGAGGAGTGTCTATTTGTAAAATTATGAAAGTTAATTAATTTGGGACTGGGAACCCCATTGCCAGCTCTTTTTGCAAAATTATTGGATAAGCGGATGAAGCCACTAGTCCATTGGTGAAAGTTGCCCAACAAGATTGAAAGATAAACACCACATACTTCCTCGTGAGCTATAAAACATTGACACAAATAAGAGGTAATAACTTTTGAAGTGTTTAAAGATAGCACTCAAGCAATTTACTTTTGAATGGCGGAGAAATACCATGTAGTAGGTAGGTATGGTGGACTCAAATGGCATAGTTATTGGCTCAAGGATTTTGGATGCACGAGAAGTATTCCCTCTCAATACAAGGCTTAGGCTAGCAAGGTTATTTGAAGCAAACACAAGTATGAACCGGTACAGCAAAACTTACATAAGAACATATTGCAAGCATTATAAGACTATACATTGTCTTCCTTGTTGTTCAAACCCTTACTATAAAATATCTAGACCTTAGAGAGACCAATCATGCAAACCAAATTTTAGCAAGCTCTATGTATTTCTTCACTAATAGGTGCAAAGTATATGATGCAAGAGCTTAAACATAATCCATATGAGCACAACAATTTCCAAGTATTAAGTTATTCAAGACATCATACCAATTACCACATGTAGCATTTTCTGTTTCCAACCATATAACAATTAACGAAGCAGTTTCAACCTTCGCCATGAACACTAAAAGCTAAGAACACATGTGTTCATATGAACCAGCGGAGCGTGTCTCTCTCCCACACAAGCATTTATTCAGAGAATAAAAATAACAAGAACGAAAATAAAAGCACACAGACGCTCCAAGTAAAGTACATAAGATGTGACGGAATAAAAATATAGTTTCACTAGAGGTGACCTGATAATTTGTCGATGAAGAAGGGGATGCCCAAGCTTAGATGCTTGAGTCTTCTTGAAATATTCGGGGATGAACCACCGGGGCATCCCCAAGCTTATAGCTTTCACTCTTCTTGATCATATTGTATCATCCTCCTCTGTTGACCCTTGAAAACTTCCTCCACACCAAACTCAAAACAACTCATTAGAGGGTTAGTGCATAATCAAAAATTCACATGTTCAGAGGTGACACAATCATTCTTAACACTTCTGGACATTGCTCAAAGCTACTGGAAGTTAATGGAACAAAGTAATCCATTCAACACAGCAAAAGAGGCAATGCGAAATAAAAGGCAGAATCTGTCAAAACAGAACAGTCCTTAAAGATGAATTTTTTAAGTGCACCAGACTTGCTCAGATGAAAATGCTCAAATTGAATGAAAGTTGCGTACATATCTGAGGATCACTCACGAAAATTGGCAGATTTTTCTGAGTTACCTACAGAGAACACTGCCCAAATTCGTGACAGACAGAAATCTGTTTCTGCGCAGTAATCCAAATCTAGTATCAACTCTACTATCAAAGACTTTACTTGGCACAACAATGCAATAAAATAAAGATAAGGAGAGGTTGCTATAGTAATAACAACTTCCAAGACTCGAATATAAAATAAAAGTGCTGTAGTAAAATAAAAACATGGGTTATCTCCCAAGAAGTGCTTTCTTTATAGCCATTAAGATAGACTCAGCAATTTTAATGATGCACTCCCAAGGAATAATAGTTGAAGCAAAAGAGAGCATCAAAAAGCAAATTCAAAACAAATTTAAGCCTAACCCACTTCCTATGAAAAGGAATCTTGTAAATAAACAAGTCATGTAGGCATAATGCAATAAGCATAGGAAAACTAGACAAGCGCAACTTCAAGATTTTTAGCATATAGAGAGGTGTTTTAGTAACATGAAAATTTTTACAACCATATTTTCCTCTCTAATAATAATATCCAGTAGCATCATGAGCAAACTCAACAATATAACTATCAAATGAAACATTCTTATCATGAGTCTCATGCATAACATTATTACTACTCCCAACATAAGCATAGTCATTCTTATTAATTGTAGTGGGAGAAAATTCAACAAAGTAGCTATCATTATTATTCTCCTCAAGTGTAGGAGGCATAGTATAATCATAATAAAATTTATCCTCCATAGTAGGTGGCACCAAAAGACTACTATCATTATAATCATCATAAATAGGAGGAAAAGTATCATCAAAGAAAATTTTCTCCTCAATGCTTGGGGGACTAAAAATATCATGCTCATCAAAACCAGCTTCCCCAAGCTTAGAATTTTCCATAGTATTAGCAACAGTGGTGTTCAAAGCATTCATACTAATAACATTGCCATTAGCATGCAAATAAGGTTCCATAGGTTTTTTAATTTTTAAAACACACCATTTATGTCTTAACTCGGGAAATAGATTAAAAAGCTCACAGTTGTTTTCCATTATGCCTTACTAGTGTTTAACAAGAAACAAAAAGATGCAATTGCAGGATCTAAAGGAAATAGCTTCGAGCACTCACCCAGAAAATAGCTTAGTTGCCGAGATCCGGAGTGTGAGTACCTTTTACCTTTCCTCCCCGGCAACGGCGCCAGAAAATAGCTTGATGTCTACGCACACTCCTTTTCCTGTAGACAGTGTTGGGCCTCCAAGAGCAGAGGTTTGTAGAACAGCAGCAAGTTTTCCCTTAAGTGGATCACCCAAGGTTTATCGAACTCAGGGAGGAAGAGGTCAAAGATATCCCTCTCAAGCAACCCTGCGATCACAATGCAAGAAGTCTCTTGTGTCCCCAACACACCTAATACACTTGTCAGATGTATAGGTGCACTAGTTCAGCGAAGAGATAGTGAGATGCAAATGATATGGATGAATATGAGTGGCAATAGCAATCTGAATAAAATATGGCAGCGAGTAAACATGCAACGGAACAGTAAACAAACGGAGATTCGATGTTTGGAAACAAGGCCTAGGGATCCTACTTTCACTAGTGGACACTCTCAACATTGATCACATAATAAAACCACTCTACACTCTCTTGTTGGATGATGAACACCATTAATTGTGTAGGGCTACGAGAGCACCTCAATGCCGGAGTTAACAAGCTCCACAACATTTGATATTCATATTTAAATAACCTTAGAGTGCATGATAGATCAACACAATTATACCAAGTACTAACATAGCATGCACACTGTTACCATCAAGCTATGAAAGGAGGAATAAATCACATCAATACCATCATAGTAATAGTTAACTTCATAATCTACAAGAGATCACAATCATAGCATATACCAAGTACTTCATGATGCACACACTGTCAACATTACATCATGGAGGAGGAATAGACTACTTTAATAACATCACTAGAGTAGCACATATATGATATTCAACTAGATCACAAAGAGAGAGATGAACCACATAGCTACAGCAGAGCCCTCAGCCCCGGGGGTGAACTACTCCCTCCTCATGGGAGACATTAGCGTTGATGAAGATGGCGGTGATGTCGATGGAGATGCCTTCCGGGGGCACTTCCCCATCCCGGCGGTGTGCCGGAACAGAGACTTCTGTCCCCCAGATCTTGGCTTCGCGATGGCGGCGGCTCTGGAAGGTTTCTCGTACCGTGGCTTATTCGTCTCGAAGATTTAGGT
The DNA here is from genome assembly GCF_019359855.2 of Lolium perenne. Classification (NCBI taxonomy): domain Eukaryota; kingdom Viridiplantae; phylum Streptophyta; class Magnoliopsida; order Poales; family Poaceae; genus Lolium; species Lolium perenne. The sequence continues at coordinate 139,581,574 of NC_067245.2, forward strand.
CAGGGGCCTTCTTATAGGCGAAGAGGCGGAGTCAGAAGGCTGACGGGGCCACCACACAGTAGGGCGGCGTGCCCGGCTCCTTGGCCGCGCCGCCCACACGTGTGGGCCCCCTGTGGACCTCCTCTGGTCCCTCTCGGGAAGCTTCGTGGAATTATAAGATGCTGGGCGTTGATTTCGTCCAATTCCGAGAATATTTCCTTACTAGGATTTCTGAAACCAAAAACAGCAGAAAACAGGAACTGGCACTTCGGCATCTCGTCAATAGGTTAGTTCCGGAAAACGCATAAAATCATCATAAAGTGTGAACAAAACATGTAGGTATTGTCATAAAACAAGCATGGAACATCAGAAATTATAGATATGTTGGAGACGTATCATGGACCCCGGTCCATTCTTTTACATCTGAAATACATTCTACTGCAATCATTGTTCTCTGTTGTTCTTTGCAAACAAACATCATTCTCCACAGCATATGTTTAAACCTTTGTTTACAGCAAGCCGGTGAGATTGACAACCTCACTGTTAAGTTGGGGCAAAGTATTTTGATTGCGTTGTGCAGGTTCCACGTTGGCGCCGGAATCCCTGGTGTTGCGTCGCACTACACTCCTTCACCAACAACCTTCACGTGGCCTTCATCTCCTACTGGTTCTATAACCTTGGTTTCTTACTGAGGGAAAACTTGCTGTTGTACGCATCACACCTTCCTCTTGGGTTTCCCAATGGACATGTGCTTCACGCGTTATCAAGCTCTTTTTCTGGCGCCGTTGCCGGGGAGATCAAGACACGCTGCAAGGGGAGTCTCTCACATCCAATCTCTTTACTTTGTTTATTGTCTTGCTTTACTTTATTTTATTTTCTGTTTTGTTTGCTTTCTTTATATCAAAAACACAAAAAAATTAGTTACTATTTTTACTTTACTTAATTTGGTTTTGTTTAGTTTATTTTTATTGCTAAAAATGAGTAATCATGAAGTCGAAGTTCGTTGATTTAAGCAACAAGGGGGGGAAAGTTTTAAAGATGCTTGGTATAGAATTAGTGATGCTCATCATAGGTGTACTAAGAAACACTCCACTATTATCCTCCTTAGGAATTTTTATGTTGGTATCTCTAGCTAGAATAGGTATGTTCTTGATACTCTTGCGGGAGGTAATTTCCTAGGCACTCCTGCTTTAGAAGCTAGTTGCATTATTGAGAGTCTAGTTGGAATACCACCTGTTAATGAAGCTAAAATTGAAATCTCTCTTGAAGATGTCATGAAAAAGTTGGAGGCCATAGAGAAAAATCTTCCAAGTGTTGAGACTAAATTGGGAATATTACTTGATAACACTGATAAACTTGATAAATCTCTAGGAGGAATTAATGAAAGAATTGCTTTCTTAGAAACTTGTGCTATCCATGATAATCAAACCCATAGGATTGGTGAACTCGAAGAAGCTATGGGAACCTTGGGTTCAAATTTTTCTTCTCTTAAGTTTAAGGAGAAAGCTTATGTGGGTAAGGAGAAAAAAGTTCATGTATGTCTCTAAGGCGCCTAAGCCAAAGAACTATTATAAGCCTAAAATTGATAAAGCCCTTAGTACCACTATGGGAAATTTAGATAATGGAGCATCTAAGATACCTATTGTGACAAGTTGTTTTTTTAAGGAAAATTATGATGTTGATGCTTCATATTTTGATGATACTTGAATACTTGATTTACACTTTCTGCGCCCAGCTGAAAGACGATAAAGAAAAGTTGTTATGGGAGACAACCCATTATTTTACTTCTGCAATTTTTGTTTTATATTTGTGTCTTGGAAGTTGTTACTACTGTAGCAACCTCTCCCTATCTTTATTTTATTGCATTGTTGTGCCAAGTAAAGTCTTTGATAGTAAGGTTGATACTTGATTTGGATTACTGCGTAGAAACAGATTTCTAGCTGTCACGAATTTGAGTAGATCTCTCTGTAGGAAACTCAGAAAAATCTGCGAAACATCATGAGTAATCCTCAGATATGTACGCAACATTCATTCAATTTGAGCTTCTTCATCTGAGCATGTTAAGTGCCTCGAAAAAATTCGTCTTTACGGACTATTTTGTTTTGACAGATTCTGCCTTTTATTCCACATTGCCTCTTTTACTATGTTGAGTGGATTTCTTTGCTCCATTAACTTTCAGTAGCTTTGGGTAATGTCCAGAAGTGTTAGGAATGATTGTGTCCTCTCTGAACATGTGAATTTTTGATTATGCACTAACCCTCTAATGAGATTGTTTTGAGTTTGGTGTGGAGGAAGTTTTCAAGGGTCAAGAGAGGAGGATGATATAATATGATCAAGAAGAGTGAAAAGTCTAAGCTTGGGGATTCCACCGTGGTTCATCCCTGCATATTTCAAGAAGACTCAAGCATCTAAGCTTGGGGATGCCCAAGGCATCCCCTTCTTCATCGACAACTTATCAGGTCACCTCTAGTGAAACTATATTTTTATTCCATCACATCTTATGTGCTTTACTTGGAGCGTCTGTATGTTTTTTATTTTTGTTTGTGTTTGAATAAATTTTGATCCTAGCAATCCTTGTGTGGGAGAGACACACGCTCCGCTTGTTCATATGAACACTGGTGTTCTTAGCTTTACTTTTAATGTTCATGGCGAAGGTTGAAAACCGCTTCGTTCATTGCTATTTGGTTGGAAACAGAAAATGTTTCATGTGGTAATTGGTATATTATCTTGAATAATTTGATACTTGGCAATTGTTTTGAGCTCTCAAATAGATCATGTTTAAGCTCTTGCATCATGTAGTTTGAACCTATTAGTGGAGAATTACTGTAGAGCTTGTTGAAATTTGGTTTGCATGATTGGTCTCTCTTAAGTCTAGATATTTTCTGGTAAAAGTGTTTGAACAACAAGGAAGACAGTGTAGAGTCTTATAATGCTTGCAATATGTCCTTATGTAAGTTTTGTTGTACCGGTTCATACTTGTGTTTGCTTCAAACAACCTTGCTAGCCAAATCCTTGTACTGAGAGGGAATGTTTCTCGTGCATCCAAAACCTTGAGCCAAAACCTATGCCATTTGTGTCCACCATAACTACCTACTATGTGGTATTTCTCTTCCATTCCAAAGTAAATTTCTTGTGTGCTACCTTTAAAATTTCATTCCTTGTCTTTACAATATATAGCTCATGGGAAAGTAGCTTAAAAACTATTGCGGTAAAGAATATGTAGCTTATGTATCTTATTTCTTATAAGTTGCTTGTTGAGCGGTAACCATGTTTCTGGGGACGCCATCAACTATTACACTTTTGTTGAATATCATGTGACTTGCTATGCATGTTCGTCTTGTCTGAAGTAAGGGTGATTTGTCATGATTAAATGGTTTGAATATGCATATTGTTAGAGAAGAACATTGGGCCACTAACCAAAGCCATGTATCATGGTGGAAGTTTCAGTTTGGACATTAATCCTCAATCTCTTATGAGAATATTATCTGTTGTTGAATGCTTAAGCATTAAAGAGGAGTCCATTATTTGTTTTCTATGTTGTCCCGGTATGGATGTCCTCAAGTTGAGATTTATCAAAAACGAGAAATCAAATGCGATCTATCTCCTTGGACCTTTGTACAGGCGGCATAGAGGTACCCCTTTGTGACACTTGGTTGAAACATATGTAATGCAATGATAATCCATGGAAATCCGAGCTAATTAGGACAAGGTGCGAGCACTATTGGTATTCGATGCATGAGGCTTGCAACTTATAGGATGTTTTATGCATAACACATATGAATTATTACTACCGTTGACAAAATTGTTTCCATGTTTTCAAAATAAAAAGCTCTAGCACATAAGTAATCCCTGCTTCCCTCTGCGAAGGGCCTTTCTTTTACTTTATGTTGTGTTAGTTTACCTACTTCTTTCCATCTTAGAAGCAAACACTTGTGTCAACTGTGTGCATTGATTCCTACATACTTGCTTATTTGCACTCATCATATTACTTTGTTTTGACAATTATCCATGAGATATACATGTTGAAGTTGAAAGCAACCGCTGAAACTTATATCTTCCTTTGTAATGCTTCAAAACCTTCTATTAAGAATTTATTGCTTTATGAGTTAACTCTTATGCAAGACTTATTGATGCTTGTCTTGAAAGTACTATTCATGAAAAGTATTTGCTATATGATTCAGTTGTTTAGTCATTATATTTACCATTGCTTTGAATAACTTCATTCATCTCATATGCTTTACAATAGTATTGATCAAGATTATGATAGTAGCATGTCACTTCAGAAATTATCCTTGTTATCGTTTACCTACACGAGGGCGAGTAGGAACTAAGCTTGGGGATGCTTGATACGTCTCAAACGTATCTATAATTTCTTATGTTCCACGCTAGTTTTATGACAATAGTCACATGTTTTATATACACTTTATATCATTTTTATGCATTTTCCTGCACTAACCTATTAACAAGATGCCGAAGTGCCAGTTCCTGTTTTCTGCTGTTTTTGGTTTCAAAAATCCTACACAGGAAATATTCTCGGAATTGGACGAAACAAAAGCCCAAGGCCTTATTTTCCACGGATTGTTCCAGAACACCGAAGGAGAGACGGAGAGGAGCCGAGGGGGCCCCACACCACCTAGCGGCGCGGCCAAGAGGGGGGTGCGCCGCCCTATGGGGTGGGCCCCTCGAGCGTCCCCCGACTCTGCCCCTTCGCCTATATATTTTCTCCGTCGTGAAAACCCTATTACCGAGAGCCACGATACGATAAAAGTTCCAGAGACGCCGCTGCCAATCCCATCTCGGGGGATTCAGGAGATCGCCTCCGGCACCCTGCCGGAGAGGGGAATCTTCACCCGGAGGACTCTACATCACCATGCCCACCTCCGGACTGATGCGTGAGTAGTTCATCCTTGGACTATGGATCCATAACAGTAGCTAGATGGTTGTCTTCTCCTCTTGTGCTATCATGTTTAGATCTTGTGAGCTGCCTATCATGATCAAGATCATCTATTTGTAATGCTACATGTTGTGTTTGTTGGGATCCGATGAATATGGAATACTATGTCAAGTTGATTATTGATCTATCATATATGTGTTGTTTATGATCTTGCATGCTCTCCGTTGCTAGTAGGGGCTCTGGCCAAGTTGATACTTGTGACTCCAAGAGGGAGTATTTATGCTCGATAGTGGGTTCATGCCTCCATTGAATCTGGGACAGTGACAGAAAGTTCTAAGGTTATGGATGTGCTATTGCCACTAGGGATAAAACAACAATGCTTTGTCTAAGGATATTTGTATTGTTTACATTACGCACAGTACTTAATGCAATTGTCTGTTGTTTGCAACTTAATACTGGAAGGGGTGCGGATGCTAACCCGAAGGTGGACTTTTTAGGCATAGATGCATGCTGGATAGCGGTCTATGTTCTTTGTCGTAATGCCCTAAGTAAATATCATATTAGTCATCATGATATGTATGTGCATTGTTATGCCCTCTCTATTTGTCAATTGCCCAACAGTAATTTGTTCACCCAACATGCTATTTATCTTATTGTAGAGACACCACTAGTGAACTGTGGACCCCCGTCCATTCTTTTACATCTGAAATACAATCTACTGCAATCATTGTTCTCTGCTGTTCTTTACAAACAAACATCATTCTCCACACCATACGTGTAATCCTTTGTTTACAGCAAGCCGGTGAGATTGACAACCTCACTGTTAAGTTGGGGCAAAGTATTTTGATTGTGCTGTGCAGGTTCCACGTTGGCGCCGGAATCCCTGGTGTTGCGCCGCACTACACTCCTTCACCAACAACCTTCACGTGGCCTTCATCTCCTACTGGTTCGATAACCTTGGTTTCTTACTGAGGGAAAACTTGCTGTTGTACGCATCACACCTTCCTCTTGGGGTTCCCAACGGACGTGTGCTTCACGCGTTATCAATGATGTAGCCCGACCTTCGGTCTTCACCGCATCATATGCTTCATCGCCAACACGACACGCAAAGGTGAATCTTCTCCTTTATGCGTGCCTACAATCGCCTATGTGGAACGATATACTACTTCAAACTCCGTCATACCTTGATGATAGGAACTCTATGACAAGTACGGAGGGAAGGGAGGATGCCATGGAGACCCAGGACGCAAGGCCGATGTCACGGAAGCATCGAAGAGAAGGAGGAAGAAGCGATGGACGCACCAGGCCGGAACTTCCGCCCAACATCGCCGGAACTTCCGCCCAACATCGCCGGAACTTCCGCCCAGATACTGTCAAGACCGAAGATGCCAGCACAGAAGAGCTGCAACCGGAACTTCCGCCCAACACCCCTTCGTCCCCTTACCTATAAATAGGCACCTACCCCCGCCTTCATGGGAGATATGATGTTTAGATGAATTGGCTTATGCCTCTATTATCCCTTTGTGGATTTGGGAAACCCCTACCTTAGATTAACCATCTATTGTATCCCTCCTTATCGAACCTTGGTGATCTCTTTGGTGACTTCAACCGTTTGTTCATCTTTTGCTTGCACTTCTACCGTTTGGTCTTTTGCTTGCACTTCTATCAACCTTCCAGTCTTTCACCCTTCCAGATCTCTCGGGTTCGATTCGTCGATCTCTTTGCGGGACTTCTACCAGAAGGTCTTTTCTCGCAACCTCTGTCGATTTGGTGGTTCGAGCCAACGAGGATAACTGATTTGTGTTGTGTGCGTGTGTTTGTATCGAGTTCTTCGCGTTCATCCACTTCCCCGCGAATCCCCCTCTACAATCACACTCACCCAGGTAAATTCGTGAGATCGGGCAACCCACAAGGGATTAGCCCTTATCACCGTGTCTCTGCGTGCTCCACTCTCGGTTACCTCTATCCTTTATCTCTCTCTATATACTTCGTAGCTATATCTTGCTTAGTCGTTGACCTTGTCATATAGGTAAATTCACTTAGTTTTATATCTAGAGAATTTACCTTTGTGTCAAGCCTAATTTGAAAAAGAACTAAAAATTGGTTAACACCTATTCACCCCCCTCTAGGTGCGGCATACGATCCTTTCACCTTGTCGCTCAACCATTGGACATGGTAAGGATGAGGGTACTTGCGAAGCGTGAGGTTGAGCTTCTCACACAACTCGGTGCTTGCTAGGTTGTGGCAACTTCCTCCGTCGATGATGAACTTGATTGACTTGCCACCAATACCAGCACGGGTTTGGAAGATGTTGCACCGTTGGTCTTCCATGGCTTGTGGTTGAGTTGTTAGCACCCTTGTGACCACAAGTGAGGGACTTGGGTCATGCACACATAAGAGAGGGTCTTCTTCACTTTCTTCATTGTAAACTTCTTCATTGGCGACGGTGGCTTGGACAAGAGCTTCATATCCACCTTCACTTAGCATCTCTATGTCACCATTCTTCATAGTGATCATGACTTTGGTATTCTTGCACTCAAAGGACTTGTGGCCTTGTGTGCCACACTTGAAGCAAGTGACATTGGAGGGTCCCGTAGAGGCCTTTGAGGAGGCGGTGGAGGTCACTGTTTGCTTCATTCGACTTTGGATAGTCGGTTTCTTGGATGGTGTAGAGGAAACAGAGGGCTTGACACTTGTTGTAGGAGTGGTTGTAGCTAGCCTGTAGGCGAAGTATGACCTGGACTTGGAGTACTTGATGTCCTCATTCACTTGGCGCTCAGCCTTGGAAGCTTGGTGAACCAACTCAACCATGTTGGAGTATTGTTGGAACTCCACGATCCTCTTGATGGGGTAATTGAGTCCATTGAAGAATCTAGCAATAGTTTGGTTCTCGGATTCTTGGATGTTGGCTCGCATCATAGTTAACTCCATCTCCTTGTAGAACTCCTCAACGGTCTTGGTGCCTTGCTTCATTTTTTGGAGTTTCTTGAAGAGGTCGGTCTTGTAGTGTGTTGGTACCAAACGAGCTTGCATCTCCTCCTTCATCTCTTCCCAAGTGTCAATTGGAGGCTCACCCTTTTCTTCCCTTAGAGTGACTACTTGCTCCCACCAGGTGTTGGCATAATCTTCAAACTCAAGAGATGCCATGGCCAATTTCTTGGCACCGGAGTAGTTGTGGATGCGGAAGATCTTGTCAACCTTGAGTGCCCATGACAGGTAGGCCTCGGCATCGTCTTCACCCTTGAACTTGGGCATGTTGAACTTGAGCTTGCCATACATGTTCTCTTCATCTTCCAGATTCCTTCGGCGAGGACGGATGCCTTCATCTCTTGCGGCTTGAGGTGGTGGAGGTCTTCCACGGCCAACCATAGCATTGTGTTGGTGTTGTAGTTGAACACTAGCTTCACTTGGTTCACGATGATGGCGTTGTCAAAGATCTTGACGACGTTGTTGAGGTTGTTGACGACGTCCATTGATGGCTATCTCATCTTGAGCACTTTCCGGGTCTCCTCATCCATGTTGGCCATGGCGAGGATGATTCCGGAGATCACGCCGAGGTTGATCTTGATGACCTTGGTCTTGAGCATCCATGTGTGGCTCGCGATGAGGTGTCGGATCCATGTTGAGTATGGCGTTGTTGTGGGGTTGGTCGTCACGCCCATGGTGGGCATGGCGATCATGTGGATGGCGGTCATGGTGTGGTGCTTGATACGCGTGAGGCACACGTCCGTTGGGAACCCCAAGAGGAAGATATGATGCGTACAGCAGTAAGTTTTCCCTCAGTAAGAAACCAAGGTTATCGAACCAGTAGGAGTCAAGAAGCACGTGAAGGTTGTTGGTGGCGGAGTGTAGTGCGGCGCAACAACAGGGATTCCGGCGCCAACGTGGAACCTGCACAACACAATCAAAGTACTTTGCCCCAACGTAACAGTGAGGTTGTCAATCTCACCGGCTTGCTGTAACAAAGGATTAGATGTATAGTGTGGAAGATGATGTTTTCGAAGAACAGTAAGAACAAGTATTGCAGTAGATTGTATTTGACGTAAAAGAATGGACCGGGGTCCACAGTTCACTAGTGGTGTCTCTCCAATAAGAAATAGCATGTTGGGTGAACAAATTACAGTTGGCCAATTGACAAATAAAGATGGCATGACAATGCACATACATATTATGATGAGTAGTGTGAAATTCAATTGGGCATTACGACAAAGTACATAGACCGCTATCCAGCATGCATCTATGCCTAAAAAGTCCACCTTCGGGTTAGCATCCGCACCCCTTCCAGTATTAAGTTGCAAACAACAGACAATTGCATTAAGTATGGTGCGTAATGTAATCAACACAAATATCCTTAGACAAAGCATTGATGTTTTATCCCTAGTGGCAACAGCACATCCACAACCTTAGAACTTTCTGTCACTGTCCCAGATTAAATGGAGGCATGAACCCACTATCAAGCATAAATACTCCCTCTTGGAGTTACAAGTATCAACTTGGCCAGAGCCTCTACTAGCAACGGAGAGCATGCAAGATCATAAACAACACATAGATGATAGATTGATAATCAACATAACATAGTATTCCATATTCATCGGATCCCAACAAACGCAACATGTAGCATTACAAATAGATGATCTTGATCATGATAGGCAGCTCACAAGATCTAACAATGATAGCACAATGAGGATAAGACTGTAGGATAACGTTGCATAGAAAACAAAAAAATTCCTACCGCGAACACGCAATCCAAGCCAAGATGCAATCTAGAAGACGGTAGCAACGAGGGGATTATCGAGTCTCACCCTTGAAGATATTCCAAAGCCTACAAGATGAGGCTCTTGTTGCTGCGGTAGACGTTCACTTGCCGCTTGCAAAAGCGCGTAGAAGATCTTGATCACCTGCGCCACGAACGGGCAGCACCTCCGTACTCGGTCACACGTTCGGTTGTTGATGAAGACGACGTCCACCTCCCGTTCCAGCGGGCAGCAGAAGTAGTAGCTCCTCTTGAATCTGACAGCATGACGGCGTGGTGTCGGTGGTGGTGGAGAACTCCGGTGGAGCTTCGCTAAGCGTGCGGGAGCTTATGGAGGAGAGGGGGCGGCTAGGGTTTGGGAGGGGGTGGCCGGCCACTTGAGGGGGGCGGCCAGGCTGTGGTCTTGGGGTGGCCGGCCCCCTCCCCTTGGCCCTCATTATATAGGTGGAACACCCAAGAGTTGGTCTACAAGTCTTCGAATAAGACCCCAAACCAAAACTTTCCATAACTCATGAAACCTACCCAAGCTAGGACTCCCACTAGAGGTGGGAGTTCCACCTTCCTTGGGAGGGGGTGGCCGGCCCCCCTTGGGGAGTCCACTTGGGACTCCTCCCCCTTAGGGTTGGCCGGCCATGGGAGGTGGAGTCCCACCGGGACTCCGCCTTCCTTGGTGGTTTCTTCCGGACTTTTCTAGAACCTTCTAGAACCTTCCATAGAACCTTTCGTATCATTTTAAATCACATAAAATGACATCCTATATATGAATCTTATTCTCCGAACTATTCCGGAACTCCTCGTGATGTCCGGGATCTCATCCGGGACTCCGAACAAATATTCGAACTCCATTCCATATTCAAGTTCTACCATTTCAACATCCAACTTTAAGTGTGTCACCCTACGGTTCGTGAACTATGCGGACATGGTTGAGTACTCACTCCGACCAATAACCAATAGCGGGATCTGGAGATCCATAAGGGCTCCCACATATTCAATGATGACTTTAGTGATCGAATGAACCATTCACATACGATACCAATTCCCTTTGTCACGCGATATTTTACTTGTCCGAGGTTTGATCTTCGGTATCACTCTATACCTTGTTCAACCTCGTCTCCTGACAAGTACTCTTTACTCGTATCGTGGTATGTGGTCTCTTATGAACTTATTCATATGCTTGCAAGACATTAGACGACATTCCACCGAGAGGGCCCAGAGTATATCTATCCGTCATCGGGATGGACAAATCCCACTGTTGATCCATATGCCTCAACTCATACTTTCCGGATACTTAATCCCACCTTTATAACCACCCATTTACGCAGTGTCGTTTGGTGTAATCAAAGTACCTTTCCGGTATAAGTGATTTACATGATCTCATGGTCATAAGGACTAGGTAACTATGTATCGAAAGCTTATAGCAAATAACTTTAATGACGAGATCTTATGCTACGCTTAATTGGGTGTGTCCATTACATCATTCATACAATGATATAACCTTGTTATTAATAACATCCAATGTTCATGATTATGAAACTAATCATCCATTAATCAACAAGCTAGTTTAAGAGGCATACTAGGGACTCTTTGTTTGTCTACATATCACACATGTACTAATGTTTCGGTTAATACAATTATAGCATGATATATAAACACTTATCATAAACATAAAGATATAAATAATAACCACTTTATTATTGCCTCTAGGGCATATCTCCTTCAGTCTCCCACTTGCACTAGAGTCAATAATCTAGATTACATTGTAATATACCTAACACCCATGGCATTCTGGTGTTGGTCATGCTTTGCCCTAGGGAGAGCTTTAGTCAACGGATCTGCTACATTCAGATCAGTGTGTACTTTGCAAATCTTTACTTCTCCATCTTCGATGTACTCGCGAATCGAGTGGTAACGCAGCTTGATATGCTTCAGCCACTTGTGTGACCTTGGCTCTTGTGCATTGGCGATGGCACCCATGTTATCACAGTAAATGATTAATGGGTCCAATGCACTAGGAACCACACCGAGCTCTACAATGAACCTCTTCATCCATACCGCTTCTGATGAAGCCTCTGAAGCCGCTATGTACTCTGATTCTGTTGAAGACTTCGCCACCGTAATCGCTTCGAGCTTGCCCAGCTTATCGCAGCACCATTCAATATAAACACGTACCTGCATCGTGACTTAGAGTCATCAGATCGTTGTTCCAACTTGCATCGGTGTAACCGTTTACAACGAGCTCTTGGTCACCTCCATAACAAAGAAACATATCCTTAGTTCTTTTCAAGTACTTCAGGATATTCTTGACCGCTGTCCAGTGTTCCATTCCTGGATCACTTTGATATCTGCTAGTCAAACTAACAAAGATGTGCTATATCCGGTCTAGTACATAGCATGGCATACATGATAGATCCTATCGCCGAGGCATAGGGGATATTACTCATCCTTTCTCTTTCTTCTGCCGTAGCCGGTCCTTGAGTCTTACTCAAGACCTTGCCTGGTAACATAGGTAAGAACCCTTTCTTACTTTCGTCCATTCTAAACTTCTTTAGAATCTTGTCCAGATATGTACTCTGTGATAGCCCTATTAGGCGTCTTGATCTATCTCTATAAATCTTGATGCCTAATATATACGATGCTTCACCAAGGTCTTTCATTGAAAAACTATTATTCAAATAACCTTTTACACCGCTTAATAGTTCTATATCATTCCCGATCAATAATATGTCATCTACATATAATATCAGGAATGCTACAGAGCTCCCACTCACTTTCTTGTAAATACAGGCCTCTCCATGACACTGTATAAACCCAAAGTCTTTGATCACCTTATCAAAGCGTCGGTTCCAACTTCTTGATGCTTGCTTCAGTCCATAGATTGAACGCTGAAGTTTGCATACTTTGTCAGCATTTTTAGGATCGACAAAACCTTTGGGTTGTACCATATACAACTCTTCCTCAATGTCTCCATTAAGGAATGCCGTTTTGACATCCATCTCACAAATCTCATAATCGAAAAATGCAGCTATTGCTAACAAAATCCTCACAGATTTTAGCTTCGCTACAGGTGTGAGAAAGTCTCATCGTAGTCAACTCCTTGAATTTGTCGGAAACCCTTTGCGACAAGTCGAGCTTTATAGACAAGAATATTACCATCAAAGATCTATTTTTCTCTTGAAGATCCATTTATTCTCGACAGCCTTTCGGCTATCAGGTAAGTCTACCAAAGTCCATACTTTGTTATCATACATGGATCCCATTTCGGATTTCATGGCTTCTTGCCATTTGTTGGAATCTAGGCTCATCATCGCTTCTTCATACGTCGCAGGGTCCTCATCATTGTTATCCACAATCATGACATTTAGACAAGGATCATACCAATCAGGAGTGGCACGTTCCCTTGTCAATCTGCGAGGTTCGATGAGTTTCCTCGTTCGAAGTTTCATGATCATTATCATTAGCTTCCTCTGCGTTGCAGTGTAGGCGATGCAGTACAACTTCCAGATCGCGCTACTCTGATCAACGAGTATAGATTCATCAATCTCATCGAGTTCTACTTTTCTTCTAGTCACTTCTTTAGTGAGAAATTCTTTCTCAAGAAAGGTTCCGTTCTTAGCAACAAAGATTTTGCCTTCGGATTTGTGATACAAAGTGTACCCTATAGTTTCCTTAGGGTATCCTATGAAAACGCATTTCTCCGCTTTGGGTTCTAGCTTGTCCGGTTGTAACTTCTTTACATAGGCTTCGCAACCCCAAACTTTCAGGAACGACAGCTTAGGTTTCTTATTAAACCATAATTCATACGGTGTCGTTTCTACGGATTTTGATGGTGCTCTATTTAAAGTGAATGCGGCTGTCTCTAATGCATAACTCCAAAATGATAACGGCAAATCAGTAAGAGACATCATAGAACGAACCATATCTAAGAGAGTTCGATTATGACGTTCGGACACACCGTTTCATTGTGGTGTTCCCGGCGGTGTCAATTGTGAAAGTATTCCGCATTTCTTTAAATGCATGCCAAACTCATAACTCAGATATTCACCTCCACGATCAGATCGTAGAAATTTAATCTTCTTGTTACGTTTGATTTTCTACTTCACTTTGAAATTCCTTAAACTTCTCGAAAGTTTCGGATTTATGTTTCATGAAATAGATATACCCATATCTACTCAGATCATCTGTGAAGGTTAGAACATAACGATAACCACCGCGCGATGCTACGCTCATTGGTCCGCACACATCGGTATGTATGATTTCCAATAAGTCAGTAGCTCGCTCCATCATACCAGAAAATGGAGTCTTAGTCATTTTTCCCATTAGACATGCTTCGCATCTATCAAGTGACTCAAAGTCAAGTGATTCAAGTAATCCATCAGTATGGAGTTTCTTCATGCGTTTCACTCCAATATGACCAAGACGACAGTGCCACATATAAGTAGAATTATCATTCAATTTAATTCGCTTAGCGTCAATGTTATGTATATGCGTATCATTATTATCGAGATCTAACAGAAATAAGCCATTCTTTTCTGGTGCTCGACCATAAAAGATATTATTCATAAAAATAGAACAACCATTATTCTCAGACTTGAATGAATAACTGTCTTGCATTAAACAAGATCCAGATATAATGTTCATGCTCAACGCGGGTACAAAATAACAATTATTTAGGCTTAAAACTAATCCCGAAGGTAGATGTAGAGGAAGTGTGCCGACAGCGATCACATTGACCTTGGATCCGTTTCCAACGCGCATCGTCACTTCATCTTTCAGTAGTCTTCGTTTATTCTTTAGTTCCTGTTTCGAGTTATAGATATGAGCAACCGAACCAGTATCAAATACCCAGGTACTAGAACGAGAACCAGTGAGATAAACATCTATAACATGTATATCAGATATACCTTCTTTCTTCTTCTTGACAAGGCCGCTCTTCAGATCAGCCAGATACTTGGAGCAATTACGCTTCCAGTGTCCCTTCTCCTTGCAGTAATAGCACTCAACATCAGGCTTAGGGCCATTCTTAGGTTTCATAGGAGGCGTGGCAGCTTTCTTGCCACCCTTCTTGAATTTTCCCTTAGACTTGCCCTGTTTCTTGAAACTGGTGGTCTTGTTGACCATCAACACTTGGTGCTCTTTCTTGATCTCAATCTCAGCAGCTTTTAGCATGCCAAAGAGTTCAGGTAACTCCTTGTTCATGTTCTGCATTTTGTAGTTCATCACAAAGTTCTTGTAACTTGGTGGCAGTGATTGAAGGACACGATTAATCCCCAGTCTGTTAGGAATCACTATTCCCAAGTCACTGAGTTTCTTCGCATGCCCGGTCATGGCGAGCATGTGCTCACTAACGGAGCTGCCTTCTTCCATCATACAGCTGAAGAAATGTTTCGATGCTTCATAGCACTCCACGGCCGCATGAGTCTCAAAAATAGCTTTCAGCTCTTTCATCAACTCATGAGGATCGTGGTGCTCAAAACGTTTTTGAAGATCGGATTCCGCATCGCACAGATGGCACACCGAACTTGAGAGTATCGAGTTTTCCGAGTCTCGTAAACAGCTTTTACTTCATCGGTTTCAGTTTACAGAGGAGGGTCACCTAGCGGTGCATCAAGCACATATTGCAGATTTCCGCCAGAGAGGAAGATCCTCACATGACGGAACCAGTCGGTGAAGTTGCTACCGTTGCTCTTAAGTTTTTCTTTCTCTAGGAACTGGTTAAAATTGATTGGGGACGCCATCTCTACAACATATATTTGCAAAAGTTTAGACTAAGTTTATGACAAATTGAGTTCAAATTTTAATTCAACATAATTAAAAATCTAGATGAACTCCCACTCAAAACAATATCCCTCGCATTGTCTTAGTGATCACATGAACCAAATTCACCGCACCTAAGTCCGATCATCACGAGACAAGGTGTGATTTCAATGGTGAACACTCAAAGTGTTCATCATATCAACCATATGATTCATGCTCTACCTTTCGGTATCACGTGTTCCGAGACCATGTCTGTACATGCTAGGCTCGTCAAGGCCACCTTAGTATCCGCATGTGCAAAACTGTCTTGCACCCGTTGTATGTACTTGTTGATTCTATCACACCCGATCATCACGAGATGCTTCGAAACGACAAGTCTTGGTAACGGTGCTACTAAGGATGAACACTTTATTATCTTGAGATTTTAGTGAGGGATCATCTTATAATGCTACCGTCGCGATCTAAGCAAAATAAGATGCATAAAAGGATTAACATCACATGCAGTTCATATGTGATATGATATGGCCCTTTTGTCTTTGCGCCTTTGATCTTCATCTCCAAAGCACGGACATGATCTCCATCATCTTCGGTCATGATCTCCATCATCATCGGCGTAGCGTCAAGGTGAATGGCGCCGTCTTCATGATTGTCCTCCATGTAGCAACTATTACAACCTTTGAAATACTACTCAACATGAAATTTAAAGACAGCCATAAGGCTCCTGCCGGTTGCCACAATACAATAATGATCATCTCATACATATTCATCATCACATTATGGCCATATCACATCACCAAACCCTGCAAAAACAAGTTAGACGTCTCTAATTTGGTTTGCATATTTTACGTGGTTTAGGGTTTTTGTGAGAGATCTAATCTACCTACGAACATGAACCACAACGTTGATACTAATGTTTTCAATAGAAGAGTAAATTGAATCTTCACTATAGTAGGAGAGACAGACACCCGCAAAGCCTCTTATGCAATACAAGTTGCATGTCGAACGAGGAACAAGTCTCATGAACGCGGTCATGTAAAGTTAGTCCGAGCCGCTTCATCCCACTATGCCACAAAGATGCAAAGTACTCAAACTTAAGATAACAAGAGCATCAACGCCCACAAAACCATAGTGTTCTACTCGTGCAACCATCTATGCATAGACACGGCTCTGATACCACTGTAGGATAACGTTGCATAGAAAACAAAAAAATTCCTACCGCGAACACGCAATCCAAGCCAAGATGCAATCTAGAAGACGGTAGCAACGAGGGGATTATCGAGTCTCACCCTTGAAGAGATTCCAAAGCCTACAAGATGAGGCTCTTGTTGCTGCGGTAGACGTTCACTTGCCGCTTGCAAAAGCGCGTAGAAGATCTTGATCACCGGCGCCACGAACGGGCAGCACCTCCGTACTCGGTCACACATTCGGTTGTTGATGAAGACGACATCCACCTCCTGTTCCAGCGGGCAGCGGAAGTAGTAGCTCCTCTTGAATCCGACAGCACGACGGCGTGGTGTCGGTGGTGGTGGAGAACTCCGGCGGAGCTTCGCTAAGCGTGCGGGAGCTTATGGAGGAGAGGGGGCGGCTAGGGTTTGGGAGGGGGTGGCCGGCCACTTGAGGGGGGCGGCCAGGCTGTGGTCTTGGGGTGGCCGGCCCCCTCCTATTGGCCCTCATTATATAGGTGGAACACCCAAGAGTTGGTCTACAAGTCTTCGAATAAGACCCCAAACCAAAACTTTCCATAACTCATGAAACCTACCCAAGCTAGGACTCCCACTAGAGGTGGGAGTTCCACCTTCCTTGGGAGGGGGTGGCCGGCCCCCCTTGGGGAATCCACTTGGGACTCCTCCCCCTTAGGGTTGGCCGGCCATGGGAGGTGGAGTCCCACCGGGACTCCGCCTTCCTTGGTGGTTTCTTCCGGACTTTTCTAGAACCTTCTAGAACCTTCCATAGAACCTTCCGTATCATTTTAAATCACATAAAATGATATCCTATATATGAATCTTATTCTCCGGACTATTCCGGAACTCCTCGTGATGTCCGGGATCTCATCCGGGACTCCGAACAAATATTCGAACTCCATTCCATATTCAAGTTCTACCATTTCAACATCCAACTTTAAGTGTGTCACCCTACGGTTCGTGAACTATGCGGACATGGTTGAGTACTCACTCCGACCAATAACCAATAGCGGGATCTGGAGATCCATAATGGCTCCCACATATTCAACGATGACTTTAGTGATCGAATGAACCATTCACATACGATACCAATTCGCTTTGTCACGCGATATTTTACTTGTCCGAGGTTTGATCTTTGGTATCACTCTATACCTTGTTCAACCTCGTCTCCTGACAAGTACTCTTTACTCGTACTGTGGTATGTGGTCTCTTATGAACTTATTCATATGCTTGCAAGACATTAGACGACATTCCACCGAGAGGGCCCAGAGTATATCTATCCGTCATCGGGATGGACAAATCCCACTGTTGATCCATATGCCTCAACTCATACTTTCCGGATACTTAATCCCACCTTTATAACCACCCATTTACGCAGTGCTGTTTGGTGTAATCAAAGTACCTTTCCGGTATAAGTGATTTACATGATCTCATGGTCATAAGGACTAGGTAACTATGTATCGAAAGCTTATAGCAAATAACTTTAATGACGAGATCTTATGCTACGCTTAATTGGGTGTGTCCATTACATCATTCATACAATGATATAACCTTGTTATTAATAACATCCAATGTTCATGATTATGAAACTAATCATCCATTAATCAACAAGCTAGTTTAAGAGGCATACTAGGGACTCTTTGTTTGTCTACATATCACACATGCACTAATGTTTCGGTTAATACAATTATAGCATGATATATAAACATTTATCATAAACATAAAGATATAAATAATAACCACTTTATTATTGCCTCTAGGGCATATCTCCTTCAAAGACGACCATCTAGCTACTGCTATAGACCCATAGTCCAGGGGTGAACTACTCACACATCACTCCGGAGGCGATCATGGCGATGAAGAGTCCTCCGGGAGATGATTCCCCTCTCCGATAGGGTGCCGGAAGCGATCTCCTGAATCCCCCGAGATGGGATTGGCGGCGGCGGCGTCTCTGGAAGGTTTTCCGTATCGTGGCTCTCGGTACTGGGGTTTTCTCGACGAAGACTTTTTATAGGCGGAAGGGCAGAGTCGGGGGGCTGACGAGGGGCCCACACAACAGGGTGGCGCGGCCCCACCCTTGGCCGCGCGGCCCTGTTGTGGCGGCGCCTCGTCGCCCCACTTTGTAATCCTTTCGGTCTTCTGGAAGCTTCGTGGAAAAATAAGACCCTGGGCGTTGATTTCGTCCAATTCCGAGAATATTTCCTTTGTAGGATTTCTGAAACCAAAAACGACTTGAAAACAAAGAATCGGCTCTTCGGCATCTTGTCAATAGGTTAGTGCCAGAAAATGCATAAATATGACATAAAGTGTGTATAAAACATGTGAGTATCATCATAAAAGTAGCATGGAACATAAGAAATTATAGATACATTTGAGACGTATCAAGCATCCCAAGCTTAGTTCCTACTCATCCTCGAGTAGGTAAACGATAACAAAGATAATTTCTGAAGTGACATGCTATCATAATCTTGATCAATACTATTGTAAGCATATGTAATGAATGAAGCTTTTCGAAGCAATGGTAAAGACAAAGATTAAACAACTGAATCATATAGCAAAGACTTTTCATGAATAGTACTTTCAAGACAAGCATCAATAAGACTTGCATAAGAGTTAACTCATAAAGCAATAGATTCATAGTAGAAAGCTTTGAAACAACACAAAGGAAGATATAAGTTTCAGCGGTTGCTTTCAACTTCAACATGTTTATCTCATGGATGATTGTCAACACAAAGTAATATGATGAATGCAAATAAGCAAGTATGTAAGAATCAATGCACAGTTAACACGAGTGTTTGCTTCTAAGATAGAAAGAAGTGGGTAAACCGACTCAACATAAAAGTAAAAGAATGGCCCTTCGCAGAGGGAAGCAGGGATAAAATCATGTGTTAGAGCTTTTCAAGTTTTGAAATCATATAGAGAGAATAAAAGTAAAGTTTTGAGAGGTGTTTGTTGTTGTCAACGAATGGTAGTGGTCACTCTAACCCCCTTGCCAAACAGACTTTCAAAGAGCGGCTCCCATGAGATTTTTATTTTTGGGTGACACTCCTTCCAACCTTTGCTTTCACAAACCATGGCTAACCGAATCCTCGGGTGCCTTCCATCAATCACATACCATGAAGGAGTGTCTATTTATTTTAGTTTTATTTAGAGATGACACTCCTCCCCACCTTTGCTTTCTCAAGCCATGGCTAACCGAATCCTCGGGTGCCGTCCAACCTTTCACATACCATGGAGGAGTGTCTATTTATAAAATTATTAATTGGGGCTGGGAACCCCATTGCCAGCTCTTTTTGCAAAATTATTGGATAAGCGGATGAAGCCACTAGTCCATTGGTGAAAGTTGCCCAACAAGATTGAAAGATAAAACACCACATACTTCCTCAAGAGCTATAAAACATTGACACAAATAAGAGGTAATAACTTTTGAATTGTTTAAAGGTAGCACACGAAGTATTTACTTGGAATGGTAGAAAAATACCATGTAGTAGGTAGGTATGGTGGACACAAATGGCATAGTTTTTGGCTCAAGGATTTTGGATGCATGAGAAGTATTCCCTCTCAAAAACAAGGCTTAGGCTAGCAAGGTTATTTGAAGCAAACACAAGTATGAACCGGTACAGAAAAACTTACATAAGAACATATTGCAAGCATTATAAGACTCTACAATGTCTTCCTTGTTGTTCAAACCCTCACCAGAAAATATCTAGACTCTAGAGAGACCAATCATGCAAACCAAATGTCAACAAGCTCTACGGCATTTCTTCACTAATAGGTGCAAAGTATATGATGCAAGAGCTTAAACATGATCTATATGAGCACAACAATTGCCAAGTATCAAATTATTCAAGACATTACACCAATTACCACATGTAGCATTTTCTGTTTCCAACCATATAACAATTAACGAAGCAGTTTCAACCTTCACCATGAACATTAAGAATAAAGCTAAGAACATATATGTTCATATGCAACAGCGGAGCGTGTCTCTCTCCCACACAATGAATGATAGGATCCAATTTTATTCAAACAAACAAAAACAAGAACATACAGATGCTCCAAGTAAAGCACATAAGATGTGACGGAATAAAAATATAGTTTCACTAGAGATGACCTGATAATTTGTCGATGAAGAAGGGGATGCCTTGGGCATCCCCAAGATTAGATGCTTGAGTCTTCTTGAAATATGCAGGGATGAACCACGGGGGCATCCCCAAGCTTAGAGTTTTCACTCTCCTTGATCATATTGTATCATCCTCCTCTCTTGATCCTTGAAAACTTCCTCCACACCAAACTCAAAACAAACTCATTAGAGGGTTAGTGCATAATCAAAAATTCACATGTTCAGAGGTGACATAATCATTCTTAACACTTCTGGACATTGCACAAAGGTACTGAAAGTTAATGGAACAAAGAAATCCATCAAACATAGCAAAACAGGCAATGCGAAATAAAAGTCAGAATCTGTCAAAACAGAACAGTCCGTAAAGACGAATTTTTCTGGGGCACTAAACTTGCTCAGATGAAAATGCTCAAATTTAATGAAAGTTGCGTACATATCTGAGGATTACTCACGTAAATTGGCAGATTTTTCTGAGTTACCTACAGAGAATACTACTCAAATTCGTGACAGCAAGAAATCTGTTTCTGCGCAGTAATCCAAATCTAGTATGAACCTTACTATCAAAGACTTTACTTGGCACAACAATGCAATAAAATAAAGATAAGGAGAGGTTGCCACAGTAGTAACAACTTCCAAGACTCAAATATAAAACAAAAGTGCAGAAGTAAAATAATGGGTTGTCTCCCATAAGCGCTTTTTTTAACGCCTTTCAGCTAGGCGCAGAAAGTGTGAATCAAGTAACATCAAGAGATGAAGCATCAATGTCATAATTTGTCACAATAGGTATCTTATATGTTCCATTATCTATAGTGGTATTAAGGGCTTTGATAAGGACTAAGCCCAAGGATGTGCCCGATCTTCACGGATTTGGGTGGAACTCGTGGGGGAGGTGGATGAACGCGATGAACATGAAGAACGCGAGGGGAATTGTGGGGATACAACACACACACGCACACAATCAGTTTTCCCTCGTTGGCCCGAACCACCAACTCGATAGAGGTTGCAGGAAAAGACCTTCCGGTAGAAGTCCCGCAAAGAGATCGACAAATCGAAGCTCGAGAAATCTAGAAGGGTGAAAAGACCGGAAGGTTGATAGAAGTGCAAGCAAAAGACCAAATAGGTAGAAGTGCAAGCAAAAGATCAAACAAACGGTAGAAGTCACCAAAGAGATCTTCACGAGTTGATAAGGAGCCCGGGTGGGTACAAGATCAAAGATCTAGGTAGGGTTCCCACAAGGGTGAGCTAAGCTCAGGTTTAATTTCACATCAAGTCTAATCTCAGATCTGAGCCAACAAGGCTATTTATAGGTGGGGGCGAAGGGATAAGTTACACACTGAAAAGTGATGTCGTGCTGAAGTTCGATGGGGCGGAAGTTCCGGTCGTCCTAGGCGGAAGTTCCGGTCATGGGCGGAAGTTCTTGTCTTGCGGGCCGGAAGTTCCGGCCAAGTTCCGGCCTAGTTCCGGAAATTGCCCATTTCCTTGCAGTAACATCCAGGGGCGTTTTGGCGCAATTTCGGAACTTGGGCGGAAGTTCCGGTGGGTGGAAGTTCCGGTCCCTCGGGGCGGAAGTTCCGGCCTGATCCATTTCGCTGGGCGCTGGAAGGCATCTGGAGGGCATCTGGCCGGAAGTTCCAGTCCTGGGGGGCGGAAGTTCCGGCCTGGGCGCTGTAGCTCCATCTTCATCATTTCCAGCTCTCTCTCCATTGGCTTGGTCTCCATGGCTCGCGTCTTGGTTGATGTACCTGATTGAACATAGGGTATTTGCATGAAGTAGCACGCCATCCAAAGGGGTATCAAAAGCATACGTGGAAAGGAGCGAATTCACCTCTTGGCTTAGGGCTTGGGCTCGAGCTCGTGTCATTGGACCACGAGGAGGGCTTGTCGGTCTTGAGGTGGTGGTGTCCGAAGGCCACCCCGTATCATCTCCCCCCTTGGGAAAGAGTCGTCCTCGACTCGATGTTCTCCTCATCGCCATGATAGGGTGAGAGGTCGGACACATTGAATGTGTTGCTCACCAAGTACTTGGATGTTGGTATGTCGATGACGTAAGCGTTGTTGTTGATGCGCTTGAGGACCTTGAAGGGACCATCGCCTCGGGGTTTGAGCTTGGAGTTTCTTTCTTGAGGGAAACGGTCCTTGCGAAGATGTATCCACACTAGGTCTCCTTCATTGAAGATCCGTGCCTTTTTCATCATGTTGAGGCGTGTTGCTTGGCGGAGAACTTGTTGCTCGATTGTTGCCCTTGTATCTTCATGTAGCTTCTTCATGTATTGTGCTCGCTTATCGATGTTCATGTTTACTTGCTCATGTAGCGGAAGAGGAAGGAGGTCAATCGCCGTAGGTGGTTCAAACCCGTATACAACCATGAATGGGCTTCTCATTGTTGTAGAGTGCTTGGCGCGGTTGTAGGCAAACTCCGCATGCGGAATGCAATCTTCCCATGACTTCAAATTCTTCTTGACAAGGACGCGGAGTAGTGTGGATAGGCTTCGGTTCACCACTTCGGTTTGCCCATCGGTTTGTGGGTGCGAGGATGACAAGAACAAAAGCTTGACGTTGAACTTGGCCATTAGTGTCTTCCAAAGGTAACTCATGAACTTGACGTCTCGATCCGACACAATGCTTCTTGGTACACCGTGGAGTCTCACAATTTCCCTAAAAAACAAGGAGGCAATGTGTGAAGCATCATCCGTTCAGGAGCATGGTATGAAATGAGCCATTTTAGAGAATCGATCAACCACTACAAAAATTGAATCATGACCATATTTGGTTCTAGGAAATCCTAGCACAAAATCCATACTTATATCGTACCAAGGAGCATGAGGAATAGGCAATGGTGTATAAAGACCATAGGGGTTGGAAGTTGACTTAGCTTGTAAGCATGTTGTACACCGTCGGCAAAGGCGCTCCACGTCGCGGTACATTCTTGGCCAATAATAGTGAGTGGAGAGCATGGCATATGTCTTCTCTCGTCCAAAGTGTCCCATAAGACCACCACCATGCGATTCTTGTAAAAGCAAAAGGCGGAGCGAAGACATGGGAATACAAAGTTTGTTGCCCTTGAACAAGAATCCTTGGTGCAAATAGAAATCATCGATGCCCTTCTTACTAGAACACTTTGCAAAGATTGGGCCAAAGAAAGTATCGGAGGCATATAAGTCTTTGATTTCATCAAGACCCAAAACATGGACATCCAAACGAGTGAGTAAAAGGGTGAGCTTGCGGGAAAGAGCATCCACAACAACATTGTCCTTGCCCTGCTTGTATTTGATTACATATGGAAAGGACTCAATGAACTCAACCCATTTTGCATGACGTTTGTTCAAATTGTGTTGACTTTTCAAATATTTCAAAGACTTGTGGTCGGAGTGGATAACAAACTCTTTTGGCCAAAGATAGTGTTGCCAAACTTCAAGAACACGAACCAAAGCATAAAGTTCCTTGTCATATATAGGATAGTTCAGGCGTGTGCCATCCAACTTCTCGCTATAGTATGCCACGGGTTTTCCATCTTGCATAAGAACTCCACCAATACTGAGTCCACTCGCATCACATTCAATCTCAAAAGTTTTGGAAAAGTTTGGAAGAACAAGAAGTGGTGCCTCGGTAAGTCTCTTTTTCAACTCATCAAAAGCTTTTTGTTGTGCCTTGCCCCACACAAACGGAACATTCTTTTTGGTAAGTTCATTCAAAGGGCAAGCAATGGTGCTAAAATCTTTCACAAAGCGGCGGTAGAAACTGGCAAGTCCATGAAAACTTCAAACTTGACCAACATTGGTAGGAGTGGGCCAATTGTGGATGGCCTCAACCTTGGAAGAATCAACTTCAATACCATTAGCGGAAACTACAAAACCAAGGAAAACCAACTTGTTTTGTGCAAAGGTGCACTTTGGAAGATTTGCATAAAGCTTCTCATGACGCAAGATGCATAAGACTTCTCTCACATGTTGCACATGGTCCTCGAGATTTTTGCTATAAATGAGAATATCATCGAAATAGACAACCACACTCTTGCCAATGAGAGGTCGCAAGATGTGATTCATGAGTCGCATGAAAGTAGATGGAGCATTTGAAAGACCAAATGGCATGACAAGCCATTCATAGAGACCAAGTTTGGTCTTGAATGCCGTCTTCCATTCATCGCCTATTGCCCTGCGAATTTGGTGGTAGCCACTACGCAAATCAATCTTAGAGAAAATCGTGGCACCACTCAATTCGTCAAGCATGTCATCTAAACGCGGAATGGGATGGCGGTATCGAATGGTAATGGCATTGATGGGGCGACAATCCATACACATTCGTTGTGTCTCATCCGGTTTAGGAACAAGAATCACGGGAACCGCATAAGGGCTTAAGCTTTCACGAACATACCCTTTTTTGAGGAGGTCTTGTATTTGGCGTTGGATCTCCTTTGTGTCTTCGGGGTTTGTGCGGTAGGCGGCGCGGTTTGGTAGAGGGGCGCCCGGTATGAGGTCGATGCGGTGCTCAATTCCTCTAAGCGGTGGGAGTCCATGAGGAAGCTCGTCGGGGAAGACATCTTGGAATTCCTTCAAAAGAGACAACAAAGACGAAGGAAGTGTTGTTAAGTTGTTAGTCTCCGAGGATGGCCCCTTGCAAATGAGCACATAGTGCAATTTGGTGGATGGGTTGTGGTGCACTTCTCTCATCTCACTCTTGGTAGCTATGAGGACACTCTTCATCTCACTCATATATGGCTTGTGGCGCTCAATTTCTTTTTGGTGGTTCACTCTCTCACCACTCATCTCACTAGTGATAGTACCTTCCTTAGCCCTCGCTAAAGCCTTTGCATTGTCCGCAATTACTTGGCTAGGAGTCATTGGGCGTAGGATGAATGTCTTGTCGCCGACCTTGAAGCTATAGGCATTTGTGTAGCCATCATGGCTTGCTCTTTTGTCATATTGCCAAGGGTGACCAAGTAGCATGTGGCACACCGTCATGGGTACTACATCACAATCAACGGTGTCTTCGTAGGCGCCAATCTTGAAAGATACGGAGACGGTGTGTTGTATCTTGACGTTTGTCACTTAGCCATTGCACATGGTAAGGGTGGGGGTGTTTCCGGAGTGTGAGGTTGAGCTTGGAGCATAGTTCGGTGCTTGCAAGATTGTGGCAACTCCCTCCATCGATGATAACCTTTATTGACTTGCCATTGATTCCGGCTCTTGTTTGGAAGATGTTGCACCTTTGATCTTCATTGGGGAGTGCATGGGTCGTCAACACTTTGGTCACCACAAGAGATGGGCTTGCATCATGCACACATAGGACTTGCTCTTGGTCTTCCAAGTCATCATCCTCATGATTGGTTGCGGCTTGTACCAAGGCTTCATATTCACCTTCACACAAGTACTCCACATCTCCATCATCTCGAGTTATCATAACTCTTGTGTTCTTGCATTCAAAGGATTTATGTCCTTGAGCACCACACTTGAAGCAAGTGATGTTACTAGATCCCGTCGAAGCTTTGGAGGACATAGTTGATTGATCCGGCTTGAAGCTTGTTGTCTTGAAGGCACTCTTCGTTTGCTTGGGAGGATCCTTGGAGGCAATAGCACTTGTGTTCTTGATGCTTGAGGAGGTGTTTGTTGCATTTCGCGCGGTGAAGAAGGACTTTGTCTTTGCACTTGCTATGTCTTCTCGCACTTGGCGCTCGGCTCTTGTAGCTTGATGAAGCAACTCAACCATGTTGGTGTAAGGCAAGAACTCCACTATCCTCTTGATGGGAATGTTCAATCCATTCAAGAATCTTGCCATTGTTTGCTCTTCTCGCTCATCCACATTGGCACTCATCATGGTCATGTGCATCTCCTTGTAGTACTCCTCAACGGACTTGTAGCTTCTTGAGTTGAGTAAGCTTGTTGAAGAGGTCGCGTTTATGGTGGTTGGGCACAAAGCGTTTGTGCATGACTTCTTGCATCTCTTCCCATGTGGCAATGGGCTCTAGATCTTCCTTGTCACGCTTCTTGTTCACTTCTTCCCACCAAACATTTGCATATCCTTCAAACTCAAGTGATGCCATAGCCACTTTCTTTGCTTCGGAGAAGTTGTGTATGCGGAAAATCTTGTCAACCTTGAGGACCCAAGACAAGTATGCATCGGGGTCTTCCTCTCCGTGGAATTTGGGCATGGTGAACTTGAGCTTCCCAAAGATTTCCTCTTCATTGCGGTCATTGCGTCTAGGAGGTGGTCTTCCTTCACCAAGGTCTTGACGTTGTTGAGGTAGATGTTGTGGACCTTGAGCATCTCTATTGTTGTTGCTATGTTGTTGATGAGGAGGTGGTCTTCCATGACCTTCATCTTGATCATCATTGTTGTGGCGTTGTCGAGGCATCACACTTTCTTCACTTGATGCTTGGTGATGACTTGATTCCTCATTTCTTGCCCTTGGAGGTGGTCTTCTAGCATGAGGTCGATCATCATGATGACGGCGATTATCTTGACCTTGAGGGCGTTGAGGTTGAACAACATTGATGATTTGGCGTTCTTGACGCGCTTGCGTCGCTTCTTCTTCATGAAGGCGTTGTCTTCTAGCTTGAGCTTCTTGTACTTGTCGTTGCCGCTCTTGTTCTTCAAGTGCTTGTTGTTCATGGCGGAGACGCTCTTGTTCCCTTGCTCGAACTAGCTCTTGATCATGTCGAAGGCGTTCTTGCTCTTGTTGGAATTGAGCATGGAGATTCTCTTGTTGAAGGCGCTCTTCTTCAAGGCGTTGACGTTCTTGGACAAGTCGAAGTCGAGCTTGCTCCGCTTCTTGAGCTTGTTGGTGAAGCACTTGAACATCCACATTATGGTGGCATGGGTCTTCATTGGAATCATGGCGAGACGGTGTAGGAGCTCGTGACCTTGAACTATGAGAGCGCGAAGACCTTGAGTGGTGTCTTCTATCTTCTTGACGGTTGAGTGTATGGAGGATATTGTCCAACGCCGTCTTCATTTCCCTTGTCTCTTGACCTTCTATGGCGAGTGTTGCCTTCAACTCATTGCCTTGAGTTTCAATCTTCTCATTGAGGTCTTGAACTTGGTTGTTGTGGTCAATCCTTTGCACTTGAGCTCTTTCTTCATAGCGGACGTTGGTATCCTTGATCATGGCTTCAAATTGATTGAGCTTGGTATGGACGGCTTGAGTAGCTATCCAATGTTGGTGCCGTGTCATCGGTAGTTGGTTCCCTTCTCCACTAGACATGGTTACAACTAAAACAAGAACTATGTGGTGGGTGGTTAGGAAAGACTACCAAAAGTGTCAAAACTTGCAAACCAAAATCGAAAAGGTGTTTCAAGGCGGAGGGAAACCGATATGTATGCACACACACAAAAACAAAAACTCTATATGGTGTTAGGTATGGATGTGGAAAGCCAAATGGAAGAACCAAACGAAAAGTCTATTGTCAAAAGTGGGTAAGATCCAAAAGTCACAAGTCAAAGGCGGTGATCACAAAAGGCATACACAAGGAGGAACACACGCGTGGGACAAAATGGGGTTTGCGCGACTTAGAAAATGAGCAAGAACAAAATGGTCCTAACGAAGACTACTAGCTCGGTGTCACGCTAACGCAAGAGAGACCGTGGCTTGGTTGCAAAATTGAGAAGCAACAAGATTTGCGCAAGACGCCTCTCTTCCCTTTTCTCTCTTTTGCTTATAAGCTTTGGACTCTTTTGTGTATAGGTGTCACTCACACACTTTATCTTTTTGTATTTTTCTTTTTTTCTCACTATCTAAGGATACTACTATCTATGTAAGTATGTCACACTTCTTTTGCTTATCTTTTCACACGAGCTTGCTTCGTAGCTTTGCTCAACACACGCACACCCTCACGGTCGGGACGCTTGCGCAATGCTTCGCAACACTAGAAAGCCACTCTCGATAGGAAAGGTACGCAAAAGAGGCTAGGGCTACAAGTTAGGAGCAAGTTATACCACTTGATGATGGTGGCCGACGATCTTGAACTTGCTATGGTGGTGGAGGTGTCAAATGAACCGCTTGGATCCTCGGGGTGCCATCGTCGTTGTCGATGTTGCGGAAGCTTTGTGGTAGCTGAAATGGCACTCAAACCGAAGTCCAAACACAAGGGGGTTAGTGCCAAAACGAAAAATGAAGGTTGCTGTGAAAAATTCGGCCAGCCAGAACTTCCGGTCCTGAGGGGCGGTACTTCCGGTCCCGGGCGGAACTTCCGGTCGCAATCAGATCTGCGGGCTGTTCTTCGATTTGGGCGGAAATCCGGTCCGAAATCCTTCGAATTCGAGGAAAATTTGGCACTAAAAGCTGTGGGAAGGTGGGAGAATTGCAGATCAACACCAAAGACAAGTTTCTATTGGAGCAAACCACCAAAAACTCAACAAATCGCTAGATCGATCGAAGGCCAATTTGGGGCTATTTTTTGGGGAAAAAATTTGGAATTTTTTTTGGGAGAAATTGGTGGAATTGGGGGTTGTGGGGGTCAAATCCGTGGCAACCAAAGAGCTGCTGATACCATATGATAAGGACTAAGCCCAAGGATGTGCCCGATCTTCACGGATTTGGGTGGAACTCGTGGGGGAGGTGTATGAACGCGATGAACACGAAGAATGCGAGGGGAATCGTGGGGATACAACACACACACGCACACAATCGGTTTTCCCTCGTTGGCCCGAACCACCAACTCGATAGAGGTTGCAGGAAAAGACCTTCCGGTAGAAGTCCCGCAAAGAGATCGACAAATCGAAGCTCGAGAAATCTAGAAGGGTGAAAAGACCGGAAGGTTGATAGAAGTGCAAGCAAAAGACCAAATAGGTAGAAGTGCAAGAAAAAGATCAAACAAACGGTAGAAGTCACCAAAGAGATCTTCACGAGTCGATAAGGAGCCCGAGTGGGTACAAGATCAAAGATCTAGGTAGGGTTCCCACAAGGGTGAGCTAAGCTCAGGTTTAATTTCACATCAAGTCTAATCTCAGATCTGAGCCAACAAGGCTATTTATAGGTGGGGGCGAAGGGATAAGTTACACGCTGAAAAGTGATGTCGTGCTGAAGTTCGATGGGGCGGAAGTTCCGGTCATGGGCGGAAGTTCCGGTCTTGCGGCCCGGAAGTTTCGGCCGGGGCGGAAGTTCCGGCCAAGTTCCGGCCTAGTTCCGGAAATTGCCCATTTCCTTGCAGTAACATCCAGGGGCGTTTTGGCGCAATTTTGGAACTTGGGCGGAACTTGGGCGGAAGTTCCGGTGGGCGGAAGTTCCGGTCCCTCGGGGCGGAAGTTTCGGCCTGATCCATTTCGCTGGGCGCTGGAAGGCATCTGGAGGGCATCTGGCCGAAAGTTCCGGTCCTGGGCGCTGTAGCTCCATCTTCATCATTTCCAGCTCTCTCTCCATTGGCTTGGTCTCCATG
The DNA here is from genome assembly GCF_019359855.2 of Lolium perenne. Classification (NCBI taxonomy): domain Eukaryota; kingdom Viridiplantae; phylum Streptophyta; class Magnoliopsida; order Poales; family Poaceae; genus Lolium; species Lolium perenne. The sequence continues at coordinate 139,611,626 of NC_067245.2, forward strand.
GCTCGCGTCTTGGTTGATGTACCTGATTGAACATAGGGTATTTGCATGAAGTAGCACGCCATCCAAAGGGGTATCAAAAGCATACGTGGAAAGGAGCGAATTCACCTCTTGGCATAGGGCTTGGGCTCGAGCTCGTGTCATTGGACCACGAGGAGGGCTTGTCGGTCTTGAGGCGGTGGTGTCCGAAGGCCACCCCGTATCAGGCTTTGTCAATTTTTGTAGTGACCACACCCGCTAGGGTGCCGATCCCTGTGTAACAGTGCTAGTCCCGGATCGAACTGCTAGCACACACAGTTTAAGATGTGATACCAAATAGCAAAGGTCAATATTACATCGCATGATCCAGTAAAATAAAATAGTTCATTACAACTTGCATATCTCTCAGCTAGCAATTATTCAGAGTTCACAACGGTAAAGTAAAACTTAGAGCATGTAGCCATCTGTCTTCATGATGCCACAGGCAGACATGTTGAGCGAAGACTCGTGATCCTAATTCATTGATTCCTTAGTCAGAAAATAACCTGCAACATGAAACGTTGCAGCCACAAAGGGTCAATACACTTGAATTGTATTGGCAAGATGTCACTGTTGGGTGGGCGTCAAAGACACCTATCAATTATATGCATATTGCAACATGGTCTTCCTTCGGCTTAACTCTGTATGTATCAAAATGAATTCTTGTTATAGAATCCCTATACATAATACTACCACACCAAGGGGTACCAATGTAAGGAGGATCTCCTATACATAATGCTAGTCCACCAATGGAGGTACCAATGTAAGGGTAAATTGCCTGTACATAATGTTAGTCCACCTACCGCACCACCAATGTAAGGGTCAGCTCCCTATACATAATGCTAGTCTGCCTACGGTAGTACCAATATAAGGATAAGTTGTCTATACATAATGCTAGTCCACCTACGGCAGTACTAATGTAAGGGTAAAATCCCTATACATAATGCTAGTCCGCCTACGGTAGTACCAATGTAAGGAACTCTAGCTATTTACGATTCCTTAACGAGAAAAAAAATGTCCATTCTCTTTGATTTCTGGACGGCGATCCCCACCATTATTCACCATGCAAACGCCCCCATCATACCAATATGTCTAGGTTTTTCGTGAACCAAGTTGTTTTCATTATGGAAAACATATCTTTTTACCTCATCTAAAATTGCCAAGATATCTCAGCCACGTATCTATCCACATATCTAGGAAACTCTACTTACGGTGAAAAAGGGAAATCAAATCATAGCAAGACACATAGCTTATATAATAAAAATAATCCTACACATGCACTACTAGTGAAATCCTAGAATATATTTAGGAAACAGTAGGAAAGTGAAAAAAGTGACACTTGCCTTAGCGAGGGGATGAGTTGGTACACTCTTCGCAAAAACACTCGTTGCAATCGGAGCAACCACAATCTACAAACATAATATTTTCACTCCATAAACACATAGCAACACATATACAATCACAAATAAGAATATGAATGCAATATGTGGATTAAACATGAACAACAAACTTAATATGTTCTCTGGTTTCAACTATATGCATGATGCTATGGTACAATTTTAATGTTGTTTAAACTATTAAAAACATTTTCTATCACTAGAAAAGGTATATACAACTAAACAAATACCACAAATAAAATAAGCAGGGCCACATTTTTCTTGTTATAATGTTACTGTACAGAGGGTTCCTTTTCTGCTAATCTCAAAAGAAATCACTTAAAAATAATTGGTGGAACTATTTATACAGCCAACATACTCTATTTGAGTTTTTGCAAAAACTGTGTAAAAATATGATGCAAAAGTGCAATATTATGTGTCTACTGTATTCGACGTATTTTTATGAATCCAGGGACATGAAGTTTTCTAAATTTGGATTAACAGAACTTAAGTTATGATTTTCAGAAGTTTCTATGTTTCCCTGACCATAATATTCGAAAATATAAACATGTATGACATGTGGCAGGTTTTTATTCGAGGATACCCCTTCGTTTAAGTGATCAGATTTAGGCCTTAGGATCAACATCCTGTGGTTGTAAGTGAATTGAACAAAGGTGAGAAAAAAAAGAAGAAGAACATGAACGCAGCTACCTACAGACTAGTTCATGGAACACCTTGATGCGAACATCGGCATTGCCAATTCTAGGCTCTATACAAAAGATTTGATAATGGTGAGTTATACCAGCTGAAGCGCGCCGTCGAGAAGAGATGGTGAAGAAAACGTGGACGTCGGGTTCGCCGGAGTCCCTCGCCGGAAAACTGTCCCGTGGACGTGCTCACAGACGAAGATGGCGCCGTCACTGTGGTGCATCAAAAATCACGAAACAAAGACTGAGATGTGCGCAAGGAAGAAATAAGATGTTTGGAAGAAACTAGGGATCAAAAGGTGGACCGTGCTCACCCCAATCGACAATTTACCGCGACGGTACTGCGGACATGCGAGGTCAAATTCGAGCAGCCTGGTGGCTCTTAGAATGTTCCGTTTGGGGGGAAATGAAGAGGAAGATATGGGGCTTAAGTAGCAACAAACGGTGCATCAATTGGTGACTTAAAACGTTCAGAATCAATTTGACAAGAAACGCCAGAAACTGATGCGGTCGTGCGTGGTGTCATTGCTGGAACTTGAAGAAGATGGTGATGTGGCAGTAGGGCCCACACATCAAACTGTAAAAAAACAAAAAAACAAAAAAAACGTGGGGTTCTGGCTTAATTGTTGGCTGATGCGTGACTTGAGTTGGCTTTGGCCACTCGGCCAAGTTGTGAGAGCATCCCCACTCGTTGGCGCTCCCCACGCCCAAATCCAGCGAAATTTTCGTCCGGATTGGAGGAAGATTTGGCGTGGGGAGCGTCGAAGTTCCACTGCTCTCCGGCAGAAACCCCAACCTCGACCATTTGACATATTTCAAACAAATTCAACATAAAATTTAACAAGTTCGGCAAACAAGAGTACGAAAATTGTCAAACAAATTGGCGATAATCGACAATGTTTAACAAGTGCTGAAACAAATGAAGCACACAATTTCACAATTTTTCAAACAAATTAAGACAGACTAGTTGGCGTCGGCGTTGGCGTTGCCTCGGAGCCTCCATATGTGCTCCACCAGATCATCTTGCAGCAGCTGATGCATTGTAGAGTCTCGAATCTCCTGGCGCATAGCAAAGAAGGCGGCCCATGATGGAGGCACCTGGTGATTAGGCTGTGCAAGAGGACCCTCTCTCTCATATGGTATTTCTTGCTCAGCCAGAGGAACCGGATGCTTTCGCTCATCTTCAATAATCATATTGTGTAGGCACACACAACAGTTCATCACCTCCCACATCTGATCTTTGGACCAAGTCATAGCGGGAACCTGACGACAAAGAAATCAGGCCGGAGGACACCAACTGCACGCTCGACGTCTTTTCGGCAAGCTTCTTGTTTCTTGACAAACTCGCAAAGTTTGGGGGTGCTAGGGTTGGAGATAGTCTTCACAAATGTTGCCCACTTTGGATAGATACCGTCTGCAAGGTAGTATCCTTTGTTGTAGTGCCGACCATTGATCACATAGTCCACCGGGGGAGCATGACCCTCAACAAGCTTGGAAAAGACCGGGGAGCAGTTTAGGACGTTGATGTCATTGTTGGATCCAGGCATACCAAAGAAAGAGTGCCAAATCCAGAGATCATGGGTAGCCACTACTTCAAGTATCACAGTGCAGCCTTTTTTGTGACCCTTGTACATTCCCTGCCACGCAAACGGACAGTTCTTCCATTGCCAATGCATGCAATCAATGCTTCCAAGCATCCCTGGAAAACCCCTAGATTCATTTGTTGCAAGGATCCTCCGAGTGTCTTCGACAAAGGTGATCTCAAGAAATAGTCCCCGAACACTGCTATGACGGCCTGCAGAACCGGTAGAAACAATCAAGAGCGGTGGACTCCGCCATCCGAAGATAGTCATCTGCGAGTATCACCGGGAGCTCCATACGCCAAGCATCCTCATAGCCACCGTGCACTTCTGCAGTGACGAAAATCCAACCAAACCAAAGGTGCAATCCGCCTTGCATCGAAGTAGGGATCAAAGTGGCGGATGGCATACACAATTTGCGAAATAGCTTTGCTCATCCTGAAACGACGCCGGAAAACACTCTCACCGTGCAATGGATTGTCGGCGAAGTAGTCGGCGTACAACATGCAGTAGCCCTCCATTCGCTGTCTCGGCTTGCACTTCCGGCGACCTCGTGCCGACCCACCACGTCGACCAGTTGCCAGTCCGGCGTACATGCTTGCCAAGCAACCGAGGATCATCATGTGCTCGTCGTCTTGGGCGGCTGCTGCCATCTCTTCTTGCATAAGCTCGACGAACATCTGCTCCTCCTCTTCGTCCGAGTCCATGGCCGGCGAGGCAAATGGACGAACACCTGACGGGCGTGGTCGAGGCAACCCGAGCCGCGAGCGACGAGGAGCAAGCAGGCCGGAAAACAGACCGGCGGAAGAGCAGCCAGATAGGCCGTCGTCCAAAGACGGCGGAATATAGGCAGGTGGGGAAGGAGGGGCGGCGGAATCTGGGCAACAAGCTGGCGGGGTGGTGCCGGCGGCGAGAGAGATACGAGGGGTGGGGGAGATTTTGAGCGACGTGGCGGTGGGGTTCGTGCGTCGAGTCACCGACAGATAGGGCCCTTCCCCGCTTTTCACTCGTCCGGAGTCCCCGAGCGCTCCCCGGGGGGCCGGGGGTGGCGTGGGCTCGCCGGATGGATGAAGGGCCAAATCCGGACGAAAACGAGGAACCGGGGGCGCGACTGGGCCGAATTTCGCCGTCCGGATGGGAAAAACATCGCTCGGGGGCCTCGTCGGGGGCACGAGTGGAGATGCTCTGAGCGCATGCGGGCCTGGCTGGCTAACTTGGTTGGCCAGTGTCCCGTTCGTTGATTCCTTTTTTTTAATTACCAAATCTCTTTTCTATCTCCTATTTTAGTATTTGGAAAATAATTTAACAAATCGAATTTGATTAAAAGTAAGTCAAAACAAGTCAGAAAAATCTAAATAAAATATCAGTGAATTCCTTATTCAATGAAGAATATTTTGGAATCATTTTTAAAACAATTTGAAAAAAATTCAAATTTGGCACAAAGGTTTATATGGCTTTATTTGCATTACTTCAGGTTTTAGGTTTCTTTATAAAATTTGAATTTCGTTCAAATTTTCCTAGGGAATGCAAAGATGCCATGATGCTTAGGAATGCAATGCATGTTTTTTTTAAACTCCATTTTTGGGAAATAGTTCTAAGTAACACCAAAAAAAAATTTATTTCATTGTAAATTTTAAATCAAGACAACCAACCAAGCTTAAATTTTATTTTTATTTCACATTCCAAAATTTGGAAAATTTTGGGATGTGACAGACTACCACCCTTAAAAGGAATCTCGTCCTCGAGATTCGAGAAAGGCTAGAAAGAAATATGGGTATGAGATATGTTGGGGTGGGCTACCACCCTTAAAAGAATATTTTTGTAGGTAGTCTTATGTCTTGGGTTTAGGATAAGCTCATCTTGGATATGACTTGGCACATCCGAGGATATGACTTGACCTGAGGTCATCTTTTGAAAATATCTATGGCTTATGGCTTCTAAACTAATATCCAATAGGCGAATGTTTATTCACATATAGTGATCAACATATCTCTCCAAAGTGAGTTGAGTAGGCTTTTCCTCATGGTTGGCTTCTAATCCCTATGGGCTGGTGGTCGAAGTACTTTTGATACTGACGGGTCACTCTTTGGGTCAATCGGAAGACCAAGATGAGAGGACTTCACGACATTGATCATCTTTGTTTATTGATGTCTTCGACAACAACCTTCCACCACTCTTCATCTAGTGGATAGATCTTCTATCTCGCTGTAGTCCTACGCTTGGCAGCACTTGCCTACTATAAGGGTATAATATTTCTCCACTCTAAGGTTTAGGCTTATCATCGACGTCTCTTTTGTAGGTATGTCTCTCTAGATTCGCAAAGTCAACATTACGAAAGCGAATAATAAGAGTAAGTAGGAATGGTGATCAATCCATCCTGCACCCAGATCATTACTTCGCATTTGATTTGTTGAATCTCGTATTCTAACACTTGGTCAACCTCACCAGTTTGATAAAAAAAACAAATTCCATGGAGAATTGAATCAATGTTTCAATCCCCATTATTGATCTGTTTTGAAAACATTTCTATCGATCCTTAACTAGGGTTTTGCGTATCTCACACTATATCCTTTCTCACCCTGATAGGAAACATCAGGGTTGATTTCACTACTGTTGTCTTCATGGCGAGTTGCCGAGAAAATATTCTCTGGGTTGGGTATAGATGAGAATATATAGAAAGGTTCTAAAGAAGGTTCCTACCCAAACACAACATATCAAGGCAATTTAGCAAACAACAATCATCTAACAAGCATCAAGCAACATAACACAAACACAACCAAACTAGTATGGTCATACCTCAATTTGGTAAGATCAGTACTTTCTTACGATATCGCTGGTTCAATAAAAGAAAATTAATGGTGGTCTGGTCTATTTCTATTTTGGACTTGAGTGCTTCGAGTTCTTCTTCTACTTCCTTTAGGTCTTCAAAGATTGGACGTCTAAAAGATGAAGATTTTTTTTTGAAGATGAAATAGGTGAGAATACCAGGAAACCAATTTGCAAACATTTCTTTTCAAATAGAAAAGGGACTAGATAGATAAGATGGAATTTCATCCTAAGGTCTTCCTATTTCTAATCCAAACCTAGGGTCACGAACCTAAGGGCAACACAGTGCTCTGATACCATCTGTAGTGACCTCACCCGCTAGGGTGCCGATCCCTGTGTAACAGTGCTAGTCCCGGATCGAACTGCTAGCACACACAGTTTAAGATGTAATACCAAATAGCAAAGGTCAATATTACATCGCATGATCCAGTAAAATAAAATAGTTCATTACAACTTGCATATCTCTCAGCTAGCAATTATTCAGAGTTCACAACGGTAAAGTAAAACTTAGAGCATGTAGCCATCTGTCTTCATGATGCCACAGGCAGACATGTTGAGCGAAGACTCGTGATCCTAATTCATTGATTCCTTAGTCAGAAAATAACTTGCAACATGAAACGTTGCAGCCACAAAGGGTCAATACACTTGAATTGTATTGGCAAGATGTCACTGTTGGGTGGGCGTAAAAGACACCTATCAATTATATGCATATTGCAACATGGTCTTCCTTCGGCTTAACTCTGTATGTATCAAAATGAATTCTTGTTATAGAATCCCTATACATAATACTACCACACCAAGGGGTACCAATGTAAGGAGGATCTCCTATACATAATGCTAGTCCACCAATGGAGGTACCAATGTAAGGGTAAATTGCCTGTACATAATGCTAGTCCACCTACGGCACCACCAATGTAAGGGTAAGTTCCCTATACATAATGCTAGTCTGCCTACGGTAGTACCAATGTAAGGATAAGTTGTCTATACATAATGCTAGTCCACCTACGGCAGTACCAATGTAAGGGTAAACTCCCTATACATAATGCTAGTCCGCCTACGGTAGTACCAATGTAAGGAACTCTAGCTATTTACGATTCCTTAACGAGAAAAAAAATGTCCATTCTCTTTGATTTCTGGACGGCGATCCCCACCATTATTCACCATGCAAACGCCCCCATCATACCAATATGTCTAGGTTTTTCGTGAACCAAGTTGTTTTCATTATGGAAAACATATCTTTTTACCTCATCTAAAATTGCCAAGATATCTCAGCCACGTATCTATCCACATATCTAGGAAACTCTACTTACGGTGAAAAAGGGAAATCAAATCATAGCAAGACACATAGCGTATATAATAAAAATAATCCTACACATGCACTACTAGTGAAATCCTAGAATATATTTAGGAAACAGTAGGACAGTGAAAAAAGTGACACTTGCCTTAGCGAGGGGATGAGTTGGTACACTCTTCGCAAAAACACTCGTTGCAATCGGAGCAACCACAATCTACAAACATAATATTTTCACTCCATAAACACATAGCAACACATATACAATCACAAATAAGAATATGAATGCAATATGTGGATTAAACATGAACAACAAACTTAATATGTTCTCTGGTTTCAACTATATGCATGATGCTATGGTACAATTTTAATGTTGTTTAAACTATTAAAAACATTTTCTATCACTAGAAAAGGTATATACAACTAAACAAATACCACAAATAAAATAAGCAGGGCCACATTTTTCTTGTTATAATGTTACTGTACAGAGGGTTCCTTTTCTGCTAATCTCAAAAGAAATCACTTAAAAATAATTGGTGGAACTATTTATATAGCCAACATACTCTATTTGAGTTTTTGCAAAAACTGTGTAAAAATATGATGCAAAAGTGCAATATTATGTGTCTACTGTATTCGACGTATTTTTATGAATCCAGGGACATGAAGTTTTCTAAATTTGGATTAACAGAACTTAAGTTATGATTTTCAGAAGTTTCTATGTTTCCCTGACCATAATATTCGAAAATATAAACATGTATGACATGTGGCAGGTTTTTATTCGAGGATACCCCTTCGTTTAAGTGATCAGATTTAGGCCTTAGGATCAACATCCTGTGGTTGCAAGTGAATTGAACAAAGGTGAGAAAAAAAAGAAGAAGAACATGAACGCAGCTACCTACAGACTAGTTCATGGAACACCTTGGTGCGAACATCGGCATTGCCAATTCTAGGCTCTATACAAAAGATTTGATAATGGTGAGTTATACCAGCTGAAGCGCGCCGTCGAGAAGAGATGGTGAAGAAAACGTGGACGTCGGGTTCGCCGGAGTCCCTCGCCGGAAAACTGTCCCGTGGACGTGCTCACAGACGAAGATGGCGCCGTCACTGTGGTGCATCAAAAATCACGAAACAAAGACTGAGATGTGCGCAAGGAAGAAATAAGATGTTTGGAAGAAACTAGGGATCAAAAGGTGGACCGTGCTCACCCCAATCGACGATTTACCGCGACGGTACTGCGGACATGCGAGGTCAAATTCGAGCAGCCTGGTGGCTCTTAGAATGTTCCGTTTGGGGGGAAATGAAGAGGAGGATATGGGGCTTAAGTAGCAACAAACGGTGCATCAATTGGTGACTTAAAACGTTCAGAATCAATTTGACAAGAAACGCCAGAAACTGATGCGGTCGTGCGTGGTGTCATTGCTGGAACTTGAAGAAGATGGTGATGTGGCAGTAGGGCCCAGACATCAAACTGTAAAAAAAACAAAAAAACAAAAAAAACGTGGGGTTCTGGCTGGCTGATGCGTGACTTGAGTTGGCTTTGGCCACTCGGCCAAGTTGTGAGCGCATGCGGGCCTGGCTGGCTAACTTGGTTGGCCAGTGTCCCGTTCATTGATTCCTTTTTTTTTTTAATTACCAAATCTCTTTTCTATCTCCTATTTTAGTATTTGGAAAATAATTTAACAAATCGAATTTGATTAAAAGTAAGTCAAAACAAGTCAGAAAAATCTAAATAAAATATCAGTGAATTCCTTATTCAATGAAGAATATTTTGGAATCATTTTTAAAACGATTTGAAAAAAATTCAAATTTGGCACAAAGGCTTATATGGCTTTATTTGCATTACTTCAGGTTTTAGGTTTCTTTATAAAATTTGAATTTCGTTCAAATTTTCCTAGGGAATGCAAAGATGCCATGATGCTTAGGAATGCAATGCATGTTTTTTTTTAAACTCCATTTTTGGGAAATAGTTCTAAGTAACACCAAAAAAAATTATTTCATTGTAAATTTTTAATCAAGACAACCAACCAAGCTTAAATTTTATTTTTATTTCACATTCCAAAATTTGGAAAATTTTGGGATGTGACAATTTTTGGCCTATAATTTTTTTTTGGCTTAGGGACCTTAGAGACATACATGAACTTTTGCTCCTTACCCACATAAACTTTCTCCTTAAACTTAAGGGAAGAAAAAGTTGAACCCAAAGTTCCCATAGCTTCTTCAAGTTCACTAATCCTATGGGTTTGATTATCATGAATAGCACAAGCTTCTAAGATGGCAATTCTCTCATTAATTCCACCTAGAGATTTATCAAGTTTATCCGTGCTATTAAGTAATATTTCCAATTTAGTATTAATACTTGGAAGATTTTGCTTTATGGTCTCCAACTTTTTCATGACATCTTCAAGAGAGATTTCAATTTTAGCTTCATTAACAGGTGGTATTCCGAATAGACTCTCAATAATGCAACTAGCTTCTAAAGCAGGAGTGCCTAGGAAATTACCTCCCGCGAGACTATCAAGAACATACCTATTCCAACTAGAGATACCAACATAAAAATTCCTAAGTAGGATAATAGTGGAGTGTTTCTTAGTGCACCTATTATGAGCATCACTAATCCTATACCAAGCATCTTTTAAACATTCTCCCCTTGTTGCTTAAACGAACGTACTTCAACTTCAAGATTACTCATTTTAGCTATAGTAAATAAAGCAAACTAGATTAAATAAAAGCAAGTAACTATTTTTTTGTGTTTTTAATGTAGAGAACGCAAACAAGATAGTAAATGAAGTAAAGCAAGTAACTAATTTTTTTTGTATTTTTGATATAAAGCAAACAAAGCAGTAAATAAAATAAAGTAAAGCAAGACAAAAACAAAGTAAAGAGATTGGAAGTGGAAACTCCCCTTGCAGCGTGTCTTGATCTCCCCGGCAACGGCGCCAGAAAACGTGCTTGATACGCGTGAGGCACACGTCCGTTAGGAACCCCAAGAGGAAGGTATGATGCGTACAGCAGTAAGTTTTCCCTCAGTAAGAAACCAAGGTTATCGAACTAGTAGGAGTCAAGAAGCACGTGAAGGTTGTTGGTGGCGGAGTGTAGTGCGGCGCAACACCAGAGATTCCGGCGCCAACGTGGAACCTGCACAACACAATCAAAGTACTTTGCCCCAACGTAACAGTGAGGTTGTCAATCTCACCGGCTTGCTGTAACAAAGGATTAGATGTATAGTGTGGAAGATGATGTTTGCGAAGAACAGTAAGAACAAGTATTGCAGTAGATTGTATTTGTTGTAAAAGAATGGACCGGGGTCCACAGTTCACTAGTGGTGTCTCTCCAATAAGAAATAGCATGTTGGGTGAACAAATTACAGTTGGGAAATTGACAAATAAAGATGGCATGACAATGCACATACATATTATGATGAGTAGTGTGAAATTCAATTGGGCATTACGACAAAGTACATAGACCACTATCCAGCATGCATCTATGCCTAAAAGGTCCACCTTCGGGTTAGCATCCGCACCCCTTCCAGTATTAAGTTGCAAACAACAGACAATTGCATTAAGTATGGTGCGTAATGTAATCAACACAAATATCCTTAGACAAAACATTGATGTTTTATCCCTAGTGGCAACAGCACATCCACAACCTTAGAACTTTCTCACATCGTCCCAGTTAAATGGAGGCATGAACCCACTATCGAGCATAAATACTCCCTCTTGGAGTTACAAGTATCAACTTGGCCAGAGCCTCTACTAGCAACGGAGAGCATGCAAGATCATAAACAACACATAGATGATAGATTGATAATCAACATAACATAGTATTCCATATTCATCGGATCCCAACAAACGCAACATGTAGCATTACAAATAGATGATCTTGATCATGATAGGCAGCTCACAAGATCTAACAATGATAGCACAATGAGGAGAAGCCGACCATCTAGCTACTGCTATGGACCCATAGTCCAGGGGTGAACTACTCACACATCAATCCGGAGGCGATCATGGCGATGAAGAGTCCTCCGGGAGATGATTCTCCTCTCCGGCAGGGTGCCGGAGGCGATCCCCTGAATCCCCCAAGATGGGATTGGCGGTGGCGGCGTCTCTGGAAGGTTTTCCGTATCGTGGCTCTCGGTACTGGGGTTTTCTCGACGAAGACTTTTTATAGGCGGAAGGGCAGAGTTGGGGGGCTGACGAGGGGCCCACACAACAGGGCGGCGCGGCCCCACCCTTGGCCGCGTGGCCCTGTTGTGGCGGCGCCTCGTCGCCCCACTTCGTAATCCTTTCGGTCTTCTGGAAGCTTCGTGGAAAAATAAGACCCTGGGCGTTGATTTCGTCCAATTCCGAGAATATTTCCTTTGTAGGATTTCTGAAACCAAAAACAGCAGAAAACATCAACTGGCTCTTCGGCATCTTGTCAATAGGTTAGTGCCGTAAAATGCATAAATATGACATAAAGTGTGTATAAAACATGTGAGTATCATCATAAAAGTAGCATGGAACATAAGAAATTATAGATACGTTTGAGACGTATCAGTGCTTCATCTTGTTGAGGGCGCTCATGTGGACGAGCATGTCGATGAAACTCTCCTCGCCTTGAGTTGGAGCGTGAGTCTTCATGGCGATCATGATGTCGATGACGAGGAAGTTCTCCGCGCCTTGAGTTGGAGCTTGATGAAGTATGACGATCATGGGAGTAGTAATCTTGCGCCGAGCTTGATGATGAGGAAGTAGAGCGATGTCGGTGTCGGCGACCCAAGTTGTTGATGGCGCGCTCGAGACTATCCATGCGCCGCTCCATGTTCGCATCATTGGCCGCCATTTGGCCATTCAAGTTGTCCGTAGCTTCTCGAAGTAGGGTCATATCTTGGTTGACGATGGTGAAGATGTTAGCCACCTCCTCATATTGCTTGTCGATGCGTGTCTCGAACAAGGCGAGTTGCTCCTTGAATTCGTGGCGTTGTGCCCATAGATTGTGTTGGGTAGCCAACCTCTCGGTGTTGCGTAGGACTCCATCCTCCCTTGCTTCGTCTCCGTTCCTATCCATGATATGAAGACAAGAACTATGTTGTGTATGTTAGTGGAAAGAGACTACCTCGCAACCTTACTGTTGTGTGATAGTATCAGGGCGATCAATCAAACCGAGAGCAAAACCAATTGTATCGGGCACACACTCAATGGCACACGCAAAGGCTAGCAAATATGGTGGTAGGTGAGTATGGTGGAAAACCAAGAGACGAAATCTGAAATCAAGTTTGTTGTTAAGAGTGGTTAAAATCCAAATATCAAATGTCAAAGCGATGATCACTAGAAACACGGAAAAGATGTGGAACTCACACACGAGATGAAAGGGGTTAGTGCGACCAAGGAATGAGCGGAAAAGTATAAGAAACCCTTAGCAAGGGTGCTCGGTGTCACACTAACACAAGGAGAGGCAAAGCTTTGGTTGCAAATGGAGAGACACCAAGATTTACACGCGGCCTCTCTTCTCTTTTCTCTCTTTTGCTTAAAAGCTTTTCCTCTTTTGTATTTGGTGGCACTTGACACTCTTTTGTATTTTGTGGCACTTGCACTATTTTGCTCTTTTTGTGTTTTGCGGCTTTTTCTCGCACTATGTTAGTGTTAGCCTTGCTTTTGCTATTTTGCCACACGAGTTTTGCTTATAAGCTTGACTCCACACTACACACACACCTCACAACGGGGCCACGTGCAATATCTCGCAACACTTGACAAGCAATGCTCGGGAGGGTAGGTCGCAAAAGGAAAAGGGATATGCAAGTTATACCTAGATGGGGCGTAGGCGGTGATGATCACGCAACTTGCAATATGGTGGTGGGATCAAGAGAACGTTTGCAAATTCGGGGTGCCGAGAGTGTCGTCGCTTGCTTCGGAGCTGCGGGTTAGTGTTACACAAAGGGCACTCAAACCGGAATAAGCAAACACAAGTTAGGTGAAAAAGTCGGGTCAAAGTAGCTTGGCGTCGATGGCGGTGGTATGCCGGCGGTGGTATCGGTGAGCTTGCGGTGGCGGTGGTGGTGGTGGCGGGGCAGCGGTGGTGTTTGCTGGTGGTTTGGGGGGGCTGCGGTGTTTGGCGGTGGATGAAGGGGGGTGGTGGTGTTTGCCGGTGGTGGAGAGGAGTGGTGGTGGTCGGCGGTGGTGGGGGTTGGCTGTGGTGGCCGGCTTGGGGAGGGGGGAGCGGTAGTGGTGAGTGGAGCCTCTACCTGGAGGTACCGCTCGTGCGCGGCTAGAGCCTCTACCCGGAGGTACCGCTCGTGCCCGGCTGGAGCCTCTACCCGGAGGTACCGCTCGTGCCTTCCTCTTCCTGGGAGCTCACGCGAGGCAACTTTCTCTCTCTTGTTCTTCCCCAAATCCAAATCCAATTGACCCAAAACTTGAAAATCGAAGGAATTTGTGGATAGAAAGTGGGGGAAATAGTAGATCAACACTAGAGACACCGAATCAATGGACCAAAACCACTCAAAACGCAACAAAATTGCAGATCCGTCAAAAGGCAAATTGGGGCTATTTTGGGGATTTTTTTGGGATTTTTTTAGAGATGAAATTGGGTGGGCGGGGGGTCAAATTCGCGGTAACCTTGAGCTGCTGATACCATATGATGAGGTCTAAGACCTAGACTGTGGCCCAATCTCGCGAATTGATCCGAAATCAAAGCGGGGAAAGAGGGGAAAAAACGAAGAACGAGACGAACACGAAGAACAACACACGCACACCAACCCGATACAATCGAATTTCACTCCCGTGGCTCGATAAACCACGCCGGTAGAATCACACTAGAAGAGACCACGAGGTTGAATCCCGGTGTGAGAGATCGGTGGTGGAGATGAACACCTGTGTGTGAGAGAGTGGATCACACTAGAATCTCACGCACAAATATCCAATCTTCAACAAGAGGTGGCCTTGATGAAACATAGGAGACAATCCCAGAGGTTCATGACCATAGCTCTAAAGATTATCCAATTCTATGTCTAACCCTAGCAAATGAGGAGTACGGGGATACAAATGGCTTAGATTTGAGTCAAGGGTAGTTTGGGCAAAGGCTAATTAAGTTACAACTGCTAGATGGCGAATGAACGGTTCAGATTGGAGCTAAACTGCATGCAGGCGGTACCACGGGCGGAGGTACCGGTCGCGGTACCGGAAAGTAGCCAGTTTGGGGTCGAAAGTATCCAGGGCACTTGGTACCCCCGGCGGTACCTCGGCCGGTGGTACCGGCCAGGCCTGGCCGGAGGCTCCAGCCGGGGTACCGGAGGCCCCCTGCCCCGCGCGGCCGACGTGGCCTGGTTTGGGCGCGCCATGGCCGGCCGGTAGTACCGGCCAGGGGTGGCCGGTAGTACCGGGCCTAGCCCCTCCCGCGTGGGCGCCTCCTGGCCCCATGTCCTCTTCCTCATTTTCTTCTTTCTTCTCCTCCTCTTCTTCTTTCTTCTTTCTTTCTTTCTTTCTTTCTTCCTTCTTCTTCTCTTCTCATTTCCTCTTCCTCTCCCTTGGGCAAGGTATGTTGTGCTTCCTCCATTCCTTTTCAACATTTGTACCTAATGACACATAACATATCGGAATGAGGTAGCACTCCATCCAAAGTTGTATCGAGATCGAGGGTAGAGAGGATTGTGTTCACCTTATCATGTAATGCTTTGACTCGATCTTGTGTCATCGGTCCACTTGGGGGACTAGTTGGACTTGGTGTAGTGTCGACCTTCGGCGGGGCTATATCATCTCCACCACGGTTAGTTCGAGTGAGAGACCGTGAGCTTGTTTTTTTTGAAACCTCTGACAGTAGGGGATACTGCCTTTTCATATTAATCAACACAGAGATATACAAGTATTACATGTTTTGGTCCAAGCCACAGATTAAATGAAAAAGCTATACAAAGTCTAAACACGGCTAAACTAGATAGGTAATATAGGGGTGTATTTGTTGTTTTGTTCTGTGGACTAGCAGGTTGAGGTCACTGAGGAATCCTCTTCTCCAACTATCAATACTAGGGGAAACTCCATTAAAGACCAAATATTTCTTTGCTTCCAGATATGCCATGCTCCTATCATAAAAATCTCCATAAATAAAGGCTTGGTCCATCTGTTTTTTCCCTGATGTAGAATGTCTAGTCTGCTTCCTTGACTACCCCAACTCATGTTTAATTCTGGTACTAAAAGGACAATGGAAGAACAAGTGTTCGACAGTTTCTTCGATAGTATTAGAGCACAACCGACAATTTACCCCACCATTCAGATGCATTTGCCTTCTTTTGAGCATATTGCAGGTGTTCAGTCTGTCCGAGAGGAGCAGCCAAGAGAAGAACTTCAACTTTGGGTGTGCATTTGGATTTCCAGATCCATTTGAAGGCCACATGGGGAATGATGTCCTTGAAGCAATATTGATAATACCTCTATGAAGTGTAATCAGAAGAACCCCATACATATGTCCATCTAGCCTTATTGCTTGGATCAAGCACCACATCCCTGGAGAACACTTGTAAATCTCTGATTTCATCCATGGCCTCTGGAGATACCGGTAAACTAAAGTTAGTTGCCAGAGTTGGAGCAGTTAAGAATTGTTGCACAGAAACATATTCCCCCAATGCAAACGAGAATGCTCTAGGGCAATATTCAGCTGCTACTTCTCCCATCCAGACATCCTTCCAAAAAAGCACAGTATTTCCTTGGCCAACGTGACAAGAGGCAATAGTTCTGAAGATTGGAGTAAGTTTGAGAATATCTTTCCACCAAAATGATCCGCATGGATCCATTGCATGTGGCACTTTTTCCTGATAGTAAGAATTCCAGAGAAGAGTCACCCAAGGAGTATCTTCCTTATTATAGAATTTATGCAGGAATTTCATTAATAATGCTTCATTCTGTAGTTTAAGGTTCAAAACACCAACTCCACCTCTTTGTTTTGGTATGCATACTTTGTTCCAAGCAATAAGAGATGAACATTTCTCTCCTTCCTCTTTTTTTTTCCATAGACAATGGCGCCTCAATTTCTCAATATGCTCAAGGATTTTCGGAGGAATATGCAAGGAGCTCATTGCAAACATTGCTATGGAAGTTAATAGTGAATTTATGACAGTGACTCTACCACTGTAAGCCATCATCATATAAGAAGCAGACATTTTCCTTTCAATCATGTCCACCAAAGGCATAAGATCCATCACAGTAGGTTTGGTGGTTCCTAATGGTAACCCCAAGTATGTAAAAGGCATCTTGCCAATTGAGCAGCCTAGTTGCTGTGCAAAAGCTCCAGTACTGTTCTCCTGCAGATTTATAGGTACCAGCAGAAATTTTCCATAATTGATATACAACCTAGTGGATTGTGCATATTTATCAAGAATTGCTTTCATAATAGATAATTGCTGTGAGCAAGCTGGTAAGATAATTAGAGTGTCATCAGCATACTGTATTACAGGATAATCCATCCCAAAGTCTGGTGATATAGGTGCCTGAAGTGCATGTTCTCTGAATGCTTTGTTAATTGCTGATTGCAACAAGTCTGCTGCCAACACAAAATTAAGGGGAGAAAGAGGATCACCTTGCCTTACACCTCTTTTGCAATGAAACTATCTGCCAGGAACCCCATTTAGTAGCACAGAGGACTTTCCAGAAGAAAAAATGATAGATATCCATTGCAGCCATTTTTCATCAAATCCCATCTGCCTCATAATTTTAACCATAGCACTGTGATCAATTGTGTCAAATGCTTTTGCAAAATCTAGCTTTAGAAGCAAGATTTCTCTATTAGAGGCTTGACATTGATAAATGTATTCAAAATCCCATGCCAAACAATCTTGTATAGTTCTCCCTTTCAAAAAGCCAACTGATTCTTATGCACTATTTTGAGAACTAGTTTCTGTAATCTGTTGGCTAGCAGTTTAGTAATAATTTTCAAGCAACAATTCAGCAGGGTAATTGGTCTAAAATCATTTATTGACTCTGGCACAAGCACCTTAGGAACTAAAGTAATATGCCCCATGTTAATACTCTCCAGATCCAATTTTCCATCATGGGAATCAAAGCACAACTGATAAATATATGACTTAATAATATGCCAACAACTCTTTAGAAACTGTCCATTAAATCCATCAGGCCCTGGTGCTTTATCTAGTGGCATATTTTTAACAACAACATCAATCTCTTCAGTAGTGAAAGGAGCAGAAAGTTCTGATAAACCCATCACTGGCTCAATAAGGCTCTCTAGATCATAGAGCATTTGTGGAGTATGAGATGTACCAAGTCTTTCCTTGAAGGCATCATAAATAATCTGCTCCTTTCCATTATGGTCAGTAACTTTAGTCCCATCCTGCAATTTTAGCTGGGAAATGGAATTACGCCTGTGTCTTTCAGTAGCAATAGATTGAAAGAACTTTGTATTCTCATCCCCAAATTTGGTCCAACGAATGGTGCACCTTTTTTTTCCAATATTGCTTCTGATACTCCAATATGCAAATCAAATGTTGCTTAATAATTCGTCTAAAGTTTACTTCAGGAACAATAAGTCCTCTACTGTCCTCCAATTCATCAAGTTCCAACAGGGATTTGTTGCAATTATTAATACACACAGACAGCTTGGAGATAGACTTACTCCATTTCTTCAGATCATACCTCAAGCGTTTGAATTTAGCATTCAGATTTGCAGCAGTGTTTGATTTATGTGTGGGTTTATTCCAACTATTAGCCACTGTATCAAAAAATGCCCTCATGTGCCACCCAATAATTTTCAAACCTGAATATTTTGCTAGCAGGGATAGATGACTGTATTGTGACCAACAAGGGAGTATGATCAGAAATGGGTTTGGAGGGTGACCTCCTAGTTGGCTTGGTTGGTGTCCCGATGACCTCTTCGTGGAAGATTGTGAAGGGGCCCAGGTTTCTCCTTTGTGATGCTTGTGAAGTGATTGTGGAGCTTGCCATCTCCGGAGTGGAGGAAATGCTAGCCATAAGGAAAGGGCTATTCCTTCGTGGGATAGGCTCGGAGAATAGGGTGAGCCTTCGTGGCGTTGGGGAATCCTTCGTGGAACCTCCACTCCTCTAAACGTGACGTACCTTCTTGCAAAGGAAGGGAACACGGGAATACATTGTCGTCTCCGCGTGCATCGGTTATTTCTATGCCCGAGGTTACTTTCTTTGTGATAGACATCGTGCTTGAAGTACATATATCTTGCTATCACTTGTCCTACATATATGTTGTGCCTATCTTGTTTAGCTCTAGTTGTTGTTATTGCACTTAGGTGAGCCTAACATATTTATGGTTTGTGCTTGTAAAATAAATGTTAGTTTAATTCCGCATTCTTACAAGCCAAATCTATTCACACCCCCTCTAGGCGACATCTCGTCCTTTCAAGAAGCATTGACGAGAATGTATCCAGACGCCTATAGACGGATCTGATTGAGCATCAGTGAGCATTGACTGGCCATGAAGACAATGCCTAGAGGAATACCATCTTATTTTCAAGTAGACTTTAAAAATTTGGATGTAATAACTGAGGCTACTTTGAACATGTTTTAAAACATCCCAATTCATGCGTACGCGCAAATGCGTCGCCTCACTGGAGGCACCCTCGGTGCAAACATATGCGCGAATAAAAATAACCATTTTCGCGTCCCTCGGGCGACGCAAAAGAAACATGCGTGGACAATTTAAACATCCGTCATCACCGCCATTGGAGATGCCCGTCGCACGGGCAAAATTGGGAAAAAGTCCAAAACAAACCCTGAACTTGTAGGCAAAAGCTAAATCGAACCCCAAACTCAAAATCCCTGAAATTGGCACTCTAAACTTAGCAATCTCGGTCTATTTCGAACCTTAGGTCTGTTTGGCACACCGGAAATTTACAATCCCGCCCGGGATTACAGTCCACTCTCACTGACTTGTGGAGCCCACTTGTAAGAACCATCTTCCTCAACCTCCACTCCCACGAGCTACCTGTCAAGATCCACCCCCCTCTGCCCGACCGTCCCTATAGATGAGCAGATCAGATCGGCGTTGAGGACCTTCGCCTGGAGCTGCCCCGGTCAAGGCCGCCGTCGGGAGCTACCAGAGGCCACCGTAGGGAGTAACCAGAGGCTGCCGTCTGGAGCGGCTGCACCTACACCAGCAGGTTGAAGCCAAGAACAGGCCACGCACTGGAGATGTTCCACGTGCACACTAGTCCTTGTCGGCGGCCGCCTACTTTCGGCACCTGCGTCACCTTCCTCCGTGGCATGGAGCTCCTCCTGTCACTGTCTCCGTCCCTAGCGATTGCATGCTGAATAACGCTTAGATCTTCTGATGTGTTCGTGTGCACTATTCCTGGATCTCCTCCACCGCCCCCTGTTTAATCTCTATTTGGTTCACCGAATGCGGTGGTGCTGTTCATCAGATTATGAGAAGAGGATGAAGATGAATATGACAAGTGGACCATATATGTCAGTGGGACTAGCGAATTATTTTGTTCATTTTTTTTTCTTTATTGGGTTGACCTGCCACGTCAGCGAAATCCCACCTCAAATAAATCCAGGGTTTAAAATAGACCGGGATTGCTAAGTTCAGAGTGCTAATTTCAGGAATTAGGAATTCAGGGTTCGATTTAGCTTTTGCCTACAAGTTTAGGGTTTATTTTCGACTTTTTCCGGCAAAATTGCCACCTTGACACGTGAGATGGTAGCTAGCCGCCGCCTGGATTGAGACGTAGGCGGGGCCGCCCGGTACCAGAGCCCAAGAAGAAAAAAGGGCAAACGGACGCGCACCTCTCTCTCCTTCCCTAATTCCTTCGCCCGCCTCGCCTCGCGTCGGCGCCTCCAGCACTCCCTCTCCCCTCAGATCCCAGCGACCAAAAGTAAAAGCCCCCAAAACCCAGCTATCCGCTCGCTCTCTCTCGCCGCCTGAGACCCTAGCACCATCGCCGCCATGGCTGGCCCGTCAGGCGCCGCCGCCGCGTCCTCCTCCTCGTCTCGCGGATTCGAGAATAACCGCTTTTACAACCCACCCCACGTCCGTCGGCAGCAGAAGCAGCAGAGCCAGGCCCAATCCCAGGGGCAGCGACCGTCGTCTCCGTCGCCGACTCACAGGTCGTCGAGGCAGAAGCCCGCGCCTCCGGCTCCAGCGGAGATGGCAGAGGCGGCTCCGCCTAGGGAATTGGAGAAACGGATGGTTTCCGGTGTATCCCCGTCGATGCCGTCAGTGTCCGCCGTGAAGGCGCCGGCTGCAGCGGCAGAGGCGGGTGCAGCGCCGCCTTTGGTGGATGAGGCGGGGAATCTGGAGAGGTTCCTCAGCTCCACTACACCCTCCGTGCCTGTGCAGTACTTGCCCAAGGTTAGGATTCTCAGAATTTGTTCCTTGGTAAAGTATTGCGTGCGCCTTTGATGTTACGGATTGCAGTGTGTTCAAGGGATTGGATTCAGACGAATAGTTTTAGCGGAATATAAAGACGTGCATATTTGGATTTTCACTTATGGATTGCAAAGGGTTTGTTTCGTTGTTCATTGGGGAAAGTTTGCTAGCCCTAATTATAAATGAAACCTTGCAATTTTTCTCTACCTAGTTTCAAGGCTAAGAATTCCTGTCAAGTCTGACATAACGTGAATGACTAATTCATAATACCTGGTAATGTTATGTTACTTACATGTATATGCTGAGGTCTTTTTTTTTGCGAATTTGTATTTGCTGAGGTCTTAGCCGTGGTGCTACATTTAGGGCAAATATGCTAGAAGCTATGATACAAAAAAGATGGGCAGGTTTTGTAAATGTAGTTTTTCATCAGGGTTCTTTCACCTTTCCCTCACGTTACTCGTCCAGCTTATCCCTAGTCTAGACACTCTGCTGTGAAGTCACAAACCCATTAACAAGAAGGCTTAGTGAACCTCTTCTTTAAGGGATTGTGGAATGCACACATTCCGGAATACAGTTGGGTGATCCATTAAGCTAAGCAAGAGTTATGAACCTAGTGACTAAGCAAGAGCTATGAACAACCTGGTGACGCAGTGGCAAGCATCGATACGAGGAAGGTGATAGATCAGATACGATTTCCTTCATCGGATAGGAGATGTGATGGTATGAGCTATTGATGGTGGTGAGCAGCCATGCGATTCAGCCAAGCTGAGTTTTCGAGGGGGTTGCGGGATGGGCAAACACCTCACCTAAAAATGTTCTGTTGCCAGGCGTAGTTTTGTTGTTTGGATTGCTAGCATGGTTTTGTGAGAGTAGAATTGGTATTCTACGAGAATTATTAAAGAACATGCTGGATTTGCAGCTCTTAGTTTCTACTGTGTTAGTTTGATCACTTTGAAAGGATTATGTATTTATGTATTATATCCAGACGAAGATGAGGAGATGGAGGGGTGGTAATGCTACACATTCATCACCGTTTTTTTTCCTTGGAGATCTCTGGGAAGCATTCAATGAGTGGAGTTTTTATGGGGCTGGTGTCCCCCTTTTGTTAAATGGCAGTGATTCGGTGATACAATATTATGTACCGTACCTTTCTGCTATACAGCTATATACTGACCCATCAAGGCTTTCAACAAGGTAAGAACATGTTCGTGTATGCTTTTCGTTGTGTATAGCTTCTTGTTTTCAATTTTGAATCCATAATATGAATGCTATTTCTTACAATTGGTGAATGTTTTAAGTTTATTGTCAAACTTTCTGCACTTCTTTACTGTACTGTTTTTTTTTGAGCTATAATAACTGCATTTCAGTGTTAGCTCTCAGGTCTCCTTGGCTGCAAAACTAACACAGCCTTTAGAGTTACTATTGAGATTTGAAATGGCATGTTTAACACGACCTGTTTAACCAGCAACATCAAAGACTTTTTTCCTAAGCAAGTTGGGGTAGGTTATTTAATTATCTGCACTGCTATTTGATTTCCTTAAAACACACCATGTTTTTTTGTCTACTCAATTTGAATGCTTCAACTATGTTTGTATGGGAATGATTTACAGAATGTGACATTGACTAACATGATGATGTAGTGGAGTTTCCACTTCAGATCTTTTTGTGTTACATATGCAATAATTGTTAGTCATTTGTTGAGTATAGTTTTCAAACCTGTTTATTTAATTGATTAGAGATATCGTTGGAGTAATGGAGTTATGAAGAACAATTTGAATCATGTACGTATCTTTCTGCTAATAGAAGTTTTTGTACACCACCATATCTCAGAATCGTCTGGGAGATAAATATATCGCTATTTGATTATGGCATATTGGAAGGGATGTTTACTGGCAGTTTGATTATTCTTGTGAAGGAAATAACTGTTTGTTGTGCCACATTTGAAAGGGATCTTAAGTCGTGGTTTGGTCATATACTTTTAAAGCAAAACCACGGTGCAGTTTGGGTATTCTTTTCTTATTAATGGAGCTAGCTTCAATTCATTTAGTCTGATTAATCCAATTAATGTGATCAATACCAATAAATCTGCCCTTAGTGAAATAAACATGGAAACCTTTGTCTAGTCACGAAAATAATACGAGTATGTTCAATTTTTTGGTTTGTTATGCAGCCAATGATTGTTTTGAAAATTGCTGTCCTCAACAAACACCTTAGATTTGGTTAAACCACCAGTAGATGTTGTATAGGGATTTGCTTTTTAGGTTTTAATCAGTCTTGGCGATTAGTACATCGTTTATCAACTGATTTTTTAATAAACTATTAGTCTTTCCATGGTTAATCTGGCCATCTAACATGATTTTGAACAATGACAAATCTACAAAATAAATTGGTGGCGAACAACCCCCATATACCACCCAAAACCACCCACACATTTCGCTGCTTGTCGGGGGAATGGCCCCCGGTAGGCCAAGACTATGGCAATTATGCCATGACAAGGTATTTATGTACAGGATTAAAGATTAATTCGGATGCTCAAAGTTGAGCGAAACTGTGATAAGTTAGTACAAACCGGTATGCCAGGAGGGATATGCCGGAGTTCAAGGAACATAAGAGATTGAGGTACAAAGGCAAAGATACCGGAGCTCAGAGGCAAAGGTATCGGGGATCCGGTATAGGCTCAACTGTAGCATGTCGGCACTCCAGTCAAAGATTCCACCAAGGACCAAAGGATAGGATGAGCGAAGCACTTCAGTTTTAATCGAAGCCCTGACGCCGAAGGAACTGCTGACGTAAAAGATACCGGACACTGTCATTAGTTCCTGATTAAAGACAGAAGCGGTGTCAGCAGGGCCAAAGAAGCTTTATAAAGTAGCTTAGCTCATCAAAGATTCCATTAGGGTTTCTTCCCTTGTAAGCCACCCTCTCCCCTATATAAGGAGAGGTGGCACACCCCTGCGCGGGACGGGGACGGACAGACACACAGAGACAAGAGATTGATCAGATAGCAAGTAGAACTAGGTCTTGTACCGTACTCTCAGCCAAGTTTAGGAATACAATCCAGAATCTTTTCTCTCTTTCCCTGTTAACAAAACCCTCCCCCGGATCCTTTAGCGCACATTCGGCCCCAACTTAAGCCATCCCATGGCATCTGCCGTTCCACCACGACGACACTGCTACTGCTACTCTAATTGTTGCTATAGTTGATACTGTTATGACCGGCTTGTCATATACTAGGAGGGGGCCCAACCGTGGGCCCCATTAGGGGCTTAGCCCATTTATTTTTATCTCTTTTCAGCTCATAAATACTAGTTGTAATCGGATGTGAACAATTAAGCAATAATCATATCATTATTGCCGACTCCCAAAGGAGTCGGTCTCTCCTAACCCTAGCCGCCGCTGCCTTGCTCGCCACCACGGCGCCCTGTCGCCGACGCCCTCCTCCTCGGCCGCGCCCGCTCTCCTCCTTCCCCTACAATCGACGCCCGAGGCACGGTAGAACCCCAACTCCTACCAACTTGGTATCAGATAGCTCTCGTTCGATCATGTCGTCGCCACCACCCGCGCCCACCACGTCGGCCGGCCCGCCGCCCGCCACTACGGCCGCCGCCATCGCGTCGCCTTCCGCTCCCCCGCCAACTCCTGTCGTCTACACCCTCGAGCAGATGAGCGGGGCCATCAACGACCTCGTCAGCGCCGTCCAGGGGATCCGGCTATACTTGATCGGCTCCCGGGGGCCACCGGTGCCGCCGCAGCCGCCCGCCGCCACCGTCTCGGCGACCGTGCCCAGCGCTCCCCGGCGTGCAGCTACTGCCGCCCCCGCCACTGGCCCTGCCTTGGCCGCCGCCCCTCGCCACAGGGCCGGTCTCCATCGCCACGAGCGGCGTCCCTATTCACCAGGTCCGCTTCCCCCCGTCGCCATCACTGCTGCCGGCTTGGATCACCGAGACGTCGTCATCGCCCCCACCGGTCTACTCGACAGCCGAGGATCCATCGATGCCCACCCTTCCGGACGCCACCTCCGCGGGTTTCGCGGGGCCCTACGCCGGCCGCGCCATACGGCCATGGCGGCTCTACCCCGACACCGCCACGTTTCGCCAAGCTCGACTTCGCCACCTTCGACGGCTCGGAGGACCCCCTCAACTAGCTCAACCAATGCGAGCAGTTATTCCGCGGACAACGCACCCTTGCGTCCGACCGCACCTGGCTTGCCTCCTATCACCTCCGGGGCGCCGCACAGACATGGTACTATTCCCTTGAGTAGGACGAGGGCGGCATGCCTCTGTGGGACCGCTTTCAGGATCTCTGTCTCCTCCGCTTCGGGCCGCCGATTCGCGGGAGCCTACTGGCTGAGCTTGGGCGCCTGCCCTTCACTACCACGGTGCAGGACTTCGTTGAGCGCTTCCAGGCCCTCGCTTGCCATGCCCCAGGCGTGACAGGCCAACAGCGTGCCGAGCTCTTCATTGGTAGACTTCCGGACCACATCCTGGATGTGGAACTTCAGCCCCCCAAGACCTCCAGACGGCGATACACTATGCCCGCGCATACGAGCGTCGCGCACAGGCGATGCAGCACGGACCACCGGGCCGCGGAGGCCGCCCGCCGGCCACCACCGCCTGCCGCACGGCCGGACCGGCCGAACTCGGCCACGCCAGCGGCCAACGCCCCGACCGCGACACGTACGTTCCGGCGGCTTACCCCGGCCGAGCAGCTCGAGCGCCGCCATCTTGGCCTGTGCTTCAACTGCAACGAGCCCTATGCACCCGGTCACATCTGCCCTCGCCTCTTCTACCTGGAGACGACCGACGACTTCGAGGCGGACACACTCACTTGGATGCCAGCGCCGACCGAGCCTGTCACCACGACCGCGTTAGCCACTGCTTTCGTGGTCTCGCTCCACGCGCTGGCCGGTATTCGCCACGAGCGCACTATGCTCCTGCCGGTGACGATCCGAGGCGAGCACCTGGTGGCCCTCCTAGACACGGACTCCACGCATAACTTCGTGCCGGCGACCACCATGCACCGATTAGCCCTCCAGCCATCGGGAGGCGATCATCTCCGCGTCACGGTGGCTAACGGTGATCGCCTTTGGTGCCATGGCCTGGCGCAGCACGTGCCTCTCACCATTGGCGATGAGCACTTCACCATCACGTGCGCCGACATCGACTTGTGCTGTTTCGACTTCATCCTCGGCGTCGACTTCTTGCGGACCCTCGGCCCCATCCTATGGGACTTCGACACCCTCACGATGACCTTCTGGCGCCAGGTCCACCGCGTCCGGTGGGAGGGCATTGGGGGCACCGCCCCGGCACCGCAACTCCAGCTCGCCACGGCCGACGCCGAGGCCGAGCACCCCCTCCTGACACACCTCCTGCAGCAGCACGGCGACCTCTTCGACGAGCCGCAGGGTCTACCGCCTGTCCGCCTGTCCGGGTGTACGATCACCGTATCCACCTCTTACCGGACACGGCACCGGTGGCCGTGCGGCCCTACCGCTACCCACAGCTGCAGAAGGATGAACTGGAGCGGCAGTGCGCGCTCATGCTCGCCGCGGGTATCATTCGGATCTCCACGTCGCCATTCTCGGCGCCGGTACTCCTTGTCCGCAAGTCGGACGGCACGTGGTGTTTCTGCATCGACTACCGTGCCCTCAACGCGCTGACACTCAAGGACAAGTTCTTTATTCCGGTGGTTGACGTGCTCATCGACGAGCTCCATGGGGCGCGCTTCTTCACCAAGCTCGACTTGCGGTCGGGCTACCATCAGGTGCGCATGCACCCGGAGGATATCGCCAAGACGGCGTTCCAGACTCATCACGGCCACTTCGAGTTCTTGGTGATGCCTTTTGGCCTCACCAACGCCCCAGCGACGTTCCAGGCCCTCATGAATGACGTCCTTCGCCCCTAATTGCGCCGGTTTGTGCTTGTTTTTTTATGACATTCTCATCTACAGCACCTCGTGGGCGGAGCACCTGCAGCACATTGCCATCGTCTTCAACAGCTTTGAGCGCATCATCTTCACCTTAAGCGCTCGAAGTGCTCGTTCGGGACGTCATCGGTCGCCTACCTCGGCCACGTCATCTCCGTCGAGGGGGTGACCCAGCACCGCACTCGCGGCGCGCCCTTCGCGGTTTTCTGGGCCTCGCCGGATACTACCGGAAATTTAGCCGGGATTACAGTCTCATCGTGGCACCACTCACGCGCCTGCTGCGTCGCGACGCCTTCGCCTGGGATGATGAGGCCACCGCAGCATTCGAGGCCCTGAAGGGGGCCCTCACGACGGGCACCGTTCTCCAGATGCCGGACTTCACCCGGCCCTTCATACTGGACTGCGACGCCTCCGGGGTGGGGTTCGGCGCCGTGCTGCACCAGGGTGACGGGCTTCTCGCCTACTTCAGCCGACCCTTCGCCGCGCACCATCTCAAGCTCGCCGCTTACGAGCAGGAGCTCATCGGCTTGGTGCAGGCTGTGCGCCACTGGCGCCCATATCTTTGGGGGCGGTCGTTCCGGATTCGCACGGATCATTACGGCTTCAAGTTCTTACTGGACCAGCAGCTGTCAACGGTGTCGCAGCATCAGTGGATCAGCAAGCTCTTTGGCTTTGATTTCACTGTCGAGTATCGTCCCGGGCGCCTCAACACCGTGGCGGACGCCCTGTCCCGCCGCGACACAAACCCTGATGAGGCGGACGGTGCCTCCGAGGGGGCGGTGATGTGCCTCCGCTCGGGGCCCTCCTTCGCCTTCTTCGACGCCATTTGCCGGGCCACCGAGGCGGCACCCGACGCCCAGCTTTTGCAGCAGCAACTGGAGACGGGCGAGTTGGCCGTGCCATGGCGCTTGGCAGACGGCTTGCTCTTGCATTGGCGCCGCATTTTCGTGCCCGACCACAACGACCTCCTCCATCAGGTGTTGTTGATGGCCAATTCTGCAGGTCACGAGGGCATCCAGAAGACCATCTGCCGTCTCCGCGCCGACTTCTATATACCCGGTAATTGGGCCTTGGTCTGGGACTGGGTGCGCTCTTGTGCGACGTGCCAGCGCAACAAGACTGAGACCCTGCGGCCGGCAGGGATGTTGCAGCCGCTGGAGGTGCCTTCCAATATCTCCGTGGACTTCATCGAGGGCCTCCCCAAGGTGGGTGGCAAGTCGGTTATCCTCACGGTGGTCGACCGCTTCTCCAAGTATGCACACTTCATCGCGCTCGACCACCCATACGCTGCTTGCGTCCGTGGCTCGTGCCTTCTTCGACGGCATCATCCGCCTCCACGGGTTTCCGGCTTCGATCGTCAGTGATCGCGACCCAGTGTTCACGGGGCATGTGTGGCGCGACCTCTTCCGGATGGCGGGGGTGAAACTCCGGTTTAGCACCGCCTTCCACCCTCAGACGGACGGCCAGTCGGAGATCCATTTGGCAACGGGGAGAGAAACCGCTGGTTATTACTAAACCATAACTATCCCCATGAGGCAAAGTTCTTTCTGTCCCCATCCCCGATAACTGCCACATCACCATCGGGTTAACGGCTAACCAGCGGTTACCCATCCCTGACAATAGCCTAAAGAAAATTGAACAACACTTCTCTAGTACCTTAGCTAAATAAATTGACAGCAAATCAATAGGAGAAAACTGGGCACATTGCCACTCACAGGTCATAGAAAATAGATAATATAGGTTTAAATACGTAGCCGCACAGGAACACATAAAATAGGGTCAATACTTTGCCGCACCCGCACAGGGACACATAGTAGTTTAAGTTCAGCCATTACATGATACAAATGGTAGCAGTAAGTTCAGCCATTACATGACACAAATGGTAGCAGTTTAACTTCAGCCATTACATGACACGAGTCATGACAATACAGAATTCGAATGAACCGAAAATGAAGATGAATTGCAGTCTTTACTCCAAGCTTGCTTCATCATTGCACACTTGTAGAAGCGCTGAAGTGCAGGCTGCGACTCACTCAACATTACAGCTTCAGGCCCTGCATCAGGTCAAAAGATTAGAAAAGATTAGACTGAAAGCTTGTTCTATACAAGATAACCAAATGTTAGAGATAGATAACCTCCAGGCCTTCCTCAATGTCTTCAAGAACACTCCAGAAGCTAGCTTCTTGCCCATTGTCATCATCTACAAGCAAAAACAAATACAACAATTTAGACATGAAAGATAACAAGGAATATAACTAAAGATGTTGTTCTATGCATGTACCTTTGTATCTATTCCTAATCCAGTCTTGTGAACACATCGAAGCTTCCAGCAAATCAGGGGTAAGTCTACTACGATGTTCACTTAGTACTCTTCCACTTGTAGAAAATGCCGATTCTGAAGCAACTGTACTGATTGGAATGGCATAGATGTCTCTTGCAATCAATCTGAGTGTTGGGTATCTTGTTCCGGCAACCTTCCACCAATCCAAGACATTGAAATTCTTTGTATCTAGTGGAACATAATCATCCTCCAAGTATTTATCCAACTCAGAAAATAGCCTCCTTGTTGCTGGCCTCCTTTTAGCCACACGTGCACTAAACATTGACATAAGTTCTGCTGGCGCATCTTCTGCAGATTTTGAGGTTTCTGGAATATCTTCATCAACATGGTATTCCTCAAGCAATTTTGTTAATAGGCTGATGACTTCTCTAACATAGATCTCACTCTCATCCTCACAAACACCATGAAGCATAGAAAAGCAAGTGTTCAGCATGTCATCCTTGTATCTAGGATCTTGGAGAGTAGCAATTCCCATCAGACCTTGTATGTCAGTCCAATATTTATCGAACTTCAGAGTCATTGCTTCTGTCATGTTTCTTATAATTTCATTGCTAGAGGAGACCATTTTCTCATGTGTGCTTTAATTTCACAGATTTGAGGAAAGGAAATGTTGGCAGTAACATAGTTTGTTCCAGAAAAGAGCTCAGTTATCCTAAAGAATAGCCTCAATCTCTCTACCACATCCACTGCAAACTCCCACTCAATTTCAGTAGGGAGACAATCATATTGCTTATCCACCTTCTTAGCACGCTCAAATACAGCTTTGTAAGGACAGGCAATACTGAGCATTGTAAAGATAGAGTTCCATCTAGTTTTACAATTAAGTTGTAACTTTTTGGACATAGGGACTTTAAGAAACTTAGCAATCTCCTCAAAATTTTCAGCTCTCTTAGGAGAGCTAGTCCAATATGCTACACTCTCGCGTTTATTTTCTATAGCAGTCTTCATAACATCTAAGCCATCCTTAACTATCAAGTTCAGGATATGTGCACAACAACGCATGTAAAGCAATGTACCTTTGAGAGACTTCTAAGCCATCCTTAACTATCAAGTTCAGGATATGTGCACAACACCGCATGTGAAGCAATGTACCTTTGAGCATGAGCTTGTCTGGCCCCAGCTTCTTCACCAGCAGTTCAATAGCCTTGTCATTCGATGTGCAATTATCAACTGTGACAGTAGAGAGCTTCTCATCAAGGTTCCGTTCAAGCAAAGCCTCAGCCAGTTCTTCAGCTATAACCTCTGCAGTGTGTGGTGCTGGCACATAAATGAACCTACAAACAATATAAAACCAGCAATTTGTATCATAACCAGCAATGATATATGACAAAAGCACCCATATGTATCATGCTACAACAAGCCTTTGCCACAAAACAACAGTACAAATTATAACCAGCAAGGATATATGACAAAAACGCCCATATGTATCATGCTACAGCAAGCCTTTGTCACAAAACAACACTAGAAATCATAGCCAGCAATGATATATGACAAAAACACCCATATGTATCATGCTACAGCAAGGCTTTGTCACAAAACAACACTAGAAATCATAGCCAGCAATGATATATGACAAAAACACCCATATGTATCATGCTACAGCAAGCCTTTGTCACAAAACAACAGTACAAATCATAACCAGCAAGGATATATGACAAAAACGCCCATATGTATCATGCTACAGCAAGGCTTTGTCACAAAACAACACTAGAATCATAGCCAGCAATGATATATGACAGAAACACCCATATGTATCATGCTACAGCAATCCTTTGTCACAAAACAACAGTACAAATCATAACCAGCAAGGATATATGACAAAAACGCTCATATGTATCATGCTACAGCAAGCCTTTATCACAAAACAAGACTAGAAATCATAGCCAGCAATGATATATCAAAAAATACCCATACATATCATACTACGCTAGCCAATTATACCTCATCACAACGCTTCTTAGCTTCCGGCCATCATCAATAAAATGAGCTGTTATCACCATATAACCCTTCTTTTGATTGTTCCATGTCCACATGTCAGTGGTGATGGCCACTCTTGAATTGCAGGAGCTCATGTATTTGATAGGGTTTGTTGATTCTTCTTTGTAAAACTTGATGATATCACTCCTATCGAACAAAGACCAACACACAATCAGATACGTGAAAACTATCTACTAGTGTTCCTTGTAAGACCAATACACAACAGTACATGAAGCTAAAAGGAGGGTGATTATACCTAATAGTGTTCCTGTGCACCAGCTTGAATTTAGGGAAACCTCAACGAAGACTGAGCCATCATTTTGCCATTCATCTGGGCCTTGCTATATGGACATGTGTCATTGTGGGCAAACAGATGTGATGTTCCATTCCTCGTTTCTCCTCCAAGAAGCTTACCACAGTTAAGACACTTAGCTTTGAGTTGACCATCAACTCTCACACGGTTGTAGGAATGCCAAGCCTTTGAAGTCAACTTCCTTTTTTGACCGGACAGAGCCATCTTCATTCAACTCTTCTTCATCATCAGAGATTTCAATCTCCTCTTTCTCAATGTTCATAATTATAGGTGAACCAATCGGGCTGCTGCTCCCAGCCCGAGGACTAGAAGTCATCTCTCTGTGCAACAAAACAGCAAGCTTCTATCAACAAAATCATTACATCACAACTGGTCATGAACATCAATATTAGATCGATAAAACATCTCTATACAACAAGACCAATAAGCTTATACCATATGCAATACATTTGTAGACCAAAACAGGAACAAGCTTAGATGAAGGACTAGTTCTAGAATCATTAGCCGTCCTATACTCCTATTAGAACGATTTATTACCATGTATATGATATCCAAGAACAAGCTTTTATCATACAATTCACCACACATATATACAAAAAAACATATATCACAGATCATCAAACGTATATCATAGAGAAGCATCAAGCATACATCTAAACGTCTATGTATACAAGAAAAGGCCTCACCGATTTGGACTTGGAGAAGCAAGGCGGGTCTTGAGGGTGGAGCTTGCTGTTGGAGAAGCTACTGCCCGGCATAGAGGCCGTTTGTCGGCACCAGAACGACGGCCCGGGGCGCTGACGCCGTCGGGATGGCGGAGCCGATTGATGATTGAAGAAGCTGTGCGCACAACTCCGTTGGTCGTCGGGATCTGAGTGGCATCCGCGTTAGCTGCTCGTGGTCGTGGTCCTGGACCTCCTGGTCCTGGGTCGACGACGAGCTCCGGACCAAGCGGGTGCTCAATTGCATCCGTCACCACGGCGAGGTCAAGGGACCCCGTCCCCACCGGCGGGGCAGATGACCAGGAGGGGGCTGGGGGCTGCTCGCTGGACGTCGTCGTTGCCACTACGGGTGAGGAACCTGAGGTTGATGTAGTGGGGAACAACGGCAAGAGAGGAAACAGAGAGAGCGACGGCGTCGCTGGGAGCCTGGGAGCGAGAGCGACGGCGTGCGCTGGGAGGGAGCGAGCGGGGCTGCGGGAGCTGTGGTGAGCGGCGGCTGCGGCGGCGGATCAGACGCGTGCGCTACGAGTGAGCGGGTTTGGTTCGTCTCTGTGGCTGGGTCGCTAGGAGCGGCGGCTGGGGGTGGGAGACAAGAAGAAACAATAGTGGACTAGGGTATGTATATATAATTATACTGTCACATTGCCACTCATTAAACTGTCCCCACATGTCGTAACCTCTAACGGGGATGCACCGGGGATTCACCGTTGGGTACTGCTGTCCCGTAACTGATCCCCGCTTCCCCG
Organism: Lolium perenne; assembly: GCF_019359855.2. Taxonomy (NCBI): domain Eukaryota; kingdom Viridiplantae; phylum Streptophyta; class Magnoliopsida; order Poales; family Poaceae; genus Lolium; species Lolium perenne. Next base: position 139,644,768 of record NC_067245.2, read on the forward strand.
ACGGGGAGTGATTTGCATTGATAAGATCTCCACGGAGATTATATTGTCGCCATAACCGTCCCCTAATAGGCGAATTAACCATCGGGGATCAGGGAATGGGGAACCATTGACAAATTGAGTCGGAGGTGGTCAACAAGGTGATCGCCATGTACTTGTTGTGCCATGTACTTGTTGTGTCACCGGGGACCATCCGCGCGCGTGGGTGGATTGGCTTGCATGGGTGGAGTACTGCTACAACACCTCTTATCACTCTGCCCTGCGCACCACGCCATTCGAGGTGGTCTACGGCCGTCCGACACCGCCCATACTGCCGGTGGACTCGGCGACGGCTCGGACGGAGGTGGCGGGGGAGCTCCTCCGCACCCGCGATGAGGTGTTGGCCGAGGTGCAGCAACGCCTTGTGCAGGCCCAGCAGTTGGCCAAGCACTACTACGACGGACATCATCGCAAAGTGGAATACGCGGTCGGCGATTGGGTGTGGCTGCGCCTCCTGCATCGCTCCACTCAGTCGCTGGACCCGCGTGCGAAGCGCAGGCTGCGTCCCCGCTACGCTGGACCCTTCATCATCTTGGAGCGCGTGGGGACGCTCACGTACCACCTTCAGCTTCCAGCCGGTTCCCGCATGCACGATGTCTTCCATGTGGGGCTGTTGAAGCCTTACCGCGGAGAGCCGCCTGCTGCGACACCGCCGCTTCCTCCTACTGCTGATGGGCGTCTTCTTCCGAGTCCTGCAAAGGTGTTGTGGGCTCAGCTACGTCGCGGCGTCTGGTACTTGTTGGTTCAATGGGAGGATTTTCCAGCGGAGGAGGCCACTTGGGAGTAGCGCGATGACTTCTGCCTCCAGAATACCAGCTCGAGGATGAGCTGTTTGCGCAGGCGGGGAGAGATGTTATGACCGGCCTGTCATATACTAGGAGGGGGCCCAACCGTGGGCCCAATTAGGGGCTTAGCCCATTTATTTTTATATCTTTTCAGCTCATAAATACTAGTTGTAATCGGACGTGAACAATTAAGCAGTAATCATATCATTATTGCCGACTCCTTGGTCTCTCCTAACCTTAGCCGCTGCCGCCGCCTTGCCCGCCGCCACGGCGCCCTGTCGCCGGTGCCCTCCTTGGCCGCGCCCGCTCTCCTCCTTCCCCTACAATCTACGCCCGAGGCACGGTAGAACCCCAGCTCCTACTAGTTACTAATTAGTTATTGGATTAAACCTCTAGTCTTACTTGAAGAAATATGTGTATGTGATTTTAGTGTTAGGCACTGCTTACAGTCACCATTTTTAGTTCTGTATTAGGGTTATCAATTTGTTGTGCACAAATCAATTTAATGGTGGTCATATGGTTGGAGTGTAGACCAGAAATTGGAAATGTAACTGTGTGGTTGTCACTTCTATTGAGTTTTTCTATTCTAAATGCAAATACACCGTTGGCTTTGTTGAGTAAGATGTTTTATATTACGTGTTTGATTTTTTCAGCTGTGTAAAGCTCGCCTAGAATTACAAGATTCTTGATGCAGTAATGACAATTACTGATGTACTGTATTGTCCACATTATGGCGTAAAGAAACCAAAAGATATCAAAACTAATGAAAGAAACAAGGCAGATATGCATTTTCTGTATTTTTTTTACTTCAATTGGGATGTTCATAGAATAATGACTTCTAGTAAATTTCTCTCTTAAGGCATCCTTGGGAGGAAAGTGACGGGGAATCTGTGGATACTGGCAGCGAACATAGCAGTGGAACTGATGCTGACCAGTTAAGAGCTTCACCCCTGGAAGCTCCATGTCGACTGGAGAATGGTGGCTTTCAAAGGGACGATGGTGAAGTGCATTCACCATCCACTCATCTAGTATATGAGTACCTAGAGAGAGATCCACCTTATGGTAGAGAACCTTTAACAGATAAGGCAAGCTTCTTTCACATGTCACTAGGAATGATGTCCACACATATGCTATTGATGCTTATTCTGCATGCTGCTTCAGGTATCTATTCTAGCAAGTAAATTTCCAGATTTGAAGACGTTCAGAAGCTGTGACCTGCTACCAACCAGCTGGATGTCTGTTGCATGGTACATCCCTAACTGCTCTAGATTCTCATGTAGTTTGTGGTGCCATGTTTTCAGTGGAACTGTGGAAGCATCTGGTGCTTATCTTTTCGATTGGGTAATTAGAGCGAGCACACAGCCCTCGGTTTGCAATGTCATTGTGTCTTATCAAATAGAATGCTAACCAGTTAATAATAGGGAGTGATAGAGGAGCAAACAGAGGATCCTACCACAGTTGTAATTGTTGTATTGATTGATCTAAAGGGTTCCTCACTTTGCTAAATTTCAGTTAAGATAACTTGTGTAGAGAAGCAATACTCCGTACTATCAATGGAGATTTACTATGATTCCACCTATTCGTTTCATCCTGGGGCTTACAATTGCAGGTACCCAATATATAGAATCCCGACTGGACCAACACTGAAGGATTTGGATGCATGTTTCTTGACATTTCATTACTTAGCTACACCTACCGAGAGTAAGTACTCTTTCTTTTTCTTTGGCATCAAGTTGGTCTCCCTTCTTTCCGGTGTAATTCTATCAGATTTTCCTCATTGATTCCTTGAATGAGTACAAATTTTCCTGCAGATACTGATCCTAGCACACGTGCATGTTCGAGTTTTGGGGGCATCAACTGCTGCATTAATGAAGCTGGTAAGCTAACACTGCCTGTATTTGGACTGGCACCATACAAGTTGCGGAGCTCTATTTGGTCATCGGACAGGTCTCAACAACAGGAGCTTGCTGCCTCCCTGATGCAGGCGGCGGATGACTGGCTTCGCAGTCGGCAAGTTCATCATCCGGACTTCCGATTTTTCCTTAACCACTACAACACAGTGTGGAGATGACAGGATGATGCTTAACCTTTCGTTGTAAATGGTCATTAAATAATTTCTTTCTGTTGTCGGCTCAGCTAGGCTACATGTAACTTAATGTTGATGGTCGTGTAACAGTAGCTCTAAACACTTCAGATTTTGTGTATCAGTAGCAGGCAACTAATCTGTAATGTCTCCAATATACATGTTGTAGTTAGACTATTTTTTGGGATACATTGTAGTTATATTTTTGAGAGCAAAGAACATAGTTGAGATACACGAAAATAATGGTAACCTTCTTTTTTAGATGTTGGGATACCGTATTTCTGCATCTTGTTTTTGCAGCCGCGCTAGCCCTTCAGCTGGGAGTATCGGACATAAGCGACTATCGATGCTCAAAAATAAAAGCCACTATGATGCCACGTGGGCTTGCCTTGTCATACACACAATGACATCATCACATCATCTGTGAGTACCTGGCAGCAAAGAATAGCGGTAGGTAGACCCGTGGTACCGGTTGGAGCTTAGGGCATCTCCAGGGGCGTGATGTATTTTAGCGTCCGTTTGCATGCTGAAATGGTCGAAATTGATCGCGTGTCCGTTTGCGTCGGAGGTGGTTCCAGTGGCACGACGTATTTTTTGGCCGAATCATCTTTACTATTAAATACGAATCGGTGGTGTCTGTCCGTAAATATACCGTGGTACGTCAAGAAAACTCTCTGTCTGTAAAACAAAAACCAGTTGTTCGATCGGAGGAGGCTTCATATGTTACGTAAGAAAAAACGGGAGCAACCCAAAAAAGATCGGATGGAGGACCACTTCGTGCGCAAAGAGAGAGAGAGAGTCCAGATTGAATCTGGTCAGCTCCTCTTGCCGTGGTAGTTCCAATCTCCCCCAAACCGATCGGCACATACCTATATATATACACGTATGTGAGGTCAGTCAGGGACAAAGACGTAAGATGAGATCGATCACGACAAAAATACACGGTGGCCATCGATCAACCACGTCTACTCAACCCCTACACCGCCGACGGTGAGATCAGGTGGAACGGGCCCTCCGCGCTATTGCTAGAGCATGCCCTCCGCGACGGAGGCCAGCGCCAACCGCACCATCGTCGAGATGACGGCATCGCACCGTCGTCATCGTATAACGGCATCGCGCCATGCACCGACTTCTTGTGGCAGCATCACGCCACCGTCTTCTCCTAGCAGCATCGCACCGTCGCCTTGTCGTGGCAGTATCACACCGCCATGTCCTCCTAGCGGCATCGCGCCGTGACCAGCTGCTAGCGGCATCACACCGCCAGAAACCTCTTTCTTGCGCCCTCGGGCATGACGTGGGTCGACGGCAGCACCATGGTGGCGGCCGCGGCCACCCTGCGTAGCCTGAGTTTGCCCGCCCTATCCTAGCCATCTTGGGCCCATTGCCACCACCGTGCAGGCTTGGAACATCTGGAGGCGGTGGAGGACGACCAACTCGGATAGCGCGGTTGGCGCTGGCCTCCGTCGCGGAGGGCATGCTCTAGCAATAGCGCGGAGGGCCCGTCCCACCTGATCTCACCGTCGGCGGTGTAGGGGTTGAGTAGACGCAGTTGATCGATGGCCACCGTGTATTTTTGTCGTGATCGATCTCATCTCACGTCTTTGTCCCTGACTGACCTCACGTACGTGTATATGTATAGGTATGTGCCGATCGGTTTGGGGGAGATTGGAACTACCACGGCAAGAGGAGCTGACCGATTCAATCTGGACTCTCTCTCTCTTTGCGCACGAAGTGGTCCTCCATCCATCTTTTTTGGGTTGCTCCTGTTTTTTCTTACGTAACATATGAAGCCTCCTCCGATCGAACAACTGGTTTTTGTTTTACGGATAGAGAGTTTTCTTGACGTACCACGGTTTATTTACCGACGGACACCACCGATTCGTATTTAATAGTAAAGATGATTTACTCGAGAAATACAGAAGGAATATTGAAATAGTATTACAACTGATTTACTTGAGGTATTTTTTACACTCTTATGGCCCTCTTCCAGATATTAAAATCACAAATGATTTAAACCTATGCCGCATATAATTGCAACAATTATCTAATACTAAATTCACATTATTTTCTATCAAAGTGTCTATTCAAGATGATACTTTTGTTGTATTACTTGTACATCGAATAAATATAATAAATTTTAAACCTAACTTACAGGATATGAGGAGCCCTGATACATCATCTCTACAACATCTCGTGCTACGGAAACAACGACCTGACCATTTCGATTTTGCGCTCTACCGTGGCAGGGGAGGACATAGAGTAGATGTTATCAAGGAAGGACAGGAAGATAATCAGGAACGTCGGGACCCATCACTTTGTGTGATATCTGGACCTTTTCAAAAAATTAACTGCTTTATTCGTTCCATCGGCATGAAGGACATGGCAAAGGGTACCAGGCTCTCGCGATCAATGGCCATGGTAGATTACGCGACTATTTCAATCTTCTACTCTTCGATTATGATAGTCACCATAAATAAATAAAATTTAACTGAAGTTAACCCATAGCAACGTACGGGCATTCAACTAGTTTTTTTAATACATGAAACATAATTTACATAGTTAAAAATGAAAAAACTCTAACACGCCTACTGCTGCTCCTCGTCGCTGTCGAGCACGATGAGCTCCGGTATCACCCACGGCCAGTTGCCATCCGGGGGAGCGTACGCCGGGCGCGCCGGCGGTGCTGGAGGTGGAGGCGCTCAGAGATGCGGTTGTGGCGGCGGTGGAGGCGCCCAGAGCTGCGGCTATGGCGGCGGTGGAGGAGGCGCCCTCGGCTGCGGTTGTGGCGCCACCGAGTCATGTAGTGCCAGTCGAAGGGCTTCATCCTTCGATAGGCCGGGCGGTCCTCCGCCACGGCCTGCTGCCATTCGTGGAAGACGGCCGCGACGTAGTCGTCGCTGTCGTCCTTCACCTCCTCGTCATGGTACGCGAGCGCCTCAATGTAGTCGTCCTCGTCGTCGTAGGCGGCGTAGGTGTCGTCGTCGCGGTTGTCGTCGTCGTTGTGCTGCGCGCGCGTCGCCGCCTGCTGACGACGCCTCGGCGCCTCTTGTCTTCGTGGACGAGTCGACGGTGCATCCCCGAAGGGAAAATCCCTGTCGCCCATGAAGCCCGCCCTTCTTCTCTTATCCGTCTCGGTCGACAGATACGTACGCCAGCTGTCGGAGTCAATGGCGTACGCCGGATCGGCGAGGAGGTCCGGCGGCAGGTACCGCCTCCTTCGCCGGATCTCCGCGGTCCGGTCAGGCTCGCGGGTAGGGACTGGAGGGATGGGCAGCCGGCGGCAGCTAAGCCGCCAGCCGCCAGGCAGTTGCACGCCGGACCAGCCCTCGCACGAGAGCCATTTGCCGTGCATTAGCCTCACCAGATTGACGGGGAGCGGCACCCTCTTGCTGCCGCTGCCGGAGGCCTCGAAGTCGTTCTTCTTCCCATGGTGTTGCGGCGGTGGTGGTGCGAGTGGATGTGTGGGGGAAGGAGGAACGCGGCCGGTGGTCTTTTAAGGCTAGCCGCCCGCGGGTGCGCGTGCAGAACAGCCGCCGCCCACCAGTGCATGTGCAGAACAGGCAGCCACGCCATTGATGCCAAAGGCTGCGGTGCAGACGCGGAAGCGTTGACCGCCGAAGCGATGCCCTCGATGCAGACTCGCTGTCAGGCGGGTCCGGTGGAGATGCGAGCAGACACTTTGCGTCGCGCCGCTAGAGAGGGTGCCAGACGCATTTTCGGTCAAGCCGGACGCAAACGGTCGCTCACGTCGCACCGCTGGAGATGCCCTTAGCTGTGGTGCCGCTTGGGGTCGAGCGGTAGTGAGTGGAGCTGCCAGCGGAGCTTCCTGAGCAAAGTGGCAGAGGCGCTGGTGGTAGTTGAGCGGGAGCGGCGGTGGCTAGCTCGAGCGGCAAGCGTTGGAGTGGTTCTGCGCACGGCAAGGAGGCGCTGGAGTGGTTCTGCGCATCGCAAGGAGGCGCTGTTGGCTAGGCGGGGCAGCTTGCTGCTGGGCGCGTGTGGGATGCGGCGGCTGTTAGCTGGTGATGTGCAGCGCGGGATCGAAACAGAGGCGCGCGCGAGCGTGATTCGAGCGGCAACACGCTTGCGCATGGTGGCGGCGGGTGGGGCCAGGGGCCTGGCGGTGTGCGGGCACTAGGCCGGGGATTGACCGGGGAGTGGCGCGACGCTGGCGGCGCGATGCGTGCGGCGTGGCAGCTGCTGTCGATGGGGGGCAGCGTGGAGCGGGGGGCGTTGATCCATGGGCGGACAAGACATGGGTGGAGGTGCGCGAGCGAGAGGTGCAGGTGGTGTTGCAGTGAGGTGACCCGACAGTGGATCTTGGTCCACCGGATCGAGTGCAGAAGTGGAGAGCAGCGGTGGGCCGACGGTTCGCAACGGCGGCGGCTGGTGGCGCAGTGGAGTTGGGTAGGCTGTAGTACCGCAAGAGCCGTTAGTACCAGTTGGTAGAAATCGAGCACGAACAAAATGAACCGCTCGACGAGCGCAGCGGAAAACGATCAGAAAAATCGTCGATACTCACCAAAATACAAGGAATTAGGCTGTGAAAATTGGGGGATGATAGATCAGCACAAATAACACCAGACAAAAATCAGAAAAAACGCAACAAATTTAGAGATTAAATTTCAAGCTATGTTTTGGGTCCTTTTTTTTAGAAACGAAATTAGTTGGTTGGGGAGTCAAATCCTTGGTAACCAAGAGCGATGCGGGCTGAGCTTCAATTGTGTGACCCGATCTTACGAATTAACCAAGAACAAGAGAGGGTGTGGGGTGTTTATTATCAAACCGGAGAGTGGTTCAGAGTAGCATCGTGAATTGATAATATCTATGTATTCAATTATGGTATCATTGTTGAGAGTGTCCACCAGTGAAAGTATGATCCCTAGATCTTGTTTCCAAGCATTGAAACACCGTTTACAACTAGTTCTGCTACATGTTTGCTTGCTGCCATTTTTATTTCAGATTGCAATTACCACTTACAATCATCCATATTACTTGTCTTTCACTATCTATTCGCCGAACTAGTGCACCTAACAACCTGAAAAGTCTTCTTGTATCGTAATTGCAGTGTTGCTTGAGAGGGATATTTTTGACCTCTACCTCTCTGGGTTCGATAAACCTTGGGTGATCAACTTAAGGGAAACTTGCTGCTGTCCTACAAACCTCTACACTTGGAGGCCCAACACTGTTGTAAGAGCAAAGTCTAAACCCCGGGTTTTGTGTGTTTGATGACAACACTTGAGTAATCTCACCGCGTGCCTTGAGTATCTTTGTTAGATTTGCAAGTGCACGGTGACCTCGCTGAACACGTCAAGATCGGAAGATTGAAGCGTAGTTTATAGGTTTTCTGGTTTTGTGTGTGTCGCGAGGTGAAATGGCTGGAGAGAAAAAGGGGAGAAAACCAGTTTTAGCCAGGCCGGTACTACCGGTACATGTAGCGGTAGTACTGGTACCCCTATAGGTACCGCCCACGGTACCGCTCCGAGTCTGCGCTGAGATTGACCCAGAATACGAGTTGCGGTACCTCTGTCGTACCTGGAGCGGTAGTACCGCTCACGAGCAGTAGTACCGCCCATGGTACCACCCAGGTACCGTAACTAGTTACGGCAGTACCGCTCTGGTACCGCTCCGGTACCGCTTCGAGTCCAGTAAGGTTTGGACCCTGTTGCGGTACCTCGAGCGGTACCGCGAGCGGTAGTACCGCTCTGCGTCCACGTGGACCAGATCTGAGGATTTCGAACTCAGGGCGGTACTACCGCTTCCCAAAAGCGGTAGTACCGCTTAGGCGAAAACTGGACATAACGGTTGGATTTGGAGGAGCCTATTTAAGGGCCCCTTCTTCCCCAAGTCGTTTTTTTCTCTCCTCTCTCTCTCTCCTCCATTGTTGCTGAGCCAAAACTGTCAACACCCGGATTTTTAAGTCCGGATGCCTATTATGTCATACATCGCAATCCCAGGAATATTGTTGTTGCGAGGCATAATAGTTAAGTATCACAGTCATCATTCATTACAAACCATAAGTCTTACAAATTTGGAATCACATGATCCATATTACACGAATAGTTGATCTATCGATCAACGAACAAACACAAGTTCATAGTTCAACATAGCGGAAGCGTAAGATACAAGGACTCTCTAGTCCACAGGCCAACGCTTGACATCGGAAGGCGCTTAGTTGTCGTAGGCATCCTGCTGGTCATCTCCTTGTTCATCTTCATACTCTGGCCATTTGAATAGCCAGGGACAAAGCCGTGAGTACGTTGAGTACTCGCAAACTAATACTAATGTAAGTGCTAGACATTCTAGTAGGGTTGCTAAGCTCTAGTTTATTTGCATAAAGCTAGTTTTAGTTCACAAAGATTGAGAAAAGCTTGTTCAAGCGCTAACTAACTCAAGTGGGAACATTAGTGTCATTCCCACCATTCAAGTGGTGATTTCAATTCAATTCACCACAAGTCATTTCACCATCACCTTTCAACATCATTTTCAAAGATATGACATCGGAAACTGTATGGCCTTTCCAACCGTCCGTAACCGTGGACGCGGCTATTCGAATAGGTTTACACTCTGCAGAGGTTGCACACTTGTGCCACAACATTTGATTTCATCCGTCGGGATTACCCCGAATCATCGTAACACAGTACGCGGATCATCAACCATAACCTTTCACTTACAAGTCCTAGTATGAGCACCTCTCCCCATGAGCTTGGCCTCCCAGTGAAGACCAACTGTCAACCTGGGAACTGCACAGGGCTTGGCCGTACAATTCACCTCAATTTCACATCATTTCTCAACAACGGAGGCAGCCTCAAGCGTAACCCCTATGACGTGTGTTCAGAGGGAACCCATACTAAGACGCATAAACTTCCAGTTAAGCCCTACCCATAATCAGGTATTGTGGGGGTACTTAAGAATTGGAAAGGTATCGCATTCAAACCAACATCATTGTTTATCAAAAATCACCATCTTCTCTTGTTCACATTCACCTTCAAAAATCATTCAATGGAATGCATCATCATTCCAAGGTTTCAAATTCCTTTCAAATTCACATTGTTCCCATCTAGAGTAGTCAAGTTTTATTTCATTAGCACTAGCTCTAAATCATGAGGGGTGCTATCTTGCTTTGCTTGGAAGAGACTAACTCACTACTCTAGTAACCAACTTGTACTTTGACCAAAGTTAACTATAAAAGTAACTCCTTTAGAAAACAAGTAAAACTTGTAAAGTAAAAAACTTGGGATAGGTTCATGTAAGAAAAGATAAGAATCATGGTGCCTTGCCCAAGGGGCTTTGCACTTTGCAAGAATATTAGCCTGCCTTGGTAGTTCTCAAACTGTTCCTCCTCCTCTTGGTAGCAACCTTCTTCTTCGGCGTACTCTCCGGTGCTACCGTCTAAATTTGAATACGAGTATAATTACTCACTAATTCAATGGCTATTCCATACATCACATATAACACACAAACTACTGTATGCACACAAATAAATTAACTAGGGTGCATGGGTTGTGGGGTTTAAATAGAATTCACTTCTTTGTATTTCATATGTAAATGATAGTTTCCATAGGGTTCTTGAGAAATAATTTCCTCTCATTGAAATCTTCTTAAGATTTAATTTCTCAAACAATCATGTATGAACTCATATTGACCTAAGTCAAATGTTCATCATCATCATTTGTGAAAATGATTTAAATGAGGTAGATCACCTCATACTATTTAAATAACACTACATTTGATTTAAATCTCAAGTAATTCATATAAGAGAGTTTGGGACCAAGGGTCCAAACATCCCATGAATTCATGTGAGACAAGTTTAAATGAAGTATAAGACTTCACAAAATTTACCTTAATAGTTTTGGACAATATCAACTAGTTAAACTAGCCATAATATCCATTCATTGAACTATGGCATGATCATACAAAGTGACCACACCATTTTATTGCATAAATAATTAGTGTAAGTCAAATGTGAGCTATTAGAGTTGGAATTAACTTAATATCTATTTTGGTTGATTTTTAAGAATTATTTGAATAGGGAAAAGTCCCTGTCTTGTTATTTTTATCACATTAATTCTACAAAGAATCTGGCCATGGGAGCAGTGGCATTGGTTAGATAATTTTTCTAGCTTTCCAACCATATAAAGTTCATCCAATTTGGTTTAGCCAGTTTAATTCTATTGAATTTCAAAGTGGCAGCAGTATTCAAAACTATTTGAATTAATTAAATCCAGTTTGAATTAAAGGGCCGGCGGGAAAAGCTAGTTGGGCTCAAAGGTTTAAAAACGGCCCAAGGTCAGCCCAGCCACGGTCCAGTGCCGCGCGGGCTGCCTGACAGAGGGTCCCGCCTGTCAGCGAGTGTTAAACGCCGAAGCGGTACGGGCGAGTCTGAGGCGTTGGATTAGAACGCGATCAAACGGCTGTGGTTCATCGTCCCGCCGGCGAGAGGGGAGTTCACCGGTGGCTCAGGTAGGGGGTCGGAAAGCTCACCGTGGCTCCAGCTAGGGTTGGCAAGGTGCGCGATGAAGTTGTGGACGACGGCGAGTCGACTGGTAGCAGCGGCTCGTCCTGGGGTGGCTCCAATCGACGGCGGCATCCACCAGGTACTGGCGGCTCCGATCTCCAAATTGGAGCAGCTCCGGCGACGATCGAGTGAGTGGAGTGGTGGTGGCGAAGCAGTGAGAGGTGGGGAGTGAGCTGGTGTGGTTGGTTTTGTCCAGGGAACCTCCTATTTATAGAATCGCATGAGGGTTGCGGGGCAGTGAGGTGGGCGACATGGGCGCGGCGTCTCCGGCGGCTGGTCAAGCTAGGCGAGGCTATGGCGATGCTCTACGGGTCCAGGCGGTGCTACTGGCAGCGACAGCGTGGTCGGGGAGCGTCGGAATCGCTCGCATTGCTTCCGTGTCTGTGGCGCCCGCGGCGGAGCAGGGTCTCCTTCTCCGGCGGCGGTGGGCACGGGTCGCGGTCTTGGACGTGTCTGGCGGCGTCCAGGTGGCGAGTGCGTGCTCAAGGCATTGAGAGCAGGGCCAGGGAGTGAGCGAGGTGGTGGCGCGGCGCGTGTACTGGGCGTGTCCGCGTCGTGCATGCGTGCGACGTGAGCGACGTCCAGGGCGTGTGCTGGCGCGCGTCGTCCGGCGTCTGGTCGCCGTTCCTTCGACCATGGCGGTGCTAGGGCTTGCTAGGGGACGCGTTGGCGCACGGTGGCGAGGTGGTCCTGGTAGAGGAGCAAGGGGAGAAGAGGGAGGTCAACGAGCTCGGGGACATGGCCGGCATGGCCATGCCCTAGCTTGCTCTCTCTCTCTCTTAGCCTCACTATGCTCCACTTAGGGCTTAAGGGGACCAGGGAACATAATGGGATAGGTTAGGGTAGTTTAGGTTAGGTAGATTCACTATTTGCAACTATTGCAAATAGTGCCCGAATTTGGAAAATGCAAAAATAACCAAATTTGAAATAATTCAAATGGTGAAAGTTTTTGAAATGTGAGTGTTGATATAAGTTGTAAATGACCAGAGAGGTTTTGAGGTGGTGGTGGAAAAATTAGAATTCAAAAGTTGGCCAAAATGGCTAAGTGTAGATTGTTGCATATGTGAGAAAGTTGGAACTTTGGATGAGCCTTGCTCATGATCAAAGATGAATTTGGCATGATGATCTTCACCAAAGTTGTTCACCTTGATGTTGACTTTGAAATGGTGCAAAGAGTTAGCAAGAGTTGGTTTGGGAAAATTGAATGGCAGGGGCTCAAAGTGGTGATCAGACTAGAATTGTCAAAATTGACCATTATCATATGTGAGTTGGATTTGTGTTTGAATTTCATTTGAATTGTGAATCTTTGATTCCAAAAGTTGTAGTAAGTGTTTAATAACATTACTCAACTAATGGTGAAGACCAAATAGGTCTAGGGTCAAAATTTATAAAAATGCCATAGGGCATATGTGAGGGTTTTTAGGGTTTTGCATTTTATGGAATTTCTTCCTCTTTGATTTATTTGGTTGGTGATCTTCATATGATCACATTAGGGTTTTAGAGCATATCAAATACAAGTAAAAGCAATCATCATGGCATATCACTCAAATGCACAAGTCCTATGCATGGTACTATATGCAAATAGAAAAGTTTTTGTTGGTTTGAAATTTTGCTTTCTGGAATTCTCTAACTTTCTTTTTATTGAAATTTGGGGTGTTACAAACCCTTCCCCCTTACAAAAGATCTCGTCCCGAGATCGAAAAGAAAGTTAGGTACTAAAGAGATCTGGGTACTCCTTCTTCATGAAGTCTTCGCGTTCCCATGTGGCTTCATCCTCGGTATGTTTGCTCCATTGGATCTTCAGAAACTTGATGCTTCGGGTGCGGGTGGTTCGGTAAGCTTCTTCCAGGATGCGAATCGGCACTTCGCGGTAAGTCAGATCCTGGTTGATATCCACCGATCGGTGATCGATGTTCTTGAACACTTCGGTCTTCTCCGGGACTTCAAGGCACTTCCGGAGAAGTGAGATGTGAAACACGTCGTGCACAGCCGACATCTCTTCAGGCAACTCCAGTTGATAAGATACTTCACCTCGGCGGCTGAGGACTTTGAAAGGTCCGACATAGCGGGGTGCAAGCTTTCCTTTCAGTTGGAACCTTTGCATTCCTTTCAAGGGGGATACTTTGATATAGACGAAGTCTCCAATCTCAAAGGTCATCTCCCGACGTCTCTTGTCGGCGTAGCTCTTCTGTCTCGATTGCGCCGTCTTGAGGTACTCGCGGATCTTGTGGACTTTCTCTTCGGCTTCACGAAGAACATCTGGGCCGAAAACTTGGCTCTCTCCGACTTCTGACCAGTTTAGGGGGGGTACGGCACTTCCTTCCGTACAAGGCTTCAAAGGGGGCCATCTGTAGGCTGGCTTGGTAGCTATTGTTGTAGGAGAATTCTGCGTAAGGTAGGCAGTCTTCCCACTTGGATCCGTATTCCAGTACGCATGCTCTAAGCATGTCTTCCAGTATCTGGTTTACTCTCTCCGTCTGTCCGTCGGTCTGAGGGTGATAGGCGGTGCTGAAATTTAGGCGAGTGCCTAGTCCTTCATGCACTTTCGCGTAACCTTGAGGTGAACTGTGATCCTCTATCTGACACTATCGATTTGGGGGTTCCGTGCAGGGCGACTATTCTGGAGATGTAAAGTTCAGCTAGCTTTGGGCCTTGATAGGTGGTTTTGACGGCGATGAAATGGGCGACTTTGGTCAATCTATCGACAACTACCCATATTGAATCATTGCCTTTGCTGGATTTGGGCAGTCCGGTGATAAAGTCCATTCCTACGGAGTCCCATTTCCATTCCGGAATCTGGAGGGGTTGTAACAGTCCGGCGGGTCGTTGATGTTCTGCCTTGACTCTCTGACAGATGTCACACTTAGCGATATAGCTACCGATCTCTCTCTTCATTCCGTGCCACCAAAATTGTTCTTTCAGGTCCTGGTACATCTTGGTACCTCCGGGGTGGATTGAATAAAGGGTGTCATGGGCTTCTTGCAGATGACTTGTTTCAAGTCGTAGTCCGATGGTACGCAGAGACGTTCTTTGTACCAAAGCACTCCGCTTCGTCTACGGTGAATCCGGGGGCTTTTCCTGCGGCTATCTGTTTCTTGATTCCATCAATGCTAGCGTTGTCCTTCTGGGCTTCCTTGATCTGACTAACCAAGGTGGGTTGCAGTTCTATGCTGGCTAGGAATCCCTCACTAACAAGTTCAAGTCTGAACTGCTCAAACTCTTGATGCAAGCTGGGCTGTTCAGTGGCGAGCATGGAGTTCAACTGGCACGGCAGTCAACTCAAAGCATCCGCTACCACATTGGCCTTGCCGGGGTGGTAGTGAATCTCCATGTCGTAATCCTTGATCAGTTCGATCCATCGGCGTTGTCTCATGTTTAGCTCCTTCTGGGTGAATATATATTTGAGGCTTTTGTGGTCGGAGTAGATCTCGCATCGATTACCCATGAGGTAATGACGCCAAACTTTCAAGGCTAAGACCACGGCTGCAAGCTCGAGGTCATGGGTTGGGTAGTTCTGTTCATGTTGCTTGAGTTGTCTTGAAAGGTAGGATACAACCTTGCCTTCTTGCATAAGCACGCATCCAAGTCCAGTCTTGGAGGCGTCGCAATATACGTCAAAGGGCTTTGCGATATCTGGCATGATCAGGATTGGGGCTGTTGTCAGTCTACTCTTGAGCTGTTGAAAGCTCTCTTCGCATTTGTCGGTCCACTCAAACTTTCTGTCCTTTTTCAGCAGTTGGGTCATTGGTCGAGCGATGCTCGAAAAACCTTCTACAAATCTGCTGTAGTATCCGGCTAATCCAAGAAAAGCGCGGACCTCGGTTTGTGTGGTTGGGGCTTGCCATTCCATAACAGTTTTGATTTTGGCGGGATCTACGGCAATTCCTCCTGCAGACAAGATGTGTCCCAGGAATCCAACTTCTTCCAGCCAAAATTCACACTTGCTGAACTTGGCATACAACTTGTGCTGTCTAAGGGTTTCTAGGACAATCTCCAAATGCTGTTCATGTTCCTCTTCGGACTTGGAGTAGACGAGGATGTCATCGATGAATACAACGACAAACTTGTCCAAAAAGTTCATGAAGATCTTATTCATGAGATTCATGAAATAAGCGGGGGCATTGGTCAGTCCAAACGACATGACGTTGTACTCATACAACCCATATCTGGTGGTAAAGGCAGTTTTTGGAATGTCGGTGGCTCGGATCTTCAGTTGGTGGTATCCAGTCCTAAGATCTATCTTGGAGAAAACTCTGGATCCGGTGAGTTGGTCAAACAAGTCTTCGATCTTGGGTAAGGGGTATTTGTTTTTGATGGTGACATCGTTAAGCTTACGATAGTCCGTGCATAAACGATTTGCACCATCTTTCTTGTCGACAAACAAGACGGGGGATCTCCAGGAGGATGCACTTGGTCTAATCAGACCTTTGGCGAGCATGTCATCTATTTGCTTCTTCAGTTCCACAAGCTCCGTTGCGTTCATGCTGTAGGCTCTCTGGGCTATGGGTCCAGTTCCGGGGATCAACTCGATGATAAACTCGATATCCCGATCCGGGGGCATACCGGGTAGATCATCCGGAAACACATCAGGGTAGCGACAAACGACCCTGATTTGATCCAGAGTTGGCTTGGATACACTTTGGTTGCAGGTGAATTTTCTGGGTAGTTTTTCAGAGACGTGCTCAACTACGATACCGGTGCTGCTAGTCATGGTTATGGATTTCTTGGCACAGTCTATCAATCCGTTGTGCTTGGACATCCAGTCCATTCCTAGGACAACTTCCAAACCTTTGGTTCCAAGTATGATTAGATTTGCAAAGAAATCTACATCATGGATTTTGATTGGCACATTTTTGCAAAATTTTCTGGCTTTGGTGGTTGATCCGGGGATTTGAACTATCATAACATGTTTCAAACTGAGAGGTTGAATTTTACTTGTTGATGCAAAGTCTTCGGTGACAAAAGAATGAGATGCTCCGGAATCAAACAACACTCTGGCAGGGATGTGGTTGACAGAAAACATACCCAGTACAACATCTGGTGCTTCCTGGGCTTCTTCAGCGTTCATGTGGTAGAGGCGGCCGTTGCGGTTGTTGGGGTTGTTGGGGGCGAACTTCTTGCCGGTGGAGACACGGCGTTGCTGCTGAGCAGGTGCAGCGGTGTTGCCGGCGAGCTTGGCAAGACGCTTGGGACACTCGTTGGAGTAGTGCCCCACTACACCACACTCATAACAAGTGATAGTGGTCTTGTCCTGCTTGTTCGCAACGGGCACGGCATTGCTTCCGGTTCTGGGGGCGGTGTTGGTGTTGGTGTTGTTGTTGTTAGGGGCTCGGGGTGGAGCGCGGTTGTAGTTGTTGTTGTTGTTGTAGTTGTTGTTGTTGTAGCTTCCTGACTTGGAGTTTCCTCCACTCCGGTTCTGATAACCGGGGCGAGAGTTCTGCATCTGTGGCTTGTTGTTTCTCGGAGTGAAACCTCCGCTTGAGCTAGGGCGAAACTTTTGGGGGTGGCTTGATCCACTCTGATTTGCCATGCGGCGCTTGCGGTTCTCATTGGCTTGGTTTAACTTGCCCTCCATCTGGATGACGGAGTCAACAAGGGCTTCGAGGTTGGCGAAGGGGATGTTGACGAGGACAGTCTGCATCTCATCATGCAGTCCGTTCAGGAATCTCTCCTTCCTCTTCTCAACGGTGTCGGTCTCATCAGGGGCATACCTTGACAAAGTGAGAAACTTGTCGCGGTATTCAACCACCGTCATGCGACCTTGTTTCAGTTCGCGGAACTCATCCCTCATCTTCTTGATAAGACCCGGGGGTACATGGTACTTGCTGAACTTGAGTTTGAAATCCTCCCAAGTCATGAATTGACCTCCGTTCATGGCACGGGTGCTTGTCCACCAAGCGCGGGCTGGTCCAGCGAGATAGTGAGTGGCGAACAAGACTTTCTCGTTGGCTTCCACTCCGGCTACCTCCAGATTGTTCTCCATAGTCTGGAGCCAATCGTCGGTGTCGAGGGGCTCCTCGGTCTTGCTAAACACCGGAGGGTTGGTGTTTTGGAAGTTCTTGAGCTTGGATCCGGGGTGGTCATGATTTCCATGGCCTTGGTTGGCGATGTTCTGCAAGGCGGTGAGGTTGGCTTGGCGTTCGGCTCTTTCGGTTTCCCGGTCTGCAAGCATGGTTTGCAGTAGTTGCAACATCGCGTCATTGGTGCGATTTGGAGGGGCTATCTGAAGATGTAGAAGATTATGAGATAAGAGGGAACATTCTATGGTTCATTTTGGTTAAGTTTTGAAAACAATTTGAAAACTTGTAATCTTTTCATGACAAACATAACATTCATTCATTCATGCAACACATAGTACAAACTACACACATACTCCAATGGTTTTAAGAACCATTCTCATGCTAAGATACAAAGGACGGGATACAACTCACACCTACTATAAGTGGAACTAGTGCAACTACTCCTCATCATCAACATCGATCGGGACGTAGTCGTCGGGTCCTGCCTCCAGGAACTCGTAGTCCTCCTCCTCGGTGTTCTCGTCCTCCTCAAAGTCGTTGTCGTTGCTCAGGAAGGCGTCTCCTCCCTGAATGTCGATGCCTCCATCGTCATCCTCCAGCTGACGAATCTGATCCTCCTGGGCCTTGACAGTGGCCTCAAGTGACGCGATCCGGGCGCGAAGGCGACGAATCGTAGCGTCCTTCTTGGCACGCTGCTGGCGAAGGCTCTTGTGGTCGTTGTTGAGTAGCTTGATCGCCTCACCCTGCTCGGTGATGTGAGCATGGGTCTGGTTCGCGTAAGTGCTAGTGGCGTCGAGGTCCCTCTGAGTCTGGTAGAGCATGAAGTCCAGGTGCTCAGCATGGTGCCTCAACTCCGGGTGCGGCTGCAGCTCCATGGGCACTCCCGCGGCATCACGCCTCACAAGGTGGGCGTAGCGAGAGGCAAGGATGCGCACCACGTTACGTCCACGCAGGCGCGCAAGTGCCTCCTGTAGGCCACGTGCGAGTCCGTCGAGCCAGTTGCTCTCGCGGAAGGAGAAGAGGATCCTCTCCGAAGTGGGAGGCTCCATCTTGCCCCTCAAGTCGGCAGTGATCACCCACTGCAACTCTCCTCCGGGCGTGTCGTCCAGCTGAACCCCGTGGAACTCGGGGTGTGGGCGCCCAAGGAAGTCAGAGACGGCGTTGAGGTCGTGCTCGAAGATCAAGCTCCCTCCGTTCCCAAGCTGGTAAAACTTGGTGTTGATGGGTTCATTCGGCTCCATCTAAAAGAGAATTGGATGAGTAAGTTAGAGAGTGCAAAGTGTGGCAAAATTTTAAGTTGATTCAAATAAGATAGAGCATGATTCATCAAATTTTGGCAAAGTCTCAAAGACAAGAGTGTAGGAACTTTTCACAAATATTTTCTTTCATTTGATTTCAAAGTTAAGTTTTTCAGAACGCCCATTCTAACTAAGGTCTTCTAAGGTCAAACAATGGCTCTGATACCAACTTGTCAACACCCGGATTTTTAAGTCCGGATGCCTATTATGTCATACATCGCAATCCCTGGAATATTGTTGTTGCGAGGCATAATAGTTAAGTATCACAGTCATCATTCTTTACAAACCATAAGTCTTACAAATTTGGAATCACATGATCCATATTACACGAATAGTTGATCTATCGATCAACGAACAAACACAAGTTCATAGTTCAACATAGCGGAAGCGTAAGATACAAGGACTCTCTAGTCCACAGGCCAACGCTTGACGTCGGAAGGCGCTTAGTTGTCGTAGGCGTCCTGCTGGTCATCTCCTTGTTCATCTTCATACTCTGGCCATTTGAATAGCCAGGGACAAAGCCGTGAGTACGTTGAGTACTCGCAAACTAATACTAATGTAAGTGCTAGACATTCTAGTAGGGTTGCTAAGCTCTAGTTTATTTGCATAAAGCTAGTTTTAGTTCACAAAGATTGAGAAAAGCTTGTTCAAGTGCTAACTAACTCAAGTGGGAACATTAGTGTCATTCCCACCATTCAAGTGGTGATTTCAATTCAATTCACCACAAGTCATTTCACCATCACCTTTCAACATCATTTTCAAAGATATGACATCGGAAACTGTATGGCCTTTCCAACCGTCCGTAACCGTGGACGCGGCTATTCGAATAGGTTTACACTCTGCTGAGGTTGCACACTTGTGCCACAACATTTGATTTCATCCGTCGGGATTACCCCGAATCATCGTAACACAGTACGCGGATCATCAACCATAACCTTTCACTTACAAGTCCTAGTATGAGCACCTCTCCCCATGAGCTTGGCCTCCCAGTGGAGACCAACTGTCAACCTGGGAACTGCACAGGGCTTGGCCGTACAATTCACCTCAATTTCACATCATTTCTCAACAACGGAGGCAGCCTCAAGCGTAACCCCTATGACGTGTGTTCAGAGGGAACCCATACTAAGACGCATAAACTTCCAGTTAAGCCCTACCCATAATCAGGTATTGTGGGGGTACTTAAGAATTGGAAAGGTATCGCATTCAAACCAACATCATTGTTTATCAAAAATCACCATCTTCTCTTGTTCACATTCACCTTCAAAAATCATTCAATGGAATGCATCATCATTCCAAGGTTTCAAATTCCTTTCAAATTCACATTGTTCCCATCTAGAGTAGTCAAGTTTTATTTCATTAGCACTAGCTCTAAATCATGAGGGGTGCTATCTTGCTTTGCTTGGAAGAGACTAACTCACTACTCTAGTAACCAACTTGTACTTTGACCAAAGTTAACTATAAAAGTAACTCCTTTAGAAAACAAGTAAAACTTGTAAAGTAAAAACTTGGGATAGGTTCATGTAAGAAAAGATAAGAATCGTGGTGCCTTGCCCCAAGGGGCTTTGCACTTTGCAAGAATATTAGCTTGCCTTGGTAGTTCTCAAACTGTTCCTCCTCCTCCTCTTGGTAGCAACCTTCTTCTTCGGCGTACTCTCCGGTGCTACCGTATAAATTTGAATACGAGTATAATTACTCACTAATTCAATGGCTATTCCATACATCACATATAACACACAAACTACTCTATGCACACAAATAAATTAACTAGGGTGCATGGGTTGTGGGGTTTAAATAGAATTCACTTCTTTGTATTTCATATGTAAATGATAGTTTCCATAGGGTTCTTGAGAAATAATTTCCTCTCATTGAAATCTTCTTAAGATTTAATTTCTCAAACAATCATGTATGAACTCATATTGACCTAAGTCAAATGTTCATCATCATCATTTGTGAAAATGATTTAAATGAGGTAGATCACCTCATACTATTTAAATAACACTACATTTGATTTAAATCTCAAGTAATTCATATAAGAGAGTTTGGGACCAGGGGTCCAAACATCCCATGAATTCATGTGAGACAAGTTTAAATGAAGTATAAGACTTCACAAAATTTACCTTAATAGTTTTGGACAATATCAACTAGTTAAACTAGCCATAATATCCATTCATTGAACTATGGCATGATCATACAAAGTGACCACACCATTTTATTGCATAAATAATTAGTGTAAGTAAAATGTGAGCTATTAGAGTTGGAATTAACTTAATATCTATTTTGGTTGATTTTTAAGAATTATTTGAATAGGGAAAAGTCCCTGTCTTGTTATTTTTATCACATTAATTCTACAAAGAATCTGGCCATGGGACCAGTGGCATTGGTTAGATAATTTCTCTAGCTTTCCAACCATATAAAGTTCATCCAATTTGGTTTAGCCAATTTAATTCTATTGAATTTCAAAGTGGCAGCAGTATTCAAAACTATTTGAATTAATTAAATCCAGTTTGAATTAAAGGGCCGGCGGGAAAAGCTAGTTGGGCTCAAAGGTTTAAAAATGGCCCAAGGTCAGCCCATCCACGGTCCAGTGCCGCGCGGGCTGCCTGACAGAGGGTCCCGCCTGTTAGCGAGTGTTAAACGCCGAAGCGGTACGGGCGAGTCTGAGGCGTTGGATTAGAACGCGATCAAACGGCTGTGGTTCATCATCCCGCCGGCGAGAGGGGAGTTCACCGGCGGCTCAGGTAGGGGGTCGGAGAGCTAACCGTGGCTCCAGCTAGGGTTGGCAAGGTGCGCGATGAAGTTGTGGACGGCGGCGAGTCGACTGGTAGCAGCGGCTCGTCCTGGGGTGGCTCCAATCGACGGCGGCGTCCACCAGGTACTGGCGGCTCCGATCTCCAAATTGGAGCAGCTCCGGAGACGATCGAGTGAGTGGAGTGGTGGTGGCGAAGCAGTGAGAGGTGGGGAGTGAGCTGGTGTGGTTGGTTTGGTCCAGGGAACCTCCTATTTATAGAATCTTATGAGGGTTGCGGGGCAGTGAGGTGGGCGACATGGGCGCGGCGTCTCAGGCGGCTGGTCGAGCTAGGCGAGGCTATGGCGATGCTCTACGGGTCCAGGCGGTGCTACTGGCAGCGACAGCGTGGTCGGGGAGCGTCGGAATCGCTCGCATTGCTTCCGTGTCTGTGGCGCCCGCGGCGGAGCAGGGTCTCCTTCTCCGGCGGTGGTGGGCACGGGTCGCGGTCTTGGCCGTGTCTGGCGGCGTCCAGGTGTCGAGTGCGTGCTCAAGGCGTTGAGAGCAGGGCCAGGGAGTGAGCGAGGTGGTGGCGCGGCGCGTGTACTGGGCGTGTCCGCGTCGTGCATGCGTGCGACGTGAGCGGCGTCCAGGGTGTGTGCTGGCGCGCGTCGTCCGGCGTCTGGTCGCCGTTCCTTCGACCATGGCGGTGCTAGGGCTTGCTAGGGGACGCGTTGGCGCACGGTGGCGAGGTGGTCCTGGCAGAGGAGCAAGGGGAGAAGAGGGAGGTCGACGAGCTCAGGGACATGGCCGGCATGGCCATGCCCTAGCTTGCTCTCTCTCTCTCTTAGCCTCACTATGCTCCACTTAGGGCTTAAGGGGACCAGGGAACATAATGGGATAGGTTAGGGTAGTTTAGGTTAGGTAGATTCACTATTTGCAACTATTGCAAATAGTGCCCGAATTTGGAAAATGCAAAAATAACCAAATTTGAAATAATTCAAATGGTGAAAGTTTTTGATATGTGAGTGTTGATATAAGTTGTAAATGACCAGAGAGGTTTTGAGGTGGTGGTGGAAAAATTAGAATTCAAAAGTTGGCCAAAATGGCTAAGTGTAGATTGTTGCATATGTGAGAAAGTTGGAACTTTGGATGAGCCTTGCTCATGATCAAAGATGAATTTGGCATGATGATCTTCACCAAAGTTGTTCACCTTGATGTTGACTTTGAAATGGTGCAAAGAGTTAGCAAGAGTTGGTTTGGGAAAATTGAATGGCAGGGGCTCAAAGTGGTGATCAGACTAGAATTGTCAAAATTGACCATTATCATATGTGAGTTGGATTTGTGTTTGAATTTCATTTGAATTGTGAATCTTTGATTCCAAAAGTTTTAGTAAGTGTTTAATAACATTACTCAACTAATGGTGAAGACCAAATAGGTCTAGGGTCAAAATTTATAAAAATGCCATAGGGCATATGTGAGGGTTTTTAGGGTTTTGCATTTTATGGAATTTCTTCCTCTTTGATTTATTTGGTTGGTGATCTTCATATGATCACATTAGGGTTTTAGAGCATATCAAATACAAGTAAAAGCAATCATCATGGCATATCACTCAAATGCACAAGTCCTATGCATGGTACTATATGCAAATAGAAAAGTTTTTGTTGGTTTGAAATTTTGCTTTCTGGAATTCTCTAACTTTCTTTTTTTTGAAATTTGGGGTGTTACAAAAACCTTGAGGATCTCCCCAACCATCTAACCAATCTTGCCCAAATTTTGAGGAGTGGTGGAGGAGACCCCGATCTATAGTTCTACCAAGAGAGATTTCACCAATACTAGCTATTCCTTAGTGGATCTTGGTGGTAGGGTTCCTATGGTGGGACATTGGAGATGTGCAGCTATGGAGGCTAGCTTGGTGATGTACTAGCTCCATAGGGTGTTGGGAGCATCCTTGTGTGTGGAGCTCGCCCCAACCTTGTGAAGGAATCACCGCCTCGACTGGTGCCTTAGTGGAGAAGGGGGAGCACCTTCGTGGAGCTCTCTCGAGGAAGAAGGTGAGGCCTTCCTTCGTGGTGTGGCTGTCTAGTCTCTTGTGTGAGACTAACACCTCCTCAACGCAGACATACTTCCTATTGTGGAAGGAACTGCGGGAAACAAACCTTGCCTCGTCTCCGCGCCCCCCGATTGTCTCACTCCTTACTCTTACTATCTTGTTGATTCCTTTGCTTGTTGCACTTGTCCTAGGATCATTGTAGGAACACCGCTATCGCTAAAGCTCTCACCTTTATCTTCCGTTGCACTAAAAATTGAAAAAGGCTAAAACTTGTCGTAGCACCATTCACCCCCCTTGTTCGCTACGATCCATTCAAGTGGTATCAGAGCGATGTTTTTCTTGCTCGGGCTTTACCGCCTAAGAAATGGCCGAACAAGAGACGGATGGGAATGGTCACCTTCCCTTGTGCCACCCGCTCCATCATCTCCCATCGATACCACAACGGCTACGTTGGATGACCTCAAGAAATTGGAGTCATCCATCGTTAACCAAATGAAGGCGATGATGATGGAGTTGGTTGCACAAAAACCAAACCCCATCGTTGATCCTAAAGCAAGTGCCGAGGACCCCCCACCAAAAGCTAACCCATTTCCTCTTGTTGATTTTGTCGTGCAAGCGACAAAAGACCCACAAAAGGAAGGGCTTGGGGAGACCGGCACTTCAACAAAGGGGAAGGATGAGACACCGGTTGCGGAACGTCTATGGGGTTATCATGAGGTGCCACCACCAAGTGATTACACCATAAACGTTCCAATACCTATGCCACATATCTTGTCGCATGGTTCACCACCGCTACTTGAGTCAAACAACTTTGAAAATTGGCAATTCTTAATGCGTTCTCATGTGCGTAGCGCATCTACCGAGCTTTGGCGTATCATCGAGGAGGGCTATTCACCACGAGACCCAAAGAGCTTGACAAGAAGAGAAGTGGTAGATGAACAACTCAACGCCACCGCCATTAACATGACTCACATGGCCATCACGCCCAAGGACCGCGCTCATATCCGCTCGCTCAAGACCGCCAAGGAAGCATGGGATAAACTTGAGAAGCTCTTCCTCGGAAATGCGAGCATCCAAAGCTCTCGTTTTGATGAAGTGAACAACATGGCCGACAACTTCGTCATGAATGAAGGAGAGTCCCCCGAAGAAATGTATCGGCGCCTCATCGCTCTTGCCGTACAAATGCAAGATCTTGGAGCAACGTTTGTGGATGACCATTGGATCAAGCACAAGTTCTACAATGCTCTCCTCCCTTATGAGGAAGTGAAGTTGACGGCCATCCGCCAAAACGCCTCCTTCCGTGCTATGACATCCGATGAAGTTCTTAGCGAAGTCATCGCTTTGGACATCTCCAAGAAGAATGCGGAGGATCTTGTTGCTCGCGCCCACAACTCCCGCAAGCCCAACCTTGCATTGAAGATGAAGGTACATGAGGCTAGTGAAAGCGATGAGGATCCCGTTGAGTGGGGACCGTATGATCTCAAGATCAATTATCATGAGCACATGGCTCTCGCCGCCAAGAAGTTTTGGGATGGAAACAAGTCCCGAAGTACAAGATCAAGAAGACTACGTGATTCTTCAAGAAACTTCTCCAAGAGTCCAAGTCCAAGAGATGGGCAAAGGGGAAGAACATGCTACAATTGCGGTGACAAGAATCATTTTGTCGCGGATTTTATGTTTGAGAGAAGAGAAGATAATGGTGGAAGGCTTATCCGCAAGGATAAGTTCAAGTCACTCTCCAAAGGATTCTCCAAGTTCTCCCCCAAGTCCGATGACGACAAGGTATCCTTCACCAAGAAGCCTAGAGCCTTCATCATTCGAGAAGAGTACTCCTCCGATGAGGATGAAGAACGCGAGGACAAGAGCTCCAACAAGGAAGGAGAGGGAGTGGCCGCCATCGCCATTTCCACACCCTCTATCTCCCTCTTCGACTCTCCTAATGAGAACCTCGTCACCAACAATGCTCGTTGCCTTATGGCGAAGGTACCCACGCAGGTAAAATCCCCCTCCAAACCATCATCTTCGACTAATGCCTTATATCTTGATGATGCCACTAGTCTCACCGTTAAGAGTGAGATTATGGGTTTGGATTCTTTCCTCACTAACATGCAAGGGGATACCAAGACTCATGTCGGGGCTCTCTTGAGCCAACTTGGTGCGGCACAAGAACTTATAGAGGAGAAGGAGAGGTTGGAAAGGGAAGCTGCAAATGAGATTGCCTCTCTCAAAGAAGAGCTTGAAGATGAACGAAATCTGCGCATGTCTCTTGAAGCCAGTGTCATCGTTCTTGAAGACTCCAACGAAGCTATTGTTTCTCAACTCACCAAGGATCGAGACCATTCTCTTGGTTTGATGGGTGAGCTCAAAAAGAAGATGCTCTCTTTCGAGGAAGCTAACAAAGAGAAAGATGATGAAGACCCCAACTCTTGCCATGACGAGCTTGTTGATCAAGTTGCTTCCTTGAGGAAGCACAATGCTCTTCTCTTGGAGGTCAATGCTCTTCAAGAAGAAGCCTTGGATGAATATTACCGCTTGTGCAAAGAGAAGACCTCATGTTGCAACCATGAAGAAGAAATTGCCACTCTTGAGACCACCAAGGCCAAGCTATTGAGTTTGAGTAGCATGCAAGAAGAGTCTTTGGTGGAATGTATCCGCATGAGCAAGGAGAAGACCACTTGTTGTGATCATGAGGAAGAAATAGCCGCCTTGAAGAGAAGGGAAGCCAAGCGCATGGAGGTCAATTCCATGCAAGAGGAAGCATTGAAGGAGTACTTTCCTTTGAGCAAGGACCGTGCGTGTTGCACTCATGAAAGTGACATTGCCAAGATGGAGAGTGACAAGCGCTTACTCATGAAGATGAACGCTCTCCAAGAAGAAGCTTTGATGGAACACTTCCGGGTGAACAAGGCAAAGGAAGTCCAAGTGTTTGATATTTGCCACCCTCATCCGGAGCATGAAGATGAAGTCAATCGTTTGAAGGCCAAAGTTGATAGACTCCAAGTTCAAGCCAAGTACTTGGAAGGAGTCATTGAAGCTAAAGATGGAGCCAAAGAGGGCTCTTACAATGAAGGAGGAGTGGCTACCAAGCCAAAGAGAAAGAGGAATAAGAGGACCAAGAAGAAGAAGAATAAGGAGAACATGGAGATCAACCTTGAGGAGAGCGATGCTAGCTCAAGAAGGGATGGAGTACCCAACTCCGCCTTGAAGGGTTTTACCGGCTCTAACAACCCTTCTCATGTTCTTTTTGTTGATTACTATGGACATATTCGTGCTCGCTTTATTGGTCCTCAAAAGGACAATGTTGATTGGACTATTTGGGTTCCCAAACCCCTTGTTACTAACATGCTAGGACCCATTGAAAAATGGGTACCTAAATCCAAGACTTGATTCCTTGTAGGACTATGCTTCCGGTGGCGCTAAGTGGGTGGTTGATAGTGGAGCCACAAGTCATATGACTAGAAGCAAGAATATTGTTGTCGACCTCGAGCCTTCTCACTCTACCGTATCATATGGCGACAACACGTGCTCTAAGGTATTGGGTCTTGGCAAGGTGGTGGTAACACCCGACATCTCACTTGTGAATGTCCTACTTGTCGAGACCCTTGGTTACAATTTACTCTCTGTTCATCAAATTGCTCGTATGGGTCTATGTACTTTCTTTGATGAACATATGGTGGTCCTCTTGTGGAGCAGGACACTCAATGTAGCTTTTGTTGGATATGTAGAGAACAAATTGTATGTTGTCGATTTCTCCGGAAAGACAACATCTTCCACTCTTTTCCTATTCGCCAAAGGTGACAAGGGTTGGTTATGGCATCGCCGACTAGCCCATGTCAACATGAGGACTTTGCAAAGTCTCCACAAGGGTGGCCACATTCTCGGACTAAAAGAAGATGTCTCTTTTTGCAAAGATCGTGATTGTAGGGCTTGCGTACAAGGAAAAATGCATGGAGCTCCTCACAAGGCCAAGACTATCATCTCTACCACAAGATGCTTGGAGCTCCTACATGTTGATCTCTTCGGTCCACCGTCTCATGAAAGTCTTGGAGGAAAGAAGTATTGCCTTGTCATTGTTGATGACTATTCACGCTATTGTTGGGTATTCTTCTTCAAGTACAAGAGTGAGACTCAACGGACCATGATGCAGTTTGCCAACCAAGTTCAACGCAAGTACGACAACAAGATCCTCGCAATAAGAAGCGACAATGGAATGGAGTTCAAGAAATACACCTTGGATGACTTCCTCGGCGAAGAAGGAATCCAACACCAATACTCCACGCCATATACTCCCCAACAAAATGGGGTCGCCGAAAGGAAGAATCGAACCTTGATCGAAGCCGCCCGAACCATGATGATGGAATACAAGTCTAACTACAATTTTTGGGCGGAAGCTATCTCTACCGCATGCCACGCTACTAATCGTCTCTACTTTCGCAAAGGTCTTGAGAAGACACCATATGAGATCCTCACCGGCAACAAACCAAATGGGTCATATTTCAAGGTCTTCGGATGCAAATGCAATGTGCTTGTCAAAGACACACGCCTATCGAAGTTTGATTCAAGAGCTCAAGAAGGAATTTTCGTTGGCTATGCTACGGATTCTCACGCCTATAGAGTCTTCAACAAGTCAAGTGGGCGAGTTGTAGAATCTTGTGATGTGACATTCGATGAAGATGATAGATCTTTGGAGGAGCGAAGTGCTTCTTGTGAGAAAGGAGATGTAATTCCCCCGGATACCATAGGAAGGATGGGTGTTGGAATTCGCCGACCTCAAGAGCTACCTTCTATGAGTACCGGGGAAGGACCAAGTTCCACCCAAGTGGAGCCATCTACACCACAAGGACAAGCTTCTTCCGTTGATCTTACAAATGCAAGTCAACCTCTACAACAACCTCAAGTTCAACCTCAACCTCTACACCAACCTCAAGTTCAACCTCAACGACTACAACAACAATCGAGTCCAAGTTCACCTCAACAAGCTCAAGAACAACATTCACCGCAAGCTCATCTACCACAACAACCAACATCAAGTGACCAAGGCCAAGCTTCAAGTTCTTCTCCGAGTGGTTCGGGGATAATCTTTATGGACAATACTATTCCTTGTACCCCCGAGCCATCCGGCTCTCATCATGATGATGCCTCTTTCAACAACAATGGAGGTCAAGGCGAGGACCTAAACCGTGATGAAGGCCAAGAGGACTCACAAGAATCTTCTCCTTTAGCCGACACTCGCCGTGAAGATCCTACTACAAGACACTTGCGTCTCAAGTCTCATTCCTTGCGTAATATCATTGGTGATCTAGAGAGTAAAGTAACCACCCGGAGGCAACTAGCAAACTTTCGTGAGCACTACGCCTTTGTATCTATGGCGGAACCACTCAAAGTTAATGAAGCTCTCAAAGATCCCAATTGGTTGAATGCAATGCAAGAGGAACTCAACAACTTCAAGAGGAATGATGTGTGGACTCTCATGAAGCGACCCGATCATTGCCGCAATGTTATCGGCACCAAATGGGTTTTCAAGAACAAGCAAGATGAAAGAGGCATGGTCATCCGCAACAAAGCAAGATTGGTGGCACAAGGCTATTCTGAAATCGAAGGCGTGGACTTTGGTGAAACCTTTGCACCCGTTGCAAGGCTTGAGTCCATCCGTATCCTTTTGGCCTTTGCCTCTCATGATGGCTTCAAGTTGCAACAAATGGATGTTAAGAGTGCTTTTCTTAATGGTCCTTTACATGAGGAAGTATATGTGAAGCAACCCCCGGGGTTCGAGGACCCCCATTTTCCGGACCATGTCTTCAAGCTCAAAAAGGCCCTATATGGACTCAAACAAGCTCCTAGAGCTTGGTATGAGCATCTAAAGGAGTTGCTTGAAGACCGTGGTTTCGAAGTGGGGGAAATTGATCCCACTCTTTTTACTAAGAAAGTCAATGGGGAGCTTTTCGTATGCCAACTCTATGTAGATGACATCATATTTGGCTCGACTAACACAAAATTTAATGATGAGTTTGCTATGTTGATGACAAATAGGTTTGAGATGTCAATGATGGGTGAACTCAAGCACTTTCTTGGGTTTGAGATCAAGCAAATGCAACAAGGCACCTTCATCAATCAAGCAAAATACCTCCAAGACATGCTCAAGCGCTTTGATATGAAGGACGCCAAAGGCGTTGGAACTCCGATGCATCTCAAGTGTCAAATCTCTCTTGACGAGACCGGCAAGGCAGTGGATCCCAAGCTCTACCGTTCGATGATAGGTTCGCTTCTTTACTTTTGTGCCTCTTGCTTGGATATAATGTTAAGCGTTGGTATGTGTGCACGGTTTCAAGCAAGCCCGAAGGAAAGCCACGTTGTGGCGGTCAAAAGGATCTTTCGATATTTAGTTGATACCCCACACTTCGGACTATGGTACCCAAGGGACGCGGACTTTGCTTTGGTTGGTTTCACCGACTCCGATTGGGCGGGCGACAAGGTTGATAGGAAGTCTACATCCGGAGCTTGTCACTTTCTTGGAAGATCTTTGGTGTGTTGGTCCTCGAAGAAGCAAAATTGTGTCTCCGTCTCCACCGCAGAAGTCGAGTATATTGCCGCGGCAAGTAGCTGTGCTCAAATCTTGTGGATGAGGCAAATCTTGCGGGATTATGGACTCGAGTATAGCAAGGTGCCTCTTTTGTGTGACAATGAGAGCGCAATCAAGATCGCCTACAATCCGGTTCTTCATGGCAAGATGAAACACATTGAGATACGGAACCACTTCATCCGGGATCACATTGCTCGCGGAGATATTGTACTATCCTACATTGGTACCAAGGAGCAATTGGCGGACATATTCACAAAGCCCTTGGATGAGAAGCGTTTCATTGAGTTGAGGCATGAGCTAAATATAATTGATCCATCGAACTTTTCTTGATCGTCGTGCGCACATACCACTCCTAACCTTTATATCTAGATGAAAGGCACGCATGAATATAGGGGGAGTGCGGTTTATATCTATTGAGCTATCCCTCCCCCCCATAATGCATAAAGAAATCCAAAACATATGCTATTCGACAATTGAGTGACTTATGAGCTTCATGTTGAGTTGTAGTCCGTGAGTCCTAGATACATCTACGCGACCTCACACTACTACACTCTTACACGGTGGCTTCGGCCACCAACCTCCTCTTTGAGGAGTTTTTCGGTTCCTTGTGTTTCTTTGTGACCTTCTTTTTGTCTTTCTTCTTTGTTATCTTTTTCTTCATGTTTTTGGAGAACCTCATTCAAGCTTGTTTTCCCTCTTGGTTTTTGCAAGCTTGGTTATATGTTCTTTTTCTCCATCCTTCTAGTTTCTTTACCCTCCTTTTTGGTGTTCCGATGCCAAAGGGGGAGAAGTTCCTATGTGGATGGGGACCTTTGTTGGTTGTAGCCTTGTGGTCCTAGTTGCTTATCTTGTCTTGTGGCTACATCAACAACTCTATGGAGGCATCTTACGGTGAGTTTGGGTATTCTCAAGGCTATGGTATGATAACTTCACCCAAATCTCCTTACATGATCTTATGTTGCCTCCATACTGTGCGTATGCTATTTGAACATGTCAATTATCCGTGTTGCATATGTGCTTGGTTTGTAAAAACTAGGGGGAGTGATGCCTCTAAGACATGTGTATTTGTATTCAAATACATATTCATAATATGCACATGTTTAGGGGGAGCTCCGTTGAGCTTTTGCAAATCTAAGTATCTCATCATAATATCATATGTTATTGTAAAGCCTTGTGTTGTCATCAAACACCAAAAAGGGGGAGATTGTAAGAGCAAAGTCTAAACCCTGGGTTTTGTGTGTTTGTTGACAACACTTGAGTAATCTCACCGTGTTCCTTGAGTATCTTTGTTAGATTTGCAAGTGCACGGTGACCTCGCTGAACACGTCAATATCAGAAGACTGAAGCGTAGTTTATAGGTTTTCTGGTTTTGTGTGTGTGTCGCGAGGTGACATGGCTGGAGAGAAAAAGGGGAGAAACCAGTTTTAGCTAGGCCAGTACTACCGGTACCTGTAGCGGTAGTACCGCTACCTCTATAGGTACCGCCCACGGTACCGCTCTGAGTCTGCGCTGAGATTGACCCAGAATACGAGTTGCGGTACCTCTGCCGTACCTGGAGCGGTAGTACCGCTCACGAGCGGTAGTACCGTCCATGGTACCGCCCAGGTACCATAACTAGTTACGGCAGTACCGCTCTGGTACCGCTCCGGTACCGCTTCGAGTCCAGTAAGGTTTGGACCCTGTTGCGGTACCTCGAGCGGTACCGCGAGCGGTAGTACCGCTCTGCGTCCACGTGGACCAGATCTGAATATTTCGAACTCAGGGCGGTAGTACCGCTTCCCAAAAGCGGTAGTACCGCTTAGGCGAAAACTGGACATAACGGTTGGATTTGGACGAGCCTATTTAAGGGCCCCTTCTTTTCCAACTCGTTTTTATCTCTCCTCTCTCTCCTCCATTGTTGCTGAGCCAAAACCTTGAGGATCTCCCCAACCATCCAACCAATCTTACCCAAACTTTGAGGAGTGGTGGAGGAGACCCCGATCTATAGTTCTACCAAGAGAGATTTCACCAATACTAGCTATTCCTTAGTGGATCTTGGTGGTAGGGTTCCTGTGGTGGGACATTGGAGATGTGCAGCTATGGAGGCTATCTTGGTGATGTACTAGCTCCATAGGGTGTTGGGAGCATCCTTGTGTGTGGAGCTCGCCCCAACCTTGTGAAGGAATCACCGCCTCGACCGGTGCCTTAGTGGAGAAGGGGGAGCACCTTCGTGGAGCTCTCTCGAGGAAGAAGGTGAGGTCTTCCTTCGTGGTGTGGCCGTCTAGTCTCTTGTGTGAGACTAGCACCTCCTCAACGCAGACGTACTTCCTATTGTGGAAGGAACTGTGGGAAACAAACCTCGCCTCGTGATAGGGCAAAGGTGTCCGATCTTTCGATGAGATGGAGATAGTTCGATTTGTTGGTGGAGTTCGTGCTTGACGATCCGACTACACGTGCAAAGCTCGTGCGCCAATGCAATCGCTAGGACAATCTCCGGGAGTTACTGATCTTGCGGGAGCACGATCAGCCTGACCAGCGAGGGTCTTAATTCCTACCTGAAATCGAGAACAAGTAAGAACTAATATTGCAATCAGAATATTGCGG
The DNA here is from genome assembly GCF_019359855.2 of Lolium perenne. Lineage (NCBI taxonomy): Eukaryota > Viridiplantae > Streptophyta > Magnoliopsida > Poales > Poaceae > Lolium > Lolium perenne. The sequence continues at coordinate 139,677,446 of NC_067245.2, forward strand.
ATATAGATGAAAGCTTTACTTGCTCCTTACTCTTACTATCTTGTTGATTCCCTTGCTTGTTGCACTTGTCCTAGGATCATTGTAGGAACACCGCTATCCCTAAAGCTAATGAGGACATGATTACCTCTGATTTGAAGGCATATCTTGGTGAAAAAGATGAGACTACGTCGAGGACGACTTCAATTCAAGTAGGGGAGGATGATGAGGACATCTCTATGATAGATACAACCAATACTCCTACAACCATATCTAAGGTACATTCGTTACTAGGAATCCTTCCTGATATATATGAGAATATGATGCTGCCTAAATCAAATGTATTTATATTATTTAGGAATGGATCTAGCATGGACGCCAAGCATTGGATTAGGAACGTGCATGGAGATGGCAGCAGACACAAGGATTACGGATGGCGTTGCAAGCGAGGATTTCAGAACATTGAAGCCACCATAGTGAAGCAATGATGCTTGGATGAATTATACAAGTTACTCCATCATAAAATTCGTCCAAAGAGTTATTATTGGTGCTGCGTCACCTTATTTAATGGGCCAGGCCCATGTATTTTCGGATTAGGTATTTTAGGGGATTTTAAGAGGCCATATAAGTGGAGGAAGGCCCATTTAGGGGTGTTTTTGGCCAACCCTAGCTGGTTGGACGAAAATCCCTTGACTTCCCCCATATATATCCCTTTGTAGCCGTCATTAGAACTTGGATTTTGATTAGACTAAAAGTTAGCCAATTGTTGCAACTACGTGTACTTCTTTTGAGGCCAACGCCCAGAACAAGACCGACTATTCAGAATCCCACCATTATCAATCAAGCTTTCATCTCTATTCGCAATATTCAGATTGCATCTTTAGTTCTTACTTGTTCTCGATTTCAGGTAGGAATTAAGACCCTTGCTGGTCAGGCTGATCGTGCTCCCGCAAGATCAGTAACTCCCGGAGATTGTCCTAGCGATTGCATTGGCGCACGAGCTTTGCACGTGTAGTCGGATCGTCAAGCACGAACTCCACCAACAAATTGATTTATCCCCATCTCATCGAAAGATCGGCCACCTTTGCACTATCAAGTGGTATCAGATTTCAGGTTGCTCGGTGAGATTTACAGTTTTCCTAGTGTAGATTTGTTTTTACCTATAACCCAGAAAAAGCCCCACAAAAATATATTAGGTTTAGATCATCCGTCCCATAGCCCCTGCCAAGCCATTGCATGATCTTTTCAGTTTTTGCTTTTTGAGTGTCTGCAATCGTTGTGTCGCGTGCTGGTCTTAGCGTCTAGAGTCGTTAGAGTTTCGAGTTCTGATCATAGTAGTCACGTCGCCGCCGCGCCATCTCCGCTTGCAGTCCTCACCATATCACCGCCACCATATACTTCTGCCACATCTGCCATCAGCTCTTTGTTGTTTCCCTTTGATTCCCATCATCGTAAGGTCTTTCTTGATCTTTGTTTCTGAGGTTTTCCGGGTTTTAGATCCGTTTTCTTGGTCAATTTCGCGTTTTCCGTCGGAATTCTGATAGCAGTCTAGCTGCAAAAAAAAAAAAAAAAAAAATTCTGGGCGCCCGACCATAGAGACCGGTCTCTCGCCAAGGTAGATTCTGCAAAAAAAAAAAAAAAAAAAATCCGAAAAAAAAAAAAAAAATTCTGGGCGCCCTACCATAGAGACCTCTATGGTCATGCGCCAAGGTTGATCCAAAAAAAAAAAAAAAAAAATCCGAAAAAAAAAAAAAAATCTGGGCGCCCTACCATAGCGACCTCTAGGGTCATGCGCCAAGATTGAGTCCAAAAAAAAAAAAAAAACTAGGCGCCTTACCTTAGGTGCCTCTATCCTCCAGTGCCAGTTTCGCTGCCTCTTGCATCTTGTGCCGCATTGTGACCTCGTTGGTGATTTAGGCTCGCGTCTCTAATACGATCTAGCCTAGGACCAGCACAGTACCTTCGTTGAGCATTTACTCAATTTGCATCGCTGATTTGATTACTGTGCCACCATATCACTATACTTTGCCTTCCCAGAGCTCCACAGATTTCTCCACGTGCTTTGTTGTCGACACCTGGTAATCGCTTTGGGCAATCTCGGGGAGCAGCTGATCCTTGTTGGTTGCCATATCACCTTCCTCCTGTTTGGTAAGAACTTGAAGAGCTTTGTATTTTGCTTGACGAATTGCGCGTGAACCACCATATTCCGTAGTTTGTAGGCATATGCATTTGTGCTTTTTGGGTACTAACCATGACAGGAATTGAGGACCACGCCATCGACCCGAGTACCATGACGACTACGGAGATGCACGTGCAACCATTTACAGGAGATCATGATCAGGTTTTATACTTACCAGTTTATGAGGGTAGATATAATACAGATGCTTATTTTGATTGGGAGTTTAAGGTTGACAATATCTTTGGATGCCATGATTTTACTGAACATGAGAAAGTAAGAACTGCTGCTAGAGTTTTTACGGGTTTGGCTTCCATTTGGTGGGACTGGAATTATAAAGAAAATGTTGATGATACACCTACTACTTGGGTAGATTTAAAATCTGTTTTGAGACGTAAATTTGTGCCTCTTTCTCATCAACGTGAACTGCTCCGCAAACTTGAACGATTAGAACAAGGTAGTAATACTGTGCATGTTTACTATCAGGAATTTAAATTTTACATGTACCGTTGTGATATAAAGGAATTTGAGGAAAGTACTACAAACATGTTTTTCAACGGCTTAAACCCTGATATTAAGGTTATGTTTAAGTATATTCCTCATTCTACTATTGGTATATATGTTCGAGCTTGTGCTTTTGAGAAACACATACAGGAGAAAACGTTGGACCATTCCAACTCCTTCAAGTCATGCACACGAGCACCGGTTGTTTCTTCCAACGTTCCACGCATGAATATTGTTGTGCGAGTCGCCCAGCCACAGACTTGTGACACGTCGCTGCGAACATCTTCTACGTTGGAGTCACAAGGTAAAAATGAAGGTACTGATGTTGTCCCTCCACATGAGATTGGTGAATGCAAGGTTATCTTAAATATACCATGTGATGAGGTAGAAAATAATTTGGTCACACCACCTATATTAGAGGATTGTCTTGCTAATTTGATGTTATGTGATCAAACAACTCAGATAGATGATGGTTTAAGTGCACCTATTGTTGCTTCTAATTCATGCATTGATATGAGTGTACCAACGGAGACTTTTGTTTCCAAGGATGCCCATGTGTTAGGAAATTGTGGAACTGCTATACCAACTATGTTGAGTACACCTATTGTACAAGTTAATTCTTCCATATCTATGAGTGTACAAACTGAAATTCTTGCTCCTGATAATGCACCTTGTGATTTGAAAGATGACTATAGTATGGATCATATAAAACTGGTTAGGAACAATGAAGTGTTGGCTAAGATTTCTCATGCTAATTCTTTGTTTTCTGTTGTGATGGATCCTCCTATGTCTTTATCACATGCTAGAAATAAGATTGCTGAACTCAAATATTTGAAGAGTGTTTATGCCCATGGTTATACTTTTAATTTAATTGGAGAGTATGGCGTAGACAATGAATTTTTAGTGAATAAAATTTGCATTACATGTGATGATGTTCCATATACTATTGGTTTGAGGGGAAGTAAAATTCCACCTATGTTCAATCATTTTGATATGACCTCCAATAACGGTGTAGACTTTATGCCAAATACTTTGTTGCATGATCGCTTATTTAAGCTAGTTGTAGCATGTAAATTGAAAATACTGAATTTTGGTTTACCACTATTGGGATGGTTTAATGATGAGCATTATAATTTGAAAGTAGTTCATATGTGCTTCACTTATATATGCAAACTGAGTTGTGATAAATGTTTAATAGAGACTAATGAGCTTCTATGCTACTACAATACTGGTATATGTACAAAATTAAATGGGAAACATGACAGAGCTGTTAAAATGGATGACATATACATATACCATGCATATACCTTGTCTCTTTTGTTAGCATGTTTACAGAATAAACATCGCCGAGGACGGCTTTTCTTTCAAGAAAGGGAGGATGATGAGGACATGATTACCTCTGATTTGAAGGCATATCTTGGTGAAAAAGATGAGACTACGTCGAGGACGACTTCAATTCAAGTAGGGGAGGATGATGAGGACATCTCTATGATAGATACAACCAATACTCCTACAACCATATCTAAGGTACATTCATTACTAGGAATCCTTCCTGATATATATGAGAATATGATGCTGCCTAAATCAAATGTATTTATATTATTTAGGAATGGATCTAGCATGGACGCCAAGCATTGGATTAGGAACGTGCATGGAGATGGCAGCAGACCTGCAAGGATTCTGGATGGCGTTGCAAGCGAGGATTTCAGAACATTGAAGCCACCATAGTGAAGCAATGATGCTTGGATGAATTATACAAGTTACTCCATCATAAAATTCGTCCAAAGAGTTATTATTGGTGCTGCATCACCTTATTTAATGGGCCAGGCCCATGTATTTTCGGATTAGGTATTTTAGGGGATTTTAAGAGGCCATATAAGTGGAGGAAGGCCCATTTAGGGGTGTTTTTGGCCAACCCTAGCTGGTTGGACGAAAATCCCTTGACTTCCCCCATATATATCCCTCTGTAGCCGTCATTAGAACTTGGATTTTGATTAGACTAAAAGTTAGCCAATTGTTGCAACTACGTGTACTTCTTTTGAGGCCAACGTCCAGAACAAGACCGACTATTCAGAATCCCACCATTATCAATCAAGCTTTCATCTCTATTCGCAATATTCAGATTGCATCTTTAGTTCTTACTTGTTCTCGATTTCAGGTAGGAATTAAGACCCTTGCTGGTCAGGCTGATCGTGCTCCCGCAAGATCAGTAACTCCCGGAGATTGTCCTAGCGATTGCATTGGCGCACGAGCTTTGCACGTGTAGTCGGATCGTCAAGCACGAACTCCACCAACAAATCGATTTATCCCCATCTCATCGAAAGATCGGCCACCTTTGCATCCAAAAATATTGTCAACCTCAAACTCCCAATCAAAATAAGCATCTGTATTATATCTACCCTCATAAACTGGTAAGGATATAACCTGATCATGATCTCCTGTAAATGGTTGCACATGCATCTCCGCAGTCGTCATGGTACTCGGGTCGATGGCGTGGTCCTCAATTCCTGTCATGGTTAGTACCCAAAAAGCACAAATGCATATGCCTACAAACTACGGAATATGGTGGTTCACGCGCAATTCGTCAAGCAAAATACAAAGCTCTTACAAGTTCTTACCAAACAGGAGGAAGGTGATATGGCAACCAACAAGGATCAGCTTCTCCCCGAGATTGCACAAAGCGATTACCAGGTGTCGACACAAAGCACGTGGAGAAATCTGTGGAGCTCTGGGAAGGCAAAGTATAGTGATATGGTGGCACAGTAATCAAATCAGCGATGCAAATTGAGTAAATGCTCAACGAAGGTACTGTGCTGGTCCTAGGCTAGATCGTATTAGAGACGCGAGCCTAAATCACCAACGAGGTCACAATGCGGCACAAGATGCAAGAGGCAGCGAAACTGGTGCTGGAGGATAGAGGTACCTACGGGAAGGCGGCAAGTTTTTTTTTTTTTGACTCAACTTGGGCGCCCAGTTTTTTTTTTTTTTTTTTTTTTTTGGGATCAACCTTGGCGCATGACCATAGAGGTCTCTATGGTAGGGCGCCCAGAATTTTTTTTTTTTTTTTTTTTTTTTTTTTTTTTTTTTTTTTTAGATCAGGCTTGGCGCATGACCATAGAGGTCTCTATGGTAGGGCGCCCAGAATTTTTTTTTTTTTTTTTTTAGGATCAGACTTGGCGCATGACCATAGAGGTCTCTATGGTAGGGCGCCCAGAAATTTTCGGATTTTTTTTTTTTTTTTTTTTTTTTTGCAGCTAGACTGCTATCAGAATTCCGACGGAAAACACGAATTTGACCAAGAAAACGGATCTAAAACCCGGAAAAACTCAGAAACAAAGATCAAGAAAGACCCTACGATGATGGGAATCAAAGGGGAACAACAAAGAGTTGATGGCAGATGTGGCGGAAGTATATGGTGGCGGTGATATGGCGAGGACTGCAAGCGGAGATGGTGCGGCGGCGACGTGACTACTGTGATCAGAACTCGAAACTCTAACGACTCTAGACGCTAAGACCTGCACGCGACACAACGATTGCAGACAAAGACTCAAAAAGCAAAAACTGAAAAGATCATGCAATGGCTTGGCAGGGGCTATGGGACGGATGATCTAATCTAACTTCTTTTTGTGGGGCTTTTTCTGGGTTATAGGTAAAAACAAATCTACACTAGGAAAACTGTAAATCTCACCGAGCAACCTGAAATCTGATACCACTTGATAGTGCAAAGGTGGCCGATCTTTCGATGAGATGGGGATAAATCGATTTGTTGGTGGAGTTCGTGCTTGACGATCCGACTACACGTGCAAAGCTCGTGCGCCAATGCAATCGCTAGGACAATCTCCGGGAGTTACTGATCTTGCGGGAGCACGATCAGCCTGACCAGCAAGGGTCTTAATTCCTACCTGAAATCGAGAACAAGTAAGAACTAAAGATGCAATCTGAATATTGCGAATAGAGATGAAAGCTTGATTGATAATGGTGGGATTCTGAATAGTCGGTCTTGTTCTGGGCGTTGGCCTCAAAAGAAGTACACGTAGTTGCAACAATTGGCTAACTTTTAGTCTAATCAAAATCCAAGTTCTAATGACGGCTACAGAGGGATATATATGGGGGAAGTGAAGGGATTTTCGTCCAACCAGCTAGGGTTGGCCAAAAACACCCCTAAATGGGCCTTCCTCCACTTATATGGCCTCTTAAAATACCCTAAAATACCTAATCCGAAAATACATGGGCCTGGCCCATTAAATAAGGTGACGCAGCACCATAAATAACTCTTTGGACGAATTTTATGATGGAGTAACTTGTATAATTCATCCAATCATCATTGCTTCACCATGGTGGCTTCAATGTTCTGAAATCCTCGCTTGCAACGCCATCCTGAATCCTTGCAGGTCTGCTGCCATCTCCATGCACGTTCCTAATCCAATGCTTGGCGTCCATGCTAGATCTATTCCTAAATAATATAAATACATTTGATTTAGGCAGCATCATATTCTCATATATATCAGGAAGGATTCCTAGTAACGAATGTACCTGAGATATGGTTGTAGGAGTATTGGTTGTATCTATCATAGAGATGTCCTCATCTCATCGAAAGATCGGCCATCTCATCTCGTCTCTGCGCCCCCCGGTTGTCTTGCTCCTTACTCTTACTATCTTGTTGATTCCCTTGCTTGTTGCACTTGTCCTAGGATCATTGTAGGAACACCGCTATCCCTAAAGCTCTCACCTTTATCTTCCGTTGCACTAAAAATTGAAAAAGGCTAAAACTTGTCGTAGCGCCATTCACCCCGCTCTTGTTCGCTACGATCCATTCAACTGTCTACAAGAATAGAAGCGTGCATAGACATGAAGCTCTTTTCTGGCGGCGTTGCCGGGGAGGTAAGGTAAAAGGTACTCACATCCTATGGCTACTAAGTCTTTTAGTTGCTGGTGAGTGCTCTAAATTATTTCCTTTAGATTCCTTAATTCTATCTTTTTGTTTCTTGTTTTTATTTTCACTAGTTAGGCTTAATGGAAAACAACAACAAAATTAGATCGCTTTATAGTATTTGTCTTGAGTTAGGACATGAGGTGTTTGAAGAGAACATTAAAAAACCTATGGAACTTGCATGTTGGTAGCAAATGTTATTAGTATGAATTATTTGAATACCATTATTGCTAATGCTATGGAAAAGTCTAAGCTTGGGGAAGCTAGTTTTTATGAAAATGATCTTTTTAGTTCCCTAGCTTTTGAGGAAGAAATTTGCTACGATGATGCCTCCAATATATGATGATTACAATGATGATTATGTTATTTCCAGTCCACCTACTATTAGGGAGAAAGTTAATTATGATTACAATATGTCTCCTATATTTGATGATTATGGTGATGAGAATAATAATGATAGCTATTTTGTTGAATTTGCTTCTACTACAATTGATAAGAATGACTATGCTTATGTGGGGAGTAATAATTATTTTATCCATGTGGATCATGATAAGAATGTTTTATATGATAGTTATATTGTTGAGGTTATTCATGATGTTACTGAAAGTTATTATGAGAGATGAAAATATGGTTGTAGAAGTTTTCATGGTTCAAAAACTCCTCTCTATATGCTGAAAGTTTTGAAGTTACTCTTGTTTTATCTTCTTATGCTTGATGCCTTGAACTATGAAAGCGCGAAGACATTGAGTGTTGGCTTCGATTGTTGGCGATGTTGGCATTAGCTTGTTCAAGGCGTGCCAACCTTTCTTATTGTCTTCCCATGATCACCATGTTTTGTTGACCTTGAGTAGCGAGTGTATCCCTCATATCATGGCCTTGAGCATCAAGCTTGTCATGGAGGTCTTGCACTTGGACATTGAGGTCGCTTCTTTGCACTTGAGCTCGTTCTTCATAGCGTATGACGGTCTCATCCATCCTTGTCGTGAAGTCATGGATGCTCTTGTTGATGGCTTGAGTATCTATCCAATGTTGGTGCCGCGTCATCGATAGTTGGTTCCCTTCTCTACTAGACATGGTTACAACTAAAACAAGAACTATGTTGTGGGTTGTTAGGAAAAACTACCAAAAGTGTCAAAACTTGCAAACCAAAATCAAAAAGGTGGTTCAAGTCGGAGGACAACCGATATGTATGCACACAAAGAAAACAAAAACTCTATATGGTGTTAGGTATGGATGTGGAAAGCCAAATGGAAGAACCAAACGAAAAGTCTATTTTCAAAAGTGGGTAAGATCCAAAAGTCACAAGTCAAAAGCGGTGATCACAAAAGGCATACACAAGGTGGAATACACGCACGAGACAAAATGGGGTTAGCGCGACCAAGGAAAATGAGCACAAACAAAACTGGTCCTAACGAAGGCTACTTGCTCGGTGTCACGCTAACGCAAGAGAGACCGTGGCTTGGTTGCAAAATTGAGAAGCAACAAGATTTGCGCAATACGCCTCTCTTCTCTTTTCTATCTTTTGCTTAAAAGCTTTGGACTATTTTATGTATAGGTGTCACTCAAAAAATCGCGAAATCCAACCAAGGCCAATTCGAGGCTATTTTTTGGGATTTTTGAAAAATTTCTCAAGAAATTTTCTGGGGGTGTGGGGGTCAAATCCGTGGTAACCAAGGAGCTCTTGATACTATATGATAAGGGCAGGCCCGATCTTCACGGATTTGGGTGGGATTCGTGGGGGAGGTGGTAGAACACGAAGAACACAAAGGGGATCAGGGATACAAACTCACACACACACACACGCACACAAATCGGGTTATCCTCGTTGGCCCGAACCACCAACTCGATAGAAGTTGCATGAAAAGACCTTTTGGTAGAAGTCCCGCAAAAATATCAACGAATCGAATCCAAGAGATCTAGAAGGGTGAAAAGATCAAGGTTAATAGAAGTGCAAGAAAAAGACCCAAAAGGTAGAACTGCAAGCAAAAGACCAACAATTGATAGAAGACACCAAAGAGATCACAATGATTCAACAAGGAGATCGCGTAGTACAAGATCTAGGATCTATGGTAGGGGTTCCCACATGGGGGCAAAAGCAAAGCTCAAGATCTCACATCAAGTCTAATCTCATATCTGAGCCAACAAGGCTATTTATAGTTGGTGGGGAGAAGGGATAAGTTACATGCTGAAACGTGCAGTTTTGGGCTGACAGTCGTGCAGGCGGAAGTTCCGGTCACTGGGGGGCGGAAGTTTCGGTCGGGGCGGAAGTTCCGGTCGGGGCGGAAGTTCCGGTCACTGGGGCGGAAGTTTCGGTCGGGGCGGTACTTCCGGCCAACTTAGGTCTAGTTCCCAAAATGATTGTTTTCCTTGCAGAAACATCCAGGGGGTTTGGAGCTTGATTTCGGAACTAGGGCGGAACTTGGGCGGAAGTTCTGGTGGGCGGAAGTTCCGGTCCTTGGGGGCGGAAGTTCCAGCTGGATCCTCTTTCCTGGGCGCTGGACGGCATCTCGGAGGCATTTGGCCGGAAGTTCCGGTCCTAGGGGCGGAATTTCCGGCTGGAGCGCTGGGTCTCCATCTTCTCCATCTTCAGCTCCCTCTCCATTGGCTTGGTCTCCATGGCCTGCGTCTTGTTTGATGTACCTGATTGAACACAATGTATTTGCATGAAGTAGCATGCCGTTCAATGAGGTATCAAATGCATACGTGGAAAGGAGCGAGTTCACCTCTTGGTGTATGGCTTTGGCTCGAGCTCGTGTCATTGGGCCACGAGGAGGGCTTGACGGTCTTCATGTAGTGACGGCCTTGGGTAGGGTTACATCAAAACATGTAGCATAACTAGTTGTAAACGGTGTTTCAATGCTTGGAAACAAGGTCTAGGGATCATACTTTCACTAGTGGACACTCTCAACAATGATACCATAATTGAATACATAGATATTATCAATTCACTATGCTACTCTAAACCACTCTCTGGTTTGATAATAAACACAAATTCACTGTGTAGGGATGCATAAGCACTCCTTAAAGTTTGCATTCCCAATCTATGGACGTCCCACGCTGTCACTTTGAGCATACAAAGATGGTACTAACTAGACACCACAATTCATAAGTATTTATGTAAATTAAGCTTAAGAAACAAACACGGTGTGCACACTGTCACCTTCACACCTCTGGACACGGTGTCCCTGGAGATCACATAATAAAACCACTTGAGTAGCACAATGGTTGAAGAATAACATCTATTTATTCAACTAGATTACAAAGCTCATGATCACATAAAGATCATACATGGAGAGATAGATAGACCACATAGCTACCAGTAAAGCCCTTGTCCCTAGGGTCACTCATCATGGGAGTCAGCAACGGCGATGAAGATGGCGGTGGAGTCGATGGAGATGGCTCCGGGCAATTCCCCGTCCCATCAGGGTGCCGGAACAGAGACTTCTGTCCCCCGAATCTTGTCTCCGATGGCGGCGGAGCTACGGAACTTTACGTGGGTGGAGGCTGATTGTTTAGGGTTCACGCTTCGGGAGGATTATTATAGGCGGAAGGGCGAGGTCGGTGGAGGCCAGGGGCCCCAGACCACCCATTAGCGCGGCCAGGGCTTGGGCCGCGCCTAGGCCTGGTTTGGCCGCCTCCTGGCCATCCTTCGTCTGCCCTCTGGACTCTGTCTTCAGTTCAACAAAATAGGAACTTTGGCTTTTGTTTCGTCCAATTCCGAGAATATTTACTGTACAACTTTTCTAAAATACAAAACAACAGAAAACAGGGAACTGACACTGTGGCATCTTGTCAATAGGCTAGTTCTGGAAAATGCATAAAAGTGCCACGAAGTGTAAACAAAACATATATAAATTGGTGGGAAACAAGCATTGAGCATCAAAAATTATAGATACGCTTGCAACGTATCAGCATCCCCAAGCTTAACTCCTGCTCGTCCTCGAGTAGGTAATTGATAACAAAAAATAATTTTTGAGGTGACATGCAGCCAACACAATCTTGATCATGTTATTGTAAAAGCATTATGAGTTGGGATAAAAGTACTCTAAACATAGGCATGATAGATATAATTCTGACAATAGAGCTTAGCAACTATGTTACAACATGAAAATTTACTCAAACAAAGGATCACGAATAATAGTGCACTGAAAGCAACTATTTGTTTATGAGCATAGAGAAAACATAGCAAAGTGGTACTCAGCTTGCCCTTTATGGAGTAGCAAAACATAAATGCTATGACACCTTTAAAGTTCAAAGGTTGAATAGATAAAAGTAATTTAAGAACAAGCAATATCATAATCATGAATCAATCAATAATAAATTTTGGGACTATGCACATTATACTAAGAATGAAAACTATGCTCTCTTAATTGATGCATAAAGAAGAAGATGAAGACTCAACATAAAAGTAAAAGAAGGGGTCCTTCTGACATAGGTATGCCTAACAGGCATGTCCAATAAAGGACCCTGGTTATATAAAGAGGACATGAAGCCCGTGAACCCGAAGCTTTGGTGGCCCAGAAGCCCAGAGATCGTCGGATAAGGAACGCAGAGTTGTAGTAGGAATCTTGTATCAGCATAGGAAAGGCCCAATGCACCTCGAATAGTTTCTAACTTGTACGACATGAAACGCCTCGGCTCCACCTCCTATATAAATGGGAGCCGAGGGAGAAACAAGGGATCAAAATCTTTTCCACTAGAACCGCCGTAATCTCGAGTCGAGCACCTTTGTCGGCTGAACCTTTGAGATCTACTTGCCCTCTACTTCTTACAAAACCTTAAGTCTAGAATCTGTAGGCATTGACGAGTTAATCCCTCGTCAATTTGCGCCGTCTATGGGAATTGGAGGTCGCAAGGTCCTGATATCGGGGCATCGTCAACATCATCGTCAACAACAAGCAATGCGATGGACGCATGTAAATGAGTCCAACCTGATCTCGGCGATTTTGTTCCTCACCCTCCCGTCCGATCTGGAGGAGTCGACGGAGATGACGTTCGGGAGCTTCCGCTTCCTCATCGGGAAGGAAAGATCGCATCATCTCACGGCACCGATTTTTTCAGGACCGTTGGCGGTCGAGTCTGATTTCTCGGGATCGTCAACATCATCTGTCGATTTAGGCGACGAGGAAGTTTCGCCGCCACGCTTCACCAAGCCCACCGACGGTGGGGCACTTGCTGATCTGTTTGATGACATGACTTTCGGGTCTTTCACGGAAACCGATCTGGACAGCGACTCAGAAAGCTTCGACAACTTCGGCTTCACCAACTTCGACTTCACCAACAACTCTACTGCTAGTAGGGAGGTCTTCGCCGATCTATACGACGGTGTCATCGACCCTGAGGCTGACGAAAACACATCCGCCACATATCATCAGATCTGCGTAATTGCGGGAGAAAGCCGTCAAGAGGATGAAGAGTCTGAGGCTTTCGACGATTTAGGTAACCCCTATGTTGATCCCGCAGATCTCACACGCAGAATCGGAAATAAATACATCGGATACACGCCAAGAGAAAAAGTACATCTATCGCAGGAAGCATGGGATAGAGCTGCGAGTGCCATGGATGGCACAAAACCGATGACCACTACAGCTACGCTGCAAGTGCTGCAAGCCTATCAATATAAAATCGCTCGTTCCAGATGAGAGTTAGAAAAATTGCGGCGAACACTCGACTAAAGAAGAGATGCAGCTGATGCGTCAAGTGAGAGTAGGGCCAACCTGAGTCGACAATCAAGAACCTCAGGAAATAGTCACAGGGACGCCCGCGCAAGAGCTAGTTCTCGACTGGTAGGTATGCCCGAGCAAGAACGGGAGAACTTGATTCAAAACCTCGACATGTCCTTCATATCAATAGACACGAGAGGACACATCATCCCGAAAACACCAGAAGCAGGATATATGGCGGCACATGCATTCTTGATGGCATCTAGGCCACCTCAGGGAGATCCTAGGTCATCACTATATCAGTTGGCTATGGCAGGAGTCGGCGTTATGGGTGCGGCGATAGCAGGAAGAAAAATTGCACCACAACCTGAAAGTGCTCCACGCAGAAATAGTCCAAGGAAAAAATAGTCCACGATGCATTGTGGCAGCAGCGCGAGATACTCCGAGAGGGCGACACATGGAACACGGTTTCTCAAGCTCGAGTTGGCAGAGCACGTGAGGAAAGGAGTCGTGAAAACAGAACAAGTGCACGTCGACACACACCATAAGATAGTGATGAGGACTTGTGCGGACTCCCTTTCTTTACCCGACGGGTTCGCAAAACTTGAGTACCCACTAGCTTTAAGTTGCCCGACAACTACAAAAAGTTCGACGGGTTGCAAGATCCAGAGGATTGGTTGGTTGATTATCTGGAGACAGTGAAGTTGATGAGCAGAACCAGAGCAACAGCCATGCATAGCATTCAGGTCCATCTCAGTGGAGCCGCAAGATCTTGGATGAAAAAGCTGCCGGAAGGATCCGTAGATAGCTGGGAAACTTTCGAGGACTTACTCGTGAGGAATTTCCGATCCACTTTAAAAAGAACCAGCATCGATAGAGCAGCTAAGGACTTGCAAGCAGAAGCCGGACGAATCGATGAGGATGTACATTCAGCGGTGGAGCATCATAAAATACTCGGCTGAGCATGTGTCTGATGAAAGAGAAATCGACGTGTTTGTTGCAGGAATCCGAAGGAGAGACCAGGTCGAAGAGTTGGGAAGGTCCAACCCCAGGACAATAGAAGATCTCATGGAAATATCTAATCGTTGGGCAGATGGAGAGGATGTCGTCCATAATGAACGGCAAAGGTCACCCAAGGAAGACCGCGACAGAAACAACAGTTAGAAGAAGAGACGTTTTCGCAACTTCACAGATTATGATGGTCCCAGCCAAATAGCGGCTGGCTTCCAAGGAAACAGTGGAGGAAATCATCGTGAGTACGAGGCATCCAAGCTTACCACCAACTACGACGTGTTACCTGACGGAGGCATATCCTTGCAGGAGCAAGCTTTCGACACCTCCAAGAATTTTAAGGAAGTACGGATCCCCCCGACAGATCCTAAAAATACGACGTCCATCGCGACCAACTTGGATAGCCCATAGGAAAGCGCGCTCGTCGAGTTCCTCCATGAGCGCTGGGAAATCTTCGCATGGTGCCCAACTGAGATGCCAGGAGTAACCAGGGAACTTGTCGAGCACCCTCTTAATTTAGATCCAAGAGCTAGGCCAATTTGACAACCTTTGCAGCGATTCTCGAGCCAAACCGCAAAGCTATGATATTTGAGATCCGTCGACTCAAAGAAGCGGGTTTCATCAAAGAGCTACACACTGAGGCCACATGGGTCGCTAACCCAGTGCTGGTCCCGAAGAAAAACACTGAAGTCCTTCGCATGTGCGTCGATTTCACGTGTCTCAACAAAAATTGTCCAAAGGATCACTTTCCCCTCCCGAGGATCGATGAAATTATTCAAATTATCGACTCCACGGCAGGATGCGAACGTCTTTCCTTCATCAACGCGTATTCTGGTTAAAATCAGATCTGCCTAAAAGAAGAAGATGAAGTCAAAACATTTTTCATAACCCCTTATGGTGTATTCTGCTACAGAACAATGCCTTTCGGGTTGAAAAACGTGGGAGCCACATATCAGAGGATGATGTAGAAGTGCCTCGCCACGTAGATCATGAAAAATGTCCAAGTATACATCGATGATGTGGTCATCACAACAAAGCAAGGGTCATCCCTCATTCATGATCTTAGGGAAACTTTCGGTAACCTCGACAACTTCCATCTCAAGTTGAACCCGACAAAATGCTTCTTTGGTGTTCTTGCGGGAGAGCTCCTCGGATACTTGGTGTCAGCTAGAGGAATCGAGGCCAATCCAGATAACATACAAGCTATCCTGACGATGAGAAAACCAACCAAGCTCAAAGAGATACATCAGTTAACTGGATGAGTCGCAGCTTTGAGCAGATTTGTCGCACGGTTGGGAGAAAAAAGCGATGCCCTTCTACACGCTCATCAAGCAAGGAGAAAAATTCGAGTCGAACGAGGAAGCAGACAAAGCCTTTGAGCATCTGAAGCGTACAATTTCGACACCACCAGTATTGGTGGCACCACGAGAAAAAGAACCTCTGCTATTATACATTGCGGCCACACCTCAAGTGGTTAGCACGGTTCTCGTGGTAGAACGAGAAGAAGGAAAAATTCATGGGGTTCAGCGACCAATATATTTCCTCAGCGAAGTCCTATCTTTATCCAAGCAGCGCTACCCGCACTATCAGAAGTTGGCATATGGAGTCTTTATGTCAGCACGGAAGCTAAGACACTATTTTTTGGCACACCCGATAATAGTGGTCAACGAGGCGCCTCTCTCGAACATCTTGAACAATCCATAAACTATAGGATGTGTCTCCTTTTGGGGAATCGAGCTTTCCCCTCGGGGTATCACTTACGAAAAAGAAAGGCAATCAAGTCGTAATTTTTGACAGACTTTGTTGCAGAGTGGATGGAACTCCAAAACACGGGATCCCCAGATTTATCGAGTACCTGGCATATGAACTTCGATGGGTCCAAGAGATTAGAAGGAGCTGGAGTAGACGTGGTACTTGTTTCACCGTAGGGTAACAAGATGAATTATATATTGCGGTTGACCTTCCCCAATGCATCAAATAATTAAGCAGAATATGAAGCTCTTATTCACGGAATGAAGATAGCAAAAGCATGCGCCGCTACGCAGCTAAAATTCGTTGGCGACTCGCAACTGGTTTCCCAACAGGTGATGAACAAGTGTGATGTAGTCAATGACAGCATGGTAGCATACAAAGAGGTGTACAATGAACTGGAGAAAACTTTTGATGGTTGCAAAGTCAATCATGTGAGCAGGCTTAGCAACGATGAAGCCGACGTTTTGGCAAACATCGGTTCGCAGTGTTTGCCCATACCACCTGGAGTTTTCTGCGAGGAAATTAGTGAAAGGCCAACCAAGTAAAAGAAAGCAACCGCGCCAAAGCAGCCGAAGAAAAAGTATAAACCCAAGAAAGACTCTGGGGCTCCAGCAGTCCCAGAAACACATATGTCGGATGATGAGGAAGAACCAGAGCAGGTCATTATGATACAAATCCTTTGATGCATACTTGGCATACGTCACAAAGAAAGAGATACCCAAAGATCCAGTGGATGCACGAAGAGTTATTCGGCGGTCTAAGGCATTTACAGTGGTCAAGGGAGAGCTATACAAGCGAAGTATATCGGGCGTGCTACAGAGATGTGTTACACCCGAGGAAGGACGATTCATATTGAAGGACATACACGAAGGGATACGTGGCACCACGCAAGCAGTCGAGCAATAGCAACCAAAGCTTTTTGAGCTGGGTTTACTAGTTAACAACAATAGAGGATGCGAAGGAAATCGTGCGTACTTGCGAAGCTTGCCAAAGATTCGCGTCTAAACTTCACTCTCCACCAGCAGAATTAATGCCAATACCTTTGGCATGGACTTTTGCACAGTGGGGACTAGACATGGCAGGAAAATTACACAAGTCCTGGCCAGGAGGACATGTATATCTGCTTGTAGTTGTCAACAGATTCACCAAGTGGATTGAAGCGGTACCAGTAACTTCGGTGGATGCAACTTCAGCAGTAAACTTCATCAACGGAATAGTTTTTTGGTTCGGAATCCCTAACATCATAGTCACAGATAACTGCAGTAATTTCACCTCCCGAGAATTCAAGGATTACTGTGAACGTGTGGGCATCAAGCTGCAGTCTGCATCGGTGGCGCACCCACAAACCAATGGTCAAGTCGAAAAAGCAAACGGTCTTATCTGCAATGGCATCAAGAAACGTCTGCTGACACCACTTCTAAAAGCAAGACACACTTGGGTCGACGAGTTACCTTATGTGTTATGGAGCTGGCGAACAACACCAAACACAGCAACTCAGGAAACTCTGTTCTTTCTAGCCCATGGTGCCGAAGCAGTGCTCCAGATAGAAATCGAACATAACTCCCCTAGAGTTGTGGAATATGATGAAGAGGCCTCGCAGAAGTCACTGCAAGATGATGTCGACGCAATTGATGAAGTAAGAGATGTGGTGCTCTCACGGGTAAGTGCATACCAGCAGAACCTCAAAAAATATCACAGCCGACGTTTGCGGCCCAGATCCGTCGAAGTCAGTGATTTAGTTCTTCGACTCAAGCAAGATGGACACGAAAAGTTGGAATCTCCATGGTTGGGGCCATACATCATTACCGAAATTATTCCGGGAGGAGCGTATCGGCTGAAGGACAGGAAGTCGAGCAAGGACGAACCGAACTCGTGGAACGTTGCATAGCTGCGACGTTTTTATGCCAAGAAGGAAGCCAATATAGTACCAACTATGTAAACTCAAATTGTATGTGAACAACTCGAAAGTTTTAGACGCACTCTTTTCCTTTCAGGTTACCGAGTGGGGACGAAAGGCTTTTAATGAGGCGGGCTTGCGACGCAGCAATATAGCATGGTTGAAATAAAAAATAGTGATGACATATTTTATTCTCTCTTTACAAGCAATGCTCGGGGGATCGAACCCGTAAAATTACAACATATTCGAGTTCAGGACACTTGGCAATACAAATGCTTTGGTTTTCCAAAAACCTCGCGAAAAAATAAGTATAATTACGTCACCAGAAATACTCGAGGGCTAAAACGGAAGATTACAACACAACTAGAAGAGTTTTCTTTAACTTCATATATGTCTCGCAGAAATTTACAACAATATAGCACACAACTTTTAAAAACAAGATATACGAAAAATATATATACATAGTATTGCGTCTTGGTTCAAACCTCATGCATTGAGAAATATAAAAAACTCATATATCCACCTATCTATATTTTCCCTTGCAACATGTATATTCTGCGTCGACGTCGTATCGGTATTCCTTGAAAAAAGTGATGTCCACCTTGAAGAGTTCATCAATCATTTTCTCGGCGAGAGGCAACACGACCGCATTATTCTTATCAGTGTTTACTCTTCTCTTCGACATCTTAAGAAGGAAACTCTTGAAGACCTTGTCAAGATCCAACTTTGAGTGGTGAATCTTCAACCAAATCAAGGCAAACTTGGCGCCAACCACCATCTGAGCCTTCACAAAGTCGTGGATATTGCGCACGTTCTTGAACTTGTCCATGAGTTCGGTAAGATTCTCGGGATGAGGGTTCCGAGGAAACATGGCATTATACACCATAGCCAAGGTACTGTTGTAGAAGTCAAGAAATTCTCGAGTTTGGGTGGCTCGATCCTGGAACTGAGCAATACGTCGACAACGATTTTCGTCTGCCCAAAAATCAATGTCATTGGATCTAGCAAGACGAAGAAGGGCTTCAACCCGCTAATTCACGCTTTGCTCCTCAGCGATAGTATCCAGAAATGCACCTACGAGTAATAAGGGAAAAAGCAATATAGCACATGGAGAGACACAGGAAAGCAACGAGGAAAGGACGAGATAGAACTAACATACCAGCCATATCTTGACTTGCATCAGCCATGAGGTCGAGCTTATAATTCTCGCGCTGAGCAGATCGAGCAGCGTTGGTAGTCGCAGTTTCTTTTAGTTCAAGGGACTCTTGTGCCTGACGAAGAGCCTCTTGTTCTCGGTCCGAGGATTTGCGTGATTGCTCCAAAACAGTCACAGTTTGTGTTTTCATCGATTGCAGCTGCTGTTGCAGATCAGCTACTCCTGTTCAGTTGAGCCAGGACACAATGAAATATCCAAGGAAGCACCGCTAGGCACTCTCGCAAAGTGTGAGGCAGCAGGGGAAGTGTCGTAAGGTCCAGCCCCAATATAGTTGTCAAAAATTAACTGGAAGATAAGACATTATCGACATCAATCATTCGTCAAGACACATTTTTCATTCATAGTCATAGCACATTACATAAAGGAGTCTTTACAAAATACAGCTCATAAGGCGCCTACATAAATGATCGGGGGCAGCAAAAGGCAACATTATCTACAAAAAGGAAAACAAAAAGAATTACAAGTTGGTGTACTTGACCTCCGTTTGGGTAGTGCAGGCAGAGGCTGAAGACCTCGGGTCAAGCAAGGCGATAAGTTTCCTTGAGTAGAGCTTGGCATCCTTCGCCAGAGCCATCCACTTCGCGTTGTTCATAGCAGCCTTCGCCCAGTCGACCTTTTGACCACTAGCCTCCACGAGAGCGATGGTCCCTTCAACTCCAATCTTCAAGCTTGCTTAGCGATGAGCCAAAGCTGGATCATCCTTTGCAAGGAAGGGTTGGACGAGCTGGGAAAATATCTCGGTTTGCGCGATTTTTGGGAAGAAGTGGGAAAAGATGCGCCTAAACGCATTCCGCGCAGACGACAGGCACTCGCGTGCCAGATTGCAATTCAACTCAAGAATGGTGAGAGTGTCCAAGACACGATCTTCATCCAATTCCTGGTTCCTGGTGTAGTGCTCACCCATCTTCCCTACTAAAGAAAAGAAGGACTTTATCAACATCAAAAATAATTTTAGCGCGACAATGAAAATTGAACGACAAAGGGAGAGATAGTATTACTTGAAAATCTTCTGGACTGAGTCTCGAGGAGCGTAATTATATCATTATCGCGTTGGACGAGCTTTGTCTCTCTGTCGCTCAAAGCATCTTTAGCGGCCTGAAGTCTTCGGCGAAGATCTTCGACACCAGCAGCATCCTTTTCAGTCTTTTCGCGAGCTTCCTCGCTAGCTTTGAGCATCTCCTCCAAATCATTGGTGCGTTCTTCAGCATGACACAATGCCTCTAGAGGATGAATGAAGATACAAAACAATAAAGAAATATATAAAGCGCTAAGCACAGTAAAACCTTACCTCTCAAAGATTCGACATCATCGCGGAACTCGATAAAACGGGAGCCTAAGTCAACCATCTCCTTCATCAAGGGCTGCAAAAAAGTTGACAAGAAAGAAATATAGTACCAAGAAGCAGAAATTTGTTCGAGTAAACAAAAAAGGCGACAAATAGGAAGACATAACTTACATCGTTAATGAGAGGAGTCGACAGACTCCCGGTGGCTCTTGTTTGCCGGCAGCTCCCGTCTTAGCCCTCTTCTTCTTAGGTGCTCGGGGGCTGGGCGCTGGAGTCTATGCTTCCGGATCAACGTGGGCTGGAGGCGAAGTTTCTGGCGTGACACGACGATCCTCAGAAAGGACTAATGTGTGGTAGGTGCTCGTATTGGCTGGCCCATGAGCTTCGGGTTCCAGCTCTTCTTCGTCGTCTCTGTCAATATAGCAGCAATATAAATACGTGGAAACCAAAAGAAAAAAGATAGGAAAAAGCAATGAGGGACCAACTTACGAGCTAACGGTGCCAGTAGCGGCGAAGGGGTCGAAGACTACTTGTTCTTCGGAGAGGACTCTTCGACAGCTGATACAGAAAGCTTGGACGCGCCGGAATCTTCTTCGTCAATGTTTCTCTTCCTTTTGCGCTTATCCGGAGAAGCGGCAAGAGGAGGAGAGACCGAGTGAGCGGAGTCAGAAGGTTGCACTGACTTCGAATCTTTGTCAGAGAACCCGCACTTTTCTCCGATTATGCGGGTTCGCTCTCAGGAACAGAAGTTTCTTGCGAGTCATCAGTAACGATGGCTCGCTCATCTACATCTCCACCCTCATGTAGTGGAGGAAGGGAAGAAAGAGATTGATGGTTCTGCAGGCAAAAAAGAGCGAAAGAGCACGACAAAATTATCAAAACCCGAAGAAAAAACGTATACAGTGAAAAGCAGGAATACAACTCGGAAGAAAATACTTACATCTGGGAGTGCATGGTCACCACTGAAAGTTTCCACGCGGAAGGAAGAAGGGACTTCATTGTTTTTGCTCAAAGAGGTGAAGCGGCGGACAAGCTTCTCAAAATCTTTCGAGGGAAGATCGTCGAAAACTCTGTCAGCGTCTTCAGTACCCGAATACATCCAAAGGGGATTCTTGCGAGCCTCAAGAGGCTGCACTCAGATCCACAGAAAGTGTGCAATGATTTGCACACCCGATAGTTCTGAAGGTGTTTTGGAGCTCTTGGATGCGAGCAATCAGAGCGTCAGTGGCTGCCCTTTCTTCGGATGTAGCCTCTGCGTCCCAAGATTTGGGCCTATGGATATCTTCTGAAGAATCAAAGGAAGCAAGGCCGTATTCTTGGGCAGCCGAAGATTTATCCTTGACATAGAGGCACTTCTTGCGCCAGCCTTGGATGGAGTCAGCAAAATTCAAGTCAAAGTATCCAACTTCTGGTCGAACGCAAATGCAAACACCACCTATGTTGTAGATGGTTTCCTTCGAGTTGTTGCGGCGGAGGTAAACGATGCGCTTCCATAGGCCCCAGTGAGGATGGATGCCCAGGAAGCATTCACAGAGGGTGACAAATATAGAAATGTGGAGGAGAGAGTTAGGGGTAAGCTGGTGAAGCTGGACCCCGTAGATGAAGAGGAGACCACGGAGGAACTCGTGCACATGAACGGAAAAACCGCGGATAAGGAAGTCAACGAATGTTACCCGGAAACCTGAAGGAGGATGAGGGGAACTCTCATCCCCTGACAACCTCATCGCCTCCTTGTTGAGCAGGCCCATCTTCTTGAGAAGACGATTGTCCTGCGCAGAGATCTTGGACCTATCCCATCCGGAGATCTTGTTCTTCTCCACGCGATCGCTGGTGCCAGGGGCGCGGTTCTTGCAGAGCTTGGTCCGTGGAGGCATGGTGGATGTTTTGTGGAGAAAAGAGAGGAAGCAGAGGATGAGCGCACAGAGTGCTCGAGGACGAAGAAGAACATAGGCAAGAGAGAATGTCCGGCGCAGCGAAGGGGAAAAAGTGAAGCGTAGGGTAAAACTTATAGGTGCAAGACGATGAAGCTCAACCATTGGATGAAAACGAGAGGATCCTGAGCCTTACGTGTGCTCGGGCGGTAAATGGTTTTTACACTTTATTTTTGCGAAAAGGTAATTACTGCGCTCGTGTCGGGAGTATCGGAGGATGTGCGCGCCCACTTGCGTGACGTGGAGGACGTGCAGCAGTTTGGACCCACAAAACAGTGGTTTGCGAGCAGTCGTGTCTTCCCAAGGTGGCCACACATGGCTCTCGTCAGCAACGACGCCATTGTATGGAAAAAACTTGGAGAGAGGGAGCAAAAAATAGTTGGAAGAAACCTTTGGGATAAGGAGAAATATATGGCTGGAAAAAAAATTCGGGAGCCTATGTCCACATGCAAGCACCTGATCATATTCTTGGGGGCTACTCTTATCAGAAGTATTGCAAACACTTCTGATAAGATGACGTGAGGAAGGAAAAAATACAGAGTCGATTAAATAACAGAAGTTGACCCTACAACCAAGTTTAAAGACTCGGTTGTAGCCTTGGGGGCTGTCAACACCCGGATTTTTAAGTCCAGATGCCTATTATGCCATACATCGCAATCCCAGGAATATTGTTTTTGCGAGACATAATAGATTGATATCACAGAACATCATTCATTACAACTCATAATTGTCTTAAAACAAAGGATCACATGATCTAGTCTTACAATGATCAAATACAAAACACACACAGCGAAAAAAAACATAGTAAGTCCATCTGCTCCACAGGCAATTGTTGACGTCAGGAGTAGTCTTAGTTGTCGTAGACGTCCTGCTGTCCGTCATCCTGATACCACTGCTCTTCTTCATAGTCTGGCCATTTGAATAGCCAGGGACACAGCCATGAGTACTTTAAAGTACTCGCAAACTAATACTAGTGTAAGCACTATCAACTATATCAATGGAATTCTAAGCTCTAGGTTCATTTGCATAAAGCCAGTTTTATTTCGTAAACATTTATAATCAAAGACTCTTCATTTGCCTATCTTAACTCAAGTGGGAACATTAGTGTCATTCCCGCAACTCTGTTGTGATTCAAAGTCAAGGTCATCTTTCAAGTTCAAATCATAAGTCACCATTCACATGTAACACTTTTGAAAATTTCTGATGATGGAACAATATGGCCTTTCCAACTGTCCATGACCGCGGACGCGGCTATTCGAATAGTTCTACACTCTGCAGAGGTCGCACACTTTTGCCACAACATTTGCAATAATCCGTCAGGGTTAACTGGCCCTGATTTATCACACTCCGTGTGCGGACTACCAAACATAACCTTTCACTTACATAACCTAGTACAGGCACCTCTCCTTAAGAGCTTGGCCTCCTAGTGAAGACAAACCGTCAACCTGGGAACTGCACATGGCTTGGGTAGGACATTCACCTCATTTCACGTCATTTCACTTTCAACGGAGGCAGCCCCGACATAACCTCTATGACGCTTGTTCAGAGGGAACCCATACTAAAATACATAAGTTTCCAGCTAAGCCTTACCCAGATTCACTACAAGAAAAGTTGCCATGGCCGACGAAGTTGAAGTCACGCCGTGGTTGCTGGTGTACCATGGCCGACGATTTTGGGTCTCTCCGTTGTGCATGTCAAAACGTTTTTTTCTCGTTTTTGAGGCCACCTAGCCCGACGAAAACGGCCAAAACGTCGCGTATGGTGTCCCGGGACGTGGTGCATCTCGAATTCTCGGGTTCGCCGGCCGAGTCAACGCAAATCCGCACCACCAAGGGATGTAGGGCCCAGATGGCAGCCTCTCCGACATTGTTTTTTTTCTCGATCGCGCCATCTCGTAACACTCTCCGATCGAGCCGTTTACGATGCAGGATCATGGGTCCTGCATCTCATCCTCTATGAACCAAAATTCTTTCTATTCTTGGATTTTTTGACCCCCTGATTTCTGGCTACTTCCTTTTTCTTTCGATCCCTTACCGCCTTGGAAACGTTGAGACCGCTGCTGCTAATTGGGACCCGCATGTCATCCTCTATGAGAAATCAACTTTCTTTTCTTGGATTTTTTTTGGCACCTCAAATTTGGTCACTTTCCTTTTTCTTTCGATCCCCTGCCGCCTCTCAAACGGTGATACCGATGCTGAAATGGGACCCGCATGTCATCCTCTATGTACTATAAAACTTTCTTTTCTTGGATTTTTTTGGCACCTCATATTTGGTCACTTACTTTTTTCTTTCGATCCCCTGCCGCCTCTCAAACGGTGAGACCGCAGCTGCTAAATGGGACCCGCATGTCATCCTCTATGTACTATAAAACTTTCTTTTCTTGAATTATTTTTGGATCCTGATATTTGGTCACTTGCCTTTTTCTTTCGATCCTGTGCCGCCTTTCAAACGGTGATACCGCTGCTGCTAAATGGGACCCGCATGTCGTCCTCTATGTACAATCAAGTTTCTTTTCTTGAATTATTTTTGGCTCCTGATATTTGGTCACTTGCCTTTTTCTTTTGATCTCATGCCACGTTTGAAACCTTGAGGAACCTGCAGGCTCATGGGATTTGCATGTCATCCTCTATGTACTATAAAAGTTCATTTTCTTGGTTTTTTTCACCCTCTGATTTTTGGCTATTTTCTTTTTCTTTTGATCCCCTGCCACCTTTGAAACGTTGAGGACTCTGCTGGCTCATAGGTCCCACATTTCAGTCTGTATGAACGATAAAACTTTCCTTTCTTGGAGTTTTTTTACCCATGGCTACTTTCTTTTTTCTTTTGATCTCAAGCCGCATTTGAAACGTTGGGACCGCTGCTGCAAAATGGGACCCGCATGTCATTCTCTATGTACAATAAAGTTTCTTTTCTTGGATTATCTTTGTCTCCTGATATTTTGTCACTTGCCTTTTTTCTTTCGATCTCATGCCGCCTTTGAAACGTTGAGTAAGCTGCTGGCTCATAGGTCCCGCATGTCATCCTCCACGAACAATAAAAGTTTCCTTTCTTGGAGTTATTTTTGACCCCTAATTTCTGGCTATTTGCCTTTTTCTTTTGATCTCCTGCCCCCTTTGAAACGATGAGGATGCTGTTGGCAGGTCGGTCCCACATGTCATCCTCTATGAACAATAAAAGTTTCCTTTGATGGATTTATTTTGAACCCCTAATTAATTTCTGGATATTTCCTTTTTTTTCTTTGATCCCCTGCCACCTTGGAATCGTTGAGGATGCTGCTGCCTCATGGGTCCCGCATGTCATCCTCTCAGAATGGTAAATGTTTCTTTTCTTGGATTTTGTTTACCAAATGATTTTTGGTTTATTTTTTCTTTCGATCTCCTGCCGCCTTTAAAACGTTGAGGACGCTGCTGGCTCACGGGTCCCACATATCAGCCTCTATGAACAATAAACACTAAGGATGCTGCTGCCTCATGGGTCTCGCATGTCATCCTCTCAGAACAAAAATGTTTCTTTTCTTAGATTTTTTACCAACAAATTTTTGGTTTATTTTTTCTTTCCATCCCCTGCCACCTTTAAAATGTTGACGACGCTGCTGGCTCGTGGGTCCCCGATGTCAGCCTCCCCGTACAAGAAACATGTGATATCTTGATTATTTTGCAGACAATAAACAGTGTATTGCGCTCTGAGCTATTTCAAACGGATAAATTAAATCTTTATTTTTACATAAACAAATTTATATGTTGAATCTCCTTGTTTTTTGTTTTTGCGAAGCATAGGACTTTCCTGTTTTTTTTAGAAAAATCCGAACTTTCTTGTTTTGGAGTGGGCTGAAATTGTACGAGTCAAAAGGCCCAGCAGGATAGTTCGCAGGCCCAGATGTCCAGATGCAGCCCAATTGAAATCTTTCTTTCTTTGGAATTTTTTCACCCCATGATTTCTGGCTACTTCATTTTTCTTTTGGTCCTGTGCCGCCTTGGAAACGTTGAGACCGCTGCTGCAAAATGGGACCCGCATGTCATCCTCTATGTACAATAAAATTTCTTTTCTTGGATTATTTTTGGCTCCTGATATTTGGCACTTGCCTTTTTCTTTCGATCTCATGCCACGTTTGAAACGTTTTGAGGAACCTGCTGGCTCATGGGACCCGCATGTCATCCTCTATGTGCTATAAAAGTTTATTTTCTTGGATTTTTTTTCACCCTCTGATTTTTGGCTCCTGATATTTGGTCACTTGCCTTTTCTTTCGATCTCATGCCACGTTTGAAACGTTTTGAGGAACCTGCTGGCTCATGGGACCCGCATGTCATCCTCTATGTACTATAAAAGTTCATTTTCTTGGTTTTTTTCACCCTCTGATTTTTGGCTATTTCCTTTTTCTTTTGATCCCCTGCCGCCTTGGAAACGTTGAGTAAGTTGTTGGCTCATGGGACCCGCATGTCATCCTCTATGTCCATCAACTTTATTTTCTTGGATTTTTTTGACCCCCTAATTTCTGGCTACTTTCTTTTTCTTTTGATCTCAAGCCGCACTTGAAACGTTGGGACCGCTGCTGCAAAATGGGACCCACATGTCATCCTCTATGTACAATAAAAGTTTGTTTTCTTGGATTATGTTTCCCCCTCTGATTTTTGGTCACTTGCCTATTTCTATCGATCTCATGCCGCCTTTGAAAACGTTGAGGAACCTGCTAGCTCATGGGACCCGCATGTCATCCTCTATGTGCTATAAAAGTTCATTTTCTTGGATTTTTTTTCACCCTCTGATTTTTGACTATTTCCTTTTTCTTTTGATCCCCTGCCGCCTTGGAAATGTTGAGTAAGCTGCTGGCTCATAGGTCCCACATGTCAGCCTGTATGAACGATAAAGCTTTCCTTTCTTGGAGTTTTTTTACACCTAATTTTTGGCTACTTTCTTTTTCTTTTGATCTCAAGCCGCATTTGAAAAGTTGGGACCGCTGCTGCAAAATGGGACCTGTATGTCATCCTCTATGTAAATAAAGTTTCTTTTCTTGGATTATCTTTGGCTCCTGATATTTTGTCACTTGCCTTTTTCTTTCGATCTCATGCCGCCTTTGAAACGTTGTAAGCTGCTGGCTCATGGGTCCCGCATGTCATCCTCTACGAACAATAAAAGTTTCCTTTCTTGGAGTTATTTTTTACCCCTAGTTTCTGGCTATTTCCTTTTTCTTTTGATCTCCTGCCCCCTTTGAAACGATGAGGACGCTGTTGGCAGGTCGGTCCCACATGTCATCCTCTATGATCAATAAAACTTTCCTTTGATGGATTTATTTTCAACCCCTAATTAATTTCTGGATATTTCCTTTTTTCTTTTGATCCCCTGCCGCCTTGGAATCGTTGAGGATGCTGCTGCCTCATGGGTCCCGCATGTCATCCTCTCAGAACGGTAAATGTTTCTTTTCTTGGATTTTGAATACCAAATGATTTTTGGCTTATTTTTTCTTTCGATCTCCTGCCACCTTTAAAACGTTGAGGACGCTGCTAGCTCACGGGTCCCACATGTCAGCCTCTAACATTAAACGCTGAGGATGCTGCTGCCTCATGGGTCCCGCATTTTATCCTCTCAGACCGAAAATGTTTCTTTTCTTGGATTTTGTACCAACAAATTTTTGGTTTATTTTTTCTTTCCATCCCCTGCCGCCTTTAAAACGTTGACGACGCTGCTGGCTCATGGGTCCCCGATGTCAGCCTCCCCGTATAAGAAACATGTGATATCTTGATTATTTTGCAAACAATAAACAGTGTATTTTGCTCTGAGCTATTGCAAAGGGATAAATTAAATCTTTATTTTTACATAAACAAAATTATATGTTGAATCTCCTTGTTTTTTGTTTTTGCGAGGCATAGGACTTTCCTGTTTTTTTAGAAAATTCCGAACTTTCCTGTTTTGGAATGGGCTGAAATTGTACAAATCAAAAGGCGTCCAGCGGGATAGTTTGAAGGCCCAGATGGCCAGAAGCAGCCCAATTGAAATATTCCTTTTCTTGGATTTTTTTGACACCCTTATTTCTGGCTACTTCCTTTTTCTTTTGGTCCTGTGCCGCCTTGGAAACGTTGAGACCGCTGCTGCAAAATGGGACCCGCATGTCATCCTCTATGTACAATAGAAGTTTCTTTTCTTGGATTATTTTTGGCTCCTGATATTTGGCACTTGTCGTTTTCTTTCGATCTAATGCCGACTTTGAAACGTTCGCACCGGGCCGCAAAATGGGACCCGCATGTCATCCTCTATGCACAATAAAGTTTCTTTTCTTGGATTATTTTTGGCTCCTGATATTTGGTCACTTTCCTTTTCCTTTCGATCTCATGCCGCCTTTGAAACGTTGAGGAAGCTGCTGGCTCATGGGTCCCGCATGTCATCCTCTATGAATAATAAAAGTGTCCTTCATTGGATTTATTTTTTTACCCCTAATTTCTGGCTATTTTCCGTTTTCTTTTGATCCCCTGTCCCCTTTGAAACGATGAGGACGCTACTGGCAGGTCGGTCCCACATCCTCTATGAACAATAAAAGTTTCCTATGATGGATTTATTTTTGACCCCTTTTGATCCCCTGCCGCCTTGGAATCATTGAGGATGCTGCTGCTTCATGGGTCCCGCATGTCAGCCTCTCAGAACGGTAAATGTTTCTTTTCTTGGATTTTTTTACCAACTGATTTTTGGCCTTTGTCTTTCGATCTCCTGCCGCCTTTAACACATTTGGGACGCTGCTGGCTCAGGGGTCCCATATGTCAGCCTCTATGAACAATAAACCTTTACTTTATTTGATTTATTATTGACCCATAATTTCTTGGTATTTGCCTTTTTCTTTCGATCTCATGCCGCCTCTGAAACGTTGAGACGCTGCTGGCTCATGGGTCCCTGTCAGCCTCTATGAACAGTAAAAGTTTCCTTTGTTTGATTTATTTTTTACCCTAATTACTGGCTATTTGCATTTTTTAATCCCCTACCGCCTTTGAAACTAAGAGGACGCTGCTGGCCCATGGGTCCCACATCTCAGCCTCTCTGAACGATAAACCTTTCCTTTCTTTTTTTTCGATCCCGTGCCGCCTTGGAAACGGTGAGACCGCTCCTGCAAAACGGGACCCATATGTCATCCTCTATGTACAATAAAAGTTTATTTCCTTGGATTATTTTTGGCACCTGATATATGGTCACTTGCCTTTTTTCCGATCCCCTGCCGCCTTTGAAACGTTGAGGACGCTACTGGCTCGTGGGTCCCACATGTCAACCTCTATGAACAATAAACATTTCATTTCTTGGATTTATTTTTGACCGCTGATTTCTGGCAACTTTGCTTTTTTTTCTTTCGATCCCCTGCCGCCTTTGTTAAAGTTGAGGACGCTGCTGCAAAATGCGTCCCACATGTCAGCTTCTCTGTACGATAATTGTTTCCTTTCTTGGATTTTTTTCCACGGCTGGCCGATGGGTCCCTGATGTCAGCCTCTATGTACAAGAAATATGTGATTTCTCGATATGTTTTAACCCGAGATATGTAGGATACTTGCTTTTTTCGACCCCTTCTGTTTTTCTTTACCTTCAAATGTTGAGGGACGCTACTGGCAAATGGGTCCTGCTCTAGCATTCTCAACTGAAGGAAAAACTGAAATATTGCCTATTCATTTGTTTTCGTACTTCATGCATCTAATCCATACTAACTGTTGATCCGGGTTTTAGTTCAACTTAATTAGTTCAAATTTGATCTACGAGGAAGTATGTAATATATTTTGGGTTCACAACACTACACTTGTTAACAACAATCTAATGAAGAGGTTTGTCATTTTTTTAAGCTACGAATACACTAAGATCTTGCAAACTGATAGAATAAATCTTGGAACTTTAAATAATTTATGAAATTTTTAAAATCGACTATATGAATATATCAAAATATAGATCCCATGTAGATGCGCATACTGGCTATGCGCATTTAAAAAGAATCATAATCATAATTGATACGAAATAAAAATAACTTTATATGTAGAATCTCGGTTTCTTGAGGGCCAATCATAGGATCTCCGTGTTTAAATTAGGAAGGGCCCATTAAATGTTTTTGGATTGTTATCGGTGAAGTAAGCAGGCTGACAACAACCACCATGTACATGGCCGGCGGCAGCCCAAAAGTACAAACAATTGGCCCATGCAGGGAAGATAGTATTTTTTTTATTGGGAAGGTTGTCTGGGCTAACCCCAAAAAAAAGTGGTGCTACATGGGGTAGCACTTGAACCCGGAATGAGACCATGAACAGTACATATGCTACATGCTACAGTACTTAGATCTTAGCTATCTATTTTCGATCCAATGTCCAAATCTACAAGTCAACCAACTGTTCATCTGTGCTTGCTGATGTCAAGGCACTGGATCCTGGACGCTTGAACCCATGATCGTTACTGAGGGTTGCCTATTTGCGCATAATATGTTTTGTCAACGGGCACTTCACTAGTTTGTGCAAAACATATCCAGCGTAGGATTCGAAAAAACATCACGTTTTTTTTATTTACGGAAACAACAGAACATCTCATGTTCATCACAATCCAGCCAACATAAGCACATAATAATTAATAGTACAACTAGAGAGCTGTCCACATAAATAAGGTTTGTCAAGCTTCATGCACTAGCCAACGCAACCAAAAGTCCGAACTGATGGAAAGGGCTAGGCAATCCACTTATACATCTCAACACCCCTCCTCACGTGTGACCGGAAGAAGGGAAGAGGTCAACACAAGGAGACTCAGAGGTATAGCTCAAGAGGCATATACGTGGACTCCGAGGAGGGAAACGGAGGGCAGCACCAATTTTTAGGATAAATTACGAAAGCCAGGTCTCGAACTCGAGACCCTGGGCTCTGATACCATGTCAAGCTTCATGCACTAGCCAACGCAACCAAAAGTCCGAACTAATGGAAAGGGCTAGGCAATCCACTTATACATATCAACATCCCCCCTCACATGTGACCACAATCCAGTAATGGTACCATCATGTTCACCACAATGCATCATTATACTAGTATTATAGACCAGCTCTCTCTACAGAACATTTGTAAGACAACTTAAATACAGCTGTGATTCATTTTGTTGCCCCAGCGATGGGTGATAACCTGAACACCATATAACCTTCTCACATCAATTGTAACCAAATATGAGCACCTGCAATGATTTGGTGTCAAGCTTCTTGAAGGTCAGGAGGTATCCTACCTTCAAGTCATGTGCTTTGACAAACTCTGGCCATCCTGCGTCCATTAAAACATTGCCATCTTGTTGCTTCAGGTCCACAATCCAGGTGCATGCAGTGGACATCTTCAGGTTGATGGACTCTGGACACCCACCGCAAAACCAGGGTAGAACACGAGTGGGGATGGTAATCACCTCTAACTCCGATGTACATAGTACCTTGCAGAAGCTGTCAGCGGTATTCTCCTCATCGATGCGCCTAAACACCTTGCACACTGGGGCTAGCTCTACAGATGTCTCCTTCCATGATAAGCTCTCTCCAAGCTTGAGCTTCTTGTTTGAACACTGCAAAAAAGAGGCCTCAATTAGATAATGCCTCTAGCTTCTGACCGTAATTCCAAGCAAATGCATAATCAAAGGCACCTAGCAAAGTCAGCGGATCATTGTTCTTATCATACACACAGTCTGAACAATAAGCTTCTGAATCTAGCTAGGCTGATATGTACAACCTTGTATCATCAAATTATTCAGCATAGTGTATCATTGTATCGCAGAAGCCAAATCGATATAAATAGTAGCTATGAGAATAGAAAACAAGCTAGCATGAGCCATGCATGCTTGCTGGCTAGGTCTAGCATCAGAGTAATGCATCTGCAGTTCATCATCCGCCAGTACAGATCGACCAAGCAAACGAAAAAAATCAGCGTCAGCCTAAAGACTCCATAAGCCAGACATGCATGCTCGGTGTCCTCATATGTGATTATCGGCCGTGGATTGACTAATATCATATTTGAACGATTATTATTGCACACATTAGATCCAGTCCCAACCTAGCTAGCATGCGTGTATGTGTAGCCCGAGTCTTTACCAGAGGATTAATATATACACTGGATGAGAGGAATACTCTATATCAAACAATGCTAAGCAACCGGCAATACAACTTGGATATAATAAAGATGTGACCGGCAACGCTAGTGATTCGGGGGAAACATACCGCCATTGCAGCCATGGACCGAGAGAATCGGGGATACCACGCCGCCTTAGTGGAGTTTTTAGATGTGACGTCGCCGCATCCGTAGAGGACGGAGTCCAAGCCGCGTAGTTCGAGCGGTGGTGGACGCCGGTGGTGTAGGGAGAGGACTCATGGGAGATGGACGGCGAGGGATCTGGGAGATCTGAACATGAGGGGGCTGTGAGAAACTGAGAATGATACATCAGCAAGGGAATGAATGCGTGTGTCCCCCCGGTCAAAAAAATGCGCGTTTCTTGGAGGAACGAAGCCAGGTACGCAGGAATCCACATAGAAAACTTCACCCGGCGGGTCACTGGGCTTTATCAGTATCTGGTGGGGCCCGGACCTACATACCAGTGAGACAGGTCATGTGGGTTATGATCCGATCAGTGTGCACACAGAAATGCATTCAGAGCTCAGGGCCTCAGGCTACGTTGTACTATACAGTATATCCATTTCTTTTGGTAAAATGAAAACGACACTCCATCTGATCCTCATTACTTGATGATAAAATGGATGTCTCTACAACTAATATGTGTCTAGATACATCTATATGAGAGCATTTGTGTTTGTACTGTGTATCTCAAAAAAATGGATCGGAGGGAGCATTAAGAGGTGTAAAAAAAAACTGCAAACAAACATGGATGTAAGCAGTTGAGTATTAAACCAGTGTGTAAAATACCTTTATATCTCGACCATGTAACAATGAATATGAGAAGTTTTTGGGGTTTGACCATCTGCACTTGTGTTCGTTACAATCAGATCAAAAAATTGGTCACTTTTACACTTTCTAAAATAAAATGTATTTTTCCCTGAGATTTTACAAGCTCGTACAAGATAGCATTGACTACATATGGGATATATCACATTTACACTTACAAATCTATGAATATTTCAAAATGTTGAGCTCCATGTAGCTAGGTATAATACAAATCATCAGACCGCACATTGAAACTACCGCAGCATATCACATTAAATTAAAGTAAAATAAAACATGTCTAACATATACTATATTAGCTAATTAACAAAGTCTCATCACAGTGTATCTGATCCCCAGTTCAGCTTAATACAAAAATCAAGTTCAGCATGAACATCAGCAGGGCACTACCCCAGGTCCAAAAGCAGCATCTAGTTAATTCAATAAAATATTGAGGTGTTTCTGATCCCCTCTTCCTAAAAACACTGCAGATCATGCATGCAACTAAGGGTGATCAGCACAAAATATTATCCTCTGGGTGGAGGTGTTACAGTCGTAGATCAACACATTCATCAAGGAAGTGTCTTTCACCTCGAAGACGAGAAGGTCATCGAGCTGCAGTTCATGCGCCTCTGCAAACCCGAACCAACCATCCTTCAAGACCAGTTCACCCTGGTACTCATCGATGTGCACATACCAGGCGCAGCCTACGCTGGTCTTGAGTTTGATAGGCCTGGGAAGAATCCCTTTCAGCCATTGCTTGAATTCTCTGGGGATGACCAACATATACATGTCATCGTTGCCGTCCAGTTGCACATAGAAGCGCGAGGGCTGAGGAGGGTCCGCCGAGTGACCAACCCGTTTAGGGCGGCCTTTCCCTCGCCCTTTTAATATACACCATTGAATTGCTGCATCACGCCTGCCCGTCACCTTTGGCTTTTTGGCTAGTGAATTTCTTTGAATTCTGAACTCGGGGGGGGGGGGTGCAGAGGACATGTACAATCGACAGTCCTAAGACGTAGTTGCTCATTGACGTTGGAGCGAGTTTCCTTCTGCATCTAGTTAAGCACGGTATATATCAATCAACAGCATATAAATCAGAACGTAACATACATGGAGAAAATGCATCTAGCTATCTCTTTAATTAGTTTGCACAAAATCTAGCAGCAGCAAGACAATTTGATTTTACAGTGCATCGAGCAAGCTTTCAGACTTTCTGAAACAGGTAACATGGAGCATATATTTGTATGTTCAGACTGCGAAACCCTGCTCTGTGATGGATACTATTACTTAACATCTTTTTTTGCCAGAACTAGTACTTAACATCTACTGTTTCCCATCATTAAAAAAACATTTGCAGAAGAATACTACTACGGTTTCCCATCATTAAAGAAAAAAGAACTTGTTTAAAACCCCAACTATCATTGACTACTTACACCTGCATCCTAGTGAGCTCATGACAACTTACAGCCACTTTTGGTGGTGCTGCCACCGGAGAAGACCGTGCCGCGGGGGTTGGGGTCGGCGCAGCCGGAGAAGCTGGTGCTGCCGCCAGGGAAATCAGTGCCGAGCCAGATGGTGCTTCCAGCGGAGAAGAAAGTACCGCGAGAGATGGAACCGACGCTGCCAAAGGGTAAGAAACGGATGTACTCTTAGATCCTTCTCTAGTCACGATCTGGATAGAAGAGACTGGACATCCATCAAGCTGCTGGAGGATGCGGTGGATCAAATCGGCTGAGTTTAGGAAATATCGGCGATGTTCATCTGTGTCGGCGGCCGTTACCGCCAGGCAGCTGCCGGTGGAGGGAGGAGGCGAGCCGTTCATGGCAGTCATTAGTGTAAAAGAGGTGAAGTAGGTGGGAGAGATAGAGGGTTCGAGACTGAAGTAATTGTAGTCTGCTCTCTCATTTTTACAAGCATGCGACCTCAGGCAGATTTTTTTTTGATGCGTACTCAGGCTGCTTTGTCAAACCAGGGCCTCAATGAAGCCCAGTTAACTATTTCTCCGCTAAAAGCGCGCTATAGCATATCTAGAGGGTCCACGCTTAGTAATTTTGCTCGCTGTGGCGCTATTTAAGAAATAGCATGCTATATCGCCCTAAAACTTCATAGTGTTAGCGCGCTATTTTTTCAGGCAAGTTGCTTTCACTTTTTCGTGGTGATGAACTACAATCTGTTGGTTCCACTTCTAAGTCAGAAGATAATATCGCTTATGCTAATATGTTTTAATAAATAATTTATACTATGTTCTTGCCTTGTGAAATGTTGATGTTAGCCTTCTAAAATACTTGAGATCTATTTCTATATGTGGTTATGTATGTATGATTCAGTCACTTTTGGACTATATATATCTATTCGCTCTAGTAAAATTATTTATTTTTAGGCTATATTTAGTATTATTTTGAAATGTACCACACTATTACCACGATATAGCGTTCATATCGTTTGAAGGAGGCTGCCGCTAATTCATTTAGCACACTATTTTAAACATTGGTTAAGACGCGTTTGGCGGCCTGCATCCAGGCTGGTGGTGAAATACCGTACCCAAGTGCTTAAAAGATTGCACCTTTTAGCAGGAAAACATTAGGGCACGTCCAACACAGGCGCTACTGCAAGGGGCGTGAAACTCTTTTCACCTTTCCTAGCTAAAGCACCGGAACCAACAGGAAGTCAGTCTGCCATCAGCAATTAGCACTGTAAGGAGAGTACCTGGAGGATTTTACAATCTTTTGACATTCATTTGTTCTCTGTTAGCGCCATATAGTATATAGCATTGTAATGCCCTTATACTCCTCTCAACATTAAAAAAAGGTGTGCATATACTAATAACAGTTGCTGAAATGAAACTAAAAATAAACAGACATGCACGATTTACGAAGGATGGAAATACAGACTTCATCACCATCCGTTTTAAATAAGATTAGATTACTTCAAAGTGGGCTACATACACACTAAAATGAGTAAACAGACACACTGAAATGGGTCCAGGTATATAAGATTCAGAAAAAAGGAAGAGCATCTTAAGATACAGAACAGGTTACTGAATTGTTCAAACATATCGTACAAAAAAGATTATTTTCTCTAGAAAGATTCATGGCTCAGTTTAGGGTTGCATCAACATGCGGATATTTTTCAGACTAGGCTTAAACCACATTGTCGCCTGTCGGGGAAATCCCCAACCATCTTCTGGAAGGGTGATAACTCCCATGAGCTCATTTTCCCCTTGCTGCAGGTTACAACGACAAATACAACTAAATGCTGGTTCCCGAAATGCATAGTGTGCGATGTACACACAATTTTACCTCATGAATGGAGTCAATGTTCCATCAGGAGCATTGCCATCATTTATCTTCAGGTTCATTGGATAATTCAGTCCAATGAACAGAGAGTGTGTGCCAAGGCTGTCAACTCGACTCCAATTGGGTCCAATCAGGGATAGATCTTTCTCAAAAATATGTATGACAGGGGCAGGATACTCCCGCAGGATAAGGCCATTACCATGATGCAGAACTTCTGCAGGCTCAAGGTGATCATTGCTACGTATATACAGATCTTCATGGATGATCATCAAGCGCTTGCCATCGGCTGATTGAGCTAAAAACCATCTGCCATATGGTTCCTTCATCGGTGATGATCCTCCATTTCAACCGCGTTATTCAATTTATAAATGGTAGTACTAAAATGTAGATGTTACATAATGCAAGTAAAAGGGAACCAAACAAAGAGATGACTCTGCCAGAGATTTTTGAACCATGCCAGAAGAACAAACTTGAAGTGATTGGAGAAGTCGCACAGAGTGTTCTTGTAAGTCTTCTCTAAGATTGAAATTTTGTGACGACTCACATCCCAACTTGTAGGAGTAGTAAAGTACATGTCAATATGATATTATAGATGTTTATTAAAATTCATGTGATGTGAATCAGACATGCCAAACTGTAGGAATAAAAGTAGGTCATACACATGATAAATCTACTATCAGCAAGTTTCTCTGTAGTAACTATCATGTTTACACATGTGTACGAACTGAATTTTGTGCAGGAAGATATGAAATTAGAGATGGCAAAACCCGGTAAAAACGGTCTGGAGAAAACCGATGAAGAATGTGTGAAGGCATTTTCCATGGCAATAAAAAAGAAAGGCATTGCCAAAAATACTTTCTTACGGAATCTTTGAATTTGGTGAAGTGCAAGTCCATGTCCAAGTCAAAGTATTTGCATGCTCAAGTTCTAGAGGAGCAACTCCAAGTAGAACGAGCTGCATCAGCTGCGCTAAGACTAGAAGTCGACAATTTTAGAACGATAGCAACACAGAAGGAGGCCCTACTGGAGCAGGTTAGGAATGCTAGTAAGTAGTAAGAAGAGTATCTGCTAGATAATTGGAGATGAACGGGGACAGTGACATGTCAGTATCTTGGTCTCATAAAATGGTTCCTTAGTCTGAGCATATTTCGTAGGTGCATTTATCTGCAATTGCTATGATCTTGGTGGTCGTTTCCTTGTTGTGATGTGGATTTTTTTTGAACCGGAACCCTACTGATTGTTAATATTATAAGTGGATTACCTAGCCCTTTCCATCAGTTCTGACTTGTGGTTCCGTTGACTTGTGGATGAAGCTTTGACATGGTATCAGAGCCCATAGTCTCAAGTTTGAGTCATTGCTTTCGCAAACCTTCTCTTCTCTTCTCCCGGTCTAGCCCTTTCTGTCAGTTTGGACTTTTTGTTGCGTTGGCTATGTTGAGATGTCTAAAGTGGATTGCCTAGCCCTTTCCATCAGTTCGGACTTTTGGTCGCGTTGGATAATGCATTAAAGGTTGACACTGATGATTTTCTGCGATCCATTGATTTCCAGCTTTGTACATATAGCCCAGGTCTAGAAGCTTGTCAACTGGTCTGGTTCATTCATCGCTGTATTGAGTGCAATGAACGGAATAGTGGCTTCTCCTTTGTGTTGTGCTACAACTCAACAGCTGTTCTTGCTTCTGTAGAGGCGAGTTGTGAACAGAGATACTTATGTATGCTACCAAATTTCGACTCCATATAATCAATAGCTTAACAACCGTCTAATTCAAAATCTCAACACTGTAGCATTTACCTCATGCCTATCAAATACAATTATTTCACACACTAAAATATTTTGTACGCATTTTGAATTGGAGAACATGGGAACCGACTTTGGTTCTGATTATGACTTGATGTGACCCTAGGCCCTGGATTCCTAAGCAGAACGTATGTGTTAAAACAAAGAGATTACAAAGTGCTAATTCCCTTTTTTTGTAAGTCCTGGTGGCATTGACACTCCTTTCTTACTTGCTAATTTATTTTTTTGGTGTTTATATATAATAGAGAATTACCAGCTTATTGTCAAACCCGTTAGATTTTGGGCAATGATTGTTAAGTGGCTGCTTCCTAATTAAAGTTTATGATGTCATGTAGATGGATTTCACTACAAGAAAAGTTGCCATGGCCGACGAAGTTGAAGTCGCGCCGTGGTTGCTGGTGTACCTTGGCCGACGATTTTGGGTCTGTCCGTTGTGCATGTCAAAACGTTTTTTTTCTCGTTTTTGAGGCCACCTAGCCCGACGAAACCGGCCAAAACGTTGCGTATGGTGGCCCGTGACGTGGTGCATCTCGAATTCTCGGGTTCGCCAGCCGAGTCAACGCAAATCCGCACCGCCGAGGGATGTAGGGCCCAGATGGCAGCCTCTCTGGCATTGTTTTTTTTCTCGATCGCGCCATCTCGTTCAACGCTCTCCGATCGAGCCGTTTACGATGCAGGATCATGGGCCCCGCATGTCATCCTCTATGAACCAAAATTCTTTCTATTCTTGGATTTTTTTGACCCCCTGATTTCTGGCTACTTCCTTTTTCTTTTGATCCCTTGCCGCCTTGGATACGTTGAGACCGCTGCTGCTAATTGGGACCCGCATGTCATCCTCTATGTACTATAAAACTTTCTTTTCTTGGAGTTTTTTTGGCACCTCAAATTTGGTCACTTGCCTTTTTCTTTCGATCCCCTGCCGCCTCTCAAACGGTGATACCGCTGCTGCTAAATGGGACCCGCATGTCATCCTCTATGTACTATAAAACTTTCTTTTCTTGGATTTTTTTTGGCACCTCATATTTGGTCACTTACCTTTTTCTTTCGATCCCCTGCCGCCTCTCAAACGGTGATACCGCTGCTGCTAAATGGGACCCGCATGTCATCCTCTATGTACTATAAAACTTTCTTTTCTTGGATTTTTTTGGCACCTCATATTTGGTCACTTACCTTTTTCTTTCGATCCCCTGCCGCCTCTCAAACGGTGATACCGCTGCTGCTAAATGGGACCCGCATGTCATCCTCTATGTACTATAAAACTTTATTTTCTTGGATTTTTTGGCACCTCATATTTGGTCACTTACCTTTTTCTTTCGATCTCATGCCACGTTTGAAACGTTGAGGAACCTGCAGGCTCATGGGACCCGCATGTCATCCTCTATGTACTATAAAACTTTCTTTTCTTGGATTTTTTTGGCACCTCATATTTGGTCACTTACCTTTTTCTTTCGATCTCATGCCACGTTTGAAACGTTGAGGAACCTGCAGGCTCATGGGACCCGCATGTCATCCTCTATGTACAATCAAGTTTCTTTTCTTGAATTATTTTTGGATCCTGATATTTGGTCACTTGCCTTTTTCTTTCGATCTCATGCCACGTTTGAAACGTTGAGGAACCTGCAGGCTCATGGGACCCGCATGTCATCCTCTATGTACTATAAAAGTTCATTTTCTTGGTTTTTTTCACCCTCTGATTTTTGGCTATTTCCTTTTTCTTTTGATCCCCTGCCGCCTTTGAAACGTTGAGGACTCTGCTAGCTCATAGGTCCCACATGTCAGCCTGTATGAACGATAAAACTTTCCTTTCTTGGAGTTTTTTTACCCCCTAATTTCTGGCTACTTTCTTTTTTCTTTTGATCTCAAGCCGCATTTGAAACGTTGGCACCGCTGCTGCAAAATGGGACCCGCATGTCATTCTCTATGTACAATAAAGTTTCTTTTCTTGGATTATCTTTGGCTCCTGATATTTTGCCACGTGCCTTTTTCTTTCGATCTCATGCCGCCTTTGAAACGTTGACTAAGCTGCTGGCTCATGGGTCCCGCATGTCATCCTCTACGAACAATAAAAGTTTCCTTTCTTGGAGTTATTTTTGACCCCTAATTTCTGGCTATTTTCCTTTTTCTTTTGATCTCCCGCCCCCTTTGAAACGATGAGGACGCTGTTGGCAGGTCGGTCCCACATGTCATCCTCTGTGAACAATAAAAGTTTCATTTGATGGATTTATTTTGAACCCCTAATTAATTTCGGGATATTTCCTTT
This sequence comes from Lolium perenne, assembly GCF_019359855.2. Lineage (NCBI taxonomy): Eukaryota > Viridiplantae > Streptophyta > Magnoliopsida > Poales > Poaceae > Lolium > Lolium perenne. The sequence continues at coordinate 139,718,036 of NC_067245.2, forward strand.
TTTTTTCTTTGATCCCCTGCCGCCTTGGAATCGTTGAGGATGCTACTGCCTCATGGGTCCTGCATGTCATCCTCTCAGAACGGTAAATGTTTCTTTTCTTGGATTTTGTTTACCAAATGATTTTTGGCTAATTTTTTCATTCGATCTCCTGCCGCCTTTAAAACGTTGAGGACGCTGCTGGCTCACGGGTCCAACATGTCAGCCTCTATGAACAATAAACGCTGAGGATGCTGCTGCCTCATGGGTCCCGCATGTCATCCTCTTAGAACGAAAATGTTTCTTTTCTTGGATTGTTTACCAACATATTTTTGGTTTATTTTTTCTTTCCATCCCCTGCCGTCTTTAAAACATTGACGACACTGCTGGCTCATGGGTCCCTGATGTCAGCCTCCCCGTACAAGAAACATGTGATATCTTGATTATTTTGCAGACAATAAATAGTGTATTGCGCTCCGAGCTATTTCAAACGGATAAATTAAATCTTTATTTTTACATAAACAAACTTATATGTTGAATCTCCTTGTTTTTTTGTTTTTGCGAAGCATAGGACTTTCCTGTTTTTTTAGAAAATTCCGAACTTTCCTGTTTTGGAGTGGGCTGAAATTGTACGAGTCAAAAGGCCAAGCAGGATAGTTCGAAGGCCTAGATGTCCAGATGCAGCCCAATTGAAATCTTTATTCTTGGATTTTTTTTCACCCCCTTATTTCTTGCTACTTCATTTTTCTTTTGGTTCTGTGCCGCCTTGGAAACGTTGAGACCGCTGCTCCAAATGGGACCCGCATGTCATCCTCTATGTACAATCAAGTTTCTTTTCTTGAATTATTTTTGGCTCCTGATATTTGGTCACTTGCCTTTTTCTTTCGATCTCATGCCACGTTTGAAACATTGAGGACTCTGCTGGCTCATGGGACCCGCATGTCATCCTCTATGTGCTATAAAAGTTTATTTTCTTGGGTTTTTTTTTTCACCCTCTGATTTTTGGCTATTTCCTTTTTCTTTTGATCCCCTGCCGCCTTGGAAACGTTGAGTAAGCTGCTGACTCATGGGACCCCCATGTCATCCTCTATGTACAATCAACTTTCTTTTTTCTTTTGATCTCAAGCCGCATTTGAAACGTTGAGACCGCTGCCGCTAATTGGGACCCGCATGTCATCCTCTACGTACAACAAAGTTTTTTTCTTGGATTATCTTTGGCTCCTGATATTTTGTCACTTGCCTTTTTCTTTCGATCGCATGCCGCCTTTGAAACTTTGAGTAAGCTGCTGGCTCATGGGTCCCACATGTCATCCTCTACGAACAATAAAAGTTTTCTTTCTTGGAGTTATTTTTGACCCCTAATTTCTGGCTATTTGCCTTTTTCTTTTGATCTCCTGCCCCCTTTGAAACGATGAGGACGCTGTTGGCAGGCCGGTCCCACATGTCATCCTCTGGGAACAATAAAAGTTTCCTTTGATGGATTTATTTTAAACCCCTAATTAATTTCTGGATATTTCCTTTTTTTTTCTTTGATCCCCTGCCGCCTTGGAATCGTTGAGGATGCTGCTGCCTCATGGGTCCCGCATGTCATCCTCTTAGAACGAAAATGTTTCTTTTCTTGGATTTTGTACCAACATATTTTTGGTTTATTTTTTCTTTCCATCCCCTGCCGCCTTTAAAACGTTGACGACGCTGCTGGCTCATGGGTCGCCGATGTCAGCCTCCCCGTACAAGAAACATGTGATATCTTGATTATTTTGCAGACAATAAACAGTGCATTGCGCTCTGAGCTATTGCAAACGGATAAATTAAATCTTTATTTTTACATAAACAAACTTATATGTTGAATCTCCTTGTTTTTTTGTTTTTGCGAAGCATAGTACTTTCCTGTTTTTTCAGAAAATTCCAAACTTTCCTGTTTTGGAGTGGGCTGAAATTGTACGAGTCAAAAGGCCAAGCAGGATAGTTCGAAGGCCCAGATGTCCATATGCAGCCCAATTGAAATCTTTCTTCTTGGATTTTTTTCACCCCCTGATTTCTGGCTACATCACTTTTCTTTTGGTCCTGTGCCGCCTTGGAAACGTTGAGACCGCTGCTGCAAAATGGGACCCGCATGTCATCCTCTATGTACAATAAAATTTCTTTTCTTGGATTATTTTTGGCTCCTGATATTTGGTCACTTGCCTTTTTCTTTCGATCCCGTGCAGCCTCTCAAACGGTGATACCGCTGCTGCTAAATGGGACCCGCATGTCATCCTCTATGTACAATTAAGTTTCTTTTCTTGAATTATCTTTGGCTCCTGATATTTGGTCACTTGCCTTTTTCTTTCGGTATCATGCCGCCTCTGAAACGTTGAGGAAACTGCTGGCTCGTGGGTCCCGCAAGTCATCCTCTATGTAGAATAAAAGTTTCCTTTCTTGGAATTATTTTTACCCCTGATTTCTGGCTACTTCCTTTTTCTTTTGATCCCGTGCCGCCTTGGAAACGTTGAGACCGCTGCTGCAAAATGGGACCCGCATGTCATCCTCTATGTACAATAAAGTTTCTTTTCTTGGATTATTTTTGGCCATTGATGTTTTGGCACTTGCCTTTTTCTTTCGATCTCATGGCGCCTTTGACACGTTGAGACCGCTGCTGCAAAATGGGACCCATATGTCATCCTCCATGTACAATAAAAGTTCCTTTTCTTGGATTATTTTTTGTTCCTACTATTTGGTCACTTTCCTTTTTCTTTCGATCTCATGCCGCCTCTGTAACGTTGAGTAAGTAACTGGCTCATGGGACCCGCATGTCATCCTCTATGTACAATAGAGTTTCTTTTCTTGGATATTTTTTACCCCCTGATTTTTTGTCACTTGCCTTTTTCTTTCGATCCTATGCCACATTTGAAATTGAGGAGGCTGCTGGCTCATGGGTCCCACATGTCAGCCTCTATGAACAATAAACCTTTCCTTTGTTGGATTTATTTTTTACTCCTAATTTCTCGCTATTTGCCTTTTTATTTTGATCCCCAGCGGCCTTTGAAACGATGAGGACGACGCTGGCAGGTCGGTCCCACATGTCATCTTCTATGAAGAATAAAAGTTTCCTTTGTTGGATTTACTTTTGACCCCTAATTTCTGGCTATTTGCCTTTTTTTCTTTTGATCCTCTGCCGACTTTGAAATGATGAGGATGCTGCTGGTAGATCTGTCCCACATGTTAGCCTCTCTGAACTATAAATGCTTCCTTTCTATGATTTATTTTTTACCCCTATTTTCGGGAAACTTGCTCTTTTTTTTGGATATCCTACCGCATTTGAAATTTTGAGGACGCTGCTGGCTCATGGGTCCCACATGGCATCCTCTTTGGACGATAAACCTTCATTTCTTGTTAATGACAGGTTTATCTGTATTATTTTTGCAGACTAATACAAGCTCTTTCGCTCCAAGATCTTGCAAGTTAATAGAATAAATCATGCAATTATTAGGATATGTTTTAAATTTCTAATCCACTTTATGAATTTTTGAAAATACCGTGATCCATGTGGGTATGGAGCGATCAAGGAATTTCATATTGGCCATGAGCAGTATCAAAAATTGCAACCCAATAATTCAAAATAAATACAAACAACTTTTATGTAGAATCTCCGTGTTTTTGTTTTTTGCCAATCATAGGATCTGTGGTTCTTTAGAAAAGGGCCAACATTGCATGAGCAGAAAGGCCCATTTGTAGTTATTGGGCTTCGACAGCCGGAGCAAGTAGGCCAATAGAAAATACCTTGTAGATGGCCGTTGGAACCCAAAAGTATTTGTTGCCTAGACTTAGATGCCAAACTCAGCCTTATTGACATGAACCTTGCTATGCACACGACAATTTCAGTCCGATCCGTGTACGAAACACAAGATCCAACTTCATGTGAGGAAGCAGGTGGCAGCACACCTCCAGATGCTCAATCGTACATACACATATCATATAGGAGTTGTCGTATGTACATCAGTTCCGTATTGACATGTTTTTTTATTTGGTTCACATGTGGGGTCCGCACAGTCACCTAGGTCGCACATCTACTTCCTTGCTCTTAGTTGATGCATGTTTAGTGGCCTGCAGCAAGAATCACTGACACCAGGGATGTACTTTACCCTTTAGCCACGAAAAAATAGGAATTGTCCTCTCATGAGTATGATCAACAAGAGGTGGCTATATTATAAAGGACGTACACACATTGTAATTATAGTGCTGAAATAAAGTCAATCCTAAAACAGCCATGCATGGGTTATAATATGAAGGCAACACGAAATACAAAAGCGGGGCAGTGTTCAAATAAACTGATTCATAAAAACAGTGTACTACTTCTCAACACTTCAAGCATAATAAAAAAGTGTGTCAGTGTTTTTTTAAAGGTAACACCGAACGGGCAATGTTTAAAGCAGGCTTAAACCACATAGCCGCTTGTCGGACATTATCCCAACCATCTCTGGGAAGGCTGATAACTCCCACAGTCTCAGCTTCATTTGGCTGGAGGTTGCATCGCAAAATTTTAGGGCATTGATTATGAAGAATCTTCCGGTATGCTGTGTAGACGCAGTTTTTCCTCATGAGTGGAACCAATGTGCCATCAGGAGCTTTGGATTCACGCTTCTTCAGGTTGGCAATGATCGGGTAATTGAGTCCGAGGAACAGAGAGTGGTCGCCGAGGCTGTTAACCTGCCTCCAAAGAAAGTCCCCTGCACATGCAGTAGATAAGGGATCCTGCTCAAAGACGTAGGTGGCAACAGGAGGATACTGCCGTAGCTGAAGCCCATTAGCAGCATAGGGAATGTCAGGAGGTACTTCAGCATTGGCAATCCCAATGTTGTTTACTGTAAGGATGATCATCAATCGCTTGCCATCAGCAGATGGAGCGAGGAACCACGCGTACTGCTGATCATCCACCACCGGTGGCGGGATTACAGACGGGAGCATCGGATTTTCTGCAATATTAGAAATGGAGACAAATAGGGTGTTACTGGCAACCATATTCAAATAGCAGCATTGTTCATCGTTCATGCTCACTGTATAAATACGACTATGTAAGCTAAGGACATTGGTCATTCATGTGTTCAAATCGAGTGTCCAATATATTAGTTATACTGCATCCATCCCACGAAACTAGTCTTAACTTCGCCAAAACTAGACACTAGTTAGTGTATACACAGTTATATACTGCCTCTGTCCCACCGAAAGTGTCTGAGATTTGTCCAAATTCAGATGTATCTAGACAGTGAAAGCATATAGATACATTCAAATTTTGACAAATATATATCATCTTAAGTTTATGTCCTGTGCTGTAGTTAATTCCCTTTGTCTTAAGTTATCTATTAGAGAGCTTCCCTGTGACCATCCGAAGGGTAAGAAATGTTTAACTGTATAAGTGGATTGCCTAGACCTTTCCATCAGTTCGGACTTTTGGTTGCGTTGGCTAGACCATGAAGCTTGACATGGTGTCAGAGCCAGGGTCTCTAGTTCGAGTCCTGGCTTTCGCAATTTATCCTAAAATTATTGTTTCCCCCTCGGAGTCCACGTATATGCCTCTTGAGCTATACCTCTGAGTCTTTCCATGTGTTGACTTGTCTCCCATCACACGTGAGGGGGGGTGTTGAATTGTATAAGTGGATTGCCGCCCTTGCGATCAGTTTGGACTTTTGGTTGTGTTGGTAGTGCATGAAGCTTGACAAGAAAGAAATGCTCTTTGTAGCTAACCCCAAGTCTGGTAACATTTGCAAAATAGGTATCAGATGCAGCTATCCATTCAGTAGAAGAATTTGCATTTTAGAGTTGAAGGTTCATAATCTCTTCTCTACTATTGATAGTAAAGGGTACACATGTTATTTGTTTATCTCATTTTCGCATTCTAAAAAAGGTACGCTATATGGTTGTGCTAAGTTAAACTGATTAAGTCTGTTCAAGTTTATCGAAAATTATACTACCAACATCTAAAACATCAATATAGGTTCATATATTACAAAAGATATTTAGATTTTCTTTTCTCGAACACATGTCTAGTCGTGCATCATTATATATTAGAGCATACAGGGTTGTAGCAAGGCTACGAAAAACTGAGAAAGCAAAAAGAAAGAACTATACAAGGGACTACAGGCAGCTAACTTTGTTAGTCCTACAGGTGCTAAATCTTATATATATATGAGGTTGTAGATATTAGTCGTAAACTTACTCAAACTTAAATAACATTGAATTAGGAAAAAGATAACCTGAGTTATTTTGAATGAGGGGACGTCACAATCACTAATCAAAGATAATTGTGGGAAACTGAAATCTATTCAAGAAAATGGGAGAAATAATGTATCAAAAACAAAATTAATTATACCATTTTGCAGATTGTTCACCGATATAAACAAAGAACTGTTTGATCTGCATGTAGGTACATCCAATCAAGGCTTTTTCCCCGATCTCTAGAAAATATAAGCTACGCATGTAATTACAAAAGATTTTCTTCTATTTTTATGTTTCTACGTTAATATTTGAGATACTTGTTAATTACATCCATATTCTGCAGTTGCATAGAGTTACTAATTCAGGAATGCATTCACATACGGAGTATACTATGTTTGCTGATGACTGACTAGTACTAATTCATTGCAAGCAACGGTTCATTCATATTCAGATAAAGGATGTGATCGTTAAGTCATATACTTATGAAAGTCCTTATGCATCTCTCTGATGCAGATGGCGGGGGTCTCTCGTCCTCCTTTTGGAGGAAAAATCAATTAGTTATATATGAAACAATAGGTGTAAAAGGTTATCAAAAAGGGTGCCTTCATAGTGCTACGTTATCTTTTGAGATACTGGTTAATTACATCCATATTCTGCAGTGACGTAGAGTTACTAATTCAGGAATGCAATCACATACTGAGCATACTATGTTTGTTGGTGACTAATTCGTACTAATTCATTGCAAGCAACGGTTCATTCATATTCAGCAAAAGGGGTGTGATCATTAAATCATTTATGAAAGGTAAAATATAAACAAGGTAGTTCATGAATAACTTCATTGATTAAGGCAGTGTATCATGCAATGCAACATAAGGACTGAAAAAATACCATTTGCTGTGTCCCAGAAGTACGTGGAGCCATCAGTTTCGTCCACCGCAAAAATGTGGCCACCGAGTTCAATGGCATCACAGTAATTTGGATAATCAGGTGCAGGTGTAAGGGCCTCCAGCATTCTCCAGTCGCCACCCCCTTCAAGGTAGAAAATCGTTTTGTCGAACAAGGCGATGAGCTTGTAATCTGCGTACCTCCCACCTTTTGTGGGCACTTGGCAGATTACAATCTTCAACAAATTAATTACTGGACCCCAGTTTAAACAATATCCAGGTTTATATGAGACACTAGTATCATCAATCTTCGAAGCTGGTAGGGATGGAAGAGGGATATGTCGCTCGGTGTAGACGTTCATGAGGCACCACTGGCACCGATGATGATCGGCGGCGGCGATCCAGTCGCCGTTCGCGCCAAGCCATTTTCTGCCGTGCATGAACGGCAGGGCGACAGAACAGCGAGGATGGTCGAGGGGCACCAGGTCGTACATGGTATCATGCAGACGAGATGCTCTCGCCACATCCCAGGGTTCATCGAACCAATAAGCAGGCGGAGGCATCAGCAGGCATGGTTCATCCCAATGGTGCATCTTACCTTCATCCTTGCTGATCCGGTCGTAGAGCTCCCTGGAACATGCGGCAAGTCGGACGGTGTAGGTAACGTCCAGATGCGCAGCGATGAGGTCGATGTTGTCGCCAGTGAGAGCCTCCCAGTGGCCTTCCCCGCTGCCCCGGCAAAGCCTAGAATAATCCATCACGTGAAGATGGATTTAGGTGGATGGCGGATGCAACTGCGCTTGGGGTTTTTGGAGGAGAGGACGAGCGCTATGGAAGGAACGATGCGGCGCGCGGCCGGCCGGGGTATGGAGAGAAAGGTATAGTACTAGTGATGCGGCGTGGTGGGGATCGAGATCCTGCGCGTGCGCGTGATTCTGGGAGGGTGAAGAAGAAGATGATAGACATGCAAGGGGCAAAAACTAGGTAGAGTAGTACTCTAGGCTGCTGCTGCGACTGGGCGCCGATTTGATTGTTGGTATACTAGCACGCCACCCATCTATAAATTTGCGACGACGTTTGGTGCAGTGATGTCTCGTCACATCAGGTTGACCAGAGAGGTTTTTTTTACAGTTTCCATTTCGATATATTTTTCGCCAATAATCATAGTTCACTACATGCTAGAGACACGTACCTTAACACGTGGTGATGCAGCCCGACCTTCGGTCTTCACCGCATCATATGCTTCATCGCCAAGACGACACGCAAAGGTGAATCTTCTCCTTTATGCGTGCCTACAATCGCCTATGTGGAACGATATACTACTTCATACTCCGTCATACCTTGATGATAGGAACTCGACGACAAGTACGGAGGGAAGAGAGGATGCCATCGAGACCCGAGGACGCAAGGCCGATGTCACGGAAGCATGGAAGAGAAGGAGAAAGAGGAGCTGGACGCTCCAGGCCGGAACTTCCGCCCACCACCGCCGGAACTTCCGCCCAGATTCCATCCAAGACTGAAGATGCTCGCACTGAAGAACTACGACCGGAACTTCCGCCCCTCATGGCCGGAACTTCCGCCCCCGACCGGAACTTCTGCCCTCAGGGACCGGAACTTCCGCCCTGTCGAGCCTCAGCCAGATCTCAGCCCCTTTTGGTTTGTAACTTACCCCTTCATCCCCTTGCCTATAAATAGACACCTACCCCCACCTTCATGAGGGAGAGATGATGTTTAGATGAATTGGCTTATGCCTCTATTATCCCTTTGTGGATTTGGGAAACCCCCACCTTATATGATCCATCTATTGTATCCCTCCTTATCCGGATCTTTTCCATTCTAGTAATTCTATCACTTGAGAATCTCTTGCTTTGCAACTCTATTCTTAGTTGGTTTTTTACTTTTTGGAATTCTATTTTTATTTGTCGATCTTTTGCAAGAGATTCTACCTTTGGTCTTTCTCTCGCACTTCTATCGAGTTGGTGGTTCGGGCCAACGAGGATAACCGATTTGTGTGTGTGCGTGTGTTTGTATCGTGTTCTTCGCGTTCATCCACTTCCCCGCGAATCCCCCTCCGCAATCACACTCACCCGGGTCAAACCGTGAAGATTGGGCACACCCTCGGGCTTAGCCCGCATCATATGGTATCAGAGCAAAGGTTGCCATGGATTTGACCCTCCGATTCCACCAATTTTGCCCAAAAAATTGCCCAAAATTTTTTCCCCAAAAAATAGCTCGAATTTGAATCTCAGGATTTGTTGCGTTGTTTGTGGTTTTGGTCCACAGATCTGTTGTCTTTGGTGTTGATCTATCATCCCTCCAATTTTCACCGGCCAATTTCTCCTATTCCCTCCAAATCCATCGATTTCTGCTCCGTATTTCCGCCCCGAGTTCGTGCTGTTCGTCGACCAGATCCAGATCTGAAAATTTCGGGTATTTCCGGAAGTACCGGCCCAACCCACCGGAACTTCCGCTCAAGAAAAAAAATCCCCATCTTCTTCTTCGCTGCGCCACCAGGCCAACTCGCCCTGCCGCTCACGCCAACCACTAGCTCCAGCTCGCGCAAGCGCCCGCAGCAGGCCCCATCCGCCCAGCATCCACGCCCGTACGTGCCAACCAGCTCGCTCCGCCCCCGTTTTGGCTGCCAAACGCCTGGCCCATCTTCTTCCGCTGCATCCGCACCAGACATCGCCCAGCTTCGCAAGCCGCTCCACGCGCCCAGCTCCAAGCGCCCACGCCTCGCCCGTGCCTTGCCGTCCGCCGAACCAGCTCGAGCCGCCGCATCTCCCACGCGTGCACGATCCCGCACAGCAGCTGCTCGCCTGAGCCGCCCCTCAAAACGCGCCCGCGCGCAGCACCTGCCCATCGCCACTCCTCCACGTAGGCCCATCCACGCGCGGCCGCCCACAGCATCCGCACGCCGCGCGCGTCGCTAAACCGCCAACCACCACGCGCCCCGCTCGCCAGCAGCCAGCAGCGCTCGCCCCAATTCCCTGCTGCACGCCCGCACGCTCCGCGCTCAGTCAGCCGCTCGCCCCAGGCCCGCGCAAACATCGCCAACCACCACTGCCACCGTTCCACGCCCAGGCCACCTCCGCGCCACCACCACGCAGCAGCCCCTGGCCAATTCTAGCATCACCCGCCATAACAGCAGCAGGAGCAGCTACCCCACATACACGCTGAATCAATTCATCCAGCTTCCGCGCAAGAATTTCCAAATCGCCTATCTCTGTTTCAGCTCAGTTCGCGCAAGAAATTTTTCCAGAAATTGTTCAGACCGGAACTTCCGGTTCAAATCGGCGGTAGTTCCGCCCGGCCGGTACATCCGCCCAACTTTCGCCCCTACTTCCGGAATTGCACGTTTTAGCCCCTGGTTCTAAATCAGCTATTTCCGGAACTTGACCGGAACAAGGCCGGAAGTTCCGCCCCGGCGCGTAGTTTTGACCCAAAATTCGTCCAGTTTTGACTCCTCTTTTTGCCCCAAATTTGGACAACTTTCCGGAACCCGTTTGACTCCAAACTTTAACAACATCCCCCAACGACTCCACATAGTCTACGTCTAATTTTTGACGATTTTTCGAGCCCAACTTTTGACCGCTCGTTTTGACCCAACTTTTCGGGCATTGACTTAATTTGCTTGGTTTTCGATTTGGAGTGCATTGGTTGTCTATTTCGCTTCCACGCCCACGCCAACACCGCGATGATACCTTTGGCACCCCGGATTCCGGTGCAACTTCGACACCATCATCGACACCACCTTCGATCATCGCAAGTTCGTGTGCTTGACACCGCCTAACATCAATAGGTATAACTTGCATCACCCCTTGTAGCCCCGTTTCTTTCTTTGTGTACCTATCCCATTGAGAGTGGCTTTCCGAGTGTTGCGAAGCATTGCACAAGTGTCACGACCGTGAGAGGGTGCGTGTGTGCGTTGTGTTGAGCAAAGCTCCGAAGCAAGCTCGGTGAGAAAGATACACAAAAGAAGTAAAAGTGTGACATAGAGAAAAATAAAGCTTCTAAGCATAGAAAAAAAAGTGAAAAAAAGAGAAACAGAAAAAGAAATAGAAAAAGAGTGTGTGTCCACCGATACAAAAGATTGCAAAGCTTGTGAGCACTAAGAGAGAAAAGAGAAGAGTGACATTTGTGCAAATCTAGTTGCTTCTCTCATATGCAACCAAGCTACGGTCTCTCTTGTGTTGGCGCGACACCGAGCTAGTAGTCTTCGTTAGGACCATCTTTGTTACTTGCTCACTTCCTTGGTCGCGCTAACCCCATTGTTCTTCCTTGTGTGTGTTTCCGTGTTTCCTTGATATAGATCACCGCTTTTGACATTTGACTTTGGATCTTACCCACATTTGACAATAGACATTTTCTTTGGTTCTTTTCGTTTGCTATCCACTTCCTCACCTACCACCATATAGAGTTCTTAGCCTTTTGCGTGTGCTTTGAGTGTGTGTGTGAGTACATATCGGTTATTCTCTAACTTGAACCATTTTCTCCATTTTTGTTGCTAGTTTTGACCTTTTGGTAGTCCTCTTTCCACCATACATACACCCTTCCTAGTGAGAGCCACCCAAAATGACACCACAAGAACAAGCCGAGATGAGAGCCTACTTTGCCAACTTAGATGATCAAATAGCCAACATGACCCTCCAAGATAAAGCCGAGTGCAAATCCTACTTCAAACACCTTGAGAGCAAGAGTGACACACCACATGAGTTGAGTGAGGACGCTTTGATTTCTAACACATTAATCTCTACTCCTCTTGTGTTGTCTTCCTCTTTGCTAGGTTGCTCGGACATCGACGACGTCATTGCCATGGAGTTGAGGGACTACACTATATGTGAGATGAGCGACTCCACTATATGTGAGATGAGTGACTCCACTATATGTGAGATGAGCGACTCCACTATATGTGAGATGAGTGAATCCACTATATGTGAGCTTGAGTGCATACACTTTGAGAGCATGAGTGATACACCATGTGAGATGAGAGTGGTAGTTGATAGGTCATGTGAGGCCATTTCGAATTCTAACAACTTACCCTCTACTTCTAGTGTGTTCCCTTGTGTCTCATTAGGTCTCATGGATGACGAGTTTCCGATCATGGAGAAGATGTACATGGTGCATGAAGATGATGCTATCACACCATGCTTGATTGAAGATGAACATGGAGGCCACATGGAGCCTACCTCTTCCACAACACCTACCTCAAATGAGTCGGACTACAAAGGTACCAACATAGGTGTTGATGATGCCATGATCCCACTAGTGGACATGATGATTTGTGAGTGCTTGCATGAGTTGGATGATCCTATTGCTACGTCATATGCTTCCTTCACATTCCCTTGTGATACTTGTGATACCACCATTGTTGATCATGTGGAAGTAGTTGCTTATGATAACATGTCCATGCCATGCTATGAGTGTTTCGATTTCTATCCTATTGCTTGCAATATGTCAAACAATTGCTCTTTCCCATGTATTGCTTGCAATGAAAATGATGATGCTAATTCTTGTGTTGTGACAACCTTGATGAACAATTGCTCTTTCCCTAGGTTTGTCGACAACCATGATACAATGTTGAACATGTTTTGTGATAGATGCTTGCAATACTCTCCCATTAATGCAACCAAAATGTTGAACAATTGTTCTTTCCAATGCTTGGTTTGCCATAATGTTAATATGCTTGTAAATGAGATTACCCCCATAGCTCTCTCAAATTTTGGAGACTTTGCATATACCCATTGATGCGGGGTGGCCTTCGGACACCTCCACACCAAGACCAACAAGTCCCCCAAGTGGACCAATGACGCGAGCCCGAGTTAAAGATCTACATGATGAGGTGAAATCGCTCCTCACCACCCTTGATCTCGATACCCCTTTGGATGGAATACTACCTCATGCCGATGTGCTATGTGTCATTAGGTACAAGGCGCATCAAGACCCCGGAGAGGAGGACACGCCATGGTCAGGGGAAGGAGAGAAGCAGCGGGACATGGAGATGATCACGAAGCTGGACACGACGTCACTCAAAGCGCTCAAAGGAAGAGAAGAACGCTGGCCGGTCCAGAACCCGGTCGGACCGGACCCACAGCCGGATCACCCGGCCCCTGGCCCGGTCAACCGGGCGCCCAACCGGGCGCAGCTCCATCGTACCGGAAGGAAACCGGAAACTTCGCAAGTTCCCGGTTGGCGCCCGGTCGACCGGACCCAGGACCGGACCACCCGGTCATAGGCCCGGTCTGACCGGATCCCAAACCGGATTTGACGAGAATGCCCCACCAAACTACCTAAGTTATCCATTCGCGTACCTTTTCGCCTTGCTGGCCATGTATGCCTATATAAGTAGCCTGGGCCCCTCCTTTACCCCTCAGACTTGGTTTGAACTCAAACCTAACTTTGAGCTTAGTCTCCCTAGGGTTACCATCCCTCTGTAATCAAGGCATCCTGGTTGTTGATTTGGATATTGTTGAGTGAGATTCTAGTACAAACTACTCTCTCTCCCTCATCAATCTCTTCTTCTCCAACCCCAATCTCTCTCCGGGAATTCTGCCGCGTGCCTCTTCCAGGAGATTCTATTGGCGTGGTCCATCGAGCCACGGGGGTAAGTATCGGGTGTATCGGGTTGGTGTGCGTGCGTGAGTACCGGCGTTCTTTGTGTTCTTCGTGTTCCTCGCGTTCTCCCACCTCTTCCCTTGGTTTTCGGGGTCAAATCGCGAGATCGGGCCACTCCCGGGATCTTAGATCTCATCATATGGTATCAGCAGCTCTTGGTTACCGCGATTTTGACCCTCCACCCACCCGATTTCGTTTCTAGAAATTTTTCCACAAAATCCCCAAAAATAGCCCCAAAGTGCCTCTTGACCGATCTGTGATTTGGTTGCGTTTTGAGTGGTTTTGGTCCGTGGATCTGGTGTTGTTGTGCTTGATCTACTATTTCCCCAACTTTGAGCCTCCAATTCCATCGTTTCCCGTCGATTTGCTCTTTTGGTTTTGGTTTGGGGAAGAACAGGAGAGAGAAACGCGAAACCCGGTTGAGTAAGACGGTCAACCGGACCCCAGACCGGACCAGCCGGCCCAGCACCCGGTCAACCGGGCGCCAACCGGATCCGCCGGTCCACAGTCCGGTCCAACCGGATCCAAACCGGGCGCAGCTCCGCGCCCTTCTCTGAGCTCGATTTTCGGCTACCACCACCACCACCACCATCATCGCAAGTATAACTTGCAGTTTTCCCTTGTAACCCTCTTCCTTTTGCGATCTATCCCATCGAGCATTGCTTGTTTAGTGTTGCGAGACATTGCACGTGGCCCCGATTGTGAGGTGTGTGTGTCGTGTTGAGTAAAGCATCCAAGCAAACACTCGTGTGGCAAGATAGCAAAAGCGAGGCTAACGCTAACATAGTGCGTGAAAAATCCCCAAAAACACAAAAAGAGTGCAACTAGCACCATACATCCATACATCCATATATCCATACATACAAAAGTGTGCAAGTGCCACCATAGATACAAAAGAGTGTGAGTGCCACCGTGTACAAAAGAGTCATAAGCTTTTAAGCAAACGAGAGAAGAGAAGAGAGGCCGCGTGTGAATCTTGTTGTCTCTTCCTTTGCAACCAAAGATTTGGCTCTCCTTGTGTTAGTGTGACACCGAGCACCTTTACATACACTTTTCCGCTCACTTTTGGTTGCACTAACCCCGCTTATCCCGTGTGTGTGTTCCACAACTTTGACGTGTTTATAGTGATCTTCACATTAACATTTGGATTTTTGGACCTCACCCACTTTTAACAACATACTCAATCTTGGATTTGTCTTTTGGCTTTCCACAACACTCGCCTAACACCATATTTGCTAGCTTTTGCGTGTGTCCCCGATACACTTGATCTTGCTTTTGGCTTGGTTGATTGCCTCAATACTATCTTACCTTGGTAAGAGTGCGAGGTAGTCTCCTTCCAATAACATACACAACATATTTCTTGTCTTTCCATCATGGATAGGAACGGTGATACCCCAAGGGATGAAGAAGTCCTCCGCAACACCGAGAGGTTGGTTACTCAACACAACCTATGGACGCATCGACAAGAGTTCAAGGAGCAACTCGCCCTCTTCGAGACGCGCATCGATGAGCAATACGATGAAGTGGCTCACAACTTCTCCGCCGTGAACCAAGACTTGGATCTTCTTCGTGAAGCTACGGACAACTTGAATGGCCAAATGGCGGCCAATGATGCGAACATGGAGCGGCGCATGGATAGCCTCGAGCGCGCCATCACCAACTTGGGTCGCCATCGCCGACACCGCTCTACTTCATCATCCTCAAGCTCGCCACAAGATTATTACTCTCATGGTGGCCTTTCGTCCTCAAGCTCTTCCTCACGGCATGAAGACCATCATCGATCTCATCGCCCACATGCTCGTCATGAAGACTCTCGCTCCAACTCTAGGCGCGGAGAAATCCATCGCCATGCTCGTCCAAATGAGCGTCCTCCACAAGACCAAGTCCTACAACAAGATCGTCACCAAGCGGATCACCACGCCCACCATGGACGTGATGACCAACCCCAAGACCAAGGTCCTCAAGATCCACCTCGAAGAGATCTCCGACGCCATCCTCGCCATGATCAACGTGGAAGAGGAGACCCACAACATGATCAAGATGAAAGGACCAACAATGAGCCTCGTCAACAACCTCGACAAGATCTTCAACAACATCATCACCGTGAACCAAGTGAAGCTAGTGTCCACCTTCAACGTCAACCCAATGCTATGGTTGGCCGTAGAAGACCTCCTATTCCTCCTCAAGCCGCAAGAGATGAAGGCTCCCCTCCTCGTCAAAGAAACTTGGAGGATGAAGAAAACATGTTTGGAAGGCTCAAGTTCACCATGCCAAAGTTCAAAGGTGAAGAAGATGCCGAGGCCTACCTCTCATGGGCACTCAAGGTGGACAAGATATTCCGCATCCACGACTACTCCGGTGCCAAGAAAGTGGCTATGGCTTCGCTTGAGTTTGAGGATTACACCAACACTTGGTGGGAGCAAGTCCTCACTCTAAGGGAAGAAAAGGGTGAACCGCCTATTTACACTTGGGAAGAGATGAAGAAAGAGATGCATGCTCGCTTTGTCCCAACGCACTACATGACTGACCTCTTCAACAAGCTACAACAATTGAAGCAACGAACCAAGACCGTTGAGGAGTTCTTCAAGGAGATGGAGCTCACTATGATGCGAGCCAACATCCAAGAGTCCGAGGACGAAACCATTGCTCGTTTCTTCAATGGCCTCAACTACCCCATCAAGAGAATTGTGGAGTTCCAACCATACTCCAACTTGGTTGAGTTGGTCCACCAAGCATCCAAGGCCGAGCGCCAAGTGATTGAGGACATCAAGTACTCCAAGCCCAAGACGTACTTCGCCTCCAAGCTCGCGACCTCAACTCCTCCTACTACAAGTGTCAAGCCCGACGCGTCCTCTACATCATCCAAGAAACCGACTATCCAAAGTCACATGAAGCAAACGGTGTGCTCCACCGCCTCCTCTAAGGCATCTACGGGACCCTCTAATGTCACTTGCTTCAAGTGTGGCACCCAAGGCCACAAATCGTTTGAGTGCAAGAACACCAAGGTTATGATCACTATGGAGAATGGTGACATTGAGACGCTAGATGAGGATGAATACGAGGCCCTTGTGCAAGCCGCCGTGGAACGTGAAGAAGCTTATGAGGAAGAAAGTGGAGAAGACCCTCTCTTATGTGAGCATGACACAAGTCCCTCACTTGTGGTCACAAGGGTACTAACAACTCAACCTCAGGCTACGGAAGACCAACGGTGCAACATCTTCCAAACCCGTGCCGTAATTGGTGGCAAATCGATCAAGGTCATCATCGATGGTGGAAGTTGCCATAACCTTGCAAGCACCGAGTTGTGTGAGAAGCTCAACCTCACTCTCTGCAAGCATCCTCACCCTTGCCATATCCAATGGTTGAGTGACAATGGAAATGTCAAGATACAACACACCGTCACCGTCACCTTCAAGATTAGACCTTATGAGGATACTATTGAGTGTGATGTGGTACCCATGACGGTGTGCCACATGTTGCTTGGCCGCCCTTGGCTATTTGACAAGAAGCCTATACATGATGGACTCTCCAACACATACACCTTCAAGGTCAACGACAAGAAGTTCGAGTTGCGCCTGATGACTCCTAGCCAAATCATCGCGGACAATGTGAAGGCTTTAGCGAGGGCTCAACTCCGCACCCACCATAGTGAGATGAGAGGAGAGGGAGCGACCCACCACAAAGATAGTGAGCGCCACAAGCCATATATGAGTGAGTCAAAGAGTGTTCTACTAGCCACCAAGAGTGAGTGGAGAGAGGTCCAAGAGAACCCATCCACCATATTGCACTACGTGCTCGTATGCAAGGGACCCTCGTCGGCAACTAACGACTTAACCAACATTCCTTCGTCTTTGTTGTCTCTTTTGAAGGAGTTTCAAGACGTCTTCCCCGAAGAGCTCCCTCATGGACTACCACCACTTCGAGGCATAGAACACCGCATCGACCTCATACCCGGCGCTCCGCTTCCAAAGTGTGCCGCCTACCGCACCAACCCCGAAGATACAAAGGAGATCCAACGCCAAATTCAAGATCTCCTCGCCAAAGGGTACGTTCGCGAAAGCCTTAGCCCTTGTGCGATTCCCGTGATTCTTGTGCCTAAACCGGATGAGACGCAACGGATGTGTATGGATTGTCGCCCCATCAATGCCATTACCGTCCGTTACCGCCATCCCATTCCGCGTTTAGATGACATGCTTGATGAATTGAGTGGTGCCACAATTTTCTCTAAAGTCAATTTGCGTAGTGGCTACCACCAAATTCGCATGGCCATTGGTGATGAATGGAAAACGGCATTCAAGACCAAGCTTGGTCTCTAAGAATGGCTCGTTATGCCTTTTGGTATTTCCAATGCTCCATCCACTTTCATGCGTCTTATGAATTACATCTTGCGTCCTCTCATTGGCAAGAGTGTGGTTGTCTATTTTGATGATATTCTCATTTATAGCAAAAATCTCGAGGACCATGTGCAACATGTGAGAGAGGTCTTATGCATCTTGCGCCATGAAAAGCTTTATGCTAACCTCCCTAAATGCACATTTGCTCAAAACAAATTGGTTTTCCTTGGCTTTGTGGTTTCCGCTAATGGGATTGAAGTCGATTCTTCCAAGGTGGAGGCCATCCACAATTGGCCCACTCCTACCAATGTTGGTCAAGTCCGAAGTTTTCATGGACTTGCCGGGTTCTACCGCCGCTTTGTGAAAGATTTTAGCACCATTGCTTGCCCTTTGAATGAACTTACCAAGAAGAATGTTCCGTTTTTTGGGGCAAGGCCCAACAAAATGCTTTTGATGAGTTGAAGAAACGCCTTACCGAAGCTCCTCTTCTTGTCCTTCCAAATTTTGCAAAAAACTTTTGAGATTGAGTGTGATGCAAGTGGACTCGGTATTGGTGGCGTTCTTATGCAAGAGGGCAAACCCGTGGCATATTATAGTGAGAAGTTAGATGGCGCACGCCTCAACTATCCTATATATGACAAGGAGCTCTACGCTTTGGTTCGTGTTCTTGAAGTTTGGCAACACTATCTTTGGCCAAAAGAGTTTATCATTCATTCCGACCATGAGTCCTTGAAATATTTGAAAAGCCAACACAACTTGAACAAACGACATGCAAAATGGGTCGAGTTCATTGAGTCCTTCCCATATGTAATGAAATACAAGAAGGGAAAGGACAATGTTGTGGCGGATGCTCTTTCCCGCAAAAACACCCTTTTGCTTACTCGTTTGGATTTTCATGTCTTGGGACTTGAAGAGATCAAAGAACTCTATCCTTCCGATTCTTTCTTTGCACCCATATTTGAGAAGTGCTCCGTTGAACGAGGAGTGGATGGTTTCTATTTGCATGATGGCTACTTGTTTAAAGCTAACAAGATTTGCATTCCCGAGTCTTCCCTTCGAAAATTGCTTTTGCAAGAGTCACATGGAGGTGGTCTTATGGGACACTTTGGTCGAGAAAAGACATATGCCATGCTCTCAACCCACTACTATGGGCCAAGAATGTACCGCGACGTGGAACGCCTTTGCCGCCGGTGCACAACTTGCTTACAAGCTAAGTCTACCTCCAACCCTTATGGTCTTTACACCCCATTGCCTATTCCATATGCACCATAGACCGATATTAGCATGGATTTCATTCTAGGATTGCCTCGCACTAAGCATGGTCATGATTCCATATTTGTGGTAGTGGATAGATTCTCTAAGATGGCTCATTTCATACCTTGCCATAAGAGCGACGATGCTTCACACATTGCTTCATTGTTTTTCAGGGAAATTGTTCGCCTACACGGAATACCCGCAAGCATTGTGTTGGATCGAGACGTCAAGTTCATGAGCTATCTTTGGAAGTCGCTCATGGCAAAGTTTGGAGTGAAGCTCTTGTTCTCATCGTCCTCGCACCCGCAAACGGACGGCCAAACGGAAGTGGTCAATCGAAGCCTCTCCACTCTCCTACGCATCATCGTGAAGAAGAACTTGAAGTCATGGGAGGAGTGCCTTCCACACGCGGAGTTTGCCTACAACCGCGCCAAGCACTCGACAATATCAAGGAGTCCCTTCATGGTCGTCTACGGTTTCGAGCCGCTCACGGCACTCGACATACTACCACTTCCCCTTCATGAGTGGATGAACATGGACTTCGACAAGCGCACCGCCGCCATGAAGAAACTACATGAAGAAACAAGAGCTACCATTCAAGAACATGTGCTTCGTCAAGCTACCCGCCTCAACGCCAAGAAGAAGGAACGCATATTTCAAGAAGGCGACCTCGTTTGGATCCACCTCCGGAAGGAAAGATTCCCTCATGAACGCAACTCGAAGCTCAAGCCAAGAGGAGATGGCCCCTTCAAGGTCCTCAAACGCATCAACAACAACGCTTACATCATCGACATTCCAACCTCCAAGTACTTGGTGAGCAACACGTTCAACGTTGCGGACTTATCGCCATATCATGAAGATGAGGAGGCACAAGAGTCGAGGGCGACTCTTTCCCAAGGGGGGGGGAGATGATGCGGGGTGGCCTTCGGACACCTCCACACCAAGACCAACAGGTCCCCCAAGTGGACCAATGACGCGAGCCCGAGTTAAAGCTCTACATGATGAGGTGAACTCGCTCCTCACCACCCTTGATCTCGATACCCCTTTGGATGGAATACTACCTCATGCCGATGTGCTATGTGTCATTAGGTACAAGGCGCATCAAGACCCCGGAGAGGAGGACACGCCATGGTCAGGGGAAGGAGAGAAGCAGCGGGACATGGAGATGATCACGAAGCTGGACACGACGTCACTCGAAGCGCTCAAAGGAAGAGAAGAACGCTGGCCGGTCCAGAACCCGGTCGGAACGGACCCACAGCCGGATCACCCGGCCCCTGGCCCGGTCAACCGGGCGCCCAACCGGGCGCAGCTCCATCGTACCGGAAGGAAACCGGAAACTTCGCAAGTTCCCGGTTGGCGCCCGGTCGACCGGACCCAGGACCGGACCACCCGGTCATAGGCCCGGTCTGACCGGATCCCAAACCGGATTTGACGAGAATGCCCCACCAAACTGCCTAAGTTATCCATTCGCGTACCTTTTCGCCTTGCTGGCCATGTATGCCTATATAAGTAGCCTGGGCCCCTCCTTTACCCATCAGACTTGTTTTGAACTCAAACCTAACTTTGAGCTTAGTCTCCCTAGGGTTACCATCCCTCTGTAATCAAGGCATCCTGGTTGTTGATTTGGATATTGTTGAGTGAGATTCTAGTACAAACTACTCTCTCTCCCTCATCAATCTCTTCTTCTCCAACCCCAATCTCTCTCCGGGAATTCTGCCGCGTGCCTCTTCTAGGAGATTCTATTGGCGTGGTCCATCGAGCCACGGGGGTAAGTATCGGGTGTATCGGGTTGGTGTGCGTGCGTGAGTACCGGCGTTCTTCGTGTTCCTCGCGTTCTCCCACCTCTTCCCTTGGTTTTCGGGGTCAAATCGCGAGATCGGGCCACTCCCGGGATCTTAGATCTCATCACCCATGTTGAGCACGTTCCCATGTTTACTCCGCATATTCACCATATCTATTATGATGCTTTGCTTAACGCTAATGGTGATGTGCAAAAGAGATGGACCATCATGATGGATGATGTGTTCATATACCATGCACACACGCTCTTTGCTTTGCCTATTGTGTGTGTAGGTACAAGAATGCCAGTGTCAACCTCGATTGAGCACGAGTTGACAAAGAGAGCTCTTGAGAGCATAATTAAAGTGAGTACAAGATCGAACCCGGCTCTAATACCTTTCCCATGCTTTGCATTGAACATGCCGAACAATTTCTCTTTCTCTTGGTTCTTTTGCAAGCATGATGATGTGATTCTTACCGTGGGTGTTGCCTCAACCAAGTTGACCAATTCCTCTTTTATTTGGTTTGTTGGCACGCACGGTTGTGTAAATGTTGTTTTGATGAACGTTTTGGAAGATATGTTGTGTGTTGCACCAAATATGAGGACCAATTTCTCTTTCCAATGGTTTGTGTGCACACATGTTGATGATATTTTGGACACTCTTCCGTATGTGTTTTTGCCAAATTCTTCACTTGTTGCTTCAAGGATGTTGAACAATTTCTCTTTCCGATGCCTTGAGAGTAACAATTAAAATGAGTTTCCACATGAGATGAATACCATGGTCGTCTCACAATTTGGAGTTTTTGTGTTTCCGCATTTGGAAGATGTTCATACGGAGTTCTTACACATTGACCTTGCACATGCATTATTCTTGATAAATTTATGTTGTGCTAATGGTGTTGTGAACATGAATGGACATGTCGTTGATGATATGCTCCTCTATCACGCACACATATACTTTGCTTGGTCTTTGTTGTGTGAAGGTACACGTGACATATGGATGAGCGTCAACGAATGGGTTCAACCCCATACTTCTACTACACAAGATCTCTCAATGAGAGCACACCGACATTATGCAAAGGTGACCTCCTTCTACTTGCGCTATCTTGTTAAACCCGTGGAACATTGGCTATGCTTTGAGTGTTGTTTGGCTTTTCTTGTGCTATTGATAGGGCTCTTGACAAGTGAAGCGACATTCAAGCGTTGGTGTCATCTACCTCATTCATGAAGATTTATCGTCGAGGACGACTCTTTTTCAAGTGGGGGAGATGATGCAGCCCGACCTTCGGTCTTCACCGCATCATATGCTTCATCACCAAGACGACACGCAAAGGTGAATCTTCTCCTTTATGCGTGCGTACAATCGCCTATGTGGAACGATATACTACTTCATACTCCGTCATACCTTGATGATAGGAACTCGACGACAAGTACGGATGGAAGAGAGGATGCCATGGAGACCCGAGGACGCAAGGCCGATGTCACGGAAGCATGGAAGAGAAGGAGAAAGAGGAGCTGGACGCTCCAGGCCGGAACTTCCGCCCACCACCGCCGGAACTTCCGCCCAGATTCCATCCAAGACCGAAGATGCTCGCACTGAAGAACTACGACCGGAACTTCTGCCCCTCATGGCCGGAACTTCCGCCCCCGACCGGAACTTCCGCCCTCAGGGACCGGAACTTCCGCCCTGTCGAGCCTCAGCCAGATCTCAGCCCCTTTTGGCTTGTAGCTTACCCCTTCATCCCCTTGCCTATAAATAGACACCTACCCCCACCTTCATGAGGGAGAGATGATGTTTAGATGAATTGGCTTATGCCTCTATTATCCCTTTGTGGATTTGGGAAACCCCCACTTTAGATGATCCATCTATTGTATCCCTCCTTATCCGGATCTTTTCCATTCTAGTAATTCTATCCATTGAGAATCTCTTGCTTTGCAACTCTATTCTTAGTTGGTCTTTTACTCTTTGGAATTCTATTTGGATTTGTCGATCTTTTGCAAGAAATTCTACCTTTGGTCTTTCTCTCGCACTTCTATCGAGTTGGTGGTTCGGGCCAACGAGGATAACAGATTTGTGTGTGTGCGTGTGTTTGTATCGTGTTCTTCGCGTTCATCCACTTCCCCGCGAATCCACCTCCGCAATCACACTCACCCGGGTCAAACCGTGAAGATTGGGCACACCCTCGGGCTTAGCCCGCATCATATGGTATCAGAGCAAAGGTTGCCACGGATTTGACCCTCCGATTCCACCAATTTCGCCCAAAAAATTGCCCAAAATTTTTACCCAAAAAATAGCTCGAATTTGGATCTCAGGATTTGTTGCGTTGTTTGTGGTTTTGGTCCACAGATCTGTTGTCTTTGGTGTTGATCTATCATCCCTCCAATTTTCACCGGCCAATTCCACCTATTCCCCTCCAAATCCATCGATTTCTGCTCCGTATTTCCGCCCCGAGTTCGTGCTGTTCGTCGACCAGATCCAGATCTGAAAATTTCGGGTATTTCCGGAAGTACCGGCCCAACCCACCGGAACTTCCGCTCAAAAAAAAAATCCCCATCTTCTTCTTCGCTGCGCCACCAGGCCATCTCGCCCTGCCGCTCACGCCAACCACTAGCTTCAGCTCGCGCAAGCGCCCGCAGCAGGCCCCATCCGCCCAGCATCCACGCCCGTACGCGCCAACCAGCTCGCTCCGCCTCCGTTTTGGCTGCCAAACGCCTGGCCCATCTTCTTCCGCCGCATCCGCACCAGACATCGCCCAGCTTCGCAAGCCGCTCCACGCGCCCAGCTCCAAGCGCCCACGCCTCGCCCGTGCCTTGCCGTCCGCCGAACCAGCTCGAGCCGCCGCATCTCCCGCGCGCGCACGATCCCGCACAGCAGCTGCTCGCCTGAGCCGCCCCTCAACACGCGCCCGCGCGCAGCACCTGCCCATCGCCACTCCTCCACGTAGGCCCATCCACGCGCGGCCGCCCACAGCATCCGCACGCCGCGCGCGTCGCTAAACCGCAACCAGCACCACACGCCCCGCTCGCCAGCAGCCAGCAGCGCTCGCCCCAACTCCCTGCTGCACGCCCGCACGCTCCGCGCTCAGTCAGCCGCTCGCCCCAGGCCCGCGCAAACATTGCCAACCACCACTGCCACCGTTCCACGCCCAGGCCACCTCCGCGCCACCACCACGCAGCAGCCCCTGGCCAATTCTAGCATCACCCGCCATAACAGCAGCAGGAGCAGCTACCCCACATACACGCTGAATCAATTCATCCAGCTTCCGCGCAAGAATTTCCAAATCGCCTATCTCTGTTTCAGCTCAGTTCGCGCAAGAAAATTTTCCAGAAATTGTTCAGACCGGAACTTCCGGTTCAAATCGGCGGTAGTTCCGCCCGGCCGGTACATCCGCCCAACTTCCGCCCCTACTTCCGGAATTTTACGTTTTAGCCCCTGGTTCCAAATGAGCTATTTCCGGAACTTGACCGGAACAAGGCCGGAAGTTCCGCCCCGGCGCGCAGTTTTGACTTGACTCCTCTTTTTGCCCCAAATTTTGACAACTTTCCGGAACCCGTTTGACTCCAAACTTTAACAACATCCCCCAACAACTCCACATAGTCTACGTCTAATTTTTGACGATTTTTCGAGCCCAACTTTTGACCGCTCGTTTGACCCAACTTTTCGGGCATTGAATTAATTTGCTTGGTTTTCGATTTGGAGTGCATTGGTTGTCTATTTCGCTTCCACGCCTACGCCAATACCGCGACGACACCTTTGGCACCCCGGATTCCGGCGCAACTTCGACACCATCATCGACACCACCTTCGATCATCGCAAGTTCGTGTGCTTGACACCGCCTAACATCAATTGGTATAACTTGCATCACCCCTTGTAGCCCCGTTTCTTTCTTTGTGTACCTATCCCATTGAATGTGGCTTTCTGAGTGTTGCGAAGCATTGCACAAGTGTCACGACCGTGAGAGGGTGCGTGTGTGCGTTATGTTGAGCAAAGCTCCGAAGCAAGCTCGGTGAGAAAGATACACAAAAGAAGTAAAAGTGTGACATAGAGAAAAATAAAGCTTCGAAGCATAGAAAAAAAAGTGAAAAAAAGAGAAACAGAAAAAGAAATAGAAAAAGAGTGTGTGTCCACTGATACAAAAGAGTGCAGAGCTTGTGAGCACTAAGAGAGAAAAGAGAAGAGTGACATTTGTGCAAATCTAGTTGCTTCTCTCATATGCAACCAAGCTACGGTCTCTCTTGTGTTGGCGCGACACCGAGCTAATAGTCTTTGTTAGGACCATCTTTGTTACTTGCTCACTTCCTTGGTCGCGCTAACCCCATTGTTCTTCCTTGTGTGTGTTTCCGTGTTTCCTTGATATAGATCACCGCTTTTGACATTTGACTTTGGATCTTACCCACATTTGACAATAGACATTTTCTTTGGTTCTTTTCGTTTGCTATCCACTTCCTCACCTACCACCATATAGAGTGCTTAGCCTTTTGCGTGTGCTTTGAGTGTGTGTGTGAGTACATATCGGTTATTCTCTAACTTGAACCATTTTCTCGATTTTTGTTGCTAGTTTTGACCTTTTGGTAGTCCTCTTTCCACCATACATACACCCTTCCTAGTGAGAGCTACCCAAAATGACACCACAAGAACAAGCCGAGATGAGAGCCTACTTTGCCAACTTAGATGATCAAATAGCCAACATGACCCTCCAAGATAAACCCGAGTGCAAATCCTACTTCAAACACTATAACACCCCAAATTTCAAAACAAAGAGAAAATAAATTTCCTTTTTCCAAAAATGAGAACCAACAAAAACTTTTCTTATATAGGGTGCTATGCTTAGTGCTCCTACCTATTGCTTGTGTTTTTGCCATGATGAGTGTTATTATGCTTATGTGATAAACCCTAAAACCCTAAAGTGATCAAGTGAAGATCACAAACCAAATGAAATTAAAAGAGAAAGAAATCAAATAAGAAAAACCCTAAACCCTAACCTTCTCAAAAATCATTTGGATCTATTTTGAGAAACCTAAATTAAAGAAAAAGCCATATGTGGGCCTATAGCCTTAATATGTAAATCTTGAACCCTACCTTTTCTTACTTTGCTAAATAATGGTGAACCATTGCAAAACTTATTAAACCCTAAACCTCATCCATCTTGTCACCAATTTTTGAGAAATAAAATAAAAAGGAAAGATCTTATTTAAGAAAAAGGCATATGCAAGCCTATGGATAATTGTTGAAAATGATGAGCTTTGCCTTGTCTACCTTGAGTAGATGAATTGAAATACCTCAACACACTCAACAAAGCACTTACCAACCAATTCAAGTAAGAAACAAAATAAAATCAAACATATGCATAGAGGCATATGTGCCTATGGCTATTTTTGTAAAACTTTACCCTAGGCCTTTCTACTTTATTTAGAGGATTGGAAACCCTTCATAAACCTTATCTAGTACTTCTCAAACCCAATCCAAAGTGAAACAAAAGATTTTAAAAAGAAAGTAATAATGCCATAGAGGCATATGAGAGCAAAATATCAAATTTGTGAAATTGAGGACCTTGACCCTAAAACTTGTAGTGAATGGTTGGATCACTCCTATATACCATTTCAACACTCAACAACATCAATTGGGTCAAGCCTAGTCAAATTAAAAAAAAAATCAAATGCCACATATGCATAGAGGCATATGTGACACATAGCCCTAATACCCAATTCTTGCCCTATGACTCTAAACCTTGACCAAATAATGTGAAACCATCTCTAAATCTAATCTAATACTAAACCCTAACCCATGCCCAAGTAAAGCAAGATGAACGATTTACAAAGAATAATGAAAATTGACACATCACCTCTTATGTGTTAGGGCCATTTTTGCAAATCTTTGAACAAGACCATTTGAAATGGTTTCAATGGTTTGAAAATGTTGCTAAACTAATAAGAATCACATTAGAGTCAAGAAAAGTCAAATCAAATGGAGAGAAATCAAATAGTGAGAAAATCCCAATTTCACTCACATACATATAAGGCCAATTTTGCAAATCTTCACCAAAGGCCACCATTGCTTGATCTATTGCTTGGTGAATACTTATATATGATAAACAAACACAAATGCATCAAAGAAACAAGAATCAAATCAAAGGAAATCTCAAAATCAACTTACATGTGATGATGGTCAAAATTGAGTTCTATAAAATGTTCCCCACTTTACCCCCTGGTTTTTAACTTTTCTTCAACCAAACATGGTCAACACTTGCCATGTCATCCAAGACCTTGTCAAGGTGAACAACTTTCATGTTGACCACACATGCTAACTTTGAACAGGTTGACCAGAATAGAATTGACAAGTGGAGACTTTGAAATAAAGTGAAGATAACCCCAAATTTGAAACTTTGTAAAACAACACCAAAATGAACACCACCACCACCACTCCGTCACATTAAGTATATAAATGAACTCCACCAAAAAGAATTGCAAAATTCAAACATTTTCTTCTTTCGGCCATTATAGCAAACACCTTGTGAGCAAATCTTACCCAAATCCAATTTCACTATTTGCAATAGTGTATGGCCAATTTCTGGTCACCACTTGCTCAGGCCTTGTCCCCTGGTCCCCTCCAACCCCAATGCCACCTGCTCAAACCCTAAGAGCTAGGCAGACATGGCAATGCCATGCCATGCCGGCCATGTCCCCCATGGACATGCTTCCCCTCTCTCCCCACCTATCTAGCTTGGCCGACCATGTCCCTCTGCTTCTCCACACTCTACTGAGCCTGCCTATCCTAGCCACGGTCGAAGAGGAACCCTGCACCGCCGGGAACGGGTCGTGCCCGACGCGGCCAGAACGCGCCAGGCGCGCGCCCGACACGCTTTGGACACGCCCGTGCGTCGACCAGCACCGTCGACCCAGGCCTCCTCTCGCCCTGTCCCTTCTCCCACGCGCTCCCCTGGACGACAGCAGCCGCCAGACACGCTCCCGTGACCGGCGCACGCGCCGGAACCGTCGACGTCGCGCCATGGCCTCCACGCCGCGTTCCCGCCCCTGGATGCTATAAAAAACCCTCCGCTCGCCTTGGACAGAACCGCCACAGATAGAAACATCCTCCTCTCCCTACTCGAGCCTCTCCTCCTCCCTCCTTGCCTCTCCACGGCCCCAAACATCGTCGGAGTGCACCCGGCGGCCACCCTCAAGCTGCCCACATTTTTTTGCCACCCTAGCCTCCAACACCTGTACCACTTTGAAGCCCTTGGAAAGAGCTTTCCAACGCCACCAACCCCGCCATAATCCGAGTTCTGAGGTGAAAGTTGTGGCCCCCGCAAGTTGGCAGCATCGGGAGGAAGACGACGGCCCAGCGCCGTCGTATCCTAATCCGACGCTCCGCGTGCGTCGCCCGCGCCCCACGTGCATGCGCCATGCACGCGTGGCCCAGGCCACAGCTGGGCCGGCCCACTTCTTTTCCCGCCCCCAGTTTGAATTCAAATTTCGTTATTTCTTTTTCAGTTAAATTACAAACTGATGCTGTGTTTAAAATTGAATAACTCCAAATCTACTTGGCCAAATTTTACAAATTTTATATATTTGGAAAGCTTAGAGTTTTCTCTACACAATGCCATTGGATTCAAACCCATATATGTTGCATAATTAATGTAGCAAAATAAACAAGACAGGGACTTTTCTGCCTTAGAATAATTATTAAAAATCAACCACAAATGATTTTAAGTTAATTCCAACTCCTATAAATCTCATTACACTTGTACTAATTGTTTATGCAAAAATATACCATGCTTACTTGGAATGATCATGGCCTAGATTAATTAAAGGACTATATGGCTATTTCTAGTCAAAGATATTGTCCAAAACTATTAATAAATCATAGGGGAGTTTTTCTCTCACTTAAATCTTGTCATGAACAATTCAAAATGAGGTAGAGACTCTGGTAATATATGTCTCAAATGAATTGTTGATGATATTAAATCACCTCAATAGTAGTTGTTAACTTAGTTACAACTAGGTGTTAAATCATATGAGAGGTATTCCTCTCATTTAAATCTTGTTCTCAAGTAATTCAACATGAGGTAGTGACCATGGTCTATAAAATCTCATATTGAGTTATTTGGTGACATTAAATCACTACCATGTTAGGATTAAATTGCATGAGGTATGGAACCTCATTTAAATCATTTTCTCAAATGATGAGTATGAAGAGGTTGACTTTGGTCAACCTAGGTCATATAGTGTTCATGAGAGAAATTAAATCTTAATAAGATAATGAGAGGAAATTATTTCTCTAAGTAATTGAAAGTAACACCTAAGTTAGTATGAGAGGAAATTATTTGTCTTAAAATAAGAAAGGAACACATCCATCCACTTAATAGTAGTGTGTGATGCTAGTTTAAGTTGTGTAAATCTTGTGTGTGCTTAGTTTAGTATGTAAGTTTGGTATGATGATTGTGTACCCCGTATTCGTATTTTAGACGCTAGTACCGGAGACTATCAGGAGGAGGAGGTCTTCTACACAGAGGAAGGAGAAGAGAACTTTGACCACCACCTCAACCAAGGCAAGCTAATATTCTTGCAAAGTGCAAAGCCCCTTGAGGCAAGGCACCATGAATCTTACCTTTTCTTACATAGGCCTATCCCAAGTTTATACATTACAAGTTTTTACTTGTTTTCTCAATAAGTTGCTTTTATAGTTAACTTAGGTCAAAGTAAAGAAGTTTACTAGAGTAGTAAAGTTAGTCTCCATCAAGCAAAGCAAGATAATACTCTTGCAAAGTGCAAAGCTCACCATGAGCAAGGCATTACCCCATTTACTTTATGCTTATGATCCTATTTCCTAGTTTTACTTTACAAGCTTTATTTACTTTTGTTTTATCAAAGTACTTCTGATTTATGATTCACTTGATTAGTATTGGATTAGTACAAGAGTATCAAGGTTAGCCTAGAAGCAAAGCAAAGTACTTAGCACCCCTCATACTTAGATGCTAGTGCTAAATCAAAAGTGACTACCTTAGTTGGGAACTTGTGAAAAGAAATGACTTTGAAAACCTTGGAATGATGAGTCATTCTATTTGAAAGATTTTGAAGGTGAATATGATCTGTGAATGACTTGGTGAACTTTACAAAAACTGATGGTTGGGTTCGGATGCGATACCATTCCAATTTTACAAGTACCCCCACAATACCTGAATCTGGGTAAGGCTTAGCTGGAAATTTATGTGTCTTAGTATAGGTTCCCTCTGAACAAGCGTCATAGGGGTTACGCCGCGGCTGCCTCCGTTGAAAGTGAAATGACGTGAATTGAGGTGAATTGTACGGCCAAGCCCTGTGCAGTTCCCGGGTTGGTGGTTTGCTTTCACCGGGAGGCCAAACTCATGGGGCGAGGTGCCTATACTAGGGTATGTAAATGAAAGGTTAGGATTGGTAGTTCGCGTACTGCGTACGATAAATCGGGCCGATTACCTGACGAGCTATTGCAATTGTTGTGGCACAAGTGTACAACCTCTGCAGAGTTTAACCTATTCGAATAGCCGCGTCCGCGGTCATGGACAGTTGGGAAGGCCATACTGTTCCGTCATCAGAACTTTTCTAAAACTATGAATGGTGAATGGTGACTTGTGAATTTGAACTTGAAAGGTGACATTGACTTTGAATCCCAACGGAGTTGTGGGAATGACACTATTGTTCCCCCTTGAGTTAGCTAGCACATGAAGAGTTGTTTACTAAAATGTTTGTGAACTAAAATTGGCTTTATGCAAAATAAACTAGAGCTTAGTACCCTTACTAGAATTGTTAGCACTTACATTAGTATTAGTTTGCGAGTACTTTAAAGTACTCATGGCTGTGTCCCTGGCTATTCAAATGGCCAGACTATGAAGAGGAGCAGAACTATCAAGAGGACGACCAGCAGGACGCCTACGACAACTAGGGAATCTTCTGACGTCAGAAGTTGGCCTGTGGACTAGAGAGTCCCTTCTATTTACGCTTCCGCTATGAAACTATGAACTTTGTGTCCGTTGATCAATAGATCAACTATTTGTGTAATATTGGATCATGTGATCTCGATTTGTAAGACGACTATGGTATGTAATGAATGATGACTTATGATATTCAACTGTTATGTCTCGCAACAACAATATTCCTGGGATTGCGATGTATGGCATAACAGGCATCTGGACTTAAAAATACGGGTGTTGACAAGTTGGTATCAGAGCCATTGTTTGACCTTAGGAGACCCTAGTTAGAATGGACGTCTGCAAAACTTAGTTTCAAAACCAAAGAAGTGAATATTTGCGAAAA
Organism: Lolium perenne; assembly: GCF_019359855.2. Taxonomy (NCBI): domain Eukaryota; kingdom Viridiplantae; phylum Streptophyta; class Magnoliopsida; order Poales; family Poaceae; genus Lolium; species Lolium perenne. The sequence goes on from NC_067245.2 coordinate 139,749,361, forward strand.
ACTTATTCTCACTCTTATCCTTGAGATCTTTTTTCAAAAGGAGAAATTCATGCCCTACTTTTCCTTGCCATTCCTACATAAAATTTTGCACACTGGAATACTTCTCTAATTTACTCCTCCTCTTTGTTCATAGATGGAGTACCAATGGGAGTTCTATCAGCTTGGTCCCGGAGGCGACCTAAAGTTCGAGAAGGATTTGAAGCAACTAGTGGAATATCTAGGACACCCGTATCCCGAGTTCTTCGGAATACCCCTCAACAACCACTCCGGAGAAACACCTCGGTGGGAAGTTTCTACTGATCTACGAAGAAAGCTTGGAGCCCCGGTATGGGAAACCATTTGGATTTCTGTAACGGCAAACACTTGGAAGGAAGGACTAGCCAGAGCTATGCAAGAAGCAATTTCCCGTCTGTGTGGACAAAATGAGAACAAGATCAAGAACACTCGCTTCATCTATTACCCAAGACATGACTCCATGGGACGATCGATGACCATTCCCCCACACATGGAGATGAACCCCTATGTAGCACACCAGGACTTCAGGCTGTACAAAACCCGCAGGGATTTGGACAACGCCCTCGCCTCTCGCCAAGCACATCACCCGTGAAGACGAAGAATCCACCCGGAAGAGTAGTATCACCCCAGCACTTAAGTAGGTGTGAGTTGTATCAGGATCCCCTTGTATCGTAGAGCGAATGAATGGTTCTTCAAACCAACGGTGTGTTAGATTTGTAATGTGTGATGTTTGGTATGAATGAAAAAGTGTTGTTGGTTATACCCCCTCAACACTACTCAAATGTTTAAGTTTTGAACTTCGTGAACTCTAATTCAAAACAAACCGTAGAAATTTTCCTCTTATCTTATCATCCACTCCGATGTTCAGATGGCCCCACCAACCCGCAACGCCACCCAAGACGCCATGCGGCAGATGCTAGAGATGATGATGGCCGACCGAGAAGCCGAGAGAGCTGAACGCCAAGCCAACATTGCTGCACTGCAACAGCTTGCTCAGAACAACAACGGCCATGGAAACCACGACCACCCTGGGTCAAAACTGAAGAACTTTCAGAATACCAACCCACCTATCTTCAACAAGACCGAAGAGACCCTCGATGCCGATGACTGGCTCCAGACGATGGAGAATAACTTGGAAGTAGCTGGAGTGGAAGCCAATGAGAAGGTCTTGTTTGCAACCCACTATCTTGCCGGACCAGCCCGCGCCTGGTGGACAAGCACCCGTGCCATGAACGGAGGTCAGTTCATGACTTGGGAGGATTTCAAGCTCAAGTTTAGCAAGTACCATGTGCCCCAAGGACTGATCAAGATGATGAGAGACGAGTTCCGCGAACTCAAGCAAGGCAGGATGTACGTGGTAGAATACCGCGACAGATTTCTTACTCTGTCAAGGTACGCCCCGGACGAGACCGATACCAATGAGAAGAGGAAAGAAAGATTTCTGAACGGACTCCATGACGAGATGCAGACCGTACTGGTCAACATTCCCTTTGCTGACCTAGAAGCTCTGGTGGACTCCGCCATCCAGATGGAAGGGAAGCTTCACCAAGCCAATGAGAACCGCAAGCGCCGGATGATGAATCAGCATGGGTCCAGCAATACCCAGAAGTACCGCAACAACTCAGCTGGAGGATATACTCCAAAGTACAACAAGCCCCCTGCTCAGAACTACCGCCCAAACTACACCAACAACCACAGAGGACCCCCGAAGCCCGGAGGCAACAACAACAACACCAATCACACCAACAACAACGGGAACAACAACAACAACAACACTGGCCCTAGGACTGGAAGCAACGCCATCCCCGTCGCCAACAAGGACAAGGCCACCATCACTTGTTATGAGTGTGGTGTAGTGGGGCACTACTCCAACGAGTGTCCCAAAAGGCTCGCCAAGCTCGCCGGCAACACTGCTGCACCTGCTCAGAACCAACGCTGCTTTGCCGCAAGAAAGAACCCGAACAACAACGGCCGCTACTACAACATGACGGCCACCGAAGCTCAAGAAGCACCTCAGAACATGCCAAGTATGTTCCCTGCTAAATCATATCGCCCAATCTTTCTTAGGAACCTAACTTTTCTTAAAATCTCGGGACGAGATTTGTTTAAGGGGGAAGGGTTTGTAACACCCCAAATTTCAAAACAAAGAGAAAATAAATTTCCTTTTTCCAAAAATGAGAACCAACAAAAACTTTTCTTATATAGGGTGCTATGCTTAGTGCTCCTACCTATTGCTTGTGTTTTTGCCATGATGAGTGTTATTATGCTTATGTGATAAACCCTAAAACCCTAAAGTGATCAAGTGAAGATCACAAACCAAATGAAATTAAAAGAGAAAGAAATCAAATAAGAAAAACCCTAAACCCTAACCTTCTCAAAAATCATTTGGATCTATTTTGAGAAACCTAAATTAAAGAAAAAGCCATATGTGGGCCTATAGCCTTAATATGTAAATCTTGAACCCTACCTTTTCTTACTTTGCTAAATAATGGTGAACCATTGCAAAACTTATTAAACCCTAAACCTCATCCATCTTGTCACCAATTTTTGAGAAATAAAATAAAAAGGAAAGATCTTATTTAAGAAAAAGGCATATGCAAGCCTATGGATACTTGTTGAAAATGATGAGCTTTGCCTTGTCTACCTTGAGTAGATGAATTGAAATACCTCAACACACTCAACAAAGCACTTACCAACCAATTCAAGTAAGAAACAAAATAAAATCAAACATATGCATAGAGGCATATGTGCCTATGGCTATTTTTGTAAAACTTTACCCTAGGCCTTTCTACATTATTTAGAGGATTGGAAAACCTTCATAGACCTTATCTAGTACTTCTCAAACCCAATCCAAAGTGAAACAAAAGATTTTAAAAAGAAAGTAATGATGCCATAGAGGCATATGAGAGCAAAATATCAAATTTGTGAAATTGAGGACCTTGACCCTAAACCTTGTAGTGAATGGTTGGATCACTCCTATATACCATTTCAACACTCAACAACATCAATTGGGTCAAGCCTAGTCAAATTAAAAAAAATCAAATGCCACATATGCATAGAGGCATATGTGACACATAGCCCTAATACCCAATTCTTGCCCTATGACTCTAAACCTTGACCAAATGATGTGAAACCATCTCTAAATCTAATCTAATACTAAATTGACCCTAACCCATGCCCAAGTAAAGCAAGATGAACAATTTACAAAGAATAATGAAAATTGACACATCACCTCTTATGTGTTAGGGTCATTTTTGCAAATCTTTGAACAAGACCATTTGAAATGGTTTCAATGGTTTGAAAATGTTGCTAAACTAATAAGAATCACATTAGAGTCAAGAAAAGTCAAATCAAATGGAGAGAAATCAAATAGTGAGAAAATCCCAATTTCACTAACATACATATAAGGCCAATTTTGCAAATCTTCACCAAAGGCCACCATTGCTTGATCTATTGCTTGGAGAATACTTATATATGATAAACAAACACAAATGCATCAAAGAAACAAGAATCAAATCAAAGGAAATCTCAAAATCAACTTACATGTGATGATGGTCAAAATTGAGTTCTATAAAATGTTCCCCAATTTAACCCCTGGTTTTTCACTTTTCTTCAACCAAACTTGGTCAACACTTGCCATGTAATCCAAGACCTTGTCAAGGTGAACAACTTTCATGTTGACCACACATGCTAACTTTGACCAGGTTGACCAGAATAGAATTGACAAGTGGAGACTTTGAAATAAAGTGAAGATAACCCCAAATTTGAAACTTTGCAAAACAACACCAAAATGAACACCACCACCACCATTCCATCACATTAAGTATATAAATGAACTCCACCAAAAAGAATTGCAAAATTCAAACATTTTCTTCTTTCGGCCATTATAGCAAACACCTTGTGAGCAAATCTTACCCAAATCCAATTTCACTATTTGCAATAGTGTATGGCCAATTTCTGGTCACCACTTGCTCAGGCCTTCTCCCCTGGTCCCCTCCAACCCCAATGCCACCTGCTCAAACCCTAAGAGCTAGGCAGACATGGCAATGCCATGCCATGCCGGCCATGTCCCCCGTGGACATGCTTCCCCTCTCTCCCCACCTATCTAGCTTGGCCGACCATGTCCCTCTGCTTCTCCACACTCTACTGAGCCTGCCTATCCTAGCCACGGTCGAAGAGGAACCCTGCACCGCCGGGAACGGGTCGTGCCTGACGCGGCCAGAACGTGCCAGGCGCGCGCCCGACACGCTTTGGACACGCCCGTGCATCGACCAGCACCGTCGAACCAGGCCTCCTCTCGCCCTGTCCCTTCTCCCACGTGCTCCCCTGGACGACAGCAGCCGCCAGACACGCTCCCGTGACCGGCGCACGCGCCGGAACCGTCGACTTCGCGCCATGGCCTCCACGCCGCGTTCCCGCCCCTGGATGCTATAAAAACCCCTCCGCTCGCCTTGGACAGCACCACCACAGATAGAAACATCCTCCTCTCCCTACTCGAGCCTCTCCTCCTCCCTCCTTGCCTCTCCACGGCCCCAAACATCGCCGGAGTGCACCCGGCGGCCACCCTCAAGCTGCCCAGATTTTTTCGCCACCCTAGCCTCCAACACCTGTACCACTTTGAAGCCCTTGGAAAGAGCTTTCCAACGCCACCAACCCCGCTGTAATCCGAGCTCTGAGGTGAAAGTTGTGGCCCCCGCAAGTTGGCAGCATCGGGAGGAAGACGACGGCCCAGCGCCGTCGGATCCTGATCCGACGCTCCGCGTGCATCGCCCACGCCCCACGTGCATGCGCCATGCACGCGTGGCCCAGGCCGCAGCTGGGCCGGCCCACTTCTTTTCCCGCCCCCAGTTTGAATTCAAATTTCGTTATTTCTTTTTCAGTTAAATTGCAAACTGATGCTGTGTTTAAAATTGAATAACTCCAAATCTACTTGGCCAAATTTTACAAATTTTATATATTTGGAAATCTTAGAGTTTTCTCTACACAATGCCATTGGATTCAAACCCATATATGTTGTAGAATTAATGTAGCAAAATAAACAACACAGGGACTTTTCTGCCTTAGAATAATTATTAAAAATCAACCACAAATGATTTTAAGTTAATTCCAACTCCTATAAATCTCATTACACTTGTACTAATTGTTTATGCGAAAATATACCATGCTTACTTGGAATGATCATGGCCTAGATTAATTAAAGGATTATATGGCTATTTCTAGTCAAAGATATTGTCCAAAACTATTAATAAATCATAGGGGAGTTTTTCTCTCACTTAAATCTTGTCATGAACAATTCAAAATGAGGTAGAGACTCTGGTCATATATGTCTCAAATGAATTGTTGATGATATTAAATCACCTCAATAGTAGTTGTTAACTTAGTTACAACTAGGTGTTAAATCATATGAGAGGTATTCCTCTCATTTAAATCTTGTTCTCAAGTAATTCAACATGAGGTAGTGACCATGGTCTATAAAATCTCATATTGAGTTATTTGGTGACATTAAATCACTACCATGTTAGGATTAAATTGCATGAGGTATGGAACCTCATTTAAATCATTTTCTCAAATGATGAGTATGAAGAGGTTGACTTTGGTCAACCTAGGTCATATAGTGTTCATGAGAGAAATTAAATCTTAATAAGATAATGAGAGGAAATTATTTCTCTAAGTAATTGAAAGTAACACCTAAGTTAGTATGAGAGGAAATTATTTGTCTTAAAATAAGAAAGGAACACATCCACCCACTTAATAGTAGTGTGTGATGCTAGTTTAAGTTGTGTAAATCTTGTGTGTGCTTAGTTTAGTATGTAAGTTTGGTATGATGATTGTGTACCCCGTATTCGTATTTTAGACGCTAGTACCGGAGACTATCAGGAGGAGGAGGTCTTCTACACAGAGGAAGGAGAAGAGAACTTTGACCACCACCTCAACCAAGGCAAGCTAATATTCTTGCAAAGTGCAAAGCCCCTTGAGGGAAGGCACCATGAATCTTACCTTTTCTTACATAGGCCTATCCCAAGTTTATACATTACAAGTTTTTACTTGTTTTCTCAATAAGTTGCTTTTATAGTTAACTTTGGTCAAAGTAAAGAAGTTTACTAGAGTAGTAAAGTTAGTCTCCATCAAGCAAAGCAAGATAATACTCTTGCAAAGTGCAAAGCTCACCATGAGCAAGGCATTACCCCATTTACTTTATGCTTATGATCCTATTTCCTAGTTTTACTTTACAAGCTTTATTTACTTTTGTTTTATCAAAGTACTTCTGATTTATGATTCACTTGATTAGTATTGGATTAGTACAAGAGTATCAAGGTTAGCCTAGAAGCAAAGCAAAGTACTTAGCACCCCTCATACTTAGATGCTAGTGCTAAATCAAAAGTGACTACCTTAGTTGGGAACTTGTGAAAAGAAATGACTTTGAAAACCTTGGAATGATGAGTCATTCTATTTGAAAGATTTTGAAGGTGAATATGATCTGTGAATGACTTGGTGAACTTTACAAAAACTGATGGTTGGGTTCGGATGCGATACCATTCCAATTTTACAAGTACCCCCACAATACCTGAATCTGGGTAAGGCTTAGCTGGAAATTTATGTGTCTTAGTATAGGTTCCCTCTGAACAAGCGTCATAGGGGTTACGCCGCGGCTGCCTCCGTTGAAAGTGAAATGACGTGAATTGAGGTGAATTGTACGGCCAAGCCCTGTGCAGTTCCCGGGTTGGCGGTTTGCTTTCACCGGGAGGCCAAACTCATGGGGAGAGGTGCCTATACTAGGGTATGTAAATGAAAGGTTAGGATTGGTAGTTCGCGTACTGCGTACGATAAATCAGGGCCAGTTACCCCTGACGAGCTATTGCAATTATTGTGGCACAAGTGTACAACCTCTGCAGAGTTTAACCTATTCGAATAGCCGCGTCCGCGGTCATGGACAGTTGGGAAGGCCATACTGTTCTGTCATCAGAACTTTTCTAAAACTATGAATGGTGAATGGTGACTTGTGAATTTGAACTTGAAAGGTGACATTGACTTTGAATCCCAACGGAGTTGTGGGAATGACACTAATGTTCCCCCTTGAGTTAGCTAGCACATGAAGAGTTGTTTACTAAAATGTTTGTGAACTAAAATTGGCTTTATGCAAAATAAACTAGAGCTTAGTACCCTTACTAGAATTGTTAGCACTTACATTAGTCTTAGTTTGCGAGTACTTTAAAGTACTCACGGCTGTGTCCCTGGCTATTCAAATGGCCAGACTATGAAGAGGAGCAGAACTATCAAGAGGACGACCAGCAGGACGCCTACGACAACTAGGGAATCTTCTGACGTCGGACGTTGGCCTGTGGACTAGAGAGTCCCTTCTATTTACGCTTCCGCTATGAAACTATGAACTTTGTGTCTGTTGATCAATAGATCAACTATTTGTGTAATATTGGATCATGTGATCTTGATTTGTAAGACGACTATGGTATGTAATGAATGATGACTTATGATATTCAACTGTTATGTCTCGCAACAACAATATTCCTGGGATTGCGATGTATGGCATACCAGGCATCTGGACTTAAAAATCCGGGTGTTGACAAACACCTTGAGAGCAAGAGTGACACACCACATGAGTTGAGTGAGGACGCTTTGATTTCTAACACATTAACCTATACTCCTGTTGTGTTGTCTTCCTCTTTGCTAGGTTGCTCGGACATCAACGACGTCATTGCCATGGAGTTGAGGGACTACACTATATGTGAGATGAGCGACTCCACTATATGTGAGATGAGTGACTCCACTATATGTGAGATGAGCGACTCCACTATATGTGAGATGAGTGCATCCACTATATGTGAGCTTGAGTGCATACACTTCGAGAGCATGAGTGATACACCATGTGAGATGATTGTGGTAGTTGATAGGTCATGTGAGGCCATTTCGAATTCTAACAACTTACCCTCTACCTCTAGTATGTTCCCTTGTGTCTCATTAGGTCCCATGGATGACGAGTTTCCGATCATGGAGAAGATGTACATGGTGCATGAAGATGATGCTATCACACCATGCTTGATTGAAGATGAACATGGAGGCCACATGGAGCCTACCTCTTCCACAACACCTACATCAAATGAGTCGGACTACATAGGTACCAACATAGGTGTTGATGATGCCATGATCCCACTAGTGGACATGATGATTTGTGAGTGCATGCATGAGTTGGATGATCCTATTGCTATGTCATATGCTTCTTTCACATTCCCTTCTGATACTTGTGATACCACCATTGTTGATAATGTGGAAGTAGCACTACTAGGGAAAAGCCTATAGGTGGAGGAAAGTGGTGCCGGCGCACCACCCTATGCATGCGCCGGTGGAACGTGCTGCCGGCGCACCAAATACTAGCCGCGCCGGCGATGCCTGCCCACTACCGGCGCACCAGTGGATTCGACGCGCCGGCGCTTTTTCCTGGCATGGCCTCGCCCAATTCGGGCCAGGCCCACGAAACATTGCCGGCGCACCAGCCCAGGAGTGCGCCGGTGGTAATTTGCTATTGCCGGCGCGCTCCTCGGCTGGTGCGCCGGCAATGTTTCGTTGGCCTGGCCTGAAGCAGATATAGCCGGATGGCTTATATACTGCCGGCGCACCCAGGTCCTGGTGCGCCGGCAGTAACCTGGGAGTTATTTCAGCCACCAACCAGCACTCACAAGCCACTACACTCACTCCTCCACACAACCCGACCCTTCTCCCAACCCACCTATTTTTTGCCCATTTCTACCCCAAATTTAGCCAATTTGACCAAACAAAATCATATTTTTTTACCAAATCTTCCCTTCCTACATGCATCTCCCACATCCCCCTATGTAGATCTAGATCTACTATCCCGCATTGACCGCTCAATCTAGATCTAGATCTAGAAAGTCGGCTTCCATACGCCGTGGTAGCGGCGCGACGTCTCGATCTTGTTGACGAGTATATCAAACCAATAGGTGATTAATGAACAAATTGAGGAATGAAATCAACGTATATTGGACATTAATTTGAAGCAAAGCTCGTGTGTGGCATATATATATGTTGTGTTTGTGCTTGTGCTTGTGTGTGTTGGCGTTGAAAATGAGTTGCCAACGTTGCGCCGAAATGTTGATTCTTTAAGTTTCCGTTTCGGCACATTTCTGGTGCTCCTATGTCCTACCGTGTAGGAAGGTCATGCCGAAATTTTCCGTGAAAACTACCGACGGATGCATGGTTCTAATCAATTATGTAATCTTACCATGCAGGCGATAATGGTTATCGAGATGAGTGAAAGCATCGTGATGAGATATCTGAAACACGCGATCATCGACATGTATGAAAATAACCGCACGGAGGTATTGTGTCCATGCCGGAGATGCAAACGAGGGAAATGGTTTGACCCGTATTCAGGCAAATTGCAGGGGCACCTGCTCACTAATGGTTTCATGCATGGACACACTCAATGGATGAGTGATGATGGCGCGGAGGTCAATGGGGCGACGGCAGCAGGTGGTAATAATGGCCGGCAAGAAGGAGGGCATCATGATATTGATGACGATGAAGAGCTTGTCGCACAGGACGATAACCTTGACGACGACAATAACCTTGACGACGACAATAACCTTGACGACGACGAAGAGGTGCCGCTAGCTTCAGTCGTGCGGGAACCTCATCTTCAAGATCTGCTTCTCGAAAAGACGAAAGGCGCCAAGCGGAAATCAAAGCTTGAGCAACTCGAGATAGACTCGAATACTCCGTTGTACGACTCAGGTCGCGGGTTGGGGGAGTCTCGCTTGAGAGTAGCTCTCGATGTCTTTGCAGATGAAGGCGAAACACGGATGGACGGACACAAGCGTCGACGACATCCTGGAATACGTGAAAGATCTCCTTCCTGCCGGGAACACGTGTCCTGGTAGTCTAGCCGAGGCCAAGAGAATCACGTGCCCTCTCGACTTACCCCACGAAAAGTATCACGCCTGCATCAACGACTGTATCATGTATCGCAGGGAGCACATGGACAAGACCAAATGTCCTGTGTGTGAAGCTGAACGGTACAAGAAAGGGAAGAAGAAAGCTCCTCTGAAAGTTGTGTGGTACTTCCCGCTCGCCCCCCGGCTTCAACGGTTCTACGCGGACCGCAAGGAAGCAAAGCTCATGCGCTGGCACGCAGAAAGAAAGGAGGCAGTGTTGAATGATGAAGAGCGGATTGCGCACCCAGTGCTGACGCACCCTTCGGATGCAAGCCAGTGGAAAGCATTAGACAATTAATTCGGAAGTTTTGGGGCAGATCCCATAAACATCAGGTTGGGTGCGAGCACGGACGGATTCAATCCGTTCGGAAACCAGAGCAGCACACATAGCACATGGCCCGTGTTTGTATGGATCTACAACCTCCCGCCCTGGATGTGCATGAAGAGGAAGTACATACAGATGAGTATGCTAATTCAAGGGCCGACACAGCCAGGAAACGATATCAACATGTATCTTGAACTATTAAAGGAGGAGCTTGAAACGTTGTGGGCGGAGGAAGGGGTAGATACATGGGACGCCGTCGCGGAAGAATATTTCCCTTTGAGAGCCGCGTTGATCACGACGGTGCAGGACTACCTCGGATACGGTTACATTTTGTGCCAGGTGTGCCATGGACACAAGGCATGTGTCAGGTGCATGGAAGAGACGATGTTTTTGCAGCTTGGTAAGGATCCCGGCTCTTCGAAAACAGTTTACATGGGGCATCGAAGGTGGCTACAGAAGACTGACCCGTGGAGAAAGCGTGGAGATCTGTTCGATGGTACAAATGAACCCCGAGGACCTCCACGTAAGAAGAGCGGCGAAGAGATCGACACATTACTGAAAGGTTGGAAGGAGTGCCCTGCGCCGGGAAAGATTCGTCAAAAGCCTGGAGAGAAGAAGAAGAAAAAGGAAACGACGCCGCTCATTGGTGTATGGAAAAGGAGGTCCGTGTTTTGGGACTTGCCGTCTTGGAAAATTCTCGATACACCTCAGCACCTTGATGTCATGCATATTACAAAGAACGTGTGCGAGAGTTTGCTTGGCACTCTTCTCAACATGCCGGACCGGACCAAAGATGGGCCGAAAGCAAGACACGACCTGAAAGTTTTGGGCATCAGGGAAGAGCTTCAGATCCCGCCGGCCCAAGAGGGACAGTCGGAGGAGGAGGCGGACGGCGGTCAGAAGCGCAAAAGGATTAAGCAGCCGGACTATTCTTGTCCCCCTCTGCTTCACTTTTAGTCCGGCCGAGGTCGATCAATTTTTCAATTGCCTTCTAGGAGTCAGAGTGCCCTTTGGTTACTCCGGGCTAATAAGCAGATACATGGACCCCAAGAAACGAAACTTCAGCGGCATGAAGTCTCATGACTGTCACGTGATGATGACGCAGATTCTTCCGGTTGCAATCCGAGGTATAATGGATGACCATGTCCGTGCAACGCGGACTGGGCTCTGTAACTTCTTCGACGTCATAACTCGGAAGTCGATAAGCGTGAAGAAACTCGCAAGGCTCCAGGAAGAGATCGTGGTGATCCTATGTGAGATGGAGATGTACTTCCCGCCTGCATTCTTTGACGTGATGGTCCATCTGTTGATCCATATCATGGATGATATCGTCAGTCTAGGGCCGGCATTCTTACACAACATGATGCCGTTTGAAAGAATGAATGGGGTCATTAAAGGATACGTTCGTAACAGGTCACATCCGGATGGAAGCATCATCCAGGGCTGGCTCACCGAAGAGTGCATCTCTTTCTGCACGAATTATCTAGACATCGAGGACCCTGTTGGTTTGCCTCAAAACAAGCACGTCCGCAGGTTCGAGGGAGTAGGCCACAAAAATGGAAGGAAGGAACTGCACGTGCACATGTCTGGTCGGACTTCCGACTTTGACAGGGCCAACTTAGTAGCGCTACAACACATTGACTTGATCGATCCTTGGTTGAAAGAGCACAAAACCATGATAGAGAATAGTGGCAAGCCGATGATGACGGAAGCAGAAATATACAGAGAGCACAACTCCTCTTTCGCGCGCTGGTTCAAAGACCACATTGATGCTAATCCCCCACCAATGGATTCTGACAAGGATAATGATGCAGCCTAAGGCCACGTGGGTTGCCCGATCTCACGAATTGACCGAGGGAAAGGCGGGGGAGAGGAAGAACACGAAGAACACGGCGATGAACACGATGAACACACGCAAACACACACCAACCCGATACAATTCCGGTTTACTCCCGATAGCCCGAACCACTATCCCGATAGAATCTCTCAAGGGAGAGACACGTGGTAGAATCCCCGAGAGGAAGATCGGTATACGATCGGTGGAATCACACGAGTGAGAGACCGGTGGTAGAATCACAAGTGTGAGAGACTAATCATATAAGGAGTGCCTTGATACAATAGATATGATAATCTAAGGAGGGGGTTTCCCTAATCCCAAAGGGATGGTGGAGGCATGAGCCAAATTCTAGTTCATCTGCTCTAATGAAGGGGGAGGTGGGAGCCTATATATAGGGAGCCACTAAGGAGGGGTAGTTTAGGCATACAAGGGGGGTACATGGGACTTGGCCCGAATTGACTTGGACGCATATGGGGGGCGGATTGTCCGGCCTTAGTGGGGCGGATAATCCGAGCAGTCGTGCTTTATGCGCCGTCTCTTCTTGGCGACCTCGGGCGCTCTTCTTCCTTCTTCTCTTCCATGCCTCCGTGACCTCGGCCTTGAGTGTGGTTCGTGTCGTTGAAGCACATGATGAAGCGCTCACTTGAAAAAGAGTCGTCCTCGACGATGAGTCTTCATGAATGTGTAGAGGAGGTAGATGACACCAACGCTTGAATGTCCCTTCACTTGTCAAGAGCCCTATCAATAGCACAAGAAAAGCAAAGGAGCAATCAAAGCGTAGCCAAAGTTCAATGGATTTAGGAAGAGGGCGCAAGTAGAAGGAGGTCACCTTATCAAAGCGTCGGTGTGCTCTCATTGAGAGATCTTGTGTAGTTGAAGTGTGCGGGCAAAACCACTCATTGGAGCTCACTTGTATCATGCTCTCAAGAGCTCTTTTTGTCAACTCGTGCTCAATCGAGGTTGACATTGGAGTTTGGGTACCTACACACATGTTAGACAACAAGAACAACGTGTGTGCATGGTATATGAACACATCATCCATCATGATGGTCCATCTCTTTTGCACATCACCATTAGCGTTAAGCAAAGCATCATAATAGATATGGTGAATATGCGGAGTAAACATGGGAACATGATCAACATGGATATATGCAAAGTCTCCAAAATGTGATAGAGCTATGGGGGCAATCTCATTCACAAGCATATTAACACTATTGCAAGCCAAGCATTGGAAAGAGAAATTGTTCATCATTTTGGTTGCATTAATGGGAGAATATTGCAAGCATGTAGCACAAAACATGTTCAACATTTGATCATTGTTGTCGACAAACCTAGGGAAAGAGCAATTGTTCGGCAAGGTTGTCACAACACAAGCATCATTATCAACATTGCAAGCAATACATGGGAAAGAGAAATTGTTCGACATATTGCAAGCAATAGGATAGAAATCGAAACACTCATAGCATGGCATGGTCATGTTATCACAAGCAATCAAGTCCACATGATCAACAATGTTGGTATCAAGCAAAGCATCACATGGGAAAATGAAAGAAGCATATGACATAGCATTTGTATCATCAAGATCATGCATGCACTCATAAGTCATCATGTCCACTAGTGGGATCATGGCATCATCAACACCCATATAGGTACCTTTGTAGTCCCGCTCATATGAGGTAGGTGTTGTGGAAGAGGTAGGCTCGATGTGGCCTCCATGTTCATCTTCAAGCAACAAGCATGGTGTGATATCATCATCTTCATGCACCATGTACATCTTCTCCATGATCGGCGTCTCGTCATCCATGGTACCTAATGAGACACAAGAGAACACACTAGAGGTAGAGGGTAAGTTGTTAGAATTTGAAATGGCCTCACATGACCTATCAACTACCACTCTCATCTCACTTGGTGTATCGCTCATGCTCTCGAAGTGGAGGCACTCAAGCTCACATATGGTGCAATCGCTCATCTCACATATAGTGGAGTCGCTCATCTCACATATAGTGGAGTCCCTCATCTCCATGGCAATGGCGTCGTCGATGTCCGAGCAACCTAGCAAAGAGGAAGACAACACAAGAGGAGTAGAGGTTAAGTTGTTAGAAATCAAAGTGTCCTCACTCAACTCATGGTGTGTGTCACTCTTGCTCTCAAGGTGTTTGAAGTATGCGTTGCACTCGGCTTTATCTTTGGGTGTCATTTGGGCTTCTCGAGCATCTAGCTCGGCGAAGTATGCTCTCATCTCGGCTTGCTCTTGTGGGGTCATCATGTATATCTCACTATGATAGGTGTATATGTATGGTGGAAGGAAAACTACACAAGTATCCCACCTTTCAAGAAAGTATCGGAAAAATGGTTCAAGTCAAGAGCAAAGTCGAAATGTATCGGGGTTACTCACACACACACTCAAAGCACACGCAAAAGGCTAAGAAACACTATATGTGGTGGGTAAGGGGTGGATAGCAAACGAAAAAGATCAACGGAAAAGTCTATTGTCAAATGTGGGTAAGATCCAAAGTCAAATGTCAAAAGTGGTGATCTATGTCAAGGAAACACGGAAACACACACAACGGAGAACAATGGGGTTAGCGCGACCAAGGAAGTGAGCAAGTGACAAAGATGGTCCTAACGAAGACTATATGCTCGATGTCACGCCAACGCAAGAGAGACCGTAGCTTGGTTGCACAAGAAAGAAGCAACAAGATTTGCACAAATGCCACTCTTCTCTTTTCTCTCTTAGTGCTCACAAGCTTTGCACTTCTCGGTATCGGTGGACACACACTCTTTTCTATTTCTTTTTTTTTCTTTTCTTTTTTTTTCACTTTTTTTTTGTCTCTATGCTTAGAAGCTTTTTTTTTCTCTATGTATGTATATCACTTTTCTTCTTTTGTGTATCTTTCTCACCGAGCTTGCTTCGGAGCTTCGCTCAATACAACGCACACACACCTTCTCACGGTCGTGACACTTGTGCAATGCTTCGCAACGCTCGGAAAGCCACTCTCAATGGGATAGGTACACAAAGAAAGAAACGGGGCTACAAGGGGTAAGGGGCAAGTTATACCTAGTGAAAAGGTTAGGCGGTGTCAAGCACACGAACTTGCGATGGCGAAGTGGTGGTGTCGATGACGATGTCGAGGTTGCGTCGGAATCCGGGGTGCCAACGGTGTCGTCGCGGAGTTGGTGTAGGCGCGGAGGTGGAGTAGACGACCGATGCACTCCAAATAGGAAACCGAGCAAATTAAGTCAATGCCCGAAAAGTTGGGTCGAAACGAGCGGTCAAAAAATATGTTCCAAAAATCACGGAAAATTAGAGATGGGCTATGTGAAGTATTTGGGGGATGCTGTTAAAATTTGGAGTCAAACGGATGCCGGAAAGTTGTCAAAATTTGGGGCAAAAAGAAGGGACAGAATTGGCCGAAACTGGGCAGAGCCCTCTGGACTGGGCCGGATGGCACCGGTCTGGGCTCCGGTTTCCACCGGATCGCCCGGTCAGGGATCCGGTTGACCGGCTGCTTGCTGTTTCTGCACAGCGCGAGCAGGGTACGGGCGGCCGGCTGTACGCGAGCTAGTTGATGCTGCTGCTGCGCGTGAATTGGCGAGCTGAATGAGCTAGTCGATTTGGCTTGCCTGGGCGTGAGCGCGCGCGTGGAGGCGAGCTGCTGCCGAGCAGGGCTTGCATAGCGAGCGGAGCTGGACGGAGGAAAACCAGGCGGGTGGGGCGCAAGGGCCGGTGGGGTGGCAGCTGGTGGCGGGCCGGTCGAGGCGAGCGGGGCGGCGCTGTGGAGTTGCTGATCGCTGGCAGCCTGGCCGTGCGTGGCCAGCGAGTTTGGGCAGCGCGCGCGTGGAGATCAGAGCGCGGCGGCGCTTGTTGGGCCAGGGGCGGCGGCGCGGTGGGCCAGGAGCAGAGCGGGCCACGAGCGGGGTAGGCCAGGAGGTGGCGGGGGCGGTGGGCGTGCTGCGCCGGCGGAGCCAAGGAGCGGCGGTCTGCGCGCTGACCAAATTGGGAGGAGAGGCTCACGCTGTTCTTCAAGGACTTGCACACAGGCGGGTCATAAATCCTTAAATTGGAAGCAAAATCGATGGAGTTAGAAGGGGAAATGATGGGGGAAACATAGATCAACACAAACAACACCAGATCCGTGGAGCAAAACCACAAAAAACGCAACAAATCCGGAGATCAAATTTCGAGCTATTTTTTGGGGCAATTTTTTGGGAAAAATTTTGGGCGAAAATCGGTGGAAATGGTCAAATTCGTGGCAACCTTTGCTCTGATACCATATGATGCGGCCTAAGGCCACGTGGGTTGCCCGATCTCACGAATTGACTGAGGGAAAGGCGGGGGAGAGGAAGAACACGAAGAACACGGCGATGAACACGATGAACACACGCAAACACACACCAACCCGATACAATTCCGGTTTACTCCCGATAGCCCGAACCACTATCCCGATAGAATCTCTCAAGGGAGAGACACGCGGTAGAATTCCCGAGAGGAAGATCGGTATACGATCGGTGGAATCACACGAGTGAGAGACCGGTGGTAGAATCACAAGTGTGAGAGACTAATCATATAAGAAGTGCCTTGATACAATAGATATGATAATCTAAGGAGGGGGTTTCCCTAATCCCAAAGGGATGGTGGAGGCATGAGCCAAATTCTAGTTCATCTGCTCTAATGAAGGGGGAGGTGGGAGCCTATATATAGGGAGCCACTAAGGAGGGGTAGTTTAGGCATACAAGGGGGGTACATGGGACTTGGCCCGAATTGACTTGGACGCATATGGGGGGCGGATTGTCCGGCCTTAGTGGGGCGGATAATCCGAGCAGTCGTGCTTCATGCGCCGTCTCTTCTTGGCGACCTCGGGCGCTCTTCTTCCTTCTTCTCTTCCATGCCTCCGTGACCTCGGCCTTGAGTGTGGTTCGTGTCGTTGAAGCACATGATGAAGCGAAGACCGTAGGTCGGGCTACATCAGATAAACTAGTATTGGCCTTGTCACATGGCCCCGCGCCCAACATCATGACTTACCAAGCGTACGATATCAACGGGTACACATTCTACACGGAAGAAAAAGACAAGAACAGTGTTTACCAGAACTCAGGGGTAACGATGGATTCCTGGACGGGTGACGTAAAGACTAGATACTACGGAAGAATCGAGGAAATCTGGGAGCTTAGCTACGCTGGGGAGAAAGTGCCGATGTTCCGTATCAGATGGGCTAAGAGCGTCACAAAAGAAGACCGGTATTTCACCACCATGTTTCTACCCGAAGCCAACAAATCAAAGTCCACGAACGCCACCGCGCAGAATGAGCCATGGGTACTGGCAGAACACGTGCATCAATGCTTCTTCATAACCGACCCATCCAGGCCTAGCCGTGTTATCGTGAGGAGAGGCAAGAGGACCATCGTCGGAATGGATGTGTTGTGGGTATACTTTATGGGTATATCAACGGCATGGCCTAGATCCGGCAAGCCCGGGTGGCCCATAGTTGGTGGTGAGGCATGTGGCCCATCGGGCGGCCCAGTTGCTGTAGATCATGAAGGATGAAGTCCAGCCCAGGAACGAGGAGCCGGATCCTAACCGACCTACGAAGGAGGCCGGATCCGTGGAGGCCCATAAAGTATCCGGATCCAGCACGTACTTGGAGGAAGGCGGATCCTTGACGTACACGACAAGACATTGTACCGTAGTTAGGCAACTTGTATTCCGGCTAGGACTCTCCGTGTAAACCCTAGATCCGTGCGCCTATATAAGCCGGATCCTGGGAGCCCTAGAGGCACAACCACAACTCATTGTAACAACGCGAAAGCGCCCAGATAATTCCAGACAAGCGACGGTAGGCCCTGTCATCGTGCAGGTGTTCCGAAGCTGGGTAACTCGCGTACCACCGTCCCGTGTGCACTCCGCCCTATGGCCCCTACTTCTTCTCCCCCTCGTGAGGATCCCTCCTCCGAGGTACCGTCGATTAGGCAACGACAGTTGGCGCCCACCGTGGGGCCTGTGGCGTCTGGAGGCCGGAACCGGGAGGGTTCCGCCATGGGAAGCTACGACGACACCATCGCTGTGGGGCGCGTCCTCTATGCCAGAAATCTGCCGATCGTCCCTCCGGATGAGTGTTGGATTCCGGCTAGGACAAACCCCGTCAAGCTCTCCATCGTCCCAATTGGCGGCATACACATCTTCATCGGGGAAACCGTCGATTCCGACGGAAACCCACTGGTAAGTAACGCAGACGCGACCGCCGCAGAGCTGGACGCTGTCGCGAAGATCCGATCTGAGATGCAGGAGCTTCCCAAGGAAGATTCCGCCTCGGATCTGGAATTTTCAAACCCCACCCAATCCGAGCAGGAAACAACGGTGGACGACCAATGCAGATCCGCCTGGGTCTCCCAGGTGTTAGAAAAGCAGAGGTGCCACTTCGTACACTTCTTGGCCCATACCGCCGGAACCGCCCCTCAAGAAGACGGAGCTGGTCTTGAGCAGGTAGAGGCACCGGATAACGGCGCAGATCCGGATCAGGCTGAGCCTGTCGGAAAAAGCGAAACTCCGGTCGAAGAGTCGATTTTGGGCAATCTGAGCCCAATCTCCGGAGATACTCCCTCCATGGATACCGACGAGTTTAACCGCAAGCTAGGGGAGTACGGTTTCGGTGATCAACCTGAAGTTGACTCCGCCCAGCCTAAGCAGGTTCTCGCAACGGTAGCAGCGCTGGGACAAACTGGATCTGAAGAGGCAACCGACCAATCCGACCCTCAGCCATCCCACCAAGGATCTCCAATGTCACGGGAGCGACCCCGCAGGGATTCTTCCTCGGAGGAACTCCTGTCAGCAGAAGAGATGGTTGCACGAGCAGTTCTTAACAAACCTATAACCCCGGGCGACGCCGCAGATCCGGAGGCTCTAGAGGCCACTAGAAAGGAAATGCTGGCCACAGCCAAGAAGCTCGCCGATGCCGCAGCGGCTTTAAGGGAAGAAAGGGAACAAGCTGCAGGTTTGGCGGACCAATTCGACAGACAGGATCGCGAAATTACTGCCACACTCGAGCAGGTCAAGAGCATGGCGAAAGAGTGGGAAGTAAAGATGACCTATGCGCAGGCGGAGGCCGATCGAATTGTTAGAGAAGCAATTCCGCCTCGCAAAATCAACTTCGCCATGCCCGCAGAGCAGCAGCGGCTGGAAACCCCAAAGGACAACATGCTAAAAGCTGCGGAGCTGTTGAAGAAGAAGGACGAGGAAGTTGACATCAACTACGTCCGCAAACTTATCGCTTCAGCAATGCAGCAGCAAAGCAAGGCGGATACTTCGCGCAGGTTGAAATCCAATCCGGATAACTGTGTATCCACCGCGCAGAAGGACGCTCGCGCCGATCGGCATCCCGATGATGAATCACACACCGGATCCTCGGAGCGCAGAAGAAGAATCAGGGAACACCCAAATCCGATCCCCGTTCCGTCAAAGACGCCTTCGTCAGATCCAAGAAAGGGAAAGGATGCAATGTACTCTGGACGAGACAAATATCGCAACCCCTCTCCTCCGCCTAACGGTTACCCGCGACCCCCTCGCCGCCGTAGTCCAGTCGGAAACACCAGGCGCCCAGGGCATGGTGGGTTTGTTATCCGCGACAACGTGCTGCCAAGAAACAGAAACAGGGAGCGCTCGCCGGAACCACGCCGGAACCAGAACAATGTTCGTGAGCCCGAGCCCAGGAGGAGTCGGAATGAGGAGCGCGACCCGGTGCCTCGCCGGAGCCGCGACCCAGAGCCTCGCAGGAGCCGCGACCCGGAGCCTCGCCGGAGCCGGAACGACCAGGGCAGCCAGCGCCATGGCGAAGGCAGCCACAAGAGCCGGAGCCAGCACCGGGAAGGCCGAGGAGAATCAGATGGCGGAAGCAAGAAATCGGACCGACCACCTCGCAGGTCTCCCTCACCACCACCTAGCGGTGGCGGCGGAGGTGGAGGCGGAGGCAACGGCCGGAGATCTCGCTCTCGCTCACAATCTCCTCGCCACGGCCCGCGCGACGCGCGGGATCGCCTTAACGAATACAGAACCGACTACATTGGTCCGAAGTGCTTTGGCAGGATGATTCGAGAGGAACCAAAGCCAAGGATGAACCTCAAGCTACCCGGAAACCTGAAGCATTATGATGGCACCGAAAGGCCGGATACCTGGATTGAGGATTACTATAATGCAGTAACCTTTGCCGGAGGAACCCCTAACATCGCCTGCCGCATGCTCCAGTTGTACCTTGTAGGTCCAGCCCGGATCTGGCTCAGTGACCTCGAGAAAAACTCCATCTTTTGCTGGTTCGACCTGAAGACCGCTTTCGAGAAACACTTCAGAGGCACCTACAAAAGACCTGCCACGGCAAGCGACCTGCAAGCCTGCATCCAGAAGAAGGGAGAAACCTCAAGAAACTACCTCACACGATGGTTCGCATGCAGGAACGAGTGCGAAAACGTCGACCACACCACCGCCATGTACGCTTTCATTGGTGGACTGCAGAGGGGAGGATTGCTGAGGCATACGCTCACTCGTTTGGCTAACTCAACCAAGCTGACTTTGGATGAAATGATCTCCATTACCAGTGATCATACTGCCGCCGATGACGACGCAGGCGGTGATCTCGCAGCTACAGCAATCCCCCTGCATCAACAAAAGAAGAACCGTGATAACGGCAACAGCAGCAGCCATAAGCGCAAGAACCCTGATGACCAGAAGAGTGGCGGATCCGAGATGGTCGCCATGGCGTTTCAACGCGGAGGGTCAGGAGGCGGCCGTGGAGGCGGCCGTGGGGGCGGAGCCGGCAGGGTCAGCAGCATGCCACCGAGGTCACGGTGGCGAGATCCCGCGCCCGCAAACCTACGAGGAGTACGAGAGACATGCCCTGCCTGGCCCACCCTGGATCCGATTACGGAAGTCAACTCACACCAACCGCAACTGCAAGTGGGTCAATGATCTAAAGAACGACCCGGAGGCAGGATACAAGCGAGCCCGGAAGCACCGCCCACGCGGCAAGGGAGGCAAGGGCAAGAACAAGGACAAAGAGGAAGATAGTTCCGAGGCGATGGATGAGGATGATAACTCGCCGGATCCCAAGGCAGGATCCGCAGGTAAATCCAACCCATTCGATAAAAAGAGCGTGGGGGCTTACCACACCTTCCTCGGGACCCCAACAGTACGCGCTTCCAAGTCAGCTACCCGGATCCTGAACGCCATAGTTCCGGCTGTGCCGCAGTACGTCAGGTGGTCGGAAATCCCGTGCACATTTGATAGGAAGGATCATCCTGCAATTGTGCCAAAAGAATGCTACGCCTTGGTTGTAAGTCCCCGCATAGATGGGTATGACTTCTCCAAGTGCCTCATGGATGGCGGAGCCAGCCTGAACATCATGTACCTGGAGACTCTAGAGCGGATGAACCTCACCAAGGAACAGCTCAAACACAGCAACACTGAGTTTCATGGCGTGGTTCCGGGTAAGAAGGCGAATTCCCTCGGCAGCATCACACTTCCCGTGGCTTTTGGCGATGTTCATAATTTCCGCGAAGAGAAGATCACGTTTGAAGTTGTGCCCTTCAAGAGCTCCTACCACGTCATCTTCGGCAGGCCCACCTACCACAAGTTCCACGCAAGAGCGTGCTACATCTACAACAAGCTCAAGATTCCGGGTCCTAAGGGTATGATTACCGTATCCGGAGACTACAAAAAGGCTCATGAGTGCGAGTTAGGCGAAGCCGCCTTCGCAGAGTCTGTGATATCTGGAGAAGAGCTGAAAGGCTACAGAGCCGCGGTGGATCCGACTGAGATGCAGACCACCAAGAAGCAGATCTCCGAGCAGAAAACCTCCTTCAAGGCCGCGATAGAAACCAAGAAGCACGACCTCATCAAAGGCGACCCTTCCAAGCAGGTTTCAGTCGGAGCCAACATGGACCCCAAATAGGAAGACGCGCTCGTCGAGTTCCTCCGCGCTAACATGGATATCTTCGCATGGCAACCTTCTGACATGTCCGGAGTACCTAGGGAACTCGCCGAGCACTACCTCAACATAAAACCGGGGGCTAAACCGGTGAAGCAAGCTATGCGACGCTTTGGAGATAAGAAGCGCCGCGCCATAGGAATGGAACTAGCAAAGTTACTAGAGGCAGGTTTTGTAATAGAAGTTATCCACACCGATTGGGTCGCAAATCCCGTCCTTGTACCCAAAAAGAACACTGAAATACTAAGAATGTGCATCGATTACTCCGGCTTGAACAAGCATTGCCCGAAGGATCCGTTCCCCTTGCCGCGCATTGACCAAGTCATTGATTCGACGGCGGGCGGAACTTCTGTGTTTTCTTGATGCGTATTCCGGGTATCATCAGATCCGGATGAAGGAATCCGACCAAAAGGCGACTTCATTCATTACCCCGTTTGGTACTTACTGCTATGTTACTATGCCTTTTGGTTTGAAAAACGCAGGTGCCACCTACCAACGTACGATGCAGCGGTGCCTGAAGGACCAAATCGGCCGGAACGTGCACGCTTACGTCAACGACATCGCGGTCATGACCCGGAAAGGATCCGACTTGATCAGCGACCTCACAGAAACCTTCGACAACCTCCGCAGGTACAAGATGATGCTGAATCCGCTGAAGTGCGTCTTTGGCGTGCCAGCCGGAAAACTCCTTGGCTTCATAGTCTCTCACAGAGGCATTGAAGTTAACCCGGAAAAAATCAAGGCAATCCTGTGCATCAAACGGCCAACTTGTCTCAAAGATGTGCAACGACTAACTGGTTGCGTCGCAGCAATCAGTAGGTTTGTTAGCCGTCTTGGCGAGAAGGCGCTACCTTTGTACAAGCTGCTGAAGAAAACAGACAAATTCGTCTGGGACGACGCAGCCGACGCAGCTCTTCGAGGGTTGAAGGAAATACTCACCTCCCCACCTATCTTGGCAGCCCCAGCAGAGTCAGAGCCAATGCTCCTTTATCTGGCAGCTACCAACAAAGTCATCAGCCTCGTCATCGTGGTGGAGCGAAAGGAGGAAGGTCATGAATATGACGTCCAAAGACCTGTCTACTACATTAGCGAGGTGCTGACGGAGTCAAAGCAAAGATACCCTCACTTTCAGAAGCTAGCTTATGGAGTGTTCCTAGGCAGCCGGAAGCTGAGACATTACTTTCAAGAGCATCCAGTAACAGTTGTGAGCAAGGCTCCGCTGTCAACAATTCTCAACAACGCTGACGCAACAGGACGTACGGCTAAATGGGGCATCGAATTATCCGCCTTCGACATCGCTTACAAGCCTAGGACTGCGGTTAAATCCCAAGTCTTGGCAGATTTCGTCGCAGATTGGACAGAAGCTCCGGATGCAAGTCTGGAGCCGGAACCAGAAACATGGGTCATGCACTTTGATGGATCCAAGCAGCATGAAGGCTCAGGAGCCGGAGTCACCCTGAAGTCCCCTACCGGAGAAGAACTGCAGTATGTTCTGCAGATTCACTTCGAAGCTACAAACAACATGGCGGAATACGAGGCTCTACTACATGGTCTGCGCATCGCTAAGGAAATTGGGATCAAACACATCATATGCTGTGGAGATTCCGACCTGGTGGCACAACAAGTAGCCGGAACCTGGAACGCCAGAAACTCCGTCATGGCGGCCTACAGAGACGAAGTTGATGAGATCGCCAAGTGCTTCCTCGGATACGAAGTCAAGTACGTCAGGAGAGACGATAACACAGCGGCAGACATGCTATCCAAGCTCGGATCCGGTAGGAAGCAAATTCCGCCTGGCATTTTCCTGGAGCATCTCCGGATACCCTCAGTTAAGGGCGCTAACCCGGAAAACCCAGAGGTGGCAGTATCTCCGGCTAGGGAAGTGATGGCTATCATTCCGGCTTGGACACAGCCTTTCCTGGACTACCTCATCGATCTGAAGCTGCCAGAGGACGAGGTCCTCGCGCGACAGATCGTCAGACGAGCTAGATCCTACACGGTAGTTGATGGACAGCTCTACAAACGAAGTGCAACAGGGGTATTTCTCAAATGCGTCTCCAATCAAGATGGCATTGAAATCCTCAGAGAGATCCATGCAGGGGATTGCGGGCATCATGCCGCCTCCAGGTCACTCGTTGCAAAAGCTTTTCGGCTAGGTTTTTACTGGCTCACAGCTAAAGAAGATGCTGACAAAATAGTCAAGACCTGCCGAGGTTGTCAGTACTACGCTACTCAACCAAACGCTCCAGCCCAAGAGCTGAAGACCATACCTATCACCTGGCCATTTGCGGTCTGGGGGCTCGATATGGTGGTAAGTTAAAAAGATCATCTCCTGGCGGTTTTGAATACCTTCTGGTCGCTGTTGACAAATTCAGCAAGTGGATCGAGGTAAAGCCAGTGAGGAAAGCCGATGGTGCTACGGCACTAAAATTTGTCTGCAGCCTCGTGATGAGATTCGGCATCCCACACAGCATAATCACAGATAATGGCACAAACTTCGCTCAAGGGGAATTGAAGGATTACTGTGAGACAGTAGGGATTAGACTGGACCTTGCTTCTGTGGCTCACCCACAATCCAATGGTCAGGTTGAAAGGGCTAACGGCCTAATATTATCAGGAATTAAACCACGCCTTGAAGAACCACTGCGACGAGCAGCTGGAGCTTGGGCTGATGAGTTGGAAGCTGTTCTGTGGAGTTTACGAACTACCCCTAACAGATCAACAGGGTTTACCCCATTTTTTCTGGTATACGGATCCGAAGCCGTGCTCCCCTCCGACATCATCCATGATTCACCGCGAGTTTCCGCCTACAATGAAGAAACAGCTGACGAGGCCAGACAGCTATCTGTGGACCTGATCGAGGAAGCTCGGAACTTATCTGACCAACGCTCCACCATCTACCAGCAGAAGCTCCGACGCTATCACAGTCGTCGAGTTCGGAATCGCTCCTTCATGGCAGGAGACTTGGTCCTCCGCCTTCGACAGGTGAAAGACCATAAGCTGCAATCTCCTTGGGAAGGACCCTTCGTCGTTAGCAAAGTGCTTCATAACGGGTCGTACTACCTTGTGGATTTCCGTGAGCTGAGGGATAGACCTGCTAATTGGCACCGGAAACGCAAGCGTGAGGATCCGGATGACATCTATGACGAGACAGATCGCCCTTGGAACATCGCACAGCTACGTCCTTTCTACACTTAGCATATTTTTTCCGAGTTACAAACTCTGTAATAGTTATACATGATCAATGAAATAAAGCTTATGGTTCACTCTTTGAGTCTTTTACCTCCTTTACTTGTTCATTTTAGATCGTGTATGTTTTTTCCGACTAAAACCGCAGAGCTGGATATTTCCGCCTAGGCGTGTATGAAAGTTGTGATTTTCAAAATCGTCCTTTAGGACGTAAGCTTAAGTTTTCTGGTGGAAATTTTTTTTTGTTGCGAACTCGTGGATTCCTGGTAGCGACTTCCGGCACCTAGGCTGGGGGCTTGTTTCCGCGGTTATGGACGGACGCCATTGGGCTTCGTCGCCGCAGGCGAGCGTTTCCGGCCAAAGGTTTTCCGGCTCGTGGAAGGTCAAATGAGTAAGCCGGAAAATTAACAAACCAGCACTTGCTTTTAACAAACAAAACATGAAAATAATTCAAACGGATAGCAGGATAAGTTTTCCGCCCACGCATAATTGTTTCATCCCTAGATACTTAAGAATTTAAAGTTATATTACAAACCCTCGCTGGGGCCAAAATGATGCATTGTTTCTCCCGCAGGAATAAAAGTTCTCACTCCCCCGTAGCCGGAGAAGTCTTGCCCTCTGAATCTTTTTTCTCGGCGTCTTCAGCCGGAGATGACACATCTTCGTCGCTTTCTTCTTCCTCTTCAGAAGCTGCAGCGCTGGTCTTGGGTTCCTCTTGGGGAGCATCCTTGGAGCTGGTCCAGGTAAATTGGGTTCCGGATTCCGCGGGTCGCGCCTCCGCGTCGCGCTCCTTTTGAAGCTCGGCTTCCAGGGGCTCGTCCGCAAGAAGAACGACCTTGTCGTAGAATTCATTATGCCGGATCCTGCGCGCGATACGGGTGTCGTAGCCGCTCACCGCATCCAGGAGCGCGTTAACATCCGCATCCGGAGGAACGCCCGTGGTTACCTGATCAAGATCAAGCTCCGGATTATGTGCTAGGCACATAGTCAAGGTCATAGCAGCAGCGCCTCGGGCTGATGATGCTTGCAGATCCGTCACCAGCTCCGGAAGAACGTCCATTTTTCCAACAAGTTTGCGAACGTTGCAAGTACGACTCCTCTTGATGGATAAGTTGTAGCATATCTTGCGGGAGGCGGAGATGAGATCTTTGCAATCATCGCCTGCAAGTTGAAGAAGGTCGTCTCGTGGGAACAAATTCCGACGTTTTTCCGGATACCCAAGCGGCTCTGCATAAGATAATCAGGATATCAGCATGCAATGTGAGCATAAAAGAAAAAGGTCGGAGCAAACATCTGGACAAGGTTTCAGCATAGTACCCAAGATGTTCTCGATGAGCAGGTCCCAGTGATGTTCCGCGGTCTCCATATATTTCCGGAGTCCATTGAGCTCCTTCTGCTGCCTCTTGATGGTCTCGCTGTCAGCATTTTTCTTCAATATAAGTTCGCCCTTTTCCCTGATGTGCTCGGAGTTTTTCTCCGCCAGCTGCTTCTCGGCCTGCTCCTTCTTCAGTTCCGCCTCCTTTAATTTCATTTCCAATTCTTGGTACGAGGAGCGCAGGTTCTCAAGCTCCGACGAGGCTGTAGCAAGGGAAGAGGATGCGCCTATAATAACATAAGTTAAAAGCAAGTTCAAAGTCGGAACATGAGCTAATGACGAAGAAGACGGAAACCAACCTTGGGCGTCCGCCAGTTGTTTGTTCAGTTCCGCATTCTCATCCTTTAGAGTCCGGATGTTTTCCGCCTGATTCAGAGTAACGCGGCGCTGAAGGGCAATGTTCTTGTGAAGCTCATAATGCAGCGCCTGCTGTTCCTGTAAAACATAATCAGAGCATGAGTAAAAATTCGGCCTGTAACAGTGGTTTCTTCCAAAGCATTATCGCCGGAGCTTTTCCGCCATAAATGCTTGGGGGCTACTGATCCAATTTAAAAACTTTCCCGGAAGTAATCTTTCTCTAAGCATCTAAGCGCTAACTATTCTTTGAGTTTCCGCCTACATGCTTGGGGGCTACTGGGGAGTACCTTTTGCTTGCAGACGAGTTTGTCGAGGAACTGGCCGACGTTCTTCTTAAAATCCTGGATTTCCGATGTCGCTGAGTCAGGCTTCCCCCAGGCATTGTTCAGCATGGCGTTGAGCAAGTCTTGTTCAAGCTCCCATTTCTCCGCCTCGGTCAACTTGTTGAAAAACTTGGTAGCATATGCCTTGGGGGTGGAAGTGGTGTCAGACGGATCTCCAAAGTTTTTCGGAAAAACGACGATGTCGCCAGCGCCGTCTCCGGCCTTCTCAGAAGAAGTGACCTCAGCCTCTCCTTGGCCTTGTTCTTCTGCGTCTTCTTGGGCAGGGCCTTTGGCCTTAGGATCTTCTCCGCCCGCCTTCTCGCTGCTAACCGGAATTATTTCCGGTGGAGTGTTTGCGGCAGGAGGGGGAGATGGATCAGCCTGAGGAGGAGACGGCCGAGGAGTAGGGTGGGAGGTACTTGGCGGAACTGGAGTAGAAGGACCAATTGCCGGAGACTTTTTCATATATTTGGTGATAGGCTCTTGGCTGATGGTCCGCGTGGCAGTGGTACTCGGATTCCTGCAAACAAGTGAAAGGGATCGAATAAGAAATAATTTCGCCAAGATAGAGGTGCACGATATTCGGAAACTTACGTGGCACCGGGGATGATGGGGCACGAGCGCTGGCCAGCTGTTGAAAGCATCTTCAAGCGTGCACGTTCCGCTTTCCTCGAGTCTAGCGGAGGTGGCTTTACGGTTTTGGACTTCTTGGCGGAGGCCTCGCCGCTAGCTCCGGCTTCAGAGCCGGAAGCTTTGGCGCGGGGACGCTTCGAAGGTCGAGGGGCCGCCTTGCGGGGTGCCTGTTCCTCTTCCTCCTCATCGTCTTCCGGAACCTCCTCCGCCGCGTCGCCGCTGACAGGGACACGAAGAATGGTGCAGAAGTTTTCCTCCGCCAAAGTGTTGAGCTAGAAGGAATATGAATAAAAGTCAGAGTTAACATCCAAAAACTTGTGAAGTTTGAAGCAACGAAAAGAACAAAGCTTACCGGAGGACACTGGTCGTTTGTGTAGATGTCCTTGATCAGTTCCGGGACCTGTTGGCCCCTAGGAATCTTCACCAACGTCTTGAACCTTCTCTTCAGGGAGTCGGCCGGAAGATCATGGCGGGTAACCCGGAGGAGATCGTCCGCCCCGGTATAAGCGCACATCAGGCGTGCGTTGTAGCGAAGAGGCTGGATCCTCTGGGAAAACCAGCTAAGGGTGAGCTGGGCTCCGGTTAGTCCGTCGTGGACTAGCCAGGAGATTCTCCGCGCTGCCTTCTCCAAGATAGGGGTTTGGGCGAGCGAAGGAACGAAGCTCCAGCTTGCGAGCTCTTCCGGAGGCTCGTTGATGAACTTGGGCAAGCCTTCATGGATGTCCGGAACTGAAGCGTTCTTCTCATAGAACCATCCGGCGTTCCAGTACCGGACGGATTCGTGCGAGTCGTGGGGAGGATACATGCGGCTAGGGCGGAGCATGAATGTCATACTCCCACAGTTCACCATTGCTTTGTCCTTGGTTTCTTTCTTCACCCAGAAAAAGAACTGCCATAACTTGACATCTGGTCGGATCCCAAGATGCCCTTCGCAAAGAGTTACGAAGTTGGAGAGGAGGAGATATGAGTTTGGGCAGATGTTGTGGGGCTGGAGCCCGTATGTGTTGAGGACGGAGAGAAAAAACTCTGAGCAAGGGAGTGATAGTCCGCGTTCCACCCAAGCCTTGGTCATAACGATTTCTCCGGCTTCGGGCTTGGGGACGTCGGAATCACGTGTGAAGCTCCAGTGAGTGGAGATCATACCCTCGTTCTGGAGCTCTCTAAGCTCCACATCAGTAGTTGCGCAGGGCCACCACTGACCCCGCTCTCCTTCACGGATCCGGGCCTTGGACGCCCTCTTGTTTTCCGCTTCCTGAACTTTGGCAGCCATCCTAGCTTGTCCCTCGAGTTCTTCTTGAAGCTCTTTGAGGGAGGGGATCCGGCCTGGAGCGGTGCTGGAAGATGCGGAAAAAGGTTGAGCTAGTCTAATGTCGGAAACATATGGTGGCAGGAATGATATGGGATCCGGACATATTGGTTCTAATGGATTGGGATCCGGGCTACTCGGAGAGCTACCAGTACAGTGTGATGAATCAAGTGGCATGCTTCCGGCTGCGCCCATACAAATTATGTGAGTACCCGGATCTACACTAAGTCTATCTTCTACGAGGCCGGCGCACTTACCGCTAATGGCGCGGTGGCTCGACGGAGCTCCGGTGAAGACGAGGTCGCCGGACTTGCAGGAAACCACCTCGCGTGACCACGAATCGGCGGCGGGGAGGATTTCCCGTTCAACCGAAGCGATCTTGGCGCAAGGGAAGACTTGGGCTGGCGGCGCGCGGAGTTCACCGTGGCGAAGTTCGCCGGAGTCGAGATCCGTCGGGCGGCGCGGCGCGAGGAGGAAGACGAAGTGGTGAGGAGAGGTGAAAGAATGAGGAATTACCGTGTCGCAGGGTATTTATAGGCCGCACGCGGAGATTCGGGATTCGGATCCGACGGTGGAAACGGAACGGTCACACCGTTGGATGGACGACACGTGTTTTAGGTCAAGTGCGGTAAAACGACGTGGAGGTAACTTAACCATGCACTCCCGAAAATTCCGGCTAAAGATTTGCATCTGCGAAAATTTAGCGCAGGAAATGAGGAGGTTGTGCGCGGGAAAAGCGGAGTCTCCGTTGTTATACGTGATCTGAAGATGAAGGACTTCCGAGTGAATGAACCCGGAATCAAGTAAGAAGTTTTGAAGCTCTTCAAGATTCTCTTCGTTTCCGAGCAAGATGAAGTCGGAGGAATGATGAATCTCGGAGAACTTCGGGGGCTACTGTTGTGGGTATACTTTATGGGTATATCAACGGCATGGCCTAGATCCGGCAAGCCCGGGTGGCCCATAGTTGGTGGTGAGGCATGTGGCCCATCGGGCGGCCCAGTTGCTGTAGATCATGAAGGATGAAGTCCAGCCCAGGAACGAGGATCCGGATCCTAACCGACCTACGAAGGAGGCCGGATCCGTGGAGGCCCATAAAGTATCCGGATCCAGCACGTACTTGGAGGAAGGTGGATCCTTGACGTACACGACAAGACATTGTACCGTAGTTAGGCAACTTGTATTCCGGCTAGGACTCTCCGTGTAAACCCTAGATCCGTGCGCCTATATAAGCCGGATCCTGGGAGCCCTAGAGGCACAACCACAACTCATTGTAACAACGCGAAAGCGCCCAGATAATTCCAGACAAGCAGCAGTAGGCCCTGTCATCGTGCAGGTGTTCCGAAGCTGGGTAACTCGCGTACCACCGTCCCGTGTGCACTCCGCCCTATGGCCCCTACTTCTTCTCCCCCTCGTGAGGATCCCTCCTCCGAGGTACCGTCGATTAGGCAACGACAGGATGGAGTCACCAACGAGGAAGACTTCGAAGGACAAGTCAGAGACCCAATGATGGAAGAATCCGAGGACGAAGACACAACATACACCACAAGAAGAAGCAGGACCACGCTACCGAGGTCAGGTCGACCCTTCAAAAGAAGAAGTCACGACACGGGGCTAAATTATTCAACGAAGAGCAAGAAAAGCAAGAAGAAAGCGAAACACTCTTCTCAATCGATGATGTAAAACTTTATTTGCAATCTATAACTCATATTTTGTGTAATTCATAACTACTCATATGGTCATGTCCAATACTTTATGTATAACTAATATTAATTGTGTTGGTCAATATTTTGTATGTATAACTCATTTGTTTTTGCATACTCATGCATATATATATATTGCTTTGTTATTATCTTGAAAAGATAAGAAAAATAAAATATTATAGCATTTGGGGTAAAATGAAAGAAACATAAAATAAAGAGAAAAGAAATAAAGAAAAAGAATGGAAAAAATAAAAGGAAATGGGTAGGCTTGCTAGGTCAATTGACATGTCCCAGGTATAGCCGTGCCAGGCTTATTGCCGGCGCACCAAGGCACTTGACCCCCGGCGAACCATTGCCTTGGTGCGCCGGCAATAAGCCTGGCACGGCTATACTACGGACTTAACCGTTTTCTCCTCATCTTCTCCAGCACAGTCGATCCCATCCCCTTTCTCCTCATCCGCCGCCGTTCACCGCCAAATCCCCCTCCACCGTCCGCCTCCATTCTGCCCCACCACCGTCCTGCACCGCCCTCCACCATCCCCATCCACCAGCGCCTCCACGCCGCCGCGGAAGCCCCCAACCAAGCGCCTCCACGCCGCCGCGGAAGAGGACCCGTACGCTACCGCCGTTGGAGGAGGGGACGTCGGCGCCGCCGTTGGAGAAGAAGGAGCCGCGCGCTAGCCACGGTGAGCTTCCCTCTCCCCTTCCCTCTTCCCTTCCCTCTCCCTTCCCTCCGCCTTCGCTCTCCCCTCCTCGGTAGGGTTAGGATTTACCTACTGCTAGTTAGGGCTAGGGTTCCTGCTAGATGCTCTCTAGTTGCATAGACAGATTGCATCATATTGTTCATGTTGAAAATGAAATTGAATCTTATTCATACATTCAAATGAACTACTGCTAAAATTGTTGAATAAGAAAATGGAAGAATTAAGTTCATGTTGCACTCTGGTTAGGAAAATGAAATTGCATCATATTCCTTGTATTTGAATGTATGAATTGTGGCTGAATACAATGCAATTTGGTGAAAATGTAGTAGTTTCAATTTCAAAGCTTCTTTCTCTGTGAACCAATTCAACTAATGATGCACATACTGCTAGGATCGACCAAAATTGCATGAAGGGCTTGCATATGCTTAGGTTTAGTTTCTAGGAACATGATTTTGGCCTATGGTCACCATGTCCTACACAAATATATCTATTGAAAATATATTTAGATGTACATGGTTCTCTGTAAATGAATTGGGTGAAGTGAAAATAAAAATGCTACTGGTTTAAAATGACAAATGAAAATTTAAAATGCAGTAGGTTTGTTTGCTAGTTGCTATTTTCTTTAAATGATGAAATGCAGTAGCAAATTCTTGGTTCATTTAACTTGTTGGTAAATGCTTGCAGTAGGTTAGTGTTAGCAAATGAAATGAGTTAGTTCTCTGGCTATTACTAAAAAATGGTCATGCTACTACTACTGGTTTAGATGAAAAGCAATTCTTTGGTTTAGAAAAGATCACAATCTCATGCCCATAAATATTTGGTGTGCTCTGGTTCATAAAATGCCAGCAGTAGGTTTAGTAGTCATTTTTGAAAGGAAGGGCTAATGGAAAGTAAGCTCTGGTTCATAAAATGCTACCAGATATTCTAACAATTTTTGCTCTGTTATGTTAAATAAATATATGATGTGCTGTTGCAAATGGACAATAGCTAGCTAGGTTCATTTAGTTGATTTATAATTGGAGCTTTCTGATAATCCACAAATGAAAAATGGTGCTATGTTCCTTATCTGGTTCATTTAAAATGATCCATATATATGCCACTGCCATATATATATATATGCCACTGCCATATATATAAAATGATCTGCCATATATACCTAATGAAAAATGCTAGCAGTAATGCTAAGTTGTTGCTGGTTATATTTGATGTGTTGTTGCAAATTTCTCTGGTTATATTTTTCTCTGGTTGGAAATGTTGTCTCTGGTTATATATGATGCATGTGCCATTGCAAATGTTGTCTTTGGTTAATTTCATTGCTGAAATATTTGAAGTGCAGTGCTACTGCTACTAATTTCTGAAATATTTGAAGTGCAGTGCTACTGCTATTGCTAGGTAATTAATGCTATGCTACTGCTAGCTCATATTCATTAGGTATTTAGTTCATTAGGTGGAGTTCATTGCTGGTTACTATTTAGGGTTTCAATTTATGTTTCACTAGGCAGTACACTAAAATGAATTAGTTATGCTACTGCTAGTTAGTGCTAGGTAATGCTATGGTACTGCTATATTGGCAGAGACTAAAGTGGTCAAGTTCTATTGTCTCTGGTTATATTTGTGCTGTTTTAGTTGATAAAGTGGTTCTTCATTTAAATGCCTACTGCCAAGAATTGGTTGATATATAAAATTCACTATGTTCATTCTCTGGTTTTAAATGGATGCTGTCAAGTGTTATTTTTATGCTGATGTAAAATGCCACTGTAATGTATATGCTGAAATGCTACTGTAATTTATATGGTGATGGTTATGGTGATGGCATGGTTATGGTTATGGTTGAGCTCCGGTGAAAATGTATATGTTTGCATTTCTGTTACAGGGATTGAGTTGCTATTGAGTGCCGGAATGTCGATTCATTTCCGTTCCGGCAATTCTAGCACTCGGCATGACCAATTTTTAGCAAAGGTCATGCCGAATTTTTCCGTGAATTCTAACTCTTTTTCATCTTCTATTAGTGCAAGCCACCATGTCGTCTCAAGAAGAGTTAGAGGAGCACTACAATAGGCACTTCTTTAGGACGGAGGAGGATGCCGAGGCCGCTGGTGTTGGCGGCGACGAGGACCATGAGATGGAGGATGCCACTGGGGGTAGTGCCGACGAGACGAGCGGCAACGAGGCAAGCGGCGCCGCCGGGGGTAGTACCTACGAGCCTAGTGGCGATGAGGCAACCGGAGCCGCCGGGGGTGGCGGCGAGACAAGCGGCGACGATCCTAGCGGCGCCGCCGGGAGTACTGCCACCGGGACAAGTGGAGCCAAGACGCCGCGGAAGGCAAGGCGCCAAAACACGGTCGGCACCGGCAGAGACACAGTCAAAGAGGTGGACCCCGCCAGTGGTTTGCCAGTGGAGCCTAAGGATGTTGCCAAGGGGTACGGCAACCAACTGGCATGTATCCTCCGAGAGGTCATCAATCTCAACGAGACGGATCTCCGAGCTGAGAGCAAAGCGCATTTGCGAGCCCAGCTCATTGCGAGGTTGCACTCACGATACAAGTTCCTAGGCGACTACGCCTCCACTGATGAATCCAAGAACATTGTGAACTCACAAGCCCTCTTGAAGTTCACCAAACACCTCAGTAGCTATAAGTACATGGTGCGGAAGATGATTGCTGACGGCAAAGGTTTCGAAGAGGTCCACTCTGCCTTTCCGCATGTCTCCCAGGCGGACTTTGATGCTTTTGTGGCCAATGAAGAGCTACAAGCGACGAAGAATCGCAAGTTGTGGGGGAAGGAAATGCGGGAGCTTAACATCGGCAACCACAACCTTGGGAGCCGTGGGTATGAGGGAAAGGAGCCCTATTGGGCGAACGAGGACGAGGCGTATGTAAATGCCGGCAATGAGAACCCCTGGCTCAAGTACAAGGACCCGCTTGAAAGAAGATTCATCAGGTCGCGGTACCATAAGAAGAAACTAACCGGGGAACTTGTCACGGACCCCAAGGTCATAACCGACATAATTTGGTTCACGAACGACCAGAAGGTCCTGTCGTTGGAGAAAAAACTGGTAAGCAATTTACCGGTTTTATTAGATCAAGTATCGTTCATATAATAGTAGCAACATTTCTAAATGGTTCACGTTTCTTCCGCAGGAAGAAGAAAGACAAAGACTTTCTCAAGGTGACGAAGGCTCCTCGTCCCAGGCGTCAACGGGCAGGGTAGCATGGGACAA
Source organism: Lolium perenne (assembly GCF_019359855.2). Taxonomy (NCBI): domain Eukaryota; kingdom Viridiplantae; phylum Streptophyta; class Magnoliopsida; order Poales; family Poaceae; genus Lolium; species Lolium perenne. Next base: position 139,784,281 of record NC_067245.2, read on the forward strand.
GCCTCTCGTACGGGCGCTAAACATCGTCAATGAGCATTCACCTACGAGAAGGCCGCATAGAGGCCGTGTGGCTGGCGCCGGTACAGGCCACAAGCATGATCACTACGGCTTGTCGTCTGCGGCCGATAAAAATGCGCGCAATGAGAGGAAGCAGTGGGAGGCGGAGGAAATGAGGGAGTCAATCCTAGCCCAAGTCCAAGCTGGTTTGGTACCGCAACTGGTACCGCAACTCAAAGCTACACTTGTACCTGAAGTCAAAGCTGAAGTCGCCGCTTCAGTCCAAGCAGATTTCAACGCTCTACACGCGTGGTATGAGGGTGGCAAACAAGGCCCCCCCCCCCCGAAAATGCAAGTGGTTAGCTTCGACGGCAGCAACTCGATGGTGCCGCCGTCCGCCGGCAATGACAATGTTATAATGGAGACTCCTCCGGCCGCCGGCAATGTCGCTGGTGCTAGGGATTCACCGTCCATGCCGGGTAGCAGCCCCTCCGTCACTTGCACGCCCGCCGCCGCATGTGCTGGCCCGTCGACATTAGCCGAGCTCAACGCCCTCACGGTAATTAACTAATGTGTACATCAAGTTAATATATTAGTTTCGTCATCCTTGCCCTCTCTCTAACGCCATACACATGTTCTCGCAGGCGCTCTCAACGCCATGCACCTTCCTGATGAGAGTAAACGACGAACTCAAAGACGTCGCGAGGGGGTCCATCCTTCGGCCCCTGGATAAGAAGTGGCACACACGAGATATGGCGAATGACGTTTACCGGGTTGAAGTGGATCGGGCGTTACCGGGCTATGAGGATTTGTTTCCTCCTAATCAACCGCATGGTGCCGATGACGATAGCCCGTTGAATCTGGCCTCACTGAAGGGTTGGGTACTGCTATGGCCGAAGACCCTAATTCGGATCAACACCTACTCGGGGTCGACGGCAAGCAAAGACAAGCACCTTGCGGCGCCACATGTCAGCGTCCCTCCACGACAGCCAGCGGCGCCCGTGGTCATCGCCCCACCAGAACGGCCAGCTGCGCCAGAGGTCAGCGCCCCACCACAACAGCCAGCTGCGCCAGAGGCCGAGGAATACGAACGTGACAACTTCCAATGGGATATTCCTACGTCTTCACAAGTTTTCCATGAGGATGCGCCGGCCTTGAAATATGTGTGCTCCAAGAAGCTGTTCGATTCTCAAGAAACAGTTGAGGAGGAAAATCCTTAGGAGGTTGCCACCGCCGCCGTCAAAAATATGTTGAACCCAAACACACTCCGTGCTACGGCCACTACGGCGATGGAGGGTCCATCAGTACAACCCAAGAAGAGGAAGAGGCAAAATAATAAGGACGCCCAAGACAAGGCGGCGGCGGCCAAATCCAAGGACAAGGTCCCACTCCTTGACAAGTTGCCAAACAATTGGCGACCTCTGCATCACTTGGGTCAACCGATGCTGCCGGAGCATGTCGTGAAGAAACTCACCCCGGATATGAGGAGCTTGCATGAGACTGTCTTGCATGTGGAGAACCTTCTTCTCAAATCAAAAGTTCCTGGTTACCCTCTCTTGGTGGCGAAGGTGCCAACTGGCATGAACTTCGTCGAGAAGTACCCCGCGGACTTGTGCTTCGTCCGGTTCAACGACATCTTCAGCATCTATCGCATGCAAGCGCTCCACTTTAGTGTGGTTCGCCTAGTTGCTCTTAGCTTGTCTGCCCAGATTGTTAAGGAGGAGACGCCGACCATCGCGATAATGGACCCCTTCTATATGCGGGAGAGCATCATCTGCAACGCTGGGGATCGGGCGATTGCCACCCAGCAGGTCGAGGATTTCATGCTGGCGAACATTAAAAAGGGCGCCATTCTCATCCCTTACTTCCCCGAGTAAGTAATCACTCGCTAGTCCCCCATTACCATTCTATCCTATATCTCCATTTGCATTTCCAAAGGTTAATCCGTGTGTTTTCCACAGAGACAAGTTCTGCACCCTCATCGTCGTGCACCCGCAACACTCGCATGCAGTCTATCTCGACTCGGGTAGGGACCACAAGAAAGACTACACCCACATCAAGGCCCTTCTCAATGATGCTCTCACCGGCTTCGCCAACAAGGCAGGCCCCCTCAAAGTAGAGAGGAAATCCCTAGGAGGCTTGGTCTTAACCCACACAACAAACTTCCCCTGCCTCAGGCAGTCGACGCCCGGCAATGGGATGGACGCGTGGTACGCCATCCTTCAGATGCAGGAGTACATAAAGTACGCAGATGACATGTTGCTGCCAGAGAATCTCAGAAACAGGTTTGCAAACATGGCGGATGTCCCTGATAGAGAGATTAGAAAGAACTGGGGTCGCATCCAGCGAGTTCATTTGCACGATAATCCTGCGAGGATGTCAACAATAGGTCTGGCGAGTTCTTCTACGGCTACGGTCTACCACCTAATGACGAGATAGAACTCCGCTTGGAGATGTCGCGTGATGAGAGGCCGTTCAACTCGCTTGAGGGCTGCCGTCCATTCCCCCCTAGGCGTACAACCTGATCCTACGACGGGAACACTTGCTAAAGCTTGAATGATATGTCCTTGAACTTCCGTACTGTAATAATTGCTATATATTCCCGTAGAATCGACTAGTTGCTTTTATTTAGTTGTATGAATGTGCATGTGAACATGTGTCTATAGTTTCACTTACTTTGCTATATATTTCAAGATTATGGCGTACATAGCTTAATAATTATTTGCATTTACTCGACCACTACTTGCCTCGTATTTGGAGTTCGCCGATGATTAGAATGTTCGGTCACTCGTACACTCGGGGGTGGAGCCAGTGAGCCTTGGTGCGACGGCCACAAGTATCAATCTATTGTGCATCCTACCTAGCCTCACTGACTCCATCCCTGGATGTTAATATTTGTTTCGACCGACAAAGTATGAGGCACGCTATTTAATTCGTACTACTTGTCTTCTATTTGAGTTCGCACTTCTTAATTGCATTGGCCGATGATTAAAATGTTCGGTCACTTGTACACTCCGGGGTGGGGCCAGTGAGGCTTGGTGTGATGGCCACAAATATCAATCTATTGTGCATCCTACCTAGCCTCACTGACCCCATCCCTGTATGTTATTATTTATTTCGACCAACAAAGTATGAGGCACATGCTATTTAGTTCATACTACTTGTCTCTTATTTGAGTTGGCACTTGTTCATTGCATTGGTACTAACGTTTTACTTGTCTTGTGAATGGAGATGCCGACGACATATGTCGTGTACAAGGGGAGGGTTCCTGGAGTCTACGACGACTGGGAGGACTGTCGGAGACAGGTGCACCGTTTCAGCGGCAAAAGCTACAAGGGATACCCCACTAGGGTGGAGGCGGAAGGAAGATACGCCCGTTATCTAGCGGGAGAGATGAGGGACATGAGGAGGAACCGGATGAAGACCATGGCCTTCGTGATGATGGTCATCATGACCATGTTGGTCATGTTCTATGTGATTGTAGTTTAGGTTAGGACCTACATTGTGAGGTGTATGACGATACTTGTGATGACTATGTACCAAGACTTCTAACTTTGTGAAACTTCATCGTTCGGTGTTGCATATGCACATGTTTTGTATGAATCAACATTCCGAAACGAGACTTGCATATTTGTGTATTGATACCGAAATGAAACTTGGCTCTCTATGTGCTTCTCATATTGCATGTAATGATGTATAAATATGAACTGCGTTGTAAATATATAATGCTGTCAAATATGTATTGTAATATGCTGGAAAAAAGCTGAAAAAAGAATATTCGAATTTATTGCCGGCGCACCTAAATGACCTACTGCCGGCGCACGTGGCATGCGCCAGTGCTGGAAGCACTACTGCCGGCGCAGCTGACGGTGCGCCGGTGAAACTTGTCCTTTGCCGGCGAAGCTTCGATGGCGCGCCGGCAGTATCCATCTATCGCCGGCGCACAGCCTGGTGCGCCGGCAGTGGCCATTTATCACCGGCGCGTTCGCACCGGCGGGCTCGTGGTGCGCCGGCAATGGGCCTTTTAGGTTCGCCGGCGGTAGGCCTTTTCCTTGTAGTGTAGTTGCTTATGATAATATGTCCATGCCATGCTATGAGTGTTTCGATTTATATCCTATTGCTTGCAATATGTCGAACAATTGCTCTTTCCCATGTATTGCTTGCAATGAAAATGATGATGCTAATTCTTGTGTTGTGACAACCTTGATGAACAATTGCTCTTTCCCTAGGTTTGTCGACAACCATGATACAATGTTGAACATGTTTTGTGATAGATGCTTGCAATACTCTCCCATTAATGCAACCAAAATGTTGAACAATTGTTCTTTCCAATGCTTGGTTTGCCATAATGTTAATATGCTTGTAAATGAGATTACCCCCATAGCTCTCTCAAATTTTGGATACTTTGCATATACCCATGTTGAGCACGTTCCCATGTTTACTCCGCATATTCACCATATCTATTATGATGCTTTGCTTAACGCTAATGGTGGTGTGCAAAAGATATGGACCATCATGATGGATGATGTGTTCATATACCATGCACGCACGCTCTTTGCTTTGCCTATTGTGTGTGTAGGTACAAGAATGCCAATGTCAACCTCGATTGAGCACGAGTTGACAAAGAGAGCTCTTGAGAGCATAATTCAAGTGAGTACAAGATCGAACCCGGCTCTGATACCTTTCCCATGCTTTGCATTGAACATGCCGAACAATTTCTCTTTCTCTTGGTTCTTTTGCAAGCATGATGATGTGATTCTTACCGTGGGTGTTGCCTCAACCAAGTTGACCAATTCCTCTTTTATTTGGTTTGTTGGCACGCACGGTTGTGTAAATGTTGTTTTGATGAACGTTTTCGAAGATATGCTGTGTGTTGCACCAAATATGAGGACCAATTTCTCTTTCCAATGGTTTGTGTGCACACATGTTGATGATATTTTGGACACTCTTCCGTATGTGTTTTTGCCAAATTCTTCACTTGTTGCTTCAAGGATGTTGAACAATTTCTCTTTCCGATGCCTTGAGAGTATCAATGAAAATGAGTTTCCACATGAGATGAACACCATGGTCGTCTCACAATTTGGAGTTTTTGTGTTTCCGCATTTGGAAGATGTTCATACGGAGTTCTTACACATTGACCTTGCACATGCATTATTCTTGATAAATTTGTGTTGTGCTAATGGTGTTGTGAACATGAATGGACATGTCATTGATGATATGCTCCTCTATCACGCACACATATACTTTGCTTGGTCTTTGTTGTGTGAAGGTACACGTGACATATGGATGAGCGTCAACGAATGGGTTCAACCCCATACTTCTACTACACAAGATCTCTCAATGAGAGCACACCGACATTATGCAAAGGTGACCTCCTTCTACTTGCGCTCTCTTGTTAAACCCGTGGAACATTGGCTATGCTTTGAGTGTTGTTTGGCTTTTCTTGTGCTATTGATAGGGCTCTTGACAAGTGAAGCGACATTCAAGCGTTGGTGTCATCTACCTCATTCATGAAGATTTATCGTCAAGGACGACTCTTTTTCAAGTGGGGGGAGATGATGCAGCCCGACCTTCGGTCTTCACCGCATCATATGCTTCATCGCCAAGACGACACGCAAAGGTGAATCTTCTCCTTTATGCGTGCCTACAATCGCCTATGTGGAACGATATACTACTTCATACTCCGTCATACCTTGATGATAGGAACTCGACGACAAGTATGGAGGGAAGAGAGGATGCCATGGAGACCCGAGGACGCAAGGCCGATGTCACGGAAGCATGGAAGAGAAGGAGAAAGAGGAGCTGGACGCTCCAGGCCGGAACTTCCGCCCACCACCGCCGGAACTTCTGCCCAGATTTCGTCCAAGACTGAAGATGCTCGCACTGAAGAACTACGACCGGAACTTCCGCCCCTCATGGCCGGAACTTCCGCCCCCGACCGGAACTTCCGCCCTCAGGGACCGGAACTTCCGCCCTGTCGAGCCTCAGCCAGATCTCAGCCCCTTTTGGCTTGTAACTTACCCCTTCATCCCCTTTCCTATAAATAGACACCTACCCCCACCTTCATGAGGGAGAGATGATGTTTAGATGAATTGGCTTATGCCTCTATTATCCCTTTGTGGATTTGGGAAACCCCCACCTTAGATGATCCATCTATTGTATCCCTCCTTATCCAGATCTTTTCCATTCTAGTAATTCTATCAATTGAGAATCTCTTGCTTTGCAACTCTATTCTTAGTTGGTCTTTTACTCTTTGGAATTCTATTTGGATTTGTCGATCTTTTGCAAGAGATTCTACCTTTGGTCTTTCTCTCGCACTTCTATCGAGTTGGTGGTTCGGGCCAACGAGGATAACCGATTTGTGTGTGTGCGTGTGTTTGTATCGTGTTCTTCGCGTTCATCCACTTCACCGCGAATCCCCCTCCGCAATCACACTCACCCGGGTCAAACCGTGAAGATTGGGCACACCCTCGGGCTTAGTCCGCATCACGTGGGCAGCATGCAACCGCGCGAGCACCAAAATGGAATGAGATATGTTTTAGAGAAGAACTTCATTTTCAATGCCTTTCCTAGCTTGGTTTGGAAACCGGACAGAGCTTCAGTAATTTGATGCTTCCAAGATACATTGTGACTATGTGCCACCATCTACCATCCATTTGAGATCCAACGTTCCAAACTATCTCTTATTTCGAAGCTAAGGGCTCCTTTGATTCAAAGGATTTGCATAGGAATTGTGTAGGATTTGGTTCCTATGGGAAAATTTCCTATACATGTTGTTGATTCATAGGAACATAGCCTATAGGAAAAATTCCTATAGGAATCTTGTAGTGTAATTCCTATAGGAAAAAAGCATTAGCCCATACCTCATGGAAAAATTCCTTTGCTACAATCAAACAAACTTCATCTTCCTATAGGATTCAAGTAGATATGCCATTCCAATCATATACCTTTCCTATTCCTATGTTTTTCCTATCCTTCAAATCATGTAACTAATTCATGATTCTATGCATTGTAGGTGTTGTATCATAAACTAGTATCATACTCCCTCCGTTTATAAATAAGTGGACGTGCGGGATTTTCAAGGTAAATTAGTAAAAAGAGAGAAAAATTGCATTGGGAAGATGCAACCAACATCTCTCTCCTCTTTAATTATTTCATCTCCAATAGGCTAAGTGCATGTACAAAATTAAGATAACATGTGTTGAATATTATTGGGTTTGATTTCCATGCGATGAGAGAGAAATAACTTTTGCTAATTTAAAGTGCATTGGGAACATAAAAGTACACTCTTTCATGGACAAAGTTTGAGGCTAGATGTCCACTTATTTGAGGACGGAGGGAGTATGTATGATACTAGTCTATGATACTTCCCATTGTGACTAGTCTAAGTGCTTTTGCACAATGAACACTAGCTATGCACAGACCTCAAAAAACACTTCTACATCATTCTACTATTCACAATTTCTTTTCCAAATAGAACTACGTACCATTGTTTTTAATATAATCTTGTGACGAGAGTATATATTTCTAAAATAGTCATTTATGTTTCGCATAAGCTCAAAGAGGGGTACTTAATTATGAGAGATATCTTTCAACTAATACGTTGTAGGAGTACTTTAATTATGTGAGCTATCATGTGAAATGCATACTAGAACGAGTACAGAAGGTGTTTGATAACATTACAGGCCACACGCCCAGTGTAACCTGCATTGTAGGAGCATTACATCAATTTAACAACTACGGAGTAGTAGCCTAGGTAGAGATAACAGGCAAAGGAAATAGTTCAACAGATAGTACAACACAACTACGGAAAGGGAGTAGCCTAGGTAGAGATAAACATGCAAATGAAATAGTTCAACACATACAAATCTTGCATTACAACACGAGTATTACATAAAGTACATCAGCCCTTCTTTCTGGACCTGTGACGCGAAGGCAGGTTCCATTGCCGGGCGTTGGCGAAGCTTGGGATGAACCACAACGGAACCTGTCGCCATGTCCATCTAATGTTGGTTTGGAAACCAACAGTACAGTCTTCAGAATTCAAACTGAAGCGGCAAATTTCTGGAGAAGGAGGATATGCAAGGCCTACTGCATGGTGCGGTGTGTAAACAGAGTTGCTTCTCGCCATATTTAGAAGGTCATGTTCTGCCTCGTCTTCTACTGGAATGATAATCGGATAGTTCACTCCAAGGAAGAGAGAATATGATCCAAGGGAAATAATCCTCCTCCATGGCCTCGGTGGCATCAACTGACTGGTGTCCATGCTGTACACCTCGCAGCCAAGTAAACCCTTACCATACCCGCTAATAGTGCGACCATGATGACCCTCAGAGGTAGCAGCAGCAGGTAAAATCCGAACCAGTCCAGTATAATCCCGCCCGTCAGTAACGCCCCAGGTATGGACCAGAAAAAGTCTAGAACCATCAGGAGATCGTGCTAACCACCAGGAGCCAAGATTGTACCGACCTTGTTCATCAAGTTCTGGCGGAATAGGTGTCGTGCTGATCAACAAAGGACCTTGCAAAGGAAAGCACAGCTTGAAGTCAGTTCAGCAAAACTTGATTAGTTCATTACATACATGAATAATGATACTAGCTAAAATACTGCCTTCGATCCAAATTAATTGACTCAACTGGATGTATCTAGCTAGATATGCACAAATTAATTAACTCAAGTTTGTCTAGCTAGATGCATTCGCTAGACAAAGCTGAGTCAATTTGATTTGGATATGAGGGAGTACTTTATTTTGACTCAAAGGCATATCGCTGCTGATTTTGACTGAATATAGAGGGGGAAAGGTACAGGCATGACACAAAAACTGCACAACAAAAAGAAAAAGGCTAAAGCTAAATCTGAAACTAGCAGGTAATAGCGAAAACACATCATATGAGATGAGAAAAATTACCCAAGAATGTTGATTCCATGCATAAACTTCGCCTGTCTGAGTTACAGCAAATACAATACCCTTGTGGATGATTGCATCAGAGTAGCCGAACGCTAAGAACTGGTTGTCAAGAACTGTCCATGTGCTAGAAGCACAGTGAAGGACTGCAATTGCCGCGTTGAAGATGGCAAGAACAGAGAAACTAGTATAATTTGAAGCAGCTGTTGGAACTCGGCAAATAGCTATCTTCAGCAGTTGAAGATGTTGTTCATTACACTCGAACACAAGTTTATCCGGGGTGGATTTAAACTCACGTATTGCTGGTAGAGGAATCCGGCGACCAGTGTACACATTGACAAGCTCCCAATTCCAGGGGAAGCCAAGAAGAGCGATCCAATCTCCATTCGCGCCTGCCCACATGCCCGTACCACCATCTGGAATCACGGCATCGGAAGAGATCCTGTCTAGCGGCGTCAGTTGGCACAATGTACCCTTGCGCTCTTTCGAATCCTGCCGCTCGCCCTTCTGCGCACCCTGCAGCTTGAACTTGACGACGCGGCAGAAGGTATTGTGCGCGGAGGGTACCTGAGTTTGGTGAGTATGAAGAACACAGGGCAAGCCAAACGGCTGAGATGCAGGCAGAGCTACACTTTGTGTTGCTGAATCATGATAAAACTTGCATGAACCGACGAGGCTCACGGCGGTGATGACATCGCATCGGGATGCGATTTCTTCAAAGGGGCCATCAGCAAACACCCAAGAACTGCCACTCTCATTGATCGATCTCACCATTGGAAGGATGCGGTCAAGTGGGTGTGGGGGTGTGGGAGTGGGACGCTGGCGTTTGGGTATGAGGTATTGGAGGACAGTGCGAGCGGTAGCTGGTAGAGCGATATGGATAAAAGTCCACAACTCCTACTAGTACCATTAAACAGGTCGCTCGAGATGATCCGAAAAAGGCATGGCGGCGGTGGTGCAGGGGCTGCTGGTGTAGGCGGGGTCACCAGAGAAGATGGAGATGAAGAAGACGGAGAGGCAGGCAAAAAACAATTTGAATTGAAATCAATATACGAGTACTACGGGCGTGCCTTCTCTCTCTGGTCTCTCCTGCACTTACTGCACCTGTCGTGAAGGCGTGTGACCCGAGAAGAAGCTAATGTATTGTATAGCTATCCTTGCACGCCGTGGAGCTGTATTTGTCTCATCAAATCAGCTCTGGACAGTTTCAGCAGAGAAAAGATCCTTTGCCATCATCATGATATATTACCACGGGCCCACGGCAGTGCACCTTGTACTACCATATCTTTGTCTTGCTCTATATGTTGCACAAACCACCACTTGGACATTTTTTTTGCAGTTTCCACCATGTGGTGGTCTAATATGTTGCAAATTTCACCACTTGGTTATCTAATCAGTTAGTTAGTCATGTTGATAGCAAAATCGACAAGTGGGTTCAACATATCAATGCTCCAATTAATATTTTAGAAAAAATAGATTTTTCAAAATTCATACTTCTTTTATTTAGCTATTTAAAAATGCTTATTCATTTATTTCAACAAATATTGTGCGGTCTTGAATTTTTTTCAAACAAATATTATGGCATCGGGTTCGGGAATCCTGATAAGGACTGGTCGTGGTACGGGAACCCGAAATGAGGCCCACAACATGGTCGAGAGTGGCAAGGAACCCGTCGAGGTGGATGAACTCGGGAAACCTTGGTAGAGGTAGGGATCTTGAGGAGGCCATTAGGGTTAGCCTACCCCCCAATAAGCGTATGAGCGAAAAAAATTCACATAAGTAGTAGCTATTATTAAAATTTCACAAATATTACGCGCTTTTGAATATTTCAAAAGTATTGTGGCGTCACGTTGGCCTTGCCCGAATTTTACCTTTTAGGCTGGATGTCACGAGCATGATCACTCAACCAACCGGGTCCAAACATATATATACAATTGGCCTCCTCGAGCCTACACCGACCAGATTGTCGTTGAGACTGGATCATATAGTGTCTATAGGATTGATGTCCTAAGGAAATATTCCAACAACGGAAGTCTTGTTGGGCTTGTTTGGTTCGAAGAAAATTCATAGAAATTTTGTGGGATTCAAATCTCAGTGGCTCCTTTTATTCTTGAATACATGATAATTCATACTAATGCACGTGTTTTTTTGTGTAGCACTACAAACAAAGAACATGGAATTCAAATTTGTGTGATTTCTTTCATATAGGATTAATTCAACATGCAATCATATTCAATTCCTGCATTATTTCTATTTTAACATTTTGTACACATCATGCATGCGACCCAAACAATGCGTGCATGGTGGGGGGGAGGGGGGTTGTTTCGTTGCAAAAGCAGTTGGTCACACCACAAACAAACAACAATTAATCTAAATTCACGTGGTTTCCCCGCGATGCAACCAAACAATATTCGATGAAACTAAGCATGTCATAAACATATACAATACACAACATAAAATTTGGCTGCTTTGATTATTCGCAAGATTTTCAAAGTGCGGGAATATGAAAATTGTATGATTAGAGAGTGATGATCATCTCCAAATATTAGGATTGAGAAACAATGGTATTTGGATCCAATAACGTTTGATTACGTGTGAAAACCAAAAGAAATAATAACATACGGTTACACAATGAAGGATTTTTTGTTTTTATATAAAAATGTATTGTCAATGAATTCTGAAAATTGCAAAACTATGAATTAAACAATCAGAAATCGTGTCAGACTAATTCCTACGATTCGAGATTCTAGTACAGAGTATGATTTCTTTGAAGGGGCGCAGAGGGATGTGGGTAGCAATGTCGGGTCCCCGTCTTGTCTGTATACACTGTACTTACGTCAGACTAGTGTTGCTCAGGAAGTCTTAATCTGACGTACTCTGAAGCTAGATGCATCACTGTTTCCAGTCTAACACCAGAAATCCTCAACTCGTATCCAGTCTCTGTCCTCGTTTTTTCGGCAAAATAGACAAAAATAACCCAAAGTCAAAAAGATTGGGAAAACAAACTTTTGACATACTTGGGTTATTTTTGTCTAAATTCTCGTTTTTTTCTCTTGGCTTCCCTACCCTTGAATCCATGTCACTTACGTGTGTTGCCCATGCGTCAGGTCCCACACTTCAGTGAGCACAAGTGACGTGCTGTACGTACGCAAACTCCCAGCGATCTTCTTTGTCAAGAGAAGACGCATCAAGATTCAAGACCCGATCGCATTTCTTGCTTTCGGTCTGGGGTCCTCCATGTAAAAGTTAGGGCTTTTGTTTCTCATTTTTCTATTTTTTAGAATTTTATGCCCATTTGATTCTTGGTCAAATCCTTGGTTTGACCACGATTTAAACAAGTTTCAAACATGAAAATGAAAACGTAAGCCATGATCCTTCTTAGTCACTCTAAAATATATGAAGCTTTTGGGACGTTCTTGAAATTTCCATGTTTGAAACCAAAAACCAATTCTCTTCATGATTGACTTCATAAGACAGAGTTTAGGGTTAGGTGTAGATATATACATGATTTTTCTGGTTTGAATATGTCTAGACCCTGTTTATCTACTTGAATGTTTACTATGTGACATAATTAAGAAGGCTATGTGCTTTGGTTTTTCATTCTTTAGTTTTTTGTCTGAATTATTATGCCCATTTGAATCTTGGTCAAATCCTAGGTTTGACCTAGATTTAAACAAGTTTAAAACATGAAAATGGAAAGGTAAGCATGGATCCTTCTTAGTCACTCTAAAATGAAGCTTTTGGGAGGTTTTTGAAATTTCCATGTTTGAAACCAAAAACCACACTTCTCTTCATGCTTTACTTCATAAGACATAGTTTAGGGATAGGGGTAGATACATGATTTGTCTGGTTTCAATATGTCTAGACCTTGTTTATCATCTTGAATGCTTACTATATGACATAAGAAGACTATGTGCTTTGGTTTTTCATTTATCTAATTTTTTTGAATTTTATGCCCATTTGAATCTTGGTCAAATCCCAGGTTTGACCAGGATTTATACAAGTTTAAAACATGAAAATGAAAAGGTGTAAGCATGGATCCTTCGTAGTCACTCTAAAATGAAGCTTTTGGGAGGTTCTTGAAATTTCCATGCATGTTTGAAACCCAAAACCACTTTTCTTCATGCTTGACTTCCTAAGACAGAGTTTAGGGTTAGGGGTAGATACATGATTTTTCTTGTTTGAATATGTCTAGACCTTGTTTATCAACTTGAATGTTTACTATATATATGACATAATTAAGAAGGCTATGTGCTTTGGTTTTCATTCTTTAGATTTTTTGTCTGAATTTTTATGCCCATTTGAATCTTGGTGAAATCCTAGATTTGACCAAGATTTAAATAAGTTTAAAACATGAAAATGAAAAGATAAGCAACGATCCTTTAGTCGCTCTAAAATGAAGCTTTTGGGAGGTTTTTGAAATTTCCATGTTTGAAACCCAAAACCACTTCTCTTCATGCTTGACTTCATAAGACGAAGTTTAGGGTCGATAAGGGGTAGATACATGATTTGTTGGGTCTGAATATGTCTAGACCTTGTTTATCAACTTGAATGCTTACTATATGACATAAGAGGACTATGTGCATTGGTATTTCATTTTTTGATTTCTATGCCCATTTGAATCTTGGTAAATCCTAGGTTTGAGCAAGATTTAAGTCTGGATCCTTCTCTTAGAAACTCTAAAATGAAGCTTTTGGGAGGTTCTTGAATTTACCATGTTTGAAACCAAAAACCACTTCTGTTCATGCTTGACTTCATAAGACGGAGTTTAGGGTTAGGGGTAGATACATGATTTTTCTGGTTTGAATATGTCTAGACCATGTTTATCAATTTGAATACTTACTATATGACATAAAAAAGGCTATGTGCTTTGGTTTTTCATTCTTTCGATTTTTTCTAAATTTTTATGCCCATTTGAATCTTGGTCAAATCCTAGGTTTGGCCAAGATTTAAACAAGTTTAAACATGACAATGAAAAGGTAATTAATCTTGGATCCTTCTTAATTAACCAGTCAGTCTAATTAAAATGAAGCTTTTGGGAGGTTTTTGAAATTTCCATGTTTGAAACCCAAAACCACACTTCTCTGCTTCATGCTTGACTTCATATATAATTAAGACAGATTTTAGGGTTAGGGGGTACATGATTTGTCTGGTTTGAATATGTCTAGACCTTGTTTATGAACTTGAATGTTTACTATATGTCATAAGAAGACTATATGCTTTTGAAGTTTCCATGTTTGAAACCAAAAACCACTTCTCTTCATGCTAGAATTCATAAGATCGACCGAGTTGAGGGTTAAGGGTATATACATGATTTTTATGGTTTGAATATGTCCAAACCTTGTTTATCAACTTGAATATGCTTACTATATGACATAAGAAGACTATGTACTTTGGTTTTTCATTTTTCTGATTTTTTAAATTTTCTGCCCATTTGAATCTTGGTCAAATCCTAGGGTTGAACATGATTTAAACAAGTTTATAACATGAGATGAAAAGTTAAGGATGGATCCTTCTTAGTCACTCTAAAATGAAGCTTTTGGGATGTGTTCTTGAAATTTCCATGTTTGAAACCCAAAACGACTTCTCTTCATGCTAGACTTCATAAGATTAACCGAGTTTAGGGGTAGGGGTAGAAACATGATTTGTATGGTTTGAATATGTCCAAAAACCTTGTTAATTTATCAACTTGAATGCTTACTATATATGACATAAGAAGACTATATGCTTTTGTTTTTCATTTTTATGATTTTTTATGAATTTTATGCCCATTTGAATCTTTTGGTCAAATCCTAGGTTTGACAAAGATTTAAACAAGTTTAAAATATGTAAATGAAAAGGTAAGCATTTATCCTTCTTAGTCACTCTAAAATAAAGCTTTTGGGAGGTTCTTGAAATTTCCATGTTTGAAACCCAAAACCACTTCTCTTCATGATTGACTTCATAAGACAGAGTTTAGGGTTAGGGGTAGATATATACATGAGTTGTCTAGTTTTAATATGTCTAGACATTGTTTATCAACTTTAATGCTTACTATATATATGACATAAGAATTCTATGTGCTTTGGTTTTTCATTCTTTTGATTTTTTTCTAAATTTTTATGCCCATTTGAATCTTGGTCAAATCCTAGGCGGTTTGACCAAGATTTAAACAAGTTTAAATTATGAAAATGAAAAGGGAAGTCTGTATCCTTCTTAGTCACTCTAAAATGAAGCTTTTAGGATGTTCTTGAAATTTCCATATTTGAAACCCAAAACGACTTCTCTTCATGCTAGACTTCATAAGATCGACCGAGTTTAGGGTTAGGGGGTAGATACATGATTTGTATGGTTTGAATATGTCCAAACCTTGTTTATCAACTTGGATATGCTTACTATATGACATAAGAAGACTATGTACTTTGGTTTTTCATTTTTCTATTTTTTTTTTAATTTTCTGCCCATTTGAAGCTTGGTCAAATACTAGGATTGAACATGATTTAAACAAGTTTATAACATGAAATGAAAAGATAAGGATGGATCCTTCTTAGTCACTCTAAAATGAAGATTTTGGGATGTGTTCTTGAAATTTCCATGTTTGAAACCCAAAACGACTTCTCTTCATGCTAGACTTCATAAGATCGACCGAGTTTAGGGGTAGGGGTAGATACATGATTTGTATGGTTTGAATATGTCCAAAAACCTTGTTAATTTATCAACTTGAATGCTTACTATATATGACATAAGAAGACTATATGCTTTTGTTTTTCATTTTTATGATTTTTTATGAATTTTATGCCCATTTGAATCTTTTGGTCAAATCCTAGGTTTGACAAAGATTTAAACAAGTTTAAAATATGAAAATGAAATGTAAGCATGGATCCTTCTTAGTCACTCTAAAATAAAGCTTTTGGGAGGTTCTTGAAATTTCCATGTTTGAAACCCAAAACCACTTCTCTTCATGATTGACTTCATAAGACAGAGTTTAGGTTTAGGGGTAGATATATACATGAGTTGTCTGGTTTTAATATGTCTAGACCTTGTTTATCAACTTTAATGCTTACTATATATATGACATAAGAATGCTATGTGCTTTGGGTTTTCATTCTTTTGATTTTTTTTTCTGAATTTGTATGCCCATTTGAATCTTGGTCAAATCCTAGGCGGTTTGACCAAGATTTAAACAAGTTTAAAACATGAAAATGAAAAGGGAAGTTTGTATCCTTCTTAGTCACTCTAAAATGAAGCTTTTAGGATGTTCTTGAAATTTCCATGTTTGAAACCCAAAACGACTTCTCTTCATGCTAGACTTCATAAGATCGACCGAGTTTAGGGTTAGGGGGGAGATACATGATTTGTATGGTTTGAATATGTCCAGACCTAGTTTACCAACTTGGATATGCTTACTATATGACATAAGAAGACTATGTACTTTGGTTTTTCATTTTTCTGATTTTTTTAATTTTCTGCCCATTTGAATCTTGGTCAAATCCTAGGATTGAACATGATTTAAACAAGTTTATAACATGTAATGAGAAGGTAAGGATGGATCCTTCTTAGTCACTCTAAAATGAAGCTTTTGGGATGTGTTCTTGAAATTTCCATGTTTGAAACCCAAAACGACTTCTCTTCATGCTAGACTTCATAAGATCGACCGAGTTTAGGGTTAGGGGTAGATACATGATTTGTATGGTTTTAATATGTCCAAACCTTGTTAATTTATCAACTTTAATGCTTACTATATGACATAAGAAAACTATTTGCTTTGTTTTTTCTTTTTTCTGTTTTTCCTATTTTGGTAACCATTTGAATCTTGTCAAATCCTAGGTTTGACCAAGATAATTTAAACAAGTTTAAAACATGAAAATGAAAAGGGAAGCATGTATCATTCTTAGTCACTCTAAAACGAAGCTTTTGGGAGGTTTTTGAAATTTCCATGTTTGAAACCCAAAACCACTTCTCATCACATGTTTGACTTCATAAGACAGAGTTTGGGGGTTAGGGGGTATAGATACATGATTTGTATGGTTTCATATGTCTAGACCTTGTTTATCAACTTTAATGCTTACTATATGACATAAGAAGACTATGTGATTTAGTTTTTCTGTTTTCTGTTTTTATTTTATTTTTCTGCCCATTTGAATCTTGTTGGTCAAATCCTAGGTTTGACCAAGATTTAGACAAGTTTAACACGTGAAAACGAATAAGTAAGCCTGGATCCTTCTTAGTCACTCCAAAATGTACCAATTGATAGATGTGTTAACTTAGCTTCATGGAGAAAATAATGTCATGTAAATGAGTTAACTTGGATTTCCTACCCTTGAATCCATAGGAAACTTTGTTCTAATGCACTATAATAATCAACCGAGTTTTTACACCAACAGGTCTGTCACTTACGTGTGGTGCCCACGCGTGAGGTCCCACACTTCAGTGAGCACAAGTCACGTGCAATAGGTACGCAAACTCCCATCCATCTTCTTTGTCAAGAGAAGACGCATCAGCATGCGTATTGGAAGTCTCTGGGTCCTTCAGGATCCTTCGGTTGTCCCTGTCACAAAAAAAACAAATCTCTCTCATTCTCGGCCTCGCTCGACTCGCTCGCTCGCTGATACGTCTCCGACGTATCGATAATTTCTTATGTTCCATGCCACATTATTGATGATATCTACATGTTTTATGCATACTTTATGTCATATTTATGCATTTTCCGGCACTAACCTATTAACGAGATGCCGAAGAGCCAGTTGCTGTTTTCTGTAGTTTTTGGTTTCAGAAATCCTAGTAAGGAAATATTCTCGGAATTGGACGAAATCAACGCCCAGGGGCCTATTTGCACATGAAGCTTCCAGAAGACCGAAGGGAAGACGAAGTGGGGCCACGGGGCGCCGCCACACTAGGGCGGCGCGGCCCAAGGGGGGCCCGCGCGGCCCGAGCATGTGGGGCCCCCGTGTGGCCCCCTGACCTGCCCTTCCGCCTACATATAGTCTTCGTCGCGAAACCCCCAGTACCGAGAGCCACGATACGGAAAACCTTCCAGAGACGCCGCCGCCGTCAATCCCATCTCGGGGGATTCAGGAGATCGCCTCCGGCACCCTGCCGGAGAGGGGATTCATCTCCCAAAGGACTCTTCACCGCCATGGTCACCTCCGGAGTGATGAGTGAGTAGTTCACCCCTGGACTATGGGTCCATAGCAGTAGCTAGATGGTTGTCTTCTCCTTATGTGCTTCATTGTCGGGTCTTGTGAGCTGCCTAACATGATCAAGATCATCTATCTGTAATACTATATGTTGTGTTTGTTGGGATCCGATGGATAGAGAATACTATGTTATGTTGATTATCAATCTATCTATGTGTTGTTTATGATCTTGCATGCTCTCCGTTATTTGTAGAGGCTCTGGCCAAGTTTTTACTCTTAACTCCAAGAGGGAGTATTTATGCTCGATAGTGGGTTCATGCCTCCATTAAATCTGGGTCAGTGACAGAAAGTTCTAAGGTTGTGGATGTGCTGTTGCCACTAGGGATAAAACATTGATGCTATGTCCGAGGATGTAGTTATTGATTACATTACACACCATACTTAATGCAATTGTCTGTTGTTTTCAACTTAATACTGGAAGGGGTTCGGATGATAACCTGAAGGTGGACTTTTTAGGCATAGATGCATGCTGGATAGCGGTCTATGTACTTTGTCGTAATGCCCAATTAAATCTCACAATACTCATCATATCATGTATGTGCATTGTCATGCCCTCTCTATTTGTCAATTGCCCAACTGTAATTTGTTCACCCAACATGCTATTTATCTTATGGGAGAGACACCTCTAGTGAACTGTGGACCCCAGTCCTATTCTTTTACATCGAATACAATCTACTGCAATACCTGTTCTACTGTTCTCTGCAAACAATCATCATCCACACTATACATCTAATCCTTTGTTACAGCAAGCCGGTGAGATTGGCAACCTCACTGTTTCGTTGGGGCAAAGTACTTTGGTTGTGTTGTGCAGGTTCCACGTTGGCGCCGGAATCCCTGGTGTTGCGCCGCACTACATCTCGCCGCCATCAACCTTCAACGTGCTTCTTGGCGTCTACTGGTTCGATAAACCTTGGTTTCTTACTGAGGGAAAACTTGCCGCTGTACGCATCACACCTTCCTCTTGGGGTTCCCAACGGACGCGTGCTGTACACGTATCACTCGCTCGCACCTCCTGCTCACTGACAAACCCTGCACAATAGTCAACATCGTCACCCGAAAAAGGGGAGACACCATAATGCTCTCCCTTCTTCTGTCCTTCCGAGTGATCCCTCTTCCTCCGAGTTTCACTAGCAAGACGGGCAAACACACATGTGTTGCATAGTAATAATAAAAAGGTAGAAAAATCGATATATGAATCAATAATTTAATATGTTAAACTAGGGTTTTGCCCAGTACTACAGATCAAGGTTCAAAAAAATCCAACTACGGGGTTCGAACAACACGATTCTAGTCCAAGAATTTTTTCTACCTCATCCAAATGGCCTCAAACTATAGGGTTAGCATCTATCTAGTGCAGTATGTGTGAAAATGTATGCACTATGTGTGCTATAACTTGTATGTCTTTCAAATTTGAACCAAATTTGAATAAGTTTGAAATATTTAAAAAAAGGGGCTTTTGGCCTAAACGTTTGAAACCCAAAACGACTTTTCTTTCATGCTAGACTTCATAAGTCCGAGTTTAGGGTTAGGGGGTAGATACATGATTTGTCTGGTTTGAATATGTCTAAACCTTGTTTATCAACTTTAATGCTAACTATATGACATAAGAAGACTATGTGCTTTGGTTTTTCATTTTTCTGTTTTTTTTAAATTTTATGCCCATATATTTGAATCTTGGTCAAATCCTAGGTTTGACAAAGATTTAAACAAGTTTAAAACATGAAAATGAAAAGGGAAGCATGTATCCTTCTTAATTAGTCACTCTAAAATGAACCTTTTGGGATGTTCTTGAAATTTCCATGTTCGAAACCCAAAACGACTTCTCTTCATGCTAGACTTCATAAGATCAACCGAGTTTAGGGTTAGGGGTATATACATGATTTGTATGGTTTGAATATGTCCAAACTTTGTTTATCAACTTGAATATGCTTACTATATGACATAGGAAGATTGTGTACTTTGGTTTTTCATTTTTCTGATTTTTTAAATTTTCTGCCCATTTGAATCTTGGTCAAATCCTAGGGTTGAACATGATTTAAACAAGTTTATAACGTGAAATGAAAAGGTAAGGATGGATCCTTCTTAGTCACTCTAAAATGAAGCTTTTGGGATGTGTTCTTGAAATTTCCATGTTTGAAACCCAAAACGACTTCTCTTCATGCTAGACTTCATAAGATCAACCGAGTTTAGGGGTAGGGGTAGATACATGATTTGTATGGTTTGAATATGTCCAAAAACCTTGTTAATTTATCAACTTGAATGCTTACTATATATGACATAAGAAGACTATATGCTTTTGTTTTTCATTTTTATGATTTTTTATGAATTTTATGCCCATTTGAATCTTTTGGTCAAATCCTAGGTTTGACATTTAAACAAGTTTAAAATATGTAAATGAAAAGGTAATCATGGATCCTTCTTAGTCACTCTAAAATAAAGCTTTTGGGAGGTTCTTGAAATTTCCATGTTTGAAACCCAAAACCACTTCTCTTCATGATTGACTTCATAAGACAGAGTTTAGGGTTAGGGGTAGATATATACATGAGTTGTCTGGTTTTAATATGTCTAGACCTTGTTTATCAACTTTAATTCTTACTATATATATGACATAAGAATGCTATGTGCTTTGGTTTTTTATTCTTTTGATTTTTTTCTGAATTTGTATGCCCATTTGAATCTTGGTCAAATCCTAGGCGGTTTGACCAAGATTTAAACAAGTTTAAAACATGAAAATGAAAAGGGAAGTCTGTATCCTTATTAGTCACTCTAAAATGAAGCTTTTAGGATGTTTTTGAAATTTCCATGTTTGAAACCCAAAACGACTTCTCTTCACGCTTGACTTCATAAGATCGACCGAGTTTAGGGTTAGGGGGTAGATACATGATTTTTATGGTTTGAATATGTCCAAACCTTGTTTAACAACTTGGATATGCTTACTATATGACATAAGAAGACTATGTACTTTGGTTTTTCATTTTTCTGATTTTTCTAATTTTCTGCCCATTTGAATCTTGGTCAAATACTAGGATTGAACATGGTTTAAACAAGTTTATAACATGAAATGAAAAGGTAAGGATGGATCCTTCTTAGTCACTCTAAAATGAAGCTTTTGGGATGTGTTCTTGAAATTTCCATGCTTGAAACCCAAAACGAATTCTCTTCATGCTAGACTTCATAAGATCGACCGAGTTTAGGGGTAGGGGTAGATACATGATTTGTATGGTTTGAATATGTCCAAAAACCTTGTTAATTTATCAACTTGAATGCTTACTATATATGACATAAGAAGACTATATGCTTTTGTTTTTCATTTTTATGATTTTTTATGAATTTTATGCCCATTTGAATCTTTTGGTCAAATCCTAGGTTTGACATTTAAACAAGTTTAAAATATGTAAATGAAAAGGTAATCATGGATCCTTCTTAGTCACTCTAAAATAAAGCTTTTGGGAGGTTCTTGAAATTTCCATGTTTGAAACCCAAAACCACTTCTCTTCATGATTGACTTCATAAGACAGAGTTTAGGGTTAGGGGTACATATATACATGAGTTGTCTGGTTTTAATATGTCTAGACCTTTTTTATCAACTTTAATTCTTACTATATATATGACATAAGAATGCTATGTGCTTTGGTTTTTTATTCTATTGATTTTTTTTCTGAATTTGTATGCCCATTTGAATCTTGGTCAAATCCTAGGCGGTTTGACCAAGATTCAAACAAGTTTAAAACATGAAAATGAAAAGGGAAGCCTGTATCCTTCTTATTCACTCTAAAATGAAGCTTTTAGGATGTTTTTGAAATTTCCATGTTTGAAACCCAAAACGACTTCTCTTCACGCTAGACTTCATAAGATCGACCGAGTTTAGGGTTAGGGGGTAGATACATGATTTTTATGGTTTGAATATGTCCAAACCTTGATTATCAACTTGGATATGCTTACTATATGCCATAAGAAGACTATGTACTTTGGTTTTTCATTTTTCTGATTTTTTTAATTTTCTGCCCATTTGAATCTTGGTCAAATACTAGGATTGAACATGATTTAAACAAGTTTATAACATGAAATGAAAAGGTAAGGATGGATCCTTCTTAGTCACTCTAAAATGAAGCTTTTGGGATGTGTTCTTGAAATTTCCATGTTTGAAACCCAAAACGACTTCTCTTCATGCTAGACTTCATAAGATCGACCGAGTTTAGGGGTAGGGGTAGATACATGATTTGTATGGTTTGAATATGTCCAAAAACCTTGTTAATTTATCAACTTGAATGCTTACTATATATGACATAAGAAGACTATATGCTTTTGTTTTTCATTTTTATGATTTTTTATGAATTTTATGCCCATTTGAATCTTTTGGTCAAATCCTAGGTTTGACAAAGATTTAAACAAGTTTAAAATATGAAAATGAAAATGTAAGCATGGATCCTTCTTAGTCACTCTAAAATAAAGCTTTTGGGAGGTTCTTGAAATTTTCATGTTTGAAACCCAAAACCACTTCGCTTCATGATTGACTTCAGAATACAGAGTTTAGGGTTAGGGGTAGATATATACATGAGTTGTCTGGTTTTAATATGTCTAGACCTTGTTTATCAACTTTAATGCTTACTATATATATGACATAAGAATGCTATGTGCTTCGGTTTTTCATTCTTTTGATTTTTTTTCTGAATTTGTATGCCCATTTGTATCTTGGTCAAATCCTAGGCTCTTTGACCAAGATTTAAAAAAGTTTAAAACAAGAAAATGAAAAGGGAAGTCTGTATCCTTCTTAGTCACTCTAAAATGAAGCTTTTAGGATGTTCTTGAAATTTCCATGTTTGAAACCCAAAACGACTTCTCTTCATGCTAGACTTCATAAGATCGACCGAGTTTAGGGTTAGGGGGTAGATACATGATTTGTATGGTTTGAATATGTCCAAACCTTGTTTATCAACTTGGATATGCTTACTATATGACATAAGAAGACTATGTACTTTGGTTTTTCATTTTTCTGATTTTTTTAATTTTCTGCCCATTTGAATCTTGGTCAAATACTAGGATTGAACATGATTTAAACAAGTTTATAACATGAAATGAAAAGGTAAGGATGGATCCTTCTTAGTCACTCTAAAATGAAGCTTTTGGGATGTGTTCTTGAAATTTCCATGTTTGAAACCCAAAACGACTTCTCTTCATGCTAGACTTCATAAGATCGACCGAGTTTAGGGGTAGGGGTAGATACATGATTTGTATGGTTTGAATATGTCCAAAAACCTTGTTAATTTATCAACTTGAATGCTTACTATATATGACATAAGAAGACTATATGCTTTTGTTTTTCATTTTTATGATTTTTTATGAATTTTATGCCCATTTGAATCTTTTGGTCAAATCCTAGGTTTGACAAAGATTTAAACAAGTTTAAAATATGAAAATGAAAATGTAAGCATGGATCCTTCTTAGTCACTCTAAAATAAAGCTTTTGGGAGGTTCTTGAAATTTTCATGTTTGAAACCCAAAACCACTTCGCTTCATGATTGACTTCAGACAGAGTTTAGGGTTAGGGGTAGATATATACATGAGTTGTCTGGTTTTAATATGTCTAGACCTTGTTTATCAACTTTAATGCTTACTATATATATGACATAAGAATGCTACGTGCTTTGGTTTTTCATTCTTTTGATTTTTTTCTGAATTTGTATGCCCATTTGTATCTTGGTCAAATCCTAGGCGCTTTGACCAAGATTTAAAAAAGTTTAAAACAAGAAAATGAAAAGGGAAGTCTGTATCCTTCTTAGTCACTCTAAAATGAAGCTTTTAGGATGTTCTTGAAATTTCCATGTTTGAAACCCAAAACGACTTCTCTTCATGCTAGACTTCATAAGATCGACCGAGTTTAGGGTTAGGGGGTAGATACATGATTTGTATGGTTTGAATATGTCCAAACCTTGTTTATCAACTTGGATATGCTTACTATATGACATAAGAAGACTATGTACTTTGGTTTTTCATTTTTCTGATTTTTTTAATTTTCTGCCCATTTGAATCTTGGTCAAATACTAGGATTGAACATGATTTAAACAAGTTTATAACATGAAATGAAAAGGTAAGGATGGATCCTTCTTAGTCACTCTAAAATGAAGCTTTTGGGATGTGTTCTTGAAATTTCCATGTTTGAAACCCAAAACGACTTCTCTTCATGCTAGACTTCATAAGATCGACCGAGTTTAGGGGTAGGGGTAGATACATGATTTGTATGGTTTGAATATGTCCAAAAACCTTGTTAATTTATCAACTTGAATGCTTACTATATATGACATAAGAAGACAATATGCTTTTGTTTTTCATTTTTATGATTTTTTATGAATTTTATGCCCATTTGAATCTTTTGGTCAAATCCTAGGTTTGACAATGATTTAAACAAGTTTAAAAAATGAAAATGAAAATGTAAGCATGGATCCTTCTTAGTCACTCTAAAATAAAGCTTTTGGGAGGTTCTTGAAATTTTCATGTTTGAAACCCAAAACCACTTCGCTTCATGATTGATTTCAGAAGACAGAGTTTAGGGTTAGGGGTAGATATATACATGAGTTGTCTGGTTTTAATATGTCTAGACCTTGTTTATCAACTTTAATGCTTACTATATATATGACATAAGAATGCTACGTGCTTTGGTTTTTCATTCTTTTGATTTTTTTTCTGAATTTGTATGCCCATTTGTATCTTGGTCAAATCCTAGGCGCTTTGACCAAGATTTAAAAAAGTTTAAAACAAGAAAATGAAAAGGGAAGTCTGTATCCTTCTTAGTCACTCTAAAATGAAGCTTTTCGGATGTTCTTGAAATTCCATTTTTGAAACCCAAAACGACTTCTCTTCATGCTAGACTTAATTAGATCGACCGAGTTTAGGGTTAGGGGGTAGATACATGATTTGTATGGTTTGAATATGTCCAAACCTTGTTTATCAACTTGGATATGCTTACTATATGACATAAGAAGACTATGTACTTTGGTTTTTCATTTTTCAGATTTTTTTAATTTTCTGCCCATTTGAATCTTGGTCAAATACTAGGATTGAACATGATTTAAACAAGTTTATAACATGAAATGAAAAGGTAAGGATGGATCCTTCTTAGTCACTCTAAAATGAAGCTTTTGGGATGTGTTCTTGAAATTTCCATGTTTGAAACCCAAAACGACTTCTCTTCATGCTAGACTTCAGAAGATAGACCGAGTTTAGGGGTAGGGGTAGATACATGATTTGTATGGTTTGAATATGTCCAAAAACCTTGTTAATTTATCACCTTGAATGCTTACAATATATGACATAAGAAGACTATATGCTTTTGTTTTTCATTTTTATGATTTTTTATGAATTTTATGCCCATTTGAATCTTTTGGTCAAATCCTAGGTTTGACAAAGATTTAAACAAGTTTAAAATATGAAAATGAAAATGTAAGCATGGATCCTTCTTAGTCACTCTAAAATAAAGCTTTTGGGAGGTTCTTGAAATTTTCATGTTTGAAACCCAAAACCACTTCGCTTCATGATTGACTTCAGAAGACAGAGTTTAGGGTTAGGGGTAGATATATACATGAGTTGTCTGGTTTTAATATGTCTAGACCTTGTTTATCAACTTTAATGCTTACTATATATATGACATAAGAATGCTATGTGCTTTGGTTTTTCATTCTTTTGACTTTTTTTTCTGAATTTGTATGCCCATTTGTATCTTGGTCAAATCCTAGGCGCTTTGACCAAGATTTAAAAAAGTTTAAAACAAGAAAATGAAAAGGGAAGTCTGTATCCTTCTTAGTCACTCTAAAATGAAGCTTTTCGGATGTTCTTGAAATTTCCATGTTTGAAACCCAAAATGACTTCTCTTCATGCTAGACTTAATTAGATCGACCGAGTTTAGGGTTAGGGGGTAGATACATGATTTGTATGGTTTGAATATGTCCAAACCTTGTTTATCAACTTGGATATGCTTACTATATGACATAAGAAGACTATGTACTTTGGTTTTTCATTTTTCTGATTTTTTTAATTTTCTGCCCATTTGAATCTTGGTCAAATACTAGGATTGAACATGATTTAAACAAGTTTATAACATGAAATGAAAAGGTAAGGATGGATCCTTCTTAGTCACTCTAAAATGAAGCTTTTGGGATGTGTTCTTGAAATTTCCATGTTTGAAACCCAAAACGACTTCTCTTCATGCTAGACTTCAGAAGATAGACCGAGTTTAGGGGTAGGGGTAGATACATGATTTGTATGGTTTGAATATGTCCAAAAACCTTGTTAATTTATCAACTTGAATGCTTACAATATATGACATAAGAAGACTATATGCTTTTATTTTTCATTTTTATGATTTTTTATGAATTTTATGCCCATTTGAATCTTTTGGTCAAATCCTAGGTTTGACAAAGATTTAAACAAGTTTAAAATATGAAAATGAAAATGTAAGCATGGATCCTTCTTAGTCACTCTAAAATAAAGCTTTTGGGAGGTTCTTGAAATTTTCATGTTTGAAACCCAAAACCACTTCGCTTCATGATTGACTTCAGAAGACAGAGTTTAGTGTTAGGGGTAGATATATACATGAGTTGTCTGGTTTTAATATGTCTAGACCTTGTTTATCAACTTTAATGCTTACTATATATATGACATAAGAATGCTATGTGCTTTGGTTTTTCATTCTTTTGATTTTTTTTTCTGAATTTGTATGCCCATTTGTATCTTGGTCAAATCCTAGGCGCTTTGACCAAGATTTAAAAAAGTTTAAAACAAGAAAATGATAAGGGAAGTCTGTATCCTTCTTAGTCACTCTAAAATGAAGCTTTTAGGATGTTCTTGAAATTTCCATGTTTGAAACCCAAAACGACTTCTCTTCATGCTAGACTTCATAAGATCGACCGAGTTTAGGGTTAGGGGGTAGATACATGATTTGTATGGTTTGAATATGTCCAAACCTTGTTTATCAACTTGGATATGCTTACTATATGACATAAGAAGACTATGTACTTTGGCTTTTCATTTTTCTGATTTTTTTAATTTTCTGCCCATTTGAATCTTGGTCAAATACTAGGATTGAACATGATTTAAACAAGTTTATAACATGAAATGAAAAGGTAAGGATGGATCCTTCTTAGTCACTCTAAAATGAAGCTTTTGGGATGTGTTCTTGAAATTTCCATGTTTGAAACCCAAAACGACTTCTCTTCATGCTAGACTTCATAAGATCGACCGAGTTTAGGGGTAGGGGTAAATATATGATTTGTATGGTTTGAATATGTCCAAAAACCTTGTTAATTTATCAACTTGAATGCTTACTATATATGACATAAGAAGACTATATGCTTTTGTTTTTCATTTTTATGATTTTTTATGAATTTTATGCCCATTTGAATCTTTTGGTCAAATCCTAGGTTTGACAAAGATTTAAACAAGTTTAAAATATGAAAATGAAAATGTAAGCATGGATCCTTCTTAGTCACTCTAAAATAAAGCTTTTGGGAGGTTCTTGAAATTTTCATGTTTGAAACCCAAAACCACTTCGCTTCATGATTGACTTCAGAAGACAGAGTTTAGGGTTAGGGGTAGATATATACATGAGTTGTCTGGTTTTAATATGTCTAAACCTTGTTTATCAACTTTAATGCTTACTATATATATGACATAAGAATGCTACGTGCTTTGGTTTTTCATTCTTTTGATTTTTTTTCTGAATTTGTATGCCCATTTGTATCTTGGTCAAATCCTAGGCACTTTGACCAAGATTTAAAAAAGTTTAAAACAAGAAAATGAAAAGGGAAGTCTGTATCCTTCTTAGTCACTCTAAAATGAAGCTTTTCGGATGTTCTTGAAATTTCCATGTTTGAAACCCAAAACGACTTCTCTTCATGCTAGACTTCATAAGATCGACCGAGTTTAGGGTTAGGGGGTAGATACATGATTTGTATGGTTTGAATATGTCCAAACCTTGTTTATCAACTTGGATATGCTTACTATATGACATAAGAAGACTATGTACTTTGGTTTTTCATTTTTCTGATTTTTTTAATTTTCTGCCCATTTGAATCTTGGTCAAGTCCTAGGATTGAACATGATTTAAACAAGTTTGTAACATGAAATGAAAAGGTAAGGATGGATCCTTCTTAGTCACTCTAAAATGAAGCTTTTGGGATGTGCTCTTCAAATTTCCATGTTTGAAACCCAAAACGACTTCTCTTCATGCTAGACTTCATAAGATCGACCGAGTTTTGGGTTAGGGGTAGATACATGATTTGTATGGTTTGAATATGTCCAAACCTTGTTAATTTATCAACTTTAATGCTTACTATATGACATAAGAAAACTATTTGCTTTGTTTTTTCTTTTTCTGTTTTTTTATTTAGGTAACCATTTGAATCTTGTCAAATCCTAGGTTTGACCAAGATAATTTAAACAAGTTTAAAACATGAAAATGAAAAGGGAAGCATGTATCGTTCTTAGTCACTCTAAAACGAAGCTTTTGGGAGGTTTTTGAAATTTCCATGTTTGAAACCCAAAACCACTTCTCTTCACATGCTTGACTTCATAAGACAGAGTTTAGGGGTTAGGGGGTATAGATACATGATTTGTATGGTTTCATATGTCTAGACCTTGTTTATCAACTTTAATGCTTACTATATGACATAAGAAGACTATGTGATTTGGTTTTTCTGTTTTTCGTTTTTATTTTATTTTTCTGCCCATTTGAATCTTGTTGGTCAAATCCTAGGTTTCACCAAGATTTAGACAAGTTTAACACGTGAAAACGAATAAGTAAGCCTGGATCTTTCTGAGTCACTCCAAAATGTACCAATTGATAGATGTGTTAACTTTGCTTCATGGAAAAAATAATGTCATGTAAATGAGTTAACTTGGATTTCCTACCCTTGAATCCATAGGAAACTTTGTTCTAATGCACTATAATAATCAACCGAGTTTTTACACCAACAGATCTGTCACTTACGTGTGGTGCCCACGCGTGAGGTCCCACACTTCAGTGAGCACAAGTCACGTGCAATAGGTACGCAAACTCCCAGCCATCTTCTTTGTCAAGAGAAGACGCATCAGCATGCGTATTGGAAGTCTCTGGGTCCTTCAGGATCCTTCGGTTGTCCCTCTCACAAAAAAAAACAAATCTCACTCATTCTCGGCCTCGCTCGACTCGCTCGCTCGCTCGCTCGCACCTCCTCCTCACTGACAAACCCTGCACAATAGTCAACATCGTCACCCGAAAAAGGGGAGACACCATAATGCTCTCCCTTCTTCTGTCCTTCCGAGTGATCCCTCTTCCTCCGAGTTTCACTAGCTAGACGAGCAAACACACATGTGCTGCATAGTAATAATAAAAAGGTAGAAAAATCGATATACGAATCTATAATTAAATAGGTTAAACTAGGGTTTTGCCCAGTACTACAGATCAACGGTTCAAAAAAATCCAACTACGGGGTTCGAACAACACGATTCTAATCCAAGAATTTTTTCTACCTCATCCAAATGGCCTCAAACTATAGGGTTAGCATCTATCTAGTGCAGTATGTGTGAAAATGTATGCACTATGTGTGCTATAACTTGTATGTCTTTCAAATTTGAACCAAATTTGAATAAGTTTGAAATATTTGAAAAAGGGGCTTTTGGCTTAAACGTTTGAAACCCAAAACGACTTCTCTTCATGCTAGACTTCATAAGACCGAGTTTAGGGTTAGGGGGTAGATACATGATTTGTCTGGTTTGAATGTCTAAACCTTGTTTATCAACTTTAATGCTAACTATATGACATAAGAAGACTATGTGCTTTGGTTTTTCATTTTTCTGTTTTTTTTTAATTTTATGCCCATATATTTGAATCTTGGTCAAATCCTAGGTTTGACAAAGATTTAAACAAGTTTAAAACATGAAAATGAAAAGAGAAGCATGTATCCTTCTTAATTAGTCACTCTAAAATGAACCTTTTGGGATGTTCTTGAAATTTCCATGTTCGAAACCCAAAACGACTTCTCTTCATGCTAGACTTCATAAGATCGACCGAGTTTAGGGTTAGGGGTATATACATGATTTGTATGGTTTGAATATGTCCAAACCTTGTTATCAACTTGAATATGCTTACTATATGACATAAGAAGACTGTGTACTTTGGTTTTTCATTTATCTGATTTTTAAAATTTTCTGCCCATTTGAATCTTGGTCAAATCCTAGGGTTGAACATGATTTAAACAAGTTTATAACATGAAATTAAAAGGTAAGGATGGATCCTTCTTAGTCACTCTAAAATGAAGCTTTTGGGATTTGTTTTTGAAATTTCCATGTTTGAAACCCAAAACGACTTCTCTTCATGCTAGACTTCATAAGATCAACCGAGTTTAGGGGTAGGGGTAGATACATGATTTGTATGGTTTGAATATGTCCTAAAACCTTGTTAATTTATCAACTTGAATGCTTACTATATATGACATAAGAAGACTGTATGCTTTTGTTTTTCATTTTTATGATTTTTTATGAATTTTATGCCCTTTTGAATCTTTTGGTAAAATCCTAGGTTTGACAAAGATTTAAACAAGTTTAAAATATGTAAATGAAAAGGTAAGCACGGATCCTTCTTAGTCACTCTAAAATAAAGCTTTTGGGAGGTTCTTGAAATTTCCATGTTTGAAACCCAAAACCACTTCTCTTCATGATTGACTTCATAAGACAGAGTTTAGGGTTAGGGGTAGATATATACATGAGTTGTCTGGTTTTAATATATCTAGACCTTGTTTATCAACTTTAATTCTTACTATATATATGACATAAGAATGCTATGTGCTTTGGTTTTTTATTCTTTTGATTTTTTTTCTGAATTTGTTTGCCCATTTGAATCTTGGTCAAATCCTAGGCGGTTTGACCAAGATTTAAACAAGTTTAAAACATGAAAATGAAAAGGGAAGTCTGTATCCTTCTTAGTCACTCTAAAATGAAGCTTTTAGGATGTTCTTGAAATTTCCATGTTTGAAACCCAAAACGACTTCTCTTCATGCTAGACTTCATAAGATCGACCGAGTTTAGGGTTAGGGGGTAGATACATGATTTGTATGGTTTGAATATGTCCAAACCTTGTTTATCAACTTGGATATGCTTACTATATGACATACGAAGACTATGTACTTTGGTTTTTCATTTTTCTGATTTTTTTAATTTTCTGCCCATTTGAATCTTGGTCAAATACTAGGATTGAACATGATTTAAACAAGTTTATAACATGAAATGAAAAGGTAAGGATGGATCCTTCTTAGTCACTCTAAAATGAAGCTTTTGGGATGTGTTCTTGAAATTTCCATGTTTGAAACCCAAAACGACTTCTCTTCATGCTAGACTTCATAAGATCGACCGAGTTTAGGGGTAGGGGTAGATACATGATTTGTATGGTTTGAATATGTCCAAAAACCTTGTTAATTTATCAACTTGAATGCTTACTATATATGACATAAGAAGACTATATGCTTTTGTTTTTCATTTTTATGATTTTTTATGAATTTTATGCCCATTTGAATCTTTTGGTCAAATCCTAGATTTGACAAAGATTTAAACAAGTTTAAAATATGAAAATGAAAATGTAAGCATGGATCCTTCTTAGTCACTCTAAAATAAAGCTTTTGGGAGGTTCTTGAAATTTCCATGTTTGAAACCCAAAACCACTTCTCTTCATGCTAGACTTCATAAGATCGACCGAGTTTAGGGGTAGGGGTAGATACATGATTTGTATGGTTTGAATATGTCCAAAAACCTTGTTAATTTATCAACTTGAATGCTTACTATATATGACATAAGAAGACTATATGCTTTTATTTTTCATTTTTATGATTTTTTATGAATTTTATGCCCATTTGAATCTTTTGGTCAAATCCTAGGTTTGACAAAGATTTAAACAAGTTTAAAATATGAAAATGAAAAGGTAAGCACGGATCCTTCTTAGTCACTCTAAAATAAAGCTTTTGGGAGGTTCTTGAAATTTCCATGTTTGAAACCCAAAACCACTTCTCTTCATGATTGACTTCATAAGACAGAGTTTAGGGTTAGGGGTAGATATATACATGAGTTGTCTGGTTTTAATATATCTAGACCTTGTTTATCAACTTTAATTCTTACTATATATATGACATAAGAATGCTATGTGCTTTGGTTTTTTATTCTTTTGATTTTTTTTCAGAATTTGTTTGCCCATTTGAATCTTGGTCAAATCCTAGGCGGTTTGACCAAGATTTAAACAAGTTTAAAACATGAAAATGAAAAGGGAAGTCTGTATCCTTCTTAGTCACTCTAAAATGAAGCTTTTAGGATGTTCTTGAAATTTCCATGTTAGAAACCCAAAACGACTTCTCTTCATGCTAGACTTCATAAGATCGACCGAGTTTAGGGTTAGGGGGTAGATACATGATTTGTATGGTTTGAATATGTCCAAACCTTGTTTATCAACTTGGATATGCTTACTATATGACATACGAAGACTATGTACTTTGGTTTTTCATTTTTCTGATTTTTTTAATTTTCTGCCCATTTGAATCTTGGTCAAATACTAGGATTGAACATGATTTAAACAAGTTTATAACATGAAATGAAAAGGTAAGGATGGATCCTTCTTAGTCACTCTAAAATGAAGCTTTTGGGATGTGTTCTTCAAATTTCCATGTTTGAAACCCAAAACGACTTCTCTTCATGCTAGACTTCATAAGATCGACCGAGTTTAGGGGTAGGGGTAGATACATGATTTGTATGGTTTGAATATGTCCAAAAACCTTGTTAATTTATCAACTTGAATGCTTACTATATATGACATAAGAAGACTATATGCTTTTGTTTTTCATTTTTATGATTTTTTATGAATTTTATGCCCATTTGAATCTTTTGGTCAAATCCTAGATTTGACAAAGATTTAAACAAGTTTAAAATATGAAAATGAAAATGTAAGCATGGATCCTTCTTAGTCACTCTAAAATAAAGCTTTTGGGAGGTTCTTGAAATTTCCATGTTTGAAACCCAAAACCACTTCTCTTCATGATTGACTTCATAAGACAGAGTTTAGGGTTAGGGGTAGATATATACATGAGTTGTCTGGTTTTAATATGTCTAGACCTTGTTTATCAACTTCAATGCTTACTATATATATGACATAAGAATGCTATGTGCTTTGGTTTTTCATTCTTTTGATTTTTTTTCTGAATTTGTATGCCCATTTGAATCTTGGTCAAATCCTAGGCGCTTTGAACAAGATTTAAACAAGTTTAAAACATGAAAATGAAAAGGGAAGTCTGTATCCTTCTTAGTCACTCTAAAATGAAGCTTTTAGGATGTTCTTGAAATTTCCATGTTTGAAACCCAAAACGACTTCTCTCATGCTAGACTTCATAAGATCGACCGAGTTTAGGGTTAGGAGGTAGATAAATGATTTGTATGGTTTGAATATGTCCAAACCTTGTTTATCAACTTGGATATGCTTACTATATGACATAAGAAGACTATGTACTTTGGTTTTTCAATTTTCTGATTTTTTCAATTTTCTGCCCATTTGAATCTTGGTCAAATCCTAGGATTGAACATGATTTAAACAAGTTTATAACATGAAATGAAAAGGTAAGGATGGATCCTTCTTAGTCACTCTAAAATGAAGCTTTTGGGATGTGTTCTTGAAATTTCCATGTTTGAAACCCAAAACGACTTCTCTTCATGCTAGACTTCATAAGATCGACCGAGTTTAGGGTTAGGGGTAGATACATGATTTGTATGGTTTGAATATGTCCAAACCTTGTTAATTTATCAACTTTAATGCTTACTATATGACATAAGAAAACTATTTGCTTTGTTTTTTCTTTTTCTGTTTTTTTATTTAGGTAACCATTTGAATCTTGTCAAATCCTAGGTTTGACCAAGATAATTTAAACAAGTTTAAAACATGAAAATGAAAAGGGAATCATGTATCGTTCTTAGTCACTCTAAAACGAAGCTTTTGGGAGGTTTTTGAAATTTCCATGTTTGAAACCCAAAACCACTTCTCTTCACATGCTTGACTTCATAAGACAGAGTTTAGGGGTTAGGGGGTATAGATACATGATTTGTACGGTTTCATATGTCTAGACCTTGTTTATCAACTTTAATGCTTACTATATGACATAAGAAGACTATGTGATTTGGTTTTTCTGTTTTCTGTTTTTATTCTATTTTTCTGCCCATTTGAATCTTGTTGGTCAAATCCTAGGTTTGACCAAGATTTAGACAAGTTTAACACGTGAAAACGAATAAGTAAGCCTGGATCCTTCTTAGTCACTCCAAAATGTACCAATTGATAGATGTGTTAACTTTGCTTCATGGAAAAAATAATGTCATGTAAATGAGTTAACTTGGATTTCCTACCCTTGAATCCATAGGAAACTTTGTTCTAATGCACTATAATAATCAACCGAGTTTTTACACCAACAGGTCTTTCACTTACGTGTGGTGCCCACGCGTGAGGTCCCACACTTCAGTGAGCACAAGTCACGTGCAATAGGTACGCAAACTCCCAGCCATCTTCTTTGTCAAGAGAAGACGCATCAGCATGCGTATTGGAAGTCTCTGGGTCCTTCAAGATCCTTCGGTTGTCCCTCTCACACAAAAAAAACAAATCTCTCTCATTCTCGGCCTCGCTCGACTCGCTCGCTCGCACCTCCTGCTCACTGACAAACCCTGCACAATAGTCAACATCGTCACCCGAAAAAGGGGAGACACCATAATGCTCTCCCTTCTTCTGTCCTTCCGAGTGATCCCTCTTCCTCCGAGTTTCACTAGCTAGACGGGAAAACACACATGTGCTGTATAGTAATAATAAAAAGGTAGAAAAATCGATATACGAATCTATAATTAAATAGGTTAAACTAGGGTTTTGCCCAGTACTACAGATCAAGGTTCAAAAAAATCCAACTACGGGGTTCGAACAACACGATTCTAATCCAAGAATTTTTCTACCTCATCCAAATGGCCTCAAACTATAGGGTTAGCATCTATCTAGTGCAGTATGTGTGAAAATGTATGCACTATGTGTGCTATAACTTGTATGTCTTTCAAATTTGAACCAAATTCGAATAAGTTTGAAATATTTGAAAAAGGGGCTTTTGGCTTAAACGTTTGAAACCCAAAACGACTTCTCTTCATGCTAGACTTCATAAGACCGAGTTTAGGGTTAGGGGGTAGATACATGATTTGTCTGGTTTGAATATGTCTAAACCTTGCTTATCAACTTTAATGCTAACTATATGACATAAGAAGACTATGTGCCTTGGTTTTTCATTTTTCTGTTTTTTTTTTAATTTTATGCCCATATATTTGAATCTTGGTCGAATCCTAGGTTTGACAAAGATTTAAACAAGTTTAAAACATGAAAATGAAAAGGGAAGCATGTATCCTTCTTAATTAGTCACTCTGAAATGAACCTTTTGGGATGTTCTTGAAATTTCCATGTTCGAAACCCAAAACGACTTCTTTTCATGCTAGACTTCATAAGATCGACCGAGTTTAGGGTTAGGGGTATATACATGATTTGTATGGTTTGAATATGTCCAAACCTTGTTTATCAACTTGAATATGCTTACTATATGACATAAGAAGACTGTGTACTTTGGTTTTTCATTTTTCTGATTTTTTAAATTTTCTTCCCATTTGAATCTTGGTCAAATCCTAGGGTTGAACATGATTTAAACAAGTTTATAACATGAAATGAAAAGGTAAGGATGGATCCTTCTTAGTCACTCTAAAATGAAGCTTTTGGGATGTGTTCTTGAAATTTCCATGTTTGAAACCCAAAACGACTTCTCTTCATGCTAGACTTCATAAGATCAACCGAGTTTAGGGGTAGGGGTAGATACATGATTTGTATGGTTTGAATATGTCCAAAAACCTTGTTAATTTATCAACCTGAATGCTTACTATATATGACATAAGAAGACTGTATGCTTTTGTTTTTCATTTTTATGATTTTTATGAATTTTATGCCCATTTGAATCTTTTGGTCAAATCCTAGGTTTGACAAAGATTTAAACAAGTTTAAAATATGTAAATGAAAAGGTAAGCATGGATCCTTCTTAGTCACTCTAAAATAAAGCTTTTGGGAGGTTCTTGAAATTTCCATGTTTGAAACCCAAAACCACTTCTCTTCATGATTGACTTCATAAGACAGAGTTTAGGGTTAGGGGTAGATATATACATGAGTTGTCTGGTTTTAATATGTCTAGACCTTGTTTATCAACTTTAATGCTTACTATATATATGACATAAGAAGACTATGTACTTTGGTTTTTCATTTTTCTGATTTTTTTAATTTTCTGCCCATTTGAATCTTGGTCAAATCCTATGATTGAACATGATTTAAACAAGTTTATAACATGAAATGAAAAGGTAAGGATGGATCCTTCTTAGTCACTCTAAAATGAAGCTTTTGGGATGTGTTCTTGAAATTTCCATGTTGGAAACCCAAAACGACTTCTCTTCATTCTAGACTTCATAAGATCGACCGAGTTTAGGGGTAGGGGTAGATACATGATTTGTATGGTTTGAATATGTCCAAAAACCTTGTTAATTTATCAACTTGAATGCTTACTATATATGACATAAGAAGACTATATGCTTTTGTTTTTCATTTTTATGATTTTTTATGAATTTTATGCCCATTTGAATCTTTTGGTCAAATCCTAGGTTTGACAATGATTTAAACAAGTTTAAAATATGAAAATGAAAAGGTAAGCATATGGATCCTTCTTAGTCACTCTAAAATGAAGCTTTTGATAGGTTTCTGAAATTTCCATGTCTGAAACCCAAAACCACGTCTCTTCATGCTTGACTACATAAGACATAGTTTAGGGGTTAGGGGTAGATACATGATTTGTCTAGTTTGAAAATGCTTGACCTTGTTTACCAACTTTGATGCTTACTATATGACATAAGAAGACTATGTGCTTTGTTTTTTCATTTATCTATTTTTTTTAATTTTATGGCCATTTGAATTTTGGTCAAATCCTAGGTTTGACCATGATTTAAACAAGTTTAAAACATGAAAATGAAAAGGTAAGCCTAGATCCTTCTTAGTCACTCTAAAATGAAGATTTTCTGAGGTTCTTGAAATTTTCATGTTTGAAACCCAAAACAACTTCTCTTCATGCATGCTTGACTTCATAAGATAGAGTTGAGGGTTAGGGGTAGATACATGATTTGTGTTGTTTCAATATGTCTAAACCTTGGTTATGAACTTGAATGCTGCTTACTATATGACATAAGAAGGCTATGTGTTTTGGTTTTTTTTTTTTTTTTTTTTTAGAATTTTTTATGCCCATCAACTAAGATTTCAACAAGTTTAAAACATGAAAAATGAAAAAGTAAGTTTTGATCCTTCTTAATTATTAGTTAATCCAAAATGAAGCTTTTTTGGCAGATTTTTGGAATTTCCAGGTTTGAAACCCAAAACCAATTCTCTTCATGCATGCTTGACTTCATAAGACAGAGTTTAGGGTTAGGGGGTAGATACATGATTTGTCTAGTTTGAATATGTCTAAACCTTGGTTATGAACTTGAATGATGCTTACTATATGACATAAGAAGGCTATGTGTTTCAGTTTTTCATTTTTTTAATTTTTAAGATTTTTATTCCCATTTGAATCTTGGTCAAATCCTTGGTTTGATCAAGATTTAAACAAGTTTAAAACATGAAAATGAAAAAGTAAGTTTGGATCCTTCTTAATTATTATTCAATCCAAAATGAAGCTTTTTTGGCAGGCATTGTGCATATCGCCTTGAGAAACATCTTTGCGAGCTAGTGTATTAAACGTTTATTCACATATAATCGATTTTTTTACTTTATTAGTGCACACAATGACAAAATCGGCCAAATGTGTATGATTTTGTGAAGGTGCTACTAGAAAAACAAGATGCACTACGATGAAACATGAAAGGAGGCAAGGGGAGGGATAGTGAAGAGGTGGGAGAGACCGAGAGAGGAACCGCAAGGTAATTAAATTGGGGGCAAAACGATTCCAACTTCCTAGGCATTGACCAACTTTGCCCCTCTTAACCCAACGTGGCAGTGAACCCGAGATATTTTTATTATAAGCAACAACTTCCTCTTACTCCGCTTCTCCGAAATGGTAAGAGAACCTCTCCAGCTTAAGTGACCAATCGACATAGCTATGGCCTTCCGACTTGGCTCTGGTCGCCGCGCGCGTAGTCCTACCATCGACGAGGAAGCGGAGCATCAGCACCGCCTTCGCTTCGTCCAGCGCGCACCAAGGCATAACCCGCCCGCTCTGCACTGGCTGGTTGTTCAGCCCGCGGCGGTGGCGCTGGCCGTGGAGCCCCTCGCCAGCCGCTTCCCGTGCGGGCCGATGGATGCAGAGGCAGGGATCTCCCACGTAACCCCGCATGCGACGCCCGCTCGGCCCTGGCCGGCTTTTCCGCCCGCGCATGCCGCATGGTTTTCTTTTCCAGCAGGTGAGATCCCCTTCCCGGCCGGCGCGAACGATGCGGAGGCAGGGAGCTCCCGTGGCCAGCCGCCTAATCCGACCGCACTTCAGGCGGTGCCTGCCGTGGAGCCAGGCCGTTCTTTCGAAGCGCATCACGGTGACGCCCTTTGCAGGAGCAACACTGCCAAGGAGCTCGTATATAACGTGATGTTCCCGGCACTCTATAGATGCCGGGATGCTCTGCAAGCTTTCGTGCAGGCTAATAATGCGGCAGCGGAAAATCCCAGGGACGCAGCTTTGCAGCAGCGCGCCGATGAGGCTAAGGTGGCGCACGCTTTCCAACAGGCGTGCCTCGACAGGCTTAACATCCAGCACGGCTTCGTGCAACCGCCAAACGCCGCTCCAGCTAAGATCAAAAAATACTCCGGTGAGCATATCACTCCGGAGTAGAACAATCCAATTTCTAGTACTGTAGGAGTACTTTATTAGTGCACAAACCTGGTGAAATAAAAGGTGTGTTCTTTGCGTGTGATGTAAATCTAAAAATTTGAAGGTTCTAGCAAAAACATTTCTTCACAAATATTCGATGTGTTTGCTTGGCCTTATCTATATATCCAGTGAGCATATATTGATGCCAAATCCTTTACAAACTTATATTTAACATATATGATCACATTTTTTAAGAGATTGATGTGCATGCATCTATCTCGCCATGGTAAATTAATGAAACAAGTTGCATATTTGCCAGAATTCCAAACTTCGTGAGCAGTATAGAGATCGAGACCTTAATTAATTATTATGGGTAGGATACATGCATGCATGGCAATTTTTTAGGGTTTTAAAGGATACTAGAGCTTTTCTAGGTTAATTTGCAACTATATGTATATATTTTTTTCTAGTTCTGGGCTGATCATTAAACTCAACATTGAGTTGTAGATTATGTGAAATTAGTACATGCCATAAAATATAGTAATTTTTTATGTACCATACGAGGTAGTACGTGTGGTGTACCCTTAATTATTAATTGGTAGACATGTACCGTTGGCATGTTTGAAGAAAATTTGAATTTGGAAGAAGTTTTTAAAGTAAAATTAATGCAAGCACAAAATCATATGTGATGGTGAAATTTCTAGAACAAATTATTACAAACCTCAAATTCTGACAAGAAATACTTGGACGTGCCTTGCGAGGGTGGTAACAAACAAGAACACAATGACCAAACTTCAAATGCCAATCCACCCACCGAGCTATACGATTGGTGTGTACAATCGATCGACTCCTTCTAATCAAATTTGAATACAATAGAAGAAGTTTAAAAAAAGTTCAAAACGAGATCAACTTGTGCATTGAGTCATCCTTTGTTATTTATTTTCTTGTAAAAATAGAAACATAGGCATATGAATGTATTCGAATAGAACACTTCACTTTTCAATGGGGAAGGGACCCGAAGGTCCCAGAAAAACAAAAAAATTACAATAGTAGTACTCCTTTGAGAAGGCAGTAGAAGAAGGATCCTCGAAGAACCAAATGCTTTTATTATCCACAACTGTTCGGCTCTTTTCCTTCTCGTGTAAGCTATCACGCAATGATTATGATGAGGTCTAAGACCCCGTGTGTGGCCCGATCTCGCGGATTGACTTCGAAACCAAGGGGGAAGATGGGAAAACGCGAGGAACACGAAGAACGCGATGAACACGAGGAACTCCGAGACTCACGCACACACACAACCCGATACACCCGATGCTTACCTCCGTGGCTCGATGGACCACGCCAATAGAATCTCCGAGGAAGAGACACGCGGTAGAATTCCCCGGGGAGAGATTGGAGTTGGAGAGGAAGAACTTGGTGAGGGAGAGAGAGTAGCTTGTACTAGAATCTCACTCAACAAGTTCAAAGTCAACAACTAAGGTGCCTTGATTACAGAGGGATGATACCCAAGGGAGACTAAGCTCAAAGGTAGGTTTGAGTTCAAAACAAGTCTAAAGAGCTAAAGGGGTGCTTGGGGTGCTTATATAGTCTTACAAGGCGTCACAGGCCGAAAAGGTAAGTTCGGGCCGAAAATATAACTTAAGTCGTGCAGGCCGGTCAGGGGGCCGGTCAGACCGGGCCTGTGACCGGGCAGGCCGGTTTCAGACCGGGCCTGTGACCGGGCGGAGACCGGACGAGGCTCCAAGTTCCCTGGATGGCGCACGGATGTCACGAGCGCGAATCCCGGTTTCTGACCGGGCGGCCCGGTCAGGAGGCCGATCAGACCGGGCTGTGGACCGGGTGATCCGGTCAGGAGGCCGGTCTGACCGGGTTCTGGACCGGCCGTCCGTCTTCTCTTCCTTGCGCTCTTCGGGCGACTTCCTGTCCAGCTCCATGTCCATCTTCGTGTCCCGCTGCTCCTCTCCTTCCTCTGACCATGGCGTATCCTCCTCTTGGTGACCTTGATGCTCCTTGTACCTAATGACACATAACACGTTGGCATGAGGTAGCAATCCATCCAAAGGTGTACCAAGATCAAGGGTGGTGAGGAGCGAGTTCACCTCATCATGGAGAGCCTTGACTCGGGCTTGTGTCATCGGTCCACTTGGGGGACTTGTTGGTCTTGGTGTGGAGGTGACCGAAGGCCACCCCGCATCATCTCCCCCCCCTTGGGAAAGAGTCGTCCTCGACTCTTGTTCCTCTTCATCTTCATGATATGGCGACAAGTCCGCAACGTTGAAGGTGTTGCTCACCAAGTACTTGGAGGTGGGGATGTCGATGACGTAAGAGTTGTTGTTGATGCGTTTGAGGACCTTGAAGGGGCCATCTCCTCTTGGCTTGAGCTTGGAGTTGCGCTCACGAGGGAACCGTTCCTTCCGGAGGTGGATCCAAACAAGGTCGCCTTCTTGAAATATCCTTTCCTTCTTCTTGGCGTTGAGGCGGGTGGCTTGACGAAGCACATGTTCTTGTATGGTTGCCCTTGTCTCTTCATGTAGTTTCTTCACGTCGGCGGCGCGCTTGGCGAAGTCCATGTTCGTCCGCTCATGAAGGGGAAGTGGTAGTATGTCGAGTGCCGTGAGCGGCTCAAACCCGTAGACGACCATGAAGGGACTCCTTGATGTAGTCGAGTGCTTGGCGCGGTTGTAGGCGAACTCCGCGTGTGGTATGCATTCCTCCCATGACTTCAAGTTTTTCTTCACGAGGATGCGTAGGAGGGTGGAGAGGCTTCGATTGACCACTTCCGTTTGGCCGTCCGTTTGCGGGTGCGAGGATGATGAGAATAAGAGCTTCACTCCAAACTTTGCCATGAGCGTCTTCCAAAGATAACTCATGAACTTGACGTCTCGGTCCGACACAATGCTTTGCGGTACTCCATGTAGGCGAACGATTTCCCTGAAAAACAATGAAGCAATGTGTGAAGCATCGTCGCTCTTATGGCAAGGTATGAAATGAGCCATCTTAGAGAATCTATCCACTACCACGAATATAGAATCATGACCATGCTTAGTGCGAGGCAATCCTAGAACAAAATCCATGCTAATATCGGTCCATGGTGCATATGGAATAGGCAATGGGGTATAAAGACCATAGGGATTGGAGGTAGACTTAGCTTGTAAGCATGTGGTGCACCGGCGGCAAAGGCGTTCGACGTCGCGGTACATTCTTGGCCAATAGTAGTGGGTTGAGAGCATGGCATATGTCTTCTCTCGACCAAAGTGACCCATAAGACCTCCTCCGTGTGACTCTTGCAAAAGCAATCTTCGTAGCGAAGACTCGGGAATGCAAATCTTGTTGGCTTTGAACAAATAGCCATCATGCAAATAGAAATCATCCACTCCTCGGTCAACGGAGCACTTCTCAAAAATGGGAGCAAAGAAAGAATCGGAAGGATAGAGTTCTTTGATCTCTTCAAGTCCCAAAACATGAAAATCCAAACGAGTTAGCAAAAGGGTGTTTTTGCGGGAAAGAGCATCCGCCACAACATTGTCCTTGCCCTTCTTGTATTTGAT
The DNA here is from genome assembly GCF_019359855.2 of Lolium perenne. Classification (NCBI taxonomy): domain Eukaryota; kingdom Viridiplantae; phylum Streptophyta; class Magnoliopsida; order Poales; family Poaceae; genus Lolium; species Lolium perenne. Next base: position 139,826,801 of record NC_067245.2, read on the forward strand.
CACATATGGGAAGGACTCAATGAACTCGACCCATTTTGCATGTCGTTTGTTCAAGTTGTGTTGGCTTTTCAAATATTTCAAGGACTCATGGTCGGAATGAATGATAAACTCTTTTGGCCAAAGATAGTGTTGCCAAACTTCAAGAACACGAACCAAAGCGTAGAGCTCCTTGTCATATATAGGATAGTTGAGGCGTGCGCCATCCAACTTCTCACTATAGTATGCCACGGGTTTGCCCTCTTGCATAAGAACACCACCAATACCAAGCCCACTTGCATCACACTCAATCTCAAAAGTTTTGGCAAAATTTGGAAGAACAAGAAGTGGAGCTTCGGTAAGGCGTTTCTTCAACTCATCAAAAGCATTTTGTTGGGCCTTGCCCCAAACAAACGGAACATTCTTCTTAGTAAGCTCATTCAAAGGGCAAGCAATGGTGCTAAAGTCTTTCACAAAGCGGCGGTAAAACCCGGCAAGTCCATGGAAGCTTCGGACTTGGCCAACATTTGTAGGGGTAGGCCAATTATGGATGGCCTCCACCTTTGAAGAATCAACTTCAATCCCATTAGCGGAAACCACAAAACCAAGAAAAACCAATTTGTTTTGAGCAAATGTGCACTTGGGGAGGTTAGCATAAAGCTTTTCATGGCGCAAGATGCACAAGACTTCTCTCACATGTTGCACATGGTCCTCGAGGTTTTTGCTATAAATAAGAATATCATCGAAGTAGACAACCACGCTCTTGCCAATGAGAGGACGCAAGATGTGATTCATGAGGCGCATGAAAGTAGATGGTGCATTGGAAAGACCGAAAGGCATAACGAGCCATTCATAGAGACCAAGTTTGGTCTTGAATGCCATTTTCCATTCATCACCAATAGCCATGCGGATTTGATGGTAACCACTACGCAAATCGACTTTAGAGAAAATCGTGGCACCACTAAGTTCATCTAGCATGTCATCTAAACGCGGAATGGGATGGCGGTAACGGACGGTAATGGCATTGATGGGGCGACAATCCATACACATCCGTTGCGTCTCATCCGGTTTAGGCACAAGGATCACGGGAACCGCACAAGGGCTAAGGCTTTCTCGGACGTACCCTTTGGTGAGGACATCTTGAATTTGGCGGTTGATCTCCTTTGTCTCTTCGGGGTTGGTGCGGTAGGCGGCATGGTTTGGAAGCGGAGCGCCGGGTATGAGGTCGATGCGGTGTTCTATGCCACGGAGTGGTGGTAGTCCATGAGGGAGCTCGTCGGGGAAGACGTCTCAAAATTCCTGCAAAAGAGACAACAAAGACGGAGGAATGTTGGTTAAGTCGTTAGTCTCCGACGCGGGTCCCTTGCATATGAGCACATAGTGCAATATGGTGGATGGGTTCTCTTGGAGCTCTCTCCACTCACTCTTGGTGGCTAGAAGGACACTCTTGGGCTCACTCATGTATGGCTTGTGGCGCTCACTCTCTTTGTGGTGGGTCGCTCCCTCTCCTCTCATCTCACTATGGTGGGTGCGGAGTTGTGCCCTCGCTAAAGCCTTCGCATTATCCGCGATGATTTGGCTAGGAGTCATCGGGCGCAACTCGAACTTCTTGTCATTGACCTTGAAGGTGTATGTGTTGGAGAGTCCATCATGTATAGCCTTCTTGTCATATTGCCAAGGGCGGCCAAGCAACATGTGGCACACCGTCATGGGTACCACGTCACACTCGATGGTGTCCTCATAAGGGCCGATCTTGAAGTTGACGGTGACGGTATGTTGTATCTTGACGTTGCCCTTGTCACTCAACCATTGGATATGGTAGGGGTGAGGATGCTTGCGGAGAGTAAGGTGGAGCTTCTCACACAACTCGGTGCTTGCAAGGTTATGGCAACTTCCACCATCTATGATGACCTTGATCGACTTGCCACCAATTCCGGCACGGGTTTGGAAGATGTTGCACCGTTGTTCTTCCATATCATGAGGTTGTGTGGTTAGCACCCTTGTGACCACAAGTGAGGGACTTGGGTCATGCTCACATAAGAGAGGATCTTCTCCACTTCCTTGCTCATAAGCTTCTTCACTTTCCACGGCGGCTTGCACAAGGGCTTCATATTCATCCTCATCAAGAGTCTCGATGTCACCATTCTCCATAGTGATCATGACCTTGGTGTTCTTGCACTCAAACGATTTGTGACCTTGGGTGCCACACTTGAAGCAAGTGACACTAGAGGGTCCCGTGGATGCCTTAGAGGAGGCGGTGGAGGAGACCGTTTGCTTCATGCGACTTTGGATAGTCGGCTTCTTGGAAGGTGTAGAGGATGCGTCGGCCTTGGCACTTGTAGCATAAGGAGTTGATGTAGTAGGAGGAGTCGATGTAGCGAGCTTGGAGGAGAAATAGGACTTGGCCTTGGAGTACTTGATGTCCTCAATCACTTGGCGCTCGGCCTTCGATGCTTGGTGGACTAACTCAACCATGTTGGAGTAGGGTTGGAACTCGACAATCCTCTTGATAGGATAAGTAAGGCCATTGAAGAAACGAGCAATGGTTTGTTCCTCGGACTCTTGGATGTTGGCTCGCATCATAGTGAGCTCCATCTCCTTGTAGAACTCCTCAACGGTCTTGGTGCCTTGCTTCAACTTTTGGAGCTTGTTGAAGAGGTCGGTCATGTAGTGTGCGGGGACAAAGCGAGCATGCATCTCCTTCTTCATATCTTCCCAAGTGTCAATAGGAGGTTCACCCTTTTCTTCTCGAAGAGTGAGGACTTGCTCCCACCAAGTGTTGGCGTAGTCTTCAAACTCGAGTGATGCCATAGCCACTTTCTTGGCACCGGAGTAGTTGTGGATGCGGAAGATCTTGTCCACCTTGAGTGCCCATGAGAGGTAGGCCTCGGCATCTTCTTCTCCCTTGAACTTTGGCATGGTGAACTTGAGTCTTCCAAACATGTTCTCTTCATCCTCCAAGGTTCTTCTACGAGGAGGGGCGCCATCATCTCTAGTGGCTAGAGGTGGAATAGGAGGTCTTCTACGGCCAACCATAGCATTGGGTTGGCGTTGGAGTTGAACACTTGCTTCACTTGGTTCACGGTGAGGATGTGGTTGAAGATCTTGTCGCGGTTGAGGACGATGCTCAAGGTTGGGTCTCTCATCTTGATCATGGTGAGGCTCTCCTCGTCCACGTTGGTCATGGCGAGGGTGGCGACGAAGATCTCGCCGAGGTGGATCTTGAGGATCTTGGTGAAGGACTTGTTCTTGTGGAGGACGCTCATGTGGACGAGCATGGCGATGTATTTCTCCACGCCTAGAGTTGGAGCGGGAGTCTTCATGACGAGCATGTGAGCGATGCGGTCGATGATGGTCTTCACGCCTTGAGGAAGAGCTTGGGGACGAAAGGCCACCATGAGAGTAATGGTCTTCATGCCTTGAGGAAGAGCTTGATGAAGAGGAAGTAGAGCGGTGTCGACGATGGCGACCCAAGTTGGTGATGGCGCGCTCGAGGCTATCCATGCGCCGCTCCATGTTGGCATCATTGGCCGCCATTTGGCCATTCAAGTTGTCCGTAGCTTCACGAAGAAGGGCCAAGTCGTGGTTCACGGTGGAGAAGTTGTGAGCCACTTCATCGTATTGCTCATCGATGCGCGTCTCGAAGAGGGAGAGTTGCTCCTTGCACTCTTGTCGTTGCGTCCATAGGTTGTGTTGAGTAGCCAACCTCTCGGTGTTGCGGAGGATCTCTTCATCCCTATTGGTATCTCCGTTCCTATCCATGATGGAAAGACAAGAACTATGTTGTGTATGTTAGTGGAAGGAGACTACCTCGCACTCTTACCAAGGTAAGATAGTATTGAGGCAATCCACCAAACCGAAAGCAAGATCAAGTGTATCGGGAACACACGCAAAACCACATGCAAAAGCTAGCAAATATGGTGTTAGGCGAGTGTTGTGGAAAGCCAAAAGACAAATCCAAGATCGAGTATGTTGTCAAAAGTGGGTGAGGTCCAAAAATCCAAATGTCAATGTGAAGATCACTATAAACACGGAAAAAGATGTGGAACACACACACGAGATAAGCGGGGTTAGTGCAACCAAAAGTGAGCGGAAAAGTGTATGTATAAGTGCTCGGTGTCACACTAACATAAGGAGAGCCAAAGCTTTGGTTGCAAAGGAAGAGACAACAAGATTCACACGTGGCCTCTCTTCTCCTATCTCTCTTTGCTTAGAAGCTTTTTCTCTTTTGTATATGGCGGCACTTGCACTCGTTTGTATCTTTGGTGGCACGTGGACACTTTGTATGTATGGGCGTATGGATGTATGGATGTATGGATGTATGGTGCTACTCGCACTCTTTTTGTGTTTTTGGGGCTTTTTGACGCACTATGTTAGCGTTAGCCTCGCTTTTGCTATCTTGCCACACGAGTGTTTGCTTGGGTGCCTTACTCAACGCGACACACACACCTCACAATGCGGGGCCACGTGCAATGTCTCGCAACACTCGACAAGCAATGCTCGATGGGATAGATCGCAAAAGGAAGAGGGGTTACAAGGTGACCTGCAAGTTATACCTGCGATGATGGTGGTGGTGGTGGTGGTGGTGGTGGAGATCGCCGGAAGACGAGGTCGAAGGAGTGGCGTTGCGTCGCCCGGTCGGAGGCCCGGTTGGACCGGGTTCTGGACCGGCTTGCCCGGTTCGCCGCCCGGTTGACCGGGTGCTAGGCCGGCTCGGCCGGTCGTGGGCCCGGTTGACCGGCTGCTCAACCGGATTTCGCGGGATGATGCTTTCTCTCTCCTGTTCTTCACGAAAACCAAGCCAAATCGACCAAATCGAAGGGAAACGATGGAATTGGAGGCTAAAAGTTGGGGAAATAGTAGATCAAGCACAACAACACCAGATCCACGGACCAAAACCACTCAAAACGCAACCAAATCACAGATCGGTCAAGAGGCAATATAGGGCTATTTTTTGGAAAATTTTCTAGGAACGAAATCGGGTGGGTGGGAGGTCAAATCCGCGGTAACCAAGAGCTGCTGATACCATATGATGAGGTCTAAGACCCCGTGTGTGGCCCGATCTCGCGGATTGACTTCGAAACCAAGGGGGAAGATGGGAAAACGCGAGGAACACGAAGAATGCGATGAACACGAGGAACTCCGAGACTCACGCACACACACAACCCGATACACCCGATGCTTACCTCCGTGGCTCGATGGACCACGCCAATAGAATCTCCGAGGAAGAGACACGCGGTAGAATTCCCCGAGGAGAGATTGGAGTTGGAGAGGAAGAACTTGGTGAGGGAGAGAGAGTAGCTTGTACTAGAATCTCACTCAACAAGTTCAAAGTCAACAACTAAGGTGCCTTGATTACAGAGGGATGATACCCAAGGGAGACTAAGCTCAAAGGTAGGTTTGAGTTCAAAACAAGTCTAAAGAGCTAAAGGGGTGCTTGGGGTGCTTATATAGTCTTACAAGGCGTCACAGGCCGAAAAGATAAGTTCGGGCCGAAAATATAACTTAAGTCGTGCAGGCCGGTCAGGGGGCCGGTCAGACCGGGCCTGTGACCGGGCAGGCCGGTTTCAGACCGGGCTTGTGACCGGGCGGAGACCGGACGAGGCTCCAAGTTCCCTGGATGGCGCCCGGATGTCACGAGCGCGAATCCCGGTTTCTGACCGGGCGGCCCGGTCAGGAGGCCGGTCAGACCGGGCTGTGGACCGGGTGATCCGGTCAGGAGGCCGGTCTGACCGGGTTCTGGACCGGCCGTCCGTCTTCTCTTCCTTGCGCTCTTCGGGCGACTTGCTGTCCAGCTCCATGTCCATCTTCGCGTCCCGCTGCTCCTCTCCTTCCTCTGACCATGGCGTATCCTCCTCTTGGTGACCTTGATGCTCCTTGTACCTAATGACACATAACACGTCGGCATGAGGTAGCAATCCATCCAAAGGTGTACCAAGATCAAGGGTGGTGAGGAGCGAGTTCACCTCATCATGGAGAGCCTTGACTCGGGCTCGTGTCATCGGTCCACTTGGGGGACTTGTTGGTCTTGGTGTGGAGGTGACCGAAGGCCACCCCGCATCAGATTATGCTAATGGTCGGATGGTAGTACAACCATTCACGCAAACTTCTGCGCCCTTCATCATGTCAGCATCGTATCCCAGTGTGCAAGCAGTCTGCTTGAATGAAATACTCCTAAGTACGTACGGTATTCCCTCCAAACACACACCACATGGTATTCCCTCCAAAGACGCACCGTCGCCCCGATCTGCTCGAATGAAATACTCCAAAATACTTCTGCGCCCTTCGTCATGTCAGCATCGTATCCCAGTGTGCAAGCAGTCTGCTATGAAATGGAGACGACATTTTGTTGAAAAGTGTCGGTGCATGTTATATATATGAGAGTTTTTACAGCATTATTCCGATTTCCACAGAATGCATTAAATTTGGACGCGATGACACACTGACAAGAGTGGTTTAAACAAGGCCATTATTTTATTATGTTATATTACTACAGTACTCCAAGGTAGCACTAGTAGCCTTCGGTTGTACTCTGTCGGTCGCGCTGCCTCATTCGACCAGACTTTATTCTTCTTCTCATATATATATACAAAATACTGTCTGCCGAGGTTCGATGACCGCACCGTCGCCCCTCTCCGCGCCGCCGTCTTGGGCCGCGCCGCCATTCTCCCCGCCGAGTTCTCCCCCGTCCCCGACGCACCACCGTCAAGCACCACCGGACCGATCTTCGCAGGTATGTACATCTCCAACCTCCGGCGAGTAGAGAGGTTCATCGGTCATTTTGTTCGATATAACCTTAATTTGGGGATTGCAATGTGAGTAACTTACTGGGTTTTCTAGGAAATGAAAACGGCGTCGCTCGATGCCTACATTGCGTCGGCGGATACATGGAAAGCGGAGACGGATGCTCTGCATGCATCGGCGGAGACATGTAAAGCGGATGCGGATGCGGAGGGAAAGGCGAAGGCGGTGGCTACGACGGCCCCGGGCGCTGGGAAATGCTCGTATCGAAGCAGCTTTTTGTTGGAAAGTCTTGGCGCGTGCTTCGAGAGTTTAGGCGGCGCAGCCAGGAGAACCGTCAAAGGCTTCGAAGCTGGCTGCTTTGAACGCGTCGAGAGCTTGGATGGAGACTTCATCTAAGGCGGCGCTTGTTGCATATGATCATGACTCGTCAACCCCTTTGTAAGTTCTACCTTCCCCAACTGCAATGCGGTTAGATCTGGTGGATTGGTTTTTTTGCCCAAACCAGACGTGATGATGCATTGCGATGTTTTTGTATTTTTGATGATGCATTCTGCTTCTTTTGTAATTTGGGTGATTCATTATGCTTTTTAGGTACTCCGGTTCATATTAATTGACTCTAATATGAATGTATCTAGACACATTTTAGTTCTAGATACATCCATATTGGAGTCAATTAATATGAATGGGAGGGGAGTAGTAATTTTTCTGATGCACTGTCCTCTTCAGGAATTTTTCATGGTGATTTTTTTTGGTTTTTTTTCTGTCAACCTAGCTAATGCTCTCTGCTGTTTAGCCAAAAGTTGGATGATGCATTGTACTATTTACATATATTTTACTCTGATGATGCATTTTGCTCTTTTAGCATTTTAGGTAATTTTTCTGATTCCTTGAGCAGTGTGGGAAATTTCGATGAAGAATTTTGTTGTCAACTTAGATGATGCATTGTGCTGTTTACATTTTATTACCTATATCAAAGCTAACCCCATCTGATGTTACCACAGCGTTTTGGGTCCTGTAGATGTCTCCTTTTCCTCCAATCGTGTTACACGTTAGCAATTATTACTGTAGATGCGAGATTGCCTTCCGTTGGTGCGTCCTATTTTTGTGGTGTTTTTGCATTGTCCTGTTTACATTATTTTGATTTTGCTGATGCATTGTGCTGTTTACATTTTTTTGATTTTGCTGATGCATTGTCCTGTTTACATTATTTTGATTTTGCTGATGCATTGTGCTGTTTACACTATTTTGATTTTGCTGATGCACCGTGCAGTTTATGAAACATTGATGATGAATTAGATGATGCATTTTGCTGTTTAGTCAAATTAGATGTTGCATTTTGTTTAAAAAATTAGATGATGCAATGTGTTGTTTACATAATTTTGACGATGCATCGTGCGATTTGCATAATCCTACCAGCTTTAGTCGAAGGACACCCACAACAATCAACAATCTGCCTGAAGATGTAGTCTCTCAGATTCTTGTCAGGCTTCCTCCCCATCCAACCTGCTTACTAGCTGCATCAGGCACCAAGAAAGCATGGAGGCAATGTATGGGAAGCAATTATTTCAGAAAGCTAACTGTGTCACACAACGGAGGAAACCCTTTGCTGGGTTTTTCACCAACAACTCCGAGGACAATCGATTCATCACAGAGCATGATCTTCACCCGGCCATCTTGCAGATGCTGGCAATCCCGTCTGAAGTGAACGGTCCCAAAATCTATGTCCTGGGATGCCGCGATGGTATGGTGCTACTCCATTCTAATGTATCCAGTGGGTATATATCGATGCAGGATCAAATTAGGCAAGTTCTCACAGCGATACCAGAACCACCATTGTGGCGCAATCACGCAATTGAAAGCAGCGGCTCAATTCTCTGTTCGAGAAACAACTCTGAACCGTTTACACATTGTTGCAAGTTCTCGGTTGTTTGGATAACAACTAAAAGTTATGATGCACAGGCTCATATCTACTCACCAGATTCAAAAGAATGGGAGTTTCTAGCTCGATCAACTACGATCTTTGTCGAGAGATTGACCGTAGACCGGCAACTCTCATAGGGGGTATTTTGTACTGGCCAACGAAGTCTAGATATATCATTGAGCTTGACCATGCAAAGAAGGCTCTGAAATATATTCAGTGCCCTCATGAGACGCATGATATATTCATGCTTAACATTCACATCTTCAAGGGACATAATGGAGATGTTGCCCTTGCTGTTATAAGAGACTTCACCCTACAAACATGGGCCAGTACAAGATCATCAACAGGCGATCACGAGTCATGGACATGTCATATAAATTTCGAATTGGATACTTTTCTTGGCCTTGACACATCATTTCCATACAATTGGAAACATGAAGTAAGGTTACTCTGCGTATTTGAGGACAAAAATGAGCTGGTTGTAAGGGCAAAGGAGGGAGTATTCCAATTAGATATGAGCAACTGGCAGTGGAGAAAGTACAATTCTGCTAGACGTTGGTGCACTTTACATCCCTACTCAGTTAGATCGGGTTAGTCATTCATATGTAACCTTTGCATTCATTTACATATGACTTTTGCTGATCAATTTGTTCATTTCCTGACAGTAACCGACCTGATCCAGAGTGCAACATCAAGGACACGAAAAAGAACGCACTGTCAGGAACACATCTAATTCAAAGTTCAACATCCATAAGAGAAAAGGAAGTCGCATATGAAGGAGCAAGGCCTAGCTTTTGTTTGGTCTGATGTCTTTTAGTTTTCGTTCTGTTGGAAATGTCGCTGCACCATTTGTTTGTACTGCAGCTCCATAGTGGTACCTGCTAGTACGTTGGTGCTGTCCGACGTCTGCTTGTTTTGGGGGCAAAAATATGCTACGAAACCTTTGTTTTATGTGATCAAACGGTCATCTCTGCATGTATATGTTTGGGTTCTGATGAAACCTTTTTTGTGATCTGTACATATATTTGAGTCAGTCTGTGTTTTGTTTTATGATGGGCAGGAGTATTTTTTTTACTACACCATTGTTTATCCGAATTGTATTACTCACTCTATTCAAAAAGTTAGCGGCTCACCTTTTTCCTTCAAGATACGGATGTATCTACACACTAAAAATAAATATAGATGAAACCATCTCTAGACAAAGTTTAGTCACTTATGTATGGACGGGGGTAGTATTATTTATGTTGTGCTCCCAAAACAAGCAGACGTTGGATAACGCCTATTTAAAGTTCATATGTGTAATCTTATTCCCTTTGGAAGTTAAGCATTAAACTCTACTAGTACAACTGTGGTGTACTTGTGATGTAGTATTACTTTTTTTTGAACTGGTATAGTACTATGTAAGAAGAGTACTCCCTCCGATTCACATTCATTTTACACCAAGAAATATGGATCGGAGCGAGGGAGCAAATTAAACATGGCATCTCGTGCATGAAGCTTGACAGATCGATCAAGTTGGCTAGAATGGCAATACAATGCTCCTCATTAGGCAAATGCATGCCATGTACAATAGTATACATCCAGTAAAGAAGTCTATACTGACATAAAAAAGACTACATTGGGGATAAGAGTCAATTGGGGCATCTACAATACATAAAATCTTGCTCGTAGCTGATTTTGGCTAAGTGGGTTTTACTCACATTACACGTGCCACTTTCCTTGTCTGCAAAACAAGTTCCAATAAAGGAAGAGGAAAGAAGAGGACATTGTGGGCGAGATTGAACACCTTTTTTATGTGTTAAGCTGAGGCCTTGTTTAGCTGAGGATTTCGACTTAGGCCTAACAGCTCAGCACACCCACAAATAAATTTTCGTGCGCGCACCACTGTCAGCAACAATAACAAAATTAGCACGCAAGATTAAGAACAAAGAAAATTTAAGTAACTTGGTTAGCTTTTCAAGCAATATATTCAGAGAAAGAGCACACATGTTCGGCTAGAAATAATCGTAAGAGAAGAACAATAAATCTAAGGCACCCCACTTCATATGCAGAAGGGGCGCGACAACGCATGGATTCATACCTTCAGTCGACTCTGGCTCGTAGAAGGGCGGCCGTGCCTCGAGGATGCCGGTGACGTCTCCACCTCGATCTCATATGTGATTGCTTCTCGGTGGGCGGTGCGCCACGCCATGTAGAAGATCTATCAAAAGAGGAGAGCCCGATGACGCTACCGATGCCTCAACATTGATAGCACCGGCATGTTGCTCCGCACCGAGATGTGCCACGTGCAAGATTTAGCGGATGCGCCAATTTTAGAGATATGTCATAATCGTTGTAACAAATTTCAACGTGATGATGATTTGATCCTGCACTCGACCTTGAACATAAGTACTAGTACAGTCTCAAATTTTTTTATCATTATACTTTGCGAGATTCAGCAGATGGGCCAAATTGAGAGATAGATCATGATCATGGTAACACAATTTTCAATGTAATGATGATTTGATGTTGCACTCGACTTTGAACATAAGTACTAGTATGGTGTCACAATTTTGTATCATTATACTTTGCAAGTTTTAGCGGATGCGCCCATTTTCAGAGGATCATGGTAACAAATTTTCAACGTGATGATGATTTGATGTTGCACTCGACCTTGAACAGAAGTACTACTACTGTCTTACAATTTCTTTATCATTATACTTTGCAAGATTTAGCGGATGCACCAAATTCAGAGATAGATTAAGAAATTTACAAGTGGTTTTGGGTTTCAAACATGGAAATTTCAATAAACTCCCAAAAACTCCATTTTAGAGTGATTAAGAAGGATACATGCTTCCCTTTTCATTTCATGTTTTAAACTTGTTTAAATTATCTTGGTCAAACCTAGGATTTGACAAGATTCAAATGGGCATAAAAAAAACAGAAAAATGAAAAACAAAAGCAAATAGTTTTCTTATGTCATATAGTAAGCATTCAAGTTGATAAACAAGGTCTAGACATAATCAAACCAGACAAATCATGTATATGTCTACCCTAACCCTAAACTCCGTCATATGAAGTCAAACATGGAAATTTCAAGAACATCCCAAAAGCTTCATTTTAGAGTGACTAAGAAGGATACAGACTTCCAATTTCATTTTAATGTTTTAAAATTGTTTAAATCTTGGTCAAACCTAGGATTTGACCAAGATTCAAATAAGTTAAAAACATGACAATGAAAAGGTAAGCATCGATCCTTCTTAGTCGCTCTAAAATGAAGCTTTTGGGAGGTTTTTAAAATTTCCATGTTTGAAACCCAAAACCACTTCTCTTCATGCTTGACTTCATAAGACAGAGTTTAGGGTTAGGGCTTAGGGGTAGATACATTATTTTTCTAGTTTGAATATGTCTAGACCTTGTTTATCAATTTGAATGCTCACTATATGACATAAGAAGGCTATGTGCTTTGGTTTTTCATTCTTTCGAATTTTTTTCTGAATTTTTATGCCCATTTGAATCTTCGTCAAATCCCAAGTTTGACCAAGATTTAAACAAGTTTAAAACATGACAATGAAAAGGTAATTAATCCTGGATCCTTCTTAATTAATTAGTAAGTCTAATTAAAATGAAGCTTTTGGGATGTTTTTGAAATTTACATGTTTGAAACCCAAAACCACACTTCTCTTCATGCTTGACTTCGTATATGAGATAGAGTTTAGGGTTAGGGGGTGCATGATTTGTCTGGTTTGAATATGTCTAGACCTTGTTTATGAACTTGAATGGTTACTATATGACATAAGAAGACTATGTGCTTTGGTTTTTTTATTTTTTATTTTATGCCCATTTGAATATTGGTCAAATCCTAGGTTTGACCAAGATTTAAACAAGTTGAAAACATGAAAATGAAAAGGTAAGCTTGGATCCTTCTTTGTCACTCTAAAATGAAGCTTTTGGGAGGATTTTGAAATTTCCGTGTTTCAAACCAAAAACCACTTGTCTTTATGCTTGACTTCATAAGACAGAGTTTATGGTTAGGGGTAGATACATGATTGTATTATTGGAATATGTCTAGACCTTGTTTATCAACTTTTGAATGCTTACTATATATATGACATAAGAATACTATGTGCTTTTGTTTTTCATTTTTCTGATCTTTTTGAATTTTATACCCATTTGAATCTTGGTTAAATCCTAGTTTTGACAATGATTTTAATAAGTTTAAAATATGAAAATGAAAAGGTAAGCATGGATCCTTCTTAGTCACTCTAAAATAAAGCTTTTGGGAGGTTTTTGAAATTTCCATGTTTGAAACCCAAAACCACTTCTCTTCATGCTTAACTACACAAGATAGAGTTTAGGGGTAGGGGTAGATACATGATTTTTCTTGTTTGAATATGTCTAGGCCTTGTTTATCAACTTAAATGCTTACTATATGACATAAGAAAACTATGTGCTTTGGTTTTTCAATTTTCTGATTTTTTTGGAATTTTGATGCAAATTTGAATCTTGTAAAATCCTAGGTTTGACTAAGATTTAAACAAGTATAAACTTGAAAATGAAAAGGGAAGAATGTATCCTTCTTAGTCACTCTAAAATGATGTTTTTGGGAGTTTTTTGAAATTTCCATGTTTGAAACCCAAAACCATGCACTTCTCTTCATGCTTGACTTCATAAGACAGAGTTTAGGGGTTAGGGGTAGATACATGATTTGTCTAGTTTGAATATGTCTAGACCTTGTTTATCAATGTTAATGTTTACTATATGACATAAGAAGACTATGTGCTTTGGTTTTTCATTTTTCTGTTTATTTTATTTTATGCCCATTTGAATCTTGGTAAAATCCTAGATTTGACCAGGATTTAAACAAGTTTAAAACATGAAAATGAAAACGTAAGCCTTGATCCTTCTTAGTCACTCTAAAATGAAGCTTTTGGGATGTTCTTGAAATTTCCATGTTTGAAACCCAAAACGACTTCGCTTCATGCAAGACTTCATAAGATCGACAGGGGGTAGATACATGATTTTTCTGGTTTGGATATATCTAGACCTTGTTTATCAACTTGAATGCTTACGATATGACACAAGAAGACTATGTGCTTTTGTTTTTCATTTTTCTGATTTTTTTGAAATTTGTGCCCATTTGTATCTTGGACAAATCCTATGTTTGACAATGATTTAAACAAGTTTAAAATATGAAAATGCAAAGGTAAGCATGGATCCTTCTTAGTCACTCTAAAATGAAGTTTTTTTTATATTTCCATGTTTGAAACCCAAAACCACTTCTCTTTATGCTTGACTTCATAAGACAGAGTTTAGGGGTTAGGGGTATAGATACATGATTTGTCTAGTTTGAATATTTATAGACCTTGTTTATCAACTTGAATGCTTACTATATGACATAAGAAAATTATGTGCCTTGGTTTTTCATTTTTCTGATTTTTTTAAATTTTGATGCCCATTTGAATCTTGGTCAAATCCTAGGATTGACCAAGATTTAAACGTACAAGTTTAAAACATGAAAATGAAAAGGGGAGCATGTATCCTTCTTTGTCACTCTAAAATGAAGTTTTTGGGAGGTTTTTGAAATTTCCATATTTGAAACCCAAAACCACTTCTCTTCATGCTTGACTTCATAAGACATAGTTTAGGGGTTAGAGGGTAGATACATGATTTGTATGGTTTGAATATGTCTAGACCTTGTTTATCAACTGTAATGCTTACTATATGACATAACAAGACTATGTGCTTTGGTTTTTCATTTTTCTATTTTTTTTTTGAATTTTCTGCCCATTTGAATCTTGATCAAATCCTAGGTTTGACCAAGATTTAGACAAGTTTAACACGTGAAAACGAATAAGTAAGCTTGATAATCCCATTTGTTGACTCATTTAACTAGTTAATCCCATTTGTTGACTTCTGTTGACCATCCACTTGAGGTGAAACTGAGTATATTGCACTAGCCAGTATTAATACTCAAGGGGAAAACTGAGCACACAAAAAGTGCTAAATTTCCAGGGTTAGACTCGAGTACGCGTGTTGCGGTGCAGAAGTGGAAGATGTGCAATTGTTGACGCGTAGACGCGGGTCACGGTGCAGAAGTCAAAGACGTGCAATCGTGGATGCATGTCGCGTTGCAGAAGCCCAAGACGTGCAGACGATCAATGGTGGACGCGTAGGACGCGGGTTGCATTAACTACCCCTCACCTTTATAGACGCCTCCTCGCACTCTCTCTGTCACTCTCACTAGCTCATGCAACGCCTCCTCTCACGTCCCATCATCATCTTCTCCAAAGAGAAAAACTCTCTCCCTCTCTGCGGCGAGATGATGTGCAAGGAGAATGTGAATCCCATCGTCCATGACGCCGTCGGCTCCAAGCGCGACGCCTCCCTCTTCGATGCCGTCAACTCAACGGCCGTCGCCGCCGCCGGTGGCGGTCGGATCCCGCCGGGATGGGACCCCTATGAGGAGGTGCCGTACATCCCGCCTCCGAACCCCTACGACACCTGCATGGACGACCCATGGAACGAGGTAACTATGGTTTGCTCCCTTTTTTTTGTTCCCCATTCCTCTTTGAACCCTATTTTTGCTGGTTCCCTAGTAACTATTAGTGCCGATCTATAGATGGATGAGTATTGGGTTAATATTTGCGCCAATTTTATTCCATTTTGCTTTGACCCCTTCTTGATTTTGTTGAAGATTTGGAGTTCGGCCGTTTGGTAAATTTATGCAAGTAATAATGAGATCTCAATCAGTTAATTTATGTAAGTAATCATGGGATCTCAATCAGTTATTTTATGCACGAATCAAAAGATATCAACCATTTAATTTTGCAAATAATCTGGAATCTATTCAAATTCAGATCTTGAATCTGTTTCTTTGCCTATGATGAATCATTGGGCACAAATTTTTACAGAGTGGGTTCAGCGAACCATTGCAGTGTACAAATCTGTTGTGCATGAGCTTTGGTTCGCTAACACCATCCCTGTAGACATATAATCGTCTCCACTCTAACTGAGGCTGGCTCTGTTTTTCCTTACTTTGTTATCATGCACGTTAGACATCATTGCAACTCCTTCACTCATAGTTCCCGTTTGATATGGATCAGGTGTCTGGCAGCGACGTCGGCAGCGACGACGAGGACCATCACACCAAGACTCGCCAGGTGCTGCAGAGGCTGCAGGTCGGCTAGTACGTCTCCTACTTCGCCAAGGGTGTCTACAGGTGCCCCTTCTGCACTAGGAGACTCGGCGGCACTGACTTCAACTGCCTCATCACGCATGCCGAGAACATCGGCAACACCTTCCCCAAGGTCGGTGCGTCGGTGAACCCCTACTCCTTCCGCGCCAAGCACAAGGCGCTCGGCATGCACCTTCGCAGCGTCCAGCGGGTGGAGATCTCCGCCGGGCGCATGCCTCCGCTCAAGCCCAAGGCTCCCAAGGGGAGCAACAAGTGGAGGCAGAGGCAGATGGGGTAGGCGGAGTCCTGGACGTGTGCTGCTGCTGCTGCAAAGCAGCTTCTATTTTGTTGTTAGCTAGGGATCCCTTGTTGTTATGTTGTTAGTATGATGGTGTTGTGAAGAACCTCGAACCTGTTACTATGTTGGCTGCTGTGTATGCAGCTTATTATCTAGGGAGGGATCCCTATTATACTATATTTTGTTGGCCCTACTATGTTTTCTAGATTTACTATGACTGTGAATTTGTCGTACATTACCCTGGAGATTTGCTTCTAGATTTAACTACATACATATGGACCAGAGGGAGTACTAGATTTGCTGCCATATTGGGCAAACAACGAGGGCCAAAAGGCACAAATAATTGAAGAAAGACAGAAATGCAAGCTTCTCTAGATTTGATACTAATTTGGTTAAAAAAGACAAAGAGACAGAGGGGGAAAAGGTGCTCTTTTTTTCGAGAGAGAGGGGAAAAGGTGCTCTTAAAAATGCCAATTCGCGCCGAGAGAGACAGAACCCAGCTCCTGCTCACGTACAACCAAACGCGGTCTCGTCCTGTCCCACGCGGTCCCTTTCTACTAGCCCCACACGTCAGCACGGAACGGTCAACTAAACGGGAATCCTCCCGTCTGAGCTCCTTCTACGGGTTACAAATAAGGGCTTGGCGAAAACTGAGGAAAAACATAAGGCAATCATATTGACTAATATAGCTGCTTAATTAATAAAAGGATTAGCTACAACGTGCTCAGTTTGCCCATTTATTAAGGTATAAGACTGGCAGGAGAGAAAGCAATCGCTAGTTTCCTCATTTTGCCCCTGCATGCTCGCACGATTAAAGCACCTTCCGCACGCGTTGGACTCCTCGTTTCCTTAAACCTCCTCGTTTCTCGGGATAGACCAACAGTTTTTCAGGATTGTGGGTTAATGTGGCCCTCATGCTCCTGGTCCTGTTTAAAGTTCAGAGCGAGGGAGTAAATTAAACATGGCATCTCGTGCATGAAGCTTGACAGATCGATCAGGTTGGCTAGAATAGCAATACAATGCTGCGCATTAGGCTAGCCATAGTGGTAAGTATCATGTAATAGTATCATGCATATGATACTACTACATGATACTATCTCTATAGTGGGTACTATCATGGAGTAGTATCATAGTCATGCTATATTTATTGTTTTTTAGAATCTCAATGCAAATTTGTGTACAAGATTTGTTTAGCATTAACTTTTCTCGTTATTTGCGCTATGATATGGTATCTACCTATGTTACTCTAATCTTCTCTCTCCTCTTTAATTAGCTGCCACATCAGCATTTTTGTGGGACTAATCTGCATGATACTAGTTATGATACTAGCACTATGACTAGCCTTAGGCAAATGCATGCTATGTACGATAGTATACATCCAGTAAAGAAGTCTATACTGACATAAAAAAAAGAGAGTACATTGGGGATGAGAGTCAATTGGGGCATCTACAATACATAAAATCTTGCTCATAGCTGATTTTGGCTAAGAGGGTTTTACTCACATTACACGTGCCACTTTCCTTGTCTGCAAAACAAGTTCCAATAAAGGAAGAGGAAAGAAGAGGACATTGTGGGCGAGATTGAACACCTTTTTTATGTGTTAAGCTGATGCCTCGTTTAGCTGAGGATTTCGACTTAGGCCTAACAGCTCAACACACCCACAAATAAATCTCATTGCGCGCACCACCGTGAGCAAAAATAACAAAATTAGCACGCAAGATTAAGAACAAAGTGAATTTAAGTAACTTAGTTAGCTTTTCAAGCAATATATTCAGAGAAAGAGCACACATGTTCAGCTCGAAATAATTGTGAGAGAAGAACAATAAATCTAAGGCACCCCACTTCATCGTTAGAAGGGCGCGAGAACGCATGGATTCGTACCTTGAGTCAACGCTGGCTCGTAGAAGGGCGGCCGCGCCTCGAGGATGACGGCGACGTCTCCACCTCGGTCTCACATGTGACTTCTTCTCGGCAGGCGGTGCACCGCGCTATGTAGAAGATCTATCAAGAGAAGAGAGCCCGATGACGCTACCGACGCCTCAACCTTGATATCACCAACCTGTTGCTCCGCACCGAGATGCGCCATGTGCAAAATTTAGCGGATGCGCCAATTTTAGAGATATGTCATGATCGTTGTAAAAAATTTCAACGTGATGATGATTTGATCCTGCACTCGGCCTTGAACATAAGTACTAGTACATTCTCACAATTTTTTATCATTATACTTTGTGAGATTTAGCGGATGCGCCAAATTCAGAGATAGATCATGATCATGGTAACACAATATTCAATGTAATGATGATTTGATGTTGCACTTGACCTTGAACATAAGTACTAGTACGGTCTCACAATTTTGTATCATTATACTTTGCAAGTTTTAGCGGATGCGCCCATTTTCAGAGGTAGATCATGATCATGGTAACAAATTTTCAACGTGATGATGATTTGATGTTGCACTCGGCCTAGAAGAGAAGTACTACTATGGTCTCACAATTCTTTCTATCATTATACTCTGCAAGATCTAGCGGATACACTAATTTCAGAGATAGATCATGATCATGGTAGTGACCGATATTCAAGGTGATGATGATTTGATTTTGCACTCGGCCTTGAACAGAGGTACTATTACGGTCTCACAATTTTTTATCATTATAGTTGGACGGTAGCCAAATTCAAAATCTCATAGCGGCAAAACTTCCCGCCCACAAAATACAAAAATTTCACACGCTTCCAAATTCCCATTCTACCCCTGTGGAGATGACAGCAAAGTCGGTTGGTGGCGGGGTCTGCCCGTCATTTTTTTGATCACCACCTCCCTAGCCCGGAAACCCTCCCCAAAAAAAATCATTTCACTCAGACCACCCACCGGAACTTCCCAAGTCCCTCTCTCTCCCACCTCCATGACCACCGCACCGGAACATCCCCGCCAGACTTCCCTGGCCTACCCGAGGCCTCGCGATCCTCGTCATCCAGCTTCCTGCCGGAGCCGCTTCATCGACGCCGTCATCAACCGGACCGGATCATCCCCGCCGAACCTCCAAACCATATGCTCATCCAGCAGTCTACCGCAGTCGCTTCAGCTGCGGTATCGTCCACCCCACCGAAGCCGCTTCGCCGGATCCGTCGTCCACCGCATCGGATCTTGCTCACCGACACCGTTGTGCATGAACCGGATCTGCTTCACCGGCGCCGTGCATGATCTAAACTCTTCTACTGTCGCTTTTCTATTGCTTGCCTGCAAGTTCTTGTTTAATCTTGGGGGAACCTGTTTGTGCTAACGACGCGCCGTTACGTTTTTTGCAGATGAGATGAGTAACCATGAATTGTAATGGCCGTCTCTCCAACCCCAAGTAGCACATGTACCGTACTTCATCACCAGATCTATCAACCCCAGGAAGATCTGCTGTGACTCCCACAGAGTGCTTCTCCTAATGTAAGTCCCTTGTTTTAGCGCCATGTTCTGGGTTCAGATGCTTGTTTGTCTGAAGCTCTTTTAGTTCATTCCTAGATATGACCGTAACACCTTGCTATTTCTAGTTCATTGCTAACTTTAAGCGGTTGAACATTTTGGTTTGCATTCCCTGCTCTGTAGATGTAGCCATCATAACTTCTATCTTGCTCAGTCGTCGTTACAAAAATTATGGGCTGCTACTATTTTGTTCATGCCAATCTTGTTCTCCCTGAACATGTTGGTTTGCATTCCCTGTACTACATGTGATGCCATTGTTATTTCTATCCACTTAGTCGTAAGCTAACAAAGTAACTGCCTACTATTAGTTGCTGCATGCTATCGCTCTGCCATCCTGCAGTACAAATTTATTTGAACTCGTCACAGCAGCTACTTCCATCATAATTTTGTCTGCCATCTGATTCTACAAGTTGGTGTGCATTCCCTCTTCTACAAGTTCACAGGTGATCCCACTATATTCCGTTTCTGGTCCATCCTAAGCCGTAGCATTAACTATCCTATATGTGTTGCTCATTACAACTTTATATCCCGAAACAAATTGATTTGTTTCCCTTATCTACAAGTTTATGAGTGATGCCATTATAACTCCTATCTGTTTTATTCCTAGCTATTATAGTAACATCCTGCTATTATTTAGTTCATGGCCAATTTTAAGTAATTGCACATGTTGGTTCGCATTCCCTGCTCTATAGCTTTTGGAATCGTAACTTCTATATTTGGTTTACGTTCCCTGCTCTGTAGATCTAGCCATCATAACTTTATCTTGCTCAGTCGTTGTTACAAAAATTATGGCCTGCTACTATGTTGTTTGTGCCAATTTTTTACTCCATGAACATGTTGGCTTGCATTCCCTGTACTACAGGTGATGCCATTGTTTTGTATCTAGTTCATTGTAAGCTAACAAAGTAAGGACTTAGTTTGACATACTATCACTCTGCTATCTAGCCTGTAGTACAAATAAACTTGTCATACTACTAGATAATAATTTTGTGTGCCATCTTGTTCTTCAAAAGCTGCATTATTGACTTGTTTCTCTGGCTTGGCATGACGCTCACATATGGAATGCTCAACATATTGGTTTGCATTCCCTCTTATACAAGTTCACAGGTGATCCCACTATATTCTGTATCTGGTCCATCCTAAGCTCCAGCATTAACTATCCTCTATGTGTTGCTCATTACAAGTTTATATCCTGAAATATCTTGATTTGCATCCCCTTAACTATAATTTCAGGAGTATTATTTAGTTCACGGTCAATTTGAAGTAATTGCACTTGGCACATGTTGGTTCACATTCCCTCCTCTTTAGCTTTTGCCATCGTAACTTCTATTTTTGGTTTACATTCCCTGCTCTGTAGATGTAGCCATCATAACTTCATCTTGCTCAGTCGTTGTTACAAAATTTATAGCCTGCTACTATGTTGTTCATGCCAATTTTGTACTCCCTGAACATGTTGGTTTGCATGGGAATCGACAGTAGTAAGTCTCTTGTTTCATTCTAACGTGCTCTGTTATATTGGCTGGTGATATGCGGCATACACTCTTTGTTTGCTTATTGTGTGTATTACAATGATCTTGTTATAACGACGAAATGATGAGTTCCAAATTCTTTGGCAAACAATATTGTAGTGTCTTTGCCTTTCCATTATTGCTGTCTTAACTTGTAATGTCTTTGTTTTAGATATAGGTGCTGCATGGACAACTTAAAAGATTGCCGGATCGCTTCATTGTATTGCTAGGTTTAATTACCATTCAATTTCTCTGGTTTCTGTAATATTTTTTCAAAGCCTTGCAGCTGATGTAATATTTAGTTAGTTTTTATAGTTCTTTTGCGCATTTTTTCTTGGTGCTTGGGTAAGTGAGGCTATCCGACAGAAATCATGTGCTGCGTAAATATTCTCAGTATCTAAATCACAAATTCCCATCACTTAAACGGCCCAATTAAGCGAAATCACATATTTGCTGGCCCGCAAAATCCTAAAGCGCCTATTATGCCGGCATATAAACACCAACAAAACGGGCTGGCCCACTTGCTTTAAGGTGGACCCCACCCACAACTGGGCCGGCCCAGTAACAGAAAAGTGGGCCCCCCAAACTTATTGGGCCGGCCCGCTAACTCGTCGGGCCAGCCCACCTGATTTACCGTGGACCCCACATACTAATTGGGCCGGCCCACTAACTTGTTGGGCCAGACCAAAAGCTTTTGTGGTGGACCCCACGAACTAAATGGGCCGGCCCTTTAACAGGATAGTGGGACCCACCAGTTTTTTTTGGCCCGGCCCACCATCTTGTTGGGCCGGCCCACTTGCTATATGGTGGACCCCACATACTAAATGGGCCAGCCCCTTAACAGGAAAGTGGGACCCACCTGTTTTTTTGGCCCGGCCCACTGGCTTGTTGGGCCAGCCCATTTAATCTATTGTGGACCCACGTACTAAATGGGCCGGCCCGATAGCGGGAAAGTGGGACCCACCTGTGTTTTTGGCCCAGCCCACTGGCTTGTTGGGCCGGCCCACTTGCTTTAAGGTGGACCCCACTTTGTAAATGGGCCGGCCCGATAGCAGGAAAGTGGGCCCACATGCTAATTGGGCCGACCCACTTGCTTCAAGGTGGACCCCACTTTTTAAATGGGCCGGCCCATTAAAGGTTTGGCCAGTCAACCTGAGAGGTTAGGCCCGGCCCACGTAACTAATGGACCAGCCCAGCTATATAGTTGACCGGTCAAACTAAGTCACCTGGCTCGGCCCGCAAACTTAATGGGCCGGCCCGCTTAAGACGTGGCGGGCCTCGTGTGGGCCTACCATCTACCACGGGGTTTAGCCGGTTAACGCCGTTAATCGCGATTAACGGCGTACGCCACGTGTCTTGATTTGCATGGCGTCGACGATCAACGGGCTCCCAGAAACACTTCTGCAACGGTCCGATTTTCCGTGGCGGAAGGGCGCCCAAGCGCGACGGACCGAAAAAAATGTGGTAGGACTTTGCCTGACGCAGTTTCGACAACAGAACCCATATCGTCGGGTTAGGCCCATAGGCGACGAAAAATACCCCTTAGCGGACGATTTTGGGACGTTGTCTATCAGAACTTTTCTTGTAGTGTTGTGAAAGATGCAGCGGGTCGTTCTTCAGATCATCTACATGGGATTCCCATCTACATGTATGTTCATGGTTTCATGGAGTACTTCAGCTCATAGGAGCCACATACGATCCTGCAATATTTGCATTTTTTTGACCTTGCATGATATGCATTCAATGTATAGCCAAGGCGCGTCCGTGAGAACTCTAGTAGTGTGTTCAGTTTGGGGATGGGGTGGAATGGAATGGAACCATTCAATTCCACTGGCACGGAACCGTTTCATCCCTGTGTTCGATTTGGACCAAAAAATTGTCACGGAACGGTTCCATCCCTGTGTTCAGTTTTGGAATGGGATGAGAATGGAATGGAATGAGTGAGATTGTCACCCGATTAATTATTCTAAACTTAATTAATTATTTGCTAAACTTGATTAAGTAGTGCTAAACTTGGTTAATTATTGCTAAACTTAATTAATGAGCGTGTGACAGTCACCCGTTCCACCTCGTCCGGCCGAATCGGAGGAACCACTTCATTCCGGATCTAGAGGGAATATTCCATTTGGAGAAACCACTTCATTCTATTCTAGGTTGCAACCGAACGAAACGGGCTCTGAGTGCGGAACGGTTCCATTCCGTTCCACCTATCCCCAAACCGAACACACCTTAGAAACATCTTCGTCAGACTCGTTTTGGCGCGCGGAGTTCCCGAGCGAATCAAATGAATTTTGACCGTTCTCTTAAAAAAGGGAACTTTGACCGTTGGATCAAGCGTTGGAGAAATGATGTGCCAACGGCCAATAATTGCTTGTGCATCATGGTGATGGCTTATCTGATTTCAAAAACTGAGATTTTTTTTATATATAGTGGATAGGTGGACAGATATAGATATAGATGGACAGATACAAATATAGCTTCGACTATAGACACACTCAAACTCAAAATCAGTTGAGCTGCAAAACCACTGGCCAATTAACTCCGAAATATTTCAGAGGCATTTTTGAATTGCAGTTCGGAGGACATGGGAGTAACTGATTTTGTTTGTGATAATGGCCTTATATGACCGCTGGGAATAAATGCCTGAGCAGATCTACTTCGCATGGTCTACCATTTTTATATTAGACTAGTCATAGTGGTAAGTACTACCTCCGTCCCAAGGAATAAGGCCCACGCGTATTCCAAGACGAACTTTGACAATAAAAATTGAGCAACACAATCTTGATTATATTATACTCCGTATGTAATTAGTATCGTTGGATTCGTATTGAAAAGAACTTTCTAATGATGCCAATTTTCAACGTGATGATGACTTGATGTGACATTTGGTTGTACTAGTACGGTCTCATATTTTTGTATTACTTGGACCGTAGCCAAATTCGAAATCTCATTCCAGCGGCAAAACTTCCCGCCGGAAAAATACAAATATTTCACACACTTCTAACTTCCCATTCTACCCTCGTAAAGATGACAACAATGTACATGTATAAGTCGGTTGGTGGGGGGTCTACCCGTCATTTGTTTCGATCACCACCTCCCTAGCCCCGGAAACTAACCGAAAAAAATTCATTTCCCTTAGTCTCTCCTCTGAGACCACACCCACCGGAACTTCCCAAGTCGCTCTCTCACCCACCTCCACGACCACCGCACCGGAACATCCCCGCCGGACTTCTCTGGCCTACCCGAGGCCTCGCGATCCTCGTCATCCGGCTGCCCGCCGGAGCCGCTTCATCGACGCCGTCATCAACCGGACCGGATCATCCCCGCCGAATCTCGAAAACATATGCTCATCCAGCAGTCTACCGCAGTCGCTTCAGCTGCGGTATCGTCCACCCCACACTACAAGAAAAGTTATGATAGACAACATCCCAAAATCGTCCGCTAAGGGGTATTTTTCGTCGCTTATGGGCCTAACCCGACGATATGGGTTCTGTTGTCGAATCTGCGTCAGGAAAAGTCCTACGACGATTTTTTCGGTCCGTCGCGCTTGGGCGCCCTTCCGCCACGGAAAATCGGACCGTTGCAGAAGTGTTTCCGGGAGCCCGTTGACTGCTAACGTCATGCAAACTGACACGTGGCAGACGCCGTTAACTGGCAGTTAACGGCGTTAACCGGCTGAAACCCCGTGGTAGATGGTAGGCCCACACGAGGCCTGCCACGTCTTAAGCGGGCCGACCCATTAAGTTTGCGGGCCGGGCCAGCTGACTTAGTTTGACCGGTCAACTAGTTATTGGGCCGGGCTGGTCCATTAGTTACGTGGGCCGGGCCTAACCGCTCAGGTTGACTGGTCAAAACTTTAATGGGCCGGCCCACTAAGCATGTGGGCCGAGCCGAATGCACTCGTTTGATTGGTCAGCAGGCAAAAGGGCCAGCCCACAAGACATGTGGGACCCACTTTCCTGTTATCGGGCCGGCCCATTTACAAAGTGGGGTCCACCTTAAAGCAAGTGGGCCGGCCCAAGAAGTTATTGGGCCGGCCCAATTAGCATGTGGGTCCCACTTTCCTGCTATAGGGCCGGCCCATTTAGTACGTGGGTCCACAATAGATCAAATGGGATGGCCCAACAAGCCAGTGGGCTGGGCCAAAAACACAGGTGGGTCCCACTTTCCTGTTAAAGGCCCGGCCCATTTAGTATGTGGGGTCCACCATATAGCAAGTGGGCCAGCCCAAGAAGATAGTGGGCCGGGCCAAAAACATAGGTGGGTCCCACTTTCGTTTTAAAGGGCCGGCCCATTTAGTATGTGGGGTCCACCATATAGCAAGTGGGACGGCCCAACAGGAAAGTGGGCCGGGCCAAAAACACAGGTGGGTCCCACTTTCCTGTTAAAGGGCCGGCCCATTTAGTATGTGGGGTCCACCGTATAGCAAGTGAGCTGGCCCAACAAGATAGTGGGCTGGGACAAAAACACTGGTGGGTCCCACTTTCCTGTTAAAGGGCCGGCCCATTTAGTATGTGGGGTCCACCATATAGCAAGTGGGCCGGCCCAACAAGACAGTGGGCCGCGCCAAAAACGCAGGTGGGTCCCACTATCCTGTTAAAGGGCCGGCCCATTTAGTGTGTGGGGTCCACCACAAAAACTTTTGGGCTGGCCCAACAAGTTAGTGGGCCGACCCAATTAGTATGTGGGGTCCACGGTAAATCAGGTGGGCTGGCCCGACGATTTAGCGGGCCGGCCCAATAAGCTTGTGGGGCCCACTTTTCTATTACTGGTCTGGCCCAGTAGTGGATGGGTCCACCTTAAAGCAAGTGGGCTGGCCCAATAAGTAAGTGGGCCAGCCCGTTTAGTTGATGTTTATATGCCGGCATAATAGGCGCTTTAGGATTTTGCGGGCCAGCACATATGTGATTTCGCTTAATTGGGCCGTTTAAGTGATGGGAATTTTTGATTTAGATACTGTGAATATTTACGCAGCACATGATTTCTATCGGATAGCCTCACTTACCACAAGCACCAAAGAAAAAATGCGCGAAAGAACTATAAAAACTAACTAAATATTACATTAGCTGCAAGGCTTTGAAAAAATATTACAGAACCCAGAGAAATTGAATGGTAATTAAACCTAGCAATACAATGAAGCGATCCGGCAATCTTTTAAGTTGTCCATGCAACACCTATATCTGAAACAAAGACATTACAAGTTAAGATAGCAACAATGGAAAGGCAAAGACACTACAATATTGTTTGCCAAAGAATTTGGAACTCATCATTTTGTCGTTATAACAAGATCATTGTAATGCGCACAATAAGCAAACAAAGAGTGCATGCCGCATACCAATAGCCAATATAACAGAGCATGTTAGAATGAAACAGCAGACTTACTACTGTAGAGTCCCATGCAAACCAACATGTTCAGGGAGTACAAAATTGGCATGAACAACATAGTAGCAGGCTATAAAATTTGTAACAACGACTGAGCAAGATGAATCTATGATGGCTACATCTACAGAGCAGGGAATGTAAACCAAAAATAGAAGTTACGATGGCAAAAGCTAAAGAGGAGGGAATGTGAACCAACATGTGCCAAGTGCAATTACTTCATATTGGCCGTGAACTAAATAATACTCCCGAATTTATAGTGAAGGGGATGCAAATCACGATGTTTCGGGATATAAACTTGTAATGAGCAACCCATAGAGGATAGTTAATGCTGGAGCTTAGGATGGACCAGATACAGAATATAGTGGGATCACCTGTGAACTTGTATAAGAGGGAATGCAAACCAATATGTTCAGCATTCCATATGTGAGCGTCATGCCAAGTCAGAGAAACAAGTCAATAATGCAGCTTTTGAAGAACAAGATGGCACACAAAATTATTATCTAGTAGTATGACAAGTTTATTTGTACTACGAGGCTAGATAAGCGAGTGATAGCATGCCAAACTAAGTCCTTACTTTGTTAGCTTACAATGAACTAGATACAAAACAATGGCATCACCTGTAGTATAGGGAATGCAAGCCAACATGTTCATGGAGTAAAAAATTGGCACAAACAACATAGTAGCAGGCCATAATTTTTGTAACAACGACTGAGCAAGATAAAGTTATGATGGCTAGATCTACAGAGCAGGAAATGTAAACCAAATATAGAAGTTACGATGCCAAAAGCTATAGAGCAGGAAATGCGAACCAACATGTGCAATTACTTAAAATTGGCCATGAACTAAATAATAGCGGGATGTTACTATAATAGCTAGGTATAAAACAGATAGGAGTTATAATGGCATCACTCATAAACTTGTAGATAAGGGAAACAAATCAATTTGTTTCGGGATATAAAGTTGTAATGAGCAACATATATAGGATAGTTAATGCTACGGCTTAGGATGGACCAGAAACGCAATATAGTGGGATCACCTGTGAACTTGTAGAAGAGGGAATGCACACCAATATGTTCACCATTCTATATATGAGCGCCATGCCAATTAAGAGAAACAAGTTAATATTGCAGCTTTCGAAGAATCAGATGGCAGACAAAATTATGACGGAAGTAGCTGCTGTGACGAGTTCAAATAAATTTGTACTGCAGGATGGCAGAGCGATAGCATGCAGGAACTAATAGTAGGCAGTTACTTTGTTAGCTTACGACGAATTAGATAGAAATAACAATAGCATCACCTGTAGTACAGGGAATGCAAACCAACATGTTCAGGGAGAACAATATTGGCATGAACAAAATAGTAGCAGCCTATAATTTTTTTAACAACGACTGAGCAAGATAGAAGTTATGATGGCTACATCTACAGAGCAGGGAATGCATACCAAAATTTTCAATCGCTTAAAGTTAGCAATGAAGTAGAAAATAGAAAGGTGTTACGGTCATAGCTAGGGATGAACTAAAAGAGCTTCAGACAAACAAGCATCTGAACCCAGAACATGGCGCTAAAACAAGGGACTTATATTAGGAGAAGCACTCTGTGGGAGTCACAACAGATCTTCCTGGGGTTGATAGATCCGGTGATGAAGTACGCTACATGTGCTACTTGGGGTTGGAGAGACGGCCATTACACTTCATGGTTACTCATCTCATCTGCAAAAACGTAACGGCGCGTCGTTAACACAAACAGGTTCCCCCAAGATTAAACAAGAACTTGCAGGCAAGCAATAGAAAAGCGATAGTAGAAGAGTTTAGATCATGCATGGTGCCGGTGAAGCAGATCCGGTTCATGCACAGCGGTGTCGGTGAGCAAGATCCGATGCGGTGGACGACGGATCTGGCGAAGCGGCTCCGGTGGAGTGGACGATACCGCAGCTGAAGCGACTGCGGTAGACTGCTGGATGAGCATATGGTTTCGAGGTTCGGCGGGGATGATCCGGCCCGGTTGATGACGGCGTTGATGAAGCGGCTCCGGCAGGCAGCCGGATGACGAGGATCGCAAGGCCTCGGGTAGGCCAGGGAAGTCCGGCGGGGTTGTTCCGGTGCGGTGGTCGTGGAGGTGGGAGAGAGAGGGACTTGGGAAGTTCCGGTGGGTGGTCTGAGGGAAATGAATTTTTTTTGGGAGGGTTTCCGGGCTAGGGAGGTGGTGATCGATAAAATGACGGGCATACCCCCCCACCAACCGACTTTGCTGTCATCTCCACAGGGGTAGAATGGGAATTTTGAAGCGTGTGAAATTTTTGTATTTTGTGGGCGAGAAGTTTTGCCGCTATGTGATTTTGAATTTGGCTACCGTCCAACTATAATGATAAAAAATTGTGAGACCATACTAGTACCTCTATTCAAGGCCGAGTGCAAAATCAAATCATCATCACCTTGAATACCGGTCACTACCATGACCATGATCTATCTCTGAAATTAGTGTATCCGCTAGATCTTGCAAAGTATAATGATAAAAAGAATTGTGAGAACGTACTAATACTTCTCTTCAAGCCGAGTGCAACATCAAATCATCATCACGTTGAAAATTTGTTACCATGATCATGATCTACCTCTGAAAATGGGCGCATCCACTAAAACTTGCAAAGTATAATGATACAAAATTGTGAGACCGTACTAGTACTTATGTTCAAGGTCGAGTGCAACATCAAATCATCATTACATTGAATATTGTGTTACCATGATCATGATCTATCTCTGAATTTGGCGCATCCGCTAAATCTCGCAAAGTATAATGATAAAAAATTGTGAGAATGTACTAGTACTTATGTTCAAGGTCGAGTGCAGGATCAAATCATCATCACGTTGAAATTTGTTACAACGATCATGACATATCTCTAAAATTGGCGCATCCGCTAAATCTTGCACGTGGCGCATCTCGGTGCGGAGCAACATGTCGGTGATATCAAGGTTGAGGCGTCGGTAGCGTCATCGGGCTCTATTCTCTTGATAGATCTTCGACATAGCGCGGTGCACATCGGGCTCTCTTCTCTTGAAAGGGACCGCGTGGGACAGGACGAGACCGCGTTTGGTTGTACGTGAGCAGGAGCTGGGTTCTGTCTCTCTCGGCGCGAATTGGCATTTTTAAGAGCACCTTTTCCCCCTCTGTCTCTTTGTCTTTTTTAACCAAATTAGTATCAAATCTAGAGAAGCTTGTATTTCTGTCTTTCTTCAATTATTTGTGCCTTTTGGCCCTCGTTGTTTTCCCAATATGGCAGCAAATCTGGTACTCCCTCTGGTCCATATGTATGTAGTTAAATCTAGAAGCAAATCTCCAGGGTAATGTACGACAAATTCACAGTCATAGTAAATCTAGAAAACAAAGTAGGGCCAACAAAATATAGTAGAATAGGGATAGATAATAGGGATCCCTCCCTAGATAATAAGCTGCATACACAGCAGCCAACATAGTAACAGGTTCGAGGTTCTTCACAACACCATCATACTAACAACATAACAACAAGGGATCCCTAGCTAACAACAAAATAGAAGCTGCTTTGCAGCAGCAGCACACGTCCAGGACTCCGCCTACACCATCTGCCTCTGCCTCCACTTGTTGCTCCCCTTGGGAGCCTTGGGCTTGAGCGGAGGCATGCACCCGGCGGAGATCTCCACCCGCTGGACGCTGCGGAGGTGCATGTGATAACCCACAAGTATAGGGGATCGCAACAGTCTTCGAGGGAAGTAAAACCCAAATTTATTGATTCGACACAAGGGGAGGTAAAGAATACTTATAAGCCTTAACAACTGAGTTGTCAATTCAGCTGCACCTAGAAAAGCACTAGTAACAGGGGTGATGTGAAAGAAGCAGTAATATGAGAGCAATAGTAACAATAACACAGCAGCAGTAGCAATAACACAGAGGCGATGGCACCAGAAAATAGTTGATACTACTTCCAATGACATATAGAACGAGTATATGATGATGAGAGATGGACCGGGGTTCCCAGCGGTCTACACTAGTGGTAACTCTCCAATAACAAGTGACAAGTGTTGGGTGAACAAATTACAGTTGGGCAGTTGATAGGATTGAAAGCATTAAGACAGAACATCAAGATTATTAATCATGTAGGCATGTTTTCCATATATAGTCATACATGCTCGCAATGAGAAACTTGTACAACATCTTTTGTCCTACCAGCCGGTGGCAGCCAGGCCTCAAGGGAATCTACTGGGTATTAAGGTACTCCTTTTAATAGAGCACCGGAGCAAAGCATTGACACTTGGTGAAAACATGTGATCCTCATATCACAGCCTTCCCCTCCGGTTGTCCCAATTTCTGTCACTTTGGGGCCTCGGGTTCCGGACAACAATATGTGCAAACAACTTGTAGATACAATCTAAGCAATAATTATAGAGCTTAAATCTAAGATCATGCCACTCGGGCCCTAGTGACAAGCATTAAGCATAACAAGATTGCATCACCAATAACTTCACAAACTTTATAGATAGACTAAGCATAATGTATCATCCATCGGATCCCAACAAACACAACACCGATTACATCAGATGAATCTCAATCATGTAAGGCAGCTCATGAGATCATTGTATTGAAGTACATGGGAGAGAGAGTACCAACTAGCTACTACTAGAACCCGTAGTCCATGGGGGAACTACTCACGGAGCATGATGGAGGCGGTGGAGTCGATGGAGATGGCTTCCGGGGGCACTTCCCCGTCCCGGCAGGGTGCCGGAACAGAGATTCTATCCCCGAATTGGAGTTTCGCCATGGCGGCGGCGCCCCTGGAGTCTTTCTGGAGTTTCGTCAATTGGTATCGCGTTTTTAGGTCGAAAGGGGTCTTATAGGCGAAGAGGTGGCGCAGGAGGGCGCCTGGGGCCTCCTCACCATAGGCTGGCGCGGCCAGGCCTGGGGCCGCGCCGCCTTATGGTGTGGTGGCCCTCTGGCCTGCCTCCGACTCTCCTACGGTGTTCTGGAGCCTTCCGGGAAAAATAAGATACTGGGTCTTTGTTTCGTCGAATTCCAAGAATATTGCCCGAACAGCCTTTCTGGAACCAAAAACAACAGAAAACAGGAACTGGCACTTCGGCATCTTGTTAATAGGTTAGTTCCGGAAAACACATAAAAACATTATAAAGTGTGAGCAAAACATGTAGGTATTGCCATAAAACAAGCATGGAACATCAGAAATTATAGATACGTTGGAGACGTATCAGCATCCCCAAGCTTAGTTCCTACTCGCCCTCGAGTAGGTAAACGATAAAAAGAATAATTTCTGTAGTGACATGCTACTTACATAATCTTGATCATACTATTGTAAAGCATATGAGATGAATGCAGTGACTCAAGGCAATGATCTATAGTTGCTAACAAATAGATAACATATAGCAAAACTTTCATGAATAGTACTTTCAAGACAAGCATCAAAAGTCTTGCATAAGAGTTAACTCATAAAGCAATACATTCAAAGTAAAAGCATTGAAGCAACACAAAGGAAGATATAAGTTTCAACAGTTGCTTTAACTTTCAACATGCATATCTCATGGATAATTGTCAACATAAAGTAGAATAATAAGTGCAATAAGCAAGTATGTAAGAATCAATGCACAGTTGACACAAGTGTTTGCTTCTAGGATGGAAGGAAGTAGGTAAAGTGACTCAACATAAAGTAAAAGAAAGGCCCTTCACAGAGGGAAGCAGGGATTAAATCATGTGCTAGAGATTTTCAAGTTTTGAAATCATATAGAGAGCATAAAAGTAAAGTTTTGAGAGGTGTTTTTGTTGTCAACGAATGGTAGTGGGCACTCTAACCCCCTTGCCAAACAGACTTTCGAAGAGCGGCTCCCATGAAGGACGTTATCTCTACCACCAAGGTAGATCATCCCTCTTCTCTTTTGTTTACACATGTACTTTAGTGTAGTTTATTTTTATTTTTGGGTGACACTCCTTCCAACCTTTGCTTTCACAAGCCATGGCTAACCGAATCCTCGGGTGCCTTCCAACAATCACATACCATGAAGGAGTGTCTATTTATTTTAGTTTTATTTAGATGACACTCCTCCCCACCTTTGCTTTCTCAAGCCATGGCTAACCGAATCCTCGGGTGCCTTCCAACATTTCACATACCATGGAGGAGTGTCTATTTGCAAAATTAAGTTGCTTACTAACGAATCAGAGCAGAACATGTGAAGAGAATTATTAATGAAGGTTAATTAATTGGGGCTGGGAACCCCGTTGCCAGCTCTTTTTGCAAAATTATTGGATAAGCGGATGAAGCCACTAGTCCATTGGTGAAAATCTGCCTAACAAGATTGAAAGATAAAACACCACATACTTCCTCATGAGCTATAAAACATTGACACAAATAAGAGATGATAAATTTTGAATTGTTTAAAGGTAGCACATGAAGTATTTACTTGGAATGGCAGGAAATACCACATAGTAGGTAGGTATGGTGGACACACATGGCATAGGTTTTGGCTCAAGGTTTTGGATGCACGAGAAGCATTCCCTCTCAGTACAAGGCTTTGGCTAGCAAGGTTATTTGAAGCAAACACAAGTATGAACCGGTACAGCAAAACTCACATAAGAACATATTGCAAGCATTATAAGACTCTACACTGTCTTCCTTGTTGCTCAAACACTTTTACCAGAAAATATCTAGACCTTAGAGAGACCAATCATGCAACCCAATTTCAACAAGCTCTACGGTAGTTCTCCACTAATAGGTTTAAACTACATGATGCAAGAATTTAATCATGATCTACTTGAGAGCTCAAAACAATTGCCAAGTATCAAATTATCCAAGACAATATGAGGCATTTTCTGTTTCCAACCAAATAACAATAAATGCAATAGCTTCCAACTTTTACCATTGAACATTTAAAAGTAAAAAGAAGAACACAAGTGTTCATATGAAAAAGCGGAGCGTGTCTCTCTCCCACACAAGGATTGCTAGGATCCGATCTTATTCAAACAAAAACAAAAATAAAAGCGCACAGACACTCCAAAGAAAGCACATAAGATGTGACCGAATAAAAATATAGTTTCAATAGAAGTGACCTGATAAATTGTTGATGAAGAAGGGGATGCCTTGGGTATCCCCAAGCTTAGACGCTTGAGTCTTCTTGAAATATGCAGGGATGAACCACGGGGGCATCCCCAAGCTTAGACTTTTCACTCTTCTTGATCATATATCATCCTCCTCTCTTAACCCTTGAAAACTTCCTTCACACCAAACTTCTCATAAACTTCATTAGAGGGGTTAGTACTCAAAAAACTTTAATCCACCTTAGCCCTATAGTGACACATTGCAAGAACTCAATAAAACATTAGCTACAGCTCTCCACGTCTAGAAATCCTTGCCTAAAGTCCACAAGAGACAATGCAAAAAACAGAGATAGAATCTGCCAAAACAGAACAACCAGTAAAGACGAATTTTTAATAGGAACTTCCGTTGCTCAAATCAGAAAACTCAAAACTAATGAAAGTTGTGCACATATCTGAGGAACACGCACGTAAATTGGCAGATTTATCTGAGTTACCTACAGAGAGCCCTGCCCAAATTCATGACAGATAGAAATCTGTTTCTGCGCAGAAATCCAAATCTAGCTTCAACCTTCTATTAGAGACTTTACTTGGCACAACAATGCAATAAAATAAAGATAAGGAGAGGTTGCTACAGTAGTAACAACTTCCAAGACACAACAAAACAGTAGCAAAATAAAGACATGGGTTATCTCCCACGAAGTGCTTTCTTTATAGCCATTATGATGGGCTCAGCAATTTTAATGATGCTCACAAAAGAAATAAGAGTTGAAGCAAAAGAGAGCATCAAAAAGCAAGTTCAAAACACATTTAAGTCTAACCCACTTCCTATGCATAGGAATCTTGTACACAAATAAATTCATGAATAACAAAGTGACAAGCATTGGAAGATAAAACAAGAGTAACTTCAAAATTTTAAGCATATAGAGAGGTGTTTTAGTACCACGCAAATTTCTACAACCATATTTTCCTCTCTCATAATAATTTTCAGTAGCTTCATGAACAAACACAACAATATAACTATCACATAAAGCATACTTTTCATGATCCACAAACACATAATTTTTATCAAGCTCAAAAATAGTGGGATCAAAGCTTTCAAACCCACTTTTATCAATAATATAACAAGATGATTGATCAATCTCAAGAGATATGGGACTCCTACATAATGTCAAGACCTTTCCAATCCCATTTTCATTAGTAGTACAATTAATATTAT
Organism: Lolium perenne; assembly: GCF_019359855.2. NCBI lineage: Eukaryota > Viridiplantae > Streptophyta > Magnoliopsida > Poales > Poaceae > Lolium > Lolium perenne. The sequence goes on from NC_067245.2 coordinate 139,861,536, forward strand.
CAAGAAACATAGGACCATCATCTAGAGCTTTATCATAAACATTTGCCACGCAAAACTCTTTAGTACCATGCATTTCGACATCAGGCACAAACAAAGCATTATCATAAGATTTATCAAAATAGCATGGATTATCATAAATAACAGTAGCATAATTATTCTCACAAGTTTTACTCATAGGGAATATTTCAAGAGAATCCACAGGAACATAACATTCAACCTCCTTTGGTAAGCATGGAGGACAATCAAATAGTGTAAGAGATAAAGAGTTACTCTCATTAGAAGGTTGGCATGGGTAGCTAATCCATTCTTCCCCCTTTTGTTCATCACTCTCCTCTTCTTTTTCATCCAATGAGCTTTCAGGTTCATCAATTTCTTCTTCCACAGGTTCCTGCAAATTGTGAGTGCATTCTTGTGCATTAATGAGTCTCTCTTTATAATCAATGATATAAGGATTATCACTGTAACTTTCTATGCAAAAATTAAGGATAGAAGAGACATAATCTTTAAGGTCCTTACAAACAACACAAGTTTCATAATTTTTAGCCATGAAGGATTCAATCTCAGAAGCTCCCATAAATAAGACAAATTGTTCTACCTCTTCGAACCCAAAATGAATATAGTTATTCCAATTATAGTTCTTAATTAAAGCTTCTTCACTAAAGCCACATTGGAATTTAAGATGTTTAGTATCCTGTTGAGAGCAACAGTTTATATCATGGCGTTTAAGCTAGATTTTAGCAATTGTATTCAATTTTTCTATCACAGCACTCATGACTTTACCCGTTCTTGATTCTCTATAATTATTATATAATTCTATAAGCTCCAAATAGGTTGTGGGTTCTCCCATAACTACAGTTTTTAATTTTTAGGTTTTTCAAATTTTTATGGATTTTTGGGTATATAAGAAAAATAAAACAAGACAAAAAGAAACTAAGCAAAGTAATACTAGACAGAAATAAACTAAGCACAAATAAACTAAACAAAAGTAAACTAAGCAAAACAAAACAAAATAAAATAAAAACAAAGAGAGATAGGTAGTGTGTACTCCCCAGGTGAACTTATGAGTAGAGTTATGCCTCCCCGGCAACGGCGCCAGAAAATAGTCTGATAACCCACAAGTATAGGGGATCGCAACAGTCTTCGAGGGAAGTAAAACCCAAATTTATTGATTCGACACAAGGGGAGGTAAAGAATACTTATAAGCCTTAACAACTGAGTTGTCAATTCAGCTGCACCTGGAAAAGCACTAGTAACAGGGGTGATGTGAAAGCAACAGTAATATGAGAGCAATAGTAACAATAACACAGCAGCAGTAGCAATAACACAGAGGCGATGACACCAGAAAATAGTTGATACTACTTCCAATAACATATAGAACGAGTATATGATGATGAAAGATGGACCGGGGTTCCCAGCGATCTACACTAGTGGTAACTCTCCAATAACAAGTGACAAGTGTTGGGTGAACAAATTATAGTTGGGCAATTGATAGGATTGAAAGCATTAAGGCAGAACATCAAGATTATTAATCATGTAGGCATTTTTTCCATATATAGTCATACGTGCTCGCAATGAGAAACTTGTACAACATCTTTTGTCCTACCAGCCGGTGGCAGCCGGGCCTCAAGGGAATCTACTGGCTATTAAGGTACTCCTTTTAATAGAGCACCGGGGCAAAGCATTAACACTTGGTGAAAACATGTGATCCTCATATCACAGCCTTCCCCTCCGGTTGTCCCAATTTCTGTCACTTTGGGGCCTCGGGTTCCGGACAACAATATGTCCAAACAACTTGTAGATACAATCTAAGCAATAATTATAGAGCTTAAATCTAAGATCATGCCACTCGGGCCCTGGTGACAAGAATTAAGCATAACAAGATTGCAGCAACAATAACTTCACAAACTTTATAGATAGACTAATCATAATGTATCATCCATCGGATCCCAACAAACACAGCACCGATTACATCAGATGAATCTCAATCATGTAAGGCAGCTCATGAGATCATTGTATTGAAGTACATGGGAGAGAGAGTACCAACTAGCTACTGCTAGAACCCGTAGTCCATGGGGGAACTACTCACGGAGCATGATGGAGGCGGTGGCGTCGATGGAGATGGCTTCAGGGGGCACTTCCCCGTCCCGGCAGGGTGCCGGAACAGAGATTCTGTCCTCCGAATTGGAGTTTCGCGATGGCGGCGGCGCCCCTGGAGTCTTTCTGGAGTTTTTAGGACGAAAGGGGTCTTATAGGCGAAGAGGCGACGCAGGAGGGCGCCTGGGGCCTCCTCACCATAGGATGCTGCAGCCAGGCCTGGAGCCGCGCCGCCTTATGGTGTGGTGGCCCTCTGGCCCGCCTCCGACTCTCGTTCGGTGTTCTGGAGCCTTTCGGGAAAAATAAGATACTAGGTCTTTGTTTCGTCGAATTCCGAGAATATTGCCCGAACAGGCTTTCTGGAACCAAAAACAACAGAAAACAGGAACTGGCACTTCGACATCTTGTTAATAGGTTAGTTCCGGAAAACGCATAAAACATTATAAAGTGTGAGCAAAACATGTAGGTATTGCCATAAAACAAGCATGGAACATCAGAAATTATAGATACGTTGGAGACGTATCAGCATGCCGAGCGCCTTGTGCTTGGCGCGGAAGGAGTAGGGGTTCACCGTCGTGCCGACCTTGGGGAAGGTGTTGCCGATGTTCTCGGCATGCGTGAGGAGGCAGTTGAAGTCAATGCCGCCGAGTCTCCTAGTGCAGAAGGGGCACCTGTAGACACCCTTGGTGAAGTAGGAGACGTACTGGCCGACCTACAGCCTCCGCAGCACCTGGCGAGTCTTGGTGTGCTGGTCCTCGTCGTCGCTGCCGACGTCGCTGCCAGACACCTGATCCATATCAAACGGGAACTATGAGTGAAGGAGTTACAACGACGTCTAACGTGCACGATAACAAAGTAAGGAAAAACAGAGCCAGCCTCAGTTAGAGTGGAGACGATTATATGTCTACAGGGATGGTGTTAGCGAACCAAAGCTCATGTACAACAGATTTGTACACAGCAATGGTTCGCTGAACCCACTCTGTAAAAATTTGTGCCCAACGATTCATCATAGGCAAAGAAATAGATTCCAGATCTGAATTTGAACAGATTCCAGATTATTTGCAAAATTAAACGGTTGATATCTTTTGATTCGTGCATAAAATAACTGATTGAGATCCCATGATTACTTGCATAAATTAACTGATTGAGATCTCATTATTACTTGCATAAATTAACCGAACGGCCGAACTCCAAATCTTCAACGAAATCAAGAAGGGGTCAAAGCAAAATGGAATAAAATCGGCGCAAATATTAACCCAATACTCATCCATCTACAGATCGACACTAATAGTTACTAGGGAACCAGCAAAATACGGTTCAAAGAGGAATGGGGAACAAAAAAGGGATCAAACCATAGTTACCTCGTTCCATGGGTCGTCCATGCAGGTGTCGTAGGGGTTCGGAGGCGAGATGTACGGCACCTCCTCATAGGGGTCCCATCCCGGCGGGATCCGACCGCCACCGGCGGCGACGACGGCCGTTGAGGGGACATCGTCGAAGAGGGAGGCGTCGCGCTTGGAGCCGACGGCATCATGGACGATGGGATTCGCATTCTCCTTGCACATCTCGCCGGCAGAGAGGGAGAGGGTTTTTCGCTTTGGAGAAGATGATGGGACGTGAGAGGATGCGTTGCATGAGCTAGTGAGAGTGACAGAGAGAGTGCGAGGAGACGTCTATAAAGGCGAGGGGTGGTTAATGCAACCCGCGTCCTACGCGTCCACCATTGATCATCTGCACGTCTTGGGCTTCTACAAGGCGACACGCGTCCACGATTGCACGTCTTCGACTTCTGCACCGCGACCCGCGTCTACGCGTCAACAATTGCACGTCTTCCACTTCTGCACCGCAACACGCGAACTCGAGTCTAACCCTAGAAATTTAGCATTTTTTGTGTGCTCAGTTTTCCCCTTGAGTACTAATACTGGCTAGTGCAATATACTCCGTACACAGTTTTACCTCAAGTGGATGGTCAACAGAGAGTCAACAAATGGGATTAACTAGTTAAATGAGTCAACAAATGGGATTATCAAGCTTACTTATTCGTTTTCACGTGTTAAACTTGTCTAAATCTTGGTCAAACCTAGGATTTGATCAAGATTCAAATGGGCAGAAAATTCAAAAAAAAATAGAAAAATGAAAAACCAAAGCACATAGTCTTGTTATGTCATATAGTAAGCATTACAGTTGATAAACAAGGTCTAGACATATTCAAACCATACAAATCATGTATCTACCCTCTAACCCCTAAACTATGTCTTATGAAGTCAAGCATGAAGAGAAGTGGTTTTGGGTTTCAAATATGGAAATTTCAAAAACCTCCCAAAAACTTCATTTTAGAGTGACAAAGAAGGATACATGCTCCCCTTTTCATTTTCATGTTTTAAACTTGTACGTTTAAATCTTGGTCAATCCTAGGATTTGACCAAGATTCAAATGGGCATCAAAATTTAAAAACATCAGAAAAATGAAAAACCAAGGCGCATAATTTTCTTATGTCAAATAGTAAGCATTCAAGTTGATAAACAAGGTCTATAAATATTCAAACCAGACAAATCATGTATCTATACCCCTAACCCCTAAACTCTGTCTTATGAAGTCAAGCATGAAGAGAAGTGGTTTTGGGTTTCAAACATGGAAATTCAAAAACCCCCCAAAAGCTTCATTTTAGAGTGACTAAGAAGTATCCATGCTTACCTTTGCATTTTCATATTTTAAACTTGTTTAAATCATTGTCAAACCTAGGATTTGTCCAAGATACAAATGGGCACAAATTTAAAAAAATCAGAAAAATGAAAAACAAAAGCACATAGTCTTCTTGTGTCATATCGTAAGCATTCAAGTTGATAAACAAGGTCTAGATATATCCAAACCAGACAAATCATGTATCTACCCCCTGTCGATCTTATGAAGTCTAGCATGAAGAGAAGTCGTTTTGGTTTCAAACATGGAAATTTCAAGAACATCCCAAAAGCTTCATTTTAGAGTGACTAAGAAGGATCAAGGCTTACGTTTTCTTTTTCATGTTTTAAACTTGTTTAAATCCTGGTCAAATCTAGGATTTGACCAAGATTCAAATGGGCATAAAATAAAATAAACAGAAAAATGAAAAACCAAAGCACATAGTCTTCTTATGTCATATAGTAAACATTAACGTTGATAAACAAGGTCTAGACATATTCAAACTAGACAAATCATGTATCTACCCCCTAACCCCTAAACTCTGTCTTATGAAGTCAAACATGAAGAGAAGTGCATGGTTTTGGGTTTCAAACATGGAAATTTCAAAAAAACCCCAAAAACTTCATTTTAGAGTGACTAAGAAAGATACATTCTTCCCTTTTCATTTTCATGTTTTATACTTGTTTAAATCTTGGTCAAACGTAGGATTTTACAAGATTCAAATGTGCATCAAAATTCCAAAAAAATCAGAAAAATGAAAAACCAAAGCACATAGTTTTCTTATGTCATATAGTAAGCATTAAAGTTGATAAACAAGGCCTAGACATATTCAAACAAGAAAAATCATGTATCTACCCCTACCCCTAAACTCTGTCTTATGTAGTTAAGCATGAAGAGAATTGGTTTTGGGTTTCAAATATGGAAATTTCAAAAACCTCCCAAAAGCTTTATTTTAGAGTGACTAAGAAGGATCCATGCTTACCTTTTCATTTTCATATTTTAAACTTATTAAAATCATTGTCAAACCTAGGATTAGACCAAGATTCAAATGGGCATAAAATTTAAAAAGATCAGAAAAATGAAAAACAAAAGCACATAGTCTTCTTATGTCATATATATAGTAAGCATTCAAAAGTTGATAAACAAGGTCTAGACATATTCAAATAATACAAATCATGTATCTACCCCTAACCATAAACTCTGTCTTATGAAGTCAAGCATGAATACAAGTGGTTTTTGGTTTGAAACACGGAAATTTCAAAAACCTCCCAAAGCTTCATTTTAGAGTGACTAAGAAGGATCTAGGCTTACCTTTTCATTTTCATGTTTTAAACTTGTTTAAATCTTGGTCAAACCTAGGATTTGACCAATATTCAAATGGGAATAAAATAAAAAATAAAAAAACCAAAGCACATAGTCTTCTTATGTCATATAGTAACCATTCAAGTTCATAAACAAGGTCTAGACATATTCCAACCATACAAATCATGTACCCGCTAACCCTAAACTCTATCTCATATAAGAAGTCAAGCATGAAGAGAAGTGTGGTTTTGGGTTTCAAACATGTAAATTTCAAAAACATCCCAAAAGCTTCATTTTAATTAGACTTACTAATTAATTAAGAAGGATCCAGGATTAATTACCTTTTCATTGTCATGTTTTAAACTTGTTTAAATCTTGGTCAAACCTGGGATTTGACCATGATTCAAATGGGCATAAAAATTCAGAAAAAAATCGAAAGAATGAAAAACCAAAGCACATAGCCTTCATATGTCATATAGTAAGCATTCAAATTGATAAACAAGGTCTAGACATATTAAAACCAGAAAATAATGTATCTACCCCTAAGCCCTAACCCTAAACTCTGTCTTATGAAGTCAAGCATGAAGAGAAGTGGTTTTGGGTTTCAAACATGGAAATTTCAAAAACCTCCCAAAAGAATCATTTTAGAGCGACTAAGAAGGATCGATGCTTACCTTTTCATTGTCATGTTTTTAACTTATTTGAATCTTGGTCAAATCCTAGGTTTGACCAAGATTTAAACAAGTTTAAAACATTAAAATGAAATGGGAAGTCTGTATCCTTCTTAGTCACTCTAAAATGAAGCTTTTGGGATGTTCTTGAAATTTCCATGGTTGACTTCATAAGAAGGAGTTTAGGGTTAGGGTAGACATATACATGATTTGTCTGGTTTGATTATGTCTAGACCTTGTTTATCAACTTTAATGCTTACTATATGACATACGAAAACTGTTTTCTTTTGTTTTTCATTTTTCTATTTTTTTTAAATTTTGATGCCCATTTGAATCTTGTCAAATCCTAGGTTTGACCAAGATAATTTAAACAAGTTTAAACATGAAATGAAAAGGGAAGAATGTATCCTTCTCAATCACTCTAAAATGAAGTTTTTGGGAGGTTTTTGAAATTTCCATGTTTGAAACCCAAAACCACTTGTAAAGTTCTTAATCTATCTCTGAATTTGGCGCATCCGCTAAATCTTGCAAAGTATAATGATAAAGAAATTGTAAGACAGTAGTAGTACTTCTGTTCAAGGTCGAGTGCAACATCAAATCATCATCATGTTGAAAATTTGTTACCATGATCCTCTGAAAATGGGCGCATCCGCTAAAACTTGCAAAGTATATGATACAAAATTGTGAGACCGTACTAGTACTTATGTTCAAGGTCGAGTGCAACATCAAATCATGATTACATTGAAAATTGTGTTACCATGATCATGATCTATCTCTGAATTTGGCGCGTCTGCTAAATCTCACAAAGTATAATGATAAAAAATTGTGAGACTGTACTAGTACTTATTTTCAAGGCCGAGTGCAGGATCAAATCATCATCACGTTGAATTTTTTTTACAACGATTATGATATATCTCTAAAATTGGCGCATCCGCTAAATCTTGCACGTGGCGCATCTCGGTGCGGAGCAACAGGCCGGTTCTATCAAGGTTGAGGCGTCGGTAGCGTCATCGGGCTCTCCTCTTTTGATAGATCTTCTACATGGCGTGGCGCACCGCCCACCGAGAAGCAGTCACATGTGAGATCAAGGTGGAGACGTCACCGACATCCTTGAGGCGCGGCCGCCCTTCTACGAGCCAGAGTCGACTGAAGGGATGAATCCATGCGTTGTCGCGCCCCTTCTGCATATGAAGTGGGGTGCCTTAGATTTATTGTTCTTCTCTTACGATTATTTCTAGCCGAACATGTGTGCTCTTTCTCTGAATATATTGCTTGAAAAGCTAACCAAGTTACTTAAATTCACTTTGTTCTTAATCTTTCGTGCTAATTTTATTATTGTTGCTGACAGTGGTGCGCGCAAGGAAATTTATTTGTGGGTGTGCTGAGCTGTTAGGCCTAAGTCGAAATCCTCAGCTAAACAAGGCCTAGGCTTAACACATAAAAAAGGTGTTCAATCTCGCCCACAATGTCCTATTCTTTCCTCTTCCTTTATTGGAACTTGTTTTGCAGACAAGGAAAGTGGCACGTGTAATGTGAGTAAAACCCACTTAGCCAAAATCAGCTACGAGCAAGATTTTATGTATTGTAGATGCCCCAATTGACTCTTATACCCAATGTAGTCTTTTTTATGTCAGTATAGACTTCTTTACTGGATGTATACTATTGTACATGGCATGCATTTGCCTAATGAGGAGCATTGTATTGCCATTCTAGCCAACCTGATCGATCTGTCAAGCTTCATGCACGAGATGCCATGTTTAATTTACTCCCTCGCTCCGATCCATATTTCTTGGTGTAAAATGAATGTGAATCGGAGGGAGTACTCTTCTTACATAGTACTATACCAGTTCAAAAAAAAGTACTACTACATCACAAATGCATCAAAAGAGTATTACATCACAAGACCACCACGGTTGTACTAGTAGAGTTTAATGCTTAACTTCCAAAGGGAATAAGATTACACATATGAACTTTAAATAGGCGCTATCCGACGTCTGCTTGTTTTGGGAGCACAACATAAATAATACTACCCCCGTCCATACATAAGTGACTAAATTTTGTCTAGAGATGGTTTCATCTATATCTGTTTTTAGTGTGTAGATACATCCGTATCTTGAAGGAAAAAGGTGAGCCGCTAACTTTTTGAATAGAGTGAGTAATACAATTCGGATAAACAATGGTGTAGTAAAACAAATACTCCTGCCCATCATAAACAAAACACAGACTGACTCAAATATATGTACAGATCACAAAAAAGGTTTCATCAGAACCCAAACATATATATGCAGAGATGATCGTTTGATCACATAAAACAAAGGTTTCGTGGCATATTTATGCCCCCAAAACAAGCAGACGTCAGACAGCGCCAACGTACTAGCAGCTACCACTATGGAGCTGCAGTACAAACAAATGGTGCAGCGACATTTCCACCAAAACGAAAACTAAAAGACATCAGACCAAACAAAAGCTGGGCTATCACTTCTTGCCCAAACAAGCCTTGCTCCTTCATATGCGACTTACTTTTCTCTTATGGATGTTGAACTTTGAATTAGATGGGTTTCTGACAGCGCGTTCTTTTTCGTGTCCTTGATGTTGCACTCTGGATCAGGTCGGTTACTGTCAAGAAATGAACAAATTGATCAGCAAAAGTCATATGTCAATGAATGCAAAGGTTACATATGAATGACTAACCCGGTCTGACTTAGTAGAAATGTAAAGTGCACCAACATCTAGCAGAATTGTACTTTCTCCACTGCCAGTTGCTCATATCTAATTGGAATACTCCCTCCTTTGCCCTTACATACAGCTCATTTTTGTCCTCAAATACGCAGAGTAACCTTACTGCATGTTTCCAATTGTATGGAAATGATGTGTCAAGGCCAAGAAAAGTATCCAATTCAAAATTTATATGACATGTCCATGACTCGTGATCGCCTGTTGATGATCTTGTACTGGCCCATGTTTGTAGGGTGAAGTCTCTTATAACAGCAAGGGCAACATCTCCATTATGTCCCTTGAAGATGTGAATGTTAAGCATGAATATATCATGCGTCTCATGAGGGCACTGAATATATTTCAGAGCCTTCTTTGCATGGTCAAGCTCAATGATATATATAGACTTCGTTGGCCAGTACAAAATACCCCCTATGAGAGTTGCCGGTCTACGGTCAATCTCTGACAGCATCGGAGTTGATCGAGCTAGAAACTCCCATTCTTTTGAATCTGGTGAGTAGATATGATCCTGTGCATCATAACTTTTAGTTGTTATCCAAACAACCGAGAACTTGCAACAATGTGTAAACGGTTCAGAGTTGTTTCTCGAACAGAGAATTGAGCCGCTGCTTTCAATTGCGTGATTGCGCCACAATGGTGGTTCTGGTATCGCTGTGAGAACTTGCCTAATTGGATCCCATACTGATATATACCCACCAGATACATTAGAATGGAGTAGCACCATACCATCGCGGCATCCCAGGACATAAATTTTGGGACCGTTCACTTCAGACGGGATTGCCAGCATCTGCAAGATGACCGGGTGAAGATCATGCTCTGTGATGAATCGATTGTCCTCGGAGTTGTTGGTGAAAACCCTAGCAACGGGTTTCCTCCGTTGTGTGACACATTTAGCTTTCTAAAATAATTGCTTCCCATACATTGCCTCCATGCTTTCTTGGTGCCTGATGCAGCTAGTAAGCAGGTTGGATGGGGAGGAAGCCTGACAAGAATCTGAGAGACTACATCTTCAGGTAAATTTTTGATTGTTGTGGGTGTCCTTCGACTAAAGCTGGTAGGATTACGCAAATCGCACGATGAATCATCAAAATTATGTAAACAGCACATTGCATCATCTAATTTTTTACACAAAATGCAACATCTAATTTGACTAAACAGCAAAATGCATCATCTAATTCATCATCAATGTTTCCTAAACTGCACGGTGCATTTGAAAAATCAAAATAGTGTAAACAACACAATGCATCAGCAAAATCAAAATAATGTAAACAGGACAATGCATCAGCAAAATCAAAATAATGTAAACAGCACAATGCATCAGCAAAATCAAAATAATGTAAACAAGACAATGCAAAAACACCACAAAAATAGGACGCACCAACGGAAGGCAATCTCGCATCTACAGTAATAATTGCTAACGTGTCAACATGATTGGAGGAAAATGAGACATCTACAGGACCCAAAACGCCGTGGTAACATCAGATGGGGTTAGCTTTGATATAGGTAATAAAATGTAAACAGCACAAGGCATCATCTAAGTTGACAGCAAAATTCTTCATCGAAATTTCCCACACTGCTCAAGGAATCAGAAAAATTACCTAAAAGGCTAAAAGAGAAAAATGCATCATCAGAGTAAAATATGTGTAAACAATACAATGCATCATCCAACTTTTGGCTAAACAGCAGAGAGCATTAGCTAGGTTGACAGAAAAAAAAAACCAAATTACTACTCCCCTCCGATTCATATTAATTGACTCCAATATGGATGTATCTAGAACTAAAATGTGTCTAGATACATTCATATTAGAGTCAATTAATATGAACCGGAGTACCTAAAAAGCATAATGAATCACCCAAATTTCAAAAGAAGCAGAATACATCATCAAAAATACAAAAACATTGCAATGCATCATCACGTCTGGTTTGGGCAAAAAACCCAATCCACCAGATCTAACCGCATTGCAGTTGGGTAAGGTAGAACTTACAAAGGGGTTGACGAGTCATGATCATATGCAACAAGCGCCGCCTTAGATGAAGTCTCCATCCAAGCTCTCGACGCGTTCAAAGCAGCCAACTTTGAAGCCTCCGACGGTTCTCCCGGCTGCGCCGCCAAAACTTTCGAAGCACGCGCCAAGACTTTCCAACAAAATGCCGCTTCGATACAAGCATTTGCCAGCGCCACAGCGCCCGGGGCCGTCCTAGCCACCGCCAGCGCCTTCGCCTCTGCCTCCGCATCCGCATCCGCTTTACATGTCTCCGCCGATGCATGCAGAGCATCCGTCTCCGCTTTCCATGTATCCGCCGACGTAGTATAGGCATCGAGTGATGCCGTTTTCATTTCCTAGAAAACCCAGTAAGTTACTCACATTGCAATCCCCAAATTAAGGTTATATCGAACAAAATGACCGATGAACCTCTCTACTCACCGGAGGTTGGAGATGTACATACCTGCGAAGATCGGTCCGGTGGTGCTTGACGGTGGTGCGTCGGGGATGGGGGAGAACTCGGCGGGGAGAATGGCGGCGCGGCCCAAGACGGCGGCGCGGAGAGGGGCGATGGTGCGGTCATCGAAACTCGGCAGACAGTATTTTGTATATATATATGAGAAGAAGAATAAAGTCTGGTCGAATGAGGCAGCGCGACCGGCAGAGTACAACTGAAGGCTACTAGTGCTACCTTGGAGTATTGTAGTAATATAACATAATAAAATAATGGCCTTGTTTAAACCACTCTTGTCAGTGTGTCATCGCGTCCAAATTTAATGCATTCCATGGAAATCAGAATAATGTTGTAAAAACTCTCATATATATAGCATGCACCGACACTTTTCAACAAAATGTCGTCTTCATTCCATAGCAGACTGCTTGCACACTGGGATACGATGTTGACATGATGAAGGGCGCAGAAGTATTTTGGAGTATTTCATTCGAGCAGATCGGGGCGACGGTGCGTCTTTCGAGGGAATACCGTACGTACTTAGGAGTATTTCATTCGAGCAGACTGCTTGCACACTGGGATACGATGCTAACATGACGAAGGGCGCAGAAGTTTGCGTGAATGGTTGTACTACCATCCGACCATTAGCATAATCATTGCGCGATAGCTTACACGAGAAGGAAAAGAGCCGAACAGCTGTGGATAATAAAAGCATTTGGTTCTTCGAGGATCCTTCTTCTACTGCCTTCTCAAAGGAGTACTACTATTTTAATTTTTTTGTTTTTCTGGGACCTTCGGGTCCCTTCCCCGTTGAAAAGTGAAGTGTTCTATTGGAATACATTCATATGCCTATGTTTCTATTTTTACAAGCAAATAAATAACAAAGGATGACTCAATGCACAAGTTGATCTCGTTTTGAACTTTTTAAAAACTTCTTCTATTGTATTCAAATTTGATTAGAAGGAGTCAATCGATTGTACACACCAATCATATAGCTCGGTGGGTGGATTGGCATTTGAAGTTTGGTCATTGTGTTCTTGTTTGTTACCACCCTCGCAAGGCACGTCCAAGTATTTCCTGTCAGAATTTATGGCATGTATGTAGTTACATAACCTACATTATTTCAATTATGAGTTTAATTACTAGGCAAAAGCTTAAAAAATCCATATATAGTTGCAGATTAAGATCAACAAATCCTTGAACCTATATCTACAAAATTGATGGCACTAACACATCCTAGCAAGCGGAAAGCATGTCTACCCTACTTCTTGCAAAAGGTGGAATTATGACAATAATGTGCAAATGTTAAAATTTGGTAGCCCTCCTTCACAAATAACACACATCTACCCATTTTTGTACAGTAATAAAAAGGGAAATCATTCTTTCATGCATGCATATAATTGTTAGAATCTCTTGTTTGTGAAGTTTCTTAAAATACGATCTCTTCCAAACTTGAGGTCATATGATAACTAAAAAGTTTTGTATGGCGGGATTTTGCATCAAAGTACATGCGCACAATACTCACCCGTGGGAAGAAAGCCAAGAAAACTCATATTACTAGGTTTGTATTAATTTGTTCTAGAAATTTCACCATCACATATGATTTTGTGCTTGCATTAATTTTACTTTAAAAACTTCTTCCAAATTCAAATTTTCTTCAAACATGCCAATGGTACATGTCTACCAATTAATAATTAAGGGTACACCACACGTACTACCTCGTAGGGTACATAAAAAAATTACTATATTTTATGGCATGTACTAATTTCACATAATCTACAACTCAATGTTGAGTTTAATGATCAGCCCAGAACTAGAAAACAAATATACATATAGTTGCAAATTAACCTAGAAAAGCTCTTGTATCCTTTAAAACCCTAGAAAATGGCCATGCATGCATGCATCCTACCCATAATAATTAATTAAGGTCTCGATCTCTATATTGCTCACGAAGTTTGGAATTCTGGCAAATATGCAACTTGTTTCATTAATTTACCATGGCGAGATAGATGCATGCACATCGATCTCTTAAAAAATGTGGTCATATATGTTAAATATAAGTTTGTAAAGGATTTGGCATCCATATATGCTCACCGGATATATAGATAAGGCCAAGCAAACACATCGAATATTTGTGAAGAAATGTTTTTGCTAGAACCTTCAAATTTTTAGATTTACATCACACACAAAGAACACACCTTTTATTTCGCCAGGTTTGTGCACTAATAAAGTACTCCTACAGTACTAGAAATTGGATTGTTCTACTCCGGAGTGATATGCTCACCGGAGTATTTTTTGATCTTAGCTGGAGCGGCGTTTGGTGGTTGCACGAAGCCGTGCTGGATGTTAAGCCTGTCGAGGCACGCCTGGTGGAAAGCGTGCGCCACCTTAGCCTCATCGGCGCGCCGCTGCAATGCTGCATCCCTGGGATTTGCCGCCGCCGCATTCTTAGCCTGCACGAAAGCTTGCAGAGCATCTCGGCATCTATAGAGTGCCGGGAACATCACGTTATATACGAGCTCCTTGGCGGTGTTTCTCCTGCAAAGGGCGTCGCCATGATGCGCTTCAAAAGAACGGCCTGGCTCCACGGCAGGCACCGCCTGAAGTGCGGTCAGATTAGGCGGCTGGCCATGGGAGCTCCCTGCCTCCGCATCATTCGCGCCGGCTGGGAAGGGGATCTCACCTGCTGGCAAAGAAAACTATGCGGCATGCGCAGGCAGAAAAGCCGGCCAGGGCCGAGCGGGCGTCGCATGCGGGGTTGCGTGGGAGATCCCTGCCTCTGCATCCATCGGCCCGCACGGGAAGCGGCTGGCGAAGGGCTCCACGGCCAGCGCCGCCGCCGCGGGCTGAACAACCGGCCAGTGCAGAGCGGGCGGGTTATGCCTTGGTGCACGCTGGACGAAGCGAAGGCGGCGCTTATGCTCCGCTTCCTCGTCGGTGGTAGGACTACGCGCGCGGCGACCAGAGCCAAGTCGGAAGGCCATAGCTATGTCGATTGGTCACTTAAGCTGCAGAGGTTCTCTTACCATTTCGGAGAAGCGGAGTAAGAGGAAGTTGTTGCTTATAATAAAAATATCTCGGGTTCAGGTTAAGAGGGGCAAAGTTGGTCAATGCCTAGGAAGTTGGAATCGTTTTGGCCCCAATTTAATTACCTTGCGGTTCCTCTCTTGGTCTCTCCCACCTCTTCACTATCCCTCCCCTTGCCTCCTTTCATGTTTCATCGTAGTGCATCTTGTTTTTCTAGTAGCACCTTCACAAAAATCATACACATTTGGCTGATTCTGTCACTGTGTGCACTAATAAAGTAAAAAAATCGATTATATGTGAATAAACGTTTAATACACTACCTCGCAAAGATGTTTCTCAAGGCGATATGCACAATGCCTGCCAAAAAAGCTTCATTTTGGATTGAATAATAATTAAGAAGGATCCAAACTTACTTTTTCATTTTCATTTTCTTATGTCATATAGTAAGCATCATTCAAGTTCATAACCAAGGTTTAGACATATTCAAACTAGACAAATCATGTATCTACCCCCTAACCCTAAACTCTGTCTTATGAAGTCAAGCATGCATGAAGAGAATTGGTTTTGGGTTTCAAACGTGGAAATTCCAAAAATCTGCCAAAAAAGCTTCATTTTGGATTGACTAATAATTAAGAAGGATCAAAACTTACTTTTTCATTTTTCATGTTTTAAACTTGTTTAAATCTTGGTTGATGGGCATAAAAAATTCTAAAAACTTAGAAAAAAATGAAAAACCAAAACACATAGCCTTCTTATGTCATATAGTAAGCAGCATTCAAGTTCATAACCAAGGTTTAGACATATTGAAACAACACAAATCATGTATCTACCCCTAACCCTCGACTCTATCTTATGAAGTCAAGCATGCATGAAGAGAAGTTGTTTTGGGTTTCAAACATGAAAATTTCAAGAACCTCAAAAAATCTTCATTTTGGAGTGACTAAGAAGGATCTAGGCTTACCTTTTCATTTTCATGTTTTAAACTTGTTTAAATCATGGTCAAACCTAGGATTTGACCAAAATTCAAATGGGCATAAAATTAAAAAAACAGATAAATGAAAAAACAAAGCACATAGTCTTCTTATGTCATATAGTAAGCATTAAAGTTGGTAAACAAGGTCTAGCATATTCAAACTAGACAAATCATGTATCTACCCCCTAACCCCTAAACTATGTCTTATGTAGTCAAGCATGAAGAGAAGTGGTTTTGGGTTTCAGACATGGAAATTTCAAAAACCTATCAAAAGCTTCATTTTAGAGTGACTAAGAAGGATACATATGCTTACCTTTTCATTTTCATATTTTAAACTTATTTAAATCATTGTCAAACCTAGGATTTGACCAAAATTCAAATGGGCATAATATTTAAAAAACTCAAAAAAGTGAAAAACAAAAGCACATAGTCTTCTTATGTCACATATATAGTAAGCATTCAGATAAACAAGGTCTAGAAATATTCAAATAAGACAAATCATGTATCTACCCCTAACCCTGAACCCTGTCTTATGAAGTCAAGCATGAAGAGAAGTGGTTTTTGGTTTCAAACATGGAAATTTCAAAAACCTCCCAAAAGCTTCATTTTAGAGTGACTCAGAAAGATCCAGGCTTACCTTTTCATTTTCATGTTTTAAACTTGTTTAAATCTTGGTCAAACCTAGGATTTGACCAATATTCAAATGGGCGTAAAATAAATAAAAATAAAAAACCAAAGCACATAGTCTTCTTATGTCATATAGTAAGCATTCAAGTTCATAAACAAGGTCTAGACATATTCAAACTAGACAAATCATGTACCCCCTAACCCTAAACTCTGTCTTAATTATATATGAAGTCAAGCTTTATTTTAAACATGGAAATTTCAAAAACCTCCCAAAAGCTTTATTTTAATTAGACTGTCTGGTTAATTAAGAAGGATCCAGGATTAATTACCTTTTCATTGTCATGTTTTAAACTTGTTTAAATCTTGGTCGAACCTAGGATTTGACCAAGATTCAAATGGGCATAAAAATTCAGAAAAAATCGAAAGAATGAAAAACCAAAGCACATAGCCATCTTGTGTCATATAGTAAGTATTCAAATTAATAAACATGGTCTTGACATATTCAAACTAGAAAAATCATGTATCTACCCCTAACCCTAAACTCTGTACGTCTTATGAAGTCAAGCATGAACAGAAGTGGTTTTGGGTTTCAAACATGGTAAATTCAAGAACCTCCCAAAAGCTTCATTTTAGAGTGACTAAGAGAAGGATCCAGACTTAATTACCTTTTCATTTTCTCATGTTAAACTTGTTTAAATCTTGCTCAAACCTAGGATTTTACCAAGATTCAAATGGGCATGAAAATCAAAAAATGAAATACCAATGCACATAGTCCTCTTATGTCATATAGTAAGCATTCAACAAGTTGATAAACAAGGTCTAAATATATTCAAACCAGACAAATCATGTATCTACCCCATATCGACACTAAACTTCGTCTTATGAAGTCAAGCATGAAGAGAAGTGGTTTTGGGTTTCAAACATGGAAATTTCAAAAACCTCCCAAAAGCTTCATTTTAGAGCGACTAAGAAGGATTTGACCAAGATTCAAATGGGCACAAAAATTCAGACAAAAAATCTAAAGAATGAAAAACCAAAGGACATATATAGCCTTCTTAATTATGTCATATAGTAAAACATTCAAGTTGATAAACAAGGTCTAGACATATTCAAACCAGAAAAATCATGTGTATATGTACCCCTAACCCTAAACTCTGTCTTATGAACTCAATCATGAAGAGAAGTGGTTTTCAGTTTCAAACATGGAAATTTCAAGAAATCCCAAAAGCATCATTTTAGAGTGACTAAGAAGGATCCTGGCTTACGTTTTCATGTTCATGTTTGAAACTTGTTTAAATCTAGGTCAAACCTAGGATTTGACCAAGAATCAAATGGGCATAAAATTCTAAAAAAAATTAGAAAAATGAAAAACAAAAGCACATAGTCTTCTAATGTCATATAGTAAGCATTCAAGTTGATAAACAAGGTTTAGACATATTCAAACCAGACAAATCATGTGTCTACCCCCTATCAACCCTAAACTTCGTCTTATGAAGTCAAGCATGAAGAGAAGTGGTGGTTTTTGGTTTCAAACATGGAAATTTCAAAAACCTCCCAAAAGCACAGTCTTCCTATGTCATATAGTAAGCATTCAAGATAGTCTTCCTATGTCATGTAGTAAGCATTCAAGATAGTATTCCTATGTCATGTATCTACCCCCTAACCCTAAACTTTGTCTTATGTAGTCAAGCATGAAGAGAAGTGGTTTTGGGTTTCAAATATGGAAATTTCAAAAACCTATCAAAAGCTTCATTTTAGAGTGACTGACTAAGAAGAATCCATGCTTACCTTTTCATTTTCATATTTTAAACTTGTTTAAATCATTGTCAACCTAGGATTTGACCAAGATTTAAATGGGCATAAAATAAAAAAACGGAAAAATGAAAAACAAAAGCACATAGTCTTCTTA
This sequence comes from Lolium perenne, assembly GCF_019359855.2. NCBI lineage: Eukaryota > Viridiplantae > Streptophyta > Magnoliopsida > Poales > Poaceae > Lolium > Lolium perenne. The sequence goes on from NC_067245.2 coordinate 139,879,987, forward strand.
TGTCACATATATATATATATATAGTAAGCATTCAAAAGTTGATAAAGAAGGTCTAGACATATTCAAATAAGACAAATCATGTATCTACCCCTAACCCTAAACTTTGTCTTATGAAGTCAAGCATGAAGAGAAGTGTGGCTTTTGGTTTCAAACATGGAAATTTCAAAAACCTCCCAAAAGCTTCATTTTAGAGTGACTAAGAAGGATCCATGCTTACCTTTTCATTTTCATGTTTTAAACTTATTTAAATCTTGGTCAAACCTAGGATTTGACCAATATTCAAATGGGCATAATAATTCAGACAAAAAATCTAAAGAATGAAAAACCAAAGCACATAGCCTTCTTAATTATGTCATATAGTAAACATTCAAGTTGATAAACAAGGTCTAGACATATTCAAACCAGAAAAATCATGTGTATATCTACCCCTAACCCTAAACTCCGTCTTATGAAGTCAATCATGAAGAGAATTGGTTTTGGGTTTCAAACGTGGAAATTTCAAGAACGTCCCAAAAGCTTCATATATTTTAGAGTGACTGAGAAGGATCCTGGCTTACGTTTTCATTTTCATGATTGAAACTTATTTAAATCTTGGTCAAACCTAGGATTTGACCAGAATCAAATGGGCATAAAATTCTAAAAAAATAGAAAAATGAAAAACAAAAGCACATGGTGTACTTATGTCATATAGTAAGCATTCAAGTTGATAAACAAGGTTTAGACATATTCAAACCAGACAAATCATGTATCTACCCCCTAACCCTAAACTCGGTCTTATGAAGTCTAGCATGAAGAGAAGTCGTTTTGGGTTTCAAACGTTTAAGCCAAAAGCCCCATTTCAAATATTTCAAACTTATTCAAATTTGGTTCAAATTTGAAAGACATACAAGTTATAGTACACATAGTGCATACATGTTCACACATACTGCACTAGATGCTAACCCTATAGTTTGAGGCCATTGGATGAGGTCGAAAAAATTCTTGGATTAAATGGGGTTGTTCGAACCCCGTAGTTGGATTTTTTTGAACCTTGATTTGTAGAACTGGGCAAAACCCTAGATTAACCTACTTAATCATAGATTCATAGGTCAATTTTTCTACTTTTTTATTATTACTATGCAGCACATGTGTGTTTGCCCATCGAGTGAAACTCGGAGGAAGAGGGATCACTCGGAAGGAGAGAAGAAGGGAGATAATTATGGTGTCTTCCCTTTTTCGGGTGATGATGTTGACTGTTGTGCAAGTTTTGTCAGTGAGCAGGAGGTGCGAGCGAGTGAGTGAGTCGAGCGAGGCCGAGAATGAGAGAGATTTTTTTTGTGTGAGAGGGACAACCGAAGGATCCAGAAGGACCCACAGACTCCCAATACGCATCCTAATGCGTCTTCTCTTGACAAAGAAAATGGCTGGGAGTTTGCGTACCTATTGCACGTGACTTGTGCTCACTGAAGTGTGGGACCTCACGCATGGGCACCACACGTAAGTGACAGACCTGTTGGTGTAAAAACTCGGTTGATTATTATAGTGCATTAGAACAAAGTTTCCTATGGATTCAAGGGTAGGAAATCCAAGTTAACTCATTTACATGACATTATTTTTTCCATGAAGCAGAGTTAACACACCTATCAATTGGTACATTTTGGAGTGACTAAGAAGGAACCATGCTTACTTATTCGTTTTCACGTGTAAAACTTGTCTAAATCTTGGTCAAACCAAATTGGCAGCAAATTAAAAAAAACAGAAAAATGAAAAACCAAAGCACATAGTCTTATATGTCATATAGTAAGCATTAAAGTTGATAAACAAGGTCTAGACATATTCAAACCATTCAAATCATGTATCTACCCCCTAACCCCTAAACTATGTCTTATGAAGTCAAGCATGAAGAGAAGTGGTTTTGGGTTTCAAACATGAAAATTTCAAAAACCTCCCAAAAACTTCATTTTAGAGTGACTAAGAAGGATACATGCTTCCCTTTTCATTTTCATGTTTTAAACTTGTTTAAACCTTGGTCAAACCTAGGATTTGACCAAGATACAATGGGCACAAAAAAATAAAAAAAATGAAAAACAAAAGCACATAGTCTTCTTATGTCATATCGTAAGCATTCAAGTTGATAAACAAGGTCTAGATATATCCAAACCAGACAAACCATGTATGTACCCCATGTCGATCTTATGAAGTCTAGCATGAAGAAAACTCGTTTTGGGTTTCAAACATGGAAATTTCAAGAATATCCCAAAAGCTTCATTTTAGAGCGAATAAGAAGGATCCAGGCTTACCTTTCCATTTTCATGCTTTAAACTTATTTAAATCTTGGTCAAAATCTAGGACTTGGCCAAGTTTCAATTGGGCATAAAATAAAAAAAATGAAAAATGAAAAACCAAAGCGCACATAGTCTTCTTATGTCTAATATATAGTAAGCATTAAAGTTGGTAAACAAAGTCTAGACATATTCAAACTAGACAAATCATGTATCTACCCCCTAACCCCTAAACTCTGTCTTATGAAGTCAAGCATGAAGAGAAGTGGTTTTGGGTTTCAAACATGGAAAATTCAAAAACCTCCCAAAAACTTCATTTTAGGGTGACTAAGAAGGATACAGGCTTCCCTTTTCATTTGCATGTTCTATACTTCTTTAAATCTTGGTCAAACCTAGAATTTGACCAAGATTCAAATGTGCATCAAAATTCAAAAAAAAATCAGAAAAATGAAAAACCAAAGCACATAGTTTTCTTATCTCATATAGTAAGCATTAAAGTTGATAAACAAGGTCTAGACATATTCAAACAAGAAAGATCATGTATCTACCCCCTATCCCTAAACTTTGTCTTATGTAGTCAAGCATGAAGAGAAGTGGTTTTGGGTTTCAAATATGGAAATTTCAAAAACCTATCAAAGGCTTCATTTTAGAGTGACTAAGAAGGATCCATGCTTACCTTTTCATTTTCATATTTTAAACTTGTTTAAATCATTGTCAAACGTAGGATTTGGCCAAGATTTAAATGGGCATAAAATTAAAAAAATTAGAAAAATGAAAAACAAAAGCGCATAGTCTTCTTATGTCACATATATATAGTAAGCATTCAAAAGTTGATAAACAAAGTCTATACATATTCCAATAAGACAAATCATGTATCTACCCCTAACCCTAAACTCTGTCTTATGAAGTCAAGCATTAAGAGAAGTGGTTTTTGGTTTCAAACATGCATGGAAATTTCAAAAACCTCCCAAAAGCTTCATTTTAGAGTGACTAAGAAGGATCCAGGCTTACATTTTCATTTTCATGTTTTAAACTTGTTTAAATCTTGGTCAAACCTAGGATTTGACCAATATTCAAATGGGCATAAAATAAGTAAAATAAAAAACCAAAGCACATAGTCTTCTTATGACATATAGTAAATATTCATGTTCATAAACAAGGTCTAGACATATTCAAACCAGACAAATCATGTACCCCCTAACCCTAAACTCTGTCTTAATTATATATGAAGTCAAGCATGAAGCAGAGAAGTGTGGTTTTGGGTTTCAAACATGGAAATTTCAAAAACCTCCCAAAAGCTTCATTTTAATTAGACTGACTGGTTAATTAAGAAGGATCCACGATTAATTACCTTTTCATTGTCATGTTTAAACTAGTTTAAATCTAGGTCGAACCTAGCATTTGACCAATATTCAAATGGGCATAAAAATTTAGAAAAAATCAAAAGAATGAACAACCAAAGCACATAGCCTTCTTATGTCATATAGTAAGTATTCAAATTGATAGACATGGTCCAGACATATTCAAACCAGAAAAATCATGTATCTACCCCTAACCCTAAACTCTGTCTTATGAAGTCAAGCATGAATAGAAGTGGTTTTTGGTTTCAAACATGGTAAATTCAAGAACCTCCCAAAAGCTTCATTTTAGAGTTTCTAAGAGAAGGATCCAGACTTACCTTTTCATTTTCACATGTTAAACTTGTTTAAATCTTGCTCAAACCTAGGATTTACCAAGATTCAAATGGGCATAGAAATCAAAAAATGAAATACCAATGCACATAGTCCTCTTATGTCATATAGTAAGCATTCAAGTTGATAAACAAGGTCTAGACATATTCAAACCAAACAAATCATGTATCTACCCCTTATCGACCCTAAACTTCGTCTTATGAAGTCAAGCATGAAGAGAAGTGGTTTTGGGTTTCAAACATGGAAATTTCAAAAACCTCCCAAAAGCTTCATTTTAGAGCGACTAAAGGATCGTTGCTTATCTTTTCATTTTCATGTTTTAAACTTATTTAAATCTTGGTCAAACCTAGGATTTGACCAAGATTCAAATGGGCATAAAAATTCAGACAAAAAATCTAAAGAATGAAAAACCAAAACACATAGCCTTCTTAATTATGTCATATAGTAAACATTCAAGTTGATAAACAAGGTCTAGACATATTCAAACCAGAAAAATCATGTATCTACCCCTAACCCTAAACTCTGTCTTAGGAAGTCAAGCATGAAGAAAAGTGATTTTGGGTTTCAAACATGCATGGAAATTTCAAGAACCTCCCAAAAGCTTCATTTTAGAGTGTCTACGAAGGATCCATGCTTACACCTTTTCATTTTCATGTTTTAAACTTGTTTAAATCCTGGTCAAACCTGGGCTTTGACCAAGATTCAAATGGGCATAAAATTCAAAAAAAAATAGATAAATGAAAAACCAAAGCACATAGTCTTCTTATGTCATATAGTAAGCATTCAAGTTGATAAACAAGGTCAAGACATATTGAAACCAGATAAATCATGTATCTACCCCTATCCCTAAACTATGTCTTATGAAGTCTAGCATGAAAAGAAGTGGTTTTGGGTTTCAAACATGGAAATTTCAAAAACCTCCCAAAAGCTTCATTTTGGATTGACTAAGGAGGATCCAGGCTTAGTTTTTCATTTTCATGTTTTAAACTTGTTATATGTGGATTGCCTAGCCCTTTCCATCAGTTCAGACTTTTGGTTCAAGTGGCTAGTGCATGAAGCTTAACATGGTATCAGAGCCCCAGGTCTCGAGTTCAAATCCTGGCTTTCACAATTTATTCTAAATTCCCCCGCAGCCTCTTGCCGTGTGGCGTGTGGTCCCGGTGCTGCCTCTTTGCCTCTCTATACGTGTTGACTTGTCTTCTCGTCTCCCCGTCACACGTGAGAGGGGGTGTTGACATGTACAAGTAGATTGCCTAGCCCTTTCCATCAGTTTGGACTTTTGGTTCAAGTGGCTAGTGCATGAAGCTTAACAAAAACTAGGTCAAACCTAGGATTTGACCAAGATTCAAATAAACATAAAAAATCAACTATTTACAACAGCACACAAAATAAACATGAAATTACATCTAAATCCCTAACTTTTACATGGAGGACCCCAGGCCGAAAGCAAGAAATGCGATCGGGTCTTGAATCTTGATGCGTCTTCTCTTGACAAAGAAGATCGCTGGGAGTTTGCGTACGTACAGCATGTCACTTGTGCTCACCGAAGTGTGGGACCTGACGCATGGGCAACACACGTAAGTGACATGGATTCAAGGGTACGGAAGCCAAGAGAAAAAAAGAGAATTTGGACAAAAATAACCCAAGTATGTCGAAATTTTGTTTTTCCCAATATTTTTGACTTTGGGTTATTTCTATCTATTTTGCCGAAAAAACGAGGTCAGAGACTGGAGACGAGTTGAGGATTTTTGGTGTTAGACTGGAAACAGTTATGCATCTAGCTTCAGAGTACGTCAGATTAAGACTTCCTGAGCAACACTAGTCTGACGTAAGTACAGTGTATACAGACAAGACAGGGACCCGACATTGCTACCCACGTCCCTCTGCGCCCCTTCAAAGAAATCATACACCGTACTAGAATCTCGAATCGTAGGAATTAGTCTGACACGATTTCTGATTGTTTAATTCATAGGATTGCAATTTTCAGAGTTCATTGACAATACATTTTTATATAAAAACAAAAAAATCCTTCATTGTGTAACCGTATGTTATTATTTCTTTTGGTTTTCACACATAATCAAACGTTATTGGATCCAAATACCGTTGTTTCTCAATCCTAATATTTGGAGATGATCATCACTCTCTTATCATACAATTTTCGTATTCCCGCACTTTGAAAATCTTACGAATAATCAAAGCAGCCAAATTTTATGGTGTGTATTGTATATGTTTATGGCATGCTTAGTTTCATCGAATATTGTTTGGTTGCATCGTGGGGAAACCACGTGAATTTAGATTAATTGTTGCATGTTTGTTTGTGGTGTGACCAACTGCTTTTGTAACGAAACAACCCCCCCCCCACCATGCACGCATTGTTTGGGTCGCATGCATGATGTGTACAAAATGTTAAAATAGAAATAATGCAGGAATTGAATATGATTGCGTGTTGAATTAATCCTATATGAAAGAAATCACACAAATTTGAATTGCATGTTCTTCGTTTGTAGTGCTACACAAAAAACACGTGCATTAGTATGAATTATCATGTATTCAAGAATCAAAGGAGCCACTGAGATTTGAATCCTACAAAATTTCTATGAATTTTCTTCGAACCAAACAAGCCCAACAAGATTCCTATGGAATATAATACAACGAATCAAACGGCTTCCGTTGTTGGAATATTTCCTTAGGACATCAATCCTATAGACACTATATGATCTAGTTTCAACGACAATCTGGTCGGTGTAGGCTCGAGGAGGCCCAATTGTATATATATGTTTGGACCCGGTTGGTTGAGTGATCATGCTCGTGACATCCAGCCTAAAAGGTAATATTCGGGCAAGGCCAACGTGACGCCACAATACTTTTGAAATATTCAAAAGTGCGTAATATTTGTGAAATTTTAATAATAGCTACTACTTATGTGAATTTTTTTCGCTCATACGCTTATTGGGGGGTAGGCTAACCCTAATGGCCTCCTCAAGATCCGTACCTCTACCAAGGTTTCCCGAGTTCATCCACCTCGACGGGTTCCTTGCCACTTTCGACCATGTTGTGGGCCTCATTTCGGGTTCCCGTACCACGACCAGTCCTTAACAGGAGTCCCGAACCCGATGCCATAATATTTGTTTGAAAAAAATTCAAGACCGCACAATATTTGTTGAAATAAATGAATAAGCATTTTTAAATAGCTAAATAAAAGAAGTATGAATTTTGAAAAATCTATTTTTTAAAAAACATTAATTGGAGCATTGACATGTTGAACCCACTTGTCGATTTTGCTATCAACATGACTAACTAGCTGATTAGATAATCAAGTGGTGAAATTTGCAACATATTAGACCACCACATGGTGGAAACTGCAAAAAAAATGTCCAAGTGGTGGTTTGTGCAACATATAGAGCAGTACAGTATATGGTAGTACAAGGTGCACTGCCGTGGGCCCGTGGTAATATATCATGATGATGGCAAAGGATCTTTTCTCTGCTGAAACTATCCAGAGCTGATTTGATGAGACAAAATACAGCTCCACGGCGTACAAGGACAACTATACAATACATTAGCTTCTTCTCGGGTCACACGCCTTCACGACAGGTGCAGTAAGTGCAGCAGAGACCAGAGAGAGAAGGCACGCCCGTAGTACTCGTATATTGATTTCAATTCAAATTGTTTTTTTGCCTGCCTCTCCGTCTTCTTCATCTCCATCTTCTCTGGTGACCCCGCCTACACCAGCAGCCCCCTGCACCACCGCCGCCATGCCTTTTTCGGATCATCTCGAGCCACCTGTTTAATGGTACTAGTAGGAGTTGTGGACTTTTATCCATATCGCTCTACCAGCTGCCGCTCGCACTGTCCTCCAATACCTCATACCCAAACGCCAGCGTCCCACTCCCACATCCCCACACCCACTTGACCGCATCCTTCCAATGGCGAGATCGATCAATGAGAGTGGCAATTCTTGGGTGTTTGCTGATGGCCCCTTTGAAGAAATCGCATCCCGATGCTATGTCATCACCACCGCGAGCCTCGTCGGTTCATGCAAGTTTTATCATGATTCAGCAACACAAAGTGTAGCTCTGCCTGCATCTCAGCCGTTTGGCTTGCCCTGTGTTCTTCATACTCACCAAACTCAGGTACCCTCGGCGCACAATCCCTTCTCCCGCGTCGTCAAGTTCAAGCAGCAGGGTGCGCAGAAGGGCGAGCGGCAGGATTCAAAGAGCGCAAGGGTACATTGTGCCAACTGACGCCGCTGGACAGGATCTCTTCCGATGCCGTGATTCCAGATGGTGGTACGGGCATGTGGGCAGGCGCGAATGGAGATTGGATCGCTCTTCTTGGCTTCCCCTGGAATTGGGAGCTTGTCAATGTGTACACTGGTCGCCGGATCCCTCTACCAGCAATACGTGAGTTTAAATCCACCCCGGATAAACTTGTGTTCGAGTCTAATGATCAACATCTTCAACTGCTGAAGATAGCTATTTGCCGAGTTCCAACAGCTGCTTCAAATTATACTAGTCTCTCTGTTCTTGCCATCTTCAACGCGGCAATTGCAGTCCTTCACTGTGCTTCTAGCACATGGACAGTTCTTGACAACCAGTTCTTAGCGTTTGGCTACTCCGATGCAATCATCCACAAGGGTATTGTATTTGCTGTAACTCAGACAGGCGAAGTTTATGCATGGAATCAACTTTCTTGGGGTAATTTTTCTCATCTCATATGATGTGTTTTCGCTATTACCTGCTAGTTTCAGATTTAGCTTTAGCCTTTTTCTTTTTGTTGTGCAGTTTTCGTGTCATGCCTGTACCTTTCCCCCTCTATATTCAATCAAAATCAGCAGCGATATGCCTTTGAGTCAAAATAAAGTACTCCCTCATATCCAAATCAAATTGACTCAGCTTTGTCTAGCGAATGCATCTAGCTAGACAAACTTGAGTCAATTAATTTGTGCATATCTATCTAGATACATCCAGTTGAGTCAATTAATTTGGATCAGAGGCAGTATTTTAGCTAGTATCATTATTCATGTATGTAATGAACTAATCAAGTTTTGCTGAACTGACTTCAAGCTGTGCTTTCCTTTGCAAGGTCCTTTGTTGATCAGCACGGCACCTATTCCGCCAGAACTTGATGAACAAGGTCAGTACAATCTTGGCTCCTGGTGGTTAGCACGATCTCCTGATGGTTCTAGACTTTTTCTGGTTCATACCTGGGGCGTTACTGATGGGCGGGATTATACTAGACTGGTTCGGATTTTACCTGCTGCTGCTACCTCTGAGGGTCGTCATGGTCGCACTATTAGCGGGTATGGTACGGGTTTACTTGGCTGCGAGGTGTACAACATGGACACCAGTCAGTTGATGCCACCGAGGCCATGGAGGAGGATTATTTCCCTTGTGATAAGGGGTGTCCCGATCTTCTCAGTAAGCGACGGTGGTGATGAACACACGATGGTAGCAGCGGATGGAATCGATGATGATGAAGAGGATAACTTGTATGACGCCGACGAAGTCTCTCGATTGATTCCTGATGCCAATGCAACAGGTCTCAACCCTGCAAGATATTCGCAACTCCACACACTTGCGCACGTAGCCGCCGACCACGAAGCGGTAAATTGCAATCTTCTAATCCCCAATGGAACAGCAGATCACACACAAACTTTCAGTAGCATAAAACTCCAGATCGATGCGAATTGGAGAGTAGTATTCAATAGTTTTGCAGAGCAAACAACTAAGAACTAGGGTTTATCTTAAACGTGGTCTAAAACAACTTTGGGGGCGTCCCAGGGACTTATATAGGCGTTCGGGACGACCTCAGGTCGAAAAAGTACGGAAATAACCGACCCAGAATAGATCTGGTCGAGACAGACTCGGACTCGGCCGGTCTGGGGGCCGGTCGACCGGGCCGGGGACCGGGTGGTCCGGTCCTAGACCGGGTCTGTGACCGGGTGGAAACCAGACGAAGGGTCCGTGTTCCCTGGATGTGGCCCGGATGGCACCGGTTCAAAATCCGGTTGGTGACCGGGTGGCCCGGTCCCACGGCCGGTCTGACCAGGCCTGGGACCGGCCTGAAGATCTCCTCCTCTCGCGCATGCCTCCCGCTCCTCCCTCGCGCGTCCATGAGATGTCTTCACGTCCAGCTCCATGTCCAGCTTCACGTCCAGCTTCTCGTCCAGCTGCTCCTCTCCTCCTCGTGCGACGCTTGGTTCCTCCTCATACCTGATCATACATAAGTAATACGACTTAGGTAGTATAAAGTTCTCGTCGATCAAAGTATCGTTTAGGAACAAGTTCACCTGTTGTTTAAGTAGCTTCGCACGAGCTCGTGTCATTGGTCCAATCCTAACTTCATTGGACTTGAGCTTCACAGCTTCATCTTCATCTTGTAATGACGGGGGTAGTAGTGAGGTAGGGATGTCCTCATCATCTCCCCCCCCGTCAAAAGGCGTCGACCTCGACGCTCCAAGGTCTTCTCCGTCATATGGTGTCAAATCAGCAACATTGAAAGAATTACTGACACCAAACTCATCAGCTGGAAGATCTATCGAGTATGCATTATCATTGATCTTGGCAAGCACTTTGTAAGGACCAGCACCACGAGGCTTCAACTTAGACTTCCGCAGCTTCGGGAACCTATCCTTGCGAAAATGTACCCAGACCATATCACCAGGCTTGAACAACATCTCTTTGTGCTTCTTGTTCATCCTTGCAGCATTGCTCTTGCCTTTCTTTTCTATCAACTCTTTAGTCTTCACATGTATTTTCTTCACAAAATCTGCCCTCTTGGATGCCTCCATATTAACTCTCTCATGTATGGGCAAAGGCAACAAGTCAAGTGGAGTAATGGGTTTGAAACCATACACCACCTCAAAAGGACACAGCTCTGTGGTAGAGTGTACCGCCCTGTTGTAAGCAAACTCCACATGCGGCAAACACTCTTCCCACTCCTTCAGGTTCTTCTTGATCATGGATCTCAACAGTTGTGACAAGGTTCGATTCACCACCTCAGTTTGACCATCAGTTTGGGGATGACAAGTAGTACTGAACAGTAGCTTTGTCCCCAGCTTCCCCCAAAGTGTCTTCCAGAAGTAGCTCATGAACTTCACATCACGATCAGAAACAATAGTCTTTGGGACTCCATGTAGTCGAACAATCTCCCTGAAAAACAGGTTAGCAATATGCGACGCATCGTCGCTTTTGTGGCAGGCAATAAAGTGTGACATTTTAGAAAATCTGTCCACTATCACAAATATAGAATCATGGCCTCTCTTAGTACGCGGCAAACCCAACACAAAATCCATACTAATATCTTCCCAAGGTGTAGTAGGTGCCGGTAAAGGAGTATACAAACCGTGAGGCTTCAGCTTGGACTTGGACTTGTTGCAAGTAATGCACCTCTTGACATACCTGTCCACATCCCGCCTCATCTTTGGCCAATAAAAGTGATCAGCGAGCATGAGTAGCGTCTTCTCACGCCCAAAGTGACCCATCAAACCTCCAGCATGCGATTCCTGCAATAAGAGCAAACGCACAGACGATTCTGGAACACATAGTTTGTTAGCTCTAAACAAGAACCCATCGTGTATGTGATATTTTTCCCATGCTTTACCAATAACACATAAGCGATATGGTTCAGCAAAATCATGATCAGTCGCATATAAATCACATAACACCTCTAATCCAGGAATTTTAACATCAAGATGGGTTAATAGCATAGTTTTCCTAGATAGAGCATCAGCAACAATATTATCTTTTCCCTTCTTATGCTTAATAATGTACGGAAAAGACTCAATAAACTCAACCCACTTAGCAAGACGCCTATGCAAAGTAGATTGGGCTTTCAGATATTTCAAAGCTTCATGATCAGAATGTATGATAAATTCTTTTGGCCATAAATAATGTTGCCAAACCTCAAGAACTCTAATTAAAGCATACAATTCTTTATCATATATTGGATAGTTCAACTTAGCACCAGAAAGTTTCTCAGAAAAATATGCAATTGGGCGACCCTCTTGCATCAACACACCACCAATTCCAATACCACTAGCATCACATTCAATCTCAAATTGCTTATTGAAATCAGGAAGTGCAAGTAACGGTGCAGAAGTTAACAATCGTTTCAGTTCATCAAAAGCATGATCTTGGGCAACGCCCCACTCAAAGACAACACCCTTTTTAGTCAATTCATTCAAAGGTGCAGCAATAGTAGAAAAATTGGGCACAAAATGGCGATAAAACCCAGCTAGACCATGAAAACTTCTTACTTGACTCACATTCATGGGAGTAGGCCAATTTTGAATAGCTTCAATTTTAGACACATCTACTTCTACTCCATGCTTAGAGACAACATAACCCAGAAATATGACCTTATCTTTGCAAAATGTGCACTTCTCAAGATTACCATAGAGTTTACTATCACGCAACACTTGCAAAACATGTCGAATATGTATAATATGATCAGATTCATTGCGGCTGTAGATTAATATATCATCAAAATACACAACCACAAACTTGCCAATAAAATCACGCAAAATATGGTTCATCAGTCTCATGAAAGTGCTAGGTGCATTAGTTAAACCAAAAGGCATTACTAACCACTCATATAAACCAAATTTTATTTTAAAGGCGGTTTTCCACTCATCCCCTTCTTTCATCCTAATTTGATGATAACCACTACGCAAATCAATTTTAGTGAAAACAGCAGCACCACTCAATTCATCTAGCATATCCTCTAAACGGGGAATAGGATGACGATATCGAATAGTAATGTTGTTTATCGCTCTACAATCTACGCACATACGCCATGTACCATCTTTCTTAGGAACAAGAATAACAGGAACAGCACAAGGACTAAGGCTTATGCGGATATAACCTTTGTCGAGTAGCGCTTGTACTTGCTTCTGTATCTCCTTCGTTTCTTCGGGATTCGTTCTATATGGCGCCCTATTGGGCAGCGATGCTCCGGGAATCAAGTCAATTTGATGCTCAATACCTCGCAATGGTGGAAGTCCTGCGGGTACCTCTTCCGGAAACACGTCGCTGAATTCCTGCAAAACATTAGAAACACCAAGAGGAAGAGGGGTCATGTCGTTAGAAACCAAAACCGTACCCTTGTACATGAGCACAATAGGCATGGCTGTAGGATCCTCACAAAATTCTCTCATGTCTTGTTTGGTGGCTAATGAGACTAAGGAATTCACTCTCTCACTTTTCGTTATATCACTCACGGCATTACAATTCTCTCGCCTATCTATGGATGCATCCTCCAAGTTTACATCAATCTTCTGACGAGACTCATTGACAATTTGCTGTGGTGACATAGGCTGTAAGTTAATTTTCTTGCCCTTGAACTCCAAGTGATATGTATTGGCGCGGCCATTGTGTTGCACAGAACGGTCATAGAGCCATGGCCGGCCCAACAGCAGGTGACAAACCATCATAGGAACCACATCAAAATCAATGGAATCCTTATACGGTCCAATCTCAAAATCAACTCGCACCATGTGGTTCACCTTCATCTCACCATTATTGCTCAACCACTGAATATAATATGGATGTGGGTGCGGTAGATACTTCAGTTTCAGCTTGGCACATAACTCTTTGCTTGCTAGATTGCGACAACTCCCGCCATCAATAATGACCTTGCAAGCTTTATCAGGACCAACTAGTGCCTTTGTTTGAAACAAATGACAGCGCTGTGTAGATGCACTTGACTGCACATTAAGAACACGCTGCGAGACAACAATAGTTTGAGCTTCAGAAGGGAAAGCATCAAACCCATCACTGTCATAATCATCCTCATCTGGAGCATCTGGATCAGCATCATCTCCAGTTTCATACTCATTGTCCTCATTAATTATCATAACTTTGCGATTAGGACAATCCTTCTTGAAGTGACCCTTGCCACCACATGTATGACAAACCATATCACGGTTGCGCGCTGTAGACATACTAGAACCAGTTCCACTTGCTGCAGGGACGGGCTTCTTTGTGTTAGACACATTGGAGACCGGCTTGCTAGACGAAGAAGGAACATCCATAGGACGCGTAGATGGCGCCGTAGACGGTGGCGGCCTAGGCGTGTAGCGCCCTGCGCCTGTAGCACGGCCCCTCTGTTGCGCTTCTTCAGCCAACTGTGACTCAGCTTCTCTTGCATGATGTAGTAGCTCATTCATAGTAGCGTAGCTGTGATGACGCACAATTCCCTTGATATTAAACCGCAGACCATTCAGAAAACGCTGTAGTGTCATCTCAAGAGACTCACGGACACGGGCACGCTGCATAAGCATCTCCATCTCCATGTAGTAAGCATCAACCGTCAACACACCTTGCTTCAATTGGGTCAACTTGTCAAAGACGGAACGCAAGTAATTGGTAGGCACAAAACGAGCTCTCATTGCCGCCTTCATAGCACACCATGTGATAATAGGCAGCTCACCATCTTCTTCACGAGCACGAACAAGTCCATCCCACCAACGCAATGCATAGCCATCAAATTCAGAGGAAGCAAGCTTGATCTTCCTATCTTCAGTATAGTCAGGATGTAAACGCCATAATCTCTCAATCTTCAGCTCCCATGTAAGATATTCTTCAACATCAGTACCTCCTTCAAATCTGGGAATTGAGAACTTGGGTTTACCCAAACCATCGTCTTGTTGTTGTAGAACACGTTGGGCTCCGACGGGGACAAAACCACGACCACGGAACGCATCACCAACGCCACGTCCAAGACCACGACCAACACCACGCCCTTGAGCATTAGCAGCTTCAGCATTGTCACCTTGCACACTGCCATCTTCATCAAGTGGTGGTTGTTGTTGCACCATTGTACGTATCTCACCAACGGCGGTTGTCAAAGCTTGTATAGATGCTTGAAGGGTCGTCACCGACGTTTGAACGGTGTTAACCGCTGTAGTAGTCTCATCGACCTTCAAGTGAACACTCTGAATATCCTTGTCCAAGGCGTCATTGGCAACACGGATTTCACGTTGTAGGTGATCACGTAGTGCCTCATACTCCAGCCAAGTAACTGTCGCTGCTGGATCCTTTTTCTGCATCACATCAACATTCTCGGTAGAAGACATGATTAGTAGGTTAGTGCACTAAACAAAAATCTTTGGTGGTACTCTCACAACTCACTCAAAACTGATAAGAAAGGTAAATCTTTACCGCTCCAAAGTGAATTAGTATTGCTTACCAACTTGGATTGACGGACTAGTGCACGGATGTAGCGAAGCGAATATCAAGGGTATAAGAACAAATCACACGACAAAGCAGGATATATGTGGGGCTGTAGGTGGGCTACCTATTTGCACCAATAACAAGCTCTAGCGCTGACCGTAGACAACCAATGATACTCACACAAGGCGATATAATGGGACAATGCAACTATATGTGGGAAAAGTTGCAATGCACTAGAGAGACGCTAGCAAAGCTCAACGAGACAGGCACAAGATTGCTCAACTACGGGTGCAGGAAAGTAAACTTAGGCCTTCACTTGATTCAACTAGCACAACACTTTTCTTTTTGGATTTTTCTTTTTGTATAACACAAGCAGCTATGTAGCTCTTTTTGCTTCTTTTCTATTTTTTTTTTGATTTTATGACTCAACTCCTTGATAACACGGCCAACAAGATATGCAAAGCACCAAAACCCTAATGAGCAGCCTGTCGAGCGGTAAAACTAGTCTCTTCTGGGGAAGTTCCTAGTCACGTATATCGATAGGCTGTGTCTATGGTTGGGAACAAGCACACTGTACGCTATGTGGACTCGGAGTAACAAAAACTGACACACTATGATAAACTAGATGATAGAGAAAACACAAACCCTAACAATTGTACTATAAGAAAGATAAAGATACGCAAAAACAACTACGAAAAGCAACTAAAACTCGAAATTAGTGCAATCTAAAGCTATGGAAAACCCTAACCCTAACTTTTTATGGCTTTTTCTGGATAGGAAACACTCACAACTCAACTATGGGGTGGATTGTGGATGGCTTACCGAGGAAAACTGGAAATCTGATACCAAGATGATAAGGGGTGTCCCGATCTTCTCAGTAAGCGACGGTGGTGATGAACACACGATGGTAGCAGCGGATGGAATCGATGATGATGAAGAGGATAATTTGTATGACGCCGACGAAGTCTCTTGATTGATTCCTGATGCCAATGCAACAGCTCTCAACCCTGCAAGATATTCGCAACTCCACACACTTGCGCACGTAGCCGCCGACCACGAAGCGGTAAATTGCAATCTTCTAATCCCCAATGGAACAGCAGATCACACACAAACTTTCAGTAGCATAAAACTCCAGATCGATGCGAATTGGAGAGTAGTATTCAATAGTTTTGCAGAGCAAACAACTAAGAACTAGGGTTTATCTTAAACGTGGTCTAAAACAACTTTGGGGGCGTCCCAGGGACTTATATAGGCGTTCGGGACGACCTCAGGTCGAAAAAGTACGGAAATAACCGACCCAGAATAGATCTGGTCGAGACAGACTCGGACTCGGCCGGTCTGGGGGCC
This sequence comes from Lolium perenne, assembly GCF_019359855.2. Lineage (NCBI taxonomy): Eukaryota > Viridiplantae > Streptophyta > Magnoliopsida > Poales > Poaceae > Lolium > Lolium perenne. The sequence goes on from NC_067245.2 coordinate 139,896,463, forward strand.
GGTCGACCGGGCCGGGGACCGGGTGGTCCGGTCCTAGACCGGGTCTGTGACCGGGTGGAAACCGGACGAAGGGTCCGTGTTCCCTGGATGTGGCCCGGATGGCACCGGTTCAAAATCCGGTTGGTGACCGGGTGGCCCGGTCCCACGGCCGGTCTGACCGGGCCTGGGACCGGCCTGAAGATCTCCTCCTCTCGCGCATGCCTCCCGCTCCTCCCTCGCGCGTCCGTGAGATGTCTTCACGTCCAGCTCCATGTCCAGCTTCACGTCCAGCTTCTTGTCCAGCTGCTCCTCTCCTCCTCGTGCGACGCTTGGTTCCTCCTCATACCTGATCATACATAAGTAATACGACTTAGGTAGTATAAAGTTCTCGTCGATCAAAGTATCGTTTAGGAACAAGTTCACCTGTTGTTTAAGTAGCTTCGCACGAGCTCGTGTCATTGGTCCAATCCTAACTTCATTGGACTTGAGCTTCACAGCTTCATCTTCATCTTGTAATGACGGAGGTAGTAGTGAGGTAGGGATGTCCTCATCACCTTGGATAATATTCTCTCTTCCTTGGAGTGAACTATCCGATTATCATTCCAGTAGAAGACGGGGCAGAACATGACCGTCCAAATATGGCGAGAAGCAACTCTGTTTACACATCACACCATAAGTAGGTCTTGCATATACTCCTTCTCCAGAAATTTGCCGCTTCAGTTTGAATTCTGAAGACTGTATTGTTGGTTTCCAAACCAACATTAGATGGACATGGCGGCAGGTTCCGTTGTGGTTCATCCCAAGCTTCGCCAATGCTCGGCAATGGAACCTGCCTTCGCGTCATAGGTCCAGAAAGAAGGGCTGATGTACTTTATGTAATACTCGTGTTGTAATGCAAGATTTGTATCTGTTGAACTATTTCATTTGCATGTTTATCTCTACCTAGGCTACTCCCTTTCCGTAGTTGTGTTGTACTATCTGTTGAACTATTTCCTTTGCCTGTTACCTCTACCTAGGCTACTCCTCCGTAGTTGTTAAATTGATGTAATGCTCCTACAATGCAGGCTACACTGGGCGTGTGGCCTGTAATGTTATCAAACACCTTTTGTACTCGTTCTAGTATGCATTTCACACGATAGCTCACATAATTAAAGTACTCGTACAACGTATTAGTTGAAAGATATCTCTCATAATTAAGTACCCCTCTTTGAGCTTATGCGAAACATAAATGACTATTTTAGAAATATATACTCTCGTCACAAGATTATATTAAAAACAGTGGTACGTAGTTCTATTAGAAAAAGAAAGTGTGAATAGTAGAATGATGTAGAAGTGTTTTTGAGGTCTGTGCATAGCTAGTGTTCATTGTGCAAAAGCACTTAGACTAGTCACAATGGGAAGTATCATAGACTAGTATCATACATACTCCCTCCATCCTCAAATAAGTGGACATCTAGCCTCAAACTTTGTCCATGAAAGAGTGTACTTCTATGTTCCCAATGCACTTTAAATTAGCAAAAGTTATTTCTCTGTCATCGCATGGAAATCAAACCCAATAATATTCAACACATGTTATCCTAATTTTGTACATGCACTTAGCCTATTGGAGATGAAATAATTAAAGAGGAGAGAGATGTTGGTTACATCTTCCCAATGCAATTTTTCTCTCTTTTTACTAATTTACCTTGAAAATCCCGCATGTCCACTTATTTATGGACGGAGGGAGTATGATACTAGTTTATGATTCAACACCTACAATGCATAGTATCATGAATTAGTATCATAGTTCCATTCTATTTAATGTTTTGTAGAATCTCAATGCAAATATGTGTACATGATGTGTTTGCCACTAAAATTTCTAGTTTTACGTGCTATGATACCGTACCTACCTATGATACTAATTTCACCTCTCTCATCATTAATTGATGTGCCACATAAGATTTATACCTACATGACATGCATGATACTACTACTACCTACGATACTCCAATTGTGGCTAGTCTTAGTTGAAGCAAAACCGAGCCATGGCCCGCCCAACCTAGAAAAATTAAGCCTATGTTATTTGTAAAATTCAGCGTAATATTAGCTCATTTTACTTTCTCTCAGCTTGTTGTCCCTCCAACCTTTCTTGTCATGCTCCACCGCTATGCAAAAGGCTAAGAGCATCCACTATGTTGTCCACAAGACCTATCTACAAGGAAAAAGTAGTTGATAAGGTTGTAGTGGAGGTTATCCACAAGTAATATTTCCTTGGGCTGCATGATTCGTAGGAATAGAAAAAACATATGATTAGTATGGCATGCCTAGTCGAATCCTGTAGGAAGATGAGTTCTCTTTGATTCAGCCAAAGGAATTATCAATGAGATATGACCTCATGTTTATTTTCTATAGGATTATTTCCTATAGGATATGTTCCCATGAATCAAACAACTAGCTGGTGTAGGAAAAAATCCCGTAGAATCAAACAACTAGCAATCAAAAATAATTTATCTCTCATTCCTCTGTCGTGCATGTGGGTACACCAATAGCATATACATGTTGGTCCCATCTTAATGCTAAGGTTCAGTTCATCATACATAGTGGGAAACTTCACAAGATAAATGGGACCCAAGTTATGGCCAAAGTTAATATTATTACTATATATATACACACATATATAGGTGATTCCCCGAGGGAATCCACTATGTTGTTCACAAGGAAAAAGTAGTCCATAATGTTGTCTATTATACATAATGAATGTGTTCCACAAGGAAAATTTCTTATGGGTGACCTACAAGCTTGTTGGTTGTCCACAAACAAAACAAAATAATTTATCTCTCCTTCCTCATACTATTAAGATGCTAAGGTTCACTTTCTCATACTATGTGGGTCCCATCTTAATGGTAAGGTTCACATCTCATACTACGTGGGTCCCATCTTAATTAATGTTAAGGTTCATATCTCAAACTTCCAGTAAATCATGCATATTTCAATTTATATTTTGGTGAAGTTTCATTCGATTTGAATTATAGGTTTGTGAGCAAATATATATTTAGTTTGAACTAGTGCTCGAGTACGTAAGAAGCTATTTAATGACAAGCTTCATAGATTTTAAAACAAGGCATCTACATATTACTGGATTTTTTCAAAATTTTCTGAATAGTTTTTCCTTTTTAGCTTCGAAATAAGAGATAGTTTGGAACGTTGGATCTCAAATGGATGGTAGATGGTGGCACATAGTCACAATGTATCTTGGAAGCATCAAGTCACTGAAGCTCTGTCCGGTTTCCAAACCAAGCTAGGAAAGGCATTGAAAATGAAGTTCTGCTCTAAAACATCTCTCATTCCATTTTGGTGCTCGCGCGGTTGCATGCTGCCCACGTGTTAAGGTACGTGTCTCTGGCATGTAGAGAACTACGATTATTGGCGAAAAATATATCAAAATGGAAACTGTAAAAAAAACCCTCTCTGGTCAACCTGATGTGACGAGACATCACTGCACCAAACGTCATCGCAAATTTATAGATGGGTGGCGTGCTAGTATACCAACAGTCAAATCGGCGCCCAGTCGCAGCAGCAGCCTAGAGTACGACTCTACCTAGTTTTTGCCCCTTGCATGTCTATCATCTTCTTCGTCACCCTCCCAGAATCACGCGCACGCGCAGGATCTCGATCCCCACCACGCTGCATCACTAGTAATATACCTTTCTCTCCTTACCCCAGCCGGCCACGCGCTGCATCGTTCCTTCCATAGCGCTCGCCCTCTCCTCCGAAAACCCCAAGCACAGTTGCATCCGCCATCCACCTAAATCCATCTTCACGTGATGGATTATTCTAGGCTTTGCCGGGTCGGCGGGGACGGCCACTTGGAGGCTCTCACCGACGACAACATCGACCTCATCGCTGCGCATCTGGATGTTACCTACACCGTCCGACTTGCCGCATGTTCCAGGGAGCTCTACGACCTGATCATCAAGGATGAAGGTAAGATGCACCATTGGGATGAACCCTGCCTGCTGATGCCTCCGCCTGCTTATTGGTTCGATGAACACTGGGAAGTGGCGACATGATCTTGTCAGCAAGATACCGTGTACGACCTGGTGCACCTCAACCATCCTCGTCGTTCTATCGCCCTGCCGTTCATGCACGACAGAAAATGGCTTGGCGCGAACGGCGACTGGATCGCCTCCGCCGATTATCATGGGTGGTGCCTCGTGAACGTCTACACCGAGCGACATATCCCCCTTCCATCCCTACCAGATTCAAAGATTGGTCATACTAGTGTTTCATATCAACCTGCATACTGTATTAACTGGGGTCCAGTAATTAATTTGTTGAAGATTGTAATCTGCCAAGTGCCCACAAAAGGTGGGAGGTACGCAGATTACAAGCTCATCGCCTTGTTCGAAAAAAGGATTTTCTACCTTGAAGTGGGTGGCGACTGGAGAATGCTAGAGGCCCTTACACCTGCATCTGATTATCCAAAGTACTATGATGCCATTGAACTCGGTGGTCACGTTTTTGCGGTGGACGAAACTGATGGCTCCACGTACTTCTGGGACACCGCAAATGGTATTTTTTTAGTCCTTATGTTGCATTGCATGATACACTGCCTTAATCAATGAAGTTATTCATGAACTACCTTTTTTATATTTTACCTTTCATAAATGATTTAATGATCACACCCCTTTTGCTGAATATGAATGAACCGTTGCTTGCAATGAATTAGTACGAATTAGTCACCAGCAAACATAGTATGCTCAGTATGTGATTGCATTCCTGAATTAGTAACTCTACGTCACTGCAAAATATGGATGTAATTAACCAGTATCTCAAAAGATAACGTAGCACTATGAAGGCACCCTTTTTGATAACCCTTTACACCCATTGTTTCATATATAACTAATTGATTTTGCCTCCAAAAGGAGGACGAGAGACCCCCGCCATCTGCATTAGAGAGATGCATAAGGACTTTCATAAGTATATGACTTAACGATCACATCCTTTATCTGGATATGAATGAACCGTTGCTTGCAATGAATTAGTACTAGTTAGTCATCAGCAAACATAGTATACTCCGTATGTGAATGCATTCCTCAATTAGTAACTCTATGCAACTGCAGAATATGGATGTAATTAACAAGTATCTCAAATGTTAATGTAGAAACATAAAAATAGAAGAAAATCGTTTGTAATTACATGCGTAGCTTATATTTTCTAGAGATCGGGGAAAAAGCCTTGATTAGATGTACCTACATGCAGATCAAACAGTTCTTTGTTTATATCGGTGAATAATCTGCAAAATGGTATAATTAATTTTATTTTTGATACATTATTTCTCCCATTTTCTTGAATAGATTTCAGTTTCCCACAATTATCTTTGATTAGTGATTGTGACGTCCCCTCATTCAAAATAACTCAGGTTATCTTTTTTCCTAATTCAATGTTATTTAAGTTTGAGTAAGTTTACTACTAATATCTACAACCTCATATATATATATATATATATATATATATAAGATTTAGCACCTGCAGGCCAAACAAAGTTAGCTGCCTATAGTCCCCTGTATAGTTCTTTCTTTTTTGCTTTCTCAATTTTTCGTAGCCTTCCTACAACCCTGTATGCTCTAATATATAATGATGCACGACTAGGCATGTGTTCGAGAAAAGAAAATCTAAATATCTTTTGTAATATATGAACCTATATTGATGTTTTAGATGCTGGTAGTATAATTTTTGATAAACTTGAACAAACTTAATCAGTTTAGCTTAGCACAACCATATAGCGTACCTTTTTAGAACGCGAAAATGAGGTAAACAAATACCATGTGTACCCTTTACTATCAATAGTAGAGACGAGATTATGAACCTTCAACTCTAAAATGCAAATTCTTCTACTGAATGGATAGCTGCATCTGATACCTATTTTGCAAATGTTACCAGACTTGGGGTTAGCTACAAAGAGCATTTCTTTCTTGTCAAGCTTCATGCACTACCAACACAACCAAAAGTCCGAACTGATCGCAAGGGCGGCAATCCACTTATACAATTCAACACCCCCCCCCCCCTCACGTGTGATGGGAGACAAGTCAATACGTGGAAAGACTCAGAGGTATAGCTCAAGAGGCATATACGTGGACTCCGAGGGGGAAACAACAATTTTAGGATAAATTGCGAAAGCCAGGACTCGAACTAGAGACCTTGGCTCTGACACCATGTCAAGCTTCATGGACTAGCCAACGCAACCAAAAGTCCGAACTGATGGAAAGGTCTAGGCAATCCACTTATACAGTTAAACATTTCTTACCCTTCGGGTGGCCACAGGGAAGCTCTCTAATAGATCACTTAAGACAAAGGGAATTAACTATAGCACAAGACTTAAACTTAAGATGATATATATTTGTCAAAATTTGAATGTATCTATATGCTTTCACTGTCTAGATACATCTGAATTTGGACAAATCTCAGACACTTTCGGTGGGACAGAGGTAGTATATAACTGTGTATACACTAACTAGTGTCTAGTTTTGGCGAAGTTAAGACTAGTTTCGTGGGATGGATGCAGTATAACTAATATATTGGACACTCGATTTGAACACATGAATGACCAATGTCCTTAGCTTACATAGTCGTATTTATACTGTGAGCATGAACGATGAACAATGCTGCTGTTTGAATATGGTTGCCACTAACACCCTATTCGTCTCCATTTCTAATATTGCAGAAAATCCGATGCTCCCGTTTGTAATCCCGCCACCGGTGGTGGATGATCAGCAGTACGCGTGGTTCCTCGCTCCATCTGCTGATGGCAAGCGATTGATGATCATCCTTACAGTAAACAACATTGGGATTGCCAATGCTGAAGTACCTCCTGACATTCACTATGCTGCTAATGGGCTTCAGCTACGACAGTATCCTCCTGTTGCCACGTACGTCTTTGAGCAGGATCCCTTATCTACTGCACGTGCAGGGGACTTTCTTTGGAGGCAGGTTAACAGCCTCGGCGACCACTCTCTGTTCCTCTGACACAATTACCCGATCATTGCCAACCTGAAGAAGCGTGAATCCAAAGCTCCTGATGGCACATTGGTTCCATTCATGAGGAAAAACTGCGTCTACACAGCATACCGGAAGATTCTTCATAATCAATACCCTAAAATTTTGCGATGCAACCTCCAGCCAAATGAAGCTGAGACTGTGGGAGTTATCAGCCTTCGCAGAGATCGTTGGGATAATATCCGACAAGCGGCTATGTGGTTTAAGCCTGCTTTAAACATTGCCCGTTCGGTGTTACCTTTAAAAAAACACTGACACACTTTTTTATTATGCTTGAAGTGTTGAGAAGTAGTACACTGTTTTTAGTATGTACTAGTTTGAATTAGTTTATTTGAACACTGCCCCGCTTTTGTATTTCGTGTTGCCTTCATATTATAACCCATGCATGGCTGTTTTAGGATTGACTTTATTTTAGCACTATAATTACAATGTGTGTACATCCTTTATAATATAGCCAGCTCTTGTTGATCATACTCATGAGAGGACAATTCCTATTTTTTTCGCCGCTAAAGGGTAAAGTACATCCCTGGGGGCAGTGATTCTTGCTGCAGGCCACTAAACATGCATCAACTACGAGCAAGGAAGTAGATGTGCGACCTAGGTGATTGTGCGGACCCCACATGTGAACCAAAGAAAAAAACATGTCAATACGGAACTGATGTACATACGACAACTCCTATATGATATGTGTATGTACGATTGAGCATCTGGAGGTGTGCTGCCAACTGCTTCCTCACACGAAGGGTTGGATCTTGTGTTTCGTAAACGGATCGGACTGAAATTGTCGTGTGCATAGCAAGGTTCATGTCAATAAGGCTGAGTTTGGCATCTAAGTCTAGGCAACAAACACTTTTGGGTTCCAACGGCCATCTACAAGGTATTTGCTATTGGCCTACTTGCTCCGGCTGTCGAAGCCCAATAACTACAAATGGGCCTTTCTGCTCATGCAATGTTGGTCCTTTTCTAAAGAACCACAGATCCTATGATTGGCAAAAAACAAAAACACGGAGATTCTACATAAAAGTTGTTTGTATTTATTTTGAATTATTGGGTTGCAATTTTTGATACTGCTCATGGCCAATATGAAAATCCTTGATCGCTCCATACCCACATGGATCACGGTATTTTCAAACATTCATAAAGTCGATTTGAAATTTAAAACATATCCTAATAATTCCATGATTTATTTTATTAACTTGCAAGATCTTGGAGCGAAAGAGCTTGTATTAGTCTGCAAAAATAATATAGATAAACCTGTCATTAACAAGAAATGAAGGTTTATCGTCCAAAGAGGATGCCATGTGGGACCCATGAGCCAGCAGCGTCCTCAAAATTTCAAATGCGGTAGGATATCCAAAAAAAGAGCAAGTATCCCGAAAATAGGGGTAAAAAATAAATCATAGAAAGGAAACATTTATAGTTCAGAGAGGCTAACATGTGGGACAGATCTGCCAGCAGCATCCTTATCATTTCAAAGTCGGCAAAGGATCAAAAGAAAAAAAGGCAAATAGCCAGAAATTAGGGGTCAAAAGTAAATCCAACAAAGGAAACTTTTATTCTTCATAGAAGATGACATGTGGGACCGACCTACCAGTGTCGTCCTCATCGTTTCAAAGGCCGCAGGGGATCAAAAGAAAAAGGCAAATAGCGAGAAATTAGGGGTAAAAAATAAATCCAACAAGGGAAAGGTTTATTGTTCAAAGGCGGCATATGATCGAAAGAAAAAGGCAAGTGACCAAAAATCAGGGGGTAAAAAAAATCCAAGAAAAGAAACTTTATTGTACATAGAGGATGACATGCGGGTCCCATGAGCCAGTTACTTACTCAACGTTACAGAGGCGGCATGAGATCGAAAGAAAAAGGAAAGTGACCAAATATCAGGAACAAAAAATAGTCCAAGAAAAGAAACTTTTATTGTACATGGAGGATGACATATGGGTCCCATTTTGCAGCAGCGGTCTCAACGTTTCAAAGGCGGCATGAGATCGAAAGAAAAAGGCAAGTGCCAAAACATCAGTAGCCAAAAATAATCCAAGAAAAGAAACTTTATTGTACATAGAGGATGACATGCGGGTCCCATGTTGCAGCAGCGGTCTCAACGTTTCCTAGGCGGCACAGGATCAAAAGAAAAAGGAAGTAGCCAGAAATCAGGGGTAAAAATAATTCCAAGAAAGGAAACTTTTATTCTACATAGAGGATGACTTGCGGGACCCACGAGCCAGCAGCTTCCTCAATGTTTCAGAGGCGGCATGATACCGAAAGAAAAAGGCAAGTGACAAATATCAGGTCCCAAAAATAATCCAAGAAAAAAGGTTTATTGTACATAGAGGATGACATGCGGGTCCCATTTTGCAGCAGCGTTCTCAACGTTTCAAAGTTGGCATGAGATCGAAAGAAAAAGGAAGTAGGCAGAAATCATGGGGTCAAAAAAATCCATGAAAAGAAACATTTATCGTTGTGAGAGACTGACATGCGGGATCATGAGGCAGCAACATCCTCAACGTTTCAAAGGCGGCAGGGTATCAAAAGAAAAAGGAAGTAGCCAGAAATTAGGGGGTCACAAATAAACTCCAAAAAAAGAAAGTTGATTGTACATAGAGGATGACATGCGGGTCCCATGAGTCAGCAGCTTACTCAACTTTTCCAAGGCAGCAGGGGATCAAAAGAAAAAAAGGAAATCGCCAAAAATAAACTTTTATAGTACATAGAGGATGACATGCGGGTCCCATTTTGCAGCAGCGGTCCCAACGTTTCAAATGCTGCTTGAGATCAAAAGAAAAAGAATGTAGCCAGAAATTAGGGGGTCAAAAAGATCTCCAAGAAAAGAAAGTTGATTGTACATAGAGTATGACATGCGGGTCCTATGAGTCCGCAGCTTACTCAACGTTTCCAAGGCAGCAGGGGATCAAAAGAAAAAGGAAATAGCCAAAAATCAGAGGGTGAAAAAAAATCCAAGAAAAGAAACTTTTATAGTACATAGAGGATGTGCGGGTCCCATGAGCCAGCAGGTTCCTCAATGTTTCAAACGTGGCATGAGATCGAAAGAAAAAGGCAAGTGACCAAATATCAGGAGCCAAAATAATAATCCAAGAAAAGTAATTTTTATTGTACATAGAGGATGACATGCGGGTCCCATTTTGCAGCAGCGGTCTCAGCGTTTCGAAGTCGGCATGAAATGGAAAGAAAAAGGTGACAAATATCAGGAGCCAAAAAAAATCCAAGAAAAGAAAGATTTCAATTGGGCTGGATCTGGCCGTTTGGGCCTTCGAACTATCCTGCTGGACGCCTTTGGACTCGTACAATTTCAGCCCACTCCAAAACAGGAAAGTCCTATGCTTCGCAAAAACAAAAAACAAGGAGATTCAACATATAAGTTTGTTTATTTAAAAATAAAGATTTATTTTTTCCGTTTGCAATAGCTCAGAGCGAAATACACTGTTTATTGTCTGCAAAATAATCAAGATATCACATGTTTCTTGTACGGGGAGGCTGACATCGGGACCCATGAGCCAGCAGCGTCGTCAAAGTTTTAAAGGAGGCAGGGGATCGAAAGAAAAAATAAATCAAAAATTAGTTGGTAAAAAAATCGAAGAAAAGAAAAATTTATCGTTCCGAGGGGATGACATGCGGGACCCATGCGGCAGCAGCATTCTCAACGTTTCCAAGGCGGCACGGGATCCAAGAAAAGGCAAAATAGCTAGAAATTAGGGGTCAAAATAACTCCAAGAAAAGAAAGGTTTATCGTTCATAGAGGCTGACATGTGGGACCCATTAGCCAGCAGAGTCCTCAACGTTCAAAGGCGGCAGGGGATCAAAAGAAAAAGGAAGTAGCCATTTATTAGGGGTAAAAAATAACTCCAACAAAGGAAACTTTTATTGTTTATAGAGGATGACATGCGGGACCCATGAGCCAGCAACTTCCTCAACGTTTCAAAGGCGGCATGAGAACGAAAGAAAAAGGCAAGTGACCAAATATCAGGAGCCAAAAATAATCCAAGAAAAGAAACTTTATTTTACATAGAGGATGACATGCGGGTCCCAATTAGCAGCAGCGGTCTCAACGTTTCAAATGCGGCTTGAGATCAAAAGAAAAAGAAAGTTGATTGTACATAGAGGATGACATGCGGGTCCCATGAGTCAGCAGCTTACTCAACGTTTCCAAGGCGGTAGGGGATCAAAAGAAAAAGGAAATAGCCAAAAATCAGAGGGTGAAAAAAATACAAGAAAATAAACTTTTATAGCACATGGAGGATGACATGCGGGTCCCATGAGCCAGCAAGTTCCTCAATGTTTCAAACGTGGCATGAGATCGAAAGAAAAAGGCAAGTGACCGAATATGAGGAGCCAAAAATAATTCAAGAAAAGAAAGTTTTATAGTACATAGAGGATGACATGCGGGTCCCATGATCCTGCAGGTTCCTCAACGTTTCAAACGTGGCATGAGATCGAAAGAAAAAGGCAAGTGACCAAATATCAGGAGCCAAAAATAATTCAAGAAAAGAAACTTGATTGTACATAGAGGATGACATGCGGGTCCCATTTAGCAGCAGCGGTATAACCGTTTGAGAGGCTGCACGGGATCGAAAGAAAAAGGCAAGTGACCAAATATCAGGAGCCAAAAATAATCCAAGAAAAGAAACTTTATTGTACATAGAGGATGACATGCGGGTCCCATGTTGCAGCAGTGATCTCAACGTTTCGTAGGCGGCACGAGATCAAAAGGAAAAGGAAGTAGCCAGAAATCAGGGGTAAAAATAATTCCAAGAAAGGAAACTTTTATTCTACATAGAGGATGACTTGCGGGACCCATGAGCCAGCAGCTTCCTCAACGTTTTAGAGGCGGCATGATAACGAAAGAAAAAGGCAAGTGACAAATATCAGGTCCCAAAAATAATCCAAGAAAAAACGTTTGTTGTACATAGAGGATGACATGCGGGTCCCATTTTGCAGCAGCGTTCTCAACGTTTCAAAGTTGGCATGAGATCGAAAGAAAAAGGAAGTAGGCAGAAATCATGGGGTCAAAAAAATCCATGAAAAGAAACATTTATCGTTCTGAGAGGCTGACATGCGGGACCATGAGGCAGCAGCATCCTCAACGTTTGAAAGGCGGCAGGGGATCAAAAGAAAAAGGAAGTAGCCAAAAATCAGGGGGTCAAAAATAAACTCCAAAAAAAAGTTGATTGTACATAGAGGATGACATGCGGGTCCCATGAGTCAGCAGCTTACTCAACTTTTCCAAGGCAGCAGGGGATCAAAAGAAAAAAGGAAATCGCCAAAAATAAACTTTTTGTAGTACATAAAGGATGACATGCGGGTCCCATTTTACAGTAGCGGTCCCAATGTTTCAAATACGGCTTGAGATCAAAAGAAAAAGAAAGTAGCCAGAAATTAGGGGGTCAAAAAGAACTCCAAGAAAATAAAGTTGATTGTACATAGAGTATGACATGCGGGTCCTATTAGTCCGCAGCTTACTCAACGTTTCCTAGGCAGCAGGGGATCAAAAGAAAAAGGAAATAGCCAAAAATCAGAGGGTGAAAAAATCCAAGAAAAGAAACTTTTATAGTACATAGAGGATGATATGCGGGTCCCATGAGCCAGCAGGTTCCTCAACGTTTCAAACATGGCATGAGATCGAAAGAAAAAGGCAAGTGACCAAATATCAGGAGCCAAAATAATAATCCAAGAAAAGTAATTTTTATTGTACATAGAGGATGACATGTGGGTCCCATTTTGCAGCAGCGGTCTCAGTGTTTCGAAGTCGGCATGAGATGGAAAGAAAAAGGTGAAAAATATCAGGAGCCAAAAATAATCCAAGAAAAGAAATTATTGTACATAGAGGATGACATGCGGGTCCCATTTAGCAGCAGCGTTCTCAACGTTTCCAAGGTGGCACATGACCAAAAAAAAGGAAGTAGCCAGAAATCAGGGGGCCAAAAAAATCCAAGAAAAGAAAGATTTCAATTGGGCTGGATCTGGCCGTCTGGGCCTTCCAACTATCCTGCTGGACGCCTTTGGACTCGTACAATTTCAGCCCACTCCAAAACAGGAAAGTCCTATGCTTCGCAAAAACAAAAAACAAGGAGATTCAACATATAAGTTTGTTTATTTAAAAATAAAGATTTATTTTTTCCGTTTGCAATAGCTCAGAGCGAAATACACTGTTTATTGTCTGCAAAATAATCAAGATATCACATGTTTCTTGTACGGGGAGGCTGACATCGGGACCCATGAGCCAGCAACGTCGTCAAAGTTTTAAAGGAGACAGGGGATCGAAATAAAAAATAAATCAAAAATCAGTTGGTAAAAAAATCGAAGAAAAGAAAAATTTATCGTTCCGAGAGGATGACATGCGGGACCCATGTGGCAGCAGCATTCTCAACGTTTCCAAGGCGGCACGGGATCCAAGAAAAGGCAAAATAGCCTGAAATTAGGGGTCAAAATAACTCCAAGAAAAGAAAGGTTTATCGTTCATAGAGGCTGACATGTGGGACCCATTAGCCAGCAGAGTCCTCAACGTTCAAAGGCGGCAGGGGATCAAAAGAAAAAGGAAGTAGCCATTTATTAGGGGTAAAAAATAACTCCAACAAAGGAAACTTTTATTGTTTATAGAGGATGACATGCGGGACCCATGAGGCAGCAGCTTCCTCAACGTTTCAAAGGCGGCATGAGAACGAAAGAAAAAGGCAAGTGACCAAATATCAGGAGCCAAAAATAATCCAAGAAAAGAAACTTTATTTTACATAGAGGATGACATGAGGGTCCCAATTAGCAGCAGCGGTCTCAACGTTTCAAATGCGGCTTGAGATCAAAAGAAAAAGAAAGTTGATTGTACATAGAGGATGACATGCGGGTCCCATGAGTCAGCAGCTTACTCAACGTTTCCAAGGCGGTAGGGGATCAAAAGAAAAAGGAAATAGCCAAAAATCAGAGGGTGAAAAAAATACAAGAAAATAAACTTTTATAGCACATGGAGGATGACATGCGGGTCCCATGAGCCAGCAGGTTCCTCAATGTTTCAAACGTGGCATGAGATCAAAAGAAAAAGGCAAGTGATCGAATATGAGGAGCCAAAAATAATTCAAGAAAAGAAAGTTTTATAGTACATAGAGGATGACATGCGGGTCCCATGATCCTGCAGGTTCCTCAACGTTTCAAACGTGGCATGAGATCGAAAGAAAAAGGCAAGTGACCAAATATCAGGAGCCAAAAATAATTCAAGAAAAGAAACTTGATTGTACATAGAGGATGACATGCGGGTCCCATTTAGCAGCAGTGGTATCACCGTTTGAGAGGCTGCACGGGATCGAAAGAAAAAGGCAAGTGACCAAATATCAGGAGCCAAAAATAATCCAAGAAAAGAAAATTTATTGTACATAGAGGATGACATGCGGGTCCCATGTTGCAGCAGCGGTCTCAACATTTCCTAGGCGGCACGAGATCAAAAGAAAAAGGAAGTAGCCAGAAATCAGGGGTAAAAATAATTCCAAGAAAGGAAACTTTTATTCTACATAGAGGATGACTTGCGGGACCCATGAGCCAGCAGCTTCCTCAACGTTTTAGAGGCGGCATGATACCGAAAGAAAAAGGCAAGTGACAAATATCAGGTCCCAAAAATAATCCAAGAAAAAACATTTATTGTACATAGAGGATGACATGCGGGTCCCATTTTGCAGCAGCATTCTCAACGTTTCAAAGTTGGCATGAGTTCGAAAGAAAAAGGAAGTAGGCAGAAATCATGGAGTCAAAAAAATCCATGAAAAGAAACATTTATCGTTCTGAGAGGCTGACATGCGGGACCATGAGGCAGCAGCATCCTCAACGTTTGAAAGGTGACAGGGGATCAAAAGAAAAAGGAAGTAGCCAGAAATCAGGGGGTCAAAAATAAACTCCAAAAAAAGAAAGTTCATTGTACATAGAGGATGACATGCGGGTCCCATGAGTCAGCAGCTTACTCAACTTTTCCAAGGCAGCAGGGGATCAAAAGAAAAAAGGAAATCGCCAAAAATAAACTTTTATAGTACATAAAGGATGACATGCGGGTCCCATTTTGCAGCAGCGGTCCCAATGTTTCAAATACGGCTTGAGATCAAAAGAAAAAGAAAGTAGCCAGAAATAAGGGGATCAGAAAGAACTCCAAGAAAATAAAGTTGATTGTACATAGAGTATGACATGCGGGTCCTATGAGTCCACAGCTTACTCAACGTTTCCAAGGCAGCAGGGGATCAAAAGAAAAAGGAAATAGCCAAAAATCAGAGGGTGAAAAAAATCCAAGAAAAGAAACTTTTATAGTACATAGAGGATGATATGCGGGTCCCATGAGCCAGCAGGTTCCTCAACGTTTCAAACATGGCATGAGATCGAAAGAAAAAGGCAAGTGACCAAATATCAGGAGCCAAAATAATAATCCAAGAAAAGTAATTTTTATTGTACATAGAGGATGACATGCGGGTCCCATTTTGCAGCAGCGGTCTCAGCGTTTCGAAGTCGGCATGAGATGGAAAGAAAAAGGTGACAAATATCAGGAGCCAAAAATAATCCAAGAAAAGAAATTATTGTACATAGAGGATGACATGCGGGTCCCATTTAGCAGTAGCGTTCTCAACGTTTCCAAGGTGGCACAGGACCAAAAAAAAAAGGAAGTAGCCAGAAATCAGGGGGTCAAAAAAATCCAAGAAAAGAAAGATTTCAATTGGGCTGGATCTAGCCGTCTGGGCCTTCGAACTATCCCGCTGGACGCCTTTGGACTCGTACAATTTCAGCCCACTCCAAAACAGGAAAGTCCTATGCTTCGCAAAAACAAAAAAACAAGGAGATTCAACATATAAGTTTGTTTATTTAAAAATAAATATTTATTTTTCAGGTTGCAATAGCTCAGAGCGAAATACATTGTTTATTGTCTGCAAAATAATCAAGATATCACATGTTTCTTGTACGGGGAGGCTGACATCGGGACCCATGAGCCAGCAGCGTCGTCAAAGTTTTAAAGGCGGCAGGGGATCGAAAGAAAAAATAAATCAAAAATTAGTAGGTAAAAAAATCAAAGAAAAGAAACATTTATCGTTCTGAGAGGATGACATGCGGGACCCATGTGGCAGCAGCATCGTCAACGTTTCCAAGGCGGCATGGGATCCAAAAAAAGGCAAAATAGCCAGAAATTAGGGGTCAAAATAACTCCAAGAAAAGAAAGGTTTATCGTTCATAGAGGCTGACATGGGGACCCATTATCCAGCAGAGTCCTCAACGTTCAAAGGCGGCAGGGGATCAAAAGAAAAAGGAAGTAGCCAGAAATTAGGGGTAAAAAATAACTCCAACAAAGGAAACTTTTATTGTTTATAGAGGATGACATGCGGGACCCATGAGCCAGCAGCGTTCTCAACGTTTCAAAGGCGGCATGAGAACGAAAGAAAAAGGCAAGTGACCAAATATCAGGAGCCAAAAATAATCCAAGAAAAGAAACTTTATTTTACATAGAGGATGACATGCGGGTCCCAATTAGCAGCAGCGGTCTCAACGTTTCAAATGCGGCTTGAGATCAAAAGAAAAAGAAAGTATTTTGTACATAGAGGATGACATGCGGGTCCCATGAGTCAGCAGCTTACTCAACGTTTCCAAGGCGGCAGGGGATCAAAAGAAAAAGGAAATAGCCAAAAAACAGAGGGTGAAAAAAATACAAGAAAATAAACTTTTATAGCATAGAGGATGACATGCGGGTCCCACGAGCCAGCAGGTTCCTCAACGTTTCAAACGTGGCATGAGATCGAAAGAAAAGGCAAGTGACCAAATATGAGGAGCCAAAAGTAATTCAAGAAAAGAAAGTTTTATAGTACATAGAGGATGACATGCGGGACCCATGATCCTGCAGGTTCCTCAACGTTTCAAACGTGGCATGAGATCGAAAGAAAAAGGCAAGTGACCAAATATCAGGAGCCAAAAATAATTCAAGAAAAGAAACTTGATTGTACATAGAGGATGACATGCGGGTCCCATTTAGCAGCAGCGATATCACCGTTTGAGAGGCTGCATGGGATCGAAAGAAAAAGGCAAGTGACCAAATATCAGGAGCCAAAAATAATCCAAAAAAAGAAATTTTATTGTACATAGAGGATGACATGCGGGTCCCATTTTGCAGCAGCGGTCTCAACGTTTCCAAGGCGGCACAGGACCAAAAGAAAAATGAAGTAGCCAAAAATCAGGGGGTGAAAAAAATCCAAGAAGAAAGATTTCAATTGGGCTGCATCTGGACATCTGGGGCTTCAGACTATCCTGCTTGGCCTTTTGACTCGTACAATTTCAGCCCACTCCAAAACAGGAAAGTTCGGAATTTTCTAAAAAAAAACAGGAAAGTCCTATGCTTCGCAAAAACAAAAAAAAGGAGATTCAACATATAAGTTTGTTTATGTAAAAATAAAGATTTAATTTATCCGTTTGCAATAGCTCAGAGCGCAATACACTGTTTATTGTCTACAAAATAATCAAGATATCACATGTTTCCTGTACGGGGAGGCTGACATTGGGGACCCATGAGCCAGCAGCGTCGTCAACGTTTTAAACGCAACAGGGGATGGAAAGGAAAAATAAACCAAAAATATGTTGGTACAAAATCCAAGAAAAGAAACATTTTCGTTCTAAGAAGATGACATGCGGGACCCATGAGGCAGCAGCATCCTCAGCGTTTATTGTTCATAGAGGCTGACATGTGGGACCCGTGAGCCAGCAGCATCCTCAACGTTTTAAAGGCGGCAGGAGATCGAAAGAAAAAATAAGCCAAAAATCATTTGGTAAACAAAATCCAAGAAAAGAAACATTTACCGTTCTGACAGGATGACATGCGGGACCCATGAGGCAGCAGCATCCTCAACGATTCCAAGGCGGCATGGGATCAAAGGGAAAAAAGGAAATATCTAGAAATTAATTAGGGGTTCAAAATAAATCCATCAAAGGAAACTTTTATTGTTCACAAAGGATGACATGTGGGACCGACCTGCCAACAGCGTCCTCATCGTTTCAAAGGGGGCAGGAGATCAAAAGAAAAAGGCAAATAGCCAGAAATTAGGGGTCAAAAATAACTCCAAGAAAGGAAACTTTTATTGTTCGTAGAGGATGAAATGCGGGACCCATCAGCCAGCAGCTTACTCAATGTTTCAAAGGTGGCATGAGATCGAAAGAAAAAGGCAAGTAACAAAATATCAGGAGCCAAAGATAATCCAAGAAAAAAAATTATTGTACATAGAGATGACATGTGGGTCCCAATTAGCAGCAGCGGTCTCAACGTTTCAGATGCGGCTTGAGATCAAAAGAAAAAGAAAGTTGATTGTACATAGAGGATGACATGCGGGTCCCATGAGTCAGCAGCTTACTCAACGTTTCCAAGGAGGCAAGGGATCAAAAGAAAAAGGAAATAGCCAAAAATCAGAGGGTGAAAAAAAACCCAAGAAAATAAACTTTTATAGCACATAGAGGATGACATGCGAGTCCCATGAGCCAGCAGGGTCCTCAACGTTTCAAACGTGGCATGAGATCGAAAGAAAAAGGCAAGTGACCAAATATCAGGAGCTAAAAATAATTCAAGAAAAGAAACTTGATTGTACATAGAGGATGACATGCGGGTCCCAATTAGTAGCAGCGGTATCACCGTTTGAGAAGCGGCAGGGGATCGAACGAAAAAGGCAAGTGACCAACTATGAGGTGCCAAAAAAATCCAAGAAAATAATGTTTTATAGTACATAGAGGATGACATGCGGGTCCCATGAGCCTGCAGGTTCCTCAAGGTTTCAAACGTGGCATGAGATCGAAAGAAAAAGGCAAGTGACCAAATATCAGGAGCCAAAAATAATTCAAGAAAAGAAACTTGATTGTACATAGAGGATGACATGCGGGTCCCATTTAGCAGCAGCGGTATCACCGTTTGAGAGGCTGCATGGGATCAAAAGAAAAAGGCAAGTGACCAAATATCAGGATCCAAAAATAATTCAAGAAAAGAAAATTTTATAGTACATAGAGGATGACATGCGGGTCCCATTTAGCAGCAGCGGTCTCACCGTTTGAGAGGCGGCAGGGGATCGAAAGAAAAAGGTAAGTGACCAAATATGAGGTGCCAAAAAATTCCAAGAAAAGAAAGTTTTATAGTACATAGAGGATGACATGCGGGTCCCATTTAGCAGCAGCGGTATCACCGTTTGAGAGGCGGCAGGGGATCGAAAGAAAAAGGCAAGTGACCAAATTTGAGGTGCCAAAAAAACTCCAAGAAAAGAAAGTTGATTGCTGATAGAGGATGACATGCGGATCCCAATTAGCAGCAGCGGTCTCAACGTTTCCAAGGCGGCAAGGGATCAAAAGAAAAAGAAAGTAGCCAGAAATTAGGGGGTCAAAAAGAACTCCAAGAAAATAAAGTTGATTGTACATAGAGTATGACATGCGGGTCCTATTAGTCCGCAGCTTACTCAACGTTTCCTAGGCAGCAGGGGATCAAAAGAAAAAGGAAATAGCCAAAAATCAGAGGGTGAAAAATCCAAGAAAAGAAACTTTTATAGTACATAGAAGATGATATGCGGGTCCCATGAGCCAGCAGGTTCCTCAACGTTTCAAACATGGCATGAGATCGAAAGAAAAAGGCAAGTGACCAAATATCAGGAGCCAAAATAATAATCCAAGAAAAGTAATTTTTATTGTACATAGAGGATGACATGCGGGTCCCATTTTGCAGCAGCGGTCTCAGCGTTTCGAAGTCGGCATGAGATGGAAAGAAAAAGGTGACAAATATCAGGAGCCAAAAATAATCCAAGAAAAGAAATTATTGTACATAGAGGATGACATGCGGGTCCCATTTAGCAGCATCGTTCTCAACGTTTCCAAGGTGGCACATGACCAAAAAAAAGGAAGTAGCCAGAAATCAGGGGGCCAAAAAAATCCAAGAAAAGAAAGATTTCAATTGGGCTAGATCTGGCCGTCTGGGCCTTCCAACTATCCTGCTGGACGCCTTTGGACTCGTACAATTTCAGCCCACTCCAAAACAGGAAAGTCCTATGCTTCGCGAAAACAAAAAACAAGGAGATTCAACATATAAGTTTGTTTATTTAAAAATAAAGATTTTTTTTTCCGTTTGCAATAGCTCAGAGCGAAATACACTGTTTATTGTCTGCAAAATAATCAAGATATCACATGTTTCTTGTACGGGGAGGCTGACATCGGGACCCATGAGCCAGCAGCGTCGTCAAAGTTTTAAAGGAGACAGGGGATCAAAAGAAAAAATAAATAAAAATCAGTTGGTAAAAAAAACGAAGAAAAGAAAAATTTACCGTTCCGAGAGGATGACATGCGGGACCCATGTGGCAGCAGCATTCTCAACGTTTCCAAGGCGGCACGGGATCCAAGAAAAGGCAAAATAGCCAGAAATTAGGGGTCAAAATAACTCCAAGAAAAGAAAGGTTTATCGTTCATAGAGGCTGACATGTGGGACCCATTAGCCAGCAGAGTCCTCAACGTTCAAAGGCGGCAGGGGATCAAAAGAAAAAGGAAGTAGCCATTTATTAGGGGTAAAAAATAACTCCAACAAAGGAAACTTTTATTGTTTATAGAGGATGACATGCGGGACCCATGAGCCAGCAGCTTCCTCAATGTTTCAAAGGCGGCATGAGAACGAAAGAAAAAGGCAAGTGACCAAATATCAGGAGCCAAAAATAATCCAAGAAAAGAAACTTTATTTTACATAGAGGATGACATGCGGGTCCCAATTAGCAGCAGCGGTCTCAACGTTTCAAATGCGGCTTGAGATCAAAAGAAAAAGAAAGTTGATTGTACATAGAGGATGACATGCGGGTCCCATGAGTCAGCAGCTTACTCAACGTTTCCAAGGCGGTAGGGGATCAGAAGAAAAAGGAAATAGCCAAAAATCAGAGGGTGAAAAAAATACTAGAAAATAAACTTTTATAGCACATGGAGGATGACATGCGGGTCCCATGATCCAGGAGGTTCCTCAATGTTTCAAACGTGGCATGAGTTCGAAAGAAAAAGGCAAGTGATCGAATATGAGGAGCCAAAAATAATTCAAGAAAAGAAAGTTTTATAGTACATAGAGGATGACATGCGGGTCCCATGATCCTGCAGGTTCCTCAATGTTTCAAACGTGGCATGAGATCGAAAGAAAAAGACAAGTGACCAAATATCAGGAGCCAAAAATAATTCAAGAAAAGAAACTTGATTGTACATAGAGGATGACATGCGGGTCCCATTTAGCAGCAGCGGTATCACCGTTTGAGAGGCTGCACAGGATCGAAAGAAAAAGGCAAGTGACCAAATATCAGGAGCCAAAAATAATCCAAGAAAAGAAACTTTATTGTACATAGAGGATGACATGCGGGTCCCATGTTGCAGCAGCGGTCTCAACGTTTCCTAGGCGGCACGAGATCAAAAGAAAAAGGAAGTAGCCAGAAATCAGGGGTAAAAATAATTCCAAGAAAGGAAACTTTTATTCTACATAGAGGATGACTTGCGGGACCCATGAGCCAGCAGCTTCCTCAACGTTTTAGAGGCGGCATGATACCGAAAGAAAAAGGCAAGTGACAAATATCAGGTCCCAAAAATAATCCAAGAAAAAACGTTTATTGTACATAGAGGATGACATGCGGGTCCCATTTTGCAGCAGCATTCTCAACGTTTCAAAGTTGGCATGAGATCGAAAGAAAAAGGAAGTAGGCAGAAATCATGGGGTCAAAAAAATCCATGAAAAGAAACATTTATCGTTCTGAGAGGCTGACATGCGGGACCATGAGCAGCAGCATCCTCAACGTTTGAAAGGCGACAGGGGATCAAAAGAAAAAGGAAGTAGCCAGAAATCAGGGGGTCAAAAATAAACTCCAAAAAAAGAAAGTTCATTGTACATAGAGGATGACATGCGGGTCCCATGAGTCAGCAGCTTACTCACCTTTTCCAAGGCAGCAGGGGATCAAAAGAAAAAAGGAAATTGCCAAAAATAAACTTTTATAGTACATAAAGGATGACATGCGGGTCCCATTTTGCAGCAGCGGTCCCAATGTTTCAAATACGGCTTGAGATCAAAAGAAAAAGAAAGTAGCCAGAAATTAGGGGGTCAAAAAGAACTCCAAGAAAATAAAGTTGATTGTACATAGAGTATGACATGCGGGTCCTATGAGTCCGCAGCTTACTCAACGTTTTCAAAGGCAGCAGGGGATCAAAAGAAAAAGGAAATAGCCAAAAATCAGAGGGTGAAAAAAATCCAAGAAAAGAAACTTTTATAGTACATAGAGGATGATATGCGGGTCCCATGAGCCAGCAGGTTCCTCAACGTTTCAAACATGGCATGAGATCGAAAGAAAAAGGCAAGTGACCAAATATCAGGAGCCAAAATAATAATCCAAGAAAAGTAATTTTTATTGTACATAGAGGATGACATGCGGGTCCCATTTTGCAGCAGCGGTCTTAGCGTTTCGAAGTCGGCATGAGATGGAAAGAAAAAGGTGACAAATATCAGGAGCCAAAAATAATCCAAGAAAAGAAATTATTGTACATAGAGGATGACATGCGGGTCCCATTTAGCAGTAGCGTTCTCAACGTTTCCAAGGTGGCACAGGACCAAAAAAAAAAGGAAGTAGCCAGAAATCAGGGGGTCAAAAAAATCCAAGAAAAGAAAGATTTCAATTGGGCTGGATCTAGCCGTCTGGGCCTTCGAACTATCCCGCTGGACTCCTTTGGACTCGTACAATTTCAGCCCACTCCAAAACAGGAAAGTCCTATGCTTCGCAAAAACAAAAAAACAAGGAGATTCAACATATAAGTTTGTTTATTTAAAAATAAATATTTATTTTTCAGGTTGCAATAGCTCAGAGCGAAATACATTGTTTATTGTCTGCAAAATAATCAAGATATCACATGTTTCTTGTACGGGGAGGCTGACATCGGGACCCATGAGCCAAAGAAATAGCGTCGTCAAAGTTTTAAAGGCGGCAGGGGATCGAAAGAAAAAATAAATCAAATATTAGTAGGTAAAAAAATCAAAGAAAAGAAACATTTATCGTTCTGAGAGGATGACATGCGGGACCCATGTGGCAGCAGCATCCTCAACGTTTCCAAGGCGGCATGGGATCCAAAAAAAGGCAAAATAGCCAGAAATTAGGGGTCAAAATAACTCCAAGAAAAGAAAGGTTTATCGTTCATAGAGGTTGACATGGGGACCCATTATCCAGCAGAGTCCTCAACATTCAAAGGCGGCAGGGGATCAAAAGAAAAAGGAAGTAGCCAGAAATTAGGGGTAAAAAATAACTCCAACAAAGGAAACTTTTATTGTTTATAGAGGATGACATGCGGGACCCATGAGCCAGCAGCGTCCTCAACGTTTCAAAGGCGGCATGAGAACGAAAGAAAAAGGCAAGTGACCAAATATCAGGAGCCAAAAATAATCCAAGAAAAGAAACTTTATTTTACATAGAGGATGACATGCGGGTCCCAATTAGCAGCAGCGGTCTCAACGTTTCAAATGCGGCTTAAGATCAAAAGAAAAAGAAAGTATTTTATACATAGAGGATGACATGCGGGTCCCATGAGTCAGCAGCTTACTCAACGTTTCCAAGGCGGCAGGGGATCAAAAGAAAAAGGAAATAGCCAAAAAACAGAGGGTGAAAAAAATACAAGAAAATAAACTTTTATAGCATAGAGGATGACATGCGGGTCCCACGAGCCAGCAGGTTCCTCAACGTTTCAAACGTGGCATGAGATCGAAAGAAAAAGGCAAGTGACCAAATATGAGGAGCCAAAAGTAATTCAAGAAAAGAAAGTTTTATAGTACATAGAGGATGACATGCGGGACCCATGATCCTGCAGGTTCCTCAACGTTCCAAATGTGGCATGAGATCGAAAGAAAAAGGCAAGTGACCAAATATCAGGAGCCAAAAATAATTCAAGAAAAGAAACTTGATTGTACATAGAGGATGACATGCGGGTCCCATTTAGCAGCAGCGGTATCACCGTTTGAGAGGCTGCACGGGATCGAAAGAAAAAGGCAAGTGACCAAATATCAGGAGCCAAAAATAATCCAAAAAAAGAAATTTTATTGTACATAGAGGATGACATGCGGGTCCCATTTTGCAGCAGCGGTCTCAACGTTTCCAAGGCGGCACAGGACCAAAAGAAAAATGAAGTAGCCAAAAATCAGGGGGTGAAAAAAATCCAAGAAGAAAGATTTCAATTGGGCTGCATCTGGACATCTGGGGCTTCAAACTGTCCTGCTTGGCCTTTTGACACGTACAATTTCAGCCCACTCCAAAACAGGAAAGTTCGGAATTTTCTAAAAAAAACAGGAAAGTCCTATGTTTCGCAAAAACAAAAAAAAGGAGATTCAACATATAAGTTTGTTTATGTAAAAATAAAGATTTAATTTATCCGTTTGCAATAGCTCAGAGTGCAATACACTGTTTATTGTCTACAAAATAATCAAGATATCACATGTTTCCTGTACGGGGAGGCTGACATCGGGGACCCATGAGCCAGCAGCGTCGTCAACGTTTTAAACGCAACAGGGGATGGAAAGGAAAAATAAACCAAAAATATGTTGGTACAAAATCCAAGAAAAGAAACATTTTCGTTCTAAGAGGATGACATGCGGGACCCATGAGGCAGCAGCATCCTCAGCGTTTATTGTTCATAGAGGCTGACATGTGGGACCCGTGAGCCAGCAGCGTCCTCAACGTTTTAAAGGCGGCAGGAGATCGAAAGAAAAAATAAGCCAAAAATCATTTGGTAAATAAAATCCAAGAAAAGAAACATTTACCGTTCTGACAGGATGACATGCGGGACCCATGAGGCAGCAGCATCCTCAACGATTCCAAGGCGGCATGGGATCAAAGGGAAAAAAAGGAAATATCTAGAAATTAATTAGGGGTTCAAAATAAATCCATCAAAGGAAACTTTTATTGTTCACAAAGGATGACATGTGGGACCGACCTGCCAACAGCGTCCTCATCGTTTCAAAGGGGGCATGAGATCAAAAGAAAAAGGCAAATAGCCAGAAATTAGGGGTCAAAAATAACTCCAAGAAAGGAAACTTTTATTGTTCGTAGAGGATGAAATGCGGGACCCATCAGCCAGCAGCTTACTCAACGTTTCAAAGGCGGCATGAGATCAAAAGAAAAAGGCAAGTGACAAAATATCAGGAGCCAAAGATAATCCAAGAAAAAAAATTATTGTACATAGAGATGACATGTGGGTCCCAATTAGCAGCAGCGGTCTCAACGTTTCAGATGCGGCTTGAGATCAAAAGAAAAAGAAAGTTGATTGTACATAGAGGATGACAAGCGGGTCCCATGAGTCAGCAGCTTACTCAACGTTTCCAAGGAGGCAAGGGATCAAAAGAAAAAGGAAATAGCCAAAAATCAGAGGGTGAAAAAAAACCCAAGAAAATAAACTTTTATAGCACATAGAGGATGACATGCGGGTCCCATGAGCCAGCAGGGTCCTCAACGTTTCAAACGTGGCATGAGATCGAAAGAAAAAGGCAAGTGACCAAATATCAGGAGCTAAAAATAATTCAAGAAAAGAAACTTGATTGTACATAGAGGATGACATGCGGGTCCCAATTAGCAGCAGCGGTATCACCGTTTGAGAAGCGGCAGGGGATCGAACGAAAAAGGCAAGTGACCAAATATGAGGTGCCAAAAAAATCCAAGAAAATAATGTTTTATAGTACATAGAGGATGACATGCGGGTCCCATGAGCCTGCAGGTTCCTCAAGGTTTCAAACGTGGCATGAGATCGAAAGAAAAAGGCAAGTGACCAAATATCAGGAGCCAAAAATAATTCAAGAAAAGAAACTTGATTGTACATAGAGGATGACATGCGGGTCCCATTTAGCAGCAGCGGTATCACCGTTTGAGAGGCTGCATGGGATCAAAAGAAAAAGGCAAGTGACCAAATATCAGGATCCAAAAATAATTCAAGAAAAGAAAATTTTATAGTACATAGAGGATGACATGCGGGTCCCATTTAGCAGCAGCGGTCTCACCGTTTGAGAGGCGGCAGGGGATCAAAAGAAAAAGGTAAGTGACCAAATATGAGGTGCCAAAAAATCCAAGAAAAGAAAGTTTTATAGTACATAGAGGATGACTTGCGGGTCCCATTTAGCAGCAGCGGTATCACCGTTTGAGAGGCGGCAGGGGATCGAAAGAAAAAGGCAAGTGACCAAATTTGAGGTGCCAAAAAAACTCCAAGAAAAGAAAGTTGATTGCTCATAGAGGATGACATGCGGATCCCAATTAGCAGCAGCGGTCTCAACGTTTCCAAGGCGGCAAGGGATCAAAAGAAAAAGGAAGTAGCCAGAAATCAGGGGGTCAAAAAAATCCAAGAATAGAAAGAATTTTGGTTCATAGAGGATGACATACGGGACCCATGATCCTGCATCGTAAAAGGCTCGATCGGAGAGCGTTGAACGAGATGGCGCGATCGAGAAAAAAAACAATGCCAGAGAGGCTGCCATCTGGGCCCTACATCCCTCGGCGGTGCGGATTTGCGTTGACTCGGCCGACGAACCCGAGAATTCGAGATGCACCACGTCCCGGGACACCATACGCGACGTTTTGGCCGTTTTCGTCGGGCTAGGTGGCCTCAAAAACGAGAAAAAAAACGTTTTGACATGCACAACGGAGAGACCAAAAATCGTCGGCCATGGTGCACCAGCAACCACGGCACGACTTCAACTTCGTCGACCATGGCAACTTTCCTTGTAGTGCCACCGGAGCCGCTTCGCCGGATCCGTCGTCCACCGCATCGGATCTTGCTAACCGACACCGCTGTGCATGAACCGGATCTGCTTCACCGGCGCCGTGCATGATCTAAACTCTTCTACTGTCGCTTTTCTATTGCTTGCCTGCAAGTTCTTGCTTAATCTTGGGGGAACCTGTTTGTGCTAATGACGCGTCGTTACGTTTTTGCAGAAGAGATGAGTAACCATGAATTGTAATGGCCTTCTCTCCAACCCCAAGTAGCACATGTAGCGTACTTCATCACCGGATCTATCAACCCCAGGAAGATCTGCTGTGACTCCCACAGAGTGCTTCTCCTAATGTAAGTCCCTTGTTTTAGCGCCATGTTCTGGGTTCAGATGCTTGTTTGTCTGAAGCTCTTTTAGTTCATTCCTAGCTATGACCGTAACACCTTGCTATTTTCTAGTTCATTGCTAACTTTAAGAGATTGAACATTTTGGTATGCATTCTGATGAGGTCTAAGACACCGTTTGTGGCCCGATCTTGCGAATTGACCCGGAAACGAAAGGGGAAAAGAGGAAGAACACGAAGAACACGACGAACGCGATGAACACGATGAACACGGGGACACACGCACGCACACCGACCCGATACAACCGATGCTTACCCTCGTGGCTCGATGGACCACGCCGAATAGAATCACCCACGGAAGAGACCGCGGTAGAATTCCGAGGTGAGAGATACGGTGTTGGAGACGGAATCGGTGAGGGAGAGAGAGTGCACACACTAGAATCTCACTCACAAACTCAATCAACAACAAGGGTGGCCTTGATTACAGAGGGATGATACCCTAGGGAGACATAGCTCAAATCCTATTCTAAGCCAAATCTTGTCTAACCCTAGCAAAGTGCAGGTACGGGAGCACATATAGGCTCACTTACAGGCAGGGGTAAAGTAGGGATTACAGCTGAATGACTTCGGAGCGTCCAGATGTGAAGGGATGGTTCAGATTCGAGGGAAAAGTGCACGAGCGGTACCTCGGGCGGAGGTACCGGCCGTGGTACCAGAAATACACCAAAACCTGGTCGAAACATCCAGTATGGTTGGGCATGCGAGCGGTACCTTGGGCGGTACCTCGGGTGGAGGCTCCACCCGTGCCTGGGTGGAGGTACCGCCCAATGGTACCGGTCCTGCTGCTTTCCCGCAAGGAGCCCTGGCAGCTTGGTGCTGGCCGGCCCCCAAGGGTGGAGGCTCCGGCCTCCCCTTGGGTGGAGGCTCCGTCCTCCCCTATGGGTAGAGGCTCCGGCCTCCCTTAAGGTGGAGGTGCCGGCCTCCCTTCTCTTCTCTCTTCTCTTCTTCTTCTTTCTTCTTCTTCCTTTCTTCTTCCTTCTCCCTTGTGCAAAGTGAGTGGCTCCTCCTCTCCGAATCCTTGACGAAGCTCGTACCTAGTAACACAATGAATATCGACATGAGGTAGTATTCCATTCAAGGTATCTACAAGGTCGAGTATCGAGAGGAAGGAGTTCACCTTATCATGTGTAGCGTGGGTTAGGGTTGAAGGTCCACTTGGGGGACTCTTTGGCCATGGTGTAGCGTCGACGATAGGCGGGGCTACATCATCTCCCCCCCTTGGGGAAGAGTCGTCCTCGACTCTTGTTCCTCCTCATCTCCATGTTGTGGCGAGAGGTCCGAGAGGGTGAACGTCTTGCTCACCAAGTAGTTTGGAGTTTGTTTGTCGAAGAAGCGGTCGAAGAAGCACTTGGGGAAAAGCAACTTGCAAATGGAAAGCTTGTGGATGCCAATTTGGTGATCGGTGAACAAGAGGCTCTCAATCAAATACGAAGCATCAAGTCGTTTCTCCAAGAGGCATTTTGCAAAAATGGGAACCAAAAGAGTGTCGATGTATCCTAAATTTGGTGGGGCAAAAGTTTGTGCAAGTAAAGGTTTGCTTTGTAAAGTGTCAAAAATGGTGTGTGTAGCATTGTCCCACACAAATGGAACAATCAAAAGGCAAGTATCGGCGGCAAAATTTGGGGCAAAATTGTTATGTGCAATGGCAAAGCTATGGAGACTTCTAGCTTGGGAAAGTATGGTTGGCGTGAGCCGAGTATGGGTATCCTCAAGTGTCAAAGAATCCATTGCAATTGCCAAAGATGAAATGAGAAATCCAAAGAAGAGCAACTTTATGAGTGACATGTGGCACAAGATGCATAAGGTGTCTCTCACATGTATGACATGGTCCTTGAGATTCTCGGAGTGTATGATGATAACATCAAGGCATACAACAATCATTGTGCCAACAAGATGTTTCAAGATATGTTGCATAAGAGGCAAAAGATGTGACGAGGAATTGGACCAAACCGGAAACTCGACAAACCAAGTCGGAAACACATGAGGGCGAAGGCTTGTGGGAACATACCCTTTGGTGTGAATCCCGCGGGTTAGGTCCTTGATGGGGTAGCTCTCAATTGCGCGTTTCGTGAGCTCATGCTCCATAGCGGTGGAAGTGGTCGTCCGTGTACCTACACATGGAATAAACAAGACAAAGAGCGTATGTGCATGGTAGAGGAACACATCATCCATCATGATGTTCCAAGACTTGTGCACATCACCATTAGTGTCAAGCAAGATAGTATGAAATGCATGGCGATAGTGCAAATGGCATGAAGGTGCATGTGTGGTATGTGGGTACTCATGATCATCAAAAATGGAGAAGGCTATGGGGGCCATCTCGTGGACAATGAAATAAGCATGTTTGCATACCAAGCATAAGAAAGGGGAATTGTTCACAATCTTGGATGCAACGATCATGGAGTAGTGCAAACATTTTGGGCAAAGCATGCGGAAGCTAATATCATCATTGTCATTGCAAGCAATACATGTGAAAGAGCAAGTAGGTAACATATTGCAAGCAATGGTAGGAAAATTGAAGCTCTCATAGCATGGCATGATCATGGT
The DNA here is from genome assembly GCF_019359855.2 of Lolium perenne. NCBI lineage: Eukaryota > Viridiplantae > Streptophyta > Magnoliopsida > Poales > Poaceae > Lolium > Lolium perenne. The sequence goes on from NC_067245.2 coordinate 139,926,141, forward strand.
ATCACAAGCACTCAATTTCACATGATCAACAATGTTATCAAGCAAAGTATCACATGGGAAAGTGAAAGTAGCATGTGAAGTAGCAAATGGATCATCGATATCATGCATGCACTCATAAGTCATCATGTCCACTAGTGGGATCATGGCATCATCAACACCTATGTTGTTACCTTTGTAGGCCGACTCATTTGAAGTAGGTGTTGTGGAAGTAGGAGGATCCATGTGGTCGACATATCCATCTTGGAGCAAGCATGGTGAGATATCATCATCGTCATGCACCATGTACATCGTCTCCATGAGCGGGAACTCGTCCTCCGTGGAACCTAGTGCAACATAAGAAGACACAAACGAGGGAGAGGTTAATGTGTTAGCAAATGCGATGTCCTCCATGGACCTATCATCTACCTCTCTCAACTCACTTAGTGTATCACTCATGTCCTCCAAATGGAAGCACTCAAACTCGCATATGGGGTGGAAGTCACTCAACTCACTATCACTCTCACTCAAGTGGGCTAAGTGGCTCTCATCCTCACATGGGATTGGTACCAACTCATCAATCAAGCATATAGGAGTAGGCTCGACTTTCTCATCTCCATGCGCCTCCTTGGTTGAAGGGAAATTCCCATGCTCAACCATCTCAACTCCATGCGCCTCCGTAGGTGTAGGGAGAATCCCATGGTCACCATGCTCAACTCCATCGCCTCCCAAGTCATCCTCAAGCGGTGGCGCCATGGTGTTGATGAGAGCTAGGCTCGGCTCAACTTCGCCCTTGAGTTCACCTTGGCGATCTTCATCTTGAAGTGTTGGCGCAATAGGCATCTTGGGGACTTGTGCTTGTAGCTTGTCGAAGTAGAGCGTCTTGGCGCTTGGTGTTGTGCATTGCCATGCCACGTGACCCTTGGCCTTGCACACCTCACATAGGAGATTGGGACATTCCCGTGGAGGGTGGCCTTGTTGCTTGCACTTGTAGCATCGAAGTCCATAGGCACGTGACGAGGTAGAGGCCATTGTGGTGGTGGCACAAGAGGTGGAAGTCGCCTTATGAGGAAGGTATGCTCGATGTGCACTTGCCATCCTTGGAGTGGTAGGCATCCTATCATGGTGTTTGTCGCCTTCATGTCGAGGCTCTCGTCTTCGTGTATCATCACCATGGCTTGCGTGGTGTCGTCGAAGACTCGTGGAAGATGTTGGTCGATGGCGATCATGAAGTGGCTTGTGGTGGCGAAGCTCATGTGGTGACGTATGTCGATGACGGTCCTTGCCATGCCTAAATGATGGCTCATGCGACTTGGCATGTTGCTTGCGGCGCCTTGTGGAGCTTGGAGAAGAGTGTCGATGACGATCATGTTGGGGACGCTCTTGTTGCTCCATATGATGTACGTGAGGTCGACGATCGTGTGCATAAGCACTCTCATGGTGGCGCCTCGTGGAGCTCGAAGAAGTGTGTCGATGGCGATCATGTTTGGGACGCTCTTGATGATCCAAATGATGGTGCCATTGTGGATGTCCTCCATCTTCATATGTAGCTCCATTGGCGAAGTAGGGGTATGTGGGAGCACCGGCGTTGTTCATGGTGACTTCGAGGTTAGGCTCCGCCACGGTGTCGATGTCGTAGGCGTGGCGTTGCTCCACCATGTTGTCGATGCTTGGGGAGCCATGGTCGTTGTCGAGCTCCTCGATGTCGGAGATGTCGGTGATGCTTGGGGAGCTATGGTCGTTGTCGAGCTCCTCGATGTCGGACATGTCGGTGATGCTTGGGGAGCTATGGTCGGAGTAGAGCTCCACATGTTCCTCCACATCCGCGGTGCTTGAAGAGGTATCCTCCTCGAAGTGCTCCGTGTACTCCTCCGTATCTTCTTCGTCGCTATACATGTTAGCACGATAAGATCTATATGGTGTATGTTAGTGGAAGAACACTACCTCGCATCCTTACCGTGGTATGATAAGATCGGGGTGATCCAACAAAACCGAGAGTTAGAACAATTGTATCGGGTACTCACGCAAAAACACACGCAAAAGCTAGCAAATATGGTGTTAGGTGAGTATGGTGGAAAGCCAAAAGACGAAATCCGAAATCAAGTATGTTGTTAAAAGTGGGTGAGGTCCAAAAATCCAAATGTCAATGTGAAGATCACTATAAACACGAAAAAGATATGGAACGCACACACGAGATGAACGGGGTTAGTGCGACCAAGGAATGAGCGGAAAAGTGTAAGAAGCCCTTAAGCAAGGGTGCTCAGTGTCACACTAACACAAGAAGAGATCAAAGCTTTGGTTGCAAATGAAGAGACAACAAGATTCACACGCGGCCTCTCTTCTCTTATCTCTCTTTGCTTAAAAGCTTTTTCTCTTTTGTATATGGTGGCACTTGCACTCGTTTGTATCTTTGGTGGCACTTGCACACTTTTGTATGTATGGGTATATGGATGTATGGATGTATGGATGTATGGTGCTACTCACACTCTTTTTGTGTTTTTGGGGCTTTTTCACGCACTATGTTAGCGTTAGCCTCGCTTTTGCTATCTTGCCACACGAGTTTTGCTTAGAAGCTTGACTCCACACTACACACACACCTCACAATCGGGGCCACGTGCAATGTCTCGCAACACTCAATAAGCAATGCTCGATAGGATAGATCACAAAAGAAGAGGGGTTACAAGGTGGGGAGCAAGTTATACCTAGATGAAAATGTTAGGCGGTGTCGGAACACACAACTTGCGATGATGGCGGTGGTGTCAAGAGTACGTTTGCAAGTCCGGGGTGCCGAGGATGTCGTCGCTTGCTTCGGAGCTGCGGGTTAGTTTCACAAACAAGGCACTCAAACCGGAACAAGCAAACACAAGTTAGCGGAAGAAAAGTCGGGTCAAAGTAGCTTGGCGTCGATGGCGGTGGTATGCCGGTGGTGATATCGGTGAGCTAGCGGCGGCGGTGGTGGTGGTGGGGCAGCGGCGATATTTGCCGGTGGTATGCCGATGGCGGTATCGGTGAGCTTGCGGTGGCGGCGGCGGTGGTGGTGGTGCCACGGCGGTGTTTCCCGATGGTTTGGGGGGGTGGCGGTGTTTGCCGGTGATGAAGGGGGGTGGCGGTGCTTGCCGGCTGCGGAGAGGAATGGTGGTGGTCGGCGGTGGTGGGGTGGAGATGGTGGTGGTGGCCGGCTTGGGGAAGGGGGAGCGGTAGTGGAGGGTGGAGCCTCCACCCGGAGGTACCGCTCGTGCACGGGTGGAGGCTCCACCCGGAGGTACCGCTCGTGAGCTGCTCCTTCTTCCTCACGTGCACGCACACACTTTCTCTCTCCTGTTCTTCCCCAAATCCAAACCAAATTGATCCAAACTCGAAAATTGATGGAATTGGAGGCTAGAAAGTGGGGGAAATAGTAGATCAACACAAGAGACACCAAATCCATGGACCAAAACCACTCAAAACGCAACAAAATCGCAGATCCATCCAAAGGCAAATTAGGGCTATTTTTTGGGGATTTTTTGGGAAATTTTTCAGAGATGAAATTGGGTGGGTGGGGGGTCAAATTCGCGGAAACCAAAGGCTGCTGATACCATATGATGAGGTCTAAGACCCCGTTTGTGGCCCGATCTTGCGAATTGACCCGGAAACGAAAGGGGAAAAGAGGAAGAACACGAAGAACACGACGAACGCGATGAACACGATGAACACGGGGACACACGCACGCACACCGACCCGATACAACCGATTCTTACCCTCGTGGCTCGATGGACCACGCCGAATAGAATCACCCACGGAAGAGACCGCGGTAGAATTCCGAGGTGAGAGATACGGTGTTGGAGACGGAATCGGTGAGGGAGAGAGAGTGCACACACTAGAATCTCACTCACAAACTCAATCAACAACAAGGGTGGCCTTGATTACAGAGGGATGATACCCTAGGGAGACATAGCTCAAATCCTATTCTAAGCCAAATCTTGTCTAACCCTAGCAAAGTGCAGGTACGGGAGCACATATAGGCTCACTTACAGGCAGGGGTAAAGTAGGGATTACAGCTGAATGACTTCGGAGCGTCCAGATGTGAAGGGATGGTTCAGATTCAAGGGAAAAGTGCACGAGCGGTACCTCGGGCGGAGGTACCGGCCGTGGTACCGGAAATACACCAAAACCTGGTCGAAACATCCAGTATGGTTGGGCATGCGAGCGGTACCTTGGGCGGTACCTCGGGTGGAGGCTCCACCCGTGCCTGGGTGGAGGTACCGCCCAATGGTACCGGTCCTGCTGCTTTCCCGCAAGGAGCCCTAGCAGCTTGGTGCTGGCCGGCCCCCAAGGGTGGAGGCTCCGGCCTCCCCTTGGGTGGAGGCTCCGGCCTCCCCTATGGGTAGAGGCTCCGGCCTCCCTTAAGGTGGAGGTGCCGGCCTCCCTTCTCTTCTCTCTTCTCTTCTTCTTCTTTCTTCTTCTTCCTTTCTTCTTCCTTCTCCCTTGTGCAAAGTGAGTGGCTCCTCCTCTCCGAATCCTTGACGAAGCTCGTACCTAGTAACACAATGAATATCGACATGAGGTAGTATTCCATTCAAGGTATCTACGAGGTCGAGTATCGAGAGGAAGGAGTTCACCTTATCGTGTGTAGCGTGGGTTAGGGTTGAAGGTCCACTTGGGGGACTCTTTGGCCATGGTGTAGCGTCGACGATAGGCGGGGCTACATCACATTCCCTGCTCTGTAGATGTAGGCATCATAACTTCTATCTTGCTCAGTCGTTGTTAAAAAAAATATAGGCTGCTACTATTTTGTTCATGCCAATATTGTTCTCCCTGAACATGTTGGTTTGCATTCCCTGTACTACAGGTGATGCCATTATTATTTCTATCTACTTCGTCGTAAGCTAACAAAGTAACTGCCTGCTATTAGTTCCTGCATGCTATCACTCTGCCATCCTGCAGTACAAATTTATTTGAACTCGTCACAGCAGCTACTTCCATCATAATTTTGTCTGCCATCTGATTCTTCGAAAGCTGCAATATTAACTTGTTTCTCTTAATTGGCATGGCGCTCACATATAGAATGGTGAACATATTGGTGTGCATTCCCTCTTCTACAGGTTCACAGGTGATCCCACTATATTCCGTTTCTGGTCCATCCTAAGCCGCAGCATTAACTATCCTATATGTGTTGCTCATTACAACTTTATATCCCAAAACAAATTGATTTGTTTCCCTTATCTACAAGTTTATCAGTGATGCCATTATAACTCATATCTGTTTTATTCCTAGCTATTATAGTAACATCCTGCTATTATTTAGTTCATGGCCAATTTTAAGTAATTGCACATGTTGGTTCGCATTCCCTGCTCTATAGCTTTTGGCATCGTAACTTCTATATTTGGTTTACATTCCCTGCTCTGTAGATCTAGCGATCATAACTTTATCTTGCTCAGTCGTTGTTACAAAAATTATGGCCTGCTACTATGTTGTTTGTGCCAATTTTTTACTCCATGAACATGTTGGCTTGCATTCCCCGTACTACAGGTGATGCCATTGTTTTGTATCTAGTTCATTGTAAGCTAACAAAGTAAGGACTTAGTTTGGCATGCTATCACTCTGCTATCTAGCCTGTAGTACAAATAAACTTGTCATACTACTAGATAATAATTTTGCGTGCCATCTTGTTCTTCAAAAGCTGGATTATTGACTTGTTTCTCTGACTTGGCATGACGCTCACATATGGAATGCTGAACATATTGGTTTGCATTCCCTCTTATACAAGTTCACAGGTGATCCCATTATATTCTGTATCTGGTCCATCCTAAGCTCCAGCATTAACTATCCTCTATGTGTTGCTCATTACAAGTTTATATCCCGAAACATCTTGATTTGCATCCCCTTCACTATAAGTTCAGGAGTATTATTTAGTTCACGGCCAAAATGAAGTAATTGCACTTGGCACATGTTGGTTCACATTCCCTCCTCTTTAGCTTTTGCCATCGTAACTTCTATTTTTGGTATACATTCCCTGCTCTGTAGATGTAGCCATCATAACTTCATCTTGCTCAGTCGTTTTTACAAAATTTATAGCCTGCTACTATGTTGTTCATGCCAATTTTGTACTCCCTGAACATGTTGGTTTGCATGGGACTCGACAGTAGTAAGTTTGTTGTTTCATTCTAACATGCTCTATTATATTGGCTGTTGGTATGCGGCATGCACTCTTTGTTTGCTTATTGTGCGCATTACAATGATCTTTTTATAACGACGAAATGATGAGTTCCAAATTCTTTGGCAAACAATATTGTAGTGTCTTTGCCTTTCCATTGTTGCTGTCTTAACTTGTAATGTCTTTGTTTCAGATATAGGTGTTGCATGGACAACTTAAAAGATTGTCGGATCGCTTCATTGTATTGCTAGGTTTAATTACCATTCAATTTCTCTGGGTTCTGTAATATTTTTTCAAAGCCTTGCAGCTGATGTAATATTTAGTTAGTTTTTATAGTTCTTTCGCGCATTTTTTCTTTGGTGCTTGTGGTAAGTGAGGCTATCCGACAGAAATCATGTGCTGCGTAAATATTCTCAGTATCTAAATCACAAATTCCCATCACTTAAACGGCCCAATTAAGCGAAATCACATATGTGTCGGCCCGCAAAATCCTAAAGCGCCTATTATGCCGGCATATAAACACCAACTAAACGGGCTGGCCCACTTACTTATTGGGCCAGCCCACTTGCTTTAAGGTGGACCCCACCCACTACTGGGCCAGCCCAATAAGAGAAAAGTGGGCCCCACAAACTTATTGGGCCGGCTCGCTAACTCATCGGGCCAGCCCACCTGATTTACCATGGACCCCACATACTAATTGGGCCGGCCCACTAGGGCCTGCGCAAAAGCTTTTGTGGTGGACCCCACACACTAAATGGGCCGGCCATTTAACAGGAAAGTGGGACCCACCTGTGTTTTTGGCCCGGTCCACTATCTTGTTGGGCCGGCCCACTTGCTATATGGTGGACGCCATATACTAAATGGGCCGGCCCTTTAACAGGAAAGTGGGACCCACCTGCGTTTTTGGCCCGGCCCACTATCTTGTTGGCCCGGCCCACTTGCTATATGGTGGACCCCACATACTAAATGGGCCGGCCCTTTAACAGGAAAGTGGGACCCACCTGTGTTTTTGGCCCGGCCCACTATCTTGTTGGGCCGGCCCACTTGCTATACGATGGACCCCACGTACTAAATGGGCCGGCCCTTTAACAGAAAGTGGGACCCACCTGTGTTTTTGGCCCGGCCCACTTTTATTGTTGGGCCAGCCCACTTGCTATATGGTGGACCCCACATACTAAATGGGCCGGCCCTTTCAAAGGAAAGTGGGACCCACCTGTGTTTTTGGCCCGGCCCACTATCTTCTTGGGCTGGCCCACTTACTATATGGTGGACCCCACATACTAAATGGGCCGGACCTTTAACAGGAAAGCGGGACCCACCTGTGTTTTTGGCCCGGCCCACTGGCTTGTTGGGCCTGCCCATTTGATCTATTGTGGACCCCACGTACTAAATGGGCCGGCCCGATAGCAGGAAAGTGGGACCCACATGCTAATTGGGCTGGCCCACTTGCTTTAAGGTGGACCCCACTTTGTAAATGGGTCCCACATGTCTTGTGGGCCGGCTCTTTTGCCTGTTGACCGGTCAAACGAGTGCATTCGGCCCGGCCCACATGCTTAGTGGGCCGGCCCATTAAAGTTTTTGACCAGTAACCCTTAGAGGTTAGGCCCGGCCAACGTAACTTATGGACCAGCCCAGCTATATAGTTGACCGGTCAAACTAAGTCAGCTGGCCCGGCCCGCAAACTTAATGGGCCGGCCCGCTTAAGATGTGGCAGGCCTCGTGTGGGCCTACCATCTACCACGGGGTTTCAGCCGGTTAACGCCGTTAACTGCCAGTTAACGGTGTCTGCCATGTGGCAGTTTGCATGACGTCAGCAGTCAACGGGCTCCCGGAAACACTTCTGCAACGGTCCGATTTTCCGTGGCGGAAGGGCGCCCAAGCGCGACGGACCAAAAAAATCGTCGTAGGACTTTCCCTGACGCAGTTTCGACAACAGAACCCATATCGTCGGGTTAGGCCCATAGACGACGAAAAATACCCCTTAGCGGACGATTTTGGGATGTTGTCTATCAGAACTTTTCTTGTAGTGGTTCCAACTAGATCTACTCTTAAGAAAATGACTGACAAACAGTGGGGAGATCTTGTGAAGCACTGGTCTGATCCAAAGAATATGGTATGATTTGTAAGGCTGAGACCAGATCACATCTTGGATTCTTATTTATAGCAGTGTCGCACTAGACTCCTTTTTGCAGAATTTGGCTAAACAGAATCAGAAAAACCGCGGTAAATTAATTTTACCTAGCCGTACGGGATCTCGTAACCTTATTATGCACATTCGGCAAAAAGTAAGGACTTGTTGTTTTATACTGCTATTTAGAAATATTTTAGTAAAAGATAATGCAGAGTATACACTAGTGTGCATCTTATATTATGATCCTCCATTTCAACCACGTTATTCGATTTATAAATGGTAGTACTAAAATGCAGATGTTACATAATGCAAGTAAAAGGGAACCAAACAAATAGATGACTCTGCCAGAGATTTTTGAAGCATGCCAGAAGAACAAACTTGAATTGATTGGAGAAGTCGCACAGAGTGTTCTTGTAAGTCTTCTCTACGATTGAAATTTTGTGACGACTCACATCCCAACTTGTAGGAGTAGTAAAGTACATGTCAATATGATATTATAGATGTTTATTAAAATTCATGTGATGTGAATCAGACATGCCAAACTGTAGGAATAAAAGTAGGTCATACACAATCTACTATCGGCAAGTTTCTCTGTAGTAACTATCATGTCTACACATGTGTACGAACTGAATTTTTTGCAAGAAGATATGAAATTAGAGATGGCAAAACCCGGTAAAAACGGTCTGGAAAAAACCGATGAAGAATGTGTGAAGGCATTTTCCATGGCAATAAAAAAGAAAGGTATTGCCAAAAACACTTTCTTACGGAATGCTGGACTGCTGAAGTGCAAGTCCATGTCCAAGTCAAAGTATTTGCATGCTCAAGTTCTAGAGGAGAAACTTCAAGTAGAACGAGCTGCATCAGCTGCGCTAAGACTAGAAGTCGACAATTTTAGAATGATAGCAGAAGAGAAGGAGGCCCTACTGGAGCAGGTTAGGAAAGATAGTAAGAAGAGTATCTGCTAGATAATTGGAGATGAATGGGGACAGTGACAGGTCAGTACCTTGGTCCTGTAAAATGGTTCCTTAGTCTGATCATATTTCGTAGGTGCATTTATCTACAATTGCTATGATCTTGGTGGTCGTTTCCTTGTTGTGATGTGGATTTTTTTTTGAACCGGAACCCTGCTGATTATTAATATTATACGTAGATTACCTAGCCCTTTCCATCAGTTCTGAATTCTGGTTCCGTTGGCTTATGGATGAAGTTTGACATGGTATCAGAGCCCATAGTCTCAAGTTCGAGTCATCGCTTTCGCAAACTTTCGCTTCTCTTCTCCCGGTCTAGCCCTTTCGGTCAGTTTGGACTTTTTGTTGCGTTGGGTATGTTGAGATGTATAAAGTGGATTGCCTAGCCCTTTCCATCATTTCATACTTTTGGTCGGTTGGCTAGTGCATGAAGCTTGACACTAATGATTTTCTGTGAACCATTGATTTCCAGCTTTCTACATATAGCCCAGGTCTAGAAGCTTGTCAACTGGTCTGGTTCATTCATCGCTGTATTGAGTGCAATGAACGGAACGGTGGCTTCTCCTTTGTGTTGTGCTGCAACTCAACAGCTGTTCCTGCTTCTGTAGAGGCGAGTTGTGAACAGAGATACTTATGTGAACAGAGAACAACCGTCTAATTCAAAATCTCAACACTGTAGCATTTACCTCCTGCCTATCGAATACAATTATTTCACACACTGAAATATTTTGTACGCGTTTTGAATTGGAGAACATGGGAACCGACTTTGGTTCTGATTATGACTTGATGTGACCCTAGGCCTTGGATTTCTGAGCAGAACGTATGTGTTAAAACAAAGAGATTACAAAGTGCTAATTCCCTTTTTTTGTAAGTCCCGTGGCATTGACACTCCTTTCTTACTTGCTATTTTTTTGGTGTTTATATATAATAGAGAATTACCAGCTTATTGTCGAACCCGTTAGATTTTGGGCAATGATTGTTAAGTGGCTGCTCCTTAATTAAAGTTTATGATGTCATGTAGATGGATTTGTGAAAGATGCAACGGGTCGTTCTTCAGATCATCTACATGGGATTCCCATCTACATGTATGTTCATGGTTTCATGGAGTACTTCAGCTCATAGCAGCCACATACGATCCTGCAAGATTAGCATTTTTTTGACCTTTCACGATTTGCATTCAATGTATCGCCAAGGCGCGTCCGTGAGAACTCTAGAAACATCTTCGTCAGACTCGTTTTAGCATGCGCAGTTCCCGAGCGAATCCAATGAATTTTGATCGTTCTCTTAAAAAAGGAACTTTGACCGTTGGATAAAGCGTTGGAGAACTGATGTGCCAACGGCCAATAATTGCTTGTGCATCATGGTGATGGCTTATCTGATTTCAAAAACTGAGATTTTTTTATATATAGAGGATAGATGGATAGATATAGATATAGATGGACAGATACAGATATAGCTTCGACTATAGCCACACTCAAACTCAAAATCAGTCGAGCTGCAAAACCACTAGCCAATTAAGACTGAAATATTTCAGAGACATTTTTGAATTGCAGTTCGGAGGAAATGGGAGTAACTGATTTTGTTTGTGATAATGGCTTGATATGACCACTGGGAATGAATGCCTGAGCAGAGCTACTTCGCATGGTCTACCATTTTTATATTAGACTAGTCATAGTGGTAAGTACTACCTCATTCCTGCTGTAAAACATCTCGCCCACTAAATACAAATGTTTCAGACGCTTCCAAATTCCCATTCTACCCTCGTAAAGATGACATCAATGTCCATGTATAAGTCGGTTGGTGGGGGGTCTGCCCGTCATTTTTTCAATCACCACATCCCTAGCCCCGGAAACTCCTCGAAAAGCCAAAATTGAAAATCTCTATCAAGCGCTACAATCTCCCGCCAATAAATTCCAAAATATTCGCTACACGTTTTTGAATTTAAGTTTTTTTAGTTGATAGTACATGGGAACTAATTTCGGTTGTGAGTATTACTTGATGTGACGGTAGGCCTTGGATTCTTGAACAGAGGCACGCCGGTCTACTATTTTTCTAGTACAGTACTAATATTGCTTCCACTGTAGCAAAGTTCAAAGTTCAAAATCTCAGTCGAGAGGCAAACCCCCCTGTAAAATGAACCAGAAATATTTCAGATGCGTTTTTGAATTGAACTTTGGAGAACTTTGGTGTAGATGATTTTATGATGATGTCTTGATGTGACCCCTGGCCTTTATTTTTTGCTGAACAGAGCTACTAAGTAGCATGATCTACGCCTGGCCTTATATATTACAATCACGAGTATATTACTAGCACCATAGCCGTATTCAAAATCAATTTTCAGTCAAGCTGCAAAATCTCCTACCAATCCTAAAATATTTCGGAAGGGCTTTTGAAAATGGATTTTCAAGATACATCATGATTATGATCATGGTAACCGATTTTCAACGTGATGATGACTTGATGTGACACTTGGCCGTACTAGTACAGTCTCATATTTTTGTATTACTTGGACCACAGACAAATTCGAAATCTCATTCCAGCGGCAAAACTTCCCGCCCAAAAAATACAAATATTTCACACGCTTCTAACTTCCCATTCTACCCTCGTAAAGATGGCAGCAATGCCCATGTATAATTCGGTTGGTGGGGGTTCTACCCAACATTTTTTCGATAACCACCTCCCTAGCCCCGGAAACTAACCGAATTTTTTTTTCATTTCCCTCAGTCTCTCCGCTGAGACCACACCTACCAGAACTTCCCAAGTCGCTCTCTCTCCCACCTCCACGACCACCGCATCGGAACATCCCCGCCGGACTTCCCTGGCATACCCGAGGCCTCGCGATCCTCCTCATCTGGCTATCTGCCAGAGCCGCTTCATCAATGCCGTCATCAACCGGACCGGATCATCCCCGCCGAACCTCGAAACCATATACCCATCCAGCTGTCTACCGCAGTGGCTTCAGCTGCGGTATCGTTCACCCCACAGGAGCCGCTTCGCTGGATCTGTCGTCCACTGATGACGCGTAAAGCACACGCCCGTTGGGAACCCCAAGTGGAAGGTGTGATGCGTACAACAGCAAGTTTCCCTCAGTAAGAAACCAAGGTTTATCGAACCAGTAGGAGATGAAGGCCACGTGAAGGTTGTTGGCAGAGGAGTGTAGTGCGGCACAACACCAGGGATTCCGGCGCCAACGTGGAACCTGCACAACACAATAAAAATACTTTGCCCCAACGTAACAGTGAGGTTATCAATCTCACCGGCTTGCTGTAAACAAAGGATTAAATGTATGGTGTGGAAAATGATGTTTGTTTGCAATGAGCAGCAGAGAACAATGATTGCAGTAGATTGTATTCAGATGTAAAAGAATGGACCGGGGTCCACAGTTCAGTAGTGGTGTCTCTCCAATAAGAAATAGCATGTTGGGTGAACAAATTACAGTTGGGAAATTGAAAAATAGAGAGGGCATAACAATGCACATACATATCATGATGACTAATATGAGATTTACTTAGGGCATTACGACAAATTACACAGACCGCTATCCAGCATGCATCTATGCCTAAAAAGTCCACCTTCGGGTTAGCATCCGCACCCCTTCCAGTATTAAGTTGCAAACAACAGACAGTTGCATTAAGTATGGTGCGTAATGTAATCAACACAAATATCCTTAGACAAAGCATTGATGTTTTATCCCTAGTGGCAACAGCACATCCACAACCTTAGAACTTTATGTCACTGTCCCAGATTCAATGGAGGCATGAACCCACTATCGAGCATAAATACTCCCTCTTGGAGTCACAAGTATCAACTTGGCCAGAGCCTCTACTAGCAACGGAGAGCATGCAAGATCATAAACAACACATATATGATAGATCAATAATCAACTTGACATAGTATTCCATATTCATCGGATCCCAACAAACACAACATGTAGCATTACAAATAGACGATCTTGATCATGATAGGCAGCTCACAAGATCTAACATGATAGCACAATGAGGAGAAGACAACCATCTAGCTACTACTATGGACCCATAGTCCAAGGATGAACTACTCACACATCAGTCCGGAGGCGATCATGGTGATGTAGAGTCCTCCGGGAGATGATTCCCCTCTCCGGCAAGGTGCCTGAGGCGATTTACCGAATCCCCCGAGATGGGATTGGCGGCGGCGGCGTCTCTGGAACTTTTTCCGTATCGTGGCTCTCGGTAATAGGGTTTTCGTGACGGAGAGTTTAAGTAGGCGGAAGGGCAGAGTCGGTGGAGGCACAGGGGCCCCACACCACAGGCCGGCGCGGGCCCCTCCTTGGCCGCGCCGCCCTGTGGTTTGGCCACCTCGTGGCCCCACTTCGTATCCTCTTCGGTCTTCTGGAAGCTCCGTGGAAAATAAGACCCTGGGCGTTTGTTTCGTCCAATTTCGAGAATATTTCCTGTGTAGGATTTCTGAACCAAAAACAGCACAAAACAGGAACTGGCGCTTTGGCATCTCGTTAATAGGTTAGTGCCGGAAAATGCATATAAATGATGTGAAGTGTGTATAAAACATGTGAGTATTGTCATAAAACTAGCATGGACCATAAGAAATTATAGATACGTTTGAGACGTATCAAGCATCCCCAAGCTTAGTTCCTGCTCGCCCTCGAGTAGGTAAACGATAACAAGGATAATTTCTGAAGTGACATGCTATCATAATCTTGATCAATACTATTGTAAAGCATATGAGATGAATGAAGTGATTTGAAGCAATGGTAAAGACAATGATTAAACAACTGAATCATATAGGAAAGACTTTTCATGAATAGTACTTTCAAGACAAGCATCAATAAGACTTGCATAGGAGTTAACTCATAAAGCAATAAATTCTTAGTAGAATGTTTTGAAGCAACACAAAGGAAGATATAAGTTTCAGCGGTTGCTTTCAACTTCAACATGTATATCTCATGGATAATTGTCAACACAAAGTAATATGATGAATGCAAATAAGCAAGTATGTAGGAATCAATGCACGCAGTTGACACAAGTGTTTGCTTCTAAGATAGAAAGAGGTAGGTAAACTGACTCAACATAAAGTAAAAGAATGGCCCTTCACAGAGGGAAGCAGGGATTACTATTTTTGTGCTAGAGCTTTTATTTTGAAAACATAGAAACAATTTTGTCAACGGTAGTAATAATTCATATGTGTTATGCATAAGACATCCTATAAGTTGCAAGCCTCATGCATAGAATACCAATAGTGCTCGCACCTTGTCCTAATTAGCTTGGATTTCCATGGATTATCATTGCATAACATATGTTTCAACCAAGTGTCACAAAGGGGTACCTCTATGCCGCCTGTACAAAGGTCCAAGGAGATAGATCGCATTTGATTTCTCGTTTTTGATAAATCTCAACTAAGGACATCCATACCGGGACAACATAGAAAACAGATAATGGACTCCTCTTTAATGCATAAGCATTCAACAACAGATAATATTCTCATAAGAGATTGAGGATTAATTTCCAAACTGAAACTTCCACCATGATACATGGCTTTAGTTGGCGGCCCAATGTTCTTCTCTAACAATATGCATACTCAAACCATTTGATCATGATAAATCACCCTTACTTCACACAAGACGAACATGCATAGCAACTCACATGATATTCAACAAAGGTGTAATAGTTGATGGCGTCCCCAGAAACATGGTTACCACTCAACAAGCAACTTATAAGAAATAAGATACATAAGCTACGTATTCTTTACCACAATAGTTTTTAAGGCTATTTTCCCATGAGCTATATATTGCAAAGACAAGGAATGAAGTTTTAAAGGTAGCACTCAAGTAATTTACTTTGGAATGGCAGAGAAATACCACATAGTAGGTAGGTATGGTGGACACAAATGGCATAGTTTTTGGCTCAAGGATTTGGATGCACGAGAAGTATTCCCTCTCAGTACAAGGCTTTGGCTAGCAAGGTTGTTTGAAGCAAACTCAAGTATGAACCGGTACATCAAAACTTACATAAGAACATATTGCAAGCATTATAAGACTCTACACTGTCTTCGTTGTTGTTCAAACACCTCACCAGAAAATATCTAGACTTAAGAGAGACCAATCATGCAAACCAAATTTTAACAAGCTTTATGGTAGTTCTTCATTAATAGGTGCAAAGTACATGATGCAAGAGCTTAAACATGATATATTAAGCAAAACAATTGCCAAGTATCAAATTATTCAAGACAATATACCAATTACCACATGAAGCATTTTCTGTTTCCAACCATATAACAATGAACGAAGCAGTTTCAACCTTCGCCATGAACATTAAAAGTAAAGCTAAGAACACCTGTGTTCATATGAAACAGCGAAGCGTGTCTCTCTCCCACACAAAGAATGCTAGGATCCGATTTTATCAAACAAAAACAAAAAAAAACATACAAACGCTCCAAGTAAAGCACATAAGATGTGACGGAATAAAAATATAGTTTCAGTAGAGGTGACCTGATAAGTTGTCGATGAAGAAGGGGATGCCTTGGGCATCCCCAAGCTTAGATGCTTGAGTCTTCTTGAAATATGCAGGGATGAACCACGGGGGCATCCCCAAGCTTAGACTTTTCACTCTTCTTGATCATATTGTATCATCCTCCTCTCTTGATCCTTGAAAACTTCCTCCACACCAAACTCAAAAAAAACTCATTAGAGGGTTAGTGCATAATTAAAAATTCACATATTCCGAGGTGACACAATCATTCTTAAAACTTCTGGACATTGCACAATGCTACTGGAAGTTAATGGAACAAAGAAATCCATCCAACATAGCAAAAGAGGCAATGTGAAATAAAAGGCAGAATCTGTCAAAACAGAACAGTCCGTAAAGACGAATTTTTAGGGGCACTTAACTTGCTCAGATGAAAAATCTCAAATTGAATGAAAGTTGCGTACATATCTGAGGATCACACACAAAAATTGGTAGATTTTTCCGAGTTACCTACAGAGGGGGCTACTCAAATTCGTGACAGCAAGAAATCTGTTTCTGCGCAGTAATCCAAATCTAGTATCAACCTTACTATCAAAGACTTTACTTGGCACAACAATGCAATAGAATAAATATAAAGAGAGGTTTCTACAGTAGTAACAACTTCCAAGACTCAAATATAAAACAAAAGTGCAGTAGTAAAATAATGGGTTGTCTACTATAAGCGCTTTTCTTTAACGCCTTTCAGCTAGGCGTAGAAAGTGTGAATCAAGTATTATCAAGAGATGAAGCATCAACATCATAATTTGTTCTAATAATAGAATCAAAAGTTAACTTCATTCTCTTTCTAGGGAGGTATTCCATACCTTTCTTGAGAGGGAATTGATACTTAAATTTCCCTTCCTTCATATCAATAATAGCACCAACAGTTCGAAGAAAAGGTCTTCCCAAAATAATGGGACAAGGTGCATTGCATTCAATATCCAAGACAACAAAATCAACGGGGACAAGGTTATTGTTAACCGTAATGCGAACATTATCAATCCTCCCCAAAGGTTTCTTTGTAGAACTATCAGCAAGATTAACATCCAAATAACAACTTTTCAATGGTGGCAACTCAAGCATATAATAGATTTTCTTAGGCATAACAGAAATACTTGCTCCAAGATCACATAAAGCATTACAATCAAAATCATTGAGCTTCATCTTAATGATGGGCTCCCAACCATCTTCCAACTTCCTAGGAATAGAAGTTTCAAGGTTTAATTTCTCTTCTCTAGCTTTAATGAGAACATTTGTAATATGTTTTGTAAAGGCCAAATTTATAACACTAGCATTAGGACTTCTAGCAAGTTTTTGCAAGAACTTAATAACTTCAGAGATATGGCAATCATCAAAATCTAAACCATTATGATCTAAAGCAATGGGATCATTGTCCCCAATATTTTGAAAAACTTCAGCAGTTTTATCACAAACAGTTTCAGTAGTTTTAGCAGTTTCAGGCAGTTTTCCACGCTTTGCATTAGGAGTAGAAACATTGCTAACACCAATTATTTTACCATTGATAGTAGGAGGTTTAGCAACATGTGAAGCATCAACATTACTAGTGGTGGTAATAGTCCAAACTTTAGCTACATTATTCTCTTTATCAAATTTTTCTTCTTTTTCCCACCTAGCATGCAATTCAGCCATCAATCTAATATTTTCATTAATTCGAACTTGGATAGCGTTTGCTGTAGCAAATGACTTAATATCTTTAGTTTCATTAGGCATAACTTTCAATTTTAAAAGATCAATATCAGCGGCAAGACTATCAACCTTAGAAGCAAGAACATCAATTTTACCAAGCTTTTCTTCAACAGATTTGTTAAAAGCAGTTTGTGTACTAATAAATTCTTTAAGCATGGCTTCAAGACCAGGGGGTACATTCCTATTATTGTTGTAAGAATTACCATAAGAATTACCATAACCATTACCATTATTGGAAGGATATGGCCTATAGTTGTTACCAGAATTATTCCAATAAGCATTGTTGTTGAAATTATTATTTTTAATGAAATTCACATCAACATGCTCTTCTTGAGCAACCAATGAAGCTAAAGGAACATTATTAGTATCAACATTAGATCTACCATTCACAAGCATAGACATAATAACATCAATCTTATTACTCAAGGAGGAGGTTTCTTCAACAGAATTTACCTTCTTACCTTGTGGAGTCCTTTCCGTGTGCCATTCAGAGTAATTGATCATCATATTATCAAGAAGCTTTGTTGCGGCGCCTAAGGTAATGGACATAAAAGTACCCCCAGCAGCTGAATCCAATAGGTTCCGCAAAGAAAAATTCAATCCTGCATAAAAGGTTTGGATGATCATCCAAGTAGTTAGTCCATGGGTAGGGCAATTCTTTACCAAAGATTTCATTCTTTCCCATGCTTGGGCAACATGCTCATTATCCAATTGCTTAAAATTCATTATTCTACTTCTCAAAGATATAATTTTAGCGGGAGGATAATATCTACCAATGAAAGCATCCTTACATTTAGTCCATGAATCAATACTATTTTTAGGCAAAGATAGCAACCAATCTTTAGCTCTTCCTCTTAAGGAGAAAGGAAACAATTTCAATTTTATAATGTCACCATCTACATCCTTATACTTATGCATTTCAAAAAGTTCAACAAAATTATTAAGATGGGCAGCAGCATCATCATAACTAACACCAGAAAATTGCTCTCTCATAACAAGATTTAGTAAAGCAGGTTTAATTTCATAAAATTCTGCTGTAGCAGCAGCTGGAGCAATAGGTGTGCATATGAAATCATTATTATTTGTGCTAGTGAAATCACACAACTTAGTATTCTCAGGAGTACCCATTTTAGCAGTAGTAAATAAAGCAAACTAAATAAAGTAAATGCAAGTTACTAATTTTTTGTTTGTTTTTGATATAAAGAAAGCAAACAAAGCAGTAAATAAAATAAAGTAGAGCAAGACAAAAACAAAGTAAAGAGATTGGATGTGAGAGACTCCCCTTGCAGCGTGTCTTGATCTCCTCGGCAACGGCGCCAGAAATTTAGCTTGATGACGCGTAAAGCACACACCCGTTGGGAACCCCAAGTGGAAGGTGTGATGCGTACATCAGCAAGTTTCCCTCAGTAAGAAACCAAGGTTTATCGAACCAGTAGGAGATGAAGGCCACGTGAAGGTTGTTGGTGG
The DNA here is from genome assembly GCF_019359855.2 of Lolium perenne. NCBI lineage: Eukaryota > Viridiplantae > Streptophyta > Magnoliopsida > Poales > Poaceae > Lolium > Lolium perenne. The sequence goes on from NC_067245.2 coordinate 139,945,020, forward strand.
AGGAGTGTAGTGCGGCGCAACACCAGGGATTCCGGCGCCAACATGGAACCTGCACAACACAATCAAAATACTTTGCCCCAACGTAACAGTGAGGTTGTCAATCTCACCGGCTTGCTGTAAACAAAGGATTAAATGTATGGTGTGGAAAATGATGTTTGTTTGCAATGAGCAGCACAGAACAATGATTGCAGTAGATTGTATTCAGATGTAAAAGAATGGACCGGGGTCCACAGTTCACTAGTGGTGTCTCTCCAGCTGTCTACCGCAGTGGCTTCAGCTGCGGTATCGTTCACCCCACAGGAGTCGCTTCGCCGGATCTATCGTCCACTGATGACGCGTAAAGCACATGCCCGTTGGGAACCCCAAGTGGAAGGTGTGATGCATACAGCAGCAAGTTTCCCTCAGTAAGAAACCAAGGTTTATCGAACCAATAGGAGATGAAGTCCACGTGAAGGTTGTTGGCAGAGGAGTATAGTGCGGCGCAACACCAGGGATTCCGGCGCCAACGTGGAACCTGCACAGCACAATCAAAATATTTTGCCCCAACGTAACAGTGACGTTGTCAATCTCACCGGCTTGATGTAAACAAAGAATTAAATGTATGGTGTGGAAAATGATGTTTGTTTGCAATGAGCAGCAGAGAACAATGATTGCAGTAGATTTTATTCAGATGTAAAAGAATGGACCGGGGTCCACAGTTCACTAGTGGTGTCTCTCCAATAAGAAATAGCATGTTGGGTGAACAAATTACAATTGGGCAATTGACAAATAGAGAGGGCATAACAATGCACATACATATCATGATGACTAATATGAGATTTACTTAGGGCATTACGACAAATTACATAGACCGCTATCCAGCATGCATCTATGCCTAAAAAGTCCACCTTCGGGTTAGCATCCGCACCCCTTCCTGTATTAAGTTGCAAACAACAGACAATTGCATTAAGTATGGTGCGTAATGTAATCAACACAAATATCCTTAGACAAAGCATTGATGTTTTATCCCTACTGGCAACAACACATCCACAACCTTAGAACTTTTAAATCACATCCCCAGATTCAATGGAGGCATGAACCCACTATCAAGCATAAATACTCCCTCTTGGAGTCACAAGTATCAACTTGGCCAGAGCCTCTACTAGCAACGGAGAGCATGCAAGATCATAAACAACACATATATGATAGATCAATAATCAACTTGACATAGTATTCCATATTCATCGGATCCCAACAAACACAACATGTAGCATTACAAATAGACGATCTTGATCATGATAGGCAGCTCACAAGATCTAACATGATAGCACAATGAGGAGAAGACAACCATCTAGCTACTTCTATGGACCCATAGTCCAAGGATGAACTACTCACACATCAATCTGGAGGTGATCATGGTGATGTAGAGTCCTCTGGGAGATGATTCCCCTCTCCGGCAAGGTGCCGGAGGCGATCTCCTGAATCCCCAGAGATGGGATTGGCGGCAGTGTCTCTGGAACTTTTTTCGTATTGTGGCTCTCGGTAATAGGGTTTTCGCGACGGAGAGTTTAAGTAGGCGGAAGGGCAGAGTCGGTGGAGGCACAGGGGCCCCACACCACAGGCCGGCGCGGGCCCCTCCTTGGCCGTGCCGCCCTGTGGTTTGGCCGCCTCGTGGCCTCACTTCGTATCCTCTTCGGTCTTCTGGAAGCTCCGTGGAAAAATAAGACCCTGGGCGTTTATTTCGTCCAATTCCGAGAATATTTCCTGTGTAGGATTTCTGAAACCAAAAACAACACAAAACAAGAACTGGCACTTCGGCATCTCGTTAATAGGTTAGTGCCGGAACGTATAAATGATGTGAAGTGTGTATAAAACATGTGAGTATTGTAATAAAACTAGCATGGAACATAAGACATTATAGATACGTTTGAGACGTATCATCCACCGCATCGGATCTAGCTCACCGACACCGCTGTGCATGAACCGTATCTGCTTCACCAGCGCCGTGCATTATCTAAACTCTTCTACTGTCGCTTTTCTATTACTTGCCTGCAAGTTCTTGTTTAATCTTGGGGGAACCTGTTTGTGCTAACGATGCACCATTACGTTTTTGCAGATGACATGAGTAACCATGAAGGTGTAATGGCCGTCTCTCCAACCCCAATTAGCACATGTAGTGTACTTCATCACCGGATCTATCAACCCCAGGAAGATCTGCTGTGACTCCCACAGAGTGCTTCTCCTAATGTAAGTCCCTTGTTTTAGCGCCATGTTCTGGGTTCAGATGCTTGTTTGTCTGAAGCTCTTTAAGTTCATTCCTAGCTATGCCGTAACACCTTGATATTTTCTAGTTCATTGCTAACTTTAAGCGATTGAACATTTTGGTTTGCATTCCCTGCTCTGTAGATGTAGCCATCATAACTTCTATCTTGCCTAGTCGTTGTTACAAAAATTATAGGTTGCTACTATTTTGTTCATGCGAATCTTGTTCTCCCTGGACATGTTGGTTTGCATTCCCTGTACTACAGGTGATGCCATTGTTATTTCTATCTACTTCGTCGTAAGCTAACAAAGTAACTGCCTGCTATTAGTTCCTGCATGCTATCGCTCTGCCATCCTGCAGTACAAATTTATTTGAACTCGTCACAGCAGCTACTTCCATTATAATTTTGTCTGCCATCCGATTCTTCAAAAGCTGCAATATTAACTTTTTTCTCTTAATTGGCATGTCGCCCACATATAGAATGGTGAACATATTGGTGTACATTCCCTCTTCTACAAGTTCACAGGTGATCCCACTATATTTGGTTTCTGGTCCATCCTAAGCCGTAGCATTAACTATCCTCTATGTGTTGCTCACTACAACTTTATATCCCGAAACAAATTGATTTGTTTCCCTTATCTAAAAGTATATGAGTGATGCCATTATAACTCCTATCTGTTTTATTCCTAGCTATTATAGTAACATCCTGCTATTATTTAGTTCATGGCCAATTTTAAGTAATTGCACATGTTGGTTCGCACTCCCTGATCTATAGCTTTTGGCATTGCAACTTCTATATTTGGTTTACATTCCCTGCTCTGTAGATCTAGTCATCATAACTTTATCTTGCTCAGTCGTTGTTACAAAAATTATGGCCTGCTACTATGTTGTTTGTGCCAATTTTTTACTCCATGAACATGTTGGCTTGCATTCCCTGTACTACAGGTGATGCCATTGTTTTGTATCTAGTTCATTGTAAGCTAACAAAGTAAGGACTTTGTTTGCATGCTATCATTCTGCTATCTAGCCTGTAGTACAAATAAACTTGTCATACTACTAGATAATAATTTTGTGTGCCATCTTGTTCTTCAAAAGCTACATTATTGACTTGTTTCTCTGACTTGGCATGACGCTCACATATGGAATGCTGAACATATTGGTTTGCATTCCCTCTTATACAAGTTCACAGGTGATCCCACTATATTCTGTATCTGGTCCATCCTAAGCTCTAGCATTAACTATCCTCTATGTGTTGCTCATTACAAGTTTATATCCCGAAACATCTTGATTTGCATCCCCTTCACTATAAGTTCAGGAGTTTTATTTAGTTCACGACCAATTTGAAGTAATTGCACTTGGCACCTGTTGGTTCACATTCCCTCCTCTTTAGCTTTTGCCATCGTAACTTCTATTTTTGGTTTACATTCCCTGCTCTGTAGATGTTGCCATCATAAATTCATCTTGCTCAGTTGTTGTTACAAAATTCATAGCCTGCTACTATGTTGTTCATGCCAATTTTGTACTCCCTGAACATGTTGGTTTGCAGGGGACTCGACAGTAGTAAGTCTGCTGTTTCATTGTAACGTGCTCTGTTATATTGGCTGTTGGTATGCGGCATGCACTCTTTGTTTGCTTATTGTGTGCATTACAATGATCTTGTTATAACGGCGAAATGATGAGTTCCAAATTCTTTGGAAAACAATATTGCAGTGTCTTTGCCTTTCCATTGTTGTTGTCTTAACTTGTAATGTCCTTGTTTCAGATATAGGTGGTGCATGGACAACTTAAAAGATTGCCAAATCGCTTCATTGTATTGCTAGGTTTAATTACCATTCAATTTCTCTGGGTTCTGTAATATTTTTTCAAAGCCTTGCAGCTGATGTAATATTTAGTTAGTTTTTATAGTTCTTCGCACATTTTTTCTATGGTGCTTGTGGTAAGTGAGGCTATTCGTCAGAAATCATGTGCTGCGTAAATATTCTCAGTATCTTTCTATGTTCCGCGCAATCTAAATCCCAAATTCCCATCCCTTAAATGGCCCAATTAAGCGAAATCACGTATGTGCCGGCCCGCAAAATCCTAAAGCCCCTATCATGCTGGCATATAAACAGCAACTAAACGGGCTGGCCCACTTACTTATTGGGCCAGCCCACTTGCTTTAAGGTGGACCCACCAACTAACTGGGTCGGCCCTTGATACGTATCCAACGTATCGATAATTTCTTATGTTCCATGCTTGTTTTATGATGATACACACATGTTTTATACATACTTTAAGTCATTTTTATGCATTTTCAGGCACTAACCTATTAACAAGATGCCGAAGAGCCAGTTGCTGTTTTCTACTGTTTTTGGTTTCAGAAATCCTAGTAAGGAAATATTCTCAGAATTGGACAAAATCAACGCCCAGGATCTTATTTTTCCACGAAGCTTCCAGAAGTCCGAAAGGGAAACGAAGTGGGGCGACGAGGCGACGCCACGCTAGGGCGGCACGGCCCAGGCCTTGGCCGCGCGGCCCTACTGTGTGGGTCCCTCGCGTCGCTCCCTGACCTACCTCTTCGCCTATAAGAAGCCTTCGTCGATAATAACTCCAGTACCGAGAGCCACGATACGGAAAACCTTCCAGAGACGCCACCGCCGCCAATCCCATCTCGAGGGATTCAGGAGATCGCCTCCGGCACCCTGCCGGAGAGGGGAATCATCTCCCGGAGGACTCTTCACCGCCATGGTTGCCTTCGGAGTGACGTGTGAGTAGTTCACCCCTGGACTATGGGTCCATAGCAGTAGCTAGATGGTCGTCTTCTCCTAATTGTGCTATCATTGTTGGATCTTGTGAGCTGCCTAACATGATTAAGATCATCTCTTTGTAATGCTACATGTTGCGTTTGTTGGGATCCGATGAATATGGAATACTATGCTATGTTGATTATTGATCTATTATCTATGTGTTGTTTATGATCTTGCATGCTCTCCGTTATTAGTAGAGGCTCTGGCCAAGTCGTTACTTGTAACTCCAAGAGGGAGTATTTATGCTCGATAGTGGGTTCATGCCTCCACTAAATCTGGGACAGTGACAGAAAGTTCTAAGGTTGTGGATGTGTTGTTGCCACTAGGGATAAAACATCAATGCTATGTCTAAGGATGTATTTGTTGATTACACTACGCAACATACTTAATTCAATTATCTGTTGTTTGCAACTTAATACTGGAGGGGGTTCGGATGATAACCTGAAGGTGGACTTTTTAGGCATAGATGCATGCTGGATAGCGGTCTATGTACTTTGTCGTAATGCCCAATTAAGTCTCACAATACTCATCATAACATGTATGTGCATGGTCATGCCCTCTTTATTTGTCAATTGCCCAACTGTAATTTGTTCACCCAACATGCTATTTATCTTATGGGAGAGACACCACTAGTGAACTGTGGACCCCGGTCCATTCTTTACATCGAATACAATCTACTGCAATACTCGCTCTACTGTATTCTGCAAACATCATCATCCACACTATACATCTAATCCTTTGTTACAGCAACCGATGAGATTGACAACCTCACTGTCACGTTGGGGCAAAGTAATTTGGTTGTGTTGTGCAGGTTCCACGTTGGCGCCGGAATCCCTGGTGTTGCGCCGCACTACACTCCGCCGCCATCAACCTTCAACGTGCTTCTTGGCTCCTACTGGTTCGATAAACCTTGGTTTCTTACAGAGGGAAAACTTGCCGCTGTATGCATCACACCTTCCTCTTGGGGTTCCCAACGGACCCGTGCTGTACGCGTATTAGCCCTGTAACAGAAAAGTGGGCCCATGTCAACACCCCGATTTTTAAGTCCAGATGCCTATTATGCCATACCTCGCAATCCCAGGAAGATTGTTTTTGCGAGACATAATAGTTAAGTAGCATAGAGTCATCATTTATTACAACACATACTTGTCTTACAACAATAGATCACATGATCCAATATTACACAAATAGATTGTTCAACAACACAATACGTAGCGGAACCGAAGTAGTAGTGGACTATCTATTCCACAGGCAACACTTGACGTTAGAAGATGCTCCTAGTTATCGTAGACATCTTGTTGTTCGTCATCCTGATACTGTTGCTCCTCTTCATAGTCTGGCATTTGAATAGCCAGGGCCACAGCCGTGAGTACTTTAAAGTACTCGCAAACTAATACTAATGTAATTACTTATCAATTGTAATAAGGGATGCTAAGCTCTAGGTTTATTTGCATAAAGCCAAGTTTAGTTCACTAAACATTTGGTAAAGACTCTTCATTTACTAGACTAACTCAGGTGGGAACATTAGTGTCATTCCCACAACTCATTTGTGATTCAAGTCAAATCACCTTTCAATTCAACATTCCTTTTTAAGAAAAAAGTTCTGACAACGGAACAGTATGGCCTTTCCAATCGTCCGTAACCGTGGACATGGCTATTCGAATAGGTTTAACACTCTGCAGAGGTTGTCCTCTTGTGCCACAACTTTTGATTACATCCGTCGAGGATAACCCCGAATCATCGTAACTCAGTACGCGGATCATCAACCTTAACCTTTCACTTATACACCCTAGTATAGGCACCTCTCCCCATGAGCTTGGCCTCCCGGTGAAAACAAACCGTCAACCCGGGAACTGCACAGGTCTTGGGTCGTACATTCACCTCATATTCACATCATTTCACTTTTAACGGAGGCTGCCTCGGCATAACCCCTATGATGTTTGTTTAGAGGGAAGCCATACTAAGATACACAAATTTCTAGTTAAGCCCTACCCATAATCAGGTATTGTGGGGGTAAATGTATAATTGGAAAGGTATCGCATTCAAACCCTATCATCAGTTTTCATTAAAATTCACCAAGTCATCCATGTCACCTTCACCTTCAAATCTTTCAAAGTCATTTCATTCACATGTTCCCATCTAGAGTAGTCAATTTTATTTAGTTATCAATAGCAACTAGTTCATGAGGGGTGCTATCTAGCTTTGATTTGCTCCATGCTAACCTTGATGCTCTTGTTCTACTCTAGACCAAGTGAATCATAAATCAAAAGTAGACTTTGAAATACAATAAGCAAAATAATTGCAAAGTAAAAAACATGGGATAGATTAATAAGACATAAAATAAAGTGTGATGGTGCCTTGCTCTTGTAGAGCTTTACATTAGGGTGGTTGGCAAGAATATTAGCTTGCCTTGAGCAGGGTAGTGGTCAAAGATTTCCTCCTCCTCCTCCTGAGAGTAGGCTTCCTCCTCTTGATACTCCTCGTTACTAGCGTCTATACACGAATACGAGGTATACAATCAGCAAACCAAACTTACATGCTAGACTAAACACACCAAAGGTTCACACAAACTTATCCTAGCATCACATCATTCATAGCATGGTAATTAACTTGGGTTTCTTATTTAAGAGAAAAATAATTTCCTTTCATTATAATTATTGATTTGGTTTGCTAATTAATTATTTGGGGAAAATAATTTCCTCTCATTAAATCCTATTAAGATTTAATCTCCTCAAATAATAATAAGGTATGAAATATAGGTTGACCAAGGTCAACATTTCATATCTATTATGTGGGAGTAGAATTTAAATGAGGTGCGACACTTCATGCATTTTAAGAATAGCATGGTAATGATTTAAAATCACTAAGTAATAGAATATGAGGTTCATTAGACTAAGGTCATTACCTCTCATTGAATTACTTAGGATCAAGATTTAAATGAGAGAGTAGCTCTCATACCATTTAAACAATTTGAATGATGTGATTTAAATGCACTAGAAATGGCTCCATAGCCATTATTTTGCTCTAGTCCATGATCATACAAACAACTAGGCTATCTTTTTGCATAATCAATTAGAGTACATCAAATGTGATTTATGAGAGTTGGAATCAACCCAAAATCAATTATGGTTGAATTTTAAATAAAGTTTAAAGTTGTAAAAGTCCCTGCCTTATCATTTTTACTATTTGAATTCTTTTATGAATTTGAGGGTGAGACCAGTGAGAGTGTTTAGATATCATAAGCTTTCAGAATATATAAAGTTCACAAATTTTGGTTCAGCCAATTTGAAATTATTCAAATTTTAAGTTGACATCAGTATTGGATTTGAGTTAATAGAATTAAACCAAGTTTGAATTTTTGGGCCGCGCGGGAAAAGCCTAACGGGCCGAAACGGATTTAACAGAGAAACCCAGCCCAGCAACGCGGCCAGCGCGAGTGGGCTGCCTGACAAGCGGGGTCCACTCGTCAGTGGCTCTTAATAAGCGAATCGGTACGAGGATCGTCGGATGTTGGATTAGAGAGAGAATCGACGGCGAACGAGCATCGTCGTCTCCGACGAGAGGCCGTGGCTCTGCCGGCGAGCCTAGGGGGTCGGAGGGCATACCAAGGCTCCGGCGGTCGACGACGAGGTGCGTGGCGACGTTGGGGAGGACGGCGAGTCGACAGGTACAGGTGGTGGCGCTTGGGGAGGCTCCAATCGATGGCGGCGACCTGCGAGTACTGGCGGCTCCGAGCTTCAAATTGCGGCGACTTTGGCGATAATTGGACTAGCTAGTGCATCGAGGAGAAGCAGGGAAGGGAGGAGAGCTGGATGATGTGAATGTTTGAGACGCGGGAGGGCTGTATTTATAGTGTCATGGGGGTGCCGCAGGTGCTGAGAAGGGGTCGTCCATGGCGCGGCGTCTCCGGCGCTCGAAGGGGCAAGTGAAGGACGGCAATCGATGGGCGACGGCATGGCGATGCCCAACCTGCTTTCGGCGCGGAAAAAGGTGGACGGGGTCGATCAGGCGCGTGTATTGAGTGCCACGGTACTGGCGGCGAGATTCCGACGAGGACGACGGCGACGTTGCTTCTGAGCGTTCTGGAGTGTGTCTAGTAGCTAGAGGAGAGGGAGGCCTTGCTCGACGCAGAGGTAGGGATGCAGGAGAGCGCTGAGGCGATGTGGCATTGCCACGCTCTGGCGCATCCAGGGCGTGGTGATCACGCCGACTGGCACGCACTAGCATGGTTCTGGGCGCGTGTTGCCTGGCCAATGCCAGCCTCGCGCGCGCTCAGGCCTTGCACCGTGATGATCTACATTGCCACGGGAGTGTACTGGACAAGGTTTGGGTGAGAGAAAGAGATCAAGAAAGAGAGGGCAAAGGTGGCCGGCATGTGCACGACATGGAGCAAGATGTGCTCTCTCCTCACTTTAATCGACAAGGGCAAGTACATGCACTGATGCAGGAGATGCAGGGGAGCAACATCATCACAATTCAAAAGTGGTTTAGCCCAATATCCACTGGACAAAGAGGTGTTTGTTAAATCCAGATTGTTGCCTGCCATGTGTTCGACACAATGGCCGCGTGAAATGTTTATTTGAATTTTGAAATTCTTTTTGGTGCATTTCATTTATATAATTAAAGGAGTAGAATGGTGGTGGTGGTAGTCAATTTGAAGCTGGTTTGCAAAATTTCAAAATGTGTACGATCTTCATTTTGCTTTATGGTTGCATCTTGTCTACTCTATTCTGGTCAACCAAGGCAGAGTCAACCTTGATGGTCAACACCAAAATGGTTCACCTTGACATGGTCTTGGATGAGGTGGAAAGAGTTGGCCAAGTTTGGTTTAAGAATATTCCAAACCATGGGTGCAAAGTGGGTAAGATATTAAAAAGTGACAAAGTGACCATTATCAGATGTAATTGAATTTTGATTTTCCTTTGTTTTGATTTGTGTTTCTTTAATGCAAAAGTGTTTGTTTTTGATATATAAGTGTTTCACAAGCAATGCCACAAGCAATTGAGGCCTTGTTTGATGAATTGCATAATTGGCCTAATGTGTATGAGAGGGAAAATGGTATTCTTTTCTATTTTCCTATTTCTCTCAAATTAGGGTTTTATGATCATGCGGTATGGTTTAAGCACATTAGAACAACAAACAAACACTCATCATGGCAATGGCATACAAAAATGCATGATCAATTATGCATAGCACTATATGGGAAGAAAAGTTTTTGTTAACTCCAAAATTTGAGTAATTGAAGTTCTTGTCTTTATTGAATTTGAAAACTTGGGATGTTTCAAACCCTTCCTCCTTACAGAAGATCTCGTCTCGAGATCTTAAAGAAAATTAGGTACTAAAGAGATTTGGGTATTCAGTCTTCATGAAGTCTTCTCGCTCCCAAGTGGCTTCTTCTTCGGTATGGTTACTCCATTGTCTCTTCAGAAACTTGATATTCCTGGTGCGGGTGGTTCTGAAAGCTTCTTCCAAGATGCGAATAGGTACTTCGCGGTAGGTCAAATCTGAGTTGATATCCATAGCTCGATGATCGATGTTCTTGAAAACCTCGGTCTTCTCCGGTACTTCCAAGCACTTCCGGGGTAACGAGATGTGAAACACATTTTGTACCGCTGACATTTCTTCCGGTAACTCCAGTTGATAGGATACTTCTCCTCAGCGACTCAGGACTTTAAAGGGTCCGACATATCGGGGTGCAAGCTTACCTCTAAGTTGGAATCTCTGCATTCCTTTAAGGGGGGACACTTTGAGATACACGAAATCTCCGATCTCGAAGGTCATCTCTCGGCGTCTCTTGTCGGCGTAGCTCTTCTGTCTTGATTGGGCTGTCTTGAGGTATTCGTGGATCTTGTGAACCTTCTCTTCAGCTTCTCGGAGAATATCTGGTCCAAAGACTTGACTCTCTCCGACTTTCGACCAGTTCAGAGGGGTACGACACTTCCTTCCGTACAGTGCTTCAAAGGGGGCCATTTGCAAACTGGCTTGATAGCTGTTGTTGTACGAGAATTCTGCGTATGGCAAGCAGTCTTCCCAATTGGATCCATATTCAAGCACACATGCTCTCAACATATCTTCCAGTATCTGATTGACTCGTTCCGTCTGTCCATCAGTCTGCGGGTGATAGGTTGTGCTGAAATTCAGCCGGGTTCCTAGTACTTCATGTACTTTCTGCCAAAATCTGGAGGTGAATTGGGATCCTCTATCGGACACTATTGACTTCGGGGTTCCGTGCAAGCTGACTATCCTTGAGATATACAACTCTGCGAGTCTGGGTCCTTGATAGGTGGTCTTGACGGGGATGAAATGGGCTACCTTGGTCAATCTGTCGACCACTACCCAAATAGAATCATTTCCTTTACTAGATAAGGGCAGTCCGGTGATGTAGTCCATTCCTACAGAATCCCACTTCCATTCGGGAATCTGCAGGGGTTGCAGCAATCCTGCGGGACATTGATGTTCTACTTTGACTCGTTGACAGATATCACACTTGGCGATGTAGCTTCCAATTTTTCTCTTCATTCCATGCCACCAAAATTGTTCCTTCAAATCTTGGTACATCTTGGTTCCTCCGGGATGAATGGAGTAAAGGGTTTCATGGGCTTCTTTCAGGATAACTTGCTTCAATTCTGAATCTGACGACACGCATAGGCGTCCATTGTACCATAGCACTCCTTCTTCATCTTGCATGCATCCCGGTGCCTTTCCCGCAGCTATTTGGCTCTTGATCCCATCAATGCTAGCATTTCGCTTCTGGGCTTCCTTGATCTGACTAATCAAGGTAGGTTGGAGTTCAATGCTGGCTAGAAATCCTTCGCTAACAAGTTCAAGTCTAAACTGTTCAAACTAATGAAACAGGCTGGGTTGCTCGATTGCGATCATGGAGTTCAACTGACACGGCAGTCTACTCAGGGCATCCGCTACCACATTGGCGTTGCCGGGGTGATAGTGAATTTCTATATCATAATCCTTGATTAACTCTATTCATCTGCGCTGCCTCATGTTCAGCTCCTTCTGGGTGAAGATATACTTCAAGCTCTTGTGATCCGAATAGATCTCGCATCGATTACCCATGAGGTAATGACGCCATACTTTCAGGGCTAAAACCACGGCTGTTAGCTCTAAGTCATGGGTTGGATAATTCTGCTCATGTTGCTTCAGTTGCCTTGACAGGTATGATATCACTTTGCCTTCTTGCATCAACACACATCCAAGAACAATCTTGGAGGCGTCACAGTACACGTCAAATGGCTTGGTGATGTCCGGCATGACCAATATTGGGGCTGAGGTCAATCTGCTCTTGAGCTGTTGGAAACTCTCTTCACATTTATCAGTCCAATCAAATTTCTTGTCCTTCTTCAGCAACTGAGTCATTGGTCTTGCTATGCTCGAGAATCCTTCAACGAACCGGCGGTAATATCCCGCCAATCCGAGAAATGCACGGACATCAGTCTGAGTGGTTGGGGCTTTCCATTCTTCAACGGTCTTGATTTTGGAGGGGTCAATGGCAATTCTCCTGTAGACAAGATATGTCCCAGGAATCCTACTTCCTTTAACCAGAACTCACAGTTGCTGAACTTGGCGTACAACTGATGCTCCCGAAGGGTATCTAGGACAACTTCCAAATGTTGCTCATGTTCTTCTTCGGATTTGGAGTAGATTAGAATGTCGTCGATGAAGACAACGACAAACTTATCCAGGAAGTTCATACAGATCTTATTCATGAGATTCATGAAGTAAGCGGGGGCATTGGTCAATCCAAATGACATGACATTGTACTCATACAATCCATATCTGGTGATGAAGGCGGTTTTGGGGATATCGGTGGCACGAATCTTCAGTTGGTGGTAACCAGTCCTAAGATCAATCTTAGAGAACACTTTGGCACCGGTCAGCTGGTCAAACAGATCTTCTATCTTTGGCAAAGGATACTTGTTATAAACGAGTGGCACCATCCTTCTTGTCCACAAACAAAACTGGGGATCTCCAAGGTGACACACTTGGTCGAATCAGACCTTTGAACAACATATCATCCAGTTGCTTCTTCAGTTCCACTAACTCTGCCGGGTTCATACTATAGGCTCTCTGGGCTATAGGTCCTGTTCCAGGGATTAACTCAATGATAAACTTGATATCCCAATCTGGGGGCATACCGGGTAGATCATGAGGAAACACATCGGGGTATCGACAGACGACCCTGATCTGATCCAAGGTGGGTTTGGCTAAACTCTGGTTGCAGGTAAACTTTTTGGGCAGTCTTTCAGATATGTGCTCTACTAACACTCCGGTGCTACTAGTCATGGTGATGGCCTTCTTGGCACAATCAATCATTCCATGATGTTTCGAAATCCAGTCCATACCCAGTACTACTTCCAAACCTTTTGTTCCCAGAACAATCAAATTTGCATAAAAATCTATTTCATGGATTCTGATAGGCACATCTTTGCAAATTTTTCTAGCTTTAGTTGTTGAACCAGGTATTTGAACTATCATGACATGCTTCAAACTGATGGATTGAATCTTACTAGTGCATGCAAAATCTTCAGTAAAAAACGAATGCGATGCTCCAGAATCAAACAACACTCTTGCAGGTATTGAGTTAAGAGAGAACATACCCAGCACGACATCCGGGGCTTCCTGAGCTTCTTCCACACTCATGTGAAAGAGGCGTCCGCTGCGGTTGTTCGGGTTGTTGGGGGTGAACTTCTTGCCGTTAGCGACAGGGCGTTGCTGCTGAGCTGGGGTAGAGGTGTTGGCAGCAGTCTTGGCGAGCCTTTTGGGGGCACTCGTTGGAGTAGTGCCCCACCACTCCACACTCCTAACAAGTGATGGTGGACTTGTCCTTGGGGGTGATGGGAACAGCGTTGCTCCCAGTCCTTGGAGCGGTGTTGGAGTTGTTGTTGTTGGGGGCTCTCATCGGGGCGCGGTTGAAGTGGTTCGTGTTGGCATGGTGGGGGTTGTTGTTGTTGTTGTTGTTGTTGCCTCCTGGCCTAGGGTGTCCTCCACTCCGGTTTTGAAAACCCGGACGTGACATCTGCATCTGGGGCTTGTTGTTTCTTGAGGCAAACCCTCCGCTTGAGCTGGGTCGATACCTGGGGGTATTGCTGGGCCCACTCTGATTCATCATGCGGCGCTTGCGGTTCTCGTTGGCTTGGTTGAGTTTCACCTCCATCTGGATGGCGGAGTCAACAAGGGCTTCCAGGTCAGCAAAAGGAATATTAACCAACACAGTCTGCATCTCATCGTGCAGTCCATTTAGGAATCTCTCCTTCCTCTTCTCGGTGGTGTCCGTCTCATCCGGGGCGTACCTTGACAGAGTGAGGAATCTGTCGCGGTATTCCACCATGGTTAGTCTGCCCTTCTTGAGTTCCTGGAACTCGTCCCTCATCTTCTCGATCAGACCCAGTGGCACATGATACTTGCTGAACTTGAGCTTGAAATCTGCCCAAGTCATCATTTGCCCCGCATTCAATGCACGGGCACTCGTCCACCAGGCTCGTGCAGGTCCTGCCAGGTAGTGGGTGGCAAACATCACCTTCTCATTGTCTTCGACTCCGGCAACTTCAAGATTGTTCTCCATGGTTTGGAGCCAATCATCAGCATCAAGGGGCTCTTCCGTCTTGCTAAACACAGGTGGTGATGTAGCCCCACCTATCGTCGATGCTACACCATGGCCAAGGAGCCCCCCAAGTGGACCGATGACGCGAGCTCGGGTTAAAGCACTACATGATGAGGTGAACTCGCTCCTCACCACCCTTGATCTCGCTACTTCTTTGGATGGAATGCTACCTCATGCCGATGTGCTTTGTGTCATTAGGTACAAGGCGCATCAAGACCCCGGAGAGGAGGACACACCATGGTCAAGGGAAGGAGAGGAGCAGCGGGACATGGAGAGGAGCACGAAGCTGGACCCGACGTCGCTCGAAGCACTCAAAGGGAGAGAAGAATGCTGGCCGGCCCAGGACCCGGTCGGACCGGCGCCACAACCGGATCATCCGGTCCCAGGCCCGGTCAACCGGGCGCCCGACCAGATTTCCCTGCATCGTACCGGAAGGCAACCGGACGGAAACTTGCGAGGTTTCCGGTTGGCGCCCGGTCGACCGGACCCAGGACCGGATCACCCGGTCACAGGCCCGGTCTGACTGGCCCCAAACCGGATTTGACGGGAATGACTCACCAAACTGCCTAAGTTATCCACTTGCGTACCTTTTCGCCTTGCTGGCCATGTATGCCTATATAAGTAGCCTGGACCCCTCCTTTACCCCTTAGACAAGAATTAGGCTTAGACATGAAGTTGAGCTTTGTCTCCCTAGGGTTTCATCCCCTTTGTATCAAGGCTACCCTTGTTGGATGTATGGATTTGTGAGTGTGAGATTCTAGTGCTACCCACTCTCTTTCCCACTCCTAGATTCATCTCCCTCACCAATCTCTCCACTCGGAATTCTACCGCGTGTCTCTTCCGGGTTGATTCTATTGGCGTGGTCCATCGAGCCACGGGGTAAGTATCGATTGTATCGGGTTGGTTAGCGTGTGTGAGTTCATCGTGTTCTTCGTGTTCATCGTGTTCTTCGCGCTCTCCCTCCTTTGGATTTCGGGTCAACCGCAAGATCGGGCCACAAACGGGGTCTTAGACCACATCATATGGTATCAGAGCAAAGGTTGCCACGAATTTGACCTTCGAATATCTCCAATTTCGCCCAAAAATTTTCCCAAAAAAATTGCCCCAAAATATAGCTCGAAATTTGATCTCCGGATTTGTTGCGTTTTTTGTGGTTTTGGTCCACGGATCTGGTGTTACTAGTGCTGATCTACGTTTCCCCCATCTTTTCCCCATCAATTTCGTCCAATTCCGCTCGAATCTGAGCAATTTTGTTCCGTTCCAGTTCGAGTTCATCTCGTGTTCTTGGTGGAGTTCACCCTGTTCCCGAGCTCCCAAGGCTCGCGCACCCGCCTGGGGCCCACCCCGCGCTCTGGCCGCCGGCCAAGTCTCCATGCAGCGCGCGCCTCCAACCAAGCATGCGCTACCGCCGCCCCTGGCCCACCCCTGCTCGCTCGCACCTGCTGCTCTTCGCGCTTCACTCCTGCACATTGATCGATTCCCAGGTCCCTGGCAAACCAGCGCTCAAGCTCCCGCCCCGCCTGCAGCTGCCGCATCCACGCGCCGCCACCACGCACCTGCACGAGCTGCTGCCGCGCCCCGCTTGGCCAGCCGCTGCCGTCGCCCCGCGCAGGACAACCATCACCAGCACACGGGCTGTCCGTGAGCCAGCACCGCGCCGCCAGCCAACCACCCCGCTGCAGCAGCATCCATCACTGGCCGCCGCCTTGGCCCAACTCGCCCTGCAGTAGCAGAGCCCCGCCGCGAGCCTCCTCTCAGCACTGCCACCACCCATCCTCTCCCGCACAGCAGCGCCTCCGCCCATCCGCTGCTCACGCCCCGGCCCACGCTCGCCCAGGCCGCTTTCCTTCCACACTACGCGCGCCCACCCGCCCAACAGCATCCGATTGCGTCGCCTCCACGCCCGCATCACGCAGCTCCCACGCGCACGCCTGCAGCCTCCGCTCCCCAGCAAGCCATCGACGCCTCTCCCCTGCTGCATCCCGCGCGTGGCCCAGGCTCCACGCCCGCACTAGCGCATCAGCTCGACCCAGCTTCGCCTCGCACGCGCAGACCGGCCGACCGGACGGCACACCGGGCCACCCGGTTGAAACCGGATCCAAACCGGGCGGCAACTGGACCGGAGCCAAACCGGGCGGCACGCCGGATGGTCTGGCCCAGGATCCGGTCAAACCGGCCCCCTGACCGGATTTTGCAAGTTTGACCCAGTTTTCATCCAATTTTGACTCCACTTTTTGCCCCAAATTCTGACAACTTTCCGGAGCCCATTTGACTCCAAATTTTAACAGCATCCCCCAAATACTCCACATAGCCCATCTCTAATTTTTGACGATTTTTGGAGCCCAACTTTTGGCCGCTCGTTTTGACTCAACTTTTCGGGCATTGACTTAATTTGCTTGGTTTCCGATTTGGAGTGCATCGCTTGTCTATTCCGCTTCATCGCCTACATCAACGCCGCGACGACACCGTTGGCACCCCGGATTCCGGCGCATCTTCGACACCATCGTCATCACCATCATCGCAAGTTCGTGTGCTTGACACCGCCTAACGTCAATAGGTATAACTTGCCTCCCTACCCCTTGTAGCCCCTTTCTTCCTTTGCGTACCTATCCCATTGAGAGTGGCTTTCCGAGCGTTGCGAAGCATTGCACAAGTGTCACGACCGTGAGAGGGTGTGTGTGCGTTGTGTTGAGCAAAGCTCCGAAGCAAGCTCGGTGAGAAAGATACACAAAAGAAGAAAAAGTGTGACATAGAGAAAAAGAAAGCTTCTAAGCATAGAAAAAAGAGTGAAAAAAAAAGAGAAAAAGAAAAAGAAATAGAAAAAAAAGAGTGTGTGTCCACCGATATCGAGAAGTGCAAACCTTGTGAGCACTAAGAGAGATAAGAGAAGAGTGGCATTTGTGCAAATCTTGTTTCTTCCCTCTTATGCAACCGAGCTACCGTCTCTCTTGTGTTGGCGTGACACCGAGCATATAGTCTTCGTTAGGACCATCTTTGTCACTTGCTCACTTCCTTGGTCGCGCTAACCTCATTGTTCTCCCTTGTGTGTGTTTCCGTGTTTCCTTGACATAGATCACCACTTTTGACATTTGACTTTGGATCTTACCCACATTTGACAATAGACTTTTCCGTTGATCTTTTTCGTTTGCTATCCACTCCTTACCCACCACATATAGAGTTCTTAGCCTTTTGCGTGTGCTTTGAGTGTGTGTGTGAGTAACCCCGATACATTTCGATTTTGCTCTTGACTCGAACCATTTTTCCGATACTTTCTTGAAAGGTGGGTTACTTGTGTAGCTTTCCTTCCACCACATACACATACACCTTACCTAGTGAGAGATACACATGATGACCCCACAAGAACAAGCCGAGATGAGAGCATACTTCGCCGAGCTAGATGCTCGAGAAGCCCAAATGACACCCAAAGAAAAAGCCGAGTGCAACGCATACTTCAAACACCTTGAGAGCAAGAGTGATACACCCCATGAGTCGAGTGAGGATGTTTCGATTTCTAACAACTTAACCTCTACTCTTCTTGTGTTGTCTTCCTCTTTGCTAGGTTGCTCGGACATCCACGACGCCATTGCCATGGAGATGAGGGACTCCACTATATGTGAGATGAGCGACTCCACTATATGTGAGATGAGTGCATCCACTATATGTGAGATTGAGAGCCACCACTTGGAGGGCATGAGTGATACACCGAGTGAGATGAGATTGGTAGTTGATAGGTCATGTGAGGCCATTTCGAATTCTAACAACTTACCCTCTACCTCTAGTGTGTTTCCTTGTTTCTTATTAGGTCCCATGGATGACAAGACGCCGATCATGGAGAAGATGCACATGGTGCATGAAGATGATGATATCACACCATGCTTGTTGCTTGAAGATGAACATGGAGGCCACATCGAGCCTACCACTTCCACAACACCTACATCATATGAGCGGGACTACAAAGGTACCTATATGGGTGTTGATGATGCCATGATCCCACTAGTGGACATGATGATTTGTGAGTGCTTGCATGAGTTGGATGATACTATTGCTATGTCATATGCTTCTTTCGCTTTCCCTTGTGATACATGTGATACCAACATTTTTGATCATGTGGACTTGTTTGCTTATGATAACATGACCATGCCATGCTATGAGTGTTTCAATATATCTCCCATTGCATGCAACTTGTCGAACAATTTCTCTTTCCCATGTGTTGATTGCAATGAGGACATTGATGCTTGTGTTGTGACAACCTTGATGAACAATTGCTCTTTCCCTAGGTTTGTTGACAACCATGATAAAATGTTGAACATGTTTTGTGCTATATGCTTGCAATACTCTCCCATTAATGCAACCAAAATGTTGAATACTTTCTCTTTCCAATGCTTGGTTTGCAATAGTGTTAATATGCTTGTAAATGAGATTGCCCCCATAGCTCTCTCACATTTTGGAGACTTTGCCTATGCCCATGATGAGCATGTTCATGTGTTTACCCGGCATATTCACCATATATATTATGATGCTTTGCTTAACGCTAATGGTGATGTGCAAAAGAAATGGACCATCATGATGGATGATGTGTTCATATACCATGCACACACATTCTTTGTTTTATCTATGGTGTGTGTAGGTACAAGAAAGAGAATGTCAACCTCGATTGAGCACGAGTTGACGAAACGAGCTCTAGAGAGCTACATCCACAAGTGCTTCAATGAGAAGATCGAACCCAACACGTCGACTACACAAGATCTCTCCATGAGAGCACACCGACATCTTGCTAAGGTGACCTCCTTCTACTTGCGCTCTCTTCCTAAATCCATTGGACTTTGGCTACGCTTTGATTGCTCCTTTGCTTTTCTTGTGCTATTGATAGGGCTCTTGACAAGTGAAGGGACATTCAAGCGTTGGTGTCATCTACCTCCTCTACGCATTCATGAAGACTCATCGTCGAGGACGACTATTTTTCAAGTGGGGGGAGATGATGCAGCCCGACCTTTGGTCTTATCCGCATCATGGTCATCATCAAGAACTATGCTCAAGTCTGACGTCACAGAAGCATGGAAGAGGAGACGGAAGAAGGAGACGCGTCTAGGAAGGCCGGCACTACCGCCATGGAGTGGCCGACACTGCCACCCTGCTCGACGCCAGAGGAAGACGGCACTGTCACCATGCCTACACCGACACCGCCGTCCCCACTATGAAGCTCATAATATAAACCATCCCAATATGCTCTTTGTATGCCTAAACTACCCCTCCTTAGTGGCTCCCTATATATAGGCTCCCACCTCCCCCTTCATTAGGTAAGGAATGAACTTGAGAGAACCTTTGGCTCATGCCTCCACCATCCCTTTGGGATTAGGGAAACCCCCTCCTTAGATTACCCAAATCTATTGTACAAGGCACTCCTTATATGATTAGTCTCTCACACTTGTGATTCTACCACCGGTCTCTCACTCGTGTGATTCCACCGATCGTATACCGATCTTCCTCTCGGGGATTCTACCGTGTGTCTCTCCCCTGAGAGATTCTATCGGGATAGTGGTTCGGGCTATCGGGAGTAAACCGGAATTGTATCGGGTTGGTGTGTGTTTGCATGTGTTCATCGTGTTCATCGCCGTGTTCTTCGTGTTCTTCCTCTCCCTCCGCCTTTCCCTCGGTCAATTCATGAGATCGGGCAACCCACGTCACCTTAGGCCGCATCATATGATATCAAAGCCAGGTTGATGGAATAGGGGGTTGTGGGGGTCAAATCCGTGGCAACCAAAGAGCTGCTGATACCATATGATAAGGGCTAAGCCCAAGGATGTGCCCAATCTTCACGGATTTGGGTGGAATTCATGGGGGGGGTGGTGGATGAACGCGATGAACATGAAGAACACGTAGGGGAATCGTGGGGATACATGTAACACCCCAAATTTCAATGAAAAAGAAAGTTAGAGAATCCCAGAAAGCAAAATTTCAAACCAACAAAAACTTTTCTTTTGCATATAGTACCATGCATAGGACTGGTGCATTTGAGTGATATGCCATGATGATTGTTATTACTTGTATTTTGATGTGCTCTAAAACCCTAGAGTGATCATATGAAGATCACCAACCAAATAAATCAAATAGGAAGAAAATCAAATAAAAGGCAAAACCCTAAAAACCCTCACATATGCCCTATGGCATTTTTATAAATTTTGACCCTAGACCTATTTGGTCTTCACCATTAGTTGAATAATGTTGTTAAACACTTATTACAACTTTTGGAATCAAGGGTTCACAATTCAAATGAATTTCCAACACTTTTCCCACTCACATGTGATGATGGCCAAATCTGCCAATTTTAGTCTGATCACCACTTTGAGCCCCTGCAATTCAATTTTCCCAAACCAATGTTTGCTAACTCTTTGCACCATTTCAAAGTCAACATCAAGGTGAACAACTTTGATGAAGATCACCCTGCCAAATTCATCTTTGATCACTAGCTATGCTCATCCAAAGTTGCAACTTTATAATAAGTTCAACAATCTCCCCTTAGCCATATTGGCCAAAATTTGAAATCTAATTTTTCCACCACCACCTCCATTCATCTCTGGTCAATTACAACTTATCCCAACACTCACTTTTCAAAAAGGTTCACCATTTGAAGTATTTCAAATTTGGACATTTTTGTATTTTCCAAATTTGAACACTATTCACACACTATAGCAAATAGTGATCTACTCAAACTAACCTACCCCAAATTGCACCAAATGGTTCCCCTGCCCCCTCTAACCCTAAAGGAAACATAGTGGAGCTAAGGAGGAGGAGCTAGAGTGCATGGCATGGCCATGCCGGCCATGGCATCACCATGCCGAGCCTCCCCCTCTCCCTTGCTTGCCAACCCTGGCCCCCTCGCCACGAGACGCCACCACACTGCCTAGCCTCGCCTAGCACAGCCCTGGTCGAGGAGGAGCTCGACATTGGCCGGACGACGCGCGCCCACACACGCCCTGGACGCCGCTCGCGTCGCGCGTGTGCCCGACGCGGACACACACTGGCCACGTGCCGCGCCACCACCACGAGCACGCCCTGGCCTCCCTGACTAGCCGTTGAGCACGCACGCGCCACCAGGACGTCGCCAGACATGGCCAAGACCACGACCCGTGCCCGCCGCCGCCGGAGACGACGACGCGATCCCGCGACCAGCACGGCAGACACGGAAGCAATGCGTCGCCTACAGACGCCGCCCGACCGCGCCGTTGCCATCTACAGATTCGCCTGGACGAGGAGAACACCGTAGCACCCTTGCCTAGCCCAACACCTCGCCGGAACCGCCGCACCTCGGTCGACTTCTTCACGGCCACGCAGCACCCTTGGCCATCTATAAATACGGCGTTCCCTGGACGAAGCTGAGCACACCATCTCGTTCACCATCCTCCACTGCTTCTCCTCCACCCAACCACTCGCTCGATTGTCGCCGGAGCTGCTCCAATTTGAAGATCGGAGCCCGCCAGTACCGCACCTCGCCGCCGTCGATTGGAGCCGATCCAGGAGTCGCCGCCGGTACCAGGAGAACCACCGTCTTCCACATCTACATCACGCACACTGCCAGCCACCGCGGGAGCCCTGGTTAGCTCTCCCACCCCCTAGGCTCGCCGCCCGAACCTCTGCTTCTCGCCGGAGAAGACGACGACCGTGCGCCGTTGGATTGCCTTCTAATCCAACGCGCCACGTCGCTCGTACCGTTTCGGGTTTTAAACGCCGCTGACCTGCGGAACCCTCTGTCAGGCAGCCCGCGCGGCGCTGGACCGTGGCTGGGCTGGCCTTGGGCCTGTTTAAACCATTTCGGCCCACGTTGGTTTCCCGCCGGCCTGTTTAATTCAAATTCGTTTTAAACTTTTCCAAACATTTTCCAATACTGCACAAACTTTGAAATTAAATAGTTTCAAATTGGCTAAACCAAATTTAGTGATTTTGATATTGTTAGAAAGCCACTGAAATTCTCTATCCAATGCCACTGGCCTCATGGTCAATTTATTTGTAGAATTAATGTGACAAAAATAACAAGGCAGGGACTTTTCCCTATTCAAATAATTATTAAAAATCAACCAAAATATTTATTAAGTTAATTCCAACTCTAATAGCTCACATTTGACTTACACTAATTGTTTATGCAATAAAATGGTGTGGTCACTTTGCATGATCATGCCATGGTTTAGTGAATGGATATTTTGACTAGTTTAACTAGTTGATATTGTCCAAAACTATTAAAGTTAAATTGTGTGAAGTCTTATACTTCATTTAAACTTGTCTCACATGAATTCACGGGATGTTTGGACCCCTGGTTCCAAACTCTCTTATATGAAATTCTTGAGATTTAAATCAAATGTAGTGTTATTTAAATGGTATGAGGTGTTCCACCTCATTTAAATCATTCTCCCAAATGATGATGATGATGAACATTTGACTTAGGTCAAGATGAGTTCATCCATGATTGTTGAAGAGATTAAATCTTAAGAAGAGTTCAATGAGAGGAAATTATTTCTCAAGAACCCTATGGAATACAAATTCTATTTAAATCCCACAACCCATGCACCCTAGTTTATTTATGTGTGTGCATAGAGTAGTTTGTGTGTTTATTTGTGATGTATGGAATAGCCATTGAATTAGTGAGTAATTATACTCGTATTCAAATTTAGACGGTAGCACCGGAGAGTATGCCGAAGAAGAAGGTTGCTACCAGGAGGAGGAGGAGGAACAGTTTGAGAACTACCAAGGCAAGCTAAATTACTATGCAAGCTTTTACTCTTGCAAAGTGCAAAGCCCCTTGGGGCATGGCACCATGTTTCTTATCTTTTCTTATGTGAACCCATCCCAAGTTTTTACTGGTTTTCTAAATGATTTACTTTTATAGTTAACTTTGGTCGAAGTACAAGCTGGGTACTAGAGTAGTGAGTTAGTCTCTTCCAAGCAAAGCAAGATAGCACCCCTCATGAATTAGAGCTAGTGCTAATAAACTAAACTTGACTACTCTAGATGGGAACCTTGTGATTTTGAAAAGAGTTTGAAACCTTGGAATGAAGATGCATTCCATTGAATGATTTTTGAAGGTGAATATGACCAAGAGAAGATGGTGATTTTTGATAAAACATGATGTTGGTTTGAATGCGATACCTTTCCAATTCTCAAGTACCCCCACAATACCTGATTATGGGTAGGGCTTAACTGGAAGTTTATGCGTCTTAGTATGGGTTCCCTCTAAACAAGCGTCATCGGGGTTATGCCGAAAGCTGCCTCTACCACAAAAGAACCGATACGGTGAGATGCGAAATGAGGTGAATGTCCGGCCCAAGCCTGTGGCAGTTCCCGTGTTGACAGTTGGTCTTCACTTTGGGAGGCCAAGCTCATGGGGAGAGGTGCTCATACTAGGGTTCGTAAGTGAAAGGTTATGGTTGATGATCCGCGTGCTTGTGTTACGAGTATTCGGGGAAATCCCGACGGATGAAATCAAATGTTGTGGCACAAGTGTGCAACCTCTGCAGAGTGTAAACCTATTCGAATAGCCGCGTCCACGGTTACGGACGGTTGGAAAGGCCATACAGTTTCTGATGTCATATCTTTGAAAATGATGTTGAAAGGTGATGGTGAAATGACTTGTGGTGGATTGAATTGAATTCACCACTTGAATGGTGGGAATGACACTAATGTTCCCACTTGAGTTAGTTAGCACTTGAGTAAGCTTTTCTCAAAACTTTGTGAACTAAAACTAGCTTTATGCAAATAAACTAGAGCTTAGCAAACCCTACTAGAATGTCTAGCACTTTCATTAGTATTCGTTTGCGAGTACTCAACGTACTCACGGCTTTGTCCCTGGCTATTCAAATGGCCAGAGTATGAAGATGACCAAGGAGATGACCAGCAGGACGCCTACGACAACTAAGCGCCTTCCGACGTCAAGCGTTGGCCTGTGGACTCGAGAGTCCTTGTATCTTACGCTTCCGCTATGTTGAACTATGAACTTGTGTTTGTTCGTTGATCGATAGATCAACTATTCGTGTAATATGGATCATGTGATTCCAAATTTGTAAGACTTATGGTTTGTAATGAATGATGACTGTGATACTTAACTATTATGCCTCGCAACAACAATATTCCTGGGATTGCGATGTATGACATAATAGGCATTCGGACTTAAAAATCCGGGTGTTGACAAGTTGGTATCAGAGCCATTGTTTGACCTTAGAAGACCTTAGTTAGAATGGGCGTTCTGAAAAATTTAACTTTGAAATCAAATGAAAGAACTTATTTGTGAAAATTTCCTACACTCTTGTCTTTGAGACTTTGCCAAAATTTGATGAATCATGTTCTATCTTATTTGAATCAACTTAAAACCTTGCCACACTTTGCACTCTCTAAACTTACTCATCCAATTCTCTCTCAGATGGAGCCGAATGAACCCCTCAACACCAAGTTTTATCAGCTTGGAAACGGAGGAAGCTTGATCTTCGAGCATGACCTCGACTCCCTGTCGGATCACCTTGGCCGCCCACCCCCCGAGTTTCACGGGATTCAGGTGGACGACCAGCCGGGAGGGGAACTGCAGTGGATTATCACTGCCGACTTGAGGGGCAAGCTGGAGCCTCCCACCTCGGAGAGGATCCTTTTCTCTTTCAGGGAAAGCAACTGGCTCGACGGACTTGCACGTGCTCTTCAGGAAGCACTTGCTCGTCTGTGCGGACAGAATGCGGAAGCACTTCGTGAGGAACGCTTTGCGCATCTCGCGAGGCGCAACTCTGACGGAAGACCCATGGATGTGCCACTCCACCCTCAGTTGAGGCACCATGTGGATCACTTGGACTTCATGCTCTACCAGACTCAGAGGGACCTCGACGCCTCTCGCGCTTACGCGAACCAGACCCATGCTCACATCATCGAGCAGGGTGAGGCGATCAAGCTACTCAACAACGACTGCAGAAGCCTTCGCCAGCAGCGTGCCAAGAAGGACGCTACGATTCGTCGCCTTCGCGACCGGCTCGCGTCACTTGAGGCCACTGTCAAGGCCCAGGAGGATCAGATTCTTCAGATGGAGGATGACAATGGAGGCATCGACATTCAGGGAGGAGACACCTTTCTGAGCGATGACGATGACTTTGAGGAGGACGAGAACACCGAGGAGGAGGACTACGAGTTCCTGGAGGCCGGACAGGATGACTACGTCCCGATCGATATAGATGATGAGGAGTAGTTGCACTAGTCTCACTTATAGTAGGTGTGAGTTGTATCCCGTCCTTTGTATCGTAGCATGAGAATGGTTCTTAAAACCATTGGAGTATGTGTGTAGTTTGTACTATGTGTTGCATGAATGAATGAATGTTATGTTTGTCATGAAAAGATTACAAGTTTTCAAGTGTTTTTCAAACTTAACCAAAATGAACCATAGAATGTTCCCTCTTATCTCATGATCTTCTATATCTTCAGATGGCCCCTCCGAACCGCACCAACGACGCGATGATGCAACTTCTGCAAACCTTGCTTGCAGACCGGGAAACCGAGAGAGCCGAGCGACAAGCCAACATCATCGCCTTGCAGAACATCGCCAACCAGGGCCATGGAAATCATGACCACCCTGGATCCAAGCTCAAGAACTTCCAGAACACCAACCCTCCGGTGTTTAGCAAGACCGAGGAGCCCCTCGACGCCGACGATTGGCTCCAGACTATGGAGAACAATCTGGAAGTAGCTGGAGTGGAAGCCAACGAGAAGGTGTTGTTCGCCACTCACTACCTCGCTGGACCAACTCGCGCTTGGTGGACAAGTACCCGTGCCATGAACGGAGGTCAATTCATGACTTGGGAGGATTTCAAACTCAAGTTCAGCAAGTACCATGTACCCCCGGGTCTTATCAAGAAGATGAGGGATGAATTTCGTGGAACTGGAAACAAGGTCGCATGACGGTGGTTGAATACCGCGACAAGTTTCTCACTTTGTCAAGGTATGCCCCTGATGAGACTGACACCGTTGAGAAGAGGAAGGAGAGATTCCTGAACGGGCTGCATGATGAGATGCAGACTGTCCTCGTCAACATCCCCTTCGCCGACCTCGAAGCCCTTGTTGACTCCGCCATCCAGATGGAGGGCAAGTTAAACCAAGCCAATGAGAACCGCAAGCGCCGCATGGCAAATCGTAGTGGATCAAGCCACCCCCAAAAGTTTCGCCCTAGCTCAAGCGGAGGTTTCACTCCGAGACACAACAAACCCCCGATGCAGAACTCTCGCCCCGGTTATCAGAACCGGAGTGGAGGAAACTCCAAGCCAGGAGGCTACAACAACAACAACAGCTACAACCGCGCTCCACCCCGAGCCCCGAACACCAACAACACCAACACCAACACCAACCCCAGAACCGGGAGCAATGCCATTCCTGTTGCGAACAAGCCGGACAAGAGCACTATCACTTGTTATGAGTGTGGTGTAGTGGGGCACTACTCCAACGAGTGTCCCAAGCGTCTTGCCAAGCTCGCCGGCAACACCGCAGCTCCTGCTCAGCAGCAACGCCGTGTCTCCACCGGCAAGAAGTTCGCCCCCAACAACCCCAACAACCGCAACGGCCGCCTCTACCACATGAACGCCGAAGAAGCCCAGGAAGCACCAGATGTTGTGCTGGGTATGTTTTCTGTCAATCACACCCCTGCTAGAGTGTTGTTTGATTCCGGAGCATCGCATTCCTTTGTCACCGAAGATTTTGCATCAACAAGTAAAATTCAACCCCTCAGTTTGAAGCACGTTATGATAGTTCAAATCCCCGGGTCAACCACCAAAGCCAGAAAATTTTGCAAAAATGTGCCCATCAGAATCCATGATGTAGATTTCTTTGCAAATCTAATCATACTTGGAACCAAAGGTTTGGAAGTTGTCCTAGGAATGGACTGGATGTCCAAGCACAATGGGTTGATAGACTGCGCCAAGAAAGCCATAACCATGACTAGCAGCACCGGTATCGTAGTTGAGCACGTCTCTGAAAAACTACCCAGAAAATTTACCTGCAACCAAAGTGTATCCAAGCCAACTCTGGATCAAATCAGGGTCGTTTGTCGCTACCCTGATGTGTTTCCGGATGATCTACCCGGTATGCCCCCGGACCGGGATATCGAGTTTATCATCGAGTTAATCCCCGGAACTGGACCCATCGCCCAGAGAGCCTACAGCATGAACGCAGCCGAGCTTGTGGAGCTGAAGAAGCAAATAGATGACATGTTAGCCAAAGGTTTGATTAGACCAAGTGCATCCCCCTGGAGATCCCCCGTCTTGTTTGTCGACAAGAAGGATGGTGCAAATCGTTTATGCACGGACTATCGTAAACTTAACGATGTCACCATCAAAAACAAATACCCCTTACCCAAGATCGAAGACTTGTTTGACCAACTCACCGGATCCCGAGTTTTCTCGAAGATTGATCTTAGAACTGGATACCACCAACTGAAGATCCGAGCCACCGACATTCCAAAAACTGCCTTTACCACCAGATATGGGTTGTATGAGTACAACGTCATGTCGTTTGGATTGACCAATGCCCCCGCTTATTTCATGAATCTCATGAATAAGATCTTCATGAACTTTTTGGACAAGTTTGTCGTTGTTTTCATCGACGACATTCTGGTCTACTCCAAGTCCGAAGAGGAACATGAACAGCATTTGGAGATTGTCCTAGAAACCCTTAGACAGCACCAGTTGTACGCCAAGTTTAGCAAGTGTGAGTTTTGGCTGGAAGAAGTTGGATTCCTCGGACACATCTTGTCTGCAGGAGGAATTGCCGTAGATCCCGCCAAAATCAAAACTGTTATGGAATGGAAAGCCCCAACCACACAAACCGAGGTCCGCGCTTTTCTTGGATTAGCCGGATATTACCGCAGATTTGTCGAAGGTTTCTCGAGCATCGCTCGACCAATGACCCAACTGCTGAAAAAGGACAGAAAGTTTGAGTGGACCGACAAGTGTGAAGAGAGCTTTCAACAGCTCAAGAGTAGACTGACAACAGCCCCAATCCTGATCATGCCAGATATCGCAAAGCCCTTTGACGTATATTGCGACGCCTCCAAGACTGGACTTGGATGCGTGCTTATGCAAGAAGGCAAGGTTGTGTCCTACCTTTCTAGACAACTCAAGCAACATGAGCAGAACTACCCAACCCATGACCTCGAGCTGGCAGCCGTGGTCTTAGCCTTGAAAGTTTGGCGTCATTACCTCATGGGTAATCGATGCGAGATCTACTCCGACCACAAAAGCCTCAAATATATATTCACCCAGAAAGAGTTGAACATGAGACAACGCCGATGGATCGAATTGATCAAGGATTACGACATGGAGATTCACTACCACCCCGGCAAGGCCAATGTGGTAGCGGATGCTTTGAGTCGATCACGTGCCAGTTGAACTCCATGCTCGCAACCGAACAGCCCAGTTTGCACCAAGAGTTTGAACAGTTCAGACTTGAACTTGTAAGTGAAGGATTCCTAGCCAGCATAGAACTGCAACCCACCTTGATTGGTCAGATCAAGGAAGCCCAGAAGGACAACGCTAGCATTGACGGAATCAAGAAACAGATAGCCGCAGGAAAAGCCCCCGGATTCACCATTGACGAAGCCGGAGTGCTTTGGTACAAAGAACGTCTCTGCGTACCATCGGACTCTGACTTGAAACAAGTCATCTTGCAAGAAGCCCATGACACCCTTTACTCAATCCACCCCGGAGGTACCAAGATGTACCAGGACCTAAAGGAACAATTTTGGTGGCACGGAATGAAGAGAGAGATCGGTAGCTATATCGCTAAGTGTGACATCTGCCAGAGAGTCAAGGCAGAACACCAAAGACCCGCTGGACTGTTGCAACCCCTTCAGATTCCAGAATGGAAATGGGACTCCGTAGGAATGGACTTTATCACCGGACTGCCCAAATCCAGCAAAGGCAATGATTCTATATGGGTAGTGGTCGATAGATTGACCAAAGTCGCCCATTTCATCGCCGTCAAAACCACCTATCAAGGCCCCAAGTTAGCGGAACTTTACATCTCCAGAATAGTTGCTTTGCACGGAACCCCCAAATCGATAGTGTCAGACAGAGGATCACAGTTCACCTCAAGGTTCTGGCAGAAGGTGCATGAAGGACTAGGCACTCGCCTAAATTTCAGCACCGCCTATCACCCTCAGACCGACGGACAGACTGAGAGAGTAAACCAGATCCTGGAAGACATGCTTAGAGCCTGCGTACTGGAATACGGATCCAAGTGGGAAGACTGCCTGCCTTACGCAGAATTCTCCTACAACAATAGTTACCAAGCCAGCCTACAGATGGCCCCCTTTGAAGCCTTGTACGGAAGGAAGTGCCGTACCCCCCTGAACTGGTCAGAAGTCGGAGAGAGTCAAGTTTTCGGCCCAGACGTTCTTCGTGAAGCAGAAGAGAAGGTTCACAAGATCCGCGAGTATCTCAAGACTGCGCAATCCAGACAGAAGAGCTACGTCGACAAGAGACGTCGGGAGATGACCTTTGAGATCGGAGATTTCGTCTATCTCAAGGTATCCCCCTTGAAAGGGATGTAAAGGTTTCAGCTGAAAGGAAAGCTTGCACCTTGCTATGTGGGACCTTTCCAAGTCCTCAGCCGCCGAGGTGAAGTATCTTATCAACTGGAGTTGCCTGAAGAAATGTCGGCTGTGCACGACGTTTTTCACATCTCACTTCTCCGGAAATGTCTTGAAGTCCCTGAGAAGACCGAAGTGTTCAAGAACATCGATCACCGATCGGTGGATATCAACCAGGATCTGACTTACCGCGAAGTGCCGATTCGCATCCTAGAAGAAGCGTACAGAACCACCCGCACCCGAAGCATCAAGTTTCTAAAGATCCAATGGAGCAATCGGCACGACGATGAAGCCACATGGGAACGCGAAGACTTCATGAAGAAGGAGTACCCAGATCTCTTTAGTACCTAACTTTCTTTTTGATCTCGGGACGAGATCTTTTGTAAGGGGGAAGGGTTTGTAACACCCCAAATTTCAATGAAAAAGAAAGTTAGAGAATCCCAGAAAGCAAAATTTCAAACCAACAAAAACTTTTCTTTTGCATATAGTACCATGCATAGGACTGGTGCATTTGAGTGATATGCCATGATGATTGTTATTACTTGTATTTTGATGTGCTCTAAAACCCTAGAGTGATCATATGAAGATCACCAACCAAATAAATCAAATAGGAAGAAAATCAAATAAAAGGCAAAACCCTAAAAACCCTCACATATGCCCTATGGCATTTTTATAAATTTTGACCCTAGACCTATTTGGTCTTCACCATTAGTTGAATAATGTTGTTAAACACTTATTACAACTTTTGGAATCAAGGGTTCACAATTCAAATGAATTTCCAACACTTTTCCCACTCATATGTGATGATGGCCAAATCTGCCAATTTTAGTCTGATCACCACTTTGAGCCCCTGCAATTCAATTTTCCCAAACCAATCTTTGCTAACTCTTTGCACCATTTCAAAGTCAACATCAAGGTGAACAACTTTGATGAAGATCACCCTGCCAAATTCATCTTTGATCACTAGCTATGCTCATCCAAAGTTGCAACTTTATAATAAGTTCAACAATCTCCCCTTAGCCATATTGGCCAAAATTTGAAATCTAATTTTTCCACCACCACCTCCATTCATCTCTGGTCAATTACAACTTATCCCAACACTCACTTTTCAAAAAGGTTCACCATTTGAAGTATTTCAAATTTGGACATTTTTGTATTTTCCAAATTTGAACACTATTCACACACTATAGCAAATAGTGATCTACTCAAACTAACCTACCCCAAATTGCACCAAATGGTTCCCCTGCCCCCTCTAACCCTAAAGGAAACATAGTGGAGCTAAGGAGGAGGAGCTAGAGTGCATGGCATGGCCATGCCGGCCATGGCATCACCATGCCGAGCCTCCCCCTCTCTCCCTTGCTTGCCAACCCTGGCCCCCTCGCCACAGCACGCCACCACACTGCCTAGCCTCGCCTAGCACAGCCCTGGTCGAGGAGGAGCTCGACATTGGCCGGACGACGCGCGCCCACACACGCCCTGGACGCCGCTCGCGTCGCGCGTGTGCCCGACGCGGACACACACTGGCCACGTGCCGCGCCACCACCACGAGCACGCCCTGGCCTCCCTGACTAGCCGTTGAGCACGCACGCGCCACCAGGACGTCGCCAGACATGGCCAAGACCACGACCCGTGCCCGCCGCCGCCGGAGACGACGACGCGATCCCGCGACCAGCACGGCAGACACGGAAGCAATGCGTCGCCTACAGACGCCGCCCGACCGCGCCGTTGCCATCTACAGATTCGCCTGGACGAGGAGAACACCGTAGCACCCTTGCCTAGCCCAACACCTCGCCGGAACCGCCGCACCTCGGTCGACTTCTTCACGGCCACGCAGCACCCTTGGCCATCTATAAATACGGCGTTCCACAGACGAAGCTGAGCACACCATCTCGTTCACCATCCTCCACTGCTTCTCCTCCACCCAACCACTCGCTCGATTGTCGCCGGAGCTGCTCCAATTTGAAGATCGGAGCCCGCCAGTACCGCACCTCGCCGCCGTCGATTGGAGCCGATCTAGGAGTCGCCGCCGGTACCAGGAGAACCACCGTCTTCCACATCTACATCACGCACACTGCCAGCCACCGCGGGAGCCCTGGTTAGCTCTCCCACCCCCTAGGCTCGCCGCCCGAACCTCTGCTTCTCGCCGGAGAAGACGACGACCGTGCGCCGTTGGATTGCCTTCTAATCCAACGCGCCACGTCGCTCGTACCGTTTCGGGTTTTAAACGCCGCTGACCTACGGGACCCTCTGTCAGGCAGCCCGCGCGGCGCTGGACCGTGGCTGGGCTGGCCTTGGGCCTGTTTAAACCATTTCGGCCCACGTTGGTTTCCCGCCGGCCTGTTTAATTCAAATTCGTTTTAAACTTTTCCAAACATTTTCCAATACTGCACAAACTTTGAAATTAAATAGTTTCAAATTGGCTAAACCAAATTTAGTGATTTTGATATTGTTAGAAAGCCACTGAAATTCTCTATCCAATGCCACTGGCCTCATGGTCAATTTCTTTGTAGAATTAATGTGACAAAAATAACAAGGCAGGGACTTTTCCCTATTCAAATAATTATTAAAAATCAACCAAAATATTTATTAAGTTAATTCCAACTCTAATAGCTCACATTTGACTTACACTAATTGTTTATGCAATAAAATGGTGTGGTCACTTTGCATGATCATGCCATGGTTTAGTGAATGGATATTTTGACTAGTTTAACTAGTTGATATTGTCCAAAACTATTAAAGTTAAATTGTGTGAAGTCTTATACTTCATTTAAACTTGTCTCACATGAATTCATGGGATGTTTGGACCCCTGGTTCCAAACTCTCTTATATGAAATTCTTGAGATTTAAATCAAATGTAGTGTTATTTAAATGGTATGAGGTGTTCCACCTCATTTAAATCATTCTCCCAAATGATGATGATGATGATGAACATTTGACTTAGGTCAAGATGAGTTCATCCATGATTGTTGAAGAGATTAAATCTTAAGAAGAGTTCAATGAGAGGAAATTATTTCTCAAGAACCCTATGGAATACAAATTCTATTTAAATCCCACAACCCATGCACCCTAGTTTATTTATGTGTGTGCATAGAGTAGTTTGTGTGTTTATTTGTGATGTATGGAATAGCCATTGAATTAGTGAGTAATTATACTCGTATTCAAATTTAGACGGTAGCACCGGAGAGTACGCCGAAGAAGAAGGTTGCTACCAGGAGGAGGAGGAGGAACAGTTTGAGAACTACCAAGGCAAGCTAAATTACTATGCAAGCTTTTACTCTTGCAAAGTGCAAAGCCCCTTGGGGCATGGCACCATGTTTCTTATCTTTTCTTATGTGAACCCATCCCAAGTTTTTACTGGTTTTCTAAATGATTTACTTTTATAGTTAACTTTGGTCGAAGTACAAGCTGGGTACTAGAGTAGTGAGTTAGTCTCTTCCAAGCAAAGCAAGATAGCACCCCTCATGAATTAGAGCTAGTGCTAATAAACTAAACTTGACTACTCTAGATGGGAACCTTGTGATTTTGAAAAGAGTTTGAAACCTTGGAATGAAGATGCATTCCATTGAATGATTTTTGAAGGTGAATATGACCAAGAGAAGATGGTGATTTTTGATAAAACATGATGTTGGTTTGAATGCGATACCTTTCCAATTCTCAAGTACCCCCACAATACCTGATTATGGGTAGGGCTTAACTGGAAGTTTATGCGTCTTAGTATGGGTTCCCTCTAAACAAGCGTCATCGGGGTTATGCCGAAAGCTGCCTCTACCACAAAAGAAACGATACGATATGATGCGAAATGAGGTGAATGTCCGGCCCAAGCCCTGTGCAGTTCCCAGGTTGACAGTTGGTCTTCACTGGGAGGCCAAGCTCATGGGGAGAGGTGCTCATACTAGGGTTCGTAAGTGAAAGGTTATGGTTGATGATCCGCGTACTGTGTTACGAGTATTCGGGGAAATCCCGACGGATGAAATCAAATGTTGTGGCACAAGTGTGCAACCTCTGCAGAGTGTAAACCTATTCGAATAGCCGCGTCCACGGTTACGGACGGTTGGAAAGGCCATACAGTTTCCGATGTCATATCTTTGAAAATGATGTTGAAAGGTGATGGTGAAATGACTTGTGGTGGATTGAATTGAATTCACCACTTGAATGGTGGGAATGACACTAATGTTCCCACTTGAGTTAGTTAGCACTTGAGTAAGCTTTTCTCAAAACTTTGTGAACTAAAACTAGCTTTATGCAAATAAACTAGAGCTTAGCAAACCCTACTAGAATGTCTAGCACTTTCATTAGTATTCGTTTGCGAGTACTCAACGTACTCACGGCTTTGTCCCTGGCTATTCAAATGGCCAGAGTATGAAGATGACCAAGGAGATGACCAGCAGGACGCCTACGACAACTAAGCGCCTTCCGACGTCAAGCGTTGGCCTGTGGACTCGAGAGTCCTTGTATCTTACGCTTCCGCTATGTTGAACTATGAACTTGTGTTTGTTCGTTGATCGATAGATCAACTATTCGTGTAATATGGATCATGTGATTCCAAATTTGTAAGACTTAT
Source organism: Lolium perenne (assembly GCF_019359855.2). Taxonomy (NCBI): domain Eukaryota; kingdom Viridiplantae; phylum Streptophyta; class Magnoliopsida; order Poales; family Poaceae; genus Lolium; species Lolium perenne. The sequence goes on from NC_067245.2 coordinate 139,979,820, forward strand.
GGTTTGTAATGAATGATGACTGTGATACTTAACTATTATGCCTCGCAACAACAATATTCCTGGGATTGCGATGTATGACATAATAGGCATTCGAACTTAAAAATCCGGGTGTTGACAATACAACACACACATGCACACAAATCGGTTTTCCCTCGTTGGCCCGAACCACCAACTCGATAGAGGTTGCGAGAAAAGACCTTCCGGTAGAAGTCCCGCAAAGAGATCGACAAATCGAAGCTCGCAAGATCTAGAAGGGTGAAAAGACCGGAAGGTTGATAGAAGTGCAAACAAAAGACCAAATAGGTAGAGGTGCAAGCAAAAGATCAAACAAACGGTAGAAGTCACCAAAGAGATCTTCACGAGTCGATAAGGAGCCCGGGTGGGTACAAGATCAAAGATCTAGGTAGGGTTCCCACAAGGGTGAGCTAAGCTCAGGTTTAATTTCACATCAAGTCTAATCTCAGATCTGAGCCAACTAGGCTATTTATAGTAGGTGGGGCGAAGGGATAAGTTACAAGCTGAATCTGCCAGTTTTGGTGCTGAAACGCGTATGGGCGGAAGTTCCGGTCCTGAGGGGCGGAAGTTCCGGTCGGGCGGAAGTTCCGCCCGGCAGGACCGGAAGTTCCGCCCGGGACCGGAAGTTCCGCCCCTCAGGACCGGAAGTTCCGCTTGGCTGAAATTTTGACAGCAACCTTCGTTTTTCGTTTTGGTACTAACTCCCTTGTGTTTGGACTTCGGTTTGAGTACCATTTCAGCTACCACAAAGCTTCCGCAACATCGACAACGACGACGGCACCCTGAGGATCCAAGCGGTTCATTTGACACCTCCACCATAGCAAGTTCAAGATCGTCGGCCACCATCATCAAGTGGTATAACTTGCTCCTAACTTGTAGCCCTTGCCTCTTTTGCGTACCTTTCCTATCGAGAGTGGCTTTCTAGTGTTGCGAAGCATTGCGCAAGCGTCCCGACCATGAGGGTGTGCGTGTGTTGAGCAAAGCTACGAAGCAAGCTCGTGTGAAAAGATAAGCAAAAGAAGGGTGACATACTTACATAGATAGTAGTATCCTTACATAGTGAAAAAAAATACAAAAAGAAAAAAGTCTGTGAGTGACACCTATACACAAAAGAGTCCAAAGCTTTAAAGCAAAAGAGAGAAAAGAGAAGAGAGGCGTCTTGCGCAAATCTTGTTGCTTCTCATTTTTGCAACCAAGCCACGGTCTCTCTTGCGTTAGCGTGACACCGAGCTAGTAGTCTTAGTTAGGACCATTTTGTTCTTGCTCATTTTCCAAGTCGCGCTAACCCCATTTTGTCCCACGCGTGTGTTCCTCCTTGTGTATGCCTTTTGTGATCACCGCCTTTGACTTGTGACTTTTGGATCTTACCCACTTTTGACAATAGACTTTTTGTTTGGTTCTTCCATTTGGCTTTCCACATCCATACCACCATATAGATTTTTTGTTTTTGTGTGTGTGCATACATATCGGTTGCCCTCCGCCTTGAAACACCTTTTCGATTTTGGTTTTCAAGTTCTGACCCTTTTGGTAGTTTTCCTTCCACCATATATACACCAATCCTATAGACTAACATGGATAGTGAGGATGAACCTACGGAGGACGACATGGAGTCCGATGAGGGTGATAGCTCCGCAAGCACCACGTATATGGAGGACCATGGGGAGCCCGACACCGACTATGGCTCCACATGCATTGGCGACGTGACCGACATCGAGCATCTCTACACCGACCATGACTCGCCAAGCATGGACAACATGGTGGACCACCACTCCGAGCTCGTCTACAACATGGACAACATAGTGGAGCACTACCTCGACCACGACTACAACCACGCCGACATGGTGGAGCACTACCTTGACCACGACTACGACCACGCCGACATGGTGGAGCACTACCTCGACTACGACAACAACACCATGATGGAGCACCGCACCGAGCACTACCTCGACTACGACTACGACACCATGATGGAGCATAGCACCGAGCACTACCTCGAGCACGACATCGACACCATGGTGGAACCTAGCTTCGACTTCACCTTGAACAAGACCGGTGCCTACAAGTTCCCCATCTTGGCAAATGGAACTACATATGAAGATAGAGGACCTTCAAGACGGCGCAACCATGAGAGTGCTTATGCACACGATCATCTACATCGAGCTCATCCTATGGACCATCAAGAGCGCCACCACCATGATCGCCATCGACACTCTCCTCTGAGCTCAAGAAGGCGCCACAAGCAAAGTGCCAAGCCACATGAACCATCATCTAGGCATGCCGAGGATCGTCATCAACACACGTCGCCTCATGATCATGGTCGAACATCACCACCTCATGACCACCATCGACATGCATCACCACATGACCGTCGCCGACACAAGTCACCTCATGATCATCGTCGACCATCACCACCTCATGACCACCATCGACATGCATCACCACATGACCATCGCCGACACAAGTCATCTCATGATCATCGTCGACCATCACCACCTCATGACCACCATCGACATGCATCACCACATGACCATCGCCGACACAAGTCACCTCATGATCGTCGTCGACCATCACCACCTCATGACCACCATCGACATACATTACCACATGACCGTCACCGACACAAGTCACCTCATGTTCACCATCGACCAACACCTACCAAGGATCTTCGACAACACCCCCCAAGACATGGTGATGATGCAAGAAGACGAGATCCTCGACATGAAGCGGCCAAGGCTACAAAGAACAACAACACCAACCATATGGTGTCCACAAAGCCTAGTGCCACCACCAAAATGGCATCTACAAGACCGCCTACACATGAGAAGATCTCCAATGGTGCGAGACAAGATACTACATCAACAAGGAAGATGGAGCCAAGTGCAAAGAAAGAGGAACCACATCTTATGGTGCTTCCCTCTCCTACCGCCACCACCACAATGGAATCTCCAAGACCACCTACACATGAGAAGATCTCCAATGGTGCAAGACAAGGCGCTAAACCAACAAGCAAGATGGTGCCAAGTGCAAAGAAAGAGGGTCCACATATCATGGTGCTTCTCCCTCCTACCGCCACCACCATAATGGAGCCTACAAGAAGCTCAAGCCCCAAGATGAAGACCATGGAGTCTACACTTCAAGATGAAGGACGATCTACCCATCCTTATGCCAACAAGACAATGCGTTGTCCACCAAGATCAAGTAGCTCCCAATGCTTTCGTTGCAATCAAGACGGTCATCTTTGGGAATGCCCCAATCTCCATTGTGATGTGTGCACATCCAACAAGCACATGACATGGGAGTGCAACACACCACAAGCCCACAAGCTCTACTTCGCCCGATTGGATGCCGAAATTGCCAACAAGACACTTCAAGATACCATTGTCTTCAAAGAATGGTGCAAGTTAATGGACAAGAGGACGACTATGAAGTCCACACTTCAAGATGAAGCACAAGAAGGCCATGTCAAGGGTGACGTTGATTCGAGCCTAGCTCTCAACAACACCATAGCGCCATCAAACGGTGTCAACATGGGAGGCGATGGAGTTGAGACGGTTGAGCATGGGATTCTCCCTTCAACCAAGGAGGCTAATGGAGTTGAGAATGGTGAGCATGGGATGATCCCTTCACCAATGGAGGCGCATGGAGATGAGAAAATTGAGCCTACTCCAATATGCTTGAATAAGAAGATGGTACCAATCCCATGTGAGAATGAGAGCCACTTAGCCCACTTGAGTGAGAGTGATATTGAGTTGAGTGACTCCCACCCCATATGTGAGTTTGAGTGCCTCACATTTGCCGAGCTAGAAGTTCTTGAAGCCAATATGACCCCCAAAGACAAAGCCGAGTGCAAATCCTACTTCAAACACTTTGAGAGCAAGAGTGACACACCACATGAGTTGAGTGAGGACACTATGATTTCTAACACATTAACCTCTACTCCTCTTGTGTTGTCTTCCTCTTTGCTAGGTTGCTCGGACATCGACGACGCCATTGCCATGAAGATTAGGGACTCCACTATATGTGAGATAAGCGACTCCACTATATGTGAGATGAGTGAATCCACTATACATGAGCTTGAGTGCCCCCACCTTGAGGATATGAGTGATACACCGAGTGAGATGAGAGTGGTAGTTGATAGGTCATGTGAGGCCACTTCTAATTCTAACAACTTACCCTCTACCTCTAGTGTGTTTCCTTGTGTCTCATTAGGTACCATGGATGACGAGTTCCCGATCATGGAGAAGATGTACATGGTGCATGAAGATGATGCTATCACACCATGCTTGATTGAAGATGAACATGGAGGCCACATGGAGCCTACCTCTTCCACAACACCCACTTCAAATGAGTCGGACTACAAAGGTACCTATATAGGTGTTGATGATGCCATGATCCCACTAGTGGACATGATGATTTGTGAGTGCATGCATGAGTTGGATGATCCTATTGCAATGTCATATGCTTCTTTCACATTCCCTTGTGATACGTGTGATACCATTATGGTTGATCATGTGGATTAGTTGCTTATGATAATATCACCATGCCATGCTATGAGAGTTTCACTTTCTCTCCTATTGCTTGCAATATGTTGAACAATTGCTCTTTCCCATGTATTGCTTGCAATGAAAATGATGATGTTAATTCTTCTGTTGTGACAACCTTGATGAACAATTGCTCTTTCCCTAGGTTTGTCGACTACCATGATACAATGTTGAACATGTTTTGCTCTAAATGTTTGCAATACTCTCACATTAATGCAACCAAAATGTTGAACACTTGCTCTTTCCAATGCTTGGTTTGCAATAATGTTAATATGCTTGTAAATGAGATTGCCCCCATAGCTCTCTCAAATTTTGGAGGCTTTGCATATATCCATGTTGAGCATGTTCCCATGTTTACTCCGCATATTCACCATATCTATTATGATGCTTTGCTTAACGCTAATGGTGATGTGCAAAAGAAATGGACCATCATGATGGATGATGTGTTCATATACCATGCACACACGTTCTTTGCTTTGCCTATTGTGTGTGTAGCTACAAGAATGCCAATGTCAACCTCGATTGAGCACGAGTTGACAAAGAGAGCTCTAGAGAGCATAATACAAGTGAGTTCAAGATCGAACCCGGCTCTAATACCTTTCCCAAGCTTTGCATTGAACATGTCGAACAATTTCTCTTTCTCTTGGTTCTTTTGCAAGCATGATGATGTGATTCTTACCGTTGGTGTTGCCTCAACCAAGTTGACCAATTCCTATTTCATTTGGTTTGTTGGCACACACGGTTGTGTACATGTTGTTTTGGTGAACGTTTTGGAAGATATGTTGTGTGTTGCACCAAATATGAGGACCAATTTCTCTTTCAAATGGTTTGTGTTCACACATGTTGATGATATTTTGGACACTCTTCCGTATGTGTTTTTGCCGAATTCTCCACTTGTTGCTTCAAGGATGTTGAACAATTTCTCTTTCCGATGCCTTGAGAGCAACAATGAAAATGAGTTTCTACATGAGATGGACACCATGGTCGTCTCACAATTTGGAGTTTTTGTGTTTCCGCATTTGGAAGATGTTCATATGGAGTTCTTACACATTGACCTTGCACATGCATTATTCTTGATAAATTTGTGTTGTGCTAACGGTGTTGTGAACATGAATGGACATGTCATTGATGATATGCTCCTCTATCACGCACACATATACTTTGCTTGGTCTTTGTTGTGTGAAGGTACATGTGACATATGGATGAGCGTCAATGCATGGGTTCAACCCCATACATCTACTACACAAGATATCTCAATGAGAGCACACCGACATTATGCTAAGGTGACCTCCTTCTACTTACGCTCTCTTGCTAAACCCGTGGAACGTTGGCTATGCTTTGAGTGTTGTTTGGCTTTTCTTGTGCTATTCATAGGGCTCTTGACAAGCGAAGAGACATTCAAGTGTGGTTGTCATCTACCTCCTATAAAAGTTCATGAAGAGCTATCTTCGAGGATGACTCTTTTTCAAGTGGGGGTAGATGATACGGGGTGACCTTCGGTCTTCACCGCATCATGTGCTTCATCGCCAAGATGGCACGCTAAGGTGAATCTTCTCCTTTACGCGTGCCTCGAATCGCCTATTTGGAACGATATACTACTTCATACTCCGACATATCTTGATGATAGGAACTCGACGACAAGTACGGAGAGAAGAGAGGATGCCATGGAGACCCGAGGACGCAAGGCCGATGTCACAGAAGCATGGAAGAGAAGGAGAAAGAGGAGCTGGACGCTCCAGGCCGGAACTTCCGCCCATGACCGGAACTTCCGCCTCGGAGGACCGGAACTTCCGCCCACCGGAACTTCCACCCAAGTTCCGCCCAAGTTCCGAAAGTCCGTCAAAACCTTACTGGATGTTACTGCGACGAAATGGCCGAATTCCGGAACAAGGCCGGAACTTGGCCGGATCTTCCGGCCCGACCGGAACTTTCGGCCTCCAGGATCGGAACTTCCGCCCAGATGCTTCGAAGATGCTGTCTAAAAGGAATCCAGCCGGAACTTCCGCCCAGGACGACCGGAACTTCCGCCCAGGACGACCGGAACTTCCGCCCGACCGGAACTTCCGCCCCTCTGGACCGGAACTTCCGCCCATACGCGTTTCAGCACCAAAACTGGCAGATTCAGCTTGTAACTTATCCCTTCGCCCCACCTACTATAAATAGCCTAGTTGGCTCAGATCTGAGATTAGACTTGATGTGAAATTAAAACTGAGCTTAGCTCACCCTTGTGGGAACCCTACCTAGATGTTTGATCTTGTACCCACCCGGGCTCCTTATCGACTCGTGAAGATCTATTTGGTGACTTCTACCGTTTGTTTGATCTTTTGCTTGCACTTCTACCTATTTGGTCTTTTGCTTGCACTTCTATCAACCTTCCGGTCTTTTCACCCTTCTAGATCTTGCGAGCTTCGATTTGTCGATCTCTTTGCGGGACTTCTACCGGAAGGTCTTTTCTCGCAACCTCTATCGAGTTGGTGGTTCGGGCCAACGAGGGAAAACCGATTTGTGTGCATGTGTGTGTTGTATCCCCATGATTCCCCTACGTGTTCTTCATGTTCATCGCGTTCATCCACGTCCCCCACGAATTCCACCCAAATCCGTGAAGATCGGGCACATCCTTGGGCTTAGCCCTTATCATATGGTATCAGCAGCTCTTTGGTTGCCACGGATTTGACCCCCACAACCCCCAATTCCATCAATTTCGCCCAAAAACATTTCCAAAAAAATTTCCCAAAAAATAGCCCCAAATTGGCCTTGGATCGATCTCTCGATTTGTTGAGTTATTTGTGGTTTTGCTCCAATAGAAACTTGTCTTTGGTGTTGATCTGCAATTCCCCCACCTTCCCACAGCTTCTAGTGCCAAATTTTCCTCGAATTCGAAGGATTTCGGCCCGGATTTCCGCCCAAATCGACGAACAGCCCGCAGATCTGATTGCGACCGGAAGTTCCGCCCGGGACCGGAAGTTCCGCCCCTCAGGACCGGAAGTTCCGCCTGGCCAAAATTTTGACAGCAACCTTCGTTTTTCGTTTTGGTACTAACTCCCTTGAGTTTGGACTTCGGTTTGAGTGCCATTTCAGCTACCACACGATTCCCCCACGTGTTCTTCGTGTTCATCGCGTTCATCCACCTCCCCCACGAATTCCACCCAAATCCGTGAAGATCGGGCACATCCTTGGGCTTAGCCCTTATCATATGGTATCAGCAGCTCTTTGGTTGCCACGGATTTGACCCCCACAACCCCCAATTCCATCAATTTCGCCCAAAAACATTTCCAAAAAAATTTCCCAAAAAATAGCCCCAAATTGGCCTTGGATCGATCTCTCGATTTGTTGAGTTATTTGTGGTTTTGCTCCAATAGAAACTTGTCTTTGGTGTTGATCTGCAATTCCCCCACCTTCCCACAGCTTCTAGTGCCAAATTTTCCTCGAATTCGAAGGATTTCGGCCCGGATTTCCGCCCAAATTGACGAACAGCCCGCAGATCTGATTGCGATCGGAAGTTCCGCCCGGCAGGACCGGAAGTTCCGCCCTGGACCGGAAGTTCCGCCCCTCAGGACCGAAAGTTCCGCCTGGCCGAAATTTTGACAGCAACCTTCGTTTTTCGTTTTGGTACTAACTCCCTTGAGTTTGGACTTCGGTTTGAGTGCCATTTCAGCTACCACAAAGCTTCCGCAACATCCGTGGCAACCAAAACGAAAAACACGTAGCCCCGCCTATCGAGGACGACTCTTCCCCAAGGGGGGGGGGGGAGATGATGTAGCCCCGCCTATCATCGACGCTACACCATGGCCAAGGAGCCCCCCAAGTGGACCGATGACGCGAGCTCGGGTTAAAGCACTACATGATGAAGTGAACTCACTCCTCACCACCCTTGATCTCGCTACTCCTTTGGATGGAATGCTACTTCATGCCGATGTGCTTTGTGTCATTAGGTACAAGGCGCATCAAGACCCCGGAGAGGAGGACACACCATGGTCAAGGGAAGGAGAGGAGCAGCGGGACATGGAGAGGAGCACGAAGCTGGACCCGACGTCGCTCGAAGCACTCAAAGGGAGAGAAGAATGCTGGCCGGCCCAGGACCCGGTCGGACCGGCCCCACAACCGGATCATCCGGTCCCAAGCCCGGTCAACCGGGCGCCCGACCGGATTTCCCTGCATCGTACCGGAAGGCAACCGGACGGAAACTTGCGAGGTTTCCGGTTGGCGCCCGGTCGACCGGACCCAGGACCGGACCACCCGGTCATAGGCCCGGTCTGACCGGCCCCAAACCGGATTTGACGGGAATGACTCACCAAACTGCCTAATTTATCCACTTGCGTACCTTTTCGCCTTGCTGGCCATGTATGCCTATATAAGTAGCCTGGACCCCTCCTTTACCCCTTAGACAAGAATTAGGCTTAGACATGAAGTTGAGCTTTGTCTCCCTAGGGTTTCATCCCCTTTGTATCAAGGCTACCCTTGTTGGATGTATGGATTTGTGAGTGTGAGATTCTAGTGCTACCCACTCTCTCTCCCACTCCTAGATTCATCTCCCTCACCAATCTCTCCGCTCGGAATTCTACCGCGTGTCTCTTCCGGGTTGATTCTATTGGCGTGGTCCATCGAGCCATGGGGTAAGTATCGATTGTATCGGGTTGGTGTGCGTGCGTGAGTTCATCGTGTTCTTCGTGTTCATCGTGTTCTTCGCGCTCTCCCTCTCTCCCTCCTTTGGATTTCGGGTCAACCGCAAGATCGGGCCACAAACGGGGTCTTAGACCACATCAGGTGGGTTAGTGTTCTGGAAGTTCTTCAGTTTGGATCCCGGGTGATCGTGATTTCCATGGCCTTGGTTGCTCCGAGCAAACTGTTGCAGTGCAGCGATATTGGCTTGCCTTTCAGCTCTTTCAGCCTCTCTATCAGCCATCATCATCTACAACATCTGCATCATCGCATCCTGATTGGTGCTGCGAGTTGGGGGTGCCATCTGAACATGGAGATAGATCATGAGACGAGAGGGAAATTTCTATGGCTTATTTTGGGTAAAGTTCACAAAGTTTAAAACTTGTGTTCTTGACATGTTGAAATTAAACACACTCGTATTCATTCAAGTAGCACATATTACAAACTAACACACCGGAGGGTTTGAAGAACCCTTTCACCATTCTACGATACAAGGACCGATACAAATCACGCTACGCAAGTGCTCATGTGGGACTACTCTCCATCAACATTGATCGGAAAGGTGTTATCCATCCCGGCTGCCAGTTGCTCATGGCCATCTTCATAGGGGTGGAAGGCCAGGTCTTCGTCTTTCTCCTCCTCGTAGTCATCATCGTTGCTCACATAGGAGTAGCCATCTCCCTGGATGTCTTCTCCCTCGCCTTCTCCCTACAGGTCCCTGAGCTTCTCAGCCTGGGCTTCGATAGTCTCCTTCAGTGAGGCTATCTTGGCCTTGAGGCGGTGGATGGTGTAGTCCTTCTTCACGTTGAGGCGGCGAAGAGTCCTGCGCTCCTTGGCGATGACCTTGATGGTCTCGGCCTATTGAGCCAGCTGTATGTGGGTGTGGTTGGCGTACGCGCGGGAGTTGTCTAGTTCCATGCGAGTCTCGCTCAGCATGAAGTCGAGGTGGTCCACATGGTGCCTCAGCTGGGGGTGAGACGGCAGGTTCAGGGGCACTCCAAGGGAGTTGTGCCTTGCGTAGTGAGCAAAGCGTTCCTCCTGGATGGCCATCGCGTTCTACCCGCACAGACGTGCAAGCGCCTCCTGCAGACCACGAGCGAGTCCGTCGGCCCAGTTGTTCTCCCTGAAGGAGAACTGGATCCTCTCAGTCATGGGGAACGTGAGCTTCCCGCGGAGGTCGGCCATGATGACCCACTGCAGCTGTCCTCCGGGCTGGTCGTTGACCTGACCCCCGAAGAACTCTGGGGGTGGGCGTCCAAGAAACTCCGACAGGGCAAAGAGATCCCTCTCGAAGATCATGTCCCCACCATTCCCGAGCTGGTAGAACTCCGTCTGGGTGAACGTCTCCATCTGTAGAGGAATTAGATGAGTAAGTTAGAGAAGTGCAAGTGTTCAAAATTTTAATTAACTCATAAGGAAGAGCATGAATTTAGTGTTTTGAAAAGATCTCATAGGTAAGAGTGTGAATATGTTTTCGTAACTATTCACTGCATTGAATTTGAAACTAAGTTTTTCAGAGTCCATTCTAACTAGGGTCTCCTAAGGTCAAACAATGGCTCTGATACCAACTTGTCAACACCCGGATTTTTAAGTCCAGATGCCTATTATGCCATACCTCGCAATCCCAGGAAGATTGTTTTTGCGAGACATAATAGTTAAGTAGCATAGAGTCATCATTTATTACAACACATACTTGTCTTACAACAATAGATCACGTGATCCAATATTACACAAATAGATTGTTCAACAACACAAAACGTAGCGGAAGCGAAGTAGTAGTGGACTATCTATTCCACAGGCAACGCTTGACGTTACAAGATGCTCCTAGTTATCGTAGATGTCCTGTTGTCCGTCATCCTGATACTGTTGCTCCTCTTCATAGTCTGGCATTTGACTAGCCAGGGACACAGCCGTGAGTACTTTAAAGTACTCGCAAACTAATACTAATGTAATTACTTATCAATTGTAATAAGGGATGCTAAGCTCTAGGTTTATTTGCATAAAGCCAAGTTTAGTTCACTAAACATTTGGTAAAAACTCTTCATTTACTAGACTAAATCAGGTGGGAACATTAGTGTCATTCCCACAACTCATTTGTGATTCAAGTCAAATCACCTTTCAATTCAACATTCCTTTTTAAGACAAAATTTCTGACAACGGAACAGTATGGCCTTTCCAATCGTCCATAACCGTGGACACGGCTATTCGAATAGGTTTAACACTCTGCAGAGGTTGTACTCTTGTGCCACAACTTTTGATTACATCCGTCGAGGATAACCCCGAATCATCGTAACTCAGTACGCGGATCATCAACCTTAACCTTTCACTTATACACCCTAGTATAGGCACCTCTCCCCATGAGCTTGGCCTCCCGGTGAAAACAAACCGTCAACCCGGGAACTGCACAGGGCTTGGGTCGTACATTCACCTCATATTCACATCATTTCACTTTTAACGGAGGCTGCCTCGGCATAACCCCTATGATGTTTGTTTAGAGGGAACCCATACTAAGATACACAAATTTCTAGTGAAGCCCTACCCATAATCAGGTATTGTGGGGGTACTTGTATAATTGGAAAAGGTATCGCATTCAAACCCTATCATCAGTTTTCATTAAAATTCACCAAGTCATCCATGTCACCTTCACCTTCAAATCTTTCAAAGTCATTTCATTCACATGTTCCTATCTAGAGCAGTCAATTTTATTTAGTTATCAATAGCAACTAGTTCATGAGGGGTGCTATCTAGCTTTGATTTGCTCCATGCTAACCTTGATGCTCTTGTTCTACTCTAGACCAAGTGAATCATCAATCAAAAGTAAACTTTGAAATACAATAAGAAAAATAATTGCAGAGTAAAAACATGGGATAGGTTAATAAGACATAAAATAAAGTGTGATGGTGCCTTGCTCTTGTAGAGCTTTGCATTAGGGTGGTTGGCAAGAATATTAGCTTGCCTTGAGCAGGGTAGTGGTCAAAGTTTTCCTCCTCCTGAGAGTAGGCTTCCTCCTCTTGATTTTTTTTTGATACGGGGTGAAACCCCTGCCTCTGCATCAATCGATGCATACGGCGCTTTATTATTATTATTATTGGAAATAAGAGTAGCACACTTATTACATATCACGGGTCACTCAAAGTTTGTACGAAAACCAGCCATCTAAAAAAGACAAAAAAGACAAGCCGCCACAAGATCTTCATGTGAGTCGCAAATCAGTACGCCAGCCGCACTGGCTGTAGAAATCCCGTGCTACCGTCGCCAACCGGTTGCACCCAATATCCATGTCTCGACGCACATCCTCCTGCTGGATATAGGACCACATATGGATCCAGTGAGTAACCAAAGGAATAACCTGCAAGAAGGATGGAAAACTCTTTTTGTTAAAGATAAAATCATTACGAACGTTCCAGATGGCCCAAAATAAAGCGCACACACCCACTCTAATGTGTCCTTTATCCTTCTTCTGTACCCCATTTAACCAATTGCCAAAAAGATTAGTCACATTGGACGGGGCAGGAATATTGAAAGTCATATAGATAATACGCCAGAGTATTTTAGCAAAAGGGCAAGCAAAGAACAAATGTTGAATTGTCTCATCTTGATCACAGAAGCAACATTTGGAGCATCCCTGCCAATTACGTTTTTTTAGATTATCTTTTGTAAGAATGACCCTCTTATGAAGGAACCACATAAAAATTCTGATTTTAAGTGGAACCTTGATCTTCCAAATATGTTTTTTGGCATCGCCTCCATTACCATCAAGCAAATCAAGATACATAGATTTGACCGTAAATAAACCCGACTGAGTGAGATTCCAATGGAATGTGTCATCATTCTCTGAAAGTTGAACTTCCATTAAGCGACCAACAAGGTGTGCCCAACGATCCCATCTATTGTCCGAGAGCGCCCTCCTAAAACCTATATTTAGGGGTAACTCATTCATAACATGGGCAACTGAAACATTGGTATGATTGACAATACAATACAGCCGACGGGTATTGATCACATAAAGGTCTATTTCCCAGCCAAGTATCCTCCCAAAACCTAGTATTCTGACCATTCTCTACCTTCATGACCCCTCTTCTAAAAAAATCATCTTTTACCGACATTAGACCTTTCCAAAATTGTGAGTCTGTTGGTTTAGCTGATACATGAGATAAAGTTTTGTTCTTTAGATATTTATTTTGCAACAACTCTTGCCAAACCCCTTGCTCATTTATGAGTTTAAATAACCATTTGCTAAGCAAGCTTTTGTTTTTTAATTCAAGTACCTCCACACCTAGTCCCCCGATCTTTCGGTCTACAAATGATATTCCATTTGGTCAATCTATATTTTTTCTTATGACCATCACTTTGCCAGAAAAAACGGGATCTAAAGAAATCTAGTCTCTTTCTCACCCCAATCGGAATTTCAAGAAAAGATAGCATGAACATTGGTAAGCTTGTGAGGACAGAGTTAATAAGTGTTAATCTATCACCATAGGAAAGCATCTTGCCCGCCCAACAACTAAACTTTTTCTCAAAGCGATCTTCAACAGTTTCCACTCTCCGTTCTTCAATTTTCGAAAATGAATTGGAATCCCCAAATATCTGAAAGGTAAGGATCCGATACCGCATCCAAAAAGGTTCTTATAATCTGTCTCAAAATCTTTAGCATTTCCAAAACAAAAAGTTCACTTTTGTGAAAATTTATTTTGAGGCCGCACAATTGTTCAAACAGGCATAAAACCAATTTCATATTAAGGGCTTTGTCTAAATCATGCTCCATAAAAATAATAGTATCATCTGCGTATTGTAAAATCGAAAGACCCCCATCCACTAGATGGGGAATAAGCCCACTTACTTCACCATCTTGTTTTGCTCTCTCAATCATAATAGCTAGCATGTCGGCGACAAGGTTAAAAAGAATAGGGGATAAAGGATCTCCCTGACGCAACCCCTTCTTAGTTTGGAAATATCGCCCTATATCATCATTTACCCTAATGCCAACACTCCCCTTCTCGCATATCGCTGAACCCACTGGCACCAAATTGGATCAAAACCTTTCATGCGCATCGTTTGTTGCAAAAAATCCCAATTAACTTTATCATATGCTTTTTCAAAATCGATTTTAAAAAGTACTCCATCCATTTTCTTTCTATGCAGCTCATGAATAGTTTCATGGAGGATAACAACCCCTTCTAAAATCTGTCTACCGGGCATAAAGGCAGTCTGTGTTGGCTTAACAACATTTTCCGCAATACCAGTGACCCGATTTGTCCAACTTTTGTAAACACCTTAAAACTAACATTAAGGAGACAGATAGGACGATATTGTTGAATTTGGGTAGCATTCTCTTTCTTAGGTAACAAAATAATTGTGCCAAAATTCAGGTGAAATAATGGCAGGTCACCATTCTGGAACTTAGCAAACATAGCCATGAGATCACTCTTGATCACCTCCCAGAATTGCTGATAGAATTCAGCTGGGAATCCATCTGGACCCGGGGCTTTATTTTTTTTCATTTGTTTAATCGCCTCAAAAACTTCACTTTCAGAGATCTCCGCGGTCAAAATATTATTTTCTTCAACAGAAATCTGGGGAATATCATGTGTCCTAGATTCGTCCATAACGCAAGTGTTGGATATTGGAGGTCCAAATAACGATTTGTAATAGTCAGTAATATAATTTTTAAGATTCTCCTGGCCAATAATTGTCTCTTCATCTTGTTCAAGTTGGAATATTTTCTTTCGTCTATGTTTCCCATTAGCTATAAGATGAAAATATTTAGTGTTTTCCCCCCCTTCTTGGACATGTTTTACTTTAGCACGTTGGGCCCATTTAGTTTCCTCATCTCGACGCAATTTGGCAATAGCATCCTGAGCTTTGCGCAAAGAGCTTTGTTCATCCTCATCTAGTGGGGTAGTCTCTGCTTTGCAGTCTAAGAAGTCAATAATAGTAAGAAGGTGTTCTTTTTCCGCCTTATAGGAACCACTAAGGTTTTTTGCCCAGCCTCTCAAAAACTGACGAAGATGTCGAATCTTGTTCTGCCACACCTCCATAGGATTAGAACCAACAGAAATCGTTACTAGCGTCTATACACGAATACGAGGTACCAAACTTACATGCTAGACTAAACACACCAAAGGTTCACACAAACTTATCCTAGCATCACATCATTCATAGCATGGTGATTAACTTGGGTTTCTTATTTAAGAGAAAAATAATTTCCTCTCATTACAATTATTGATTTGGTTTGCTAATTAATTATTTGGGGAAAATAATTTCCTCTCATTAAATCCTATTAATATTAAATCTCCTCAAATAATAATAAGGTATGAAATATAGGTTGACCAAGGTCAACATTTCATATCCATTATGTGGGAGTAGAATTTAAATGAGGTGCTACACCTCTTGCATTTTAAGAATAGCATGGTAATGATTTAAAATCACTAAGTAATAGAATATGAGGTTCATTAGACTAAGGTCATTACCTCTCATTGAATTACTTAGGATCAAGATTTAAATGAGAGAGTAGCTCTCATACCATTTAAACAATTTGAATGATATGATTTAAATGCACTAGAAATGGCTCCATAGCCATTATTTTGGTCTAGTCCATGATTATACAAACAACTAGACTATCTTTTTGCATAATCAATTAGAGTACATCAAATGTGATTTATGAGAGTTGGAATCAACCCAAAATCAATTATGGTTGAATTTTAAATAAAGTTTAAAGTTGTAAAAGTCCCTGCCTTATCATTTTTACTATTTGAATTCTATTATGAATTTGAGGGTGCGACCAGTGAGAGTGTTTAGATAATTTCATAAGCTTTCAGAATATATAAAGTTCACAAATTTTGGTTCAGCCAATTTGAAATTATTCAAATTTGAAGTTGACATAAGTATTGGATTTGAGTTAATATAATTAAATCAAGTTTGAATTTTTGGGCCGCACGGGAAAAGCCTAACGGGCCGAAACAGATTTGACAGAGAAACCCAGCCCAGCAACGCGGCCAGCGCGAGTGGGCTGCCTGACGAGCGGGGTCCACTCGTCAGTGGCTCTTAATAAGCGAATCGGTACGAGGATCGTGGGATGTTGGATTAGAGAGAGAATCGATGGCGCACGAGCATTGTCGTCTCCGACGAGAGACCGTGGCTCTGCCAGCGAGCCTAGAGGGTCGGAGTGCATACCAAGGCTCCGGCGGTCGACGGCGAGGTGTGCGGCGATGTTGGGGAGGACGGCGAGTCGACAGGTACAGGTGGCGGTGCTTGGGGAGGCTCCAATCGACGGCGGCGACCTGCGGGTACTGGCGGCTCAGAGCTTCAAATTGCGGGGACTCCGGCGATAATTGGACTAGCTAGTGCGTCGAGGAGAAGCAGGGAAGGGAGGAGAGCTGGATGGTGTGAAGGTTTGAGACGCGGGAGGGCTGTATTTATAGTGTCATGGGGGTGCCGCGGGTGCTGAGAAGGGTCGTCCATGGCGCGGCGTCTCCGGCGCTCGAAGGGGCAAGTGAAGGACAACAATCGATGGGCGACATCATGGCGATGCTCAACCTGCTTTCGGCGCTGAAAAAGGTGGACGAGATCGATCAGGCGCGTGTATTGAGTGCCACGGTACTGGCGGCGAGATTCCAACGAGGATGACGGCGACTTTGCTTCTACATGTTCTGGAGTGTGTCTAGTAGCTAGAGGAGAGGGAGGCGTTGCTCGACGCAGAGGTAGGGATGCAGGAGAGGACTGAGGCGATGTGGCATTGCCACGCTCTGGCGCGTCCAGGGCGTGGTGATCACGACGATAGGCACGCACTGGCATGGTTCTGGGCGCGTGTTGCCTAGCCAATGACAGCCTTGCGCGCGCTCAGGCCGTGCACCGTGATGATCTACATTGCCAGGGGAGTGTACTGGACAAGGTTTGGGTGAGAGAAACAGATCAGAGAAAGAGAGGGCAAAGGTGGCCGGCATGTGCACGACATGGTGCAAGATGTGCTCTCTCCTCACTTTAATCGACAAGGGCAAATACATGCACTGATGCAGGAGATGTAGGGGAGCAACATCATCACAATTCAAAAGTGGTTTAGCCCAAAATCCACTGGACAAAGAGGTGTTTGTTAAATCCAGATTGTTGCCTGCCATGTGTTCGACACAATGGCCGCATGAAATTTTTATTCGAATTTTGAAATTCTTTTTGGTGCATTTCATTTATATAATTAAAGGAGTAGAATGGTGGTGGTGGTGGTCAATTTGAAGCTGGTTTGCAAAATTTCAAAATGTGTATGATCTTCATTTTGCTTTATGGTTGCATCTTGTCTCCTCTATTCTGGTCAACCAAGGCAGAGTCAACCTTGATGGTCAACACCAAAATGGTTCACCTTGACATGGTCTTGGATGAGGTGGAAAGAGTTGGGCAAGTTTGGTTTAAGAATATTCCAAACCAGGGGTGCAAAGTGGGTAAGATATTAAAAAGTGACAAAGTGACCATTATCACATGTAACTGAATTTTGATTTTTCCTATGTTTTGATTTGTGTTTCTTTGATGCAAAAGTGTTTGTTTTTGATATATAAGTGTTTCACAAGCAATGGCACAAGCAATTGAGGCATTGTTTGATGAATTGCATAATTGGCCTAATGTGTATGAGAGGGAAAATGGTATTCTTTTCTATTTTCTTATTTCTCTCAAATTAGGGTTTTATGATCATGGGGTATGGTTTAAGAACATTAGAACAACAGACAAACACTCATCATGGCAATGGCATACAAAAATGCATGATCAATTATGCATAGCACTATATGTGAAGAAAAGTTTTTGTTAACTCCAAAATTTGTGTAACTGAATTTCTTGTCTTTATTGAATTTGAAAACTTGGGATGTTACAGCCCACGTGCTTATTGGGCCAGCCCATTTGGTAACTGGGCCGGCCCGTTAGCGGGAAGTTGGCCCCATAAGCTTATTGGCCCGGCCCGCTAACTCTTTGGGCCAGCCCACCTGCTTTACGGTGGACCCCACATACTAACTGGGCTGGCCCGTTAGCACGTTAGTGGCCCCCACAAGCTTATTGGGCCGGCCCACTAATTTGTTGGGCCAGCCCAATTGCTTTTGTGGTGGACCCCACTTACTAACTAGGCCGGCCCGTCAGCAGGAAATTGGGCCCCACATGTTTATTGGGTCGGCCCGCTAACCTGTTGGACTAGCCCACTTGCTTTATGGTGGACCCCACTTACTAACTGGGCCGGCCCGGTTACACGAAAGTGAGCTCCACCTGCTTATTAGGCCGGCCCACTATCTTGTTGGGCCAGCCCACTTGCTATATGGCGGACCCCACATACTACCTGGGCCGGCCCTTTAACATGAAAGTGGGACCCACCTGTGTTTTTTGGCCGGTCCACTAGCTTGTTGGGCCAGCCCATTTGATCTATGGTGGACCCCACTTAGTAAATGGGTCGGCATAACAGGAAAGCGGGACCCACGTACTAATTGGGCCGGCCCACTTGCTTTATGGTGGACCCCACGTGCTAAATGGGCCGGCCCGGTAACAGGGATGTGGGCCCCACATATCTAGTGGGCCAGCCCTTTTTCCTGTTGACCGGTCAAACGAGTGCATTCGGCTCGGCCCACATGCTTAGTGGGCCGGCCCGTATAAATTTTGACCAGTCAACCTTAGAGGTTAGGCCCGGCCCATGTAACTAATGGACCAGCCCAGCTGTATAGTTGACCGGTCAAACTAAGTCACTGGCCCGGCCCGCAAACTAAATGGGCCGGCCTGCTTAAGGCGTGGCAGGAGTCGTGCGGCCCTACCATCTACCAAGGGGTTTCTGCCGGTTAACGTCGTTAACTGCCAGTTAACGGCGTCTGCCACGTGTCAGTTTGCATGACGTCAGCAGTCAACAGGCTCTCGAAAACACATCTGCAACGGTCCGATTTTCCATGCCGGAAGGGCGCCCGAACGCGACGGACCGACAAAAATGTGGTAGGACTTTGCCTGACGCAGTTTGGACCACAGAACCCATATCGTCGGGTTAGGCCCATAGGCGACGAAAAATGGCCCTTAGTTGAGGATTTTGGGACGTTGTCTATTTGAACTTTTCTTGTAGTGTGAGACCACCGCCATGTCACTCTTGCAAAAGCAACTTACGAAGAGAATACTCGGGTATACAAAGTTTGTTAGCTTTAAACAAGTAGCCATCATGCAAATAAAAATCATCAAATCCTCTTTCAATGGAACATTTTGCAAAGATGGGTCCAAAGAAGATGTCAGATGTGTAAAGTTGTTTGATTTTCTCAAGACCCAAAACATGAATGTCCAAGCGAGTGAGAAAAATATTATTCTTGCGGGAAAGAGCATCCGCAACTACATTGTCCATGCCCTTCTTGTATTTGATTACATATGGAAAGGTCCCAATGAACTCAACCCATTTCGCATGTCTTTTGTTCAAATTGGTTTGACTTTTCAAATACTTCAAAGACTCATGGTCGGAGTGAATAACAAATTCTTTTGGCCAAAGGTAATGTTGCCAAACTTCAAGAACTCGAATTAAAGCATAAAGTTCCTTGTCATAGATGGGATAGTTGAGGTGTGCGCCATCCAAGTTCTCACTATGATATGCGACGGGTTTACCATCTTGCATAAGGACACAACCAATTCCAAGTCCACTCGCATCACATTCTATCTCAAAAGTTTTAGCAAAATCAGGAAGTACGAGAAGTGGTGCCTTGGTGAGTTTCTTTTTCAATTCATCAAAAGCATTTTGTTGTGCTTTGCCCCAAACGAACGGAACATTCTTTTTTGTAAGCTCATTCAAAGGGCAAGCAATGGTGCTAAAATATTTCACGAAACGTCTATAGAATCCGGCAAGTCCATGAAAACTTCAAACTTGACCAACGTTGGTAGGAGTGGGCCAATTGTGGATGGCCTCAACCTTTGAAGAGTCCACTTCAATGCCATTGGCAGAAACAACAAACCCAAGAAAAACCAACTTGTTTTGTGCAAAGGTGCACTTGGGAAGATTTGCAAAGAGCTTTTCGCGGCGTAAGATGAGTAAGACTTCTCTTACATGTTGCACATGGTCCTCGAGGTTTTTACTATAAATGAGAATATCATCAAAGTATACAACCACACTCTTGCCAATGAGAGGTCTCAAGATATGGTTCATAAGGCGCATAAAAGTTGATGGAGCATTTGAAAGACCAAATGGCATGACAAGCCATTCATAGAGACTAAGTTTGGTCTTGAATGCCGTCTTCCATTCATCACCAATTGCCATGCGAATTTGGTGGTAGCCACTATGCAAATATATTTTTGAGAAAATCGTGGCCCCATTCAACTCATCAAGCATGTCATCTAAACGCGGAATAGGATGGCGATATCGAACGGTAATGGCATTGATGGGGCAACATTCCATGCACATTCTTTGCGACTCATCCGGTTTAGGAACGAGAATGACCGGAACCGCACAAGGGCTTAATCTTTCACGTACATACCCTTTTTTGAGGAGATCTTGAATTTGGCATTGAATCTCATTTGTGTCTTAGGGGTTGGTGCGGTAGGCGGCGCAGTTTGGTAGAGGGGTGTCGGTATGAGGTCGATGCGGTGCTCAATTCCTCTAAGTGGTGGTAGCCCATGAGGGAGCTCATCGGGGAATACATCTTGAAATTCCTTCAAAGAGACAATAAAGACGAAGGAAGTGTTGTTAAGTTGTTAGTCTCCGAGGGTGGCCCCTTGAAAATGAGCACATAGTGCAATTTGGTGGATGGGTTGTGGTGCACTTCTCTCATCTCACTCTTGGTAGCTACGAGGACACTTGCCATCTCACTCACATATGGCTTGTGGCGATCACTCTCTTTTTGGTGGATCACTCTCTCACTTCTCATCTCACTAGTGATGGTAGCTTACTTAGCCCTCGCTAAATCCTTTGCATTGTCCGCAATTACTTGGCTAGGATTCATTGGGCGTAGGATGAAGGATCTGCCGTCGGCCTTGAAGCTATAGGCATTTGTGTACCCATCATGGTTTGCTTTCTTGTCATATTGCCAAGGTCGACCAAGTAGCATGTGGCACACCGTCATAGGCACTACATCACACTCAACGGTGTCTTCATATGCGCCAATCTTGAAGGAGATTGTGACGGTGTGTTGTATCTTCACATTTCCGTTGTCGCTTAGGATGGTGATGTTTCCGGAGCGGAAGGTTGAGCTTGGAACATAGTTCGGTGCTTGCAAGGTTGTGGCAACTACCTCCATCAATGATGACCTTGATGGACTTGCCATTAATTCCGACTCTTTTTTGGAAGATGTTGCATATTTGGTCTTCATTGGGGATTGCATGGGTTGTCAAGACTTTGGACACCACAACTGATGGGCTTGCATCATGCACACATAGGATTAGCTCTTGGTCTTCCAATTCATCATCTTCAAGATTGGATGCGGCTTGCACTAAGGCTTCATATTCACCTTCACTTAAGTACTCCACATCTCCATCATCCCGAGTGATCATAACTCTTGTGTTCTTGCATTCAAATGATTTATGTCGTTGGGCGCCACACTTGAATCAAGTGATGTTACTAGATCTCGTGGAAGCTTTGGAGGACATAGTTGATGGTTCCGGCTTTGTTATCACCAGAAATTGACCGGATCAGAGGTGGGCCGCGATCAAGATTGGGCTTGAAGAATATACATGGAAGAATATGCGAACCGGCCTTGTACACGAAGTTTGGGCTAGTTTGCCCTTGTATCTGTAAATATGATAGGATACGGGTCGGTTAGTTAGAGTTTGGCTCGTGCACAGTTGGGATTATTCCCACGTTAGAAAGTCTACGGACTATAAATATGTATCTAGGGTTTATGAAATAAACAACAATCACGTTCACCACAAACCAATCTAGGCGCATCGCCAACTCCCTTGTCTCGAGGGTTTCTTCCGGGAAAGCATCATGCTGCCTAGATCGCATCTTGCGATCTAGGCAGTACATGTTTATTCGCTGTTCATGCGTTGCTCGTACTGAAGCCTTTTTGATGGCGAGCAACGTAGTTATCTTGGACGTGTTAGGGTTAGCATTGTTCATCGTATCATATGCTGTCGTCGTGCAACCCTGAGATGTCTAGCCGCCCTTACACCTATCTTAGGTGTAAGGGCGGCACCCCGCTTGATCATTATTTAGTAGATCCGATCCGTTATGATTGCTCCTTGTTCTCCAAGGATTAGTTTAATATCTGCATAGTTAGGCCCTACAAACGGGTTGAAGGATCCAGTGGCGCGTAGGGTGTAGTTTGCTAGCCCTAGACAGGATGTTCCGGGGATCAACCTCGTGTTGATTTTTAGGCCTTGTCTAGGGTCGGTTTACGATCACCGTGCGTGGCCGCCAGGCTCAATCACGAGTAGGATGTTCCGATTATGTGGTGAAAACCCTAAATCGTAGTAGGTCGTTTTAGCTTTATTTTGATCAAGCAGGACCACCATATATTCGTACACCTCGTACGGATCATGGGTGGATCGGCTCTTTGAGCCGATTCATAGGACAACCTGAGAGCCGATCGAGGCTCGTATTTAATGTTTACGTGTATGCCATGCAGGAAACTAAGCGAGGCACATCCATCACCTTCCTGACCAGGTATAGGTCAGGTGGCACGCCCTTGCACCAGCATCGGACGTGCGTGCCAAGTCTTTGCGGGCCGTCGCTCGGAGGGACCAGGGCCAGCCCGCGATCTGGGAGCCTCCCGGCTCTACTGTGTTGCCCGTCGCTGCTCGCCGGTGGGTTTCTGACCGCAACACATTCTGGCACGCCCGGTGGGACCATCTTCGACATCAACTGCATCGCCATCTACATTTGAGATGGCGGAAGGCACCACAGTCACGTACGAGGATCTGACCGAGGAGCTCAAGAAGAAGTATGACGAGGTCAAAGCAATCCTCGAAGCCGACCTCATCGGCTCTTTTCACAGAACCCGCTCACATGGCATCAGGTGGAAAGGGTTCTCACCTAAAGGCGCGCTCGATGGAGTGGACCTGTCCGCCCCGTCAGAAGAACGCACCAGGTCCCTGCGTCAGGAGATTAACTTCATGGTAGCTCACTCGCTGCACCGCCATTCTGAGAGCCTGGTGAACACTTTGGAGCGTGTCGCTCTTCGGGTGATCCAGGAAATCATGAGGCATCAGTACTCTCCGTCAGGACCAGCTCTAGGGACTTACCCAGGAGAGATGCCACTCCAGTCCCGTCCACCGCTGCCATTCGCGTTGGCAGCACCAGAAGTGCCGAATTCACCGGCATACGCCGTTGACATGGTGGAATGCACGTACCCTGGGAGGTGCCAGCCAAGATTCTCGTTCAACATCAACATGGTAGGACTTGGGCGCCACCCTAGTAAGGACAGAGGCGAGGGCAGCTGCTCTCATAGCAAGGACAAGGAGGAAGCCGTTCCACGCGATCGGCTCCAACAATTCCAAAAGTCCCGGTTACAATCAAGATGAAGGCCGATTCCAGCAATCGGCCCGTATTATCCTTACCACACGTTCTCCCTGTATTTAGTGTCGATCTAACAGGTGACGGAAAGCTAGGGTATGGGTTTACATTGGCTTGTGAGCTCGAGGAAATCGGCATTGGTCATGTCTGCAGAGCCGATGTTCAGGTATAGTTCTGTGGATAACTGCAGAGCCGATATCTGCAGTAACCTGACAGATTCGGCTCAGGGGGCACATAATTAGATAGACAGGTGCTATGAACATGTGCGATACATGGGCAATAAAATATTAGGGGCCGATAGGAAAATCGACCAGTAAAAAAAAAGACATCGACTTCAGAAGGTAAAGAGCCGACGCACAGTCATCGACTCTAGAGGTACAAGTTCAGCAAAGCATTTGACAGTTTATACAAATAGGCTCTACTGAAGAAACGCGCTGAGGGCGTGAAGGGCATCAGCACGGATGCGATCCACCTCGGCGATCTCAGCCTCGTCGTCCTCGTCTTTGCCCGTCACCAGCTGATTGCTCAGGGTACGAATTTCAGCCAGATCGGTCTTCAGATCGGCTGTGAGGCCCTTTGCTTCCTCTTGAGAGCGGGCAATAAGGGATTCCTTGTCTTGGATAAGCTACTTGGTCACCCTGACCCTCTCTTCAAGGTTCTCCAGTTCCTTACGCAGGGTCTCGAGTTCGGCACTATTGGCAGAAGTGTCAGTTTTGGCGTCTAAAGCAGCCTTCTTCTCGTTGAGCCGTTGACACTTGTCTGCAATATCGGCTCTCAATGGAAGCTGGGTGTGGCGAAGATTAATCCTTTGGCGAGCCGACTGCACCCTTGACTTGAAGACCGACAGAGTCACAGCTGGCCAAAGCTTCACTTGCAGTGTCATAGGGAGATGGGGCTAGATATCTTCGAGGATACCTTTGACTTCCTCATAATTTTCAACCAGGGTCTCAATTGAGGAAGAGAGCAAATCCTTGAGACGCTGGAGTGGACCATGGACCGTGCTAGGACTGGGCTCTTCACTTGCCTTGGAAGTAGTTGGTTCGATGGATTCAGGATCGAACGTCAGCAAGCTTGAGAGATCACAACCCTGACAAGACGAACAAAAGCGGTGTTAGTATACAACGAAGAAAGTGATAGAGCCAAGGAAGTGGGGTGTACCTCTCCCAAGGTAGGAGGAGCAGCCGATGTTGTGATAATCGGCTTTTCCGTGGACTTGGCTAGGTTAGCCACTTGGTCAGCCACGATCGTCGAGGTGGCTAGGTCTAGCGTGGCGGACGGCATCAGTACCTCCTCGACGTCTCCGCTAGAGGTATCATTGGTCTGCAAAAGGAAGTAATTAGCCGATCCAAGTGGCAATGGGTTAGCATGAAATATAAACCAGGGAGATAATTACATTTGAGACCTCCTGGCTCGATGGAGAAGCTCGTGGGTCTTTGCGAGCCCTTTTGACGCATCGACGCTTCACGCGTGACCCTGATTTGATCGGGGCTTGGGGAGCAGGAGGCTCGGGAATCGACCTTTTCTTAGAAGCCGGCGCTGGCGAGGCCGTCTGGCTCTGTGTGGTGGACCTCTCGGAATTGCCCGAGCTCGAATCCCTCTGGCTGGACTCTGCGTCCCCGCTGGAGTTCTCTTTGGTGGAAGTCTGTAGGAAGAAGTACAAGCATGTTGCAAAAGACTGGGAAAGCAGATAAATGTGGACAGGGCACAAGTCAACGTGCAAGCTTTCTTGGGCAGGAGCTTTGCGCTTCAGGGTCTTTCTGGCAGCCACCTTCCTCACTGCCGTCCTCGCCTGAGTTGAGGCTCGGGGGGCAACTGGCCCCGAAGATGCTTTACTCTTGGGAGCCGATTTCGGTGAAATCGGCTGACTCTGCATTATGACTTTCTTCAGGGGAGGCGAGCTCGCGTAAGAGAACCACTGGGGCCGGAGGAAGGAATTCGAAGGGGGAGCCATCGGCTTGCGTGGGATCTGGGCCATCTTGTTGCTGCCAGGAGATGGAGTCAGGTTACAGACAATCACCATAAGCCATTGCAAGAAATTTATAGGCAATGGTACCTGGTCTGCAGGAACGTCATATTCGGCATCAAGTTGTCTCAGCAGCGGTCCTAGAGCTCTTCTGAAGGCATGGGTCTTCCACATGAACCACCAAGTCTCGAAACCATTGGTAGTGAAGGTGAAACGGAGGTTGTGGGGAATTGGAATGGCCAGAGCATCAAAGAAGGTATAGCACCTTTGGCCAGTGAGGATGTCAGGCAGTTCAGCTCTGCTTGCTGTCAGGTGGTGTAGGAAGAAGTGTGGAGGCACCTGCCCGAGACCAAGCTGTCGGGCTACTACTACCGGTTGGTAAGACTCATAGCCAGGCTTGATGATCCGGTTTGAGGTACTCATGCCAACTGGGAGAAAGCAAGGACGAATCATGATAGAGTACAAATGCCGAGTGCTAGCGTCATCGGCAAAGTTATCCAATCGGAAGGAGACTGGGTTCTCAAAGTTTTCCGATTCAGTATAAGGAAAGAACAGGGGGTTGTCCAAACCTTGGAAGAAAATCTTAAACCACCCTGCTGCTTCCTTAGGGATCAGCCTGCTGCCTGGGAGACCATACAAAGCTTGGCCATAGCTGGTGCATCGGATCTCCTTTCCATTAGCATCTGGGAAGGTGCAGGTGGCCAAAGGTGGGAAGTCTGGGATCTGGTTCTGAAAGTACAGCTGAGCCCATAACTGAATAAACCACCAGGGGCCTCCAGTTTTAACTGTCTTTTGAGAGAACAGTTTGACAGACATCAGTTGAAGAGATCGATAGACCTCTCCAAGAAACAGTTTGCCGAGGCCAAGTTGGGTGCCTTTGGCAAGTTCATAAGCCAGGGAAAGGTAATTCTTGGTAGGGGCGAGTGATGGGCCACAGAATATGAAGTGCTCCAACCAGAAGTTCAGGAAGGCTGTGTGTTCTCTCTCTGTCACAGGGCCTTTGGTTTTCATATAACGATTGAGGTAGGCGCCCCAGCTGGTACATTCTTTTTTAGAGGAAAGGGTGAAAGGAACTTTCGGCAGCTTGAATGCAGAAGGGCTTGGGGATGCAATGTCTAGGCCTGTGATCATGGCCACATCCAGCAGAGTTGGTGTCATAGGGCCATGGCCAAACATGAAGCAGGTCAGTGCATCAGACCAGAAGTAGCCGATGGTTTTCAGAATATTTTCATTCTTTTCAAGGGGAGACAATGATAATGACAAGGCATCGGCTATCCCTATGGCTTCCCAGGTGGCATAGTGGGTTTTGGATACTCTATTGTACCATGCCACCCAACCCTCAGGAGGATTAGGCCAGGCTCGCAGGCAGTCGGCCCAGGAAGACAGATCTAAGCTCTGGTTCACGAAGGGGATTCTGTTAGCCTCGCATGAAATTAAGAGAGCGGAACTCTCGGAAGAACGGGGACCGAGGCACATAGAATTTACGAGAGAAGGATGTGGCAGTAGGATGTCTGAAACCTAAGATTAATAACGGAACAGAACATTAATTCAGGTGTTTGCTATTAATCTTAACGTTGATTCGAATGGCGAGAGGAGGTTAAAGATTACCTTCAGACCGGAGACCATGGCGTTGGTATTGGATGATTCCGCCATTGGAGGCGCTGTAGAGTTGGGGCGGCGCGGTCGAGATCTGGGATGCGGGTAGCCGTGAGTTGGAACTGCTCAGGCGGCGATTTGGGGATCTGAGTTTGCTTTCTCAGACGGAGGTCGCAGGTTACCGTTTGGTGGGGCAGCTGGGTCGGCCTTACTCGTGTTTTTATGGTAGAGACCGATGCGATGCCATCGGCTCTTTTGGGAGATCGTTTGACTTTGACTATCGGAAAAAAGTTGATTGGAAATACTTCTTCATTAATAAAAGGAGGGTTTTTACAATGAAGAGCCGATTGCTCAAGAAAGGGGGAACAAAAGAAGAGTCGATTGCTCAAGTACTACTGATCCTACTCTACTAATCCTCGCTGCCCTCGTCGTCGGCATCGTAGCTGCCGCCGGCGCTGCTTCCGGAGAACTCCTCGTCGCTGCTGCCCCAGCCCTCGGCCGGAGCTTCTTCCTCCTCGTCATCATCATCATCTTCACTGTCCGCCCAAGCACGGAAGCGCTTCGCTGGCGGGTACCCAGCGGAGGAGGAGGAGTCGTCTTCCTCCTCTTCTTCCTGTTCCTCCTCTTCTTCCTTGTCTTCCTCTTCCTCCTCCTTATCGGAGGAAGTGGGGTTCCCCCAGGAGTGGAGGTCATCCTCGCTCTTGCTCTCCAGTTCCCCTTCGATGAGGAACTGGAGGTCGCCCTCCCCATCAGTCAGGGGCAGATCACCATCTGATCCGACGAGGGCTTCTGGTGGGCCATCTGGCACGAAGTCGAAGTCCCACTCTGGCTCTGACATCGGCTCGCTCGAGGAAGAAGATTGGAAAGAGAGGCCGGAGGAGACGGAGGAAGAAGAAGACATTGCTACAGGGAAAGAGGGTTTTTTCGGTGCCGATAGCTAGAACAGAGGAGGGGGATGAAGAGGCGAATCGGTCGGCACAGTTAAATAAGGGGGAGCCTAGTGGAGATTTAATGCCATTGCAGTTTCCGAGGAAATGATGCTAAAGCTATCAAATCTTGCAGGGAAGTTGAGAAGGCAAGGCATCATGATGAAGAATACTGCGACGGTTTTGCTCTGCCACGACATGACCCGATGAAGAAAAAGCAGGGTGATTTTGGAATTATCAATTCCAAAACCAGGGGGGCATGTGTTATCACCAGAAATTGACCGGATCAGAGGTGGGCCGCGATCAAGATTGGGCTTGAAGAATATACATGGAAGAATACGCGAACCGGCCTTGTACACGAAGTTTGGATTAGTTTGCCCTTGTATCTGTAAATATGATAGGATACGTGTCGGTTAGTTAGAGTTTGGCTCGTGCACGGTTGGGATTATTCCCACGTTAGAAAGTCTACGGACTATAAATATGTATCTAGGGTTTATGAAATAAACAACAATCACGTTCACCACAAATCAATCTAGGAGCATCGCCAACTCCCTTGTCTCGAGGGTTTCTTCCGGGTAAGCATCATGCTGCCTAGATCGCATCTTGCGATCTAGGCAGTACATGTTTATTCGCTGTTCATGCGTTGCTCGTACTGAAGCCTTTTTGATGGCGAGCAACGTAGTTATCTTGGACGTGTTAGGGTTAGCATTGTTCATCGTATCATATGCTGTCGTCGTGCAACCCTGAGACGTCTAGCCGCCCTTACACCTATCTTAGGTGTAAGGGCGGCACCCCGCTTGATCATTATTTAGTAGATCCGATCCGTTATGATTGCTCCTTGTTCTCCAAGGATTAGTTTAATATCTGCATAGTTAGGCCCTACAAACGGGTTGAAGGATCCAGTGGCGCGTAGGGTGTAGTTTGCTAGCCCTAGACAGGATGTTCCGGGGATCAACCTCGTGTTGGTTTTTAGGCCTTTTCTAGGGTCGGTTTACGATCACCGTGCGTGGCTGCCAGGCTCAATCACGAGTAGGATGTTCCGATTATGTGGTGAAAACCCTAAATCGTAGTAGGCCGTTTTAGCTTTATTTTGATCAAGCAGGACCACCATATATTCGTACACCTCGTACGGATCATGGGTGGATCGGCTCTTTGAGCCGATTCACAGGACAACCTGAGAGCCGATCGAGGCTCGTATTTAATGTTTACGTGTATGCCATGCAGGAAACTAAGCGAGGCACATCCATCACCTTCCTGACCAGGTATAGGTCAGGTGGCACGCCCTTGCACCAGCATCGGACGTGCGTGCCGAGTCTTTGCGGGCCGTCGCTCGGAGGGACCAGGGCCAGCCGCAGTCCTGGGAGCCTCCCGGCTCTACTGTGTTGCCCGTCGCTGCTCGCCGTTGGGTTTCTGACCGCAACAGGCTTGAAGCTTTTGGCTTGATGGCACTTCTTGTTTGCTTGGGAGGATCCTTGGAGGCAATAGCACTTGTATTTTTGATGCTTGAGGAGGCATTCGTTGCATTTCTTGCGGTGAAGGAGGTCTTTGTTTTTGCACTTACTAAGTCTTCTCGCACTTGGCGCTCGGCCCTTGTAGCTTGATGAAGTAACTCAACCATGTTGGTGTAAGGCAAGAATTCCACTATCCTCTTGACGGGAATGTTCAATCCATTCAATAATCTTGCCATAGTTTGCTCTTCTCGCTCATCCATATTCGCACTCATCATGGTCATGTGCATCTCCTTGTAATACTCATCAATGAACTTGAAGCTTTGCTTGAGTTGAGTGAGCTTGTTGAAGATGTCACGTTTGTGGTGGGCATGAAGCGTTTGTGCATGATTTCTTGCATCTCTTCCCGTGTGTCAATGGGCTCTAAGTCTTCTTTAGCATGCTTCTTGTTTACTTCTTCCCACCAAACATTTTCATATCCCTCAAACTCAAGTGATGCCATGGCCACCTTCTTTACTTCGGAGAAGTTGTGGATGTGGAAGATCTTGTCAACCTTGAGTACCCAAGACAAGTATGCATCGGGGTCTTCTTCTCCTTGGAACTTGGGCATGGTGAACTTTAGCTTCCCAAATATTTCTTCCTCATTACGGTCATTGCGTCTAGGAGGTGGTGTTTCTTCACCATGGTCTTGACGTTGTTGAGGTTGAGGTTGTGGACCTTGAGCATCTCGGTTGTTGTTTCTATTTTGTTGATGAGGAGGTGGTCTTCCATGACCTTGATCTCGATCATCATTGTTGCGGCGGTGTCGAGGCATCACACTTTCTTCACTTGATGCTTGGTGATGACTTGATTCCTCATTTCTCCCAACCTCTCGTGCCCGAGGAGGTGGTCTTCTACCATGAGGTCGATCATCATGATGGCGACGATTATCTTGACCTTGAGGGCGTGGTGCCCCATCACGTTGAGGTTGAACAACATTGATGATTTGGCGCTCTTGGTTCACTTCTTGTTCGGCTTCAGTTTGTGTTTGTGTTTGAGAATTGGCCACTTGAGATGGACGAGGTTGTCCTTGTTGTTGATGTGTCGCTTGTTCACGGCAAAGACATTCTTGCTTACGTGCTCGAAGAAGATCTTGATCATGACGAAGATGCTATTGTTCCTCTTGGAAGTGAGTTTCATGGTTAGCTTGTTGTATCCTTTCTTGTTCAATTTGAGCACGTGCTTGCAAATGCAAGATCTTGGAGCAACGTTTGTGGATGACCCCTGGATCAAGAGAAAGTTCTACAATGCTCTCCTTCCTTATGAGGAAGTAAAATTGGCGGCCATCCGCCAAAACGCCTCTTTCCGTGCTATGACAACCGATGAAGTCCTTAGTGAAGTCATCGCTTTGGAAATCTCTAAGAAAAATGCGGGAGATCTTGTTGCTCGCGCCCACAACACCCGCAAGCCCAAACTTGCATTGAAGATGAAGGAGCATGGAGCTAGTGAGAGCGATGAGGATCCCATTGAGTGGGGTCCGGATGATCTCAAGGCCAACTATCATGAACACATGGCTCTTGCCGCCAAGAGTTTTTGGAGTGGAAATAAGACACGAAGCTCAAGGCCAAGAAGATACTCACCTCATGATTCTACTAGACACTCCTCCAAGATCCCAAGGGAGGAACAAAAGGGAAGATCTTGCTACAATTGCAGCGACAAAAGTCACTTTGTTGCGGATTGTATCTATGAGAAAAGGGAAGACAACGGTGGAAGGCTCGTCCGTAAGAGCAAGTTCAAATCCCTCTCCAAAGGTTTCTCCAAGTTCTCCTCCAATTCCGATGACACCAAGATCTCCCCCACCAAGAAGCCTAGAGCCTTCATTATTCATGAGGAGTACTCCTCCGATGAAGGTGATGAGCGTGAAGACAAAGGGAAAGAAGAGGGAGTGGCCGCCATCGCCATTTCCATTCCCTCCATCTCTCTCTTCGACTCTCCAAATGAGAACCTCATCACCAACACCCCTCGTTCCTTAGTGGCAAAGGTATTGTTGGAGGTAGAATCCCTTTCTGAACCTACACCTTCTTAAAATACTATATCTATTGTGGGTTTGGATGCTCCTCTCACTAACATGCTAGGAGATCAAAACCATATGGTGGAAAAGGAGAGGCTTGAGAAGGAGTCAAAATTAGAGTTCTCTCTCTCACTCAAGCTCATGAGGAAGAAGTGTGCATGCGTATGTCTCTTGAAGCTAGTGCTATTGTTCTTGAAGATTCCAACAATTCCATCATCTCCCAACTCATCAAGGACCGAGATTATGCTCTTGGTTGGGTGGATGAGCTCAAGACAAAGAAGCGTTATCTTGAAGAAATCCATGAATTGTTGCTTGAGGACGTTGCAACCCTTACCAAGGATTTCAAATCCTTGGAAATCAAGTTTGAGCTCCTATCCGAGATGGGGAGGCATCCTCAAGAAGAAGTGTACAAGAAGAAAGAAGATGAAGGTCCCAATTCATGTTGTGAGAAGCTCCTTGACGAAGTTTGCTTCTTGAGAAGACACAATGAAAAATTCTTGGAAGTCATTTCTACTCAAGAGGAAGCCTTGGATGAGTACTATCGCCTGAGTAAAGAGAAGGTGGAATGTTGTGACCATGAAGAGGATATTGCCACTCTAAAGAGACACAAGGCCAAGCTAGTTGAAGTGAATGATAGGCAAAATGAGTCCTTGATGGAGTGGGTTCATTTGAGCAAGGAAAATGTCACTTGTTGTAACCATGAGGATGAAATTGCATATCTAAAGAGGAGCAAGGCCAAGCTTATGGTGATCAAGCTCATGCAAGATGAAGCTTTAAAAAGAATACCAACTCTCAAGCAAGGACCACATTTGTTGTAACCATGAAGATGACATTGCCACCTTGGAAATACACAAGCGTTTGCTCTTGAAAAGGAATTCTCTTCTTGAACAAGCTCTATCGGAACAATTCCGGGTGAATAAGGAGAAACAGGTTCAACTATTTGACAGAACTCACCCTCACCCGGATCATGAAGATGTCAATCGCTTGAAGTTCAAAATTGAAAGCCTCCAAATCCAATCCCACTTCTTGGTAGGAGTCATTGAAGCTAGAGTTGAAGCCCATGAGGACTCATGCAATGAAGGAGAAGTGGCAATCAAGCCAAAGAAGAAGAAGAGAGGAAGAAGGATCAATATAAAGAGGAACATCATGATAGGGCCCATTGAAAAATGGGTTCCTATTTCCAAGTCTTGATCCATGAAGGGCCTTGCTTTCAGTGGTGCTTATTGGGTGGTTGATTTTGAAGCCACAAGTCTTATGACCGAAAGCAAGGAATTCGTTGTCGTCATCAAGTCATCTATCTCTACCATTCTCATGACGACAACACAAGCAAGCTTAAAGGTATTGGATTTTGACAAGGTGGTGATGATGTCCTACCTTGTCAAGACCCTTGTTTATGATTCTCTTCGTTCATTGCTTTACACGCTTGGGTCTTTGTACCTACTATGATGAACATGTGGTGGCTCTCTTGTGGAGCTAGTCTCTCCAAGAGGCCACGGTATCGGACTAATAGAAAATGCTTCCTTGTGTAGAGATCGTGTTTTGTAGGAATTGCATTGAAGAAAATGAACCATGATGAAGTTTGTCAAACAAGTTCAATCCAAGTTTTATACCATGATCCTCGCAAGAAGGAGCAACAATGGAATGGAGTTCAAGCTCAATATCTTGGATGTCTTCATTGGCAAAGAAGGAATCCGGCATATACTCCTAGCCATATTCTTACCCTAACATCATGGGGTTGCCGGAAGTGAGAGACAAGCCTTAGTTGAAGATACTCAAACATGTTGATGGAGTATGAGTCTATTGTGTGGTTTGTGGTATTGTGTGATGAAACCATTTTGATGAAAATGATAGTTATTTGGAGGGGGCGAAGTGCTTCTTGTGAGAAAGGAGATGCAATTCCCCCGGTTACCATAGGAAGGATGGGTGTTGGCACTTGCCGACCTCAAAAGCTACCTTCTACGAGTGCCGGGGAAGGACGAAGTTCCACCTATGTGGAGCCATCTACACCACAAGGCCAAGTTTCTTCCGTTGAACAACCAAGTGAAAGATCACCTCTTCCACAACCTCAAGTTCATCATCAACAACAATGGGGGTCATGGCGAGGACCTAAACCTTATTGAAGATAAAAGGACCTCTCAAGAATCTACTCCTACGATCTATTCTCGCCGGTGTGCAAAAGTTCAAGACCCTTTCATATCTCAAGGAAAGTACATATGTAAGGGGTCAATGGTATGGAAACACCAAAGTACCTCAAGTGTTAACACTCCTTGATGAGACCGACAAGGAAATGATCTCATGCTCTACCGGTCAACGATAAGGTTTGCTTCTCTCCCTTTGTGTGTTTCATACGGACATTGCATCGAGAGTGGACATTCATACCACTTTTGTGCTACATGTCTAGATGGAAAGAACGCATGAACATAAGGGTAGTGCGGTTTAAACTTATTGAGCTATCCCTCCCCCCATAATGCATAAAGAAACCCAAAACATTCTCTATTTGTCATCTTCTACTAGTGCCGGGGAAGGACAAAGTTCCACCTATGTGGAGCCATCTACACCACAAGGCCAAGCCTCTTCCGTTGGACAACCAAGTGTAAGATCACCTCTTCCACAACCTCAAGTTCGGCATCAACAACAATGGGGGTCATGGCGAGGGCCTAAACCTTTTGAAGATCAAAGGATCTCTTTCCTATGATCTATTCTCGCCGGTGTGCAAAAGTTCAAGACTCCTTCATATCTCAAGCAAAGTATATCAGGACACACTCAAGGGAAGCTATGTAAGGGGTCAACGGTATGAAAACCCCAAAGTACCTCAAGTATCTACACTCCTTTGATGAGACTGACAAGGATATGATCTCATGCTCTACCGGTCAACGATAAGGTTTGATTCTCTCTCTTTGTGCGTTTCGTTCGGACATTGCATTGAGAGTGGACATCATACCACTTTCATGCTACATGTCTATATGGAAAGCACGCGTGAATATAGGGGGAGTGCGGTTTAAATTTATTGAGCTATCCCTCCCCCCATAATGCAAAAAGAAACCCAAAACATTCTCTATTTGTCATCTTAGTGACTAATGAGCTTCATGTTGAGTTGTGGCCGTGAGTTCTAGATATATCTACGCGACCTCACACCACTTTACTCTCACACGGTGGCTTCGGCCATCAACCTCCTCTTCGAGGATATTTTCTTTTTTGTTTCTTCTTGTTTTCTTTGATCTTTCTTTTGTTTCTCTTTCTCTTTTCCCTTGTGTCTTGCTTTTCTTTTCTCCGTGTTCTTTGTGGGAGATTCACCCAAGCTTGGCTTTTCATGCCTTGATTCTTGTAAGCTTGGTTGGGTAGTACCTTAACAGTTCCGTCATCTAATCCTAAGCCAATATCTACCTCTTGAGCCATTTCAGTCTAAAAGGACAAGTCTACACCAAAATCTGAGTGTCTTTGAACTTTGGAGGACGGTACTACCGGATCTCAGGCCGGTACTACCGCTTAGGGGCAGTAATCTGACAAAATTCAGAAGTTGGCCACAGAGCGGTACTACCGCCCGAGGTACCGGGAAAGTACCGGTAAGCGGTACTACCGCTCCTACGAGCGGTACTACCGCTTGCGTTTTTGACTTAAGGTACCGGGTGGAACGGTTCTTCCCCAAAATCACCACACAGGTCCACCCACCTCGAGTCAAACGCGACCCCAAGGTCAAGACCTCGAGGAAACCGGCCCCGATCTCCTTTTCCAGCCGCCCCCGGCCAAATCTCCTCCGTGGAGAAGCTTCCCCATCCTCTTCTCCACCATGTCCTCCGGTATGAACCCTAATATCTCTCTCTAGGGTGTGTTGAACTCCCAAGATGCATAGGCTAGGGTTTGCTGGGGGTTTGTGGTGGAGAAACTCTCTTGGAAGCTCTACATGTACGGGGATACTAGCTAGCAACAATGTGTGACACTATGAACTACTTTGCCATGTCCTCAATCTCGATCTAGATGTGCTGAGCTTGAGCGGTAGTACCGCTCATTCACGGGCGGTACTACCGGGTCAGATTGCGATACTACCGCTTTGACTAGTTTCACCAATGTTGCTTGTTACTGTCCTCCTTGATCTTTAATTCCATGGCTTGTGCACTTATCCCCTATTACCTCCCAAACCTTTGATGTTCACAGGATCATCCAGGCCCCGTGGTGGCGGCAAGGTCAAGCCTCCCACTCGTCGTCATCGAGAGGAGGAAGAGCAAGAAGAGATTATGCCAACAAGAACCACCAAGCGTCAAAAGGATGAAGCAGCGGCAGCTAGCAAGAGGACCACCTCGGGTCCTCAAAAGTCAATGACCGATCCAAAGAAAGCCCAATGCTTGCAAGTACGAGGGGCCAATCCGTATTTATTGCCAAGAAATGCTCATCAATGCCCCAATCCTTTCTTCTATCATGCCAACAAGGAGAGGATCTGCAACAAGGTCTATGGGGCTAAGCAATTCAATTGTTTCCCCCAATACTCCATCAGCATGGACAAGCTCAACTCCAACCTCGAGTACTTTGGGGAGGCTGTTAAGATTTGTGAAGAACAAGGGCTTACTCTTTTGACGACCTTCTCCCACAACTACTCCAAGGAAGTGATATGCCAATTCTATGCCATCGTTGTGTTTCTTGAGGATGAAGGTGTGAAAGATCGAGATGTCGCCTAGATGGGGTGAATAGGCAATTAAAAACTCCTACGGATTTCTCTTGTAAGAATGCGGAATTAAACTAGCGTTTAGATTACGAGCATAAACCCTAAATATGCTAAGCTGAACTCACTACAAGAAAAGTTGCCATGGCCGACGAAGTTGAAGTCGCGCCGTGGTTGCTGGTGTACCATGGCCGACGATTTTGGGTCTGTCCATTGTGCATGTCAAAACGTTTTTTTTCTCGTTTTTTAGGCCACCTAGCCCGACGAAACCGGCCAAAACGTTGCGTATGGTGGCCCGGGACGTGGTGCATCTCGAATTCTCGGGTTCGCCGGCCGAGTCAACGCAAATCCGCACTGCCGAGGGATGTAGGGCCCAGATGGCAGCCTCTCTGACATTGTTTTTTTTCTCGATCGCGCCATCTCGTTCAACGCTCTCCGATCGAGCCGTTTACGATGCAGGATCATGGGTCCCGCATGTCATCCTCTATGAACCAAAATTCTTTCTATTCTTGGATTTTTTTTGACCCCCTGATTTCTGGCTACTTCCTTTTTCTTTTGATCCCTTGCCGCCTTGGAAACGTTGAGACCGCTGCTGCTAAATGGGACCCGCATGTCATCCTCTATGTACTATAAAACTTTCTTTTCTTGGAGTTTTTTTGGCACCTCAAATTTGGTCACTTGCCTTTTTCTTTCGATCCCCTGCCGCCTCTCAAACGGTGATACCGCTGCTGCTAAATGGGACCCGCATGTCATCCTCTATGTACTATAAAACTTTCTTCTCTTGGATTTTTTGGCACCTCATATTTGGTCACTTGCCTTTTTCTTTCGATCCCCTGCCGCCTCTCAAACGGTGATACCGCTGCTGCTAAATGGGACCCGCATGTCATCCTCTATGTACTATAAAACTTTCTTTTCTTGGATTTTTTTTGGCACCTCATATTTGGTCACTTACCTTTTTCTTTCGATCCCCTACCGCCTCTCAAACGGTGATACCGCTGCTGCTAAATGGGACCCGCATGTCATCCTCTATGTACTATAAAACTTTCTTTTCTTGGATTTTTTTGGCACCTCATATTTGGTCACTTACCTTTTTCTTTCGATCCCATGCCGCCTCTCAAACGGTGAGACCGCTGCTGCTAAATGGGACCCGCATGTCATCCTCTTTGTACTATAAAACTTTCTTTTCTTGAATTATTTTTGGATCCTGATATTTGGTCACTTGCCTTTTTCTTTCGATCTCATGCCACATTTGAAACGTTGAGGAACCTGCAGGCTCATGGGACCCGCATGTCATCCTCTATGTACTATAAAAGTTCATTTTCTTGGTTTTTTTTCACCCTCTGATTTTTGGCTATTTCCTTTTTCTTTTGATCCCCTGCCGCCTTTGAAACGTTGAGGACTCTGCTGGCTCATAGGTCCCACATGTCAGCCTGTATGAACGATAAAACTTTCCTTTCTTGGAGTTTTTTTACCCCCTAATTTCTGGCTACTTTCTTTTTTCTTTTGATCTCAAGCCGCATTTGAAACGTTGGGACCGCTGCTGCAAAATGAGACCCGCATGTCATTCTCTATGTACAATAAAAGTTTCTTTTCTTGGATTATCTTTGTCTCCTGATATTTTGTCACTTGCCTTTTTCTTTCGATCTCATGCCGCCTTTGAAACGTTGAGTAAGCTGCTGGCTCATGGGTCCTGCATGTTATCCTCTATGAACAATAAAAGTTTCCTTTCATGGAGTTATTTTTTACCCCTAATTTCTGGCAATTTGCCTTTTTCTTTTGAGCTCCTGCCCCCTTTGAAACGATGAGGACGCTGTTGGCAGGTCGGTCCCACATGTCATCCTCTATGAACAATAAAAGTTTCCTTTGATGGATTTATTTTGAACCCCTAATTAATTTATGGATATTTCCTATTTTTTTTCTTTGATCCCCTGCCGCCTTGGAATCATTGAGGATGCAGCTGCCTCATGGGTCCCGCATGTCATCCTCTCAGAACGGTAAATGTTTCTTTTCTTGGATTTTGTTTACCAAATGATTTTTGGCTTATTTTTTTCTTTCGATCTCCTGCCGCCTTTAAAACGTTGAGGACGCTGCTGGCTCACGGGTCCCACATGTCAGTCTCTATGAACAATAAACGCTGAGGATGCTGCTGCCTCATGGGTCCCGCATGTCATCCTCTCAGACCGAAAATGTTTCTTTTCTTGGATTTTTTACCAACAGATTTTTGGTTTATTTTTTCTTTCCATCCCCTGCCGCCTTTAAAACGTTGACGACGCTGCTGGCTCATGGGTCCCCGATGTCAGCCTCCCCGTACAAGAAACATGTGATATCTTGATTATTTTGCAGACAATAAACAGTGTATTGCGCTCTGAGCTATTTCAAACGGATAAATTAAATCTTTATTTTTACATAAACAAATTTATATGTTGAATCTCCTTGTTTTTTGTTTTTGCGAAGCATATGACTTTCTTGTTTTTTTTAGAAAAATCCGAACTTTCCTGTTTTGGAGTGGGCTGAAATTGTACGAGTCAAAAGGCCCAGCAGGATAGTTCGCAGGCCCAGATGTCCAGATGCAGCCCAATTGAAATATTCCTTTTCTTGGATTTTTTGACACCCTTATTTCTGGCTACTTCATTTTTCTTTTGGTCATGTGCCAGCTTGGAAACGTTGAGACCGCTGCTGCAAAATGGGACCCGCATGTCATCCTCTATGTACAATAAAATTTATTTTTCTTGGATTATTTTTGGCTCCTGATATTTGGCACTTGCCTTTTTCTTTCCATCTCATGCCACATTTGAAACGTTTTGAGGAACCTGCTGGCTCATGGGACCCGCATGTCATCCTCTATGTGCTATAAAAGTTTATTTTCTTGGTTTTTTTCACCCTCTGATTTTTGGCTATTTCCTTTTTCTTTTGATCCCCTGCCGCCTCGGAAACGTTCATGGGACCCGCATGTCATCCTCTATGTCCATCAACTTTATTTTCTTGGATTTTTTTACCCCTAATTTCTGGCTACTTTCTTTTTCTTTTGATCTCAAGCCGCATTTGAAACGTTGGGACCGCTGCTGCAAAATGGGACCCACGTGTCATCCTCTATGTACAATAAAAGTTTCTTTTCTTGGATTATGTTTCACCCTCTGATTTTTGGTCACTTGCCTATTTCTTTCGATCTCATGCCGCCTTTGAAAACGTTGAGGAACCTGCTGGCTCATGGGACCCGCATGTCATCCTCTATGTCCATCAACTTTATTTTCTTGGATTTTTTTACCCCTAATTTCTGGCTACTTTCTTTTTCTATAAGCTGTTGGCTATAAGCTGTTGGCTCCCCGTATAAGAAACATGTGATATCTTGATTATTTTGCAGACAATAAACAGTGTATTTTGCTGTGAGCTATTGCAAAGGGATAAATTAAATCTTTATTTTTACATGAACAAACTTATATGTTGAATCTCCTTGTTTTCTTTCTTTGTGAGGCATAGGACTTTCCTGTTTGTTTAGAAAAATCCGAACTTTCCTGTTTTGGAATGGGCTGAAATTGTACGAATCAAAAGGCGTCCAGCGGGATAGTTTGAAGGCCCAGATGGCCAGAAGCAGCCCAATTGAAATATTCCTTTTCTTGGATTTTTTTGACACCCTTATTTCTGGCTACTTCCATTTTCTTTTGGTCCTGTGCCGCCTTGGAAACGTTGAGACCGCTGCTGCAAAATGGGACCCGCATGTCATCCTCTATGTACAATAGAAGTTTCTTTTCTTGGATTATTTTTGGCTCCTGATATTTGGCACTTGTCTTTTTCTTTCGATCTAATGCCGACTTTGAAACGTTCAGACCGCTGCTGCAAAATGGGACCCGCATGTCATCCTCTATGCACAATAAAGTTTCTTTTCTTGGATTATTTTTGGCTCCTGATATTTGGTCACTTTCCTTTTCCTTTCGATCTCATGCCGCCTTTGAAACGTTGAGGAAGATGCTGGCTCATGGGTCCCACATGTCATCCTCTATGAACAATAAAAGTGTCCTTCATTGGATTTATTTTTTACCCCTAATTTCTGGCTATTTGCTGTTTTCTTTTGATCCCCTGCCCCCTTTGAAACGATGAGGACGCTACTGGCAGGTCGGTCCCACATCCTCTATGAACAATAAAAGTTTCCTATGATGGATATATTTTTGACCCCTTTTGATCCCCTGCCGCCTTGGAATCATTGAGGATGCTGCTGCCTCATGGGTCCCGCATGTCAGCCTCTCAGAACGGTAAATGTTTCTTTTCTTGGATTTTTTTACCAACTGATTTTTGGCCTTTGTCTTTCGATCTCCTGCCGCTTTTAACACGTTGGGGACGCTGCTGGCTCAGGGGTCCCACATGTCAGCATCTATGAACAATAAACCTTTACTTTGTTTGATTTATTATTGACCCATAATTTCTTGGTATTTGCCTTTTTCTTTCGATCTCACGCCGCCTCTGAAACGTCAGCCTCTATGAACAGTAAAAGTTTCCTTTGTTTGATTTATTTATTACCCTAATTACTGGCTATTTGCCTTTTTTTATCCCCTGCCGCATTTGAAACTAAGAGGATGCTGCTGGCCCATGGGTCCCACATCTCAGCCTCTCTGAACGATAAACCTTTCCTTTCTTTTTTTTCGATCCTGTGCCGCCTTGGAAACGGTGAGACCGCTCCTGCAAAACGGGACCCATATGTCATCCTCTATGTACAATAAAAGTTTCTTTCCTTGGATTATTTTTGGCACCTGATATATGGTCACTTGCCTTTTTTCCGATCCCCTGCCACCTTTGAAACATTGAGGACGCTACTGGCTCGTGGGTCCCACATGTCAGCCTCTATGAACAATAAACATTTCATTTCTTGGATTTATTTTTGACCGCTGATTTCTGGCAACTTTGCTTTTTCTTTCGATCCCCTGCCGCCTTTGTTAAAGTTGAGGACGCTGCTGCAAAATGTGTCTTACATGTCAGCTTCTCTGTACGATAATTGTTTCATTTCTTGGATTTTTTTTCCACTGCTGGCCGATGGGTCCCCGATGTCAGCCTCTATGTACAAGAAATTTGTGATTTCTCGATATGTTTTAACCCGAGATATGTAGGATACTTGCTTTTTTTCGATCCCTTCTGTTTGTCTTTACCTTCAAATGTTGAGGGATGCTACTGGCAAATGGGTCATGCTCTAGCATTCTGAACTGAAGGAAAAACTGAAATATTGCCTATTCATTTGTTTTTCGTACTCCATGCATCTAATCCATACTAACTGTTGATCCGGGTTTTAGTTCAATTTAATTAGTTCAAATTTGATCTACGAGGAAGTATATAATATGTTTTGGGTTCACAACACTACACTTGTTAACAACAATCTGATGAAGAGGTTTGTCATTTTTTTAAGCTACAAATACACTAAGATCTTGCAAACTGATAGAATAAATCTTGGAACTTTAAATAATTTATGAAAATTTTGAAATCGACTATATGAATATATCAAAATATAGAGCCCATGTAGATGCGCATACTGGCTATGTGCATTTAAAAAGAATCATAATCATAATTGATACGAAATAAAAATAACTTTATATGTAGAATCTCGATTTCTTGAGGGCCAATCGTAGGATCTCCGTGTTTAAATTAGGAAGGGCCCCAATGGCATGAGTCGGAGGCCCATTAAATGTTTTTGGATTGTTATCAGCGAAGTAAGCAGGCTGACAGCAATCACCATGTACATGGCCGGCGGCAGCCCAAAAGTACAAACAATTGGCCCATGCAGGGAAGATAGTACTTTTTTTTATTGGGAAGGTTGTCTGGGCTAACCCAAAAAAAAAGTGGTGCTACATGGGGTAGCACTTGAACCTGGAATGAGACCATGAACAGTACATATGCTACATGCTACAGTACTTAGATCTTAGCTATCTATTTTCGATCCAACGTCCAAATCTACAAGTCAACCAACTGTTGATCTGTGCTTGCTGATGTCAAGGCACTGGATCCTGGACGCTTGAACCCATGATCGTTACTGAGGGTTGCCTATTTGCGCATAATATGTTTTGTCAGCGGGCACTTCACTAGTTTGTGCAAAACATACCCAGCGCAGGATTCGAAAAAACATCACGTTTTTT
Organism: Lolium perenne; assembly: GCF_019359855.2. Lineage (NCBI taxonomy): Eukaryota > Viridiplantae > Streptophyta > Magnoliopsida > Poales > Poaceae > Lolium > Lolium perenne. The sequence continues at coordinate 140,022,216 of NC_067245.2, forward strand.
TCTTTACAGAAACAACAGAACATCTCATGTTCATCACAATCCAGCCAACGTAAGCACATAATAATTAATAGTAAAACTAGAGAGATGTACACATAAATAAGGTTTGTCAAGCTTCATGCACTAGCCAACGCAACCAAAAGTCCGAACTGATGGAAAGGGCTAGGCAATCCACTTATACATCTCAACACCCCTCCTCACGTGTGACCGGAAGAAGGGAAGAGGTAAACACAAGGAGACTCAGAGGTATAGCTCAAGAGGCATATACGTGGACTCCGAGGAGGGCAACAGAGGGCAGCACCAATTTTTAGGATAAATTACGAAAGGGTCAGGTCTCGAACTCGAGACCTTGGGCTCTGATACCATGTCAAGCTTCATGCACTAGCCAACGCAACCAAAAGTCCGAACCAATGGAAAGGGCTAGGCAATCCACTTATACATATCAACATCCCCCCTCACATGTGACCACAATCCAGTAATGGTACCATCATGTTCACCACAATGCATCATTATACTAGTATTATAGACCGGCTCTCTCTACAGAACATTTGTAAGACAACTTAAATACAGCTGTGATTCATTTTGTTGCCCCAGCGATGGGTGATAACCTGATCACCATATAACCTTCTCACAGCAATTGTAACCAAATATGAGCACCTGCAATGATTTGGTGTCAAGCTTCTTGAAGGTCAGGAGGTATCCTACCTTCAAGTCATGTGCTTTGACAAACTCTGGCCATCCTGCGTCCATTAAAACATTGCCATCTTGTTGCTTCAGGTCCACAATCTAGGTGCATGCAGTGGACATCTTCAGGTTGATGGACTCTGGACACCCACCGTAAAACTAGGGTAGAACACGAGTGTGGATGGTAATCACCTCTAAATGCGATGTACATAGTACCTTGCAGAAGCTGTCAGCGGTATTCTCCTCATCGATGCGCCTAAACACCTTGCACACTAGGGCTGGCTCTACAGATGTCTCCTTCCATGATAAGCTCTCTCCAAGCTTGAGCTTCTTGTTTGAACACTGCAAAAAAGAGGCCTCAATTAGATAATGCCTCTAGCTTCTGACCGTAATTCCAAGCAAATGCATAATCAAAGGCACCTAGCAAAGTCAGCAGATCATTGTTCTTATCATACACACAGTCTGAACAATAAGCTTCTGAATCTAGCTAGGCTGATATGTACAACCTTGTATCATCAAATTATCCAGCATAGTGTATCATTGTATCGCAGAAGCCAAATCGATATAAATAGTAGCTATGAGAATAGAAATCAAGCTAGCATGAGCCATGCATGCTTGCTGGCTCGGTCTAGCATCAGAGTAATGCATCTGCAGTTCATCATCCGCCAGTACAGATCGACCAAGCAAACAAAAAAAAATCAGCGTCAGCCTAAAGAGTCCATAAGCTAGACATGCATGCTCGGTGTCCTCATATGTGATTATCGGCCGTGGATTGACTAATATCATATTTGAACGATTATTATTGCACACATTAGATCCAGTCCCAACCTAGCTAGCATGCGTGCATGTGTAGCCCGAGTCTTTACCAGAGGATTAATATATACACTGGATGAGATGAATACTCTATATCAAACAATGCTAAGCAACCGGCAATACAGCTTAGATATAATAAAGATGTGACCGGCAACTCTAGTGATTCGGGGGAACATACCGCCATTGCAGCCATGGACCGAGAGAATCGGGGATACCGTGCCGCCTTAGTGGAGTTTTTAGATGCGACGTCGCCGCATCCGTAGAGGACGGAGTCCAAGCCGCGTAGTTTGAGCGGTGGTGGACGCTGGTGGTGTAGGGAGAGGACTCGGGGGAGATGGACGGCGAGGGATCTGGGGAGATCTGAACATGCGGGGGCTGTGAGAAACTGAGAATGATACATCAGCAAGAGAATAAATGCGCGTGTCCCCCCCGGTCAAAAAAAATGCGCGTTTCTGTAGGATAACGTTGCATAGAAAACAAAAAAATTCCTACCGCGAACACGCAATCCAAGCCAATATGCAATCTAGAAGATGGTAGCAACGAGGGGTTTATCGAGTCTCACCCTTGGAGAGATTCCAAAGCCTACAAGAGGAGGCTCTTGTTGCTGCGGTAGACGTTCACTTGCCGCTTGCAAAAGCGCGTAGAAGATCTTGATCACGATCCCTCCGGCGCCACGAACGGGCAGCACCTCCGTACTCGGTCACACGTTCGGTTGTTGATGAAGACGATGTCCACCTCCCCGTTCCAGTAGGCAGCGGAAGTAGTAGCTCCTCTTGAATCCGACAGCATGACGACGTGGTGTCGGTGGTGGTGGAGAAGTCCGGCGGAGCTTCGCTAAGCATGCGGGAAGTGGAGGAGCGGGGCGGCTAGGGTTTGGGGAGAGGGGGCACCGGCCACTAAGGGGTGCGGCCACCTTGGTGGTTCTTGAGGTGGCCGGCCCCCTCCCCTTGTCCCTCATTATATAGGTGGAAGCCCCAAGGGTTGGACTACAAGTCTCCGAATAAGACCCGAACCCAAAACCTTCCATATGATAGGGAAACCTACCCAAGCTAGGACTCCCACTAGAGGTGGGAGTTCCACCTTCCATATGGGGGGGTGGCCGACCCCCATAGGGGCAGTCCACTTGGGACTCCTCCCCCACTAGGGTTGGACGGCCATGGAGGTGGAGTCCCTCCGGGACTCCACCTTCCTTGGTGGTTTCTTCCGGACTTTTCTAGAACCTTCTAGAACCTTCCATAGAACCTTCCGCATCATTTTAATTCACATAAAATGACATCCTATATATGAATCTTATTCTCCGGACCATTCCGGAACTCCTCGTGATGTCCGGGATCTCATCCGGGACTCCGAACAAATATTCGAACTCCATTCCATATTCAGGTTCTACCATTTCAACATCCAACTTTAAGTGTGTCACCCTACGGTTCGCGAACTATGCGGACATGGTTGAGTACTCACTCCGACCAATAACCAATAGCGGGATCTGGAGATCCATAATGGCTCCCACATATTCAACGATGACTTTAGTGATCGAATGAACCATTCACATACAATACCAATTCCCTTTGTCACGCGATATTTTACTTGTCCGAGGTTTGATCTTCGGTATCACTCTATACCTTGTTCAACCTCGTCTCCTGACAAGTACTCTTTACTCGTACCGTGGTATGTGGTCTCTTATGAACTTATTCATATGCTTGCAAGACATTAGATGACATTCCACCGAGAGGGCCCAGAGTATATCTATCCGTCATCGGAATGGACAAATCCCACTGTTGATCCATATGCCTCAACTCATACTTTCCGGATACTTAATCCCACCTTTATAACCACCCATTTACGCAGTGGCGTTTGGTGTAATCAAAGCACCTTTCCGGTATAAGTGATTTACATGATCTCATGGTCATAAGGGCTAGGTAACTATGTATCGAAAGCTTATAGCAAATAACTTAATGACGAGATCTTATGCTACGCTTAATTGGGTGTGTCCATTACATCATTCATATAATGATATAACCTTGTTATTAATAACATCCAATGTTCATGATTATGAAACTAATCATCCATTAATCAACAAGCTAGTTTAAGAGGCATACAAGGGACTTCTTGTTGTCTACATATCACACATGTACTAATGTTTCGGTTAATACAATTATAGCATGACATATAAACATTTATCACAAACATAGAGATATAAATAATAACCACTTTATTATTTCCTCTAGGGCATATCTCCTTCAGTCTCCCACTTGCACTAGAGTCAATAATCTAGATTACATTGTAATATACCTAACACCCATGGCATTCTGGTGTTGGTCATGCTTTGCCCTAGGGAGAGCTTTAGTCAACGGATCTGCTACATTCAGATCAGTGTGTACTTTGCAAATCTTTACTTCTCCATCTTCGATGTACTCGCGAATCGAGTGGTAACGCAACTTGATATGCTTCAGCCTCTTGTGTGACCTTGGCTCTTGTGCATTGGCGATGGCACCCATGTTATCACAGTATATGATTAATGGGTCCAATGCACTAGGAACCACACCGAGCTCTACAATGAACCTCTTCATCCATATCGCTTCTGATGAAGCCTCTGAAGCCGCTATGTACTCTGATTCTGTTGAAGACTTCGCCACCGTGCACTGCTTCGAGCTTGCCCAGCTTACTGCAGCACCATTCAATATAAACACGTACCCAGATTGTGACTTAGAGTCATCAGGATCAGTGTTCCAACTTGCATCGGTGTAACCACTTACAACGAGCTCTTGGTCACCTCCATAACAAAGAAACATATCCTTAGTTCTTTTCAAGTACTTCAGGATATTCTTGACCGCTGTCCAGTGTTCCATTCCTGGATCACTTTGATATCTGCTAGTCAAACTAACAACATGTGCTATATCCGGTCTAGTACATAGCATGGCATACATGATAGATCCTACTGCCGAGGCATAGGGGATATTACTCATCCTTTCTCTTTCTTCTGCCGTAGCCGATCCTAGAGTCTTACTCAAGACCTTGCCTGGTAACATAGGTAAGAACCCTTTCTTACTTTCGTCCATTCTAAACTTCTTTAGAATCTTGTCCAGATATGTACTCTGTGATAGCCCTATTAGGCGTCTTGATCTATCTCTATAAATCTTGATGCCTAATATATACGATGCTTCACCAAGGTCTTTCATTGAAAAACTATTATTCAAATAACCTTTAACACTGCTTATTAGTTCTATATCATTCCCGATCAATAATATGTCATCTACATATAATATCAGGAATGCTACAGAGCTCCCACTCACTTTCTTGTAAATACAGGCCTCTCCATGACACTGTATAAACCCGAAGTCTTTGATCACCTTATCAAAGCGTCGGTTCCAACTTCTTGATGCTTGCTTCAGTCCATAGATTGAACGCTGAAGTTTGCATACTTTGTCAGCATTTTTAGGATCGACAAAACCTTTGGGTTGTACCATATACAACTCTTCCTCAATGTCTCCATTAAGGAACGCCGTTTTGACATCCATCTGCCAAATCTCATAATCAAAAAATGCAGCTATTGGTAACAAAATCCCCACAGATTTTAGCTTCGCTACAGGTGAGAAAGTCTCATCGTAGTCAACTCCTTGAATTTGTCGAAAACCCTTTGCGACAAGTCGAGCTTTATAGACAGTAATATTACCATCAGCATCTGTTTTTCTTTTGAAGATCCATTTATTCTCGACAGCCTTTCGGCTATCAGGTAAGTCTACCAAAGTCCATACTTTGTTATCATACATGGATCCCATTTCGGATTTCATGGCTTCTTGCCATTTGTTGGAATCTGGGCTCATCATCGCTTCTTCATACGTCGCAGGGTCTTCATCATTGTTATCCACAATCATGACATTTAGACAAGGATCATACCAATTAGGAGTGGCACGTTCCCTTGTCGATCTGCGAGGTTCAGTAGTTTCCTCGTTCGAAGTTTCATGATCATTATCATTAGCTTCCTCTGTTGCCGGTGTAGGCGGTACAGGTACAACTTTCGGTACTGCGCTACTCTGATCAACGAGTATAGATTCATCAATCTCATCGAGTTCTACTTTTCTTCCAGTCACTTCTTTAGTGAGAAATTCTTTCTCAAGAAAGGTTCCGTTCTTAGCAACAAAGATTTTGCCTTCGAATCTGTGATAGAAAGTGTACCCTATAGTTTCCTTAGGGTATCCTATGAAGACGCATTTCTCCGCTTTGGGTTCTAGCTTGTCCGGTTGTAACTTCTTTACATAGGCTTCGCAACCCCAAACTTTCAGGAACGATAGCTTAGGTTTCTTATTAAACCATAATTCATACGGTGTCGTTTCTACGGATTTTGATGGTGCTCTATTTAAAGTGAATGCGGCTGTCTCTAATGCATAACTCCAAAATGATAATGGCAAATCAGTAAGAGACATCATAGAACGAACCATATCTAAGAGAGTTCGATTACGACGTTCGGACACACCGTTTCGTTGTGGTGTTCCCGGCGGTGTCAATTGTGAAAGTATTCCGCATTTCTTTAAATGCATGCCAAACTCATAACTCAGATATTCACCTCCACGATCAGATCGTAGAAATTTAATCTTCTTGTTATGTTGATTTTCTACTTCACTTTGAAATTCTTTAAACTTCTCGAAAGTTTTGGATTTATGTTTCATGAAATAGATATACCCATATCTACTCAGATCATCTGTGAAGGTTAGAACATAACGATAACCACCGCGCGATGCTACGCTCATTGGTCCGCACACATCGGTATGTATGATTTCCAATAAGTCAGTAGCTCGCTCCATCATACCAGAAAATGGAGTCTTAGTCATTTTACCCATTAGACATGCTTCGCATCTATCAAGTGACTCAAAGTCAAGTGATTCATGTAATCCATCAGTATGGAGTTTCTTCATGCGTTTCACTCCAATATGACCAAGACGACAGTGCCACATATAAGTAGAATTATCATTAATTTAATTCGCTTAGCATCAACGTTATGTATATGCGTATCACTACTATCGAGATCTAACAGAAATAAGCCATTCTTTTGTGGTGCTCGACCATAAAAGATATTATTCATAAAAATAGAACAACCATTATTCTCAGACTTGAATGAATAACCGTCTTGCATTAAACAAGATCCAGATATAATGTTCATGCTCAACGCAGGTACATAATAACAATTATTTAGGCTTAAAACTAATCCCGAAGGTAGATGTAGAGAAAGTGTGCCGACTGCGATCACATTGACCTTGGATCCGTTTCCAACGCGCATCGTCACTTCATCTTTCAGCAGTTGTCGTTTATTCTTTAGTTCCTGTTTCGAGTTAAAATATGAGCAACCGAACCAGTATCAAATACCCAGGTACTAGAACGAGAACCAGTGAGATAAACATCTATAACATGTATATCAGATATACCTTATTTCTTCTTCTTGACAAGGCCGCTCTTTAGATCAGCCAGATACTTGGAGCAATTACGCTTCCAGTGTCCCTTCTCCTTGCAGTAATAGCACTCAGCATCAGGCTTAGGGCCGTTCTTAGGTTTCACAGGAGGCGTGGCAGCTTTCTTGCCACCCTTCTTGAATTTTCCCTTAGACTTGCCCTGTTTCTTGAAACTGGTGGTCTTGTTGACCATCAACACTTGGTGCTCTTTCTTGATCTCAATCTCAGCAGCTTTTAGCATGCCAAAGAGTTCAGGTAACTCCTTGTTCGTGTTCTGCATATTGTAGTTCATCACAAAGTTCTTGTAACTTGGTGGCAGTGATTGAAGGACTCGATTAATCCCCAGTCTGTTAGGAATCACTATTCCCAAGTCACTGAGTTTTTTCGCATGCCCGGTCATGGCGAGCATGTTCTCACTAACGGAGCTGCCTTCTTCCATCATGCAGCTGAAGAATTGTTTCGATGCTTCATAGCATTCCACGGCCGCATGAGTCTCAAAAATAGCTTTCAGCTCTTTCATCAACTCATGAGGATCGTGGTGCTCAAAACGTTTTTGAAGATCGGATTCCGCATCGCACAGGATGGCACACTGAACTTGAGAGTACCGAATCTTCCGAGTCTCGTAAACAGCTTTTACTTCATCGGTTTCAGTTTCTGCAGGAGGGTCACCTAGCGGTGCATCAAGCACATATTGCAGATTTCCGCCATAGAGGAAGATCCTCACATGACGGAACCAGTCGGTGAAGTTGCTACCATTGCTCTTAAGTTTTTCTTTCTCTAGGAACTGGTTAAAATTGATTGGGGATGCCATCTCTACAACATATATTTGCAAAAGTTTAGACTAAGTTTATGACAAATTGAGTTCAAATTTTAATTCAACATAATTAAAAATCTAGGTGAACTCCCACTCAAAACAATATCCCTCGCATCGTCTTAGTGATCACACAAACCAAATCCACCGCACCTAAGCCCGATCATCACGAGACAAGGTGTGATTTCAATGGCGAACACTCAAAGTGTTCATCATATCAACCATATGATTCATGCTCTACCTTTCGGTATCACGTGTTCCGAGACCATGTCTGTACATGCTAGGCTCGTCAAGGCCACCTTAGTATCTGCATGTGCAAAACTGTCTTGCACCCGTTGTATGTACTTGTTGATTCTATCACACCCGATCATCACGAGATGCTTCGAACCGACAAGACTTGGTAACGGTGCTACTAAGGATGAACACTTTATTATCTTGAGATTTTAGTGAGGGATCATCTTATAATGCTACCGTCGCAATCTAAGCAAAATAAGATGCATAAATGGATTAACATCACATGCAGTTCATATGTGATATGATATGGCCCTTTTGTCTTTGCGCCTTTGATCTTCATCTCCAAAGCACGGACATGATCTCCATCATCTTCGGGCATGATCTCCATCATCGTCGGCGTAGCGTCAAGGTCAATGGCGCCGTCTTCATGATTGTCCTCCATGTATTAACTATTACAACTACTTTGAAATACTACTCAACATGAAATTTAAAGACAACCATAAGGCTCCTGCCGGTTGCCACAATACAATAATGATCATCTCATACATATTCATCATCACATTATGGCCATATCACATCACCAAACCCTGCAAAAACAAGTTAGACGTCTCTAATTTGGTTTGCATATTTTACGTGGTTTAGGGTTTTCGAGAGAGATCTAATCTACCTACGAACATGAACCACAACGTTGATACTAATGTTTTCAATAGAAGAGTAAATTGAATCCTCACTATAGTAGGAGAGACAGACACCCGCAAAGCCTCTTATGCAATACAAGTTGCATGTCGAACGAGGAACAAGTCTCATGAACGCGGTCATGTAAAGTTAGTCCGAGCCGCTTCATCCCACTATGCCACAAAGATGCAAAGTACTCAAACTAAAGATAACAAGAGCATCAACACCCACAAAACCATTGTGTTCTACTCGTGCAACCATCTATGCATAGACACGGCTCTGATACCACTGTAGGATAACGTTGCATAGAAAACAAAAAATTTCCTACCGCAAACACGCAATCCAAGCCAAGATGCAATCTAGAAGACGGTAGCAACGAGGGGTTTATCGAGTCTCACCCTTGAAGAGATTCCAAAGCCTACAAGAGGAGGCTCTTGTTTCTGCGGTAGACGTTCACTTGCCGCTTGCAAAAGCGCGTAGAAGATCTTGATCACGATCCCTCCGGCGCCACGAACGGGCAGCACCTCCGTACTCGATCACACGTTCGGTTGTTGATGAAGACGACGTCCACCTCCCCGTTCCAGTGGGCAGCAGAAGTAGTAGCTCCTCTTGAACCCGACAGCACGACGGCGTGGTGTCGGTGGTGGTGGAGAAGTGCGGCGGAGCTTCGCTAAGCGTGCGGGAAGTGGAGGAGCGGGGCGGCTAGGGTTTGGGGAGAGGGGGCGCCGGCCACTAAGGGGTGTGGCCACCTTGGTGGTTCTTGAGGTGGCCGGCCCCCTCCCCTTGTCCCTCATTATATAGGTGGAAGCCCCAAGGGTTGGACTACAAGTCTCCGAATAAGACCCGAACCCAAAACCTTCCATATGATAGGGAAACCTACCCAAGCTAGGACTCCCACTAGAGGTGGGAGTTCCACCTTCCATATGGGGGGGTGGCCGGCCCCCATAGGGGGAGTCCACTTGGGACTCCTCCCCCACTAGGTTTGGCCGGCCATGGAGGTGGAGTCCCTCCGGGACTCCACCTTCCTTGGTGGTTTCTTCCGGACTTTTCTAGAACCTTCTAGAACCTTCCATAGAACCTTCCGCATCATTTTAATTCACATAAAATGACATCCTATATATGAATCTTATTCTCCGGACCATTCCGGAACTCCTCGTGATGTCCGGGATCTCATCCGGGACTCCGAACAAATATTCGAACTCCATTCCATATTCAAGTTCTACCATTTCAACATCCAACTTTAAGTGTGTCACCCTACGGTTCGCGAACTATGCGGACATGGTTGAGTACTCACTCCGACCAATAACCAATAGCGGGATCTGGAGATCCATAATGGCTCCCACATATTCAACGATGACTTTAGTGATCGAATGAACCATTCACATACAATACCAATTCCCTTTGTCACGCGATATTTTACTTGTCCAAGGTTTGATCTTCGGTATCACTCTATACCTTGTTCAACCTCGTCTCCTGACAAGTACTCTTTACTCGTACCGTGGTATGTGGTCTCTTATGAACTTATTCATATGCTTGCAAGACATTAGACGACATTCCACCGAGAGGGCCCAGAGTATATCTATCCGTCATCGGAATGGACAAATCCCACTGTTGATCCATATGCCTCAACTCATACTTTCCGGATACTTAATCCCACCTTTATAACCACCCATTTACGCAGTGGCGTTTGGTGTAATCAAAGTACCTTTCCGGTATAAGTGATTTACATGATCTCATGGTCATAAGGACTAGGTAACTATGTATCGAAAGCTTATAGGAAATAACTTAATGATGAGATCTTATGCTACGCTTAATTGGGTGTGTCCATTACATCATTCATATAATGATATAACCTTGTTATTAATAACATCCAATGTTCATGATTATGAAACTAATCATCCATTAATCAACAAGCTAGTTTAAGAGGCATACTAGGGACTTCTTGTTGTCTACATATCACACATGTACTAATGTTTCGGTTAATACAATTATAGCATGACATATAAACATTTATCATAAACATAGAGATATAAATAATAACCACTTTATTATTGCCTCTAGGGCATATCTCCTTCAGTTTCTTGGAGGAACGGAGCAAGGTACGCAGGAATCCACACAGAAAACTTCACCCGGCGGGTCACTGGGCTTTATCAGTATATGGTGGGGCCCGGACCTACATACCAGTGAGACAGGTCGTGTGGGTTATGATCCGATCAGTGTGCACACAGAAATTGCATTCAGAGCTCAGGGCCTCAGGCTACGTTGTACTATACAGTATATCCATTTCTTTTGGTAAAATGAAAACGATACTCCATCTGATCCTCATTACTTGATGATAAAATGGATGTCTCTACAACTAATATGTGTCTAGATACATCTATATGAGAGCGTCTGTGTTTGTACTGTGTATCTAAAAAAAATGGATCGGAGGGAGCATTAAGAGGTGTCAAAAAAAACTGCAAACAAACATGGATGTAAGCAGTTGAGTATTAAACCAGTGCGTAAAATACCTTTATATCTCGACCATGTAAAAATGAATATGAGAAGTTTTTGGGGTTTGACCATCTGCACTTGTGTTCGTTACAATCAGATCAAAAAAATTGGTCACTTTTACACTTTCTAAAATAAAATGTATTTTTCCCTGAGATTTTACAAGCTCGTACAAGATAGCATTGACTACATATGGGATATATCACATTTACACTTACAAATCTATGAATATTTCAAAATGTTGAGCTCCATGTAGCTAGGTATAATACAAATAATCAGACCGCACATTGAAACTACCGCAGCATATCACAGTAAATTAAAGTAAAATAAAACATGTCTAACATATACTATATTAGCTAATTAACAAAGTCTCATCACAGCTTAATACAAAAACCAAGTTCAGCATGAACATCAGCAGGGCACTACCCCAGGTCCAAAAGCCGCATCTAGTTAATTCAATAAAATATTGAGGTGTTTCTGATCCCCTCTTCCTAAAAACACTGCAGATCATGCATGCAACTAAGGGTGATCAGCACAAAATATTATCCTCTGGGTGGAGGTGTTACGGTCGTAGATCAACACATTCATCAAGGAAGTGTCTTTCACCTCGAAGACGAGAAGGTCATCGAGCTGCAGTTCATGCGCCTCTGCAAACCCGAACCAACCATCCTTCAAGACCAGTTCACCCTGGTACTCATCGATGTGCACATACCAGGCGCAGCCTACGCTGGTCTTGAGCTTGATAGGCATGGGAAGAATCCCTTTCAGACATTGCTTGAATTCTCTGGGGATGACCAACATATACATGTCATCGTTGCCGTCCAATTGCACATAGAAGCGCGAGGGCTGAGGAGGGTCCGCCGAGTGACCAACCCATTTAGGGCGGCCTTTCCCTCGCCCTTTTAATATACAACGTTGAATTGCTGCATCACGCCTGCCGTCACCTTTGGCTTTTTGGCTAGTGAATTTCTTTGAATTCTGAACTCGGGGGGTGGGGGGGGTTGCAGAGGACATGTACAATCGACAGTCCTAAGACGTAGTTGCTCATTGACGTTGGAGCGAGTTTCCTTCTGCATCTAGTTAAGCACGGTATATACCAATCAACAGCATATAAATCAGAACGTAACATACATGGAGAAAATGCATCTAGCTATCTCTTTAATTACTTTGCACAAAATCTAGCAGCAGCAAGACAATTTGATTTTACAGGTACTGAGCAAGCTTTCAGACTTTCTGAAACAGGTAACATGGAGCATATATTTGTATGTTCGTATCATGAATCCCTGGTCTGTGATGGATACTATTACTTAACATCTTTTTTTGCCAGAACTAGTACTTAACATCTACTGTTTCCCGTCATTAAAAAAACATTTGCAGAAGAATACTTCTACGGTTTCCCATCATTAAAGAAAAAAGAACTTGTTTAAAACCACAACTATCATTGACTACTTACACCTGCATCCTAGTGATTTCAGGACAACTTACAGCCACTTTTGGTGGTGCCGCCACCGGAGAAGACCGTGCCGCGGGGGTTGGGGTCGGCGCAGCCGGAGAAGCTGGTGCCGCCGCCAGGGAAATCAGTGCCGAGCCAGATGGTGCTTCCAGCGGAGAATAAAGTGCCGCGAGAGATGGAACCGACACTGCCAAAGGGTAAGAAACGGATGTACTCGTAGATCCTTCTCTAGTCACGATCTGGATAGAAGAGACTGGACGTCCATCAAGCTGCTGGAGGATGCGGTGGATCAAATCGGCTGAGTTCAGGAAATATCGGCGATGTTCATCTGTGTCGGCGGCCGTTACCGCCAGGCAGCTGCCGGTGGAGGGAGGAGGCGAGCCGTTCATGGCAGTCATTAGGGTAAAAGAGGTGAAGTAGGTGGGAGAGATAGAGGGTTCGGGACTGAAGTAATTGTAGTCTGCTCTCTCATTTTTACAAGCATGCGTCCTCAGGCAGATTTTTTTTAGATGCGTACTCAGGCTGCTTTGTCAAACCAGGGCCTCAATGAAGCCCAGTTAACTATTTATCCGCTAAAAGCACGCTATAGCATATCTAGAGGGTCCACGCTTTGGCGCTATTTAAGAAACAGCATGCTATATCGCCCTAAAACTTCATAGTGTTAGCGCGCTATTTTTTTCAGGCAAGTTGTTTTCACTTTTTCGTGGTGATGAACTACAATCTGTTGGTTCCACTTCTAAGTCAGAAGATAATATCGCTTATGCTAATATGTTTTAATAAATAATTTATACTATGTTGTTGCCTTGCGAAATGTTGATGTTAGCCTTCTAAAATACTTGAGATCTATTTCTATATGTGGTTATGTATATATGATTCAGTCACTTTTGGACTATATATATCTATTCGCTCTAGTAAAATTATTTATTTTTAGGCTATATTTAGTATTATTTTGAAATATACCACACTATTACCACGATATAGCGTTCATATCGTTTGAAGGAGGCTGCCGCTAATTCATTTAGCACGCTATTTTAAACATTGGTTAAGACGCGTTTGGCGGCCTGCATCCAGGCTGGTGGGGAAATACCGTACCCAAGTGCTTAAAAGATTGCACCTTTTAGCAGGAAAACATTAGGGCACATCCAACACAGGCGCTACTGCAAGGGGCGTGAAACTCTTTTCACCTGTCCTAACTAAAGCACCGGAACCAACAGGAAGTCAGTCTGCCATCAGCAATTAGCGCTGTAAGGAGAGTACCTGGAGGATTTTACAATCTTTTGACATTCATTTGTTCTCTATTAGCGCCATATAGTATATAGCATTGTAATGCCCTTATACTCCTCTCAACATTAAAAAGGTGAGCATATACTAATAACAGTTGCTGAAATGAAACTAAAAATAAACAGACATGCACGGTTTACGAAGGATGGAAATACAGAGTTCATCACCATCCATTTTAAATAAGATTAGATTACTTCAATGTGGGCTACATACACACTAAAATGAGTAAACAGACACACTGAAATGGGTCCAGGTATATAAGATTCAGAAAAAAGGAAGAGCATCTTAAGATACGGAACATGTTACTGAATTGTTCAAACATATCGTACAAAAAAGATTATTTTCTCCAGAAAGATTCATGGCTCAGTTTAGGGTTGCATCAACATGCGAATATTTTTCAGACTAGGCTTAAACCACATTGTCGCCTGTCGGGGAAATCCCCAACCATCTTCTGGAAGGGTGATAACTCCCATGAGCTCATTTTCCCCTTGCTGTAGGTTACAACGACAAATACAACTAAATGCTGGTTCCCGAAATGCATAGTGCGCGATGTACACACAATTTGACCTCATGAATGGAGTCAATGTTCCATCAGGAGCATTCACATCATTTATCTTCAGGTTCATTGGATAATTCATTCCAATGAACAGCGAGTGTGTGCCAAGGCTGTCAACTCGACTCCAATTGGGTCCAATCAGGGATAGATCTTTCTCAAAAATATGTATGACAGGGGCAGGATACTCCCGCAGGATAAGGCCATTACCATGATGCAGAACTTCTGCAGGCTCAAGGTGATCATTGCTACGTATATACCGATCTTCATGGATGATCATCAAGCGCTTGCCATCGGCTGATTGAGCTAAAAACCATCTGCCATATGGTTCCTTCATCGGTGATGGGATCACGAATGGCAGGGCAAGGTGTGCATCTGCATTGTAAACGGAGACAAAAAAAAATAGTGTTTGAATGACTCAGGAAGACAATAATACGAGTAGCTGCAACTTCACATTTGTGGGATCAAATGGAGGATGCAGTCATTATACTTGTATAAAAACTCGAAGAAATAAAATTGTTCCCATTTGAGATGTATGTTAATTACACTCATATTCATTGATGGTAGATACATGTCTCAACCTTATCTGATCCATGATTGTAATGCTTTGAGTACATCGAATATTCAAATAAATTGAAAGTTTGCATGCATCAATTGATGAAGAGGCCAGGGCTAAGCTCCTTATTCATATTCTGACAAGAGCATGCAGTAACTAATTCAGGAATGCATTCATATACTGCAATAATCTGGTTCGGGTTGACAGATTAGTGCACTGCATATACTACTGTAATTCGTTTGTAGCAATGGTTCAGTCAGGTTAGGATAATTAAATGGTGCACAGTCATTTGAAAGGTGAAAAAAATCTTATTGAGCAATTAGTTAATTCAGTTACAATATATCATGAATGGGCTTGATATTAAAATTTATTGCAAAGTATATCATATGGATTGAAGAATTACCGGCATGTGATTGATCCCAGCAATATGTGGTGCCGGTCCACCCATCCACCGCAACAATGAAGCCGTTGTGCTCGATGGCGTCACTGTAATCTACACCCCAACTAGCAAGAGAGAATAACCTCCACTCCTGGCTACCATTAGCCAGGTAAGCGAGTCCAGAATTGAATAGAGCGATGAGCTTGTAATCTGAGTAATGTCTAGCTTTTGTGGGCACTTCGCAAATTACTATCTTCAACAAAAGCATGGCACGCCCATACGTCATGTACCTTTCAGGAGGCAAGTCGGGGAAGCCAATCCATTCCTCCCGAAAAATGTTGCAAGTTTCCGACGATGGTAGGGAGATTTCTTGGTGCGTGTAGATGTTTGCGAGGAACCAGTTCCCACCTCTGTCCACGCCGGCGATCCAGTCGCCGTTCATGCCAACCCAGAATCTATTGTCCATGAACGGCAGGATGGCTGTGCGCCGAGGATGGTCGAGGGGCACAACGTGGTACACCGTGTGGTGCGCACTACTATCATCATAGTGCCAATGGGAAGAATCTGGCATCAGCAAGCAGGGTCCATCCCAATGGTGTAGATTCATGTTGTCGGCGACATGGCGGCACAGCGTTTTCGAGCATGCGGCCAGCCGGACGTCGACTGTAACGTCCAGACTCTTGGCAATGAGATTGAATAGCTCGGCGGGAAGCTTCCCCCAGTCGCCATACAGCTGGTCGTCGTTCGATGCTGCAATGGAGACGAGATGGATTTAAGAGGGCGGAAGCAAGTATGTGTGATTGGAGTTTTGTAGGAGAGTCGAGCGGGAAGGAGGAGTGCTGCGGTTCTGCGGAGGGGTGAGGAGAGAAAGCTATACAAATGGGAGATCTAGAGGATGAAAAAATTTGCTACAGTACAAGTAGCAGCGTTGGCGAGTGGAGAACAATGATGGAAGTGGAGAGCCAAGGATGGAAACGATGGAGGTGAAGAGTAGGAGTGGATATGACTTTTTTTATTCTTCAGCAGCTGCATCGAGGCGCCGAGTAAAACTTCGGCTAGGACAGCACGCCACTACGTCCTGGTGCAGTTACTGTCCCATCAAATCAGTTTGACCATAGAAATGGTTTCTTTATTACAGTATAACTTAATTTTTTCGAACAATATATACTACTCCATTTAATATACTCACTCGGATTCATATTACTAGTCAAATGATATGGATGAATCTAGAACTAAAATGTGTCTAGATATATCCATATTATAGTCAACTAATATGAATCAGAGTTTGTTTGGTTCAAAGGATTTCTAAAGGTATCTTGTACGGAGTAGGATTTTTACACATAGGGATTTTTCCTATAGAGCTTGCTTGATTCAAAGGATTGAGAACCCTCCAAAATACCTATGGATTGCTTTCTCTATAATCCTATCTCTTGGTAATATTGCTATGTGTCTATAACAACTATGAAATGAACTCAATCTCAATAGAAATTTCCTTTGTCTTTCCTAATCAAACAACTAGTTATTTTATGTCTTCGTTTACAAATTAAGATAATTTTTAGTTTATAGGTAATCACCGAGCTTATGTGATCATCTTGTATGATCAAACTTACTTGATCAGCCGCGGAGGCGCAAAGGAGCAGTGGTGTGCATTAATACTGCCGCATGGGGAAGACACAACTAGCGACGATGAGACGTATCGCCAGCATTGGCCTAGGGAACCGTCGCCACCATTAATAAAAGCTATCCCTTTGGGCACCATGTCTCCCACTACTCGTGTCATGCGCGCATGTGGGTTACGGATGGATGGGCTGGGGAAGCCGGACAGAAAACATGACAACCAGGGGGAAAATGAATAAAAATAATACAAAGTCGAAAATATTTCAAAAAATAAACTTTGTAAGAAACTCCATGCGTTTAGAAAATGCGAAGGCAATATGTTGAAACACGTCTAGACCACGTCTAGAACCACCGTCCAAAAGCTTAAGGATTAAATTGATTTTTCGAAAGTCAAACTATGTTAAGTTTGACTAAGTTTTTACCAAAAGCATTAATATGCAAGATACAAAATCAATATTATTAGATAGAAAATAAATTATATTTTCATATGGTGTCTACAAAATATTATATGTGCTGATATATTCTTCTAAGAGTTTGGTCAAACTTTACTTGGTTTGACTTTTCAAGAAAAATATACTAAGCTTTAAGCATTGGAACGGAGGTATTTTTCCAAGCACCTACATGTCTTTAGAAGACAAAAGAAAACATGGAGTAAGGTTGTTTTTTGTGCAAAAAGTTTACGTCAAAATCTGGTTATTTGTGTAAAAAGAATCTCAAATTGTGTTATGTGCAAAAACTGCACCAACAAGAGGTGGTATGTGCAATTTCATCCGTCACACAAAAGGCAAGCCATTGATTCATACTTAATTGTGAATAATTACAAAAGTAGTAGGCAACTAATAAGAGCACATGATTAAACTGCTATGCGAGATCTTCAACCACCAGAAATCGTTCCCGTGCCTATCTAGCAATGAAAATCACGCGGTCTATGACTTCCATCAAAGAGACAAGCTGAGCTTTGATCCGTTCTCCCAGAGGAATGGCCTCGTCACAACTCCTACAAGCAAAGGCCGTGATCTCATCTTCTAGGAAAGACATCGCCTGCCTGTACCAAAATATCTTGATCCCTAACTCTCTGTTCTCCTCCCGCATGCTGGCAAGAACCAACTTCATCCTCCGACAGGATAAGCAAGGGGAGTGATCCTGCCAAAGGTAACAACAAACATATCGAGCGTTACCGGCAAACGAAATGCACAATTTGGCTGATTAACGAATGTGGTCACTAACATGTAGGACAGACTTAAGTGGTGTCTACATGTCAGTGACTCGAAGCTGGCAACTTATCTTCTTCTACGACCTCTCGTTGGAACCTGACGTCGAAGGATGAGAGATCCTGCGAACGGATGTGCTGCGCCTGCGCGTGCGATTCCCCAGGGCGCTTCTGGCGTAACTCGGAGTTCTCGGCGCCAAGATGCGGAAGTTCCGCTCCCGGGCCTTGTTGACCCTAAGCCAAGATAGCTCCTGTGTAAGCCGACGAAAAATGTTCAAAATGTTATAGATCAGGCATATCATTACCAGTGCAAACGAGGTAATTGAATCTCCGGGATCTCGCCCAACGACCGCGGTTGGTCCAATGCCACCACATCTTCTCCGAGATTGACTAACTCCTTTACATCATCTTCTCCGACATTGACTATCTCCTTTACATCATCTTCTGCTCCGAGCTTGACCATCTCCTTTACATCATCTTCTCCTGCAAGCTTGATCATCTGCCTCACATCATCTTCTCCGGCGATATCGACACTCTCCTGCGGAAGATAACAGATATAAGTCTGAGTATTAGCAGCAAAACGAAGGTAATTAAAAGAGGCGTAGTAACCCTTGTGTCCTGGCTCATCAACGGCGGGGACGCTGAGCCCGCATCGTCTCCTCCGAGATCTCCCTTCGGAGGCAGGATTGTTAGAGACAGTGTACTCCTGGTAGTAGTATTTATGCGTGGGGCGCCAGGGGGTCGAGAAGCTAGGACTGCATCTTCTCCTCTGAGCTCTTCCTTGGTAGACATGACAAATGGAACGAGGTGTGGGGGGGCGTAAAGGTATAAAATGGCGGACGGCCGCCCCGCCTCGGCCCTCCAAGGCTTTTTTTTTTGCCTTACTAAACTAAAAACCGTATTTTGCATCTCACACGTCTGCCCTAAGAGGGCTGCAGGGTCCCATGCATGCAGGTCCCACACTTTAGTGAGCACAAGTCATGTGCGGTAGGTAGGCAAACTTCCAACAATCTTCTTTGTCAAGTGAAGACACGTCGTCAAGATTCTCTCTCTCCCCCCCCTTTTGTCATTGAAAAAAAAGAATATTAGACGGGCGCGTAGCCTGCACTGCAGGGGGCGATTTTGACAAAGTAACCCTTTTGGCGAAGAAAAACACAGAATGAGCCACACAAAAAGGTTAGTCCAGTGAAATAGATTGCTCAGAGGGTCAGTCCGTGCTTTTCTTTGATAAAAGGATTATTTCTGTCAAAATCGCCGCACTGCAGGTTTGCAGCACTGAAAAACCTTGCGTGCCAGTCAACATCACTTCCCGGAAAGGTTTAAGCATTTCGAGGCCGTGACTGCTCTCCCTTCCTCTTCTCCTTCCGTGTGATCCCTCTTCCACCTTTTATCCTTTGCAACATTTGCAAAAAATTGTCCATGACTTGTGCTCACTGAAGTGTGGGACCTCACGCATGGGAACCACACGTATGTGACAGACCTGTTGGTGTAATAATTCGGGTGATCATTATACTGTATTAGAACTCCGTACAAAGTTTCGTATGGATTCAAGGGTAGGAAAGCCAAGTTAACTCATTTACATGACATTATTTTTTCCATGATGCCAAGTTAACTCATCTAACACTTGGTACATTTTGGTTATATATTCGAAATTTTACTTGAAACTTGTTGGTCATGCCATTTTACTACTCGCCTAACACTTTTTCCGTGCGTGAAGGGATGGTCGAACCCCAAAAAACTTGCAAATACGAGCTAAATTTGTGGGACCCCAAAAAACTTGCAAATACGAGCGCTTCATCCAAAAGAAACACACTCATGTCCCCTACCACCCCCCATGATTTTGACCTAAATTTTAAATCAAGCCAAAGGTGGTTCAAAACCGGCAATCAGAAAGCATGGATTGTGCGTCTTTTTTCTATATAGTTAGGGAAAAAATAGCAGACATGCCATACCAATGTTTTAGAAAAGAGCTTTTACATGTGCATTTTGGGTTGTCGCACATAAATGTGCTTTTACTTGTCTGCCACCAATTAATCCAATTCTCATTTGTGGGAAACATGACACGAGATGGCCATTTCCAAAGTTTCATGAATTATCTCAATGTGAATCCATATATGTACCATTTTTTGGGGGCTAAATTGCTTAAATGCAAATTTGAATAGTGGATAGATGAAGTACATATCAAACAAATAACTGGAAAAAATACAGGGGTGTGTGACCCGAATGTTTGGAGCCATGGTACAAGAGATATAATGGCTTACCACACGAGCCCCTTCGTCCAACAGCTAGCACAAAACAAGGGTGAGCGTCATGAGATTGATCGACATCAATTTCAGAACATGCCAAAGTTATTGTGGGGCTCGATATAAAAAAGCTCGAAACAAAGCATGAATATTGAGTCATATCATCTGTGGTTTACATACTACCTCTATATATATATGACAATACCAAGTGAATGTGGCATATATATACACTTGTATATCCTCTTTTAGAAGAACCCTGCACAGTTTTCGGCACCACATGTGTGTTTGAGTACAAGTTCCACTCATTTCCCAAAAGTGTGTGAGCATTGTATTAAGTACTACAAGAAAACAATGGCAAACCTTTGAATCCCATAACTGATTTTTTGTTGTAGTGATATATACATTTATAAGTGTTTAGGGGTAGGGGTTAGGGTTTATAGAGATGATGCACATATTTTGATTTCACGCTTGTGATGTACAATACTACATAGGTAAGAAATTAAACAAGCATGACCTTTGTTAGAATAAAATTTAACATGTTCTCTCACCATTCATATACGTTGGAGTTTTCCTTGCTTCTTCAATTTCCCACGTGCACATGTTACTATAAGAACCAAGGCAAACTTTTAAATCATCGTTGGGACTGGCAAGATGCACCACCATGCCCAATTTGGGCACATTATAATAAAATATGTCACAAATATGGCCATATATAACTATATATATTATTCGGCTTGAAACCCATGAATCTTCATACACGATAGTCCATTTTGTGAAGAAAATTTGTTTTTTATTACCCTATCACAGGTTTCTTATTTTCCCTGACAACTAGTACACCTATATATGAGCACTCAATGCGGAAGGGTTTCATTTTTTGAGGTTTTCTTCATTTTCATTTTTTTATTTCAAAACCAGGTCAAAATGGTCGACATGATTATCCATTCAAAGGGGTTGAATATTTCAGTACTATCACTGGTTTATGTATATAGTAAGTAATATGAATCTAAAAATGATTTTTGGGGGATTTCTATGACCAAGTTATAACACACCTACATTTCAAATTTGAATTACTTCCAATAAATCAGCATATAGTCATTTAAATGTGTGAAATTGGCTAAAAACACTAAAAATCGTAAAGAGTTGGGAATTGGCACTAAAATATGGCCTAGTTTATCTTAAAAATGTAGAGGCTCTATTTTGACCCGTATCTTATGTACCCGGCCCGTTCGTAAAATGATAAACTATCACGAATTACCATTTATTTTAGGCATTACTTTTCATGGTAAAATGATAAACTATATCACGAAGTTCCATTTCCGTCAAGATAGTCTGCATTACGTTTTTATTGAGATATAAACCCTCACAATGGCGAACACAGATCAGGTGACACGCAGTCTAAATTCAAATTTAAACATTGCGAAAAAATCTAAAAAAATCATGCATGTTCACAGCACATATTAAGATAACCCCTAAAAATTTCAGATCAAAATTTGAAACATACATCGAGAAACAAAAAAGAGAAACTCAGATGAGAATAGTGTACAGAGAAACTTAGATTTGAATTCAGGAACTATTCATGACAGATTTCTCTTTTTTGTTTCTCGATGTATGTTTCGAATTTTGATCTGAAATTTTTAGGGGTAATCTTAATATGTGTTTTGAACATGCATGATTTTTTTCAGATATTTTCGCAATGGTTAAATTTGGATTTAGGCCGCATGTCCTACGGGACATGCAAAAGGTACATGTCACCTGATCTCTATCCCACAACGGCCATCTCCTCCTTAATTTATTGTGTAAAACCCCCACAACAGTCACCTCCTCCTTAATTTATTGTGTAAACCCCTACAACGGTCATCTCTTCCTTATAAACAACCACAACGACCATCCTTTGTGTCAATAGGTTCTGCCTCTCTCTTCTTCGTTCACATACACTTAATCCATTGCCATGGCTTCCACGTCTCGGACGCCGACCAGAAGGGGAAAGGGAAGGGGCGGCCGGGGTGATGGATCATCATCATTGCCACCACCACCGTCAACACTGCCTTTGATCATAGAGGAGTTCTTCATCGTCGTCTATGAAGACCCTTTGGTCAAGAAGGTACGTACGCGTTCCCACATATATGATGCATGTGATTAATTATGGGCATGTTCTAAAAAACCTTTAATTTCAAACGATCGGCGCTCGGTCTCTTTGCAGGCTCTCCCAAAAAAGTTTGCGGACTATCTTGACGGCCAGGAGCCAGATAAGATGCATCTGCGAGCAGCTGACTGCGGTCCTTGTTTCTGGACCGTGGAGGTCCTATTTGACGGACAAGGCCGGATGTACCTCGACAAGGGCTGGGAGAATTTTGCCATCGCGCATGGTGTGGATTTCGGCTGCTTCCTACACTTCAAATATGAAGGCGATGATGTGCTCACAGTGAAGGTGTTCGACGGAACAATGTGCAGGAAGTACTACTACACGGACGACGAAGATACTGACGATGAAAGCGACGACGACGTGAAGCCATGCATCCATCCTCTTTAGATAAGGGGATTATGACCAATAATATATATGTAGCTTCATATGCATCGATTTTAGAGGTGGATAACTGGAGAGAGAGAGAGAGTCTTGATGCGTCTTCTCTTGACAAAGAAGATGGGAGTTTGCCTACCTACCGCACATGACTTGTGCTCACTGAAGTGTGGGATCTCACGCATGGGAACCACACGTAAGTGACAGACCTGTTGGTGTAATAACTCGGGTGATCATTATACTGTATTAGTACAAAGTTTCCTATGGATTCAAGGGTAGGAAAGCCAAGTTAACTCATTTACATGACATTTTTTTTCATGAAGCCAAGTTAACTCATCTATCAATTGGTACATTCTGGTTATATTCGAAATTTTACTTGAAATTTGTTGTTCATGCATTTTACTACTCGCCTAACACTTTTTCCGCGCGTGAAGGGAGGGGGGTGGGCATGATGCTACCCTGAATTTTTGTGACCCCCCCCCCGCTCCAAAGAAACACACTCGTCCCCTACCCCCCCCCCCAAATTTGAAATCCAGCCAAAGGTGGGTCAAAAAAGGCAATCGAAAAGCATGGATTGTTCATCTTTTTATATATAGTTAGGGTTAGGGTTTATGGTTTATATAGATGCACATATTTTCATATTTTAAACTTGTTTAAATCCTGGTCAAACCTAGGATTTGAACGAGATTCAAATGGGTATAAAAAAATAAAAAAATGCACATAGCCTTTTTATGTCACATAATGCATGAGCACTCAAGTTGATAAACATGGTCTAGACATATTCAAACTAGACAAATCATGTATCTACCCTGGCCCTAACCTTAAACTCTGTATTATGGAGTCAAGCATGAAGAGAAGTGGTTTTGGGTTTCAAACATGGAATTTTCAAATTGATGAACAAGTTCTAGGCATATTCAAAACAGAAAAGCATATATCTACCCCCTAACCATCAAGTCGGTCGATCTTATGAAGTCTAGCATGAAGAGAAGTCCTATTGGTTTCAAACATGGAAATTTCAAGAACCTCCCAAAAGCTTCATTTCAGAGTGACTAAAAAAGATCCATGCTTGCATTTTCATTTTCATGTTTTAAAATTGTTTAAATCTTGGTCAAACCTAGCTAGTATTTGACCAAGATTCAAATGGGCATAAAATTCAAAAAAACCCAGAAAACTGAAAAACCAAAGCACATAGCCTTCTTATGTCATATATACTAAGCATTCAAGTTGATCAACAAGGTCTAGACATATTCAAAACAGAAAAAAGCATGTATCGATCTACCCCTAACCCTTAACTCTGTCTTATGAAGTCAAGCATGAAGAGAAGTGGTTTTGGGTTTCAAACATTATATTGAGATTTCAAGAACCCCCCAAAAGCTTCATTTTAGAATGACTAAGAAGTATCCAGGCTTGCCTTTTCATTTTCATGTGTTTTAAACTTGCTAAAATCTTGGTCAAACCTAGGAATTGACCAAGATTCAAATGGGCATAAACATTCAGAAAAAATCAAAAAATGAAAACCAAAGCACATAGCCTTCTTATGTCATATGTATATAGTAAGCATTCAAGTTTATCGATATGAACAAGGTCTAGACATATTCAAAACAGAAAAAGCATGTATCTACCCCCTAGCCCTTAACTCTGTCTTATGAAGTCAAGCATGAAGAGAAGTGGTTTTGGGTTTCAAACATGGAAATTTCAAAAACTTCCCAAAAGCTTAATTTTAGAGTGAATAAGAAGGATCCAGGCTCACCTTTTCATTTTCATGTTTTAATCTTGTTTAAATCTTGGTCAAACCTAGGATTTGACCAAGATTCAAATGGGCATAAAAATTCAAAAAAAAATGAAAAAAATGAAAAACTAAAGCACATAGCCTTCTTATGTCATATATATAGTAAGCCTTCAAGTTTATGAACAAGGTCTAGACATATTCAAAACAGAAAAGGCATGTATCTATCCCCTAACCCTTAACTCTGTCTTATGAAGTCAGGCATGAAGATAAGTGGTTTTGGGTTTCAAACATGGAAATTTCAAAAACATCCCAAAAGCTTAATTTTAGAGTGACTAAGAAGGATCCAAGCTTACATTTTCATTTTCATGTTTATGCTTATTTAAATCTTGGTCAAACATAGGATTTGACCAAGATTCAAATGGGCATAAACATTCAGAAAAAATTAAAAATTTAGAAACCAACACACATTAGTAGCCCAAAATCGAACCAGTAGTTGGATATTTTTGAACTTGATCTGTAGTAGTGGGCAAAACCCTAGATTAACCCACTTAATCATAGATTCGTAGGTCGATTTTTCTACTTTTTTATTATTACTATGCAGCACATGTGTGTTTGCCCGTCGAGTGAAACTCGGAGGAAGATGGATCACTCGGAAGGAGAAAAGAAGGGAGTGCATTATGGTGTCTCCCCTTTTTCGGGTGATGATGTTGACTGTTGTGCAGGTTTTGTCAGTGAGCAGGAGGTGCGAGCGAGCGAGTCGAGCAAGGCCGAGAATGAGAGATTTTTTTTGTGAGAGGTACAACCGAAGGATCCTGAAGGACCCAGAGACTTCCAATACGCATCCTGATGCGTCTTCTCTTGACAAAGAAGATGGCTGGGAGTTTGCGTACCTACTGCACGTGACTTGTGCTCACTGAAGTGTGGGACCTCACACATGGGCACCACATGTAAGTGACAGACCTGTTGGTGTAAAAACTCAGTTGATTATTATAGTGCATTAGAACAAAGTTTCCTCTGGATTAAAGGGTAGGAAATCCAAGTTAACTCATTTACATGACATTAATTTTTCCATGAAGCAAAGTTAACACATTTTGGAGTGACTAAGAAGGATCCATGCTTACTTATTCGTTTTCACGTGTTAAACTTGTTTAAATCTCGCTCAAACCTAGGATTTCACCAAGATTCAAATGGGCAGGAAAATGAAAAAATGAAAAAAAATGAAAAACCAATGCACATATTCTTCTTATGTCATATAGTAAGCATTCAAGATGATAAACAAGGTCTAGACATATTCAAACCATGCAAATCATGTATCTACCCCTAACACTAAACTCTGTCTTATGAAGTCAAGCATGAAGAGAAGTGGTTTTGGGTTTCAAACATGGAAATTTCAAGAACCTCCCAAAAGATTCATTTTAGAGTGACTAAGAAGGATCCATGGTTACCTTTTCATTTTCATATTTTAAACTTGTTTAAATCTTTGTCAAACCTAGGATTTGACCAAGATTCAAATGGGCATAAAAATTCAGGAAAAAACCAAAAGAATGATAAACCAAAGCACATAGCATTCTTATGTCATATAGTAAGCATTAAAGTTGATAAACAAGGTCTAGACATATTCAAACCAGAAAATCATGTATACATGTGCCCCTAACCTTAAACTCTGTCTTAATTATGAAGTCAATCATGAAGATAAGTGGTTTTGGGTTTCAAACATGAAAATTTCAAGAACATCCCAAAAGCTGCTTCATTTTAGAGTGACTAAGAAGGATCCAAGCTTACCTTTTCGTTTTCATATTTTATACTTGTTTAAATCTTGGTCAAACCTAGGATTTGACCAAGATTCAAATGGGCATAAAATTCAAAAAAATTAGAAGAATGAAAAACAAAAGCACATAGTCTTCTTATGTCATATAGATAGTAAGCATTCAAGTTGATAAACAAGGTTTAGGCATGTGTTCAAACCAGACAAATCATGTATCTACCCCCTAACCATAAACTCTCGGTCGATCTTATGAAGTCTAGCATGAAGAGAAGTCGTATTGGTTTCAAACATGGAAATTTCAAGAACCTCCCAAGAGCTTCATTTTAGAGTGACTAAAAAAGATCCAGGCTTGCCTTTTCATTTTCATGTTTTTAAATTGTTTAAATCTTGGTCAAACCTAGCTAGTATTTGACCAAGATTCAAATGGGCATAAAATTGAAAAAAACAGAAAAATGAAAAACCAAAGAACATAGCCTTCTTATGTCATATAACAAGGTCTAGACATATTCAAAATAGAAAAAACATGTATCTACCCCTAGCCCTTAACGCTGTCTTATGAAGTCAAGCATGAAGAGAAGTGGTTTTGGGTTTCAAACATGGAAATTTCAAAAACTTCCCAAAAGCTTAATTTTAGAGTGACTAGGAAAGGATCGAGGCTTACCTTTTAATTTTCATGTTTTAAGTTTGTTTAAATCTTGGTCAAACCTAGGATTCAAATGAGCATAAAAATTCAGAAAAAATCAAAAAAGAAAGAAAAGAAAAACCAAAGCACATAGTCTTCTTACGTCATATATATAGTAAGCATTCAATATGATAAACAAGGTCTAGACATATTCAAACCCGACAAATCATGTATCTACTCCTAACACTAAACTCTATCTTATAAAGTCAACCATGAAGAGAAGTGGTTTTGGGTTTCAAACATTATATTGAGATTTCAAGAACCCCCCAAAAGCTTCATTTTAGAATGACTGAGAAGGATCCAGGCTTACCTTTTCATTTTCATGTGTTTTAAACTTGCTTAAATCTTAGTCAAACCTAGGATTTGACCAAGATTCAAATGGGCATAAACATTCAGAAAAAATCAAAAAATGAAAACCAAAGCACATAGCCTAGCTTCTTATATGTCATATAAAATAAGCATTCAAGTTGATGAACAAGGTCTAGACATATTCAAAACAGAAAAGCATGTATCTACCCCCTAATCCTTGACTATGTCTTATGAAGTCAAGCATGAAGAGAAGTGGTTTTGGGTTTGAAACATGGAAATTTCAAAAACTTCCCAAAAGCTTAATTTTAGAGTGACTAAGAAGGATCCAAGCTTACATACCTTTTCATTTTCAGGATTTATGCTTGTTTGAATCTCGGCCAAACATAGGATTTGACCAAGATTCAAATGGGCATGAACATTCAGAAAAAATTTAAAAATAAAAAACCAACGCACATATAGTCTTCTTATGTCATATAGTAAGCATTCAAGTTGATAAACAAGCATGTCTAGACATATTCAAACCCGGCAAATCATGTATCTACCCCCTAAAACCCTAAACTAGCTTTTTCTTATGAAGTGAAGCATGAAGAGAAATGGTTTTGGGTTTCAAACATGGAAATTTCTAGACCCCCAAAGCTTCATTTTAGAGTGGCTAAGAAGGATACAGGCTTACCTTTTCATTTTCATGTTTTAAGCTTGTTTAAATCTTGGTCAAACCTATGATTTGACCAAGACTCAAATGGGCATAAAAATTCAAAAAATTCAAAAAAATGAAAAACCAAAGCACATAACCTTCTTATGTCATATATAGTAAGCAGCATTCAACTTGATGAACATGGCCGGTCTAGACATATTCATAACAGAAAAAGCATGTATCTACCCCCTAACGCTTAACTCTATCTTAATTATGAAGTCAAGCATGAAGAGAAGTGGTTTTGTGTTTCAGACATGGAAATTTCAAAAACTACCCAAAAGCTTAATTTTAGAGTGACTAAGAAGGATCCAAGCTTACCTTTTCATTTTCATGTTTTAAGCTTGTTTAAATATTGGTCAAACCTAGGATTTGACCAAGATTTAAACGGGCATAAAAATTCAGGAAAAAAATGAAAACCAAAGCACATAGTCTTCTTACGTCATATATATAGTAAGAATATTCAAGTAGATAAACAAGGTCTAGACATATAGTAAGTAATATGTATGTAAAAATGATTTTTGGGGATTTATAGGACGAAGTTATAACACACCTACATTTCAAATTGGAATTACTTTCAATAAATCAGCATAAAGTCATTTAAATGTGTGAAACTAGCTAGAAAGCACTAAAAACGTAAAGAGTTGGGAATTTTCACTAATATGTGGCCTAATTTATCTTTAAAATGTAGAGGCGCCATTTTGAGCCGTATCTTATGTACCCCATTCACAAAATAAACCTATTTTGACATCTAGAAAATGAAAAATGAGTTTTTATATACCGAAAAGTTGAAAAGTCTAGTCAGCAACATTGTTGGGAATGGCAAGATTCACCACCATGCCCAATTTGGGCACATTTTAACAAACTATGCCACAAATATGGCCATAGCTACGCCATTTGTTGGCTTGAAACCCATGAATCTTCATACACGAGAGTCCGTTTTGTGAAGACATTTTGTTTTTTACTACCCTATCACATGTTTATTATTTTCCCTGTCAACTAGTACACCTATAAGCACTCAATGCGGAAGGGTTTCATTTTTGAGGTTCTCTTCATTTTCATTTATTTATTTCAAAACCAGGTAAAAATGGTCGACAGGATTATCCATGCAAAGGGGTCGAATATCTGTAGGCAGCACATGTGTTTGCCCATCCAGTGAAACTCGGAGGAAGAGGAATCACACGGAAGGAGACGAAGTGAGAGAAGTGAGGGGGGCCCTCTTATTTATGGTGTCTGACCTTTTTCAGGGTTTGTCAGTGCGCAGGAGGTGCGAGCGAGCGAGCGAGGCCGATAATGAGAGAGATGGTTTTTTTTTGAGAGGGAGAGGGACAACCGAAGGATCCTGAAGGACTCAGACTTCCAATACGCACCAGAGCACAGTTTACAACAAGACACAGAATAAACAGGAAATTTCATCTAAATCCCTAACTTTTACATGGAAGACCCCACGTTGAAAGCAAGAAATGCGATCTGGTCCTTAACAGCCATCGCCAGATTGATCCTCGTCGCAGCCGGGGACGAACCACTTAGCGCGACCAAATCGCCATGGCTACAGTGCGTGCACACCATGGCCTCCGAGCTGAGGTAGAAACGCAATGCCAAAACCAGCAGCCAGCGGAGGTGGATAACTGGAGAGAGATAGAGGGGGAGTTTTGATGTGTCTTCTCTTGACAAAGAAGATGGGAGTTTGCCTACCGACCGCACATGACTTGTGCTCACTGAAGTGTGGGACCTCACGCATGGGAACCACACGTAAGTGACAGACCTGTTGGTGTAATAACTCGGGTAATCATTATATTGTATTAGTACAAAGTTGCCTATGGATTCAAGGGTAGGAAAGCCAAGTTAACTCATTTACATGACATTGTTTTGTCCATGAAGCCAAGTTAACTCATCTATCAATTGGTACATTCTGGTTATATTCGAAATTTTACTTGAAACTTGTTGTTCATGCCATTTTACTACTCGCCTAACACTTTTTCCGCGCGTGAAGGGAGGGGGGTGGGCATGATGCTACCCTGAATTTTTGTGACCCCCCAAAACTAGCAAATACGAGAGAGGCATCCAAAGAAACACACTCGTCCCCTACCCCCCCCCCCCAATTTGAAATCCAGCCAAAGGTGGATCAAAAAAGGCAATCGAAAAGCATGGATTGTTCATCTCTTTATATATAGTTAGGGTTAGGGTTAATGGTTTATAGAGATGCACATATTTTCATGTTTTAAACTTGTTTAAATCCTGGTCAAAACTAGGATTTGAACGAGATTCAAATGGGTATTAAAAAATAAAAAATGCACATAGCCTTTTTATGTCATATAATGCATGAGCACTCAAGTTGATAAACATGGTCTAGACATATTCAAACTAGAAAAATCATGTATCTACCCTGGCCCTAACCTTGAACTCTGTATTATGGAGTCAAGCATGAAGAGAAGTGGTTTTGGGTTTCAAACACGGAAATTTCAAATTGATGAACAAGTTCTAGGCATATTCAAAACAGAAAAAGCATGTATCTACCCCCTAACCATAAAGTCGGTTGATCTTATGAAGTCTAGCATGAAGAGAAGTCCTATTGGTTTCAAACATGGAAATTTCAAGAACCTCCAAAAAGCTTCATTTTAGAGTGACTAAAAAAGATCCAGGCTTGAATTTTCATTTTCATGTTTTAAAATTGTTTAAATCTTGGTCAAACCTAGCTAGTATTTGACCAAGATTCAATTGGGCATAAAATTCAAAAAAACCAGAAAAATGAAAAACCAAAGCACATAGCCTTCTTATGTCATATATAGTAAGCATTCAAGTTGATCAACAAGGTCTAGACATATTCAAAACAGAAAAAATCATGTATCGATCTACCCCTAACCCTTAACTCTGTCTTATGAAGTCAAGCATGAAGAGAAGTGGTTTTGGGTTTCAAACATTATATTGAGATTTCAAGAACCCCCCCAAAAGCTTCATTTTAGAATGACTAAGAAGGATCCAGGCTTGCCTTTTCATTTTCATGTGTTTTAAACTTGCTAAAATCTTGGTCAAACCTAGGACTTGACCAAGATTCAAATGGGCATAAACATTCGGAAAAAATCAAAAAATGAAAACCAAAGCACATAGCCTTCTTATGTCATATGTATATAGTAAGCATTCAAGTTGATCGATATGAACAAGGTCTAGACATATTCAAAACAGAAAAAGCATGTATCTACCCCCTAGCCCTTAACTATGTCTTATGAAGTCAAGCATGAAGAGAAATGGTTTTGGGTTAACATGGAAATTTCAAAAACTTCCCAAAAGCTTAATTTTAGAGTGAATAAGAAGGATCCAAGCTTACCTTTTCATTTTCAAGATTTATGCATGTTTAAATCTTGGTCAAACATAGGATTTGACCAACACACATATAGTCTTCTTATGTCATATAGTAAGCATTCAAGTTGATAAACAAGCATGCATATCTAGACATATTCAAATTAACCCGACAAATAATATATCTACCCCTAACCCTAAACTATGTCTTATGAAGTCAACCATGAAGAGAAGTGGTTTTGGGTTTCAAACATTGAGATTTCAAGAACCCCCAAAAGGTTCATTTTAGAATGACTAAGAAGGATCCAGGCTTACCTTTTCATTTTATGTTTTAAACTTGTTTAAATCTTGGTCATACCTAGGAAAGGTTGGAAAAAGCGCTAGGCGTAAGCGAGGCGGTTGGCATTCGCCTAGAGCCTAGGCGATGCTTAAGCGCTCTAGGCGTAGCCTAGGCGGGAATAGTTTATACCATCAAGTGTGTGTATGGGTGTGTATATGGGTTATTATACGTGAATACACATTAATCTAGAGCATGTAAATGCGTAAATTTCATATAACTAGCTTTAGAATAATACCGATCTAGCTCGTTAGTGAAGTATGGCATAAATTTCATATTGAGGAAGACACTTTCTTTGTTGCACTGCCTAGACTCCCGCTTATGCCCTAGGCGAGGCGTTTGTCCATTGCGTAGTGCCTAAGCGTGCTTAAGCGTTGCCTAGGCATCGCCTTGTCCAACAGAGGCTAGGATTTGACCAAGATTCAAATGGGCATAAAAATTAATTCAGAAAAAACAAAAAATGAAAAACCAACGCACATATAGTCTTCTTATGTCATATAGTAAGCATTCAAGTTGATAAACAAAGCATGTCTAGACATATTCAAACCCGACAAATCATGTATCGACCTACCCCCTAATCCTAAACTTTGTTTTATGAAGTCAACCACGAAGTGAAGTGGTTTTGGGTTTCAAACATTGAGATTTCAAGAACCCCCCAAAAGCTTCATTTTTGAATGACTAAGAAGGATCCAGACTTAATTACCTTTTCATTTTCATGTTTTAAACTTGTTTAAATCTTGGTCAAACCTAGGATTTAACCAAGATTCAAATGGGCATAAAAATTCAAAAACCAGAAAATGAAAAACCAAAGCACATAGCCTTTTTATGTCACATAATACATGAGCACTCAAGTTGATAAACATGGTCTAGACATATTCAAACTAGAAAAATCATGTATCTACCCTGGCCCTAACCTTAAACTCTGTATTATGGAGTCAAGCATGAAGAGAACTGGTTTTGGGTTTCGAACATGGAAATTTCAAATTGATGAACAAGTTCTAGGCATATTCAAAACAGAAAAAGCAAGTATCTACCCCCTAACCATAAAGTCGGTCGATCTTATGAAGTCTAGCATGAAGAGAAGTCCTATTGGTTTCAAACATGGAAATTTCAAGAACCTCCCAAAAGCTTCATTTTAGAGTGACTAAAAAAGATCCATGCTTGCATTTTCATTTTCATGTTTTAAAATTGTTTAAATCTTGGTCAAACCTAGCTAGTATTTGACCAAGATTCAAATGGGCATAAAATTCAAAAAACGCAAAAAACTGAAAAACCAAAGCACATAGCCTTCTTATGTCATATATAGTAAGCATTCAAGTTGATCAACAAGGTCTAGACATATTCAAAACAGAAAAAAGCATGTATCGATCTACCCCTAACCCTTAACTCTGTCTTATGAAGTCAACCATGAAGAGAAGTGGTTTTGGGTTTCAAACATTATATTGAGATTTCAAGAACCCCCCTAAAAGCTTCATTTTAGAATGACTAAGAAGGATCCAAGCTTGCCTTTTCATTTTCATGTGTTTTAAACTTGCTAAAATCTTGGTCAAACCTAGGATTTGACCAAGATTCAAATGGGCATAAACATTCAGAAAAAATCAAAAAATGAAAACCAAAGCACATAGCCTTCTTATGTCATATGTATATAGTAAGCCTTCAAATTGATGAACAAGGTCTAGACATATTCAAAACAGAAAAGGCATGTATCTATCCCCTAACCCTTAACTCTGTCTTATGAAGTCAGACATGAAGATAAGTGGTTTTGGGTTTCAAACATGGAAATTTCAGAAACATCCCAAAAGCTTAATTTTAGAGTGACTAAGAAGGATCCAAGCTTACCTTTTCATTTGCTTGTTTATGCTTGTTTAAATCTTGGTCAAACATAGGATTTGACCAAGATTCAAATGGGTATAAACATTCAGAAAAAATTAAAAATTTAGAAACCAACGCACATTAGTAGCCCAAAATCGAACCAGTAGTTGGATATTTTTGAACTTGATCTGTAGTAGTGGGAAAAACCCTAGATTAACCTACTTAATCATAGATTCGTAGGTCGATTTTTCTACTTTTTTATTATTACTATGCAGCACATGTCTGTTTGCCCGTCTAGTGAAACTCGGAGGAAGAGGGATCACTCAGAAGGAGAGAAGAAGGGAGTGCATTATGGTGTCTCCCCTTTTTCGGGTGATGATGTTGACTGTTGTGCAGGTTTTGTCAGTGAGCAGGAGGTGCGAGCGAGTCGAGCGAGGCCGAGAATGAGAGATTTTTTTTTGTGAGAGGGACAACCGAAGGATCCTGAAGGACCCAGAGACTTCCAATACGCATCCTGATGCGTCTTCTCTTGACAAAGAAGATGGTTGGGAGTTTGCGTACCTACTGCACGTGACTTGTGCTCACTTAAGTGTGGGACCTCACGCATGGGCACCACACGTAAGTGACAGACCTGTTGGTGTAAAAACTCAGTTGATTATTATAGTGCATTAGAACAAAGTTTCCTCTGGATTAAAGGGTAGGAAATCCAAGTTAACTCATTTACATGACATTAATTTTTCCATGAAGCAAAGTTAACACATCTATCAATTGGTACATTTTGGAGTGACTAAGAATGATCCATGCTTACTTATTCGTTTTCACGTGTTAAAATTGTTTAAATCTTGCTCAAACCTAGGATTTCACCAAGATTCAAATGGGCAGGAAAATGAAAAAATGAAAAAAAATGAAAAACCAATGCACATAGTCTTCTTATGTCATATAGTAAGCATTCAAGATGATAAACAAGGTCTAGACATATTCAAACCATGCAAATCATGTATCTACCCCTAACACTAAACTCTGTCTTTTGAAGTCAAGCATGAAGAGAAGTGGTTTTGGGTTTCAAACATGGAAATTTCAAGAACCTCCCAAAAGATTCATTTTAGAGTGACTAAGAAGGATCTATGGTTACCTTTTCATTTTCATATTTTAAACTTGTTTAAATCTTTGTCAAACCTAGGATTTGACCAAGATTCAAATGGGCATAAAAATTCAGGAAAAAACCAAAAGAATGATAAACCAAAGCACATAGCATTCTTATGTCATATAGTAAGCATTAAAGTTGATAAACAAGGTCTAGACATATTCAAACCAGAAAATCATGTACACATGTGCCCCTAACCTTAAACTCTGTCTTAATTATGAAGTCAATCATGAAGAGAAGTGGTTTTGGGTTTCAAACATGAAAATTTCAAGAACATCACAAAAGCTGCTTCATTTTAGAGTGACTAAGAAGGATCCAGGCTTACCTTTTCGTTTTCATATTTTATACTTGTTTCAATCTTGGTCAAACCTAGGATTTGACCAAGATTCAAATGGGCATAAAATTCAAAAAAATTAGAAGAATGAAAAACAAAAGCACATAGTCTTCTTATGTCATATAGATAGTAAGCATTCAAGTTGACAAACAAGGTTTAGGCATGTGTTCAAACCAGACCTATCATGTATCTACCCCCTAACCATAAACTCTCGGTCGATCTTATGAAGTCTAGCATGAAGAGAGGTCGTATTGGTTTCAAACATGGAAATTTCAAGAACCTCCCAAGAGCTTCATTTTAGAGTGACTAAAAAAGATCCAGGCTTGCCTTTTCATTTCATGTTTTAAAATTGTTTAAATCTTGGTCAAACCTAGCTAGTATTTGACCAAGATTCAAATGGGCATAAAATTAAAAAAACAGAAAAATGAAAAACCAAAGCACATAGCCTTCTTATGTCATATAACAAGTTCTAGACATATTCAAAATAGAAAAAACATGTATCTACCCCTAACCCTTAACTCTGTCTTATGAAGTCAAGCATGAAGAGAAGTGGTTTTGGGTTTCAAACATGGAAATTTCAAAAACTTCCAAAAAGCTTAATTTTAGAGTGACTAGGAAAGGATCCAGGCTTACCTTTTAATTTTCATGTTTTAAGTTTGTTTAAATCTTGGTCAAACCTAGGATTCAAATGAGCATAAAAATTCAGATAAAAATCAAAAAAGAAAGAAAAGAAAAACCAAAGCACATAGTCTTCTTACGTCATATATATAGTAAGCATTCAAGATGATAAACAAGGTCTAGACATATTCAAACCCGACAAATCATGTATCTACTCCTAACCCTAAACTCTGTCTTATGAAGTCAACCATGAAGAGAAGTGGTTTTGGGTTTCAAACATTATATTGAGATTTCAAGAACCCCCCAAAAGCTTCATTTTAGAATGACTAAGAAGGATCCAGGCTTACCTTTTCATTTTCATGTGTTTTAAACTTGCTTAAATCTTAGTCAAACCTAGGATTTGACCAAGATTCAAATGGGCATAAACATTCAGAAAAAATCAAAAAATGAAAACCAAAGCACATAGCCTAGCTTCTTATATGTCATATAAAATAAGCATTCAAATTGATGAACAAGGTCTAGACATATTCAAAACAGAAAAGCATGTATCTACCCCCTAATCCTTGACTATGTCTTATGAAGTCAAGCATGAAGAGAAGTGGTTTTGGGTTTGAAACATGGAAATTTCAAAAACTTCCCAAAAGCTTAATTTTAGAGTGACTAAGAAGGATCCAAGCTTACGTACCATTTCATTTTCAGGATTTATGCTTGTTTAAATCTTGGCCAAACATAGGATTTGACCAAGATTCAAATGGGCATAAACATTCAGAAAAAAATTTAAAATAAAAAACCAATGCACATATAGTCTTCTTATGTCATATAGTAAGCATTCAAGTTGATAAACAAGCATGTCTAGACATATTCAAACCCGGCAAATCATGTATCTACCCCCTAAAACCCTAAACTAGCCTTCTCTTATGAAGTGAAGCATGAAGAGAAATGGTTTTGGGTTTCAAACATGGAAATTTCTAGACCCCCAAAGCTTCATTTTAGAGTGACTAAGAAGGATACAGGCTTACCTTTTCATTTTCATATTTTAATCTTGTTTAAATCTTGGTCAAACCTATGATTGGACCAAGACTCAAATGGGCATAAAAATTCAAAAAAAATCAAAAAAATGAAAAGCCAAAGCACATAACCTTCTTATGTCATATATAGTAAGCAGCATTCAACTTGATGAACATGGCCGGTCTAGACATATTTATAACAGAAAAAGCATGTATCTACCCCCTAATGCTTAACTCTGTCTTAATTATGAAGTCAAGCATGCAGAGAAGTGGTTTTGTGTTTCAGACATGGAAATTTCAGAAACTACCCAAAAGCTTAATTTTAGAGTGACTAAGAAGGATCCAAGCTTACCTTTTCATTTTCATGTTTATGCTTGTTTAAATCTTGGTCAAACATAGGATTTGACCAAGATTCAAATGGGCATAAACATTCAGAAAAAATTTAAAAATAAAAAACCAACGCACATATAATCTTCTTATGTCATATAGTAAGCATTCAAGTTGATAAACAAGCATGTCTAGACATATTCAAACCCGGCAAATCATGTATCTACCCCCTAAAACCCCAAACTAGTTTTTTCTTATGAAGTCAAGCATGAAGAGAAATGGTTTTGGGTTTCAAACATGGAAATTTCTAGACCCCCCAAAGCTTCATTTTAGAGTGACTAAGAAGGATCCAGGCTTACCTTTTCATTTTCATGTGTTTTAAACTTACTTAAATCTTGGTCAAACCTAGGATTTGTCCAAGATTCAAATGGGCATAAACATTCAGAAAAAATCAAAAAATGAAAACCAAAGCACATGAATCTTCATACACACGATAGTCCGTCTTGTGAAGACATTTTTTTACTACCCTATCACATGTTTCTGTATATAGTAAGTAATATGTATCCCAAAATGATTTTTGGGGATTTATAGGATGAAATTATAACACACCTACATTTCAAATTGGAATTATTTTCAATAAATCAGCATAAAGTCATTTAAATGTGTGAAACTAGCTAGAAAGCACTAAAAACGTAAAGCGTTGGGAATTTTCACTAATATATGGCCTTATTTATCTTAAAAATGTAGAGGCGCCATTTTGAGCCATATCTTATGTACCCCATTCACAAAATAAACCTATTTTGTCATCTACAAATTGAAAAAGAGTTTTATATACCAAAAAAATGAAAAGTCTAGTCAGCAACATTGTTGGGAATGGCAAGATGCACCACCATGCCCACTTTGGGCACATTGTAACAAACTGTGCCACAAATATGGCCATAACTATATCATTTGGCCTGCAAACCAGGAAACTTCATACACGATAGTCCGCTTTGTGAAGACATTTTGTTTTTCACTACCCTATCACATGTTTATTATTTTCCCTGTCAACTAACACATATAAGCACACTCCATGCGGAAGGGTTTCATTTTTTGAGGTTTTCTTCATTTTCATTTATTTATTTCAAAACCAGGTCAAAATGGTCGACATGATTATTCTTGCAAAGGGGTTGAATATTTTAGCACTATCACTGGTTTCTATATATAGTAAGTAATATGTATCTAAAAATGATTTGTGGGGACTTGTAGGACCAAGTTATAACACACCTACAATTCAAATTTGAATTACTTTCAATAAATCAGCATAAAGTCATTTAAATGTGTGAAATTAGCTACAAAGCACTAAAAACCGTAAATTTGGGAATTGGCATTAAAATATGGCCTAATTTATTTTAAAGATGTAGATGCGCCATTTTGACCCATATTTTATCTACCCCATGCACAAAATAAACATATTTTATCATCTAGAAAATGAAAAACGATTGTTTATACTGAAAACTTGAAAAGTCTAGTCATCAATAGTGTTAGAAATGGCAAGATGCACCACCATGCCCAATTAGGGAACACTATAACAAACAATGCTGTCCAGGGAGAATCAAACTTGGTAATATTAACTATGAGAGTGAACAAAACGTTATATTTGGTTTACCCTTTGAACCTCCTAACTTACCACAACATTGACTTCCTATTTTTATTTACAAATATATATTTTAATATCCCATTGTTGTGCAGTAATATATGTTTTTATCTCAAATCAATTAGCATTTGATTTTAAAAAACTACCATAATAATTTATGAGAAAGCGTTGAACAAGTTTCAGAATGTAATTTTATACTTGATATGACCAATAATAAACTTAAATTAAATTGGATTTCAAAGTTCATATTTTATAAGCGAATAGGTTTCATGTTGCATACTATGTATTAGCTTGACGGGCACCACTAGAATAAAGTATGTCGGTCACTTACGTGTGGTTCCCATGCGTGTAGGTCCCACACATCAGTGAGCACAAGTCCGTGCGGTAGGTAGGCAAACTCCCAGCAATCTTCTTTGTCAAGTAAAGACGCATCGTCAAGACTCTCTCTCTCTCTCTCTCTCCCATTTGTCGCTGAAAAAAAGAATATTAGACAGGCGCGTAGCATGCACTGCAGTCTCTGAACTGAAACCTCACGTGTGCCAGTCAACATCACTCACCGAAAAAGTGAAGCATTTCTTTTCACCATAAATAACAGCCGCCCCGTGAGGCACTGCTCTCCC
This sequence comes from Lolium perenne, assembly GCF_019359855.2. Lineage (NCBI taxonomy): Eukaryota > Viridiplantae > Streptophyta > Magnoliopsida > Poales > Poaceae > Lolium > Lolium perenne. Next base: position 140,061,479 of record NC_067245.2, read on the forward strand.
TTTCTCTTTCTCCTTCCGTGTGATCCCTTTTGCACCTTTTATCCTTTGCACGAAACTCCACTTATTGTTGTCATTGTTGCACAGAACACTCACTTAACCTGTTCTTTTGCACATATCACCAACTCATGTATTCGTTGCACAAAGGTCTAAATCTCTGGCTAAGCTACTTTCCCCTAAGGGCTCCTTTGATTCAAAGGATAGAAAAAGCATAGGAATAGGAAAGTCATAGGATTAGAATGGCATGTCTATTTGAATCCCATAGGAAGATGAAGTGTCTTTGATTGAAGCAAAGGAATTTTTCATGAGGTATGAGCTAATGTTTTTTCCTATAGGAATTTTTCATGAGGTATGAGCTAATCTTTTTTTCCTATAGGAGTACAAGATTTCCATAGGAATTTTTCCTATAGGATATATTCCTATGAATCAAACAACATGTATATGAAATTTTTCCATAGGAACCAAATCCTACACAATTCCTATGCAAATCCTATGAATCAAAGGAGCCCTAAATCTGATGGCCGGGACCTAGAAGGTAGTGGTAATATCCATTGTCATTGTGTAGTGTGTTTTTTAGAACTCTAAAAGAATATGAAAAGAACTCTAAAAGAGTATGAAAATATTTTAGCAATTGAAATAATATAAATTAACTAATATGGGATATTCATGAAATATATTTTCTACTATCCGACCAATAGCGAGTGTCATGAAATATATTCATTGTAAACTTAGTGATAATCACTCGAGTTTGATATGAATGGCCTAGCTAGCTATGGGCATCTCCCACTATATATGTTGTCCACACGACCAACCAACAAGCAAAAGGTATTCCATGAGGAAAGTTTCTTATGGGTGACTTTCATCTCTGCCGCAAAACACGCGCCGAAATTGTTGGCGCGTCCCATTTTCAAGCTACCCCAAAACCTGCGGTTTGCCCATCGGCCTATAAAACATCGGTCAACAGAGGATATTTCCCTGTAGAGCACAATTTGAACACCACATCTTTCTCATGCTTCTACCAGGCACACTCCCACGACGATGGCCGTGCCCCACCGCCCCTCCTCACCATCACTGCCTCCTCACCGGCCACCGTAGTGACTGACCATGTTTTACCGGTGGACCTCCCTTGCTGTCTAGCAAGCCGGATTAGCTTCGTCGACGCCGACGTTGACCGCGCCATATCTACACCGGATCTGCTTCCCCGACTCTGTAGTCCACCTCACCGGAGATCGAGATGGGCAAAAAACGCGGCCCCAAAGTCGACCACCCCCAACCAAAGAGTAAATCCGCCCTGGCCTCAGACGAAGGTTGATGAATACTTTACATGTCCGCTTTTGTTATATGCATTTGATTTCTGACACTAGTTTTCGTTGCTTTCTTGCAATGCATTCTTGCTGATATTAGATCAGTGTAGATAGTTGTTTGCCGCGTAGCTACATGAGATCTCAACCTTACATCTGCTGATCGAGAGGAAGATCGAGGTTATGTCCGCTTTCGCTATGCATTTCTTTTCCGAGAATCACTTCTGTGTGATACGTTTTGGGGGTTTGAAGTATGCATTTTACAAAGGTTATGATAGCAGTCAAGCTAGCAGAGAAATTTGTTGATAGTATTAAACTGCATGTTTTTTTTTAATCTCAGAACTCTGCTGATCGTAACCTTACATCTGCTGATGGAGAGGCAGAGCTTATGTCCGCTTTCGTTACACTTTTCTTTTCCAAATATCACTTCTGTGCGGTACTTTTTTGGGGTTTGAAGTATACTACCTCCACCCCAAACCTGAAGGCTTATTTATAGAAGTCAAACCAAGTAAAGTTTGACCAATCTTTCAGAACAATCTATCAAGAAATATAATATTTCGTAGATACCGTACGAAAATATATTCGTTTTCTATATTTAATGATATTAAATTTGTATTTTGCATGTTAATAATGATTTTTGGTAAAAACTTCGGGATGGTGGTAGTACGTTTTACAAAGGTTATGATAGCAGTCAAGCTAGCAGAGCAATTTATTGATATTATTAAACTGCCTATATTTTTTCTATTTGCAACTCTGTGTGCGCCATGTGGAATTGCATGCTCTAGCCAGTTCATCCAATGAGGTTTTATCACATAACACCAGAAGTTCGGGATTTTATTTTATCACAGAACCACAACCCTAGAAATTTGTATCACAAAACATCAACATTTGGGGTAATTGTTTCGCAGAATACATGATCTCTGTTTGATAGCCCATTAGTGACTTCAGTGTAGGGATTCGTTGCATAGAAAACAAAAAATTTCCTACCGCGAGAACGCAATCCAAGCCAAGATGCAATCTAGAAGACGGTAGCAACGAGGGGATGATCGAGACTCACTCTTGAAGATTTCCAAAGCCTACAAGATGAGGCTCTTGTTGCTGCGGTAGACGATCACTTGCCGCTTGCAAAAGCGCGTAGAAGATCTTGATCACGGTGCCACGATCGGGCAGCACCTCCGTACTCGGTCACACGTTCGGTGTTGATGAAGTCGATGTCCACCTCCCCGTTCCAGCGGGCAGCGAAAGTAGTAGCTTCTCCTTGAATCCGGCAGCACGACGGCGTGGTGGCGGTGGTGGTGGAGAACTCCGGCGGAGCTTCGCTAAGCGTGCGGGAGTGGTGGAGGAGAGAGGGGCGGCTAGGGTTTGGGAGAGGGGGGCGCCGGCCACTAGGGGGTGCGGCCACCTTGTGGTCTTGGGGTGGCCGGCCCCCTCCCCTTGGCCCCTCATTATATAGGTGGAACCCCCAAGTGTTGGACTACAAGTCTTCGAATAAGACCCCAACCCAAAACCTTCCATGTAGTAGGGAAACCTACCCAAGGTGGGAATCCCACTTGGGATGGGATTCCCCCCTTCCATGTGGGGGGGTGGCCGGCCCCCTTGGTGGAGTCCACCTTGGACTCCCCCCTCTAGGGTTGGCCGGCCATGGGGAGGTGGAGTCCCTCCGGGACTCCTCCTTCCTTAGTGATTCCTTCCGGAGTTTTCTAGAACCTTCTAGAACCTTCCGTAAAATCTTCCGGATCATTTTAAATCTTATAAAATGACTTCCTATATATGAATCTTATTCTCCGGACCTTTCAGGAACTCCTCGTGATGTCCGGGATCCCATCCGAGACTTCGAACAATACTTCGAACTCCATTCCATATTCAAGTTCTACCATTTCAACATCAAACCTTAAGTGTGTCACCCTACGGTTCGCGAACTATGTGGACATGGTTGAGTACTCTCTCTGACCAATAACCAATAGCGGGATCTGGAGATCCATAATGGCTCCCACATATTCAACGATGACTTCAGTGATCGAATGAACCATTCACATACAATACCAATTCCCTTTGTCACGCGATATTTTACTTGTCCGAGGTTTGATCATCGGTATTACTCTATACCTTGTTCAACCTCGTCTCCTGACAAGTACTCTTTACTCGTACCGTGGTATGTGGTCTCTTATGAACTTATTCATATGCTTGCAAGTCATTAGACGACATTCCACCGAGAGGGCCCAGAGTATATCTATCTGTCATCGGGATGGACAAATCCCACTGTTGATCCATATGCCTCAACTCATACTTTCCGGATACTTAATCCCACCTTTATAACCACCAATTTACGCAGTGGCGTTCGATGTAATCAAAGTACCTTTCCGGTATAAGTGATTTACATGATCTCATGGTCATAAGGTCTAGGTAACTATGTATCGAAAGCTTATAGCAAATAACTTAATGACGTGATCTTGTGCTACGCTTAATTGGGTGTGTCCATTACATCATTCATACAATGATATAACCTTGTTATTAATAACATCCAATGTTCATGATTATGAAACTAATCATCCATTAATCAACAAGCTAGTTAAGAGGCATACTAGGGACTCTTTGTTGTTTACATATCACACATGTATCAATGTTTCGGTTAATACAATTATATCATGGTATATAAACATTTATCATAAACATAAAGATATATAATAACCACTTTTATTATTGCCTCTTGGGCATATCTCTAACAGTCTCCCACTTGCACTAGAGTCAATAATCTAGATTACATTGTAATGTACCTAACACCCATGGCATTCTGGTGTGGGTCATGCTTTGCCCTAGGGAGAGCTTTAGTCAACGGATCTGCTACATTCAGATCAGTGTGTACTTTGCAAATCTTTACTTCTCCATCTTCGATGTACTCGCGAATCGAGTGGTAACGCAGCTTGATATGCTTCAGCCTCTTGTGTGACCTTGGTTCTTGTGCATTGGCGATGGCACCCATGTTGTCACAGTAGATGAATAGTGGGTCCAATGCACTAGGAACCACACCGAGCTCTACAATGAACCTCTTCATCCATACCACTTTTGATGAAGCCTCTGAAGCCGCTATATACTCTGATTCTGTTGAAGACTTCGCCACCGTGCACTGCTTCGAGCTTGCCCAGCTTACTGCAGCACCATTCAATATAAACACATACCCAGATTGTGACATAGAGTCATCAGGATCAGTGTTCCAACTTGCATCGGTGTAACCACTTACAACGAGCTCTTGGTCACCTCCATAACAAAGAAACATATCCTTAGTTCTTTTCAAGTACTTCAGGATATTCTTGACCGCTGTCCAGTGTTCCATTCCTGGATCACTTTGATATCTGCTAGTCAAACTAACAGCATGTGCTATATCCGGTCTAGTACATAGCATGGCATACATGATAGATCCTACTGCCGAGGCATAGGGGATATTACTCATCCTTTCTCTTTCTTCTGCCATAGCCGGTCCTTGAGTCTTACTCAAGACCTTGCCTGGTAACATAAGTAAGAACCCTTTCTTACTTTCGTCCATTCTAAACTTCTTTAGAATCTTGTCCAGGTATGTACTCTGTGATAGCCCTATTAGGCGTCTTGATCTATCTCTATAAATCTTGATGCCTAATATATATGATGCTTCACCAAGGTCTTTCATTGAAAAACTATTATTCAAATAACCTTTTACACTGCTTAATAGTTCTATATCATTCCCAATTAATAATATGTCATCTACATATAATATCAGGAATGCTACAGAGCTCCCACTCACTTTCTTGTAAATACAGGCCTCTCCATGACACTGTATAAACCCGAAGTCTTTGATCACCTTATCAAAGCTTCGGTTCCAACTTCTTGATGCTTGCTTCAGTCCATAGATTGAACGCTGAAGTTTGCATACTTTGTCAGCATTTTTTGGATCGACAAAACCTTTGGGTTGTACCATATACAACTCTTCCTCAATGTCTCCATTAAGGAACGCCGTTTTGACATCCATCTGCCAAATCTCATAATCGAAAAATGCAGCTATTGCTAACAAAATCCTCACAGATTGTAGCTACGCTACAGGTGAGAAAGTCTCATCGTAGTCAACTCCTTGAATTTGTCGGAAACACTTTGCGACAAGTCGAGCTTTATAGACAGTAATATTACCATCAGCATCTGTTTTTCTCTTGAAGATCCATTTGTTCTCGACAGCCTTGCGGCTATCAGGTAAGTCTACCAAAGTCCATACTTTGTTATCATACATGGATCCCATTTCGGATTTCATGGCTTCTTGCCATTTGTTGGAATCTGGGCTCATCATCGCTTCTTCATACGTCGCAGGGTCCTCATCATTGTTGTCCACAATCATGACATTTAGACAAGGATCATACCAATCAGGAGTGGCACGTTCCCTTGTCGATCTGCGAGGTTCAGTAGTTTCCTCGTTCAAAGTTTCATGATCATTATCATTAGCTTCCTCTGTTACCGGTGTAGGCGGTACAGGAACAGCTTCCGGTACTGCGCTACTCTAATCAACGAGTAAAGATTCATCAATCTCATCGAGTTCTACTTTTCTTCCAGTCACTTCTTTAGTGAGAAATTCTTTCTCAAGAAAGGTTCCGTTCTTAGCAACAAAGATTTTGCCTTCGGATCTGTGATAGAAAGTGTACCCTATAGTTTCCTTAGGGTATCCTATGAAGACGCATTTCTCCGCTTTGGGTTCTAGCTTGTCCGGTTGTAACTTCTTTACATAGGCTTCGCAACCCCAAACTTTAAGGAACGACAGCTTAGGTTTCTTATTAAACCATAATTCATACGGTGTCGTTTCTACGGATTTTGATGGTGCTCTATTTAAAGTGAATGCGGCTGTCTCTAATGTATAACTCCAAAATGATAACGGCAAATCAGTAAAAGACATCATAGAACGAACCATATCTAAGAGAGTTCGATTACGATGTTCGGACACACCGTTTTGTTGTGGTGTTCCCGGCGGTGTCAATTGTGAAAGTATTCCGCATTTCTTTAAATGCATGCCAAACTCATAACTCAGATATTCACCTCCGCGATCAGATCGTAGAAATTTAATCTTCTTGTTACGTTGATTTTCTACTTCACTTTGGAATTCCTTAAACTTCTCGAAAGTTTCGGATTTATGTTTCATGAAATAGATATACCCATATCTACTCAGATCATCTGTGAAGGTTAGAACATAACGATAACCACCGCGCGATGCTACACTCATTGGTCCGCACACATCGGTATGTATGATTTCCAATAAGTCAGTAGCTCGCTCCATCATACCAGAAAATGGAGTCTTAGTCATTTTCCCATCAGACATGCTTCGCATCTATCAAGTGACTCAAAGTCAAGTGATTCAAGTAATCCATCGGTATGGAGTTTCTTCATGCGTTTCATTCCAATATGACCAATACGACAGTGCCACATATAAGTAGAATTATCATTCAATTTAATTCGCTTAGCATCAATGTTATGTATATGCGTATCACTACTATCGAGATCTAACAGAAATAAGCCATTCTTTTCAGGTGCTCGACCATAAAAGATATTATTCATAAAAATAGAACAACCATTATTTTCAGACTTGAATGAATAACCGTCTTGCATTAAACAAGATCCAGATATAATGTTCATGCTCAACGCGGGTACAAAATAACAATTATTTAGGCTTAAAACTAATCCCGAAGGTAGATGTAGAGGAAGTTTGCCGACATCGATCACATCGACTTTGGATCCGTTTCCAACGCGCATCGTCACTTCATCTTTCAGTAGTCTTCGTTTATTCTTTAGTTCCTGTTTCGAGTTACAAATATGAGCAACCGAACCAGTATCAAATACCCAGGTACTAGAACGAGAACCAGTGAGATAAACATCTATAACATGTATATCAGATATACCTTCTTTCTTCTTCTTGACAAGGCCTCTCTTCAGATCAGCCAGATACTTGGAGCAATTACGCTTCCAGTGTCCCTTCTCCTTGCAGTAATAGCACTCAGCATCAGGCTTAGGGACGTTCTTAGGTTTCATAGGAGGCGTGGCAGCTTTCTTGCCACCCTTCTTGAATTTTCCCTTAGACTTGCCCTGTTTCTTGAAACTGGTGGTCTTGTTGACCATCAACACTTGGTGCTCTTTCTTGATCTCAATCTCAGCAGCTTTTAGCATGCCAAAGAGTTCAGGTAACTCTTTGTTCATGTTCTGCATATTGTAGTTCATCACAAAGTTCTTGTAACTTGGTGGCAGTGATTGAACGACACGATTAATCCCCAGTCTATTAGGAATCACTATTCCCAAGTCACTGAGTTTCTTCGCATTCCCGGTCATAATGAGCATGTGCTCACTAACGGAGCTGCCTTCTTCCATCATGCAGCTGAAGAAGTGTTTCGATGCTTCATAGCATTCCACGGCCGCATGAGTCTCAAATATAGCTTTCAGCTCATTGACCAACTCATGAGGATCGTGGTGCTGAAAACGTTTTTGAAGATCGGCTTCCAGACTGCACAGGATGGCACACTGAACTTGAGAGTACCGAGCTTTCCGAGTCGCGTAAACATTCTTTACTTCATCAGTTTCAGTTTCTGCAGGAGGGTCACCTAGCAGTGAATCAAGCACATATTGCAGATTTCCGCCAGCGAGGAAGATCCTCACATGACGGAACCAGTCGGTGAAGTTGCTACCGTTGCTCTTAAGCTTTTCTTTCTCTAGGAACTGGTTAAAATTGATTGGGGATGCCATCTCTACAACATATATTTCCAAAAGTTTAGACTAAGTTTATGACAAATTGAGTTCAAATTTTAATTCAACATAATTAAAAATCTAGGTGAACTCCCACTCAAAACAATATCCCTCGCATTGTCTTAGTGATCACACAAACCAAATCCACCACACCTAAGTCCGATCATCACGAGACAAGGTGTAATTTCAATGGCGAACATTCAAAGTGTTCATCATATCAACCATATGATTCATGCTCTACCTTTCGGTATCACGTGTTCCGAGACCATGTCTGTACATGCTAGGCTCGTCAAGGCCACCTTAGTATCTGCATGTGCAAAACTGGCTTGCACCCGTTGTATGCACTTGTTGATTCTATCACACCCGATCATCACGAGATGCTTCGAAATGACAAGTCTTGGCAACGGTGCTACTAAGGATGAACACTTTATTATCTTGATATTTTAGTGAGGGATCATCTTATAATGCTACCGTCGCGATCTAAGCAAAATAAGATGCAGAAAAGGATTAACATCACATGCAGTTCATATGTGATTTGATATGGCCCTTTTGTCTTTGCGCCTTTGATCTACATCTCCAAAGCACGGACATGATCTCCATCATCTTCGGGCATGATCTCCATCATCGTCGGCGTAGCGTCAAGGTCAATGTCGCCGTCTTCATGGTTGTTCACCTCATGTAGCAACTATTACAACTACTTTGAAATACTACTCAACATGAATTTTAAAGACAACCATAAGGCTCCTGCCGGTTGCCACAATACAATAATGATCATCTCATACATATTCATTATCACATTATGGCCATATCACATCACCAAACCCTGCAAAAACAAGTTAGACGTCTCTAATTTGGTTTGCATATTTTACGTGGTTTAGGGTTTTCGAGAGAGATCTAATCTACCTACGAACATGAACCACAACGGTGATACTAATGTTGTCAATAGAAGAGTAAATTGAATCTTCACTATAGTAGGAGAGACAGACACCCGCAAAGCCTCTTATGCAATACAAGTTGCATGTCGAACGAGGAACAAGTCTCATGAACGCGGTCATGTAAAGTTAGTCCGAGCCGCTTCATCCCACTATGCCACAAAGATGCAAAGTACTCAAACTAAAGACAACAAGAGCATCAACGCCCACAAAACCATTGTGTTCTACTCGTGCAACCATCTATGCATAGACACGGCTCTGATACCACTGTAGGGATTCGTTGCATAGAAAACAAAAATTTTCCTACCGCGAGAACGCAATCCAAGCCAAGATGCAATCTAGAAGACGGTAGCAACGAGGGGATGATCGAGACTCACCCTTGAAGATTTCGAAAGCCTACAAGATGAGGCTCTTGTTGCTGCGCTAGACGATCACTTGCCGCTTGCAAAAGCGCGTAGAAGATCTTGATCACGGTGCCACGATCGGGCAGCACCTCCGTACTCGGTCACACGTTCGGTGTTGATGAAGTCGACGTCCACCTCCCCGTTCCAGCGGGCAGCAGAAGTAGTAGCTTCTCCTTGAATCCGGCAGCATGACGGTGTGGTGGCGGTGGTGGTGGAGAACTCCGGCGGAGCTTCGCTAAGCGTGCGGGAGTGGTGGAGGAGAGAGGGGGCGGCTAGGGTTTGGGAGAGGGGGGCGCCGGCCACTAGGGGGTGCGGCCACCTTGTGGTCTTGGGGTGGCCGGCCCCCTCCCCTTGGCCCCTCATTATATAGGTGGAACCCCCAAGTGTTGGACTACAAGTCTTCGAATAAGACCCCAACCCAAAACCTTCCATGTAGTAGGGAAACCTACCCAAGGTGGGAATCCCACTTGGGGTGGGATTCCCCCCTTCCATGTGGGGGGGTGGCCGGCCCCCTTGGTGGAGTCCACCTTGGACTCCCCCCTCTAGGGTTGGCCAGCCATGGGGAGGTGGAGTCCCTCCGGGACTCATCCTTCCTTAGAGATTCCTTCCGGACTTTTCTAGAACCTTCTAGAACCTTCCGTAAAATCTTCCGGATCATTTTAAATCTTATAAAATGACTTCCTATATATGAATCTTATTCTCCGGACCATTCCGGAACTCCTCGTGATGTCCGGGATCCCATCCGAGACTTCGAACAATACTTCGAACTCCATTCCATATTCAAGTTCTACCATTTCAACATCAAACCTTAAGTGTGTCACCCTACGGTTCGCGAACTATGTGGACATGGTTGAGTACTCTCTCTGACCAATAACCAATAGCGGGATCTGGAGATCCATAATGGCTCCCACATATTCAACGATGACTTCAGTGATCGAATGAACCATTCACATACAATACCAATTCCCTTTGTCACGCGATATTTTACTTGTCCGAGGTTTGATCATCGGTATCACTCTATACCTTGTTCAACCTCGTCTCCCAAAAAGTACTCTTTACTCGCACCGTGGTATGTGGTCTCTTATGAACTTATTCATATGCTTGCAAGTCATTAGACGACATTCCACCGAGAGGGCCCAGAGTATATTTATCCGTCATCGGGATGGACAAATCCCACTGTTGATCCATATGCCTCAACTCATACTTTCCGGATACTTAATCCCACCTTTATAACCACCCATTTACGCAGTGGCGTTTGATGTAATCAAAGTACCTTTCCGGTATAAGTGATTTACATGATCTCATGGTCATAAGGACTAGGTAACTATGTATCGAAAGCTTATAGCAAATAACTTAATGACGTGATCTTATGCTACGTTTAATTGGGTGTCTCCATTACATCATTCATACAATGATATAACCTTGTTATTAATAACATCCAATGTTCATGATTATGAAACTAATCATCCATTAATCAACAAGCTAGTTAAGAGGCATACTAGGGACTCTTTGTTGTTTACATATCACACATGTATCAATGTTTCGGTTAATACAATTATAGCATGGTATATAAACATTTATCATAAACATAAAGATATATAATAACCACTTTTATTCTTGCCTCTTGGGCATATCTCCAACATTCAGGCCACCGTCAGTTTAAGAGTGACAACAGGTGAAAGACAATTAGACTTTATTTTGTGGTATTTGCTGCTAAACGCTAAATACAAAGTTGTTTGTCAACACTAGTTGTTTAATCTTATGTCCAGACAGTTCGAAAAAATCTTATGTCCAGGGTAGTTGTATTGGTACACATTATCAAAACCTTATGCTGGTACAGAATATATTACCCAAATCTCATGTTCTTGTGTGGTTATAATTTCAATGGATATTTGTCATATGGTAATTCATTTTGTGTGTAGCATATGTAACAAGTGTGACTCACATTCTCATTTCCACAGAGTGTCTAAAAATTTCACACCAAAATTCATTTGTTTGTAGCAAACATGCTCACGTACTGTAAATTGGTGTCACACTGTAGGGTGATGCTCTTGTCAAGCCAACTAATGAAAAATAATGTGTTATGTGAAATAATTTCCCCCAATGTTGGTGTTTTGTGATAAAAAATCCCCAACTTGTGGTGCTAAGTGATAAAACCGCTCATTCAATAGACCGAGCCTTAGGCATGTATCATTAGATATTTTTTTAGGAAGGCTGCAAATATTTATTTTGAATACTTCGTTGCTACTTGCTAGGATTTGAACTCAGGACCTTGTAGGTCTGATACCATTTCGAATTGCATGCTCTAGCAAGTTAATCCAATAGACCGATCTGTTGGAACTTGGAAGACCCTAGGCAATTATATTAAGCACACACCATTCCATATGGTTAACCATTGGCATGAAATGACACTTATATGTGTTTGAGTGTATATGTGGATTGCTTAGCCCTTTCCATCAGTTCGGACTTTTGGTTGCGTTGGCTACTGCATGAAGCTTGACATTCATACTTATCCTAAAAATTGTTGCTGCTGCCCTCTGTTGCCCAACGTAAATTATTTTTGAGCCATAATTTGTTTGCCCTTTCCATCAGTCCGGACTTCCGGTTGCGTTGGCTAGTGCATGAAGCTTGACAATATGAACATCAATTATTTTTGAGCCATAGTTTGTTTGTCATTACACCTTTTGAGCAGTCTCACTGCTACTATTAATTTGTTCTTATATGCACAGTTCCATGATAAATCTCATCTGCATTTCTCGCCAATGCATGTTGGGTCTTCCACTCGAGAATGAGTACGAAGAGCAATGGAGGCAAACTATCCTGCATAATAGCCGAGTTGCAGCCTCGTTGGGCCTAACACTACATCCTTCTACAAGGTCTAGTGCAAAAACGCCACCCACCTCCCTCACAAAGGATACGGAACATTCCTCTGATTCAGAATTTGATCCTGCTGATTGTGATGGCGAGCTGACTCAGGAAGATGCCCTGGTCGACTATCCTCTGCAACACAACAAGGTGAGTTTTCTCTGTCCTGTCATCGAATTATTTGTCCCAACTTCCATTTGTTGTATCCCAGTCCTACCAAATATGTTACCCATGCCATGTTCAATCTCATTACTACAATTTTTCCTGCTTAGTTAACGCATCATATATGTTTTGGCATATGTTGCCTTACTGTTTATCCATTCCATCTGCATATCATCATCATATAATATTGTACATTGAAATATCATTTATGTGTGACAGGCATCTGCAGATTCGGGCAAGAACTTTTCAAAACGACCAGGAGGAAGAACACTCAACAGGAACCTCAGGCTGATACCGGAGGATGGGTGACAGTGCGTAATAAAAAAAGGGTTAAGCCTGATGCTCGTGCTGCTCCTCCTATTACAAGGTCTAACAAAAGACTGACACGAGGTGGCGAACAGGCCGAGAATGATAACAGTAAAAGGTCTCGTAAGAACCACAAACCATCGAATCAGACAGAAGTAGCCCCAGCATGTACCAGCCCACACATTCCACAACCACCAGTTGCCAATACTGTTTCTCAGCAACAATTGCCAACAGAACCAGTTTCCACAGCAAATTCGAGCCAACAATTGGCACCATCAGGAGTGGTGGTAGGTAATAATGGCCAAGGACACATGATGCTAGTCCCAGATGATACAGCCTCAAATGTCCAAACAGTGCTGCCACAACACCAGCAAACTGGTGATGATCTCCCTTCGACCCTTAGTCCTGCGAAAGACAACTCCTCTCCCGATGATGAGACCCACGCCAAAAAAGGTAATAATTTTTTCAGGACTTGTAGTTTAATGCTCCCTTATGTATCTATATACCATGATAGCTTGATGTAATGCTTAACTTGGTAGGTTCACCACGATCAATAAAAACGAGGGGGCCAACGGTAGGAAGGAAACTTGCAGCTAAGATTTCCGGAATGGGTTCAAGATTTGGCATCACATCTATTGTAGGTGGAAGAAGGCCACTTCATCCGCATGAATCTTCATATCTTGTATCACATATTGGCTATTTTATCAGGAATGAACTTCCTACCTTCCCATTGTGGAAGCAGCACGTTGACACCCCTTCACAGTTCGAGAGTTTAGTGCATAATTTACATGTAAGTCATGCTTCTCCTGGTAATGATAAATTATTCCACATTGATCTGTCCCATTTCTTGTAGCTTACTGTTATTTCTATGCTATATAACTCACCAATCATTCCACCGTTGTGAGTAGTTAAGGTTTGAATTCGATCAGGATAATGAGGATGTAAATTTTGTCATCGCTTCCATATTCAAATAATTATTGCGCCAGCACCGCTATAAGCTTAAGGCGACATACTTCACTGGCCAGATTACTGCCAATGTTCGAACAAAGTCTCCTGCACCCTGTATGACTGACGAGCAGTGGGGAGATCTTGTCAAGCACTGGTCTGATCCAAAGAATGTGGTATGGCTTATAAGGACCGTGAAACCAGATTAAAATCTGAATACTTATTTTGCGCTAGTGTCTCACTAGTCTCCTTTTGCAGACGTTGTCTAAAAGGAACCAGGCTAACCGCTTGAAACAACGTTTACCAAGCCGTACAGGATCTCGTCACTTGGTTGGGCATCTCTGGCAAAAAGTAATGCCCTGCTGGTCTGTACTGCTACATATGTTACTCGTAAATTGTGTAGAACTCCATGTGCATGTTATATTTCCATCCTCCATTTTAACCACGTTATTTGATTTCTATATGATTGTACAAAAATGCAGAAAGTAGATCATGCAAACAACATGCAACCAGACAAAGAGATGACTCTGGCAGAGCAGTTCGAGGCATGCCAGAAGAACAAATAATGTGATAGGAGAACTCGCAGAAAGTGTTATTGTAAGTCTTCTTTATGATTTAAATTTTTTAACGACACACTTGCCAATTTGTAGGAGCAATAATGGGCATGTCAATATGATCTTGTAGGCGTTTTTGTGAAAATGCATTTGATGTGTAATCAGGCATACCAACTTGTAGGATTAAAAGTAGTTCATACACATTAAATCTACCGTCTGCATGTTTCTCTGTAATAACTTTACTTTTTACACGACTCAAAACTTTTCAGGAAAATATGAAATTGGAGATGGCAAAACCCGGGAAAGACGGTATGGAAAAAACTCTAGAAGAATGTATGGAGACATTTACCATGGTACTTAAAAATAAAGATATCACCAAAAACACTTTCCTGCGAAATGCTGGGTTTTTGCAGTCCAAGTCCAAGTCCAAGTCTTTCTCTGCACAAGTTCTAGAGGAACAACTCCAAATAGAACGAGCTGCAGCAGATGTGTTAAGAAACCAAGTTGACATGTTGAGATCGAGATCAGTAGCTTGTGATGCCCTACTGCAGGAGGCCAATCAAGTTCGTTATAATCTCTCAAAGACTAATAAAATGCCATAGATAATTGGAGATGAACACTGACATTGACATGTGAGTACCTTGGTATTGTGAAATTTTTCCTGAGACTGAGGCAATGTTCCTATTTTGTTGGTGGATGCATTTATCTGCGGCTGGGATCAACTTGGTAGTTGTTCCTGTGGATGTTTTATAAATTGGTTGCCTAGCCTTTTCAGTTTGAACTTAAATGGTATTAGAGCCAAGGTCTCGAGTTTGAATTGTTGTCGGTGTGGTTCAATTCATCCTTAATTTGTTGGTGCCCCATTGGCCCTTGTAAAGCTTCATGTGCCTACCTCCGAATCCAGTGTTGAATTCTCTTGTCACACACGAGGATGGCTGTTAATGTGTTTATAAGTGGGTTGCATAGCCCCTTTTATATGAGTTTGCAAGTTTCCGTATTGTGTTGTGCCTTTGGGACTCAGCCTGCACTTCTGACTTTTGGTTGCGTTGGCTACTGCATAAGTTTAATATACTAGTTCCATGTGGTTTTTGTTGAGATCTATAATAAGTGGATTGCCTAGCCCTTTCCATCATTTCGGACCGGGTGTGTGCTATTCTGTTTTCCACATGTTAGACCTCCTCTTCTTAACAAGACTCCATGAGTAGGAGGCACTATAATTTTATTTTTTTGCGCATGAAATTACTCAATTAGATAGCTTAATCCCATTTGTTGACTAGCCACTTGAGGGTAAAACTGAGTATATTGCACTAGCCAGTATTAGTACTCGAGGGGAAAACTGAGTACGGAGTACATATATTTTTCCATTGTAAGGCTCGACTGTAGAACTGAGTACACGTAACGGTGCAGACGTGCAGTACCACGGACACGTATCGTGGTGCGCAGCGGTTAGGCGGTGCGCGTGTTGAGACCAAACGTCTAGCTTTTTTGAGAAACTGTCGAGACCAACCGTCACGTTGCCTGTACAGAGCCCCTCTGTCCCTCCCTCTGCACACAGTCTCATTCTCACTCACGCACGCAACCATGCCTCTCACGTCCCATCAACTTCTCCAAATCAAATGAAAAAACACCAACCGCCCTACGTGCGTTCCCTGCCGGCGATGGACAAGAAGAATGCGCCGGCGGCCGTCGCCCCTGAGACCGTCGCCTCTGAGGGCAGCGCATCCAAGCGCGGCGCCTCCGTGGACTGGGCCTCTCTCAGGGCTGACGGACCACTTCACAAGATCGGGGACTGCTTACTGGCGAACGAGGAGTACATGGACACCTACTCTGCTTTGAGGCGAGTTTGTAGAAATTGGCGCTCAGGTGCCCGACGTGCACCTGCATGTATGGATCATGGTAGAACACGCCCTTCCACACGCTGCTGATTTCACCTTCCTCCACCCCCGCACATCCCGCTATGTCACCATCGATCTAGCGGAAGTTCATGCATGGTTCAAATTCCTCCATATCTATAGAGTTAATCTATTTTTATTTTCAATCGTAAACATCTTAGTGCTGAATGTTATCTTCATCAATATATTTTAGATACTACTTCGTCAACTTTTGCCGTGGCGTCATCGTGCTTGCCCAGAAGAACTAGCCGCACAAGATACGGCTTCTGAACCCACTCACAAAGACATTGAATACTAGGTTCGAGGCGCATATGCCATATTTTATTCTGAAGTCAGTCGTTGTAATGAAGTCCCCGACTATGGTCTTCGTTTCCAAAGATTACCCGGCGGAAATTGCTTGGGTCGATGAGAGCACTCCAACTAAGGGTATAGATGAAGATTGGGGAGAAGGAAGATTTTCGACCAAGCACCATTCTCTGCGTTGCATTACCCCGTTCAATGGTGAATTGTATGCAATAGCTGTGAACAATTTTGAGTTCGGAAAATTAGTGTGCACCAACAATGTCCAGTTGGAGCAGCACGCGAGCACTGTCAACATGGATACACTATTTTCATTTCCAGAACTTGGAAATAACAAGTTCTACCTTGTGAAGTCGGATGGTGCTCTGCTGCTTGTGTTGTTGGACAACAAGCATTTGGAGGAAGGTCAACCATTGGTGTACCGTGTGGACACTGAGAGCCGCTCTCCCCATGCTGTCAATAACATTGGCAGTCGTGCCTTCTTCGTCCATTATATCCGGTGTATCTCCGTCGACACCAGAGTGTACCCGACACTTCAACCTGGCTGCATCTACTACAGAGATTTGGGTTATAACAGAGAGTACTTTGATGATATAAAGGCCTGGGATGAGTGGCCAATACGTGTGGATAGATTAGGAAACTACGGTATGAGAAATGAACAAAGGCCATACCGTTCGGAGGATGTATTGGCTGCACACTGCAGACGGAAGGAGTTCAATGAATATTTCATTCAGATCATAGAACGGAGTGACGAAGAAATATATGCTGAATGAAGATCAGATTCAGTCATCCTGGGGTATCCTAATCTTCATGTTGGCCATACATTGCGTCTTGTATTATTTTCAGATTAGTTTGTCGTGAACATTAACATTGTTATTGGCTGCTTTTGGCTGTTGAATGCAGTTTATGTATTATACTCCGTACTTAGTTTTCTGGATTTGTTATGCTGTGAATTTTTCCTATACTAGCTTCTAGATTTGACTGATTTTGTTTGTAATGATGATGGCTTGATGTGGCTGCTGGCCTTGACTGCCGGAGCAGAGCAATTAACCAGGTGTACCGTCTTTATATTAGTATTATATTATATTACTTGACCATAGCCATATTCAAAATCAAATCTCAGTCGGGCGGCAAAATCTCCCGCCAATCCTGAAATATTTCAGACGGGTTTTTGAATGGGATAAGAAGATAGATCACGATGATAGTAACAGGTATTTAATGTGATGATGATTTGATTTTGCACTCGGCCTTGAACAGATGTACTAGTACGGTGTCACAATTTTTTATCATTATACTTTGACCTTAGCCAAATTCAAAATCTCATAGCGGCAAAACTTCCCGCCCACAAAATACAAAAATTTCACACGCTTCCAAATTCCCATTCTACCCCTGTGGAGATGGCAGCAAAGTCGGTTGGTGGGGGGGTATACCCGTCATTTTTTTCGATCACCACCTCCCTAGCCCGGAAACCCTCCCAAAAAAAATTCATTTCCCTCAGACCACCCACCGGAACTTCCCAAGTCCCTCTCCCCCACCTCGACGACCACCGCACCGGAACATCCCCTCCGGACTTCCCTGGCCTACCCGAGGCCTCGCGATCCTCGTCATCCGGCTGCCTGCCGGAGCCGCTTCATCGACGCCGTCATCAACCGGACCGGATCATCGCCGCCGAACCTCCAAACCATATGCTCATCCAGCAGTCTACCGCAGTCGCTTCAGCTGCGGTATCGTCCACCCCACCGGAGCCGCTTCGCCGGATCCGTCGTCCACTGCATCGGATCTTGCTCACCGACGCCGCTGTGCATGAACCGGATCTGCTTCACCGGCGCCGTGCATGATCTAAACTCTTCTACTGTCGCTTTTCTATTGCTTGCCTGCAAGTTCTTGTTTAATCTTGGGGAACCTGTTTGTGCTAACGACGCGCCGTTGTTTTTTGCAGATGAGTAACCATGAATTGTAATGGCAGTCTCTCCAACCCCAAGTAGCACATGTAGCGTACTTCATCACCGGATCTATCAACCCCAGGAAGATCAGCTGTGACTCCCACAGAGTGCTTCTCCTAATGTAAGTCCCTTGTTTTAGCGCCATGTTCTGGGTTCAGATGCTTGTTTAGCTGAAGCTCTTTTAGTTCATTCCTAGATATGACCGTAACACCTTGCTATTTTCTAGTTCATTGCTAACTTTAAGCGGTTGAACATTTTGGTTTGCATTCCCTGCTCTGTAGATGTAGCCATCATAACTTCTATCTTGCTTAGTCGTTGTTACAAAAATTATAGACTGCTACTATTTTTTTCATGCCAATCTTGCTATCCCTGAACATGTTGGTTTGCATTCCCTGTACTACAGGTGATGCCATTGTTATTTCTATCCACTTCGTCGTAAGCTAACAAAGTAACTGCCTGCTATTAGTTCCTGCATGCTATCGCTCTGCCATCCTGCAGTACAAATTTAGTTGAACTCGTCACAGCAGCTACTTCCATCATAATTTTGTCTGCCATCTGATTCTACAAGTTGGTGCGCATTCCCTCTTCTACAAGTTCACAGGTGATCCCACTATATTCCGTTTCTGGTTCATCCTAAGCCGTAGCATTAACTATCCTATATGTGTTGCTCATTACAACTTTATATCCCGAAACAAATTGATTTGTTTCCCTTATCTACAAGTTTATGAGTGATGCCATTATAACTCCTATCTGTTTTATTCCTAGCTATTATAGTAACATCCTGCTATTATTTAGTTCATGGCCAATTTTAAGTAATTGCACATGTTGGTTCGCATTCCCTGCTCTATAGCTTTTGGAATCGTAACTTCTATATTTGGTTTACATTCCCAGCTCTGTAGATCTAGCCATCATAACTTTATCTTGCTCAGTCGTTGTTACAAAAATTATGGCCTGCTACTATGTTGTTTGTGCCAATTTTTTACTCCATGAACATGTTGGCTTGCATTCCCTGTACTACAGGTGATGCCATTGTTTTGTATCTAGTTCATTGTAAGCTAACAAAGTAAGGACTTAGTTTGGCATGCTATCACTCTGCTATCTAGCGTGTAGTACAAATAAACTTGTCATACTACTAGATAATAATTTTGCGTGCCATCTTGTTCTTCAAAAGCTGCAATATTGACTTGTTTCTCTGACTTGGCATGACGCTCACATATGGAATGCTGAACATATTGGTTTGCATTCCCTCTTATACAAGTTCACAGGTGATCCCACTATATTCTGTATCTGGTCCATCCTAAGCTCCAGCATTAACTATCCTCTATGTGTTGCTCATTACAAGTTTATATCCCGAAAAATCTTGATTTGCATCCCCTTCACTATAAGTTCAGGAGTATTATTTAGTTCACGGCCAAAATGAAGTAGCCATGTTGGTTCACATTCCCTCCTCTTTAGCTTTTGCCATCGTAACTTCTATTTTTGGTTTACATTCCCTGCTCTGTAGATGTAGCCATCATAACTTCATCTTGCTCAGTCGTTGTTACAAAATTTATAGGCCGCTACTATGTTGTTCATGCCAATCTTGTACTCCCTGAACATGTTGGTTTGCATGGGACTCGACAGTAGTAAGTTTGCTGTTTCATTCTAACATGCTCTGTTATATTGGCTATTGGTATGCAGCATGCACTCTTTGTTTGCTTATTGTGCGCATTACAACGATCTTGTTATAACGACGAAATGATGAGTTCCAAATTCTTTGGCAAACAATATAGTAGTGTCTTTTCCTTTCCATTGTTGCTGTCTTAAGTTGTAATGTCTTTGTTTCAGATATAGGTGCCGCATGGACAACTTAAAAGATTGCTGAATATCTTCATTGTATTGCTAGGTTTAATTACCATTCAATTTCTCTGGGTTCTGTAATATTTTTTCAAAGCCTTGCAGCTGATGTAATATTTAGTTAGTTTTTATAGTTCTTTCGCGCATTTTTTCTTTGGTGCTTGTGGTAAGTGAGGCTATCCGACAGAAATCATGTGCTGCGTAAATATTCTCAGTATCTAAATCACAAATTCCCATCACTTAAACGGCCCAATTAAGAGAAATCACTAAAGCGCCTATTATGCCGGCATATACACACCAACTAAACGGGCTGGCCCACTTACTTATTGGGCCAGCCCACTTGCTTTAAGGTGGACCCCACCCACTACTAGGCCGGCCCAGTAACAGAAAAGTGGGCCCCACAAGCTTATTGGGTCGGCCCACTAACTCGTCGGGCCAGCCCACCCGATTTACCGTGGACCCCACATACTAATTGGGCCGGCCCACTAACTTGTTGGGCCAGCCCAAAAGCTTTTGTGGTGGACCCCCACATTCTAAATGGGCCAGCCCTTTAACAGGATAGTGGGACCCACCTGCGTTTTTGGCCCGGCCCACCATCTTGTTGGGCCGGCCCAATTGCTATATGGTGGACCCCACATATTAAATGGGCCGGCCCTTTAACAGGAAAGTGGGACCCACCTGTGTTTTGGCCCGGCCCACTATCTTGTTGGGCCGGCCCACTTGCTATATGGTGGACCCCACATACTAAATGGGTCGGCCCTTTAACAGGAAAGTGGGACCCACCTGTGTTTTTGGCCCGGCCCACTATCTTGTTGGGCCGACCCACTTGCTATATGGTGGACCACACGTTCTAAATGGGCCGGCCCTTTAGCAGGAAAGTGGGACCCACCTACGTTTTTTGGCCCAGCCCACTTTCTTGTTGGGCCGGCCCACTTGCTATATGGTGGACCCCACATACTAAATGGGCCGGCCCTTTAAAAAGGAAAGTGGGACCCACATGTGTTTTTGGCCCGGCCCACTATCTTCTTGGGCTGGCTCACTTGCTATATGGTGGACCCCACATACTAAATGGGCCGGCCCATTAACAGGAAAGTGGGACCCACCTGTGTTTTTGGCCCGGCCCACTGGCTTGTTGGGCCAGCCCATTTGATCTGTTGTGGACCCCACGCACTAAATGGGCCGGCCCGATAGTAGGAAAGTGAGACCCACATGCTTATTGGGCCGGCCCAATAACTTCTTGGGCCGGCCCACTTGCTTTAAGGTGGACCCCACTTTTTAAATGGGCCGGCCCATTAAAGGTTTGACTAGTCAACCTGAGAGGTTAGGCCCGGCCCACGTAACTAATGGACCAGCCTAGCTATATAGTTGACCGGTCAAACTAAGTCACCTAGCCCGGCCCGCAAACTTAATGGGCCGGCCCGCTTAAGACGTGGCAGGCCTCGTGTGGGCCTACCATCTACCACGGGGTTTAGCCGGTTAACGCCGTTAACTGCCAGTTAACGGCGTCTGCCACGTGTCAGTTTGCATGACGTCAGCAGTCAACGGGCTCCCGGAAACACTTCTGCAACGGTCCGATTTTCCGTGGCGGAAGGGCGCCCAAGCGTGACGGACCAAAAAAAACGTGGTAGGACTTTGCCTGACGGTTTCAACAACAGAACCCATATCGTCGGGTTAGGCCCATAGGCGACGAAAAATACCCCTTAGCGGACGATTTTGGGACTTTGCCTATCAGAACTTTTCTTGTAGTGACTAAGTGTAACAATAACAACTAGAGCTAAGAAAGATAGGCACAAGATATATGTAGCACAAGTGATAGCAAGATATATGTACTTCAAGCACGATGGCTATCACAAGGAAAGAGAGCTCGGGTATAGAAATAACCGAGGCACGCGGAGACGAGGATGTATTCCCGTGTTCCCTTCCTTTGCAAGAAGGTACGTCACGTTTGGAGGAGTGGAGGTCCCACGAAGGATTCCTCAATGCCACGAAGGCTCACCCTATTCTCCGAGCCACACCCACGAAGGATAATGACCCTTTCCGTATGGTTAGCTTTTCCTCCACTCTGGAGATGGCAAGCTCCACAACCACTTCACAAGCTCCACGAAGGAGAAGCCCGGGCCCCTTCACAATCTTCCACGAAGAGATCACCGGGACACCAACCAAGCCAACTAGGAGGTCTCCCTCCAAGAGTAACAAGCTCACGATCTCTCACTCGAACTAATCGTGGTGGAGAGCTCAACACTATGCAATGATGCAAAGAAAGAACACCAAAGGTGTTCAAATCCTTCACACTCAAATACCACCCAAGCAACGAATGCTATGAAGAGATTAGAGAGGAAGAACAATGGGGAAAGTCAACAAAAGACTCCAAGATCTAGATCCAAAGGGTTCCCCTCACTTAGAGGAGAAAAGGATTGGTGGGGATTGTAGATCTAGATCTCCTCTCTTAGATCCCTCAAGAATGAGTAAGAATCATGGGGGGAATCAAGAGAGAGCAATTTCTTCAAAGAGAACAATGGAGGAGAGAGAATGGGAAGAACTACACAGCCCAAGGTGGAAGAAGGGCTATTTATAGCCAAAGAGCAAATATAAACGTTGGGGAAAAGTTGGGCTGAGTCAGCCGTCGAGGAGGCCGGTCAACCGGGCCTGGGACCGGGCCGTCCGGTTTAGGACCCGGTCAGACCGAGCCATCCGGTCCACAGACCGGTCGACCGGGCTAGTGACCGGACCAAGCTGGAAAGCTTACTGGATAGTGCCCGGTTCGCACCGGTCCAGGGGCCGGTTTGAACCGGGCCATCCGGTCGGACGGCCGGTCACGCCGGGCCAGTAGGAAAGTATATTATACAAAAATTGTGATAACTTTTGTGTCCGGACCCCGATTGACATGAAACCAATTTTGTTGGAAAGATAACAAAGAATAGAACCCCAACAAAATATGGAGACTCCTCACATAACATTTTAGATGATTTTAGAGATGGAGTCTCCCACCGTCAAGAAACGGTGAAGAGGTCCAAACTCGAAAACGCAATAGAAGCTGCATGCGGATTCCGTTTTCGATGAACTTGGGCTTGTTGTAAAGCTAGCAACAAGCTCAAGAACCTCTCACAGAGAAACACCAAGAAGCACTAGGGATATACAAAGTATGCAAAGGATTGAGCTCCCTAAGACGATGTGATCAAGTTACCCAACCGAAAGCCCCTCTTGATAGTGCGGCTATCTATCCTATAATCCGGTCTCCCATCAACCACCTTGAGATCAGTAAAAGGAAAACCTAGCAAGGCCATACCTTTGCCTTGAGTATCCCACTTGATCTTGATGATAACTCTTCATGCTCCACTCAAGCCGGAATGCCACACTTGATCATCGTTACTTCGTGAAGACTCACAAATGCTCCCCCATATACTATGATGGGAAAGCTCCATTGATGTACATATTCACATCTCCATTGTCATCAATTGGACGGCAAGCTTCAAGCATATGATCCTCTCGAGATGATCAACTTGAACTTGCCCAACTGAACCTTGATGATGATCACCACTTGCCGTCATCCTCTCATGGGAATACCACGTGACTTCACGTGGCACATTCTTCATGCTTCATGTGTTGACAAAACTTGAATCTATTCTTCACTCTTTGTATTGGTCAACCTTGTATCTTCTCATGCTCTATCATACTATCTTGATGCCAATACAAAAGGTGTATCTTTATCTTCATGGCATCCATACTTGAATCCAACACATGGAATACAAGTAGTACCTATGGACTATTCCTTCATATAAACTCAATGAAAACATTAGTCCATAGGGGTTGTCATTAATTACCAAAACCACACATAGGGGCAATGTACCCTTACAAGGTGGCTTCCGCACCTTGAAGTGGTTGACTCGCGAGCATGTGATGGAGGCCACATGGGAGAACTTTGCTAGGGGCATTGGATATGAGCTTCCCGACTATGACATCAACTACTTCCGGATTCATCTTCAGCCTAGGCTGATGGCCAAGGAGAAGATGGCCAACCTCTACATCCCCAGAAGGATGTTGTGTGGAAGTGGTTACAAGCTCCTTCCCGTCTACGACATCATGAACCACATCTACCGTAGCACCATCAGCCCCAAGCACACCAACCATGATGAAGTGCATGGGTTCCTTGTGAACCTTCTTGAGCACACTGATCAGATGAGGGGCCGCGACAAGCAACTGGAAGTCATGGACTACATTTGGCATGAGATGCGTGATTGTGCCTTTCTTCGCAAGCTTCCTCAGTATGCGCCCTACATCATGAAGCTCATTTGTCTCAAGTGGGAGCAAGAGGGACGTGGAGATCTCCTAGAGCAATGTCGCCCCAACATCACTATCCATAAGGAGAAGAGCCCCGTTGTCAAGAATAATGATCTTCCAAGGTTTGGCAAAAATGCCCCCAAGTACAAGGAGGAGGAGGAAGCCGATAGTGATGACTCCGACTTTGTGCCCAACTCCGTCAAGACCAAGGGCCTCTTCGCCAAGCTCACCGCTCGCCTCAAGAAGTCCTTTTGCTTTAAGAGGGACCTTGAAGATAGGATGTACCAAGCCCACCATGACAACAAGAAGATCCGCCAACACCAAAAGGCGATGATGAGGCACATGCAGATTCCCGTCTCCGAGGGCTCCGAGGACAACATCACACCTCCCGGTGAGTGGAAGTCGAAGCTTACTTGGTCAAGTTCCGAGGACTCCATCCCCGAGCCACCTCATGGTAAGGGCCATGCTCAAGATTGAATGTTCTAGGACGTCGCCTAGAGGGGGGGTGAATAGGCGGTGTATAAAAACTTCTACTTGAGAGCTAAACTAGGCGGAATAAAACTATACATGTGTTTACTAGTTTAGCTCAAAGCCTATCAACTAGGGGTTTGCCTAAGAGCACCAACAACCTATGCTAGCATGATGAGCACCATGTGATGACAAGCTAGGTATAGCACATCAAGCAAGACAAATATAACAAGGTAAAGCGCATAGGTAAAGGAGCTCGGGTTCAGAAGTAACAGGTGCACGAGGAGATGATGATGTATCCCGAAGTTCACACACAAAGGTGCTACGTCTCAGTCTGGAGCGGTGTGGAGGCACAAGGCACTCCAATGAGCCACTAGGGACACCGTATTCTCCTCGAGCCTTTCCACTAAAGGAAAGGCCTCGATCCAATAAGGGACCCTTGAGGGTGGTCACCGAACCCGTACAAGCTTGGGCAAACTCCCAAGTATCACACTTGAGGCAACTACACAACACGGAGGCTCTCAAGTACAGGGCCACAAGAGGCTACAACACACCACAAAGCCAACAAGATACTAACGCGCCACAAGAGGCTAACACACTCCACAAAGGAAACACCGCCACCAAGGCCACCAAGCCACAAAGATGATAAGGCCACTAAGGCTAGATTGCCACTAAGGCTAACACACTCCACAAAGGAAACAACGCCACAAAAGGCCACCAAGCCACAAAGATGATAAGGCCACTAAGGCTACACGGCCACTAAGGCAAGAACACCACTAAGGTCGAACACTCACTCTACGAGATCGAAACCCCGGAGAGAACCCAAACCGATGCACCTAATGCAATGGCTAAGAACACCACTAAGATGCCCAAGTTCTTCTCTCCCAAATTCCAACAAAGCTAGAAAATCTATTGGGGGAATAAGGGAGGAACAACAAAAAGTGGAGAAACACCAAGAAACTCCAAGATCTAGATCTAGCAAGATCCCCTCACTTGGAGAGGGATTCAATTGGTGAAGCTCTAGATCTAGATCTCCTCTCTCCTTTCCCCCAAAAATATGCAAGAAATAGTGGGGGGATCAAGAGGAGGAAGAAACAACTCAAGGTCAACAATGGAGGAGAGAGAATGGAGGGGAAGAAGTTTTTGGGTCGGAGGTGGAAGAGCGGTATAAATAGGGGCTCCAAAATATAGCTGTTGGGGGCTGGAAAAACGGTTAGATTCGCGCAAACCGGTACTACCGCTTGTTAAAGCGGTACTACCGTTTTCAACAAAAAGCCAGATCTGAAAAACGGGCCAAAACCGGTAGTACCGATCTGCGGAGCGGTACTACCTCTTGTGTTCAAAACAGTGCAAACTGAAAACTGTGCAAGAGAGAGGGGACAGTGTGTGTGCGTGCAGCTGCAGTAGCAGTGCAGCGTGCAAGGCAGCGTGTGGCAGGGCAGGTGGGGCCAGCGTGGGGCCAGGGGCTGGCAGCAGCAGCCGGTCTGGTCGGCTCCCACGCGCGCGGGCGGGAAAGGCGGGGCGGGGCGTTGACCCCGCGCAGGGATCGAGAGCGCCGCTCTCTCCCGCGGGCGAGCGAGGCGGCGTGGGCATGAGCTCGCTTGGCGAGCTGGGCTAAGGTGGGGCGGCGGCCCAAGCGGGTGGAGGAGGAAGGAATAAAAGGAGAAAAAGAAAAAGGGAAAAAGAGTGGGCCGGTAGTACCGGGCCCGGTACCGGCCTGGTACCGTAAATGGGTTACGGTACTACCGGGACGGTACCGGCGTGGTACCGCTTTGAATCTAGTAAGTAAAACTGCACGTGCGGTACTTTGCCCGGTACCGCCCACGGTAGTACCGCCCGGCCCACTAAGACTTATTTTCGTTTTCTTTTTCTCTACAATACGCAAAACGCAATATCTCCATCTAGGAAACTCGGAATGACATGAAACCAATTTTGTTGTAAAGAGGACGACAAGAGCTACCTTCTCACATGATGAAATCATGCAAAAGAATGAGTGATGATTTTCTCATGGTCATAGAGGTGTAACCTCTCAATACGGTATATCGGGAAAATCATCACCCTCGCACATGTAAGATGCGATGCAACCGGAATCCGTTTCGTGCATAAGAACCAAGAAGAACCAAGAAACACGATGCAATGAATGTGCGGTTTGAGCTCTCTCCGATGACGCGATCCACTATCCTATCGAGCACAAACCTTGTCCTTGCACGTTCCTCTCGAGTCGGCAAGCTCCGTCTTCATCCTCTTCATCATGCCACCATCTTCCTCCAACATACACGCCACCGTCTTCTTCGATCTTGTACGCACGCCACCGTCTTCATCCATCTTCTACGCCATCTTCATCTCTTTTCATCTTCAACACCGTCTTCGTCATTGTACTCCGTCTTCTCCATCTTGCAACCTTGAGTCCAGCACATGGCTATGGACTTGACCTAAGATTGATTCTCAATGCAACCGTTAGTCCATAGGGATTGTCATCAATTACCAAAACCACACATGGGGTAAAGGACATGTTCTTTCAAAGATGAAGAGGAGGAGGATGACAAGGAGGAGGATGACGAGGAGGAGGACGATGATGACGAGTGATCCCCTTGGGGCGTTAGTATGTTTCTTCTCCCTTTTTGGTGTTTCCATGCCAAAGGGGGGGAATTTGATCTATTAGGACATGTATTTGCATGGGGATGCCAAGGGCTTGGTGCTTCATTTTGGTTTTTCGGCCTTGGCATCATATCTTATCCCTAGTTATTTGGAAATATATTCGTATGTGTGCTTGCTACTCTATTTGTGAATCTCCCGATCCCCCGATTTGTATTAAGACTTAATCGTTAGTAGCCCTATTGGTCTTCACTATTTATCTCTTGATTGGCTACATCAATTCTATGGAGGCACTTATTGTGAGTTTGGGTTTTTCTCAAGGCAAAGGTATGAAAAATTCACCCAAAGCTTCTTATATGATCTTGTGTTGCCTCCATAGTGTGCATACGCTATATGTTCGTGTCATATATTATTCTTAGCATATGTGCATGGTTTGTAGAATCCAGGGGGAGTTTTACCTCTATGATGTGTGCATTTGTATACAAATGCAAATTCTAAATATGCACACATCTAGGGGGAGCTCCGTCTACTTTTGCAAATCAAGAACCTTATCATAATATCTTATGCTTTATTGCAAATTCTTGTGTTGTCATCAAACACCAAAAAGGGGAAGATTGTAAGAGCAAGATCCATATTCTGTGTTTTGTGTGTTTGATGACAACACTCGAATGAATTTAACCGTGTGCAAAGATTTTCTTTGATAGATTTGCAAAGTGTACGGTGCCCTCGCTGAACACATTATGATCGGAAGACTGAAGTGTAGCTCTTAGGTTTTCTGGTTTTGTGTGTGTGTCACGAGGTAACAAGGTAGGAGAGGAAAAGAGGAAAACGCAGTTTCAGCCATAGCGGTACTACCGGTACCAGGAGCGGTAGTACCGCTACCCTAGTGGTACCGCTCGGAGGTACCGCTCTGGAGGTTTCTCATGCAAATGTATCACAGAACAGGTTACGGTACCTCTACGGTACCTTGAGCGGTAGTACCGCTTGAGAGCGGTAGTACGGCCTAAGGTACCGCTTAAGTACCGTAACTAAAGTTACGGTAGTACCGCTTCGGTACCGCTGCGGTACCGCTTGGGATCCAGTAAGGTTTGGAGCCCATTGCGGTACCTCGAGCGGTACCGCGAGCGGTAGTACCGCTATGTGTCCACGTGGACAAGTTCTGTGGGGATTTCAAATCCAGAGCGATAGTACCACTTACCAAAGCGGTAGTACCGCTTAGGCAGAAACTGCACATAACGGTTGGATTTGAGGAGACCTATATAAAGGCCCCTTCTTCCCCAACTCGTTTTTATCTCTTCTCTCTCTCTCCTCCATTGTTGCTGAGCTCAAACTGAGTGGATCTCCCTACCTACCCAATCAATCTTTCTCATACTTTGAGGAGTGGTGGAGGAGACCCCCATCTATCGTTCTACCGAGAGAAATTTCACCAATTCGTGGTAGTCCTTAGTGGATCTTGGTGGTAGGGTTCCTATGGTGGGATCTTGGAAGAAGTGCACCTATGGAGGCTAGCTTGGTGTTGTGCTAGCCCCATAGGTTGTTGGGAGCCTCTTTGTGTTGTGGAGCTCACCCCAACCTTGTGAAGGAGTCACCGCCTTGACCGGTGCCATAGTGGAGAAGGGGGAGCACCTTCGTGGAGCTCTCTCGAGGAAGAAGGTGAGGCCTTCCTTCGTGGTGTGGCCACCTAGCCTCTTGTGTGAGGCTAGCACCTCATCAACGCAGACGTACTCCCTTTTGTGGGAGGAACTGCGGGAAACAAACCTCATCTCGTCTCCGCGCCCTCCGGTTGTCCTGCTCCTTACTCTTACTATCTTGTTTGGTTCCTTTACTTGTTGCACTTGTCTAGGATCATACTAGGATCACCTTGAGCATCAAAGCTATCACCTTTACTTCCATTGCACTAAAAATTGAAAAAGGCTAAAACTTGGCGTAGCGTCCATTCACCCCCCTCTTGTTCGCTACGATCCATTCAATAATATTGTGGTATTCACTTTTGTTGCTTTATTGGGTTGGCTTGGCACATGTTTACATCATGTTATGACTAAAAACCAATCAACTAAAGCCTCTAAGATAATTTAGTTTTTGACTTTTAATATCACTTTTATGCTTTGATTAATAATGTTTTATCGCTATGCATGATTATGAGCATTACTGCTCTCTTAATTGCTCGCTCCCAGTCTTTTTCTAGCCTTCGCCTGTACTGAGTATGAGCTCTACTCATGCATCCAACTACCAAAAACCAAAGTTTGCCAATTGTGTCCACCATATCTACCTACTAGCATTATTGCTATTCCAAGTATATTCGTCATGTTTTTATTTATCTTCCAAATTAAATTTTGTCATGAGAAAATTAGTCAGTAAAGCTCTCACGAACTTGATGGCACGTTTACTTTGTTGCACCTAATAAACTTGAGCCATTGTGACTATCTTATGAAGTCTACACGCTTGCAAATTGCGAGTTGGGAGTTAGCACAACCATGCTTTCATGGGGAATGCTTTCAACATAGCACTTATTCCTATTTAGTTTATATCATGTTATTTTTTTTATGAATGCCTAGTGGTGTGAAATAAAATGGAAACTTGTAAGTCCATGGAGTTTGTATATATGTTGGAGAAACGCATGGGCAGCCAATTTATGCCATGCATCATTCATGGTGGAAATTTACAGCGAACCCTAGTGACCATTCTATGACACATCTTCAATAAAAAGGTACGCCCATAGTAAATTAAAGGATTCCTGAGATGCTCATTGTCTGTTTGTCTTGTCATTTTGGCATGGGATTGCTCCTATATCGGCAGGAGTACTTCTAAATCATGGGGCAGGAGCTACCCCGTTGGCATTCTCGATGATACATGTATACTTACAATGACAAGAACTTATTTGGGACCTAAATTGAGTAGCATGAGGTTTAGGTACTCATATTCAAGGGGCACGATATTTTCAACTTGTGATTTGTCAAGCATATAACTCATATTTGCCCTCACATTAACTTTAACCATTCAAGATGCTTATGATAGGGGTAATGAGAGCTCAAAGCTAATGAGTACCATAATTTTTGGAAGGTTTATAAAACTTATTAATCTTGTTTCCTTCTTCGAAGGTGACGAGGGATTAACTCGTCAATGCCTATAGATTGTAGACTTAGGGTTTCATAAGAAGTAGAGGGCAAGTAGATCTCGAAGGTTCAACCGACAAAGGTGCTCGACTCGAGATTAAGGTGGTTCTGGTGGCAAATTTTTCAATCGCTTGTTTCTCCCTCGGCTCCGCTTTATATAGGAGGTGGAGCCGAGGTGTTTCGTGTCGTACAAGTTATAAAATATTCGAGGCGCATTGGGCCTTTCCTATGTTGATACAAGATTCCTACTACAACTATACTTTCCTTATCCGAAGATCTCTGGGCTTCTGGGCCTCCAAAGCTTCGGGTTCGTGGGCTTCATGTCCTCTTTATATAACCAGGGCCCTTTATTCGGCATGCATGTTAGGCATACCTATGTCAGTAGCCCCCGAGACTTTGCTTGAATCGTAGTGTCGAGTAAAATCTCCATCGTAAAACTGAATCATATGTTTACTTAGTAAGACTTTCGAATCATAACAATATTTTGCTTAATGTCTATTTTGTACAGGGATAACAAAGAATGAGGTTGGTTCATCTGACGGATAAGGTCCCAGTTAATTGCTCTTGTGGCAAACCCGCATAAACCTACATCAAGCTTGAGTCCCTAGACTCAAACTCAGGATACTGGCATAATTCGACATGCGCCGCTTAAGGACTTACCGTGAATCGAATCCCCATTTTATTTTATCGAGTACCTAATGCGTCCGTCGGGGTTTTTTTCACATTTGTTGATGTGGATAAAGTGGGAGAGCGCATTCGGGTGCGATGCCATGCCACACAGGACGGATCCTGGGGTCTTACCTTCGCATACTCATTTTTGATTCACGGCATTCAGATTTTTTATTGCGTGTGGCACCCCCGAGATCAGGGTTAGACAAATACCAGATCTTCGTCTGACATAAGCCTAACCTAGAGCTCGAGAGACTACAGTGAGAGAATCGGTAACACAACAGTGACTCTACGACTCAAAAAGTAATACAAGGTCATATCTGAGCGAAGAACCAAAGCATTACAAGCAGAGGTCACTGACCTGACATACATCAACCAACGGAAGCGAAGTTATGCTATTAGACATAGCAAGATAGCAAAAAGGCCTAAGAGACCAGGAGCATAACGGCGACGTCCCAGCCCATAGATTCCAGGCTGCCACATGGGAACCCCAAGCTACTCGTCGATATTGACTTAGAAACCACCATCTGTTGGAGCGAGTTCTTCTGAAACAAAAGCATGCAAAGATGAGTACAGGGACTCAGCAAGACTTAGTACAACCTTTTAGCAAAGCGGGTACGCGGGCTTTCTGTGGAGCTTCTTTTGCGTAAAGCCAATTTTCATTTGTAAGACAAGAGAGAAGAGAAGCTAGACTACTCAGAACCTTTAAAAGGGGATAAGAGAGCGATATCTCTATCTCTATTGATCAACATTTTGTATCCACCAATCTTCATCATCTCGAACCACTATCATCGGATTACCCCCTCAACACCCGGAGAAGGTATCCGTAAACACACATTGGTTGCCAAGTTTTACGATTAGGTTCAAGTTCTCTATGATCTCCACGTCCTTTCCCAAGTCGTCCGTAACCGTGGACACGGCTTTTCGAAAAGATTCATAACCCTGCAGGGGTGCACAACTTTACCCACACGTACCAACCGACTCTTAATGCCAGATCATAAGCTCTCTTCCTTGGAAAGCCGG
Source organism: Lolium perenne (assembly GCF_019359855.2). NCBI lineage: Eukaryota > Viridiplantae > Streptophyta > Magnoliopsida > Poales > Poaceae > Lolium > Lolium perenne. The sequence continues at coordinate 140,093,800 of NC_067245.2, forward strand.
CAGAGGGTGGTTGACCACGACCTTTACCTTGCTGTCGCCGAGACCATGAGTCACGCGCTAAGGATTGTTCCGCCGTAACGGGTCAAGTCCCGAAGTCGGTCCTTAACGATGTGTACCGAGATGGGTTTCCCCAGAGGCCGCAACCCCCAGCCACCACGACCACGCTTACCTGCCTGTTATGTACCTTTACCCCCAAAGCAGAATGCAATGCATATGTCCAGATAACGTGCAAACTATGTGACTCATGGAATCTACTAGGCAAGTTAGTGAGTCGAGAGGGTACCATAATAGGGCCTCGTGCGGTTGTACGCTCAGTCTTGGTTCAAGAGGCGAGAACTCGGTTCCTAGGGTCGGCAGAAATGAAACAACCCACCACATCCCAATGTGGCCTCTCGTCTGAGCCTTTAATCATGTTTATTAACATCTCTATACTTACCACGTCAACATGTCATGCTATTTTCATTTCATTATAAGGCTCCAGTCCGAAGACCGGAGTAGCAGCGTAAAAAACTAAGCATGGCTAAGCATAAAGAGATAAAGGCTCTAGCGATGCACACATGCCAAACCTAGTTATGCTAGGAGCAGTGGATCAGGTATTTGAGGCTACAAGGGTGGAACATGCAATAGATAGGATAACTCTACCTATCGATAAAAGACAGTTGAATCGTGTGCAATATGTAGGAACTAGAAGTAAAAGCATTTTGAAAACATATATGAACCAGGCTAGGGCTTGCCTTTGTCCCTGACAAACCGAAGTGGATCTTCGATAATCCTGTACTTGAATTGTTTGTCGGTGGGCAATTCTTGACCTTCGTCGTTGTCGATCCTCGTCGTCTCGGACTCGTGCTCTATCGATCGCGAAGAAGCAAATACTAGAAATAGAGAAATAACAATCAAGACATGGCATTGATGCAATGCGCATACAAGGATGATGATATGACATGTTAATATTAATGAAAGTGATCCTATAACATGCTCATCAATTTAAATAGGGTTGGAATGCATAATACTTTGCAATTCCATAAACCCCGCATATTAAAGAAAATGATTCATTTGTTCTTCTATTAAGGACAGGGTTCAAATTTGTTTAACAATGCATGATTTTGATACTGAAGTGTAGATCTCATTTTTCTGAAGATTTTGATATATTATACATGTTTTTCTGAATTAAGATGAATTAGTTATTGAATTTACAAGTTTTATTCAAAAATCTGGAATTTCTGGAAAATAATAAAAGTCTGACATGTCGGACCCACTGTCAGTGTTTTATTTATTTCCTAAATATTTACGAAACGATTAAATGTCTGACAGACCGACCCCACCTATCATGGATTTATTATTTTCAGAAACATAAAACAAAATAAAAAAGAAAACGGGCTGACAACCGGTCCCACAGGAGTCAACCGCCGGTGGTTGACCACGGCAGGCCGGCGGCAGTGGCGAGCCTCGCCGGCGTTCCAGGCCGCCCCTGGACGCGCAAGCGGGCTCGTTAGCTGCGCCCCGCCGAGGCGAACCACCTGGAGGCGGCGCCGCTTCGCAGAGGTCGCCGGAGAGACGGGGACGACGATGTCCGGCGGCGGCGGACGCAGGCGAGCGGCGCGGGGACGGGCTAGAGGGAGAGAGAGGGTGTGGAGTGGCTCGTTCGAGCCGGCAGCTCACCGTGGTGCTGCAGGAAGGGTTGGCGACGGCGGGGGAGGTCGGTCGTCGGCGATTGGGGGTCGGCCGGAGTCGGGGAAGAAGCGGTGGCGCGGGTGTCTGAGAGTGTCCCGGCTCGATTCGTTGAAGGGGGAGGCCGAGGGGGGGAGGCGGAGCCAGTGGTGTCGACGGCGTGGCGCGGGGAGGCCGCTAGAGGCGGCGACGGCGAGCTCTGGCCGGGGTTAGGGTTTGGCCTCGCCTGTGCTCAGAGAGAGGACGAGAGCGCCAGGGAGGGGAAAGTGAGTACGGGAGGGAGAGAAGGGAGGACGGGGCGTCCTCATCCCCTCGCCAGGCGAAGCAGGAGGTAGCCGGCGAGCCACCAGGAGCTGCCTCCTTGGCTGTAGGTACAAGACAAAGGAAATTTTATGAAAACCTCCTTGCCCTTTAGAGTTTTCTATGGAATTTTAAAACAGGGCTAAAAGCAATAGTATTTTGCTATTTGGCAACCTTTTGGAGTTCAAAAATAACTCTAGACTTTAAGTAAAATACTTAGTGGCCCTTCTAATTATATTTGAGGGTCCAACTGTTTAAGTTTTCGAAGTTTGAAACATTTTGGGGGAATTTAAACAGAGGGAAATTTGCATACATTTTGGGTTTCCACTTTATTAAAAGTGTGAATTTTTCTTAATGCAATTTACATGATGCTCATGAATGCACAAACAAATCCTAATTAGGGTTTAACAAAACAGGGATGTTACAACTCTATCCCCCTTACAAGAATCTCGTCCCCGAGATTCCTAAGGTAGGAAAAGAGAAGGTAACAAAGACTACACCGGTCTTCAACGAGCTTGTCGATACCATGATGATCTTCTTTGTCGAAGAAGTTGATCCACGACACCATGAAGAAGTTGACCCACAACACCATGAATGAAGCGCTTCATTTTTCTTTCTTCACTCTAAGGGAAAGAGGGAATGACACTAGACGATGGATCTTCACAAAGATCGAGTATCTCATGGCCAACTCATGAAAGGAGTGCTTAGAAACAACTCATGAGTTGACAAACATGAAACACTTCAAGGTAACGGAGGAGACGGAAGAAGTTTCAAATTCTGGTAGGTGATTTCTCCATGCTGGACAAAAATACGAAAATATGGGGTAGCATAGAGTTAGATTGCTTTTGGTACCATGAAGAGACACTCCCCAAAAGGAGGGTGACTTGGAGAATGAAAAATCATTACCAACCGGAGCAACTTTGGATTTAAGAATCATAGTCACCCTTCGGGCAAGGATACATGAAACGATTATTGTCTATTCAAAAGGCTGAGACCCTAGATGGCTGACGAATTCACACAACGTGTGAATTGATTGGAAATTCAGGTATAAGCCAAAGGAAGGGGAAAAACATCATCGAAAGACGTAGCAAGGATCACCGAGGAGTGAATTTTTTTCTCCTTACGAAGTTGTTGTCACCGGAGAAATGATTTCGGCGGATTGACCAAGAGACATTTAACAACTTTGTTTGTAATGTTCTCCTTGATGTTCTAGACACCAATATTAGGCTATTGACCAGCCTTCAATAGGTCATCAAGTGAAGGTCATACTTCGGAATTGAAAAGACATCATAAGGGCAACTCCTAGAATAAGTCGCACAAGATCCTTATGGAGAGTGGTTATTCTTGATGATTCAAGAGATTATGACATTAGACCTTCCGACTAATTGTGTTAACCAGGACATCAATCTTGCCGGATGTACAAAGAGACCTATGTCAAAAATCCTTGAGAAATACTAACCATCATTGCCGCTTGAGATTCAACTTAGGTTAGGTGTTCATATATTTCAGACTCAGAATGTACGAATAGAAATTGAAACAACTACCACCAAGGTAAAGTTGCTAGATTCTCAAGATATAGACTATATTGTCAAGCTCCGAAAGATTGAGCCAGATTGCGTAATACATATGGTTGCGACTGCAAAGGCCATTGCGTGCATATGAACTTGCAATGTAACACAAGTGGGTCCTTATGGGGACACCAAAGAAGATTTTGAAGTTATTAAGCTTCTTCTCTTTGAACAAACCAGTCAGTGGCTTGGTGTGCATAGAGAAACTTTTCAAGGAATGGAGGTAACAACCTTCCATCTCAAGAATGCTTCGCACATGCTTGACCGACTTGCGATGGTTCCCGAGGAAAACAAAGGGAACTCTACTCGAATCCACGGCGACATCTTTCAACAAGTGCACGTGAACCAGAGAAGGTCACTTCCAACATCCAGAACACATACTTCGTGACAACACAAAGATGGTTCTTAAAAATTTCCAACATAGTGCCAAACGTCCAATGTGAATCTCTTTAAGCATGGAGGAAATAAGAAAGTCATCGATGGGCTCAATAACAAACTTATTAAGATACTCCAATGAGAAACTCATATTTTGCATGAACGAGGCAAAAGTATTGGTCAGACCAAAGGACATGATGATGTACTCAGACGAGACACCATGAGTATAAACATCATCAAGATAGTCCTTGAAACTGAGTTTGATTTGATGATAGCCCAAACTCAAATCAAAGGTTAAGGAAGATAGCAGATCCATGGGGAAGATACTATCGGACTTCAGCACGAACAAAACTAAATATCCCTTTAAGAAGAATCAAGTTGGATAGAGCTCTTGTCTTTCAACTCCCCTAGTTGTTGTTTACGCTCAAGCAATTAGTCCAGGATATCCAGTACCGTTTCTTGGAGAAAGGAGTAGTTCATAGAACTAACTTACTCATGAACACGACAACACGGTCATGTGGAAACATGGCGATACTTCTAGAAAGACACTAGAATATCACGAGCCACCGATATATCACCGAATTCAAGAGGGAATCTTGCTTTACAAAGCAACCGATGTGGTCTTGAGAGCTTTGGCATAACCTAACTCTTTGACCAAAATGGTGCGCCTGAACAAATGGACTTGGCAGCACAATCAAACTTCGCTTAGTAATTGGCGAACCAATCATGCTAAGAATGACACAAACGTCCTTGGATTTCAAAGCAATAAGAATCGCTAAGAATCTTAGATAGCCACATCAATACAAACACCCCAACATTCCTAAGCACGGACAGCTCGGAGGAAGGGCAAGTAAAGATATGTAAGAGCATCACTTCATCAATAAGACCATGATACAAAGCGCGACCTCATGATATAGAAGAGGGTGATACTCCAAGGTAGAATAGAACAAAAGCTAATGAAACTTTTTAATCTGCGGATTACAACACTTTGACCAAGTCTTGAAAATGGACAAGGTACTGTAGTTTGTTTCTCCTGACATACTGAAGTGGAATGTCTTGACTAACCACAAGGGTAATATACATTGAAGAACACCAATGCACATTTATAACTTGGCTGATAACTAGCAGACAAAGGGTGGAAAGCAACTAAAGAGGAGGAACATGATCAGGATCAGAATTCCTGAGATGTAGATGCACAAGTTGACACTTTAGCCAAACTCATGCTGAAAAGGGAGGTGTGGCAGAGTCGCAGACATAGATGCGAGACTCACAAAGAGCGCTCTTATCATGATCCATTTGGTTCAATGAAAGAACCTCTGCGATAGCTAGTGGAAGCGAAAAATCTTTATTGCCGCAATTCAACACGACAATAACCACAAGCTTGAAGAATAGCTTGATTAGAATTTAGCCATCCCGATGTAATGTTTGAACATTAACACCGGTGTTCAACGGAATGGATCTTGGGTTAAAGGCCAGCTTCATTTACTAGGATTCGGATACCATAATCTAGCACAATCGGGGACCTTCGGTTCAAGTCCAAGGGTTAAAACCCGAGAAAGAAGTAACTACTAAATGAGTGACACAAAAGACACTGCGAGGTAGTAGTCACGATGTACCATCTAAAAGCAATGCATAGCTTCTGAAGTACCCAAGAAAATAGAAAGGAGGCATACAAGGCGAAAGGAAACCTTGAAGCCTAGAACAGAATGATGTGGAAGCCACAAAATAGAAAGATCATGATGGAAAGGAATCTCTCTGTTGAAACAAAACAAGGAGGATTCATAGAACACACACGACTCTAGAGAACTCTGCACTAGGTCAACTGGTTTAGAAATGTCATGCCCTTGAGGCACCTAAGTTTGAAATACTAGAAGAGATAGAAAAACTTTCAAAGCAACACAAGGTAAGGCACCTTAGAATTAGAGCGATACCAGATAAGGAGTAAAAAGAAGCCTAATCAGATTTTTGCAAATACTTTTAGCTTTCAAATAGTTTTCACAAACACTAGACTCAACATCGACCAGTAGAAAGGGTTTCCTACAGGTAGTCCTGCTCTGATACCAAAACCTGTGGCACCCCCGAGATCAGGGTTAGACAAATACCAGATCTTCGTCTGACATAAGCCTAACCTAGAGCTCGAGAGACTATAGTGAGAGAATCGGTAACACAACAGTGACTCTACGACTCAAAAAGTAATACAAGCTCATATCTGAGCGAAGAACCAAAGCATTACAAGCAGAGGTCACTGACCTGACATACATCAACCAATGGAAGCAAAGTTATGCTATTAGACATAGCAAGATAGCAAAAAGGCCTAAGAGACCAGGAGCATAACGGCGACGTCCCAGCCCATAGATTCCAGGCTGCCACCTGGGAACCCCAAGCTACTCGTCGATATTGACTTAGAAACCACCATCTGTTGGAGCGACTTCTTCTGAAACAAAAGCATGCAAAGCTGAGTACAGGGACTCAGCAAGACTTAGTACAACCTTTTAGCAAAGCGGGTACGCGGGCTTTCTGTGGAGCTTCTTTTGCGTAAAGCCAATTTTCATTTGTAAGACAAGAGAGAAGAGAAGCTCGACTACTCAGAACCTTTAAAAGGGTATAAGAGAGCGATATCTCTATCTCTATTGATCAACATTTTGTATCCACCAATCTTCATCATCTCGAACTACTATCCTCGGATTACCCCCTCAACACCCGGAGAAGGTATCCGTAAACACACATTGGTTGCCAAGTTTTACGATTAGGTTCAAGTTCTCTATGATCTCCACGTCCTTTCCCAAGTCATCCGTAACCGTGGACACGGCTTTTCGAAAAGATTCATAACCCTGCAGGGGTGCACAACTTTACCCACACGTACCAACCGACTCTTAATGCCAGATCATAAGCTGTCTTCCTTGGAAAGCCGGCAGAGGGTGGCTGACCACGACCTTTACCTTGCTGTCGCCGAGACCATGAGTCACGCGCTAAGGATTGTTCCGCCGTAACGGGTCAAGTCCCGAAGTCGGTCCTTAACGATGTGTACCGAGGTGGGTTTCCCCAGAGGCCGCAACCCCCAGCCACCACGACCACGCTTACCTGCCTGTTATGTACCTTTACCTCCAAAGCAGAATGCAATGCATATGTCCAGATAACGCACAAACTATGTGACTCATGGAATCTACTAGGCAAGTTAGTGAGTCGAGAGGGTACCATAATAGGGCCTCGTGTGGTTGTACGCTCAGTCTTGGTTCAAGAGGCGAGAACTCGGTTCCTAGGGTCGGCAGAAACGAAACAACCCACCACATCCCAATGTGGCCTCTCGTCTGAGCCTTTAATCATGTTTATTAAAATCTCTATACTTACCACGTCAACATGTCATGCTATTTTCATTTCATTGTAAGGCTCTAGTCCGAAGACCGGAGTAGCAGCGTAACAAACTAAGCATGGCTAAGCATAAAGAGATGAAGGCTCTAGTGATGCACACATGCCAAACCTAGTTATGCTAGGAGCAGTGGATCAGGTATTTGAGGCTACAAGGGTGGAACATGCAATAGATAGGATAACTCTACCTATCGATAAAAGACAGTTGAATCGTGTGCAATATGTAGGAAACAGAACTAAAAGCATTTCGAAAACATATATGAACCAGGCTAGGGCTTGCCTTTGTCCCTGACAAACCGAAGTGGATCTTCGATAATCCTGTACTTGAATTGTTTGTCGGTGGGCAATTCTTGACCTTCGTCGTTGTCGATCTTCGTCGTCTCGGACTCGTGCTCTATCGATCGCGAAGAAGCAAATACTAGAAATAGAGAAATAACAATCAACACATGGCATTGATGCAATGCGCATACAAGGATGATGATATGACATGTTAATAGTAATGAAAGTGATCCTATAACATGCTCATCAATTTAAATAGGGTTGGAATGCATAATACTTTGCAATTCCATAAACCCCGCATATTAAAGAAAAGGGTTCATTTGTTCTTCTATTAAGGACAGGGTTCAAATTTGTTTAACAATGCATGATTTTGATACTGAAGTGTAGATCTCATTTTTCTGAAGATTTTGATATATTATACATGTTTTTCTGAATTAAGATGAATTAGTTATTGAATTTACAAGTTTTATTCAAAAATCTGGAATTTCTGGAAAATAGTAAAAGTCTGACATGTCGGACCCACTGTCAGTGTTTTATTTATTTCCTAAATAATTACGAAACGATTAAATGTCTGACAGACCGACCCCACCTGTCATGGATTTATTATTTTCAGAAACATAAAACAAAATAAAAAAGAAAACGGGCTGACAACCGGTCCCACAGGAGTCAACCGCCGGTGGTTGACCACGGCAGGCCGGCGGCAGTGGCGAGCCTCGCCGGCGTTCCAGGCCGCCCCTGGACGCGCGAGCGGGCTCGTTAGCTGCGCCCCGCCGAGGCGAACCACCTGGAGGCGGCGCCGCTTCCCAGAGGTCGCCGGAGAGACGGGGACGATGACGTCCGGTGGCGGCGGACGCAGGCGAGCTGCGTGGGGACGGGCCAGAGGGAGAGAGAGGGCGTGGAGTGGCTCGTTCGAGCTGGCAGCTCACCGTGGTGCTTCAGGAAGGGTTGGCGACGGCGGGGGAGGTCGGTCGTCAGCGATTGGGGGTCGGCCGGAGTCGGGGAAGAAGCGGTGGCGCGGGTGTCTGAGAGTGTCCCGGCTCGATTCGTTGAAGGGGGAGGCCGAGGGGAGGGAGGCGGAGCCGGTGGTGTCGACGGCGTGGCGCGGGGAGGCCGCTAGAGGCGGCGACGATGAGCTCTGGCCGGGGTTAGGGTTTGGCCGCGCCTGTGCTCAGAGAGAGAGGACGAGAGCGCCAGGGAGGGGAAAGTGAGTACGGGAGGGAGAGAAGGGAGGACGGGGCGTCCTCATCCCCTCGCCAGGCGAAGCAGGAGGTGGCCGGCGAGCCACCAGGAGCTGCCAGGCAGCTGCCTCCTTGGCTGTAGGTACAAGACAAAGGAAATTTTATGAAAACCTCCTTGCCCTTTAGAGTTTTCTATGGAATTTTAAAACAGGGCTAAAAGCAATAGTATTTTGCTATTTGGCAACCTTTTGGAGTTCAAAACTAACTCTAGACTTTAAGTAAAATACTTAGTGGCCCTTCTAATTATATTTGAGGGTCCAACTGTTTAAGTTTTCGAAGTTTGAAACATTTTGGGGGAATTTAAACAGAGGGAAATTTGCATACATTTTGGGTTTCCACTTTATTAAAAGTGTGAATTTTTCTTAATGAAATTTACATGATGCTCATGAATGCACAAACAAATCCTAATTAGGGTTTAGCAAAACAGGGATGTTACATTGCGGCAGACGCACTCTGAGAATATATTGTCAAGTGCCTTTGTGCGGCTGCTGGAATTCATTATTTTCTCGAGTTGACTCGTGAAACAATATCTTAACCTCTCGATGGGAGTACATGATGAGTTATATGTAACTTGAAGATGTACGAAAAAAGTTTTTCTACTGCAACTCTATATTGACTTATTATTTTGCCTTCTCTTCTTTTCTATATTTCATCGGGTGCGCGACCAACGCTCCCGATGGGAGTAGCCCCTGTAACATCCCAAATTTTAAAACAAAGAGAAAATGAATTTCCCTATTTCCAAAATTAGGAACCAACAAAAACTTTAATTAAGTTAGAGGTCGTGCATAGTACCCATGCTTTTATGTTGTGACATTGCCATGATGCTTATGTGAGCTAATTTAAAAAGCTCCTAAACCCTATACCTTACTCTTCTTTTCACCATCCTAGATAAAACAAAATAAAAAGAAATTAAATTAAAAAGAAAAGCCTATGTGAGCAAATAGGCATTTTCACAAATAATAAACTATGCCATGTTATACCTTGATAGATGGTTTGAAAAACCTCAACAAAACCAACCTATCACTTACCAACTAAATCAAAGGTGAAACAAAAATAAAATAAAAATATACATACAAGCATATGTGACACATAGCCATAATGGCAAATCTTGACCTAAGCCCTCATACCTTACCCAAATGGTTTGAAACCATTACCAAACCCAATATAACCCTAAATTGATCCTAAACCATGCCCAAGTGAATCAAGTGAAACAAAATAGAAGAAAAAAGGAAATAAGAATATCACCTCATATGTGCTTATGGCCATTTTTGTAAATCTTTAACCTAGGCCATTTTGAATTGTGTCAATGGTTTGGAAATGATACTAAACTAATAAGAATCTCTTTTGAATCAAGAAAACCCAAATCAAATCAAAGGAGAAATCAAAATCTAGTAACATGTGATAATGGTCACATGAGCCATTTTTAACAACATACTCACTTTGAGCCCCTTTAGTGAACTTTTTGTAAACCAAACTTTCTAATCTTTTTGCATAGATCTATTTTACTCATGAAAGTGAACAGCTTGGTAAAAGTCAACCTTGCTGGTTCAAAGTCAAACTCTTAATATAAGCATGCAAAGTGGCAACTTTGAAACAGATTCTAGATTCCCTCCACTTTTGGAATTTTCACAAACCAACTCCAAAATTCAAACCAAGACCACCAATAGATGCCAAACATTATTAGAACACATCTATGAAGAGATTTGGTCAAAATTCAACACACATGAGACCATTGCTTGTCATATATGTGAAGCACATAGAATAAAATTAGGGTACAACCACTATTCCAACAACTATGTACCTCTAACTCTCTCTCTCTTTGGCTCATCAATATTGCATTGTACCTCTAAATGACCTCACCTAGTATATCCATGCTCACCCTAGCACAAGGACACACCATGTCATGACATATGTCACATAAATTTTGGCAATAATCCAATGTGCATGCTCTAGACCTCTCCAACCTTGCCCACCATGTCAACTAGCCTGGCCTCACCTCACTCACACATGCCATGCACTCAAAGACCAAAGGAGATGCACAAGAAATCACAAACATGACCATGCCGGCCACCCTGACATCACCATGCCAACCCTACTCCCTTGCCCACTCTGGTCTCTCTCACCTTGTCAACTAGATAGCCCTGACCTAGCTGATCATGCTTGTACTGGCCCTGGTCGAAGAGGAGCTCGGCATTGACCGGAGACCGACATGCCCAGATGCGCCCACGACGCCCAGGACACGCCAGCGCTCGCACGACGACGCCCTGGACGCGCAAGTACACTGCCGTGCCCCGTCGACTCAGCTCACCCCTCACTCTCTCCTTTTACCCACCTGCCCCCCTCGACGTCAGGTGCCTCCTGGACATCGCCATTGGACCGCGCGAGCCCTGTGGACGACGTCACCATCGACGGCCGTCCGCCACCGTACTACAAGGACGCGAGGATGGTGACGAAGCTCCCGTCCCTCTTCTGCTGCGCCTTGAAGCGCGTCGTGACCGCCTCGATGTCGCCAACAATCCACGCCCACTCCCCTGGCCCCGCGTGACCTCTATCGCCGGTGTCATCGCTCACCTGCCTGCACCCCCTCGGCCACCTCCCGCCGCTATAAAAGGAGGACCTCCTCGAGCTATTCCTCCACACCATCGCCCTCCCCACTCACCTCTAGTCCTCCTCGACCACTTCCCCTCTCCAATTACCCACCAGTTCGCCGGAATTTAGCCGGAGACCGCCGCTCCCATGGCCAGATCGAGGCGGAGACTCCGACCACCTTAGGCGCTCCCACGACCACCGCCAACCTTCCCGTCATCGACAACCCCGTCCTACCTCGTCGCCGCCCCTCGCCGGAGCTCAGGTGCGCCACCGACCCCCTAGGCTCGCTGCCATAAACCCTGCATCTCGTCGTCGACGACGACGACTGTGCGCCGCTCGATCTAATCCTAATCCGATGACGCGCATCGCTGCATACCGTTTCAGAGTTTTAAACGTGCTGACAGGTGCGGTAGCCCTGTCAGGCGGCTCGCTGCACGCCAGAGCAAAGCTGGGACGGCCCATTTGTATTCCCGCGCGCCCATTTAATTTGAATTCAGATTAATTTGATTTAACTCTATTTTGAATATTGCTGCCCACTTCAAAATTCAATTTAAAAAATCCACTATGCCAAATTTTATGAAATTTATATTGTTGAAAAGCTTAGGATTTTCTCTATCCAACCCCATTGGTTTCAACCCTAGTTCGTTGGTGGAATTAACATAGCAAAAATAACAAGGCATAACCTTTTTCAAATTCAAGCAATTATTAAAAATCAACCATAAATGATTTTGAGTTGATTCCATATCTCATAAATCACATTTCATATTGTATAATTGATTATGAAAAAATATGACATAGTTTCTTCATATGATCATGAGCTAGATTCAAATAATGGCTATGTAGTCATTTCTAGCTCATTTTAAATCATTTCAAATTTGGAATTTCAAATCTATGAGATGTAGCATCTCATTTAAATCATCTTCCCAAGTAATGTGAAGTAAAGTGATGACCTTAGTTGCATGATCTCATCATTACTTAATTGTGGATATTTAAATCAAAGTAGTATTTTAAATTGTATGAGAGGAGTATCTCATTTAAATCATTTTCCTAAATGAATAAATATGAAGTGAGGACTTTGGTCAACATGATCTCATACTTTATCATTTGAGGAAATTAAATCTTAGTAATGTCCAATAAGATGAAATTACTTTCAAAGAAAATGAATGGCAACCCTAGTGGGTATTAAATCTTGTAATTCTCAAATAATAGAAGTTAATTATTAAACACTAAATAAAGAAAAACCTAGTGTGAGGTTGAGTGATGATTGGGATGATGCTAGAGCATCTTGTGTGAGCCATTAAGGCTAGTTAGTCTAATTAAGTATTGTTTGGTGATTGTATCCTCGTATTCGTTTATAGACGCTAGTACCGGAGACTACCAGGAGGAGGAGGTCAACCTTGAAGAAGAAGGAGAGAACTTTGAGCACTACCCCAACCAAGGCAAGCTATACTCTTGCAAGTTACCCAAGTGCAAGCTCTACTTGAGCAAGGCATCAACACCATACTACTTGTGTTTTACTATTCAAGTCCCAGTTTTATCCCTCCAAGATTTTACTTTAATTTCCAAGTCTTACTTTTATAGTTAACTTGAGTCTAGATAAGGAGTAGTGCAAGAACATCAAAGTTAGCCTAAGAAAGCTACAAACTAGTTAGCACCCCTCATGCCTAGTTTCTAGTGCTAAACTAAAAGTGACTACTCTAGATGGGAACTTGTGAAATCCTTGACTTTGAAAACCTTGGAATGAGAAGTCATTCTAGTGAAAGATTTGGAAGGTGAAGGTGACTTGCATGACATGTTGAATTTGATAAAAACTGATGATTGGGTTCGAATGCGATACCATTCCAATTCTTAAGTACCCCCACAATACCTGAATCTGGGTAAGGCTTAGCTGGAAACTTATGTATTTTAGTATGGGTTCCCTCTGAACAAGCGTCATAGAGGTTATGCCGGGGATGCCTCCGTTGAAAGTGAAATGAGGGGAAATGAGGTGAATGTCCTACCCAAGCCATGTGCAGTTCCCAGGTTGACGGTTTGTCTTCACTGGGAGGCCAAGCTCATGGGGAGAGGTGCCTGTACTAGGTTATGTAAGTGAAAGGTTATGTTTGGTAGTCCGCACACGGAGTGTGATAAATCAGGGCCAGTTAACCCTGACGGATTATTGCAAATGTTGTGGCAAAAGTGTGCGACCTCTGCAGAGTGTAGAACTATTCGAATAGCCGCGCCCGCGGTCATGGACAGTTGGAAAGGCCATATTGTTCCGTCATCAGAAATTTTCAAAAGTTTTACATGTGAATGGTGACTTATGATTTGAACTTGAAAGATGACCTTGACTTTGAATCACAACAGAGTTGCGGGAATGACACTAATGTTCCCACTTGAGTTAAGATAGGCAAATGAAGAGTCTTTGATTATAAATGTTTACGAAATAAAACTGGCTTTATGCAAATGAACCTAGAGCTTAGGATTCCATTGATATAGTTGATAGTGCTTACACTAGTATTAGTTTGCGAGTACTTTAAAGTACTCATGGATGTGTCCCTGGCTATTCAAATGGCCAGACTATGAAGAAGAGCAGCAGTATCAGGATGACGGACAGCAGGACGTCTACGACAACTAGGACTACTCCTGACGTCAACAGTTGCCTGTGGAGCAGATGGACCGGTACTACATTTTTTTCCGCTGAGTGTGTTTTGTATTTGATCATTAGATCAACTGTTATTGTAAGACTGGATCATGTGATCCTTTGTTGTAAGACAATTATGAGTTGCAATGAATGATGTTCTGTAATATCAATCTATTATGTCTCGCAAAAACAATATTCCTGGGATTGCGATGTATGGCATAATAGGCATCTGGACTTAAAAATCCGGGTGTTGACAAGTTGGTATCAGAGCCATTGTTTGACCTTAGGAGACCCTAGTTAGAATGGACGTCTGAAAAACTTAGTTTCAAAACCAATGAAGTGAATATTTATGAAAACATATTCTCACTCTTACCTTTGAGATATTTTCAAAATAAGAACACCATGCTCTACTTTTCCTTGTAATCCTACATAAAACTTTGCACACTTGACCACTTCTCTAACTTACTCATCCAAATTGCTCACAGATGGAGCACAACTGTGAGTCCTATCAGCTTGACCATGGAGGAAATCTAATATTCGAGAAGGATTTGAAGCAACTAGTTGAATATCTAGGACGCCCGTATCCCGAGTTTTTTGGAGTGCCACTCAATAATCAGTCGGGAAGACAACCTCGGTGGGAAGTTATTGCAGTCCTCAGAGGAAAGCTTGGAGCCCCAATTTGGGAAACCATACGGTTTTCTGTAATGGCAAACACTTAGAAGGAAGGAATAGCAAGAGCTATGCAAGAAGCAATTGCCCGTCTGTGTGGACAGAATGTGAATCAGCTCAAGAACACTCTCTTCATTTACTACCCAAGACATGATCCCATGGGAAGACCAATAACCATGCCACCGCACCCGGAGATGAACCCCCTTGTATCATAGAACAAATGAATGGTTCTTAAAACCAACGATGTGTTAGTTTTTGTAATGTGTGTTGTCTGGAATGAATGAAAAAGGTGTTGTTGGTGTTACCCCTCAACACTACTCAAGTTTTGAAACTTTTTGAACTTTAAACCAAACAAACCTTAGAAGTTTCCCTCTTATCTTATCATCTACCTCAATGTTCAGATGGCCCCTCGAACCCGCAGCACCAACCAGGATGCAATGCTGCAGATGCTGCAGATGATGATGGCAGATAGAGAAGCCGAGAGAGCTGAACGACAAGCAAATATTGCTGCACTGCAACAGATAGCCCAGAACAATCAAGGCCATGGAAACCATGACCACCCTGGATCCAATTTGATGAACTTTAAGAACACCAACCCTCCTATGTTCAGCAAGACCGAAGAGCCACTTGACGCAGATGACTGGCTCCAAACCATGGAGAACAACCTGGAAGTTGCGGGAGTGGAAGCTGCAAAAAAAGTATTTTTCGCCACCCACTACCTGTCAGGACCTGCTACAGCCTGGTGGACAAGCGCCCGTGCAATGAATGCGGGACAAATGATGACTTGGGAGGACTTCAAACTCAAGTTCAGCAAATATCATGTACCCCAAGGACTGATCAAGAAGATGAGCGACGAGTTCCGGGAACTCAAACAAGGAAGGATGTCCGTGGTGGAATACCGCGACAGATTCCTCACTCTGTCAAGATATGCCCCGGATGAGACCGACACCAACGAGAAGAGGAAGGAAAGATTTCTGAATGGACTGCATGACGAGATGCAAACAGTGTTAGTGAACATCCCGTTTGCTGACCTAGAAGCCCTGGTGGACTCAGCCATCCAGATGGAAGGGAAACTGCACCAAGCCAACGAGAACCGCAAGCGCCGTATGATGAACCAGAATGGGCCCAGCAATGCCCAAAAGTACCACAACCATTCATCTGGAGGATTTAGCCCAAGACACCACAAGCCAACTGCACATACGTACCGCCCAAACTACACCAACAACAATGGAGGACCCCCGAAGCCCGGAGGCCATAACAACCACCCCAACAACAACAACAACAGCAACAATAACCAGAATGGTGCCAACAACAATAACCCCAGTACTGCCCCAAGGACTGGAAGCAACGCTGTCCTCGTCACCCCGAAGGACAAGTCAACGGTAACCTGCTATGAATGTGGAACTGTGGGACATTACTCCAATGAGTGCCCCAAGAAGCTTGCCAAGACTGCCCCCAATACCACTACACCTGCCCAACAACAGCGCCGCTTCGCAGCTAGGAGGAACCCGAACAACCTCAACGGTCGTCTCTACCACATGAGTACCACAGAAGCTCAGGAAGCACCCCAGGCCATGCAAAGTATGTGTTCCTGTTAATCCAATTGCTCAATCCTTCTTAGGAACCCAACTTTTCTTAAATCTCGGGACGAGATTTTGTTTAAGGGGGGAGGATTTGTAACATCCCAAATTTTAAAACAAAGAGAAAATGAATTTCCCTATTTCCAAAATTAGTAACCAACAAAAAATTTAATTAAGTTAGAGGTTGTGCATAGTACCCATGCTTTTATGTTGTGAGATTGCCATGATGCATATGTGAGTTACTTTAAAAAGCTCCTAAACCCTAAACCTTACTCATCTTTTCACCATCCTAGATAAAAAAGAAATTAAATTAAAAAGAAAAGCCTATGTGAGCAAATAGCCATTTTCACAAATAATAAACTATGCCATGTTATACCTTCTTGGATGGTTTGAAAAACCTCAACAAAACCAACCTATCACTTACAACTAAATCAAAGGTGAAACAAAAATAAAATAAAAATATACATAGAGGCATATGTGACACATAGCCATAATGGCAAATCTTGACCTAAGTCCTCATACCTTACCCAAATGGTTTGAAACCATTACCAAACCCAATCTAACCCTAAATTGACCCTAAACCATGCCCAAGTGAATCAAGTGAAACAAAATAGAAGAAAAAGAAAATAAGAATATTACCTCATATGTGCTTATGGCCATTTTTGTAAATCTTTAACCTAGGCCATTTTGAATTGTGTCAATGGTTTGGAAATGATACTAAACTAATAAGAATCACTTTTGAATCAAGAAAACCCAAATCAAATCAAAGGAGAAATCAAAATCTAGTAACATGTGATAATGGTCACATGAGCCATTTTTAACAACATACCCACTTTGAGCCCCTTTGGTTAACATTTTCTAAACGAAACTTTCTAATCTTTTTGCATAGATCTATTGTACTCATGAAAGTGAACAACTTGGTCAAAGTCAAACTCTTAATATAAGCATGCAAAGTGGCAACTTTGAAACAGATTCTAGATTCCCTCCACTTTTGGAATTTTCACAAACGAACTCCAAAATTCAAACCAAGAGCACCAATAGGTGCCAAACATTATTTAGAACACATCTATGAAGATATTTGGTCAAAATTAAACACACATGAGACCATTGCTTGTCATATATGTGAAGCACATAGAATAAAATTAGGGTACAACCACTATTCTAACAAATATGTACCTCTAACTCTCTCTCTCTCTCTTTGGCTCATCAATAGTGCATTGTACCTCTAAATGACCTCACCTAGTATATCCATGCTCACCCTAGCACATGGACACACCATGTCATTACATATGTCACATAAACTTTGGCAATAATCCAATGTGCATGCTCTATACCTCTCCAACCTTGCCCACCATGTCAAATAGCCTGGCCTCACCTCACTCACACATTCCATGCACTCAAAAACCAAAGGACATGCACAAGAAATCACAAACATGACCATGCTGGCCACCTTGACATCACCATGCCAACCCTACTCCCATGCCCCCTCTGGTCTCTCTCACCTTGTCAACTAGATAGCCCTGACCTAGCTGATCATGCTTGTACTGGCCCTTGTCGAAGAGGAGCTCGGCATTGACCGGAGACCGACGTGCCCAGACGCGCCCACGATGCCTAGGACACGCCAGTGCGCGCACGACGACGACCTGGACGCAACAGTACACCGTCGTGCCCCGTCGACTCAGCTCACCCCTCACTCTCTCCTTTTACCCACCTGCCCCCCCTCGA
Organism: Lolium perenne; assembly: GCF_019359855.2. Taxonomy (NCBI): domain Eukaryota; kingdom Viridiplantae; phylum Streptophyta; class Magnoliopsida; order Poales; family Poaceae; genus Lolium; species Lolium perenne. Next base: position 140,111,780 of record NC_067245.2, read on the forward strand.
CGTCAGCTGCCCTCCTGGACATCGCCATTGGACCGCGCGAGCCCTGTAGACGACGTCACCGTCGATGGCCATCTGCCACCGTACTGCAAGGATGCGAGGACGATGAAGAAGCTCCCGTCCCTCTTCTGCTGCGCCTTGAAGCGCGTCATGACCGCCTCGACGTCGCCAACAGTCCATGCCCACTCCCCTGGCCCCGCGTGACCTCTATCGCCGGCGTCATCACTCACCTGCCCGCACACCCTCGGCCACCTCCCGCCGCTATAAAAGGAGGACCTCCTCGAGCTATTCCTCCACACCATCGCCCTCCCCACTCACCTCTAGTCCTCCTCGACCACTTCCCCTCTCCAATTACCCACCAGCTCGCCGGAATTTAGCCGGAGACCGCCGCTCCCATGGCCAGATCGAGGCGGAGACTCCGACCACCTCAGGCGCTCCCACGACCACCGCCGACCTTGCCGTCTTCGACAACCCCGTCCTACCTCATCGCCGCCCCTCGCCGGAGCTCAGGTGCACCACCGACCCCTAGGCTCGCCGCCAGAAACCCTGCATCTTGCCGTCGACGATGACGACTGTGCGCCGCTCGATCTAATCCTAATCCAACGGCGCGCATCGCTGCATACCGCTTCATCGTTTTAAACGCACTGACAGGTGGGGTAGCCCTGTCAGACGGCCCGCTGCACGCCAGCGCAAAGCTGGGCCGGCCCATTTGTTTCCCCACGCGCCCATTTACTTTGAATTCAGATTAATTCGATTTAACTCAATTTTGAATATTGATGCCTACTTTAAAATTTAATAAAACAAAATCCACTATGCCAAATTTTATGAAATTTATATTGTTGGAAAGCTTAGGATTTTCTATATCTAACCCCATTGGTTTCAACCCTAGTTCATTGGTGGAATTAACATAGCAAAAATAACAAGGCAGAACCTTTTTTCAAATTCAAACAATTATTAAAAATCAACCATAAATGATTTTGAGTTGATTCCAACTCTCATAAATCACATTTCATATTGTCTAATTGATTATGCAAAAATATGACATAGTTTCGTCATATGATCATGAGCTAGATTCAAATAATGGCTATGTAGTCATTTCTAGCTCATTTTAAATCATTTCAAATTTGGAATTTCAAATCTATGAGTGTAGCATCTCATTTAAATCATCTTCCCAAGTAATGTGAAGTAAAGTGATGACCTTAGTTGCATGATCTCATCATTACTTAATTGTGGATATTTAAATCAAAGTAGTATTTTAAATTGTATGAGAGGAGTATCTCATTTAAATCATTTTCCTAAATGAATAAATATGAAGTGAGGACTTTGGTCAACATGATCTCATACTTTATCATTTGAGGAAATTAAATCTTAGTAATGTCCAATAATATGAAATTACTTTCAAAGAAAATGAATGGCAACCCTAGTGGGTATTAAATCTTGTAATTCTCAAATAGTAGAAGTTAATTATTAAAAACTAAATAAAGAAAAACCTAATATGAGGTTGAGTGATGATTGGGATGATGCTAGATCATCTTGTGTGAGCCATTAAGGCTAGTTAGTCTACTTAAGTTTTGTTTGGTGATTGTATCCTCGTATTCGTTTATAGACGCTATTACCGCAGACTACCAGGAGGAGGATGTCTACCTTGAAGAAGAACAAGAGAACTTTGAGCACTACCCCAACCAAGGCAAGCTATACTCTTGCAAGTTACCCAAGTGAAAGATCTACTTGAGCAAGGCATCAACACCATACTACTTGTGTTTTCCTCTTCAAGTCCCAGTTTTATCCCTCCAAGCTTTTACTTTAATTTCCAAGTCTTACTTTTATAGTTAACTTGAGTCTAGATAAGGAGTAGTGCAAGAACATCAAAGTTAGCCTAAGAAAGCTACAAGCTAGTTAGCACCCCTCATGCCTAGTTGCTAGTGCTAAACTAAAAGTGACTACTCTAGATGGGTACTTGTGAAATCCTTGACTTTGAAAACCTTGGAATGAGGAGTCATTCTATTGAAAGATTTGGAAGGTGAAGGTGACTTGCATGACATGTTGAATTTGATAAAAACTGATGACTGGGTTCGAATGCGATACCATTCCAATTCTTAAGTACCCCCACAATCACTGCAAGAAAAGTTCTGATAGACAACGTCCCAAAATCGTCCGCTAAGGGGTATTTTTCATCGCCTATGGACCTAACCCGACGATATGGGTTATGTTGTCAAAACTGCGTCAGGCAAAGTCCTACGACGTTTTTTTCGGTCCGTCGCGCTTGGGCGCCCTTCCGCCACGGAAAATCAGACTGCTATCGGGTCGGCCCATTTCCGGGAGCCCGTTGACTGCTGACGTCATGCAAACTGACACGTGGCAGACGCCGTTAACTGTCAGTTAACGGCGTTAACCGGCTGAAACCCCGTGGTAGATGGTAGGCCCACACGAGGCCTGCCACGTCTTAAGCGGGCCGGCCCATTAAGTTTGTGGGCCGGGCCAGCTGACTTAGTTTGACCGGTCAACTATATAGCTGGGCTAGTCCATTAGTTACGTGGGCCGGGCCTAACCTCTAAGGTTGACTGGTCAAAAACTTTAATGGGCCGGCCCACTAAGCATGTGGGCCGGGCCGAATGCACTCGTTTGACCGGTCAACAGGTAAAATGGCCGGCCCACAAGACATGTGGGACCCACTTTCCTGTTATCGGGCCGGCCCATTTACAAAGTGGGGTCCACCTTAAAGCAAGTGGGCCGGCCCAATTAGAATGTGGGTATCACTTTCCTGCTATCGGGCCGGCCCATTTAGTACGTGGGGTCCACAATAGATCAAATGGGCTGGCCCAACAAGCCAGTGGGTCGGGCCAAAAACACAGTTGGGTCCCGCTTTCCTGTTAAAGGCCCGGCCCATTTACTATGTGGGGTCCACCATATAGCAAGTGGGCCAGCCCAAGAAGATAGTGGGCCGGGCCAAAAACACAGGTGGGTCCCACTTTCCTTTTAAAGGGCCGGCCCATTAAGTATGTGGGGTCCACCATATAGAAAGTGGGCTGGCCCAACAAGAAAAGTGGGTCGGGCCAAAAACACAGGTGGGTCCCACTTTCCTGTTAAAGGGTCGGCCCATTTAGTACGTGGGGTCCACCGTATAGCAAGTGGGCCGGCCCAACAAGATAGTGGGCCGGGCCAAAAACATAGGTGGGTCCCAGTTTCCTGTTAAAGGGCCGGCCCATTTAGTATGTGGGGTCCACCATGTAGCAAGTGGGCCAGCCCAACAAGATAGTGGGCCGGGCCAAAAACGCAGGTGGGTCCCACTTTCCTGTTAAAGGGCCGGCCCATTTAGTGTGTGGGGTCCACCACAAAAGCTTTTGGGCTGGCCCAGCAAGTTAGTGGGCCGGCCCAATTAGTATGTGGGGTCCATGGTAAATCAGGTGGGCTGGCCCGACGAGTTAGCGGGCCGGCCCAGTAAGTTTGTGGGGCCCACTTTTCTGTTACTGGGCCGGCCAGTAGTGGGTGGGGTCCACCTTAAAGCAAGTGGGCTGGCCCAATAAGTAAGTGGGCCAGCCTGTTTAGTTGGTGTTTATATGCGGGCATAATAGGCGCTTTAGGATTTTGCGGGCCGGCACATATGTGATTTCGCTTAATTGGGCCTTTTAAGTGATGGGAATTTGTGATTTAGATACTGAGAATATTTACGCACCACATGATTTCTGTCGGATAGCCTCACTTACCACAAGCACCAAAGAAACAATGCGCGAAAGAACTATAAAAACTAACTAAATATTACATCAGCTGCAAGGCTTTGAAAAAATATTACAGAACCCAGAGAAATTGAATGGTAATTAAACCTAGCAATACAATGAAGCGATCCGACAATCTTTTAAGTTGTCCATGCAGCACCTATATCTGAAACAAAGACATTACAAGTTAAGACAGCAACAATGGAAAGGCAAAGACACAACAATATTGTTTGCCAAAGAATTTGGAACTCATCATTTCGTTGTTATTACAAGATCATTGTAATGCGCACAATAAGCAAACAAAGAGTGCATGCCGCATACCAACAGCCAATATAACAGAGCATGTTAGAATGAAACAGCAGACTTACTACTGTCGAGTCCCATCCAAACCAACATGTTCAGGGAGTACAAGATTGGCATGAACAACATAGTAGTAGGCTATAAATTTTGTAACAACGACTGAGCAAGATGAAGTTATGATGGCTACATCTACAGAGCAGGGAATGTATACCAAAAATAGAAGTTACGATGGCAAAAGCTAAAGAGGAGGGAATGTGAACCAACATGTGCCAAGTGCAATTACTTCATTTTGGCCATGAACTAAATAATACTCGTGAACTTATAGTGAAGGTGATGCAACTCAAGATGGTTCGGGATATAAACTTGTAATGAGCAAACACATAGAGGATAGTTAATGCTGGAGCTTAGGATGGACCAGATACAGAATATAGTGGGATCACCTGTGAACTTGTATAAGAGGGAATGCAAACCAATATGTTCAGCATTCCATATGTGAGCGTCATGCCAAGTCAGAGAAACAAGTCAATAATGCAGCTTTTGAAGAACAAGATGGCTCGCAAAATTATTATCTAGTAGTATGACAAGTTTATTTGTACTACACAGGCTAGATAGCAGAGTGATAGCATGCCAAACTAAGTCCTTACTTTGTTAGCTTACAATGAACTAGATACAAAACAATGGCATCACCTGTAGTACAGGGAATGCAAGCCAACATGTTCATGGAGTAAAAAATTGGCACAAACTACATAGTAGCAGGCCATAATTTTTGTAACAACGACTAAGCAAGATAAAGTTATGATGGCTAGATCTACAGAGCAGGGAATGTAAACCAAATATAGAAGTTACGATGCCAAAAGCTATAGAGCAGGGAATGCGAACCAACATGTGCAATTACTTAAAATTGGCCATGAACTAAATAATAGCAGGATGTTACTATAATAGCTAGGAATAAAACATATAGGAGTTATAATGGCATCACTCATAAACTTGTAGATAAGGGGAAAAAATCAATTTGTTTCGGGATATAAAGTTGTAATGAGCAACACATATAGGATAGTTAATGCTACGGCTTAGGATGGACCAAAAATGGAATATAGTGGGATCACCTGTGAACTTGTAGAAGAGGGAATGCACAACAATATGTTCACCATTCTATATGTGAGCGCCATGCCAATTAAGAGAAACAAGTTAATATTGCAGCTTTTGAAGAATCAGATGGCAGACAAAATTATGATGGAAGTAGCTACTGTGACGAGTTCAAATAAATTTGTACTGCAGGATGGCAGAGTGATAGCATGCAGGAACTAATAGCAGGCAGTTACTTTGTTAGCTTACGACGAAGTAGATAGAAATAACAATGGCATCACCTGTAGTACAGGTAATGAAAACCAACATGTTCAGGGAGAACAAGATTGGCATGAACTCAAAGAGCTTCAGACAAACAAGCATCTGAACCCAGAACATGGCGCTAGAACAAGGGACTTACATTAGGAGAAGCACTCTGTGGGAGTCACAGCAGATCTTCCTGGGTTTGATAGATCCGGTGATGAAGTACGCTACATGTGCTACTTGGGGTTGGAGAGACGGCCATTACACTTCATGGTTACTCATCTCATCTGCAAAAACGTAACAGCGCGTCGTTAGCACAAACAGGTTCCCCCAAGATTAAACAAGAACTTGCAGGCAAGAAACAGAAAAGCGATAGTAGAAGATTTTAGATCATGCACGGCGCCGGTGAAGCAGATCCGGTTCATGCACAGCAGTGTCGGTGAGCAAGATCCAATGCGGTGGACGACGGATCCGGTGAAGCGGCTGCGGTGGGGTGGACGATACCGCAGCTGAAGCGACTGCGGTAGACTGCTGGATGAGCATATGGTTTCGAGGTTCGGCGGGGATGATCCGGTCCGGTTGATGACGGCATCGATGAAGCGGCTCCGGCAGGCAGCCGGATGACGAGGATCGCGAGGCCGCGGGTAGGCCAGGGAAGTCCGGCGGGGATGTTCCGGTGCGGTGGTCATGGAGGTGGGAGAGAGGGACTTGGGAAGTTCCGCTGGGTGGTCTGAGGGAAATGAATTTTTTTGGGGAGGGTTTCCGGGCTAGGGAGGTGGTGATCCAAAAAAATGACGGGCAGACCCCCGTACCAACCGACTTTGCTACCATCTCCACCGGGGTAGAATGGGAATTTGGAAGCGTGTGAAACTTTTGTATTTTGTGGGCGGGAAGTTTTGCCGCTATGAGATTTTGAATTTGGCTAAGGTCCAAGTATAATGATAAAAATTGTGACACCGTACTAGTACCTCTGTTCAAGGCCGAGTGCAAAATCAAATCATCATCACATTAAATACCGGTTACTATCATCGTGATCTATCTTCTTATCCCATTCAAAAACCCGCCTGAAATATTTCAGGATTGGCGGGAGATTTTGCCGCCCGACTGAGATTTGATTTTGAATATGGCTATGGTCAAGTAATATAATATAATACTAATATAAAGACGGTACACCTGGTTAATTGCTCTGCTCCGGCAGTCAAGGCCAGCAGTCACATCAAGCCATCATCATTACAAACAAAATCAGTCAAATCTAGAAGCTAGTATAAGAAAAATTCACAGCATAATAAATCCAGAAAACTAAGTACGGAGTATAATACATAAACTGCATTCAACAGCCAAAAGCAGCCAATAACAATGTTAATGTTCATGACAAACTAATCTGAAAATAATACAAGACGCAATGTATCGCCAACATGAAGATTAGGATACCCCAGGATGAAGGAATCTGATCTTCATTCAGCATATATTTCTTCGTCACTCCATTCTATGATCTGAAGGAAATATTCATTGAACTCCTTCCATCTGCAGTGTGCAGCCAATACATCCTCCAAACGGTATGGCCTTTGTTCATTTCTCATACCGTAGTTTCCTAATCTATCCACACGTATTGGCCACTCATCCCAGGCCTTTATATCATCAAAGTACTCTCTGATATAACCCAAATCTCTGTAGTAGATGCAGCCAGGTAGAAGTGTCGGGTACACTCTGGTGTCGACGGAGATACACCGGATATAATGGACGAAGAAGGCATGACTGCCAATGTTATTGACAGCATGGAGAGAGCGGCTCTCAGTGTCCACACGGTACACCAATGGTTGACCTTCCTCCAAATGCTTGTTGTCCAACAACACAAGCAGCAGAGCACCATCCGACTTCACAAGGTAGAACTTGTTATTTCCAAGTTCTGGAAATGAAAATAGTGTATCTATGTTGACTGTGCTCGCGCGCTGCTCCAACTGGACATTGTTGGTGCACACTAATTTTCCGAACTCAAAATTGTCACAGCTATTGCATACAATTCACCATTGAACGGGGTAATGCAACGCAGAGAATGGTGCTCGGTCGAAAATCTTCCTTCTCCCCAATCTTCATCTATACACTTAGTTGGAGTGCTCTCATCGACCCAAGCAATTTCCGTCGGGTAATCTTTGGAAACGAAGACCATAGTCGGGGACTTCATTACAGCGACTGACTTCAGAATAACATATGGCATATGCGTCTCAAACATAGTATTCAATGTCTTTGTGAGTGGGTTCAGAAGCCGTATCTTGTGCGGCTGGTTCTTCTGGGCAAGCACGATGACGCCACGACAAAAGCCGACGAAGTAGTATCTAAAATATATTGATGAAGATAACATTCAGCACTAAGATGTTTACGATTTAAAATAAAAATAGATTAACTCTATAGATATGGAGGAATTTGAACCTTGCATGAACTTCCGTTAGATCGATGGTGATGTAGCGGGATGTGCGGAGGTGGAGGAAGGTGAAATCAGCAGCGCGTGGAAGGGCGTGTTCTACCATGATCCATTCATGCAGGTGCATGTCGGGCTCAGGTAAACCTGAGCGCCAATTTCTACAAACTTGCCTCAAAGCAGAGTAGGTGTCCATGTACTCCTCGTTCGCCAGTAAGCAGTCCCCGATCTTGTGAAGTGGTCCGTGAGCCCTGAGAGAGGCCCAGTCCACGGAGGCACCGCGCTTGGATGCGCCGTCCTCGGAGGCGACGGTCTCGGGGGCGACGGCCGCCGGCGCATTCTTCTTGTCCATCGCCGGCAGGGAATGCACGTAGGGCGGTTGGTGTTTTTTCATTCGATTTGGAGAAGTTGATGGGACGTGAGAGCCGTGGTTGCGTGCGTGAGTGAGAATGAGACTGTGTGCAGAGGGAGGGACAGAGGGGCTCTGTACTGGCAACGTGACGGTTGGTCTCGGCAGTTTCTCAAAAAAGCTAGACGTTTGGTCTCAACACGCGCACCGCCTAACCGCTGCGCACCACGACACGCGTCCGAGGTACTGCACGTCTGCACCGTTACGTGTACTCAGTTCTACCATCGAGCCTTACACTGGAAAAATAGATGTACTCCGTACTCAATATACTTGCAAACTTATATGCGGAAACTTGCAAACTTATATAAAAGGGGCTATGCAACCCACTTATACACACATTAACAGCCATCCTCGTGTGTGACAAGAGAAATTCAACACTGGATTCGGAGGTAGGCGCATGAAGCTTTACAAGGGCCAATGGGGCACCAACAAATTAAGGATGAATTGAACCACACCGTCAACAATTCAAACTCGAGACCTTGGATCTAATACCATTTAAGTTCAAACTGATTGAAAAGGCTAGGCAACCAATTTATAAAACATCCACATGAATAACTACCAAGTTGATCCCAGCCGCAGATAAATGCATCCACCAACAAAATAGGAACATTGCCTCAGTCTCAGGAAAAATTTCACAATACCAAGGTACTCACATGTCAATGTCAGTGTTCATCTCCAATTATCTATGGCATTTTATTAGTCTTTGAGAGATTATAACGAACTTGATTGGCATCCTGCAGTAGGGCATCACATGCTTTTGATCTCGATCTCAACATGTCAACTTGGTTTCTTAACACATCTGCTGCAGCTCGTTCTATTTGGAGTTGTTCCTCCAGAACTTGTGCAGAGAAAGACTTGGACTTGGACTTGGACTTGGACTGCCAAAAACCCATCATTTCGCAGGAAAGTGTTTTTGGTGATATCTTTATTTTTAAGTACCATGGTAAATGTCTCCATACATTCTTCTAGAGTTTTTTCCATACCGTCTTTCCCGGGTTTTGCCATCTCCAATTTCATATTTGCCTGAAAAGTTTCCAGTCGTGTAAAAATTAAAGTTATTACAGAGAAACATGCAGACGGTAGATTTAATGTGTATGAACTACTTTTAATCCTACAAGTTGGTATGCCTGATTACACATCAAATGCATTTTCACAAAAACGCCTACAAGATCATATTGACATGCCCATTATTGCTCCTACAAATTGGCAAGTGTGTCGTTAAAAAATTTAAATCATAAAGAAGACTTACAATAACACTTTCTGCGAGTTCTCCTATCACATTATGTTTGTTCTTCTGGCATGCCTCGAATCGCTCTGCGCAGTCATCTCTTTGTCTGGTTGCATGTTGTTTGCATGATCTACTTTCTGCATTTTTGTACAATCATATAGAAATCAAATAACGTGGTTAAAATGGAGGATGGAAATATAACATGCACATGGAGTTCTACAAAATTTACGAGTAACATATGTAGCAGTACAGACCAGCGGGGCATTACTTTTTTCCAGAGATGCCCAACCAAGTGACGAGATCCTGTACGGCTTGGTAAACGTTGTTTTAAGCGGTTAGCCTGGTTCCTTTTAGACAACGTCTGCAAAAGGAGACTAGTGAGACACTGGCGCAAAATAAGTATTCGGATTTTAATCTGGTTTCACGGTCCTCATAAGCCATACCACATTCTTTGGATCAGACCAGTGCTTGACAAGATCTCCCCACTGCTCGTCAGTCATACAAGGTGCAGGAGACTTTGTTCGAACATTGGCAGTAATCTGGCCAGTGAAGTATGTCGCCTTAAGCTTATAGCGGTGTTGGCGCCACAATTCTTTCAATATGGAAGCGATGACAAACTTTACATCCTCATTATCCTCATCGAATTCAAACCTTAACTGCTCACAACGGTGGAATGATTGGTGAGTTATATAGCATAGAAACAACAGTAACCTACAAGAAATGGGACAGATCAATGTGGAATAATTTATCATTGCCAGGAGAAGCATGACTTACATGTAAATTATGCACTAAACTCTCGAACTGTGAAGGGGTGTCAACGTGCTGCTTCCACAATGGGAAGGTAGGAAGTTCATTCCTGATAAAATAGCCAATATGTGATACAGGATATGAAGATTCATGCGGATGAAGTGGCCTTCTTCCACCTACAATAGATGTGATGCGAAATCTTGAACCCATTCCGGAAATCTTAGCTGCAAGTTTTCTTCCTACCGTTGGCCCCCTCGTTTTTATTGATCGTGGCGAACCTACCAAGTTAAGCATTACATCAAGCTATCATGGTATATAGATACATAAGGGAGCATTAAACTACAAGTCTTGAAAAAAGTATTACCTTTTTTGGCGTGGGTCTCATCATCGGGAGAGGAGTTGTCTTTCACAGGACTAAGGGTCGGAGGGAGATCATCACCAGTTTGCTGGTGTTGTGGCAGCACTGTTTGGACATTTGAGGCTATATCATCTGGGACTAGCATCATGTGTCCTTGGCCATTATTACCTACCACCACTCCTGATGGTGCCAATTGTTGGCTCGAATTTGTTGTGGCAACTTGTGGTTGTGGAATGTGTGGGCTGGTACATGCTGGGGCTACTTCTGTCTGATTCGATGGTTTGTGGTTTTTACGAGACCTTTTACTGTTATCATTCTCGGCCTGTTCGCCACCTCGTGTCAGTCTTTTGTTAGACCTTGTAATAGGAGGAGCAGCACGAGCATCAGGCTTAACCCTTTTTTTATTACGCACAGTCACCCATCCTCCGGTATCAGCCTGAGGTTCCTGTTGAGTGTTCTTCCTCCTGTTCGTTCTTGAAAAGTTCTTGCCCGAATCTGCAGATGCCTGTCACACATAAATGATATTTCAATGTACAATATTATATGATGATGATATGCAGATGGAATGGAAAAACAGTAAGGAAACATATGCCAAAACATATATCATGCGTTAACTTAGCAGGAAAAATTGTAGTAATGAGATTGAACATGTCATGGGTAACATATTTGGTAGGACTGGGATACAACAAATGGAAGTTGGGACAAATAATTCGATGACAGGACAGAGAAAACTCACCTTGTTGTGTTGCAGAGGGTAGTCGACCAGGGCATCTTCCTGAGTCAGCTCGCCATCACAATCAGCAGGATCAAATTTTGAATCAGAGGAATGTTCCGTATCCTTTGTGAGGGAGGTGGGTGGCGTTTTTGCACTAGACCTTGTAGAAGGATGTAGTGTTAGGCCCAACGAGGCTGCAACTCGGCTATTATGCAGGATAGTTTGCCTCCGTTGCTCTTCGTACTCATTCTCGAGTGGAAGACCTAACATGCATTGGCGAGAAATGCAGATGAGATTTATCATGGAACTGTGCATATAAGAACAAATTAATAGTAGCAGTGAGACTGCTCAAAAGGTGTAATGACAAACAAACTATGGCTCAAAAATAATTGATGTTCATATTGTCAAGCTTCATGCACTAGCCAACGCAACCGGAAGTCCGGACTGATGGAAAGGGCAAACAAATTATGGCTCAAAAATAATTTACGTTGGGCAACAGAGAGCAGCAGCAACAATTTTTAGGATAAGTATTAATGTCAAGCTTCATGCAGTAGCCAACACAACCAAAAGTCCGAACTGATGGAAAGGGCTAAGCAATCCACATATACACTCAAATACATATAAGTGTCATTTCATGCCAATGGTTAACCATATGGAATGGTGTGTGCTTAATATTATTGCCTAGGGTCTTCCAAGTTCCAATAGATCGGTCTATTGGATGAACTTGCTAGAGCATGCAATTCGAAATGGTATCAGACCTACAAGGTCCTGAGTTCAAATCCTAGCAAGTAGCAACGCAGTATTCAAAATAAATATTTGCAGCCTTCCTAAAAAAATATCTAATGATACATGCCTAAGGCTCGGTCTATTGAATGAGCGGTTTTATCACTTAGCACCACAAGTTGGGGATTTTTTATCACAAAACACCAACATTGGGGGAAATTATTTCACATAACACATTATTTGTCATTAGTTGGCTTGACAAGAGCATCACCCTACAGCGTGACACCAATTTACAGTACGTGAGCATGTTTGCTACAAACAAATGAATTTTGGTGTGAAATTTTGTAGACACTCTGTGGAAATGAGAATATGAGTCACACTTGTTACATATGCTACACACAAAATGAATTACCATATGACAAATATCCATTGAAATTATAACCACACAAGAACATGAGATTTGGGTAATATATTCTGTACCAGCATAAGGTTTTGATAATGTGTACCAATACAACTACCCTGGACATAAGATTTGTTCGAACTGTCTAGACATAAGATTAAACAACTAGTGTTGACAAACAGCTTTGTATTTAGCGTTTAACAGCAAATATCACAAAATAAAGTCTCATTGTCTTTCACCTGCTGTCACTCTTAAAATGACGGTGGCCTGAAGTCACTAATGGGCTATCAAACAGAGATCATGTACTCTGCGAAAAAATTACCCCAAATGTTGATGTTTTGTGATACAAATTTCTAGGGTTGTGGTTCTGTGATAAAATAAAATCCCGAACTTCTGGTGTTAAGTGATAAAACCTCATTGGATGAACTGGCTAGAGCATGCAATTCCACATGGCGCACACATAGTTGCAAATAGAAAAAAATACAGGCAATTTAATACTATCAATAAATTGCTCTGCTAGCTTGACTGCTATCATAACCTTCGTAAAACGTACTACCACCATCCTGAAGTTTTTACCAAAAATCATTATTAACATGCAAAATACAAATTTAATATCATTAAATACAGAAAACGAATATATTTTCGTACGGTATCGACGAAATATTATATTTCTTGATAGATTGCTATGAAAGTTTGGTCAAACTTTACTTGGTTTGACTTCTATAAATAAGCCTTCAGGTTTGGGGTGGAGGTAGTATACTTCAAACCCCAAAAAAGTACCGCACAGAAGTGATATTTGGAAAAGAAAAGCGTAACGAAAGCGGACATAAGCTCTGCCTCTCCATCAGCAGATGTAAGGTTACGATCAGCAGAGTTCCGAGATTAAAAAAAACATGCAGTTTAATACAATCAACAAATTGCCCTGCTAGCTTGACTGCTATCATAACCATTGTAAAATGCATACTTCAAACCCCCAAAACATATCACCCAGAAGTGATTCTCGGAAAAGAAATGCATAGCGAAAGCGGACATAACCTCGATCTTCCTCTCGATCAGCAGATGTAAGGTTAAGATCTCATATAGCTACGCGGCAAACAACTATCTACACTGATCTAATATCAGCAAGAATGCATTGCAAGAAAGCAATGAATACTAGTGTCAGAAATCAAATGCATATAACAAAAGTGGACATGTAAAGTATTCATCAACCTTCGTCTGAGGCCAGGGCGGATTTACTCTTTGGTTGGGGGTGGTCGACTTTGGGGCCGCGTTTTTTGCCCATCTCGATCTCCGGTGAGGTGGACTACAGAGTCGGGGAAGCAGATCCGGAGTAGATATGGCGCGGTCAACGTCGGCGTCGACGAAGCTAATCCGGCTTGCTAGACAGCAAGGGATGTCCATCGGTAAAACGTGGTCGGTCACTACGGTGGCCGGTGAGGAGGCAGTGATGGTGAGGAGGGGCGGTGGGGCACTGCCGTCGTCGTGGGAGTGTGCCTAGTAGAAGCATGAGAAAGATGTGGTGTTCGAATTGTGCTCTACAGGGAAATATCCTCTGTTGACCGATGTTTTATAGGCCGATAGGGAAACCGCAGGTTTTGGGGTAGCTTGAAAATGGGACGCGCCAACAATTTCGGCGCGTGTTTTGCGGCAGAGATGAAAGTCACCCATAAGAAACTTTCCTCATGGAATACCTTTTGCTTGTTGGTTGGTCGTGTGGACAACATATATAGTGGGAGATTCCCATAGGTAGCTAGGCCATTCATATCAAACTCGAGTGATTATCACTAAGTTTACAATGAATATATTTCATGACACTCGCTATTGGCCGGATAGTAGAAAATATATTCCATGAATATCCCATATTATTTAATTTATATTATTTCAATTGCTAAAATATTTTCATATTCTTTTAGAGTTCTTTTCATATTCTTTTAGAGTTCTAAAAAACACACTACACAATGACAATGGATATTACCACTACCTTCTAGGTCCCGGCCATCAGATTTAGGGCTCCTTTGATTCATAGGATTTGGACTTGTGTAGGATTTGGTTCCTATGGAAAAATTTCCTATACATGTTGTTTGATTCATAGGAATATATCCTATAGGAAAAATTCCTATGGAAATCTTGTACTCCTATAGGAAAAAAACATTAGCTCATACCTCATGAAAAATTCCTATAGGAAAAAAACATTAGCTCATACCCCATGAAAAATTCCTTTGCTTCAATCAAACACACTTTATCTTCCTATGGGATTCAAATAGACATGCCATTCTAATCCTATGACTTTCCTATTCCTATGCTTTTTCTATCCTTTGAATCAAAGGAGCCCTTAGAGAAAAGTAGCTTAGCCAGAGATTTAGACCTTTGTGCAACAAATACATGAGTTGGTGATGTGTGCAAAAGAACAGGTTAAGTGAGTGTTCTGTGCAACAATGACAACAATAAGTGGAGTTTCGTGCAAAGGATAAAAGGTGCAAAAGGGATCACACGGAAGGAGAAAGAGAAATGGAGAGCAGTGCCTCACGGGGCCGCTGTTATTTATGGTGAAAAGAAATACTTCACTTTTTCGGTGAGTGATGTTGACTGGCACACAGGGTTTCAGTACTGTAGACCCGCAGTGCATGCTACGCGCCCGTCTAATATTCTTTTTTTTCAGCGACAAATGGGAGAGAGAGAGAGAGAGTCTTGACGATGCGTCTTTACTTGACATAGAAGATTGCTGGGAGTTTGCCTACCTACCGCATGGACTTGTGCTCACTGATGAGTGGGACCTACACGCATTGGGAACCACACGTAAGTGACCGACCTACTTTATTCTAGGGGTGCCCGTCAAGCTAATACATAGTCTGCAACATGAAACCTATTCGCTTATAAAATCTGAACTTTGAAATCCAATTTAATTTAAGTCTATTATTGGTCATATCAAGTATAAAATTACATTCTGAAACTTATTCAACGCTTTCTCATAAATTATTATGGTAGTTTTTTAAAATCAAATGCTAACTGATTTGAGATAAAAACATATATTACTGCACAACAATGGGATATTAAAATATCTATTTGTAAATAAAAATAAGAAGTCAATGTTGTGGTAAGTTAGGAGGTTCAAAGGGTAACCAAAATATAACGTTTTGTTCAATCTCATAGTTAATATTACCAAGTTTGATTCTCCCTGGACATCATTGTTTGTTATAGTGTTCCCTAATTGGGCATGGTGGTGCATCTTGCCATTTCTAACACTATTGATGACTAGACTTTTCAAGTTTTCAGTATAAAAATCATTTTTCATTTTCTAGATGATAAAATATGTTTATTTTGTGCATGGGTAGATAAAATGATACGGGGTGGCCTTCGGACACCGCCACCTCAAGACCGACAAGCCCTCCTCGTGGTCCAATGACACGAGCTCGAGCCCAAGCCCTACACCAGGAGGTGAATTCGCTCCTTTCCGCGTATGCTTTTGATACCCCTTTGGATGGCTTGCTACTTCATGCAAATACCCTATGTTCAATCAGGTACATCGACCAAGACGCGAGCCATGGAGACCAAGCCAATGGAGAGGGAGCTGGAAATGATGAAGATGGAGCTACAGCGCCCAGGCCGAAACTTCCGCCCCCCCAGGACCGGATCTTCCGGCCACATGCCGTCCACATGCCTTCCAGCGCCCAGAGAAATGGATCAAGCCGGAACTTCCGCCCTGAGGGACCGGAACTTCCGCCTACCGGAACTTCCACCCAAGTTCCGCCCGACTTCCGGAATTGCGCCAAAACGCCCCTGGATGTTACTGCGAGGAAATGGGCAAATTCTGGAACAAGGCCGGAAATTGGCCGGAACTTCCGCCCCGACCGGAACTTCCGGCCCACAAGACCGGAACTTCCGCCCATGACCGGAACTTCCGCCCAGGACGACCGGAACTTCCGCCCCATCGAACTTCAGCACAACGTCACTTTTCAGCGTGTAACTTATCCCTTCGCCCCCCACCTATAAATAGCCTTGTTGGCTCAGATCTGAGATTTAGACTTGATGTAAGAGAAAACATGAGCTATGCTCCTTCCCGCGGGAAACCCTTCTAGATCTACCAATCTACGAAGTTATCTACTCTTCTAGGCGGTTGATCTCTTCCATTCTAGGAATTCTAGTGTTTTGGATCTTTTGCTTTTGCAATTCTATCTATTTGCACTCTTTTCCTCTTTGGAACTCTATCAATTGCTATTGCCAATCTTTTGTGAGGGATTCTACTCCTTGTGGGTCTTTTTCTTGCAATTCCATTGGGTTGGTGTATCGGGCCAACGAAGAACAACCGGTTGTGTGTGTGTGTTACGTTTGTATCTTCGATCCACCCCGCCATCCACCCGTGTTCTTAGTGTTCATCCACCTCCCCCACGAAACCCATCCAAATCCGTGAAGATCGGGCACACCCGTGGGGTTAGTCCTCATCATATGGTATCAGCAGCTCTTTGGTTGCCACGGATTTAACCCCCACAACCCCCAATTCCACCAATTTCGCCCAAAAAAATATCCAAAAAAATTTCCCAAAAAATAGCCCCAAATTGGCCTTGGATCGATCTCGCGATTTGTTGAGTTTTTGGTGGTTTTGCTCCAATAGAAACTTGTCTTTGGTGTTGATCTGCAATTCCCCCACCTTCCCACAGCTTTTAGTGCCAAATTTTCCTCGAATTCGAAGGATTTCGGACCGGATTTCTGCCCAAATCGAAGAACAGCCCGCAAATCTGATTGCGACCGGAAGTTCCGCCCGAGACCAGACGTACCGCCCCTCAGGACCGGAAGTTCCAGCTGGCCGAAATTTTGACAGCAACCTTCGTTTTTCGTTTTGGCACTAACCCCCCATGTGTTTGGACTTCGGTTTGAGTGCCATTTCAGCTACCACAAAGCTTCCGCAATATCGACAACGACGACGGCACCCCGAGGATCCAAGCGGTTCATTTGACACCTTCACCACCATCGCAAGTTCAAGATCGTCGGCCACCATCATCAAGTGGTATAACTTACTCCTAACTTGTAGCCCTAGCCTCTTTTGCGTACCTTTCCTATCGAGAGTGGCTTTCTAGTGTTGCGAAGCAATGCACAAACGTCCCGACCGTGAGGGTGTGCATGTGTTGAGCAAAGCTTCGAAGCAAGCTCGTGTGAAAAGATAAGCAAAAGAAGTGTGACATACTTACATAGATAGTAGTATCCTTGCATAGTGAGAAAAAGAAAGAAAAATACAAAAAGAAAAAGAAAAAGAGTGTGAGTGACACCCTTCGGGTTAGCATCCGCACCCCTTCCAGTATTAAGTTGCAAACAACAGACAATTGCATTAAGTATGGTGCGTAATGTAATCAACACAAATATCCTTAGACAAAGCATTGATGTTTTATCCCTAGTGGCAACAGCACATCCACAACCTTAGATCTTTCTGTCACTATCCCAGATTCAATGGAGGCATGAACCCACTATCGAGCATTAATACTCCCTCTTGGAGTTACAAGTATCAACTTGGCCAGAGCCTCTACTAGCAACGGAGAGCATGCAAGAACATAAACAACATATATATGATAGATTGATAATCAACTTGACATAGTATTCCATATTCATCGGATCCCAACAAACACAACATGTAGCATTACAAATAGATGATCTTGATCATGATAGGCAGCTCACAAGATCTAACATGATAGCACAATGAGGAGAAGACAACCATCTAGCTACTCCTATGGACCCATAGTCCAAGGATGAACTACTCACACATCAGTCCGGAGGTGATCATGGTGATGAAGAGTCCTCCGGGAGATGATTCCCCTCTCTGGCAGGGTGCCGGAGGCGATCTCCTGAATCCCCCGAGATGGGATTGGCGGCGGCGGCGTCTCTGGAAATTTTTCCGTATCGTCGCTCTCGGTAATAGGGTTTTCGCGACGGAGGGAATAAATAGGCAGAAGGGAAGCGTCAGTGGAGGCACGAGGGCCCCACACCATAGGGCGGCGTGGGCCCCACCTAGGCCGCGCGGCCCTGTGGTCTGGGCGCCTCGTCGCCCCACTTCGTATCCCCTTCGGTCTTCTGGAAGCTCCGTGGAAAAATAAGACCCTGGGCGTTGATTTCGTCCAATTCCGAGAATATTTCCTTTGTAGGATTTCTGAAACCAAAAACAGCAGAAAACAGCAACTGGCTCTTCGTCATCTCGTTAATAGGTTAGTGCCGGAAAATGCATAATAATGACATAAAGTGTGTATAAAACATGGGAGTATCATCATAAAAGTAGCATGGAACATAAGAAATTATAGATACGGTTGAGACGTATCAGGCAACCCTCTTGCATCAACACACCACCAATTCCAATACCACTAGCATCACATTCAATCTCAAATTGCTTATGAAATCAGGAAGTGCAAGCAACAGTGCAGAAGTTAACAATTGTTTCAGTTCATCAAAAGCATGATCTTGGGCGACACCCCACTCAAAGACAACACCCTTTTTAGTCAATTCATTCAAAGGTGCATCAATAGTACTAAAATTGGGCACAAATCTTCTATAAAACCCAGCAAGACCATGAAAACTTCGTACTTGAGTGACATTCATGGGAGTAGGCCAATTTTGAATAGCTTCAATCTTAGACACATCTACTTCTACTCCATGCTTAGAGACAACATAACCCAAACATATGACCTTATCTTTGCAAAATGTCCACTTCTCAAGATTACCATAGAGTTCATTATCACGCAACACTTGCAAAACATGTCGAATAGGTATAGTATGATCAGATTCATTGCGGCTGTAAATTAATATGTCATCAACGTACACAACCACAAATTTGCCAATAAAATTACGCAAAACATGGTGCATTAATCTCATGAAAGTGCTAGGTGCATTAGTCAAACCAAAAGGCATTACTAACCACTCATATAAACCAAATTTTGTTTTAAAGGCTGTTTTCCACTCATCCCCTTCTTTCATCCTAATATTATGATAACCATTACGCAAATCAATTTTAGAGAAAATAGCAGCACCACTCAATTCATCTAGCGTATCCTCTAAACGGGGAATAGGATGACGATATCGAATAGTAACGTTGTTTATCGCTCTACAATCTACACACATGCGCCAAGTACCATCTTTCTAAGGAACTAAAATAACAGGAACATCACAAGTACTAAGGCTTATGCGGATATAACCTTTGTCGAGTAGCGCTTGTACTTGCTTCTGTATCTCCTTCGTCTCTTCGGGGTTCGTCCTATATGGCACCCTATTGGGCAGCGAGGCACCAGGGATCAAGTCTATTTGATGCTCAATACCACGCAATGGTGGTAATCCTGCGGGTACCTCCTTCGGAAACACGTCATTGAATTCCTGCAAAACATTAGAAACACCAAGAGGAATAGGGGTCATGTCGTTAGAAACCAAAAACGTACCTCTGTACATGAGCACAAGAGGCATGGCTGTAGGATCCTCACTAAATTCTCTCATGTCTTGTTTGGTGGCTAATGACACTAAGGAATTCACTCTCTCATTTTTCGTTATATCACTCACGGAATTATAATTCTCTCACCTATATATAGTTGCATCCTCTAGGTTTACTTCAATTTTCTAACGAGATTCATTGACAATTTGATGTGGTGACATAGGCTGCAAGTTGATTTTCTTGCCCTTGAACTCCAAGTGATATGTATTGGCACGGCCATTGTGTTGCACCGAACGGTCATAGAGCCATGGCTGGCCCAACAGCAGGTGACACACCGTCATAGGAACCACATCAAAATCAATGGAATCCTTATACAATCCAATCTCAAAATCAACACGCACCATGTGGCTCACCTTCATCTCACCATTGTTGCTCAACCACTGAATATAATATGGATGCGGGTGCGGTAGATACTTCAGTTTCAGCTTGGCACATAACTCTTTGCTTGCTTAATTGCGACAACTCCCGCCATCAATAATGACCTTGCAAGCTTTATCAGGACCAACGAGTGCCTTTGTTTGAAACAAATTGCAGCGCTGAGTAGATGCACTAGACTGCACATTGAGAACACGCTGGGACACAACAATAGTTTGAGCTTCAGAAGGATAAGCATCAAAACCATCACTGTCATAATCATCATCGTCTGGAGCATTTGGATCAACATCATCTCCAGTTTCATACTCATTGTCTTCATTAGTATCAACACTTTGCGGTTAGGACAATCTCTCTTGAAGTGACCCATGCCACCACATGTATGACAAGCCATATCGCGGTTGCGCGCTGTTGACATGTTAGAACTAGTTCCACTTGCTGCAGGAACGGGCTTCTTTGTGTTAGACACATTGGAGACCGGCTTGCTAGGCGCAGTAGAAACATCCACAGGGCGCGAAGATGGCGCCATGGAGGGTGGCGCCCTAGGCGTGTATCACCCAGCTCTTGTAGCACGACTCTTCATTTGCAGTTCTTCAGCCAACTGTGATTTTGCTTCTCTTGCATGATGTAGTAGCTCATTCATAGTAGTGCAATTGTGATGACGCACAATGCCTTTGATGTTATGCTTGAGACCATTCAGAAAACGATGTAGTGTCATCTCAAGAGACTCACAGACACGGGCACGCTGCATAAGCATCTCCATCTCCATGTAGTAAGCATCAACCATCATAACACCTTTCTTCAATTGGGTCAACTTGTCAAATATTGAATGCAAGTAATTGGTAGGAACAAAACGAGCTCTCATTGCCGCCTTCATAGCACGCCATGTGATAATAGGCAGCTCACCATCTTCTTCTCGAGCACGAACAAGTCCATCCCACCAACGCAATGCATAGCTATCAAATTCAGAGGAAGCAAGCTTGATCTTCCTATCTTCAGTATATTCATGTAAACGCCATAATCTCTCAATTTTCAGCTCCCATGTGAGATATTCTTCAACATCACTACCTCCTTCAAATCTGGGAATTGAGAACTTGGGTTTACCCAAACCATCTTCTTGTTGTTGTGGAAGAATATGTTAAGCTCCGACGGGGACAAAACCACGACCACGGAGACCATCAACAACGCCACGACCAATACCAGGACCCATACCATGTCCTTGAGCATTAGCAGCTTCTGCATTGTCACCTTGCACACTGCCATCTTCATCAAGTGGGGGTTGTTGTGGTTGTACCATTGTACGTATCTCACCGACGGCATTAGTCAAAGTTTTTATAGACGCTTGAAGAGTCGTCATGGATGTTTGAATGTTGGTAACAGCTGTAGTAGCTTCATAAACCTTCAAGTGGACACCCTGAATGTCCTTGTCCAATGCTTCAGTAGCAACACAGATTTCACGTTATAGATGATCACGAAGTGCCTCATATTTCAGCCAAGTAACTGTTGCAGCTGGATCCTTTTTCTGCATCACATCAACATCCTCAGAAGACATGATTAGTAGATTAGTGCACTAAACAAAAAAAATTGGTGGTACTCTCACAACTCACACAAAACTGATAAGAAAGGTAAATCTTACCGCTCCAAAGTGAATTAGTATTGCTTACCAACTTGGATTGATGGACTAGTGCACGGATGTAGCGAAGCGAATATCAAGGGTATACGAACATTCACACGACAAAGCAGGATATATGTGGGGTTATAGGTGGGCTACCTATTTGCACCAATAACAAGCTCTAGCGCAGACCGTAGACAACCAATGATACTCACACAAGGTGATAAATGTGGCAAAGCAACTATACGTAGGAAAGGTTGCAATGCACTAGAGAGACACTAGCAAAGCTCAACGAAACAGGCACAAGATTGCTCAACTACAGGTGCAGTAAAGTAAACTTAGGCCGTCACTTGATTCTACTAGTACTTCACTTTTCTTTTTGGATTTTCTTTTTGTATAACACGCAGCTTGGTAGCTCTTTTTGCTTATTTTCTATTTTCTGTTTTTATTTATTTTATGACACAACTCCTTGATAACACGGCCAACAGAAATTGCAAAGCACCAAAACCCTAATGAGCAGCCTGTCAAGCGGTAAAACTAGTCTCTTCTGGGAAAGTTCCTACTCACTTATATCGATAGGCTATGGCTATGTTTTGGACAAAACACACTGTATGCTATGTGGACTCGGAGCAACAAAAACTGACACCAATGATAGCGGAAACACAAACCCTAACAATTAGATGGAAGAAAAAGATATGCGAAAACAACTACGAAAACCAACTAAAACTCGTAATTAGTGCAATCTAAGGCTATGGCAAACCCTAACCCTAACATTTTATGGCTTTTTCTGGATAGGAAACACTCACAACTCAACTATGGGGTGGATTTGGATGTCTTACCGAGGAAACGCTGAAATCTGATACCAAGATGATAAGGGGTTGCCCGATCTTCTCAGTAAGCGACGGGTGGTGATGAACACGTGATGGTAGCAGCGGATGGAAACGATGATATGAGGAGGATAACTTGTATGACGCCGGCGAATTCTCTCGATTGATTCCTGTCGCCAATGCAACAGCTCTCAACCCTACAAGATATTCGCAACTCCACACACTTGCGCACGTAGCCGCCGACCACGAAGCGGTAGATTGCAATCTTTTAATCCCCAATGGAACAGCAGATCACACAAACTTTCAGTAGCATAAAACTCTAGATCGCAACGAATTGGAGAGTTGGGATTCAATAGTTTTGCATAGGAAACAACTAAGAACTAGGGTTTATCTTCAACGTGGTCTAATGCTATTATGGGGGCATCTTGGGAACTTATATAGGCGTCCGGGATGACCTCAGGTCGAAAAAGTACGAAAATAACCGACCCAGAATAGATCTGGTCGAGACAGACTTGGACTCGGCCGGTCTGGGGGCCGATCGACCGGGCCTGGGACCGGGCAGGCCGGTTCAAACCGGGCGTGTTACCGGGTGCTGACCGGGCGGGGGAAGTGTCGCGCCGTAACCCTCCTGGTTCGCATCAGCTTGTGGTCCGGTTGGCGCCGGGTCGGATCCGGTGTGCCGCCCGGTCGTACCGGGCCAGGGACCGGGCATGCCGACGTGGCGGCCGGTCTGACCGGATGCTGGGCCGGCCTGGACTGTGACGTATCCTCTCGCGCATGCCTCCCGCTCCTCCCTCGCGCGTCCATGGGGTATCTTCATGTCCAGCTCCATGTCCAGCTTCACGTCCATCTTCATGTCCAGCTGCTCCTCTCCTCCTCGTGCGATGCTTGTCTCCTCTTCATACCTGATTATACATAAGTAACAGGACTTAGGCAGTATAAAGTTCTCATCAATCAAAGTATCGTTTAGGAACAAGTTCACCTGTTGTTTAAGTAAGTTCGCACGAGCCCTTGTAATAGGTCCAATCCTAACTTCACTGGACTTGAGCTTCACAACAACTTCATCTTCATCTTGCAATGACAGAGGTAGTAGTGTGGTAGGGATGTCCTCATCAGAGAGCGGCTCTGAGTGTCCACACGGTACACCAATGGTTGGCCTTCCTCCAAATGCATGTTGTCCAACAACACAAGCAGCAGATCACCATCCGACTTCACAAGGTAGAACTTGTCATTTCCAAGTTCTGGAAATGAAGTTAAATGAAGTTAGTGTCTCCATGTTGACAGTGCTCGCGCGCTGCTCCAACTAGACATTATTGGTGCACACTAATTGTCTGGCCTCAAAATTATCCACAACTATTGCATACAATTCACCATTGAACGAGGTAATCCAACGCAGAGAGTGGTGCTCGATCGAAAATCTTCCTTCTCCCCAATCTTCATCTATATCCTTAGTTGGAGTGCTCTCATCGACCCAAGCAATTTCCTCCGGTAATGTGCGTGAAAGAATACCATAGTTGGATATTCCATTACATCAACTGAATCCAGAAAAACAGATGGCATCTGCGCCTCAAACATAGTGTTCGGTGTCTTTGTGAGTGGGTTCAGAAGTCGTATCTTGTGCTGCTGGTTCTTCTGGGCAAGCACGATGATGCCACGACAAAAGCCAACGAAGTAGTATCTAAATATATTGATGAAGATAACATTCAGCACTAAGATGTTTACGATTGAAAATAAAAATATATTAACCCTATAGATATGGAGGAATTTGAACCTTGCATGAACTTCTGATAGATCGATGGTAACGTAGCGGGATGTGCCGAGTTGGAGGAAGGTGAACTCAGCGGTGCATGGAAGGGTGTGTTCTACCATGATCCATTCGTGCAGGTGCACGTCGGGCTCAGGTAAACCTGAGCACCAATTTCTACAGACTTGCCTCAAAGCAGAGTAGGTGTCCACGTACTCATCGTTCGCCAGTAAGCATTGGCCGATCTTGTGAAGAGGTCCGTCAGCCATGAGAGAGGCCCAGTTCACGGAGGCGCCACGCTTGGATGCACCACCCTCGGAGGCGACATGCTCGGATACGACGGGCTCGGCGGCGACGGGCTCGGATGCGACGGTCGGCGGCGACGGGCTCTGCAATATCCCAGGTTTAGAGACGATCGAGGGGTAGAAATTAGAAAGGGATGTGCATTGCATCGTAAAATCTGGGGAAATTTCGCGCTTTTAAAGAAAAACTGCATCAAAGGGGGACAAGTTTCTCTCTCGACACCATACAGGGTTAGGGTTTCGAGAGTGCGATAAACTTGGACCTCAATTAACTCAATTAGGGTTTTCGAGAAGAGATGGTAACACATACCATCTCAACTTAAGTTGTATGATTGTAAGATGTTGTGTTTGAATTTCAAAATTCAGACATTATTTATGAATATTACAATCCAATTATGGATAATTCAATAAACAATAAAATAAATGAGAAATTGAAACAATAGAAATGATAAGAAAATCTCATTAGAGAGAACATTGAGCTTTATTGATTACCACACAATATACATTGTCATTTACAATATTCCAATTGGATTATGAATATTACAATACATTACAGAAATTGAATAAAAGGATAATAGAAAATGAAAATTATAAAGATATGCAAATGGCTAAACTACTAGCTAAAATTCTTCAAGAACTTCTTGATCAACACTTGATGAAGAGCTTCTTGAGAATCCATTTGATCCCTGCATATTAACACAACAGATAGAAATGCAAATTATGCCAAGTGGCAATGCCACTTGGCAGGTTAGTCAAAGAAATAGAATTTGGGTGGATATTACCAAACCAACCGAGCTGATCCACTCACAGCTCAAGTTCCAACCAGGGAACAACCAAGCAGCCCACAGGGCATGCTGCATGCCCAACAACACACACAAGCCAGGGGAGTCACCAAAGTGACCTGGTGGTGCTGTCGACCAAGGAAGCAAGTTAGAGGGGGTATAAAACCTTTTCACAGCCAGAAACCCTAGCAGCTCATCGACAACAACTTCACCAGGGTAAGAACACAAGAACAGGAAGAATACATAGCCGGCAAAACCATCTGGAAACAGTTCCACCAAGAACTGCTTACTATTGAGCAACAAATCATGGAGTAGATCAAGCACCAGCTAGCCAGGAGGAGCAGGGCAAGCACAGAAACCATACATAAGAAAAACCTCTACACCAACACCATTTTCTAGGAGCTGGAGTGAGGTATACCATTATGATGAACAAACCAGATGGTTTTTGTTCACTATTTTCACAACCATGAATACACAGACACACAAAAGGGTGGAATATACCAGTATTGATCATCACTTGGTCATAGACCAAGAGTAACCTGGTGGAAATGGCAAAGATCAAGGATCAATTAAAGCCCATGACCATGGTTATGCCAACCAGACAAGTGGTAGCATATTTCCAAATGGAAATAGGAAGAAAACCATCACAGACTTGTACCTAGATACACCCAGACTACTCTAGCCCATTTAAAACCATCAGTTATGCAGAGATATATGTTTTCTGCAATTGTTTTCAACATCAAAAGCTTCTGGTGATCATATAGGATCACCATCAAGCATTCACCAAGCCACAGCAAGCCACAGAGAGGGGAGCTACCCTAGAACAGCAAGTAACTACTGCTAGGGCCACCTCAACCACAAAATCATCAAGCCAAATAGCATATCATTACCTAGAAGGGTTCAAAGGGAGCTAGGGTCCCCAACAAATGGTTGGCATCCCTCTATCTCAAGACATTCAATTCAAAGAATCATCACTGTATCACAGTTCATCCCATGTATCAATTTGATCAAGCAAAAGCATGCCCCAGCACAAGATATGGTGCTACACGGACACAAGGATAAGCACCAGACAGGCACAAACAGTAGATTAGCAAGCAACCAACAAGAAGCTAATGATCACATGATCATCAGAGCTAGCTAGAGCAGGCTAGGGCATGCTAGAGTCAATCCTAGCATCAATACATGGACCAGTTAATGAAATAGCCACAGTTAAGCAACAATTGCATCACATAAAATCATATAAACAATTTATAATTGTATCCAGAAGCACATCAGCAAAGAAATGAAGCATCTAGATAACAATGTAATGAATCGTGACCTGTCACTCCCTGTTACGGGTTTTGGAACTGCGAACGCTGCCGGAAAGGAACTCCATGAAGTTCTAGTAAACCGGTGAAGGCTGACGGACATAGTTCTTCTTAATAAAAGCAATCCTTTGAAGAAATGGTTATTAAAACATGAATTGGTATTAGACTTTCTGGTCTAGTATCGTAGCTAGTGCATTAAACACCTCTTTCCTAATATGAACTTGTTGAGTACGCTTGTACTCATACGAAACTTAAATCCCCTGCTTAGATTGTCTAAATCGACTTGAGGAGGACACCGACGACCAAGAAGGAGTAGATGGAATCTGCTATGAAGAGCCAGACCTCTCAGGAGGTGTAGAGGGAGTGGATTACCTCACCGTCTATGGAGCCGGGTGATACATCTCCAATGTATCCATAATTCTGATGTTCCATGCTTGTTTTATGACAATACTTACATGTTTTGCTTGCACTTTATAATGTTTTTATGCGTTTTCCGGAACTAACCTATTAACAAGATGCCACAGTGCCAGTTCCTGTTTTCTGCTGTTTTTGGTTCCAGAAAGGTTGTTCGGGCAATATTCTCGGAATTGGACGAAATCAACGCCAAACATCTTATTTTTCCCGGAAGACCCCAGTACACCGAAGGAGAGTCAGAGGGGAGCCAGGGGGCCCAACCCCACAGGGCGGCGCGGCCAAGGGGGGGGGCGCGCCCCCCTACTGTGTGGGCCCCTCAGAAACCCTTTTGCGCCGCCTCTTCGCCTATAAGACCCCTCGCGACCTAAATCTTCGATACCTTTTGACGAAACTTCAGAAAGGGGCGCCGCCGCCATCGCAAAACTCTAATTCGGGGGACAGAAGTCTCTGTTCCGGCACCCTGCCGGGACGGGGAAGTGCCCCCGGAAGCCATCTCCATCAACGCCACCGCCTCCATCATGCTCCGTGAGTAGTTCCCCCATGGACTACGGGTTCTAGCAGTAGCTAGTTGGTATTCTCTCCTCCATGTACTTCAATACAATGGTCTCATGAGCTGCCTTACATGATTGAGATCCATCTGATGTAATCGGTGTTGTGTTTGTTGGGATCCGATGGATGATACATTATGATTAGTCTATCTATAAAGTTTGTGAAGTTATTGTTGCTGCAATCTTGTTATGCTTAATGCTTGTCACTAGGGCCCGAGTGGCATGATCTTAGATTTAAGCTCTATACTTATTGCTTAGATTGTATCTACAAGTTGTATGCACATGTCGCTGTCCGGAACCAAAGGCCCCGAAGTGACAGAAATCGGGACAACCGGAGGGGATAGCGGTGATGTGAGGATCACATGTTTTCACGGAGTGTTAATGCTTTGCTCCGGTACTCTATTAAAAGGAGTACCTTAATATCCAGTAGATTCCCTTGAGGCCCGGCTGCCACCGGCTGGTAGGACAAAAGATGTTGTACAAGTTTCTCATTGCGAGCACGTATGACTATATATGCAAAACATGCCTACATGATTAATAATCTTGATGTTCTGTCTTAATGCTATTTCAATCCTATCAATTGCCCAACTGTAATTTGTTCACCCAACACTTGTCACTTGTTATTGGAGAGTTACCACTAGTGTAGATCGTTGGGAACCCCGGTCCATCTCTCATCATTATATACTCGTTCTATATGTCATTGGAAGTAGTATCAACTATTTTCTGGTGCCATTGCTCACGTGTTCTGCTCTTTGTATTCTTGTTACTATTGCTCTCATATTACTGCTGCTTTCACATCACCCCTGTTACTAGTGCTTTTCCAGGTGCAGCTGAATTGACAACTCAGTTGTTAAGGCTTATAAGTATTCTTTACCTCCCCTAGTGTCGAATCAATAAATTTGGGTTTTACTTCCCTCGAAGACTATCGCGATCCCCTATACTTGTGGGTCATCAAGACTGTTTTCTGGCGCCGTTGCCGGGGAGGCATAGCTCTACTCATAAGTTCACCTGGGGAGTACACTCTACCTCTCTCTATGTTTTTATTTTATTTTATTTTGTTTTGCTTAGTTTACTTTTGCTTAGTTTCTTTTTGTTTTGTTTTATTTTTCTCATATACCCAAAAATCCATAAAAAATTGAAAACCCTAAAAATTAAAAACTGCTGTTATGGGAGAACCCACAACCTACTTGGAGCTTATAGAATATTATAATAATTATAGAGAATCAAGAACTGGTAAAGTAATGAGTGCTATGATAGAAAAATTGAATACAATTGCTAAAATCTTGCTTAAACGCCATGATATAAATTGTTGCTCTAAAGAGGATACTAAACATCTGAAATTTCAATGTGGCTTTAGTGAAGAAGTTTTAATTAAGAACTATAACTGGAATAGCTATATTCATCTTGGGTTCGAAGAGGTAGAACAATTTTTCTTATTTATGGGAGCCTCTAAGATAGAATCCTTCATGGTTAAGAATTATGAAACTTGTGTTGTTTGTAAGGACCTTAAAGATTATGTCTCTTCTATCCTTAATTTTTGCATAGAAAGTTACAGTGATAATCCTTATATCATTGATTATAAAGAGAGACTCATTAATGCACAAGAACGCACTCACAATTTGCAGGAACCTGTGGAAGAAGAAATTGATGAACCTGAAAGCTCATTGGATGAAAAAGAGGAGGAAATTGATGAACCTAAAATCTCATTGGATGAAAAAGAAGAGGAGAGTAACGAACAAAAGGAGGAAGAATGGATTAGCTACCCATGCCAACCTTCTAATGAGAGTAACTCTTTATCTCTTACACTATTTGATTGTCCTCCATGCTTACCGAAAGAGGTTGAATGTTATGTTCATGTGTATTCTCTTGAAATAGTACCTATGAGTAATACTTGTGAGAATAATTATGCTACTTTTATTTATGATAATCCATGCTACTTTGATAAATCTTATGATAATGCTTTGTTTGTGCCTGATGTCGAAATGCATGGTACTAAAGAATTTTGCGTAGCAAATGTTTATGATAAAGCTCTTGATGATGGTCCTATGTTACTTGATAATATTAATTATACTACAAATGAAAATGGGATTGGAGAGTTCTTGACTTTATCTAGGAGTCCCATATCTCTTGAGAATGATCAATCACCTTGTTATATTATTGATGAAAGTGGGTTCGAAAGTTTTAATCCCACTATTTTTGAGCTTGATAAAAATTATGTGTTTGTGGATCATGAAAAGCATGCTTGATGTGATGGCTATATTTTTGAGTTTGTTCATGAAGCTACTGAAAATTATTATGAGAGAGGAAAATATGGTTGTAGAAATTTGCATGGTATTAAAACACCTCTCTATACGCTGAAAATTTGGAAGTTACTCTTGTTTTATCTTCTTATGCTTGTCACTTTATTCTTCATGAATTTATTTGTGTACAAGATTCCTATGCATAGGAAGTGGGTGAGACTTAAATGTGTTTTGAATTTGCTTTTTGATGCTCTCTTTTGTTTCAACTCTTATTTCTTACGAGTGCATCATTAAAATTGCTGAGCCCATCTTAATGGCTATAAAGAAAGAACTTCTTGGGAGATAACCCATGTGTTTATTTTGCTACTGTTTTGTTGTGTTTTGGAAGTTGTTACTACTGTAGCAACCTCTCCTTATCTTTATTTTATTGCAATGTTGTGCCAAGTGAAGCCTCTAATCGAAGGTTGATACTAGATTTGGATTTCTGCGCAGAAACAGATTTCTATCTGTCACGAATCTGGGCTGTGTTCTCTGTAGGTAACTCATAAAAATATGCCAATTTACGTACATGTTCCTCAGATATGTACGCAACTTTCATTAGTTTTGAGTTTTCTGATTTGAGCAACGGAAGTACCTCTTTAAAATTGGTCTTTACTGGCTGTTCTGTTTTGGCAGATTCTGTCTCTGTTTTTTGCATTGTCTCTTGTGGACTTTAAGCAAGGCTTTCTAGACATGGAGAGCTGTAGCTAATGTTTTATTGAGTTCTTGCAATGTGTCACTACAGGACCAAGGTGGATTCAAGTTTTTTTGAGTACTAACCCCTCTAATGAAGTTTATGAGAAGTTTGGTGTGAAGGAAGTTTTCAAGGATCAAGAGAGGAGGATGATATATGATCAAGAAGAGTGAAAAGTCTAAGCTTGGGGATGCCCCCGTGGTTCATCCCTACATATTTCAAGAAGACTCAAGCGTCTAAGCTTGGGGATGCCCAAGGCATCCCCTTCTTCATCAACAATTTATCAGGTTTCTTCTATTGAAACTATATTTTTATTCGGTCACATCTTATGTGCTTTACTTGGAGCGTCTGTGTGTTTTTATTTTGTTTTTGTTTGAATAAATTCGGATCCTAGCAATCCTTGTGTGGGAAAGAGACACGCTCCGCTTTTTCATATGAACACTTGTTCTTCGTTTTACTTTTAATGTTCAATGACAAAAGTTGGAAGCTGTTGCATTTATGGTTATTTGGTTGGAAACAGAAAATGCCTCATATTGTCTTGAATAATTTGACACTTGGCAATTTTTTTGAGCTCTCAAGTAGATCATGTTTAATTTCATGCATCATTTAGTTTGAACCTATTAGTGGAGAACTACCGTAGAGCTTGTTAAAATTGGTTTGCATGATTGGTGTCTCTTAAGGTCTAGATATTTTCTGGTAAAAGTGTTTGAGCAACAAGGAAGACAGTGTAGAGTATTATAATGCTTGCAATATGTTCTTATGTAAGTTTTGTTGTACCGGTTCATACTTGTGTTTGCTTCAAACAACCTTGCTAGCCTAAGCCTATTACTGAGAGGAAATGCTTCTCGTGCATCCAAAACCTTGAGCCAAAACCTATGCCATGTGTGTCCACCGTACCTACCTACTATGTGGTATTTCCCTGCCATTCCAAGTAAATAATTCATGTGCTACCTTTAAACAATTCAAAATGCTTCTCAATTTGTGTCAATGTTTTATAGCTCATGAGGAAGTATGTGGTGTTTTATCTTTCAATCTTGTTGGGCAGCTTTCACCAATGGACTAGTGTCTTCATCCGCTTATCCAATAATTTTGCAAAAAGAGCCGGCAACGGGATTCCCAGCCCCAATTAATCACAAATAGACACTCCTCCATGGTATGTGAATGATTGGTAGGCACCTGAGGATTCGGTTAGCCATGGCTTGAGAAAGCAAAGGTGGGGAGGAGTGTCATCACTAAATAAAACTAAAATAAAATAGACACTCCTTCATGGTATGTGATTGTTGGAAGGCACCCGAGGGTTCGGTTAGCCATGGTTTGTGAAAGCAAAGGTTGGAAGGAGTGTCACCCAAAAATGAAAACATCATGGGAGCCGCTCTTTGAAGGTCTGTCTGGCAAGGGGGTTAGAGTGCCCACTACCATTCGTTGACAACAACAAACACCTCTCAAAATTTTACTTTTATGCTCTCTATATGATTTCAAAACATGAAAAGCTCTAGCACATGATTTTATCCCTGCTTCCCTCTGCGAAGAGCCTTTCTTTTACTTTATGTTGAGTCAGTTTACCTACTTCCTTCCATCTTAGAAGCAAACACTTGTGTCAACTGTGCATTCATTCTTATATACTTGCTTATTGCACTTATTATATTACTTTATGTTGACAATTATCCATGAGATATGCATGTTGAAAGTTGAAAGCAACTGCTGAAACTTAAATCTTCCTTTGTGTTGCTTCGATGCCTTTACGTTGAATTTATTGCTTTATGAGTTAACTCTTATGCAAGACTTTTGATGCTTGTCTTGAAAGTACTCTTCATGAAAAGTTTTGCTATATGTTATCTATTTGTTAGCAACTATAGATTATTGCCTTGAGTCACTTCATTCATTTCATATGCTTTGTAATAGTATGATCAAGGTTATGTAAGTAGCATGTCACTACAGAAATTATTCTTTTTATCGTTCACCTACTCGAGGACAAGTAGGAACTAAGCTTGGGGATGCTGATACGTCTCCAACGTATCCATAATTTCTGATGTTCCATGCTTGTTTTATGACAATACTTACATGTTTTGCTTGCACTTTATAATGTTTTTATGCGTTTTTCGGAACTAACCTATTAACAAGATGCCACAGTGCCAGTTCATGTTTTCTGCTGTTTTTGGTTCCAGAAAGGCTGTTCGGGCAATATTCTCGGAATTGGACGAAATCAACGCCAAACATCTTATTTTTCCCGAAAGACCCCAGAACACCGAAGGAGAGTCGGAGGGGAGCCAGGGGGGCCCCACCCCATAGGGCGGCGCGGCCAAGGGGGGGCGCCCTCCTACTGTGTGGCCCCCCCAGAAACCCTTTTGCGCCGCCTCTTCGCCTATAAGACCCCTCGCGACCTAAATCTTCGATACCTTTTGACGAAACTTCAGAAAGACTCCAGGGGCGCCGCCGCCATCGCGAAACTCCAATTCGGGGGACAGAAGTCTCTGTTCCGGCACCCCGCCGGGACGGGGAAGTGCCCCCGGAAGCCATCTCCATCAACGCCACCGCCTCCATCATGCTCCGTGAGTAGTTCCCTGATGTCTACTTCCCCCTCCTTTTCCTGTAGACAGTGTTGGGCCTCCAAGAGCAGAGGTTTGTAGAACAGCAGCAAGTTTTCCCTTAAGTGGATCACCCAAGGTTTATCGAACTCAGGGAGGAAGAGGTCAAAGATATCCCTCTTATGCAACCCTGCAACCACAAAGCAAGAAGTCTCTTGTGTCCCCAACACACCTAATAGGTGCACTAGTTCGGCGAAGAGATAGTGAAATACAGGTGGTATGAATATATATGAGCAGTAGCAACGGTGCTAGAAAATAGCTTGATGGCGTGTAGTTGATGGTGGTAGTATTGCAGCAGTAGTAACGCAGTAAAACAGTAAACAAGCAGTAGTAACTCAGCAGTATTTAGGAACAAGGCCTAGGGATTACACTTTCACTAGTGGACACTCTCAACATTGATCACATAACAGAATAGATAAATGCATACTCTACACTTTTGTTGGATGATGAACACATTGCGTAGGATTACACGAACCCTCAATGCCGGAGTTAACAAGCTCCACAATAATGCTCATGTTTAAGTAACCTTATAGTGTAAGATAGATCAATATAACCAGATAGATCACATCAATACCATCATAATGATAATTAACTCCACAATCTACAAGAGATCATGATCATAGCCTACGACAAGAACCACACGGTGCACACACTAGTCACCTTTACACACGTGCAGGAGGAATAGAACTACTTTAATAACATCACTAGAGTAGCACATAGATGAATTGTGATACAAAACTCATATGAATCTCAATCATGTAAAGCAGCTCATGAGATCATTGTATTGAAGTACATGGAGAGAGATTAACCACATAGCTACCGGTACAGCCCCGAGCCTCGATGGAGAACTACTCCCTCCTCATCATGGAGGCAGCGGTGATGAAGATGGCGGTGGAGATGGCAGCGGTGTCGATGGAGAAGCCTTCCGGGGGCACTTCCCCGCTCCGGCAGGGTGCCGGAACAGAGTTCTGTCCCCCGAATTAGAGTTTCGCGACGGTGGCGGCGCCCCTGGAGTCTTTCTGGAGTTTCGTCAATTGGTATCGAAGTTTTAGGTCACGACGACTTAAATAGGCGAAGAATCGGAGTCGGAAGGTCTCTGGGGGGCCCACACTATAGGGGGGCGCGCCCCCCCCTGGCCGCGCCGGGGTGTGGTGTGGGGCCCCCAGGGCTCCCCTCTGGTCCTTCCCGGGTGTTCTGGATGCTTCCGATGAAAATAGGAACTTGGGCGTTGATTTCGTCCGATTCCGAGAATATTTCGTTACTAGGATTTCGAAACCAAAAACAGCAGAAAACAGCAATCGGCCTCTCGGCATCTCGTCAATAGGTTAGTTCCGGAAACGCATAAAAATGATATAAAGTGTGAACAAAACATGTTGGTATTGTCATAAAACAAGCATGGAACATCAGAAATTATAGATACGTTGGAGACGTATCAGCATCCCCAAGCTTAGTTCCTACTCGTCCTCGAGTAGGTAAACGATAAAAGATAATTTCTGAGGTGACATGCTACCAACATAATCTTAATCATACCATTGTAAAGCATATGAGATGAATGCAGCGATTCGAAACAATGTAAATGCAATGAGTAAACAAGTGAATCATATAGCAAAGACTTTTCATGAATAGTACTTTCGAGACAAGCATCAATAAGTCTTGCATAAGAGTTACTCATAAAGCAATAAATTCATAGTAGAGACATTGAAGCAACACAATGGAAGATTAAGTTTCAGCGGTTGCTTTCAACTTGTAACATGTATATCTCATGGATAGTTGTCAATGCAAAGCAATATAACAAATGCAATAAGCAAGTATATAAGAATCAATGCACAGTTCACACAAATGTTTGCTTCTTGAGGTGGAGAAAGATAGGTGAACTGACTCAACAATAAAAGTAAAAGAATGGTCCTTCAAAGAGGAAAGCATCGATTGCTATATTTGTGCTAGAGCTTTTATTTTGAAAACATGAAACAATTTTGTCAACGGTAGTAATAAAGCATATGTATCACGTAAATTATATCTTACAAGTTGCAAGCCTCATGCATAGTATACTAATAGTGCCCGCACCTTGTCCTAATTAGCTTGGACTACCGGATCATCACAATGCACATGTTTTAACCAAGTGTCACAAAGGGGTACCTCTATGCCGCCTGTACAAAGGTCTAAGGAGAAAGCTCGCATTGGATTTCTCGCTATTGATTATTCTCAACTTAGACATCCATACCGGGACAACATAGACAACAGATAATGGACTCCTCTTTTATGCATAAGCATGTAACAACAATTAATAATTTTCTCATATGAGATTGAGGATATATGTCCAAAACTGAAACTTCCACCATGGATCATGGCTTTAGTTAGCGGCCCAATGTTCTTCTCTAACAATATGCATGCTTAACCATAGGGTGGTAGATCTCTCTTACTTCAGACAAGACGGACATGCATAGCAACTCACATGAAATTCAACAATGAATAGTTGATGGCGTCCCCAGTGAACATGGTTATCGCACAACAAGCAACTTAATAAGAGATAAAGTGCATAATTACATATTCAATACCACAATAGTTTTTAAGCTATTTGTCCCATGAGCTATATATTGCAAAGGTGAATGATGGAATTTTAAAGGTAGCACTCAAGCAATTTACTTTGGAATGGCGGAAAATACCATGTAGTAGGTAGGTATGGTGGACACAAATGGCATAGTGTTGTTTGGCTCAAGGATTTGGATGCATGAGAAGTATTCCCTCTCGATACAAGGTTTAGGCTAGCAAGGATTATTTGAAACAAACACAAGGATGAACCGGTACAGCAAAACTCACATAAAAGACATATTGAAAACATTATAAGACTCTACACCATCTTCCTTGTTGTTCAAACTCAATACTAGAAATTATCTAGACCTTAGAGAGACCAATTATGCAAACCAAATTTTAGCATGCTCTATGTATTTCTTCATTAATGGGTGCAAAGCATATGATGCAAGAGCCTAAACATGAGCACAACAATTGCCAAGTATCGCATTACCCAAGACATTAATAGCAATTACTACATGTATCATTTTCCAATTCCAACCATATAACAATTTAACGAAGAGGAAACTTCGCCATGAATATTATGAGCTAAGAACACATGTGTTCATACGAACCAGCGGAGCGTGTCTCTCTCCCACACAAGCATGATGTAATCCAATTTATTCAAACACAAACAAAAATAAAAGCAATACAGACGCTCCAAGTAAAGCACATAAGATGTGACCAAATAAAAATATAGTTTCAAGAGAAGGAACCTGATAATTTGTCGATGAAGAAGGGGATGCCTTGGGCATCCCCAAGCTTAGACGCTTGAGTCTTCTTAGAATATGCAGGGGTGAACCACCGGGGCATCCCCAAGCTTAGAGCTTTCACTCTTCTTGATCATAGTATATCATCCTCCTCTCTTGACCCTTGAAAACTTCCTTCACACCAAACTTCTCATAAACTTCATTAGAGGGGTTAGTACATAATCAAAAACTCACATGTTCAGAGGTGACACAATCATTCTTAACACTTCTGGACATTGCTCAAAGCTACTGGAAGGTAATGGAACAAAGGAATCCACCCAACACAGCGAAAGAAGCAATGCGAAATAAAAGGCAGAATCTGTCAAAACAGAACAGTCCGTAAAGACGAATTTCTAATAAATACTTCCGTTGCTCAGATCAGAAAACTCAAAACTAATGAAAGTTGCGTACATATCTTTGGAACACGCACGTAAATTGGAATATTTTTCTGATTTTTCTACAGAGAGAAAATCCCAGATTCGTGACAGATAGAAATCTGTTTCTGCGCAGAAATCCAAATCTAGTATCAACCTTCGATTAGAGGCTTCACTTGGCACAACAAAACACAAAACTAAGATAAGGAGAGGTTGCTACAGTAGTAAACAACTTTCAAGATACAAAATAAAAACAAATTACTGTAGCAAAATAACACATGGGTTATCTCCCAAGAAGTTCTTTCTTTATAGCCATTAAGATGGGCTCAGCAGTTTTAATAATCCATTCGCGGGAAATAGTATTTGAAGCAAAAGAGAGCTTCAAGAGGCAAATTCAAAACAAATTTAAGTCTAACATGCTTCCTATGAAGAGGAATCTTGTACACAAATGAATTCATGAAGAACAAAGTGACAAGCATAAGAGGATAAAACACGAGTAACTTCAAGATTCTCAACATAAAGAAGGGAAACTTAATATTATTAAGATGCATATAACCATATTTCCCTCTCTCATAATAACTTTCAGTAGCATCATTGATGAAATCCACAATATACCCATCACTTAAAACATTCTTATCATGGTTCATATGCATAGAAGTATCATTAATTTTGGCATAAGAAGAGTTATTCTCATTAATAGTAATTGGAGCAAGATTATTATCAAGAATTTGAACATGGTAAACAAGTTGCATATTAAGAGAATTGTTTTTGGTAACCCAATCATGACTATGACAAGTTTCATAAGGGTAGTTATAACCTATATCATAGCATTCTTTATAATAATCATCAAAGATCGGAGGCACAGTGTCATCATAAGAAATAGAATAGTTATCTTTCACAGTCGATTTATCTATGACCATACCATCATTGTTATTAGAAGGAGATGTATCAAACACATAATGATCAGTAGCAAAAGGATTTTCAAACACCTCTTCCCCAAGCTTAGAGCTTTCTATATCATTATGGGAGGAAGCATGGATAGCACTGACACTATGGCAATTATTATCATCATCATTTTCAGAATTAGTTTCCCAGAGATTTGCAATATCAAAAGTAGTGTGCTCATTCAAATCATGATTACTAATGTATGTAAAGGGCATAGGAAGATCATCATATTCAGATTCATTATCACAATAATCATTAGGAGCAACATACTTACGGTTACCTAGCGTTATCTCATTCACGCGGGGATACGCCGTTACCTCTTTCTTTTTATTCTCCTTCTTCTTCTTCTTCTTCTTCGTTCCCTTCTTCTTCTTCTTCTCTTCCTTCTCCTCGTTCCCTTCTTCAGGAGGAAGAGGCTTGAAGGGTGGCTTGTCCGCATAACCTGATTTACTTTCAGAAACAATAGAAGAAACTTGGGAGGATCCCTCCTTTTGATTAATTAGTTGAAAACACACAGCGGTCCTATCATATTTTGGCAAGGTGTCTTCTTCTAAAATATTTTGTATGTAAGTATTTGTATGGCTATTATCAATGCAATAAGAAAAACACCCATGCAGGACATCATCAATATCAAGATCACTCATATGTAACAAAGAGATTTTTCTCGATAGTTCTTCACACCCCAAAAATAAAGTAAGTTCATCATGCTGATTAGGAGAAATTTCATCATCACAATACAAATTTGCAGCACTCATTGGGTTCAAATTATCATTGGAGGAGCATTGAAAATTAAAATGACCCACTTCATGGCAAACTTCACAAATAAAAGGATAGAGGGCACAAACTTTTTTACCAAGATCATCTAGAGCCCTAAACCACTTTCTAGTTTTTTCATTAGCATGATGGATACAATATTCATCTTTGATTTGATTAATTCCACATGGTCTATGTATTCCACAAAAATTAACATGCTTATAGGAAATAGCACTCTTAGGAGTTTGAGCATGCTTATGGCAATAATTAACAACAATTTCATTCTTCATGCAAGCCTCTTTAAAAGGTTCATGATACTTATCAAAATTCTTCTTAGGCAGTTCAAAATGAGAAGCAAAGGATTTATAAAGATTTGCAACAACTTGAGAGTCAAGACCATAAGTAGCACTCATATTTCGAAATTTATCGGTATCCATAAAAGCTTCAATGCATTCATAATCATAATTTATACCTGACTCTTTACCTTTGTCGTTCTCCCATCCTTCAGCGTTGTCCTCAATCCGATCAAGAAGATCCCACCTAGCTTCAACCTCCTTGCTTGTGAAAGATCCCTCCGAACACGCGTCCAGATAGTCCTTGTGTTGTCCTGAAAGCCTCGCATAAAAATTGTTAACAATAACATTACGGGAGCTCATGAATGGGACATTTGAGCATTAGTGACTTCAGTCTCCCCCACGCTTGAGAAATACTCTCTCCATCACGAGGATAAAAGTTATAAATATAATTCCTATCAATATGCACTTCATGCGGAGGATAAAATTTAGAATAAAAGAGAGATGCAATTTCCTCCCAACCAAGAGAATGTCTATTCTCCAATAATTTATACCAATGCGCCGCTTTACCATGACAATAAACAGAGAATATCTTCTTCCTCACTTCATCCATAGAGATACCTGCACACTTGAATAACCCGCATAATTCGTGCAAAAACAAGAATGATCTCTAGGATGGACAGTTCCATCCCCTTTATAGTGGTTGTCCATAACACATTCGATAATTTTCATAGGTATTTTATACGGAATACTTTCAGCAGGTGGATTTAAAATATCAGAAACATCATTAGAGTTATCGCATATGGGAGATAAAGCATTATCGTAGCAAAATATTTCTTCCAAAGCCGAGGAGCAAAAAGATTATTCTTATATAAACTAGCTTCCCCAAGCTTAGACTTATCCATAGTATTAGCAGTAATTGCATTCATACTAATAACATCGCTACTAGCATGCAAATAAGGTTCCATAGGTTTTTTAATTTTCGCATCAAACAATTCTAAATCAGGAAAAAGATTAAAAAGCTCACCAATTTTTTTGTTGTTTTCCATTATGCCTAACTAGTGTAAACAAGAAACAAAAAGATGCAATTGCAGGATCTAAAGGAAATAGCTTCGAGCACAAACACAATGGCGCCAGAAAAGTACTTTACCTGGAACCGAAGTATGAGTGCCTTTTACCTTTCCTCCCCGGCAACGGCGCCAGAAAAGTGCTTGATGTCTACTTCCCCCTCCTTTTCCTGTAGACAGTGTTGGGCCTCCAAGAGCAGAGGTTTGTAGAACAGCAGCAAGTTTTCCCTTAAGTGGATCACCCAAGGTTTATCGAACTCAGGGAGGAAGAGGTCAAAGATATCCCTCTTATGCAACCCTGCAACCACAAAGCAAGAAGTCTCTTGTGTCCCCAACACACCTAATAGGTGCACTAGTTCGGCGAAGAGATAGTGAAATACAGGTGGTATGAATATATATGAGAAGTAGCAACGGTGCCAGAAAATAGCTTGCTGGCGTGTAGTTGATGGTGGTAGTATTGCAGCAGTAGTAACGCAAGAAACAAGAAACAAGCAGTAGTAACTCAGCAGTATTTAGGAACAAGGCCTAGGGATTACACTTTCACTAGTGGACACTCTCAACATTGATCACATAACAGAATAGATAAATGCATACTCTACACTTTTGTTGGATGATGAACACATTGCGTAGGATTACACGAACCCTCAATGCCGGAGTTAACAAGCTCCACAATAATGCTCATGTTTAAGTAACCTTATAGTGTAAGATAGATCAATATAACCAGATAGATCACATCAATACCATCATAATGATAATTAACTCCACAATCTACAAGAGATCATGATCATAGCCTACGACAAGAACCACACGGTGCACACACTAGTCACCTTTACACACGTGCAGGAGGAATAGAACTACTTTAATAACATCACTAGAGTAGCACATAGATGAATTGTGATACAAAACTCATATGAATCTCAATCATGTAAAGCAGCTCATGAGATCATTGTATTGAAGTACATGGAGAGAGATTAACCACATAGCTACCGGTACAGCCCCGAGCCTCGATGGAGAACTACTCCCTCCTCATCATGGAGGCAGCGGTGATGAAGATGGCGGTGGAGATGGCAGCGGTGTCGATGGAGAAGCCTTCCGGGGGCACTTCCCTGCTCCGGCAGGGTGCCGGAACAGAGTTCTGTCCCCCGAATTGGAGTTTCGCGACGGTGGCGGCGCCCCTGGAGTCTTTCTGGAGTTTCGTCTCTGGGGGGCCCACACTATAGGGAGGCGCGGCCCCCCCCTGGCCGCGCCGGGGTGTGGTGTGGGGCCCCCAGGGCTCCCCTCTGGTCCTTCCCGGGTGTTCTGGATGCTTCCGATGAAAATAGGAACTTGGGCGTTGATTTCGTCCGATTCCGAGAATATTTCGTTACTAGGATTTACGAAACCAAAAACAAGCAGAAACAAAGAATCGCCTCTCGGCATCTCGTCAATAGGTTAGTTCCGGAAAACGCATAAAAATGATATAAAGTGTGAACAAAACATGTTGGTATTGTCATAAAACAAGCATGGAACATCAGAAATTATAGATACGTTGGAGACGTATCATTCCCCCATGGACTACGGGTTCTAGCAGTAGCTAGTTGGTATTCTCTCCTCCATGTACTTCAATACAATGGTCTCATGAGCTGCCTTACATGGTTGAGATCCATCTGATGTAATCGGTGTTGTGTTTGTTGGGATCCGATGGATGATACATTATGATTAGTCTATCTATAAAGTTTGTGAAGTTATTGTTGCTGCAATCTTGTTATGGTTAATACTTGTCACTAGGGCCCGAGTGCCATGATCTTAGATTTAAGCTCTATACTTATTGCTTAGATTGTATCTACAAGTTGTATGCACATGTCGCTGTCCGGAACCAAAGGCCCCGAAGTGACAGAAATCGGGACAACCGAAGGGGATGGCGGTGATGTGAGGATCACATGTTTTCACGGAGTGTTAATGCTTTGCTCCGGTACTCTATTAAAAGGAGTACCTTAATATCCAGTAGATTCCCTTGAGGCCCGGCTGCCACCGGCTGGTAGGACAAAAGATGTTGTACAAGTTTCTCATTGCGAGCACGTATGACTATATATGGAAAACATGCCTACATGATTAATAATCTTGATGTTCTGTCTTAATGCTATTTCAATCCTATCAATTGCCCAACTGTAATTTGTTCACCCAACACTTGTCACTTGTTATTGGAGAGCTACTACTAGTGTAGATCGCTGGGAACCCCGGTCCATCTCTCATCATTATATACTCGTTCTATATGTCATTGGAAGTAGTATCAACTATTTTCTGGTGCCATTGCTCGTATTCTTTATTTCTGTTATTCTTGTTACTATTGCTCTCATATTACTGCTGCTTTCACATCACCCCTGTTACTAGTGCTTTTCCAGGTGCAGCTGAATTGACAACTCAGTTGTTAAGGCTTATAAGTATTCTTTACCTCCCCTTGTGTTGAATCAATAAATTTGGGTTTTACTTCCCTCGAAGACTATCGCGATCCCCTATACTTGTAGGTCATCACCGGGGAGGGTTCCAAAGGAGAACAAGCATAGAGTACCCTACTATTAGTAATAACCGAGCAGTGTGAAACCTTTAGTACTTAGCTGCTCGAGGAGAATAAATGTATAACCTGATAAGACTTCTATATTGTAAGCTAAGCTGGCTTCACCTCGAACCCAGGAGTATTCCTCTCTGGACCCAGGAGGAACTCCGTGATGATATGTACATTTGGTTTGCAATAAGAAATGAATGAGTTATGGACCATCTATGTTCTGTTGTACTACTCTGAGGGATGTAATTTTTGCGGATTGGTACTTCGTGAATGTTATATCAACGACTGGCATACTACAACATGCAGTGGCATGCAGGGTCACCACAGTTGGTATCAGAGCAAAAGCTTTGACCTTTGGAACCTAGTAAATGGGACAGAACGTTAGGAGTCAAATAGGATTAGTAAACAATTCTTTAAAAATATGGTGTATATTCACTTGAGAATAGAACAATCATATCTTTTAGTGCGATAATTCTTTATTATCACTATTATGATGCATCATTACTAATATTATATTCTTTCTTATCCACAGCCTAAAATGGCCAGTTCACGTTCCGGACTGATGAGGTCTAAGACCCCGTTTGTGGCCCGATCTAGCGATTGACCCGAAATCCAAAGGGGAAAGAGAGGGAGGGCGCGAAGATCACGACGAACATGAAGAACACGAGGAACTCACGCACGCACGCCAACCCGATACAACCGATACTTACCCTCGTGGCTCGATGGACCACGCCAATAGAATCAAACCGGAAGAGACGCGGGGTAGAATTCCGAGCGGAGAGATTGGTGAGGGAGATGAATCTAGGAGTGGGAGAGAGAGTGGGTGTGTGAGATTCTAGTGCTACCCACTCTCTCAACCGGGCGGTAACCGGGCCTGGGACCGGACGGTCCGGTCCGAACCGGGCCAGGGACTGGGCGGCAACCGGGAAGGTCGCAAAAGTCCATCTGGTTGGCGTCGGTACGACGCCCGGTTGTCGCCGGGGTGGATCCGGTCTGGGGCCCGGTCTGACCGTCCCTGGGACCGGCCTGGCCGGCCTGGGGCCCGGTTGACCGGCCTCTGGGCCGGCTGGGCCTCTTCCTCCCGCCTCTTCTTCCTCTTCCTTCTTCTCTTCTTTCCTTCTTCTTCTTCTCTCTTCCTTGCACCATGGGAGTTCCTTCTCTCTTGGTCCTTGTCGATGTCGGCACCTATAGACACCATGATGATAGGCATGAGGTAGCATACCATTCAAGTTGGTGTTGAGGTCGACCATAGAGAGGAAGGAGTTCACCTTTACATATATGGCGGGGGTTTGTGTTGTTGGTCCACTTGGGGGACTCCTTGGCCATGGTGTAGCATCGACGATAGGCGGGGCTACATCATCTCCTACCCCTTGGGGAAGAGTCGTCCTCGACTCTTGTTCCCCCTCATCTCCATGTTGTGGCGAGAGGTCCGAGATGGTGGACGTCTTGTTCACCAAGTACTTGGGAGTTTGTTTGTCGATGAAGTGGTCGAAGAAGAACTTGGGCAAAAACAACTTGCGAACGGAAAGCTTGTGGATGCCAATTTTGTGATCGGCGAACAAGAGGCTCTCAATCAAATACGAAGCATCAAGTCGTTTCTCCAAGATGCATTTGGCAAAAATGGGAACCAAAAGAGTGTTGATGTATCCAAAATGTGGTAGGGCAAAAATGTGTGCATGTAAAAGTTTTCTTTGTAAAGTGTCAAAAATGTGTTGTGAAGTATTGTCCCACACAAATGGAACAATCAAAAGGCAAGTATCGGCAGCAAAATTTTGGGCAAAATTGTTATGTGCAATGGCAAAGCTATGGAGACTTCTAGATTGGGAAAGTATGGTTGGCGTGAGCCGAGTATGAGTATCCTCAAGTGTCAAAGAATCCCTTGCAATTGCTATAGGTGAAATGAGAAATCCAAAGAAGAGCAACTTTTTGTGTGACATGTGGCACAAGATGCATAAGATGTCTCTCACATGTATGACATGGTCCTTGAGATTCTCGGAGTGTATGATGATATCCTCAAAACATACAACAACCATTGTGCCAACAAGATGTTTCAAGATATGTTGCATAAGAGGCAAAAGAGGGGACGAGGAATTGGACCAAACCGGAAACTCGACAAGACATGTCGGTAACACACGAGTGCGAAGGCTTTTGGGAACATACCCTTTGGTGTGAATCCCATGGGTTCG
Organism: Lolium perenne; assembly: GCF_019359855.2. Classification (NCBI taxonomy): domain Eukaryota; kingdom Viridiplantae; phylum Streptophyta; class Magnoliopsida; order Poales; family Poaceae; genus Lolium; species Lolium perenne. Next base: position 140,156,514 of record NC_067245.2, read on the forward strand.
ATCATGTATCTGGTCCTTGTTGGGGTAGCTCTCAATTGCGCGTTTCATGAGCTCATGCTCCGTAGCGGTGGAAGTTGTCATTCGGGTACCTATACACACAAAAGAGAAAACAAAAAGCGTGTGTGCATGGTAGAGGAACACATCATCCATCATGATGTTCCATGTCTTGTGCACATCACCATTAGTGTCAATCAAGATAGTATGAAATGCATGGCGATGGTGCATATGGCAAGAAGGTGAATTCATGGCATGTGGTATCTTGGGATCATCAAAAATTGAGAAGGCTATGGGGGACATCTCATGGACAATGAAATAAGCATTCTTGCATACCAAGCAGAAGAAAGAGCAATTGTTCACAATCTTGGATGCAAGGAACATGGAATAGTGCAAACATTTTGGGCAAAGCATGTTCAACATGTTATCATTGTTGTCGACAACCATATGGAAAGAGCAAGTGTTCATCAAGGGTGTCACAACACAAGCATGATCATTATCGTTAGCATGGCAAGCAAGCGGGGAAAAAGTGAAACTCTCGTAGCATGGCATGGTCATGGTATCACAAGCAATCAAATTCACATGATCAACAATGTTATCAAGCAAAGTATCACATGGGAAAGTGAAAGTAGCATGTGACGTAGCAAATGTATCATCAAGATCATGCATGCGCTCATAAGGCATCATGTCCACTAGTGGGATCATGGCATCATCAACACCTATGTTGTTACCTTTGTAGGCCGACTCATTTGAGGTAGGTGTTGTGGGGGTAGGAGGATCCATGTGGTCGACATGTCCGTCTTGAAGCATGCATGGTGAGATATCATCATCTTCATGCACCATGTACATCGTCTCCATAATTGGGAACTCGTCCTCCGTGGAACGTAGTGCAACATAAGAAGACACCAACGAGGGAGAGGTTAATGTATTAACAAATGCGATGTCCTCCATGGACCTATCATCTACCTCTCTCAACTCACTCGGTGTATCACTCATGTCCTCCAAATGGAAGCACTCAAACTCATATATGGGGTGGGAGTCACTCAACTCACAATCACTCTCACTCAAGTGGGCTAAGTGGCTCTCATGCTCACATGGGATTGGTACCAACTCATCAATCAAGCATATAGTAGTAGGCTCGACTTTCTCATCTCCATGCGCCTCCTTGGTTGAAGGGAGAATCCCATGCTCAACCATCTCAACTCCATCGCCTTCCAAGTCGTCCTCCATCGGTGGCGCCGTAGTGTTGTGGAGAGCTAGACTTGGATCCACATCATCCTTGCGTTGGCCTTGTAGGTCTTCATCTTGAAGTGTGGGCTCCATAGGTTTCTTGGTGGCTTGGGCTTGTAGCTCGTCGAATTAGAGCATGTCGGCGCTTGGCGTTGTGCATTACCATGCCATGTGACCCTTGGCCTTGCATACCTCACATAGGAGATTGGGACATTCCCGAGGAGGGTGGCCTTGATGTTTGCACTTGTAGCATCGCAGTCCATAGGCATGTGACGAGCTAGGGGCCATTGTGGTGGTGGCACAAGAGGTGGAAGTCGCCTTATGAGGAAGGTATGCGCGATGTGCACTTGCCATCCTTGGAGTGGTAGACACCGAAAGATGGTGTTTGTCGTCTTCAACTCGAGGCTCTCGTCTTCGTGCTTCATCACCCTTTTGTTGGGTGATGATACCGATACAGTCGGTTCCGATGGACGCCAAGGCTGGCTAGCTCCTTGAAAACCCTAAAAATCCATAAAAACTTGAAAACCCTCAAGTTTTGTTTTATTTTTCTCATATACCCAAAAATCCATAAAAATTTGAAAACCCTAAAAATTAAAAACTGTTGTTATGGGAGAACCCACAACCTACTTGGAGCTTATAGAATATTATAATAATTATAGAGAATCAAGAACTGGTAAAGTAATGAGTGCTATGATAGAAAAATTGAATACAATTGCTAAAATCTTGCTTAAACGCCATGGTATAAATTGTTGCTCTAAAGAGGATACTAAACATCTGAAATTTCAATGTGGCTTTAGTGAAGAAGTTTTAATTAAGAACTATAATTGGAATAGCTATATTCATCTTGGGTTCGAAGAGGTAGAACAATTTGTCTTATTTATGGGAGCCTCTGAGATAGAATCCTTCATGGTTAAGAATTATGAAACTTGTGTTGTTTGTAAGGACCTTAAAGATTATGTCTCTTCTATCCTTAATTTTTGCATAGAAAGTTACAGTGATAATCCTTATATCATTGATTATAAAGAGAGACTCATTAATGCACAAGAACGCACTCACAATTTGCAGGAACCTGTGGAAGAAGAAATTGATGAACCTGAAAGCTCATTGGATGAAAAGGAGGAGGAAATTGATGAACCTAAAATCTCATTGGATGAAAAAGAAGAGGAGAGTAACGAACAAAAGGAGGAAGAATGGATTAGCTACCCATGCCAACCTTCTAATGAGAGTAACTCTTTATCTCTTACACTATTTGATTGTCCACCATGCTTACCGAAAGAGGTTGAATGTTATGTTCTTGTGGATTCTCTTGAAATAGTACCTATGAGTAATACTTGTGAGAATAATTATGCTACTGTTATTTATGATAATCCATGCTACTTTGATAAATCTTATGATAATGCTTTGTTTGTGCCTGATGTCGAAATGCATGGTACTAAAGAATTTTGCGTAGCAAATGTTTATGATAAAGCTCTTGATGATGGTCCTATGTTACTTGATAATATTAATTATACTACAAATGAAAATGAGATTGGAGAGTTCTTGACTTTATCTAGGAGTCCCATATCTCTTGAGAATGATCAATCACCTTGTTATATTATTGATGAAAGTGGGTTCGAAAGTTTTAATCCCACTATTTTTGAGCTTGATAAAAATTATGTGTTTGTGGATCATGAAAAGCATGCTTTATGTGATGGCTATATTGTTGAGTTTGTTCATGAAGCTACTGAAAATTATTATGAGAGAGGAAAATATGGTTGTAGAAATTTGCATGGTATTAAAACACCTCTCTATACACTGAAAATTTGGAAGTTACTCTTGTTTTATCTTCTTATGCTTGTCACTTTATTCTTCATGAATTTATTTGTGTACAAGATTCCTATGCATAGGAAGTGGGTGAGACTTAAATGTGTTTTGAATTTTCTTTTTGATGCTCTCTTTTGTTTCAACTCTTATTTCTTACGAGTGCATCATTAAAATTGCTGAGCCCATCTTAATGGCCATAAAGAAAGAACTTCTTGGGAGATAACCCATGTGTTTATTTTGCTACTGTTTTGTTGTGTTTTGAAAGTTGTTACTACTGTAGCAACCTCTCCTTATCTTTATTTTATTGCAATGTTGTGCCAAGTGAAGCCTCTAATCGAAGGTTGATACTAGATTTGGATTTCTGCGCAGAAACAGATTTCTATCTGTCACGAATCTGGGCTGTGTTCTCTGTAGGTAACTCAGAAAAATCTGCCAATTTACGTACGTGTTCCTCAGATATGTACGCAACTTTCATTAGTTTTGAGTTTTCTGATTTGAGCAACGAAAGTACCTCTTTAAAATTCGTCTTTACTGGCTGTTCTGTTTTGGCAGATTCTGTCTCTGTTTTTTGCATTGTCTCTTGTGGACTTTAAGCAAGGCTTTCTAGACGTGGAGAGCTGTAGCTAATGTTTTATTTAGTTCTTGCAATGTGTCACTACAGGACCAAGGTGGATTCAAGTTTTTTTGAGTACTAACCCCTCTAATGAAGTTTATGAGAAATTTGGTGTGAAGGAAGTTTTCAAGGATCAAGAGAGGAGGATGATATATGATCAAGAAGAGTGAAAAGTCTAAGCTTGGGGATGCCCCCGTGGTTCATCCCTGCATATTTCAAGAATACTCAAGCGTCTAAGCTTGGGGATGCCCAAGGCATCCCCTTCTTCATCAACAATTTATCAGGTTTCTTATATTGAAACTATATTTTTATTCGGTCACATCTTATGTGCTTTACTTGGAGCGTCTGTGTGTTTTTATTTTGTTTTTGTTTGAATAAATTCGGATGCTAGCAATCCTTGTGTGGGAGAGAGACACGCTCCGCTTTTTCATATGAACACTTGTTCTTCGTTTTACTTTTAATGTTCAATGACAAAAGTTGGAAGCTGTTGCATTTATGGTTATTTGGTTGGAAACAGAAAATGCCTCATATTGTCTTGAATAATTTGACACTTGGCAATTGTTTTGAGCTCTCAAGTAGATCATGTTTAATTTCATGCATCATTTAGTTTGAACCTATTAGTGGAGAACTATCATAGAGCTTGTTAAAATTGGTTTGCATGATTGGTCTCTCTTAAGGTCTAGATATTTTCTGGTAAAAGTGTTTGAGCAACAAGGAAGACAGTGTAGAGTATTATAATGCTTGCAATATGTTCTTATGTAAGTTTTGCTGTACCGGTTCATACTTGTGTTTGCTTCAAACAACCTTGCTAGCCTAAGCCTTGTACTGAGAGGAAATGCTTCTCGTGCATCCAAAACCTTGAGCCAAAACCTATGCCATGTGTGTCCACCATACCTACCTACTATGTGGTATTTCCCTGCCATTCCAAGTAAATAATTCATGTGCTACCTTTAAACAATTCAAAATGCTTCTCAATTTGTGTCAATGTTTTATAGCTCATGAGGAAGTATGTGGTGTTTTATCTTTCAATCTTGTTGGGCAGCTTTCACCAATGGACTAGTGGCTTCATCCGCTTATCCAATAATTTTGCAAAAAGAGCCGGCAACGGGATTCCCAGCCCCAATTAATCACAAATAGACACTCCTCCATGGTATGCGAATGATTGGTAGGCACCCGAGGATTCGGTTAGCCATGGCTTGAGAAAGCAAAGGTAGGGAGGAGTGTCATCACTAAGTAAAACTAAAATAAAATAGACACTCCTTCATGGTATGTGATTGTTGGAAGGCACCCGAGGGTTCGGTTACCCATGGTTTGTGAAAGCAAAGGTTGGAAGGAGTGTCACCCAAAAATGAAAACATCATGGGAGCTGCTCATTGAAGGTCTGTCTGGCAAGGGGCTTAGAGTGCCCACTACCATTCGTTGACAACAACAAACACCTCTCAAAATTTTACTTTTATGCTCTCTATATGATTTCAAAACTTGAAAAGCTCTAGCACATCATTTTATCCCTGCTTCCCTCTGCGAAGGGCCTTTCTTTTACTTTATGTTGAGTCAGTTTACCTAGTTCCTTCCATCTTAGAAGCAAACACTTGTGTCAACTGTGCATTGATTCTTACATACTTGCTTATTGCACTTATTATATTACTTTATGTTGACAATTATCCATGAGATATGCATGTTTAAAGTTGAAAGCAACTGCTAAAATTTAAATCTTCCTTTGTGTTGCTTCGATGCCTTTACTTTGAATTTATTGCTTTATGAGTTAACTCTTATGCAAGATTTTGATGCTTGTCTTGAAAGTACTCTTCATGAAAAGTTTTGCTATATGTTATATATTTGTTAGCAACTATAGATTATTGCCTTGAGTCACTTCATTCATTTCATATGCTTTGTAATAGTATGATCAAGGTTATGTAAGTAGCATGTCACTACAGAAATTATTCTTTTTATCGTTTACCTACTCGAGGACGAGTATGAACTAAGCTTGGGGATGCTGATACGTCTCCAACGTATCCATAATTTCTGATGTTCCATGCTTGTTTTATGACAATACTTACATGTTTTGCTTGCACTTTATAATGTTTTTATGCGTTTTCCGGAACTAACCTATTAACAAGATGCCACAGTGCTAGTTCCTGTTTTCTGCTGTTTTTGGTTCCATAAAAGTTGTTCGGGCAATATTCTCGGAATTGGACGAAATCAACGCCAAACATCTTATTTTTCCCGGAAGACCCCAGAACACCGAAGGAGAGTCGGAGGGGAGCCAGGGGGGCCCCACCCCACAGGGCGGCGCGGCCAAGGGGGGGCGCCCCCCTACTGTGTGGGCCCCCCAGAAACCCTTTTGCGCCGCCTCTTCGCCTATAAGACCCCTCGCGACCTAAATCTTCGATACCTTTTGACGAAACTTCAGAAAGACTCCAGGGGCGCCGCCGCCATCGCGAAACTCCAATTCGGGGGACAGAAGTCTCTGTTCCGGTACCCTGCCGGGACGGGGAAGTGCCCCCGGAAGCCATCTCCATCAACGCCACCGCCTCCATCATGCTCCGTGAGTAGTTCCCCCATGGACTACGGGTTCTAGCAGTAGCTAGTTGGTATTCTCTCCTCCATGTACTTCAATACAATGGTCTCATGAGCTGCCTTACATGATTGAGATCCATCTGATGTAATCGGTGTTGTGTTTGTTGGGATCCGATGGATGATACATTATGATTAGTCTATCTATAAAGTTTGTGAAGTTATTGTTGCTGCAATCTTGTTATGCTTAATGCTTGTCACTAGGGCCCGAGTGCCATGATCTTAGATTTAAGCTCTATACTTATTGCTTAGATTGTATCTACAAGTTGTATGCACATGTCGCTGTCCGGAACCAAAGGCCCCGAAGTGACAGAAATCGGGACAACCGGAGGGGATGGCGGTGATGTGAGGATCACATGTTTTCACAGAGTGTTAATGCTTTGCTCCGGTACTCTATTAAAAGGAGTACCTTAATATCCAGTAGATTCCCTTGAGGCCCGGCTGCCACCGGCTGGTAGGACAAAAGATGTTGTACAAGTTTCTCATTGCGAGCACGTATGACTATATATGGAAAACATGCCTACATGATTAATAATATTGATGTTCTGTCTTAATGCTATTTCAATCCTATCAATTGCCCAACTGTAATTTGTTCACCCAACACTTGTCACTTGTTATTGGAGAGTTACCACTAGTGTAGATCGCTGGGAACCCCGGTCCATCTCTCATCATTATATACTCGTTCTATATGTCATTGGAAGTAGTATCAACTATTTTCTGGTGCCATTGCTCCTGTGTTACTGATGCTGTGTTACTGTTACTATTGCTCTCATATTACTGCTGCTTTCACATCACCCCTGTTACTAGTGCTTTTCCAGGTGCAGCCCTGAATTGACAACTCAGTTGTTAAGGCTTATAAGTATTCTTTACCTCCCCTTGTGTCGAATCAATAAATTTGGGTTTTACTTCCCTCGAAGACTATCCCCTATACTTGTGGGTCATCACCGGGGAGGGTTCCAAAGGCGAACAAGCATAGAGTACCCTACTATTAGTAATAACCGAGCAGTGTGAAACCTTTAGTACTTAGCTGCTCGAGGAGAATAAATGTATAACCTGATAAGACTTCTATATTGTAAGCTAAGCTGGCTTCACCTCGAACCCAGGAGTATTCCTCTCTGGACCCAGGAGGAACTCCGTGATGATATGTACATTTGGTTTGTAATAATAAATGAATGAGTTATGGACCATCTATGTTCTGTTGTACTACTCTGAGGGATGTAATTTTTGCGGATTGGTACTTCGTGAATGTTATATCAACGACTGGCATACTACAACATGCAGGGTCACCACAGTTGGTATCAGAGCAAAAGCTTTGACCTTAGGTTGGAACCTAGTAAATGGGACAGAACGTTAGGAGTCAAATAGGATTAGTAAACAATTCTTTAAAAATATGGTGTATATTCACTTGAGAATAGAACAATCATATCTTTTAGTGCGATAATTCTTTATTATTACTATTATGATGCATCATTACTAATATTATATTCTTTCTTATCCACAGCGTAAAATGGCCAGTTCACGTTCCGGACTGATGAGGTCTAAGACCCCGATTGTGGCCCGATCTCGTGATTGACCCGAAATCCAAAGGGGAAAGAGAGGGAGAGCGCGAAGATCACGACGAACACGAAGAACACGAGGAACTCACGCACGCACGTCAACCCGATACAACTGATACTTACCCTCGTGGCTCGATGGACCACGCCAATAGAATCAACCCGGAGAGATTGGTGAAGGAGATGAATCTAGGAGTGGGAGAGAGAGTGGGTAGCACTAGAATCTCACACACCAAATCTCTCCGGGTCAGTTCCGGTCGAGTGATACCCACTCTCTCAACCGGGCGGCAACCGGGCCTGGGACCGAACGGTCCGGTCCGAACCGGGCCAGGGACCGGGCGGCAACCGGGAAGGTCGCAAAAGTCCATCTGGTTGGCGTCGGTACGACGCCCGGTTGTCGTCGGGGTGGATCCGGCTGGGGCCCGGTCTGACCGTCCCTGGGACCGGCCTGGCCGGCCTAAGGCCCGGTTGACCGGCCTCTGGGCCGGCTGGGCCTCTTCCTCCCGCCTCTTCTTCCTCTTCCTTCTTCTCTTCTTTCCTTCTTCTTCTTCTCTCTTCCTTGCACCATGGGAGTTCCTTCTCTCTTGGTCCTTGTCGATGTCGGCACCTATAGACACCATGATGATAGGCATGAGGTAGCATACCATTCAAGTTGGTGTTGAGGTCGACCATAGAGAGGAAGGAGTTCACCTTTACATATATGGTGGGGGTTTGTGTTGTTGGTCCACTTGGGGGACTCCTTGTCCATGGTGTAGCGTCGACGATAGGCGGGGCTACATCATCTCCCCCCCCTTGGGGAAGAGTCGTCCTCGACTCTTGTTCCCCCTCATCTCCATGTTGTGGCGAGAGGTCCGAGATGGTGGACGTCTTGTTCACCAAGTACTTGGGAGTTTGTTTGTCGATGAAGCGGTCGAAGAAGAACTTGGGCAAAAACAACTTGCGAACGGAAAGCTTGTGGATGCCAATTTTGTGATCGGCGAACAAGAGGCTCTCAATCAAATACGAAGCATCAAGTCGTTTCTCCAAGAGGCATTTGGCAAAAATGGGAACCAAAAGAGTGTCGATGTATCCAAAATGTGGTAGGGAAAAAATTTGTGCATGTAAAAGTTTTCTTTGTAAAGTGTCAAAAATGTGTTGTGAAGTATTGTCCCACACAAATGGAACAATCAAAAGGCAAGTATCGGCAGCAAAATTTTGGGCAAAATTGTTATGTGCAATGGCAAAGCTATGGAGACTTCTAGATTGGGAAAGTATGGTTGGCGTGAGCCGAGTATGAGTATCCTCAAGTGTCAAAGAATCCCTTGCAATTGTCATAGGTGAAATGAGAAATCCAAAGAAGAGCAACTTTTTGTGTGACCTGTGGCACAAGATGCATAAGATGTCTCTCACATGCACTGTTCAAAAAATCATCCGATTCAACGATTAATCGCCCGATTAATCCCTATTCAGTGGTCACCGATTAGCCGATAAACTCATTTATCGCCCGATTTACTCATTTATCGCCCGATTAATTGGCCGATTTGCCTATTAATCGCTAATCATTAGCCGACCGAGTTGACCCCGATAAGCCATTTCCTCAACATTGCTCACATGTATGACATGGTCCTTGAGATTCTCGGAGTGTATGATGATATCCTCAAAACATACAACAACCATTGTGCCAACAAGATGTTTCAAGATATGTTGCATAAGAGGCAAAAGAGGGGACGAGGAATTGGACCAAACCGGAAACTCGACAAGACATGTCGGTAACACACGAGTGCGAAGGCTTTTGGGAACATACCCTTTGGTGTGAATCCCATGGGTTGGATCATGTATCTGGTCCTTGTTGGGGTAGTTCTCAATTGCGCGTTTCATGAGCTCATGCTCCGTAGCGGTGGAAGTTGTCATTCGGGTACCTATACACACAAAAGAGAAAACAAAAAGCGTGTGTGCATGGTAGAGGAACACATCATCCATCATGATGTTCCATGTCTTGTGCACATCACCATTAGTGTCAATCAAGATAGTATGAAATGCATGGCGATGGTGCATATGGCAAGAAGGTTAATTCATGGCATGTGGTATCTTGGGATCATCAAAAATTGAGAAGGCTATGGGGGACATCTCATGGACAATGAAATAAGCATTCTTGCATACCAAGCAGAAGAAAGAGCAATTGTTCACAATCTTGGATGCAAGGAACATGGAATAGTGCAAACATTTTGGGCAAAGCATGTTCAACATGTTATCATTGTTGTCGACAACCATATGGAAAGAGCAAGTGTTCATCAAGGGTGTCACAACACAAGCATGATCATTATCGTTAGCATGGCAAGCAAGCGGGGAAAAAGTGAAACTCTCGTAGCATGGCATGGTCATGGTATCACAAGCAATCAATTTCACATGATCAACAATGTTATCAAGCAAAGTATCACATGGGAAAGTGAAAGTAGCATGTGACGTAGCAAATGTATCATCAAGATCATGCATGCGCTCATAAGGCATCATGTCCACTAGTGGGATCATGGCATCATCAACACCTATGTTGTTACCTTTGTAGGCCGACTCATTTGAGGTAGGTGTTGTGGGGGTAGGAGGATCCATGTGGTCGACATGTCCGTCTTGAAGCAAGGATGGTGAGATATCACCATCTTCATGCACCATGTACATCGTCTCCATAATTGGGAACTCGTCCTCCGTGGAACGTAGTGCAACATAAGAAGACACCAACGAGGGAGAGGTTAATGTATTAGCAAATGCGATGTCCTCCATGGACCTATCATCTACCTCTCTCAACTCACTCGGTGTATCACTCATGTCCTCCAAATGGAAGCACTCAAACTCATATATGGGGTGGGAGTCACTCAACTCACAATCACTCTCACTCAAGTGGGCTAAGTGGCTCTCATGCTCACATGGGATTGGTACCAACTCATCAATCAAGCATATAGTAGTAGGCTCGACTTTCTCATCTCCATGCGCCTCCTTGGTTGAAGGGAGAATCCCATGCTCAACCATCTCAACTCCATCGCCTTCCAAGTCGTCCTCCATCGGTGGCGCCGTAGTGTTGTGGAGAGCTAGGCTCGGATCCACATCATCCTTGCGTTGGCCTTGTAGGTCTTCATCTTGAAGTGTGGGCTCCATAGGTTTCTTGGTGGCTTGGGCTTGTAGCTCGTCGAAGTAGAGCATGTCGGTGCTTGGCGTTGTGCATTGCCATGCCATGTGACCCTTGGCCTTGCATACCTCACATAGGAGATTGGGACATTCCCGAGGAGGGTGGCCTTGTTGTTTGCACTTGTAGCATCGCAGTCTATAGGTATGTGACGAGCTAGGGGCCATTGTGGTGGTGGCACAAGAGGTGGAAGTCGCCTTATGAGGAAGGTATGCGCGATGTGCACTTGCCATCCTTGGAGTGGTAGACACCGAAAGATGGTGTTTGTCGTCTTCAACTCGAGGCTCTCGTCTTCGTGCTTCATGACCCTTTTGTTGGGTGATGATACCGATACAGTCGGTTCCGATGGACGCCAAGGCTGGCTAGCTCCTTCTATGGAGATTCCTTCTCCCTTTCTCTACTACTTAAAAAGACTCAATTGGTTCCTTATTCTGCCAATACGTTTGGTCGTCGTCGTACTTCGTTGCCCACCCGCCTGGGCCAGGCGTTAACATGGGCCGACCGCAGCCCATCGCGAGCGGAGCGAGCAAGAGGCTATGAGCCGAGCGAGCATGAGGCTATGAGCCGATAGGGTTCCGCCGCCCCCCCATTGGACGTCCCCTCTTACCGGGCAACCTCGCCGCGCACGCGCCAACGCCACCGCCTCTCCGCGGTCGCCACCGCATCACACCATCACACCGTCGTAGCCAGCCTCATACCGTGCATCCTCGCCACGTCTGCGTCCAAGATTTTTCCGTGCAGCACCGACAATGCATCCTCGCCGCGTCTGCGTCCAAGATTCATGGTCATCTCAACCCCATATCTCGCCCAGCAGCACCGGCGACTTCCGCCCATATCTTTCTCTTCCCCGTGGCCAGCAACCAAATCTCCCACAGGCACCACGCAGGGGCCTCACACGTCCCCATCGTCAAGCGGCGACACTGGCCACAGATCTGGCAGCGGTAGAGTTCCTGCGTGGATCAGGGGAGCAACACCACCTGCGACCTTCTCCGAATATGAGGATCAGCTGCCCACCAGCGCCCCTCCCCAGATCCCCGTTGCGTACCTGGCTTAGGGGAGGTGGATCCCGATCTTCTGTTAGAGCCTCTCTCCAGTCTCCTAATTGTTTTCCTTGAATCTAGGATCTGCGCGCGTCCTCTTTCCGTACATGGTTAGTGCAAGTTTTGTCAGACTATTCAGACTCTACATGATCCAAATCCGTATATACGCTGCTTTTTTTTCTCAACCTCGTGGTAAGAACAAATGTTTTATTAAGTTGTTCCTAGGAATGCACATGGTCTTGCTCTTTTTACTGAATCATTGGTAGTTGACTCTTTTTACTGATTTTTTTATGTTCTTGATCAGTAACCTCTGCATATTCTAGAGCGTATATGATAAAAGAGTTTGTTATTTTTGAAAGGCGTTCTCACATGCCATGTTATATCTCGAAATACAATACACGCCATAACTTGCATGTTGTTTTGCGATTCTTGCACAATTAGCAGAGTGATTGCTCTATTTTCGAAGATATCTCTTCAGGTAGCTGTTCGTGTTAGGACCAATGACATTCATACTATTATATCTCTTTCTTGTATATCAGGATTTGTGCATTATTTTCCTAAGGTTATAATGGTTTCAGCTAATTGCTTTTACAAATGGGGTATCATTAGGAAATCACCCCTTGAGTAGGGTTATTGCATTTTCATGTATGTTGAATTGATTACAACATAACAATGAGGTTGCAACAAAAGTCTCAAACCAGGGCTATGTGGTACAGTGCTCAGGGCTCCCAGAATAATCGCATCACAAGAGGCATTTGAAGGTCGGAAACATGTGCATAACAAGCAGCAGACCTAACGAATTGGTTGTAGGGTTGAGATGTCAACTACCAAAACAGAGGAGAAGGTTCCGTTTCATCCATCGTTAGGTTCTCCCGAAACTTTGACCCCGCCTCCGCCTTGGCGAGATCTCCGCCTCTGCATTCGCCTAACCTCTCGCGCCGCCAGCGCCATCTCCACCTCCGCCGCCCACTCTGCCGCCCAGAACGCCCTTGTGTGCATCACTGAGGCCCTTGTGTGCCTACACGCCCTTCACGCCGCCCACAACTCCACCATGCTCCGCCTCTTGGAGGCTGCCCATCTGGGCAATGAGGTGCCGATGCTGCGGGATGGGGACACAGATCCCAAACTCACCGGCTTCATCTTCGGCGGCTGCATGCTCAATGACGACCCTGCCACGTCCTGCAGCAGGCTGGACTCAAGAGCAATGCCAAGGTGCTCTCCGCCCTTGCCTCCCCTGATTGTGGTAAGGCCATTACCGCCTGCTCAGGAGGAGCATACCAGTAGGCTTGTCAGGATGGGATGGCGGATGGGTGGTGTGTGTCTGTCAGTCAGCACTGGGGAATTATCTGCATAGACGAGATTGTTTTAGGTTTTTTTTAAAAGTTAGCTATCATGTCTCAACTGCAGTTAAGTATGTGTTCTCTCTTCTACCTTTCGAGGCTGATCTTTCCTCGGTTGTACAGGTTAATTCAAGAGCATCGCTTGCACTCTCGAGTACGTTTGGACGGATTTGTGTAACCAAGCTAAGGATCACCAAGGTGAGCTCGGTTTTCTTCTCCCGTATGGATGAAATTATGTCGTGTTTGTTGTATTGCTCATAGCACCTGATTACTCTGTCCACAGGCTCATGAGAATTTTGCAGCGTCATCATATTTGTTCAGTAGCATGATATTTCTGAATGGCATGATTAGTTTCCCCAATTTCTGATTCTAGATCCTATGTTATCTACTACATAAAAAATTTGTTTCGTCCCGCTAAAAACTTAAACTGAAATTCTTCAGTTTGTAGGAAATTTATTTGATGATATATATATATATATATATATATATATATATATATATATATATATATATATATATATAGATTTTTGCTAGGGCTCCGTTTCGTGATATATATAGATTTTGTAAAAAAAGCAGCAATACACAATTGATTGATCGAGTTAGTAATAGGAAGCTGGGAAATTCCATGCTCTACGAACTGAAGCTGGGATCGTAAAGTGTTCATTATAACAAAAGAAGTGTTAGGAGAATTATGTTAGTGTTGACCAACACAGCAAAAGAAAGTGGTCATTGCAGTCGATACCATACTGATCACTGGATCTGTGTGTTCTCCTTTATAGCTTAGAATGTTATTTGTTCCAGCTGGAGATTAGGTGGAAACGACTTATTTGTCTCAGGATCACTCTAATATCTTATAAATTTTTCTGTTTTCCTTTTCTATGCAAGCAAACATTATTGATGCAAGACTGCAGGGCAAACAAGGATATCAATTTATTACTTACCGTTCAAAATTGGTGAGTATATACTATACGTGAGTATGAGGGGGCTACGAGGTGTGTGCTGTGATTAATAGCATACGTCCAGTACATGTGAGTTTGTTTGGAACTTTCGACTTGGGACACATTTGTTTGGCAGCTTAAATCAAAACAGTTTATTTTCTGTGACAGTTGATGTTTGTTCTTTCGTTCATATTTCGTCCAGCATATTGTTGTAAACTTTAATATGTAGTCCAAGGCTTAATTCAATATAGTTTGTTCTCAGTGACAACTTTACGTTTGTTCTTAACAAAATGGTGAGTTCATATTTCTGTCCAGGATATTGTCTTAAACTTTAATATGTAGTCCAGGGTACCACTATATATTTCTTATTTGACATACATGAATATAATGCACTATATCATGCCATTGAAGATGTAGCAGCAGGATTGAATCGTAAACATATTACAATGATTTTTCACCATTCAGGATACAGTTTTTATGAATGACCCACATAATGTATTCTGGGATAGAGCAAACATGCAAAGTGATATGGTCAGTTCTTCTTCTGTTGACATTTCTGTACTGTCATCTCTGTTAGATTCTAGAATGGGAAACCTCGTGTTCAGTCGGAGAAAATGACTGCTGGTTGTGGAGCCAAAAAGTTAGCCCATGTGTGTGTGGGTCGTTGCCCCTAGCTGGACTCCGGTAAGATGATCAAACTCCAGCCCTTACATATTGTGATTGATTTTTGATTTTTTTGGTTCGTACTGGTTCTTGATTGTTCCTGGTTTGCTGGCCCTTTGTTTCGTTCGTCCGTACCGTTCATCTGCCCCGCTAGCAAATGCTTTCAGTTGTATGCAATAGCATCCTGGTATCAACTCCTGGCTGTTTGACCAAAAGAGCTTGTAACTTCTGTCAGCTATGCGCACAAAGGGCGCATGTGCTCTTGCGTGCTGGTAAATGGCAACCCCACTATTTCTCCACAACCTGTTTGATTGAAAGACTTTCATGATTTGCAAGTTGTGTAGTGTTGCCAGGGTAGTGTTCGACAAAATTGTTAACATCACAAACTTAGTTACTAAGTTGTGTGCTCGTACTCATTTATTTTGAGACTTGAGATTGTCCCAGGTTCTTCAGTATAGAGCTTCATGCAAGTGTTTGGTTGTTCTGATCATGTCACTGGAACTGATGAAATTTTGCTTCCATGATTCCATGAGGCCTCTACTTCACAAGTTTTATGCGAAGTGCAACAAATTTAGGCTGCACATAACCTGTAGCTATGCATGTCAATATATGTGCTCAATTTGTTGGAAATTCAAGCATTGTTCCCATAGCCAAGATGAGAGAAGGGTTGAAAGGAAAAACTAAGCAGCATCAGGTTTCGTATAAAATAGTACCTCTTCTTTCTTTTTGCGATGTAAAACAGTAGCTAACCGAACTATTGTGCACTAATAGTTCCAATCTAGCAAGCCACTATTCTTTGTACCAAAAAATATGGTATGCACAATGCAACGCGCCAACGCTTGCAGCTGTGTTATGTGCCATCTCCGCAACTTCTGGTCTAGAAACTCTCGATCTAAGATCAACATTCCTTGCTTAATTTAACAATGACACTAGAAAGAGGTATGGGGTACATTATACCAATGCTTCTGGTATGCTTATGAATCAATGCTCTTGATCTAAGATCAACACTTCATGCTTCTTTCTACAAGTTCAGTAGTTATATGCTTGTAATATACTGAAACTTGTATGTTGAGCTGCAGTTCCAATACTACACACATTTAGTCTTGACTAATTCATGCTTGTTATCAGCCTTCACCTCTCCATTGTAGCTGCACGTACTTGAGTCTTTACCGTGAAGCAGTGATACGTCTCAAACGTATCTATAATTTCTTATGTTCCATGCTAGTTTTATGACAATACTCACATGTTTTATACACACTTTACATCATTATTACGCATTTTCCGGCACTAACCTATTGACAAGATGCCGAAGCGTCAGTTCCTGTTTTGTGCTGTTTTTAGTTTCAGAAATCCTACAAAGGAAATATTCTCGGAATTGGACGAAATCAACGCCCAGGGTCTTATTTTTCCACGGAGCTTCCAGAAGACCGAAGGGCATACGAAGTGGGGCCACGAGGTGGCCAAACCATAGGGCGGCGCGGCCTGGATGGGGCCTGCGCCGGCCTATGGTGTGGGCCCCTCGTCAGCCCTCCGACTCTGCCGTTCCGCCTACTTAAACTCTCCGTCGCGAAAACCCTATTACCGAGAGCCACAATACGGAAAAAGTTCCAGAGACGCCACCGCCGCCAATCCCATCTCGGGGGATTCAGGAGATCGCCTCCGGCACCCTGCCGGAGAGGGGAATCATCTCCCGAAGGACTCTACATCACCATGATCGCCTGACAAAAGAGTCCAAAGCTTATAAGCAAAAGAGAGAAAAGAGAAGAGAGGCGTCTTGCGCAAATCTTGTTGCTTCTCAATTTTGCAACCAAGCCACGGTCTCTCTTGCGTTAGCGTGACACCGAGCTAGTAGTCTTCGTTAGGACCATTTTATTCTTGCTCATTTTCCAAGTCGCGCTAACCCCATTTTGTCCCACGCGTGTGTTCCTCATTGTGTATGCCTTTTGTGATCACCACTTTTGACTTGTGCCTTTTGGATCTTACCCACTTTTGACAATAGACTTTTTGTTTGGTTCTTCCATAACACATATGAATTATTACTACCGTTGACAAAATTGTTTCTATGTATTTAAAATGAAAAGCTCTAGCACAAAAATAGTAATCCATGCTTCCCTCTACGAAGGGCCATTCTTCTACTTTATGTTGAGTCAGTTTGCCTACTTCTTTCTATCTTAGAAGCAAACACTTGTGTCAACTATGTGCATTGATTCCTACATACTTGCTTATTTGCATTCATCATATTACTTTGTGTTGACAATTATCCATGAGATATACATGTTGAAGTTGAAAGCAACCGCTGAAACTTATATCTTCCTTTGTGTTGCTTCAAAGCTTTCTACTAAGAATCTATTGCTTTATGAGTTAACTCCTATGCAAGTCTTATTGATGCTTGTCTTGAAAGTACTATTCATGAAAAGTCTTTGCTATATGATTCAGTTGTTTAATCATTATCTTTACCATTGCTTCGAATCACTGCATTCATCTCATATGCTTTACAATAGTATTGATCAAGATTATGATAGCATGTCACTTTAGAAATTATCTTTGTTATCGTTTACCTACTCGAGGGCGAGTAGGAACTAAGCTTGGGGATGCTTGATACGTCTCAAACGTATCTATAATTTCTTATGTTCCATGCTACTTTTATGATGATACTCACATGTTTTATACACACTTTATGTCATTATTATGCATTTTCCGGCACTAACCTATTAACGAGATGCCGAAGAGCCAGTTGCTGTTTTCTGCTGTTTTTGGTTTCAGAAATCCTACAAAGGAAATATTCTCGGAATTGGACGAAATCAACGCCCATGGTCTTATTTTTCCACGGAGCTTCCAGAATACCGAAGGGGATACGAAGTGGGGCGACGAGGCGCCCAGACCACAGGGCCGCGCGGCCTGGGTGGGGCCCGCTTCGCCCTATGGTGTGGGGCCCTCGTGCCTCCACCGACGCTGCCCTTCCGCCTATTTATTCCCTCCGTCGCGAAAACCCTATTACCGAGAGCCACGATACGGAAAACGTTCCAGAGACGTCGCCGCCGCCAATCCCATCTCGGGGGATTCAGGAGATCGCCTCTGGCACCCTGCCGGAGAGGGGAATCATCTCCCGGAGGACTCTTCATCACCATGATCGCCTTCGGACTGATGTGTGAGTAGTTCATCCGTGGACTATGGGTCCATAGCAGTAGCTAGATGGTTGTCTTCTCCTCATTGTGCTATCATGTTAGATCTTGTGAGCTGCCTATCATGATCAAGATCATCTATTTGTAATGCTACATGTTGTGTTTGTTGGGATACGACGTGATAAGGGCTAAGCCCAAGGATGTGCCCGATCTTCACGGATTTGGGTGGAATTCATGGGGGGGTGGATGAACGCGATGAACACGAAGAACGCGAGGGGAAACGTGGGGATACAACACACACACGCACACAATCGGTTTTCCCTCGTTGGCCCGAACCACCAACTCGATAGAGGTTGCAGGAAAAGACCTTCCGGTAGAAGTCCCGCAAAGAGATCGACAAATCGAAGCTCGAGAGATCTAGAAGGGTGAAAAGACCGGAAGGTTGATAGAAGTGCAAGCAAAAGACCAAATAGGTAGAAGTGCAAGCAAAAGATCAAACAAACGGTAGAAGTCACCAAAGAGATCTTCACGAGTCGATAAGGAGCCCGGGTGGGTACAAGATCAAAGATCTACGTAGGGTTCCCACAAGGGTGAGCTAAGCTCAGGTTTAATTTCACATCAAGTCTAATCTCAGATCTGAGCCAACAAGGCTATTTATAGGTGGGGGCGAAGGGATAAGTTACACGCTGAAAAGTGTTGTCGTGCTGAAGTTCGATGGGGCTGAAGTTCCGGTTGTCCTGGGCGGAAGTTCCGGTCACGGGCGGAAGTTCCGGTCTTGCGGGCCGGAAGTTCCGGCCGGGGCGGAAGTTTCGGCCAAGTTCCGGCCTAGTTCCGGAAATTTCTCATTTCCTTGCAGTAACATCCAGGGGCGTTTTGGCGCAATTTCGGAACTTGGGCGAAACTTGGGCGGAAGTTCCGGTGGGCGGAAGTTCCGGTCCCTCGGGGCGGAAGTTCCGGCCTGATCCATTTCTCCGGGCGCTGGAAGGCATCTGGGAGGCATCTGGCCGGAAGTTCCAGTCCTGGGGGGCGGAAGTTCCGGCCTGGGAGTTGTAGCTCCATCTTCATCATTTCCAGCTCCCTCTCCATTGGCTTGGTCTCCATGGCTCACGTCTTGGTCGATGTATCTGATTGAACATAGGGTATTTGCATGAAGTAGCAAACTATTCAAAGGGGCATCAAAAGCATAGGTGGAAAGGAGCGAATTCACCTCTTGGTGTAGGGCTTGGGCTCGAGCTCGTGTCATTGGACCACGAGGAGGGCTTGTCGGTCTTGAGGCAGCGGTGTCCGAAGGCCACCCCGTATCATCTCCCCCCCTTGGGAAAGAGTCGTCCTCCACTCGATGTTCTCCTTATCGCCATGATAGGGTGAGAGGTCGGACACATGGAATGTGTTGCTCACCAAGTACTTGGATGTTGGTATGTCGATGACGTAGGCATTGTCGTTGATGCGCTTGAAGATGTATCCACACTAGGTCTCCTTCATTGAAGATCCGTGCCTTTTTCGTCATGTTGAGGCGTGTTGCTTGACGAAGAACTTGTTGCTCAATTGTTGCCCTTGTATCTTCATGTAGCTTCTTCATGTATTGTGCTCGCTTCTCGATGTTCATGTTTACTTGCTCATGTAGCGGAAGAGGAAGGAGGTCAATCGCCGTAGGTGGTTCAAACCCGTAGACAACCATGAATGGGCTTCTCATTGTTGTAGAGTGCTTGGCGCGGTTGTAGGCAAACTCCGCATGCGGAATGCAATCTTCCCATGACTTCAAATTCTTCTTGACAAGGACGCGGAGTAGTGTGGAGAGGCTTCGGTTCACCACTTCGGTTTGCCCATCGGTTTGTGGGTGTGAGGATGACGAGAACAAAAGCTTGACGTTGAACTTGGCCATTAGTGTCTTCCAAAGGTAACTCGTGAACTTGACATCTCGATCCGACACAATGCTTCTTGGTACACCGTGGAGTCTCACAATTTCCCTAGAAAACAAGGAGGCAATGTGTGAAGCATCATCCGTTCGGGAGCATGGTATGAAATGAGCCATTTTAGAGAATCGATCAACCACTACAAAAATTGAATCATGACCATATTTGGTTCTAGGCAATCCTAGCACAGAATCCATACTTATATCGGACCAAGGAGCATAAGGAATAGGCAATGGTGTATAAAGACCATAGGGGTAGGAAGTTGACTTAGCTTGTAAGCATGTTGTACACCGTCGGCAAAGGCGCTCCACGTCGCGGTACATTCTTGTCCAATAATAGTTAGTGGAGAGCATGGCATATGTCTTCTCTCGTCCAAAGTGTCCCATAAGACTACCACCATGCGATTCTTGTAAGAGAAAAAGGCGAAGCGAAGACATGGGAATACAAAGTTTGTTGCCCTTGAACAAGAATCCTTGGTGCAAATAGAAATCATCGATGCCCTTCTCACTAGAACACTTTGCAAAGATTGGGCCAAAGAAAATATCGGAGTCATATAAGTCTTTGATTTCATCAAGACCCAAAACATGGACATCCAAACGAGTGAGTAAAAGGGTGAGCTTGCGGGAAAGAGCATCCGCAACAACATTGTCATTGCCCTTCTTGTATTTGATTACATATGGAAAGGACTCAATGAACTCAACCCATTTGGCATGTCGTTTGTTCAAATTGTGTTAACTTTTCAAGTACTTCAAAGACTCATGGTCAGAGTATTACACTCTGCAGAGGTGTGTTGCTTTACCCATAAGAGATATTAACCTTGGTGCCAACCGGGCTCGAGTTTCCCGTCCACACTTCCTTTGGTGTGAGGCCCGGTATAAGGTCATAGCCAATCATATTCCTCCGCTACCTCATACACCCACCCTTTCTTGCATGCCCCGACCCTGGGTCCTCACCGATCCTCTTACACCAATTAAGGATGGACCCCGACCACGACGACAGTCTGGGATCGAACCAAACTCCTTCGCCGGTAGATGCAACCCCTCATAGACCGCAATACCGTGGGGACAGCACTAACCTATTGACAAGATGCCGAAGCGCCAGTTCCTGTTTTGTGCTATTTTTGGTTTCAGAAATCCTACAAAGGGAATATTCTCGGAATTGGACGAAATCAACGCCCAGGGTCTTATTTTTCCACGGAGCTTCCAGAAGACCGAAGAGCATACGAAGTGGGGCCACGAGGTGGCCAAACCATAGGGCGGCGCGGCCTAGATGGGGCCCGCGCCGGCCTATGGTGTGGGCCCCTCGTCAGCCCTCCGACTCTGTGTAGCGATTCAACCCGGTAGGAATTGAATCTCTGTGCACAATAGTGCTAGTCCCTGGATCAATCGCTAGCACACACAGTTTAATATGTAATACCAAGAAATAATGGTCTTTATTACATCGCATGATCCAAAATTACATAATAACTTACAAATTGCATAGCACAAGGCTAGCTCAATATCAGAGTTCACAACGAACCATAATAGCATGGAGTCCTTCGTCTTCATGTGCCACAGGCGAGCATGTCGAGTATAGACTCGTAACCCTAACCATCGAACCTCACTCGTTCATCGGAATATCTGCAACATAAAACATTGCAGCCACGCAGGGTCAATACATTTGGAATTGTATTGGCAAATGACTTTTGGTGGATATATAAATGGTGCCTAACAACTACGTGCTCATTTGGCAAGTGGAGTTTCGGCTCTTTTGCGAAAAGCAATAGTTTCCCTATCTTTTATAAACAAATTTATTTTCTAAAAAAATCATCGTCTAGAAACATATTAGCATAACCCATGCCGTCGCAAGATAGTTAGCTTCATATGCTCCTAAACATCTACGGACATGCTAGCATAGGCCCATGTAAACACAAAACAACCTAGCTTTGCATGCTCCTAAACCCATTGTTTGTCCCATCAAGTTTTATTAAGAAATTGGAATGATGAGATCCTCCAAACAGTAACATGTCTAGTTGCTCACAGTTGTCCGTAACCGGGGACACGGCTAAGTACTTAGTTTGACACTCTCGAGAGGATTGTACACTTTACCCACATGACCTAGTCATCCCCTTTTACCATGATGCTCAATTTGCTCAAATTGTCGGGAAAATACTAAGTCGAGACCGTTTTCAGAAGTAGGACCCCGAGCCATCTGGACGGACCCATGCCAACCTACACACCTACATCTGCTAGTCACGTCAGGTCGGGTTCCTACAACCTACTTAGTCAAGCCAGAGCCCATATGACATGCGGCTGTACACGGAAGCTACTAAACAAGAAACCTGTCAAATCTCTTTGTTTCTGGGTGGCCATCCACAAGTGTGATACACACGACCGCCATAGACATGACTCCGTTGTAACCACTCAACATAAACCAAGCAAACCACTTCCACCCAGATGATTCGTTATCTTAGGTTGTTTTATTACTAAAACAATACTTTCACCATACCACATATCACATCATGAAATCCCAACCACGCATCTACAATAGCAACACTAAGCATACTACAGTACGGTGGCGACAAAGAATAAAGCATGGAATCATATGGCTATCCTAGATAGGTTTATTGGCATAGCAATATATAATTTGAAAAACTCCTACACATACATAGCTACTGAAAATAACTACAATGTGCATACAAAAATATTAGGACAGAACAGTGTGTGACACTTGCCTTTTGGTATCTGAAGAATTCTGCTTTTCTCTCAATCAAAACGCGTATCTCTCCGTACAACTATAACATAAAAGTAACACCATAAACACACATTCAAACAACAACAAAATTAAGCAAGATAAACAAAGAGTTGTTATGCATTGTATTTTAGTTTTCATTTAATTTTTGGTTAACTCGGAAATTTGAAGGTATGGCAGAGGTATGGCTTGCAAGATATGAATTTGAGATATAAGATTTATAGAATTTAATCTATACCAAAATTACTCAAACCCTCATACTTAGACTTGAATACTTGCAAATAGTTCTAAAAGTTTTAGGGAGTGATGTTACTGGACGGAGGACATCAAATAATTCCATTTGCTTGATTTAGGTTTATAGAACTTGAGTTATGTGGAATACTCAAATTTACATGATCAAATTTGAATATTTAAAAATTACTTGAAAGTCAAATTTTATTTGACATTTATATTCTAAACATTTTTTTTGAGTTCAGGGGTATATCATTTTCAAAATAATATCATTTTCAAAATTTTGGGCGTGTAATCGTTTTTCTATAATTTGTACAAGATTAAACGTTCCGCGGTCTTTTAATAATTTTTTCAAAAAGTTGCCAGAAAAATTTTCTCGGATGGAGA
Source organism: Lolium perenne (assembly GCF_019359855.2). NCBI lineage: Eukaryota > Viridiplantae > Streptophyta > Magnoliopsida > Poales > Poaceae > Lolium > Lolium perenne. Next base: position 140,179,799 of record NC_067245.2, read on the forward strand.
AAATTTCTACACGAAATTTGTAGAAGGTTTAATTATAAACTCAATGCAAAAAAGAATCATCTAAAACTGAGTTGTAGATCATTAGATATGCAATTTTAAAGTTTAACATCAGCTAGCTAGTATACGCGAGTTGATCAATCGGTCAGCTAACACAAGAACGTGAACTGTCACACATGGTTCAGGTAAGTGAGCAAACATGGAACCTCAGATGGACATCTAACGACCTACAACTGATATGTTGAAATCTACTATGAACTGAGCGAAACTCATTAAGACGTACCTAGTCATCCCCTTTTACCATGATGCTCAATTTGCTCAAATGGTCGGGAAAATACTAAGTCGAGACCGTTTTCAGAAGTAGGACCCCGAGCCATCTGGACGGACCCATGCCAACCTACACACCTACATCTGCTAGTCACGTCAGGTCGGGTTCCTACAACCTACTTAGTCAAGCCAGAGCCCATATGACATGCGGCTGTACACGGAAGCTACTAAACAAGAAACCTGTCAAATCTCTTTGTTTCTGGGTGGCCATCCACAAGTGTGATACACACGACCGCCATAGACATGACTCCGTTGTAACCACTCAACATAAACCAACCAAACCACTTCCACCCAGATGATTCATTATCTTAGGTTGTTTTATTACTAAAACAATACTTTCACCATACCACATATCACATCATGAAATCCCAACCACTGATGACCCACAAGTATAGGGGATCGCAACAGTCTTCTAGGGAAATAAAACCCAATTTATTGATTCGACACAAAGGGAGACAAAGAATACTTGAAAGCCTTAACAGCGGAGTTATCAATTCAGCTGCACCTGGAAACAGACTTGCTCGCAAGAGTTTATCAGTAGTAACAGTTTATAGCAGTAGCAGTAGTGAAATAACAGCAGCAGAGTAACAGAGACAGCAGTAGTGATTTTAGTAAACAGCAGGATTAAAATACTGTAGGCACAGGGATGGATGACGGGCGTTGCATGGATGAGAGAAACTCATGTAACAATCAAAGCAGGGCATTTGCAGATAATAATAAAACGGTGTCCAAGTACAAATCAATCCATAGGCATGTGTTCCGTATATAGTCGTACGTGCTCGCAATGAGAAACTTGCACAACATCTTTTGTCCTACCAGCCGGTGGCAGCCGGGCCTCTAGGGAATCTACTGGATATTAAGGTACTCCTTTTAATAAAGTACCGGAGCAAAGCATTAACACTCCGTGAACACATGTGATCCTCACATCACTGCCATCCCCTCCGGTTGTCCCGATTTCTGTCACTTCGGGGCCTCGGGTTCCGGACAGCGACATGTGTATACAACTTGCAGGTAAGATCATAAAACAATGCATATCATGATGAAACAATAACATGTTCAGATCTGAGATCATGGCACTCGGGCCCTAGTGACAAGCATTAAGCATAACAAGTTGCAACAATATCATCAAAGTACCAATTACGGACACTAGGCACTATGCCCTAACAATCTTATGCTATTACATGACCAATCTCATCCAATCCCTACCATCCCCTTCAGCCTACAGCGGGGGAATTACTCACACATGGATGGGGGAAACATTGCTGGTCGATGGAGAGGCGTCGGTGGTGATGATGGCGATGATCTCCTCCAATTCCCCGTCCCGGCGGAGTGCCAGAACGGAGTTTCTGGTCCCGAGACAGAGTTTCGCGACGGTGGCGGCGTACTGGATGGTTTCTGGCGACTTCGACTTCTCTTCTCGTGTTTTTAGATCGAAACCCTTTAGTCCAGAGGAGGGCGTCGGAGGCCAGCCGAGGAGGCCACACGCTAGGGCGGCGCGCCCCCCTCCTGGGCCGTGCCGACCTAGTGTCTGGGGGGCCTGGGCCTCCCCCAGGTCTGCCCTTCTGGCTCCGTGATTCTTCTGGAAAAATAAGACCTTCGACATAAATTCCGGGGATTTTCCTGAAAGTTGAATTTCTGCACAAAAACGAGACACCAGAGCAATTCTGCTGAAAACAGCGTTAGTCCGTGTTAGTTGTATCCAAAACACACAAATTAGAGGCAAAACAATAGCAAAAGTGTTCGGGAAAGTAGATACGTTTTGGACGTATCAACTCCCCCCAAGCTTAGTTTATTGCTTGTCCTCAAGCAATTCAGTTAACAACTGAGTGCGATAAAAGAACTTTCACGAACACATTTGCTCATATGATGTAAATATTCTCATGACAAGGAAAAGTGCTTAGGCAATTCATAATAAGATACATGCAAATAAGATCATCCAATAGCTATGTCAATCATGGAAAGGTACCAACAAATTAATAATAAGCATCATGAATCATGTCTATCAGCAGGATTGCAATGTTCATAAAAGGATACGATAAAGTGGTATCTCGCTTTCCCGTATTTGAATAGCAAAACATAAATGCTCAGGCACCTCTGAAGTTCATAGAAAGACTAGAAATAGAGATTGTCAAAGATAAAAGCATCAAAGTTATACCACAATCAATCATATTTTGAGACAAGCATATTATACTAAGAATGACAGTTGTGCTCTCAAAAAAGTGCTCAAAGAAAGGATGGAGACACAACATACAAGTAAAAGATTGACCCTTCGCAGAGGGAAGCAGGGATTAACATGCGCTAGAGCTTTTCATTTTCAAAACAAGAGTAAAATTATTTTGAGAGGTGTTTTTGTTGTCAACGAATGGTAATGGGTACACCAACTACCTCGCCAACCAGACTTTCAAGAGCGGCTCCCATGAAGGATGTTATTTCTACCAGCAAGGTAGATCATCCCTCTTCTCTTTTGTTTACACACGTATTTTAGTTTTATTATGGGTGACACTCCCCCCAACCTTTGCCTACACAAGCCATGGCTAACCGAATCCTCGGGTGCCTTCCATCAATCTCATACCATGGAGGAGTGTCTATTTGCAAAATTAAGTTGCTTACTGATGAATCAGAGCAAAACATGTGAAGAGAATTATTAATGAAGTTTGATTAATCGGGGCTGGGAACCCCGTTGCCAGCTCTTTTTGCAAAATTATTGGATAAGCGGATGTGCCACTAGTCCATTATGAAAGTCCGTCAAGACTAAATGACAAGGTTGAAAGATAAACACCACATACTTCCTCATGAGCTATAAAACATTAACACAAATTGAGAAGCATTTTGAAGGTTTAAAGGTAGCGCATGAGAATTTACTTGGAATGGTTTGAAATGCCATGCATAGGTATTTATGGTGGACACTTTGGAACAACTTGGTTTTCAGGGGTTTGGAAGCACGAGCAGTGTTCCGGCTCAGTACAAGTGAAGGCTAGCAATAGACTGGGGAGCGACAATCAAGAGAGCAGTAATTGTCATAATCATGCTTGCAGCAAAATAAATTAACAGAGGCATAAAAGTGATACAAGAACTCTGAAGCAAAGTAAATCATCGAGGCTTAATTGACTTTTGTTCAGTCATATGCATGCGTGAGCATGTGCCAAGTCAATTCAAATGAATTATTCAGAGGAGGATACCACAATGTCATACCTATTTATGAATAAAACAATGCAAGCAAACATCCATGACATGCTACTCATATTAATAAGTTGGAGCTAAACATGAGAGATCATGAACTACTAGGCTTCCTTAAATGACATATACCTCACATGAACCAACTAAGCATGCTCACATGGATGAGTATATGTACAAAAATGAAAGCAAATAGAGTTCATACTAGCCTCTCACCATAGTCGAATTGTCGTAGATTGTCATTATTGCCTTTCACTTGTGTAGCTTGGATAATATGAAATGAAAACCACGCTCCCGCCACCGAAGACCATTGAACTCATAATGAACTTTACAAAACCAAAGAAGAACATCAAATATTTTTGGTGTTTTCGAATTGGAAACAAGAACAAAAGGAAGCAAGCAAACAAAGCAAAATCTTTTTGGATTTTCTTATAGCAAACCAACGATAGAAAATAAAGCAAAATAAAAGCAAGAAGCCAAAATAAACAAATGGTGAAGAGAAAAAACAGAAATATTTTTGGTCTTTTTATGTTTTAGGAAAGAAACAAAGCAGAAACAAGAAAATGAAAACTAGAAGAGTCGCATAAACACAGAGCAGCAGGAATTCGTCAAACTTGACAGCAGTGCAGTAATCGATTTTTAAGAAATTCTTCCGCTGCCCAGCTCGAAAAGTGTTCAACTAATGAAAGTTAGATAACAACCTGGGGAACATGCACAAAAATTGGCTTCACAAAATAACGTTCTGGCTGTTTTTAAGAAATTTTTTTGGTAACAGCCCAGAATCTGTTTTCAGGCAGCACTTCCCCAAATATCATCCCCCTCTTATTAGATAACCATTTAAAGAAGCTAAACAAGTATATACAAGTATCCAGCAACCATAATATGCAAAGAATGAGTGATGCCGGTATACCTCCCCCCAAGCTTAGGCTTTTGGCCTAAGTGGAGTTCAATCCCATGGTGCCCATGAAGTAGCACCTCCGTAGTACGACGAAGATGGGTCATATTCCGGGTATGTGCTGGAAGAAGCACCCGGATACGTGACGGTGTAGTCGTAGGAGGGCTCGGCGTCCTCGGAGTCATGCTGCTGGTGGAAGCCTTGTATCTTCATTTTCTCATCCACCTCCTCCTTAGAGCGCGACCATGGTTTCCTGTCAACACTGAACAAATCTGGCTGTGGCAAAGGGATTTCCCTCTCATCCCCATCAGCAAACAACATTCTATAGACCATATTATCTGAACTAGAGTCGGCTGTAACGAATTGATGGCTTTTCATAGCAGCAATATCAAGCCTTATAGGAGTTAATGGCACATCAGTAGGGTCAAGAGGAAGTTCTAGATATGCTAAAATGCGTGATGCAATAGTTCCTCCAAAAATAGGCCCCTTGTTAGACAAACGGCGAGCAATAAGAGAACCACGATGATAAGGTGTCTCTCCAGTAAGTGCAGCAATTAAGAAAGCAAGATGGTAGCTAGAAATATTGCTAGTGTTCTCCCTACCAAGAATGCTAGTAGCAAGGTAATAAGCAAAGTACTTAATGGCGGGGAGTTGGATGTTTCTTATCTTGCCACGCTGAATGGTGCGGCAGTCATCAGTTGGTGATCCCTCGATAGAGCTCAAGCAAGGCCCTAGGATTGTCCTCAATCCTCTTTGCTGTACCTACAGGGGCAATTCCCAATGCAACACAAAAATCTTCCAATTTCATAGTAATAGGATTACCATAGATCTTGAATGCAACTGTCGGGCGATAGTGCTTGTTGTCAAACTTGAAGCTCTCAACAAAGATTTTAGTGAGCATGAGGTATTGCTCCCTTTCATCTCCCATATAGGCGGTTAAGCCCGCCTTATCAACGAGGGTCAAGAAATCATTCAGCAACCCTGCATTACTCAAAAAGTCATAACATGGGAAAGATGAAGCGTTAGGGACTCCATTGTCTTCTTCGGGCTCGAAGCTTGGCGCGATGACATCCTCATTATAGGATCGCCTAAATCGGGTGGCGGTCCTAGAGGGCCTTCTCGTGCTTGTCGTCTCTCTCTCAAACACTTCTCCAAAGTTACAATTGTCCATCTTCCTTTTCTGAAATTTTTCAACAAACAATATAAAATTTGATTTGGTGACATATAATTGAGGGAAACTACTATAGGAACTTGCTAGAGTACTAATCATGCATCAAAACTAGTTTCTACAACTTAGAACAAGCATGCAAGCTCACTAAACATATTACCTACAGCAGCAAAATATTCAAGATATACTCAACCAAACAAAATTCTACTTGGATAATCGGAGGAGTCACATACCGGAGAGCAAATGTGCCAAATTTCAGACAGAAATCTGAGCTGAGCAAAGAGATTCGAGAAATCTTGAGCTCTTGAGCAGAAACGCGAGTGAGAGGAAACTGGTGCGAGTTTTTTCGGGAGAAAGAAGAGAGTGGGAGGAAGAGATGAAAAAGTGGGGCAAAGGGGGACCCACACGCCAGGGTGGTGCGCCCCCCTTCCAGGCCGCGCCGGCCTGTGGGGTGCCACCCTGGGGTGCCCCACTGGTCATCCCCAGGTGCTCCCAGGTGCGTCTTCAAAAAATAGGACCAACTGTATAATTTTTATGAATTTTTGAAAACTTTGAAAAATGCACATTTCTGGGTATTAAGTTTATTATTACTGGACATAAAAAAGATTTTGAAATCTCTAATTAACTAAAGAACTTTGCAAAACAAAAGTGCTACAGCAAGTGGAACAAGTGGAGGAAGAAAGAAATGTTGTTTACCTCCTCTATGCGTATAAAAAGTATTTGTTAACAAGGTTGATCAAGTCTTGCCACCAAATAAATTTTACATAGCATAAGAAGAAATAAACCTCAAATCAATCATGTTACCTTGAACTGTATTGATATGGATCCAATCATAAGATTTTGATATCCTTCTTTAGGCTCATATATAGGACAATCAATAGTTCCAACTTTGATAGTTCTCACATTAGAAATAGTATTAACTCCACATACTTTATGATGAGATCTAAGATCCCGGGAGTGGCCCGATCTCGCGATTTGACCCCGGAGACCAAGGGAAGAGGTGGGAGAACGCGAGGAACACGAAGAACGCTGGTACTCACGCACGCACACCAACCCGATACACCCGATACTTACCCCCGTGGCTCGATGGACCACGCCAATAGAATCTCCTGGAAGAGGCACGCGGCAGAATTCCCAGAGAGAGATTGGGGTTGGAGAAGAAGAGATTGATGAGGGAGAGAGAGTAGCTTGTACTAGAATCTCACTCAACAATATCCAAATCAATAACCAGGATGCCTTGATTACAGAGGGATGGTAACCCTAGGGAGACTAAGCTCAAAGTTAGGTTTGAGTTCAAAACAAGTCTGAGGGGTAAAGGAGGGGTCCATGCTACTTATATAGGCATACATGGCCAGCAAGGCGAAAAGGTACGCGAATGGATAACTTAGGCAGTTTGGTGGGGCATTTCCGTCAAACCCGGTTTGGTATCCGGTCAGACCGGGCCTGTGACCGGGTGGTCCGGTCCTGGGTCCGGTCGACCGGGCGCCAACCGGATTCTTGCGAAGTTTCCGGTTGCCTTCCGGTACGATGCAGGGAAATCCGGTTTCCGCCCGGTTGACCGGGCCTGGGACCGGATGGCTCGGTTGTGGGGCCGGTCTGACCGGGTCCTGGACCGGCCAGCACTTCTTCCCTTCCTTTGAGCGCTTCGAGTGACGTTGTGTCCAACTTCGTGATCATCTCCATGTCCCGCTGCTCCTCTCCTTCCCTTGACCTTGGCGTGTCCTCCTCTCCGGGGTCTTGATGCGCCTTGTACCTAATGACACATAGCACATCGGCATGAGGTAGTATTCCATCCAAAGGGGTGCTAAGATCAAGGGTGGTGAGGAGCGAGTTCACCTCATCATGTAGAGCTTTAACTCGGGCTCGCATCATTGGTCCACTTGGGGGACTTGTTGGTCTTGGTGTAGAGGTGTCCGAAGGCCACCCCGCATCATCTCCCCCCCCCCTTGGGAAAGAGTCACCCTCGACTCTTGTGCCTCCTCATCTTCATGATATGGCGATAAGTCCGCAACGTTGAACATGTTGCTCATCAAGTACTTGGAGGTTGGGATGTCGATGACGTAAGCGTTGTTGTTGATGCGTTTGAGGACCTTGAAGGGACCATCTCCTCTTGGCTTGAGCTTCGAGTTGCGTTCATGAGGGAATCTTTCCTTCCGGAGGTGGATCCAAACAAGGTCGCCTTCTTGAAATATCCGTTCCTTCTTCTTGGCGTTGAGGCGGGTAGCTTGACGAAGCACATGTTCTTGAATGGTTGCTCTTGTTTCTTCATGTAGTTTCTTCATGGCGGCGGTGCGCTTGTCAAAGTCCATGTTCGTCCGCTCATGAAGGGGAAGTGGTAGTATGTCGAGTGCCGTGAGCGGCTCGAAACCATAGACGACCATGAAGGGACTCCTTGATGTTGTCGAGTGCTTGGCGCGGTTGTAGGCGAACTCCGCGTGTGGAAGGCACTCCTCCCATGACTTCAAGTTCTTCTTCACGAGGATGCGTAGTAGAGTGGAGAGGCTTCGATTGACCACTTCCGTTTGGCCGTCCGTTTGCGGGTGCGAGGATGATGAGAACAAGAGCTTCACTCCAAACTTTGCCATGAGCGACTTCCAAAGATAGCTTATGAACTTGACGTCTCGATCCGACACAATGCTTGCCGGTATTCCGTGTAGGCGAACAATTTCCCTGAAAAACAATGTAGCAATGTGTGAAGCATCGTCGCTCTTGTGGCAAGGTATGAAATGAGCCATCTTAGAGAATCTATCCACTACCACAAATATGGAATCATGACCATGCTTAGTGCGAGGAAATCCTAAGATGAAATCCATGCTAATATCGGTCCATGGTGCATATGGAATAGGCAATGGTGTGTAAAGACCATAAGGATTGGAGGTAGACTTAGCTTGTAAGCAAGTTGTGCACCGGCGGCAAAGGCGTTCCACGTCGCGGTACATTCTTGGCCAATAGTAGTGGGTTGAGAGCATGGCATATGTCTTCTCTCGACCAAAGTGTCCCATAAGACCACCTCCATGTGACTCTTGCACAAGCAATTTTCGAAGGGAAGACTCGGGAATGCAAATCTTGTTAGCTTTAAACAAGTAGCCATCATGCAAATAGAAATCATCCACTCCTCGTTCAACGGAGCACTTCTCAAATATGGGAGCAAAGAAAGAATCGGAAGGATAGAGTTCTTTGATCTCTTCAAGTCCCAAAACATGAAAATCCAAACGAGTAAGCAAGAGGGTGTTTTTGCGGGAAAGAGCATCCGCCACAACATTGTCCTTGCCCTTCTTGTATTTGATTACATATGGGAAGGACTCAATGAACTCTACCCACTTTGAATGTCGTTTGTTCAAGTTGTGTTGGCTTTTCAAATATTTCAAGGACTCATGGTTGGAATGAATGATAAACTCTTTTGTCCAAAGATAGTGTTGCCAAACTTCAAGAACACGAACCAAAGCGTAGAGCTCCTTGTCATATATAGGATAGTTGAGGCGTGCGCCATCCAACTTCTCACTATAATATGCCACGGGTTTGCCCTCTTGCATAAGAACGCCACCAATACCGAGTCCACTTGCATCACACTCAATCTCAAAAGTTTTTGCAAAATTTGGAAGCACAAGAAGGGGAGCTTCGGTAAGGCGTTTCTTCAACTCATCAAAAGCATTTTGTTGGGCCTTGCCCCAAACAAACGGAACATTCTTCTTGGTAAGCTCATTCAAAGGGCAAGCAATGGTGCTAAAATCTTTCACAAAGCGGCGGTAAAACCCAGCAAGTCCATGGAAACTTCGGACTTGACCAACATTTGTAGGAGTAGGCCAATTGTGGATGGCCTTCACCTTGGAAGAATCAACTTCAATCCCATTAGCGGAAACCACAAAGCCAAGGAAAACCAATTTGTTTTGAGCAAAGGTGCACTTGGGGAGGTTAGCATAAAGCTTTTCATGACGCAAGATGCACAAGACCTCTCTCACATGTTGCACATGGTCCTCGAGGTTTTTGCTATAAATGAGAATATCATCGAAATAGACAACCACACTCTTGCCAATGAGAGGACGCAAGATGTGATTCATGAGACGCATGAAAGTAGATGGAGCATTGGAAAGACCAAAAGGCATAACGAGCCATTCATAGAGACCAAGCTTGGTCTTGAATGCCGTTTTCCATTCATCACCAATGGCCATGCGAATTTGGTGGTAGCCACTACGCAAATCGACTTTAGAGAAAATCGTGGCACTACTTAACTCATCAAGCATGTCATCTAAACGCGGAATGGGATGGCGGTAACGGACGGTAATGGCATTGATGGGGCGACAATCCATACACATCCGTTGCGTCTCATCCGGTTTAGGCACAAGAATCACGGGAACCGCACAAGGGCTAAGGCTTTCGCGGACATACCCTTTGGCGAGGAGATCTTGTATTTGGCGTTGTATCTCCTTTGTGTCTTCGGGGTTGGTGCGGTAGGCGGCACGGTTTGGAAGCGGAGCGCCGGGTATGAGGTCGATGCGGTGTTCTATGCCTCGAAGTGGTGGTAGTCCATGAGGGAGCTCGTCGGGGAAGACGTCTTGAAACTCCTGCAAAAGAGACAACAAAGACGAAGGAATGTTGGATAAGGCGTTAGTCGCCGGTGAGGGTCCCTTGCATATGAGCACGTAGTGTAATATGGTGGATGGGTTCTCTTGGACCTCTCTCCACTCACTCTTGGTGGCTAGTAGGACACTCTTTGACTCACTCATATATGGCTTGTGGCGCTCGCTATCTTTGTGGTGGATCGCTCCCTCTCCTCTCATCTCACTATGGTGGGTGCGGAGTTGTGCCCTCGCTAAAGCCTTCGCATTATCCGCGATGATTTGGCTAGGAGTCATCGGGCGTAACTCGAACTTCTTGTCGTTGACCTTGAAGGTGTATGTATTGGAGAGTCCATCATGTATAGCCTTCTTGTCATATTGCCAAGGGCGGCCAAGCAACATGTGGCACACTGTCATGGGTACCACGTCACACTCAATAGTATCCTCATAAGGTCCAATCTTGAAGGTGACGGTGATGGTATGTTGTATCTTGACGTTGCCTTTGTCACTCAACCATTGGATATGGTAAGGGCGAGGATGCTTGCGGAGAGTGAGGTTGAGCTTCTCACACAACTCGGTGCTTGCAAGGTTGTGGCAACTTCCACCATCGATGATGACCTTGATTGATTTGCCACCAATTCCGGCACGGGTTTGGAAGATGTTGCACCGTTGGTCTTCCATAGCTTGAGGTTGTGTTGTTAGCACCCTTGTGACCACAAGTGAGGGACTTGGGTCATGCTCGCATAAGAGATGGTCTTCTCCACTATCTTACTCATAAGCTTCTTCATTTGCAACGGTGACACGCGTACAGCACGCGACCGTTGGGAACCCCAAGTGGAAGGTGTGATGCGTACAGCAGTAAGTTTCCCTCAGTTAGAAACCAAGGTTTAATCGAACCAGTAGGAGTCAAGAAGCACGTTGAAGGTTGATGGCGATGAAATGTAGTGCGGCGCAACACCAGGGATTCCGGCGCCAACGTGGAACCTGCACAACACAAACCAAGTACTTTGCCCCAACGAAATAGTGAGGTTGTCAATCTCACTGGCTTGCTGTAACAAAGGATTAGATGTATAGTGTGGATGATGATTGTTTGCAGAAAACAGTAGAACAAGTATTGCAGTAGATTGTATTTCAGATGTAAAGAATTGGACCGGGGTCCAGAGTTCACTAGAGGTGTCTCTCCCATAAGATAAATAGCATGTTGGGTGAACAAATTACAGTTGGGCAATTGACAAATAAAGAGGGCATGACCATGCACATACATATTATGATGAGTATTGTGAGATTTAATTGGGCATTACGACAAAGTACATAGACCGCTATCCAGCATGCATCTATGCCTAAAAAGTCCACCTTCAGGTTATCATCCGAACCCCCTCCAGTATTAAGTTGAAAACAACAGACAATTGCATTAAGTATTGCGCGTAATGTAATCAATAACTACATCCTCGGACATAGCATCAATGTTTTATCCCTAGTGGCAACAGCACATCCATAACCTTAGAGGTTTCTGTCACTCCCCCAGATTCACGGAGACATGAACCCACTATCGAGCATAAATACTCCCTCTTGGAGTTAAGAGTAAAAACTTGGCCAGAGCCTCTACTAATAACGGAGAGCATGCAAGATCATAAACAACACATAGATATAAATTGATAATCAACATAACATAGTATTCTCTATTCATCGGATCCCAACAAACACAATATATAGCATTACAGATAGATGATCTTGATCATGTTCGGCAGCTCACAAGATCCTACAATGAAGCATAATGAGGAGAAGACAACCATCTAGCTACTTCTATGGACCCATAGTCCAGGGGTGAACTACTCACTCATCACTCCGGAGGCGACCATGGCGGTGTAGAGTCCTCCGGGAGATGATTCCCCTCTCCGGCAGGGTGCCGGAGGCGATCTCCTGAATCCCCCGAGATGGGATTGGCGGCGGCGGCGTCTCTGGAAGGTTTTCCGTATCGTGGCTCTCGGTACTGGGGGTTTCGCGACGAAGACTATTTGTAGGCGGAAGGGCAGGTCAAGGGGCGTCGCGAGGGGCCCAGCAGACAGGCCGGCGCGGCCAGGGCTTGGGCCGCGCCGCCCTACATCCTGGCCACCTCGTGGCCCCACTTCGTTGACTCTTCGGTCTTCTGGAAGCTTCGTGTGAAAATAGGCCCCTGGGCGTTGATTTCGTCCAATTCCGAGAATATTTCCTTACTAGGATTTCTGAAACCAAAAACAGCAGAAAACAGCAACTGGCTCTTTGGCATCTTGTTAATAGGTTAGTTCCAGAAAATGCATAAATATGATGTAAAGTATGCATAAAACATGTAGATATCATCAATAATGTGGCATGGAACATAAGAAATTATCGATACGTCGGAGATGTATCAGCATCCCCAAGCTTAGTTTCTGCTCGTCCCGAGCAGGTAAACGATAAAAAAAGATAATTTCTGGAGTGACATGCCATCATAACCTTGATCATACTATTGTAAAGCATATGTAATGAATGCAGCGATCAAAACAATGTAAATGACATGAGTAAACAAATGAATCATATAGCAAAGACTTTTCATGAATAGTACTTCAAGACAAGCATCAATAAGTCTTGCATAAGAGTTAACTCATAAAGCAATAATTCAAAGTAGAGGTATTGAAGCAACACAAAGGAAGATGAAGTTTCAGCGGTTGCTTTCAACTTATAACATGTATATCTCATGGATATTGTCAACATAGAGTAATATAACAAGTGCAATATGCAAGTATGTAGGAATCAATGCACAGTTCACACAAGTGTTTGCTTCTTGAGGTGGAGAGAGATAGGTGAACTGACTCAACAATAAAAGAATGGTCCTTCAAAGAGGAAAGCATTGATTGCTATATTTGTGCTAGAGCTTTGATTTTGAAAACATATGGAGAGCATAAAAGTAAAATTTTGAGAGGTGTTTGTTGTTGTCAACGAATGGTAGTGGGTACTCTAACCCCCTTGCCAGACAAACCTTCAAAGAGCGGCTCCCATTTTATTTTATTTTTGTGTGGCACTCCTTCCAACATTTCTTTCACAAACCATGGCTAACCGAATCCTTCGGGTGCCTGCCAACAATCTCATACCATGAAGGAGTGCCTTTTTATTTTAGTTTTATTATGATGACACTCCTCCCCACCTTTGTTTTCTCAAGCCATGGCTAACCGAATCCTTCGGGTGCCGTCCAACAATAACATACCATGGAAGAGTGTCTATTTTTATTAATTAATTTGGGACTGGGAATCCCATTGCCAGCTCTTTTTGCAAAATTATTGGATAAGCGGATGAAGCCACTAGTCCATTGGTGAAAGTTGCCCAACAAGATTGAAAGATAAACACCACATACTTCCTCATGAGCTATAAAACATTGACACAAATCAGAGGTAATAAATTTTGAATTGTTTAAAGGTAGCACTCAAGCAATTTACTTTGGAATGGCGGAGAAATACCATGTAGTAGGTAGGTATGGTGGACACAAATGGCATAGTGGTTGGCTCAAGTATTTGGATGCATGAGAAGTATTCCCTCTCGATACAAGGTTTACGATAGCAAGGCTATTTGAAACAAACACAAGGATGAACCGGTGCAGCAAAACTCACATAAAAGACATATTGTAAGCATTATAAGACTCTACACCGTCTTCTTTGTTGTTCAAACTCAATACTAGAAATTATCTAGACTTTAGAGAGACCAAATATGCAAACCAAATTTTAGCATGCTCTATGTATTTCTTCATTAATAGGTGCAAAGTATATGATGCAAGAGCTTAAACATGAGCACGACAATTGCCAAGTATCACATTATCCAAGACATTATAGCAAATTACTACATGTATCATTTTCCAATTCCAACCATATAACAATTTAACGAAGAAGAAACTTCGCCATGAATATTATGAGTAAAGCCTAAGGACATATTTGTCCATATGCAACAGCGGAGCGTGTCTCTCTCCCACACAATGAATGCTAGGATCCATTTTATTCAAACAAAACAAAAACAAAAACAAACCGACGCTCCAAGCAAAGCACATAAGATGTGATGGAATAAAAATATAGTTTCAGGGGAGGAACCTGATAATGTTGTCGATGAAGAAGGGGATGCCTTGGGCATCCCCAAGCTTAGACGCTTGAGTCTTCTTGATATATGCAGGGGTGAACCACCGGGGCATCCCCAAGCTTAGAGCTTTCACTCTCCTTGATCATGTTGTATCATCTCCCTCTCTTGATCCTTGAAAACTTCCTCCACACCAAACTCAAAACAACTCATTAGAGAGTTAGTGCACAATCAAAATATACATGTTCAGAGGTGACATAATCATTCTTAACACTTCTGGAGATTGCACAAAGCTACTGAAAGTCAATGGAATCGAAAAATCCATCGAACATATCAAAACAGGCAATGCGAAATAAAAGGCAGAATCTGTCAAAACAGAACAGTTCGTAATGACGAATTTTATTGAGGCACCAGACTTGCTCAAATGAAAATGCTCAAATCGAATGAAAGTTGCGTACATATCTGAGGATCACTCACGTAAATTGGCATAATTTTCTGAGTTACCTACAGAGAATTTTGCCCAGATTCGTGACAGCAATGAAATCTGTTTCTGCGCAGTAATCCAAATCTAGTATGAACCTTACTATCGACGACTTTACTTGGCACAACAAAGCACAAAACTAAGATAAGGAGAGGTTGCTACAGTAGTAAACAACATCCAAGACTCAAAATAAAAACAAAGGTACTGTAGTAAAAACATGGGTTGTCTCCCATAAGCGCTTTTCTTTAACGCCTTTCAGCTAGGCGCAGAAAGTGTGTATCAAGTATTATCAAGAGACGAAGTGTCAACATCATAATTTGTTCTAATAATAGAATCAAAAGGTAACTTCATTCTCTTTCTAGGGAAGTGTTCCATACCTTTCTTGAGAGGAAATTGATATTTAATATTACCTTCCTTCATATCAATGATAGCACCAACAGTTCGAAGAAAAGGTCTTCCCAATATTATGGGACAAGATGCATTGCATTCAATATCCAAGACAACAAAATCAACGGGGGCAAGGTTATTGTTAACGGTAATGCGAACATTATCAACTTTCCCCAAAGGTTTCTTTGTAGAATGATCAGCAAGATTAACATCCAAATAACAATTTTTCAATGGTGGCAAGTTAAGCATATTATAAATTTTCTTAGGCATAACAGAAATACTTGCACCAAGGTCACATAAAGCATTACAATCAAAGTCATTGACCTTCATCTTAATGATGGGCTCCCAACCATCCTCTAGCTTCCTAGGAATAGAAGCTTCGCGTTCTAGTTTCTCTTCTCTAGCTTTTATGAGAGCATTTGTAATATGTTTTGTGAAAGCCAAATTTATAGCACTAGCATTAGGACTCTTAGCAAGTTT
Organism: Lolium perenne; assembly: GCF_019359855.2. NCBI lineage: Eukaryota > Viridiplantae > Streptophyta > Magnoliopsida > Poales > Poaceae > Lolium > Lolium perenne. Next base: position 140,195,338 of record NC_067245.2, read on the forward strand.
TTGTAAGAAATTTATAACTTCAGAGATGTGGCAATCATCAAAATCCAAACCATTATAATCTAAAGCAATGGGATTATCATCCCCAATGTTGGAAAAAATTTCAGCAGTTTTATCACAGGCAGTTTCAGCAGTTTTAGCAGTTTCAGGCAGTTTCTCGCGCTTTGCATTTGAAGTGGAAACATTGCCAACACCAATTCTTTTATTATTAATAGTAGGAGGTGCAGCAACATGTGTAGCATTAGCATTACTAGTGGTGGTAATAGTCCAAACTTTAGCTATATTATCTTCCTTTTCATTTTCTTCTCTTTCCCACCTAGCACGCAATTCGGCCATCAATCTTATATTCTCATTAATTCTAACTTGGATGGCATTTGCTGTAGTAACAATCTTATTATTATGATTCTCATGAGGCATAACTTTTGATTTCAAAAGATCAACATCAGCAGCAAGACTATCGACTTTAGAAGCAAGTATATCAATTTTCCCAAGCTTTTCTTCAACAGATTTGTTAAAGGCAGTTTGTGTACTAATAAATTCTTTAAGCATGGCTTCAAGTCCAGGGGGTGTGTTCCTATTATTGTTGTAAGAATTCCCATAAGAATTACCATAGCCGTTGCCATTATTATAAGGATATGGCCTATAGTTGTTACTAGAATTGTTCCGGTAAGCATTGTTGTCGAAATTATTATTTTTAATGAAGTTTACATCAACATGTTCTTCTTGAGCAACCAATGAAGCTAACGGAACATTATTAGGATCAACATTAGTCCTATCATTCACAAGCATAGACATAATAGCATCAATCTTATCACTCAAGGAAGAGGTTTCTTCGACAGAATTTACCTTCTTACCTTGTGGAGCTCTTTCCGTGTGCCATTCAGATTAATTAATCATCATATTATCAAGAAGCTTTGTTGCTTCACCAAGAGTAATGGACATAAAGGTACCTCCAGCAGCTGAATCCAATAGGTTCCGCGAAGAAAAATTCAGTCCTGCATAAAAGGTTTGGATGATCATCCAAGTAGTCAGTCCATGGGTTGGGCAATTTTTAACCAAAGATTTCATTCTTTCCCATGCTTGTGCAACATGCTCAGTATCCAATTGTTTAAAATTCATTATGCTACTCCTCAAAGATATAATTTTAGCAGGGGGATAATATCTACCAATAAAAGCATCCTTGCATTTAGTCCATGAATCAATACTATTCTTAGGCAGAGATAGCAACCAATCTTTAGATCTTCCTCTTAATGAGAAAGGGAACAATTTTAATTTTATAATGTCACCATCTACATCTTTATACTTTTGCATTTCACATAGTTCAACAAAATTATTGAGATGGGCAGCAGCATCATCAGAACTAACACCAGAAATTTGCTCTCACATAACAAGATTTAGTAAAGCAGGTTTAATTTCAAAGAATTCTGCTGTAGTAGCAGGTGGAGCAATAGGTGTGCATAAGAAATCATTATTATTTGTGGTTGTGAAGTCACACAACTTAGTATTTTCAGGAGTACCCATTTTAGCAACAGTAAATAAAGCAAACTAGATAAAGTAAATGCAAGTAACTAATTTTTTGTGTTTTTAATATAGCAAACAAGATAGCAAGTAAAGTAAAACTAGCAACTAATTTTTTTGTATTTTGATTTAGTGCAGCAAACAAAGTAGTAAATAAAGTAAAGCAAGACAAAAACAAAGTAAAGAGATTGGGATGTGGAGACTCCCCTTGCAGCGTGTCTTGATCTCCCTGGCAACGGCGCCAGAAATTTAGCTTGACACGCGTACAGCACGCGACCGTTGGGAACCCCAAGTGGAAGGTGTGATGCGTACAGCAGTAAGTTTCCCTCAGTTAGAAACCAAGGTTTAATCGAACCAGTAGGAGTCAAGAAGCACGTTGAAGGTTGATGGCGATGAAATGTAGTGCGGCGCAACACCAGGGATTCCGGCGCCAACGTGGAACCTGCACAACACAAACCAAGTACTTTGCCCCAACGAAACAGTGAGGTTGTCAATCTCACCGGCTTGCTGTAACAAAGGATTAGATGTATAGTGTGGATGATGATTGTTTGCAGAAAACAGTAGAACAAGTATTGCAGTAGATTGTATTTCAGATGTAAAGAATTGGATCGGGGTCCACAGTTCACTAGAGGTGTCTCTCCCATAAGATAAATAGCATGTTGGGTGCACAAATTACAGTTGGGCAATTGACAAATAAAGAGGGCATGACCATGCACATACATATTATGATGAGTATTGTGAGATTTAATTGGGCATTACGACAAAGTACATAGACCGCTATCCAGCATGCATCTATGCCTAAAAAGTCCACCTTCAGGTTATCATCCGAACCCCCTCCAGTATTAAGTGAAAACAACAGACAATTGCATTAAGTATTGCGCGTAATGTAATCAATAACTACATCCTCGGACATAGCATCAATGTTTTATCCCTAGTGGCAACATCACATCCATAACCTTAGAGGTTTCTGTCACTCCCCCAGATTCACGGAGACATGAACCCACTATCGAGCATAAATACTCCCTCTTGGAGTTAAGAGTAAAAACTTGGCCAGAGCCTCTACTAATAACGGAGAGCATACAAGATCATAAACAACACATAGATATAAATTGATAATCAACATAACATAGTATTCTCTATTCATCGGATCCCAACAAACACAACATATAGCATTACAGATAGATGATCTTGATCATGTTCGGCAGCTCACAAGATCCGACAATGAAGCATAATGAGGAGAAGACAACCATCTAGCTACTGCTATGGACCCATAGTCCAGGGGTGAACTACTCACTCATCACTCCGGAGGCGACCATGGCGGTGTAGAGTCCTCCGGGAGATGATTCCCCTCTCCGGCAGGGTGCCGGAGGCGATCTCCTGAATCCCCCGAGATGGGATTGGCGGCGGCGGCGTCTCTGGAAGGTTTTCCATATCGTGGCTCTCGGTACTGGGGGTTTCGCGACGAAGACTATTTGTAGGCGGAAGGGCAGGTCAAGGGGCGTCGCGAGGGGCCCAGGAGACAGGCCGGCGCGGCCAGGGCTTGGGCCGCGCCGCCCTATCTCCTGGCCACCTCGTGGCCCCACTTCGTTGACTCTTCGGTCTTCTGGAAGCTTCGTGTGAAAATAGGCCCCTGGGCGTTGATTTCATCTAATTCCGAGAATATTTCCTTACTAGGATTTCTGAAACCAAAAACAGCAGAAAACAGCAACTGGCTCTTCGGCATCTTGTTAATAGGTTAGTTCCAGAAAATGCATAAATATGATGTAAAGTATGCATAAAACATGTAGATATCATCAATAATGTGGCATGGAACATAAGAAATTATCGATACGTCGGAGATGTATCAAACGGCAGCTTGCACAAGGGCTTCATATTCATCCTCATCAAGCGTCTCGATGTCACCATTCTCCATAGTGATCATGACCTTGGTATTCTTGCACTCAAACGATTTGTGGCCTTGGGTGCCACACTTGAAGCAAGTGACATTAGAGGGTCCCGTAGATGCCTTAGAGGAGGCGGTGGAGGACACCGTTTGCTTCATGCGACTTTGGATAGTCGGTTTCTTGGATGATGTAGAGGATGCGTCGGGCTTGACACTTGTAGGAGGAGTAGTGGAGGTTGCGATCTTGGAGGCAAAGTACGTCTTGGGTTTGGAGTACTTGATGTCCTCAATCACTTGGCGATCGGCCTTGGATGCTTGGTGGACCAACTCAACCAAGTTGGAGTATGGTTGGAACTCCACAATTCTCTTGATGGGGTAGTTGAGGCCATTGAAGAAACGAGCAATGGTTTGTTCCTCGGACTCTTGGATGTTGGCTCGCATCATAGTGAGCTCCATCTCCTTGAAGAACTCCTCTACGGTCTTGGTTCGTTGCTTCAATTGTTGTAGCTTGTTGAAGAGGTCGGTCATGTAGTGCGTTGGGACGAAGCGAGCATGCATCTCTTTCTTCATTTCTTCCCAAGTGTCAATTGGAGGTTCACCCTTTTCTTCCCTAAGAGTGAGGACTTGCTCCCACCAAGTGTTGGCATAATCTTCAAACTCAAGCGATGCCATAGCCACTTTCTTGGCACCGGAGTAGTTGTGGATGCGGAATATCTTGTCAACCTTGAGTGCCCATGAGAGGTAGGCCTCGGCATCTTCTTCACCCTTGAACTTTGGCATGGTGAACTTGAGCCTTCCAAACATGTTTTCTTCATCCTCCAAGTTTCTTCGACGAGGAGGTGCGCCTTCATCTCTTGCGGCTAGAGGAGGAATAGGAGGTCTTCTACGGCCAACCATAGCATTGGGTTGGCGTTGAAGGTGGACACTAGCTTCACTTGGTTCACGGTGAGGATGTGGTTGAAGATCTTGTCGAGGTTGTTGACGATGCTCTATGTTGGCCCTCTCATCTTGATAATGGTGTGGCTCTCCTCGTCCACGTTGGTCATGGCGAGGGTGGCGGCGGAGATCTCTTCGAGGTGGATCTTGAGGACCTTGGTCTTGGGGTTGGTCGTCACGCCCATGGTGGGCATGGCGATCCGCTTGGTGACGATCTTGTTGAAGGACTTGGTCTTGTGGAGGTCGCTCAAGTGGACGAGCATGGCGATGTATTTCTCCACACCTAGAGTTGGAGCGAGAGTCTTCATGACGAACATGTGGGCGATGAGGTCGATGATGGTCTTCACGCCTTGAGGAAGAGCTTGAGGACGAAAGGCCACCATGAGAGTAGTAATCTTGTGGCGAGCTTGAGGATGATGAAGTAGAGCGGTGTCGGCAATGGCGACCCAAGTTGGTGATGGCGCGCTCGAGGCTATCCATGCGCCGCTCCATGTTTGCATCATTGGCCGCCATTTGGCCATTCAAGTTGTCCGTAGCTTCACGAAGGAGAGCCAAGTCTTGGTTCTCATCGTATTGCTCATCGATGCGCGTCTCGAAGAGGGCGAGTTGCTCCTTGAACTCTTGGCGTTGTGTCCATAGGTTGTGTTGAGTAGCCAACCTCTCGGTGTTGCGGAGGACTTCTCCATCCCTTGAGTCATCTCCGTTCCTATCCATGATGGCAAGACAAGAACTATGTTGTGTATGTTAGTGGAAGGAGACTACCTCGCACGCTTACCAAGGTAAGATAGTATTGAGGCAATCAACCAAGCCAAAAGCAAGATCAAGTGTATCGGGGCCACACGCAAAAGCTAGCAAATATGGTGTTAGGCGAGTGTTGTGGAAAGCCAAAAGACAAATCCAAGATCGAGTATGTTGTTAAAAGTGGGTGAGGTCCAAAAATCCAAATGTCAATGTGAAGATCACTATGAACACGGAAAAGTTGTGGAACACACACACGGGATAAGCGGGGTTAGTGCAACCAAAAGTGAGCGGAAAAGTGTATGTAAAGGTGCTCGGTGTCACACTAACACAAGGAGAGCCAAAGCTTTGGTTGCAAAGGAAGAGACAACAAGATTCACACGGGGCCTCTCTTCTCTTCTCTCGTTTGCTTAAAAGCTTATGACTCTGTTGTACACGGTGGCACTCACACTCTTTTGTATCTTTGGTGGCACTTGCACACTATTGTATGTATGGATGTATGGATGTATGGATGTATGGTGCTACTCGCACTCTTTTTGTGTTTTTTTGGGCTTTTTCACACACTATGTTAGTGTTAGCCTCGCTTTTGCTATCTTGCCACACGAGTGTTTGCTTGGATGCTTTACTCAACACGACACACACACCTCACAATGCGGGGCCACGTGCAATGTCTCGCAACACTAAACAAGCAATGCTCGATGGGATAGATCGCAAAAGGAAGAGGGTTACAAGGGGAAAGCTGCAAGTTATACCTGCGATGATGGTGGTGGTGGTGGTGGTAGCCGAAATCGAGCTCGAAGGAGGGAGCGGAGCTGCGCCCGGTTTGGATCCGGTTGGACCGGACTGTGGACCGGGTGATCCGGTTGCCGCCCGGTTGACCGGGTGCTGGGCCGGCTGGTCCGGTCTGGGGTCCGGTTGACCGGGTTTCTCAACCGTGTTTCACGATTCTCTCTCCTGTTCTTCCCCAAACCAAAACCAAAAGAGCAAATTGACGGGAAACGATGGAATTGGAGGCTCAAAGTTGGGGAAATAGTAGATCAAGCACAAAAACACCGAATCCACGAACCAAAACCACTCAAAACGCAACCAAATCACAGATCGGTCAAGAGGCACTTTGGGGCTATTTTTGGGGAGTTTGTGGAAAATTTTCTAGAAACGAAATCGGGTGGGTGGAGGGTCAAAATCACGGTAACCAAAAGCTGTTGATACCATATGATGAGATCTAAGATCCTGGGAGTGGCCCGATCTCGCGATTTGACCCCGAAGACCAAGGGAAGAGGTGGGAGAACGCGAGGAACACGAAGAACACGAAGAACGCCGGTACTCACGCACGCACACCAACCCGATACACCCGATACTTACCCCCGTGGCTCGATGGACCACGCTAATAGAATCTCCTGGAAGAGGCACGCGGCAGAATTCCCGGAGAGAGATTGGGGTTGGAGAAGAAGAGATTGATGAGGGAGAGAGAGTAGCTTGTACTAGAATCTCACTCAACAATATCCAAATCAACAACCAGGATGCCTTGATTACAGAGGGATGGTAACCCTAGGGAGACTAAGCTCAAAGTTAGGTTTGAGTTCAAAACAAGTCTGAGGGGTAAAGGAGGGGTCCAGGCTACTTATATAGGCATACATGGCCAACAAGGCGAAAAGGTACGCGAATGGATAACTTAGGCAGTTTGGTGGGGCATTTCCGTCAAACCCGGTTTGGGATCCGGTCAGACCGGGCCTGTGACCGGGTGGTCCGGTCCTGGGTCCGGTCGACCGGGCGCCAACCGGATTCTTGCGAAGTTTCCGGTTGCCTTCCGGTACGATGCAGGGAAATCCGGTTGCCGCCCGGTTGACCGGGCCTGGGACCGGATGGCCCGGTTGTGGGGCCGGTCTGACCGGGTCCTGGACCGGCCAGCACTTCTTCCCTTCCTTTGAGCGCTTCGAGTGACGTTGTGTCCAGCTTCGTGATCATCTCCATGTCCCGCTGCTCCTCTCCTTCCCTTGACCTTGGCGTGTCCTCCTCTCCGGGGTCTTGATGCGCCTTGTACCTAATGACACATAGCACGTCGGCATGAGGTAGTATTCCATCCAAAGGGGTGCTAAGATCAAGGGTGGTGAGGAGCGAGTTCACCTCATCATGTAGAGCTTTAACTCGGGCTCGCGTCATTGGTCCACTTGGGGGACTTGTTGGTCTTGGTGTGGAGGTGTCCGAAGGCCACCCCGCATCACTTTATCAGTCCTCTTGGGCAAATAAACGGTATGCTCCTTGTCATCAACACTGAAAGTAACTTTTCCTTTATTGCAATCAATAACAGCCCCTGCGGTGTTAAGAAAAGGACTCCCAAGAATAATAGACATATTATCATCTTCAGGCATTTCCAACACAACAAAATCAGTTAATATCAAGCAGTTATTAGTAACTTGAACAGGAACATCCTCACATATACCAACAGGAATAGCAGTAGATTTATCAGCCATTTGCAAAGATATATCAGTTGGTATCAACTTATCTAAATAAAGTCTCTTATAAAGAGAAAAAGGCATAACACTAACACCGGCTCCCAAATCACATAAAGCAGTTCTAACATAATAATTCTTAATAGAACAAGGAATAGTAGGTATACCTGGGTCGCCCAACTTCTTTGGAACTTTTCCATTGAAAGAGTAGTTAGCAAGCATAGTGGAAATCTCCTCATTAGGAATTTTCCTTTTGTTAGAGACAATATCTTTCATATACTTTGAATAAGGAGGCAATTTAATAGCATCAGTCAAAGGGATTTGCAAGAATAAAGGTTTCATCCAATCGCAAAACTTATTATAGTGTTCTTCTTCCTTTGATTTTAGTTTCTTAGCAGGAAAAGGCATTTGCTTTTGTACCCAAGGTTCACTTTCACTACCATGTTTCTTAGCAATAAAATATTCTTTAGTATACTTTTTATTTTTAGCACGCTTTTCAGGTTCATCTTCAACCTCTTCTTTATCAGAAGCATCATTCTTATCATTATCATTATCATGTTCATTACCACTTTCAGTTTCAGCATCAGAAATAGAAATAATATCAGGATCATTAACAGGTTCAGAGGATTCTACAACATTTTTATGTTTCTTCTTCTTTTTCTTAGAAGGAGCATTAGGTTCAATTCGTTGGGAATCTTGTTCAACTCTTTTGGGATGCCCTTCAGGATATAGAGGATCCTGGGTAGAAACACCGCCTCTAGTTGTTATTTCATAAGCATGTTTCTCTTTAGAATTATTTTATAATAAGTCATTTTGCACTTTAGTGAGTTGATCAATTTGAGTTTGAACCATATGAAAATGTTTAACAAGCATCTTAACATCATTGGAGGTTCTCTCCACAATATCATGCAAATTGCTAATAGCTTGAGAATTTTCCATTAAATGATTCTCTACTCTCATATTAAAATTTTCTTGCTTAACAATATAATTATCAAACTCATCTAAGCATTGAGCAGGAGGTTTCGAATACGGAATACCTTCCCTAGTAAAGCGTTGAAGAGAGTTTACCTCAATCATGGATGAAGGGGGAATTATCTCACATAAATCTTCTATGGGAGGTAGATTCTTCACATCTTCAGATTTAATACCTTTCTCCTTAAGAGACTTCTTGGCTTCCCTCATATCTTCATCATTTAATTTAATCAAACCCCTCTTCTTCAATATTGGTGTCGGAGTTGGTTCAGGTGTAGTCCAATCATCATGATTCCGGCCTATTTTAGCCAATAATTCTTCAGCTTCATCTGGAGTTCTTTTCCTGAAAACACAACCAGCACAACTATCCAAATATGCTCTAGACTCAACGGTTAGTCCACTATAAAATATATCAAGTAAATCATGCTTTTCCAATTCATGTCCAGGTCGAGCTCTGATAAGAGAGCAAAATCTTGCCCATGCTTCAGGTAATTTCTCTCCATCTTCCTGGTCAAAGCTATAAATTTTCTGCAAAGCAGCATGTTGAGCACTAGCAGGAAAGTATTTCCGAAAGAAAACATTAAGCAAATCACCTGGACTTTTAATAGAGCCAGGAGGAAAATTATTATACCAAGTTCTAGCATCATCCTTTAATGAGAAAGGAAAAATTTTAGCAACAAAATAGGTACGCATCTTGACATCATCAGAAAACAAGCTACTCATAGAAGAAAGTTCATTCATATGTTCTACAACACTTTCTTTTTCAGTGCCACAAAAGGGTGCTTTCTCTACAATAGCTATATGAGATAGATCAAGAGAAAAATAATAATCTTTATCCTTAATGTTTATAGGAGATGTGGCAAATTTAGGATCAGGAGATAGCTTATATCTAACAGTATGTTGTGCGAGAAACTTTTTAATTTTTCTTGCATCAGTAATAGCATTGCATTTATGAATAAAATCATCATTAAGCTCCACATAATCCTCATCAGGATCATCACTAGAATAATCAACAGACTCAGGTGAATTAACAGGTGTAGCAGCATTAGGAGTTTCAGTATTTTCAATTTGTCTAGAACTAGCAATTGTAGCATCTAGAAAAGATCCCAATGAACCACTATCATCAAGCACAACAGAAACATTATCAATATTATAAGATTTTTCAGATTCAGCAGAAGTACCAGCAAGTGAAGCTTGCGGCGGTGAAACAAGTTGACTCATCACAGATGGTGAATCAAGAGCAGCAGAGGTACTCAGAGTTGTACCTTTTCATGTAGTGGATGGTAATATGGCGACTTTAGGTTCGCGAGATTTACCCATGATGGAGAATTTGCAGCGAACAATATCAATCCCCGACAACGGCGCCAGAAAATAGTCTTGATGACCCACAAGTATAGGGGATCGCAACAGTCTTCGAGGGAAGTAAAACCCAATTTATTGTTTCGACACAAGGGGAGACAAAGAATACTTGAAAGCCTTAACAGCGGAGTTGTCAATTCAGCTGCACCTGGAAACAGACTTGCTCGCAAGAGTTTATCAGTAGCAACAGTTTATAGCAGTAGCAGTAGTGAAATAATAGCAGCAGAGTAACAGAGACAGCAGTAGTGATTTTAGTAAACAGCAGGATTAAAATAATGTAGGCACAGGGATGGATGATGGGCGTTGCATGGATGAGAGAAACTCATGTAACAATCAAAGCAGGGCATTTGCAGATAATAATAAAACAGTGTCCAAGTACAAAGAAATCCAGAGGCATGTGTTCCGTATATAGTCGTACGTGCTCGCAATGAGAAACTTGCACAACATCTTTTGTCCTACCAGCCGGTGGCAGCCGGGCCTCTAGGGAATCTACTGGATATTAAGGTACTCCTTTTAATAAAGTACCGGAGCAAAGCATTAACACTCTATGAACACATGTGATCCTCACATCACTGCCATCCCCTCCGGTTGTCCCGATTTCTGTCACTTTGGGGCCTCGGGTTCCGGACAGCGACATGTGTATACAACTTGCAGGTAAGATCATAAAACAATGCATATCATGATGAAACAATAACATGTTCAGATCTGAGATCATGGCACTCGGGCCCTAGTGACAAACATTAAGCATAACAAGTTGCAACAATATCATCAAAGTACCAATTACGGACACTAGGCACTATGCCCTAACAATCTTGTGCTATTACATGACCAATCTCATCCAATCCCTACCATCCCCTTCAGCCTACAGCGGGGGAATTACTCACACATGGATGGGGGAAACATTGCTGGTCGATGGAGAGGCGTCGGTGGTGATGATGGCGATGATCTTCTCCAATTCCCCGTCCCGGCGGAGTGCCAGAACGGTGTTTCTGGTCCCGAGACGGAGTTTCGCGACGGTGGCGGCGTACTGGATGGTTTCTGGCGACTTCGACTTCTCTTCTCGCGTTTTTAGATCGAAACCCTTAAGTAGTCAAGAGGAGGGCGTCGGAGGCCAGCCGAGGAGGCCACACGCTAGGGCGGCGCGCCCCCCTCCTGGGCCGCGCCGGCCTAGTGTCTGGGGGGCCTGGGCCTCCCCCAGGTCTGCCCTTCTAGCTCCGTGATTCTTCTGAAAAAATAAGACCTTCGACACAAATTCCGGGGATTTTCCTGAAAGTTGAATTTCTGCACAAAAAACGAGACACCAGAGCAATTCTGCTGAAAACAGCGTTAGTCCGTGTTAGTTGTATCCAAAACACACAAATTAGAGGCAAAACAATAGCAAAAGTGTTCGGGAAAGTAGATACATTTTGGACGTATCAACCATGCATCTACAATAGCAACACTAAGCATACTACAGTACGGTGGCGACAAAGAATAAAGCATGGAATCATATGGCTATCCTAGATAGGTTTATTGGCATAGCAATATATAATTTGAAAAACTCCTACACATACATAGCTACTGAAAATAACTACAATGTACATACAAAAATAATAGGATACTTGCCTTTTGGTATCTAAAGAATTCTGCTCTTCTCTCAATCAAAACGTGTATCTCTCCATACAACTATAACATAAAAGTAACACTATAAACACACATTCAAACAACAACAAAATTAAGAAAGACAAACAAAGAGTTGTTATGCATTGTATTTTAGTTTTCACTAGGAAAAATACCCGTGCGTTGCAACGGTTCAAAAAAATAGTCAGATTTATATCGAAAAATATAAGCATTGCCTAAATTTTGCTCCAAATTAGCAAAAATGGATTAAAAAAATATGTCAATATATTCATATAACCTCTAGGTACACATTAATTAAACGCAAATGCACCAATTTATTATGTAGAGACATATAAAGGGTTCACCATCGCAATCGATTCTTTACATGGCGTGTTGCGTCTAAACTCACGGTTAGCTATAATTTGTTCTAATCTAGCTTTCTTTTCTGCTGGTTGCATATTTGCATATTTCTATCTTTTTTGTGCACATACTTTTTTCCTTTGTTCTGGCTCTAAATCTGCATATTTTTTCGTCTTTTTCATCTTTTTTGTTTTGCTTATAAGCTTCGCGGCGTTTTCTTAGTTTTTGCTGCTTCTCTTGATCGGTCAACCGGGCATATCGCTCTCTATCTTTTATTCTTCTTTTTTCCTTGACATCCATGACTTGAAATTGCATCCCAAATTGCTTGCCTGCATTGCATAAGATTTTTCATATTGTGAGTATTATAAATATAAATGAATTGTATATATTAATGAAAAGGGATCATGTTTTTTCAAATTTAGGAGCATCTTTATTGATACAAAATATAACATTAAATTAAGATTTACCAATTGGCATCAAGCTCTTTGATAAATGGGTGATAAGTCAGGAACTAATATTTATTGCAAACAATCTACGCTTATAAGTACTGTGCAATTTTTTTATAATTTTAATTAAATTAACCCATAATTCGAAGACCATTATAAGATTGATAATAGTACATAAATGAATCAAGACATTATTTCTTGCCAATTTCGCGCAATCCGGAGTAGGTAGGCTGAAAAGAGACGTTGTGAATTTGTCGTGACGGAAGAGCCAGCGTGAGTGGACACAACAACTTACTTCGCTCTCCTTTTCTATATTCTCTATATCTCTCTTCCTGGTCACAGAGGGCACATACAAGCGCAGTGTCTTGCAAAAAAATATTTTTTAAAACAGTGATGTAGTTTCACGAATAAATCTCGTAACAACCATGCTAGATTAGCTTTTTCTAAGGAGAAAAAACAAAAGCGACTGGGCCACTTCCTTCGATGGATCATATAGCAGGCGATACAGACGGGTCCGCTCCTCCCCAAGGAAGGAGGCAATACAGACATGTCGTCGTCCTCGCGGCCCCGTTCCAATTCATGGCTGCTGTAGCTTTAGTTTGGAATATTTAGATAAACTGTGGTAGCTTTAGTTGGGAATATTTAGACAAAAGTTTCGGGTTGGCTGAAGACTGATGAACCATACCTGAGTGTCTCGGCTCGGCACAAAGGAAGTCGGTGAAGGCGGCCTTGGTCGACGAAGAAGCCATCTCGCGTGCGTGATTCCCGCTGATGTCCAGACGTCCAGGTCCTTCCTCTGCCTAGCCTGTGCTTGCTGATCGTCTCCGCTGGAAATCGAGGGTTTCAGTAGGAAACCGAGATGCGGGACAGATTGTTCTCTGCTTCCCGTCCTTATTTCTGCTGGGAATCGAGGTGCAGGGCAGATTTTTTTCACCGGATTCGATCTAAATCGAGGGTCTCCGCTGTAAATCGAGGTGGGGGACATATTCTCTCTCTGCGCCTCGTCCTTCCGTGCGGTACAGAATTTTTTCGACGGGACTCGATCCAATCTGATTTATCGAGGAGGCAGTGGCAGGCAATATATATACTCCTATATGGGTTAGACTACTGAAACCGACACGAACTGTTTTATTCCATCCGGGAAAGAAGCGTTTTGTTCTTTTTTTATGCGGGATCGGTAGAAGGAAAGGCGACGGACCAAGTAACACGGACGAAACGGACCAACAAGAAATCAACGGACGAAGGGATAAAAGCTTTTCCCTTTATTATTAGGTATAGATATAATTTTAGGTTAACTCGGAAATTTGAAGGTATGGCAGAGGTATGGCTTGCAAGATATGAATTTGAGATATTGAATGAATTGTCAAATACTTGGAAAGAAAGTGGTTGTATAAGTCAAGTGCTTAGAAGAAAAATGATTGATAAGAACCTATGGTCAATGGTTGTTTGCTACTCAAGGATAGATAATTATAATGATACTGGTGTTATAGAAACTCTCACAAGTATTGCAAGTGCAATTCAAAATGCAACATGACATAGTGTGAAAACACTTATCAAGTTAGCACAAATTCACACAATGATTTGGGTATGAACTAATGGTATATTTACTTACTCAAATGACTCATTTGTAATTTGAATATCTCAAGCTTAATAAATATGATCGAATGGCATAAGATTGGATAGACATGAATGGTATTCAAGACGTGGATCAAAGATTCTGAAGGATGTTAAGGGTTCAACACATGTGTAGAGTGTCTCCACAACATTTGCACAGGAAAAATCTATAAATAAGATTTGTCACAATTTACTCAAATAATTCATGTGCAGTTTGAATATTGTGAACTAGGCAATATAATTGGGATAGACATGATCTTGGACATGATGAAAATATATGATTTTGGTAAATGGTTATGATCATATGATTCAGTTTGGCAAAATGGAATTATGAGTTTAATCTTCAACCTCAATGTTTACAAAAATGAATTATGATAATGGTTTCGATGGATATTGATGAGTAACACATATTCAAAATAAAAGATATGATCAAGTAGAATTTATGGATTGGGTCGTATGACACATAGAAGGATATTACTTCAAATCTAAAACCATGTGAAATGAATATAATCAACAAAACTAAACATGTGTGCTACTGGATGGAGAGTACCAATGTGATTGAGTTGCAAAAGGAATCATCTCAAAAAGATTTATAGAATTTAATCTATACCAAAATTACTCAAACCCTCATACTTAGACTTGAATACTTGCAAATAGTTCTAAAAGTTTTAGGGAGTGATGTTACTGGACGGAGGACATCAATAATTCCATTTGCTTGATTTAGGTTTATAGAACTTGAGTTATGTGGAATACTCAAATTTACATGATCAAATTTGAATATTTAAAAATTACTTGAAAGTCAAATTTTATTTGACATTTATATTCTGAACATTTTTTTCGAGTTCAGGGGTATATAATTTTCAAAATAATATCATTTTCAAAATTTTGGGCGTGTAATCGTTTTTCTATAATTTGTACAAGATTAAACGTTCCGCGGTCTTTTAATAATTTTGTTAAAAAAGTTGTCAGAAAAATTTTCTCGGATGGAGAAAATTTCTACACGAAATTTGTAGAAGGTTTAATTATAAACTCGATGCAAAAAGAATCATCTAAAACTGAGTTGTAGATCATTTGATATGCAATTTTAAAGTTTAACATCAGCTAGCTAGTATACGCGAGTTGATCAATCGGTCAGCTAACAAAAGAACGTGAACTGTCACACATGGTTCAGGTAAGTGAGCAAACATGGAACCTCATATGGAGATCTAACGACCTACAACTGATATGTTGAAATCTACTATGAACTGAGCGAAACTCATTAAGACGTACCAGTAGCTGATTAGGCTGGCCGAGACGACGACGCCAGACCCGGACACGGCTCGCGGTAGAGGTCCCCGGGGATGGAGAAGAGAGGAACAGCGTGCGGCTTTGCTCAGAGGGGTCCTGCGCGTTCTCGCTGGTCCTTTTCTGTCTCTGAAGATGGTGGGGTCCGGCTGAAGCGGCAGCGACGAGCTCGGCGAGTATTCAACTCGGCAGAGGCGAGGACGACGTGCGGATCGTCGAGGCGAAGAGGGGCGTGGTCGACGTGGGCTGCTGCTCCCTGCAACGGCGTCGAGGAGCGGCCGGACTTGGTGTTGTCGACGGTGGCTCGGGCGGTGGAAAATCCCGTCGATTCCCTGTGTCCGTCGGAATTGACGAAAAACCGTGGCGGCCGAGACGAACTCCGGCGAGCAATTTCGGCGGCCTGGCGGCGTGAAATCTAGGGTTTTTAAGGGCAAAAATAGAGGTGAAACAGAGATATTTATAGAGGGATTTTCGTGGCAAGAGATTAACAAATTTGGTGAGATTTTTGTGGGGATTTGGATCAGTTTTAATACGTACATGTTCTGGACTTTCGTCCGGAGGTTTGGGATGACCCTGAGTGCGGGTCCCACACGTCAAAGAAAAAAAAATGAGAAAAAGGTTAACGTGAGGCTGCTGGTTGGTTTGCTGATTCGCTGCGTGGCAAACTGGCAGCGCGGTCGCAGGTTCCGGCTTGGCCGGCCTGGCCGTTTTTTTTTTCTGCCTTATTTCACAGCTTTAGTTTTTGGTACACCTAATTGATCCAAATAAAATGTGTAAATTTTATTAAATTTCTAGTAGTTAAATAGGATATCTTCAAAATAAAATAAAAGAGTAAATTTTTATGCACTTAGCCTTATAGGCTATTTAATAATACAAGAAACGTTATTTGGATTTTATGAAATTAACAAATTAATATATTTCACAAAACTGAAATATTCCGTAGGTATTATTTAAAACATGGATTTTGATATTGAAGTCGAAACGACTCAAATAACTTTATAAAACTAATATTGGTCAAAACAAAATTTATAAAAATATTATTATGCATATAACACTTTATATGGCTACTTGGGCATTGATATTTCAAAATAAGGTTTGGGCCTTTTGTCTCAAAATAAAATCTTATATGATTTCAAAACCATGAAATAGAACTAGGTTTGGTTTGGAAATATTTTGAAAGCAAATCTTTGTGAAAACTTATTTTGGAAAGGGCTTTTAAATAAAACTCAAAAAATTTAATTCCTAGTGAAATTTCAACAAAGACAAACAATTCAATCAACTGAATTTATTTATTTTTACATTCCAAAATTTGGAAAATTTTGGGATGTTACACTCTGCCCTTCCGCCTACTTAAACTCTCCGTCGCGAAAACCCTATTACCGAGAGCCACGATACGAAAAAAGTTCCAGAGACGCCGCCGCCGCCAATCCCATCTCGGGGGATTCAGGAGATCACATCCGGCACCCTGCCGGAGAGGGGAATCATCTCCCGGAGGACTCTACATCACCATGATCGCCTCCGGACTGATGTGTGAGTAGTTCATCCTTGGACTATAGATCCATAGCGGTAGCTAGATGGTTGTCTTCTCCTCATTGTGCTATCATGTTAGATCTTGTGAGCTGCCTATCATGATCAAGATCATCTATTTGTAATGCTACATGTTGTGTTTGTTGGGATCCGATGAATATGGAATACTATGTCAAGTTGATTATTGATCTATCATATATGTATTGTTTATGATCTTGCATGCTCTCCGTTGCTAGTAGAGGCTCTGGCCAAGTTGATACTTGTGACTCCAAGAGGAGTATTTATGCTCGATAGTGGGTTCATGCCTCCATTGAATCTGGGACAGTGACAAAAAGTTCTAAGGTTGTGGATGTGCTGTTGCCACTAGGGATAAAACATCAATGCTTTGTCTAAGAATATTTGTGTTGATTACATTACGCACCATAATTAATGCAATTTTCTATTGTTTGCAACTTAATACTGGAAGGGGTGCGGATGCTAACCCGAAGGTGGACTTTTTAGGCATAGATGCATGCTGGATAGCGGTCTATGTACTTTGTCCTAATGCCCTAAGTAAATCTCATATTAGTCATCATGATATGTATGTGCATTGTTATGCCCTCTCTATTTGTCAATTGCCCAACTGTAATTTGTTCACCCAACATGCTATTTCTTATTGGAGAGTCACCACTAGTGAACTGTGGACCCCGGTCCATTCTTTTACATCTGAATACAATCTATTGCAATCATTGTTCTCTACTCTTCTTCGCAAACAAACATCATTTTCCACACCACACATTTAATCCTTTGTTTACAGCAAGCCGGTGAGATTGACAACCTCACTGTTAAGTTGGGGCAAAGTATTTTGATTGTGTTGTGCAGGTTCCACGTTGGCGCCGAAATCCCTGGTGTTGCGCCGTACTACACTCCTCCACCAACAACTTTCACGTGGCCTTTGACTCCTACTGGTCCAATAACCTTTGTTTCTTACTGAGGGAAAACTTGCTGTTGTACGCATCACACCTTCCTCTTGGGGTTCCCAACGGACGTGTGCTTCACGCGTTATCAAGCAGCAAGGATGTATCTGGGTTAAAGTTGGGGCTTATTGAAAGAATTGTTAATGGGGCATCAATATACTTTGTGGAATGTGGGCATCAATATACTTTGTGCAGTGTGGGCAGTCTGGATGGCAAGAAACAAAAAAGCATGATGAGTATTACACATGCCTATAAATGGGTGGGAAACATGGCATCAGGTTTGGTGGACGGCTAGATCATGGTCGAAGGAGGAATGACTACCTTTAGTCATCAAGTGGAGTAGTTGCCCCATGTTGATGCATCTTTTAACCCGGAAACACAACAGGGTGACGGGAGTAATTGTACGAGATGAATTAGGTCATGTGATTGATGTAATGAGCAGATGGTATGATGTACTCCCAAATCTCATATCTGGTGAGGCTTATGCTTGTTGAAATGGTATTGACATGATATGTAGCATGAACATGCTGAAAGTGATAATGGAGTTAGCTCTCTTGTGGAAGAGTTCGCGGTGTATCAAATTCAGGAGTCAAGTAGAACATGTACTTGTTTTGATGCATGTCATGTAAATAAGGAGGCTAACATGGCAACTCATTATGGAGCCAAATTAGACTCTCCATCCAATGTTGTAACCGTTGGATTAAGTGTTGGAGAACTGATATGAGAAAATCTAACGGTCAATAGTTATGATATTCCTAATTTATTTTCAATTTTCATAGTGAGTTGTGAATTATATACATGTATTGAGAAATAAAATTTGAGTACCCGTGGCAAAGCACGGACATTTGAACTAGTCCTAGGAAAAAATTCATTTGACTTTCGTTCCCGTCTCGCACCCAACTGCTTCCCAGCACCGATCATCTCTTTTGTGTGGCCTGGTCTATCAGTTCTTAATGTCGCATCACAAGTTGAGAAAGATGTATGTATTGTAATAAGATGAAAATTAAAAACATCTTCATCCGCGTTCACCAAAGCGTCCTCTAAAAGGATTTATGGCGCGTTAGATGTTTGATCTGCTTCAGTCGTGCCCTACAAAGCTCTTTTTCATCTGACGTGATTCAATACGGTGTTCGGCATTTCGAGGGCCTGTCCCCGCTACACAGGAGACGCTGCGGGACCGTAGGATGGAACGAAAACTCGCGTCGCGAGTGGAGGGCCAGCCTCGTCAACCACACATGGTTGCCGCGCACCCGTCGTCTACCTCTGGCAGAAGCAAATTAATTTCCGCGCAACGATTTTCCCATACACGCAGTGAGACGTTTTGTCACGCCTTGTCCTGCGTGCCAGCATTAATGCGCGCTACTGCCACCTCGCCTCTCTTGTGTATAAAACGGGGTGCTTGCTTATTGGCCCTCACACACAAACCTAGAACCACACATACACAATCCTAGCTGCCCCCGCTTAACTTTCTCCACACGGGCTCCATGGTGGGTTCAACTGGCCGCGGCCGCAATTGTCGAGGCCGTGGCAGGGGTAGGGCCAGGTGCGGTCATGTTGCACGCCGTCGCCCGAGGAAGAGGACCCCCCCCCCCCCCACACACACACACACAACAAATACTTCGAGTTCATCGTCCTCATCCACGACGACCATTTCGGCAAGAAGAAGCTCCCGGACAAGTTTGCCGAATTTCTCGCCGGCTAGGAGCCTGCCAAGGTGACCCTGTGGGAAGCAGGCTGCGGCTTCTGCCAGTGGACTGTGGAGGTCTTGTTTAACGGGGAAGGCAAGATGTACCTCCATACCGGCGGAAGAAGTTTGCCCCCGACTACAACGTCGAGTTCGGCTTCTTGGTGAACTTCTTCTACGAAGGCGACGACAAGATGGCATCAAGGTGTTTGACATAGTCTTGCCGTATCCACTACCACATCGACTCGGGCGACGGCAGCGACGATGACGGTTGCGAAGAAGACTAGGACCATCGCGATCTCTAGTATAGGGTTTTATGCCATACCTTGGTGTTTTTCAAGGTTTATGTATGTTCTTCCTAACGGTTTTAATATTTTTTTCCACGTAAAAGTGAAGAAACATCTGTAAAATTATGAATAAAATGCTAATTTTAAATAGAAAATTATTTGGGGTGGCGTTTGGTAAACGCAACGGGAGAGAGACTCCCTCCAAGCACGACAACAAAGTGCAGCGTGACCAAATAACAGATTTAGCGTTTTAACGGAACGCGGTTCAGGAATGCGACTGAAGATACTGTAATACCTAGTGCGCCCACAACACCGATCTGGTAGAGAGAGACGCAACTCCCTAGTCCCTATCCAAGCTCCCAACACCGGTACAACACCAGATCTGTGAACGGACGCGCACGACTAGCTGGATGGATTATCGTGCGCACAAACGACGCCGACTGCTGCTTACCTGTCAGCAACAAATGCTCATCAATATGCACACGCACGCACATACATCTTTCTCGTCCACAACAAATGATAATAATGAGCAGCGTCCATGCCCATCAGCTAGATAGGAGTAGGTCCATGCCCAGCCACACGCACACCCACGCCAGCGACCCTAGCAACCAGTGCAATCAACAGTACAACGCCACGCATATCTCTTCTTCTGCTACGTGCGCCGAACCCAGCCGGTCCATCTCCCGCTGCCACATTCATTGCTCCCAACCACTACATCTCCTACATACTGCTACTGCTGCACCTCAGCCTCAGACGCGCACGACGCGCACCAGGCACTGCCAGACCAAGAATCGGTCACACCAATATTAATGGTGTCTCTCACCGCTAAGGGCATCTCCAGAGGCGCGACGCATTTTAATGTTCACGAGCGTTCGTTTGCGTCGCGCTGCGGACGCAAAAATAACCGTTTTTGTTCGTGCGTCCGTTTGCGTCTGTAGTCTGCTCCAGCGGGGCGACACATTTTTTTTTCTTCCTTTTTTCCCTCTTCTCCATTTAAACATAGTTTCACATATAACATTTTGAAACATGATTTTACATAAACTAACACATAGTTTGGAACATGGTTTACACAAACTAACACATAATTTGAACCATGGCGGACACAAATATAAAATTTTAAAAAAAAGAAGCCAGTTGTGTTGATTTCCGTATGTTCGCTGCCAAGAAAGAACATTCGAGGGCACACCCAATCACCCAAACTGGAAAATCCAGCGGGAGGAGATGGTGCCCTTGTTGGTTCTACCGATGAGGCGAACATCCAGAAACCTCCACTAGCGGCTTCAATTGGCCCGTAGCTAGATTCGCTGCAAACAAAGAACAATCAACGTTCTAACTATCGGTGTCGGAGCCGTAGTCGTCGGTGTGGTAGTGCCTGCGACAGGCTGTGTCGTCGAACACCTTGACGATCATCTCGACATCCCCCTCGTAGAGGAAGGTGAGCTGGCAGCCGGGCTCGAGGTGGAGGTCACGGGCGAACTTGTCCCACCCCGTGTGCAGGTACATCTTGCCCTGCCCGTCGAACAGGACCTCCACGGTCCAGTGGCAGAAGTTGCAGCTGGCCTTCCGTAGCTGCAAGTGCGCCGGCTCGACGCCGTCGACAAACTCGGTGAACTTTTCCGGTAGCCGCTTGATGGCGAGTGGGTCGTCGTCGATGCGGAGGAGGAACTCGAAGCAGCGCTCCTCCTGCGAGGACGAGGAGGGCCCAGGCGACGGCGAGCGTGGGGCCGTAGCTGCTCCACCACGGCGGCCCCTGCCCCGGCCACGGGGGCGCCCAGGGTCGCGGCCTCGACCGCCTCGCCGGCCACCAGGACCAGCCATGGACTTCCTCGCGGGCTTGGCTGCGTCGCAGGAACACCTAGGCGGCGCTACGCTCGAGCTTTGTGGCGGCTACGGTTTCTTTGGAGGAGTGGATGAGGAAGAAGAACGCGCGGCCCCTTTATATAGGCCGGCGGCATGCGGTGGCCGCGGGACGCGTGGCGTCGCCATTAACGTGGTTGGTGGAGGTGGGCGGCCGCTCGGCAGCCGAGGCATCGTCGCCATTAACGTGGCGCAGAGTGCCGAACCGACGCAGCTTTGCAGTCGCTGGCGCGTTTGAGAAGACGCATCGACGCAGGGTCGCTGCCAGGCAGGCCCGCCCAAACGTCCGCCAGACGCGAGCGGACATTTCCGGACGTCCGCAGAGACGCACCGAGGCGCATATTTGGGCCAGGTTTGCGTCTCCGCGGACGACCCGGTCACTTTGCGTCGGCCCCCTGGAACAGTGTGGTGACCCGGCATACCACTGCATGGTGTAGTATGCAAGTCTGATATAACACCAATGAAACACAGTTCCACGGGTATCATATCGCTCAGAGTGGTACAACAGAAACATATGCGGGTCCAAGGCATGTCTATAGAATTACAACATTGACTCTTTTACATAAGATCATCACAGCCTCCTACTTTACAATGAGGTAAATCTGCAAATAAACTTCAGAAGAACGGCTCATAGTCTAATCCTATCACGAACTCTATTTGTAGAGTATTTGACTAGCTATAAAGGCTAAGAATAGATTCTAGCTAAGTAGGAGCTAGGTATAGGAAGCTAGTTCCCTTCTATGGTTAAACTAGGTTTTCTCCTTGTTGGATGTGTATCTGACTCCTCTGACAGGGTCCTGTCTCGTGAAGTAGTTGTTGGCTCCTTGGTCTTCGAGTTGCACTGTAGATCCTCCTTCGAGGCCTCCATATCTAAGCAGGGATTTAAGAGTGGGATGAGTACGAGCGTACTCAACAAGTTCATTATAGAAAAGAGGTGTTTAATGCACTAGCTACGGCATTAGACCAGAAAGTCTAATACCAATGCAAGTTTTGATAACCATTTCTTCAAAAGGTTGCTTTTATTCAGAAGAACTATGTCCGTCAGCCTTCACCGGTTTACTAGAACTTCATGGAGCTCCTTTCCACTGTTCGCAGCTCCTAATCCCGGAACAGGAGTGACAGTCACGCTTCTTACACTCTGCAGAGGTGTGTTGCTTTACCCATAAGAGATCTTAACCTTGGTGCCAACCGGGCGTACTCCCCGTCCACACTTCCTTTGGTGTGAGGCCCGGTATAAGGTCATAGCCAATCATATTCCTCCGCTACCTCGCACACCCACCCGTTGTTGCATGCCCCGACCCTGGGTCCACGCCGGTCCCATTATTCCTGTAGATTTCAAGGTGGACCCCGACCACGACGACAGTGCTGGGCTCTACCATACACTCCTACGCCGGTAGCTGCAACCCATCATAGACCGCATTACCGTGGGGAATTAGAGTGGGATCCCCACCCTCCGGTTGTTCCGCAAGACACAACTGCTACGGCAAGCAATGCTTTACCGTGGGGAATTAGAGTGGGATCCCCACCCTCCGGTTGTTCCGCCAGATAAAACTGCTACGGTAAGCGCATCCGTTGATGTACAAGAGGTGGAAATACGATTGACTAGTCCGTCCCATTCCAGATCTTATGGTTAACACGGGTATTACGGCACAAGAATCACTGGCGATATTTGTTGTTTAATCCTAGATGGATATAATCCTTGCAATGGAACCTCCACCATATCAACACAATCCATGGTTCCATTGCCCACCACATAGTCATATTCATAGTTATGAAAGTAGTGGTTTTGGCTTTTATGCAATAGTGATAACCATAGTACTTTGCAAGTAATTTGATAGAAATACTCAAATGACATGAGCAAGTGATGAACTTGCCTTTCTTGACTGCAAGATTATGCAGGCAAGGTCTTCGGTACGCAATAACTCCAAATTCTGAAATAGCATCATCGTCCGGTAAGGACGATGTTTAAAAGATTGGCATTGATGCAATAATGCATAAGTATGAGGTGCAATCGCTCTAAGCGTGACCTAACCCCGATGATTTAGGATTAGTGAGTGGTAATGATTAGTTCAGGGTGTGTTGTACTTTTAGAGTGATTCACAAACAAGGTTCTTATTCAGGTTTGTGTTGTTTTAGAATTATAAGCAGGTGGCAAAATGAATAGTAACAATCATGCACAACCAGGAATGGTAGCTGTATAAGAAGTAAAGAGCAGTTTTCAATTTTAAGTCCTATAATACATGGTTGATGATTACTTATTATATAATTCAAAAGAATAACTTTTGAAGAACATGTTCTTTGATGAAGAACAAGTATGATAATTAGGTTTGTGGGGTTCTATGGTTTGCTATGGTTCTAATTGGTTTCTGGAGTAAGTAGTAGATGGATCACAACCTAGTTGGATTCATCAACACCTAGGGCTTGTAAGGTTGAGTTAAGCCTAGGCATCCTAAGCAATTATTCATACAAGGTTGCTTTCAAGGTTAAATTTATCTGGCTGGTGATTGCTAGCTAGGGTTTATAGGTTCTTATAAGCAGGGTTGATGATGATTCTTTGTTTACTTCAAAAGAATAACTTTTGAAGAACATACTTCTTAAATAATAAGAAGTATATCAATTAGGGTTTAGGTTGTCTAGGTTTTGTTATTGGATTCACTAAGTAAGGAATAATTGACTCCTAAACAGGATGGTGGATAAGTATCCAATATCAGTAGGGTTTAGTGGAATATGGTTAGGTAATGTAAAATAGTAGGTATGGTTGCTATTGGAGTTCATCATATTGGTGTGATGCTAAGCATGGATAAATAAGGTTGACAATTCTAAAGCTAAGAGCTAGGGTTTAGACTTGGTTGACCCTACTTGATTAACTAGGTAGGATAGGTATGCATACATGGAATATTGAATTATGGATAATAGGGCTCCTACATTTTATGTGAACATGGTAAGTATTTATTTGCTAATTATAGTTCTATGGATCAAAAGGAAAATATCATGATCACTTATTCTAACCTAGGGTTTAGGTTAGAAACAAATTTAGTGTTCATATGAATAAATGGAGCTAGGTTGCCTAAGGGTATTAGGGTTTTAGGGTCCCACATTAAATTATGGGTTCCTGGTGCTATTACTTATGAAATTAGGGTTTTCTAAATACCCTAAAGTTCTTGAATTAATAACTTAACTATAAGGTTGAAGTTATTAATAACTTTGAAATAAAATTAAGATTGGATTTGGCATTTTATTATTTTTAAATAGTTAATAATTAAGATAATTATTAGTTAGGGTTTAAAATCCTCCTAATAAGGATTTAATAAATTAATAGTGAATGAAAATTAATTTTATTGTTTTCCTTATTTACTTTACTGGTTTTTATTTATTTTATACCTTTTTCCTAATTATTGAATTTTAATTGAATTTAGAATTAAAATTAAAGGCTTAAATAACAAGTATTAAATAATTGAATTTTTTATTAAAAATAAAAATTTCATTTTATATTTTTATTGGATAGAGTTTTCTTTTCTAAGAATTTTGATATCTCATTTATATTTTTCTGACTTAATTTGAATTTTCTAAATTCATTTGAAGTTGCAGCAATTTTCTGGATTGAAATTTAAACAGAAAAGGCTAAGTGTACCGGTTGGGGTTCTACCCGTGTCACTGACTGGTGGACCGCAGTCCACGTCAGCTGCCACGCGGACGAAGGTTGGTCAAAATTGACTGGGCGTTTGACCGTGCCGGCGGCTAAACGTCGGCGAGACGGTATGTGGCGGCGCCGCCGATTTCTGGCGCCCCAGGACGCGAATCAAACACCTACACACTCCCCCGGACACGCTGAGTTTCCTGGTGGGGTTGGTTTTCCCGAATGGCCACCGGAGCTTCACCGGAGAACAAGCCCGCGGCGGAGCAACTCCGGCCAACTATCGAATTCGAGCTACACGCGATTATTTGACGGACTAAAGGATGCTATAGACGCACCATCTTACCCTGAGTCTTCCTAGGTGGGTGGCAGCGACGACGGTGGTTGGAGACGACGGCAAGATCAACATTTTTGGCGAACCCGTGCGAAGGGGAACGCCAAAATTCACACACCTCCCGGCTCCCCTGGATGCGCCGCTCCTCCAGAATGATCTACACGGTAGGGCGCATCGATTGAGCTACCCCACGCATGCTAGGGTGGTCGGAATCAATGGGTCGCCGGAGAACTGACCGGCGATGGTGATGGTTGTAGTGAGAGATAAAGAGAGCGAGAGAGGAAATGGGATGGTGTTTCGGTTAGCTAGGGTTCTGGGGATCCTCCTGGTAGTTTTGGTAGCCCGAGAGAGGCTCCAGGTCGACGGCAATTCCTCGCCGGCGGCCAGGATGCTGCAGCCATGACAGAGATGTATTTGGGCGCAGATCTTGACGCAACTTGGATAACTACGGACGTGGAGATCCTTGTCTTGGCCTCTGGCAGGGTGAATGCGTCCGGCGGCGTCCTAATCCTCGACGAGGACGTGGCCAGGGTGCTCCTGCGCGGTGTCGTCCCCGGAGAGGAAGAAGAAAGCATTTTCCTTCTATTTACACGTGACGGTATGGATCGTTTCTTGGTGGGCTGGGCCGGTGCGGGGCTGGCTCGTGGGCTGACTGCTGGACTGCTATGTGGGCTGCTTCAGTCCATCAGGTAAGCTCCTCCTCCCTCTATTTTCTGTTTTATTTCTTATTTCTGTTTTATTTTTCTGGTTTCTATTTTATTGTTTGGATTCAAATTTGAATTCAATTCTGCCCTGCAGATATTTGCATATACTTTTAACTTGGAAATTACCTCTTAAGTATTAATTCTACTTGAGACTTACTATTTTGATTTTTAATATGATGGTAGGTTCAACATACACAATATTTCAAATATGCATGTTAATAATTTATAATTTCCATTCTCTTTCTTTTGGAATCCCAAGTATTTCTAATACTTGTAATACTTGTTAATAATAGATGAAATGTTGGCTTTGATTTATCTAGCAAGGATTAATTGATGGATTGTGATCTTAGTGCTTAGTCTTCTATTTTAAAATAGGCTTTCAAGAGTGTGATTTCATGTGTCCTAAGTTTTATAATTTAAGGAGTTGATCTAATGGCATGATTTCATGTGCCTGAATATTTATACGGCTTGATATCTTATTTGATAATTTGACTACTTGCATAACATTTTATGTGAGCATCTATTTGTTAAGATCTTGTAAGTTTTATTATAATCCTATTTCAAGGTTAGCACTAGGATTATATTTAATAGCACCTTGAATTACCTAGAGTAGGTATTACTCTCATCATGGTTTGGCCTTGGTTATAATGATAAGTGGTTGAGAACCACACATGGTTTAACTATAGGATTTAGCATTAGGTTATACTTTAGTTCCATATTTAAGCATGAGCTTTAATTAGTGAACAATTCTAGGGTTCTCATCTTATTCACCTAATGGCAATTGGTTTGAATCTCAATTAGAGCTTGGTTTTATCTTATACCCATAGATTTCTATTATATTCATAATCTATTGTTCAAGTAGCTAAAGTAGCTATATTTCTTTTTATAGTTAACTTTAGTTATAATGATGAATGGTTTCTCACCATATAAATTATAGGCTTTAATTCTAAGCTCTTCTTATGTGCTTATATCCTCTACTTCAAGTTCTTAGGTTTATGATCACTACACAATTTATAATGATCAATATTTGACTTCCCAAGGTATCTCTCATTAAATGGAATTCTTACTTCCATGATCAAGCATTGTCTTGATCAGTTAAGGTATAGCACTTCTATTTTACTTTCTAGGATTGACATGGTCATGGTTGTCTCACCAATTTTATATCCCAGGAAAATGTCTGAGATATCCACTTAGAGTTTTTTACAGAGAATGATGATATAATCATCTGGATATATGGATAGTTCTCTCCCTCAAATCCAAGTGTTGCCTCAATTAACTTGAGGGTAACACCATAGCTTGGGCTCTCTTATAAAGGAATGGTTATTCTAGGGTTTATGGTGTACTCACCAGATCTCATTATATAGTAAAGGGTTAAGTCTCTACCTAGATGGCTTAGTTGAGTTAGTCTTTACTTTCTTTTATCAATTCATGGATATAGTCTTGTTCTATTTGATATTAGGTTATCCCACCATTTCAAAGTGAAATGGTTTAGGTCCTAATACTTTAGTTCAAGAATTGTCCTTGATTCTTAATTAGGTAAAGCTAGGGTTGATATGAATGCTCTCTCTCATTTGGGAAAGACTTCAATAATATCCTAGGGTTCCTCTTGAGGATGATGTTGTGATCATATGGATATTTATATCCAAGGTTTGCCTCAAGGTTTGTCATTGCTTCCTTAAATGAAATAGGACTCTCACCTCTCTAGGTTTGATGTATAATAATCTAGAATAGAGAAGAATTATATACTTCTTAAGTTGAATCTCCTTGTCTTGTTTCCAAGGTTAAAGCTGAATGGATATCATAGGGTCTATGATAAGAGCATAGATTAGTTTAAGACATGGAGAAGATAAGTCAATAATGGTTTCTCCACTTTATTGTTACTTGGTTTGTAATTAAATAGATGTTCATATGCTATGGCAAGGATTACCATATTATGATCTGTTATGAGATCAAGCAATTGATCATTGAGTAAAGTGTTGTTGTGTTGATTATTAGTTCCATTTGATATAACCCTTTAGATCATATCATCTCTACCCAAAACAAGGTTTTAGCAAAGTCACATTGAGGTTTATAGCGCTTGACTTGATGAGCTACTTCAATTCCACCAAGGTCAAGTGAAACTGCAGTTACTGTGACTGTTTTACTTTAAAGCGCGAAAATTCCCCAGATTTTCTATGCATGAATGCAATGCACACATCTGTTTCCTCTATTTTTGTAACCCCAATACCTGGGATATTACAAACAGATCCCAGACGCATTTCTGGTCACGGCGGACGAAAATGGTCGCTCAGCCACCGTTTGCGTCGCGCCGCTGGACATGCCCTAACGGCATCTCCAATTGGACGACACAAATATATCAAAAGGGTCCATTAAATGCGCTCTAGTGGATAGACGTAAAATGACCGCAACGTCCGCTCTGACGCAAACGTGTATCAAATATGCATAAAAAATGCGTCTGCGCCGAAACGTCCACACATCCATTTCCCCTCTCTCTCCCTTTAATGCAGGACTGCTCCATGTGCTGGCCACTCTTAACCACACAAATGAAATGTTTCCCTCTCTCCTCCCTAATCAATGCATGGTAGGCTCTCATGGTAAAAAAAATGTGCATCTACCGCTGAAGAAGGGCTGACGCATGCGGACATGTGACAATTTTTTGTGTCCGTGTCCGACACAAACGGAGCTAAATTATGTCCAAAATGCGTCGCCCGGTTGGAGATGGGCATATCCAACGGGGCGACACATCCCGTGCCCAATGCGCGGATCCATTTTAAAAACGGATGGCAGCGGCGTCCGGGACAACCCAAAGCCGGCCCAAATCTGGGTCTGCTTTGCGTGGCCGCGGACACCTTGAGGTAGCCTCTCGCGTCCTCCTCTTGTCCTCCCCTGGCCAGCTTGTCTACATCCCAAACCACACCCACTTCACTCTAGAGTATAGCCGACGAAGCTGCCGCCGCCGCCACCATCGAAGACAAGGCCGAGATCGCCGTTGTTGTCGCTCCTATCGCTGAGGAGGTCCCGACAGTTCCGGTGGTCACGCAGCCCGCGGAGACGAAAAAAGAAGGCAATGCCCGAGCTCACCGTAGAGCAGAGGGTAGTCAAGAACAAGAAGAGTGTCGAGCGGCGCAGGGCGCTCGATCAACGGAAGAGGGAGGCCGCCGCCACGGATGAGGGGCAGAGGGCGACCGAGCAGCTCCAACTCCTCCAAACGGAGGCGAAGGCCATACAAGAGCATGCCTCGATGGGAAGCTCCAACTCCTCCGTGACCTGGTCCCTTCCTCCCCAGTCAACAGCCCCACCGACTGTCCCGTTTGGGTACCCGCCTGGCGCGTATGAAATGATAGCAGCGGCGGGGTGGTTCTTGTATCCGCCACGGAATGGGTCACCGGAGGTGGGCGAGTCCATGACGGGGCCGTCGCCTTTGTCTGTTGACCTCAACCGTGCGACGGCGACGCACTCCAATGCCCCGAGTCCAATTCCCGCGGCAGCGGTGCCCGGTGCCCGCACCCTGTTCGAAGAAATGTCGGGTAAGTGTGTGCCGCCATCTTTTCAGACAACGGCCACGGTGCAGGCCCCTCCGTCTTATGCACCAACGATGCCGGCCACCATGGCACCTCCGTCGATCGAGCAGGCTCCCCCGCCAACTCCCATCGACATAGAGGAGGAAACAATGGCAATGTGGGCACCATGAACATCGACGGCGAGCCATTGTTCGTTAACGAGCTCTCACAAAGCCGTGGCTGCACAAGCTCGAGGTCACCGGGTTAGCAAAAGAACCATCAACTACACGGAGTTGGAGGACAAAATGATCATCGAGGCGTGATTGGCCATTGGGAAGGATCCACTGAAAGCTGCCGAGCAGAAGGGGGCACATTCTGACGCCGTATCGATGACTACTACTGATGAGGACATCCCATCTTTTTATACAACCGTTGTACCTACAACCACATAATTACAAGGACCAATCACTCGAGCTCGTGCCAAACAACTTAACTATCAGGTACTTTCGTTTCTTGGAACCATTCCTCACATACATGAGAATATGATGCTCCCTAAATCAGATGTGTTTGTTACTCTTAGTAATAATGGACCTAGCATGGATGAGAAGGACAAGCATTGGAGCATGATCACACATGGAGGAGATGGCAGCAAACATGTGAGGATTGAAGAGGACTCCACAAGTGGAGATTTCAGAACTTTGAAGCCACCATAATGATGATTGACGATTTGGACGAAATATACAAGATTACACTTCATAATATCGTCCATAACATAATATGGTGTTGCGTCACCTTTAATTTTGGGCCAGGCCCATGTCATTTTCGCAGGAATTAAGTCAGCCACTTTTTAGAGTCCGTATTGAAGGGGGAAAGGCCTTCTAGGGTTTGGTTCGGCCACCATACATATGGCTGGAGGAAACCCCACCTTTTCCTCGTTTAAATACCCCCATAGCCGTCACGTTTAGACTCGATTTTGATTAGAGTAAAAGTTAGCCATTGCTGCAACTCTTGTGTACTTCTTTTAAGGTCAACGCCCAGAACAAGACCGACTATTCGGAATCCCACCTTATTCAATAAAGCTTTCATCTTTCAACCGCAATATCATGATTGCATTACTAGTTCTTACTTGTTCTCGATTTCAGGTAGGAATTAAGACCCTAGCTGGTCAGGCTGATAGTGCATCCGCGAGATTAGTAACTCCCTGATGACCCACAAGTATAGGGGGTGTATCGTAGTACTTTTGATAAATAAGAGTGTCGAACCCAACGAGGAGCAGAAGGTGTTGACAAGCAGTTTCGATGAAGGATTCACTGTAAATGCTCACAGACAAGTTTTCAGGAGGTTTTGATATAGCAGATAAATAAAATACAAGTAAGTAAAATGCGAGAATAATAATTGGACCAAGTGGCCCAATCCTTTTTAGCACAAAGGACAAGCCGGTTTGTTTACTTATGATGACCAAACGTTCTTGAGGACACACGGGAATTTAGTCTAGTGCTTTCGCTTCATATAGTTGATTAATCTTCATTGTTTTGATAAGTGTTGTGTGGGTGAACCTATGCTAATGCACCGCCCTTTCTAGGACTAATACATACTTGTGATTAAACCCCTAGCAAGCATCCGCAAATACAAGAAAGTAATTAAGATAAATCTAACCACAGCCTTAAACTCTGAGATCCTGCTATCCCTCATGCATCGATATACCAACGGGGGTTCATGTTGCTGTAACTCCGGCAACCACACAATTAGCAAACGAATACAAGATGCATTCCCCTAGGCCCATAAAGGTGAAGTATCATGTAGTCGACGTTCACATGACACCACTAGAAGAATAACACCACAACTTAAATATCAAACCATTAAATATTACTCAACATAGTTCACTACTAACATTTAGACTTCACCCATGTCCTCAAGAACTAAACGACCTACTCACAAGACATCATATGGAACATGATCAGAGGTGATATGAAGATGGATAACAATCTGAACATAAACCTTGATTCAATGGTTCCACTCAATAGCATCAATAACAAAGAGTAATTAACACCGGGAGAGTTTCCCCTATGAAATACTCAAGATTCAACCCTAGATGTTACAACGGAGACGAGGTGCAGCGGTGGAGATGATGGTGTCGGTGGTGGAGATGATGATGATGATGATCCCAATGAAGTCCAGCTCGATGACGGTGATGATGGCGACGATTTCCCCCCTCCGGGAGGGAATTTCCCCGGCAGATTTCAGCCTGCCGGAGAGCTCTTTTCTCTCTGGTGTTTTCCGCCCCGTGGAGGCGGCTATGACTATCCTCGATGTTCTGTCGCACCTTAGGGTTTTCGGGAGATGAAGTACGCGAAAGGGCGATGGCCGAGGGGGTCGTGGGCCCCTCCCCACATGGCGGCGCGCCAGCCCTGGTGGCCGCGCCGGCCTATGGGGAGGGCCCATGGCGGCCCTCCTTGGCCTCCCCTTTTGGCTGGCTCCGTCATCTGGAAAAATAGGAGCTTCGGTATATTTTCCGTCAATTGTTGATCTTCAGAAATATTGTATCCTGACGGTGCTTTTTCCAGCAGAATTCTGACTCCGGTGAGTAATTCTCCAATAATCATGAAACATGCAAAATAGGTGAAATAACGTAAGTATCATCTATAAATATGAAATATATCAATGAATAACAGTAAATTATGATATAAAATAGTGATGCAAAATGGACGTATTAACTCCCCCCAAGCTTAGACCTCGCTTGTCCCCAAGCGAAACTGAACTCAGTAAACAAGACCACATGTTTACAGAGTGAAGAGTCGATAAATAAAATACGGACAAGAAGCATCACATTTATTAATTCAGACAAGACATTCTAGTAAACAACTTCCTCGTATAACTCAACTTGAAACAAGTAAAGGGAAATCACAAATAAAAGTGCATAGGAAATCATAATTGGTGATGGCAAACTTCGTTCTTGGTCAAAGAACAATTAACAGATTGTACTTATCTTTCGAGCAGAGCCTTTATATTAGAGCTTACTAGTTGAATGCCCGTGCGTTGCTACGGCCTCCTTTTTTACTCGCCACACATGTAATACTACGTATAATGTGAGCCTCCATATTTATAAAAATAACATCACATAATAATATCTTAATCATTGAGATTCCACCTCATTTAAACTCACATGCCTTTTTCGCACATGATTATTGAAAGTATGCACTTATGTGTGGAATTTTCTTTTTCCCTATTTTTTGACATCTTATCTTGTATTAGTATAATTTTAAGTAGCTATACTTTGGGAACTTTGGCAAAAAAGCATAATGGTCTTATAAAGAATATTTTCGTCTTCTTAATAATTAGCTAAACTTAATCAAAATCAAACCTTATTATGCCCTATTCTGCATCAAATCTACTCTTTTGTTTGTGTGGGTAAGATCTGATCCACTCCACCTCTATCCTACCTTTACCATGCCTTGCATTTCCACGCACACTATTTTTAATCTAATTTGATCAGGTCATACATTAAATTGTGCATGTCATCAACTTAGCCTCTGCTGGCAAAGCCTCTCGGACATACCACTAACCTACATGATCGGTGTCAATATGTCATTAGGAATGGCTTGTAAAACATACGAAAATGTGTATTGATTAAACTCCAAGGGATGTATATTTTTTCGGTCAAAAAATTTGTTTTGTTTTTTTCTTTAGTATAACTGGCTCATAGACCCAAGTTCTATTATGATTTTGGGCCGACCAGTGCCCAATTAATGAGAAAACAAAAATAAAACTGAACCATCAACTTTTACAAGATAACTTTGTGGAAGAGAATGTTGCTAGAGAAGTTCAGCAATGCAAAATAAATATTACTCTAGAACTTTGGCAATGACAATCAATCATCGCAAAAATAGAATAATCAATCAATGACCATCAGGATGCAACCTCACTCAGCTCCATTTGCAGTATAACCGACAAATAAATTAAGAACTCAATTTTTTTCCTGAACAAATACAAATGCGAAGAAAATTGAATCTACAATTTTTTGGAGTGCTTCAGCTCCCAATAGTCTTAGGGCCTGGGCCTGAGGGAGTGACCACCCCAACTACCCTTACTCCTCTCCCTCCTCTGTTAGCCTTGGCACATCTCGGTCTCTTCTTGCTCCACAGCCGGCTGCTAGCACACCAATATCTATCCGCGACTGACGGTGATGGCATCGACAAACGGCGACAACTGTGTAGCTGCACTACACTGAGTTGGGGAAGAGGTCGTCTGCATCAACAGAAATAACATTATATTAAGTGTCGAAATCCTGGGTGTATACTGAAATAACATATCCTTATTTCTGTAAGAAATAAATGATCATATACCCCTGTTATGGACGGCATCCTAGGATGTATCCTTTTCCTAATGTATGTGGAATATTTGGAAGTTTTGCAACACCAAGTTCTACACATGCTGCAGGAACTTGCAACATAATTATCTCTTTAATATAGTTCCTAAGTCTATGGGTAATACCTAATGACAACCAAAGTTCACCAACTTTCAGCCATAATATTGAGGCACCATAAGTAAATATAAACAAAAGTGAGCAATAAATAACTAATTATGCATTTAACTGAACATGTCATCAAGAAGAATTTGGATGTCATTAGAGAAAGAATTCATTAGGACCTTAACCTAAAAGACGAAAACTCAAACACCATATGGACATGAAAACTGAATCGGGAAATTCAGTCAATATGGACCATAACATTTTTTATCTTTTGCTTCCTTGCAAATTCATACAACTCCCACTGAAGTCATTTTACCTGGATCACATCACAGTAGAGGAAAGGTTTAAAGTAATCATGGCTGATCCAAAACTTTCTCACCCATCTTCTCCACTACATCGCGCTAGCTGTTGACTCCGAGACACACTCAAGGAAGGCATCTCTGAACTCGCGCTCCATAAAGGCTGCCTCTAGCGTCTTCTTCTCTCCACGCCGCTGCAGCGCGTCGGCTACCAGAAACTACGACCTACGCCTGACAAGATTCTCAAGCTAGTGCTCAATTTGAACTTGACTTGCCTGTTCTACAAACCTCAAGCACACATAACTTCAAGCACCTCCAAAGAAAAATAGTTAATCATATCGACTGAGTTTGAAAGTCAGGAGGCATCTATTATACCATCCAGACTAATAGTTTTCTGTATAAATCGATGACCATACCACGATCTTGTCTATTACAAAAGAAGTTCAGCCTCAAAGAAATTCACGTCAACTCACTACCGAAGTAGACCACATATTTTTAGTTGGAGAATAATCCGGTGTTAAAAATGCAGTAATGTACTTAGTAGTGATAATTAACACTTCATATGTTGTATCCTGAACAAAAACATGCTAGGATGCCACCAAGAGAATCAAGATATTGAAAAAGCTGTTCCTTCATGTTAATAATTGACAAGCACCGACGAATATATAGGTGTAACATCCCATGTTTGCTAATAAAATAATTGTTGCTAGTTGTGCATAAGCATGCATGCATTTGCATAAAATTTGAGAAATCTTGCACCAAAATGGTTTGAAACAATGTTGCCAATGTTATATTTTGCTCTAAGAAAATTTTGTGCAAAAGCCCCTCAAAATTTTGGGTCAAAACACCCTAAAATTCCCTTAATTCTTCCCTGTTTAAAATTTCCACAAATTTTACTAAAATGCAGGGGGTTTTGGGGAATTTTCCCCTTGTCTTCTTCCTCCTTTCGACAGGCAGGCAGCTGTCTGGCAGCTCGAGGTGGCTCGCCGGCCACCTCCTGCTTATCCTGGCGAGAGGATGAGGACGCCCCGTCCTCCCTTCTCTCCCTCCCGTCCCCACTTTCCCCCTGGCGCCCTCCTTCCTCTCTCTCTCTCTATGAGACACGGGCAAACCCTAGCCCCCGGCCAACCTCGCCGTCGCCGCTGCTTAGGGCTACCCCGCACCCAGCCGAGCCGCCCAGGAGCTCCGCCGTGAAGCCCTCCTTCTTCCCCGCCTCGCCGAGCAAGCAGGGGAGCCCTCCATCTCGCGAATCGGGCGACCTATGCGCCGCTGACCTCCGCCTCTCGCCGGCGTTCCCGGCCACCTCCGGCGACACCGTCGCCACCAAGAGCATCACGGTGAGCAGGTGGTCCCTCTGGTGGCCTCGCCTTGCCCTCTCCCCCTCCGTAGCCCCGCCGCGACGTGCGCCCGACCCCGGCCTCCGCGCAGGCTCGCCGCCGGCCGGTTCCGGCGACCATTCGCGGGAGGCGCCCCCGCCAGTTGGTTCCTCGCGTCGCCCTGGTCCTTTTCCCCCTCTCGCGCCCCTCGATCGCAGGCCGAGTCGGCCGATTGGAGCTCGACCAGAGCTCCCAGCGAGCTCATGGCCGCGCTGACATCATGCTGACGTCAGCGTGATGTCATATTTCCTTTTTTATTTTCTGTCTATTTTTCAGTAATTGTTTAATAATTCATATAAATTCAGAAAAAATACAAATTTATATATCAAATTGATCAGGAAAACATTTCCTATTTGATTATACATGTTTCATACATGATTGAACCCATTAAATGTGGAGCTTAATAGAAAACCCTAATACACCCCTCTCATATGGCGGTGTCCGATGCCGGCACCCCCTTTAAATTGACGATGCACCTAGGGTTTACTCAATTCCATTAATATGACATATCATTCATACTTGTATGCGCATTGCATCGATGCCATGTGTTGATTGTTATTTCTTTATTTCTAGTATTTGCTTCTTCGCGATCGATAGAGCACGAGTCCGAGACGACGAAGATCGACAACGACGAAGGTCAAGAATTGCCCACCGACAAACAAGTCAAGTACAGGATTATCGAAGATCCACTTCGGTTTGTCAGGGACAAAGGCAAGCCCTAGCCTGGTTCATCTAAGTTTTACAAATGCTTTTACTCTGGTTCCTTCATATTGCATGCGATTCAACTGTCTTTTGCCGATAGGTAGAGTTATCCTATATATTGCATGTTTCACCCTTGTAGCCTCAAATCCATGATCCACTGATACTAGCATAACTAGGTTTGGCATGTGTGCATCGCTAGAGCCCTTATCTCTTTATGCTTAGCCATGCTTAGTTTGTTACGCTGCTACTCCGGTCTTCGGACCGGAGCCATACAATGAATGAAACAAGCATGACAGGTTGACGTGGTAAGTATAGAGATGTTGATAAACATGATTAAAGGGTCAGACGAGAGGCCACATTGGGATGTGGTGGGTTGTTTCGTTTCTGCCGACCCTAGGAACCGAGTTCTCGCCTCTTGAACCAAGATTGAGCGTACAACCACGCGAGGCCCTATTATGGTACCCTCTCGACTCACTAACTTTCCTAGTAGATTCCATGAGTCACATAGTTTGCGCGTTACCTGGTCATATGCATTGCATTTTGCTTGGGGTTAAATGTACATAACAGGTAGGTAAGCGTGGTCGTGGTGGCTGGGGGTTGCGGTCCCTGGGGAAACCCACCTCGGCTCACATCGTTAAGGACCGGCTTTGGGACTTGACCCGTTACGGCGGAACAATCCTTAGCGCGTGACTCATGGTCTCGGCGACAGCAAGGTAAAGGTCGTGGTCGACCACCCTCTGCCAGCACACCAAGGAAGTGTGTTATACTAGTGGCATTAAGAGTCGGTCGGCGCGTGTGGGTAAAGTTGTGCACCCCTGCAGGGTTATGAATCTTTTCGAAAAGCCCTGTCCACGGTTACGGACAACTTGGGAAAGGACGTGGAGATCATAGAGAACATGAACCTGATCGTAAAACTTGGCAAACAATGTGTGTTTACGGATACCTTCTTCGGGTGTTGAGGGGGTAATCCGAGGATAGTGGTTCGAGATGATGAAGATTGGTGGATACAATATGATGATCAATAGAGATAGAGATGTCGCTCTCTTATCCCATTTCAAAGGTTCTGAGTAGTCGAGTTTCTTCTCTCTCTTGTCTTACAAAGGAAAACTGGCTTTACACAAAAGAAGCTCCACAGAAAGCCCGCATACCAGCTTTGCTAAAAGGTTGTACTAAGTCTTGCCGAGTCCCTGTACTCAGCTTTGCATGCTTTTGTTTCAGACGAAGTCGCTCCAACAGATGGTGGTTTCTAATCGACATCGACGAGTAGCTTGGGGTTCCCAGGTGGCAGCCTGGAATCTATGGGCTGGGACGTCGCCGTTATGCTCCTAGCCTCTTAGGCCTTTTGCTATCTTGCTATGTCTAGTAGGATAACTTTGCTTCCCTTGATTGATGTATGTCAGGTCAGTGACCTCTGCTTGTAATACTTTGGTTCTTTGCTCAGTTATGAGCTTGTATTACCTTTTGAGTCGTAGAGTCACTGTTGTGTTACCGATTCTCTCACTGTAGTCTCTCGAGCTCTAGGTTAGGCTTATGTCAGACGAAGATCTGGTATTTGTCTAACCCTGATCCCGGGGGTGCCACAGGTTTTGGTATCAGAGCAGGACTGCCTGTAGGAAAACCCTTTCTACTGGTCGATGTTGAGTCTAGTGTTTGACAAAACTATTTGAAAGCTAAAAGTATTTGCGAAAATCTGATTAGGATTCTTTTTACTCCTTATCTGGTATCGCTCTAATTCTAAGGTGCCTTACCTTGTGTTGATTTGAAAGTTTTTCTATCTCTTCTAGTCTTTCAAACTTAGGTGCCCCAAAGGCATGTCGTTTCTAAACCAGTTGACCTAGTGCAGAGTTCTCTAGAGTCGTGTGTGTTCTATGCATCCTCCTTGTTTTGTTTCAACACAGAGATTCCTTTCCATCATGATCTCTCTATTTTGTGGGTTCCCATCATTCTGTTCTAGGCTTCGAGGTTTCCATTTGCCTTGTATGCCTCCTTTTTATTTTCTTGGGTACTTCGGAAGCTATGCAATGCTTCTGGAAGCTCCACCGTGATTACTACCTCGTAGTGTCCTTTGTGTCACTCATCTAGTAGTTACTCCTTTCTCGGGTTTTAACCCTTGGACTTGAACCTAAGGTCCCCGATTGTGCTAGATTCTATTTTATGAATCTTAGTGATATGGGCACGGAGGCCTATGTGGAGCCCCGATTCAGGACTCCACCAGCTTAGTTATCTTATTTTATGTCTATGGTCATATGTGGGCCAATTAGGGTTTTTAATAAATTGAGTCAGTTTGGTTTGGGCCTGTCCAAACCAAGGTAGAGAGGCCCACTAGGGCTGGCCGGCCACTCCACCCCTCATATAAGTGGAGGTGCGGCTAGGGTTAGATGAAGAAAAAGTTTAGTCTAAAGTTTAGGTTTTGCCTAGTTGCGTGTGTTCACGTGTATCATCCCTCCGGGGGTACGGCGCTGCCGTTTATCTATATTATCCGCTGCGAAGGTTCTTGTGTTCATCAAGGATTGTCTAGCTCAGGTTTGAGGCGTATCGATTCATCGATCCGTTGCTTGCTGGATTCGTTCCCTCTTCTCCAGGCTGCGTTCATCGCGTTGTTGGGAGGAATCTCTACCCCAGGTTCTCGTTGTGAAAGATCGGGCATCAACTAGGAGGATCCACTGGGTTCCTCCCACATCACTTAGTACATGAAG
Organism: Lolium perenne; assembly: GCF_019359855.2. Lineage (NCBI taxonomy): Eukaryota > Viridiplantae > Streptophyta > Magnoliopsida > Poales > Poaceae > Lolium > Lolium perenne. Next base: position 140,234,517 of record NC_067245.2, read on the forward strand.
CTGGCCTTTAACCCAAGATCCATGCCATTGAACACTGGTGTTAATGTTCAAACATTACATCGGGATGGCTAAATCCAAATCAAGCTAGCCTTAAAGCTTGTGGTTGTTGTCGTGTTGAATTGCGGCAATAAATATCTTTCCCTTCCACTAGCTATCGCAGAGGTTCATTCATTGAACCAAATGGATCACGACAAGAGTGCTCTTTGAGAGTCTCATATCTATGCCTGTAACTCCGCCACACCTCCCTTTTTGAGCATGAGTTTCACAAAAGTGTTAACTTGTGCATCCACCTCTCAGGAATTTTGTTCCTGATTGTGTTCCTCCTCTTTAGTCGCTTTCCGATCTTTGTCTGCTGGTGAGCAGACACGTTCTAAATGTGCATTGGTGTTTACCAATGTATGTTACTCTTGTGGTTCTTTAAGACATTCCACTTCAGTATGTTAGGAGAAACAAACTCCAGTACCTTGTCCATTTCTAGGACTTGGTCAAAGTATTGTAATCCGCAGATTAAGAGGCCTCGTTAGCTTCTGTTCTGTTCTACCTTGGAGTATCACCCTCTTATATATCATGAGGTCGTGCTTTGTATCATGGCCTTATTGATGAAGTGATGCTCTTACATATCTTTACTCGCCCTTCCTCCGAGTTGTTCGTGCTTGGGAATGTTGGGGTGTACCTATTGATGTAGCTATCTAAGATTCTTAGCAATTCTCATTGCTTCGAAATTCAAGGACATTTGTGTCATTCTTAGCATGGTTGGTTCACCAACTATTAAGCGAAGTTCGATCGTGTTGCCAAGTCCATTTATTCAGGCACATCTTCGGTCAAGGAGTTTGGTTCATCCCAAAGCTCTCAAGACCATATCGTTTCCTTTGTAAAGCAAGATCCCCTCTCGAACTCAGTGATATACTGGTGGTTCATGATATTCTAGTTGTCTTTATAGAAGTATCGTCATGTTGTTACATGACCGTGTTGTCGAGTTCATGAGTACGTTGGTTCGTTGAACTACTCCTTCTCCAAGAACCGTGCTGGATAACCCTGGACTAGTTGGTTGAGCTTAATCAACAACTTGGAGAGTTGGAAGACAAAAGGTCTATCCAACTTTGTTCCTTCATAAAGGGATGTCCAGTGTTGTTTGTGTTGAAGTTAGAAAGTATCTCCTTTGCGGATATGCTATCTTCCCCATATTTGATTTGAGCCTGGGCTATCGTCAAATCAAACTCAGTTCCAAGGACTATCTTGATGATGTTTATACTCATGGTATCTCGTTTGGGTATACCTTCATGTCCTTTGGACTGACCAATACTTCTGCCTTGTTCATGCAGAATATGAGTCCCTCATATTGGAGTATCTTGATAAGTTTATCATTGAGCCCATCAATGACATTCTTATTTCTTCCATGTCTAAAGAGGTTCACATTGAACAAGTGGCACTAATATTGGAAACTTTTGAGAACCATCTTTGTGTCATCATGAAGTATGTGTTCTGGATGTTGGAAGTGACCTTCTCTGGTTCACACGCATTTGCTGAAAGATGTCGCCGTGCATCCGAGTCGAGTTCCCTTGTTATCCTCGGAAATCATCGCAAGTCGGTCAGGCATGTGCGAAGTATTCTTGAGATGGAAGGTTTTACCTCCATTCCTTGAAAAGTTTCTCTATGCACACCAAGCCACTGACTGGTTTGTTCAAAGAGAAGAAGCTTAATAACTTCATTATCTTCTTTGATGTCCCCACAATGACTCAAAGGTGTTACATTGCAAGTTCATATGCGCGCAATTGCCTTTGGCAGTCGCAACCATATGGATTACGCAATCTGGCTCAATCTTTTGGAGCTTGACATTATAGTCTATATCTTGAGAATCTAGCAACTTTACCTTGGTGGTAGTTGTTGCAATTTCTATTCGTACATTCTGAGTCTGAAATATCTTTACACCTAACCTAAGCTGAATCTCAAGCGGCAATGATGGTTAGTGTTTCTCAAGGATTTTTGACATAGGTCTCTTTGTAAATCCGACAAGATTGATGTCGTGGTTAACACATTAGTCGGAAGGCCTAATGCCATAATCTCTTGAATCATTAAGAATAACCACTCACCATAAGGATCTTGTGCGACTTATTCTAGGAGTTGCCCTTATGATGTCTTTTCAATTCCGAAGTCTGACCTTCACTTGATGACCTATTGAAGGCTAGTCAATAGCCTAATATTGGTGTCTAGAACATCAAGGAGAACATTACAAACTGAGTTGCTAAATGTCTCCCGGTCAATCCCTCAAAATCATTTCTTCGGTAACAACAAATTCGTTCGGGAAATTTCACTCCCCGGTGATCCTTGATACGTCTTTCGGCGATGTTTTTCCCCTTACTTTGGCTTATACTTGAAGTTCTAATCAATTCACACGTTGTGTGAATTCGTCAGTCATCTAGGCCCCAGCCTTTTGAGTAGACAACAATCATTTCATATACCCATGCCAGAAAAGTGACTATGATTCTGAAATCCAAAGTTGCTCTGGTTGGTAATCTTCTATGCTTCTACGGGTCACCCTCTCTAAGAGTGCCTCATCATGGTATCAAAGGCAGTTTAACTCCTCGCTACCTTGTCCTTCGTGTTCTTGTCAAGCGTGGAGCAATTGCCTGCCCAATAAAAAATTGAAACTTCTTTTGTCTCCTCCGTTACCTTGACGTGTTTCATGTTTGTTAGCTCAAGAGTTGTTTTTCAACACTCCTTACATGAGTTGACCATGAGATACTCGATCTTTTAAAGATCCACCGTCTAGTGTCATTCCCTCTTTCCTTTAGAGTGAAGAAAGCAAAATGAAGAGCTCTTCATGGTGTTGGGGATCAACTTCTTCATGGTGATGTGGGTCAACTTCTTCATGGTGTCGTGGATGAACTTCCTCAACAAAGAAGATCGGCGTGGTATCAACAAGCTCGTTGAAGACCGTCGTAGTCCTTGTTACCTTCTCTTTTCCTACCTTAGGAATCTCGGGGACGAGATTCTTGTAAGGGGGGTAGAGTTGTAACATCCCATGTTTGCTAATAAAATAATTGTTGCTAGTTGTGCATAAGCATGCATGCATTTGCATAAAATTTGAGAAATCTTGCACCAAAATGGTTTGAAAGAATGTTGCTAATGTTATATTTTGCTCTAAGAAAATTTTGTGCAAAAGCCCCTCAAAATTTTGGGTCAAAACACCCTAAAATTCCCTTAATTCTTCCCTGTTTAAAATTTCCACAAATTTTACTAAAATGCAGGGGGTTTTGGGGAATTTTCCCCTTGTCTTCTTCCTCCTTTCGACAGGCAGGCAGCTGTCTGGCAGCTCGAAGTGGCTCGCCGGCCACCTCCTGCTTATCCTGGCGAGAGGATGAGGACGCCCCGTCCTCCCTTCTCTCCCTCCCGTCCCCACTTTCCCCCTGGCGCCCTCCTTCCCCTCTCTCTCTCTGTGAGACACGGGCAAACCCTAGCCCCCGGCCAACCTCACCGTCGCCGCCGCTCAGGGCTACCCCGCACCCAGCCGAGCCACCCAGGAGCTCCGCCGTGAAGCCCTCCTTCGTCCCCGCCTTGCCGAGCAAGCAGGGGAGCCCTCCATCTCGCGAATCGGGCGACCTCTGCGCCGCTGACCACCGCCTCTCGCCGGTGTTCCCGGCCACCTCCGGCGACACCGTCGCCACCAAGAGCATCACGGTGAACAGGTGGTCCCTCTGATGGCCTCGCCTTGCCCTCTCCCCCTCCGTAGCCCCGCCGCGACGTGCGCCCGACCCCGGCCTCCGCGCAAGCTCGCCGCCGGCCGGTTCCGGCGACCATTCGCGGGAGGCGCCCCCGCCAGTTGGTTCCTCGCGTCGCCCTGGTCCTTTTCCCCCTCTCGCGCCCCTCAATCGCAGGCCGATTCGGCCGATTGGAGCTTGACCAGAGCTCCCAGCGAGCTCATGGCCGCGCTGACGTCATGCTGACGTCAGCGTGATGTCATATTTCCTTTTTTATTTTCTGTCTATTTTTCAGTAATTGTTTAATAATTCATATAAATTCAGAAAAATACAAATTTATATATCAAATTGATCAGGAAAACATTTCCTATTTGATTATACATGTTTCATACATGATTGAACCCATTAAATGTGGAGCTTAGTAGAAAACCCTAATACACCCCTCTCATATGGCGGTGTCCGATGCCGGCACCCCCTTTAAATTGACGATACACCTAGGGTTTACTCAATTCCATTAATATGACATATCATTCATACTTGTATGCGCATTGCATCGATGCCATGTGTTGATTGTTATTTCTTTATTTCTAGTATTTGCTTCTTCGCGATCGATAGAGCACGAGTCCGAAACGATGAAGATCGACAAGGACGAAGGTCAAGAATTGCCCACCGACAAACAAGTCAAGTACAGGATTATTGAAGATCCACTTCGGTTTGTCAGGGACAAAGGCAAGCCCTAGCCTGGTTCATCTAAGTTTTACAAATGCTTTTACTCTGGTTCCTTCATATTGCATGCGATTCAACTATCTTTTGCCGATAGGTAGAGTTATCCTATATATTGCATGTTTCACCCTTGTAGCCTCAAATCCATGATCCACTGCTCCTAGCATAACTAGGTTTGGCATGTGTGCATCGCTAGAGCCCTTATCTCTTTATGCTTAGCCATGCTTAGTTTGTTACGCTGCTACTCCGGTCTTCGGACCGGAGCCATACAATGAATGAAACAAGCATGACAGGTTGACGTGGTAAGTATAGAGATGTTGATAAACATGATTAAAGGCTCAGACGAGAGGACACATTGGGATGTGGTGGGTTGTTTCGTTTCTGCCGACCCTAGGAACCGAGTTCTCGCCTCTTGAACCAAGATTGAGCATACAACCACGCGAGGCCCTATTATGGTACCCTCTCGACTCACTAACTTGCCTTGTAGATTCCATGAGTCACATAGTTTGCGCGTTACCTGGTCATATGCATTGCATTTTGCTTGGGGTTAAAGGTACATAACAGGCAGGTAAGCGTGGTCGTGGTGGCTGGGGGTTGCGGCCCCTGGGGAAACCCACCTCGGCTCACATCGTTAAGGAACGGCTTCGGGACTTGACCCGTTACGGCGGAACAATCCTTAGCGCGTGACTCATGGTCTCGGCGACAGCAAGGTAAAGGTCGTGGTCGACCACCCTCTGCCAGCACACCAAGGAAGTGTGTTATACTAGTGGCATTAAGAGTCGGTCGGCGCGTGTGGGTAAAGTTGTGCACCCCTGCAGGGTTATGAATCTTTTCGAAAAGCCGTGTCCACGGTTACGGACGACTTGGGAAAGGACGTGGAGATCATAGAGAACATGAACCTGATCGTAAAACTTGGCAAACAATGTGTGTTTACGGATACCTTCTTCGGGTGTTGAGGGGGTAATCCGAGGATAGTGGTTCGAGATGATGAAGATTGGTGGATACAATATGATGATCAATAGAGATAGAGATGTCGCTCTCTTATCCCATTTCAAAGGTTCTGAGTAGTCGAGTTTCTTCTCTCTCTTGTCTTACAAAGGAAAACTGACTTTACGCAAAAGAAGCTCCACAGAAAGCCCGCATACCAGCTTTGCTAAAAGGTTGTACTAAGTCTTGCTGAGTCCCTGTACTCAGCTTTGCATGCTTTTGTTTCAGACAAAGTCGCTCCAACATATGGTGGTTTCTAATCGACATCGACGAGTAGCTTGGGGTTCCCAGGTGGCAGCCTGGAATCTATGGGCTAGGACGTCGCCGTTATGCTCCTGGCCTCTTAGGCCTTTTGCTATCTTGCTATGTCTAGTAGCATAACTTTGCTTCCGTTGGTTGATGTATGTCAGGTCAGTGACCTCTTCTTGTAATACTTTGGTTCTTTGCTCAGTTATGAGCTTGTATTACCTTTTGAGTCGTAGAGTCACTGTTGTGTTACCGATTCTCTCACTGTAGTCTCTCGAGCTCTAGGTTAGGCTTATGTCAGACGAAGATCTGGTATTTGTCTAACCCTGATCCCGGGGGTGCCACAATAGGTGTACTGGAAAAAACATGCACGCAAAATTAACGCAAGTTGAATGTGAGAAACGAACACGTAAAAGAGAAATACAACCGGAAAAGTGGAGTCAGTAGCAACTTACCATCACACTACACAAGCCAATAATCCAATTTGTTAAGGGTTATCCTTTTATCTGACAGATTGATAGTCGTTGCCAGTTTTTCCACAAGCAAGCTGGAGAACAATTCAGAAAGTGCTCAGTAATTGTTCAGTGATAAGAAAACAAATCTTGAGCCATAAACAACAAAGAAGCAACAAAGGAAACAATCTGGCATAGTGGCATGTGGATTTCTTCTTTTTTCGTAAAGGTAAGTTTTCTAAAACGTACTACAAACTCATTAAGTCATTATCTTGCATGTACCATAAAAAAATATCCCGCTCTAGAAGTAAACAAAAACATTCTCGCAAAGAAGGATAAGGAAAAACTGAACACATGTACGTGAGTAAAGCAATTGGCAAAGTATTGTTCAATTCATATGTCTTCAAGTTATGTCAGAAAATATAAAAGCGATTACTTCTCAATTGGTAAGAATTCAGTTTCGGAGTTTCATTTTGGCCATCAACGTATATAATGGATAGGTTTATTTCTCGGATGTGGTGAATTGGCATTGTTGCTTTTTGACAAACACACAACTTTCAGTACAATAGCGAGCATTTCTTCTAATTAATTAAGAGTTCTAGAAGTTGTCACATACTGACATTTAAGTAATTACAAATTACTGTAAATCTTGGAACAAACAACATCAAGATTTTACCAATCATTTGGCTCATAAGCTTCATTTTTTCTGAATGTACGTGTAGTCTTTCATTAGAGAAAGAAGAGCGGTTCATGTTTCCTAGCATTGTGACCAATTAGTCTTTTTTCCATTATCGCTACAACTCACTGACCTGCAGGTCCACAGGGAGTGGCACAGAAGTATTCTCCATCTTTCAAGCCCGAGACAAATAGACCAATGCCAAGTGCTGCACCATCTAAGCTTCGTCTTCCTGCCATGAGAAACCAAATGATTTCAACAACATTATGTGATTTTACCAGGATCGTTTGCGTTGGTGCTGAGATGAATGACTTATAGGAATTTCATAGACAGAGAGTTAACCTATCCAGGTAGTTGACAGACAAGACTGTGGTCAATGGCGTTAAATAGTAATGATCAATATCAATGACCTATCAGCACAGAGTTGCAGACTTAGTCAGCTACGATGGTAGTACGGATCAGGAAAATTCTAACAAGCAACAATCCATGGAAAACAAGTAGGAAAATGTATAATGGAGGCACCTTTACTCAAAACATCTCAGTAAAAGACTATCGACACAAGGAAACGAGGATTCCAATCTGAGCAAGAAGATGGGGGGGGGGGGGGGAGCACACCTTCCAAATCGAAGATCTAGGCCAAATCTATGACATCGAGCAGCCGCAACCATCGGACTGCACACCGCCGCCGCTCCTGCACCACCATCCTACGCAATCCAGCACGACAACCTTGTCCCGCACGACCGGCCACGGGAGAGAGCGTGACCATGGGGGCTGGCCGGCAGGCGCGTATGCTCCCGCGTGTCTCTCATCCGTGTGGTTCTCCACGGTCACCAGGAGGAGGGGAAGTGGACGAGCAGCTCTTGAGCATCAGATGACCTGCTGGCGGTGGTGGGAGGGGATGGGTATCCGGCAAGGTGGGTGGCAGAGGGGGCGGCGCGATTGGATCCAGCGGAGATAATGAGATCAGGTGGAGGCGCAAGTGAGAGAGGAGGGGGGAGGGAGGGAGGTTTTCCACCGGTGGGCGAGACCATGAGATCTGACGGCAGTTTTCGACGTGCGGAAGATCGGACGGTCCATACTGTTTTAATGACGACCACCAAAGTGCGTTGAGTGTCAAATGACCAACTCATATTTAATAGTAAAGATATGGCAGAACTTACATGTTCAATCATAACAATCTTCTCACAATCATTGATAACCTTCAAAGTCATATTCATTTAGGTAAAATTTTTACTAAACAAGGAAGAATAAAAGACATGATTAAATAGATCACAATATAAATGGTTGGATCAAAACAACTCAATTGCTTGCTTGAGATAGAGGGAAATAGGTTTACTGACTCAACATAAAAATAAAAGATAGGCCCTTCGCAGAGGGAAGCAGGGATTAAATCATGTGCTAGAGATTTTCAAGTTTTGGAATCATATAGAGGGCATAAAAATAAAGTTTTGAGTGGTGTTTGTTGTTGTCAACGAATGGTAGTGGGAACTCTACCCCCCTTGTCAAACAGACTTTCAAGAGCGGATCCCATGAAGGACGTTATCTCTACCAGCAAGGTAGATCATCCCTCTTCTCTTTTGTTTACACATGTACTTTAGTTTTATTTATGGATGACACTCCTCCCAACCTTTGCTTTCACAAGCCATGGCTAATCCAATCCTCGGGTGCCTTCCAACATTTCGCATACCATGAAGGAGTGTCTATTGCAAAATTAAGTTGCTTACTGATAAATCAGGGCAAAACATGTGAAGAGACTTATTAATGAAAGTTAATTAATTGGGGCTGGGAACCCCGTTGGCGGCTCTTTTTGAAAAATTATTGGATAAGCGGATGAGCCACTAGTCCATTGGTGAAAGTCTGCCCAACAAGATTGAAAGATAAAACACCACATACTTCCTCATGAGCTATAAAACATTGACACAAATAAGAGATAATAACTTTTAATTGTTTAAAGGTAGCACATGAAATATTTACTTGGAGTGGCGCAAAATACCACATAATAGGTAGTTATGGTGGACACACATGGTATGGGTTTTGGCTCAAGGTTTAGGATGCACGAGAAGCATTCCCTCTCAGTACAGGTCTTTGGCTAGCAAGGTTGGTTAGCAAGCATAAGAGTTGAGGGAAACAAACAAATATACATGTGATAGAAACAATCATGCATTTTCCTTGTGAGCACAAACAGTTTTAACTTCAGAATACTAAGCTCATTAGCTAACAAGAAAGAAAGATAATGAAATAATATATCTACATGTATTTCCCTCTTTTCTACTTAAGCCTCAAAGTATTGTTGCTATTGACCAATGCTAAGTTTGCCAAAGCCAAATAGATTTACTTGATGCTCCCAAAGTGATACCAATACTAACAACAAGATCAATCATATAACAGAAATTGCAAACTAAAATAAGGTGTGCAAAACGTAAATGATAAAACTTCTCATTAATATTCCATAACGATAACTCACACCAAGGGATACATAGATAACCAACTAAAAGAGAGATACTTCCACACTGCAACCATCTTATATGATAACTTCCCTACTCATGATATGGCACTACTTGATAGTAAAAAGGTAAAAGATAGTGATGATGTGATACCGCGGCACTCCCCCCAAGCTTGGAACAAACCAAGGGGGTGCCAATACCAATGATGAATTACTCCTTCGGTGGTTATGTTGAATTCTTCCCGTCATCAGACTTCCAAGGAAAAGGCTCTCCATCAACAAACGATGTCTTGGTCTCAGGAATCCTGAAACTGGCAGCATAGCTTATGTGTTTAAACCTTTTTTCATACTCACAGTTTTGATTCTGAACATCATAAAGTTGCGCTTGGAGTTTGTTGGTAGTGTTGTGAAGCGAAAGGATATCGTCCCACAGCTTTGTAGTCTCCTTCTTGTGTTCATCAATAAGTTCGGACACAATTTTGTGGAAGATACCCACTTCACGTTCATCCATCTTCTTGTAGGTGAAAACCTCTTGTTCTAGCTTCTCCATCCTGTCCTCCAAGCTTCCTTCTCCTTTAGGACCCCGAACATCTTCTATCTGCAACTCTCCATCTACTAGCAGCAATTCCTTGGGATGCATCTTCAGCTCGTTCATATACGGGATGATGACGTTCTCAAAGAAGTTGTCCTTCGGAGTTCCCGCCGAAGACATGGTGGCTCTAGATCTTAAAGCAATATCTGGCAGAAAACAGCTCGAAACAAAACACGACGAGAAGACGATATACGGACCTGGGGGGGGGGGGTCCGGGGGATTATATAACAAGAATTTTCACGACAAAAGGAAAATAGCAGATCGAACTCGAGTGGGAGAGGGACTCCGAGGAGTCGTCCCCATATGGCGGCACGGCCAGGGTGGGGCCCGCGCCACCACGTGGGGACACGCCCTCGTGCGTCTCCTCCGCTCCGATTCGATCTCGTAATTTTTCATATTTTCTAAAAATAGCAAAAATATTGTTCGGAAAGTTAAACGCGGACTTTTTACTACCAAAACTGTTACCTATTCGAAGTCGAACTCTGCAGAACTATCAATTTGATCTTTGATGAAAGTTTCCGGAGTCACCACTCCAATTATAAGAATCTCCAGAAATATAATGCTTGAGTCTTTGTCCATTCACTACTTGTGTGGCATCACCTTTCAGCGAAGCAATTTTTATTGCCCCTGAACGATACACCTCCACAATGACATGTAGTCCTTCCCATTTTGAGAGTATTTTCCCTGCAAAAAATCTGAGACGAGACTGATACAATAGGACTTTATCTCCAACATTAAATTCTCTTCTAATAATTCTTCTATCATGCCATTTCTTAACTTTCTCCTTAAAAAGTTTAGCATTTTCATAAGCTTCACTTCTCCACTCATCTAGAGAACTCAATTGTAGCAGCCTTTTCTTACCGGCAAGTTTAAAATCTTTATTAAGTTCTCTTACAGCCCAATAAGCTTTGTGCTCTAGTTCTAAAGGTAAATGACAAGCTTTTCCATAAACCATTTTATAAGGAGACATACCCATAGGATTTTTATAAGCAGTTCTATAAGCCCACAACGCTTCCTTCAACTTACTAGTCCAATTTTTCCTAGATTTATTAACAGTCTTTTGCAAGATAGATTTAATTTCTCTATTTGATAATTCTACTTGCCCACTAGTTTGAGGATGATAAGCTGAAGCAATTCTATGATTAATACCATATTTAGCAAGAGTTTTTCTAAAACCACCATGAATAAAATGAGAACCTCCATCAGTCATAAGATATCTAGGTACTCCAAACCTAGGAAAAATAACATCTAAAAGCATTCTTAAAGAGGTCTCACCATCAACACTTTTTGTGGGTATGGCTTCCACCCATTTAGTAACATAATCAACAGCAACAAGTATATGAGTGTTACCTTCTGAAGAAGGGAAAGGACCCATGAAGTCAAATCCCCAACAATAAAATGGTTCAATAACAAGAGTATAATTCATAGGCATTTCATTGCGTCTAGAGATATTACCAACTCTTTGACATTCATCACAAGATAAAATAAACTTTCTTGCATCTTTAAAGAGAGTTGGCCAATAAAAACCTGACTGTAGAACCTTTTGTGTGGTTCTATCTCCGGCGTGATGTCCTCCATAAACACTACCATGACACTTACTCAATATCTCTTCTTGTTCATATTCGGGGACACATCTTCGCATAACACCATCCACTCCTTCTTTATATAAGTGTGGGTCATCCCAAAAATAATGCCTCAAGTCATAAAAGAATTTCCTCCTTTGCTGAGCTGAAAAGGTTGGAGGCAAGTACTTGGAAACAATAAAGTTAGCATAATCAGCATACCAAGGACTATCTCGCGAGCTCACCGTTATTGCAGCCAATTGTTCATTTGAAAAACTATCATTAACAGGAACAGGATCATAAGAAATATTTTCCAATGTAGACAAATTATCAGCAACGGGATTATCAGCACCTTTCCTATCTACAATATGTAAATCAAATACTTGCAAAAGAAGCACCCATCTAATAAGCCTTGGCTTAGCATCTTTCTTTTCCATAAGGTACCTAATTGCAGCATGATCAGTATGAATTGTGACTTTTGAATCAACAATATAAGGTCTAAACTTGTCACAAGCAAAAACTACAGCTAATAATTCTTTTTCAGTTGTAGCATAATTTCTTTGACCAACGTCAAGAGTTTTGCTAGCATAATGAATAACATTCAATTTTTTATCTACTCGCTGTCCAAGAACAACACCTACAACAAAATCACTAGCATCACACATAATTTCAAAAGGTAAATTCCAATCAGGAGGTTCAACTACAAGAGTAGTTATTAAGGCTTTCTTTAGAGTTTCAAAAGCTTCCTTACATTCATCATAAAAAACAAAAGGTACGTCTTTTTGACAAAGATTAGTAAGAGGCTTTGAAATTTTAGAGAAATCTTTAATAAATCTCCTATAAAAACCAGCATGACCAAGAACACTACGAATACCTTTAACATCCCTAGGATAGGGCATCTTCTCAATTGCTTCAACTTTAGCTCTATCAACTTCAATACCTCTCTCATAAATTTTATGTCCCAATACAATTCCTTCATTAACCATAAAGTGTCATTTCTCCCAATTAAGAACAAGGTTAGTTTCTTCACATCTCTGCAAAACTTTATCAAGGTTTCGCAAACAATTATCAAAAGAGTTCCCATAGACAGAAAAATCATCCATGAATACCTCTACAATCTTTTCACAAAAGCCATGAAAAATAGCAGACAAGCATCTTTGAAAAGTAGCAGGAGCATTACATAAACCAAAAGGCATACGCCTATAAGTATAAGTTCCATAGGGACAAGTGAAAGTGGTTTTCTCTTGATCTTTAGCTCTAACAGCAATTTGTGAGAACCCAGAATAACCGTCAAGAAAGCAGAAATGAGTATTTTTGGATAACCTTTCTGGCATTTGATCAATAAAAGGTAAAGGGTAATGATCTTTCTTAGTAACTTTATTAACTTTTCAAAAATCAATGCACATTCTATATCCTACAACTACTCTTTGAGGGATGATCTCATCATTATCATTAGGTACAACAGTTATTCCTCCTTTCTTAGGAACACAATGCACAGGACTAACCCATCTACTATCAGCAATAGGATATATAATACCAGCTTCAAGAAGTTTTAATACCTCATTCCTTACCACATCCTTCATCTTAGGAATTAGACGATGCTGATGTTCAACAACAGGATTTGCATCATCTTCCATGTTGATGTCATGTTGGCAAATAGAGGGAGAAATCCCCTTCAAGTCATCAAGAGTGTAGCCAATAGCCCCTCGGTGTTTCTTCAATATTTCCAATAATCTTTCTTCCTCAAAATCTGAAAGCTTAGCAATAATAATAACATGATATGTTTTCTTATCATCTATATAAGCATACTTAAGATTATCGGGTAATGGTTTCAAATCAAAAACAGGATCTTCCTTTGGTGGTGGTGTTGTACCTAGATCTTCAACCGGTAAGTCATGTTTAAGAATGGGTTGACGAAAGAAATTTTCATCAAGCTCATTCCTTTCTTCCCTAAAAACTTCACTCTCATGATCCTCCAAATGTTGCTGCAAAGGATTATTAGGAGCAAGAGCAATAGATGCAAGCTGTTCAACTCTAAAATCATCATTAGGCAATTCAGCTTCATAAGGAACTTTGGCAAATTTAGAGAAATTAAACTCATAAGATTCACCAGAAAATTTAGTCACAATTTTGTCTTTCTTGCAATCTATAATAGCTCCACAAGTATTTAGAAAAGGTCTACCAAAAATGATAGGACAAGTCTTACTAGCAGCAGAACCAAGTACCAAAAAGTCAGTAGGATATTTAATCTTACTACATAGAACTTCCACATCTCGAACAATACCAATAGGAGAGATAGTTTCTCTATTAGCTAGCCGAATAACCACATCAATATCTTCAAGTTCACAAGAACCAATTTCATGCATGATTTCCCTGTAAAGCTCATAAGGAATGGCACTAGTACTTGCACCGATATCGCATAAACCATAATAACAATGATCACCAATTATAACAGAGAGCATAGGAACATTGGCTTTCCTAGACTTACTAGGATGTGAAACAATATTAGAAGCATCTTCATAGAAAATGATGTGACCATATTCTACATTTTCAGTCACAAGGTCTTTAACTATTGCAACAACAGGTTCAACATTTATTTGTTCCTCAGGTTCTATAGGTTTCTTTGCACTTTTGTTAACCATACTAGTTATAACAGAATACTCCTTCATTTTAGCAGGAAAAGGAATTTTTCAATATAAGCTTCAGGAAGAATGTGATCAACAGTTTTAACTTCAATACATTTACCTATAGGTGAATCAGTTTTATCTTTGTAAGGTTCATGATACTTATTAAAACTCTTCCTAGGCAATTCAAAATGAGAGGCAAAAGCTTTATAAAAATTTGCAACAACTTGAGAGTCAAGACCATAAGTAGCACTCATATTTCGAAATTTATCAGTATCCATAAAAGTTTCAATGCATTCATAATCATAATTTATACCTGACTCTCTACCTTTGTCATTCTCCCATCCTTCAGTATTCTCCTGAATCCGATCAAAAAGGTCCCATTTAAACTCTTCTTTGTTGCGCGTGAATGATCCAAAACAAGTAGTATCCATCAAGGCTTTATCTTGAAAAGAAAGTCTTGCATAGAAATTATCAATTATGATATTACCAGGAAGCTCATGAACGGGGCATTTGAGCATTAAAGACTTCAATCTCCTCCATGCTTGGGCAATACTCTCTCCATCATGAGGCCAGAAATTATATATGCGGTTTCGGTCTTTGTGAATTTCAATTGGAGGATAGAATTTAGAATAAAATAGAGGCACAATATCCTTCCAATCAAGAGAATTCCCATTCTTCAGCAATTTATACCAATGTGCCGCTTTACCAGACATCGACATAGAGAATAGTTTCTTCCTAACTTCATCCATAGAAATACCTGCACACTTGAATAACCCGCATAATTCATGTAAAAACAGTAAATGATCTCCAGGATGGAAAGTTCCATCCCCTTCATAGCGGTTATCCACAACACGTTCAATAATTTTAATAGGTATTTTATATGGAATCTCTTTCTCACCTGGCACCTCATCCACTACCTTTGCAGTAGTAGTAGATTTTCCAAATAGGAATTCAAGAGAAGATCTCTCCATAATGAGTTATAGCAGCAGGCAGAAATAAAAACAGCATGTACAGTAAAAGTTGGATTCACTGTAAATGCTCACAGACAAGTTTTCAGGAGGTTTTGATATAGCTAAATAAATAAAATACAAGTAAGTAAAATGCGAGAATAATAATTGCAGCAAGTGGCCCAATCCTTTTTAGCACAAAGGACAAGCCGGTTTGTTTACTTATGATGACCAAACGTTCTTGAGGACACACGGGAATTTAGTCTAGTGCTTTCGCTTCATATAGTTGATTAATCTTCATTCTTTTGATAAGTGTTGTGTGGGTGAACCTATGCTAATGCACTGCCCTTCCTAGGACTAATACATACTTGTGATTAAACCCCTTGCAAGCATCCGCAAATACAAGAAAGTAATTAAGATAAATCTAACCACAGCCTTAAACTCTGAGATCCTGCTATCCCTCATGCATCGATATACCAACGGGGGTTTAGGTTGCTGTCACTCCGGCAACCCCACAATTAGCAAACGAATACAAGATGCATACCCTAGGCCCATAAAGGTGAACTATCATGTAGTCGATGTTCACATGACACCACTAGAAGAATAACACCACAACTTAATTATCAAACCATTAAATATTTCTCAACATAGTTCACTACTAACATTTAGACTTAACCCATGTCCTCAAGAACTAAACGAACTACTCACAAAACATCATATGGAACATGATCAGAGGTGATATGATGATTGATAACAATCTGAACATAAACCTTGATTCAGTGGTTTCACTCAATAGCATCAATAACAAGGAGTAATTAACACCGGGAGAGTTTCCCCTATGAAATACTCAAGATTCAACCCTAGATGTTACAGCGGAGACGAGGTGCAGTGGTGGAGATGATGGTGTCGGTGGTGGAGATGATGATGATCCCAATGAAGTCCAGCTCGATGACGGTGATGATGGCTATGATTTCCCCCTCTGGGAGGGAATTTCCCTGGCAGATTTCAGCCTGCCGGAGAGCTCTTTTCTCTCTGGTGTTTTCCGCCCCGTGGAGGCGGCTATGATTATCCTCGATGTTCTGTCGCACCTTAGGGTTTTCGGGAGATGAAGTACGCGAAAGGGCGATGGCCGAGGGGGTCGTGGGCCCCCTCCCAACATGGTGGCGCGCCAGCCCTGGTGGCCGCGCCGGCCTATGGGGAGGGCCCATGGCGGCCCTCCTCGGCCTCCCCTTTTGGCTGGCTCCGTCATCTGGAAAAATAGGAGCTTCGTTATATTTTCCGGCAATTGTTGATCTTCAGAAATATTGTATCCTGACGGTGTTTTTTCCTGCAGAATTCTGACTCCGGTGAGTAATTCTCCAATAATCATGAAACATGAAAATAGGTGAAATAACATAAGTATCATCTCTAAATATGAAATATATCAATGCATAATAGTAAATTATGATATAAAATAGTGATGCAAAATGGACGTATCACTCCCGGATATTGTCCTAGTGATTGCATTGGCGCACGAGCTTTGCACGTGTTGTCGGATCGTCAAGCACGAACTCCACCAACAAATCGAAGTTATCACCATCTCATCGAAAGAACGGACACCTTTTCCCTATCAAGTGTTATCAGATTTCAGGTAGCTCGGTAAGATTTACAGTTTTCCTATTGTAGATTTGTTTTTACCCATAAACCACAAAAAAGCTGAAAATACAGTTAGGATTTTAGATCATATCATCCCATAAACCAACCCGAGCCTTTGCATTGTCTTTTCAGTTTTGCAAAGTTGAATTTGTGTCTGCATCTTCTTGTTGAGTTGCCGGTCTTAGCGTCTAGTTTCTTTAGAGTTTCGAGTTCTGGTCATAGTAGTTACGCGGCCGCTGCATACTTGCACTGCATGCAGATCACCATCACCATATGCTGCCACCACTGCCATATACACCCACCAGATCATTTCCGCCACCGTCATATGCATCTGCCATATACCATGTTTCCTACCACGACATAGATTCGTGATGTTCTTCTGCCACGACAGAGTTCCGGTAGAATTAGGTTTTATTATTTTTCCTTCTTAGCTGTTGCCTTCGAATTTTGTCCGTGCTGTTGAAAAATTTCTGTGAGATAAGTTTCGGCCGCCGGTAAAGAATTGTTAAGGAGAGCAAAAACAAGTCTAGAAACGCTTCCGAATTTTTTTCTAGCTACATTGGTTTTCGACCTTGGGGATCACTTTTCTCCACTGGCCGCTATAACAACATTTTTTTCCGCCTGCGCGCTTTCCGGAGAATTTTTTAGAAATTTCAAGAATTTTTTTTGCTGAGGCTATACTGTTTTTAGACCTCGGAATCAGTTTGAGACACTCGCCATCATAGTGATTTTGGCATCATCGTTCGCCACCTCATCGCTGCTAGTTTCTTGTGTCCCATGTCGTGACCTCGTTAGTGTTCTAGGCTCGCGTCTCTAGTACGGTCTAGCCTAGGACTAGCACAATACCGTTGTTGAGCATACTTTCAATATTGCATTGCTGTTTTGACAATTGTTGTTTTTGCTACCATATTAGCCTTCCTACAGCTCTACATATTGTCTCCACGTGCTTTGTGTCGATACCTGGTAATCGCTTTGGCAATCTTTCGAGACACTGATCCTTGCTAGTTACCATATCACATTCCTCATGTTTAGTAAGAACTTGTAAGAGCTTTTTATTTTGCTTGACGAATTGCGCGTGAACCACCATATTCCGTAGTTTGTAGGCATATATATTTGTGCTTTTTGATTACTAATCATGTCAGGAACTACATCGGTAGTTGTTCACCCAGATAAGATGACAAGTGCGGAGTTGCATGCTCACTTCACCCACCTTTTGGGCGGACATGCACACGACATGGATGCACGCCTTGGCGACGTTGATTCCAAACTCAACGACACACTTGAGAAGATGGATGGACTCTAGGAAGCTTTCAACTTCAAGCTTGACGCCAAGTTCCAGGAGGTTTTGTCTCGGTTACCGCCGCCTCACGACAATGCGCGACGATGTGCACACCGCGTTCCTCGTGCAGAGGTGCCTACGGGCACCGATGCTGCTGCACAAAGCTTCGCATGAAGCGCCTTCTGATGAAGATACGATGATTATGGAGGGGAGAACGAGCTGGTAGATGAGAACGTGCTGGACGACGAGGAGCTCGAACAACCTACACCTGGTCGTCCATGTCAATACAATCGCAACGCTCGCCCACCTCCACGCCCGGTACATGATGATGATCATGTTGCTAAACTTAAATTGAATATTCCGCCATTTGAGGGTAGAGGTTGCGAAGAAAAGCACAATCACGCATCTCATGCCAAATGTAGTCCATGACGTCCAGTTGCTTTCTGATACGTCTCCGACGTATCGATAATTTCTTATGTTCCATGCCACATTATTGATGATATCTACATGTTTTATGCATACTTTATGTCATATTTATGCATTTTCCGGAACTAACCTATTGACGAGATGCCGAAGTGCCAGTTCCTGTTTTCTGCTGTTTTTGGTTTCGGAAATCCTAGTAAGGAAATATTCTCGGAATTGGACGAAATCAAAGCCCAAGATCTTAAAATCCCACGAAGCTTCCAGAACACCCGAGAGCCGCCAGAGGGGAGCCCTGGGGGCCCCAGACGCCAGGCTGGCGCGGCCAGGGGGTGGGCTGCGCCCCCCTGTTGTGTCACCGCCTCGTCGACCCTCCGACTCCGCCTCTTCGCCTATATAAATATCCCTGACCTAAATCTTCGATACGGAAAAGCCACGGTATGAGAAACCATCCAGAGCCGCCGCCATCGCGAAGCCAAGATCTGGGGGACATGAGTCTCTGTTCCGGCACGCCACCGGGACGGGGAAGTGCCCCCGGAAGGCTTCTCCATCGACACCACCGCCATCTTCATCACCGCTGCTGTCTCCCATGAGGAGGGAGTAGTTCTCCATCGAGGCTAAGGGCTGTACCGGTAGCTATGTGGTTCATCTCTCTCCTATGTACTTCAATACAATGATCTCATGAGCTGCCTTACATGATTGAGATTCATATGATGATGCTTGTAATCTAGATGTCGTTATGCTAGTCAAGTGGATTTTACTTATGTGATCTCCGGAGACTCCTTGTCCCACGTGTGTAAAGGTGACAGTGTGTGCACCGTGTGGGTCTCTTAGGATATATTTCACAGAATACTTATTCACTGTTATGAATGGCATAGTGAAGTGCTTATTAATATGTCTTTATGATTGCAATGTGTTTTGTATCACAATTTATCTGTGTGCTACTCTAGTGATGTTATTAAAGTAGTCTATTCCTCCTGCACGGTGTAAAGGTGACAGTGTGTGCATCGTGTAGTACTTGGCGTAGGTTATGATTGTGATCTCTTGTAGATTATGAAGTTAACTATTGCTATGATAGTATTGATGTGATCTATTCCTCCTTTCGTAGCGTGAAGGTGACAGTGTGCATGCTATGTTAGTACTTGGTTTAGTTGTGTTGATCTGTTGTGCACTCTAAGGTTATTTAAATATGAACATCGAATATTGTGGAGCTTGTTAACTCCGGCATTGAGGGTTTGTGTAATCCTACACAGTTAGTGGTGTTCATCATCCAACAAGAGAGTGTAGAGTCTAGCATCTATTTATTTATTCTGTTATGTGATCAATGTTGAGAGTGTCCACTAGTGAAAGTATAATCCCTAGGCCTTGTTCCTAAATACTGCTATCGCTGCTTGTTTACTGTTCTACTGTATTTGTACTGCCTGCAATATTACCACCATCAACCACACGCCAGTCCTGGACAGCAAAGCACTTTTCTGGCGCCGTTACTACTACTCATACTTATTCATACCACATGTATTTCACTATCTATTCGCCGAAATAGTGCACCTATTAGGTGTGTTGGGGACACAAGAGACTTCTTGCTTTGTGGTTGCAGGGTTGCTTGAGAGGGATATCTTTGACCTCTTCCTCCCTGAGTTCGATAAACCTTGGGTGATCCACTTAAGGGAAAACTTGCTGCTGTTCTACAAACCTCTGCTCTTCGAGGCCCAACACTGTCTACAGGAAAAGAAGCGTGAGTAGACATCAAGCACTTTTCTGGCGCCGTTGCCGGGGAGGAAAGGTAAAAGGTACTCACACTCCGGATCTCGGCTACTAAGCTATTTTTCGGCGCCGTTGTAAGTACTCGAAGCTATTTCCTTTAGATCCTGCAATTGCATCTTTTTGTTTCTTGTTTTACACTAGTAAGGCATAATGGAAAGCAACATGGAGCTTTTTATTTTATTTCCTGAGTTAAGACATGGATGGTTTGATGCGAAAATTAAAAAACCCATGGAACATATTAGTATGAACACTTTGAACACCATTGTTGCTAATGATATGGAAAATTCTAAGCTTGGGGAAGCTGGTTTTGATGAGCATGATCTTTTTAGTCCCCCAAGCATTGAGGAGAAAATTTACTTTAATGATACTTTGCCTCCTATTTATGATGATTATAATGATAGTAGTCTTTTGGTGCCGCCTGTTATGGAGGATAAATTTGATTATGATTACAATATGCCTCCTATATTTGATGATGAGAATAATAATGATAGCTACTTTGTTGAATTTGCTCCCACTACAACTAATAAAATTGATTATGCTTATGTGGAGAGTAATAATCTTATGCATGAGACTCATGATAAGAATGCTTTATGTGATAGTTATATTGTTGAATTTGCTCATGATGCTACTGGACATTATTATGAGAGAGGAAAATATGGTTGTAGAAATTATCATGTTACTAAAACACCTCTCTATATGCTTAAAATTTTGAAGTTGAGCTTGTCTAGTTTTCCTATGCTTATTGCATTATGCCTACATGACTTGTTTATTTACAAGATTCCTTTTCATAGGAAGCATGTTAGACTTAAATTTGTTTTGAATTTTCTTCTTGATGCTCTCTTTTGCTTCAAATACTATTTCTCGCGAGTGCATCATTAAAATTACTGAGCCCATCTTAATGGCTATAAAGAAAGCACTTCTTGGGAGATAACCCATGTGTTTATTTTGCTACAGTAATTTTGTTTTATATTTGTGTCTTGGAAGTTGTTACTACTGTAGCAACCTCTCCTTATCTTAGTTTTTTTGCATTGTTGTGCCAAGTAAAGTCTTTGATAGTAAGGTTCATACTAGATTTGGATTACTGCGCAGAAACAGATTTCTTGCTGTCACGAATCTGGGCCTAATTCTCTGTAGGTAACTCAGAAAATTATGCAAATTTACGTGAGTGATCCTCAGATATGTACGCAACTTTCATTCAATTTGAGCATTTTCATTTGAGCAAGTCTGGTGCCTCTATAAAATTCGTCTTTACGGACTGTTCTGTTTTGACAGATTCTGCCTTTTATTTCGCATTGCCTCTTTTTGCTGTGTTGGATGGATTTCTTTGTTCCATTAACTTTCAGAAGCTTTGTGCAATATCCAGAAGTGTTAAGAATGATTGTGTCACCTCTGAACATGTGAATTTTGATTGTGCACTAACCCTCTAATGAATTTGTTTTGAGTTTGGTGTGGAGGAAGTTTTCAAGGATCAAGAGAGGAGGATGATACAATATGATCAAGAAGAGTGAAAGCTCTAAGCTTGGGGATGCCCCGGTGGTTCATCCTTGCATATTTCAAGAAGACTCAAGCGTCTAAGCTTGGGGATGCCTTGGCATCCCCTTCTTCATCGACAACATTATCAGGTTCCTCTAATGAAACTATATTTTTATTCCATCACATCCTATGTACTTTACTTGGAGCGTCTGTTTGTTTTCATTTTTGTTTTGTTTGAATAAATTCATGCTTGTGTGGGAGAGATACATGCTCCGCTGGTTCATATGAACACATGTGTTCTTAGCTTTACTTTTAATGTTCATGGTGAAGGTTGAAACTGCTTCGTTCATTGTTATATGGTTGGAAACGGGAAATGCTACATGTAGTATTTGGTGGAATGTCTTGAATAATTTGATACTTGGCAATTGTTGTGCTCATGTTTAAGTTCTTGCATCATATACTTTTCACCTATTAATGAAGAAATACATAGAGCTTGCTAAAATTTGGTTTGCATAATTGGTCTCTCTAAGGTCTAGATAATTTCTAGTAAGGGTCGAACAACAAGGAAGATGGTATAGAGTCTTATAATGCTTACAATATGTCTTTTATGTGAGTTTTGCTGTACCGCTTCATACTTGTGTTTGTTTCAAATAGCCTTGCTAGCCTAAGCCTTGTATCGAGAGGGAATACTTCTCATGCATCCAAAATCCATGAGCCAAAAAAAAACTATGCCATTTGTGTCCACCATACCTACCTACTACATGGTATTTCTCCGCCATTCCAAAGTAAATTGCTTGAGTGCTACCTTTAAAATTTCTATTCTTCATCTTTACAATATATAGCTCATGGGACAAATAGCCTAAAAACTATTGTGGTATTGAATATGTACTTATGCACTTTATCTCTTATTAAGTTGCTTGTTGTGCGATAACCATGTTCCTGGGGACGCCATCAACTACACTTTGTTAAATATCATGTGAGTTACTATGCATGTCCGTCTTGTCTGAAGTAAGGGCGATTTACCATGAGTTGAATGGTTTGAGCATGCATACTGTTAGAGAAGAACATTGGGCCGCTAACTAAAGCCATGATCCATGGCGGAAGTTTCAGTTTTGGACAAATATCCTCAATCTCATATGAGAAAATTAATTGTTGTTGAATGCTTAAGCATTAAAGAGGAGTCCATTATCTGTTGTCTATGTTGTCCCGGTATGGATGTCTAAGTTGAGAATAATCAATAGCGAGAAATCCAATGCGAGCTTTCTCCTTAGACCTTTGTACATGCGGCATAGAGGTACCCCTTTGTGACACTTGGTTAAAACATATGCATTGCGGTGATAATCCAGGTAATCCGAGCTAATTAGGACAAGGTGCGGGCACTATTAGTATACTATGCATGAGGCTTGCAACTTGTAGGATATAATTTACATAATACATATGCTTTATTACTACCGTTGACAAAATTGTTTCTTGTTTTCAAAATCAAAGCTCTAGCACAAATATAGCAATCAATGCTTCCCTCTGCAAAGGGCCATTCTTTTACTTTTATGTTGAGTCAGTTCACCTATCTCTCTCCACCTCAAGAAGCAAACACTTGTGTGAACTGTGCATTGATTCCTACATACTTGCATATTGCACTTGTTATATTACTTTATATTGACAATATCCATGAGATATACATGTTACAAGTTGAAAGCAACCGCTGAAACTTAATCTTCCTTTGTGTTGCTTCAATACCTTTACTTTGATTTATTGCTTTATGAGTTAACTCTTATGCAAGACTTATTGATGCTTGTCTTGAAAGTACAATTCATAAAAAGTCTTTGCTTTATGATTCAGTTGTTTACTCATGTCATTTACCATTGTTTTGATCGCTGCATTCATTACACGTGCTTACAATAGTATGATCAAGGTTATGATGGCATGTCACTCTAGAAATTATCTTTGTTATCGTTTACCTGCTCGGGACGAGCAGAAACTAAGCTTGGGGATGCTGATACGTCTCCGACGTATCGATAATTTCTTATGTTCCATGCCACATTATTGATGATATCTACATGTTTTATGCATACTTTATGTCATATTTATGCATTTTCTGGAACTAACCTATTGACGAGATGCCGAAGTGCCAGTTCCTGTTTTCTGCTGTTTTTGGTTTCAGAAATCCTAGTAAGGAAATATTCTCGGAATTGGACGAAATCAACGCCCAAGATCTTAAAATCCCACGAAGCTTCCAGAACACCCGAGAGCCGCCAGAGGGGAGCCCTGGGGGCCCCAGACGCCAGGCTGGCGCGGTCAGGGGGTGGGCCACGCCCCCCTGTGGTGTCACCGCCTCGTCGACCCTCCGACTCCGCCTCTTCGCCTATATAAATGTCCCTGACCTAAATCTTCGATACGGAAAAGCCACGGTACGAGAAACCATCCAGAGCCGCCGCCATCGCGAAGCCAAGATCTGGGGGACAGGAGTCTCTGTTCCGGCACGCCGCCGGGACGGGGAAGTGCCCCCGGAAGGCTTCTCCATCGACACCACCGCCATCTTCATCACCGCTGCTGTCTCCCATGAGGAGGGAGTAGTTCTCCATCGAGGCTAAGGGCTGTACCGGTAGCTATGTGGTTCATCTCTCTCCTATGTACTTCAATACAATGATCTCATGAGCTGCCTTACATGATTGAGATTCATATGATGATGCTTGTAATCTAGATGTCGTTATGCTAGTCAAGTGGATTTTACTTATGTGATCTCCGGAGACTCCTTGTCCCACGTGTGTAAAGGTGACAGTGTGTGCACCGTGTGGGTCTCTTAGGATATATTTCACAGAATACTTATTCACTGTTATGAATGGCATAGTGAAGTGCTTATTAATATCTCTTTATGATTGCAATGTGTTTTGTATCACAATTTATCTGTGTGCTACTCTAGTGATGTTATTAAAGTAGTCTATTCCTCCTGCACGGTGTAAAGGTGACAGTGTGTGCATCGTGTAGTACTTGGCGTAGGTTATGATTGTGATCTCTTGTAGATTATGAAGTTAACTATTGCTATGATAGTATTGATGTGATCTATTCCTCCTTTCGTAGCGTGAAGGTGACAGTGTGCATGCTATGTTAGTACTTGGTTTAGTTGTGTTGATCTGTTGTGCACTCTAAGGTTATTTAAATATGAACATCGAATATTGTGGAGCTTGTTAACTCCGGCATTGAGGGTTTGTGTAATCCTACACAGTTAGTGGTGTTCATCATCCAACAAGAGAGTGTAGAGTCTAGCATCTATTTATTTATTCTGTTATGTGATCAATGTTGAGAGTGTCCACTAGTGAAAGTATAATCCCTAGGCCTTGTTCCTAAATACTGCTATCGCTGCTTGTTTACTGTTCTACTGTATTTGTACTGCCTGCAATATTACCACCATCAACCACACGCCAGTCCTGGACAGCAAAGCACTTTTCTGGCGCCATTACTACTGTTCATACTTATTCATACCACCTGTATTTCACTATCTCTTCGCCGAACTAGTGCACCTATTAGGTGTGTTGGGGACACAAGAGACTTCTTGCTTTGTGGTTGCAGGGTTGCTTGAGAGGGATATCTTTGACCTCTTCCCCCCTGAGTTCGATAAACCTTGGGTGATCCACTTAAGGGAAAACTTGCTGCTGTTCTACAAACCTCTGCTCTTGGAGGCCCAACACTGTCTACAGGAAAAGAAGCGTGAGTAGACATCACTTTCCGCGGCCCCTCATCCCATGAGTGCGCAAAAGAAGGTTCACAAGAAACCCATGCACTTCATCATGGTTGGTGTGCTTGGGGTTGATGGTGCTGCGGTAGATGCGGTTCATGATGTCGTAGACGGGAAGGAGGTGT
Source organism: Lolium perenne (assembly GCF_019359855.2). Lineage (NCBI taxonomy): Eukaryota > Viridiplantae > Streptophyta > Magnoliopsida > Poales > Poaceae > Lolium > Lolium perenne. Next base: position 140,259,899 of record NC_067245.2, read on the forward strand.
TTGGCACTTCCACACAACATCCTTCCGTGGATGTAGAGGTTGGCCATCTTCTCCTTGAAAATTGGCTTGGGCTGAAGGTGGATCTGGAAGATGTTGGTGTAATAGTCATGAAGCTCATATCCAATGCCTCTAGCAAATTCCTCCCACGTGGCCTCCATCACATGCTCCTTAGTCATCCACTTCATGGTGCGGAAGCCTCCTTCATCTTCAAGAAACACAATTGTGGCGTAGAATTGGCATATCACTTCCTTGGAGTAGTTGTGAGATAAAGTCATCAGAGGTGTAAGCCCTTGTTCTTCAAATATCTCAAGAGCTTCTCCAAAGTACTCGAGGTTGGAGTTGAGCTTGTCCATGCTGATGGAGTATTGGGGGCAACAGTTGAATTCCTTGGCCCCATAGACTTCATTGAAGATCCTCTCCTGGTTGACATGATAGAACAATGGATTGGGGCATTGACGAGCATTCCTTGGTAACAAATACGGATTGGCCCCTCGTACTTCCAAGAATTGGGTTTTCTTAAGATCTACCATTGACTTTTTAGGACCCTGGGCGGTCCTTTTGCCAGCTGCCGCCTCCCTCTGACGCTTGGTGGTTCTTGTCGGAACAATCTCTTCTTGCTCATCTTCATCTCAATGACGACGAGAGGACGGCTTGACCTTGCCGCCACCACGGGGCCTAGATGATCCTGTGAACAACAAAGGTTTGGGAGGGAATAGGGGATAAGTGCACAAGCCATGGATTTAAAGATCAAAGAGGACACTAACAAGCAACATTGGTGAAACTAGTCAAAGCGGTAGTACCGCAATCTGACCCGGTAGTACCGCCCGTGATCGAGCGGTACTACCGTTGAAGCTCTGCACATATAGGTCGAGATTGAGGACATGGCAACGAAGTTCATAGTGTCACACATTGTTGCTAGCTAGTATCCCTATACATGTAGAGCTTCCAGGAGGGTTTCTTCACCGCACAACCCCATCAAACCCAAGCCTATGCATCTAGGGAGTTCTACACACCCTAGAGAGAGAGATTAGGGTTCATAGCGGAGAACATGGCAGAGAAGAGGATGGGGAAGCTTCTCCACGGAGGAGATTTGGCCGAGGGCGGCTGGAAAAGGAGATCGGGGCCGATCTCCTCGAGGTCTTGACCTTGGGGACGCTTCTGACTTGAGGTGGGTGGAGGTATGTGTTGATTTGGGGAAGAACCGATCCACCCGGTACCTTAAGTCAAAAACGCAAGCGGTAGTACCGCTTGTGGAAGCGGTAGTACCGATTACCGGTACTAATTGCCCGGTACCTTTAGCGGTAGTACCGCTCTTGGGCCAATTTCTGAATTTCGTCAGACTAAAGCCTCATGAGCGGTAGTACCGCCCTGAGGTACGGTAGTACCGGCCTCCAAAGTACAAAGATACTCAGATTTTGGTGTAGACTTGTGCTTTTAGACTGAGTTGGCTCAAGAGATATATAATGGCTTAGGATGACGGAACTGTTAAGGTACTACCCAACCAAGCTTGCAAGAATCAAAGCAAGAAAAAGCCAAGCTTGGGTGAATCTCCCATGAAGAAACAAAGAGAAAATAAGAACACGGAATAAGGAAAACAAAAGAAAGACCAAGGAAAACAAAAGAAGCAAAAAGAATAACTCCTCAAAGAGGAGGTTGATGGCCGAAGCCATCGTGTAAGAGTAAGGTGGTGTGAGGTTGCGTAGATATATCTAGAACTCACGACCACAACTCAACATGAAGCTCATAAGTCACTAAGATGACAAATAGAGAATGTTTTGGGTTTCTTTTTGCATTATGGGGGGAGGGATAGCTCAATAAATTTAAACCGTACTCCCCCTATATTCACGCGTGCTTTCCATATAGACATGTAGCATGAAAGTGGTATGATGTCCACTCTCAATGCAATGTCCGAACGAAACGCACAAAGAGAGAGAAGCAAACCTTATCGTTGACCGGTAGAGCATGAGATCATATCCTTGTCAGTCTCATCAAAGGAGTGTAGATACTTGAGGTACTTTGGGGTTTTCATACCGTTGACCCCTTACATAGCTTCCCTTGAGTGTGTCCTGATGTACTTTGCTTGAGATATGAAGGAGTCTTGAACTTTTGCACACCGGCGAGAATAGATCATAGGAAAGAGATCCTTTGATCTTCAAAAGGTTTAGGCCCTCGCCATGACCCCCATTGTTGTTGATGCCAAACTTGAGGTTGTGGAAGAGGTGATCTTACACTTGGTTGTCCAACGGAAGAGGCTTGGCCTTGTGGTGTAGATGGCTCCACATAGGTGGAACTTTGTCCTTCCCCGGCACTAGTAGAAGGTAGCTTTTGAGATCGGAGAGTGCCAACACCCATCCTTCCTATGGTAACCGGGGGAATTGCATCTCCTTTCTCACAAGAAGCACTTCGCCCCCTCCAAAGAACTACCATCTTCATCAAAAGAGTCTCATCACACACTACCACAAACCATACAATAGACTCATACTCCATCATCATGTTTGAGTGTCTCCAACTAAGGTTTGTCTCTCACTTCCGACAACCCCATGAAGTTAGGGTAAGACTATGGCTAGGAGTATATGACGGATTCCTTCTTTCCCAATGAAGACATCCAAGATCTTGAGCTTAAACTCCATTCCATTGTTGCTCCTTCTTGCAAGGATCATGTCATAGAACTTGCGTTGAATTTGTTTGACAAACTTCATCATGGTTCATTTTCTCCAACGCAATTCCTACAAAACACGATCTCTACACAAGGAAGCATTTTCTATTAGTCCGAGACCGTGGCCTCTTGAAGAGACTAGCTCCACAAGAGAACCACCATATGTTCATTACAGTAGGTACAAAGACCCAAAAGTGCAAAGCAATGAACAAATAGAACATACACAAGAGTCTTGACAAGGTAGGACATGATCACCACCTTGTCAAGGCGCCAATACCTTTAAGCTTGCTTGTGTTGTCGTCATGAGAATGGTAGAGATAAAAGACTTGATGACGACAACGAATTCCTTGCTTCCGGTCATAAGACTTGTGGCTTCAAAATCAACCACCCAATAAGCACCACCGAAAGCAAGTCCCTTCATGGATCAAGATTTGGAAATAGGAACCCATTTTTCAATGGGCCCTATCATGACGTTCTTCTTTACATTGATCCTTCTTCCTTTCTTCTTCTTCTTTGGCATGATTGCCACTTCTCCTTCATTGCATGAGTCCTCATAGGTTTCAACTCTTGCTTCAATGACTCCTTCCAAGAATTTGACTTGGACTTGGAGACTCTCAATTTTGGACTTCAAGCGATTGACTTCATCTTCATGATCCGGGTGAGGGTGAGTTATGTCAAACACTTGAACTTCTTTCTCCTTATTCATCCGGAATTGTTCCGATAGAGCTTCCTCAAGAAGAGAATTCCTTTTCAAGAGTAAACGCTTGTGTCTTTCCAAGGTGGCAATGTCGTCTTCATGATTACAACAAGTGTGATCCTTGCTTGAGAATTGGTATTCTTTTAAGGCTTCATCTTGCATAAGCTTGATCACCATAAGTTTGTCCTTGCTTCTCTTTAGATATGCAATTTCATCCTTATGGTTACAACAAGTGACATTTTCCTTGCTCAAACGGATCCTCTCCAACAAGGACTCATTTTGCCTATCATTCACTTCAACTAGCTTGGCCTTGTGTCTCTTTAGAGTGGCAATCTCATCTTCATGATCACAACATTGCACCTTCTCTTTACTCAAGCGATAGTATTCATCCAAGGCCTCTTCTTGAGTAGAAATGACTTCCAAGAATTTCGCATTGTGTCTTCTCAAGAAGCAAACTTCGTCAAGGAGCTTGTCACAACACGAATTAGGACCTTCATCTTCTTTCTTCTTGTACACTTCTTTTTGAGGATGCCTCTCCATCTCGGATAGGAGTTTAAACTTGCATTCCAAGGATTTGAAGTTCTTGGTAAGGGTTGCAACATCCTCAAGCAACCATTCATGGCTTTCTTCAAGATAACGCTTCTTCGCCTTGAGCTCATCCACCCAACGAAGAGCATAATCTCGGTCCTTGATGAGTTGGGAGATGAGAGAATTGTTGGAGTCCTCAAGAACAATAGCACTAGCTTCAAGAGACATACACATACACACTTCTTCCTCATGAGCTTGAGTGAGACAGATAAGCTCTAATTCCTCCTTCTTCTCAAGACTCTCCTTTTCCATCATATGGTCTTGATCTCCTAGCATGTTAGTTGGAGAAGCATCCAAACCCACAATAGATATAGTATTTGACAAAGATGTAGGTTCGAAAAGAGGTTCCACCTCCAACAATACCTTTGCCACTAAGCACGAGAAGTGTTGGTGATGAGGTTCTCGTTTGGGGAGTCGAAGGGAGAGATGGAGAGAGTAGAAATTGTGATGGCGGCCACTTCTCCTTCTTTCCCTTTGTCTTCACGCTCATCACCTTCGTCGGAGGATTACTCCTCACGAATAATGAAGGCTCTAGGCTTCTTGGTGGAGGAGATCTTGGTGTCGTCGTAGTTGGAGGAAAACTTGGAGAAACCTTTGGAGAGAGATCTAAACTTGCTCATACGAACAAGCTTTCCACCATTGTCTTCCCTTCTCTCATAGATACAATAAGCAAGAAAGTGACTTTTGTCGCCGCAATTGTAGCAAGAACTTCTCTTTTGTTCCTCCCTTGGGCTCTTGGAGGAGAGTCTAGTAGAATCATGAGGTGAGTATCTTCTTGGCCTTGAGCTTCGTGTCTTGTTTCCACTCCAAAAACTCTTGGCGGCAAGAGCCATGTGTTCATGATAGTTGGCCTTGAGATCATCCAGACCCCACTCAATGGGATCCTCATTGCTCTCACTAGCTCCATGCTCCTTCATATTCAATGCAAGATTGGGCTTGTGGGTGTTGTGGGCGCGAGCAACAAGACCTTCCGCATTCTTCTGAGATATGTCCAAAGCGATGACTTCACTAAGGACTTCATCGGATGTCATAGCACGGAAAGAGGCGTTTTGGCGGATGGCCGAGAGCATTGTAGAATTTTCTCTTGATCCAAGGGTCATCCACAAACGTTGCTCCAAGATCTTGCATTTGCACGGCGAGAGCAATAAGGCGCTGGTACATCTCTTCGGGCGATTCTCCCTCATTCATGACGAAGTTGTCGGCCATGTTGTTCACTTCATCAAAATGAGAGCTTTGGATGCTCTCATTTCCGAGGAAGAGCTTGTCAAGTTTATCCCAAGATTCCTTGGCGGTTTTGAGCGAGCGGATATGAGCGCGGTCCTTGGGCGCGACGGCCATGTGAATCATGTTGATGGCGGTGGCGTTGAGCTGGTCATCCACCACTTCCCTTATTGTCAAGTTCATTGGGTCTCGTGGTGAACAGCCCTCCTCAATGATACGCCAAAGCTCGGTAGAAGCACTGCGCACATGGGAACGCATTAAGAATTGCCAATTTTCAAAGCTATTAGATTCAAGTAGCGGTGGTGAACCATGAGTCAAAATACGAGGCATGGGTATTGGGACATTCACAGTGTAATCACTTGGTGGAGGCACCGCATGATTACCTCCTAATTGTCCTGCAACCGGAGGTTCATCCTTCAACTTTGATGAGGTTTCAACACCCTCAAGTTCCTTTTCTCGAGGTGGCTTTGTCGATTGCTCAACAAAACCAACAAGAGGAAAAGTGTTGACTTGTGGTGGAGGAACATCGACACCTCCCTTAGGATCTATGATGGGGTTTGGTTTTGGAGTAATCAACTCCATCATCATAGCCTTCATTTGAGATACAATGGATGACTCCAAATTCATGGGGTCATCCAAAGTAGCTGGAGTATTATCGGCAATTGATGATGGAGATTATTGCTCACCGGGAAGGACTCCATTCACAACCACCTCTTGTTCGGCCATTTCTTAGGAGGTAAAGCCCGAGCAAGAAACCTTGCTCTGATACCAATTTAATGGATTGTAGCGAACAAGAGGGGGGGGGGCGGTGAATGGACGCCACGTCAAGTTTTAGCCTTTTTCAATTTTTAGTGCAACGGAAGGTAAAGGTGATAGCTGTAGCGATGGCAGTGTTACTACTATGATCCTAGACAAGTGCAACAAGAAAAGGACCAAACAAGATATTAAGAGTAAGGAGTGGGACAACCGGAGGGCGCGGAGACGAGGTGAGGTTTGTTTCCCGCAGTTCCTCCCACAAAAGGGAGTACCTCTGCGTTGAGGAGGTGCTAGCCTGACACAAGAGGCTAAACGGCCACACCACGAAGGAAGGCCTCACCTTCTTCCTCGAGAGAGCTCCATGAAGGTGCTCCCCCTTCTCCACTATGGCACCGGTCGAGGCGGTGATTCCTTCACAAGGTTGGGGCGAGCTCCACACCACAAGGAGGCTCTCAACAACCTATGGGGCTAGCACAACACCAAGCTAGCCTCCATAGGTGCACTTCTTCCAAGATTCCACCATAGGAACCCTACCACCAAGATCCACTAAGGACTACCACGAATTGGTGAAATTTCTCTCGGTAGAAAGATAGATCGGGATCTCCTCCACCACTCCTCAAAGTATGAGCAAGATTGATTGGGTAGGTAGGGAGATCCACAAGTTTGAGCTCAGCAACAATGGAGGATAGAGAGAGAAGAGCTAAAAACGAGCTGGGGAAGAAGAGGCCTTTATATAGGTCTCCTCAAATCCAACCGTTGTGTGCAGTTTTGGCCTAAGCGGTACTACCGCTTTGGGTAAGCGGTACTACCGCTCTGGGTTTGAAATCCCCACTGAACTTGTCCACGTGGATACAAAGCGGTACTACCGCTCAAGGTACCGCAGTGGGCTCCAAACCTTACTGGATCCCAAGCGGTACTGAAGCGGTACTGCCATAACTAGTTACGGTACTTGAGCGGTACCATGGGCGGTACTACCGCTTGCAAGCGGTACTACCGCTCAAGGTAGCGCAAAGGTACCGTAACTAGTACTGTGGGACAAATTCGTGGGAAACCTCCAGAGAGGTACCTCAGAGCGGTACCAGTAGGGTAGCGGTACTACCGCTTCTGGTACCGGTAGTAACGCTATGGCTAAAACTACTTTTCTTCTTTTCCTCTCCTACCATGTTACCTCGCGACACACACACACAAAACCAGAAAACCTAAGAACTACGCTTCAGTGTTCCGATCATAATGTGTTCGGCGAGGGCATCGTACACCTTGCAAACCTATCAAAGACAATCTTTGTGCACGGTTAGAATCATTCGAGTGTTGTTATCAAACACACAAAACACGGGATATGGATCTTGCTCTTACATTCGTGCTCGCGATGAATATGGTGAACAACCTATTATTACATGGAGTGCTATGAAGGCGACAATGACCGAGCGTTTTGTGCCCACAAATTACTTACGCAATATATTTGATAAGTTGACCCTATTGAGACAAGGTGTGAAGACTGTTGATGAATACTACATGGAGATGGAGATGCTCATGCAGCGTGGCCGTGTCAAAGAATCCCTTGAGATGACAATGACTCATTTTCTCAATGGTTTGAAGTATGACATCAAAGGCATTGTTTGTCATTACAGTTACACAACTATGTATGAGTTGCTACATCATGCAAGAAAAGTTGAATCACTGTTGGCTGACGAAGCAAAGATTAAAGGTCGAGCTTCCGGAGCTGGGCGCTTCACACCTCGTGCGCCCCCACCTAGGGCGCCAGCGCCATCGACGCGCTCCGCACCTTACTCTATTCCGCCTAGCAAGACGGTCTCCAATGTGTCTAACACAAAGAAGTACGAATCTGCTGCAAGTACGAGTGGCTCTAACATGTCTACTGTGCGCAATCGTGATATGGCTTATCATACATATGGTGGCAATGGTCACTTCAAGAGAGATTGTTCTAACCGCAAAGTCATGATTATCAATGAGGACAATGAGTATGATACTGGAGATGATGTTGATCCTAATGCTCCAGAAGATGATGACTATGACACTAATGGTGAAGATGCATATCTGTCTGATGCTCGCACCATTGTTGTGTCGCAGCGTGCTCTTAATGTATTGCCTAGTGCATCTACTCAGCGCTGCAATTTGTTCCAAACAAAGGCTTTAGTTGGTCCTGACAAGGCTTGCAAGGTCATTATTGATGGCGGGAGTTGCCGCAATTTAGCAAGCAAGGAGTTGTGTACCAAGCTGAAGTTGAAGTATCTACCGCAGCCGCATCCATACTATATTCAGTGGTTCACCGACAATGGTGAGATGAAGGTAAACCACATGGTGCGTGTTGAATTTGCTATTGGACCGTATAAGGATGCCATTGAGTTTGATGTGGTTCCTATGATGGTGTGTCACTTACTATTGGGTCAGCCATGGCTCTATGACCGTTCTGTGCAACACAATGGCCGCGCCAATACATATCACTTGGAGTTCAAGGGCAAGAAAATTAACTTACAGCCTATGACACCACAACAAATTGTCAATGAATCTCGTCAGAAAGTTGAAGTAAACTTGGAGGATGCTTCTTCAGATAGGCGAGAGAATTGTAATGTTGTGAGTAATATAACGAAAAGTGAGAGAGTGAATTCCTTAGTTTCATTAGCCACCAAAGAAGACATGAGAGAATTTAGTGAGGATCCTTCGGCAATGCCTCTTGTGCTATTGTACAGGGGTACGGTTTTGGTTTCTAACGACATGACCCCTCTTCCTTTTGGTGTTTCTAATGTTTTGCAGGAATTTGGCGCCGTGTTTCCGGAAGAGGTACCAGCAGGACTTCCACCATTGCGAGGTATTGAGCATCAAATCGACTTGATTCCCGGAGCTTCGCTACCCAATCGGGCACCATATAGAATGAACCCCGAAGAGACGAAGGAGATACAGAAGCAAGTACAAGCGCTACTCGACAAAGGTTATATCCGCATAAGCCTTAGTCCTTGTGCTGTTCCTGTTATTCTTGTTCCTAAGAAAGATGGTACATGGCGTATGTGCGTAGATTGTAGAGCTATAAACAACATTACTATTCGATATCGTCATCCTATTCCTTGTTTAGAGGATATGTTAGATGAATTGAGTGGTGCTACTGTGTTCTCTAAAATTGATTTGTGTAGTGGTTATCATCAAATTAGGATGAAAGAAGGGGATGAGTGGAAAACTGCCTTTAAAACAAAATTTGGTTTATATGAGTGGTTAGTAATGCCTTTTGGGTTAACTAATGCACTAGCACTTTCATGAGACTGATGAACCATGTTTTTCGTGAATTTATTGGCAAGTTTGTGGTTGTGTATTTTGATGACATATTAATCTACAGCCGCAATGAATCTAATCATACTATACATATTCGACATGTTTTGCAAGTGTTGCGTGATAATAAACTCTATGGTAATCTTGAGAAGTGCACATTTTGCAAAGATAAGGTCATATTTCTGGGTTATGTTGTCTCTAAGAATGGAGTAGAAGTAGATGTGTCTAAAATTGAAGCTATTCAAAATTGGCCTACTCCCATGAATGTGAGTCAAGTAAGAAGTTTTCATGGTCTAGCTGGGTTTATAGAAGATTTGTGCCCAACTTTAGTACTATTGCTGCACCTTTGAATGACTTGACTAAAAAGGGTGTAATTTTTGAGTGGGGCGCAGCCCAAGATCATGCTTTTGATGAACTTAAGAGATCGTTAACTTCTGCATCGTTGCTTGCACTTCCTGATTTCAATAAGCAAATTGAGATTGAATGTGATGCTAGTGGTATTGGAATTGGTGGTGTTTTGATGCAAGAGGGTCGCCCAATTGCATACTTTTCTGAGAAACTTTCTGGTGCTAAGTTGTACTATCCTATATATGATAAAGAATTGTATGCTTTAATTAGAGTTCTTGAGGTTTGGCAACATTATTTGTGGCCAAAAGAATTTATCATACATTCTGATCATGAAGCTTTGAAATATCTGAAAGCCCAATCTGCTTTGCATAAGAGTCTTGCTAAGTGGGTTGAGTTCATTGAGTCTTTTCCATACATTATTAAGCATAAGAAGGGAAAAGATAATATTGTTGCTGATGCTCTATCTAGGAAGAATATGCTATTAACTCAACTTGATGTTAAAATTCCTGGATTAGAGGTACTATGTGATTTGTATGCTACTGATCATGATTTTGCTGAACCATATTTCTTATGTGCTCTTGGTAAAGCATGGGAAGAATATCACATACATGACGGGTTCTTGTTTAGAGCTAACAAACTATGTGTTCCAGAATCGTCTGTGCGTTTGCTCTTACTGCAGGAATCACATGCTGGAGGTTTGATGGGTCACTTTGGGCGTGAGAAGACGCTACTCATGCTAGCTGACCACTTTTATTGGCCAAAGATGAGGCGGGACGTGGACAGGTATGTGAAAAGGTGCATTACTTGCAACAAGTCCAAGTCCAAGCTGAAGCCTCACGGTTTGTATACTCCTTTACCGACACCTACTACACCTTGGGAGGATATTAGTATGGATTTTGTGTTGGGTTGCCACTTACTAAGAGAGGCCATGATTCTATATTTGTGGTAGTGGACAGATTTTCTAAGATGTCACACTTTATTGCCTGCCACAAAAGCGATGATGCGTCGCATATTGCTAACCTGTTTTTCAGGGAGATTGTACGTCTACATGGAGTCCCGAAGACTATTGTTTCTGATCGTGACGTGAAGTTTATGAGCTACTTCTGGAAGATGCTGTGGAGAAAGATGGGGACGAAGCTACTTTTCAGTACCACTTGTCATCCCCAAACCAATGGTCAAACTGAAGTGGTGAATAGAACATTGTCACAACTGTTGAGATCCATGATCAAGAAGAACCTGAAGGAGTGGGAAGATTGTTTGCCGCATGTGGAGTTTCCTTACAACAGGGCGGTACATTCTACCACTGAGCTGTGTCCTTTTGAGGTGGTGTATGGTTTCAAACCCATTACTCCACTTGACTTGTTGCCTTTTCCCATACATGAGAGAGTTAATATGGAGGCATCCAAGAGGGCAGATTTTGTACGAAAGATACATGTGAAGACTAAAGAGTTGATCGAAAAAGAATGGCAAGAGCAATGCTGCAAGGATGAACAAGAAGCGCAAGGAGATATTGTTCAAGCCTGGTGATATGGTCTGGGTATATTTTCGCAAGGATAGGTTCCCGAAGCTGCGGAAGTCTAAGTTGCTTCCTCATGGTGCTGGTCCTTACAAAGTGCTTGCCAAGATCAACGATAATGCATACTCGATAGATCTTCCACTTGATGAGTTTGGTGTCAGTAATTCTTTCAATGTTGCTGATTTGACACCATATGACGAAGAAGACCTTGGAGCGTCGAGGTCGACGCCTTTTGAAGGGGGGAGATGATGAGGACATCCCTACCTCACTACTACCTCCGTCATTACCAACTGAAGATGAACCTGCTGTGAAGCTCAAGTCCAATGAAGTTCGGATTGGACCTATTACAAGGGCTCATGCGAAGCTACTTAAACAACAGGTAAACTTGTTCCTAAACGATACTTTGATTGATGAGAACTTTATACTGCCTAAGTCTGGTTATTTATGTATCATCAGGTACGAGGAGGAGACAAGCATCGCACGAGGAAGAGAGGAGCAGATGGACGTCAAGATGGACGTGGAGCTGGACATGGAGCTGTACATGAAGAAATCCCATGGACGCGCGAGGGAGGAGTGGGAGGCATGCCCGAGAGGGGAAGACGCAGTCCCAGCCGGCCCAGCACCCGGTCAGACCGGCCGCCACGCCGGCGCGCCCGGTCCCTGGCCCGGTCCGACCGGGCGGCACGCCGGACGCACCCCGGCACCGACCGGGTTCTCTGCTGAAGCAGACTGGGCGGGCTACTGAGACGAATTCGACCCGTCCGGTCGGCACCCGGTCCCTAGCCCGGTTTCAACCGGCCAGCCCGATCCCTGACCCGGTCAACCGGGCCCTAGACCGGCCGAGTCCGAGTCTGTCTCGACCAGATCTATTCTGGGTCGGTTATTTTTGTATCTTTTCGACCCGAGGTCGTCCCGGACGCCTATATAAGTTCCCAGGACGCCCCACAAGTTGCTTCAAACCACATTTAAGATAAACCCTAGTTCTTAGTTGTTTGCTATGCAAAACTATTGAATCCCTACACCATATTGCTTGATAATGTGTAGATCTGAAAGTCTTGTGTGATCTGATGTTCCATTGGAAATTAGAAGGTTGCAACTTACCGCTTCGTGGTCGGCGGCTACGTGCGCAAGTGTGTGGAGTTGCGAATATCTTGCAGGGTTGAGAGCTGTTGCATTGGCGACAGGGACCAATCGAGAGATCTCGTTGCGTCATACAAGTTATCATCCACTTCATCAAGTTATCTCCGCTGCAATCACCCCGTGATCATCATCACCACTGTTGCTTACTGAGAAGATCGGGCCACCCCTTATCAGCTCGTGTAAATATCCAAGTGAATCAATAGAATGCTAGTTTTCCAAGTTATTAATGTCGAAATTTTCCTCTCTAGTTGGTTTTTGACAACTATACCGTGGCGCATCGTTCTTCGGATGCATTACCGGCCACGTCCTATTCGAGAAAAACTTCCATCGATGAGTTTATTGAAGGTTCCTCGAGCGCTGATCAGATAAAAGATCTCAACGAACTTCGAACGCAACTTCAGTCGATGAAAAAACAGGCTCTCGTGATAATGGAGCAATCTCGAAGATCTTCCGAGAAGGAAAAACTTGCTTTTCAACAGGCTCAGGAGGCCTTAGCGCTAAAGGAAGCCGCGGTTACTGAAGCCGCAAAAGCTACTTCGCGAGAAGATTACATGCTTCAACTGATGAATGAATCCTTCTTGGATATGGCAGGCATACTTCCTGAATTTTATCTTTTTCAACTTCATCCTTCTTGTTTTCCCCCTTTCACTAATTCTTCTGCTGGGTAGGTTCTTTTTTGGATACTGCTGCCGAAGATCAGCGTGTTGAAGCTATGTCCAATGTGCTCCTCAAACTTGCATTGGAACATGGTTCTAACTTTTGGGCTACGCCTGAACGTACTCGCCAAATCGTTAGATTTCAAGACCGCGCAGGTCAAGTTCGCGACTTCCTTGACTTCTGCTCGAGGACGCTGTTCCTGATTTATAATACCATGTTTCCTCGAAACACTCAGCCGAAAACTCTTCCTGCCTTGATGAATGAGTTCATGGATGCTCCTCGGATCCACGGATTTGTGAAGGCTCAACTGGTTGCTGGTGCTAAATTTGCTTTGACCATGTTACAAATATGCTTCCCGAAGTTAGATATGACCAAAGTCGTTGAAATTTATCACTCCAGGGTGGAGAAACGGAGGAGGAACCTTGATAAAATCATTGATGTTGTAACTCCTGTAGCCGAGGAAATGATGGATGATTTGCTTCAACTGGATGTTGAATTCTTCGTGAAAGGTAGCTATGCTGAACATAGCCTCGGTACTACAAACGATCAAAGAGTAAATATAGATGATATAGTAGGTGATAACTGAGAGCTTGTTTTTCCTTGTCGAGATTTTCTTTGATATTTTAGGATCTGTATATTGTAAGTGCTATGTATATTGTAAAACAACTTATATGTTTTTTTTTCATCCAGCCCCCGAGCTTTTTGTTGACCGATGTTTTATATCTTTATTGGTTTGCGAGGTACTTTGTACCAAGGCAAATGACTTTGTAAGTTGTATTGTGTGAGAACTTATATATATTGTTACTGCGGGTTGAAAGCCCCCGAGCCTGTCGACGAAAAAGATGTATGCCATCAATATCTTTATTATATTGCAGCACCGCGTGCCCGCCTCATTAAAAACCTTTCAGCCCCACTCGGTGCCCTGAAAAGAAAATAGTGCGTCTGAAAACTCGCGGGCGTTTCAGTACATTGTATGTTTACAACGAGGAGTATTTTTCGACTTTAAGCATAGAAACGCCTAAGTTGCGCCACGTTCCAAGGATTTGGCTCTGCTATCCCTGTCTTCTTGTCCTTTATCCTGTAAGCTCCTCCTTCAATTACTTCTGTGACGATGTACAGGCCAATCCATGGCGATTAGAGTTTCTCATGGCTATTTTGGGTCAGCCGAAGAACTAAGTCGCCTACCTGGAAAGATCTTGGTCGCAAACGTCGACTATGGTAATTTTTCAAGTCCTGCTGGTACTTGGTGACTCTTGACAGCACCTCATCTCTAACTTCATCAAGTGCATCGATGTCATCTTCCAGTGCCTTTCTCGAGGTTTCTTCATTGAATTCCGCCACTCTCAGGGAGTTGTGTTCTATCTCTATCGGCAACACTGCCTCAGCTCCATGGACTAAAAAGAACGGGGTTTCCTGTGTCGCTGTATTTGGTGTTGTTCGAATACTCCATAACACGCTAGGCAACTCCTCTGGCCATGTGTGTCGAGCTTTTTCCAATGGTGTTAACAGGCGCTTCTTGATGCCGTTGCAGATGATGCCGTTTGCTTTCTCGATGTGACGCCCCGAAACCGGTATCTTGAGGATTCTAGCGAACCCGCCGAAATCCGCACGATATCGATTCTAAGACGCCCTCCGACACGACGTGCACGATGATTCACACACGTGATGCCAGAGGAATTTACACGAGCGGTAACATTACAACATGATTACAATAGAGCCCACAAGATACATATATTACAACGAAGACTCCAACGAGTCAAGATACAAATATACAATACAAAGATCCAAATCATACAGAAGATCGAATACATCCGAGTACGGACAAGATACAAACTGTACTAAGAGTCCTGAAGATAACCAGTGGCGTCCATAACCCTGCCCAGGCCAATCCGGACGGGTAACCATGCTAACATCGTCATCTTGTACCTGTCGAAGTCGGGCCATCGGTTGCCGACAAAAGGGAGGGAATAGAAGAGAAAAAGAAAAGGCGAGTGTAAGTACCAAGGAATGAACTCCGACATGTACTTAGCGAGACTAGAAATGGCTATGCTCGCCGGGCGAGTATATATATATATATATATATCGCCTGGGGCTATATGGTAGGTTTAGCAGCAGCAAAACTATAACCAATAGAGACACGCTACAACAACCGTCTACTCAGCGAAGATAAGAGAGCGCACAAGGTAACATATAAGTACTACACAAACATAACCCAGCCGATTACACATATCCCCTTAAACAATTGTGAAGAGGCAATGTAAAAGGCACTCAACGGTGGACAAGTTTTATTAGGTATCGGTTGTAGTAATGCTATATTACTACGCAAGTTATTACCAGATTATTAGCAACAAGATAACAGTGTAAGTTGTTCTATGATCAAGCTATACGATTCCAAGTCGTCCATAACCGCGGACACGGCTTATCGATAAGATTGTAACCCTGCAGGGGTGCCCAAATGTGCGCACATGCACGCTCAACCCACTTGCGACAGGTGGATATCACGACTCGCACTCTCCTTCATGACAACAATGTCCAGGAAGCCACCTAACTAAGTTAACCCGTGTCGAAGTCCGGCCGTGCTCCGAAGCGGACTTAGCTGTTTGCGTCTACGACTAAGAGGATCAGAGCCCACTAGAGGATGGCCTCTTAACAATACGTACCACATCATACGAGCGTGCAAGAGACAACGGGGTTACAAGGCACTCACGGCTTCCACAAAAGTAACATCATATCATCTGACCACAAAGAAACATGCTTGCACGCCCGGGAGAAACAAATAAACATTCAAACTAATTGTGGCCACTAGACAAAGCTGTAGATTTCGGCAGTGGTCGAGGGGAGACCCGGTAAGCATACCCACGTGTGGTTAGAGCGCTAAGTCTCGGAATAGATAACAAGAACTCGGGTCCTAGGGGACATTAGTGAGTCAAAGTTCTGATGCTTTCGCAAAGGGGCTCACAGATGCCTCTTCTTACAATTTTAGTTGTTAACAATTTAGCAAAGCATGTGTATCTCCAACAACTGATATAGCATGTGATAACCTCCCAACAACCCAACATATCCCGATAACAGATCGAGATAAACAACAGAGCCTAAACACGCCTACGACTCTCAAGGCTCAAACATCAAGCAACGACTATGGGTAAGGAATGATACATATAGGATTATTATGGTAAACAATTGAAATATGACACGTGACTCGATAAAGAAGCGCAACATAAGGATAGCAGTGCGAGGGAGAGCAAAATGTAAAATAGGTGAAGAGAGAGGGCTCGCCTGTGAAAAGCTGTAGAAGAACTTGCCGAATAACTCATCGTATCTCACATCAACACTTCGTGATCCTATCCGGGAAGAAGCAAATGCTGGACAAACAACGGATGCAATACTTACTACTACGGAAGAAGAACTAGCATGATTAAAATGATATGCATGGCATGGCAGCGATGGTGCAATGCAACTTATCCAATTAATCGGAGTCGGAACCCCGGACAAACAGATTAGATTGGAATTGCATATCTACCGTCAGAGTTAAGGGTTGGTTAGCATGTCAGTAGCATGGAAAAGGTGTGCTACTTCAATATTAAGCGGAGCGGGGAAAACCCTAGTTGGAAATCCGAAATACTCGTCATACATGTTAGGTATACATGCACAACTATCAATGAGCGATATGATACAAGATGCAAACAGATGAATGGATAGCATAACCATGTTCAGTGCAGTTTTCTGATCAAAATTGATATAGAACACTTTTCATTTCGAATTACAGATTAAAAGTTATTAACAATTTAGTTTTTATCAATTTTAAAATAGAAAAACAGAATCTTCTATTATATTATTAAAGTACAAGACAAATGACTGTGTAGATTAAACATTGCAAAATGAATGGACTAGATTTAATAAGTTACCAGAGCACACGCCGTGAGGATCGCTACCCACCGGAACCAGGCTGGATCATTTAGAAAAACTGAATAGATATCACACACCCAGATATACACGGCCAGGCAGGATCATTCGTTTGAAAAACTGAACAGATATCACGCATCCGTTACCCACGTAAAGAAATGGAGATACACACGACCAGACCGGATCGTTTAAAAAAACTGTATACATATCCACGCACCGGCCTAATGTACTATAGAAGACCTGTTTAAAGTAACCCGGCCGACTTTAGATCTACGGAGTAGATTCGCAAAAAAAAAGATCTTCTACGAACTATATAAAATAACCAGTTGATCATGTAACTCCCGTCCGCGGCCGTGTCGACGGCTCGACGCACGCGCAACCACAGCAGCAGCGGAGCTCCTGCAGCTGGGCGATCAGCACGCAGACAAGGATCGGAAAAATGGCGATGGCCAGGTTGGTCTTCACGTTCACACCCACACCTTCGATGTCACCCCAAAATACACAGAGAAACACCGCCACGCAATCGGTACAGCTATGTTGCAAGATCAATTTATCCATGAATTGTCGAGGTTCAGCCACATAAATACCCGGCCACACAATCAGTTGGTCGAAGTCGCAAGATCAACTCATCTATGAATTGTCGAGGTTCAGATGGCCTCAAGCCGGCAAATCGGAGGCACGGCATCAGCAAGCCCAATACAAACTCAAGACGAAAGGTCGCCCAATAGATCAAAGGCACAATAGCCACGCCCATTGATTTTTGGGAAATATCTGGAAGCATTCCTATGTGTGTGTGATTAGATGTTAATCCCATCCCTACATCTCCTAACAATTTCCAATGGATAGTTCCGAGGATATCAAGGTTCAGACTAAGCCGCAATCGACGTATGGTTCCGATGACAATGAAAAAGAGCTGATTTATTCTAGAGCAACATGCAAAGCCCTGATCACTCACCCCGCCTCATGCATCGCGATCACCGCCCGACGCGCTACCGCGTGCTTAAGCTGCTGTCTTGCAAGCAGCAGCCTCTACGTATAGCTCGCTGTCTAAATTGAATTCACTCGCACACTTTAATGTCCCCTGTGATTTGAAACGAGAGAAAGACATGCCTGCTGACTTTGCTGTGAAAGGAAGAACCTGACAACAATAGCGTATCGACTAATTAGCAGATGCAACTAGGTACAAGCTTACTTCTAGATAGCCTACATGTAGTGCTTGAAAAATATATAGATGTGGTTTAATTTCTAGATCGGATATGATATGCATGTGTGCGAATCATTTGGTTGTGAACCATACATATTTTATTACATAGGATGATGTGTTGGACTTTTGCTATACACCAGATTAAGAATCAATTTTCATTATACAAAAATGATAGTTACGAAAGGGTAGATAAAATAGAAAAGAAGACTACAAAGCATGGAGACAATCATAAGAGGTCATGCAAGTCATATCTTTAAGGGTAGGGTTAGTTCTATGGATGATCTATGAAAATAACTCTTTAAACATACAACAGATATATTCAGATACCTATCATCATGCTCTAATTCTTCCTATGATTCCAAATGTTACAGAGATCTATGATGATAGATTTATTATAGTATGTGGCCAGCCATATTGCAGCAACCGAAAATGCAGTACCCTTGATGGAACGATGCACGTCAGGGATAGAGAGAGAAATAAAATGCGAAAATTAATACGACACTCTATTGTTTAGCAGCGCGGGTACACATTTCAATGATCTAATTAATGTTAGTGTTTTGTTCCCAGTATAGTCGTTAGCAGCATTCTAATACCTTAAGCGTAATACTTCCTTTGTATAATCGTGTTGATTAGTACGGTTTTATAATCCTTATTGAAAGTATACTTTGCATTTTATACAAGTGCTAATGGAGCAAAAATTAAAATTAAAGAAAGGTTCATCTGAGAAATTAATGAACTACATATATATGACCAATAATAAATAAAATAAATTATATCAAATAAGATATAAGAAAATCCAGCCGCGCGTATCAATTGTGGTTCTACCATATGTTAGTTAGGATCAGCTCAAAAAAATTTGTTAGTTAGGATATAGTCAAACAAAGTCGATCTCGATATCAGCATATCGATTGTTCATCTCCCGTACGCCTCTACCCCTAATCTGCCACCGCTTCTCCTGCGGCATCTGTCTCCGGTGCCGCGCATGGCTCTGACGTTCGGTCCATCTCCACTACGGTGCATGTTTCCAACTTTCATCGTTGGCAGATTGGATTGGCTCCGGTCTCGGCAGTCAAGGACACGCGATGGATCCAGGCAAGAGACTCAAGCCAGGTAGTACGTGCATGTCAAGGATTTTTTGAATTAAAACTGCCTAATCAGGAATCAGGGCGATGGATGCAGGCAAGATACTCACGCTAGGTAGTACGTGCATATGAAGGATTTTTCGAATTAACTGCCTAATCAGGAATCAGGCTTTCATGCATGCAAGTAGTCTGATAATCAAGATCTGGATGCATGCACGCCTCAAGCAATACGACAAGTAGTCCCGGGTGGGAGCCCTGCTAAAGGAGGATTTTCGAATCACGATCTGTGTGGAATTTCCATCGTATTCTTCCGAAAGTGTGTTTTCTCAGCCCAGCAAATGACGATCTGTGCGGAATTTCGATCATGCAAGACGAGGTTGCCCCGACGAATATTCGGAGGTTCTATAAGATTCATTTAGGATATTCACATCCACCAAAGATATCCTCACTCATTCTCCTGGCAACAATATATTCAGAGGTCTTTTTTACTAGGTCTATACTTCCAGTTTACTCTCAAACAATGGTATATTGATACGGTAGGACATATTATGCTCTGGTCTGTTGGCTGAACTCTTGATAGTGTTGTTTGCAGAGATAGAGTGATATGCATTCAAGAGGCCATACTATGATGGCTCTGGATTAGGAGTATCTGCATCAACTCGGACATACAACATCGGTGTTGAGGTTATCATTTTAAGCGTTTCCCCTTTTTCTCTACTTGGTTAAAACATAATCCAATCTAATCCGGCGGAAGATAGGAGACGTATGCAAGCAGCTGATTGACTAGAACAAGTACGAAGGTACTCATCTAATGTTCGCTGATAGCAACATGCATGCAATGGCCAACACCCGCACTGCTGGTGGCATCGTCGACCTTTGAGGGCACGTTTTGCTCATTAATCAGACTCTTATTCAAGAACAGATGAAGCAGAGATGGGATTGATGAACCACGATTGGTTCGACTCAACTGGAACCAGTCGACGGAGGCCATGGACGGTGATGACTCGGTGGAGGGGCACTCCCAGGATGACACCGGCGAAGAGCATACGCTGTTCACCAAGGACGGACGGCAGGTAGTCCATGTACTCCTCGATTCTTTGAGCTACTCTCTCTCCCAAGGTGCATGATGCTTACACATGGATTAGCTCATTTTCTCACCAGTTCATTGCGACGCTGCTGTATTGGAGTGAAAAATATATTTTTTCTATATACATAAAAAATAAGGCCAGATCTCGGACTTTATTTTGAATCAGGCAGAATGCAAAATTTATTGATGTGATCGCTAAAATATAGCCACAATGAGTTCAGGAGGGAGGTTTTACATAATGGATAACTCAAAGATGAGAAAAAATGTTTAAATCACTGACTTCTATACCTAATAATAAAGAAAATAAGATTTCTTGTTCGTCCGTCTGTTTCTACCCCTATATTTCAGTTAAAATTACATTGACTGCCACCGCTAAAGTAAATAACCGGTTCGTCCGTTCGTCGCTGGTTCCCTTCGATCGAACAGGTCGTGCTCGCTCGCCAGCCCGTGCAAGGAAAAGTTTTGGGCCGGCCCAGTCTGCCTCGAAGCGGAGTATCGCTCAGTACTCATGGAAACTATTCGATCCGAGCGCACACAACCCGCTCACGTTGGACTCCAGGTGCATCACGTACACATACGTAACCAACCTTGATACGTTCGTCAAACACTCAAATAGTTCGTTTCGAATCACAAGCTCACAATTGCCGAGCTAGCCAGGATCTTCCGTCCAATATATATGTGCCCAGCCATCTCTATCCCAAATCGTTCCATGGAATTGCAGAGAGGGATTGGATCAATTGATTAGGTTTCCAGCTCGAGACAGCTTTCAACACGTCGACAATAGACACATCGACCGGACATCGGTGGAATCCGACGAGAACATATCTTCATCAATGTCGTCATGTCGATGCCGCCACCGGCTCTAGATCAGCGAGCGACTAGCCAGGGACCATGCTAGCCGGCTCGAGTTCCCGGCGATTGGCTGGCTCCACAATCCTGCAGCAGGGGGCGGGGAATCCCAGCACGTCTACCGTAGCAGGCGCACAACCCATGTCCGAGCGCTTACCTCCAGTAGCGCACGCATCCTCTGCCAAGCGTGAAAAAGAGCAAAAGCTGAGATATTTGAGAGAGTAGTCAATCTGAAGGAATTTGAGTTGCAGCAGCTGCCCTATTTTTAGTGTCAGAGAGAGAGAGATTAGTGAGATTTGAGAGATGTGGTAGGGAATCGAGAGAGGCTGCGCGGAGGTACAAAGCTAGCGGGTCAGGATGTCGGGATGCAGACTCTTGTCTAATCGTCAAAGTTTGACTGATGAAGATAGAGAAAAAGAGTTTCCTTATACAGTGTCACCCGTGGGGATAAGAAAAAAAATGGTTTGGATTCTGATCGTCAGCTATTGAATACGATGAAATATTTTATGTTCTTCTGTGTGTTTTAAAATTCTGAAATAATAATTTGCCGGGAAAACAAACATACTAACTTGGAGGTACAACTACAATGCATTTTTTATACTTGAAAAATACACACGTTGTATTTAGCATTCAAGAGGTGAAATTTTTGACAGGCATTTTTTTGTTTTCGAAAGCGATATATAACAGAATTGTCCGTCCAAAAAAAAATTAAGAACAGCAGGTAAAGTACATGCAAACATTCAAATAATTTATGTTTTATGGACTTAACTTTATCTAAATTTGGAGCGTTTACACTCTTTCATGTGACGAAGGGAGTAAATTATCTCCAGTTGAAATGGTTTGAGACCAGGCCTTCAAAAAATGTTGATCAATATGTTGAAAAAATCTCTGATAAGGAAGAAAAATTCTATTTTTGACTTGTGTATGAAACTTCGTATCTACAATATAGTATGACATAGGAGTAATATAATTTTTATACGAGGATTTGTGTGATGTTAGGAAATCGTGGAAGCATACTCTATTGCTTGTTTCTTAGACCAGAAAGTTGTCTTCGTTTGTTAATACAATGTGACAGGAAGAGAAAGGAAAGGATTCTCCCTCGATGTCAGCCCCCATGGCCGGATTCTATCAGTGCTCCAACCACCCCACCGCGTCCGTGACGCAATCTCTAGGGTCTCCTCTCTTTGCTCTTAGTTCGACACTAGCACGGCGGCCCGGGGAATACCATGCATGTGGATAGGAGCGTGCATGCCATATCATAGTTCCTTGGGGACCTCGAAGCCAAGGATTGCTCGGCCGCTGCAGGGTAGCTCAAGGCCAAGTGCAACTACACAAAAAGTACCTCGCCACTCGTGATTATGGTCTATTGATACGACTTTACCAAAGGTAGCATTGTGATCCATCCGTAGCAACGCACGGGCAAATTTACTAGTCTATTATAAGATAAAATGAATGTATGGTTTAAGAGCGGAGTGACAATGCCAACGTTTCAGTGAATCAAATAATATATCATGATAGAATGAAAACTATATGGACAAAATTAATACTAAATTTTAAACTAAAATCTCATTGGTGGAATACAAATATGTCTTCCACTCGAACTGAAGTAAAAACGGAAAAAAATTCTAGGTAACACGGCTCATATATATTGACATACATCGACTTCTTAGATCTATAAACATGCATAGAACTAAATGTTTCAGAGTTAAAAAAGGGCTCCACAAGAGTAGAGCGCGATAAATAAAAACACATATTAACTAAGGTGGCGACAAGCCAAAGATAAGATGATCATTTAAGGACCATGTTGCATATATGACACTAAACGAGAAAAAACAACGATTGGATATAAACATGATAGTTAATGTACCACTTATAACATCCTATATCTAGGAAAAAAATCAAAATCATACAAAGAAATAAAATTCACATAAGACAATAATGCAAATTGATGTCTCACCACAAAGGATAAATCTAGCCGCGCGAATGCGCGGGTCGCTCCGCTAGTTATTTAAATAAGAAAAGGGCTTGGTTTTAATTTTCTAAAAGGGGGAAGGACCCCGCGTTAATTAATAAAAGCTGCAGGGGTGTTTGTTGAAGAGAACAACAGCCAAGGACGCCGGGTTGATTTACAGAAAGGTGCAGGGGCTCAGTGCAAGATCTCAGATCTGAGGGGGGTGGGTGAAGATTCTTACCGAGCGGGGAGTTAACCCTGGTCGCTGACGAAGGGGACCCACGGTCCGACGTGGCAGCCACCGTGGCGAAGCTTGCACACGTGCCCTGATACCGCTCGCGTCGCAGGGGTCGACGGTGATCACGCATGGCGTCGCACGGGCGGACGTCGCGGGGCGCCCAAGAAAGCGAGGTTTGGCGCCTCGGCTTCCCCTCGATGGCGTGAACCATCTGGAGGCGGCGCCGCCAGGAGGAGGTCGCCGGAGAGCGGCGGCGACGAACATCTGCGGCGAACGGCGTCAGCATTGGGGTGAGGAGAAGGAACACGAAGCAAAAGAAAAGGAGAGGTAGTCCAGGGGGGAGAGGAGGGTACCAGGAGCGCACGGAAAGCCACAGCGGAGGAAGGGGATGTCGGTGGCGGTCGTATTTCTCGTCGGAGAACGGCCACCGAGGTGAAGAAACGTCGAAAATTGAGGGGGGAGAGGGGGAGCCTTGTTTCGATTCCTTCTGCCAGGTGGTAGATGACGATGACGCACTCCATTTGGCGGCGGTGGCGCAACGAGGGGTTGACGGGGACGGCGGCACCATGAGGAAGAGGATGGCGGCAGGGGGTTTCTCTTTGTGAGCTCTTCTTGGAGAGGAAGAAAGGAAAAGAGCGGGATAGGCGTGGGCGAGAGGGAAAAGAGGGATGCGGTCCAGGCATAAAGAGAGGAGGAGGGGCTCACACGCGCAGAGGAGCAGGTGAGCAGCGGGTCACGCCATCGACGTGCTTCCCCCGTCGTTTTCTTGTGTGTCGAGGACGGAGGGGAAAAGATGTCGAAGGGGTACGACCTAGGAGGAGGAAGAGGTGGTGGGCTGGGCCAAAACGGGCCAGGGGTGATAAGGATGCAGCGCTGGAAAAGAGAAGAACGGGAAGATGGGCCAGGGGAGGGAAGGAGGAAAGAGGGAGGATGGGCCGCCGGGGAGGAGAGGGCCCATGGAAGAAAAAGGCCAGAGGGCCGTAGCCTGGTTTTTTTAGTGATTAGGGTTTTAGTTTTATTTTTATTATAAAAAATATTTCTTTTCCTTTTTATTTTTAAAACTGTTTTGAAACTATTTTTAAAGTCAAACAGAACCAGGTTCGATTTTAAATTTGAAACTATTTGAAATTAGTTTTGTTTATCATATAGTTTTGAGGGTTTAGGGTTTGTGAAAAGAAACATAGAAGGAAGGCTTATTATGAAGACCATATGAGAAGAAAAATAAAAGATTTAAGGTTTGTAAAATACTTTTTATTTGGTGAAACATGGAGGTGATGATGCATGATGACATGATGATGCATAACTGGAAAAGAACAAACAAATGTTTATTAGGGTACTACCCTGGGCCGTTACACTCGACTTGACCATTGGTTTGCGGGTGTGCAACTGAGGCAAATTGTAATTTGATGCCTACCTTTGCGCAATATGCCTTGAACTCCTTGGATGTGAAATTGTTGCCGTTGTCTGTGACGATGCTATGAGGGACTCCAAACCGAAAAATGATACTCTTAACAAACTTTATTGCGGATGCTGCATCTGGTGAGTTTATCGGCTTTGCTTCTATCCACTTTGTGAACTTGTCGACAACTACGAGCATATACTCGTATCCTCCTGGCCAAGCCTTGTGTAATTTTCCCACCATATCAATGCCCCATTGAGCAAAGGGCCATGACAGCGGTATTGGCATCAACTCTGCTGTCGGAGAATGAGGTTTCGCGA
Source organism: Lolium perenne (assembly GCF_019359855.2). Taxonomy (NCBI): domain Eukaryota; kingdom Viridiplantae; phylum Streptophyta; class Magnoliopsida; order Poales; family Poaceae; genus Lolium; species Lolium perenne. Next base: position 140,284,790 of record NC_067245.2, read on the forward strand.
CAAACCTTTGGCATGCATCGCAAGTACGCACTGTAACACCCCAACTTTTGCAACCTTGATTAATTGTCCTTAATGCAAAAATTAGGGGGAACAAAAACTTTTTCTTTAGACTAATTAAGATGAATTGCCTTGATCTGTTTGTTATGATGAATTGCCTTGATCTGTTGGTAGATGAATTATCTTGATTTGCTTGTGAGTTTTGTCTTGAGCTACCTCATAGAACAACACCCCTGGTGGTTAAACAAGCAACTCACCAAATAAAACACATGTGTGGCTTAGGAAGAATTGTTTTCCTTTTTACTACATCAAACCTCTCTCCTGATGACAACATGTGTGTGCCATCTTGATTTTTTCTCTTGGTGATACAAGATAGCTCAATCATCCTTAATTCAAAACTTGGGATCATCTACCCCTAGCTACATCCCTCTCTTATACCCACTCATCCTTGTTGGTTTTGAGGCCATGTCGACCATCTGTGTTGACATGCTTAAAATGTCCAGACTTTGGCAGTTGATATCTAAGCAACCACCACTGTTATTGGTGATCTCAGTGCATGGATCCCATCTATGCAACACCCTCTTCAACCTCCACATCTTGCATGTCTCAGTCAATTCTTGCAGCTCATATATTCAACTTGATCTTGTATCCTATTCAATGATTCAACACTAGATCACTTCCTTCAATTTTACCTCTTGTTTTTATTCAAGTTTAATCTTCACAAAACCAAGAGTGGGAATAGTGGGTACATTTTGTAGCCATCATCTACCCTTGAGAACACTCCTCCCTAAATTAGTTTTTCCTCCTCAAAAACCCTATTGTTTTCCTTCTCTAGTTTTGATCACAAAACTACTTCTAGTTTTATAAATCTTTTCAAGATATTTCTGCAAAGAAAACAAGGAACTGAAATGGGTTTTGTTTTTCTTCCCATTTCTACCAAGTACTGATCTATAAAAAAACATTACTCTCTATTTGGCTTTCTTTTTAACAAAAAGCTTGTTATGGTACCTACACCATTTCTTGTTTTCCCTCTTGCTTATTTTTACATTTGAGAAAAACTCTACTTTACTGGGGAAAGTAAGTAGAATATTTTGAACTCCTATGTTCCAACTAGTTTTATCTCAACTCTCTCATGTTTCATTCCACTTGAGTTCATTCCCAATTGTCCCTAGACAATTGAGGTGTTCCAAATACTTTTCAAATAAGTTCTATTTCAAATGACAACTCTTGCACATCTTGTGTACATCTCTGATCTACCCCATAATGTTCCTTCATCCTCCAATTCTTGATCAAATGGATGATCATTTGATACTTTCAAACCACTCCCAATTGACCTCTCATTTGTAGAGCAACTTATATTTCATCATACCCATCTCAATCATCTATTCTTTTCCATCACCACCTTGACCTCATGAATTGATGATTTGTGTCACCATATTCATCATTGTTATTGTATCATTATTTCCATCACTATCCTTCTAAACCTTAGGCTCTTTATCAATTTAAGAAACCTATTTTCTTTGCATAACACAAGTGGTGTCGTGTGTCTTGCATAGGCACTTGAGCACCATGTGTCTCAAATAGTTTGGAGTAGTCAAGTCTCAAAAACTTGTGGCGGCCATCTCCAAAATAGCTTACACTTGAAAACTTGTACACCACCATCACCATCACACTCTTCCTACATCTCGAGTTCCTTTATACTTTCTTACACATCATCTAAGCCACCATCTTGGCAAGAAATAATGAGGCTCCACTATACTCAACATGCATGTTGGAAACTCCCTTTGATGATTCATTTTAGAGTGGCACATGAAGGAGCCGGCCATGAAAAGAATTTCGGCCAGCCATTGTGCTTCTCACTTTCTTCCTCCACAAGCCTTGCCTCCCACCTAACCCAATCAATAAATGGGCAGCCACCCACCTTGGCCAATCAAAAAAAGGAGGCAGCCACCCCTCTCCCTCTATAAATTGGCCCTAGCCGGCCACCTCCTCCCCTTTGCTTCATTTCTTCTCACTCTCCACTCCCTCACACTCTCCTCCTGCCCTCCACCACGAAATGGTGCTGCCCCTTGCTCCCATGGCCGGCCATGGCCATGAAAACCAGCCAAGACGCAGCTCCCCTCCTTCCTCAAGCTTCCCCTCACCATGAGAGCTTCCCTCTCACTCTCTTCTCCCCTAATCTTTGATGAGTCCAGCTCACTTTCTCCTTTCTCCTCTCACTAGATTAGATCTTGATGCAGGTGCATGTTGGTCCAAGCATGGAGAAGGTTGAGCTATCCTCAGATCTGAAGTTCTTGAGCAAAGTTCGTCCAAAACCTTGCAGTAATTTCTGTATCTTGCTGTTTCAGATTCTGGTACAAACTTGTAAAATCCTCCAAATCTTGTGTGCAGATCCAAATCGAGTGATTCAAAGTTCCGCAGATAGGTGTTGAAAAGATCTACAACTTGGCGTTGGTCTCATCCTCAAATTCGTTACGGATTTTGCATGGTAAATAAAGTTCTGCAAACATGCAGAATCACTGTTTGTTAGATTTCTTCCGTTTTACAAAACCTTTTTGAGCAAACTCAACTATGGGTGAAAGCCCACTCCAGTACCTTCATTTTGGCGTTGGTTTCACTTCAAATGACTTCCTGAAATTGAAATGGTTCACAGATCAAGATCTTGTCAGATCTAACTTAGTCGAATTAAACCAGGAGCTTGGAAACGAATTTTTGAATGAAAACAATTGGGTAAGGACCACCTATTCAATATCTTTCAGATGCAGCTGACCTCATATTTTTATGATTTATGTACGATTTGTGGTGAATTAAACTTGTTCTGTGTGTTCTGCAGACATGGTTGTTAGCTTTTAATTCATCCAAAATCCATTTTTGAACCTAATTGAGTGATTCCAATTCTATAGGATTACTGAATGTTTTCTTAATCATCTCAAACAAGTTTCAAACCTTTATCTGTTCTGCAACTCCATAGTTAAAGCAAATGGTGAAAACATGCAGTAAAATTGTCAATCCATTTGTGAGAGTTTCAGAAACAATTTTAACCCAAATCCAATTGTGTATGCTTCTATGTTTAATTACTTTCAAATGCCAGTGGCCTCATATTTTTAGGATTTTTCTACGATTTATGGCTTACAGATCTTGTTTTCTGTACAGTCAGATTCAAAGAAATTCCTAAAATTGTAGGTTTAATATTTTTGGGTGATTCCAATTGGGTTAGTCTTGTATTAGTACAGGCCATCTAGGAAATTTTTTATTAGTCTCTGTTCATACATATTTGTTGCTGTTAGTAATGTTTATGTGTGACATGCATTGTTGAAGCAAAACCTTTCGGTTTATTTAAAACCCTTGACCAACTCTTTTTAGTAGAGGTGGGCAACCTTTGTTTTATGCTTGCAAAACAAAACCTTTGCAACCTAACATTAACTCTTTTGTTTGGCTTAAGTTTTCAATTGATGTGGTATATGGTTTGCTTCCTATTTTTGTATAGTGTTAAGTGAGCAAATTAAATTAGGAAAACTGGTTTGTACTTTTCCAAAAATGTTTGAAAGTATGTTGTGCATGTTTGTGATGCCAAACTAATGCTCTTGTCCTCTTCATGATGTTATATACCAGGGGATAATTGGTTTATACCATGGTGATAACCGAGAGAGGCAATTGCTAAGTTGTGATGCACTCATACCTTTACTAGGTAAATAAATGGGGTTTTCTAAATTAAAACTCTTAAAGTTGTTTTGTGGTATCTACAGGTCATTAGTATGTTATACCTTGGCTGCTTGGTTAGTTGTTGATTGTTGAATGTTGTCTTGTTGAGGCAATGTGATTGATTGTGTTCCTTTTATATTTTCCGGCGATAGATACGAACAATTCCGGAGAAGAAGAAGAAGTGGAATCGGACGAGGATTTTATTTATATATGTTGTTGGGATTCTTATATGGATGGAGTTGAAGAAGTACAGGGACAAATAAGCCAAGGCAAGCCATCTTTTGATCTCTTGCTATTTATCCTTCTTGTTGTGCTCATTGCTCCATTATATACTTGGTTCCTTGTATCATGTGTGATTTTTGGTCCTCTACTCTATGCATACTTATTCCCAAAGTATGTTGAACCCCTTGTTGATGCTTTGCATACTTTCTCCCAAGTATGTTAACCCCCTTGTTTATGTTATGCATGCTTACCCTAAGCATGTATGCCCTCTTGACCATATCCATGTTGTCATCTTCTTAGTGGTATGATGATTAACATCATGACCCCTGTTTGAATCATCTTAATTATGTTGTCCCTATACATACTTATCCTAAGTATGTATGATCCCCTTAACACCTCAATTATCATCCCCTTAGTGGTATGATGGCTAGCATCATGTCATTGAGACTCTTAGTTCCTTCATAAAACTATAGGTTGGGACCCCCCCCCCCTTGGAAAAATACCTTGTTGAAAAGAATTTTTGAAAACCTTGGGTGAGTTGGACTTACCCAAGCGTGTGTTTATGAAAGGAAAGGATCTTGGCAAAGATGGTTGGAAAGAAAATCTTGTTTTCGAAAACTTTGGCGCCTAAGTATTCACCCGTGACAATTAACCCGCGCAACCACATTACCCTGGGGTGGGACGGGGCTTAGCTCGTAGTTTGTTCTTCTTAACATGGGACACCGCACAACTATATAAGGGTAAGGTTACCCCTGAATCCGGATTGTCGTTGGTGGAGACAATAGTATAACGGGAGGCCTTCGGGGCTGACCCGTCCGGAAGACACTATGGGTCTCCTGGCTTGGCGGTGGAGCCACGCTCAAAGTGAGGTGAGCTGCCACGGTGCCGGGGAGGTACATACTCCATAGGGTAGGATCCCGTGCTAAGACGAATAGGCAAAAGGCTATGTCCGAGTTTTTGTCATGGCATAGTTGATATGCAGGGATGATGCCCACATGATAAACTCACGGATCTTGTAGGGAAAGTGTGCAAACTCTGCAGAGTCAAATCTATTCGAATAGCCGTGTCCGCGGTCATGGACGGTTGAAATGGCTGTTGCTTAGCCTGATGAGTTTTGTTTGAGAAAGTGTTTACCAAAGGAAAAAAGGAATTTATTTTCGGAGTACCGGAAGGGTACTAGAATGGTTTGGTTGACCATATGGAGATGGTCGGAAAGGAAATAAACTGGGTTACTCCCTTCCTAGTGTTTTATGTTGTAGAACTCTTTTGAAGTATCTTCTTCAATAATGATATAGAGATGTCATAGGATCTTCTTAGTGTCCCCTTCAACTGTGATGATGGGATGCTACATCCACAAGAGAAACTATTTCTCTTTCTCATGCTACATCCACAAGAGAAACTATTTCTCTTTCACATGCTATATCCACAAGAGAAACTATTCTTCCTCTCTTGTCTCTTTTAGTTAGCATTGTTAGCACCCTTCTTGATGGTTTGCGAGTACAATTCAAATGTACTCACGGCTTTGTCCCTGGCTATTTACTTGGCCAGACTTGGAGGAACACGACGGATGAAGAAGGAGTTGGCGATGTCTATGCGAGCTAGGAACGTCTTCCCAGTCAGTTGCCTGTAGGGTTATGGCAGATGACTTGGGTACTGCGCTGCTGAATTGATGATGCTACTCCGATGTTTTAGTTAGGCCCTTCGAGGCTATTATGTAAGTATTGGTCATGTGACCATGTTGTAATTTTCTTATTCCGCTTTGTAATGGATGGTGTAATTTGATATCAGTTCGGTTATGTGTTCACGGCGCACTGATCATGGGATCGTGAACTGTATACATAACAGGGAATTTCGGACAGCTAGTCCGGGGTCCCCACAGAGCTGGTATACCATGGTGATAACCGAGAGAGGCAATTGCTAAGTTGTGATGCACTCATACCTTTACTAGGTAAATAAATGGGGTTTTCTAAATTAAAACTCTTAAAGTTGTTTTGTGGTATCTACAGGTCATTAGTATGTTATACCTTGGCTGCTTGGTTAGTTTTTGATTGTTGAATGTTGTCTTGTTGAGGCAATGTGATTGATTGTGTTCCTTTTATATTTTCCGGCGATAGATACGAACAATTCCGGAGAAGAAGAAGAAGTGGAATCGGACGAGGATTTTATTTATATATGTTGTTGGGATTCTTATATGGATGGAGTTGAAGAAGTATAGGGACAAATAAGCCAAGGCAAGCCATCTTTTGATCTCTTGCTATTTATCCTTCTTGTTGTGCTCATTGCTCCATTATATACTTGGTTCCTTGTATCATGTGTGATTTTTGGTCCTCTACTCTATGCATACTTATTCCCAAAGTATGTTGAACCCCTTGTTGATGCTTTGCATACTTGCTCCCAAGTATGTTAACCCCCTTGTTGATGTTATGCATGCTTACCCTAAGCATGTATGCCCTCTTGACCATATCCATGTTGTCATCTTCTTAGTGGTATGATGATTAACATCATGACCCCTGTTTGAATCATCTTAATTATGTTGTCCCTATACATGCTTATCCTAAGTATGTATGATCCCCTTAATACCTCAATTATCACCCCCTTAGTGGTATGATGGCTAGCATCATGTCATTGAGACTCTTAGTTCCTTCATAAAACTATAGGTTGGGACCCCCCCCTGGGAAAAATACCTTGTTGAAATTTTTTTTGAAAACCTTGGGTGAGTTGGACTTACCCAAGCGTGTGTTTATGAAAGGAAAGGATCTTGGCAAAGATGGTTGGAAAGAAAATCTTGTTTTCGAAAACTTTGGCGCCTAAGTATTCACCCGTGACAATTAACCCGCGCAACCACATTACCCTGGGGTGGGACGGGGCTTAGCTCGTAGTTTGTTCTTCTTAACATGGGACACCGCACAACTATATAAGGGTAAGGTTACCCCTGAATCCGGATTGTCGTTGGTGGAGACAATAGTATAACGGGAGGCCTTCGGGGCTGATCCGTCCGGAAGACACTATGGGTCTCCTGGCTTGGCGGTGGAGCCACGCTCAAAGTGAGGTGAGCTGCCACGGTGCCGGGGAGGTACATATTCCATAGGGTAGGATCCCGTGCTAAGACGAATAGGCGAAAGGCTATGTCCGAGTTTTTGTCATGGCATAGTTGATATGCAGGGATGATGCCCACATGATAAACTCACGGATCTTGTGGGGAAAGTGTGCAAACTCTACAGAGTCAAATCTATTCGAATAGCCGTGTCCGCGGTCATGGACGGTTGAAATGGCTGTTGCTTAGCCTGATGAGTTTTGTTTGAGAAAGTGTTTACCAAAGGAAAAAGGAACTTATTTTCGGAGTACCGGAAGGGTACTAGAATGGTTTGGTTGACCATATGGAGATGGTCGGAAAGGAAATAAACTGGGTTACTCCCTTCCTAGTGTTTTATGTTGTAGAACTCTTTTGAAGTATCTTCTTCAATAATGATATAGAGATGTCATAGGATCTTCTTAGTGTCCCCTTCAACTGTGATGATGGGATGCTACATCCACAAGAGAAACTATTTCTCTTTCTCATGCTACATCCACAAGAGAAACTATTTCTCTTTCACATGCTATATCCACAAGAGAAACTATTCTTCCTCTCTTGTCTCTTTTAGTTAGCATTGTTAGCACCCTTGTTGATGGTTTGCGAGTACAATTCAAATGTACTCACGGCTTTGTCCCTGGCTATTTACTTGGCCAGACTTGGAGGAACACGACGGATGAAGAAGGAGTTGGCGATGTCTATGCGAGCTAGGAACATCTTCCCAGTCAGTTGCCTGTAGGGTTATGGCAGATGACTTGGGTACTGCGCTGCTGAATTGATGATGCTACTCTGATGTTTTAGTTAGGCCCTTCGAGGCTATTATGTAAGTATTGGTCATGTGATCATGTTGTAATTTTCTTATTCCGCTTTGTAATGGATGGTGTAATTTGATATCAGTTCGGTTATGTGTTCACGGCGCACTGATCATGGGACCGTGAACTGTATACATAACAGGGAATTTCGGACAGCTAGTCCGGGGTCCCCACAGAGCTGGTATCAGAGCTATCCTGACTGTAGGAGACCTTAGTTAGCATGGACGTTAGTTAGGAAAACAAGTACTTGGGAAAAACTATTTACGAAACAAATTCTTTCTTTAGTCGGAAGTATAGCTTCTACTCCTCTTATTTATTCAAAGCTTCTAAATTCTTATCTCTCCGCTTTATAAAAAAAAGGTTTGAAAATTCTTACTCTATTGTCTCATCCGCTTCAAATCTACATGTTGGACGATGTCTCCAACTCGGACCGGAGACTCGAAGTCGAAGATGGATCAACCTTTTATGAAGTCTCACGTATCTCCAACGACAACTATTGAAGATCGAACGCCGACTTAGTCCTGCACATAAAGGGATAATAAGATCATGCCTTTGGTTATCACCAAAGTCTGTCAAAGATCTGACCTTGTTCCTCCGTGGACTTGCACCTTTTTGCAGTCGTTTGGGATCAAGTCCTCAGTTTCTTGACTAGTAAATTTTAGGCCAGCCACGAGAAGGTCTCGACTTCGGGAGTACCTCAACAACTACCTCTTCGAAGACCTCACATCCCCGGGATGTTGAGCAAGAAGACTACGCAGTTTTCTCCTCCACCTCAACATAGAAGACTGAACACCAGGCCTGCTTCGCAACCAACTGCCCCGAAAACCCATGTCGGAGTCCATAAGAGCAAAATGAAGACGGCAACATATGTGACCAGCCCCCAAACCTATAGGATGGATAGGAAAAACTCAATCGGTTCGATTGAGCTACCCCCACGTGTTAGGTATCTCTAGATACTTAGAGTGACTTGTTTGGTATGCTGATTGCTTGTAGTTCCCTAGTGTGCTTCCTTGAGTGTTTGTATCTATTTGTTGTGTGCATGTATGTCTTGCCATTTAGACGTTCCCGCCCTTTTTAATTGTTTGAAATTTGTAAAAATAGAAATTAAAAATGGAAATCTGCTAGTGTACTGTTTTGCTAATAAAAATAGTTTGGTAGCTCCGATTGATGTGATTCCAATTGCACTAGAACCAGTATGAACTAATCTTTCAGATGCCACTGACCTTGTATTTTTAGGATTTTTGTGCGATTTTTAATAAATAAAACTTGATCACTGTTTCTGGTTAGTATTTTGAGTCTCAAAAATTGAAAAATAAATATTTTTGAACGATTCCAATTGTGTTGATCTTGTTTTGTTACTGTGCATCTAGGAAAAATACCAGTAGCCTCTGTTAGTGATATTTTGTCTCTGGTTATGGTTGTATGGGTGTCACATGCAATGATAGGATTAAAGTTTGCCTCGCCGATGTATTGCTAACTGCTAGTTAGTCGGGTAGATTAACGAAAGACTCTAACTCTAAACCCGTTAGCAGTAGTTTTTCAACCATCAGGGAAACTAACTCAGACCCCTATCTACGCCGACTACTTTCAAGGTCATCTGAAGCATCTCTACTACGCCAACAAAGCAAAAGCCAATACCTTCAAGATCCGCTGAAGCATCTCCACTTCATCAAGAAAGCAGAAGCCCCTACCTTCAAGAGTGACTGTACCTCTACCAGAAGACATACTAATTTGGTCTAACCTTAGAGCATAACCGCACTAACCTCGAAGATATCTTCTTGAAACCACCCTCTAACACGCCGTCTAACAAGCCGAGAGGACAATAGCATCAAAGCCGAGCTACATCACATGGTTCATCTGGTCCTCATCAAGTGAAGACTCCGGAAGATACCTCAAGAACTCAAGACTAGGTGCAACTTACCGCTCACCAACTGCTGTAAGTCAGCACCAACCCGCAAGCTGAAGATTGTCTTCGACGACCTCTGTTGCTGTTTCATATGGATACCAACTAGGTGTTTCAGCAACTTACTAACTCGCCGAGCGTCCCATATGGCTTAGTTAACACCGTGAGTGCCTCTTGAAGTGGTGGTCTGCACGTCGCCCCCGAAGATTCTTCAATTGAACAAAGAAGATCGATGACTTCTTCAGAAGCCCCCGACAGGACCGCAAGGCAGACGCTCTGAGTTTTTCCGAAAGCCCGATGAAAAATCTTAAGGGTGGAAGACTTCGTCTTCCACTAAAAGTTGGAGCTACCCCTCAAATTTAAATCTTTCTAGAACAACGTTGGAAACGTGGGATTGCACTAGCTCCCCTCGAAGCCGTGGACTACACAACGCCCTCAGAAGATGTTCGACTCAAGACGAGAGATCAATGACTTCTCCCAAAAGCGCCTGACAAGACCCGTGGCTGAGGCTCTAAGTTTTCAGGAACCCCGCTGAACAACCTTAAGGGTGGAAGACTTCGTCTTCCACTAAAATCAAGCTAACTCTAAAAAGTTTTCAACCCTGCTCAAGCACCGTTGGGTGCACTAACTCTCCCATGGTCTTGAACCTCCGCTAGGATCGTGAAGAAACTACAGATCCAACACCTGCATGGAGTAGTTAACCCTTCACGAAGCTTTCCCTCGGAAGAAATCCATCATGTCTCCCAGAAGATGAAGCAACGACCTTCTCTACAACAGCACGCCGACAGAAGAATGGAGTCTAATTTTCATTAAACTTTACAACCCTTCTAGTTCTACCCTCAGTAATCTCGGGACGAGATTATTTTAAGGGTGGAAGATCTGTAACACCCCAACTTTTGCAACCTTGATTAATTGTCCTTAATGCAAAAATTAGGGGGAACAAAAACTTTTTCTTTAGACTAATTAAGATGAATTGCCTTGATCTGTTTGTTATGATGAATTGCCTTGATCTGTTGGTAGATGAATTATCTTGATTTGCTTGTGAGTTTTGTCTTGAGCTCCCTCATAGAACAACACCCCTGGTGGTTAAACAAGCAACTCACCAAATAAAACACATGTGTGGCTTAGGAAGAATTGTTTTCCTTTTTACTACATCAAACCTCTCTCCTGATGACAACATGTGTGTGCCATCTTGATTTTTTCTCTTGGTGATACAAGATAGCTCAATCATCCTTAATTCAAAACTTGGGATCATCTACCCCTAGCTACATCCCTCTCTTATACCCACTCATCCTTGTTGGTTTTGAGGCCATGTCGACCATCTGTGTTGACAGGCTTAAAATGTCCAGACTTTGGCAGTTGATATCTAAGCAACCACCACTGTTATTGGTGATCTCAGTGCATGGATCCCATCTATGCAACACCCTCTTCAACCTCCACGTCTTGCATGTCTCAGTCAATTCTTGCAGCTCATATATTCAACTTGATCTTGTATCCTATTCAATGATTCAACACTAGATCACTTCCTTCAATTTTACCTCTTGTTTTTATTCAAGTTTAATCTTCACAAAACCAAGAGTGGGAATAGTGGGTACATTTTGTAGCCATCATCTACCCTTGAGAACACTCCTCCCTAAATTAGTTTTTCCTCCTCAAAAACCCTATTGTTTTCCTTCTCTAGTTTTGATCACAAAACTACTTCTAGTTTTATAAATCTTTTCAAGATATTTCTGCAAAGAAAACAAGGAACTGAAATGGGTTTTGTTTTTCTTCCCATTTCTACCAAGTACTGATCTATAAAAAAACATTACTCTCTATTTGGCTTTCTTTTTAACAAAAAGCTTGTTATGGTACCTACACCATTTCTTGTTTTCCCTCTTGCTTATTTTTACATTTGAGAAAAACTCTACTTTACTGGGGAAAGTAAGTAGAATATTTTGAACTCCTATGTTCCAACTAGTTTTATCTCAACACTCTCAAGTTTCATTCCACTTGAGTTCATTCCCAATTGTCCCTAGACAATTGAGGTGTTCCAAATACTTTTCAAATAAGTTCTATTTCAAATGACAACTCTTGCACATCTTGTGTACATCTCTGATCTACCCCATAATGTTCCTTCATCCTCCAATTCTTGATCAAATGGATGATCATTTGATACTTTCAAACCACTCCCAATTGACCTCTCATTTGTAGAGCAACTTATATTTCATCATACCCATCTCAATCATCTATTCTTTTCCATCACCACCTTGACCTCATGAATTGATGATTTGTGTCACCATATTCATCATTGTTATTGTATCATTATTTCCATCACTATCCTTCTAAACCTTAGGCTCTTTATCAATTTAAGAAACCTATTTTCTTTGCATAACACAAGTGGTGTCGTGTGTCTTGCATAGGCACTTGAGCACCATGTGTCTCAAATAGTTTGGAGTAGTCAAGTCTCAAAAACTTGTGGCGGCCATCTCCAAAATAGCTTACACTTGAAAACTTGTACACCACCATCACCATCACACTCTTCCTACATCTCGAGTTCCTTTATACTTTCTTACACATCATCTAAGCCACCATCTTGGCAAGAAATAATGAGGCTCCACTATACTCAACATGCATGTTGGAAACTCCCTTTGATGATTCATTTTAGAGTGGCACATGAAGGAGCCGGCCATGAAAAGAATTTCGGCCAGCCATTGTGCTTCTCACTTTCTTCCTCCACAAGCCTTGCCTCCCACCTAACCCAATCAATAAATGGGCAGCCACCCACCTTGGCCAATCAAAAAAAGGAGGCAGCCAGCCCTCTCCCTCTATAAATTGGCCCTAGCCGGCCACCTCCTCCCCTTTGCTTCATTTCTTCTCACTCTCCACTCCCTCACACTCTCCTCCTGCCCTCCACCACGAAATGGTGCTGCCCCTTGCTCCCATGGCCGGCCATGGCCATGAAAACCAGCCAAGATGCAGCTCCCCTCCTTCCTCAAGCTTCCCCTCACCATGAGAGCTTCCCTCTCACTCTCTTCTCCCCTAATCTTTGATGAGTCCAGCTCACTTTCTCCTTTCTCCTCTCACTAGATTGGATCTTGATGCAGGTGCATGTTGGTCCAAGCATGGAGAAGGTTGAGCTATCCACAGATCTGAAGTTCTTGAGCAAAGTTCATCCAAAACCTTGCAGTAATTTCTGTATCTTGCTGTTTCAGATTCTGGTACGAACTTGTAAAATCCTCCAAATCTTGTGTGCAGATCCAAATTGAGTGATTCAAAGTTCCGCAGATAGATGTTGAAAAGATCTACAACTTGGCATTGGTCTCATCCTCAAATTCGTTACGGGTTTTGCATGGTAAATAAAGTTCTGCAAACATGCAGAATCACTGTTTGTTAGATTTCTTCCATTTTACAAAACCTTTTTGAGAAAACTCAACTATGGGTGAAAGCCCACTCCAGTACCTTCATTTTGGCGTTGGTTTCACTTCAAATGACTTCCTGAAATTGAAATGGTTCACAGATCAAGATCTTGTCAGATATGACTTTGTCGAATTAAACCAGGAGCTTGGAAACGAATTTTTGAATGAAACCAATCGGGTAAGGACCACCTATTCAATATCTTTCAGATGCAGCTGACCTCATATTTTTATGATTTATGTACGATTTGTGGTGAATTAATCTTGTTCTGTGTGTTCTGCAGACATGGCTGTTAGCTTTTAATTCATCCAAAATCCATTTTTGAACCTAATTGAGTGATTCCAATTCTATAGGATTACTGAATGTTTTATTAATCATCTCAAACAAGTTTCAAACCTTTATCTGTTTTGCAACTCCATAGTTAAAGCAAATGGTGAAAACATGCAGTAAAATTGTCAATCCATTTGTGAGAGTTTCAGAAACAATTTTAACCCAAATCCAATTGTGTATGCTTCTATGTTTAATTACTTTCAAATGCCAGTGGCCTCATATTTTTAGGATTTTTCTACGATTTATGGCTTACAGATCTTGTTTTCTGTACAGTCAGATTCAAAGAAATTCCTAAAATTGTAGGTTTAATATTTTTGGGTGATTCCAATTAGGTTAGTCTTGTATTAGTACAGGCCATCTAGGAAAATTTTTATTAGTCTCTGTTCATACATATTTGTTGCTGTTAGTAATGTTTATGTGTGACATGCATTGTTGAAGCAAAACCTTTCGGTTTATTTAAAACCCTTGACCAACTCTTTTTAGTAGAGGTGGGCAACCTTTGTTTTATGCTTGCAAAACAAAACCTTTGCAACCTAACATTAACTCTTTTGTTTGGCTTAAGTTTTCAAATGATTTGGTATATGGTTTGCTTCCTATTTTTGTATAGTGTTAAGTGAGCAAATTAAATTAGGAAAACTGATTTGTACTTTTCCAAAAATGTTTGAAAGTATGTTGTGCATGTTTGTGATGCCAAACTAATGCTCTTGTCCTCTTCATGATGCTATATACCAGGGGATAATTGGTTTATACCATGGTGATAACCGAGAGAGGCAATTGCTAAGTTGTGATGCACTCATACCTTTACTAGGTAAATAAATGGGGTTTTCTAAATTAAAACTCTTAAAGTTGTTTTGTGGTATCTACAGGTCATTAGTATGTTATACCTTGGCTGCTTGGTTAGTTGTTGATTGTTGAATGTTGTCTTGTTGAGGCAATGTGATTGATTGTGTTCCTTTTATATTTTCCGGCGATAGATACGAACAATTCCAGAGAAGAAGAAGAAGTGGAATCGGACGAGGATTTTATTTATATATGTTGTTGGGATTCTTATATGGATGGAGTTGAAGAAGTACAGGGACAAATAAGCCAAGGCAAGCCATCTTTTGATCTCTTGCTATTTATCCTTCTTGTTGTGCTCATTGCTCCATTATATACTTGGTTCCTTGTATCATGTGTGATTTTTGGTCCTCTACTCTATGCATACTTATTCCCAAAGTATGTTGAACCCCTTGTTGATGCTTTGCATACTTGCTCCCAAGTATGTTAACCCCCTTGTTGATGTTATGCATGCTTACCCTAAGCATGTATGCCCTCTTGACCATATCCATGTTGTCATCTTCTTAGTGGTATGATGATTAACATCATGACCCCTGTTTGAATCATCTTAATTATGTTGTCCCTATACATGCTTATCCTAAGTATGTATGATCCCCTTAACACCTCAATTATCATTCCCTTAGTGGTATGATGGCTAGCATCATGTCATTGAGACTCTTAGTTCCTTCATAAAACTATAGGTTGGGACCCCCCCTTGGAAAAATACCTTGTTGAAAAGAATTTTTGAAAACCTTGGGTGAGTTGGACTTACCCAAGCGTGTGTTTATGAAAGGAAAGGATCTTGGCAAAGATGGTTGGAAAGAAAATCTTGTTTTCAAAAACTTTGGCGCCTAAGTATTCACCCGTGACAATTAACCCGCGCAACCACATTACCCTGGGGTGGGACGGGGCTTAGCTTGTAGTTTGTTCTTCTTAACATGGGACACCGCACAACTATATAAGGGTAAGGTTACCCCTGAATCCGGATTGTCGTTGGTGGAGACAATAGTATAACGGGAGGCCTTCGGGGCTGACCCGTCCGGAAGACACTATGGGTCTCCTGGCTTGGTGGTGGAGCCACGCTCAAAGTGAGGTGAGCTGCCACGGTGCCGGGGAGGTACATACTCCATAGGGTAGGATCCCGTGCTAAGACGAATAGGCGAAAGGCTATGTCCGAGTTTTTGTCATGGCATAGTTGATATGCAGGGATGATGCCCACATGATAAACTCACGGATCTTGTGGGGAAAGTGTGCAAACTCTGCAGAGTCAAATCTATTCGAATAGCCGTGTCCGCGGTCATGGACGGTTGAAATGGCTGTTGCTTAGCCTGATGAGTTTTGTTTGAG
Source organism: Lolium perenne (assembly GCF_019359855.2). Lineage (NCBI taxonomy): Eukaryota > Viridiplantae > Streptophyta > Magnoliopsida > Poales > Poaceae > Lolium > Lolium perenne. The sequence goes on from NC_067245.2 coordinate 140,300,385, forward strand.
AAAGTGTTTACCAAAGGAAAAAGGAACTTATTTTCGGAGTACCGGAAGGGTACTAGAATGGTTTGGTTGACCATATGGAGATGGTCGGAAAGGAAATAAACTGGGTTACTCCCTTCCTAGTGTTTTATGTTGTAGAACTCTTTTGAAGTATCTTCTTCAATAATGATATAGAGATGTCATAGGATCTTCTTAGTGTCCCCTTCAACTGTGATGATGGGATGCTACATCCACAAGAGAAACTATTTCTCTTTCTCATGCTACATCCACAAGAGAAACTATTTCTCTTTCACATGCTATATCCACAAGAGAAACTATTCTTCCTCTCTTGTCTCTTTTAGTTAGCATTGTTAGCACCCTTCTTGATGGTTTGCGAGTACAATTAAAATGTACTCACGGCTTTGTCCCTGGCTATTTACTTGGCCAGACTTGGAGGAACACGACGGATGAAGAAGGAGTTGGCGATGTCTATGCGAGCTAGGAACGTCTTCCCGCCCGCCGTTCGTAGGGTTATGGCAGATGACTTGGGTACTGCGCTGCTGAATTGATGATGCTACTCTGATGTTTTAGTTAGGCCCTTCGAGGCTATTATGTAAGTATTGGTCATGTGACCATGTTGTAATTTTCTTATTCCGCTTTGTAATGGATGGTGTAATTTGATATCAGTTCGGTTATGTGTTCACGGCGCACTGATCATGGGATCGTGAACTGTATACATAACAGGGAATTTCGGACAGCTAGTCCGGGGTCCCCACACGCACTATGTCCTTTGCATCCTCGATTGTTGTTAGCCAATAGAATCCTGCTCTGAAAACCTTGGCTGCTATAGCTCGACTGCTCGCGTGATGTCCGCACACCCCTTCGTGTACATCCTTCAGAATAAGCCTTCCTTCTTCGGGTGTGACGCATCTTTGTAGTACTCCCGAAATAATTCGTTGTATAGCTCTCCTTTAACCACCGTGAAGGCTTTAGAGCGCCTGATATCTCGCCTTGCTTCAACTAGATCGTCGGGTAGTTCTTTTCTCAGGACATATGCTATGTACACCTACATCCAAGGAATTTGTACCATCATTATCATATGTGGTTCCTCCTCTGTGGTGACCCTGCATACCACTGCATGTTGTAGTATGCCAGTCGTTGATATAACATTCGCGAAGTACCATTCCGCAAATATTACATCCCTCAGAGTAGTACAACAGAACATAGCAGGGTCCATAACTCATTCACATATTATTACAATCATCATACACAAGTCGTCTCGGAGCTCCTCTTGGGTTCTGAGAGGATAACTCCTGGGTTTGAGGCGAACCCAACTTAACTTACAATACCATTGTCTCATTAAACTAAACATTTATTTAAACGAGCAGCTAAATAGTAAGAGTTCGCGCTGCTCGGCTACTACTACTCCTCCTGATATCCTTAGGCTTGTTCTCCTCCGGAAGCCTCCCCGGATCCGTAGACTATGATGTAGTCTACGCCTTCAACACCTCCTGAGAGGTCTGGTTCCTCGTAGCCGATGATCTCGGCTCCATCATTGCTGTCATAGTCCTCCTCCTCCAGACGGTTCAGACAATCTAAGCATGGGGTTTAAGAGTGGTATGAGTACGAGCGTACTCAACAAGTTCATTCTAGATAAGAGGTGTTTTATGCACTAGCTACGATACTAGACCAGATAGTCTAATACCAATGCAAATTTTGATAAACATTTCTTCAAGAGATTGTTTTTATTTCAAAGAGCTATGTCCGTCAGCCTTCACCGGTTTACTAGAGCTTCATGGAGCTCCTTTCCGGCCGCGTTCGCAGTTCCTCAATCCCGGAACAGGGAGTGACAGGTCACAGTTCTTTACACTCTGCAGAGGTGTGTTGCTTTACCCATAAGAGATCTTAACCTTGGTGCCAACCGGGCAGCTTTCCCGTCCACACTTCCTTTGGTGTGAGGCCCGGTATAAGGTCTAGCCAATCATGTTCCTCCGCTACCTCGCACACCCACCCTTTGTTGCATACCCCGACCCTGGGTCCTCGTCGGTCCTCTTATACCACTTAAGGATGGACCCCGGCCACGACAACAGTTTGGGACTCGTTAACCAAACTCCTTCGCCGGTAGCTGCAACCCATCATAGACCACTTACCGTGGGGAATTAGAATGGGATCCCCACCCCACCGCTTGCCCAACCTGGGTCAAGTGTCTACGGTAAGCGCATCCGTTGATGTACGAGAGGTGGAAACACTTTTGACTACTCCGTCCCACTGCATCTTATGGTTAACACGGGTATTACGGCACAAGAATCATCACGACATTTGTTGTTTAATCCTAGATGGATATAAACCCTTGCAATGGAACCTCCACCATATCAACACAATCCATGGTTCCATTGCCCACCACATAGTCATATTCATAGTTATGAAAGTAGTGGTTTTGATTTTTATGCAATAGTGATAACCATAATACTTTGCAAGTAATTTGATAGAAATACTCAAATGACATGAGCAAGCGATGAACTTGCCTGAACACTGCAAAGTTCTGCAGTTGGTAGGTATGGACTGACCCTTGTCCTCTTGTTCTGAAAAATAGCATCATTGTCCGATAAGGGCAATGGTTAAAGAAGCAATTATGCATGATTCCATTTTTAGGGTTTGTTCCCCCCTTCCGATGTCGTGAATATTTCATGTAAGAGGTTAATACTAAGAATGATTTGGGAATACTTGATTTAGGGTAAAATGCAACCTTGAAATGTTGTCAAGGTGTTTTTGAAGTCCAAATGCATTAAGGGACTTATTTTCATTATGGAAAATAATATGTGTGATTTAAATTATTATTTAAATCATCAAATTAAGATTCATTCTTAATTGTCTTCAAAAATTCTCTTTGACATTTTATTTAATTAGAGAATTTTATGCTGATCTATTTTCATATTTTTAATTATTTTTTTAGAGCTATTCAACATTTCTTACAAAATTTCAAAGTTTCTGTATTTCTTGGAATTAGGAAATGACCTAATTGCCCTTGGGCCCCACCCGTCGTGGTGGCCCAACGGGTTAGGTCGCACCCGAGCCACCCTTTGGGCTCGGTCGGCCCATTTGTTCTCTCCCCTCTCCTCGCGCAGAAACCCTAATTCCCCTCTTTCTCTCGCGACACCGTGGTCGCCTCGCCGTCGCCGGATTATTCCGACCGCCACCGGCCGTCCCCGCCGGCGAGATCGGACGCAGTCGAACGGCCGCACGACGGCGCATCGATTGGTCCGCGCCGATCTGCGTTTCGCCGCTTCCTCGTCGCGCCCCCTTCGCCTCTGCTCGTCTACCGCGGCGATTCGTCGTCGCCGACGTCCCTGGCGTCACGGCGCTGCCGTGGGTTCGCCCCTGTGGCCGCGAACTACCATGGCACCACCATGGCCCGGCTTGGCCAGGCGCCGCCGTGCTCCGGCGCGTGCCGCCGTAGCCGCCATGGTCGAGCTCTGCTCTTCCTTTCCCTGGTGAGTATCCGTAGCTTCCTTCTCTCCCTCTCTGCTCTGCTTCCTTTTCTCCTCATCTACGTTGTCTTGCTCAACATCGCCTCGCATCTCCATGTTGAGATGCTTGCCGTGACCATGCGCTGCTGCTGTGTTGTTCTTGCTCAATTGCTCACTGTGGCGATTCATGGATTAGTGCTTATGAGCATGCTGTGATGCCCTGTGTAATTTAGTAGCTCCTGCTGTTGCTCGATGCTCTGCTGTGCTTAGCTTACTGCTGTGCTTAGCTTACTGCTGTGCTTAATCTTGTCCCTGGCTTGATTGTGGTGGTAATTCTTGTATATTAACAAGTGCCAGTGCCTCTGAGCTAGTTCCTTTAGTTCAGATTCATTATTATGCTCCTTTGAGCTGTACTGTTGGCTTAGCAGTGTGATTCAGTGATGAATTTACATGTGCTTTTCTTGTATATTGTGATCCTTTGGTTCATCAAGCCTTTGATGTGCTTCTGGATACAATTATAAAGCCTGATGCCCTTATCTGTGATGCAATTGTTCAGTTATTTAATTATCTGTTCATGTGTTAATTACTTGGAATGAGTTCTAGCATGCAGTAGCATGCTCTAGCAAGCTTCTGGTGATCATATGATCACCAGTTGCTTGTAAAAGCTGCTCTTTGTGGTCTATGGCTCACTGTTGCTCATCCTGTGCTGTGTGTGTATCACACAGGCTCAACCTGGTGTGTATTGTTGTTGGCTTAAGCAACTGCTGTTGCCTGCACTGATCCATTGGATCACTGCAAAGCCCTGGTGCTTTGATTTATTTGCTTTGTTCACTTATCTGTGTTGCCTGAATTTTTCTGAAGTGGATAAGTGATGTGAGCTGCTCTGCAGTTGTGATCATCTAATTAATTGTGTCAGGGCTAGATGGATGCCAACCTTCAGTTGTGTACCCTAGCCCTTTACTGAATCCAATTGGATAATGAGGTATAGATTCTTGTACTGGCTTAGGGTTGAGGTGGCCCTGGCAGCACCTGTGTTGCTGTCCTGGTTGCTCCCCTATCTGTGATTTGCCCTGGCTTGTGTTGGCTGACTGGAATTGAGTAATTGTTCACTGGCTTGATCCAGTCTTGGACTTCCAGTGACCTTTTGGTGTTGACAAAATATATAGACAGGTAATTGTCTATAATCTGATGGCTTAGCTAGCTGTAGGTGCTTAGTGAGTGGTTTAGGCTAGCTATGGTTTCATTCTTGGCTGGATTCCTCTAGTTATGCATGGATTTGCATAACTGTTGTTCCCATAGGATGTTTACCTAGTGGTCTTACCCATCTATGCTTGCACCAAATGGCCTGGTAGCCAGATGATGATACACACAGGGTATTCTACCCTTCTGTGCTTCATTGATGCATTGTATGCTTAATTATGAGCAAGATATGATCTTGCTCAGGCTTTTGTGTGGTATACCTCACTCCAGCTCCTAGATTGTTTGTTGGTGTAGAGGATTGCTTCTGGGTTGCTCTTGTGATTGATTTACTTGCCCTGCTCCTCCTGGTGATCTTGTTTTGATTCAATGGTGAGATTGAGCAAATGGAACAGCACTGGCTGTTCCCCTTGTTCAAGCTGTTCTTTGTGTTCTTGGTAACTTACCCCTTCAGCCTGTCGATGGATGAGCAAATGACTAGGGTTTGAGCACTGAAAAGGTTATATATGTTGCTGCTATACTCTCCCTGGTCGACAGCTTGGCTCTGGTCACTTTGGTGACTCACTGATGCTGTGTGTGTGTTGTGCCACATGCACAAGCAGTGCCTGGGTGTTGAGCATGCACACCTGATGTGTGTGCTGCTTGGGTGTCTGTGTGAACCAGATACTTTGCACTTGGGACATTGAGAGGATCAGCTCGGCAGAGTTGATCATATCTGCTTATTTTCCTTTGTTTCTAACCTGCCAAGTGGCTATGCCACTTGGCATAACTCTTCTTTTGTTGTGAATATGTGCAGGGATCATCCATTGAGCAAAATGGACAAGGACTTCATCAAATACAAGATCAAATGAGGATGACCTTGTAGAATTTAGACTAGGACTATTAACTTGTAATTTTTCTTTATTTTCTATTCTGCCCATTTATGTAATGTGTTGTATTATTCTTTTATTTCACTTATGAATATTGTAATGACATTGTAATGTGTGTGATGATCAATAAAGCTCAAAGTTTTCTCTAATGAGCTCTACTTTAATATAATTTTTCATCTTATTTATTATTGATCATTTACTTAATGATTTTCCTCAATTGAATTATTTATGTAATTATTTAATGTTTGAATTTGAAATTCAAATTCAACCTTGGTTTGAATTCAACCATGTCATAACATTTGGAATTCAATCAAGCAAACTCTCCTCTCTCTTCTCAAAACCCTAAACTAGTGAAGTGAGATGCAAGTTTGTCGCACTCTCGAAACCCTAACCCTGTAAGGTGTCGAGAGAGAAACTTGTTCCCCTTCGATGCAGTTTTTGTTTAAAAGCGCGAAATTTCCCCAGAATTTACTATGCAATGCACATCCCTTTCTTAAATCTACCCCTCGATCGTCTCTAAACCTGGGACATTACATCCTCTCCTTCCGATGGTTCAGTTTTAGCCCTCGAGGCTTTCTCGCCCTTCTCCTCCTTCTGCTGCTTCTTCGCCTTGGTTGATCTTTCAGCAATCTCTTCCCAAAACATGCCAGGTGGAATTGATAGACACTGCGATCCGATGTTTGCAAGAACGTCGGCTTCACCATTACTGAGCCTACTGATGTGATTTACTTCGCAACCGTCGAACAGCCTCTCAAGCTCATTATATACTTCCTTGTATGCCACCATACTATCATTGACTACGTCGCATTGATTCATCACCTATTGAGCCACCAACTGTGAATCGCCAAAGATTTTTAATCGAGTTGCACCGCAAGCTTTCGCCATCTTCATCCCGTGTATAAGTACTTCATACTCTGCTTCGTTATTGGATGCGTTTGAGAACGTCATCCATAGTATGTACTTCAATTTGTCGCCTTGAGGTGATACTAGTATTACGCCTGCTCCAGCTCCTTCTAGTCTCTTGGACCCGTCGTAGTTCATAGTCCAGGTTCTCGACAAATCTGGAGGTCCCGTATTTTGTAGCTCCATCCACTCTGCGATGAAGTCTGGTAAGATCCGTGACTTTATTGCTTTTATTTTCTCATATGTGATGTCCCGAGGGGAAAGCTCTATTCCCCAAAGGGAGACACGACCCGTGGCTTCTGGATTGTTTAATATGTTGGATAAAGGAGCCTCATTGACCACTATTATCGGATGCGCTGAAAATAGTGTCGCAGTTTTCTTGCGGTTGTAAACATTCCATATGCTAACTTTTGGTACTGTGGGTACCGCTATTTTGAGGGTGATAAAACTTCGTTGACGAAGTATACCGGTCGCTGCACTCCGTGGAGTTTTCCTTCTTCTTCTCTTTCGACCACCATGACTGTGCTGACTACCTGAGGCGTGGCTGCGATGTATAACCGGAGAGGCTCCTTCTCCTTAGGCGCCACCAAGATTGGTGGTGTAGATATTGTGCGCTTAAGATCCTCGAAAGCTCTGTCTGCTTCTTTGTTCCTCTGGAACTTCTCTCCTTGTTTGATCAAAGCGTAGAACGGCAACGCCTTTTCTTGTAGCCTGGCGACGAATCTGCTTAAAGTTGCGACTCTCCCAGTCAGCTGTTGTATTTCCTTCAACTTTGTTGGCTTTCACATCGTCACGATGGCTTGGATTTTCTCTAGATTGGCCTCAATTCCTCTTGCTAAGACCAGGAACCCGAGAAGTTCTCCTGCAGGAACGCCGAAAGAGCACTTTATCGGGTTCAGCTTGAGGTAGAAATTGTCAAGGTTGTCGAAAGTTTCCTTCAGATCCTCGATCAAAGTTGACCCCTTTTTTGTTGTTATGACGACATCATCGATATACACTTGTACGTTCTTGCCGGCCAATCTGTGTGGCGAGACACTTCTGCATCATCCACTGGTATGTTGCTCCCCCATTTTTCAATCCAAAGGGCATATTTCTGTAACAAAACACGCCATAAGGTGTTATAAAAGCTGTTTTGACCTCGTCGTCTTCTTTTAATCTGATCTGGTTATAACCAGAATATGCATCCAGGAAGGAAAGACATTCACAGCCTGCCGTGGAGTCGATAATTTGATCGATCCTTGGGAGGGGAAAGTGATTATTTGAACAATGTGTATTGAGACACGTGAAGTCGACGCACATGCGAAGGACCTCTGTATTTTTCTTCAGGACCAGTACTGGGTTAGCTACCCATGTGGCCTCTGTATGTAACTCTCTGATAAAGCCGGCTTCTCTAAGTCGATTGATTTCCGATAGCATAGCTTTGCGGTTTGGTTCCGAAAAACGCCGCAAAGGTTGTTTGATTGGTCTTGCTATTGGATCCAAGTTGAGGTGTTGCTCGACAAGTTCCCTGGGTACTCCTGGCATGTCAGCTGGACACCATGCGAAGATTTCCCAGCGCTCACGGAGGAACTCGATGAGCACGCTTTCCTATGCGAGGTCCATGTTTGCTGCGATGGACGTCGTTTTCTTGGGATCTATCAGGTGAACCTGTACCTCCTTAGAATATTTGGTGGTATCAAAAGTTGACTCCTTGAGTGTCCTCCCTGCGTCTTGCAGCACATCATAGTCAGTTGTTAACCTTGACGCCATATACTCTGCTTGCATCCCGAAAGTCTTTGACAGTCGATGAAAATCCTTGTCGCACTTATCAGCTAGCGCGAAACTGCCTTTTACTGTGATTGGTCCTTTAGGTCCGGGGAGCCTCCATAACAAGTATGTGTAGTGTGGTACCGCCATAAACCTGGCATAGACTGGTCGCCCTAACAAAGCGTGATACTGTGACGGGAAATCCACAACTTCGAACTCCAGCCTTTCTATTCTGTAATTCTCTCGGGTTCCAAACTGAACATCGAGATTGATCTTCCCTAGCGGATAAATCGGCTTGTCTGGTGTGATACCATGGAAGCGTGTGTCAGTTGGCTTTAGATTCGCCAGGGATATGTTCATTTTCCTCAATGTATCCGCGTACATAAGGTTTAAACTGCTGCCTCCATCTATGAATACTCGTGAAACGTCGAATCCTGTGATCACCGCTGGTAAAATCTGTGCTGATTGCCCTGGTCGTGGAACTTGCTACGGGTGGTCCGCTATGGTGAAACCAATGTCTTGTCCCGACAAATTCAAGTACTCGATTGTTGGTGGAGGCATATTTTCTACCATGAAAACCTATCGCGAAATTACTTTCTGAGCTCTGTTGGATGGCCTGCCTTTCTGAATCATTGAGACCGCACCATTGGTGTCGATGTAAGGACCCGGCTGAGGAGCTGCTGCTATTTGTAACTGGTGTCGATTTTCATTCGTGATCGCGGGAGGGGGTGGAAGGTGGATCTCACTCTTTGGCCCTTGAGGGTTTCTATGTGCTGCCTGCGCATTAGCATGCCCTGCATATCTGTTCAACGCCTGGAAAGTCCGGCAATCCTTCTGTAGATGTCCCGACTGCCTCTTCCCATTGTTGTCGAGATAAAAATGCATTTGACATGGTCCGTTCATCATATCTTCGGGAGATATATATGTCCTCTGGAACCTTGGACCATTATTTTGTCTACTGGGACGGGAACCTTTCTTGTAGTCGTTGGATGCTCGCCGCTTTTTTGATAATCATCGCGATTGTTTCCTCCAGTGTTTCCTCGAAATCCAGCCGATATTTGGCCGGGAGCGTCATAATCTGAGAACTGTCGAGGGAGTCGTCGCCTATTTTGAAAGTTTCGGTTGCGGTCCTCCTCAGGCGATCTGTGCCGCTTGTTGTGAACATCATCTTCTCCATCCGCCCACCGATTCGCTATTTCCATGAGTGCTGCTATTGTCTTTGGGTTGGTTCTTCCTAAATCCTCGACAAAGTCTCTCCTTCGAATACCAGCAACAAATGCATCTATTGCTCTTTCGTCAGATATATTCTCTGCCGAATTTTTGATGATGTTCCACCTCTGGATATACGTCCTCATTGAGTCGTCATATTTCTGCCTGCAAGCCCTCAACTGCTCCAATGATGCAGGTTTCTTGCACGTGGATCAGAAATTATTCACGAATATATCCTTGAAACTTTCCCAGCTGTCGATAGACCCAGGAGACAGCTTCTTCAACCACGATCGTGCGGCACCACTCAAGTGTACTTGAATGCTCTGCATGGTTGTTGCTCTAGTTCCACCCACCAGCTTCACCGTCTCGAGACAATCAACTATCCAATCCTCAGGATCTTGTAAACCATCGAATTTTTTGTAATTATTGGGTATCTTAAACCCTGATGGAACTCGTGTTTTACGGACTCGTCTCATGAAACACGGGAGCCCGCACATATCTTCTTCATTAACCTTTGGTGAGTGCCGACCTTCCCTTCTTTCCTGTCGCGCTCTGTCCACCCTTGCTTGCGTCGCTGTATCTCTTCCCCCACTTGTTCTCGCAGGATCTTGTACCGCTGTAGTAGGTCGTGGACTATTTTTCCTTGCAGATCCTTCAGGAGGCGTATTTGCGAACGCTATTCCCATGGCTCCAACTTCTGCCATGGCCATGTTATATAGCGCTTCTCGTGGATCTCCGGGAGGTGGCCTGGATGCCAGGATGAAAGCTTGCGTCACCATGTATCCGGCTTCTGGTGTTTTGGGAATAATGTTCCCCCTCGTGTCAATTGACATTAAGGACATGTCGAGATTTTGAACTAGGTTCTCCCTGTCTACCTCAGGTATATTCTGCAACCGAGATCTTGCCCTATTTCGAGCTGCTCTGTGACTATCTCCCGAAGTTCCTGATTGTCGACTCAACTTCGCTCTCCGCCTGCTTGACGCGGAAGCCGCTACTTGCCTCCTATCCAGCTCAACTTTCTATTTTTCGAGTTCTCGCCTGGCACGGGCGAGTCTATATTGATATGCTTGTAACTCTTCAGCTGTCGCAGTTACAGTCATTGGATCGGTGCCATCAATAGCTCTTGCAACTCCATCCCACACTGCTTGCGGAAATTGCACCATCTCTCGTGTTCCAGGCCCGACGTATTTTGTTCCCAAACCTCGCGAAAGGTCAGCGGGATCGACGTACGGATTCCCCGCGTTATCAAAGTTCTCTGATGTCTCCTCCTGTGGTCGGCTTGTTTCTCTGATTGCATAAATTTGATGGTATTTTGAATTTTGATCTTTGTCGGGATTGGTGACACCGTCATATAGATCGGCGAAGACCTCTCCAACAATAGTGGATCTATCGATGAAGCTGAAGTTGTCGATGATGTCTGAGTCGCTGCTTATATTGGAGTCCGCAGACGACTCGAAGGACATGCCGCCGAAGATCTTGACGAGCTTTTCGCTTGTCATAGTTTTGATGAAGCTTGGTGGAGAAATCTCCTCATCGCTTGTCTCGAACGATGATGACCAGTCCGAAAAATCAGAATCGACCACCGACAATCCTGACGAAGTCGGAACCTCGAGACGATACGATCCTTCTTTCTCGACGCGGAAGTGGAACCTTCCGAACGTCATCTCCATAGGCTCCTCCAAGTATGCATATGCATCCAAACGGGAGGGTGGGTGATGAAAAAAAAATCGACTAGATCAGTTCGATCCGTTTACCTCTATCCATCGCGTTGCTTGCTACCGAAGAAGTCGATGATGTTGAACCTGCCATCGAGATCAGCTTCTTGTCACCTCTAATCCCCACAGACGGCGCCAATTGACAAGGTATTAACTTGTCAATGCCTACGGATTGTAGACTAGGGTTTAGTTGGAAGTAAAGGGCAAGTAGATCTCGAAGGTTTCAGCCGGAAAAAGTACTCGACTGCTAAAATCTAGGGTTGTGTTAACAATAGAATCGATCCTTTCTTCGTCCCTCGACTCCCCCTTATATAGGAGGCGGAGTTGAGGGTTTCGTAATACACAAGTTACTGAGTTCGGGAGACAAGCTAAGTCCATCCCGAGTAGTTACAAGTCAATATTCCTAATACAATTCTATCTTTCCAAACTCTCTCCTAACTGGGCTTCCAGGCTTTATAATCTTTGGGCCATGGGCCTCCAATAAAACCTCGGGTACCATCTTCGGCAGGCCCATTGGGGATGCCTATGTCAATGACGTTCCAGCGTGGCGGTCAAGGAGGCGGAAGAGGCCGCGGTCGTGGTGGCGGAGCAGGCAGGGGCCAAAAGCGTGCTGACGAGGTCACTGTTGCCGGGCTCCGTGCTCCCCAATCTTATGAAGACTGGAGGGATATGATATGTCCTATGTTTAGCCCATATTGATCCGGCTACTGGCAAGTACTCTCATACCAATCGCAACTGCAAGTGGGTCAACGATCTCAAATCCAACCCGGAAGCAGGATATAAGCGCGCTCGGAAGCACCGTCCACATGGCAAAGGAGGCAAGGGCAAGAACAAGGAGAAGTACGAGAACAGTTCCGAGGCAATGGAAGAGGGTGAAGCTTCGCCGGATCCCAAAGAAGGTTCCGTAGCATATAAATCCAACCCTTTCGTCAAAAAGAGTGCAGGTGCATACCACACCTTCCTCGGAACCCCAACGGTCCGGGCCAAGAAATCAGCCTCCGGATCCTGAATGCGACGCTTCCGGCTGTGCCACAATATGTCAAGTGGTCGGAAAACCCATGCATTTTCGACAGGGCAGATCATCCGACTGTCATCCCTAAAGAGTGCTACGCTTTGGTTGTTAGTCCTCGCCTCGATGTGTATGACTTCTCCAAGTGCCTCATGGACGATAGAGCCAGCCTAAACATCATGTACCTGGAAAATCTGGAGAGGATGAACCTTACCAAGGAACAGCTCAAGCACAACACCACGGAGTTCCATGGTGTGGTACCGGGTAAAAGGCAAACTCCCTGGGCAGCATCAAACTTCCCGTGGCCTTTGGCAATGTCAACAATTTCCGTGAAGAGATGATCATGTTCGAGGTTGTGCCCTTCAAGATCTCCTACCATGTCATTTTCGGTAGGCCCACCTACCACAAGTTTCACACCAGGGTGTGCTACATCTACAATAAGATCAAGATTTCGGGTCCTAATGGCATGATTAATGTATGTGGAGACTACAAGAAAGCTCGGGACTGCGAGGAGGGTGAAGCCGCCTTTGCAGAATCCGTACTATCTGAAGAGGAGCTGCAAGGCTACATGGCCGCGGTGGATCCGAATGAGATGCATACCACCAGGTAGCAGATCTCTGACCAGAAGACCTCTTTCAAGGCCGCGATAGACACCAAGAAAGTTGACGTGAACAAGCCCTAAGGGCTCGGTTGTGGCCCGATCTCACGAATTGACCAAGAACAAGAGGGGGCGAGGGATGAACACGAAGAACACGGTGAAGAACACGACGAACGCACGCAACACAACTCGATACAATTCCGGTTTACTCCCGATAGCCCGAACCACTATCCCGATTGAATCTCTCAAGGAGAGACACGAGGTAGAATCCCCGAGAGAAAGACCGATATACGATCTATGGAGTCACACGTGTGAGAGACCGCAGTAGAATCACAAGTGCGAAAGATAAATCATATAAGGAGTGCCTTGATACAACTCATAGATTTGTGTCTAAGAGAGGAGGGGGTTTCCCTAATCCCAAAGGGATGGTGGAGGCATAAGCCAAGTTCTCACTCAAGTTATGTCTAACCTAATGAAGGGGGAGGCGGGAGCCTATATATAGGGAGCCACTAAGGAGGGGTAGTTTAGGCATACTAGGGGATACATGGGCCTTGGCCCAAATTGACTTGTGGTAGTAGCCTTCTCTCCTAGGCGGCCTCAGACGCTCTTCTTCCTTCTTCTCTTCCATGCCTCCGTGACCTCGGCCTTGAGTGTGGTTCTTGACGTTGATGTACATGATGCGGTCGAGACCGAAGGTCGGGCTGCATCATGACCTCAAGGAAGGCGTCACTACCAAGCAAGTGTCTGTCGGAGCTAGCCTGGACCCCAAATAGGAAGACACGCTCATTGAGTTCCTACGAGCTAATATGGATATCTTCACATGGCAACCTTCTGACATGTACAGAGTACCAAGGGAACTTGCTGAGAACTACCTCAATATAAATCTGGGTGTAAAACCGGTGAAGCAAGCTATGCGACGCTTTGGAGATAATAAGCGCCGCGCCATAGGAAAGGAATTAGCAAAGTTACTAGAGGCAGGATTTGTAGTAGAAGTTATCCATACTGATTGGGTGGCAAACTCCATCCTTTTACCCAAAAAGAATTCTGAAATACTAAGAATGTGCATCGATTACTCTGGCTTGAATAAGCATTGTCCAAAAGATCTGCCCTGCTTGCCGTGCATTTACCAAGTCATTGATTCGACGGCAGGGGTGGAACTTCTGTGTTTTCTTGAAGCATATTCCGGGTACCATCATATCCGGATGAAGTAGTCCAACCAAAAGACGACCTCGTTCATCACACCCTTTGGCACATACTATTATGTCACCATGCCTTTTGGTTTGAAAAATGCACGTGCCACCTACCATCGTATGATGTAGTGGTGCGTGAAGGACCAAATTGGCTAGAACGTGCACGCTTACATCGACGATATCGCAGTCATGACCCAGAAAGGATCCGACTTCATCAGCGATCTCAAGGAAACCTTCGAAAATCTTCGACGGTACAAGATGATGTTGAACCCGCTGAAGTGCGTCTTTGGCGTACCAGCTGGAAAACACCTTGGCTTCATTATATCTCACAGAGGCATTGAAGTAAACCCGGAAAAAATCAAGGCTATCCTAAACATCAAAAGGCCAACTTGTCTCAAAGATGTACAACGATTAATTGGCTGCGTCGCAGCAATCAGTAGATTTGTTAGTCGTCTTGGCGAGAAGGCACTACCTTTGTACAAGCTGCTGAAGAAAACAGACAAATTTGTCTAGGACGATGCAACAGACGCAAGATTTCATGGGTTGAAGGATATACTCTCCTCCCCACCTATATTGGCGGCTCCGGAAGAGTTAGAGGCTATGCTCCTCTACTTGGCAGCTTCCAACAAGTTCATCAGACTCATCATCATGGTGGAGTGAGAGGAAGAAGGACATGAGTACGGAGTCCAACGACTAGTCTATTACATTAGCGAGGTCCTGACGGAATCCAAGCAGAGATATCCTCACTTTCAGAAGCTAGCCTACGGAGTATTCCTAGGTAGCCGGAAGCAGAGACACTACTTCCAGGACCACCCCATGACAGTTGTGAGCAAAGCTCCTTTGTCAACCATCATCTACAACTCCGACGCAACAGGGCGCGTGGTGAAGTGGGGAATAGAACTTTCCGCCTTCGACATCAACTACAAAGCCAGAACTTCAATCAAATCTCGAATTTTGGCGGATTGTTTCATCGATTGGACTGAAGCTCCAGAGGGCACACATGTGCCTTAACCTGAAGCTTGGGTCATGAATTTTGACGGATCCAAGCAGCATCAAGGCTCGGGGGCTGGAGTTACCCTGAAGCCACCCACCATAGAAGAACTACAGTATGTTTCGCAGATTCACTTCAAAGCCACTAATAACACGGCGGAATACGAGGCACTACTAAACGAATTGCGCATCACTAAGGAAATTGGGATCAAGCACATCATATGCTGCGGAGATTTCGACATGGTGGTACAACTAGTAGCCAGAACCTGGAATGCCAGAAACTCCGTGATGGCGGTTTACAGAGACGAAGTTGATGAGATCACCAAGTGCTTCCTCGGATACGAAGTCAGGTACGTCAGGAGAGACGACAACACAGCGGCAGGTATGTTTCCCAAGCTTGGATCCGACAGGAAACCCATTCCGCCTGGAATTTTCTTTGAGCACCTACGGACACCCTCAGTAAAGGGCGCTAACCCGGAAAACCCAGACGTGGTAGCATCCCCGGCTAAGGAGGTGATGATTATCACTCAGGCTTGGACTAGGCCTTTCCTGGACTACCTTATCAACCAGAAGCTATCGAAGGATGAAGTCCTCACGCGATAGGTCGTCATACGAGCAAGGTCCTACATAATAGTTGATGGACAACTCTATAAAAAAAGTGCAAACAGGATTTTTCTGAAATGCGTCTCAAATCAAGATGGCATCGAAATTCTCAGAGAGATCCACCTCGGCGATTGTGGGCATCACGCTGCTCCTAGGTCCCTCGTTGCAAAAGCTTTCCGGCAAGATTTTTTCTGGCTAATAGCTAAAGAAGACGCTGAAAAATAGTCAAAAACTATAGTGGTTGCTAGTACTATGCTACACAACCAAATGCGCCGGCTCAGGAGCTGAAGACCATCCCTATTACTTGGCCATTTGCGGTCTGGGGGGCTTGACATGGTCAGAAAATTGAAAAAGTCATCTCCTGGCGGTTTTGAGTACCTCTTGGTTGCTATTGACAAGTTCAATAAGTGGATCGTGGCAAAGCCAGTGAGAAAAGCCGATGGTGCTACGACACTAAAATTTATTTGCAGCCTCGTAGTGAGATACGACATCCCACACAACATCATCACAGACAACGACACGAACTTCGCGCATGGAGAACTGAAGGATTATTGAAATTATGTAGAGATGCGGCTCGACCTCGCTTCCGTGGCTCATCCACAATCCAACGGGTTAGGTCGAGCGAGCCAATGGCCTCATACTAGATGGAGTTAAACCTCGCCTTGAAGAACCACTACAGCGAGCAGCTGGATCTTAGGCTGAGGAGTTAGACTCTGTTTTGTGGAGTTTACGAACTACCCCTAACAGATCAACTGGATTTACACCTTTCTTCCTAGTATACGGACCTGAATTTGTGTTACCCCCCCGACAGCATCCATGATACCCTGCGAGTCTCCGCCTACAATGAAGAAAATGCTGATGAGGCTCGATATTTATCTGTGGACTTGCTCGAAGAAGCTCGGAACCTAGCTGACCAACGTTCCACCATCTACTAGCAGAAACTCCGACGCTACCATAACCGGTGAGTTCGGAACCGCTCGTTTAAGGAAGGTGACTTGGTCTTCCGCCTTCGATAGGTGAAAGAGCATAAGTTGCAATCTGCATGGGAAGGACCTTTCGTCGTCAGCAAAGTGCTGCACAACGGATCTTACTACCTCGTTGATATCCGCGAGTTATAGGATAGACCTGACAATTGGCATCGGAAACGCAAGAGGGAGGATCCGGGTGACGTATACGATGAAACATACCGTCCTTGGAATATAGCACATCTACGTCCTTTCCACACTTAGAAATTTTCACATTACATACTTTGTAATAGTTATGATACATGATCAATGAAATAAAGCATATGGTTCACTCCTTGAGTCTTTTACCTCCTTTACTTGTTCATTTTTGGATCGTGTATGTTTTCCGACTAAAACCGTAGAGCTGGATGTTTCCGCCTAGGCGTGTATGAAAGTTGTGATTTTTCAAAATCGTCCATTAGGACGTGAGCTTAAGTTTTCTAGTGGATGAGTTTTTTGTTGCGAACTTATGGATTCCTGGTAGCGACTTCTGACACCTCGACTGGGGGCTTGTTTCCGCGGTTATCGACGAATTGCCATTGGGCTGCGTCGCCGTCGGCGAGCATTTCCATCTAAAGGTCTTCCGGCTCGTGGAAGGTCAAATAAGTAAGCCGGAAAACTTAGAAACTGGCACTTGCTTTCAAACAACGAAACATGCATATATAATGTAACGGATAGCAGTATAAGTTTTTTCTGCCCACGACATGCATTTGTTTCGTCCTAACTACTTCAAATACTTAAAGTTTTATTACAAACCCTCGAAGAGGTCAAAATGATGCAGTGTCCATAATTTTACCGCAGGCACAATTTTTTTTACTTCCCCTTAGCCCAGTACTAGAAAAAGGCTTATTAGTAAAGCACCAGTTTTACCTATCAGTGGCGCACCTGTGGTGCGCCACTACTATCACGCCACTGCTAACTGTTAGCAGTGGCGCACCTGTGGTGCACTATTGGTAATCTAAATAGCAATGGCGCACTACACCTGTGCGCCACTGTCTAACATATAGGGTGCGCCACTAGGTATTGATAAGGTGCGCCACTGCTGGTTACTTTAAAAGAGGCATGTGCCGATAGGGTGTGCCACTCCCCTGGTTACTTTAAAAGAGGCAACGTGGCCTAGCATGCAGTACTGAATAAAGGGTAACATGTGGTGACAGGCGGCTGGATGAGCGTTAACTGGTCTAAATGCACTTTTATTATCAGTCAGAGGTATTACAGGACCTAGATAAAAAATACAATCAAAATCACTAAACTTTGCAACTAGGACCCTAAAAAGAAAGAAAAAACGCAATCGAATCCCGCTCAGCTCCTCCGCCGGCACCACACAGGAATCAACGGTGGTGGCCGTGGCGAGCGCGGTCGTGGAGCTCGCCCGGCGTCGATTGCGCGCGCGATGGCTTCAAGGACGGAGGACTGCCTTGTGCTCCACAGTAGACCACGCCGCCGACCCTTGCTCCCGCGCCTCTGCCGCCGACCCTGCCATCCGAATGCGTGAAGCAACACGCACCGGCTGAGAGCAACCGGGAGCTGGAGCGAGCCCCGACCGCCGGACGCGGAGAGACAAGGAGAAGACGGCCGTCGGACACGATTTCAATGAGCGCGAGCGGAGGCTCTTGAGAAGAGAGAGGGAGTGCGCCCCAAGTCCCCCGTTGCTGGCGCCCGCCGTGACCAACTTCTCCTCCGCCTCGCGCGCCCGCGAGTGCGACTGTTGCAGCGCTTGCAGCAGGCTGTCGTTGCCTCCCCCGCCGCCGGCACCCGCCGCGACCAGCGTCTCCTCCGCCTCACGCACCCGCGACAGCCGCAGCTCTGGAGCAGATCAGCAGATAGGGGTCGGCCCCACCGCTGCCTCTGTTGGTGCTCGGCAGCTCAGAAGTGGGGCAAAAGAGAAAATGGATCTGGGAGTTGGTGGGACGGTGGGTGCAGTTCTCTGCTGCGGTGGGTTTGGGAGAAGGTCGATGAGGAGTGGTTACTGGAGGAGCTCGAGCCTGTGGGGTTGCGTGCGGTGGTGAAGAGAAGGGCCACGAGGTTGCCGGTGGAGCGACGGGGAAGAAGGGCACCTTCTGTTTAGAGAGAAAGAAGCGGGGGAGATGGTCACATGGTTGCGTGCGAGATGGAAGAGAGAGGGAGTGCGGTGGGTGGGTGGTTGGGGATAAGGTTGGATGGGGTGGGAGGAAACGTGTGGCTACAGCTAGTAGGACGTGGTGGGGTTGTGGGACGCGTGTGTTGGCTGTTCGGTGAGATATGTGTTTGTTGTTCGAATTGAGACATGCATATACTACTCATCAACGGCGCACTGCCTAGGTGTGCGCTATAGCTAACATGAGCCTGCATTTACCAATCATGCACTACATAGGAGTGCGCCACTCCTAACAGATATAACAATGGAGCACCACTAATGGGTGCATCACTGCTAAGTTTGAGCTAGGGGTGAGATCTGGCCGACCTTTAGTGGTGGCGCACATTAAAAGCAGTGCGCCACTGCTATATTTGTATCAGTGGAGCACCACTTTTTGGTGCGCCACTGCTAACTAGTAGTGGCGCACCAAAAAAGGGGTGCGCCACTGATAGCAATCTTACGGCTAGGCCTTTTCGTAGTAGTGTCCGGGGAAGAAGGATCCTCATCGTCTGCCTTCGCCTCTCTTTTCTCCGCTTCCCTTAGCCAGAGAAGAAGCACCTTCATCACCGCTCTTCGCCTTGTCCTTCTAACTGGTCCATGTGAACTGGCTCCCGTCCTCGGATCCGGCTGGTCTTGCCTCCGCTTCACGTGCCTTGTCAAGCTCCGCTTCAAGTGGTTCATCAGCGGGAAGCACCACTTTGTCATAGAATTCATCATGATGAACTCTCCACGCGATCCGGGTGTCGTAACCACTGCAAGCATCCAAAAGCTGATCTGCATCCGCGTCCGGAGGAATGCCAGCGGTTGCCACATCAATGTTGAGAGTCGGAGAACGAGCCAGGGCACATTGCAAGGGACATCTAAGCAGCGCCTCGAGCTGAAGAAGCTTGGAGATCAACCACAAGCTCCGGCAAGACGTCCATTCTTTGGATGAGCTTGCGGACGTTGCAGGTTCGGCTGTCTTTGATCGCCAAGTTGTGGCAGATCTTGCGACAGACGGAGATTAGATCTCTGCAATCGTCTTCGGCCAGCCTGATTACGTCGTCACGTGGAAAAAGCTCGCACCGGGCTTCCTCATATCCAGGTGGTTCTATAATCACAAGTTGATCAGGATGAAGCATCATTCAGAGTTACGGAAAATAGTATAGATTCTGGATCCGGATTCTTACCCATGACAGAAGGTCCTAGCCCTGTTCCGCTTGCGTCATATACATCCGGAGTGTTTGGACATCAGCTTGGAGGTTCTTCAGTGTGGCGATGTCTTTCCTCTGCTTCTCCACCAGATTAGCCTTTTCTCCGATAAACTCAGAATTCTTTTCGGCCAACTGCTTTTCACCAAGTTCTCGCTTTTCTTCTACCACCTTAATTTTTGACTCCAGGCCCTTGTGGGCGGAACGCAGGTTCTCGAGATCTGATGAAGTAGTGGCTAGAGAGGTAGACGCACCTATTCAAAGTAATAAATTTATCAGAAAAAATTGAAAGTCGGAAGCTCGACGTAATGACGGAGTGTTCGGGGACATACCTTGGGCTTCCTCAAGCATTTTCTCCAGCTCTGCAATCTGAGTCTTTGCATCATGAATTTGATCTGCCTGTTCGAGGGTGATGTGGCATTGCAGAGCGATATTCTTGTGAAGTTCATAGTGCAATGCTTGTTGTTCCTGCAACAGTGAAAAATCAAGAAATGATAAGTGTCGTTTACATTTAAACAAGTGCAGATCTTTTCGAAGTATCATTGCCGGAAATACTTCCGACATGATGCTTGGGGGCTACTACGACACTCTAAAAATTTCTCAGGTTGGTTTACTCAAAGCATCAAGGTGAAAACTAAGTTTGGTTTCCGCCTAGATACTTGGGGGCTACTGGGAGATTGGTTTACCTTGCGCTTGCAGAGGTCGAGAAACTCACATGTATCTTTTTTTCTGTTGCTGAATGTCGGAACATTCAGCATCAACTTTGCCCCATGCATTGGTCAGCATGGAGTTCAGCAAATCCTGCTCGAGCTCCCACTTCTCCGCCTCAGTGAGCTTGTTGAAGAACTTGGTGGAATACGCCTTGGGCGTAGCATAAAGATCATAGGGGTCGCCAAAGTTGGTCAGAAATACGATGGCATCATGAGACGTAGCTTCAGCGCTGTCTGCAGAGGTGACTTCTGCCTCCTCTTGACCCTTGTCTTGAGCTCCCTCAAGGTCAGCCCGCTTGGTGGCGGAGCATCTTCCATCCTTTCGCCCGCTGCTCACTGGAATTATTTCCACTTGAGTTTCTGCAGCAAGGTTAGGGGTGGGTTGAGGCTCAAGCGGAGTTGGTTGGGGAGCAGCGGTCGCGATGCTTGGCGGAACTGGGGTGGCGCGGCCAATAGCTGGAGATGACCTGAGGAAGCTGGTGATTGGTTTTTGGGTTAAAACTCGTGAAGCGGCAACCTTCTAGTTCCTGAACCAAGTAATGAAAAGAAATAAGTGACAACTTCAACTTTACAACAACAGAGTTTATAGTCCGGAAAGCTTACGTGGCTCCGGGAAGTGTTGGGCGCATCCCTTTTCTGGAGGTAGAAGCAGCTTGATGCGATCGCGCTCTGCCTTCCTAGAATCAAGGCATCGAGGGCAAGTAGGGGCAGTGGTTTTAGCCTTCTTGGCGGAGGCCTCGCCGCTGGTTCCGGCATTAGTTTCGGAAACCTTGGCACGGGGATGTTTGGTAGCACGAGGGACAACTTTTTTTTGGGAGCTTCTTCCTCCTCATCTTCTTCGTCCTCCGGATCCTCCTCCGCCTTTCCAGCAAAATGACTAAGTGCGAAACGTACCGAAAGGCATGTGTTGTTGAGGTACATATCTTCATTGATCTCCGGGAACTCCTGGCCCCGGGTAAGCTTCACAATTGTCCGGATCCTCTTGTTCAGAGAATCCGTCGGTAGGTTGTCCTTGGTCGCGCGAAGCTGGTCATCAACTCCGGTGTACTCGCAGATCAGTCGCTTGTTGTATTTCAACGGTTGGATCTGACAGGTGAATCAGCTCAAGGTAAGGTCCATTCCGGTTAGACCGTCGTGGACCAGCCATGAGATTCTCTGGGCCATCTTCTCCAGCTCCAGAAGCTGGGCAAGATTGGGGATGAAGCTCCAGCTAGCGAGCTCCTCCGGAGGACTGTTAATGAAACCAAGGAGGCCGTCGTGGAGACCCGGAATGGTGATGTTCTTTAGATAGAACCAACCGGCGTTCCAGTACCAGACGGACTCATGAGAAGCGAGAGCCGGAAACACCCTCTTGGTGTGGAGCACGAATGTCATGCTGCCGTAATTTACCATCACCTTGTCCTTCATCTCCTTCTTCACCCTGTAGAAGAATTGGAAGAGCCAGACATCCGGTCGGACTTCGAGATAACCTTCGCAGAGGGTGGCGAAGTTTGAGAGGACGAGGAAGGAGTTGGGGCAGATGTTATGCAGTTGGATTCCGTAGGTGCTGAGCACCGAGAGAAAGAACTCTGAAGGCGGAAGCGACAGCCCTCGCTCCAGCCAAGCCTTGGTGAAGACCCGCTCATCAGGATCCGGATTTGGGGTGATGGAGTCCTTGGTGAGCTTCCAAGAATCCGGAGTCAGAAGCCCTTCTTTCTCAAAGTCTTTGAGCTCGACTCTGTGATGTCGCAGGGCCACCATTGGCCCTTTTCCCCTTCGCCATTCCAGGCCTTGGAACCTTTCTTCTGTTTTGCTTCTTGCACTTTGGCTGCCATTCAAGCTTGCCCTTCTAGTTCCGCCTGGATTTCCTCTACGGTTGGGATGCGTCCGAGGAAATTGCTGGAAGAGGCGGAATGAGGTTGAGCTAGCCTGGTGTTGGAAATGTTGGGCGGAAGGAATAGTAACGGTTCGATGAAGGTTGGCTCCGCTAAGTTGGGAGCAGGATTATCAGAGAACTATCGGTGAATCTAGCCGAGCTATCAGACATATTTCTGACTGCCTGCATGATAATGAAGAACTTAAGAAGCCGGATCCTACTGTTGCTATCTTCTACAAGTCTGGTGGACTTACCAGCAATGGCGTGGCGGTTCCCCGTGCCGCCGGCGAAGGTTGAGCTCGCAGACATGACGCGTTGGCCTCCGGCGAGACCATGAATCGACGGCGGAGCTCATTTCCCGATCAAACGTCTACAACTCGGTTCAATGCGGGCCTTGGAGCAGCGGAGATGAAGCTTTCCGGGGAAGAGCTCGCCGGCGCTAGATCCGTCGGGCGGTGCTGGTGCGAGGTTGAAGATGAAGTGGTCAGGAGAGGTGAAAGAGTGAAACTGATCGTGCGAATGAGGTATTTATAGACATCGCGCGAAGATTCGTGAGTCAGATCCTACGGTGGGAACGGAACGGTTGCACCGTTGGATGACCGCCACGTGTCCTAGCTTTAATGCGGTGAAACTGAAGCGGCGGTGACCTAACAACACGTCTCTGAAATTTCCAGCTGAGATTCGTAGTTCCGAAAATTTAGGTCGTGAAAAGAGGAAGTTATGTGCGATATGGGAGAAAAATCTGCTAAGTTACCGTTACAAAAAGAACGAATGATTTCCGGTTGAATGAAGTCGGAAACAATGAAGTTTTGGAAGCTCTTTGACATTCTCTTCAGATCTGGACAGAGATAGGCGAAGGAATTGAATGACGAATCTTGAAGAACTTCAGGGGCTACTGTTCAGGGTATACTTTATGGGTATGCGAACGACATGGTCTAGATCTGGCAAGCCCGGGTGGCTCACAGATGGTGATGGTGGCATATGGCTCATCATGCGGCCCAATTGCTATTGATAGAAGATGGATGAATTACAGCCCAAGAACAAGAGCCGGATCCCAACCGACCTACATAGTGCGGATCCATGCAGGCCCATGAAGTATCCGGACCCATGACGGCAAGATTAGATCAAGGTGGATCCTTGACGTGCACGTCAATGTATATTCCATATTTAGGCATCTTGTATTCCAGCTAGGACTCTTCGTGTAAACCCTAGATCCTGGCGCCTTTACAATCCGGATCCCGGGAGCCCTAGAGGCACAACCACAACTCATTGTAACAACGCTAAAGCGCCCAGATAATTTTAGACAAGCAGCAGTAGGCCCTATCCTCGAGCAGGTGTTCTGAAGCTAGGTAAATCGCTTACCACCGTCCCGAGGACTGTCCGCCCAATGGCCCCTACTTCTTCTTCCCTCCATGAGGATCCCTCCTCTGGAGTACCATCAAATAGGAAACGACACTATTGTTTCTGATCGTTATACTAAGTTTCTTAGACATTTTTGGAGATGTTTATGGGCTAAGTTGGTGACTAAATTGTTGTTTAGTGCTACATGTCATCCCCAAACTGATGGGCAGACAGGAGTAGTAAATAGAACATTGTCTACTATGTTGTGGGTTGTTTTGAAGAAGAACTTAAAATTGTGGGAGGAATGCTTACCTCATATTGAATTTCCTTAAAATCGTTCATTGCATTCTACCACTAAGATGTGCCCATTTGAGATTGCGTATGGTTTTGTTCCATGTGCACCTATTGATTTGTTGCCTTTATCATCTTCGGTGCAAAATACTTTGGATGCTACACAATATGCTGAATTGATATTAAAATTGCATGAGACTACCGAAGACAACAAAGAACACATGAATGTTAATTATAAAATTGCTGGGGATAGAGGAATAAAGAATGTTGTGTTTGATGTTGCTGATCTTGTTTGGTTGCATTTGCACAAAGATCATGCTGATGCTTGCAGTGATCCCTTGGATCATATACAAGACTTGATGCTTGGTTTCCTTATCCGTTTCATTTATCTGTGTAGTTCTATTGTATTGAATAGATAAATGATGTGAACTGCTTAGCAGTGGTGATCTCATGGATGGATTTGATGCAGCTAGAGTGTAACATCCCAAATTTTCAAACAAGAAAGAAAATGAATTTCCTTTTTCCAAAAAATTGGAGCCAACAAAAACATTAATTAAATTGAGTTTGGTGCATAGTGCTCCTACACAATTGTTGTGAATTTGGCTAAGATGCTTGTGTGAAGTATTTTGAAATGTTTTCTAAACCCTAACCCTACCTTTCTCAAAACCAAAGAGGAACAAGTAAAAATAAAATAAAATAAAATGTGAGGCATATGTGGGCTAATGGCTAACTCTCCAATAATTGGTCTATGCCCTATGTACCTTACCCAAATGGTTGGAAACCATGAGTAAACCCAACCAACCTCATTTGAACCCAAAACCATGATCCTTTGGATTTAAAAAAAAATAAAGAAACGGAATTGAGAAATTTCAAAAACACTCACATATGGTTTTGGCCATTTTTGAAAATCTTTAACCTAGGCCATATAAAATTGTGCCAATGGTGTGGAAACTCTTTTAACATCAAAAGAATCCCTTTTTCATCCAATAAACTCAAATAAAATCAAAGAAAGTCAAAGAACAAGAAATGAGAAATTTTCCAAAACCACACATACATGTGCTTATGGATATTTTGCAAAACTTTGACCTAGGCCAATTTGGCTTGTGCCATTGTTTGTAGAAATGTTACTAAACACTTAAGAACACTTTTTGAATCAAAGAAATGCAAATCAAAGCAAGATAAATTCAAAAACCAACTCACATATGATAATGGTCATATGTGACATTTTTATCATCTTACCCTCTTTGAGCCCTTGTATTAAGAGTTTTCTAAACTAAACCTTCTCAAGTCTTTGCACCTCATAAAAGACCACATCAAGGTGAACAACTTTTCTCAAAACCACCCCTACAAATTCTTTCCAATTTCAATTTATGTTCAAGAAAAGTTGGCATGTCAAATCAGATTCAAGATTATGCCTCTTTTGGATTCTTGCAAACCAGCACCATTTTGCTCACCACCACCACAACTTTGCTTCAAATAATATATGAATCCAACCCAACAAAATTCACTGGAAAATTCCAAAATTAATTTCTTTCGGCCATTTCGTCGAGCACCTTGTGTGCAATTTCTGGCCAACTCAACACATGCTATGAACTGCTGGATTTTGGCCTAAACCATCTTGCTCCTGTCCTCACACACACTCTCCTCAATCCCCTGGACCAAACCCAACACTTCACACCACTGTGCCACGTACAGAAATGACCAAATAATGATCATGCCAATCCCTATGTCATCACCATGCCAACCCTACCTCCCTGTCCTCTCTGGTCTCTCTCATCTTGTCAAATAGATAGCCCACATCTTGCTGATCATGCCTGTGCTGGCCCCAGTCGAAGAGGAGCTCGCCATCGACCAGAACATGACATGCCCAGGACGCCCAGGTCGTGCCAGAGCGCGCACGTCGAGCGCTCTGGACACGCCAGTGCACCTGCTCGCCCTCGTCACTCCGTCCTCCTCTCGCCTCCTTTTCTTCACCCACCTGCTCTCCTCGACGTCAGCAAGCGCCTGGACACCGCCATTGGACCGCGGGAACCCCGTACGCGACGACGCCATCAACGACGTCCGCCGGTACCGCGCTAGTACATGACGTCTCCCGAGCTGCCCCGTCCTCCGTTGGCTGCGCCACGACGCGCGTTAGCACCGCCTCGACGTCGCCTACAGGATGCCACCACCTCCCTGGCCCCGCGTGACCTCCATTGCCGCCGTCACCACTCACCTGCTCCGCGCCCACGGTCACCTCGCGTCGCTATAAAAGGAGCACACCCCGGGACGATTTGAGCACACCATTCCACTCCCCTCTCTCTTCTGCCTCTCCTCGACCCTCTTCCCCGTCACATTGCCGCCGGAGCCACCCCAATTCCTCGCCGGAGCCCCGCAGTATCGCAACAAAGGCGCCGTTGATTACGGCCACCTCAAGTGCTGCTGCGACCACCGTCTACCTCGCCGTCATCTCCGCCGTCGATCGCCCGCCTCGCGGACCCCGCTAGACCCTTGTAAGCCCCTCGTCGTGACCCCTCTGCCGCCGGTAGGGTCTCGTCCCCGGCGAGCTCTTTTGAGGAAGGTGGCGATCGAGCGTCGTTCGATCTGTTTTTAATCCAACGGCGATCACACACGCGTACCGTTTCGTCGTTTAACCGTTGCTGACGCGTAGGCCCCACATGTCAGGCGGCCTGCGGCGCGCTGAAGCGTTACTGGGCTAGCCCATTTAGTTTTCCCGCGCTGGCCCACAATTATAAATTCTATTTAAATCAATTAATTCAAATACCTTGCAGGTGAATTTTCAAAATTAAAAATAGAGAAATATACTGAACCAAATTTGGCACATTTTATATTTTTAGAAAGCTCATGAAAGGCTCCATCCAACCACACTGGATTCAAATAAAAATGTATTGTAGATTTTGAATAGTAAAATTAACAAGTCAGAGAGTTTTCAGAATTCAAATAAAGTTATAAAATCAACCATAAATGATTTTGGGGTGTTTCCACCTCTCATAATTCACTTTTCAAGTACCCTAATTGTTTATGTAAAAATATAGCCTAGTTGTTTGCATGAGGTGTAGAACCTCATTTAAATCATCTTCCCAAGTGTTGTGAAGCAATGTGATGACCTTAGTTATAATGTCACATATTTTATCACTTGAGGATCTTAATTCACATAGTTATTTGAATTACATGAGATGATGAATATCATTTAAATCTTTTTTCTCAAATAATAAATGTGAAGTATTGACCTTGGTCAACATGATCTCACCTTTATGAATTGAGGAGATTAAATCTTAAGAAGATTCAATGAGAGGAAATTATTTCTCCAAATAACTAAATAGAAACCCTAAATCCTTATTTCACTAAGAAGAGTGGTTTTCCAAACCCTAATAAGAAACCCTAGTCTAATGTTGAGTAATGATTGGGATGATGCTAGATCATCTTGTGTGAGCCATTATGGCTAATTAAGTCTACTTAAGTATTGTTTGGTGATTGTATCCTCGTATTCGTTTATAGACGCTAGTACCGGAGACTATCAAGAGGAGGACTTAATTATTCTTGCAAAGTGCAAAGCTCTACAAGAGCAAGGCCCACCCCATTTTACTATATGCTTAATGGTCCTATCCCAAGTTTTTACTTTACAAGCTTTATTGAATTTGATTTATCAAGGTTACTTTTTGATTCATGATTCACTTGGTCTAGAATAGCACAAGAGCATCAAATTTAGCCTAGAGCAATTAAAGCTAGTTAGCACCCCTCATGACTAGTTGCTAGTGCTAAAATTAAAATGGCTACTCTAGATGGGAACTTGTGAAAACCAATGACTTTGAAAACCTTGAAATGATGAGTCATTCTATTGAAGGATTTTGATGGTGAATATGACTTGTGAATTACTTGGTGAAATTTACCAAA
Source organism: Lolium perenne (assembly GCF_019359855.2). Lineage (NCBI taxonomy): Eukaryota > Viridiplantae > Streptophyta > Magnoliopsida > Poales > Poaceae > Lolium > Lolium perenne. The sequence continues at coordinate 140,328,258 of NC_067245.2, forward strand.
AACTGATGGTTGGGTTCGGATGCGATACCATTCCAATTTACAAGTACCCCCACAATACCTGATTATAGGTAAGGCTTTAGCTGGAAATTTATGTGTCTTAGTATGGCTTCCCTCTGAACAAGAGTCATAGAGGTTATGCCGAGGCTGCCTCCGTTGAAAGTGAAATGACATGAAATGAGGTGAATATACGACCCAAGCCCTGTGCAGTTCCCGGGATAACAGTTGGCTATCATCGGGAGGCCAAGCTCATGGGGAGAGGTGCCTATACTAGGGTGCGTAAGTGAAAGGTTAATGGTTGATGATCCGCATACTGAGTTATGATTATTTAGGATTATCCCTGACGGATGTAATCAAATGATGTGGCACAAGTGTGCAACCTCTGCAGAGTGTAAACCTATTCGAATAGCCGCGTCCTCGGTCATGGACAGTTGGAAAGGCCATACTGTTCCGTCATCAGAATTTTTTCCAAAATATGAATGGTGACTTGTGACTTGAATTGAAAGGTGACTTTGACTTTGAATCACAACAGAGTTGTGGGGATGACACTAATGTTCCCACTTGGGTTAGTTAAGCAATTGAAGAGTCTTTGTATACTTAAGTGCTTATGAAATAAAACTGACTTTATACAAATAAACCTAGAGCTTAGAACCCCCTTACTATAGTTGATAATTCTTACACTAGTATTAGTTTGCGAGTACTTTAAAGTACTCATGGCTGTGTCCCTGGCTATTCAAATGGCCAGACTATGAAGATGAGCCCCAGTACCAGGATGCAGGACAGCAGGACGTCTACGACAACTAGGACCACTCCTGACGTCAACAGTTGCATGTGGAATAGATGGACCACAACCGCTACTTCGCTTCCGCTATGTGTTTTGTAATTGATCAATAGATCAACTATTATTGTAATGAGACTGGATCAGGTGATCCTTTTTTGTAAGAGAATTATGTGTTGTAATGAATGATGTTCTGTGATATCAATCTATTATGTCTCGCAAAAATAATATTCATGGGATTGCGATGAATGGCATAATAGGCATCTGGACTTAAAAATCCGGGTGTTGACAAGTTGGTATCAGAGCCATTGTTTGACCTTAGGAGACCCTAGTTAGAATGGACGTCTGAAAAACTTAGTTTCAAAACAAAGGAAGTGAATAGTTATGAAAACTTATTCTCACTCTTATCCTTGAGATCTTATTCAAAATAAGAAATTCATGCTCAACTTTTCCTTGAAAATTCTACATAAAAGTTTGCACACTTGATCACATCTCTAACTTACTCATCCAAATTGCTCACAGATGGAGTACACCTGCAAGTCCTATCAGCTTGGCCACGGAGGAAACCTCATGTTCGAGAAGGATTTGAAGCAACTAGTTGAATATTTAGGACACCCGTATCCCGAGTTCTTCGGAATACCCCTCAATAATCAGTCGGGAAGACAACCTCGGTGGGAAGTAACTGCAGATCTGAGAGGAAAGCTTGGAGCCCCAATTTGGGAAACCATCTGGTTTTCGGTAACGGGAATACTTGGAAGGATGGAATAGCTAGAGCCATGCAAGAAGCAATTACCCGTCTGTGTGGACAGAATGTGAACAAGCTAAAGAACACTCGCTTCATCTACTACCCAAGACATGATCCCATGGGAAGACCAATAACCATGCCCCCGCACCCGGAGATGAACCACTATGTTGCATACCTAGACTTCATGTTGTACAAGACCCGCAAGGACTTGGACAACGCCCTCACCTTTCGCCAATCACATTACCCCTGAAGATGAAGAACCCACCATTAAGAGTAGTATCATTAAAGAACTTTCGTAGGTGTGAGTTTGTATCAGGATCCCCTTGTATCGTAGAACGAATGAATGGATCTTCAAACCAACGGTGTGTTAGCTTTGTAATGTGTGATGCTTGGTATGAATGAAAAAGTGTTGTTGGTTTTACCCCCTCAACACTACTCAAGTTTTCAAGTTTTGAACTTTTTGAACTTAAATCAAACAAACCATAGAAATTTCCCTCTTATCTTATCATCTACCTCAATATTCAGATGGCCCCACCAACCTGCAGCACCAACCAGGATGCAATGATGCAGATGCTCCAGATGATGATGGCAGACCGAGAAGTCGAGAGAGCTGAACGACGAGCCAACATTGCTGCACTGCAGCAGATAGCTCAGAACAATCAAGGCCATGGAAACCATGATCACCCTGGATCGAAGCTGAAGAACTTTCAGAATACCAACCTACCCATGTTCAGCAAGACCGAAGAGCCCCTCGATGCTGATGACTGGCTCCAGACGATGGAGAACAACCTAGAAGTTGCGGGAGTAGAAGCCGTAGAAAAAGTACTGTTCGGCACCCACTACCTATCAGGACCTGCAAGAGCCTGGTGGACAAGTGCCCGTGCAATGAATGCGGGACAAATGATGACTTGGGAGGACTTCAAACTCAAGTTCAGCAAATACCATGTGCCCCAAGGACTGATCAAGAAGATGAGAGACGAGTTCCACGAACTCAAGCAAGGAAGGATGTCCGTGGTGGAATACCGCGACAGGTTTCTTACTCTATCAAGGTACGCCCCGGATGAGACCGACACCAACGAGAACAGGAAGAAAAGGTTTCTGAACGGACCGCATGATGAAATGCAAACTGTGTTAGTGAACATTCCGTTCGCTGACTTGGAAGCCCTTGTGGACTCAGCCATACAGATGGAAGGGAAGCTTAACCAAGCCAACGAGAACCGCAAGAGAAGAATGATGAACCAGAATGGGCCCAACAATGCCCAGAAGTACCACAACAACTCATCTGGAGGATTTACCCCAAGACACAACAGGCCAACTGCTCAGACTCATCGCCCAACCTACTCCAACAACAATGGAGGACCCCCGAAGCCCGGAGGCCACAACAACCACCCCAACAGCAACAACACCAACAATCATAATGGTGCCAACAACAACAACCTCAATACTGCCCCAAGGACTGGGAGCAAAGCTACCCCCATTGCCCCAAAGGACAAGTCAACGGTAACCTGCTATGAATGTGGAACTATGGGTCATTACTCCAATGAATGCCCCAAGAAGCTTGCCAAGAAAGCCCCCAATACCACTGCACCTGCCCAACAACAGCGCCGCTTCGCAGCCAGAAGGAACCAGAACAACCACAACGGCCGCCTCTACCACATGAATGCAACAGAAGCACAAGAAGCACCTCAAGCCATGCCAAGTATGTTTTTATGTTAATCCAATTGCTCAATCTCTCTTAGGAACCTAACTTTTCTTGAAATCTCGGGACGAGATTTGTTTAAGGGGGAAGGGTTTGTAACATCCCAAATTTTCAAATAAGAAAGAAAATGAATTTCCTTTTTCCAAAAATTGGAGCCAACAAAAACTTTAATTAAATTGAGTTTGGTGCATAGTGCTCCTACAAAATTGTTGTGAATTTGGCTAAGATGCTTGTGTGAAGTATTTTGAAATGTTTTCTAAACCCTAACCCTACCTTTCTCAAAACTAAAGAGGAACAAGTAAAAATAAAATAAAATAAAATGTGAGGCATATGTGGGCTAATGGCTAACTCTCCAATAATTGGTCTATGCCCTATGTACCTTACCCAAATGGTTGGAAACCATGAGTAAACCCAACCAACCTCATTTGAACCCAAGACCATGATCCTTTGGATTAAAAATAAATAAAGAAAAGGAATTGAGAAATTTCAAAAACCCTCACATATGGTTTTGGCTATTTTTGAATATCTTTAACCTAGGCCATATAAAATTGTGCCAATGGTGTGGAAACTCTTTGAACCTCAAAAGAATCCCTTTTTCATCCAAGAAACTCAAATCAAATAAAAGAAAGTCAAAGAACAAGAAATGAGAAATTTTCCAAAACCACACATACATGTGCTTATGGCTATTTTACAAAACTTTGACCTAGGCCAATTTGGCTTGTGCCATTGTTTGTAGAATATTACTAAACACTTAAGAACAATTTTTGAATAAAAGAAATGCAAATCAAAGCAAGAGAAATTGAAAAACCAACTCACATATGATCATGGTCATATGTGACATTTTTATCATCTTACCCTCTTTGAGCCCTTGTATTAAGAGATTTATAAACTGAACCTTCTCTAGTATTTACACCTCATCCAAGACCACATCAAGGTGAACAACTTTTCTCAAAACCACCCCTGGAAATTCTTTCCAAATTTCAATTTATGTTCAAGCAAAGTTGGCATGTCAAATCAGATTCAAGATGCCTCTTTTGGATTCTTGCAAACCAGCACCATTTTGCTCACCACCACCACCACTATACTTCAAATAATATATGAATCCAACCCAACAAAATTCGCTAGAAAATTCCAAAATTAATTTCTTTCGGCCATTTCGTCGAGCACCTTGTGTGCAATTTCTGGCCAACTCAGCACATGCTATGAACTGCTGGATTTTGGCCTAAACCATCTTGCTCCTGTCCTCACACACACTCTCTTAAATCCCCTGGACCAAACCCAACACTTTACACCACTGTGCCACGTACAGAAATGACCAAATAATGATCATGCCAAGCCCTATGTCATCACCATGCCAACCCTACCTCCTTGTCCTCTCTGGTCTCTCTCATCTTGTCAAATAGATAGCCCACATCTTGCTGATCATGCCTATGCTGGCCCCAGTCGAAGAGGAGCTCGCCATCGACCAGAACATGACATGCCCAGGACGCCCAGGTCGTGCCAGAGCGCGCACGTCGAGTGCTCTGGACAAGCCAGTGCACCTGCTCGCCCTCGTCACTCCGTCCTCCTCTCGCCTCCTTTTCTTCACCCACCTGATCTCCTCGACGTCAGCAAGCGCCTAGACACCGCCATTGGACCGCGGGAACCCCGTACGCGACGACGCCATCAACGACGTCCGCCGGTACCGCGCCAGTACATGACGTCTCCCGAGCTGCTCCGTCCCCCATTGGCTGCGCCACGACGCGCGTTAGCACCGCCTCGACATTGCCAACTGGACACCACCACCTCCATCGCCACCGTCACCACTCACCTGCTCCGCGCCCACGGCCACCTCGCATCGCTATAAAAGGAGCACACCCCGGGACGATTTGAGCACACCATTCCACTCCCCTCTCTCTTCTGCCTCTCCTCGACCCTCTTCCCCGTCACATTGCCGCCAGAGCCACCCCAATTCCTCGTCGGAGCCCCGCAGTACCACCGCAAAGGTGCTGTCGATTACGGCCACCTCAAGTGCTGCTGCGACCACCGTCTACCTCGCCGTCGTCTCCGCCATCGATCGCCCGCCTCGCCGACCCCGCTAAACCCTGGTAAGCCCCTCGTCGCGACCCCTCTGCCGCCGGTAGGGTTTCGTCCCCGGCGAGCTCTGTCGAGGAAGGTGGCGATCGAGCGCCGTCCGATCTGTTTTTAATCCAACGGTGATCACGCACGCGTATCGTTTCACCGTTTAACTCTCTCTGACGCGTAGGCCCCACATGTCAGGCGTCCTGCGGCGCGCTGAAGCGTTACTGTGCCAGCCCATTTAGTTTTCCCTCGCTGGCCCACAATTTCAAATTCTGTTTAAATCAATTAATTCAAATACCTTGCAGGTGTTTTTTCAAAATTAAAAATAGAGAAATAAACTGAACCAAATTTGGCAAATTTTATATTTTTAGAAAGCTCATGAAAGGCTCGATACAACCACACTGGATTCAAATCAAAATCTATTGTAGATTTTGAATAGTAAAAATAACAAGTGAGAGAGTTTTCAGAATTCAAATAAAGTTATAAAATCAACCATAAATGATTTTGAGGTATTTCCACCTCTCATAATTCACTTTTCAAGTACCCTAATTGTTTATGTAAAAACATAGCCTAGTTGTTTGCATGATCATGGGCTAGAATTAAAAATTGGCTATGTAGTCAATACTAGCCCATTTAAATCATTTTCAAAGTTAGGATTTTAAATCTATGAGGTGTAGAACCTCATTTAAATCATCTTCCCAAGTGTTGTAAAGCAATGTGATGACCTTGGTTATAATGTCACATATTTGCTCACTTGAGGATCTTAATTCACATAGTTATTTGAATTACATGAGATGATGAATCTCATTTAAATCTTTTTTCTCAAATTATAAATGTGAAGTATTGACCTTGGTCAACAAGATCTCACCTTTATGAATTGAGGAGATTAAATCTTAAGAAGATTCAATGAGAGGAAATTATTTCTCCAAATAACTAAATAGAAACCCTAAATCCCTATTTCACTAAGAAGAGTGGTTTTCCAAACCCTAATAAGAAACCCTAGTCTAATGTTGAGTAATGATTGGGATAATGCTAGATCATCTTGTGTGAGCCATTACGGCTAATTAAGTCTACTTAAGTATTGTTTGGTGATTGTATCCTCGTATTCGTTTATAGACGCTAGTACCGGAGACTATCAAGAGGAGGAGGTATTCTACCAAGAAGAAGAAGAGAACTTTGATCACTACCCCAATCAAGGCAAGCTAATATTCTTGCAAAGTGCAAAGCTCTACAAGAGCAAGGCACCACCCCATTTTACTCTATGCTTAATGGTCCTATCCCAAGTTTTTTACTTTACAAGCTTTATTGAATTTGATTTATCAAGGTTACTTTTTGATTCATGATTCACTTGGTCTAGAATAGCACAAGAGCATCAAATTTAGCCTAGAGCAATTAAAACTAGTTAGCACCCCTCATGACTAGTTGCTAGTGCTAAAATTAAAATGGCTACTCTAGATGGGAACTTGTGAAAACCAATGACTTTGAAAACCTTGGAATGATGAGTCATTCTATTGAAGGATTTTGATGGTGAATATGACTCGTGAATGACTTGGTGAAATTTACCAAAAACTAATGGTTGGGTTCGGATGTGATACCATTCCAATTTACAAGTACCCCCACAATACCTGATTATGGGTAAGGCTTTAGCTGGAAATTTATGTGTCTTAGTATGGGTTCCCTCTAAACAAGCGTCATAGAGGTTATGCCGAGGCTGCCTCCGTTGGACGTGAAATGACGTGAAATGAGGTGAATATACGACCCAAGCCCTGTGCAGTTCCCTGGATAACAGTTGGCTATCATCGGGAGGCCAAGCTCATGGGGAGAGGTGCCTATACTAGTGTAACACCCCAAATTTCAATGAAAAAGAAAGTTAGAGAATCCCAGAAAGCAAAATTTCAAACCAACAAAAACTTTTCTTTTGCATATAGTACCATGCATAGGACTTGTGCATTTGAGTGATATGCCATGATGATTGTTATTACTTGTATTTTGATGTGCTCTAAAACCCTAGAGTGATCATATGAAGATCACCAACCAAATAAATCAAATAGGAAGAAAATCAAATAAAAGGCAAAACCCTAAAAACCCTCACATATGCCCTATGGCATTTTTATAAATTTTGACCCTAGACCTATTTGGTCTTCACCATTAGTTGAATAATGTTGTTAAACACTTATTACAACTTTTGGAATCAAGGGTTCACAATTCAAATGAATTTCCAACACTTTTCCCACTCACATGTGATGATGGCCAAATCTGCCAATTTTAGTCTGATCACCACTTTGAGCCCCTGCAATTCAATTTTCCCAAACCAATCTTTGCTAACTCTTTGCACCATTTCAAAGTCAACATCAAGGTGAACAACTTTGATGAAGATCACCCTGCCAAATTCATCTTTGATCACTAGCTATGCTCATCCAAAGTTGCAACTTTATAATAAGTTCAACAATCTCCCCTTAGCCATTTTGGCCAAAATTTGAAATCTAATTTTTCCACCACCACCTCCATTCATCTCTGGTCAATTACAACTTATCCCAACACTCACTTTTCAAAAAGGTTCACCATTTGAAGTATTTCAAATTTGGACATTTTTGTATTTTCCAAATTTGAACACTATTCACACACTATAGCAAATAGTGATCTACTCAAACTAACCTACCCCAAATTGCACCAAATGGTTCCCCTGCCCCCTCTAATCCTAAAGGAAACATAGTGGAGCTAAGGAGGAGGAGCTAGAGTGCATGGCATGGCCATGCCGGCCATGGCATCACCATGCCGAGCCTCCCCCTCTCTCCCTTGCTTGCCAACCCTGGCCCCCTCGCCACAGCACGCCACCACACTGCCTAGCCTCGCCTAGCACAGCCCTGGTCGAGGAGGAGCTCGACATTGGCCGGACGACGCGCGCCCACACACGCCCTGGACGCCGCTCGCGTCGCGCGTGTGCCCGACGCGGACACACACTGGCCACATGCCGCGCCACCACCACGAGCACGCCCTGGCCTCCCTGACTAGCCGTTGAGCACGCACGCGCCACCAGGACGTCGCCAGACATGGCCAAGACCACGACCCGTGCCCGCCGCCACCGGAGACGACGACGCGATCCCGCGACCAGCACGGCAGACATGGAAGCAATGCGTCGCCTACAGACGCCGCCCGACCGCGCCGTTGCCATCTACAGATTCGCCTGGACGAGGAGAACACCGTAGCACCCTTGCCTAGCCCAACACCTCGCCGGAACCGCCGCACCTCGGTCGACTTCTTCACGGCCACGCAGCACCCTTGGCCATCTATAAATACGGCGTTCCCTGGACGAAGCTGAGCACACCATCTCGTTCACCATCCTCCACTGCTTCTCCTCCACCCAACCACTCGCTCGATTGTCACCGGAGCTGCTCCAATTTGAAGATCGGAGCCCGCCAGTACCGCACCTCGCCGCCGTCGATTGGAGCCGATCCAGGAGTCGCCGCCGGTACCAGGAGAACCACCGTCTTCCACATCTACATCACGCACACTGCCAGCCACCGCGGGAGCCCTGGTTAGCTCTCCCACCCCCTAGGCTCGCCGCCCGAACCTCTGGTTCTCGCCGGAGAAGACGACGACCGTGCGCCGTTGGATTGCCTTCTAATCCAACGCGCCACGTCGCTCGTACCGTTTCGGGTTTTAAACGCCGCTGACCTGCGGGACCCTCTGTCAGGCAGCCCGTGCGGCGCTGGACCGTGGCTGGGCTGGCCTTGGGCCTGTTTAAACCATTTCGGCCCACGTTGGTTTCCCGCCGGCCTGTTTAATTCAAATTCGTTTTAAACTTTTCCAAACATTTTCCAATACTGCACAAACTTTGAAATTAAATAGTTTCAAATTGGCTAAACCAAATTTAGTGATTTTGATATTGTTAGAAAGCCACTGAAATTCTCTATCCAATGCCACTGGCCTCATGGTCAATTTCTTTGTAGAATTAATGTGACAAAAATAACAAGGCAGGGACTTTTCCCTATTCAAATAATTATTAAAAATCAACCAAAATATTTATTAAGTTAATTCCAACTCTAATAGCTCACATTTGACTTACACTAATTGTTTATGCAATAAAATGGTGTGGTCACTTTGCATGATCATGCCATGGTTTAGTGAATGGATATTTTGACTAGTTTAACTAGTTGATATTGTCCAAAACTATTAAAGTTAAATTGTGTGAAGTCTTATACTTCATTTAAACTTGTCTCACATGAATTCATGGGATGTTTGGACCCCTGGTTCCAAACTCTCTTATATGAAATTCTTGAGATTTAAATCAAATGTAGTGTTATTTAAATGGTATGAGGTGTTCCACCTCATTTAAATCATTCTCCCAAATGATGATGATGATGAAAATTTGACTTAGGTCAAGATGAGTTCATCCATGATTGTTGAAGAGATTAAATCTTAAGAAGAGTTCAATGAGAGGAAATTATTTCTCAAGAACCCTATGGAATACAAATTCTATTTAAATCCCACAACCCATGCACCCTAGTTTATTTATGTGTGTGCATAGAGTAGTTTGTGTGTTTATTTGTGATGTATGGAATAGCCATTGAATTAGTGAGTAATTATACTCGTATTCAAATTTAGACGGTAGCACCGGAGAGTACGCCGAAGAAGAAGGTTGCTACCAGGAGGAGGAGGAGGAACAGTTTGAGAACTACCAAGGCAAGCTAAATTACTATGCAAGCTTTTACTCTTGCAAAGTGCAAAGCCCCTTGGGGCATGGCACCATGTTTCTTATCTTTTCTTATGTGAACCCATCCCAAGTTTTTACTGGTTTTCTAAATGATTTACTTTTATAGTTAACTTTGGTCGAAGTACAAGTTGGGTACTAGAGTAGTGAGTTAGTCTCTTCCAAGCAAAGCAAGATAGCACCCCTCATGAATTAGAGCTAGTGCTAATAAACTAAACTTGACTACTCTAGATGGGAACCTTGTGATTTTGAAAAGGGTTTGAAACCTTGGAATGAAGATGCATTCCATTGAATGATTTTTGAAGGTGAATATGACCAAGAGAAGATGGTGATTTTTGATAAAACATGATGTTGGTTTGAATGCGATACCTTTCCAATTCTCAAGTACCCCCACAATACCTGATTATGGGTAGGGCTTAACTGGAAGTTTATGCGTCTTAGTATGGGTTCCCTCTAAACAAGCGTCATCGGGGTTATGCCGAAAGCTGCCTCTACCACAAAAGAAACGATACGATATGATGCGAAATGAGGTGAATGTCCGGCCCAAGCCCTGTGCAGTTCCCAGGTTGACAGTTGGTCTTCACTGGGAGGCCAAGCTCATGGGGAGAGGTGCTCATACTAGGGTTCGTAAGTGAAAGGTTATGGTTGATGATCCGCGTACTGTGTTACGAGTATTCGGGGAAATCCCGACGGATGAAATCAAATGTTGTGGCACAAGTGTGCAACCTCTGCAGAGTGTAAGCCTATTCGAATAGCCGCGTCCACGGTTACGGATGGTTGGAAAGGCCATACAGTTTCCGATGTCATATCTTTGAAAATGATGTTGAAAGGTGATGGTGAAATGACTTGTGGTGGATTGAATTGAATTCACCACTTGAATGGTGGGAATGACACTAATGTTCCCACTTGAGTTGGTTAGCACTTGAGTAAGCTTTTCTCAAAACTTTGTGAACTAAAACTAGCTTTATACAAATAAACTAGAGCTTAGCAAACCCTACTAGAATGTCTAGCACTTTCATTAGTATTCGTTTGCGAGTACTCAACGTACTCACGGCTTTGTCCCTGGCTATTCAAATGGCCAGAGTATGAAGATGACCAAGGAGATGACCAGCAGGACGCCTACGACCACTAAGCGCCTTCCGACGTCAAGCGTTGGCCTGTGGACTCGAGAGTCCTTGTATCTTACGCTTCCGCTATGTTGAACTATGAACTTGTGTTTGTTCGTTGATCGATAGATCAACTATTCGTGTAATATGGATCATGTGATTCCAAATTTGTAAGACTTATGGTTTGTAATGAATGATGACTGTGATACTTAACTATTATGCCTCGCAACAACAATATTCCTGGGATTGCGATGTATGACATAATAGGCATTCGGACTTAAAAATCCGGGTGTTGACAAGTTGGTATCAGAGCCATTGTTTGACCTTAGAAGACCTTAGTTAGAATGGGCGTTCTGAAAAATTTAACTTTGAAATCAAATGAAAGAACTTATTTGTGAAAATTTACTACACTCTTGTCTTTGAGACTTTGCCAAAATTTGATGAATCATGTTCTATCTTATTTGAATCAACTTAAAACCTTGCCACACTTTGCACTCTCTAAACTTACTCATCCAATTCTCTTTCAGATGGAGCCGAATGAACCCCTCAACACCAAGTTTTATCAGCTTGGAAACGGAGGAAGCTTGATCTTCGAGCATGACCTCGACTCCCTGTCGGATCACCTTGGCCGCCCACACCCCGAGTTTCACGGGATTCAGGTGGACGACCAGCCGGGAGGGGAACTGCAGTGGATTATCACTGCCGACTTGAGGGGCAAGCTGGAGCCTCCCACCTCGGAGAGGATCCTTTTCTCTTTCAGGGAAAGCAACTGGCTTGACGGACTTGCACGTGCTCTTCAGGAAGCACTTGCTCGTCTGTGCGGACAGAATGCGGAAGCACTTCGTGAGGAACGCTTTGCGCATCTCGCGAGGCGCAACTCTGACGGAAGACCCATGGATGTGCCACTCCACCCCTGGTTGAGGCACCATGTGGATCACTTGGACTTCATGCTCTACCAGACTCAGAGGGACCTCGACGCCTCTCGCGCTTACACGAACCAGACCCATGCTCACATCATCGAGCAGGGTGAGGCGATCAAGCTACTCAAACAACGACCGCAGAAGCCTTCGCCAGCAGCGTGCCAAGAAGGACGCTACGATTCGTCGCCTTCGCGACCGGATCGCGTCACTTGAGGCCACTGTCAAGGCCCAGGAGGATCAGATTCTTCAGATGGAGGATGACAATGGAGGCATCGACATTCAGGGAGGAGACGCCTTTCTGAGCGATGACGATGACTTTGAGGAGGACGAGAACACCGAGGAGGAGGACTACGAGTTCCTGGAGGCCGGACAGGATGACTACGTCCCGATCGATATAGATGATGAGGAGTAGTTGCACTAGTCTCACTTATAGTAGGTGTGAGTTGTATCCCGTCCTTTGTATCGTAGCATGAGAATGGTTCTTAAAACCATTGGAGTATGTGTGTAGTTTGTACTATGTGTTGCATGAATGAATGAATGTTATGTTTGTCATGAAAAGATTACAAGTTTTCAAGTGTTTTTCAAACTTAACCAAAATGAACCATATAATGTTCCCTCTTATCTCATGATCTTCTATATCTTCAGATGGCCCCTCCGAACCGCACCAACGACGCGATGATGCAACTTCTGCAAACCTTGCTTGCAGACCGGGAAACCGAGAGAGCCGAGCGACAAGCCAACATCATCGCCTTGCAGAACATCGCCAACCAGGGCCATGGAAATCATGACCACCCTGGATCCAAGCTCAAGAACTTCCAGAACACCAACCCTCCGGTGTTTAGCAAGACCGAGGAGCCCCTCGACGCCGACGATTGGCTCCAGACTATGGAGAACAATCTGGAAGTAGCTGGAGTGGAAGCCAACGAGAAGGTGTTGTTCGCCACTCACTACCTCGCTGGACCAGCTCGCGCTTGGTGGACAAGTACCCGTGCCATGAACGGAGGTCAATTCATGACTTGGGAGGATTTCAAACTCAAGTTCAGCAAGTACCATGTACCCCCGGGTCTTATCAAGAAGATGAGGGATGAATTTCGTGAACTGAAACAAGGTCGCATGACGGTGGTTGAATACCGCGACAAGTTTCTCACTTTGTCAAGGTATGCCCCTGATGAGACTGACACCGTTGAGAAGAGGAAGGAGAGATTCCTGAACGGGCTGCATGATGAGATGCAGACTGTCCTCGTCAACATCCCCTTCGCCGACCTCGAAGCCCTTGTTGACTCTGCCATCCAGATGGAGGGCAAGTTAAACCAAGCCAATGAGAACCGCAAGCGCCGCATGGCAAATCAGAGTGGATCAAGCCACCCCCAAAAGTTTCGCCCTAGCTCAAGCGGAGGTTTCACTCCGAGACACAACAAACCCCCGATGCAGAACTCTCGCCCCGGTTATCAGAACCGGAGTGGAGGAAACTCCAAGCCAGGAGGCTACAACAACAACAACAGCTACAACCGCGCTCCACCCCGAGCCCCGAACACCAACAACACCAACACCAACACCAACCCCAGAACCGGGAGCAATGCCATTCCTGTTGCGAACAAGCCGGACAAGAGCACTATCACTTGTTATGAGTGTGGTGTAGTGGGGCACTACTCCAACGAGTGTCCCAAGCGTCTTGCCAAGCTCGCCGGCAACACCGCTGCTCCTGCTCAGCAGCAACGCCGTGTCTCCACCGGCAAGAAGTTCGCCCCCAACAACCCCAACAACCGCAACGGCCGCCTCTACCACATGAACGCCGAAGAAGCCCAGGAAGCACCAGATGTTGTGCTGGGTATGTTTTCTATCAATCACACCCCTGCTAGAGTGTTGTTTGATTCCGGAGCATCGCATTCCTTTGTCACCGAAGATTTTGCATCAACAAGTAAAATTCAACCCCTCAGTTTGAAGCACGTTATGATAGTTCAAATCCCCGGGTCAACCACCAAAGCCAGAAAATTTTGCAAAAATGTGCCCATCAGAATCCATGATGTAGATTTCTTTGCAAATCTAATCATACTTGGAACCAAAGGTTTGGAAGTTGTCCTAGGAATGGACTGGATGTCCAAGCACAATGGGTTGATAGACTGCGCCAAGAAAGCCATAACCATGACTAGCAGCACCGGTATCGTAGTTGAGCACGTCTCTGAAAAACTACCCAGAAAATTTACCTGCAACCAAAGTGTATCCAAGCCAACTCTGGATCAAATCAGGGTCGTTTGTCGCTACCCTGATGTGTTTCCGGATGATCTACCCGGTATGCCCCCGGACCGGGATATCGAGTTTATCATCGAGTTAATCCCTGGAACTGGACCCATCGCCCAGAGAGCCTACAGCATGAACGCAGCCGAGCTTGTGGAGCTGAAGAAGCAAATAGATGACATGTTAGCCAAAGGTTTGATCAGACCAAGTGCATCCCCCTGGAGATCCCCCGTCTTGTTTGTCGACAAGAAGGATGGTGCAAATCATTTATGCACGGACTATCGTAAACTTAACGATGTCACCATCAAAAACAAATACCCCTTACCCAAGATCGAAGACTTGTTTGACCAACTCACCGGATCCCGAGTTTTCTCGAAGATTGATCTTAGAACTGGATACCACCAACTGAAGATCCGAGCCACCGACATTCCAAAAACTGCCTTTACCACCAGATATGGGTTGTATGAGTACAACGTCATGTCGTTTGGATTGACCAATGCCCCCGCTTATTTCATGAATCTCATGAATAAGATCTTCATGAACTTTTTGGACAAGTTTGTCGTTGTTTTCATCGACGACATTCTGGTCTACTCCAAGTCCGAAGAGGAACATGAACAGCATTTGGAGATTGTCCTAGAAACCCTTAGACAGCACCAGTTGTACGCCAAGTTTAGCAAGTGTGAGTTTTGGCTGGAAGAAGTTGGATTCCTCGGACACATCTTGTCTGCAGGAGGAATTGCCGTAGATCCCGCCAAAATCAAAACTGTTATGGAATGGAAAGCCCCAACCACACAAACCGAGGTCCGCGCTTTTCTTGGATTAGCCGGATATTACCGCAGATTTGTCGAAGGTTTCTCGAGCATCGCTCGACCAATGACCCAACTGCTGAAAAAGGACAGAAAGTTTGAGTGGACCGACAAGTGTGAAGAGAGCTTTCAACAGCTCAAGAGTAGACCGACAACAGCCCCAATCCTGATCATGCCGTATATCGCAAAGCCCTTTGACGTATATTGCGACGCCTCCAAGACTGGACTTGGATGCGTGCTTATGCAAGAAGGCAAGGTTGTGTCCTACCTTTCTAGACAACTCAAGCAACATGAGCAGAACTACCCAACCCATGACCTCGAGCTTGCAGCCGTGGTCTTAGCCTTGAAAGTTTGGCGTCATTACCTCATGGGTAATCGATGCGAGATCTACTCCGACCACAAAAGCCTCAAATATATATTCACCCAGAAAGAGTTGAACATGAGAGAACGCCGATGGATCGAATTGATCAAGGATTACGACATGGAGATTCACTACCACCCCGGCAAGGCCAATGTGGTAGCGGATGCTTTGAGTCGATCGCCGTGCCGCTTGAACTCCATGCTCGCAACCGAACAGCCCGATTTGCACCAAGAGTTTGAACAGTTCAGACTTGAACTTGTAAGTGAAGGATTCCTAGCCAGCATAGAACTGCAACCCACCTTGATTGGTCAGATCAAGGAAGCCCAGAAGGACAACGCTAGCATTGACGGAATCAAGAAACAGATAGCCGCAGGAAAAGCCCCCGGATTCACCATTGACGAAGCCGGAGTGCTTTGGTACAAAGAACGTCTCTGCGTACCATCGGACTCTGACTTGAAACAAGTCATCTTGCAAGAAGCCCATGACACCCTTTACTCAATCCACCCCGGAGGTACCAAGATGTACCAGGACCTAAAGGAACAATTTTGGTGGCACGGAATGAAGAGAGAGATCGGTAGCTATATCGCTAAGTGTGACATCTGCCAGAGAGTCAAGGCAGAACACCAAAGACCCGCTGGACTGTTGCAACCCCTTCGCATTCCGAATGGAAATGGGACTCCGTAGGAATGGACTTTATCACCGGACTGCCCAAATCCAGCAAAGGCAATGATTCTATATGGGTAGTGGTCGATAGATTGACCAAAGTCGCCCATTTCATCGCCGTCCAAACCACCTATCAAGGCCCCAAGTTAGCGGAACTTTACATCTCCAGAGTAGTTGCTTTGCACGGAACCCCCAAATCGATAGTGTCAGACAGAGGATCACAGTTCACCTCAAGGTTCTGGCAGAAGGTGCATGAAGGACTAGGCACTCGCCTAAATTTCAGCACCGCCTATCACCCTCAGACCGACGGACAGACTGAGAGAGTAAACCAGATCCTGGAAGACATGCTTAGAGCCTGCGTCGAATACGGATCCAAGTGGGAAGACTGCCTGCCTTACGCAGAATTCTCCTACAACAATAGTTACCAAGCCAGCCTACAGATGGCCCCCTTTGAAGCCTTGTACGGAATGAAGTGCCGTACCCCCCTGAACTGGTCAGAAGTCGGAGAGAGTCAAGTTTTCGGCCCAGACGTTCTTCGTGAAGCAGAAGAGAAGGTTCACAAGATCCGCGAGTATCTCAAGACTGCGCAATCCAGACAGAAGAGCTACGCCGACAAGAGACGTCGGGAGATGACCTTTGAGATCGGAGATTTCGTCTATCTCAAGGTATCCCCCTTGAAAGGGATGCAAAGGTTTCAGCTGAAAGGAAAGCTTGCACCTCGCTATGTGGGACCTTTCCAAGTCCTCAGCCGCCGAGGTGAAGTATCTTATCAACTGGAGTTGCCTGAAGAAATGTCGGCTGTGCACGACGTTTTTCACATCTCACTTCTCCGGAAATGTCTTGAAGTCCCTGAGAAGACCGAAGTGTTCAAGAACATCGATCACCGATCGGTGGATATCAACCAGGATCTGACTTACCGCGAAGTGTCGATTCGCATCCTAGAAGAAGCGTATAGAACCACCCGCACCCGAAGCATCAAGTTTCTAAAGATCCAATGGAGCAATCATACCGAGGATGAAGCCACATGGGAACGCGAAGACTTCATGAAGAAGGAGTACCCAGATCTCTTTAGTACCTAACTTTCTTTTTGATCTCGGGACGAGATCTTTTGTAAGGGGGAAGGGTTTGTAACACCCCAAATTTCAATGAAAAAGAAAGTTAGAGAATCCCAGAAAGCAAAATTTCAAACCAACAAAAACTTTTCTTTTGCATATAGTACCATGCATAGGACTTGTGCATTTGAGTGATATGCCATGATGATTGTTATTACTTGTATTTTGATGTGCACTAAAACCCTAGAGTGATCATATGAAGATCACCAACCAAATAAATCAAATAGGAAGAAAATCAAATAAAAGGCAAAACCCTAAAAACCCTCACATATGCCCTATGGCATTTTTATAAATTTTGACCCTAGACCTATTTGGTCTTCACCATTAGTTGAATAATGTTGTTAAACACTTATTACAACTTTTGGAATCAAGGGTTCACAATTCAAATGAATTTCCAACACTTTTCCCACTCACATGTGATGATGGCCAAATCTGCCAATTTTAGTCTGATCACCACTTTGAGCCCCTGCAATTCAATTTTCCCAAACCAATCTTTGCTAACTCTTTGCACCATTTCAAAGTCAACATCAAGGTGAACAACTTTGATGAAGATCACCCTGCCAAATTCATCTTTGATCAATAGCTATGCTCATCCAAAGTTGCAACTTTATAATAAGTTCAACAATCTCCCCTTAGCCATTTTGGCCAAAATTTGAAATCTAAATTTTCCACCACCACCTCCATTCATCTCTGGTCAATTACAACTTATCCCAACACTCACTTTTCAAAAAGGTTCACCATTTGAAGTATTTCAAATTTGAACATTTTTGTATTTTCCAAATTTGAACACTATTCACACACTATAGCAAATAGTGATCTACTCAAACTAACCTACCCCGAATTGCACCAAATGGTTCCCCTGCCCCCTCTAATCCTAAAGGAAACATAGTGGAGCTAAGGAGGAGGAGCTAGAGTGCATGGCATGGCCATGCCGGCCATGGCATCACCATGCCGAGCCTCCCCCTCTCTCCCTTGCTTGCCAACCCTGGCCCCCTCGCCACAGCACGCCACCACACTGCCTAGCCTCGCCTAGCACAGCCCTGGTCGAGGAGGAGCTCGACATTGGCCGGACGACGCGCGCCCACACACGCCCTGGACGCCGCTCGCGTCGCGCGTGTGCCCGACGCGGACACACACTGGCCACGTGCCGCGCCACCACCACGAGCACGCCCTGGCCTCCCTGACTAGCCGTTGAGCACGCACGCGCCACCAGGACGTCGCCAGACATGGCCAAGACCACGACCCGTGCCCGCCGCCGCCGGAGACGATGACGCGATCCCGCGACCAGCACGGCAGACATGGAAGCAATGCGTCGCCTACAGACGCCGCCTCCCGACAGCCGTTGCCATCTACAGATTCGCCTGGACGAGGAGAACACCGTAGCACCCTTGCCTAGCCCAACACCTCGCCGGAACCGCCGCACCTCGGTCGACTTCTTCATGGCCACGCAGCACCCTTGGCCATCTATAAATACGGCGTTCCCTGGACGAAGCTGAGCACACCATCTCGTTCACCATCCTCCACTGCTTCTCCTCCACCCAACCACTCGCTCGATTGTCGCCGGAGCTGCTCCAATTTGAAGATCGGAGCCCGCCAGTACCGCACCTCGCCGCCGTCGATTGGAGCCGATCCAGGAGTCGCCGCCGGTACCAGGAGAACCACCGTCTTCCACATCTACATCACGCACACTGCCAGCCACCGCGGGAGCCCTGTTTAGCTCTCCCACCCCTAGGCTCGCCGCCCGAACCTCTGCTTCTCGCCGGAGAAGACGACGACCGTGCGCCGTTGGATTGCCTTCTAATCCAACGCGCCACGTCGCTCGTACCGTTTCGGGTTTTAAACGCCGCTGACCTGCGGGACCCTCTGTCAGGCAGCCCGTGCGGCGCTGGACCGTGGCTGGGCTGGCCTTGGGCCTGTTTAAACCATTTCGGCCCACGTTGGTTTCCCGCCGGCCTGTTTAATTCAAATTCGTTTTAAACTTTTCCAAACATTTTCCAATACTGCACAAACTTTGAAATTAAATAGTTTCAAATTGGCTAAACCAAATTTAGTGATTTTGATATTGTTAGAAAGCCACTGAAATTCTCTATCTAATGCCACTGGCCTCATGGTCAATTTCTTTGTAGAATTAATGTGACAAAAATAACAAGGCAGGGACTTTTCCCTATTCAAATAATTATTAAAAATCAACCAAAATATTTATTAAGTTAATTCCAACTCTAATAGCTCACATTTGACTTACACTAATTGTTTATGCAATAAAATGATGTGGTCACTTTGCATGATCATGCCATGGTTTAGTGAATGGATATTTTGACTAGTTTAACTAGTTGATATTGTCCAAAACTATTAAAGTTAAATTGTGTGAAGTCTTATACTTCATTTAAACTTGTCTCACATGAATTCATGGGATGTTTGGACCCCTGGTTCCAAACTCTCTTATATGAAATTCTTGAGATTTAAATCAAATGTAGTGTTATTTAAATGGTATGAGGTGTTCCACCTCATTTAAATCATTCTCCCAAATGATGATGATGATGAACATTTGACTTAGGTCAAGATGAGTTCATCCATGATTGTTGAAGAGATTAAATCTTAAGAAGAGTTCAATGAGAGGAAATTATTTCTCAAGAACCCTATGGAATACAAATTCTATTTAAATCCCACAACCCATGCACCCTAGTTTATTTATGTGTGTGCATAGAGTAGTTTGTGTGTTTATTTGTGATGTATGGAATAGCCATTGAATTAGTGAGTAATTATACTCGTATTCAAATTTAGACGGTAGCACCGGAGAGTACGCCGAAGAAGAAGGTTGCTACCAGGAGGAGGAGGAGGAACAGCTTTGAGAACTACCAAGGCAAGCTAAATTACTATGCAAGCTTTTACTCTTGCAAAGTGCAAAGCCCCTTGGGGCATGGCACCATGTTTCTTATCTTTTCTTATGTGAACCCATCCCAAGTTTTTACTGGTTTTCTAAATGATTTACTTTTATAGTTAACTTTGGTCGAAGTACAAGTTGGGTACTAGAGTAGTGAGTTAGTCTCTTCCAAGCAAAGCAAGATAGCACCCCTCATGAATTAGAGCTAGTGCTAATAAACTAAACTTGACTACTCTAGATGGGAACCTTGTGATTTTGAAAAGAGTTTGAAACCTTGGAATGAAGATGCATTCCATTGAATGATTTTTGAAGGTGAATATGACCAAGAGAAGATGGTGATTTTTGATAAAACATGATGTTGGTTTGAATGCGATACCTTTCCAATTCTCAAGTACCCCCACAATACCTGATTATGGGTAGGGCTTAACTGGCAGTTTATGCGTCTTAGTATGGGTTCCCTCTAAACAAGCGTCATCGGGGTTATGCCGAAAGCTGCCTCTACCACAAAAGAAACGATACGATATGATGCGAAATGAGGTGAATGTCCGGCCCAAGCCTGTGCGATTCCGGGTTGACAGTTGGTCTTCACCGGGAGGCCAAGCTCATGGGGAGAGGTGCTCATACTAGGGTTCGTAAGTGAAAGGTTATGGTTGATGATCCGCGTACTGTGTTACGAGTATTCGGGGAAATCCCGACGGATGAAATCAAATGTTGTGGCACAAGTGTGCAACCTCTGCAGAGTGTAAACCTATTCGAATAGCCGCGTCCACGGTTACGGACGGTTGGAAAGGCCATACAGTTTCCGATGTCATATCTTTGAAAATGATGTTGAAAGGTGATGGTGAAATGACTTGTGGTGGATTGAATTGAATTCACCACTTGAATGGTGGGAATGACACTAATGTTCCCACTTGAGTTGGTTAGCACTTGAGTAAGCTTTTCTCAAAACTTTGTGAACTAAAACTAGCTTTATGCAAATAAACTAGAGCTTAGCAAACCCTACTAGAATGTCTAGCACTTTCATTAGTATTCGTTTGCGAGTACTCAACGTACTCACGGCTTTGTCCCTGGCTATTCAAATGGCCAGAGTATGAAGATGACCAAGGAGATGACCAGCAGGACGCCTACGACCACTAAGCGCCTTCCGACGTCAAGCGTTGGCCTGTGGACTCGAGAGTCCTTGTATCTTACGCTTCCGCTATGTTGAACTATGAACTTGTGTTTGTTCGTTGATCGATAGATCAACTATTCGTGTAATATGGATCATGTGATTCCAAATTTGTAAGACTTATGGTTTGTAATGAATGATGACTGTGATACTTAACTATTATGCCTCGCAACAACAATATTCCTGGGATTGCGATGTATGACATAATAGGCATTCGGACTTAAAAATCCGGGTGTTGACAACTAGGGTGCGTAAGTGAAAGGTTAATGGTTGACGATCCGCATACTGAGTTATGATTATTCAGGATTATCCCTGACGGATGTAATCAAATGTTGTGGCACAAGTGTGCAACCTCTGCAGATTGTAAACCTATTCGAATAGCCGCGTCCTCGGTCATGGACAGTTGGAAAGTCCATACTGTTCCGTCATCAGAATTTTTTCCAAAATATGAATGGTGACTTGTGACTTGAATTTAAAGGTGACTTTGACTTTGAATCACAAAAGAGTTGTGGGGATGACACTAATTTTCCCACTTGGGTTAGTTAGGCAATTGAAGAGTATTTGTTTACTTAAGTGCTTATGAAATAAAACTGACTTTATGCAAATAAACCTAGAGCTTAGAACCCCCTTACTATAGTTGATAATGCTTACACTAGTATTAGTTTGCGAGTACTTTAAAGTACTCATGGCTGTGTCCCTGGCTATTCAAATGGCCAGACTATGAAGATGAGCCCCAGTACCAGGATGCAGGACAGCAGGACGTCTACGACAACTAGGACCACTCCTGACGTCAACAATTGCCTATGGAACAGATGGACCACAACCGCTACTTCGCTTCCGCTATGTGTTTTGTAATTGATCAATAGATCAACTATTATTGTAATGAGACTGGATCATGTGATCCTTTGTTGTAAGACAATTATGTGTTGTAATGAATGATGTTCTGTGATATCAATCTATTATGTCTCGCAAAAATAATATTCCTGGGATTGCGATGAATGGCATAATTGGCATCTGGACTTAAAAATCCAGGTGTTGACATAGAGGGATGCCAACCACTGGTTGGGTACCCTAGCTCATACTGAACCCTATTGGGTGATGATGTGAAGCTTTAGTAAGCTTTTCTGTGTGGCTAGGTAGCTGTTGTGACCCTAGCAGATTTATCTGCTAGAAATGGCTGCTCCTATCTATATTGGATGCTTCTGTGCACTATTCCTGGTAGTCTTGCACGGGCTGCTAGGATATTTGATGTTGAAACAACATTGGACAATTATTTGTCCATAATCTGACGGTTTAGCAAGCTATATGTGTGCTTTGTGAATCTGGCTGACTAGATAGGATAAATCCATGATGGATTTCTTTGGTTATGTCACTATGTTGACAAAACCAATGTTCCCTTGGTGATTTCCTTCTAGCTAGGTCATTTTTTTGCTGGCACCAAATGGCTTTGCAGCCACATGATGATACAAACAGGGTTTCTACCCTTCTTTGCTTCTGTGATGCATGTGTATGCTTATCTATGAGCAAAACATGTGCTTGGCCATGATCATATGGTATACCTCACTCCAGCTCCTAGATTAGTTGCCGATGTAGAGGATTTGCTTCTGGTTGGTTTGTGAGACTTGCCCTGCTCCTCCTGCTGGCTTGTGATGCTTCACCTTGTGACTTGCTCAACAGCACAGTTCCTGTTGGAACTGTTCTGGATGGTTTGATGATTTTTGGATGGATGGAAGAGCTTTGGTGTTCTTCCTGTGCTTCCTATTCTTCCTATTCTAAGGCTCTGGTTGTTCTTACCCTTGGAGATTCTGTCGATGGATTTCTAGGGTTTGGCTGTGAAAAGTTTATATACTGCCTCCCCTTGCTCCCCTGGTCGACAGCACTCCATTTTCTGCGTACTTCACCCTAGGTTGTGTGTGATGTGAGACATGCATCTGACCTTTGTGAGCTGCCTGTCTGTGTGTTGCTTGGAACTTGGGCTTTGGCATGCTCAGCTCGGCAGAGTTGAGATTATCCTCTCCATTTTCTCATTTCTACATTAACCTGCCAAGTGGCTTTGCCACTTGGCCTAATTCTTGTTTATCTTTGTTTGTTTTACTTTACAGGGATTGATGAGATGATCAAGTGATGATGATTCAAGTGGTGATCAAGAAGTTCTTGAAGACTTTAGCTAGTAGTTTAGCCATTAGCATATCTTTGTAATTTTCACTTTCTTTTTCATTTATTCAATTTCTGAATTGTGTTGTAATAATTATTATTCACAAGAATATTGTAATTGACTTTGTATCTTGTGTGTTAATAAATAAAGCTCAAAGTTTTCTCTAATGAGCTTCACTTATAATTGCTATTGTTTCAAATTTCTTATTTATTCAATTGTTTATTGAATTATCCAAATTTGGATTATAATATTCTTGTTTAATGTTTGGATTTTTAAATTCAAACACAACATGTTGCAATTCAATCATACAACTTAAGTTAAAATGATTTATGTTTCCCTCTCTTCTCGAAAAGCCTAATTGAGTTAATTGAGGTCCAAGTTTATCGCACTCTCGAAACCTAATCCCATATGGTGTCGAGAGAGAAACTTGTCCCCCTTCGATGCAGTTTTTCTTTAAAAGCGCGAAATTTCCCCAGGATTTACTATGCAATGCACATCCCTTTCTAAATTCTACCCTTCGATTGTCTCTAAAACTGGGATATTACATCAGCTCGACGATCCGGCCCAGCTGAGCTGAAGCCTTTTCACCGGCAACGATAGCGGCGCGGCCAGTGTGCAGCACCAGAGACTGAGTCTGGGAGCCGGAAGGGGGCGCGGCCGCTGCTGTGACCGTAGCACGAAGTTGATGTGCAGTTATAGTGGCACCCTCCGGTGGAGTTTGCTAGAGGGCACGAGTTGGCGTACCGGCAAGGGCTGCCGGCGGAGGTGCAGGGGCGTTTTTGGCCGGTGAAGGAGCCACCGGCCTGGCCTTGGGGGAGAGCTGGTAGTGGCTTTCTTCTTCTTGTCATGGACGAGCGGAACCAGAGGTTCCGACCACCCGGTTTCTTCTATACCGGCGCCCATGTTGCTGGCGCCGGTGTCTTGGGGTTCTGGAGGGGAGATGAATTCCTCCTTCACGCGGGAATCTGGCGGATTAGGGGCCGTGCGCCCCGAATTTGTGTTTCCTCCCCGAAGGGACCCTAGTAGAACCATAATAATGAACCCTAGTACCAACCTTGTGTAGCAATTCACAACACATGCTCCTATCCAACTAAACCCTACTTAAGAAAAGATAAGTCACTTAGCTTAGAAACCATTAGAGATTACTTAGTTAAGTAGTTGTGAAGTCATAGTAAACTCTAACTCATAGCAACACCTTGACTATCATTCTTTGATATGATACCCATAATCAACCTTAGTAATAAACCTGCTAATACTTGCTACAAATATACCAATTCTAATTAAAAACCCAACTAGTCCCTATTAGTGAAACTAAATGAATCCAATAGTAAACCCTAGAAGCCATAGCACCTATATATAATAGTTCATATTCTTATTTAACCTGTTCTTCAAAAGTTATTCTTTTGAAGTACAAATGTCAATCAAACCTTAGAAGCCCTAATTCTTCTTTGAAATACTAAATATTTCTTAAACAACATGTTCTTCAAAAGTTATTCTTTTGAAGTATAGTATAAGTAATCATCAACCATGATCTGTAGCACTTAAAATTGACAACTGTTCTTTACATACTATTCCATCACTATTCTTATGTGTATGATTGTTATGATGTCTTATATCACTTAGTTATGAAGCTAATATAACCAAACCCTAATAAGAACCTTGTTTGAGAACCATTCTAAAAGTGTAACAAACCCTAAAGAAATCTTTACAACTCATATATCCTAAATCATCGAGGTTAGGTTACGCTCGGGATGATTGCATCTCATACTATGCATTATAGCATCTTTGTCAGTTTTTTAAACATTGTCCTTACCGGACGATGATGGTATTTCAGAATTTGGAGTTATCATGTATCGAAGCTTTTGCCTGCATAATCTTGCAGTCAAGAAAGGCAAGTTCATCGCTTGCTCATGTCATTTGATTATTTGTATCAAATTATATGCAAAGTACTATACTTATCACTCATGCATTGAAAAGCAAAGTATTATTTTACAATTATGAATATGACTATGTGGTGGGCAATGGAACCATGGTATGTGTTGATATGGTGCAGGTTCCATTGCATGGGTTATATCACCCTAGGATTAATTACCAATGTCGTCCAGTGATTCTAGCGCCGTACATATCGCGTTATCCATAAGATCTATAATGGCTCTGGGGAAGTCAGCTGTATCTTTTCCCTTCTGCACGCCAACGGATTGGTAGAGCCGGCGGGGTGTTGGAGGCACTGCCGTAGGTTGGGATAGCCTTTTAAATCCCCATCCGTTAGTGATGATGGCTCTACGATCTATGATGGATTGTCCAAAGTACACCGTGAGTAAAGCCGTATTATCGGGAGAAGTCTACTGGGGGTGTGCGGGTGGACAAAAGGGTGGGTTTGCAGGGTCGCGGAGAAGGCAGTGATTGGCTTGGATCTTATACTGAGCCTCACACCAAAGGAAGTGTGGACGAGGACATACTCTCGGCCGGCAACAAGGTTAAGATCTCTTGTGGGGTAAAGTAACGCACCTCTGCAGAGGGTATCAAGAATTGTGACTGTCACTCCCTGTTCCGGGAAGGGAACTGCGAACGCGGCAGGAAAGGAACTCCACGAAGTTCTGTTCAACCTGTGAAGACTGACGGGCATAGTTTTCTGAATAAAATAAACCTTTTGAAGAAATGTTTATGAAAACTTGCATTCGCCTATGACTTTCTGGTCTATGGCTGTAGCTAGTGCATGACAAACATATTTCCTAATATGAACTTGCTGAGTACGCTCATACTCATTCTATCCCATTTGAACCCCCTTCTTAGATCAAGGCACCGAAGGAGAAACTACCGTGGAACTCGAAGACAAAGGAGTCAACTGCAACAAGATGAAGATTCCAATCAAAGAAGTCAATGGAGTCAACTTCTGCATCAGCTAGAGTGGAAACCTAGACTAGTAATAGAAGGGAACCTTTCCCTAATCCTAGCACCTAAGTAGCTAGATTTCTATAGCCAGCCAAGTAGCTCTTAAACTTGAGTTAGCAATAAGTTAGATTACGAGTCGTTCTTCTGGAGCTTTATTTGAAGTTTTACCTCACTGTAAAGTAGGAGGTTGTGTTGATCTTATGTAAACAGTTCGTGTGTACTTCTATAGACATACCTTGGACTCGCATATGTTTCTGTTCTACCACTCTGAGAGGTGTAATATGAGTGGAACGGTGTTTCACTTGTGTTATGTCAACGACTTGTGTACTACACCATGCAGTGGTACGCTGGGTCACCACAGCTGGTATCAGAGCAAATGCTTTGACCCTAGGATTAAAACCCTTTAAAGGAGACCTATAGGTTGGTAGTGTCTATAGGAAGATGTCTTAGTTAAACCAATTATTCTTTTCACTTGAGATGGGTATTCACTTGAGAATAATCCTGACACACTTGAGTCAATCTTTCTTAACTATTTTCTTAAGTAAAGTTAGTTAGTTATCTTGCTTCATTCCAAATAATTAGAACACCATTGGAGCTTAAGAAAATTGGTGGTAGTAGACCATAGTTGGTATACAACATATGGTAGTCCAAAGAGAGGATACAACCACAAGGAAGATATCCTATTGGAAGAAGTATACCAATACAAGTATGGTTAAGTAAGAGTCATTTAAAATGTCAAATGACTGATGTTAAGTAAGGGAGATAAGTTATATAAGGAAGTACTAGGAAACGTGCCCGTGCGTTGCACTGGGAGAAAAAAGTTCCAGCTTTTGAAAAAATATGGTTTGTACAACCCTAGCCTCAGTTTGCCCTTTCACCTTAATTTTTACTTTTTATTATTATCTTTTTATTTGATCTATTTTTTTAAATATTATCTAATTTTACTTAATTAATATACTATTTTATACCTAGTTTTAAATTTCTTTCCCAATCTACAAAACACATTTTAAGAGAAATCGTAGAACTTACATTCCTATTTAATCCTCTGGCCTATAAATACTTGTCGCATATTTAGATAAAATATAGGCAGATATTTCATAATGAGAAAATAAAATAAAATCTCACATACTGCGTGCACTGAACACTGACAAATCCTTAGAAAATAAACCTACATATTAAATGCACTTTTTAATAAAACACTTACGAATACATACCTTCCTGAACCATGTCACGAATCTTGTATAATCCCTGGCTAATGCGTACACTATATACAAGATATTTGGAAGTTTGTACTACCTTCGTCTTAAAAATAAGTGTCTGTGGATGTATCTAGATGCATTTTAGATGTATATTCATCCGTATCTAGAAATAGTTGAGATTCTTATTTTTTGACGGAGGCAGTATATCACAAATCTAAACTACTGCTTCACTTCACTGAACCGTTGCATGTTCTATTAGTGAATTCTGAAGATTGAACTTTCTTTTTGAAAGACTGAAATTCAATAGCAAATCAGCATAATGCATTCAAATTCAATATGCGGGCTTGGCTTTTGATGTATCTTTTGATTTGATGATGAAGAGCTGCGCGCTGGAGTCAAATGTGGGCGAAACACCTGCGGTGGATACAGTAATAACACAACTATTTTGCTTTGCAATTACTTACAATTGAATATCTGCTGTGCTGCTCTGTTTGCGTGCAGCAGGGCGTATAAGGGAGCAGTAAGAATCATGCAGCCTGCACGGCGAACCCGTCCTAGGTTCGCGGTGCCGATGGACCGTGGAGTTGGCCGCGACGAGCAGAAACGGAACATGGGCGAGCTGTGGCGCACGAAGGGGGTGTCGGAGCTGGAGCTCCGTATGCTCGAGCTCGATGCACCGCCGCCTTCTACTACGTGTTATGCGTCATGTCCGGGGATCTCACGGATTGACCGCCGAGCAGTTTTTTCTCTGGATCGACTGCTTCCGGTCCGAAAAACATCTCTGTTGGATCCACTCAGCCCATCCACTTGTTCCGTAACGTCGCTAGCCCCAAATCCGGAAAACAGGAAAGCCTTCGGATTCCGCTTCTTCGATCGTCTCCACCTCGCCTCTGCGCCAAGAGCCCGAGCACCGTCAAGGACGCCTCTTGGCTGTGGCCGTTGCCTTCCTTGAAAAAGCTTGAAGAGGGGCCGATGTTAGGCAGGCGCAATGTCTCCGCGTGTCGGACTGTCGGTGTCGGGCTCAACAACGGGCTGATATCCTTGGCCCGTAGGATTAATCACCGGAGCCTGCATCCATCGGCGAGTTCGTGTCTAGCCGCTCCCGTGCGATCATGGCGATCATCACCTCTGAATTAGACCCGATGTTCCCCTCCGCCAGAGCTCTCATCGCCCTCGCCCAGGCGGCCTCCTCGTCGAACCAGAGGACAGCGGCGGTCCGTGGTCATCTTCCCTGCCCTAGGCGGCCTCCTTGTCGAACCAGGGGCTGTCGGCGGGCATCGTCCTTGCCCAAGGAGGCCTCAAGTCGAACCAGGACTCGGCGGCGGTGAAACCATGGTGTTCCTATCGAGCCACCGAGACCTTCTTATGCATCTCGATGGGTGCCTGTTCGAGGCTTCGAGCAAATAGCGAAGTTCCACTCGGAGTAGGCATTGTAGCAGAGTTATTCTCTTTTTCTTTCCGAAGGTGGACTTGTTTATTTGGGCCGTGCTCCATGGGCTTGACGGGTAACGGACGGACCGAATCGCTGGTGCACATTAAGCGAAGCGTTATTTTACTGAGCGGTGGCAGATATTGTAATTTCCACGAAAAATAGGGGTAAATTCTGACGGACGAACAAGAAGCCTTATTTTCTTTATTACTACTAGGTATAGGTATATAGCAAAAGTGCTCGTGCGTTGCATCGGGAGAAATAAATTATCATACGCAGTCGCAAACCATACCTAAGATTATATGGCAAGCCTTTCGCCGCACTAACTTGTAATACCGAGTGTGGGCCATCCTTAAATTTAGTTTTTTTGAAGGTGACCTTAAATTTAGCACTTCCTCATGTTCAACAAAATTACCTAAACATAATATATATAGATCGACTTGATCTCCACAATATAAAAGTAGAGGACTGGCTGCATGAAAATAAGACGCCATTCTCTGTTTTTCTCATCATCAACAAACAACAACCATTTAACCAAACAACGGAGGAAAGAAATAGAAACATTAGAGCACAGAGGGGTTGGATTGGCTGATCACATATGTACCTCTGTGTAAGGGAAAGCCGAAGTAGGATGGGTGCGATAAAAATACCCTCAATCATACCATTCGACCTGAATCATCCCGACAAAAAGTGTAAATAGGGATAACTCCTTGATGCGGTCTCGGACCAACAGTGATATCAACAAACACAGAGTCGGTGGCAGCGCTTCCATAGCTCGTGG
Source organism: Lolium perenne (assembly GCF_019359855.2). Lineage (NCBI taxonomy): Eukaryota > Viridiplantae > Streptophyta > Magnoliopsida > Poales > Poaceae > Lolium > Lolium perenne. Next base: position 140,357,957 of record NC_067245.2, read on the forward strand.
AGTGGCAACGACGGCCTCGACGACAGAGCATACCTTCCATCCAAGATCCTGGGTTTCAGCCCTAAAGGCACCCCACTCTCTATGTTTCTCTCTCTCGTACCAGTCCTGACGGAAGGGATGCGCAGCAGGCGATAATTGAAGGAGTCTGTAGAGTCGCCGCATGGCTGCCTAACGGAGACTATCGGTCGACACAACAAACTCTTTAGATCTAGAAAAAATAAGACCGTGTGATTCTCATTGTACCAGAACCGATATAGCAAACTCCGCCGCAACTTAGAATTTCTTTCTTACCGTCTATATTCGGAATGGGTTTAATTGAGATGTGGTTAAAATAAATAGATTACGTGATTTCTATAACCCCATGGTTTTCAGATAAATCGTACGGTACGGTCCTATTTTTTTTTTTTTGACCATATGGTCCTAGCTTTGGTAACGCACATGTCTATTTAGCATGGCTCATACCATTTTTTCCTTTTCTGATTTTGTCGCTGCTGGCAAAGCTTTGCAAAAATGCAATCTGAAAGCAGGGATCTTTGTGCAAAAAGGAGCGATGAGATCCCTAAATAAAATGACCTAGGAGATTTTTTTTAATTTTTTTTAGATGACCAAGGAGATAAACTTGTGACTACTGTCTTCATGCATTTCCAGATATATGGGGAATTCCCCATTTAGAGAGCCCGGCCGCTCTCTGCCTTGGCGCGCGGGCGTCCGCCGGCTGCAGCATGGCTAATTGGCTATCCCAAGTTCCTAACGGAGCTCGCTCTTTCCCTCGTCGCTTCCCTGTTGTGAGTTATGGCCCAGCCTCGCTAGCTCCTCTCGCGTGCAGCCGTTGCAGCCCCATAGGGCGTAGCGCCGAGCTCCTCGTCCTCGTTGCACCACCGGTCCTGTCGCCGAGCCGAGCTCTCTTACCAGGCTTCCGGCGGAGCTCGCCAGACCACCAAATCCCTCTCATGCCGCTGCTTGGCGACGTAGAGCCAAGTCAGAATTTCAGTCAATTTCGGGGCAATTTCGGAGCTCAGCACTTCGCTCCACTTCTCTCCCATTGGTCATCCATGGGGAAGTTATTTGTAGACACCTTGCTGATAACCCATTATTCATCTGGATCTTTTCGTGAACCACAGAGAGCAGGAAAAATATATCCCCATGGCTGTTTTGTTCTTCCTACCTCTCGTCAAACTCCACTGTTTCCAGCCTCTCCCGAGCTAAAATTCGATGGACCACGTGTTGATCTTCTCAGTAAGCAGGCGACGCTGCTACTGCTGCAGTTGCCATTGCCGTTGCAGTGCCCACGCAGCCGCTGCACAGCGGCATGCCATTACGTTACGTTACGAATATGACTCTGTTCCATTACATTCATTGGGAGTGCGGACCAGTTTGTCTCATCTACCGCTGCTAGCTTGGCCGCCATCGCTCCCAGCGATGGCAATAACAGTTGCAAAGGTCCGAGTTGCCGTGCGATCTCGCCGGGACGTTCCCGCAATAGTCGCCCTGGATGGGTATTCATGAACACAACATGTCTGCGTCGTCGGCGTAGCATCCCTAACCTTTGCCTGATCATGTTTTCCAAGGTCAGCGATTCGGCGGAGGCAGATAACGATCCAAAGCAAGCGCGCCGATGAATAGGGTGCACCTAAAGATGCCTTCACCCATGCCCACGAGTTATTCGACTCCAGCGCGTAGATTTCGATTGTGACGGCGTGGGCGATGGTTTCTTGACTAAGTGAGATCCAGCAATCGTGCTCATCTGCGGATCACCGCCATCAGCGATGCGAAAATCTTCAACTCGTTCGCTAGCGTTCACGATCTGCATTAAATCACGTTGACGATATCATTGCCTTTGGTGAGCGCGCCCGCCTTTGCAACTGTTATTATCGTGGAGATTCACCTTCGCTCTGCAGTATTCTCGTGGAGCCGAGGATCGTGGGCTGACTTGTCTCTTCATGTATACACGGGAATAGGAGAACCTGGGCTGGTGCTTTGGTGAGCGTTGGGCTGGTGCTTTTTCCCTGTCCGCTCCGGTTTCCTTCATCTAATTTTATCAATTCTGGTGATGTGATCGAACTCGACATCGTATGTACCCAAGAAAACATACCTTACGTACAGAAGAACGACGACGACGGACGAAACAGAGAGAACAGACGGACGGACGAAACCACGGAAACGCTTTTCCCTTTATTATTAGGTATAGATATGTCTATGATGAGTCAATCATAGGAGGTAAGGAAGAGTGATAGGAGTTATACAACTCTACTTTTCATGGTAAAGTTGGTAATAATATATGATTCACTTGAGAATCATGATGTGAGGGAGTAGAACATCATAAGTACGATAACAAAAGGATGATAAGGAGTAGGATTTAGGGAATAGTTCGAAAGCTTAGGCCTTAAAATCCTAGAAACTATGTCAAGAATGTTAGAACCATAGTCCTTAATTTGAAGAAGGCTTATTTAGAGCATATCACATAGAGAAATCCTAGAGTTATAGGTGGTATATTCTAAACAATCATGTGTTTTGAGTAGTCATGTTGGAACTAATGGTATTATAGGAAGTAGTCTTCAATAGCACATATATATGGTATACTACTTTGTTAGTACTTCCAAAGAAAACTAGGTTAACTTCAATTATCTCAGGCTATTTTGTTTCAAGTTTGTCTCATTGCAAATGTGCAATTAAGATAAATGTTGAGACCGCTAGTAGAAATTCACGTATTGTGCTAAGTATCACAACCTAAACCTATCTTATGTGGTGTTATATACTACACATCTGATCCTGATGTTTAGGGATGTCTTACCCAATTATTATATTCAGGCATATAAGGATGTGTATTATAAGCACAAAGCTGGATCTTCTTGGATTTTATTGGATTTTCATTGTTTGACTAGATCCATACATGAAGTCTGATTTTGATATGCAAATGCATGTTGCAATATCAAGCTCTTACTTGATGTTATAGGTCTAGAGGGTAAAGGTATTCGTGTGAGGAAGTGACGAATTATGAAGATTTGAAGACAAGATGAAGGTTCACTTGAAGAAGGAATTAAAGTTGTGGGAAGTAACCACAATACTCTGAAGGAAAGACCAATCAAACTCACTTTTATCCTTAATTAAGGGGTACTTCAACATGGAAGTATCATGAAAGTGAGAAAAATAGTGAATATGGAACAGTAGAAGTAGAGCCGTATTCATTATAGAAGAAGGGAATACAAGTGAAGTCACTTACGATACTATTTTCATAGTGTCAACAAGTGGTTATCTTGCAAAACAAACCCTAGAAGAAGGAAAATAGACAAGTGAAGTTGTAGCTGGTATAATAAAACCGCAACTGATATAGGATAATCATGAAGAGAAAGAATGTAAAGTGAGGTATATCTTAACTAAATTATAAAAGTAGCCACAGCTGGTAGGTACATCTTAACTAGAACCGTAACATAGCCCACAGCTGGTATCCAATAAGCCACATCTAGTGCTAGATAGTCTACAGCTGGTAACAGATAGTCCACAGCTTAATTGTTCTTTCACTCTAAAGGAAAGAGGGATTCCACAGCTGGTATCTCGTAGTTGGTAAATATTTAGTCGGAGGATTCATAATGGATACCCACAACTGTGTGGATACACCGCAAAGAATTCTTCGTGAGACTTTAGAAAGGTACAAAATATAAACCAGACTTAAACCAACTACCTAACCTTGGAGTTTAATGATTAGAAGAAAGGAAGTTGGAAGAACATTAGTAAACTCTAAGGGGGAGAGGAAGGCTGAATGAGAAGTATTAAGATATAGTATTTGGAGTATGATGGACCAAGACGAAGGTCTGAACTGAGAAAAAGTACGATCTTATTTTTATAAGGTTGTTGGGAACTACCCATATAAAAGTACTTTCAGGAGGTTGTCAGACCAGAAGCCGAGGTTCATATCTCGAGGAAGTAAGGGTTATACCTTTACTTGAGTGGGTAATTGTTATTACTCAAAGCCAAGAGAACTTAAGTAAGCTTGAGATAATGAAGTGGATGAAGAAGATGTCGGAGGACAATCCAAGCTTAAGAAGATACTATACGAAGAAGTTTGGCCATACTAAAACATAAGCCTAGTAGAAAGATTCCTTTCATGGAACCTAAAGAAACCAAAAGGAAGATAACTAGCATAAACTAGAAGCCATAATTGGATGGACTAAATGAGTCTAATTCATTCGTAGGACTCAACCACCAGGACCATGCCTATTGTAAATACCTTACTAAGTACCATTACTTTCGTTATGGTAGAAAGGGACAACAAAACCTTATTTTAAACAAATCCTTTAGAATTAAGGTTTGAGTATCGCAGCTGGTAATCATAGTGCCATATTACACCGCAGCTGGATTACCGCAGCTGGTAGAACCAAGCTTTGAGTACCCAAATAGGAAGATGTCACCACAACCATTAGTAAAGGCCATTAACACAATAAGATGTCCTAATCCAAGAATCTTTGGATAGTAAGCCTATAAGCTTAGAATGTTGGAAGAAATCATAGAATGGAAGAAAGTATCAGTGCCAGACATCAGAAGACTTCAGGAAGGATCTGGATAAGGGATATATCCAATTATATCTAGTGTGATCACCATGGAGTTGAAGGATGGTGATCTGTTCAAGACATTTCAACATTCCGAAACATGAGAGCGTTCGAACTTCGGGACGAAGTTCAGTTTAAGGGCGAGAGGCTGTAATATCCCAGGTTTAGAGGCAATAAAATGAGAGAACACCAAAGTGTGCATTGCATTCATGCATAGAAAATCCGGGGAATTTTTGCGCTTCAAATAAAACTTACCACAGTAACTGAAGTTTCACTTGACTTGCTGGAATTGAAGTAGATCATCAAGTCAAGCACTATAAATTTCACTGTGATCTTTGCTAAAACCTTGTTTTGGGTAGAGATGATTTGATCTATGGGCTAGATCAAATAGAAGTAGATTTACAACAAACAACACCTTAAGTAAGGATAAACTACAAGATCTTATAAAGGATCTCAACATGCCATTCCTTACAACAACCCATGAATAATTATTCAACCATAAATCAAAGAACACAAATAAATAAGACACTATTCTTTACTTATCTTATCCATGTCTTCTACTAAATAAATGTTCCTACCATGAGTCACATGGTATATCTTTTCAACCACAATGCTTGAACCCAAGCCAAGGACATTCATATTCATTTCTTATTAACCCTTGACCATTCCAACCTTGTTTTCCAACTCATACCATTAAACCTAGAGAAAGGAGAGAATCATTCATATACTTATTCTATCTATTGAATAGAACTTAGATTACTATTTAAACCTTATCCACTTGAGGTACTTGTTGATACTAACCAATGATACAAGAAATATAAGTCAAGTAATAAACCCTACTTGACTTAGCTAATAATTGATAGTAAGTAAGTAACTATTTGATTAGAGATTCAAGTGAGGCAAGTGTTGTGATCATTACAACTTGTTAATGATCATAAACCCTAGAAAACCCTACCTATTCAGAAGAGCTCAACCTAAAGAGGTATACTCAAGTATATGGACCAATACTTGATCTTGGAGAGAGAACCATAATTAACTAATGAATTGTTATGAGACTAATTGTCAACACCCGGATTTTTAAGTCCAGATGCCTATTATGCCATTCATCGCAATCCCAGGAATATTATTTTTGCGAGACATAATAGATTGATATCACAACACATCATTCATTACATACCATAATCGTCTTACAAATAAAGGATCACATGATCCAGTCTCACTACAATAATAGAAGTTCTATTTATTCATTACATAACACATAGCGGAAGCGAAAGTAGCGGAGTAGTAGTCCATCTATTCCACAGGCAACTGTTGACGTCAGGAGTGATCCTAGTTGTCGTAGACGTCCTGCTGTCCTTCTTCCGGGTTCTCGTACTCGTCTTCATAGTCTGGCCATTTGAATAGCCAGGGACACAGCCGTGAGTACTTTAAAGTACTCGCAAACTAATACTAATGTAAAATCTATCAACTATAGTAAGGGGGTTCTAAGCTCTAGTTTCATTTGCATAAAACCAGTTTTATTTCATAAGCACTTTAATAATCAAAAACCTCTTCATTTTCTTAACTCAAGTGGGAACATTAGTGTCATTCCCACAACTCAGTTGTGATTGAAAGTCAAAGTCACCTTTCAATTCAAATCACAAGTCACCATTCATATTTTTAGAAAAGTTCTGATGACGGAACAGTATGGCCTTTCCAACTGTCCATAACCGCGGACGCGGCTATTCGAATAGGTTTAACTCTGCAGAGGTTGTACACTTGTGCCACAACAATTGCAATAGTTCGTCAGGGGTAACTGGCCCTGATTTATCGTACGCAGTACACGAACTACCAATCCTAACCTTTCATTTACATACTCTAGTATAGGCACCTCTCCCCATGAGCTTGGCCTCCCAGTGAAGACACGCGGTCAGCCTGGGAACTGCACAGGGCTTGGGCCGGACATTCACCTCATTTCACGTCATTTCACATCACTCCTTTTGTAGAGGCAGCCTCCAGCATAACCCCGATGACGCTTGTTCAGAGGGAACCCATACTAAAATACATAAGTTTCCAGCTAAGCCTTACCCAGATTCAGGTATTGTGGGGGTACTTGTAAAATTGGAATGGTATCGCATCCGTCCCCAACCATCAGTTTTTGTAAAATTCACCAACTCATTCACCAGTCATATTCACCTTCAAAATCTCTCCATAGAATGACTCATCATTCCAAGGTTTTCAAAGTCATTTCAATTCACAAGTTCCCACTAGAATAGTCACTTTTAATATTGAGCACTAGCAACTAGTTATGAGGGGTGCTAAGTATCTTGGAGCTTGCTAGGCTAAGTGTGATGCTCTTGTACTACTCTATAATTCAACCAAGTGAATCATAAACCAAAGAGTAACTTTGATAAATAAAATCAAGTAAAGCTTGTAAAGTAAAAAACTTGGGATAGGTTCATAAAGTAAAATGTAATGGTGCCTTGCTCTTGTAGAGCTTTGCACTTTGCAAGAATATAAACTTGCAACCAAAATAGTTTGCATTAGTCTAGCTTGCATTGGTAATAGCTTGCCTTGGTTGGTGATGTGATCAAAGTTTTCTTGCTCTTCCTCTTGGTAGAAGACCTCTTCCTCTTGATAGTCTCCGGCACTAGCGTCTATAAACGAATACGAGGATACAATCACCAAACAACACTTAAGTAGTCTTAATTAGCCTTATTGGCTCACACAATGGATCTTAGCATCATTACTTAACATTTATCAACAATTATTCTAGGGTTTCCTTATTTAACAATTAGGAAAATAATTTCCTCTCATTGAAATTGGAATTAGGGTTTCTATGTAGTTCTTTGGAGAAATAATTTCCTCTCATCGAATCTTCTTAAGATTTAATCTTCTCAAATAACCAGGGGTGATCACATGTTGACCATGGTCAACATTTCACACTTATCATTTGAGAAACATGAATTAAATGAGATTCATCATCTCATGTGACTTAAATAACCATTGCACTTCAAATACTATATTGATTTAAATTCTACAAGTGAGCAAGTATGAGCCTAAGCATTTAAAGGTCAACACATTACTTCATATCACTTGTGAGAATGATTTAAATGAGGTGCTACACCTCATTGGTTTAAATTCCTAAAATTTGAAATCGTTTAAATGGGCTAGTATTGACTACATAGCCAATATTCTGCTTCTAGCCCATGATCATATACATAACATATATCATATTTTTACATAGTAAATTAGAGTTTGTGAAATGTGAATTATATCAATTGGATTCACTTCAAAATTCAAATTGGTTGATTTTTAAGATTTATTTGAATACTGAAAAGTATCTGTTTTGTTCTTTTTGTTATTCAAAATCTCCACCAGATATGGGGTTTAATCCAGTGGGATGAGTTGGATAATTTCATAAGCTTTATATAGCATTTTGAATCACCAGATTTGGATTTGTATAATTGAAACTATTCAATTTATAGCAAAGGTCCAGTATTGAAAATCTGCTGAAACGATTTAATTTGAAAAAGGAGAAATGGGCCTAGGCGGGAAAACTAATGGGCCGCAACGATTTGAAACAGAGAAATGAGCCCAGCAGAGTTTTCAAAAGCCGCGGGCTAGCTGATAGGTGGGACCTAGTGGTCAGCCTGTCTTAAACCCGAAACGGTAAGTGCTAACCTGGCCCGTTGGATTAGATCGAGGATCTACGGCTCGCAGTCGTCGTCACCGTCGTCGAGAGGGGAGTGCTGGAGCGGCGGCGGTAGGGGGTCGACGGTGTGAGGAAGCTCCGGCGAGGGGCGGCGCAGGTGCTAGACGATGTTGTCGACGAAGAGGAACCGCCTGGTAGCCGTGGGAGGAGCGGAGGTGGTCGAGATCAACGGCGGTGAGGAGCTACTGTGGCGGTGATCGACGATGCAATTGGCGCTACTCCGGCCAAATTGGGAAGGGGGAGGTGGTCGAGAATGCTCAGAGGAGGGAGGTGAGGCGATTGGTGTGAGGAACTCGTGCTGGGACTGCCTCTATTTATAGGTGAGGTGGTGACCGGTGGGTGCTGTGAGAGGTCATCGACGGTGAGGGCGCTCCAGGGCGCGAAGGGGCAAGCTAGGGGGTGCGCTAGGTAGCTGCGATCATGGCGAGGACGATGCGCGTGAAGGGGCAGCGAGGGGAGGACGATGGCAGGCAGGCGTCGTTCGAGTGCTCGCGGTACGGGCGCGGCAGAAGTTTGATAATGGCGACGGCGACTGGTCCTCCGCTGGCTAGTGAGCATGTCTAGCGGGTAGATGTAGGGGTGGTGAGCATGCGCGCAAAGGGAGAGAGGGAGAGGAGGTCGAGCGAGTCCAGGCGAGGAGGTGTACTGGCGGGTCCAGTGTCATGCCATGCGCGCGCTGGCGTGTACTGGCGCGGTGATCACGACGCGTCCAGGGCGTTGTCGTGCATGTTTTGGAGGGGCATCGTGTCTAGCGTGTCCAGTACTTCCTGGTGAGTCTAGCTGACATGGTTTGCTGGACCAGAGAGAGGGGTTGAGGTAGGGTGGCATGGTGGCCGGCATGAGAGCTTGGCATGGTGAGTTCTTGATCATTGCTTCGACTTTAGTAGGGCTGCAGGTCATAGGATGATGCAGGAAGGGTACAGGGAGGTTGATGATCACCAGGTTAAAGTGGTGGATGCAAAAATCTGTTGGATATTAGGGTGTGTGTAAAAGGGGATTTGATGCCTGCCATGTGTTTGAGGATATGGCCGCAAGAGAAAAATGTTTGAAATTTGAAAATCTTTTTGGTGGACTTCATTCATATTATTAAAGAGAAAGAATGGTGGTGGTGGTGGTCATTTTGGCAAAGGTTTGTGAGATTTCAAATTTGGGGTTATCTTCACATAGTTTCAAAGTCTCCACTTGTCAAATCCATACTGGTCAACCTGGTCAACTTTAGCACTAATGGTCAACAGGAAAGTTGTTCACCTTGACATGTTCTTGGATGACATGGCAATAGTTGACCAAGTTTAGTTTGAAGAAAAGTCAAAACCAGGGGGTAAAGTGAGGAAGATGTTAAAAAGTGCACATATGACCATTATCATATGTGTGAAGGTTTTGAGATTTGCATTGGTTTGATTTTGGTTTCTTTGATGCAATTGTGTTTGTTTATCATATATAAGTGTTTTACAAACAATAGATCAAGCAATGGTGGCCTTGGTTGAAGATTTGCAAATTTGGCTAAGTGTGTATGTGAGTGAAATTGGGATTATCTCACCATTTGATTTCTCTCCATTTGATTTGACTTTTCTTGACTCTAATGTGGTTCTTATTAGTTTAGAAACATTTTAAGACCATTGAAACCATTTCAAATGGTCTTGTTCAAAGATTTGCAAAAATGGCCATAACACATAAGAGGTGATGTGTCAAATTTCATTATTCTTGTTAATTGTTCATCTTGCTTCCCTTGGGCATGGGTTAGGGTCAATTTAGTGTTATATTAGGTTGAGAGATGGTTTTACACCATTTGGTCAAGGTTTAAAGTCATAGGGCAAGAATTGGGTATTATGGCTATGTGTCACATATGCCTCTATGCATATGTTGCATTTGAGTTTTAATTTGACTTGGCTTGACCCAATTGGTGTTGTTGAGTGTTGAAATGGTATATAGGAGTGATCCAACCATTCACAACATGTATTAGGGTCAATATTCTTAAATTCACATATTTGCTATTTTGCTCTCATATGCCTCTATGGCATTTTTAGTTTCTTTTTATTTTCTTTTGTTTCACTTTGGATTTGGTTTGATAAGTGCTAGATAAGGTGTATGAAGGTTTTCCAAACCTCTAAGCAAAGTAGAAAAGATTAGGGTAAGGTTTTATAAATATAGCCATAGGCACATATGCATTTTTCTTATTTAATTTCCTTTTATTTTATTTTAACTAGGATGGTGAAAAGAGGGGTGAGGTTTAGGGTTTAAGATTATTTCAAACTACTATAACAAGCAATCATGGCAATAGCACAAGAATTAAGCAAGATCACTATGTATCCCACTCTATTTAATAAAAGTTTTTGTTGGTTCCAAAAATTTGGAACTAGGGAAATTCATTTGTTTTGTTTTGAATTTTTGGGATGTTACACTAATACTTTGATCATTACAAATTGAGTGATGATCATAAACCCTAAGAGTTTAAGTGAGTGTGTTGAGATAAGGATTAAAGAAGAGAGATTAGTGAGGAATAAGTGGATCATGTCTAATGCATGATCTTACCTTATAAATTGAGATGCTAAGTTAAACCTCTACAAGTGATCCATAGATCTCATTCTTCACATGAAATGATAAGTAAATCATTAGTAGTTAATCAGACCAATACTCATGCCTTGTATGTTATAGTTATGACATTAGTGGTAAACCCTGCCTATCTAAACATTTAAGACAAACCTAGCATTGCCTTGATACATTAATTCTACCTAAGTGAGGAGGATAACCCTAGCCACTAAAATATGATCAAAGCTTATACCATATCCTAAACCTAGTTGTGTATCACATTGGTGATCATAACTAAAACCCTAGGCCATATTTGAATTCCAATCCAAGCATTACTTTGGATTATAAATAGAACCCTGCCATACCTCATGCCTATTCAATACTTCAATTAGTGAAGTATTCCCAAAACCCCAAACCCTTCATATAGGATCCACCCCACATGAAATATTATATCCTAACTTGTGAATCATGGATCACAAGTAATAACCCAAGCCATAGATACTTAAAGACTAGATTCCATTTGGATAGTAGAGTAAAACTAATAACTAATTCCACTTTGATTTCCAATCACCTTGTTTAGTTGCCCAAATGGAATATTGTGTCATAATTAAACCAACACCTTAACAAGTGAGTTAACCATAATGAGCTTTGGATCCATTTTAAATGATTTAAGTTAGAAATTTGCTAACCAAGAATAACAAACATAAAGTTATCCAAACATCTTCTTAAACCCTAAGAATTCACATGAAATTATAAACTCATTCCACTCTCAACACCATTTAATTAAAACTTCAACCATAATTATGTTACATGTAAACAATCCATATTGTTAAACCTAATAATATGTTCACTATGAACTTGTATAAATATCAAATTATTAGAATAAATTTGAATCCTAAATTAACAATGGAATTGAGATAAAAATATCTAACCCACCATTTTACTCAAGTCTCACAAGATAGTAATATAATCAAAATTCCAATACTTGTTTAAACAATCAAACTAAGCAGGGAGCATGATTATCAAAGTGTTTGATATCCAAATAATTTAGAATCTGCAAAACAACACATAATTCAAATCAAATTAAAACCAGGAAATAAAAACAGAAAAGAAAATAACAAATAGAAAAGGTGAGAGAGGGGCTTACCTTGCCTGGCAGCAAGGCAGGCCTGAGCAACCCAGTAGCGGCCCAACACCACCTCCACTTGCCAGTCTAGCCCACCACACCGAATCGGTTAAAACATAGGCGGGCGTCTTCATCTTCCTTCCCGGCGACGACAGCGCAGAGGCGAGCTTCGGCCATGTCCTCGACGGGGATAAGCACGCCGCCGGACGCCACTCACCACTCCAGAGCCGAGGAGAACTTCGTCTGCATCCGCTGCCAGTCGGAGCATCAAGATTCTCGCACCGAAACCCTAACGTCGTCTCCATAGCATCCCGACCGTCGGCGAGAAATTGCCGTCGACCAGTGCTCTGCTTGAGCTATAAAGGCACCAGGAGGATCTCCAGAACCCTAGCTACCCGAAGCACCTCACCGTTCTCTCTCAAACTCTCTCTATCTCCCAGACACCATCACCTCCTGTCGCCGGCGACCCACACCACACCGTCGATTGGGAACACCCTGGCGCTCGGTAGGGAGTCGTGGAGAAGCGCCACAGCACATAGAACCTCCAGAAGGAAGCTAGCATCCAGGGGAGGCCGCGGTATGGAGTATTTGAAGTTTCTCTTCCGCAGCAGTTCGTCGGAAATGGCGATTTGGAGCTCGTCTCCGACTTCCATCCACCTCTACGAGCCGTCTGCAAGCCTCAGGGTAAGCGTGCGCATCTCGGGGGCACCTCCTTTCGTCTCGGCATCACTCCTAGCCTCCGATTAGATTATCACCGCAGTGCGCCGCCGCAGTTGCTGCTCACCGGAGCAACTCCGGTGACCATTCGGAGGGGGCGCCACCACCTTTTAGCTCAGCAGAGATCCACGCATCCAACCAGCACCTCCACACACGCGCGGGAACCCCGAATCATCGGCGCCGCCCTCGATTTCCCGCCGGCCACCGTATTCCCTGGCCAGTCAAACATTTTGACTTGGTCAGTGCATGTGGCACCTGACGTGGCAGTTGACTGGTCAAAGGACCCACCTGTCTGCCTCTCTGTGTGTAGAGTGAACCGGTAAGTTCAGTATTTAGGTTAATTTCAAATTCCAGTAAATAGCTAAAACTTTGAAAAATTGTATAAAATTCATTTCAACTCAGAAAATTATGAATGATATATCAAAATGCTCACAAAAATAAACTCTATTCAAATAAAATATAAAACAAAAATGTGTGTCAAAATAAAAATTCACTTATTTTTAACCTTGTTAATTATACCATTTCAATTATTTAAAATACAATTTGAAATAAATAAATTAGATAAGTTCAAAATTAAATATTAGTTATTCAGTAACTAAGTAAAATGTTAAAATTAATTTTCTTTATCATAGTTGCATCAACTTAATTATTAGTGGTAATTCATAAACCCTAGTTTGAAAATTCTGAGTTACTATTCTCTTAAATAATAATAAATCAAGAAAATACTAAAAACCAATATTAAATTTAGTAACTTAAATATTGTGAACTTAAATAATTTTAATTTGCAAGTTACTATTTTTAAAACCTAGTAATAATTGTTAAACCCTGATTCTGAATTAAACCTAATTAGGAGTTACCCTAATTATTAATTCTTGTGGAAATTAATAAAATGTTAAACCATTACTAATTTTGATTCAAAGTAATTAGTAACCACAATTATATTGCCAATCATCATTTTAGAAGTTGTACCATAATTTAGAAACCCTAGTTTCAATTTGAGTAAGACCTTGATTCCATTATTTCATGTGATCATTCAACCTTAGAAGCAACTCTAAACCCTAATTGCTTATCACATGTGATCATGTGAATGTCACCTTACATAGAGAACCATATTATGTGACCAACAAATATAAGTCATAATCCACTAGCATAAAAACCAAGTCACATGAGATTATCATTCCATGTCCCTATTCTTAATTAAAACCTATATGATCCACTAGTGCCACCTAGGTATAAACCCTAACTTGTTAATTGGATTAGTATCATTGATCACCATTCCTATATACCACACCATTAGAATCAACCTCAATCATCAAACCCTAGTAGAACCATAATAATGAACCCTAGTACCAACCTTGTGTAGCAATTCACAACACATGCTCCTATCCAACTAAACCCTACTTAAGAAAAGATAAGTCACTTAGCTTAGAAACCATTAGAGATTACTTAGTTAAGTAGTTGTGAAGTCATAGTAAACCCTAACTCATAGCAACACCTTGACTATCATTCTTTGATATGATACCCATAATCAACCTTAGTAATAAACCTGCTAATACTTGCTACATATATACCAATTCTAATTAAGAACCCAACTAGTTCCTATTAGTGAAACTAAATGAATCCAATAGTAAACCCTAGAATCCATAGCACCTATATATAATAGTTCATATTCTTATTTAACCTGTTCTTCAAAAGTTATTCTTTTGAAGTACAAATGTCAATCAAACCTTAGAAGCCCTAATTCTTCTTTGAAATACTAAATATTTCTTAAACAACATGTTCTTCAAAAGTTATTCTTTTGAAGTATAGTATAAGTAATCATCAACCATGATTTGTAGCACTTAAAATTGACAACTGTTCTTTACATACTATTCCATCACTATTCTTATGTGTATGATTGTTATGATGTCTTATATCACTTAGTTATGATGCTAATATAACCAAACCCTAATAAGAACCTTGTTTGAGAACCATTCTAAAAGTGCAACAAACCCTAAAGAAATCTTTACAACTCATATATCCTAAATCATCGAGGTTAGGTTACGCTCGGGATGATTGCATCTCATACTATGCATTATAGCATCTTTGTCAGTTCTTTAAACATTGTCCTTACCGGACGATGATGGTATTTCAGAATTTGGAGTTATCATGTATCGAAGCTTTTGCCTGCATAATCTTGCAGTCAAGAAAGGCAAGTTCATCGCTTGCTCATGTCATTTGATTATTTGTATCAAATTATATGCAAAGTACTATACTTATCACTCATGCATTGAAAAGCAAAGTATTATTTTACAATTATGAATATGACTATGTGGTGGGCAATGGAACCATGGTATGTGTTGATATGGTGGAGGTTCCATTGCATGGGTTATATCACCCTAGGATTAATTACCAATGCCGTCCAGTGATTCTAGCACCGTACATATCGCGTTATCCATAAGATCTATAATGGCTCTGGGGAAGTCAACTGTATCTTTTCCCTTCTGCACGCCAACGGATTGGTAGAGCCGGCGGGGTGTTGGAGGCACTGCCGTAGGTTGGGATAGCCTTTTAAATCCCCATCCGTTAGTGATGATGGCTCTACGATCTATGATGGATTGTCCAAAGTACACCGTGAGTAAAGCCGTATTATCGGGAGAAGTCTACTGGGGGTGTGCGGGTGGACAAAAGGGTGGGTTTGCAGGGTCGCGGAGAAGGCAGTGATTGGCTTGGATCTTATACTGGGACTCACACCAAAGGAAGTGTGGACGAGGACATACTCTCGGCCAGCAACAAGGTTAAGATCTCTTATGGGGTAAAGTAACGCACCTCTGCAGAGGGTATCAAGAATTGTGACTGTCACTCCCTGTTCCGGGAAGGGAACTGCGAACGCGGCAGGAAAGGAACTCCACGAAGTTCTGTTCAACCTGTGAAGACTGACGGGCATAGTTTTCTGAATAAAATAAACCTTTTGAAGAAATGTTTATGAAAACTTGCATTCGCCTATGACTTTCTGGTCTATGGCTGTAGCTAGTGCATGACACACATATTTCCTAATATGAACTTGCTGAGTACGCTCGTACTCATTCTATCCCATTTGAACCCCCTTCTTAGATCAAGGCACCGAAGGAGAAACTACCGTGGAACTCGAAAACAAAGGAGTCAACTGCAACAAGATGAAGATTCCAATCAAAGAAGTCAATGGAGTCAACTTCTGCATCAGCTAGAGTGGAAACCTAGACTAGTAATAGAAGGGAACCTTTCCCTAATCCTAGCACATAAGTAGCTAGATTTCTATAGCCAGCCAAGTAGCTCTTAAACTTTAGTTAGCAATAAGTTAGATTACGAGTCGTCCTTCTGGAGCTTTATTTGAAGTTTTACCTCACTGTAAAGTAGGAGGTTGTGTTGATCTTATGTAAACAGTTCGTGTGTACTTCTATAGACATACCTTGGACTCGCATATGTTTCTGTTGTACCACTCTGAGAGATGTAATATGAGTGGAACGGTGTTTCACTTGTGTTATGTCAACGACTTGTGTACTACACCATGCAGTGGTACGCTGGGTCACCACAATCCTCCTCTAAGTGAGAGGATCTTGCTAGATCTAGATCTTGGAGTTTCTTGGTGTTTCTCCTCCTTTGTTCTTCCTCCCTTATTCCCCCAATTTCTTCTTCTAGCTTTGTTGGAATTTGGGAGAGAAAAACTTGGACATCCTAGTGGTGTTCTTAGCCATTGCATTAGGTGCATGGGTTGTGCTCTCTCCGGGGTTTCGATCTCGTAGGTTGTGTGTGTTCTTCCTTAGTGGATCTTGGTGATAGGGTTCCTTAGTGGAGCATCGGAAGAGTTCCTCTTGTGGAGCATTGGAAGGGTTCCTTTGTGGGGCATTGGACGGGTTCCTTCGTGGGGCATTGGTAGCGTTCCTTTGGTGGTGCATTGGAAGGGTTCCTTGTGTGGAGCATTGGATGGGTTCCTATGGTGGAGCATTGGAGATGTGCAGCTATGGAGGCTAGCTTGGTGATGTACTAGCTCCATAGGGTGTTGGGAGCATCCTTGTGTGTGTGGAGCTCACCCCAACCTTGTGAAGGAATCACCGCCTCGACCGGTGCCTTAGTGGAAGAGGGAGAGCACCTCCGTGGAGCTCTCTCGAGGAAGAAGGTGAGGCCTTCCTTCGTGGTGTGGCCGTCTATTCTCTTGTGTGAGACTAGCACCTCCTCAACGCAGACGTACTTCCTGTTGTGGAAGGAACTGCGGTAAACAAACCTCGACTCACCTCCGCCTCCTCCGGTTATCTCGCACCTTACTCTTACTATCTTGTTGATTCCTTTACTTGTTGCACTTGTCCTAGTATCATTGCAGGAACATCACCTTTGCCAAAGCTATCACATTTACCTTCCGTTGCGCTAAAATTGGAAAAGGCTAAAACTTGCCACACCGCCTATTCACCCCCCTCCTCTAGGCGATGTCCTCGAACATTCAATTGGTATCAGAGCTAGGTCTCTCTTATTTTGTTGGTCTTCACCGCCTAGAGAGTATGACGTCGGCTAGAGGATTAGTGCACATTTCTCCCTTTACATTTGATGGCACTAATTATGATGCTTGGAAATTCTACATGCTTGATTATTTTAGGGACATGCACCCACATGTGGAGCACATTCTTGATATGGGTTTTTCTCCTCCCACGGATCCACAAAATCCAACTTTTGAGGAGAAGAAAAACTCTTATCTAGATGCTCAAGCTACTAAAGTCCTTTGCCGTGTTGTGAGTCATGTAGTGATTTCCTCCATTGCGCCCTTCCGGAGTGCTCATGAGGTTTGTACAAAGCTTCGAGATACATATGATGGATCCAAGACCATTGAGGATGATCACGCTCCTTCCACTTCACCAACGTGTGGTAAGACACAAGGTAATGGTATGGTGAGTGGTGATGAACATTGCATTGTTGATGGTGAGCGCTCTCTTGATGATTCTTCATCTCTATCCCATTGCAATGTCTCATCTTTGGAATTTAACACTTGTAGCACTATAAATGATTTACATTGTCACAACCCACTTTTCATACCCTGCATATTTTTTTAGTTTTAAAATTTTGGGCCAACAAAAACTTTTCATAAATTGCCACCTAGTGTTGCATAGCTTATATGTTTGCTCAAAATTTGTTGAAAATATGTGTACTTGGATCACTACTCACACTAAAACCCTTAGTATCAAGTTTTTGTACCAATTTTTCAAGAAGGAAATTTTCTTTCTTGGCATAAGACTTGCCTTCTTCACCTCATATTTGGAACACAAAAATGCACATGCATAAGCATGCCACTCTTTCCTCTTCACTCACCATACCCCTCTCTTTTCTTTCTCACTTTTGTTTTCTCTCTTATGGCCGTGGCCACATGACCCCTCTATTTTGTACCCCTCTTTTTTACTCTCCTTCTTTCGAGCAAAACCTAGGAAGAGGGAACACATCCCCCTCTCCTTCCCATTTTTTCATTTTTCTCCATCTCTCTTATCTCTTATGGCCGGGGTGTGAGACAACCCTCTCTTTTTCACTCCCTTCTCTTCCATCTCTGGTTTTTGCCTAACCCTAGGGGAACACTACCCGCTCCCCCTCTCTTTTCTTTTTCTCTCTTCTTCTTTAACATGGCACCATCAACACCACCCCCTCTCCCTTGACAACCATCTGGCCCGCACCCTCTTAGTCTTGGGCCATCTTGGACCCCCTTTTCCCTCTCCCTTCGGCCCAAGGCCATCTCCCGTAACCCCCAACCCACCGAAATCCTTCGTCGCCAGAGAGAACGCCAGCGCGGGAGGCCGACGCCTCGATCACCTCCCTGGCCCCCTCGGTAACCCGCCCTGCTGACGCCACCCCGCAGACGTCATCACGTCCCCACCAGGGTGACGTCAGCCCTCGCGCCGTGGTTGGCCAAGGCCACCGCCCAGCCCCGCCGGATGCCCTCCTCCTGCCTATATAAACCCCCGCCCGCACCACTCCTCTCCCTCACACCTCACTCCACACCCTCCTCCACCTCCACAGTCGCTCCCTGAGAGCGCCCAGGGCGCTGCTCTGGGCTGCCGCTCACCTCAGCCGCCACCATCCGGGAACGCCGTCGGAAGCAAGAAGGTCGCCGCGCCATTACTCGTCGTCGCCAACCTCTGTCCCCCTCCGTTCCATTCTGTCCCTGGATCTTCCTGAGACCTAACCCTGCCCTCCTTCCTCGCCAGGCTCGCCGGACGCCGCCGCACCAAGCCCTGCTGCCGGACGCCGTGACGGGGGAGGTGCTGCCGGACGCCAGGAATAAGGAGAAGGCGCCGCCCGCCCGTTCTGCGACGACACCGACCACCCTCGACCTCGCCGCCGTGTCTCAGACGTCGCCGATGAGTTCCCCGGCCGCCCCTGCCCTTTCTCTGCCAAATCCGGCCGCCCGATCGAGCCCTGCGTGGCGAGGCAGAGACGGTGGCCTAGGGCCATCGGATCTCCATCGATCGGCTGCATGGGCCACGCACCCAGCGTGGCCATGCATGGCCTTGGCCCACCACGGGCCCTCCTCTTTTCCTTTATTTTCTCCCTTTTTCTTTCCCCTACCCGCGTGGCAATTCTTCTGGGCCGGCCCAGCTCTCTCACAAATCGGCCTAGAGCTTTCCCGCCCAACTCCCCTTTCGAATTCCGTTTAAATTTTTCAGTTTTTACCTGTGCACCAAATCGTCAATAACTCGAGATCTATAAATCCAAATGAGATGAAACCAGTGACGTTAGAAAGATAATTTTGATACCTTTCACATGCCACCGGTCCCATATTTTTAGGATTTTTCTGCAAATTATGGTAGAATAAACGAGTTGCTGGTTTTCTGCACACTTCTTTGTAGATATAAAATCATAGATTTAATATTTTAGACTAATTCCAACTGTGTTAATCTTGTTTTAATATT
Organism: Lolium perenne; assembly: GCF_019359855.2. NCBI lineage: Eukaryota > Viridiplantae > Streptophyta > Magnoliopsida > Poales > Poaceae > Lolium > Lolium perenne. Next base: position 140,377,466 of record NC_067245.2, read on the forward strand.
GTCCATCTAAGAAAAATAATATTGGTCCCTGTTAGTACAGATTCTGGTTCGTTTATGAAAATGGTATTGTCACATGAAATGTTGTCCATTAAACACTTGTGTCTATTTAGTTTCCACCCAACCCCTTTTCTTAAACATTTGGCCAACTCATGTTTTCACTTTAATACAACATGTACCCCTGCATACCACATTCTTTTAAAACTTGACTCTTGAGATATGTGATTGATTGTATGTTGCTCTTTTATTTTTGCGAACGTTAGATACGAACGTGGGAGAAGCCGAAGGGGAAGATTTTGGAGAAGGTGTTGAAGAAGACCAGGGACTAGCCAGCCACGGCAAGCCATTTATTTTGACCCCTTGTTATCTATGTTCTTGATTGAGATCTTTCTATCTTTGGCCTCTTGATTATTTGTGTTCCTTGGGTTTGGATAATTTGTTTCTTTTACATACTGGCTACCAAGTGTGTAATGTCCCCTCTCGGTATTTTGCGTACTTACTCTAAGTACGTGAATCACATTCACCGCCATTTGACACCCCTAATTCTAGTAAAGACATGGGTTAACATCAGTAAAATTGCTCCACTTTTTGATCATCTCCATTCATGCCCAATGAGAGTATGGATGCCTTTGACACCCTTCATGTTATGATGGCAATCATTATGCTATTATACATCTTAGTTCACACATAAACTTTAGGATTGGGAAAACCCTCAAGGTTTTACCTTGTTGTAAAAGTTTTTGTTAAAACTTTGGGTATAATGTTATGCCCAAGTGAGAATTTATGAAAGGAAAGGATTTGGTAAAAATGATGGGGATGAGAAAGTGGTTGGGATTTTATGAAAACTTTGGCGCCTAAGTACTCACCCATGCCAATTAACTAGCGCAACCACATTACTCCAACATGGGCACGGGGCTTAGCCTGACGTTTGTTCTCTTTAGCATGAGGCACCGCATAACTATACAAGGGTACGGTTACCCCCGAGTCCGGATTGTCGAGTTTGGGACAATAGTATAACGGGAGGCCTTCGGGGCTGACCCGTCCGGAAGGCACTATGGGTCTCCTGGCTTGGCGGTGGAGCCACGCTCAAAAGGAGGTGAGCTGCCATGGTGCCGGGGAGGTACATACTCTATAGGGTAGGACCTCTTGCTAATTAGAATGGGCGAAAGGCTTCGACTGGTTATCCGATATCCACATACTTTCGTATGATGGCCCGGGGATGATCCCGGCGGATTTATCAGATCTTGTGGGGAAAGTGCGCAAACTCTGCAGAGTAAAATCTATTCGAATAGCCGTGTCCGCGGTCATGGACGGTTGGAATGGCTGTTGCTTAGCCTGATGTGTTTTGTTTATAAAAGTGTTTGACAAAAGAAAGAAACGGAATTTGTGTTGGAGTACTTAGAGTACTGGAAAAAGGGTTGGTGACCACGATGAGGTGGTCGGAAAGGAAATGAAAATTGGGTCTACCCTTCCTAAGTGTTTATGTTGTGAAGGATCTTCCTAAATTAAATCATGTAGGGATGTCTTAGATAAATTCTCTCATCTCCTTCACCCATGAAGTTGAGATGCTAATTCCACCAAAAACACTTCTTCTCTTCTACATGTCATATTCTTAAATAAAAAGTGGGCATTCCCTCTTGATCTCCTAGTTAGTCCTCGGTACCTTGTTTCCTTGTTATATTACTTTCTAAATGGTTTGCGAGTACAATTCAAAATGTACTCACGGCTTTGTCCCTGGCTATTTACTTGGCCAGACTATGAGGAGGATTTTGAAGATGATGGAGGTTATCAGGACGACTATGCGACTTAGGACGTTTCCCGGTCAGCTGCCTGTAGAGTTTAAGGCATGACTTGGGCCCGACGAAGTTGGTTGTATCCGCTGCATTTTGATGTTTGAATTCAGCACGAAGTGGCCATTTGTGTAAGACTTGGTCATGAGACCGTTTGTAAGACTATTTATTATTTCGGTACTATGTAATGGATGTTGTAACTCTGTTTATCGGTTCGGTTATGTGCTCATGTTACACTGATCATGGGATCATGAGTGAATGCATAACGGGTATTTCGGACAGTTGGTCCGGGGTGCCACAGAGCTGGTATCAGAGCCATCCTGACTCTAGGGAAAGCCTTAGTTAGCATGGACGTAAATGTTAGGGCAAAACTATTTTCGATATCAAAAACGAGATGACTCTAAGCTGAAAGAATGCCTTGTCTCTCCTCTAAATTTTTCTCCTTAAAGATAAACTACTTGCATTAATCTTAAACTGTTTTATCTTATGTACCTTAAAATTTTGCACACTTGTCATATTACTACTTGTATTAACCCTAAAATTTTGTGTAGATGGAGGAAGTTATGTACACCCGGAGCCGTCAGGTGGGAGAGTCCCAGCCTTTGTTCCTCTTTGAGACCGCCCTGATCGACGTTTGTCACGCCGTCGGTCGCCTCCGCCCCGAGGTGAAGGGCGGACAGATGGAGGATTCCCTGGACGGGGACTTGTCCTGGATGATATTCTGCACCATCCGGGGCTCCCACGTCAAGCAGCTCCCAGAGTTTGAGATCCAGCTGTTCGAGCGCACTTGGGAGGACGGTTTGGTCCGTGCGCTCCAGGCAGCCCTTGCTCGCCTCACGTACCACCACCGTGCGGAGCTCGAGGCGAAGAACCTCCCTTACGCTCACTTTGGGCGGCGTGACGAGGAGGGCCTTCCCACCATCGTGCCATATGTTTTCCCCCTCGGTCGCCACGCTGCCCAGATGGAGTTCATCCTCGGCAAGACTCAGAACAGCCTCGATATCAGCAGGATGGAACAAGAGATGCTGAAGAATGAGTTGGACGAGACCAAGAAGGACCTTGAGGAGATGAGGCGGAGGGCTCGCCGCTAGCGGAAGCTCAAGCTCCGGGCAAGAGAGGCCAAGTACATGCTTAAGGTGAAGGTGGCGCACCTTAAGACGGCACTCCGCGAGGCTGAGACTAAGATAGAGGAATTGGAGGATGATGGCGAGGATCTCCGTAAGGAGAATGCTGCCCTCCTTAGTGGCGATGATGACTACATGGACGAGGAAGGATATGATTGGAACAACCAGAGTGAGGAAGATGAGGATGATCTGGACTTCATTAATGATGAGCTGGAAGAGCCAGCACCCCCTACCCCTCGTGAGTCGTCCAAGGAGGAGGAGGACCCTGAGGAGCCACCGTTCGAGGAGCCGCCGATCAAGGATGACACCATCATCCTTGACGACGACTAGTTTGAGCACCCACACCATCGCTAGTTATGTTATGATGTCCCTTATGTAATCGCTTAGAACGATGTTGGTCCTATGGTGACCTTGATGTGGTGAACTATGATCTTTTGGTGATATCTATGTTATGATGATGGTTGCATTTGCCTTTATGTGTTTTCTTTATCTTTGGAGTTTTTCAACAAGTTTTTATGCATCATGTCACCCCCCCCCCCCTTAGAAAGAACTCGCCTATCAAAGTTGTTCCCTTTTGTCTCATGTCTTCATCTCATCAGATGGTTGACACTCGCCGCGGAGCGCACCAGAACGACCCTCCACCCCCACCTGAACCCAATATGGCTCAAATCCTTCGCATCCTTATGGAAGACCGTCAAGCCGCTCGCGCTGAAAGTCAAGCAAACATCGCGGCTCTGCAGAATATTGCGCAGCTTGCCGCAGGAAACAACAATGGAGGTGATGGTGAAGAAGCCCCAAGATCCAAACTAAGGGATTTCCAGAACACTAACCCGCCAGTGTTCACCAAGTGCACCGCCCCTCTTGATGCGGACGATTGGCTCCGTACTATCGAGAACAATTTGGAAGTCGCGGCTGTGGGCGAGAATGAGAAGGTGGTTCTTGCAACTCACTTTCTCGCCGGACCCGCAAGAGCTTGGTGGGAGAATATTAAGGCAATGCAAGCTGCAGACCATGTGATCACTTGGGAGGAGTTTACTGCTAAGTTCCGCAAAGCCCACATCCCTTCAGGTTTAATCAAGATCAAGAGAGATGAGTTCTTCAACCTTAAGCAGAACAATGGTAGTGTGATCGATTACCTGGACATGTTCAACACCTTGGCTAGATATGCACCTCAGGACACTGATACTGATGAGAAGAAGAGGGACCGTTTCCTTAATGGTCTTCATGAAGAGATTCAGAGTATTCTCGTGGCCGTTCCTTACCCTGATCTTGAATCTCTGGTGGATGCCGCCATTATGGTGGACTCAAAGCGCAAGGCAGCCTATGAGACCCGCAAGCGCAAGATGCAGCAGCAGCAGCAAAGTGGACCCAACAATGCTAGGTTCCGCGGCCAGCCTCCACCAAGGCCGGCGCCTCAACCTCAGCGAGCACCAGCCCCCGCTTATCGCCCCTCCAACAACAACACCAACCGCCAGACTGTGCAGCCTCGTACCGGAGGGGGAAACTTCAACAACAACCCCCATAACAACCCAAATGCTCGCCCTCAAGGAGAAGGATGTTTCGCTTGTGGACAGCCTGGACATTTCTCTCGTGAATGCCCCACCAAGATGAACCCTGCTCAATGCCCCAATGCACCAAGACCAAATCAAGGCCAAGCCCGTGCTGCAACCGGGAGGAAGCCCCCACCTAAGAAGCAGGCTAATACTGCTAGAAGACACCTGAATCATGCCAATGCCGAAGAAGCTGAAGAATCTCCTGATATTGTGCTGGGTACGTTCCTAGTCCACTCCACCCCCGCAAGAGTTCTTTTTGATTCCGGTGCATCACATTCCTTTGTTACCGAACCCTTTGTCAAGAAAAGTAAAATGACACCCACTCTTATGGATAGACTTATGCTGGTTCAAATACCTGGATCCACCGCTAAAACTAGCTTATCTTGTAAACAAGTTCCGGTAGAGATCTTAGGTGTCCCCTTCCAAGCTGACCTCATTGTCCTAGGAGCCCAAGGGTTGGAGGTAATTCTGGGGATGGATTGGATGACTAAATACCAAGGCCACATTGACTGTGCCCATAAGTCTATCACTTTAACCAATAGTGAAGGGATCCAAATAAAGTACACCGCTACTATACCTTCATCTAAAGCCTTTTGTAAACAGAGTGTCTCTGGAACCCCCATCGACCTTGTCCCAATCGTTTGTGAGTATCCGGATGTTTTTCCAGAAGAGTTGCCCGGTATGCTGTGGGATAACGTTGCATAGAAAACAAAAAATTTCCTACCGCGAGAACGCAATCCAAGCCAAGATGCAATCTAGAAGATGGGAGCAACGAGGGGATGATCAAGACTAACCCTTGAAGAGATTCCAAAGCCTACAAGATGAGGCTCTTGTTGCTGCGGTAGACGATCACTTGCCGCTTGCAAAAGCGCGTAGAAGATCTTGATCACCGGTGCCACGAACGGGAAGCACCTCCGTACTCGGTCACACGTTCGGTTGTTGATGAAGACGACGTCCACCTCCCCGTTCCAGCGGGCAGCGGAAGTAGTAGCTCCTCTTGAATCTGACAGCACGACGGCGTGGTGTCGGTGGTGGTGAAGAAATCCGGCGGAGCTTCGCTTAAGCATGCGGGATGTGGTGGAGGAGAGAGACCGCTAGGGTTTGGGGAGAGGGGGAGGCTAGGGCGCCGGCCAAGGGCAGCCCTAGGTGGTGCGGCCAAGTGTAGGCAGCCCCCTCCCTCTCCTCCTCATTATATTGGTGGAAATCCCCAAGTGTTGGTATCCAAGTCTTCGAATAAGACCCCAACAATGAAACCTCCCATATGTAGGGAAACCTACCCAAGGTGGGAATCCCACTTGGGGTGGGATTCCCCCCTTCCATGAGGGGGGTTGGCCGGCCACCCTAGGGGAGTCCACCTTGGACTCCTCCCCTTTAGGGTTGGCTGGCCATGCAAGGTGGAGTCCCTCCGGGACTCTACTTTCCATGGTGATTTCTTCCGGACTTTTCTAGAACCTTCTAGAACCTACCATAAATACACCGGATCATTTCCAAACTTGGAATATGACTTCCTATATATGAATCTTATTCTCCGGACCATTCCAGAACTCCTCGTGATGTCCGGGATCTCATCCGGGACTCCGAACAAATATTCGAACTCCATTCCATATTCAAGTTCTACCATTTCAACATCCAACTTTAAGTGTGTCACCCTACGGTTCATGAACTATGCGGACATGGTTGAGTACTCACTCCGACCAATAACCAATAGCGGGATCTGGAGATCCATAATGGCTCCCACATATTCAACGATGACTTAAGTGATCGAATGAACCATTCACATACGATACCAATTCCCTTTGTCACGCCATATTTTACTTGTCCGAGGTTTGATCATCGGTATCACTCTATACCTTGTTCAACCTCGTCTCCTGACAAGTACTCTTTACTCGTACCATGGTATGTGGTCTCTTATGAACTTATTCATATGCTTGTAAGACATTAGACGACATTCCACCGAGAGGGCCCAGAGTATATCTATCCGTCATCAGGATGGACAAATCCCACTGTTGATCCATATGCCTCAACTCATACTTTCCGGATACTTAATCCCACCTTTATAACCACCCATTTACGTAGTGGCGTTTGATGTAATCAAAGTACCTTTCCGGTATAAGTGATTTACATGATCTCATGGTCATAAGGACTAGGTAACTATGTATCGAAAGCTTATAGCAAATAACTTAATGACGAGATCTTATGCTACGCTTAATTGGGTGTGTCCATTACATCATTCATATAATGATATAACCTTGTTATTAATAACATCCAATGTTCATGATTATGAAACTAATCATCCATTAATAAACAAGCTAGTTTAAGAGGCATACTAGGGACTTCTTGTTGTCTACATATCACACATGTACTAATGTTTCGGTTAATACAATTATAGCATGATATATAAACATTTATCATAAACATAAAGATATAAATAATAACCACTTTATTATTGCCTCTAGGGCATATCTCCTTCAGTCTCCCACTTGCACTAGAGTCAATAATCTAGTTTACATTTGTAAAGATATAACACCTTGGCCTTCCGGTGCTTTATCATGTATTGCTCACGGGAGAGGTTTTTAGTCAACGGATCTGACACGCTCAGAAACGTATGTATTTTGCAATTCATTTGCGTCTCAACGCATCACTCATTTCCAAATGAGTCGGCATTAAATATGTTTGATCTTCTGGTGGAACCTTAATTCCGTTGTCTGAAATATGTCACTAATATTGTCACAATATAGCTTCAAAATTCTGACTCTGTCGGAACTACACCAAGTTCTCAAAGAACCTCTTGATTTTAACATCCTTTGTCATTTGTCAAAACAATGACATATTATGCCTTCTTTTGTAGAATCCGTCACAATATTTAGAACTCTTCTAAATCTAGCATAGACAACTTCTAGCTCATTGTGCTACTTTTAAAAACAACACTTAGTCTAATTTGAGATTGAAATTTTATTTTTATATGTGACAAAACAAATATCGGTGTAATCACCTTACAGCGATTTGTTTGTCATTTCTCCATACAAAACTATATATATATCCTTGGTTCTTCTAAAGTACTCAAGGATATTCTTACTGTCGTCCAATGATCATCTTATGAATCATTCCGGTATATGCTCATAACATTTTAGAGCACAAGATATCTGATTTTGTACATATTATTCGTGATCTAAAATCACTCATGTGTTTTTACTCATCGAGTGTCAGATACACTCAAGTTTTGTTAAACCTTCACATGACAAGAACATTTTCTTAATATTTCTATATTGAACTATTTCAATATCCATTCTATGTACTTTGACTTAAACTTATTATGTGTTTCAATCTATCTTCATGGATCTTGACACTAAATATGTTTTAGTCCATATCCTTTCATTGAAGTTAATTTTCAATGAAACATTTTAATCAAGTATATAATTACATTATTTATAACCAACTATATGTCATCTACATAAAGTATTATAAATATGTCTCAGTGCTCCCACTTAATTTCTTGCAAATGCAAGCCTCTTCATCATTTCTGATGAAATCAAAAACTTTTTGACTATTTCATCTGGTGAAGATTCCAACTCCGTAATACTCACTTCATCCAATTGATGTTCGTATACCTATCTAGTATTCTACGGACTAGCAAAACAATTGGTTGTATCTTGTATACATACTTCTGTTAAGTAGTGTATTTTGCCATCCTACTAGCATATCTCATAAAAGAAATATGTAGTGATTACTAGAATAATCCACATAGACTATAAGCATTGCTACGGAAGATCTAATCTTATCGTAGTCAACTCTTTGAACTTTGTCGTAAACAACTTTTCGACAAGTCGAGCTTTTTCAAGGATATTTCATCCAAGTCCATCAAATTTATAGATCCATTACTTTCAAAAAGTATTCATCTATCTTGGATTTCATGGCGTATAGCCATTTTAACGGAGTCAGGGCCCATCATAACTTCTTTGTTTGTAGTTGGTTTATCATTGTTCAAAATCAATCCTTTGTCCACAAATCATTTATTTGATCACAAAATAAACCATACCTACAAGGTTCAATATGTACTTCGATCTCCATGACTAAAACACTTTGTAGTCATGGGAGCCATGATCGTCGTGGCTGCTTCCGGAACCAATTCCGATGCTGCACTACTCTGATCATTATGCTCAGGTTCATAAACTTTATCAAGTTCTATTGTCCTCCCACTCAAAAACTTCGCTAGAAACAATTTCTTGGAAATAAGAAACATTGACAAACACTTTTGTCTTTGTCTCCTTAGTGGGAAGAATTCCCAATCAATTCTCTGGGATAACCAACAAAGACATTCATCTGATTTTGGTTGTAAACTTATTTACTTATGCAATGCATACCAAAATTTAAGAAAGGACTATTATGGTTCATACCCATGCCATAACTCGTATGGTGTCATTTCTACGGATCATGATGATGCTCTATTCAGTGTAAAAGCGGTAGTCTCTAAAGCATAATCCACAAAAATATAATGGCTTTATTTTATTTTATCTCATCATTAATCCAACAAAGTTTGGATACATCTCTTGGATACTTCATCATCACTATGATACTCCAAGAAACGTGAGTTGTAGAACAATTTCATAACTCTCTTAGATGTTCGCTAAAACTCGTAATTCAAATATTTCCACCATGATCCAATCATAGATATTTGACTTATTCATATGCTTGCAAGACATTAGACGACATTCCACCGAGAGGGCCCAGAGTATATCTATCCGTCATCAGGATGGACAAATCCCACTTTTGATCCATCTGCCTCAACTCATACTTTCCGGATACTTAATCCCACCTTTATAACCACCCATTTACGCAGTGGCGTTTGATGTAATCAAAGTACCTTTCCGGTATAAGTGATTTACATGATCTCATGGTCATAAGCACTAGGTAACTATGTATCGAAAGCTTATAGCAAATAACTTAATGACGAGATCTTATGCTACGCTTAATTGGGTGTGTCCATTACATCATTCATATAATGATATAACCTTGTTATTAATAACATCCAATGTTCATGATTATGAAACTAATCATCCATTAATCAACAAGCTAGTTTAAGAGGCATACTAGGGACTTCTTGTTGTCTACATATCACACATGTACTAATGTTTCGGTTAATACAATTATAGCATGATATATAAACATTTATCATAAACATAAAGATATAAATAATAACCACTTTATTATTGCCTCTAGGGCATATCTCCTTCAGTTTTATTTTTATATGTGACAAAACAAATATCGGTGTAATCACCTTACAGCGATTTGTTTGTCATTTCTCCATACAAAACTATATATATATCCTTGGTTCTTCTAAAGTACTCAAGGATATTCTTACTGTCGTCCAATGATCATCTTATGAATCATTCCGGTATATGCTCATAACATTTTAGAGCACAAGATATCTGATTTTGTACATATTATTCGTGATCTAAAATCACTCATGTGTTTTTACTCATCGAGTGTCAGATACACTCAAGTTTTGTTAAACCTTCACATGACAAGAACATTTTCTTAATATTTCTATATTGAACTATTTCAATATCCATTCTATGTACTTTGACTTAAACTTATTATGTGTTTCGATCTATCTTCATAGATCTTGACACTAAATATGTTTTAGTCCATATCCTTTCATTGAAGTTAATTTTCAATGAAACATTTTAAACAAGTATATAATTACATTATTTATAACCAACTATATGTCATCTACATAAAGTATTATAAATATGTCTCAGCGCTCCCACTTAATTTCTTACAAATGCAAGCCTCTTCATCATTTCTGATGAAATCAAAAACTCTTTGACTATTTCATCTGGTGAAGTCTCCAACTCCGTAATACTCACTTCATCCAATTGAAGTTCGTATACCTATCTAGTATTCTACGGACTAGCAAAACAATTGGTTGTATCTTGTATACTTACTTCTGTTAAGTAGTGTATTTTGCCATCCTACTAGCATATCTCATAAAAGAAATATGTAGTGATTACTAGAATAATCCACATAGACTATAAGCATTGCTACGGAAGATCTAATCTTATCGTAGTCAACTCTTTGAACTTTGTCGTAAACAATTTTTCGACAAGTCGAGCTTCTTTAAGGATATTTCATCCAAGTCTATAGATCCATTTACTTTCAAAAAGTATTCATCTATTATGGATTTCATGGCGTATGGCCATTTTAACGGAGTCAGGGCTCATCATAACTTCTTTGTTTGTAGTTGGTTTATCATTGTTCAAAATCAATCCTTTGTCCACAAATCATTTATTTGATCACAAACTAAACCATACCTACAAGGTTCAATATGTACTTCGATCTCCATGGCTAAAACACTTTGTAGTCATGGGAGCCATGATCGTCGTGGCCGCTTCCGAAACCAATTCCGATGCTGCGCTACTCTGATCATTATGCTCAGGTTCATAAACCTTATCAAATTATATTGTCCTCCCACTCAAATACTTTACTAGAAACAATTTCTTGGAAATAAGAAACATTGACAAACACTTTTGTCTTTGTCTCCATAGTGGGAAGAATTCCCAATCAATTCTATGGGATAACCAACAAAGACATTCATCCGATTTTGGTTGTTAACTTTTAGACAAAAATTTAAAGAAAGGACTATTAGATTTTATACCCATGCCATAACTCGTATGGTGTCATTTCTACGGATCATGATGATGCTCTATTCAGTGTAAAAGCGGTAGTCACTAAAGCATAATCCACAAAAATATAATAGCGTCATAATATTTTATCTCATCATTAATCCAACAAGGCTTGGATACATCTCTCGGATACTATATCATCATTATGATGCTCCAAGAAATGTGAGTTGTAGAACAATTTCATGACTCTCTTAGATGTTCGCTAAAACTCGTAATTCAAATATTTTCACCATGATCCAATCATAGATATTTGACTTTTCTATTACGATGATTTCCACTTCATGCTAAAATTTATTTGAATCCATTCAAATGTTTCAAACTTCTTCCTTATTGAATATATCCACATATATATACTCAATTCATTGTTGAAAGTTTTCATGAAGTAGAAGAATCTCCCGCACACAACTATGCCTAGTGAACCACATACATCATCATGTATTTTTTACTAAGTTAGTTGCCCGTTCAACTCTTGGCCTATGAACGGCATTTTAATCATTTCTCTTCAGAAAAGATTTGGAAGCGCCAAATGATTAAAAAATCAAATGACTCCAAAATCCATTTGCATGGACTTCCTTCATGCGCTCCTTTCTAACATGACCTAAATGGCGATTCCACAAATAAGTGGAATTCAAATCATTTGCCTTATGACATTTTAGCGTCAGTGTTATGTATGTGTGTTTCACCATTAAGATTTTATAATAACTTATCCATCATATATGGAGTAATGTCATAATTTGAACAACTCATTGTTTTCATTTGACCAGAGCAAAATAACAATTATTAAGTTCTTTATTATAAATTCTAAGGGCTAGATAGAATGCCAACGATGAACATAATAACACTTTATTTTGTTCCAGACGTGCATTTCTATCATATTCCTTGTCAGTCACTTAGGCCATTGTATTCTTGTATTGCGTTGTTTTGTATGACACTTCATACCAACCAATATAGTAATAATACTCAAGAATTTCATAGTGTGACCTAACTAGGAATACAACCATAACATGTATATCATTTATATACACATGAGCTAGACTTTCTAGTCTTTTCTTTCTTTCTGCCAAAATATCTTTTGCAGTTTCTCTTTTAGCTTTCCTCATTATTCAGAAAAACACTTCAACATTAATAACTTCTAGGTTTGTTTGTCTAATACCAATAACCTTGAGGTTCTTATTTTGAAGTTGATCATCATATGATCAAAGTGTTCTATATTTCACTATTAGTAACTTTTTAATATGATGAACAATTTCACTCATAATTTTATCCATCAATTCATGACAACTTTCTGAGACCATGTCTGTACATGCTAGGCTCATAAAGTTTAACCTTAGTATTTGCATGTGCAAATCTGGCTTGCACCCGTTGTAAGCACACGTAGAATCTAGAACACCCGATCATCACGTGATGCTTCGATACGACGAGTCTTAGCAACGGTGCATACTAAGGATGATAACTTCATGGATATGCGAATATTATTAGTGCCCCAATAGTTGCAGGATTGTGACGCCTGGCGTCTTCAACCTTCATACATTCCCATAAAACTTATGAGTTTATGTAGTCTCACCAAATTTATATTCTATCATCTTGCAATAAGGTCTTAGATATCACATATATCTCATACCTTGATTATTTCTGAAAACTAAATTTTTAGCTCCTTACTTTTCAAACAGATTTGAACTTCGTGTTTCACGGAGACAAGATAACTTTAGGTACTAATTGAAAACATAGCTTTTTGAATCAACAATGTGAGGTTTACTAAAAGTTTGCAATAGGACTAAATTAATTCTTGATTCTTTGACAATACGGTTCCAATCCGTAAAGTTTTCTTGTCAGATTTTAACAGTATTTCTATCTCAGTTACAAGACTAGCGCATAGTAGTAAACGGATGCCAATACTACAAAATTAATTCAAAATACTACTCAGACTATGTTTATGATAATTAGTTCATGTTTTAATCTAATTACTAATGAACTCCCACTTAATACAACATCCCTCATAGTTGTTAAGTGGTACACGATCCAAATTCACTTCACCAAAAACCGATCATCACGTGAGATGATGTAGCTTCAATGGTGAACATCAACATGTTGATCATATCATCCATATGACTCGTGTTCAACCTTTCGGTTTCCGTTGTCCCGAGGCCATGTCTGTACATGCTAGGCTCGTCAAGCAAACCCAAGTATTCCGCGTGTGCAACATGGCTTACACCCGTTGTATGTGAATCGTTGAATCTATCACATCCGATCATCACGAGATGCTTCGAAACGACGAACTGTACAACGGTGCATACGAGGGGAGAACACTTTATTATCTTGATATTAATGTGAGGGATCATCTTATAATGCTACCGTCGCGATCTAAGCAAAATAAGATGCATAAAGGATTAACATCACATGCAATTCATATGTGATATGATATGGCCCTTTTGTCTTTGCGCCTTTGATCTTCATCTCCAAAGCACGGACATGATCTCCATCATCTTCGGGCATGATCTCCATCATCGTTGGGGTAGTGTCAAGGTTCATGGCGCCTTCTTCATGGTTGTTCACCTCATGTAGCAACTATTACAACTACTTTGAAATACTACTCAACATGAAAATTAAAGACAACCATAAGGCTCCTACCAGTTGCCACAATACAATAATGATCATCTCATACATATTCATCATCATATCATGGCCATATCACATCACCAAACCCTGCAAAAACAAGTTAGACGTCTGTAATTCGGTTTGCATATTTTACGTGGTTTAGGGTTTTCGAGTAAGATCTAATCTACCTAAAAACATGAACCACAACGGTGATACTAGTGTTGTCAATAGACGAGTAAGTTGAATCTTCACTATAGTAGGAGAGACAGACACCCGCAAAGCCTCTTATGCAATACAAGTTGCATGTCGAACGAGGAACAAGTCTCATGAACGTGGTCATGTAAAGTTAGTCCGGGCCGCTTCATCCCACTATGCCACAAAGATGCGAAGTACTCAAACTAAAGATAACAAGAGCATCAACGCCCACAAAACCATTGTGTTCTACTCGTGCAACCATCTATGCATAGACCTGGCTCTGATACCACTGTGGGATAACGTTGCATAGAAAACAAAAAATTTCCTACCGCCAGAACGCAATCCAAGCCAAGATGCAATCTAGAAGACGGGAGCAACGAGGGGATGATCAAGACTAACACTTGAAGAGATTCCAAAGCCTACAAGATGAGGCTCTTGTTGCTGCGGTAGACGATCACTTGCCGCTTGCAAAAGCGCGTAGAAGATCTTGATCACCGGTGCCACGAACGGGCAGCACCTCCGTACTCGGTCACACGTTCGGTTGTTGATGAAGACGACGTCCACCTCCCCGTTCCAGCAGGCAGTGGAAGTAGTAGCTCCTCTTGAATCCGACAGCACGACGGCGTGGTGTCGGTGGTGGTGGAGAAATCCGGCGGAGCTTCGCTTAAGCATGCGGGATGTGGTGGAGGAGAGAGACCGCTAGGGTTTGGGGAGAGGGGGAGGCTAGGGCGCCGGCCAAGGGCAGCCCTAGGTGGTGTGGCCAAGTGTAGGCAGCCCCCTCCCTCTCCTCCTCATTATATAGGTGCAAATCCCCAAGTGTTGGTATCCAAGTCTTCGAATAAGACCCCAACAATGAAACCTCCCATATGTAGGGAAACCTACCCAAGGTGGGAATCCCACTTGGGGTGGGATTCCCCCCTTCCATGAGGGGGGTTGGCCGGCCACCCTAGGGGAGTCCACCTTGGACTCCTCCCCTTTAGGGTTGGCTGGCCATGCAAGGTGGAGTCCGTCCGGGACTCTACTTTCCATGGTGATTTCTTCCGGACTTTTCTAGAACCTTCTAGAACCTGCCATAAATACACCGGATCATTTCCAAACTTGGAATATGACTTCCTATATATGAATCTTATTCTCCGGACCATTCCGGAACTCCTCGTGATGTCCGGGATCTCATCCGGGACTCCGAACAAATATTCGAACTCCATTCCATATTCAAGTTCTACCATTTCAACATCCAACTTTAAGTGTGTCACCCTACGGTTCGTGAACTATGCGGACATGGTTGAGTACTCACTCCGACCAATAACCAATAGCGGGATCTGGAGATCCATAATGGCTCCCACATATTCAACGATGACTTCAGTGATCGAATGAACCATTCACATACGATACCAATTCCCTTTGTCACGCGATATTTTACTTGTCCGAGGTTTGATCATCGGTATCACTCTATACCTTGTTCAACCTCGTCTCCTGACAAGTACTCTTTACTCGTACCGTGGTATGTGGTCTCTTATGAACTTATTCATATGCTTGCAAGACATTAGATGACATTCCACCGAGAGGGCCCAGAGTATATCTATCCGTCATCAGGATGGACAAATCCCACTTTTGATCCATATGCCTCAACTCATACTTTCCGGATACTTAATCCCACCTTTATAACCACCCATTTACGCAGTGGCGTTTGATGTAATCAAAGTACCTTTCCGGTATAAGTGATTTACATGATCTCATGGTCATAAGCACTAGGTAACTATGTATCGAAAGCTTATAGCAAATAACTTAATGACGAGATCTTATGCTACGCTTAATTGGGTGTGTCCATTACATCATTCATATAATGATATAACCTTGTTATTAATAACATCCAATGTTCATGATTATGAAACTAATCATCCATTAATCAACAAGCTAGTTTAAGAGGCATACTAGGGACTTCTTGTTGTCTACATATCACACATGTACTAATGTTTCAGTTAATACAATTATAGCATGATATATAAACATTTATCATAAACATAAAGATATAAATAATAACCACTTTATTATTGCCTCTAGGGCATATCTCCTTCAGTTTTATTTTTATATGTGACAAAACAAATATCGGTGTAATCACCTTACAGCGATTTGTTTGTCATTTCTCCATACAAAACTATATATATATCCTTGGTTCTTCTAAAGTACTCAAGGATATTCTTACTGTCGTCCAATGATCATCTCATGAATCATTCCGGTATATGCTCATAACATTTTAGAGCACAAGATATCTGATTTTGTACATATTATTCGTGATCTAAAATCACTCATGTGTTTTTACTCATCGAGTGTCAGATACACTCAAGTCTTGTTAAACCTTCACATGACAAGAACATTTTCTTAATATTTCTATATTGAACTATTTCAATATCCATTCTATGTACTTTGACTTAAACTTATTATGTGTTTCAATCTATCTTCATAGATCTTGACACTAAATATGTTTTAGTCCATATCCTTTCATTGAAGTTAATTTTCAATGAAACATTTTAATCAAGTATATAATTACATTATTTATAACCAACTATATGTCATCTACATAAAGTATTATAAATATGTCTCAGTGCTCCCACTTAATTTCTTGCAAATGCAAGCCTCTTCATCATTTCTGATGAAATCAAAAACTTTTTGACTATTTCATCTGGTGAAGATTCCAACTCCGTAATACTCACTTCATCCAATTGAAGTTCGTATACCTATCTAGTATTCTACGGACTAGCAAAACAATTGGTTGTATCTTGTATACATACTTCTGTTAAGTAGTGTATTTTGCCATCCTACTAGCATATCTCATAAAAGAAATATGTAGTGATTACTAGAATAATCCACATAGACTATAAGCATTGCTACGGAAGATCTAATCTTATCGTAGTCAACTCTTTGAACTTTGTCGTAAACAACTTTTCGACAAGTCGAGCTTTTTCAAGGATATTTCATCCAAGTCCATCAAATTTATAGATCCATTACTTTCAAAAAGTATTCATCTATCTTGGATTTCATGGCGTATAGCCATTTTAACGGAGTCAGGGCCCATCATAACTTCTTTGTTTGTAGTTGGTTTATCATTGTTCAAAATCAATCCTTTGTCCACAAATCATTTATTTGATCACAAAATAAACCATACCTACAAGGTTCAATATGTACTTCGATCTCCATGACTAAAACACTTTGTAGTCATGGGAGCCATGATCGTCGTGGCCGCTTCCAGAACCAATTCCGATGCTGCGCTACTCTGATCATTATGCTCAGGTTCATAAACTTTATCAAGTTCTATTGTCCTCCCACTCAAAAACTTCGCTAGAAACAATTTCTTGGAAATAAGAAACATTGACAAACACTTTTGTCTTTGTCTCCTTAGTGGGAAGAATTCCCAATCAATTCTCTGGGATAACCAACAAAGACATTCATCCGATTTTGGTTGTAAACTTATTTACTTATGCAATGCATACCAAAATTTAAGAAAGGACTATTATGGTTCATACCCATGCCATAACTCGTATGGTGTCATTTCTACGGATCATGATGATGCTCTATTCAGTGTAAAAGCGGTAGTCTCTAAAGCATAATCCACAAAAATATAATGGCTTTATTTTATTTTATCTCATCATTAATCCAACAAAGTTTGGATACATCTCTTGGATACTTCATCATCACTATGATACTCCAAGAAACGTGAGTTGTAGAACAATTTCATAACTCTCTTAGATGTTCGCTAAAACTCATAATTCAAATATTTCCACCATGATCCAATCATAGATATTTGACTTTTCTATTACGATGATTTCCACTTCATGCTGAAAATTATTTGAATCCATTCAAATGTTTCAAACTTCTTCCTTATCGAATATATCCACATATATATACTCAATTCATTGTTGGAAGTTTTTATGAAGTAGAAGAATCTCCCGCACACAACTATGCCCAGTGAACCACATACATCATCATGTATTTTTTCACTAAGTTTGTTGCCCGTTCAACTCCTGGCCTATGAACGGTATTTTAATCATTCTCTTTAGAAAAGATTTGCAAGCGCCAAATGATTCAAAAATCAAATGACTCCAAAATCCATTTGCATGGAGTTCCTTCATGCGTTCCTTTCTAACATGACCTAAATGGCGGTTCCACAAATAAGTGGAATTCAAATCATTTGCCTTATGGCATTTTAGCGTCAGTGTTATGTATGTGTGTTTCACCATTAAGATTTATAATAACTTATCCATCATATATGGAGTAATGTCATAATTTGAACAACTCATTGTTTTCATTTGACCAGAGCAAAATAACAATTATTAAGTTCTTTATTATAAATTCTAAGGGCTAGATAGAATGCCAACGACGAACATAATAACACTTTATTTTGTTCCAGACGTGCATTTCTATCATATTCCTTGTCAGTCACTTAGGCCACTGTATTCTTGTATTGCGTTGTTTTGTATGACACTTCATACCAACCAATATAGTAATAATACCCAAGAATTTCATAGTGTGACCTAACTAGGAATACAACCATAACATGTATATCATTTATATACACCTGAGCTAGACTTTCTAGTCTTTTCTTTCTTTCTGCCAAAATATCTTTTGCAGTTTCTCTTTTAGCTTTCCTCATTATTCAGAAAAACACTTCAACATTAATAACTTCTAGGTTTGTTGGTCTAATACCAATAACCTTGAGGTTCTTATTTTGAAGTTGATGATCATATGATCAAAGTGTTCTAGATTTCACTATTAGTAACTTTGTAATATGATGAACAATTTCACTCATAATTTTATCCATCAATTCATGACAACTTTCTGAGACCATGTCTGTACATGCTAGGCTGATAAAGGTTAACCTTAGTATTTGTATGTGCAAATCTGGCTTGCACCCGTTGTAAGCACACGTAGAATCTATAACACCCGATCATCGCGTGATGCTTCGATACGACGAGTCTTAGCAACGGTGCATACTAAGGATGATAACTTCATGGATATGCGAATATTATTAGTGCCCCAATAGTTGGAGGATTGTGACGCCTGGCGTCTTCAACCTTCATACACTCCCATAAAACTTATGAGTTTATGTAGTCTCACCAAATTTATATTCTATCATCTTGCAATAAGGTCTTAGATATCACATATATCTCATACCTTGATTATTTCTGAAAACTAAATTTTCAGCTCCTTACTTTTCAAACAGATTTGAACTTCAAGTTTCACGGAGACAAGATAACTTTAGGTACTAACTGAAACCATAGCTCTTTGAATCAACAATGTGAGGTTTACTAAAAGTTTGCAATAGGACTTAATTAATTCTTGATTCTTTGACAATACGGTACCAATCCGTAAAGTTTCTTGTCAGATTTTAACAGTATTTCTATCTCAATAACAAGACTAGTGCATGGTAGAAAACGGATGCCAAGACTACAAAATTAATTCAAAATACTACTCAAACTATGTTTATGATAATTAGTTCATGTTTTAATCTAATTACTAATGAACTCCCACTAAATACAACATCCCTCATAGTTGTTAAGTGGTACACGATCCAAATCCACTACACCAAAACCGATCATCACGTGAGATGATGTAGCTTCAATGGTGAACATCAACATGTTGATCATATCATCCATATGACTCGTGTTCAACCTTTTGGTTTCCGTTGTCCCGAGGCCATGTCTGTACATGCTAGGCTCGTAAAGCAAACCCAAGTATTCCGCGTGTGCAACATGGCTTACACCCGTTGTATGTGAACGTTGAGTCTATCACATCCGATCATCACGAGATGCTTCGAAACGACGAACTGTACAACGGTGCATACGAGGGGAGAACACTTTATTATCTTGATATTAATGTGAGGGATCATCTTATAATGCTACCGTCGCGTTCTAAGCAAAATAAGATGCATAAAGGATTAACATCACATGCAATTCATATGTGATATGATATGGCCCTTTTGTCTTTGCGCCTTTGATCTTCATCTCCAAAGCACGGACATGATCTCCATCATCAACGGGCATGATCTCCATCATCGTCGGCGTAGCGTCAAGGTTCATGGCGCCGTCTTCATGGTTGTTCACCTCATGTAGCAACTATTACAACTACTTTGAAATACTACTCAACATGAAAATTAAAGACAACCATAAGGCTCCTGCCGGTTGCCACAATACAATAATGATCATCTCATACATATTCATCATCACATTATGGCCATATCACATCACCAAACCCTGCAAAAACAAGTTAGACTTCTCTAATTTGGTTTGCATATTTTACGTGGTTTAGGGTTTTCGAGAAAGATCTAATCTACCTACGAACATGAACCACAACGGTGATACTAATGTTGTCAATAGAAGAGTAAATTGAATCTTCACTATAGTAGGAGAGACAGACACCCGCAAAGCCTCTTATGCAATACAAGTTGCATGTCGAACGAGGAACAAGTCTCATGAACGCGGTCATGTAAAGTTAGTCCGGGCCGCTTCATCCCACTGTGCCACAAAGATGCAAAGTACTCAAACTAAAGATAACAAGAGCATCAACGCCCACAAAACCATTGTGTTCTACTCGTGCAACCATCTATGCATAGACACGGCTCTGATACCACTGTTGGGATACGTTGCATAGAAAACAAAAAATTTCCTACCGCGAGAACGCAATCCAAGCCAAGATGCAATCTAGAAGATGGGAGCAACGAGGGGATGAACGAGACTAACCCTTGAAGATTTCCAAAGCCTATAAGAGTAGGCTCTTATTGCTGCGGTAGACGATCACTTGCCGCTTGCAAAAGCGCGTAGAAGATCTTGATCACGGTGCCACGATCGGGCAGCACCTCCGTACTCGGTCACACGTTCGGTGTTGATGACGACGTCCTTCTCCCCGTTCCAGCGGGCAGCGGAAGTAGTAGATCCTCCTCGGAATCCCGGCAGCACGACGGCGTGGTGGCAGTGTCGATGGAGATCTCCGGCGGAGCTTCGCTAAGCATATGCGGGAGAAGTAGTGGAGGAGGGGTGCTAGGGTTTGGGGAGAGGGGGTGCCATGGGCGCCGGCCTCAAGGGGGCAGGGGTGGTGCGGCCAAGCCATGGGCTGCCCAAACCCTCTCCTCCTCATTATATAGGTGGAACCCCAAGGGTTTGCCCAAAGTCTTCGAATAAGACCCCAACAGAAAAACTGCCTTATGGACGAAACCTAGAGGGACAGGGACTCTCCCCTTCCCCCTTTTCTTTGGCCGGCCAAGGAGGTGGATTCACCATGGACTCCACCCTCCCACTTGGTTGGCTGGTTAGGGTTTGTGGAGTCCCTCCGGGACTCCTCCTTCCATAGTAATTTATTTCCTGATAATTCTAGAAACCACCTTCCATAAATTCACCGGATCATTTCCAAACTTGGAAAGTGACTTCCTATATATGAATCTTGTTCTCCGGACCATTCCGGAACTCCTCGTGATGTCCTGGATCCCATCCGAGACTCCGAACAAAACTTCGAACTCCATTCCATATTCCATATCTACTTAAACGACATCAAACCTTAAGTGTGTCACCCTACGGTTCGCGAACTATGTAGACATGGTTGAGACTTCTCTCCGACCAATAACCAATAGAGGGATCTGGAGATCCATAATGGCTCCCACATATTCAACGATGACTTTAGTGATCGAATGAACCATTCACATACGATACCAATTCCCTTTGTCACGCGATATTTTACTTGTCCGAGGTTTGATCATCGGTATCACTCTATACCTTGTTCAACCTCGTCTCCTGACAAGTACTCTTTACTCGTACCGTGGTATGTGGTCTCTTATGAACTTATTCATATGCTTGCAAGACATTAGACGACATTCCACCGAGAGGGCCCAGAGTATATCTATCCGTCATCGGGATGGACAAATCCCACTGTTGATCCATCTGCCTCAACTCATACTTTCCGGATACTTAATCCCACCTTTATAACCACCCATTTACGCAGTGGCGTTTGATGTAATCAAAGTACCTTTCCGGTATAAGTGATTTATATGATCTCATGGTCATAAGGACTAGGTAACTATGTATCGAAAGCTTATAGCAAATAACTTAATGACGTGATCTTATGCTACGCTTAATTGGGTGTGTCCATTATATCATTCACATAAAGACATAACCTTGTTATTAATAACATCCAATGTTCATGATCATGAAACGATGATCATCTATTAATCAACAAGCTAGTTATACAAGAGGCTTACTAGGGACTCCTTGTTGTTCACATAACACACATGTATCAATGTTTCGGTTAATACAATTATAGCATGGTATGTAAACATTATCATAAACTTAAAGATATTATAATAACCATTTTATTATTGCCTCTTGGGCATATCTCCAACAGTCTCCCACTTGCACTAGAGTCAATAATCTAGTTTACATTTGTAAAGATATAACACCTTGGCCTTCCGGTGCTTTATCATGTTTTGCTCACGAGAGAGGTTTTAGTCAACGGATCTGACATGCTCAGAACCATATGTATTTTGTAATTCATTTGCGTCTCAACGCATCACTCATTTCCAAATGAGTCGGCATTAAATATGTTTGGTATTCTGGTGGAACCTTAATTCCG
This sequence comes from Lolium perenne, assembly GCF_019359855.2. NCBI lineage: Eukaryota > Viridiplantae > Streptophyta > Magnoliopsida > Poales > Poaceae > Lolium > Lolium perenne. Next base: position 140,400,016 of record NC_067245.2, read on the forward strand.
CGGTCTGAAATATGTCACTAATATTGTCACACACAATATAGCTTCAAAGTTCTGACTCTGTCGGAACTACACCAAGTTCTAAAAGAACCTCTTGACTTAACATCCTTTGTCATTTTCAAAACAATGACATACTCTGCCTTCTTTTGTAGAATCCGTCACAATATTTAGAACTCTTCTAAATCTAGCATAGACAACTTCTAGCTCATTGTGCTACCTTTTAAACAACACTTAGTCTAATTTGAAATTGAAATTTTATTTTCATATGTGACAAAACAAATATCGGTGCAACACTTTACAGCGATTTGTTTGTCATTTCTTCATACAAAAACTATATATATATATTCTTGGTTCTTCTTAAGTACTCAAGAATATTCTTACTGTTTTTCAATGATCATCACATGAATCATTCTGGTATATGCTCCTATCCTTTTAGAGCACAAGATATCTGATTATGTACATATTATTCATGATCTAAAATCACTCATGTGTTTTTACTCATCGAGTGTCAGATACACTCAAGTCTTGTTAAACCTTCACATGACAAGAACATTTTCTTAATATTTCTATATTGAACTACTTCAATATCCATTCTATGTACTTTGACTTAAACTTATTATGTGTTTCAATCTATCTTCATAGATCTTGACACTAAATTTGTTTCAGTCCATATCCTTTCATTGAAGTTAATTTCTCAATGAAACCTTTTTAATCAAGTATATAATTACATCATTTATAACCAACTATATGTCATCTACATAAAGTATTATAAATATGTCTCAGCGCTCCCACTTAATTTCTTGCAAATGCAAGCCTCTTCATCGTTTCTGATGAAATCAAAAACTCTTTGACTATTTCATCTTGGTGAAGATTCCAACTCCGTGATACTCACTTCATCCAATTGAAGTTTGTATACCTATCTAGTATTCCACGGACTAGCAAAACAATTGGTTGTATCTTGTATACACCTTTAATACACACGTCTGATAAGTAATGTATTTTGCCATCCTACTAGCATATCTCATAAAAGAAATATGTAGTGATTACTAGAATAATCCACATAGACTATAAGCATTGCTACGGAAGATCTAATCTTATCGTAGTCAACTCTTTGAACTTTGTCGTAAACAACTTTTCGACAAGTCGAGCTTCTTCAAGGATATTTCATCCAAGTCCATCAATTTTATAGATCTATTTACTTTCAAAAAAGTATTTATATATCTTGGATTTCATGGCGTATAGCCATTTTAACGGAGTCAGGGCCCATCATAACTTCTTTGTTTGTAGTTGGTTTATCATTGTTTCAAAATCAATCCTTTGTCCACAAATCATTTATTTGATCACAAAGTAAACCATACCTACAAGGTTCAATATGTACTTCGATCTCCATGGCTAAGAACACTTTGTAGTCATGGGAGCCAAGATCGTCGTGGCCGCTTCCGAAACCAATTCCGATGCTGCGCTACACTGATCATTATGCTGAGGTTCATAAACCTTATCAAAACCTATTGTCCTCCCACTCAAATACTTCGCTAGAAACAATTTCTTGGAAATAAATAAGAAACATCGACAAACACTTTTGTCTTTGTATCCATAGTGGAAAGAATTCCCAATCAATACTTTGGGATAACAAAGACACTCATCCGATTTTGGTTGTAAACTTATTTACTTATGCTATGCATACCAAAATTTAAGAAAAGACTATTAGGTGTTCATACCCATGTCATAACTCGTATGATGTCATTTCAACGGATCATGATGATGCTTTATTCAGTGTAAAGCGGTAGTCTCTAAAGCAAAATTCACAAAAATTTAATGGCATCAATATTTTATCTCATCATTGATCCAACAAGGTTTGGATACATCTCTCGGATACTCCATTATCACTATGATACTCCAAGAAACGTGAGTTGTAGAACAATTTCATAACTCTCTTAGATGTTCGCTAAAACTCGTAATTCAAATATTTCCACCATGATCCAATCATAGATATTTGATTTTTCTATTACGATGATTTCCACTTCATGCTGAAATTTATTTGAATCCATTCAAATGTTTCAAACTTCTTCCTTATTGAATATATCCACATATATATACTCAATTCATTGTTGGAAGTTTTTCATGAAGTAGAAGAATCTCCCGCAAACAACTATGCCCTAGTGAACCACATACATCATCATGTATTTTTCACTAAGTTAGTTGCCCGTTCAACTCTTGGCCTATGAACGGTATTTTAGTCATTCTCTTTAGAAAAGATTTGCAAGCGCCAAGCGATTCAAAAATCAAATGACTCCAAAAATCCATTTGCATGGAGTTCCTTCATGCGTTCCTTTCTAACATGACCTAAATGGCGGTTCCACAAATAAGTGGAATTCAAATCATTTGCCTTATGGCATTTTAGCGTCAGTGTTATGTATGTGTGTTTCACCATTAAGATTTATAATAACTTATCCATCGTACATGGAGTAATGTCATAATTTGAACAACTTATTGTTTTCATTTGACCAGAGCAAAATAACAATTATTAAGTTCTTTATTATAAATTCTAAGGGCTAGATACAATGCCAACGACGAATATAATAACACTTTATTTTGTTCCAGACGTGCATTCCTATCATATTCCTTGTCAGTCACTTAGGCCATTGTATTCTTGTATTGTGTTGTTTTGTATGACACTTCATACCAACCAATATGATACTAATACCCAAGAATTTCATTGTTTGACCTAACTAGGAATACAACCATAACATGTATATCATTTATATACACCTGAGCTAGACTTTCTAGTGTTTTCTTTTCTCTCTGCCAAAATATCTTTTGTAATTTCTCTTTTAGCTTTCCTCATTATTCAGAAAACACTTCATCTTCAATAACTTCTAGGTTTGTTGGTCAAATACCAATAACCTTGAGGTTCTTACTTCGAATTTGATCATCATATGACAAGTGCTCTAGATTTCACTATTAGTAACTTTGTAATACGATGAACAATTTCACTCATAATTTTTATCCATCAATTCATGACGACTTTCTGAGACCATGTCTGTACATGCTAGGCTCATAAAGTTTAACCTTAGTATTCGCATGTGCAAATCTGGCTTGCACCCGTTGTATGCACACGTAGAATCTATAACACCCGATCATCACGTGATGCTTCGAAACGACAAGTCTTAGCAACGGTGCATACTAAGGACGATTACTTCATGGATATGCGAATATCGTTAGTGCCCCAATAGTTGGAGGATTGGGACGCCTTGCGTCTTCAACCTTCGTACATTCCCATAAAACTTATGAGTTTATGTAGTCTCACCAAATTATATTCTATCATCTTGCAATAAGGTCTTAGATATCACATATATCTCATACCTTGATTATTTCTGAAAACTAAATTTTCAGCTCCTTACTTTTCAAACAGATTTGAACTTCAAGTTTCACGGAGATAAGATAACTTTAGGTACTAATTGAAACCATAGCTCTTTGAATCAACAATGTGAGGTTTACTAAAAGTTTGCAATAACACTTAATCAATTCTTGATTCTTTAACAATACGGTACCAATCCGTAAAGTTTCTTGTCAGATTTTAACAGTATTTCAATTTCAATTACAAGACTAGCGCATGGTAAAAAAAAGGATGCCAATACTACAAAATTAATTCAAAATACTACTCAGACTATGTTTATGATAATTAGTTCACGTTTTAATCTAATTACTAATGAACTCCCACTTAATACAACATCCCTCATAGTTGTTAAGTGGTACACGATCCACATCCACTACACCAAAACTGATCATCATGTGAGATGATGTAGCTTCAATGGTGAACATCAACATGTTGATCATATCATCCATATGACTCGTGTTCAACCTTTCGGTTTCCGTTGTCCCGAGGCCATGTCTGTACATGCTAGGCTCGTCAAGCAAACCCAAGTATTCCGCGTGTGCAACATGGCTTACACCCGTTGTATGTGAACGTTGAGTCTATCACATCCGATCATCACAAGATGCTTCGAAACGACGAACTGTACAACGGTGCATACGAGGGGAGAACACTTTATTATCTTGATATTAATGTGAGGGATCATCTTATAATGCTACCGTCGCGTTCTAAGCAAAATAAGATGCATAAAGGATTAACATCACATGCAGTTCATATGTGATATGATATGGCCCTTTTGTCTTTGCGCCTTTGATCTTCATCTCCAAAGCACGGACATGATCTCCATCATCAACGGGCATGATCTCCATCATCGTCGGCGTAGCGTCAAGGTCCATGGCGCCGTCTTCATGGTTGTTCACCTCATGTAGCAACTATTACAACTACTTTGAAATACTACTCAACATGAAAATTAAAGACAACCATAAGGCTCCTACCGGTTGCCACAATACAATAATGATCATCTCATACATATTCATCATCACATTATGGCCATATCACATCACCAAACCCTGCAAAAACAAGTTAGACGTCTCTAATTTGGTTTGCATATTTTACGTGGTTTAGGGTTTTCGAGAGAGATCTAATCTACCTACGAACATGAACCACAACGGTGATACTAATGTTGTCAAATAGAAGAGTAAATTGAATCTTCACTATAGTAGGAGAGACAGACACCCGCAAAGCCTCTTATGCAATACAAGTTGCATGTCGAACGAGGAACAAGTCTCATGAACGCGGTCATGTAAAGTTAGTCCGGGTCGCTAACATTTTATGTGAATCAAATTAAACCACGTAAAATATGCAAACCAAATTAGAGACGTCTAACTTGTTTTTGCAGGGTTTGGTGATGTGATATGGCCATAATGTGATGATGAATATGTATGAGATGATCATTATTGTATTGTGGCAACCGGCAGGAGCCTTATGGTTGTCTTTAAATTTCATGTTGAGTAGTATTTCAAAGTAGTTGTAATAGTTGCTACATGAGGTGAACAACCATGAAGACGGCGCCATGGACCTTGACGCTACGCCGACGATGATGGAGACCATGCCCGAAGATGATGGAGATCATGTCCGTGCTTTGGAGATGAAGATCAAAGGCGCAAAGACAAAAGGGCCATATCATATCACATATGAACTGCATGTGATGTTAATCCTTTATGCATCTTATTTTGCTTAGATCACGACGGTAGCATTATAAGATGATCCCTCACATTAATATCAAGATAATAAAATGTTCTCCCCTCGTATGCACCGTTGTACAGTTCGTCGTTTCGACGCATCTCGTGATGATCGGATGTGATAGATTCAACGATTCACATACAACGGGTGTAAGCCATGTTGCACACGCGGAATACTTGGCTTTGCTTGACGAGCCTAGCATGTACAGACATGGCCTCGGGACAACGGAAACCGAAAGGTTGAACACGAGTCATATGGATGATATGATCAACATGTTGATGTTCACCATTGAAGCTACATCATCTCACGTGATGATCGGTTTTTGGTGTAGTGAATTTGGATCGTGTACCACTTAACAACTATGAGGGATGTTGTATTAAGTGGGAGTTCATTAGTAATTAGATTAAAACATGAACTAATTATCATAAACATAGTCTGAGTAGTATTTTGAATTAATTTTGTAGTATTGGCATCCATTTACTACTATGCACTAGTCTTGTAATTGAGATAGAAATACTGTTAAAATCTGACAAGAAACTTTACGGATTGGTACCGTATTGTTAAAGAATCAAGAATTAATTAAGTCCTATTGCAAACTTTTAGTAAACCTCACATTGTTGATTCAAAGAGCTATGGTTTCAATTAGTACCTAAAGTTATCTTGTCTCCGTGAAACTTGAAGTTGAAATCTGTTTGAAAAGTAAGGAGCTGAAAATTTAGTTTTCAGAAATAATCAAGGTATGAGATATATGTGATATCTAAGACCTTATTGCAAGATGATAGAATATATTTTGGTGAGACTACATAAACTCATAAGTTTTATGGGAATGTATGAAGGTTGAAGACGCCAGGCGTCACAATCCTCCAACTATTGGGGCACTAACGATATTCGCATATCCATGAAGTTATCATCCTTAGTATGCACCGTTGCTAAGACTCGTCGTATCGAAGCATCACGTGATGATCGGGTATTATAGATTCTACGTGTGCTTACAACGGGTGCAAGCCAGATTTGCACATGCGAATACTAAGGTTAAACTTTATGAGCCTAGCATGTACAGACATGGTCTCAGAAAGTTGTCATGAATTGATGGATAAAATTATGAGTGAAATTGTTCATCATATTACAAAGTTACTAATAGTGAAATCTGAAACACTTGTCATATGATGATCAACTTAAAGTAAGAACTTCAAAGGTTATTGGTATTTGACCAACAAACCTAGAAGTTAATAATGTTAAAGTGTTTTTTCTGAATAATGAGGAAAGCTAAAAGAAAAACTGCAAAAGATATTTTGGCAGAAAGAAAGAAAAGACTAGAAAGTCTAGCTCAGGTGTATATAAATGATATACATGTTATGGTTGAATTCCTAGTTAGGTCACACTATGAAATTCTTGGGTATTAGTACTATATTGGTTGGTATGAAGTGTCATACAAAACAACGCAATACAAGAATACAATGGCCTAAGTGACTGACAAGGAATATGATAGAAATGCATGTCTGGAACAAAATAAAGTGTTATTATGTTCGTCGTTGGCATTCTATCTAGCCCTTAGAATTTATAATAAAGAACTTAATAATTGTTATTTTGCTCTGGTCAAATGAAAACAATGAGTTGTTCAAATTATGACATTACTCCATATATGATGGATAAGTTATTATAAATCTCAATGGTGAAACACACATACATAACACTGACGCTAAAATGCCATAAGGCAAATGATTTGAATTCCACTTATTTGTGGAACCGCCATTTAGGTCATGTTAGAAAGGAACGCATGAAGGAACTCCATGCAAATGGATTTTTGGAGTCATTTGATTTTTGAATCATTTGGCGCTTGCTAATCTTTTCTAAAGAGAATGATTAAAATACCGTTCATAGGCCAAGAGTTGAACGGGCAACAAACTTAGTGGAAAAATACATGATGATGTATGTGGTTCACTGGGCATAGTTGTGTGCGGGAGATTCTTCTACTTCATGAAAACTTTCAACAATGAATTGAGTATATATGTGGATATATTCAATAAGGAAGAAGTTTGAAACATTTGAATGGATTCAAATAAATTTCAGCATGAAGTGGAAATCATAGTAATAGAAAAGTCAAATATCTATGATTGGATCATGGTGAAAATATTTGAATTACGAGTTTTAGCGAACATCTAAGAGAGTCATGAAATTGTTCTACAACTCACATTTCTTGGAGTATCATAATGATGATATAGTATCCGAGAGATGTATCCAAACCTTGTTGGATTAATGATGAGATAAAATATTATGACGCCATTATATTTTTGTGGATTATGCTTTAGTGACTACCGCTTTTACACTGAATAGAGCATCATCATGATCCGTTGAAATGACACCATACAAGTTATGGTATGGGTATAAACCCTAATAGTCTTTTCTTTAAATTTTGGTCTAAGAGTTTACAACCAAAATCGGATGAATGTCTTTGTTGGTTATCCCAGAGATTAAATTGGGAATTCTTCCCACGAGATAAAGACAAAAGTGTTTGTCAATGTTTCTTATTTCCGAGAAATTGTTTCTAGTGAAGTATTTGAGTGGGAGGACAATATAATTTGATAAGGTTTATGAACCTGAGCATAATGATCAGAGTAGCGCAGCATCGGAATTTGTTTCGGAAGCGGCCACGACGATCATGGCTCCCATGACTACAAAGTGTTTTAGCCATAGAGATCGAAGTACATATTGAACCTTGTAGGTATGGTTTACTTTGTGATCAAATAAATGATTTGTGGACAAAGGATTGATTTTGAACAATGATAAACCAACTACAAACAAAGAAGTTATGATGGGCCCTAACTCCGTTAAAATGGCTATACGCCATGAAATCCAAGATAGATGAATACTTTTTGAAAGTAAATGGATCTATGAAATTGATGGACTTGGATGAAATATCCTTGAAGAAGCTCAACTTGTCGAAAAGTTGTTTACGACAAAGTTCAAAGAGTTGACTACGATAAGATTAGATCTTCCGTAGCAATGCTTATAGTCTATGTGGATTATTCTAGTAATCACTACATATTTATTTTATGAGATATGCTAGTAGGATGGCAAAATACACTACTTAACAGAAGTATGTATTAAAGGTGTATACAAGATACAACCAATTGTTTTGCTAGTCCGTAGAATACTAGATAGGTATACGAACTTCAATTGGATGAAGTGAGTATCACGGAGTTGGAATCTTCACCAGATGAAATAGTCAAAGAGTTTTTGATATCATCAGAAACAATGAAGAGGCTTGCATTTGCAAGAAATTAAGTGGGAGTGCTGAGACATATTTATAATACTTTATGTAGATGACATATAGTTGGTTATAAATGATGTAATTATATACTTGATTAAAAAGGTTTCATTGAGAAATTAACTTCAATGAAAAGATATGGACTGAAACAAATTTAGTGTCAAGATCTATGAAGATAGATTGAAACACAAAATAAGTTTAAGTCAAAGTACATAGAATGGATATTGAAATAGTTCAATATAGAAATATTAAGAAAATATTCTTGTCACGTGAAGTTTTAACAAGACTTGAGTGTATCTGACACTCAATGAGTAAAAACACATGAGTGATTATAGATCACAAATAATATGTACACAATCAGATGTCATGTGCTCTTAAAAATGTTATGAGCATGTACCAGAATGATTCATGTGATAATCATTGAAAAACAGTAAGAATATTCTTGAGTACTTGAGAAGAACCAAGGATACATATATAGTTTTGTATGGAGAAATGACAAAACAAATCGCTGTAAGGTGTTGCACCGATATTAGTTTTGTCACATATGAAAATAAAATTTCAAATCTCAAATTAGACTAAGTGTTGTTTAAAAGGTAGCACAATAAGCTAGAAGTTGTCTATGCTAGATTTAGAAGAGTTCTAAATATTGTGACGGATTCTACAAAAGAAGGCAGAGTATGTCATTGTTTTGACAATGACAAAGGATGTTAAGTCAAGAGGTTCTTTGAGAACTTGGTGTAGTTCCGACAGAGTCAGAACTTTGAAGCTATATTGTGTGTGACAATATTAGTGACATATTTCAGACCGCGGAATTAAGGTTCCACCAGAAGACCAAACATATTTAATGCCGACTCATTTGGAAATGAGTGATGCGTTGAGACGCAAATGAATTACAAAATACATACGTTTCTGAGCATGTCAGATCCGTTGACTAAAACCTCTCCCGTGAGCAAAACATGATAAAGCACTAGAAGGCCATGGTGTTATATCTTTACAAATGTAAACTAGATTATTGACTCTAGTGCAAGTGGGAGACTGTTGGAGATATGCCCAAGAGGCAATTATAAAATGGTTATTATAATATCTTTGAGTTTATGATAATGTTTACATACCATGCTATAATTGTATTAAACGAAACATTGATACATGTGTGTTATGTGAACAACAAGGAGTCCCTAGTAAGCCTCTTGTATAACTAGCTAGTTGATTAATAGATGATCATCGTTTCGTGATCATGAACATTGGATGTTATTAATAACAAGGTTATGTCATTGTTGAATGATGTAATGGACACACCCAATTAAGCGTAGCATAAGATCACGTCATTAAGTTATTTGCTATAAGCTTTCGATACATAGTTACCTAGTCCTTATGACCATGAGATCATGTAAATCACTTATACTGGAAAGGTACTTTGATTACATCAAACGCCACTGCGTAAATGGTTGGTTATAAAGGTGGGATTAAGTATCCGGAAAGTATGAGTTGAGGCATATGGATCAACAGTGGGATTTGTCCATCCCGATGATGGATAGATATACTCTGGGCCCTCTCGGTGGAATGTCGTCTAATGTCTTGCAAGCATATGAATAAGTTCATAAGAGACCACATACCACGGTACGAGTAAAGAGTACTTGTCAGGAGACGAGGTTGAACAAGGTATAGAGTGATACCGATGATCAAACCTCGGACAAGTAAAATATCGCGTGACAAAGGGAACAGTGGTATCAGAGCCGTGTCTATGCATAGATGGTTGCACGAGTAGAACACAATGGTTTTGTGGGCGTTGATGCTCTTGTTATCTTTAGTTTGAGTACTTTGCATCTTTGTGGCACAGTGGGATGAAGCGGCCCGGACTAACTTTACATGACCGCGTTCATGAGACTTGTTCCTCGTTCGACATGCAACTTGTATTGCATAAGAGGCTTTGCGGATGTCTGTCTCTTCTACTATAGTGAAGATTCAATTTACTCTTCTATTGACAACATTAGTATCACCGTTGTGGTTCATGTTCGTAGGTAGATTAGATCTCTCTCGAAAACCCTAAACCACAAGCCCATAGCTTGGCCGCACCCCTAGGTGGCCGGCCACCCCTCTCCCAAACCCTAGCCGCCCCCTCTCTCCTCCTCTTCTCCCGCACGCTTAGCGAAGCTCCGCTGGAGATCTCCACCGCCACCGCCACCACGCCGTCGTGCTGCCGGATTCAAGGAGGAGCTACTACTTCCGCTGCCCGCTGGAACGGGGAGAAGGACGTCGTCTTCATCAACACCGAACGTGTGACCGAGTACAGAGGTGCTGCCCGATCGTGGCACCGTGATCAAGATCTTCTACGCGCTTTTGCAAGCGGCAAGTGATCGTCTACCGCAGCAATAAGAGCCTACTCTTATAGGCTTTGGAAATCTTCAAGGGTTAGTTTTGATCATCCCCTCGTTGCTCCCGTCTTCTAGATTGCATCTTGGCTTGGATTGCGTTCTCGCGGTAGGAAATTTTTTTGTTTTCTATGCGACGAATCCCAAGTTAGACCTCATGTAGCAACTATTACAACTTCCTATATGTAGGGATTCGTAGCATAGAAACCAAAAAATTTCCTACCGCGAGAACGCAATCCAAGCCAAGATGCAATCTAGAAGATGGGAGCAACGAGGGGATGAACGAGACTAACCCTTGAAGAGTTCCAAAGGCTACGAGAGTAGGCTCTCGTTGCTGCGGTAGACGATCACTTGCCGCTTTCAAAAGCACGTAGAAGATCTTGACGGTGCCACAATCGGGCAGCACCTCCGTACTCGGTCACACGTTCGGTGTTGATGACGACGTCCTTCTCCCCGTTCCAGCGGGCAGCGGAAGTAGTAGATCCTCCTCGAATCCGACAGCACGACGGCGTGGTGTCAGTGGTGGTGGAGAAGTCCGGCGGAGCTTCGCTAAGCATGCGGGATATGGTGGAGGAGAGAGACCGCTAGGGTTTGGGGAGAGGGGGGCGCCGGCCACTAGGGGTGCGGCCACCTTGGTGTCTTGGGTTGGCCGGCCCCCTCCCTTGGCCCCTCATTATATAGGTGGAACCCCAAGTGTTGGTCTCCAAGTCTTCGAATAAGACCCGAACCAAAAACCTTCCATATGGTGGTGAAACCTACCCAAGCTAGGACTCCCACTAGAGGTGGGAGTTCCACCTCCCATATGGGGGGGTGGCCAGCCCCCTAAGGGGGAGTCCACTTGGGACTCCTCCCCTACTAGGGTTGGCCGGCCATGGAGGTGGAGTCCCTCCGGGACTCCACCTTCCTTGGTGGTTTCTTCCGGACTTTTCTAGAACCTTCTAGAACCTTCCGGATCATTTTAATTCACATAAAATGACATCCTATATATGAATCTTATTCTCCGGACCATTCCGGAACTCCTCGTGATGTCCGGGATCTCATCCGGGACTCCGAACAAATATTCGAACTCCATTCCATATTCAAGTTCTACCATTTCAACATCCAACTTTAAGTGTGTCACCCTACGGTTCGTGAACTATGCGGACATGGTTGAGTACTCACTCCGACCAATAACCAATAGCGGGATCTGGAGATCCATAATGGCTCCCACATATTCAACGATGACTTTAGTGATCGAATGAACCATTCACATACGATACCAATTCCCTTTGTCACGCGATATTTTACTTGTCCGAGGTTTGATCTTCGGTATCACTCTATACCTTGTTCAACCTCGTCTCCTGACAAGTACTCTTTACTCGTACCGTGGTATGTGGTCTCTTATGAACTTATTCATATGCTTGCAAGACATTAGACGACATTCCACCGAGAGGGCCCACAGTATATCTATCCGTCATCGGGATGGACAAATCCCACTGTTGATCCATATGCCTCAACTCATACTTTCCGGATACTTAATCCCACCTTTGTAACCACCCATTTACACAGTGGCGTTTGATGTTATCAAAGTACCTTTCCGGTATAAGTGATTTACATGATCTCATGGTCATAAGGACTAGGTAACTATGTATCGAAAGCTTATAGCAAATAACTTAATGATGTGATCTTATGCTACGCTTAATTGGGTGTGTCCATTACATCATTCATATAATGACATAACCTTGTTATTAATAACATCCAATGTTCATGATCACGAAACCATGATCATCTATTTATCAACAAGCTAGTTTATACAAGAGGCTTTACTAGGGACTCTTTGTTGTTCACATAACACACATGTATCAATGTTTCGGTTAATACAATTATAGCATGGTATGTAAACATTATCATAAACTCAAAGATATATTATAATAACCATTTTATTATTGCCTCTTGGGCATATCTCCAACAGTCTCCCACTTGCACTAGAGTCAATAATCTAGTTTACATTTGTAAAGATATAACACCTTGGCCTTCCGGTGCTTAATCATGTTTTGCTCACAGGAGAGGTTTTATTCAACGAATCTGACATGCTCAGAAACGTATGTATTTTGTAATTAATTTGCGTCTCAACGCATCACTCATTTCCAAATGAGTCGGCATTAAATATGTTTGGTCTTCTGGTGGAACCTTAATTCCGCGGTCTGAAATATGTCACTAATATTGTCACACACAATATGGCTTCAAAGTTCTGACTCTGTCGGAACTACACCAAGTTCTCAAAGAACCTCTTGACTTAACATCCTATGTCATTGTCAAAACAATGACATATTCTCCCTTCTTTTGTAGAATCCGTCACAATATTTAGAACTCTTCTAAATCTAGCATAGACAACTTCTATCTCATTGTGCTACCTTTTAAACAACACTTAGCCTAATTTGAGATTTGAATTTTATTTTTATATGTGATCAAACTAATATCGGTGCAACACTTTACAACGATTTGTTTGTCATTTCCTCATACAAAACTATATATATATCCTTAGTTCTTCTAAAGTACTCAAGGATATTCTTACTGTCGTCCAATGATCATCATATGAATCATTCTGGTATATGCTCATAACACTTTATAGCACATGACATCTGATTGTGTACATATTATTCGTGATCTATAATCACTCATGTGTTTTTACTCATTGAGTGTCAGATACACTCAAGTCTTGTTAAAACTTAACATGACAAGAATATTTTCTTAATATTTCTATATTGAACCATTTCAATATCTATTCTATGTACTTTGACTTAAACATATTATGTGTTTCAATCTATCTTCATAGATCTTGACACAAAATTTGTTTCTGTCTATATCCTTTCATTGAAGTTAATTTGTCAATGAAACCTTTTAATCAAGTATATAATTACATCATTTATAACCAACTATATGTCATCTACATAAGTATTATAAATATGTCTCAGCGCTCCCACTTAATTTCTTGCAAATGCAAGCCTCTTCATCGTCTCTGATGAAATCAAAAAACTCTTTGACTATTTCATCTGGTGAAGATTCCAACTCCGCGATACTCACTTCATCCAATTGAAGTTTGTATACCTATCTAGTATTCCACGGACCAGCAAAACTCTTGGTTGTATCTTGTATACACCTTTAGTACACACTTTTGATAAGTAATGTATTTTGCCATCCTACTAACATATCTCATAAAAGAAATATGTAGTGATTACTAGAATAATCCACATAGACTATAAGCATTGCTACGGAAGATCTAATCTTATCATAGTCAACTCTTTGAACTTTGTCGTAAACAACTTTTCGACAAGTCAAGCTTCTTCAAGGATATTCCATCCAAGTCCATCAATTTTATAGATCCATTTACTTTCAAAAAGTATTTATCTATCTTGGATTTCATGGCATATAGCCATTTTAACAGAGTCAGGGCCCATCATAACTTCTTTGTTTGTAGTTGGTTTATCATTATTCAAAATCAATCCTTTGTCCACAAATCATTTATTTGATCACAAAGTAAACCATACCTACAAGGTTCAATATGTACTTCGATCTCCATGGCTAAAACACTTTATAGTCATGGGAGCTATGATCGTCGTGACCGCTTCCGGAACCAATTTCCGAGGCTGCGCTACTCTGATCATTATGCTCAGGTTCATAAACCTTATCAAGTTCTATTGTCCTCCCACTCAAATACTTCGCTAGAAAACAATTTCTTGGAAATAAGCAAGTAACATTAACAAACACTTTTGTTGTTTACTTCATAGTGGAAAGAATTCCCGATCAATTCTTTGGGATAACCAACAAAGACATTCATCCGATTTTGGTTGTAAACTTTTAGACCAAAATTTAAAGAAAGGACTATCAGGGTTTATACCCATGCCATAACTTGTATTGTGTCATTTCAACGGATCATGATGATGCTCTATTTAGTGTAAAACCGATAGTCTCTAAAGCATAATTCACAAAAAATATAATGGCATTAATATTTTATCTTCATCATTGACCCAACAAGGTTTGGATACATCTCTCGGATACTTCATCATCACTATGATACTCCAAGAAGCGTGAGTTGTAGAACAATTTCATAACTCTCTTAGATGTTCGCTAAAACTAGTAATTCAAATATTTCCACTATGATCCAATCATAGATATTTGACTTTTCTATTACGATGATTTCACTTCATGCTGAAATTTAATTGAATCTATTCAAATGTTTCAAACTTCTTCCTTATCGAATATATCCACATATATATACTCAATTCATTGTTTGAAGTTTTCATGAAGTAGAAGAATCTCCCGCACACAACTATGTCCAGTGAACCACATACATCATCATGTATGTTTCCACTAACTTAGTTGCCCGTTCAAATCTTGGCCCATGAACGGTATTTTAGTCATTCCTTTTAGAAGAGATTTGCAAGCGCCAAATGATTCATAAATCAAATGACTCCAATAATCCATTTGCATGGAGTTTCTTCATGCGTTCCTTTCCAACATGACCTAAATGGCGGTTCCACAAATAAGTGGAATTCAAATCATTTGCCTTACGGCATTTTAGCGTCAGTGTTATGTATGTGTGTTTCACCATTAAAATTTATAATAATTTATCCATCGTACATGGAGTAATGTCATAATTTGAACAACTCATTGTTTTCATTTGACCAGAGCAAAATAACAATTATTAAGTTCTTTATTATAAATTCTAAGGGCTAGATAGAATGCCAACAATGAACATAATAACACTTTATTTTTGTTCCAGACATGCATTCCTATCATATTCCTTGTCAGTCACTTAGGCCATTGTATTCTTGTATTGCGTTGTTTTGTATGACACTTCATATCAACCAATATGGTACAAATACCCAAGAATTTCATTGTGTGACCAAACGAGGAATACATCCATAACATGTATATCATTTATATACACCTGAGCTAGACTTTCTAGTCTTTTCTTTCTTTCTGCCAAAATATCTTTTGTAGTTTCTCTTTTAGCTTTCCTCATTCTCAGAAAACACTTCACCTTCAATAACTTCTAGGTTTGTTGGTCAAATACCAATAACCTTGAGGTTCTTATTTTGAAGTTGATCATCATATGACAAGTGTTCCAGATTTCACTATTAGTAACTTTGTAATATGATGAACAATTTCACTCATAATTTTATCCGTCATATCATGATGACTTTCTGAGACCATGTTTGTACATGCTAGGCTCGTAAAGTTTAACCTTAGTATTCGCATGTGCAAATCTGGCTTGCACCCATTGTATGCACACGTAGAATCTATACCTCAGTATTCGAAACGACGAGTCTTAGCAACGGTGCATACTAAGGATGATTACTTCATGGATATGCGAATATCGTTAGTGCCCAAATAGTTGGAGGATTGGGACGCCTTGCGTCTTCAACCTTCGTACATTCCCATAAAACTTATGAGTTTATGTAGTCTCACCAAATTATATTCTATCATCTTGCAATAAGGTCTTAGATATCACATATATCTCATACCTAGATCATTTCTGAAAACTAAATTTTCAGCTCCTTACTTTTCAAACAGATTTGAACTTCAAGTTTCACGGAGACAAGATGACTTTAGGTACTAATTGAAACCATAGCTCTTTGAATCAACAAAGTGAGGTTTACTAAAAATTTGCAAATAGGACTTAATCATTTCTTGATTCTTTAACAATACGGTACCAGTCCGTAAAGTTTCTTATCAGACTTAACAGTATTTCTATCTCAATTACAAGACTAGCGCATGGTAGAAAACGGATGCCAATACTACAAAATTAATTCAAAATACTACTCAGACTATGTTTATGATAATTAGTTCATGTTTTAATCTAATTACTAATGAAGTCCCACTTAATACAACATCCCTCATAGTTTTTAAGTGGTACACGATCCAAATCCACTACATCAAAACCGATCATCACGTGAGATGATGTAGCTTCAATGGTGAACATCAACATGTTGATCATATCATCCATATGACTCGTGTTCAACCTTTCGGTTTCCGTTGTCCCGAGGTCATGTCTGTACATACTAGGCTCGTCAAGCAAAGCCAAGTATTCCGCGTGTGCAACATGGCTTACACCCGTTGTATGTGAATCGTTGAATCTATCATATCCGATCATCACGAGATGCTTCGAAACGACGAACTGTTACAACGGTGCATACGAGGGGAGAACACTTTATTATCTTGATATTAATGTGAGGGATCATCTTATAATGCTACCATCGCGTTCTAAGCAAAATAAGATGCATAAAGGATTAACATCACATGCAATTCATATGTGATATGATATGGCCCTTTAGTCTCTGCGCCTTTGATCTTCATCTCCAACGCACGGACATGATCTCCATCATCAACGGGCATGATCTCCATCATCGTCGGCATAGCGTCAAGGTCCATGGCGCCGTCTTCATGGTTGTTCACCTCATGTAGCAACTATTACAACTACTTTGAAATACTACTCAACATGAAATTTAAAGACAACCATAAGGCTCCTGCCGGTTGCCACAATACAATAATGATAATCTCATACATATTCATCATCACATTATGGCCATATCACATCACCAAACCCTGCAAAAACAAGTTAGACGTCTCTAATTTGGTTTGCATATTTTACGTGGTTTAGGGTTTTTGAGTAAGATCTAATCTACCTACGAACATGAACCACAACGGTGATACTAGTGTTGTCAATAGAAGAGTAAATTGAATCTTCACTATAGTAGGAGAGACAGACACCCGCAAAGCCTCTTATGCAATACAAGTTGCATGTCGAACGAGGAACAAGTCTCATGAACGCGGTCATGTAAAGTTAGTCCGAGCCGCTTCATCCCACTATGCCACAAAGATGCAAAGTACTCAAACTAAAGATAACAAGAGCATCAACGCCCACAAAACCATTGTGTTCTACTCGTGCAACCATCTATGCATAGACACGGCTCTGATACCACTGTAGGATAATTCGTAGCATAGAAAACAAAAAATTTCCTACCGCGAGAACGCAATCCAAGCCAAGATGCAATCTAGAAGATGGGAGCAACGAGGGGATGAACGAGACTAACCCTTGAAGAGTTCCAAAGCCTACGAGAGTAGGCTCTCATTGTTGCGGTAGACGATCACTTGCCGCTTTCAAAAGCGCGTAGAAGATCTTGACGGTGCCACAATCGGGCAGACCTCCGTACTCGGTCACACGTTCGGTGTTGATGACGACGTCCTTCTCCCCGTTCCAGCGGGCAGCGGAAGTAGTAGATCCTCCTCGAATCTGACAGCACGACGGCGTGGTGTCGGTGGTGGTGGAGAAGTCCGGCGGAGCTTCGCTAAGCGTGCGGGATATGGTGGAGGAGAGAGACCACTAGGGTTTGGGGAGAGGGGGGCGCCGTCCACTAGGGGTGCGGCCACCTTGGTGTCTTGGGTTGGCCGGCCCCCTCCCTTGGCCCCTCATTATATAGGTGGAACCCCAAGTGTTGGTCTCCAAGTCTTCGAATAAGACCCGAACCAAAAACCTTCCATATGGTGGGGAAACCTACCCAAGCTAGGACTCCCACTAGAGGTGGGAGTTCCACCTCCCATATGGGGGGGTGGCCGGCCCCCTAAGGGGGAGTCCACTTGGGACTCCTCCCCTACTAGGGTTGGCCGGCCATGGAGGTGGAGTCCCTCCGGGACTCCACCTTCCTTGGTGGTTTCTTCCGGACTTTTCTAGAACCTTCTAGAACCTTCCATAGAACCTTCCAGATCATTTTAATTCACATAAAATGACATCCTATATATGAATCTTATTCTCCGGACCATTCCGGAACTCGTCGTGATGTCCGGGATCTCATCCGGGACTCCGAACAAATATTCGAACTCCATTCCATATTCAAGTTCTACCATTTCAACATCCAACTTTAAGTGTGTCACCCTACGGTTCGTGAACTATGCGGACATGGTTGAGTACTCACTCCGACCAATAACCAATAGCGGGATCTGGAGATCCATAATGGCTCCCACATATTCAATGATGACTTTAGTGATCGAATGAACCATTCACATACGATACCAATTCCCTTTGTCACGCGATATTTTACTTGTCCGAGGTTTGATCTTCGGTATCACTCTATACCTTGTTCAACCTCGTCTCCTGACAAGTACTATTTACTCGTACCGTGGTATGTGGTCTCTTATGAACTTATTCATGTGCTTGCAAGACATTAGACGACATTCCACCGAGAGGGCCCAGAGTATATCTATCTGTCATCGGGATGGACAAATCCCACTGTTGATCCATATGCCTCAACTCATACTTTGCGGATACTTAATCCCACCTTTATAACCACCCATTTACGCAGTGGCGTTTGATGTTATCAAAGTAACTTTCCGGTATAAGTAATTTACATGATCTCATGGTCATCAGGACTAGGTAACTATGTATCGAAAGCTTATAGCAAATAACTTAATGACGTGATCTTATGCTACGCTTAATTGGGTGTGTCCATTACATCATTCATATAATGACATAACCTTGTTATTAATAACATCCAATGTTCATGATCACGAAACCATGATCATCTATTAATCAACAAGCTAGTTTATACAAGAGGCTTTACTAGGGACTCTTTGTTGTTCACATAACACACATGTATCAATGTTTCGGTTAATACAATTATAGCATGGTATGTAAACATTATCATAAACTCAAAGATATATTATAATAACCATTTTATTATTGCCTCTTGGGCATATCTCCAACAGTACCCCTGATAGGGATATCGAGTTCATCATCGAACTAATCCCGGGAACAGCACCAATAGCACAGAGACCCTATCGCATGAACCCCCAAGAGCTGATTGAACTAAAGAAACAACTGGACGATATGTTGAGTAAAGGTCTAATCCGACCTAGTGCCTCGCCATGGGGATCTCCCGTGATATTTGTGGACAAGCGAGACGGTACCATTCGCCTGTGCGTGGATTACCGAAAACTCAATGAGGTGACCATCAAAAATAAATATCCCCTTCCCAAGATCGAAGATTTGTTTGATCAAATGAATGGAGCCCGAGTCTTCTCCAAGATTGACCTCCGCACGGGTTACCATCAGCTCAAAGTACGAGAGTCGGATATCCCCAAAACAGCCTTCACCACCTGACATAGGCATCCCAAATGGGCCTGCCGAAGATGGTACCCGGGGTTTACTGGAGGCCCAATACCCGAAGAATAAGAAGATTCGGGAGCCCAAGATTTACTAAGGAAAGATAGAGTTGTAATAGGAAGTGTTGTTTGTAATCTGGCGGGATGAGTTAGAAACCGTCCCGGACTCTGTAAACTTGTATAGCACGAATCCCTCGGCTCCACCTCCTATATAAAGGGGGAGTCGAGGGACGAAGAATCAATCGAATCATTGTCTGCAAACCCTAGTTTTCATATTCGTCGAGTACTTTTCGGCTGAAACCTTCGAGATCTACTTACCCTCTACTTCCAACTAAACCCTAGCCTACAATCCATAGGCATTGACAAGTTGATACCTTGTCAATTGGCGCCGTCCGTGGGGACTAGAGGCGTAAGGAGCTGATCTCGATGGCACGCTCAAGATCTTCGACATCATCAACCGCAAGCAACACAATGGATCGAGGTAAACAGATCGCTGCTGGTCTTGTCGATTTTGTTCCTCACCCACCCTCCCGTTTGGATGCATATGCGTATCTGGCGGAGCCCATGGAGATGACGTTCGGAAGGTTTCACTTTCGCGTCGAGAAGGAAGGATCGTATCGTGTCGAGATTCCGATTTCGTCGGGATCGTCGGTGATCGATTCAGATTTTTCAAGCTATGCATCGTCAACCGAGTCAGGAGAAGAAGAAACCTCGGCGACACGTTACGTCAGCACCAGAACAAGAGAGAAACTCGCCAAGATCTTCAACGACATGTCGTTTGAGTCATCCGCGGACTCATATATAAACGATGGCTCAAGCGATGTCGACAGTTACGACTTCATCGACAAATCTCTCACAGTGGGCAAGGTCTTCATCAATCTCAATGATGATGTCACCAAACCCAACGTAGATCTGAGTACAAAGTATCATCAGATTTACGCCATTGAAGATCAAGAGGAAACATCTGAGGCTTTCGACAGTCTGGGAAATCCATACGTCGATCCCTCCAATCTGCGACAAGGCCTGGGCAACAAATACGTCGGGCCAGAGCCGCGAGATAGAGTTCAACTTTCACAAGCAGCGTGGGACAGAGCCGCGAGAGCCATGAACGGCACAGAACCAATGGCTACCACGGCCACACCCGTAAGAACTGCAAGCATATCAATATAGGCTCGCACGAGCTGCCAGGGAATTGGAAAAACGGCAGCTGAGTTGAACGGGAGAAAGGAGGCAGCTTCGCATCCGGCGGGGAGAAGGGCAGATTTAAGTCGACAATCTAGAACTACGGGTGATAGCCATCGGGAGGCGCGGAACAGAGCAAGATCAAGGCTGCAACACATACCCGAAGCGAGAAAGAGAGCACTTGGTCCGTAACCTCGACATGTCCTTCATGTCGATAGATACAAGAGGAAACATCATCCCTAAGACACCAGAGGCTGGGTATATGGCGACACATGCTTTTATCCTTGCGTCTAAACCACCTCCAGGTGATCCAAGGGAAACATTGTACAATATGGCGGTAGCAGGAGTTGGAGCTATGGGGACAGCGTTTGTATCAACGCCTCCCGAAGGAGCGGCAAGGCAAAATAGTCCATGACCTGCAGCAGCAACAGCGGCAGCACCTGAAGGGCCAAGTGGAGCAAGAGACACAGCAGCACAAGCAAGAGTCGACAGAGCGCGGCAAAGCAGAAGGGATCATCGGCAATCTCCGGAATTGACCGACGAAGATATGTGTGGCTTGCCGTGCTTTACGAGGAGAGTCCGGAAAACTCGAGTCCCCTCAGGATTCAAGTTACCCGATAATTTCAAGAAGTTCGACGGCCTTCAAGATCCAGAGGATTGGCTAGTCGACTATCTGGAGACGGTGAAGCTCACAGGAGGAACTAGGGCAACAGCCATGCAAAGCATCCAGGTGCATTTGAGTGGAGCCGCACGATCTTGGATAAAGAAACTCGCTCCAGGATCCATCGATAGCTGGGAAAGTTTCGAGGATGTGTTCGTCAAGAACTTTAGATCCACGTGCAAAAAAACCCGCGTCGTTAGAGGAGTTGAGAGCGTGTCGACAAAAGCCAGATGGGCCAATGAGGAAGTACATCCAGAGGTGGAATATCATTAAAAACTCGGCAGAAAATATATCTGATGAGAGAGCAATAGATGCGTTTGTCGCAGAGTCGAGTCGTGGAGATTTCGTCGAAGACTTGGGAAGGACCAATCCAAAGACAGTATCCGCGTTAATGGAGATAGCAAATAAATGGGCAGATGGAGAAGACGCTGTCCACAACAAACGACACAGGTCGCCAGAGGAGGACCGCGGTCGAAACTATCAACCGAGGCGAAGATTTCCTCGGACGTACCAGAACTACGACGCTCCAGGACAAATTTCGGCAGGTTTTCGGACAAATACAGGAGGAAGCAACAGAGATGATTACCGTAGAAGCGGTGAACAGCGAGGTGATAACAGGATGATTCACGCAACAGGCAAAATAGCGGGCCTAGGTTCCCAAGACCTTTCGTGTCCCCTGAAGAGATGATGAACGGACCGTGCCAGATGCATTTTTTCCTCGACAGCAACGGAAAAAGACAGTCAGGGCACTTGCAGAAGGATTGTCGAAATTTTCAAGCAATGTTGCGGTATGCAGAGAACGCTAATGCGCGGGCAGCACAGAGAAATCCTCGAGAACCCAGAAGCGAGATTCACTTGCCGCCGCCTCCCGCGATTACAGACGACAATCGGCATCAGCTCGTAATAGCGGCAGCACTGCACCACCACCTTATGTTGATCCTAATTCCAATGGAGCAGTGTCGATGATTCAGAAGGGAAGGCCGTCCAATAGAGCTCAGAAAGTAATCTCACGACAGGTGTTTATGGCAGAGAAAATGCCTCCACCAACAGTTGAGTACCTTAATTGGTCAGGACAAGATATCGGCTTCACAATAGCAGATCATCCGCAGCAAGTTCCTCGACCAGTAAGGGGGCCAAGACTTATTCTCGCCAAAGAAGCTATCGCGGGGTTTGATGTCTCTCGAGTGTTCATAGACGGCGGCAGCAGCTTAAACCTTATGTATGCAGATACATTGAGGAAGATGAACATATCCTTAGCAAACTTGAAACCAACAGACACAAGGTTCCACGGCATCACACCGGAGAAACCAAGTTATCCATTAGGAAAGATCAATCTAGACGTTCAGTTTGGGACCCGAGAAAATTATAGAATCGAGAGGCTCGAGTTTGAAGTCGTGGATTTTCCGTCGCAATATCACGCTCTGTTGGGACGACCAGCATATGCTAGATTTATGGCAGTGCCACACTATACATACTTGTTGTGGAGGTTGCCTGGACCAAAGGGACCAATCACAGTTAAAGGAAGCTTTGCCTTAGCCGATAAGTGCGACAAAGATTTCCACCGGTTGTCAGAAACTTTCGGGATGCAAGCTGAATACTTGGCGTCAAAAAACATGACTGATTACGACGTACTGCCAGACGTTGGAAGGCCAAACAAAGAATCAACTTTCGCATGCAGAAAAATTCAAAAGAGGTGCAGATTCATCCGACAGATCCAAAAAGACGACATCTATCGCAAACGACATGGATATCGCATAGGAAAGCGCGCTCGTCGAGTTCCTCCGTGAGCACTGGAAAATCTTCGCATGGTGTCCAGCCGACATGCCAGGAGTACCCAGGGAACTTGCCGAGCACCACCTAAACTTGGATCCACTAGCGAGACCAATCAAACAACCTTTGCGGCGTTTTTCGGAACCAAACCGCAAAGCCATGTGTCGTAAATCAATCGACTACAAGAAGCTGGTTTTATCAAAGAGATATTCACGTAAGCCACATGGGTAGCAAATCGTGTCTGGTGCCGAAGAAAAACACTAAGGTCCTTCGCATGTGCGTCGACTTTACGTGTCTCAATAAACATTGTCCAAAGGATCACTTTCCCCTCCCGAGGATCGATCAAATTATCGACTCCACGGCTGGATGTGAACGTCTTTCCTTCCTGGATGCATATTCTGGTTATAACCAGATCAGATTGAAAGAAGAAGATGAAGTAAAGACCGCGTTTATTACACCTTACGGCATGTTTTGCTACAGAACAATGCCCTTTGGTCTAAAAAATGCGGGAGCAACATATCAAAGGATGATGCAGAAGTGTTTGGCGACACAGATTGGGAAGAACGTGCAAGTATACATTGATGATGTCGTCATAACATCAAAAAAGGGGGCAACGCTGATCGAGGATCTCAAGGAAACCTTCGACAACCTTGATAAGTTCTGCCTCAAACTGAACCCGACGAAGTGTTCCTTTGGCGTCCCAGCGGGAGAACTGTTGGGGTTTCTAGTCTCAGCAAGAGGGATTGAAGCAAATCCCGACAAAATACAAGGCTATCGTAACAATGAGGAAGCCAACAAAGTTGAAGGAGATACAACAGTTAACGGGGCGAGTCGTAGCTCTGAGCAGATTCGTCGCTAGGCTGGGAGAAAAAGCACTGCCGTTCTACGCTTTGATAAAACAAGGAGATAAATTCCAGTGGAACGAAGAAGCCGACAGAGCTTTCGAGGATTTGAAGCGCACAATTTCGACACCGCCAATTCTGGTGGCACCAAAAGAAAGGGAACCTCTCCTGCTATATATCGCAGCCACGCCCCAAGTGGTGAGCACGGTGCTAGTTGTCGAAAGGGAAGAAGAAGGAAAACTCCACGGCGTGCAGAGGCCAGTATACTTCGTCAGCGAAGTTTTATCGCCATCAAAACAAAGGTATCCGCAGTACCAAAAGATAGCATACGGAGTGTTCACGACAGCACGAAAATTGCGCCACTATTTTTCGGCACATCCGATCATAGTGGTCAATGAAGCTCCCTTGTCAAATATACTGAACAACCCAGAAGCTACGGGTCGTGTCTCCCTTTGGGGAATAGAACTTTCCCCTCGGGACATCACGTATGAAAAAAGAAAAGCAATAAAATCGCAAATACTGCCGGACTTCATCGCAGAGTGGATGGAGTTGCAAAATACAGGACCTCCAGACTTATCGAGAACCTGGACCATGAACTTTGATGGGTCCAAGAGACTAGAAGGGGCTGGCGCAGGAGTAGTACTCATATCACCTGAAGGCGACAAGTTGAAGTACATCCTTCGGATGACGTTCCCTAACGCATCTAACAATGAAGCGAGAATATGAGGCTCTCATACACGGGATGAAGATGGCGAAAGCCTGCGGTGCAACTCGACTAAAAATCTTTGGCGACTCACAGCTGGTGGCACAGCAAGTTATGAACCAATGTGACGCAGTCAATGATAGCATGATGGCATACAAGGAGGTATACAACGAACTCGAGAAGTTGTTCGATGGATGCGAAGTAAACCATATTAGCAGATTGAGCAACGACGAAGCCGATGTTCTTGCAAACATCGGGTCGCAATGCCTTGCAGTCCCGCCAGGTGTATTCTGGGAAGAAATAACAGAGAGATCCACTAAGTCGACAAAATCAAAAAAGAAGGAGAAGAAACCCTCGGGGGCTACCAAGGAAAAGCAAGAGGACGAAGAAGAAGATCAGGACCTGGTCATGGTGATACAGATACCGTGGATGCAGCCGTACATATCATACATCCTGAGGAAAGAAATACCCGACGATCCAGTTGAGGCAAGGCGAGTAATTCGACGCTCCAAAGCTTTTACGGTGGTCAAGGGAGAACTGTATAAGCGAAGTATTTCAGGCGTCTTGCAAAGATGCGTCACACCCGAAGAAGGAAGAATAATTCTGAAGGATGTACACGAAGGAATATGTGGCCACCACGCAAGTAGTCGAGCTATCGCAGCCAAGGTTTTTCGGGCAGGATTCTACTGGTTGACAGCAATCGAGGACGCTAAGGACATAGTAAGAACTTGCGACGCATGTCAAAGATTTGCCGCAAAACCTCACTCTCCAGCAGCAGAGCTAGCACCAATACCATTGTCATGGCCCTTTGCTCAATGGGGACTTGATATGGTGGGTAAGTTACACAAATCCTGGCCAGGAGGAAAGGAGTACATGCTAGTAGCTGTCGATAAGTTTACAAAGTGGATAGAAGTGAAGCCGATAAATTCACCAGATGGAGCATCCGCAGTAAAATTCGTAAAAGGCCTCGTCTTCAGATTTGGAGTGCCCCATAGCATCGTCACAGACAACGGCAGTAACTTCACATCCCATGAATTCAAAGATTATTGCGAAGAGGTGGGTATCAAGCTGAACTTTGCGTCAGTTGCACATCCTCAAACCAATGGGCAAGTCGAGAAAGCCAATGGTATCATCTGCAATGGCATCAAGAAGCGCTTGTTAGGACCACTGGAAAAAGCTCGACATACCTGGCCAGAAGAACTACCAAGCGTGTTGTGGAGCATCCGAACAACACCAAACACAGCAACGCAGGAAACTCCGTTTTTTCTGGTTCATGGAGCAGAAGCAGTACTACCAATCGAGATAGAGCACAACTCTCCACGTGTCGCTGAATATGATGAAGAAACATCGAGAAGAGCGCTAGAGGACGACGTCGACGCACTTGATGAAGCTCGAGATGAAGTATTATCTCGGGTAACCAAATATCAACAGGACTTGAAGAATTACCACAGTCGACGTTTGCGGCCAAGATCTTTTCAGGTGGGCGACCTAGTTCTTCGGCTCACGCAAAAAAGTCATGAAAAACTCGAGTCACCGTGGCTTGGCCCTTACATCGTCACGGAAGTAATCGGAGGAGGAGCATACAGGATAAAGGACAAGAAGACAGGGGTGGAGGAGCCAAACCCCTGGAACGTGGCGCAACTTAGGCGGTTCTACGCCTAGAGTCGAAATATAGTCCTTGTAAAACTTCAATGTACTGAAACGCCCGCGAGTTTTCAGACGCACTCTTTTCCTTTTTCGGGGCACCGAGTGGGGCCGGAGAAGGTTTTTAATGAGGCGGGCTCGCGGTGCTGCAATATAATAAAGATAGTGACAATATAACTTTTCTTCTTTATCGACATGACCAAAGTCTTTGCTCCGACGAATTTCAATATAGTTCATCGACAAAAGAAAAACCTTGCCTTGGTATTTAAATACCTCGTGAGTCAATAAAAATACAAAATAGTACTCAATAAAAAGCTCGGGGGCTCATATTCGCCTTAAATATATAAATGCCGTGGTTCAAAACCTCGCAAATATACAAATATAGTAAAGAGTCACCGAAACACTCGGGGGCTAGACAAACAGAGAAATATAATGATTGCTTTACAATATAGTCATGGATTACAAAGAAGAAATATCTACAAGAAGAAAATAACTAGTCTTGATTCAGTATGTCATCAAGAGTAACTCTGTTTTCCTCAGGAGCAGCACCAAGAAAATCGGCATAATGGCCATCGGCAAAAAAGTCGGCATCCATCCGAAGCAGGTCCTCAATCATTTCTTCGGCTATGGGCGTAACCTTCGTGTTAATCCTATCAACACCAACTCTCCGACGTTTTACCTTTTGGTGAACCTTCTCGACAACCTGGGTAAGGTCAAGCTTCGAGTGGCAGATCTGGAGCATGATAAGAGCAAATCTGGCGCCAGCTACTAGTTGAGCTTTGACAAAATCATGGATACTGCGAGCATCCTTGAACCTTTCCATCAATTCAGGAAGAGTTTTTGGTTGGACGTTCCGAGGAAACATGGAGTTGTAAACCATGGACAAGGTCTTGGTACAGAAGTCAAGGAAATCACGAGTTTGAGAGGTGCGATCTTGAAATCTGACAATTTGGCGGGTCCTCTCCGGGGTAGCCCAAAACAAAGAACCATGGTCCAGGGAAAGATTAACAAGGAGGTTTGTCCTAGCACTTACCCTCTCTTCCTCGGCAGCAGCATCAGTAAAGGCACCTATCAAAACAAAGAAGTGGAAACCTTTAAGAGACAATAGCATGAAGATGAAAGATATCAGAGGATGAAACAGGCATACCCGACATATCTGCACTGGCTTCATTCATTAATTCGAGCATGAAATTTTCTCGAGTAGTCGCCTTTTCAGCCTCGGAAGCAGCAATTTCCTTAGCAGCCACGGCCTCGCGAGCTTGCTGGAGAGCAACTTTTTCGGCTTCAGATGACTTGCGAGATTGTTCCATCATCACAAGTGTTTGCTTCTTCGCATACTAAAGCTACTGTCGAAGTTCGTCCAGTTCTTGCGACAAGGTATCGTCGACAGGTGCAGTATCAGCAAAAGCTCTCCTCGCGCGAGAAGAAGAAGGCGACACATTGGAAGGAGCGGAAGTTGGAGTATAGTTATCAAATATCAACTGAAATATAAACAGGATAAAATCAAACGACAAGCAAAGATAGAGTTTTTCATTAATCTCTTGGAATAATTACAAGGGCATTACAGTGGAGCTAAGGAAATACGTGTCGCCAAACGACTACTTTGGCGACAAAAGCAAAAGAAACAAAGAAAAACAGAGGCATGCAACTAGACCTCCGGCCTTGACGAGCTAGGAGTCGACGCTGGCTTAATCCCGAGATAGGCCAAGATCTTCTTCGTGTTGGGCTTGGCTGCCTTGATCAGCGACTTCCACCTTGATTGTTCTATTTGCTCGGTGTCGCCAACTTTCATCCAGTCGATAGTCTGTCGACTGTCAGCAACCAAGGCGACAGTGTTTTCAATGGCAACCTTCATATTCTCTTGGCGCATCTTCAGTCCAAGGTCTTCCGGTGTATTGAACATCTTGGCAAGGTTGAGGAAAGTCGCAGGCTCCTCCTTCTTCGGGAAGAAGTAGGGGAACAATGCCGACAATACTGCGTTAGCGTTCGATACACCTTCACGAATCTCGGACCCATGAAGCTCCAGATAGGAAAGTGCGTCAAGGACCGGATCATCGACGAGATTCGTCGATCAAATTCCTGGTTTGTTTGGACTGTCAAGGAAACAAAGTATTAGTGAAAAGACAAGAAACAAAGATTCTCATAAAAATAGAAGGGAGCAGTAAAATTACCGAAAAGTGCGGCGACTCTGAGTCTTCAGCGCTTGAGGATTCCTTCTTTCACGAGAAGCTTGCGCAGCTTTGTGCTCATCTAAAGCAGCTGTAGCATCCTTAAGCTTTTTCTGCAGTTCCTCGACACCAGCAGCTTTCGCCTTGGCTTCATCAGCTTCGGCCTTGGCTTTGCTAGCAGCGAGGTCCGCTTTCTTGCGAGCCGCCTCACTTTGCTCAAGTTTTCGAGAAAGTGCGTCGGCGCGTTCGTTAGCCTCTGCAAGTTTCTCTGTCGAGATATGAAAAAAAGAGAGAAGAAAGATCAAAAATCGCGACAAGCAACAGGAGTAAAAAATCAAGGAAAAACAGCAAGTACAAAAGTCGTTACCTTCGGCTCTATTAGCATATTCACGGTACCCAATAAATTGGGAACCGATGCGGAGAAGATCCTTGATCATAGGCTGTTCAACGTGAACACAGAAAGAAAAACATCGGCATGAAAAAGAGAAAAGGTGTGAAAAAACAAAGTAAGGAAAATATAGATGTCGACAAGCTTACATCATCTAGGAGCAGAGTCGATGAACTGCCCAACTGAGGGGCAGGTTCAACAATCTTTTCAACCCTTGCCCTTTTTGGTGAAGGAGCAAGGGGGCTTGATGGCGGAGTAGTAGTGACGACGTTTTGTTGAGGAGGCGAGGTTTCTTCTCCTTCAACTAGCGTGTCTGAGGCAAGTACAGTACGTGACGTGCTTGTCCGAGGAGCCACGTCGATAGTTGGAACTTCTTCCTCGTCATCACTATTAATCAAAAAATCGGCAGCATAAAAAGCAAGACAAGATAAATATTTCGAGTACAAAAATAGAGAGAAATAAAGACGACTTACGAGCTGACGAGGGATTCAACATAAGGATCGTAAGCTGCCTTCGGATGAGAAGGAACAACTTCTTCAGCCTTAGAGGTGCCAGAATCTTCAACATCAGTCCTTTTCCTTTTGTTCTTTGGAGAAACAGCAGGAGGAAGGGATTGCGTCGATTCACTGGCTTCAGACTCAACTTCTTTTTCATGAGAAGCCGCAGATTTGTGAGAACCCGCGACTTCACTTTCACGAATAGAAGAACCTTGAGTATCTTCGGCAACGATGGCCTGTTCTTCGACTTCTCCACCCTCCGGAAGAGGAGGAAGGGAAGTCATAGTAGGATGGTTCTGTAAAAAATAGTGACCAGAAGGAAAATTAAAAGAGATGACAATATAATGAGATGCAGAGAAAGTGCAAAACAAGGTAAAAACTCGGCAAGACAAAAATACCTCGGGAGTGGATTGGCGGCGCTGTACGGTTCCACGCGACAAGAGGAAGGAATTGGGTCTTTACCCGGGCGAGAAAGTCTTCGAATCAACTTCTCCAAGTCCTTGGTGGAAAGATCACCGGAGATTCTGTTGGCATCATTTTTACTGAATACGTCCAAAGGGGATTTTTGCGAGCCCGAAGAGGCTGCACTCTAATCCTAAGGAAGTAGGCAGTGATTTGAACACCAGACAGCTCTTTGCCTCGAGTGTTTTGAAGCTGACGAATACGAGACATGAGCGCTTCTGTCGCCTTTTTCTCTTCCTCGGAAGCTTCGGCATCCCAGGAGCGGCGGCGCTGAATTTTGGCACTTCCGTCGAAAGGAACTATGTTGTGCTCAACGGAGTTGGCGCTTTCTTCGTGAATGTAGAGCCACTTTTTGCGCCATCCTTGGACAGAATCAGGAAATTTGACGTCGAAATAGTCGACATCAGTACGAACACAGATAACAACGCCACCTATGTTATAAGTGACGTTGTGGGAGCCATTGCGGCGGAGGCAGAAAATGCGTTTCCACAGAGCCCAATTGGGAGGGATTCCGAGGAAGCATTCGCAAAGTGTGATGAAAATAGAAATGTGAAGGATGGAATTGGGGGTCAATTGGTGCAGTTGAATCCCATAAACAAAAAGAAGACCACGGAGGAAATCGTGGATTGGGGTCGAGAGGCCGCGGATGAGATGATCAACAAAACTAACCCGATACTCCATTGGAGGCTTGGGGTAGCTTTCTTCGCTAGGAAAGCGGATGGCGTCCTCCTTCTTCATGAGGCCAAGCCTCTTCAGCATGTTGGTGTCTTGGTTGGAGATTTTGGATCTCTCCCACTCAAGATCCTCGGCGGCCATCTTGGATTCCGGAGTGCTGTGGCGAGTCAGACGCGCGCGCGGTGGCATCAACGGCAATGACAGAGCAATGTGTGTGAGTGCGGAAGATCAGAGAAAGATTGGGCGCAGGAGAAGTTTTGCGAAGAGGAACAGGTGAGCGGCGCAAGCGAGGGGATGAACGGAGGTTGAAGAAAGGTTTATATAAGAATCGGGTGAAGCAGTGTGCCGTTGGATGAAGAAATCGTGTGGTGAGAATAGATCTTCTAGATACAAGGGTAAAAAGGTATTTTTACTGAGATAGGCGTTACTGTACGTGCGCCAGAAAAAGCGGAGGACGTGTGTCCCCCACTTGCACGACGTGTCAACGTGGTGGAAGCAATGGACCCACAGGGCAGAAAAATCACGACTATTCGAGAAGGATGAAGTAAATTTGGTTAAGGGACGCATGTCGACAAGAAAAGTTAAAGAAGATTGGCGACAGGAAGAATTATTCAATACTTCGGGAGCCTTTGATCAAAAACAAGTTTTTCCCCAAATGCTCGGGGGCTACTTCGACAAAAAGTACAATTTCAACTATGGCAATATAGAAATTGTGGGAGCCTACAACCAAGCACAAGTTCTTGGCTGTAGCCTCGGGGGCTACTCCCATCGGGAGCGCTGTTCGCGCACCCGAGAGATAAAAAAGAGAGAAGAAGAAAAAGATCATATTGGGAAATAATGACAATATAGCGACAAGGTGGACTAAAATGTTGAGCCTACAACCAAGCACAAGTTCTTGGTTGTAGCCTCGAAGTTACTCCCATCGGGAACGCTGTTCGCGTGCCCGATGAAATTAACAAAGGAAAAATAGAAAAGCAAGAGAGTATATTTCGAGTTATAATTAACTCTACATATACTCCCATCGGGAGAGCAATATAAGTCATATTTGACTCGATAAAATGTGCCATTCCAACAGCCGGAAAAGCACTCGACAATATATTCTCAGAACGCCGAAGTTGCGATCAATTTCTGAATGCCGCAAATTTGCGAAGGTAAGACCCCAGATCCGTTCTGCTGGGCGTGGCATCGCCAAAGATTGCGCTCTGCTACTTTTATCCGTATCAACAGATACGAAGAAAAATCCTAACGGATGCGTTAGGTACCCGATAAATTCGACTGGGACTCGACAGAATGGTAAGACCTTAAGCGGCACCTGTCGAAGTTTACACCAGTGTCCCGAGATCATGTCCAGGGACGTGATTTTGAAGTAGGTTTTTGCGGATTGCCACTAGAGCAGTTAACTAGTACCTGATCCGTCAGATGAACTAGCCCCAACTACCATTATCCCTGTACAATATAGAATTTTATGTGAAGAAGTATAAAAAAGTT
Source organism: Lolium perenne (assembly GCF_019359855.2). Lineage (NCBI taxonomy): Eukaryota > Viridiplantae > Streptophyta > Magnoliopsida > Poales > Poaceae > Lolium > Lolium perenne. The sequence goes on from NC_067245.2 coordinate 140,432,387, forward strand.
AAAGCTTCCGAATAAAAATAAACAGTGGAGATTTTCCCTGATTCTACGATTCAAGCAAAATCTCGGGGGCTACTGACATAGGCATCCCAAATGGGCCTGCCGAAGATGGTACCCGGGGTTTACTGGAGGCCCAATACCCGAAGAATAAGAAGATTCGGGAGCCCAAGATTTACTAAGGAAAGATAGAGTTGTAATAGGAAGTGTTGTTTGTAATCTGGCGGGATGAGTTAGAAACCGTCCCGGACTCTGTAAACTTGTATAGCACGAATCCCTCGGCTCCACCTCCTATATAAAGGGGGAGTCGAGGGACGAAGAATCAATCGAATCATTGTCTGCAAACCCTAGTTTTCATATTCGTCGAGTACTTTTCGGCTGAAACCTTCGAGATCTACTTACCCTCTACTTCCAACTAAACCCTAGCCTACAATCCATAGGCATTGACAAGTTGATACCTTGTCACCACCCGTTACGGATTGTTTGAGTACACCGTGATGTCCTTTGGCTTAACCAATGCTCCAGCCTACTTCATGAACCTCATGAATAAAGTCTTCATGGATTACCTCGATAAGTTTGTCGTAGTGTTTATCGATGACATCCTAGTCTACTCCAAGAGTGAAGAAGAACATGAAGAGCATCTACGACTCGTTTTGGGAACCTTGAGAAAACATCAACTCTATGCTAAATTTAGCAAATGTCAGTTTTGGCTCAAGGAAGTTGGATTTCTTGGCCATGTTCTGTCCGCTGGAGGAGTCTCCGTTGACCCCTCTCTCATCAAGTCTATCATGGATCGGAAGCCGCCAACTAACCCAACCGAGGTGAGATCCTTCCTCAGATTGGCAGGCTACTACCGTAAGTTTGTCGAAGGATTCTCAAGTATCGCCAAGCCCATGACCATGTTGCTCAAGAAAGGCAAGAAATTTGAGTGGATAGAACAATGTGAAGCCAGTTTTCAAGAACTCAAGAAGTGTCTTATGTCTGCCCCTATCCTCACCATGCCTGATGTCACCAAGGACTTTGTAATTTACTGCGACGCTTCCAAGCTTGGACTTGGTAGTGTTCTGATGCAAGAAGGGAAGGTTATTGCCTACCTCTCCCGACAGCTGCGGCCACATGAAATGAACTACCCAGCCCATGATCTGGAGTTAGCTGCCGTAGTTAATGCACTCAAGACTTGGCGTCATTATCTCATCAGAAATCGGTGTGACATTTACACCGACCACAAGAGTCTCAAGTATATATTCACTCAGAGAGAACTGAACATGCGACAGAGGAGATGGATAGAGCTGATAAAGGACTATGATCTTAGTATTCACTATCACCCCGGGAAGGCGAACGTAGTAGCCGACGTCCTTAGTCGCGAACCAGGTTCGCTGAATGCCCGTCTCAAAATTGAACAACCCATGCTATACCAAGAATTTGAAGAGTTCGGGCTGGAACTCGTTAGCCATGGTTTTCTAGCCGCAATGGAAGTTAAGCCTACCCTCCAGGATCAAATCAAGGAAGCTCAGAAAGGTCATGAGAGTATTGAAGGTATCAAACGCCGTATGGACAAAGAGGAAGTGGCTGGATTTTCCGTGGATGGAGAAGGATTCTTGTGGTACAATGGACGTCTTTGTGTACCAACTATCCCTGAATTGAAGCACCTGATTATGGAGGAAGCTCATAACACTCCTTACTCCATTCACCCGGGCGGATCAAAGATGTACCAGGATCTCAAGGAGATTTTCTGGTGGCATGGGATGAAGCGCGACATTTCCTTCTTCATCGCTAGGTGTGATGTATGTCAGCGAGTCAAGGCAGAACACCAACGCCCGGCAGGTTTGCTTCAACCATTAAAGGTCCCTGTATGGAAGTGGGAAGAAGTAGGAATGGACTTCATCACTGGGCTCCCACGATCCAGCCGCGGGCATGATTCTATTTGGGTCATAGTGGATCGACTGACCAAAGTCGCTCATTTCCTTCCCGTCAAGACTACATTCAATGGACATCGCTTGGCAGATCTTTATATCTCTCGGATCGTCAGTCTCCATGGAGTTCCCAAGAGAATCGTATCTGATCGCGGCACACAATTCACCTCTAGATTCTGGAACAAATTACATGAAGCCTTGGGGACCAAACTCTCTTTCAACACCGCTTACCACCCACAAACCGGAGGACAAACTGAGCGAGTGAACCAGATTTTGGAAGACATGCTCCGCACATGTGCTCTAGCCTATGGTGCAAAATGGGAAGACTGTCTCCCCTTTGCGGAGTTCTCTTATAATAACAGCTACCAGGCCAGTCTCCAGATGGCACCGTTTGAAGCACTCTATGGGCGCAAATGTCGCACCCCTCTCAATTGGTCCGAGACTGAAGAGAGTCAAGTGTTCGGACCTGATATACTTCGAGAAGCTGAAGAACAAGTTCAACTTATCCGAGATCGTTTGAAGGCTGCCCAATCTCGTCAGAAGAGCTACGCTGACCCCAAGCGCCGAAGAGTAACTTTCAGCAGCGGAGACTTTGCGTACCTTCGCGTCACCCCTCTCAAAGGAATGCAACGTTTCCATGTCAAGGGCAAGTTAGCACCAAGGTATATTGGTCCCTTCAAGGTCCTTGGTCGCCGCGGAGAAGTCTCATATCAACTGGAGCTACATGCAGAATTGTCAGAGTTTCACGATGTCTTCCATGTCTCCCAACTCCGGAGATGCCTCCAAGTACCTGACAAGCCCGAAGTATTTAAGAACATCGACCACCGCTCTATCAACCTAAACCAGGATTTAACCTACCGCGAGAAACCTCTCCGAATCCTGGAAGAGGCTGTGAGGGTCACTCGCAGAAGAAAGATCAAGTTTTTCAAGGTCCAATGGAGTAACCATTCTGAGGAGGAAGCCACCTGGGAACGGGAGGATTATCTTAGGCGCGAGTTCCCATATCTCTTCAGCTCTTAGACCCGGAATCTCGGGACGAGATTCTTTTAAGGGGGGAAGGTCTGTCACAACCCACTTTTCATACCCTGCATATTTTTTTTAGTTTTAAAATTTCGGGCCAACAAAAACTTTTCATAAATTGCCACCTAGTGTTGCATAGCTTATATGTTTGCTCAAAATTTGTTGAAAATATGTGTACTTGGATCACTACTCACACTAAAACCCTTAGTATCAAGTTTTTGTACCAATTTTTCAAGAAGGAAATTTTCTTTCTTGGCATAAGACTTTCCTTCTTCACCTCATATTTGGAACACAAAAATGCACATGCATAAGCATGCCACTCTTTCCTCTTCACTCACCATACCCCTCTCTTTTCTTTCTCACTTTTGTTTTCTCTCTTATGGCCGTGGCCACATGACCCCTCTATTTTGTACCCCTCTTTTTCCTCTCCTTCTTTTGAGCAAAACCTAGGAAGAGGGAACACTTCCCCCTCTCCTTCCCACTTTTTCTTTTTTCTCCATCTCTCTTATCTCTTATGGCCGGGGTGTGAGACAACCCTCTCTTTTTCACTCCCTTCTCTTCCATCTCTGGTTTTTGCCTAACCCTAGGGGAACACTACCCCCTCCCCCTCTCTTTTCTTTTTCTCTCTTCTTCTTTCACATAGCATGACCGGGCCTTGGTGCATGGCACCATCAACACCACCCCCTCTCCCTTGACAACCATCTGGCCCGCACCCTCTTAGTCTTGGGCCATCTTGGACCCCCTTTTCCCTCTCCCTTCGGCCCAAGGCCATCTCCCGTAACCCCCAACCCACTGAAATCCTTCGTCGCCAGAGAGAACGCCAGCGCGGGAGGCCGACGCCTCGATCACCTCCCTGGCGCCTCGACGCTCTCCCTTGCCCCCTCGGTAACCCGCCCTGCTGACGCCACCCCGCATACGTCATCACGTCCCCACCAGGGTGACGTCAGCCCTCGCGCCGTGGTTGGCCAATGCCACCGCCCAGCCCCGCCGGATGCCCTCCTCCTGCCTATATAAACCCCCGCCCGCACCACTCCTCTCCCTCACACCTCACTCCACACCCTCCTCCACCTCCACAGTCGCTCCCTGAGAGCGCCCAGGGCGCTGCTCTGGGCTGCCGCTCGCCTCAGCCGCCACCATCCGGGAACGCCGCGGGAAGCAAGAAGGTCGCCGCGCCATTACTCGTCATCGCCAACCTCTGTCCCCATCCGTTCCATTCTGTCCCTGGATCTTCCTGAGACCTAACCCTGCCCTCCTTCCTCGCCAGGCTCGCCGGACGCCGCCGCACCAAGCCCTGCTGCCGGACGCCGTGACGGGGGAGGTGCTGCCGGACGCCAGGAAGAAGGAGAAGGCGCCGCCCGCCCGTTCTGCGACGACACCGACCACCCTCGACCTCGCCGCCATGTCTCAGACGTCGCCGGTGAGTTCCCCGGCCGCCCCTGCCCTTTCTCCGCCAAATCCGGCCGCCCGATCGAGCCCTGCGTGGCGAGGCAGAGACGATGGCCCAGGGCCATCGGATCTCCATCGATCGGCTGCATGGGCCATGCACCCAGCGTGGCCATGCATGGCCTTGGCCCACCACGGGCCCTCCTCTTTTCCTTTATTTTCTCCCTTTTTCTTTCCCCTGCCCGCGTGGCAATTCTTCTGGGCCGGCCCAGCTCTCTCACAAATCGGCCCAGAGCTTTCCTGCCCAACTCCCCTTTCGAATTCCGTTTAAATTTTTCAGTTTTTACCTGTGCACCAAATCGTCAATAACTCGAGATCTATAAATCCAAATGAGATGAAACCAGTGACGTTAGAAAGATAATTTTGATACCTTTCACATGCCACCGGTCCCATATTTTTAGGATTTGTCTGCAAATTATGGTAGAATAAACGAGTTGCTGGTTTTCTGCACACTTCTTTGTAGATATAAAATCATAGATTTAATATTTTCGACTAATTCCAACTGTGTTAATCTTGTTTTAACATTGTCCATCTAAGAAAAATAATATTGGTCCCTGTTAGTATAGATTCTGGTTCGTTTATGAAAATGGTATTGTCACATGAAATGTTGTCCATTAAACACTTGTGTCTATTTAGTTTCCACCCAACCCCTTTTCTTAAACATTTGGCCAACTCATGTTTTCACTTTAATACAACATGTACCCCTGCATACCACATTCTTTTAAAACTTGACTCTTGAGATATGTGATTGATTGTATGTTGCTCTTTTATTTTTGCGAACGTTAGATACGAACGTGGGAGAAGCCGAAGGGGAAGATTTTGGAGAAGGTGTTGAAGAAGACCAGGGACTAGCCAGCCAAGGCAAGCCATTTATTTTGACCCCTTGTTATCTATGTTCTTGATTGAGATCTTTCTATCTTTGGCCTCTTGATTCTTTGTGTTCCTTGGGTTTGGATAATTTGTTTCTTTTACATACTAGCTACCAAGTGTGTAATGTCCCCTCTCGGTATTTTGCGTACTTACTCTAAGTATGTGAATCACATTCACCGCCATTTGACACCCCTAATTCTAGTAAAGACATGGGTTAACATCATTAAAATTGCTCCACTTTTTGATCATCTCCATTCATGCCCAATGAGAGTATGGATGCCTTTGACACCCTTCATGTTATGATGGCAATCATTATGCTATTATACATCTTAGTTCACACATAAACTTTAGGATTGGGAAAACCCTCAAGGTTTTACCTTGTAAAAGTTTTTGTTAAAACTTTGGGTATAATGTTATGCCCAAGTGAGAATTTATGAAAGGAAAGGATTTGGTAAAAATGATGGGGATGAGAAAGTGGTTGGGATTTTATGAAAACTTTGGCGCCTAAGTACTCACCCATGCCAATTAACTAGCGCAACCACATTACTCCAACATGGGCACGGGGCTTAGCCCGATGTTTGTTCTCTTTAGCATGAGGCACCGCATAACTATACAAGGGTACGGTTACCCCCGAGTCCGGATTGTCGAGTTTGGGACAATAGTATAACGGGAGCCTTCGGGGCTGACCCGTCCGGAAGACACTATGGGTCTCCTGGCTTGGCGGTGGAGCCACGCTCAAAAGGAGGTGAGCTGCCACGGTGCCGGGGAGGTACATACTCCATAGGGTAGGACCTCTTGCTAATTAGAATGGGCGAAAGGCTTCGACTGGTTATCCGATATCCACATACTTTCATATGATGGCCCGGGGATGATCCCGGTGGATTTATCAGATCTTGTGGGGAAAGTGCGCAAACTCTGCAGAGTAAAATCTATTCGAATAGCCGTGTCCGCGGTCATGGACGGTTGGAATGGCTGTTGCTTAGCCTGATGTGTTTTGTTTATAAAAGTGTTTGACAAAAGAAAGAAACGGAATTTGTGTTGGAGTACTTAGAGTACTGGAAAAAGGGTTGGTGACCACGATGAGGTGGTCGGAAAGGAAATGAAAATTGGGTCTACCCTTCCTAAGTGTTTATGTTGTGAAGGATCTTCCTAAATTAAATCATGTAGGGATGTCTTAGATAAATTCTCTCATCTCCTTCACCCATGAAGTTGAGATGCTAATTCCACCAAAAACACTTCTTCTCTTCTACATGTCATATTCTTAAATAAAAAGTGGGCATTCCCTCTTGATCTCCTAGTTAGTCCTCGGTACCTTGTTTCCTTGTTATATTACTTTCTAAATGGTTTGCGAGTACAATTCAAAATGTACTCACGGCTTTGTCCCTGGCTATTTACTTGGCCAGACTATGAGGAGGATTTTGAAGATGATGGAGGTTATCAGGACGACTATGCGACTTAGGACGTTTCCCGGTCAGCTGCCTGTAGGGTTTAAGGCATGACTTGGGCCCAACGAAGTTGGTTGTATCCGCTGCATTTTGATGTTTGAATTCAGCCCGAAGTGGCCATTTGTGTAAGACTTGGTCATGAGACCGTTTGTAAGACTATTTATTATTTCGGTACTATGTAATGGATGTTGTAACTCTGTTTATCGGTTCGGTTATGTGCTCATGTTACACTGATCATGGGATCATGAGTGAATGCATAATGGGTATTTCGGACAGTTGGTCCGGGGTGCCACATACATGCTAGTGTTGATAGTCCTTGCATATCTTCATCCGATGATGATATGCTTCTCTTGTCTTGTTGCCATAATGAAGATACTTTGCTTTCCTCTAGTATTTGTGTGACTAACAATGTAGAGGAAACCAAAGATACTATGGGCCAAGACAAGATCTTGGATGGAGCTTCAAGGAGTTCATCTTCTTCATCATCGCATGGTTCCTACACTTGCCTTATGGCTAAGGCTTCTAAGGTATCTCCTTCCTTTGAACCCTATCTATCTAGTGATGATGAGGATGATGATATGGAAGAACTTAATGTTGCTTCCTTAAACAAGTTGGGAGAGTCGGTGTATCATGCTCTTCCTAAGAAGAAACTTGTTCGCTCTAACTTCATGAAAATCTTCAATTTTGCCATTAAGAGCACAAAACCTATTGAGAAAAAGGAAGAGCATGAGCGCGAGTATGCACACGAGATTATAAAACTTGGTAAAGCTCTTAAAGAACAAGATGCCACCAAAGAAACTCTTGAAGAGAACTTTGCTATGAGGATACTTATGGAAAGGGAATCTCATGATAGAGCTTTAGAGGTGGCACATGATTTTCAAATTAAAAACGAGAAGCTAGTTAGTGCTAATGATAAACTCCTTGAGGATTTTGAGCTTCTCAAAAGTAGCTCTAGGGCTATTGAGAGTGAGCTCATCAAACTCACCGAGTCTCTTGAGCAACTTAAAGCTCTCAACCTAATAGAGCTTGCTAAGTTGCCTTCTCCTTGTACTATGATTCATAATGCTTGTGCTACTAACTCTACCTCTTGTGAAGCTTCCATCTTGAAGGAGAATGTTGAGCTAAGGGCTCAACTTGCTTTGCTAACAAGCAATTATGAGAAATTGAAAGAGAACTATGGAAAGCTTTCTAGCTCCCATGATGATCTTCTAGTCTCTCATAAGTTGCTAAAGTTAGCCCATGAGGCTATCATGAGAAAGGTAAAATCTTGTGTGCCTCATGTGAGTACTAGCACTACCTCTCAAAATGCTATTTTGCCATGTGCTAGTGCTTTTAGTTCACCCACTCATGCTATTGACTTATCTTGTGGTGAACTACCTTCTATGCCTTGTTCTACAATTCCTTGTGCTAGTACTAGTAAATCACCCACCCATGCTATTGCTATATCTTGTGGTGAATTACATACATTGCCTTGTTGCTCTAACAATAAAGCTTCCACTTCCTCTAGTACTTGTGTTGTTACTAACCATGTAGGGGAAATCGAAGAGCTCGAGGCCCAAGTCACTTCTTTTAAGAAGGACTTGGTAAAGGGTCATGAAGGGAAGCAATTCCCCAATGACAAGAGTGGACTTGGATTCAACTCCAACAACAAGAACAAGTCCACCTCGCACAAGCAGAAGAAGGGCCAAGGGCATGTGAAGGACCCCGCCAAGATTGTGTGCTTCAAGTGCAAGATTGAAGGACATCATGTTAGATTGTGCCCCTTGAAGAAGAAGCCACTTGGCTAGAAGAAACAAGGGAAGCGGCCTCAAGATGGAGTTCATGGTCTACCTCAAGGCCAAGCTCAAGGTCTACCTCAACGTGAAGAAGGGCCGCTACCCGAGAATGATCAAGCCAAGGCTCCCGTTGCGGAGAAATCAAGTGAGAAGAAGGGGAGGAGAAGAAGATGTTACATATGCCGTGAGAAGGGCCACATCTCCTCCTTTTGTACAAGTGGTAACTCATCCAACCCTATCTTGATCCATGGTGCTTACTCTCTACATAAGGATAAGGTTGGCGATGTGTTTGCAAAATATGCTGGCACTCAAAGTGGTTTCGCACAAAGAACCATTTGGGTTGCCAAGCCTATTGTGACTAACTTCTTAGGACCCAACTTAGTTGGGGACCAACAAGCCAAAACTTGATCAATAGGTACAAGTGGAGGGCATGGAGGCTTGACTAGCTCATGAAGACTTAGGGGATCTTCATCTTTTTCACTTCCTCAAGTCAAGTACTATTTCGTTCAATCTTTACCCATGCTCCTCCTTGCGGTAACGAGTCCTCAACTCCTTTACATTGAAAGTTACTCGCTCCCCTTTTACACGTGTTGGTTTTGTGCCTTGCATGTGATTGTGTATGTTGTGCTTCCTACTTGCTTATCTTGTTTCTTTTTTTTGTTGGGTGGCACACCACGTACAATTGTTCTTTGTTGAGCCTATTGCATCTTGTTCATATCTTAGTTGTTGGCTCATGTGAGAAATTAATGGACTATCCCATTTTAGGGGAGTGATATGCTCCGTGCATTTCACAATCCTAAAATGTGTGACATGATGAATTAAAATCCTATAATGTCCATTAATTATCTCACTTGGTTCTTATTTGCCTCTTGCACGGAAAATGTCTTTATCACATTATGGGGGAGTATTGTGCCATGTGCATTTTACAAACCTAGAAAATGTGAACATTTGAGGTTGTGTCACATAGAGTTGATATTATAGATTATCTTGTTCCTATGTGACATGTGTGCTCAAACAAATCCCACTTTACCATTTGCTTTCTTGTTGTGAAGATAATCTTGGACATACTCACAAACTACATATGGATATTTCCTATACACCTCTTGTCTTTTGACAATTGGTAATAAATTGTGTAGCATTGTTCCGGATCATCCTCACACTTGGCTCTTGTGCTAAATTGCTTCATTTCTTGCCAAGAATTTGTCCTTGTGGGTTAGACTCCCATTTGTCTTCCTTACTTCTTTTGGATCTCCTTGTTTCTCTTGAACCTTGTTGGTGGTTTGACAAACATGATTGAGCAAATCCCACATTTGTGCATTTTGTATTCAAATGCAAAATTCTAAATGGTGCACTAATTTTGGGGGAGCTCTCCTATGTTTGCTAGAACACTCACTTGTTTCAAAAATTTGACCTTGGAAGACAAACCTTTCCTTTTCGGTACTTTTGTGCCATCATGAAAAGTGTTGAGGGTTTGGTTTATTCGAACCTTGCTTTCTTTGGGAGTGGGTTATCTCATTTCTTATATTTGGTTTAGATTCTTAACATGAGATAAGTCCTTGAGCATACTTGTTTGGATATCTTGCTCTATCTCTCTTGTACCTATCTTGTGTGTGCATGTTTCTTTGTGAATAAACGTCTTTGTGATGTTGTCCACTTAGAGAAACTTATACACATAAGAGATGGTGCATATCTTTTGATATCCCTCTTTGTTGGAGTCTATTCCTTCATTCTTATTTCACTCTTTAATGACTTCACAAAGAACTTGGCTATGAGTGCTCATTTTATGTCATTTGCAACTTCAAGCACTCATAGTTGATTTTGGCACATGCTTTGAGTGGTCTTGTGGGAGTAATGATGCCATGCGTGTGCACCTTATTCTTCAATGCAAATTGTTTATCTTGTGCACAAACTTTGGCGAGCTTCCACATAATTAATTAGAGCATTGTGTTGGTTCATTGATTGCTTGCTTCATAGTGTCTCACCTTCACATCCTCTTGCAATCTTTGATCCTCAATATAGTTTGATTTCCTCCGAATATTCGTCATCGAATATGTGCATTTGATTTCACTCACAATTATGAGAAGTGCACAACTTATGGAGGAACGCTCACTATATTGGCCTTCCAAACCTTTCGTTTATTTTGGACATCGATGCCAATGGGGGAGAAGTTTGGAGGGTTTCGATGCCTTGCATGTGTTGCTTTGCATGGTTGAATATTTAGAGGATACTCCGCTAGGCTTTAATTGCCGGTATATGCAATGAAATTCAAGTTCATTCACACATGCATATATTATGGGGGAGTTTGTTCTAAATATTCAATTTGGGTTGTCCGCTAAATTCCATATCTAAACCCTCTCAAAGAGATTGTCATCAATTACCAAAATGGGGGAGATTGTAAGAACAAGTCCTTTACCCCATGTGTGGTTTTGGTAATTGATGACAATCCCTATGGACTAATGGTTGCATTGAGAATCAATCTTAGGTCAAGTCCATAGTCATGTTGGACTCAAGGTTGTAAGATGGAGAAGACGGAGTACAATGTTGAAGGTGGTGGCGAAGAGAGACAAAGATGATGTTGAAAATGAAGAGAGAAGACGGCGTTGAAGATGAAAGAAGACGGTGGTGTGCGTACAAGACGGTGGCGTGGACAATGATGAAGACGGTGGCATGGACAATGATGAAGAGGGTGAAGACGGAGCTTGCCGACTCGAGAAGAACGCGCAAGGACTAGGTTTGTGCTCGATAGGATAGTGGGTCGTATCATCGGAGAGAGCTCAAACCTTGCATGCATTGCATCGCGTTCTTGGTGCTTCTTGGTTCTTATGCATGAAACGGATTTCGGTTGCATCTCATATTGCACGCGACAGAGTGATGATTTTCTCGATATACCATATTGAGAGGTTACACCTCTATGACCATGAGAAAATCATCATCTACTCTTTTGCATGATTTCATCATGTGAGAAGGTAGCTCTTGTCGCCCTCTTTCCAACAAAATTGGTTTCACTGCATTCCGAGTTTCCTAGCCCGAGTTATCGCATTTTCCGTCTGGCAGAAAAAGAAAAAGAAAAACTGCATATTGGGCCGGGCGGTACTACCGCGAGCGGTACCAGCCTAAGTACCGCTCGGGCAGTATTCCTTACTAGATCCAATCTGGTACCGAACTGGTACTAGGCCGGTAGTACCGTAACCCAGTTACGGTACCAGGCCGGTACCGGGCCCGGTACTACCGGCCCAACCTTTTTTCCTTTTTTTCCTTTTCTCTTTCTTTTTCTTCACAGCCTCCACCCGCATGGGCCGCGCCCACTAGTCCGGCCTGCTGCTGGCCTGCGCCCGCCTGGGCTGCCCCGCGCCTTGGGCCGCCGCAGCCCACTCCGCGCCTGGCCACCTCCCGCTCGCCCAGGCCGTCGCTCGCTAGGCTGCTGCTGCTGCTCGCTCGAGCGAGCGTGGCAGAGGCGCGTTGACACGCACGGGAGAGCAGGGCTCGATCCCTACATGCTCCCGCTCACGCGCCTGCCCGCTTCCCGCCCACGCACAGCTGCTGCCGCTGCTACATGCATGCACGTGCGCCCACGAGCTGCTGCTGCCGCGCTGCTGCCTGCACTGCTGCACCTGTCCTCTCTCTCTCTCTCTCTCTCTCTCTCTCTCTCTCTCTCTCTCTCTCTCTCTTTGAATTGCTCAGATGTATTTTCTCAGCACAAGCGGTAGTACCGCCCCAAACAGCGGTACTACCGGTTTCGGGCCGATCCAGATCTGTTTACTGGCCAGATCGCGCGCGAGCGGTAGTACCGCTCCGACAAGCGGTAGTACTGCTTTGGGCGCGGATCTGACCGTTTTTCAGCCCCAACAGCTATATTTCTAGGTCCCCTATTTATATCCCTCTTCCACCTCCGACCCAACCAACCCTGCACCTCCACTCTCTCTCCTCCATTGTTGACCTTGGGTTCTTTCTTCCTCCTCTTGATCCCCCCACTATTTGTTGCATATTTTTGGGGGAAAGGAGAGAGGAGATCTAGATCTAGAGCTTCACCAATTGAATCCTCCTCTGAGTGAGAGGATCTTGCTAGATCTAGATCTTGGAGTTTCTTGGTGTTTCTCCTCCTTTGTTCTTCCTCCCTTATTCCCCCAATTGCTTCTTCTAGCTTTGTTGGAATTTGGGAGAGAAGAACTTGGACATCCTAGTGGTGTTCTTAGCCATTGCATTAGGTGCATGGGTTGTGCTCTCTCCGGCGTTTCGATCTCGTAGGGTGTGTGTGTTCTTCCTTAGTGGATCTTCGTGATAGGGTTCCTTAGTGGAGCATCGGAAGAGTTCCTCTTGTGGAGCATTGGAAGGGTTCCTTTGTGGGGCATTGGACGGGTTCCTTCGTGGGGCATTGGTAGCGTTCCTTTGGTGGAGCATTGGAAGGGTTCCTTGTGTGGAGCATTGGATGGGTTCCTATGGTGGAGCATTGGAGATGTGCAGCTATGGAGGCTAGCTTGGTGATGTACTAGCTCCATAGGGTGTTGGGAGCATCCTTGTGTGTGTGGAGCTCGCCCCAACCTTGTGAAGGAATCACCGCCTCGACCGGTGCCTTAGTGGAAGAGGGAGAGCACCTCCGTGGAGCTCTCTCGAGGAAGAAGGTGAGGCCTTCCTTCGTGGTGTGGCCGTCTAGTCTCTTGTGTGAGACTAGCACCTCCTCAACGCAGACGTACTTCCTGTTGTGGAAGGAACTGCGGTAAACAAACCTCGACTCGCCTCCGCCTCCTCCGGTTATCTCGCACCTTACTCTTACTATCTTGTTGATTCCTTTACTTGTTGCACTTGTCCTAGTATCATTGTAGGAACATCACCTTTGCCAAAGCTATCACATTTACCTTCCGTTGCGCTAAAATTGGAAAAGGCTAAAACTTGCCACACCGCCTATTCACCCCCCTCTAGGCGACGTCCTCGAACAATCACAAGTGTCACAAAGGGGTACCACTATGCCGCCTGTACAAAGGTCCAAGGAGATAGATCGCATTTGATTTCTCATTTTTGATAAATCTCAACTTGAGGACATCCATACCGGGACAACATAGAAAACAGATAATGGACTCCTCTTTAATGCTTAAGCATTCAACAACAGATAATATTCTTATAAGAGATTGAGGATTAAGGCCCAAGCTAAAACTTCCACCATGATACATGGCTTTGGTTAGGGGCCCAATGTTCTTCTATAACAATATGCATACTCAAACCATTTAATCATGACAAATCACCCTTACTTCAGACAAGACGAACATGCATAGCAACTCACATGATATTCAACAAAAGTGTAACAGTTGATGGCATCCCCAGAAACATGGTTACCGCTCAATAAGCAACTTATAAGAAATAAGATACATAAGCGACATATTCTTTACCACAATAGTTTTTAGGCTACTTTCCCATGAGCTATGTATTGCAAAGACAAGGAATGAAATTTTAAAGGTAGCACGCAAGCAATTTACTTTGGAATGGAAAAGAAATACCACATAGTAGGTTGTTATGTTGGACACAAATGGCATAGGTTTTGGCTCAAGGTTTTGGATGCACAAGAAGCATTCCCTCTCAGTACAAGGATTTGGCTAGCAAGGTTGTTTGAAGCAAACATAAGTACGAACCAGTACAGCAAAACTTACATAAGAACATATTGCAAGCATTATAAGACTCTACATTGTCTTCCTTGTTGTTCAAACACTTTTACCAGAAAATATCTAGACTTTAGAGAGACCAATCATGCAAACCAAATTTCAACAAGCTCTACAGTAATTCTCCACTAATAGGTTCAAACTACACGATGCAAGAGCTTAAACATGATCTATTTGAGAGCTCAAAACAATTTCCAAGTATCAAATTATTCAGGATAATATACCAATTACCACATGAAGCATTTTCTGTTTCCAACCAAATAGCAATGAACGAAGAGGTTTTCAACCTTCGCCATGAACATTAAAAGTAAAGCTAAGAACACCAGTGTTCATATGAACAAGCGGAGCGTGTATCTCTCCCACACAAGGATTTCTAGGATCCAAATTTATTCAAACAAAAACAAAAATAAAAACATACAGACGTTCCAAGTAACGCACATAAGATGTGACAGAATAAAAATATAGTTTCACTAGAGGTGACCTGATAAGTTGTCGATGAAGAAGGGGATGCCTTGGGCATCCCCAAGCTTAGATGCTTGAGTCTTCTTGAAATATGCAGGGATGAACCACGGGGCATCCCCAAGCTTAGACTTTTCACTCTTCTTGATCATATTATATCATCCTCCTCTCTTGTCCCTTGAAAACTTCCTCCACACCAAACTCAAAACATTCTCATTAGAGGGTTAGCACATAATCAAAAATTCACATGTTCTGAGAGGACACAATCATTCCTAACACTTCTGGACATTACCCAATGCTACTGAAAGTTATTGGAGCAAAGAAATCCATTCAAACACAGTAAAAGAGGCAATGTGAAATAAAAGGCAGAATCTGTCAAAATAGAACAGTCCGTAAAGACGATTTTTTTCGAGGCACTTAACATGCTCAGATGAAGAAGCTCAAATTTAATGAAAGTTGCGTACATATCTGAGGATTACTCATGATTTTTCGCAGATTTTTCTGAGTTTCCTACAGAGAGATCTACTCAAATTCGTGACAGCTAGAAATATGTTTCTGCGCAGAAATTCAAATCTAGTATCAACCTTACTATCAAAGACTTTACTTGGCACAACAATGCAATAAAATAAAGATAGGGAGAGGTTGCTACAGTAGTAACAACTTCCAAGACACAAATATAAAACAAAAATTGCAGAAGTAAAATAATGGGTTGTCTCCCATAAGCGCTTTTCTTTAACGCCTTTCAGCTAGGCGCAGAAAGTGTAAATCAAGTATTATCATGAGATGAAGCATCAACATCATAATTTGTTCTAATAATAGAATCAAAAGGCAACTTCATTCTCTTTCTAGGGAAGTGTTCCATACCTTTCTTAAGAGGGAATTGATATTTAATATTTCCTCCTTCATATCAATAATAGCACCAACAGTTCGAAGAAAGGGTCTTCCCAAAATAATAGGACAAGATGCATTGCATTCAATATCCAAGACAACAAAATCAACGGGGACAAGGTTATTGTTAACCGTAATGTGAATATTATCAATCCTCCCCAAAGGTTTCTTTATAGAATTATCAGCAAGATTAACATCCAAATAACAATATTTCAACAGTGGCAAGTCAAGCATATCATAGAGTTTCTTAGGCATAACAGAAATACTTGCACCAAGATCACACAAAACATTACAATCAAAATCATTGACCTTCATTTTAATGATGGGCTCCCAACCATCTTCCAACTTCCTAGGAATAGAAGTTTCAAGTTTTAATTTCTCTTCTCTAGCTTTTATGAGAGCATTTGTAATATGTTTTGTAAAGGCCAAATTTATAGCACTAGCATTAGGACTTCTAGCAAATTTTTGCAAGAACTTAATAACTTCAGAGATATGACACTTATCAAAATCTAAACCATTATGATCTAAAGCAATGGGATCATTGTCCCCAATATTCTGAAAAATTTCAGCACTCTTATCGCTTTATATTAGGAGTAGAAACATTGCCAACACCAATTATTTTACCATTGATAGTAGGAGGTTTAGCAACATGTGAAGCATCAACATTACTAGTGGTGGTAATAGTCCAAACTTTAGCTACATTATTCTCTTTAGCAAGTTTTTCTTCTCTTTCCCACCTAGCATGCAATTCAGCCATCAATCTAATATTGTCATTAATTCGAACTTGGATAGCGTTTGCTGTAGCAAATGACTTAATATCTT
Source organism: Lolium perenne (assembly GCF_019359855.2). NCBI lineage: Eukaryota > Viridiplantae > Streptophyta > Magnoliopsida > Poales > Poaceae > Lolium > Lolium perenne. The sequence goes on from NC_067245.2 coordinate 140,448,664, forward strand.
TCTCTTCATTAGGCATAACACTACAAGAAAAGTTTCCATGGCCGATGAAGTTGAAGTCGCGCCGTGGTTGCTGGTGTACCATGGCCGACGATTTTGGGTCTCTCCGTTGTGCATGTCAAAACGTTTTTTCTCGTTTTTGAGGCCACCTAGCCCGACGAAAATGGCCAAAACGTTGCGTATGGTGGCCCGGGACGTGGTGCATCTCGAATTCTCAGGTTCGCCGTCCGAGTCAACGCAAATCCGCACCGCCGAGAGATGTAGGGCCCAGATGGCAGCCTCTCTGGCATTGTTTTTTTTCTCGATCACGTCATCTCGTTCAACGCTCTCCGATCGAGCCGTTTACGCTGCAGGATCATGGGTCCCGCATGTCATCCTCTATGAACCAAAATTCTTTCTATTCTTGGATTTTTTTTGACCCCTTGCCTCCTTGGAAACGTTGAGACCGCTGCTGCTAATTGGGACCCGCATGTCATGCTCTATGAGCAATCAACTTTCTTTTCATGGAGTTTTTTTTGGCACCTCAAATTTGGTCACTTGCCTTTTTCTTTCGATCCCCTGCCGCCTCTCAAACGGTAATACCGCTGCTGCTAAATGGGACCCACATGTCATCCTCTATGTACTATAAAACTTTCTTTTCTTGGATTTTTTTGGCACCTTATATTTGGTCACTTGCCTTTTTCTTTCGATCCCCTGCTGCCTCTCAAACGGTGATACCACTGCTGCTAAATGGGACCCGCATGTCATCCTCTATGTACAATCAAGTTTCTTTTCTTGAATTATTTTTGGCTCCTGATATTTGGTCACTTGCCTTTTTTCTTTCGATCTCCTGCCACGTTTGAAACCTTGAGGAACCTGCAGGCTCATGGGAGCCGCATGTCATCCTCTATGTACTATAAAAGTTCATTTTCTTGGTTTTTTTTCACCCTCTGATTTTTGGCTATTTCCTTTTTCTTTTGATCCCCTGCCGCCTTTGAAACGTTGAGGACTCTGCTGGCTCATAGGTCCCACATATCAGCTTGTATGAACGATAAAACTTTCCTTTCTTGGAGTTTTTTACCCCCTAATTTCTGGCTATTTTTTTTCTTTTGATCTCAAGCCGCATTTGAAACGTTGGGACCGCTGCTGCAAAATGGGACCCGCATGTCATTCTCTATGTACAATAAATTTTATTTTCTTGGATTATCTTTGTCTCCTGATATTTTGTTACTTGCCTTTTTCTTTCGATCTCATGCCACCTTTGAAACGTTGAGTAAGCTGCTGGCTCATGGGTCCCGCATGTCATCCTCTACGAACAATAAAAGCTTCCTTTCTTGGAGTTATTTTTGACCCCTAATTTCTGGCCATTTTCCGTTTTCTTTTGATCTCCTGCCCCCTTTGAAACGATGAGGACGCTGTTGGCAGGTCGGTCCCACATGTCATCCTCTATGAACAATAAAAGTTTTCTTTGATGGATTTATTTTGAACCCCTAATTAATTTCTGGATATTTCCTTTTTCCTTTGATCCCCTGCCGCCTTGGAATCATTGAGGATGATGCTGCCTCATGGGTCCCGCATGTCATCCTCTCAGAACGGTAAATGTTTCTTTTCTTGGATTTTGTTTACCAAATGATTTTTGGCTTATTTTTTCTTTCAATCTCCTGCCGCCTTTAAAACGTTGAGGACGCTGCTGGCTGATACGTCTCCAACGTATCGATAATTTCTTATATTCCATGCTTGTTTTATGATGATACACACATGTTTTATACACACTTTATGTCATATTTATGCATTTTCCGGCACTAACCTATTAACGAGATTCCGAAGAGCCAGTTGCTATTTTCTGCTGTTTTTGGTTTCAGAAATCATAGTAAGGAAATATTCTCGGAATTGGACGAAATCAACGCCCAGGATTTTATTTTTCCACGAAGCTTCCAGAAGTCCGAAAGGGAAACGAAGTGGGGCGACGAGGCGGCGACACACCAGGGCGGCGCGGCCCTGTCGTGTGGGCCCCTCGCGTCACCCCTAAACCTACCCTTCCGCCTATAATAAGCCTTCATCGATAATAACTCCAGTACCGAGAGCCACGATACGGAAAACCTTCTAGAGACGCCGCCGCCGCCAATCCCATATCGGGGGATTCAGGAGATCACCTCCGGCACCGTGCCGGAGAGGGGAATCATCTCCCGGAGGACTCTTCACCGCCATGGTCGCCTCCGGAGTGATGTGTGAGTAGTTCACCCCTGGACTATGGGTCCATAGCAGTATCTAAATGGTTGTCTTGTCCTCATTGTGCTATCATTGTTCGATCTTGTGAGCTGCCTAACATGATCAAGATCATCTATTTGTAATGCTACATGTTGCGTTTGTTGGGATCCGATGAATATGGAATGCTATGTTATGTTGATTATCAATCTATCATCTATGTGTTGTTTATGATCTTGCATGCTCTCCGTTATTAGTAGAGGCTCTGGCCAAGTCATTACTTGTAACTCCAAGAGGGAGTATTTATGCTCGATAGTGGGTTCATGCCTCCATTAAATCTGGGACAGTGACAAAAAGTTCTAAGGTTGTGGATGTGCTGTTGCCACTAGGGATAAAACATCAATGCTATGTCTAAGGATATTTGTGTTGATTACATTATACACCATACTTAATGCAATTGTCTGTTGTTTGCAACTTAATACTGGAAGGGGTTCGGATGATAACCTGAAGGTGGACTTTTTAGGCATAGATGCATGCTGGATAGCGGTCTATGTACTTTGTCATAATGCCCAAGTAAATCTCACACTACTCATCATAATATGTATGTGCATTGTCATGCCATCTTTATTTGTCAATTACCCAACTGTAATTTGTTCACCCAACATGCTATTTCTTATTGGAGAGACATCACTAGTGAACTGTGGACCCCGGTCCATTCTTTACATCGAATACAATCTACTACAATACTTGTTTCTATTGTTCTCTGCAAACATCATCTTCCACACTACACATCTAATCCTTTGTTACAGCAAGCCGGTGAGATTGACAACCTCACTGTCACGTTGGGGCAAAGTAATTTGGTTGTGTGTTGCAGGTTCCACATTGGCGCCGGAATCCCTGGTGTTGCGCCGCACTACACTCCGCCGCCATCAACCTTCAACGTGCTTCTTGGCTCCTACTGGTTCGATAAACCTTGGTTTCTTACTGAGGGAAACTTGCCGCTGTACGCATCACACCTTCCTCTTGGGGTTCCCAACGGACGCGTGTTGTACGTGTATCAAGCACATTTTTCTGGCGCCGTTGCCGGGGAGATCAAGACACGCTGCAAGGGGAGTCTCCACTTCCAATCTCTTTACTTTGTTTTTGTCTTGCTTTATTTTATTTACTACTTTGTTTGCTGCATTATATCAAAATACAAAAAAAATTAGTTACTTGTTTTACTTTATTTACTATCTTGTTTGCGTTCTCCATATTAAAAACACAAAAAAATTAGTTACTTGCATTTACTTTACCTATTTCATCATGTTTCCTCCTAAGTTTACTCTAAAAGATATATATGTAGGAGAAGGGTCTATCGTTGGAAGAGATAATATAGAAGCATTTTTCACCCATGTTAGCATGGATGAAGATTCTGAAGATATACCATTATTAAAAGCTGCTCCTACTTATGAAAGTGCCTCTGCCTGTTTGGTACACATGTTAGAAACTAGATTTATTAATCTCAATCCCATAATACAACATATGTTTCTTACACTTTCTGATATGGAGATGGGAGAAAAGAGAGATTTTGTTTTAAAAGTCCTTGTTAGAGAATTTGAAGAGGTAGCTAAAGAAGCTAGAAAAGTTTTCATTAAGCATAAGAAGCTTGGTTGTTCACTGATTTTAAGAAAACACTTGAAAAGATGGACATGGATAGAATAAGGTACACTAATAATGTTAATGATGGTGGGGAGATTAAAGCACCGATACCTAGTAAGCTCCTAGGAATGCATGAAGCTCTAGAAAATAATTATGCTTGGCTTGTTCCTGAAAATTTGTTTGATGAAAATAGCAAGCCTAAGACTAATGAAAAGGGAGCCTCTGAAACTTACATATACAAGATACAATGCATAGTTGAGGAAACTCCAAACCCCGCTGTTGATGCTTCATCTCTTGATAACACTTGATACACACTTTCTGCGCCTAGCTGAAAGGCGTTAAAGAAAAGCGCTTATGGGAGACAACCCATGATTTTACTACAACACTTTTGTTTCATATTTGAGTCTTGGAAGTTGTTACTACTGTATAAACCTCTCCTTATATTTATTTTATTGCATTGTTGTGCCAAGTAAAGTCTTTGATAGTAAGGTTCATACTAGATTTGGATTACTGCGCAGAAACAGATTTCTTGCTGTCACAAATTTGAGCAGTATTCTATGTAGGTAACTCATAAAAATCTGCCAATTTACGTGAGTAATCTTCAGATATGTACGCAACTTTCATTCAATTTGAGCATTTTCATTTGAGAAAGTCTGGTGCACCTAAAAATTCGTCTTTACGGACTGTTCTGTTTTTGACAAATTCATCCTTTTATTTCGCATTGCCTGTTTTGCTATGTTTGATGGATTTCTTTATTCCATTAACTTTCAGTAGCTTTGTGCAATGTCCAGAAGTGTTAAGAATGATTATGTCACCTCTAAACATGTGAATTTTTATTATGCACTAACCCTCTAATGAGTTGTTTTGAGTTCGGTGTGGGGGAAGTTTTCAAGGATCAAGAGAGGAGGATGATACAATATGATCAAGGAGAGTGAAAGCTCTAAGCTTGGGGATGCCCCCGGTGGTTCATCCCTGCATATTTCAAGAATACTGAAGCATCTAAGCTTGGGGATGCCCAAGGCATCCCCTTCTTCATCGACAACATTATCAGGTTCCTCTAGTGAAACTATATTTTTATTCTATCACATCTTATGTGCTTTACTTGGAGCGTCTTTTTGTTTTTGTTTTTTTTGTTTGAATAAAATTGGATCCTAGCATTCATTGTGTGGGAGAGAGACACGCTCCGCTGTTGCATATTAACAAATATGTTCTTGGCTTTACTCATAATGTTCATGGCGAAGGTTGAAACTGCTTCGTTAATTGTTATATGGTTGGAAACGGGAAATGCTACATGTGGTAATTGGTATAATGTCTTGAATAATTTGATACTTGGCAATTGTTGTGCTCATGTTTAAGCTCTTGCATCATATACTTTTCACCTATTAGTGAAGAAATACATAGAGCTTGCTAAAATTTGGTTTGCATGATTGGTCTCTCTAGAGTCTAGATATTTTCTAGTAAGGGTTTGAACAACAAGGAAGACAGTGTAGAGTCTTATAATGCTTGCAATATGTTCTTATGTGAGTTTTGCTGTACCGGTTCATACTTGTGTTTCCTTCAAATAACCTTGCTAGCCTAAGCCTTGTATTGAGAGGGATTACTTCTCGTGCATCCAAAATCCTTGAGCCAAAAACTATGCCATTTGTGTCCACCATACCTACCTACTACATGGTATTTCTCCGCCATTCCAAAGTAAATTTCTTGAGTGCTACCTTTAAAATTCCATTCTTTGTCTTTGCAATATATAGCTCATGGGAAAAATAGCCTAAAAACTATTGTGGTATTGAATATGTACTTATGTATCGTATTTCTTATTAAGTTGCTTGTTGAGCGATAACCATGTTCCTGGAGACGCCATCAACTATCTTTGTTGAATATCATGTGAGTTGCTATGCATGTTCGTCTTGTCTGAAGTAAGGGAGATTTATCATGATCATATGGTTTGAGTATGCATATTGTTAGATAAGAACATTGGGCCGCTAACTAAAGCCATGATCCATGGTGGAAGTTTCAGTTTGGACAACAATCCTCAATCTCTTATGAGAATATTATTTGTTGTTGAATGCTTATGCATTAAAGAGGAGTCCATTATCTGTTGTGTATGTTGTCCCGGTATGGATGTCTAAGTTGAGAATAATCAAAAGCGAGAAATCCAATGCGAGCTTTCTCCTTAGACCTTTGTACAGGCGGCATAGAGGTACCCCTTTGTGACACTTGGTTAAAACATATGCTATGCAATGATAATCCATGTAAATCCAAGCTAATTAGGACAAGGTGCGGGCACTATTGGTATACTATGCATGAGGCTTGCAACTTGTAGGATATATTATACATAACACATATGCTTTATTACTACCGTTGACAAAATTGTTTCTTGTTTTCAAAATAAAAGCTCTAGCACAAATAGAGCAATCCATGCTTCCCTCTGCGAAGGGCCATTCTTCTACTTTTATGTTGAGTCAGTTTACCCACTTCTTTCTATCTTAGAAGCAAACACTTGTGTTAACTGTGCATTGATCCTTACATGTTTACCTATTGCACTTGTTATATTACTTTGCATTGACAACTATCCATGAGATATACATGTTACAAGTTGAAATCAACCGCTGAAACTTAATCTTCCTTTGTGTTGCTTCAATGCCTTTACTTTGAATTTATTGCTTTATGAGTTAACTCTTATGCAAGACTTATTGATTCTTGTCTCGAAAGTACTATTCATGAAAAGTCTTTGCTATATGATTCAATTGTTTACTCATTGAATTTACCATTGCTTCGAATCGTTGCATTCATCTCATATGCTTAAAATAGTATTGATCAAGATTATGATAGCATGTCACTTCAGAAATTATCTTTTTTATCGTTCACCTACTCGGGGACGAGTAGGAACTAAGCTTGGGGATGCTGATACGTCTCCAACGTATCGATAATTTCTTATGTTCCATGCTTGTTTATGATGATACACACATGTTTTATACACACTTTATGTCATATTTATGCATTTTCCGGCACTAACCTATTAACGAGATGCCGAAGAGCCAGTTGCTGTTTTCTGCTGTTTTTGGTTTCAGAAATCCTAGTAAGGAAATATTCTCGGAATTGGACGAAATCAACGCCCAGGATCTTATTTTTCCACGAAGCTTCTAGAAGTCCGAAAGGGAAACGAAGTGGGGCGACGAGGCAGCGAAACGCCAGGGTGGCGCGGCCCAGCCCCTGGACGCGCGGCCCTATTGTGTGGGCCCCTCGCGTCGCCCTAAACCTACCCTTACACCTATAAGAAGCCTTCGTCGATAATAACTCCAGTACCAAGAGCCACGATACGGAAAACTTTCCAGAGACGCCGCCACCGCCAATCCCATCTCGGGGGATTCAGGAGATCGCCTCCGGCACCCTGCCGGAGAGGGAAATCATCTCCCGGAGGACTCTTCACCGCCATGGTCGCCTCCGGAGTGATGTGTGAGTAGTTCAACCCTGGACTATGGGTCCATAGCAGTAGCTAGATGGTTGTCTTCTCCTCATTGTGCTATCATTGTTCGATCTTGTGAGCTGCCTAACATGATCAAGATCATCTAGTTGTAATGCTACATGTTGCGTTTGTTGGGATCCGATGAATATGGAATACTATGTTATGTTGATTATCAATCTATCATCTATGTGTTGTTTATGATCTTGCATGCTCTCCGTTATTAGTAGAGGCTCTGGCCAAGTCATTACTTGTAACTCCAAGTGGGAGTATTTATGCTCGATAGTGGGTTCATGCCTCCATTAAATCTGGGACAGTGACAGAAAGTTCTAAGGTTGTGGATGTGTTGTTGCCACTAGGGATAAAACATCAATGCTATGTCTAAGGATATTTGTGTTGATTACATTACGCACCATACTTAATGCAATTGTCTGTTGTTTGCAACTTAATACTGGAAGGGGTTCGGATGATAACCTGAAGGTGGACTTTTTAGGCATAGATGCATGCTGGATAGCGGTCTATGTACTTTGTCGTAATGCCCAATTAAATCTCACACTACTCATCATAATATGTATGTGCATTGTCATGCCATCTTTATTTGTCAATTGCCCAACTGTAATTTGTTCACCCAACATGCTATTTCTTATTGGAGAGACACCACTAATGAACTGTGGACCCCGGTCCATTCTTTACATCGAATACAATCTACTACAATACTTGTTTCTACTGTTCTCTGCAAACATCATCTTCCACACTATACATCTAATCCTTTGTTACAGCAAGCCGGTGAGATTGACAACCTCACTGTCACGTTGGGGCAAAGTAATTTGGTTGTGTTGTGCAGGTTCCACGTTGGCGCCGGAATCCCTGGTGTTGCGCCGCACTACACTCTGCCGCCATCAACCTTCAACGTGCTTCTTGGCTCCTACTGGTTCGATAAACCTTGGTTTCTTACTGAGGGAAACTTGCCGCTGTACGCATCACACCTTCCTCTTGGGGTTCCCAACGGATGTGTGCTGTACACGTATCACTGGCTCACGGGTCCCACATATCAGCCTCTATGAACAATATACGCTGAGGATGCTGCTTCCTCATGGGTCCCGCATGTCATCCTCTCAGAACGAAAATGTTTCTTTTCTTGGTTTTTTTACCAACAGATTTTTAGTTTATTTTTTCTTTCCATCCCCTGCCGCCTTTAAAACGTTGACGACACTGCTGGCTCATGGGTCCGCGATGTCAGCCTCCCCGTACAAGAAACATGTGATATCTTGATTATTTTGCAGACAATAAACAGTGCATTGCGCTCTAAGCTATTTCAAATGGATAAATTAAATCTTTATTTTTACATAAACAAACTTATATGTTGAATCTCCTTGTTTTTTTGTTTTTGCGAAGCATAGGACTTTCCTGTTTTTTTTAGAAAATTCCAAACTTTCCTATTTTGGAGTGGGCTGAAATTGTACGAGTCAAAAGGCCCAGCAGGATAGTTCAAAGGCCCAGATGTCCAGATGCAGCCCAATTGAAATCTTTCTTTTCTTGGATTTTTTCACCCCCTGATTTCTGGCTACTTCATTTTTCTTTTGGTCCTGTGCCGCCTTGGAAACGTTGAGACCGCTGCTGCAAAATGGGACCCGCAAGTCATCCTCTATGTACAATAAAATTTCTTTTCTTGGATTATTTTTGGCTCCTGATATTTGGTCACTTGCCTTTTTCTTTCGATCCTGTGCAGCCTCTCAAACGGTGATACCGCTGCTGCTAAATGGGACCCGCATGTCATCCTCTATGTACAATCAAGTTTCTTTTCTTGAATTATTTTTGGCTCCTGATATTTGGTCACTTGCCTTTTTCTTTCGATCTCATGCCACCTTTGAAACGTTGAGGAACCTGCTGGCTCATGGGACCCACATGGCATCCTCTATGTACTATAAAAGTTCATTTTCTTGGTTTTTTTTCATGGGACCCGCATGTCATCCTCCATGTACTACGGAGTATAAAACTTTCTTTTTTGGATTTTTTTGGCACCTCATATTTGGTCACTTGCATTTTTCTTTCGATCCCCTGCCGCCTCTCAAACGGTGATACCGCTGCTGCTAAATGGGACCCGCATGTCATCCTCTATGTACAATAAAGTTTCTTTTCTTGAATTATTTTTGGATCCTGATATTTGGTCACTTGCCTTTTTCTTTCGATATCAAGCCACGTTTGAAACGTTGAGGAACCTGCTGGCTCATGGGACCCGCATGGCATCCTCTATGTACTATAAAAGTTCATTTTCTTGGTTTTTTTTCACCCTCTGATTTTTGGCTATTTCCTTTTTCTTTTGATCCCCTGCCGCCTTTGAAACGTTGAGGACTCTACTGGCTCATAGGTCCCACATGTCAGCCTGTATGAACGATAAAACTTTCCTTTCTTGGAGTTTTTTTTTACCCCCTAATTTCTGGCTACTTTCTTTTTTCTTCTGATCTCAAGCCGCATTTGAAACATTGGGACCGCTGCTGCAAAATGGGACCCGTATGTCATTCTCTATGTACAATAAAGTTTCTTTTCTTGGATTATCTTTGTCTCCTGATATTTTGTCACTTGCCTTTTTCTTTCGATCTCATGCCGCCTTTGAAACGTTGAGTAAGCTGCTGGCTCATGGGTCCCGCATGTCATCCTCTACGAACAATAAAAGTTTCCTTTGATGGATTTATTTTGAACCCCTAATTAATTTCTGGATATTTCCTTTTTTTCTTTTGATCCCCTGCCGCCTTGGAATCGTTGAGGATGCTGCTGCCTCATGGGTCCCGCATGTCATCCTCTCAGAACGGTAAATGTTTCTTTTCTTGGATTTTGTTTACCAAATGATTTTTGGCTTATTTTTTCTTTCGATCTCCTGCCACCTTTAAAACGTTGAGGACGATGCTGGCTCACGGGTCCCACATGTCAGCCTCTATGAACAATAAACGCTAAGGATGCTGCTGCCTCATGGGTCCCGCATGTCATCCTCTCAGAACGATAAATGTTTATTTTCTTGGATTTTTGACCAACTGATTTTTGGTTTATTTTTTCTTTCCATCTCCTGCCGCCTTAAAAACGTTGACGATGCTGCTGGCTCATGGGTCCCCGATGTCAGCCTCCCCGTACAAGAAACTTGTCATATCTTGATTATTTTGCAGACAATAACAGTGTATTTCGCTCTGAGCTTTGCAAACGGATAAATTAAATCTTTATTTTTACATAAACAAACTTATATGTTGAATCCCCTTGTTTTTTGTTTTTGCGAAACATAGGACTTTCATGTTTTGGAGTGGGCTGAAATTGCACGAGTCAAAAGGAGTCCAGCACGATAGTTCGAAGGCCCAGATGGCAAGATGCAGCCCAATTGAAATATATCTTTTCTTGGATTTTTTTTGACCCCCTGATTTCTGGCTACTTCCTTTTTCTTTGATCCCGTGCCGCCTTGGAAACGTAGAGATCGCTACTGCTAAATGGGTCCCGCATGTCATCCTCTATGAACAATAAAATTTTCCTTTCTTGGAGTTATTTTTACCCCGAATTTCTGGCTACTTCCTTTTTCTTTTGATCCCGTGCCGCCTTTGAAACGTTGAAAACTTTGCTGGCTCATGGGTCCCACATGTCAGCCTCTATGAACAATAAATATTTTCTTTCTTGGAGTTATTTTGTACCCCTAATTTCTGGCTATTTGCCTTTTTTCTTTCGATCCCCAGTCGCCTTCGAAACGTAGAGGACGCTGCTGGCTCGTGGGTCCCAGATGTCAGCCTCCATGAACAATAAACATTTCCTTTGTTGGATTTATTTTTCACCCTCTGATTTTGGCTATTTCCTTTTTCTTTTGATCCACTGCCGCCTTGAAAACGTTGAGAAGCTGCTGACACATGGGGCCCGCATATCATCCTCTATGTATAATCAACTTGCAAGATCTTGGAGCGAAAGAGCTTGTATTAGTGGGACCCATATGTCAACCTCTATGTACAATAAAACTTTCCTTTCTTCGATTATTTTTAGCTCCTGATATTTGGTCACTTTACTTTTTGTTTCTATCTCAAGCCACCTCTGAAACGTTGAGTAAGGTGCTGGCTCATGGGACCCGCATGTCATCCTCTATGTACAATAAAGTTTCTTTTCTTGGATTTTTTTACCCCTGATTTTGGTCACTTGCCTTGACGCTGCTGGCTCATGGGTCCCACATGTCAGCATCTATAAACAATAAACCTTTCCTTTGTTGGATTTATTTTTTACCACTAATTTCTGGCTATTTGCCTTTTTCTTTTGATCCCCAGCGGCCTTTGAAAACGTTGAGGAACCTGCTGGCTCATGGGACCCGCATGTCATCCTCTATGTACTATAAAAATTCTTTTCTTGGATTTTTTTCACCCTCTGATTTTTGGCTATTGCCTTTTTCTTTTGATCCCCTGCTGCCTTGGAAACGTTGAGTAAGCTGCTGACTCATGGGACCCGCATGTCATCCTCTATGTACAATCAACTTTTTTTTGGATTTTTTTACCCCTAATTTCTGGCTACTTTCTTTTTCTTTTGATCTCAAACCGCATTTGAAACGTTGAAACCGCTGCTGCAAAATGGGACCTGCATGTCATCCTCTATGTACAATAAGTTTCATTTCTTGGATTATTTTTGGCTCCTGATATTTGGTCACTTGCATTTTTCTTTCGATCTCATGCCGCCTTTGAAACGTTGAGTAAGTTGCTGGCTCATGGGTCCCGCATGTCATCCTCTACGAACAATAAAAGTTTCCTTTCTTGGAGTTATTTTTGACCCCTAATTTCTGGCTACTTCCTTTTTTCTTTTGATCCACTGCTGCCTTTGAAACGTTGAGGATTCTGCATACTAATACAAGCTCTTTCTCTCCAAGATCTTGCAAGTTGATAGATTAAATCATGAAATTATTAGGATATGTTTTAAATTTCAAATCCACTTTATGAATTATTAAAAATACCAATATCCATGTGGGTATGGAGCGATCAAGGATTTTCATATTGGGCATGAGCAGTTTCAAAAATTGGAACCCAATAATTCAAAATAAATAAAAACAACTTTTATGTAGAATCTACGCGTTTTTTTTGCCATTCATAGGATCTGTGTTTCATTAGAAAAGGGCCGAAATTGCATGAGCAGAAAGGCCCATTTGTAGTTATTGGGCTTCGACAGCAGGAGCAAGTAGGCCGATAGCAATTACCATGTAGATGGCCGTTGGCAACCCAAAGTGAAATATTGGGCCCAACAGGGGAAGGCTGAACAGTACTATTTTCTAATTGGAAGGTGGTACATGGCGTAATCCTGCCAAAAAAAAGATACACACGGGTTGCTGAAATTTGCCCATCTGCGCCTAATATCGCCGCCGCGGCTCCGCTTCCGCCGCCGCTGCCATGCCTCGTCTCGCGTCGAGCTCGTGGTACTGCCGCGGCTCGGGCACGGGGTACCGCGGCGTCCGTGCGCGCCCCAAAGGTACGTATTACGCGGAGATACGTGACGGGGGTGAGCGCATCGGCCTCGGCACCTACGAGACCGCGCACGAGGCCGCGCACGCGTACGACGCAGTGGCGTGGCAGCTCGGGCGCCCGCGATTGTCGATGAATTTCCATGACGTGTGGACGCGCCAGCAGGCCGATGATATCGCGTCGCCGCCGTACATCGTTAGACAGGAGGAATAGCGCCGCCGCCGCGAGACGGAGCGTCGTTTGCGCATCGCCGAGCGAGACGAGCGCGCGGCGCGTGAGTGGGCGGCCCGCTTCCCCGAGGACGTTGCCGCCGAGAACGAGCACTTCCGCAGACGGAGGGCGGAGAAGGTGACGAGGCGGGCTGCGAAGAAGGAGGACCGCGCACGACGAAGGGCCGAGAAGGCGACGAAGCGGGCCTTCATCGAAGCGCAGCTCGCCGGGCCGACCACCATTGGCGAGGACGACCCCTGTTGGACTGACCTCTTCTCGTCGGATCCGGTGTCGGGCACTACTTTGTAAAAATATGAACTATGGAGTATCTATCAAGCTAATTTTATCTTATTTTATGTCTATTTCTAGTCTTTGTTTGATCTTCTGTTTTACTGCACTCTATTTTTCATTATATTCTGTTTTTGGCGCTGCATTATAGCGCCTCTGAAAATACGCTGTTTCAGCCCTGCATTTGGCCGCCACAGTCTTCAGCTTCCGGTGAAGCTATTGCCGGCTCCATGCGCAGCATCATCCCATAGCGCCAAAATATAGAGCCACTGCTGGAGTTGCTGTAATATGTTTGTCAGTAGGAGCTTACCTAATTAGTTAAAAAGATGTTCAGCGTGGGATTCGAAAAAAATATCTTCATGTTTTTTTCCTAGCGATCCTAGTTCGGACTTTTTATTGTGTTGGCTAGTGCATGAAACTTGATACCTGTATTATGTGATCCTGATATGAGGATAAGAACACCTTCAACTTGCATTGCTAATGGTGTCTACTGCAGCAGTGGCGTACCTTCAATGGAGACTGATGCAAGAGAGTTGGTACTGGTGAGCCTGCACTTGACATCATTGTACCACCTGAAGTAGGTGGTGTATTGGGATTAGACTGATAAGCATAGCACCTTGCAAAGAACAAGATGCTGCTAGTGTTGGTTAACGTGATTTTACGCCAAAAGTGATGTATGCTCAACAGGTGCCGTACCTAGTTTGGATATTGTGTTGTTACCCTTTTGTGGTTTGGTGTTTGTCCAACAGAGAAAGCTACTCTTTTCCCGTGTAAGTGTTATTATGTGAATAAAAGTTGTGTGTACATATATATATCGGTCAGAGAACCAAGATTGCATATTCTTGCCTAGTTATAACACATAAGTCATAATAACAATTAAAGAGAAAAGGAACATTTGCCTTTGCAATGTGATTGTGCCAAGTAGATTAGACAACCAACCACAAACATTACAGGTCAACAGCCAAACGCATGCGAAAGTCCTAAGGTAAGCTCCATAATACATGTTGAAACCAAAAGCCTAGAAACCATAAGAAAGGTAGCTCCACATCACAGTTCCACGACAGCAGCATACTGATCATAAAACATATATCAAGTCAGGACAGCTGCACCACTGGGTAAGCATCCATGGGGTCTGGCTCAAGAGCGAAGACAGTGTGAATGCTGCAAAATGTGGCTCTTGCCTCACCCCACCCATACATCTTATCATGGAACCTTACCAAATCAGCATGAATCATCTTGACATAAACATAGCTCCTCTCTCCATGTTGATGGGATTGAACAATGCGCCAGTTGCAGTGCTTCAGCTTGTCAAACAGTATGCAGGAGATGACGAAGCATGCTGGCTGGTCTTTTGTAGTGACAATGGCTTGGAGTAGCTGGTCCTGTGAACCACCCAACTGGATCTTTAGAGCTTGAAGGACAGTCCGTGCCATATAAGCTACCGTTGCTGACTTCAGCTCAGGTTCAGGTGAATGACAGCTGACATCTTGTCCTAGAGATGCAGATCCTTCTTGATCAGATTCAGCGGAATCATCACCACTACTTACAGGTGCGTCAGGTTCTACAGAAGGCACATCAGGTACATGCTCCAGTTCATAGCAGTCGTGTGGGACAGCACTGTTTGCTGAAATCTCTACAATACCAGCTCCAGGTAGACCACCAGTCTCTACAGAGGGTAAACCACCAATATCCACTTCAGAGGATTCTCGTGGCACGACACCTTTCGCTAGAGGCTCTACCCTACCAGCTCCAGGTCCACCACCAGTCAAGATCAGGCATAGTCATGACGGGTTCTACCAATACAAAACCTCCTTCGGGTGCAGGATCATCAGTAGAAACTCCAGCATCAGCACCAGTTAAATCGGTCTTGACAATAGGTAAACCGTTTTGCTCCAGTTCAGAGAATTCCCGTGGCACGACACCGTTCACTAGAAGCTCTACACTAGCAGCTCCAGCTGCACCACCGATTTCTACAGTGAGGTAAACCCAATCCACAACCTTCTTCATGTGGCACGATGATGCCAGGTATAGGCTCATCAGTACCAGGTCCAGCTGCATCAGTCTCCATAGACAGTAAACAAGGTGGCGTCGGAGGTTTAAAAGACTGGCATGCCATTTCACCTTTGTCATCAAACAATAGAGTTTTCTTCAACTCTATGTTTCTGCAATAATAAGCACATGAACAGAAATTAGACCAGAGCATCTAGCCATCTAACAGGGGCAGTGGCAAAACAAGCGTCGGTCCATATGTTTACCTTGTCATCTGGGATATCAGAACACACAGATTTAGAAGTCATTTCACATAGCATCCGCTTTTTCGTTCCTTCCCCTACGTCCATCTGGAATAAGTAATACTATTGATCACATAAAACTAATTAATCAAATATATGCATATGTTGAGAAGTTTGCACGGCAAATTGTGGATTCTGCTTTCATCACCTACGAATCGTCGTTCTATATATTTACCTTGTCATCTGGGATATCCGAAGTCACAGAATGAGAAGTCATCTCACTAAGTATCAGTTTTTTCGCTCTTTCCCCTCCATCCATCTGCAATAAGAAGTACTATTGATCACATAAAGCCAATTCATTGAATATATGCATATATTGAGAAGTTTGCACAACAAATTGTGGATTCTACTTCCAATCACCAAGTAATCTCGTGAGAAATGCATGATCAAGATATGTTTCTCCCTCTTGATCGACATCTGCATCTCCATTAAGACTAATCATCGTGCGATGGTGCTCTTCAGAAGAGCGCATACACTTCCAATCACGAGACAAGCAAAAAATTGTTGATTCTAGTAATGCTTAATCAGCAGTGGCCATGGAAGGACCACAGATCGACCAAGCAAAAAACAATCATCAGCCTACTGACCACCAGGAAAAACAAACTAGGCCCATACATGGCCTCACAAATCATCATCAAACGTCGATCAAACTAGCAAGTTTGAACATGGATTACTAATTTATTTTCTGATAAAGTGAGTATATTAATATCGAAAGATATTGATTACACTGAGCCTCTGCAACAACGCAATACCTTACTGGTAGTACGGATGCACATGGATTCCTAATACTCCCTTTGTTCGGTTTTAATTAGTCGACGTGAGGGAGAGCAGAAAATGAACTGTCGATGCTTTCAACTAGAGTCAATTAAATACGAATGAAAGAAGTACATTGTAGTATTGACAAATATCCGGATCTAGTCTAAAAACAAATTGGCATGTAAATCCTAGTAGTCTACTAAACTAGGATCAATACCCTAGATTAGGGTTGCAAGAGGCGTCCGCGAATCGTCCCGCAAAGCAGAAAATTAGAGCAAATAGTGGTTGAGATTAGAGCAGATTTAAAGCACTCGCACTGAAACTAGCTAGCCCGCTACCCACCCCGCTTGACACCCTGCCCTACATGTGAATCTACACCAAATATTCAAACAAGGATGAGCAACCGCCAATAAAATTTTATCCGCACATCATCATCTCTACCATACACGAGGGTATGGTGATTTTACATACAGCCATTGTTGTCGCGGGACGAGGATGAGTGATGCGCCGCGAAGAAGGTGCCTCACGCCTCTGTCGCTGCCACCGTCGAAGAGGAAGTCGAAGCCGCGCGATTGTGGTCCGTCGCCGATATGGAGGTGGAGCTACTAGGGAAGAGGTGGAGGTGGAGGTGGAGAGGGAGTGATGGTTTGTACTAGTGGCGGCCGGTGAGGTAGTTATAAATACAGCCTCTCTCTCTTTTTTTGGCAAGGAATGCAGCTTCTCTTGGAAGGCAACGAGGCAACGCACTCCAGATTTCGTATATTACTATAATAATATGGGCGGAGAAATTTGGACGCATCTGTGTTGTCTTGTCAAATGAATCACCAGGATTTGCTTTTATTACTCCAGATTTGGGCGACCCAAGGAAGTAGAGATAGTAATGTACGCCATCTAGCTGCACGCTATCAAATCAAATAAATGGTCATGCCATTTACTTTTAAGATGGTGCAGCAGTTATTCTGACCAAATAAACATGCACGTCTGCTGATTATTTTGATAGTATTACTAGTAGTACTAATATTTCTGAGGGTATACATTTACCGTCCGCTAGCAAAGATTGTTTGGCACATTGTTCTTATGGCTTTCAACATCACACCCCTTAATAATATTATTAATCAATGTTTGGGCAATTAATTGAGTGTGTTAATAAAAAATTAAAACCCACAAATCCAACTGTACTATTTTTAGGGCCATATGAAGGACAAGGAATGATTTTGAATGCCATATGGAGTACCTCCAACCATGTGAAATATGGTTCTGTCATGCAGGTGATACCCATGGCTTCGCATTGGATCTGTATGTTGTCCTACATACAGTCAACTATGAAGTACCACGATTTGATTTTTGGGTGCAACCGGCTAGAGAATGATGCACGGGTTTGTACAGCTCAGTACAATTCACATTAAAATTTTCTGATAGGATGTTGATGTGTATATGTAAGAATCATACACTAGAATGTCTTCTATGTTTAGATGGCTGATCTACGTTTATACTTCTGTGAACCATGAGGTTAAGACCTTTGTACTGTAATAAAGATTTATAAATAACAGTATATATGTATGCCTCTAGGGACACTGAAACGGCCAAACAACCATGCATGTGTATAGACCGTATTTGATCAAATTACAAGAAGCACCTGGGTTCATGCAAATAGCATCAATTTATCACCTAAGTACATTAGCTATAAATAGTTAAATAGGAGTCAAGACCAACTGAGCTAGCTAGTAGTATGATCCTACTATTACATAAATATCCCTAACTCTGATTGTCTTTGTTCCAGTCTAGCGCGTTGGTGTAACTTGGGATGAACCAAAACCCCGTATGGCAGTTGGCCCCTGGACCGCTGCTTGAGAAAGAGATGCTTTGGTGGTCTTCGCCATTTAGACTGAAGCGGAAAATTTGTTGATGTGATGTGTTAAACTGAAAGCCAATGGCCTGAGGCGTGGTGTAGATGCAGTTTCTTCTTGTCAAATATCCTAGGGGAAATGTTGCACCACCCACTGGCATGAAAATCGGATAGTTCAACCCAAGGAACATAGGATAGTCTCCAAGATTAGTAACCCTTTCCCACGAGTTGGCTGGAAGTAACCGACTAGTGTCATTCGAGAATACAATGCAGGTATACCCCGAATAACTGTGAACAACGCGACCGCAATGGACAGAAGGGGTACTATCATAATAAGTTGGAGCACCGTCAGCGTCAAAATCCATTACGCCACGTGCATAGACCAGGAGAAGTCTAGAACGATCTTGAGATCTTGCCAGCCACCACATACGACTATTAGACTCAAAATCATCATCGCCATCAAATCCAGCCGTCCACGGAAGGAATGGAGCAGGGAGCACTATAGGACCTTGAAAAAGGAAAGAACACATCACATGAAAATATATTTCATGATTTATCTACTAGTGATATTGATTTGATATTGTAGATGCCAATACTAGTACTTTATAAAATCATGGTAGAACATAAGATGGTTTGAAATATATTTTGAACATCTTGGTAAAACTTCATATGGATTTAAAACATGTTCCCCAAAATATTGGTCCAAATTTTAGATGGTTTGAATATAGTACTCCTTATTCTCTAGAACCGGGGGAATATAAACAAATGAAAGTCTTTATCAATATTGCATGGCACCTTTATTGATTCTATTTCTACTCTACCTTAAATTTTCCAGGGAGTAATAATAAAGAAACTTAATTACTAGGGGGCCTTTTTCCTACGGAACAACATGCACATTAGACCATACTAAAATTCCTATAGATGTTAAATTCTATATATGTCCATACCACAAGAGGGTTATGGTGTGCGCCTATGGAATTCCTTTAAGCCAAAAGATGCCAAGACAGTTCAACAAATAAGAGGTGAAATACTATATAAGTTACGTATATAAAAAAGATAGGGAGGAAATGTTACCAAATTGATTAGGATCCCATGCATAAAAATTTCCAAGCTCAGTAACGGCGAACACATGTCGGTTATGTATAATTGCATCGCAGTATATGGCGCCGTTCTGAAACTGGTTTTCAAGAAATATCCATGTACGAGGATATTCGCCATGGAGGTAGGCAATTGCAAAGTCGAAGATTGCGACAAGGGAGAAATCTTTATACCCCCTAGCAACTGTAGGAACTTGGCAAATAGCTATCTTCTGCAGTTGAATAGCATAACCCTGATGCTCGAATATAAGTGGATTGCGTGTGGTTTCAAACTTCTTCCTCAAAGATGGAAGCTTAATCTTGCGATGAGTGTAGACATTGAGGAGGTTCCACTTGCCTTCGGGGCCAACCATGGCGATCCAATCTCCACTGGCGCCTGCCCGCTCCTCATCCTTACCGTGTGGCATTAGGCCATCATAGGAGAACCTGTCCAGCGGCACTAGTTTGCACTTGCTGTGCACCGGCAAATCCTCCTTGAACACCCATGGTTTATCCGCCGGGTCACAACAGAGAACACACGGAAGGCCAAACGGCTGAGAAGCAGGCATAGTGGCACTGTATTTGGCTGACTGAAGAATACTTTTGGAGGAACCGACTAGGGACGCGGCGGTGATGGCATCGCACTGGCTGATGAGCACTTCAAGGGGGCCTTCCGTAAACACCTTGTGAAACAGCCCAGATCCAAAGACCCTGCTCGATTTCACCATCGCAATGAGGCAGGTGGTACAATGGGGTTAGTATTTTCTTGGGAGATTTACTGATTCGAACTTTGGGAGAGAGATGGCGATCAATGGCGGCAGGTGGGGGTTTGAGTTGGAGAACAGAGGCTCTCAAACTGGGCACTGTTGGATAGGATGCGAAAGAGCCATCGCGGAGACGAAGGCGCGTGCTATGGAAGCTGGGCGGAGTGGGGATAGACGATGGAGGTGAACCAAGACGCTCCTTCTCTTATGCATATACTGCCTACTGCAGTTTCGAGGAGAGTGTGAATGTGTTCAAAAAAAGAGGAGAGTGTGACTATGTTCAAAAAAAGAGGAGTGTGTGAATGTGTTCAAAAAAAGAGGAGAGTGTGACTGTGACCCGACACCCGAGTAGGAGCAGACGGACTATAGGAGTAGCCCCATCATTACAGTCCATTAATCGTGCTTCCTACAATAAATAAGTGAAACGTCCCAGGCTTGTGTTGTCTAATCAAATCGATGGCTATGTCAGTATTATGGTGAACAAATAAAACAAATACACACCAACCTTGTTCTTTTTGCAACGTACACCAACCTAGCAAGGCATCAACCTTCTCGCCATCAACTAGGACTCCGTGGCTCCGTCCCACCAAAGTTGTCTCAACTTTGTAAAAAAAATACATCTATCCATCTAAATTTTAACAAAGGTGAGACACTTTTGGTGGGACCGAGGGAGTACAAAAAAACTTTACTACTCCATGCTAGTATCGGCCACTTTTCGAAAAGTAATTCAAATTTCAACTGAAGGCGTGCTATTTTATGGTCCTGAAAATTGCCAAAAAAAAAATACAACCAAAAAATGCAACAGATCCATGTTAAGGGGGTACACCCTACGCAATATACATTAAGAAACTTCGAAACTTCAGCGACCTTGTAAGAATGCCCATGACAGTGCAATTTTGGCAAATTAGGAAGAGACAAAATATGAATTGAACCAAAGAAATCTAAACGAATCCTTAGACAATAGCATAGTTAACACGTTCAGAAAAAAATGATGACTCCAAGAGAACAACATTAGCAAGAAATACTCCATTTTAGTTTGAACTTGCAGTCACATATATATAGTACTACCAAAATACTAATACTCCGAGCTGCATTCTAGCACTCCAACTAGCTAGCTAATAGTTCTGGAGTAGTAGTACTACTATACAAGTCCAAAATACATCCGAACGAACCCTAATTCGAACTAAACTACTCCCTCCGATCTTCGAGTAACTACATTGCAGTATGACTAAACGAAGATTATTGTATAACCTTCTTGTTGATGCAAACGCAGATAGGCAACACACGCTGCCCTCCATTCTGCTTCGCGTAACGGGGCGGCACCACCAGGAAAGAAGTGAGCTGCTGCAACATGATCGAGCTAGGCGTCGGGGAGCTCGTCGGCTCGATTACCGCCATCAAGGTGTCCGTCGAGAGGTCACTGGTCCCAGCCGGCGCCGGCGCCGGTAGACCAATCACCAGCAGCTGCGCCTTGTACATCGGAAACAAGCACGCGGCCGACCTGATGCACACACAGGACACAATGGTGGTCGGGCCGAGCGCGCCAACGGTTATGGCGAACACGGTACCGTCTTCTTCCCCACTGCCGATGAACAGGTGTCCCTGCGGTTGTACCGGAACACGAACTATGCACCAGGTGGGTATGCCATACTGGAACTGATGTAGCCCCGGTCACCGACGTCGCTACACCAAGACCAACAAGTTCCCCTAGTGGACCGATGACACGAGCTCGAGTCAAAGCTCTTCATGATGAGGTGAACTCGCTCCTCACCACCCTTGATCTTGGTACCCCTTTGGATGGATTGCTACCTCATGCCAACGTGCTATGTGTCATTAGGTGCAAGGCGCGTCAAGACCACGGAGAGGAGAAGACGCCAAGGTCAAGGGAAGGAGAGAAGCAACTGGACATGGAGATGATCATGAAGCCGAAGCCGACGTCGCACGAAGCGCTCCAAGGAAGAGACGGACGCTGGCCGGTCCAGGACCCGGTCAGACCGGACCTACAACCGGACGCCCCGGTCATAGGCCCGGTCGACCGGGCGCAAACCGGGCCAGCTCCCTCGTACCGGACGACGACCGGACCGAGGACCGAAAACTTCGCAGTTTCCCGGTTTGCGCCCGGTCGACCGGACCCATGACCGGACGGCCCGGTCACAGGCCCAGTCGGACCAGCCCCAAACCGGACAGCCCGACCCCAGGCCCGGTCAGACCGGCCCCAAACCGGACCTGACGAGAATGGCCCACCAAACTGCCTTAACTTATCCATTCGCGTACCTGTTCGCCCTTGCTGGCCATGTGTGACTATATAAGTAGCTGGAACCCCTCATTAGCTCTTTAGACTTGTTTTGAACTCAAACCTAACTTTGAGCTTAGTCTCCCTTGGGTATCATCCCTCTGTAATCAAGGCCATCCTTGTTGTTGATTTGGTTATTGTTGAGTGAGATTCTAGTACAAGCTACTCTCTCTCCCTCACCAATCCCCTTTTCTCCAACACCAATCTCTCACCGGGAATTCTGCCGCGTGCCTCTTCCGGGTGATTCTATTGGCGTGGTCCATCGAGCCACGGGGGTAAGTATCGGGTGTATCGGGTTGGTGTGCGTGCGTGAGTCTCGGAGTTCATCGTGTTCATCGTGTTCTTCGTGTTCCTCGCGTTTTCCCATCTCTCCTCTTGGTTTCGAAGTCAATCCGCGAGATCGGGCCACACACGGGGTCTTAGACCTCATCATATGGTATCAGAAGCTCTTGGTTACCGCGGATTTGACCTCCCAACCACCCGTTTTCGTTCCTAGAAAATTTTCCAAAAAATAGCCCTAAATTGCCTCTTGACCGATCTGTGATTTGGTTGCGTTTTGAGTGGTTTTGGTCCGTGGATCTAGTGTTGTTGTGCTTGATCTACTATTTCCCTAACTTTGAGCCTCCGATTCCATCGTTTCCCTTCGTTTTGGTCGATTTGGTTTTGGTTTGGGGAAGAACAGGAGAGAGAAAGCTCCAAATCGTGAAACCCGGTTTCGAACCCGGTCAACCGGGCCACAGACCGGACGAGCCAGCACAGAACCCGGTCGACCGGGCGGCAACCGGACAGGCCGGTCCAGGAGCCGGTCCAACCAGACCCCAGACCGGGCGCATCTTCGCGCCCTCCTTCGACCTCGACTTCCGGCGATCTCCACCACCACCACCACCACCATCGCAGGTATAACTTGCAGCTTTCGCCTTGTAACCCCTCTTCCTTTTGCGATCTATCCCATCGAGCATTGCTTGTCTAGTGTTGCGAGACATTGCACGTGGCCCCGCATTGTGAGGTGTGTGTGTCGCGTTGAGTAAGGCACCCAAGCAAACACTCGTGTGGCAAGATAGCAAAAGCGAGGCTAATGCTAACATAGTGCATCAAAAAGCCCCGAAAACACAAAAAGAGTGCGAGTAGCACCATACATCCATACATCCATACACCCATACGCCCATACATACAAAGTGTCCAAGTGCCACCAAAGATACAAACGAGTGCAAGTGCCGCCATATACAAAAGAGAAAAAGCTTTTAAGCAAAGAGAGATAGGAGAAGAGAGGCCACGTGTGAATCTTGTTGTCTCTTCCTTTGCAACCAAAGCTTTGGCTCTCCTTGTGTTAGTGTGACACCGAGCACTTATACATACACTTTTCCGCTCACTTTTGGTTGCACTAACCCCGCTTATCTCGTGTGTGTGTTCCACAACTTTTTCCGTGTTTATAGTGATTTTCACATTGACATTTGGATTTTTGGACTTTACCCACTTTTAACAACATACTCGATCTTGGATTTGTCTTTTGGCTTTTCACAACACTCGCCTAACACCATATTTGCTAGCTTTTGCGTGTGGTTTTGCGTGTGTTCCCGATACACTTGATCTTGCTTTCGGTTTGGTGGATTGCCTCAATACTATCTTACCTTGGTAAGAGTGCGAGGTAGTCTCCTTCCACTAACATACACAACATAGTTCTTGTCTTTGCATCATGGATAGGAACGGAGATACCAATAGGGATGAAGAGATCCTCCGCAACACCGAGAGGTTGGCTACTCAACACAACCTATGGACGCAACGACAAGAGTTCAAGGAGCAACTCTCACTCTTCGAGACCCGCATCGATGAGCAATACGAAGAGGTGGCTCACAACTTCTCCACCGTGAACCAAGATTTGGCTCTTCTTCGTGAAGCTACGGACAACTTGAATGGCCAAATGGCGGCCAATGATGCCAACATGGAGCGGCGCATGGATAGCCTCGAGCGCGCCATCAACAATTTGGGTCGTCATCGTCGACACCGCTCTACTTCCTCTTCATCAAGCTCGCCACAAGACTATTACTCTCATGGTGGCCTTTCGTCCTCAAGCTCCTCTTCAAGGCATGAAGACCATCATCGACCTCATCGCTCACATGCTCGTCATGAAGACTCTCGCTCCAACTCTAGGCGTGGAGAAATACATCGCCATGCTCGTCCACATGAGCGTCCTCCACAAGCTCAAGACCTTCCACAAGATCGTCACCATGCGGATCGCCATGCCCACCATGGGCGTGATGGCCATCCACAAGACCAAGATCCTCAAGATCCACCTCGGCGAGATCTTCGTCGCCACCCTCACCATGACCAACGTGGACGAGGAGAGCTACACCATGGTCAAGATGAGAGACCCAACATTGAGCATCGTCCTCAACCGCGACAAGATCTTCAACAACATCCTCACCGTGAACCAAGTGAAGCAAGCGTTCAACTCCAACGCCAACCCAATGCTATGGTTGGCCGTAGAAGACCTCCTATTCCACCTATAGCCGCAAGAGTTGACGGCGCCCCTCCTCGTAGAAGAAACTTGGAGGATGAAGAGAACATGTATGGCAAGCTCAAGTTCAACATGCCCAAGTTCAAAGGTGAAGACGACGCCGAAGCTTACCTCTCATGGGCACTCAAGGTGGACAAGATCTTCCGCATCCACAACTACTCCGGTGCCAAGAAAGTGGCTATGGCATCACTCGAGTTTGAAGACTACGCCAACACTTGGTGGGAGCAAGTCCTCACTCTCCGAGAAGAGAAGGGTGAACCCCCAATTGACACTTGGGAAGATATGAAGAAGGAGATGCATGCTCGCTTTGTCCCAATGCATTACATGACCGACCTCTTCAACAAGCTCCAAAAGTTGAAGCAAGGCACCAAGACCGTTGAGGAGTTCTACAAGGAGATGGAGCTCACTATGATGCGAGCCAACATCCAAGAGTCCGAAGAACAAACCATTGCTCGTTTCTTCAATGGCCTTACTTATCCCATCAAGAGGATTGTCGAGTTCCAACCCTACTCCAACATGGTTGAGTTAGTCCACCAAGCATCGAAGGCCGAGCGCCAAGTGATTGAGGACATCAAGTACTCCAAGGACAAGTCCTATTTCTCCTCCAAGCTCGCTACATCGACTCCTCCTACTTCATCAACTCCTTATGCTACAAGTGCCAAGGCCGACGCCTCCTCTACACCTTCCAAGAAACCGACTATCCAAAGTCGCATGAAGCAAACGGTCTCCTCCACCGCCTCCTCTAAGGCATCCACGGGACCCTCTAGTGTCACTTGCTTCAAGTGTGGCACCCAAGGTCACAAATCGTTTGAGTGCAAGAACACCAAGGTCATGATCACTATGGAGAATGGTGACATCGAGACTCTTGATGAAGATGAATATGAAGCCCTTGTGCAAGCCGCCGTGGAAAGTGAAGAAGCTTATGAGCAAGAAAGTGGAGAAGATCCTCTCTTATGTGAGCATGACCCAAGTCCCTCACTTGTGGTCACAAGGGTGCTAACCACACAACCTCATGCTACGGAAGAACAACGGTGCAACATCTTCCAAACCCGTGCCGGAATTGGTGGCAAGTCAATCAAGGTCATCATCGTTGGTGGAAGTTGCCATAACCTTGCGAGCACCGAGTTGTGTGAGAAGCTCCACCTCACTCTCCGCAAGCATCCTCACCCCTACCATATCCAATGGTTGAGTGACAAGGGCAACGTCAAGATACAACATACCGTCACCGTCAACTTCAAGATCGGCCCTTATGAGGACACCATCGAGTGTGACGTGGTACCCATGACGGTGTGCCACATGTTGCTTGGTCGCCCTTGGCAATATGATAAGAAGGCTATACATGATGGACTCTCCAACACATACACCTTCAAGGTCAACGACAAGAAGTTCGAGTTGCGCCCGATGACTCCTAGCCAAATCATCGCGGATAATGCAAAGGCTTTAGCGAGGGCACAACTCCGCACCCACCATAGTGAGATGAGAGGAGAGGGAGCGACCCACCACAAAGAGAGTGAGCGCCACAAGCCATACATGAGTGAGTCCAAGAGTGTCCTTCTAGCCACCAAGAGTGAGTGGAGAGAGCTCCAAGAGAACCCATCCACCATATTGCACTATGTGCTCATATGCAAGGGACCCTCGTCGGCGACTAACGACTTGACCAACATTCCTCCGTCTTTGTTGTCTCTTTTGCAGGAATTCCAAGATGTCTTCCCCGACGAGCTCCCTCATGGACTACCACCACTCCGAGGCATAGAACACCGCATCGACCTCATACCCGGCGCGCCGCTCCCAAACCATGCCGCCTACCGCACCAACCCCGAAGAGACCAAGGAGATCAACCGCCAAATTCAAGATCTCCTCGCCAAAGGGTACATCCGAGAAAGCCTTAGCCCTTGTGCGGTTCCCGTGATTCTTGTGCCTAAACCGGATGAGACGCAACGGATGTGTATGGATTGTTGCCCCATCAATGCCATTACCGTCCGTTACCGCCATCCCATTCCGCGTTTAGATGACATGCTAGATGAACTTAGTGGTGCCACGATTTTCTCTAAAGTCGATTTGCGTAGTGGTTACCATCAAATCCGCATGGCTATTGGTGATGAATGGAAAACGGCATTCAAGACCAAACTTCGTCTCTATGAATGGCTCGTTATGCCTTTCGGTCTTTCCAATGCTCCATCAACTTTCATGCGCCTCATGAATCACATCTTGCGTCCTCTCATTGGCAAGAGCGTGGTTGTCTACTTCGATGATATTCTTATTTATAGCAAAAACCTCGAGGACCATGTGCAACATGTGAGAGAAGTCTTGTGCATCTTGCGCCATGAAAAGCTTTATGCTAACCTCCCCAAGTGCACATTTGCTCAAAACAAATTGGTTTTTCTTGGTTTTGTGGTTTCCGCTAATGGGATTGAAGTTGATTCTTCCAAGGTGGAGGCCATCCATAATTGGCCTACCCCTACAAATGTTGGCCAAGTCCGAAGCTTCCATGGACTTGCCGGGTTTTACCGCCGCTTTGTGAAAGACTTTAGCACCATTGCTTGCCCTTTGAATGAGCTTACTAAGAAGAATGTTCCGTTTGTTTGGGGCAAGGCCCAACAAAATGCTTTTGATGAGTTGAAGAAACGCCTTACCGAAGCTCCACTTCTTGTTCTTCCAAATTTTGCAAAAACTTTTGAGATTGAGTGTGATGCAAGTGGGCTTGGTATGGGTGGTGTTCTTATGCAAGAGGGCAAACCCGTGGCATACTATAGTGAGAAGTTAGATGGCGCACGCCTCAACTATCCTATATATGACAAGGAGCTCTACGCTTTGGTTCGTGTTCTTGAAGTTTGGCAACACTATCTTTGGCCAAAAGAGTTTATCATTCATTCCGACCATGAGTCCTTGAAATATTTGAAAAGCCAACACAACTTGAACAAACGACATGCAAAATGGGTCGAGTTCATTGAGTCCTTCCCATATGTGATTAAATACAAGAAGGGCAAGGACAATGTTGTGGCGGATGCTCTTTCCCGCAAAAACACCCTTTTGCTAACTCGTTTGGATTTTCATGTTTTGGGACTTGAAGAGATCAAAAAACTCTATCCTTCCGATTCTTTCTTTGCTTCCATTTTTGAGAAGTGCTCCATTGAGCGAGGAGTGGATGATTTCTACTTGCATGATGGCTATTTGTTCAAAGCTAACAAGATTTGCATTCCCGAGTCTTCGCTTCGAAAATTGCTTTTGCAAGAGTCTCATGGAGGAGGTCTTATGGGTCACTTTGGACGTGACAAGACATATGCCATGCTCTCAACCCACTACTATTGGCCAAAGATGAAGCGAGATGTGGAGCGCCTTTGCCGTCGGTGCACAACATGCTTACAAGCTAAGTCTACCTCCAACCTTTATGGTCTTTACATGCCATTGCCTATTCCTTATGCACCATGGACCGATATTAGCATGGATTTCGTTCTAGGCTTGCCTCGCACTAAGCATGGTCATGATTCCATATTTGTTGTAGTGGATAGATTCTCTAAGATGGCTCATTTCATACCTTGCCATAAGAGCGACGATGCTTCACACATTGCTTCATTGTTTTTTAGGGAAATTGTCCGCCTACATGGAGTACCGCAAAGCGTTGTGTCGGATCGAGACGTCAAGTTCATGAGTTATCTTTGGAAGTCACTCATGGCGAAGTTTGGAGTCAAGCTCTTGTTCTCATCATCATCGCACCCGCAAACGGATGGCCAAACGGAAGTGGTCAATCGAAGCCTCTCCACCCTCCTACGCATCCTCGTGAAGAAAAACTTGAAGTCATGGGAGGAGTGCCTTCCTCACGCCGATTTCGCCTACAACCGCGCCAAGCACAAGACTACGTCAAGGAGCCCCTTCATGGTCGTCTATGGCTTCGAACCTTACACGGCACTCGACATACTTCCGCTTCCCCTCCACGAGCGCATCAACATGGACTTCGACAAGCGCACCGCCGCCGTCAAGAAACTACATGAAGAGACAAGGGCAACCATACAAGAACATGTTCTTCGTCAAGCCAACCGCATCAACACCAAGAAGAAGGCAAGGATATTCGAAGAAGGAGACCTCGTTTGGATCCACCTCCGGAAGGAATGATTCCCTCATGAGTGCAACTCCAAGCTCAAGCCAAGAGGAGATGGCCCCTTCAAGGTCCTCAAACGCATCAACGACAACGCTTACGTCATCGACATACCGACATCCAAGTACTTGGTGAGCAACACGTTCAACGTCTCGGACTTGTCACCCTATCATGGAGATGAGGAGGTGCAAGAGTCGAGGACGACTCTTTCCCAAGGGAGGGGAGATGATGTAGCCCCGGTCACCGACGTCGCTACACCAAGCCCGAGTCAAAGCTCTTCATGATGAGGTGAACTCGCTCCTCACCACCCTTGATCTTGGTACCCCTTTGGATGGATTGCTACCTCATGCCGACGTGCTATGTGTCATTAGGTGCAAGGCGCGTCAAGACCACGGAGAGGAGAAGACGCCAAGGTCAAGGGAAGGAGAGAAGCAACTGGACATGGAGATGATCATGAAGCCGAAGCCGACGCCGCACGAAGCGCTCCAAGGAAGAGACGGACGCTGGCCGGTCCAGGACCCGGTCAGACCGGACCTACAACCGGACGCCCCGGTCATAGGCCCGGTCGACCGGGCGCAAACCGGGCCAGCTCCCTCGTACCGGACGACGACCGGACCCAGGACCGGAAACTTCGCAGTTTCCCGGTTTGCGCCCGGTCGACCGGACCCATGACCGGACGGCCCGGTCACAGGCCCGGTCGGACCAGCCCCAAACCGGACAGCCAGGCCCCAGGCCCGGTCAGACCGGCCCCAAACCGGACCTGACGAGAATGGCCCACCAAACTGCCTTAACTTATCCATTCGTGTACCTGTTCGCCCTTGCTGGCCATGTGTGACTATATAAGTAGCTGGAACCCCTCATTAGCTCTTTAGACTTGTTTTGAACTCAAACCTAACTTTGAGCTTAGTCTCCCTTGGGTATCATCCCTCTGTAATCAAGGCCATCCTTGTTGTTGATTTGGTTATTGTTGAGTGAGATTCTAGTACAAGCTACTCTCTCTCCCTCACCAATCCCCTTTTCTCCAACACCAATCTCTCACCGGGAATTCTGCCGCGTGCCTCTTCCGGGTGATTCTATTGGCGTGGTCCATCGAGCCACGGGGGTAAGTATCGGGTGTATCGGGTTGGTGTGCGTGCGTGAGTCTCGGAGTTCATCGTGTTCATCGTGTTCTTCGTGTTCCTCGCGTTTTCCCATCTCTCCTCTTGGTTTCG
Organism: Lolium perenne; assembly: GCF_019359855.2. Taxonomy (NCBI): domain Eukaryota; kingdom Viridiplantae; phylum Streptophyta; class Magnoliopsida; order Poales; family Poaceae; genus Lolium; species Lolium perenne. The sequence goes on from NC_067245.2 coordinate 140,478,745, forward strand.
AAGTCAATCCGCGAGATCGGGCCACACACGGGGTCTTAGACCTCATCAGGAACGTAAACACTGGGATGGAGTGGGATGCTTGGAGGTGTACCAGGAGCTCCCGCGGCGGGCCGGTGAAGCTGCAGCCGGTATTGATGGCCTCTGTGCAGTCGCACGGACCATGCGGGCATGCGATATAGTGCTTGTAGGACTCCGTGGAGGTGACCAAGCTCTGGCAGCCGACGCACTTGACCATTGCCCCAGATCGATTCGACGGCGGCAATCTTGCCCCAGATCGATTCGACGGCGGCAACCTCGCCGGCTGCTCGCACTTCTTGCACGGGTTCGGCGCAAGCTCGCCGACGCAGCGCCGACAGCCCATATGACCGCCCTTGCACTACACGGAACAACGTACGTGGCATCAGTTGTCATTGACATTTCTCACAGGTGAACCTAAGAATGAAATCGGAAGGGAGCGACCTTGGATATGGGGGGTTTGAAGAGCAGCAGGCAGACGGGGCACAAGAAGAGGGCCTCCTCCATCTTCAGAGAAGAGTGATCGGGAACACGAGAACGGGATGGGTTCTTTTTTTATACATGCCTTGGAGTGGAGTATGGATACTACTACTTATAGGAAGAACTTCCTTGCTAAGAATCGGCGTCGGCTGTACGCAACCATAGATGCACCAGCGGCTCTGCAGTTTGTCAAAATAAAAGGACAGAGCTGCAGTGACTTGAAGCCTCCAAATCTCATTGTGACTCGGTGCCACCATCTACCATCCATTTGAGATCCAATGTTCCAAACTATCTCTTATTTCGAACCTAAAAACAAAAATTATTCATAAATTATGAAAAAAATCCAGTAAAATGTAGATGCATTGTTCTAAAATCTGTGAATATTTCATCCCACTCGGACGACTAGCTTGTGATTAAAGAGCTTTTTACGTATACGAGCACTAGTTTAAACTAAATACTCCATATATTTTCTCACAAACCTTTGATTCAAATCGAATGAAACTTCACCAAAATATAAATCGAAATATGCACGATTAACTGGAAGTTCTTTAAAAATTTCTGAGCAATTATAATAATTATTTAGTTGAAATTCTAAGTTGATCACATACATTGGATCTGAGATGGATGGTGGATGGTGGCACCAAGTCACTGTGAGACTTGGAAGTATTAAGTCAATGAAGCTCTATCCCAAAATAAAAGCTTCGTGAAGAAGGCAGTTTGGTTCAAAAAAGAAGACAGTGCCAAACAGTTATCAAACAGTACCCATATAGTCAAATGTACTCCCTCTGATTCAAATGAATTGACTCAACCTTGTCTAGATATATGGATGTATCAAGTCACTGAAGCTCTATCCCAAAATAAAAGCTTCATGAAGGGGGAAGTTTGGTTCGAAAAAAATACAGTGCCAAGCAGCTGTCAAATAGTACCATAACGTCAAATGTACTCCCTCCGATTCAAACGAAATGACTCAACTTTGTATTTTGCATGTTAAAGGTTTTTCGTAAAACTTGGCCAGTCTTAACATAGTTTGCCTTTCTATAAATAAATATAAGCCCTAAGGCTCCTTTGATTCATAGGATTGGAAAACCATAGAAATATGAAAAACATAGGATTGAGATTTAATGGCTAGTTGAATCATATAGGAAGATGAGTTGTGTTTGATTGTGCCAAAGGAAAATTTCCATGAGGTATGACCTAATGTTTTATTCTTATAGGATTTGCACTGCAAGATTCCTATAGGATATGTTCCTATGAATCAAACAACTAGTGTGGGGAAAATTCACATGTGATCTAAATCCTACATAATTCCTATACAAATCATATATATGAATTTTAGTTGTTAGGTCACTTAAAATGACTTCACTTGGAGGGTTACATTTTTTTTCTGAATTAGTAGTGATGCCTAACCATATATATACCTAAACCAAGAGAATCATCATAAACTTATGTATATTAATAGTAAGCGGCATATATGAATGTTTTTTATCTACAAACCCAGGGTCATATATATGTACATAGAAACATGCATATATGCTAGTTTTTGTACCTTCGTGTGTTCCTCTTTTGGGCTATCATTTTTGTTCACCGGTTCACAACCAACGCCCTAGATTAATTTGGCACTTAGAAAATAACATTTTGTTTTGGCGCACTAACACAAATAGTAGTAGCACGGTCAACACTGTAGAAAAGTACAAAATAGATGTGTGTGGGAAAAATTGACTTAAAGTGACCATTACAATGAGAAAAAGGGTAGAACCAAGCATTGCACAGGGAAAAAGCAGTGTAGTGCCCAGAAGAAAAAAAACAAGTTGGGCTATACTCCCTCCATCCTGAAATAATGGGTGTTTAGAGTTAAAATTTGTCCATAAAAGAGTGTACTTCTTGTTTTGCAATGCACTTCAAAATTTGTCCACAAAAGAGTGGTAGTAAAAAATATTTCTTTCTCGTCACGAGGGATATAGTTTCTTCACTACTAGTACTACCTCCATCACAAATATTAAGTCTTTTTTAAGAGTCAAACCAAGTAAAGGTTGACAAAAATTTAGAACAATCTATCAACTAATATAATATTTTGTAGATACCATACCAAAAAAATTCATTGTCTATGTATTGATATTAATTTTGTATTTTGCATGATAATGATTTTTGGTAAAATCTTAGTTTACCTTGACATAGTTTGAGTTTCTAAAAATAATATAGGCCTTACGCTTTGGGATGGAGGTAGTAGTATTTAGCATAATATGGTTTTCTTATTTACTACATGCATTTAGCTCATTGGAGGTGGAAAAGTTGAAGAGGAAAGTGATGGTTGATGAAAGTTTCCCAATGTAATAATAAAATCCTTAATATGCCTTGAAAACCCACACGTACGCTCTTTCTAGGACAGAGGCAGTATGAGAAATGCACCCACGCGCTGTCATCTGCCCGTTTGTGCTATGTCTCCCAAATCTTGAAATATCGTCAGTTATCCATTTCACGTCCACACTTCTCCCTCTCTCCACGGACTAGGAAAAAACCCTCTCTTCACTTCCCCTTCCCATTCCACCGATGGAGAGCCCAACCGACGTCGTCAACGCAACGAAAGAGAAAGCCGCGCGGCTGGCCTTAGCCGCAGAGGAGGCGTCCAGAGCCGCGACCGCAGCACGCATGGCCGCAACGGCGGCGATCATCGCCGCAGCGGATGCCAAAGACGAAGCGGAGGCCATTGCCGAAGGTCGGGCCATCGGTCGCTCATCGGCATCTGATGCTCTTGGTAGATGGGTCCACTCTCTTGGGAAGCTTCCCCTAGATGACGAGGACGTGGTTGAACTCATCTTTGAACCGCCTCCGCCGACCTTCGACGAGAATATCATCGACGAGGGGAAGGAAGTATGTTCCGATTCACGTCTCTCCCTTATTCAACATAGCCCTGTATCGATTTGCGCTACGGTCTCTCCCTCTTTTTTTGCGCTATAGCATTTTGAATTAGCGGCAGAATCTTTTTAGATTCATATTCAGTATTAGTTGCAACTGCTACATATTTGCTTCACATCTGATTCACCTCTCTCCCTTATTCAACATAGCCCTGTATCGATTTGCTCTATGGTCTCCCCCTCTTTTTTTTGCGCTATAGGGTTTTGAATTAGCGTCAGAATCTTTTTAGATTCATATTCATTATTAGTTGCAACTGCTACATATTTGCTTCACCTGTTTATTTGGCATGTATCAGGTTGCTACTGATGAGGTTGATAGCGATGTCGAGTCGCGTCATAGGAAGGCCAGGGCCACGCTCAACAAGCTTAAGGCGGGGAAGTTCGACAAGTATTGGAGTGAACCCTGGACTGGTGCTAGGAACAGCTGCCCCTTCTGCACAAAGAGCATAAAGGTTGACTTTCAAAGCGTCATGCAGCATGCCGAAGCGGGTGGGTCCGGCTGTGTCAAAGTTGGGGAAACTGTTAACCGATCCGGCTTCATAGCCAACCACATGGCCTATGGGCTATTCCTAAGGAAGAAATTGAACCAAGCTATCGAGACCGGTCGTGTGCCTCCTCCCAAGACCAAGCCACCAAAGATTAAAGGTATGGGCAGCAAGAAGCAGAAGAAGCAGGACCGGGAGGAGGCGACAGGAAGAAGATGGTAAATATACTCCGTAACTGTTGTGCATGTTTGTCTCTCCCACTGCTTCAAAAGCAGCATCTTTTGTTTAACTCTGTTTATATTTGCTGCTCAGCAGCGTTTGTGGTGAACCTATTAGCTTAATTAGGGGTTGTTGAACTATGTATGTGTTGAACCTTGCTTAATTAGGTTGTGTTGAACTCTGTATCTGTTGGCGTGGGAAGGGGGGCATGATGCTACCCTGAATTTGCGGGACCCCCAAAAAACCTGCAAATACGAGTGATGCATCCAAAAGGAACAAACTTTTACATGGTAGACCCCAGTCTGAAAGCAAGAAATGCAATCGGGTCCTTAACAGCCACCGCCCGGATTGATCGGGGATTTTGCCTGCCTACCGCATGTGACTTGTGCTCACTGAAGTTTGGGACCTCACGCATGGGCACCACACGTAAGTGACGGACCTGTTGGTGTAAAAACTCGGGTGATTATTATACTGCATTAGTACAAAGTTTCCTATGGATTCAAGGGTTGGAAAGCCAAGTTAACTCATTTTCATGACTAAGAAGGAGCCAGGCTAACTTTTTCATTTTCATGTTTTAAACTTTGTTTAAATCTTGGTCAAACAAAGGAATTGACCAGGATTCAAATGGGCATAAAAATTCAAAAAAGAAATCAAAAAAAGACAAAGCACATAAGCTTCTTATGTCATATAGTAAGCATTAAAGTTGATCAACGAAGTATAGACATATTCAAACCAGAAAAATCATGTATATACCCCCTAACCCTAAACTCCGTCTTATGAAGTCAAGCATGAAGAAAAATGGTTATGGGTTTCAAACATGGAAATTAAAAAAACTCCCAAAAGCTCATTTTGGAGTGACTAAGAAGAATCCAGGCTTACCTTTTCATTTTCATGTTTTAAACTGGTTTAAATCTTGGTCAAACCTAGGATTTGACCAAGATTCAAATGGACATAACAAATTCAAAAAAATCAAAACCAAACACATAGTCTTTTGATGTCATATAGTAAGCATTCAAGTTGATAAACAAAGTCTAGACATATTAAAACAAGAAAAATCATGTATATACTTGGCCCCTAACCCTAAACTCTGTCTTATGAAGTCAAGCATTAAGAGAAGTGGTTTTGGGTTTCAAACATGGAAATTTAAAAAACCTCCCAAAAGCTTCATTTTGGAGTGACTAAGAAGAATCCAGGCTTACTTTTCATTTTCATGTTTTAAACTGGTTTAAATCTTGGTCAAACCTAGGATTTGACCAAGATTCAAATGGGCATAACAAATTAAAAAAAAAACCAAACACATAGTGTCTTTTGATATCATATAGTAAGCATTCAAGTTGATAAACAAGGTCTAGACATATTCAAACCAGAAATATCATGTATCTACCCCTACCCCTAAACTTTGTCTTATGAAGTCAAGCACGAAGAGATGTCATTTTGGGTTTTGAACATGGAAATTTAAAAACCCTCCCAAAAGCTTCATTTTGGAGTGAATAAGAAGGATCCATACTTACTTTTCATTTTCATGTTTTAAACTTGTTTAAATATTGGTCAAACCTGCTAGGATTTGACCAAGATTCAAATGGGCATAAAAATTCAAAAAAAAAAGAAATAAAAAATTAAACCTAAAATCACTTCTCTTCGTGCTTGACTTCATTAGACAGAGTTTAGGTTTTGGGGTATATACATGATTTTTATTGTTTAAATATGTCTAGACTCCGTTGATCAACATGAATGCTTACTATAACTTAAGAAGCTTATGTGCTTTGGTTTTTCATTATTTGAATTCTTTATTGAATTTTTATGCCCATTTGAATCTTGGTCAAATCCTAGGTTTGACCAATAATTAAACAATTTAGTAACATGAAAATGAAAAAGTAAGCCTGGATCCTTCTTATTCACTCCAAAAATGAAGCTTTTGGTAGGGTTTTTGAATTTTCCATGTTTGAAACCAAAAACTATTCCTCTTATATGCTTGACTTCATATGACAGAGTTTAGCGTTAGGGGGTAGATACATGATTTTTCTGGTTTGAATATGTCTAGACCTTGTTTATAAACTTGAATGCTTACTATAAACCAAAAATTCATGTATCTACCCCTAACCATAAACTATGCACGAAGAGAAGTGGTTTTGGGTTACAAACCTGGAAAATTAAAAAACCCTCCCAAAATCTTCATTTTGGAGTGAATAAGAAGGATCAAGGCTTACTTTTTCATTTTCATGTTTTAATCTTGTTTAAATCTTGGTCAAACCTAGGATTTGACCAAGATTCAAATGGGCATAAAAATTCAAAATAAATGAAAAACCAAGGCACATAGTCTTCTTATGTCATATAGTAAGCATTCAATTAAGTTGATAAACAAGGTGTAGACATATTCAAACCAGAAAAATCATGTATCTAGCTACCCCTAACCCTAAACTCTGTCTTATGAAGTCAAGCATGCATGAAGAGAAGTGGTTTTTGGTATCATACATGCATGGAAATTTCAAAAACCCTCCCAAGATCTACATTTTCGAGTGACTAAGATTGATAGATGCTTAATTTTTCATATTCATGTTTTAAACTTGTTTAAATCATGGTCAAACCTAGGATTTGACCAAGATTCAAATGTGCATAAAAATTCAAAATAAATCATAATAAAAGAAAAAACCAAGGCACATAGTCTTTTTATGTCATATAGTAAGCATTCAATTAATTTGATAAACAAGGTCTAGACATATTCAAACCAGAAAATCATGTATCTACCCCCTAACCCTAAACTTTGTCTTATGAAGTCAAGCATGAAGAGAAGTGGTTTTTGGTTTCAAACATGGAAATTTCAAAAACCCTCCCAAGAGCTACATTTTGGAGTGACTAAGAAGGATAGATGCTTAATTTTTCATATTCATGTTTTAAACTTGTTTAAATCATGGTCAAACCTAGGATTTGACCAAGATTCAGATGGGCATAAAATAAAAATAAAACAATAAAATGAAAAACCAATGCACATAGTCTTCTTATGTCATATAGTAAGCATTCAATTAAGTTGATAAACAAGGTCTAGACATATTCAAACCAGAAAAATCATGTATCTACCCCCTAACCCTAAACTCTGTCTTATGAAGTCAAGCATGAAGAGAAGTGATTTTTGGTTTCAAACATGGAAATTTCAAAAACCCTCCCAAGAGCTTCATTTTGAAGTGACTAAGAAGCATAATGCTTACTTTTTCATATTCATGTTTTTAACTTTTTCAAATCTTGGTGGAACCAAGGATTTGACCAAGATTCAAATGGGTATAAAAATTCAAAAAAAAACAAGGTCTTCTTAAGTTATATAGTAAGCATTCAATTAAGTTGATAAACAAGGTCTAGACATATTCAAACCAGGAAAATCATGTATCTACCCCCTAACCCTGAACTCTGTCTTATGAACTCAAGCATGCATGAAGAGAAGTGGTTTTTGGTTTCAAGCATGGAAATTTCAAAAACCATCCCAAGAGCTACATTTTGGAGTGACTAAGAAGGATAGATGCTTAATTTTTCATATTCATGTTTTAAACTTGTTTAAATCATGGTCAAACCTAGGATTTGACCAAGATTCAAATGGGCATAAAAATTCAAAAAAAACAATAAAATGAAAAACCAATGCACATAGTCATCTTATGTCATCTAGTAAGCATTCAATTAAGTTGATAAACAAGGTCTAGACATATTCAAACCAGAAAAATCATGTATCAACAAGCTACCCCTAACCCCAAACTCTGTCTTATGAAGGCAAGCATGAAGTGAAGTACGTGGTTTTTTCGTTTCAAACATGGAAATTTCAAAAACCTCTCAAGAGCTTCATTTTGGAGTGACTACTAAGGATACATGCTTAATTTTTCATATTCTTGTTTTAAACTTGTTTAGATCATGGTCAAACCTAGGATTTGACCAAGATTCAAATGGGCATAATTTAAAAAAATGTAAAATCAAGGCACATAGTCTTCTTATGTCATATAGTAAGCATTCAATTAAGTTGATAAACAAGGTCTAGACATATTCAAACCAGAGAAATCATGTATCTACCCCCTAACCCTAAACTATGTCTCATGAAGTCAAGCGCATGAAGATATGTGGTTTTTGGTTTCAAACATGGAAATTTCGAAAACCCTCCCAAAGAGCTTCATTTTTGGAGTGACTAAGAAGGACCCATAGGAAACTATGTACTAATACAATATAATAATCACCCGAGTTATTAGAGCAACAAGTCTGTCACTTACGTGTGGTTCCCATGCGTGAGGTCCCACACTTCAGTGAGCACAAGTCACGTACGCTAGGTAGGCAAACTCCCAGCCATCTTCTTTGTCAAGAGAGAGGCATCAACACACACACACTCTCTCTCTCTCCATCTCTCCAATTATCCACCTCCGTTGGTTGCCGGTTTTGGCAGGTCGTTTCTAGCTCAGCTCGTAGGCCATGGTGTGCAGTCTCTGTAGCCATGGCGATTTGGTCGCGCCAAGTGGTTCGTCCCCGGCTGCGACGAGGATCAATCCGGACGATGGCTGTTAAGGACCCGATCGCATTTCTTGCTTTCAGCCTGGGGTCTACCATGTAAATCTTAGGGATTTAGACGTAATTTCCTATTTATTTTGTGTCCTGCTGTAAACTGCGCTCTGATGCGTATTGGAAATCTAGGTCCTTCAGGATCGTTCAGTTGTCCCTCTCAAAAAAACACCTCTCTCATTTCGGCCTTTCTCGCTCGTTCGCACCCCTGCGCACTGACAACCCTGGACAACAGTCAACATCACCAGAAAAAGGATAGACACCATAAATAAGTGGGGCCCCGTGACTGCTCTCCCTTCGTCTCCTCCCGTGTGATCCCTCTTCCTCCGACTCCCGACCTTGCGGAAAAGAAAAATGAAATGAAAGAGTTTCACTGGACGGGCAAACACATGTGCTGCCTAGTAATAATAATAATAACGTAAAAAAATCGACCTACGAATCGATTATTAAATAAGCTTAACTAGGGTTTTGCCCAGTACTACGGATCAATTTCTGAAAATCGTACTATGGGGTTCGATTTTGGCCTGCTAATATAAAATTATATAATCCGAACTAGTATTCCTCTAAAAAATCATTTTGGTATGCATCGTTTGGTACTTTTCATAGCTAGAGTGCTTACTCCCTCCGTTAGAAAATAGTCTTTGTATGTCATATAGTAAGCATTCAAGTTGATAAACAAGGTTTAGACATATTCAACCAGAAAAATCATGTATCTGCCCCCTATCCCTAAACTCTGACTTATGAAGTCAAGCAAGAAGAGATGTGGTTTTTGGTTTCAAACATGGAAATTTCAAAAACCCTCCCAAGAGCTACATATTGGAGTGACTAAGAAGGATATATGCTTAATTTTTCATATTTATGTTTTAAACTTGTTTAAATCATGGTCAAACCTAGGACTTGACCAAGATTCAAATGGGCATAAAAAATCAAAATAAATCAAAATAAATGAAAAACCAAGGCACATAGTCTTCTTATGTCATATAGTAAGTATTCAATTAAGTTGATAAACAAGGTCTAGACATATTCAAACCAGAAAATCATGTATCTAGCTACCCCTAACCCTAAACTCTGTCTTATGAAGTCAAGCATGCATGAAGAGAAGCGGTTTTTGGTTTCAAACATGGAAATTTCAAAAAACCCTACCAAGATCTACATTTTGGAGTGACTAAGAAGGATATATGCTTAATTTTTCATATTCATGTTTTAAACTTGTTTAAATCATGGTCAAACCTAGGATTTGACCAAGATTCAAATGGGCATAAAAATTCAGAAAAAACAAAAAATGGAAAATCAAGGCACATAGTCTTCTTATGTCACATAGTAAGCATTCAATTAAGTTGATAAACAAGGTCTAGATATATTCAAACCAGAGAAATCATGTATCTACCCCCTAACCCTAAACTCTGTCTCATGAAGTCAAGCATGAAGATATGTGGTTTTTGGTTTCAAACATGGAAATTTCAAAAACCCTCCCAAGAGCTTCATTTTGGAGTGACTAAGAAGGATATATGCTTAATTTTTCATATTCATGTTTTCAACTTGTTTAAATCATGGTCAAACCTAGGATTTGACCAAGATTCAAATCGGCATAAAATTAAAAAAAAACAATAAAATGAAAAACCAATGCACATAGTCTTCTTATGTCATATATAGAGTAAGCATTCAATTAAGCTGATAAACAAGGTCTAGACATATTCAAACGATAAAAATCATGTATCAAGCTACCCCTAACCCCAAACTCTGTCTTATGAAGTCAAGCATGAAGAGAAGTAGTTGGTTTTTTGGTTTCAAACATGGAAATTTCAAAAACCCTCTCAAGAGCTTCATTTTGGAGTGACTATGAAGGATACATGCTTAATTTTCATATTCATGTTTTAAACTTGTTTAAATCATGGTCAAACCTAGGATTTGACCAAGATTCAAATGGGCATAATTTTAAAAAAAATGAAAAATCAAGGCACATAGTCTTCTTATGTCATATAGTAAGCATTCAATTAAGTTGATAAACAAGGTCTAGACATATTCAAACCAGAAAAATCATGTATCTACCCCCTATATATCCCTAAACCCTGACTTAATTATGAAGTCAAGCATGAAGAGAAGTGGTTTTTAGTTTCAAACATGGAAATTTCAAAAACCCCCCCAAGAGCTTCATTTTGGAGTGACTTAAGAAGCATACATGCTTACTTTTTCATATTCATGTTTTAAACTTGTTCAAATCTTCGTCAACAAACCTAGGATTTGACGAAGATTCAAATGGGTATAAAAAATTAAAACCAAGGTCTGCTCATGTCATATAGTAAGCATTCATTTAAATTGATAAACAAGGTCTAGACATATTCAAACTAGCAGGAAAATCATGTATCTACCCCTAACCCTAAACTCTGTCTTATGAAGTCAAGCATGCATGAAGAGAAGTGGTTTTTGGTTTCAAGCATGGAAATTTCAAACACCCTCCCAAGAGCTACATATTGGAGTGACTAAGAAGGATAGATGCTTAATTTTTCATATTCATGTTTTCAACTTGATTAAATCATTATCAAATTAACCTAGGATTTGACCAAGATTCAAATGGGCATAACAATTCAAAAAAAAATGAAAACCAATGCACATAGTCATCTTATGTCATCTAGTAAGCATTCAATTAAGTTGATAAACAATGTCTAGACATATTCAAAGCAGAAAATTTATGTATCAAGCTACTCCTAACCCCAAACTCTGTCTTATGAAGTCAAGCATGAAGAGAAGAACGTGGTTTTTTGGTTTCAAACATGGAAATTTCAAAAACCCTCTCAGGATCGAGCTTCATTTTGGAGTGACTATGAAGGATACATCCTTAATTTTTCATATTCATGTTTTAAACTTGTTTAAATCATGGTCAAACCTAGGATTTGACAAGATTCAAATGGGCAAACATATGATAAGTGATGCAAATATCATTTCTAAGTGCGGGCAAACCAGCCTTTAGCTTAACATATTACAAGGTTTCAGAAAATTGAGTGGGGGCGACTGCCCCCTTGGCTATAGTCTGGATCCGCCCATGCTATAGTTTGAGGCCATTTGGATGACGTCGAAAAAATTCTTTGATTAGAAATGGGGTTGTTCGAACCCCGTAGTTGGATTTTTTTGAACCTTGATCTGTAGTACTGGGCAAAACCCTAGTTTAACCTATTTAATTATAGATTCGTAGGTCGATTTTTCTACGTACCTTTTTATTATTACTCTACTATGCAACACATATGTGTTTGCCCGTCGAGTGAAACTCGGAGGAAGAGGGATCACTCGGAAGGAGAGAAGAAGGAGGGAGAGCATTATGGTGTCTCCCCTTTTTCGGGTGATGATGTTGACTATTGTGTAGGGTTTGTCAGTGAGCAGGAGGTGCGAGCGAGCGTGCGAGTCGAGCAAGGCCGAGAATGAGAGAGATTTGTTTTTTTTTGTGAGAGGGACAAACGAAGGATCCTGAAGGACCCAGAGACTTCCAATACGCATCCTGATGCGTCTTCTCTTGACAAAGAAAATGGCTGGGAGTTTGCGTACCTATTGCACGTGACTTGTGCTCACTGAAGTGTGGGACCTCACGCATGGGCACCACACGTAGACCTGTTGGTGTAAAAACTCGGTTGATTATTATAGTGCATTAGAACAAAGTTTCCTATGGATTCAAGGGTAGGAAATCCAAGTTAACTCATTTACATGACATTATTTTTTCCATGAAGCAAAGTTAACACATATATCAATTGGTACATTTTGGAGTGACTAACAAGGATCCATGCTTACATTTTCGTTTTCACGTGTTAAACTTGTTTAAATCTTGGTCAAACCTAGGATTTGACAGAGATTCAAATGGGCGGAAAATTAAACAAAAAAACAGAAAAATGAAAAACCAAAGCACATACGTAGTTTTCTTATGTCATATAGTAAGCATTATAGTTGATAAACAAGGTCTAGACATATTCAAACCATACAAATCATGTATCTACCCCTAACCCTAAACTATGTCTTATGAAGTCAAGCATGAAGAGAAGTGGTTTTGGGTTTCAAACATGGAAATTTCAAAAACCTCCCAAAAACTTCATTTAGAGTGACTATGAAGGATAAATGCTTCCCTTTTCATTTTCATGTTTTAAATCTTGGTCAAACCTAGGATTTTACCAAGATTCAAATGGGCATCAAAAATAAAAAATAAAATCAGAAAAATGAAAAACCAAAGCACATAGTCTTCTTATGTCATATAGTAAGCATTAAAGTTGATAAACAAGGTCTAGACGTATTCAAACCAGACAAATCATGTATTTACCCCTAACCCTAAACTCTGTCTTATGAAGTCAAGCATGAAGAGAAGTTGTTTTGGGTTTCAAACATGGAAATTTCAAAAAACCTCCCAAGAGCTACATTTTGGAGTCACTAAGAAGGATAGATGCTTAATTTTTCATATTCATGATTTAAACTTGTTCATATCTTAGTCAAACATAGGATTTGACCAAGATTCAAAAGGGCATACAAATTGAAAAAAAAATTGAAAACCCAAGGTCTTCTTATGTCATATAGTAAGCATTCAATTAAGATGATAAACAAGGTCTAGACATATTCAAACAAGAAAAATCATGTATCTACCCCCTAACCCTAAACTCTGTTTCATGAAGTCAAGCATGAAGATATGTGGTTTTTGGTTTCGAACATGGAAATTCAAAGAGAAGGTGGTCATAAAAAATCAAAATTGGCAAAGCAAAGCATTAAATCAAAAAATTGTGATGCACTCTAGCTATGAAAAGTATCAAACAATGCAAACCAAGACGATTTTTTAGAGGAATACTAGTTCAACTTATTTAATTTTTTATTTGTAGGCCAAAATCGAACCCCGTAGTTGGATTTTTTTTTCAATTAGATCTGTAGTACTGGGAAAAACCCTAGTTTAACCTATTTAATAATAGATTCGTAGTCGATTCTTTTACTTTTTTATTATTACTATGCAGCACATGTGTGTTTGCCCGTCGAGTGAAACTCGGAGGAAGAGGAATCACACGGAAGGAGAAGAAGGGATAGCAGTCACGGGGCCCCTCTTATTTATGGTGTATATTCTTTTTCTGGCGATGTTGACAGTTGTGCAGGGCTTGTCAGTGCGCAGGAGGTGCGAGCGAGCGAGTCGAGTGAGGCCGAGAATGAGAGATATTTTTTTGTGTGTGAGAGGGACAACCGAAGGATCCTGAAGGACCTAGAGACTTTCCGATACGCATACTGATGCGTCTTCTCTTGACAAAGAAGATGGCTGGGAGTTTGCGTACCTACCGCAGGTGATTTATGCTCACTGAAGTGTGGGACCTCACGCATGGGCACCACACGTAAGTGACAGACCTGTTGGTGTAAAAACTCGGGTGATTATTATACTGCATTAGTACAAAGTTTCCTATGGATTCAAGGGTAGGAAAGCCAAGTTAACTCATTTTCATGACTAAGAAGGATCCAGGCTTACTTTTTAATTTTCATGTTTTAAACTTGTTTAAATCTTGGTCAAACAAAGGATTTGACCAGGATTCAAATGGGTATAAAAATTCAAAAAAGAAATCAAAAAATCAAAAACCAAAGCACATAAGCTTCTTATGTCGTATAGTAAGCATTCAAGTTGATCAACGAAGTCTAGACATATTCAAACAAGAAAAATCATGTATATACCCCATAACCCTAAACTTTGTCTTATGAAGTCAAGCATCAAGGGTTTTGGGTTTCAAACATGGAAATTTCAAAAACCTCCCAAAAGCTTCATTTTGGAGTGACTAAGAAGGATCTAGGCTTACTTTGTCATTTTCATGTTTTAAACTGGTTTAAATCTTGGTCAAACCTAGGATTTGACCAAGATTCAAATGGGCATAACAAATTAAAAAAAAAACCAAACACATAGTCTTCTGATGTCATGTAGCAAGGATTCAAGTTGATAAACAAGGTCTAGACATATTCAAACCAGAAAAATCATGTATCTACCCCCTAACCTTAAACTCTGTCTTATGACGTCAAGCACGAAGAGAAGTAATAAAGCATCCTTAGGTCAAACAATGGTCTTTTAAGTAGTATCAGTTTAATGATGGTTGACCTATTTTTAAGTTCATTTGTGCACTAGTAGATATGATTTGGCCTATTTTTATCCATAGGCTCATCTGATGTGATGTCTGCTATATATATTGTCTTCGATGAGTAGCACACTCATTACATACTCATACCATAGAACGAAGATGAAACCCCTTACCCTCAGCGACGTACGCAACATGGTGTTTGGGTTGGATGGCCCACCCTATTTAAAAATGTTTTAGTTAGTTATTTATGTAAAAATTATCGCATATAAAAGTGCAAAAAAAAATAGTAAGGTGTGCCCAAGATTCAGATGGGCATAAAATTCAAAAAAAAAACAATAAAATGAAAAACCAATGCACATAGTCGTCTTATATCATATAGTAAGCATTCAATTAAGTTGATAAACAAGGTCTAGACATATTCAAACCAGAAAAATCATGTATCTACCCCCTAACCCTAAACTCTATCTTATGAAGTGAAGCATGAAGAGAAGTGATTTTTGGTTTCAAACATGGAAATTTCAAAAACCCTCCCAAGAGCTTCATTTTGAAGTGACTAAGAAGCATACATGCTTACTTTTTCATATTCATGTTTTTAACATATTCAAATCTTGGTGGAACCAAGGATTTGACCAAGATTCAAATGGGTATAAAAATTCAAAAAAAACAAGGTCTTCTTATGTTATATAGTAAGCATTAATTCAATTAAGTTGATAAACAAGGTCTAGACATATTCAAACCAGGAAAATCATGTATCTACCCCTAACCCTAAACTCTGTCTTATGAAGTCAAGCATGCATGAAGAGAAGTGGTTTTTGGTTTCAAGCATGGAAATTTCAAAAACCGTCCCAAGAGAAAATGGGCAAACATATGATAAGTGATGCAAATATCATTTCTAAGTGCAAGCAAACCAGCCTTTAGCTTAACATATTACAAGGTTTCAGAAAATTGAGTGGGGGCGGCTGCCCCCCTTGGCTATAGTCTGGATCCGCCCATACTATAGTTTGAGGCCATTTGGATGACGTCGAAAAAATTCTTTGATTAGAAATGGGGTTGTTCGAACCCCGTAGTTGGATTTTTTTGAACCTTGATCTGTAGTACTGGGCAAAACCCTAGTTTAACCTATTTAATTATAGATTCGTAGGTCGATTTTTCTACGTACCTTTTTATTATTACTTTACTATGCAGCACATATGTGTTTGCCCGTCGAGTGAAAATCGGAGGAAGAGGGATCACTCGGAAGGAGAGAAGAAGGAGGGAGAGCATTGTGGTGTCTCCCCTTTTTGGGTGATGATGTTGACGTTGTGCAGGGTTTGTCAGTGAGCAGGAGGTGCGAGCGAGCGAGTCGAGCGAGGCCGAGAATGAGAGAGATTTTTTTTTGAGAGGGACAAACGAAGGATCCTGAAGGACCCAGAGACTTCCAATACGCATCCTGATGCGTCTTCTCTTGGCAAAGAAAATGGCTGGGAGTTTGCATACCTATTGCACGTGACTTGTGCTCACTGAAGTGTGGAACCTCACGCATGGGCACCACACGTAGACCTGTTGGTGTAAAAACTCGGTTGATTATTATAGTGCATTAGAACAAAGTTTCATATGGATTATAGGGTAGGAAATCCAAGTTAACTCATTTACATGACATTATTTTTTCCATGAAGCAAAGTTAACACATCTATCAATTGGTACATTTTGGAGTGACTAAGAAGGATCCAGGCTTACCTTTTCGTTTTCACGTGTTAAAATTGTTTAAATCTTGGTCAAACCTAGGATTTGACAGAGATTCAAATGGGCGGAAAATTAAACAAAAAAACAGAAAAATGAAAAACCAAAGCACATACGTAGTTTTCTTACGTCATATAGTAAGCATTCAAGTTGATAAACAAGATCTAGACATATTCAAACCATACAAATCATGTATCTACCCCTAACCCTAAACTATGTCTTATGAAGTCAAGCATGAAGAGAAGTGGTTTTGGGTTTCAAACATGGAAATTCCAAAAAACCTCCCAAAAACTTCATTTAGAGTGACTAAGAAGGATAAATGCTTCCCCTTTCATTTTCATGTTTTAAACTTGTTTAAATCTTGGTCAAACCTAGGATTTGACCAAGATTCAAATGGGCATCAAAAATAAAAAAATCAGAAAAATGAAAAACCAAAGCACATAGTCTTCTTATGTCTTATAGTAAGCATTAAAGTTGATAAACAAGGTCTAGACGTATTCAAACCAGACAAATCATGTATCTACCCCTAACCCTAAACTCTGTCTGATGAAGTCAAGCATGAAGAGAAGTTGTTTTGGGTTTCAAACATGGAAATTTCAAAAACTCTCCCAAGAGCTACATTTTGGAGTGACTAAGAAGGATAGATGCTTAATTTTTCATATTCATGATTTAAACTTGTTCAAATCTTGTTCAAACATGGGATTTGACCAAGATTCAAATGGGCATACAAATTAAAAAAATTGAAAAATTGAAAAACCAAGGTCTTCTTATGTCATATAGTAAGCATTCAATTAAGATGATAAACAAGGTCTAGACATATTCAAACAAGAAAAATCATGTATCTACCCCCTAACCCTAAACTCTGTTTCATGAAGTCATGCATGAAGATATGTGGTTTTTGGTTTCGAACATGGAAATTCAAAAACCCTCCCAAGAGCTTCATTTTTAAGTGACTAAGAAGCATACATGCTTACTTTTTCATATTCATGTTTTTTAACTTATTCAAATCTTGGTGGAACCATGGATTTGATCAAGATTCAAATGGGTATAGAAATTCAAAAAAAAAAAACAAGGTCTTCTTATGCTATATAGTATGCATTCAATTAAGTTGATAAACAAGGTCTAGACATATTCAAACCAGGAAAATCATGTATCTACCCCCTAACCCTAAACTATGTCTTATGAAGTCAAGCATGCATGAAGAGAAGTGGTTTTTGGTTTCAAGCATGGAAATTTCAAAAACCCTCCCAAGAGCTACATTTTGGAGTGACTAAGAAGGATAGATGCTTAATTTTTCATATTCATGTTTTAAACAGGTTTAAATCATGGGCATAAAAATTTGACCAAGATTCAAATGGGCATAAAAATTCAAAAAAAACAATAAAATGAAAAGCCAATGCACATAGTCATCTTATGTCATCTAGTAAGCATTCAATTAAGTTGATAAACAAGGTCTAGACATATTCAAACCAGAAAAATCATGTATCAGCAAGCTACCCCTAACCCCAAACTCTGTCTTATGAAGACAAGCATGAAGTGAAGTACGTGGTTTTTTGGTTTCAAACATGGAAATTTCAAAAAACCTCTCAAGAGCTTCATTTTGGAGTGACTACGAAGGATACATGCTTAATTTTTCATATTCATGTTTTAAATTTTTTTAAATCATGGTCAAACTTAGGATTTGACCAAGATTCAAATGGGCATAGTTTTAAAAAAAATGTAAAATCAAGGCACATAGTCTTCTTATGTCATATAGTAAGCATTCAATTAAGTTGATAAACAAGGTCTAGACATATTCAAACCAGAGAAATCATGTATCTACCCCCTAACCCTAAACTCTGTCTCATGAAGTCAAGCGCATGAAGATATGTAGTTTTCGGTTTCAAACATGGAAATTTCAAAAACCCTCCCAAAGAGCTTCATTTTGGAGTGACTAAGAAGAATCCATAGGAAACTATTTACTAATACAGTATAATAATCACCCGAGTTATTAGAGCAACAAGTCTGTCACTTACGTGTGGTTCCAATGCGTGAGGTCCCACACTTCAGTGAGCACAAGTCATGTACGCTAGGTAGGCAAACTCCCAGCCATCTTCTTTGTCAAGAGAGAGGCATCAACACACACACACACAATCTCTCTCTCTCTCTCTCCATCTCTCCAATTATCCACCTCCGCTGGTTGCCGGTTTTGGCAGGTCGTTTCTAGCTTAGCTCGTAGGCCATGGTGTGCAGGCTCTGTAGCCATGGCGATTTGGTCACGCCAAGTGATTCGTCCCCGGCTGCGACGAGGATCAATCCGGACGGTGGCTGTTAAGGACCCGATCGCATTTCTTGCTTTCAGCCTGGGGTCTACCATGTAAATCTTTGGGATTTAGACGTAATTTCCTGTTTATTTTGTGTCCTGCTGTAAACTGCGCTCTGATGCGTATTGGAAATCTGGGTCCTTCAGGATCGTTCGGTTGTCCCTCTAAAAAAAACATCTCTCTCATTTCGGCCTTTCTCGCTCGCTCGCACCCCCTGCGCACTGACAACCCTGCACAACAGTCAACATCACCAGAAAAAGGATAGACACCATAAATACGTGGGGCCCCGTGACTGCTCTCCCTTCGTCTCCTCCCGTGTGATCCCTCTTCCTCCGACTCCCGACCTTGCAGAAAAGAAAAATGAAATGAAAGAGTTTCACTGGACGGGCAAACACATGTGCTGCCTAGTAATAATAATAATAACGTAAAAAATCGACCCACGAATCTATTATTAAATAAGCAAAACCAGGGTTTTGCCCAGTACTACGGATCAATTTCTGAAAATCCAACTACGGGGTTCGATTTTGGCCTGCTAATATAAAATTATATAATCCGAACTAGTATTCCTCTAAAAAATCATTTTGGTATGCATCGTTTGGTACTTTTCATAGCTAGAGTGCTTACTCCCCCCGTAGCAAATAGTCTTTGTATGTCATATAGTAAGCATTACAGTTGATAAACAAGGTTTAGACATATTCAACCAGAAAAATCATGTATCTACCCCCTATCCCTAAACTCTGACTTATGAAGTCAAGCATGAAGAGATGTGGTTTTTGGTTTCAAACATGGAAATTTCAAAAACCCTCCCAAGAGCTACATTTTGGAGTGACTAAGAAGGATATATGCTTAGTTTTTCATATTTATGTTTTAAACTTGTTTAAATCATGATCAAACCTAGGACTTGACCAAGATTCAAATGGGCATAAAAATCAAAATAAATCAAAATAAATGAAAAACCAAGGCACATAGTCTTCTTATGTTATAGTAAGCATTCAATTAAGTTGATAAGCAAGGTCTAGACATATTCAAACCAGAAAAATCATGTATCTATCTACCCCTAACCCTAAACTCTGTCTTATGAAGTCAAGCATGCATGAAGAGAAGTGGTTTTTGGTTTCAAACATGGAAATTTCAAAAACCCTCCCAAGAGCTTCATTTTGGAGAGACTAAGAAGGATATATGCTTAATTTTTCATATTCATGTTTTCAACTTGTTTAAATCATGGTCAAACCTAGGATTTGACCAAGATTCAAATGGGCATAAAATTAAAAAAAACAATAAAATGAAAAACCAATGCACATATTCTTCTTATGTCATATATATAGTAAGCATTCAATTAAGTTGATAAACAAGGTCTAGACATATTCAAACGAGAAAAATCATGTATCAAGCTACCCCTAACCCCAAACTCTGTCTCATGAAGTCAAGCATGAAGAGAAGTACGTGTTTTTTTGGTTTCAAAAATGGAAATTTCAAAAACCCTCTCAAGAGCTTTATTTTGGACTGACTATGAAGGATACATGCTTAATTTTCATATTCATGTTTTAAACTTGTTTAAATCATGGTCAAACCTAGGATTTGACCAAGATTCAAATGGGCATAATTTTGTAAAAAAAATGAAAAATCAAGGCACATAGTCTTCTTATGTCATATAGTAAGCATTCAATTAAGTTGATAAAAAAGGTCTAGACATATTCAAACCAGAAAAATCATGTATCTACCCCCTATATATCCCTAAACCCTGAGTTAATTATGAAGTCAAGCATGAAGAGAAGTGGTTTTTAGTTTCAAACATGGAAATTTCAAATACCCTCCCAAGAGCTTCATTTTGGAGTGACTTAAGAAGCATACATGCTTACTTTTTTCATATTCATGTTTTAAACTTGTTCAAATCTTGGTCAACAAACCTAGGATTTGACGAAGATTCAAATGGGTATAAAAAATTAAAACCAAGGTCTGCTCATGTCATATAGTAAGCATTCATTTAAAATGATAAACAAGGTCTAGACATATTCAAACTAGCAGGAAAATCATGTATCTACCCCCTAACCCTAAACTCTGTCTTATGAAGTCAAGCATGCATGAAGAGAAGTGGTTTTTGGTTTCAAGCATGGAAATTTCAAAAACCCTCCCAAGAGCTACATATTGGAGTGACTAAGAAGGATAGATGCTTAATTTTCATATTCATGTTTTAAACTTGATTAAATCATAGTCAAATTAACCTAGGATTTGACCAAGATTCAAATGGGCATAAAAATTCAAAAAAAATGAAAAACCAATGCACATAGTCATCTTATGTCATCTAGTAAGCATTCAATTAGGTTGATAAACAATGTCTAGACATATTCAAACCAGAAAATTTATGTATCAAGTTACTCCTAACCCCAAACTAAGTCTTATGAAGTCAAGCATGAAGAGAAGTACGTGGTTTTTTGGTTTAAAACATGGAAATTTCAAAAAACCTCTCAAGATCAAGCTTCATTTTGGAGTGACTACGAAGGATACATCCTTAATTTTTAATATTCATGTTTTAAACTTGTTTAAATCATGGTCAACCCTAGGATTTGACCAAGATTCAAATGGGCATAAAAATTAAAAAAAACAATAAAATGAAAAACCAATGCACATAGTCATCTTATGTCATATAGTAAGCATTCAATTAAGTTGATAAACAAGGTCTAGATATATTCAAACCAGAGAAATCATGTATCTACCCCCTAACCATAAACTCTGTCTCATGACGTCAAGCATGAAGATATGTGGTTTTTGGTTTCAAACATGGAAATTTCAAAAACCCTCCCAAGAGCTTCATTTTGGAGTGACTAAGAAGGATATATGCTTAATTTTTCATATTCATGTTTTCAACTTGTTTAAATCATGGTCAAACCTAAGATTTGACCAAGATTCAAATGGGCATAAAATTAAAAAAACAATAAAATGAAAAACCAATGCACATAGTCTTCTTATGTCATATATATAGTAAGCATTCAATTAAGTTGATAAACAAGGTCTAGACATATTCAAACGAGAAAAATCATGTATCAAGCTACCCCTAACCCCAAACTCTGTCTTATGAAGTCAAGCATGAAGAGAAGTACGTGGTTTTTTGGTTTCAAACATGGAAATTTCAAAAACCCTCTCAAGAGCTTCATTTTGGAGTGACTATGAAGGATACATGCTTAATTTTCATATTCATGTTTTAAACTTGTTTAAATCATGGTCAAACCTAGGATTTGACCAAGATTCAAATGGGCATAATTTAAAAAAATGAAAAATCAAGGCATATAGTCTTCTTATGTTATATAGTAAGCATTCAATTAAGTTGATAAACAACGTCTAGACATATTCAAACCAAAAAAATCATGTATCTACCCCCTATATATCCCTAAACCCTGACTTATGAAGTCAAGCATGAAGAGAAGTGGTTTTTAGTTTCAAACATGGAAATTTCAAAAACCCTCCCAAGAGCTTCATTTTGGAGTGACTTAAGAAGCATACATGCTTACGTTTTCATATTCATGTTTTAAACTTGTTCAAATCTTGGTCAACAAACCTAGGATTTGACGAAGATTCAAATGGGTATAAAAAATTAAAACCAAGGTCTGCTCTTGTCATATAGTAAGCATTCATTTAAATTGATAAACAAGGTCTAGACATATTCAAACTAGCAGGAAAATCATGTATCTACCCCCTAACCCTAAACTCTGTCTTATGAAGTCAAGCATGCATGAAGAGAAGTGGTTTTTGGTTTCAAGCATGGAAATTTCAAAAACCCTCCCAAGAGCTACATATTGGAGTGACTAAGAAGGATAGATGCTTAATTTTTCATATTCATGTTTTAAACTTGATTAAATCATGGTCAAACCTAGGATTTGACCAAGATTCAAATGGGCATAAAAATTGAAAAAAAAAATGAAAAACCAATGCACATAGTCATCTTATGTCATCTAGTAAGCATTTATTTATCAAGCTACCCCTAACCCCAAACTCTGTCTTATGAAGTCAAGCATGAAGAGAAGTACGTGGTTTTTTGGTTTCAAACATGGAAATTTCAAAAACCCTCTCAAGATCGAGCTTAATTTTGGAGTGACTACAAAGGATACATCCTTAATTTTTCATATTCATGTTTTAAACTTGTTTAAATCATGGTCAAACCTAGGATTTGACAAGATTCAAATGGGCAAACATATGATAAGTGATGCAAATATCATTTCTAAGTGCGGGAAAACCAGCCTTTAGCTTAACATATTACAAGGTTTCAGAAAATTGAGTGGGGGCGGCTGCCCCCCTTGGCTATAGTCTGGATCCGCCCATGTTATAGTTTGAGGCCATTTGGATGACGTCAAAAAAAATCTTTGATTAGAAATGGGGTTGTTCGAACCCCGTAGTTGGGATTTTTTGAACCTTGATCTGTAGTACTGGGCAAAACCCTAGTTTAACCTATTTAATTATAGATTCGTAGTTCAATTTTTCTACGTGCCTTTTTATTATTACTCTACTATGCAGCACATATGTGTTTGCCCGTCGAGTGAAACTCGGAGGAAGAGGGATCACTCGAAAGGAGAGAAGAAGGAGGGAGAGCATTATGGTGTCTCCCCTTTTTCGGGTGATGATGTTGACTATTGTGCAGGGTTTGTCAGTGAGCAGGAGGTGCGAGCGAGCGAGTCGAGCGAGGCCGAGAATGGGAGAGATTTGTTTTTTTGTGAGAGGGACAAACGAAGGATCCTGAAGGACCCAGAGACTTCCAATACGCATCCTGATGCGTCTTCTCTTGACAAAGAAAATGGCTGGGAGTTTGCGTACCTATTGCACGTGACTTGTGCTCACTGAAGTGTGGGACCTCACACATGGGCACCACACGCAAGTGACAGACCTGTTGGTGTAAAAACTTGGTTGATTATTATAGTGCATTAAAACTTGGTTGAGGATCCATGCTTACCTTTTCGTTTTCACGTGTTAAACTTGTTTAAATCTTGGTCAAACCTAGGATTTGACAGAGATTCAAATGGGCGGAAAATTAAACAAAAAAACAGAAAAATGAAAAACCAAAGCACATACGTAGTTTTCTTACGTCATATAGTAAGCATTCATGTTGATAAACAAGGTCTAGACATATTCAAACCATACAAATCATGTATCTACCCCTAACCCTAAACTATGTCTTATGAAGTCAAGCATGAAGAGAAGTGATTTTGGGTTTCAAACATGGAAATTTCAAAAACCTCCCAAAAACTTCATTTAGATTGACTAAGAAGGATAAATGCTTCCCTTTTCATTTTCATGTTTTAAACTTGTTTAAATCTTGGTCAAACCTAGGATTTGACCAAGATTCAAATGGGCATCAAAAATAAAAAAAATCGGAAAAATGAAAAACCAAAGCACATAGTCTTCTTATGTCATATAGTAAGCATTAAAGTTGATAAACAAGGTCTAGACGTATTCAAACCAGACAAATCATGTATCTACCCCTAACCCTAAACTCTGTCTTATGAAGTAAAGCATGAAGAGAAGTTGTTTTGGGTTTCAAACATGGAAATTTCAAAAAACCTCCCAAGAGCTACATTTTGGAGTGACTAAGAAGGATAGATGCTTAATTTTTCATATTCATGATTTAAACTTGTTCATATCTTAGTCAAACATAGGATTTGACCAAGATTCAAAAGGGCATACAAATTAAAAAAAAATTGAAAAACCAAGGTCTTCTTATGTCATATAGTAAGCATTCAATTAAGATGATAAACAAGGTCTAGACATATTCAAACAAGAAAAATCATGTATCTACCCCTAACCCTAAACTCTGTTTCATGAAGTCAAGCATGAAGATATGTGGTTTTTGGTTTCGAACATGGAAATTCAAAGAAAAGGTGGTCATAAAAAATCAAAATTGGCAAAGCAAAGCATTAAATCAAAAAATTGTGATGCACTCTAGCTATGAAAAGTATCAAACAATGCAAACCAAGACGATTTTTTAGAGGAATACTAGTTCAACTTATTTAATTTTTTATTTGTAGGCCAAAATCGAACCCCGTAGTTGGATTTTTTTTCAACTAGATCTGTAGTACTGGGCAAAACCCTAGTTTAACTTATTTAATAATAGATTCTTAGTCGATTCTTTTACTTTTTTATTATTACTATGCAGCACATGTGTGTTTGCCCGTCGAGTGAAACTCGGAGGAAGAGGAATCACACGGAAGGAGAAGAAGGGATAGGAGTCACGGGGCCCCTCTTATTTATGGTGTATATTCTTTTTCTGGTGATGTTGACAGTTGTGCAGGGTTTGTCAGTGCACAGGAGGTGCGAGCGAGCGAGTCGAGCGAGGCCAAGAATGAGAGAGATTTTTTTTTGTGTGAGGGACAACCGAAGGATCCTGAAGGACCCAGAGACTTTCAGATACGCATGCTGATGCGTCTTCTCTTGACAAAGAAGATGGCTGGGAGTTTGCGTACCTACCGCAGATGACTTATGCTCACTGAAGTGTGGGACCTCACGCATGGGAACCACACGTAAGTGACAGACCTGTTGGTGTAAAAACTCAGGTGATTATTATACTGCATTAGTACAAAGTTTCCTATGGATTCAAGGGTAGGAAAGCCAATTTAACTCATTTTCATGACTAAGAAGGATCCAGACTTACTTTTTCATTTTCATGTTTTAAACTTGTTTAAATCTTGGTCAAACAAAGGATTTGACCAGGAAATCAAAAAAGAAATCAAAAAATCAAAAACCAAAGCACATAAGCTTCTTATGTCGTATAGTAAGCATTCAAGTTGATCAACGAAGTCTAGACATATTCAAACCAGAAAAATCATGTATATACCCCATAACCCTAAACTCTGTCTTATGAAGTCAAGCATCAAGGGTTTTGGGTTTCAAACATGGTAATTTCAAAAACCTCCCAAAAGCTTCATTTTGGAGTGACTAAGAAGGATCCATGCTTACTTTTTCATTTTCATGTTTTAAACTAGTTTAAATCTTGGTCAAACCTAGGATTTGACCAAGATTCAAATGGGCATAACAAATTCAAAAAAAAAAACCAAACACATAGTCTTCTGATGTCATGTAGCAAGCATTCAAGTTGATAAACAAGGTCTAGACATATTCAAACCAGAAAAATCATGTATCTACCCCCTAACCTTAAACTCTGTCTTATGACGTCAAGCACGAAGAGAAGTAATAAAGCATCCTTAGGTCAAACAATGGTCTTTTAAGTAGTATCAGTTTAATGATGGTTGACCTATTTTTAAGTTCATTTGTGCACTAGTAGATATGATTTGGCCCATTTTTATCCATAGGCTCATCTGATGTGACGTCTGCTATATATATTGTCTTCGATGAGTAGCACACTCATTACATACTCATACCATAGAACGAAGATGAAACCCCTTACCCTCAGCGACGTACGCAACATGGTGTTTGGGTTGGATGGCCCACCCTATTTAAAAATGTTTTAGTTAGTTATTTATGTAAAAAATTATCACATATAAAAGTGCAAAAAAATAGTAAGGTGTGCCCACCCGGCCTACGATTGTTTTGTGCGTCCTCCACCGCGTACTCATCTTGATCTCTGACGATGAACATAGTTCTTTAGAACACATGCAACACTTACAGTTGATAGGCCGTTGAAAAGCTAATCAATGATAAAACCTGCTTTTATACATCCATTGTACTTTGATTTAATTAGTCCCTCTAATGGACCCCAACTATGTGTGCTTGAGATTTGGCAAAATGCTTTGCCGTCGTGCCACATAACAAGTAATAAACAAACCAATCAAGTTTTAATCATTGCTAGACCTAACTAAGTGTTCAAGTGTTCGATTTTGACCACATTAGAGTTCAGGGGCCAAACATAATTCTTAAATACTTGAGGGACCGAACATAGACTTCTAAACACCTGAGGAACAAGACAAAGTTGAGTACTATTGTTATTATTAGACTAGTCACAATGGGGAGTATCATATAATAGTATCATGCATATGATACTAGTGTACGATATTATTTTCACAATCCATAGTATCATCATGTAGTAGTATAATATGTTACATGTATTTAGTGATTTGTAGAATCTCAATACAAAAGTGTGTACAAGATTTGTTTGGCAGTAATTTTTTTAGTTCTACATGCTATGATACGATATCTACCTATGATACCACTATCGTCTCTTTCATCATTAATTGATATGACACATCAACATTTTGCATGCATGTAGTTCATGATACTACTTATGATATTGCCATTGTGAGTAGTCTCCCTTTGTCCTAGAGTACAATGCCAATTTGTTTTCAGAGGCAAACTTAGACTAATACTTGGGCCCGCCAATTATGAGTTGCATGTCATTCAGAACTATATCATCGGGTGCTTGTTTCGATGAACTTTCCAATGTTATATTTTGCGAATGTCATAAAATTAGGCTGGTCATACTATTTCTATAGTGGGAAGTATCATGGAGTAGTATCATAGTCATGCTACATTTATTATTTTTTAGAATCTCAATGCAAATTTGTGTACAAAATTTGTTTAGCATTAACCTTTTCTCGTTGTTTGCGCTATGATACAGTATCTACCTATGTTACACTAATCTTCTCTCTCCTACTTAATTAGCTGCCACATCAACATTTTTTTGGGACCAATGTGTATGATACTAGCACTATCATGTGGGTACCTAAATCTCGAGTCAAAGTTTCACACGAAACCGATGTGGACTTTATTCATGGTGGAAGGGAGTAACAATCATAAGCACATTATTATTATTGATTGAACAAAATTTTATTTGATGTGCCATAAGAAGTTTAGAAACTCCTAGCCCCTGGAGGTGTCGTTTTGGCACACGCGTGCATATGCACCCATTATATAAAATAATAAAAAACAATTATATAAATGTTAATTTTTTTTGGTATAAGTTGTGACATCCTATGTTCGTTCATAAGTTTTCGTGGAAAAACGACATATTGTGTGGCGTGTACAAAAAAGGCAAAAAATGTACTGTACGTAGTCGTGTTACAACATCAAAATTTGTCTTTTTTACAGGAGCCACCTTTTTTTTTGAGAAAACTTGTGTACCAACATAAAATGTCTAGATATACATGAAAAAATTTAGTTTAGAATTTTTTGACACTTTGAAATAAGGATTCACATAATGGGAGCATATGCTCCTTTTGGACTTGAGACAACAAAACGGCTGTGTGCATCCTGGTTATGCAGAGGCTGGATGTAATTGCTTCTAAAAGTAATAAAGCATCCTTTATCAAAAAAATGCTCCTATGAGCCAAAGTGCATTTCCCCTAGCCCCCGCCATTGCTTATATGTCTATATTGTCTATATATCTATATCTATACCTCTACCTCTACCCCCTTGGATTCCTGAACAGACGTACAGTACTAGTAGGGCATACTATTTATTATTATTACCTAGTGTAGCCAAAATTTAATATCATCGAGCGGTAAAATTCCCCGTCAACGCCCAAATATCTCGCGCCGCAAAGTTTTGGATCTGCGAATATTTTTTCCCTCAAAAGAAGGACTGCGAAATTCCCTTCGACTCCTCTATCGCCCAGCTTCGCCCTAGTTTCGCCCGCAAGCTCTCAGAGAAACCGCCCCTCTTACCTACCTCCAGACCTTCACGGCCGCCGCACCGGAAAATCACTGCCGCACTTCGCCGTTCAAGATGCCACGGCTTCAAACCCCGAGGCTACCCTATCCGCTTGATCCGCACCTACTCCGGCGTCCACCGCACCGTATCTCATTCGCCGACTCTATCGACCACCGCACCTGACCAGCTTCGCCGACACCGACGCCCCCATGCACTGCACATCATCTGCTTCACCGACCTTCTAGTTCGGCCGGCGTGCTGAACACTTCATCGACCGCCCAGCATGTCCTTCTCCGACCCCCAAGATCTGCTTCCCTGGCACCCACCGCAACAGCAGCCCCCTCGCCGACCTCCACGTCACCCGTAAGAACGCGGAACATGTCTAAACGCCGCCCAGAAATAGGTAACCAGACATCCCTGCGCGTTTTGTTCTGTTAGGAGTATTGCAGCTGACCGTATTTCTAAATTCGTGCTATATTTTTAACTTACAAGTGCTTTCGTTGGTAACCACCTCATCCTTTAGATTTAAACACGACGCATAAGTATTTTTTTTCCCTGACCTAACCCACCCATTTGCTGAAACTCTACATGGTATCAGAGCCTAGGTTTCCTTCCTGCTAGTGCTAGCCGCCCCAAACAGTACCATACAAGTTCTTCCTTTTACCACAAAAACCACCCTTGAGATGTAGAAATCCAGGCGGCAGGAGGCCGCATCAGGTTCTCTGCATGGGTTACGGCTATCACACACAGCGATGAGAGTTGTGTGAGATCGGAGACTGCTCGCGCGGGGACAAAGAAGAGGGTGAAGATCGTTTTGGTTTAGAAAGGAGAGAAGAGGGAGTTAATCCGTGGCAGAGAGATCTGGATCCGTGCGAGGGGGAGATGTTGGAGGCGTGTGGAGTGGGCCGAGCCTTTGAGCGTAGGGCGGAGCCGGAGGTTGGTGCTGGACGTTGACCAGCGCGAGCCGGTCGTTGTGGCCAGGTGCGGTCTGCCAGGTTGGCCAGGGCGCGCAGACGAGGCGCCATCTGTCAACACCCGAATTTTTAAGTCCGGATGCCTATTATTTCATACATCGCAATCCCAGGAATATTGTTGTTGCGAGGCATAATAGTTAAGTATCACAGTCATAAATTATTACAAACCATATTGTCTTACAATTGGAATCACATCATCCATATTACACGAATAGTTGATCTATTGATCAACGAAAAAACACAAGTTCTTAGCGGAAGCGTAAGATACAAGGACTCTCTAGTCCACAGGCCAACGCTTGACGTCGGAAGACTCCTAGTTGTCGTATGCGTCCTGCTGGTCATCTCCTTGTTCATCTTCATACTCTGGCCATTTGAATAGCCAGAGACAAAGCCGTGAGTACTTCAAGTACTAGCAAACTAATACTAGTGTAAGTGCTAGACATTTCTAGTAAGGTTTGCTAAGCTCTAGTTTATTTGCATAAAGCCAATTTTAGTTCACAAGTATTTGAGTAAAAGCTTATTCATGTGCTAACTAACTCAAGTGGGAACATTAGTGTCATTCCCACCATTCAAGTGGTGATTTCAATTCAATTCACCACTGCACAATTCATTTCACCATCATTTTCAAGAATTTGACATCGGAAACTGTATGGCCTTTCCAATCGTCCGTAACCGTGGACGCGGCTATTTGAATAGATTGACACTCTGCAGAGGTTGCACACTTGTGCCACAACATTTGATTTCATCCGTCGGGATTACCCCGAATCATCGTAACACAGTACGCGGATCATCAACCATAACCTTTCACTTATAAATCCTAGTATGAGCACCTCTCCCCATGAGCTTGGCCTCCCAGTGAAGACCAACTATCAACCTGCGAACTGCACAGGGCTTGGCCGTACAATTCACCTCAATTCATATCTTTTCTCAACAACGGAGGCAGCCTCAAGCATAACCCCTATGATGTGTGTTCAGAGGGAACCCATACTAAGATGCATAAACTTCCAGTTAAGCCCTACCCATAATCAGGTATTGTGGAGGTACTCAATATTGGAAAGGTATCGCATTCAAACCAATATCATTTTTATCAAAAATCACCATCTTCTCTTGGTCATATTCACCTTCAAAAATCATTCAATGGAATGCTTGATTATTCCAAGGTTTCAAATTCAGTTCAAGTCACATTGTTCCCATCTAGAGTAGTCAAGTTTTAATCATTAGCACTAGCTCTAAATCATGAGGGGTGCTATCTTACTTTGCTTCATTGAGACTAACTTTACTAATCTAGTACACTTCTTTATTTTGACCAAAGTTAACTATAAATGTAACTATTGGAAAACAACAAGTAAAACTTGTAATGTAGAAACTTGGGATAGGCTTATGGTAAGAAAAGATAAGACTAATGGTGCCTTGCCCCAAAGGGCTTTGCACTTTGCAAGAATATTAGCTTGCCTTGGTAGTTCTCAAAGTTCTCCTCCTCTTCTTCCTGGTAGCAACCTTCTTCCTCCGGGTATTCTCCGGTGCTAGAGTCTAAATTTAAATACGAGTATAATCACTCAGCTAATTCAATGGCTATTCCATACATCACATATATTCACACAAACTATTCTAAGCACACAATTAATCTAATTAGGGTGCATTGGTGGTGTTGCTTGAGAAGAAATTATTTCCTCTCATTTAATATGTAAATGATAGTTTCCATAGGGTTCTTGAGAAATAATTTCCTCTCATTGAAATATTCTTAAGATTTTTATTTCTCAAACAATCATACATGAATTTATATTGACCTAAGTCAACCATTCATTATCAGCATTTGAGAAAATGATTTAAATGAGGTAGACCACCTCATACTACTTAATAATTCTACAAATGATTTAAATCTCCAAGTATTCCATATAGGAGTGTTTGTCCAGGGGTTCAAACATCTCATGAATTCATTTGGGACAAGATTTAAATGAAGTATAATACTTCATATGGTTTACATAATAGTTTTGGACAATATCACTTAATTAAACTAGCAATATTGTCCATTAATTAAACTAGGGCATGATCATGCAAAGTGACCACACCATTTTCTTGCAGAAACAATTAGTGTAAGTAAAATGCGAGCTATTGGAGTTGGAATTAACTTAATATCTAATTTAGTTGATTTTTAATAATTATTTGAATAGGGAAAAGTCCCTGCCTTCTTCTTTTTATCAGATTAATTCTACAACAGATCTTGAGGTGGGACCAGTGGCATATTGTAGATCTTTTTAGTAGCTTTCGAACCATATGAACATTGTTAAATTTGGCCAAGCCAAACAGATTCTATGGATTTTCAAAGTTGGAGCCAGTATTGAAATTGTTTGAATTGAATTGAATCTAATTTGAATTATTGGGCTGGCGGGAAACGAGTTTGGGCCGAAACGGTTTGAAAAAGGGAAGCACGGCCCAGCAACGCATCCAGTGCGTGTGGGCCTGCTGACAGGGTGGGGGCCACTCGTCAGCGGCTGTTCCACGCCGAATCGGTACGAGCGACGCGGCGCGTTGGATTAGAAGGCAATCCAACGGCTCACCGTCGTCGTCTTCTACGATGAGAGAGGGTTACGGGCACGGCGGCGCTAGGGGGTCGGAGGGCTCACCGAGGCTCCAGCAAGGGTTGGCAGTGTGCGTGAGGTAGTTGTGGACGACGTCGAAGCAGCCTGTAGCAGTGGCGGAGCTCGAGGTGGCCTGGATCGATGGCGATTCCTCCAGGGCTTCCGCGGCTCCGATCTTCCGATTGAGCTTGCTCCAGCGACGATCGAGGTAGCTACTGGGTTGAGGAGAGGCAGTGGAGGATGGGGAACGAGGTGGTGTGCTCAGCTTCGTCCAGGGAACGCTCTATTTATAGAGGCGGAGGGGTGCTGCGGGGCAGGGTTGAAGTCGACAAGCGTGCGGCGATTCCGGCGAGCGGTTGGGCTAGGCAATGGTGCGACAGAGTTCTCCTCGTCCAGGCGAAGCTATAGGTGGTGACGGCACAGTCGGGCGACGTCTGGCGGCGACGCATTGCTTCCGTGTCGAGCGGCGGCGTCTACGGGATTTTCTTCTTCGTCTCCGGCGGCAGCGGTCCAGGGAGTGGTCGTGAGCGTGTCTGGTGGTGTCATGGTGTCACGGCGATGCTCAACGCAGCAAGAGAGGGGCCAGAGCGAGTGCGAGGTGGTGGAGTGGCGCGTGGCCAGTGACGTCCACGCGCGACGCAAGCGGCATCCGGTGGTGATCTTGGCGCGCGATCTCCGGCGATGGTTGGCGTCGAGCTGGACTGTGGCTTGGCTAGGATGGTGTAGAGGAGTGTGGTGGCGATGTTTGGCAGCAGGGCCAGGGCAGAATAAGAAGGGAGAGAGGGGAGGTGCGTCGGGGTGGCGACATGGCCGGCATGGCCATGCCCTAGCTTGCCCTCCTCTCTCCTTAGGTTTGCTATGCATCGTTAAGGGTGAGAGGGAACCAGGGGACCAAGTAGGATAGGTTTGGGGTAGATTAGAGTTGGGTAGATCACTATTTGAAATAGTGCCAAATAGTTCCATATTTGGAATTTGTCATTTTTGTCCAAATTTGAGTGAATTCAAATGGTTGCAAGATTTGGATTGTGTGTGTTTAGTTAAGTTGTATTTGACCAGAGATGATGAGAGGTGGTGGTGGAATTGTTAAATTCAAAGAATTGCAAATTTGGCTAAGTGTGAGAATGGTCCACTTAATAAAAAGTTTCAACTTTGGATGAGCATAGCATTTGATCTAGAAAGAATTTGGCATGGTGGTCTTTACAAAAAGTGTTCACCTTGATGTTGTCTTGGATGAGGTGCAAAGAGTTAGCAAGGTTTAGTTTAAAAAAATTGAATTGCAGGGGCTCAAAGTAGTGATCAGACTATAATTGGCAGATTTGACCATTATCATATGTGAGCCAAATTTGAATTTGAAATCCATTTGATTTGTGTTTCTTTGATTCCAAAAGTTGTAATATATGTTTAGTAACATTATTCAATTAATCGTGAAGACCAAAATGGTCTCGGGTCAAAATTTATAAAACTGGCATAGGCCATATGTGAGGGTTTTAGGGTTTTTCTTGTATTTTGATTTCTTTCTCTTTTTGATTTATTTGGTTGGTGATCTTCACATGATCACATTAGGGTTTTAGAGTATAGCACATGCACATAATAAACATCATCATGGCATATCAATCAAATGCACAAGTCCTATGCATGGCACTATATGCAATTTAAAAAGTTTTTGTTGGTTTGAAATTTTGCTCTCTGGAATCTTCTAACTTTCTTTTTATTGAAATTTGGGATGTTACAAACCCTTTCCCCTTACAAAAGATCTCGTCCCGAGATCGAAAAGAAAGTTAGGTAATAAAGAGATCTGGGTACTCCTTCTTCATGAAGTCTTCGCGTTCCCAGGTGGCTTCATCTTCAGTATGATTGCTCCATTGTATCTTCAGAAACTTGATGCTTCGGGTGCGGGTGGTTCGGCAAGCTTCCTCCAGGATGCGAATCGGCACTTCGCGGTAAGTCAGGTCCTTGTTGATATCCACCGATCTGTGATCGATGTTCTTGAACACTTCGGTCTTCTCAGGGACTTCAAGGCACTTCCGGAGGAGTGAGATGTGAAACACGTCGTGCACAACCGACATTTCTTCGGGCAACTCCAGTTGATAAGATACTTCGCCTCGGCGACTCAGAACTTTGAAGGGTCCGACATATCGGGGTGCGAGCTTTCCTTTCAGTTGAAATCTCTGCATTCCTTTCAAGGGGGATACCTTGAGATAGACGAAGTCTCCGATCTCGAAGGTCATCTCCCGGCGTCTCTTGTCGGCGGAGCTCTTCTATCTTGATTGCGCCATCTTGAGGTACTCGCGAATCTTGTGTACTTTCTCCTCGGCTTCACGAAGAACATCTGGGCCAAACACTTGGCTTTCTCCGACTTCCGACCAGTTCAGGGGGGTACGGCATTTCCTTCCGTACAAGGCTTCAAAGGGGGCCATCTGCAGGCTAGCTTGATAGCTGTTGTTGTAAGAGAATTCTGCGTAAGGTAAGCAGTCTTCCCACTTGGATCCATATTCCAGTACACATGCTCTCAGCATGTCCTCCAGTATCTGGTTGACTCTCTCAGTCTGTCCGTCGGTCTGAGGGTGATAGGCGGTGCTGAAATTCAGACGGGTTCCTAGTCCTTCATGCACTTTCTGCCAGAATCATGAGGTGAACTGTGATCCTCTATTTGACACTATCGACTTCGGGGTTCCGTGCAGGGCGACTATTCTGGAGATGTACAGTTCAGCTAACTTTGGGCCTTGGTATGTGGTCTTGATGGCGATGAAATGGGCGACTTTGGTCAATCTATCGACAACTACCCATATTGAATCATTGCCTTTGCTGGATTTGGGCAGTCCGGTGATAAAGTCCATTCCTACGGAGTCCCACTTCCATTCTGGAATTTGCAGTGGTTGAAGCAGTCCGGCGGGTCGTTGATGTTCTGCCTTGACTCTCTGACAGATGTCACACTTGGCGATGTAGCTGCCGATTTCTCTCTTCATTCCATGCCACCAGAATTGCTCCTTCAGGTCTTGGTACATCTTGGTACCTCCGAGGTGGATTGAATAAAGGGTTTCATGGGCTTCTTGCAGGATGACTTGCTTCAAGTCTGAGTCGATGGCACGCAGAGGCGTTCTTTGTACCAAAGAACTCCGGCTTCATCTACGGTGAATCCAGGGGCTTTTCCTGCGGGTATCTGTTTCTTGATTCTGTCGATGGTAGCGTTGTCCTTCTGGGCTTCCTTGATCTGACCAATCAAGGTGGGTTGGAGTTCGATGCTGGCTAGGAATCCTTCACTAACAAGTTCAAGTCTGAACTGTTCAAACTCTTGGTACAGGCTGAGTTGCTCGGTTGCGATCATGGAGTTCAACTGACACGGCAGTCGACTCAAAGCATCCGCTACCACATTGGCCTTGCCGGGGTGGTAGTGAATCTCCATGTCGTAATCCTTGATCAGTTCGATCCATCGGCGTTGTCTCATATTCAGCTCCTTCTGGGTGAAGATATATTTCAGGCTCTTGTGGTCGGAGTAGGTCTCGCATCGATTACCCATGAGGTAATGACGCCAAACTTTCAAGGCTAGGACCACGGATGCAAGCTCGAGGTCATGGGTTGGGTAGTTCTGTTCATGTTGTTTTAGCTGTCTTGAAAGGTAGGATACAACTTTGCCTTCTTGCATAAGCACACATCCAAGACCAGTCTTGGAGGCGTCGCAGTATACGTCAAAGGGCTTGGTGATGTCTGGCATGATCAGGATTGGGGCTGTTGTCAGTCTACTCTTGAGCTGTTGAAAGCTCTCTTCACATTTGTCAGTCCACTCAAACTTCTTGTCCTTCTTTAGCAGTTGGGTCATTGGTCGAGCGATGCTCGAAAAGCCTTCTACAAATCTGCGGTAATATCCGGCTAATCCAAGAAAAGCGCGGACTTTGGTTTGGGTGGTTGGGGCTTGCCATTCCATAACGGTTTTGATCTTGGCGGGATCTACAGCAATTCCTCCTGCAGACAAGATATGTCCCAGGAATCCTACTTCCTCCAACCAAAACTCACACTTGCTGAACTTGGCGTACAACTGGTGGTGTCTAAGGGTTTCTAGGACAGACTCCAAATGCTGTTCATGTTCCTCTTTGGACTTGGAGTATACAAGAATGTCATCGATGAAGACAATGACAAACTTGTCCAAAAAGTTCATGAAGATCTTATTCATGAGATTCATGAAATAAGCGGGGGCATTGGTTAATCCAAACGACATGATGTTGTACTCATACAACCCATATCTGGTGGTAAAGGCATTCTTTGGAATGTCGGTGGCTCGGATCTTCAGCTGATGATATCCAGTTCTAAGGTCTATCTTGGAGAAAACTTTGGCTCCGGTTAGTTGATCAAACAAGTCTTCTATCTTGGGTAGGGGGTATTTGTTTTTGATGGTGACATCGTTAAGCTTACGATAGTCTGTACATAAACGATTTTCACCATCCTTCTTGTCCACAAACAAAACTGGGGATCTCCAGGGGGATGCACTAGGTCTAATCAGACCTTTGGTTAACATATCATCTATCTGTTTCTTCAGCTCCACAAGCTCTGTTGCGTTCATGTTGTAGGCTCTCTGGGCTATAGGTCCAGTTCCGGGGATTAACTCGATGATAAACTCGATATCCCTATCCGGGGGCATACCGGGTAGATCATCCGGAAACACATCAGGGTAGCGACAAACGACCCTGATTTGATCCAGAGTTGGCTTGGATACACTTTGGTTGCAGGTGAATTTTCTGGGTAGTCTTTCAGAGACATGTTCTACTATGATACCGGTGCTACTAGTCATGGTGATGGCTTTCTTGGCACAGTCTATCAATCCATTGTGTTTTGACATCCAGTCCATTCCTAGTACGACTTCCAAACCTTTGGTTCCCAGAATGATTAGATTGGCATAGAAATCTACATCATGGATTTTGATGGGTACATTTTTGCAAAATTTTCTGGCTTTGGTGGTTGATCCGGGGATTTGAACTATCATAACATGCTTCAAACTGATAGGTTGAATTTTACTGGTTGATGCAAAGTCTTCAGTGACAAAAGAATGAGATGCTCCGGAATCAAACAACACTCTGGCAGGGATGTGGTTGACAGAAAACATACCCAGTACAACATCTGGTGCTTCCTGGGCTTCTTCGGCGTTCATGTGGTAGAGACGGCCGTTACGGTTATTGGGGTTGTTGGGGCGAACTTCTTGCCGGTGGAGACACGGCGTTGCTGCTGAGCAGGTGCAGCGGTGTTTCCCGCGAGCTTGGTGAGCCTCTTGGGACACTCGTTGGAGTAGTGCCCCACTACACCACACTCATAACAAGTGATGGTGGCCTTGTCCTTGGTCGCAACGGGGATGGCGTTGCTTCCGGTTCTGGGGGCGGTGTTGGTGGTGTTGTTGTTGTTGTTGGGGGCTCTGGGCGGAGCGCGGTTGTAGTTGTTGTTGTAGTTGTAGTTGTTGTTGTTGTAGCCTCCTGGCTTGGAGTTTCCTCCACTCCGGTTCTGATAACCGGGGCGCGAGTTCTGCATCGGGGGCTTGTTGTTGTTGTTTCTCGGAGTGAAACCTCCGCTTGAGCTGGGGCGATACTTCTGGGCATTGCTAGACCCACTCTGGTGCATCATGCGGCGCTTGCGGTTCTCATTGGCTTGGTTCAGCTTGCCCTCCAACTGGATGGCGGAGTCAACAAGGACTTCAAGGTTGGCGAAGGGGATGTTGACGAGGACAGTCTGCATCTCATCATGCAGTCCGTTCAGGAATCTCTCCTCCCTCTTCTCAGTGGTGTCGGTCTCGTCGGGGGCGTACCTGGACAGTGTAAGGAATCTGTCGCGGTATTCTACCACCGTCAAGCGACCTTGCTTCAGTTCACGGAACTCATCCCTCATCTTCTTGATAAGACCCGGGGGTACATGGTACTTGCTGAACTTGAGCTTGAACTCCTCCCAAGTCATGAACTGACCTCCGTTCATGGCACGGGTGCTTGTCCACCAAGCGCGGGCTGGTCCGGCAAGATAGTGGGTTGCAAACAAAACCTTCTCATTTGCTTCCACTCCGGCTACTTCCAAGTTGTTCTCCATAGTCTGGAGCCAGTCGTCGGTGTCGAGGGGTTCCTCCGTCTTGCTAAACACCGGAGGGTTGGTGTTCTAAAAGTTCTTGAGCTTGGATCCGGGGTGGTCATGATTTCCAGGGCCTTGGTTGGCAATGTTCTGCAAGGCTGCGATGTTGGCTTGGCATTCAGCTCTTTCTGTCTCCCTATCGGCAAGCAGGGTTTGCAGCAGTTGCATCATCGCATCATTGGTGCGATTGGGAGGGGCCATCTGAAGATAGAGAAGATCATGAGATAAGAGGGAAATTTCTATGGTTTATTTTGAGTAAGTTTGAAAACATCTGAAACTTGTAATCTTTTCATGACAAACATAATATTCATTCATTCATTCATCACATAGTACAAACTAACACACTCATACTACCATGGTTTTAAGAACCATTCTCATGCTACGATACAAAGGACGGGATACAACTCACACCTACATAAGTGAAACTAGTGCAACTACTCCTCATCCTCGACATCGATCGGGACGTAGTCGTCAGGTCCTGCCTCCAGGAACTCGTAGTCCTCCTCCTCGGTGAACTCGTCCTCCTCAAAGTTGTCGTCATCGCTCAGGAAGGCTCCTCCTCCCTGAAGGTCGATGCCTCCGTCGTCATCCTCCAGCTCTCTAATCTGATCCTCCTGGGCCTTGACAGTGGCCTCAAGAGACGCGATCTTGGCGCGAAGGCGCACAATTGTAGCGTCCTTCTTGGCACGCTGCTGGCGAAGGCTCTTGCGGTCATTGTTGAGTAGCTTGATCGCCTCACCCTGCTCGATGATGTGAGCATGGGTCTGGTTCGCGTAAGCTCGAGTGGCGTCGAGGTCCTTCTGAGTCTGGTAGAGCATGAAGTCCAGGTGCTCAGCATGGTGCCTCAACTGCGGGTGCGGCTGCAGCTCCATGGGCACTCCCATGGCATCACGCCTCACGAGATGCGCGAAGCGCGAAGCGAGGATGCGCACCACGTTCTGTCCACAGAGGCGCGCAAGTGCCTCCTGAAGGCCACGTGCGAGTCCGTCGAGCCAGTTGCTCTCACGGAAGGAGAAGAGGATCCTCTCCGAGGTGGGAGGCTCCATCTTGCCCCACAAGTCGGTAGTGATGATCCACTGCAACTCTCCTCCAGGAGTGTCATCCACCTGAATCCCGTCGAACTCAGGGTGCGGGCGCTCGAGGAAGTCCGAAAGGGCGTTAGGTCGTGCTCGAAGATCAAGCTCCCTCCGTTCCCAAGCTGGTAAAACTTGGTGTTGATGGGTTCATTCGGCTCCATCTGACAGAGAATTGGATGAGTAAGTTAGAGAGTGCAAAGTGTGGCAAAATTTTAAGTAGATTCACATAAGATAAAACATGATTCATCAACTTTTGGAAAAGTCTCAAAGACAAGAGTGTAAGTAAAATTTTCACAAATATTCTCTTCATTTGTTTTCAAAGTTAAGTTTTTCAGAACGCACATTCTAACTAAGGTCTTCTAAGGTCAAACAATGGCTCTGATACCAACTTGTCAACACCCGAATTTTTAAGTCCGGATGCCTATTATGTCATACATCGCAATCCCAGGAATATTGTTGTTGCGAGGCATAATAGTTAAGTATCACAGTCATCATTCATTACAAACCATATTGTCTTACAATTGGAATCACATCATCCATATTACACGAATAGTTGATCTATTGATCAACGAACAAACACAAGTTCATAGCGGAAGCGTAAGATACAAGGACTCTCTAGTCCACAGGCCAACGCTTGACGTCGGAAGACTCCTAGTTGTCGTAGGCGTCCTGCTGGTCATCTCCTTGTTCATCTTCATACTCTGGCCATTTGAATAGCCAGGGACAGAGCCATGGGTACTTCAAGTACTCGCAAACTAATACTAGTGTAAGTGCTAGACATTTTTAGTAAGGTTTGCTAAGCTCTAGTTTATTTGCATAAAGCCAATTTTAGTTCACAAGTATTTGAGTAAAAGCTTATTCATGTGCTAACGAACTCAAGTGGGAACATTAGTGTCATTCCCACCATTCAAGTGGTGATTTCAATTCAATTCACCACTTCACAATTCATTTCACCATCATTTTCAAGAATTTGACATCAGAAACTGTATGGCCTTTCCAGTCGTCTGTAA
The DNA here is from genome assembly GCF_019359855.2 of Lolium perenne. Lineage (NCBI taxonomy): Eukaryota > Viridiplantae > Streptophyta > Magnoliopsida > Poales > Poaceae > Lolium > Lolium perenne. The sequence goes on from NC_067245.2 coordinate 140,518,787, forward strand.
CCGTGGACGCGGCTATTCGATTAGATTGACACGCTGTAGAGGTTGCACACTTGTGCCACAACATTTGATTTCATCCGTCGGGATTACCCCGAATCATCGTAACACAGTACGCGGATCATCAACCATAACCTTTCACTTATAAATCCTAGTATGAGCACCTGTCCCCATGAGCTTGGCCTCCCAGTGAAGACCAACTATCAACCTGGGAACTGCACAGGGCTTGGCCGTACAATTCACCTCAATTCACATCTTTTCTCAACAACGGAGGCAGCCTCAAGCATAACCCCTGTGATGTGTGTTCAGAGGGAACCCATACTAAGATGCATAAACCTCCAGTTAAGCCCTACCCATAATCAGGTATTGTGGGGGTACTCAATATTGGAAAGGTATCGCATTCAAACCAATATCATTTTTATCAAAAATCACCATCTTCTCTTGGTCATATTCACCTTCAAAGATCATTCAATGGAATGCTTCATTATTCCAAGGTTTCAATTTCAGTTCAAGTCACATTGTTCCCATCTAGAGTAGTCAAGTTTTAATCATTAGCACTAGCTCTAAATCATGAGGGGTGCTATCTTGCTTTGCTTCATTGAGACTAACTTTACTACTCTAGTACACTTCTTTATTTTGACCAAACTTAACTATAAAAGTAACTCTTGGAAAACAACAAGTAAAACTTGTAATGTAGAAACTTGGGATAGGCTTATGGTAAGAAAAGATAAGACTAATGGTGCCTTGCCCCAAAGGGCTTTGCAATTTTCAAGAATATTAGCTTGCCTTGGTAGTTCTCAAAGTTCTCCTCCTCTTCTTCCTGGTAGCAACCTTCTTCCTCCGGGTATTCTCCGGTGCTAGCGTCTAAATTTAAATACGAGTATAATCACTCAACTAATTCAATGGCTATTCCATACATCACATATATTCACACAAACTATTCTAAGCACACAATTAATCTAATTAGGGTGCATTGGTGGTGTTGCTTGAGGAGAAATAATTTCCTCTCATTTAATATGTAAATGATAGTTTCCATAAGGTTCTTGAGAAATAATTTCCTCTCATTGAAATCTTCTTAAGATTTTATTTCTCAAACAATCATACATGAATTCATATTGACCTAAGTCAACCATTCATTATCATCATTTGAGAAAATGATTTAAATGAGGTAGACCACCTCATACTATTTAATAATTCTACAAATGATTTAAATCTCCAAGTATTTCATATAGGAGTGTTTGTCCAGGGGTTCAAACATCTCATGAATTCATTTGGGACAAGATTTAAATGAAGTATAATACTTCATATGGTTTACATAATAGTTTTGGACAATATCACTTAATTAAACTAGCCATATTGTCCATTAATTAAACTAGGGCATGATCATGCAAAGTGACCACACCATTTTCTTGCAGAAACAATTAGTTTAAGTCAAATGTGAGCTATTGGAGTTGGAATTAACTTAATATCTATTTTAGTTGATTTTTAATAATTATTTGAATAGGGAAAAGTGCCTGCCTTCTTCTTTTTATCAGATTAATTCTATGACAGATCTTGAGGTGGGACCAGTGGCATATTCTAGATCTTTTTAGTAGCTTTCCAACCATATGAACATTGTTAAATTTGGCCAAGCCAAACAGATTCTATGGATTTTCAAAGTTGGAGCCAGTATTGAAATTGTTTGAATTGAATTGAATCTAATTTGAATTATTGGGCTGGCGGGAAACGAGTTTGGGCCGAAACGGTTTGAAAAAGGGAAGCATGGCCCAGCAACGCATCCAGTGCGCGTGGGCCTGCTGACAGGGTGGGGGCCACTCGTCAGCAGCTGTTCCACGCCGAATCGGTACGAGCGACGCGGCGCGTTGGATTAGAAGGCAATCCAACGGCTCACCGTCGTCGTCTTCTCCGACGAGAGAGGGTTACGGGCACGGCGGCGCTAGGGGGTCGGAGGGCTCACCGAGGCTCCAGCAAGGGTTGGCAGTGTGCGTGAGGTAGTTGTGGACGACGGCGAAGCAGCCTGTAGCAGTGGCGGAGCTCAAGGTGGCCTGGATCGATGGCGATTCCTCCAGGGCTTCCGCGGCTCTGATCTTCCGATTGAGCTTGCTCCGGCGACGATCGAGGTAGCTACTGGGTTGAGGAGAGGCAGTGGAGGATGGGGAACGGGGTGGTGTGCTCAGCTTCGTCCAGGGAACGCTCTATTTATAGAGGCGGAGGGGTGCTGTGGGGAAGGGTTGAAGTCGACAAGCGCGCGGTGATTCCGGCGAGCAGTTGGGCTAGGCAATGGTGCAGCAGCGTTCTCCTCGTCCAGGCGAAGCTATAGGTGGTGACGGCACGGTCGGGCGACGTCTGGTGGCGACGCATTGCTTCCGTGTCGAGCGGCGACGTCTACGGGATTTTCTTCTTCGTCTCCGGCGGCAGCGGTCCAGGGAGTGGTCGTGAGCGTGTTTGGTGGTGTCGTGGTGTCACGGCGATGCTCAACGCAGCAAGAGAGGGGCCAGAGCGAGTGCGAGGTGGTGGAGTGGCGCGTGGCCAGTGACGTCCACGCGCGACGCGAGCGACATCCGGTGGTGATCTTGGCGTGCGATCTCCGGCGATGGTCGGCGTCGAGCTGGACCGTGGCTTGACTAGGATGGTGTAGAGGAGTGTGGTGGCGATGTTTGGCAGCAGGGCCAGGGCAGAAGAAGAAGGGAGAGAGGGGAGGTGCATCGGGGTGGCGACATGGCCGGCATGGCCATGCCCTAGCTTGCCCTCCTCTCTCCTTAGGTTTGCTATGCATCATTAAGGGTGAGAGGGAACAAGGGGACCAAGTAGGATAGGTTTGTGGTAGATTAGAGTTGGGTAGATCACTATTTGAAATAGTGCCAAATAGTTCCATATTTGGAATTTGTCATTTTTGTCCAAATTTGAGTGAATTCAAATGGTTGCAAGATTTGGATTGTGTGTGTTTAGTTAAGTTGTATTTGACCAGAGATGATGAGAGGTGGTGGTGGAATTGTTAAATTCAAAGAATTGCAAATTTGGCTAAGTGTGAGAATGTTCCACTTAATAAAAAGTGTCAAATATGGATGAGCATAGTATTTGATCTAGAAAGAATTTGGCATGGTGGTCTTTACAAAAAGTGTTCACCTTGATGTTGTCTTGTATGAGGTGCAAAGAGTTAGCAAGGTTTAGTTTAAAAAATTTGAATTGCAGGGGCTCAAAGTAGTGATCAGACTATAATTGGCAGATTTGACCATTATCATATGTGAGCCAAATTTGAAATTGAAATCCATTTGATTTGTGTTTCTTTGATTCCAAAAGTTGAAATATATGTTTAGTAACATTACTCAATTAATGGTGAAGACCAAAATGGTCTCGGGTCAAAATTTATAAAAATGGCATAGGCCATATGTGAGGATTTTAGGGTTTTTCTTGTATTTTGATTTCTTTCTCTTTTTGATTTATTTGGTTGGTGATCTTCACATGATCACATTAGGGTTTTAGAGTATAGCACATGCACATAATAACAATCATCATGGCATATCAATCAAATGCACAAGTCCTATACATGGCACTATATGCAATTTAAAAAGTTTTTGTTGGTTTGAAATTTTGCTCTTTGGAATTTTCTAACTTTCTTTTTATTGAAATTTGGGATGTTACACCATCCGAGTGGAAGTGAGGAGAAAATGGAGATGTGAGGCTGTGAGGATATGTTGTGATGGAGTTGATGAGGCTGCGGTTGAGTCGTGATGGAGTTGATGAGGCTTCGGTTTAGTGGTGATGGTGATGGTTGTGGATTCGTCCAGGGGAAAGGCATGCGTGCCTGAGGTGAGACTGGTTGAGGACTGACCGGGGAATAGGCATGGGTGCTTGAGGAGTGGATGGTTGAGGAAGGAGGTTGCTGGGGGTTTGTGGGAGAGACGGAAGAGGTCAGTGGCCAGGCAGAGTGGAGAAGAGAGGCTGAGGACATTGAGGCGAGTGTGGATGGTTCTGCGGAACTTGTGTGGTGAGGCAGCCGGGGTTGTTGAGGACGTGTATGGTTAGGAGTTGTGCGTATCCCAGATGGTTGAAGCTGGATGTCTTCGCTGCTGATGAAGAGATGAATCGAGATGACAAGATGATGGAAAGTGCAATGATGTCATGTATCCTAGGAGTTATGCTGAAAGTTCATTACTCATAGTTTTCATATGTGTCATGTTGTTGTTGCAAGATGGCCATGGTTGTTTACCCATGATCATCTTGAGGGGGTGTGTTGGACCATGAGTGAGTTTAGTAGTAGCGCTGTAGTAATATTGTATCCAGTGTGAGGCCCATAGAGGCCCATGTCCAGTGGTATTGTAACCTAACTCAGATGATATAAATACAGAGTGTGGTGGTCTGAGTGACCTAACCCACCCATTTGCTGAAACTCCACAAAATATGAGCCACCAATCACGAGCCGTTGAATGCTCTACATGTCCACGATTGACAACAACAACAACAAAGCCTTTATTCCCAAACAAGTTGGGGGTAGGCTATACAAGTCCACCATTGGCACGATTACAATTTCTCACTATTTGGCCGTAGGCTACTGCTCTAGTTACATCATGTTTGATATCTTTCTGCGATCATGTATTACATGTTTATGCACGTCATAATGCTTCTACTACTGTTTGGTGTCAATTTAATTATAGCAAATCCTTGACTCGTAACTGTTTGTTGTTATTACACGTGCAACAGGCACATCTTACACTCAGAAACGTGGAGTAAAGCTCGCCTATAATCATGTAAGTACCTGCTGTTTTTTGTATATTGCTTAATGCAAACTTCTATATCTTGGATCCTGTTTCTGTTTACAATTGGCCTCTCCTTCATGCAGAGGAGAAACAGTGAGGCACCAGGTTCTTCTGTCCAAGTACCTGATGAGGTCCGTGTGACTCAAAAAAAAAAGCTCACGTAAGTTCCCTGTTTTTTTTGGAATGTTAATTTACCTCCTGTGCGTAGTTCAATTGCATCATTTTCTGTATGTTGCACTACCTAAGGTGCCTAATGGAATCTAATAAAATATAAACAATGACCATATGGAACATTGCACACTGCCTTTGACCCATCTGGCATCCGGCATGCCTGGGTATAAGTTACATGATTTGGCTATCTTAAACAAGTCCTGAAATTCTATTATGTTAATTTTTTGCCTGTTGCTTCATTGAGTTTGCCTGTTGTTCCATGGCTAGTGCATGAAGTTTGATAGAAATGATCCTAGCTGAAATGATGCATTTTGTGTTTTTTTATTGCTTTATTCCTTACCTAGCTTCCTATTCTACTTGAAACATGATTGCGTTATTCCTAACATAGATTCCTATTCTACTTGAAACATGATTGCTTTATTCCTAACCTAGCTTCCTATTCTACTTGAAACATGATTGCTTTATTCCTAACCTAGCTTCCTATTCTACTTGAAACATTGTGAAAAAAATAGTTATATTACTTGTTTAAATGTCTAGCTTTGTTTTTCTGAGTCCCATTGACATGATGTGGTATATCCATATTCAAATGATCTGGCTGTTTATATAATACGCTCCATGTTCAATTGCTTCATTCATTTTCTATTAATCTACTAGTAAGTAGAACGTGCTTTGCACGTCACGACATATATAATTTTAAAATATATTTCCATATTTTATTTGATGTTGATAATTATTATTTTTTGCTAAAATTAGTCACAAAGCCTAAAGTTTGGCTTTTGAAAAACTAATACACCCTAAAAGAAGTAATGGAAGGAGTAATATGTGAGTTCACTACAATTAAGTTTTTTAGTCAGTATGAAATGGAAGTATACCCTAATACGAAAGTGACACAACTTTTTCATGGACACCCCATTAGGATTATGTATATTTTTGTGATTAGAGTGGAGAATTTTTAAGGATCTATCTTACCTTTTGCGGCATGCATATTGCACGGCAAGACTATCTAATTTATATATTTCTACCATATTTTTTGAAATTTAAAATACATTATCCAATATCTATGTATAAATTTACTACCTCAATACTTTTTATGTGACCCACACATGGCCACCGTTAGATTTTATATCAAAACTGGTTGTCATGGGGAAAAAGTTAGATCTTAATATGAGTAAATACAAAATATTAGTACTAAATTAATATATAATATTTTATCAGCCTTGGTTGGTGGACCAATGAACTTCATATCTTCGAGCTTGAAGATGGTTCTTGTAACATAGTAATTGCTATTTGTTTTCCTAGCACATAATTATATATCAATATCTTCACATAACCATGTACGATGAAGATGATATTTTTCATAACACAGTGCCAATGTAGACGATGGCTTGTGCTTCTATAAACTCCCAAAACAAAAATGTTTTCTTGAGTAAAACAAAAGAATGGCTGAGATTAAATGATACATGTTTGGTATTAGGGGTGAGATGGCTGAGATTAAATGATACCATGATACCCTTTCGGGGGATTACACTATTTTAAATTTTGAGGGTATATGAAAGCTAAAGCCTTAGATTTTGTTGGCAAGTGAATGTTGTCATTGGCCCTGTTATGGATTTTGCATTTCATTGCCACTACTTGTATTGACATCTCGCTTCATTCGTGTTTAATTCGGTCCCGTTGGTACTCGAACCCGGGTGGGCTGGCTGCGCACTCGCAAGCCTTGCCACTGAGCTAGCACTCAGTTCTCAGATTAAGCAATGCCTCGTTATGCTTAATTTAAATGTTATGGCACTTCATACAAGCCATACAATTAATTGTTGCATTGACCTTCTACGTTGTCGAAGGCACTATCTGAGTCATGCTTAAATCAATCATACATTATTTTCCTAATTGTATCCAATCCAACATGCACATGTTTTGACTGTATTTGGCTATTTGCTAGATTTCTTCTGTGCAGTGACCTAGCTTCTTTATTGGGCACATGATGTCTAGTTGCTTGGTTCATTGTATACATCATCGCCATGATCTAGTTTGGTTTGTTCTAAGAGGCATGTGGCTTAACTGGTTTCTTTGTTATATCTGCCCATGGTTCTTTCAAAATTATGTCAACAGTGCTGTTTGTTTGCCGTGTATTGTATTGCATTTTAACTTGTTTTGTCTTAGTTTCAGCCTGCAAACAAAGCTGTAATGTCAGTAGGGACAACCCATTTATCAAGTGTTGCGGTCATTTCACAGAGCAACAGTGACAGTGGCACGTGCTCTCACTGGTCCACTGAGTCCAGTACACCAACCGTTCCAGAAGAAATAGATGTACGAGGCTCTATTTTTGATTGCTTGCTATGTTATATCAGCTCAATGATGCTCTTGAAATTGGAGGTCTTTTATTGCATCATATGATGTTGTAACTTGTTTTATCTAAATTTCAGGCTTCAAATAAAGTTACAAAGCCAGAAGCAAGGGCCAATGCCTCAAGTATTGTTGTTTCACAAAGCAGCAGTGAGAGTGCATATTGCACGCATAAGCCCATGGTATCTATTGCTCAACTTAATCTGGCACAAAGATATTTGGGGGATGCACTCCAAGAGGCAGTTGATATATTTGGGCGGGAAAACAAAGATGCTGATGAAATAATTGCCAACACACGCCAAGAGATACATGAATTGAAAAATAGGCAAACTTTGACAGAAAATGTTCTAAAGAATCTCCTATGCACTTGTCATGGTAAGCCAGTTGTGATGTGTCTGGGAATTGAAGGTGTCTAAATAAACTTTGATTCTGTTGTTCAATCAAGTGGACTGCTGATGCCAATGCTGTAATTAATTACTGCTGAAAATTTCGTTCAAAATTTCGTGGTCTATAATAATTGCAAATTTTGTTGTTGTACTAAAATTAGATATGTTCCATGTGGCTGTTGTATTTTGTGTGAAATAATATCTTGATGTGTACTTCAATTAAACCATAAATTGGCTGCATGCTAAAAATTTGAATCTGAGCGCACGTGTGAACTGTTTTGTGCTCGTAATGCAATAAAGGTTGTTTCTTCGAAGACTATGAACATGGTAGCCCATTAATAATACCTTAATAATTATGCCTGCTAGCAAGATAGATCCTTATTATAGTCAGGCATGCCAAGTTGTATGATTAAAAGTAGTTCGTACACATTAAATCTACCATCTGCATTTTTCTCTGTAATAACTTTTCTTTTTACACAACTCAAAACTTGTCATGCTAATATGAAATTCGAGATGGCAAAACCTGGAAAGATAAAGATATCACCAAAAACTCTTTCCTGCGAAATGCTGGGTTTTGAAGCCCAAGTCCAAGTCTTTCTCTGCTCAAGTTTTGGAGGAACAACTCCAAGTAGAACGAGTTGCAACAGCTATGCTAAGAACAAAAGTTGACATGTTGAGATCGAGATTAGAAGCATGTGATTCCCTACTGCACGAGGCCAATCAAGTTCGTTATAATCTCCCAAAGACTAAGAAAATGCCATAGATAATTGGAGATGAACACTACATAGTGAGTACATTGGTCTTGTGAAATGTTTCCTTAGATTATGGCACCGTTCCTACTTTTGTTGGTGGATGCATTTATCTGCGGTTGGGATCAACTTGGTAGTTATTCCTGTGGATGTTATATAAATTAATTGCATAGCCTTTTTCAATCAGTTCGAACTTAAATGGTATCATAGCCAAGGTCTCAAGTTTGAATTGTCAAACGTGTGGTTTAATTTAATCTCAGTCGGGCGGCAAAATCTCCCACCAATCCTGAAATATTTCAAACGCATTTTTGAATGGGATTAAGAAGATAGGGACTATAGATCATGATCATGGTAGTGACCGGTATTTAATGTGATGATGATTTGATTTTGCACTCGGCCTTGAACAGAGGTACTAGTACGGTCTCACAATTTTTATCATTATAGTTGGACCTTAGCCAAATTCAAAATCTCATAGCGGCAAAACTTCCCGCCCACAAAATACAAAAATTTCACACGCTTCCAAATTCCCATTCTACCCCTGTGGAGATGACAGCAAAGTCGGTTGGTGGGGGGGTATGCCCGTCATTTTTTGGATCACCACCTCCCTAGCCCGGAAACCCTCCCAAAAAATTCATTTCCCTCAGACCACCCACCAGAACTTCCAAGTCCCTCTCTCCCACCTGCACGACCACCGCACCGGAACATCCCCGCCGGACGTCCCTGGCCTACCCGCGGCCTCGCGATCCTCGTCATCCGGCTGCCTGCCGGAGCCGCTTCATCGACGCCGTCATCAACCGGACCGGATCATCCCCGCCGAACCTCGAAACCATATGCTCATCCAGCAGTCTACCGCAGTCGCTTCAGCTGCGGTATCGTCCACCCCATCGGAGCCGCTTCGCCAGATCTTGCTCACCGACACCGCTGTGCATGAACCAGATCTACTTCACCGGCGCCGTGCATGATCTAAACTCTTCTACTGTCGCGTTTCTACTGCTTGCCTGCAAGTTCTTGTTTAATCTTGGGGGAACCTGTTTGTGCTAACGACGCGCCGTTACATTTTTTGCAGATGAGATGAGTAACCATGAATTGTAATGGCCGTCTCTCCAACCCCAAGTAGCACATGTAGCGTACTTCATCACCGGATCTATCAACCCCAGGAAGATCTGCTGTGACTCCCACAGAGTGCTTCTCCTAATGTAAGTTCTTTGTTTTAGCGCCACGTTCTGGGTTCAGATGCTTGTTTGTCTAAAGCTCTTTTAGTTCATTCCTAGATATGACCGTAACAACTTGCTATTTTCTTGTTCATTGCTAACTTTAAGCGATTGAACATTTTGGTTTGCATTCCCTGCTCTGTAGATGTAGCCACCATAACTTCTATCTTGCTCAGTCATCGTTACAAAAATTATAGGCTGCTACTATTTTGTTCATGCCAATCTTGTTCTCCCTGAACATGTTGGTTTGCATTCCCTGTACTACAGGTGATGCCATTGTTATTTCTATCCACTTCGTCGTAAGCTAACAAAGTAACTGCCTGCTATTAGTTCCTGCATGCTATCGCTCTGCCATCCTGCAGTACAAATTTATTTGAACTCGTCACAGCAGCTACTTCCATCATAATTTTGTCTGCCATCTGTTTCTTCAAAAGCTGCAATATTAACTTGTTTCTCTTAATTGGCATGGCGCTCACATATAGAATGGTGAACATATTTGTGTGCATTCCCTCTTCTACAAGTTCACAGGTGATCCCACTATATTCCGTTTCTGGTCCATCCTAAGCCGTAGCATTAACTATCCTCTATGTGTTGCTCATTACAACTTTATATCCCGAAACAAATTGATTTGTTTCCCTTATCTACAAGTTTATGAGTAATGCCATTATAACTCCAATCTGTTTTATTCCTAGCTATTATAGTAACTACCTGCTATTATTTAGTTCATGGACAAATTTAAGTAATTGCACATGTTGGTTCGCATTCCCTGCTCTATAGCTTTTGGCATCGTAACTTCTATATTTGGTTTACATTCCCTGCTCTGTAGATCTAGCCATCATAACTTTATCTTGCTCAGTCGTTGTTACAAAAATTATGGCCTGCTACTATGTTGTTTGTGCCAATTTTATACTCCATGAACATGTTGGCTTGCATTCCCTGTACTACAGGTGATGCCATTGTTTTGTATCTAGTTCATTGTAAGCTAACAAAGTAAGGACTTAGTTTGACATGCTATCACTCTGCTATCTAGCATGTAGTACAAATAAACTTGTCATACTACTAGATAATAATTTTGCGTGCCATCTTGTTCTTCAGAAGCTGCATTATTGACTTGTTTCTCTGACTTGGCATGACACTCACATATGGAATGCTGAACATATTGGTTTGCATTCCCTCTTATACAAGTTCACAGGTGATCCCACTATATTCTGTATCTGGTACATCCTAATCTCCAACATTAACTATCCTCTATGTGTTACTCATTACAAGTTTATATCCCGAAACATCTTGATTTGCATCCCCTTCACTATAAGTTCAGGAGTATTATTTAGTTCACGGCCAATTTGAAGTAATTGCACTTGGCACATGTTGGTTCACATTCCCTCCTCTTTAGCTTTTGCCATCGTAACTTCTATTTTTGGTTTACATTCCCTGCTCTGTAGATGTAGCCATCATAACTTCATCTTGCTCAGTCAGTTGTTACAAAATTTATAGCCTGCTACTATGTTGTTCATTCCAATCTTGTACTCCCTGAACATGTTGGTTTGCATGGGACTCGACAGTAGTAAGTCTACTGTTTCATTTTAACGTGCTCTGTTATATTGGTTGTTGGTATGCGGCATGCACTCTTTGTTTGCTTATTGTGCACATTACAATGATCTTGTTATAACGACGAAATGATGAGTCCAAATTCTTTGGCAAACAATATTGTAGTGTCTTTGCCTTTCCATTGTTGCTGTCTTAACTTGTAATGTCTTTGTTTCAGATATAGGTGCTGCATGGACAACTTAAAAGATTGCTGGATCGCTTCATTGTATTGCTAGGTTTAATTACCATTCAATTTCTCTGGGTTCTGTAATATTTTTTCAAAGCCTTGCAGCTGATGTAATATTTAGTTAGTTTTTATAGTTCTTTCGCGCATTTTTTCTTTGGTGCTTGTGGTAAGTGAGGCTATCCGACAGAAATCATGTGCTGCGTAAATATTCTCAGTATCTAAATCACAAATTCCCATCACTTAAACGACCCAATTAAGCGAAATCACATATGTGCCGGCCCGCCAAATCCTAAAGCGCCTATTATGCCGGCATATAAACACCAACTAAACGGGCTGGCCCACTTACTTATTGGGCCAGCCCACTTGCTTTAAGGTGGACCCCACCCACTACTGGGCCGGCCCAGTAACAGAAAAGTGGGCCCCACAAGCTTATTGGGCCGGCCCGCTAACTCGTCGGACCAGCCCACCTGATTTACCATGGACCCCACATACTAATTGGGCTGGCCCACTAACTTGTTGGGCTAGCCCAAAAGCTTTTGTGGTGGACCCCACACACTAAATGGGCCGGCCCTTTAATAGGATAGTGGGACCCACCTGCCTTTTTGGCCCGGCCTACCATCTTGTTGGGCCGGCCCACTTGCTATATGGTGGAGCCCACATACTAAATGGGTCGGCCCTTTAGCAGGAAAGTGGGACCCACCTGTGTTTTTGGCCCGGCCCACTATCTTGTTGGGTCGGCCCACTTGCTATATGGTGGACCCCACATACTAAATGGGCCGGCCCTTTAAAAGGAAAGTGGGACCCACCTGTGTTTTTGGCCCGGCCCACTATCTTCTTGGGCCGGCCCACTTGCTATATGGTGGACCCCACATACTAAATGGGCCGGGCCTTTAACAAGAAAGTGGGCCCCACCTGTGTTTTTGGCCCGGCCCACTGGCTTGTTGGGCTAGCCCATTTGGTCTATTGTAGACCCCACGTACTAAATGGGCTGGCCCGATAGCAGGAAAGTGGGACCCACATGCTAATTGGGCCGGCCCAATAACTTCTTGGGCCGGCCCACTTGCTTTAAGGTGGACCCCACTTTGTAAATGGGCCGGCCCGATAACAGGAAAGTGGGTCCCACATGTCTTGTGGGCCGGCCCTTTTGCCTAGTGACCGGTCAAACGAGTGCATTCGGCCCGGCCCACATGCTTAGTGGGCCGGCCCATTAAAGTTTTGACCAGTCAACCTGAGAGGTTAGGCCCGGCACACATAACTAATGGACCAGCCCAGCTATATAGTTGACCGGTCAAACTAAGTCAGCTGGCCCGACCCACAAACTTAATGGGCCGGCCCGCTTAAGACGTGGCAGGCCTCGTGTGGGCCTACCATCTACCACGGGGTTTCAGCCGGTTAAGGCCGTTAACTGCCAGCTAACGGCGTCTGCCACGTGTCAGTTTGCATGACGTCAGCAGTCAACGGGCTCCCGGAAACACTTCTGCAACGGCCCGATTTTCCGTGGCGGAAGGGCGCCCAAGCGCGACGGACCGAAAAAAACGTGGTAGGACTTTGCCTGACGCAGTTTCGACAACAGAACCCATATCGTCGGGTTAGGCCCATAGGCGACGAAAAATACCCCTTAGCGGACGATTTTGGGACGTTGTCTATCAGAACTTTTCTTGTAGTGTAACTTTCAATTTTAAAAGATCAACATCAGCAGCAAGACTATCAACCTTAGAAGCAAGAACACCAATTTTACCAAGCTTTTCTTCAATAGATTTGTTAAAAGCAGTTTGTGTACTAATAAATTCTTTAAGCATGACTTCAAGACCAGAGGGTACACTCCTACTATTGTTGTAAGAATTACCATAAGAATTACCATAACCATTACTATTATTAGAAGGATATGGCCTATAGTTGTTACCAAAATTATTCCTATAAGTATTGTTATTGAAATTATTATTTTTAATGAAGTTCACATCAACATGCTCTTCTTGAGCAACCAATGAAGCTAAAGCAACATTATTAGGATCAACATTAGATCTACCATTAAAAAGCATAGACATAATAACATCAATCTTATCACTCAAGGAGGAGGTTTCTTCAACAGAATTTACTTTCTTACCTTGTGGAGTCCTTTCAGTGTGCCATTCAGAGTAGTTGATCATCATATTATCAAGAAGCTTTGTTGCGGCACCCAAAGTGATGGACATAAAAGTACCTCCAGCAGCTGAATCCAACGGGTTCCTCGAAGAAAAATTTAATCCTGCATAAAAGGTTTGGATGATCATCCAAGTAGTCAGTCCATGGGTAGGGCAATTCTTTACCAAAGATTTCATTCTTTCCCATGCTTGGGCAACATGTTCATTATCCAATTGCTTAAAATTCATAATTCTACTTCTCAAAGATATAATTTTAGCCCGAGGATAATATCTACCAATGAAAGCATATTTACATTTAGTCCATGAATCAATACTATTCTTAGGAAAAGATAGCAACCAATCTTTAGCTCTTCCTGTTAAGGAGAAAGGAAACAATTTCAGTTTTATAATGTCCCCATCTACATCCTTATACTTTTGCATTTCACAAAGTTCAACAAAATTATTAAGATGGGAAGCAGCATCATCAGTACTAACACCAGAAAATTGTTCTCTCATAACAAGATTTAGTAAAGCAGGTTTAATTTCATAAAATTCTGCTGTAGCAGCAGGTGGACCAATAGGTGTGCATATAAAATCATTATTATTTGTGCTAGTGAAATCACACAACTTAGTGTTCTCAGGAGTATTCATTTTAACAGTAGTAAAAATAAGTAAAGCAAACCGAATTAAGTAAAGTAAAACAAGTAACTATTTTTTTGTGTTTTTGATATAAAGAAAGCAAACAAGACAGAAAATAGAATAAAGTAAATCAAAGCAAGACAATAAACAAAGTAAAGAGATTGGATGTGAGAGACTCCCCTTGCAGCGTGTCTTGATCTCCCCGGCAACGGCGCCAGAAAAAGAGCTGTTGACGTGGGAGTTGAAAAACTTTGTGGTGTAACTTTTCTTCGTTCCCCGGCAACGGCGCCAGAAAAAGAGCTTGATAACGCGTGAAGCACACGTCCGTTGGGAACTCCAAGAGGAAGGTGTGATGGGTACAGCAGCAAGTTTTCCCTCAGTAAGAAACCAAGGTTATCGAACCAGTAGGAGATGAAGGCCAGAAGGTTGTTGGTGAAGGAGTGTAGTGCAGCGCAACACCAGGGATTCCGGCGCCAACGTGGAACCTGCACAACACAATCAAAATACTTTGCCCCAACTTAACAGTGAGGTTGTCTCACCGGCTTGATGAAAACAAAGGATTAAACGTATGGTGTGGAGAATGATGTTTGTTTGCAAAGAACAGTAGAGAACAATGATTGTAGTAGGTTGTATTTCAGATGTAAAAGAATGGACCGGGGTCCACAGTTCACTAGTGGTGTCTCTCCAATAAGATAAATAGCATGTTGGGTGAACAAATTACAGTTGGGCAATTGACAAATAGAGAGGGCATAACAATGCACATACATATCATGATAAATAATATGAGATTTACTTAGGGCATTACGACAAAGAACATAGACCGCTATCCAGCATGCATCTATGCCTAAAAAGTCCACCTTCGGGTTAGCATCCGCACCCCTTCCAGTATTAAGTTGCAAACAACAGACAATTGCATTAAGTATTGTGCGTAATGTAAACAATACAAATATCCTTAGCCAAAGCATTGTTCTTTTATCCCTAGTGGCAACAGCACATCCATAACCTTAGAACTTTCTGTGACTGTCCCAGATTCAATGGAGGCATGAACCCACTATCGAGCATAAATACACCCTCTTGGAGTCACAAGTATCAACTTGGCCAGAGCCTCTACTAGCAACGGAGAGCATGCAAGATCATAAACAACACATATATGATAGATCAATAATCAACTTGACATAGTATTCCATATTCATCGCATCCCAACAAACACAACATGTAGCATTACAAATAGATGATGTTGATCATGATAGGCAGCTCACAAGATCTAAACATGATAGCACAAGAGGACAAGACAACCATCTAGCTACTGCTATGGACCCATAGTCCAAGGATGAACTACTCACGCATCAGTCCGGAGGCGGGCATGGTGATGTAGAGTCCTCCGGGTGATGATTCCTCTCTCCGGCAGGGTGCCGGAGCCGATCTCCTGAATCCCCCGAGATGGGATTGGCGGTGGCGGCGTCTCTGGAACTTTTCTCGTATCGTGGCTCTCGGTAATAGGGTTTTCGCGGCGGAGAGAATATATAGGCGAAGGGGCAGAGTCGGGGGACGCTCGAGGGGCCCACCCCATAGGGCGGCGCGCCCCCCTCTTGGCTGCGCCGCCAGGTGGTGTGGGGCCCCCTCGGCTCCTCTCCGTCTCTCCTTCGGTGTTCTGGAACAATCCGTGGAAAATAAGGCCTTGGGATATTGTTTCGTCCAATTCCGAGAATATTTCCTGTGTAGGATTCTGAAACCAAAAACAACAGAAAACAGGAACTGGCGCTTCGGCATCTTGTTAATAGGTTAGTGCCGGAAAATGCATAAAAATGATATAAAGTGTATATAAAACATGTGAGTATTGTCATAAAACTAGCATGGAACATAAGAAATTACAGATACGTTTGAGACGTATCAGTTGTCAATCTCACCGGTTTGCAAAACACAAAGGATTAGATGTATCGAGTGGAAAAAGATGTTTGCAGAAAGTAAACAGAACATGAATTGCAGTATAATTTATCAGTAAAGAAACAGGACCGGGGTCCACGGTTCACTAGAGGTGTCTCTCCATAAAGATAAATAGCATGTTGGGTGAACAAATTACAACTGGGCAATTGACAGAATATCGACCATACATGACAAGATGATTACTATGAGATTTGATTGAGCATTACAACATAATACATAGACCGTAATCCAACTACGTCTATGACAAATATTCCACCTTCCTGTTATCATCTGAACCCCTTTCAGTATTAAGTTGCAAGAAACAGATTATCGCATTAAGCAATGTGTATAAAGTAAAACATAGAATTACCCTCGGATAAAACATTGTTGTTTTCTCCCTAGTAGCAACAACACATCTACAATCTTAGAAGTTATTGTCACTCTCCCAGAAAACTAGAGGCATGAACCTACTATCGAGCATAAATACCCCCTCTTTGAGTCACAAGTGTCCACTTGGCCAGAGTTTCTAGTAGCAACAGAGAGCATGCAAGATCACATACATATGACATGAATATATAATCAATCTCAACATAGTATACAATATTCATCGGATCCCAGCAAACACAACATATAGGATTACATAAAGATGATCTTGATCATGTAGGGAAACTCACAAGATCTATACATGAAGCACAAAGTGGAGAAGACAACCATCTACCTACTGCTATAGGCCCATAGTCCAGGGATGAACTACTCACGCATCACTTCGGAGGCGGGCATGACGATGTAGATGCATCCGATGATGATTTCCCCCTTCGGCAGGGTGCCGAGAAGAGCTTAAAAATCCCTCGAGATGGGTTCTGCGATGGCGAATGATGTCTACGGGTGCTTCTATTCTTGTAGACAGTGTTGGGCCTCCAAGAGCAGAGGTTTGTAGAACAGCAGCAAGTTTCCCTTAAGTGGATCACCCAAGGTTTATCGAACTCAGGGAGGAAGAGGTCAAAGATATCCCTCTCAAGCAACCCTGCAACCACAAAGCAAGAAGTCTCTTGTGTCCCCAACACACCCAATACACTTGTTAGATGTATAGGTGCACTAGTTCGGCGAAGAGATAGTGAAATACAAGTGGTATGAATGAATATGAGTAGTAGTAACGGCACCAGAAAATAGCTTGATGCTACAACTGGCGTGTGGTTGATGGTGGTAATATTGCAGGTAGTACGGATGCAGTAAAACAGTAAACAAGCAGTGATTTCAGTATTTGGGAACAAGGCCTAGGGATCATACTTTCACTAGTGGACACTCTCAACATTGATCACATAACAGAATAGATAAATGCTATAATCTACACTCTCTTGTTGGATGATGAAGACCACTAATTGTGTAGGATTACATGAACCCTCAATGCCGGAGTTAACAAGCTCCACAATGTTCGATATTCATGTTTAAATAACCTTAGAGTGCATGATAGATCATTGCAATTACACCAAGTACTAACATAGCATGCACACTGTCACCATCACACTATGAAGGAGGCATAGATCACATCAATACTATCATAGCAATAATTAACTTTATAATCTACAAGAGATTACAATCATAACCTACGCCAAGTACTACACGATGCACACACTGTCACCATTACACCGTGGAGGAGGAATATAGTACTTTAATAACATCACTAGAGTAGCACATAGATGAATAGTGATACAAAACTCATATGAATCTCAATCATGTAAGGCAGCTCATGAGATCATTGTATTGAAGTACATCGGAGAGAGATTAACCACATAGCTACCGGTACAGCCCTTAGCCTCGATGGAGAACTACTCCCTCCTCATGGGAGACATCAGCGGTGATGAAGATGGCGGTGGAGATGGCAGCGGTGTCGATGGAGAAGCCTTCCGGGGGCACTTCCCCGTCCCGGCGGCGTGCCGGAACAGAGACTCCTGTCCCCCAGATCTTGGCTTCGCGATGGCGGCGGCTCTGGAAGATTTCTCGTACCGTGGCTTTTCTGTATCGAAGTTTGAGGTCAGGGACCTTTATATAGGCGAAGAGGCGGAGTCGGAAGGTCGACGAGGCGGCGACACAGTAGGGGGGCGCGGCCCACCCCCTGGCCGCGCCGGCCTATCATCTGGGGCCCACAGGGCCCTCCTCTGGTGGCTCTCGGGTGTTCTGGAAGCTTCAAGGGATTCTAAGTTGCTGGGCGTTGATTTCATCCAATTCCGAGAATATTTCCTTACTAGGATTTCTGAAACCAAAAACAGCAGAAAATAGGAACTGGCACTTCAGCATCTCGTCAATAGGTTAGTTCCGGAAAACGCATAAAAATGATATAAAGTGTGAACAAAACATGTAGGTATTGTCATAAAACAAGCATGGAACATAAGAAATTATCGATACGTCGGAGACGTATCAGCATCCCCAAGCTTAGTTCCTACTCGTCCCCGAGTAGGTAAACGATAACAAAGATAATTTCTGAAGTGACATGCTACCAACATGATCTTAATCATACTATTGTAAAGCATATGAGATGAATGAAGTGATTCAAAGCAATGGTAAATACAATGAGTAAACAATTGAACCATATAGCAAAGACTTTTCATGAATAGTACCTTCAAGACAAGCATCAATAAGTCTTGCATAAGAGTTAACTCATAAAGCAATAAATTCATAGTAGAGGTATTGAAGCAACACAAAGGAAGATTAAGTTTCAGCGGTTGCTTTCAACTTGTAACATGTATATCTCATGGATATTGTCAATGTAAAGTAATATAACAAGTGCAATATGCAAGTATGTAGGGATCAATGCACAGTTCACACAAGTGTTTGCTTCTTGAGATGGAGAGAAATAGGTGATCTGACTCAACATAAAAGTAAAAGAAAGGACCTTCGCAGAGGGAAGCATTGATTGCTATATTTGTGCTAGAGCTTTGGTTTTGAAAATATAAAGAGAGTATAAAAGTAAAGTTTTGAGAGGTGTTTGTTGTTGTCAACGAATGGTAGTGGGCACTCTAACCCCCTTGCCAGACAAACCTTCAAAGAGCGGCTCCCATTAAACATTTTTATTTTTGGGTGGCACTCCTTCCAACCTTTACTTTCACAAACCATGGCTAACCGAATCCTCGGGTGCCTGCCAACAATCTCATACCATGAAGGAGTGTCTATTTTATTTTAGTTTTATTTAGTGATGACACTCCTCCCCACCTTTGCTTTCTCAAGCCATGGCTAACCGAATCCTCGGGTGCCTTCCAACATTTCACATACCATGGAGGAGTGTCTATTTGTGATTAAATGGGGCTGGGAACCCCATTGCTAGCTCTTTTTGCAAAATTATTGGATAAGCGGATGAAGCCACTAGTCCATTGGTGAAAGTTGCCCAACAAGATTGAAAGATAAAACACCACATACTTCCTCATGAGCTATAAAACATTGACACAAATTGAGAAGCATTTTGAATTGTTTAAAGGTAGCACATGAAGTATTTACTTGGAATGGCAGGAAATATCACATAGTAGGTAGGTATGGTGGACACACATGGCATAGGTTTTGGCTCAAGGTTTTGGATGCACGAGAAGCATTCCCTCTCAGTACAAGGCTTTGGCTAGCAAGGTTATTTGAAGCAACACAAGTATGAACTAGTACAGCAAAACTCACATAAAAGACATATTGCAAGCATTATAAGAATATACATTGTCTTCCTTGTTGTTCAAACACCTTTACCAGAAAATATCTAGACCGTAGGGAGACCAATCATGCAAACCAAATTTTAGCAAGCTCTATGTAGTTCTTCACTAATAGGTGCAAAGTATATGATGCAAGAGCTTAAACATGAGCACAACAATTGCCAAGTATCACATTATTCAAGACATCATACCAATTACTACATGTAGCATTTTCTGTTTCCAACCAAATAACAATTAACGAAGCAGTTTCAACCTTCGCCATGAAAATTAAAAGCTAAGAACACATGTGTTCATATGAACCAGCGAAGCATGTCTCTCTCCCACACAAGCATTTATTCAAACAAAAACAAACAGACGCTCCAAGTAAAGTACATATGATGTGATGGAATAAAAATATAGTTCCACTAGAGGAACCTGATAATGTTGTCGATGAAGAAGGGGATGCCTTGGGCATTCCCAAGCTTAGACGCTTGAGTCTTCTTGAAATATGCAGAGGTGAACCACCGGGGCATCCCCAAGCTTAGAGCTTTCACTCTTCTTGATCATATTGTATCATCCTCCTCTCTTGACCCTTGAAAACTTCCTTCACACTAAACTCGAAACAAACTCATTAGGGGGTTAGTGCATAATCAAAATTCACATGTTCAGAGGTGACACAATCATTCTTAACACTTCTGGAAATTGCTCAAAGCTACTGGAAGTTAGTGGAACAAAGAAATCCATCCCACATAGCAAAAGAGGCAATGCGAAATAAAAGGCAGAATCTGTCAAAACAGAACAGTCCGTAAAGACGAATTTCTAAGAGGCACCAGACTTGCTCAAATGAAAATGCTAAAATTGGATGAAAGTTGCGTACATATCTGAGGATCACTCACGTAAATTGGCATAATTTTCTGAGTTACCTACAGAGAATTAGGCCCAGATTCGTGACAGCAAGAAATCTGTTTCTGCGCAGTAATCCAAATCTAGTATGAACCTTACTATCAAAGACTTTACTTGGCAAAACAATGCAACAAAATAAAGATAAGGAGAGGTTGCTACAGTAGTAACAACTTCCAAGACTCAAATATAAAACAAAGTACTGTAGCAAAATAAACACATGGGTTATCTCCCAAGAAGTGCTTTCTTTATAGCCATTAAGATGGGCTCAACAGTTTTGATGATGGACTCGCAAGAAATAGTAGTTGAAGCAAAAGAGAGCATCAAGAAGCAAATTCAAAACACATTTAAGTCTAACATGCTTCCTATGAAAAGGAATCTTGTAAATAAACAAGTTCATGAAGAGCAAAGTAACAAGCATAGGAAGATAGAACAAGTGTAGCTTCAAAAATTTCAGCACATAGAGAGGTGTTTTAGTAACATGAAAATTACAACCATATTTTCCTCTCTCATAATAACTTTCAGTAGCATCATGAGCAAACTCAACAATATAACTATCAAATGAAACATTCTTACCATGAGTCTCATGCATAAAATTATTACTCTCCACATATCATAATCAATTTTATTAGTAATAGTGGGAGCGAATTCAACAAAGTAGCAATCATTATTATTCTCATCATCAAATATAGGAGGCATATTGTAATCATAATCAAATTTATCCTCCATAACAAGCGGTACTAAAAGACTACTATCATTATAATCATCATAAATAGGAGGTAAAGTATCATCAAAGAAAATTTTCTCCTCAATGCTTGGGGGACTAAAAAGATCATGCTCATCAAAACCAGCTTCCCCAAGTTTAGAATTTTCCATATCATTAGCAACAATGGTGTTCAAAGTATTCATACTAATATGTTCCATGGGTTTTTTAATTTTCGCATCAAACCATCCATGTCTTAACTCAGGAAAAAGAATAAAAAGCTCCATGTTGCTTTCCATTATGCCAAACTAGTGTAAAACAAGAAACAAAAAGATGCAATTGCAGGATCTAAAGGAAATAGCTTCGAGCACTTACAACGGTGCCGTAAAATAGCTTAGTAGCCGAGATCCGGAGTGTGAGTACCTTTTACCTTTCCTCCCCGGCAACGGCGCCAGAAAAGTGCTTGATGTCTACGGGTGCTTCTATTCTTGTAGACAGTGTTGGGCCTCCAAGAGCAGAGGTTTGTAGAACAGCAGCAAGTTTCCCTTAAGTGGATCACCCAAGGTTTATCGAACTCAGGGAGGAAGAGGTCAAAGATATCCCTCTCAAGCAACCCTGCAACCACAAAGCAAAAAGTCTCTTGTGTCCCCAACACACCCAATACACTTGTTAGATGTATAGGTGCACTAGTTCGGCGAAGAGATAGTGAAATACAAGTGGTATGAATGAATATGAGTAGTAGTAACGGCACCAGAAAATAGCTTGATGCTACAACTGGCGTGTGGTTGATGGTGGTGATATTGCAGGTAGTACGGATGCAGTAAAACAGTAAACAAGCAGTGATTTCAGTATTTGGGAACAAGGCCTAGGGATCATACTTTCACTAGTGGACACTCTCAACATTGATCACATAACAGAATAGATAAATGCTATACTCTACACTCTCTTGTTGGATGATGAACACCACTAATTGTGTAGGATTACACGAACCCTCAATGCCGGAGTTAACAAGCTCCACAATATTCGATATTCATGTTTAAATAACCTTAGAGTGCATGATAGATCATTGCAATTACACCAAGTACTAACATAGCATGCGCATTGTCACCATCACACTATGAAGGAGGCATAGATCACATCAATACTATCATAGCAATAATTAACTTCATAATCTACAAGAGATTACAATCATAACCTACGCCAAGTACTACACGATGCACACACTGTCACCATTACACCGTGGAGGAGGAATAGAGTACTTTAATAACATCACTAGAGTAGCACATAGATGAATAGTGATACAAAACTCATATGAATCTCAATCATGTAAGGCAGCTCATGAGATCATTGTATTGAAGTACATAGGAGAGAGATTAACCACATAGCTACCGGTACAGCCCTTAGCCTCGATGGAGAACTACTCCCTCCTCATGGGAGACAGCAGCGGTGATGAAGATGGCGGTGGAGATGGCAGTGGTGTCGATGGAGAAGCCTTCCGGGGGCACTTCCCCGTCCCGGCGGCGTGCCGGAACAAAGACTCCTGTCCCCCAGATCTTGGCTTCACGATGGCGGCGGCTCTGGAAGGTTTCTCGTACCGTGGCTTTTCCGTATCGAAGTTTTAGGTCAGGGACCTTTATATAGGCGAAGAGGCGGAGTCGGAAGGTCGACGAGGCGGCGACACAGTAGGGGGGCGCGGCCCACCCCCTGGCCGCGCTGGCCTATCATCTGGGGCCCACAGGGCCCTCCTCTGGTGGATCTTGGGTGTTCTGGAAGCTTCGTGGGATTCTAAGATGTTGGGCGTTGATTTCGTCCAATTCTGAGAATATTTCCTTACTAGGATTTCTGAAACCAAAAACAGCAGAAAACAGGAACTGGTACTTCGGCATCTCGTCAATAGGTTAGTTCCGGAAAACGCATAAAAATGATATAAAGTGTGAACAAAACATGTAGGTATTGTCATAAAACAAGCATGGAACATAAGAAATTATCGATACGTCGGAGACATATCAGCGAACGCGACGGAACTTTTCGTGGATGGAGGCTCGGGTCTGCAGGGTTTTCCCGAGAAGATGTATAAATAGGCGGAGGCTTTAGGTCGGTGGGGTGCCTGGGGGGCCCACCCCCCTTGGCGCGGGCCAGGCCCAGGTCGCGCCATGGGGTGGTATGGCCGCCATGTGGCGCTTCTTCCACCCCCTTGTGGACTTCCTCTTTGTTTCGTTAAAATATTAACTTCGTCTTTTGTTTCATCCAATTCCGAGAATATTGCCTATACAACATTTTTGAAATACAAAAACAACAGAAAACAGGGAACTGGCATTGTGGCATATTGTTAATAGGTTAGTGTCGGAAATCTTGTAAAAGTGCAAGGAAGTGTAAGCAAATCATATATGAATTGGTCTAAAACAAGCATGGAGCATAAAAAATTATAGATACGTTTGAGACGTATCAGTGTCCATCGGCCCGAAGCCCAACTCTTGTGACGACCCCCTGCCGACTCCGCAATTCGGGCCGCCCACATCCCGCAATGCTCATTTCTCCATAATCGTTGACGTTTAGAGCAAGGACGTCACTAATTTTTAGGCCCGAGCGGCCGAAAACACCACCTGTGACGCGAAAACATGGTACCGTCACATAAAAAGACATTCGCTGGCGGATTTCCAAACCGTTAGTGACATACAGTCATTGATGCCCCAGCTGTTTGTAGTGTTCTAAAAAATGAAATGAATTTCAATCCCTTTGTCCGTGTGTCGTTCATAGGTGGGATTTTGGGGAAAGCCATGTGTTCGTGTATCGCTCATGGGTACTTTCATCTAGGCTAGTTGGACTGTGTGAGCTCTAGCCATATATTACTTGCTAAAATTGATTACTAAGCATAGGACGAGTTAGAACTTTGGAAATGTCAAAATGTGGCTTACTAATGTAAAATATTGTTTTGGGAAAATATTAAACCCTATAGCCATTCCTTTGATATCCTTAAGCATGTACGAATAGGTATATTATTGCATTGGTGTAACTTGTCAGACATTCAAAGTGTTGACCACTCTCATGGCTGCAATGTCTCATGTTGCAGGTTGTTCCGATGGTGAGTGAGATACGATGTTGATAAGGGCTAAGCCCAAGGGTGTGCCCGATCTTCACGGATTTGGGTTAAACTCGTGGGGGAGGTGGAAGAAAGCGATGAACATGAAGATCGCGAAGGGGAATCGTGGGATACAAACTCACACACACACAAAAATCGGTTTGTCCTCGTTGGCCCGAACCACCAACTCGATAGAAGTTGCAGGAAAAGACCTTTCGGTATAAGTCCCACAAAAATATCGACGAATCGAAATCCTATAGATCTAGAAGGGTGAAAAGACCAAAATCGATAGAAGTGCAAGAAAAAGACCCATAAGGTAGAAGTGCAAGCAAAAGACCAAGATTGGTAGAAGTCACCAAAGAGATAGAATAGGATTCGATAAGGAGCCCGGGTGGTACAAGATCTAGGATCTATGGTAGGGTTTCCCTCAAGGGGTAAGAGCAAAGCTCGGGTTTAATTTCACATCAAGTCTAATCTCAGATCTGAGCCAACAAGGCTATTTATAGTTGGTGGGGCGAAGGGGTAAGTTACAGAAAAGTGTTGTTTGAGCTGACAGTCGAGTAGGCGAAAGTTCCGGTCGTCCTGGGCGGAAGTTCCGGCTGGATTCTCTTCATAGGGCATCTGGCCGAAAGTTCCGATCCTGGGGGGCAGAAGTTCCGGTCGGGGCAGATTTACTTCCGGACAACTTCCGGTCTAGTTCCGAAAACGATCGATTTCCTTGCAGTAACATCCATGGGAGTTTTGGCGCATTTTCGGAGCTAGGGCAGAAGTTCCGGAGGGCGGAAGTTCCGGTCTCTCGGGGCGGAAATTCCGGCTGGATTCTCTTTACACACAATCTGGGCGGAAGTTCCGGTCCTGGGGGGGGCGGAAGTTCCGGCTGGGGCGCTGTAGCTCCATCTTCTTCATTTTCAGCTCTCTCTCCATTGGCTTGGTCTCCGTGGCTTGCGTCTTGGTCGATGTACCTGATTGAACATAGGGTATTTGCATGAAGTAGTATGCCATCCAATGAGGTATAAAATGCATACGTGGAAAGGAGCGAATTTACCTCTTGGTGTATGGCTTGGGCTCGAGCTCGTGTCCTTGGGCCACGAGGAGGGCTTGTCGGTCTTGAGGAGGAGGTGTCCAAAGGCCACCCCGTATCATCTCCCCCATTGGAAAAGAGTCGTCCTCGACTCTAAAGTGTCTTCATCTCCTTGACGTGGCATCCTATCCTTGATGATGATGATGATGTACTTGGTCTTGAGGGTCGTACCATTAAAGTTCATGAAGCACACGTCTTGGTCCGTGGAGATGGTTGTTGGTAGTCCATGTAGTCGAATGTTCTCCCTAAGCAACAATGTATGCATGTGTGAAGCATTAACTGTTCGAGAGCATGGCTTGCATTGATCTAAGGGGTGGACTCTAGCTACCACATCAAAAGTTGAAGCATGGGTATAGGGGTTGGAAATGGACTTAGCTTGAAAACAAATGGGGCGTTGTATGGATTGAAACTCGATGTCTCTCATCATCTTGTTGTCATGGTGGTGTGTGGAGAGCACGGTAGGTGTCTTGTCTCGTCCCTTCTTCTTGGCTTTGAGGCGGGTAGCTTGACAAAGTACATGTTCTTGTATGATGTCTCTTGTGTCTTATTGTAGGTTCTTCATGGTGATGGCGTGCTTGTCGGAGTCCATGTTGGTGCTCTCATGAATAATTGGAGGTGGGTTGTGGCTTCTGAACAAGAACATGGGTATAAGCAACTTTCGCATAGAAGATTTGGGCATGCCAATTTTCTTTGCATTGGACAAGAAATCATCATGCGAATGGAAATCAACAAATTCTTTTTCCACGGAAAACTTGGCGAACATGGGAACAAAAGTTGTGTCGATGTAGTCAAACTTTTGTAGGACAAGGAGTAATATATAGTGAAGTCTCATTTGCAAGTCACAAAAAGGGTGTTGTGGGGTTGTGTAGTGTTGTCCCAAACAAACGGAACATTCAATAGGCAAACAATGGTGCTAATGTTTTTCATGAAGCGAGTATGGAAAATGGCAATGGCATGGAAACGTCGAGCTTGGGCAATTGTGGTTGGCGTGTGCCGCTCATGTATATCCCCAAAGGTCAAATAATTCACTTCAATGCCAATAGAGGAAACCTCAAATCCAAAGGAAATCAACTTTTTGTGTGCAAACGGGCATAGGGTGCATAGGGCTTCTCTCACATATATAATATGATCCTTGAGATTCTTGGAACACATGAGGTTATCATGAAAGCTTGTAATAACACTCTTGCCAACAAGATGGTTCAAGATTTGTTGCATAAGACGCAAAACGAGTGACGAAACCAAGGAACAACCCAAAGGCATGACAAGAATTGTTGGAATCACACGTGGGCTAAGGATTTCATGAACATACCCATGTGCTTGACAATCATGAGTTGGACGTTGTGTTTCCTCTTGGTTGTCGGTTTTGGTGTGGTGAGTTGTACCTTTTGGTAGTGTGGCGCCTTGTATGAAGTCGATGTGGTGCTCTATGCCTTGAAGCGGAGGTAGTCCTAGAGGGAGCTTGTTGAGGAATACATCTTGAGACTCCTTCAAAAGAGACAACAAACACGAAAGAAGTGTTGTTAAGTTGTTAGTCTCCGAGGGTGGCCCCTTGCAAAGGAGCACATAGTGCAATTTGGTGGATGGGTTGTGGTGCACTTCTCTCATCTCACTCTTTGTAGCTATGAGGACACTCTTCATCTCACTCACATATGGATTGTGGCGCTCACTCTCTTTTTGGTGGGTCACTCTTTCACCACTCATCTCACTATTGATAGTAGCTTCCTTAGCCCTCGCTAAAGCCTTTGCATTGTCCGCAATTACTTGTCTAGGAGTCATTGGGCGTAGGATGAAAGTCTTGTCACCGGCCTTGAAGCTATAGGCATTGGTGTAGCCATCATGGTTTGCTCTTTTGTCATATTGCCAAGGGCGACCAAGTAGCATGTGGCACAACGTCATGGGCACGACATCACAATCAACGGTGTCTTCATATGCGCTGATCTTGAAGGATATGGTGACGGTGTGTTGTATCTTCACATTTCCATTGTCACTTAGCCATTGCACATGGTAAGGATGGGGTGTTTCCGGAGTATGAGGTTGAGCTTGGAACATAGTTCGTTACTTGCAAGGTTATGGCAACTCCCTCCATCGATGATAACCTTTATTGACTTGCCATTGATTTCGGCTCTTGTTTGGAAGATATTGCACCTTTGGTCTTCATTGGGGAGTGCATGGGTTGTCAAAACTTTGGTCACCACAAGTGATGAGCTTGCATCATGCACACATAGGATTTGCTCTTGATCTTCCAACTCCTCATCTTCAAGTGATGTTGCATCTTGCACCAAGGCTTCATATGCATCTTCACTTAAGTATTCCACATTGCCATCATCTCGAGTTATCATAACTCTTGTGTTTTTACATTCAAAGGATTTATGTCCTTGTGCACCACACTTGAAGCAAGTGATGTTACTAGATCCCGTGGAAGCTTTGGAGGACAAAGTTGATTGCTCCGGCTTGAAGCTTGTTGTCTTGATGGCACTTCTTGTTTGCTTGGAAGGGTCCTTGGAGGAACTATCACTTATATTCTTGGTGCTTGCGGAGTCATTGATTGCATCTCTTGCGGCAAAGAAGGACTTGGATTTATGATACGTCTCAAACGTATCTATAGTTTCTTATGTTCCATGCTACTTTTATGATGATACTCATATGTTTTATACACACTTTATGTCATATTTATGCATTTTCCAGCACTAACCTATTGACGAGATGCCGAAGAGCCAGTTGCTGTTTTCTGCTGTTTTGGTTTCAGAAATCCTACAAAGGAAATATTCTCGGAATTGGACGAAATCAACGCCCAGGGTCTTATTTTTCCACGAAGCTTCCAGAAGACCGAGGGGGATACGAAGTGGGGCGACGAGGCACCGCCACACTAGGGCCACGCGGCCTAGGGGGGCCCGCGCCGCCCTAGTGTGTGGCCCCCTCGTGCCGCCCCTAAACCTGCCCTTCCGCCTATAAGAAGCCTTCGTCGAGAATATCCCAGTACCGAGAGCCACGATACGGAAAACCTTCCAGAGACGCCACCGCCGCCAATCCCATCTCGGGGGATCCAGGAGATCGCCTCCGGCACCCTGCCGGAGAGGGGAATCATCTCCCGGAGGACTCTTCATCGCCATGATCGCCTCCGGAGTGATGTGTGAGTAGTTCACCCCTGGACTATGGGTCCATAGCAGTAGCTAGATGGTTGTCTTCTCCTCATGTGCTATCATTGTTCGATCTTGTGAGCTGCCTAACATGATCAAGATCATCTATTTGTAATGCTACATGTTGCATTTGTTGGGATCCGATGAATATGGAATACTATGTTATGTTGATTATCAATCTATCATCTATGTGTTGTTTATGATCTTGCATGCTCTCCGTTGCTAGTAGAGGCTCTGGCCAAGTTGATACTTGTAACTCCAAGAGGGAGTATTTATGCTCGATAGTGGGTTCATGCCTCCATTAAATCTGGGATAGTGACAGAAAGTTCTAAGGTTGTGGATGTGCTGTTGCCACTAGGGATAAAACATCAATGCTATGTCTAAGGATATTTGTGTTGATTACATTACGCACCATACTTAATGCAATTGTCTGTTGTTTGCAACTTAATACTGGAAGGGGTGCGGATGCTAACCCGAAGGTGGACTTTTTAGGCATAGATGCATGCTAGATAGCGGTCTATGTACTTTGTCGTAATGCCCAATTGACTTTCACACTACTCATCATAATATGTATGTGCATTGTTATGCCCTCTTTATTTGTCAATTGCCCAACTGTAATTTGTTCACCCAACATGCTATTTCTTATTGGAGAGACACCACTAGTGAACTTTGGGACCCGGTCCATTCTTTTACATTGAATACAATCTACTGCAATACTTGTTCTTACTGTTCTTTGCAAACATCATCATCCACACTATACATCTAATTCTTTGTTACAGCAAGCCGGTGAGATTGACAACCTCACTGTTACGTTGGGGCAAAGTACTTTGATTGTGTTGTGCAGGTTCCACGTTGGCGCCGGAATCCCTGGTGTTGCGCTGCACTACACTCCGCCACCATCAACCTTCACGTGCTTCTTGGCTCCTACTGGTTCGATAACCTTGGTTTCTTATTGAGGGAAAACTTGCTGCTGTACGCATCACACCTTCCTCTTGGGGTTCCCAACGGACTCATGCTGTACGCGTATCAAGCTCTTTTTCTGGCGCCGTTGCCGGGGAGATCAAGACACGCTGCAAGGGGAGTTTCCACTTCCAATCTCTTTACTTTGTTTTTGTCTTGCTTTACTTTATTTTATTTACTGCTTTGTTTGCTCTATATCAAAAATACAAAAAAATTAGTTACTTGCTTTTACTTATTTACTATCTTGTTTGCGTTCTCTATATTAAAAACACAAAAAAAATTAGTTACTTGCATTTACTTTATTTTATTATCATGACTAGTCCTGTAGTTGTTACTCTATCACCTGAGGAATCGATCTTCACTTTTAAACAAGGTGGTGAAGAGAGTTTTAAAGAAGCTTGGTCTAGAATTTTTTATTCTTATAGTAAAACTGAACCTAAAATGACCCTAAGTTTGCTTCTTAGTAACTTTTATTTTGGGCTTATTCTTCGTTATAGATATGCCTTAGATTCTGTAGTGGGAGGAGATTTCCTTCACTGTGATGGGGATCAAGCTTGTAATGCCATAAGAAAAGTGGTTACATCATCTAGCTCCGCTAATAATTTTGATTCATCTCTTGCTAGCATTCATAATAGATTAAACACCCTCGAGACAAATATATCTTGTTTAAAAGAAGGGTACAACCAGATTCGTGAATATTATGATTATGTTCCAGTAAGTTTTGAACCTTCAATGTGGGTGCCTACTTTTAAAGTTGCTATTTGTGGTGAAACTTTTCATGCCCGTTGTGATATTATGTCTGAGTTTTGCCTTATGCCTGAAAGAATTTATGAATGTTTGACACTTTGGGAACTTGCTGAAGGAGGAGAAGGAATAACTCTTACTGATAACTCTGTTATAATACCTAAGGGTATAGCTGAAGGTGTGTTCACAACCTTTCTTGGAAGAACGGTATCCACTGATTATCTCGTTGTTTAATGTGTAGGGACAGGGCAAATCACACTTGGAAGGTCCCTGCTCAAACTCGTGGGAGCAATCATAGATGTGGGGAAAGGCACTCTAAATTTTACCTCTACGCCCGGATGCGGTCATGTATTCCCTAAACCAAAGAGTAGGAATAAGAGTAAGAAGGGTAAGTGCAACGCCCTGGTAAGAATGCCAATGCTTCATCTCTTGATAACACTTGATTCACACTTTCTGCGCCTAGCTGAAAGGCGTTAAAGAAAAGCGCTTATGGGAGACAACCCATGATTTTACTTCTGCAGTTTTGTTTTATATTTGAGTCTTGGAAGTTGTTACTACTGTAGCAACCTCTCCTTATCTTTATTTTATTGCATTGTTGTGCCAAGTAAAGTCTTTGATAATAAGGTTCATACTAGATTTGGATTACTGCGTAGAAACAGATTTCTTGCTGTCACGAATTTGAGTAGTAATCTGTGTAGGTAACTCAGAAAAATCTGCCAATTTACGTGAGTGATCCTCAGATATGTACGCAACTTTCATTCAATTTGAGCATTTTCATCTGAGCAAGTTAAGTTCCCCATAAAAATTCGTCTTTACAGACTGTTCTGTTTTGACAGATTCTGCCTTTTATTTTGCATTGCCTGTTTTGCTATGTTTGATGGATTTCTTTATTCCATTAACTTCAGTAGCTTTGTGCAATGTCCAGAAGTGTTAAGAATGATTATGTCACCTCTGAACATGTGAATTTTTGATTATGCACTAACCCTCTAATGAGTTTGTTTCGAGTTTGGTGTGGAGGAAGTTTTCAAGGGTCAAGAGAGGAGGATGATACAATATGATCAAAGAGAGTGAAAGCTCTAAGCTTGGGGATGCCCCCGTGGTTCATCCCTGCATATTTTAAGAAGACTCAGGTATCTAAGCTTGGGGATGCCCAAGGCATCCCCTTCTTCATCGACAAATTATGAGGTCACCTCTAGTGAAACTATATTTTTATTCCATCACATCTTATGTGCTTTGCTTGGAGCGTCTTTATGATTCTTGTTTTTGTTTGTTTGAATGAAATTGGATCCTAGCATTCATTGTGTGGGAGAGAGACACGCTCCACTGTTGCATATGAACACATATGTTCTTAGCTTTATTCTTAATGTTCATGGCGAAGGTTGAAGCTGCTTCGTTAATTGTTATATGGTTGGAAACGGAAAATGCTACACGTGGTAAATGGTATAATGTCTTGAATAATTTGATACTTGGTAATTGTTGTGCTCATATAGATCATGTTTAAGCTCTTGCATCACATACTTTGCACCTATTAATGAAGAACTACATAGAGCTTGTTAAAATTTGGTTTGCATGATTGGTCTCTCTAGAGTCTAGATATTTTCTGGTGAGGTGTTTGAACAACAAGGAAGACAGTGTAGAGTCTTATAATGCTTGCAATATGTTCTTATGTAAGTTTTGCTGTATCGGTTCATACTTGTGTTTGATTCAAACAACCTTGCTAGCCTAAGCCTTGTATTGAGAGGGAATACTTCTCGTGCATCCAAATCCTTGAGCCAAAAACTATGCCATTTGTGTCCACCATACCTACCTACTACATGGTATTTCTCCCCAATCCAAAGTAAATTACTTGAGTGATACCTTTAAAATTCCATTCTTTGTCTTTGGAATATATAACTCATGGGAAAATAGCTTAAAAACTATTGTGGTATTGAATATGTACTTATGTATCTTATTTCTTAATAAGTTGTTTGTTGAGCGGTAACCATGTTTCTGGGGACGCCATCAACTATTACCTTTGTTGAATATCATGTGAGTTGCTATGCATGTTCGTCTTGTCTGAAGTAAGGGTGATTTATCATGATCAAATGGTTTGAGTATGCATATTGTTAGAGAAGAACATTGGGCCACTAACTAAAGCCATGATCCATTGTGGAAGTTTCAGTTTGGACAATTAATCCTCAATCTCTTATGAGAATATTATCTGTTGTTGAATGCTTATGCATTAAAGAAGAGTCCATTATCTATTGTCTATGTTGTCCCGGTATGGATGTTTAAGTTGAGAATAATCAAAAGCGAGAAATCCAATGCGAGCTTTCTCCTTAGACCTCTGTACAGGCGGCATAGAGGTACCCCTTTGTGACACTTGGTTAAAACATATGTTATGCAATGATAATCCATGTAAATCCAAGCTAATTAGGACAAGGTGCGGGCACTATTGGTAATCTATGCATGAGGCTTGCAACTTATAAGATACCTTATACATAACACATATGCTTTATTACTACCGTTGACAAAATTGTTTCTATGTTTTCAAAATAAAAGCTCTAGCACAAAAATAGTAATCCATGCTTCCCTCTGCGAAGGGCCATTCTTCTACTTTATGTTGAGTCAGTTTACCTACTTCTTTCTATCATAGAAGCAAACACTTGTGTTAACTGTGCGTTGATTCTTACATACTTGCTTATTTGCATTCATCATATTACTTTGTGTTGACAAATATCCATGAGATATACAAGTTGTAGTTGAAAGCAACCGCTGAAACTTATATCTTCCTTTGTGTTGCTTCAAAGATTTCTACTATGAATCTATTGCTTTATGAGTTAACTCTTATGCAAGTCTTATTGATGCTTGTCTTTAAAGTACTAATCATGAAAAGTCTTTGCTATATGATTCAGTTGTTTACTCATTGTCTTTACCATTGCTTCGAATCGCTGCATTCATCTCATGTTCTTTACAATAATATTGATCAAGATTATGATAGCATGTCACTTCAGAAATTATCTTTGTTATCGTTTACCTACTCGAGGACGAGTAGGAACTAAGCCTGGGGATGCTTGATACGTCTCAAACGTATCTATAATTTCTTATGTTCCATGCTACTTTTATGATGATACTCACATGTTTTATACAAACTTTATGTCATATTTATGCATTTTCCGGCACTAACCTATTGACGAGATGCCGAAGAGCCAGTTGCTGTTTTCTGCTGTTTTTGGTTTCAGAAATCCTACAAAGGAAATATTCTCGGAATTGGACGAAATCAACGCCCAGGGTCTTATTTTTCCACGAAGCTTCCAGAAGACCGAGGGGGATACGAAGTGGGGCGACGAGGCGCCGCCACACTAGGGCCACGCGGCCTAGGGGGGCCCGTGCCGCCATAGTGTGTGGCCCCCTCGTGCTACCCCTAAACCTACCCTTCCGCCTATAAGAAGCCTTCGTCGAGAATATCCAAGTACCGAGAGCCACGATATGGAAAACCTTCCAGAGACGCCGCCGCCGCCAATCCCATCTCGGGGGATTCAGCAGATCGCCTCCGGCACCCTGCCGGAGAGGGGAATCATCTCCCGGAGGACTCTTCATCGCCATGATCGCCTCCGGAGTGATGTGTGAGTAGTTCACCCCTGGACTATGGGTCCATAGCAGTAGCTAGATGGTTATCTTCTCCTCATGTGCTATCATTGTTCGATCTTGTGAGCTGCCTAACATGATCAAGATCATCTATTTGTAATGCTACATGTTGCGTTTGTTGGGATCCGATGAATATGGAATACTATGTTATGTTGATTATCAATCTATCATCTATGTGTTGTTTATGATCTTGCATGCTCTCCGTTGCTAGTAGAGGCTCTGGCCAAGTTGATACTTGTAACTCCAAGAGGGAGTATTTATGCTCGATAGTGGGTTCATGCCCCCATTAAATCTGGGACAGTGACAGAAAGTTCTAAGGTTGTGGATGTGCTGTTGCCACTAGGGATAAAACATCAATGCTATGTCTAAGGATATTTGTGTTGATTACATTACGCACCATACTTAATGCAATTGTCTGTTGTTTGCAACTTAATACTGGAAGGGGTGCGGATGCTAACCCGAAGGTGGACTTTTTAGGCATAGATGCATGCTGGATAGCGGTCTATGTACTTTGTCGTAATGCACAATTGAATTTCACACTACTCATCATAATATGTATGTGCATTGTTATGCCCTCTTTATTTGTCAATTGCCCAACTGTAATTTGTTCACCCAACATGCTATTTCTTATTGGAGAGACACCACTAGTGAAC
The DNA here is from genome assembly GCF_019359855.2 of Lolium perenne. Taxonomy (NCBI): domain Eukaryota; kingdom Viridiplantae; phylum Streptophyta; class Magnoliopsida; order Poales; family Poaceae; genus Lolium; species Lolium perenne. Next base: position 140,553,403 of record NC_067245.2, read on the forward strand.
TGTGGACCCCTGTCCATTCTTTTACATCGAATACAATCTACTGCAATACTTGTTCTTACTGTTCTTTGCAAACATCATCATCTACACTATACATCTAATCCTTTGTTACAGCAAGCCGGTGAGATTGACAACCTCACTGTTACGTTGGGGCAAAGTACTTTGATTGTGTTGTGCAGGTTCCACGTTGGCGCCGGAATCCCTGGTGTTGCGCCGCACTACACTCCGCCACAATCAACCTTCACGTGCTTCTTGGCTCCTACTGGTTCGATAACCTTGGTTTCTTACTGATGGAATACTTGTTGTTGTACACATCACACCTTCCTCTTGCGGGTTCCAACGGACCCGTGATGTACGCGTATCAATTTAGCACTTGCTAGGTCTTCTCGCACTTGGCGCTCGACCCTTGTAGCTTGATGAAGTAACTCAACCATCTTTGTGTAAGGCAAGAACTCCACTATCCTCTTGACGGGAATGTTCAATCCATTCAAGAATCTTGCAACTATTTGCTCTTCTCGCTCATCCACATTGGCACTCATCATGGTCATGTGCATCTCTGTAAGCCCCAGGAGTAGGAAACCCTAGAGCGCGCAGGTAAGAGGGGTTTATGTGCATGAGGTCACTACAAAGGACCGTGAGGTCACCTCGCATTCCCAAGCTTATGGGTAGGCCAAGTGACATAGGCATCCCCAATGGGCCTGCCGAAGATAGTACCCGGGGTTTACTGAAGGCCCACGACTCGAAGAATAAGAAGAATCGGAAGCCCAAGTTGTTATTAAGGAAAGCTAGAGTTGTATTAGGAGATAGTATTTGTAATCTTGCAGGATGAGTTGGAAACCCTCCCGGACTCTGTAACTTGTACAATACGAATCCCTCGGCTCCACCTCCTATATAAGGGGGAGTCGAGGGACAAAGAAAGCATCGAATCATTGTCTCACAAACACTAGTTTTCATATCGTCGAGTACTTTTCGGCTGAAACCTTCGAGATCTACTTGCCCTCTACTTCCAACTAAATCCTAGTCTACAACCCGTAGGCATTGACAAGTTAATACATTGTCAATTGGCGCCGTCTGTGGGAATTAGAGGTGTCAAGGATCTGATCTCGATGGCACGTTCAAGATCGTCGACTTCGTCAATAGCAAGCAACGCGATGGATCGAGGTAAACAGATCGCAACTGGTCCTGTTGATTTTGTTCCTCACCCGCCCTCCCGTTTGGATGCATATGCGTATCTTGAGGAGCCTATGGAGATGACGTTCGGAAGATTCCACTTTCGCGTCGAGAAAGAAGGAACGTATCGTCTCGAAATTCCGATCTCGTCGGGATTGTCGGCGGTCGATTCCGATTTTTCGAGCTCAACATCGTCAATCGAGTCAGGCGAAGAGGAGACTTCATCGCCACGCTTCATCAGCACCAGGGCAAGCGAAAAGCTCACCAAGATCTTCAGCGACATGTCCTTCGGGTCATCCGCGGACTCCTATATAAGCGATGACTCGAGCAGTGTCGACAGCTTCAACTTCATCGACAAATCCACTACAGTGGGCAAGGTCTTCACCAATCTTTATGATGGTGTCACCAAACCCAGCACATATCTGAATGCAAAATACCATCAGATTTATGCCATCGGAGAGCCAAGTCGCGATCAGGAGGAAACGTCTGAGGCTTTCGACGATTTGGGAAATCCATAGGTCGATCCCTCTGATTTACGATGAGGTCTAGGCAACAAATATGTCGGACCTACACCTCGAGTTAGGGTTCAACTCCCGCAAGCAGCATGGGATAGAGCCGCAAGAGCTATGGATGGCTCAGAACCAATGGCCACAACAGCCACGCCAGAAGAGTTGCAAGCATATCAATATAGGCTCGCACGAGCTGCAAGGGAATTGGAAAAACAGACAGCTGCTCTGAACAGAAGAAAGGAGGCAGCCTCCGCATCAAGCAGGCGAAGAGCAGAGTTAAGTCACCAATCTGGAACTTCGGGAGATAGCCACAGGGAAGCTCGGAACAGAGCAAGATCAAGGCTAAAAAACATACCTGAAGGAGAAAGAGAGCACTTGGTTCAAAACCTCGACATGTCTTTTATGTCGATAGACACGAGAGGGAATATTATCCCCAAGACACCAGAAGCTGGGTATATGGCGATGCAGGCCTTTATCCTTGCATCCAGGCCACCTCCAGGAGATCCAAGGGAGTCATTGTATAACATGGCAATGGAAGGAGTCGGAGCCATGGGAACGGCGTTTGCATCAACACCTCCCGAAGGAACAGCAAGGCAAAATAGTCCACGACCTGCGGCAGCAGCAGCGGTTTCCGAAGGAACAAGTGGAGCAAGAGACATGGCAGCGCAGGCAAGGGTGGACAGAGCACAGCAAAGTAGAAGGGAACATCGGCATTCCCCAGAATTAAACGACGAGGATATGTGCGGTTTGCCATGCTTCACAAGGAGAGTCCGAAAAACTCGAGTCCCGTCGGGGTTTAAATTGCCTGATAACTTCGAAAAATTCGACGGCCTGCAAGATCCATAGGATTGGCAAGTTGATTACCTCGAGACAGTGAAACTCATAGGAGGAACCAGAGCAACAGCTATGCAAAGCATCCAGGTGCATTTAAGTGGAGCCGCGCGATCTTGGATAAAGAAGCTTCCTCCAGGATCTATCGACAGCTGGGATAGTTTCGAGGACGTGTTCGTCAAAAATTTCTGGTCCACCTGCAAAAAACCTGCATCGCTAGAGGAATTGAGGGCGTGTCGACAAAAGCCAGACGAATCATTGAGAAAATACATCCAAAGGTGGAATATCATTAAAAACTCGGCAGAGAATATATCTGACGAGAGAGCGATAGATGCATTTGTCGCAGGAATCATGCGAGGAGATTTTGTCGAGGACTTGGGGAGAACTAACCCAAAGACAGTATCCACATTAATGGAGATAACAAACAGATGGGCAGATGGAGAAGATGTTGTTCACAACAAACGGCATAGGTCACCAGAGGAGGACCGCGGCCGAAATTATCAAAATAGGCGACGATTTCCTCGGCAGTACTCGGGCTATGATGCTCCTGGGAAAATTTCGGCTGGCTTCCGAGCAAGCGCCGGAGGAAACAACAGAGATGATTATCAGAGGAGCAACGAGCAGCGAGGCGACAACAGAGATGACTCTCGAAACAACAGGCAAAATACAGGGTCAAGGTTTCAGAGGCCTTTCGTATCTCCCGAGGAGATGATGAACGGGCCATGTCAGATGCATTTTTATCTCGACAATAACGGAAAAAGACAGTCAGGTCACTTCCAAAAGGATTGCCGAAATTTCCAAGCAATGTTAAGGTGGGCAGGGCATGCCAATGCCCAGGCAGCACACAGAACTACTCAAGGACCCAGGAGTGAGATTCACTTGCCACCTCTTCCCGAGATTACGGACGACAATCGACATTAGCTCAGAATAGCGGCAGCACATGCACCACCGCCTTATGTTGATCCCAACTCTAACAGAGCGGTCTCGATGATTCAGAAAGGCAGGCCATCCAACAGAGCTCAGAAAGTAATCTCGCGACAGGTGTTCATGGCAGAAAAGATGCCTCCACCAACAGTCGAGTATCTTAACTGGTCAGGGCAAGATATTGGCTTCACAATAGCAGATCATCCACATCAAGTTCCTCGACCAGGGCAATCAGCACTTATCTTACCAGCAGTAATTGCAGGATTCGACGTATCTCGAGTGTTCATAGATGGCGGCAACAGTTTAAACCTTATGTATGCAGATACACTAAGGAAGATGAACATATCCCTAGCAAACCTGAAACCAACCGACACGCGATTTCACGGTATTACACCAGAGAAGCCAAGTTATCCGCTGGGAAGATTAATCTCGATGTTCAGTTTGGGACCCGAGAAAACTACAGGATAGAGAAGCTGGAATTCGAAGTTGTGGATTTCCCGTCTCAATACCATGCTTTGTTGGGACGCCCAGCATATGCTAGGTTTATGGTGGTACCACATTACACGTACCTGTTGTGGAGGATGCCTGGACCTAAGGGACCAATCACAGTCAAAGGAAGCTTTGCGCTAGCCGATAAATGCGACAAGGATTTTCATCGACTGTCAGAAATCTTCGGGATGCAAGCAGAGTACATGGCGTCAAGGCTCACGACTGACTATGATGTGTTGCCAGATGTAGGAAGGCCCAACAAAGAATCAGCTTTTAACACCGAGAAAAATTCTAAGGAGGTGCAGATCCACCCGACAGACCCGAAAAAGACGACGTCCATTGCAAACGACATGCACCTCGCATAGGAAAGCGCGCTCGTCGAGTTCCTCCGTGAGCACTGGAAAATCTTCGCATGGTGTCCAGCTGACATGCCAGGAGTACCCAGGGAACTTGCCGAGCACCACCTAAACTTGGATCCACTAGCGAGACCAATCAAACAACCTTTGCGGCGTTTTTCGGAGCCAAACCGCAAAGCTATGCTGTCAGAAATCGATCGACTAAGAGAAGCTGATTTTATCAAGGAGCTGCATACAGAGGCCACATGGGTAGCAAATCCAGTGTTGGTGCCGAAGAAAAACACTAAAGTCCTTCGCATGTGCATCGATTTTACGTGTCTCAATAAACATTTTCCAAAGGATCACTTTCCCCTCCCGAGGATCGATCAAATTATCGACTCCACGGCAGGATGTGAACGTCATTTCCTTCCTAGATGCATATTCTGGTTATAACCAGATCAGATTGAAAGAAGAAGACGAGGTCAAAACAGCGTTCATCACACCTTATGGCGTGTTTTGCTATAGAACAATGCCTTTTGGTCTGAAAAACGCAGGAGCAACATACCAGAGGATGATGCAGAAGTGCTTAGCAACACAGATTGGGAAAAATGTACAAGTGTACATCGACGATGTCGTCATAACATCAAAGAAGGGGACGACGCTAATCGAGGATCTGAAGGAAACCTTCGACAACCTCGACAAGTTCTGCCTCAAGTTGAACCCAACGAAGTGTTCCTTTGGCGTCCCTGCAGGAGAACTTCTTGGGTGTCTAGTTTCAGCAAGAGGGATTGAAGCAAATCCCGAAAAAATTCAAGCTATCGTAACAATGAGAAAGCCAACAAAGTTGAAAGAAATACAGCAGTTAACTGGGCGAGTCGCAGCTTTAAGCAGATTTGTCGCCAGACTGGGAGAAAAAGCGTTACCGTTCTATGCTTTAATCAAGCAAGGAGAGAAATTCCAGTGGAACAAAGAGGCCGATAGATCCTTCGAGGATTTGAAACACACAATTTCAACACCGCCAATCTTGGTGGCGCCGAAAGAAAAGGAACCTCTCCTGTTATACATCGCAGCCACACCTCAGGTGGTTAGCACGGCGCTAGTCGTTGAAAGAGAAGAAGAAGGAAAACTCCATGGAGTGCAAAGGCCGGTATATTTCATCAGTGAAGTTTTATCGCCTTCCAAACAGCGGTACCCGCAGTATCAGAAGTTAGCTTATGGAGTGATCACAACAGCAAGAAAATGGCGCCACTATTTTTCGGCACACCCGATAATAGTGGTCAATGAAGCACCTCTATCAAATATACTGAACAATCCAGAAGCTACAGGGCGTGTCTCCCTTTGGGGAATAGAACTTTCCCCTCGGGACATCACGTATGAAAAACGAAAGGCAATCAAGTCGCAAATTCTGCCAGATTTCATTGCAGAGTGGATGGAGCTGCAAAATACAGGACCCCCAGATTTGTCGAGAACTTGGACCATGAACTTCGATGGATCCAAAAGTGTAGAAGGAGCTGGTGCAGGGGTGATACTCATATCACCTGAAGGCGACAAATTGAAGTACGTCATACGGATGACGTTCCCAAACGCATCTAACAACGAAGCAAAATATGAAGCTCTTATACACGGGATGAAGATGTCGAAAGCTTGCGGCGCAACTCGACTAAAAATCTTTGGCGACTCACAATTGGTAGCTCAGCAGGTTATGAACCAATGTGATGCAGTCAATGATAGCATGGTGGCATACAAGGAAGTGTACAACGAGCTTGAGAAGCTGTTTGATGGATGCGAAGTAAATCACATCAGTAGGCTGAGCAATGATGAAGCCGACGTTCTCGCAAACATCGGGTCACAGTGCCTTCCAATCCCGCCAGGTGTGTTTTGGGAAGAGATAGCTGACAGATCCACAAAGCCAAAGAAGGCGCAGAAGAAGACGAAGGAGGAGAAAACTTCGGCGCCCCTCAAAGAAGCTCCAGACGAAGAAGAGGACCAGGAGCTGGTGATGATGGTAGAAGTCCCATGGATGCAAGCGTACATATCGTATATCCTAAGGAAAGAAATACCCGACGATCCAGTTGAAGCAAGGCGAGTTATTTGACGATCCAAGGCCTTTACGGTGATCAAAGGGGAATTATACAAGCGAAGTATTTCGGGCGTGCTGCAAAGGTGCGTTACACCGAAGAAGGAAGGATAATCTTAAAGGACGTACACGAGGGAATATGTGGTCACCACGCGAGCAGTCGAGCTATCGCGGCCAAAGTTTTTCGAGCTGGATTTTACTGGCTGACAGCAATCGAGGACGCAAAAGAGATAGTACGAACCTGCGACGCGTGCCAGAGATTCGCCGCAAGACCCCACTCTCCGGCAGCAGAGTTGATGCCCATACCATTGTCTTGGCCCTTTGCTCAATGGGGTCTCGATATGGTGGGGAAATTGCACAAGGCCTCTCCAGGAGGATATGAGTACATGTTGGTCGCTGTCGACAAATTCACCAAGTGGATAGAAGCAAAGCCGATAAATTCACCAGATGCAGCGACAGCAATAAAATTTGTGAAGGACATCGTCTTTCGATTTAGAGTACCTCACAGCATCGTCACAGACAATGGTAGCAACTTCACGTCCAAGGAATTCAAGGCATACTACGCAGAAGTAGGCATCAAATTACACTTCGGGTCAGTTGGGCACTCGCAAACCAATGGTCAAGTCGAGAAAGCCAATGGTATCATCTGCAATGGTATTAAAAAGCGCCTGCTAGGACCGCTTGAAAAGGCTCGACACACCTGGCCAGAAGAATTGCCAAGTGTCCTGTGGAGTATTCGAACAACACCAAATACGGCGACACAAGAAACTCCGTTCTTTTTAGTCCACGGAGCTGAGGCAGTACTACCGATCGAAATAGAGCATGACTCCCCAAGAGTCACAGAGTATGACGAAGAAACTTCAAGAAGAGCTTTGAAGGACGATGTGGATGCACTCGACGAAGCTCGAGATGAAGTGCTCTCACGAGTCACCAAGTACCAGCAAGACTTGAAAAACTACCACAGTCGACGACTGCGGCCAAGGTCTTTTCAGGTCGGAGATTTAGTCATACGGCTCAATCAACAGAGTACTGAAAAACTCGAGTCGCCATGGCTTGGCCCTTACGTCGTCACAGAAGTAATCGAAGGAGGAGCGTACAGGATCAAGGACAAGAAGACAGGGGTTCCCGAGAAAAATCCTTGGAACGTGGCGTAGCTCATGCGGTTCTACGCTTAGAAGCCAAAATATAGTCCTCCTTTGTAAAAATACAATGTACTGAAACGCCCGCAAGTTTTCAGACGCACTCTTTTCCTTTTCAGGGCACCGAGTGGGGCTGGATAGGTTTTTAATGAGGCGGGCTCGCGGTGCTGCAATATAATAAAAGATAGTGATGATATACATCCTTTTCTTCGATAGGCTCGGGGGCTCATAACCCACAACAGCAAAATACATATATTCTCGCAAAACAGTAAATTCTTCGAGATGACAAAATAGTATAAGCTCCAGCCAAAGGCTCGGGGGCTTCGCAATATAGATTACACTTTACAATATAGACAACTTCATCAATACAAAGAATTCGACGAAAAATATAGACATAACTTTTCGCAATATCGTACAAATCAGTCAAGGCCTAATATACTATCTATGGATAAACCTTTGTTATTTGCAGCGGTTTTCTTGTGCTCAGTGTAGCTCCCCTTGACGAAGAATTCAGAATCCATCCGAAGAAGTTCATCCATCATCGCTTCGGCCACAGGAGTCACCATGTCATTGATTTCGTCGATGTTATTCTTTCGTCGCGATTTTTTGGCCACACAGTCAGAGACAATCTTCGTCAGATCTAATTTCGGATGGCAAATATGTATCATGATCATGGCAAATCTTGCTCCAGCAGTCAACTGAGCTCGTACAAAGTTATGAATACGAGGAGCATCTCGAAACTTCTCCATTAATCCAAGAAGAGTGTCGGGAGCTTCATCTCGAGGGAACATAGTCTTGTAAACAAGGGTCAAGGTTCTCGTGCAGAAGTTAAGGAATTCGCGAACCTGGCAGGCGCGGTCTTGGAACCTGACAATTTGTTGGGTCCGCTCGGGAGTGGCCCAGAACAGACAGCCGTGGTTAATAGAAAGGTTAACGAGGAGGTTCGTCCTTACATTCACCCTTTCATCTTTAGCAGCAGTGTCGAGAACGGAGCCTATCAAGCGAAGAACAAGAAAATCAGAAAAAGGGGGGTACAGCAAAAGACAGAAGAAGTTCTGGGTTGAAAAAAGCATACCCAACATATCCACACTAGCTTCAGTCATTAGCTCGAGCATACTATTTTCTCGAGTATTTTCTTTTTCAGCTTCCGAAATAGCAGCTTCCTTGGCAGTTATGGCTTCTTTAGCTTGTTGAAGGGCAATTCTCTCCCTTTTGGATGCTTTGCGGGATTGCTCCATCATCGCAAGAGTTTGCTTTTTCATGGACTGAAGTTGTTGGCGAAGTTCTTGCAAATCTTGCGAGGAGTGTTTACTTGAAGAACCTTCGATAAGGTCATCATCAACAAGTGTCTTCTTCGAGAAGGAGGAAGCAGGAAAAGCATCGGCAGGATGAGGATTTGCGGAGTAGTTATCAAATATCAACTGGAAAAGAAAATTTCAGTATCAATGATCACGCAAAATAGAATTCCATTGATCTTCGGGAAATTTACACAGATATTACAGAAGGAGTCTTCAAAAGAGTTACTATGACGTTTGTCGCCAAAGCTACTGCGACGACAACATCAAAAGAAACAGTAAAAATATAAATAGAAAAGGATAGGGCATTCTACTAGACCTCCGGCTTCGACGAGCTAGGAGCAGGAGTGGGCTTGAATCCAAGATAGGCAAGGATTTTCTTTGTGTTGGGCTTTGCAGCCCTGATCAACGATTGCCACTTCGTGGTCTCCATCTCCTGTGTGTCGCCAACTTTGGTCCAGTCGATGTTTTGCTGGCTGTCAGCAACCAGGGCGACAGTGCTTTCAACGGCAACCTTCATATTTTCTTGGCGAAGCTTCAGTCCAAGATCTTCTGGGGATTAAAGCACTTGGCAAGAGGAAGAAAAGTCGCGGGTTCCTTTTTCTTCGGGAAGAAATAGGGGAAGAGCCGTGACAATCCTTCCTTGGCCTGATCAATGCCGTCGCGTGCTTCTTCTCCGTGAAACTCAAGGAAAGCAAGTGCGTCAAGAAGAGGATCATTGTCGGGATCTTCAAGTTCATATTCTTGAGATGTTTTCCCTGACGAGGCAAAAAAATTTATTGGTCAACAAACAAGTCATGAAAAGCAAGTCCAAAAGATGCAAAATAGCTCGGGCACTTACTAACAAAACGGCGGCTTTGTGATTCCAAGCGCTTGGTAATCGCTTCTTCACGAGCAGATTGTGCGGTTTTATGCTCGTTCAAAGCAGTCTCGGCGTCATGAAGCCTCTTTTGAAGTTCTTCGACACCAGCAGCGTCGGCCTTGGCCTTGTCAGCCTTTGCTCTAGCCTTACTAGCATCTGATTCAGCCTTCTTACGAGCCTCCTCACTTTGATCTAAATTTTGAGCAAGTATGTCGGCACGTTTGTTGGCCTCCGCCAGTTTTTCTGCCAAGATAGTCAAATCCAGTCAAAATCACGACAAGGAGGGAGTAAGAAGGCAAGGGTAAAGAGAAGCAGAAAAACATTACCTTCAGCTTTGCTAGCATACTCGCGGTACCCAATGAATTGGGCACCGAAGCGGATGAATTCCTTAATCAAGGGCTGTTAAAGAAAGATAGAGAAAGAAAGCGTCGGTAGGGGAAAAAGTGCGATAGCACAAAATGAAAGGAAGAAAACAGTGAAAACATCGATAGCATCAGAAAGTATTCAAGGACCTACATCATCCAAAAGAGGAGTCGAGGAGCTACCCAATTGTAAGGTAGGCTCTTTGATTGATTCAACCCTCGCCCTTTTTGGTGAAGGGACGAGGGGGCTTGCAGGAGGAGTAGGTGCGTCGGTGTTTTGTTGAGGAGGCGAAGATTCTTCTCCTTTAACTTGCACCTCGGAAACAACTAGAGTATGCGACGTACTCGTTCAAGCAGTCGCATCAATAGCTGGCATTTCTTCCTCGTCACCACTACGATTAAATGGCGACACTATAAGAAGCAAGATAGACAAAAATCTTCAAGTAGCAGAACAGTTAAAAACAAGGGGTGACTTACGAACTGACGAGGGCGTCAAGGTATGGATCAAAAGCTGCCTTCCGATTTGAAGGAGCAACTTCTTCGGCTTTGGAGGTGCCGAAATCTTCGACGTCTGTCCTCTTCCTTTTGTTCTTTGGAGAAACAGCAGGAGGAGGAGACTGTGCCGATGTGGTAGCCTCAGAGCCAGCCTCCTTTTCAGAGGATCCCGCAGATTTTCGAGAAACTGCGGGTTCACTATCAGGGCAAGGAGCGTCTTGGTTGTCATCAGTGACAACGGCTCGTTCTTTGACTTCTCCACCTTCAGGAAGGGGAGGAAGAGAGACAAGATCTGGATGGTTCTATAAGAAAACAAAGGGGATGTCAATAAAAGAGTTATGAAAAGAATGTCAAACAAAAATGAGCAAGTCGACAAAGGTTACCTTGGGAAGCGCATTGGTGGCGCTATATGGTTTTACGCGACAAGAAGAGGGGACAGCATCTTTCTTACTGAGGGAGGAGATTTTCCGGACAAGTTTTTCTAAATCCTTGACTGGCAAATCCACCGACAGCCGATCCACATCATTGTCGCCAGCATACTTTCAGAGGGGATTTTTGTGAGCCTGCAGAGGCTGCACTCTGATTCTAAGGAAATAGGCCGTGATTTGGATACCCGACAGCTCTTTGCCGCGGGTGCTTTGAAGCTCATGGATGCGGGTCATCAGTGCCTCCGTCGCGTTTTTTCTTCGTCGGTAGCCTCTGCATCCCAGGAGCGGCGGTGGTAGATTTTCTCGGCACCATCAAAAGGAGGGATGTTGTCTTCAGCACACCCATGATTCTCCTCATGGATGTACAGCCATTTTTTGCGCCACCCTTGAACTGAGTCAGGGAATTTGACATCGAAGTCCTCGACATCAGGGAGAACGCGGATAACAACGCCGCCTATGTTATAGGCGACATTGGGAGAGCCATTACGGTGACAGAAAAAGATGCGTTTCCACAGTGCCCAGTTAGGCTGGACGCCGAGGAAGGACTCGCAAAGGGTGATGAAGATGGAAATATGGAGGATATAGTTGGGAGTGAGGTGATGAAGTTGCAGTCCATAAACAAAAAGCAACCCCTGAAGAAAAGGGTGAATGGGGGCAGAGAGACCGCGGATGAGATGATCGACGAAACTAACCCGATACTCCATTGGAGGGGTTGGGTAGCTCTCTTCGCTGGGGAAGCACAGCGCCTTTGGCTTCTTGCTGATCCCCAGTTTCTTCAGGAGGTTGATGTCTTGGGCAGAGATTTTGGATCTCTCCCACTCAGCGCTCCCTAGATCTGCAGAAGCCATCTTTGATTCAGGAGTGCTGTGCCTGATCAATCTGCGCGGTGGCATCAACAATGGCGCAGGAGTACAGTGTGAGAGTGGTTGAGCTCAAGGAGTTATGGGGCGCAAGAGGGGATTTTTGCAGAGGAGAGCAGAGGAGCGGCGCGAACGAAAGTGCTGGAGGAAGAAGATGGAGACCTTAAATAAGAGGTGCGGCGAATCGGTGCACCGTTGGATGGAAAAAATGTGAGCCAGATGGTGTAGACGTGGAGCAAGGGTACAAAAGTAATTTCACCCTGAAAGAGTTACAGTGCGTGCGCCAGGAAAAGCGGAGGACGTGTGTCCCCCACTTGCACGACGTGTCAATACGGTGCGTAATTTGGGCCCGCAAGGCAGCGAGAGAGAACTTCTCGCGATTTCCAGGAACAGCGGTCGTGGCTATCGTCAGCAATGATGTCATCTTAGCAAGAGAAAATTACGACTCTACATTTCATAAAAAGTCGACAGCAAAAGATATTGGAGAGCCTTTGATCAAATACAAGTTTTTGATCAAATGCTCGGGGGCTACTTTGGAAAAATGAAAAATACGAGAAAGACAAAATAGAAATGGTGTGAGCCTATGATCAAATACAAATATATGCTCATAGCCTCGGGGGCTACTCCCATCGGGAGCGCTGTTCGCGCACCCGAGAGATTTGAAAATTTTGGGAGAGAAAGAAAATATAGTGACATAAGGCGTGGAGCCTACACCCAAGCACAAGTCCTTGGTTGTAGCCTCGAGGGCTACTCCCATCGGGAACGCTGTTCGCGTGCCCGATGAAATTATAAAAAAGAAAGATAGAAGAACAAGAGAGTATATTTCGAGTTATAAGTAACTCTACATATACTCCCATCGGGAGAACAATATAAGTCATCCGTTGACTCAATAAAATGTGTCATTCCAACAACCGAATAAGCACTCGACAATATATTCTCAGAACGCCAAAGTTGCGAACAATTTCTGAATGCCGCAAAACTTTGAGAAGGTAAGACCCCAGATCCGTTCTGTGTGGCGTGGTGCCATCTCTGGCGTCGGTTTGCTACTTTTATTCGTATCAACAGATACGAAGAAAAATCCTAACGGACGCGTTAGGTACCCGATAAATATGACTGGGACTCGACAGAATGGTAAGACCTTAAGCGGCACCTGTCGAAGTTTACACCAGTATCCCGAGATCATGTCCAGGGACGTGATCTTGAAGTAGGTTTTTGCGGATTGCCACTAGAGCAGTTAACTAGTACCTGATCCGTCAGATGAACTAGCCCCAACTACCATTATCCCTGTACAATATAGAAATTCATATGCAAAGAAATATGGAGAAAGTCAAAGCTACTGAATAAATATAACGGTGGAGATTTTCCCTGACTCTACGATTCAAGCAAAATCTCGGGGGCTACTGACATAGGCATCCCCAATGGGCCTGCGGAACATAGTACCCGGGGTTTACTGAAGGCCCACGACTCGAAGAATAAGAAGAATCGGAAGCCCAAGTTGTTATTAAGGAAAGCTAGAGTTGTATTAGGAGATAGTATTTGTAATCTTGCGGGATGAGTTGGAAACCCTCCCGGACTCTGTAACTTGTACAATACGAATCCCTAGGCTCCACCTCCTATATAAGGGGGAGTCGAGGGACAAAGAAAGCATCGAATCATTGTCTCACAAACCCTAGTTTTCATATCGTCGAGTACTTTTCGGCTGAAACCTTCGAGATCTACTTGCCTTCTACTTCCAACTAAACCCTAGTCTACAACCCGTAGGCATTGACAAGTTAATACATTGTCACCAAGCAACAGCTCGACATGCCCATGCACACAACACCCACCTCAAAGGCTCACGTTAGGCTTTCCAAGCCTGAGTGCTTCACCTTCCTGTGCACTTCACACATACACACACTGTGCACAGGATACGAGGGTAGAATACAGCTCAAATATCACAACATGACTATGTATGACACAAAATATGGAAATAAAGGTTCATATATATAGCAACGCTCTAATGAGCAAGATCCAAATGACACTCAGAGGACACATGTCCCAATATTACATCATACATAAGATAGCCAAATAGTCTGGGTACAGACAAGAACCAAATGGGACTAAGAGTCCTGAAGATAAACAAGCGGTGTTCCCATAACCAACATGCCACTGGCTGCTGCCTTAGGAACGATCCTGCTATGCAACGAAGTCGTCATCCGTGAACTCGACAAAGTAGCCTCCTGCGTACTGGTCATCATCTATAGTACTTGTTTGTCGAAAAGCGTGTTCCGGAAAAAGAGGAAGAAAAATGAGGGTAAGTACCAAATGGCACGTACTTGCGAGACAAGACCAGCTATGCTTGCTGGTGGGCGGTGTAAACTTCGCCCGGCTATATGGTGGAGTTTAGCGGCAGCAAAGCACTATCCAACAGAGACACGCTACAACATCCGTCTAATAGAGAAGATGAGAGAGCGCATATTTTAGCAGTTCTATACTCTGCAAACAAACCCTGCCATTGCGATCCCCCTTAGCCAAGAGGTACTAACAAGGCACTCACACAGTTGCCAAATTTTACGTCCATTCCATTATAATAGGGCTAACTTAATACGCAAGTAATTAGTAAGTTATTAGCGACAACATTAGGTGTAAGTTGTTCCATGATCGAGTTAAACAGGTCCAAGTCGTCCATAACCGCGGACACGGCTTTCCGAAAAGATTTAACCCTGCAGGGTGCACCAATGTTACCATACATGCATGCTCGAACCCGCATAGACAAGTGCAGAGTCTCACAACAAGACCGTTCCCAGATCAACAAGAATGCCTAGGGGGGCCACCCGACTAAGCTACCCGAAACGAAGTTTGGCCGTACTCCGATGCGGACTCAGGGTTTGCGTTAACGGCTAGGCGTGCAAACCACACGCTTCACTAAACGTTCCGCGGGGTATAATACAGAATATAAACACCCGAAGGCAACAGGAAGAAAACACCCGAAGGCAACAGTAAATAAAGCATGGCATACATGGCATAGGCAAATAAAACCAAGGTTGTGGCCCCCTTTTCAACAGACTTGAGAAATGGTAATGGGTGATGGGGGGTCCCGATAAATCCTCCCACGAGTGGTTAGCGCGCTCAGTCTTAGAAACATATAACAAGAACTCGGGTCCTAGGGGACACAAGCGAGACAAATATCCGATGCTTTCGCAAAGGGGCTCACCGATGCCTCTGCAATATTATATCCCTTAGCAATTTTAAGTTGTAGCAAAAGTTATCATCATCCTTTTGTAAAGGTGGTACATGTGTCAACATCCCAACAAGATATCCCGAGCATTTCGAGATATCAACAGAAAACCCTAAACTCGCCTACGACTCGCAAAGCTGGCAAACAACAAACAACGGTAGGGCGAGGAGGTGTATCTCGAATATATAGGTAACAGGTGGAATAGGACACGTGACACAACAGAATCGTGACATAAGGATAGCAATAGATCAAAAGAGCATGTAAATGTAAAATAGGTGAAGGGGTGGGCTCGCCTGTCAGATCAGAGGTAGAAGCACCGACATGATCCTCCAGGGGGAACTCGTACTCCTGCTCGAACTGCTCTGCGTCGGTGTCTACTCGAGAAGAACCAAAAAGCACATACAAGGAAAGTATAGCACAAATCAATAGAAGTATGCAATGCGCAATATGATGCATGATGACATGGCAAGATGATATGTGCAAGCCAAATGAAGTGGGGTGCTCATAATTCACATGAAATGATAAACACCCTCACATATAGTTTTAATTCAGATTTGCAATTTTTAACTTAACCATCCAGGGATGATGTCAATGATGCATGAAGATGCAAGATTTGAATTCCTCACATTTTCTAATGCAATTGGATATAAAATTTACTAAATTTGGAGTTATAGATATTAAGTTATGAATTTAGCAAAATTCATCAATTTTAGTTCAGATTTGAAAAATGATCCAATTTTAGTTGTTCAAAAGTTGAAACAAAGTTCATGGTTGGTAGATCATGTTTTTCTGATCAAAAAGGATATAAAGTTTGTCCAATTTGGATTTGTATAAGTGCAATTTTAAAATGTTTGAAAAACCATCTCTAAGCAATTTTTCTGAGAACTGAAATTTGAATTGAGCTGAAACATTTATACACGTCTGAAAACTAGCCCAGGTCAATGACCAGTGGGGTCACGTGCCACGTAGGCGCCAGCGTGGCAAAAGCTGCAAAAAGGTTTGGAATACTGCCGCCGGTGTGATTCGAACACAGTTCTCCTGGTTGAGAGATAGGGAGCAAAACCCACTGGCTGCTAATGTGGATTTGATTAGGAATAGGTTGCAGATTATCTGTAGCATTCGTGGCGTTACTGAATTTTATGTCACTGAAACTGAAAACTGGACAGCTCGCGGTGACGAATTTGGACGAAGATGGCGAGTAACATGGGCGGTTCTAGGCGAGGGTTTTGACGAGTTGAGTGAGTTTGGTGCGACATGACTCAAATGGAACAAGTTTGGGTGAAAACGGAGCACTGTAGTGGCGGCGAGATTCGACGGAAGTTGAGGCCGTGACAGCGGCGGCGCTCGGCTGAAAACTGCAGATTCACGACACAGTTTTGCGTCGACGATGGCGTCGTCTACAGGCGATGAAATCGAGTGATTCCAAAAGCAAAGTCGTAGCCCTTACTCTCAGCTTTCCAACGGTGTGAAGAAAGCATGTTGGCGTGGCCTGTGCTGGCGGTGAGATGCGTCGGAAGTCGCTGTCCCGTAGCAGTAGAAAAAAACTGGGAGTTTTTTTACGAACTCGGTTTCGTTCTCCTCTCATCTCTCCCGTTTCAACTCGAACCAGAGATGCAGGAGCACATGTAGAAGGGAGATGGGGTGCTGCTGCTCACCCTGGGGTTGGCGGCGAAGAGAAACGGCCGGAAAGGAAGAAGAACGTGCGGCAACCGTCGGTGGTCCAGAAGAAGGCGCGACGGCGAGGATGATTCCGAGAAGAACTTGGCGGCTCGAGTTCCGGGGACGTCGAGGAAGAGGGAGCCGAGGAGGTTCCGTTCCACTGCTCGGGTTGGCTCGAGCTGGTCCATGGCGACGGCGGCGGACGGCGGCGAGCTGCGGTGGTTTTTGTGGTCGGGGTTGGAAGCAGGTGGCGGCGTAGATGGGGAGAAATGCTAGGGTTCGGCTGGGGCTGCAGTGGACGTTTTAAGGAGGAGAAAAGGGCAACGTGGTGTCATCCAGGAAGAGGAGGAGGATCTTGTGGCCATGGGGTTGCTCGTGCAAAGGATGACGCACGAGGTAGACGACGTACAGGGGTAGCGTCTCCAAAGTTTAGCGTTGAACTGGGCTCAGCCCTTGCATATCTCCTTAGACAGGTACGTGAGTTTTGGCTGCTGGTTAATTAGATTAGTTGGGCTCCACGTTGTTAGGTTCGATGGGCTGGGTTAGTTTTAGGTTTTGCTTTTTTTTTCTGTTTTATAAACCATTTGAAGTTGCCAACTTTTATGAAATTTTGAGATGAGAATATTTTGAAGTTGAACTGCAATTTGAATTCAGGGAAGATCTCAAGCATTGCATACCAACATGGTAGGCTTGAGGAAAAATAAAAGACGAAAAGAATTAGAGGGAGCCTTTTATATTTTAATAGAAACCAAAATATTTGGTATTCAAATTTTTTTTTGTTAAACCTTATGTAGGTCAACCATTTGAGAAAGGGTGAAACCCATCTCAAGATCATATTAATAGCATTGATAAAAATATTTGAGAGGTAGGTTTAACAACCATAATAGATATTTTGGCATGACCAATTGAAAGATAGATCAAGTAGAGGGATAGGTTTGTCTTTCATATGCTTTGCATTTGTTGCTTTGCATGGTTGAATATTTATAGGATACTCCGCTAGGCTTTAATTGCCGGTATATGCAATAAAATTCAAGTTCATTCACACATGCATATATTATGGGGGAGTTTGTTCTAAATATTCAACTTGGGGTTGTTCGCTAAATTCCATATTTAAACCCTCTCAAAGAGATTGTCATCAATTACCAAAATGGGGAAGATTGAAAGAACATGTCCATTACCCCATGTGTGGTTTTGGTAATTGATGACAATCCCTATGGGCTAACGGTTGCATTGAGAATCAATCTTAGGTCAAGTCCATAGCCATGTATTGGACTCAAGGTTGCAAGATGGAGAAGACGGAGTACAATGATGAAGATGGTGTCGAAGAGAGACGAAGACGGTGTTGAAGATGAAGAGTGAAGACGACGTAGAAGATGAAGAGAGAAGACGGCGTTGAAGATGGATGAAGACGGTGGCATGCGTACAAGATCAAAGAAGACGGTGGCGTGTATGTTGGCGGAAGACGGTTGCACGTACAAGGTTGATGAGCTGAAAACGGAGCTTGCCGATTCGAGGGAAATGCGCAAGGTTAAGGTTTGTGCTCGATAGGATAGTGGATCACATCATAGGAGAGAGCTCAAACCTCGCATGCATTGCATCGTGTTTCTTGGTTGTTCTTGGTTCTTATCCATGAGATGAGTTAGAGCTTGTGTTCATCTCCATGACAAGCTCTAGCTCATCGGAAACAGATTCCGGTTGCATTGCATGTTGCACACGCAAGGGCGATGATTTTCCCGATATACCATATTGAGAGGTTACACCTCTATGACCATGAGAAAATCATCATCTACTCTTTTGCATGATTTCACCTTGTGAGAAGGTAGCTCTTGTTGTCCTCTTTCCAACAAAATTGGTTTCACCGCATTCGGAGTTGTCTAGCTCAAGTTATGGTTTTTCTAATTGCTGCATATTTAAAAAGAAAAAGAAAAATCATTTTGGGCCGGCCGGTACTACCGCTGTAAGTACCGGCCCAACTTCCGCTTCAGCCTTCCGAGCCCACTGGATACCAACCGGTACCAGGCCGGTATCGGGCCGGTAGTACCGTAACTCGTTTACGGTACCTGACCGGTACCGGTCCGGTACTACCGGCCCAAGCCTTTCTTCACCAAACAGCCACCCACCGCCAGATCCCGTAGTGGGCCGCCGCCATCAGTCCGGCCTGCCAGCCAGCCTGCCACGCGCCGGCTGCACGCACGCGCGCTACTCCTCGCGTGATCCGGCGCCTCGCTCCCGCCCGCATCGATCGATGTGATGACTCCCGCGCGGGACATCGCTCGGCTGACAGCCTCGCAAGCCACGCCATCTCCCGCTCGTAGCTGACCCCACGCGGAGCTGCTGCTGCCGCTGCATGCCTGGCCCCACCACTGCCGCTGCCATGCTTCCCGCCCGCGTTGCTGCATGCCATGCTGCTGCTCTGCGCATGCGCTGCCGTGCTGCTCCTCTGATTTCTCTCTCTCTCCCTGTTTTTCACTATTTTGCTCAGATTCGAACACAAGCGATAGTACCGCTCCGCAGAGCGGTACTACCGGTTTTGGGCTGTTTTTCAGTTGTTTTCTAAGAAGTTCGCGCGCGAGCGGTAGTACCGCTTCGACAAGCGGTAGTACCGCTTTGGGCGCGGATTTGACCGTTTTTCAGCCCCAACAGTCATATTTCTGGGCCCCCTATATATACCTCTCTTCCAGTGGCGGACCTTAGTTGAGGCAAAACAGGGCTGTGGCCCGCCCAGCGCAAAATATTTTTTGCCTATATGTTTGTAAAATCTAGCCTAATAATAAACATTTTTACAGATCTTTAGTGTATTGGTCCGCCCAAAAAATTTAGGCTAGTTCCGCCGCTGCTCTCTTCCACCTCCGACCCAAACTCTCCTTCCCCTCCATTCTCTCTCCTCCATAGTTGACCTTGAGTTGTTTGTTTCTCCTCTTGATCCCCCACTATTTCTTGCATATTTTTGGGGGAAAGGACAGAGGAGATCTAGATCTAGAGCTTCACCAATTGAATCCCTCTCCAAGTGAGGGGATCTTGCTAGATCTAGATCTTGGAGTTTCTTGGTGTTTCTCCACCTTTTGTTCTTCCTCCCTTATTCCCCCAATAGCTTTTCTAGCTTTGTTGGAATTTGGGAGAGAAGAACTTGGGCATCTTAGTGGTGTTCTTAGCCATTGCATTAGGTGCATCGGTTTGGGTTCTCTCCGGGGTTTTGATCTCGTAGAGTGAGTGTTTGACCTTAGTGGTGTTCTTGCCTTAGTGGCCATGTAGCCTTAGTGGCCTTATCATCTTTGTGGCTTGGTGGCCTTTGGTGGCGTTGTTTCCTTTGTGGAGTGTGTTAGCCTCTTGTGGCGCATTAGTATCTTGGTGGCTTGGTGGTGTGTTGTAGCCTCTTGTGGCCGTGTACTTGAGAGCCTCCGTGTTGTGGAGTTGCCTCAAGCGTGACACTTGGGTGTTTGCCCAAGCTTGTACGGGTTCGGTGACCACCCTCAAGGGTCCCTTAGTGGATCGAGACCTTTCCTTTCGTGGAAAGGCTCGAGGAGAATACGGTGGCCCTAGTGGCTCATTGGAGTGCCTTGTGCCTCCACACCGCTCCAGACGGAGACGTAGCACCTTTGTGTGTGAACTTCGGGATACATCATCGTCTCCTCGTGCACCAGTTACTTCTCAACCCGAGCTCCTTTACCTATGCGCTTTACCTTGTTGTATCTATCTTGCTTGATGTGCTATACCTAGCTTGTTATCACATTGTGCTCATCATGCTAGCATAGGTTGTTGGTGCTCTTAGGCAAACCCCTAGTTGATAGGCTTTGAGCTAAACTAGTAAACACATGTGTAGTTTTATTCCGCCTAGTTTAGCTCTCAAGTAGAAGTTTTTATACACCGCCTATTCACCCCCCCTCTAGGCGACGTCCTAGAACATTCAATTGGTATCAGAGCTAGGGCTCTCTTATCTTGTTGGGCTTCACCGCCTAGAGAGTATGACGTCAGCTAGAGGATTAGTGCACATTTCCACCTTTACATTTGATGGCACTAATTATGATTCTTGGAAATTCTACATGCTTGATTATTTTAGGGGCATGCACCCACTTGTGGAGCAAATTCTTGATATGGGTTTTTCACCTCCTAAGGATCCACAAAATCCAAATTTTGAGGAGAATAAAAACTCTTATCTAGATGCTCAAGCTACTAAAGTGCTTTGTCATGTTGTGAGTCATGTAGTGATTTCCTCCATCGCGCCTTTCTGGAGTGCTCATGAGTTTTGGACAAAGCTTCGAGATACATATGGTGGATCCAAGACCATTGAGGATGATCACACTCCTTCCACTTCACCAATGTGTGGTAAGACACAAGGTAATGGTATAGTGAGTGGTGATGAATGTTGCATTGTTGATTGTGAGCTTTCTCTTGATGATTCTTCATCCCTATCCCATTGCAATGTATCATCTTTGGACTTTAACACTTGTAGCACTATAAATGCTTTACATGCTAGTATTGATAGTCCTTGCATATTTTCATTCCATGATGATATGCTTCTCTTGTCTTGTTGCCATAATGAAGATACTTTGCTTTCCACTAGTATTTGTGTGACTAGCAATGTAGAGGAAACTGAAGATTCTATGGGCCAAGATAAGATCTTGGATGGAGCTTCAAGTAGTTCATCTTCTTCATCATCGGATGGTTCCTACACTTGCCTTATGGCTAAGGCTTCTAAGGTATCTCCTTCCTTGGAATCCTATCTATCTAGTGATGATGAGGATGATGATATAGAAGGACTTAATGTTGCTTCCTTAAACATAATGGGAGAGTCGGTTTTTCATGCTCTTCATAAGAAGATATTTTCTTGTTCTAACTTCATGAAAATCTTCGATTTTGCCATTGAGAGCACAAAACGTATTGATAAAATGGAAGGGCATGAGCGCAAGTATGCAAACGAGATTGCAACTCTTAGTGAAGCTCTTAAAGAACAACAAACAACCAATGAATCTCTTGAGGAGAACTTTACTCTAGTGCTATCTATGGTAGAGGAATCTCGTGATAGAGCTTTAGAGGTGGCACATGATTTTCGAATTAGAAATGCTGAGCTAGTAAGTGCTCGTGCTAAACTCCTTGAGGATTTTGAGCTTCTCAAAAGTAGCTCTAGGGCTATTGAGAGTGAGCTCATCAAACTCACCGAGTCACATGAGCAATTTAAGGCTCTCAACCTAATAGATCTTGCTAAGTTGCCTTCTCCTTGTGCTATAATTGATAATGCTTGTGCTACTAACTCTACCTCTTGTGAAGCCTCCATCTTGAAGGAGATGAGCTAAGGGCTCAACTTAATTTGCTAACAAGCAATTATGAGAAATTGGAAGAAAATTATGGAAAGCTTTCTAGCTCCCATGATGATCTTCTAGTTTCTCATGATTTGCTAAAGTTAGCTCATGAGGCTATCATGTCAAAGGTAAAATCTTGTGAGCCTCATGTGAGTACTAGCACTACCTCTCAAAATTCTATTTTGCCATGTGCTAGTGCTTTTAGTTCACCCACTCATGCTATTGACTTATCTTGTGGTGAACTACCTTATATGCCTTGTTCTACAATTCCATGTGCTAGTGCTAGTAATTCACCCACCCATGCTATTGCTATATCTTGTGATGAATTACATACCTTGCCTTGTTTCTCTAACAATGAAGCTTCCACTTCCTCTAGTACTTGTGTTGTTACTAATCATGTAGGGGAAATGGAAGAGCTCGAGGCCCAAGTCACTTCTTTGAAGAAGGACTTGGTAAAGGGTCATGAAGGGAAGCAATTCCCCAATGACAAGAGTGGACTTGGATTCAACTCCAACAACAAGAAAAAGTCCACCACGCACAAGCGGAAGAAGGGCCAAGGGCATGTGAAGGACCCCGCCAAGATTGTGTGCTTCAAGTGCAAGATTGAAGGGCATCATCTTAGATTGTGCCCCTTGAAGAAGAAGCCACTTGGTGTGAAGAAACAAGGGAAGCGGTCTCAAGATGGAGCTCATGGTCTTCCTCAAGGCCAAGCTCAAGGTCTTCCTCGACTTGAAGAAAGGCCGCTACCCAAGAAGGATCAAGCTAAGGCTCCCGTAGTGGAGAAATCAAGTGAGAAGAAGGAGAAGAGAAGAACATGCTACATATGCCGTGAGAAGGGCCACATCTCCTCCTTTTGCACTAGTGGTAAATCATCCAACCCTATCTTAATCGGTGGTGCTTATTCTCTTTGAAAGGATAAGGTTAGAAATGTGTTTGCCAAATATATGGGCACTCAATGTGGTTTCTCAAAAAAAACCATTTGGGTTGCCAAGCCTATTGTGACTAACTTATTAGGACCCAACTTGGTTGGGGACCAACAAGCCAAAATTTGATCAATAGGTACAAGTGGAGGGCATGGAGGCTTGACTAGTTCATGAAGACTTAGGGGATCTTCATCATTCTTATTTCCACAAGTCAAGTTGTATCCCTTTCATCCTTTACCCATGCTCCTCCTTGCGGTAACAAGTCCTCAACTCCTTTACATTGAAAGTTACTCGCTCCCTTTTTACATGTGTTGGTTTTGTACCTTGCATGTGATTGTGTATGTTGTGCTTCCTACTTGCTTATCTTGTTTTCATGCTTATATATGTTGGGTGGCACATCATGTACAATTGTTCTTTGTTGAGCCTATTGCATCTTATTGATATCTTAGTTGTTCGCTCATGTGAGAAATTAATGGACTATCCCTTTTTTGGGGTGTGATATACTTTGTGCATTTCACAATCCTAAAATGTGCGACATGATGAATTAAAATTCTATAATGTCCATTAATTATCTCACTTGGTTCTTATTTTCCTCTTGCACGAAAAATATCTTTATCACATTATGGGGGAGTATTATGCTTTGTGCATCTTACAAGCCTAGAAAATGTGAACACTTGAGGTTGTGTCACATAGAATTGATATTTTAGATTATCTTGTTCCTATGTGACATGTTTGCTCAAACAAATCCCACTTTACCATATGCTTTGTTTATTATGAAGATAATCCTGGACATACTCACAAACTACCATATGGATATTTCCTAAATACCACTTGTCCTTGGACAATTGGTAATAAATTGTGTGGTATTGTTCCGGATCATCCTCACACTTGGCTCATGTGCTCAATTGCTTCATTTCTTGCCAAGAATTTGTCCTTGTGGGTTAGACTCCCATATGTCTTCCTCGCTTCTTTTGGATCTCCTTATTTCACTTGAACCTTGTTGGTGTTTTGATAAACATGGTTGAGCAATAATCCCGCATTTGTGCATTTTGTATTCAAATGCAAAATTCTAAATGGTGCACTAATTTTGGGGGAGCTCTCCTATGTTTGCTAGAACACTCCCTTGTTTCAAGAATTTGACCTTGGAAGACAAACCTTTTCTTTTCGGTACTTTTGTGCCATCATGAAAAGCGTTGAGGGTTTGGTTTATTTGGAACCTTGCTTTCTTTGGGAGTTGTTTATCTCATTACTTTCTATTTGGTTTAGATTCTTAATATGAGATAAGTCCTTGAGGATGCTTGTTTTGGATATCTTGCTCTATCTCTCTTGTACCTATCTTGTGTGTGCATGTTTCTTTGTGGATAAACGTCTTCGTGATGTTGTCCACTTAGAGAAACCTATACACATAAGAGATGGTGCATATCTTTTGATATCCCTCTTTGTTGGAGTCCATTCCTTTATTCTTATTTGACTTGTTAATGACTCCACAAAGATCTTGGTCATGAGTGCTTGTTTTATCCTACTTGCATCTTCACGCACTCATACTTGTTTTTGGCACAAGCTCCGTTTTTACTTGCCTCTAATTAAGCTTGTGTTTATTTTTGGGTCATTAGATTGCTTGCTTCATTTGTCGAAGCTTTCTCACCTTCTTATTCTCTTGCAATTTTTTATCCTCAATATAGTTGGATTTCCTCCCGGTATTCGTCATTGGATATGTGCATTTGATTTCACTCACAATTATGAGAAATGCACAACTTATGGAGGAACGCTCACTATATTGGCCTTCTAAACCTTTCGTCCATTTTGGCAATCGATGCAAATGGGGGAGAAGTTTGGAGGGTTTAAGGGAATTTGCTTTTGATTGGTTCTTAAGCATTTGCCTTTCATATGCTTTGCATTTGTTGCTTTGCATGGTTGAATATTTATAGGATACTCCGCTAGGCTTTAATTGCCGGTATATGCAATGAAATTCAAGTTCATTCACACATGCATATATTATTGGGGAGTTTGTTCTAAATATTCAACTTCGGGTTGTTCGCTAAATTCCATATTTAAAACCTCTCAAAGAGATTGTCATCAATGACCAAAATGGGGGAGATTGAAAGAACATCTCCATTACCCCATGTGTGGTTTTGGTAATTGATGACAATCCCTATGGGCTAACGGTTGCATTGAGAATCAATCTTAGGTCAAGTCCATAGACATGTATTGGACTCAAGGTTGGAAGATGGAGAAGACGGAGTACAATGATGAAGACGGTGTTGAAGATGAAGAGTGAAGACGACGTAGAAGATGCAGAGAGAAGACGGCATTGAAGATGGATGAAGACGGTGGCGTGCGTACAAGATCAAAGAAGACGGTGGCGTGTATGTTGGCGG
Source organism: Lolium perenne (assembly GCF_019359855.2). NCBI lineage: Eukaryota > Viridiplantae > Streptophyta > Magnoliopsida > Poales > Poaceae > Lolium > Lolium perenne. Next base: position 140,578,650 of record NC_067245.2, read on the forward strand.
AAGACGGTTGCACGTACAAGGTTGATGAGGATGAAGACGGAGCTTGCCGATTAGACGGAAACGCGCAAGGTTAAGGTTTGTGCTCGATAGGATAGTGGATCGCTGATACGTCTCAAACGTATCTATAATTTCTTATGGTCCATGCTAATTTTATGATGATACTCACATGTTTTAACACACTTTACATCATTTATATGCATTTTCCGGAAGTAACCTATTAATGAGATGCCGAAGTGCCAGTTCCTGTTTTGTGCTGTTTTTTGGTTTCAGAAATACTACAAAGGAAACATTCTCGGAATTGGACGAAATCAACGCACAGGGTCCTATTTTCCACGGAAGGTTCTAGAGCACCGAAGAGGGACCAGAGGGGAGCCAAGGGGGACCCACCCCACATGGCGGCGCGGCCAAGGGGGGGCGCCCCCTAGTGTGTGGGTCCCCAGGACCCCTCCGAGGCTGCCCTTTCGCCTATAAAGTCTCTCCGTCGCGAAAACCCTAAAACAATAAGGCACGATACGAGAAAAGTTCCAGAGCCGCCGCCATCGCGAAGCCAAGATTCGGGGGACAGAAGTCTCTGTTCCGGCACGCCGCCGGGACGGGGAATTGCCCCCGGAATTTATCTCCATCGACACCACCACCATCTTCATCGCCGCTGCTCTCTCCTATGATGAGGAGGGAGTAGTTCTCCCTCGAGGCTAAGGGTTGTACCGGTAGCTATGTGGTTCATCTCTCTCTCTCATGTGATCTTTATGTGATCATGAGCATTGTATCACTATTAATGTATGTGCTACTCTAGTGATGTTATTAAAGTAGTCTATTCCTCCTCCATGATGTAATGTTGACAGTGTGTGCATCATGTAGTACTTGGCGTAGGTTATGATTGTAATCTCTTGTAGATTATGAAGTTAACTATTACTATGATAGTACTGATGCGATCTATTCCCCCTTTCATAGCTGATGGTGACAGTGTGCATGCTATGTTAGTACTCGGTCTAAATTGCAACGGTCTATTATGCACTCTAGAGGTTACTTAAATAAGAACTCCGAATGTTGTGGAGCTTGTTCACTCCGGCTTGAGGGAGCTCTTGTAGCCCTACACAATGAATGATGTTTGTTATCCAACAAGAGAGTGTAGAGTAGTTTTATTATGTGATCATTGTTGAGAGAGTCCACTAGTGAAAGTAGGATCCCTAGGCCTTGTTTCCAAACATCGAATCACCGTTTATTTACTGTTCCACTGCATGTTTACTCGCTGCAATATTTATTTCAGATTGTTATTACCACTCATATTCATCTATATCACTTGCATTTTACTATCTCTTCGCCGAACTAGTGCCTATACACCTGACAAGTGTATTAGGTGTGTTGGGGACACAAGAGACTTCTTGTATCGTAATTGCAGGGTTGCTTGAGAGGGATATCTTTGACCTCTACCTCCCTGAGTTCGATAAACCTTGGGTGATTCACTTAAGGGAAACTTGCTGCTGTTCTACAAACCTCTACTCTTGGAGGCCCAACACTGTCTACAAGAATAGAAGCGTGCGTAGACATCAAGCTATTTTCTGGCGCCGTTGCCGGGGAGGTAAGGTAAAAGGTATTCACATCCTCCGACTACTAAGCTATTTCCTAGCATTGTTGCCGGTGTGGGATTGCTCGAAGCTATTTCCTTTAGATCCTGCAATTGCATCTTTTTGTTTCTTGTTTTTATTTCACTAGTTAGGCTTAATGGAAAACAACAACAAAATTAGAGATCTTTATGAAATTTATCTTGAGTTAGGACATGAGGTGTTTGAAGAGAAAATTAAAAACCTATGGAACTTTATATGCATGCTAATGGCAATATTATTAGTATGAATGCTTTGAACACCATTGTTGCTAATGCTATGGAAAATTCTAAGCTTGGGGAAGCTGGTTTTGATGAGCATGATATTTTTAGTCCTCCAAGCATGGAGGAGAAAATTTTCTGTGATGATACTTTGCCTCCCATTTATGATGATTATAATGCTAGTGATATTTTGGTGCCACCTACTATGGAGTATAAAGTTTATTATGATTATACCATGCCTGCAATTCATGATGATTACAATGATGGTTGTGATAGTTTTACTCCCACTATTACTAATAAAATTGATCATACTTATGTGGAGAGTAATGATACTTTTATGCATGTGAATAAGAATGCTTTATGTGATAGTTATATTATTGAGTTTGTTCATGATGCTACTGAAATTTATTATGAGAGAGGGAAACATGTTTATATGCATCTTAATAATATTAAGTTTCCCATCTTTATGTTGAGAATCTTGAAGTTGCGCTTGTATTGCCTTCCTATGCTTGTTGCGTTATGCTTACATGACTTGTTTATTTACAAGATTCCTTTTCATAGGAAGTGGGTTAGACTTAAAAGTGTTTCTTATTTGCTTTTGATGCTCTCTTTTGTTTCAACTCTTACTTCTTGCGTGAGCATCATTAAAATTGCTGAGCCCATCTTAATGGCTATAAAGAAAGCACTTCTTGGGAGATAACCCATGTTTTTATTTTATTACAGCAATTTTGTTTTATATTTGAGTCTTGGAAGTTGTTACTACTGTAGCAACCTCTCCTTATCTTTATTTTATTGCATTGTTGTGCCAAGTAAAGTCTTTGATAGTAGGGTTGATACTAGATTTGGATTACTGCGCAGAAACAGATTTCTTACTGTCACGAAATTGAGCCGCCCCATCTGTAGGTAATTTAGAAAAATCTTCCAATTTACGTGAGTGATCCTCAGATATGTACGCAACTTTCATTCAATTTGAGCATTTTCATCTGAGGAAGTTAAGTGCCCCAGAAAAATTCGTCTTTACGGACTGTTCTGTTTTGACAGATTCTGCCTTTCATTTCGCATTGCCTGTTTTGCTATGTTTGATGGATTTCTTTGTTCCATAAACTTTCAGTAGCTTTGTGCAATGTCCAGAAGTGTTAAGAATGATTATGTCACCTCTGAATATGTGAATTTTCGATTATGCACGAACCCTCTAATGAGTTTGTTTTGAGTTTGGTGTGGAGGAAGTTTTCAAGGGTCAAGAGAGGAGGATGATACAATATGATCTAGAAGAGTGAAAAGTCTAAGCTTGGGGATGCCCTCGTGGTTCATCGCTGCATATTCTAAGAAGACTCAAGCATCTAAGCTTGGGGATGCCCAAGGCATCCCTTCTTCATCGACAACTTATCAGGTCACCTCTAGTGAAACTATATTTTATTCCATCACATCTTATGTGCTTTACTTGGAGCGTCTGTATGTTTTTATTTTTGTTTTTTATTTGAATAAAATCTGATCCTATCATGCTTGTGTGGGAGAGAGACACGCTCCGCTCATTCATATGAACACTGGTGTTCTTAGCTTTACTTTTAATGTTCATGGCGAAGGTTGAAACTGCTTCGTTCATCATTATTATGGTTGGAAACAGAAAATGCTTCATGTGGTAATTGATATAATGTCTTGAATAATTTGAAACTTGGCAATTGTTTTGCTCAAATAGATCATGTTTAAGCTCTTGCATCATGTACTTTGCACCCATTAATGAAGAACTACCATAGAGCTTGTTAAAATTTGGTTTGCATCATTGGCCTCTCTAGAGTCTAGATATTTTCTGGTGAGGTGTTTGAACACCAAGGAAGACAATGTAGAGTCTTATAATGCTTGCAATATGTTATTATGTAAGTTTTGTTGTACCGGTTCATACTTGTGTTTGCTTCAAACAACCTTGCTAGCCTAAGCCTTGTATTGAGAGGGAATACTTCTCGTGCATCCAAATCCTTGAGCCAAAAACTATGCCATTTGTGTCCACCATACCTACCTACTACATGGTATTTCTCTGCCATTCCAAAGTAAATTACTTGAGTGCTACCTTTAAAATTCCATTCTTTGTCTTTGCAATATATAGCTCATGGGAAAATAGCCTTAAAAACTATTGAGGTAAAGAATATGTAACTTATGTATCTTATTTCTTATAAGTTGCTTGTTGAGCGGTTACCATGTTTCTGGGGACGCCATCAACTATTACACCTTTGTTGAATATCATGTGAGTTGCTATGAATGTTCGTCTTGTCTGAAGTAAGGGTGATTTATCATGATCAAACGGTTTGAGTATGCATATTGTTAGAGAAGAACATTGGGCCGCTAACTAAAGCCATGAACCATGGTGGAAGTTTCAGTTTGGACACTAATCCTCAATCTCTTATGAGAATATTATCTGTTGTTGAATGCTTATGCATTAAAGAGGAGTCCATTATCTGTTTTCTATGTTGTCCCGGTATGGATGTCTAAGTTGAGAATAATCAAAAGCGAGAAATCCAATGCGAACTTTCTCCTTAGACCTTTGTACAGGCGGCATAGAGGTACCCCTTTGTGACACTTGGTTGAAACATATGTTATTCAATGATAATCCATGTAAATCCAAGCTAATTAGGACAAGGTGCGAGCACTAATGGTAATCTATGCATGAGGCTTGCAACTTATAGGATGTCTTATGCATAACACATATGCTTTATTACTACCGTTGACAAAATTATTTCTATGTTTTCAAAATAAAAGCTCTAGCACAAAAATAGTAATCCATGCTTCCCTCTGCGAAGGGCCTTTCTTTTACTTTATGTTGAGTCAGTTTACCTACTTCCTTCCATCTTAGAAGCAAACACTTGTGTCAACTGTGTGCATTGATTCTTACATGTTTACCTATTGCACTTGTTATATTGCTTTATGATGACAACTATCCATGAGATATACATGTTACAAGTTGAAAGCAATTGCTGAAACTTAATCATCCTTTGTGTTGCTTCAAAACCTTTGTACTAAGAATTTATTGCTTTATGAGTTAACTCTTGTGCAAGTCTTATTGATGCTTGTCTTGAAAGTACTATTCATGAAAAGTCTTTGTTATATGATTTAGTTGTTCACTCATTGTCTTTACCATTGCTTCAAATCGCTGCATTCATTTCATGTGTTTTACAATAGTATTGATCAAGATTATGATAGCATGTCACTTCAAAAATTATCTTTGTTATCGTTTACCTACTCGAGGGCGAGTAGGAACTAAGCTTGGGGATGCTTGATACGTCTCAAACGTATCTATAATTTCTTATGTTCCATGCTACTTTTATGATGATACTCACATGTTTTATACACACTTTACATCATTTATATGCATTTTCCGGAACTAACCTATTAACGAGATGCCGAAGTGCCAGTTCCTGTTTTGTGTTGTTTTTGGTTTCAGAAATCCTACAAAGGAAATATTCTCGGAATTGGACGAAATCAACGCACATGGTCCTATTTTCCACGGAAGGTTCCAGAGCACCGAAGAGGGACCAGAGGGGAGCCAAGGGGGCCCCACCCCACATGGCGGCGCGGCCAAGGGGGGGCGCGCCCCCCTATTGTGTGGGTCCCCCAGGACCCCTCCGAGGCTGCCCTTCCGCCTATAAAGTCTCTCCGTCGCGATAACCATAAAACAATAAGCCACGATACGAGAAAAGTTCCAGAGCCGCCGCCATCACGAAGCCAAGATTCGGGGGACAGAAGTCTCTGTTCCGGCATGCCACCGGGACGGGGAATCGCCCACGGAAGGCATCTCCATCGACACCACCGCCATCTTCATCGCCGCTGCTGTCTCCTATGATGAGGAGGGAGTAGTTCTCCCTCGAGGCTAAGGGCTGTACCGGTAGCTATGTGGTTCATCTCTCTCTCATGTGATCTTTATGTGATCATGAGCATTGTATCACTATTAATCTATGTGCTACTCTAGTGATGTTATTAAAGTAGTCTATTCCTCCTCCATGATGTAATGTTGACAGTGTGTGCATCATGTATTACTTGGCGTAGGTTATGATTGTAATCTCTTGTAGATTATGAAGTTAACTATTACTATGATAGTACTGATGCGATCTATTCCCCCTTTCATAGCTGATGGTGACAGTGTGCATGCTATGTTAGTACTCGGTCTAAATTGCAACGGTCTATTATGCACTCTAGAGGTTACTTAAATATGAACTCCAAATGTTGTGGAGCTTGTTCACTCCGGCTTGAGGGAGCTCTTGTAGCCCTACGCAATGAATGGTGTTTGTTATCCAACAAGAGAGTGTAGAGTAGTTTTATTATGTGATCATTGTTGAGAGTGTCCACTAGTGAAAGTAGGATCCCTAGGCCTTGTTTCCAAACATCGAATCACTGTTTATTTACTGTTCCACTGCATGTTTACTCGCTGCCATATTTATTTCAGATTGTTATTACCACTCATATTCATCTATATCACTTGCATTTTACTATCTCTTCGCCGAACTAGTGCACCTATACATCTGACAAGTGTATTAGGTGTGTTGGGGACACAAGAGACTTCTTGTACCGTAATTGCAGGGTTGCTTGAGAGGGATATCTTTGACCTCTACCTCCCTGAGTTCGATAAACCTTGGGTGATTCACTTAAGGGAAACTTGCTGCTGTTCTACAAACCTCTGCTCTTGGAGGCCTAACACTGTCTACAGGAATATAAGCGAGCGTAGACATCAATCGCATCATCGGAGAGAGCTCAAACCTCGCATGCATTGCATCATGTTTCTTGGTTGTTCTTGGTTCTTATCCATGAGATGAGTTAGAGCTTGTGTTCATCTCCATGACAAGCTCTAGCTCATCGAAAACGGATTCCGGTTGCATTGCATGTTGCACACGCAAGGGTGATGATTTTCCCGATATACCATATTGAGAGGGTACACCTCTATGACCATGAGAAAATCATCATCTACTCTTTTGCATGATTTCACCTTGTGAGAAGGTAGCTCTTGTTGTCCTCTTTCCAACAAAATTGGTTTCACCGCATTCGAAGTTGTCTAGCTCAAGTTATGGTTTTTCTAGTTGCTGCATATTGAAAAAGAAAAAGAAAAATCATTTTGGGCCGGCCGGTACTACCACTGTAAGTACCGGCCCAACTTCCGCTTCAGCCTTCCGAGCCCATTGGATACCAACCGGTATCAGGCCGGTATCGGGCCGGTAGTACCGTAACTCGTTTACGGTACCTGACCGGTACCGGGCCGGTACTACCGGCCCAAGCCTTTCTTCACCAAACAGCCACCCACCGCCAGATCCCGTAGTCGGCCGCCGCCATCAGTTCGGCCCGCCAGCCTACCTACCCCGCGCCGCCTGCACGCACGCGCGCTGCTCCTCGCGCGATCCCGCGCCTCGCTCCCGCCCGCATCGATCGATGCGTTGACTCCCGCGCGGGACATCGCTTGTCCGACATCCTCGCAAGCCACGCCATCTCCCGCTCGTAGCTGACCCCACGCGGAGCTGCTGATGCCGCTGCATGCCTGGCCCCACCTCTGCCGCTGTCATGCTTCCCGCCCGCGCTGCTGCATGCCCTGCTGCTGCTCTGCGCATGCGCTGCCGTGGTGCTCCGCTGCTTTCTCTCTCTCTCTCTATTTTTCACTGTTTTGCTCAGATTCGAACACAAGCGGTAGTACCGCTCCGCAGAGCGGTACAACCGGTTTTGGGCCATTTTTCAGCTGTTTTCTGAGCAGTTCGCGCACAAGCGGTAGTACCGCTTTGACAAGCGGTAGTACCGCTTTCGGCGCGGATCTGACCGTTTTTCAGCCCCAACAGTCATATTTCTGAGCCCCCTATATATACCTCTCTTGCACCTCCGACCCAAACTCTCCTTCCCCTCCATTCTCTCTCCTCCATTGTTGACCTTGAGTTGTATCTTCCTCCTCTTGATCCCCCCACTACTTCTTGCATATTTTTGGGGGAAAGGAGAGAGGAGATCTAGATCTAGAGCTTCACCAATTGAATCCCTGATCTTGCTAGATCTAGATCTTGGAGTTTCTTGGTGTTTCTCCACTTTTTGTTCTTCCTCCCTTATTCCCCCAATAGCTTTTCTAGCGTTGTTGGAATTTGGGAGAGAAGAACTTGGGCATCTTAGTGGTGTTCTTAGCCATTGCATTACGTGCATCGGTTTGGGTTCTCTCCGGGGTTTCGATCTCGTAGAGTGAGTGTTTGACCTTAGTGGTGTTCTTGCCTTAGTGGCCGTGTAGCCTTAGTGGCCTTATCATCTTTGTGGCTTGGTGCCCTTTGGTGGCGTTGTTTCCTTTGTGGAGTGTGTTAGCCTCCTGTGGCGCATTAGTAGCTTTGTGCCTTGGTGGTGTGTTGTAGCCTCTTGTGGCCATGTACTTGAGAGCCTCCGTGTTGTGGAGTTGCCTCAAGCGTGATACTTGGGTGTTTTCCCAAGCTTGTACGGGTTTGGTGACCACCCTCAAGTGACCCTTAGTGGATCGAGGCCTTTCCTTTGGTGGAAAGGCTCGAGGAGAATACGGTGGCCCTAGTGGGTCATTGGAGTGCCTTGTGCCTCCACACCGCTCCAGACGGAGACGTAGCACCTTTGTGTGTGAACTTCGGGATACATCGTCGTCTCCTCGTGTACCGGTTACTTCTCAACCCGAGCTCCTTTACCTATGCGCTTTACCTTGTTATATCTATCTTGCTTGATGTGCTATACCTAGCTTGTTATCACATTGTGCTCATCATGCTAGCATAGGTTGTTGGTGCTCTTAGGCAAACGCCTAGTTGATAGGCTTTGAGCTAAACTAGTAAACACATGTGTAGTTTTATTCCGCCTAGTTTAGCTCTCAAGTAGAAGTTTTTATACACCGCCTATTCACCCCCTCTAGGTGACGTCCTAGAACATTCAGATGGTATGATAAGAATGCAAGAAAAGTAAAAAGGACTAAGGTGTTACTCTTGGGATGTTACAAACGCCCCCCTTGAAGGAATCGCGCCCGGAGATTCTCATGAAGAAGAGAAAAAGGACAGGTACTCGAACGGAGCTGATCTTCCTGCTCCCAAGTTGCTTCTTTATCAGAATGGTGCGACCACTGCACCTTGAGGAACTTGACAGAGTTGTTGCGAGTTCGACGTTCAGCTTCATCAAGAATCCGATCGGGATGCTCTTTGTAGGAGAGGTCTTCTTGGAGGTCGATGGACTCGTGATCAACTGCACGGCCCGGATCTTTGAAGCACTTCTTGAGCTGTGACACGTGGAAGACACCGTGTACTTTGGAGAGCTTCTCAGGAAGTTCAAGGACGTAAGCGACTTCACCACGCTTTGCTAGAACCTTGAAGGGACCAATGTATCTTTGCGCCAGCTTGCCTTTGATACCGAAGCGATGAGTGACCCTCATAGGAGTAACACGAAGGTAGGCTTGATCACCAGGATGATATAACATATCACGGTGCTTGCTATCATGATAGCTTTTCTGCCGAGATTGTGCTATCTTGAGATTGTCACGAATGTTTCACACCTTTTCTTCAGCCTCGTTGATGACATCGGGGCCAAAGATTTGCCTTTCACCAGTTTTAGACCAGTTCAGAGGTGTTCTGCATTTGTGACCATAGAGAGCTTCGAAGGGTGCCATGCCCAAACTGGCTTGATAGCTGTTGTTGTAAGAGAACTCGGCGAAAGGAAGGCATTCTTCCCATTTCATGCCGAAGGAGATAACATAGGCATGAAATATGTCCTCGAGAATCTGATTGACTCTTTCGACTTGCCCACTCATTTACGGATGGTAAGTTGTGCTGAAGAGCAGATTAGTTCCCATAGCTTTCTGAAAGCTTGCCCAAAACTTGCAAGTGAAGATGCTTCCGCGATCAGAGCTTATTTCCAAAGGAACACCATGAAGAGAAACAATCTTTGCAGTGTAGAGCTCAGCCAACTGACTAGAAGATATTGTTTCTTTGACAGGAAGGAAGTGAGCAACCTTGGAAAGACGGTCGATCACCACGAAGATAGCATCATTGCCTTTTCGAGACTTTGGAAAACCAATCACAAAGTCCATCTTGATCTTATCCCATTTCCACTCAGGAATTTTCAGGGGTTGGAGGACACCGGAAGGTCTCTGATGTTCTGTTTTGACACGGATACAGACATCACATTCTGAGACATAGCGAGCAACATCCCTTTTCATCCTAGTCCACCAATAGGTAGACTTGATATCGAGATACATCTTTGTGCTGCCAGGATGGATAGAAAGAGGAGTGTCATGAGCTTCTTTGAGAATGAGATTTCTCAGGTCTGGATCATTTGGAACAACAAAACGACCTTGGAAGAAGAGAGTTCCTTGATTATCGAGAGAGAAAGACTTGTACTTGGGCTTGTGCATATTCTCTTTGATATTCTTGCTGCAAATATCTCGCAACTGTCCTTTTCGGATCTTATCTTCAAGAGTTTGCGTGATCACCAAGTTTGCAAGGTAGCCTTGGGGAACAAGTTCAAGATTCAATTTCCTGAATTCTTCATAAAAAAGCAGGGGTTTTGTATAGGCTTGATCTTTGTTTTTCTCTTGTTACCTGAGAGTTTCTCACTCTCTTTGTAATCTATATACTTATGTTGTTTTATTTATATTAATAAAAATTGCAGTGGGTTAACCCCACTGTTTTACCCTCAAAAAAAAAGAAGGTTGACTTTCCTGAATCATGAGGTTGTTGCAATAGGACTTGCGACAAAGGGTGTCAGCCATGACATTAGCTTTGCCTGGAGTGTAGCTGATAGGCAGATCAAAATCCTTAATGGTTTCCATCCATCTCGTTTGACGGAGGTTCAAGTTGGGTTGTGTGAAGATGTATTTGATACTCTTGTGGTCGGTGAAGATCTCACATTTGTTGTCCAACAAGTATTGGCGCCATGTTATTAAAGCATGTAACACGGCTGCAAGCTCAAGATCATGTGTGGAATAGTTGAGTTCATGCTTTTTTAACTAACAAGAAGCATACGCCACAACTTGACGTTCTTGCATGAGGATAGCACCTAGTCCATGAAGAGAGGCATCACAGAATATCTGGAAAGGTTTAGAAGTATCTGGAAGAACAAGGACAGGCACTACAAGAAAACTCCCCATTATGCAACGTATAACTTGCAACGAACTAGATATACGTTGCAAGATTTATATGTAGATACGCATACAAGGGTTGCAGGCTACATCCATTCTTCGGTATTAGGATCAACAAAACACCGACAAAAAAAACAATTAGCGCTAAATCATACAGATGCTCCCGCCTCCGAAACACAATCCAAATTTTTGTGCGCGGCCTGGATGAAAATTTCAGCCCCCCGCGCGATCTACCTAGACGTAGGTGAAAAATATCATCGTTCTATAGGCCCACCAATGAGGCACTCGTTCTTATCTAATCCCCACTATCATTTTTCGTCTCAGCAGTTCTTCCTCCCCACCTTCCCGATCTTGGATCCCCACCGTTTCGACCTCCCATCGCCGGTGTCCTCCACCCCTTTATATCGCAGATCTGACCTCGTCGCAATCTCCTACGCCAGCTACCCACAGTCTTGTGCCGTAGCAATCTGAAACACAAACTCCACTTTAACCTAGGCCGGATCCGTCAATGTAGGAGGTCCGACGGCCAATGGGTCCTCTCCGGCCACCTTGCTCGAGTTCTCCACCACCGTATCCAGGTACATGACTTGGCGTCATGATCTAGCAGCGCGAGCATAAAGTCTCGCATCACACCCCATGGTCGAGATCTAAATCTCTATCTCGCTTGATTATTACCATGCCAGAGCCGCTCTATGCGTATGTGAAAGGGGTCAATGTCCGTGGATGGCTACTCCATTGACATGTTTCAACCTTTCTTCTGTCTAACCTGTGTAATTTCTTCTGTATTTCCAGATTGATTCCCTTTTTTTGCCTCCTTTAGAATTGCTGAATAGAGGAAACACACAAGATGGAACCTAGATGATGCGTCAAGGATGAGCCTGCAATCATGTCTGGCTGCAATCGTGTCTGGTGAGTAACCTTCTATGCTCATCTTATACCTTATCACTACGTTTTTCTTTATTCTTATATTTTGTCTGTTTTCAGTGAACCTGTTTGGTGTTTGCCAAGACGAGATTTCACGGCTGGTAATCAATAGTGTGGCATTATCTGCTGGGTGAGGCCCCGCAAGTTGCAATCATTCTCTGCTTTTGCTGCATGTGGCCGATGTCACGAATAAGCACTTGAGCAGTGTCAAGGGGTGCTCTCTGCTGAAACAATGGTTTCTCCATGTCCTGTTTTCTCAGTCTGTATCTTGTGATCAGACTAGTAGTAGGGCTGCCTGTATCTAGTATGTATGATAAGAGGTAATTTATATTTGTTTTCTATGGCTCATTCGTTCACGTGGTGCTAACCTACAACTTGGATTAGAGTAGTGCCTAGATAGATCAATGTTAAAACTTAATTTGCTCGCATATGTGCGTTGTGGTTGCGATATGAATTGCTTGTAGATTGGATTTGTAGGTCTGGAGTCAGGGCAGAGCTGCAGAGCGCCCATCCTCATGTAATTAAAATGGAGCCAGGACCTGATGAAGGTACACGCATGCTCCTTTATAGATACCACACAACAGTAAATCTTTTCATCTATGTTGATTTAGTTGCATTATTGCTTCATATTAAGTAACCGTCTACGAGAAGTAAAATCTAATATTATAATGCCAGCTTATTTATCCTGACACACTTGTTCTATCTATCTTATCAAAATGCTCTAGGTGGATAATAAACATGTTAGCTGTAATTTATGATGTTTATCACTGAATATGTGTTTGTTGTGGTAATTCTTTCTAGTTATGAAGAATTTATTTTTCCTTGATATTTTAATCAGCACTTAGATCCGATTATTTGAGAGTAGGAGCAGTTAATAATAATCACATTGCAAGAGTGCAGATAAACATACGCTCTAGGTACAAATTCGTCATGAATCTCTACCTGGAATGCATCTAATAATGTATTGTAATTTTTTGTACTAATAGTCCTACATTCCTTGCATTGCTTTGTATCTTCAGGACGTTATATGAATGGAGGGGAGACTTGGTGATGAAAACGAGTAGTTCTGCATCTGAAATTCTGATAAATGTTTCATTCTGGAAGTTAATACCATTGGACCAGAGTATTGATCAGTTTGTATCCATTCCCTTGGCTCTCTGTTTTGTGCAACTACTTGCAGAATTACCTCTAGCCTATTGCCAGATTGATACTGGAATATGTATTTTGTTTTTTGCAGGCCCATAAGATCAGTAAGGGGACATACCATATTCAGATATCAGCTTTGAAGCTATCTAAAGGAAATATATTTGTAGAAATATATGTATAGGAGTAGTTAGAGAAATATTTTGAATAAAGATTGTACACTTTGTGCCTGTCGGATAATTTTCATGTATTTCTGATACTGATTCAAATAGTATACGTAGAATTGTTTGTTCATGGAGTGCAATTCTATTTTGTGATTTTTGTGTATTGTGGTATGCCTCTTCTATGTTATATTCTCTCATGACGAGGAAAAAGGATTCAAGAGCTCAAACAATGCACTCGATAAAATAATATCTATTTAGACAAAAAATCATATTATATTTACTAAAGGTTCACCCCATATGTTGTCTAGCAACGCATATATCTATTGCTTGAATTTTGTTGTTAATTTGTAACGCTTTATTGATTGGTTACCAACGGAGCTATATGCGTTGCATTGTACCCTTGCAACACCCAAAAACGCAATGCATTTTTATCCGTTGGTATAAGCACTAGCAACGCCAATATGAACATTTAGATACAGATACATGCGTTGCTGTAGGAGGGGTCCTCTTGTAGTGAGGTGTGGAAGTGAGCTTCTGCTTGAGGATATCAAAGCTTTCTTGACATTGAGGAGACCAAAGGAACTTCTTGTCTTTCTTGAGGAGATATGTAAGAGGCTTGGCGATCTTGGAGAAATTTTCAACAAAGCGGCGGCAGTAATTTTCCAAACCGAGGAAACTTCTCACTTGCTTGACATTCTTCGGAGGAAGCCATTCAACGATTGCCTTGACGGTTTCAGGATTGACAGCAATGCCTTTTCCCAAAATGACATGGCCAAGATAGACGACTTGAGGAAGCCAAAATTCACACTTGGAGAACTGGGCATAGAGACGGTGTTCACGAAGCTTCATGAGGATGAGCCGAAGATGCTCTTCATGCTCCTCATTGGACTTGGAGAGACAAGGATATCATCGAGATAGACTACCACAAACTTGTCGAGGTACTCCATGAAAATGTAGTTCATCAACCGAGAGAAAGTGGCAGGAGCATTAGTGAGGTCAAAGGACATGACGGTGTATTCGTAGAGACCATAACGAGTTTTGAAGGCTGTCTTGGGTACATCCTCCTTGCGGATTTTGATTTGGTGATAGCCACTTCTCAAATCCATCTTAGAGAACACAATTGCACCCGCAAGCTGATCAAAGAGCTCATTGATGCGAGGAAGAGGATATGTATTCTTGATCGTTTTCTCATTGAGAGGGCGATAGTCAACCACCAATCGATCAGTTTTATCCTTTTTCTTCACGAAGATGGTAGGACATCCCCATGGAGAAGTGCTTGGCTGAATGAAACCAAGTTTTTGCAACTCGTCAAGCTGCTTCTTGAGTTCAGCCAACTCATTGGGACCCATTTTGTATGGCCGCTTTGAGATAGGAGTTGTTCCAGGCTCTAGTTAGATGAAGAACTCAACAGCCCTGTAAGGTGGCATACCTGGAAGTTATCCAGGAAAGACGTCAGGAAAGTCGTAAACCACCGGTATAGACTCAAGCTCCGGAAGAGAACTAGGATTCAAAGCAAAGAGCTGAACGGAAGGTGTTTGAGAAGGTGTATAGGTCAAGGATCCTGTCGCCGTAGGAAGAGAAACTGAATGCTTAGCGCAATCAATGACAACTTTGTTGGCCTTCAACCAATCCATGCCAAGAATGACATCGATACCAGAAGATCTTAGCTCGACGAGGGACGCAAGGAACACATGGTTTCCAATCTAAATTTGATTTCCATGACTTATTCTTAGCGCAGCCAACATTCCTCCGGGAGAAACAATCGTGAAAGATTTGGACAAGTACTCAACCGGTAACTCATGCTTTTGAGAGAACGGAAGCGACACAAAGGAAAGTGAAGCTCCCGTATCAAACAGAACTTTTGTAGGAATAGAGTTAACAAGAAAAGTACCAAGCACGACGTCGGTAGCTTGTTCAGCTTGCTGAACGTTGAGGTTGTTGATGTGAGCAGCTCTCAGACCTTGCCTGGTGTTGTTGTTGTTGAAGGCATGGCCCTGAACTGGTGCACAAACCATCACATTTGTCGAAGTAGAGCGAGGTGGTGGTGGAGGAAGCTTCT
Source organism: Lolium perenne (assembly GCF_019359855.2). Classification (NCBI taxonomy): domain Eukaryota; kingdom Viridiplantae; phylum Streptophyta; class Magnoliopsida; order Poales; family Poaceae; genus Lolium; species Lolium perenne. The sequence continues at coordinate 140,593,844 of NC_067245.2, forward strand.
GAGGGCAAAAGGTAGAGATGTGCCCTGCCTGACCACACTTGTAGCATGTGGGGTCGGCTCGTGGACCCATCGGCCTTGGTCCACCATAAGAGGCCTTGGTGGAGCTTGGTAGGTCCTCTACTGTAGCTGTGGGGTGGGAGAGCGGGGAGCATACCCAGCGTTTGCTGCGCGGGGAGCATACCCAGCTTGGGCAGCTTGTCTTGGCGGTGCGGGATAAGGAACCCACAACCTTCCATGAGCCTCAGAAGCGTGGGATGATGGAGTATACGGTAGTTCCATGAGAATAACGAAAAGAAAACAGGCTCCGGAACTTGGAAGTGGTCAAGATATCAATGGATCAACAGAGAGAAAGCACATTAGCATGAAAATACCAACATGTCAGAGGAATAGATTATATGTGGAGATTGACAAAGGATGATAATGAAGCAACCATAGTACAGAAAATTTTCAAAACACTTTTCCCTATGGCCCTATGGTTTCCCACAGACACGTCCAAGCCTAGGTGAAACAAGATAAGAATAGAGTAAAACCGTTGCACGTCCTTACCAGAGGGATGGTGGGTGGGGTAAGAAATAAAAGCAGAATTCCTACTCTCGCGCACAATTTTTCCTATGTAGCTACTAAAGTATGAGTTTCTAGACACAACTTCGTCCGCTGCAAAGGGGCTCCTAAAGGCAGTCCTACTCTGATACCAAGTCTGTAAGCCCCAGGAGTAGGAAAACCCAGAGCGCGCAGGTAAGAGGGGTTTATGTGCATGAGGTCACTACAAAGGACCGTGAGGTCGCCTCGCATTCCCAAGCTTATGGGTAGGCCAAGCAACAGCTCAACACGCCCATGCACACAACACCCACCTCAAAGGCTCACATTAGGCTTTCCAAGCCTGAGTGCTTCACCTTCCTGTGCACTTCACACATACACACACTGTGCACAGGATACGATGGTAGAATACAGCTCGAATATCACAACATGACTATGTATGACACAAAAGATGGAAATAAAGGTTCATATATATAGCAACGCTCTAATGAGCAAGATCCAAATGACACTCAGAGGACACATGTCCCAACATTACATCATACATAAGATAGCAAAATAGTTTGGGTACAGACAAGAACCAAATGAGACTAAGAGTCCTCGAGATAAACAAGCGGTGTTCCCATAACCAACATGCCACTGGCTGCCGCCTTAGGAAAGATCCTGCTACGCAACGAAGTCGTCGTCCGTGAACTTGAAAAAGTATCCTCCTGTGTACTGGTCATCATCTGCCGTACCTGTTTGTCGAAAAGCGTGTTCCGAACAAAGAGGAAGAAAAACGAGGGTAAGTACCAAATGGCACGTACTTGCGAGACAAGACCAGCTATGCTTGCTGGTGGGCGGTGTAAACTTCGCCCGGCTATATGGTGGAGTTTAGCGGCGGCAAAGCACTATCCAACAGAGACACGCTACAACACCCGTCTAATAGAGAAGATGAGAGAGCACATATTCTAGGAGTTCTATACTCTGCAAACAAACCGTGCCATTGGGATCCCCCTTAGCCAAGAGGTACTAACAAGGCACTCACACAGTTGCCAAATTTTACATCCATTCCATTATAATAGGGCTAACTTACTATGCAAGTAATTCGTAAGTTATTAGCGACAACATTAGGTGTAAGTTGTTCTATGATCGAGTTAAACAGCTCCAAGTCCATAACCGCGGACACGGCTTTCCGAAAAGATTTAACCCTGCAGGGGTGCACCAATGTTACCATACAGGCATGCTCGAACCCGCATAGACAAGTACGGAGTCTCACAACAAGACCGTTCCCAGATCAACAAGAATGCCTAGGGGGGCCACCCGACTAAGCTACCCGAAACGAAGTTCGGCCGTACTCCGATGCGGACTCAGGGTTTGCGTTAACGGCTAGGCGTGCAAACAACACGCTTCGCCAAACGTTCCACGAGGTACAATACAGAATATAAACACCCGAAGGCAACAGTAAATAAAGCATGGCATACATGGCATAGGCAAATAAAATCAAGGTTGTGGCCCCCTTTTCAACAGACTTGAGAAATGGTAATGGGTGATGGGGGGTCCCGATAAATCCTCCCACGAGTGGTTAGCGCGCTCAGTCTTAGAAACAGCTAATAAGAACTCGGGTCCTAGGGGACACAAGCGAGACAAATATCCGATGCTTTCGCAAAGGGGCTCACCGATGCCTCTGCAATATTATATCCCTTAGCAATTTTAAGTTGTAGCAAAAGTTATCATCATCCTTTTGAAAAGGTGGTACATGTGTCAACATCCCAACAAGATATCCCGAACATTTCGAGATATCAACAGAAAACCCTAAACTCGCCTACGACTCGCAAAGCTGGCAAACAACAAACAACGGTAGGGCGAGGAGTTGTATCTCGGATATATAGGTAACAGGTGGAATAGGACACATGACACAACAGAATCGTGACATAAGGATAGCAATAGATCAAAAGAGTATGTAAATGTAAAATAGGTGAAGGGGTGGGCTCGCCTGTTAGATCAGAGGTACAAGCACCGACATGATCCTCCAGGGGGAACTCGTACTCCTGCTCGAAATGCTCTGCGTCGGTGTCTACTCGAGAAGAACCAAAAAGCACATACAAGGAAAGTATAGCACAAATCAATACAATTATGCAATGCGCAATATGATGCACGATGACATGGCAAGATGATATGTGCAAGCCAAATTAAGTGGGGTGCTCATAATTCACATGAAATGATAAACACCCTCACATATAGTTTTAATTCAGATTTTCAACTTTTAACTTAACCATCCAGGGATGATGTCAATGATGCATGAAGATGCAAGATTTGAATTCCTCACATTTTTCTAATGCAATTGGATATAAAATTTACTAAATTTGGAGTTATAGATATTAAGTTATGAATTTAGCAAAATTCATCAATTTTAGTTCAGATTTGAAAATTACCCAATTTTAGTTGTTCAAAAGTTGAAACAAATTTCATGGTTGGGTAGATCATGTTTTTCTGATAAAAAAGGATATAAAGTTTGTCCAATTTGGATTTGTATAAGTGCAGTTTTAAACTGTTTGAAAAACCATCTGTGAGCAATTTTTCTGAGAACTGAAATTTGAATTGAGCTGAAACATTTATACAGGTCTGGAAACTAGCCCAGGTCAATGACCAGTGGGGTCACGTGCCACGTAGGCGCCCGCGTGGCAAAAGCTGCAAAAAAGGTTTGGAATACTGCCGCCGGTGTGATTAACTCAGGTCTCCTGGTTGAGAAACAGGGAGCACAGCCAGTGGGCTGCTCAGCCGGATTTGATTAGAAATAGGTTGCAGGTAATGTGTAGCATTCGTGGCGTTAACTGAATTTTATGACCTTGAAACTGAAAACTGGACAGCTCGCGGTGACGAATTTGGACGAAGATGGCGATTAGCATGGACGGTTCTGGGCGAGGGTTTTGACGAGTTGAGTGAGTAGGGTGCGACATGACTCAAATGGAACAAGTTTGGGTGAAAACAGAGCAATGTAGTGGCGGCGTGGTTCGACGGAAGTTGAGGCCGTGATAGCGGCGGCGCTCGGCTGAAAACTGCAGATTCACGACACAGTTTTGCGTCGACGATGGCGTCGTCTACAGGCGATGAAATCGAGTGATTCCAAAATCAAAGTCGTAGCCCTCACTCTCAGCTTTCCAACGGTGTGAAGAAAGCGTGCTGACGTGGGCTGTGCTGGCGGTGAGATGCGTCGGAAGTCGCTGTCCCGTAGCAGTAGAAAAGAAAAACTGGGCGTTTTTTACGAACTTGGTTTCGTTCTCCTCTCATCTCTCCTGTTTCAACTCGAACCAGAGATGCAGGAGCACATGTAGAAGGGAGATGGGGTGCAGCTGCTCACCCTGGGGTTGGCGGCGAAGAGAAACAGCCGGAAAGGAAGAAGAACATGCAGCAACCGTCGGTGGTCGAGAAGAAGGCGCGACGGCGAGGATGATTCCAAGCAGAACTTGGCGGCTCGAGTTCCGGGAACAGACATAGAGGAATAGGGAGCCGAGGCGGTTCCGTTCCACTGCTCAGGTTGGCTCGAGCTGGTCCATGGCGACGGCGGTGAGCTGCGGTGGTTTTTGTGGCCGGGGTTGGAAGCAGGTGGCGGCGTAGATGGGGAGAAAAGCTAGGGTTCAGCTGGGGCTACACTGGACGTTTTAAGGAGGAGAAAAGGGCAACGTGGTGTGCATCCAGGAAGAGGAGGTAGCGTTGAACTGCGCTCAGCCCTTGCATCTCTTCTTAGAGAAGTTTAATAGTAGAGCTAACTGTTGGTTATAAGCCAAGTGCCATGTGATCTATAGTAATCTTAGAGCCAACTTGTACAATAGTGAGCTATAAAATTGTACTACTTTATTAGGGCATGCCCACCATTCACTCTCACATAGTGTCTAGGAGCACGTGCTAGAGCTGGCTCTTCCATAAGAGCTCACTCCTCTTCTCTCTCCTCCTCTCTCTCCTCCAACTAGGCAACAATATATTATTTTAATACTTATAGCCAGCTGACTAGAACTTATTGTACTTGCTCTTAGACATGTACGTGAGTTTTGGCTGCTGGTTAGATTAGTTGGGCTGCACGTTGTTACGTCAGATGGGCTGGGTTAGTTTTAGGTTTTGCTTTTTTGTTTTGTTTTATAAACCATTTGAAGTTGCCAACTTTTATGAAATTTTGAGATGAGAATATTTTGAAGTTGAACTGCATTTTGAATTCAGGGAAGATCTCAAGCATTGCATACTAACATGGTAGGCTTGAGGAAAAATAAAAGAAGAAAAGAATTAGAGGGAGCCTTTGATATTTTAATAGAAACCAAAATATTCGGTATTCAATTTTTTTTTGGTAAACCTTATGTAGGTCAACCATTTGGGAAAGGGTAAAACCCATCTCAAGATCATATTAATAGCATTGATAAAAATAGAATAAGAGAGGTAGGTTTAACAACCATAATAGAAATTTTGGCATGACCTATTGAAAGATAGATCAAGTAGAGGGATTGGCTTGTCTTGTTAGCTTTTCTTGGAACATCACAAGAGGAAGGGGGTGAACCAAGAGAGAAGAAGGAGGAAAACAACAAGCAAACAAAAAGGAAGCCAAAACCAAATGTAATTTTATAAAAGCCAAAGGTGGTGATATGCATGAATGCAACATGATGGTATGATAACAATGCAAGAAAGGTAAAAGGGACTAAGGTGTTACTCTTGGGATGTTACAATCTTCTTGTAATACTCCTCAACGGACTTGAAGCTTTGCTTGAGTTGAGTGAGCTTGTTGAAAAGGTCACGTTTGTGGTAGGTGGGCACAAAGCGTTTGTGCATGACTTATTGCATCTCTTCCCATGTGTCAATGGGCTCTAAGTTATTAGTGACAACATTAGGTGTAAGTTGTTCTATGATCGAGTTAAACAGCTCCAAGTCATCCATAACCGCGGACACGGCTTTCCGAAAAGATTTAACCCTGCAGGGGTGCACCAATGTTACCATACATGCATGATCGAACCCGCATAGACAAGTGCGGAGTCTCATAACAAGACCGTTCCCTGATGAACAATAATGCCTAGGGGGGCCACCCGACTAAGCTACCTGAAACGAAGTTCGGCCGTACTCCGATGCGGACTCAGGGTTTGCGTTAACGGCTAGGCGTGCAAACCACACGCTTCACTAAACGTTCCGCGGGGTACAATACAGAATATAAACACCCGAAGGCAACAGGAAATAAACACCCGAAGGCAACAGTAGATAAAGCATGGCATACATGGCATAGGCAAATAAAACCAAGGTTGTGGCCCCCTTTTCAACAGACTTGAGAAATGGTAATGGGTGATGGGGGGTCCCGATAAATCCTCCCACGAGTGGTTAGCGCGCTCAGTCTTAGAAACAGATAACAAGAACTCGGTCCTAGGGGACACAAGCGAGACAAATATCCGATGCTTTCGCAAAGGGGCTCACCGATGCCTCTGCAATATTATATCCCTTAGCAATTTTAAGTTGTAGCAAAAGTTATCATCATCCTTTTGAAAAGGTGGTACATGTGTCAACATCCCAACAAGATATCCCGAACATTTCGAGATATCAACAGAAAACCCTAAACTCGCCCACGACTCGCAAAGCAGGCAAACAACAAACAACGGCAGGGCGAGGAGGTGTATCTCGGATATATAGGTAACAGGTGGAATAGGACACGTGACACAACAGAATCGCGACATAAGGATAGCAATAGATCAAAAGAGCATGTAAATGTAAAATAGGTGAAGGGATGGGCTCGCCTGTCAGATCAGAGGTAGAAGCACCGACACGATCTTCCAGGGGGAACTCGTACCCCTGCTCGAACTGCTCTGCGTCGGTGTCTACTCGAGAAGAACCAAAAAGCACATACAAGGAAAATATAGCACAAATCAATACAAGTATGCAATGCACAATATGATGCATGATGACATGGCAAGATGATATGTGCAAGCCAAATTAAGTGGGGTGCTCATAATTCACATGAAATGATAAACACCCTCACATATAGTTTTAATTCAGATTTGCAATTTTTAACTTAACCATCCAGGGATGATGTCAATGATGCATGAAGATGCAAGATTTGAATTCCTCACATTTTTTAATGCAATTGGATATAAAATTTACTAAATTTGGAGTTATAGATATTAAGTTATGAATTTAGCAAAATTCATCAATTTTAGTTCAGATTTGAAAAATGATCCAATTTTAGTTGTTCAAAAGTTGAAACAAAGTTCATGGTTTGGTAGATCATGTTTTTCGGATAAAAAAGGATATAAAGTTTGTCTAATTTGGATTTGTATAAGTGCAGTTTTAAAATGTTTGAAAAACCATCTCTAAGCAATTTTTCTGAGAACTGAAATTTGAATTGAGCTGAAACATTTATACAGGTCTGGAAACTAGCCCAGATCAATGACCAGTGGGGTCACGTGCCACGTAGGCGCCAGCGTGGCAAAAGCTGCGAAAAAGGTTTGGAATACGCAGTTTTAAAATGTTTGAAAAACCATCTCTAAACAGTTTTTCTGAGAACTGAAATTTGAATTGAGCTGAAACATTTATACAGGTCTGGAAACTAGCCCAGGTCATTGACCAATGAACAGTGGGGTCACGTGCCACGTAGGCGCCAGCGTGGCAAAAGCTGCGAAAAAGGTTTGGAATAGCCGCCGGTGTGATTCGAACTCAGGTCTCCTGGTTGACAAACAGGGAGCACAGCCAGTTGGCTGTTCAACCAGATTTGATTAGAAATAGGTTGCAGGTAATGTGTAGCGTTCTTGGCGTTAACTGAATTTTATGACACTGAAACTGAAAACTGGACAGCTCGCGGTGACGAATTTGGACGAAGATGGCGAGTAGCATGGGCGGTTCTGGGCGAGGGTTTTGACGAGTTGAGTGAGTGGGGTGCGACATGACTCAAATGGAAAGTTTGGGTGAAAACGGAGCAGTGTAGTGGCGGCGAGGTTCGACGGAAGTTGAGGCCGTGACAGCGGCGGCGCTCGGCTGAAAACTGCAGATTCACGACACAGTTTTGCGTCGACGATGGCGTCGTCTACAGGCGATGAAATCGAGTGATTACAAAAGCAAAGTCGTAGCCCTTACTCTCAGCTTTCCAACGGTGTGAAGAAAGCTTGCTTGCGTGGCCTGTGCTGGCAGTGAGATGCGTCGGAAGTCGCTGTCCCGTAGCAGTAGAAAAAAAAAACAGGGCGTTTTTTTACGAACTCGGTTTCGTTCTCCTCTCATCTCTCCCGTTTCAACTCGAACCAGAGATGCAGGAGCACATGTAGAAAGGGAGATGGGGTGCTGCTGCTCACCCTGGGGTTGGCGGTGAAGAGAAACGGCCGGAAAGGAAGAAGAACGTGCAGCAACCGTCGGTGGTCGAGAAGAAGGCGCGACAACGAGGATGGTTCCGAGCAGAACTTGGCGGCTCGAGTTCCGGGAATAGACGTCGAGGAATAAGAGGGAGCCGAGGCGGTTCCGTTCCACTGCTCAGGTTGGCTCGAGCTGGTCCATGGCGACGGCGGCGGACGGCGTCGAGCTGCGGTGGTTTTTGTGGCCGGGGTTGGAAGCAGGTGGCGGCGTAGATGGGGAGAAAAGCTTGGGTTCAGCTGGGGCTGCACTGGACGTTTCAAGGAGGAGAAAAAGGAAACGTGGTGTGCATCCAGGAAGAGGAGGAGGATCTTGTGGCCATGGGGTTGCTCGTACAAAGGATGACGCACGAGGTAGATGACGTACAGGGGTAGCGTCTCCAAAGTTTAGCGTTGAACTAGGCTCAGCCCTTGCATATCTCCTTAGACAGGTACGTGAGTTTTGGCTACTAGTTAATTAGATTAGTTGGGCTGCACGTTGTTAGGTTAGATGGGCTGGGTTAGTTTTAGGTTTTGCTTTTTTGTTTGTTTTATAAACCATTTGAAGTTGCCAACTTTTATGAAATTTTGAGATGAGAATATTTTGAAGTTGAACTGCAATTTGAATTCAGGGAAGACCTCAAGCATTCCATACCAACATGGTAGGCTTGAGGAAAAATAAAAGAAGAAGAAAATTAGAGGGAGCCTTTGATATTTTAATAGAAACCAAAATATTTGGTATTCAATTTTTTTTTGGTAAACCTTATGTAGGTCAACCATTTGAGAAAGGGTGAAACCCATATCAAGATCATATTAATAGCATTGATAAAAATAGAATAAGAGAGGTAGGTTTAACAACCATAATAGAAAGTTAGCTTTTCTTGGAACATCACAAGAGGAAGGGGATGAACCAAGAGAGAAGGAGGAAAACAACAAGCAAACAAAAAGGAAGCCAAAACCAAATGTAATTTTATAAAAGCCAAAGGTGGTGATATGCATGAATGCAACATGATGGTATGATAAAAATGCAAGAAAGGTAAAAGGGACTAAGGTGTTACTCTTGGGATGTTACAAACGCCCCCCCCCCCTTGAAGGAATCGCGCCCCGAGATTCCCATGAAGAAGAGAAAAAGGACGGGTACTCGAACGGAGTTGATCTTCCCGCTCCCAAGTTGCTTCTTTATCAGAATGGTGCGACCACTGCACCTTGAGGAACTTGACAGAGTTGTTGCGAGTTCGACGTTCAGCTTCATCAAGAATCCGAACGGGATGCTCTTTGTAGGAGAGGTCTTCTTGGAGGTCGATGGACTCGTGATCAATTGCACGGCCCGGATCTTTGAAGCACTTCTTGAGCTGTGACACGTGGAAGACATCGTGCACTTTGGAGATGTAACATCCCAAATTTCAATAAAAAGAAAGTTAGAAGATTCCAGAGAGCAAAATTTCAAACCAACAAAAACTTTTTAAATTGCATATAGTGCCATGCATAGGACTTGTGCATTTGATTGATATGCCATGATGATTTTTATTATGTGTATGTGCTATACTCTAAAACCCTAATGTGATCATAAGAAGATCACCAACGCAATAAATCAGCAAGAGAAAGAAATCAAATAAAAGAAAAACCCTAAAACCCTCACATATGGCTTACGCCATGTTTATAAATTTTGACCCTAGACCAATTTGGTCTTCACCATTAGTTGAACAATGTTACTAAACACTTATTACAACTTTGGGAATCAAAGAATCACAAATCAAATGAATGTCAAATTCAAATTTGGCTCAGATATGATAATGGTCAAATCTGCCAATTATAGTCTGATCACTACTTTGAGCCCCTGCAATTCAAAATTTTCAAACTAAACTTTTCTAACTCTTTGCACCTCATCCAAGAGCACATCAAGGTGAACACTTTTTGTAAATACCACCATGCCAAATTCCTTTTAGATCAAATGCTATGCTCATCCAAAGTTGCAACATTTTATTAAGTGGAACAATCTCACACTTAGCCAAATTTGCAATTCTTTGAATTTAACAATTCCACCACCACCTCTCATCATCTCTGGTCATTTATAACTCAACCAAACACACACAATTCAAATCTTGCCACCATTTGAATTCACTCACAAATTGGATAAATTTACAAATTCCAAATATGGAACTATTTGACACTATGTCAAATAGTGATCTACACTACCCTAACCTGCCCTAAACCTCTCTATTTGGTCCCCTTGTCCCCTCTCTCACTTAATGCAGCATAGCAACCCTAAGAGGAACCCTAGGGAGACCACCACATGGCCATGACACCACCATGCCGGCCATGTCGAGCTCCCCCTCTTCTCCTTCATCGCCACCACTGGCCCTGGTGCCCAACGATGCCACCGTGCTCGTCTACCTCACCTAGCACCGACCACATCGCCATAGCCGCCGTACCCTCGCCGGAGAACGCGCGCGCAGAACACGCCAGCATGCCGCTCGCGTCGCGACCATGCACGTCGCGGACGCGCACTGGCCACGCGCCACCCCACCGTCTCGCACTCGCCCTGGCCCCTCTCTTGCTGCGTTGAGCATCACCGTGACACCACGACACCACCAGACACGCTCACGACCACTCCCTGGACCGCCGCCGCCGGAGACGAAGAAGAAAATCCCGTAGACGCCGCCGCTCGACACGGAAGCAATGTGTCGCCACCAGACGTCGCCCGACCGTGCCGTCACCACCTATAGCTTCGCCTGGACGAGGAGAACGCTGCCGCACCGTTGCCTAGCCCAACCGCTCGCCAGAATCGCCGCGCGCTTGTCGACTTCAACCCTGCCCCGCAGCCCCTTCTCGACTCTATAAATACCGCGTTCCCTGGACGAAGCTGAGCACACCATCTCGTTCCCCATCCACCACTGCCTCTCCTCAACCCAGTAGCTACCTCGATCATCGCCGGAGCAAGGCCAATCGGAAGATCGGAGCCGCGGAAGCCCTGGAGGAATCGCCATCGATCCAGGCCACCTCGAGCTCCGCCACTGCTACCAGCTGCTTCACCGTTGTCGACAACTACCTCACGCACACTGCCAACCCTTGCTGGAGCTCTGGTTAGCCCTCCGACCCCCTAACGCCGCCGTGCCCGTAACCCTCTCTTGTCGGAGAAGACGACGACGGTGAGCCGTTGGATTGCCTTCTAATCCAACGCGCCACGTCGCTCGTACCGATTCGGCGTGGAACAGCCGCTGACGAGTGGCCCCCACCCTGTCAGCAGGCCCACGAGCACTGGATGCGTTGCTGGGCCGTGCTTCCCTTTTTCAAACCTTTTCGGCCCAAACTCGTTTCCCGCCGGCCCTTTTAATTCAAATAGAAAATTCCAAATCCATTTAAATTCAATACTGGCTCCAACTTTGAAAATCCATAGAATCTATTTGGCTTGGCCAAATTTAACAAATTTCATATTGATGGAAAGCTACTAAAAAGATCTACAATATGCCACTGGTCCCACTTCAAGATCTGTTGTAGACTTAATCTGATAAAAAGATGAAGGCAGGGACTTTTCCATAGTCAAATAATTATTAAAAATCAACTAAAATAGATATTAAGTTAATTCCAACTCCAATAGCTCAAATTTGACTTACACTAATTGTTTCTGCAAGAAAATGGTGTGGTCACTTTGCATGATCATGCCCTAGTTTAATTAATGGACAATATGGCTAGTTTATGTAATTGATATTGTCCAAAACTATTATGCAAATCATATGAAGATTTATACTTCATTTAAATCTTGTCCCAAATGAATTCATGTGATGTTTGGACCCTTGGCCAAACTCTCTTATATGAATTACTTGGAGATTTAAATCATTTGTAGCATTATTAAATGGTATGAGGTGGTCTACCTCATTTAAATCATTTTCTCAAATGATGATAATGAATGTTTGACTTAGGTCAATATAAGTTCATGTATGATTGTTTGAGATATTAAATCTTAAGAAGATTTCAATGAGAGGAAATTATTTCTCAAGAACCCTATGGAAACTATCATTTACATATTAAATAAAAGGAAATTATTTCTCCTCAAGCAACACAACCAATGCACCCTAATTAGATTAATTGTGTGCTTATAATAGCTTGTGTGAATATATGTGATGTATGGAATAGCCATTGAATTAGTTGAGTGATTATACTCGTATTTAAATTTAGATGCTAGCACCGGAGAATACCCGGAGGAAGAAGGTTGCTACCAAGAAGAGGAGGAGGAGAACTTTGAGAACTACCAAGGAAAGCTAATATTCTTGCAAAGTGCAAAGCCCTTTGGGGCAAGGCACCATAGTCTTACCTTTTCTTACCATAAGCCTATCCCAAGTTTCTACATTACAAGTTTTACTTGTTGTTTTCCAAGAGTTACTTTTATAGTTAACTTTGGTCAAAGTGAAAGAAGTTACTAGAGTAGTAAAGTTGGTCTCAATCTAGCAAAGCAAGGTAGCACCCCTCATGATTTAGAGCTAGTGCTAATGAAATAAAACTTGACTACTCTAGATGGGAACAATGTGACTTGAACTGAATTTGAAACCTTGGAATGATGAAGCATTCCATTGAATGATTTTTTGAAGGTGAATATGACCAAGAGAAGATGGTGATTTTTGATAAAAATGATATTGGTTTGAATGCGATACCTTTCCAATATTGAGTACCCCCACAATACCTGATTATGGGTAGGGCTTAACTGGAAGTTTATGCATCTTAGTATGGGTTCCCTCTGAACACACATCATAGGGGTTATGCTTGAGGCTGCCTCCGTTGTTGAGAAAAGATGTGAATTGAGGTGAATTGTACGGCCAAGCCCTGTGCAGTAACCAGGTTGACAGTTGGTCTTCACTGGGAGGCCAAGCTCATGGGGAGAGGTGCTCATACTAGGATTTATAAGTGAAAGGTTATGGTTGATGATCCGCGTACTGTGTTACGATGATTCGGGGTAATCCCGACGGATGAAATCAAATGTTGTGGCACAAGTGTGCAACCTCTGCAGAGTGTCAATCTATTCGAATAGCCGCGTCCACGGTTACGGACGGTTGGAAAGGCCATACAGTTTCCGATGTCAAATTCTTGAAAATGGTGTTGAGATGAAATGGGTGAAATGAATTGTGAAGTGGTGAATTGAATTGAAATCACCACTTGAATGGTGGGAATGACACTAATGTTCCCACTTGAGTTAGTTAGCACATGAATAAGGTTTTACTCAAATACTTGTGAACTAAAATTGGCTTTATGCAAATAAACTAGAGCTTAGCAAACCTTACTAGAATTGTCTAGCACTTACACTAGTATTAGTTTGCGAGTACTTGAAGTACTTGCGGCTTTGTCCCTGGCTATTCAAATGGCCAGAGTATGAAGATGAACACGGAGATGACCAGCAGGACGCCTACGACAACTAGGAGTCTTCCGACGTCAAGCGTTGGCCTGTGGACTAGAGAGTCCTTGTATCTTACGCTTCCGCTGTGAACTTGTGTTTGTTCGTTGATCAATAGATCAACTATTCGTGTAATATGGATGATGTGATTCCAATTGTAAGACATTATGGTTTGTAATGAATGATGACTGTGATACTTAACTACTATGCCTCGCAATAACAATATTCCTGGGATTGCGATGTATGCCATAATAGGCATTTGGACTTAAAAATCCGGGTGTTGACAAGTTGGTATCAGAGCCATTGTTTGACCTTAGAAGACCTTAGTTAGAATGGGCGTTCTGAAAAACTTAACTTTGAAATCAAATGAAGAGAATATTTGTGAAAATTTACTTACACTCTTGCCTTTGAGACTTTTCCAAAAAAAAATTGATGAATCATGTTCTATCTTATTTGAATCTACATAAAATTTTGCCACACTTTGCACTCTCTAACCTACTCATCCAATTCTCTTTCAGATGGAGCCGAATGAACCCATCAACACCAAGTTTTACCAGCTTGGGAACGGAGGGAGCTTGATCTTCGAGCACGACCTCAACGCCCTTTCGGACTTCCTCGAGCGCCCGCACCCTGAGTTCCACGGGATTCAGGTGGACGACACTCCTGGAGGAGAGTTGCAGTGGATCATCACTGCCGACTTGAGGGGCAAGATGGAGCCTCCCACCTCGGAGAGGATCCTCTTCTCCTTCCGCGAGAGCAACTGGCTCGACGGACTCGCACGTGGCCTTCAGGAGGCACTTGCGCGCCTCTGTGGACAGAACGTGGTGCGCATCCTCGCTTTGCGCTTCGCGCATCTCGTGAAGCGTGATGCTATGGGAGTGCCCATGGAGCTGCAGCCGCACCCGCAGTTGAGGCACCATGCTGAGCACCTGGACTTCATGCTCTACCAGACTCAGAAGGACCTCGACGCCACTCGCGCTTACGCGAACCAGGCCCATGCTCACATCGTCAAGCAGGGTGAGGCGATCAAGCTACTCAACAACGACCGCAAGAGCCTTCGCCAGCAGCGTGCCAAGAAGGACGCTATGATTGTGAGCCTTCGCGCCAAGATCGCGTCTCTTGAGGCCACTGTCAAGGCCCAGGAGGATCAGATTTGAGAGCTGGAGGAAGACGACGGAGGTATCGACCTTCAAGGAGGAGGAGCCTTCCTGAGCGTCGATGACGACTTTGAGGAGGACGAGTTCACCGAGGAGGAGGACTACGAGTTCCTGGAGGCAGGACCTGACGACTACGTCCCGATCGATGTCAAGGATGAGGAGTAGTTGCACTAGTTTCACTTATGTATGTGTGAGTTATATCCCGTCCTTTGTATCATAGCATGAGAATGGTTCTTAAAACCATGGTAGTATGAGTGTGTTAGTTTGTACTATGTGATGAATGAATGAATGAATGTTATGTTTGTCATGAAAAGATTACAAGTTTCAGATGTTTTCAAACTTACTCAAAATAAAACATAGAAATTTCCCTCTTATCTCATGATCTTCTCTATCTTCAGATGGCCCCTCCCAATCGCACCAACGATGCGATGATGCAACTGCTGCAAACCCTGCTTGCCGACAGGGAGACAGAAAGAGCTGAACGCCAAGCCAACATCGCAGCCTTGCAGAACATTGCCAACCAAGGCCCTGGAAATCATGACCACCCCGGATCCAAGCTCAAGAACTTTCAGAACACCAACCCTCCGGTGTTTAGGAAGACGGAGGAACCCCTCGACGCCGACGACTGGCTCCAGACTATGGAGAACAACTTGGAAGTAGCCGGAGTGGAAGCAAATGAGAGGGTTTTGTTTGCAACCCATTATCTTGCCGGACCAGCACGCGCTTGGTGGACAAGCACCCGTGCCATGAACGGAGGTCAGTTCATGACTTGGGAGGATTTCAAGCTCAAATTCAGCAAGTACCATGTACCCCCGAGTCTTTTCAAGAAGATGAGGGATGAGTTCCGTGAACTGAAGCAAGGTCGCTTGACAGTGGTAGAATACCGCGACAGATTCCTTACACTGTCAAGGTACGCCCCCGATGAGACCGACACCACCGAGAAGAGGCAGGAGAGATTCCTGAACGGACTGCATGATGAGATGCAGACTGTCCTCGTCAACATCCCCTTCGCCGATCTTGAAGCCCTTGTTGACTCCGCCATCCAGATGGAGGGCAAGCTGAACCAAGCCAATGAGAACCGCAAGCGCCGCATGATGTACCAGAATGGGTCTAGCAATGCCCAGCAGTATCGCCCCAGCTCAAGCGGAGGTTTCACTCCAAGAAACAATAACAAGTCCCCCGATGCAGAACTCGCGCCCCGGTTAGCAGAACCGGAGTGGAGGAAACTCCAAGTCAGGAGGCTACAACAACAACTACTACAACAACAATAACTACTACAACCGCGCTCCGCCCAGAGCCCCCAACAACAACAACACCAACACCGCTCCCAGAACCGGAAGCAACGCCATCCCCGTTGCGACCAAGGACAAGGCCACCATCACTTGTTATGAGTGTGGTGTAGTGGGGCACTACTCCAACGAGTGTCCCAAGAGGCTCGCCAAGCTCGCCAGCAACACCGCTGCAACTGCTCAGCAGCAACGCCGTGTCTCCACCGGCAAGAAGTTCGCCCCCAACAACCCCAATAACCGCAACGGCCGTCTCTACCACATGAACGCCGAAGAAGCCCAGGAAGCACCAGATGTTGTACTGGGTATGTTTTCTGTCAACCACATCCCTGCCAAAGTGTTGTTTGATTCCGGAGCATCTCATTCTTTTGTCACTGAAGACTTTGCATCAACAAGTAAAATTCAACCCATCAGTTTGAAGCATGTTATGATAGTTCAAATTCCCGGATCAACCACCAAAGCCAGAAAATTTTGCAAAAATGTACCCATCAAAATCCATGATGTAGACTTCTATGCCAATCTCATCATTCTGGGAACCAAAGGTTTGGAAGTCGTACTAGGAATGGACTGGATGTCAAAACACAATGGATTGATAGACTGTGCCAAGAAAGCCATCACCATGACTAGCAGCACCGGTATCATATTAGAACATGTCTCTGAAAGACTACCCAGAAAATTCACCTGCAACCAAAGTGTATCCAAGCCAACTCTGGATCAAATCAGGGTCGTTTGTCGCTACCCTGATGTGTTTCCGGATGATCTACCCGGTATGCCCCCGGATCGGGACATCGAGTTTATCATCGAGTTAATCCCCGAAACTGGACCTATAGCCCAGAGAGCCTACAGCATGAACGCAATAGAGCTTGTGGAGCTGAAGAAACAGATAGATGATATGTTAGCCAAAGGTCTGATTAGACCTAGTGCATCCCGCTGGAGATCCCCAGTTTTATTTGTGGACAAGAAGGATGGTGCCAATCATTTATGTACTGACTTTCGTAAGCTTAACGTTGTCACCATCAAAAACAAATACCCCCTACCCAAGATAGAAGACTTGTTTGATCAACTAACCGGAGCCAAAGTTTTCTCCAAGATAGACCTTAGAACTGGATATCATCAGCTGAAGATCCGAGCCACCGACATTCCAAAGACTGCATTCACCACCAGATATGGGTTGTATGAGTACAACGTCATGTCATTTGGATTAACCAATGCCCCCGCTTATTTCATGAATCTCATGAATAAGATCTTCATGAACTTTTTGGACAAGTTTATCGTTGTCTTCATCGATGACATTCTGGTATACTCCAAGTCCGAAGAGGAACATGAACAACATTTGGAAACTGTCCTAGAAACCCTTAGACACCACCAGTTGTATGCCAAGTTCAGCAAGTGTGAGTTTTGGTTGGAGGAAGTAGGATTCCTGGGACATATCTTGTCTGCAGGAGGAATTGCCGTAGATCCCGCCAAGATCAAAACTGTTATGGAATGGCAAGCCCCAACCACCCAAACCGAGGTCCGCGCTTTTCTTGGATTAGCCGGATATTACCGCAGATTTGTAGAAGGCTTTTCGAGCATCGCTCGACCAATGACCCAACTGCTAAAGAAGGACAAGAAGTTTGAGTGGACTGACAAATGTGAAGAGAGCTTTCAACAGCTCAAGAGTAGACTGACAACAGCCCCAATCCTGATCATGCCAGACATCACCAAGCCCTTTGACGTATATTGCGATGCCTCCAAGACTGGTCTTGGATGTGTACTTATGCAAGAAGGCAAGGTTGTATCCTACATTTCAAGACAACTGAAGCAACATGAACAGAACTACCCAACCCATGACCTCGTGCTTGCAGCCGTGGTCCTAGCCTTGAAAGTTTGGCGTCATTACCTCATGGGTAATCGATGCGAGATCTACTCCGATCACAAGAGCCTGAAATACATCTTCACCCAGAAGGAGTTGAACCTGAGACAACGCCGATGGATCGAATTGATCAAGGATTACGACATGGAGATTCACTACCACCCCGGCAAGACCAATGTGGTAGCGGATGCTTTGAGTCGACTGCCGTGTCAGTTGAACTCCATGATCGCAACCGAGCAGCCCAGCTTGTACCAAGAGTTTGAACAGTTCAGACTTGAACTTGTTAGTGAAGGATTCCTAGCCAGCATAGAACTGCAACCCACCTTGGTTAGCCAGATCAAGGAAGCCCAGAAGGACAACGCTAGCATCGACGGAATCAAGAAACAGATAGCCACAGGAAAAGCCCCTGGATTCACCGTTGATGAAGCCGGAGTTCTTTGGTACAAAGAACGCCTCTGCGTACCATCGGACTCAGACTTGAAGCAAGTCATCCTGAAAGAAGCCCATGACACCCTTTATTCAATCCACCCCGGAGGTACCAAGATGTATCAAGACCTGAAGGAGCAATTCTGGTGGCATGGAATGAAGAGAGAAATCGGCAGCTACATCGCCAAGTGTGACATCTGTCAGAGAGTCAAGTAAGAACATCAACGACCCGCAGGACTGCTACAACCCCTGCAGATTCTAGAATGGAAGTGGGACTCCGTAGGAATGGACTTTATCACCGGACTGCCCAAATCCAGCAAAGGCAATGATTCAATATGGGTAGTTGTCGATAGATTGACCAAGGTAGCCCATTTCATCGCTGTCAAGACCACATACCAAGGCCCGAAGTTAGCTGAACTGTACATCTCCAGAATAGTCGCCCTGCACGGAACCCTGAAGTCGATAGTGTCAGATAGAGGATCACAGTTCACCTCGAGATTCTGGCAGAAAGTGCATGAAGGACTAGGAACCTGTCTGAATTTCAGCACCGCCTATCACCCTCAGACCGACGGACAGACTGGGAGAGTCAACCAGATATTGGAAGACATGCTGAGAGCATGTGTACTGGAATATGGATCCAAGTGGGAAGACTGCTTACCTTACGCAGAATTCTCGTACAACAACAGTTATCAAGCTAGCCTACATATGGCCCCCTTTGAAGCCTTGTACGGAAGGAAATGCCGTACCCCCCTGAACTGGTCGGAAGTCGGAGAAAGCCAAGTTTTTGGCCCAGATGTTCTTCGTGAAGCCGAAGAGAAAGTGCACAAGATTCGCGAGTACCTCAAGACGGCGCAATCAAGACAGAAGAGCTACGCCGACAAGAGACGTCGGGAGATGACCTTCGAGATCGGAGACTTCGTCTATCTCAAGGTATCCCCCTTGAAAGGAATGCAGAGATTTCAGCTGAAAGGAAAGCTCGCACCCTGATATGTCGGAACCTTCCAAGTTCTGAGTCGCCGAGGTGAAGTATCTTATCAACTGGAGCTACCAGAAGAGATGTCGGCTGTGCACGACGTGTTTCATATCTCACTCCTCCGGAAGTTCCTTGAAGTCCCTGAGAAGACCGAAGTGTTCAAGAACATCGATCACCGATCGGTGGATATCAACAAGGACCTGACATACCGCGAAGTGCCGATTCGCATCCTGGAGGAAGCTTACCGAACCACCCGTACCCGAAGCATCAAGTTTCTGAAGATACAGTGGAGCAATCATATTGAAGATGAAGCCACCTGGGAACGCGAAGACTTCATGAAGAAGGACTACCCAGATCTCTTTAGTACCTAACTTTCTTTTAGATTTCGGGACGAGATCTTTTGTAAGGGGGAAGGGTTTGTAACATCCCATATTTCAATAAAAAGAAAGTTAGAAGATTCCAGAGAGCAAAATTTCAAACTAACAAAAACTTTTTAAATTCCATATAGTGCCATGCATAGGACTTGTGCATTTGATTGATATGCCATGGGGTTGCTCGTACAAAGGATGACGCACGACGTAGACGATGTACAGGGGTAGCGTTGACACGCATACAGCACGCGACCGTTGGGAACCCCAAGTGGAAGGTGTGATGCGTACAGCAGTAAGTTTCCCTCAGTTAGAAACCAAGGTTTATCGAACCAGTAGGAGTCAAGAAGCACGTTGAAGGTTGATGGCGGTGAAGTGTAGTGCGGCGCAACACCAGGGATTCCGGCGCCAACGTGGAACCTGCACAACACAACCAAATTACTTTTCCCCAATGTGACAGTGAGGTTGTCAATCTCACCGGCTTGCTGTAACAAAGGATTAGATGTATAGTGTGGATGATGATTGTTTGCAGAAAATAGTAGAACGAGTATTGCAGTAGATTGTATTCGATTAAAAGAATGGACCGGGGTCACCAGTTCACTAGAGGCGTCTCTCCGATAAGAATAAGCATGTTGGGTGAACAAATTACAGTTGGGAATTGACAAATAAAGAGGGCATGACCATGCACATACATGATATGATGAGTATAGTGAGATTTAATTGGGCATTACGACAAAGTACATTGACCGCTATCCAGCATGCATCTATGCCTAAAAAGTCCACCTTCAGGTTATCATCCGAACCCCTTCCAGTATTAAGTTGCAAACAACAGACAATTGCATTAAGTATGGTGCGTAATGTAATCAACAACTACATCCTTAGACATAGCATCGATGTTTTATCCCTAGTGGCAACAGCACATCCACAACCTTAGAATTTTCTCACACCGTCCTGCATTTAATGGAGGCATGAACCCACTATCGAGCATAAATACTCCCTCTTGGAGTTACTAGCAAAAACTTGGCCAGAGCCTCTACTAATAACGGAGAGCATGCAAGATCATAAACAACACATAGGTAATAGATTGATAATCAACATAACATAGCATTCTCTATTCATCGGATCCCAACAAACACAACATGTAGCATTACAGATAGATGATCTTGATCATGTTAGGCAGCTCACAAGATCCAACAATGAAGCACAATTAGGAGAAGATGACCATCTAGCTACTGCTATGGACCCATAGTCCAGGGGTGAACTACTCACTCATCACTCCGGAGGCGACCATGGCGGTGAAGAGTCCTCCGGGAGATGATTCCCCTCTCTGGCAGGGTGCCGGAGGCGATCTCCTGAATCCCCCGAGATGGGATTGGCGGCGGCGGCATCTCTGGAAGGTTTTCCGTATCGTGGCTCTCGGTACTGGAACTATTATCGACGAAGGCTTCTTATAGTCGGAGAGTTAGGTCAAGGGGCGACGCGAGGGCCCCACACGCCAGGGCCGCGCGGCCAAGGGGTGGGCCGTGCCGCCCTGTTGTGTCGGCGCCTCGTCGCCCCACTTCGTTTCCTTACCGGTGTTCTGGAAGCTTCGTGGAAAAATAAGATCCTGGGCGTTGATTTCGTCCAATTCCGAGAATATTTCCTTACTAGGATTTCTGAAACCAAAAATAGCAGAAAACAGCAACTGGCTCTTCGGCATCTCGTTAATAGGTTAGTGCCGGAAAATGCATAAATATGACATAAAGTATGCATAAAACATGTAGGTATCATCAATAAAGTGGCATGGAACATAAGAAATTATCGATACGTTGGAGACGTATCAGCATCCCCAAGCTTAGTTCCTGCTCGTCCCGAGTAGGTAAACGATAACAAAGATAATTTCTGGAGTGACATGCCATCATAACCTTGATCATACTATTGTAAGCACATGTAATGAATGCAGCGATCAAAGCAATGGTAAATGACATGAGTAAACAAATGAATCATGTAGCAAAGACTTTTCATGAATAGTACTTTCAAGACAAGCATCAATAAGTCTTGCATAAGAGTTAACTCATAAAGCAATAAATCAAAGTAAAGGCATTGAAGCAACACAAAGGAAGATTAAGTTTCAGTGGTTGCTTTCAACTTATAACATGTATATCTCATGGATATTGTCAATGTAAAGTAATATAACAAATGCAATATGCAAGTATGTAGGAATCAATGCACAGTTCACACAAGTGTTTGCTTCTTGAGATGGAGAGAAATAGGTGAACTGACTCAACATAAAAGTAAAAGAAAGGCCCTTCGCAGAGGGAAGCATTGATTGCTATATTTGTGCTAGAGCTTTGATTTTGAAAACATAAAGAGAGCAATAAAGTAAATTTTGAGAGGTGTTTGTTGTTGTCAACGAATGGTAGTGGGCACTCTAATCCCCTTGCTAGACAAACCTTCAAAGAGCGGCTCCCATGAATTATTTTTATTTTTGGGTGGCACTCCTTCCAACCTTTCTTTCACAAACCATGGCTAACCGAATCCTCGGGTGCCTGCCAACAATCTCATACCATGAAGGAGTGCCTTTTTATTTTAGTTTTATTATGATGACACTCCTCCCCACCTTTGCTTTCTCAAGCCATGGCTAACCGAATCCTCGGGTGCCGTCCAACAATCACATACCATGGAGGAGTGTCTATTTTTGTAACATTATGAAGGTTAATTAATTTGGGACTGGGAATCCCATTGCCAGCTCTTTTTGCAGAATTATTGGATAAGCGGATGAAGCCACTAGTCCATTGGTGAAAGTTGCCCAACAAGAATGAAAGATAAACACCACATACTTCCTCATGAGCTATAAAACATTGACACAAATCAGAGGTGATAAATTTTGAATTGTTTAAAGGTAGCACTCAAGCAATTTACTTTGGAATGGCGGAGAAATACCATGTAGTAGGTAGGTATGGTGGACACAAGTGGCATAGTGTTTGGCTCAAGGATTTTGGATGCATGAGAAGTATTCCCTCTCGATACAAGGTTTAGCCTAGCAAGGTTATTTGAAACAAACACAAGTATGAACCGGTGCAGCAAAACTCACATAAAAGTCATATTGTAAACATTATAAGACTCTACACCGTCTTCCTTGTTGTTCAAACACTTTACTAGAAAATATCTAGACCTTAGAGAGACCAATTATGCAAACCAAATTTTAGCAAGCTCTATGTATTTCTTCATTAATGGGTGCAAAGTATATGATGCAAGAGCTTAAACATGAGCACAACAATTGCCAAGTATCAAATTATTCAAGACATTTTACCAATTACTACATGTAGCATTTCCCGTTTACAACCATATAACAATTTAACGAAGAAGATTCAACCTTCGCCATGAACACTATGAGTAAAGCCTAAGGACATATTTGTCCATATGCAACAGCGGAGCATGTCTCTCTCCCACACAATGAATGCTAGGATCCATTTTATTCAAACAAAACAAAAAACAAAAACAAACAGACGCTCCAAGCAAAGTGCATAAGATGTGATGGAATAAAAATATAGTTTCACTAGAGGAACCTGATAATGTTGTCGATGAAGAAGGGGATGCCTTGGGCATCCCAAAGCTTAGACGCTTGAGTCTTCTTGAAATATGCAGGGGTGAACCACCGGGGCATCCCCAAGCTTAGAGCTTTCACTCTCCTTGATCATATTGTATCATCTCCCTCTCTTGATCCTTGAAAACTTCCTCCACACCAAACTTAAAACAACTCATTAGAGGGTTATTGCAAAATCAAAATTCACATATTCAGAGGTGACATAAGACATTGCACAAATCTACTGAAAGTTAATGGAATCGAAAAATCCATCAAGCATAGCAAAACAGGCAATGCGAAATAAAAGGCAGAATCTGTCAAAATAGAACAGTTCGTAAAGACGAATTTAATTGAGGCACCAGACTTGCTCAAATGAAAATGCTCAAATTGAATGAAAGTTGCGTACGTATCTGAGGATCACTCACGTAAATTGGCATAATTTTCTGAGTTACCTACAGAGAATTAGGCCCAGATTCGTGACAGCAAGAAATCTGTTTCTGTGCAGTAATCCAAATCTAGTATGAACCTTACTATCAAAGATTTTACTTGGCACAACAATGCAACAAAACTAAGATAAGGAGAGGTTTCTACAGTAGTAACAACTTCCAAGACTCAAATATAAAACAAAAGTGCAGTAGTAAAATCATGGGTTGTCTCCCATAAGCGCTTTTCCTTAACGCCTTTCAGCTAGGCGCAGAAAGTGTGCATCAAGTATTATCAAGAGACGAAGCATCAACATCATAATTTTTTCACAATTTGTCCCATTAGGTATCTTAGATTCTCCCTTATCTATAGTGGTTTTAAGAGCTTTATCAATTTTAGGCCTATAATAGCTTTTTGGTTTAGGCACCTTAGAGACATACATGAACTTTTGCTCCTTACCCACATAAGCTTTCTCTCTAAACATAATAGATGAAAAAGTTGAACCTAAGGTTCCCATAGCTTCTTCAAGTTCACTAATCCTTTGGGTTTGATTATCATGAATAGCACAAGCTTCTAAGGCAGGAGTACCTAGGAAGTTACCTCCCGCGAGACAATCAAGAACATACCTATTCCAGCTAGAGATACCAACATAAAAATTCCTGAGTAGGATAGTGGTGGAGTGTTTCCTAGTGCACCTATTATGGGCATCACTAATTCTATACCAAGCATCTTTTAAACATTCTCCCCCTTGTTGCTTAAATGAACGAACTTCAACTTCAGGATTACTCATTTTAGCAATAGTAAATAAAACAAACTAGATAAAGTAAATGCAAGTAACTAATTTTTTTGTGTTTTTAATATAGCAAACAAGATAGCAAATACAGTAAAACTAGCAACTAATTTTTTTGTATTTTGATATAATGCAGCAAACAAAGTAGTAAATAAAATAAAGCAAGACAAAAACAAAGTAAAGAGATTGGAGGTGGAGACTCCCCTTGCAGCGTGTCTTGATCTCCCCGGCAACGGCGCCAGAAATTTATGCTGCTGGCGTGTAGTTGACGTGGGAGTTAGAAATCTTTGTGGTGTAACTTTTCTTCAGGTCCCCGGCAACGGCGCCAGAAATTTAGCTTGACACGCGTACATCACGCGACCGTTGGGAACCCCAAGTGGAAGGTGTGATGCGTACAGCAGTAAGTTTCCCTCAGTTAGAAACCAAGGTTTATCGAACCAGTAGGAGTCAAGAAGCACGTTGAAGGTTGATGGCGGCGAAGTGTAGTGCGGCGCAACACCAGGGATTCCGGCGCCAACGTGGAACCTGCACAACACAACCAAATTACTTTGCCGCAATGTGACAGTGAGGTTGTCAATCTCACCGGCTTGCTGTAACAAAGGATTAGATGTATAGTGTGGATGATGATTGTTTGCAGAAAACAGTAGAACGAGTATTGTAGTAGGTTGTATTCAATTAAAAGAATGGACCGGGGTCCACAGTTCACTAGAGGCGTCTCTCCGATAAGAATAAGCATGTTGGGTGAACAAATTACAGTTTGGCAATTGACAAATAAAGAGGGCATGACCATGCACATACATGATATGATGAGTATAGTGAGATTTAATTGGGCATTACGACAAAGTACATAGACCGCTATCCAGCATGCATCTATGCCTAAAAAGTCCACCTTCAGGTTATCATCCGAACCCCTTCCAGTATTAAGTTGCAAACAACAGACAATTGCATTAAGTATGGTGCGTAATGTAATCAACAACTACATCCTTAGACATAGCATCGATGTTTTATCCCTAGTGGCAACAGCACATCCACAACCTTAGAACTTTCTGTCACTGTCCCAGATTTAATGGAGGCATGAACCCACTATCGAGCATAGATACTCCCTCTTGGAGTTACTAGCAAAAACTTGGCCAGAGCCTCTACTAATAACGGAGAGCATGCAAGATCATAAACAACACATAGGTAATAGATTGATAATCAACATAACATAGCATTCTCTATTCATCGGATCCCAACAAACACAACATGTAGCATTACAGATAGATGATCTTGATCATGTTAGGCAGCTCACAAGATCAAACAATGAAGCACAATTAGGAGAAGAAGACCATCTAGCTACTGCTATGGACCCATAGTCCAGGGGTGAACTACTCACTCATCACTCCGGAGGCGACCATGGCGGTGAAGAGTCCTCCGGGAGATGATTCCCCTCTCCGGCAGGGGGCCGGAGGCGATCTCCTGAATCCCCCAAGATGGGATTGGCGGCGGCGGCGTCTCTGGAAGGTTTTCCGTATCATGGCTCTCGGTACTGGAACTATTATCGACGAAGGCTTCTTATAGTCGGAGAGGTAGGTCAAGGGGCGACGCGAGGGCCCCACACGCCAGGGCCACGCGGCCAAGGGGTGGGCCGCGCCGCCCTGTTGTGTCGGCGCCTCGTCGCCCCACTTCGTTTCCTTCCCGGTGTTCAGGAAGCTTCGTGGAAAATAAGATCCTAGGTGTTGATTTCGTCCAATTCCGAGAATATTTCCTTACTAGGATTTCTGAAATCAAAAACAGCAGAAAACAGCAACTGGCTCTTCGGCATCTCGTTAATAGGTTAGTGCCGGAAAATGCATAAATATGACATAAAGTATGCATAAAACATGTAGGTATTATCAATAAAGTGGCATGGAACATAAGAAATTATCGATACGTTGGAGACGTATCAGGCGTCTCCAAAGTTTAGCGTCGAACTAGGCTCAGCCCTTGCATATCTCCTTAGACAGGTACGTGACTTTTGGCTACTGGTTAATTAGATCAGTTGGGCTGCACGTTGTTAGGTTAGATGGGCTGGGTTAGTTTTAGGTTTTGCTTTTTTGTTTGTTTTATAAACCATTTGAAGTTGCCAACTTTTATGAAATTTTGAGATGAGAATATTTTGAAGTTGAACTGCAATTTGAATTTAGGGAAGATCTCAAGCATTGCATACCAACATGGTAGGCTTGAGGAAAAATAAAAGAAGAAAAAAATTAGAGGGAGCCTTTGATATTTTAATAGAAACCAAAATATTTGGTATTCAAATTTTTTTTGGTAAACCTTATGTAGGTCAACCATTTGAGAAAGGGTGAAACCCATCTCAAGATCATATTAATAGCATTGATAAAAATAGAATAAGAGAGGTAGGTTTAACAACCATAATAGAAAGTTAGCTTTTCTTGGAACATCACAAGAGGAAGGGGATGAACCAAGAGAGAAGAAGGAGGAAAACAACAAGCAAACAAAAAGGAAGCCAAAACCAAATGTAATTTTATAAAAGCCAAAGGTGGTGATATGCATGAATGAAACATGATGGTATGATAAGAATGCTAGAAAGGTAAAAGGGACTAAGGTGTTACTCTTGGGATGTTACAAACGCCCCCCCCCCCCTTGAAGGAATAGCGCCCCGAGATTCTCATGAAGAAGAGAAAAGGGATGGGTACTCGAACGGAGTTGATCTTCCCGCTCCCAAGTTTCTTCTTTATCAGAATGGTGCGACCACTGCACCTTGAGGAACTTGACAGAGTTGTTGCGAGTTCGACGTTCAGCTTCATCAAGAATCCGAACGGGATGCTCTTTGTAGGAGAGGTTTTCTTGGAGGTCGATGGACTCGTGATCAATTGCACGGCCCGGATCTTTGAAGCACTTCTTGAGCTGTGACACGTGGAAGACATCGTGCACTTTGGAGATGTAACATCCCAAATTTCAATAAAAAGAAAGTTTGAAGATTCCAGAGAGCAAAATTTCAAACCAACAAAAACTTTTTAAATTGCATATAGTGCCATGCATAGGACTTGTGCATTTGATTGATATGCCATGATGATTGTTATTATATGTATGTGCTATACTCTAAAACCCTAATGTGATCATAAGAAGATCACCAACCCAATAAATCAGCAAGAGAAAGAAATCAAATAAAAGAAAAACCCTAAAACCCTCACATATGGCTTATGCCATGTTTATAAATTTTGACCCTAGACCAATTTGGTCTTCACCATTAGTTGAAAAATGTTATTAAACACTTATTACAACTTTGGGAATCAAATAATCACAAACCAAATGAATGTCAAATTCAAATTTGGCTCACATATGATAATGGTCAAATCTGCCAATTATAGTCTGATCACTAATTTGAGCCCCTGCAATTCAAAATTTTCAAACTAAACTTTGCTAACTCTTTGCATCTCATCCAAGAGCACATCAAGGTGAACACTTTTTGTAAAGACCACCATGCCAAATTCCTTTTAGATCAAATGCTATGCTCATCCAAAGTTGCAACATTTTATTAAGTGGAACAATCTCACACTTAGCCAAATTTGCAATTCTTTGAATTTAACAATTCCACCACCACCTCTCATCATCTCTGGTCATTTATAACTCAACCAAACACACACAATTCAAATCTTGCCACCATTTGAATTCACTCAAAAAATGGATAAGTTTACAAATTCCAAATATGGAACTATTTGACACTATGTCAAATAGTGATCTACACTACCCTAACCTTCCCTAAACCTCTCTATTTGGTCTCCTTGTCCCCTCTCTCACTTAATGCAGCATAGCAACCCTAAGAGCAACCCTAGGGAGACCAGCACATGGCCATGACACCACCATGCCAGCCATGTCGAGCTCCCCCTCTTCTCCTTCGTCGCCACCACTGGCCCTGGTGCCCAACGATGCCACCGTGCTCGTCTACCTCACCTAGCACCGACCACATCGCCCTAGCCGCCGTAGCCTCGCCGGAGAACGCGCGCGTAGAACACGCCAGCATGCCGCTCGCG
The DNA here is from genome assembly GCF_019359855.2 of Lolium perenne. Taxonomy (NCBI): domain Eukaryota; kingdom Viridiplantae; phylum Streptophyta; class Magnoliopsida; order Poales; family Poaceae; genus Lolium; species Lolium perenne. Next base: position 140,621,939 of record NC_067245.2, read on the forward strand.
TCGCGACCATGCACGTCGTGGACGCGCACTGGCCACGCGCCACCCCACCGTCTCGCACTCGCCCTGGCCCCTCTCTTGCTGCGTTGAGCATCGCCGTGACACCACGACACCACCAGACACGCTCACGACCACTCCCTGGAACGCCGCCGCCGGAGACGAAGAAGAAAATCCCGTAGACGCCGCCGCTCGACACGGAAGCAATGCGTCGCCACCAGACATCGCCCGACCATGCCGTCACCACCTATAGCTTCGCCTGGACGAGGAGAACGCTGCCGCACTGTTGCCTAGCCCAACCGCTCGCCGGAATCACCGCGCGCTTGTCGACTTCAACCCTGCCCCACAGCCCCTTCTCGACTCTATAAATACCGCGTTCCCTGGACGAAGCTGAGCACACCATCTCGTTCCCCATCCACCACTGCCTCTCCTCAACCCAGTAGCTACCTCGATCATCGCCGGAGCAAGGCCAATCGGAAGATCGGAGCCGTGGAAGCCCTGGAGGAATCGCCATCGATCCAGGCCACCTCGAGCTCCGCCACTGCTACCAGCTGCTTCGCCGTCGTCGACAACTACCTCACGCACATTGCCAACCCTTGCTGGAGCTCTGGTTAGCCCTCCGACCCCCTAGCGCCGCCGTGCCCGTAACCCTCTCTCGTCGGAGAAGACGACGACGGTGAGTCGTTGGATTGCCTTCTAATCCAACGCGCCGCGTCGCTCGTACCGATTCGGCGTGGAACAGCCGCTGACGAGTAGCCCCCACCCTGTCAACAGGCCCACGCGCGCTGGATGCGTTGCTGGGCCGTGCTTCCCTTTTTCAAACCGTTTCGGCCCAAACTCATTTCCCGCCGGCCCTTTTAATTCAAATAGAAAATTCCAAATCCATTTAAATTCAATACTGGCTCCAACTTTGAAAATCCATAGAATCTATTTGGCTTGGCCAAATTTAACAAATTTCATATTGTTGGAAAGCTACTAAAAAGATCTACAATATGCCACTGGTCCCACTTCAAGATCTGTTGTAGAATTAATCTGATAAAAAGATGAAGGCAGGGACTTTTCCATAGTCCAATAATTATTAAAAGTCATCTAAAATAGTATTAAGTTAATTCCAACTCCAATAGCTCACATTTGACTTACACTAATTGTTTCTGCAAGAAAATGGTGTGGGCACTTTGCATGATCATGCCCTAGTTTAATTAATGGACAATATGGCTAGTTTATGTAATTGATATTGTCCAAAACTATTATGCAAATCATATGAAGTATTATACTTCATTTAAATCTTGTCCCAAATGAATTCATGTGATGTTTGGACCCTTGGCCAAACTCTCTTATATGAATTACTTGGAGATTTAAATCATTTGTAGCATTATTAAATGGTATGAGGTGGTCTACCTCATTTAAATCATTTTCTCAAATGATGATAATGAATGTTTGACTTAGGTCAATATAAGTTCATGTATGATTGTTTGAGATATTAAATCTTAAGAAGATTTCAATGAGAGGAAATTATTTCTCAAGAACCCTATGGAAACTATCATTTACATATTAAATAAAAGGAAATTATTTCTCCTCAAGCAACACAACCAATGCACCCTAATTAGATTAATTGTGTGCTTATAATTGCTTGTGTGAATATATGTGATGTATGGAATAGCCATTGAATTAGTTGAGTGATTATACTCGTATTTAAATTTAGATGCTAGCACCGGAGAATACCCGGAGGAAGAAGGTTGCTACCAAGAAGAGGAGGAGGAGAACTTTGAGAACTACCAAGGAAAGCTAATATTCTTGCAAAGTGCAAAGCCCTTTGGGGCAAGGCACCATAGTCTTACCTTTTCTTACCATAAGCCTATCCCAAGTTTCTACATTACAAGTTTTACTTGTTGTTTTCCAAGAGTTACTTTTATAGTTAACTTTGGTCAAAGTGAAAGAAGTTACTAGAGTAGTAAAGTTGGTCTCAATCTAGCAAAGCAAGGTAGCACCCCTCATGATTTAGAGCTAGTGCTAATGAAATAAAACTTGACTACTCTAGATGGGAACAATGTGACTTGAACTGAATTTGAAACCTTGGAATGATGAAGCATTCCATTGAATGATTTTTTGAAGGTGAATATGACCAAGAGAAGATGGTGATTTTTGATAAAAATGATATTGGTTTGAATGCGATACCTTTCCAATATTGAGTACCCCCACAATACCTGATTATGGGTAGGGCTTAACTGGAAGTTTATGCATCTTATTATGGGTTCCCTCTGAACACACATCATAGGGGTTATGCTTGAGGCTGCCTCCGTTGTTGAGAAAAGATGTGAATTGAGGTGAATTGTACGGCCAAGCCCTGTGCAGTTCCCATGTTGACAGTTGGTCTTCACTGTAGGATAACGTTGCATAGAAAACAAAAATTTTCCTACGGCGAACACGCAATCCAAGCCAAGATGCAATCTAGAAGACGGTAGCAACGAGGGGGTATCGAGTCTCACCCTTGAAGAGATTCCAAAGCCTACAAGATGAGGCTCTTGTTGCTGCGGTAGACAATCACTTGCCGCTTGCAAAAGCGCGTAGAAGATCTTGATCACGATCGGTTCCGGCGCCACGAACGGGCAGCACCTCCGTACTCGGTCACACGTTCGGTTGTTGATGAAGACGACGTCCACCTCCCGTTCCAGCGGGCAGCGGAAGTAGTAGCTCCTCTTGAATCCGACAGCACGACGGCGTGGTGTCGGTGGCGGTGAAGAAGTCCGGTGGAGCTTCGCTAAGCTACGCGGGCTATATGGAGGAGAGGGGGGCGGCTAGGGTTTGGGAGGGGGTGGCCGGCCACTTCAAGGGGGGCGGCCAGCTTGTGGTCTTGGGGTGGCCGGCCCCCTCCCTTGGCCCCTCATTATATAGGTGGATCCCCAAGTGTTGGTGTCCAAGTCTTCGAATAAGACCCGAACCAAAAACCTTCCATAAGAGGGGGAAACCTAGCCCAACTAGGACTCCCACCAAAAGGTGGGATTTCCACCTCCCATGTGGGGGTTGGCCGGCCCCCTAAGGGGGAGTCCACTTGGGACTCCTCCCCACCTAGGGCTGGCCGGTGGACTCCACCTTCCTTGGTGGTTTCTTCCGGACTTTTCTAGAACCTTCTAGAACCTTCCATAGAACCTTCCGCGACATTTTAATTCACATAAAATGACATCCTATATATGAATCTTATTCTCCGGACCATTCCGGAACTCCTCGTGATGTCCGGGATCTCATCCGGGACTCCGAACAAATATTCGAACTCCATTCCATATTCAAGTACTACCATTTCAACATCCAACTTTAAGTGTGTCACCCTACGGTTCGTGAACTATGCGGACATGGTTGAGTACTCACTTCGACCAATAACCAATAGCGGGATCTGGAGATCCATAATGGCTCCCACATATTCAACGATGACTTTAGTGATCGAATGAACCATATACATATAATACCAATTCCCTTTGTCTCGCGATATTTTACTTGTCCGAGGTTTGATCTTCGGTATCACTCTATACCTTGTTCAACCTCGTCTCCTGACAAGTACTCTTTACTCGTACCGTGGTATGTGGTCTCTTATGAACTCATTCATATGCTTGCAAGACATTAGACGACATTCCACCGAGAGGGCCCAGAGTATATCTATCCGTCATCGGGATGGACAAATCCCACTGTTGATCCATATGCCTCAACTCATACTTTCCGGATACTTAATCCCACCTTTATAGCCACCCATTTACGCAGTGGTGTTTGGTGTAATCAAAGTACCTTTCCGGTATAAGTGATTTACATGATCTCATGGTCATAAGGACTAGGTAACTATGTATCGAAAGCTTATAGCAAATAACTTAATGACGAGATCTTATGCTACGCTTAATTGGGTGTGTCCATTACATCATTCATATAATGACATAACCTTGTTATTAATAACATCCAATGTTCATGATTATGAAACTAATCATCCATTAATCAACAAGCTAGTTTAAGAGGCATACTAGGGACTTCTTGTTTGTCTACATATCACACATGTACTAATGTTTCAGTTAATACAATTATAGCATGATATATAAACATTTATCATAAACATAAAGATATAAATAATAACCACTTTATTATTGCCTCTAGGGCATATCTCCTTCAGTCTCCCACTTGCACTAGAGTCAATAATCTAGATTACATTGTAATATACCTAACACCCATGGCATTCTGGTGTTGGTCATGCTTTGCCCTAGGGAGAGCTTTAGTCAACGGATCTGCTACATTCAGATCAGTGTGTACTTTGCAAATCTTTACTTCTCCATCTTCGATGTACTCGCGAATCGAGTGGTAACGCAGCTTGATATGCTTCAGCCTCTTGTGTGACCTTGGTTCTTGTGCATTGGCGATGGCACCCATGTTATCACAATAAATGATTAATGGGTCCAGTGCACTAGGAACCACACCGAGCCCTACAATGAACCTCTTCATCCATACCGCTTCTGATGAAGCCTCTGAAGCCGCTATGTACTCTGATTCTGTTGAAGACTTCGCCACCGTGCACTGCTTCGAGCTTGCCCAGCTTACTGCAGCACCATTCAATATAAACACGTACCCAGATTGTGACTTAGAGTCATCAGGATCAGTGTTCCAACTTGCATCGGTGTAACCGTTTACAACGAGCTCTTGGTCACCTCCATAACAAAGAAACATATCCTTAGTTCTTTTCAAGTACTTCAGGATATTCTTGACCGCTGTCCAGTGCTCCATACCTGGATCACTTTGATATCTGCTAGTCAAACTAACAGCATGTGCTATATCCGGTCTAGTACATAGCATGGCATACATGATAGATCCTACTGCCGAGGCATAGGGGATATTACTCATCCTTTCTCTTTCTTCTGCCGTAGCCGGTCCTTGAGTTTTACTCAATACCTTGCCTGGTAACATAGGTAAGAACCCTTTCTTACTTTCGTCCATTCTAAACTTCTTTAGAATCTTGTCCAGATATGTACTCTGTGATAGCCCTATTAGGCGTCTTGATCTATCTCTATAGATCTTGATGCCTAATATGTATGATGCTTCACCAAGGTCTTTCATTGAAAAACTATTTTTCAAATAACCTTTAACACTGCTTAATAGTTCTATATCATTCCCGATCAATAATATGTCATCTACATATAATATCAGGAATGCTACAGAGCTCCCACTCACTTTCTTGTAAATACAGGCCTCTCCATGATACTGTATAAACCCGAAGTCTTTGATCACCTTATCAAAGCGTCGGTTCCAACTTCTTGATGCTTGCTTCAGTCCATAGATTGAACGCTGAAGTTTGCATACTTTGTCAGCATTTTTAGGATCAACAAAACCTTTGGGTTGTACCATATACAACTCTTCCTCAATGTCTCCATTAAGGAACGCCGTTTTGACATCCATCTGCCAAATCTCATAATCGAAAAATGCAGCTATTGCTAACAAAATCCTCACAGATTTTAGCTTTGCTACAGGTGAGAAAGTCTCATCGTAGTCAACTCCTTGAATTTGTCGAAAACCCTTTGCGACAAGTCGAGCTTTATAGACAGTAATATTACCATCAGCATCTGTTTTTCTCTTGAAGATCCATTTATTTTCGACAGCCTTTCGGCTATCACGTAAGTCTACCAAAGTCCATACTTTGTTATCATACATGGATCCCATTTCGGATTTCATGGCTTCTTGCCATTTGTTGGAATCTGGGCTCATCATCGCTTCTTCATACGTCGCAGGGTCCTCATCATTGTTATCCACAATCATGACATTTAGACAAGGATCATACCAATCAGGAGTGGCACGTTCCCTTGTCGATCTGCGAGGTTCAGTAGTTTCCTCGTTCGAAGTTTCATGATCATTATCATTAGCTTCCTCTGTTGCCGGTGTAGGCGGTACAGTACAACTTCCGATCTTTGCGCTACTCGATCAACGCGTATAGATTCATCAATCTCATCGAGTTCTACTTTTCTTCCAGTCACTTCTTTAGTGAGAAATTCTTTCTCAAGAAAGGTTCCGTTCTTAGCAACAAAGATTTTGCCTTCGGATCTGTGATAGAAAGTGTACCCTATAGTTTCCTTAGGGTATCCTATGAAGATGCATTTCTCCGCTTTGGGTTCTAGCTTGTCCGGTTGTAACTTCTTTACATAGGCTTCGCAACCCCAAACTTTCAGGAACGACAGCTTAGGTTTCTTATTAAACCATAATTCATACGGTGTCGTTTCTACGGATTTTGATGGTGCTCTATTTAAAGTGAATGCGGCTGTCTCTAATGCATAACTCCAAAATGATAACGGCAAATCAGTAAGAGACATCATACTACGAACCATATCTAAGAGAGTTCGATTACGACGTTCGGACACACCGTTTCGTTGAGGTGTTCCCGGCGGTGTCAATTGTGAAAGTATTCCGCATTTCTTTAAATGCATGCCAAACTCATAACTCAGATATTCACCTCCACGATCAGATCGTAGAAATTTAATCTTCTTGTTACGTTGATTTTCTACTTCACTTTGAAATTCCTTAAACTTCTCGAAAGTTTCGGATTTATGTTTCATGAAATAGATATACCCATATCTACTCAGATCATCTGTGAAGGTTAGAACATAACGATAACCACCGCGCGATGCTACGCTCATTGGTCCACATACATCGGTATGTATGATTTCCAATAAGTCAGTAGCTCGCTCCATCATACCAGAAAATGGAGTCTTTGTCATTTTTCCCATTAGACATGCTTCGCATCTATCAAGTGACTCAAAGTCAAGTGATTCAAGTAATCCATCAGTATGGAGTTTCTTCATGCGTTTCACTCCAATATGACCAAGACGACAGTGCCACATATAAGTAGAATTATCATTCAATTTAATTCACTTAGCATCAATGTTATGTATATGCGTATCACTACTATCGAGATCTAACAGAAATAAGCCATTCTTTTGTGGTGCTCGACCATAAAAGATATTATTCATAAAAATAAAACAACCATTATTCTCAGACTTGAATGAATAACCGTCTTGCATTAAACAAGATCCAGATATAATGTTCATGCTCAACGCAGGTACATAATAGCAATTATTTAGGCTTAAAACTAATCCCGAAGGTAGATGTAGAGGAAGTGTGCCGACTGCGATCACATTGACCTTGGATCTGTTTCCAACGCGCATCGTCACTTCATCTTTCAGCAGTTGTCGTTTATTCTTTAGTTCCTGTTTCGAGTTACAAATATGAGCAACCGAACCAGTATCAAATACCCAGGTACTAGAACGAGAACCAGTGAAATGAACATCTATAACATGTATATCAGATATACCTTCTTTCTTCTTCTTGACAAGGCCGCTCTTCAGATCTGCCAGATACTTGGAGCAATTACGCTTCCAGTGTCCCTTCTCCTTGCAGTAATAACACTCAGCATCAGGCTTAGGGCCGTTCTTAGGTTTCATAGGAGGCGTGGCAGCTTTCTTGCCACCCTTCTTGAATTTTCCCTTAGACTTGCCTTGTTTCTTGAAACTGGTGGTCTTGTTGACCATCAACACTTGGTGCTCTTTCTTGATCTCAATCTCAGCAGCTTTTAGCATGCCAAAGAGTTCAGGTAACTCCTTGTTCATGTTCTGCATATTGTAGTTCATCACAAAGTTCTTGTAACTTGGTGGCCGTGATTGAAGGACACGATTAATCCCCGATCTGTTAGGAATCACTATTCCCAAGTCATCGAGTTTCTTCGCATGCCCGGTCATGGCGAGCATGTGCTCACTAACGGAGCTGCCTTCTTCCATCATACAGCTGAAGAAATGTTTCGATGCTTCATAGCATTCCACGGCCGCATGAGTCTCGAATATAGCTTTCAGCTCATTCATCAACTCATGAGGATCGTGGTGCTCAAAACGTTTTTGAAGATCGGATTCCAGACTGCACAGGATGGCACACTGAACTTGAGAGTACCGAGTTTTCAGAGTCGCGTAAACAGCTTTTACTTCATCGGTTTCATCTTCTGCAGGAGGGTCACCTAGCGGTGCATCAAGCAAAAATTGCAGATTTCCGCCAGAGAGGAAGATCCTCACATGACGGAACCAGTCGGTGAAGTTGCTACCGTTGCTCTTAAGTTTCTCTTTCTCTAGGAACTGATTAAAATTGATTGGGGACGCCATCTCTACAACATATATTTGCAATAGTTTAGACTAAGTTTATGACAAATTGAGTTCAAATTTTAATTCAACATAATTAAAAACCTAAGTGAACTCCCACTCAAAACAATATCCCTCGCATTGTCTTAGTGATCACACGAACCAAATCCACCGCACCTTAACCCGATCATCACGAGAAAAGGTGTGATTTCAATGGCGAACACTCAAAGTGTTCATCATATCAACCATATGATTCATGCTCTACCTTTCGGTATCACGTGTTCCGAGACCATGTCTGTACATGCTAGGCTCGTCAAGACCACCTTAGTATCCGCATGTGCAAAACTGTCTTGCACCCGTTGTATGTACTTATAGAATCTATCACACCCGATCATCACGAGATGCTTCGAAACGACAAGACTTGGTAACGGTGCTACTAAGGATGAACACTTTATTATCTTGAGATTTTAGTGAGGGATCATCTTATAATGCTACCGTCGCGATCTAAGCAAAATAAGATGCATAAAAAGGATTAACATCACATGCAGTTCATATGTGATATGATATGGCCCTTTTGTCTTTGCGCCTTTGATCTTCATCTCCAAAGCACGGACATGATCTCCATCATCTTCGGGCATGATCTCCATCATCGTCGGCGTAGCGTCAAGATCAATGACGCCGTCTTCATGATTGTTCTCCATGTAGCAACTATAACAACTACTTTGAAATACTACTCAACATGAAATTTAAAGACAACCATAAGGCTCCTGCCGGTTGCCACAATACAATAATGATCATCTCATACATATTCATCATCACATTATGGCCATATCACATCACCAAACCCTGCAAAAACAAGTTAGACGTCTCTAATTTGGTTTGCATATTTTACGTGGTTTAGGGTTTTTGAGAGAGATCTAATCTACCTACGAACATGAACCACAACGTTGATACTAATGTTTTCAATAGAAGAGTAAATTGAATCTTTACTATAGTAGGAGAGACAGACACTCGCAAAGCCTCTTATGCAATACAAGTTGCATGTCGAACGAGGAACAAGTCTCATGAACGCGGTCATGTAAAGTTAGTCCGAGCCGCTTCATCCCACTATGCCATAAAGATGCAAAGTACTCAAACTAAAGATAACAAGAGCATCAATGCCCACAAACCATTGTGTTCTACTCGTGCAACCATCTATGCATAGACACGGCTCTGATACCACTGTAGGATAACGTTGCATAGAAAACAAAAAATTTCCTACGGCGAACACGCAATCCAAGCCAAGATGCAATCTAGAAGACGGTAGCAACGAGGGGGTATCGAGTCTCACCCTTGAAGAGATTCCAAAGCCTACAAGATGAGGCTCTTGTTGCTGCGGTAGACGATCACTTGCCGCTTGCAAAAGCGCGTAGAAGATCTTGATCACGATCGGTTCCGGCGCCACGAACGGGCAGCACCTCCGTACTCGGTCACACGTTCGGTTGTTGATGAAGACGACGTCCACCTCCCGTTCCAGCGGGCAGCGGAAGTAGTAGCTCCTCTTGAATCTGACAGCACGACGGCGTGGTGTCGGTGGCGGTGAAGAAGTCCGGCGGAGCTTCGCTAAGCTACACGGGCTATATGGAGGAGAGGGGGGCGGCTAGGGTTTGGGAGGGGGTGGCCGGCCACTTCAAGGGGGGCGGCCAGCTTGTGGTCTTGGGGTGGCCGGCCCCCTCCCTTGGCCCCTCATTATATAGGTGGATCCCCAAGTGTTGGTGTCCAAGTCTTTGAATAAGACCCGAACCAAAAACCTTCCATAAGAGGGGGAAACCTAGCCCAACTAGGACTCCCACCAAAAGGTGGGATTTCCACCTCCCATGTGGGGGTTGGCCGGCCCCCTAAGGGGGAGTCCACTTGGGACTCCTCCCCACCTAGGGCTGGCCGGCCATGGAGGTGGAGTCCCATGTGGACTCCACCTTCCTTGGTGGTTTCTTCCGGACTTTTCTAGAACCTTCTAGAACCTTCCATAGAACCTTCCGCGACATTTTAATTCACATAAAATGACATCCTATATATGAATCTTATTCTCCGGACCATTCCGGAACTCCTCGTGATGTCCGGGATCTCATCCGGGACTCCGAACAAATATTCGAACTCCATTCCATATTCAAGTACTACCATTTCAACATCCAACTTTAAGTGTGTCACCCTACGGTTCGTGAACTATGCGGACATGGTTGAGTACTCACTTCGACCAATAACCAATAGCGGGATCTGGAGATCCATAATGGCCCCCACATATTCAACGATGACTTTAGTTATCGAATGAACCATATACATATAATACCAATTCCCTTTGTCTCACGATATTTTACTTGTCCGAGGTTTGATCTTCGGTATCACTCTATACCTTGTTCAACCTCGTCTCCTGACAAGTACTCTTTACTCGTACCGTGGTATGTGGTCTCTTATGAACTCATTCATATGCTTGCAAGACATTAGACGACATTCCACCGAGAGGGCCCAGAGTATATCTATCCGTCATCGGGATGGACAAATCCCACTGTTGATCCATATGCCTCAACTCATACTTTCCGGATACTTAATCCCACCTTTATAGCCACCCATTTACGCAGTGGTGTTTGGTGTAATCAAAGTACCTTTCCGGTATAAGTGATTTACATGATCTCATGGTCATAAGGACTAGGTAACTATGTATCGAAAGCTTATAGCAAATAACTTAATGACGAGATCTTATGCTACGCTTAATTGGGTGTGTCCATTACATCATTCATATAATGACATAACCTTGTTATTAATAACATCCAATGTTCATGATTATGAAACTAATCATCCATTAATCAACAAGCTAGTTTAAGAGGCATACTAGGGACTTCTTGTTTGTCTACATATCACACATGTACTAATGTTTCAGTTAATACAATTATAGCATGATATATAAACATTTATCATAAACATAAAGATATAAATAATAACCACTTTATTATTGCCTCTAGGGCATATCTCCTTCAGTCACTGGGAGGCCAAGCTCATGGGGAGAGGTGCTCATACTAGGATTTATAAGTGAAAGGTTATGGTTGATGATCCGCGTACTGTGTTACGATGATTCGGGGTAATCCCGACGGATGAAATCAAATGTTGTGGCACAAGTGTGCAACCTCTGCAGAGTGTCAATCTATTCGAATAGCCGCGTCCACGGTTACGGACGGTTGGAAAGGCCATACAGTTTCCGATGTCAAATTCTTGAAAATGGTGTTGAGATGAAATGGGTGAAATGAATTGTGTAGTGGTGAATTGAATTGAAATCACCACTTGAATGGTGGGAATGACACTAATGTTCCCACTTGAGTTAGTTAGCACATGAATAAGGTTTTACTCAAATACTTGTGAACTAAAATTGGCTTTATGCAAATAAACTAGAGCTTAGCAAACCTTACTAGAATTGTCTAGCACTTACACTAGTATTAGTTTGCGAGTACTTGAAGTACTCACGGCTTTGTCCCTGGCTATTCAAATGGCCAGAGTATGAAGATGAACAAGGAGATGACCAGCAGGACACCTACGACAACTAGGAGTCTTCCGACGTCAAGCGTTGGCCTGTGGACTAGAGAGTCCTTGTATCTTACGCTTCCGCTATGAACTTGTGTTTGTTCGTTGATCAATAGATCAACTATTCGTGTAATATGGATGATGTGATTCCAATTGTAAGACATTATGGTTTGTAATGAATGATGACTGTGATACTTTACTATTATGCCTCGCAACAACATTATTCCTGGGATTGCGATGTATGACATAATAGGTATTCGGACTTAAAAATCCGGGTGTTGACAGGAGAGCTTCTCAGGAAGTTCAAGGACGTAAGCGACTTCACCCCGCTTTGCTAGAACCTTGAAGGGACCAATATATCTTGGCGCCAGCTTGCCTTTGATACCGAAGCGATAAGTGCCCCTCATAGGAGTAACACGAAGGTAGGCTTGATCACCAGGATGATATAACATATCACGGTGCTTGCTATCATAATAGCTTTTCTGCCGAGATTGTTCTATCTTGAGATTGTCATGAATGATTCACACCTTTTCTTCAACCTCGTTGATGACATCGGGGCCAAAGATTTGCCTTTCACCAGTTTCGGTCCAGTTCAGAGGTGTTCTGCATTTGCGACCATAGAGAGCTTCGAAGGGTGCCATGCCCAAACTGGCTTGATAGCTGTTGTTGTAAGAGAACTCAGCGAAAGGAAGGCATTCTTCCCGTTTCATGCTGAAGGAGATAACATAGGCACGGAGCATGTCCTCGAGAATCTGATTGACTCTTTCGACTTGCCCACTCGTTTGCGGATGGTAAGCTGTGCTGAAGAGCAGATTAGTTCCCATAGCTTTCTGAAGGCTTGCCCAAAACTTGGAAGTGAAGATGCTTCCGTGATCAGAGATTATTTCCAAAGGAACACCATGAAGAGAAACAATCTTTGTAGTGTAGAGCTCAGCCAACTGACTATAAGATATTGTTTCTTTGACAGGAAGGAAGTAAGCAACCTTGGAAAGACGGTCGATCACCACGAAGATAGCATCATTGCCTTTCCGAGACTTTGGAAAACCAGTCACAAAGTCCATCTTGATCTTATCCCATTTCCACTCGGGAATTTTCAGGGGTTGGAGGACACCGGCAGGTCTCTGATGTTCTGCTTTGACACGGCGACATACATCACATTCTGAGACATAGCGAGCAACATCCCTTTTCATCCTAGTCCACCAGTAGGTAGACTTGATATCGAGATACATCTTTGTGCTGCCAGGATGGATAGAAAGAGGAGTGTCGTGAGCTTCTTTGAGAATGAGATTTCTCAGGTCTGGATCATTTGGAACAACAAAATGACCTTGGAAGAAGAGAGTTCCTTGATTATCGAGAGAGAAAGACTTTTACTTGGGCTTGTGCATATTCTCTTTGATATTCTTGCTGCAAATATCTCGCAACTGTCCTTTTCGGATCTTATCTTGAAGAGTTTGCGTGATCACCAAGTTTGCAAGGTAGCCTTGGGGAAAAAGTTCAAGATTCAATTTCCTGAATTCTTCCTAAAAAGCAGGTTGACTTTCTTGAATCAAGAGGTTGTTGCAATAGGACTTGCGACTAAGGGCGTCAGCCATGACATTAGCTTTGCCTGGAGTGTAGCTGATAGACAGATCAAAGTCCTTAATGGTTTCCATCCATCTCGTTTGACGGAGGTTCAAGTTGGGTTGTGTGAAGATGTATTTGAGACTCTTGTGGTCGGTGAAGATCTCGCATTTTTTGTCCAACAAGTATTGGCGCCATGTTATTAAAGCATGTAACACGGCTGCAAGCTCAAGATCATGTGTGGGATAGTTGAGTTCATGCTTTTTCAACTAACGAGAAGCATACGCCACAACTTGACGTTCTTGCATGAGGACAGCACCTAGTCCATGAAGAGAGGCATCACAGAATATCTGGAAAGGTTTAGAAGTATCTGGAAGAACAAGGACAGGTGTGGAAGTGAGCTTCTGCTTGAGGAGATCAAAGCTTTCTTGACATTAAGGAGACCAAATAAACTTCTTGTCTTTCTTGAGGAGATCTGTAAGAGGCTTGGCGATCTTGGAGAAATTTTCAACAAAGCGGCGGAAGTAACTTGCCACACCGAGGAAACTTCTCACTTGCTTGACATTCTTCAGAGGAAGCCATTCAAGGATTGCCTTGACGGTTTCAGGATTGACAGCAATGCCTTTTCTCGAAATGACATGGCCAAGATAGACGACTTGAGGAAGCCAAAATTCACACTTGGAGAACTGGGCATAGAGACGGTGTTCACGAAGCTTCATGAGGATGAGCCGAAGATGCTCTTCATGCTCCTCATTGGACTTGGAGTAGACAAGGATATCATCGAGATAGACTACCACAAACTTGTCGAGGTACTCCATGAAAATGTAGTTCATCAACCAAGAGAAAGTGGCAGGAGCATTAGTGAGGCCAAAGGACATGACGGTGTATTCGTAGAGACCATAACGAGTGTTGAAGGCTGTCTTGGGTACATCCTCCTTGCGGATTTTGATTTGGTGATAGCCACTTCTCAAATCCATCTTAGAGAACACAGTTGCACCCGCAAGCTGATCAAAGAGTTCATTGATGCGAGGAAGAGGATATGTATTCTTCATCGTTTTCTCATTGAGAGGGCGGTAGTCATCCACCAATCGATCAGTTTTATCATTTTTCTTCACGAAGATGGTAGGACATCCCCATGGAGAAGTGCTTGGCTGAATGAAACCAAGTTTTTGCAACTCGTCAAGCTGCTTCTTGTGTTCAGCCAACTCATTGGGACCCATTTTGTATGGCCGCTTTGAGATAGGAGCTGTTCCAGGCTCTAGTTAGATGAAGAACTCAACAACCCTGTCAGGTGGCATACCTGGAAGTTCTTCAGGAAAGACGTCAGGAAAGTCGCAAACTACCGGTATAGTGTAACATCCCAAATTTTAAATAAAGGAAGAAGAAGAATTTCCAAGATCCAAAATTTAGAACCAACAAAAACTTTTATTTGCATATAGTGCTATGCATAGGACTTGTGCATTTTTGTGTGATATGCCATGATGAGTGCTTATGTGTTTATGTGCTAAACCCTAAAACCCTAAATTGATCAAGAGATGATCACAAATCAAATCAAATAAAAAGAAAAGAAATCAAATAAGAAAAACCCTAAAACCCTCACATATGGCTTATGCCATTTTTGCAAATCTTTACCCTAGACCAATTTGACGTTCACCATTAGTTGAAATATGTTACTAAACACTTATTACAACTTTTGGAATCAAAGAAATTCAAATCAAACCAAAATTGAAATCAATTTGTGATCACATGGAATAATGGTCAAATCTGCCATTTGCAATCTGGTCACTACTTTGGGCCCCTGGTTTTCAAGATTTTCAAACCAAACAAATCCAATTCTTTGCACCACATCCAAGTACACATCAAGGTGAACAACTTTCGTAAAGACCACCATATCAAAATCATCCTGGATCAAAAACTATGCTCATGCAAAGCTGAGACTTTTTAACAAAACCAACAATCTCACACTTTGCAAAATTTGCATTTCTTTTATTTTTGCAATGCCACCACCACCAATGTGTGTCTCTGGTCATTTGCAACTCATCCAAACCAACCACTTTCAAATTTTGGAACCACACTGCACAGATCAAATTTGGCACAAATTTGAATTTGCAATTATGATCAAATCCAAACACTATTCTAAATAGTGTTTGCCTAACCCTAAATCCACCACTTGACCTCTACTCTGTTCCCTGGTCCCCTCTCTCTCCCACACCAGCATAGGAACCCTAAGGAGGAGCTATGCATGGCATGGACATGGCCATGCCGGCCACGGACACCATGTCCACCCAACCCCTCTCTCCTTCCTTCCCCAACCCTGGCCACCGTGCCATTGCTTGCCACCGCACCCAACTGGACCTACTGGAGCAAGCCATGGTTGAGGAGGAGCGCGACAGCCGCCGGACGACGCGCGCCCAGGACGGCCACGCCATGCCGACGCCGTTGCGCGTGCATGCTTGCAGACACGCCTTGGCCACGAGTCGCCTCGCCACCTCGCGCATCCCCTGGACCCCCTCTCAGCAGGTTGAGCATCACCACGCCACCGCGACGCCGCCAGACACGAACACGACACCGACCCATGCCCTCCGCCGCCGGAGACGGTGATGAAATCCTGCCGCAGACGCCGCCAGACATCGCCTCACCCCGACCAAGTTAGGCACTGCCTAAGCTACCTGTCGCCACCTAGAGGACCGCCATGATGCACTGAGCAGTGCGCCGCCCTCGCCTAGCCCCTTAGCTCGCCGGAGAAGCCGCGCCGTGGTCGAGTTCGCCGCAGCACCCACGGCCACTTCCGCGCCTATAAAAGGAGGCCACCATTCTTCGATTTCTTCACACCAGCACCCTCACCTCTTCTCCCTCGACCGCCTGAGCTATTCCACTGCCTCGATTAGCCACCGCCGCCGTTCAATTTCTACCTCACTGCCGCACGCCGCCGCGGAAGCTCGCCGCCGATTGGAGCCACCCCAGGACGAGCCGCCGGTACCAGGAGCCTCGCCGTCGTCCACCGCTTCGTCGAGCATACTGCCCACCGCCGCTGGAGCCCCGGTGAGCTCTCCGACCCCCTAGCGCCGTCGTGCCAGTAACCCCCTCTCGCCGGCGACGACGATGAACTCTGGCCGTTAGATCTGTTTCTAATCCAACGATTCACACGCCCCGTACCGTTTCGCTGGTCAATGAGTGACTGACGGGTGGAGCCCACCGTCAGACGACCCACGTGTGCGTGGACGCGTGGTGGGCTGGACTCTGTTCATTTAAATGATTTGGGCCCGTTTAGTTTCCCGTCGGCCCGTTTCCAAATTCAAATGTGAAAATTATTTAAATCAAATTCAATACTGGCCCTGTGTTCAAAATTCAATAGATTCAAATTAGATTAACCAATTTTGATGAATTTCATATTGTTGGAAAGCTAAGAAAAACATCTACAAAACTCCACTAGTCTCACTGTGAGATTCTTTGTAGAAATAAGATGACAAAAAGAACAAGTCAGGGACTTTTGCACATTCAAACAATTATTAAAAATCAACCAAAAATGATATTAAGTTGATTTAAACTCTCATAGCTCACATTTCACTTACACTAATTGTTTCTGCAAGAATATGGCATGCTTACTTTGAGTGATCATGGCCTAGTTTAAATAGAGGACTATATGGCTATTTTAGTCAAATGATATTGTCCAAAACTATTCTGTAAATCATACACTACAAGAAAAGTTCTGATAGACAACGTCCCAAAATCGTCCGCTAAGGGCCATTTTTCGTCGCCTATGGGCCTAACCCGACGATATGGGTTCTGTTGTCGAAACTGCGTCAGGCAAAGTCCTACGATGATTTTTTCGGTCCGTCGCGCTTGGGCGCCCTTCCGCCACGGAAAATCGGACCGTTGTAAAAGTGTTTCCGGGAGCCCGTTGACTGCTGACGTCATGCAAACTGACACGTGGCAGATGTCATTAACTGGCAGTTAACGGCGTTAACCGGCTGAAACCCTGTGGTAGATGGTAGGCCCACACGAGGCATGCCACGTCTTAAGCGGGCCGGCCCATTAAGTTTGCGGGCCGGGCCAGCTGACTTAGTTTGACCGGTCAACTATATAGCTGGGCTCGTCCATTAGTTACGTGGGCCGGGCCTAACCTCTAAGGTTGACTGGTCAAAACTTTAATGGGCCGGCCCACTAAGCATGTGGGCTGAGCCGAATGCACTCGTTTGACCGGTCAACAGGCAAAAGGGCCGGCCCACAAGACATGTGGGACCCACTTTCCTGTTATCGGGCCGGCCCATTTAACAAGTGGGGTCCACCTCAAAGCAAGTGGGCCGGCCCAAGAAGTTATTGGGGCGGCCCAATTAGCATGTGGGTCCCACTATCCTGCTATCGGGCCGACCCATTTAGTACGTGGGGTCCACAATAGATCAAATGGGCTGGCCCAACAAGCCAGTGGGCCGGGCCAAAAACACAGGTGGGTCCCACTTTCATGTTAAAGGGCCGGCCCATTTAGTGTGTGGGGTCCACCATATAGCAAGTGGGCCAGCCCAACAAGATAGTGGGCCGGGCCAAAAAACACAGGTGGGTCCCACTTTCCTGTTAAAGGGCCGGCCCATTTAGTATGTGGGGTCCACCATATAGCAAGTGGGCTGGCCCAACAAGAAAGTGGGCCGGGCCAAAAACACAGGTGGGTCCCACATTCGTGTTAAAGGGCCAGCCCATTTAGTATGTGGGGTCCACCATATAGCAAGTGGGCTGGCCCAACAAGAAAGTGGGCCGGCCCAAAACACAGGTGGGTCCCACTTTCCTGTTAAAGGGCCGGCCCATTTTGTATGTGGGGTCCACCAAAAAAGCAATTGGGCGGGCCCAACAAGTTAGTGGGTCGGCCCAATAAGCTTGTGGGTCCACTATCGTGGTAACGGGCCAGCCCAATTAGTATGTGGGGTCCACGGTAAATCAGGTGGGCTGGCCCGACGAGTTAGCGGGCCGGCCCAATAAGCTTGTGGGCCCACTTTTCTGTTACAGGGCTGGCCCAGTAGTGGGTGGGGTCCACCTTGAAGCAAGTGGGCTAGCCCGTTTAGTTGGTCTTTATATGCCGGCATAATAGGCGCTTTCGGATTTTGCAGGCCGGCACATATGTGATTTCGCTTAATTGGGCCGTTTAAGGGATGGGAATTTGTGATTTAGATACTGAGAATATTTACGTAGCACATGATTTCTGTCGGATAGCCTAACTTGCCACAAGCACCAGAGAAAAAATGCGCGAAAGAACTATAAAAACTAACTAAATATTATATCAGCTGCAAGGCTTTGAAAAAATATTACAGAACCCAGAGAAATTGAATGGTAATTAAACCTAGCAATACAATGAAGCGATCCGGCAATCTTTTAAGTTATCCATGCAGCACCTATATCTGAAACAAAGACATTACAACTTAAGACAGCAACAATGGAATGGCAAAGACACTACAATATTGTTTGCCAAAGAATTTGGAACTCATCATTTCGTCGTTATAACAAGATCATTGTAATGCGCACAATAAGCAAACAAAGAGTGCATGCCGCATACCAACAACCAATATAACAGAGCATGTTAGAATGAAACAGCAGACTTACTACTGTCGAGTCCCATGCAAACCAACATGTTCATGGAGTACAAAATTGGCATGAACAACATAGTAGCAGGCTATAAATTTTGTAACAACGACTGAGCAAGATGAAGTTATGATGGCCACAACTACAGAGCAGGGAATGTAAACCAAAAATAGAAGTTACGATGGCAAAAGCTAAAGAGGAGGGAATGTGAACCAACATGTGCCAAGTGCAATTACTTCATATTGGCCGTGAACTAAATAATACTCATGAACATATAGTGAAGGGGATGCAAATCAAGATGTTTCGGGATATAAACTTGTAATGAGCAACACATAGAGGATAGTTAATGTTGGAGATTAGGATGTACCAGATACAGAATATAGTGGGATCACCTGTGAACTTGTATAAGAGGGAATGCAAACCAATATGTTCAGCATTCCATATGTGAGCGTTATGCCAAGTCAGAGAAACAAGTCAATAATGCAGCTTTTGAAGAACAAGATGGCACGCAAAATTATTATCTAGTAGTATGACAAGTTTGTTTGTACTACAGGCTAGATAGCAGAGTGATAGCATGCCAAACTAAGTCCTTACTTTGTTAGCTTACAATGAACTAGATACAAAACAATGGCATCACCTGTAGTACAGGGAATGCAAGCCAACATGTTCATGGAGTAAAAATTTGGCACAAACAACATAGTATCAAGCCATAATTTTTGTAACAACGACCGAGCAAGATAAAGTTATGATGGCTAGATCTACAGAGCAGGGAATGTAAACCAAATATAGAAGTGGCGATGCCAAAAGCTATAGAGCAGGGAATGCGAACCAACATGTGCAATTACTTAAAATTGGCCATGAACTAAATAATAGCAGGATGTTACTATAATAGCTAGGAATAAAACAGATAGGAGTTATAATGACATCACTCATAAACTTGTAGATAAGGGAAACAAATCAATTTGTTTCGGGATATAAAGTTGTAATGAGCAACATATAGAGGATAGTTAATGCTACGGCTTACACTACAAGGAAAAAGCCTATTGCCGGCGCACCTATTTGGTCTACTGCCGGCGCACCAAAGCCCGCCGGTGCGAATGGGCTGGTGATAAGTTCATCTACTGCCGGCGCACCAGCATTGCTTCGCCGGCAAATGCATAGTTCCACTGGCGCATGTGCCGGTGCGCCGGCAGTAGGGCTGCCAGCACTGGCGCGTGCCATGTGCGCCGGTAGTAGGCATGTAGGTGCGCCAGTAGTATTACTCGAAAATACAATGTTTATAGCTTTTTCCAGCATATTACAATGTATATTTGCATATTTATATAGCGATATATAACAGTTCACATTTAGACAGCAGTACATGCATTATGAGAAGCACATAGAGAGCCAAGTTTCATTTCGGTATCAATACACAAATATGCAAGTCTCGTTTCGGAATGTATTGATTCATACAACACATGTGCATATGCAACACTGAACGACGAAGTTTCACAAAGTTAGAAGTCTCGGTACATAGTCGTCACAAGTATCGTCATACACCTCACAATGTAGGTTCTAACCTAAACTACAATCACATAGAACATGACCAACATGGTCATGATGACCATCATCACGAAGGCCATGGTCTTCATCCGGTTCCTCCTCATGTCCCTCATCTCTTCCGCTAGATAACGGGCGTATCTTCCTTCCGCCTCCACCCTAGTGGGGTATCCCTTGTAGCTATTGCCGCTGAAACGGTGCACCTGTCTCCGACAGTCCTCCCAGTCGTCGTAGACTCCAGGAACCCTCCCCTTGTACACGACATATGTCGTCGGCATCTCCATTCACAAGACAAGTAAAACGTTAGTACCAATGCAATGAACAAGTGCCAACTCAAATAAGAGACAAGTAGTATGAACTAAATAGTATGTGCCTCATACTTTGTTGGTCGAAATAAATAATAACATACAGGGATGGGGTCAGCGAGGCTAGGTAGGATGCACAATAGATTGATATTTGTGGCCATCACACCAAGGCTCACTGGCCCCACCCCGGAGTGTACAAGTGACCGAACATTTTAATCATCGGCCAATGCAATTAAGAAGTGCAAACTCAAATAAAAGACAAGTAGTACGAATTAAATAGCGTGCCTCATACTTTGTCGGTCGAAACAAATATTAACATCCAGGGATGGAGTCAGTGAGGCTAGGTAGGATGCACAAAAGATTGATACTTGTGGCCGTCGCACCAAGGCTCACTGGCTCCACCCCCGAGTGTACGAGTGACCGAACATTCTAATCATCGGCGAACTCCAAATAAAATACAAGTAGAACAAATTAAATAGCGTGCCTCATACTTTGTCGGTCAAAACAAATATTAACATCCAGGGATGGAGTCAGTGAGGCTAGGTACGATGCACAAGAGATTGATACTTGTGGCCGTCGCACCAAGGCTCACTGGCTCCACCCCCGAGTGTACGAGTGACAGAACATTCTAATCATCGGCGAACTCCAAATACGAGGCAAGTAGTGGTCGAGTAAATGCAAATAATTATTAAGCTATCTACGCCATAATCTTGAAATATATAGCAAAGTAAATGAAACTATAGACACATGTTCACATGCACATTCATACAACTAAATAAAAGCAACAAGTCGATTCTATGGGAATATATAGCAATTATTACAATACGGAAGTTCAAGGACATATCGTACAAGCTTTAGCAAGTGTTCCCGTCGTAGGATCAGGTTGTACGCCTAGGGGGGATGGACGGTAGCCCTCAAGCGAGTTGAACAGCCTCTCATCACGCGACATCTCCAAGCGGAGTTCTATCTCGTCATTAGGTGGTAGACCGTATCCATAGAAGAACTCGCCAGACCTACCATTGACATCATGCAGGATTATCGTGCAAATGAACTGCTGGATGCGACCCCAGTTCTTTCTAATCTCTCTATCAGGGACATCCGCCATGGTTGCAAACCTGTTTCTGAGATTCTCTGGCAGCAACATGTCATCTGCGTACTTTATGTACTCCTGCATCTGAAGGATGGCGTACCACGCGTCCATCCCATTGTCTTGCGTCGACTGCCTGAGGGAGGGGAAGTTGGTTGTGTGGGTTAAGACCAAGCCTCCTCGGGATTTCCTCTCTACTTTGAGGGGGCCTGCCTTGTTGGCGAAGCCGGTGAGAGCATCATTGAGAAGGGCCTTGATGTGGGTGTTGTCTTTCTTGTGGTCCCTACCCGAGTCGAGATAGACTGCATGCGAGTGTTGCGGGTGCACGACGATAAGGGTGCAGAACTTGTCGCTGCGGAAAACACACGGATTAACCTTTGGAAATGCAAATGGAGATATAGGATAGAATGGTAATGGGGGACTAGTGAGTGATTACTTACTCGGGGAAGTAAGGGATGAGAATGGCGCCCTTTTTAATGTTCGCCAGCATGAAATCCTCGACCTGCTGGGTGGCAATCGCCCGATCCCCAGCATTGCAGATGATGCTCTCCCGCATATAGAAGGGGTCCATTATCGCGATGGTCAGCGTCCCCTCCTTAACAATCTGGGAAGACAAGCTAAGAGCAACTAGGTGAACCACACTAAAGTGGAGCGCTTGCATGCGATAGATGCTGAAGATGTCGTTGAACCGGATGAAGCACAAGTCCGCGGGGTACTTCTCGACGAAGTTCATGCCAGTTGGCACCTTCGCCACGAAGAGAGGGTAACCAGGATTTTTTGATTTGAGAAGAAGGTTCTCCAGATGCCTGACACTCTCATGCAAGCTCCTCATATCCGGGGTGAGTTTGTTGACGACATGCTCCGGCAGCATCGGTTCACCCAAGTGATGCAGAGGTCACCAATTGTTTGGCAACTTGTCAAGGAGTGGGACCTTGTCCTTGGATTTGGTCGCCGCCTTGTCTTGGGCGTCCTTCTTATTTGGCCTCTTCCTCTTCTTGGGTTGTACTACTGGACCCTCCATCGCCGTATTGGCTGTAGCACGGAGTGTGTTTGGGCTCAGCATATTTTTGACGGCGGCGGTGGCGACCTCCTCAGGATTTTCCTCCTCAGCCGTTTCTTGAGAATCGAACAGCTTCTTGGAGCACACATATTTCGAGGCCGGCGCATCCTCATGGACAACTTGTGAAGACGTAGGAATATCCCATTGGAAGTTCTCACGTTCGTATTCCTTGGCCTCTGGTGCAACTGGCTGTTGGGGTGGGGCGCTGACCTCTGGCGCAGCTGGCCGTTCTGGTGGGGCGATGAGCACCGGCGCCGCTGGCTGTCGTGGAGGGACGCTGACACGTGGCGCCGCAAGGTGCTTGTATTTGCTTGCCGTCGACCCCGAGTAGGTGTTGATCTGAATTAGGGTCTTCGGCCATAGCAGTACCCAACCCTTCAGTGAGGCCAGATTCAACGGGCTATCGTCATCGGCACCATGCGGTTGATTAGGAGGAAACAAATCCTCATAGCCCGGTAACGCCCGATCCACTTCAACCCGGTAAACGTCATCCGCCATATATCGTGTGTTCCACTTCTTATCCAGGGGCCGAAGGATGGACCCCCTCGCGACGTCTTTGAGTTCGTAGTTTACTCTCATCAGGAAGGTGCATGGCGTTGAGAGTGCCTGCGAGAACATGTGTATGGCGTTAGAGAGAGGGCAAGGATGATGAAACTAATATATTAACTTGATGTACACATTAGTTAATTACCGTGAGGGCGTTGAGCTCGGCTAATGTCGATGGGCCGGCACATGCGGCAGCGGGCGTGCAAGTGACGGAGGGGCTGCTACCCGGCATGGACGGTGAATCCCTAGCACCAGCGACATTGCCGGCGGCCGGAGGAGTCTCCATTATAACATTGTCATTGCCGGCGGACGGCGGCACCATCGAGTTGCTACAGTCGAAGCTAACCACTTGCATTTTCGGGGGGGGGGGGCTTGTTTGCCACCCTCATACCACGCGTGTAGAGCGTTGAAATCTGCTTGGACTGAAGCGGCGACTTCAGCTTTGACTTCAGGTACGAGTGTAGCTTTGAGTTGGGGTACCAGTTGCGGTACCAAACCATCTTGGACTTGGGCTAGGATTGACTCCCTCATTTCCTCCGCCTCCCGCTGCTTCCTCTCATTGCGCGCATTTTTATCGGCCGCAGACGACAAGCCGTAGTGACCATGCTTGTAGCCTGTACTAGCGCCAGCCACACGGCCTCTATGCGGCCTTCTCGTAGGTGAATGCTCATTGACAATGTTTAGCGCCCGTACGAGAGGCTTGTCCCATGCTACCCTGCCCGTCGACACCTGGGACGAGGAGCCTTCGTCACCTTGAGAAAGTCTTTGTCTTTCTTCTTCCTGCGGAAGAAACGTGAACCATTTAGAAATGTTGCTACTATTATATGAACGATACTTGATCTAATTAAACCGGTAAATTGCTTACCAGTTTTTTCTCCAACGACAGGACCTTCTGGTCGTTCGTGAACCAAATTATGTCGGTTACGACCTTGGGGTCCATGACAAGTTCCCCGGTTAGTTTCTTCTTATGGTACCGGGACCTGATGAATCTTCTTTCAAGCGAGTCCTTGTACTTGAGCCAGAGGTTCTCAATGATGGCATTTACATACGCCTCGTCCTCCTTCACCCAATAGGGCTCCTTTCCCTCGTACTCACGGCTCCCAAGGTTGTGCTTGCCGATGTTAAGCTCCCGCATTTCCTTCCCCCACAACTTGCGATTCTTCGTCGCTTGTAGCTCTTCATTGGCCACAAAAGCATCAAAGTCTGCCTGGGAGACATGCGGAAAGGCAGAGTGGACCTCTTCGAAACCTTTGCCGTCAGCAATCATCTTCCGCACCATGTACTTATAGCTGCTAAGGTGTTTGGTGAACTTCAGGAGGGCTTGTGAGTTCACAATGTTCTTGGTTTCATGAGTGGAGGCGTAGTCGCCTAGGAACTTGTATCGTGAGTGCAACCTCGCAATGAGCTGGGCTCGCAAATGCGCTTTGTTCTCAGCTCGGAGATCCATCTCGTTGAGATTGATGACCTCTCGGAGGATACATGCCAGTTGGTTGACGTACCTCTTGGCAACATCCTTAGGCTCCACCTGCAAACCACTGGTGGGGTACACCTCTTTGATTGTGTCTCTGCCGGTGGCGACCGTGTTTTGGCGCCTTGCCTTCCGCGGCCTCTTGGAACCACTTGTCCCGGTGGCAGTACTCCCGGCGGCGCCGCTAGGATAGTCGCCGCTTGTCTCGCCGCCACCCCCGGCGGCGCCGATTGCCTCATCGCCGCTAGGCTCGTAGGTACTACCCCCGGCGGCGCCGCTTGCCTCATTGCCGCTTGGCTCGTCGGCACTACCCCCAGTGGCATCCTCCATCTCATGGTCCTCGTCGCCGCCAACACCAGCGGCCTCGGCATCCTCCTTCGTCCTAAAGAAGTGCCTATTTTAGTGCTCCTCTAACTGTTCTTGAGACGCCATGGTGGCTTGCACTAATAGAAGATGAAAAAGAGTTAGAATTCACGGAAAAATTCGGCATGACCTTTGCTAAATATTGGTCATGCCGAGTGCTAGAATTGCTAGAACGGAAATGAATCGACATTCCGGCACTCAATAGCAACTCAATCCCTGTAACAGAATGGCACTTACAGTAATAGCAACCATCATTTTCATTTCACCATAACCATCACCATAAACCATCAGTAATAGCACTTACAGTAGCATTATCATTTGCAACAACTTAACCAGAGACAACATTTGCAATAGCACATGCATCATATATAACCAGAGACAACTATTTTCATTTTATTCGATGGGAATAAAAATGGAAATGCTGACATACAAAATTTGCAATAGGTGCAACATAAGCAACATCACATGCTAAATCAAACTCTGCTTAGTGCTCAGTGCAACATAAGATATGAATGATACAGGAATAAGCAGTAGCATCAGCTACTATCATAAGATAGATTTCCCAAACATTAAAATAAAAATGGAAATGCTGACATACAAAATTTCATACAACATATAAATGGCAGAGAGCATACAACATACAGAGCTTGTAAAAACCAGAGCAGCAACATCAGCTACTATCATACAGAGCTTGTACCCACTTATAAGACAGTTCCAAGAAACAAATCATTTTATATATATGGCAGTGGCATATATATGGTTCATTTCAAAATTGGTTTAGTTTCAAACCAGAGAGGATACAACATACAGAGCTTGTACCCACTTATTCTCTGCTCATCAATAATACACTGACAAGCATACAATAGCATGGACCATTTTCTCTGGTTAAGGGGACCATTTTCTCTGTAATAGCATTTTCTCTGGTTTTCACAATAGCATGGACCGTATAGCAGCATAATAGCATCTTATTGATGAACATAGCAGCATAACAGCAAATTCCACAGCAGCATTTCATTATGTTTTCATTTTCATTTTCATTTTGTTTTAAATGAACCAGAGAATGAACATAGCACTTGTTCTTTTTTCATTAAGTAACCTATGAATTTTTGCATATCAACCAATGAATTTTATATATCAACCAATTCTTGGCAGTGGGGATTTAAATGAAGAACCAACATACTGCCTAAGTGTCTAGTTTTTATTTTCATCATAAACCAAATTCTTCAGAACATGTTCAAGATTTAACTAAACCAATTTATCTAGCAAAACTATTTTCATTTTCATTTTCATTTTCATTTAATGAAGAACCAACATACTGCCTAGTGTCTTGGCAGTGAGCATGAGCAGTAGCATTTCAAAACCATTTCAACATCTTTATTTGCAACCAGTGAGCATTAGCATGAGCATTCAACCATGGTGAACTAATTCATAATGCAAGCATTTAAATCATTCAATTTGCAATGCACTCAACTTTGAGTAATCTTGACCAGGAAATCCTGCTCAACTTCATCTGTTCTAAATTATAATACTGGACTATTTCAGTAAATTGAGAAGGAAACACAAATTTAAATTGAGAAGCAAACAATACTGCTATTGCTACTGCAAACAGTACTTGTAAGAATCAGAACAACATTTTGCTTCATTGTTAAATTAAGCTGCACCCATCATTATCAAAACAACATTTTGCTTTACCCAACAGTTAAACAACTAACATTTTGCTTCAGTTGGATGCCACTTGAATTTTGGTAACAGCCAACAAAACAAGCTTCATTATCTCATTTATATGGCTGGGGTTTCTGGAAATTAGTACAAACTTGCTTTGTAGCTACAACATTTTTTTAAAATTTGCATTAGGTAAATGCCCCATTTTATTTTCAAGCATCTGAGCATCAATTTCAAGCATTAGTTAAATGCCCCATTAGGTAAATTTGCATTAGGAATTTGCAAGCATCTGAGCATCATTTCATTTGATTTTCATTTTCAATTTTTCTTACTGCAAGCAATTCAATGTAGAAATTTTCAGAGAGCTACTGCATAATGCAAGAAGGGAGCTACTTGAAGAACTAAAATTAGGGCTACTGCAAGAATTCGGAGGCAAAGAGAGGGAAGGAATAGGGGGATGGAGAGGGGAAGGAAGATGCCGGGGAAGGGAGATGGGTTCTTACCAACGGTGATGGTGGCGACGCCCTGCAGCTCCTCTCTGCGACGGTGGGACGACGACGGCTCCTCTCCTCCTTGCGCGGCGGCTCCTCTCCTCCTCCTTGTGCGGCGGCTCCTCTCCTCCTTGTGCGGCAGCTCCTCGATCTCCTCCTCCTTGCGGGGTGGCTCCTCTCCTCCTTGCGCGGCGGTGATACGCGTACAACACGCGTCCTTTGGGAACCCCAAGAGGAAGGTGTGATGCGTACAGCGGCAAGTTTCCCTCAGTAAGAAACCAAGGTTTATCGAACTAGTAGGAGCCAAGAAGCACGTTGAAGGTTGATGGCGGCGGAGTGTAGTGCGGCGCAACACCAGAGATTCCGGCGCCAACGTGGAACCTGCACAACACAACCAAGATACTTTGCCCCAACGAAACAGTGAGGTTGTCAATCTCACCGGCTTGCTGTAACAAAGGATTAGATGTATAGTGTGGATGATGATGTTTGCAGAAAACAGTAGAACGTGAATTGCAGTTGATTGTATTCGATGTAAAGAATGGACCGGGGTCCACAGTTCACTAGTGGTGTCTCTCCAATAAGAAATAGCATGTTGGGTGAACAAATTACAGTTGGGCAATTGACAAATAAAGAGGGCATGACCATGCACATACATGTTATGATGAGTAGTGTGAGATTTAATTGGGCATTACGACAAAGTACATAGACCGCTATCCAGCATGCATCTATGCCTAAAAAGTCCACCTTCAGGTTATCATCCGAACCCCTTCCAGTATTAAGTTGCAAACAACAGACAATTGCATTAAGTATGGTGCGTAATGTAATCAACACAAATATCCTTAGACATAGCATTGATGTTTTATCCCTAGTGGCAACAGCACATCCACAACCTTAGAACTTTCTGTCACTGTCCCAAATTTAATGGAGGCATGAACCCACTATCGAGCATAAATACTCCCTCTTGGAGTTACAAGTAACGACTTGGCCAGAGCCTCTACTAATAACGGAGAGCATGCAAGATCATAAACAACACATAGATAGATTGATAATCAACATAACATAGCATTCCATATTCATCGGATCCCAACAAACGCAACATGTATCATTACAAATAGATGATCTTGATCATGTTAGGCAGCTCACAAGATCGAACAATGATAGCTCAATTAGGAGAATACAACCATCTAGCTACTGCTATGGACCCATAGTCCAGGGGTGAACTACTCACACATCACTCCGGAGGCGACCATGGCGGTGAAGAGTCCTCCGGGAGAAGATTCCCCTCTCTGGCAGGGTGCCGGAGGCGATCTCCTGAATCCCCCGAGATGGGATTGGCGGCGGCGGCGTCTCTGGAAGGTTTTCTGTATCATGGCTCTCGGTACTGGAGTTATTATCGACGAAGGCTTCTTATAGGCGAAGAGGTAGGTTTAGGGGCGACGCGAGGGCCCCACACGCTAGGGCCGCGCGGCCAAGGCCTGGGCCGCGCCGCCTGTAGGGATTCGTTGCATAGAAAACAAAAAAATTCCTACCGCGAGAATGCAATCCAAGCCAAGATGCAATCTAGAAGACGGGAGCAACGAGGGGATGATCAAGACTAACCCTTGAAGAGATTCCAAAGCCTACAAGATGAGGCTCTTGTTGCTGCGGTAGACGATCACTTGCCGCTTGCAAAAGCGCGTAGAAGATCTTGATCACCGGTGCCACGAACAGGCAGCACCTCCGTACTCGGTCACACGTTCGGTTGTTGATGAAGACGACGTCCACCTCCCGTTCCAGCGGGCAGCGGAAGTAGTAGCTCCTATTGAATCCGACAGCACGACAGCGTGGTGTCGGTGGTGGTGGAGAAATCCGGCGGAGCTTCGCATAAGCGTGCGGGATGTGGTGGAGGAGAGAGACCTCTAGGGTTTGGGGAGAGGGGCGCCGGCTAGGGCACCCATGAGGGGTGCGGCCATGGTGGAGGCTTGAGTGGCCGGCCCCCTCCCCTTGGCCCCTCATTATATAGGTGGAACCCCAAGTGTCTGTCTCCAAGTCTTTGAATAAGACCCGAACCAAAAACCTTCCATATGGTGGGGAAACCTACCCAAGCTAGGACTCCCACTAGAGGTGGGAATTCCACCTCCCATATGGGGGGGTGGCCGGCCCCCTAAGGGGGAGTCCACTTGGGACTCCTCCCCCACTATGGTTGGCCGGCCATGGAGGGGGAGTCCCATGTGGACTCCACCTTCCTTGGTGGTTTCTTCCGGACTTTTCTAGAACCTTCTAGAACCTTCCATAGAACCTTCCGCGTCATTTTAATTCACATAAAATGACATCCTATATATGAATCTTATTCTCCGGGCCATTCCGGAACTCCTCGTGATGTCCGGGATCTCATCCGGGACTTCGAACAAATATTCGAACTCCATTCCATATTCAAGTTCTACCATTTCAACATCCAACTTTAAGTGTGTCACCCTACGGTTCGTGAACTATGCAGACATGGTTGAGTATTCACTCCGACCAATAACCAATAGCGGGATCTGGAGATCCATAATGGCTCCCACATATTCAACGATGACTTTAGTGATCGAATGAACCATTCACATACGATACCAATTCCCTTTGTCACGCGATATATTACTTGTCCGAGGTTTGATCTTCGGTATCACTCTATACCTTCTTCAACCTCGTCTCCTGACAAGTACTCTTTACTCGTACCGTGGTATGTGGTCTCTTATGAACTCATTCATATGCTTACAAGACATTAGACGACATTCCACCGAGAGGGCCCAGAGTATATCTATCCGTCATCGGGATGGACAAATCCCACTGTTGATCCATATGCCTCAACTCATACTTTCCGGATACTTAATCCCACCTTTATAACCACCCATTTACGCAGTGGCGTTTGGTGTAATCAAAGTACCTTTCCGGTATAAGTGATTTACATGATCTCATGGTCATAAGGACTAGGTAACTATGTATCGAAAGCTTATAGCAAATAACTTAATGACGAGATCTTATGCTACGCTTAATTGGGTGTGTCCATTACATCATTCATACAATGATATAACCTTGTTATTAATAACATCCAATGTTCATGATTATGAAACTAATCATCCATTAATCAACAAGCTAGTTAAGAGGCATACTAGGGACTTCTTTGTTGTCTACATATCACACATGTACTAATGTTTCGGTTAATACAATTATAGCATGATATATAAACATTTATCATAAACATAAAGATATAAATAATAACCACTTTATTATTGCCTCTAGGGCATATCTCCTTCAGTCTCCCACTTGCACTAGAGTCAATAATCTAGTTTACATTTGTAAAGATATAACACCTTGGCCTTCTGGTGCTTTATCATGTTTTACTCACGGGAGAGGTTTTAGTCAACGGATCTGACACGCTCAGAAACGTATGTATTTTGTAATTCATTTGCGTCTCAACGCATCACTCATTTCCAAATGAGTCGGCATTTAAATATGTTTGGTCTTCTGGTGGAACCTTAATTCCGCGGTCTGAAATATGTCACTAATATTGTCACACACAATATAGCTTCAAAGTTCTGACTCATTTAACTACACCAAGTTCTCAAAGAACCTCTTGACTTAACATTCTTTGTCATTGTCAAAACAATGACATACTCTGCCTTCTTTTGTAGAATCCGTCACAATATTTAGAACTCTTCTAAATCTAGCATAGACAACTTCTAGCTCATTGTGCTACCTTTTAAAACAACACTTAGTCTAATTTGAGATTTGAAATTTTATTTTCATATGTGACAAAACTAATATCGGTGCAACACCTTACAGCGATTTGTTTTGTCATTTCTCCATATAAAACTATATATATATATACTTGGTTCTTCTTAAGTACTCAAGAATATTCTTACTGTTTTTCAGTGATCATCACATGAATCATTCTGGTACATGCTCATAACACTTTTAGAGCATAGGACATCTGATTGTGTACATATTATTCGTGATCTATAATCACTCATGTGTTTTTACTCATTGAGTGTCAGATACACTCAAATCTTGTTAAAACTTCACATGACAAGAACATCTTCTTAATATTTCTATATTGAACTATTTCAATATCCATTCTATGTACTTTGACTTAAACTTATTTTGTGTCTAAATCTATCTTCATAGATCTTGACACTAAATTTGTTTCAGTCCATATCTTTTCATTGAAGTTAATTTCTCAATGAAACCTTTTTAATCATGTATATAATTACATCATTTATAACCAACTATATGTCATCTACATAAAGTATTATAAATATGTCTCAGCGCTCCCACTTAATTTCTTGCAAATGCAAGCCTCTTCATCGTCTCTTGATGAAATCAAAAAACTCTTTGACTATTTCATCTGGTGAAGATTCCAACTCCGCGATACTCACTTCATCCAATTTGAAGTTTGTATACTTATCTAGTATTCCATGGATCAGCAAAACTCTTGGTTGTATCTTGTATACACTTTTAGTACACACTTCTAATAAGTATTGTATTTTGCCATCCTACTAACATATCTCATAAAAGAAATATGTAGTGATTACTAGAATAATCCACATAGACTATAAGCATTGCTACGGAAGGTCTAATCTTATCATAGTCAACTCTTTGAACTTTGTCGTAAACAACTTTTCGACAAGTCAAGCTTCTTCAAGGATATTCCATCCAAGTCCATCAATTTTATAGATCCATTTACTTTCAAAAAGTATTTATCTATCTTGGATTTCATGGCATATAGCCATTTTAACGGAGTCAGGGCCCATCATAACTTCTTTGTTTGTAGTTGGTTTATCATTGTTCAAAATCAATCCTTTGTACACAAATCATTTATTTGATCACAAAGTAAACCATACCTACAAGGTTCAATATGTACTTCGATCTCCATGGCTAAAACACTTTGTAGTCATGGGAGCCATGATCGTCGATGTCGCTTCCGGAACCAGTTTCCGATGCTGCGCTACTCTGATCATTATGCTCAGGTTCATAAACCTTATCAAGTTCTATTGTCCTCCCACTCAAATACTTCACTAGAAACAATTTCTTGAAAATAAGAAACATTGACAAACACTTTTGTCTTTGTCTCATGGGAAGAATTCCCAATCAAATCTCTGGGATAACCAACAAAGACATTCATCCGATTTTGGTTGTAAACTTATTTACTTATGCTATGCATACCAAAATTTAAGAAAAGACTATCAGGTTTCATACCCATGCCATAACTCGTATGGTGTCATTTCAACGGATCATGATGATGCTCTATTCAGTGTAAAAGCGGTATTCACTAAAGCATAATCCATAAAAATATAATGGCATCAATATTTTATCTCATCATTGATCCAACAAAGTTTGAATATATCTCTTGGATACTTCATCATCACTATGATACTCCAAGAAACGTAAGTTGTAGAACAATTTCATAACTTTCTTAGATGTTCGCTAAAACTCGTAATTCAAATATTTTCACCATAATCCAATCATAGATATTTGACTTTTCTATTACGATGATTTCCACTTCATGCTGAAATTTATTTGAATCCATTCAAATGTTTTAAACTTCTTCCTTATTGAATATATCCACATATATATACTCAATTCATTGTTGAAAGTTTTCATGAAGTAGAAGAATCTCCCGCACACAACTATGCCCAGTGAACCACATACATCATTATGTATTTTTCCACTAAGTTTGTTGCCCGTTCTACTTTTGGCCTATGAACGGTATTTTAATCATTCTCTTTAGAAAAGATTTGCAAGCGCCAAATGATTCAAAAATCAAATGACTCCAAAAATCCATTTGCATGGAGTTCCTTCATGCGTTCCTTTCTAACATGACCTAAATGGCGGTTCCACAAATAAGTGGAATTCAAATCATTTGCCTTATGGCATTTTAGCGTCAGTGTTATGTATGTGTGTTTCACCATTAAGATTTATAATAACTTATCCATCATACATGGAGTAATGTCATAATTTGAACAACTCATTATTTTCATTTGACCAGAGCAAAATAACAATTATTAAGTTCTTTATTATAAATTCTAAGGGCTAGATAGAATGCCAACGACGAACATAATAACACTTTATTTTGTTCTAGACGTGCATCCTTATCATATTCCTTGTCAGTCACTTAGGCCATTGTATTCTTGTATTGCGTTGTTTTGTATGACACTTCATAGCAACCAATATAGTACTAATACCCAAGAATTTCATAGTGTGACTTAACTAGGAATACAACCATAACATGTATATCATTTATATACACCTGAGCTAGACTTTCTAGTCTTTTCTTTTCTTTTTGCCAAAATATCTTTTGCAGTTTCTCTTTTAGCTTTCCTCATTATTCAGAAAAACATTTCAACATCAATAACTTCTAGGTGTGTTGGTCAAATACCAATAACCTTGAGGTTATTACTTTGAAGTTGATCATCATATGACAAGTGTTTCAGATTTCACTATTAGTAACTTTGTAATATGATGAACAATTTCACTCATAATTTTATCCATCATATCATGACTACTTTTCGAGACCATGTCTGTACATGCTAGGCTCGTAAAGTTTAACCTTAGTATTCGCATGTGCAAATCTGGCTTGTACCCGTTCTAAGCACACGTAGAATCTATAACACCCGATCATCACGTGATGCTTCGAAACGACGAGTCTTAGCAACGGTGCATACTAAGGACAATCACTTCATGGATATGCGAATATCGTTAGTGCCCCAATAGTTGGAGGATTGGGACGCCTTGCGTCTTCAACCTTCGTACATTCCCATAAAACTTATGAGTTTATGTAGTCTCACCAAAATATATTCTATCATCTTGCAATAAGGTCTTAGATATCACATATATCTCATACCTTGATTATTTCTGAAAACTAAATTTTCAGCTCCTTATTTTTCAAACAGATTTGAACTTCAAGTTTCACGGAGACAAGATAACTTTAGGTACTAATTGAAACCATAGCTCTTTGAATCAACAATGTGAGGTTTACTAAAAGTTTGCAATAGGACTTAATCAATTCTTGATTCTTTAAAAATACGGTACCAGTCCGTAAAGTTTCTTGTTAGATTTTAACAGTATTTCTATCTCAATAACAAGACTAGCGCATAGTAGTAAACGGATGCCAATACTACAAAATTAATGCAAAATACTACTCAGACTATGTTTATGATAATTAGTTCATGTTTTAATCTAATTACTAATGAACTCCCACTTAATACAACATCCCTCATAGTTTTTAAGTGGTACACGATCCAAATCCACTACACCAAAACCGATCATCACGTGAGATGATGTAGCTTCAATGGTGAACATCAACATGTTGATCATATCATCCATATGACTCGTGTTCAACCTTTCGGTTTCCGTTGTCCCGAGGCCATGTCTGTACATGCTAGGCTAGTCAAGCAAACCCAAGTATTCCGCGTGTGCAACATGGCTTACACCCGTTGTATGTGAATCGTTGAATCTATCACATCCGATCATCACGAGATGCTTCGAAACGACGAACTGTTACAACGGTGCATACGAGGGGAGAACACTTTATTATCTTGATATTAATGTGAGGGATCATCTTATAATGCTACCGTCGCGTTCTAAGCAAAATAAGATGCATAAAGGATTAACATCATCAACGGGCCTTTAGTCTCTGCGCCTTATTAATGTGATATGATATGGCCCTTTAGTCTCTGCGCCTTTGATCTTCATCTCCAAAGCACGGACATGATCTCCATCATCAACGGGCATGATCTCCATCATCGTCGGCGTAGCGTCAAGGTCCATGGCGCCGTCTTCATGGTTGTTCACCTCATGTAGCAACTATTACAACTACTTTGAAATACTACTCAACATGAAAATTAAAGACAACCATAAGGCTCCTGCCGGTTGCCACAATACAATAATGATCATCTCATACATATTCATCAACACATTATGGCCATATCACATCACCAAACCCTGCAAAAACAAGTTAGACGTCTCTAATTTGGTTTGCATATTTTACGTGGTTTAGGGTTTTCGAGAGAGATCTAATCTACCTACGAACATGAACCACAACGGTGATACTAATGTTGTCAATAGAAGAGTAAATTGAATCTTCACTATAGTAGGAGAGACAGACACCCGCAAAGCCTCTTATGCAATACAAGTTGCATGTCGAACGAGGAACAAGTCTCATGAACGCGGTCATGTAAAGTTAGTCCGGGCCGCTTCATCCCACTATGCCACAAAGATGCAAAGTACTCAAAATAAAGATAACAAGAGCATCAACGCCCACAAAAACATTGTGTTCTACTCGTGCAACCATCTATGCATAGACACGGCTCTGATACCACTGTAGGGATTCGTTGCATAGAAAACAAAAAAGTTCCTACTGCGAGAACGCAATCCATGCCAAGATGCAATCTAGAAGACGGGAGCAACGAGTGGATGATCAAGACTAACCCTTGAAGAGATTCCAAAGCCTACAAGATGAGGCTCTTGTTGCTGCGGTAGACGATCACTTGCCGCTTGCAAAAGTGCGTAGAAGATCTTGATCACCGGTGCCACGAACGGGCAGCACCTCCGTACTCGGTCACACGTTCGGTTGTTGATGAAGACGACGTCCACCTCCCATTCCAGCGGGCAGCGGAAGTAGTAGCTCCTCTTGAATCCGACAGCACGACGGCGTGGTGTCGGTGGTGGTGGAGAAATCCGGCGGAGCTTCGCATAAGCGTGCGGGATGTGGTGGAGGAGAGAGACCGCTAGGGTTTGGGGAGAGGGGCGCCGGCTAGGGCACCCATGAGGGGTGCGGCCATGGTGGAGGCTTGAGTGGCCGGCCCCCTCCCCTTGGCCCCTCATTATATAGGTGGAACCCCAAGTGTTGGTCTCCAAGTCTTCGAATAAGACCCGAACCAAAAACCTTCCATATGGTGGGGAAACCTACCCAAGCTAGGACTCCCACTAGAGGTGGGAATTCCACCTCCCATATGGGGGGGTGGCCGGCCCCCTAAGGGGGAGTCCACTTGGGACTCCTCCCCCACTAGGGTTGGCCGGCCATGGAGGTGGAGTCCCATGTGGACTCCACCTTCCTTGGTGGTTTCTTCCGGACTTTTCTAGAACCTTCTAGAACCTTCCATAGAACCTTCCGCGTCATTTTAATTCACATAAAATGACATCCTATATATGAATCTTATTCTCCGGACCATTCCGGAACTCCTCGTGATGTCCGGGATCTCATCCGGGACTTCGAACAAATATTCGAACTCCATTCCATATTCAAGTTCTACCATTTCAACATCCAACTTTAAGTGTGTCACCCTACGGTTCCTGAACTATGCGGACATGGTTGAGTATTCACTCCGACCAATAACCAATAGCGGGATCTGGAGATCCATAATGGCTCCCACATATTCAACGATGACTTTAGTAATCGAATGAACCATATACATATAATACCAATTCCCTTTGTCACGCGATATATTACTTGTCCGAGGTTTGATCTTCGGTATCACTCTATACCTTGTTCAACCTCGTCTCCTGATAAGTACTCTTTACTCGTACCGTGGTATGTGGTCTCTTATGAACTCATTCATATGCTTGCAAGACATTAGACGACATTCCACCGAGAGGGCCCAGAGTATATCTATCCGTCATCGGGATGGACAAATCCCACTGTTGATCCATATGCCTCAACTCATACTTTCTGGATACTTAATCCCACCTTTATAACCACCCATTTACGCAGTGGCGTTTGGTGTAATCAAAGTACCTTTCCGATATAAGTGATTTACATGATCTCATGGTCATAAGGACTAGGTAACTATGTATCGAAAGCTTATAGCAAATAAATTAATGACGAGATCTTATGCTACGCTTAATTGGGTGTGTCCATTACATCATTCATACAATGATATAACCTTGTTATTAATAACATCCAATGTTCATGATTATGAAACTAATCATCCATTAATCAACAAGCTAGTTAAGAGGCATACTAGGGACTTCTTTGTTGTCTACATATCACACATGTACTAATGTTTCGGTTAATACAATTATAGCATGATATATAAACATTTATCATAAACATAAAGATATAAATAATAACCACTTTATTATTGCCTCTAGGGCATATCTCCTTCACCGCCCTGTTGTGTCGGCACCTCGTCGCCCCACTTCGTTTCCCTTTCGGACTTCTGGAAGCTTCGTGGAAAAATAAGATCCTGGGCGTTGATTTCGTCCAATTCCGAGAATATTTCCTTACTAGGATTTCTGAAACCAAAAACAGCAGAAAACAACAACTGGCTCTTTGGCATCTTGTTAATAGGTTAGTGCCGGAAAATGCATAAAAATGACATAAAGTATGTATAAAACATGTGTGTATCATCATAAAACAAGCATGGAACATAAGAAATTATCGATACGTTGGAGACGTATCAGCATCCGAAGCTTAGTTCCTACTCGTCCTGAGTAGGTAAACGATAACAAAGATAATTCCTGAAGTGACATGCTATCATAATCTTGATCAATACTATTGTAAGCACATGAGATGACTGCAGCGATTCGAAGCAATGGTAAAGACAATGGTTAAACAATTGAATCATATAGCAAAGACTTTTCATGAATAGTACTTTCAAGACAAGCATCAATAAGTCTTGCATAAGAGTTAACTCATAAAGCAGTAAATTCAAAGTAAAGGCATTGAAGCAACACAAAGGAAGATTAAGTTTCAGTGTTGCTTTCAACTTGTAACATGTATATCTCATGGATAGTTGTCAATGCAAAGTAATATAGTAAGTGCAATAGGTAAACATGTAAGAATAAATGCACAGTTAACACAAGTGTTTGCTTCTAAGACAGAAGGAAATGGGTAAACTGACTCAACATAAAAGTAGAAGAAAAGCCCTTCGCAGAGGGAAGCATTGATTGCTATATTTGTGCTAGAGCTTTTATTTTGAAAACAAGAAACAATTTTGTCAACGGTAGTAATAAAGCATATGTATTATGTATAATATATCCTACAAGTTGCAAGTCTCATGCATAGTATACCAATAGTGCCCGCACCTTGTCCTAATTAGCTTGGATTTACATGGATTATCATTGCATAGCATACGTTTTAACCAAGTGTCACAAAGGGGTACCTCTATGCCTCCTGTACAAAGGTCTAAGGAGAAAGCTCGCATCGGATTTCTCGCTTTTGATTATTCTCAACTTAGACATCCATACCGGGACAACATAGACAACAGATAATGGACTCCTCTTTAATACATAAGCATTCAACAACAAATAATATTCTCATAAGAGATTGAGGATTGTTTTCCAAACTGAAACTTCCACCATGGATCATGGCTTTAGTTAGCGGCCCAATGTTCTTCTCTAACAATATGCATACTCAAACCATATGATCATGATAAATCTCCCTTACTTCAGACAAGACGAACATGCATAGCAACTCACATGATATTCAACAAAGGGTAGTTGATGGCGTCCCCAGGAACATGGTTATCGCTCAACAAGCAACTTAATAAGAAATAAGATACATAAGTACATATTCAATACCACAATAGTTTTTAGGCTATTTGTCCCATGAGCTATATATTGCAAAGACAAAGAATGGAATTTTAAAGGTAGCACTCAAGCAATTTACTTTGGAATGGCAGAGAAATACCATGTAGTAGGTAGGTATGGTGGACACAAGTGGCATAGTTTTTGGCTCAAGGATTTTGGATGCACGAGAAGTAATCCCTCTCAATACAAGGCTTAGGATAGCAAGGTTATTTGAAGCAAACACAAGTATGAACTAGTACAGTAAAACTCACATAAGAACATATTGCAAGCATTATAAGACTATACACCGTCTTCCTTGTTGTTCAAACCCTTACTAGAAAATATCTAGACCTTAGAGAGACCAATCATGCAAACCAAATTTTAGCAAGCTCTATGTATTTCTTCACTAATAGGTGCAAAGTATATGATGCAAGAGCTTAAACATGAGCACAACAATAGCCAAGTATCACATTATTCAAGACATTATACCAATTACCACATGTAGCATTTCCCGTTTCCAACCATATAACAATTAACGAAGCAGTTTCAACCTTCGCCATGAACATTATGAGTAAAGCCAAGAACACATTTGTTCATATGCAACAGCGGAGCGTGTCTCTCTCCCACACAATGAATGCTAGGATCCAATTTTATTCAAACAAAACAAAATAAAACAAACAGACGCCCCAAGTAAAGCACATAAGATGTGATGGAATAAAAATATAGTTTCACTAGAGGAACCTGATAATGTTGTCGATGAAGAAGGGGATGCCTTGGGCATCCCCAAGTTTAGATGCTTGAGTCTTCTTGAAATATGCAGGGATGAACCACCAGGACATCCCCAAGCTTAGAGCTTTCACTCTCCTTGATCATATCGTATCATCCTCCTCTCTTGATCCTTGAAAACTTCCTCCACACCAAACTCAAAACAACCCATTAGAGGGTTAGTGCATAATCAAAATTCACATGTTCAGAGGTGACATAATCATTCTTAACACTTCTGGACATTGCACAAAGCTACTAAAAGTTAATGGAATAAAGAAATCTATCAAACATAGCAAAACAGGCAATGCGAAATAAAAGGCAGAATCTGTCAAAACAGAACAGTCCGTAAAGACGATTTTTTTAGGTGCACCAGCACTAGTGGAAATATGGCCTTTTGCACCGGTTTTTAAAGGCCATATGCACCGGATGGCTAACCGGTGCAAACCATCCGGTGCAAAAGGCCCCCCCCTTTTGCACCGGTTCTCTTACGAACCGGTGCTAAAGGGGTCTCCACGTGGCCGGCTGTGGGGCGCTCGGCGGGGGAGCTTTTGCACCGGTTCGTATAATACGAACCGGTGCAAAAAGGTTGGCGGCAGCATTTTAGTGCCCTTCCCTGCCGCGGCAGGGAATTGCACTAAAACGCTGCCGCGGCAGAGACTCTGCCCCATTCGAAATACGGTATAATATTAATGCAGACAATTCACATATATATATATAGGAAACCATTGTATTACATATATCGATCAAAGTGACACACGTTCATGCATATATATATATGTCTACATCAACATTGATATTGGCGGTTGTCCACATAGTGTTCTCCATCTGGAGCTATGACTTGCTCAAGTAAGAACCCCGCCAGTTCTTCTTGAATTGCTCGTACACGCTCTGTTGCTAGAAGACCGTCCCGCAACCGTTCGATCTAATAATTTGAAGAAGGTACGATGGTCAGTATATATATATGTGTGTATGTGAATGAAACACAAGGTGATCGATAAAATAAAGCCATGAATGTTGTTTAATTACTTACATCAAGTTGTTCCAAAATGTCCCTCTTATGGTGGGTATTCAGCGGATGAACTCGCAAACGTAGAACCCGCATAAATTATTCCCGTCCTCCTGCCTCAAGCACTTTACGAGAACAAAGTTCAATCAAAATAATATATATATAATCAAGGATGATAATAATGGTATTGAAACTACAATCAAAGAGATGCGCGGCCTAGCCGATGGTACTTACCGGTACATGTTTTATTCGAAGTTCTTTATTCTTTAAACCCGGAGACTTGTTGGTGAACCGTTTCCAAGCCTTGAGGAGGATATCAGCCATGTCCCCCCACGCCTCAAGGGGTTTACTCTTCGAGTCCATGACTTCTACTATCCCGGTGTCGGGTTCAATGACTAGCAGGATATAGTGAAACCTGCGGACACACATATATATGCATAACTCATCAATTACACTTAACACATGGAGTAAGCGAAAAAGATTTAATGTGTGAAGACAGTAACACTCACGCGAAGTTGTAAGGAAATAGTATTGCCCTTTTGTATGAGTTTTTCCTTAAGACATATACCAAGTTATTCTCCGTGTCCTTGGGAGAGTTGTCGACAGTATACCCATTCACGGTATATGGGTCAACGAACCCAAGATCATAGATTTGCCCCTTGCGGCATTCGCGAATCTTCATTCTGCATAATACAGTGAGAGTATGGTTATATGCTAGCAATAATGGACGAGTCGCGGTAGAGACTTAATTACATAAATAATACTTACAGACAGTATGCACTCAGCAGAGATTTGTCGAGGGCGTCTTGGTTGAATAACTGAAATAATTCACAAAATTCGATGTTCATCACGTCAGTTCGCCCGTAGTGCTCATCTCTTATTGCCACCATGATCCAGTTCTGGCCGTCCTTACATGCATCCAAGTACCAATTATGTAGTCTTCGCAGCTATGTTCATAGATTAGGCAACTCCGCAGCTCTGACAAGAGGTTCCCCGTATGTGTAATGGTATGCTAATTGGACATCGTCCGTGGCCATGAATTCGATGCGGCTTAAGTACTCAGGAATAATGCTCAATACATGATCAATAATAGTGCTGAAAGCAGATAGTGCAGTTACATGCATACATAGATCGATAATACATCAATCACTACTACAAACACTCAACCGCGCAGACCGGGTCCTAGAGGGCGCCGACCGGTCCCGAGCCGCTGGGTGTGCCCCCAAAGCCACGGAACAACAACGGGAGCATAGCTAACATGAGATCCCTGCATAACGCTCCATCCGCCCCTATACATGTTGTCTAACGCATACATGTAACGGCGAACGTGCTGGTCCTCCGCTTCAATGCGCTGAGCTACCTCCTCCGGCGGGGCCGGCTCCCTCTGAAACGAACGTGGCCCATAAGACCTCCACCAGAGAATATCCGGGTTGACGACGGGACCCGGATTCCGCACCAAGGTGCGCGCCCCGGAAGATAACACCTCCCAGTGCCACCCCGGCGGAGCCCAGTCCCGGACTTCCCCCATCTGCTGCATCTCCTCTAAAACTGTCCTAGCTCCAGGACGCGGAGGCCGCGGCATCGTATGCAAACTAACAAATATAATAATAAAGTACTTATGAATATGAATGAAACTAACTAAATTTTGTCTAACACATACTAATAAAGTACTTACTACTTTTTTCTAACACATACTAATAAAGTACTTACTACTTTTTTCTAACTAAATAACTAAATTTTCTAACTAAATAACCTAACTAAAATCTCGAACTAAATTTTCTAACTAAAACTAACAAATTTAAACCTAACTAATTAAAATCTAACAAAACCTAACAAATATTCTAATAAAACCTAACAAAAATGTAACTAAAATCTAACTAATTCTAACTAAAATGTACTAAAATCTAACAAAATCTACTAAAATCTAACAAAATCTAACTAATTCTAACAAAACTAAAATCTAACTAATTCTAACAAAACCTAACAAAAATCTAACAAAATCTAACTAATTCTAACAAAAATGTAATTAAAATCTACTAAAATCTAACTAAAAAAGAAAAAAAGGAGGGCCGGGGTGCGGCCTCACCTTCACGCGCCGCGCGAGGGCGGCGCGGCAGGAGGAGGCGACGGCCGCGGGCGGCGGGCGGCGCGGAGAGGCGGCGGGCGGGCGCGCGGAGTGGTGGGGCCGGCGGCGGCGCGGAGGAGGAAGAGCAGCAGGCGGCGCGGCGGGCGGGCGGCGCGCGCGGCGGCGTGCGGGCGACGGCCGGCGACGGCGCGGCGGGCGAAGCGGCGACGGCCGGCAACGGCGCTGGCGGGCGGCCGGCGACGGCGCGCGGAGGAGGAAGAGGCGGGCGACGGGCGGCGGCGGGCCGGGGAAAATTTGGGCAGAGTTTCGCCTTGTTTTGTGTCCTCGCGCGAAATGGAGAAGAAGGGGCGCGCGGGGGCAGTTATACTGCGACCCTTTTGCACCGGTTCGTGGCTGGCACCGGTGCAAAGACCCTTTGCACCGGTTCCAGCCACGAACCGGTGCAAAAGGGTCAAATTTGGGCTGAAATTTTTTGCTTTCTTCCCGCCTTTTTTCTCTGATTCGCGCGGGATCGAGTTCCCGCCACGACGCTGCGCGGGTTTCCGCCACGACGCCGCGCGGGATATGTTCCCGCCACGACACCGCGCGGGACATTTTCTGCGCCACGACGCCGCGCGGGATATTTTCCCGCCACGACGCGCAGCGCGGAGATTTCCCGCCTAAACGCCCTCTATAAATAGTACGCCCCCGTGTCTCCCATTTCACTCATCACCAAACCCTAGCCCATTGCACAATGTCCCCCAAAGCCGCACCCGCCGCCGGTGGAAGTGGACCCGCAGCTCGCGGAGATAGAGGAGTGGGAGGAGCTGCTGCGGCAAGAGGCGGCAACCAGGAGGGCAGCAGCGGATGAGGTGGACCCGCAGCTCGCAGAGATAGAGGAGTGGGAGGAGGCAGCGCTAGCGGCTACCATAGAAGCATTTGAGAGGCAGAGTCTCCAGGAACTGCATAAGCGGCCGCGTGTGATGGATCTGGATAGTGAGGAGATGCATAAGCGTCGTCGTGAGGAGGAGCTGCGGCAGGAGGCGGCATCCAGGAGGGCAGCAGCGGATGCGCGGAAGAACTAGTAGAAGTTGTTATTTTAGTTTAAGTTTAGTTACCGTATCTTGTTAAATTTCAATAAAGTCGTTGTCGTTTTATCCCGGTTAATGGCTGGAACCGGTGCTAAAGACGGTTGATTAGTTTATATACCCCTTTTATCTGTTATTTGCCTTATCTGGGGTGGTTTCATCTGGGGGGGAGGGGATTATCTGGAGGCACACACCGCCCGAGTAACTCTTCCCGCAAGTCCCGCTCGGAAGCTGCTACTATACACCCAACAACCAGTAGGTGAGGATAAATTTGCAAACATGTGTATCTAGAAAAATAATAAACTTGGATAATTGCATTTAGTTCAAACGACCAATGTTACTGATACATATCACAACAAACGCTTCACAGTATGAGCTCAAGGTACATTATGATCGCTTCGACCGTAACCATGGAGTATCTTCAGCATTTAACGCGATGGTTGGATCAATGTTCACTGTGAAGGGCGGAATTTCAGCAAACTTATTATAATCTTCTGACATGTCCGTCTTGTCCTCGACTCCCACGATGGTTCTTTTCCCTGAAAGAACTATGTGACGCTTTGGCTCATCGGATGAGCTCGTTTCCTTATGTTTTCTTTTCTTCGGTCTAGAGGACATGTCCTTCACATAGAAAACCTGAGCCACATCATTGGCTAGGACGAATGGTTCGTCTCTGTAACCAAGATTGTTGGTATCCACTGTTGTCATTCCGTACAGCTGGTCTACCTTTACCCCTTTTCCATCCAGCTTGAACCATTTGCACCGAAATAAAGGGACCTTAAAAGAAGGTCCATAGTCAAGTTCCCATATCTCCTCTATGTAACCATAATATGTGTCCTTTTTGCCACTGCTAGTGTTTGTTGCATCAATGCGGACACCACTGTTTTGGTTGGTGCTCTTTATCTTGGGCGAACGTGTAGAAGGTATTTCCATTTATCTCGT
The DNA here is from genome assembly GCF_019359855.2 of Lolium perenne. Taxonomy (NCBI): domain Eukaryota; kingdom Viridiplantae; phylum Streptophyta; class Magnoliopsida; order Poales; family Poaceae; genus Lolium; species Lolium perenne. The sequence goes on from NC_067245.2 coordinate 140,666,661, forward strand.
ACCTGGAATGTCACTATAGTCGAAGATGGTGACCAGCCAACATGTACAACTGATCTACAATACTTGTTGTTATTAATGAGATGTTCTCGGAGCCAACCGCCGAATGTACGCATATGTTTATGCGTAATCCAGTCTTGAGACTGCCCGTGATGTTCGAGCGCACAATATTCTTGTGATCGATGATATACGGGGCCACCAAGGTGGAACTTTGTAGAACTGTGTAGGGGGCTTGAGTGTATGAAATGCCGTCCCTACATATCATTGATTTCCTTCCTAGCGTGCCTTTTCCACTTAGTCGCCCCTCATGTCGCGATTCAGAACACCAATCGACTTAAGGTCAGGAATGAAGTCAACGCAGAACTCGATGACCTCCTCTGTTCCATAGCCCTTGGAGATGCTTCCTTCTGGCCTAGCACGGTTATGAACATATTTCTTTAAGACCCCCATGAACCTCTCGAAGGGGAACATATTGTGTAGAAAGACAGGACCGAGGATGGCAATCTCTTCGACAAGGTGAACCAGGAGATGTGTCATAATATTGAAGAAAGATGGTGGAAACACCAACTCAAAGCTAACAAGACATTGCACCACATCCTTCTGTAACCTTGGAAGACTAGCTGGATCGATTACCTTCTGAGATATCGCATTAAGGAATGCACATAGCTTCACAATGGGTATTCGAACATTTTCCGCGAAGCCCCCTCGGTGCAACCTAAGCAAGCTGCGTCATAATAATGTGGCGATCATGCGACTTCAGGTTCTGGAATGTTTTCTTCTCCATATTTATAATTCCCTTTATATTGGAGGAGAAGCCGGACGGGACCTTGATACCGTAAAGGACTTCAAAAAAGATATCCTTCTCTCGCTTTGGTAAGAGCGTAGGTGGCGGGACTTAAGCGACTCCCTGTATCCTTGTAATCCTGTTCTTGCTTGTCTTTTGGGACTTTCATACGATACTGGTCCTCCCGTGCTTCTGGTGTATCTTTTGTCTTCCCATACACGCCTAAGAAACCTAGCAGGTTCACGCAAAGATTCTTCGTCACGTGCATCACGTCGATTGAAGAGCGGACCTCTAGGACTTTCCAATAGGGTAGATCCCAAAATATAGATTTTTTCTTCCACATGGGTGCGTGTCCGTAACGTCGTCATTCGGAACAGATTGGCCGCCAGACCCTTTCCAAAGATTACTTTTAGGTCCTTGACCATATCAAGTAAAGCATCACCGGTACGGAGTTCAGGCTTCACCCGGCGATCTGCCTCACCTCCGAAATGATTGCCTTTCTTTCTGATGGGGTGCCTCTTTGGAAGAAATCGACGATTCCCCAGGTACACAACCTTCTTACATTTATGCAAATAGGCACCTTCGGTCTCATCTAAACAGTGCGTGCATGCATTGTATCCCTTGTTTGTCTGTCCTGAAAGGTTACTAAGAGCAGGCCAATCATTGATGGTCACGAAAAGCAACGCTCGAAGGCTAACTGACTCCTGTTTGTACTCATCCCATGCATGTACACCTGGTTTGCTCCACAACTGTAAGAGTTCTTCAAATAATGGCTGTAGGTACACATCAATGTCGTTGCCGGGTTGCTTTGGGCCTTGGATGAGCACTGGCATCATAATGAACTTCCGCTTCATGCACAACCAAGGCGGAAGGTTATAGATACATAGAGTTACAGGCCAAGTGCTATGACTGCAGCTCTGCTCCCCAAAAGGATTCATTCCATCTGTACTTAGGCCAAACCTTAAGTTCCTCGCGTCATCTGCAAAATCCGGGAACTCTATATCGATTGTCCTCCACTGCGACCCATCAGCGGGGTGTCTCAGCATCTCGTCTTTCTTACGGTCTTCTTTGTGCCATCGCAACAACCTGGCATGCTCTTTATTTCTGAACAGACGTTTCAACCGTGGTATTATAGGAGCATACCACATAACCTTGGCAGAACCCTCTTCCTAGGGGCTCGCCCTCAACATCACCGGGTCATCTCGCCTGATCTTATACCGAAGTGCGGTGCATACCGGACATTTTTCCAAATTTTCATACTCGCGCGGTAGAGGATGCGGTCATTAATGCATGCATGTATCTTCAGCACCTCTAATCCTAGAGGGCAGAGAACCTTCTTTGCTTCGTACGTCTTTGTCGGGCAATTCGTTATTCTTTGGAAACCTCCTCTTCATTATTTTCAGTAACTTCTCAAATGGCTTGTCACATATACCAGCCTCTGCCTTCCATTGCAGCAACTCCAGGGTGGCACCGAGCTTTGTGTTGCCATCTTCGCAATTTGGGTATAACTTCTTTTTGTGATCATCTAACATGCCCTTTAACTTTCGCTTCTCGTTTTCTGTTTCTGCATCTCTGTGTGCGTCGGCGATGGCCCGACGAAGATCATCATCAACGGGCTCATCTGATGCCTCTTCATCTTGATCACCTCCTCCTGCATCTTCATCTTCATCATGCCCTGTTGCGGTATCACCGTAGTTAGGGTACATATCATCATCCTCTTCTTCTTCTTCGTCGTCTTCCATCATAACCCCTCTTTCTCCATGCTTGGTCCAACAATTATAGCTCGGCATGAAACCTTTCCAAAGCAGGTGTGAGTGAATGACTTGCCATTCAGGGTATTGCTTCAAGTTATGGCAATCAACACATGGACAACACATAAAACCATCCGCTGTGGGTTTTCACGAGCCACACGGATAAATTCTTCCATGCCCGATCTGAACTCGGGTAGACGTCGGTCAACGTACATCCATTGCCGCCGGTTCATCTACATCAAATAATTAATTAAGTTTATCAATAAACAATTACAAAACATCATAATATTTATAAATAGTGGAAATTAGCACCGTACAAATGAAAGGGTTAAGTTGTTGCTTAAACCTTGATCGAGGAGGAAAGAAAGAGGAGAAAGCTTAAGTGTCGCTCCGGCACCTCATCTCATTTTTGTTGGGTGTAAAATCAAGCGGCATCACTCTCTCACACATTTCATCGAGCACCTTATGTGCATGCCAAAGAGAAGCAACTTAGCACTCAACACACACACCTTCTCCTAGCAAAAATGAAGTGAGTTGGGCTGTTTGGCCGGTAGCTGAGCTGAAATAGGGCTGGGGACCTTTTAGCACCGGTTCGTGTTACGAACCGGTGCAAATGGTCTATCTTTTGCACCGGTTCGTAACACGAACCGGTGCTAAAGGTTCCTCGGCTGACACGTGCCTGGCGACGAACCTTTTGCACCGGTTTGTGTTACGAACCGGTGCAAAAGATAGATCATTTGCACCGGTTCGTAACACGAACCGGTGCAAAAGGTCCCTCGGCCGGCTGCTCCCCACGAACCGGTGCTAATGACCCCTTTTAGCACCGGTTCGTGCCAAATCCGGTGCAAATGACATTTGGGGCAAAAAACCAAAGCCCTTGTTTCTACTAGTGCAGACTTGCTCAAATGAAAATGCTCAAATTGAATGAAAGTTGTGTACATATCTGAGGATAACTCACATAAATTGGCAGATTTTTCTGAGTTACCTACAGAGAATACTTCTCAAATTCGTGACAGAAAGAAATCTGTTTCTGCGTAGTAATCCAAATCTAGTATGAACCTTACTATCAAAGACTTTTACTTGGCACAACAATGCAATAAAATTAAGATAAGGAGAGGTTGTGATGTAGCCCCGGTCACCGACGTCGCTACACCAAGACCAACAAGTCCCCCTAGTGGACCGATAACACGAGCCCGAGTCAAAGCTCTTCATGATGAGGTGAACTCGCTCCTCACCACCCTTGATCTTGGTACCCCTTTGGATGGATTGCTACCTCATGCCGACGTGCTATGTGTCATTAGGTACAAGGCGCGCCAAGACCACGGAGAGGAGAAGACGCCAACGTCAAAGGAAGGAGAGAAGCAACTGGACATGGAGATGATCATGAAGCCGAAGCCGACGTCGCACGAAGCGCTCCAAGGAAGAGACGGACGTTGGCCGGTCCAGGACCCGGTCAGACCGGACCCACAACCGGACGCCCCGGTCATAGGCCCGGTCGACCGGGCGCAAACCGGGCCAGCTCCCTCGTACCGGACGACGACCGGACCCAGGACCGGAAACTTCGCAGTTTCCCGGTTTGCGCCGATCGACCGGACCCATGACCGGACGGCCCGGTCACAGGCCCGGTCGGACCGGCCCCAAACCGGACAGCCCGGTCCCAGGCCCGGTCAGACCGGCCCCAAACCGGACCTGACGAGAATGCCCCACCAAACTGCCTTAACTTATCCATTCGCGTACCTGTTCGCCCTTGCTGGCCATGTATGACTATATAAGTAGCTGGAACCCCTCATTAGCTCTTTAGACTTGTTTTGAACTCAAACCTAACTTTGAGCTTAGTCTCCCTTGGGTATCATCCCTCTGTAATCAAGGCCATCCTTGTTGTTGATTTGGATATTGTTGAGTGAGATTCTAGTACAAGCTACTCTCTCTCCCTCACCAATCCCCTTTTCTCCAACACCAATCTCTCACCGGGAATTCTGCCGCGTGCCTCTTCCGGGTGATTCTATTGGCGTGGTCCATCGAGCCACGGGGGTAAGTATCGGGTGTATCGGGTTGGTGTGCGTGCGTGAGTCTCGGAGTTCCTCGTGTTCATCGTGTTCTTCATGTTCCTCGCGTTTTCCCATCTCCCCTCTTGGTTTCGAAGTCAATCCGCGAGATCGGGCCACACACGGGGTCTTAGACCTCATCATATGGTATCAGCAGCTCTTGGTTACCGCGGATTTGACCTTCTACCCACTCGATTTCGTCCCTAGAAAATTTTCCAAAAAATCCCCAAAAATAGCCCCAAAGTGCCTCTTGACCGATCTGTGATTTGGTTGCGTTTTGAGTGGTTTTGGTCCGTGGATCTGGTGTTGTTGTGCTTGATCAACTATTTCCCCAACTTTTAGCCTCCAATTCCATCGTTTCCCCTCGATTTGGTCGATTTGGCTTGGTTTTCGTGAAGAACAGGAGAGAGAAAGCTTCATCCCGCGAAATCCGGTTGAGCAGCCGGTCAACCGGGCCCACGATCGCCGAGCCAGCCCAGAACCCGGTCGACCGGGCGGCAAACCGGGCAAGCCGGTCCACAACCCGGTCCAACCGGGCCTCCGACCGGGCGACGCAACGCCCCTCCTTCGACCTCGTCTTCCGGCGATCTCCACCACCACCACCACCACCACCATCATCGCAGGTATAACTTGCAGGTTTCACCTTGTAACCCCTCTTCCTTTTGCGATCTATCCCATCGAGCATTGCTTGTCTAGTGTTGCGAGACATTGCACGTGGCCCCGCATTGTGAGGTGTGTGTGTCGCGTTGAGTAAGGCACCCAAGCAAACACTCGTGTGGCAAGATAGCAAAAGCGAGGCTAACGCTAACATAGTGCGTGAAAAAGCCCCAAAAACACAAAAAGAGTGCGAGTAGCACCATACATCCATACGCCCATACATACAAGGTGTCCACGTGCCACCAAAGATACAAACGAGTGCAAGTGCCGCCATATACAAAAGAGAAAAAGCTTTTAAGCAAAGAGAGATAGGAGAAGAGAGGCCACGTGTGAATCTTGTTGTCTCTTCCTTTGCAACCAAAGCTTTGGCTCTCCTTGTGTTAGTGTGACACCGAGCACTTATACATACACTTTTCCGCTCACTTTTGGTTGCACTAACCCCGCTTATCTCGTGTGTGTGTTCCACAACTTTTTTCCGTGTTTATAGTGATCTTCACATTGACATTTGGATTTTTGGACTTTACCCACTTTTAACAACATACTTGATCTTGGATTTGTCTTTTGGCTTTCCACAACACTCGCCTAACACCATATTTGCTAGCTTTTGCGTGTGGTTTTGCGTGTGTTCCCGATACACTTGATCTTGCTTTTGGTTTGGTGGATTGCCTCAATACTATCTTACCTTGGTAAGAGTGCGAGGTAGTCTCCTTCCACTAACATACACAACATAGTTCTTGTCTTTGCATCATGGATAGGAACGGAGATACCAATAGGGATGAAGAGATCCTCCGCAACACCGAGAGGTTGGCTACTCAACACAACCTATGGACGCAACGACAAGAGTTCAAGGAGCAACTCTCACTCTTCGAGACCCGCATCGATGAGCAATACGAAGAGGTGGCTCACAACTTCTCCACCGTGAACCAAGATTTGGCTCTTCTTCGTGAAGCTACGGACAACTTGAATGGCCAAATGGCGGCCAATGATGCTAACATGGAGCGGCGCATGGATAGCCTCGAGCGCGCCATCACCAACTTGGGTCGTCATCGTCGACACCGCTCTACTTCCTCTTCATCAAGCTCGCCACAAGATTACTATTCTCATGGTGGCCTTTCGTCCTCAAGCTCCTCCTCAAGGCATGAAGACCATCATCGACCTCATCGCTCACATGCTCGTCATGAAGACTCCCGCTCCAACTCTAGGCGTGGAGAAATACATCGCCATGCTCGTCCACATGAGCGTCCTCCACAAGCTCAAGACCTTCCACAAGATCGTCACCAAGCGGATCGCCATGCCCACCATGGGCGTGATGGCCATCCCCAAGACCAAGGTCCTCAAGATCCACCTCGGCGAGATCTCCGTCGCCACCCTCACCATGACCAACGTGGACGAGGAGAACTACACCATGATCAAGATGAGAGACCCAACATTGAGCATCGTCCTCAACCGCGACAAGATCTTCAACCACATCCTCACCGTGAACCAAGTGAAGCAAGCGTTCATCTTCAACGCCAACCCAATGCTATGGTTGGCCGTAGAAGACCTCCTATTCCACCTCTAGCCGCAAGAGATGTTGGCGCCCCTCCTCGTAGAAGAAACTTGGAGGATGAAGAGAACATGTATGGCAAGCTCAAGTTCAACATGCCCAAGTTCAAAGGGGAAGACGATGCCGAAGCTTACCTCTCATGGGCACTCAAGGTGGACAAGATCTTCCGCATCCACAACTACTCCGGTGCCAAGAAAGTGGCCATGGCATCACTCGAGTTTGAAGACGACGCCAACACTTGGTGGGAGCAAGTCCTCACTCTTCGAGAAGAGAAGGGTGAACCTCCAATTGACACTTGGGAAGATATGAAGAAGGAGATGCATGCTCGCTTTGTCCCAATGCACTACATGACCGACCTCTTCAACAAGCTCCAAAAGTTGAAGCAAGGCACCAAGACCGTTGAGGAGTTCTACAAGGAGATGGAGCTCACTATGATGCGAGCCAACATCCAAGAATCCGAGGAGCAAACCATTGCTCGTTTCTTCAATGGCCTTACTTATCCCATCAAGAGGATTGTCGAGTTCCAACCCTACTCCAACATGGTTGAGTTAGTCCACCAAGCATCGAAGGCCGAGCGCCAAGTGATTGAGGACATCAAGTACTCCAAGACCAAGTCCTATTTCTCCTCCAAGCTCGCTACATCGACTCCTCCTACTACATCAACTCCTTATGCTACAAGTGCCAAGGCCGACGCCTCGTCTACACCTTCCAAGAAACCGACTATCCAAAGTCGCATGAAGCAAACGGTCTCCTCCACCGCCTCCTCTAAGGCATCCACGGGACCCTCTAGTGTCACTTGCTTCAAGTGTGGCACCCAAGGTCACAAATCGTTTGAGTGCAAGAACACCAAGGTCATGATCACTATGGAGAATGGTGACATCGAGACTCTTGATGAAGATGAATATGAAGCCCTTGTGCAAGCCGCCGTGGAAAGTGAAGAAGCTTATGAGCAAGAAAGTGGAGAAGATCCTCTTTTATGTGAGCATGACCCAAGTCCCTCACTTGTGGTCACAAGGGTGCTAACCACACAACCTCATGATATGGAAGAACAACGGTGCAACATCTTCCAAACCCGTGCCGGAATTGGTGGCAAGTCAATCAAGGTCATCATCGATGGTGGAAGTTGCCATAACCTTGCGAGCACCGAGTTGTGTGAGAAGCTCAACCTCACTCTCCGCAAGCATCCTCACCCTTACCATATCCAATGGTTGAGTGACAAGGGCAACATCAAGATACAACATACCATCACCGTCAACTTCAAGATCGGCCCTTATGAGGATACTATCGAGTGTGACGTGGTACCCATGACGGTGTGCCACATGTTGCTTGGCCGCCCTTGGCAATATGACAAGAAGGCTATACATGATGGACTCTCCAACACATACACCTTCAAGGTCAACGACAAGAAGTTCGAGTTGCGCCCGATGACTCCTAGCCAAATCATCGCGGATAATGCGAAGGCTTTAGCGAGGGCACAACTCCGCACCCACCATAGTGAGATGAGAGGAGAGGGAGCGACCCACCACAAAGATAGTGAGCGCCACAAGCCATATATGAGTGAGTCCAAGAGTGTCCTTCTAGCCACCAAGAGTGAGTGGAGAGAGCTCCAAGAGAACCCATCCACCATATTGCACTATGTGCTCATATGCAAGGGACCCTCGTCGGCGACTAACGACTTAACCAACATTCCTCCGTCTTTGTTGTCTCTTTTGCAGGAATTTCAAGACCTCTTCCCCGACGAGCTCCCTCATGGACTACCACCACTCCGAGGCATAGAACACCACATCGACCTCATACCCGGCGCTCCGCTCCCAAACCGTGCCGCCTACCGCACCAACCCCGAAGAGACCAAGGAGATCAACCGCCAAATTCAAGATCTCCTCGCCAAAGGGTACGTCCGAGAAAGCCTTAGCCCTTGTGCGGTTCCCGTGATTCTTGTGCCTAAACCGGATGAGACGCAACGGATGTGTATGGATTGTCACCCCATCAATGCCATTACCGTCCGTTACCGCCATCCCATTCCGCGTTTAGACGACATGCTTGATGAACTTAGTGGTGCCACGATTTTCTCTAAAGTCGATTTGCGTAGTGGTTACCATCAAATCCGCATGGCTATTGGTGATGAATGGAAAACGGCATTCAAGACCAAACTTGGTCTCTATGAATGGCTCGTTATGCCTTTCGGTCTTTCCAATGCACCCTCTACTTTCATGCGCCTCATGAATCACATCTTGCGTCCTCTCATTGGCAAGAGCGTGGTTGTCTACTTCGATGATATTCTTATTTATAGCAAAAACCTCGAGGACCATGTGCAACATGTGAGAGAAGTCTTGTGCATCTTGCGCCATGAAAAGCTTTATGCTAACCTCCCCAAGTTGCTCAAAACAAATTGGTTTTTCTTGGTTTTGTAATTTCTGCTAATGGGATTGAAGTTGATTCTTCCAAGGTGGAGGCCATCCATAATTGGCCTATCCCTACAAATGTTGGCCAAGTCCGAAGCTTCCATGGACTTGCCAGGTTTTACCGCCGCTTTGTGAAAGACTTTAGCACCATTGCTTGCCCTTTGAATGAGCTTACCAAAAAGAATGTTCCGTTTGTTTGGGGCAAGGCCCAACAAAATGCTTTTGATGAGTTGAAGAAACGCCTTACCGAAGCTCCACTTCTTGTTCTTCCAAATTTTGCAAAAACTTTTGAGATTGAGTGTGATGCAAGTAGGCTTGGTATTGGTGGTGTTCTTATGCAAGAGGGCAAACCCGTGGCATACTATAGTGAGAAGTTAGATGGCGCACGCCTCAACTATCCTATATATGACAAGGAGCTCTACGCTTTGGTTCGTGTTCTTGAAGTTTGGCAACACTATCTTTGGCAAAAAGAGTTTATCATTCATTCCGACCATGAGTCCTTGAAATATTTGAAAAGCCAACACAACTTGAACAAACGACATGCAAAATGGGTCGAGTTCATTGAGTCCTTCCCATATGTGATCAAATACAAGAAGGGCAAGGACAATGTTGTGGCGGATGCTCTTTCCCGCAAAAACACTCTTTTGCTAACTCGTTTGGATTTTCATGTTTTGGGACTTGAAGAGATCAAAGAACTCTATCCTTCCGATTCTTTCTTTGCTCCCATTTTTAAGAAGTGCTCCGTTGAGCGAGGAGTGGATGATTTCTATTTGCATGATGGCTATTTGTTCAAAGCTAACAAGATTTGCATTCCCGAGTCTTCGCTTCGAAAATTGCTTTTGCAAGAGTCTCATGGAGGAGGTCTTATGGGCCACTTTGGCCGTGACAAGACATATGCCATGCTCTCAACCCACTACTATTGGCCAAAGATGAAGCGAGATGTGGAGCGCCTTTGCCGTCGGTGCACAACATGCTTACAAGCTAAGTCTACCTCCAACCCTTATGGTCTTTACATGCCATTGCCTATTCCTTATGCACCATGGACCGATATTAGCATGGATTTCGTTCTAGGCTTGCCTCGCACTAAGCATGGTCATGATTCCATATTTGTTGTAGTGGATAGATTCTCTAAGATGGCTCATTTCGTACCTTGCCATAAGAGCGACGATGCTTCACACATTGCTTCATTGTTTTTCAGGGAAATCGTTCGCCTACATGGAGTACCACAAAGCATTGTGTCGGATCGAGACGTCAAGTTCATGAGTTATCTTTGGAAGTCGCTCATGGCGAAGTTTGGAGTCAAGCTCTTGTTCTCATCATCATCGCACCCGCAAACGGACGGCCAAACGGAAGTGGTCAATCGAAGCCTCTCCACCCTCCTACGCATCCTCGTGAAGAAAAACTTGAAGTCATGGGAGGAGTGCCTTCCGCATGCCGAGTTCGCCTACAACCGCGCCAAGCACAAGACTACGTCAAGGAGCCCCTTCATGGTCGTATATGGCTTCGAACCTTACACGGCACTCGACATACTTCCGCTTCCCCTCCACGAGCGCATCAACATGGACTTCGACAAGCGCACCGCCGCCATCAAGAAACTACACGAAGAGACAAGGGCAACCATACAAGAACATGTTCTTCGTCAAGCCAACCGCATCAACACCAAGAAGAAGGCAAGGATATTCGAAGAAGGAGACCTCGTTTGGATTCACCTCCGGAAGGAACGATTCCCTCATGAGCGCAACTCCAAGCTCAAGCCAAGAGGAGATGGCCCCTTCAAGGTCCTCAAACGCATCAACGACAACGCTTACGTCATCGACATACCGACATCCAAGTACTTGGTGAGCAACACGTTCAACATCTCGGACTTGTCACCCTATCATGGAGATGAGGAGGTGCAAGAGTCGAGGACGACTCTTTCCCAAGGGGGGGGGAGATGATGTAGCCCCGGTCACCGACGTCGCTACACCAAGACCAACAAGTCCCCCTAGTGGACCGATGACACGAGCCCGAGTCAAAGCTCTTCATGATGAGGTGAACTCGCTCCTCACCACCCTTGATCTTGGTACCCCTTTGGATGGATTGCTACCTCATGCCGACGTGCTATGTGTCATTAGGTACAAGGCGCGCCAAGACCACGGAGAGGAGAAGACGCCAAGGTCAAGGGAAGGAGAGAAGCAACTGGACATGGAGATGATCATGAAGCCGAAGCCGACGTCGCACGAAGCGCTCCAAGGAAGAGACGGACGCTGGCCGGTCCAGGACCCGGTCAGACCGGACCCACAACCGGACGCCCCGGTCATAGGCCCGGTCGACCGGGCGCAAACCGGGCCAGCTCCCTCGTACCGGACGACGACCGGACCCAGGACCGGAAACTTCGCAGTTTCCCGGTTTGCGCCCGGTCGACCGGACCCATGACCGGACGGCCCGGTCACGAGCCGATCGGACCGGCCCCAAACCGGACAGCCCGGTCCCAGGCCCGGTCAGACCGGCCCCAAACCGGACCTGACGAGAATGCCCCACCAAACTGCCTTAACTTATCCATTCGCGTACCTGTTCGCCCTTGCTGGCCATGTATGACTATATAAGTAGCTGGAACCCCTCATTAGCTCTTTAGACTTGTTTTGAACTCAAACCTAACTTTGAGCTTAGTCTCCCTTGGGTATCATCCCTCTGTAATCAAGGCCATCCTTGTTGTTGATTTGGATATTGTTGAGTGAGATTCTAGTACAAGCTACTCTCTCTCCCTCACCAATCCCCTTTTCTCCAACACCAATCTCTCACCGGGAATTCTGCCGCGTGCCTCTTCCGGGTGATTCTATTGGCGTGGTCCATCGAGCCACGGGGGTAAGTATCGGGTGTATCGGGTTGGTGTGCGTGCGTGAGTCTCGGAGTTCCTCGTGTTCGTCGTGTTCTTCGTGTTCCTCGCGTTTTCCCATCTCCCCTCTTGGTTTCGAAGTCAATCCGCGAGATCGGGCCACACACGGGGTCTTAGACCTCATCAGGTTGCTACAGTAGTAACAACTTTGAAGACTCAAATATAAAATAAAAGTGCAGAAGTAAAACCATGGGTTGTCTCCCATAAGCGCTTTTCTTTAACGCCTTTCAGCTAGGCGAAGAAAGTGTGCATCAAGTGTTATCAAGAGATGATGTGTCAACAGAGGGGTTTGGAGTTTTCTCAACTATGCATTGTATATTATCTATGTAAGTTTCAGAGGCTCCCTTTTCATTACTCTTGGGCTTGCTACTCTCATCAAACAAATTTTCAGGAACAATCCAATCAAAATTCTTTCCTAGTGCCTCGCACATTCCTAAGAGCTTGCAAGGTATTGATGTTTTAATATCCCCCTCATAATTAACTTTATTAGTGTACTTTTGTCTATCTTTTTCCATATTTTCAAGGGTGCTAGCAAAGTTGGTATAAGACGCAAGCATATTATATTTAGTAAAGACTTTTCTAGCTTCTCTTGCTACATCACCAAATTCTTTAAGAAGGGTTTCTAAGACAAAATCTTTCTTTTCTCCTTCTTCCATATCACCTAGTGTAAGAAACATATGCTGCATTACGGGGTTGAGGTTAACAAATCTAGCTTCTAACATGTGTACTAAAGAAGCAGCAGCAATTTCATAAGTAGGAGCAAGTTCTACCAAGTGTCTATCTTCAAAATCTTCAACCGTACTAATATGAGTGAAAAAATCTTCTATATTATCTTTCCCAATTATAGACCCTCGTCCTACCGGTACATCTTTAAGAATAAACTTAGGAGGAAACATGATGAAATAAGTAAAGTAAATGCAAGTAACTGATTTTAGTGTTTTTAATATGGAGAACGCAAACAAGATAGTAAATAAAGTAAAGCTCGCAACTAATTTTTTTGTATTTTGATATAGTGCAGCAAGCAAAGAAGTAAATAAAATAAAGCAAGACAAAAACAAAGTAAAGAGATTGGAAGTGGAGACTCCCCTTGCAGCGTGTCTTGATCTCCCCGGCAATGGCGCCAGAAAATTTGCTTGATACGCGTACAGCACGCGTCCGTTGGGAACCCCAAGAGGAAGGTGTGATGCGTACAGCGGCAAGTTTCCCTCAGTAAGAAACCAAGGTTTATCGAACCAGTAGGAGCCAAGAAGCACGTTGAAGGTTGATGGCGGCGGAGTGTAGTGCGGCGCAACACCAGGGATTCCGGCGCCAACGTGGAACCTGCACAACACAACCAAGATACTTTGCCCCAACAAAACAGTGAGGTTGTCAATCTCATCGGCTTGCTGTAACAAAGGATTAGATGTATAGTGTGGATGATGATGTTTGCAGAAAACAGTAGAACGTGAATTGCAGTTGATTGTATTCGATGTAAAGAATGGACCGGGGTCCACAGTTCACTAGTGGTGTCTCTCCAATAAGAAATAGCATGTTGGGTGAACAAATTACAATTGGGCAATTGACAAATAAAGAGGGCATGACCATGCACATACATGTTATGATGAGTAGTGTGAGATTTAATTGGGCATTACGACAAAGTACATAGACCGCTATCCAGCATGCATCTATGCCTAAAAAGTCCACCTTCAGGTTATCATCCGAACCCCTTCCAGTATTAAGTTGCAAACAACAGACAATTGCATTAAGTATGGTGCGTAAAGTAATGAACACAAATATCCTTAGACATAGCATTGATGTTTTATCCCTAGTGGCAACAGCACATCCACAACCTTAGAACTTTCTCACATCATCGTCCCCATTTAATGGAGGCATGAACCCACTATCGAGCATAAATACTCCCTCTTGGAGTTACAAGTAACGACTTGGCCAGAGCCTCTACTAATAACGGAGAGCATGCAAGATCATAAACAACACATAGATAGATTGATAATCAACATAACATAGCATTCCATATTCATCGGATCCCAACAAACGCAACATGTATCATTACAAATAGATGATCTTGTTCATGTTAGGCAGCTCACAAGATCGAACAATGATAGCACAATGAGGAGACAACCATCTAGCTACTGCTATGGACCCATAGTCCAGGGGTGAACTACTCACACATCACTCTGGAGGCGACCATGGCGGTGAAGAGTCCTCCGGGAGATGATTCCCCTCTCCAGCAGGGTGCCGGAGGCGATCTCCTGAATCCCCCGAGATGGGATTGGCGGCGGCGGCGTCTCTGCAAGGTTTTCCGTATCGTGACTCTCGGTACTAGAGTTATTATCGACGAAGGCTTCTTATAGGCGAAGAGGTAGGTTTAGGGGCGACGCAAGGGCCCCACACGCCAGGGCCGCGCGACCAAGGCCTGGGCTGCGCCGCCCTGTTGTGTCGGCGCCTCGTCGCCCCACTTCGTTTCTCTTTCGGACTTCTGGAAGCTTCGTGGAAAAATAAGATCCTGGGCGTTGCGTCCAATACCGAGAATATTTCCTTACTAGGATTTCTGAAACCAAAAACAGCAGAAAACAGCAACTGGATCTTCGGCATCTTGTTAATAGGTTAGTGCCAGAAAATGCATAAAAATGACATAAAGTATGCATAAAACATGTGTGTATCATCATAAAACAAGCATGGAACATAAGAAATTATCGATACGTTGGAGACGTATCAGGCGGCTCCTCTCCGTGGCGTGGGACGACGGCGCAGGGGCGGATCGACGGTGGCGGCAGCAGAGAGATCGATTGGGAATGGGGAGGGAGAGAAGAGTCGCGCGGTGCGATTAAGTCCCAGGTATAGCAGGATCGACCTTATTGCCGGTGCACCACGTGTTTGGTTCGCCGGGGACAATCATACCCCCGGCGAACCAAACAGGTGGTGTGCCGGCAATAAGATCGATCCGGCAATACCTGGAACTTGTCCCCCAGCCCCTGGCTGGCCATTTACTTTTCTATTTTTATTTTCTTTTTCTTCATTTCTTTATTTGTTTTCACATTCTTTTATGTTTCTTTTCTTTTCCCCCAAATCCTATACAAAAATGAGTTATGCATTACAAAAAATATGAGTTATGCATTGTAATAAATATGGGTTCTACATGTTGACAAACACAATTAATATTAGTTATATATTGGACATGACCATATGAGTAGTTATGAATTACACAAAATATGAGTTATAGATTGCAAATTAAGTTTTACATCATCGATTGAGAAGAGTGTTTTGCTTTCTTCTTGCTTTTCTTGCTCGTCGTTGAATAATTTAGCCCCGTGTCGTGACTTCTTCTTTTGAAGGGTCGCCTGACCTCGGTAGCGTGGTCCTGCTTCTTCTTGTGGTGTATGTTGTGTCTTCGTCCTCGGATTCTTCCATCATTGGGTCTCCGACTTGTCCTTCGAAGTCTTCCTCGTTGGCGACTCCATCCATTCCGACGATGGTCCTCTTGCCTCTCCTCACGATAACACGGCTAGGCCTGGATGGGTCGGTTATGAAGAAGCATTGGTGCACGTGTTCTGCCAGTACCCATGGCTCATTCTGCGTGGTGGCGTTCGTGGACTTTGATTTGTTGGCTTCGGGTAGAAACATGGTGGTGAAATACCGGTCTTCTTTTGTGACGCTCTTAGCCCATCTGATACGGAACATCGGCACTTTCTCCCCAGTGTAGCTAAGCTCCCAGATTTCCTCGATTCTTCTGTAGTATCTAGTCTTTACGTCACCCGTCCAGGAATCCATCGTTACCCATGAGTTCTGGTAAACACTGTTCTTGTCTTTTTCTTCCGTGTAGAATGTGTACCCGTTGATATCGTACGCTTGGTAAGTCATGATGTTGGGCGCGGGGCCATGTGACAAGGCCAATACTAGTTTATCCTTGTCAGAATCCATTGGTGGGGGATTAGCATCAATGTGGTCTTTGAACATCCGCACGAAAGAGGAGTTGTGCTCTCTATATATTTCTGCTTCCGTCATCATCGGCTTGCCACTGTTCTCTATCATGGTTTTGTGCTCTTTCAACCAAGGATCGATCAAGTCAATGTGTTGTAGCGCTACTAAGTTGGCCCTGTCAAAGTCGGAAGTCCGACCAGACATGTGCACGTGCAGTTCCTTCCTTCCATTTTTGTGGCCTACTCCCTCGAACCTCATGAGAGGTGCTTGTTTTGAGGCAAACCAACAGGGTCCTCGATGTCTAGATAATTCGTGCAGAAAGAGATGCACTCTTCGGTGAGCCAGCCCTGGACGATGCTTCCATCCGGATGTGACCTGTTACGAACGTATCCTTTAATGACCCCATTCATTCTTTCAAACGGCATCATGTTGTGTAAGAATGCCGGCCCTAGACTGATGATATCATCCATGATATGGACCAACAGATGGACCATCACGTCAAAGAATGCAGGCGGGAAGTACATCTCAAGCTCACATAGGATCACCACGATCTCTTCCTGGAGCCTTGCGAGTTTCTTCACGCTTATCGACTTCCGAGTTATGACGTCGAAGAAGGTACAGAGCCCAGTCAGCATTGCATGGACATGGTCATCCATTATACCTCGGATTGCAACCGGAAGAATCTGCGTCATCATCACGTGACAGTCATGAGACTTCATGCCGCCGAAGTTTTGTTTCTTGGGGTCCATGTATCTGCTTATTATCCCGGAGTAACCGAAGGGCACTTTGACTCCTAGAAGGCAATTGAAAAATTGATCGACCTCAGCCGGACTAAAAGTGAAGCAGGAGGGGGACAGTAATAGTCTGGCTGCTTAATCCTTTTGCGCTTCTGACCGCCGTCCGCCTCCTCCTCTGACTGTCCCTCTTGGGCCGCCGGGATCTGAAGCTCTTCCCTGATGCCCAAAACTTTCAGGTCGTGTCTTGCTTTCGGTCCATCTTTGGTCCGGTCCGGCATGTTGAGAAGAGTGCCAAGCAAGCTCTCGCACACGTTCTTTGTAATATGCATGACATCAAGGCAGTGAGGTGTATCGAGAATTTTCCAGTACGGCAAGTCCCAAAACACGGACCTCCTTTTCCATACACCAATGAGCGGCGTCGTTTCCTTTTTCTTCTTCTTCTCTCCAGGCTTTTGACGAATCTTTCCCGGCGCAGGGCACTCCTTCCAACCTTTCAGTAATGCATCGATCTCTTCGCCGCTCTTCTTACGTGGAGTTCCTCGGGGTTCATTTGTACCATCGAACAGATCTCCACGCTTTCTCTATGGGTCAGTCTTGTGTAGCCACCTTCGATGCCCCATGTAAACTGTTTTCGAAGAGTCGGGATCCTTACGAAGCTGCAAAAACATCGTCTCTTCCATGCACCTGACACATGCCTTGTGTCCATGGCACACCTAACACGAAATATATCCGTATCCGAGGTAGTCCTGCACCGTCGTGATCAACGCAACTCTCAAAGGGAAATATTCTTCAGAGACGGCGTCCCATGTATCTACCCCTTCCTCCGCCCACAACGTTTCAAGCTCCTCCTTTAATAATTTGAGATACATGTTGATATCGTTTCCTGGCTGTGTCGGCCCTTGAATTAGCATACTCATTTGTATGTACTTCCTCTTCATGCACAACCAGGGCGGGAGGTTGTAGATCCATACAAACACGGGCCATGTGCTATGTGTGCTACTCTGGTTTCCGAACGGATTGAATCCGTCCGTGCTCGCACCCAACCTGATGTTTCTGGGATCTGCCCCAAAACTTCCGAATTCATTGTCTAATGCTTTACACTGGCTTGCATCCGAAGGGTGCGTCAGCACTGGGTGCTCAATCCGCTCTTCATCATTCAACACTGCCTCCTTTCTTTCAGCGTGCCAGCGCATGAGCTTTGCTTCCTTGCGGTCCGCGTAGAACCGTTGAAGCCGGGGGGCGAGCGGGAAGTACCACACAACTTTCCGAGGAGCTTTCTTCTTCCCTTTCTTGTACCGTTCAGCGTCACACACAGGACATTTGGTCTTGTCAACGTGCTCCTTGCGATACATGATACAGTCGTTGATGCAGGCGTGATACTTTTCGTGGGGTAAGTCGAGAGGGCACACAATTCTCTTGGCCTCAGCTAGACTACCAGGACACGTGTTCCGGGCAGGAAGGAGATCTTTCACGTATTCCAGAATGTCGTCGATGCTTGTGTCCGTCCATCCGTGTTTTGCCTTCATCTGCAGCACATCGAGCGCTACTCTCAAGCGGGACTCCCCCAACCCGCGACCTGAGTCGTACAACGGAGTATTCGAGTCTATCTCTAGTTGCTCAAGCTTTGATTTCCGCTTGGCGCCTTTCGTCTTTTTGAGAAGCAGATCTTGAAGATGAGGGTCCCGCACGACGGAAGCTAGCGGCACCTCTTCGTCGTCGTCAAGGTTACTGTCGTCGTCAAGGTTACTGTCGTCGTCCAGGTTATCGTCATGTGCGACAAACTCTTCATCGTCATCAATATCATGATGCCCTCCTTCTTTCCGGCCATTACCACCTGCTGTCGTCGCCCCATTGACCTCCGCGCCATCATCAGTCATCCATTGAGTGTGTCCATGCATGAAACCATTAGTGAGCAGGTGCCCCTGCAATTTGCCTGAATAGGGGTCAAACCATTTCACTCGTTTGCATCTTCGGCACGGACACAATACCTCTATGCGGTTAATTTCATACATGTCGATGATCGCGTGTTTCAGATATCTCATCACGACGCTTTCACTCATCTCGATAAGCATTATCGCCTGCACGGTAAGATTATATAATTGATTAGAACCATCCATCCGTCGGTAGTTTTCACGGAAAATTTTGGCATGACCTTCCTACACGGTAGGACATAGGAGCGCCAGAAATGTGCCGAAACGGAAACATAAAGAATCAACATTTCGGCGCAACGTTGGCAACTCATTTTCAACGTCAACACACAAGAACAAACACAACATATATATATGCCACACACAAGAGCTTTGCTTCAAATGTCCAACTTACGCCGATTTCATTCCTCAATTTGTTCATTAATCACCTATTTGTTTGATATATTCGTCGATGAGATCGAGACGATGCGCCGCGACAATGGCGTATGGAAGCCGACTTTCTAGATCTAGAACTAGATCTAGATTGAGCAGTCAATGCGCGATAGATAGATCTAGATCTACATAGGGATGTGGGAGATGCATATAGGAAGGGAAGATTTGCTCAAAAAATATGATTTTGTTTGGTCAAATTGGCTAAAGTTGGGGTAGAAATGGGCAAAAATTAGGTGGGTTGGGAGAAGGGTCGGGTTGTGTGGATGAGGAGTTAGTGTAGTGGCTTCTGAGTGCTGGTTGGTGGCTGTAATAAGTCCCAGGTTACTGCCGGCGCACCAGGACCTGGGTGCGCCGGCAGTATATAGCCCATCCGGCTATATCTGCTCCAGACCAGGCCCACGAAGCATTGCCGGAGCACCAGCCCATGAGCGCGCCGGCAATAGAAAATGACCGCCGGCGCGCTCCTGGGCTGGTGCGCCGGCAATGCTTCGTGGGCCTGGCCCGAGTTGGGCGAGGTATTGCCAGGAAATAGCGCCGGCGCGTCGAATCAACAGGTGCGCCGGTAGTGGGCAGGCATCGCCGGCGCGACGCATATTTGGTGCGCCGGCAACAAGTTCCACCGGCGCATTCATATGGTGGTGCGCCGGCACCACTTGCCTCCACCTATAGACTTTTCCCTAGTAGTGTTAGGATGGACCAGAAACGGAAAATAGTGGGATCACCTGTGAACTTGTAGAAGAGGGAATGCACACCAATATGTTCACCATTCTATATGTGAGCGTCATGCCAATTAAGAGAAACAAGTTAATATTGCAGCTTTCGAAGAATCAGATGGCAGACAAACTTATGATGGAAGTAGCTGCTGTGACGAGTTCAAATAAATTTGTACTGCAGGATGGCAGAGCGATAGCATGCAGGAACTAATAGCAGACAGTTACTTTGTTAGCTTACGACGAAGTAAATAGAAATAACAATGGCATCACCTGTAGTACAGGGAATGTAAACCAACATGTTAAGGGAAACAATATTAGCATGAACAAAATAGTAGCAGCCTATAATCTATTATATACTAGAAGCAAAATAAGAGGTTTTTAATGGAGACACCAGGTTAATTCACATCATCTAAATTAATTTTTCTAGTAAGATCAAAAATAAATGGCTGAGATTTTATGAAAAATTTGTAGTTACGTAACATGTTGACACGATAGATGTTAAGAAAATCACATCTCACAAACACGTACGTGACGTCAACTACTTTAATATAGAAATATGCGTTATGGAAAGCTGTAACTGTTGGCCATGTCGTTCAAAAACGCATCTATGTAGGAGACTAGATATATTGTACGAAACCGTGATTGTTGCATAAAAAAATAGCCCTACCTAGATACGTTGGTTTACAAAATCAGCATGATGTTACGTTCTTTTTTTTTTACATGTAAACCAGGATGATGTAGCTATTTTTGTTGGAACGTGGTTGCTTGAAAGAAAACCCACTTGAAAAGGTGGTGACAAAAGATATGGGTATTTCAGAAAAAAGTTACGAAATGTAAAGTGAGAATACGTATTTTCTCTGTTTTATATACTAAAAGCAATATACGGATGTCTAACAAAGCTATCATGTTAAGCCACATGAATTAAATTCTTATAATAGTTACATCTATATATAATTTGTGTTTAAAATTTAACAAGGGGATGATAGCAGCGCAATCTGATCTGGCACACAGTCAATGCCACGTACGTAGATGAGCAATTCGGTCTCACACTATATTTGGTAGAAAATATGAAAAGGAAGGTAATGGAATATGTATTTTGATAGGACTCTAACTGCCTATTTTATAAAAATTAAAATATGAAAACAACACCCGTTAAAAAAGGAAAAGCTCCACATCGCATATACACCCGTGATATTGTTAGATCCCTCCGGTAACTTCAACACTACAACGATCTCGAAGAAGACAATGGAGCTGTTGGGACGGCCCGGGGTCACCGGATGTGCTATTGATGGTCTTCGGTAATCCAGGTTCGTGTCAGACGGTGATGAATCAGCAAATTACTATCAAAATCTTATGCTTTGCAGATGATTATAATCAACATATAAAATTTCTGAAGGGAGATAGAAGAAATCTACATAAGACAGCATTGTGTTAGTACAACCCAAAACTTTATACTATGCTGATCATTGGTTTGTAAAATTAAAATGGTGAATTATATATATAACTGGTACTTTTAATGTGAGATACCTATTTATTGCAAGGTTTCATTTTCCCATATTTTTCTTAGAAACATAATATGTTAATATACAAAATAGTGGTCAAAGGTATACAATTAGCAAGTATATGGAGGTTTAAAGAATTGTTTATTTTGCAACAAAAGATATGGACAGGAGAAAAACATATTTTTATAATATAAATAGAATCACTTAACATCGTTGTAACTACATAAATGTATAGTAAAAATATTATACGGATGAAAAAGGAAGCCAACACATGTTTCCACATGTGCTACATATTTGATCTGCTAACTTCGAATATTATTGGCGGGGGTTAATAATTGTATGCTTACAAAATTATGTTACAGTACAAGCACAGACACGATCGACACCGGTTGAACCGAACGAAGGAGTCCGATCGGACGCGTTGGCTGAACAGTACCAAGAAGTCCGGTTCCTACAGGTGCACTTAGGCCAGATATTTTATGCTTTTTTCTGTTTTTCCTATAACGAGTAACTAGCTGGGTGGCCCGCACAATTTGCGCGGCTAGTTTTTGTAACAACGACTGAGCAAGATAGAAGTTATGATGGCTACATCTACAGAGCAGGTAATGCAAACCAAAATGTTCAATCGCTTAAATTTAGCAATGAACTAGAAAATAGCAAGGTGTTACGGTCATATCTAGGAATGAACTAAAAGAGCTTCAGACAAACAAGCATCTGAACCCAGAACATGGCGCTAAAACAAGGGACTTACATTAGGAGAAGCACTCTGTGGGAGTCACAGCAGATCTTTCTGGGGTTGATAGATCCGGTGATGAAGTACGCTACATGTGCTACTTGGGGTTGGAGAGACGGCCATTACACTTCGTGGTTACTCATCTCATCTGCAAAAACGTAACGGCGCGTCGTTAGCACAAACAGGTTCCCCAAAGATTAAACAAGAACTTGCAGGCAAGCAATAGAAAAGCGACAGCAGAAGAGTTTAGATCATGCACGGCGCCGGTGAAGCAGATCCGGTTCATGCACAGCGGTGTCGGTGAGCAAGATCCGATGCGGTGGACGACGGATCCGGCGAAGCGGCTCCGGTGGGGTCGATGATACCGCAGCTGAAGCGACTGCGGTAGACTGCTGGATGAGCATATGGTTTCGAGGTTCGGCGGGGATGATTCGGTCCGGTTGATGACGACATCGATGAAGCGGCTCCGGCAGGCAGCCGGATGACGAGGATCGCGAGGCCTCGGGTAGGCCAGGGAAGTCCGGCGGGGATGTTCCTTTGCGGTGGTCGTGGAGGTGGGAGAGAGAGGGACTTGGGAAGTTCCGGTGGGTGGTCTGAGGGAAATGAATTTTTTTTGGGAGGGTTTCCGGGCTAGGGAGGTGGTGATCGAAAAAATAACGGGCAGAACCCCCCACCAACCGACTTTGCTGTCATCTCCACAGGGGTAGAATGGGAATTTGGAAGCATGTGAAATTTTTGTATTTTGTGGGCGGGAAGTTTTGCCGCAGATTTTGAATTTGGCTAAGGTCCAAGTATAATGATAAAAAATTGTGAGACCGTACTAGTACCTCTATTCAAGGCCAAGTGCAAAATCAAATCATCATCACATTAAATACCGGTTACTATCATCGTGATCTATGTTCTTATCCCATTCAAAAACCCGTCTGAAATATTTCAGGATTGGCGGGAGATTTTGCCGCCCGACTAAGATTTGATTTTGAATATGGCTATGGTCAAGTAATATAATATAATACTAATATAAAGACGGTACACCTGGTTAAGTACTAATTGCTCTGCTCCGGCAGTCAAGGCCAATAGCCACATCAAGCCATCATCATTACAAACAAAATCAGTCAAATCTAGAAGCTAGTATAGGAAAAATGCACAGCAGCATAATAAATCCAGAAAACTAAGTACGGAGTATAATACATAAACTTCATACAATAGCCAAAAGCAGCCAATAACAATGTTAATGTTCACGACAAACTAATCTGAAAATAATACAAGACGCAATGTATGGCGAACATGAAGATTAGGATACCCCAGGATGAATGAATCTGATCTTCATTCAGCATATATTTCTTCGTCACTCCATTCTCTAATCTGACGGAAATATTCATTGAACTCCTTCCGTCTGCAGTGTGCAGCCAATACATCCTCCAAACGGTATGGCCTTTGTTCATTTCTCATACCGTAGTTTCCTAATCTATCCACACGTATTGGCCACTCATCCCAAGCCTTTATATCATCAAAGTACTCTCTGATATAACCCAAATCTGCGTAGTAGATGCAGCCAGGTCGAAGTGTCGGGTGTAATCTGGTGTCGACGGAGATACACCGGATATAATGGATGAAGAAGGCACGACTGCCAATGTTATTGATAGCATGGAGAGAGTGGCTCTCAGTGTCCACATGGTAGACCAATGATTGACCTTCCTTGAAATGCTTGTTGTCCAACAACACAAGCAGCAGAGCACCATCCGACTTCACATGGTAGAACTTGTTATTTCCAAGTTCTGGAAATAAAAATAGTGTATCCATGTTGACAGTGCTCGCGCGCTGCTCCAACTGGACATTGTTGGTGCACACTAATTTTCCGAACTCAAAATTATTCACAGCTATTGCATACAATTCACCATTGAACGGGGTAATGCAACACAGAGAATGGTGCTCGGTCGAAAATCTTCCTTCTCCCCAATCTTCATCTATACCCTTAGTTGGAGTGCTCTCATCGACCCAAGCAATTTCCGCCGGGTAATCTTTGGAAACGAAGACCATAGTCGGGGACTTCATTACAGCGACTGACTTCAGAATAACATATGGTATATGCGCCTCAAACCTATTATTCAATGTCTTTGTGAGTGGGTTCAGAAGCCGTATCTTGTGCGGCTGGTTCTTCTGGGCAAGCACGATGACGCCACGGCAAAAGCCGACGAAGTATTATCTAAAATATATTGATGAAGATAACATTCAGCACTAAGATGTTTACGATTGAAAATAAAAATAGATTAACTCTATAGATATGGAGGAATTTGAACGTTGCATGAATTTCCATTAGATCGATGGTGACGTAGCAGGATGTGCGGAGGTGGAGGAAGGTGAAATCAGCAGCGCGTGGAAGGGCGCGTTCTACCATGATCCATTTGTGCAGGTGCACGTCGGGCTCAGGTAAACCTGAGCGCCAATTTCTACAAACTTGCCTCAAAGCAGAGTAGGTGTCCATGTACTCCTCATTCGCCAGTAAGCAGTCCCCGATCTTGTGAAGTGGTCCGTCAGCCCTGAGAGAGGCCCAGTCCACGGAGGCGCCGTGCTTGGATGCGTCGCCCTCGGAGGCGACGGTCTCGGAGGCGACGGTCTCGGGGGCGACGGCCGCCGTCGCATTCTTCTTGTCCATCGCCGGCAGGGAACGCGCGTAGGGCGGTTGGTGTTTTTTCATTCGATTTGGAGAAGTTGATGGGACATGAGAGGCGTGGTTGCGTGCGTGTGTGAGAATGAGACTGTGTGCAGAGGGAGGGACAAAGGGGCTCTGTACATGCAACGTGACGGTTGGTCTCGGTAGTTTCTCAAAAAAGCTAGACGTTTGGTCTCAACACGCGCACCGCCTAACCGCTGCGCACCACGACACGCGTCCGTGGTACTGCACGTCTGCACCATTACGTGTACTCAGTTATACCGTCGAGCCTTACACTGGAAAAATATATGTACTCAGTTTTCCCCTCGAGTACTAATACTGGCTAGTGCAATACACTCAGTTTTACCCTCAAGTGGCTGGTCAACAGAGAGTCAACAAATGGGATTAAGCTATCTAATTGAGTAATTTCATGCGCAAAAAAATAAAATCATAGTGCCTCCTACTCATGGAGTCTTGTTAAGAAGAGGAGGTCTAACACGTGGAAAACAGAATAGCACACCACAGGTCTGAAATGATGGAAAGGGATAGGCAATCCACTTATAGATCTCAACAAAAACCACATGGAACTATATTAAACTTATGCAGTAGCCAACGCAACCAAAAGTCAGAAGTGCAGGCTAAGTCCCAAAGGCACAACACAATACAGAAACTTGCAAACTTATATAAAAGGGGCTATGCAACCCACTTATACACACATTAACAACCATCCTCGTGTGTGACAAGAGAAATTCAACACTGGATTCGGAGGTAGGCACATGAAGCTTTACAAGGGCCAATGGGGCACCAACAAATTAAGGATGAATTGAACCACACCGTCAACAATTCAAACTCGAGACCTTGGCTCTAATACCATTTAAGTTCAAACTGATTGAAAAGGCTAGGCAACCAATTTATAAAACATCCACAGGAACAACTACCAAGTTGATCCCAGCCGCAGATAAATGCATCCACCAACAAAATAGGAACATTGCCTCAGTTTCAGGAAAAATTTCACAATACCAAGGTACTCACATGTCAATGTCAGTGTTCATCTCCAATTATCTATGGCATTTTATTAGTCTTTGAGAGATTATAACGAACTTGATTGGCCTCCTGCAGTAGGGCATCACATGCTTCTGATCTCGATCTCAACATGTCAACTTGGTTTCTTAACACATCTGCTGCAGCTCATTCTATTTGGAGTTGTTCCTCCAGAACTTGTGCAAAGAAAGACTTGGACTTGGATTTGGACTTGGACTTGGACTGCAAAAACCCAGCATTTTGCAGGAAAGTGTTTTTGGTGATATCTTTATTTTTAAGTACCATGGTAAATGTCTCCATATATTCTTCTATAGTTTTTTCCATACCGTCTTTCCCGGGTTTTGCCATCTCCAATTTCATATTTGCCTGAAAAGTTTTCATTCGTGTAAAAATTAAAGTTATTACGGAGAAACATGCAGACGGTATATTTAATGTGTATGAACTACTTTTAATCCTACAAGTTGGTATGCCTGATTACACATCAAATGCATTTTCACAAAAACGCCTACAAGATCATATTGACATGCCCATTATTGCTCCTACAAATTGGCAAGTGTGTCGTTAAAAAATTTAAATCATAAAGAAGACTTACAATAACACTTTCTCATGAAGTTCTCCTATCACATTATGTTTGTTCTTCTCGGCATGCCTCGAATCAAGCCCGCTGCAGTCATCTCTTTGTCTGGTTGCATGTTGTTTGCATGATCTACTTTCTGCATTTTTGTACAATCATATAGAAATCAAATAACGTGGTTAAAATGGAGGATGGAAATATAACATGCACATGGAGTTCTACACAATTTACGAGTAACATATGTAGCATTACAGACCAGCGGGGCATTACTTTTTGCCAGAGATTCCCAACCAAGTGACGAGATCCTGTACGGCTTAGTAAACGTTGTTTCAAGCGGTTAGCCTGGTTCCTTTTAGACAACGTCTGCAAAAGGAGACTAGTGAGACACTGGCGCAAAATAATTATTCGGAATTTAATCTGGTTTCATGGTCCTCATAAGCCATACCACATTCTTTGGATCAGACCAGTGCTTGACAAGATCTCCCCACTGCTCGTCAGTCATACAGGGTGCAGGAGACTTTGTTTGAACATTCGCAGTAATCTGGCCAGTGAAGTATGTCGCCTTAAGCTTATAGAAGTGCTGGCGCAACAATTCTTTGAATATGGAAGCGATGACAAACTTTACATCCTCATTATCGTCAATATTCAAACCTTAACTGCTCACAACGGTTGAATGATTGGTGAGTTATATAGCATAGAAACAACAGTAAGCTACAAGAAATGGGACAGATCAATGTGGAATAATTTATCATTACCAGGAGAAGCATGACTTACATGTAAATTATGCACTAAACTCTCGAACTGTGAAGGGGTGTCAACGTGCTGCTTCCACAATGGGAAGGTAGGAAGTTCATTCATGATAAAATAGCCAATATGTGATACAAGATATGAAGATTCATGCGGATGAAGTGGCCTTCTGCCACCTATGTAAGCCCCAAGAGTAGGAAAAACCTAGAGCGCGCAGGTAAGAGGGGTTTATGTGCATGAGGTCACTACAAAGGACCGTGAGGTCGCCTCGCATTCCCAAGCATATGGGTAGGCCAAGCAACAGCTCGACACGCCCATGCACACAACACCCACCTCAAAGGCTCACGATAGGCTTTCCAAGCCTGAGTGCTTCACCTTCCTGTGCACGTCACACATACACACACTGTGCACAGGATACGAGGGTAGAATACAGCTTGAATATCACAACATGACTATGTATGACACAAAAGATGGAAATAAAGTTCATATATATAGCAACGCTCTAATGAGCAAGATCCAAATGACACTCAGAGGACACATGTCCCAACATTACATCATACATAAGATAGCCAAATAGTCTGGGTACAGACAAGATCCAAATTGGACTAAGAGTCCTGAAGATAATCAAGCGGTGTTTCCATAACCAACAAGCCACAGGCTGCTGCCTTAGGAACGATCCTGCTACGCAACGAAGTCATCGTCCGTGAACTCGACAAAGTAGCCACCTGCGTACTGCTCATCATCTGTCGTACCTGTTTGTCGAAAAGCGGGTTCCGGAAAAAGAGGGAGAAAAACGAGGGTAAGTACCAATGGCACGTACTTGCGAGACAAGACCAGCTATGCTTGCTGGTGGGCGGTGTAAACTTCGCCCGGCTATATGTGCAGTTTAGCGGTAGCAAGGCACTAACCAATAGAGACACGCTACAACTTCCGTCTAATAGAGAAGGTGAGAGAGCGCATATTCTAGCAGTTATATACTCTGCAAACAACAACCCAGCCAGTGCGATCCCCCTTAGCCAAGAGGCACTAACAAGGCACTCACACAGTTGACAATTTTATATCCATTCCATTATAATAGGGCTAACTTACTACGCAAGTAATTAGCAAGTTATTAGCGACAACTTTAGGTGTAAGTTGTTCTATGATCGAGTTAAACAGCTCCAAGTCGTCCATAACCGCGGACACGGCTTATCGATAAGATTTACCCTGCAGGGGTGCACCAATGTTACCATACACGCATGCTCGAACCCGCATAGCAAGTGCGGAGTCTCACAACAAGACCGTTCCCAGATCAACAAGAATGCCTAGGGGGGGCACCCGACTAAGCTACCCGAAACGAAGTTCGGCCGTACTCCGATGCGGACTCAGGGTTTGCGACGGCGGCTAGGCCTGCGAACCACACGCTTTCGGTAAACGTCCCGCCGGGTACAGTACAGAAATAAACACCCGAAGGCAACAGGAAGTAAACACCCGAAGGCAACAGTAAGTAAACACCCGAAGGCAACAGTAAGTAAAGCATGGCATACATGGCATACATGGCATAGGCAAATAAAACCAAGGTTGTGGACCCCTTTTCAACAGACTTGAGAAATGGTAATGGGTGATGGGGGGTCCCGATAAAACCTCCCACGAGTGGTTAGCGCGCTCAGTCTTAGAAACAGATAACAAGAACTCGGGTCCTAGGGGACACAAGCGAGAAAAAAATCCGATGCTTTCGCAAAGGGGCTCACCGATACCTCTGCATATTATATCCCTTAGCAATTTTAGCAAAAGTTATCATCATAATTTTGAAAAGGTGGTACATGTGTCAACATCCCAACAAGATATCCCGAACATTTCGAGATATCAACAGAAAACCCTAAACTCGCCTACGACTCGCAAAGCTGGCAAACAACAAACAAAAGGTAGGGCGAGGAGGTGTATCTCGGACATATAGGTAACAGGTGGATAGGACACGTGACACAACAGAATCGCAACATAAGGATAGCAATAGATCAAAAGATCATGTAAATGTAAAATAGGTGAAGGGGTGGGCTCGCCTGTCAGATCAGAGGTAGAAGCACCGACACGATCCTCCAGAGGGAACTCGTGCTCCTGCTCGTACTGCTCTGCGTCGGCGTCTACTCGAGAAGAACCAAAAAGCACATACAAGTAAAGTAATAGAACAAATCAATACAAGTAAAAGCAATGCGCAATATGATGCATGATGGCATGGCAAGATGATTTGTGCAAGGCAAAATTAAGTGGGGTGCTCATAATTCACATGAATTGATAAACACCCTCACATATAGTTTTTGTTCATGTTGCATATTTAATTTGGACAATTCAGATATGATGCCAATGATGCATGAGAATGCAAGATTTGAAATTCTCTCACTTTTCTGATGAAAATGGATATATAATTTGCACAATTTGGATTTGTAGAATTGAAGATATGAATTATGCCATATTACTAAAATTAATTCGGATTTTAATTATGTCCAAATTTTAATTATCCAAAACCCAAAACAAAGTTCATAGTTGGATAGATCATGAAAAGCTGATCAATTTGGATATAAACTTTGCCCAAATTGGATTTGTGAAAAAGCATTTGTAAAAGTTTTAAAAACCATCTGTGAGCAAAAAGCTTGATCTGGCGGGAGATAATTGACCCACGCGACACGTCAGATGCACCGCGTGGCAACCAAAAAGTTTGGGTTAATCGCGCGCGCCAAGGTTTGAACCCAGGCCGGCACGGATGTGAGACGTGGGAGTTGCCAGTGTGCTACTGTGCTGATCTTGACAGGTTCCAGGGTACAGTTAAGGTAACGCGTCGCGCGCGGTTAACTGAAACATATGACACTTGGAACTGAAGAAAGACACCTGCAGACGTTTTCGAGCACGGCTTTTAAAGCAGCGAGAAACAAGAATCTGGGCAGACAATTTAGGAACTATCGACGAGCTGAGTAAGCTGGTTGTGCTGAGATTCATCTGGAGGTGGTTTGAGTCGTAGGGATGCAATGAGTCACCGCCGGTGAGCTTTGGAAAACGTGACAACGTCACAGACGAGGAACAGTAAAAACAGAAACCCTTTTCTGGACCGAAGTTTGATTGAAGATGGCGGCAAAACCACGCATCATCTTGGAGAAACTCCAACAGCAAAAGTGTTGATCTATGTCTCAGCTTTACAACGGTATATGGTGCTAGCGCTGAGATGAAGCGGTTCGCCGGATAGATCGCCGGAAAGACGGCACCGTGAACAGATCTTAAAACTGCAAACAAAAACGAACTGCTTCTGGGCTCGATTTCGGTTGAAGATGACGTCGCGAATTCTTGATGAAATCGAGTGATTCCAAAACGAAAAACGTAGCCTCCAGTGCCGTGCTTCGAATGGTTCAAGTGGCTCGAAGAGGGGAAGCTTGTATCCTCGGAAAGATCGCCGTGAAGTTGATACCGTGATAGACAAAACTAAAACCTTTTCTCGTTTTCGATTTGATCTCGATCAGATCCTCTCACGTTTTATGTTTGAAGCATGCAGGGGTAGGAAGAAGGGTGCGTTGCTCACCCAGGGTCGTCGATGATGACTAGGAAGCGGCGGAGGGCTCGCCGACGACGAAGAAGAAGGGGATGCCGGGGTGTAGACGAGGCAGATGAGGTCGAGGACGAGCAGATCTTGGCGTCTTCGAATCCGTGAAGAAGACAAGGACGTAGAGGGAACCGTGGTGGTTCGATTTCAGAGCTCAGGTGGGGTAGATGGCGGCCACGGCGACGACAGCGAGGTTTAGACGGTGGTGTTGTTCTCAGCAGGTTTTTTTCACCGGGAGTAGAAGGAGAGGTGGCGGCGGCTTGGAGAGGGAGGAAGATGGTCTAGGGTTTGGAGGACTGCTGGTGCTGCTTATAAAAGAGGGAGGAGGACCAGAGGATGAAGTAGGTTGGCGACGTGGAGCTCAGGAGCACGCCATTGCCAGATACGTGCTCCTCTGTCGACGTGGAAAGGTTGGCGACGATGGGGACCTCACACCTCTTCGGGAAAGGTGGGTTGGGCTAGCTTGGTGGGCTGCTGAGGTGTTGGGTTAGATGGGTTAGGCTGGGCCTGCGGCTGGGTGTAGAAAGGATAGGGTGTAGTTAGGGTTTAGCTAGATTTTCCTTTTTCTCTCTTCTCTTTTCAAATCCGTTTTTATCTTGTTTTTCAAAACTCAAACCGTTTTGGAATTGAACAGCAGATGTTGTTTGAGAAAAAAAAGAGAGGAAAGAGTATGAGGAGATTCAACCATATCACATATGATGGTAAGAGAAAATTAAAAGAAGGGTTGCACATAGGGTTTGAAAAGAAGAGGTGGTTTGAGGTGACACCAAATTATAGAAAAATTTGGCATGACCTATGTGTATAAGGTTAAAGAGGAAGAAAGATGGAGTATGCCTTTCTTGGAACATCACAAGAGGAGGGGATGAACCAAGAAGAAGAAGGAGGGAACAACAAGCAACAAAGAAAAACCAAAGGCAAATGCAATTTAGTAAAACCAAAGGTGGTGATATGCATGAATGCAACATGATGGCATGAACAAAAATGCAAGAAAAGGTAAAAGGGATCTAGGTATTACTCTTGGGATGTTACAACCTACAATAGATGTGATGCGAAATCTTGAACCCATTCCGGAAATCTTAGCTGCATGTTTTCTTCCTACCGTTGGCCCCCTCGTTTTTATTGATCGTGGTGAACCTACCAAGTTAAGCATTACATTAAGCTATCATGGTATATAGATACATAAGGGAGCATTAAACTACAAGTCTTTAAAAAAGTATTACCTTTTTTTGGCGTGGGTCTCATCATCGGGAGAGGAGTTGTCTTTCGCAGGACTAAGGGTCGGAGGGAGATCATCACCAGTTTGCTGGTGTTGTGGCAGCACTGTTTGGACATTTGAGGCTGTATCATCTGGGACTAGCATCATGTGTCCTTGGCCATTATTACCTACCACCACTCCTGATGGTGCCAATTGTTGGCTCGAATTTGCTGTGGAAACTAGTTCTATTGGCAATTGTTGCTGAGAAACAGTATTGGCAACTGGTGGTTGTGGAATGTGTGGGCTGGTACATGTTGGGGCTACTTCTGTCTGATTCGATGGTTTGTGGTTTTTACGAGACCTTTTACTGTTATCATTCTCGGCCTGGTCGCCACCTCGTGTTAGTCTTTTGTTAGACCTTGTAATAGGAGGAGCAGCACGAGCATCAGGCTTAACCCTTTTTTTATTACGCACTGTCACCCATCCTCTGGTATCAGCCTGAGGTTCCTGTTGAGTGTTCTTCCTCCTGTTCGTTCTTGAAAAGTTCTTGCCCGAATCTGCAGATGCCTGTCACACATAAATGATATTTCAATGTACAATATTATATGATGATGATATGCAGATGGAATGGAAAAACAATAAGGCAACATATGCCAAAACATATATGATGGCATGGGTAACATATTTGGTAGGACTGGGATACAACAAATGGAAGTTGGGACAAATAATTCGATGATAGGACAGAGAAAACTCACCTTGTTGTGTTGCAGAGGATAGTCGACCAGGGCATCTTCGCTCGCCATCACAATCAGAAGGATCAAATTCTGAATCAGAGGAATGTTCCGTATCCTTTGTGATGGAGGTGGGTGGCATTTTTGCACTAGACCTTGTAGAAGGATGTAGTGTTAGGCCCACGAGGCTGCAACTCGGCTATTATGCAGGATAGTTTGCCTCCGTTGCTCTTCGTACTCATTCTCGAGTGGAAGACCTAACATGCATTGGCGAGAAATGCAGATGAGATTTATCATGGAACTGTGCATATAAGAACAAATTAATAGTAGCAGTGAGACTGCTCAAAAGGTGAAATGACAAACAAACTATGGCTCAAAAATAATTGATGTTCATATTGTCAAGCTTCATGCACTAGCCAACGCAACCGGAAGTCCGGACTGATGGAAAGGGAAAAGAAATTATGGCTCAAAAATAATTTATGTTGGGCAACAGAGGGCAGCAGCAACAAGTTTTAGGATAAGTATGAATGTCAAGCTTCATGTAGTAGCCAACGCAACCAAAAGTACGAACTGATGGAAAGGGCTAAGCAATCCACATATAGACTCAAACACATAAGTGTCATTTCATCCCAATGGTTAACCATATGGAATGGCGTGTGCTTAATATAATTGCCTAGGGTCTTCCAAGTTCCAACAGATCGGTCTATTGGATGAACTTGCTAGAGCATGCAATTCGAAATGGTATCAGACCTACAAGGTCCTGAGTTCAAATCCTAGCAAGTAGCAATGCAGTATTCAAAATAAATACTTGCAGCCTTCCTAAAAAAATATCTAATGATACATGCCTAAGGCTCGGTCTATTGAATGAGCGGTTTTATCACTTAGCAACACAAGTTGGGGATTTTTTATCACATAATACCAACATTTGGGGAAATTATTTCACATAACACATTATTTGTCATTAGTTGGCTTGACAAGAGCATCACCCTACAGCGTGACACCAATTTACAGTACGTGAGCATGTTTGCTACAAACAAATGAATTTTGGTGTGAAATTTTGTAGACACTCTGTGGAAATGAGAATATGAGTCACACTTGTTACATATGCTACACACAAAATGAATTACCATATGACACATATCCATTGAAATTATAACCACACAAGATATTGAGATTTGGGTAATATATTCTGTACCAGCATAAGGTTTTGATAATGTGTACCAATACAACTACCCTGGACATAAGATTTTTTTGAACCATATGGACATAAGATTTAATAACTAGTGTTGACAAACAGCTTTGTATTTAGCGTTTAACAGCAAATACCGCAAAATAAAGTCTGATTGTCTTTCACCTGCTGTCATCTTAAACTGACGGTGGCCTGAAGTCACTAATGGGCTATCAAACAGAGATCATGTATTCTGCGAAACAATTACCCCAAATGTTGGTGTTTTGTGATACAAATTTCTAGGGTTGTGGTTCTGTGATAAAATAAAATCCCGAACTTCTGTTGTTAAGTGATAAAACCTCATTGGATGAACTGGCTAGAGCATGCAATTCCACATGGCGCACACAGAGTTGCAAATTGAAATAAATACAGGCAGTTTAATACTATCAATAAATTGCTCTGCTAGCTTGACTGCTATCATAGCCTTTGTAAAACGTACTACCACCATCTCGAAGTTTTTACCAAAAATCATTATTAACATGCAAAATACAAATTTAATATCATTAAATAGATAACGAATATATTTTCGTACGGTATCTATGAAATATTATATTTCTTGATAGATTGTTCTGAAAGTTTGGTCAAACTTTACTTGGTTTGACTTTTATAAATAAGCCTTCAGGTTTGGGGTGGAGGTAGTATACTTCAAGGGTGTGTCTATGTCTCAGTCAACTGAGAATTTCTTAAGTCTCAGTCACTTCAGAAAAGTGCAACTGCAGTTCAAAAAAATGTGCAACTCGGATCAGTTGCACTTTTCTAGTAGAAAAGTGCAATTGCACTTTTTTGACAGAAAAGTGCAACTCAAGTGCATTTTCGTGAGTGACTGAGACTTTAGAAATTCTCAGTTGACTGAGACATAGCAAAACCGATACTTCAAACCCCAAAAAAGTACCGTACAAAAGTGATATTTGGAAAAGAAAAGCGTAACGAAAGCGGACATAAGCTCTGCCTCTCCATCAGCAGATGTAAGGTTACGATCAGCAGAGTTCCGAGATAAAAAAAAATACAGGCAGTTTAATACTATCAACAAATTGCTCTGCTAGCTTGACTGCTATCATAACCTTTGTAAAACGCATACTTCAAACCCCCAAAACATATCGCACAGAAGTGATTCTCGGAAAAGAAATGCATAGCGAAAGCGGACATAACCTCGATCTTCCTCTCGATCAGCAGATGTAAGGTTGAGATCTCATATAGCTACGTGGCAAACAACTATCTACACGGATCTAATATCAGCAAGAATGCATTGCAAGAAAGCAACGAAAACTAGTGTCAGAAATCAAATGCATATAACAAAAGCAGACATGTAAACTATTCATCAACCTTCGTCTGAGGCCAGGGAGGATTTACTCTTTGGTTGGGGGTGGTCGACTTTGGGGCCGCGTTTTTTGCCCATCTCGATCTCTGGTGAGGTGGACTACAGAGTCGGGGAAGCAGATCCAGAGCAGATATGGCGCGGTCAACATCGGCGTCGAGGAAGCTAATCCGGCTTGCTAGACAGCAAGGGAGGTCCGCCGGTAAAACGTGGTCGGTCACTACGGTGGCCGGTGAGGAGGCAGTGATGGTGAGGAGGGGCGGTGGGGCACGGCCGTCGTCGTGGGAGTGTGCCTGGTAGAAGCATGAGAAAGATGCGGTGTTCGAATTGTGCTCTACAGGGAAATATCCTCTGTTGACCGATGTTTTATAGGCCGACGGGCAAACCGCAGGTTTTGGGGTAGCTTGAAAATGGGACGCGCCAACAATTTCGGTGCGTGTTTTGCGGCAGAGATGAAAGTCACCCATAAGAAACTTTCCTCATGGAATACCTTTTGCTTGTTGGTTGGTCGTGTGGACAACATATATAGTGGGAGATGCCCATAGCTAGCTAGGCCATTCATATCAAACTCGAGTGATTATCACTAAGTTTACAATGAATATATTTCATGACACTTGCTATTGGCCGGATAGTAGAAAATATATTTCATGACTATCCCATATTAGTTAATTTATATTATTTCAATTGCTAAAATATTTTCATATTCTTTTGGAGTTCTAAAAAACACACTACACAATGACAATGGATATTACCACTACCTTCTAGGTCCCGGCCATCAGATTTAGGGCTCCTTTGATTCATAGGATTTGCATAGGAATTGTGTAGGATTTGTTTCCTATGGAAAAATTTCCTATACATATTGTTTGATTCATAGGAATATATCCTATAGGAAAAATTCCTATGGAAATCTTGTAGTGTAATTCCTATAGGGAAAAAACATTAGCTCATACCTCATGAAAAATTCCTTTGCTTCAATCAAACACACTTCATCTTCCTATGAGATTCAAATAGACATGCCATTCTAATCCTATGACTTTCCTATTCCTATGCTTTTTCTATCCTTTGAATCAAAGGAGCCCTTAGAGAAAAGTAGCTTAGCCAGAGATTTAGACCTTTGTGCAACAAATACATGAGTTGGTGATATGTGTAAAAGAACAGGTTAAGTGAGTGTTCTGTGCAACAATGACAACAATAAGTGGAGTTTCGTGCAAAGGATAAAAGGTGCAAAAGGGATCACACGGAAGGAGAAAGAGAAAGGAATTGAAGAGCAGTGCCTCACGGGGCTGCTGTTATTTATGGTGAAAAGAAATGCTTCACTTTTTTCGGTGAGTGATGTTGACTGGCACACAGGGTTTCAGTTCTGTAGACCTGCAGTGCAGGCTACGCGCCCGTCTGATATTCTTTTTTTTCAACGACAAATGGGAGAGAGAGAGAGTCTTGACGATGCGTCATTACTTGACAAAGAAGATTGCTGGGAGTTTGCCTACCTACCGCACGTGACTTGTCCTCACTGATGTGTGGGACCTACACGCATGGGAACCACACGTAAGTGACCGACCTACTTTATTCTATGGGTGCTCGTCAAGCTAATACATAGTCTGCAACATGAAACTCTATTCGCTTATAAAATCTGAGCTTTGAAATCCAATTTAATTTAAGTCTATTATTGGTCATATCAAGTATAAAATTACATTCTGAAACTTGTTCAACGCTTTCTCATAAATTATTATGGTAGTTTTTTAAAATCAAATGCTAATTGATTTGAGATAAAAACATATATTATTGCACAACAATGGGATATTAAAATATATATTTGTAAATAAAAATAAGAAGTCAATGTTGTGGTAAGTTAGGAGGTTCAAAAGGTAAACCAAATATAACGTTTTGTTCAATCTCATAGTTAATATTACCAAGTTTGATTCTCCCTGGACAACATTGTTTGTTATAGTGTTACCTAATTGGGCATGGTGGTGCATCTTGCCATTTCTAACACTGTTGATGACTAGACTTTTCAAGTTTTCAGTATAAAAAATCTTTTTTCATTTTCTAGATGATAAAATATGTTTATTTTGTGCATTGGGTAGATAATATATGGGTCAAAATGGCGCATCTACATTTTTAAAATAAATTAGGCCATATTTTAATGCCAGTTCCCAAATTTACGGTTTTTAGTGCTTTCTACCTAGTTTCGCACATTTAAATGACTTTATGCTGATTTATTGAAAGTAATTCAAATTTGAATTGTAGGTGTGTTATAACTTGGTCCTACAAGTCCCCACAAATCATTTTTAGATACATATTACTTACTATATATAGAAACCAGTGATAGTACTAAAATATTCAACCCCTTTGCAAGGATAATCATGTCAACCATTTTGACCAGGTTTTGAAATAAATAAATGAAAATGAAGAAAACCTCAAAAATGAAACCCTTCTGCATGGAGTGTGCTTGTATGTGTTAGTTGACAGGGAAAATAATAAACATGTGATAGGGTAGTGAAAAACAAAATGTCTTCAAAAAACGGACTATCGTGTATGAAGATTCCTGGTTTGCAAGCCAAATGATATAGTTATGGCCATATGTGTGGCATAGTTTGTTACAATGTGCCCAAATTGGGAATGGTGGTGCATCTTGCCATTCCCAACAATGTTGCTGACTAGACTTTTCAACTTTTCGATATATAAAACTCATTTTTCAATTTCTAGATGACAAAATAGGTTTATTTTGTGAATGGGGTACATAAGATACGGCTCAAAATGGCGCCTCTACATTTTTAGATAAATAAGGCCACATATTACTGAAAATTCCCAATTCTTTACATTTTTTGTGCTTTCTAGCTAGTTTCACACATTTAAATGACTTTATGCTAATTTATGGAAAATAATTCCAATTTGAAATGTAGGTGTGTTATAACTTTGTCCTATAAATCCCCAAAAATCATTTTTGGATACATATTACTTACTATATATAGAAACATGTGATAGGGTAGTAAAAACAAAATGTCTTCACAAGACGGACTGTCGTGTGTATGAAGATTCATGTGCTTTGGTTTTCATTTTTTGATTTTTTCTGAATGTTTATGCCCATTTGAATCTTGGTCAAATCCTAGGTTTGACCAAGATTTAAGCAAGTTTAAAACACATGAAAATGAAAAGGTAAGCTTGGATCCTTCTTAGTCATTCTAGAATGAAGCTTTTGGGGGTTCTTGAAATCTCAATGTTTGAAACCCAAAACCACTTTTCTTCATGGTTGACTTCATAAGACAGAGTTTAGGGTTAGGGGTAGATACATGATTTGTCGGGTTTGAATATGTCTAGACCTTGTTTATCAACTTGAATGCTTACTATATATATGACGTAAGAATACTATGTGCTTTGGTTTTTCTTTTCTTTTTTTGATTTTTTCTGAATTTTTATGATCATTTGAATCTTGTTGGTCAAATCCTAGGTTTGACCAAGAATTAAACAAACTTAAAACATGAAAATGAAAAGGTAATCCTGGATCCTTCCTAGTCACTCTAAAATTAAGCTTTTGGGAAGTTTTTGAAATTTCCATGTTTGAAACCCAAAACCACTTTCTCTTCATGCTTGACTTCATAAGACAGAGTTAAGGGTTATGGGTAGATACATGCTTTTTTCTATTTTGAATATGTCTAGACCTTGTTTATCAACTTGAATGCTTACTATATATGACATAAGAAGGCTATGTGCTTTGGTTTTTCATTTTTCTGGTTTTTTTTTTGAATTTTATGCCCATTTGAATCTTGGTCAAATACTAGCTAGCTAGGTTTGACCAAGATTTAAACAATTTTAAAACATGAAAATGAAAAGGCAAGCCTGATCTTTTCTAGTCACTCTAAAATGAAGCTTTTGGGAGGTTCTTGAAATTTCAATTTTTGAAACCAATACGACTTCTCTTTATGCTAGACTTCATAAGATTGCCCGAGTTTATGGTTAGGGGGTAGATACATGATTTGTGTGGTTTGAACACATGTCTAAACCTTGTTTATCAACTTGAATGCTTACTATATGACATAAGAAGACTATGTGCTTTTGTTTTTCATTCTTCTATTTTTTTTGAATTTTATGCCCATTTGAATCTTGGTCAAATCCTAGGTTTGACCAGCATTTAAACAAGTATAAAATATGAAAATGAAAAGGTAAGCCCGGATCCTTCTTAGTCACTCTAATATGTACCAGCTTTTGGGATGTTCTTGAAATTTTCATGTTTGAAACCCAAAACCACTTCTCTTCATGATTGACTTCATAATTAAGACAGAGTTTAAGGTTAGGGGTAGATATATACATGATTATCTGGTTTGAATATGTCTAGACCTTGTTTATCAACTTTAATGCTTACTATATATATGACATAAGAATGCTATGTGCTTTGGTTTATCATTCTTTTGGTTTTTTCCTGAATTTTTATGCCCATTTGAATCTTGGTCAAATCCTAGGTTGACAAAGATTTAAACAAGTTTAAAATATGAAAATGAAAAGGTAACCATGGATCCTTCTTAGTCACTCTAAAATGAATCTTTTGGGGGGGTTCTTGAAATATCAATGTTTAGTGTTAGGTTTAGATACATGATTTGTCAGGTTTGAATATGTCTACACCTTGTTTATCAACTTGAATTCTTACTTTATGACATAAGAAGGCTATGTGCTTTGGTTTTTCATTTTCTGATTTTTTTGAATGTTATGCCCATTTGAATCTTGGTCAACTACTAGCTAGGTTTGACCAAGATTTAAACAAGTTTAAAACATGAAAATGAAAAGGTAAGCCTCGATCCTTCTTAGTCACTCTAAAGTGAAGCTTTTGGGAGGTTTTTGAAATTTCCATGTTTGAAACCCAAAACCACTTCTCTTCATGCCTTACTTCACTCTAAAATGAAGCATTGGCATTTCATTTTTTTCATTTTTTCATTTTCATGCCCATTTGAATCTTGGTGAAATCCTAGGTTTGAGCAAGATTCAAACAAGTTTAACACGTGAAAACGAATAAGTCAGCATGGATCCTTCTTAGTCACACCAAAATGTACCAATTGATAGATGTGTTAACTTTGCTTCATGGAAAAATTAATGTCATATAAATGAGTTAACTTGGATTTCCTACCCTTGAATCCATAGGAAACTTTGTTCTAATGCACTATAATAATAACCTGAGTTTTTACACCAACAGGTCTGTCACTTACGTGTGGTGCCCATGCGTGAGGTCCCACACTTCAGTGAGCACAAGTCACGTGCAGTAGGTACGCAAACTCCCAGCCATCTTCTTTGTCAAGAGAAGACGCATCAGGATGCGTATTGGAAGTCTCTGGGTCCTTCAGGATCCTTCGGTTGTCCCTCTCACAAAAAAAAATCTCTCTCATTCTCGGCCTCGCTCGACTCGCTCGCTCGCACCTCCTGCTCACTGGCAAAACCTGCACAACAGTCAACATCATCACCCGAAAAAGGGGAGACACCATAATGCACTCCCTTCTTCTCTCCTTCTGAGTGATCCCTCTTCCTCCGAGTTTCACTCGACGGGCAAACACACATGTGCTGCATAGTAATAATAAAAAAGTAGAAAAATCGACCTACGAATCTATGATTAAATAGGTTAATCTAGGATTTTTCCCACTACTACAGATCAAGTTCAAAAATATCCAACTACTGGTTCAATTTTGGGCTACTAATGTGCGTTGGTTTTTTAATTTTTTCTGAATGTTTATGCCCATTTGAATCTTGGTCAAATCCTATGTTTGACCAAGATGTAAACAAGCATAAACATGAAAATGAAAAGGTAAGCTCGGATCCTTTTTAGTCACTCTAAAATTAAGCTTTTGGGATGTTTTTGAAATTTCCATGTTTGAAACCCAAAACCACTTATCTTCGTGCATGACTTCATAAGACATAGTTAAGGGTTAGGGAGTAGATACATGCTTTTCCTGTTTTGAATATGTCTAGACCTTGTTCATCAACTTGAGGGCTTACTATATATATATATATATGACATAAGAAGGCTATGTGCTTTAGTTTTTAATTTTTTTTTTGAATTTTTATGCCCATTTGAATCTTGGTCAAATCCTAGGTTTGACCAAGATTTAAACAAGATTAAAACATGAAAATGAAAAGGTAAGCCTGGATCCTTCTTAGTCACTCTAAAATGAAGCTTTGGGGGGGGGTCTAGAAATTGATACGGGGTTGCCCGATCTTCTCAGTAAGCGACGGTGGTGATGAACACACGATGGTAGCAGCGGATGGAATCGGTGATGATGAGGAGGATAACTTGTATGATGCCAACGAAGTCTCTCGATTGATTCCTGATGCCAATGCAACAGCTCTCAACCCTGCAAGATATTCGCAACTCCACACACTTGCGCACGTAGCCGCCGACCACGAAGCGGTAAATTGCAATCTTCTAATCCCCAATGGAACAGCAGATCACACACAAACTTTCAGTAGCATAAAACTCCAGATCGATGCGAATTGGAGAGTAGTATTCAATAGTTTTGCAGAGCAAACAACTAAGAACTAGGGTTTATCTTAAACGTGGTCTAAAGCAACTTTGGGGGCGTCCCAGGGACTTATATAGGCGTTCGGGACGACCTCAGGTCGAAAAAGTACGAAAATAACCGACCCAGAATAGATCTGGTCGAGACAGACTCGGACTCGGCCGGTCTGGGGGCCGGTCAACCGGGCCTGGGACCGGGTGGTCCGGTCCTAAACCGGGTCCCAGGACTGGCGGAAACCGGACGAAGGGTCCGTGTTCCCTGGACGTGGCCCGGATGGCACCGGTTCAAAATCCGGTTTGTGACCGGGTGGCCCGGCGCCACGGCCGGTCTGACCGGGCCTGGGACCGGCCTGAAGAACTCCTCCTCTCGCGCATGCCTCCCGCTCCTCCCTCGCGCGTCCATGGGATGTCTTCACGTCCGGCTCCATGTCCAGCTTCACGTCCAGCTTCTTGTCCAGCTGCTCCTCTTCTCCTCGTGCGATGCTTGGTTCCTCCTTATACCTGATCATACATAAGTAATACGACTTAGGTAGTATAAAGTTCTCGTCAATCAAAGTATCGTTTAGGAACAAGTTCACCTGTTGTTTAAGTAGCTTCGCACGAGCTCGTGTCATTGGTCCAATCCTAACTTCATTGGACTTGAGCTTCACAGCTTCATCTTCATCTTGCAATGACGGAGGTAGTAGTGAGGTAGGGATGTCCTCATCATCTCCCCCCCCCCTTCAAAAGACGTCGACCTCGACGCTCCAAGGTCTTCTCCGTCATATGGTGTCAAATCAGCAACATTGAAAGAATTACTGACACCAAACTCATCAACTGGAAGATCTATCGAGTATGCATTATCATTGATCTTGGCAAGCACTTTGTAAGGACCAGCACCACGAGGCACGAACACGAACAAGTCCATCCCACCAACGCAATGCATAGCCATCAAATTCAGAGGAAGCAAGCTTGATCTTCCTATCTTCAGTATAGTCAGGATGTAAACGCCATAATCTCTCAATCTTCAGCTCCCATGTAAGATATTCTTCAACATCAGTACCTCCTTCAAATCTGGGAATTGAGAACTTGGGCTTACCCAAACCATCGTCTTGTTGTTGAGGAACACGTTGGGCTCCGACGGGGACAAAACCACGACCACGGAACGCATCTCCAACGCCACGTCCAAGACCACGACCAACACCACGCCCTTGAGCATTAGCAGCTTCAGTATTGTCACCTTGCACACTGCCATCTTCATCAGGTGGTGGTTGTTGTTGCACCATTGTACGTATCTCACCAACGGCGGTTGTCAAAGCTTGTATAGATGCTTGAAGAGTCGTCACCGACGTTTGAACGGTGTTAACCGCTGTAGTAGTCTCGTCGACCTTCAAGTGAACACTCTGAATATCCTTGTCCAACACATCACTAGCAACTCGTATTTCACGTTGCATGTGATCACGAAGTGCCTCAAATTCACGCCAAGTAACTGGTGTAGCGGCGTCCTTTTTCTGCATCACATCAACATTCTTGGTAGAAGACATGATTAGTAGGTTAGTGCACTAAACAAAGATCTTTGGTGGTACTCTCACAACTCACTCAAAACTGATAAGAAAGGTAAATCTTACCGCTCCAAAGTGAATTAGTATTGCTTACCAACTTGGATTGACGGACTAGTGCACGGATGTAGCGAAGCGAATATCAAGGGTATAAGAACAAATCACACGACAAAACAGGATATATGTGGGGCTGTAGGTGGCCTACCTATTTGCACCAATAACAAGCTCTAGCGCTGACCGTAGACAACCAATGATACTCACACAAGGCGATATAATGGGGCAA
Organism: Lolium perenne; assembly: GCF_019359855.2. Lineage (NCBI taxonomy): Eukaryota > Viridiplantae > Streptophyta > Magnoliopsida > Poales > Poaceae > Lolium > Lolium perenne. The sequence goes on from NC_067245.2 coordinate 140,710,044, forward strand.
TGCAACTATATGTGGGAAAAGTTGCAATGCACTAGAGAGACGCTAGCAAAGCTCAACGAGACAGGCACAAGATTGCTCAACTACGAGTGCAGGAAAGTAAACTTAGGCCTTCACTTGATTCAACTAGCACAACACTTTTCTTTTTGGATGTTCTATTTGTATAACACACGCAGCGATGTAGCTCTTTTTGCTTCTTTTCAATTTTCTCTTTTTTTTTGACACAACTCCTTGATAACACGGCCAACAGAAATATGCAAAGCACCGATAACCTAACGAGCAGCCTGTCGAGCGGTAAAACTAGTCTCTTCTGGGGAAGTTCCTAGTCACTTTATATCGATAGGCTGTGTCTATGGTTGGGAACAAGCACACTGTATGCTATGTGGACTCGGAGTAACAAAACTGACACGATATGATAAACTAGATGAGAGAAAAAACACAAACCCTAACAATTCTACTAGATGAAAGATAAAGATACGCAAAAACAACTACGAAAAGCAACTAAAACTCGAAATTAGTGCAATCTAAGGCTATGGCAAACCCTAACCCTAACTTTTTATGGCTTTTTCTGGATAGGAAACACTCACAACTCAACTATGGGGTGGATTGTGGAAGGCTTACCGAGGAAAACTGGAAATCTGATACCAAGATGATACGGGGTTGCCCGATCTTCTCAGTAAGCGACGGTGGTGATGAACACACGATGGTAGCAGCGGATGGAATCGGTGATGATGAGGAGGATAACTTGTATGACGCCGACGAAGTCTCTCGATTGATTCCTGATGCCAATGCAATAGCTCTCAACCCTGCAAGATATTCGCAACTCCACACACTTGCGCACGTAGCCACCGACCACGAAGCGGTAAATTGCAATCTTCTAATCCCCAATGGAACAGCAGATCACACACAAACTTTCAGTAGCATAAAACTCCAGATCGATGCGAATTGGAGAGTAGTATTCAATAGTTTTGCAGAGCAAACAACTAAGAACTAGGGTTTATCTTAAACGTGGTCTAAAGCAACTTTGGGGGCGTCCCAGGGACTTATATAGGCGTTCGGGACGACCTCAGGTCGAAAAAGTACGAAAATAACCGACCCAGAATAGATCTGGTCGAGACAGACTCGGACTCGGCCGGTCTGGGGGCCGGTCAACCGGGCCTGGGACCGGGTGGTCCGGTCCTAAACCGGGTCTGTGACCGGGCGGAAACCGGATGAAGGGTCCGTGTTCCCTGGATGTGGCCCGGATGGCACCGGTTCAAAATCCGGTTTGTGACCGGGTGGCCCGGCGCCACGGCCGGTCTGACCGGGCCTGGGACCGGCCTGAAGAACTCCTCCTCTCGCGCATGCCTCCCGCTCCTCCCTCGCGCGTCCATGGGATGTCTTCACGTCCGGCTCCATGTCCAGCTTCACGTCCAGCTTCTTGTCCAGCTGCTCCTCTTCTCCTCGTGCGATGCTTGGTTCCTCCTTATACCTGATCATACATAAGTAATACGACTTAGGTAGTATAAAGTTCTCGTCAATCAAAGTATCGTTTAGGAACAAGTTCACCTGTTGTTTAAGTAGCTTCGCACGAGCTCGTGTCATTGGTCCAATCCTAACTTCATTGGACTTGAGCTTCACAGCTTCATCTTCATCTTGCAATGACGGAGGTAGTAGTGAGGTAGGGATGTCCTCATCAGAAATTTTCATGTTTGAAACCCAAAACCATTTCTCTTCATGCTTGACTTCATAAGACAACTCTAGTTTAGGGTTAGGGCCAGAGAAGATAAATGATTTTTCTTGTTTTAATATGTCTAGACCATGTTTATCAACTTGAATGCTCATTATATGACATAAAAAGGCTATGTGCTTTGGTTTTTTTTATTTTTTTGATTTTTTTTGAATTTTTATGCCCATTTGAATCTTGGTCAAATCCTAGGTTTGACCAAGATTTAAACAAGTTTAAAACATGAAAATGAAAAGGTAAGCATGGATCCTTCTTAGTCATTCAAAAATGAAGCTTTTGGGGGGTTCTTGAAATCTCAATGTTTGAAACCCAAAACCACTTCTCTTCATATGGTTGACTTCATAAGACAGAGTTTAGGGTTAGGGGGTAGATCGATACATGATTTGTCGGGTTTGAATATGTCTAGACATGCTTGTTCATCAACTTGAATGCTTACTATATGACATAAGAAGACTATATGTGCGTTGGTTTTTCATTTTTTTTTGTTTTTTCTGAATTAATGTTTATGCCCATTTGAATCTTGGTCAAATCCTAGGTTTGACCAAGATTTAAACAAGTTTAAAACATAAAATGAAAAGGTAATCCTGGATCCTTCTTAGTCATTCTAAAATGAAGCTTTTGGGGGGTTCTTGAAATCTCAATGTTTGAAACCCAAAACCACTTCTCTTCATGGTTGATTTCATAAGATAGAGTTTAGGGTTAGGGGTAGATACATGATTTGTCGGGTTAATTTGAATATGTCTAGACATGCATGCTTGTTTATCAACTTGAATGCTTACTATATGACATAAGAAGACTATATGTGTGTTGGTCAAATCCTATGTTTGACCAAGATTTAAACAAGCATAAATCCTGAAAATGAAAAGGTAAGCTTGGATCCTTCTTATTCACTCTAAAATTAAGCTTTTGGGAAGTTTTTGAAATTTCCATGTTTGAAACCCAAAACCACTTGTCTTCATGCTTGACTTCATAAGACATAGTTAAGGGCTAGGGGGTAGATACATGCTTTTTCTGTTTTGAATATGCCTAGACCTTGTTCATATCGATCAACTTGAATGCTTACTATATATATATGACATAAGAAGGCTATGTGCTTTGGTTTTCATTTTTTGATTTTTTCTGAATGTTTAATGCCATTTGAATCTTGGTCAAGTCCTAGGTTTGACCAAGATTTTAGAAAGTTTAAAACACATGAAAATGAAAAGGCAAGCCTGGATCCTTCTTAGTCATTCTAAAATGAAGCTTTTGGGGGGGTTCTTGAAATCTCAATATAATGTTTGAAACCCAAAACCACTTCTCTTCATGCTTGACTTCATAAGACAGAGTTAAGGGTTAGGGGTAGATCGATACATCCTTTTTTCTGTTTTGAATATGTCTAGACCTTGTTGATCAACTTGAATGCTTACTATATATGACATAAGAAGGCTATGTGCTTTGGTTTTTCATTTTTCTGGTTTTTTTGAATTTTATGCCCATTTGAATCCTGGTCAAATACTAGCTAGCTAGGTTTGACCAAGATTTAAACAATTTTAAAACATGAAAATGAAAAGGCAAGCCTGGATCTTTTTTAGTCACTCTAAAATGAAGCTTTTGGGAGGTTCTTGAAATTTCCATGTTTGAAACCAATACGACTTCTCTTCATGCTAGACTTCATAAGATCGACCGAGTTTATGGTTAGTGGGTAGATACATGCTTTTTCTATTTTGAATATGCCTAGACCTTGTTCATCAATTTGAAATTTCCTTGTTTGAAACCCAAAACCACTTCTCTTCATGCTTGACTCCATAATACAGAGTTTAAGGTTAGGGCCAGGGTAGATACATGATTTTTCTAGTTTGAATATGTCTAGACCATGTTTATCAACTTGAGTGCTCATGCATTATATGACATAAAAAGGCTATGTGTATTTTTTATTTTTTTATACCCATTTGAATCTCGTTCAAATCCTAGTTTTGACCAGGATTTAAACAAGTTTAAAACATGAAAATGAAAAGGTAAGCCTGTATCCTTCTTAGTCACTCTAAAATGAAGCTTTTGCGAGGTTTTTGAAATTTCCATGTTTGAAACCCAAAACCATTTCTCTTCATGCTTGACTTCATAAGATAAAGTTTAGGGTTAGGTGTAGATACATGATTTGACTGGTTTGAATATGTCCAGACCTTGTTTATCAACTTCAATTCTTACTATATGACATAAGAAGACTATGTGCTTTGGTTTTTCATTTTTCGATTTTTTCTGAATGTTTATGCCCATTTGAATCTAAAGGTGAGAGAACACGTTAAAGGTTATTCTAACAAAGGTCATGCTTGGAATCTTACCTATGTATTATTGTACATCACAAATGTGAAATGAAAATATGTGCATCTCTATAAACCATAAACCCTAACCCTAACTATATATATATAGAAAAAGATGAACAATCCATGCTTTTCGATTGCCTTTTTTGATCCACCTTTGGCTGGATTTCAAATTGGGGGGGGGGGGGGTAGGGGACGAGTGTGTTTCTTTGGATGCCTCTCTCGTATTTGCTCGTTTTTGGGGGTCACAAAAATTCACGGTAGCATCATGCCCACCCCCTCCCTTCACGCGCGGAAAAAGTGTTAGGCGAGTAATAAAATGGCATGAACAACAAGTTTCAAGTAAAATTTTGAATATAACCAGAATGTACCAATTGATAGATGAGTTAACTTGGCTTCATGGAAAAAATAATGTCATGTAAATGAGTTAACTTGGCTTTCCTACCCTTGAATCCATAGGAAACTTTGTACTAATACAGTATAATGATCACCCGAGTTATTACACCAACAGGTCTGTCACTTACGTGTGGTTCCCATGCGCGAGGTCCCACACTTCAGTGAGCACAAGTCATGTGCGGTCGGTAGGAAAAATCCCATCTTCTTTGTCAAGAGAAGACGCATCAAAACTCCCCCACTCTCTCTCCAGTTATCCACCTCCGCTGGCTGACGGTTTTGGCATTGCGTTTCTAGCTCAGCTCGGAGGCCATGGTGTGCATGCACTGTAGCCATGGCGATTTGGTCGCACTAAGTGGTTCGTCCCCGGCTGCGACGAGGATCAATCTGGGCGGTGGCTGTTAAGGACCCGATCGCATTTCTTGCTTTCAGCGTGGGGTCTTCCATGTAAAAGTTAGGGATTTAGATGAAATTTCCTGTTTATTCTGTGTCTTGTTGTAAACTGTGCTCTGGTGCGTATTGGAAGTCTGATTCCTCCAGTATCCTTCGGTTGTCCCTCTATCTCAAAAAAAAACATCTCTCTCATTATCGGCCTCGCTCGCTCGCTCGCACCTCCTGCGCACTGACAAACCCTGAAAAAGGTCAGACACCATAACTAAGAGGGCCCCCTCACTTCTCTACCTTCGTCTCCTTCCGTGTGATCCCTCTTCCTCCGAGTTTCACTGGACGGGCAAACAAATGTGCTGCCTACAAATATTCGACCCCTTTGCATGGATAATCATGTCGACCATTTTTACCTGGTTTTGAAATAAATAAAATGAAAATGAAGAAAACCTCAAAAATGGAACCCTTCCGCATTGAGTGCTTATAGGTGTACTAGTTGACAGGGAAAATAAGAAACCTGTGATAGGGTAGTAAAAAACAAAATGTCTTCACAAAACGGGCTCCAAATGGCGCCTCTACATTTTTAGGATAAATTAGGCCACATATTAGTGAAAATTCCCAACTCTTTACGTTTTTTAGTGCTTTCTAGCTAGTTTCACACATTTAAATGACTTTATGCTGATTTATTGAAAGTAATTCCAATTTGAAATGTAGGTGTGTTATAACTTCGTCCTTTAAATCCCCAAAAATCATTTTTACATACATATTACTTACTATATGTCTAGACCTTGTTTATCTACTTGAATATGCTTACTATATATATGACGTAAGAAGACTATGTGCTTTGGTTTTTCATTTTTTTTTCCTGAATTTTTATGCCCATTTGAATCTTGGTCAAATCCTAGGTTTGACCAATATTTAAACAAGCTTAAAACATGAAAATGAAAAGGTAAGCTTGGATCCTTCTTAGTCACTCTAAAATTAAGCTTTTGGGAAGTTTTTGAAATTTCCATGTCTGAAACCCAAAACCACTTCTCTTCATGCTTGACTTCATAATTAAGACAGAGTTAAGCGTTAGGGGGTAGATACATGCTTTTTCTGTTATGAATATGTCTAGACCGGCCATGTTCATCAAGTTGAATGCTGCTTACTATATACGACATAAGAAGGTTATGTGCTTTGGTTTTTCATTTTTTTTTTGATTTTTTTTTAATTTTTATGCCCATTTGAGGATTTGACCAAGATTTTAAAAAGTTTAAAACATGAAAATGAAAAGGTAATCCTGGATCCTTCTTAGTCACTCTAAAATTAAGATTTTGGGAAGTTTTTGAAATTTCCATGTTTGAAACCCAAAACCACTTCTCTTCATGCTTGACTTCATAAGACATAGTTAAGGGTTAGGAGGTAGACACATGCTTTTTTCTGTTTTGAATATGTCTAGACCTTGTTCATCAACTTGAGTGCTTACTATATATATATATGAAATAAGAAGGCTATGTGCTTTGGTTTTTCATATTTTGATTTTTTCTTGAATTTTTATGCCCATTTGAATCTTGGTTAAATCCTAGGTTTGACCATGATTTAAACAAGCTAGTTTAAAACATGAAAATGAAAAGGTAAGCATGGATCCTTCTTAATTAGTCATTCTGAAATGAAGCTTTTGGGAAGTTTTTGAAATTTCCATGTCTGAAACACAAAACCATTTCTCTTCATGCTTGACTTCATAAGACCGAGTTTAGGGTTAGGGCCAGCTAGGGCGTAGATACATGCTTTTTCTTGTTTTAATATGTCTAGACCATGTTTATCAACTTGAATGCTCATTATATGACATGAAAAGGCTATGTGCTTTGGTTTTTGATTTTTTTGATTTTTTTGAATTTTTATGCCCATTTGAATCTTGGTCAAATCCTAGATTTAAACAAGTTTAAAACATGAAAATGAAAAGGTAAACCTGGATCCTTCTTAGTCATTCTAAAATGAAGCTTTTGGGGGGTTCTTGAATCTCAATATAATGTTTGAACCCCAAAACCACTTCTCTTCATGGTTGACTTCATAAGACATAGTTTAGGGTTAGGGGGTATATACATGATTTGTCGGGTTTGAATTTGTCTAGACATGCTTGTTTATCAACTTGAATGCTTACTAGCTATATGACATAAGAAGACTATACGTGCATTGGTTTTTCATTTTTTTGTTTTTCTGAATGTTTATGCCCATTTGAATCTTGGTCAAATCCTAGGTTTGACCTAGATTTAAACAAGTTTAAAACATGAAAATGAAAAGGTAAGCCTGTATCCTTCTTAGTCACTCTAAAATGAAGCTTTTGTTGGGAGGTTTTTGAAATTTCCATGTTTGAAACCCAAAACCATTTCTCTTCATGCTTGACTTCATAAGACAAAGTTTAGGGTTAGGTGTAGATACATGATTTATCTGGTTTGAATATGTCTGGACCTTGTTTATTAACTTCAATTCCTACTATATGACATAAGAAGACTATGTGTGCTTTTGGTTTTTCATTGTTTTTTGATTTTTTCTGAATGTTTATGCCCATTTGAATCTAAAGGTGAGAGAACACGTTAATGGTTATTCTAACAAAGGTCATGCTTGGTATCTTACCTATGTATTATGGTACATCACAAATGTAAAATGAAAATATGTGCATCTCTATAAACCCTAAACCCTAACCCTAACTATATAGAAAAAGATGAACAATCCATGCTTTTCGATTGCCTTTTTTGTTTGGCTTGATTTCAAATTTAGTGGGGAGGGGGGTAGGGGACGAGTGTGTTTCTTTCGATGCCTCTCTCGTATTTGCTAGTTTTTGGGGGTCACACAAATTCAGGGTAGCATACTGCCCACCCCCTCCCTTCACGCGCGGAAAAAGTGTTAGGCGAGTAGTAAAATGGCATGACCAACAAGTTTCAAGTAAAATTTCGAATATAACCAGAATGTACGAATTGATAGATGAGTTAACTTGGCTTCATGGAAAAAATAATGTCATGTAAATGAGTTAACTTGGCTTTCCTACCCTTGAATCCATAGGAAACTTTGTACTAATACAGTATAATGATCACCTGAGTTATTACACCAACAGGTCTGTCACTTACGTGTGGTTCCCATGCATGAGGTCCCACACTTCAGTGAGCACAAGTCATGTGCGGTAGTTAGGCAAACTCCCATCTTCTTTGTCAAGAGAAGACGCATCAAGACTCTCTCTCTCTCTCTCTCTCTCTCCAGTTATCCACCTCTAAAATCGATGCATATGAAGCTACATATATATTCTTGGTCATAATCCCCTTATCTAAAGAGGATGGATGCATGGCTTCACGTCGTCGTCGCTTTCATCGTCAGTATCTTCGTCGTCCGAGTAGTAGTACTTCCTGCACATTGTTCCGTCGAACACCTTCACTGTGAGCACATCATCGCCTTCATATTTGAAGTGTACGAAGCAGCTGAAATCCACACCGTGCGCGATGGCGAAATTCTCCCAGCCCTTGTCGAGGTACATCCGGCCTTGTCCGTCAAATAGGACCTCCACGGTCCAGAGACGAGGACCGCAGTCAGCTGCTCGCAGATACACCTTAGCTGGCTCCTGGCTATCAAGATAGTCCGCAAACTTTTTTGGGAGAGCCTGCAAAGAGATCGAGCGCCGATCGTTTGAAATTAAAGGTTTTTTAGAACATGCCCATAATTAATCACATGCATCATATATGTGGGAACGCGTACGTACCTTCTTGACCAAAGGGTCTTCATAGACGACGATGAAGAACTCCTCTATGATCAAAGGCAGTGTTGACGGTGGTGGTGGCAATGATGATGATCCATCACCCCGGCCTCCCCTTCCCTTTCCCCTTCCCCTTCCCCTTCTGGTCGGCGTCCGAGACGTGGAAGCCATGGCAATGGATCAAGTGTATGTGAACGAAGAAGAGAGAGGCAGAACCTATTGACACAAGGGATGGCCGTTGTGGTTGTTTATAAGGAAGAGATGACCGTTGTAGGGGTTTACACAATAAATTAAGGAGGAGGTGACCGTTGTGGGGGTTTTACAAAATAAATTAAGGAGGAGATGGCCGTTGTGGGGGTTTATATATCAACAAAAAAGTAACGCAGACTATTTTGACGGAAATGGACTAGTTGACAGGGAAAATAAGAAACATGTGATAGGGTAATAAAAAACAAAGTTTCTTCACAAAATGGACTATCGTGTATGAAGATTCATGGGTTTCAAGCCGAATAATATATATAGTTATATATGGCCATATTTGTGACATATTTTATTATAATGTGCCCAAATTGGGCATGGTGGTACGTGCATCTTGCCAGTCCCAACGATGATTTAAAAGTTTGCCTTGGTTCTTGTAGTAACATGTGCACATGGGAAATTGAAGAAGCAAGGCAAACTCCAACATATATGAATGGTGAGAGAACATGTTAAATGTTATTCTAACAAAGGTCATGCTTGTTTAATTTCTTACCTATGTAGTATTGTACATCACAAAAGCGTGAAATCAAAATATGTGCATCATCTCTATAAACCCTATAACCCCCTAACCCTAAACACTTATAAATCAATATATCACTACAACAAAAAATCAGTCATGAGATTCAAAGGTTTGCCATTGTTTTCTTGTAGTACTTAATACAATGCTCCCACACTTTTGGGAAGTGAGTGGAACTTGTACTCAAACACATGTGGTGCCGAAAACTGTGCATGGTTCTTCTAAAAGAGGATATACAAGTGTATATATATGCCACGTTCATTTGGTATTGTCATATATATAGAGGTAGTATGTAAACCACAAATGATATGACTCAATATTCATGCTTTGTTTCGAGCTTTTTTATATCGAGCCCCACAATAACTTTGGCATGTTCTGAAATTGATGTCGATCAATCTCATGACGCTCACCCTTGTTTTGTGCTAGCTAGTTGGACGAAGGGGCTCGTGTGGTTAGCCATTATATCTCTTGTACCATGGCTCCAGACATTCGGGTCACACACCCCTGTATTTTTTCAGTTATTTGTTTGATATGTACTTCATATAGCCACTGTTCAAATTTGCATTTAAGCAATTTAGCCCCCAAAAATGGTACATATATGGATTCACATTGAGATAATTCATGAAACTTTGGAAATGGCCATCTCGTGTCATGTTTCCCCACAAATGAGAATTGGATTAATTGGTGGCAGACAAGTAAAAGCACATTTATGTGCGACAACCCAAAATGCACAAGTAAAAGCTCTTTTCTAAAACATTGGTATGGCATGTCTGCTATTTTCCCTAGCTATATAGAAAAAAGATGAACAATACATGCTTTCTGATTGCCGGTTTTGAACCACCTTTGGCTTGATTTCAAATTTAGGTCAAAATCATGGGGGGTGGTAAGGGACACGAGTGTGTTTCTTTTGGATGAAGCGCTCGTATTTGCAAGTTTTTTGGGGTCCCACAAATTTAGGGTAGCATCATGCCCACCACCATCCCTTCACGCGCGGAAAAAGTGTTAGGCGAGTAGTAAAATGGCATGACCAACAAGTTTCAAGTAAAATTTCGAATATATAACCAAAATGTACCAAGTGTTAGATGAGTTAACTTGGCTTCATGGAAAAAATAATGTCATGTAAATGAGTTAACTTGGCTCTCCTACCCTTGAATCCATACGAAACTTTATACGGAGTTCTAATACAGTATAATGATCACCCGAATTATTACACCAACAGGTCTGTCACTTACATGTGGTTCACATGCGTGAGGTCCCACACTTCAGTGAGAACAAGTCACGGACAATTTTTTGCATATGTTGCAAAGGATAAAAGGTGGAAGAGGGATCACACGGAAGGAGAAGAGGAAGGGAGAGCAGTCACGGCCTCGAAATGCTTCAACCTTTCCGGGAAGTGATGTTGACTGGCACGCAAGGTTTTTCAGTGCTGCAAACCTGCAGTGCGGTGATTTTGATAGAAATAACCCTTTTGGCAAAGAAAAGCACAGACTGACCCTCTGAGCAATCTATTTCACTGGACTAACCTTTTTGTGTGGCTCATTCTGTGTTTTTCTTCGCCAAAAGGGTTACTTTGTCAAAATCGCCCCCCTGCAGTGCAGGCTACGCGCACGTCTAATAATTTTTTTTCAATGACAAAAGGGGGGAGAGAGAGAGTCTTGACGACGTGTCTTCACTTGACAAAGAAGATTGTTGGAAGTTTGCCTACCTACCATACATGACTTGTTCTCACTAAATTGTGGGACCTACATGCATGGGACCCTGCAGCCCTCTTAGGGCAGACGTGTGAGACGCAAAATATGATTTTTAGTTTAGTAAGGCAAAAAAATAAGCCTTGGAGGGCCGAGGCGGGGCGGCCGTCCGCCATTTTATACCTTTACGCCCCACACCTCGTTTCATTTTTCATGTCTACCAAGGAAGAGCTCGGAGGAGAAGATGCAGTCCTAGCTTCTCGACCCCCTGGCGCCCCACGCATAAATACTACTACCAGAAGTACACTGTCTCTAACAATCCTGCCTGCGAAGGGAGATCTCGGAGGAGACAATGCGGGCTCAGCGTCCCCGCCGTTGATGAGCCAGGACACAAGGGTTACTATGCCTCTTTTAATTACCTTCGTTTTGCTGGTAATACTCGGACTTATATCTGTTATCTTCCGCAGGAGAGGGTCGATATCGCCGGAGAAGATGATGTGAGGCAGATGATCAAGCTCGCAGGAGAAGATGATGTAAAGGAGATGGTCAAGCTCGGAGCATAAGATGATGTAAAGGAGATAGTCAATGTTGGAGAAGATGATGTAAAGGAGTTAGTCAATCTCGGAGAAGATGTGGTGGCATTGGACCAACAGCGGTCGTTGGGCGAGATCCCAGAAATTCACTTACCTCGTTTGCACTGGTAATGATATGCCTGATCTATAACATTTTGAACATTTTTCGTCGGCTTACACATGAGCTATCTCGGCTTAGGGTCAACAAGGCCCCGGGAGCGGAACTTCCGCATCTCGGCGCGGAGAACTCCGAGTTACGCCAGAAGCGCCCTGGGGAATCGCACGCGCAGGCGCAGCACATCCGTTTGCAGGATCTTTCATCCTTCGACGTCAGGTTCCAGCGATAGGTCGTAGAAGAAGATAAGTTGCCAGCTTCCCCGCCGTTCAAGAGGATGAAGGAGCTGAAGACGGAGGTTAATATTAGCTGACTTTGGGTTGCTGGTTTTTGGGTACTTCGAGTCACTGACATGTAGACACCACTTAAGTTTGTCCTACATGTTAGTGACCACATTCGTTAATCAGCTAATTTGTGCCCTTCGTTTGCCGGTAACGCTCGATATGTTTGTTGTTACCTTTGGCAGGATCACTCCCCTTGCTTATCCTGTCGGAGGATGAAGTTGGATATTACCAGCATGCGGGAGGAGAACAAAGAGTTAGGGATCAAGATATTTCGGTACAGGCAGGCGGTGTCTTTCCTAGAAGTGGATGAGATCATGGCCTGTGCTCGTAGGAGTTGTGACGAGGCCATTCATCTGGGAGAACGGATCAAAGCTCAGCTTGTCTCTTTGATGGAAGTCGCAGAACGCATGATTTTCAATGCTAGAGAGAAGCGGGAACGACTTCTGGTGGCTGAAGATCTCGCATAGCAGTTTAATCATGTGCGCTTATTAGTTGCCTACTACTTTTGTAATTATTCACAATTAAGTATGTATCAATGGCTTGCCTTTTGTGTGACGGAGGAAATTGCACATACCACCACTTGTTGGTGCAGTTTTTGCACATAACACAGTTTGAGATTCTTTTTACACAAATAACCAGATTTTGACGTAAACTTTTGCACAAAAAACAACCTTACTCCATGTTTTCTTTTGTCTTCTAAAGACATGTAGGTGCTTCGAAAAATACCTCTGTTCCAATGCTTAAAGCTTAGTATATTTTTCTTGAAAATTCAAACCAAGTAAAGTTCGACCAAACTCTTAGAAGAATCTATCAGCACATATAATATTTTGTAGACACCATATGAAAATATAATTTATTTTCTATCTAATAATATTGATTTTGTATCTTGCATATTAATGCTTTTGGTAAAAACTTAGTCAAACTTAACATAGTTTGACATTCTAAAAATCAATTTATTCCTTAAGCTTTGGGACGGTGGTTCTAGACGTGGTCTAGACGTGTTTCAACATATTGCCTTCGCATTTTCTAAACGCATGGAGTTTCTTACAAAGTTTATTTTTTCGAAATATTTTCGACTTTATATTATTTTTATTCATTTTCCCCCTGGTTGTCATGTTTTCTGTCCGGCTTCCCCAGCCCATCCATCCGTAACCCACATGCGCACGTGACACGAGTAGTGGGAGACATGGTGCCCAAAGGGATAGCTTTTATCAATGGTGGCGACGGTTCCCTAGGCCAATGCTGGCGATACGTCTCATCGTCGCTAGTTGTGCCTTCCCCATGCGGCCGTATTAATGCACACCACTGCTCCTTTGCGCCTCCGTGGCTGATCAAGTAAGTTTGATCATAAAAGATGATCACATAAGCTCGATGATTACCTATAACCTAAAAATTATCTTAATTTGTAAACGAAGACATAAAATAACTAGTTGTTTGATTAGGAAAGACAAAGGAAATTTCTATTGAGATTGAGTTCATTTCATAGTTGTTATAGACACATAGCAATATTACCAAGAGATAGGATTGTAGAGAAAGCAATCCATAGGTATTTTGGAGGGTTCTCAATCCTTTGAATCAAGCAAGCTCTATAGGAAACATCCCTATGTGTAAAAATCCTACTCCGTACAAGATACCTTTAGAAATCCTTTGAACCAAACAAACTCCGATTCATATTAGTCTCTACTACATTAAATGGCTAGAGGTGGTGAGATGGTTAGTACGTCGTGTGTCACCACAGTATCCGCTTCCGCGCCAAGATGTGAATGGGCCAGAGCAGGCCCATAAAATTGCATCCCCTGCCCAAGCACGACACGATCACCCCGCTCGCAACTTCCATACACGATCTCTGATTCTCTGTCAGTTAGACACCCCAATCCTCGTTCTGGCGCCGCCTCCCGGCACCCATCGTCGTCGCTTCCCCAACACGCTGCCTCCCTCATCCCAATCGTGCCGTAGTCAATCCTCTACCTGTGGAAAGAACAACGCCGTCACCTCGACGCCTCTGACCTGCTGCAAATCCCGGCACAGGGGCTCCATCGCAGTCGCGCACGGCCCCCGTGCTCCACATCAGCGGATGCTGCCGGACTTCCCCTCCTTACCCGCCTCGTGGTAACCATTCCCCATTCAAGACGGGCCCGATGTACTTCGCCGGTTCGCTCCATGTCTGGCACAAATCGGCATCGACCTTGCCTTGTAGATGATGGGCGTCAATTGAGCATGCTTGGATCCGCCGCCTCCCTGTCCTCCCATGTGGTCAGCTCTGGACCTCCCCGTGTGCCCGACCCAGCGGGAGAGCTGCCTTTACTCGAGGTCTCCCGTGAACGCCTGTCGGGCCGTTGTGGCTGTCGACCCAGGCGATGATGTCGGCCGTGACGTCTCCAGTATTCGACCCTTCAGACAGGCGTTGGAAGCACACCCTTGGTGAGGAGTCCCGTATGAACTGTATGTTTCTGAATTGTCAGTGTTATTTCTGATGTTCGCTGTTGTTCTGATTCGAACTTAAGCACTGCTAATACGACATGTTGTCTACATATGGATGCTTCTCTGCAGAAATAAGAATCATAGTGGAAGATGTGTCAAGATAGCAGGACATGCTAATTTTGAATTCTCATCAGCGCAATGATTATTTGTTTCATGTTGCCCTCTGAATTTGTTCACACTGGCATTCCAACTTATAAACTACGCACAGCTGACGCCCAACATATTACTTCTTCAGGTCAGCAGGTGTATACACCTCTTACATGTTCGATGCCCAACCAGAGAGGTCAATTGGGATAATCATACGAAATTGCATACCATGGCATCAACATGGCCACTGGGGACTCGGCGGAACAAAACTAACAACAAATTCAAAGCCATTAATCTTTTTGAGGAATTCCCTACCTTTTGTTTGCATCATTTCTTTACTGCAGTGTTATATTGGTACAATAAAGGCTAGGAAGAAAGTAAAGGGAGTAAGGTAAATGTGTTGTTCTATTAGAAGCACAAAAAATCCACTCTGTAGGTGAATTATGATTCATGGTGGATTCTACTTATAAGGCCACATAATAGTCCTAATTAAATTAAAAATTTATCTCCTAAAATATGTGATGCGACTGTACTACTACCGTTGATTTGGCATCTATTGGCTTATGAATGGCATGGTGATGGGCAGCCTTTCCCCAAACAAATTCAGTGACATCATGGTTTGTCAGTGGCATTAGCTTGCAGCTGTGTAAGAGTTTCATTTATTTGTGTTTAACTCTCTCTTTATGGGCTCCGTAAGTTGCCTCTGTTGTATTTCCTTTTCAACTGAGAAGGGCGTGTATTGTGATTCTGGTATGGGCATGCACATCTATCAGTTCTGGTGGTTTCGGTATGTGTGTGTTAGGTGTCTGATCAAATGCTTGTTCCTGGGTAGATGTCTTCACAAAGCAAGGCTTTGTTGCAGTGGTAATTACAAAATGGAACCAAATCACGCCGTAGGAAATGATTTTGTCTTGTTCAATTGAATCGATTTACTACTATTTTCTGATTGATGCATGCAGGAATAAGCCAGGGATATCCCTTGAAGCGTTATTGCCATGAATGGTTGTTTTCTCATTGTGGAAGGGACTTTCATGGTGAAATTTATTGATGGTTGTTAAGTTGCCAGTATAAGATTATTCTTTGAAGTTAAACATAAAGGCATTGAACTCACATGGATTGCTCTAGGAAACAGAGCCTGCCATGCCACATGGAGTGCATTATGTTAGCATGATCTTTTCTCATCTGTAAAATCTTATTTTTAAAAGATAATGTAACATCCCAATTTTCAATAAAAAGAAAGTTAGAAGATTCCAGAAAGCAAAATTTCAAACCAACAAAAACTTTTTAAATTGCATATAGTGCCATGCATAGGACTTGTGCATTTGAGTGATATGCCATGATGATTGTTCTTATGTGTATTTGCTATACTCTAAAACCCTAATGTGATCATATGAAGATCACCAACCAAATAAATCAAAAAGAGAAAGAAATCAAATAAAAGAAAAAACCTAAAACCCTCACATATGGCTTATGCCATTTTTATAAATTTTGACCCTAGACCAATTTGATCTTCACCATTAGTTGAATAATGTTACTAAACAGTTATTACAACTTTTGGAATCAAAGAAACACAATTCAAATGAATTTCAAACTCAAAATTGGATCACATGTGATAATGGTCAAATCTGCCAATTATAGTCTGATCTCTACTTTGAGCCCCTGCAATTCAAAATTTTCAAACTAAACCTTGCTAACTCTTTGCACCTCATCCAAGACAACATCAAGGTGAACACTTTTTGTAAAGATCACCATGCCAAATTCTTTCTAGATCAAATGCTATGCTCATCCAAAGTTGACACTTTATATTAAGTGGAACAATCTCAAACTTAACCAAATTTGCAATTCTTTGAATTTAACAATTCCACCACCACACCTCATCTTCTCTGGTCAAATACAACTTAACCAAATACACACAATTCAATCCTTGCCCCATTTTTGAACACACTCAAATTTCGACAAATTTGCAAATTGTAAATATGGAACAAATCAAAAACACTAGTGTCAATAGTTTCGGCCTAACCCTACTGCCCCAACCTACTCCACCCTGTCCCCTGATCTCTTCTACCTCTAACACACTCAACAACAAGCCTAGAGGAGGGCCATGAATGCCAAGGCCATCACCATGCCGGCCATGGCCATGAGCATCTCCATCCCCTCTCTTCTCTCCACCGTGGCCTCGACCACCATGCCCAACACGCTCCCCTTGGTCCCCTGAGCACGCCGGTGATCGCCGTTCATCGAGAGGTGGTCCACAACGCCCTGGCCAGAACGTGCCCGCGACGCCCACGTGCGATATGAGCGGCATGGCCATGCCATGCTTGTCGGCCGACGCGCTCTCCACGGACACGCGCCGCCTCGCTGCATCCTTCCATCTCTGGCCCCCTTTCCTTCACCGTTCGCCTTGCCGCGCCACCACGACTCCACCAGACATGCTAGGAACGGAGACCCTGGACCCCCACCGCCGGAGACGTCGAGCAAATCCTGCCATTGCCGCGGCATACCTGGAAACAATGCGACCAAACCAAGCACCGCCCGACCAAGTTTTCGCCGCCCAGAGGACCGTTGTGACGTCGTGAACACCACTGCGCCCTCGCCTAGCTCCCTAGCTTGCCGGAGGAGCCGCGCCATTGTCGACCTCGCCACTGCCCCGCTGCCCTCTCACGATTCTATAAATAGAGGACTCCCTGGACGAAGCTGAGCACACCACCCTCTTCTCCTCCCATCCATGCTTCTCAACGACCAAACCACACACTCAATCGTCACCGGAGCAAGCTCAATTTGGTGATCGGAGCCGCCCGTACCCGGAGATCGCCGCTGTCGATTGGAGCTTCCCCACGCCGCGCCACTGCTACCAGCTGCTTTGCCGTCGTCCACAACGTCATCACGCACACTGCCCACCCTTGATGGAGCCTCGGTGAGCGTTCCGACCCCCTAGGCTCGCTGGAGAAGCCACGGCATCTCGTCGGAGACGACGATGCACGTGAGCCGTCCGATTCGCTTCTAATCCAACGCCCCCTGTTAAAACATACCGTTTCGGGTTTATTAAGTCGCTGACGAGTGGACCCCATGCTTCAGCAAGCCCACGCATCTGTGGACTGTGGTGGGCTGGGCGTGGGCCGTTTTAAATCAATTCGGCCCAGCTTCGTTTCCCGCCGGCCTTTTAATTCAAATTAGATTTAATTCAATTCAAATAATTTCAATACTGGCTCCAACTTTGAAAATCCATAGAATCAGTTTGGCTTGGCCAAATTTAACAAATTTCATATTGTTGGAAAGCTACTAAAAAGATATACAATATCCAACTGGTCCCATGTCAAGATTAGTTGTAGAATTAATCTGATAAAAAGAAGAAGGCAGGGACTTTTCCCTATTCAAATAATTATTAAAAATCAACCAAAATAGATATTAAGTTAATTCCAACTCCAATAGCTCACATTTGACTTACAATAATTGTTTATGCAAGAAAATGGTGTGGTCACTTTGCATGATCATGCCCTAGTTTAATTAATGGACAATATGGCTAGTTTATCTAAGTGATATTGTCCAAAACTATTATGCAAATCATATGGAGTATTGTACTTCATTTAAATCTTGTCCCAAATGAATTCATGTGATGTTTGGACCCCTGGCCAAACTCTCTTATATGAATTACTTGGAGATTTAAATCAATTGTAGCATTATTAAAAGGTATGAGGTGATCTACCTCATTTAAATCATTTTCTCAAATGATGATGATGAATGTTTGACTTAGGTCAATATAAGTTCATGTATGATTGTTTGAGAAATTAAATCTTAAGAAGATTTCAATGAGAGGAAATTGTTTCTCAAGAACCCTATGGAAACTATCATTTACATATTAAATAAAAGGAAATTATTTCTCCTCAAGCAACACAACCAATGCACCATAATTAGATTAATTGTGTGCTTAGAATAGTTTGTGTGAATATATGTGATGTATGGAATAGCCATTGAATTAGTTGAGTGATTATACTCGTATTTAAATTTAGACGCTAGCACCGGAGAATACCCGGAGGAAGAAGGTTGCTACCAAGAGTAGGAGGAGGAGAACTTTGAGAACTACCAAGGCAAGCTAATATTCTTGCAAAGTGCAAAGCCCTTTGGGGAAAGGCACCATGAATCTTATCTTTTCTTACATAAGCCTATCCCCAAATTTATACCTTACAAGTTTTTACTTGTTTATTCAAAGAGTTACTTTTATAGTTAACTTTGGTCAAAGTCAAAGAAGTTACTAGAGTAGTAAAGTTGGTCTCCATCTAGCAAAGCAAGGTAGCACCCCTCATGATTTAGAGCTAGTGCTAATGAATTAAAACTTGACTACTCTAGATGGGAACAATGTGACTTGACCTGAATTTTTAAACCTTGGAATGATGAAACATTCCATTGAATGATTTTTGAAGGTGAATATGACAAAGAGAAGATGGTGATTTTTGATAAAAATGATATTGGTTTGAATGCGATACCTTTCCAATATTGAGTACCCCCACAATACCTGATTATGGGTAGGGCTTAACTGGAAATTTATGCATCTTAGTATGGGTTCCCTCTGAACACACATCATAAGGGTTATGCTTGAGGTTGCCTCCGTTATTGAGGAATGATGTGAATTGAGGTGAATTGTACGGCCAAGCCCTATGCAGTTCCCAGGTTGACCGTTGGTCTTCACTGGGAGGCCAAGCTCATGGGGACAGGTGCTCATACTAGGATTTGTAAGTGAAAGGTTATGGTTGATGATCCGCATACTGTGTTACGATGATTCGGGGTAATCCCGATGGATGAAATCAAATGTTGTGGCACATGTGTGCAACCTCTGCAGAGTGTCAATCTATTCGAATAGCCGCGTCCACAGTTACAGACGGTTGGAAAGGCCATACAGTTTCCGATGTCACATTCTTGAAAATGAGGTTGAAGTGAAATGGGTGAAATGAATGGTGAAGTGGTGAATTGAATTGAAATCACCACTTGAATGGTGGGAATGACACTAATGTTCCCACTTGAGTTAGTTAGCACTTAAATAAGGTTTTACTCAAATACTTGTGAACTAAAATTGGCTTTATGCAAATAAACTAGAGCTTAGCAAACCTTACTAGAATTGTCTAGCACTTACATTAGTATTAGTTTGCGAGTACTTGAAGTACTCACGGCTTTGTCCCTGGCTATTCAAATGGCCAGAGTCTGAAGATGAACAAGGAGATGACCAGCAGGACGCCTACGACAACTAGGAGTCTTCCAACGTCAAGCGTTGGCCTGTGGACTAGAGAGTCCTTGTATCTTACTCTTCCGCTATGAACTTGTGTTTGTTCGTTGATCAATAGATCAACTATTCGTGTAATATGGATCATGTGATTCCAATTTGTAAGACATTATGGTTTGTAATGAATGATGACTGTGATACTTAACTATTATGCCTCTCAACAACAATATTCCTGGGATTGCGATGTATGACATAATAGGCATTCGGACTTAAAAATCCGGGTGTTGACAAGTTGGTATCAGAGCCACTGTTTGACCTTAGAAGACCTTAGTTAGAATGGGCGTTCTGAAAAACTTAACTTTGAAATCAAATGAAGAAAATATTTGTGAAAATTTACTTACACTCTTGCCTTTGAGACTTTTCCAAAATTGGATGAATCATGTTCTATCTTATTTGAATCTACTTAAAATTTTGCCACACTTTGCACTCTCTAACTTACTCATCCAATTCTCTTTCAGATGGAGCCGAATGAACCCATCAACACCAAGTTTTACCATCTTGGGAACAGAGGGAGCTTGATCTTCGAGCACGACCTCAACGCTCTTTCGGACTTCCTCGAGCTCCCGCACCCTGAGTTCCACGGGATTCAGGTGGACGACACTCCTGGAGGAGAGTTGCAGTGGATCGTCACCGCCGACTTGAGGGGCAAGATGGAGCCTCCCACCTCAGAGAGGATCCTCTTCTCCTTCTGTGAGAGCAACTGGCTCGACGGACTCGCACGTGGCCTTCAGGAGGCACTTGCGCGCCTCTGTGGACAGAACATGGTGCGCATCCTCGCTTCGCGCTTCGCGCAACTCGTGAGGCGTGATGCCATGGGAGTGCCCATGGAGCTGTAGCCGCACCCGCAGTTGAGGCACCAGGCTGAGCACCTAGACTTCATGCTCTACCAGACTCAGAAGGACCTCAACGCCACTCGCGCTTACGCGAACCAGACCCATGCTCACATCGTCGAGCAGGGTGAGGCGATCAAGCTACTCAACAACGACCGCAAGAGCCTTCGCCAGCAGCGTGCCAAGAAGGACGCTAAGATTGTGCGCCTTCGCGCCAAGATCGCGTCACTTGAGGCCACTGTCAAGGCCCAGGAGGATCAGATTAGAGAGCTGGAGGACGACAACGGAGGTATCGACCTTCAGGGAGGAGGAGCCTTCCTGAGCGATGACGACGACTTTGAGGAGGACGAGTTCACCGAGGAGGAGGACTACGAGTTCCTGGAGGCAGGACCTGATGACTACATCCCTATCGATGTCGAGGATGAGGAGTAGTTGCACTAGTTTCACTTATGTAGGTGTGAGTTGTATCCCGTCCTTTGTATCGTAGCATGAGAATGGTTCTTAAAACCATGGTAGTATGTGTGTGTTAGTTTCTACTATGTGATGAATGAATGATCGAATGAATGTTATGTTTGTCATGAAAAGTTTACAAGTTTCAAATGTTTTCAAACTTACCCAAAATAAACCATAGACATTTCCCTCTTATCTCATGATCTTCTCTATCTTCAGATGGCCCCTCCCAATAGCACCAACGATGCGATGATGCAACTGCTGCAAACCCTGCTTGCCGACAGGGAGACAGAAAGAGCTGAACGCCAAGCCAACATCGCAGCCTTGCAGAACATTGCCAATCAAGGCCCTGGAAATCATGACCACCCAGGGTCCAAGCTCAAGAACTTTTAGAACACCAACCCTCCGGTGTTTAGCAAGACGGAGGAACCACTCGACGCCGACGACTGGCTCCAGACCATGGAGAATAACTTGGAAGTAGCCGGAGTAGAAGCAAATGAGAAGGTGCTGTTTGCAACCCACTATCTCGCCGGACCAGCCCACGCTTGGTGGACGAGCACCCGTGCCATGAATGGAGGTCAGTTCATGACTTGGGAGGATTTTAGCTCAAGTTCAGCAAGTACCATGTACCCCGGGTCTTATCAAAAAGATGAGGGATGAGTTTCGTGAACTGAAGCAAGGTCGCATGACGGTGGTAGAATACCGCGACAAGTTCCTTACACTGTCAAGGTACGCCCCCGACGAGACCGACACCGTTGAGAAGAGGAAGGAGAGGTTCCTGAACGGACTGCATGATGAGATGCAGACTGTCCTCGTCAACATCCCCTTCGCCGACCTTGAAGCCCTTGTTGACTCCGCCATCCAGATGGAGGGCAAGCTGAACCAAGCCAATGAGAACCGCAAGCGCCGCATGATGAATCAGAGTGGGTCTAGCAATGCCCAGAAGTATCGCCCCAGCTCAAGCGGAGGTTTCACTCCGAGAAACAACAACAAGCCCCCGATGCAGAACTCGCACCCCGGTTATCAGAACCGGAGTGGAGGAAACTCCAAGCCAGGAGGCTACAACAACAACAACTACAACAACAACAACAATTACTACAACCGAGCTCCGCCCAGAGCCCCCAACAACAACAACAACAACACCAACACCGCTCCCAGAACCGGAAGCAACGCCATTCCCGTTGCGACCAAGGACAAGGCCACCATCACTTGTTATGAGTGTGGTGTAGTGGGGCACTACTCCAACGAGTGTCCCAAGAGGCTCGCCAAGCTCGCCGGCAACACCGCTGCACCTGCTCAACAACAACGCCGTGTCTCCACCGGCAAGAAGTTCGCCCCCAACAACCCCAATAACCGCAACGGCCGTCTCTACCACATGAACGCCGAAGAAGCCCAGGAAGCACCAGATGTTGTGCTGGGTATGTTTTCTGTCAACCACATCCCTGCCAGAGTATTGTTTGATTCCGGAGCATCTCATTCTTTTGTCACTGAAGACTTTGCATCAACAAGTAAAATTCAACCTATCAGTTTGAAGCATGTTATGATAGTTCAAATTCCCGGATCAACCACCAAAGCCAGAAAATTTTGCAAAAATGTACCCATTAAAATCCATGATGTAGATTTCTATGCCAATCTAATCATTCTCGGAACCAAAGGTTTGGAAGTCGTACTAGGAATGGACTGGATGTCAAAACACCATGGTTTGATAGACTGTGCCAAGAAAGCCATAACCATGACTAGCAGCACCGGTATCCTAGTAGAACATGCCTCTGAAAGACTACCCAGAAAATTCACCTGCAACCAAAGTGTATCCAAGCCAACTCTGGATCAAATCAGGGTCGTTTGTCGCTACCCTGATGTGTTTCCGGATGATCTACCCGGTATGCCCCCGGATTGGGATATCGAGTTTATCATCGAGTTAATCCCCGGAACTGGACCGATAGCCCAAAGAGCCTATAGCATGAACGCAACAGAGCTTGTGGAGCTGAAGAAACAGATAGATGATATGTTAGCCAAGAGTCTGATTAGACGTAGTGCATCCCCCTGGAGATCCCCAGTTTTGTTTGTGGACAAGAAGGATGGTGCAAATCGTTTATGTACAGATTATCGTAAGCTTAACGATGTCACCATCAAAAACAAATACCCCTACCCAAGATAGAAGACTTGTTTGATCTACTAACCAGAGCCAAAGTTTTATCCAAGATAGATCTTAGAACTGGATATCATCAGCTGAAGATCCGAGCCACCGACATTCCAAAAACTGCCTTCACCACCAGATATGGGTTGTATGAGTACAACGTCATGTCGTTTGGATTAACCAATGCCCCCGCTTATTTCATGAATCTCATGAATAAGATCTTCATGAACTTTTTGGACAAGTTTGTCGTTGTCTTCATCGATGACATCCTTGTATACTCAAAGTCCAAAGAGGAACATGAACAGCATTTGGAGACTGTCCTAGAAACCCTTAGGCACCACAAGTTGTATGCCAAGTTCAGCAAGTGTGAGTTTTGGTTGGAGGAAGTAGGATTCCTGGGACATATCTTGTCTGCAGGAGGAATTGCCGTAGATCCCGCCAAGATCAAAACCGTTATGGAATGGCAAGCCCCAACCACCCAAACCGAGGTCCGCGCTTTTCTTGGATTAGCCTAATATTACCGCAGATTTGTAGAAGGCTTTTCGAGCATCGCTCGACCAATGACCCAACTGCTAAAGAAGGACAGGAAGTTTGAGTGGACTGACAAATGTGAAGAGAGCTTTCAACAGCTCAAGAGTAGACTGACAACAGCCCCAATCCTGATCATGCCAGACATCACCTTGCGACGCCTCCAAGACTGGTCTTGGATGTGTGCTTATGCAAGAAGGCAAAGTTGTATCCTACCTTTTAAGACAACTGAAGCAACATGAACAGAACTACCCAACCCATGACCTCAAGCTTGCAGTCGTGGTCCTAGCCTTGAAAGTTTGGCGTCATTACCTCATGGGTAATCGATGCGTGATCTACTCCGACCACAAGAGCCTGAAATATATCTTCACCCAGAAGGAGCTGAACATGAGACAACGCAGGTGGATCGAATTGATCAAGGATTATGACATGGAGATTCACTACCACCCCGGCAAGGCCAATGTGGTAGCGGATGCCTTGAGTCGACTGCCGTGTCAGTTGAACTCCATGATCGCAACCGAGCAGCCCAGCTTGTATCAAGAGTTTGAACAGTTTCGCCTAGAACTTGTTAGTGAAGGATTCCTAGCCAGCATAGAACTGCAACCCACCTTGGTTAGCCAGATCAAGGAAGCCCAGAAGGACAACGCTAGCATCGACGGAATCAAGAAACAGATAGCCGCAGGAAAAGCCCCCAGATTCACCATTGATGAAGCCGGAGTTCTTTGGTACAAAGAACGCCTCTGCGTACCATCGGACTCAGACTTGAAGCAAGTCATCCTGCAAGAAGCCCATGACACCCTTTATTCAATCCACCCCGGAGGTACCAAGATGTATCAAGACCTGAAGGAGCAATTCTGGTGGCACGGAATGAAGAGAGAAATCGGCAGCTACATCGCCAAGTGTGACATCTGTCAGAGAGTCAAGGCAGAACATCAACGACCCGCCGGACTGTTGCAACCCCTACAGATTCCAGAATGGAAATGGGACTCCGTAGGAATGGACTTTATCACCGGACTGCCCAAATCCAGCAAAGGCAACGATTCAATATGGGTAGTCGTCGATAGATTGACCAAATTCGCCCATTTCATCGCCGTAAAGACCACATACCAAGGCCCAAAGTTAGCTGAACTGTACATCTCCAGAATAGTCGCCCTGCACGGAACCCCGAAATCGATAGTGTTATATAGAGGATCGCAGTTCACCTCAAGATTCTGGCAGAAAGTGCATGAAGGACTAGGAACCCGTCTGAATTTCAGCACCGCCTATCACCCTCATACCGACGGACAGACTGAGAGAGTCAACCAGATATTGGAGGACATGCTGAGAGCATGTGTACTGGAATATGGATCCAAGTGGGAAGACTGCTTACCGTACGCAGAATTCTCTTACAACAATAGCTACCAAGCCAGCCTGCAGATGGCCCCCTTTGAAGCCTTGTACGGAAGGAAATGTCGTACCCCCCTGAACTGGTCGGAAGTTGGAGAAAGCCAAGTTTTTGGCCCAGATGTTCTTCGTGAAGCCGAAGAGAAAGTACAAAAGATTCGCGAGTACCTCAAGACGGCGCAATCAAGACAGAAGAGCTACGCCGACAAGAGAAGTCGGGAGATGACCTTCGAGATCGGAGACTTCGCCTATCTCAAGGTATCCCCCTTGAAAGGAATGCAGAGATTTCAGCTGAAAGGAAAGCTCGCACCCCGATACATCGGACCCTTCAAAGTCCTCAGCCGCCGAGGTGAAATATCTTATCAACTAGAGTTGCCTGAAGAAATGTCGGCTGTGCACGACGTGTTTCACATCTCACTCCTCCGGAAGTGCCTTGAAGTCCCTGGGAATACCGAAGTGTTCAAGAACGTCGATCACCGATCGGTGGATATCAGCAAGGACCTGACATACCGCGAAGTGCCGATTTGCATCCTGGAGAAAGCTTACCGAACCACCCGCACCCGAAGCATCATGTTTCTGAAGATACAATGGAGCAATCATACCGAAGATGAAGCCACCTG
Source organism: Lolium perenne (assembly GCF_019359855.2). Lineage (NCBI taxonomy): Eukaryota > Viridiplantae > Streptophyta > Magnoliopsida > Poales > Poaceae > Lolium > Lolium perenne. The sequence continues at coordinate 140,735,787 of NC_067245.2, forward strand.
GGAACGTGAAGACTTCATAAAGAAGGAGTACCCAGATCTCTTTAGTACCTAACTTTCTTTTCGATCTCGGGACGAGATCTTTTGTAAGGGGGAAGGGTTTGTAACATCCCAATTTTCAATAAAAAGAAAGTTAGAAGATTCCAGAAAGCAAAATTTCAAACCAACAAAAACTTTTTAAATTGCATATAGTGCCATGCATAGGACTTGTGCATTTGAGTGATATGCCATGATGATTGTTCTTATGTGTATTTGCTATACTCTAAAACCCTAATGTGATCATATGAAGATCACCAACCAAATAAATCAAAAAGAGAAAGAAATCAAATAAAAGAAAAAAACCTAAAACCCTCACATATGGCTTATGCCATTTTTATAAATTTGGACCCTAGACCAATTTGATCTTCACCATTAGTTGAATAATGTTACTAAACACTTATTACAACTTTTGGAATCAAAGAAACACAATTCAAATAAATTTCAAACTCAAAATTGGATCACATGTGATAATGGTCAAATCTTCCAATTATAGTCTGATCACTACTTTGAGACCCTGCAATTCAAAATTTTCAAACTAAACCTTGCTAACTCTTTGCACCTCATCGAAGACAACATCAAGGTGAACACTTTTTGTAAAGAACACCATGCCAAATTCTTTCTAGATCAAATGCTATGCTCATCCAAAGTTGACACTTTATATTAAGTGGAACAATCTCAAACTTAACCAAATTTGCAATTCTTTGAATTTAACAATTCCACCACCACACCTCATCTTCTCTGGTCAAATACAACTTAACCAAATACACACAATTCAATTCTTGCCCCATTTTTGAACTCACTCAAATTTGGACAAATTTGCAAATTGTAAATATGGAACAAATCAAAAACACTAGTGTCAATAGTTTCGGCCTAACCCTACTGCCCCAACCTACTCCACCCTGTCCCCTGATCTCTTCTACCTCTAACACACTCAACAACAAGCCTAGAGGAGGGCCATGAATGCCAAGGCCATCACCATGCCGGTGTAGGATAACGTTGCATAGAAAACAAAAAATTTCCTACCGCAAACACGCAATCCAAGCCAAGATGCAATCTAGAAGACGGTAGCAACGAGGGGGTATCGAGTCTCACCCTTGAAGAGATTCCAAAGCCTACAAGAGGAGGCTCTTGTTGCTGCGGTAGACGTTCACTTGCCGCTTGCAAAAGCGCGTAGAAGATCTTGATCACGATCGCTTCCGGCGCAACGAACGGGCAGCACCTCCGTACTCGGTCACACGTTCGGTTGTTGATGAAGATGACGTCCACCTCCCCGTTCCAGCGGGCAGCGGAAGTAGTAGCTCCTCTTGAATCCGACAGCACGACGGCGTGGTGTCGGTGGTGGTGGAGAAGTCCGGCGGAGCTTCGCTAAGCGTGCGGGATATAGTGGAGGAGAGAGACCGCTAGGGTTTGGGGAGAGGGGGCGCCGGCCACTATAGGGGTGCGGCCACCTTGTGGTTCTTGGGTGGCCGGCCCCCTCCCCTTGGCCCCTCATTATATAGGTGGAACCCCAAGTGTTGGTCTCCAAGTCTTCGAATAAGACCCGAACCAAAAACCTTCCATATGGTGGGGAAACCTACCCAAGCTAGGACTCCCACTAGAGGTGGGAGTTCCACCTCCCATATGGGGGGGGGGTGGCCGGCCCCCTAAGGGGGAGTCCACTTGGGACTCCACCCCCACTAGGGTTGGCCGGCCATGGAGGTGGAGTCCCATGTGGACTCCACCTTCCTTGGTGGTTTCTTCTAGAACCTTCCATAGAACCTTCCGCGTCATTTTAATTCACATAAAATGACATCCTATGTATGAATCTTATTCTCCGGACCATTCCGGAACTCCTCGTGATGTCCGGGATCTCATCCGGGACTCCGAACAAATATTCGAACTCCATTCCATATTCAAGTTCTACCATTTCAACATCCAACTTTAAGTGTGTCACCCTACGGTTCGCGAACTATGCGGACATGGTTGAGTACTCACTCCGACCAATAACCAATAGCGGGATCTGGAGATCCATAATGGCTCCCACATATTCAACGATGACTTTAGTGATCGAATGAACCATTCACATACAATACCAATTCCCTTTGTCACGCGATATTTTACTTGTCCGAGGTTTGATCTTCGGTATCACTCTATACCTTGTTCAACCTCGTCTCCTGACAAGTACTCTTTACTCGTACCGTGGTATGTGGTCTCTTATGAATTTATTCATATGCTTGCAAGACATTAGACGACATTCCACCGAGAGGGCCCAGAGTATATCTATCCGTCATCGGGATGGACAAATCCCACTGTTGATCCATATGCCTCAACTCATACTTTTCGGATACTTAATCCCACCTTTATAACCACCCATTTACGCAGTGGCGTTTGGTGTAATCAAAGTACCTTTCCGGTATAAGTGATTTACATGATCTCATGGTCATAAGGACTAGGTAACTATGTATCGAAAGCTTATAGCAAATAACTTAATGACGAGATCTTATGCTACGCTTAATTGGGTGTGTCCATTACATCATTCTTACAATGATATAACCTTGTTATTAATAACATCCAATGTTCATGATTATGAAACTAATCATCCATTAATCAACAAGCTAGTTTAAGAGGCATACTAGGGACTTCTTGTTTGTCTACATATCACACATGTACTAATGTTTCGGTTAATACAATTATAGCATGATATATAAACATTTATCATAAACATAAAGATATAAATAATAACCACTTTATTATTGCCTCTAGGGCATATCTCCTTCAGTCTCCCACTTGCACTAGAGTCAACAATCTAGATTACATTGTAATATACCTAACACCCATGGCATTCTGGTGCTGGTCATGCTTTGCCCTAGGGAGAGCTTTAGTCAACGGATCTGCTACATTCAGATCAGTGTGTACTTTGCAAATCTTTACTTCTCCATCTTCGATGTACTCGTGAATCGAGTGGTAACGCAGCTTGATATGCTTCAGCCTCTTGTGTGACCTTGGCTCTTGTGCATTGGCGATGGCACCCATGTTATCACAGTAAATGATTAATGGGTCCAATGCACTAGGAACCACACCGAGCTCTACAATGAACCTCTTCATCCATACCGCTTCTGATGAAGCCTCAGAAGCCGCTATGTACTCTGATTCTGTTGAAGACTTCGCCACCGTGCACTGCTTCGAGCTTGCCCAGCTTACTGCAGCACCATTCAATATAAACACGTACCCAGATTGTGACTTAGAGTCATCAGGATCAGTGTTCCAACTTGCATCGGTGTAACCACTTACAATGAGTTCTTGGTCACCTCCATAACAAAGAAACATATCCTTAGTTCTTTTCAAGTACTTCAGGATATTCTTGACCGCATGCTGTTCCATTCCTGGATCACTTTGATATCTGCTAGTCAAACTAACGGCATGTGCTATATCCGGTCTAGTACATAGCATGGCATACATGATAGATCCTCTTGCCGAGGCATAGGGGATTTTACTCATCCTTTCTCTTTCTTCTGCCGTAGCCGGTCCTTGAGTCTTACTCAAGACTTTGCCTGGTAACATAGGTAAGAACCCTTTCTTACTTTCGTCCATTCTAAACTTCTTTAGAATCTTGTCCAGATATGTACTATGTGATAGCCCTAATAGGCGTCTTGATCTATCTCTATAAATCTTGATGCCTAATATATACGATGCTTCACCAAGGTCTTTCATTGAAAAACTATTATTCAAATAACCTTTAACACTGCTTAATAGTTCTATATCATTCCCGATCAATAATATGTCATCTACATATAATATCAGGAATGCTACAGAGCTCCCACTCACTTTCTTGTAAATACAGGCCTCTCCATGACACTGTATAAACCCGAAGTCTTAGATCACCTTATCAAAGCGTCGGTTCCAACTTCTCGATGCTTGCTTCAGTCCATAGATTGAACGCTGAAGTTTGCATACTTTGTCAGCATTTTTAGGATCGACAAAACCTTTGGGTTGTACCATATACAACTCTTCCTCAATGTCTCCATTAAGGAACGCCGTTTTGACATCCATCTGCCAAATCTCATAATCGAAAAATGCAGCTATTGCTAACAAAATCCTCACAGATTTTAGCTTCGCTACAGGTGAGAAAGTATCATCGTAGTCAACTCCTTCAATTTGTCGGAAACCCTTTGCGACAAGTCGAGCTTTATAGACAGTAATATTACCATCAGCATCTGTTTTTCTCTTGAAGATCCATTTATTTTCAACAGCCTTTCGGCTATCAGGTAAGTCAACCAAAGTCCATACTTTGTTATCATACATGGATCCCATTTCGGATTTCATGGCTTCTTGCCATTTGTTGGAATCTGGGCTCATCATCGCTTCTTCATACGTCGCAGGGTCCTCATCATTGTTATCCACAATCATGACATTTAGACAAGGATCATACCAATCAGGAGTGGCACGTTCCCTTGTCGATCTGCGAGGTTCAGTAGTTTCCTCGTTCGAAGTTTCATGATCATTATCATTAACTTCCTCTGTTGCCGGTGTAGGCGGTACAGGTACAACTTCCGGTACTGCGCTACTTTGATCAACGAGTATAGATTCATCAATCTCATCGAGTTCTACTTTTCTTCTAGTCACTTCTTTAGTGAGAAATTCTTTCTCAAGAACGGTTCCGTTCTTAGCAACAAAGATTTTGCCTTCGGATCTGTGATAGAAAGTGTACCCTATAGTTTCCTTAGGGTATCCTATGAAGACGCATTTCTCCGCTTTGGGTTCTAGCTTGTCCGGTTGTAACTTCTTTACATAGGCTTCGCAACCCCAAACTTTCAGGAACGACAGCTCAGGTTTCTTATTAAACCATAATTCATACGGTGTCGTTTCTACGGATTTTGATGGTGCTCTATTTAAAGTGAATGCGGCTGTCTCTAATGCATAACTCCAAAATGATAACGGCAAATCAGTAAGAGACATCATAGAACGAACCATATCTAAGAGAGTTCGATTACGACGTTCGGACACACTGTTTCGTTGAGGTGTTCCCGGCGGTGTCAATTGTGAAAGTATTCCGCATTTCTTTAAATGCATGCCAAACTCATAACTCAGATATTCACCTCCACGATCAGATCGTAGAAATTTAATATTCTTGTTACGTTGATTTTCTACTTCACTTTGGAATTCCTTAAACTTCTCGAAAGTTTCGGATTTATGTTTCATGAAATAGATATACCCATATCTACTCAGATCATCTGTGAAGGTTAGAACATAACGATAACCACCGCGCGATGCTACGCTCATTGGTCCGCATACATCGGTATGTATGATTTCCAATAAGTCAGTAGCTCGCTCCATCATACCAGAAAATGGAGTCTTAGTCATTTTTCCCATTAGACATGCTTCGCATCTATCAAGTGACTCAAAGTCAAGTGATTCAAGTAATCCATCAGTATGGAGTTTCTTCATGCGTTTCACTCCAATATGACCAAGACGACAGTGCCACATATAAGTAGAATTATCATTCAATTTAATTCGCTTAGCATTAACGTTATGTATATGCGTATCACTACTATCGAGATCTAACAGAAATAAGCCATTCTTTTGTGGTGCTCGACCATAAAAGATATTATTCATAAAAATAGAACAACCATTATTCTCAGACTTGAATGAATAATCGTATTACATTAAACAAGATCCAGATATAATGTTCATGCTCAACGCAGGTACATAATAACAATTATTTAGGCTTAAAACTAATCCCGAAGGTAGATGTAGAGGAAGTATGCCAACTGCGATCACATTGACCTTGGATCCATTTCCAACGCGCATCGTCACTTCATCTTTCAGCAGTTGTCGTTTATTCTTTAGTTCCTGTTTCGAGTTACAAATGTGAGCAACCGAACCAGTATCAAATACCCAGGTACTAGAACGAGAACCAGTGAAATGAACATCTATAACATGTATATCAGATATACCTTCTTTCTTCTTCTTGACAAGGCCGCTCTTTTGATCAGCCAGATACTTGGAGCAATTACGCTTCCAGTGTCCCTTCTCCTTGCAGTAATAGCACTCAGCATCAGGCTTAGGGCCGTTCTTAGGTTTCAAAGGAGGTGTGGCAGCTTTCTTGCCACCCTTCTTGAATTTTCCCTTAGACTTGCTCTGTTTCTTGAAACTGGTGGTCTTGTTGACCATCAACACTTGGTGCTCTTTCTTGATCTCAATCTCAGCAGCTTTTAGCATGCCAAAGAGTTCAGGTAACTCCTTGTTCATGTTCTGCATATTGTAGTTCATCACGAAGTTCTTATAACTTGGTGGCAGTGATTGAAGGACACGATTAATCCCCGGTCTGTTAGGAATCACTATTCCCAAGTCACTGAGTTTCTTCGCATGCCCGGTCATGGCGAGCATGTGCTTACTAACGGAGCTGCCTTCTTCCATCATGCAGCTGAAGAATTGTTTCGATGCTTCATAGCATTCCACGGCTGCATGAGTCTCAAAAATAGCTTTCAGCTCTTTCATCAACTCATGAGGATCGTGGTGCTCAAAACGTTTTTGAAGATCGGATTCCGCATCGCACAGATGGCACACCGAACTTGAGAGTACCGAATTTTCCGAGTCTCGTAAACAGCTTTTACTTCATCGGTTTCAGTTTCTGCGGGAGGGTCACCTAGCGGTGCATCAAGCACATATTGCAGATTTCCGCCAGAGAGGAAGATCCTCACATGACGGAACCAGTCGGTGAAGTTGCTACCGTTGCTCTTAAGTTTCTCTTTCTCTAGGAACTGATTAAAATTGATTGGGGACGCCATCTCTACAACATATATTTGCAAAAGTTTAGACTAAGTTTATGACAAATTGAGTTCAAATTTTAATTCAACATAATTAAAAATCTAGGTGAACTCCCACTCAAAACAATATCCCTCGCATTGTCTTAGTGATCACACGAACCAAATCCACCACACCTAAACCCGATCATCACGAGAAAAGGTTTGATTTCAATGGCGAACACTCAAAGTGTTCATCATATCAACCATATGATTCATGCTCTACCTTTCGGTATCACATGTTCCGAGACCATGTCTGTACATGCTAGGCTCGTCAAGGCCACCTTAGTATCCGCATGTGCAAAACTGTCTTGCACCCGTTGTATGTACTTATTGATTCTATCACACCCGATCATCACGAGATGCTTCGAAACGACAAGACTTGGTAACGGTGCTACTAAGGATGAACACTTTATTATCTTGATATTTTAGTGAGGGATCATCTTATAATGCTACCGTCGCGATCTAAGCAAAATAAGATGCATAAAAGGATTAACATCACATGCAGTTCATATGTGATATGATATGGCCCTTTTGTCTTTGCGCCTTTGATCTTCATCTCCAGAGCACGGACATGATCTCCATCATCTTCGGGCATGATCTCCATCATCGTCGGTGTAGCATCAAGGTCAATGGCGCCGTCTTCATGATTGTCCTCCATGTAGCAACTATTACAACTACTTTGAAATACTACTCAACATGAAATTTAAAGACAACCATAAGGCTCCTGCCGGTTGCCACAATACAATAATGATCATCTCATACATATTCATCATCACATTATGGCCATATCACATCACCAAACCCTGCAAAAACAAGTTAGACGTCTCTAATTTGGTTTGCATATTTTACGTGGTTTAGGGTTTTCGGGAGAGATCTAATCTACCTACGAACATGAACCACAACGTTGATACTAGTGTTTTCAATAGAAGAGTAAATTGAATCTTTACTATAGTAGGAGAGACAGACACCCGCAAAGCCTCTTATGCAATACAAGTTGCATGTCGAACGAGGAACAAGTCTCATGAACACGGTCATGTAAAGTTAGTCCGAGCCGCTTCATCCCACTATGCCACAAAGATGCAAAGTACTCAAACTAAAGATAACAAGAGCATCAACGCCCACAAAACCATTGTGTTCTACTCGTGCAACCATCTATGCATAGACACGGCTCTGATACCACTGTAGGATAACGTTGCATAGAAAACAAAAAATTTCCTACCGCAAACACGCAATCCAAGCCAAGATGCAATCTAGAAGACGGTAGCAACGAGGGGGTATCGAGTCTCACCCTTGAAGAGATTCCAAAGCCTACAAGAGGAGGCTCTTGTTGCTGCGGTAGACGTTCACTTGCCGCTTGCAAAAGCGCGTAGAAGATCTTGATCACGATCACTTCCGGCGCCACGAACGGGCAGCACCTCCGTACTCGGTCACACGTTCGGTTGTTGATGAAGATGACGTCCACCTCCCCATTCCAGCGGGCAGCGGAAGTAGTAGCTTCTCTTGAATCCGACAGCACGACGGCGTGGTGTCGGTGGTGGTGGAGAAGTCCGGCGGAGCTTCGCTAAGCGTGCGGGATATAGTGGAGGAGAGAGATCGCTAGGGTTTGGGGAGAGGGGGCGCCGGCCACTATAGGGGTGCGGCCACCTTGTGGTTCTTGGGTGGCCGGCCCCCTCCCCTTGGCCCCTCATTATATAGGTGGAACCCCAAGTGTTGGTCTCCAAGTCTTCGAATAAGACCCGAACCAAAAACCTTCCATATGGTGGGGAAACCTACCCAAGCTAGGACTCCCACTAGAGGTGGGAGTTCCACCTCCCATATGGGGGGGTGGCCGGCCCCCTAAGGGGGAGTCCACTTGGGACTCCACCCCCACTAGGGTTGGCCGGCCATGGAGGTGGAGTCCCATGTGGACTCCACCTTCCTTGGTGGTTTCTTCCGGACTTTTCTAGAACCTTCTAGAACCTCCCATAGAACCTTCCGCGTCATTTTAATTCACATAAAATGACATCCTATATATGAATCTTATTCTCCGGACCATTCCGGAACTCCTCGTGATGTCCGGGATCTCATCCGTGACTCCGAACAAATATTCGAACTCCATTCCATATTCAAGTTCTACCATTTCAACATCCAACTTTAAGTGTGTCACCCTACGGTTCGCGAACTATGCGGACATGGTTGAGTACTCACTCCGACCAATAACCAATAGCGGGATCTGGAGATCCATAATGGCTCCCACATATTCAACGATGACTTTAGTGATCGAATGAACCATTCACATACAATACCAATTCCCTTTGTCACGCGATATTTTACTTGTCCGAGGTTTGATCTTCGGTATCACTCTATACCTTGTTCAACCTCATCTCCTGACAAGTACTCTTTACTCGTACCGTGGTATGTGGTCTCTTATGAACTTATTCATATGCTTGCAAGACATTAGACGACATTCCACCGAGAGGGCCCAGAGTATATCTATCCGTCATCGGGATGGACAAATCCCACTGTTGATCCATATGCCTCAACTCATACTTTCCGGATACTTAATCCCACCTTTATAACCACCCATTTACGCAGTGGCATTTGGTGTAATCAAAGTACCTTTCTGGTATAAGTGATTTACATGATCTCATGGTCAAAAGGACTAGGTAACTATGTATCGAAAGCTTATAGCAAATAACTTAATGACGAGATCTTATGCTACGCTTAATTGGGTGTGTCCATTACATCATTCTTACAATGATATAACCTTGTTATTAATAACATCCAATGTTCATGATTATGAAACTAATCATCCATTAATCAACAAGCTAGTTTAAGAGGCATACTAGGGACTTCTTGTTTGTCTACATATCACACATGTACTAATGTTTCGGTTAATACAATTATAGCATGATATATAAACATTTATCATAAACATAAAGATATAAATAATAACCACTTTATTATTGCCTCTAGAGCATCTCCATCCCCTCTCTTCTCTCCACCGTGGCCTCGACCACCATGCCCAACACGCTCCCCTTGGTCCCCTGAGCATGCCGGTGATCGCCGTTCGTCGAGAGGTGGACCACAACGCCCTGGCCAGAACGCGCCCGCGACGCCCACGTGCGACAGGAGCGGCATGGCCATGCCATGCTTGTCGGCCGACGCGCTCGCCACGGACACGCGCCACCTCGCTGCATCCTTCCCTCTCTGGCCCCCTTTCCTTCACCGTTCGCCTCGCCGCGCCACCACGACTCCGCCAGACACGCTAGGAACGGAGACCCTGGACCGCCGCCGCCGGAGACGTCGAGCAAATCCCGCCATTGCCGCGGCATACCTGGAAACAATGCGACCAAACCAAGCACCTCCCGACCAAGCTGTCGCCGCCCAAAGGACCGTTGTGACGTCGTGAACACCACTGCGCCCTCGCCTTGCTCGCTAGCTTGCCGGAGGATCCGCGCCATTGTCGACCTCGCCACTACCCCGCTGCCCTCTCGCGATTCTATAAATAGAGGACTCCCTGGATGAAGCTGAGCACACCATCCTCTTCTCCTCCCATCCCTGCTTCTCAACGAACAAACCACACACTCAATCGTCGCCGGAGCAAGCTCAAATTGGTGACCGGAGCCGCCCGTACCCAGAGATCGCCGCCGTCGATTGGAGCTTCCCCACGCCGCGCCACTACTACCAGCTGCTTCGCCGTCGTCCACAACGTCATCACGCACACTGCCCACCCTTGCTGGAGCCTCGGTGAGCGCTCCGACCCCCTAGGCTCGCCGGAGAAGCCACGGCATCTCGTCGGAGACGACGATGCACGTGAGCCGTCCGATTCGCTTCTAATCCAACGCCCCCTGTTAAAACATACCGTTTCGGGTTTATTAATTCGCTGACGAGTGGACCCCATGCTGTCAGCAAGCCCACGCGTCTGTGGACCGTGGTGGGCTGGGCGTGGGCCATTTTAAATCAATTCGGCCCAGCTTCGTTTCCCGCCGGCCTTTTAATTCAAATTAGATTTAATTCAATTCAAATAATTTCAATATTGGCTCCAACTTTGAAAATCCATAGAATCAGTTTGGCTTGGCCAAATTTAACAAATTTCATATTGTTGGAAAGCTAATAAAAAGATCTACAATATGCCACTGGTCCCATGTCAAGATTAGTTGTAGAATTAATCTGATAAAAAGAAGAAGGCAGGGACTTTTCCCTATTCAAATAATTATTAAAAATCAACCAAAATAGATATTAAGTTAATTCCAACTCCAATAGCTCACATTTGACTTACACTAACTGTTTCTGCAAGAAAATGGTGTGGTCACTTTGCATGATCATGCCCTAGTTTAATTAATGGACAATATGGATAGTTTATCTAAGTGATATTCTCCAAAAGTATTATGAAAATCATATGGAGTATTGTACTTCATTTAAATCTTGTCCCAAATGAATTCATGTGATGTTTGGACCCCTGGCCAAACTCTCTTATATGAATTACTTGGAGATTTAAATCAATTGTAGCATTATTAAAAGGTATGAGGTGATCTACCTCATTTAAATCATTTTCTCAAATGATGATGATGAATGTTTGACTTAGGTCAATATAAGTTCATGTATGATTGTTTGAGAAATTAAATCTTAAGAAGATTTCAATGAGAGGAAATTATTTCTCAAGAACCCTATGGAAACTATCATTTACATATTAAATAAAAGGAAATTATTTCTCCTCAAGCAACACAACCAATGCACCATAATTAGATTAATTGTGTGCTTAGAATAGTTTTTGTGAATATATGTGATGTATGGAATAGCCATTGAATTAGTTGAGTGATTATACTCGTATTTAAATTTAGACGCTAGCACCGGAGAATACCCGGAGGAAGAAAGTTGCTACCAAGAGGAGGAGGAGGAGAACTTTGAGAACTACCAAGGCAAGCTAATATTCTTGCAAAGTGCAAAGCCCTTTGGGGCAAGGCACCATGAATCTTATATTTTCTTACATAAGCCTATCCCCAAATTTATACCTTACAAGTTTTTACTTGTTTATTCAAAGAGTAACTTTTATAGTTAACTTTGGTCAAAGTGAAAGAAGTTACTAGAGTAGTAAAGTTGGTCTCCATCTAGCAAAGCAAGGTAGCACCCCTCATGATTTAGAGCTAGTGCTAATGAATTAAAACTTGACTACTCTAGATGGGAACAATGTGACTTGAACTGAATTTTTAAACCTTGGAATGATGAAACATTCCATTGAATGATTTTTGAAGGTGAATATGACAAAGAGAAGATGGTGATTTTTGATAAAAATGATATTGGTTTGAATGCGATACCTTTCCAATATTGAGTACCCCCACAATACCTGATTATGGGTAGGGCTTAACTGGAAGTTTATGCATCTTAGTATGGGTTCCCTCTGAACACACATCATAGGGGTTATGCTTGAGGCTGCCTCCGTTATTGAGGAATGATGTGAATTGAGGTGAATTGTACGGCCAAGCCCTGTGCAGTTCCCAGGTTGACAGTTGGTCTTCACTGGGAGGCCAAGCTCATGGGGAGAGGTGCTCATACTAGGATTTGTAAGTGAAAGGTTATGGTTGATGATCCGCGTACTGTGTTACGATGATTCGGGGTAATCCCGACGGATGAAATCAAATATTGTGGCACAAGTGTGCAACCTCTGCAGAGTGTCAATCTATTCGAATAGCTGCGTCCACGGTTACGGACGGTTGGAAAGGCCATACAGTTTCCAATGTCACATTCTTGAAAATGAGGTTGAAGTGAAATGGGTGAAATGAATGGTGAAGTGGTGAATTGAATTTAAATCACCACTTGAATGGTGGGAATGACACTAATGTTCCCACTTGAGTTAGTTAGCACTTAAATAAGGTTTTACTCAAATACTTGTGAACTAAAATTGGCTTTATGCAAATAAACTAGAGCTTAGCAAACCTTACTAGAATTGTCTAGCACTTACATTAGTATTAGTTTACGAGTACTTGAAGTACTCACGGCTTTGTCCCTGGCTATTTAAATGGCCAGAGTCTGAAGATGAACAAGGAGATGACCAGCAGGACGCCTACGACAACTAGGAGTCTTCCAACGTCAAGCGTTGGCCTGTGGACTAGAGAGTCCTTGTATCTTACGCTTCCGCTATGAACTTGTGTTTGTTCGTTGATCAATAGATCAACTATTCGTGTAATATTGATCATGTGATTCCAATTTGTAAGACATTATGGTTTGTAATGAATGATGACTGTGATACTTAACTATTATGCCTCACAACAACAATATTCTTGGGATTGCGATGTATGACATAATAGGCATTCGGACTTAAAAATCCGGGTGTTGACAGATAACTACATCATAAGTTCTCCTATGATTTTCCTCAGAAAAACAAGTTTTCGTATTCTTCTGTAACAGCTAGAGAAGATACTTTTCAGTGCTTAGGATGTGATAGGAGCTCAGAATTATCCCCCAGCCACTCATTTGGCTCAATCCAGTTTCCATCAACTACGTAAAAAAATCTGATTGTCTTACAGTATCGCAGTTATCTATTTCCAGAAGACCATAGAGGTGGAGGCCATTGCCAGGGTGAACGGTGTCGTCCCTGCCAGTATAGACATCTTGTATGGCATGCCGCACATCGGTAAGTTCTTCATATTTCTAGATGACATCATCACGTAGTTTATTGTAGATCTGAAGTGTATTATCTTCTGATAGAGTTCACACGAAAATAGGGCTTACCAGTGGACAACTGAAGATATTACAAATAAGTGGAAGTCAGTTTCAAAAGACAACTCCAAGGGATATTCCACACACCGTGAGTACCTTGCATGATAGAAAATTGTAATTGCTAACTCAGGTTCTGTGTTTGAACCGATCAGTTGATCATCTGTTTACCTATTCTATCCAGGTATCTAAGGTATGTAGGTCTAGACATAGTGCCTGACCGAGTATCTTTCCCTATCCGATCTATGCTCATACGATTGTATCCTGTATATATAAGCCTACTACTACAAGCTAGACATAACCGTTCTAAAAAGCTCTTTGGCTTGGTGCTTTGCGTTTTAGTTGTTCACACCCCGTTCTTACTTTGGTCTTATTGGTGTATTTCTGACCAACCGCATACATTATGATCAAGTAGCATACTCTGAATTCTGGGACATGGATGTATTAAAGCCCTACTACTTAAGAGATATCTAACTAATTTAATAGACTTAACAACATATTTCTTACCAATAGCTATCTAGCAATAATGCCCTTAGTTTTAATTTGATTCTTTTTTTTTTGCAGATTGCCATTGCATTAGTGATGTGTTTGACAGTACATTATTCAGTTCTAACCGCATGTAGTGAAGTAGTACGGATCCAGCAGCAAATGGGTGGATTGAAGCATCCTCCTCAGATGTATGATCACAGTGGAGCCCCAGGTAAAAGCACCAATGCAACTCCGGCCACTCCATCTCACATCAGGTTGGATCTTCCACCTTAATCCAATGTATTGGTAAGAATAAAACTTGGTGGTTCACATATGTATTTATCGAACGCATAGAATCTGTGGATTTCCCTGGATGGCTGGAGTGCTGATGTGCTTAGATTGATCATATATTTAGTATGAAGTGGATATGTTGATCATATTAGAATATACGTAGTTATTAATTTAGCTAAAGAAATTAAGATATCAAAGTTGAAGTCTGGATGTATTGAAGCACTCCTCACGCAAGTTGCTTTCTACAAGTAATTTCTGATACAAATAGGGAAATGATAACTTGTACCTCTGGAAATCTAATATGAGCATGCCCTGTTTGACATTTACCTATTTGATGCTCTCTCAAGTATTGCATCCCTCTTTTAACTGAATTATTATATATTCAGGTTAATATTTTACGCACAACAGCAAATACACTATTATGCACAACACTATTAATAGAAAAAAGTCAAATATATCAAAGAAAACGTTTGATCTGCTGGTATGGTATTTTATGCTTCTCAATTATCATATTTCAGGAAAGCAAACGTAGCTAACAGTTTGTATAAATGTATGTGGATTTGAATATAGGTGAAACTCAATAGTCAACAATTACTAGCAAACTACTGTTTAGTAACCAATTCAACAGCTTATTGTATTGTCTATGGGCATGGATTTAAGTAGAGGCGAAACTCAACTGTCAACAAATTACTAGGAAAAACTATCGTTTAGTTACCAATTCAGCAGCTTATTGTATTGGCGATTTTTTCATTAAGTATACTAACAAGTCTTCTTTGTTTTTTTTATACCTTATCAGTTCATGAAGGTAACCGTTGTGGTAGGTACAGTTCGTGAAGGTACAACTGCTATTGCGCAGGTGATCCATGAATTTTAAAGATACTTGCGTATAGTTTAGTTGACCATTTTTTTGCACGAAGCCAGTGTATATGGGATCTATATTCTCTTCATTCTGCCTCTATGCTGTTATATGGTTTGTTTGATATCTTTTCAGGCCTGCGCACTTTCCCTAAATAGAACTCCAATTTTTGTGTCAAAGAGGATCAGTCATTGCTTTTGAGATGTAAAACTGATCTTCTTACATGAGATAATCGATCTTCTTACCTTCACCATGGTGACAACTTGGCGGGGGCCCTAACCGAGTATTACCTGCAAGTTACATTTTTTCCTTGTCACTTGTTGTTTTTTGCTGCTTTGATTAATAAAATAAAATTCTTCCTCCGATCCATATTACTTGATGCTAAAGTGGATGTATCTAAAACTAAAATATGTCTAGATACATCTATATTAGCATCAAGTAATATGAATCGAAGGGAGTAACAAAGTGCATTTTGATTTTCCTCCACTGTGTGTAGGTATCTGAATTGTAATTTTTCGAAGGGTCCATGGCCGAACTTCATTAAGGTAGAACAAGGGGATACAAAGTTTGGTTCAAGCACGGTTGAGATAGCCGAGATAAAAGGCTAAGCCACAGCCAGAAATAAAAGCCCCAAACATCAGTTTTGGGCCTGCACCACCGGCACACACATGCGCCATCTAACCTCTAAAAGGAAACAATACATCTACCAGCCTTGCTTGTGGCTGAATTGTAATTTTTATCAATTGGATAGCTTCTTGCCATGAACCTTCACATCTTTGTTGTTTTCCTCGTAGTACTAAACGGTGCTTAACACTTGGTTTTGGGGCTTTGTCCGCCTGGTATTATTGACTAAGTGCTTCGTACCAACAGGTACTCCACTTTTGAGAAATTGTTGTACTATACCTTATAGAATGTTCTGAACTAAAATATAGGTCGATGGGTTCGATGTCTGACCCATCCCGGTTTATAGATCTAACTTAACACAAGATATATACTATAAAACATATATCATTAGAAAGTTTGGATGTTATACTTTCTAATGGTATAATTTTATTATGTAGAACTTATATTATATTGGTCAAATTGACAACCTTGAGGATCTAAACCGGGATGGAGGGAGGATATGTGTTCAATACATCTTCATTATTTGTCATGGGCAAGGAAAATGCTGCCAAAATTTTATCCAGTGGACATAACTTGTAATAAGATGCATTAATTGACTCAATCTTTAATAACTTGGAACACAATCTTATTATATACATGTTTACATAGTTGTATTCACTCATCTTTTTTGCTCAGTATAATATATGATGCTATGTCAGTACACCTAGCAGGGTCAGGGTGTTGTAAAATTACATGCGCAAACGAAGATTACTTATTACAGAGTGGATATTATGTTTGATTAACTAATTACAAAGTGGATGCCATTATTAACATCAAAAAGTCTGTCTTGGAGAATATATTTGATTAGTTGCGCACATAGGTTGGAGCTACACTACATATCGCATCTGTAGTTTCACTTTCATTTGTTATACATGAATGATAATCCTGAGGCCACCTCAACTTTCTCTCTCTACTACTAGGCTACTTTGTGTTGGGTTCATGCATGGAAGTACTTGCATGTCATCTCGCCTAGAAATTAATTCAGCATTCGATATGAAATACATAGGAGAGCTCGAGGATTGTTTTCATCCCAAGGTTTTTCCTCCGGAGTGCGAGGGCCCTCAAGAGTGCTTCCATATGAATGGCTAACCCGAGCTTCACATTGTTTAACAATTGCCAAATGGCGATTCTCAGGAGTGAAGGTACTTAAGGAGGCAGACCATGCAGCTTTTAAAAAGGAATTAATTCCCCTCTCGGAGGACCATTTCAGCTAGGAAGTGGAGTTCGTCGACCAAGCTTAATGCATGTGAAGCGGTATGAGCTTTTTGGATGCGAACTATGAAATCTGCGTCCTAAGTTTGGTGATATCAGATTGCAGTCTCTGTTAAATTTGTAGCTTGATATCTGGTGGGAATCAGAAACACCTTTCTGGGAAGTGTGGACTGATATTTTTTTATGTGTAATTTGCGTTAACAGTTTTCTCCACTATGTTTTCATAATGGCAGCATGTCACATTACCTGCAAATTGTGTTTCATGTCGCACTGATATTCTTTTGGGAATCAAGATTTGAAAGGACGATGGACTGATAGCTTTCTTGCCATATAGCTTGTCTTAGCGGTTTCCATCAGTATAAGGTCATGCAGACCAATTTCACAAGTAGAGCATGTTTGGTCATCTTAATTGTTATTTAGATCAACTATCATCAGAGCACTCCTATATATGGTCTTTAGGCATGCATTGTCTAAACTGAAAGGATTGTCTAACCGATGGATGGATGGATGGATGGAAGTGGCATTACAACCATGTATTGGGGAATCTGATGTCTATGTATTTTTTATTTATTTTGAATGCCAAAATCAGATTAAATATTTATACTTTTTTTGGTGTGAACTTTTCCATGAAAATAAATGGTAATCCAAATGTGCTACTCCCTCTGATCCATAATAAATATTGTGGTTTTAGTCTAAATTTGAAATAAAACCAAGACTTCTCTTATGAATCGGAGGGAGTACCAAGTCATGTAAATGCGTAGGCTGTTCGTTCACATTGTTTTTTCCTAGCCGGCACTAAAGAAGTTCAAATATTTATCTATTTTAAAGTTTTTTAGCATGAAATGATAGTAACAGCTCTCTTGTTTTTTTAGGTACCGTATCATTTAAGATCGAAACGTTGCTTATATTACAAAAATATGACACATAAGGGCAGAAAGAAGTATATGATAATCGAATCATACAAATAAGGTCATAGCTTCTCTGAATGTAGATCAATCTTTAATCAATTTAATACACTCTCCAGACCTAAACATTTATCGCGAGTTCAATAAATCTAGACACATTTTAGTTAACATTTTGCCTAACTATTCGACAAATATTTAGGATTGGATAGTACAATATTTGGCGCATCATAATTATTAGTAGCATGTGAGGTACACAAAGTGAATTATGATAATACTTCTGTTACTTAAGATTATTATTCCGTAGCAACGCACGGGCATTCAACTAGTTGACTATAATATGGATATATCTAGACACATTTTAGTGCTAGATTCATCCATATCATTTGACAAGTAATATGAATCGGAGTGAGTATATTAAATGGAGTAGTATATATTGTTCGAAAAAATTAAGTTATACTGTAATAAAGAAACCATTTCTATGGTCAAACTGATTTGATGGGACAGTAACTGCACGAGGACGTAGTGGCGTGCTATCCTAGCCAAAGTTTTACTCGGCGCCTCGATGCAGCTGCTGAAGAATAAAAAAAGTCATATCCACTCCTACTCTTCACCTCCATCGTTTCCATCCTTGCCTCTCCACTTCCATCATTGTTCTCCACTCGCCAACGCTGCTAGCAATTTTTTTCATCCTCTAGATCTTCCATTTGCATAGCTTTCTCTCCTCACCCCTCCGCAGAACCACAGCACTCCTCCTTCCCGCTCGACTCTCCTACAAAACTCCAATCACACATACTTGCTTCCGCCCTCTTAAATCCATCTCGTCTCCATGGCGGCATCGAACGATGACCAGCTGTATGGCGACTGGGGGAAGCTCCCCGCCGAGTTGTTCAATCTCATTGCCTAGAGTCTGGACGTTACAGTCGACGTCCGGCTGGCCGCATGCTCCAAAACGCTGTGCCGCCATGTCGCCGACAACATGAATCTACACCATTGGGATGGACCCTGCTTGCTGATGCCCGATTCTGCCCATTGGTACTATGATGATAGTAGTGCGCACCACACGGTGTACCACGTTGTGCCCCTCGACCATCCTCGGCGCACAGCCATCCTGCCGTTCATGGACAATAGATTCTGGGTTGGCATGAACAGCGACTGGATCACCGGCGTGGACAGTGGTGGAAACTGGTTCTTCGCGAACATCTACACGCACCAAGAAATCTCCCTACCATCATCGGAAACTTGCAACATTTTTCGGGAGGAATGGATTGGCTTCCCCGACTTGCCTCCTGAAAGGTACATGACGTATGGGCGTGCCATGTTTTTGTTGAAGATTGTAATTTGCGAAGTGCCCACAAAAGCTGGACATTACCTAGATTACAAGCTCATCGCTCTATTCAATTCTGGACTCGCTTACCTGGCTAATGGTAGCCAGGAGTGGAGGTTATTCTCTCTTGCTAGTTGGGGTGTAGATTACAGTGACACCATCGAGCACAACGGCTTCATTGTTGCGGTGGATGGGTGGATCGGCACCACATATTGCTGGGATCAATCACAGGCCGGTAATTCTTCAATCCATATGATATACTTCGCAATAAATTTTAATATGAAGCCCATACATGATATATTGTAACTGAATTAACTAATTTCTCAATAAGATTTTTTTTCACCTTTCAAATGACTGTGCACCATTTAATTATCCTAACCTGACTGAACCATTGCTACAAACGAATTTCAGTAGTATATGCAGTGCACTAATCTGTCAACCCAAACCAGATTATTGCAGTATATGAATGCATTCCTGAATTAGTTACTGCATGCTCTTATCAGAATATGAATAAGGAGCTTAGCCCTGGCCTCTTCATCAATTGATGCATGCAAACTTTCAATTTATTTGAATATTCGATGTACTCAAAGCATTACAATCATGGATCAGATAAGGTTGAGACATGTATCTACCATCAATGAATATGAGTGTAATTAACATACATCTCAAATGGGAACATGTCACATCCCGAAATTTTCTAAATTTTGGATTGAAAAATAAAAATAAATTAAACGCTTAATTGTTTGAACTTGGTTGAAATTTCCCAAAGAATTGAAACTTTTGAAGATAATTAAAAGTAATTTCCAAAAATGGATTTTCATAAACCTTAGTTTCAAAAGATTTTCTAATCAATACTCTATTTTGTTCGGAGGTTTTGGAATTTATAAAATATTTTATTTGAGAAAACATTAAATCCTAAAAAGGCACTATAGCCACATAGACATGTATGTCAAATTTTGGTTTTTTTTTAAGTTTATATTTTTGTTCCAAATTTAGTCTCATATTGAAGCATTTTTCATAACGAATCCAACGGTACCTTATTTGCATTTTTCCGATTTTATTTGAAGCCCCAAAGTGTATTTCCAATTTCAGTATAAAAAAAAGAAAAAAGAAAAACAGAGTCGGGCCGGCCAGCCGAGCCGACCGGCCCAGCTGCCAGCGCCGCCCGCGCGCGCGCCCGCGCGCGCGCGGCAGCGAATACTTCGCCGCCCGAGCGCCGCGGCCCAGTATTTCTTTATTTTTCTCCGGCCCAGCACCCTGCCCCCAGCCCAATTCGCCCCGCGAGGCCGCGAGCACGCGTTGCCGCCGCCAGCAGCCGCACCTGCTTTTCTTTAGTTTTCAGTCCCACGTCGCTCCCTGTAGCAAAATCCTTTCAACTCCTAGCCTATATAAACACTTCAATGACCAGACCCTAAACGCACCTAGCGCCCGGCGCCTCCTCTCTCTCCCACGCGCAGCATACACGGCGCAGCGCTGCTTCTCTAGCGACGCAGCTTCGCGACGCAACATCCGCAACGATATTTTGGTAAACGCCGCAACGCTATTTTGGGAAACGCCGCGATCCAACGCATCCCTTGTCCGGTAATAATTTTATTTCCGCTCTTTTTATAATTTTATTTCCGCTCTTTTTATATAGATGTTCTACGTAACTTCGCAATTTTATTTCCTTAGATCTACACATCCGTTTAGAATAGTGGTTCTTCCGTTGAGTTTGTAAATAGATCATCTACAACTTTCATGTAGGAAGTTTTTCCATCGGTTCAACTTGTTCGGACAACTTTTCGTACACCATTAGAACTTTAACCACTTAGGTCTAGTTTTGTAAAATTCATATCTTAAGTTCTACATGTTGGATTTCGACAAACCCTATACCGTTGGAATCGGCAAATCACGTAGATCATCTTAGACATGTTGCGTGGCAGTTTCGCCCACCTTATCTTCGCGGTACCCCTTTGTTCCGCAACATCGTCTATAAAATAAATATTACCAACTTTTTCCGAGAGATTCTTTTGGCGATACGCTTGTAATGGAATTCTCTACAACTTCCGTGTAGAAAGGTGTTCCATCCGGAGAACTTTTTCTAATAACTTTTCGTGAAAAGTGCAGACCTATGACTGGCTTCAACATAATTCCTTTAGCCAAATTGATCCTTCATACCCATCTTCCAGGACCAGTTACAATTCTTTATCATGTTCACAGATCATGCATAGCTTACATGTGATTGTCTAGTTCATATTATTCAAATAACAATTGAGTTATTTGAGTAAAGTGTGACATATCCTATTTTAGATTTTACCTTGCTCTAGTGGAGTAGAGATGCTCTACCCCATATCACATGTGTTGAACTCTTGTTACACATGAGGCTCCGCGAACCAAATTCCAATATCATTCCAATCCAACCTCAGGTCATTCATTCCTTCCACTTAGTTCAAACTATTCGAATTTAAAATGAGTTATTTGAGTAGTTCACTATATCATTATTTCATATCCAATGCTATGCGTAACCTTGTGCTACTATGATAAATGTTGTCACACTATGTCAATTGCATAAGCCTTATTTTACAGCATTCCATCCAATAGCCTTTCAAATATTTGAATCACTTTGCAAATATTCAAATTCAAATATGAGAATTTGAGTATATATCCATTATCGATTTCTAAAAGCCTTTCTCAACATGATTATTTTGAGAAGGTGAAACTTATGATCACATCCACACCAATACCACTAGGCGATTTACCTTGAACCAATATCCTTACTACATTAAACCTCTCCATCTAGTTCACATATATTCATTTGAGTTATTTCAGTAAATGGTAATGTATCTCAATTAGGTATGCCTTGGATACTTGTGTGTGATACACTCCACCTCATATCACATGTATCATGAGTCCAAACAGTCACCATCCTTCTAAATATCTTTCATACAAATTTCACCTCATGCACACTTATTTTTATTGGTTTATATTGAACTATTCAATTTACAAATGAGTTAATTGAGTAATTCAATATATCACAAAGCCATACCCAAACCTATGTGTAACCCATACTATCTTAGTAAGTGTTGTCACACTTTACTAAATGATATTTTGAGTTGTGCCATTTTGAGACTCATGTGATTTATCTCATGGATCATTCCAATTTTTCCCATTCATGAGTAGCGAACAACAATTGACCATGGGTTCTTGTCAATCATTTTCTTCTGAGTACTTAACTTGGATAATCATTTTCTTTCCAAGTATTTGACACATTCATTCAATATCTTCGAGTCATATCTTGCAAGCCATACCTCATACCACACTTTAGTACCATAGAGCGATTTCCGATTGTCGTCTTGGTTTGATTTTATTGTTGTAGAATGGTGTGTTTATGTTGTGTTATATTCTATGTTATAGTTTGTACGGAGAGGCACGTATTTTGATTAAGAGAAGTGAACGCGCTTCGACTACCAAAAAGGCAAGTGACATTCAAATCCTACTTATTTTAATTATGCATTAGTGTTTTAAAACTAGTATGCATGGTAGGATTTTGTTTTCAAAAGTAAATTATTATGCTATGCTTAGCAAACCTAGTAGTGTGTACCTACTCCTGAACCCATTGCTAGGATGCCTTAATTTTTGCTTTGCAACATCAAATACCAAGTGTTGTTTCGTTATTGGTTGTGAGTGTTTAAAAATTTAAAATTAACAACCCTAAAGAAACACCTGGGTGGATTGGTTGATGGTGGGCGGCTGCTCAGGTCCACGCCCCTAGTAGGCTGAAGTGGTGAAGTCCACGCCCCTAGTTGGCTGAAGTGGTGAATCCCTGAGAGTTCGCATGTTGTAGAGTGGTCGCTTTTGACTGCACACCTGGTTTCACCAGGGGATCGTGTGGGGGTTTACTACCTGTGAGGGGTTTTAAGCTCGTGAGTTCCACTTGTGGTTGGCCACCCAGGATTAAAGAGATTACTATGTCGTCCATGTTTTAGTTAGCTTCCAGTGCAGCCTTATGGTATTATGGGCTCTGCCGGGATTAAGTAAGTTATGAGGTCCAACTTGTCGGCTAGACAGCGGGTGGAGGCGACGGCCAAGGGAACGGGTCTAGCCAGTATGGTTGAAACCTTCTTCTGAAAGATCTTGTCTCATTCTTCTCTTGGGAAGGGTGGGTCGTAAGGTGAAAGTGCACAACCTCTCGAGAGTAAACCTAAGATCTTAGCCGTGTCCCCGGTTATGGACAATTTGAGCTTCTAGGCAGGGAATGTACGGAGGAATCTCATCACCTTTTCTGAATGTATTTAAAATTTTGTATCAACCTTTGAAAACTCATGGGAGATGTAACCATGTGAT
The DNA here is from genome assembly GCF_019359855.2 of Lolium perenne. Lineage (NCBI taxonomy): Eukaryota > Viridiplantae > Streptophyta > Magnoliopsida > Poales > Poaceae > Lolium > Lolium perenne. Next base: position 140,759,346 of record NC_067245.2, read on the forward strand.
TATTCTAAAACCCATGGAGGATTTAACCATGGTGTGATTTCATAATGTCATTCAAAGATTTTCAAAATGTTTTGTTTTAAATAAAATGTAGGATAAAATTGGCTTTATGCAAATTTGCCTAAACTCCACTTGCCAAATATCATGTAGATAGTCATGCCCAAAACTGCCACCATATAAGTGTCATTTGCCAGTACATCATTGTACTGACCTCCATTCGTGGGGCTGCATATTCAAACGTGCAGGATTTTCTGAGGAGAAGTACGTGGTAGGATCTCGAGTCTACATTCCAACATGACTGCTTGTGGCACATGAAGATGATGAAGGCTCATTGCTGATTTACTTTCCGCTGTGTTCATTCTGAGCTAGTCCATGTGACTATGCAATTTGTAAGGTTTTATTATACCCTCTGGATCAACGATGTAGTAATTTGATACTATTGCAATGATTACTGTATTTTGTAATGTGTGTGCTATCAGTGATCCCGGGAATAGCACTATACACAGGTATCTTGCCTTTATTAAAAGGTAGGGTGCTACAGAATGGTATCAGAGCATAGTATTGCCTGTAGAAACGAGACCCTAGGTTTGGATTAGAAATAGGAAGACCCTAGGATGAAAAAAATTTCTAATCCTATTTTCAATCAAAAAGATGTTTGGATTTTGAACCTCTTGTATTCTCATCTATTCCATCTTCAAAATTGCTTTCCTCTCAATTTAGATGACCACCTTATCAAAACTATCAACAAGGACTGATGATGGCTGATACGTCTCCGACGTATCGATAATTTCTTATGATCCATGCCACATTATTGATGTTATCTACATGTTTTATGCACACTTTATGTCATATTCGTGCATTTTCTGGAACTAACCTATTAACAAGATGCCGAAGTGCCGATTCTTTGTTTTCTGCTGTTTTTGGTTTCGTAAATCCTAGTAAGGAAATATTCTCGGAATTGGACGAAATCAACGCCCAGGGGCCTATTTTGCCACGAAGCTTCCAGAAGTCCGAAGACGAAACGAAGTGGGGCCACGGGGTGGCCAAACCCTAGGGCGGCGCGGCCCCCCCTGGCCGCGCCGGCCTATGGTGTGGGGCCCCTGTGCCCCCTCCTGACTTGCCCTTCCGCCTACTTAAAGCCTCCGTGACGAAACCCCCAGTACCGAGAGCCACGATACGGAAAACCTTACTGAGACGCCGCCGCCGCCGATCCCATCTCGGGGGATCCAGGAGATCGCCTCCGGCACCCTGCCGGAGAGGGGAATCATCTCCCGGAGGACTCTACGCCGCCATGGTCGCCTCCGGTGTGATGTGTGAGTAGTCTACCCCTGGACTATGGGTCCATAGCAGTAGCTAGATGGTTGTCTTCTCCCCATTGTGCTATCATTGTCGGATCTTGTGAGCTGCCTAACATGATCAAGATCATCTATCTGTAATTCTATATGTTGCGTTTGTTGGGATCCGATGAATAGAGAATACTTGTTATGTTGATTATCAAAGTTATATCTATGTGTTGTTTATGATCTTGCATGCTCTCCGTTACTAGTAGATGCTCTGGCCAAGTAGATGCTTGTAACTCCAAGAGGGAGTATTTATGCTCGATAGTGGGTTCATGCTCGCATTGACACAGGACGGTGTGAAAGTTCTAAGGTTGTGTTGTGCTGTTGCCACTAGGGATAAAACATTGATGCTATGTCTAAGGATGTAGTTGTTGATTACATTACGCACCATACTTAATGCAATTGTCTGTTGCTTTGCAACTTAATATCGGAGGGGTTCGGATGATAACCTGAAGGTGGACTTTTTAGGCATAGATGCAGTTGGATGGCGGTCTATGTACTTTGTCGTAATGCCCAATTAAATCTCACTATACTCATCATGATATGTATGTGCATGGTCATGCCCTCTTTATTTGTCAATTGCCCAACTGTAATTTGTTCACCCAACATGCTGTTTGTCTTATGGGAGAGACACCTCTAGTGAACTGTGGACCCCGGTCCAATTCTCTTTCTTGAAATACAATCTCTTGCAATACTTGTTCTCTTGTTTTTACGCAAACAATCATCTTCCACACAATACGGTTAATCCTCTGTTACAGCAAGCCGATGAGATTGACAACCTCACTGTTTCGTTGGGACAAAGTACTTTGGTTGTGTTGTGCAGGTTCCACGTTGGCGCCGGAATCCCTGGTGTTGCGCCGCACTACATCCCGCCGCCATCAACCTTCAACGTGCTTCTTGGCTCCTCCTGGTTCGATAAACCTTGGTTTCTTTCTGAGGGAAAACTTGCTACTGTGCTCATCATACCTTCCTCTTGGGGTTCCCAACGAACGTGTGAGTTACACGCCATCAAGCTAAATTTCTGGCGCCGTTGCCGGGGACCGAAGAAAAGTTACACCACAAAGATTTTCAACTCCCACGTCAACAGCTAAATTTCTGGCGCCGTTGCCGGGGAGATCAAGACACGCTGCAAGGGGAGTCTCCACTTCTCAATCTCTTTACTTTGTTTTTGTCTTGCTTAGTTTTATTTACTACTTTGTTTGCTGCACTAAATCAAAATACAAAAAAATTAGTTGCTAGTTTTACTTTATTTGCTATCTTGTTTGCTATATCAAAAACACAAAAATTAGTTACTTGCATTTACTTTGTCTAGTTTGTTTTATTCTTGTTGCTAAAATGGCCAACGCTGAAAATACTAAGTTGTGTGACTTCACAACCACAAATAATAATGATTTCTTATGCACACCTATTGCTCCACCTGCTACTACAGCAGAATTCTTTGAAATTAAACCTGCTTTACTGAATCTTGTTATGCGAGAGCAATTTTCTGGTGTTAGTTCTGATGATGCTGCTGCCCATCTTAATAATTTTGTTGAACTATGTGAAATGCAAAAATATAAAGATGTAGATGGTGATATTATTAAACTAAAATTGTTCCCTTTCTCATTAAGAGGAAGAGCTAAAGATTGGTTGCTATCTCTGCCTAAGAATAGTATTGATTCATGGACTAAATGCAAGGATGCTTTTATTGGTAGATATTATCCCCCTGCTAAAATTATATCTTTGAGGAGTAGCATAATGAATTTTAAACAATTAGATACTGAACATGTTGCTCAAGCTTGGGAAAGAATGAAATCTTTGGTTAAAAATTGCCCAACCCATGGACTGACTACTTGGATGATCATCCAAACCTTCTATGCAGGACTAAATTTTTCTTCACGGAATTTATTGGATTTAGCTGCTGGAGGTACCTTTATGTCCATCACTCTTGGTGAAGCAACAAAGCTTCTTGATAATATGATGATCAACTACTCTGAATGGCACACGGAAAGAGCTCCACAAGGTAAGAAGGTAAATTCTGTCGAAGAAACCTCTTCCTTGAGTGATAAGATTGATGCTATTATGTCTATGCTTGTGAATGATAGGACTAATATTGATCCTAATAATGTTCCATTAGCTTCATTGGTTGCACAAGAAGAACATGTTGATGTAAACTTCATTAAAAATAGTAATTTCAACAACAATGCTTACCTAACAATTCTAGTAACAACTATAGGCCATATCCTTATAATAATGGCAACGGCTATGGTAATTCTTATGGGAATTCTTACAACAATAATAGGAGTTCACCCCCTGGACTTGAAGCCATGCTTAAAGAATTTATTAGTATACAAACTGCTTTTAACAAATCTGTTGAAGAAAAGCTTGGGAAAATTGATATACTTGCTTCTAAAGTCGATAGTCTTGCTGCTGATGTTGATCTTTCGAAATCAAAAGTTTTGCCTAATGAGAATCATCATAATAAAATTGTTACTACAGCAAATGCCATTCAAGTTAGAATTAATGAGAATATAAGATTAATGGCTGAACTGCGTGCTAGGTGGGATAGAGAAGAAAATGAAAAACTAGCTAAAGAGAAGAATGTAGCTAAAGTTTGGACTATTACCACCACTTGTAATGCTAATGCTACACATGTTGCTGCACCTCCTACTAATACTAATAAAAGAATTGGTGTTAGCAATGTTTCCACTTCTAATGCAAAGCGAGAGAAACTGCACTGAAACTGCTAAAATCACTGAAATTGCCTGTGATAAAGCTGCTGAATTTTTTTCCAACATTGGGGATGATGATCCCATTGCTTTAGATTATAATGGTTTGAATTTTGATGATTGCCACATCTCTGAAGTTATAAAGTTCTTGCAAAAACTTGCTAAAAGTCCTAATGCTAGTGCTATAAATTTGGCTTTCACACATCATATTACAAAAGCTCTCATAAAAGCTAGAGAAGAGAAACTAGAGCGTGAAGCCTCTATTCCTAAAAAGCTAGAGGATGGTTGGGAGCCCATCATTAAGATGAAGGTTAAAGATTTTGATTGTAATGCTTTATGTGATCTTGGTGCAAGTATTTCTGTTATGCCTAAGAAAATTTATAATATGCTTGACTTGCCACCGCTGAAAAATTGTTATTTGGATGTTAATCTTGCTGATCATTCTACAAAGAAACCTTTGGGGAAAGTTGATAATGTTCGCATTACCGTTAACAATAACCTTGTCCCCGTTGATTTTGTTGTCTTGGATATTGAATGCAATGCATCTTGTCCCATTATATTGGGAAGACCTTTTCTTCGAACTGTTGGTGCTACTATTGATATGAAGGAAGGTAATATAAAATATCAATTTCCTCTCAAGAAAGGTATGGAACACTTCCCTAGAAAGAGAATGAAGGTACCTTTTGATTCTATTATGAGAACAAATTATGATGTTGACACTTCGTCTCTTGATAATACTTGATACACACTTTCTGCGCCTAGCTGAAAGGCGTTAAAGAAAAGCGCTTATGGGAGACAACCCATGTTTTTACCTACAGTACTTTGTTTTTATTTTGTGTCTTGAAAGTTGTTTACTACTGTAGCAACCTCTCCTTATCTTAGTTTAGTGTTTTGTTGTGCCAAGTTAAGCCGTTGATAGAAAAGTAAGTACTAGATTTGGATTACTGCGCAGTTCCAGATTTCTTTGCTGTCACGAATCTGGGTCTACCTCCCTGTAGGTAGCTCAGAAAATTAAGCCAATTTACGTGCATGATCCTCAGATATGTACGCAACTTTCATTCAATTTGAGCATTTTCATTTGAGCAAGTCTGGTGCCATTTTAAAATTCGTCAATACGAACTGTTCTGTTTTGACAGATTCTGCCTTTTATTTCGCATTGCCTCTTTTGCTATGTTGGATGAATTTCTTTGATCCACTAATGTCCAGTAACATTATGCAATGTCCAGAAGTGTTAAGAATGATTGTGTCACCTCTGAATATGTTAATTTTTATTGTGCACTAACCCTCTAATGAGTTGTTTCGAGTTTGGTGTGGAGGAAGTTTTCAAGGATCAAGAGAGGAGTATGATGCAACATGATCAAGGAGAGTGAAAGCTCTAAGCTTGGGGATACCCCGGTGGTTCACCCCTGCATATATCAAGAAGACTCAAGCGTCTAAGCTTGGGGATGCCCAAGGCATCCCCTTCTTCATCGACAACATTATCAGGTTCCTCCCCTGAAACTATATTTTTATTCCATCACATCTTATGTGCTTTTTCTTGGAGCGTCGGTTTGTTTTTGTTTTTTGTTTTGTTTGAATAAAATGGATCCTAGCATTCACTTTATGGGAGAGAGACACGCTCCGCTGTAGCATATGGACAAGTATGTCCTTGGTTTCTACTCATAGTATTCATGGCGAAGTTTCTTCTTCGTTAAATTGTTATATGGTTGGAATTGGAAAATGATACATGTAGTAATTGCTATTAATGTCTTGGGTAATGTGATACTTGGCAATTGTTGTGCTCATGTTTAAGCTCTTGCATCATATGCTTTGCACCCATTAATGAAGAAATACATAGAGCATGCTAAAATTTGGTTTGCATATTTGGTTTCTCTAAGGTCTAGATAATTTCTAGTATTGAGTTTGAACAACAAGGAAGACGGTGTAGAGTCTTATAATGTTTTCAATATGTCTTTTATGTGAGTTTTGCTGCACCGGTTCATCCTTGTGTTTGTTTCAAATAAGCCTTGCTAGCCTAAACCTTGTATCGAGAGGGAATACTTCTCATGCATCCAAAATACTTGAGCCAACCACCATGCCATTTGTGTCCACCATACCTACCTACTACATGGTATTTTCCGCCATTCCAAAGTAAATTGCTTGAGTGCTACCTTTAAAATTCCATCATTCACCTTTGCAATATATAGCTCATGGGACAAATAGCTTAAAAACTATTGTGGTATTGAATATGTAATTATGCACTTTATCTCTTAATAAGTTGCTTGTTGTGCGATAACCATGTTCACTGGGGACGCCATCAACTATTCATTGTTGAATTTCATGTGAGTTGCTATGCATGTCCGTCTTGTCTGAAGTAAGAGCGATCTACCACCTTATGGTTAAGCATGCATATTGTTAGAGAAGAACATTGGGCCGCTAACTAAAGCCATGATCCATGGTGGAAGTTTCAGTTTTGGACATATATCCTCAATCTCAAATGAGAAAATTATTAATTGTTGTTACATGCTTATGCATAAAAGAGGAGTCCATTATCTGTTGTCTATGTTGTCCCGGTATGGATGTCTAAGTTGAAGAATAATCAATAGCGAGAAATCCAATGCGAGCTTTCTCCTTAGACCTTTGTACAGGCGGCATAGAGGTACCCCTTTGTGACACTTGGTCAAAACATGTGCATTGTGATGATCCGGTAGTCCAAGCTAATTAGGACAAGGTGCGGGCACTATTAGTACACTATGCATGAGGCTTGCAACTTATAAGATATAATTTACATGATACATATGCTTTATTACTACCGTTGACAAAATTGTTTCATGTTTTCAAAATCAAAGCTCTAGCACAAATATAGCAATCGATGCTTTTCCTCTATGGAGGACCATTCTTTTACTTTCAATGTTGAGTCAGTTTACCTATTTCTCTCTACCTCAAGAAGCAAACACTTGTGTGAACTGTGCATTGATTCCTACATATTTGCATATTGCACTTATTATATTACTCTATGTTGACAATATCCATGAGATATACATGTTACAAGTTGAAAGCAACCGCTGAAACTTAATCTTCTTTTGTGTTGCTTCAATACCTTTACTTTGAATTATTGCTTTATGAGTTAACTCTTATGCAAGACTTATTGATGCTTGTCTTGAAGTGCTATTCATGAAAAGTCTTTGCTTTATGATTCACTTGTTTATTCATGTCATATACATTGTTTTGATCGCTGCATTCACTACATATGCTTTACAAATAGTATGATCAAGATTATGGTGGCATGTCACTCTAGAAATTATCTGTGTTATCGTTTTACCTGCTCGGGACGAGCAGAACTAAGCTTGGGGATGCTGATACGTCTCCGACGTATCGATAATTCCTTATGATCCATGCCACATTATTGATGTTATCTACATGTTTTATGCACACTTTATGTCATATTCGTGCATTTTCTGGAACTAACCTATTAACAAGATGCCGAAGTGCCGATTCTTTGTTTCTGCTGTTTTTGGTTTCAGAAATCCTAGTAAGGAAATATTCTCGGAATTGGACGAAATCAACGCCCAGGGGCCTATTTTGCCACGAAGCTTCCAGAAGTCCGAAGACGAAACGAAGTGGGGCCACGGGGTGGCCAAACCCTAGGGTGGCGCGGCCCCCCCTGGCCGCGCCGGCCTATGGTGTGGGGCCCCTGTGCCCCCTCCTGACTTGCCCTTCCGCCTACTTAAAGCCTCCGTGACGAAACCCCCAGTACCGAGAGCCACGATACGGATAACCTTCCAGAGACGCCGCCGCCGCCGATCCCATCTCGGGGGATCCAGGAGATCGCCGCCCGCACCTGCCGAGAGGGGAATCATCTCCCGGAGGACTCTACGCCGCCATGGTCGCCTCCGGTGTGATGTGTGAGTAGTCTACCCCTGGACTATGGGTCCATAGCAGTAGCTAGATGGTTGTCTTCTCCCCATTGTGCTATCATTGTCGGATCTTGTGAGCTGCCTAACATGATCAAGATCATCTATCTGTAATTCTATATGTTGCGTTTGTTGGGATCCGATGAATAGAGAATACTTGTTATGTTGATTATCAAAGTTATATCTATGTGTTGTTTATGATCTTGCATGCTCTCCGTTACTAGTAGATGCTCTGGCCAAGTAGATGCTTGTAACTCCAAGAGGGAGTATTTATGCTGGATAGTGGGTTCATGCCTGCATTGACACAGGACGGTGGACAGAAAGTTCTAAGGTTGTGTTGTGCTGTTGCCACTAGGGATAAAACATTGATGCTATGTCTAAGGATGTAGTTGTTGATTACATTACGCACCATACTTAATGCAATTGTCTGTTGCTTTGCAACTTAATACTGGAGGGGGTTCGGATGATAACCTGAAGGTGGACTTTTTAGGCATAGATGCAGTTGGATGGCGGTCTATGTACTTTGTCGTAATGCCCAATTAAATCTCACTATACTCATCATGATATGTATGTGCATGGTCATGCCCTCTTTATTTGTCAATTGCCCAACTGTAATTTGTTCACCCAACATGCTGTTTGTCTTATGGGAGAGACACCTCTAGTGAACTGTGGACCCCGGTCCAATTCTCTTTACTGAAATACAATCTACTGCAATACTTGTTCTACTGTTTTCTGCAAACAATCATCTTCCACACAATACGGTTAATCCTTTGTTACAGCAAGCCGGTGAGATTGACAACCTCACTGTTTCGTTGGGACAAAGTACTTTGGTTGTGTTGTGCAGGTTCCACGTTGGCGCCGGAATCCCTGGTGTTGCGCCGCACTACATCCCGCCGCCATCAACCTTCAACGTGCTTCTTGGCTCCTCCTGGTTCGATAAACCTTGGTTTCTTTCTGAGGGAAAGCTTGCTGCTGTGCTCATCATACCTTCCTCTTGGGGTTCCCAACGAACGTGTGAGTTACACGCCATCAATGGCCATGTCCCTGAAGCATGAAGAGTGATGATTCATGTGATATTCTTCGACTCCGCAAGAAGTGTTTCATGGAAGACCAATGAAGAACATGAAGAAATACTTCGATGCAGGCTGCACAACACATGAAGATACACCGAAGAACTACAATAGAAACTTGAAACATCCAAAGCAGAAATAGATCAGACCACCATTAGCTTTCTTTTTATTGAAACGACGCTAGCATTAGAAAGTATTGATCTTACCAAATTGAGGTATGACCATACTAATTTGTTGGTGTTTGAAACAGATTGCTTGATGCTTGTTAGATGTTGTTTGTAAAATGATTTTCCTTGAATCGATGTGTTGGGTAGGAAATCTTCTTTAGACCTTTCTATCTATTCTCATCTATACCCAACCCAGAGAATGTTTTCTCGGCAACTCGCCATGAAGACAACAGTAGTGAAAACAGCCTTGATATTTCCTATCAAGATGAAGAAAAGTAGAGTAAGAGTTCCGCAAAACCCTAGCTAGGGATCGATAGAGGTGTTTTAAAAACAGTTCAATAATGGGGATTGAAACATTGATTCAATTCTCCATAGAAATTTTATCAAACTTGTGAGGTTGACCAAGTGTTAGAATGCGAGATTCAATAAATTAAATACGGGGTAATAATCTGGGTGAGGATGGATTGATCACCATTCCTACTACTCTTATTATTCGCTTTCGTAATATTGACTTTGCGAATCAAGAGAGACATACCTACACAAGAGATGTCGGCGAATAAGCCAAAACCCTAGGGTGGATAAATATTATACCCTTATAGTGGGCAAGTGCTGCCAAGCGTAGGACTACGTCTAGTTTGAAGATCTAGCCACTAGATGAAGAATAGCGGAAGACCGTCGATGACACCGATAAGTAAGAATATGAAGGATGTCTTGAAGGAACCTATTCGATTCACCAAGAGATATGTTGTTCAATATATGTGAATAAACAACCACCTAGCCTAGGAGCCATATATGTTTTCAAACAATGACCTAGTGTCAAGTCATATCCAAGATAAACTTAGCCTAAACCCAAGACCTAAGACTACCTACAAAAGTTTCTTTTAAGGGTGGTAGAAGCCGTACCCTTAGATTATGGATTTACACCAAGATGTCGCAAGAGATGGTATTTGGAGAAGGTATCACAAGGAGTTTCCCATGAGTATACCCAAGTAGAATATAATACCCCTAGGATGAGTACCCTCATAAGAATGGATACAGTTGATGGTATAACCGCATATAGTTTAGTGTCAAGTTTTCAAATCCCAAAGTTAACTTCCGAAATCTCCTCGGAGATGTTTGAAAAATAAGCAATAGTGAGTATGAACCTATTAGAAGACCTGAGCTCAAAACCCTTTCTTTCTAGCCTTTCTCAAATCTCGAGGACGAGATTTCTTTTAAGGGTGGTAGTCTGTCACATCCCGAAATTTTCTAAATTTTGGATTGAAAAATAAAAATAAATTAAACGCTTAATTGTTTGAACTTGGTTGAAATTTCCCAAAGAATTGAAACTTTTGAAGATATTTAAAAGTAATTTCCAAAAATGGATTTTCATAAACCTTAGTTTCAAAAGGTTTTCTAATCAATACTCTATTTTGTTCGGAGGTTTTGGAATTTATAAAATATTTTATTTGAGAAAACATTAAATCCTAAAAAGGCACTATAGCCACATAGACATGTATGTCAAATTTTGGTTTTTTTTCAAGTTTATATTTTTGTTCCAAATTTAGTCTCATATTGAAGCATTTTTCATAATGAATCCAACGGTACCTTATTTGCATTTTTCCGATTTTATTTGAAGCCCCAAAGTGTATTTGCAATTTCAGTATAAAAAAAGAAAAAAGAAAAACAGAGTCGGGCCGGCCAGCCGAGCCGACCGGCCCAGCTGCCAGCGCCGCCCGCGCGCGCGCGGCAGCGAATACTTCGCCGCCCGAGCGCCGCGGCCCAGTATTTTTTTTTTCTCCGGCCCAGCACCCTGCCCCCAGCCCAATTCGCCCCGCGAGGCCGCGAGCACGCGTTGCCGCCGCCAGCAGCCGCACCCAGCGCGCTTTTGCTTTTCTTAAGTTTTTAGTCCCACATCGCTCCCTGTAGCAAAATCCTTTCAACTCCTAGCCTATATAAACACTTCAATGGCCAGCCCCTAAACGCACCTAGCGCCCGGCGCCTCCTCTCTCTCCCACGCGCAGCATACACGGCGCAGCGCTGCTTCTCTGGCGACGCAGCTTCGCGATGCAACATCCGTAACGCTATTTTGGAAAACGCTGCGATCCAACGCATCCTTTGTCCGGTAATAATTTTATTTCCGCTCTTTTTATAATTTTATTTCCGCTCTTTTTTGTAGATGTTCTACGTAACTTCGCAATTTTATTTCCTTAGATCTACACATCCGTTTAGAATAGTGGTTCTTCCGTTGAGTTTGTAAATAGATCATCTACAACTTTCATGTAGGAAGTTTTTTCATCCGAGCAACTTGTTCGGACAACTTTTCGTACACCATTAGAACTTTAACCACTTAGGTCTAGTTTTGTAAAATTCATATCTTAAGTTCTACATGTTGGATTTCGACAAAACCTATACCGTTGGAATCGGCAAATCACGTAGATCATCTTAGACATGTTGCGTGGCAGTTTCGCCCACCTTATCTTCGCGGTACCCCTTTGTTCCGCAACATCGTCTATAAAATAAATATTACCAACTTTTTCCGAGAGATTCTTTTGGCGATACGCTTGTAATGGAATTCTCTACAACTTCCGTGTAGAAAGGTGTTCCATCCGGAGAACTTTTTCTAATAACTTTTCGCGAAAAGTGCAGTCCTATGACTGGCTTCAACATAGTTCCTTTAGCCAAATTGATCCTTCATACCCATCTTCCAGGACCAGTTACAATTCTTTATCATGTTCACAGATCATGCATAGCTTACATCTGATTGTCTAGTTCATATTATTCAAATAACAATTGAGTTATTTGAGTAAAGTGTGACATATCCTATTTTAGATTTTACCTTGCTCTAGTGGAGTGGAGATGCTCTACCCCATATCACATGTGTTGAACTCTTGTTACACATGAGGCTCCGCGAACCAAATTCCAATATCATTCCTATCCAACCTCAGGTCATTCATTCCTTCCACTTAGTTCAAACTATTCGAATTTCAAATGAGTTATTTGAGTAGTTCACTATATCATTATTTCATATCCAATGCTATGCGTAACCTTGTGCTACTATGATAAATGTTGTCACACTATGTCAATTGCATAAGCCTTGTTTTACAGCATTCCATCCAATAGCCTTTCAAATATTTGAATCACTTTGCAAATATTCAAATTCAAATATGAGAATTTGAGTATATATCCATTATCGATTTCTAAAAGCCTTTCTCAACATGATTATTTTGAGAAGGTGAAACTTATGATCACATCCACACCAATACCACTAGGCGATTTACCTTGAACCAATATCCTTACTACATTAAACCTCTCCATCTAGTTCACATATATTCATTTGAGTTATTTCAGTAAATGGTAATGTATCTCAATTAGGTATGCCTTGGATACTTGTGTGTGATACACTCCACCTCATATCACACGTATCATGAGTCCAAACAGTCACCATCCTTCTAAATATCTTTCATACAAATTTCACCTCATGCACACTTATTTTTATTGGTTTATATTGAACTATTCAATTTACAAATGAGTTAATTGAGTAATTCAATATATCACAAATCCATACCCAAACCTATGTGTAACCCATACTATCTTAGTAAGTGTTGTCACACTTTACTAAATGATATTTTGAGTTGCGCCATTTTGAGACTTATGTGATTTATCTCATGGATCATTCCAATTTTTCCCATTCATGAGTAGCGAACAACAATTGACCATGGGTTCTTGTCAATCATTTTCTTCTGAGTACTTAACTTGGATAATCATTTTCTTTCCAAGTATTTGACACATTCATTCAATATCTTCGAGTCATATCTTACAAGCCAGACCTCATACCACACCTTAGTACCATAGAGCAATTTCCGATTGTCGTCTTGGTTTGATTTTATTGTTGTAGAATGGTGTGTTTATGTTGTGCTATATTCTATGTTATAGTTTGTACGGAGAGGCACGTATTTTGATTAAGAGAAGTGAACGCGCTTCGACTACCAAAAAGGCAAGTGACATTCAAATCCTACTTATTTTAATTATGCATTAGTGTTTTGAAACTAGTATGCATGGTAGGATTTTGTTTTCAAAAGTAAATTATTATGCTATGCTTAGCAAACCTAGTAGTGTGTACCTACTCCTGAACCCATTGCTAGGATGCCTTAATTTTTGCTTTGCAACATCAAATACCAAGTGTTGTTTCGTTATTGGTTGTGAGTGTTTAAAAATTTAAAATTAACAACCCTAAAGAAACACCTGGGTGGATTGGTTGATGGTGGGCGGCTGCTCAGGTCCACGCCCCTAGTAGGCTGAAGTGGTGAAGTCCACGCCCCTAGTTGGCTGAAGTGGTGAATCCCTGAGAGTTCGCATGTTGTAGAGTGGTCGCTTTTGACTGCACACCTGGTTTTCACCAGGGGATCGTGTGGGGGTTTACTACCTGTGAGGGGTTTTAAGCTCGTGAGTTCCACTTGTGGTTGGCCACCCAGGATTAAAGAGATTACTATGTCGTCCATGTTTTAGTTAGCTTCCAGTGCAGCCTTATGGTATTATGGGCTCTGCCGGGATTAAGTAAGTTGTGAGGTCCAACTTGTCGGCTAGACAGCGGGTGGAGGCGACGGCCAAGGGAACGGGTCTAGCCAGTATGGTTGAAACCTTCTTCTGAAAGATCTTGTCTCATTCTTCTCTTGGGAAGGGTGGGTCGTAAGGTGAAAGTGCACAACCTCTCGAGAGTAAACCTAAGATCTTAGCCGTGTCCCCGGTTATGGACAATTTGAGCTTCTAGGCAGGGAATGTACGGAGGAATCTCATCACCTTTTCTGAATGTATTTAAAATTTTGTATCAACCTTTGAAAACTCATGGGAGATGTAACCATGTGATTATTCTAAAACCCATGGAGGATTTAACCATGGTGTGATTTCATAATGTCATTCAAAGATTTTCAAAATGTTTTGTTTTAAATAAAATGTAGGATAAAATTGGCTTTATGCAAATTTGCCTAAACTCCACTTGCCAAATATCATGTAGATAGTCATGCCCAAAACTGCCACCATATAAGTGTCATTTGCCAGTACATCATTGTACTGACCTCCATTCGTGGGGCTGCATATTCAAACGTGCAGGATTTTCTGAGGAGAAGTACGTGGTAGGATCTCGAGTCTACATTCCAACATGACTGCCTGTGGCACATGAAGATGATGAAGGCTCATTGCTGATTTACTTTCTGCTGTGTTCATTCTGAGCTAGTCCATGTGACTATGCAATTTGTAAGGTTTTGTTGTACCCTCTGGATCAACGATGTAGTAATTTGATACTATTGCAATGATTACTGTATTTTGTAATGTGTGTGCTATCAGTGATCCCGGGAATAGCACTATACACAGGTATCTTGCCTTTATTAAAAGGTAGGGTGCTACAGAACAATTTTATTTCTTCAAGTTTTTATACAAGTATAATGACCGCATCCTCCATTTGATCCTACAAATGTGAAGTTGCAGCTATTGGTTGATGTAGCCCCGCTCACCGACGACACTACACCAAGACCAACAAGTTCCCCAAGTGGACCGATGACTCAGGCTCGAGTTAAAGCGCTACATGATAAGGTGAACTCGCTCCTCACCACCCTTGATCTCGATACCCCTTTGGATGGAATGCTACCTCATGCCGACGTGCTTTGTGTCATTAGGTACAAGGTGCATCAAGACCCCGGAGAGGAGGACACACCATGGTCAAGGGAAGGAGAGGAGCAGCGGGACTTGGAGATGAGCACGAAGCTGGACCCGACATCACTCGAAGCGATCGAAGGAAGAGAGGAAGCTGGCCGGCCTAGGACCCGGTCGACCGGCCCCACGATCGGACCATCCGGTCCCAGGCCCGGTCAACCGGGCGCCAAACCGGATCCCCCTCGGTCATGACCGGGCGTCGTACCGGGGGCCAACCGGACGGAGATCTGCGACATTTCCGGTTGGCGCCCGGTCGATCGGCCCCATGACCGGACCGTCCGGTCCGAGGCCCGGTCTGACCGGCCTCAGGACCGGATCCGACGGGAATTCCCCACCAAACTGCCTAAGTTAACCACTTATGTACCTTTCCGCCTTGCTGGCCATGTAGGCCTATATAAACAACCTGGACCCCTCCTTCACCCCTTAGACTTGAATTAAGCTTAAACACTACTTTGAGCTTTGTCTCCCTAGGGTTAGCATTGTCAACACCCGGATTTTTAAGTCCGGATGCCTATTATGTCATACATCGCAATCCCAGGAATATTGTTGTTGCGAGGCATAATAGTTAAGTATCACAGTCATCATTCATTACAAACCATATTGTCTTACAATTGGAATCACATCATCCATATTACACGAATAGTTGATCTATTGATCAACGAACAAACACAAGTTCATAGCGGAAGCGTAAGATACAAGGACTCTCTAGTCCACAGGCCAACGCTTGACGTCGGAAGACTCCTAGTTGTCGTAGGCGTCCTGCTGGTCATCTCCTTGTTCATCTTCATACTCTGGCCATTTGAATAGCCAGGGACAAAGCCGTTAGTACTTCAAGTACTCGCAAACTAATACTAGTGTAAGTGCTAGACATTTCTAGTAAGGTTTGCTAAACTCTAGTTTATTTGCATAAAGCCAATTTTAGTTCACAAGTATTTGAGTAAAAACCTTATTCAAGTGCTAACTAACTCAAGTGGGAACATTAGTGTCATTCCCACCATTCAAGTGGTGATTTCAATTCAATTCACCACTTCACAATTCATTTCACCATCATTTTCAAGAATTTGACATCGGAAACTGTATGGCCTTTCCAACCGTCCGTATCCATGGACGCGGCTATTCAAATAGATTGACACTCTGCAGAGGTTGCACACTTGTGTCACAACATTTGATTTCATCCGTCGGGATTACCCCGAATCATCGTAACACAGTACGCGGATCATCAACCATAACCTTTCACTTACAAATCCTAGTATGAGCACCTCTCCCCATGAGCTTGGCCTCCCAGTGAAGACCAACTGTCAACCTGGGAACTGCAAAGGGCTTGGCCATACAATTCACCTCAATTCACAACATTTCTCAACAACGGAGGCAGCCTCGGCATAACCCCTATGATGTGTGTTCAGAGGGAACCCATACTAAGATGCATAAATTTCCAGTTAAGCCCTACCCATAATCAGGTATTGTGGGGGTACTCAATATTGGAAAGGTATCGCATTCAAACCAACATCATTTTCGTCAAAAATCACCATCTTCTCTTTGTCATATTCACCTTCAAAAATCATTCAATGGAATGCTTCCTCATTCCAAGGTTTCAAATTCCATTCAAGTCACATTGTTCCCATCTAGAGTAGTCAAGTTTTATTTCATTAGCACTAGCTCTAAATCATGAGGGGTTCTACCTTGCTTTGCTAGATGGAGACTAACTTTACTACTCTAGTAAACTTCTTTTACTTTGACCAAGGTTAACTATAAAAGTAACTCTTGTAAAACAACAAGTAAAACTTGTAATGTAGAAACTTGGGATAGGCTTATGGTAAGAAAAAATAAGACTATGGTGCCTTGCCCCAAAGGGCTTTGCACTTTGCAAGAATATTAGCTTGCCTTGGTAGTTCTCAAAGTTCTCCTCCTCCTCCTCCTGGTAGCAACCTTCTTCCTTCGGGTACTCTCCGGTGCGAGCGTCTAAATTTAAATACGAGTATAATCACTCAACTAATTCAATGGCTATTCCATACATCCCATATATTCACACAAACTATTCTAAGCACACATTAATCTAATTAGGGTGCATTGGTTGTGTTGCTTGAGGAGATTTAATTTCCTTTTATTTAATATGTAAATGACTAGGGTTCTTGAGAAATAATTTCCTCTCATTGAAATCTTCTTAAGATTTAATTTCTCAAACAATCATGCAATGAACTTATATTGACCTAAGTCAAACATTCATTATCATCATTTGAGGAAATGATTTAAATGAGGTAGACCACCTCATACCTTTTAATAATGCTACAATTGATTTAAATCTCCAAGTAATTCATATAAGAGAGTTTGGCCAGGGGTCCAAACATCACATGAATTCATTTGGGACAAGATTTAAATGAAGTACAATACTTCATATGATTTGCATACCAGTTCTGGACAATATCACTTAGATAAACTAGCCCTATTGTCCATTAATTAAACTAGGGCATGATCATGCAAAGTGACCACACCATTTTCTTGCCTAAACAATTAGTGTAAGTCAAATGTGAGCTATTGGAGTTGGAATTAACTTAATATCTATTTTGGTTAATTTTTAATAATTATTTGAATAGGGAAAAGTCCCTGCCTTCATCTTTTTATCAGATTAATTCTACAACTAATTTTGAGATGGGACCAGTGGCATATTGTATATCTTTTTAGTAGCTTTCCAAGAATATGAAATTTGTTAAATTTGGCCAAGCCAAACTGATTCTATGGATTTTCAAAGTTGGAGCCAGTATTGAAATTGTTTGAATTGAATTAAATCTAATTTGAATTAAAGGGCCGGCGGGAAACTCTAACGGGCCAGATTTTCAAATTAACGGCCTGCTCAGCCCATCAGCGCATCCAGTGCGAGTGGGCCGCCTGACAGCGTGGGTCCCGCATGTCAGTGGCTCTTAAAACCCGAAACGGTATGGATCAAAGTGGTGCGTTGGATTAGAACAGGATCGGACGGTGCTCGTTCGTCGTCGTCGCCGGCGAGAGAAGGTTACGGGCACGACGACGCTAGGGGGTCGGAGCACTCACCGAGGCTCCAGCAAGGGTGGGCAGTATGCTCGATGATGATGTCGACGACGGCGAAGCTCCTGGTACCGGCGGCAGCTCCGGGGGCGGCTCCAATCGACGGCGAGCTTCGGCGGCGGTCACGGGCAGTGGTGTTGTAATTAGGCGGCGCTACTGGGAAATGTCAAGCGGCGAGGTGGCTAGGAGGTCGAGGGAGGAGAGGGGAGTGCGGCGGTGTGAAGAAATCGTCGAGGCGAGGCGTCCTTTTATAGGCGCGAGAATGGCCGTGGCGCTGCAGCGAGGTCGACAAGGGCGCGGCATCTCCAGCGGTCTAGCGAGCTAGGCGAGGGCGCGGCGGTGTTCACGACGTCACGGTGGTCCTCTGGGTGGCGACAGGTAGGGTAGGCGGTGCCTAACGCGGCCGCATTGCTTCCGTGTCTGGCGGCGTCCGCGGCGGCTTTTCTTCTCCGTCTCCGGCGGCGGCGGTCACGGGTCGCGGTCGAAAGCTTGTCTGGTGGCTTCGTGGCGACGCGGCAATGCTCAACCTGTCGAGGGAGGGGCCAGGGGATGCTCGAGGTGGCCAGGCGGCGCGTGTCCAGTGATGCCCGCGGCGTGCGCACGTGCGACGCCAACGACATCCTGGGAGGATCTGGGCGCGCGGATTCCGGCGACGGTCGCCATCCTCCTCGACAATGGCGATGCTAGGCGGTGCTAGGGAAGCAAGGTGGAGCTCTGGGACATGGTGGCCGTGGCTGGAGAAGGAAGAGGAGAGGGGTGGCTCGACATGTGGCATGTGGCCGGCATGGCCATGCCATGGCTTGCTATGCCTCTCCTCCTAGGGTTCCTATGCTGGTGTTAGTGAGAGAGGGAACCAGGGGACCATTTATAGTAGGTTTGGGGTAGATTAGAGCTAGGTAGATCACTATTTCAAATAGTGTCAAATAGTTCCATATTTGGAATTTGCAAATTTATCCAATTTTTGAGTGAATTCAAATGGTGGCAAGTTTTGAATTGTGTGTGTTTGGTTGAGTTCTAAATGACCAGAGATGATGATGTGTGGTGGTGGAATTGTTAAATTCAAAGAATTGCAAATTTGGCTAAGTGTGAGAATGTTCCACTTAATAAAATGTTGCAACTTTGGATGAGCATAGCATTTGATCTAGAAAGAATTTGGTGTGGTGATCTTTACAAAAAGTGTTCACCTTGATGTTATCTTGGATGAGGTGCAAAGAGTTAGCAAGGTTTAGTTTGAAAATTTTGAATTGCAGGGCTCAAAGTAGTGATCAGACTATAATTGGCAGATTTAATCATTATCATATGTGAGCCAAACTTGAATTTGAAATTCATTTGAGTTGTGTTTCTTTGATTGCAAAAGTTGTAATAAGTGTTTAGTAACATTGTTCAACTAATGGTGAAGACCAAATTGGTCTATGGTCAAAATTTATAAAAATGGCATAGGCCATATGTGAGGGTTTTAGGGTTTTTCTTTTTATTGGATTTCTTTCTCTTTTTGATTTATTTGGTTGGTGATCATCTCATGATCACATTAGGGTTTTAGAGTATAGCACATACACATAATAACAATCATCATGGCATATCAATCAAATGCACAAGTCCTATGCAGGGCACTATATGCAATTTAAAAAGTTTTTGTTGGTTTGAAATTTTGCTCTCTGGAATTCTTCTAACTTTCTTTTTATTGAAATTTGGGATGTTACAAACCCTTCCCCCTTACAAAAGATCTCGTCCCGAGATCGAAAAGAAAGTTAGGTACTATAGAGATCTGGGTACTCCTTCTTCATGAAGTCTTCGCGTTCCCAGGTGGCTTCATCTTCAGTATGATTGCTCCATTGTATCTTCAGAAACTTGATGCTTCGGGTGCGGGTCGTTCTGTAAGTGATACGTCCAAAACGTATCTACTTTCCCGAACACTTTTGCTATTGTTTTGCCTCTAATTTGTGTATTTTGGATGCAACTAACACGGACTAACGCTGTTTTCAGCAGAACTGCTCTGGTGTCTCGTTTTTGTGCAGAAATCCAACTTTCAGGAAAATCCTCGGAATTTATGCAGAAGGTCCTATTTTCCCAGAATATTGGCGGAGCCAGAAGGGAAAGCCAGGTGGGGGCACGAGGGCCCCACACACTAGGCCGGCGCGGCCCAGGAGGGGCCCGCGCGGCCCTAGTGTGTGGCGGCCTCGGTCAGCCCCCGACGCCCTCCTTCGGACTACTTATTGCCTTCGACCTAAAAATCGCGACCACGAAGTCGAAGTCGTCAGAAACCCTCCAGAACGCCGCCACATCACGAAACTCCGTCTCGGGAGCTAGAAGCCTCCGTTCTGGCACTCCGCCTGGACGGGGAATTGGAGGAGATCATCGCCATCATCACCACCGACGCCTCTTCATCAACCAGCCATGTTTCCCCCATCCATGTGTGAGTAATTCCCCTGCTGTAGGCTGAAGGGGATGGTAGGGATTGGATGAGATTGGTCATGTAATAGCATAAGATTGTTAGGGCATAGTGCCTAGTGTCCGTAATTGGTACTTTGATGATATTGTTGCAACTTGTTATGCTTAATGCTTGTCACTAGGGCCCGAGTGCCATGATCTCAGATCTGAACATGTTATTATTTCATCATGATATTCATTGTTTATGGTCTTACCTGCAAGTTGTATACACATGTCGCTGTCCGGAACCAATGGCCCCGAAGTGACAAGAATCGGGACAACCGGAGGGGATGGTAGTGATGTGAGGATCACATGTGTTCATGGAGTGTTAATGCTTTGCTCCGGTACTCTATTAAAAGGAGTACCTTAATATCCAGTAGATTCCCTTGAGGCCCGGCTGCCACCGGCTGGTAGGACAAAAGATGTTGTGCAAGTTTCTCATTGCGAGCACGTACGACTATATATGGAACACATGCCTATTGATTGCTTTGTACTTGGACACCGTTTTATTATTATCTGCAAATGCCCTGCTATGATTGTTACATGAGTTTCTCTCATCCATGCAACGCCCATTATCCGTCCCCGTGCCTACAGTATTTTAATCATGCTGTTTACTATAATCACTACTGCTGTCTCTGTTACTCTGCTGCTGTTATTTCACTATCAAGCTATCGCTATAAAACTGTTACTACTGATAAACTCTTGCGAGCAAGTCTGTTTCCAGGTGCAGCTGAATTGACAACTCCGCTGTTAAGGCTTTCAAGTAATCTTTGTCTCCCCTTGTGTCGAATCAATAAATTGGGATTTACTTCCCGCGAAGACTGCTGCGATCCCCTATACTTGTGGGTCATCAAGACTGTTTTCTGGCGCCGTTGCCGGGGAGCATAGCTTTATTTGGAAGTTCACTTGGATTGATATTGTTCGCTGCAAATTCTCCATCATGGGTAAACCTCGCGATTCTAAAGTCGCCATATTACCATCCACTACAAGAAAAGGTACAACTCTGAGTACCTCTGCTACTCTTGATTCACCATCTGTGGTAAGTCAACTTGTTTCACCGCCGCAAGTTTCACTTGCTGGTACTTCTGCCGAATATGAAAACTCTCATAATATTGATAATGTTTCTACTGTGCTTGATGATAGTGGTTCATTGGGATCCTTTCTAGATGCTACAATTGCTAGGTCTAGACAAATTGAAAATGCTGAAACTCCTAATGAAAATGCTGCTACACCTGTTAATTCACCTGAACTTGATTATTCTAGTGATGATCCTGATGAGGATTATGTGGAGCTTAATGATGATTTTATTAATAGATGCAATGCTACTGCTGATGCAAGAAAAATTAAAAAGTTTCTCGCACAATATACTGTTAGACATAAGCTATCTCCTGATCCTGAATTTGCCACATCTCGTATATGCATTAAGGACAAAGATTATGATTTTTCTCTTGATCTATCTCATATAGCTATTGTAGAGAAAACACCCTTTTGTGGTACTGAAAAAGAAAGTGCTGTAGAACACATGATTGAACTTTCTTCTATGAGTAGCTTGTTTTCTGATGATGTCAAGATGCGTACTTACTTTGTTGCTAAAATTTTTCCTTTCTCATTAAAGGATGATGCTAAAACTTGGTATAATAGTTTGCCTCCTGGTTCTATTAAAAGTCCAACTGATTTGCGTGATGTTTTCTTTCGAAAATATTTTCCTGCTAGTGCTCAACATATTGCTTTACAGAAAATTTATAGATTTGACCAGGGAGATGAAGAGAAATTGCCTGAGGCATGGGCAAGATTTTGTTCTCTTATCAGAGCTCGACCTGGACATGATTTAGAAAAGAATGATCTACTTGATATATTTTATAGTGGACTAACCATTGAGTCTAGAGCATATTTGGATAGTTGTGCTGGTTGTGTTTTCAGGAAAAGAACTCCAGACGAAGCTGAAGAATTATTGGCTAAAATAAGCCGGAATCATGATGATTGGAATACACCTGAACCAACTCCAACGCCAATATTGAAGAAGAGGGGTTTAATTGAATTGAATGATGAAGATATGAGGGAAGCCAAGAAGTCTCTCAAGGAGAAAGGTATTAAATCTGAAGATGTGAAGAATCTACCTCCCATAGAAGATATATGTGAGATAATTCCCCCTTCATCCATGATTGAGGTAAACTCCCTTCAACGCTTTACTAGGGAAGATATTCCGTATTCGAAACCTCCTGCGCAATGCTTAGATGAGTTTGATAATTATATTGTTAAGCAAGAAAATTTTAATATGAGAGTAGAAAATCATCTAATGGAAAATTCTCAAGCTATTAGCAATTTGCATGATATTGTGGAGAGAACCTCCAATGATGTTAAGATGCTTGTTAAACATTTTCAAATGATTCAAACTCAAATTGATCAACTCACTAAAGTGCAAAATGACTTGTTAAAAAATAATCCTAAAGAGAAACATGCTTATGAAGTAACAACTAGAGGTGGTGTCTCTACCCAGGATCCTCTATATCCTGAAGGGCATCCCAAAAGAATTGAACAGGATTCTCAACGCATTGAACCTAGTGCTCCTTCTAAGAAGAAAAAGAAGAAGAAACATAAAAATGTTGTAGAATCCTCTGAACCTGTTAATGATCCTAATAGTATTTCTATTTCCGATGCTGAAACTGAAAGTGGTAATGAACATAATAATGATAATGATAATGTTAAGAATGATGCTTCTGATAAAGAAGAGGTTGAAGATGAACCTGACAAGCATGATAAAAATAAAAAATTTACTAAAGAAGATTTTATTGCTAAGAAACATGGTAATGAAAGAGAACCTTGGGTACAAAAGCAAATGCCTTTTCCTGCTAAGAAACTAAAATCAAAGGAAGAAGAACACTATAATAAATTTTGTGATTGGATGAAACCTTTATTCTTGCAAATCCCTTTGACTGATGCTATTAAATTGCCTCCTTATTCAAAGTATATGAAAGATATTGTTACTAACAAAAGGAAAATCCCCAATGAGGAGATTTCCACTATGCTTGCTAATTACTCTTTCAATGGCAAAGTGCCAAAGAAGTTGGGCGACCCAGGTATACCTACTATTCCTTGTTCTATTAAGAATAATTATGTTAAAACTGCTCTATGTGACTTGGGAGCCGGTGTTAGTGTTATGCCTTTTTCTCTTTATAAGAGACTTTACTTAGATAAGTTGATACCTACTGATATATCTTTGCAAATGGCTGATAAATTTACTGCTATTCCTGTTGGTATATGTGAGGATGTTCCTGTTCAAGTTACTAATAACTGCTTGATATTAACTGATTTTGTTGTGTTGGAAATGCCTGAAGATGATAATATGTCTATTATTCTTGGGAGACCTTTTCTTAACACCGCAGGGGCTGTTATTGATTGCAATAAAGGAAAGGTTACTTTCAATGTTGATGATAAGGAGCATACCGTCTGTTTCCCCAAGAGGATTGATAAAGTATGTGGAGTCAATACTATTTCTAATGTGAGAACTATCAAAATTGGAACTATTGATTGTCCTATATATGAGCCTAAAGAAGGTTATCAAAGTCTTATGATTGGATCCATATCAATACAATTCAAGGTAACATGATTGATTTGAGGTTTATTTCTTCTTGTGCTATGTAAAATTTATTTGGTGGCAAGACTTGATCAACCTTGTTAACAAATACCTTTTATATGCATAGAGGAGGTAAACAACATCTCTTTCTTCCTCCACTTACTTTACTTGCTGTAGCACTTTTGATTTGCAAAGTTCCTTAGTTAATTAGAGATTTCAAAAAATTTCCTGGCCAGTAATAATAAACTTAATGCCCAGAAATGTGCATTTTTCAAAGTTTTCAAAAATTCACAAAAATTATACCGTTGGTCCTATTTTTCGAAAATGCACCTGGGAGCACTGGGATGACCTGTGGGGCACCCCAGTGGCGGCAGACTTACAGGCTGGCGCGGCCAGCAAGGGGGGCACGCCACCCTGGCGTGTGGGCCCCCCTTTACCCCACTTCAGCATCTCTTCCTCCCAGACACTTCTCTCTCCCGAAAAAATCGACACCAGCTTTCTCTCACTCGCGTTTTTGCTCAAGAGCTCAGGATTTTTCGATCTCTTTGCTCAGCCCAGATTTCTGTCTGAAATTTGGCACATTTGCTCTCCGGTATGTGACTCCTCCGTCTATCCAAGTAGAATTTTGTTTGGTTGAGTATATCTTGAATATTTTGCTGCTGTAGGTAACATGTTTAGTGAGCTTGCATGCTTGTTCTAAGTTGTATAAACTAGTTTTGATGCATGATTAGTACTCTAGCAAGTTCCTATAGTAGTTCCCCTTGATTATATGTCACCAAATCAAATTTTATATTGTTTATTGAAAAATTTCAGAAAATGGAGTGGAATAGATATCAACTAAACCAACAAGAATTGGAGGTGCAACAAGTCATGAGAGTGAACCGCGAAGAGGGAGTATACCCCTCTTACTACCCGTGCACAGATTTCATGAGAAGCGCAGGAATATTGGAAGATGTTCAGAATCTAATTTCTCGTGCAGGGTAGAATGATTTTGTTGATGGAGAACCATGCCAATATGCAAAATTGACTATGTCTATTGTGCATGATTTTAAGTTCAATTGGTCGCAATCTAACCCCATGGTTCAGTATAAGATTTATAATAAAACTGTCAACTTGCCATTCAATGATTTTTGTACAGCAATTAGAGTACCGCAATGGGGGTCATGCGAGAAGATAAGGGGATCGCCGCGAGAGCTCTTAAGCCTCTTCGAGATGATTTGTCATGGAAGGAGTTTCTCAGAGGATGGTGGTAAAGTCACTAGCATTCAACTCCCAGCTATCCGCTACTTTGCTTATTTCATTACTAAATGCGTTCTTGCTAGAAGGAATGGTAGTAAACTATCTATCCAGGAGTTAGCTTTTCTAGCTGCTGCACTGCAAGGTAGTAAGACTTATAATTTGGGGGCATTGATAGCTTATAGACTTGCTACTAACCGTGAGAAGGGCGGAATTTGTGGAGGTCTCATCGCCTCTCGTTTACTAGCGTTGCATAGAGTAGAACCTCACCATCTTGATATTCAACTTTTCATAGAAAAACTTAACATAGTCTCCATGATTAAACATGAATTTGTTTCTGATTCATCTAATTTGGGTAACCTGTCTTACAAGATAACATTTTACAAGAAGTCTTGGAGAACAACTAAGAAAACTGAAAAACTAGTAAGATTGCCTGCGCCTGTTCTATTTAACCTTGATTCCAGGGAGGATTGGTCAGTCACAGAAAGTGCACTGAATGCACACATAGAGGGAGGAGGCCATCATGCAAGAGACAACACGAAGGCCGAGGAACACCTCGACTCATCATCCGATGCAGCAAGTTCCTCGCATCAACATTTTGGGCATGTGGAGCCTCCACGCTTTTCTTCTGCACAGGGACCTTACTATGACTACACCATGCATTATCCACCGGCGAGGAACAGCGACCCTCGCTGGGGTTGAACTCCACTTAGGCCAAAAGCCTAAGCTTGGGGGGAGGTATACCGGCATCACTCATTCTTTGCATATTATGATTGCTGGATACTTGTATATACTTGTTTAGTTTGTTTGAGTGGTTTTCTAATGAGAGGGAGATGATATTTGGGGAAGTGCTGCCCGAAAACAGATTCTGGACTGTTACCGAAAAAATTCTCAAAAATAGCCAGGACAGTATTTTGTGAAGCCAATTTTTGTGCATGTTCCCCAGGTTGTTATCTAACTATCATTAGTTGAACACTTTTCGATTTGAGCAGTGGAAGAATTTCTTAAAAATCGAGTACTGTACTGCTGTCAAGTTTGACGAATTTCTGCTGCTTTGTGTTTATGTGACTCTTCTAGTTTGCTATTTCTTGTTTTTTGCTTTGTTTCTTTCCTAAAACCCAAAAAGACCA
This sequence comes from Lolium perenne, assembly GCF_019359855.2. Lineage (NCBI taxonomy): Eukaryota > Viridiplantae > Streptophyta > Magnoliopsida > Poales > Poaceae > Lolium > Lolium perenne. The sequence goes on from NC_067245.2 coordinate 140,785,615, forward strand.
AAAATATTTCTGTTGTTTCTCTTCATCATTTGTTTGTTTTGGTTTCTAGAATTTATTTCGCTTTATTTGCTATCGTTGGTTTGCTATAAGAAAACCCAAAAAGATTTTGCTTTGTTTGCTTGTTTCCTTTTGTTTTTGTTTCCAATTCGAAAATACTAAAAATATTTGCTGTTCTTCTTTGGTTTGTAAAGTTCATCTTGAGTTCAATGGTCTTCGGTGGTTGGAGCGTGGTTTTCATTTCATATTATCCAAGCTACACAAGTGAAAGGCAATAATGACGATCTACGACAATTGAATTGTGGTGAGAGGCTGGTATGAACTCTATTTGTTTTCATTTTTGTACATATACTCATCCATGTGAGCATGCTTAGTTGGTTCATGTGAGGTATATGTCATTTGAGAAAGTCTAGTAGTTCATGATCTCTCATGTTTAGCTCCAATTTATTAATATGAGTAGCATGTCATGGATGTTTGCTTGCATTGTTTTATTCATAAGTAGGTATGGTATTATGGTATCCTCCTCTGAATAATTCATTTATATCGACTTGGCACATGCTCACGCATGCATATAACTGAACAAAAGTCAATTAAGCCTCGATGATTTACATTGCTTCAGAGTTCTTGTATCACTTTTATGCCTCTGTTAATTTATTTTGCCGCAAGCATGATTATGACAGTTACTGCTCTCTTGATTTGTCGCTCCCCAGTCTATTGCTAGCCTTCACTTATACTGAGCGGGAACGCTGCTCGTGCTTCCAAACACCTGAAAACCAAGTTGTTCCAAAGTGTCCACCATAAATACCTATGCATGGCATTTCAAACCATTCCAAGTAAATTCTCATGCGCTACCTTTAAAACCTTCAAAAATGCTTCTCAATTTGTGTTAATGTTTCATAGCTCATGAGGAAGTATGTGGTGTTTAACTTTCAACCTTGTCATTTACTTTTGACGGAGTTTCATTATGGACTAGTGGCACATCCGCTTATCCAAATAATTTTGCAAAAAGAGCTGGCAATGGATTCCCAGTCCCAAAGTAATTAACCTAAATAGACACTCCTCCATGGTATGTGATTGTTGGACGGCACCCGAAGGATTCGGTTAGCCATGGCTTGTGTAAGCAAAGGTTGGGGGGAGTGTCATCATAATAAAACTAAAATAAAAAGGCACTCCTTCATGGTATGTGATTGTTGGCAGGCACCCGAGGATTCGGTTAGCCATGGTTTGTGAAAGAAAGGTTGGAAGGAGTGCCACATAAACATAAAAATAATCCATGGGAGCCGCTCTTGGGAGTCCGGTTGGCAAGGTAGTTGGTGTACCCATTACCATTCGTTGACAACAACAAACACCTCTCAAAATAATTTTACTCCTGTTTAAAAAAAAATGAAAAGCTCTAGCGCATGTTAATCCCTGCTTCCCTCTGCGAAGGGTCAATCTTTTACTTTTACATTGAGTCACCATCCTTTCTTTGAGCACTATCTTGAGAGCACAACTGTCATTCTTAGTATAATATGCTTGTCCCAAAATATGATTGATTGCGGTATAACTTTGATGCTTTTATCTTTGACAGTCACTATTTCTAGTCTTTCTATGAACTTCAGAGGTGCCTGGGCATTTATGTTTTGCCGATCAAACATGGGAAAGCGAGATACCACTTTATCATACTCTTTTATGAACATTGCAATCCTGCTTATAGACATGATTCATGATGCTTATTATTAATTGTTGGTACCTCTCCATGATTGACATAGCTGTTAGATGATCTTATTTGCATGCATCTCATTATGAACTGCCTAAGTGTTAGCCATATTATGAGAATATATACATCATATGAACAAATGTGTTCGTGAAAGTCCTTTTATCGCTCAGTTGTTAACTGAATTGCTTGAGGACAAGCAATAAGCTAAGCTTGGGGGGAGTTGATACGTCCAAAACGTATCTATTTTTCCGAACACTTTTGCTATTGTTTTGCCTCTAATTTGTGTATTTTGGATGCAACTAACACGGACTAACGCTGTTTTCAGCAGAACTGCTCTGGTGTCTCGTTTTTGTGCAGAAATCCAACTTTCAGGAAAATCCTCGGAATTTATGCAGAACGTCCTATTTTCCCAGAATATTGGCGGAGCCAGAAGGGCAAGCCAGGTGGGGGCACGAGGGCCCCACACACTAGGCCGGCGCGGCCCAGGAGGGGCCCGCGCGGCCCTAGTGTGTGGCGGCCTCGGTCATCCCCCGACGCCCTCCTTCGGACTACTTATTGCCTCCGACCTAAAAATTGCGACCACGAAGTCGAAGTCGCCAGAAACCCTCCAGAACGCCGCCACATCGCGAAACTCCGTCTCGGGAGCCAGAAGTCTCCGTTCTGGCACTCCGCCGGGACGGGGAATTGGAGGAGATCATCGCCATCATCACCACCGACGCCTCTTCATCAACCAGCCATGTTTCCCCCATCCATGTGTGAGTAATTCCCCCGCTGTGGGCTGAAGGGGATGGTAGGGATTGGATGAGATTGGTCATGTAATAGCATAAGATTGTTAGGGCATAGTGCCTAGTGTCCGTAATTGGTACTTTGATGATATTGTTGCAACTTGTTATGCTTAATGCTTGTCACTAGGGCCCGAGTGCCATGATCTCAGATCTGAACATGTTATTATTTCATCATGATATTCATTGTTTATGGTCTTACCTGCAAGTTGTATACACATGTCGCTGTCCGGAACCAATGGCCCCGAAGTGACAAGAATCGGGACAACCGGAGGGGATGGTAGTGATGTGAGGATCACATGTGTTCACGGAGAGTTAATGCTTTGCTCCGGTACTCTATTAAAAGGAGTACCTTAATATCCAGTAGATTCCCTTGAGGCCTGGCTGCCACCGGCTGGTAGGACAAAAGATGTTGTGCAAGTTTCTCATTGCGAGCACGTACGACTATATATGGAACACATGCCTATTGATTGCTTTGTACTTGGACACCGTTTTATTATTATCTGCAAATGCCCTGCTATGATTGTTACATGAGTTTCTCTAATCCATGCAACGCCCATTATCCGTCCCCGTGCCTATAGTATTTTAATCCTGCTGTTTACTATAATCACTACTGCTGTCTCTGTTACTCTGCTGCTGTTATTTCACTACTGCTACTGCTATAAAACTGTTACTACTGATAAACTCTTGCGAGCAAGTCTGTTTCCAGGTGCAGCTGAATTGACAACTCCGCTGTTAAGGCTTTCAAGTAATCTTTGTCTCCCCTTGTGTCGAATCAATAAATTGGGATTTACTTCCCGCGAAGACTGCTGCGATCCCCTATACTTGTGGGTCATCAGTAAGCTTCCTCCAGGATGCGAATCGGCACCTCGCGGTAAGTCAGGTCCTTGTTGATATCCACCGATCGGTGATCGATGTTCTTGAACACTTCGGTCTTCTCAGGGACTTCAAGGCACTTCCGGAGGAGTGAGATGTGAAACACGTCGTGCACAGCCGACATTTCTTTGGGTAGCTCCAGTTGATAAGATACTTCACCTCGGCGACTCAGAACTTTGAAGGGTCCGACATATCGGGGTGCGAGCTTTCCTTTCAGTTGAAACCTCTGCATTCCTTTCAAGGGGGATACCTTGAGATAGATGAAGTCTCCGATCTCAAAGGTCATCTCTCGACGTCTCTTGTCGGCGTAGCTCTTCTGTCTTGATTGCGCTGTCTTGAGGTACTCGCGAATCTTGTGCACTTTCTCTTCGGCTTCACGAAGAACATCTGGGCCAAAAACTTGGCTTTCTCCAACTTCCGACCAGTTCAGGGGGGTACGGCATTTCCTTCCGTACAAGGCTTCAAAGGGGGCCATCTGCAGGCTAGCTTGATAGCTGTTGTTGTAAGAGAAATCTGCATAAGGTAAGCAGTCTTCCCACTTGGATCCATATTCCAGTACACATGCTCTCAGCATGTCCTCCAATATCTGGTTGACTCTCTCAGTCTGTTCGTCGGTCTGCGGATGATAGGCGGTGCTGAAATTCAGACGGGTTCCTAGTCCTTCGTGCACTTTCTGCCAGAATCTTGAGGTGAACTGTGATCCTCTATCTGACACTATCGATTTCGGGGTTCCGTGCAGGGCGACTATTCTGGAGATGTACAGTTCAACTAACTTTGGGCCTTGGTATGTGGTCTTGACGGCGATGAAATGGGCGACTTTGGTCAATCTATCGACCACTACCCATATTGAATCATTGCCTTTGCTGGATTTGGGCAGTCCGGTGATAAAGTCCATTCCTACGGAGTCCCATTTCCATTCTGAATCTGCAATGGTTGTAGCAGTCCGGCGGGTCGTTGATGTTCTGCTTTGACTCTCTGACAGATGTCACACTTGGCGATGTAGCTGCCGATTTCTCTCTTCATTCCATGCCACCAGAATTGCTCCTTCAGGTCTTGATACATCTTGGTACCTCCGGGGTGGATTGAGTAAAGGGTGTCATGGGCTTCTTGCAGGATGACTTGCTTCAAGTCTGAGTCCGATGGTACGCAGAGGCGTTCTTTGTACCAAAGAACTCCGGCTTCATCAATAGTGAATCCGGGGGCTTTTCTTGCGGCTATCTATTTCTTGATTCCGTCGATGCTAGCGTTGTCCTTCTGGGCTTCCTTGATCTGGCTAACCAAGGTGGGTTGCAGTTCTATGCTGGCTAGGAATCCTTCACTAACAAGTTCAAGGCGAAACTGTTCAAACTCTTGATACAGGCTGGGCTGCTCGGTTGCGATCATGGAGTTCAACAGACACGGCAGTCGACTCAAAGCATCCGCTACCACATTGGCCTTGCCGGGGTGGTAGTGAATCTCCATGTCGTAATCCTTGATCAATTCGATCCATCGGCGTTGCCTCATGTTCAGCTCCTTCTGAGTGAAGATATATTTCAGGCTCTTGTGGTTATTAATAGATCTCGCATCGATTACCCATGAGGTAATGACGCCAAACTTTCAAGGCTAGGACCACGGCTGCAAGCTCGAGGTCATGGGTTGGGTAGTTCTGTTCATGTTGCTTTAGCTGTCTGGAAAGATAGGATACAACTTTGCCTTCTTGCATAAGCACACATCCAAGACCAGTCTTGGAGGCGTCGCAGTATACGTCAAAGGGCTAGGCGATGTCTGGCATAATCAGGATTGGGGCTGTTGTCAGTCTACTCTTGAGCTGTTGAAAGCTCTCTTCACATTTGTCGGTCCACTCAAACTTCCTGTCCTTTTTCAACAGTTGGGTCATTGGTCGAGCGATGCTCGAAAAGCCTTCTACAAATCTGCGGTAATATTCGGCTAATCCAAGAAAAGCGCGGACCTCGGTTTGGGTGGTTGGGGCTTGCCATTCCATAACAGTTTTGATCTTGGCGGGATCTACGGCAATTCCTCCTGCAGACAAGATATGTCCCAGGAATCCTACTTCCTCCAACCAAAACTCACACTTGCTGAACTTGGCATACAACTGGTGGTGTCTAAGGGTTTCTAGGACAGTCTCCAAATGCTGTTCATGTTCCTCTTCGGACTTGGAGTATACCAGAATGTCATCGATGAAGACAACAACAAACTTGTCCAAAAAGTTCATGAAGATCTTATTCATGAGATTCATGAAATAAGCGGGGGCATTGGTTAATCCAAACGACATGACGTTGTACTCATACAACCCATATCTGGTGGTAAAGACAGTCTTTGGAATGTCGGTGGCTCGGATCTTCAGCTGATGATATCCAGTTCTAAGGTCTATCTTGGAGAAAACTTTGGCTCCGGTTAGTTGATCAAACAAATCTTCTATCTTGGGTAGGGGGTATTTGTTTTTGATGGTGACATCGTTAAGCTTACGATAGTCCGTACATAAACGATTGGCACCATCCTTCATGTCCACAAACAACACTGGGGATCTCCAGGGGGATGCACTAGGTCTAATCAGACCCTTGGCCAACATATCATCTATCTGTTTCTTCAGCTCCACAAGCTCTGTTGCGTTCATGCTGTAGGCTATCTAGGCTATAGGTCCAGTTCCGGGAATTAACTCGATGATGAACTCGATATCCCGGTCCGGGGGCATACCGGGTAGATCATCCGGAAACACATCAGGGTAGCGACAAACGACCCTGATTTGATCCAGTGTTGGCTTGGATACACTTTGGTTGCAGGTGATTTTTCTGGGTAGTCTTTCAGAGACATGTTCTACTATGATACTGGTGCTACTAGTCATGGTGATGGCTTTCTTAGCACAGTCAATCAAACCATTGTGTTTTGACATCCAGTCCATTCCTAGTACGACTTCCAAACCTTTGGTTCCCAGAATGATTAGATTGGCATAGAAATCTACATCATGGATTTTGATGGGTACATTTTTGCAAAATTTTCTGGCTTTGGTGGTTGATCCGGGGATTTGAACTATCATAACATGCTTCAAACTGATGGGCTGAATTTTACTTGTTGATGCAAAGTCTTCAGTGACAAAAGAATGAGATGCTCCGGAATCAAACAACACTCTGGCAGGGATGTGATTGATAGAAAACATACCCAGTACAACATCTGGTGCTTCCTGGGCTTCTTCGGCGTTCATGTGGTAGAGACGGCCGTTGTGGTTATTGGGGTTGTTGGGGGCGAACTTCTTGCCGGTGGAGACACGGTGTTGCTGCTGAGCAGGTGCAGCGGTGTTGCTGGCGAGCTTGGCAAGCCTCTTGGGACACTCGTTGGAGTAGTGCCCCACTACACCACACTCATAACAAGTGATGGTGGCCTTGTCCTTGGTCGCAACGGGGACGGTGTTGCTTCCGGTTCTGGGAGCGGTGTTGGTGTTGTTGTTGGGGGCTCTAGGCGGAGCGCGGTTGTAGTAGTAGTTGTTGTTGTTGTAGCCTCCTGGCTTGGAGTTTCCTCCACTCCGGTTCTGATAACCGGGGCGCGAGTTCTGCATCGGGGGTTTGTTGTTGTTGCTTCTCGGAGTGAAACCTCCGCTTGAGCTAGGGCGATACTTCTGGGCATTGCTAGACCCACTTTGATTCATCATGCGGCGCTTGCGGTTCTCATTGGCTTGGTTCAGCTTGCCCTCCATCTGGATGGCGGAGTCAACAAGGGCTTCAAGGTCGGCAAAGGGGATGTTGACGAGGACAGTCTGCATCTCATCATGCAGTCCGTTCAGGAACCTCTCCTTTCTCTTCTCGTTGGTGTCGGTCTCGTCGGGGGCGTACCTTGACAGTGTAAGGAACTTGTCGCGGTATTCTACCACCGTCATGCGACCTTGCTACAGTTCACGGAACTCATCCCTCATCTTTTTGATAAGACCCGGGGGTACATGGTACTTGCTGAACTTGAGCTTGAAATCCTCCCAAGTCATGAACTGACCTCCGTTCATGGCACGGGTGCTTGTCCACCAAGCGCGGGCTGGTCCGGCGAGATAGTGGGTTGCAAACAGCACCTTCTCGTTGGCTTCCACTCCGGCTACTTCCAAGTTGTTCTCCATAGTCTGGAGCCATTCGTCGGCGTCGAGTGGTTCCTCTGTCTTGCTAAACACCGGAGGGCTGGTGTTCTGAAAGTTCTTGAGCTTGGACCCTAGGTGGTCATGATTTCCAGGGCCTTGATTGGCAATGTTCTGCAAGGCTGCGATGTTGGCTTGACGTTCAGCTCTTTCTGTCTCCCTGTCGGCAAGCAGGGTTTGCAGCAGTTGCATCATCGCATCGTTGGTGCGATTGGGAGGGGCCATCTGAAGATAGAGAAGATCATGAGATAAGAGGGAAACTTCTATGGTTTATTTTGAGTAAGTTTGAAAACACTTGAAACTTGTAATCTTTTAATGACAAACATAACATTCATTCATTCATTCATCACATAGTACAAACTAACACACACATACTTCCATGGTTTTAAGAACCATTCTCATGCTACGATACAAAGGACGGGATACAACTCACACCTACATAAGTGAAACTAGTGCAACTACTCCTCATCCTCGACATCGATCGGGACGTAGTCGTCAGGTCCTGCCTCCAAGAACTCGTAGTCCTCCTCCTCGGTGAACTCGTCCTCCTCAAAGTCGTCATCATCGCTCAGGAAGGCTCCTCCTCCCTGAAGGTCGATACCTCCGTCGTCATCCTCCAGCTCTCGAATCTGATCCTCCTGGGCCTTGACAGTGGCCTCAAGAGACGCGATCTTGGCGCGAAGGCGCACAATCGTAGCGTCCTTCTTGGCACGCTGCTGGCGAAGGCTCTTGCGGTCGTTTTTGAGTAGCTTGATCGCCTCACCCTGCTCGACGATGTGAGCATGGGTCTGGTTCGCGTAAGCGCGAGTGGCGTCGAGGTCCTTCTGAGTCTGGTAGAGCATGAAGTCCAGGTGCTCAGCATGGTGCCTCAACTGCGGGTGCGGTTGCAGCTCCATGGGCACTCCCATGGTATCACGCCTCACGAGATCCGCGAAGCGAGGATGCGCACCACGTTCTGTCCACAGAGGCGCGCAAGTGCCTCCTGAAGGCCACGTGCGAGTCCGTCGAGCCAGTTGCTCTCGCGGAAGGAGAAGAGGATCCTCTCCGAGGTGGGAGGCTCCATCTTGCCCCTCAAGTCGGCAGTGATGATCCACTGCAACTCTCCTCCAGGAGTGTCGTCCACCTGAATCCCGTGGAACTCAGGGTGCGGGCGCTCGAGGAAGTCCGAGAGGGCGTTGAGGTCATGCTCGAAGATCAAGCTCCCTCCGTTCCCAAGCTGGTAAAACTTGGTGTTGATGGGTTCATTCGGCTCCATCTGAAAAAGAATTGGATGAGTAAGTTAGAGAGTGCCAAGTGTGGAAAATTTTAAGTAGATTCAAATAAGATAGAACATGATTCAGCAAATTTTTTGAAAAGTCTCAAAGACAAGAGTGTAAGTAAATTTTCACAAATATTCTCTTCATTTGATTTCAAAGTTAAGTTTTTCAGAACGCCCATTCTAACTAAGGTCTTCTAAGGTCAAACAATGGCTCTGATACCAACTTGTCAACACCCGGATTTTTAAGTCCGGATGCCTATTATGTCATACATCGCAATCCCATGAATATTGTTGTTGCGAGGCATAATAGTTAAGTATCACAGTCATCATTCATTACAAACCATATTGTCTTACAATTGGAATCACATCATCCATATTACACGAATAGTTGATCTATTGATCAACGAACAAACACAAGTTCATAGCGGAAGCGTAAGATACAAGGACTCTCTAGTCCACATGCCAACGCTTGACGTCGGAAGACTCCTAGTTGTCGTAGGTGTCCTGCTGGTCATCTCCTTGTTCATCTTCATACTCTGGCCATTTGAATAGCCAGGGACAAAGCCGTGAGTACTTCAAGTACTCGCAAACTAATACTAGTGTAAGTGCTAGACATTTCTAGTAAGGTTTGCTAAACTCTAGTTTATTTGCATAAAGCCAATTTTAGTTCACAAGTATTTGAGTAAAAACCTTATTCAAGTGCTAACTAACTCAAGTGGGAACATTAGTGTCATTCCCACCATTCAAGTGGTGATTTCAATTCAATTCACCACTTCAAAATTCATTTCACCATCATTTTCAAGAATTTGACATCGGAAACTGTATGGCCTTTCCAACCGTCCGTATCCGTGGACGCGGCTATTCGAATAGATTGACACTCTGCAGAGGTTGCACACTTGTGCCACAACATTTGATTTCATCTGTCGGGATTACCCCGAATCATCGTAACACAGTACGCGGATCATCAACCATAACCTTTGACTTACAAATCCTAGTACGAGCACCTCTCCCCATGAGCTTGGCCTCCCTGTGAAGACCAACTGTCAACCTGGGAACTGCACAGGGCTTGGCCGTACAATTCACCTCAATTCACATCATTTCTCAACAACGGAGGCAGCCTCGGCATAACCCCTATGATGTGTGTTCAGAGGGAACCCATACTAAGATGCATAAATTTCCAGTTAAGCCCTACCCATAATCAGGTATTGTGGGGGTACTCAATATTGGAAAGGTATCACATTCAAACCAACATCATTTTCATCAAAAATCACCATCTTCTCTTTGTCATATTCACCTTCAAAAATCATTCAATGGATGGAGAGTAGTCAAGTCACATTGTTCCCATCTAGAGTAGTCAAGTTTTATTTCATTAGCACTAGCTCTAAATCATGAGGGGTGCTACCTTGCTTTGCTAGATGGAGACCAACTTTACTACTCTAGTAAACTTCTTTTACTTTGACCAAGGTTAACTATAAAAGTAACTCTTGGAAAACAACAAGTAAAACTTGTAATGTAGAAACTTGGGATAGGCTTATGGTAAGAAAAGATAAGACTATGGTGCCTTGCCCCAAAGGGCTTTGCACTTTGCAAGAATATTAGCTTGCCTTGGTAGTTCTCAAAGTTCTCCTCCTCCTCCTCTTGGTAGCAACCTTCTTCCTCCGGGTATTCTCCGGTGCGAGCGTCTAAATTTAAATATGAGTATAATCACTCAACTAATTCAATGGATATTCCATACATCACATATATTCACACAAACTATTCTAAGCACACAATTAATCTAATTAGGGTGCATTGGTTGTGTTGCTTGATGAGATTTAATTTCCTTTTATTTAATATGTAAATGATAGTTTCCATAGGGTTCTTGAGAAATAATTTCCTCTCATTGAAATCTTCTTAAGATTTAATTTCTCAAACAATCATGCAATGAACTTATATTGACCTAAGTCAAACATTCATTATCATCATTTGAGGAAATGATTTAAATGAGGTAGACCACCTCATGCCTTTTAATAATGCTACAATTGATTTAAATCTCCAAGTAATTCATATAAGAGAGTTTGGCCAGGGGTCCAAACATCACATGAATTCATTTGGGACAAGATTTAAATGAAGTACAATACTTCATATGATTTGCATAATAGTTTTGGACAATATCACTTAGATAAACTAGCCCTATTGTCCATTAATTAAACTAGGGCATGATCATGCAAAGTGACCACACCATTTTCTTGCATAAACAATTAGTGTAAGTCAAATGTGAGCTGTTGGAGTTGGAATTAACTTAATATTTATTTTGGTTGATTTTTAATAATTATTTGAATAGGGAAAAGTCCCTGCCTTCATCTTTTTATCAGATTAATTCTACAACTAATTTTGAGATGGGACCAGTGGCATATTGTAGATCTTTTTAGTAGCTTTCCAACAATATGAAATTTGTTAAATTTGGCCAAGCCAAACTGATTCTATGGATTTTCAAAGTTGGAGCCAGTATTGAAATTGTTTGAATTGAATTAAATCTAATTTGAATTAAAGGGCCGGCGGGAAACTCTAACGGGCCAGATTTTCAAATTAAAGGCCTGCTCAGCCCATCAGCGCATCCAGTGCGAGTGGGCCGCCTGACAGCGTGGGTCCCGCATGTCAATGGCTCTTAAAACCCGAAACGGTATGGATCAAAGCGGTGCGTTGGATTAGAACAGGATCAGACGGTGCTCGTTCGTCGTCGTCACCGACGAGAGAAGGTTACGGGCACGACGGCGCTAGGGGGTCGGAGCACTCACCGAGGTTCCAGCAAGGGGGTGGGCAGTATGCTCGATGACGATGTCGACGACGGCGAAGTTCCTGGTACCGGCGGCAGCTCCGGGGGCGGCTCCAATCGACGGCGAGCTTCGGCGGCGGTCACGGGCAGTGGTGTTGCAATTGGGCGGCGCTACTGGGCAATGTCAAGCGGCGAGGTGGCTAGGAGGTCGAGGGAGGAGAGGGGAGTGCGGCGGTGTGAAGAAATCATCGAGGCGAGGCCTCCTTTTATAGGCACGAGAATGGCCGTGGCTCTGCGGCGAGGTCGACAAGGGCGCGGCGTCTCCGGCGGTCTAGCGAGCTAGGCGAGGGCGCGGCGGTGTTCACGACGTCACGGTGGTCCTCTGGGTGGCGACAGGTAGGGTAGGCGGTGCCTAACGCGGCCACATTGCTTCCGTGTCTAGCGGCGTCCGCGACGGCTTTTCTTCTCCGTCTCCGGCGGCGGCGGTCACGGGTCGCGGTCGAAAGCTTATCTGGTGGCTTCGTGGCGACGCGGCGATGCTCAACCTGTCGAGGGAGGGGCCAGGGGATGCTCGAGGTGGCCAGGCGGCGCGTGTCCAATGATGCCCGCGGCGTGCGCACGTGCGACGCCAACGGCATCCTGGGAGGATCTGGGCGCACGGATTCCGGTGACGGTCTCCGTCCTCCTCGACAATGGCGATGCTAGGCGGTGCTAGGGAAGCAAGGTGGAGCTCTGGGACATGGTGGCCGTGGCTGGAGAAGGAAGAGGAGAGGGGTGGCTCGACATGTGGCATGTGGCCGGCATGGCCATGCCATGGCTTGCTATGCCTCTCCTCCTAGGGTTCCTATGCTGGTGTTAGTGAGAGAGGGAACCAGGGGACCATTTAGAGTAGGTTTTGGGTAGATTAGAGCTAGGTAGATCACTATTTCAAATAGTGTCAAATAGTTCCATATTTGGAATTTGCAAATTTATCCAATTTTTGAGTGAATTCAAATGGTGGCAAGTTTTGAATTGTGTGTGTTTGGTTGAGTTCTAAATGACCAGAGATGATGATGTGTGGTGGTGGAATTGTTAAATTCAAAGAATTGCAAATTTGGCTGTGTTAGAATGTTCCACTTAATAAAATGTTGCAACTTTGGATGAGCATAGCATTTGATCTAGAAAGAATTTGGTGTGGTGATCTTTACAAAAAGTGTTCACCTTGATGTTGTCTTGGATGAGGTGCAATGAGTTAGCAAGGTTTATTTTGAAAATTTTGAATTGCAGGGGCTCAAAGTAGTGATCAGACTATAATTGGCAGATTTGACCATATCATATGTGAGCCAAATTTGAATTTGAAATTCATTTGATTTGTGTTTCTTTGATTCCAAAAGTTGTAATAAGTGTTTAGTAACATTGTTCAACTAATGGTGAAGACCAAATTGGTCTAGGGTCAAAATTTATAAAAATGGCATAGGCCATATGTGAGGGTTTTAGGGTTTTTCTTTTTATTGGATTTCTTTCTCTTTTTGATTTATTTGGTTGGTGATCATCTCATGATCACATTAGGGTTTAGAGTATAGCACATACACATAATAACAATCATCATGGCATATCAATCAAATGCACAAGTCCTATGCAGGGCACTATATGCAATTTAAAAAGTTTTTGTTGGTTTGAAATTTTGCTCTCTGGAATTCTTCTAACTTTCTTTTTATTGAAATTTGGGATGTTACAAGCATCCCTTTGTAATCAAGGCATCCTTGTTGTTGATTTGGATATTGTTGAGTGAGATTCTAGTGCAAGCCACTCTCTCTCCCTCACCAATCTCTTCTTCTCCAACACCAATCTCTCACCGGGAATTCTGCCGCGTGCCTCTTCCGGGTGATTCTATTGGCGTGGTCCATCGAGCCACGGGGGTAAGTATCGGATGTATCGGGTTGGTGTACGTGCGTGAGTACCGGCGTTCCTCGTGTTCTTCGTGTTCCTCGCGTTCTCCCACCTTTTACCCTTGGATTTTGGTGAAATCGCGAGATCGGGCCAACCCCTAGATCTCAGATCTCATCATATGGTATCAACAGCTTTTGGTTACCGCGATTTTGACCCTCCACCCACCCGATTTTGTTTCTAGAAAATTTTCCAAAAAAATCCCCAAAAATAGCCCCAAATTGCCTTTGGACCGATCTGTGATTTGGTTGCGTTTTGAGTGGTTTTGGTCCGTGGATTCAGTGTTGTTGTGCTTGATCTACTATTTCTCCAACTTTTAGCCTCCAATTCCATCGTTTTCCGTCGATTTGATCTTTTGGTTTTGGTTTGGGGAAGAACAAGAGAGAGAACCGCGAAATCTGGTTGAGAAAGCCGGTCAACCGGCCCCCAGACCGGACCAGCCGGCCCAGCACCCAGCCGACCGGGCGCCAACCGGACCAGCCGGTCCAGATATCGGTCAAACCGACCCCCCAGACCGGGCGCCACTTCGCGCCCTCCTCCGAGCTCGATTTCGGCTACCACCACCACCACCATCATCGCAGGTATAACTTGCAGTTTTCCCTTGTAACCACCTTCCTTTTGCGATCTATCCTATCGAGCATTGCTTGTTTAGTGTTGCGAGACATTGCACGTGGCCCCGATTGTGAGGTGTGTGTGTAGTGTTGAGTAAAGCTTCCAAGCAAACACTCGTGTGGCAAGATAGCAAAAGCAAGGCTAACACTAACATAGTGTGTGAAAAATCCCAAAAACACAAAAAGAGTGCAAGTCGCACCATACATACAAAAGAGTACAAGTGCCATCATAGACACAAAAGAGTGCAAGTGCCACCATATACAAAAGATTCACAAGCTTTTAAGCAAAAGAGAGAAGAGAAGAGAGGCCGCGTGTGAATCTTGTTGTCTCTCCGTTGCAACCAAAGCTTTGCCTCTCCTTGTGTTAGTGTGACACCGAGCACCCTTACATACACTTTTCCGCTCACTTTTGGTTGCACTAACCCCGCTTATCCTGTGTGTGCGTTCCACGACTTTTCCGTGTTTATAGTGATCTTCACATTGACATTTGGATTTTTGGACCTTACCCACTTTTAACAACATACTTGATCTTGGATTTTGTCTTTTGGCTTTCCACCATACTCACCTAACACCATATTTGCTAGCTTTTGCGTGTGGTTTTGCGTGCGTACCCGATACACTTGATCTTGCTTTTGGCTTGGTTGATTGCCTCAATACTATCTTACCTTGGTAAGAGTGCGAGGTAGTCTCCTTCCACTAACATACACAACCTAGTTCGTGTCTTTCCATCATGGATAGGAACGGAGATGACCCAAGGGATGGAGAAGTCCACCGCAACACCGAGAGGTTGGCTACTCAACACAACCTATGGACGCAACGCCAAGAGTTCAAGGAGCAACTCACTCTCTTCGAGACACGCATCGACGAACAATACGACGAGGTGGCACACAACTTCTCCGTTGTGAACCAAGACTTGGCTCTCCTTGGCGAAGCTACGGACAACTTGAATTGCCAAATGGCGGCCAATGATGCGAACATGGAGCGGCGCATGGATAGCCTCGAGCGCGCCATCACCAACTTGGGTCATCATCGTCGACACCGCTCTACTTCATCATCATCAAGCTCGTCACAAGCTTACTACTCTCATGGTGGCCATTCGTCCTCAAGTTCCACCTCAAGGCATGAAGACCATCCTCAACATCATCGCCCACATGTTCGTCATGAAGACTCTCGCTCCAACTCTAGGCGAGGAGAATTCCATCGCCATGCTCGCCCACATGAAAGTCCTCCACAAGATCAAGTCCTCCAACAAGATCGTCACCAAGCGGATCGCCATGCCCACCATGGGCGTGACGACCAACCCCAAGACCAAGGTCCTCAAGATCAACCTCGGCGAGATCTCCGACGTCACCCTCGCCATGACCAACGTGGAAGAGGAGATCCACCACATGATCAAGAGGAGAGGACTGATACGTCTCCAACGTATCCATAATTTCTGATGTTCCATGCTTGTTTTATGACAATACTTACATGTTTTGCTCGCACTTTATGATGATTTCATGCGTTTTCTGGAACTAACCTATTAACAAGATGCCACAGTGCCAGTTCCTGTTTTCTGCTGTTTTTGGTTCCAGAAAGGCTGTTCGGGCAATATTCTCGGAATTCGATGAAACGAAGACCAAACATCATAATTCACCGAGATGGACCAGGACACCGAATGGGAGTCAGAGGGGAGGCCTGGGCCCCCCACACCATAGGGCCGCGCGGGCCAGCCCCTGGCCGCGCCGGCCTATGGAGAGGGCACCCTGTTGCCCCTCCTGCGCCGCCTCTTCGCCTATTTAAGCCCTGGAGACCTAAAAACGCGATACCGATTGATGAAACTCCAGAAAGACTCCAGGGGCGCCGCCGCCATCGCGAAACTCCAATTCAGGGGACAGAAGTCTCTGTTCCGGCACCCTGCCGGGATGGGGAAGTGCCCCCGGAAGCCATCTCCATCGACGCCACCGCCTCCATCATGCTCCGTGAGTAGTTCCCCCATGGACTACGGGTTCTAGCAGTAGCTAGTTGGTACTCTCTATCCCATGTACTTCAATACAACGATCTCATGAGCTGCCTTACATGATTGAGATCCATCTGATGTAATCGGTGTTGTGTTTGTTGGGATCCGATGGATGATACATTATGATTAGTCTATCTATAAACTTTGTGAAGTTATTGTTGCTGCAATCTTGTTATGTTTAATGCTTGTCACTAGGGCCCGAGTGGCATGATCTTAGATTTAAGCTCTATAATTATTGCTTAGATTGTATCTACAAGTTGTATGCACATGTCACTGTCCGGAACCAAAGGCCCCGAAGTGACAGAAATCAGGACAACCGGAGAGGAAGGCGGTGATGTGAGGATCACATGTTTTCACGGAGTGTTAATGCTTTGCTCCGGTGCTCTATTAAAAGGAGTACCTTAACATCCAGTAGATTCCCTTGAGGCCCGGCTGCCACCGGCTGGTAGGACAAAAGATGTTGTGCAAGTTTCTCATTGCGAGCACGTACGACTATATATGGAAAACATGCCTACATGATTAATGAATTGAAGTTCTTTCTTAATGCTTTATCAATCCTATCAATTGCCCAACTGTAATTTGTTCACCCAACACTTGTCACTTGTTATTGGAGAGTTACCACTAGTGTAGATCGCTGGGAACTCCGGTCCATCTCTCATCATCATATACTCGTTCTATATGTCATTGGAAGTAGTATCAACTATTTTCTGGTGCCATTGCTCCTGTGTTACTGATATCGCTGTTGTGTTACTGTTACTATTGCTCTCATATTACTGTTGCTTTGACATCACCCCTGTTACTAGTGCTTTTCCAGGTGCAGCTGAATTGACAACTCAGTTGTTAAGGCTTATAAGTATTCTTTACCTCCCCTTGTGTCGAATCAATAAATTGGGTTTTACTACCCGCGAAGACTGCGGGGAGGCATAGCTCTACTCATAAGTTCACCTGGGGAGTACACTCTACCTCTCTCTCTCTCTGTTTTTATTTTGTTTTATTTTGTTTTGCTTAGTTTACTTCTATCTAGTTTATTTGTGCTTAGTTTATTTCTGTCTAGTATTATTTTGCTTAGTTTCTTTTTGTCTTGTTTTATTTTTCTCATATACCCAAAAACCCATAAAAATTTGAAAAACCTAAAAATTAAAAACTGCTGTTATGGGAGAACCCATAACCTACTTGGAGCTTATAGAATATTATAATAATTATAGAGAATCAAGAACGGGTAAAGTAATGAGTGCTATGATAGAAAAATTGAATACAATTGCTAAAATCTTTCTTAAACGCCATGATATAAATTGTTGCTCTAAAGAGGATACTAAACATCTGAAATTTCAATGTGGCTTTAGTGAAGAAGTTTTAATTAAGAACTATAATTGGAGTAACTATATTCATCTTGGGTTCGAAGAGGTAGAACAATTTGTTTTATTTATGGGAGCCTCTGAGATCGAATCCTTCATGGCTAAAAATTATGAAACTTGTGCTGTTTGTAAGGACCTTAAAGATTATGTCTCTTCTATCCTTAATTTTTGCAATGAAAGTTACACTGATAATCCTTATATCATTGATTATAAAGAGAGACTCATTAATGCACAAGAATGCACTCACAATTTGCAGGAACCTGTGGAAGAAGAAATTGATGAACCTGAAAGCTCATTGGATGAAAAAGAGGAGGAAATTGATGAACATGAAAGCTCATTGGATGAAAAAGAAGAGGAGAGTGATGAACAAAAGGAGGAATAATGGATTAGCTACCCATGCCAACCTTCTAATGAGAGTAACTCTTTATCTCTTACACTATTTGATTGTCCTCCATGCTTACCGAAAGAGGTTGAATGTTATGATCCTGTGGATTCTCTTGAAATATTCCCTATGAGAAAAACTTGTGAGAATAATTATGCTACTGTTATCTATGATAATCCATGCTACTTTGATAAATCTTATGATAATGCTTTGTTTGTGCCCGATGTCGAAATGCATGGTACTAAAGAATTTTTCTTAGCAAATGTTTATGATAAAGCTCTAGATGATGGTCCTATGTTACTTGATAATATTAATTGTACTACTAATGAAAATGGGATTGGAGAGTTCTTGACTTTATCTATGAGTCCCATATCTTTTGAGATTGATCAATCATCATGTTATATTGTTGATAAAAGTGGGTTTGAAAGTTTGGATCCCACTAATTTTGAGCTCGATAAAAATTATGTGTCTATGGATCATGAAAAGAATGCTTTATGTGATAGTTATATTGTTGAGTTTATTCATGAAGCTACTGAAAATTATTATGAGAGAGGAAAATATGGTTGTAGAAATTTGCATGGTACTAAAATACCTCTCCACATGCTGAAAATTTTGAAGTTACTCTTGTTTTATCTTCTTATGCTTGTCAATTTGTTCTTCATGAATTTATTTGTGTATAAGATTCCTATGCATAGGAAGTGGGTTAGACTTAAATGTGTTTTGAATTTGATTTTTGATGCTCTCTTTTGCTTCAACTCTTATTTCATGCGAGTGCATCATTAAAATTGCTGAGCCCATCTTAATGGCTATAAAGAAAGAACTTCTTGGGAGATAACCCATGTGTTTATTTTACTACTGTTTTGTTGTGTTTTGGAAGTTGTTACTACTGTAGCAACCTTTCCTTATCTTTATTTTATTGCATTGTTGTGCCAAGTGAAGCCTCTAATCGAAGGTTGATACTAGATTTGGATTTCTGCGCAGAAACAGATTTCTATCTGTCACGAATTCTGGTCAGATTCTCTGTAGGTAATTCAGAAAAATCTACCAATTTACGTGCGTGTTCTTCAGATATGTACACAACTTTCATTAGTTTTAAGTTTTCTGATTTGAGCAACGGAAGTACCTCTTTAAAATTCGTCTTTACTGGCTGTTCTGTTTTGGCAGATTCTGTCTCTGTTTTTTGCATTGTCTCTTGTAGACTTTAAGCAAGGCTTTCTAGACGTGGAGAGCTGTAGCTAATGTTTTATTGAGTTCTTGCAATGTGTCACTACAGGACTAAAAGTGGATTCAAGTTTTTTGAGTACTAACCCCTCTAATGAAGTTTATGAGAAGTTTGGTGTGAAGGAAGTTTTCAAGGGTCAAGAGAGGAGGATGCTATATGATCAAGAAGAGTGAAAAGTCTAAGCTTGCGGGCCCCCCCGTGGTTCATCCCTGCATATTTCAAGAAGACTCAAGCGTCTAAGCTTGGGGATGCCCAAGGCATCGCCTTCTTCATCAACTTATCAGGTTTCTTCTATTGAAACTATATTTTTATTCGGTCACATCTTATGTGCTTTACTTGGAGCGTCTGTGTGATTTTATTTTTGTTTGTGTTTGAATAAAGATGGATCCTCGCAATCCTTGTGTGGGAGAGAGACACGGTCCGCTTTTTCATATGAACACTTGTTCTTCGTGTTACTTTTAATGTTCAATGATAAAAGTTGGAAGCTACAATACTTATGGTTATTTGGTTGGAAACAGAAAATGCCTCATATTGTCCTGAATAATTTGACACTTGGCAATTGTTTTGAGCTCTCAAGTAGATCATGATTAAGTTTTTTCATGTAGTTTAAACCTATTAGTGGAGAACTATTGTAGAGCTTGTTAAAATTGGTTTGCATGATTGTTCTCTCTTAAGGTCTAGATATTTTCTGGTAAAAGTATTTGAGCAACAAGGAAGACATCGTAGAGTATTATAATGCTTGCAATATGTTTTTATGTAAGTTTTGCTGTACCGGTTCATACTTGTGTTTGCTTCAAATAACCTTGCTAGCCAAAGCCTTGTACTGAGAGGAAATGCTTCTCGTGCATCCACAATCCTTGAGCCAACCACTATGCCATTTGTGTCCACCATACCTACCTACTACATGGTATTTCTCCGCCATTCCAAAGTAAATTGCTTGAGTGCTACCTTTAAACAATTCAAAATTTATCACCTCTGATTTGTGTCAATGTTTTATAGCTCATGAGGAAGTATGTGGTGTTTATCTTTCAGTCTTGTTGGGCAACTTTCACCAATGGACTAGTGGCTTCATCCGCTTATCCAATAATTTTGCAAAAAGAGCTGGCAATGGGATTCCCAGTCCCAAATTAATTAACAAAATAGACACTCCTCCATGGTATGTGATTGTTGGACGGCACCCGAAAGATTCGGTTAGCCATGGCTTGAGAAAGAAAAGGTGGGGAGGAGTGTCATCTAAATAAAACTAAAATAAAAAGGCACTCCTTCATGGTATGAGATTGTCGGCAGGCACCCGAGGATTCGGTTAGCCATGGTTTGTGAAAGAAAGGTTGGAAGGAGTGCCACCCAAAAATAAAAATAATTCATGGGAGCCGCTCTTTGAAGGTTTGCCTGGCAAGGGGGGTTAGAGTGCCCACTACCATTCGTTGACAACAACAAACACCTCTCAAAATTTTACTTTTATGCTCTCTATATGATTTCAAAACCAAAGCTCTAGCACAAATATAGCAATCAATGCTTCCCTCTGCGAAGGGCCTTTCTTTTACTTTATGTTGAGTCAGTTTACCTACTTCCTTCCATCTTAGAAGCAAACACTTGTGTCAACTGTGCATTGATTCTTACATACTTGCTTATTTGCATTCATCATATTACTTTATGTTGACAATTATCCATGAGATATGTATGTTGAAAGTTGAAAGCAACTGCTGAAACTTAAATCTTCCCTTGTGTTGCTTCGATGCCTTTACTCTGAATTTATTGCTTTATGAGTTAGCTCTTATGCAAGACTTTTGATACTTGTCTTGAAAGTACTCTTCATGAAAAGTTTTGCTATATGTTATCTATTTGTTAGCAACTATAGATTATTGCCTTGAGTCACTTCATTCATCTCATATGCTTTATAATAGTATGATCAACATTATGTAAGTAGCATGTCACTACAGATATTATTCTTTTTATCGTTTACCTACTCGAGGACGAGTAGGAACTAAGCTTGGGGATGCTGATACGTCTCCAACGTATCCATAATTTCTGATGTTCCATGCTTGTTTTATGACAATACTTACATGTTTTGCTCGCACTTTATGATGATTTCATGCGTTTTCCGGAACTAACCTATAAACAAGATGCCACAGTGCCAGTTCCTGTTTTCTGCTGTTTTTGGTTCCAGAAAGGCTGTTCGGGCAATATTCTCGGAATTCGACGAAACGAAGACCAAACATCATAATTCACCGAGACGGACCAGGACACCGAAGGGGAGTCAGAGGGGAGGCCTGGGGCCCCCACACCATAGGGCCGCGCGGGCTAGCCCCTGGCCGCGCCGGCCTATGGGGAGGGCACCCTGTTGCCCCTCCTGTGCCGCCTCTTCGCCTATTTAAGCCCTGGAGACCTAAAAACGCGATACCGATTGACGAAACTCCAGAAAGACTCCAGGGGCGCCGCCGCCATCGCGAAACTCCAATTAGGGGGACAGAAGTCTCTGTTCCGGCACCCTGCCGGGACGGGGAAGTGCCCCCGGAAGCCATCTCCATCCACGCCACCGCCTCCATCATGCTCCGTGAGTAGTTCCCCCATGGACTACGGGTTCTAGCAGTAGCTAGTTGGTACTCTCTATCCCATGTACTTCAATACAACGATCTCATGAGCTGCCTTACATGATTGAGATCCATCTGATGTAATCGGTGTTGTGTTTGTTGGGATCCGATGGATGATACATTATGATTAGTCTATCTATAAAGTTTGTGAAGTTATTCTTGCAGCAATCTTGTTATGTTTAATGCTTGTCACTAGGGCTCGAGTGGCATGATCTTAGATTTAAGCTCTATAATTATTGCTTAGATTGTATCTACAAGTTGTATGCACATGTCGCTGTCCGGAACCAAAGGCCCCGAAGTGACAGAAATCGGGACAACCGGAGGGGAAGGCGGTGATTTGAGGATCACATGTTTTCACGGAGTGTCAATGCTTTGCTCCGGTGCTCTATTAAAAGGAGTACCTTAATATCCAGTAGATTCCCTTGAGGCCCGGCTGCCACCGGCTGGTAGGACAAAAGATGTTGTGCAAGTTTCTCATTGCGAGAACGTACAACTATATATGGAAAACATGCCTACATGATTAATGAATTGATGTTCTTTCTTAATGCTTTATCAATCCTATCAATTGCCCAACTGTAATTTGTTCACCCAACACTTGTCACTTGTTATTGGAGAGTTACCACTAGTGTAGATCGCTGGGAACCCCGGTCCATCTCTCATCATCATATACTCGTTCTATATGTCATTGGAAGTAGTATCAACTATTTTCTGGTGCCATTGCTCCTGTGTTATTGATATCGCTGATGTGTTACTGTTACTATTGCTCTCATATTACTGTTGCTTTCACATCACCCCTGTTACTAGTGCTTTTCCAGGTGCAGCTGAATTGACAACTCAGTTGTTAAGGCTTATAAGTATTCTTTACCTCCCCTTGTGTTGAATCAATAAATTGGGTTTTACTATCCGCGAAGACTGCTGCGATCCCCTATACTTGTGGGTCATCAAGGACCAACAATGAGCATCGTCAACAACCTCAACAAGATCTTCAACAACATCATCACCGTGAACCAAGTGAAGCTAGTGTCCAACTTCAACGCCAACCCAATGCTATGGTTGGCCGTGGAAGACCTCCTATCCCACCTCAAGCCGCAAGAGATGAAGGCATCCGTCCTCGCCAAAGAAACTTAGAGGATGAAGAGAACATGTTTGGAAGGCTCAAGTTCACCATACCGAAGTTCAAGGGTGAAGAGGATGCCGAGGCCTACCTCTCATGGGCACTCAAGGTTGACAAGATATTCCGCATCCACAACTACTCCGGTGCCAAGAAAGTGGCTATGGCATCTCTTGAATTTGAGGATTATGCCAAGTGAATGAGGACATCAAGTACTCCAAGTCCAAGTCATACTTCGCCTCCAAGCTCGCTACATCAACTCCTACAATAAGTGTCAAGCCCGCCGTGTCCTCTACACCATCCAAGCAACCGACTATCCATAGTCGCATGAAGCAAACGGTGTCCTCCACCGCCTCCTCTAAGGCATCTACGGGACCCTCTAATGTCACTTGTTTCTAGTGTGGCACCCAAGGCCACAAATCGTTTGAGTGCAAGAACACCAAGGTCATGATCACTATGGAGAATGGTGACATAGAGACGCTAAGTGAAGATGAATATGAAGCCCTTGTGCAAGCCGCCGTTGCAAATGAAGAAGCTTATGAGGAAGAAAGTGGAGAAGACCCTCTCTTATGTGAGCATGACCCAAGTCCCTCACTTGTGGTCACAAGGGTGCTAACAACTCAACCTCAAGCTATGGAAGACCAAAGGTGCAACATCTTCCAAACCCGTGCCGATATTGGTAGCAAGTCGATCAAGGTCATCATCGATGGAGGAAGTTGCCATAACCTTGCAAGCACCGAATTGTGTGAGAACCTCAACCTCACCCTCCGCAAACATCCTCATCCTTACCATATCCAATGGTTGAGTGACAAGGGCAACTTCAAGATACAACATACCGTCACCGTCAACTTCAAGATTGGACCTTATGAAGACACTATCGAGTATGACGTGGTGCCCATGACGGTGTGCCACATGTTGCTTGGCCGCCCTTGGTAATTTGACAAGAAGGCTATACATGATGGACACTCCAATGCATACACCTTCAAGGTCAAGGACAAGAAGTTCGAGGTACGCCCGATGACTCCTAGCCAAATCATCGCGGATAATGCGAAGGCTTAGCGAGGGCACAACTCCGCACCAACCATAGTGAGATGAGAGGAGAGGGAGCGACCCACCAAAAAGATAGTGAGCGCCACAAGCCATATATGAGCGAGACAAAGAGTGTTCTACTAGTAACCAAAAGTGAGTGGAGAGAGGTTCAAGAGAACCCATCCACCATATTGCACTATGTGCTCATTTGCAAGGGGCCATCGTCGGCGACTAACGACTTAACCAACATTCCTTCGTCTTTGTTGTCTCTTTTGAAGGAGTTTCAAGACGTCTTCCCCAACGAGCTCCCTCATGGGCTTCCACCACTTCGAGGCATAGAACACCGCATCGACCTCATACCCGGCGCTCCGCTTCCAAACCGTGCCGCCTACCGCACCAACCCCGAAGACACAAAGGAGATTCAACGCCAAATTCAAGATCTCCTCGCCAAAGGGTACGTCCGCGAAAGCCTTAGCCCTTGTGCGGTTCCCGTGATTCTTGTGCCTAAACCGGATGAGACGCAACGAATGTGTATGGATTGTCGCCCATCAATGCCATTACCGTTCGCTACCGCCATCCCATTCCGCATTTAGATGACATGCTTGATGAGTTAAGTGGTGCCACGATTTTCTCAAAAGTCGATTTGCATAGTGGCTACCACCAAATCTGCATGGCCATTGGTGATGAATGGAAAACGGCATTCAAGACCAAGCTTGGTCTCTATGAATGGCTCGTTATGCCTTTTGGTCTTTCTAATGCTCCATCAACTTTTATGTGTCTTATGAATCACATCTTGCGACCTCTCATTGGCAAGAGTGTGGTTGCCTATTTTGATGATATTCTCATTTATAGCAAAAATCTCGAGGACCATGTGCAACATGTGAGAGAGGTCTTATGCATCTTGCGTCATGAGAAGCTTTATGCCAACCTCCCCAGGTGCACCTTTGCTCAAAACAAGTTGGTTTTCCTTGGATTTGTGGTTTCCGCTAATGGGATTGAAGTTGATTCTTCCAAGGTGGAGGCCATCCACAATTGGCCTACTCCTACAAATGTTGGTCAAGTCCGAAGTTTTCATGGACTTGCCGGTTTCTACCACCGCTTTGTGAAAGATTTTAGCACCATTGCTTGCCCTTTGAATGAACTTACCAAAAAGAATGTTCCGTTTGTGTAGGGAAAGGCCCAACAAAATTCTTTTGATGAGTTGAAGAAATGCCTTACCGAAGCTCCCCTTCTTGTCCTTCCAAACTTTGCAAAAACTTTTGAGATTGAGTGTGATGCGAGTGGACTTGGTATTGGTGGCGTTCTTATGCAAGAGGGCAAACCCGTGGCATATTATAGTGAGAAGTTGGATGGTGCACGCCTCAACTATCCTATTTATGACAAGGAGCTCTATGCTTTGGTTCGTGTTCTTGAAGTTTGGCAAAACTATCTTTTGCCAAAAGTGTTTATCATTCATTCCGACCATGAGTCTTTGAAGTATTTGAAAAGCCAACACAACTTGAACAAACGACACGCAAAATGGGTCGAGTTCATTGAGTCCTTCCCATATGTAATCAAATACAAGAAGGGCAAGGACAATGTAGTGGCGGATGCTCTTTCCCGCAAAAACACCCTTTTTCTTACTCGCTTGGATTTTCATGTCTTGGGACTTGAAGAGATCAAAGAACTCTATCCTTCCGATTCCTTCTTTGCACCGATATTTGAGAAGTGTTCCGTTGAACGAGGAGTTGATGATTTCTATTTGCATGATGGCTACTTGTTTAAAGCTAACAAGATTTGCATACACGAGTCTTCTCTTCGAAAGTTACTTTTGCAAGAGTCACATGGAGGTGGCCTTATGGGACACTTTGGACGTGACAAGACACTCGCGATGTTATCCACTCATTACTATTGGCCAAAGATGAAGCGGGATGTGGAGCGCCTATGCAACTGTTGCACTACATGCCTTCAAGTTAAGTCCACCACCAACCCTTATGGTCTTTACACACCATTTCCTATTCCATATTATGCACCATGGACCGATATAAGCATGGATTTTGTACTAGGGTTGCCTCGCACCAAACATGGTCATGATTCGATCTTTGTGGTAGTGGATAGGTTCTCTAAGATGGCACATTTCATACCTTGCCATAAGACCGATGATGCTTCACACATTGCTTCGTTGTTTTTCAGGGAAATTGTCCGCCTACACGGAAATTGTGTCGGATGGAGACGTTAAGTTCATGAGCTATCTATGGAAGTCACTCATGGCAAAGTTTGGAGTGAAGCTCTTATTCTCATCATCCTCCCACCCGCAAACGGACGGACAAACGGAAGTGGTCAATAGAAGCCTCTCAACTCTTCTACGCATCCTCGTGAAGAAAACTTGAAGTCATGGGAAGTGTGCCTTCCGCATGCGGAGTTCGCCTACAATCGAGCCACACACAAGACAACATCACAGATCCCCTTCATGATCGTCTACGGCTTCGACCCTCCCACGGCACTCGACATACTACCACTCCCCCTTCATGAGAGGACGAACATGGACTTCGACAAGCGCACTGATGCCCACAAGTATAGGGGATCGCAACAGTCTTCGCGGGAAGTAAAACCCAATTTATTGATTCGACACAAGGGGAGCCAAAGAATACTTGAAAGCCTTAACAGCGGAGTCGTCAATTCAGCTGCACCTGGAAACAGACTTGCTCGCAAGAGTTTATCAGTAGTAACAGTTTATAACAGTAGTAGTAGTGAAATAACAGCAGCAGTGTAAGAAAGATAGCAGTAGTGATTATAGTAAACAGCAGGATTAAAATAGTGTAGGCACAGGGATGGGTGACGGGCGTTGCATGGACGAGAGAAACTCATGTAACAATCAAAGCAGGGCATTTGCAGATAGTAATAAAACGGTATCCAAGTACTAAACAATCCATAGGCATGTGTTCCGTATATAGTCGTACGTGCTCGCAATGAGAAACTTGCACAACATCTTTTGTCCTACCAGCCGGTGGCAGCCGGGCATCTAGGGAATCTACTGGAAATTAAGGTACTCCTTTTAATAGAGTACCAGAGCAAAGCATTAACACTCCGTGAAAACATGTGATCCTCACATCACTGCCTTCCCCTCCGGTTGTCCCAATTTCTGTCACTTTGGGGCCTCGGGTTCCGGACAGCGACATGTGTATACAACTTGCAGGTAAGATCATAAAACAATGAATATCATCATGAAACAATAACATGTTCAGATATGAGATCATGGCACTCGGGCCCTAGTGACAAGCATTAAGCATAACAAGTTGCTACAATATCATCAAAGTACCAATTACGGACACTAGGCACTATGCCCTAACAATCTTATGCTATTACATGACCAATCTCATCCAATCCCTACCATCCCCTTTAGCCTACAGCGGGAGAATTACTCACACATGGAATGGGGAAACATGGCTGGTCGATGGAGAGGCGTCGGTGGTGATGATGGCGATGATCTCCTCCAATTCCCCGTCCCGGCGGAGTGCCAGAACGGAGTTTCTGGTACTGAGACGGAGTTTCGCGATGGTGGCGGCGTACTGGATGGTTTCTGGCGACTTCCACTTTTTCGTCTCGCGTTTTTAGATCGAAACCCCTAAATAGTCCAGAGGGGGGCGTCAGAGGCTGGCCGAGGCGCCCTCACCATAGGGCGGCGCGCCCCCTCCAGGCCGCGCCGGCCTAGTGTGTGGGGGCCCTGGGCCTCCCCCAGGCCTGCCCTTCTGGCTCCGTGAATCTTCTGGAAAAATAAGCCCTTTGACATAAATTCCGGGGATTTTCCTGAAAGTTGAATTTCTGCACAAAAACGAGACACCAGGGCAATTCTTATGAAAACAGCGTTAGTCCGTGTTAGTTGTATCCAAAATACACAAATTAGAGGCAAACCAACAACAAAAGTGTTCGGGAAAGTTGATACGTTTTGGACGTATCAACTCCCCCCAAGCTTAGCTTATTGCTTGTCCTCAAGCAATTCAGTTAACAACTGAGTGCGATAAAAGAACTTTCACGAACATACTTGTTCATATGATGTAAATATTCTCATGATATGGGCAAGTACTTAGGCAATTCATAATAAGATACATGCAAATAAAATCATCTAATAGCTATGTCAATCATGAAAAAGGTACCAACAAATTAATAATAAGCATCATGAATCATGTCTATCAGCAGGATTGCAATGTTCATAAAAGGATATGATAAAGTGGTATCTCGCTTTCCTGTATTTGTACAGCAAAACATAAATGCTCGGGCACCTCTGAAGTTCATGGAAAGACTAGAAGTAAAGATTGTCAAAGATAAAAGCATCAAAGTTATACCACAGTTAATCACATTTTGGGACAAGCATATTATACTAACAATGACAGTTGTGCTCTCAAGAAAGTGCTCAAAGAAAGGATGGTGACTCAACATAAAAGTAGAAGATTGACCCTTCGCAGAGGGAAGCAGGGATTAACATGCGCTAGAGCTTTTCATTTTAAAACAGGAGTAAAATTATTTTGAGAGGTGTTTGTTGTTGTCAACGAATGGTAATGGGACTCCAACTACCTCGTCAACCAGACTTTCAAGAGCGGCTCCCATGAAGGACGTTATTTCTGCCAGCAAGGTAGATCATCCCTCTTCTCTTTTGTTTACACACATATTTTAGTTTTATTATGGGTGACACTCCCCCCAACCTTTGCTTACACAAGCCATGGCTAACCGAGTCCTCGGGTGCCTTCCAACAATCTCATACCATGGAGGAGTGTCTATTTGCAAAATTAAGTTTCTTACTGATGAATCAGGCAAAACATGTGAAGAGAATTATTAATGAAGTTTGATTAATTGGGGCTGGGAACCCCGTTGCCAGCTCTTTTTGCAAAATTATTGGATAAGCGGATGTGCCACTAGTCCATTATGAAAGTCTGTCAAGAGTAAATGACAAGGTTGAAAGATAAACACCACATACTTTCTCATGAGCTATAAAACATTGACACAAATTGAGAAGCATTTTGAAGGTTTAAAGGTAGCGCATGAGAATTTACTTGGAATGGTTTGAAATGCCATGCATAGGTATTTATGGTGGACACTTTGGAATAACTTGGTTTTCAGGGGTTTGGAAGCACGAGCAGAGTTCCCGCTCAGTACAAGTGAAGGCTAGCAATAGACTGGGGAGCGACAATCAAGAGAGCAGTAACTGTCATAATCATGCTTGCGGCAAAATAAATTAACGGATGCATAAAAGTGATGCAAGAACTCTGAGGCAAAGTAAATCATCGAGGCTTAATTGACTTTTGTTCAGTCATATGCATGCGTAAGCATGTGCCAAGTTGATTCAAGTGAATTATTCAGAGGAGGATACCACAATGTCATACCTATTTATGAATAAAACAATGCAAGCAAACATCCATAACGTGCTACTCATATTAATAAACTAGAGCTAAACATGAGAGATCATGAACTACTAGAGTTTCTTAAATGACATATACCTCACATGAACCAACTAAGCATGCTCACATGGATGAGTTGTCGGGGGGGAAGACCCTGGGTAGGGCAATAGGCGAGGGGCAGCCGGCTCGCGGCTGGCCGGCTCGCGGCAAAGGCCGGCTGAGGAGCAGCCGGCTGGAGCCGTGGCCGGCTGCCTTGGGAGCCGGCTGGCTCTAAGTCTTAGTCGGCCTGGTTACGGCCGTCTGCGCTGTGGCTGGGCCGGATTCTACAAGCCATATCCGACCGGGTTCTTACACTCCAGACCGACTCGAGGCTAGCGAGTCTTGCATGAGAAGGAACTGGGTAGGTGGTCCGGGTTCAAAGGTCCACGCTGACCTCATCTCCCGTAAAGTAAGGGGCACTGTGGAGCAACAGTGCCACGCGCCAGACAGGCCATCGTGGCGCACGCCGGTCTGTACCGGCTACAGGGCATGATGGCGATAGGGACTCTTCCTCTCCATACCGCTGACTCAGGTAGGCGGATGGGACAGGCCATGAGGCCTCAACGGCTCCTGATGTCAACGCCTCGGGAAGGAACGGAAGCGGAAGCCGGCCAGTCGGCCACTAGGTCTTTGGGACTCTTGTGTAAAGTGCCAGCGCCTATATAAGCTGCACTACCCCCTCGTGCGGGGGATGATCGATCACTTCTTACTTGATTCTAGTCTTAGCGCTGCCGTGAGAGAGAGACCTTCGTCTACCTTAGCCTCCCAGGGCAAGCCGGATACAGCTCTAGGAGCATCATTGTACTGTGTTATCACCATATACACTCATAGCAGGAGTAGAGGTGTTACCTCCACAGGAGGGCCTCGAACCCGCGTATGTTGTCGTGTCACTCGTCCCCATACCCGCATCCGGATACCGCCGTGAGACCATCTAGGAACCACCTTCTTTAGCCATCCCATGCCGTGACGATACCACAACATTTGGCGCCCACCGTGGGGCCTTCAGCGTCCTCGGCCGGTGTCTTCATACGGACGGGCCTCACCACCAACAACCGGCGAGCGAGTCGCTTCAGGCTTGATCTGGAGATTCGGCTCCCTCGACTGCGTCAGCGACAACGCTGGCTGCTTCGCCGACAGGCCCTTCCCTGCCGACGGCAGCGTCATCTCCTTCGGCGGCCACGACGTCTACGTCGCCACCGTCGCACCGCCGCGCTACCCGCGGCAGGTGCTGCGCTGTGCAAGCCCTCCCCCAGGAGCCGGCGCCAGCAGCGTTCCCACCAGCCCCTGTGCCGTGCAAGTCATGATGGCTGGCGAGGAGCTCCCCACCAAGTCCACTCGCGTTCGCGGCCCCAACCTCGAGCGCAACGTCGACCCCCACGCATTCGGCTCGGGCCCAAAGGAGCCCGCGCCACCATCCCGGCTGGAGGAAGTCCGGGCAAAGCTGAGCTCTCCGCTCACCGCAGGCGGCGACCCCGCTGCCGTGGAGGCGGATCTGGAGGCGCATCGCCAGCTCCTCCTCAAGCAGGCTGACGAGCTGGCTACTGCCAGGTGCCAGCTGGACATCACCCGGCGCGAGTACGAGCGCGCCCATGGCTTCACGCCAGGCGGCAACAACCCCAGCCGAGCCGGCATGATTCCCCGGAGAGGAGGCGGCCTAGGCGCTGAAATCGATCGCGATGGCCCGGAGGCGCCGGCTCCGTCCACGGAGCTACCCGCCTACAACACCCCCAACAAGAACATCCTCGCAGCCGAAGCCGCTGCGGAAGAACTGTGCCTCCTCGAGGGAGAAGAGCTGCGCCGCCAAACGAAGCGGGTGGCTGATCTGTGCCGGGCTGCAGCCGAACAGACGAAGGATCCCAGGTATGCTAGCGCTCCCAGAGCTCCTCACGTTCGCGCTGCCGCAGGCAACAGCAAGGACGCCCCCAGGGACACGGCCGAGTCCTCCTCGCCAAGCCGGCGCAAAGACTCCCGCGCCACCCACGCAGGTTCAAGCCAGACAAGCCGGCTGTACAGTGGCCATAGTGGCTGCAGCCGGCCCCCACCAAGCCGGAACCAGGAGCACGACTCCGAGCAAGCAGCGCCAACACCGGCCGGCTCCAGAAGCAAGCGGCGTTCGCCAGCCGGCACGTTCCCGGCTGGGCCCGCGCATCAAGCTGGCTGACGCCAGAGACCGCCTTGACCGGCTGGTCGAATCCCGCATCGCGAAGGAAGAGGGGCCAGCCGGCCCAAAGTGCTTCGGGCCCCGCATCGCCAACGAGCCGATGATCGATGGCTTCCAGCTCCCGTGCGACACCCCCAAGTACGACGGCACCGCCAAGCCGGAGGACTGGCTGCTGGACTACTCCGCCGCAGTCGGCATCGCCAGGGGCAACAAGCGCTGGGCGGGTCGATATTCCCCCCTGATGCTAGTCGGCTCCGCCCGCACCTGGCTCAACAACCTGCCAGCCGGCAACATCAACAGCTAGCTTGATTTCGAAGAAGCCTTCATCAGCAACTTCACCGGCACCTACCGCCGGCCAGGTCGCCCTCAGCAGCTGGAGATGTGCAAGCAGGGCCCGGACGAGACGGATCGCGCGTACCTAACGTGCTGGTGCGAGATGCGCAACTCTTGCGAGGGTGTGCATGAGATCCAAGCCATCAGCTTCTTCATGGGCGGCTGCCGGCCCAACACCATGTTGTGGCACAAGCTGCGCCGCAGCGAGCCCAAGACCATGGCCTCCCTCATGGCCATCGCCGACAAGTACGCGCTGGCTGAGGAAGCCGGCAAGGCGCCGGCTGAAGCATCGCCAGCTCTGTCCAGGCGGGACCACCACAAGTCGGCTGAGAACAAGCCGGCAGAGGGCGCCTCTCACGGCAGCCGGTGGGACAACTACCGTGGCAAGCGGCACAGCGACCAGCCGGACCGACGGTACGGTTCCGCCCATGTGGCAGCCGTGTCGGACAACGCGGCTGGCGGCAGCCGGCGCCAGAAGCAGGACCGGCCCTGGAAGCCAAAGTTCACCTTTGAGCAGATGCTCGACTCGCCGTGCAAGTACCACAGCGGCAAGAACCCCTCCAACCACACCACCCGCGACTGCCACTTCATGAAGCGGCTGACAAGCGGCGAACCTCTCCCACCTCCACCCCCGCCTCCTCCAGCCGGCAGGCCGGGTGGCCAAGCCGGCGCAGAGAACGCCAACCTTGAGCACCACGAGCCTAACCAAGTGCACCATGGCCACTACCTGGCCGAAGATGCTGCCTACATCATCTTCACCTCCGAGCCCGAGGACAAGACGAGCCAGCAGAGCCGTTCCCTCGAGGTCAACGCGGTCATACTGCCGGTCCCCCGGTACCTAAACTGGTCAGAGCAGGCCATCACTTTCGATCGCCGCGACACACCGGTTGTCCTTCCGAAGCCGGGCAGCTACGCCATGGTCCTTGACCCCACCATCGGCACAACCCGGAGCTGCGTGCGCTTCTCGCGCGTCCTCATCGATGGGGGCAGCAGCATCAACATCTTCTACCGCGACACCGCCTGCAAGCTTGGCATCCAAGAAGCTGAGTTGCGTCCCACCCCCACCGTCTTCCATGGCATCGTGCCAGGCCACTGCTGCCAGCCGATTGGCCGGATCACGCTAGAGGTGATGTTCGGGAAGCCGGATCACTTCTGTACCAAGAAGATCGAGTTCAAGGTGGTGGACCTCGTCAGTCCCTACCACGCGCTCCTAGGCAGGCCGGCCCTAACCAAGTTCATGGCGGTGCCCCATTATGGGTACCTGAAGATGAAGCTGCCTGGCCCAAAAGGGGTCATCACCGTAGCCGGCGACTATCGCCGCTCCATGGACTATGCCACGCAGAGCTCCAAGATGGCCCAGACGCTGTGATAGGGCAAAGGTGTCCGATCTTTCGATGAGATGGGGATAAATCGATTTGTTGGTGGAGTTCGTGCTTGACGATCCGACTACACGTGCAAAGCTCGTGCACCAATGCAATCGCTAGGACAATCTCCGGGAGTTACTGATCTTGCGGGAGCACGATCAGCCTGACCAGCAAGGGTCTTAATTCCTACCTGAAATCGAGAACAAGTAAGAACTAAAGATGCAATCAGAATATTGCGAATAGAGATGAAAGCTTGATTGATAGTGGTGGAATTCCGAATAGTTGGTCTTGTTCCGGGCGTTGGCCTCAAAAGAAGTACACGAGAGTTGCAACAATTGGCTAACTTTTAATCTAATCAAAATCTAAGTTCTAATGACGGCTACAGAGGGATATATATGGGGGAAGTGAAGGGATTTTCGTCCAACCAGCCAGGGTTGGCCAAAAACACCCCTAAATGGTCCTTCCTCCACTAATATGGCCTCTTAAAATCCCCTAAAATACCTAATCCGAAAATACATGGGCCTTGCCCATTAAATAAGGTGACGCAGCACCATTAATAACTCTTTGGACGAATTTTATGATGGGGAAACTTGTAGAATTCATCCAAGCATCATTGCTTCATTATGGTGGCTTCAATGTTCTGAAATCCTCGCTTGCAACGCCATCCTGAATCCTTGCAGGTCTGCAGCCATCTCCATGCACGTTCCTAATCCAATGCTTGGCGTCCATGCTAGATCAATTCCTAAATAATATAAATACATTTGATTTAGGCAGCATCATATTCTCATATATATCAGGAAGGATTCCTAGTAGCGAATGTACCTGAGATGTGGTTGTAGGAGTATTGGTTGTATCTATCATAGAGATGTCCTCATCATCCTCCCCTACTTGAATTGAAGTCGTCCTCGACGTAGTCTCATCTTTTTCACCAAGATATGCCTTCAAATCAGAGGTAATCATGTCCTCATCATCCTCCCTTTCTTGAAAGAAAAGCCGTCCTCGGCGATGTTTATTCTGTAAACATGCTAACAAAAGAGACAAGGTATATGCATGGTATATGTATATGTCATCTGTTTTAACAGCTCTGTCATGTTTCCCATTTAATTTTGTACATATACCAGTATTGTAGTAGCATAGAAGCTCATTAGTTCCCATGAAACATTTATCACAACTTAGTTTGCAGATATAAGTGAAGCACATATTAACTCCTTTTAAATTATAATGCTCATCATTAAACCATCCCAATAGTGGTAAACCAAAATTCAGTAGTTCCAATTTACATGCTACAACTAGCTTAAATAAGCGATCATGCAACAAGCTATTTGGCATAAAGTCTACACCGTTATTGGAGGTCATATCAGAATGATTGAACATAGGTGGAATTTTACTTCCCATCAAACCAATAGTATATGGAACATCATCACATGTAATGCAAATTTTATTCACTAAAAATTCATTGTCTATCCCATACTCTCCAATTAAATTAAAAGTATAACCATGGGCATAAACACTCTTCAAATATTTGAGTTCAGCGATCTTATTTCTAGCATGTGATAAAAACATAGGAGGATCCATCACAACAGAAAACAAAGAATTAGCATGAGAAATCTTAGCCAACACTTCATTGTTCCTAACCAGTTTTATATGATCCATACTATAGTCATCTTTCAAATCACAAGGTGCATTACCAGGAGCAAGAATGTCAGTTTGTACAATCATAGATATGGACAATTAACTTGTACAGTAGGTGTACTCAACATAGTTGGTATATCAGTTCCACAATTTCCTAACACATGGTCATCCATGGAAACAAAAGTCTCCGTTGGTATACTCATATCAATGCATGAATTAGAATCAACAATAGGTGCACTTAAACCATCATCTATCTGAGTTGTTTGATCACATAAAATCAAATTAGCAGCACAATCCTCTAATATAGGTGGTGTGACCAAATTATTTTCTACCTCATCACATGGTATATTGAAGATAACCTTGCATTCACCAATCTCATGTGGAGGGACAACATCAGTACCTTCATTGTTACCTTGTGACTCTGACTTAGAAGATGTTCGCAGCAACGTGTCACAAATCTGTGGCTGGGCAACTCCCACAACAATATTCATGCGTGGAACGTTGGATGAGACAACCGGTGCTAGTGTGCATGACTTGAAGGAGTTGGAATGGTCCAATGTTTTCTCCTGTATGTGTTTCTCAAAAGCACAAGCTCGAACATATATACCAATAGTAGAATGAGGAATATACTTAAACAAATCCTTAATATCAGGGTTCAAGCCATTGAAAAACATGTTTCTAGTACTTTCCTCAAATTCCTTTATATCACAACGGTACATGTAAAATTTAAATTCCTGATAGTAAACATGCACAGTATTACTACCTTGTTCTAATCGTTCAAGTTTGCGGAGCAGTTCACGTTGATGAGAAAGAGGCACAAATTTACGTCTCAAAACAGATTTTAAATCTACCCAAGTAGTAGGTGTATTATCAACATTTTCTTTATAATTCCAGTCCCACCAAACGGAAGCAAGATCAATAAAAGTTTGGGCGGCAATTCTTACTTTCTCATGTTCATTAAAATCATGGCATCCAAAAATATTGTCAACCTCAAACTCCCAATCAAAATAAGCATCTGTATTATATATACCCTCATAAACTGGTAAGGATATAACCTGATCATGATCTCCTGTAAATGGTTGCACATGCATCTCCGTAGTCGTCATGGTACTCGGGTCGATGGCTTGGTCCTCAATTCCTGTCATGGTTAGTACCCAAAAAGCACAAATGCATATGCCTACAAACTACAGAATATGGTGGTTCATGCGCAATTCGTCAAGCAAAATACAAAGCTCTTACAAGTTCTTACCAAACAGGAGGAAGGTGATATGGCAACCAACAAGGATCAGCTTCTCCCCGAGATTGCACAAAGCGATTACCAGGTGTCGACACAAAGCATGTGGAGAAATCTGTGGAGCTCTAGGAAGGCAAAGTATAGTGATATGGTGGCACAGTAATCAAATCAGCGATGCAAATTGAGTAAATGCTCAACGAAGGTACTGTGCTGGTCCTAGGCTAGATCGTATTAGAGACGCGAGCCTAAATCACCAACGAGGTCACAATGCGGCACAAGATGCAAGAGGCAGTGAAACTGGTGCTGGAGGATAGAGGCACCTACGGTAAGGTGGCAAGTTTTTTTTTGTTTGACTCAACTTGGCGCTAGACCCTAGAGGTCTCTATGGTAGGGCGCCCAGTCTTTTTTTTTGTTTTTTTTTTGGAATCAACCTTGGCGCATGACCATAGAGGCCTCTATGGTAGGGCGCCCAGAATTTTTTTTTTTGAATCAACCTTGGCGCATGACCATAGAGGTCTGTATGGTAGGGCGCCCAGAAATTTTCGGATTTTTTATTTTTTTTAGGATCAGACTTGGCGCATGACCATAGAGGTCTCTATGGTAGGGCACCCAGAAATTTTCGGATTTTTTTTTTGCAGCTAGACTTGATGTAGCCCCGCTCACCGACGTCGCTACACCAAGACCAACAAGTCCCCCAAGTGGACCGATGACACGCGCCCGAGTTAAAGCTCTACATGATGAGGTGAACTCACTCCTCACCACCCTTGATCTTGGTACCCCTTTGGGCGGAATGCTACCTCATGCCGATGTGCTATGTGTCATTAGGTACAAGGCGCATCAAGACCCCGGAGAGGAGGACAAGCCATGGTCAAGTGAAGGAGAGGAGCAGCTGGACATGGAGATGATCACGAAGCCGAACCCAACGTCGATCGAAGCGCGCCAAGGAAGAGAAGGACGCTGGCCGGTCCAGGACCCGGTCAGACCGGCCCCACAACCGGACGACCCGGTCACAGGCCCGGTCAACCGGGCGCCAACCGGCGCAGCTCCATCATACCGGACGAAGACCGGAAACCTCGCAGATTCCCGGTTGGCGCCCGGTCAACCGGACCCAGGACCGGACCACCCGGTCACAGGCCCGCTCAGACCGGATCCAAACCGGGTCTGACGGGAATGACCCACCAAACTGCCTTAAGTTATCCATTCGTGTACCTGTTCGCCCTTGCTGGCCATGTGTGCCTATATAAGTAGCTTGGACCCCTCCTTTACCCCTCAGACTTGTTTTGAACTCAAACCTACCTTTGAGCTTAGTCTCCCTAGGGTTATCATCCCTCTGTAATCAAGGCACCTTGGTTGTTGATTTGGATCTTGTTGAGTGAGATTCTAGTACAAGCTACTCTCTCTCCCTCATCAAGCTCTTCTTCTCCAACCCCAATCTCTCTCCGGGAATTCTGCCGCGTGCCTCTTCCCCGGAGATTCTATTGGCGTGGTCCATCGAGCCACGGAGGTAAGCATCGGGTGTATCGGGTTGGTGTGCGTGCGTGAGTCTCGGCGTTCTTCGTGTTCTTCGTGTTTCTCGCGTTCTCCCACCTCTTCCCTTGGTATTCGGGGTCAAACCGCGAGATCGGGCCACACACGGGGTCTTAGACCTCATCATATGGTATCAGCAGCTCTTGGTTACCGCGGATTTGACCCTCCACCCACCCGATTTCGTTTCTAGAAAATTTTCCAAAAAATCCCCAAAAATAGCCCCAAATTGCCTGTTGACCGATCTGTGATTTGGTTGCGTTGTGAGTGGTTTTGGTCCGTGGATCTGGTGTTGTTGTGCTTGATCTACTATTTCCCCAACTTTGAGCCTCCAATTCCATGGTTTTCCCGTCGATTTGCTCTTTGGATTTGGTTTGGGGAAGAACAGGAGAGAGAAATCGCGAAACCCGGTTGAGAATCCGGTCAACCGGACACCAGACCGGACGAGCCGGCCCAGAACCCGGTCGACCGGGCGGCAACCGGATCCGCCGGTCATCAGTCCGGTCCAACCGGCCCCAGACCGGGCGCAGCTCCGCGCCCTCCTTCGAGCTCGACTTCCGGCGATATCCACCACCACCACCACCACCACCATCATCGCAGGTATAACTTGCAGCGTTCCCCTTGTAACCCCTCTTCCTTTTGCGATCTATCCCATCGAGCATTGCTTGTTTAGTGTTGCGAGACATTGCACGTGGCCCCGCATTGTGAGGTGTGTGTGTCGTGTTGAGTAAAGCATCCAAGCAAACACTCGTGTGGCAAGATAGCAAAAGCGAGGCTAACGCTAACATAGTGCGTGAAAAAGCCCCAAAAACACAAAAAGAGTGCGAGTAGCACCATATATCCATACATCCATACATCCATATACCCATACATACAAAAGTGTGCAAGTGCCACCAAAGATACAAACGAGTGCAAGTGCCACCATATACAAAAGAGAAAAAGCTTTTAAGCAAAAGAGAGATAAGAGAAGAGAGGCCGCGTGTGAATCTTGTTGTCTCTTCCTTTGCAACCGAAGCTTTGGCTCTCCTTGTGTTAGTGTGACACCGAACACTTATACATACACTTTTCCGCTCACTTTTGGTTGCACTAACCCCGCTTATCTCGTGAGTGTGTTCCATAACTTTTCCGTGTTTATAGTGATTGATGAGGTCTAAGACCCCGTGTGTGGCCCGATCTCGCGGATTGACTTCGAAACCAAGGGGGAAGATGGGAAAACGCGAGGAACACGAGGAACTCCGAGACTCACGCACACACACAACCCGATACACCCGATGCTTACCTCCGTGGCTCGATGGACCACGCCAATAGAATCTCCGAGGAAGAGACACGCGGTAGAATTCCCCGGGGAGAGATTGGAGTTGGAGAGGAAGAACTTGGTGAGGGAGAGAGAGTAGCTTGTACTAGAATCTCACTCAACAAGTTCAAAGTCAACAACTAAGGTGCCTTGATTACAGAGGGATGATACCCAAGGGAGACTAAGCTCAAAGTTAGGTTTGAGTTCAAAACAAGTCTAAAGAGCTAAAGGGGTGCTTGGGGTGCTTATATAGTCTTACAAGGCGTCACAGGCCGAAAAGGTAAGTTCGGGCCGAAAATATAACTTAAGTCGCGCAGGCTGGTCAGGAGGCCGGTCAGACCGGGCCCTGTGACCCGGCCGGGTCAGGGGCCGGTCGGCCAAGACTGTGACCGGGCAGGCGGTTTCAGACCGGGCCTGGGACCGGCGGTGACCGGACGAGGCTCCAAGTCCCCTGGATGGTGCCCGGATGTCCACGAGCGCGAATCCCGGTTTCTGACCAAGGCGGCCCGGTCAGAGGCCGGTCGAGACTGGCTGTGGACTGGGTGATCCGGTCAGGGAGCCGGTCTGACCGGGTTCTGGACCGGCCGTCCGTCTTCTCTTCCTTGCGCTCTTCGGGCGACTTCCTGTCCAGCTCCATGTCCATCTTCGTGTCCATCTTCTTGTCCAGCTGCTCCTCTCCTCCCTTTGACCATGGCGTATCCTCCTCTTGGTGACCTTGATGCTCCTTGTACCTAATGACACATAACACGTCGGCATGAGGTAGCAATCCATCCAAAGGTGTACCAAGATCAAGGGTGGTGAGGAGCGAGTTCACCTCATCATGTAGCGCTTTGACTCGGGCTCGTGTCATCGGTCCACTTGGGGGACTTGTTGGTCTTGGTGTGGAGGTGACCGAAGGCCACCCCGCATCAGTGATCTTCACATTGACATTTGGATTTTTGGACCTTACCCACTTTTAACAACATACTCGATCTTGGATTTGTCATTTGGCTTTCCACAACACTCGCCTAACACCATATTTGCTAGCTTTTGCGTGTGGTTTTGCGTGTGTCCCGATACACTTGATCTTTCTTTCGGCTTGGTTGATTGCCTCAATACTATCTTACCTTGGTAAGAGTGCGAGGTAGTCTCCTTCCACTAACATACACAACATAGTTCTTGTCTTGCCATCATGGATAGGAACGGAGATACCCCAAGGGATGACGAAGTCCTCCGCAACACCGAGAGGTTGGTGACTCAACACAACCTATGGACACATCGTCAAGAGTTCAAGGAGCAACTCGCTCTCTTCGAGACGCGCATCAATGAGCAATACGATGAGGTGGCTCACAACTTCTCCGCCGTGAACCAAGACTTGGCTCTTCTTCGTGAAGCTACGGACAACTTGAATGTCCAAATGGTGGCTAATGATGCAAACATGGAGCGGCGCATGGATAGCCTCGAGCGCGCCATCACCAACTTGGGTCGCCATCGCCGACACCGCTCTACTTCCTCTTCATCAAGCTCGCCACAAGATTACTACTCTCATGGTGGCCTTTCGTCCTCAAGCTCTTCCTCAAGGCATGAAGACCATCATTTACCTCATCGCCCACATGCTCGTCATGACGACTCTCGCTCCAACTCTAGGCGTGGAGAAATACATCGCCATGCTCGTCCACATGAGTGACCTCCACAAGACCAAGTCCTACAACAAGATCGTCACCAAGCGGATCGCCATGCCCACCTCGGCGAGATCTACCTCGGCGAGATCTACGCCGCCACCCTCGCCATGACCAACGTGGACGAGGATAGCCACACCATGATCAAGATGAGAGACCCAACATTGAGCATCGTCAACAACCGCGACAAGATCTTCAACCACATCCTCACCGTGAACCAAGTGAAGCAAGTGTGCACCTCCAACGCCAACCCAATGCTATGGTTGGCCGTAGAAGACCTCCTATTCCTCCTCTAGCCACAAGAGATGAAGGCGCCCCTCCTCGTAGAAGAAACTTGGAGGATGAAGAAAACATGTTTGGAAGACTCAAGTTCACCATGCCGAAGTTCAAGGGTGAAGAAGATGCCGAGGCATATCTCTCATGGGCACTCAAGGTTGACAAGATATTCCGCATCCACAACTACTCCGGTGCCAAGAAAGTGGCTATGGCATCGCTTGAGTTTGAGGATTACGCCAACACTTGGTGGGAGCAAGTGCTCACTCTTAGGGAAGAAAAGGGTGAACCTCCGATTGACACTTGGGAAGAGATGAAGAAAGAGATGCATGCTCGCTTTGTCCCAACTCACTACATGACCGACCTCTTCAACAAGCTCCAAAAGTTGAAGCAAGGCACCAAGACCGTTGAGGAGTTCTACAAGGAGATGGAGCTCACTATGATGCGAGCCAACATCCAAGAGTCCGAGGACCAAACCATTGCTCGTTTCTTCAATGGCCTCAACTACCCCATCAAGAGAATTGTGGAGTTCCAACCATACTCCAACATGGTTGAATTGGTCCACCAAGCATCGAAGGCCGAGCGCCAAGTGATTGAGGACATCAAGTACTCCAAGGCCAAGACCTACTTCTCCTCCAAGCTCGCTTCATCAGCTCCTCCGACTACATCAACTCCTCCTACTACAAGTGTCAAGGCCGACGCATCCTCTACACCATCCAAGAAACCGACTATCCAAAGTGGTATGAAGCAAACGGTCTCCTCCACCGCCTCCTCTAAGGCATCCACGGGACCCTCTAGTTTCACTTGCTTCAAGTGTGGCACCCAAGGTCACAAATCGTTTGAGTGCAAGAACACCAAGGTTATGATCACTATGGAGAATGGTGACATCGAGACGCTTGATGAGGATGAATATGAAGCCCTTGTGCAAGCCGCCGTTGCAAATGAAGAAGCTTATGAGGAAGATAGTGGAGAAGACCCTCTCTTATGTGAGCATGACCCAAGTCCCTCGCTTGTGGTCACTAGGGTGCTAACAACGCAACCTCACGCTATGGAAGAACAATGGTGCAACATCTTCCAAACCCGTGCCGGAATTGGTGGCAAATCGATCAAGGTCATCATCGATGGTGGAAGTTGTCATAACCTTGCAAGCACCGAGTTGTGTGAGAAGCTCAACCTCACTCTCCGCAAGCATCCTCACCCTTACCATATCCAATGGTTGAGTGACAAGGGCAACGTCAAGATACAACATACCGTCACCGTCACCTTCAAGATTGGATCTTATGAGGATACTATTGAGTGTGACGTGGTACCCATGACGGTGTGCCACATGTTGCTTGGCCGCCCTTGGCAATATGACAAGAAGGCTATACATGATGGACTCTCCAACACATACACCTTCAAGGTCAACGACAAGAAGTTCGAGTTGCGCCCGATGACTCCTAGCCAAATCATCGCGGATAATGCAAAGGCTTTAGCGAGGGCACAACTCCACACCCACCATAGTGAGATGAGAGGAGAGGGAGTGACCCACCACAAAGATAGTGAGCACCACAAGCCATATATGAGTGAGTCCAAGAGTGTTCTTCTAGCCACCAAGAGTGAGTGGATAGAGGTCCAAGATAACCCATCCACCATATTGCACTACGTGCTCATATGCAAGGGACCCTCATCGGCAACTAACGACTTAACCAACATTCCTCCGTCTTTGTTGTCTCTTTTGCAGGAGTTTCAAGACGTCTTCCCCGATGAGCTCCCTCATGGACTACCACCACTTCGAGGCATAGAACACCGCATCGACCTCATACCCGGTGCTCCGCTTCCAAACCGTGCCGCCTACCGCACCAACCCCGAAGAGACAAAGGAGATCCAACGCCAAATTCAAGATCTCCTCGCCAAAGGGTATGTCCGCGAAAGCCTAAGCCCTTGTGCGGTTCCCGTGATTCTTGTGCCTAAACCGAATGAGACGCAACGGATGTGTATGGATTGTCGCCCCATCAATGCCATTACCGTCCGTTACCGCCATCCCATTCCGTGTTTAGATGATATGCTTGATGAGTTAAGCGGTGCCACGATTTTCTCTAAAGTCGATTTGCGTAGTGGCTACCACCAAATCCGCATGGCCATTGGTGATGAATGGAAAACGGCATTCAAGACCAAACTTGGTCTCTATGAATGGCTCGTTATGCCTTTCGGTCTTTCCAATGCTCCATCTACTTTCATGTGCCTCATGATCACATCTGCGTCCTCTCATTGGCAAGAGTGTGGTTGTCTATTTCGATGATATTCTCATTTATAGCAAAAACCTCGAGGACCATGTGCAACATGTGAGAGAGGTCTTGTGCATCTTGCGTCATGAAAAGCTTTATGCTAACCTCCCCAAGTGCACCTTTGCTCAAAACAAATTGGTTTTCCTTGGCTTTTTGGTTTCTGCTAATGGGATTGAAGTTGATTCTTCCAAGGTGGAGGCCATCCATAATTGGCCCACTCCTACCAATGTTGGTCATGTACGAAGTTTCCATGGACTTGCCGGGTTTTACCACCGCTTTGTGAAAGATTTTAGCACCATTGCTTGCCCTTTGAATGAGCTTACCAAGAAGAATGTTCCGTTTGTTTGGGCAAAGCCCAACAAAATGCTTTTGATGAGTTGAAGAAACGCCTTACCGAAGCTCCCCTTCTTGTTCTTCCAAATTTTGCAAAAACTTTTGAGATTGTGTTTGATGCAAGTGGGCTTGGTATTGGTGGTGTTCTTATGCAAGAGGGCAAACCCGTGGCATACTATAGTGAGAAGTTGGATGGCGCATGCCTCAACTATCCTATATATGACAAGGAGCTCTACGCTTTGGTTCGTGTTCTTGAAGTTTGGCAACACTATCTTTGGCCTAAAGAGTTTATCATTCATTCCGATCATGAGTCCTTGAAGTATTTGAAAAGCCAACACAACTTGAACAAACGACATGCAAAATGGGTCGAGTTCATTGAGTCCTTTCCATATGTGATCAAATATAAGAAGGGCAAGGACAATGTTGTGGCGGATGCTCTTTCCCGCAAAAACACCCTTTTGCTAACTCGTTTGGATTTTCATGTTTTGGGACTTGAAGAGATCAAAGAACTCTATCCTTCCGATTCTTTCTTTGCTCCCATATTTGAGAAGTGCTCCGTTGAACGAGGAGTGGATGATTTCTATTTGCATGATGGCTACTTGTTTAAAGCTAACAAGATTTGCATTCCCGAGTCTTCGCTTCGAAAATTGCTTTTGCAAGAGTCACATGGAGGTGGTCTTATGGGTCACTTTGGACGTGACAAGACATATGCCATGCTCTCAACCCACTACTATTGGCCAAAGATGAAGCGAGATGTGGAACGCCTTTGCCGCTGGTGCACCACTTGCTTACAAGCTAAGTCTACCTCCAACCCTTATGGTCTTTACACTCCATTGCCTATTCCACATGCACCATGGACCGATATTAGCATGGATTTCGTTTTAGGATTGCCTCGCACTAAGCATGGTCATGATTCCATATTTGTGGTAGTGGATAGATTCTCTAAGATGGCTCATTTCATACCTTGTCACAAGAGCGACGATGCTTCACACATTGCTTCATTGTTTTTCAGGGAAATTGTCCGCCTACATGGAGTACCGCAAAGCATTGTGTCGGATCGAGACGTCAAGTTCATGAGTTATCTTTGGAAGTCGCTCATGGCAAAGTTTGGAGTGAAGCTCTTGTTCTCATCATCATCCTACCCGCAAACGGACGGCCAAACGGAAGTGGTCAATCGAAGCCTCTCCACCCTCCTACGCATCCTCGTGAAGAAGAACTTGAAGTCATGGGAGGAGTGCCTTCCTCACGCGGAGTTCACCTACAACCGCGCCAAGCACAAGACTACATCAAGGAGCCCCTTCATGGTCGTCTATGGCTTCGAACCTTACATGGCACTCGACATACTCCCGCTCCCCCTTCACGAGCGGACCAATATGGACTTCGACAAATGCACCGCCGCCGTCAAGAAACTACATGAAGAAACAAGAGCGACCATACAAGAACATGTGCTTCGTCAAGCAAGCCGCATCAACGCCAAGAAGAAGGAAAGAATATTCCAAGAAGG
Source organism: Lolium perenne (assembly GCF_019359855.2). Lineage (NCBI taxonomy): Eukaryota > Viridiplantae > Streptophyta > Magnoliopsida > Poales > Poaceae > Lolium > Lolium perenne. The sequence goes on from NC_067245.2 coordinate 140,830,307, forward strand.
AGACCTCGTTTGGATCCACCTCCGGAAGGAAAGGTTCCCTCATGAGCGCAATTCCAAGCTCAAGCCAAGAGGAGATGGCCCCTTCAAGGTCCTCAAACGCATCAACAACAACGCTTACATCATCGACATCCCGACATCCAAGTACTTGGTGAGCAACACGTTCAACGTCTCGGACTTGTCACCCTATCATAGAGATGAGGAGGTGCAAGAGTCGAGGACGACTCTTTCCCAAGGGGGGGAGATGATGTAGCCCCGCTCACCGACGTCGCTACACCAAGACCAACAAGTCCCCCAAGTGGACCGATGACACGAGCCCGAGTTAAAGCTCTACATGATGAGGTGAACTCACTCCTCACCACCCTTGATCTTGGTACCCCTTTGGGCGGAATGCTACCTCATGCCGATGTGCTATGTGTCATTAGGTACAAGGCGCATCAAGACCCCGGAGAGGAGGACAAGCCATGGTCAAGTGAAGGAGAGGAGCAGCTGGACATGGAGATGATCACGAAGCCGAACCCGACGTCGATCGAAGCGCGCCAAGGAAGAGAAGGACGCTGGCCGGTCCAGGACCTGGTCAGACCGGCCCCACAACCGGACGACCCGGTCACAGGCCCGGTCAACTGGGTGCCAACCGGCGCAGCTCCATCGTACCGGACGAAGACCGGAAACCTCGCAGATTCCTGGTTGGCGCCCGGTCAACCGGACACAGGACCGGACCACCCGGTCACAGGCCCGGTCAGACCGGATCCAAACCGGGTCTGACGGGAATGACCCACCAAACTGCCTTAAGTTATCCATTCGCGTACCTGTTCGCCCTTGCTGGCCATGTGTGCCTATATAAGTAGCTTGGACCCCTCCTTTACCCCTCAGACTTGTTTTGAACTCAAACCTACCTTTGAGCTTAGTCTCCCTAGGGTTATCATCCCTCTGTAATCAAGGCACCTTGGTTGTTGATTTGGATCTTGTTGAGTGAGATTCTAGTACAAGCTACTCTCTCTCCCTCATCAAGCTCTTCTTCTCCAACCCCAATCTCTCTCCGGGAATTCTGCCGCGTGCCTCTTCCTCGGAGATTCTATTGGCGTGGTCCATCGAGCCACGGAGGTAAGCATCGGGTGTATCGGGTTGGTGTGCGTGCGTGAGTCTCGGCGTTCTTCGTGTTCTTCGTGTTCCTCGCGTTCTCCCACCTCTTCCCTTGGTATTCGGGGTCAAACCGCGAGATCGGGCCACACACGGGGTCTTAGACCTCATCAAGACTGCTATCAGAATTCCGACGGAAAACGCGAAATTGACCAAGAAAACGGATCTAAAACCCGAAAAAACTCTGAAACGAAGATCAAGAAAGACCCTATGATGATGGGAACTAAAGGGGCTCAACAAAGAGTTGATGGCAGATGTGGCGGAAGTATATGGTGGTGGTGATATGGCGAGGGCTGCAAGCGGAGATGGTGCGGCGGCGACGCGACTACTATGACCAGAACTCGAAACTCTAACGACTCTAGACGCTAAGACCAGCACGCGACACAACGATTGCAGACAAAGACTCAAAAATCAAAAACTGAAAAGATCATGCAATGGCTTGGCAGGGGCTATGGGACGGATGATCTAAACCTAATATATTTTTGTGGGGCTTTTTCTGGTTTATAGGTAAAACAAATCTACACTAGGAAAACTATAAATCTCACCGAGCAACCTGAAATCTGATACCACTTGATAGGGCAAAGGTGTCCGATCTTTCGATGAGATGGGGATAAATCGATTTGTTGGTGGAGTTCGTGCTTGACGATCCTACTACACGTGCAAAGCTCGTGCGCCAATGCAATCGCTAGGACAATCTCTGGGAGTTACTGATCTTGCGGGAGCACGATCAGCCTGACCAGCAAGGGTCTTAATTCCTACCTGAAATTGAGAACAAGTAAGAACTAAAGATGCAATCAGAATATTGCGAATAGAGATGAAAGCTTGATTGATAATGGTGGGATTCCGAATAGTCGGTCTTGTTCTGGGCGTTGGCCTCAAAAGAAGTACACGAGAGTTGCAACAATTGGCTAACTTTTAATCTAATCAAAATCCAAGTTCTAATGACGGCTTCAGAGGGATATATATCGGGGAAGTGAAGGGATTTTCGTCCAACCAGCTAGGGTTGGCCAAAAACACCCCTAAATGGGCCCTCCTCCACTTATATGGCCTCTTAAAATCCCCTAAAATACCTAATCCGAAAATACATGGGCCTGGCCCATTAAATAAGGTGACGCAGCACCATTAATAACTCTTTGGACGAATTTTATGATGGGGAAACTTGTAGAATTCATCCAAGCATCATTGCTTCACTATGGTGGCTTCAATGTTCTGAAATCCTCGCTTGCAACGCCATCCTGAATCCTTGCAGGTCTGCTGCCATCTCCATGCACGTTCCTAATCCAATGCTTGGCGTCCATGCTAGATCCATTCCTAAATAATATAAATACATTTGATTTAGGCAGCATCATATTCTCATATATATCAGGAAGGATTCCTAGTAGCGAATGTACCTGAGATGTGGTTGTAGGAGTATTGGTTGTATCTATCATAGAGATGTCCTCATCACGCTGGTCATCGCCACCGAGAAGCAGCTCATCCACGACGCTGTCGCCTTGGCCAAGGCCGCGCAGATGGACATGCCGGCCGCAGGCAACCCGGCTGGGACGACTCACTTCCAGCCGGCCAACAACACCAAGAAGATCCTGCTGGACCCGGCACAGCCGAACAAGTACGTCACCATCGATGCCGGCTTGAGCAGCAAATAGGAAAGCGAGCTCACCAGCTTCCTCCGTGAGAATCGGGACATCTTCACATGGACTCCAAGAGACATACCGGGTGTACCGAGGGAGTTGGCTGAGCACCACCTCCACGTCCGTCCTGAAGCCAAGCCGGTGAAGCAGCCTCTCAGGCGCTTCGCCGAAGAAAGAAGGAAGGCCATCGGTGAAGAAATTGCCCGGCTGCTGGCAGCCGGCTTCATCATGGAAGTGCTGCACCCGGACTGGTTGGCGAACCTGGTCCTGGTCCTGCAAAAGAATGGCTCCTGGCGCATGTGTATCGACTACACCAGCCTGAACAAGGTGTGCCCGAAGGACCCCTTCCCCCTACCGCGCATAGATCAAGTCATAGATTCGACTGCCGGCTGTGAACTGTTGTCTTTTTTAGACGCCTATTCAGGCTACCACCAGATTCCTTTGAATCCGAATGATCAAATAAAGACTTCGTTCATTACCCCGTATGGGGCTGATTGCTACACGACTATGCCATTCGGCTTGAAAAATGCAGGCGCCACCTATCAAAGGTGCATGCAAAAGTGCTTGCAGGATCAAATCGGCAGAAACGTTCACGCATATGTTTATGATGTCGTTGTAAAGACCAAGGAGACGTCTACCCTCCTTGACGATCTGAGAGAAACCTTCACCAATCTGCGAAGATTCCGGATGAAGCTCAACCCAGCCAAGTGCACGTTCGGCGTGCCATCCGGCCAGCTCCTCGGCTACCTCGTCTCTCAGCGAGGGATTGAAGCCAACCCGGAGAAGATCAGTGCCCTGGAGAAGATGGAACTGCCGCAGTGCCTCAAGGACGTCCAAAAGTTCACCGGTTGCCTGGCCTCCTTGAGCCGCTTCGTCAGCCGGCTGGGGGAGAAGGCACTGCCCCTGTACCAGTTGCTCAAGAAGTCAGACAAATTCGTCTGGTCACCGCAGGCGGATAAAGCCTTCCGTGACTTAAAGCGTGTGCTCTCAACCGCGCCCATCCTCGCATCGTCGGCTTCAATGGAGCCGATGCTGTTGTATATCGCTGCCACCAATCGAGTGGTTAGCATTGTTATGGTGGTGGAGCGCAAGGAAGCCGGCAAGGAGCAGCCGGTTCAGCGCCCAGTCTACTACCTCAGCGAGGTCCTTTCCCAGTCGAAGCAGAACTATCTGCACTACCAGAAGGTCACATACAGCGTGTACATGGCGGCCAAGAAGCTCAAGCACTACTTCCAAGAGCACCCTATCAAGGTGGTTGCCACGGCACCCCTGGCGGAGATCATCGGCAGCAAAGACGCCATTGGCCGGATTGCCAAGTGGGCCCTGGAGCTAGCCGCCCACACCATCCTCTACGAGCCATGCACGGCCATCAAGTCGCAGATCCCCGCGGACTTCTTCGTCGACTGGGCCGAGATGCAGTACCTGCCGCCTGTGCCTGACTCCACGCACTGGAAGCTGCACTTCGACGGCTCGAAGATGCGCAACGGCTTGGGAGCCGGCATCGTCATCACCTCTCCCAAGGGAGACCGGCTGGACTACCTCCTGCAGATCCACTTCGCCGCATCCAATAATGTGGCGGAGTACGAAGCGCTCATCCATGGGCTGAAGCTGGCCAAGGAGATAGGCGTACGTCGCATACTCTGCTTCGGCGACTCCGACTTGGTTATACAGCAAGCATCTGGCGACTGGGATGCGAAGGACGCCAACATGGCCTCATACCGCTTCCACGTCCAGCAGCTATCCGGCTTCTTCGACGGCTGCGAATTCCACCATGTGCCACGAGCAAACAACGAGGCGGCTGACGCCCTATCCAAGATTGGCTCAACCCGGCAGGCAATCCCGCCAGGCGTTGCCCTGGCGCACCTCAAGAAGCCGTCCATCACACCGTCACCGGACTCGGATTCCATATACGTGCCGGCTGACCCGGGGGCTGCTCAGCCGAACCCGGGGGCTTCATCGCCTAAGTCGGGGGGCTTCAAAGCCAAACCCGCCGGCTTCACAGCTGAACCCGGGGGCTTCTCAGTCTAACCCGGGGGCTTCAGAGCCAAACTCGGGGGCTTCAAGGCCGAACCCGCTGGCTTTCAAGCCGAACCCGGCGACCACGCAGTCGAATCCGGAAGCTCCCACGCAGGAGGCCTTGTTGGTTAGCGTATTCAAGATAAGATGCGTACCTTCATGGGCACAAAATTTCCTCTCCTACCTCACCGACGGTGTGTTGCCTGATGACAGAGTCCAGGCCAGGCAGATTGAGAGAAGGGCCAAGGCCTGTACCATCATCAACCACCAGCTGTACAAACGCAGCGTAAGTGGGGTGTTCCAGCGGTGCGTCGAGCCGGCTGAAGGGATTGAACTCCTACGGGAAATCCATCAAGGAGAGTGCGGCCATCACGCCTCCTCCAGAGCCATAGTGGCCAAAGCTTTCCGGCATGGTTTTTACTGGCCAACTGCGCTCAGAGACGCAGAAGAATTAGTGAAGAAGTGCAACGGCTGCCAGCGCTTCGCCAAGAAGAGGCACTCGCCGGCTTCTGCCTTGAAAACCATCCCCATCACCTGGCCGTTTGCCGTATGGGGCTTGGATATGGTGGGCCCGTTCAGAACAGGGCGAGGCGGCATGACACACCTCTTGGTGATGATTGACAAATTCACCAAGTGGATTGAAGCCAAGCCGATCAAGAAGCTGGACGGCTCCACAGCCATCACATTCCTCAAGGAGATCATCGTGAGATATGGCTACCCCACAGCATCATCACCGACAATGGCAGCAACTTCGCCCAAGGCATCTTCTCTCGCTATTGCGAGGAAATGGGGATCCGGATGGATCTAGCATTCGTGGCGCATCCGGAGTCCAACGGGCAGGTGGAGAAGGCCAACGGCTTGATCCTAGCCGGCATCCGGCCCCGGCTGGTGGAGCCGCTTGAGCGAGCAGCCGGCTGCTGGATTGAAGAGCTGCCCAATGTACTGTGGAGCCTGCGTACAACGCCAAACCGCTCAGTCGGCTTCACACCATTCTTCCTCGTATACGGGGCCGAAGCCGTCCTGCCGACTGATATCGAGCACGACGCGCCAAGGATCAAGCTCTACACAGAAGCTGAAGCTAAAGAAGCTCGTGAAGATGGAGTCGACCTGGTCAAAGAGGCCCAACTGCTGGCCGTGTCCAGATCTACCATTTACCAGCAAAGCCTCCGACGCTATCACAGCCGGAAGGTCCAACCCTTAGCATTCCGAGAAGGAGACCTAGTGCTCCGGCTGATCCAACGGACAGCTGGACAGCATAAACTGTCATCCCCATGGGAGGGTCCCTTCATCGTGAGCAAGGCGGTAGGCAATGATTCCTACTATCTCATAGATGCCCAAGAGGCCAAAGAGAACAAGGCGAACAAAACTGACGAGGAGACTAAACGTCCCTGGAATGTCAACTTGCTTCGCCCATTTTATACTTGAGAGCAGGAATGTATGTATCCCTTGTACTCCTTTTGTAAGCTATGAAAAAGCATGCGCCAAGAGTGCCATTTCCTACAAGTTTTTCGTGTACTCTACTTTGTTTCGCCGATTGGCTAACACCGTCTCACGCGGCCGGCTCAGTACCGTGATCCGATTTCCGACAGCCGGCTTCCAATCCAGCTACAGACCGCAACCCGGCTGCCCGGCTGGCGGGAGTAAGTGCCTAGGGAGCCGGCACGCGAAAGACGGCTAAGGGAAAGAGTGGAAGCGAATTGACTTGCACAACTCTTCATAAAAGTGCTGGATTGCCAAACTCGGCTCGTTCGACTGAAATACTGTCGGCCTCACCCAGCGGCACGCTCTTGATCCGGTGACGGATCGCAAGTCGGACGTACGATCGGCAAGAGCAAAGCCAAAGAGTGGGGCGGATGGGAAAAAGCGAACAAGCCGGAAGAAAGCAAGCTGGCACACAAATGATTAACAAACACATTAAAGTGTGCCTTAATAAAAGGATAACAATATTCATACATATGCACCCGGCATTCCGGGGATTTAACAGATTGTCTTGCAAAAGCAACATCATAGATAGGTACATTTAAGCGCTGGCTGGATCAGGACCAGTCGGGGGAGCATCTGCGGAGCCGGCTGCCGGGTTCTCCTAAGGCGTGTCCTCCGCCTCCTCATCTTCCGCCTCCTCGCCCTCGTCTTCAGACGGCGGGTTCGGATCCTCGATGAAGACGCCCTTGTCGACGAAGTCGGCAATGGCGCAGGCTCGGGCCAGCCGGGCAGTCTTGTTCTCTGCCGGGAGCTTGTCCTCCACGCCGGCTCGCCGGCACTCAAGCTGTTCGAGGCTGGCCTCGTTGTACCAGGAGAGCACGAAGGAAAGCGCCATGTCGGCTCCAGCATGCGCAGCAGACTCCTTCCAGTCGAGGAAGCGATCGGGCGCCTTGTCAAGCCAGGTGATGAGGTTGGCGAGGTCCTGCGGCAGCGTCTCCGTCGGCCACAGCAGCCGGATCAACTCTTCCGCCGCCTTCCGGAGCTCCCAGCCAAGCTTCGTGATCGGCACGACGCGGGCGGCCATGGACGCCAGATAGTCCTGCATGGTGAAGTACTCAGAGCTGCCCTCGCTGGTCTCCCGCCTCCGGGCATCGCGCGCCACACCAACTGCTGCTAGTGCCGCCTCCTGCGCCTCAGGGAAGGCCGCTGCAAAGAAGAAGCATGTAAAAAATCTATCGGCGCCGGGAAAAAGGCATAAAAATGAAAATTTTCAAAGTCCTAAAGTAAGACTGGCGGCAGCCGGCAAGAACCGACTGCCCCCAGCCTGAAGATGGAGATTCCGAAGCTCTAAAGTAAGACTGGCGACAGCCGGCAAGAACCGACTGCCCCCCGGCCTGACGATGGAGATTCCGAAGCTCTAAAGTAAGACTGGCGGCAGCCAGCAAGAACCGACTGCCCCCAACCTGAAGATGGAGATTTCGATGCTCTAAAGTAAGACTGGCGGCAGCCGGCAAGAACCGACTGCCCCCAGCCTGAAGATGGAGATTTCGAAGTTCAAAAGAAAGACTGGCGACAGCCAGAAAAAACCGCCTGCCCCCAGCCTGAAGATGGAGACATCAAAAAATCAGTTTCTGCCACCGGCTACCAACCTAAGCCGGCAGCCGACAGCCGAAAGCCGGCAAAGGGAAAGGAAGAAAGAAAATGCAGACTCACCCACCAAGCCGCGGTCGAGCGCGCTAATCTCCTCCACCCACCGCTTGGCGGTGGCCGACAGCTCGTCAGACTTGGCAGTCACCTCTTGGCGGAGTGCAAGCCGCTGCCGGTCCACTTCCTCCAGCCGCTTGCGCAGACCCTCCACCTTCTCCTCCTCGGCCTGCTTGAGGGCGGCAAGCTCCTTGAGGTGGTTGGCCTCAAGCCGGCGCAGCCGTACCAGCTCCCCCTCAGCCACCTTCAACTTGGCGGCAGCAGCCCGGCCCACCTCCTCGCTCTCTGCACATTGGGCGCGGGCGGCCCGAAGATCCGCCTCCAGCTGCGGGACCCGGGCGGCGACAGCTGCAAATCAACAAAAGAAGACGTCAGCCGGACGAAAACAGAGAAAGAAAAAGAAAAGTCAAGTCAAGGAAAAAATCCTACAATTGGTGGCATCCAGCTCACGAGCCAAGCCGGCTCGCTCGATCTTGGCCTTATGATAGCTGGCCACGAGCTGGTTGTACAAAACGGTCCATCGCTCCGCGACCGTCTGAGAAAAACAAAGTCAGAAGTCTAGGAGAAACCCGGACCGGCTCCAAGCAGCCGGCCCATGCCTCGGAGGGTTACCAGGATAACAACAAAATTGCAACACATGAGATAAAATATCTACCTTGTCGGCTTCCTCCAGCCGCGCCAGGTGGGCGTCAGTCTTGGCCGCCTTCGTCTTGAGGTGGGCGCGGATGCCGGAGAAGAACACCTTCATAGGCGCCACGCCTGGACGCCCATCCCGGCTGGACACCTCGCAGTCATCCGCCTGGTGCCATGCCTTCTCCATGGTACCGGACGAGCCGAGGCTGGAGTCGGAGGCGGACACCACGTTCAGCAGCCGGGCGCCCTTGGCCACATGGAGGCCTTCAGACGGCTCCGACGGGCCCTCCGTCCTCACCAGCGCCCGAGCGTCGGCGTCTCTCGAGCGAGCCGGCTCGTCCCTCGCCGGCTCCTCCCTCGCCGGCTCCGAAGATGGAGGCGGCGCAGTTGAAGCAGTCGGCCCGGTGGGGGCCGCCGACTCCGGCGCTTGGTGCGCCCCCTCTGGGCTCTCGTCCAGCACCACGACACTGGGCGCAGCACCGCCAACTCCAGTCGCAGGCGGCGAAGCCCCGCCAGCTCTGGCTCCGCCGGGCGCACCCCTGCCAGCTCCGGCCGCAGGCTCCAGAAGTCGAGCGCGGCGCGGAAACAGATCGTCAAGAGTAGGCCGGCGCGCCGGCTCACCCTGGGCGCCGCGGCCAGGCGCCGTAGGAGAAGGTGCAGCTGAAGAAGACGCCCCCGCGGAAGGCGGCGTAGCCACAGGCGGCGTAGCCACAGGCTCCAGAAGTGTATTGGGTGTGTTGGGGACACAAGAGACTTCTTGCATTGTGATCGCAGGGTTGCTTGAGAGGGATATCTTTGACCTCTTCCTCCCTGAGTTCGATAAACCTTGGGTGATCCACTTAAGGGAAAACTTGCTGCTGTTCTACAAACCTCTGCTCTTGGAGGCCCAACACTGTCTACAGGAAAAGGATTGTGCGTAGACATCAAGCTATTTTCTGGCGCCGTTGCCGGGGAACGAAAAGCTACACAACAGAGATTTCCTCCCTCGTCAACCACGCGCCAGTCCTGGACAGCAAGCTATTTTCTGGCGCCGTTGCCGGGGAGGAAAGTTAAAAGGCACTCACACTCCGGATCTCGGCAACTAAGCTATTTTCCGGCGCCGTTGTAAGTGCTCGAAGCTATTTCCTTTAGATCCTGCAATTGCATCTTTTTGTTTCTTGTTTTACACTTGTAAGGCATAATGGAAAACAATTATGAGCTTTTTAATCTATTTCCTGAGTTAAGACATAAATGGTGTGTTGCAAAAATTGAAAAACCTATGGAACCTTATTTGCATGCTAATGGTAATGTTATTAGTATGAATACTTTGAACACCATTGTTGCTAATGATATGGAAAATTCTAAGCTTGGGGAAGCTGGCTTTGATGAGCATGATATTTTTAGTCCCCCAAGCATTGAGGAGAAAATTTACTTTGATGATACTTTGCCTCCTATTTATGATGATTATAATGATAGTAGTCTTTTGGTGCCGCCTACTATGGAGGATAAATCTAATTATGATTACAATATGCCTCCTATATTTGATGATAGCTACTTTGTTGAATTTGCTACCACTACAATTAATAAAAATGACTATGCTTATGTTGGGAGTAGTAATAATTTTATGCATGACACTCATGATAAGAATGTTTCATTTCATAGTTATATTGTTGAGTTTGCTCATGCTGCTACTGAAAATCTTTATGAGATATGGTTGTAGAAATTTTCATGTTACTAAAACACCTCTCTATATGCTGAAATTTTTGAAGTTACACTTGTTTTATCTTTCTATGCTTGTTGCATTATGCTTCATGAATTTGTTTATTTACAAGATTCCTTTTCATAGGAAGTGGGTTAGACTTAAATTTGTTTTGAATTTGCTTCTTGATGCTCTATTTTGCTTCAACTCTTATTTCTTGGGAGTGCATCATTAAAATTACTGAGCCCATCTTAATGGCTATAAAGAAAGCACTTCTTGGGAGATAACCCATGTTTTTATTTTACTACAGTAATTTTGTTTTATATTTGTGTCTTGGAAGTTGTTACTACTGTAGCAACCTCTCCTTATTTTATTTTGTTGCATTGTTGTGCCAAGTAAAGTCTTTGATAGTAAGGTTGATACTAGATTTGGATTACTGCGCAGAAACAGATTTCTTGCTGTCACAAATTTGGGCAGTGTTCCCTGTAGGTAACTCAGAAAAATCTGCCAATTTACGTGCGTGATCCTCAGATATGTACGCAACTTTCATTCAATTTGAGCATTTTCATTTGAGCAAGTCTGGTGCCCCTTAAAAATTCGTCTTTACGGACTGTTCTGTTTTGACAGATTCTGCCTTTTATTTCGCATTGCCTCTTTTGCTGTGTTGGATAGATTTCTTTGTTCCATTGACTTCCAGTAGCTTTGAGCAATGTCCAGAAGTGTTAAGAATGAATGTGTCACCTCTGAACATGTGAATTTTTGATTATGCACTAACCCTCTAATGAGTTTGTTTTGAGTTTGGTGTGGAGGAAGTTTTCAAGGATCAATAGAGGAGGATGATACAATATGATCAAGAAGAGTGAAAGCTCTAAGCTTGGGGATGCCCCAGTGGTTCATCCCTGCATATTTCAAGAAGACTCAAGCATCTAAGCTTGGGGATGCCCAAGGCATCCCCTTCTTCATCGACAAATTATCAGGTCACCTCTAGTGAAACTATATTTTTATTCCGTCACATCTTATGTGCTTTACTTGGAGCGTCTGTGTGCTTTTATTTTCATTTTGTTATTTTCATTCTCTGAATAAATGCTTGTGTGGGAGAGAGACACGCTCCGCTGGTTCATATGAACACATGTGTTCTTAGCTTTTAATGTTCATGGCGAAGGTTGAAACTGCTTCGTAATTGTTATATGGTTGGAAACAGAAAATGCTACATGTAGTAATGGTATGATGTTTTGAATAATTTGATACTTGGCAATTGTTGTGCTCATGTTTAAGCTCTTGCATCATATACTTTGCACCTATTAATGAAGAAATACATAGAGCTTGCTAAAATTTGGTTTGCATGATTGGTCTCTCTAAGGTCTAGATATTTTCTAGTAAGGGATTGAACAACAAGGAAGACGGTGTAGAGTCTTATAATGCTTGCAATATGTCTTTTATGTGAGTTTTGCTGTAGCGGTTCATACTTGTGTTTGTTTCAAATAACCTTGCTAGCCTAAGCCTTGTATTGAGAGGGAATACTTCTCGCGCATCCAAATCCTTGAGCCAAACACTATGCCATTTATGTCCACCATACCTGCCTACTACATGGTATTTCCCCGCCATTCCAAAGTAAATTGCTTGAGTTCTACCTTTAAATTTCTATTCTTTGTCTTTGCAATATATAGCTCATGGGACAAATAGCCAAAAAACTATTGTGGTATTGAATATGTACTTATGTATCTTATTTCTTATTAAGTTGCTTGTTGAGCGATAACCATGTTCCTGGGGACGCCATCAACACTTTGTTGAATATCATGTGAGTTGCTATGCATGTTCGTCTTGTCTGAAGTAAGGGAGATTTATCATGAGTTGAATGGTTTGAGCATGCATATTGTTAGAGAAGAACATTGGGCCGCTAACTAAAGCCATGATCCATGGTGGAAGTTTCAGTTTTGGACAACAATCCTCAATCTCTTATGAGAATATTATTTGTTGTTGAATGCTTATGCATAAAAGAGGAGTCCACTATCTGTTGTCTATGTTGTCCCGGTATGGATGTCTAAGTTGAGAATAATCAAAAGCGAGAAATCCAATGCGAGCTTTCTCCTTAGACCTTTGTACAGGCGGCATAGAGGTACCCCTTTGTGATACTTGGTTAAAACATATGTATTGCAATGATAATCCATGTTAAGCCGAGCTAATTAGGACAAGGTGCGGGCACTATTGGTATACTATGCATGAGGCTTGCAACTTGTAGGATATAATTTATATAATACATATGCTTTATTACTACCGTTGACAAAATTGTTTCTTGTTTTCAAAATAAAAGCTCTAGCACAAATATAGCAATCAATTCTTCCCTCTGCGAAGGGCCATTCTTTTACTTTTATGTTGAGTCAGTTTACCTACTTCCTTCCATCTTAGAAGCAAACACTTGTGTCAACTGTGCATTGATTCTTACATACTTGCTTATTGCACTTGTTATATTACTTTGCATTGACAATATCCATGAGATATACATGTTACAAGTTGAAAGCAACCGCTGAAACTTAATCTTCCTTTGTGTTGCTTCAATGCCTTTACTATGAATTTACTGCTTTATGAGTTAACTCTTATGCAAGACTTATTGATGCTTGTCTTGAAAGTACTATTCATGAAAAGTCTTTGCTATATGATTCAGTTGTTTAATCATTGTCTTTATCATTGCTTTGAATCACTTCATTCATCTCATATGCTTTACAATAGTATGATCAAGATTATGTTGGTAGCATGTCACTTCAGAAATTATTCTTTTATCGTTTACCTACTCGAGGACGAGTAGGAACTAAGCTTGGGGATGCTGATACGTCTCCAATGTATCTATAATTTCTGATGTTCCATGCTTGTTTTATGACAATACCTACATGTTTTGTTCACATTTTATGTCATTATTATGCATTTTCTGGAACTAACCTATTGACAAGATGCCGAAGTGCCAGTTCCTGTTTTCTGCTGTTTTTTGTTTCAGAAATCCTAGTAAGGAAATATTCTCGGAATTGGACGAAATCAACGCCCAGCATCTTATAATTCCACGAAGCTTCCAGAACACACGAGAGGGGTCAGAGGAGGGCCACAGGGCCACCACACAGGTGGCTGGCGCGGCCTAGGAGGGGGGCGCGCCGCCCTGTTGTGTGGCGCCTCCGTAACCCTTCCGACTCCGCCTCTTCGCCTATAAGAAGCCCCCTGACCTAAATCTTCGAGACGAATAAGCCAGGGTACGAGAAACCTTCCAGAGCCGCCGCCATCGCGAAGCCAAGATCTGGGGGACAGGAGTCTCTGTTCCGGCACGCCGCCGGGACGGGGAAGTGCCCCCGGAAGGCATCTCGACACCACCGCCATCTTCATCACCGCTGCTGTCTCCCATGAGGAGGGAGTAGTTCTCCATCGAGGCTAAGGGCTGTACCGGTAGATATGTGGTTAATCTCTCTCCATGTACTTCAATACAATGATCTCATGAGCTGCCTTACATGATTGTGATTCATATAGTTTTGTATCACTATTCATCTATGTACTACTCTAGTGATGTTATTAAAGTAGTTTATTCCTCCTCCATGATGTAATGTTGACAGTGTGTGCATCATGAAGTACTTGGTATATGCTATGATTGTGATCTCTTGTAGATTATGAAGTTAACTATTACTATGATGGTATTGATGTGATCTATTCCTCATTTCATAGTGTGATGGTAACAGTGTGCATGCTATGTTAGTACTTGGTATAGTTGAGTTGATATATCATGCTGTGGAGCTTGTTAACTCCGGCATTGAGGTGCTCTTGTAGCCCTACACAATTAGTGGTGTTCATCATCCAACAAGAGAGTGTAGAGTATAGCATTTATCTATTGAGTTATGTGATCAATGTTGAGAGTGTCCACTAGTGAAAGTATGATCCCTAGGCCTTGTTTCCAAATACTGCAATCATCGCTTGTTTATTGTTCTACTGCATCTGTACTTCCTGCAATATTACCACCATCAACCACACGCCAGTTGTAGCAGCAAGCTATTTTCTGGTGCCGTTACTACTGCTCATATACATTCATACCACCTGTATTTCACTATCTCTTCGCTGAACTAGTGCACCTATACATCTGACAAGTGTATTGGGTGTGTTGGGGACACAAGAGACTTCTTGCATTGTGATCGCAGGGTTGCTTGAGAGGGATATCTTTGACCTCTTCCTCCCTGAGTTCGATAAACCTTGGGTTATCCACTTAAGGGAAAACTTGCTGCTGTTCTACAAACCTCTGCTCTTGGAGGCCCAACACTGTCTACAGGAAAAGGAGTGTGCGTAGACATCAAGCTATTTTCTGGCGCCGTTTCCGAGGAACGAAAAGCTACACAATAGAGATTTCCTCCCTCATCAACCACGCGCCAGTCCTGGACAGCAGAAGCCATGTATCTTCAGTTGCTCATCCACCTCCTCCTTAGAGCGCGACCATGGTTTCCTGTGAATACTGAACAAATCTGGCTGCGGCAAAGGGATTTCCCTCTCATCCCCGTCAGCAAACAACATTCTATAGACCATATTATCTAAACTAGAGTCAGTTGTAACAAATTGATGACTCTTCATAGCAGCAATATCAAGCCTTATAGGAGTTAATTTCACATCAGTAGGGTCAAGAGGAAGATCTAGATATGCTAAAATGCGTTATGCAACAATTCCTCCAAAAATAGGCCCCTTGTTAGACAAACGGCGAGCAACAAGAGCACCAAGATGATAAGGTGTCTCTCCAGTAAGTGCAGCAACCAAGAAAGCAAGATGATAGCTAGAAATATTGCTAGTGTTCTCCCTACCAAGAATGCTAGTAGCAAGGTAATAAGCAAAATATCTAATGGCGGGGAGTTGAATGTTTCTTATCTTGCCACGCTGAATGGTGTGGCAATCATCATTGGTGACTCCTCGATAGAGCTCCAGCAAAGCATTGGGATTATTCTCGATCTTCTTCGCTGTACCTACAGGGGCAATATCCAATGCAGTACAAAAATCCTTCAACTTCATAGTAATAGGATTACCATAAATCCTGAATGCAACTGTTGGTTGATAGTGCTTGTTGAACTGAAAGCTCTCAACAAAGATTTTAGTTAGCATGTAGTATTGCTCCCTCTCATCTTCCATATAGGCGGTTAAGCCCACATTACCGACGAGAACCAAGAAATCATCCAGCAACCCTGCATTACTCAAAAAGTTATAACATGGAAAAGGTGAAGCGTTAGGCACTCCATTGTCCTCCTCGGGTTCGAAGCTCGGTGCGATGACGTCCTCATTATAGGATCGCCTGAACCGAGTGGTGGTCCTAGAGGGCCTCCCCGTGCTTGTCGTCTCTCTTTCAAACACTTCTCCAAAGTTATAGTTATCCATCTCCCTTTTCTGAAATTTTTCAACAAACATTATGAAATTTGATTTGGTGACATATAATTGAGGGAAACTACTATAGGAACTTGCTAGAGTACTAAACATGCATCAAAACTAATTATTACAACTTAGAACAGGCATGCAAGCTCACTAAACATGTTACCTACAACAGCAAAATATTCAAGATATACTCAACCAAACAAAATTCTACTTGGATAATCGGAGGAGTCACATACCGGAGAGCAAATGTGCCAAATTTCAGACAGAAATCTGGGCTGAGCAAAGAGATCGAGAAATCTTGAGCTCTTGAGCAGAAACGCGAG
Source organism: Lolium perenne (assembly GCF_019359855.2). NCBI lineage: Eukaryota > Viridiplantae > Streptophyta > Magnoliopsida > Poales > Poaceae > Lolium > Lolium perenne. Next base: position 140,846,224 of record NC_067245.2, read on the forward strand.
TGAGAGAAAGCTGGTGCGAGTTTTTTCGGGAGAGAGAATGAGATGGGAGAAAGAGATGAAGTAGTGGGGCAAGGAGGGGGCCACACCACAGGGTGGTGCGCCCCCCTCCTTGGTCGCGCCGGCTGGTGGGGTGCCACCCTGGGGTGCCCCACTGGTCATCCCCAGGTGTTCCCAGGTGCCTCTTCGAAAAATAAGACCAACGGTATAATTTTTGTGAATTTTTAAAAACTTTGAAAATGCACATTTCTGGGTATTAAATTTATTATTACTGGGCAGAAAAAGATTTTGAAATCTCAAAACAACTAAAGAACCTTGCAAAACATGAAGTGCTACAGCAAGTATAACAAGTGGAGGAAGAAAGAAATGTTGTTTAGCTCCTCTATGCATATAAAATGTACTTGTTAACAAGGTTGATCAAGTCTTGCCACCAAATAAATTTTACATAGCATAAGAAGAAATAAACCTCAAATCAATCATGTTACCTTGAATTGTATTGATATGGATCCAATCATAATATTTTGATATCCTTCTTTAGGCTCATATATAGGACAATCAATAGTTCCCACTTTGATAGTTCTCACATTAGAAATTGTATTAACTCCACATACTTTATCAATCCTCTTGGGGAAATAAATGGTATGCTCCTTGTCATCAACATTGAAAGTAAATTTTCCTTTATTGCAATCAATAACAACCCCTGCGGTGTTAAGAAAAGGTCTCCCAAGAATAATAGACATATTATCATCTTCAGGCATTTCCAACACAACAAAATCAGTTAATATCAAGCAGTTATTAGTAACTTGAACAGGAACATCCTCACATATACCAACATGAATAGCAGTAGATTTATCAGCCATTTGCAAAGATATATCAGTCGGTATCAACTTATCTAAATAAAGTCTCTTGTAAAGAGAAAAAGGCATAACACTAACACCTGCTCCCAAATCACATAGAGCAGTTCTAACATAATTATTCTTGATGGAACAAGGAATAGTCGGTATACCTGGGTCGCCCAGCTTCTTTGAAACTTTGCCATTGAAAGAGTAATTAGCAAGCATAGTGGAAATCTCCTCATTAGGAATTTTCCTTTTGTTAGAAACAATATCTTTCATATATTTTGAATAAGGAGGCAATTTAATAGCATCTGTCAAAGGGATTTGCAAGAATAAAGGTTTCATACAATCGCAAAATTTATTATAGTGTTCTTCTTCCTTTGATTTTAGTTTCTTAGCAGGAAAAGGCATTTGCTTTTGAACCCAAGGTTCCCTTTCATTACCATGTTTCTTAGCAATAAAATCTTCTTTAGTAAACTTTTTATTTTTAACATGCTTTTCAGGTTCATCTTCAACCTCTTCTTTATCAGAAGCATCATTCTTATCATTATCTTTATCATGTTCATTACCACTTTTAGTTTCAGCATCAGAAATAGAAATACTATTAGGATCATTAACAGGTTCAGAGGATTCTGCAACATTTTTATGTTTCTTCTTCTTTTTCTTAGAAGGAGCACTAGGTTCAATTCGTTGAGAATCTTGTTCAGCTCTTCTGGGATGCCCCTCGGGATATAGAGGATCCTGAGTGGAAACACCGCCTCTAGTTGTTACTTCATAAGCATGTTTTTCTTTAGAACTATTTTTTAACAAGTCATTTTGCACTTTAGTGAGTTGATCAATTTGAGTTTGAACCATATGAAAATGTTTAACAAGCATCTTAACATTATTGGAGGTTCTCTCCACAATATCATGCAAATTACTAATAGCTTGAGAATTTTCCATTAGATGATTCTCTACTCTCATATTAAAATTTTATTGCTTAACAATATAATTATCACACTCATCTAAGCATTGAGCAGGAGGTTTCGAATACGGAATATCTTCCCTAGTAAAGCGTTGAAAAGAGTTTACCTCAATCATGGATGAAGTGGGAATTATCTTACACAAATCTTCTATGGGAGGTAAATTCTTCACATCTTCAGATTTAATACCTTTCTCCTTAAGAGATTTCTTGGCTTCCCTCATATCTTCATCATTTAATTTAATCACACCCCTCTTCTTCAATATTGGCGTCGGGGTTGGTTCAGGTGTAGTCGAATCATCGTGGTTCTGGCCTATTCTAGGCAATAATTCTTCACCTTCGTCTGGAGTTCTTTTCCTGAAAACACAACCAGCACAACTATCCAAATATGCTCTAGACTCAATGGTTAGTCCACTATAAAATATATCAAGTAAATCGTGCTTTTCCAAATCATGTCCAGGTCGAGCTCTGATAAGAGAGCAGAATCTTGCCCAAGCTTCAGGCAATTTCTCTCCATCTTCCTGATCAAAGCTATAAATTTTCTGCAAAGCAGCATGTTGAGCACTAGCAGGAAAGTATTTCCGAAAGAAAACATCAAGTAAAACACTTGGACTATCAATAGAACCAGGAGGAAAACTATTATACCAAGTTTTAGCATCATCCTTTAATGAGAAAGGAAAAAATTTAGCAACAAAATAAGTACGCATCTTGACATTATCAGAAAACAAGCTACTCAAAGTAGAAAGTTCATTCATGTGTTCTACATCACTTTCTTTTTCAGTACCACAAAAGGGTGTTTTCTCTACAATAGCTATATGAGATAGATCAAGAGAAAAATCATAATCCTTATCCTTAATGTTTATAGGAGATGTGGCAAATTTAGGATCAGGAGATAGCTTATATCTAACAGTATGTTGTGCAAGCAACTTTTTAATTTTTCTTGCATCAGTAGTAGCATTGCATTTATCAATAAAATCATCATCAAGTTCCACATAATCTTCATCAGGATCATCACTAGAGTATTCAACAGACTCAGGTGAATTAACAGGTGTAGCAGCATTTTCATTAGGAGTTTCAGTATTTTCAATTTGTCTAGACCTAGCAATTGTAGCATCTAGAAAAGATCCCAATGAACCACTATCATCAAGCACAGCAGAAGCATCATCAAAATTATAAGAATTTTCAGATCGAGCAGAAGTACCAGCATGTGGAGCTTGTGGTGGTGAAACAAGTTGACTTATCACAGATGGTGAATCAAGAGCAACAGAGGTACTCAGAGTTGTACCTTTTCTTGTAGTGGATGGTAATATGGCTGCTTTAGGATCGTGAGATTTACCCATGATGGAGAATTTGCAGCGAACAATATCAATCCAAGTGAACTTCCAAATAAAGCTATGCTCCCCGGCAACGGCGCCAGAAAATAGTCTTGATGACCCACAAATAGGGGATCGCAACAGTCTTCGCGGGAAGTAAAACCCAATTTATTGATTCGACACAAGGGGAGCCAAAGAATACTTGAAAGCCTTAACAGCGGAGTTGTCAATTCAGCTGCACCTGGAAACAGACTTGCTCGCAAGAGTTTATCAGTGGTAACAGTTTATAACAGTAGCAGTAGTGAAATAACAGCAGCAGTGTAACAAAGACAGCAGTAGTGATTATAGTAAACAGCAGGATTAAAATACTGTAGGCACAGGGATGGATGACGGGCGCTGCATGGATGAGAGAAACTCATGTAACAATCAAAGCAGGGCATTTGCAGATAGTAATAAAATGGTATCCAAGTACTAAACAATCCATAGGCATGTGTTCCGTATATAGTCGTACGTGCTCGCAATGAGAAACTTGCACAACATCTTTTGTCCTACCAGCCGGTGGCAGCCGGGCCTCTAGGGAATCTATTGGAAATTAAGGTACTCCTTTTAATAGAGTACCGGAGCAAAGCATTAACACTCCGTGAACATATGTGATCCTCACATCACTACCTTCCCCTCCGGTTGTCCCAATTTCTGTCACTTTGGGGCCTCGAGTTCCGGACAGTGACATGTGTGTACAACTTGCAGGTAAGATCATAAAACAATGAATATCATCATGAAACAATAACATGTTCAGATCTGAGATCATGGCACTCGGGCCCTAGTGACAAGCATTAAGCATAACAAGTTGCAACAATATCATCAAAGTACCAATTACGGACACTAGGCACTATGCCCTAACAATCTTATGCTATTACATGACCAATCTCATCCAATCCCTACCATCCCCTTTAGCCTACAGCGGGAGAATTACTCACACATGGAATGGGGAAACATGGCTGGTCGATGGAGAGGTGTCGGTGGTGATGATGGCGATGATCTCCTCCAATTCCCCGTCCCGGCGGAGTGCCAGAACAGAGTTTCTGGTCCTGAGACGGAGTTTCGCGATGGTGGCGGCTTACTGGATGGTTTCTGGCGACTCCCACTTTTTCGTCTCGCGTTATTAGATCGAAACCCCTAAATAGTCCAGAGGGGGACGTCAGAGGCTGGCCGAGGCGCCCTCACCATAGGGCGGCGCGCCCCCCCTCCAGGCCGCGCCGACCTAGTGTGTGGGGGCTCTGGGCCTCCCCAAGCCTGCCCTTCTGGCTTCGTGAATCTTCTGGAAAAATAAGCCCTTCGACATAAATTCCGGGGATTTTCCTGAAAGTTGAATTTCTGCACAAAAACGAGACACCAGGGCAATTCTGTTAAAAACAGTGTTAGTCCGTGTTAGTTGTATCCAAAATACACAAATTAGAGGCAAAACAACAGCAAAAGTGTTCGGGAAAGTAGATACGTTTTGGACGTATCACGCACCGCCGCCATGAAGAAACTGCATGAAGAAACAAGAGCGACCATACAAGAACATGTGCTTTGTCAAGCCAACCGCCTCAACGCCAAGAAGAAGGAAAGAATATTTCAAGAAGGAGACCTCGTTTGGATCCACCTCCGGAAGGAAAGATTCCCTCATGAGCGCAACTCAAAGCTCAAGCCAAGAGGAGATGGCCCCTTCAACTTCCTCAAACGCATCAACAACAACGCCTACGTCATCGACATCCCGACCTCCAAGTATTTGGTGAGCAACACGTTCAACGTCTCGGACTTGTCACCCTATCATGGAGATGAGGAGGAGCACGAGTCGAGGACGACTCTTTCCGAAGGGGGGGGGGAGATGATGTAGCCTCGCTCACCGACGACACTACACCAAGATCAACAAGTTCCCCAAGTGGACCGATGACTCGGGCTGGAGTTGATGCGCTACATGATAAGGTGAACTCGCTCCTCACCACCCTTGATCTCGATACCCCTTTGGATGGAATGCTACCTCATGCCGACGTGCTTTGTGTCATTAGGTACAAGGTGCATCAAGACCCCGGAGAGGAGGACACACCATGGTCAAGGGAAGGAGAGGAGCAGCGGGACTTGGAGATGAGCACGAAGATGGACCCAACGTCACTCGAAGCGCTCGAAGGAAGAGAGGAAGCTGGCCGGCCCAGGACCCGGTCGACCGGCCCCACGACCGGACCATCCGGTCCCAGGCCCGGTCAACCGGGCGCCAAACCGGATCCCCCTCGGTCATGACCGGGCGTCGTACCGGGGGCCAACCGGACGGAGATCTGCGACATTTCCGGTTGGCGCCCGGTCGACCAGCCCCACGACCGGACCGTCCGGTCCGAGGCCCGGTCTGACCGGCCCCACGACCGGACCGTCCGGTCCGAGGCCCGGTCTGACCGGCCCCACGACCGGATCCGACGGGAATTCCCCAACAAACTGCCTAAGTTAACCACTTATGTACCTTTTCGCCTTGCTGGCCATGTAGGCCTATATAAGCAACCTGGACCCCTCCTTCACCCCTTAGACTTGAATTAAGCTTAAACACTACTTTGAGCTTTGTCTCCCTAGGGTTAGCATCCCTTTGTAATCAAGGCATCCTTGTTATTGATTTGGATATTGTTGAGTGAGATTCTAGTGCAAGCCACTCTCTCTCCCTCACCAATCTCTTCTTCTCCAACACCAATCTCTCACCGGAAATTCTGCCGCGTGCCTCTTCCGAGTTATTCTATTGGCGTGGTCCATCGAGCCACGGGGGTAAGTATCGGGTGTATCGGGTTGGTGTGCGTGCGTGAGTACCGGTGTTCCTCGTGTTCTCCCACCTTTTACCCTTGGATTTTGGTCAAATCGCGAGATCGGGCCAACCCCTAGATCTCAGATCTCATCATAGGTATTATTGTCTTCCTGAGCCATTCAAACACTATTTTTTTGTCTCCGTTTACAATGCAGATGCACACCTTGCCCTGCCATTCGTGATCCCATCACCGATGAAGGAACCGTCTGGCAGATGTTTTTAGCTCGATCAGCCGATGGCAAGCGCTTGATGATCATCCATGAAGATCGGTATATATGTAGCAATGATCACCTTGAGCCTGCAGAAGTTCTGCATCATGGTAATGGCCTTATCCTGCGGGAGTATCCTGCCCATGTCATACATATTTTTGAGAAAGATCTATCCCTGATTGGACCCAATTGGAGTCGAGTTGACAGCCTTGGCACACACTCTCTGTTCATTGGACTGAATTATCCAATGAACCTGAAGATAAATGATGGCAATGCTCCTGATGGAACATTGACTCCATTCATGAGGTCAAATTGTGTGTACATCGCGTACTATGCATTTCGGGAACCAACATTTAGTTGTATTTGTCGTTGTAACCTGCAGCAAGGGGAAAATGAGCTGATGGAAGTTATCACCCTTCCAGAAGATGGTTGTGGATTTCCCCGACAGGCGACAATGTGGTTTAAGCCTAGTATGAAAAATATCGGCATGTTGATGCAACTCTAAACTGAGCCATGAATCTTTCTGGAGAAAATAATCTATTTTTACGATATGTTTGAACAATTCAGTAATCTATTCCGTATCTTAAGATGCTCTTCCTTTTTTTCTGAATCTTATATACCTGGACCCATTTCAGTGTGTCTGTTTACTCATTTTAGTGTGTATGTAGCCCACATTGAAGTAATCTAATCTTATAATTTAAAACGGATGGTGATGAACTATGTATTTCCATCCTTTGTAAACCTTGCATGTCTGTTTATTTTTAGTTTCATTTCAGCAACTGTTATTAGTATATGCACACCTTTTTTTAATGTTGAGAGGAGTATAAGGGCATTACAATGCTATATACTATATGGCGCTAATAGAGAACAAATGAATGTCAAAAGATTGTAAAATCCTCCAGGTACTCTCCTTGCAGCGCTAATTGCTGATGGCAGACTGACTTCCTGTTGGTTCCGGTGCTTTAGCTAGGACATGTGAAAAGAGTTTCACGCCCTGCTTTCTTTTGCGTCGACGCTAGGCCTACCGCTGGGATTCACCTCTCCAACCGCCAAACGACGAGGAAATAATTCATAGCGCCCTTGCAGTAGCGCCTGTGTTGGACGTGCCCTAATGTTTTCCTGCTAAAAGGTGCAATCTTTTTTGCACTTGGGTACGGTATTTCCCCACCAGCTTGGATGCAGGCCGCCAAACGCGTCTTAACCAATGTTTAAAATAGTGTGCTAAATGAATTAGCGGCAGCCTCCTTCAAACGATATGAACGCTATATCGTGGTAATAGTGTGGTATATTTTAAATAGCATTTTCAAAATAATACTAAATATAGCCTAAAAATAAATAATTTTACAAGAGCGAATAGATATATATAGTCCAAAAGTGACTGAATCATACATACATAACCACATATAGAAATAGATCTCAAGTATTTTAGAAGGCTAACATCAACATTTCACAAGGCAACAACATAGTATAAATTATTTATTACAACATATTAGCATTAGCGATATTATCTTCTGACTTAGAAGTGGAACCAACAGATTGTAGTTCATGACCACGAAAAAGTGAAAGCAACTTGCCTGAAAAAATAGCATGCTAATACTATGAAGTTTTAGGGCGATAGAGCATGCTGTTTCGCAAATAGCGCCTCAGCGAGCAAAATTACTAAGCGTGGACCCTCTAGATATGCTATAGCGCGCTTTTAGCGGAGAAATAGTTAACTGGGCTTCATTGAGACCCTGGTTTGACAAAGCAGCCTGAGTACGCATCTAAAAAAATCTTCCTGAGGACGCATGCTTGTAAAAAAGAGAGAGCAGACTACAATTATTTCAGTCCCGAATCCTCTATCTCTCCCACCTACTTCACCTCTTTTACACTAATGACTGCCATGAACGGCTTGCCTCCTCCTTCCACCGGCAGCTGCCTGGCGGTAATGGCCGCCGACACAGATGAACATCGCCGATATTTCCTAAACTCAGCCGATTTGATCCACCACATCCTCCAGCAGCTTGATGGACGTCCAGTCTCTTCTATCTAGATCGTGACTAGAGAAGGATCTACGAGTACATCCATTTCTTGCCCTTTGGCAGCGTTGGTTCCATCTCTCGCGGTACTGTCTTCTCCGCTGGAAGCACCATCTGGCTCGGCGCTGATTTCCCTGGCGGCGGCACCAGCTTCTCCGGCTGCGCCAACCCCAACCCCCGCGGCACGGTCTTCTCCAGTGGCGGCACCACCAAAAGTGACTGTAAGTTGTCCTGAACTCACTAGGATGCAGGTGTAAGTAGTCAATGATGGTTGGGGTTTTAAACAAGTTCTTTTTTCTTTAATGATGGGAAACCATAGTAGTATTCTTCTGCAAATGTTTTTTTAATGACGGGAAACAGTAGATGTTAAGTACTAGTTCTGGCAAAAAAAGATGTTAAGTAATAGTATACATCACAGAGCAGGGTTTCACAGTCTGAACATACAAATATATGCTCCATGTTACCTGTTTCAGAAAGTCTGAAAGCTTGCTCAGTACCTGTAAAATCAAATTGTCTTGCTGTTGCTAGATTTTGTACAAACTAATTAAAGAGATAGCTAGATGCATTTTCTCCATGTATGTTATGTTCTGATTTATATGTTGTTTATTGATATATACCGTGCTTAACTAGATGCAGAAGCAAACTCGCTCCAACGTCAATGAGCAACTACGTCTTAGGACTGTCGATTGTACATGTCCTCTGCACCCCCCGAGTTCAGAATTCAAAGAAATTCACTATCCAAAATGCCAAAGGTGACGGGCAGGTGTGATGCAGCAATTCAACGTTGTATATTAAAAGGGCGAGGGAAAGGCCGCCCTAAACGAGTTGGTCACTCGGCGGACCCTCCTCAGCCCTCGCGCTTCTATGTGCAACTGGACGGCAACGATGACATGTATATGTTGGTCATCCCCAGAGAATTCAAGCAATGTCTGAAAGGGATTCTTCCCATGCCTATCAAGCTCAAGACCAGCATAGGCTGCGCCTGGTATGTGCACATCGATGAGTACCAGGGTGAACTGGTCTTGAAGGATGGTTGGTTCGGGTTTGCAGAGGTGCATGAACTGCAGCTCGATGACCTTCTCGTCTTCGAGGTGAAAGACACTTCCTTGATGAATGTGTTGATCTATGACTGTAACACCTCCACCCAGAGGGTAATATTTTGTGCTGATCAACCTTAGTTGCATGCATGATCTGCAGTGCTTTTAGCAAGAGGGGATTAGAAACACCTCAATATTTTATTGAATTAACTAGATGCTGCTTTGACCTGGGGTAGTGCCCTGCTGATGTTCATGCTGAACTTGGTTTTTGTATTAAGCTGAACTGGGGATCAGATACACTGTGATGAGACTTTGTTAATTAGCTAATATTGTATATGTTAGACATGTTTTATTTTACTTTAATTTACTGTGATATGCTGCGGTAGTTTCAATGTGCGGTCTGATGATTTGTATTATACCTAGCTACATGGAGCTCAACATTTTGAAATATTCATAGATTTGTAAATGTAAATGTGATATATCCCATATGTAGTCAATGCTATCTTGTAGGAGCTTGTAAAATCTCAGGGAAAAATACATTTTATTTTAGAAAGTGTAAAAGTGACCAATTTTTTTGATCTGATTGTAGCGAACACAAGTGCAGATGGTCAAACCCCAAAAACTTTTCATATTCATTGTTACATGGTCGAGATATAAAGGTATTTTACGCACTGGTTTAATACTTAACTGCTTACATCCATGTTTGCTAGCAATTTTTTTTGACACCTCTTAATGCTCCCTCCGATCCATTTTTTTTTGAGATACACAGTACAAACACAGACGCTCTCATATAGATGTATCTGGACACATATTAGTTGTAGAGACATCCATTTTATCATCAAGTAATGAGGATCAGATGGAGCATCATTTTCATTTTACCAAAAGAAATGAGGCCATGAGCTCTGAATAGTACAACGTAGCCTGAGGCCCTGAGCTCTGAATGCAATTTCTGTGTGCACACTGATCGGATCATAACCCACATGACCTGTCTCACTGGTATGTAGGTCCGGGCCCCACCAGATACTGGTAAAGCCCAGTAACCCGCCGGGTGAAGTTTTCTGTGTGGATTCCTGCGTACCTGGCTTCGTTCTTCCAAGAAACGCGCTTTTTTTGACCGGGGGGACACGCGCATTTATTCCCTTGCTGATGTATCATTCTCAGTTTCTCACAGCCCCCTCATGTTCAGATCTCCCCAGATCCATCGCTGTCCATCTCCCCTGAGTCCTCTCCCTACACCACCGGCGTCCACCACCGCTCGGACTACGCGGCTTGGACTCCATCCTCTACGGATGCGGCGACGTCGCACCTAAAAACTCCACTAAGGCGGCGCGGCATCCCCGAATCACTAGCGTTGCCGGTCACATCTTTATTATATCTAAGCTGTATTGCCGGTTGCTTAGCATTGTTTGATATAGAGTATTTCTCTCATCTAGTGTATATATTAATCCTCTGGTAAAGACTTGGGCTACACATGCACGCATGCTAGCTAGGTTGGGACTGGATCTAATGTGTGCAATAATAATCGTTCAAATATGATATTGGTCAATCCACGGCCGATAATCACATATGAGGACACCGAGCATGCATGTCTGGCTTACGGACTCTTTAGGCCAACGCTGATTTTTTTGCTTGGTCGATCTGTACTGGCGGATGATGAACTGTAGATGCATTACTCTGATGCTAGACCTAGCCAGCAAGCATGCATGGCTCATGCTAGCTTGATTTCTATTCTCATAGGTACTATTTATATCGATTTGGCTTCTGCGATACAATGATACACTATGCTGAATAATTTGATGATACAAGGTTGTACATATCAGCCTAGCTAGATTCAGAAGCTTATTGTTCAGACTGTGTGTTTGATAAGAACAATGATCCGCTGACTTTGGTAGGTGCCTTTGATTATGCATTTGCTTGGAATTACGGTCAGAAGCTAGAGGCATTATCTAATTGAGGCCTCTTTTTTGCAGTGTTCAAACAAGAAGCTAAAGCTTGGAGAGAGCTTATCATGGAAGGAGACATCTGTAGAGCCAGCCCCAGTGTGCAAGGTGTTTAGGCGCATCGATGAGGAGAATATCGCCGATGCCTTCTGCAAGGTACTATGTACATCGGAGTTAGAGGTGATTACCATCCCCAGTCGTGTTCTACCCTGGTTTTACGGTGGGTGTCCAGAGTCCATCAACCTGAAGATGTCCATTGCATGCACCTGGATTGTGGACCTGAAGCAACAAGATGGCAATGTTTTAATGGACGCAGGATGCCCAGAGTTTGTCAAAGCACATGACTTGAAGGTAGGATACCTCCTGACCTTCAAGAAGCTTGACACCAAATCATTGCAGGTGGTCATATTTGGTTAAAATTGTTGTGAGAAGGTTATATGGTGTTCAGGTTATCACCCATCGCTGGGGCAACAAAATGAATCACAACTGCATTAAGTTGTCTTACAAATGTTCTGTAGAGAGAGCTGGTCTATAATAGTATAATGATGCATTGTGGTGAACATGATGGTACCATTACTGGATTGTGGTCACATGTGAGGGGGGATGTTGATATGTATAAGTGGATTGCCTAGCCCTTTCCATTAGTTTAGACTTTTGGTTGCGTTGGCTAGTGTATGAAGCTTGACATGGTATCAGAGCCCAGGGTCTCGAGTTCGAGACCTGGCTTTCGTAATTTATCCTAAAAATTGGTGCTGCCCTCCGTTGCCCTCCTCGGAGTCCACGTATATGCCTCTTGAGCTATACCTCTGAGTCTCCTTGTGTTGACCTTTTCCCTTCTTCCGGTCACACGTGAGGAGGGGTCTTGAGATGTATAAGTGGATTGCCTAGCCCTTTCCATCAGTTCGAACTTTTGGTTGCGTTGGCTAGTGCATGAAGCTTGACAAACCTTATTTATATGTACAACTCTCTAGTTGTACTATTAATTATTATGTGCTTATGTTGGCTGGATTGTGATGATCATGAGATGTTCTGTTGTTTCCGTAAAGAAAAAAACGTGATGTTTTTTCGAATCCTGCGCTGGATATGTTTTGCACAAACTAGTGAAGAGCCCGCTGACAAAACATATTATGTGCAAATAGGCAACCCTCAGTAACGATCATGGGTTCAAGCATCCATGATCTAGTGCCTTGACATCAGCAAGCACAAATGAACAGTTGGTTGACTTGTAGATTTGGACGCTGGATCGAAAATAGATAGCTAAGAACTAAGTACTGTAGCATGTAGCATATGTACTGTTCATGGTCTCATTCCGGGTTCAAGTGCTACCCCATTGTGGTGACCCGGCATACCACTGCATGGTGTAGTATGCAAGTCTGATATAACACCAATGAAACACCATTCCACTAGTATTATATCGCTCAGAGTGGTACAACAGAAACATATGTGGGTCCAAGGCATGTCTATAGAATTACAACATTGACTCTGTTATATAAGATCATCACAGCCTCCTACTTTACCATGAGGTAAAACTGCAAATAACTCCAGAAGAACGACTCGTAGTCTAGTCTTATCACGAACTCTATTTGTAGAGTATTTAACTAGCTATAGAGGCTATGAATAGATTCTAGCTAAATAGGAGCTAGGTTTAGGAAGCTAGTTCCCTTCTATGGCTAAACTAGGTTTTCTCCTTGTTGGATGTGGTATCTGACTCCTCTGATAGGGTCCTGTCTCTTGAAGTAGTTGTTGACTCCTTGGCCTTCAAGTTGCACTGTATATCCTCCTTCGATGCCTCCATATCTAAGCAGGGGATTTAAGAGTGGGATGAGTACGAGCGTACTCAACAAGTTCATTATAGGAAAGAGGTGTTTAATGCACTAGCTACGGCATTAGACCAGAAAGTCTAATACCAATGCAGGTTTTCATAACCATTTCTTGAAAAGGTTGCTTTTATTCAGAAGAACTATGTCCGTCAGCCTTCACCGGTTTACTAGAACTTCATGGAGCTCCTTTCCGGCAGCGTTCGCAGTTCCATATCCCGGAACAGGGAGTGACAGGTCACGATTCATTACACTCTGCAGAGGTGTGTTGCTTTACCCATAAGAGATCTTAACCTTGGTGCCAACCGAGCCGCGAGCTCATCCACACTTCCTATGGTGTGAGGCCCGGTATAAGGTCTAGCCAATCATGTTCCTCCGCTACCTCGAACACCCACCCTTTGTTGCAAACTCCGACCCTGGGTCCACGCCGGTCCCATTATTCCCATAGATTTCAGGGTGGACCCCGACCACGATGTCAATGCAGGGCTCTACCATACATTCCTACGCCGGCAGCTGCAACCCATCATAGACCGCAATACCGTTGGGACTTAGGACTCCCCAGCCTCACCGCTTGCTCCTTCGGGCGACAAGTGTACTACGGACAATGCCGTGGGGACTTAGGACTCCCCAGCCTCACCGCTTGCCCCCTTGGATTACAAGTGTACTACGGTAAAGCGTATCCGTTGATGAACGAGAGGTGGAAACACTTTTGACTACTCCGTCCCACTCTGGATCTTATGGTTAACACGGGTATTACGGCACAAGAATCACTGGACGACATTTGTTGTTTATTCCTAGATGGATATAAACCCTTGCAATGGAACCTCCACCATATCAACACAATCCATGGTTCCATTGCCCACCACATAGTCATATTCATAGTTATGAAAATAGTGGTTTTGGTTTTTATGCAAGAGTGATAAACATAGTACTTTGCAAGTAATTTGGTAAAACTACTCAAATGACATGAGCAAGCGATGAACTTGCCTTTCTTGACTGCAAGATTATGCAGGCAAGGTCTTCGATACGCAATAACTCCAAATTCTGAAATAGCATCATCGTCCGGTAAGGACGATGTTTAAAAGATTGGCAAGGATGCAATAATGCATAAGTATGAGATGCAATCTCTCTAAGCGTGACCTAACCCTGATGATTTAGGATCAGTGAGTTGTAATGATTTCTTTAGGGTGTGTTGCACTTTTGGAGATGGTTCGCAAGCAAGGTTCTTATTAAGGTTTGATTACTTGATTCATGTACAAGTTATATAATAAAGCATAGTAATCAATTGAGCACACAAGGAATGATAATTAGCATAATGTTAATATGTAAAGAACAGTTGTCATTTTTAGTACTATATGGCATGGTTAATGATTACTTGTTATATTCTTCAAAAGAATAACTTTTGAAGAACATGTCCTTTAATAAAGAACAAGTATGATAATTGGGTTTGTGGGGTTCGATGGTTTTCTATGGTTCCAATTAGTTTCTGGAGTAAGTATTAGATGTATCCCAACAGGGTTGGATTCATCACCAACTAGGTTTGAATGGTTTTACTTAAGCATAAGCATCTTAAGCAATTAATTATACATGGTTTCTATCCTGGTGGGTTCATCTTGCTGGTGATAGCTATCAAGGGTTTATAGTTCCTATAAGGAAGGGTTGATGGCTATACTTTATTTTCTTCAAAAGAATAACTTTTGAAGAACATACTTCTTAAGTAATAAGAAGTACCTCAATTAGAGTTGAGGTGGACTAGGGTTTGCTATTGGATCCACTAAGTAAGGAATGATTGGCTCCTAAATAGGATGGTTCATAATTATGAAGTACTTGTAGGGTTTAGTGGACTATGGTTATGTAATGATAAATATTGGGCATAGATGCTATTGGGGTTCATCACAATGGTGTGATGCTAAGCAGGGATAACTAAGGATGGTGGTCTTGGGAATAGGAACTAGGGGTTTATACTTGGTTGATCCTATTTGATCATCTTGGTTGAATGGTATGCATACATGGAATACTAGTTTGTTGGTGATAGGGTTCTACATTATAAGTGGACATAGATATGTCTTTAGTTGCTAATCATGGCTCTATGATTATGAAATAACATGATCACATGTTAACTTGAGGTTTAAGTTGGGAAACAATTTTAGGGTTCACATGAAATAGTGGAACTAGGGTTTCTAATTGAATTAGGGTTTTGGTTTTACACATGAAATGATGAATTCCTGTTTTCCTACCATATGGAACTAGGGTTTTCTGGTTACCCTATAATTCTTGGATTAATAACTTCATTAAGGAAATTGAAGTTATTAATAACTTTGAAATAAAAATAATGTTGGATCAGTCATTTTATTATTTTTAATGAATTAATAATTAAGGTAATTATTAATTAGGGTTTAAATTTCTTTAATAATGATTTAACAAAATAACAATTAAAGAAAATTAGTTTTAATGTTTTCTTTATTTATTTACTGGTTTTATTTACTTTTGGAAATTTTTACTAATTATTGAATTTTAATTGTATTTAAAATTTAAAGAAAAGGCTTAAATAACAAGTATTAAATAACTGAATTTTTATTAAGAATAAAAATTTCATATTATATTTTTATTAGATAGAGTTTTCTTTTCTAAGAATTTTAATATCTTATTTTAATTTTTTTGAGTTAATATGAATTTTCTAAATTTCATGTAAGGTTGCAGCAATTTAATGGATTTAAATTTAAAACTAGAAATGCTAACTACACGTGTGCCTGTGCTACTCACAGACACAGACAGGTGGGCCAGAGCCACGCTGGCTGCCACGGTGGCGTCGAGGTGGCAACCATGGCCACCACCTGCGGCCAGCCGTGGACGGCGCCGGCGTTCCCGGGGTCCCGCTGGGGCGTGCAGGGGTGCGTTGGATAGTGCTCGCCGAGGCGAACCACTTGGTGGTGGCGCCCCCAGCAAATGGTCACCAGAGTAACCCCGGCGAGCACGAACAGCGGCGGTGGACGGTGGCTCACGTCGGTAAAGCGCTACAGAACGAATTGGGACGCAAGACTAGCATCTACCGACGGGAAATCTTACCCTGATGCTTTATAGCTGGTCTCTGGAGTCGATCGAGGACGGAATCAACGCGGCGGTCGCCATTTCCTCCGCAGAACCACGGAAGGGAACGGCGAAATTCCTTCTCCTCCGAGCTCCCCTTGAGGTGTGGCTGTACCAGATGATCGAGGACGTCGAGGTGCTCCTCCTGAGCTCAACGGCGAGCTCCGGGGTGGTCGGAATCGGTGTGGTGGTATGGTGGCCGGCGGCTAGGGTTTCGGCCAGAACGACGAAAAGAAGAAGAAAGGGGCTCCTGGGTTTCCTCCGCGTATTTATACGGCCACTGCGGTCGTCGATGCTCGTGGAGGTCAAGAACGGCGGCCGGGACGTGGCTCTCGTCGTCGCCGTGGCGCTCTCCCGTGGCGCGGAGACGAAGGAGATGAAGACGCTCTCGTTCTCTTCGTGTTTATCTGGAGTGAAGGGGTACGGGCCAGTGTTGGGCTGTGGTTTGGGGCTGGGCCTTGGGCTGCTCGGTGGATTGGTGCTGGGCTGCGGTTGCCCATCCGGTAAGCCTCTCTTCTCTCTTATTTTCTTTTCTGTTTTCTTTTTCTATTTTTAGTGTTTTGAATTCTGTTTTTTAAATACAATTCAAATTATTTTTATACCCTGCAGGTAATTATACTGTGAACATTTTATGACTAAATAAAGGGCCTTTGTATTTCTGAGTTATTCTGGAATAACCATTTGACATAAGTGAGCTTTATTGTAAATTTTTAATTAAGCATGATTTTTTATGCACTATTTTAATTTCTCTTATCTTGTGTATCAATTTTATTTTGAATGATTATGGTTGATGCTTTCAACCCAAAGTATTTCAGAGATTGTTCTTAGGGTTTGGTTTCTATTTGAGAAATTGGTCACTTTCATATTATTTCATGTGAGCAACATTTTATTAAGGTTTTGTAGATTTGATGATAACCCATATTAAAACTATCATTAGTGTTATGGTCTCTTAATCCTTTGAAATACCTAGAGTAAATATTACTCTCCTCAAGGCTGGGGCTTAAATATATAGGTAAGTGGTTGATAATCACACTTATGGTCTTATTCATAAGATGTATCACAAGGGGTTTTCTCAGGTTTAATAAGTGAAGCATAAGATTTCATTAATATGCCATACCAGGGTTCTAATGATATTTATCTAATGGAACATGGTTTGAATCTCCAATATGGCTTAGGTTTAAGTTGTGATTACTCAAGTGATACCCAAATTAGGGTTAAGACATAATTCTAGTTTGTAGAATTGAGATGACATCATATTGCATTTGCTAGGTTTTAATCTCCCCTAACCAAGGTAATATGGTTACTTGCTTAATTGTTTCTGTTCTCCTTTAATTACTATGGACTTGAGAATTGGTTTTATCTTCTACCAATTAACTTCTATTATTAACCTCAATTTATCATTAAAGTAACTACATTGATTATAGTTCTTTTTATAGTTAACTTTTGTCATATGGATGTATGGTTTCTCACCATATAAAGTATAGAGTTTAACTCTAAGGTTTTCTTAGGTTGTTTAATTGATGAATGAATGAAAAATAGATGGGGTAAGGTTCTACTTATGATCACCAAGTGGTTCACAAGTTAAGGTTGGGATATAAGCCTAGGGTTGCCTACTAGTTACCTCCCTATGATTTCATGTGGTGAATGATATCTACTTATCCTATTAGGGTTTAACTTATCCTCACATACCTCAAGATCATAATCATGGATTAGGCATGATCAACTTGTTCTTAATATCTCTATCTCAAGTTCTTGGGGTTTATGATCATCACTCAATTTATATTGATCAAAGTTTGGCTTCCTAAGGTATCTCTCATTAAATAGGTTTCTCACTTCCATGATCAAGCATTGTCTTGATTAACTAGGGTATAATATCTCTCTTATTGTTTCTTGGGTGGACATGGCTATATTTGTCTCAATAGAGTATATCCCAGGAGAATGCCTGAGATATTCTGTTAGGGTTCTACTTAAACAATGTTGATATTATCATCTGGGTATATGGATAGTTCTCTCCCTCACATTCAAGTGTTGGCTTAACTTTCTTGAGTGTAACTCCTTAGCTTGAGGTCTCTCTCATAGGAATAGTTTATTCAAGGTTTTATGGTGTACTCCTAATATCACCTTAGGTATCTAGGCTTAGGTTCCATTTGTCTAGCTTAGTTGGATTAGTCTCTTCCTCACCTTATTAATTCATTGATATGGTACTATTCCATGTGATAACAGGGTATCTCATCACTCCAAGATGAAATTGTTGTTCCTAATACTTTAGTTCAAAGGTTGTCCTTTACTCTTAAATAGGTCAAGCTAGAATTAGTATGATTGATCTCTCTCATTTGGAAAAGACTTCAACACTAACCTAAGTTTAGGCTCCATAGAGAATGATGTGATCTTCAATATCTATGGTTAACATGAATGGGTTCTCTCTCTAGGAAATGTCTTGAATAATATCCTAGGGTTCCTCTTTAAGATGATGATGTGATCATATGGATATTTATATCCAAGGTTTTAGCTTAAGGTTTCCCATTGCTTCTCTAATAAATAGTATAGAACTCTCACCTCTCTAGGTTTGATGTATAATAACTTGGAATAGAGAAGAATATATACGTCTAGAGTTGATCTCCTTGTCTTGTTTCCAAGATTGAAATAGAATGAATACCATGAGGTTCATGGTAGGATCAAGGATTAGTTCAAGACATGGAAAAGATAAGTTAGGAATAGTTTCTCCATTTATTGTTACTTGACTTCCAATTATATAGATGTTCATATGTTGTGGCAAGGGATACCATATTATAATCTTTTATGAGATCAAGCAATTGATCATTGAGTAAAGTGTTGTTGTGTTGATTATTAGTTCCATTTGATCTAACCCCTTAGATCAAATCATCTCTACCCAAAACAAGGTTTTAACAAAGTCACATTGAGGTTTATAGCGCTTGACTTGATGAGCTACTTCAATTCCACCAAGGTCAAGTGAAACTTCAGTTACTGTGACTGTTTTACTTTAAAGCGCGAAAATTCCCCAGATTTTCTATGCATGAATGCAATGCACACATCTTTTTGCTCTATTTTGTAACCCCAATACCTGGGATATTACAGTCTCTACCCCTTAAACTAAACTTCGTCCTCAAAGTTTGAACTCTCTCACGTTTCCGGAGTGTGGATCTGACTTATGCAGGCTATGACTTTTCTCGGACTCCGTAATGATCTTACTAGATATAATTGAATATATCCCTTGTCCAGATTCTTCCTGAAATCCATTATGGTTTGTCTCTGAACCATGGCTCCTTACTTCAATTCCATGATTTCTTTCAATATCATTTTCTTGTTTCCTTTCTCATTGAATATTCAATGATTGGGACTTCTTCTTGTCCTGACAGTCTTAATTGAGGACTAATTGGATAACATTCTCCTATTTGATAAAATAGGTCTTTGTTTTTCCCTTACTACCAAAACTGCAATATTGGTACTTGGTAAGGTACTTACTATGGAATTGGTCATGGTGGTTTATTCCTCTAAGAATGGATTAGACTAATTTAGTCCATCCAATCATGGTTAATAATTGATACCTATAACTATTTTGGGTTATTTAGGTTCCATGAAAGGAATCATTCTATTAGTCTTTGGTATTGGTATGTTCAATCTTATTCGGTCTTTGGCCTTTTTGAACTGTATTTGGTCTATGGTATTTCCTTCATCCAACTTCATTATCCTTATTTTACTTGAGCTTTCGTACTTCTGATTAAATATTACTCACTTTCTCAAGTTATAGTCCACTTCTTGCTTTCTCGAGGTATAAACCTCGGCTTCTGGTCTGACATTCTTCTGAAAGTGGTGTCAACAATCTTATGAAAATAAGATCGAACTTCCGCTCAGTTCAGACCTTCTGCTTCTATTTAGCTCAAAATATTGAGTTAGTGTACATCCAACTCAGTCTTTACTCTACCCCTTAGAGTTTTCTTATGGTCTTCAACTCATTTTCTTCCAACTATTGGACTTATGATTAGAATGTTGGTCTAGGTCTAGTTTATGGTTTGTACTCTTCTGAGGTCTTGCGAGGAATATCTGTGGTGCATCCACTCAATTGTGGACATCCAATGTTAATCCTTCGACTAAATGATTATAGGTCATTGTTATTTGGTTAACAAAATTTTATTGGTTCACCACTTCTTGGTACAAATAATCCAATAATGGACTACTTGATACCCATTGTGGCTATTTGTTAACTAAAAATGGATTTTATTATAGGTTCTGATCAACTGGACGAGACATCCTCTACTTTATCTCGCAGTATTGATACTATACCAATTGTGGACTTCTGATATCAACTATGGTCTTCTTATATCTGCTATGGTTTCATAGGTCATCTTACTTTCTTCAGGGTTTATTTTGAAAGAAAACCACTATGAATATAGTATCCAAAGTGATTTCTCATGCATTCCCTCTTCTATGTTGACTATGGATCTGCTTAAGCTTCACCATAATCACCAGATTTCTCACCTTCATGCTTCTTCTGTACTAAAGTACTCCTCTGTTGAGGCAAAGCATGAGTTTTGATTGGTACTATCTTCAGAGTATTGTGGTTACTTCCCACAACTTTGCTTCCTTTCTCTGATGAACCTTCATCTTGTCTTCGGAATCTTCCAGAGTTCGTCGCTTCCTCACACTAACATTATTACCCTCTAGATCTATAGCATCAAGTAAATACTTGATATGGCAACATGCATTTGCATATCAACGTCAGACTTCATGTATGGATCTAGTCAAACAATGAAAATCCAATAAAATCCAAGAAGATTCAGCTTTGTGCTTATAATACACACCATCATAAGCCTGAATATAATAGTTGAGTAAGACATCTCTAAACATCAGGCTCTGATATGTAGTATATAGCACCACATAATATAGGTTTATATCGTGATACTTAGCACGAATATATGGAATTCTACTATTTGTCTCAACATTTACCTTAATTGCACATTTGCAATGAGATAAACTTGAAACAAAATGGCCTAGGATAGTTAAAGTTAACCTTGTTTTCTTTTGAAGTACTAACTTAGCTTCCATTTTGTTGAGGACTATTTCACATGGTATATCTGGGTTCTAACATTGCTACTCTAAACACATAACTATGGAAATACAGCTCCTATACTTCCAAATGTTTGTATCATAAGACTATGGTCATGACGTGCTTGGCACACTTCCCATATTTTTGGAACACAGTTCTTGCACTATTTTCTGTCTTCTTATTGTTCTCCTCCTGAATGTTTATGATGTTCTATTCCATCACATAATGATTCTCAAGTGAATCATATATGATTAGCAACTCTACCATGTAAGTAGACATATATTATTCCTATCACTCTTCCTCATTTCTCATGATTGACTCATCATGGTCTATACTACCTCATATCACTTGTTTTTATCACTTACTATCAGTTGTTTTACAAGTTTGGATAATTTACTTACTCATTACTTAACTTGGTCTACATTTTCTATTAGATATCTTAATTATCTTCATCACTTGATATTACTCCTATTACAGGTCTGTATAATTTTATTTAATCATAACATGTGTTGGTACACATCTTCCAATAGGATATCTTCCTTATGGTTGTATCCTCTCTTTGGACTACCATGTATTGTATACCAACTGTGATCTACTCATCTATGGTTTGAAGGACTTAATGGTATACTACATATTTGGGATTAGCTAACTAACTTCACTTAGGAAGAATGGATAAGAAAGGTTGACTTAAGTGTGTCAGGATTATTCTCAAATGAATATCCATCTCAAGTCATAAGAAGTATTTGGTTTACCTAGGACAACTTCCTATAGACACTACCAATCCTATAGGTCTCCTTTAAAGGGTTTTAATCCTAGGGTCAAAGCATTTGCTCTGATACCAACTGTGGTGACCCGGCATACCACTGCATGGTGTAGTATGCAAGTCTGATATAACACCAATGAAACACCGTTCCACTAGTATTATATCGCTCAGAGTGGTACAACAGAAATATATGCGGGTCCAAGGCATGTCTATAGAATTACAACATTGACTCTGTTACATAAGATCATCACAGCCTCCTACTTTACCATGAGGTAAAACTGCAAATAACTCCAGAAGAACGACTCGTAGTCTAGTCTTATCACGAACTCTATTTGTAGAGTATTTAACTAGCTATAGAGGCTATGAATAGATTCTAGCTAAATAGGAGCTAGGTTTAGGAAGCTAGTTCCCTTCTATGGCTAAACTAGGTTTTCTCCTTGTTGGATGTGGTATCTGACTCCTCTGACAGGGTCCTGTCTCTTGAAGTAGTTGTTGACTCCTTGGCCTTCGAGTTGCACTGTAGATCCTCCTTCGATGCCTCCATATCTAAGAAGGGGATTTAAGAGTGGGATGAGTACGAGCATACTCAACAAGTTCATTATAGGAAAGAGGTGTTTAATGCACTAGCTACGGCATTAGACCAGAAAGTCTAATACCAATGCAGGTTTTCATAACCATTTCTTGAAAAGGTTGCTTTTATTCAGAAGAACTATGTCCGTCAGCCTTCACCGGTTTACTAGAACTTCATGGAGCTCCTTTCCGGCAGCGTTCGCAGTTCCATATCCCTGAACAGGGAGTGACAGGTCACGATTCATTACACTCTGCAGAGGTGTGTTGCTTTACCCATAAGAGATCTTAACCTTGGTGCCAACTGAGCCACGAGCTCGTCCACACTTCCTATGGTGTGAGGCCCGGTATAAGGTCTAGCCAATCATGTTCCTCCGCTACCTCGAACATCCACCCTTTGTTGCAAACTCCGACCCTGGGTCCACGCCGGTCCCATTATTCCCATAGATTTCAGGGTGGACCCCGACCACGATGTCAATGCAGGGCTCTACCATACATTCCTACGCCGGCAGCTGCAACCCATCATAGACCGCAATACCGTGGGGACTTAGGACTCCCCAGCCTCACCGCTTGCTCCTTCGGGCGACAAGTGTACTACGGACAATGCTGTGGGGACTTAGGACTCCCCAGCCTCACCGCTTGCCCCCTTGGATTACAAGTGTACTACGGTAAAGCGCATCCGTTGATGAACGAGAGGTGGAAACACTTTTGACTACTCCGTCCCACTCCGGATCTTATGGTTAACACGGGTATTACGGCACAAGAATCACTGGACGACATTTGTTGTTTAATCCTAGATGGATATAAACCCTTGCAAATGAACCTCCACCATATCAACACAATCCATGGTTCCATTGCCCACCACATAGTCATATTCATAGTTATGAAAATAGTGGTTTTGGTTTTTATGCAAGAGTGATAAACATAGTACTTTGCAAGTAATTTTGTAAAAATACTCAAATGACATGAGCAAGCGATGAACTTGCCTTTCTTGACTGCAAGATTATGCAGGCAAGGTCTTCGATATGCAATAACTCCAAATTCTGAAATAGCATCATCGTTCGGTAAGGACGATGTTTAAAAGATTGGCAAGGATGCAATAATGCATAAGTATGAGATGCAATCGCTCTAAGCGTGACCTAACCCCGATGATTTAGGATCAGTGAGCTGTAATGATTTCTTTAGGGTGTGTTGCACTTTTGGAGATGGTTCGCAAGCAAGGTTCTTATTAAGGTTTGATTACTTGATATCATGTACAAGTTATATAATAAAGCATAGTAATCAATTGAGCACACAAGGAATGATAATTAGCATAATGTTAATATGTAAAGAACAGTTGTCATTTTTATTACTATATGGCATGGTTAATGATTACTTGTTATATTCTTCAAAAGAATAACTTTTGAAGAACATGTCCTTTAATAAAGAACAAGTATGATAATTGGGTTTGTGGGGTTCGATGGTTTTCTATGGTTCCAATTAGTTTCTGGAGTAAGTATTAGATGTATCCCAACAGGGTTGGATTCATCACCAACTAGGTTTGAATGGTTTTACTTAAGCATAAGCATCTTAAGCAATTAATTATACATGGTTTCTATCCTGGTGGGTTCATCTTACTGGTGATAGCTATCAAGGGTTTATAGTTCCTATAAGGAAGGGTTGATGGCTATACTTTATTTTCTTCAAAAGAATAACTTTTGAAGAACATACTTCTTAAGTAATAAGAAGTATCTCAATTAGAGTTGAGGTGGACTAGGGTTTGCTATTGGATCCACTAAGTAAGGAATGATTGGCTCCTAAATAGGATGGTTCATAATTATGAAGTACTTGTAGGGTTTAGTGGACTATGGTTATGTAATGATAAATATTGGGCATAGATGCTATTGGGGTTCATCACAATGGTGTGATGCTAAGCAGGGATAACTAAGGATGGTGCTCTTGGGAATAGGAACTAGGGTTTTATACTTGGTTGATCCTATTTGATCATCTTGGTTGAATGGTATGCATACATGGAATACTAGTTTGTTAGTGATAGGGTTCTACATTATAAGTGGACATAGATATGTCTTTAGTTGCTAATCATGGCTCTATGATTATGAAATAACATGATCACATGTTAACTTGAGGTTTAGGTTGGGAAAAAATTTTAGGGTTCACATGAAATAGTGGAACTAGGGTTTCTAATTGAATTAGGGTTTTGGTTTTACACATGAAATGATGAATTCTTGTTTTCCTACCATATGGAACAAGGGTTTTCTAGTTACCCTATAATTCTTGGATTAATAACTTCATTAAGGAAATTGAAGTTATTAATAACTTTGAAATAAAAATAATGTTGGATCAGTCATTTTATTATTTTTAATGAATTAATAATTAAGGTAATTATTAATTAGGGTTTAAATTTCTTTAATAATGATTTAACAAAATAACAAATAAAGAAAATTAGTTTTAATGTTTTCTTTATTTATTTACTGGTTTTATTTACTTTTGGAAATTTTTACTAATTATTAAATTTTAATTGTATTTAAAATTTAAAGAAAAGGCTTAAATAACAAGTATTAAATAACTGAATTTTTATTAAAAATAAAAATTTCATATTATATTTTTATTAGATAGAGTTTTCTTTTCTAAGAATTTTAATATCTTATTTTAATTTTTTTGAGTTAATATGAATATTCTAAATTTCATGTAAGGTTGCAGCAATTTAATGGATTTAAATTTAAAACTAGAAATGCTAACTACACCTGTGCCTGTGCTACTCACAGACACAGACAGGTGGGCCAGAGCCACGCTGGCTGCCACGGTGGCGTCGAGGTGGCAACCATGGCCACCACCTGCGGCCAGCCCTGCTGGGGCGTGCAGGGGTGCGTTGGATAGTGCTCGCCGAGGCGAACCACTTTGTGGTGGCGCCCCCAGGAAATGGTCACCGGAGTAACCCCGGCGAGCACGAACAGCGGCGGTGGACGGCGGCTCACGTCGGTAAAGCGGTACGGAACGAATTGGGACGCAAGACTAGCATCTACCGACGGGAAATCTTACCCTGATGCTTTATAGCTGGTCTCTGGAGTCGATCGAGGACGGAATCAACGCGGCGGTCGCCATTTCCTCCGCAGAACCACGGAAGGGAACGGCGAAATTCCTTCTCCTCCGAGCTCTGATACGTCTCCGACGTATCGATAATTTCTTATGTTCCATGCCACATTATTGATGTTATCTACATGTTTTATGCACACTTTATGTCATATTCGTGCATTTTCTGGAACTAACCTATTAACAAGATGCCGAAGTGCCGATTCTTTGTTTCTGCTGTTTTTGGTTTCAGAAATCCTAGTAAGGAAATATTCTCGGAATTGGACGAAATCAAAGCCCAGGGGCCTATTTTCTCACGAAGCTTCCAGAAGTCCGAAGGAGAGACGAAGAGGGGCCACGGAGGGGCCACACCCTAGGGCGGCGCGGCCCCCCCTTGGCCGCGCGGCCCTGTGGTGTGGGGCCCCCGTGCCGCCTCTTGACCTGCCCTTCCGCCTACAAATAGCCTCCGTGACGAAACCCCCAGTACCGAGAGCCACGATACGGAAAACCTTCCAGAGACACCGCCAACGCCGATCCCATCTCGGGGGATCCAGGAGATCGCCTCCGGCACCCTGCCGGAGAGGGGAATCATCTCCCGGAGGACTCTACGCCGCCATGGTCGCCTCCGGTGTGATGTGTGAGTAGTCTACCCCTGGACTATGGGTCCATAGCAGTAGCTAGATGGTTGTCTTCTCCCCATTGTGCTATCATTGTCGGATCTTGTGAGCTGCCTAACATGATCAAGATCATCTATCTGTAATTCTATATGTTGCGTTTGTTGGGATCCGATGAATAGAGAATACTTGTTATGTTGATTATCAAAGTTATGCTATGTGTTGTTTATGATCTTGCATGCTCTCCGTTACTAGTAGATACTCTGGCCAAGTTTTTGCTATTAACTCCAAGAGGGAGTACTTATGCTCGATAGTGGGTTCATGCCTGCATTGACACAGGACAAAGGATGACAGAAAGTTCTAAGGTTGTGTTGTGCTGTTGCCACTAGGGATAAAACATTAGTGCTATGTTCAAGGATGTAGTCACTAGTTACATTACGCACCATACTTAATGCAATTGTCTGTTGTTAGCAACTTAATACTGGAAGGGGTTCGGATGATAACCTGAAGGTGGACTTTTTAGGCATAGATGCAGTTGGATGACGGTCTATGTACTTTGTCGTAATGCCCAATTAAATCTCACTATACTCATCATGATATGTATGTGCATGGTCATGCTCTCTTTATTTGTCAATTGCCCAACTGTAATTTGTTCACCCAACATGCTGTTCGTCTTATGGGAGAGACACCTCTAGTGAACTGTGGACCCCGGTCCAATTCTCTTTACTGAAATACAATCTACTGCAATACTTGTTCTACTGTTTTCTGCAAACAATCATCTTCCACACAATACGGTTAACTCTTTGTTACAGCAAGCCGGTGAGATTGACAACCTCACTGTTTCGTTGGGGCAAAGTACTTTGGTTGTGTTGTGCAGGTTCCACGTTGGCGCCGGAATCACTGGTGTTGCGCCGCACTACATCTCGCCGCCATCAACCTTCAACGTGCTTCTTGACTCCTACTGGTTCGATTAAACCTTGGTTTCTTACCGAGGGAAACTTGCCGATGTGCGCATCACACCTTCCTCTTGGGGTTCCCAACGGACGTGCCAACCACACGCATCAAGCAAATTTCTGGCGCCGTTGCCGGGGACCTGAAGAAAAGTTACACCACAAAGATTTCTATCTCCCACGTCAACTGCACGCCAGCAAATAAATTTCTGGCGCCGTTGCCGGGGAGATCAAGACACGCTGCAAGGGGAGTCTCCACTTCTCAATCTCTTTACTTTGTTTTTGTCTTGCTTAGTTTTATTTACTACTTTGTTTGCTGCACTAAATCAAAATACAAAAAATTAGTTGCTAGTTTTACTTTATTTGCTATCTTGTTTGCTATATCTAAAACACAAAAAAATTAGTTTACTTGCATTTACTTTATCTAGTTTGTTTTATTTACTGTTGCTAAAATGGCCAACGCTGAAAACACTAAGTTGTGTGACTTCACAACCACAAATAATAATGATTTCTTATGCACACCTATTGCTCCACCTGCTACTACAGCAGAATTCTTTGAAATTAAACCTGCTTTACTGAATCTTGTTATGCGAGAGCAATTTTCTGGTGTTAGTTCTGATGATGCTGCTGCCCATCTTAATAATTTTGTTGAACTATGTGAAATGCAAAAATATAAAGATGTAGATGGTGATATTATTAAATTAAAATTGTTCCCTTTCTCATTAAGAGGAAGAGCTAAAGATTGGTTGCTATCTCTGCCTAAGAATAGTATTGATTCATGGACTAAATGCAAGGATGCTTTTATTGGTAGATATTATCCCCCTGCTAAAATTATATCTTTGAGGAGTAGCATAATGAATTTTAAACAATTAGATACTGAACATGTTGCTCAAGCTTGGGAAAGAATGAAATCTCTGGTTAAAAATTGCCCAACCCATGGACTGACTACTTGGATGATCATCCAAACCTTCTATGCAGGACTAAATTTTTCTTCGCGGAATTTATTGGATTCAGCTGCTGGAGGTACCTTTATGTCCATCACTCTTGGTGAAGCAACAAAGCTTCTTGATAATATGATGATCAATTACTCTGAGTGGCACACGGAAAGAGCTCCACAAGGTAAGAAGGTAAATTCTGTCGAAGAAACCTCTTCCTTGAGTGATAAGATTGATGCTATTATGTCTATGCTTGTGAATGATAGGACTAATATTGATCCTAATAATGTTCCATTAGCTTCATTGGTTGCACAAGAAGAACATGTTGATGTAAACTTCATTAAAAATAATAATTTCAACAACAATGCTTACCGGAACAATTCTAGTAACAACTATAGGCCATATCCTTATAATAATGGCAACGGCTATGGTAATTCTTATGGGAATTCTTACAACAATAATAGGAGTTCACCCCCTGGACTTGAAGCCATGCTTAAAGAATTTATTAGTACACAAACTGCTTTTAACAAATCTGTTGAAGAAAAAGCTTGGGAAAATTGATATACTTGCTTCTAAAGTCGATAGTCTTGCTGCTGATGTTGATCTTTTGAAATCAAAAGTTTTGCCTAATGAGAATCATCATAATAAAATTACTACTACAGCAAATGCCATTCAAGTTAGAATTAATGAGAATATAAGATTAATGGCTGAACTGCGTGCTAGGTGGGATAGAGAAGAAAATGAAAAACTAGCTAAAGAGAAGAATGTAGCTAAAGTTTGGACTATTACCACCACTAGTAATACTAATGCTACACATGTTGCTGCACCTCCTACTAATACTAATAAAAGAATTGGTGGTAGCAATGTTTCCACTTCTAATGCAAAGCGCGAAAAACTGCCTGAAACTGCTAAAACTTATGAAAATGCCTTTGATAAAGCTGCTGAAATTTTTTCCAACATTGGGGATGATGATCCCATTGCTTTAGATTATAATAGTTTGAATTTTGATGATTGCCACATCTCTGAAGTTATAAAGTTCTTGCAAAAACTTGCTAAAAGTCCTAATGCTAGTGCTATAAATTTGGCTTTTACACATCATATTACAAATGCTCTCATAAAAGCTAGAGAAGAGAAACTAGAGCGTGAAGCCTCTATTCCTAAAAAGCTAGAGGATGGTTGGGAGCCCATCATTAAGATGAAGGTTAAAGATTTTGATTGTAATGCTTTATGTGATCTTGGTGCAAGTATTTCTGTTATGCCTAAGAAAATTTATAATATGCTTGACTTGCCACCGCTGAAAAATTGTTATTTGGATGTTAATCTTGCTGATCATTCTACAAAGAAACCTTTGGGTAAAGTTGATAATGTTCGCATTACCGTTAACAATAACCTTGTTCCCGTTGATTTTGTTGTCTTGGATATTGAATGCAATGCATCTTGTCCCATTATATTGGGAAGACCTTTTCTTCGAACTGTTGGTGCTGTTATTGATATGAAGGAAGGTAATATAAAATATCAATTTCCTCTCAAGAAAGGTATGGAACACTTCCCTAGAAAGAGAATGAAGGTACCTTTTGATTCCATTATGAGAACAAATTATGATGTTGACACTTCGTCTCTTGATAATACTTGATACACACTTTCTGCGCCTAGCTGAAAGGCGTTAAAGAAAAGCGCTTATGGGAGACAACCCATGTTTTTACCTACAGTACTTTGTTTTTATTTTGTGTCTTGGAAGTTGTTTACTACTGTAGCAACCTCTCCTTATCTTAGTTTTGTGTTTTGTTGTGCCAAGTTAAGCCGTTGATAGAAAAGTAAGTACTAGATTTGGATTACTGCACAGTTCCAGATTTCTTTGCTGTCACGAATCTGAGTCCACCTCCCTGTAGGTAGCTCAGAAAATTAAGCCAATGTACGTGCATGATCCTCAGATATGTACGCAACTTTCATTCAATTTGAGCATTTTCATTTGAGCAAGTCTGGTGCCATTTTAAAATTCGTCAATACGAACTGTTCTGTTTTGACAGATTCTGCCTTTTATTTCGCATTGCCTCTTTCGCTATGTTGGATTAATTTCTTTGATCCATTAATGTCCAGTAGCATTATGCAATGTCCAGAAGTGTTAAGAATGATTGTGTCACCTCTGAATATGTCAATTTATATTGTGCACTAACCCTCTAATGAGTTGTTTCGAGTTTGGTGTGGAGGAAGTTTTCAAGGATCAAGAGAGGAGTATGATGCAACATGATCAAGGAGAGTGAAAGCTCTAAGCTTGGGGATGCACCCGGTGGTTCACCCCTGCATATATCAAGAAGACTCAAGCGTCTATGCTTGGGGATGCCCAAGGCATCCCCTTCTTCATCGACAACATTATCAGGTTCCTCCCCTGAAACTATATTTTTATTCCATCACATCTTATGTGCTTTTTCTTGGAGCGTCGGTTTGTTTTTGTTTTTTGTTTTGTTTGAATAAAATGGATCCTAGCATTCACTTTATGGGAGAGAGACACGCTCCGCTGTAGCATATGGACAAGTATGTCCTTGGTTTCTACTCATAGTATTCATGGCGAAGTTTCTCCTTCGTTAAATTGTTATATGGTTGGAATTGGAAAATGATACATGTAGTAATTGCTATAAATGTCTTGGGTAATGTGATACTTGGCAATTGTTGTGCTCATGTTTAAGCTCTTGCATCATATGCTTTGCACCCATTAATGAATAAATACATAGAGCATGCTAAAATTTGGTTTGCATATTTGGTTTCTCTAAGGTCTAGATAATTTCTAGTATTGAGTTTGAACAACAAGGAAGACGGTGTAGAGTCTTATAATGTTTTCAATATGTCTTTTATGTGAGTTTTGCTGCACCGGTTCATCCTTGTGTTTGTTTCAAATAAGCCTTGCTAGCCTAAACCTTGTATCGAGAGGGAATACTTCTCATGCATCCAAATACTTGAGCCAACCACTATGCCATTTGTGTCCACCATACCTACCTATACTACATGGTATTTTCCGCCATTCCAAAGTAAATTGCTTGAGTGCTACCTTTAAAATTCCATCATTCACTTTTGCAATATATAGCTCATGGGACAAATAGCTTAAAAACTATTGTGGTATTGAATATGTAATTATGCACTTTATCTCTTATTAAGTTGCTTGTTGTGCGATAACCATGTTCACTGGGGACGCCATCAACTTTTCATTGTTGAATTTCATGTGAGTTGCTATGCATGTCCGTCTTGTCTGAAGTAAGAGAGATCTACCACCATATGGTTAAGCATGCATATGTTAGAGAAGAACATTGGGCCACTAACTAAAGCCATGCTCCATGGTGGAAGTTTCAGTTTTGGACAACAATCCTCAAATCTCAAATGAGAAAATTATTAATTGTTGGTATATGCTTATGCATAAAAGAGGAGTCCATTATCTGTTGTCTATGTTGTCCCGGTATGGATGTCTAAGTTGAAGAATAATCAATAGCGAGAAATCCAATGCGAGCTTTCTCCTTAGACCTTTGTACAGGCGGCATAGAGGTACCCCTTTGTGACACTTGGTAAAAACAATGCATTGTGATGATCCGGTAGTCCAAGCTAATTAGGACAAGGTGCGGGCACTATTAGTACACTATGCATGAGGCTTGCAACTTATAAGATATAATTTACATGATACATATGCTTTATTACTACCGTTGACAAAATTGTTTCATGTTTTCAAAATCAAAGCTCTAGCACAAATATAGCAATCGATGCTTTTCCTCTATGGAGGACCATTCTTTTACTTTCAATGTTGAGTCAGTTTACCTATTTCTCTCTACCTCAAGAAGCAAACACTTGTGTGAACTGTGCATTGATTCCTACATACTTGCTTATTGCACTTATTATATTACTCTATGTTGACAATATCCATGAGATATACATGTTACAAGTTGAAAGCAACCGCTGAAACTTAATCTTCTTTTGTGTTGCTTCAATGCCTTTACTTTGAATTATTGCTTTATGAGTTAACTCTTATGCAAGACTTATTGATGCTTGTCTTGAAGTGCTATTCATGAAAAGTCTTTGCTATATGATTCACTTGTTTACTCATGTCATATACATTGTTTTGATCGCTGCATTCACTACATATGCTTTACAAATAGTATGATCAAGATTATGATGGCATGTCACTCCAGAAATTATCTGTGTTATCGTTTTACCTGCTCGGGACGAGCAGAACTAAGCTTGGGGATACTGATACGTCTCCGACGTATCGATAATTTCTTATGTTCCATGCCACATTATTGATGTTATCTACATGTTTTATGCACACTTTATGTCATATTCGTGCATTTTCTGGAACTAACCTATTAACAAGATGCCGAAGTGCCGATTCTTTGTTTTCTGCTGTTTTTGGTTTCAGAAATCCTAGTAAGGAAATATTCTCGGAATTGGACGAAATCAAAGCCCAGGGGCCTATTTTCTCACGAAGCTTCCAGAAGTCCGAAGGAGAGACGAAGAGGGGCCACACCCAAGGGCGGCGCGGCCCCCCCTTGGCCGCGCGGCCCTGTGGTGTGGGGCCCCCGTGCCGCCTCTTGACCTGCCCTTCCGCCTACAAATAGCCTCCGTGACGAAACCCCCAGTACCGAGAGCCACGATACGGAAAACCTTCCAGAGACGCCGCCAACGCCGATCCCATCTCGGGGGATCCAGGAGATCGCCTCCGGCACCCTGCCGGAGAGGGGAATCATCTCCCGGAGGACTCTACGCCGCCATGGTCGCCTCCGGTGTGATGTGTGAGTAGTCTACCCCTGGACTATGGGTCCATAGCAGTAGCTAGATGGTTGTCTTCTCCCCATTGTGCTATCATTGTCGGATCTTGTGAGCTGCCTAACATGATCAAGATCATCTATCTGTAATTCTATATGTTGCGTTTGTTGGGATCCGATGAATAGAGAATACTTGTTATGTTGATTATCAAAGTTATGCTATGTGTTGTTTATGATCTTGCATGCTCTCCGTTACTAGTAGATACTCTGGCCAAGTTTTTGCTATTAACTCCAAGAGGGAGTACTTATGCTCGATAGTGGGTTCATGCCTGCATTGACACAGGACGATGTGAGAAAGTTCTAAGGTTGTGTTGTGCCGTTGCCACTAGGGATAAAACATTAGTGCTATGTTCAAGGATGTAGTCACTAGTTACATTACGCACCATACTTAATGCAATTGTCTGTTGTTAGCAACTTAATACTGGAAGGGGTTCGGATGATAACCTGAAGGTGGACTTTTTAGGCATAGATGCAGTTGGATGACGGTCTATGTACTTTGTCGTAATGCCCAATTAAATCTCACTATACTCATCATGATATGTATGTGCATGGTCATGCTCTCTTTATTTGTCAATTGCCCAACTGTAATTTGTTCACCCAACATGCTGTTCGTCTTATGGGAGAGACACCTCTAGTGAACTATGGACCCCGGTCCAATTCTCTTTACTGAAATACAATCTACTGCAATACTTGTTCTACTGTTTTCTGCAAACAATCATCTTCCACACAATACGGTTAACTCTTTGTTACAGCAAGCCGGTGAGATTGACAACCTCACTGTTTCGTTGGGGCAAAGTACTTTGGTTGTGTTGTGCAGGTTCCACGTTGGCGCCGGAATCACTGGTGTTGCGCCGCACTACATCTCGCCGCCATCAACCTTCAACGTGCTTCTTGACTCCTACTGGTTCGATTAAACCTTGGTTTCTTACTGAGGGAAACTTGCCGCTGTGCGCATCACACCTTCCTCTTGGGGTTCCCAACGGACGTGCCAACCACACGCATCAAGCAAATTTCTGGCGCCGTTGCCGGGGACCTGAAGAAAAGTTACACCACAAAGATTTCTATCTCCCACGTCAACTGCACGCCAGCAAGCTCCCCTTGAGGTGTGGCTGTACCAGATGATCGAGGACGTCGAGGTGCTCCTCTTGAGCTCAACGGCGAGCTCCGGGGTGGTCGGAATCGGTGTGGCGGTATGGTGGCCGACGACTAGGGTTTCGGCCAGAACGACGAAAAAGAAGAAGAAAGGGGCTCCTGGGTTTCCTCCGCGTATTTATACGGCCACTGCGGTCGTCGATGCTCGTGGAGGTCAAGAACGGTGGCCGGGACGTGGCTCTCGTCGTCGCCGTGGCGCTCTCCCGTGGCGCGGAGACGAAGGCGACGAAGACGCTCTCGTTCTCTTCGTGTTTATCTGGAGTGAAGGGGTACGGGCCAGTGTTGGGCTGTGGTTTGGGGCTGGGCCTTGGGCTGCTCGGTGGATTGGTGCTGGGCTGCGGTGGCCCATCCGGTAAGCCTCTCTTCTCTCTTATTTTATTTTCTGTTTTCTTTTTCTATTTTTAGTTTTTTGAATTCTGTTTTTTAAATCCA
Source organism: Lolium perenne (assembly GCF_019359855.2). NCBI lineage: Eukaryota > Viridiplantae > Streptophyta > Magnoliopsida > Poales > Poaceae > Lolium > Lolium perenne. The sequence continues at coordinate 140,880,612 of NC_067245.2, forward strand.
ATTCAAATTATTTTTATACCCTGCAGGTAATTATACTGTGAACATTTTATGACTAAATAAAGGGCCTTTGTATTTCTGAGTTATTCTGGAATAACCATTTGACATAAGTGAGCTTTATTGTAAATTTTTAATTAAGCATGATTTTTTATGCACTATTTCAATTTCTCTTATCTTGTGTATCAATTTTATTTTGAATGATTATGGTTGATGCTTTCAACCCAGAGTATTTCAGAGATTGTTCTTAGGGTTTGGTTTCTATTTGAGAAATTGGTCACTTGCATATTATTTCATGTGAGCAACATTTTATTAAGGTTTTGTAGATTTGATGATAACCCATATTAAAACTATCATTAGTGTTATGGTCTATTAATCCTTTGAAATACCTAGAGTAAATATTACTCTCCTCAAGGTTGGGGCTTAAATATATAGGTAAGTGGTTGATAATCACACTTATGGTCTTATTCATAAGATGTATCACAAGGGGTTTTCTCAGGTTTAATAAGTGAAGCATAAGATTTCATTAATATGCCATACCAGGGTTCTAATGATATTTATCTAATGGAACATGGTTTGAATCTCTAATATGGCTTAGGTTTTAGTTGTGATTACTCAAGTGATACCCAAACTAGGGTTAAGACATAATTCTAGTTTGTAGAATTGAGATGACATCATATTGCATTTGCTAGGTTTTAATCTCCCCTAACCAAGGTAATATGGTTACTTGCTTAATTGTTTCTGTTCTCCTTTAATTACTATGGACTTGAGAATTGGTTTTATCTACTACCAATTAACTTCTATTATTAACCTCAATTTATCATTAAAGTAACTACATTGATTATAGTTCTTTTTATAGTTAATTTTGGTCAAATGGATGTATGGTTTCTCACCATATAAAGTATAGAGTTTAACTCTAAGGTTTTCTTAGGTTGTTTAATTGATGAATGAATGAAAAATAGATGGGGTAAGGTTCTACTTATGATCACCAAGTGGTTCACAAGTTAAGGTTGGGATATAAGCCTAGGGTTGCCTACTAGTTACCTCCCTATGATTTCATGTGGTGAATGATATCTACTTATCCTATTAGGGTTTAACTTATCCTCACATACCTCAAGATCATTATCATGGATTAGGCATGATCAACTTGTTCTTAATATCTCTATCTCAAGTTCTTGGGGTTTATGATCGTCACTCAATTTATAATGATCAAGGTTTGGCTTCCTAAGGTATCACTCATTAAATAGGTTTCTCACTTCCATGATCAAGCATTGTCTTGATTAACTAGGGTATAATATCTCTCTTATTGTTTCTTGGGTGGACATGGCTATAGTTGTCTCTATAGATTATATCCCAGGAGAATGCCTGAGATATTCTGTTAGGGTTCTACTTAAACAATGTTGATATTATCATCTGGGTATATGGATAATTCTCTCCCTCACATTCAAGTGTTGGCTTAACTTTCTTGAGTGTAACTCCTTAGCTTGAGGTCTCTCTCATAGGAATAGTTTATTCAAGGTTTTATGGTGTACTCCTAATATCACCTTAGGTATCTAGGCTCAGGTTCCATTTGTCTAGCTTAGTTGGGTTAGTCTCTTCCTCACCTTATTAATTCATGGATATGGTACTATTCCATGTGATAACAGGGTATCTCATCACTCCAAGATGAAATTGTTGTTCCTAATACTTTAGTTCAAAGGTTGTCCTTTACTCTTAAATAGGTCAAGCTAGAATTAGTATGATTGATCTCTCTCATTTGGAAAAGACTTCAACACTAACCTAAGTTTAGGCTCCATAGAGAATGATGTGATCTTCAATATCTATGGTTAACATGAATGGGTTCTCTCTCTAGGAAATGTCTTGAATAATATCCTAGGGTTCCTCTTTAAGATGATGATGTGATCATATGGATATTTATATCCAAGGTTTTAGCTTAAGGTTCCCATTGCTTCTCTAATAAATAGTATAGAACTCTCACCTCTCTAGGTTTGATGTATAATAACTTGGAATAGAGAAGAATATATACTTCTAGAGTTGATCTCCTTGTCTTGTTTCCAAGATTGAAATAGAATGAATACCATGAGGTTCATGGTAGGATCAAGGATTAGTTTAAGACATGGAAAAGATAAGTTAGGAATAGTTTCTCCACTTATTGTTACTTGACTTCCAATTATATAGATGTTCATATGTTGTGGCAAGGGATACCATATTATAATCTTTTATGAGATCAAGCAATTGATCATTGAGTAAAGTGTTGTTGTGTTGATTATTAGTTCCATTTGATCTAACCCCTTAGATCAAATCATCTCTACCCAAAACAAGGTTTTAACAAAGTCACATTGAGGTTTATAGCGCTTGACTTGATGAGCTACTTCAATTCCACCAAGGTCAAGTGAAACTTCAGTTACTGTGACTGTTTTACTTTAAAGCGCGAAAATTCCCCAGATTTTCTATGCATGAATGCAATGCACACATCTGTTTGCTCTATTTTTGTAACCCCAATACCTGGGATATTACACCCATGTAGCACCACTTTTTTTTGGGTTAGCCCAGACAACCTTCCCAATAAAAAAATTACTACCTTCCCTGCATGGGCCATTTGTTTGTAATTTTGGGCTGCCGCCGGCCATGTACATGGTGATTGCTGTCAGCCTGCTTACTTCGCTGATAACAATCCAAAAACATTTAATGGGCCTCCGACTCATGCCATTGGGGCCCTTCCTAATTTAAACACGGAGATCCTATGATTGGCCCTCAAGAAACCGAGATTCTACATATAAAGTTATTTTTATTTCGTATCAATTATGATTATGATTCTTTTTAAATGCGCATAGTCAGTATGCGCATCTACATGGGCTCTATATTTTGATATATTCATATAGTCGATTTCAAAATTTCATAAATTATTTAAAGTTCCAAGATTTATTCTATCACTTTGCAAGATCTTAGAGTGTATTTGTAGTTTAAAAAAATGACAAACCTCTTCATCAGATTGTTGTTAACAAGTGTAGTGTTGTGAACCCAAAATATATTACATACTTCCTCGTAGATCAAATTTGAACTAATTAAGTTGAACTAAAACCCGGATCAACAGTTAGTATGGATTAGGTGCATGGAGTACAAAAAACAAATGAATAGGCAATATTTCAGTTTTTCCTTCAGTTGAGAATGCTAGAGCAGGACCCATTTGCCAGTAGCGTCCCTCAACATTTGAAGGTAAAGACAAACAGAAGGGATCGAAAAAAAGCAAGTATCCTACATATCTCGGGTTAAAACATATCGAGAAATCACATATTTCTTGTACATAGAGGCTGCCATCGGGGACCCATCGGCCAGCCGTGGAAAAAAATCCAAGAAAGGAAACAATTATCGTACAGAGAAGCTGACATGTGGGACGCATTTTGCAGCAGCGTCCTCAACTTTAACAAAGGCGACAGGGGATCGAAAGAAAAAGCAAAGTTTCCAGAAATCAGCGGTCAAAAATAAATCCAAGAAATGAAATGTTTATTGTTCATAGAGGCTGACATGTGGGACCCACGAGCCAGCAACGTCCTCAACGTTTGAAAGGCGGCAGGGGATCGGAAAAAAAGGCAAGTGACCATATATCAGGTGCCAAAAATAATCCAAGGAAAGAAACTTTTATTGTACATAGAGGATGACATATGGGTCCCGTTTTGCAGGAGCGGTCTCACCGTTTCCAAGGCGGCACATGATCGAAAAAAAAGAAAGGAAAGGTTTATCGTTCAGAGAGGCTAAGACGTGGGACCCATGGGACAGCAGCGTCCTCTTAGTTTCAACGGCGGCAGGGGATAAAAAAAGGCAAATAGCCAGTAATTAGGGTCAAAAATAAATCAAACAAAGGAAACTTTTATTGTTCATAGAAGCTGACAGGGACCCATGAGCCAGCAGCGTCTCAACGTTTCAGAGGCGGCATGAGATCGAAAGAAAAAGGCAAATACCAAGAAATTATGGGTCAATAATAAATCAAACAAAGTAAAGGTTTATTGTTCATAGAGGCTGACATGTGGGACCCCTGAGCCGGCAGCGTCCCCAACGTGTTAAAGGCGGCAGGAGATCGAAAGACAAAGGCCAAAAATCAGTTGGTAAAAAAATCCAAGAAAAGAAATATTTACCGTTCTGAGAGGCTGACATGCGGGGCCCATGAGGCAGCAGCATCCTCAACGATTCCAAGGCGGCAGGGGATCAAAAGGGGTCAAAAATAAATCCATCATAGGAAACTTTTATTGTTCATAGAGGATGTGGGACCGACCTGCCAGTAGTGTCCTCATCGTTTCAAAGGGGGTAGGGGATCAAAACAAAACGGCAAATAGCCAGAAATTAGGGGTAAAAAATAAATCCAATGAAGGACACTTTTATTGTTCATAGAGTATGACATGCGGGACCCATGAGCCAGCAGCTTCCTCAACGTTTCAAAGGCGGGATGAGGTCAAAAGGAAAAGGAAAGTGACCAAATATCAGGAGCCAAAAATAATGCAAGAAATGAAACTTTATTGTGCATAGAGAATGACATGCGGGTCCCATTTTGCAGTACCGGTCTGAGCGTTTCAAAGTCGGCATTAGATCGAAAGAAAAAGACAAGTGCCAAATATCAGGAGCCAAAAATAATCCAAGAAAAGAAACTTCTATTGTACATAGAGGATGACATGCGGGTCCCATTTTGCAGCAGCGGTCTCAACGTTTACAAGGTGGCACAGGACCAAAAGAAAAAGGAGGTAGCCAAAAATAAGGGTGTCAAAAAATCCAAGAAAAGGAATATTTCAATTGGGCTGCTTCTGGCCATCTGGGCCTTGAAACTATCCCCCTGGACGCCTTTTGATTCATGCAATTTCAGCCCATTCGAAAACAGGAAAGTCCTATGCCTCACAAAAACAAAAAACAAAACGAGGAGATTCAACATATAAGTTTGTTTATGTAAAAATAAAGGTTTAATTGATCCCTTTGCAATAGCTCAGATCAAAATACACTATTTATTGTCTGCAAAATAATCAAGATATCACATGTTTCTTATACGGGGAGTCTGATATCGGGGACCCATGAGCCAGCAGCGTCGTCAACGTTTTAAAGGCGGCAGGGATGGAAAGAAAAAATAAACCAAAAATCTGTTGGTACAAAATCCAAGAAAAGAAACATTTTCGTTCTGAGAGGATAACATGCGGGACCCATGAGGCAGCAGCATCCTCAGCGTTTAATGTTAGAGGCTGACATATGGGACCCGTGAGCCAGCAGCGTCCTCAACGTTTTAAAGGCGGTAGGAGATCGAAAGAAAAAATAATCCAAAAATCATTTGGTATTCAAAATCCAAGAAAATAAACATTTACCATTCTGAGGGGATGACATGCGGGACCCATGAGGCAGCAGCATCCTCAACGATTCCAAGGCGGTAGGGGATCAAAAGAAAAAATGGAAATATCCATAAATTAATTAGGGGTTCAAAATAAATCCATCAAAGGAAAGTTTAATTGTTCATAGAGGATGACATGTGGGACCGACCTGCCAATAGCGTCCTCATCGTTTCAAAGGGGGCAGGAGATCAAAAGAAAAAGGCAAATAGCTAGAAATTAGGGGTAAAAAATAACTCCAAGAAAGGAAACTTTTATTGTTCGTAGAGGATGACATGCGGGACCCATGAGCCAGCAGCTTACTTAACGTTTCAAAGGCGGCATGAGATCGAAAGAAAAAGGAAAGTGACAAAATATCAGGAGCCAAAGATAATCCAAGAAAAGAAACTTTATTTACATAGAGGATGACATGCGGGTCCCATTTTGCAGCAGTGGTCCCAACGTTTCAAACGCGGCTTGAGATCAAAAGAAAAAGAAAGTAGCCAGAAATTAGGGGGTCAAAAAAATCCAAGAAAATAAAGTTGATGGACATAGAGTATGACATGCGGGCCCATGAGCCAGCAGCTTACTCAACATTTCCAAGGCGGCAGGGGATCAAAAGAAAAAGGAAATAGGCAAAAATCAGAGGGTGAAAAAAAGGCAAGTGACCAAATATGAGGTGCCAAAAAAATCCAAGAAAAGAATGTTTCATAGTACATAGAGGATGACATGCGGGTCCCATTTAGCAGCAGCGGTCTCACCGTTTGAGAGGCGGCAGGGGATCGAAAGAAAAAGGTAAGTGACCAAATATGAGGTACCAAAAAATCCAAGAAAAGAAAGTTTTATAGAAAATAGAGGATGACATGCGGGTCCCATTTAGCAGTAGCGGTATCACCGTTTGAGAGGCGGCAGGGGATCGAAAGAAAAAGGCAAGTGACCAAATTTGAGGTGCCAAAAAAACTCCAAGAAAAGAAATTTGATTGCTCATAGAGGATGACAAGCGGGTCCCAATTAGTAGCAGTGGTCTCAATGTTTCCAAGGAGGCAAGGGATCAAAAGAAAAAGGAAGTAGCCAGAAATCAGGGGGTCAAAAAAAATCCAAGAATAGAAAGAATTTTGGTTCATAGAGGATGACATGCGGGACCCATGATCCTGCATCTATAAATCATATGAAGTGTTTTGCTTCATTTAAATCTTGTCCCAAGTACTTTCATATGAAGTTGTGACCCTGGTCTAAATACTCTCACATGAAAGTACTTGGTGATATTAAATCATAATTGGTATTGTTAAATGGTATGAGGTATTCTACCTCATTTAAATAATTTTCCCAAATGATGATGATGAATGGTTGACTTAGGTCAACATTATTTCATGCATGATTGTTTGAGGAAATTAAATCTTAAGAAGATTCAATGAGAGGAAATTATTTCCTCAAGGATTAAATGGAAATTATCATTTACATATGTAATGAGAGGAAATTATTTTTTTCTCTTAAAGAAAGAAGACTAAATGCAACTATTGTGTATGTGTGTTATTAGAATAGTTTGTGTGAATCCATGGTGTGCTTAGTGTAGCTCTTGAACCTTGTTGGTTGATTGTATCTTGTATTCGTTTTTAGACGCTAGTACCGGAGAATACCAAGAGGACGAAGGCTTCTACCAAGAAGAGGAGGAAGAGAACTTTGATCACTACCCTCACCAAGGCAAGCTAATATTCTTGCAAGTGCAAAGCCCTTTGGGGAAAGGCACCATTAGTCTTACCTTACTTACAATGATCCCATCCCAAGTTTTTACATTACAAGTTTTTACTTGATTTTTGAAGAAGTTACTTTTATAGTTAACTTTGGTCTAAGTTTAGAATGTTATGAGAGTAGTAAAGGTAGACTCAAAGATAGCCAAGCAAGATAGCACCCCTCATGTTTAGTGCTAGTGCTAACAACTAAAATTGACTACTCTAGATGGGAACTTGTGATTTGAAATGAATTTGAAAACTTTGGAATGATGAATCATTCCATTGAATGATTTTTGAAGGTGAATATGACCTGAATGAGATGGTGAATTTTTGACTAAAACTGATATTGGTTTGGATGCGATACCTTTCCAATTTTTGAGTACCCCCACAATACCTGATTATGGGTAGGGCTTAACTGGAAGTTTATACATCTTAGTATGGGTTCCCTCTGAGCAAGCATCATAGGGGTTATGCTGAGGCTGCCTCCGTTGTATGAGAAATGTTGTGAATTGAGGTGAATGTACGGCCCAAGCCCTGTGCAGTTCCCAGGTTGACAGTTGGTCTTCACTGGGAGGCCAAGCTCATGGGGAGAGGTACCTATACTAGGGTATGTAAGTGAAAGGTTATGGTTGATGATCCGCGTACTGAGTTACGATGATTCGGGGTTATCCTCGATGGATGAAATCAAATGTTGTGGCACAAGTGTGCAACCTATGCAGAGTGTAAACCTATTCGAATAGCCGTGTCCACGGTTACGGACGGTTGGAAAGGCCATACTGTTACCTGTGTCAGATATCTTTTGAAAATGTTGATGAACTGATTGGTGACTGGAATTGAATCACAACTGAGTTGTGGGAATGACACTAATGTTCCCACTTGAGTTAGTTAGCACATGAAAGAGTCTTTATCAAATACTTGTGAACTAAAATTGGCTTTATGCAAAATAAACTAGAGCTTAGCACCCCTTACTAGAATTGATAACACTTACACTAGTATTAGTTTGCGAGTACTTAAAGTACTCACGGCTGTGTCCCTGGCTATTCAAATGGCCAGAATATGAAGAGGAGCAGAACTACCAAGGTGATGACCAGCAGGACGCCTACGACAACTAGGAGTCTTCCGACGTCAAGCGTTGGCATGTGGACTAGAGAGTCCATTTTATTTACGCTTCCGCTATGAAATTTGTGTCCGTTGATCAATAGATCAACTATTTGTGTAATATGGATCATGTGATCTGAATTTGTAAGACAAGTATGGTTTGTAATGAATGATGACTATGATATTCGACTGTTATGTCTCGCAACAACAATATTCCTGGGATTGCGATGAATGGCATAATAGGCATCTGGACTTAAAAATCCGGGTGTTGACAAGTTGGTATCAGAGCCATTGTTTGACCTTAGAAGACCCTAGTTAGAATGGACGTTCAGAAAAACTTAACTTTGAAATTAAACGAAGAGAATATTTATGAAAATGTATTCACACTCTTGCCTTTGGGGTCTTTTCAAAAATTAATGAATCATGTTCTTCCTTATGAATTTACATAAAATTTTGACACACTTGTTCACTCCCTAACTTACTCATCCATTTCACTTTCAGATGGAGCCGAATGAACCCATCAACACCAAGTTCTACCAGCTTGGGAATGGAGGAAGCTTGATCTTCGAGCACGACCTCAACGCCCTCTCGGGCTTTCTTGGACGCCCTCACCCCGAGTTCCACGGAATCGAGGTGAACGACCAGCCCGGAGGAGAGTTGCAGTGGATCATCACCTCTGACTTGAGGGGCAAGATGGAGCCTCCCACCTCGGAGAGGATCCTCTTCTCTTTCAGGGAGAGCAACTGGCTCGACGGACTCGCACGTGCCCTTCTGGAGGCACTTGCTCGTTTATGCGGGCAGAACATGGTGCGCATACTCGCGTCCCGCTTCCCGCATCTCGTGAGGCATGATTCTATGGGAGTGCCCATGGAGCTGCAGCCCCGCCCCGACCTGAGGCACCATGCAGAGTACCTCGACTTCATGCTGTACCAGACTCAGAAGGATCTGGACGCCTCCCGCGCGTACGCCAACCAGACCCACGCTCACATCACCGAGCAGGGTGAGGCGATCAAGCTACTTGCCCACGACCGCAAGACACTCCGCCAGCAGCGTGCCAAGAAGGACGCTACTATTGTGCACCTCCACGCCAAGATAGCATCCTTGGAGGCCACTGTCAAGGCCCAAGAGGACCAGCTGAGACAGATGGAGGAGGATGATGGAGGTCAAGACCTTCAGGGAGGAGGAGCCTTCCTGAGCGACGACGACGACTTTGAGGAGGACGAGTTCAGCGAGGAGGAGGACTACGAGTTCCTGGAGGCCGGAGAAGACGACTTCATCCCGATCGATGTTGATGATGAGGAGTAGTGTCACTTGATCACTTATGTAGGTGTGAGTTGTATCCTGTCCGTTGTGTTTGTCATCAAAAGAATTCAAGTTTTACATTTATGAACTTACTCAAAATAAGCCATAGAAATTTCCCTCTTATCTCATGATCTTCTCTATGTTCAGATGGCCCCTCCCAATCGCAACAACAACGATGCCATGATGCAACTGCTGCAAACCCTGATGGCCGACAGGGAGACTAGCAGAGCTGAACGCCAAGCCAACATCGCAGCACTGCAAAACCTTGCCAACCAAGGCCATGGAAATCATGACCACCCCGGATAAAAGCTTAAGAACTTCTAGAACACCAACCCTCCGGTGTTTAGCAAGACCGAAGAACCCCTCGATGCCGACGACTGGCTCCAAACCATGGAGAACAACCTAGACGTAGCGGGAGTTGAAGCCGCAGAGAAGGTCTTGTTCGCAACCCATTACCTTGCCGGACCAGCCCGAGCCTGGTGGACCAGCACCCGTGCCATGAACGCAGGTCAAGTCATGACTTGGGCAGACTTCAAGCTCAAGTTCAGCAAGTACCACGTGCCCCCGGGTTTAATCAAGAAGATGAGGGATCAGTTCCGTGAACTCAAGCAAGGACGGATGACGGTGGTAGAATACCGCGGCAGGTTCCTTACACTGTCAAGGTACGCCCCCAAAGAAACCGACACCACCGAGAAGAGGCAGGAGAGATTCCAGAACGGACTGCATGATGAGATGTAGACTATCCTCGTCAACATCCCCTTTGCCGACCTTGAAGCCTTAGTGGACTCCGCCATCCAGATGGAGGGCAAGTTAAACCAACCCAACGAGAACGGCAAACGCCGCATGATGCACCAGAGTGGGCCCAGCAATGCCCCAAAGTATCGCCCCAGCTCAAGCGGAGGTTTCACCCCAAGAAACAACAAGCCCCAGATGCAGACTTCACGCCCGGGTTATCAGAACCGGAGTGGAGGAAACTCCAGGCCAGGAGGCCACCAGAACAACAACAACTACAACAACAACAACAACTTCAACCGCGCTCTGCCCCGAACCCCCAACAACAACAACACCAACACCAACACTGCTCCAAGGACTGGGAGCAACGCCATCCCCGTCGCCACCAAGGACAAGGCCACCATCACTTGTTATGAGTGTGGTGTGGTGGGACACTACTCCAATGAGTGCCCCAAGAGGTTAGCCAAGAATGCCGCCAACACCGCTGCACCTGCTCAGCAGCAACGCCGCGTCTCCACCGGAAAAAAGTCCGCCCCCAACAACCCCAATAACTGCTACGGCCGTCTCTTCCACATGAACGCCGAAGAAGCCCAGGAAGCACCAGATGTTGTACTGGGTATGTTTTCTGTTAACACCGTACCTGCCAGAGTGTTGTTTGATTCTGGAGCATCGCATTCATTTGTCATGGAAGACTTTGCATGCACAAGTAAAATCCAACCTATCAGTTTGAAGCATGTTATGATAGTTCAAATACCCGGATCAACCACCAAAGCTAGAAAATTTTGCAAAGATGTACCCATCAGAATCCATGAAGTAGATTTTTATGCCAATCTAATTATTCTGGGAACCAAAGGTTTGGAAGTCGTACTAGGAATGGTCTGGATGTCAAAACATCATGGACTGATTGACTGTGCCAAGAAAGCCATCACCATGACCAGTAGCACTGGTATCCTAGTAGAGCATGTATCTGAAAGACTGCTCAGAAATTTTACCTGCAACCAAAGTGTAGCCAAGCCAACTCTGGATCAGATCAGGGTCGTTTGTCGATACCCTGATGTGTTTCCGGATGATCTACCCAGTATGCCCCCTGATCGGGATATCGAGTTTATCATCGAGTTAATCCCAGGAACTGGACCTATAGCCCAGAGAGCCTATAGTATGAACCCAACAGAGCTAGTGGAGCTGAAGAAGCAGATTGATGATATGTTAGCCAAAGGTTTGATTCGACATAGTGCATCACCCTGGAGATCACCTGTTTTGTTTGTGGGCAAGAAGGATGGTGCCACTCGTTTATGTACGGATTACCGTAAGCTTAACGATGTCACCGTCAAGAACAAGTACCCCCTACCCAAGATAGAAGACCTGTTCGATCAGTTGACCGGTGCCAAAGTGTTCTCTAAGATTGATCTTAGGACTGGTTATCATCAGCTGAAGATCCGTGCCACCGATATCCCAAAAACTGCCTTTACCACCAGATATGGGTTGTATGAGTACAACATCATGTCGTTTGGATTAACCAATGCCCCAGCTTATTTCATAAACCTCATGAATAATATCTTCATGAACTTTTTGGACAAGTTTGTCGTTGTCTTCATCGACGACATTCTTATCTACTCCAAATCCGAAGAAGAACACGAACAGCATTTGGAGACTGTCCTAGAAACCCTTAGACACCACCAGTTGTACGCCAAGTTCAGCAAATGTGAGTTTTGGTTGAAGGAAGTAGGATTCTTGGGACATATCTTGTCTGCAGGAGGAATTGCCGTAGATCCCGCCAAAATCAAAACTGTTACAGAATGGCAAGCCCCAACCACCCAGACCGAGGTCCGCGCTTTTCTTGGATTATCCGGATATTACCGCAGATTTGTCGAAGGCTTTTCAAGCATCGCTAGACCAATGACCCAACTGTTGAAGAAGGACAAGAAGTTTGAGTGGACTAACAAATGTGAGGAGAGTTTCCAACAACTCAAGAGTAGACTGACCTCAGCCCCAATTCTGATCATGCCGGACATCACCAAGCCATTTGACGTGTATTGCGACGCCTCCAAGATTGGTCTTGGATGTGTGCTTATGCAGGAAGGCAAAGTGATATCATATCTGGCCAGACAGCTGAAGCAACATGAGCAGAATTACCCAACCCATGACTTAGAGCTTACAGCCGTAGTCCTAGCCTTGAAAGTTTGGCGTCATTACCTCATGGGTAATCGATGCGAGATCTACTCCGACCACAAGAGCCTGAAATATATCTTCACCCAGAAAGAGTTGAATATGAGGTAGCGCAGATGGATAGAATTGATCAAGGATTACGACATGGAAATTCACTACCACCCCGGCAAGGCCAATGTGGTAGCAGATGCTTTGAGTCGACCGCTGTGTTAGTTGAACTCCATGATCGCAATCGAGCAACCCAGCCTATTTCATGAGTTTGAACAGTTTAGACTTGAACTCGTTAGTGAAGGATTCCTAGCCAGCATAGAGTGTAACATCCCAAGTTTCAACAATAATAATCAAGAATGAAAATTTTCCCAAAACTCAATATTTGCAATTAACAAAAACTTTTTATATGCATATAGTGCCACATATAGTTTCTTGCATTTGAGTGAATTTCTTTTGTGCAATTACCATGATGAGTGTTAGTATGATTATCAATTGCTATTTGAACCCTAACAAAGATCCTCAAACCCTAGTTTGAGGGGAAATGAAGAAAATGGGAAAAACCCATATTTCACTTACATACACAATATGCCAAATTGCAAATCTTCACCCTAGGCCATAATTGCTTGCTCTCTTGCTTGTAAAATACTTCAATATGATAAACTAACACAATTGCATCCTTGGATCAAGAATCAAACACAAGGAAATCAAAATTTCTACATACATATGATAATGGTCATATGGCCCAAAAATATTTTCTTCACTACTTTACCCCTCTGGTTTTCTCAATTCTTAAACTAAACTTGGTCAACCAAAGCCATGTCATCCAAGACCATGTCCAGGTGAGTAACTTTGATGTTGACCACCATGGCTAGAGTTGACTAGGTTGACCAGTATAAAGGTGACAAGTAGTGATGCTGAAATAAAGGGAAGATCATGTCACATTTGCCATTTTGCAAAACAACTCCAAATTGAACTCCACCACCACCAAACTAACCTATAATTAATATGTTTGAGTTCCACCAAAAAGAATTTCAAAATTCAAATTCAAAGTTCATGCGGCCATTGTGTCGAACACTTGGCAGGCAGTTTTCTGGTTTGATGTTACACCTCTTTGTCCAGCAGATTTTGGACTAAACCACTTTTGGTTTGTGATGATCACCCTCTCCTACATCCCCTGCACCTCCACTCGTCCTTGCCCCGTCGATTAAAGCGTGGAAACAAACCTAAACATTGCCAAACTTTGCCATGCCGGCCACCTTTGGTCACCCTCTCTCTGGCCCTCCAGTCCCACGCCAACCTTGTCCAGTACATGCCCCTGACCATGGTGATCACAACGGTACACGGCCCAAGCTCGCGCAGGCACGGCATTGGCCAGGAGACGCGCGCCCAGCACCGTGCCAGAACGTGCCAGGCACGCGGTGATCGCGCTCTGGACGCGCCAGAGCATCTCGCGTGCCGTCGCCCTCGTCCTCCCCCTGCATCCCTATCTCTGTAACGAGCATCGCCTCCCCGCCCTCTACCCCCTAGACACGCTCAAGCGACTGCGGCTGCCTCGTCACTGTCGTCCTCGCCGGAGAAGTACCGCGGGTACTGCCGCACTCGAAACGAGCCACCGATTGATCCCATCTCCCTTTTCCTGCGCCAGCTGCACCTAGCGCATCGCCAGGACACCGCCTACACGCTGCCATCCTTGCCTTGCCCCTTCGAGCACCCCAAGCACCGCGCCATGGCCGCACCCCCACAACACCTCACGACCATCTCCGCCCGCTATAAATAGAGGAGCTCTGAGCTCCATTTCTTCACCACATCTGCTCCCCTCTCATCCCTGCCTCCTCTCCACTCATCAATTTGACACCACACCACCAGAGCTGCTCCAATCGCAAGACGAAGGCCGCCGGAGCTCGCAGATCCTCGCCATCGATTGACGCCACCCCGAGCCTCGCCACTGCTACCAGGAGCCTCAGCATCCTCGACAACGCCACCTCACCACCAGCAGAGCCCCGCGGGAACGCCGGTAAGGCCGTCGACCCCCTACGTCCGCCGCCAGAACCTCGCCTTCTCGTCGGAGAAGACGACGATTGCTGGCCGTCGATCCCTCCCCTAATCCAACGCCTCTCAGCGCGCGTACCGTTTCGCGTGGTTAAGAGCCACTGACGGGTGGCCCCCACCTCGTCAGGGCAGCCCACTCGCACCCGTGGCTTGTTGGGCTGCGCAACAAAATTAAATACTGTTTCGGCCCGTTAAGGTTTCCCGCCCAAGCCCACGATTCAAAATTAGGTTTAAACTTATTTCAAATTGTGCTGCAGATGGTTTAGTAAAATTTGAATATTTTGAAATCTTCCAAACCAAATCTAGCAAACTTTATACCGTTGGAAAGCCAATGAAATTATCTATCCAATGCCGCTGGTCCCAGCTCCAAATTCAAAGTAGAATTAATCTGATAAAAATAACAAGATAAGGACTTTTGCAAATTGAAACTTTATTTAAAATTCAACCATAATTGATTTTGAATTGATTCCAATTCTAATAAATCACAAATGATGTCCTCTAATTGATTATGCAATAATATAGACATGTTATTTGCATGATAATGGACTAGATCAAATAAAATAGCTATGTAGTCAATTCTAGTGCAATTAAACTTGAATTCAAATTCAATAAGTAATATGAGAACTACCCTCTCATTTAAATCTTGATCCTAAGTAATACAACCAGAGGGAATGACTTAGGCTAATGAACCTCTGATAATTATTACTTAGAGATTTTAATTCATTTAAATGTTAAGTATTAGAACAATGTGAAGTGTAGCACTTCAATTAAAATTACTCACATATAATAGATATGAAATGTTGACTTGGGTCAACCTATATTTCATACCTTATTATTATATGAAGAGATTAAATCTTAATATGAGGTAATGAGAAGAAAATTATTTCCTCTAAGGATCTACATACCAAATTTAAGAAATAGGAATAATGAGAGGAAATTATTCTTCTTTTAAATAAAGACTAATCCAATAATCCACCATGCCATGTTTGATTGATGATAGGATTAGTGTGTGAACTCTTTTGAGTGTTTCTAGTTTAGTATGTGAGCTTGGTTTAGTATTTATATCTCGTATTCGTATATAGACGCTAGTAACGAGGAATACCAAGAGGAGGAGGCCTACTCTCAGGAAGAAGAAGAGAACTTCGATAACTACTCAGCTCAAGGCAAGCTAACCCTTGCTAAACACAAGTGCTTAGCTCTACCAGAGCAAAGGCACCATCACACTCTACTTTTATGTATTACCTATCCCATGTTTTACTTACCTTTACTTTTGCTTATTATTTCAAAGTACACTTTTTGATTCATGATTCACTTGGTCTAGAGTAGAACAATACTTGAAATTAGATTAGCACAACTCAAAGCTAGATAGCACCCCTCATATAGTTGCTAGTGCTAATCAATTAAAATTGACTACTTTAGATGGGAACATGGTGAAGTGGATTTGACTTTGAAAGAAAGTAAAGTGGAGGTGGATTTGAACAAGAGAAGATGGTGATTTTTGATAAAATTGATGATTGGGTTTGAATGCGATACCCTTCCAATTATACAAGTACCCCCACAATACCTGATTATGGGTAGGGCTTAACTAGAAACTTGTGTATTTTAGTATGGGTTCCCTCTAAACAAGCATCATAGGGGTTACGCCGAGGCTGCCTCCGTTAAGTGTGGAATGATGTTAATATGAGGTGAATGTACGGCCCAAGCCCTGTGCAGTTCCCGGGTTAACTGCGGTTTCCACCGGGAGGCCAAGCTCATGGGGAGAGGTGCTCATACTAGCATATATAGGTGAAAGGTTATGGTTGATGATCCGCGTACTGTGTTACGATGATTCGGGGTTTATCCTCGACGGATGTAATCAAAAGTTGTGGCACAAGAGTACAACCTCTGCAGAGTGTTAAACCTATTCGAATAGCCGTGTCCACGGTTACGGACGATTGGAAAGGCCATACTATCTCCGTTATCATTAATATGTTTTGATCCTAAAAATGAATGGTGAATTGAAGGGTGATATTATGGTGAATCAATATGAGTTGTGGGAATGACACTAATGTTCCCACTTGAGTTAGTCTAGCACATGACAAGGCTTTACTAAATGTTTATCAAACTAAAACTTGGCTTTATGCAAATAAACCTAGAGCTTAGCACCCCCTTTTTACACTTAATGAGTAATTATTGTAGAGTTAGTTTGCGAGTACTTTAAAAGTACTCATGGCTTTGCCCTGGCTATTCAAATGCCAGACTATGAAGGAGAGCACCAGTATCAGGATGACGGACAACAGGACGTCTACGATAACTAGGATCATCTTCTAACGTCAAGCGTTGCCTGTGGAATAGATAGTCCACTACTACTTCGCTTCCGCTACTATTTGTGATGTTGAACAATATATTCGTGTAATATTGGATCATGTGATCTATGGTTGTAAGACAATATGTGTTGTAATAAATGATGACTCTATGCTACTTACTATTATGTCTCGCAAAAACATTATTCCTGGGATTGCGATGTACGGCATAATAGGCATCTGGACTTAAAAATCCGGGTGTTGACAAGTTGGTATCAGAGCGATTGTTTGACCTTAGGAGACCCTAGCTAGAATGGACGTTCAAAAACTTAGTTTCAAATACCATGAATTGACTAGTTATGAAAACTCTATTCCCCCTCTTACCTTGAAGAGTCTTTGGCAAACTTTAAATTCATGCTCTTTCCTATGAGTGAATTAAAATTTGGAACACTTGCACTTCTCTAACTTAATCATCTACTCCCTCTACAGATGGATCACGTCGTTGACGCGCAGCCCTTTCTCCAGACTGAGTTCTATCAGTTGGGGAACGGTGGAGAGATCATCTTTGAGAGGGACCTCTTCTCCCTCTCAGAGTTCCTCGGGCGCCCACCACCGGAAGTCTTTGGTCGAATGATCAATGACCAGCCCGGTGGTCAACTCCAGTGGGTGATCATGGTGGACCTTCGTGGAAGGTTCACGCTCCCAATGAGCGCAAGGATCCAGTTCTCCTTCCGGGAGAACAACTGGGCGGATGGTCTCGCACGGGGACTTCAGGAAGGGCTCGCACGTCTGTGCGGGCAAAACTTCATGGACTTCGAGGATAGCCGCTTTGTGCACTATGCAAGGCACAACTCCCTCGGGGTGCCAATGAACCTGCCGTCGCACCCGCAACTTCGCCACCATGTGGATCATCTCGACTTCATGTTGAATGAGACCCGCATCGACCTCGACAACTCCCGCGAACACGCCAACCACACTCACATTCAGTTGGCACAACAGGCGGAGACCATCAAGGTCATCGCCGGGGAGCGCAGGGCACTCCGCCGCGCCAACCAGAAGAAGGACTACGCCATCAACCGCCTCAAAGCCAGGATCGCCACTCTGAAGGCGACCATCGACACCCAAGCTGAACAGATCCTGGAGCTGGAGGGCGAAGGTGAAGGGGAGAACATCCAGGGGGACGGCTACTCCTACGTCAGCAACGACGACGACTACGAGGAGGAGGAAGACGACGACCTGGAGTTCCACCCTTACGAGGATGGCCACGAGCACCTTGCTGCCGGGGTAGACAATGTCTACCCTATCAACGTCGATGGCGAGTAGTCCCGTCTGAGCACTTGCGTCCCATGTTATGTATCGGTCCTTTGTACCCACCCCATGTATCGTAGTTTGTTGAAAGGGTTCTTCAAACCCTCCGGAACATTTGGCTTGTAATATTTGCTACCTCCATGACTATGTTTGTGTGTGTGTAATATTATTATATTTATGAAATCAAGTTTTAAGTTGTGTGAAATTTTATCCCAAAATGAGCCATAGAAATTTCCCTCTCATCTCATGATCCCTATCACTGTTCAGATGGCACCCCCAACTCACAGCGAAACCGCAATGCTGCAAATGCTGCAACAGATGATGGCAGAGAGAGAAGCTAAGAGAGTTGACCGTCAAGCCAACCTAGCTGCACTTCAACAGATTGCTCAGGGCAATCAAGGCCACGGAAACCACGACCACCCAGGGTCGAAGCTGAAAAACTTCCAAAACACCAACCCACCGGTGTTCAGCAAGACAGAGGAACCCCTCGATGCTGATGATTGGCTCCAAACCATGGAGAACAATCTCGAGGTTGCCGGAGTGGAGGACAACGAGAAGGTGTTGTTCGCCACCCACTATCTGGCTGGACCTGCACGTGCCTGGTGGACAAGTGCCCGCGCATTAAATGCGGGGCAAATGATGACTTGGGAGGACTTCAAACTCAAGTTTAGCAAGTATCATGTGCCCCCGGGTTTGATCAAGAAGATGAGGGATGAGTTCAGGGAACTGAAGCAAGGCAGAATGACCGTGGTGGAATACCGCGACAAGTTCCTCACCTTGTCAAGGTACGCCCCGGATGAGACGGACACTGTCGAGAAGAGGAAGGAGAGGTTTCTGAATGGACTGCGCGATGAGATGCAGACTGTGCTGATCAATATCCCCTTTGCTGACTTAGAAGCCCTCGTTGACTCCGCCATTCAGATGGAGGGGAAGATACACCAAGCCAATGAGAACCGCAAGCGCCGTATGATGAACCAGAGTGGGCCCAGCAATAACCATAAGTATCGCCCCAGCTCAAGTGGAGGGTTCGCCCCAAGAAACAACAAGCCCCCGATGCAGAATCCACGTCCGAGTTATCAGAACCGGAGTGGAGGAAACCCCAGGTCAGGAGGCCACAACAACCACAACTACAACAACAACAACAACTCCAACACCGCTCCAAGGACTGGGAGCAATGCTGTTCCTATCACCCCCAAGGACAAGTCCACCTACAACTGCTACGAGTGCGGAGTGGCGGGGCACTTCTCCTATGAGTGCCCCAAGAAGCTCGCCAAGACTACCGCCAACACCTCGGGCCCTGCGCAGCAGCAGCGTCGTGTCACCACGAACAAGAAGTTCGCCCCCAACAACCCGAACAACCGCAACGGCCGCCTCTACCACATGAATGCAGAAGAAGCTCAGGAAGCCCCAGACGTTGTGCTAGGTATTTTCTCTGTTAACTCAATACCCGCAAGAGTGCTGTTTGATTCTGGAGCATCGCATTGATTCATTACTGAAGATTTTGCATGCACTAGTAAGATTCAACCCATCAGTTTGAAGCATGTCATGATAGTTCAAATACCCGGATCAACAACTAAAGCTAGAAAAATTTGCAAAGACGTGCCAATCAGAATACATGAAATAGAATTTTATGCAAATTTGATTGTTCTGGGAGCCAAAGGTTTGGAAGTAGTCCTGGGAATGGACTGGATGGCGAAACATCATGGACTGATTGATTGTGCCAAGAAGGCCATCACCATGACTAGTAGCACCGGAATAATAGTCGAACACATATCTGAAAGGATGCCCAGAAAGTTTACCTGCAACCAAAGCCTAGCCAAACCCACCTTGGATCAGATCAGGGTCGTCTGTCGATACCCTGATGTGTTTCCGGATGACCTACCCGGTATGCCCCCAGATCGGGATATCGAGTTTGTCATCGAGTTAATCCCTGGAACCGGACCTATAGCCCAGAGAGCCTATAGCATGAACCCGGCAGAGTTAGTGGAACTGAAGAAGCAACTGGATGATATGCTATTCAAAGGTCTGATTCAACCAAGTGCGTCACCTTGGAGATCGCCAGTTTTGTTTGTGGATAAGAAGGACGGTGCCACTCGTTTGGTTATGGACTACCGTAAGCTCAACGATGTCACCATCAAGAACAAGTACCCGTTGCCAAAGATAGAAGATCCGTTTGACCAGCTGACCGGAGCCCAAGTATTCTCGAAGATTGATCTGCGGACAGGATACCATCAGCTGAAGATTCGTGCCACTGATATCCCCAAAACTGCCTTTACCACCAGATATGGATTGTACGAGTACAATGTCATGTCATTTGGATTGACCAATGCCCCCGCTTACTTCATGAATCTCATGAATAAGATCTTTATGAACTTCCTGGACAAGTTTGTCGTTGTCTTCATCGACGACATCCTCATATACTCCAAGTCCGAAGAAGAACATGAGCAACATTTGGAAGTGGTCCTAGATACCCTTCGGGAGCATCAGTTGTATGCCAAGTTCAGCAAGTGTGAGTTCTGGTTGAAAGAAGTAGGATTCTTGGGTCATATCTTGTCAGCTGGAGGAATTGCCGTTGACCCCGCAAAAATCAAGACTGTTGAGGAATGGAAAGCCCCAACCACTCAGACCGAAGTACGTGCATTTCTCGGATTGGCGGGATACTACCGCCGATTCGTTGAAGGATTCTCAAGCATAGCAAGACCGATGACTCAATTGTTGAAGAAGGACCGGAAGTTCGAATGGACCGACAAGTGTGAAGAGAGCTTTCAACAGCTCAAGCTAAGATTCACCTCAGCCCCAATACTGGTTATGCCGGACATTACCAAGCCCTTTGATGTGTACTGTGACGCCTCCAAGATTGGTCTTGGATGTGTGCTGATGCAAGAAGGCAAAGTGATATCTTACCTGTCAAGACAGCTGAAGCAGCATGAACAGAACTATCCAACCCATGACTTAGAGCTAGCCGCCGTGGTTTTAGCACTGAAGGTATGGCGTCATTACCTCATGGGAAATCGATGCGAGGTTTACTCGGATCACAAGAGCCTGAAGTATATCTTCACGCAGAAGGAGCTGAATATGAGGCAGCGCAGATGGATAGAGTTAATCAAGGATTATGACATGGAAATCCACTATCACCCCGGCAAGGCCAATGTGGTAGCGGATGCTCTGAGTAGACTGCCGTGTCAGTTGAACTCCATGTTAGCAATTGAGCAACCCAGCCTGTTTGAAGAGTTTGAACAGTTTAGACTTGAACTGGTTAGCGAAGGATACCTCGCCAGCATTGAACGCCAACCCACCCTGATTAGCCAGATCAAGGAAGCTCAGAAAGGAAATGCTAGCATTGATGGAATCAAGAGCCAAATAGCGGCCGGAAAAGCATCGGGATTCACCGTAGATGAAGAAGGATTGCTATGGTATAACAAGCGCCTTTGCGTGCCATCAGACTCAGAGTTGAAGCAAGTTATTCTGAAAGAAGCTCACGACACCCTATACTCCATTCACCCCGGAGGAACCAAGATGTACCAGGATTTGAAGGAACAATTCTGGTGGCATGGAATGAAGAGAGAAATTGGAAGCTACATCGCCAAATGTGACATCTGTCAAAGAGTCAAAGCAGAACATCAACGCCCCGCCGGACTGTTGCAACCCCTACAGATTCCCGAATGGAAGTGGGATTCCGTAGGAATGGATTTCATCACCGGACTGCCCAAATCTAGTAAAGGAAATGATTCCATCTGGGTAGTGGTCGACAGACTAACCAAAGTCGCCCACTTCATCCCCGTCAAGACCACCTATCAAGGACCGAGACTCGCAGAGTTATATATCTCAAGAATAGTCAGCCTGCACGGAACCCCGAAGTCGATAGTATCCGATCGAGGATCCCAATTCACCTCCAGATTCTAGCAGAAAGTACATGAAGGACTCGGAACTCGTCTGAATTTCAGCACCGCCTATCACCCGCAGACAGATGGACAGACTGAACGAGTCAACCAGATACTCGAAGATATGTTGAGAGCATGTGTGCTAGAGTATGGATCTAAGTGGGAAGACTACTTGCCGTACGCAGAATTCTCGTACAACAACCGCTACCAAGCCAGCTTGCAGATGGCCCCCTTTGAAGCACTGTACGGAAGGAAGTGCCGTACCCCTCTGAATTGGTCGGAAGTCGGAGAGAGTCAAGTCTTTGGACCAGATATTCTCCGAGAAGCCGAAGAGAAGGTTCACAAAATCCGCGAGTACCTCAAGACAGCCCAATCAAGACAGAAGAGCTACGCCGACAAGAGACGCCGAGAGATGACCTTCGAGATTGGAGATTTCGTATATCTCAAAGTGTCCCCTCTTAAAGGAATGCAGAGATTCCAGCTTAGAGGAAAGCTCGCACCCCGATATGTCGGACCTTTCAAAGTCCTGAGCCGCCGAGGAGAAGTGTCTTATCAACTGGAGTTACCAGAAGAAATGTCAGCGGTGCACAATGTGTTTCACATCTCGTTACTCCGGAAGTGCTTAGAAGTGCCTGAGAAGACCGAGGTTTTCAAGAACATCGACCATCGAGCTGTGGATATCAACTCAGATCTGACATACCGCGAAGTACCTATTCGCATCTTGGAAGAAGCTTTCAGAACCACCCGTACCCGAAGTATCAAGTTTCTGAAGATCCAATGGAGTAATCACACCGAAGAAGAAGCCACTTGGGAGAGAGAAGACTTCATGAGGACTGAGTACCCAAATCTCTTTAGTACCTAGTTTTCTCGCAGATCTCGGGACGAGATCTTTTGTAAGGGGGAAGGGTTTGTAACATCCCAAGTTTCAACAATAATAATCAAGAATGAAAATTTTCCCAAAACTCAATATTTGCAATTAACAAAAACTTTTTATATGCATATAGTGCCACATATAGTTTCTTGCATTTGAGTGAATTTCTTTTGTGCAATTGCCATGATGAGTGTTAGTATGATTATCAATTGCTATTTGAACCCTAACAAAGATCCTCAAACCCTAGTTTGAGGGGAAATGAAGAAAATGGGAAAAACCCATATTTCACTTACATACACAATATGCCAAATTGCAAATCTTCACCCTAGGCCATAATTGCTTGCTCTCTTGCTTGTAAAATACTTCAATATGATAAACTAACACAATTGCATCCTTGGATCAAGAATCAAACACAAGGAAATCAAAATTTCTACATACATATGATAATGGTCATATGGCCAAAAAATATTTTCTTCACTACTTTACCCCGCTGGTTTTCTCAATTCTTAAACTAAACTTGGTCAACCAAAGCCATGTCATCCAAGACCATGTCCAGTTGAGTAACTTTGATGTTGACCACCATGGCTAGAGTTGACTAGGTTGACCAGTATAAAGGTGACAAGTAGTGATGCTGAAATAAAGAGAAGATCATGTCACATTTGCCATTTTGCAAAACAACTCCAAATTGAACTCCACCACCACCAAACTAACCTATAATTAATATGTTTGAGTTCCACCAAAAAGAATTTCGAAATTCAAATTCAAAGTTCATGCGGCCATTGTGTCAAACACTTGGCAGGCAGTTTTCTGGTTTGATGTTACACCTCTTTGTCCAGCAGATTTTGGACTAAACCACTTTTGGTTTGTGATGATCACCCTCTCCTACATCCCCTGCACCTCTACTCGTCCTTGCCCCGTCGATTAAAGCGTGGAAACAAACCTAAACAATGCCAAACTTTGCCATGCCGGCCACCTTTGGTCACCCTCTCTCTGGCCCTCCAGTCCCTCGCCAATCTTGTCCAGTACATGCCCCTGACCATGGTGATCACAACGGTACACGGCCCAGGCTCGCGCAGGCACGACATTGGCCAGGAGACGCGCACCCAGCACCGTGCCAGAACGTGCCAGGCACGCGGTGATCGCGCTCTGGACGCGCCAGACCATCTCGCGTGTCGTCGCCCTCGTCCTCCCCCTGCATCCCTATCTCTGTAACGAGCATCGCCTCCCCGCCCTCTACCCCCTAGACACGCTCAAGCGACTGTGGCTGCCTCGTCACCGTCGTCCTCGCCGGAGAAGTACCGCGGGTACTGCCGCACTCGAAATGAGCCACCGATCGATCCCATCTCCCTTTTCCTGCGCCAGCTGCACCTAGCGCATCGCCAGGACACCGCCTACACTCTGCCGTCCTTGCCTTGCCCCTTCGAGCACCCCAAGCACCGCGCCATGGCCGCACCCCCACAGCACCTCACGGCCATCTCCGCCCGCTATAAATAGAGGAGCTCTGAGCTCCATTTCTTCACCACATCTGCTCCCCTCTCATCCCTGCCTCCTCTCCACTCATCAATTTGACGCCACACCACCGGAGCTGCTCCAATCGCAAGACGAAGGCCGCCGGAGCTCGTAGATCCTCGCCATCGATTGACGCCACCCCGAGCCTCGCCACTGCTACCAGGAGCCTCAGCATCCTCGACAACGCCACCTCGCCACCAGCAGAGCCCCGTGGGAATGCCGGTAAGGCCGTCGACCCCCTACGTCCACCGCCAGAACCTCGCCTTCTCGTCGGAGAAGACGACGATTGCTGGCCGTCGATCCCTCCCCTAATCCAACGCCTCTCAGCGCGCGTACCGTTTCGCGTGGTTAAGAGCCACTGACGGGTGGCCCCCACCTCGTCAGGGCAGCCCACTCGCACCCGTGGCTTGTTGGGCTGTGCAGTAAAATTAAATACCGTTTCGGCCCGTTAAGGTTTCCCGCCCAAGCCCACGATTCAAAATTAGGTTTAAACTTATTTCAAATTGTGCTGCAGATGGTTTAGTAAAATTTGAATATTTTGAAATCTGCCAAACCAAATCTAGCAAACTTTATACCGTTGGAAAGCCAATGAAATTATCTATCCAATGCCACTGGTCCCAGCTCCAAATTCAAAGTAGAATTAATCTGATAAAAATAACAAGACAGGGACTTTTGCAAATTGAAACTTTATTTAAAATTCAACCATAATTGATTTTGAATTGATTCCAATTCTAATAAATCACAAATGATGTCCTCTAATTGATTATGCAATAATATAGACATGTTATTTGCATGATCATGGACTAGATCAAATAAAATAGCTATGTAGTCAATTCTAGTGCAATTAAACTTGAATTCAAATTCAATAAGTAATATGAGAACTACCCTCTCATTTAAATCTTGATCCTAAGTAATACAACCAGAGGGAATGACTTAGGCTAATGAACCTCTGATAATTATTACTTAGAGATTTTAATTCATTTAAATGTTAAGTATTAGAACAATGTGAAGTGTAGCACTTCAATTAAAATTACTCACATATAATAGATATGAAATGTTGACTTGGGTCAACCTATATTTCATACCTTATTATTATATGAAGAGATTAAATCTTAATATGAGGTAATGAGAAGAAAATTATTTCCTCTAAGGATCTACATACCAAATTTAAGAAATAGGAATAATGAGAGGAAATTATTCTTCTTTTAAATAAAGACTAATCCAATAATCCACCATGCCATGTTTGATTGATGATAGGATTAGTGTGTGAACTCTTTTGAGTGTTTCTAGTTTAGTATGTGAGCTTGGTTTAGTATTTATACCTCGTATTCGTATATAGACGCTAGTAACGAGGAATACCAAGAGGAGGAGGCCTACTCTCAGGAAGAAGAAGAGAACTTCGATAACTACTCAGCTCAAGGCAAGCTAACCCTTGCTAAACACAAGTGCTTAGCTCTACCAGAGCAAAGGCACCATCACACTCTACTTTTATGTATTACCTATCCCATGTTTTACTTACCTTTACTTTTGCTTATTATTTCAAAGTACACTTTTTGATTCATGATTCACTTGGTCTAGAGTAGAACAATACTTGAAATTAGATTAGCACAACTCAAAGCTAGATAGCACCCCTCATATAGTTGCTAGTGCTAATCAATTAAAATTGACTACTTTAGATGGGAACATGGTGAAGTGGATTTGACTTTGAAAGAAAGTAAAGTGGAGGTGGATTTGAACAAGAGAAGATGGTGATTTTTGATAAAATTGATGATTGGGTTTGAATGCGATACCCTTCCAATTATACAAGTACCCCCACAATACCTGATTATGGGTAGGGCTTAACTAGAAACTTGTGTATTTTAGTATGGGTTCCCTCTAAACAAGCATCATAGGGGTTACGCCGAGGCTGCCTCCGTTAAGTGTGGAATGATGTTAATATGAGGTGAATGTACGGCCCAAGCCCTGTGTAGTTCCCGGGTTAACTGCGGTTTCCACCGGGAGGCCAAGCTCATGGGGAGAGGTGCTCATACTAGCATATATAGGTGAAAGGTTATGGTTGATGATCCGCGTAATGTGTTACGATGATTCGGGGTTTATCCTCGACGGATGTAATCAAAATTTGTGGCACAAGAGTACAACCTCTGCAGAGTGTTAAACCTATTCGAATAGCCGTGTCCACGGTTACGGACGATTGGAAAGGCCATACTATCTCCGTTATCATTAATATGTTTTGATCCTAAAAATGAATGGTGAATTGAAGGGTGATATTATGGTGAATCAATATGAGTTGTGGGAATGACACTAATGTTCCCACTTGAGTTAGTCTAGCACATGACAAGGCTTTACTAAATGTTTATCAAACTAAAACTTGGCTTTATGCAAATAAACCTAGAGCTTAGCACCCCCTTTTTACACTTAATGAGTAATTATTGTAGAGTTAGTTTGCGAGTACTTTAAAAGTACTCATGGCTTTGCCCTGGCTATTCAAATGCCAGACTATGAAGGAGAGCACCAGTATCAGGATGACGGACAACAGGACATCTACGATAACTAGGATCATCTTCTAACGTCAAGCGTTGCCTGTGGAATAGATAGTCCACTACTACTTCGCTTCCGCTACTATTTGTGATGTTGAACAATATATTGTGTAATATTGGATCATGTGATCTATGGTTGTAAGACAATATGTGTTGTAATAAATGATGACTCTATGCTACTTACTATTATGTCTCGCAAAAACATTATTCCCGGGATTGCGATGTACGGCATAATAGGCATCTGTACTTAAAAATCCGGGTGTTGACATAGAGCTTCAACCCACCTTGATTAGCCAGATCAAGGAAGCCCAGAAAGGAAACGCTAGCATCGACGGAATCAAGAGCAAGATAGCTGCAGGGAAAGCACCAGGATTCACCGTAGATGAAGCCGGAGTTCTTTAGTACAAAGGACGCCTATGTGTGCCAGACTGCCAGCAGATTCTGAACTGAAGCAAGTCATCCTGAAAGAAGCTGATACACGTGAAGCACACGTCCGTTGGGAACCCCAAGAGGAAGGTGTGATGTGTACAGTAGCAAGTTTTCCCTCAGTAAGAAACCAAGGTTATCGAACCAGTAGGAGTCAAGGAACACGTGAAGGTTGTTGGTGGCGGAGTGTAGTGCGGCGCAACACCAGGGATTCCGGCGCCAACATGGAACCTGCACAACACAATCAAAGTACTTTGCCCCAACCTAACAGTGAGGTTATCAATCTCACCGGCTTGCTATAAACAAATGATTAAATGTATAGTGTGGAAGATGATGTTTGCGAAGAACAATAAAGAACAATGTTTGCAGTAGATTGTATTGAGATGTAAAAGAATGGACCGGGGTCCACAGTTCACTAGTGGTGTCTCTCCAATAAGAAATAGCATGTTGGGTGAACAAATTACAGTTGGGCAATTGACAAATAAAGAGGGCATAAAAATGCACATACATATCACGATGACTACTATGAGATTTAATTAGGGCATTCCGACAAAGTACATAGACCGCTATCCAACATGCATCTATGCCTAAAAAGTCCACCTTCGGGTTAGCATCTGCACCCCTTCCAGTATTAAGTTGCAAACAACAGACAATTGCATTAAGTATGGTGCGTAATGTAATCAACACAAATATCCTTAGACAAAGCATTGATGTTTTATCCCTAGTGGCAACAGCACATCCAAAACCTTAGAACTTTCTGTCACTGTTCCAGATTCAATGGAGGCATGAACCCACTATCGAGCATAAATGCCCCCTCTTGGAGTTACAAGTATCAACTTGGCCAGAGCCTCTACTAGCAACGGAGAGCATGCAAGAACATAAACAACACATATATGATAGATTGATAATCAACTTGACATAGTATTCCATATTCATCGGATGCCAACAAACACAACATGTAGCATTACAAATAGATGATCTTGATCATGATAGGCAGCTCACAAGATCAAACATGATAGCACAATGAGGAGAAGACAACCATCTAGCTACTGCTATGGACCCATAGTCCAAGGATGAACTACTCACACATCAATCCAGAGGCGATCATGGTGATGAAGAGTCCTCCGGGAGATGATTCCCCTCTCCGGCAGGGTGCCGGAGGCGATCTCCTGAATCCCCCGAGATGGGATTGGCGGCGGCTGCGTCTCTGGAAGTATTTCCGTATCGTGGCTCTCGGTAATAGGGTTTTCGCGACGAAGAGTATATGTAGGCGGAAGGGCAGAGTCGGAGGGCTGACGAGGGGCCCACACAATAGGGCGGCGCCGGCCCCCCTGGCAGCGCGGCCCTATGGTGGCGGCGCCTCGTCGCCCCACTTCATAACCCCTTCGGTCTTCTGGAAGCTCCGTGGAAAAATAAGACCCTGGGCGTTGATTTCGTCCAATTCCGAGAATATTTCCTTTGTAGGATTTCTGAAACCAAAAACAGCAGAAAACAGCAACTGGCTCTTCGGCATCTCGTCAATAGTTTAGTGCCGGAAAATGTGTAATAATGACATAAAGTGTGTATAAAACATGTGAGTATCATCATAAAAGTAGCAGGGAACATAAGATATTATAGATACGTTTGAGACGTATCAAGCATCCCCAAGCTTAGTTCCTACTCGCCCTCGAGTAGGTAAACGATAACAAAGATAATTTCTGAAGTGACATGCTATCATAATATTGATCAATACTATTGTAAAGCATATGAGATGAATGCAGTGATTCGAAGCAATGGTAAAGACAATGATTTAAACAACTGAATCATATAGCAAAGACTTTTCATGAATAGTACTTTCAAGACAAGCATCAATAAGACTTGCATAAGAGTTAACTCATAAAGCAATAGATTCTTAGTAGAAAGCTTTGAAGCAACACAAAGGAAAATATAAGTTTCAGCAGTTTCTTTCAACTTCAACATGTTTATCTCATGGATAATTGTCAACACAAAGTAATATGATGAATGCAAATAAGCAAGTATGTAGGAATCAATGCACACAGTTGACACAAGTGTTTGCTCTAAGATAGAAAGAAGTAGGCAAACTGACTCAACATAATGTAAAAGAAAGGCCCTTTGCAGAGGGAAGCATGGATTACTATTTTTGTGCTAGAGCTTTTATTTTGAAAACATAGAAACAATTTTGTCAACGGTAGTAATAAATCATATGTGTTATGCATAAGACATCTTATAAGTTGCAAGCCTCATGCATAGATTACCAATAGTGCTTGCACCTTGTCCTAATTAGCTTGGATTTACATGGATTATCATTGCATAGCATATGTTTCAACCAAGTGTCACAAAGGGGTACCTCTATGCCGCATGTACAAAGGTCTAAGGAGAAAGTTCGCATTGGATTTCTCGCTTTTGATTATTCTCAACTTAGACATCCATACCGGGACAACATAGAAAATAGATAATGGACTCCTCTTTAATGCATAAGCATTCAACAACAGATAATATTCTCATAAGAGATTGAGGATTGATGTCCAAACTGAAACTTCCACCATGGTTCATGGCTTTAGTTAGCGGCCCAATGTTCTTCTCTAACAATATGCATACTCAAACCATTGGATCATGATAAATCACCCTTACTTCAGACAAGACGAACATTCATAGCAACTCACATGATATTCAACAAAGGTGTAATAGTTGATGGCATCCCCAGAAACATGGTTACCGCTCAACAAGCAACTTATAAGAAATAAGATACATAAGCTACATATTCTTTACCACAATATTTTTTTAAGGCTATTTTCCCATGAGCTATATATTGCAAAGAAAAAGAATGGAATTTTAAAGGTAGCACTCAAGTAATTTACTTTGGAATGGCAGAGAAATACCATGTAGTAGGTAGGTATGGTGGACACAAATGGCATAGTTTTTGGCTCAAGGATTTGGATGCACGAGAAGTATTCCCTCTCAATACAAGGCTTAGGCTAGCAAGGTTGTTTGAAGCAAACACAAGTAAGAACCGGTACAGCAAAACTTACATAAGAACATATTGCAAGCATTATAAGACTCTACACTGTCTTCCTTGTTGTTCAAACACCTCACCAGAAAATATCTAGACTCTAGAGAGACCAATCATGCAAACCAAATTTTAACAAACTCTATGTAGTTCTTCATTAATAGGTGCAAAGTACATGATGCAAGAGCTTAAACATGATCTATATGAGCACAACAATTGCCAAGTATCAAATTAGTCAAGACATTATACCAATTACCACATGAAGCATTTTCCGTTTCCAACCATAATAATGATGAACGAAGCAGTTTCATCCTTCGCCATGAACATTAAAAGTAAAGCTAAGAACACATGTGTTCATATGCAACAGCGGAGCGTGTCTCTCTCCCAAACAAAGAATGCTAGGATCCGATTTTATTCGAACAAAAACAAAAATAAAAAAATACAGACACTCCAAGTAAGGCACATAAGATGTGACGGAATAAAAATATGGTTTCACTAGAGGTGACCTGATAAGTTGTCGATGAAGAAGGGATGCCTTGGGCATCCCCAAGCTTAGATGCTTGAGTCTTCTTAAAATATGCAGGGATGAACCACGGGGGCATCCCCAAGCTTAGAATTTTCACTCTTCTTGATCATATTGTATCATCCTCCTCTCTTGACCCTTGAAAACTTCCTTCACACCAAACTCAAAACAAACTCATTAGAGGGTTAGTGCATAATCAAAAATTCACATATTCAGAGGTAACATAATCATTCTTAACACTTCTGGACATTGCACAAAGCTACTGAAAGTTAATGGAATAAAGAAATCCATCAAACATAGCAAAACAGGCAATGCGAAATAAAAGGCAGAATCTGTCAAAACAGAACAGTCCGTAAAGACGAATTTTTCTGGGGCACTTAACTTGCTCAGATGAAAAAGCTCAAACTGAATGAAAGTTGCGTACATATCTGAGGATCAGGCACGTAAATTGGCAGATTTTTCTAAATTACCTACAGACGGGGCTGCTCAATTTCGTGACAGTAAGAAATCTGTTTCTTCGCAGTAATCCAAATCTAGTATCAACCCTACTATCAAAGACTTTACTGTTGGAGATATGCCCAAGAGGAAATAATAAAATGGTTATTATAATATCTTTGAGTTTATGATAATGTTTACATACCATGCTATAATTGTATTAACCGAAACATTGATACATGTGTGTTATGTGAACAACAAGGAGTCCCTAGTAAGCCTCTTGTATAAACTAGCTTGTTGATTAATAGATGATCATCGTTTCATGATCATGAACATTGGATGTTATTAATAACAAGGTTATGTCATTATGTGAATGATATAATGGACACACCCAATTAAGCGTAGCATAAGATCACGTCATTAAGTTATTTGCTATAAGCTTTCGATACATAGTTACCTAGTCCTTATGACCATGAGATCATATAAATCACTTATACCGGAAAGGTACTTTGATTACATCAAACGCCACTGCGTAAATGGGTGGTTATAAAGGTGGGATTAAGTATCCGGAAAGTATGAGTTGAGGCATAAGGATCAATAGTGGGATTTGTCCATCCCGATGACGGATAGATATACTCTGGGCCCTCTCGGTGGAATGTCGTCTAATGTCTTGCAAGCATATGAATAAGTTCATAAGAGACCACATACCACGGTACGAGTAAAGAGTACTTGTCAGGAGACGAGGTTGAACAAGGTATAGAGTGATACCGATGATCAAACCTCGGACAAGTAAAATATCGCGTGACAAAGGGAATTGGTATCATATGTGAATGGTTCATTCGATCACCAAAGTCATCATTGAATATGTGGGAGCCATTATGGATCTCAAGATCCCGCTATTGGTTATTGTTCGGAAAGAAGTCTCAACCATGTCTACATAGTTCACGAACCGTAGGGTGACACACTTAAGGTTTGATGTCGTTTAAGTAGATATGGAATATGGAATGGAGTTCGAAGTTTTGTTCGGAGTCTCGGATGGGATCCAGGATATCACGAGGAGTTCCGGAATGGTCCGGAGAATAAGATTCATATATAGGAAGTCACTTTCCAAGTTTGGAAATGATCCGGTGAATTTATGGAAGGTGGTTTCTAGAATTATCCGGAAATAAATTACTATGGAAGGAGGAGTCCCGGAGGGACTCCACAAACCCTAACCAGCCAACCAAGTGGGAGGGTGGAGTCCATGGTGGACTCCACCTCCTTGGCCGGCCAAGAAAAGGGGGAAGGGGAGAATCCCTGTCCCTCTAGGTTTCGTCCATAAGGCAGTTTTTCTGTTGGGGTCTTATTCGAAGACTTTGGGCAAACCCTTGGGGTTCCACCTATATAATGAGGAGGAGGGGAGGGGGCAGCCCATGGCTTGGCCACACCACCCCTGCCTCCTTGAGGCCGGCGCCCATGGCACCCCCTCTCCCCAAACTCTAGCACCCCTCCTCCACTACTTCTCCCGCATATGCTTAGCGAAGCTCCGCCGGAGATCTCCATCGACACCGCCACCACGCCGTTGTGCTGCCGGGATTCCGAGGAGGATCTACTACTTCCGCTGCCCGCTGGAACGGGGAGAAGGACGTCGTCATCAACACCGAACGTGTGACCGAGTACGGAGGTGCTGCCCGATCGTGGCACCGTGATCAAGATCTTCTACGCGCTTTTGCAAGCAGCAAGTGATCGTCTACCGCAGCAATAAGAGCCTACTCTTATAGGCTTTGGAAATCTTCAAGGGTTAGTCTCGTTCATCCCCTCGTTGCTCCCATCTTCTAGATTGCATCTTGGCTTGGATTGCGTTCTCGCGGTAGGAAATTTTTTGTTTTCTATGCAACGTATCCCAACAGTGGTATCAGAGCCGTGTCTTTGCATAGATGGTTGCACGAGTAGAACACAATGGTTTTGTGGGCGTTGATGCTCTTGTTGTCTTTAGTTTGAGTACTTTGCATCTTTGTGGTATAGTGGGATGAAGCGGCCCGGACTAACTTTAAATGACCGCGTTCATGAGACTTGTTCCTCGTTCGACATGCAACTTGTATTGCATAAGAGGCTTTGCGGGTGTCTGTCTCTCCTACTATAGTGAAGATTCAATTTACTCTTCTATTGACAACATTAGTATCACCGTTGTGGTTCATGTTCGTAGGTAGATTAGATCTCTCTCGAAAACCCTAAACCACGTAAAATATGCAAACCAAATTAGAGACGTCTAACTTGTTTTTGCAGGGTTTGGTGATGTGATATGGCCATAATGTGATGATGAATATGTATGAGATGATCATTATTGTATTGTGGCAACCGGCAGGAGCCTTATGGTTGTCTTTAATTTTCATGTTGAGTAGTATTTCAAAGTAGTTGTAATAGTTACTACATGAGGTGAACAACCATGAAGACGGCGCCATGGACCTTGACGCTATGCCGACGATGATGGAGATCATGCCTGTTAATGATGGAGATCATGTCCGTGCTTTGGAGATGAAGATCAAAGGCGCAAAGACAAAAGGGCCATATCATATCACATATGAATTGCATGTGATGTTAATCCTTTATGCATCTTATTTTGCTTAGAACGCGACGGTAGCATTATAAGATGATCCCTCACATTAATATCAAGATAATAAAGTGTTCTCCCCTCGTATGCACTGTTGCCAAAGTTCGTCGTTTCAAAGCATCTCGTGATGATCGGATGTGATAGATTCAACGTTCATATACAACGGGTGTAAGCCATGTTGCACACGCGGAATACTTGGGTTTGCTTGACGAGCCTAGCATGTACAGACATAGCCTCGGGACAACGGAAACCGAAAGGTTGAACACGAGTCATATGGATGATATGATCAACATGTTGATGTTCACTATTGAAGCTACATCATCTCACGTGATGATCGGTTTTGGTGTAGTGAATTTGGATCGTGTACCACTTAACAACTATGAGGGATGTTATATTAAGTGGGAGTTCATTAGTAATTAGATTAAAACATGAACTAATTATCATAAACATAGTCTGGGTAGTATTTTGAATTAATTTTGTAGTATTGGCATCCGTTTACTACTATGCGCTAGTCTTGTAATTGAGATAGAAATTCTGTTAAAATCTGATAAGAAACTTTACGGATTGGTACCGTTTTGTTAAAGAATCAAGAATTGATTAAGTCCTATTGCAAACTTTTAGTAAACCTCACATTGTTGATTCAAAGAGCTATGGTTTCAATTAGTACCTAAAGTTATCTTGTCTCCGTGAAACTTGAAGTTCAAATCTGTTTAAAAAGTAAGGAGTTGAAAATTTAGTTTTCAGAAATAATCAAGGTATGAGATATATGTGATATCTAAGACCTTGTTGCAAGATGATAGAATATAAATTTGGTGAGACTACATAAACTCATAAGTTTTATGGGAATGTATGAAGGTTGAAGACGCCAGGCGTCACAATCCTCCAACTATTGGGGCACTAATAATATTCGCATATCCATGAAGTTATCATCCTTAGTATGCACTGTTGCTAAGACTCATCGTTTCGAAGCATCACGTGATGATCGGGTGTTATAGATTCTACGTGTGCATACAACGGGTGCAAGCCAGATTTGCACATGCGAATACTAATATCAAACTTTATGAGCCTAGCATGTACAGACATGGTGTCAGAAAGTCATCATGATACAATGGATAAAATTATGAGTGAAATTGTTCATCATATTACAAAGTTACTAATAGTGAAATCCGGAACACTTGTCATATGATGATCAAATTCAAAGGAAGAACCTCAAGGTTATTGGTATTTGACCAACAAACCTAGAAGTTATTGATGTTGAAGTGTTTTTCTGAATAATGAGGAAAGCTAAAAGAGAAACTACAAAAGATTATTGGCAGAAAGAAAGAAAAGACTAGAAAGTCTAGCTCAGGTGTATATAAATGATATACATGTTATGGATGTATTCCTCGTTTGGTCACACAATGAAATTCTTGGGTATTTGTACCATATTGGTTGGTTTGAAGTGTCATACAAAACAACGCAATGCAAGAATACAATGGCCTAAGTGACTGACAAGGAATATGATAGGAATACACGTCTGGAACAAAATAAAGTGTTATTATGTTCGCCGTTGGCATTCTATCTAGCCCTTAGGATTTATAATAAAGAACTTAATAATTGTTATTTTGCTCTGGTCAAATAAAAACAATGAGTTGTTCAAATTATGACATTACTCCATGTACGATGGATAAGTTATTATAAATCTTAATGGTGAAACACACACACATAATACTGACGCTAAAATGCCATAAGGCAAATGATTTGAATTCCACTTATTTGTGGAACCGCCATTTAGGTCATGTTAGAAAGGAACGCATGAAGGAACTCCATGCAAATGGATTTTTGGAGTCATTTGATTTGTTGAATCGTTTGGCGCTTGCAAAATCTTTTCTAAAAAGTAATGACTGAAATACCGTTCATAGGCCAAGAGTTGAACGAGCAACTAACTTAGTGAAAACATACATAATGATATATGTGGTTCACTGGGCATAGTTGTGTGCGAGAGATTCTTCTAC
Source organism: Lolium perenne (assembly GCF_019359855.2). Lineage (NCBI taxonomy): Eukaryota > Viridiplantae > Streptophyta > Magnoliopsida > Poales > Poaceae > Lolium > Lolium perenne. The sequence goes on from NC_067245.2 coordinate 140,916,376, forward strand.
TTCATGAAAACTTTCAACAATGAATTGAGTATATGTGTGGATATATTCAATAAGGAAGAAGTTTGAAACATTTGAATGGATTCAAATAAATTTCAGCATGAAGTGGAAATCATCGTAATAGAAAAGTCAAATATCTATGATTGGATCATGGTGAAAATATTTGAATTACGAGTTTTAGCAAACATCTAAGAGAGTCATGAAATTGTTCTACTACTCACATTTCTTGGAGTATCATAATGATGATATAGTATCCGAGAGATGTATCCAAACCTTGTTGGATAAATGATGAGATAAAATATTATGACGCCATTATATTTTTGTGGATTATGCTTTAGTGACTACCGCTTTTACACTGAATAGAGCATCATCATGATCCGTAGAAATGACACCATACAATTTATGGCATGGGTATGAACCCTAATAGTCCTTTCTTAAATTTTGGTATGCATAGCATAAGTAAATAAGTTTACAACCAAAATCGGATGAATGTATTTGTTGGTTATCCCAGAGAATTGATTGGGAATTCTTCCCACTATGGAGACAAAGACAAAAGTGTTTGTCAATGTTTCTTATTTCCAAGAAATTGTTTCTAGCGAAATTTTTGAGTGGGAGGACAATAGAACTTGATAAAGTTTATGAACCTGAGCATAATGATCAGAGTAGCGCAGCATCGGAATTGGTTCCGCAAGCGGCCACGACGATCATGGCTCCCATGACTACAAAGTGTTTTAGCCATGGAGATCGAAGTACATACTGAACCTTGTAGGTATGGTTTACTTTGTGATCAAATAAATGATTTGTGGACAAAGGATTGATTTTGAACAATGATAAACCAACTACAAACAAAGAAGTTATGATGGGCCCTGACTCCGTTAAAATGGCTATACGCCATGAAATCCAAGATAGATAAATACTTTTTGAAAGTAAATAGATCTATAAAATTGATGTACTTGGATGAAATATCCTTGAAGAAGCTCGACTTGTCGAAAAGTTATTTACGACAAAGTTCAAAGAGTTGACTACGATAAGATTAGATCTTCCGTAGCAATGCTTATAGTCTATGTGGATTATTCTAGTAATCACTACATATTTCTTTTATGAGATATGCTAGTAGGATGGCAAAATACATTACTTATCAGACGTGTGTATTAAAGGTGTATACAAGATACAACCAATTGTTTTGCTAGTCTGTGGAATACTAGATAGGTATACAAACTTTAATTGGATGAAGTGAGTATCACGGAGTTGGAATCTTCACCAGATGAAATAGTCAAAGAGTTTTTGATTTCATCAGAAACGATGAAGAGGCTTGCATTTGCAAGAAATTAAGTGGGAGCGCTGAGACATATTTATAATACTTTATGTAGATGACATATAGTTGGTTATAAATGATGTAATTATATACTTGATTAAAAAGGTTTCATTGAGAAATTAACTTCAATGAAAGGATATGGACTGAAACAAATTTAGTATCAAGATCTATGAAGATAGATTGAAACACATAATAAGTTTAAGTCAAAGTACATAGAATGGATATTGAAGTAGTTCAATATAGAAATATTAAGAAAATGTTCTTGTCATGTGAAGGTTTAACAAGACTTGAGTGTATCTGACACTCGATGAGTAAAAACACATGAGTGATTTTAGATCATGAATAATATGTACATAATCAGATATCTTGTGCTCTAAAAAGTTAGGAGCATATACCAGAATGATTCATGTGATGATCATTGAAAAACAGTAAGAATATTCTTGAGTACTTAAGAAGAACCAAGAATATATATATAGAGTTTTTGTATGAAGAAATGACAAACAAATCACTGTAAAGTGTTGCACCGATATTTGTTTTGTCACATATGAAAATAAAATTTCAATTTCATATTAGACTAAGTGTTGTTTAAAAGGTAGCACAATGAGCTAGAAGTTGTCTATGCTAGATTTAGAAGAGTTCTAAATATTGTGACTGATTCTACAAAAGAAGGCAGAGTATGTCATTGTTTTGACAATGACAAAGGATGTTAAGTCAAGAGGTTCTTTTAGAACTTGGTGTAGTTCCGACAGAGTCAGAACTTTGAAGCTATATTGTGTGTGACAATATTAGTGACATATTTCAGACCGCGAAATTAAGGTTCCACCAGAAGACCAAACATATTTAATGCCGACTCATTTGGGAAATGAGTGATGCGTTGAGACGCAAATGAATTACAAAATACATAAGGTTCTGAGCATGTCAGATCCGTTGACTAAAACCTCTCCCGTGAGCAAAACATGATAAAGCACCGGAAGGCCAAGGTGTTATATCTTTACAAATGTAAACTAGATTATTGACTCTAGTGCAAGTGGGAGACTGTTGGAGATATGCCCAAGAGGCAATAATAAAATGGTTATTATAATATCTTTGAGTTTATGATAATGTTTACATACCATGCTATAATTGTATTAACCGAAACATTGATACATGTGTGTTATGTGAACAACAAGGAGTCCCTAGTAAGCCTCTTGTATAAACTAGCTTGTTGATTAATAGATGATCATCGTTTCATGATCATGAACACTGGATGTTATTAATAACAAGGTTATGTCATTATGTGAATGATATAATGGACACACCCAATTAAGTGTAGCATAAGATCACGTCATTAAGTTATTTGCTATAAGCTTTCGATACATAGTTACCTAGTCCTTATGACCATGAGATCATATAAATCACTTATACCGGAAAGGTACTTTGATTACATCAAACGCCACTGCATAAATGGGTGGTTATAAAGGTGGGATTAAGTATCCGGAAAGTATGAGTTGAGGCATATGGATCAACAGTGGGATTTGTCCATCCCGATGACGGATAGATATACTCTGGGCCCTCTCGGTGGAATGTCATCTAATGTCTTGCAAGCATATGAATAAGTTCATAAGAGACCACATACCACGGTACGAGTAAAGAGTACTTGTCAGGAGACGAGGTTGAACAAGGTATAGAGTGATACCGATGATCAAACCTCAGACAAGTAAAATATCGCGTGACAAAGGGAATTGGTATCATATGTGAATGGTTCATTCGATCACCAAAGTCATCGTTGAATATGTGGGAGCCAGTATGGATCTCCAGATCCCGCTATTGGTTATTGGTCGGAAAGAAGTCTCAACCATGTCTACATAGTTCACGAACCGTAGGGTGACACACTTAAGGTTTGATATCGTTTAAGTAGATATGGAATATGGAATGGAGTTCAAAATTTTGTTCGGAGTCTCGGATGGGATCCAGGATATCATGAGGAGTTCCGGAATGGTCCGGAGAATAAGATTCATATATAGGAAGTCACTTTCCAAGTTTGGAAATGATCCGGTGAATTTATGGAAGGTGGTTTCTAGAATTATTCGGAAATAAATTACTATGGAAGGAGGAGTCCTGTAGGGACTCCACAAACCCTAACCAGCCAACCAAGTGGGAGGGTGGAGTCCATGGTGGACTCCACCTCCTTGGCCGGCCAAGAAAAGGGGGAAGGGGAGAGTCCCTGTCCCTCTAGGTTTCGTCCATTAGGCAGTTTTTCTGTTGGGGTCTTATTTGAAGACTTTGGGAAAACCCTTGAGGTTCCACCTATATAATGAGGAGGAGAGGGAGGGGCAGCCCATGGCTTGGCCGCACCACCCCTGCCCCCTTGAGGCCGGCGCCCATGGCACCCCTCTCCCCAAACCCTAGCACCCCTCCTCCACTACTTCTCCCGCATATGATTAGCGAAGCTCCGCCGGAGATCTCCATCGACACCGCCACCACGCCGTCGTGCTGCCGGGATTCCGAGGAGGATCTACTACTTCCGCTGCCCACTGGAACGGGGAGAAGGACATCGTCATCAACACCGAACGTGTGACCGAGTACGGAGGTGCTGCCCGATCGTGGCACCGTGATCAAGATCTTCTACGCGCTTTTGCAAGCGGCAAGTGATCGTCTACCGCAGCAATAAGAGCCTACTCTTATAGGCTTTGGAAATCTTCAAGGGTTAGTCTTGTTCATCCCCTCGTTGCTCCCATCTTCTAGATTTCATCTTGGCTTGGATTGCGTTCTCGCGGTAGGAAATTTTTTGTTTTCTATGCAACGTATCCCAACATTTACTTGGCACAACAATGCATTAAAATAAAGATAAGGAGAGGTTGCTACAGTAGTAACAACTTCCAAGACTCAAATATAAAACAAAAGTGAAGAAGTAAAATAATGGGTTGTCTCCCATAAGCGCTTTTCTTTAACGCCTTTCAGCTAGGCGCAGAAAGTGTGAATCAAGTAACATCAAGAGATGAAGCATCAACATCATAATTTGTTATAATAATAGAATCATAAGGTAACTTCATTCTCTTTTTAGGGAAGTGTTCCATACCTTTCTTGAGAGGAAATTGATACTTAATATTACCTTCCTTCATATCAATAATAGCACCAACAGTTCGAAGAAAAGGTCTTCCCAATATAATGGGATAAGATGCATTGCATTCAGTATCAAAGACAACAAAATCAACGGGGACAAGGTTATTGTTAACCATAATGCGAACATTATCAATCCTCCCCAAAGGTTTCTTTGTAGCATTATCAGCAAGATTAACATTCAAATAAGAATTTTTCAATGGTGGCAAGTCAAGCATATCATAGATTTTCTTAGGCATAACAGAAATACTTGCACCAATATTATATAAAGCATTACAATTAAAATCATCGACCTTCAATTTAATGATGGGCTCCCAACCATCTTCTAACTTCCTAGGAATAGAAGTTTCAAGTTTTAGTTTCTCTTCTCTAGCTTTAATGAGAGCATTTGTAATATGTTTTATAAAGGCCAAATTTATAGCACTAGCATTGGGACTTCTAGCAAGTTTTTGTAATAACTTTATAACTTCAGAGATGTGACAATCATCAAAATCTAAACCATTATGATCTACAGCAATGGGATCATTGTCCCCAATATTTTGAAAAAAATCAGCAGTTTTATCACAAGCAGTTTCAGCAGTTTTAGCAGTTTCAGGAAGTTTTGCAATAGTAGTAGAAACATTGCTAACACCAATTATTTTACCATTGATAGTAGGAGGTTTAGCAACATGTGAAGCATCAACATTACTAGTGGTGTTAATAGTCCAAACTTTAGCTACATTATTCTCTTTAGCAAATTTTTCTTATCTTTTCCACCTAGCAAGCAATTCAGCCATCAATCTAATATTCTCATTAATTCTAACTTGGATAGTGTTTGCTGTAGCAAATGACTTAATATCTTTAGTTTCATTAGGCATAACTTTCAATTTTAAAAGATCAACATCAGCAGCAAGACTATCAACCTTAGAAGCAAGAATATCAATTTTACCAAGCTTTTCTTCAACAGATTTATTAAAAGCAGTTTGTGTACTAATAAATTATTTAAGCATGGCTTCAAGACCAGGGGGTACACTCCTATTATTGTTGTAAGATTTCCCATAAGAATTATCATAACCATTATCATTATTAGAAGGATATGGCCTATAGTTGTTACCAAAATTATTCCGATAAGCATTGTTGTTGAAATTATTATTTTTAATGAAGTTCACATCAATATGCTCTTCTTGAGCAACCAATGAAGGTAAAGGAACATTATTAGGATCAACATTAGATCTACCATTCACAAGCATAGACATAATAGCATCAATCTTATCACTCAAGGAGGAGGTTTCTTCAACATAATTTACCTTCTTACCTTGTGGAGCTCTTTCCATGTGCCATTCAGAGTAGTTGATCATCATATTATCAAGAAGCTTTGTTGCGGCGCCTAGAGTGATGGATGATACGTCTCCAACGTATCCATAATTTCTGATGTTCCATGCTTGTTTTATGACAATACTTACATGTTTTGCTCGCACTTTATGATGATTTCATGCATTTTCCGGAACTAACCTATTAACAAGATGCCACAGTGCCAGTTCCTGTTTTCTGTTGTTTTTGGTTCCAGAAAGGCTGTTCGGGCAATATTCTCGGAATTCGACGAAATGAAGACCCAACATCTTATTTTTCCCGGAAGCATCCAGAACACCGAAGGAGAGTCGGAGAGGGGCCAGGGGGCCACCACACAACTTGGCGGCGCGGCCCCAGGCCTGGCCGCGCCGGCCTACTGTGAGGGGGGCCCAGGCACCCTCCGACTCCGTCTCTTCGCCTATATAAGCTCTTTCGACCTAAAAACGCGATACCAATTGACGAAGCTCCGGAAAGACTCCAGGGGCGCCGCCGCCATCGCGAAACTCCAATTCGGGGGACAGAAGTCTCTGTTCCGGCACCCTGCCGGGACGGGGAAGTGCCCCCGGAAGCCATCTCCATCGACGCCACCGCCTCCATCATGCTCTGTGAGTAGTTCCCCCATGGACTACGGGTTCTAGTAGTAGCTAGTTGGTATTCTCTCCTCTATGTACTTCAATAAAATGATCTCATGAGCTGCCTTACATGATTGAGATCCATCTGATGTAATCGGTGTTGTGTTTGTTGGGATCCGATGGATGATACATTATGATTAGTCTATCTATAAAGTTTGTGAAGTTATTGTTGCTGCAATCTTGTTATGCTTAATGCTTGTCACTAGGGCCCGAGTGGCATGATCTTAGATTTAAGCTCTATATGTATTGCTTAGATTGTATCTACGAGTTGTATGCACATGTCTATGTCCGGAACCAAAGGCCCCAAAGTGACAGAAATTGGGACAACCGGAGGGGAAGGCGTAGGTATGAGGATCACATGTTTTCACCAAGTGTAAATGCTTTGCTCCGGTACTCTATTAAAAGGAGTACCTTAATATCCAGTAGATTCCCTAGAGGCCCGGCTGCCACCGGCTGGTAGGACAAAATATTGTGCAAGTTTCTCATTGCGAGCACGTAAGACTATATATGGAAAACATGCCTACATGATTAATAATCTTGATGTTCTGTCTTAATGCTTTGAATCCTATCAATTGCCCAACTGTAATTTGTTCACCCAATACTTGTTACTTGTTATTAGAGAGTTACCACTAGTGTAGATAGCTGGGAACCCCGGTCCATCTCTCATCATCATATACTCGTTCTATATGTCATTTGAAGTAGTATCAACTATTTTCTGGTGCCATTGCCTCTGTGTTACTGTTACCGCTGCTGTGTTACTGTTACTATTGCTCTCATATTACTGCTACTTTTATATCACCCCTGCTACTAGTGCTTTTCCAGGTGCAGCTGAATTGACAACTCAGTTGTTAAGGCTTATAAGTATTCTTTACCTCCCCTTGTGTCGAATCAATAAATTTGGGTTTTACTTCCCTCGAAGACTGCTGCGATCCCCTATACTTGTGGGTTATCAATGGACATAAAAGTACCTCCAGCAGCTGAATCCAATAGGTTCCGCGAAGAAAAATTCAATCCTGCATAAAAGGTTTGGATGATCATCCAAGTAGTCAGTCCATGGGTAGGGCAATTCTTGACCAAAGATTTCATTCTTTCCCATGCTTGGGCAACCTGATCACTATCCCATTGCTTAAAATTCATTATGCTACTTCTCAAAGATATAATTTTAGCAGGAGGATAATATCTACCAATGAAAGAATCTTTACATTTAGTCCATGAATCAATACTATTTTTAGGCAAAGATAGCAACCAATCTTTAGCTCTTCCTCTTAATGAGAAAGGAAACAATTTTAATTTTATAATGTCACCATCTACATCCTTATACTTTTGCATTTCACAAAGTTCAACAAAATTATTAAGATGGGCAGCAGCATCATCAGAACTAACACCAGAAAATTGCTCTCTCATAACAAGATTCAGTAAAGCAGGTTTAGTTTCAAAAAATTCTGATGTAGTAGCAGGTGGAGCAATAGGTGTGCATAGGAAATCATTATTATTTGTGCTAGTGAAGTCACACAACTTAGTATTCTCAGGGGTACCCATTTTAGCAATACTAAATAAAGCAAACTAAATAAAGTAAATGCAAGTAACTAATTTTTTTGTGTTTTAAATATTGAGAACGCAAACAAGATAGTAAATAAAGTAAAGCAAGTAACTATTTTTTTTGTATTTTTGATATAAAGAACAAACAAAGCAGTAAATAAAATAAAGTAAAGCAAGACAAAAACAAAGTAAAGAGATTGGAAGTGGGAGACTCCCCTTGCAGCGTGTCTTGATCTCCCCGGCAACGGCGCCAGAAAAAGAGCTTGAAACGCGTGAAGCACACGTCCGTTGGGAACCCCAAGAGGAAGGTGTGATGCGTACAGCAGCAAGTTTTCCCTCAGTAAGAAACCAAGGTTATCGAACCAGTAGGAGTCAAGGATCACGTGAAGGTTGTTGGTGGCGGAGTGTAGTGCGGCGCAACACCAGGGATTCCGGCGCCAACGTGGAACCTGCACAACACAATCAAAGTACTTTGCCCCAACGTAACAGTGAGGTTGTCAATCTCACCGGCTTGCTGTAAACAAAGGATTAAATGTATAGTGTGGAAGATGATGTTTGCGAAGAACAGTAAAGAACAATGTTTGCATTAGATTGTATTCAGATGTAAAAGAATGGACCGGGGTCCACAGTTCACTAGTGGTGTCTCTCCAATAAGAATTAGCATGTTGGGTGAACAAATTACAGTTGGGAAATTGACAAATAAAGAGGGCATAATAATGCACATACATATCACGATGACTACTATGAGATTTAATCAGGGCATTACGACAAAGTACATAGACCGCTATCCAGCATGCATCTATGCCTAAAAAGTCCACCTTTGGGTTAGCATCCGCACCCCTTCCAGTATTAAGTTGCAAACAACAAACAATTGCATTAAGTATGGTGTGTAATGTAATCAACACAAATATCCTTAGACAAAGCATTGATATTTTATCCCTAGTGGCAATAGCACATCCACAACCTTAGAACTTTCTGTCACTGTCCCAGATTCAATGGAGGCATGAACCCACTATCGAGCATAAATACTCCCTCTTGGAGTTACAAGTATCAACTTGGCCAGAGCCTCTACTAGCAACGGAGAGCATGCAAGAACATAAACAACACATATATGATAGATTGATAATCAACTTGACATAGTATTCCATATTCATCGGATCCCAACAAACACAACATGTAGCATTACAAATAGATGATCTTGATCATGATAGGCAGCTCACAAGATCTAACATGATAGCACAATGAGGAGAAGACAACCATCTAGCTACTGCTATGGACCCATAGTCCAAGGATGAACTACTCACACATCAATCCGGAGGAGATCATGGTGATGAAGAGTCCTCCGGGAGATGATTCCCCTCTCCGGCAGGGTACCGGAGGCGATCTCCTGAGTCCCCCGAGATGGGATTGGCGGCGGCTGCATCTCTGGAAGTATTTCCGTATCGTGGCTCTCGGTAATAGGGTTTTCGCGACGGAGAGTATATGTAGGCGGAAGGGCAGAGTCGGAGGGCTGACGAGGGGCCCACACCATTGGGCGGCGCGGGCCCCCCTGGCCGCGCGGCCCTATGGTGGCGGCGCCTCGTCGCCCCACTTCGTAACCCCTTCGGTCTTCTGGAAGCTCCGTGGAAAAATAAGACCCTGCGTTGATTTCGTCCAATTCCGATAATATTTCCTTTGTAGGATTTCTGAAACAAAAAACAGCAGAAAACAGCAACTGGCTCTTCGGCATCTCGTCAATAGGTTAGTGCCGGAAAATGCGTAATAATGACATAAAGTGTGTATAAAACATGTGAGTATCATCATAAAAGTAGCATGGAACAGAAATTATAGATACGTTTGAGACGTATCAGAATCCCATGACACCCTTTACTCAATTCATCACGGAGGTACCAAAATGTATCAAGACCTGAAGGAACAATTCTGGTGGCATGGAATGAAGAGAGAAATCGGAAGCTACATCGCCAAGTGTGATATCTGTCAGAGAGTCAAGGCGGAACATCAGCGACCCGGAGGATTGCTGCAACCACTACAGATTCCGGAATGGAAGTGGGACTCGGTAGGAATGGACTTTATCACTGCTTTGCCCAAATCCAGCAAAGGAAATGATTCGATATGGGTAGTTGTCGATAGATTGACCAAGGTAGCCCATTTCATCCCCGTCAAGATCACATACCAAGGCCCAAAGTTAGCTGAGTTGTACATCTCCAGAATAGTCGCCCTGCATGGAACCCCGAAGTCAATTGTGTCAGATAGAGGATCTCAATTCACCTCACGATTCTGGCAGAAAGTGAATGAAGGACTAGGAACCCGGCTGAATTTCAGCACCGCCTATCATCCGCAGACCGATGGACAGACGGAAAGAGTCAACCAGATACTGGAGGACATGTTGAGAGCATGTGTACTGGAATATGGATCCAAATGGGAAGACTACCTGCCTTACGCAGAATTCTCATACAACAATAGTTACCAAGCCAGCTTACAGATGGCCCCCTTTGAAGCCTTGTATGGAAGGAAGTGTCGTACCCCTCTGAATTGGTCAGAAGTCGAAGAAAGCCATGTTTTTGGACCAGATGTTCTTCGTGAAGCCAAAGAGAAAATGCACAAGATCCGCGAGTACCTCAAGACGGCGCAATCAAGACAGAAGAGCTACACCGACAAGAGACGCCGAGAGATGACCTTCGAGATCGGAGACTCTGTCTATCTCAAAGTATCCCCTCTGAAAGGAATGCAGAGATTCCAGCTGAAAGGAAAGCTTGCACCCTGATATGTCGGACCCTTCAAAGTTCTGAGTCGCCGAGGCGAAGTATCTTATCAACTGGAGCTACCCGAAGAAATGTCGGCTGTGCACGACGTGTTTCACATCTCACTTCTCCGGAAGTGCCTAGAAGTACCCGAGAAGACCGAAGTGTTCAAGAACATCGATCACAGATCGGTGGATATCAACAAGGACTTGACGTATCGCGATGTGCCGATTCGCATCCTGGAGGAAGCTTACAGAACCACTCGCACCCGAAGCATCAAGTTCCTGAAGATACAATGCAGCAATCATACCGAAGATGAAGCCACTTGGAAACGCGAAGACATTATGAAGAAGGAGTACCCAGATCTCTTTAGTACCTAATTTTTCTTTTAGATCTCGGGACGAGATCTTTTGTAAGGGGGAAGGGTTTGTAACATCCCAAATTTCAAATAAAGGAAGAAGAAGAATTTCAAAGATCCAAAATTTAGAACCAACAAAAACTTTTATTTGCATATAGCGCTATGCATAGGACTTGTGCATTTTTGTGTGATATGCCATGATGAGTGCTTATGTGTTTATGTGCTAAACCATAAAACCCTAAATTGATCAAGAGATGATCACAAATCAAATCAAATAAAAAGAAAAGAAATCAAATAAGAAAAACCCTAAAACCCTCACATATGGCTTATGCCATTTTTGCAAATCTTTACCCTAGACCAATTTGACTTTCACCATTAGTTGTAATATGTTACTAAACACTTATTATAACTTTTGTAATCAAAGAAATTCAAATCAACCAAAATTGAACTCAATTTGTGATCACATGGAATAATGGTCAAATCTACCATTTGCAATCTGGTCACTACTTTGAGCCCCTGGGTTTCAAGATTTTCAAACCAAACAAATCCAATTCTTTGCACCACATCCAAGTACACATCAAGGTGAACAAATTTTGTAAAGACCACCATATCAAAATCATCCTGGATCAAAAACTATGCTCATGCAAAGCTGAGACTTTTTAACAAAACCAACAATCTCACACTTTGCAAAATTTGCATTTCTTTTATTTTTGCAATACCACCACCACCAATGTGTGTCTCTGGTCATTTGCAACTCATCCAAACCAACCACTTTCAAATTTTGGAATCACTTTGCACAAATCAAATTTGGCACAAATTTGAATTTGCAATTATGATCAAATCCAAACACTATTCTAAATAGTGTTTGCCTAACTCTAAATCCACCACTTGACCTCTACTCTGTTCCCTGGTCCCCTCTCTCTCTCTCACCAGCATAGGAACCCTAAGGAGGAGCTATGCATGGCATGGACATGGCCATGCCGGCCATGGACACCATGTCCACCCAACCCCTCTCTCCTTCCTTCCCCAACCCTGGCCACCGTGCCATTGCTTGACACCGCACCCTACTGGACCTACTGGAGCAAGCCATGGTCGAGGAGGAGCACGACAGCCGCCGGACGACGCGCGCCCAGGACGGCCACGCCATGCCGACGCCGTCGCGCGTACACGCTCGCAGACACGCCCTGGCCACGAGTCGCCTCGCCACCTCGCGCATCCCCTGGACCCCCTCTCAGCAGGTCGAGCATCGCCACGCCACCACGACGCCGCCAGACACGAACACGACACCAACCCGTGCCCGCCGCCGCCGGAGACGGTGACGAAATCCCGCCGCAGATGCCGCCAGACATCACCGCACCCCGTCCGAGTTAGGCGCTGCCTAAGCTACCTGTCGCCACCCAGAGGACCGCCATGATGCACTGAGCAGTGCACCGCCCTCGCCTAGCCCCTTAGCTCACTGGAGAAGCCGCGCCGTGGTCGATTTTGCCGCAGCACCCACGACCACTTCCGCGCCTATAAAAGGAGGCCACCATTCTTCGATTTCTTCACACCAGCACCCTCACCTCTTCTCCCTCAACCGCCTGAGCTATTCCACTGCCTTGATTAGCCACCACCGCTGTTCAATTTCTACCTCACTGCCGCACGCCACCGCGGAAGCTCGCCGCCGGTTGGAGCCACCCCAGGACGAGCCGCCGGTACCAGGAGCCTCGCCGTCGTCCATCGCTTCGTCGAGCATATTGCCCACCGCCGCTGGAGCCCCGGTGAGCTCTCCGAACCCCTAGCGCTGCCGTGCCAGTAACCCCCTCTCGCCGGCGACGATGATGAACTCTGGCCGTTAGATCTGTTTCTAATCCAATGATTCACACGCCCCGTACCGTTTCGCTGGTTAATGAGTGACTGACGGGTGGAGCCCACCGTCAGACGGCCCATGCATGCGTGGACGCGTGGTGGGCTGGACTCTGTCCGTTTAAATGATTTGGGCCCGTTTAGTTTCCCGCCGTCCCGTTTCCAAATTCAAATGTGAAAATTGTTTAAATCAAATTCAATATTGGCCATGTGTTCAAAATTCAATAGATTTAAATTGGCTTAACGAAATTTGATGAATTTTATATTGTTGGAAAGCTAAGAAAAAGATCTACAAAACTAAACTGGTCTCACTGTGAGATTCTTTGTAGAAATAATGTGACAAAAAGAACAAGTCAGGGACTTTTGCACATTAAAACAATTATTAAAAATCAACCAAAAATGATATTAAGTTGATTTAAACTCTCATAGCTCACATTTAACTTACACTAATTGTTTCTGCAAGAATATGGCATGGTTACTTTGAGTGATCATGGCCTAGTTTAAATAGAGGACTATATGGCTATTTTAGTCAAATGATATTGTCCAAAACTATTATGTAAATCATATGAAGTGTTTTGCTTCAATTAAATCTTGTCCCAAGTACTTTCATATGAAGTTGTGACCCTGGTCTAAATACTCTCACATGGAAATACTTGGTGATATTAAATCATAATTGGTATTGTTAAATGGTATGAGGTATTCTACCTCATTTAAATCATTTTCCCAAATGATGATGATGAATGGTTGACTTAGGTCAACATGATTTCATGCATGATTGTTTGAGGAAATTAAATCTTAAGAAGATTCAATGAGAGGAAATTATTTCCTCAAGGACTAAATGGAAACTATCATTTACATATGTAATGAGAGGAAATTATTTTTTTCTCTTAAAGAAAGAAGACCAAATGCAACTATTGTGTATGTGTGTTATTAGAATAGTTTGTGTGAATCCATGGTGTGCTTAGTGTAGATTTTGAACCTTTTTGGGTGATTGTATCTCGTATTCGTTTTTAGACGCTAGTACCGGAGAATACCAAGAGGAGGAAGGCTTCTACCAAGAAGAGGAGGAAGAGAACTTTGATCACTACCCTCACCATTAGGCAAGCTAATATTCTTGCAAGTGGAAAGCCCTTTGGGGCAAGGCACCATTAGTCTTACCTTACTTGATTTTTACATTACAAGTTTTTACATTACAAGTTTTTACTTGATTTTCGAAGAAGTTACTTTTATAGTTAACTTTGGTCTAAGTTTAGAATGTTATGAGAGTAGTAAAGTTAGCCTCAAAGATAGCCAGCAACATAGCTAATACGTCTCCAACGTATCGATAATTTCTTATGTTCCATGCCACTTTATTGATGATACCTACATGTTTTATGCATACTTTATGTCATATTTATGCATTTTCCGGCACTAACCTATTAACGAGATGCCGAAGAGCCAGTTGCTGCTTTCTGCTGTTTTTGGGTTCAGAAATCCTAGTAAGGAAATATTCTCGGAATTGGACGAAATCAACGCCCAGAATCTTATTTTTCCACGAAGCTTCCAGAACACCGGAGAGGAAACGAAGTGGGGCGACGAGGCGGCGACACGCCAGGGCGGCGCGGCCCACCCCGTGGCCGCACGGCCCTGCTGTGTGGGCCCCTCGCGTCGCCCCTAAACTTACCTCCTCCGCCTTTTTAAGCCTTCGTCGATAATAGCTCCAGTACCGAGAGCCACGATACGGAAAACCTTCCAGAGACGCCACCGCCGCCAATCCCATCTTGGGGGATTTAGGAGATCGCCTCCGGCACCCTGCCGGAGAGGGGAATCATCTCCCGGAGGACTCTTCACTGCCATGGTCGCCTCCGGGGTGATGAGTGAGTAGTCTACCCCTGGACTATGGGTTCATAGCAGTAGCTAGATGGTCGTCTTCTCCTAATTGTGCTATCATTGTTGGATCTTGTGAGCTGCCTAACATGATCAAGATCGTCTATCTGTAATGCTACATGTTGTGTTTGTTGGGATCCGATGAATAAAGAATACTATGTTATGTTGATTATCAATCTATTATCTATGTGTTGTTTATGATCTTGCATGCTCTCCGTTACTAGTAGAGGCTCTGGCCAAGTTTTTGCTTGTAACTCCAAGAGGGAGTATTTATGCTCGATAGTGGGTTCATGCCTCCATTAGATCTGGGACAGTGACAGAAAGTTCTAAGGTTGTGGATGTGTCGTTGCCACTAGGGATAAAACATCGATGCTATGTCTAAGGATGTATGTGTTGATTACATTACGCACCATACTTAATGCAATTGTCTGTTGTTTGCAACTTAATACTGGAAGGGGTTCGGATGATAACCTGAAGGTGGACTTTTTAGGCATAGATGCATGCTAGATAGCGGTCTATGTACTTTGTCGTAATGCCCAATTAAATCTCACAATACTCATCATATCATGTATGTGCATGGTCATGCCCTCTTTATTTGTCAATTGCCCAACTGTAATTTGTTCACCCAACATGCTTATTCTTATGGGAGAGACACCTCTAGTGAACTGTGGACCCCGGTCCATTCTTTTAATCGAATACAATCTACTGCAATACTTGTTCTACTGTTTTCTGCAAACAATCATCATCCACACTATACATCTAATCCTTTGTTACAGCAAGCCGGTGAGATTGACAACCTCACTATTACGTTGGGACAAAGTACTTTGGTTGTGTTGTGAAGGTTCCACGTTGGCGCCGGAATCCCTGGTGTTGCGCCGCACTACACTTCGCCGCCATCAACCTTCAACGTGCTTCTTGACTCCTACTGGTTCGATAAACCTTGGTTTCTTACTGAGGGAAACTTACTGCTGTACGCATCACACCTTCCACTTGGGGTTCCCAACGGTCGCGTGATGTACGCGTGTCAAGCTAAATTTCTGGCGCCGTTGCCGGGGAACTGAAGAAAAGGTACACCACAAAGATTTCTAACTCCCACGTCAACTGCATGCCAGCAAATAAATTTCTGGCGCCGTTGCCGGGGAGATCAAGACACGCTGCAAGGGGAGTCTCCACCTCCAATCTCTTTACTTTGTTTTTGTCTTGCTTTATTTTATTTACTTCTTTGTTTGCTGCACTAAAACAAAACACAAAAAAATTAGTTGCTAGTTTTACTTTATTTACTGTCTTGTTTGCAATCTCCATATTAAAAACACAAAAAAATTAGTTACTTGCATTTGCTTTACTTATTTCATCATGTTTCCCCCTAAGTTTATTCTTAAGGATGTACCGGTAGGCCGAGGGTCTATCCTCGGGAAAGATAATATAGAAGATTTTTTCACTCATATTAGTACGGTTGAAGATTTTGAAGATAAACACCTGGTAGAACTTGCTCCTACTTATGAAATTGCTGCTGCTTTTTTAGTACACATGTTAGAAGCTAGATTTGTTAACCTCAACCCCGTAATGCATCATATGTTCCTTACACTAAGTGATATGGAAGAAGGAGAGAAGAAAGATTTTGTCCTAGAAACCCTTCTTAAAGAATTTGGTGATGTAGCAAGAGAAGCTAGAAAGGTCTTTACTAAATATAATATGCTTGGCTCTTATACAAACTTTACTAGCACCCTTGAAAAGATGGAAAAAGATAGACAAAAGTACACTAATAAAGTTAATTATGAGGGGGGTATTAAAACATCAATACCTTGCAAGCTCTTGGGAATGTGCGAGGCACTAGAAAAGAATTTTGATTTGATTGTTCCTGAAGATTTGTTTGATGAGAGTAGCAAGCCTAAGGGTAATGAAAAGGGAGCCTCTGAAACTTACATAGATAAGATACAATGCATGGTTGAGAAAACTCCAAACCCTGCTGTAGATGCATCATCTCTTGATAATACTTGATACACACTTTCTGCGCCTAGCTGAAAGGCGTTAAAGAAAAGCGCTTATGGGAGACAACCCATGACTTTTGTTTTATATTTGAGTCTTGGAAGTTGTTACTACTGTAGCAACCTCTCCTTATCTTAGTTTTGTTGCATTGTTGTGCCAAGTAAAGTCTTTGATAGTAAGGTTCATACTAGATTTGGATTACTGCGCAGAAACAGATTTCTTTGCTGTCACGAATTTGGGCCTAATTCTCTGTAGGTAACTCAGAAAATTATGCCAATTTACGTGAGTGATCCTCAGATATGTACGCAACTTTCATTCAATTTGAGCATTTTCATTTGAGCAAGTCTGGTGCCCCTTAGAAATTCATCTTTACGAACTATTCTGTTTTGACAGATTCTGCCTTTTATTTCGCATTGCCTGTTTTGCTATGCTTGATGGATTTTTCTATTCCATTAACTTTCAGTAGCTTTGTGAAATGTCCAGAAGTGTTAAGAATGATTATGTCACCTCTGAACATGTGAATTTTGATTGTGCACTAACCCTCTAATGAGTTGTTTTAAGTTTGGTGTGGAGGAAGTTTTCAAGGATCAAGAGAGGAGGATGATACAATATGATCAAGGAGAGTGAAAGCTCTAAGCTTGGGGATGCCCCGGTGGTTCACCCCTGCATATTTCAAGAAGACTCAAGCGTCTAAGCTTGGGGATGCCCAAGGCATCCCCTTCTTCATCCACAACATTATCAGGTTCCTCTAGTGAAACTATATTTTTATTCCATCACATCTTATGTACTTTGCTTGGAGCGTCTGTTTGTTTTTGTTTTTGTTTTGTTTGAATAAAATGGATCCTAGCATTCATTGTGTGGGAGAGAGACACGCTCCGCTGTTGCATATGGACAAATATGTCCTTAGGCTTTACTCATAATATTCATGGCGAAGGTTGAATCTTCTTCGTTAAATTGTTATATGGTTGGAAACGGGAAATGCTACATGTAGTAATTGGTAGAATGTCTTGAATAATTTGATACTTGGCAATTTTTGTGCTCATGTTTAAGCTCTTGCATCATATACTTTGCACCTATTAATGAAGAAATACATAGAGCTTGCTAAAATTTGGTTTGCGTAATTGGTCTCTCTAAGGTCTTGATATTTTCTAGTAAGGGTCGAACAACAAGGAAGACGGTGTAGAGTCTTATAATGTTTACAATATGTCTTTTATGTGAGTTTTGTTGCACCGCTTCATACTTGTGTTTGTTTCAAATAACCTTGCTAGCCTAAACCTTGTATCGAGAGGGAATACTTCTCATGCATCCAAAATCCTTGAGCCAACCACTATGCCATTTGTGTCCACCATACCTACCCACTACATGGTATTTCTCCGCCATTCCAAAGTAAATTGCTTGAGTGCTACCTTTAAATTTCTATCCTTTACCTTTGCAATATATAGCTCATGGGACAAATAGCCTAAAAACTATTGTGGTATTGAATATGTACTTATGCACTTTATCTCTTATTAAGTTGCTTGTTGTGCGATAACCATGTTCCTGGGGACGCCATCAACTACTCTTTGTTGAATATCATGTGAGTTGCTATGCATGTCCGTCTTGTCTGAAGTAAGGGCGATTTACCATGAGTTGAATGGTTTGAGCATGCATACTGTTAGAGAAGAACATTGGGCCGCTAACTAAAGCCATGATCCATGGTGGAAGTTTCAGTTTTGGACAAATATCCTCAATCTCATATGAGAAAATTAATTGTTGATGAATGCTTATGCATTAAAGAGGAGTCCATTATCTGTTGTCTATGTTGTCCCGGTATGGATGTCTAAGTTGAGAATAATCAAAAGCGAGAAATCCAATGCGAGCTTTCTCCTTAGACCTTTGTACAGGCGGCATAGAGGTACCCCTTTGTGACACTTGGTTAAAACATATGTATTGCGGTGATAATCCAGGTAATCCGAGCTAATTAGGACAAGGTGTGGGCACTATTAGTACACTATGCATGAGGCTTGCAACTTGTAGGATATAATTTACATGATGCATATGCTTTATTACTACCGTTGACAAAATTGTTTCTTGTTTTCAAAACCAAAGCTCTAGCACAAATATAGCAATCAATGCTTCCCTCGTCGAAGGGCCATTCTTTTACTTTTATGTTGAGTCAGTTCACCTATTTCTCTCCATCTCAAGAAGCAAACACTTGTGTGAACTGTCAATTGATTCCGACATACTTGCATATTGCACTTATTATATTACTTTATGTTGACAATATCCATGAGATATACATGTTACAAGTTGAAAGCAACCGCTGAAACTTAATCTTCCTTTCTGTTGCTTCAATGCCTTTACTTTGAAATTATTGCTTTATGAGTTAACTCTTATGCAAGACTCATTGATGCTTGTCTTGAAAGTACTATTCATGAAAAGTCTTTGCTATATGATTCAATTGTTTACTCATTACATTTACCATTGCTTTGATCATTGCATTCATTACATGTGCTTACAATAGTATTGATCAAGATTATGATGGCATGTCACTTCAGAAATTATCTTTGTTATCGTTTACCTACTCGGGACGAGCAGGAACTAAGCTTGGGGATGCTGATACGTCTCCAACGTATCGATAATTTCTTATGTTCCATGCCACTTTATTGATGATACCTACATGTTTTATGCATACTTTATGTCATATTTATGCATTTTCTGGCACTAACCTATTAACAAGATGCCGAAGAGCCAGTTGTTGTTTTCTGCTTTTTTTGGTTTCAGAAATCCTAGTAAGGAAATATTCTCGGAATTGGACGAAATCAACGCCCAGGATCTTATTTTTCCACGAAGCTTCCAGAACACCGGAGAGGAAACGAAGTGGGGCGACGAAACGGCGACACGCCAGGGCGGTGCGGCCCACCCCCTAGCCGCGCGGCCCTACTGTGTGGGCCCCTCGCGTGGCCCCTAAACCTACCTCCTCCGCCTATTTAAGCCTTCGTCGATAATAGCTCCAGTACCGAGAGCCACGATACGGAAAACCTTCCAGAGACGCCGCCGCCGCCAATCCCATCTCGGGAGATTCAGGAGATCGCCTCCGGCACCCTGCCGGAGAGGGGAATCATCTCCCGGAGGACTCTTCACCACCATGGTCGCCTCCGGAGTGATGAGTGAGTAGTCTACCCCTGGACTATGGGTCCATAGCAGTAGCTAGATGGTCGTCTTCTCCTAATTGTGCTATCATTGTTGAATCTTGTGAGCTGCCTAACATGATCAAGATCATCTATCTGTAATGCTACATGTTGTGTTTGTTGGGATCCGATGAATAGAGAATACTATGTTATGTTGATTATCAATCTATTATCTATGTGTTGTTTATGATCTTGCATGCTCTCCGTTACTAGTAGAGGCTCTGGCCAAGTTTTTGCTTGTAACTCCAAGAGGGAGTATTTATGCTCGATAGTGGGTTCATGCCTCCATAAAATCTGGGACAGTGACAGAAAGTTCTAAGGTTGTGGATGTGCTGTTGCCACTAGGGATAAAACATCGATGCTATGTCTAAGGATGTATGTGTTGATTACATTACGCACCATACTTAATGCAATTGTCTGTTGTTTGCAACTTAATACTGGAAGGGGTTCGGATGATAACCTGAAGGTGGACTTTTTAGGCATAGATGCATGCTGGATAGCGGTCTATGTACTTTGTCGTAATGCCCAATTAAATCTCACAATACTCATCATATCATGTATGTGCATGGTCATGCCCTCTTTATTTGTCAATTGCCCAACTGTAATTTGTTCAACCAACATGCTTATTCTTATGGGAGAGACACCTCTAGTGAACTGTGGACCCCGGTCCATTCTTTTAATCGAATACAATCTACTGCAATACTTGTTCTACTGTTTTCTGCAAACAATCATCATCCACACTATACATCTAATCCTTTGTTACAGCAAGCCGGTGAGATTGACAACCTCACTGTTACGTTGGGACAAAGTACTTTGGTTGTGTTGTGCAGGTTCCACGTTGGCACCGGAATCCCTGGTGTTGCGCCGCACTACACTTCGCCGCCATGAACCTTCAACATGCTTCTTGACTCCTACTGGTTCGATAAACCTTGGTTTCTTACTGAGGGAAACTTACTGCTGTACGCATCACACCTTCCACTTGGGGTTCCCAACGGTCTCGTGCTGTACGCGTGTCAATAGCACCCCTCATGTTTAGTGCTAGTGCTAACAACTAAAATTGACTACTCTAGATGGGAACTTGTGATTTGAAATGAATTTGAAAACTTTGGAGTGATGAATCATTCCATTGAATGATTTTTGAAGGTGAATATGACCTGAATGAGATGGTGAATTTTTGACTAAAACTGATATTAGTTTGGATGCGATACCTTTCCAATTTTTGAGTACCCCCACAATACCTGATTATGGGTATGGCTTAACTGGAAGTTTATACATCTTAGTATGGGTTCCCTCTGAACAAGCATCAGCCGAGGCTGCCTCCGTTGTATGAGAAATGATGTGAATTGAGGTGAATGTACAGCCCAAGCCCTGTGCAGTTCCCATGTTGACAGTTGGTCTTCACTGGGAGGCCAAGCTCATGGGGAGAGGTACCTATACTAGGGTATGTAAGTGAAAGGTTATGGTTGATGATCCGCGTACTGAGTTACGATGATTCGGGGTCATCCTCGATGGATGAATCAAATGTTGTGGCACACGTGTGCAACCTCTGCAGAGTGTAAACCTATTCGAATAGTCGTGTCCACGGTTACGGACGGTTGGAAAGGCCATACTGTTACCTGTGTCAGATATCTTTTGAAAATGTTGATGAACTGATTGGTGACTGGAATTGAATCACAACTGAGTTGCGGGAATGACACTAATGTTCCCACTTTAGTTAGTTAGCACATGAAAGAGTCTTTATCAAATACTTGTGAACTAAAATTGGCTTTATGCAAAATAAACTAGAGCTTAGCACCCCCTTAATAGAATTTATAGCACTTACACTAGTATTAGTTTGCGAGTACTTAAAGTACTCACGGCTGTGTCCCTGGCTATTCAAATGGCAAGAATATGAAGAGGAGCAGAACTACCAAGGTGATGACCAGCAGGGCGCCTACGACAACTAGGAGTCTTCCGACGTCAAGAGTTGGCCTGTGGACTAGAGAGTCCATTTTATTTACGCTTCCGCTATGAACTTTGTGTCCTTTGATCAATAGATCAACTATTTGTGTAATATGGATCATGTGATCTGAATTTGTAAGACAAGTATGGTTTGTAATGAATGATGACTATGATATTAGACTATTATGTCTCGCAACAACAATATTCCTGGGATTGCGATGAATGGCATAATAGGCATCTGGACTTAAAAATCCGGCTATTGACATATAGACTGAAGCTCCGGAAGAGAACTAGGATTCAAAGCAAAGAGCTGAACGGAAGGTGTTTGAGAAGGTGTATAGGTCAAGGATCCTGTCGCCGTAGGAAGAGAAACTGAATGCTTGGCGCAATCAATGACAACTTTGTTGGCCTTCAACCAATCTATGCCAAGAATGACATCGATACCAGAAGATCTTAGTTCGATGAGGGACGCAAGGAACACATGGTTTCCAATCTAAATTTGATTGCCATGACTTATTCTTAGCGCTGCCAACATTCCTCCGGGAGAAACAATCGTGAAAGATTTGAACAAGTACTCAACCGGTAACTCATGCTTTTGAGAGAACGGAAGCGACACAAAGGAAAGTGAAGCTCCCGTATCAAACAGAACTTTTGTAGGAATAGAGTTAACAAGCAAAGTACCAAGCACGACGTCGGTAGCTTGTTCAGCTTGCTGAATGTTGAGGTTGTTGACGTGAGCAGCCCTCGGACCTTGCCTGGTGTTGTTGTTGTTGAAGGCATGGCCCTGAACTGGTGCACAAACCATCGCATTTGTCGAAGTAGAGCGAGGTGGTGGTGGAGGAAGCTTCTGATGGAAGAAGGTAGAGATGTGCCCTGCCTGACCACACTTGTAGCATGTGGGGTCGGCTCGTGGACCCACCGGCCTTGGTCCACCATAAGCAGGCCTTGGTGGAGCTTGGTAGGTCCTCTGCTGTAGCTGTGGGGTGGGAGAGCGGGGAGCATACCCAGCATTTGCTGCGCGGGGAGCATACCCAGCTTGTGCAGCTTGTCTTGGCGGTGCGGGATAAGGAACCCACAACCTGCCATGAGCCTCAGAAGCGCGGGCTGATGGAGTATACGGTAGTTCCATGAGAATAACGAAAAGAAAACAGGCTCCGGAACAAGGAAGTGGTCAAGATATCAACGGATCAACAGAGAGAAAGCACATTAGCATGAAAATACCAATATGTCAAAGGAATAGATTATATGTGGAGATTGACAAAGGATGATAATGAAGCAACCATAGTATAGAAAATTCTCAAAACACTTTTCCCTATGGCACTATGGTTTCCCACAGACACGTCCAAGCCTAGGTGAAACAAGATAAGAATAGAGTAAAACCGTTGCACGCCCTTACCAGAGGGAGGGTGGGTGGGGTAAGAAATAAAAGCAGAATTCCTACTCTCGCGCACAATTTTTCCTATGTAGCTACTAAAGTATGAGTTTCTAGACACAACTTCGTCCGCTGCAAAGGGGCTCCTAAAGGCAGTCCTGCTCTGATACCAAGTCTGTAAGCCCCAGGAGTAGGAAAACCCAGAGCGCGCAGGTAAGAGAGGTTTATGTGCATGAGGTCACTACAAAGGACTTTGAGGTCGCCTCGCATTCCCAAGCTTATGGGTAGGCCAAGCAACAGCTCGACACGCTGATACGTCTCCAACGTATCTATAATTTCTGATGTTCCATGCTTGTTTTATGACAATACCTACATGTTTTGCTCGCACTTTATAATGTTTTTATGCGTTTTCCGGAACTAACCTATTAACAAGATGCCGAAGTGCCAGTTCCTGTTTTCTGTTGTTTTTGGTTCCAGAAAGATTATTCGGGCAATATTCTCGGAATTCGACGAAACGAAGACCAAACATCATAATTCATCGAGACGGACCAGGACACCGAAGGAGAGTCAGAGGGGAGGCCTGGGACCCCTAGACCATAGGCCGGCGCGGCCTGGAGGGGGGGCGCGCCGCCCTATGGGGGACAGAATCTCTGTTCCGGCACGCCGCCGGGACGGGGAAGTGCCCCCGGAAGCCATCTCCATCGACGCCACCGCCTCCATCATGCTCTGTGACAGTTCCCCCATGGACTACGGGATCTAGCATAGCTAGTTGGTACTCTCTATCCCATGTACTTCAATATAATGATCTCATGAGCTGCCTTACATGATTGAGATTCATCTGATGTAATCGGTGTTGTGTTTGTTGGGATCCGATGGATTGTTACATTATAATTAGTCTATCTACAAAGTTTGTGAAGTTATTGTTGCTGCAATCTTGTTGTGTTTAATGCTTGTCACTAGTGCACGAGTGGCATGATCTTAGATTTAAGCTCTATAATTATTGCTTAGATTGTATCTACAAGTTGTTTGCACATATTGCTGTCCGGAACCTGAGGCCCCAAAGTGACAGAAATTGGGACAACCGGAGGGGAAGGCTGTGATATGAGGATCACATGTTTTCACCAAGTGTTAATGCTTTGCTCCGGTGCTCTATTAAAAGGAGTACCTTAATAGCCAGTAGATTCCCTTGAGGCCCGGCTGCCACCGGCTGGTAGGACAAAAGATGTTACGCAAGTTTCTCATTGCGAGCACGTATGACTATATATGGAAAACATGCCTACATGATTAATAAATTGATGTTCTATCTTAATGCTATTTCAATCCTATCAATTGCCCAACTGTAATTTGTTCACCCAACACTTGTCACTTGTTATTGGAGAGTTACCACTAGTGTAGATCGCTGGGATCCCCGGTCTCATGATCATATACTCGTTCCTATATGACATTGGAAGTAGTATCAACTATTTTCTGGTGCCATTGCCTCTGTGTTCTTTATTCTTTGCTTTATTATTCTTGTTACTATTGCTCTCATATTACTGCTGCTTTCACATCACCCCGTTACTAGTGCTTTTCAGTGCGAGCTAAATTGACAACTCAGTTGTTAAGGCTTATAAGTATTCTTTACCTCCCCTTGTGTCGAATCAATAAATTTGGGTTTTACTTCCCTCGAAGACTGTTGCGATCCCCTATACTTGTGGGTCATCAAGACTATTTTCTGGCGCCGTTGCCGGGGAGGCATAGCTCTACTCATAAGTTCACCTGGGGAGTACAGTCTACCTCTCTCTCTGTTTTTATTTTATTTTATTTTGTTTTGCTTAGTTTACTTTTTTCTAGTTTGTTTTTGTCTTGTTTTACTTTTCTCATATACCCAAAAATCCATAAAAATTTGAAAAACCTAAAAAATAAAAACTGTTGTTATGGGAGAACCCACAACCTATTTGGATCTTATTGAATTATATAATAATTATAGAGAATCAAGAACGGGTAAAGTCATGAGTGCTGTGATAGAAAAATTGAATACAATTGCTAAAATCTTGCTTAAACGCCATGATATATACTATTGCTCTAAACAGGATACTAAACATCTGAAATTCCAATGTGAATTTAGTGAAGAAGTTTTAATTAAGAACTATAATTGGAATAACTATATTCATTTTGGGTTCGAAGAGGTAGAACAATTTGTCTTATTTATGGGAGCTTCTGAGATCGAATCCTTCATGGCTAAAAATTATGAAACTTGTGATGTTTGTAAGGACCTTAAAGATTATGTCTCTTCTATCTTAATTTTTGCGTAGAAAGTTACAGTGATATTCCTTATATCATTGATTATAAAGAGAGACTCATTAATGCACAAGAATGCACTCACAATTTGCAGGAACCTGTGGAAGAAGAAATTGATGAACCTGAAAGCTCATTGGATGAAAAAGAAGAGGAGAGTGATGAACAAAAGGAGGAAGAATGGATTAGCTACCCATGCCAACCTTCTAATGAGAGTAACTCTTTATCTCTTACACTATTTAATTATCCTCCATGCTTACCAAAGGAGGATGAATGTTATGTTCCTGTGGATTCTCTTGAAATATTACCTATGAGTAAAACTTCTGAAAATAATTATGCTACTGTTATTTATGATAATCCATGCTACTTTGATAAATCTTATGATAACGCTTTGTTTGTGCCTGATATCGAAATGCATGATACTAAAGAATTTTGCTTAGCAAATGTTTATGATAAAGCTCTAGATGATGGTCCTATGTTACTTGATAATATTAATTGTACTGCTAATGAAAATGGGATTGGAGAGGTCTTGACTTTATCTAGGAGTCCCATATCTTTTGAGATTGATCAATCATCCTGTTATATTATTGATAAAAGTGGGTTTGAAAGTTTTAATCCCATTATTTTTGAGCTTGATAAAAATTATGTGTTTGTGGATCATGAAAAACATGCTTTATGTGATAGTTATAGTGTTGAGTTTATTCATGAAGCTACTGAAAATTATTATGAAAGAGGAAAATATGGTTGTAGAAATTTGCATGGTACTAAAACACCTCTCTATATGCTGAAAATTTTGAAGTTACTCTTGTTTTATCTTCCTATGCTTGTCACTTTGTTCTTCATGAATCTATTTGTGTACAAGATTCCTATGCATAGGAAGTGGGTTAGACTTAAATGTGTTTTGAATTTGCTTCTTGATGCTCCCTTTTGCTTCATTATCTATTTTCCATGTGAGCATCATTAAAATTGCTGAGCCCATCTTAATGGCTATAAAGAAAGCACTTCTTGGGAGATAACCCATGTCTTTATTTTGCTACTGTTTTGTTGTGTCTTGGAAGTTGTTACTACTGTAGCAACCTCTCCTTATCTTTATTTTATTGTATTGTTGTGCCAAGTAAAGTCTCTAATAGAAGGTTGATACTAGATTTGGATTTCTGCTCAGAAACAGATTTCTTGCTGTCACGAAATTGAGTAGCCCCCTCTGTAGGTAACTCAGAAAAATCTGCTAATTTTTGTGTGTGTTCCTCAGATATGTACGCAACTTTCATTAGTTTTGAGTTTTCTGATTTGAGCAACGGAAGTACCTCTAAAAAATTCGTATTTACTGGCTGTTCTGTTTTGACAGATTCTGTCTCTGTTTTTTGCATTGTCTTTTGTGGACTTTAAGCAAGGCTTTCTAGACGTGGAGGGCTGTAGCTAATGTTTTATTGAGTTCTTGCAATGTGTAACTATAGGACTAAAGTGGATTAAAGTTTTTTGAGTACTAACCCCTCTAATGAAGTTTATGAGAAGTTTGGTGTGAAGGAAGTTTTCAAGGGTCAAGAGAGGAGGATGATATATGATCAAGAAGAGTGAAAAGTCTAAGCTTGGGGATGCCCCCGTGGTTCATCCCTGCATATTTCAAGAAGACTCAAGCGTCTAAGCTTGGGGATGCCCAAGGCATCCCCTTCTTCATTGACAACTTATCAGGTCACCTCTAGTGAAACTATATTTTTATTCGGTCAGATCTTATGTGCTTTACTTGGAGCGTCTGTGTGTTTTTATTTTTGTTTTTGTTTGAATAAGATCGGATCCTAGCAATCCTTGTGTGGGAGAGAGACATGATCCGCTTTTTCATATGAACACTGGTGTTCTTTGTTTTACTTTTAATGTTCATGACAAAAGTTGGAAGCTATTGCACTTATTGTTATCTGGTTGGAAACATAAAATGCTTCATATTGTCTTGGATAATTTGATACTTGGCAATTGTTTTGAGCTCTCAAGTAGGTCAAGTTTAAGCCCTTGCACCATGTAGTTTGAACCTATTAGTGGAGAACTACCGTAGAGCTTGTTGAAATTGGTTTGCATGATTGATCTCTCTAAGGTCTAGATATTTTCTGGTAAAAGTGTTTGAGCAACAAAGGAAGACAGTGTAGAGTCTTATAATGCTTGCAATATGTTCTTATGTGAGTTTTGCTATACCGGTTCATACTTGTGTTTGCTTCAAACAACCTTCCTAGCCAAAGCCTTGTACTGAGAGGGAATGCTTCTCGTGCATCCAAAACCTTGAGCCAAAACCTATGCCATGTGTGTCCACCATACCTACCTACTATGTGGTATTTTCTGCCATTCCAAGTAAATACTTCATGTGCTACCTTTAAACAATTCAAAAGTTATTATCTCTTATTTGTGTCAATGTTTTATATCTCATGAGGAAGTATGTGGTGTTTTATCTTTCAATCTTGTTGGGCAAACTCTCACCAATGGACTAGTGGCTTCATCCGCTTATCCAATAATTTTGCAAAAAGAGCTGGCAGCGGGGTTCCCAGCCCCAATTAGTCAACTTTCATTAATAATTCTCTTCACATGTTTTGCCCTGATTCATCAGTAAGCAACTTAATTTTGCAAATAGACACTCCTTCATGGTATGTGAATGTTGGAAGGCACCCGAGGATTCGGTTAGCCATGGCTTGTGAAAGCAAAAGGTTGGGAAGAGTGTCAACCATAAATAAAACTAAAGTACATGTGTAAACAAAAGAGAAGAGGGATGATCTACCTTGCTGGTAGAGATAACGTCCTTCATGGGAGCCGCTCTTTGAAAGTCTGTTTGATGAGGGGGTTAGAGTGCCCACTACCATTCGTTGACAACAACAAACACCTCTCAAAACTCTACTTTTATGCTCTCTATATGATTTCAAAACTTAAAAAGCTCTAGCACATGATTTAATCCCTGCTTCCCTCTGCGAAGGGCCTTTCTTTTAATTTATGTTGAGTCAGTTTACCTACTTCCTTCCATCTTAGAAGCAAACACTTGTGTCAACAGTGCATTGATTCTTGCATACTTGCTTATTGCACTTATTATTCTACTTTGTGTTGACAATTATCCATGAGATATGCATGTTGAAAGTTGAAAGCAACTGCTGAAACTTATATCTTCCTTTGTGTTGCTTCCATGCTTTTACTTTGAATCTATTGCTTTATGAGTTAACTCTTATGCAAGACTTTTGATGCTTGTCTTGAAAGTATTATTCATGAAAAGTTTTGCTATATGTTATCTATCTGTTAGCAACTATAGATCATTGCCTTGAGTCACTTCATTCATTTCATATGCTTTACAATTGTATGATCAAGGTTATGTAAGTAGCATGTCACTACAGAAATTATTCTTTTTATCGTCTACCTACTCGAGGGCGAGTAGGAACTAAGCTTGGGGATGCTTGATACGTCTCCAACGTATCTATAATTTCTGATGTTCCATGCTTGTTTTATGACAATACCGACATGTTTTGCTCGCACTTTATAATGTTTTAAGCGTTTTCTGGAACTAACCTATTAACAAGATGCCGAAGTGCTAGTTCCTGTTTTCTGCTGTTTTTGGTTCCAGAAAGGCTGTTCGGGCAATATTCTCGGAATTCGACGAAACGAAGACCAAACATCATAATTCACCGAGATGGACCAGGACACCGAAGGAGAGTCGGAGGGGAGGCCTGGGCCCCCCAGACCATAGGCCGGCGCAGCCTGGAGGGGGGGCGCGCCGCCCTATGGGGTGGGCCCCCCAGGCGCCTCCTTGCGCCGCCTCTTCGCCTATAAGACCCCTCGCGACCTAAAACCTTGATACCAATTGATGAAACTCCAGAAAGACTCCAGGGGCGCTGCCGCCATCGCGAAACTCCAATTCGGGGGACAGAATCTCTGTTCGGGCATGCCGCCGGGACGGGGAAGTGCCCCCGGACGCCATCTCCATCGACGCCACCGCCTCCATCATGCTCCGTGAGTAGTTCCCCCATGGACCACGTATTCTAGCAGTAGCTAATTGGTACTCTCTATCCCATGTACTTCAATACAATGATCTCATGAGCTGCCTTACATGATTGAGATTCATCTGATGTAATCGGTGTTGTGTTTGTTGGGATCCGATGGATTGTTACATTATGATTAGTCTATCTACAAAGTTTGTGAAGTTATTGTTGCTGCAATCTTGTTGTGTTTAATGCTTGTCACTAGTGCACGAGTGGCATGATCTTAGATTTAAGCTCTATAATTATTGCTTAGATTGTATCTACAAGTTGTTTGCACATATTGCTGTCCGGAACCCGAGGCCCCAAAGTGACAGAAATTGGGACAACCGGAGGGGAAGGCTGTGATATGAGGATCACATGTTTTCACCAAGTGTTAATGCTTTGCTCCGGTGCTCTATTAAAAGGAGTACCTCAATAGCCAGTAGATTCCCTTGAGGCCCGGCTGCCACCGGCTGGTAGGACAAAAGATGTTATGCAAGTTTCTCATTGCGAGCACGTATGACTATATATGGAAAACATGCCTACATGATTAATAAATTGATGTTCTATCTTAATGCTATTTCAATCCTATCAATTGCCCAACTGTAATGTGTTCACCCAACACTTGTCACTTGTTATTGGAGAGTTACCACTAGTGTAGATCGCTGGGAGCCCCGGTCCATCTCTCATCATCATATACTCGTTCTATATGACATTGGAAGTACTATCAACTATTTTCTGGTGCCATTGCCTCTGTGTTACTGTTACTGCTGCTGTGTTACTATTACTATTGCTCTCATATTACTGTTGCTTTCACATCACCCCTGTTACTAGTGCTTTTTCAGGTGCAGCTGAATTGACAACTCAGTTGTTAAGGCTTATAAGTATTCTTTACCTCCCCTTGTGTCGAATCAATAAATTTGGGTTTTACTTCCCTCGAAGACTGTTGCGATCCCCTATACTTGTGGGTCATCACACGCCCATGCACACAACACCCACCTCAAAGGCTCACGTTAGGCTTTCCAAGCCTGAGTGCTTCACCTTCCTGTGCACTTCACACATACACACACTGTGCACAAGATACGAGGGTAGAATACAGCTCGAATATCACAACATGACTATGTATGACACAAAAGATGGAAATAAAGGTTCATATATATAGCAACGCTCTAATGAGCAAGATCCAAATGACACTCAGAGGACACATGTCCCAATATTACATCATACATAAGATAGCCAAATAGTCTGGGTACAGACAAGAACCAAATGGTACTAAGAGTCCTGAAGATAAACAAGCGGTGTTCCCATAACCAACATACCACAGGCTGCTGCCTTAGGAACGATCCTGCTACGCAACGAAGTCGTCGTCCGTGAACTGGACAAAGTATCCTCCTGCGTACTGGTCATTAGTTGTCGTACCTGTTTGTCGAAAAGCGTGTTCCGGACAAAGAGGAAGAAAAACGAGGCAAGTACCAAATGGCACGTACTTGCGAGACAAGACCAGCTATGCTTGCTGGTGGGCGGTGTAAACTTTGCCCGGCTATATGGTGGAGTTTAGCGGCAGCAAAGAACTATCCAACAGAGACACGCTACAACATCCGTCTAATAGAGAAGATGAGAGAGCGCATATTCCAGGAGTTCTATACTCTGCAAACAAACCCTGCCATTGCGATCCCCCTTAACCAAGAGGTACTAACAAGGCACTCACATAGTTGCCAAATTTTACATCCATTCCATTATAATAGGGCTAACTTACTACGCAAGTAATTCGTACTTTATTAGCGACAACATTAGGTGTAAGTTGTTCTATGATCGAGTTAAACAGCTCCAAGTCCATAACCGCGGACACAGCTTTCCGAAAAGATTTAACCCTGCAGGGGTGCACCAATGTTACCATACACGCATGCTCGAACCCACATAGACAAGTACGGAGTCTCACAACAAGACCGTTCCCAGATCAACAAGAATGCCTAGGGGGGCCACCCGACTAAGCTACCCGAAACGAAGTTCGGCCGTACTCCGATGCGAACTCAGGGTTTGCGTTAACGGCTAGGCGTGCAAACCACACGCTTCGCTAAACGTTCCACGGGGTACAATACAGAATATAAACACCGGAAGGCAACAATAAATAAAGCATGTCATACATGGCATAGGCAAATAAAACCAAGGTTGTGGCCCCCTTTTCAACAGACTTGAGAAATGGTAATGGGTGATGGGGGTCCCGATAAATCCTCCCACGAGTGGTTAGCGCGCTCGGTCTTATAAACAGATAACAAGAACTCGGGTCCTAGGGGACACAAGCGAGACAAATATCCGATGCTTTCGCAAAGGGGCTCACCGATGCCTCTGCAATATTATATCCCTTAGCAATTTTAAGTTGTAGCAAAAGTTATCATCATCCTTTTGAAAAGGTGGTACATGTGTCAACATCCCAACAAGATATCCCGAACATTTCGAGATATCAACAGAAAACCCTAAACTTGCCTACGACTCGCAAAGCTGGCAAACAACAAACAACGGTAGGGCGAGGAGGTGTATCTCGAATATATAGGTAACAGGTTGAATAGGACACGTGCCACAACAGAATCGCGACATAAGGATAGCAATAGATCAAAAGAGAGTATGTAAATGTAAAATAGGTGAAGGAGTGGGCTCGCCTGTCAGATCAGAGGTACAAGCACCGACACGATCCTCCAGGGGGAACTCGTACTCCTACTCGAACTAATGTGCGTCGGTGTCTACTCGAGAAGAACCAAAAAGCACATAAAAGGAAAGTATAGCACAAATCAATACAATTATGCAATGCGCAATATGATGCATGATGACATGGCAAGATGATATGTGCAAGCCAAATTAAGTGGGGTGCTCATAATTCACATGAAATGATAAACACCCTCACATATAGTTTTAATTCAGATTTGCAACTTTTAACTTAACCATCCAGGGATGATGTCAATGATGCATGAAGATGCAAGATTTGAATTCCTCACATCTTTATAGATATTAAGTTATAGATATTAAGTTATGAATTTAGCAAAATTCATCAATTTTAGTTCAGATTTGAAAAATGACCCAATTTTAGTTGTTCAAAAGTTGAAACAAAGTTCATGGTTGGGTAGATCATGTTTTTCTGATAAAAAAGGATATAAAGTTTGTCCAATTTGGATTTGTATAAGTGCAGTTTTAAAATGTTTTAAAAACCATCTGTGAGCAATTTTTCTGAGAACTGAAATTTGAATTGAGCTGAAACATTTATATAGGTCTGGAAACTAGCCCAGGTCAATGACCAGTGGGGTCACGTGCCACGTAGGCGCCAGCGTGGCAAAAGCTGCAAAAAGCTTTAGAATACTGCCCCGTCGGTGTGATTCGAACTCAGGTCTCCTGTTTGAGAAACAGGGAGCACAGCCAGTGGGCTGCTCAGGAGGATTTGATTAGAAATAGGTTGCAGATAATGTGTACCATTGGCGGCGTTAACTGAATTTTATGACCTTGAAACTGAAAACTGGACAGCTCACGGTGACAAATTTGGACGAAGATGGCGAGTAGCATGGGCGGTTCTGAATGAGGGTTTTGACGAGTTGAGTGAGTAGGGTGCGACATGACTCAAATGGAACAAGTTTGGGTGAAAACAGAGCAATGTAGTGGCGGCGTGGTTCGACGGAAGTTGAGGCCGTGACAGCGGCGGCGCTCGGCTGAAAACTGCAGATTCACGACACAGTTTTGTATCGACGATAGCGTTGTCTACAGGCGATGAAATCGAGTGATTCCAAAATCAAAGTCGTAGCCCTCACTCTCAGCTTTCCAACGGTGTGAAGAAAGCGTGCTGACGTGGCCTGTGCTGGCGGTGAGATGCGTCGGCAGTCGCTGTCCCGTAGCAGTAGAAAAGAAAAACTGGGCGTTTTTTACGAACTTGGTTTCGTTCTCCTCTCATCTCTCCCATTTCAACTCGAACCAGAGATGCAGGAGCACATGTAGAAGGGAGATGGGGTGCTGCTGCTCACCCTGGGGTTGGCGGCGAAGAGAAACGGCCGGAAAGGAAGAAAAACGTGCAGCAACCGTCGGTGGTCGAGAAGAAGGCGCGACGGCGAGGATGATTCCAAGCAGAACTTGGCGGCTCGAGTTCCGAGAACAGACTTCGAGGAAGAGGGAGCCGAGGCGGTTCCGTTCCACTGCTCAGGTTGGCTCGAGCTGGTCCATGGCGACGGCGGCGGACGGCGGACGGCGGCGAGCTGCGGTGGTTTTTGTGGCCGGGGTTGGAAGCAGGTGGCGTCGTAGATGGGGAGAAAAGCTAGGGTTCAGCTGAGGCTACACTGGACGTTTTAAGGAGGAGAAAAGGGCAACGTGGTGTGCATCCAGGAAGAGGAGGTAGCGTTGAACTGGGCTCAGCCCTTGCATCTCTCCTTAGACAGGTACGTGAGTTTTGTCTGCTGGTTAGATTAGTTGGGCTGCACGTTGTTACGTTAGATGGGCTGGGCTAGTTTTAGGTTTTGCTTTTTTGTTTTGTTTTATAAACCATTTGAAGTTGCCAACTTTTATGAAATTTTGAGATGAGAATATTTTGAAGTTGAACTGCATTTTGAATTCAGGGAAGATCTCAAGCATTGCATACCAACATGGTAGGCTTGAGGAAAAATAAAAGAAGAAAAGAATTAGAGGGAGCCTTTGATATTACTTCATATAAATGTTCAAACACTACCCGGCCAGCCAGGGGGTCTGAGAGGGGCAAATAATCTGGGTCGTTGTTTCTATCGTGCACAGTAAATATTTGGTCCCGCTTTCCACTGCATCCGTTGGATGTATAGTACCTCTGTCCAGATTTAATTGACTTCTATCAATACGGTACTTATTCATTAGCCTTCCCTCTCCCGCGTCGATTAAATAGGAACGGAGGGAGTAGTTTTCTTTCACCGGTAGTTTCCCTGAATTGGTCCGTGACGGCTGGCACCAGACTCATGCGGGACCGCCAGACAGAGGCAGAGACAGCAGATCGCTTGGGTCATCTTTCTTGGCCATTCTTTTCCCACGCGCGTGAGGCGCGGTGAAACCCTAGATCGGTCAAACACTCCCCCAGCCCAATCGTCTGCCTGCTCTCCTCCCCCAATCCCGCCTCCTTGCTCCGCTGCCCAATCCCCGCCTCTCTCTACTCCTCCAATCACCACCTCCTCCTCCATCGAGTTGGACAAAGCTGAGTGCAGCGGAGCAAGCAACGGGAGCCGCCGCTATTGAGGTGTTGGAGGAGGTGGCCGTGCGGGAGGCCGGGTCGGGGCCTAGCGGTGAGGAGGTGGCCGCCGGGCGAATCGGGGCAGGAGCAGCGGGATCTGGGGCAGGACGAGCGACGGCGTTGTGGTGACGTCTCTGTCAGGAATCGGGGCGGGATCTGGGGCAAGACAGGCGGGATCTCGATGGAGGGGGTCCTCGGCGATGCGTAAGCTACTGGCGGCGAGGAGGAAGACGCTCTGCGACATCACCAACCTGAGGCGGCCGCTGGCGGCTGAGGAGGGGTCGAGGTGAGGCAGCAGCATGGGGCTAAGGTTCGTCTAGGTTCACTTCTCCTTTCTCTCAGCTCTCACTCTTGTTTCTCTCCCGTATCTGCAGACAATAGGTGGCCCTAGGTCGGCTCTTGGGCGTTGAGGAGCAGGAGTAGGCAACTCTGGGACGGCTCTGGTGGCGGCACCGGGTGAAGGTATTGCTGGGAGCATTGCTGGCCAAGAGGATGAGCTGCAGCCTCCCCTTTCTCTCTCCCTACTTCTTGTATTTTAGTTCGTTTGCTGCCAATTTAGATCGACCTAATCATCGTTTTTTTCTCATATGATTGGATTTTTGTGCTTGGTGGAGCAGGTAGGACACAGACAGGCACAAACGGGAGAAGGTGCTCATGGGACTCGTTGCCGATGTCAAGGTCAGAATCTCCTGAATCTCCTTCTCCACTGCCCGAGATGTTTGTCGCTGCGAGAGATTCGTCCATTTTCTTTAGGGTCAACAGTCTGTTGGCGTGGACACCGTCATTCTCACGGGCACATTCAAGCAGCGATGGTGATCTTGCCAATTCAATCTGCTTGCGAGGCTAATCCTAGGTTCCGTTCTGCTCTTGCAGGCCTGGTTTACATGTGTCTCCAGGATGCCGATGTAGGATAACGTT
Source organism: Lolium perenne (assembly GCF_019359855.2). Taxonomy (NCBI): domain Eukaryota; kingdom Viridiplantae; phylum Streptophyta; class Magnoliopsida; order Poales; family Poaceae; genus Lolium; species Lolium perenne. The sequence continues at coordinate 140,951,959 of NC_067245.2, forward strand.
GCATAGAAAACAAAAATTTTCCTACCGCGAACACGCAATCCAAGCCAAGATGCAATCTAGAAGACGGTAGCAACGAGGGGGTATCGAGTCTCACCCTTGAAGAGATTCCAAAGCCTACAAGATGAGGCTCTTGTTGCTGCGGTAGACGATCACTTGCCGCTTGCAAAAGCGCGTAGAAGATCTTGATCACGATCGGTTCCGGCGCCACGAACGGGCAGCACCTCCGTACTCGGTCACACGTTCGGTTGTTGATGAAGACGACGTCCACCTCCCCGTTCCAGCGGGCAGCGGAAGTAGTAGCTCCTCTTGAATCCGACAGCACGACGGCATGGTGTCGGTGGCGGTGTAGAAGTCCGGCGGAGCTTCGCTAAGCTACGCGGGCAATATGGAGTGGAGGAGCAAAGCTAGGGTTTGGGAGGGGGTGGCCGGCCACTCAAGGGGGGCGGCCAGCTTATGGTCTTGGGGTTAGCCGGCCCCCTCCCTTGGCCCCTCATTATATAGGTGGATCCCAAGTGTTGGTGTCCAAGTCTTCGAATAAGACCCGAAACCAAAACCTTCCATAGGAGGGGGGAAACCTAGCCCAACTAGGACTCCCACCCAAAGGTGGGATTCCCACCTCCCATGTGGGGGGGTGGCCGGCCCCCTATGGTGGAGTCCACTTGGGACTCCACCCCCACTAGGGCTGGCCGGCCATGGAGGTGGAGTCCCTTGTGGACTCCACCTTCCTTGGTGGTTTCTTCCGGACTTTTCTAGAACCTTCTAGAACCTTCCATAGAACCTTCCGCGACATTTTATTTCACATAAAATGACATCCTATATATGAATCTTATTCTCCGGACCATTCCGGAACTCCTCGTGATGTCCGGGATCTCATCCGGGACTCCGAACAAATATTCGAACTCCATTCCATAATTCAAGTGCTACCATTTCAACATCCAACTTTAAGTGTGTCACCCTACGGTTCGAGAACTATGCGGACATGGTTGAGTACTCACTCCGACCAATAACCAATAGCGGGATCTGGAGATCCATAATGGCTCCCACATATTCAACGATGACTTTAGTGATCGAATGAACCATACACATATATTACCAATTCCCTTTGTCTCGCGATATTTTACTTGTCCGAGGTTTGATCTTCGGTATCACTCTATACCTTGTTCAACCTCGTCTCTGACAAGTACTCTTTACTCGTACCGTGGTATGTGGTCTCTTATGAACTCATTCATATGCTTGCAAGACATTAGACGACATTCCACCGAGAGGGCCCGGAGTATATCTATCCGTCATCGGGATGGACAAATCCCACTGTTGATCCATATGCCTCAACTCATACTTTCCGGATACTTAATCCCACCTTTATAGCCACCCATTTACGCAGTGGTGTTTGGTGTAATCAAAGTACCTTTCCGGTATAAGTGATTTACATGATCTCATGGTCATAAGGACTAGGTAACTATGTATCGAAAGCTTATAGCAAATAACTTAATGACGAGATCTTATGCTACGCTTAAATGGGTGTGTCCATTACATCATTCACACAATGACATAACCTTGTTATTAATAACATCCAATGTTCATGATTATGAAACTAATCATCCATTAATCAACAAGCTAGTTTAAGAGGCATACTAGGGACTTCTTGTTTGTCTACATATCACACATGTACTAATGTTTCGGTTAATACAATTCTAGCATGATATATAAACATTTATCATAAACATAAAGATATAAATAATAACCACTTTATTATTGCCTCTAGGGCATATCTCCTTCGAGTCTCCCACTTGCACTAGAGTCAATAATCTAGATTACATTGTAATATACCTAACACCCATGGCATTTTGGTGTTGGTCATGCTTTGCCCTAGGGAGAGCTTTAGTCAATGGATCTGCTACATTCAGATCGGTGTGTACTTTGCAAATCTTTACTTCTCCATCTTCGATGTACTCGCGAATCGAGTGGTAACGCAGCTTGATATGCTTCAGCCTCTTGTGTGACCTTGGCTCTTGTGCATTGGCGATGGCACCCATGTTATCACAGTAAATGATTAATGGGTCCAATGCACTAGGAACCACACCGAGCTCTACAATGAACCTCTTCATCCATACCGCTTCGATGAAGCCTCTGAAGCCGCTATGTACTCGATTCTGTTGAAGACTTCGCCACCGTGCACCTTTGCTTCGAGCTTGCCCAGCTTACTGCAGCACCATTCAATATAAACACGTACCCAGACTGTGACTTAGAGTCATCAGGATCGGTGTTCCAACTTGCATCGGTGTAACTTGTTACAACGAGCTCTTGGTCACCTCCATAACAAAGAAACATATCCTTAGTTCTTTTCAAGTACTTCAGGATATTCTTGACCGCTGTCCGATGTTCCATTCTGGATCACTTTGATATCTGCTAGTCAAACTAACGGCATGTGCTATATCCGGTCTTGTACATAGCATGGCATACATGATAGATCCTACTGCCGAGGCATAGGGGATGTTACTCATCCTTTCTCTTTCTTCTGTAGTAGCCGGTCCTTGAGTTTTACTCAATACCTTGCACAGTAACATAGGTAAGAACCCTTTCTTACTTTCGTCCATTCTAAACTTCTTTAGAATCTTGTCCGAGATATGTACTCTGTGATAGCCCTATTAGGCGTCTTGATCTATCTCTATAAATCTTGATGCCTAATATATACGATGCTTCACCAAGGTCTTTCATTGAAAAACTATTATTCAAATAACCCTTAACAACTTTGCTTAATAGTTCTATATCATTCCCGATCAATAATATGTCATCTACATATAATATCGGGAATGCTAAAGAGCTCCCACTCACTTTCTTGTAAATACAGGCCTCTCCATGACACTTTGTATAAACCCGAAGTCTTTGATCACCTTATCAAAGCGTCGGTTCCAACTTCTTGATGCTTGCTTCGGTCCATAGATTGAGCGCTGAAGTTTGCATACTTTGTCGGCATTTTTAGGATCGACAAAACCTTTGGGTTGTACCATATACAACTCTTCCTCAATGTCTCCATTAAGGAACGCCGTTTTGACATCCATACGCAAATCTCATAATCGAAAAATGCAGCTATTGCTAACAAAATCCTCACAGATTTTAGCTTCGCTACAGGTGAGAAAGTCTCATCGTAGTCAACTCCTTGAATTTGTCGGAAACCCTTTGCGACAAGTCGAGCTTTATAGACGATAATATTACCATCGGCATCTGTTTTTCTCTTGAAGATCCATTTATTCTCGACAGCCTTTCGGCTATCAGGTAAGTCTACCAAAGTCCATACTTTGTTATCATACATGGATCCCATTTCGGATTTCATGGCTTCTTGCCATTTGTTGGAATCTGGGCTCATCATCGCTTCTTCATACGTCGCAGGGTCCTCATCATTGTTATCTACAATCATGACATTTAGACAAGGATCATACCAATCGGGAGTGGCACGTTCCCTTGTCGATCTGCGAGGTTCGATGGTTTCCTCGTTCGAAGTTTCATGATCATTATCATTAGCTTCCTCTGTTGCCGGTGTAGGCGGTACAGTACAACTTCGATGCTTGCGCTACTCGATCAACGAGTATAGATTCATCAATCTCATCGAGTTCTACTTTTCTTCCAGTCACTTCTTTAGTGAGAAATTCTTTCTCAAGAAAGGTTCCGTTCTTAGCAACAAAGATTTTGCCTTCGGATCTGTGATAGAAAGTGTACCCTATAGTTTCCTTAGGGTAACCTATGAAGACGCATTTCTCCGCTTTGGGTTCTAGCTTGTCCGGTTGTAACTTCTTTACATAGGCTTCGCAACCCCAAACTTTCAGGAACGACAGCTTAGGTTTCTTATTAAACCATAATTCATACGGTGTCGTTTCTACGGATTTTGATGGTGCTCTATTTAAAGTGAATGCGGCTGTCTCTAATGCATAACTCCAAAATGATAACGGCAAATCAGTAAGAGACATCATACTACGAACCATATCTAAGAGAGTTCGATTACGACGTTCGGACACACCGTTTCGTTGAGGTGTTCCCGGCGGTGTCAATTGTGAAAGTATTCCGCATTTCTTTAAATGCATGCCAAACTCATAACTCAGATATTCACCTCCACGATCGGATCGTAGAAATTTGATTTTCTTGTTACGTTGATTTTCTACTTCACTTTGAAATTCCTTAAACTTCTCGAAAGTTTCGGATTTATGTTTCATGAAATAGATATACCCATATCTACTCGGATCATCTGTGAAGGTTAGAACATAACGATGACCACCGCGCGATGCTACGCTCATTGGTCCACATACATCGGTATGTATGATTTCCAATAAGTCGGTAGCTCGCTCCATCATACCGAAAATGGAGTCTTTGTCATTTTTCCCATTAGACATGCTTCGCATCTATCAAGTGACTCAAAGTCAAGTGATTCAAGTAATCCATCGGTATGGAGTTTCTTCATGCGTTTCACTCCAATATGACCAAGGCAGCGATTGCCACATATAAGTAGAATTATCATTAAGTTTAATTCGCTTGGCATCAATGTTATGTATATGCGTATCACTACTATCGAGATCTAACAGAAATAAGCCATTCTTTTGTGGTGCTCGACCATAAAAGATATTATTCATAAAAATAGAACAACCATTATTCTCAGACTTGAATGAATAACCGTCTTGCATTAAACAAGATCCGGATATAATGTTCATGCTCAACGCAGGTACATAATAGCAATTATTTAGGCTTAAAACTAATCCCGAAGGTAGATGTAGAGGAAGTGTGCCGACTGCGATCACATTGACCTTGGATCCATTTCCAACGCGCATCGTCACTTCATCTTTCAGCAGTTGTCGTTTATTTTTTAGTTCTGTTTCGAGTTACAAATATGAGCAACCGAACCAGTATCAAATACCAGGTACTAGAACGAGAACTAGTGAGATAAACATCTATAACATGTATATCAGATATACCTTCTTTCTTCTTCTTGACAAGGCCGCTCTTGAGATCAGCCGAGATACTTGGAGCAATTACGCTTCCGGTGTCCCTTCTCCTTGCGATAATAGCACTCGGCATCGGGCTTAGGGCCGTTCTTAGGTTTCATAGGAGGCGTGGCAGCTTTCTTGCCACCCTTCTTGAATTTTCCCTTAGACTTGCCCTGTTTCTTGAAACTGGTGGTCTTGTTGACCATCAACACTTGGTGCTCTTTCTTGATCTCAATCTCAGCAGCTTTTAGCATGCCAAAGAGTTCGAGTAACTCCTTGTTCATGTTCTGCATATTGTAGTTCATCACAAAGTTCTTGTAACTTGGTGGCGGTGATTGAAGGACACGATTAATCCCGATCTGTTAGGAATCACTATTCCCAAGTCATGAGTTTCTTCGCATGCCCGGTCATGGCGAGCATGTGCTCACTAACGGAGCTGCCTTCTTCCATCATACAGCTGAAGAAATGTTTCGATGCTTCATAGCATTCCACTGCCGCATGAGTCTCGAATATAGCTTTCAGCTCATTCATCAACTCATGAGGATCATGGTGCTCAAAACGTTTTTGAAGATCGGATTCCGGATCGCACGGGATGGCACACCGAACTTGAGAGTACCGAGTTTTCCGAGTCGCGTAAACAGCTTTTACTTCATCGGATTCATCTTCTGCGGGAGGGTCACCTAGCGGTGCATCAAGCACAAATTGCAGATTTCCGCCGAGAGGAAGATCCTCACATGACGGAACCAGTCGGTGAAGTTGCTACCGTTGCTCTTAAGTTTCTCTTTCTCTAGGAACTGATTAAAATTGATTGGGGACGCCATCTCTACAACATATATTTGCAATAGTTTAGACTAAGTTTATGACAAATTGAGTTCAAATTTTAATTTAACATAATTAAAACCCTAGGTGAACTCCCACTCAAAACAATATCCCTCGCATTGTCTTAGTGATCACACGAACCAAATCCACCGCACCTAAACCCGATCATCACGAGAAAAGGTGTGATTTCAATGGCGAACACTCAAAGTGTTCATCATATCAACCATATGATTCATGCTCTACCTTTCGGTATCACGTGTTCCGAGACCATGTCCGTACATGCTAGGCTCGTCAAGGCCACCTTAGTATCCGCATGTGCAAAGCATCTTGCACCCGTTGTATGTACTTATCGAATCTATCACATCCGATCATCACGAGATGCTTCGAAACGATAAGACTTGATAACGGTGCTACTAAGGATGAACACTTTATTATCTTGAGATTTTAGTGAGGGATCATCTTATAATGCTACCGTCGCGATCTAAGCAAAATAAGATGCATAAAAGGATTAACATCACATGCAGTTCATATGTGATATGATATGGCCCTTTTGTCTTTGCGCCTTTGATCTTCATCTCCAAAGCACGGACATGATCTCCATCATCTTCGGGCATGATCTCCATCATCGTCGGCGAAGCACCAAGGTCAATGGCACCGTCTTCATGATTGTCCTCCATGTAGCAACTATTACAACTACTTTGAAATACTACTCAACATGAAATTTAAAGACAACCATAAGGCTCCTGCCGGTTGCCACAATACAATAATGATCATCTCATACATATTCATCATCACATTATGGCCATATCACATCACCAAACCCTGCAAAAACAAGTTAGACGCTCTCTAATTTGGTTTGCATATTTTACGTGGTTTAGGGTTTTCGATATAGATCTAATCTACCTACGAACATGAACCACAACGTTGATACTAATGTTGTCAATAGAAGAGTAAATTGAATCTTTACTATAGTAGGAGAGACAGACACCCGCAAAGCCTCTTATGCAATACAAGTTGCATGTCGAACGAGGAACAAGTCTCATGAACGCGGTCATGTAAAGTTAGTCCGAGCCGCTTCATCCCACTATGCCATAAAGATGCAAAGTACTCAAACTAAAGATAACAAGAGCATCAACGCCCACAAACCATTGTGTTCTACTCGTGCAACCATCTATGCATAGACACGGCTACGATACCACTTTGTAGGATAACGTTGCATAGAAAACAAAAATTTTCCTACCGCGAACACGCAATCCAAGCCAAGATGCAATCTAGAAGACGGTAGCAACGAGGGGTATCGAGTCTCACCCTTGAAGAGATTCCAAAGCCTACAAGATGAGGCTCTTGTTGCTGCGGTAGACGATCACTTGCCGCTTGCAAAAGCGCGTAGAAGATCTTGATCACGATCGGTTCCGGCGCCACGCACGGGCAGCACCTCCGTGCTCGGTCACACGTTCGGTTGTTGATGAAGACGACGTCCACCTCCCCGTTCCAGCGGGCAGCGGAAGTAGTAGCTCCTCTTGAATCCGACAGCACGACGGCGTGGTGTCGGTGGCGGTGTAGAAGTCCGGCGGAGCTTCGCTAAGCTACGCGGGCAATATGGAGTGGAGGAGCAAAGCTAGGGTTTGGGAGGGGTGGCCGGCCACTCAAGGGCGGCCAGCTTATGGTCTTGGGGTTAGCCGGCCCCCTCCCTTGGCCCCTCATTATATAGGTGGATCCCAAGTGTTGGTGTCCAAGTCTTCGAATAAGACCCGAAACCAAAACCTTCCATAGGAGGGGGAAACCTAGCCCAACTAGGACTCCCACCCAAAGGTGGGATTCCCACCTCCCATGTGGGGGTGGCCGGCCCCCTATGGTGGAGTCCACTTGGGACTCCACCCCCACTAGGGCTGGCCGGCCATGGAGGTGGAGTCCCTTGTGGACTCCACCTTCCTTGGTGGTTTCTTCCGGACTTTTCTAGAACCTTCTAGAACCTTCCATAGAACCTTCCGCGACATTTTATTTCACATAAAATGACATCCTATATATGAATCTTATTCTCCGGACCATTCCGGAACTCCTCGTGATGTCCGGGATCTCATCCGGGACTCCGAACAAATATTCGAACTCCATTCCATAATTCAAGTGCTACCATTTCAACATCCAACTTTAAGTGTGTCACCCTACGGTTCGAGAACTATGCGGACATGGTTGAGTACTCACTCCGACCAATAACCAATAGCGGGATCTGGAGATCCATAATGGCTCCCACATATTCAACGATGACTTTAGTGATCGAATGAACCATACACATATATTACCAATTCCCTTTGTCTCGCGATATTTTACTTGTCCGAGGTTTGATCTTCGGTATCACTCTATACCTTGTTCAACCTCGTCTCCTGACAAGTACTCTTTACTCGTACCGTGGTATGTGGTCTCTTATGAACTCATTCATATGCTTGCAAGACATTAGACGACATTCCACCGAGAGGGCCCAGAGTATATCTATCCGTCATCGGGATGGACAAATCCCACTGTTGATCCATATGCCTCAACTCATACTTTCCGGATACTTAATCCCACCTTTATAGCCACCCATTTACGCAGTGGTGTTTGGTGTAATCAAAGTACCTTTCCGGTATAAGTGATTTACATGATCTCATGGTCATAAGGACTAGGTAACTATGTATCGAAAGCTTATAGCAAATAACTTAATGACGAGATCTTATGCTACGCTTAAATGGGTGTGTCCATTACATCATTCACACAATGACATAACCTTGTTATTAATAACATCCAATGTTCATGATTATGAAACTAATCATCCATTAATCAACAAGCTAGTTTAAGAGGCATACTAGGGACTTCTTGTTTGTCTACATATCACACATGTACTAATGTTTCGGTTAATACAATTCTAGCATGATATATAAACATTTATCATAAACATAAAGATATAAATAATAACCACTTTATTATTGCCTCTAGGGCATATCTCCTTCAGCCGATTCATGGCGAGCCTAATCCTATGTGCGGTTGTTGCTCTCGCAGGCTTAATTCACATGTGTGTCTAGAATTTTAGGTACCTTTTGTCCCTCTCCCTTTTGATATCAAGCACCACATTGTTTTAATCCCTTAGTTTGTTTCATGGCCTCTTCTATTAATCAAGTGGGAAGAGTTTGCTGTTGTTTACATATAGCCATTGTATTTTTTTAATCCATCTAAACAACGTTGCTTTGTTTCCTTGCTGTTTCCTTTAGATCATGATGAGGTTGCCAATCCATATTGCTTCCGGTCATTAGCGGAGGCTGTTGTTTGGGAGATGGTGTAGTACATGGTACTAGGTCTACTCGCTCCCCGAACCAGAGCAAGGTATATTGCTTTGAATCCTACCCATTTGTATTACATAGCCACATTGTGTTATGACTAGAAAAGACCCCTTTTTGCGAGTGCTTAATAGCTGCAGGTCGACCTAATATTTTTGGGAACAAGCATAAATATATTTCTTTAAATCCTACCCATTTCCACTACATAGCAATATAGTGCTATGATAAGCTTACCAACAGGTTCTTGGTGCTAGATTCTTTAAACACAGTAGCTTAACTGATGAAAAATTCTACTTTACCAGTATGAAGGAGAAACTTAGAAACTCACAATGATGCCATCACCAATTAATTTTGAGCGTATATATAATTTTTTAATTCTTGGTGATCGGGGTGCAGATGATTAAGGTATTAAGTAATATCCCTAAATGAAAAGTTGCAGCACTCTTCGGTTCAGTACTTCAGTTTTCAGTTAACAATGGACTAGTTCCTTTAATTTCTTTTGGGAGTATGTCCTTTGGTTCAACAATTAATATTCTTACGTGTAGAGTTGATATCATAGTCCAAAGATTGCTGGCTGAATTCTATAACCGACCTATCATCACATACATAGTTCTTATATGCCCTCTTAATGACAATAGTTAGCATGCACACTATGTTCTGTGTAAGCTACGTTTCTTTTAAATATGATTATTCATCTTTCACTATAACTACCATGATCTGTATTCCTATAGGTGGTTAATCAAATATATTATGTACTGTTAGCAGCTAACATACACTACCCACCATTCAATTAACCATCATCCCCATGATGTCTGCAAGACATCTATTTACTTGGAAGATTTAAATCTACTGCTGCCCACATAGGTATGCTCTGTACGGATCCAATTACAAGCCCGGTGTAGATATAAACTATGGATAACATCATGCTCAAATTATTTTAGGCCTGATTTTGGCCCTGTGCCTGTATTTTCTTGATTTTATCCTTCTTTTGAAATTCTTCATATAGGAAGCAACATTTTCATGCCCCAATCCAGAATATGCAGAGAAGATGATCACTGCAATTTATGAAGTACGGGTTGATGGAAATTTGATTGGTGGGACGGTCACATGTGTATTTCCTGAAATGTTTCTCATGTAAGTATTACCATGTTCTGTTCGTTCTGGTGTGTTCCGGGATAACAAGCCAAGTAAGGCCCCCTCTATTTGTTTTATAATATAATGAGCATGCTTTCGGCTACATCATATATAGTAGCAGAATGACTTTGAATTTCAGGTATAATTTATAGGGGTCACACTCCTTTTGCTATAATCTGTATATTTGGAACACCAGGTAAGCATATCAGGTAAATGAAAAGGGTTGGCCAATACTGAATGAGGGTAACGCTACTTGCAGAGTAATTACAGAATGAACTTAGTCAGCATTTGCCTTTGTTTATCTACTCGAATTACTGTATTTGTTTTGCACCTTTAAGCTCTCCTTATAACGACTTGGTTTATTTTCCATTTGTGAAATAATGGTTTGTAGACTTAAGACAGCCCATTGGTATAATCACCACATTTACTTTGGTTGGAGTTATATTTTTGTATGAATTTGTGAGGAGCTCACCAAGTTAAACAAACATCATTTTGTGTTTGGCTATTTCTGTCTATTAAACTAGATGATACCCCGCGCGTTGCGGCGGGAATCTTTGCTAAAAAATAGAATTTATTAACCATCAATTAGAAATAAATGAGAACTGACAGAGAAGTTTTGTGAATTTGAGCTGATATATTATTCCCATGTCATGTATAAATTCTACGGTTACTATTCGGAGGTCATTTGAATGTTTCTCTGTCACGGTGAGTGTTCGAAAGATTGTCTTGGTTTGGTAGTCACTTAAAATTTCTCGGTATTGTACTCTACTAATCGCAATGTTTATAAATAGAATAATTTAACTATCTTGTGTTGGTGAATCTGTTCTCTTATTTGTTAATATCTTCAATTCAAATTTGGTTCAGATTTGTAAACAATGTTGCTAATTCCGTACAATTTACTAATTCCCTGCTTGTCTTTCTAATAGTGTTTGGTGCTTGAAAATAAAATTGATGTTGGCCTTTTTATTTTTACCACGAGTATTATCCTGAAGCTAGCCTGCCTCTTCTCGTGATCTCATTTATCCAATGTGCATGTAAGTTCCCCCACTTTTCTTTTTTTTGTCCTGTCTACATTTATCTTTATGTTGGTACAACATTTTATAGGGTGTTTTATAGGGGTGGTACATGTAATATCCCAGGTAATGGGGTTACAAAAATAGAGGAAACATATGTGTGCATTGCATTCATGCATAGAAAATCTGCGGAATTTTCGCGCTTTAAAGTAAAACAGTCACAGTAACTGAAGTTTCACTTGACCTTGGTGAAATTGAAGTAGTTCATCAAGTCAAGCGCTATAAACCTCAATGTAACTTTGTTAAAACCTTGTTTTGATTTGATCTAAGGGTTTAGATCAAATGGAATTAATATTCAACACAACATCACCTTACTCAATGATCAATTGCTTGATCTATTAAAAGATTATAATATGGAAATCCGTGTCATCACTTATGAACACCAATTCAATTGCAAATCAAGTAACCATAATTGGAGAAACTATTCTTCACTTATCTTCTCCATATCATAAACTAATCCATGATCCTACCATGAAACCTCATGGTATTCATTCCACATCAACATTGGAAACATGATAAGGAGATCAACTCTAGCAATATATATTCTTCTCTATTCCAAATTATATCACATCAAACTTAGAGAGGTGAGAGTTCTATAATAATTATTAGAGAAGCATTAACAAACCTTGAGATAAATCTTGGAAATACATCCAAGTATTTAAATCATCATCCCTAAGAGGAACCCTAGGATCTCATTCAAGATATTCCCTAGAGAGAGAATCCATTTATGTTAACCATAGATATTGGTGACCACACCATTCTCTATGAAGCTTAACCTTAGGTTAGTATCAAAGACCTTTCCAAATGAGAGAGATCAATCATACAAATCATAGCTTTACTTATTTAAGAATAAGTGAAAACCATTGCACTAAAGTATTAGATTTGTAAACCATTTCATCTTGGAGGGGTGAGATAATCAAATATCCAATTGGATAAGATAATATCCATGAGTTGATGAAATAGGGAGGAGACTAATCCAACTAAGAGAACCAAGTGGAATCTTAGCCTAGATACCTAATGAGATATTAGGAATACACCATAAACCCTAGAATAACTATTCCTATGAAAGAGAGCTCAAGCTATGGTGCTACACTCAAATTAATTGAGGCAACACTTGAATGTGAGGGAGAGAACTATCCATATACCAGATGATTATATCATCATTGATCAAGTAGAACCCTAACATAATATCTCAGGCATTCTCCTGGGATATGATCTATTAAGACAATGCTTCATAATAGAAGTGAGAAACCCTAATTCATGAGAGATCCTAAGGAAGCCAACCCTTGATCATTATGAAATGAGTAATGATCATAAACCCTAAGAACTTGAGGTAAAGATATTAAGAACAAGATGATCATGCCTAAACCATGGTCATGCCCTAGAGATATGGGAGGATAAGTTAAAACCTAATAGGATAAACAGATATCATTCACCACATGAAATAATAGGGAGGTAACTAGTAATCAACCATAGGCTTATATCCCAACCTTAACTTGTGAACCACTTGGTGATCATAAATAGAATCCTACCATATCCATACTTCAGAAATTAAACAACCTAAGAAAACCTTAGAGTTAAACTCTATACTTTATATGGTGAGAAACCATATATCCATATGACCAAAGCTAAATATAAAAAGAACTATAACCATTGTAGTTACTTAAATGATAAATTGAGGTTAACAATAGAAGCCAATTGGTAGAAGATAAAACTAATTCTCAATATCATAGTAACTAGAGGAGAACATAAATGTTTAGTAAACAACCACCTTATCATGATTAGGGGAGATTAAACCCTAGCACATGCAATATGGTGTCATCTCAACTCTACAACCCAGAATTATATCTCCAACCTAGTTGTGAATAACTTGGGTGATTACAATTATAAAACCAGACCATAATTGAGGTTCAAACCAATTGCTCATTAGATAAATTCTATGCTTCACTAATTAACCCTAAGAAACATCTAGTGCTTAAATTCATAATTAAATCCATGGGTGGTGATCAACCACTTATCTCTGTAAATAAAGCCCAACCTTGATGAGAGTAATGCATACTCTAGGATTTTAAGTTATATTTAAAATATAGTACTAATACTAACCTTGATTTTGGGTTATTGTCAAACCTACAAAATCCTAAGAAAATGTTGCTCACATGAAATGCCAGTAATTAATTCCTCAAATGGAAACCAAGACATAGTAACAATCTCTGAAATACTTTGAGATGAAAATATCAACTCTCATAATTCTAAACAGAATTGATTGCATAATAAAAAGAGAATTAAAGTAAAAAATATAAGACTATGTCCAAATGTTATTTTAATTACATTCACAAATAAGCAAATAATTCAATATAAAATATGAATTCAAAATAGAACAAGGAAACAATAGTCAGTATACTAAATCTCGAATGAATGAGCATAATTACAAATTATTTACAAACAGTATTGAATTCATATATGAACCTAAATAATAAATATAAAAGAGAATTATAAAACAGAAAAGAAAAGAGGAAAAAATATAGAAGAGGAGACTTACCTGCCTCACCTGGCCGAGCAGCCCAGCACACAGCCCAGCACGCAGCCCAGAGGCAGCCCAAGACGAGCCCAGCAACCACAGCCCATACCCCTTCGTCTAAATATCTCGGGACGAAGTCGTCCTCATCCTCTCCTCGCGCGGGGGTGACAGCACGAAGCCGTGCTCGGCTTCGACTCGCCGGTGGCAGCTTCTCCTCGACCGTCGACGTGACGAGGCGCATCCTGGCGCCGTATAAAGGCCCGCAACGAACCCTAGCCCTCGAGTTCTTCCTCCCTGCTCCAAGAATTCTTCCCAGATGAAACCCTAGCTCGCCCCGGTCATCTCCCTCGCCGCCGTTCAGAGCCATCCCTAACCTCGCCGTGACCACCACTGAGACCAACGTCCTCGACTCATTCACCATGCACAAGGAATCAAGCTGAAACGCCCTCAATCGAACGCTCCAGGTCGTCTTCTCCGACGCCGGCATCAGCAAATTCCGGCGAACCGGACCTCCCCTTGCCACGCCGACAAGCCCTGCGTGCTCCTGGTGAGCTACTTATCCTCATAGCATGCACGCTTTGCTCGATTGCGTCCCGAATCGTCGCCGCGTCGTTGAACCGTGAGCACCGCCGCAGCACTTCACCGACGAGCTTGCTCCGGCGACCAAATAAGGGCGGCGTTGGTACTAGCTTGTTCACCTCGACGCGCTGAGCCTCGTAGTGTAGGTAGTTAACCCGCGCGAGCGCCGTATCGCCGGCGACGACCACCTCTGGCCGCCGGTGAGGCACTTGGTTGCCACGTCGGCACCACGTGGCCGCCAGCGTGGACACGGCCCACCAGTCATGGACTGTGTGGGTATCCTGTCCGTGTAGCTTCAGCTATTTTTAGTGTAAATTCAAATTTCACAAATTGCTGCAACTTTACCGAAATAAATCAAATTCATTTCAATTCTGAAAAATACCAAATGAGATATCAAAATGATCCTAAAAATAAACTCTATCCAATAAAAATATAATATGAAATTTTTATTTTTAATAAAAATTCAATTAATTAATACTTGTTATTTAAGCCTTATTTATTAATTCTAAATTCAATTAAAATTCAATAATTAGGAAAACTCTTCAAATTAAATAAAAACCAGTAAATAAATAAAGAAAACATTAAAACAAATTTTCTTTATTTATCATTTGTTAAATCTTTATTAGTGAGAATTAAACCCTAATTAATAATTACCTAATTATTAATTATTTAAAATAATAAAATACCAAATTCAATATTATTTTTATTCCCAAATTATTAATAACTTCAACTTTAAATTGAAGTTATTAATCATAGAACTATATGGTGATTAAGAAACCCTAGTTCCATATGGTAGAAAAATAGGAACTCATCATTTCATGTGTAACCCTAAAACCCTAATTCAATTAGGAACCTTAGCTCCACTACTTCATATGAACCCTAAATTATTCCCAAACATAAACCCTAAGTAACACGTGATCATGTTACTTCATTAGTAACCATAGATTCATATTTAGAAACTAAATGCTTGTTCAAATCCACATAACATATGGGAACCCTATCACTACTAATTAGCATCCCATGTGTTCATCTTAATCAAACCTAGTTCCTATCACAAGGATCTCATCTTTAATTAACCTTAACTAGCATCACACCATTGTGATGAGCTCCAATAGCATCTATACCCAATATCTATCATTATATCCCATACACACTAAACCCTATTAGTGTGAGATAATAATTAAACATCCTATTTAGGAAACCACCATTTCTTACTTAGTGAATCCAATAACAAAACCTAGACAACCTCAAACCTAATTGATATACTTCTTATTACTTAAAAAGTATGTTCTTCAAAAGTTATTCTTTTAAAGAAAATAAGGAATCATCATCAATCCTGCTTATAAGGACCTATAAACCCTAGCCAGCTATCACTAGCAAGATAAACCAACCTTAACAACAACCATGTATAATGAAATTGCTTAGGATGCCTAGGCTTATCTTAACCTTACAAGCCCTAGGTGTTGATGAATCCAACTCTGTTGGGACCCATCTAATATTTACTCCAGCAACTACCTGAAACCATAGTCAACCATAGAAACCCAGCCTAATTACCATACTTGTTCTTTATCAAAGAACATGTTCTTCAAAAGTTAATCTTTCAAAGTATATGATAATTAATCATTAACCATGCCATATAGTGCTAAAACCAACCACTATTCATTACATGTTAAGATTATACCAGATGTTATTGTTATGTGCTATTAGTGTTATTATTATTTATTACAGCACCTGTTTATGATAACAAGCAACCAATTCTTAATAAAAACCTTGTTTGTGAATCTTTGAATCACTCTAAAAGTGTAACACAGTCTAAAACAAATCATTTCAACTCACTAATCCTAAATCATCGGGGTTAGGTCATGCTTAGAGCGATTGCATCTCATTCTTATGCATTATTGCATCCTTGCCAATCTTTTAAACATCGTCCTTACCGGACGATGATGCTATTTCAGAATTTGGAGTTATTACGCATCGAAGACCTTGTCTGCATAATCTTGCAGTCAAGAAAGGCAAGTTCATCACTTGCTCATGTCATTTGAGTATTTCTATCAAATTATTTGCAAAGTACTATGGTTATCACTATTGCATAAAAACCAAAACCACTACTTTCATAACTATGAATATGACTATGTGGTGGGCAATGAAACCATGGATTGTGTTGATATGGTGGAGGTTCCATTGCAATGGTTTATATCCATCTAGGATTAAACAACAAATGTCATCAATGATTCTTGTGCCGTAATAACCGTGTTAACCATAAGATCTGAAATGGGACGGACTAGTCAATCGTATTTCCACCTCTTGTACATCAACGGATGCGCTTATCGTAGCAGTTGTATCTTGTGGAGCAACTTGTGGGTGGGGAACCCATTCTAAGTCCCCACGGTTATGCTGTGCATACCGTAGCGGTTGCGGCTTGCGGAACAACTTGAGGGTGGGGATCCCACTCTAATTCCCCACGGTAATGTGGTCTATGATGGGTTGCAGCTACCGGCGAAGGAGTTTGGTTCGATCCCAGACTGTTGTCGTGGTCGGGGTCCGTCCTTAAATGGTGTAAGTGGACCGACGAGGACCCAGGGTCGGGGTTTGCAACAAAGGGTGGGTGTGCGAGGTAGCGGAGGAATATGATTGGCTATGACCTTGTACCGGGCCTCACACCATAGGAAGTGTGGACGAGCTCGCGGCTCGGTTGGCACCAAGGTTAAGATCTCTTATGGGTAAAGCAACAGACCTCTGCAGAGTGTAAAGAACCGTGACCTGTCACTCCCTGTTCCGGGATATGGAACTGCGAACGCGGCCAGAAAGGAGCTCCATGAAGTTCTAGTAAACCGGTGAAGGCTGACGGACATAGTTCTTCTGAATAAAAGCAACCTTTTGAAGAAATGATTATGAAAACCTACATTGGTATTAGACTTTCTGGTCTAATGCTGTAGCTAGTGCATTAAACACCTCTTTCCTATAATGAACTTGTTGAGTACGCTCATACTCATCCCACTCTTAAATCGCCTGCTTAGATATGTAGGCATCGAAGGAGGATCTACAGTGCAACTCGAAGGCCAAGGAGTCAATAGCTACTTCAAGAGACAGGACCCTGTCAGAGGAGTCAGATACCACATCCAACATGGAGAAAACCTAGTTTAGCCATAGAAGGGAACTAGTTCCCTAAACCTAGCTCCTATTTAGCTAGAATCTATTCATAGCCCCTATAGCTAGTCAAATACTCTACAAATAGAGTTCGTGATAGGATTAGACTACGAGTCGTTCTTCTGGAATTTATTTGCAGTTTTACCTCATTGTAAAGTAGGAGGCTGTGATGATCTTATGTAACAGAGTCAATGTTGTAATTCTATAGACATGCCTTGGACCTGCATATGTTTCTGTTGTACCACTCTGAGCGATATAATACTAGTGGAATAGTGTTTCATTGGTGTTATATCAGACTTGCATACTACACCATGCAGTGGTATGCCGGGTCATCCACAGTTGGTATCAGAGCAAATGCTTTGACCCTAGGATTAAAACCTTTAAAGGAGACCTATAGGATTGGTAGTGTCTATAGGAAGTTGTCTTAGTTAAACCAAATACTTTTTATGACTTGAGATGGATATTCACTTGAGAATAATCCTGACACACTTGAGTCAACCTTTTTACCTATGTTTCCTAAGTAAAGTTAGATAGCCAATTCCAAGTATGTAGAACATCAATAAGTCCTTAACACAATAGATGAGTAGATCACAGTTGGTATACAATACATGGCAGTCCAAAGAGAGGATACAACCATAAGGAAGATATCCTATTGGAAGATGTATACCAACACATGTTATGATTAAATAAAAATATTCAGACCTGTAATAGGAGTAATATCAAATGATAAAGATAATTAAGATATCATAATAGAAAATATAGACCAAGTTAAGTAATGAGTAAGTAATTATCCAAACTTGTGAAACAATTGATAGTAAGTGATAACTATAAGTTATGTGAGGTAGTATAGACCATGATGAGTCAATCATGGGAAATAAGGAAGAGTGATAGGAATAATATATGTCTACTTAAATGGTAGAGTTGTTACTCATATATGATTCACCTGAGAATCATTATGTGATGGACTAGAACCTCATAATTAATTAAGAGGAGTACAATAAGAAGCCAAGTGCAAAACAATAGTGTAAGAATTGTGCTTCAAAACAATGGGAAGTGTGCCAAGCACATCAAGACCATATGTTTATGGTAGAAACACTTTGAAGTATCGGAGCAATATTCCAAATTGTTATGAGTTAAGAGTAGCAATATTAGAACCCAGATATACCATGTGAAATAGTCCTCAACCAAAATGGAAGTTAAGTTAGTACTTCCAAAGAAAATTAGGTTAATTATAACTATCCTAGACCACTTTGTTTCAAGTTTATCTCATTGCAATTGTGCAATTCAGGTAAATGTCAAGACAAATAGTAGAATGCCAACTATATGTGCTAAGTATCACAATATAAACTATCTTATGTGGTGTTATATACTACACATCAGAGCCTGATGTTTAGAGATGTCTTACTCAACAATCATATTCAGGCCTATGATGATGTGTATTATATGCACAAAGCTGAATCTTCTTGGATTTTATTGGATTTTCATTGTTTGACTAGATCCATACATGAAGTTCGACTTTGATATGCAAATGCATGTTGCAATATCAAGTTCTGACTTGATGCTATAGATCTAGAGGGTAATAGTATTCGTGTGAGGAAGCGACGAATTCTGGAAGATTCTGAAGATAAGATGAAGGTTCATCAAATAAAGGAAACAAAGTTGTGGGAAGTAACCACGATACTCTGAAGGAAGTACCAATCAAAACTCATGCTTTACCTCAATAGAGGAGTACTTTAGTACATAAGAAGCATGAAGGTGAGAAATCTGGTGATTATGGAGTAGTAGAAGTAGAACCATAGTCATTATGGAAGAGGGAATGCATGGGAAATCACTTAGGATACTATATTCATAGTGTCAGCTAGTGGTTTTCTTGCAAAATAAACCCTGACAGAAGGAAGATGACCTATGAAACCATAGCAGAGATAAGAAGACCATAGTTGGTATCAGAAGACCACAGTTGTGGTATAGGATCAATACTGCGAGATAAAGTAGAAGATGTCTCGTCCAGCTGATCAGAGCCTATGATAGAACCCATTTTTTAGATAACAAATAGCCACAATTGGTATCAAGTAGGCCACCATTGGATTATTTGTACCAAGAAGTTGTGAACAAATAAAATTTTGTTAGCCAAATAACAATGATCCATAATCATTTAGTAGGAGGATTCATGTTGGGTGTCCACAATTGAGTGGATACACCACAAGTATTCTTCGTGAGATTTTTAGAAAAGTACAAACCATAAGCTAGACTTAGACCAATATTCCAACCATCAATCCAATGGTTGGAAGAAAAGGAGCTGAAGACCATAAGAAAACTCTAAGGGGTAGAGTAAAGATTGAGTTGGCTGTATAATAACTCAATATTTTGAGCAAGATAGTTGATGAAGGTCTAAGCTGAGAGGAGGTTCGATCTTATTTTCATAAGATTAATGAACACTACTTTCAGAAGGATGTCAGACTAGAAGCCGAGGTTCATACCTCGAGGAAGTAAGAAGTGAATTATAACTTGAGAAAGTGAGTAGTAGTGACTCAGAAGTACAAAACCTCAAGTAAGTCATGGATAAGGAAGTTGAACGAAGTTAATATTAGAGACCTAATAAAGCTCAAATAGGCCAAAGACCGAAGAAGATTGAATATACCAATACCAAAGACTAATAGAATAATTCCTTTCATGGAACCTAAATGACCCAAAATAGATATAGGTATCAACTATAATCCCTGATTGGATGGACTAAATGAGTCTAATCCATTCTTAGGGAAATAAATCATCATGACCATTTCCATGGTAAGTACCTTACTTAGTACCATCATTGCAGTTTTGGTAGTAAGGGAAAACAAAGACCTATTTTATCAAATAGGAGAATGTTATCCAATTAGTCCTCAATTAAGACTGTCAGAACAAGAAGAAGTCTCAATCATTGAATCTTCAATGAGAAAGGAAACAAGATTATAGAGTTGGAAGAAATCAATGAATCAAAGTAAGAACCATGGTTCAGAGACAAACCCTAATGGATTCCAGGAAGAATCTGGACAAGGGATATATTCAATTATATCTAGTGAGATCCATACGGAGTTCGAGAAAAGTCGTAGTCTTCACAAGTCAGATCCACGCTTCGGAAACATGAGAGAGTTCAAACTTCGAGGACGAAGTTTAGTTTAAGGGGTAGAGACTGTAATATCCCAGGTAATGGGGTTACAAAAATAGAGGAAACAGATGTGTGCATTGCATTCATGCATAGAAAATCTGGGGAATTTTCGCGCTTTAAAGTAAAACGGTCACAGTAACTGAAGTTTCACTTGACCTTGGTGAAATTGAATTAGTTCATCAAGTCAAGCGCTATAAACCTCAATGTGACTTTGTTAAAACCTTGTTTTGATTTGATCTAAGGGGTTAGATCAAATGGAATTAATATTCAACACAACAGCACCTTACTCAATGATCAATTGCTTGATCTATTAAAAGATTATAATATGGAAATCCGTGTCATCACTTATGAACACCAATTCAATTGCAAATCAAGTAACCATAATTGGAGAAACTATTCTTCACTTATCTTCTCCATATCATAAACTAATCCATGATCCTACCATGAAACCTCATGATATTCATTCCACATCAACATTGGAAACATGATAAGGAGATCAACTCTAGCAATATATATTCTTCTCTATTCCAAATTATATCACATCAAACTTAGAGAGGTGAGAGTTCTATAATAATTATTAGAGAAGCATTAACAAACCTTGAGATAAATCTTGGAAATACATCCAAGTATTTAAATCATCATCCCTAAGAGGAACCCTAGGATCTCATTCAAGATATTCCCTAGAGAGAGGATCCATTTATGTTAACCATAGATATTGGTGACCACACCATTCTCTATGAAGCTTAACCTTAGGTTAGTATCAAAGACCTTTCCAAATGAGAGAGATCAATCATACAAATCATAGCTTTACTTATTTAAGAATAAGTGACAACCATTGCACTAAAGTATTAGATTTGTAAACCATTTCATCTTGGAGGAGTGAGATAATCAAATATCCAATTGGATAAGATAATATCCATGAGTTGATGAAATAGGGAGGAGACTAATCCAACTAAGAGAACCAAGTGGAATCTTAGCCTAGATACTTAATGAGATATTAGGAATACACCATAAACCCTAGAATAACTATTCCTTTGAAAGAGAGCTCAAGCTATGGTGCTACACTCAAATTAATTGAGGCAACACTTGAATGTGAGGGAGAGAACTATCCATATACCAGATGATTATATCATCATTGATCAAGTAGAACCCTAACATAATATCTCAGGCATTCTCCTGGGATATGATCTATTAAGACAATGCTTCATAATAGAAGTGAGAAACCCTAATTCATGAGAGATCCTAAGGAAGCCAACCCTTGATCATTATGAAATGAGTAATGATCATAAACCCTAAGAACTTGAGGTAAAGATATTAAGAACAAGATGATCATGCCTAAACCATGGTCATGCCCTAGAGATATGGGAGGATAAGTTAAAACCTAATAGGATAAACAGATATCATTCACCACATGAAATAATAGGGAGGTAACTAGTAATCAACCATAGGCTTATATCCCAACCTTAACTTGTGAACCACTTGGTGATCATAAATAGAATCCTACCATATCCATACTTCAGAAATTAAACAACCTAAGAAAACCTTAGAGTTAAACTCTATACTTTATATGGTGAGAAACCATATATCCATATGACCAAAGCTAACTATAAAAAGAACTATAACCAATGTAGTTACTTAAATGATAAATTGAGGTTAACAATAGAAGCCAATTGGTAGAAGATAAAACTAATTCTCAATATCATAGTAACTAGAGGAGAACATAAATGTTTAGTAAACAACCACCTTATCATGATTAGGGGAGATTAAACCCTAGCACATGCAATATGGTGTCATCTCAACTCTACAACCCAGAATTATATCTCCAACCTAGTTGTGAATAACTTGGGAGATTACAATTATAAAACCAGACCATAATTGAGGTTCAAACCAATTGCTCATTAGATAAATTCTATGCTTCACTAATTAACCCTAAGAAACATCTAGTGCTTAAATTCATAATTAAATCCATGGGTGGTGATCAACCACTTATCTCTGTAAATAAAGCCCAACCTTGAGGAGAGTAATGCATACTCTAGGATTTTAAGTTATATTTAAAATATAGTACTAATACTAACCTTGATTTTGGGTTATTGTCAAACCTACAAAATCCTAAGAAAATGTTGCTCACATGAAATGCCAGTAATTAATTCCTCAAATGGAAACCAAGACATAGTAACAATCTCTGAAATACTTTGAGATGAAAATATCAACTCTCATAATTCTAAACAGAATTGATTGCATAATAAAAAGAGAATTAAAGTAAAAATATAAGACTATGTCCAAATGTTATTTTAATTACATTCACAAATAAGCAAATAATTCAATATAAAATATGAATTCAAAATAGAACAAGGAAACAATAGTCAGTATACTAAATCTTGAATGCATGAGCATAATTACAAATTATTTACAAACAGTATTGAATTCATATATGAACCCAAATAATAAATATAAAAGAGAATTATAAAACAGAAAAGAAAAGAGGAAAAAATATAGAAGAGGAGACTTACCTGCCTCACCTGGCCGAGCAGCCCAGCACACAGCCTAGCACGCAGCCCAGAGGCAGCCCAAGACGAGCCCAGCAACCACAGCCCATACCCCTTCGTCTAAATATCTCGGGACGAAGTCGTCCTCATCCTCTCCTCGCGTGGGGGTGACAGCACGAAGCCGTGCTCGGCTTCGACTCGCCGGTGGCAGCTTCTCCTCGACCGTCGACGTGACGAGGCGCATCCTGGCGCCGTATAAAGGCCCGCAACGAACCCTAGGCCTCGAGTTCTTCCTCCCTGCTCCAAGAATTCTTCCCAGACGAAACCCTAGCTCGCCCCGGTCATCTCCCTCGCCGCCGTTCAGAGCCATCCCTAACCTCGTCGTGACCACCACTGAGACCACCGTCCTCGACTCAGTCACCGTGCACAAGGAATCAAGCTGAAACGCCCTCAATCGACCGCGCCAGGTCGTCTTCTCCGACGCCGGCATCAGCAAATTCCGGCGAACCGGACCTCCCCTTGCCACGCCGACAAGCCCTGCGTGCTCCAGGTGAGCTACTGATCCTCATAGCATGCACGCTTTGCTCGATTGCGTCCCGAATCATCGCCGCGTCGTTGAACCGTGAGCACCGCCGCAGCACTTCGCCGACGAGCCTGCTCCGGCGACCAAATAAGGGCGGCGTTGGTACTAGCTTGTTCACCTCGACGCGCTGAGCCTCGTAGTGTAGGTAGTTAACCCGCGCGAGCGCCGTATCGCCGGCGACGACCACCTCTGGCCGCCGGTGAGGCACTTGGTTGCCACGTCGGCACCACGTGGCCACCAGCGTGGACACGGCCCACCAGTCATGGACTGTGTGGGTATCCTATCCGTGTAGCTTTAGCTATTTTTAGTGTAAATTCAAATTTCACAAATTGCTGCAACTTTACCGAAATAAATCAAATTCATTTCAATTCTGAAAAATACCAAATGAGATATCAAAATGATCCTAAAAATAAACTCTATCCAATAAAAATATAATATGAAATTTTTATTTTTAATAAAAATTCAATTAATTAATACTTGTTATTTAAGCCTTATTTATTAATTCTAAATTCAATTAAAATTCAATAATTAGGAAAACTCTTCAAATTAAATAAAAACCAGTAAATAAATAAAGAAAACATTAAAACAAATTTTCTTTATTTATCATTTGTTAAATATTTATTAGTGAGAATTAAACCCTAATTAATAATTACCTAATTATTAATTATTTAAAATAATAAAATACCAAATTCAAAATTATTTTTATTCCCAAATTATTAATAACTTCAACTTTAAATTGAAGTTATTAATCATAGAACTATATGGTGATTAAGAAACCCTAGTTCCATATGGTAGAAAAATAGGAACTCATCATTTCATGTGTAACCCTAAAACCCTAATTCAATTAGGAACCTTAGCTCCACTACTTCATATGAACCCTAAATTATTCCCAAACATAAACCCTAAGTAACACGTGATCATGTTACTTCATTAGTAACCATAGATTCATATTTAGCAACTAAATGCTTGTTCAAATCCACATAACATATGGGAACCCTATCACTACTAATTAGCATCCCATGTGTTCATCTTAATCAAACCTAGCTCCTATCACAAGGATCTCATCTTTAATTAACCTTAACTAGCATCACACCATTGTGATGAGCTCCAATAGCATCTATACCCAATATCTATCATTATATCCCATACACACTAAACCCTATTAGTGTGAGATAATAATTAAACATCCTATTTAGGAAACCACCATTTCTTACTTAGTGAATCCAATAACAAAACCTAGACAACCTCAAACCTAATTGATATACTTCTTATTACTTAAAAAGTATGTTCTTCGAAAGTTATTCTTTTAAAGAAAATAAGGAATCATCATCAACCCTGCTTATAAGGACCTATAAACCCTAGCCAGCTATCACTAGCAAGATAAACCAACCTTGACAACAACCATGTATAATGAAATTGCTTAGGATGCCTAGGCTTATCTTAACCTTACAAGCCCTAGGTGTTGATGAATCCAACTCTGTTGGGACCCATCTAATATTTACTCCAGCAACTACCTGAAACCATAGTCAACCATAGAAACCCAACCTAGTTACCATACTTGTTCTTTATCAAAGAACATGTTCTTCAAAAGTTAATCTTTCGAAGTATATGATAATTAATCATTAACCATGCCATATAGTGCTAAAACCAACCACTATTCATTACATGTTAAGATTATACCAGATGTTATTGTTATGTGCTATTAGTGTTATTATTATTTATTACAGCACCTGTTTATGATAACAAGCAACCAATTCTTAATAAAAACCTTGTTTGTGAATCTCTGAATCACTCTAAAAGTGTAACACACTCTAAAACAAATCATTTCAACTCACTAATCCTAAATCATCGGGGTTAGGTCACGCTTAGAGTGATTGCATCTCATTCTTATGCATTATTGCATCCTTGCCAATCTTTTAAACATCGTCCTTACCGGACGATGATGCTATTTCAGAATTTGGAGTTATTACGCATCGAAGACCTTGTCTGCATAATCTTGCAGTCAAGAAAGGCAAGTTCATCACTTGCTCATGTCATTTGAGTATTTCTATCAAATTACTTGCAAAGTACTATGGTTATCACTATTGCATAAAAACCAAAACCACTACTTTCATAACTATGAATATGACTATGTGGTGGGCAATGGAACCATGGATTGTGTTGATATGGTGGAGGTTCCATTGCAAAGGTTTATATCCATCTAGGATTAAACAACAAATGTCGTCAATGATTCTTGTGTCGTAATAACCGTGTTAACCATAAGATCTGAAATGGGACGGACTAGTCAATCGTATTTCCACCTCTTGTACATCAACGGATGCGCTTACCGTAGCAGTTGTATCTTGCGGAGCAACTTGTGGGTGGGGAACCCATTCTAAGTCCCCACGGTTATGCTGTGCATACCGTAGCGGTTGCGGCTTGCGGAACAACTTGAGGGTGGGGATCCCACTCTAATTCCCCACGGTAATGTGGTCTATGATGGGTTGCAGCTACCGGCGAAGGAGTTTGGTTCGATCCCGCATCGTTGTCGTGGTCGGGGTCCGTCCTTAAATGGTGTAAGTGGACCGACGAGGACCCAGGGTCGGGGTTTGCAACAAAGGGTGGGTGTGCGAGGTAGCGGAGGAATATGATTGGCTATGACCTTATACCGGGCCTCACACCATAGGAAGTGTGGACGAGCTCGCGGCTCGGTTGGCACCAAGGTTAAGATCTCTTATGGGTAAAGCAACACACCTCTGCAGAGTGTAAAGAACCGTGACCTGTCACTCCCTGTTCCGAGATATGGAACTGCGAACGCGGCCGGAAAGGAGCTCCATGAAGTTCTAGTAAACCGGTGAAGGCTGACGGACATTGTTCTTCTGAATAAAAGCAACCTTTTGAAGAAATGATTATGAAAACCTGCATTGGTATTAGACTTTCTGGTCTAATGCTGTAGCTAGTGCATTAAACACCTTTTTCCTATAATGAACTTGTTGAGTACGCTCGTACTCATCCCACTCTTAAATCCCCTGCTTAGATATGGAGGCATCGAAGGAGGATCTACAGTGCAACTCGAAGGCCGAGGAGTCAACAGCTACTTCAAGAGACAGGACCCTGTCAGAGGAGTCAGATACCACATCCAACATGGAGAAAACCTAGTTTAGCCATAGAAGGGAACTAGTTTCCTAAACCTAGCTCCTATTTAGCTAGAATCTATTCATAGCCCCTATAGCTAGTCAAATACTCTACAAATAGAGTTCGTGATAGGATTAGACTACGAGTCGTTCTTCTGGAATTTATTTGCAGTTTTACCTCATCGTAAAGTAGGAGGCTGTGATGATCTTATGTAACAGAGTCAATGTTGTAATTCTATAGACATGCCTTGGACCCGCATATGTTTCTGTTGTACCACTCTGAGCGATATAATACTAGTGGAACGGTGTTTCATTGGTGTTATATTAGACTTGCATACTACACCATGCAGTGGTATGCCGGGTCATCCACAGTACAGTCATGCTCCACAGGATGCAAAAATATTGGAAATATTACTAATACAATATTGTGGGGTTTTGAAGGAGATATGCCCTATAGGCAATAATAAAGTGGTTATTATATATCTATGTTTATGATAAATGTTTATATACCTTGCTATAATTGTATTAACCGAAACATTGATACATGTGTGATATGTAAACAACAAAGAGTCCCTAGTATGCCTCTTAACTAGCTTGTTGATTAATGGATGATTAGTTTCATAATCATGAACATTGGATGTTATTAATAACAAGGTTATATCATTGTATGAATGATGTAATGGACACACCCAATTAAGCGTAGCATAAGATCACGTCATTAAGTTATTTGCTATAAGCTTTCGATACATAGTTACCTAGTCCTTATGACCATGAGATCATGTAAATCACTTATACCGGAAAGGTACTTTGATTACATCAAACGCCACTGCGTAAATGGGTGGTTATAAAGGTGGGATTAAGTATCCGGAAAGTATGAGTTGAGGCATATGGATCAACAGTGGGATTTGTCCATCCCGATGATGGATAGATATACTCTGGGCCCTCTCGGTGGAATGTCGTCTAATGTCTTGCAAGCATATGAATAAGTTCATAAGAGACCACATACCACGGTACGAGTAAAGAGTACTTGTCAGGAGACGAGGTTGAACAAGGTATAGAGTGATACCGATGATCAAACCTCGGACAAGTAAAATATCGCGAGACAAAGGGAATTGGTATCGTATGTGAATGGTTCATTCGATCACTAAAGTCATCGTTGAATATGTGGGAGCCATTATGGATCTCCAGATCCCTCTATTGGTTATTGGTCGGACTGAGTACTCAACCATGTCCGCATAGTTCGCGAACCGTAGGGTGACACACTTAAGGTTGGATGTTGAAATGGTAGAACTTGAATATGGAATTGAGTTCGAATATTTGTTCGGAGTCCCGGATGAGATCCCGGACATCACGAGGAGTTCCGGAATGGTCCGGAGAATAAGATTCATATATAGGAAGTCATTTTATAAGATTTAAAATGATCCGGAAGGTTCTACGGAAGGTTCTAGAAGTTTCTAGAAAAGTCCGGAAGAAATCACTAAGGAAGGCGGAGTCCCGGAGGGACTCCACCTTCCATGGCCGGCCAACCCTAGGAAGGGGGAGTCCACCTTGGGCTCCACCAAGGTGGCTGGCCACCCCCTCCCAAGGAAGGGTGGGAATCCCACCTCTAGTGGGAGTCCTAGCTTGGGTAGGTTTCATGTGATATGGAAGGTTTTGGTTTGGGGTCTTATTCGAAGACTTGTAGACCAACTCTTGGGTGTTCCACCTATATAATGAGGGCCAAGGGGAGGGGGCCGGCCACCCCAAGACCACAAGGTGGCCGCACCCCCTAGTGGCCGGCGCCCCCCTCTCCCAAACCCTAGCGGCCCTCTCTCCTCCACCACGTCCCGCACGCTTAGCGAAGCTCCGCCGGGTTTCTCCACCACCACCGACACCACGCCGTCGTGCTGCCGGATTAAAGAGGAGCTACTACTTCCGCTGCCCGCTGGAACGGGGAGGTGGACGTCGTCTTCATCAACAACCGAACGTGTGACCGAGTACGGAGGTGCTGCCCGTTCGTGGCGCCGTGATCAAGATCTTCTACGCGCTTTTGCAAGCGGCAAGTGAACGTCTACCGCAGCAACAAGAGCCTCATCTTGTAGGCTTTGGAATCTCTTCAAGGGTGAGACTCGATAATCCCCTCGTTGCTACCGTCCTCTAGATTGCATCTTGGCTTGGATTGCGTGTTCGCGGTAGGAAATTTTTTGTTTTCTATGCAACGAATCCCTACAGTGGTATCAGAGCCGTGTCTATGCATAGATGGTTGCACGAGTAGAACACAATGGTTTTGTGGGCGTTGATGCTCTCGTTGTCTTTAGTTTGAGTACTTTGCATCTTTATGGCATAGTGGGATGAAGCGGCTCGGACTAACTTTACATGACCGCGTTCATGAGACTTGTTCCTCGTTCGACATGCAACTTGTATTGCATAAGAGGCTTTGCGTGTGTTTGTCTCTCCTACTATAGTGAAGATTCAATTTACTCTTCTATTGACAACATTAGTATCAACGTTGTGGTTCATGTTCGTAGGTAGATTAGATCTCTCTATCGAAAACCCTAAACCACGTAAAATATGCAAAACAAAATTAGAGACGTCTAACTTGTTTTTGCAGGGTTTGGTGATGTGATATGGCCATAATGTGATGATGAATATGTATGAGATGATCATTATTGTATTGTGGCAACCGGCAGGAGCCTTATGGTTGTCTTTAAATTTCATATTGAGTAGTATTTCAAAGTAGTTGTAATAGTTGCTACATGGAGGACAATCATGAAGACGGCGCCATTGACCTTGACGCTACGCCGACGATGATGGAGATCATGCCCGGAGATGATGGAGATCATGTCCGTGCTTTGGAGATGAAGATCAAAGGCGCAAAGACAAAAGGGCCATATCATATCACATATGAACTGCATGTGATGTTAATCCTTTTATGCATCTTATTTTGCTTAGATCGCGACGGTAGCATTATAAGATGATCCCTCACTAAAATCTCAAGATAATAAAGTGTTCATCCTTAGTAGCACCGTTGCCAAGACTTGTTGTTTCGAAGCATCTCGTGATGATCGGGTGTGATAGAATCAACAAGTGCATACAACGGGTGCAAGACAGTTTTGCACATGCGGATACTAAGGTGGCCTTGACGAGCCTAGCATGTACAGACATGGTCTCGGAACACGTGATACCGAAAGGTAGAGCATGAATCATATGGTTGATATGATGAACACTTCGAGTGTTCGCCATTGAAATTACACCTTGTCTCGTGATGATCGGACTTAGGTGTGGTGGATTTGGTTCGTGTGATCACTAAGACAATGCGAGGGATATTGTTTTGAGTGGGAGTTCACCTAGATTTTTAATTATGTTGAATTAAAATTTGAACTCAATTTGTCATAAACTTAGTCTAAACTTTTGCAAATATATGTTGTAGAGATGGCGTCCCCAATCAATTTTAACCAGTTCCTAGAGAAAGAAAAACTTAAGAGCAACGGTAGCAACTTCACTGACTGGTTCCGTCTTGTGAGGATCTTCCTCGCTGGCGGAAATCTGCAATTTGTACTTGATGCACCGCTAGGTGACCCTCCTGCAGAAACTGAAACCGAGGAAGTAAAGAATGTTTACGCAACTCGGAAAACTCGGTACTCTCAAGTTCAGTGTGCCCTCCTGTGCAGTCTGGAAGCCGATCTTCAAAAACGTTTTGAGCACCACGATCCTCATGAGTTGGTCAATGAGCTGAAACCTATATTTGAGACTCATGCGGCCGTGGAATGCTATGAAGCATCGAAACACTTCTTCAGCTGTATGATGGAAGAAGGCAGCTCCGTTAGTGAGCACATGCTCGTTATGACCGGGCATGCGAAGAAACTCAATGACTTGGGAATAGTGATTCCTAATAGACTGGGGATTAATCGTGTCCTTCAATCCACTACTGCAGAAACCCTTATCAGTGACAGGCTCATTTTGCTCATCAGTGACAGGCAACATGCCAGTCACTAGGATGTTGTCACTGGTAACGCCTGTCACTAGTGATGGTAAGGTTGCCTGTCACTAGTAGGTGTAACTAGTGACAGGCACAAAAGATGCATGTCACTGGCATGGCGAAAGGCTGCATCTATGTTGGGTTCTCTAGTGACTGGCCTAATATCCGGACCGTCACTAGTATCAATTTCGATATTAAAAAAATTATGTTTATGACGAATATGCACTAAGAAGCAAGTACAAGATACAGTGTATCATTTCAACGAAAGCACAATATAAAGCATGTGTATTCTAGGGGACATATCACTCCAAACCCAAGGTTGAAGATGAGTTACACAAAATTTGAAACTAAGAGGGAAGAACTCTACAACAACTACAGGCGAACCAAAAGAAAGCAAAACCAAACACCCAACACTTACACATCTTCTACTCACTGCATCATCTACAACTATAGGCGAACCTAAAGACACCAACATCCCAGCACTTCCACATCTTCTACTCATTGTATCCTCTAGCTTTAGTCGGTCCCAGCCTTGCCATCTACAGTAGAACTCGTGAAGCCCTGCATGTTTCACCACTTTAGTTTCTGTATACCAAGGCCAAAAAGAAATATAATGTGCAGCCTTAAATACTCACCACGGTTTAGCAAACACCTTGACAGTGCCAACATGACATGGATAAAAGATGGTCAATAAAGCTTATCAAATTGTTGACTATTAAGGTGTTAGAGTAGTTAAACTACATTTGAGAATTGACTAAAGAAGAAACCACACAAATAATTGCAATACATCCATAGTACCAATGAAAAGGGAGCATATGCAGAATAATTCAGAAAATTAGACAATAGCGAATCCAAAAAAGTGGAAACGGAAAAATAATCAAGAGAGATTTCACCACTGACATACCTAATGACACCGCCAAGACAGATATTGCCTTCGAGGAAGATTTAAATTTCCCTGCAACAGACCGATCTGAGGGATCAATCTTACAAACCATGCCATCAGCGTCTGCTGTGTACACAGTCCGCCCATGCCTTGAGTATGCTACTGCTGTCACACCCCTGAACATATACAAAATGCACACCAACATAAGTGAGCACTTTTGAGCTCAAGCGCTGCAGAAATTAATCCCAGCCATGGGCATCGTACACATTGCTCTGGTAAGTACAGTGCAGGTGTATATGAGTTAGCACGTTGTTATCAGATGAAATGGATGGGGAGAGGGCCAAACAATCACTTTTTTTTGTATATTACTACTGAAGTGAAGAACGTACATCTTGTTGCCTCACCACAACAAGCGACATCATATGATTCTGTAGTCAGCTCTACTGCGGGCTATGCAAATAGTTTCCCCAACTGATGAGAGTCTTAAATCAGCCACGGCTTGTTCAACTTCTGTGGTTTTTTCTTACGCTGTCCACTCTGAGAAATTGATACCAAAACTAGCGGAAATTCTTCATCTTCTGGGGTTTCCTGTTTATGTCCATGAACTAGTTCAGATTCTCACACCAGACAAAAAAAATCATCTTTAAGAGTCAATGACCTGATCGCAACATAGTCAGTTTGATGAGAATTAAACGAAAATTATAAATACGATTTAGGTTGTGATTCTATTCCGTACAGAAAGTATCTTATTGGTACCCACACAGATATATATGTATGTATATTCAGATCCCATTTGCCAACTAGTTCAATATATTATTTTGGAGCTAAAGAGAGTTTATTCAAAGTGCAGACTAGCAATTGGTAATATTAAGATTGCATTATGCTACTGTTTTAACTATTTTTCCTATCTCGGGATCAGATACATTCACAAGGTATGTTATCTTTCTAGCCCTTTGGTACATACACCTCAGATGGATATGCATATGTATATTCAGATCCCATTTGCCAACTAGTTCAATATATTATATTGGAGCTAAAGAGAGTTTATTCGAAGTGCAGACTAGCAAACGGTAATATTAAGATTGCATTATGCTACTGTGTTATTATTTTTCCTATCTCGGGATCAGATACATTCACACAGTATGTTATCTTTCTAGTCCTTTGGTACATACACCTCAGATGGATATGCAGCTTTGCAATTTGACCATAATACATTTTGCATTGGAGTATTTAATAACTGTGCTCTACATTTCCTGATATTGTTTGCTGGTCTCCTGCAGTCCATTTATTTCTAAATAGGAAGGTGTCAAAATTCATTTCTTTGGGTCAGACAAATTCTTTTCAGCTTATACTATTTTGGTACAAATTTGCGTCCAATTATGTTAACGTCAAGGCAACTGGCTCGTAGTGCAAACATAATTTCTCACTACAGAATTTTCATTTTTGGTACAAATATAAATTCAGAAATTTACTATTTATTTTCTCTGATCTCCAGATGTGTGCAGTTTTGAAGACTGATGTTCGCAGTTTTCAAATGTAAGAAACCGTTATATATGTCGACTCAAGATTGATGTGTGCAGTTTTTTAAAAAACATAGCCATTTGAGTGCTGTAAAAACAAGGGAAGTAGAGCTAATATAGCAACATGAGGTGCCCATAATTTGTCTTTTTTGTACAACACAAAAATAGGCACAACAATTACATTACCAGGTCAGTCCTTTTGAAAACCGCTATACACATCCATATGCAGCAAATGTGTCCTTCCTGAAGGATGCGAGAGCACGGATCTTCTTGGGAAGTTGAGGTCCTTTGATTACATACAAAGTTCACACACCGTGAGTATAAAAACGCAATGAACATGAGAGACCAAGCAATACCAAATAGCAGGCTCACGAGCAAGGACCAAATTCAGCTTGGGACACTGCATAATAAGATCACAAACATATATTATTACACACAATGGAACTCAGTTGCATCAGAACTATACTGATATTATTACACACAATGGAACTCGGTTGCATCACAATTATACTGACATATGTTAAGCTAGAGAAAAGCAATAAAAGACAGGAAGAGGAAGGCGGTCTGCATGGACCATAAGGCTCTACTGACTCGACCCAGGCGAGGCAAGTTCAGAGGCAAATTGTATTAACCCCAGTGCCGCAAGGCGCAATGGGCAATTCAGTATGAAACTCCGCATGAGATCCAAGCATAAGCTATCACACCACTGCTTCTAGTATACAAACGAAAATACTGGCAGAGAAAATGAGCGGATCCTGCGAGCTCCTTGTAACAATGAGCAACTGCAGTTTCTAGCGGCGATGGACAGGAGACGAGCGCGGGGTGGGGGTGGGTGGTGGTGACTTACGTGGTAGACGTGGAAGGCCTTGCCGACGTTGACAGTGACGAGGCGCTGCAAGGAGAAGGGCATGCCACTGGTGGTGATGTAGCCGATCGCGCGGAACGGCTCGAAGATCCCCATCGTCTGTTCCGTAAAACCATTCGCGGGTGCTAGGGTTTTTTCAGGTCTGGATGGGATGGGAGATGCGCCGGCGGAGAGGGTTTTAAAAGGTGCTTGGAGCGGCGGCGCGAGGAGGAAGAAAGGAAGGGGTGAGCCCACAGAAGGTGCATGGCAGCAGCGTCCTCGCTTCAGGCAGCGGCGGCATCCTCACGTCGGTGGGACGGGTGGCGCGGCGTTGGGATGCAGGACGGAGAAGAGATTGGAGATGCGCTGGAGGGGCGGTTGCGTTGGAAGGGAGACCGGCGCGGCATTGGAGGAGCAGAGGGGCGGCGGCGGTTGGGGATTTGGTAGTCTTCGACCTAGACTCGTCTCAAAGTCTCAACCGACGGACCGAGCGGGGAGAGGAGGCGAGAGGGTTGGCCGGCGCAGGGAGAATAGATGGGCCATCGGCCTAGTTAGCCAGCTGAAAAAAGAAAGGTCCATATATGGTGACAGGCAATTATAAACGGGTGTCGCTAACCTATTTTCCCCTTTCAGCCGACCTCCAAAAAGAATGCTAATGACAGCCTATTTTATGAGCCTGTCACTAGAAAACTTACTAGTGACTGGCGTCATTTTGCCCGTCACTAAGTACTGGTGGCTATAAGCATTTCTGCAGTAGTGATCACTGCCACCAAGTTACAAGAACTTTGTGATGAACTACAATATGCAGAACATGAACAAGGAGTTACCTGAACTCTTTGGCATGCTAAAAGCTGCTGAGATTGAGATCAAGAAAGAGCACCAAGTGTTGATGGTCAACAAGACCACCAGTTTCAAGAAACAGGGCAAGTCTAAGGAAAAATTCAAGAAGGGTGGCAAGAAAGCTGCCACGCCTCCTATGAAACCTAAGAACGGCCCTAAGCACGATGCTTTGAGTGCTATTCTGCAAGGAGAAGGGACCTTTGGAAGCGTAATTGCTCCAAGTATCTGGCTGATCTGAAGAGCGGCCTTGTCAAGAAGAAGAAAGAAGGTATATCTGATATACATGTTATAGATGTTTATCTCAACTGGTTCTCGTTCTAGTACCTGGGTATTTGATCTTGGTTCGGTTGCTCATATTTGTAACTCGAAAACAGGAACTAAATAATAAACGAAGGCTCTTGAAAGATGAAGTGACGATCTTGGCGTTGGAAATGGATCCAAAGTCGATGTGATCGCTGTCGGCACACTTCCTCTACATCTACCTTCGGGATTAGTTTTAAGCCTAAATAATTGTTATTTTGTACCCGCGTTGAGCATGAACATTATTTCTGGATCTTGTTTAATGCAAGACGGTTATTCATTCAAGTCTGAGAATAATGGTTGTTCTATTTTTATGAATAATATCTTTTATGGTCGAGCACCTGAAAAGAATGGCTTATTTCTGTTAGATCTCGATAGTAGTGATACGCATATACATAACATTGATGCTAAGCGAATTAAATTGAATGATAATTCTACTTATATGTGTAGTCGTCTTGGTCATATTGGAGTGAAACGCATGAAGAAACTCCATACCGATGGATTACTTGAATCACTTGACTTTGAGTCACTTGATAGATGCGAAGCATGTCTAATGGGAAAAATGACTAAGACTCCATTTTCTGGTATGATGGAGCGAGCTACTGACTTATTGGAAATCATACATACCGATGTGTGCGGACCAATGAGTGTAGCATCGCGCGGTGGTTATCGTTATGTTCTAACCTTCACTGATGATCTGAGTAGATATGGGTATATCTATTTCATGAAACATAAATCCGAAACTTTCGAGAAGTTTAAGGAATTTCAAAGTGAAGTAGAAAATCAACGTAACAAGAAGATTAAATTTCTACGATCTGATCGCGGAGGTGAATATCTGAGTTATGAGTTTGGCATGCATTTAAAGAAATGCGGAATACTTTCACAATTGACACCGCCGGGAACACCACAGCGAAACGGTGTGTCCGAACGTCGTAATCGAACTCTCTTAGATATGGTTCGTTATATGATGTCTCTTACTGATTTGCCATTATCATTTTGGAGTTATGCATTAGAGACAGCTGCATTCACTTTAAATAGAGCACCATCAAAATCCGTAGAAACGACACCGTATGAATTATGGTTTAATAAGAAACCTAAGCTGTCGTTCCTTAAAGTTTGGGGTTGCGAAGCCTATGTAAAGAAGTTACAACCGGACAAGCTAGAACCCAAAGCGGAGAAATGCGTCTTCATAGGATACCCTAAGGAAACTATAGGGTACACTTTCTATCACAGATCCGAAGGCAAAATCTTTCTTGAGAAAGAATTTCTCACTAAAGAAGTGACTGGAAGAAAAGTAGAACTCGATGAGATTGATGAATCTTTACTCATTGATCAGAGTAGCACAGTACCGGAAATTGTACATGTACCGCCTACACCAGCAACAGAGGAAGCTAATGATAATGATCATGAAACTTCGAATGAGGAAACTACTGAACCTCGCAGATCGACAAGGGAACGTGCCACTCCTGATTGGTATGATCCTTGTCTAAATGTCATGATTGTGGACAACAATGATGAGGACCCTACGACGTATGAAGAAGCGATGATGAGCCCAGATTCCAACAAATGGCAAGAAGCCATGAAATCCGAAATGGGATCCATGTATGATAACAAAGTATGGACTTTGGTAGACTTACCTGATAGCCGCAAGGCTATCGAGAATAAATGGATCTTCAAGAGAAAAACAGATGCTG
Organism: Lolium perenne; assembly: GCF_019359855.2. Classification (NCBI taxonomy): domain Eukaryota; kingdom Viridiplantae; phylum Streptophyta; class Magnoliopsida; order Poales; family Poaceae; genus Lolium; species Lolium perenne. Next base: position 140,988,873 of record NC_067245.2, read on the forward strand.
ATGGTAATATTACTGTCTATAAAGCTCGACTTGTCACAAAGGGTTTCCGACAAATTCAAGGAGTTGACTACGATGAGACTTTCTCACCTGTAGCGAAGCTAAAATCTGTGGGGATTTTGTTAGCAATAGCTGCATTTTTCGATTATGAGATTTGGCAGATGGATGTCAAAACGGCGTTCCTTAATGGAGACATTGAGGACGAGTTGTATATGGTACAACCCAAAGGTTTTGTCGATCCTAAAAATGCTGACAAAGTATGCAAACTTCAGCGTTCAATTTATGGACTGAAGCAAGCATCAAGAAGTTGGAACCGACGCTTTGATAAGGTGATCAAAGACTTCGGGTTTATACAGTGTCATGGAGAGGCCTGTATTTACAAGAAAGTGAGTGGGAGCTCTGTAGCATTCCTGATATTATATGTAGATGACATATTATTGATTGGGAATGATATAGAACTATTAAGCAGTGTAAAAGGTTATTTGAATAATAGTTTTTCAATGAAAGACCTTGGTGAAGCATCGTATATATTAGGCATCAAGATTTATAGAGATAGATCAAGACGCCTAATAGGGCTATCATAGAGTACATACCTGGACAAGATTCTAAAGAAGTTTAGAATGGACGAAAGTAAGAAAGGGTTTTTACCTATGTTACCAGGAAAGGTCTTGAGTAAGACTCAAGGACCGGCTACGACAGAAGAAAGAGAAAGGATGAGTAATATCCCCTATGCCTCGGCAGTAGGATCTATCATGTATGCCATGCTATGTACTAGACCGGATATAGCACATGCTGTTAGTTTGACTAGCAGATATCAAAGTGATCCAGGAATGGAACACTAGACAGCGGTCAAGAATATCCTGAAGTACTTGAAAAGAACTAAGGATATGTTTCTTTGTTATGGAGGTGACCAAGAGCTCGTTGTGGCGGTTACACCGATGCAAGTTGGAACACGATCCTGATGACTCTAAGTCACAATGCAGGTACGTGTTTATATTGAATGGTGCTGGCGATAAGCTGGGCAAGCTCGAAGCGGTGCACGGTGGCGAAGTCTTCAACGAGAATCAGAGTACATAAGCGGCTTGAGGCTTCATCAGAAGCGGTATGGATGAAGAGGTTCATTGTAGAGCTCGGTGTGGTTCCTAGTGCATTGGACCCACTAGTCATCTACTGTGACAACATGGGTGCCATCGCCAATGCACAAGAACCAAGGTCACACAAGAGGCTGAAGCATATCAAGCTGCGTTACCACTCGATTCGCGAGTACATCGAAGATGGAGAAGTAAAGATTTGCAAAGTACACACTGATCTGAATATAGCAGATCCGTTGACTAAAGCTCTCCCTAGGGCAAAGCATGACCAACACCAGAATGCCATGGGTGTTAGGTACATTACAATGTAATCTAGATTATTGACTCTAGTGCAAGTGGGAGACTGAAGGAGATATGCCCTAGAGGCAATAATAAAGTGGTTATTATATATCTTTATGTTTATGATAAATGTTTATATACCATGCTATAATTGTATTAACCGAAACATTGATACATGTGTGATATGTAAACAACAAAGAGTCCCTAGTATGCCTCTTAACTAGCTTGTTGATTGATGGATGATTAGTTTCATAATCATGAACATTGAATGTTATTAATAACAAGGTTATATCATTGTATGAATGATGTAATGGACACACCCAATTAAGCGTAGCATAAGATCACGTCATTAAGTTATTTGCTATAAGCTTTCGATACATAGTTACCTAGTCCTTATGACCATGAGATCATGTAAATCACTTATACCGGAAAGGTACTTTGATTACATCAAACGCCACTGCGTAAATGGGTGGTTATAAAGGTGGGATTAAGTATCCGGAAAGTATGAGTTGAGGCATATGGATCGACAGTGGGATTTGTCCATCCCGATGACGGATAGATATACTCTGGGCCCTCTCGGTGGAATGTCGTCTAATGTCTTGCAAGCATATGAATAAGTTCATAAGAGACCACATACCACGGTACGAGTAAAGAGTACTTGTCAGGAGACGAGGTTGAACAAGGTATAGAGTGATACCGATGATCAAACCTTGGACAAGTAAAATATCGTGTGACAAAGGGAATTGGTATCGTATGTGAATGGTTCATTCGATCACTAAAGTCATCGTTGAATATGTGGGAGCCATTATGGATCTCCAGATCCCATTATTGGTTATTGGTCGGAGTGAGTACTCAACCATGTCCGCATAGTTCGCGAACCGTAGGGTGACACACTTAAGGTTGGATGTTGAAATGGTAGAACTTGAATATGGAATGGAGTTTGAATATTTGTTTGGAGTCCCGGATGAGATCCCGGACATCACGAGGAGTTCCGGAATGGTCCGGAGAATAAGATTCATATATAGGAAGTCATTTTATAAGAATTAAAATGATCCGGAAGGTTCTACGGAAGGTTCTAGAAAAGTCCGGAAGAAATCACTAAGGAAGGCGGAGTCCCAGAGGGACTCCACCTCCCATGGCCGGCCAACCCTAGGAAGGGGGAGTCCACCTTGGGCTCCACCAAGGTGGCCGGCCACCCCCTCCCAAGGAAGGGTGGGAATCCCACCTCTAGTGGGAGTCCTAGCTTGGGTAGGTTTCATGTGATATGGAAGGTTTTGGTTTGGGGTCTTATTCGAAGACTTGTAGACCAACTCTTGGGTGTTCCACCTATATAATGAGGGCCAAGGGGAGGGGGCCGGCCACCCCAAGACCACAAGGTGGCCGCACCCCCTAGTGGCCGGCGCCCCCCTCTCCCAAACCCTAGTGGCCCTCTCTCCTCCACCACATCCCGCACGCTTAGCGAAGCTCCGCCGGGTTTCTCCACCACCACCGACACCACGCCGTCGTGCTGCCGGATTAAAGAGGAGCTACTACTTCCGCTGCCCGCTGGAACGGGGAGGTGGACGTCGTCTTCATCAACAACCGAACGTGTGACCGAGTACGGAGGTGCTGCCCGTTCGTGGCGCCGTGATCAAGATCTTCTACGCGCTTTTGCAAGCGGCAAGTGAACGTCTACCGCAGCAACAAGAGCCTCATCTTGTAGGCTTTGGAATCTCTTCAAGGGTGAGACTCGATAATCCCCTCGTTGCTACCGTCTTCTAGATTGCATCTTGGCTTGGATTGCGTGTTCGCGGTAGGAAATTTTTTGTTTTCTATGCAACGAATCCCTACAGGTTTTAACTTCTTTTTGTATATAAATGGGATTTTTAGCTTCTTTTTGTATATATATTTCTAGCTTACGCCTTTTCCTCCTGAAACAATACCTGGCAAGCTGACATGTGCCATTATTGATACTTTTAGGTATTTTCAGAGAGCTGCTCCTATAGTTACCGGGCAGCATATTTCAGTACTCTAGGCGAGAGATCCAAGCTATTGTTCAGATATCACAACAGCTTACTGCTCATATTGCCTATGAAGTGGAGCACATGTTCTGGTGGTGTGAGAATTTCCCCCCTAGCCTCACAGTAGTTTATTACTCTCTTTGTTACCCATCAGCCAACATAGTAAGTTAAGTTGGTAAGTAATGATAAAGCAATGTTGTGGATAGACTTGGTAGTTTATACTCTCATCTATTGTTGGTTTTAATTCAAGTCTATTGATCTGCATAGATTTTCTGGTTGTTTGACGGCCGTGTGAGTATATTTTCTAATTGTTCTGCGTAGAGTATCGTTTTTCACTAATATTTTGTCCATCTAATGATATATACTCCGTATTTAATAACGTGACATTGAGTTTTTAAGTTCTTACATTGGTAGATTTTTCCCTTTTGTCCAATTTGGGTACATCCTACCCTATGTGCCATTTACCGCCCTAAAACTACGGTATTTTACATTGGTGCTTGTTGAGCTGAAAATACGATGGCAACTTCATTGTAAATGTGATGCCCATACCATTGTGCAATTATGACAGATAACGGGTCTTTATGGCAAACTGCATTGATGGTAGGAAGAAAAATATGCGAGGAACATAAAGGAATTTTTGATGCTGGTGCTTCATCTGCAAGGAGCTCAGGATGGCCTTGTATATGTGGCGCTCGAGCATCAGATGGTTCACTTTGCAAGAGTCATGCTGCCTCTATACCATCTACCGAACAATAGACATGGTTTCATTTATCCATTTGTTTGTGTTGTAATAAAGTTTCAGTTAGAAATTTCAAAAGTACACTGATTATTCCATTTACAAGGTGCCTTTCCTTCCAACAATAAAAAATAGGATGATAAGAATGCAGAGTTGGTAGATAACTAGATATAGTGTGCCTTGTATATGTGACTTTGGTAGTTAAATCATCTTGGTACATTTTCCCTTGATTTTGTTCTGGAATCAAGTTCAGAAGTTCTCAAGCAGTCTAGCTGATGCCATGTGCTTTATTGCTTTGGATTTTCATTCAGCTTGTATACGGATCTGCTTCTGGTGACCCCTTGCGGTTTAAAAGAGCTGTGGGCCATAAGGATCTCTACTATATCGATGACAGGGAGGTCGACTTCAAAGAGGCAAGGACATTTTAATTCATGCATGAATCAGATAAATTTACACTTTATTTTGACAATGAATTGGAAATATGTCTACCACATGCAGATTATTGAAGCTCATCTACCGAAAACTCCTCTCGACACATCAGCTGTAGCTCACTGGCTAGCTATTGAGGGCATCCTCCAGCCTGCAATTCTCTCATGCTTCGGATCATTTAGCTTCCATTGGTTTCCATGTTCATTGGAAATCTCCTCTCGCTGATATTATTTTTTCTGTCGGCTTGCTCACCTATCTGTTCTCCGTGGAATTTACTATATTATATGAACTCTCTTTTGTTGATTTTTTTAATTTGTTACCACTCCTATGATCTTACTGCAAAGCAGCTATTTGATGCTGAATAGCACATAGTTTGGTAAAACACTGGGATGACCTTTTTTTGAATATTATCTTGTCCCACTTAAAGGTTTCTTAGCTATTGGGGTTCTTTGTTGGTTCACTGTGAAAAGAAAAAATGTATGATTTATGACATATCCAAAATAACCAGCTTAGTGAAGCATAATGAAGATCCTGAGGGAAGGAAGGAAACTATGCACAAAGAAATTAGCCCAGGTGCTATAGGTTTGTAAAGTAGTAGTAGCTTATGCGGGATAGCTGCGGTTTGTTGACTGGGAACCAGAGCCTCAGTGTTAGTAATGTTGTTACTTAAGATAGGAAATAATAGCTTAAAAAATTATCCCAAGCAATACATTTGTAAAGTAGTAGCGGCTTACACAGAAAGTTGCAATATGTGCCTACCTATTTTTCTTCTTCACTTCTTGCTATACAGATTCTATATTTTCCTTACAATGGCTGGGCTATTTACATGCTATTTTTTTGTGCTGTTGTGGTGCCTAATTACTATTCTCGCACTTCTTTCGCTTCTTCATTTACATCTCTTTAATTATCATTACAGTTTTGAAATTTAAATGGTCGACTCAAGTTGCAAAATCAAAATACTACTTTTAAGATGGTGACTGCTATCATTTTGTACTGATATCATGTTTACCGTGAATTTTTCCCCAGCTAATGTACACTGATGATAGTGTGGATTATTTCTACTCTGTTAATGATGTAGTATCATATTTCCCTGAGATCTGATAATAGTGTGGATTATTTCCACTATGTGTTTTTTTGAACCTTTTATTTTTCATATGTCAAGGGCTAAAGAGTAAATAAAGAAGTGACTTCATATTACTTTTATTTCCACTCTGTTACTGATGTAGTATCATATTTCCCTGAGATCTGATAATACATCGTCCTGATAAAATGATCAATGCATGGGCCTGAAATTTCAGACATGTGCCAATTAATTCATTTAGGCGAAGCTGAATTCTGCTATAAAGCATGGCCATCAGATTATACTACAAAATAAGCATCATTTCGTCTTCTATGTACTCAATATTCAACTTTTTATACACCTCCCATTCAATACAATTGTATCATGTATCCCAATATTTTTGTAGTTGGATGATTTATTTTACACTTAGATGTCAATGATTAAATCATTTGTTCTTATTATGTACTCAATGTTCTTACTATGCATGTTTGTGACTTAAAATCACCCGAGTGAATCTCAATAAGAAAAGGTAAAATTTACAGCTTAAGTCTCGTCTTGATTCTGCCATTGTGCGAGTGGCGCAACGGGTCATCTGCCCAGGCACTGTGCTTGCCGGCGCCTTGGCTGCTCCGCCTAGCGCTCTGGTCATCTACACTGTTTTCCCTGATGTGGACTAACTGATGTGCAATGTGCTCGTGATGGATGTCATGCTTGTCGTTAACGGCTCCGAGTTCTGTGGCAACAGTCTACGGATACACATGTCAGGTAGTTAATTCACCCTACGGACACTCCTTGGTTCTTGTTGTTTCACATGAAAATGCATCACCAATATTTTAAACAGATAATTGTTTGCTCAAAAATTTGCATGCTGTGTCATTTTTTAAAGACATACTTTATATTGTGGTGTACTTAACTGCAATGTCTCGCTTCACACTTGATGACTTGCACTCAGAATTTAAACCATAAGTGTTTTAGCGTATTTTAGTAGATCCATCTGTTATGAACTTTTGATATTCCGCTTCGTATGAATCTCACCTATTTTATGAGCTAATAAGTTCTGACCTAGATTGACTAGCAAATGCCGCGCGGACTGGGGAATTTGAGACAGTGGTGCAAGGCGCCTGACTGTCTTCTCTGTTATGTTTTCTATTCAGTTCTCCAGTAGGATACTGTCCATTTTTTCCAAGTTCAAGGCTACAATATTTTTTGGTGTGCTCTCGGTGGCGTCTCTGCTATATGGTAATAAAACAGATTTATAGGAGTTGGTTCTCACATGAGAGCAACAAATAGAGTATTTGAGTGTTTCTCTAAAATATACCTTCTGAGTTCATTTAAGATGTTCCTGTGAAATAGAGTACTTTGTTCTATGCTTTTATGTTGTTTGATATATTTTTTAATTTGTCATCTTCATGGTTTTTAAGACGTCTGCTTTGCGACACTTAGCTGATGAGGCGCCCCTGACAGCGCCTTCCAAATTTGTCCGCTTTCGGCGCTTAGGCACCTGCTTAGGCTCCAGAGTGTGGGGTAGAACATTTTAGGACCCCTTACTGCCTTTAAAAAGCATGGTCATATTTTAGAAATATTAGAGCTCAGCTAGAATAAGGTATGAAGAGCTTGATGAAATTTATCCGCGATTGGTGAATAGGTCTAATGGTTTGTAGCTATGCCTAGAAATCTTGAATGTATGATTGAAATAATTTTTCTGAATAGCTTAGGTATCCAAATAGTAAGACAATACTGTAGTTGGCTGATGCAAAGCTACATAGCGAAAAAGACTGCTTAGTTGATTGATTACATCGCCGCAAGTTTTCTGTTGATCTAACCAATGAATGGACATGTTTGATATACCTAAAACAAATTAACGAAAACTAAACTGCCATTTAGTGGAAGGCCACCTTTGATGCGGCGGGCGAGCGCATTCTGTGTCACTCCACCTGTATGTTCTCTGTTCATTTATTTTAAGCAATCTGTAGAGCATTCAATAGAACTGTCAAAAGAGTGCCAGTTTAGTATATGTTGATTTCTGGGCCATCATATTACAAAGTTAATTCAACTGTGAATTTATAATGGAATGAGACACTTTGAAAAGGTGGGTGTGGCCTTCGACACGGCGTGCGAGCGCCTTCTCTTGATGTCGCTGTGGTGGGGGTTTTGACAAGTCTGTGGTCAGCGTCGTATATATTCTTGTTATGGGGCTAGATATTTGGCATATACATCAGTTTTATGTCTTGCTTGCATTGTATATATTCTTGTTCTGGTGCTAGATCTTTGGCTGTGAGGTCCTATTGATCTGTTAGTTCTAGGAAATAAATGAATACAAAGGTGTGGATTTTATCTATTCACCTGGTGTTTTCAGGTTTGAGCTTGCAACTGAATCTAAAGATTGCTTTTGTGGATGGGTAAAACAGAAAGTCTGAAACTGCATAATATAAGTATCGATGCCACTGTTTGCATGTTCGGTGTGCTTTGGGTTGAATCTGGGATGATTTTTATGCAGACGATTGTGGTGAGATTGAGATTGGTATCCCCTTTTGTCCATGATGGTGCTTTTGCTGAATGTGCTTCCAACCTGTGTGCATGTCGAGCTGGTACCTCTCCCTCCCCATGTAGAAGCAGCCTGTGAGCTCCAATGTCACAACTTGAAAGACAAGAATAATAGTTCAGAACTTCAGATAAAGATGGGCGCAATAATTATATTTATAAAACATGGCAACCATAATTCTATGGAGGAAAGTTGGCAATAACGATTCTGTGGAAGTTATATCCACAGATGCTCCAAATAGTATGATTGTTAGATCAGATATTGTAGTCATTAGTTGGCCACAGTTTGATGATAACTTACTATATCCAGAGGAAAATGGAAACTGTGTGATTGTACTCTTATTCTGTCTTAACAAGGGATTTGTTCGATGCAGGACAAGAACCAATTGCATATCTTGGTCCACGTAAGTGGAACACGGCTGCAAAAGGCCCACAATATGCGAAGATTTGGAATGGCTCATTCAACGAATCTGTGCAGAGGGAGCTCTACCTAGCATTCAGCATAGTCTCATTTGCCTAAGGATATTCTGTTCTTCCCGAAATGCTTCGCCTGCGTCAAAGGCTTGTGGACCCAGTACGTCTGACACGCCAACCTTGGAGTCCTTGCCAAATTGGCTCAGCTGCTTGAATGCGTGTCTCAAGCTGTGAATGTAAGGAATATGTGGAGCAGATGGAGGCTCATGGTTGGAGCCATGAACACCAAGGTACGGATGGGCATCATCACTAGCTGTGTCTCTTGGTGGGCAATCTTGCTGCTGTGTTGGATTGAATGTTTCGGTTTTAACATGAAATGGAAGAGTATGGGACTGTTTGAATTTTGCTGGATGTAGAAGCTCCTGTAACTCACATGAACATGTAGTGATACATCTTGTCTTTAGCATGTAAATCTTAGGATACTGTCGAGCCTTTGTAGTCCGCACTGTAACATTAGTCATGAGGACCCATTGCCATAGTTTTGAGCAGCTGGAGACACAACATAAGCCCTTGCACTATTTTAAAACATGTAACCTGCTATTGAAGTATTTACAGCTGTCTTGTATATTAATAAAAGGTGAAGATATTTCAGCATCTGTTTCCATGTACTCCCTCCGCTCGCAATTAATCGACGCGGGGTAGGTAGTAGTACCAGCAGATATAGAAAGTGTAAAACCGATACCGATTGCTTCAGCAGGAACTCTGGAATTTTCACCGACACTGCAAAGAATCCCATAGGGTCTAATTTGATGGAAAACTGGAATTTTCAGCACATATTAGTTTTTTGTTGCTTCACAGAAAATCCCATTTTTTTAACTAATAAAATGAAAAATATTTTTTGTGACAAAAATTGGAAACACCTCCATGCACAATTTGGGCAAATTATGACCGAGTGTGACATGGATATGGCTATCACCATAATCATTTGGGTACAAAGGTGTGGAGCCATTGGGTGTTCAAAAGGTTTCCATGCTCCTGAGTTTGTTCAAAAGCATCTAAAACTCAAGCACCCCGACTTGGTATCTAAAACTCACTGTGTTGACTTCGGGAGTTCAAGATGATATCTACGGCCAAAATTACATGAATTATGAATCAGTGTAATCAGATAGAACAAAAAAATTATACCCCTCTTCTTTAAAATGTGTCAAAACATGATGTTTCTCCTCTTGTTTCTTTTTGATGCAATCCAAATGCCTTAGGTGGAGTACCAGTTATACCTTAACAAGTGAGAATCTCTATACCATTTTATTTTTTCCCTTTCTACTGATATGCTTCTCAATCTTTTTGATGCAGTTAATTTCATGTGGAAGGCATTGTACTCATCATTAGCTCCCATGCGTTCCACTGCAGACATTCTTTCTTCAGTCAAGAGTGCATTAGACCAGATGGACTTTGTTCCACTGCACAGTCCTAGAGTACAACGGCTCAATATTGGCTGACAGTTGGTTAAAGCTGAAACATGCCATTTGCGTTCATATTCTGCGAATTAGTCATTTTGTGGAAGTGAACCTACTCCATATGATTACGAAACCATCTACTTAGTACGTTTAGCAATTGTTTTGTTTCTCTTGTTCCTTTTCCACTTGAAACAAAATATGTCATAATATGGCATGCATCGATCGCTATAAGAAATCATAGATTGTACATCTATTGATCAGTTAAGTGTGACATTGCATAAATAATCATGTGATTAACCTTAGATTTTTTGTGTTAGAACGAAGTCAATAGAGAGGAATGTTAGGCGCTAAAACTAAATACTTATTTGACTGTTTTTCTCATCATAGATTATGTTGTGAGGAGCAGATATTGGCAATTGATGAAAAAGTTTGGTTATTTTTTTTGTTGGGATGAATTGACTTGGAAGGAAAATCAAGCTCTTTGACATTTGTTGTCGTGAGAGTAAAGCCTATGCATTTACCAGTGAATTTGTACATACTTATACTTATATTGTTTACTGAGCTTTCTATATATGTATTTTGATGATGTATATATAAAATCTTGAACCAAACCTTTTGTCTTGAAGTAGATACATTTTTTCTAGGATTAGTAATTGTCCTTTTATCCTTTTTTTATTGTACTACCTCTTTTGCTACAATAACAATAATTTGGTGAGGAGCTTATACAAAAGCATTGAAAAAAATACGAAATCGTACAAAATTATGAATGTGAGATACTAAAACAGTTAATTTCTGGATTAATTCTTAATATTAAAATAAGCTAAAACGTATAATTTAAATTCTGACTTGACTTTGCCTTTTGCGCGATAGCGCAACAGGTCATCTAGTTTTAATAGAAACCAAAATATTTGGTATTCAATTTTTTTTTGGTAAACCTTATGTAGGTCAACCATTTGAGAAAGGGTAAAACCCATCTCAAGATCATATTAATAGCATTGATAAAAATAGAATAAGAGAGGTAGGTTTAACAACCATAATAGAAATTTTGGCATGACCTATTGAAAGATAGATCAAGTAGAGGGATTGGTTTGTCTTGTTAGCTTTTCTTGGAACATCACAAGAGGAAGGGGATGAACCAAAAGAGAAGAAGGAGGAAAACAACAAGCAAACAAAAAGGAAGCCAAAACCAAATGTAATTTTATAAAAGCCAAAGGTGGTGATATGTATGAATGCAACATGATGGTATGATAACAATGCAAGAAAGGTAAAAGGGACTAAGGTGTTACTCTTGGGATGTTACAATCTCCTTGTAATAGTCCTCAACGGACTTGAAGCTTTGCTTGAGTTGAGTGACCTTGTTGAAAAGGTCACGTTTGTGGTGGATGGGCACAAAGCATTTTTGCATGACTTATTTCATCTCTTCCCATGTGTCAATGGGCTCTAAGTCATCTTTTTCCCGCTTCTTGTTTACTTCTTCCCACCAAACATTTGCATATCCTTCAAACTCAAGTGATGCCATGGCTACTTTCTTTGCTTCGGAGAAGTTGTGTATGCGGAAGATCTTGTCAACCTTGAGTACCCAAGATAAGTATGCATTGGGGTCTTCCTCTCCTTGGAACTTGGGCATGGTGAACTTTAGCTTCCAAAAGATTTCTTCCTCATTACGGTCATTGCGTCTAGGAGGTGGTCTTTCTTCACCATTGTCTTGACGTTGTTGAAGTTGAGGTTGTGGACCTTGAGCATCTCGATTGTTGTTTCTATTTTGTTGATGAGGAGGTGATCTTCCATGACCTTGATATTGATCATCATTGTTGTGGCGGCGTCGAGGCATCACACTTTCTTCACTTGATGCTTGGTGAAGACTTGACTCCTCATTTCTCTCCCTAGGAGGTGATCTTCTACCATGAGGTCGATCATCATGATGGCGACAATTATCTTGACCTTGAGGATGTGGTGCACCATTACATTGAGGTTGAACAACATTGATGATTTGGCGCTCTTGTTGCGCTTTCCTTTGTTCCTCTTCATGAAGGTGTTGCCTTCTAGCTTGAGCTTCTCGTGCTTGTCGTTGCCATTCTTGTTCTTCAAGTGCTTGTTGTTCATTGCGGATACGCTCTTGTTCCCTTGCTCGAACTAGCTCTTGATCATGTCGTAGGAGTTCTTGCTCTTGTTGGAATTGAGCATGAAGAGTCTCTTGTTGAAGGCGCTCTTCTTCAAGGCGTTGACGTTCTTGGACAAGTCGAAGTCGAGCTTGCTCCGCTTCTTGAGCTTGTTGGTGAAGCACTTGAGCATCCACATTATGGTGGCGTGGGTCTTCATTGGAATCATGGTGAGACGGTGTAGGAGCTCGTGACCTTGAACTTTGAGAGCGCGAAGACCTTGAGTGGTGTCTTCTATTGTCTTGACGGTTGAGTGTATGAAGGATATTGTCCAACGCCGTCTTCATCTCTCTTGTTTCTTGACCTTGTATGGCGAGTGTTGCTTTCAACTCTTTTCCTTGAGCTTCAATCTTCTCATGGAGGTCTTGAACTTGGTTATTGAGGTCTATCCTTTGCACTTGAGCTCTTTCTTCATAGCGGAGGGTGGTATCTTCCATCATTGCTTCGAATTCATTGAGCTTGGAGTCGACGGCTTGAGTAGCTATCCAATGCTGGTTCCGCGTCATCGGTAGTTGGTTCCCTTCTCCACTAGACATGGTTACAACTAAAACAAGAACTATGTGGTGGGTGGTTAGGAGAAACTACCAAAAGTGTCAAAACTTGCAAACCAAAATCGAAAAAGGTGTTTCAAGTCGGAGGACAACCGATATGTATGCACACACACAAAACCAAAAACTATATATGGTGTTAGGTATCACTACAAGAAAATTTGCCATGGTCGACGAAGTTGAAGTCGCGCCGTGGTTGCTGGTGCACCATGGCCGACGATTTTGGGTCTCTCTGTGGCGTATGTCAAAACTTTTTTCTCTCATTTTTGAGGCCACCTAGCCCGACACTACAAGAAAAGTTGCCATGGCCGACGAAGTTGAAGTCGCGCCGTGGTTGCTGGTGTACCATGGCCGACGATTTTGGGTCTGTCCGTTGTGCATGTCAAAACGTTTTTTTCTCGTTTTTGAGGCCACCTAGCCCAACGAAACTGGCCAAAACGTTGCGTATGGTGGCCCGGGACGTGGTGCATCTCGAATTCTCGGGTTCGCCGGCCGAGTCAACGCAATTCCGCACCGCCGAGGGATGTAGGGCCGAGATGGCAGCCTCTCTGGCATTGTTTTTTTTCTCGATCGCGCCATCTCGTTCAACGCTCTCCGATCGAGCCGTTTATGATGCAGGATCATGGGTCCCGCATGTCATCCTCTATGAACCAAAATTCTTTCTATTCTTGGATTTTTTTTGACACCCTGATTTCTGGCTACTTCCTTTTTCTTTTGATCCCTTGCCGCCTTGGAAACGTTGAGACCGCTGCTGCTAATTGGGACCCGCATGTCATCCTCTATGAGCAATCAACTTTCTTTTCTTGGAGTTTTTTTTGGCACCTCAAATTTGGTCACTTGCCTTTTTCTTTCGATCCCCTGCCGCCTCTCAAACGGTGATACCGCTGCTGCTAAATGGGACCCGCATGTCATCCTCTATGTACTATAAAACTTTCTTTTCTTGGATTTTTTTTGGCACCTCATATTTGGTCACTTGCCTTTTACTTTCGATCCCCTGCCGCCTCTCAAACGGTGATACCGCTGCTGCTAAATGGGACCCGCATGTCATCCTCTATGTACTATAAAACTTTCTTTTCTTGAATTTTTTTTGGAACCTCATATTTGGTCACTTGCCTTTTTCTTTCGATCCCGTGCAGCCTCTCAAACAGTGATACCGCTGCTGCTAAATGGGGCCCGCATGTCATCCTCTTTGTACAATCAAGTTTCTTTTCTTGAATTATTTTTGGCTCCTGATATTTGGTCACTTGCATTTTTCTTTCGATCTCATGCCACGTTGAGGACCCTGCAGGCTCATGGGACCCGCATGTCATCCTCTATGTACTATAAAACTTTCTTTTCTTGGATTTTTTTGGCACCTCATATTTGGTCACTTGCCTTTTTCTTTCGATCCTCGGCGCTTCTCAAACGGTGATACCGCTGCTAAATGGGACCCGCATGTCATCCTCTATGTACACTCAAGTTTCTTTTCTTGAATTATTTTTGGCTCCTGATATTTGGTCACTTGCATTTTTCTTTCGATCTCATGCCACGTTTGAAACGTTGAGGAACCTGCTGGCTCATGGGACCCGCACGTCATCCTCTATGTGCTATAAAAGTTTATTTTCTTGTGTTTTTTTTCACCCTCTGATTTTTGGCTATTTCCTTTTCCTTTTGAACCCCTGCCGCCTTGGAAACGTTGAGTAAGCTGCTGACTCATGGGACCCGCATGTCATCCTCTATGTACAATCAACTTTCTTTTTCTTTTGATCTCAAGCCGCATTTGAAACGTTGAGACCGCTGCTGCTAATTGGGACCCGCATGTCATCCTCTATGTACAATAAAGTTTTTTTTCTTGGATTATCTTTGGCTCCTGATATTTTGTCACTTGCCTTTTTCTTTCGATCTCATGCCGCCTTTGAAATGTTGAGTAAGCTGCTGACTAATGGGTCCCGCATGTCATCCTCTACGAACAATAAAAGTTTCCTTTCTTGGAGTTATTTTTGACCCCTAATTTCTGGCTATTTGCCTTTTTCTTTTGATCTCCTGCCCCCCTTTGAAACGATGAGGACGCTGTTGGCAGGTCGGTCCCACATGTCATCCTCTGTGAACAATAAAAGTTTCCTTTGATGGATTTATTTTGAACCCCTAATTAATTTCGGGATATTTCCTTTTTTTTCTTTGATCCCCTGCCGCCTTGGAATCGTTGAGGATGCTGCTGCCTCATGGGTCCCGCATGTCATCCTCTCAGAACGGTAAATGTTTTTTTTCTTGGATTTTGTTTACCAAATGATTTTTGGCTAATTTTTCTTTTGATCTCCTGCCGCCTTTAAAACGTTGAGGACGCTGCTGGCTCACAGGTCCCACATGTCAGCCTCTATGAACAATAAACGCTGAGGATGCTGCTGCCTCATGGGTCCCGCATGTCATCCTCTTAGAACGAAAATGTTTCTTTTCTTGGATTTTGTACCAACATATTTTTCGTTTATTTTTTCTTTCCATCCCCTGCCGCCTTTAAAACGTTGACGACGCTGCTGGCTCATGGGTCCCCGATGTCAGCCTCCCCGTATAAGAAACATATGATATCTTGATTATTTTGCAGACAATAAACAGTGTATTGCGCTCTGAGCTATTTCAAACGGAAAATTAAATCTTTATTTTTACATAAACAAACTTATATGTTGAATCTCCTTGTTTTTTTGTATTTGCAAAGCATAGGACTTTCCTGTTTTTTTTAGAAAATTCAGAACTTTCCTGTTTTGGAGTGGGCTGAAATTGTACGAGTCAAAAGGCCAAGCAGGATAGTTCGAAGGCACAGATGTCCAGATGCAGCCCAATTGAAATCTTTCTTCTTGGATTTTTTTCACCCCCTGATTTCTGGCTACTTCATTTTTCTTTTGGTTCTGTGCCGCCTTGGAAATGTTGAGACCGCTGCTGCAAAATGGAACCCGCATGTCATCCTCTACGTACAATAAAATTTCTTTTCTTGGATTTTTTTTGGCTACTGATATTTGGTCACTTGCCTTTTTCTTTCGATCCCGTGCAGCCTCTCAAACGGTGATACCGCTGCTTCTAAATGGGACCCGCATGTCATCCTCTATGTACAATCAAGTTTCTTTTCTTGAATTATTTTTGGCTACTGATATTTGGTCACTTGCCTTTTTCTTTCGATCTCATGCCACGTTTGAAATGTTGAGGAACCTGCAGGATCATGGGACCCGCATGTCATCCTCTATGTACTATAAAACTTTCTTTTCTTGAATTATTTTTGGCTCCTCATATTTGGTCACTTGCCTTTTTCTTTCGATCTCATTCCACGTTTGAAACGTTGAGGAACCTGCTGGCTCATGGGACCCGCATGTCATCCTCTATGTACTATAAAAATTCATTTTCTTTGTTTTTTTTCACCCTCTGATTTTTGGCTATTTCCTTTTTCTTTTGATCCCCTGCCGCCTTGGAAACGTTGAGTAAGCTGCTAGCTCATGGGACCCGCATGTCATCCTCTATGTCCATCAACTTTATTTTCTTGGATTTTTTTTGACCCCCTAATTTCTGGCTACTTTCTTTTTGTTTTGATCTCAAGCCGCATTTGAAACGTTGGGACCGCTGCTGCAAAATGGGACCCGCATGTCATCCTCTATGTAAATAAAGTTTCTTTTCTTGGATTATCTTTGGCTCCTGATATTTTGTCACTTGCCTTTTTCTTTCGATCTCATGCCGCCTTTGAAACTTTAAGTAAGCTGCTGGCTCATGGGTCCCGCATGTCATCCTCTACGAACAATAAAAGTTTCCTTTCTTGGAGTTATTTTTTACCCCTAATTTCTGGCTACTTGCCTTTTTCTTTTGATCTCATGCCCCCTTTGAAACGATGAGAACGCTGTTGGCAGGTCGGTCCCACATGCCATCCTCTATGAACAATAAAACTTTCCTTTGATGGATTTATTTTGAACCCCTAATTAATTTCTGGATATTTCCTTTTTTTCTTTTGATCCCCTGAGCCTTGGAATCGTTGAGGATCTTTGCTGCGTCATGGGTCCCGCATGTCATCCTCTCAGAACAGTAAATGTTTATTTTCTTGGATTTTGAATAGCAAATGATTTTTGGCTAATTTTTTCTTTCGATCTCCTGCCGCCTTTAAAACGTTGAGGACGCTGCTGGCTCACAGGTCCCACATGTCAGCCTCTAACATTAAACGCTGAGGATGCTGCTGCCTCATGGGTCCCGCATGTTATCCTCTCAGAACGAAATTTTTTCTTTTCTTGGATTTTGTACCAACAGATTTTTGGTTTATTTTTTCTTTCCATCCCTGCCGCCTTTAAAACGTTGACGACGCTGCTGGCGCATGGGTCCCCGATGTCAGCCTCCCCGTATAAGAAACATGTGATATGTTGATTATTTTGCAGACAATAAACAGTGTATTTTGCTCTGAGCTATTGCAAAGGGATAAATTAAATCTTTATTTTTACATAAACAAACTTATATGTTGAACTCCTTGTTTTTTTTGTTTTTGCGAGGCATAGGACTTTCCTGTTTTGGAATGGGCTGAAATTGTACGAATCAAAAGGCGTCCAGTGGGATAGTTTGAAGGCCCAGATGGCCAGAAGCAGCCCAATTGAAATATTCCTTTTCTTGGATTTTTTGACACCCTTATTTCTGGCTACTTCCTTTATCTTTTGGTCATGTGCCGCCTTGGAAACATTGAGACCGCGGCTGCAAAATGGGACCCGCATGTCATCCTCTATGTACAATAGAAGTTTCTTTTCTTGGATTATTTTTCGCTCCTGGTATTTGGCACTTGTCTTTTTCTTTCGATCTAATGCCGACTTTGAAACCTTCAGACCGGTGCTGCAAAATGGGACCTGCATGTCATTCTCTATGCACAATAAAGTTTCTTTCCTTAGATTATTTTTGGCTCCTGATATTTGGTCACTTTCCTTTTCATTTCGATCTCATGCCGCCTTAGAAACGTTGAGGAAGCTACTGGCTCATGGGTCCCGCATGTCATACTCTATGAACAATAAAAGTGTCCTAAATTGGATTTATTTTTTACCCCTAATTTCTGGCTATTTGCCATTTTCTTTTGATCCCCTGCCCCCTTTGAAACGATGAGGACGCTACTGGCTGGTCGGTCCCACATCCTCTATGAACAATAAAAGTTTCCTATGATGGATTTATTTTTGACCCCTTTTGATCCCCTGCCGCCTTGGAATCATTGAGGATGCTGCTGCCTCATGTGTCCCGCATGTCAGCCTCTCAGAACGGTAAATGTTTCTTTTCTTGGATTTTATTACCAACTGATTTTTGGCCTTTGTCTTTCGATCTCCTGCCGCCTTTAACACGTTGGGGACGCTGCCGGCTCATGGGTCCCGCATGTCAGCCTCTATGAACGATAAACAATTCTTTTCTTGGAGTTATTTTGACCCCTAATTTCTAGCTATTTTGCCTTTTTTTTTTGATCCCGTGCCACCTTGGAAACGTTGAGGATGATGCTGCCACATGGGTCCTGCATGTCAATCCCCTCAGAACGATAAATATTTATTTTCTTCGATTTTTTTACCAACTGATTTTTGATTTATTTTTTCTTTCGATCCCCTGCCGCCTTTAAAACTTTGACGACGCTGCTGGCTCATGGGTCCCAATGTCAGCCTCCCCGTACAAGAAACATGTGATATCTTGTTTATTTTGTAGACAATAAAAAGTGTATTTCGCTCTGAGCTATTGCAAACGGATAAATTATATCTTTATTTTTACGTAAACAAACTAATATGTTGAATCTCCTTGTTTTTGTTTTGTTTTTGCGAAGCATAGGACTTTCCTGTTTTTGGAGTGGGCTGAAATTGTACGAGTCAAAAGGCGTCCAGCAGGTTAGAAAGCCCAGATGGCCATGCAGCCCCAGCAGGGATACATTCTTTTTCTTTTGGTCCCGTGCCGCCTTGGAAACGTTGAGGACGCTGCTGCCTCGTGGGACCCGCATGTCATCCTCTATGAACTATAAAAGTTTCTTTTCTTGAATTTTTTTTTCACCCTCTGATTTTTGGCTATTTCCTTTTTCTTTTGTTCCCCTGCCGCCTTGGAAACGTTGAGTAAGCTGCCGCCTTGGGACCCGCATGTCATCCTCTATGTACAATAAACTTTCTTTTCTTGGAGTTTTTCCCCCTAATTTCTGGCTACTTTATTTTTGACCCCTAATTTCTGGCTATTTGCCTTTTTTCGATCGCCTACCGCCTTAGAAACGTTGAGGACACTGCTGGCTCATGGGTCCCACATGTCAGCCTCTTTGTACGATAAAAGTTTCTTTTGCTGGATTTATTTTTGACCCCTAATTTCTGGCTATTTGCCTTTTTCTTTCGAGCTCCACTGCCTTTGAAACGTTGATGACGCTGCTGCAAATTGGGTCCAATATGTCAGCATCTATGTGCGATAAACCTTTCCTTTCTTGGATTTTTTTTTGGACACCTGATTTCGAGCTACTTGCCTTTTTCTTTCGATCTCCTGCCCCCTTTGAGAAACGTCGAGAACGATGCTGGTTCGTGGGTCCCACATGTCATCCTCTCTGAATGATAAATGTTGTGGCCGTGGCTGCAAGATAGGTCCCACATGTCAGCCTGACTGTTGAATAAACGTTTCCTTTCTCGAATTTATATTTGACCCCTGATTTCGGGCTACTTTGCCGTTTCTTTCGATCCCCTGCCGCCTTGTCAACGTTGAGGACACTGCTACAAAATAGGTCCCACATGTCATCCTCTATGTAGAATAAATGTTTCCTTTCTTGGTTTTTTTTTTCTTTCGATCTCTGGCCGCATTTCAATGATGAGGACGCAGGTATTGGGCCGTTATCTCCTGAGCTAGTAGGCCCACGTAAATTACCATGTAGATTGCCGTACAGTACGAGTACTTTTTTCTATCCTGAAATCTAACCGGTGGGCGCGTGCCAGACTTACGTCCCGGGCACAGCTGATGCGTAAGCTATCTGATATCAGGTGCCGTTTTCTGAAAAAATGTAACTTTTAAACCGTGCGGCGGAATTACAATCCGTTTTCACTTCTACAATCCCCACGACGAGAGCTTCGAAACTAGACCACATTTTCATATGTTTCGACGAATTTTTTAAACAAGCAACTTTGATGCGCGACAAAGCAATTTTGTTATGCAGCAAAATAACTTTGGTATGTGACAAAGCAACTTTGATATGCAACTAACATATGCACTTTTGGGTACACGAAGTCACAACTTTGATGCCCGACAACAATTTTGGTGTCAATCGGAGCATTTTCAATGTGTGACGAAGGAACTTAAGTGCCCTGCATAGCAACATTGGCGCCCGGCGACGTAGTTTTTTAACCTTGCAGAGCAACTTTGGCGTCCGACCGAGCAAATTTAGTGTCCTGCAGAGCAACTTTGGTACTCGAGAGAGCAAATTTGGTTTGTGATGGTCTAATTTTGGCGTCCATCAAAGCAACTTTGGTGTCCACCGAATAAATTTTGATGTATGGATGAGCAACTTTGGCATCCAGCGATGCAACTTTCATTGTGAATATAGATTTACGCTGTGCAGCAAAGTTGCTTTGTCCCGCACTAAAGTTGCATCGTCTTGCATTATAATTGCTTTGTCGCACGTAGAAGTTGCTTTAGAAAAAACTTTATCAAAATACATAGAAATGAGATCTAGTTTTGAAGAGCTCACCGCAAGAAATTCAAAAGTGAAAGCGGATCTTAATTTCGACATCTTGTGCAAAATTATACGATTTTGAACATTTTCACGCCTTTCCTTCTGGTACACTTACCACAGTGTACATAATCTTTTCTTTTATATCTTTTGGAGGATGGGGCATGAATTTTTCTTATTTAAGGGTTTGCCAAGATTAACCAACGAGCACGCGCGTGCTCGCTAGACGTGCCCTTTTTCTATTGGTAAGGTTTTTTTTTGAGAACTTTTTATTGGTAAGGTGGTACATAGGGGTACCCTTACCAAAAAAAATATGTGGTACATGGAGCAGCGCTGGAACCCTGATCGTTACTGAAGTCATTTGCGCCTAATAGCGCGAGCTTAGCTAATTTTTGAAGAAAAAAAAGATGTCCGGCGTGGTATTCAAAACAATGATCTTCATGTCTGCTACTCCACCAAAAAATAGACCAGCATGTATTCATCACAATACGGGTAGCTAATTTAGGAAAAATGTGTTCATCACGGGATTCAAACAAAGATCTTCATCTCTGCTAAATTTTGATTTCACCAAAAACCGAACAGCGTGTGTTCATGAGCGTGTGTTCATTACGTTAACTTCATGAACACTATGGTTTCTCTATAAAATAAGGTCACCATCCGTTCCTTTACTGAAGGCATTTGCGAAAAGTGTCTTTGGCTCATGGGCACCAGTGCTCCTGCTGTTTAAAAAAAATCAAAAATCATGCATATTTGTTTCAAAAAAATCTGGAAATAAATGCAGACATAATAAATAAAGTAACCTACAAGCGTGTAAAATTTTAATATGAAATCTTTATATTGTAGACTACACAAAAAAGACAAAATCTGTTGAAATTTGGAGATCTGAAATATGCATACCCAGATCCACACGTTTGTTATTTTTGGGTAGCCCAGAATTTTTTGTATTTGAAACTGAAATTTTGCACGCTTATGGGACAATTCATTAGCTACACCATGATTTTTTTTCTAATTTTTTTTAAACACATAAATATGTTTTTTATTTTTTTCTAAAATAGCAGGAGCACTGGTGCCCAAGAGCACCAAATCTCTTAGGCATTTGCGCCTAATAGCGCGAGCTTAGCTAATTATTGAAGAAAAAAAGATGTCCATTGTGGTATTCAGGACAAAGATCTTCATGTCTGCTACTCCACCAAACAACAGACCAGCATGTATTCATCACAATACGGGCAGCTAATTTGTGAAAAATATGTTCAGCACGGGATTCAAACAAAGATCTTCATCTCTGCAAAATTTTGATTTCACCAAAAACCGAACAACGAATGTTCATGAGGTTAAGCTCACGAACACTATGTTTTCTCTATAAAATAAGGTCACCATCCGTCTCTTATTTCTCAAGGAAAAACAGGTGGAAGTGTTGGGACGAACCACATGGGTGCTTCAGCTCTATGTTCAATCTTCTCTTTTTTGTACTGCAATCTTGAGCCTATGGCAGGACCTCCATTGACATGCATTCTGCACCAATTTGGCCTTGGACGTATCCATGTATCACGGGCGCGATTGTGGGTAGCAAAGACACAGTCAGGTTTGAACAATTGGAAATCTGGTTCTGCAGCCTCTGCGTCGATTGGCGGGGGTAGCATGAAAATTGGGTGATTGAGTCCAAGAAATAAAGAATGCCCCTTCAAATTGTTCAATCCTTCCCACCTCGCCTCTTCTACAGTGTCCAAGGTATGGGCAGATCTCAAGAAAACGTAGCACCGTACCAAAGGATAAGACCTCAGCTTGTTACCCATATGTAATATTGGAGGACCGAGGATGGGCCGATAACCCTTAACCTGAATCCACGCGAGATCAGATTCACCAGTAATGGACTCTGCTCTCATTGGTGCCAGGAACCAAGTGCGCTGGTCAGAAAATCCAAGAAATACATCTTCATCTTCATCATTATGATTATCACCATCATTATCTAATTCTTCATCATCTAATTCTTCTTCATCTAATTCGTCTTCTTCTAATTCTTCTTCTAATTCTTCTTCTTCTAATTCTTCTACATCAGCATCATTATCTTCATCGGCACCTCCATCGCCTTGAGCCACATTTTCTTCATCATCTTCCATGACAGCATCTCCCTCGATTTGAGCCAAAATTGCAGCCGCTTCTGCTTCTTCATCTTCAATGACAGGGGCGTCAATGAGACGCGGGGCTGCATGTGTCCCTGCAATGCACAAAGATCAACCACAATGCAGCAAGTAGGAACTACACTGTAAATTATCTCTTCTCTTCTATCTTCTATCTTCTATCTTCTACTACTATAAGGCACCAGTTTTGAACAAGACATGTAGCAGCAATTCCAACTGTTGGTGTCCAAAATCTAACGGTTGGGATTAGAGGTATTCGCGTGAAAAAAATACCACACCAGTGTCCACGTGTTTCTAGAACCGTCATGTTTCCATTATGAAGAAAAATCAGAGCAGTCTCACACCGATATCACACGTCCCACTTGATAGTGATTAAGAAAGGTTCCAATTTTTTGTTCATATTTCGAAACTGTATGCTCACACTTATTTTGATGGTATAACCAAATTACTAGTTGTATTGAAAGTTTGAACAACATTTAGAACGCAACTTACATCAGTATTGTGAATCGTAATTGGTCCAACATGTGCAGCATGCCATTTACTAGTTAAGACATAAAACAAAGACTCACCCCAGGTATATGGATCCCAAACCAGAACATCTCCATACGGATATGTAACTGCGTATACACGATGCAGGTGTGAACTTGTACCATATCCAGGAATGCCCATGGCATCGACATAGCTGGTTCCTTCAAAGAATTTGGGGTTTCCCAGGATCTTCCACTCCGTTTCTAGGGGCGCTTGTAGGATAGCGATCAAGTAGTCAAATACAACGATTACCTCGTAATGCCATGGCCCTGCTAGATCATCTTTGTACGGCCTCTTGACGATCCGTACTTTGAGCAGTTCCAAACTTTTATCTATTTTGTATTTGAAGATGAATGGTGGGCTGGCATTCCACCATTCACGAGTAGGGCCCAAAGAAATTCCTGCATCTTGCAGAGATGGAAGAGGTATAATAGTACCTGATATGTATATGTTGCGGATCGTCAAGAGCCCGTCCTGCTGGACAAATGCCACCTAGTCGCCGTTACAACCCACCCAGTGCATGGGTCCATGTCCATCCAGTTCCTCCTTGGTATGGATAAATGCTGGAACTGTCGGCTTGTCTAATGGCATCAGCAACGCGTGAATGCCCTGCAAATAGGATTTGTTTTAAAATTGTATATGCATGCAAGGTATTTGACAGAATGAAGAGCGGATTGTGCAGAACTGACGCACAGATGCAATGGATAAATAAAGCAATTCCGAAGAGTACATGTGCATAGTGAAGGCAGCAAACCTTACAGTACTCCCAAATTAGGTGATGATGTTGAGTCTAAATATATGCATGATGTTTGGCAGTAAGAAAAATTGATTGAAAAAACACAAGCTGAAACAAGATGAGTAAATAAATAAATACTCTTACAGTATTGTCGTGGTTGTCTGGCCATGTCTCGGGGTCGCAGTGGAGCAGGCTCGGTACACCGAACGGAACCTTATGCGCTCCGCGGATGGCATGCCGCATGCCGATCATGCCTCGAGCGAGGCGACCAGTGCTGAGGATATCCGCCCGCTCGGCTATGTTCTCCACCAGTGGGTAGTGGAGGTTGCCCCACCCCATGGACTGGTGGTAGCAATCAGGAATCTCCTCAACCTTACGCTTCTGCTTCATTGGAGTCGGTAATCTAATGCAAGGGAGAGAGGGGTGAATGGGAGAAAGAGACAGAAGAGGGTTTTTTTGGAGAAGATGCAGTAGTACTACGATACTAGGAGGTGGAGATGCGGGGCATATGTTTCCGGGGGAGAGGAACCACTATTTCCCTTCTACGGAGTAAAAAAAAAACCGCACTTGCTCATTAGAACTTGGGGCGGGGATATAGTGGTAACAGATTCCGAGGTATTGACCAACTTTCCCTCACCTTGACCCCACGTGGTTGTGACCCGAGATAATTTTCTTTTTGATGAACCCGATATACTTATTATAGTACTAAAATAGTACAAGTATATACCTTGTATATACCAATATTATTATTTTAAGGACTTTTGTTCCATGAGCAACAACTTCCCCCACTCCGCTCATCCGAAATCCTAGCCCCTCCAACTTCAAGGACCAATCGACATAGCTATGGCCTTCTAATTTGGCTCAAGTCGCCACACACATAGCCCTCCTGCCGACAAGGAATAGGAGCATCAGCCCTTTCGTCGCTTGTTGCTATACATAATCATATGCAGTACCATATATATTCCAAATTTCCATATCAAAAAATAGTTCAAATCTGAATTTTAACATCTCAAGCTAAACCCTCGCTTGGTCTTAAACATAAGCATACCATAGTTCTACTTTTGTCTTCACCAAACAACAGAACACAATGTGTTCATCACAACATAGCCAACCGGAGTACCTAGTAGTGTAACTAGAGAAGTGAACCTATAGTTGATCAAGCCTTCAACTTTAACACAATAATACCTCCACATTATGTGTTGAGGAGCCACACCCATATATTTAAGAGTACCATCATGTAGACCACAAATGCATCAATGAAGAGAGGGGTATTACTTATAGACCACCTCTTTACAAAACAGTTGTAATTAGTAGACCACAAGTGCCTCGTTCATTAGCTATGAAATTACATACTATCAGTAGCTACAATGGCTGCAGGACCTGTTTCATAATTAAACATCACACTTGTTCCAATCCGGGGCGTTGGTGAAGTTTGGGATGAACCAAAGCGGTGTCTTTACCAGGTACCTATCTTTTTTTGTTTTGCATGTTTTCTCCAAGGCGTTGGTTTGGAAACCAACGGCGCAATCATCACGATTCAGACTGAATCGGCATATTTCAGGCAGCTGCGAATTGCGAAGCCATGCTTCATTCGGCAAGGTGTAGACACAATTTCTTCTCGTCAGACATCCTGGGACAACATCTGCACCACCTAATGGCAGCATAATCGGATAGTTCACTCCAAGGAAAAGAGAATATTCTCCAAGGTCATCCATCTTTTCCCATGGAATACCTTCATTTAACTTACTAGTGTCCTTCGCGAACACCAGGCAACCAAACCCAGAAGCATAGTTGCCAACAGTGCGACCATGATGAACATGACGATCAGAAGCAGTATGGCACACTTTACATGAATATTCCCTTTCATCAGCAATGCCTAGTGTATGGATCAGAAGAAGTCTAGAACCATCTATAGATCTTGCTAACCACCACACACCATAATCGACCTCGTGATCATGGCCAAGAGCATCATCAAGTGCACACCGCCATTCAAACACAATGGATGGTGGCTCTACGATCAGCGGAGGACCTGCTTGAAAATGAAATTACTGTTAAGAAGGACATGTTTGGTTTGCACAAATCTGAAAACGTAAGAATTGGGAAAACGCATTAGGATTCATAAGGGATGATATAATGTCATTTCCATTCAATAATACAGCATATTGGTGTATTTGAGTACATCACATGGGAAACCAAAGGATTCATTTCAAGAAGTTCAAGTAGAGGTCAAAATCCAACATAATTCAATATGAGAATAAAACTCCTAATTATACAATCCTCAAATTTTTCTATGGTAATCATCTCGAATAAAAAGTCTAAATACCAATGAAATTTCATCCGAAGCAAATATGCCCCAAGTCAGATCAGTCAGGTTCGAAAATTAATAAGTTTGTGCATTAAAATTATCTTTACAGCCATGAATAATGAAGCTCGTCATACACCACGTCCGGAGGAAAATTACCAGCTTGCTGAGGTTTCCATGCGTGAACAGTGCCAGTATGAGTTGTGGCAAACACAAGCCCATTGTGGAGAATTGCATCGCTGTAACTGTAAAAGATGTGGGACTTGGGCTCTGTCAGAACTGTCTATTCAGAATCAGCGCCGTAAAGGAGGGCAACTCTGATGTCAAAAACAGCAACAAGAGAAAATTTGTGTACCCCCCAGCAGCTGTGGGAACTTGGCAAATATATATCTTGTGAAATATAATAGCACGAAGGTTGTGGTGGTATATATTTGGAATGTGGGTGGTTTCAAACGGCACAGGGAGAGGAATTTCACGGCGAGTGTAGACGTTGACAAGTTTCCATTTGCAAGCAGGAAAGCCAGTGTCAACCATGGCAACCCAATCTCCATTGGCACATACCCACTGCTTACCCGTACCGTCTGGCATCACAAATAAGCGCAGAGAACCTGTCGAGCGGCGTGAGCTTGCAATCCCGTGCTACCTTCGTCGGGTGAGAATGAAGAACACATGGGAGCCCAAACGGGAGAGAAACAGATAGAGTTGCACTATCATTTGCAGAGTCGAAAATTAGTTTGGACGAACCGACGAGGCTCGTGGCGGTGATGACGTCGCATCTTGTTACGAGTTCTTCAAGGGGACCTTCGGAAAAGACCTTCTGAAACTGTTCAGAGTCATCATTTTCCTTGTTCGATGCCGCCATCGCAGGGCAGGGGGTGGGTCTATGAGGTTTGGGTTCAACTGATTGGAGTTTAATTTGGGTTCGATGGCGGCAGGTGGGGAGGAAGATGAAGAACGGAGGCTCTCAAACTGGGCGGTGGAATTGATTCTCAAGCTGCATGGTAGCGGCACTGGCGCGTGCTATGGAAGGTGGTCGATTGGAGAGTGGGTGCGGGCGGGGGCGGAGGTAGACGATGGAGGTGAACCGAAATAGGGCAGGTGGGGGCGGGGCGCTTGACTTCGCTCCTCTACACTCTACAGCATCTCCTCCTGTTTCTTGGAAAGTGTATAGACCCATAATAAAAAGTCACTGTTCCCTCTGAAAAGGTGAAGAACAAGTCACTGGTCTAACGTGCAAATTTGGACATCCCAAGCTCTGTGTTGTCATGTCAATTCAATGTCCATGGCAGTATTTTGAATTTTGCGTGACCAAAAGAAGTACGCCTTGGCCTTTCACAATTGGGGTTTCTTAGAGCATCCACAACGTGTAGCCAAAAATGGGGTGCGGGCGCAACTAGTTGTGGAATATCCCCTCTCGATGGTTAGCTGAATGGATTCTTTCTCAAATGTGGGCTCACTTCCTTTCTGACAAGCGATGCTCTACGTTGTGACCTCGGTGCCTCAAAACTTTTATTTGGGATCGGTGGTGACGTGTTAGCTTTTTCAGCAATTGGGCACCGGCTACATTGTGGAAGGCAGAGCAAGAACAATAGAAGAGCCAACAGCTGGCAAAAGTGCCACGTAGGCGGGCTATACTATACATTGTGGATGCTCAAGCACCCACTATTGTCCTACTTCCTCTTGGCGTGATACTCCCTCCGTCCACAAATAAGTGGACGTGCGGGATTTTCAAGGTAAATTAGTAAAAGGAAAGAAAAAATGCATTGGAGCACTCGTATCTTAAGAAACACATGTACTCAACCACGGTTGTAGATTTTCTCGGCGCAAGACTTTTCCCCAGCAGTTGTGGCTTTCAGTTGTTCGTGGGTGTGGGGAGGAGCTCCGCCGCATCGGTAGAAAGCAAAGAGGAACGGCGGCTCTCGATCGTGCGGTGCACTCGTAAATCACGTGCGACCCGGATTGAGCTTCAGTGACTTTGCCAGCCCACAAAGTCACTGACTTTGTGTCACTTACAAGTGGGGCAATGTGGAACCCTTCATTATATGTGCCCCACATTGTCCCACTTGTAAGTGACACAAAGTCAGTGACTTTGTGGGCTGGCAAAGTCACTGAAGCTCAATCCGTGCGACCCATGCCCTAATAATTAACAATGCATTGATGAGGGCTATCACTTCATCATCCAATAAAATGTAGTAACTATCGTAATAATATTGTCTCTTAAGCCATGTAGTACAGTGCAAGATGCTTTAGAGAAATAAACATCTATTTTATTGCTAATACACATGGTTATTTATTCTAGGCAAATGCCTACCGAAAGATGTAGGAAAAGGAAAAATGTAGGATTGCAATGTCATGTCCACTCCAATCCTATAGGAATTCATAGAAACCAAACTTTGTTTGATTCCACCATAGGAAAAGTAAAGGATTCTTAAAAAGAGGCATGAGTAGATGTTTAATTTCCTATGGAATCAGGCAATGGAATCCTTAGGAAAAATTCCTATCTAAACAATCCTACAAATCAAACAGCCAAGGATTCAATTCTACCAATTTCCTATGCAAATCCTCGGTGTTCACCCAATCCTCTCGAATACTCATCCAAAAAATGCACTAATACTTTGATGGGGAGTTTTTTATTCTAGGCAAGAATAGAGGGTTTGCTTGAGAAGTGTATTAACCAAAGAAGGCATAAGTAATACACCAACACACACTAACATGCCCTTAATGGATGTATCTCCATAAACTCCCTCTGTTCTTTATTACTACTACTAGTTTATGTACTTCTTAACTAATATGGGATAATCATGAAATATATTTTCTAACATTCAGCCAAAATATAGTGCTTCGACTTTCTAAAATACTGAAAAAGCTATTAATTAAAAATATTTGAGCTAACAAATCTATGAAGTTTGAAATATTTTGTATTCCGTCTGAAAGTTGTGTCACTTGGTGTGAGATTCACACAAAAATGATGAAAATATCAAACCTTCAAAATAATTGTAGTAATTCGACCGTTAAGTGCGTTTCATAATTTTGGAAAATCGATTCTATTTGCAATTAAAACTAGTAGTTGGTGATCCCCGATCATCTGATTTGCTCTTAAACAGCTCAATCCTAAATTTGAACCTCCCTGCAACAGAACACGATAGTTGGTGGTTTGTGCGAAAAAAATAACAGTTTAAATAAGTGTTTACGCAACGAAGGCAGCAATAAGCGGTAGTTTGAGCAATTTCCTCGTGTAAACAACATGTAGCGTCGAAGTAGTAGTACTAGGAGTACAGAAATCTTGTGTAATTTCTAGTTCTACACATTACTAGTGTCCACTGTTTGAGAGTTGATGGATCTTTTTTGTGTAATTCCAAATGTGAAGCAAGTCTCCGTATCTGTGAATGGGTCTAATTTCCAATCGAATGAGAATTAGCAAATTGATTTCTATGACAAAAGCATACAAAGCGATTAAAACCAACATACTCGCATTCGCCGCTGCTACCAGCATGCGATGCCTCCACGAGTGCATTGACGGCTGCTGCAAATCCTCGGAGGGCATCTAGGTCTTGCAGGTCGTCGATTGCCGCTGTCCGGCTAAGCTTAACCAGCATAGCTGCCGCCAAAATATCTCGGATTTGGACCACAGGCAGAAGCTGATTGGGGTCGAAGGATTGCCTGATTCGGAATTTGAAGTACCAAGCCCTCGGCTCCGATGGTGGAAGTTTGGAACTCGGCCCGCCGTAACCTCCCAAATCTGTGTGTGGCAGTGGATGCCCATCGGCATCCCCAATGCTGCCGACGCCGTGATGTGGTCGGTCGCACTTTGGTCCCCACTAAAGGCTGGGGCTGCAGCATGTCGCCGCCGCCCACGACGGCATCGCCATGGAACGAGGCGCTGATTTTGTTGGCGAACCCGAAGCCCTGGATGGCACGTGCTTCTTCACAATGGAAGCATCCTCACCCGGCGAGGTTCGCCCCAGGCGCATGCCTCTGCTCCGACCAGCCCACTTTGCCGCTGCTGCCTGGACTGCCGCCGATACCTGGGCCACCGCCGCTTCATGGGACCCCCTCCCTCCTCTCCCTCTCCTAGATCAAAGGGCGCCAGGAGTCTAGCCACAGCAAGACACAGAGCCGCCTGCTTCATCGCACACCAGTGGCACACAGATATTTGCGAGCTTTTAGCGCACACCCCTCCGAGGCTGAGTCGTGGATCCTGGGTGCACGGGGCTAAGGCTGGAGGAGTCGCTATGGGACGAGGGGTGTCGAGTGCTCGGGCAAGTACGTGAAAGGGGAAGTTTTGCATTCTCAAGGAGCCAAATACTGTATGAGAAACCGGAAAAGTTTGAACGTTTGAAAACTTTGCCGGCATAATGCATCCTTCCAATGCACGCCTACGTACCCAACGTATACGCCAGCTAAGGTAGAAAGCCAACTCAGTTGCTACTTTGTTGGCAAAATGTACCATGGCTCAATCTCAGGTCACACACCCATGAAGCCAAGTTAACTCATCTATCAATTGTCACCCTCTTCATCCCACTATAGGTATAGTAAGGTTGCTTCGAGTTTGATCTTTTGTACAGTATTGTTTCTTGTAAGGTTCGTGAATAATCTAATAAAAAAAGTCGTGTGCATCCTTTGGATGCAGAAGCTCGGGCGATTTTTCCCCCATTTCGAAAAAAATCAATTGGTATATTTTGGTTATATTCAAAATTTTACTTTGTAGGTCATGCCATTCTACTACTCGCCTAACACTTTTTCTACGCGGGAAGGATACGAGCGATGCAACAAAAAGTAACACATTCGTCCCCCTCCCCTAGTGATTTCTCCTAGATATGAAATCAAAGTACAAGTGGTTCAAAAAGGCAATCGAAAAACATGGATTGTTCATCAGTTTGTACATAGCTAGGGAAAATACCAGAATGTCATATTAGTGTTTTAGAGAAGAGCCCTTCAAGTAGTTTGGCACCATGTTGGACACCGTCCAGCTTAATTCCACCCAAACATGATTTTTTTTCGTTTGAATATGTCTAGACTTTGTTTATCATCTTCAATGCGTATTGTATGACATAAGAAGACTATGTGCTTTGGTTTTAATTTTTCGAATTTTTAATGCCCAATTGAATCTTGGTCAAATCCTAGGTTTGACCAAGATTTAAACAAGTTCAAAACATGAAAATGAAAAAGTAAGCCTGGATCCTTCTTAGTCACTCCAAAATGAATCTTTTGGAAGGTTTTTAAATTTCTATGTTTGAAACCCAAAACCACTTCCCTTCATGCTTGACTTCATAAGACAGAGTTTAGTTTTAGGGTACGTAGA
This sequence comes from Lolium perenne, assembly GCF_019359855.2. Lineage (NCBI taxonomy): Eukaryota > Viridiplantae > Streptophyta > Magnoliopsida > Poales > Poaceae > Lolium > Lolium perenne. Next base: position 141,020,232 of record NC_067245.2, read on the forward strand.
TACATGATTTTTGTGGTTTGAATATGTCTAAAACTTGTTTAATTTATCAACTTGAATACTTATATGACATACGAAGACTATGTGCTTTGGTCAAATCCGAGATTTGACAAAGATTTAAAAAAGTTTAAAACATGGAAATGAAAAACTAAGCATGGGACCTTTTTAGTCACTCCAAAATGAAGCTTTTGGGAGGTTTTTTTGAAATTTCCATGTTTGAAACCCAAAACCACTTCTCTTCATCCTTGACTTCCTAAGACAGAGTTTAGGGTTGTTAGGGGGTACATAGATACATGCTTTTCTACTATGAATATATATGTGTGGACCTTGTTAATCAACCTGAATGCTTACTATATGACATAAGAAGACTATGTGCTTTGGTTTTTCATTATTTTAATTTTTTGAATTTTTATGCCCATTTGTACGTATCTCTTGGTGAAATCCTAGGTTTGACCAAGATTTAAAACATGAAAACGAAAAAGTAAGCTTGGATCCTTCTTAATTAGTAACTTCAAAATGAAGCTTTAGGAAGGTTTTTGAAATTTCCATGTTTGAAACCCAAAACACCCTCTTCATGATTGACTTCATAAGACAAATCGAGTTTAGGGTTACCGGTAGATACATGATTTTCTAGTTTGAATATGTCTAGACCTTTGCTTTTATCAACTTGAATGCTTAATTAGTATATGACATAAGAAGATGTACTATGTGCATTGGATTTTCATTTTTTTGATTTGTTTTGAATTTTTATGCCCATTCGAATTTTGGTCAAATCATAGGTTTAACCAAGATTTAAACAAGTTTAAAACTTGAAAATGAAAAATTAAGCATGGATCCTTCTTATTAGTCACTCCAAAATGAAGCTTTTGGGAGGCTTTTCAAATGTCCATGTTTGAAACCCAAAACCACTTCTCTTCATGCTTGACTTCATAAGACATATGAGTTTAGGGTTAGGGGGTGTAGATACATGATTTTTCTGGTTTGAATAGGTCTATAACTTGTTTATCAAGTTGAATGGCTTACTATGTGACATAAGAAGACTATGTGCTTTGGTTTTTCATTTTTTGATTTTTTCAAATTTTTTTATGCCCATTTGAATCTTGGTCAAATCCTAGGTTTGAACAAGATTTAAACAAGTTTAAAACATGAAAATGAAAAATTAAGCATGAATCCTTCTTAGTCACTCCGAAATGAAGCTTTTGGGAGGTTTTCGAAATTTCCATGTTTGAAAACCCAAACCACTTCTCTTCATGCTTGAGCTTGACTTCATAAGACAAAGTTTAGGGTTAGGGGGTATACATGTTTTTTCTAGTTTGAATATGGCTAGACATTGTTTATCAACTAGAATGCTTACTATATGACATAAGAAGATAAGAAGACTATGTACTTTGGTTTTTCATTTTTTCTGATTTTGTTCTGGATTTTTATGCCCATTTGAATCTTGGTCAAATCCTAGGTTTAACCAAGATTTAAACAAGTTCAAAACATGAAAATGAAAAGGTAAGCATGGATCCTTCTTAGTCACTCTAAAATGAATCTTTTGGGAGGTTCTTGAAATTTCCATGTTTGAAACCCAAAACCGCTTCTCTTCATGATTGACTTCATAAGACAGAGTTTAGTGTTAGGGGTAGATACATGATTTGTCTAGTTTTAATATGTCTAGACCTTGTTTATCAACTTGAATTCTTACTTTATGACATAAGAAGGCTATGTGCTTTGGTTTTTCATTTTTCTGATTTTTTTTGAATTTTATGCCCATTAGAATCTTGGTCAAATACTAGCTAGGTTAATTTGACCAAGATTTAAACAAGTTTAAAACATGAAAATGAAAAGGTAAGCCTCGATCCTTCTTACTCACTCTAAAATTAAGCTTTTGGGAACTTTTTGAAATTTCCATGTTTGAAACCAAAACCACTTCTCTTCATGCTTGACTTCATAAGACATAGTTAAGGGTTAGGGGGTAGATACATGATTTTTCTGTTTTGAATATGTCTAGACCTTGTTCATCAACTTGAAGGCTTACTATATATACATGACATAAGAAGGCTATGTGCTTTAGTTTTTTTTGTTTTTTCATTTTTTTTGAATCTTGGTCAAATACTAGCTAGGTTTGACCAAGATTTAAACAATTTTAAAACATGAAAATGAAAAGGCAAGCCTGGATCTTTTCCAGACACTCTAAAATGAAGCTTTTGTGAGGTTCTTGAAATTTCCATGTTTGAAACCCATACGACTTCTCTTCATGCTAGACTTCATAAGATCGACCGAGTTTATGGTTAGGGGGTAGATACATGATTTGTCTGGTTTGAACACATGTATAAACCTTGTTTATCAACTTGAATGCTAACTATATGACATAAGAAGACTATGTGCTTTTGTTTTTCATTCTTCTAATTTTTTGAATTTTATGCCCATTTGAATCTTGGTCAAATCCTAGGTTTGACCGGTATTTAAACAAGTATTAAATATGGAAACGAAAAGGTAAGCCTGGATCCTTCTTAGTCACTCTAAAATGACGAAGCAGCTTTTGGGATGTTCTTGAAATATTCATGTTTGAAACCCAAAACCACTTCTCTTCATGTTTGACTTCATAATTAAGACAGAGTTTAAGGTTAGGGGCAGATATATACATGATTTTCTGGTTTGAATATGTCTAGACCTTGTTTATCAACTTTAATGCCTTACTATACGACATAAATAATGCTATGTGCTTTGGTTTATCATTCTTTTTGTTTTTTCCTGAATTTTTATGCCCATTTGAGTCTTGGTCAAATCCCAGGTTTGACAAAGATTTAAACAAGTTTAAAATATGAAAATGAAAAGGTAACCATGGATCCTTCTTAGTCACTCTAAAATGAATCTTTTGGGAGGTTCTTGAAATTTCCATGTTTGAAACCCAAAACCACTTCTCTCTTCATGATTGACTTCATAAGACAGAGTTTAGTGTTAGCGTTAGATACATGATTTGTCTAGTTTGAATATGTCTAGACCTTGTTTATCAACTTGAATTCTTACTTTATGACATAAGAAGGCTATGTGCTTTGGTTTTTCATTTTTCTGATTTTTTTGAATTTTATGCCCATTAGAATCTTGGTCAAATACTAGCTAGGTTTGACCAAGATTTAAACAAGTATAAAATATGAAAACGAAAAGGTAAGCCTGGATCCTTCTTAGTCACTCTAAAATGAAGCAGCTTTGGGGACGTTCTTGAAATTTCCATGTTTGAAACCCAAAACCACTTCTCTTCATGCCTTACTTCATAAGACGGAGTTTAGGGTCATTAGGGCGTAGATACATGATTTGCCTGGTTTGAATATGTCTAGACCTTGTTTATCATCTTGAATGCTTACTATATGACATAAGAAGACTATATGCATTGGTATTTCATTATTTTTTTTTTATTTTCATGCCCATTTGAATCTTGGTCAAATCCTAGGTTTGAGCAAGATTTAAACAAGTTTAACACGTGAAAACGAATAAGTAAGCATGGATCCTTCTTAGTCACTCCAAAATGTACCAATTGATAGATGTGTTAACTTTGCTTCATGGAAAAAATAATTTCATGTAAATGAGTTAACTTGGATTTCCTACCCTTGAATCCATAGGAAACTTTGTTCTAATGCACTATAATAATCAACCGAGTTTTTACACCAACAGGTCTGTCACTTACGTGTGGTGCCCACGCGTGAGGTCCCACACATCAGTGAGCACAAGTCACGTGCAATAATAGGTACACAAACTCCCAGCCATCTTCTTTGTCAAGAGAAGACGCATCAGGATGCGTATTGGAAGTCTCTGGGTCCTTCAGGATCCTTCGGTTGTCCCTCTCACACAAAAAAAAAATCTCTCTCATTCTCGGCCTCGCTCGACTCGCTCGCTCGTTCGCTCGCACCTCCTCCTGCTCACTGACAAACCCTGCACAATAGTCAACATCATCACCCGAAAAAGGGGAGACACCATAATGCTCTCCCTTTCTTCTGTCCTTCCGAGTGATCCCTCTTCCTCCGAGTTTCACTAGCTAGACGGGCAAACAAACATGTGCTGCATAGTAATAATAAAAAGGTAGAAAAATCGATATACGAATCTATAATTAAATAGGTTAAACTAGGGTTTTGCCCAGTACTACAGATCAAGGTTCAAAAAAATGTATGCACTATGTGTGAAAATGAATGCACTATGTGTGCTATAACTTGTATGTCTTTCAAATTTGAACCAAATTTGAATAAGTTTGAAGTATTTGAAAAAGGGGCTTTTGGCTTAAACGTTTGAAACCCAAAATGACTTCTCTTCATGCTAGACTTCACAAGACCGAGTTTAGGGTTAGGGGGTAGATACATGATTTGTCTGGTTTGAATATGTCTAAACTTTGTTCATCAACTTTAATGCTAACTATATGACATAAGAAGACTATGTGCTTTGGTTTTTCATTTTTGTTTTTGAATTTTATGCCCATATATTAGAATCTTGGTCAAATCCTAGGTTTGACAAAGAATTAAACACGTTTAAAACATGAAAACGACAAGGGAAGCTTGTATCCCTCTTAATTAGTCACTCTAATATGAAGTTTTTGGGAGGTTTTTGAAATTTCCATGTTTGAAACCCAAAACGACTTCTCTTCAAGCTTGACTTCATAAGACAGAGCTTACGGTTAGGGGGTAGATACATGATTTGTATGGTTTGAATATGTCCAAACCTTGTTAATGCATCAACTTGAATGCTTACTATATGACATAAGAAGACTATGTACTTTGGTTTTTCATTTTTCTGCTTTTTTTGAATTTTGTGCCCATTTGAATCTTTTGGTCAAATCCTAGGTTTGACAAAGATTTAAACAAGTTTAAATCATGAAAATGAAAAGGTAAGCATGGAACCTTCTTAGTCACTCTAAAATAAAGCTTTTGGGAGGTTCTTGAAATTTCCATGTTTGAAACCCAAAACCACTTCTCTTCATGATTGACTCCATAAGACAAAGTTTAGGGTTAGGGGTAGATATATACACGAGTTGTCTGGTTTGAATATGTTTAGACCTTGTTTATCAACTTTAAAGCTTACTATATATATGGCATAAGAATGCTATGTGCATTGGTTTTTGATTTTTTTTCTGAATTTGTATGCCCATTTGAATCTTGGTCAAATCCTAGGCGGTTTGACCAAGATTTAAACAAGTTTAAAACATGAAAATGAAAAGGGATGTTTGTATCCTTATTAGTCACTCTAAAATGAAGCTTTTGGGATGTTCTTGAAATTTCCATGTTTGAAACCCAAAACGACTTCTCTTCATGCTAGACTTCATAAGATCGACCGAGTTTATGCATGGTTAGGGGATAGATACATGATTTGTCTGGTTTGAACACATGTATAAACCTTCTTACTCACTCTAAAATTAAGCTTTCGGGAAGTTTTTGAAATTTCCATGTTTGAAACCCAAAACCACTTCTCTTCATGCTTGACTTCGTAAGACACAGTTTAGGGTTAGGGGTAGATACATGCTTTTTCTGGTTTGAATATGTATAGACCTTGTTTATCAACTTGAATGGTTACTATATGACATAAGAAGGCTATATATGTGCTTTGGTTTTTCATTTTTTCATTTTTTTCGAATTTTTTATGCCCATTAAAATCTTGGTCAAATCCTATGTTTGACCAAGATTTAAACAAGTTTAGAACATGAAAATGAAAAGGTAATCATGGATCTTTCTTAGTCACAGTACTCTAGAATGAAGCTTTTGGGAGGTTTTTGAAATTTCCATGTTTGAAACCCAAAACCACTTCTTTTCAAGCTTGACTTCATAAGACCGAGAGTTTAGGGTTAGGGGTAGAGATACATGCTTTTTTTTGGTTTGAATATGTCTAGACCTTGTTTATCAACTAATGCTTACTATATTACATAAGAAGGCTATGTTATTTGGTTTTTCATTTTTTCTGTTTATTTCTAATTGTTTATGCCCATTTGAATCCTATGTTTGACCAATATTTAAACAAGCTTAAAACATGAAAATGAAAAGGTAAGCTTGGATCCTTCTTAGTCCCTCTAAAATTAAGCTTTTGGGAAGTTTTTGAAATTTCCATGTCTGAAACCCAAAACCACTTCTCTTCATGCTTGACTTCATAATTAAGACAGAGTTAAGCGTTAGGGGGTAGATACATGCTTTTTATGTTATGAATATGTCTAGACCGGCCATGTTCATCAAGTTGAATGCTGCTTACTATATATGACATTAGAAGGCTATGTGCTTTGGTTTTTCTTTTTTTTTGATTTTTTTGAATTTTTAGGCCCATTTGAGTCTTGGTCAAATCCTAGGTTTGACCAAGATTTAAACAAGTTTAAAACATGTAAATGAAAAGATAAGCCTCGATCCTTCTTAGTCACTCTAAAATGAAGATTTGCGAGGGGTGTTCTTGAAATTAAGCTTGGGTCCTTCTTAGTCACTCTAAAATTAAGCTTTTGGGATGTTTTTGAAATTTCCATGTTTGAAACCCAAAACCTTTTCTCTTCATGCTTGACTTCATAAGACATAGTTAAGCGTTAGGGGATAGATACATGCTTTTATGTTTTGAATATGTCTAGACCTTGTTCATCAACTTGAATGCTTACTGTATATATATGACATAAGAAGCTAGGCTATGTGCTTTGGTTTTCATTTTTTTGATTTTTTTTGAATGTTTATGCCCATTTGAATCTTGGTCAAATCCTAGGTTTGGCCAAGATTTAGGCAAGTTTAAAACACATGAAAATGAAAAGGTAAGCATGGATCCTTCTTAGTCACTCTAAAATAAAGCTTTTGGGAGGTTCTTGAAATTTCCATGTTTGAAACCCAAAACCACTTCTCTTCATGATTGACTTCATAAGACAGAGTTTAGGGTTAGGGGTAGATATATACACGACTTGTCTGGTTTGAATATATGTCTAGACCTTGTTTATCAACTTTAATGCTTACTATATATATGACATAAGAAGACTATATGTACTTTGGTTTTTCATTTTTCTGATTTTTTTATTTTTCTACCCATTTTAATCTTGGTCAAATCGTAGGGTCGACCATGATTTAAACAAGTTTATAACATGAATTGAAAAGGTAAGCATGGATCCTTCTTAGTCACTCTAAAATGAAGCTTTTGGGATGTGTGTCCTTGAAATTTCCATGTTTGAAACCCAAAACGACTTCTCTTCATGCTAGACTTCATAAGATCGACCGAGTTTAGGGTTAGGGGTAGATACATGATTTGTATGGCTTCAATATGTCCAAACCTTATTAATTTATCAACTTGAATGCTTGTTATATGACATGGTAAATATGTTGTTGCCACCGGTGGGTAGTGCCCCCCATCTCCCAGCCGTTAGATGGAGCATATAGATTCACACCTCCCATTTGCTAAGCAAAGTCTAATCTGCTGCCACATCTGCAAATTTTCTGGTGTAGCGAGCTGTCCCCGCAGAGTAGCCAGCTTTTATTGCTCTCCATGCCTCATCAATCCTGATTTAAAGTACCACAGGTTGGGCTTACTGCTGTGGTTGCGCATGCTATCGAGTGTGTCAGGCAGAGATAAATTTCCACACCAACTGATTTGTATGGCCACGTACTTGTAGTGTAGCAGCAACTCGATATAGAGGTGCTTTCTTCCGCTTCATCAGAGAGAGGAAAAGAGCCATGGCTAGCCACTGTGTGCATGGTGAATAATATTCCTAGTTGCACGTTTTGTTGCACAACCACGGATGCGAATGTCCTGGACATCCGCACTGATGCGTGAGGAACCCAGTGGATCCTCCTAGTTGATGCCCGATCTTTCACAGCGAGAACCTGGGGTAGAGATTCCTCCCAACAACGCGATGAACGCAGCCTGGAGAAGAGGGAACGAATCCAGCAAGCAACGGATCAATGAATCGATACGCCTCAAACCTGAGCTAGACAATCCTTGATGAACACAAGAACCTTCGCATCGGATAATATAGATAAACGGCAGCGCCGTACCCCCGGAGGGATGATACACGTGAACACACGCAACTAGGTAACACCTAAACTTTAGACTAAACTTGTTCTATCTAAACCCTAGCCGTGCCTCCACCTTATATGAGGGATGGAGTGGCCGGCCAGCCCATAGTGGGCCTCTCTACCTTGGTTTGGACAGGCCCAAACCAAACTGACTCAATTTATTAAAAACCCTAATTGGCCCACATATGACCATTACATAAACTAGGATAAATAAGCTGGTGGAGTCCTGAATCGGGGCTCCACATAGGCCTCCGTGCCCATATCATCCTCCCCCCCTTCAAGAAGCGTTGTCCCCAACGCGTGAGGGTCTTCTGGAAAAAGGTGACGTGATATGAACATGACATGTCCTCGCCGTCTTCAAGTCTTGCTTGCCTTCCACACCACATCCTCCCTCGCGGCCTGCTTGACTTGATACAGCACTTGGCGCCTCCTTTCTTCTCCACATGAGCTTGGACTTCGGCGCCAATTCCTTCTTCTTGCGAGGTTTTGATGGACCCTTGTGTCGCTGCACATGACCCTGCACAAGATGTGTAATTCCTGGACCACATAGATGTCTCACACGTCCATCCTTGCCTCGATGCATCCGTGGTGTCGCGGAAAACTGGACTGCAGTACTCCTAGCATGGTAGTGCCGCTGCCCACTGTCTCCACTGACGCGCTCGCCTCCCACTCCTCCCACGCACATCTGCGCCACATGTACTGAAACACCATCAGCACAAACATCATCAGTCTGCATACTAGCATCAACACCAACTGGAACTGTAGCACATGCTGCAACATCCACATCAACAACAAGTGTAGCTTCATCCGGCTTGTCACCAACAAGAACTGGCTTGTCATCTACAGGCTTGGCTGAAACATCACCAACATCAATGCTCGGAACATCATGCACCTCTTGCTGCACTTTAGGCTTGTGCAACTTCTCTTTACGCACCACTAACTCCACATCGGACTTGATATGATCATCACCCATAGGCTTCAAAGTCCGCTGTTTGCCACCATGCATAAAAGAATATGTATTTTCTCGCCCAGCATGTGTCACATTGCGATCATACTGCCAAGGACGCCCAAGTAGCAATCCACACACCTCCAATGGCAACACATCGCACTCGATCTCATCAATATAATCACCAACTGTAAATGGCACACGCACCTTGTGAGTAATCTTCAGCATACCACAACTATTCAACCACTCAAGACGTTTAGGTTCAAGAAGACGCCATGTAGACAACCCCAATGCTGCCACCATCGCCTTGCTAATGCCATTAGTACAGCTACCACCATCAATCATCAACTTGCAAGCCTTGCCCTTGATAAAGCACTGAGTCTGAAACAAACTCCACCACTGAACCTTGTCAACTGTCTTGCAAAAATCATCTTGTACCTTCTTGAGTTGCATATTCAGCCCGCTCAATGGTACATCCTCCTCAACAGTCACAGTAGCGCTCTTGGTATCAGAGCCAGGTTTCCTCTCCTCAATGACTGTCGACACTGGAACATCCTCCTCCACGGTAGTGTTAGAGCACACCACCGGCTTACTCAAGCTCGCAAAATGAAAGTTATGACGCAGAAACTGCTTGAAATCTGCCCAACTAGACCGTAGACCAATGATACCCTGAAATATAAGAGCATTACGGTACCAACCAGCCACAACATCATCAACACGCCGGTATGCAATAGCAAACTCCGTCTGGCCACCAAAAGAACTATCAAACTCCTTGCATCTCGCAAATCCACCTTCAATGTGTGATTCCCAAAGTTGATATTCCGTCGGTGTCGTAGAACTAGCCAACCTCCACTTGATGGTAGATGCATCGAAGTGCAAACCCGTCACAATACGAAGGTAATCATGATAGACATCATCCATCCTATCTTCAATGCCACCAAAACGTGAAGAAACCATAGCTGTGCGCGAAACAAACAATCAGCAGAAAACAGCAAAAACAGGCTCACGGCAGAAAATTCCTGTCGCGGCAGAGAAACTGGCAGAAATCCTGCCGCGGCAGAGAAAACTGTCAAAATCTGCGAGGCCGGCAGTGCCGGTGTTCCGAGGTCGGCAGTGCCGGTATGGCCGGCAGTGCCGGTGTGTCAAGGCTGGCAGTGCCGGTCTCCTGACGAAAATCTTCTTCTTCCTCGCGATTCCGAACTCGAAAAGTCGCGATTCTGGCCGCAGAAACTGCCCGAAACAATGGCAAAACCTCGCCCAAACAGCTCCAAACTTCCTCCAACTCAAACTCCTTTGACCGAGAGCCAATCTCCTCCGATCTAGAGCCAACCTTCTCCGATGTAAACCGATCTAGATGCGATCGATCAACAAAACCTCGCTGTGAGCAACCCAGAAATCTGATACCACATGATGCGGGAGGAACCCAGTGGATCCTCCTAGTTGATGCCCGATCTTTCACAGCGAGAACCTGGGGTAGAGATTCCTCCCAACAACGCGATGAACGCAGCCTGGAGAAGAGGGAACGAATCCAGCAAGCAATGGATCGATGAATCGATACGCCTCAAACCTGAGCTAGACAATCCTTGATGAACACAAGAACCTTCGCAGCGGATAATATAGATAAACGGCAGCGCCGTACCCCCGGAGGGATGATACACGTGAACACACGCAACTAGGTAACACCTAAACTTTAGACTAAACTTGTTCTATCTAAACCCTAGCCGTGCCTCCACCTTATATGAGGGATGGAGTGGCCGGCCAGCCCCTAGTGGGCCTCTCTACCTTGGTTTGGACAGGCCCAAACCAAACTGACTCAATTTATTAAAAACCCTAATTGGCCCACATATGACCATTACATAAACTAGGATAAATAAGCTGGTGGAGTCCTGAATCGGGGCTCCACATAGGCCTCCGTGCCCATATCACGCACACTACATCTCTCTCCTTTTCATAATTCTCTGATCCCACCATACCTACAAACCGAGCATGCATGGCGGACTCGACGGTGGGCGGTCGATCCGGAGAAGAAGAAGTGGTATCAGAGCGAGGCAATGGCGATGGTTCCGTACGGTGGCGCTGGGGGAGCGTGGTGCCGCTCTCCTGTCCGATGCTCACCGGCGACAACTACACTGTCTGGGCGAGGTCGAGGCCAACCTCGACGTGCAGGACATCTGGGAGGCGGTGGTTCTGGCGGACTCGACGGCGGCGGTCGATCCAGAGAAGAACAAGAGGGCGAGGGCGTACCTGCTCGGCGCGCTCTCGGAGGACATTCTGTTGCAGGTATCATCGAAGAAGAAGGCGGCCGAGGTGTGGGCGAGCCTCAAGACGCGGTTCGTCGGCGCGGATCGTGTCAGGGCGGCACGGCTGTCCACGCTCCGCGGCGACTTTGACCGGCTGAACATGGGGGACGGCGAGGCGCTGGACGTCTTCGCCGGCAAGATCAGTAGCATGGCGGTGAGGTACGCCAACCTTGGCGCGACCCTCGACGATGTGGCAATGCCGAGGTTCACAGGAAGCTCGAGCAGCGACAGCCGGAGGTCACCTGACCAGAGCCAGGCTAAGAAGCGGACCAGCAAGGGATGGATTGGGACACGAGCTGAGCGATAGGAGATGGACAGGTTCAACTGCAGAGGAATCTCGTTCGCCGACCTCGCCCTTGATGTTAAGCTCGGAGCAGGCAATGGCGTCTTCAGGTCGATCTTTGCTAGTAAAGAAGAAGATGGGATGTGCCGCACGCGCCGCCGTACTGGCTCACACATCGGCCACGGGCAGATCAAGAAGCAACCTCTAGTGCTCGGGCAGATCAACGCGTCTTCAGGTCATTGCAGCTCACAACTCACAAGCAATAGTAGTCGGTAGAGTCCTAGTACTGTAGTACATATGCATGTACTAGCTTGTGACAACACCGTAAGATTAATTGTATAGCTCATTGCCTTGCCATGCATGCCTAGCACAGCAGAGCGCCATGCATGCCTGTTTTTAGTGTGTACAGGAGGCCATGTGCGATGTCTGACAAAAGGAGTCAGTGGGCCGGTTTTGTCGCTGCAAGTCTCGTGTCATATCAACGCATAATTAGCGAGTAATTCAGTTTTGGATAAGATCTATCGACCTTTAAGGGCACTGCGATGAACATCTGTCAAGGCGGACCGAATCTCCAGTGTGTCATCGGACGGCAACTAAAGGGGGGGCATTGCCACCGGGTGGCAACAAATCCACACTCTATATGACATACGAAGAATATATGCTTTGGTTTTTCATTTTTATAATTTTTTATGAATTTTATGCCCATTTGAAACTTTTGGTCAATCCTAGATTTGACAAAGATTTAAACAAGTTCAAAATATGAAAATGAAAAGGTAAGCATGGATCCTTCTTAGTCACTCTAAAATAAAGCTTTTGGGAGGTTCTTGAAATTTCCACATGTTTGAAACCCAAAACCACTTCTCTTCATGATTGACTTCATAAGACAAAGTTTAGGGTTAGGGGTAGATATATACATGAGTTGTCTGGTTTGAATATGTCTAGACCTTGTTTATCAACTTTAATGCTTACTATATATATGACATAAGAATGCTATGTGCATTGGTTTTTGATTTTTTTCTGAATTTGTATGCCCATTTGAATCTTGGTCAAATCCTAGGTGGTTTGACCAAGATTTAAACAAGTTTAAAACATGAAAATGAAAAGGGAAGTTTGTATCATTATTAGTCACTCTAAAATGAAGCTTTTGGGATGTTCTTGAAATTTCCATGTTTGAAACCCAAAACGACTTCTCTTCATGCTAGACTTCATAAGACAGAGTTTAGGGTTAGGGGGTAGATACATGATTTGTATTGTTTGAATATGTCCAAACCTTGTTAATTCATCAACTTGAATGCTTACTATATGACATAATAAGACTATATGCTTTTGTTTTTCATTTTTCTGTTTTTTTTTAATTTTATGCCTATTTGAATCTTTTGGTCAAATCCTAGGTTTGACCAAGATTTAGACAAGTTTAACACGTGAAAACGAATAAGTAAGCATGGATCCTTCTTTGTCACTCCAAAATGTACCAATTGATAGATGTGTTAACTTTGCTTCATGGAAAAAATAATTTCATGTAAATGAGTTAACTTGGATTTCCTAGCCTTGAATCCATAGGAAACTTTGTTCTAATGCACTATAATAATCAACCGAGTTTTTACACCAACAAAGTGCTGTCACTTACGTGTGGTGCCCACGCGTGAGGTCCCACACATCAGTGAGCACAAGTCACGTGCAATAATAGGTACGCAAACTCCCAGCCATCTTCTTTGTCAAGAGAAGATGCATCAGGATGCGTATTGGAAGTCTCTGGGTCCTTCAGGATCCTTCGGTTGTCCCTCTCACACAAAAAAAACAAATCTCTCTCATTCTCGGCCTCGCTCGACTCGCTCGCTCGCTCGCACCTCCTCCTGCTCACTGACAAACCCTGCACAATAGTCAACATCGTCACCCGAAAAAGGGGAGACACCATAATGCTCTCCCTTCTTATGTCCTTCCGAGTGATCCCTCTTCCTCCGAGTTTCACTAGCTAGACGGGCAAACACACATGTGCTGCATAGTAATAATAAAAAGGTAGAAAAATCAATATACGAATCTATAATTAAATAGGTTAAACTAGGGTTTTGCCCAGTACTACAGATCAAGGTTCAAAAAAATCCAACTACGGGGTTCGAACAACACGATTCTAATCCAAGAATTTTTTCTACCTCATCCAAATGGCCTCAAACTATAGGGTTAGCATCTATCTAGTGCAGTATGTGTGAAAATGTATGCACTATGTGTGCTATAACTTGTATGTCTTTTAAATTTGAACCAAATTTGAATAAGTTTGAAGTATTTGAAAAAGGGGCTTTTGGCTTAAACGTTTGAAACCCAAAACGACTTCACTTCATGCTAGACTTCACAAGACCGAGTTTAGGGTTAGGGGGTAGATACATGATTTGTCTGGTTTGAATATGTCTAAACTTTGTTCATCAACTTTAATGCTAACTATATGACATAAGAAGACTATGTGCTTTGGTTTTTCATTTTTTTTGAATTTTATGCCCATATATTAGAATCTTGGTCAAATCCTAGGTTTGACAAAGATTTAAACACGTTTAAAACATGAAAACGAAAAGGGAAGCTTGTATCCCTCTTAATTAGTCACTCTAATATGAAGTTTTTGGGAGGTTTTTGAAATTTCCATGTTTGAAACCCAAAACGACTTCTCTTCAAGCTTGACTTCATAAGACAGAGCTTACGGTTAGGGGGTAGATACATGATTTGTATGGTTTGAATATGTCCAAACCTTGTTAATGCATCAACTTGAATGCTTACTATATGACATAAGAAGACTATGTACTTTGGTTTTTCATTTTTCTGCTTTTTTTGAATTTTGTGCCCATTTGAATCTTTTGGTCAAATCCTAGGTTTGACAAAGATTTAAACAAGTTTAAATCATGAAAATGAAAATGTAAGCATGGATCCTTCTTAGTCACTCTAAAATAAAGCTTTTGGGAGGTTCTTGAAATTTCCATGTTTGAAACCCAAAACCACTTCTCTTCATGATTGACTTCATAAGACAAAGTTTAGGGTTAGGGGTAGATATATACACGAGTTGTCTGGTTTGAATATGTTTAGACCTTGTTTATCAACTTTAATGCTTACTATATATATGACATAAGAATGCTATGTGCATTGGTTTTTGATTTTTTTTCTGAATTTGTATGCCCATTTGAATCTTGGTCAAATCCTAGGCGGTTTGACCAAGATTTAAACAAGTTTAAAACATGAAAATGAAAAGGGAAGTTTGTATCCTTATTAGTCACTCTAAAATGAAGCTTTTGGGATGTTCTTGAAATTTCCATGTTTGAAACCCAAAACGACTTCTCTTCATGCTAGACTTCATAAGATCGACCGAGTTTATGCATGGTTAGGGGATAGATACATGATTTGTCTGGTTTGAACACATGTATGAACCTTCTTACTCACTCTAAAATTAAGCTTTCGGGAGGTTTTTGAAATTTCTATGTTTGAAACCCAAAACCACTTCTCTTCATGCTTGACTTCGTAAGACAGAGTTTAGGGTTAGGGGTAGATACATGCTTTTTCTGGTTTGAATATGTATAGATCTTGTTTATCAACTTGAATGGTTACTATATGACATAAGAAGGCTATATATGTGCTTTGGTTTTTCATTTTTTGATTTTTTCAAATTTTTTATGCCCATTAAAATCTTGGTCAAATCCTATGTTTGACCAAGATTTAAACAAGTTTAGAACATGAAAATGAAAAGGTAATCATGGATCTTTCTTAGTCACAGTACTCTAGAATGAAGCTTTTGGGAGGTTTTTGAAATTTCCATGTTTGAAACCCAAAACCACTTCTTTTCATGCTTGACTTCATAAGACCGAGAGTTTAGGGTTAGGGGTAGAGATACATGCTTTTTTTTGGTTTGAATATGTCTAGACCTTGTTTATCAACTAATGCTTACTATATTACATAAGAAGGCTATGTTATTTGGTTTTTCATTTTTCTGTTTATTTCTAATTGTTTATGCCCATTTGAATCCTATGTTTGACCAATATTTAAACAAGCTTAAAACATGAAAATGAAAAGGTAAGCTTGGATCCTTCTTAGTCCCTCTAAAATTAAGCTTTTGGGAAGTTTTTGAAATTTCCATGTCTGAAACCCAAAACCACTTCTCTTCATGCTTGACTTCATAATTAAGATAGAGTTAAGCGTTAGGGGGGTAGATACATGCTTTTTATGTTATGAATATGTCTAGACCGGCCATGTTCATCAAGTTGAATGCTGCTTACTATATATGACATTAGAAGGCTATGTGCTTTGGTTTTTCTTTTTTTTGATTTTTTTGAATTTTTAGGCCCATTTGAGTCTTGGTCAAATCCTAGGTTTGGGTCCTTCTTAGTCACTCTAAAATTAAGCTTTTGGGATGTTTTTGAAATTTCCATGTTTGAAACCCAAAACCATTTCTCTTCATGCTTGACTTCATAAGACATAGTTAAGGGTTAGGGGATAGATACATGCTTTTATGTTTTGAATATGTCTAGACCTTGTTCATCAACTTGAATGCTTACTGTATATATATATGACATAAGAAGCTAGGCTATGTGCTTTGGTTTTCATTTTTTGATTTTTTTTGAATGTTTATGCCCATTTGAATCTTGGTCAAATCCTAGGTTTGGCCAAGATTTAAGCAACTTTAAAACACATGAAAATGAAAAGGTAAGCATGGATCCTTCTTAGTCACTCTAAAATAAAGCTTTTGGGAGGTTCTTGAAATTTCCATGTTTGAAACCCAAAACCACTTCTCTTCATGATTGACTTCATAAGACAGAGTTTAGGGTTAGGGGTAGATATATATACGAGTTGTCTGGTTTGAATATATGTCTAGACCTTGTTTATCAACTTTAATGCTTACTATATATATGACATAAGAAGACTATATGTACTTTGGTTTTTCATTTCTCTGATTTTTTTATTTTTCTACCCATTTGAATCTTGGTCAAATCCTAGGGTTGACCATGATTTAAACAAGTTTATAACATGAATTGAAAAGGTAAGCATGGATCCTTCTTAGTCACTCTAAAATGAAGCTTTTGGGATGTGTGTCCTTGAAATTTCCATGTTTGAAACCCAAAACGACTTCTCTTCATGCTAGACTTCATAAGATCGACCGAGTTTAGGGTTAGGGGTAGATACATGATTTGTATAGCTTCAATATGTCCAAACCTTATTAATTTATCAACTTGAATGCTTGTTATATGACATACGATGAATATATGCATTGGTTTTTCATTTTTATGATTTTTTATGAATTTTATGCCCATTTGAAACTTTTGGTCAATCCTAGGTTTGACAAAGATTTAAACAAGTTCAAAATATGAAAATGAAAAGGTAAGCATGGATCCTTCTTAGTCACTCTAAAATAAAGCTTTTGGGAGGTTCTTGAAATTTCCACATGTTTGAAACCCAAAACCACTTCTCTTCATGATTGACTTCATAAGACAGAGTTTAGGGTTAGGGGTAGATATATACATGAGTTGTCTGGTTTGAATATGTCTAGACCTTGTTTATCAACTTTAATGCTTACAATATATATGACATAAGAATGCTATGTGCATTGGTTTTTGATTTTTTTTCTGAATTTGTATGCCCATTTGAATCTTGGTCAAATCCTAGGCGGTTTGACCAAGATTTAAACAAGTTTAAAACATGAAAATGAAAAGGGAAGTTTGTATCCTTATTAGTCACTCTAAAATGAAGCTTTTGGGATGTTCTTGAAATTTCCATGTTTGAAACCCAAAACGACTTCTCTTCATGCTAGACTTCATAAGACAGAGTTTAGGGTTAGGGGGTAGATACATGATTTGTATGGTTTGAATATGTCCAAACCTTGTTAATTCATCAACTTGAATGATTACTATATGACATAATAAGACTATATGCTTTTGTTTTTCATTTTTCTGTTTTTTTTTGAATTTTATGCCCATTTGAATCTTTTGGTCAAATCCTAGGTTTGACCAAGATTTAGACAAGTTTAACACGTGAAAACGAATAAGTAAGCATGGATCCTTCTTAGTCACTCCAAAATGTACCAATTGATAGATGTGTTAACTTTGCTTCATGGAAAAAATAATTTCATGTAAATGAGTTAACTTGGATTTCCTAGCCTTGAATCCATAGGAAACTTTGTTCTAATGCACTATAATAATCAACCGAGTTTTTACACCAACAGGTCTGTCACTTACGTGTGGTGCCCACGCGTGAGGTCCCACACATCAGTGAGCACAAGTCACGTGCAATAATAGGTACGCAAACTCCCAGCCATCTTCTTTGTCAAGAGAAGACGCATCAGGATGCGTATTGGAAGTCTCTGGGTCCTTCAGGATCCTTCGGTTGTACCTCTCACACAAAAAAAACAAATCTCTCTCATTCTCGGCCTCGCTCGACTCGCTCGCTCGCTCGCACCTTCTCCTGCTCACTGACAAACCCTGCACAATAGTCAACATCGTCACCAAAAAAAGGGGAGACACCATAATGCTCTCCCTTCTTCTGTCCTTCTGAGTGATCCCTCTTCCTCCGAGTTTCACTAGCTAGACGGGCAAACACACATGTGCTGCATAGTAATAATAAAAAGGTAGAAAAATCGATATACGAATCTATAATTAAATAGGTTAAACTAGGGTTTTGCCCAGTACTACAGATCAAGGTTCAAAAAAATCCAACTACGGGGTTCGAACAACACGATTCTAATCAAAGAATTTTTTCTACCTCATCCAAATGGCCTCAAACTATAGGGTTAGCATCTATCTAGTGCAGTATGTGTGAAAATGTATGCACTATGTGTGCTATAACTTGTATGTCTTTCAAATTTGAACCAAATTTGAATAAGTTTGAAGTATTTGAAAAAGGGGCTTTTGGCTTAAACGTTTGAAACCCAAAACGACTTCTCTTCATGCTAGACTTCACAAGACCGAGTTTAGGGTTAGGGGGTAGATACATGATTTGTCTGGTTTGAATATGTCTAAACTTTGTTCATCAACTTTAATGCTAACTATATGACATAAGAAGACTATGTGCTTTGGTTTTTCATTTTTTTTTGAATTTTATGCCCATATATTAGAATCTTGGTCAAATCCTAGGTTTGACAAAGATTTAAAAACGTTTAAAACATGAAAACGAAAAGGGAAGCTTGTATCCCTCTTAATTAGTCACTCTAATATGAAGTTTTTGGGAGGTTTTTGAAATTTCCATGTTTGAAACCCAAAACGACTTCTCTTCAAGCTTGACTTCATAAGACAGAGCTTACGGTTAGGGGGTAGATACATGATTTGTATGGTTTCAATATGTCCAAACCTTGTTAATGCATCAACTTGAATGCTTACTATATGACATAAGAAGACTATGTACTTTGGTTTTTCATTTTTCTGCTTTTTTTGAATTTTGTGCCCATTTGAATCTTTTGGTCAAATCCTAGGTTTGACAAAGATTTAAACAAGTTTAAATCATGAAAATGAAAAGGTAAGCATGGATCCTTCTTAGTCACTCTAAAATAAAGCTTTTGGGAGGTTCTTGAAATTTCCATGTTTGAAACCCAAAACCACTTCTCTTCATGATTGACTTCATAAGACAAAGTTTAGGGTTAGGGGTAGATATATACATGAGTTGTCTGGTTTGAATATGTTTAGACCTTGTTTATCAACTTTAATGCTTACTATATATATGACATAAGAATGCTATGTGCATTGGTTTTTGATTTTTTTTTCTGAATTTGTATGCCCATTTGAATCTTGGTCAAATCCTAGGCGGTTTGACCAAGATTTAAACAAGTTTAAAACATGAAAATGAAAAGGGAAGTTTGTATCCTTATTAGTCACTCTAAAATGAAGCTTTTGGGATGTTCTTGAAATTTCCATGTTTGAAACCCAAAACGACTTCTCTTCATGCTAGACTTCATAAGACAGAGTTTAGGGTTAGGGGGTAGATACATGATTTGTATGGTTTGAATATGTCCAAACCTTGTTAATTCATCAACTTGAATGCTTACTATATGACATAATAAGACTATATGCTTTTGTTTTTCATTTTTCTATTTTTTTTTAATTTTATGCCCATTTGAATCTTTTGGTCAAATCCTAGGTTTGACCAAGATATAGACAAGTTTAACACGTGAAAACGAATAAGTAAGCATGGATCCTTCTTAGTCACTCCAAAATGTACCAATTGATAGATGTGTTAAC
Source organism: Lolium perenne (assembly GCF_019359855.2). NCBI lineage: Eukaryota > Viridiplantae > Streptophyta > Magnoliopsida > Poales > Poaceae > Lolium > Lolium perenne. Next base: position 141,039,941 of record NC_067245.2, read on the forward strand.
TTTGCTTCATGGAAAAAATAATTTCATGTAAATGAGTTAACTTGGATTTCCTAGCCTTGAATCCATAGGAAACTTTGTTCTAATGCACTATAATAATCAACCGAGTTTTTACACCAACAGGTCTGTCACTTACGTGTGGTGCCCACGCGTGAGGTCCCACACATCAGTGAGCACAAGTCACGTGCAATAATAGGTACGCAAACTCCCAGCCATCTTCTTTGTCAAGAGAAGACGCATCAGGATGCGTATTGGAAGTCTCTGGGTCCTTCAGGATCCTTCGGTTGTACCTCTCACACAAAAAAAAAACAAATCTCTCTCATTCTCGGCCTCGCTCGACTCGCTCGCTCGCACCTTCTCCTGCTCACTGACAAACCCTGCACAATAGTCAACATCGTCACCCGAAAAAGGGGAGACACCATAATGCTCTCCCTTCTTCTGTCCTTCCGACTGATCCCTCTTCCTCCGAGTTTCACTAGCTAGACGGGCAAACACACATGTGCTGCATAGTAATAATAAAAAGTTAGAAAAATCGATATACGAATCTATAATTAAATAGGTTAAACTATGGTTTTGCCCAGTACTACAGATCAAGGTTCAAAAAAATCCAACTACGGGGTTCGAACAACACGATTCTAATCCAAGAATTTTTTCTACCTCATCCAAATGGCCTCAAACTATAGGGTTAGCATCTATCTAGTGCAGTATGTGTGAAAATGTATGCACTATGTGTGCTATAACTTGTATGTCTTTCAAATTTGAACCAAATTTGAATAAGTTTGAAGTATTTGAAAAAGGGGCTTTTGGCTTAAACGTTTGAAACCCAAAACGACTTCTCTTCATGCTAGACTTCACAAGACCGAGTTTAGGGTTAGGGGTAGATACATGATTTGTCTGGTTTGAATATGTCTAAACTTTGTTCATCAACTTTAATGCTAACTATATGACATAAGAAGACTATGTGCTTTGGTTTTTCATTTTTTTTTTGAATTTTATGCCCATATATTAGAATCTTGGTCAAGTCCTAGGTTTGACAAAGATTTAAACACGTTTAAAACATGAAAACGAAAAGGGAAGCTCGTATCCCTCTTAATTAGTCACTCTAATATGAAGTTTTTGGGAGGTTTTTGAAATTTCCATGTTTGAAACCCAAAACCACTTCTCTTGAAGCTTGACTTCATAAGACAAAGCTTACGGTTAGGGGGTAGATACATGATTTGTATGGTTTGAATATGTCCAAACCTTGTTAATGCATCAACTTGAATGCTTACTATATGACATAAGAAGACTATGTACTTTGGTTTTTCATTTTTCTGCTTTTTTTGAATTTTGTGCCCATTTGAATCTTTTGGTCAAATCCTAGGTTTGACAAAGATTTAAACAAGTTTAAATCATGAAAATGAAAAGGTAAGCATGGATCCTTCTTAGTCACTCTAAAATAAAGCTTTTGGGAGGTTCTTGAAATTTCCATGTTTGAAACCCAAAACCACTTCTCTTCATGATTGACTTCATAAGACAAAATTTAGGGTTAGGGGTAGATATATACATGAGTTGTCTGGTTTGAATATGTTTAGACCTTGTTTATCAACTTTAATGCTTACTATATATATGACATAAGAATGCTATGTGCATTGGTTTTTGATTTTTTTTTTGAATTTGTATGCCCATTTGAATCTTGGTCAAATCCTAGGCGGTTTGACCAAGATTTAAACAAGTTTAAAACATGAAAATGAAAAGGGAAGTTTGTATCCTTATTAGTCACTCTAAAATGAAGCTTTTGGGATGTTCTTGAAATTTCCATGTTTGAAACCCAAAACGACTTCTCTTCATGCTAGACTTCATAAGACAGAGTTTAGGGTTAGGGGGTAGATACATGATTTGTATGGTTTCAATATGTCCATACCTTGTTAATTCATCAACTTGAATGCTTACTATATGACATAATAAGACTATATGCTTTTGTTTTTCATTTTTCTGTTTTTTTGAATTTTATGCCCATTTGAATCTTTTGGTCAAATCCTAGGTTTGACCAAGATTTAGACAAGTTTAACACGTGAAAACGAATAAGTAAGCATGGATCCTTCTTAGTCACTCCAAAATGTACCAATTGATAGATGTGTTAACTTTGCTTCATGGAAAAAATAATGTCATGTAAATGAGTTAACTTGGATTTCCTAGCCTTGAATCCATAGGAAACTTTGTTCTAATGCACTATAATAATCAACCGAGTTTTTACACCAACAGGTCTGTCACTTACGTGTGGTGCCCACGTGTGAGGTCCCACACATAAGTGAGCACAAGTCAAGTGCAATAATAGGTACGCAAACTCCCAGCCATCTTCTTTGTCAAGAGAAGACGCATCAGGATGCGTATTGGAAGTCTCTGGGTCCTTCAGGATCCTTCGGTTGCCCCTCTCACACAAAAAAAACAAATCTCTCTCATTCTCGGCCTCGCACGACTCGCTCGCTCGCACCTCCTCCTGCTCACTGACAAACCCTGCACAATAGTCAACATCGTCACCCGAAAAAGGGGAGACACCATAATGCTCTCCCTTCTTCTGTCCTTCCGAGTGATCCCTCTTCCTCCGAGTTTCACTAGCTAGACGGGCAAACACACATGTGCTGCATAGTAATAATAAAAAGGTAGAAAAAACGATATACGAATCTATAAATAAATAGGTTAAACTAGGGTTTTGCCCAGTACTACAGATCAAGGTTCAAAAAAATCCAACTACGGGGTTCGAACAACACGATTCTAATCCAAGAATTTTTTCTACCTCATCCAAATGGCCTCAAACTATAGGGTTAGCATCTATCTAGTGCAGTATGTCTGAAAATGTATGCACTATGTGTGCTATAACTTGTATGTCTTTCAAATTTGAACCAAATTTGAATAAGTTTGAAGTATTTGAAAAAGGGGCTTTTGGCTTAAACGTTTGAAACCCAAAACGACTTCTCTTCATGCTAGACTTCACAAGACCGAGTTTAGGGTTAGGGGTAGATACATGATTTGTCTGGTTTGAATATGTCTAAACTTTGTTCATCAACTTTAATGCTAACTATATGACATAAGAAGACTATGTGCTTTGGTTTTTCATTTTTTTTTTGAATTTTATGCCCATATATTAGAATCTTGGTCAAGTCCTAGGTTTGACAAAGATTTAAACACGTTTAAAACATGAAAACGAAAAGGGAAGCTTGTATCCCTCTTAATTAGTCACTCTAATATGAAGTTTTTGGGAGGTTTTTGAAATTTCCATGTTTGAAACCCAAAACCACTTCTCTTCAAGCTTGACTTCATAAGACAGAGCTTACGGTTAGGGGGTAGATACATGATTTGTATGGTTTGAATATGTCCAAACCTTGTTAATGCATCAACTTGAATGCTTACTATATGACATAAGAAGACTATGTACTTTGGTTTTTCATTTTTCTGCTTTTTTTGAATTTTGTGCCCATTTGAATCTTTTGGTCAAATCCTAGGTTTGACAAAGATTTAAACAAGTTTAAATCATGAAAATGAAAAGGTAAGCATGGATCCTTCTTAGTCACTCTAAAATAAAGCTTTTGGGAGGTTCTTGAAATTTCCATGTTTGAAATCCAAAACCACTTCTCTTCATGATTGACTTCATAAGACAAAGTTTAGGGTTAGGGGTAGATATATACATGAGTTGTATGGTTTGAATATGTTTAGACCTTGTTTATCAACTTTAATGCTTACTATATATATGACATAAGAATGCTATGTGCATTGGTTTTTAATTTTTTTCTGAATTTGTATGCCCATTTGAATCTCTATCAAATCCTAGGCGGTTTGACCAAGATTTAAACAAGTTTAAAACATGAAAATGAAAAGGGAAGTTTGTATCCTTATTAGTCACTCTAAAATGAAGCTTTTGGGATGTTCTTGAAATTTCCATGTTTGAAACCCAAAACGACTTCTCTTCATGCTAGACTTCATAAGATCGACCGAGTTTATGCATGGTTAGGGGATAGATACATGATTTGTCTGGTTTGAACACATGTATAAACCTTCTAACTCACTCTAAAATTAAGCATTCGGGAGGTTTTTGAAATTTCCATGTTTGAAACCCAAAACCACTTCTCTTCATGCTTGACTTCGTAAGACAGAGTTTAGGGTTAGGGGTAGATACATGCTTTTTCTGGTTTGAATATGTATAGACCTTGTTTATCAACTTGAATGGTTACTATATGACATAAGAAGGCTATATATGTGCTTTGGTTTTTCATTTGTTGATTTTTTTTCGAATTTTTTATGCCCATTAAAATCTTGGTCAAATCCTATGTTTCACCAAGATTTAAACAAGTTTAGAACATGAAAATGAAAAGGTAATCATGGATCTTTCTTAGTCACGGTACTCTAGAATGAAGCTTTTGGGAGGTTTTTGAAATTTCCATGTTTGAAACCCAAAACCACTTCTTTTCATGCTTGACTTCATAAGACCGAGAGTTTAGGGTTAGGGGTAGAGATACATGCTTTTTTTTGGTTTGAATATGTCTAGACCTTGTTTATCAACTAATGCTTACTATATTACATAAGAAGGCTATGTTATTTGGTTTTCATTTTTCTGTTTATTTCTAATTGTTTATGCCCATTTGAATCCTATGTTTGACCAATATTTAAACAATCTTAAAACATGAAAATGAAAAGGTAAGCTTGGATCCTTCTTAGTCCCTCTAAAATTAAGCTTTTGGGAAGTTTTTGAAATTTCCATGTCTGAAACCCAAAACCACTTCTCTTCATGCTTGACTTCATAATTAAGACAGAGTTAAGCGTTAGGGGGTAGATACATGCTTTTTATGTTATGAATATGTCTAGACCGGCCATGTTCATCAAGTTGAATGTTGCTTACTATATCTGACATTAGAAGGCTATGTGCTTTGGTTTTTCTTTTTTTTTGATTTTTTTGAATTTTTAGGCCCATTTGAATCTTGGTCAAATCCTAGGCGGTTTGACCAAGATTTAAACAAGTTTAAAACATGAAAATGAAAAGGGAAGTTTGTATCCTTATTAGTCACTCTAAAATGAAGCTTTTGGGATGTTCTTGAAATTTCCATGTTTGAAACCCAAAACGACTTCTCTTCATGCTAGACTTCATAAGATCGACCGAGTTTATGCATGGTTAGGGGATAGATACATGATTTGTCTGGTTTGAACACATGTATAAACCTTCTTACTCACTCTAAAATTAAGCTTTCGGGAGGTTTTTGAAATTTCCATGTTTGAAACCCAAAACCACTTCTCTTAATGCTTGACTTCGTAAGACAGAGTTTAGGGTTAGGGGTAGATACATGCTTTTTTTGGTTTGAATATGTATAGACCTTGTTTATCAACTTGAATGGTTACTATATGACATCAGAAGGCTATATATGTGCTTTGGTTTTTCATTTTTTGATTTTTTTCGAATTTTTTATGCCCATTAAAATCTTGGTCAAATACTAGCTAGGTTAATTTGACCAAGATTTAAACAAGTTTAAAACATGAAAATGAAAAGGTAAGCCTCGATCCTTCTTACTCACTCTAAAATTAAGCTTTTGGGATGTTTTTGAAATTTCCATGTTTGAAACCAAAACCACTTCTCTTCATGCTTGACTTCATAAGACATAGTTAATTAAGGGTTATAGGGGGTAGATACATGCTTTTTCTGTTTTGAATATGTCTAGACCTTGTTCATCAACTTGAAGGCTTACTATATATATATGACATAAGAAGGATATGTGCTTTAGTTTTTTTTGTTTTTTTCATTTTTTTTGAATTTTATGCCCATTTCAATCTTGGTCAAATACTAGCTAGGTTTGATCAAGATTTAAACAATTTTAAAACATGAAAATGAAAAGGCAAGCCTGGATCTTTTCCAGTCACTCTAAAATGAAGCTTTTGTGAGGTTCTTGAAATTTCCATGTTTGAAACCCATACGACTTCTCTTCATGCTAGACTTCATAAGATCGACCGAGTTTATGGTTAGGGGGTAGATACATGATTTGTCTGGTTTGAACACATGTATAAACCTTGTTTATCAACTTGAATGCTTACTATATGACATAAGAAGACAATGTGCTTTTGTTTTTCATTCTTCTAAATTTTTGAATTTTATGCCCATTTGAATCTTGGACAAATCCTAGGTTTGACCGGTATTTAAACAAGTATAAAATATGAAAACGAAAAGGTAAGCCTGGATCCTTCTTAGTCACTCTAAAATGAAGCAGCTTTTGGGATGTTCTTGAAATTTTCATGTTTGAAACCCAAAACCACTTCTCTTCATGATTGACTTCATAATTAAGACAGAGTTTAAGGTTAGGGGCAGATATATACATGATTTTCTGGTTTGAATATGTCTAGACCTTGTTTATCAACTTTAATGCCTTACTATACGACATAAATAATGCTATGTGCTTTGGTTTATCATTATTTTTGTTTTTTCCTGAATTTTTATGCCCATTTGAGTCTTGGTCAAATCCCAGGTTTGACAAAGATTTAAACAAGTTTAAAATATGAAAATGAAAAGGTAACCATGGATCCTTCTTAGTCACTCTAAAATGAATCTTTTGGGAGGATCTTGAAATTTCCATGTTTGAAACCCAAAACCACTTCTCTCTTCATGATTGACTTCATAAGACAGAGTTTAGTGTTAGGGTTAGATACATGATTTGTCTAGTTTGAATATGTCTAGACCTTGTTTATCAACTAATGCTTACTATATTACATAAGAAGGCTATGTTATTTGGTTTTTCATTTTTTCTGTTTTTTCTAATTTTTATGCCCATTTGAATCTTGGTCAAATCCTAGGTTTAAGTAGTCACTGTAAAATGAAGCTTTTGGGAGGTTTGTGAAATTTCCATGTTTGAAACCCAAAACCACTTAAGACAGAGTTTAGGGTTAGGGGTAGATACATGCTTTTTCTGGTTTGAATATGTATAGACCTTGTTTATCAACTTGAATGGTTACTATATGACATAAGAAGGCTATATATGTGCTTTGGGTTTTCATTTTTTGATTTTTTTCTATTTTTATGCCCATTTAAATCTTGGTCAAGTCCTAGGTTTGACCAAGGTTTAAACAAGTTTAAAACATGAAAATGAAAAGGCAAGCATGAATCATTTCTTAATTAGTCACTAGCTCTAAAATGAAGGTACTTGAATTTTTTTATGTTTGAAACCCAAAATCCCAGTTCTCTTCATATGTTTGACTTCATAAGACAGAGTTTAGGGTTAGGGGTAGATATGATACATGATATTTCTGGTTTGAATATGTTTAGACCTTGTTTATCAACTTGAATGCTTACTATATGACATAAGAAGACTATATATGTGCTTTGGTTTTTCATTTTTTGTTTTTTTTATGAATTTTTACGCCCATTTGAATCTTGGTCAAATCCTAGGTTTAACCAAGGTTTAAACAAGTTTAAAACATGAAAATGAAAAGGTAAGCATGGATCCTTCTTAGTCACTCTAAAATGAATCTCTTGGGAGGTTTTTGAAATCTCAATGTTTGAAATTAACCCAAAACCACTTCTCTTCATGCTTGGCTTCATAAGACAGAGTTTATTGTTAGGGGTAGATACATGCTTTTTTCTGGTTTGAATATGTCTAGACCTTGTTTATCAACTTGAATGCTTACTATATATATGACATAAGAAGGCTATGTTATTTGGTTTTTCATTTTTCTGATTTTTTATGCCCATTTGAATCTTGGTCAAATCCTAGGATTGACCAAGATTTAAACAAGTTTAAAACATGGAAATGAAAAGGTAAGCCTGGATCCTCCTTAGTCACTGTTTAATGAAGCTTTTGGGAGGTTTGTGAAATTTCCATGTTTGAAACCCAAAGCCACTTAAGACAGAGTTTATGGTTAGGTGTAGATACATGATTTTTTTGGTTTGAATGTGTCTAGACCTTGTTTATCAACTTGAATGCTTACTATATATTAAATAAGAAGGCTATGTTCTTTGGTTTTTCATTCTTCCTGATTTTTTTAAGTCCATTTGAATCTTGGTCAAATCCTAGGTTTGACCAAGATTTAAACAAGTTCAAAACATGAAAATGAAAAGGTAAGTCTGGATCCTTCTTAATCACTCTAAAATGAAGCTTTTGGGAGGTTTTTTAAATTTCCATGTTTGAAACCCAAAACCACTTCTCTTCATATTTGACTTCATAAGACATAGTTTAGGGGTTAGGGCTAGATACATGATTTTTCTGGTTAGAATATGTCTAGACCTTGTTTATCAACTTGAATGCTTACTATATGACATATGGAAATCTTGATAATCCATATCAATCATTTTAGAAGTGATAAGGTAGGAGTAGTTAAATTTAATCCATCAAATATGTACCATGGTGATATTATATGCAGCTGGGCACCAGACATCACGTGCAAACTATATCAATGCGCAGCAGTACTTGCTCCAGAAAACCCACATTTTTGTACCTGGACGTTACGCTAAAATGAACTGCGAAAACAACGAACAACACTTTTGTAGTACTGTACTCGGTACTCCGTACTTTCTCCAGATAATCCCCATTGCTTCACTACTACAGTACTACCCTGGCGTTCATTGTTTCCACTGACTATTCAGAGCTTTGGACGTCCATCAGAGTAGTACTAGTAGTCAGTAGTACAGCTGCTAGCTCGATTAATGGCGTGCTATGAAATTCTATACTAGCCGACAGATGTCCATTCCTCGGGTTGCGCGCCAGAGCCTTCGAAGAGAAGGTAGCCGCTCTGTCCCGTTGATTTACGGTGGACGGACAGGATAGAACGTCTCTGTGTTGAAGCATACGTACTACTCCGGACCGCTCTCGATTCATTTTCTTCTTCTCCCGAGTCCTGACCAGGGACTGAGATCCAGTGACTCCAGTAAGAGAAGTCACCATGCAACTTCGTCTTAATGTAAAGTTTTTTTTTCGATAAAGGGATTTTTTTCTGAGCAACATAAATTTTAGTTTCAAATTTTAGATCAACCATGTGCGTTGGATCTTAATCTGATGGCTCGTATAGGTAAAGTTCATGGTAACTTCTGTTGGGTAAGTCACTGGATCTGAGTTCGCAAGGGAGCCCCCTCTCGGCCATTGATTTAGGATGGGCGGACCAGGTTGCTCGAAGCGAGGGCAGGAGACGGCTGTCTGGTTTTAATAGGGGGGAGTACTTCTTCCATTCCCTTCTTGCTTCACGTCCAGTCTCCTTCCACTTCCCGCGATGCCTCCGAAGTCAAGGCCACCATCTCGCTTGAAGAAGCACCATCTAGTGTTGACCAGGGACGCGGAGAGTTCCCGCCGGCGGTCTATCCAGATGCTGGCCGCGAGAAAGGACCCGCCAGAAAATGAAGGCCCTGCTTCGCGCTCGTCTCGGAACGACGTCCGTCGTGCGGTCGAAGATTCCTAGTTAGATTCCATCGCCATGTTTCTTGATTCTTCCTGGCCCGGAGGTCCCAACTCTTTATTCCATATTAATCCTTTTTATACATATCTCAGTGCCCCACGACGCACCCTGCCATCTTCTCATGACGACTTCAACCTGTGTCTCGTGCGCTTAGAGGTTACCACTGATTGGACATTTTCGTCTTCCTCTCGTCACTTTGTTTGGTACTGATGATATTGCCATGCAGGAAGCGTCGGCGTGTTTCAGAGATGAGCTTAAAACTCTCGTGAAACTCGCCTCCAACTTTCGCGATGATCTCGATACTTTGAAGGACGAGGTCACCGGCCGGGGCAAGCTGCATGATGTGAGCATTCCATCAAGTGAGGAAACGAACACTGTCATCAAGAAGCTTAAGGGCGAGAATTTGATGCTTAAGATCGAGTGCGGCTTTCTTCGCGAAGAAAACGTCGAGCTATAAAACATGTGCGTTCAAGCTCTCAACGGGAGCCTCAACACCCAACATGATGCGGTGAAGAAGATGATGGATGACAGCATCTTGAAGAAAAACAATATGGTGGAGGACACGCGCGGGATGGTCGATCCAATCCAGGCACCACAGAAGGAAGTCGATGTGCTCCGAGTCCAGCCACCTTTGCGTAGGTCACCGAGGCGCCCTCGCGGAGGTAGCTGAGGAGCGCATGTCGCCGAGTAGGCTGGGGGATAAGGAGTTCCAGGGAGAGAAGCGGAATCACCACCTGACCTGATGGAGGGCCGCTCCGCCAGGTAGGCTGGGGGAGAGAAGCACTGACTCTCATTATTCTTTAGCTAGTCCTCCGATCCATATTACTTGATGTTAAAATGGATGTATCTACAACTGAAATATGTCAAGATACATATATTTCAACGTTTATATTGCCTAAGTCATATTATCCATCCCTAAGCTAGGTCGCTTTTGTAACTACTGATTTGTAGATTTGACTCTTCTGACGAAAGATTTGTGGCCATGTGTCTTACAAGTCTAGTTCCAACTGACATTATTTGTACTCGATAAAAACGTATTATTCAGTACCCCCTCTGAATAATACTTTCGTAGTATGTGCTTCTAAAATTGTAGATGTTGATATTTTTTATGTAGAGTTCCTCAATCTTTTGAATTTTGACTTGGCTGTAAAAATATATGTATCGTAATTAGGGAAGGAGATAGTAGCAAGTTGGGATGCATCTGGATTTGGATGTTTGGCGTCACTCGAACCTCTGTTAATAGGATTTTTCTTTTGTGAGAGGGACAACCGATACGCATCCTGATGCGTCTTCTCTTGACAAAGAAGATGGCTGGGAGTTTGCGTACCTATTGCACGTGACTTGTGCTCACTGAAGTGTGGGACCTCATAAGTGGGCACCACACGTAAGTGATAGACCTGTTGGTGTAAAAACTCGACTGATTATTATAGTGCATTAGAAAAAAGTTTCCTATGGATTCAAGGGTAGGGAATCCAAGTTAACTCATTTACATGACATTATTTTTTCATGAAGCAAAGTTAACACGTCTATCAATTGGTACATTTTGGAGTGACTAAGAAGGATCCAAGCTTACTTATTCGTTTTCATGTGTTAAACTTGTCGAAATCTTGGTCAAACCTAGGATTTGACCAAGATTCAAAAGGGAAGAACAAAAAACATAAAAATGAAAAACCAAAACACATACTCTGTCTTATGAAGTCAAGCATGAAGAGAAGTGGTTTTGGGTTTCAAACATGGAAATTTCAAAAACCTCCCAAAAACTTCATTTTAGAGTGATTAAGAAGGATACATGCTTCCCTTTTCATTTCATGTTCTAAACTTATTTAAATTATCTTGGTCAAGCCTAGCATTTGACAAGATTCAATTGGGCATCAAATTTAAAAAAAAAACAGAAAAATGAAAAACAAAAGCAAATAGTTTTCTTATGTCATATAGTAAGCATTAAAGTTGATAAACAAGGTCTAGACATAATTAAACCAGACAAATCATGTATAGGTCTACCCTAACCCTAGACTCCGTCTTATGAAGTCAACCATGGAAATTTCAAGAACATCCCAAAAGCTTCATTTTAGAGTGACTAAGAAGGATACAAACTTCCCGTTTCATTTTCATGTTTTAAACTTGTTTAAATCTTGGTCAAACCTAGGATTTGACCGAGATTCAAATAAGTTTAAAACATGACAATGAAAAGGTAAGCATCGATCCTTCTTAGTCACTCTAAAATGTAGCTTTTGGGATGTTCTTGAAATTTCCATGGTTTAAACCCAAAAGCACTTCTCTTCATGCTTGACTTCATAAGACAGAGTTTAGGGTTAGGCCTTAGGGGTAGATACATGATTTTTTCTGGTTTGAATATGTCTAGACCTTGTTTATCAATTTGAATGCTTACTATATGACATATGAAGGCTATGTGCTTTGGTTTTTCATTCTTTCGATTTTTTTTCTGACTTTTTATGCCCATTTGAATCTTGGTCAAATCCCAGGTTTGACCAAGATTTAAACAAGTTTAAAACATGACAATGAAAATGTAATTAATCCTGGATCCTTCTTAATTTAAAAGTAAGTCTAATTAAAATGAAGCTTTTGGGAGGTTTTTGAAATTTACATGTTTGAAACCCAAAACCACACTTCTCTTCATGCTTGACTTCATATATGAGATAGAGTTTAGGGTTAGGGGGTACATGATTTGTCTGGTTTGAATATGTCTAGACCTTGTTTATGAACTTGAATGATTACTACATGACATAAGAAGACTATGTGCTTTGGTTTTTTATTTTTTATTTTATGCCCATTTGAATATTGGTCAAATCCTAGGTTTGACCAAGATTTAAACAAGTTTAAAACATGAAAATGAAAAGGTAAGCCTGGATCCTTCTTAATTAGTCACTCTAAAATGAAGCTTGTGGGAGGTTTTTGAAATTTCCGTGTTTGAAACCAAAAACCACTTGTCTTCATGCTTGACTTCATATATAAGACAGAGTTTAGGGTTAGGGGTAGATACACGATTTGTATTATTTGAATATGTCTAGACCTTGTTTATCAACTTTTGAATGCTTACTATATATATGACATAGGAATACTATGTGCTTTTGTTTTTCATTTTTCTGATATTTTTTAATTTTATGACCATTTGAATCTTGGTCAAATCCTAGGCTTGACAATGATTTAAATACGTTTAAAATATGAAAATGAAAAGGTAAGCATGGATCCTTCTTAGTCACTCTAAAATAAAGCTTTTGGGAGGTTTTTGAAATTTCCATGTTTGAAACCCAAAACCACTTCTCTTCATGCTTAACTACATAAGACAAAGTTTAGGGGTAGGGGTAGATACATGATTTTTCTTGTTTGAATATGTCTAGGCCTTGTTTATCAACTTTAATGCTTACTATATGACATAAGAAAACTATGTGCTTTGGTTTTTCAGTTATCTTTTTTTTTTTGGAATTTTGATGCACATTTGAATCTTGTAAAATCCTAGGTTTGACCAAGATTTAAACAAGTATAAACATGAAAATGAAAAGGGGAGAATGTATCCTTCTTAGTCACTCTAAAATGAAGTTTTTGGGAGTTTTTTTAAATTTCCATGTTTGAAACCCAAACTATGCACTTCTCTTCATGCTTGACTTCATAAGACAGAGTTTAGGGGTTAGGGGGTAGATACATGATTTGTCTAGTCTGAATATGTCTATACCTTGTTTATCAACGTTAATGTTTACTATATGACATAAGAAGACTATGTGCTTTAGTTTTTCATTTTTTCATTTATTTTATTTTATGTCCACATGAATCTTGGTCAAATCCCTTATTTGACCAGGATTTAAACAAGTTTAAAACATGAAAATGAAAAGGTAAGCCTTGATCCTTCTTAGTCACTCTAAAATGAAGCTTTTGACATGTTCATGAAATTTCCATGTTTGAAACCCAAAACGTCTTCTCTTCATGCTAGACTTCATAAGATCGACATGGGGTAGATACATGATTTGTCTGGTTTGGATATATCTAGACCTTGTTTATCAATTTGAATGCTTACGATATGACACAAGAAGACTATGTGCTTTTGTTTTTCATTTTTTTGATTTTTTTAATTTTGTGCCCATTTGTATGTTGGTCAAATCCTAGGGTTGACAATGATTTAAACTAGTTTAAAATATGAAAATGCAAAGGTGATACGTCCAATTTGCATCACTATTTTGTATCATAATTTGCTGTTATTCATTGATATATTTCATATTTGGACACAATACTTATGTTATTTCATCTATTTTGCATGTTTCATCATTATTGGAGGATCGAGCACCGGAGCCAGGATTCTGCTGGAAAAAGCACCGTCAGAACGCAATATTTCGGAAGATCAACTGTGGAAGGAAATTATACCAAAAATCCTATTTTTCCAGATGACGAAGGAAGCCAGAAGGGGGAGCTGAGAAGACCCAAGGTGGGGCCAGACCACAGGCCGGCGCGGCCGCGCCACCTTGTGGTGTGGGGGCCCCACAGCCCCTTTCGCCTCCTTTTCTTCGCGAAATCCTTCGTCCCAAAAACCTAAGCCACAGAGGGTACCTCACGAAGAGTTACAGCCACCTCTGCGGGGCGGAGAACACCAGAGAGAAAAGAGCTCTCCGGCGGGCTGAGATCTGCCGGGGAAATTCCCTCCGGGAGGGGGAAATCGACGCCATCGTCACCGTCATCGAGCTGGACATCATCTCCATCACCATCATCATCATCTCCACCATCATCACCGCCGTCTCCACCGCTGGACATCGTCACCGCCATAGCAATTTGGGTTTGATCTTGATTGTTTGATAGGGGAAACTCTCCCGGTATCGATTTCTACTTGTTGTTGATGCTATTGAGTGAAACCATTGAACCAAGGTTTATGTTCAGATTGTTATTCATCATCATATCACCTCTGATCATGTTCCATATGATGTCTCGTGAGTAGTTCGTTTAGTTCTTGAGGACATGGGTGAAGTCTAAATGTTAGTAGTGAACTATGGTTGAGTAATATTCAATGTTATGATATTTAAGTTGTGGTGTTATTCTTCTAGTGGTGTCATGTGAACGTCGACTACATGACACTTCACCTTTATGGGCCTAGGGGAATGCATCTTGTACTCGTTTGCCAATTGCGGGGTTGCCGGAGTGACAGAAACCTAAACCCCCGTTGGTATATCGATGCAGGAGGGATAGCAGGATCTCAGAGTTTAAGGCTGTGGTTAGATTTATTCTTAATTACTTTCTTGTAGTTGCGGATGCTTGCAAGGGGTATAATCACAAGTATGTATTAGTCCTAGGAAGGGCGGTACATTAGCATAGGTTCACCCACACAACACTTATCATAACAATGAAGATTATTTAGCCGTATGTAGCGAAAGCACTAGACTAAAATCCCGTGTGTCCTCGAGAACGTTTGGTCATTATAAGTAAACAACCCGGCTTGTCCTTTGTGCTAAAAAGGATTGGGCCACTCGCTGCAATTGTTACTCTCGCACTTTACTTACTCGTACTTTATTCATCTGTTATATCAAAACCCCCTGAATACTTGTCTGTGAGCATTTACAGTGAATCCTTCATCGAAACTGCTTGTCAACACCTTCTGCTCCTCGTTGGGATCGACATTCTTACTTATCGAAGATACTACGATACACCCCCTATACTTGTGGGTCATCAAGACTATTTTCTGGCGCCGTTGCCGGGGAGTGAAGCGCTATTGGTAAGTGGAATTGGTAAGGGAAATATCTACTGTTTGTGCTGATTTTATTTCTGCTGCCATAATTCATTATGGAGAGATCTCCTCTTGAATGTTTATTTGGGAAATCTGCTACTACTGCAAAGGTAGTGGATGAGGCGCCAGGTAAAGAAGAGAGACCATACAAAATACCTATGAAAATTATTGAACGCGTAGTGAATAACCGTTATACAGGGGATGGAACTGTCCACCCTGGAGATCATTTATTGTTCTTGCATGAATTATGCGGTTTATTCAAGTGTGCAGGTATTGCTATGGATGAAGTGAGGAAGAAACTATTCTCTATATCGCTGTCTGGTAAAGCGGCGCATTGGTATAAATTACTGGATAATGGGGATTCTCTTGGATGGAATGATATTGTGCCCCGGTTTTATTCTAAGTTCTATCCTCCAAGTGAAATTCACAAGGATCGGAATCGCATATATAATTTTTGGCCTCATGATGGAGAGAGTATTGCCCAAGCTTGGGGGAGATTGAAGTCTTTAATGCTCAAATGCCCCATTCATGAGCTTCCTGGTAATGTTATTATTGATAATTTCTATGCAAGACTTTCTTTTGAAGACAAGACCTTGCTGGATACTTCTTGTTCTGGATCATTCACGCGCAATAAGGAAGAGTTTAAAAGGGACCTTCTTAATCGGATCCAGGAAAATACTGAAGGATGGGAGATCGACAAAGATAGAGAATCAGGTATAAATTATGATTACAAATGCATTGAAGCTTTTATGGATACTGCTAAATTTCGTAATATGAGTGCTACTTATGGTCTTGATTCTCAAGTTGCTGCAAATCTTTATAAAGCTTTTGCCTCTCATTATGAATTGCCTAAGAAGAATTTTGATAAGTATCATGAACCGTATAAAGATAAAATTGATTCATCTATTAATAAATGCGTTGCAGTTGAAACTGTTGATCATGTTATTCCTGAAGCTTATATTGAAAAAACTCCTTTCCCTGCTAAAATGAAGGAGTACTCTGTTATAAATAGTGCGGTTCATAAAAGTGAAAAGAAACCTATAGAACCTGAAGAACAAATAAAAGTTGAACCTGCTGTTGCAATAGTTAAAGATCTTGTGACTGAAAATTTGGAGGAAGGTCATATTATTTTCTGTGAAGATGCTTCTAATATTGTTTCACATCCTAATAAACCCAAACAAGCTAGTGTTCCTATGCTATCTGTTAGAATTGGTGATCATTACTATTATGGTTTATGTGATATTGGTGCAAGTATTAGTGCTATTCCTTATGAGCTTTACACGGAGATTATGCACGAAATTGATTCTTGTGAACTTGAAGATATTGATGTGGTTATTCAGCTGGCTAATAGAGAAACTATTTCTCCAATTGGTATTGTTCGAGATGTGGAAGTTTTATGTGGTAAGATTAAATATCCTGCTGACTTTTTGGTACTTGGTTCTGCTACTAGTGATTATTGTCCTATTATTTTTGGTAGACCTTTTCTAAATACTTGTGGAGCTATTATAGATTGCAAGAAAGAGAAAATTTTGACCAAATTTGCTGGTGAATCTTATGAGTTTAACTTCTCTAAATTTACCAAAACTCCTTATAAAGCTGATTTGCCTAATAATGATTTTAAAATGGAACAGTGTGCATCTATTGTTCTTGTTCCTAATAATCCTTTGCAGCAACATTTGGAGAATAGCGAGAGTGAAGTTTTTAGGAAAGAAAGAGATGAGCTTGAGGAAATTTTTCTTCGCCAACCTATTCTTAAGCATGATTTACCGGTGGAAGATCTTGGTACAACACCGCCACCAAAGGAAGATCCTGTCTTTGATTTAAAACATTTGCCTGATAATCTTAAATATGCTCATATTGATGATAAGAAAATATATCCTGTTATTATTAGTTCTAAGCTTACAGAGTTTGAAGAAGAAAGGCTATTGGAAATATTGAAGAAACACCGAGGTGCTATTGGCTACACTCTTGATGATTTGAAGGGGATTTCTCCCTCTATTTGCCAACACGCCATCAATATGGAAGATGATGCGAAGCCTGTTGTTGAACCTCAGCGTCGTCTAATTCCTAAAATGAAGGATGTGGTAAGAAATGAGGTATTACGACTTCTTGAAGCTGGTATTATATATCCTATTGCTGATAGTAGATGGGTTAGTCCTGTGCATTGTGTTCCTAAGAAAGGAGGAATGACTGTTGTGCCTAATGATAATGATGAGCTCATACCTCAAAGAGTGGTTGTAGGGTATAGAATGTGCATTGATTATCGAAAAGTTAATAAAGTTACTAAAAAAGATCATTACCCTTTGCCTTTTATTGATCAAATGTTAGAAAGGTTATCTAAAAATACTCATTTTTGTTTTCTTGATGGTTATTCTGGATTTTCACAAATTGCTGTTAAAACTAAAGATCAAGAGAAAACCACTTTCACTTGTCCCTATGGAACTTATGCTTATAGACGTATGCCTTTTGGTTTGTGTAATGCTCCTGCTACTTTTCAAAGATGCATGTCTGCTATTTTTCATGGTTTTTGCGAGAGTATTGTAGAGGTATTCATGGATGATTTTTCTGTCTATGGGAATTCTTTTGATAATTGCTTGCGGAACCTCGATAAAGTTTTGCAGAGATGTGAAGAAACTAACCTTGTTCTTAATTGGGAGAAATGCCACTTTATGGTTAATGAAGGAATTATATTGGGACATAAAATTTCCGAGAGAGGTATTGAAGTTGATAGAGCTAAAGTTGAAGTAATTGAGAAGATGCCCTATCCTAGGGATGTTAAAGGTATTCGTAGTGTTCTTGGTCATGCTGGGTTTTATAGGAGGTTTATTAAAGATTTCTCCAAGATTTCAAAGCCTCTTACTAATCTTCTTCAAAAAGATGTACCTTTTGTTTTTGATGATGATTGTAAGGAAGCTTTTGAGACTCTAAAGAAAGCCTTAACAACTGCTCCTATAGTTGAACCTCCTGATTGGAACTTACCATTTGAAATTATGTGTGATGCTAGTGATTTTGCTGTAGGCGCTGTTCTTGGACAGCGGGTAAATAAAAAATTGAATGTTATTCATTATGCTAGTAAAACTCTTGATGCTGCTCAAAGAAATTATGCTACTACTGAAAAGGAATTGTTAGCTGTAGTCTTTGCTTGTGATAAGTTTAGATCTTATATTGTTGATTCAAAAGTTACTATTCATACTGATCATGCTGCAATCAGATACCTTATGCAAAAGAAAGATGCTAAGCCAAGGCTTATTAGATGGGTACTTGTGTTGCAAGAATTTGATTTACATATTGTAGATAGGAAAGGTGCTGATAATCCTGTTGCTGATAATTTGTCTAGATTGGAAAATATTGCTTATGATCCTGTTCCTGTTAATGATAGTTTTCCAAATGAACAATTGGCTGCAATAAAGGTGAGTTCGCGAGATAGTCCTTGGTATGCTGATTATGCTAACTTTATTGTTTCCAAGTATTTGCCTCCAACCTTTTCAGCTCAGCAAAGGAGGAAATTCTTTTATGACTTGAGGCATTATTTCTGGGATGACCCACACTTATATAAAGAAGGAGTGGATGGTATTATGCGAAGATGTGTTCCCGAATATGAACAACAGGAGATATTGAGTAAATGCCATGGTAGTGCTTATGGAGGACATCACGCCGGAGAAAGAACTGCGCAAAAGGTTCTACAATCAGGTTTTTATTGGCCAACTCTCTTCAAAGATGCAAGGAAGTTTATTTTATCTTGTGATGAATGCCAAAGGGTTGGTAATATCTCTAGACGCAATGAAATGCCGATGAATTATACTCTTGTTATTGAACCGTTCGATTGTTGGGGATTTGACTTCATGGGACCTTTTCCCTCTTCAGAAGGTAATACTCATATACTTGTTGTTGTTGACTATGTTACTAAATGGGTGGAAGCCATACCAACAAAAAGTGCTGATGGTGAGACCTCTTTAAGAATGCTTTTAGATATTATTTTTCCTAGATTTGGAGTTCCTAGATATATTATAACTGATGGAGGTTCTCATATTATTCATGGTGGTTTTAGAAAAACTCTTGCTAGATATGGTATTAATCATAGAATTGCTTCCGCTTATCATCCTCAAACTAGTGGGCAAGTAGAATTATCAAATAGAGAGATTAAATCTATCTTGCAAAAGACTGTTAATAAAACTAGAAAGAATTGGGCTAGTAAATTGAAGGATGCACTTTGGGCTTATAGAACTGCTTATAAAAATCCCATGGGAATGTCACCTTATAAAATGGTTTATGGGAAAGCTTGTCATTTACCTTTAGAACTAGAGCACAAAGCTTATTGGGCTGTTAGAGAATTAAATAAAGATCCTAAACTTGCCGGTAATAAGAGGTTGTTGCAACTGAGTTCTCTAGATGAATGGAGAAGTGAAGCTTATGAAAATGCTAAACTCTTTAAAGAGAAAGATAAGAAATGGCATGATAGAAGGATTTGTTGGCGTCCGAAACTCACCGGCGAGCTACGGCTGGCAACACGAAGAGCCGGGAACAACCTTAGGGCTGCGGCTGGCCCTGGTCCCTCCGAGCGACGGCCCGCAAAGCTCCTGGTACACATGTCCCGATGCTGGTGCAAGGGCGTGCCACCTGATCTATACCTGATCAGGAAGGTGATGGATTTGCTTCGCTAAGTTTCCTGCATGGCATACACGTAAACATTAAATACGAGCCTCGATCGGCTCTTAGGTTGTCCCGTGAATCGGCTCAAGGAGCCGATCCACCCATGGTTCGTATGAGGTCTACGATCACATGATGGTCCTGCTTGATCAACATAAAGCTAAAACGATCTACCACGATCTAGGGTTTTCACCACATAATCGGAACGTCCTACTCGTGATTGAGCCTAGCAGCCACGCACGGTGACAATGAACCAACCCTAGATAAGGCCTAAAAACCAACATGAAGTTGATCCCCGGAACATCTTATCTAGGGCTAGCAAACCACACCCTACGTGCTACCGGATCCTTCAACCCGTTTGCAAGGCCTAACTATGCAGATATTAAACTAATCCTTGAAGAACAAGGAGCGATCATAACGGATCGGATCTACTAAACAATGATCAAGCAAGGTGCCGCCCTTACACCTAAGAAAGGTGTAAGGACGGCTAGACGTCTAAGGGTTGCATGGACGGAAGCATGTAGCACGGTAGAACGATGCTAACCCTAACACATCTATGATAACTACGTTGCTCGCCATCAAAAAGGCTTCAGTACGAGCAACGCATGAACGACGAATAAACGTATTATCTTGCCTAGATCGCAAGATGCGATCTAGGCAGCATGATGCTTACCCGGAAGAAACCCTCGAAACAAGGGGTCGGCGATGCGCCAAGATTGGTTTGTGATGAACGTGATTGTTGTTTATTTCAGAAACCCTAGATACATATTTATAGTCCGTAGACTTTCTAACGTGGGAATAATCCCAACCGTGCACGAGCCAAACTCCAACTAACCGACACGTATCCTACTATATTTACAGATACAAGGGCAAACTAGCCCAAACTTCATGTACAAGGCCGGTTCACGTATTCTTCCATGTGTATTTCTTCAAGCCCAATCTTGATCACGGCCCACCTCTGACTTGGTCAAATTCTGGTGATAACACATGCCCCCTGGTTTTGGAATTGATAATCCCAAAATCACTCTGCTTTTTCTTCATCGGGTCATGTTGTGGCAGGGCAAAAACCGTCGCAGTATCCTTCATCATGATGCCTTGCCTTCTCAACTTCTCCGCGTGATTTGACCGTTGTTTTTTTTTCTTTGGGCACCACCTCCTCGGAAACTGCTGTGGCATTGAATCTCCACTATATCGCCTCTATTTTAACCGCAACCTGTAGTTCACTTCTTCATCCCCTTCGCATTAGCACTCCAAAAGCCCTCCTCTGCCACCATGTCTTCCTCCTCCTCTGCCTCGTCGGGTCTTTCGACCCAGTCCTCCCCCTCCCGCGAGTCGACGCCGGAGCGGGACCCAAAGGAGGCCCACGAGGCCCACATTCGCCGCGCCATAGAAGACGGGGATGAGTCCAGTCACGACTTCTCTGTCTGGTCTGAGGACGACAAGTCCTCGATCGACGGGGAAAGTGACCTCCGCTTCCTTGCCGATGGGGAAACGGAGGAGGAGAGCGATGACGATCGCTTCTCCTGGGACGACTTCACCTCCTTCGAGGAGGAGGAGGAGGAGGACGACGACGACACCTCCTCCGATGAACCGCCGGCCAAGCGCTTCTGCCCCTGGCCGGGGAACCTCAGCGACTTCGACAGCGACGACAACGCTGACGAGGAGGACGAGGACAACGAGGGCCCTGCCGGCGGCCGCGGCAGCAGCGACGACGAGTCAGCCGGGAGTAGCGCCGACAGCGGCGACGACGGCGACGACGAGGGCAGCGACGGCCCATAGATAGGACCCTTAGTATAGGATCAGCAGTAGTAGATGGGGCAATGTATCCCCTAGTACTTCCTTTTGAGAGCAATCAACTTTTTATGTAAGGAATCCCGCTATCAATGAAGAATTTCCTTTTCAATTTGATTTTGCCGATTTCCTTTATGCTAATTTAGCCGATTTCCCCTCATACTGACTTTGCCGATTGTCAACCTAACCAACACTCAGTGAACCGATGGTAACGCATCGGTCCCTCACAATCTATCCTTCATCTCTTCGACTGACGACTTTGAGATCTGGTGTATAATGTGGAAGACCCATGCCTTCAGGAGAGCCCTAGGACTGTTGCTGAAACAACTTGACGCTGAAACTGATACTTCTGCAGAACAGGTGCCACTTGCTCGCAAATCTCCCCGCGATAGTTTCCAGTGATGCTTTATAACCCTGCTCTGTTTCTTTGCAGCAACAAGATGGCCCAGAGCCTGTCAATGATGATGGATCCCCTTTCAGATTCTTTTCAACAGCTCTGGTGGTCTTCTCCTGCAACAATTCACCGCTTCTGAAGAAGGTTATGATGCAGGGCCAGCCGACGACACTCCAATCGGCTCCAAAAACAGAGTGTCTACCAGATCAGCTGCCCCCCGAGCCTCAGTTAAGGCGAGAACAGCGGCGAGGACACACAGTTCAGTCGAAGGGCCTCGAACTCAGGCAATTCTGAGACAATCACCACGCAGAGCCAGCCAGACTTGCCACCGTCGGCTTCCAAGAAAAGGTCAGCCCCTGAACCTGCCGTTTCCCAAACTCCCACCCAAAAAGGGCAGGGCAGCTCCATCCTCTCCTCGGCTCATGTTGCATGCTGACCCCTTGTCGTTCTTATCGGCTAACCTCTTCCTCTGCAAACTGATGACACCTCTAGTGGGAATGTCGAGGAGGTACCCACGCCATCCACCACTCTGGCCTTAGCAACTTCTATGAATGCAGTTGAGAAGGCAGCCAACTTGGCCAAACCGACAGCAGAAACACCAGAGCCGATCACCTCTTCTTCCGTTGAAAGCCGATATTGCAGACGAAATGCCAACGGCTTGATGAGCACAAGGCTGCCTTGTACGCCCCAACTGACACCTCTAACAGCACTGCTGAACTGGCGACCTTGCACAAAGGGTTGGAGGTCCTCGAATAGAAGGTTCGGGCAACAAAACAACTCATTGAAGCTGAGGAAGCTCTCATCGTTCACTCCCTCGAGGAAGCAGAAGGCCTCGGGGCTAAACTGAAGACCGACTTGGTCGAAAATCCGCGTCTTGAACACGCGGCTGGTAGATCCTGTGTAATTTGTACTAAAGTCGATGGCTGTGCATCAGCTTTGTTTCTTAGTTCTAAAGTCGATGCCTGTGCATCGGCTGTTCATCATGAGAATTTTTTTTGTTTTACTGGCCGATTTTTCTATCGGCCCCTCACATTTCACTGCCCATGTATCTCACATGTTCCTCTGATTATGTGCCCCCCGAGCCGAATCTGTCAGGTTACTGCAGATATCGGCTCTGCAGTTATCCAAAGAACTAGCCCTGAACCTCGGCTCTGCAGACATGACCAATGCCGATTTCTCACAAGCCGATGTAGACCCATACCCTAGCTTTCCGTCACCTGTTAGATCGACGCTGAACACAGGCAAAACGTATGGCAAGGATAATATGGGCCGATTGCTGGAATCGGCCCCCATCTTGATTGCATTGCTCAACAGAGGTTTACATCTTGTTCGTGGGTCACTATGACTACGTGACATGGTTGAGACAAGATTATTACTTTTTATTTTTTGGGGCCGATCACAAGGATCGGCCTTCCCATGTACGTTCATAGACTTTGCTCCTGTTACACGGTCAGGCCAGTGGATAAGACCAGCCTCACCCCATTTTTTGACACGTCGATGTACTCGCAGTCGTCCAAAGTGATGCCTGAGAGTGGCTCTTGGCCGTCCGTCTCCCAAACGTTCATGCCAGCCGTTGAAACCTCGGCTGTATCGTCCGCATGGATGACTTCTACTTCATCTCCATCCCACTGGATTAGGCATTGGTGCATCGTAGATGGAATGCAACAGTTGGCGTGGATCCAATCTCTCCCTAGCAGGACAGCGTAAGTGCTCTTGCTGTCGACAATGAAGAACGTCGTAGGGATGGTTTTCCTCCCTACGGTCAGATCCACGTTCAGAACACCTTGTGCATCAGATGCTTGGCCGTTGAAATCGCTCAGTGTCACGTCGGTCTTGATCAGATCCGAGCTAGAACGTCCCAACCGACGTAGCATGGAGTATGGCATGATGTTGACTGCCGCTCCGGTGTCCACCAGCATCCTATTGACAGGCTGCCCATTGATATAACCTCGTAAGTACAGGGCCTTCAGGTGTCTGTAACTTCTTTCACGTGGCTTCTCAAAGATAACCGGCCGTGGGCCGCAGTCAAGTTGTGCCACAGGTGCTTCGTCTAATCCTGGAGCACAAAACTCCGCTGGAAGGATGAACACCATGTTTGTACTAGCCGATGTCTCATCATCGGCTTTCCTTTGCTTGGGGCGCCACTCCATCTTTTGTGGTCGACCCTCTTCGTCTAGGGTTCGTTGAATTTTCGCGGCCAGATCAGGCTGCGCCTTCCTTAGCGTGTGCAGGTATAACCTTTTGGCTTCCTCCAAGCCACGCAGTCGCTGAACCCTACGCTTTTGGGAATGGCTGAGTCCATCAGGGCACCACCTTGGCCGGTGGTACTTGTCCTCTTCTTCTTCATAGTCATCTTCTAACTCCTCGAGGTCTTCTTCCTGAGAGAACTCAGCATGCTTGTTCCTAGATGGGAGAGGCCCTAGACGTTTGAACACTGACACGGCCGTTGCACCCTTCTTCTTCTGTCTACATTCTGGGCAGTTGCCGATTGTAGGCAATCGGCTCATTCCTGAATCCCAACAGTGTTTGAAGAAAGGACAGTCCCAGTGCTTGTCCACGTCGTCTTGTTCTCTTGACCTTTCCTTGGCACGGCGCTCGTATCTCTCCTCATCGCGATCATGCCAACGGTGTCTCCTGGCGTCCCTGCTAGCCAGACGATCTCTTTCATCGTCGCTGTTGTACCGCCGGCGCTGGTCGTACTGACTTACATATTTGTTGAGGAGATGATCAGAGAGAGGTCGCTGATATCGCACATTCTTCACTTCTCCCTCTGTGATGTAGCGCTTGCCATCGTGTCGGAGCTGATCGCGTGGAACAGCTTCCTCTTTATCCTTGCTACGAGAGCGGCTGCTCTCGCCTTTGTCTTTACCAGAGTGGTGCCCAGGCTCGACCATGTTGATGCTCAACGAGAAACCTGGCTGGCATCCCTCGGGGTAAGCGTACTCCACCGTGTTAACGGCGGGGAAGGGGTGTGTGTCGACTTTCATGGCGTACTGGTTGAAAATTAGACGTCCTTGTTCTATCGCCATTTGGATCTGCTGACGCCACACCCTGCAGTCATTGGTGGTATGGGAGAACGAGTTATGCCATTTGCAGTATGGCTTTCCGTTCAGCTCCTGTACCGTGGGGATTTTGAGGCCTTCAGGTAACTTCAGCTGCTTCTCCTTAAGTAAGAGGTCAAAAATTTGCTCAGTTTTAGTTACGTCAAAATCAAACCCTCTGGGCGGACCTGGTGGCTTAACCCATTTGCAGGATACGGGGGTTGCCCCCCGAGTCCATTCAGCCACTGCTACCTCTTGATCTCCTGCAGACCCTTCATCTTCTTCTGTCTCAACCAGGACTACTGCACGCTTGAATTTGTCCTGGTACAGCTCTGGGTGGCGCTGTTCATATAATGACAGTTTCTGAACCATGTGCGCCAGTGAAGGGTAGTCTGCTTGGGAAGCCATATCCTTGATCGGTGATGCGAGACCCACCACCGCCAACTCGACTGCTTCCTTTTCGGTCAAACAAGCCGAATAACATCGGTTCCTCACAGTCCTGAAGCGCTGGATGTACTCTGACACTGTTTCTCCGCGCTTCTGACGTACTTGTGCTAGATCGGCAATGCCAGCCTCGGAAGCTTCTGAGTGATACTGCATGTGGAATTGCTCTTCTAACTGCTTCCAAGTCCGGATCGAATCTGGTGGCAGCGATGTGTACCACCCAAAAGCCGATCCTGTGAGGGACTGTGCAAAGAACCTCACGCGTAGTGCATCTGCAGCTGAGATCGTGCCCAGCTGCGCCAAATATCGGCTTATATGCTCGATAGAGCTGGAGCCATCCGACCCACTAAACGTGGAGAATTCAGGGAGCCGATACTTGGGTGGTAGTGGGATCAAATCGTAGTCGTTGGGATACGGCTTGGAATAGCCGATTGCCCTCCTTTTCGGCACCATGCCGAATTGGTCTCTCAAGATCGTGCTGATCTGATCCGCGGTGCTAGCTGCAGGAGTGGAGCTCTGAAGATTCACTGGCGTGGCATATTTAGCTAGCCACGCTTGCTTCTCAAGATCTGAGCTAGCTACAGGAGTTGGGCTCTGGACGTTCGTCGGAGTGGCATACTTAGCTAGCCACGTCTGCTTCTCAAGATCTGATCCAGAAGCTCCTCCTGCTGTTTCGGAAGTCCCTGCTGTTGCAGCCTGGTTCGTGAGCGCCCAGTTACTGCTGTCTGGCACGTATGTGCACGTGTATCCGTGAGGGATCTCCTTAGGCGCCTCATACAAGAACTGGTAGTCGCTAGGATCGCCACCGATCTTGTAGACAACGAATGCCGGTGTACTCGGCACCTCTGGTGCTGCCAGCGCGAACGGCAGCGGTGGTCGGCTCTAGAGTGGTAGCTCTCCTTGGTGAGTCCCTAGAGCAGGTCCTGACGGAGAGTACTGATGCCTCAAGATTTCATGGAGCACCCGATGGGCGACACGCTCCAAAGTGTTCACCAGGCTCTCAGAATGGCGGTGCAGCGAATGAGCTACCATGAAATTGATCTCCTGACGCAAGGACCTGGTGCGCTCTTCTGAAGGGGTGGACATGTCAATTCCATCGAGCGCGCCTTCAGGTGTGAACCCTCTCCACCTGATGCCATGCGAGCGAGTCCTGTGGAAAGAGCCGATGAGGTCAGCCACGAGGATAGCTTTGACGTCGTCATACTTCTTCTTGAGCTCCTCAGGCAGATCCTCGTACGTGACTGGAGTACCTTCCGCCATCTCAGATGTAGATGGCGATGCAGTTGATGTCGCAGACGGTCCCACCGGGCGTGCTAGAATGTGTTGGCGTCCGAAACTCACCGGCGAGCTACGGCTGGCAACACGAAGAGCCGGGAACAACCTTAGGGCTGCGGCTGGCCCTGGTCCCTCCGAGCGACGGCCCGCAAAGCTCCTGGTACACACGTCCCGATGCTGGTGCAAGGGCGTGCCACCTGATCTATACCTGATCAGGAAGGTGATGGATTTGCTTCGCTAAGTTTCCTGCATGGCATACACGTAAACATTAAATACGAGCCTCGATCGGCTCTCAGGTTGTCCCGTGAATCGGCTCAAGGAGCCGATCCACCCATGGTTCGTATGAGGTCTACGATCACATGATGGTCCTGCTTGATCAACATAAAGCTAAAACGATCTACCACGATCTAGGGTTTTCACCGCATAATCGGAACGTCCTACTCGTGATTGAGCCTAGCAGCCACGCACGGTGACGATGAACCAACCCTAGGTAAGGCCTAAAAACCAACATGAAGTTGATCCCCGGAACATCTTATCTAGGGCTAGCAAACCACACCCTACATGCTACCGGATCCTTCAACCCGTTTGCAAGGCCTAACTATGCAGATATTAAACTAATCCTTGAAGAACAAGGAGCGATCATAACGGATCGGATCTACTAAACAATGATCAAGCAAGGTGCCGCCCTTACACCTAAGAAAGGTGTAAGGACGGCTAGACGTCTAAGGGTTGCATGGACGGAAGCATGTAGCACGGTAGAACGATGCTAACCCTAACACATCTATGATAACTACATTGCTCGCCATCAAAAAGGCTTCAGTACGAGCAACGCATGAACGACGAATAAACGTATACTGCCTAGACCGCAAGATGCGATCTAGGCAGCATGATGCTTACCCGGAAGAAACCCTCGAAACAAGGGGTCGGCGATGCGCCAAGATTGGTTTGTGATGAACGTGATTGTTGTTTATTTCAGAAACCCTAGATACATATTTATAGTCCGTAGACTTTCTAACGTGGGAATAATCCCAACCGTGCATGAGCCAAACTCCAACTAACCGACATGTATCCTACTATATTTACAGATACAAGGGCAAACTAGCCCAAACTTCGTGTACAAGGCCGGTTCACGTATTCTTCCATGTGTATTTCTTCAAGCCCAATCTTGATCGCGGCCCACCTCTGACTTGGTCAAATTCTGGTGATAACAGGATTATCAAAAGAGAATTCAATATTGGGGATAAAGTCCTATTGTATCGGTCTCGTCTCAGATTCTTTGCAGGGAAATTACTCTCGAAATGGGAAGGACCGTATGTTGTTGAGGAGGTGTATCGTTCAGGAGCAATTAAAATTAGCTCTCTCCAAGGCAATGCTACGCAAGTGGTGAATGGACAAAGACTCAAGCATTATATCTCAGGTGATTCCTATAATGTTGATGTTGATATTATTCGAGTGGAGACACCGGAGGCTTTCTTCAAAGGACAAATTGACAGTTCGCCAGAACTCGACTTTGAATAGGTAACAGTACTGGTAATGAACAGTTCGCAATTTACTTTCCGAGCAATATTTTTGCTGTTTTTGGAAAATATGGAAAATTACGAGATCGAAACGGAGTGGAAAAGACGCACGAGGGCGTGCCACCATAGGCCGGCGCGGCCTGGCCTGGGCCCGCGCCGCCCTATGGTCTGGCCGCCTCGTCGCCCCTTTCCTACTCTAGTTCGATCTGGTACTTTCCTTTTGTCATGAAATTTTTTGCTATATAATCCCCCGGACCCCTGGAGGTCCGTATAACGTTTTCTCGACGTGTTTTGTTTTGAGCTGTTTCTGCCAGGATCTGTTTTCGGTCTAGAAGCACCATGGCCTCCAACAACAAGGGCAAGGGGCTTTCGGAGGAAGAAGTGAAGAGGGTGCCATCAAAACAAGAGCAGCAAGCCGTTGGGAGCAAGCAAATCTTGGTGGGATCTGTTGACACTCGACGTTCTTTTTCTCATAACTTGCAGGGACCCTTACCACCCGCTCTTAGCCTCGACTCCTTCCCTGTGTTGGAAGAAGCTCTACGGACTACCGATGAGTTTTGTGATCAATATCGGGCTCTAAGAAGAGAAGTGGAGATACTCCAGAAGGAGAATTGCCGTCTCCGTAGAATGCTGGAATACCACTCGATTCACATCACAAGGTCATCATCGCCAACTTCAGATAACAATGAATCTCTTCGAGTCTTTGTGCAGAATTGCCAAGCTGAGAAACTGAAGCTGAAGGAGATCTGTAAGAAGCGCGGGAGGAGTTCATCACCACCATCGCCGAAGGAGTAATTCATCATCGGTATTGGCATCCCCTTGGTTTGTTCCAAGCTTGGGGGAGTGCCGCGGTATCACATCATCACTACCTTTTACATTTTACTGTCAAGTAGTGTCATATCATGAGTAGGGAAGTTATCATATAAGATGGGTTGCAGTTTGGAAGTATCTCTCCTTTAGTTGGTTATCTATGTATCCCTTGGTGTGAGTTATCATTATGGAATATTAATGAGAAGTCTTATCATTTACATATTGCACATCTTATTTTAGTTTGCAATCTCTAGTATATGATTTACCTTGTTGTTAGTATTGGTATCACTTTGGGAGCATTGAATAAATCTATTTGGTTTTGGCAAACTTAGCATTGGTCAATAGCAACAACACTTTGAGGTTTAAGTAGAAAAGAGAAATACATGTAGATGTTTCATTGTCTTTCTTTCTTGTTAGCTCATAGCTTATTATTCTGAAGTTAAAATTGTTTGTGCTTACAAGGAAGATGCATGATTGTTTCTATCACATGTATATTTGTTTGTTTCCTTCAACTCTTATGCTTGCTAATTAACCTTGCTAGCCAAAGACCTGTACTGAGAGGGAATACTTCTCGTGCATCCAAACCTAAACCCAAACCTATGCCATTTGTGTCCACCATAACTACCTACTACATGGTATTTTCTGCCATTCCAAGTAAATACCTCATGTGCTACCTTTAAACAATTCAAAATTTACTATCTCTTATTTATATCAATGTTTTATAGCTCATGAGGAAGTATGTGGTGTTTTATCTTTCAATCTTGTTGGGCAACTTTCACCAATGGACTAGTGGATTCATCCGCTTATCCAATAATTTTGCAAAAAGAGCTGGCAATGGGATTCCCAGTCCCAAATTAATTAAACTAAATAGACACTCCTCCATGGTATGTGATTGATGGACGGCACCCGAAGGATTCGGTTAGCCATGGCTTGTGTAAGCAAAGGTTGGGGGGAGTGTCATCATCATAATAAAACTAAAATAAAAAGGCACTCCTTCATGGTATGTGATTGTTGGCAGGCACCCGAGGATTCGGTTAGCCATGGTTTGTGAAAGAAAGGTTGGAAGGAGTGCCACACAAAATAAAAATAAAATGGGAGCCGCTCTTTGAAGGTTGTCTGGCAAGGGGGTTAGAGTACCCGCTACCAGTCATTGACAACAACAAACACCTCTCAAAATGGTATTTTTATTATCTCTACATGATTTCAAAACTGAAAAAGCTCTAGCACATGATTTAATCACTGCTTCCCTCTGCGAAGGGCCTGTCTTTTACTTTATGTTGAGTCAGTAAACCTATTTCCCTCTATCTCAAGCAAGCATTTGAGTAGTTGTGATCAAACCATTATACTGTGATCTGCTTCATCATGTCTTTTATTCTTCCTTGTTTAGTACAAGTTTTATCTGAATGAATATAGCTTTGCAAGTTATCAATGATTATGAGGAGACTATTATGATTGAGTATGCAAGTTGTGCCATATAAACTTTAACGTGAGAGCGCTGCTCAATAGATAAATATAACCTGTTAATTGTTCTCTGACCAAGAACGAAGTTTGCCATCACCAACTATGATTTCTTATGCACCTTTTATTTGTGATTACTTTATACTTGTTTCAAGTTGAGTTATATGAGGAAGTTGTTTACTAGAATGTCTTGTGTGAATGAATATGATTCTTCTTGTCCGTATTTTATTTATCGACTCTTCACTCCATAAACATGTGGTCCTGTTTACTGAGTTCAGTTTCGCTTGGGGACAAGCGAAGTCTAAGCTTGGGGGGAGTTGATACGTCCAATTTGCATCACTATTTTGTATCATAATTTGCTGTTATTCATTGATATATTTCATATTTGGACACAATACTTATGTTATTTCATCTATTTTGCATGTTTCATCATTATTGGAGGATCGAGCACCGGAGCCAGGATTCTGCTGGAAAAAGCACCGTCAGAACGCAATATTTCGGAAGATCAACTGTGGAAGGAAATTATACCAAAAATCCTATTTTTCCAGATGACGAAGGAAGCCAGAAGGGGGAGCTGAGAAGACCCAAGGTGGGGCCAGACCACAGGCCGGCGTGGCCCATGGCCTGGCCGCGCCACCTTGTGGTGTGGGGGCCCCACAACCCCTTTCGCCTCCTTTTCTTCGCGAAATCCTTCGTCCCGAAAACCTAAGCCACAGAGGGTACCTCACGAAGAGTTACAGCCGCCTCTGCGGGGCGGAGAACACCAGAGAGAAAAGAGCTCTTCGGCGGGCTGAGATCCGCCGGGGAAATTCCCTCCGGGAGGGGGAAATCGACGCCATCGTCACCGTCATCGAGCTGGACATCATCTCCATCACCATCATCATCATCTCCACCATCATCACCGCCGTCTCCACCGCTGGACATCGTCACCGCCATAGCAATTTGGGTTTGATCTTGATTGTTTGATAGGGGAAACTCTCCCGGTATCGATTTCTACTTGTTGTTGATGCTATTGAGTGAAACCATTGAACCAAGGTTTATGTTCAGATTGTTATTCATCATCATATCACCTCTGATCATGTTCCATATGATGTCTCGTGAGTAGTTCGTTTAGTTCTTGAGGACATGGGTGAAGTCTAAATGTTAGTAGTGAACTATGGTTGAGTAATATTCAATGTTATGATATTTAAGTTGTGGTGTTATTCTTCTAGTGGTGTCATGTGAACGTCGACTACATGACACTTCACCTTTATGGGCCTAGGGGAATGCATCTTGTACTCGTTTGCCAATTGTGGGGTTGCCGGAGTGACAGAAACCTAAACCCCCGTTGGTATATCGATGCAGGAGGGATAGCAGGATCTCAGAGTTTAAGGCTGTGGTTAGATTTATTCTTAATTACTTT
The DNA here is from genome assembly GCF_019359855.2 of Lolium perenne. NCBI lineage: Eukaryota > Viridiplantae > Streptophyta > Magnoliopsida > Poales > Poaceae > Lolium > Lolium perenne. The sequence continues at coordinate 141,071,835 of NC_067245.2, forward strand.
CTTGTAGTTGCGGATGCTTGCAAGGAGTATAATCACAAGTATGTATTAGTCCTAGGAAGGGCGGTACATTAGCATAGGTTCACCCACACAACACTTATCATAACAATGAAGATTATTTAGCCGTATGTAGCGAAAGCACTAGACTAAAATCCCGTGTGTCCTCTAGAACGTTTGGTCATTATAAGTAAACAACCCGGCTTGTCCTTTGTGCTAAAAAGGATTGGGCCACTCGCTGCAATTGTTACTCTCGCACTTTACTTACTCGAACTTTATTCATCTGTTATATCAAAACCCCCTGAATACTTGTCTGTGAGCATTTACAGTGAATCCTTCATCGAAACTGCTTGTCAACACCTTCTGCTCCTCGTTGGGATCGACATTCTTACTTATCGAAGATACTACGATACACCCCCTATACTTGTGGGTCATCAAAAGGTAAGCATGGATCCTTCTTAGTCACTCTAAAATGAAGCTTGTTGGGAGGTTTTTGAATTTCTATGTTTGAAACCCAAAACCAATTCTCTTCATGCTTGACTTCATAAGACAGAGTTTAGGGGTTAGGGGTATAGATACATGATTTGTCTGGTTTGAATATGTATAGACCTTGTTTATCAACTTGAATGCTTACTATATGACATAAGAAAAACTATGTGCATTGGTTTTTCATTTTTGTGATTTTTTAAAATTTTGATGCCCATTTGAATCTTGGTTAAATACTAGGATTGACCAAGATTTAAACAAGTTTAAAACATGAAAATGAAAAGGGAAGCATGTATCCTTCTTAGTCACTCTAAAATGAAGTTTTTGGGAGGTGTTTGAAATTTCCATTTTTGAAACCCAAAACCACTTCTCTTCATGCTTGACTTCATAAGACATAGTTTAGGGGTTAGAGGGTAGATACATGATTTGTATGGTTTGAATATGTCTAGACCTTGTTTATCAAATGTAATGCAACTATATGACATAACAAGACTATGTGCTTTGGTTTTTCATTTTTCTGTTTTTTTTTTGGAATTTTCTGCCCTTTTGAATGTTGATCAAATCCTAGGTTTGACCAAGATTTAGACAAGTTTAACACGTGAAAACGAATAAGTAAGCTTGATAATCCCATTTGTTGACTCATTTAACTAGTTAATCCCATTTGTTGACTATCTGTTGACCATCCACTTGAGGTGAAACTGAGTACGGAGTATATTGCACTAGCCAGTATTAGTACTCAAGGGGAAAACTGAGCACACAAAAAATGCTAAATTTCCAGGGTTAGACTCGAGTACGCGTGTTGCGGTGCAGAAGTGGAAGACGTGCAATTGTTGACGCGTAGACGCGGGTCGCGGTGCAGAAGTCAAAGACGTGCAATCGTGGACTCGTGTCGCGTTGCAGAAGCCCAAGACGTGCAGACGATCAATGGTGGACGCGTAGGACGCCGGTTGCATTAACCACCCCTCGCCTTTATAGACGCCTCCTCGCACTCTCTCTGTCTCTCTCACTAGCTCATGCAACGCCTCCTCTCACGTCCCATCATCATCTTCTCCAAAGAGAAAAACCCTCTCCCTCTCTGCCGGCGAGATGTGCAAGGAGAATGCGAATCCCATCGTCCATGACGCCGTCGGCTCCAAGCGCGACGCCTCCCTCTTCGATGCCGTCCCCTCAACGGCCGTCGCCGCCGCCGGTGGCGGTCGGATCCCGCCGGGATGGGACCCCTATGAGGAGGTGCCGTACATCCCGCCTCCGAACCCCTATGACACCTGCATGGACGACCCATGGAACGAGGTAACTATGGTTTGCTCCCTTTTTTTGTTCCCCATTCCTCTTTGAACCCTATTTTTGCTGGTTCCCTAGTAACTATTAGTGCCGATCTGTAGATGGATGAGTATTGGGTTGATATTTGCGCCGATTTTATTCCATTTTGCTTTGACCCCTTCTTGATTTCGTCGAAGATTTGGAGTTCGGCCGTTCGGTTAATTTATGCAAGTAGTAATGAGATCTCAATCAGTTAATTTATGCAGGTAATCATGGGATCTCAATCAGTTATTTTATGCACGAATCAAAAGATATCAACCGTTTAATTTTGCAAATAATCTGGAATCTGTTCAAATTCAGATCTGGAATCTGTTTCTTTGCCTATGATGAATCGTTGGGCACAAATTTTTACAGAGTGGGTTCAGCGAACCATTGCTGTGTACAAATCTGTTGTGCATGAGCTTTGGTTCGCTAACACCATCCCTGTAGACATATAATCGTCTCCACTCTAACTGAGGCTGGCTCTGTTTTTCCTTACTTTGTTATCATGCACGTTAGACATCGTTGCAACTCCTTCACTCAAGTTCCAGTTTGATATGGATCAGGTGTCTGGCAGCGACGTCGGCAGCGACGAAGAGGACCATGACACCAAGACTCGCCAGGTGCTGCGGAGGCTGCAGGTCAGCTAGTACGTCTCCTACCTCGACGTTGCCAAGGGTGTCTACAGGTGCCCCTTCTGCACTAGGAGACTCGGCGGCACTGACTTCAACTGCCTCCTCACGCATGCCGAGAATATCGGCAACACCAACCCCAAGGTCGGCGCGTCGGTGAACCCCCACTCCTTCCGCGCCAAGCACATGGCGCTCGGCATGCACCTCCACAGCGTCCAGCGGGTGGAGATCTGTGGGGACCCCGGACTAGCTGTCCAAAATCCCTGTTATGTATACAGTTCACGATCCCATGATCAGTGCGCCTTGAACACATAACCGAACTGATATCAAATTACACCATCCATTACAAAGCGGAATAAGAAAATTACAACATGGTCACATGACCAATACTTACATAATAGCCTCGAAGGGCCTAACTAAAACATCAGAGTAGCATCATCACTTCAGCAGCGCGGTACCCAAGTCATCTGCCATAAACCCTATAGGCAACTGACTAGGAAGACGTTCCTAGCTCGCATAGACGTCGCCAACTCCTTCTTCATCCGTCGTGTTCCTCCAAGTCTGGCCAAGTAAATAGCCAGGGACAAAGCCGTGAGTACATTTGGAATTGTACTCGCAAACCATCAATAAAGGTACGTTGCAAGAGTGCAAGATAACAAGTGCTAATCTAAGATGACAAGAGGGAAGAGCTAATTTCACTAGTGGAAATAGCAGGGGGAAGAGAATCAGTTTCTCTTGTGGATATAGCATGTGGAAGAGACATAGTTTCTCTCGTGGATATAGCATGCACAAGAGCGTCAGTTTCTCTTGTGGACATAGCATGCCGCCATCTCAATTGATGGGGACGCTTAGGAAGTTCTATGACCTATCTATATCTTTATTGGAGAAGAGGTAGCAAAAGTCCATCTCAGTTGATGGGAATGCTAAAGGATTCCTATGACATACCTATATCTTTATTGAAGAATATACTTCAAAAGATTCTTATGACATCTCTATATCTTTGTTAAAGAAGAGTTCCTCTTCAAGAAACATTTAGGAAAGAGTTCCCCACTTAGCCTTTATTTTTCCATGACCATCTCCATATGGTCAACACACGCCCTTTTTCCGTACCCTTCCGGTACACATAAACACAACACTTCCTTTGCATATCATTTGTTCAAAAAACAAAACGCAAGCCCCGGTTAAGTATGGCTATCTCAACTTGTCCATGACCGCGGACGCGGCTATTCGAATAGATTTGACTCTGCAGAGTTTGCACACTTTCCCCACAACTATCCGGATACCTATCGTGTGGGCATCATCCCCGCATAACAACATATGCCACGACGGATACCCGGACATAACCTTTCGCCCATCTCCACTGGCACGAGTCATTCCCTGCGGGCTTACCCCTTCCCGGCACCCCGGCAGCATACCTCCTTTTGAGCGTATCTCCGGCGCCATGACAGAAGACCCTCAGTAATCGTCCGGCTATAGACAACTACAGTGTATTGCCTCCTCCAGAGCGCAACCCGGCGTCGGAGGTCATCGTGACCCTCCCTAGAAAGTTGTGAAGGGTGCTCCTGCCAGCTTCAACAAACTACGGGCTAAGCCCCGTCCCACACCAGGGTAGAGTGGTTGCGCGATAAAAGTTGGGACGGCGAACACTTATACGCAGTGCTCCTTTTTAGAAACCCTTCATTTTTCCCACAACACCACGGTTGCTCAACCAACCTCCATACACCACTTTCCCAAACATCTTTATCAAGATCCTTTGCTTTCATAAACCATACACTTGGGTTAACTCACCCAAGGTTTTCATAAACATTTACATCAAGGTAAACCTTGAGGGGTTCCCAACCTATAGTTTCATGAGAAGGAACTAATACACACCATGGCCGAGATGAGGATCATCACGCCATGAGGAGTATGAGAGAGTGGCTCAAAGGGGATTATACTTGCTTAAGGTAAGCATGTATAAAGACAACACAAGGAGGATTATACTTTCAGATTTGTGGTACTACTATACAACTTGGGTGGTGTAGGTGTACTACCCATCCAACATTCATGAGGATACACGGCATACTTCTCTCAAGTTGAGAATTACACCAAGCTTCATGACTTTGATATCTCTAGGCTCAACAAAGTGGTGAGGGTGTGATGTAAGCTTCCATCTTGGAATAGGACATGCCCGAGTTGAGCATGCAAGACGACCAAAGGGAACAACACGGCCATGATGCCATGCATCCCTCCAACATGTGAGCAAGGGTGGAATAGCACCACAAGGGAGTACCCCACTTACAACCATACATAGACCAATATAGAGAGAACACCACATATAAGAGTAAGATGCTTTGGGACATCAACAAATGACATCCACCACAACATCAATCAGAGTTCAAAGATGGCTTGCCTTGGCTTATTTGTCCTTGTACTTCTTCAACTCCATCAATATAAGAATTCCAACAACATATATAAATAAAATCCTCGTCCGATTTCACTTCTTCTTCTTCTCTGGAATTGTTCGCATCTATCACCGGAAAATATAAAAGGAACACAATCAATCACATTGCATCAACAAGACAACATTCAACAATCAATAACTAATCATGCAGCCAAGGTATAACATACTAAGGACTTATAGATACCACAAAACAAATTTAAGAGTTTTAATTTAGAAAACCCCATTTATTTACCTAGTAGAGGCATGAGTGCATCACAACTTAGCAATTGCCTCTCTCGGTTATCACCATGGTATAAACCAATTATCCCCTGGTAGATAACATCATAAAGATGACAAGTGCATTAGTTTGGCATCAAAAACATTCACATTATAATTTGAAACATTTTTGGAAAAGCGTGCAATCATTCTCCCTATTTTAAAAAAACTTACAAAACACTACACAAGAATAGGAGCAAATGATATGTCCCACCATTTGAAAACTTAAGCAAAACAAAAGAGCTAATGTTAAATTGCAGAGGTTTTGTTTTGCAAGCATAAAACAAAGGTTGCCCATCTCTACTAAAAAGAGTTGGTCAAGGGTTTTAAATAAACCGAAAAGTTTTGCTTCAACAATGCATGTCACACATATATATTACTAACAGCAACAAATATGTATGAACAGAGACTAAAAATATTTTTCCTAGATGGCCAGTACTAATACAAGACTAACCCAATTGGAATCACCCAAAAATATTAAACCTACAATTTTAGGAATTTCTTTGAATCTGACTGTACAGAAAAAAAGATCTGTAAGCCATAAATTGTAGAAAAATCCTAAAAATATGAGGCCACTGGCATTTGAAAGGTAATTAAACAGAGAAGCATACACAATTTGGTTTGGGTTCAAATTGTTTCTGAAACTCGCACAAAGTGATTGACAAATTTACTGCATGTTTTCACCATTTGCTTTAACTATGGAGTTGCAGAACAGATAAAGGTTTGAAACTTGTTTGAGATGATTAAGAAAATATTCAGTAATCCTACAGAATTGGAATCACTCAATTAGGTTCAAAAATGGATTTTTGATGAATTAAAAGCTAATAGCCATGTCTGCAGAACACACAGAACAAGTTTAATTCACCACAAATTGTACATAAATCATAAAAATATGAGGTCAGCTGCATCTGAAAGGCATTGAATAGGTGCTTCTTACCCAATTGGTTTCATTCAAAAATTCGTTTCCATGCTCCTGGTTTAATTCAACAAAGTCAGATCTGACCAGATTTTGATCTGTGAACCATTTCAATTTCAGGAGGTTATTTGAAGTGAAACCAACGCAAAAATGAAGGCAATGTAGAGGGCTTCCACCCACTTTTGAGTTTGCTCAAAAAGGTTTTGTAAAACGGGATAGATCTAACAAACAGTGATTCTGCATGTTTGCAGAACTTTATTTATCATACAAAATCCGTAACGAATTTGAGGATGAGACCAGCGGCAAGTTGTAGATCTTTTCAATACCTATCTGTGGAACTTTGAATCACTCGATTTGGATCTGCAGACAGGATTTGGCGGATTTTACAAGTTCGTACCAGAATCTGAAACAGCAAGATACAGAAATTACGGCAAGGTTTTGGACGAACTTTGCTCAAGAACTTCAGATCTGAGGATAGCTCAACCTTCTCCATGCTTGGACCAACATGCACCTGCATCAAGATCCAATCTTGTGAGAGGAGAAAGGAGAAATAGAGCTGGATTCATCTAGGATTAGGGGAGAAGAGAGTGAGAGGGAAGCTCTCATGGTGAGGGGAAGCTTGAGGGAGGAGGGAGTTGCATCTTGGAGAGGTTTCCATGGCCATGGCCGGCCATGGGAGCAAGGGGCAGCAGCATTTCGTGGTGGAGGGCAGGAGGAGAGTGTGAGGGAGTGGAGAGTGAAGGAATTGAAGCCAAAGGGAAGGAGGTGGCCGGCTAGGGCCAATTTATAGAGGGAGAGGGGTGGCTGCCTCCTTTTTTCATTGGCTATGGTGGGTGGCTGCCCATTTAGTGATTGGGGTAGTTGGGAGGTAAGCCTTGTGGAGGAAGGAAGTGAGGAGAAGAGGGCTGGCCTAAATTTGCATGCACATACAATGGCCGGCTCCATTCTTATGTCATGCAAAAATTATTCATCAAAAGGGAGTTTCCATCATGCATGTAGATCATGGAGGAGCTACATAATTCCTTGCCGGGATGGTGGCTTAGATGATGTGTAGGCAATATAAAAAAAAACTAGAGATGGAGGTAGAGCGTGATGGTGATGGGGGTGTACAAGTTTTCATGTGCAAGCTATTTTGGAGATGGCCGCCACAAGATTTTGAGACTTGGCCATTCCAAACAAGATGAGACACATGGTACCCAAGTGCCTAAGCAAGACACACGACACCACTTGTGTTATGCAAAGAAAATAGGTTTCTTCAAGTGGTAAAGAGTCTAAGGTTTAGAAGGATAGTGATGGATATAATGATACAATAACAATGATGAATATGGTGACATCAATTCATCAATTCATGAGGTCAAGAAGGATGATGGAAGAGAATAGAGGGGTGAGATAGGTATGATGAAACATAAGTTGCTCTTCAAAAAAGAGGTCAATTGGGAAGTGATTTGAGAGTATCAAATGATCATCCATTTGATCAAGAATTGGAGGATGGGGAAATACAGTGTGGTAGGTCAGAGGTGTGCATAAGGTGTGCAAGTGTTGCCATTTGAAAAAGGATTTATTTGAAAGGTATATGAAACACCTCAATTATCAAGGGACAATTGGGAATGAACTCAAGTGGAATAGAATTTGAGAGTGTTGAGAGAAAACTAGTTGGAACTTAGGAGTTCAAAATATTCTACTTACTTTCCCAAGTAAAGTAGAGTTTTTCTCAAATGTAAAAATAAGCAAGAGGAAAACAAGAAATGGTATAAGTACCATAAACAAACCTTTTGTTAAAAAGAAGGCAAGATAGAAAATAATGTTTTTAGAAATCAGTACTAGGTAGAAATGGGATGAAAAACAAAACCCATTTCATTTCCTTGTTTTCTTTGCAGAAATATTTTGAAAAGATTTATAAAACTAGAAGTAGTTTTGTGATCAAAACTAGAGAAGGAAAACAATAGGGTTTTTGAGGAGGAAAAACTAATTTAGGGAGGAGGGTTCTCAAGGGTAGATGATGGCTACAAAATGTACCCACCATTCCCACTCTTGGTTTTGTGAAGATTTAACTTGAATAGAAAGAAGAGGTGAAAATAAAGAAAGTGATCTAGTGCAGAAACACTGGATAAGGTATGAGATCAAGTTGAATATAGGAGTTGCAAGGATAGATTGAGACATGCAGAACGTGGAGGTTGAAGAGGGTGTTGCATAGATGGGATCCATGCACTGAGATCACCAATAACAGTGGTGGGTGCTTAGAGGTCAATTGCCAAAGTCTGGAACTAATAAGCCTTCCAAAACAGATTGTTGACTTGGCTTCAGAATCAACCATGATGAGTGGGTATAAGAGAGGGAGGTAGCTAGGGGTAGATGATCCCAAGTTTTGAATTCAAGGATGGGTTGAGCTAGAGTAACACAAAGGGGAATATCAAGATGGCATACCCATGTTGCCATCAGGAGAAGTGTTTAATGTAGTAAAAAGGAAAACAGTTTTTCCTAAGCCACACATGTGTTTTATTGGGTGAGTTGTTTGTCTGACCACTAGAGGTGTTGTTCTTTGAGATAGCTCACGACAAAACTCAACAAGCAAATCAAGACGATTCATCTACCAACAGATCAAAGCAATTCATCATAACAAGCAGATCAATGCAATTCATCTATTTAGTCTTTAGAAAAAGTTTTTGTTCCCCTAATTTTTGCAATACGGACAATTAATCAAGGTTGCAAAAGTTGGGGTGTTACAAGATCTCCGCCGGGCGCATGCCTCCGCTCAAGCCCAAGGCTCCCAAGGGGAGCAACAAGTGGAGGCAGAGGCAGATGGGGTAGGCGGAGTCCTGGACGTGTGCTGCTGCTGCAAAGCAGCTTCTATTTTGTTGTTAGCTAGGGATCCCTTGTTGTTATGTTGTTAGTATGATGGTGTTGTGAAGAACCTCGAACCTGTTACTATTTTGGCTGCTGTGTATGCAGCTTATTATCTAGGGAGGGATCCCTATTATCTATCCCTATTCTACTATATTTTGTTGGCCCTACTTTGTTTTCTCGATTTACTATGACTGTGAATTTGTCGTTCATTACCCTGGAGATTTGCTTCTAGATTTAACTACATACATATGGACCAGAGGGAGTACTAGATTTGCTGCCATATTGGGCAAACAACGAGGGCCAAAAGGCACAAATAATTGAAGAAAGACAGAAATGCAAGCTTCTCTAGATTTGATACTAATTTGGTTAAAAAAGACAAAGAGATAGAGGGGGAAAAGGTGCTCTTAAAAATGCAAATTCGCGCCGAGAGAGACAGAACCCAGCTCCTGCTGACGTACAACCAAACACGGTCTCGTCCTGTCCCACGCGGTCCCTTTCTACTAGCCCCACACGTCAGCACGGAACGGTCAACTAAACTGGAATCCTCCTGTCTGAGCTCCTTCTGCGGGTTGCAAATAAGGGCTTGGCGAAAACTGAGGAAAAACATAAGGCAATCTTATTGACTAATATAGCTGCTTAATTAATAAAAGGATTAGCTACAACATGCTCAGTTTGCCCATTTATTAAGGTATAAGACTGGCAGGAGAGAAAGTAATCGCTAGTTTCCTCATTTTGCCCCTGCATGCTCGCACGATTAAAGCAACTTCCGCACGCGCTGGACTCCTCGTTTCCTTATACCTCCTCGTTTCTCGGGATAGACCAACAGTTTTTCAGGATCTTGGGTTAATGTGGCCAGGTTTCGACTTTCGACTAGTGGAAACGGGAAAGCAGGTGCAAATTAGGGAGATAACTGAACCACAACCACCCGCGCCTTAAGCATCGAGTAATATCGGTAAAAATGCGCCGTAAGTAGTGAGACGGAGGGAGTAGTTCACAATTCCAATACGGATTATAATTTTACCTGCCATATTTTCTTAATTTTTGTGCAGTCTACAATATATACTAAGATTTTCACATTGAGATTTTGCACGTAGCAGGATATTTTTCATTGGTTTCGAAACTTAAAACTATGATTATGATTTGACAAGGGCTCCCATCAGTATGGGGTGAACAAGCCCTCCCATCAGTATATCAGAGGAATTTGACAAGGGCTACATGACGACTAGATACATCACCAAAAAAGGTGATGCATGTCTCCTTCACCAAAACAGCTGAAACAAGTACATGAACGCAAGTACACCACCATAATAATACTACTACATCAACACAAGTACGAGTAATATAATAAAGTAACAGTACTACTCCCTCTAATCTAATTTAAACCAAAATAAAAATTAAACTTCATCCTAAATTTGACCTAGTGCCTCGTCCTCGTTCTTCGCTCATTTTTTGATCCAAGACGGCGCAGAGTGCCAGAGTGCATGGCACGGAACTCTTCATCGGCGGTCAAAAAAATTGAATTTAGGCCGCATGTCACACGTTGACATGCAAAACGTGCATGTCACCTGGTGGTGGTAGGCAACTACCCTCATTTACGGCGGCGTAGGCGACTGGACGCCGCGTGGCCAGCCGCTGCCTCGTGGCCGCCTCGGTTTCCACGCGGGAGACCATTAAACGCCGACGACCAACCTTCCCGCGTCACGGTTAGCGACTATGACTATAAGGGCAAAACGCTAAACTCTCTCGTTCCATTCAGTTTCTTCCTCTCTCCACCTAACAAACATTTGTTCGTCACTCTCTCCTCCAGCAGTGTCTTCAAAATTCAGGTCGTCGGCGGTCAAGTACGCGGAGAAAAAACGCCGGCTCAAAATTTCAAGAGACGCTTCCAGAAACCAAGTGGGCTCGCCGTCGCCGCCGCCGCCGCCGAAACGCGTCCGTGCTGTGCTCACCGGGTTAGTTTCCTTCGCCATGTACTTTCGTTTCTTCTTCCCGGGCTCAAGCTCTTTAAGAGTCTCTATGGTTATACATCTTAAAGGGTTGGAAGTTCCAACGACGCCCGTACTGCACCAACTTCCACGACCAAGGAATCATCGTCGTCCGATGATTTCAACCCGGCCCTACCCCGGCGAAATGAAGTAGCACCAAGCACTGTGTAGTTATCTTCTTCTTCTTTTTCTTCTTCTTCTTCCTTTGCGCTTACTTGCTACCGATGATTTCGCCCTGAAGGAAGCGGCGCCGACTATCAACACCACTGTCGCCATCTTGATGGAAAAAAATGAGGAGCTCAGCTTAGAGTGTGATCGCCTCCGAGACGATTTGGCTGCCAAGAAGAAGAATTCGAAAACTCTTGTGGAGCTCATTTGCAGCCTTCGCAATGAGCGCGACATGTTGAAGAACGAGCTGATTAAGCAGAAAGAGAGGAACATTGCATCAGCGGAGGAAGCCAGCAACATACTCAAGACTGTGTGCCTCGGAAGAGACAAGTCTGACATAGAGTACAAAATCCTTCTTCAGGATAAAGTAGAGCTCCAAAAGTTGATCCTTGAATATGCTGACATCGCCATCCTTGCCCTTCTCGATAAGCAGAAGGCACAAGATAAGTTGATGCACCTGATGTTGGAGAGCTGCAGTGAAAGAGAAGAGACATTGAAAGAAATGAGCAGTTTGGTGGGATACATGAGTGATGTCGGGTTATGCGCACCTACAACTTCTACTCATTGATTAGAGGTCGCACGACATGGCATTTTCCCTCGAAATAGTAGTACTGTACTAATAGTTGTACTACTTAGTATGTACCTTTTTGTAAAATAATTTCTTACATGTATTAGAAACTACCCCTCTCCTTTCTGGATGCACCCGGGACATTGTCATCCGGCCCTCTTCTGGACAAACCCCCTCGGGAAGGACAGTATATTTTGCACATTTCGCTACTAGTACTTCTAATTCCACCGCTTATTTTTCTAATCCGTTAAATCGTTAATTAGATGACCAACTGATGGAAGTTGCGATAGATTAGACCAACAAGTGGTGAATTGTGCAAAAGATATGTCCGTGTTTTATGCAAAAGAGTGATATGGGGATCTGGTGGAATCTTGAATTTCCTCTTCAGTGGTAGGCATGCTTCACTTATAGCTGGAGTACATTGCGGACCTGGTGCATTTCGTCAGTACCGATCAGCTAGTTTTGCTTATCCGGGAAGAAAAGGTAGTACTAGCCTTTTCAGTGAGATGTCTTTTCAGTGCTACGGAGTTGTCTATTCACTGCTTGCTTTGTCTGTCGGTGACTTTGCCAAGCTGACTTTGCCATGACTTTGGGTGACTGATATGTGGACCATTCTCTCTCAAAAAAAAAGATATGTGGACCACAGTTGTAAGTGACTCAAAGTCACTGACTTGGGGGACTCCTGAATGCTTCGTATATTTCTGACGGTTTCTGAATTATGTACTCTGTACAACTTTTGTAATATTGGTCAAACTAGTTTTGACCAGGGTTTGTGTAGGGTGGTTTTTTTTGGTTGGTCCAAATGGTGTTGTGTGGTCCAAATGCGATGTATCATCACACCACCATGTGCCCCCCACCCCTAGGTTTTGGTAATGCCATTCTGATACATGCTTCTTAGAAGGAGTACATTTTTTCCGTTAGGGCATGACAATTTTGAAAAATTCAAACAAAAATGGGAAGACAGAATGGTATCATCATTTTCCATGTGATGATGCACCCCTGTGCCAATTTTTGGTTCATTTTAAGAATATAAGGTGCCAAATTACTTGAGGAAGCTAGTTGGAGTAGACGGGCATGATCGGATTGGCATAGGGGATTTATTTTTTGAAGGATGTTATTTTTCATAGACAATATCTGACACAAAAAAATGTTAAGGTCTCATATTATTCTGAATGATTTTGAATTACTTATGACGTTTGGAAGTATTGGTGTACGTGAGCCCCACATGAAGTTAAATGGTCCAAAAAAAAAGTTTCGTACATGTTTCCCAGAAAGTGGAAAGTCGAGTACATGCACGACTTCACGCGTCCACTACTGGATACAGAGAGTCAGAGGCTATAAAATAATCGGCCTCATCATCTCTCGCGAGCTCGTCCTCTCCACTCCCCCAACTTGCCTCCCCCACACTGTGAAAAAACCCCATCCACTCACCGCACCTCTGATACATCGACTTCCCCGTTTCCAACCGCAGCAAAGATGAAGACAGGTATTGCATACGAGGCGGAGCAATCGGCGGCCGCCCGCGCAGAGGATGCCTCTACGGTAGTGGCCGTCGCGGTGGGTGAGGCTTCACCGGGCACCCAGGCCGCTCGTCTCCTCTGCTTGTCTGATTCTGCGACCTCGGTCGAAATGGACGTCCTGGCCATCACGACGGGTGAGGCTTCACCGGGCACCCATGCCGCTCGTCTCCTCTGCTTGTCTGATTCTTCGACCTCGGTCGAAACGGGCGTCCTGGCCGTCGAGCAGAAGGTGGATACCAACGTTGTTGATCCCGCCGAAGATGTGCACGGCGTTGCAGGTCACCACGGCGAGGTCTTCCTAGGCCTGGTGCTGGACGCGAACCTCGACCCCTTCGACGATTTCGGCCCAAACGTTCGATTCCTGTGGAGGATGTTGAGGGTGATGACGAGGAGGTACTACTCTTTTATCGAAACTGTCCCAATCCTCTTTGTGTCATATTGCTGTTCACATGGTTTGCACGAGCCTGGTTCTTGATTGATTTGATATCCTACCTTGTTCTTGTAGATGTAATTGATTCTACGATTCGTAAGATCAGATTCTAGTTTAATTTCGACTAATCTGCCATGTAGTCATATAATCAATTTATGTGTTCATACTTAGTGGACTTCCAATTGTTGTGGCTTATGTTCATGGTTGTTCATAGGGTTTCTCTTGATTTATTACGATTTCTTCTGCCATTTACTTGTTCTACACATTTAATTTTAGGGTTTCTAAGGTTTGATTATGTTAGTGGAGTATTTATTCGATCTGTCATAAAAAACCTGATTATGTAGTACTTAATAATTCATAGGAGTATTCTGATGACATGGACAACAACAAGGTGCGCAGGGACCGGAAAAGCCGCTATGTTCTCAAGCGGCTGAAGGGTGGTGAAATTCGTTTCTGCATGCGTGGGGAGCTATTTTGCCCATTATGTGGCAAAATTCTCTAGAAGGACATCCGCAGCCTGATCCAACATGCGATGGGTGTAGGCCTAAGTACATTGGGGGAAGCACCGCCCTGCAACCAAGGGCAAGCACGCATCATATGGCCTCTTCCTCCAGAATTATGTCTTGCCTAGCTTATTCCACGTCAATGCCCCTGCTGCTGGCCCTCATGCCCCTGGTCATGTTTAAAGTTCATATGTGTAATCTTAATCCCTTTGGAAGTTCAGCATTAAACTCTACTAGTACAACCGTGGTGGTCTTGTGATGTAGTACTCTTTTGATGCATTTGTGATGTAGTCGTACTTTTTTTGAAATGATATAGTACTATCTAAGAAAAGTACTCCCTCCGATTCACATTCATTTCACACCAAGAAATATGGATCAGAGTGAGGGAGTAAATTAAACATGGCATCTCGTGCATGAAGCTTGACATATCGATCAGGTTGGCTAGAATAGCAATACAATGCTGCTCATTAGGAAAATGCATGCCATGTACGATAGTATACATCAAGTAAAGAAGTCTATACTGACATAAAAAACTACTTTGGGGATGAGAGTCAATTGGGGCATCTACAGTATAGAAAATCTTGCTCGTAGATGATTTTGGCTAAGAGGGTTTTACTCACATTACACGTGCCACTTTCCTTGTCTGCAAAACAAGTTCCAATAAAGGGAGATGAAAGAAGAGGGTATTGTGGGCGATATTGAACACCTTTTTTATGTGTTAAGCCGAGGACTCGTTTAGATGAGGATTTCGACTTATGCCTAACAGCTCAACACACCCACAAATAATTCTCCTTGCGCGCACCACCTTTCATTAAAATTAACAATATTAGCTCGCAAGATTAAGAACGAAGTGAATTTAAGTAACTTGGTAAGATTTTCAAGCAATATATTCAGAGAAAGAGCACACATGTTCGGCTCGAAATAATCATAAGAGAAGAACGATAAATCTAAGGCACCCATTTCATCGGCAGAAGGGGCGCGACACCACATGGATTCATACCTTGAGTCGACGCTGGCTCGTAGAAGGGCGGCCGCAATGGGTGTGCAAATAAAATCATTGTTGTTGGTGCTAATAAAATCACACAACTTAGTATTCTCAGGAGTAGCCATTTACTAAAAATAATGCAAGCAACAGAAATAAAAGATATACTAATTTTTTTGGATGCGCCTCGAGGATGCCGGGGACGTCTCCACCTCGGTCTCACATGTGACTGCTTATCAGCGGGTGGTGCGCCGCGCCATGTAGAAGATCTATCAAGAGAGGAGAGCCCGGTGACGCTACCGACGCCTCAACCTTGATAGCACCGACCTGTTGCTCCGCACCGAGATGCGCCACGTGCAAGATTTAGCGGATGCACCAATTTTAGAGATATGTCATGATCATTGTAACAAATTTCAACGTGATGATGATTTGATCTTGTACTCGGCCTTGAACATAAGAACTAGTACAATCTCACAATTTTTTTTATCATTATCCTTTGCGAGATTTAGCGGATGCGCCAAATTCAGAGAAATATCATGATCATGGTAACACAATTTTCAATGTAATGACGATTTGATGTTGCACTCGACCTTGAACATAAGTACTAGTACGGTCTCACAAATTTGTATCATTATACTTTGCAAGTTTTAGCGGATGCGCCCATTTTCAGAGGTAGATCATGATCATGGTAAGTTGGTAACAAATTTTCAACGTGATGATGATTTGATGTTGTACTCGGCCTAGAAGAGAAGTACTAGTACGGTCTCACAATTCTTTTTATCATTACACTTTGCAAGATCTAGCGGATACACTAATTTCAGAGATAGATCATAATCATCGTACTGACCGATATTCAAGGTGATGATGATTTGATTTTGCACTCGGCCTTGAACAGAGGTACTAGTACGGTCTCACAATTTTTAAATTCAAAATCTCATAGCGGCAAAACTTCCCGCCCACAAAATACCAAAAATTCACACGCTTCCAAATTCCCATTCTACCCCTGTGGAGATGATAGCAAAGTCGGTTGGTGGGGGGGTCTGCCCGT
Source organism: Lolium perenne (assembly GCF_019359855.2). Taxonomy (NCBI): domain Eukaryota; kingdom Viridiplantae; phylum Streptophyta; class Magnoliopsida; order Poales; family Poaceae; genus Lolium; species Lolium perenne. The sequence continues at coordinate 141,087,908 of NC_067245.2, forward strand.
CATTTTTTGGATCACCACCTCCCTAGCCCGGAAACCCTCCCCAAAAAAATTCATTTCCCTCAGACCACCCACCGGAATTTCCCAAGTCCCTCTCTCCCACCTCCACGACCACCGCACCGGAACATCCCCGCCGGACGGACTTCCCTGGCCTCCCCGAGGCCTCGCGATCCTCGTCATCCGGCTGCCTGCCGGAGCCGCTTCATCGATGCTGCCATCAACCGGACCGGATCATCCCCGCCGAACCTCGAAACCATATGCTCATCCAGCAGTCTACCGCAGTCGCTTCAGCTGCGGTATCGTCCACCCCACCGGAGCCGCTTCGCCGGATCCGTCATCCACCGCATCGGATCTTGCTCACTGACACCGCTGTGCATGAACCGGATCTACTTCACCGGCGCCGTGCATGATCTAAACTCCTCTACTGTCGCTTTTCTATTGCTTGCCTGCAAGTTCTTGTTTAATCTTGGGGGAACCTGTTTGTGCTAACGATGCGCCGTTACGTTTTTGCAGATGAGATGAGTAACCATGAAGTGTAATGGCCGTCTCTCCAACCCCAAGTAGCACATGTTGCGTACTTCATCACCGGATCTATCAACCCCAGGAAGATCTGCTGTGACTCCCACAGAGTGCTTCTTCTAATGTAAGTCCCTTGTTTTAGCGCCATGTTCTGGGTTCAGATGCTTGTTTGTCTGAAGCTCTTTTAGTTCATTCCTAGCTATGACCGTAACACCTTGCTATTTTCTAGTTCATTGCTAACTTTAAGCGATTGAACATTTTGGTTTGCATTCCCTGCTCTGTAGATGTAGCCATCATAACTTCTATCTTGCTCAGTCGTTGTTACAAAAATTATAGGTATTATAGTAACATCCTGCTATTATTTAGTTCATGGCCAATTTTAAGTAATTGCACATGTTGGTTCGCATTCCCTGCTCTATAGCTTTTGGCATCGTAACTTCTATATTTGGTTTACATTGCCTCTGTAGATCTAGCCATCATAACTTTATCTTGCTCGATCGTTGTTACAAAAATTATGGCCTGCTACTATGTTGTTTGCGCCAATTTTTTACTCCATGAACATGTTGGCTTGCATTCCCTGTACTACAGGTGATGCCATTGTTTTGTATCTAGTTCATTGTAAGCTAACAAAGTAAGGACTTAGTTTGGCATGCTATCACTCTGCTATCTAGCCTGTAGTACAAATAAACTTGTCATACTACTAGATAATAATTTTGCGTGCCATCTTGTTCTTCAAAAGCTGCATTATTGACTTGTTTCTCTGACTTGGCATGACGCTCACATATGGAATGCTGAACATATTGGTTTGCATTCCCTCTTATACAAGTTCACAGGTGATCCCACTATATTCTCAGATCTGGTCCATCCTAAGCTCCAGCATTAACTATCCTCTATGTGTTACTCATTACAAGTTTATATCCCGAAACATCTTGATTTGCATCCCCTTCACTATAAGTTCAGGAGTATTATTTAGTTCACGGCCAAAATGAAGTAATTGCACTTGGCACATGTTGGTTCACATTCCCTCCTCTTTAGCTTTTGCCATCGTAAGTTCTATTTTTGGTTTACATTCCCTGCTCTGTAGATGTAGCCATCATAACTTCATCTTGCTCACCTGTTGTTACAAAATTTATAGCCTGCTACTATGTTGTTCATGCCAATTTTGTACTCCCGAACATGTTGGTTTGCATGGGACTCGACAGTAGTAAGTCTGCTGTTTCATTCTAACATGCTCTGTTATATTGGCTGCTGGTATGCGGCATGCACTCTTTGTTTGCTTATTGTGCGCATTACAATGATCTTGTTATAACGAAGAAATGATGAGTTCCAAATTCTTTGGCAAACAATATTGTAGTGTCTTTGCCTTTCCATTGTTGCTGTCTTAACTTGTAATGTCTTTGTTTCAGATATAGGTGCTGCATGGACAACTTAAAAGATTGCCGGATCGCTTCATTGTATTGCTAGGTTTAATTACCATTCAATTTCTCTGGGTTCTGTAATATTTTTTCAAAGCCGTGCAGCTGATGTAATATTTAGTTAGTTTTTATAGTTCTTTCGCGCATTTTTTCTTTTTTGCTTGTGGTAAGTGAGGCTATCCGACAGAAATCATTGCTGCGTAAATATTCTCAGTATCTAAAACACGAATTCCCATCCCTTAAACGGCCCAATTAACCGAAATCACATATGTGCCGGCCCGCAAAATTCTAAAGCGCCAATTATGCCGGCATATAAACAACAACTAAACGGGCTGGCCCACTTACTTATTGGGCCGGCCCAATTGATTTACGGTGGACCCCACACTCTAATTGGGCCGGCCCACTTGCTTTAAGGTGGACCCCACCCAATTCTGGGCCGGCCCACTAACTAGTTGGGCCAGCCAATTGCTTTTGTGGTGGATCCCACATACTAAATGGGCCGGCCCTTTAAGAGGAAAGTGGGACCCACCTGTGTTTTTGGCCCGACCCACTATCTTGTTGGGCCGGCCCACTTGCTATAAGGTGGACCCTACATACTAAATGGGCCGGCCCTTTAACAGGAAAGTGGGACCCACCTTTGCTTTTGGCCCGGCCCACTATCTTGTTGGGCCGGCCCACTTGCAACATGGTGGACCCCACATACTAAATGGGCCGGCCCTTTAAGAGGAAAGTGGGACCCACCTGTGGTTTTGGCCCGGCCCACTAGCGTGTTGGGCCGGCCCACTTGCTATATGGTGGACCCCACATACTAAATGGGTCGGCGCTTTAACTGGGAAGTGGGACCCACCTGTGCTTTTGGCCCGGCCCACTATCTTGCTGGGCCGGCCCACTTGCTATATGGTGGACCCCACATACTAAATGGGCTGGCCCGTTAACAGGAAAGTGGGACCCACATGTGCTTTTGGCCCGGCCCACTGGCTTGGTGGGCCGGCCCATTTGATCTAATGTGGACCCCACGTACTGAATGGGCCGGCCCGATAGCAGGAAAGTGGGGCCCACATGCTAATTGGGCCGACCCAATAATTTTTTGGGCCGGCCCACTTGCTTTAAGGTGGACCCCACTTGGTAAATGGGCCGGCCCGATAACATGAAAGTGGGTCCCACATGTTTTGTGGGCCGGCCCTTTTGCCTGTTGACCGGTCAAACGAGTGCATTCGGCCCGGCCCACATGCTTAGTGGGCCGGCCCATTAATGTTTTGACCAGTCAACCTTAGAGGTTAGGCCGGCCCACGTAACTAATGGACCAGCCTAGCTATATAGTTGACCGGTCAAACTAAGTCACTGCCCGCCCGCAAACTTAATGGGCCACCCGCTTAAGACGTGACAGCCTCGTGTGGGCCTACCATCTACCACGGGGTTTCAATGTTAACGCCGTTAATCGCGCTAAGCGTACGCCACGTGGCGGTTGCATGACGTCGCAAGTCAACGGGCTCCCGGAAACACTTCTGCAACGGTCCGATTTTCCGTGGCGGAAGGGCACCCAAGCGCGACGGACCGAAAAATACGTGGTAGGACTTTGCCTGACGCAGTTTCGACAACAGAACCCATATCGTCGGGTTAGGCCCATAGGCGACGAAAAATACCCCTTAGCGGACGATTTTGAGACGTTGTCTATTTGAACTTTTCTTGTAGTGTGACGAAAGCGGCCAAAACATCTCCTATGGTGGCCCGGGACGTGGTGCAACGCGAATTCTCGGGTTCGCCGGCCGAGTCAACGCAAATCCGCACCGCCCAGGGACGTAGGGCCCAGATGGCAGCCTCTCTAGCATTTTTTTCTCGATCGCGCCATCTCGTTCAATGCTCTCCGATCGAGCCGTTTACGATCCAGGATCATGGGTCCCGCATGTCATCCTCTATGAACCAAAATTATTTCTATTCTTGGATTTTTTGACCCCCTAATTTCTAGCTACTTCCTTTTTCTTTTGATCCTGTGCCGCCTTGGAAACGTTGAGACCGCTGCTGCTAAATGGGACCCGCATGTCATCCTCTATGTACTATAAAACTTTCTTTTCTTGCATTCTTTTTGGCACCTCATAATTGGTCACTTGCCTTTTTCTTTCGATCCTGTGCCGCCTCTCAAACGGTGATACCGTTGCTGCTAAATGGGACCCGCATGTCATCCTCTATGTACTATAAAACTTTCTGAATGGATCGTAGCGAACAAGAGGGGGGGTGAATGGCGCTACGACAAGTTTTAGCCTTTTTCAATTTTAGTGCAACGGAAGATAAAGGTGAGAGCTTTAGCGATAGCGGTGTTCCTACAATGATCCTAGGACAAGTGCAACAAGTAAAGGAATCAACAAGATAGTAAGAGTAAGGAGCGAGACAACCGGGGGCGCGGAGACGAGACGAGGTTTGTTTCCCGCAGTTCCTTCCCCAATAGGAAGTACGTCTGCGTTGAGGAGGTGCTAGTCTCACACAAGAGACTAGACGGACACACCACGAAGGAAGGCCTCACCTTCTTCCTCGAGAGAGCTCCACGAAGGTGCTCTCCCTCTTCCACTAAGGCACCGGTCGAGGCGGTGATTCCTTCACAAGGTTGGGGCGAGCTCCACACACAAGGATGCTCCCAACACCCTATGGAGCTAGTACATCACCAAGCTAGCCTCCATAGATGCACATCTCCAATGTCCCACCATAGGAACCCTACCACCAAGATCCACTAAGGAATAGCTAGTATTGGTGAAATCTCTCTTGGTAGAACTATAGATCGGGGTCTCCTCCACCACTCCTCAAAGTTTGGGCAAGATTGGTTGGATGGTTGGGGAGATCCTCAAGGTTTTGGCTCAGCAACAATGGAGGAGAGAGAGAGAGAAGAGATAAAAACGAGTTGGGGAAGAAGGGGCCCTTATATAGGCTCCTCCAAATCCAACCGTTATGTCCAGTTTTCGCCTAAGCGGTACTACTGCTTTTGGGAAGCGGTACTACCGCTCTGAGTTCGCATTCCCCAGATCTGGTCCACGTGGACGCAGAGCGGTACTACCGCTAGAGGTACCGCTCGAGGTACCGCAACGGGGTCCAAACCTTACTGGATCCAAAGCGGTACCAGAGTGGTACTGCCGTAACTAGTTACGGTACCTGGGCGGTACCGTGGGCGGTACTACCGCTCGTGAGCGGTACTACCACTCCAGGTACCGCAGAGGTACCGCAACTCGTACTGTGGGACAATTTCAGCGCAGAACTCAGAGCGGTAACGTGGGGCGGTACCTATAGGGGTAGCGGTACTACCGCTACAGGTACCGGTAGTACCGGCCTGGCTAAAACTGGGTTTCTCCCCTTTTTCTCTCCAGCCATGTCACCCCGCGATACACACACAAACCCAGAAAACCTATAAACTACGCTTCAGTCTTCCGGTCTTGACGTGTCCAGCGAGGTCACCGTGCACTTGCAAATCTAACAATGATACTCAAGGCACACGGTGAGATTACTCAAGTGTTGTCATCAAACACACAAAACTCGGGGTCTAAACTTTGCTCTTGCACTTTCTTTTCTTAGGTTTTTTTGGGCACCTCATAATTCGTCACTTGCCTTTTTCTTTCGATCCCGTGCCGCCTGTCAAACGGTGATCCCGCTGCTGCTAAATGGGACCCGCATGTCATCCTCTATGTACTATAAAACTTTATTTTCTTGGATTTTTTTGGCACCTGATATTTGGTCACTTGCCTTTTTCTTTTGATCTCATGCCACGTTTAAAACGTTGAGGAACCTCTTGGCTCATGGGACCCGCATTTCATCCTCTATGTACAATCAAGTTTCTTTTCTTGAATTATTTTTGGCTCCTGATATTTGGTCACTTTTCTTTTTCTTTCGATCTCATGCCATGTTTCAAACGTTGAGGAACCTGCTGGCTCATGGAACCCGCATGTCATCCTCTATGTGCTATAAAAGTTTATTTTCTTGGATTTTTTTTCACCCTCTGATTTTTGGCTATTTCCTTTTTTCTTTTGATCCCCTGCCGCCTTGGAAACGTTGAGTAAGCTGCTGACTCATTGATAAGGCAAAGGTGGCCGATCTTTCGATGAGACGTGGATAGATCGATTTGTTGGTGGAGTTCGTGCTTGACGATCCGACTACACGTACAAAGCTCGTGTGCCAATGCAATCGCTAGGACAATCTCCGGGAGTTACTGATCTTGCAGATGCGCGATCAACCTGACCAGCGAGGGTCTTAATTCCTACCTGAAATCGAGAACAAGTAAGAACTAATGATGCTATCAGAACATTGCGGATGAAAGATGAAAGCTTTATTGAAAAAGGTGGGATACCGAATAGTCGGCCTTGTTCTGGGCGTTGGCCTCAAAAGAAGTACACGAGAGTTGCTACAATGACAAACTTTTAGTCTAATCAAAATCCAAGTTCTAATGACGGCTATAGAGGGATATATATGGGGGAAGTCAAGGGATTTTCGTCCAACCAGCTAGGGTTGGCCAAAAACACCCCTAAATGGGCCTTCCTCCACTTATATGGCCTCTTAAAATACCCTAAAATACCTAATCCGAAAATACATAGGCCTGGCCCATTAAATAAGGTGACGTGGCACCATAAATAACTCTTTGGACGAATTTTATGATGGAGTAACTTGTATAATTCATCCAATCATCATTGCTTCACTATGGTGGCTTCAATGTTCTGAAATCCTCGTTTGCAACGCCATCCTAAATCCTTGCAGGTCTGCTGCCATCTCAATGCACGTTCCTAATCCAATGCTTGGCGTCCATGCTAGATCCATTCCTAAATAATACAAATAAATTTGATTTAGGCAGCATCATATTCTCATATATAATAGGAAGGATTCCTAGTAATGAAGGTACCTGAGATGTGGTTGTAGGAGTATTGGTTGTATCTATCATAGTGATGTCCTCATCATCCTCCCCTACTTGAATTGAAGTCGTCCTCGACGTAGTCTCATCTTTTTCACCAAGATATGCCTTCAAATCGGAGGTTGTGATGTCCTCATCATCCTCCCTTTCTTGAAAGAAAAGCCGTCCTCGGCGATGTTTATTCTGTAAACATGCTAACAAAAGAGACAAGGTATATGCATGGTATATGTATATGTCATCCGTTTTAACAACTCTCGCATGTTGCCCATTGTAGTTTGTACATATACCAGTATTGTAGTAGCTTAGAAGATCATTAGTCCCCATTAAACATTCATCACAACTCAGTTTGTAGATATAAGTGAAGCACATATTAACTCCTTTCAAATTGTAATGCTCGTCATTAAACCATCCCAAAGTTGGTAAACCAAAATGTAAAGTCTCAAATTTACTAGCTACGCCATGTGGATTTAAACAATTTTGCAGCAAGTTATTTGGCATAGAATGAATACCAACATTGGAGGTCATATCAAAATGAGAAAGCATATACACAAATTCAGTTTTATTGGAACTATAAGAATCATCACACATGATGCAAATCCTATGTACCATAAAAACATTGGTGCTGACATACGCCCCAACCAAATTAAAAGTAACATCGGGGACGTAGACACTCTTTAAACAAGGAAGTTCATCAATTTTATGTCTAGCATGTGACAAAGATATAGGCGGATCCATCACAACAGAAAACAAAGAATTAGCATGAGAAATCTTAGCCAACACTTCATTATTCATAACCAGTTTTATATGATCCATACTAGAGTCATCTTTCAAATCACAAGGTGCATTATCAAGAGCAAGAATTTCAGTTTGTATACTCATAGATATGGAAGAATTAACTTGTACAGTAGGTGTACTCAGCATAGTTGGTATATCCTTTACACAAGTTCCTAACACATGGTCATCCTTGGAAACAAAAGTCTCCGTTGGTACACTCATATCAATGCATGAATTAGAATCAACAATAGGTGCACTTAAACCATCATCTATCTGAGTTGTTTGATCACATGGTACATGCAAATCAGTAGTATGATCCTCTAATATAGGCTGTGTGGCCAAATCATCAGCAAACTCAACACATGGTATATTAATATCAACATGGTATTTACCAATTTCAAGTGGATTAACAAAACTAGGAAACATCTCCATTGCTTGATCCGAAGATTGTTTCAAAGCGACAACTCTATCCTCAATCAACTTAATAGACAAATCATCACATGAAATATGTTGATCATCATGGAATTCAGCAGTCACATGTGGAAGGACAAAATCAGTACCTTTAGTTTTACCTTGAGACTCCAACGTAGAAGATGTTCGCAGCGACGTGTCACAAGTCTCTGGCTGGGCGACTCGCACAACAATATTCATGCGTGGAACGTTGGAAGAAACAACCGGTGCTAGTGTGCATGACTTGAAGGAGTTGGAATGGTCCAACGTTGTCTCCTGTATGTGTTTCTCAAAAGCACAAGCTCGAACATATATACCAATAGTAGAATGAGGAATATACATTTAAACATAACCTTAATATCAGGGTTCAAGCCGTTGAAAAACATGTTTCTAGTACTTTCCTCAAATTCCTTTATATCACAACGGTACATGTAAAATTTAAATTCCTGATAGTAAACATGCACAGTATTACTACCTTGTTCTAATCGTTCAAGTTTGTGGAGCATTTCACGTTGATGAGAAAGAGGCACAAATCTACATCTCAAAACAGATTTTAAATCTAACCAAGTAGTAGGTTTATTATCGACATTTTCTTTATAATTCCAGTCCCACCAAATAGAAGCCAAACCCGTAAAACTCTAGCAGCATTTCTTACTTTCTCATGTTCAGTAAAATCATGGCATCCAAAAATATTGTCAACCTCAAACTCCCAATCAAAATAAGCATCTGTATTATATCTACCCTCATAAACTGGTAAAGATAGAACCTGATCATGATCTCCTGTAAATGGTGGCACATGCATCTCTGTAGTCGTCACGGTACTCGGGTCGATGGCTTGGTCCTCAATTCCTGTCATGGTTAGTACCCAAAAAGCACAAGTGTATATGCCTAGAAGCTACGCAAATATGGTGGTATCACACGCAATTCATCAAGAAAAATACAAAGCTCTTACAAGTTCATACCAAACAGGAGGAAGACGATATGGCAACCAGCAAAGATCAGCTTCTCCTCGAGATTGCACAAAGAGATTACCACGTGTCGACACAAAGCACGTGGAGAAATCTGTGGAGCTCTGGGAAGGCCAAGTATAGTGATATGGTGGCACAATAATCAAAGCAGCGATGCACATTGAGTAAATGCTCAACGAAGGTACTGTGCTGGTCCTAGGCTAGATTGTATTAGAGATACGAGCCTAAATCACCAACGAGGTCACAATGCGGCACAAGATGCAAGAGTGAGCGAAACTGGTGCTGGAGGATAGAGGCACCTACGGTAAGGCTCTAAGTTTTGTTTTGACTCCACTTGGCACTAGACCCCAGAGGTCTCTATGGTAGGGTGCCCAGAATTTTTTTTTTGCGGAATCTACCTTGGCGCTAGACCATAGAGGTCTCTATGGTCGGGTGCCCAGAAATTTTTTTTTTGCCCGGAATCTAACTTGGCACTAGACCATAGAGGTCTCTATGGTCGGGCGACCAGATTTTTTTTGCCCGAAATCTAACTTAGCACTAGACCATAGAGGTCTCTATGGTCGGGCGACCAGATTTTTTTTTGCAGCTAGACTGCTATCAGGATTCCGACGGAAAACGCGAAATTGACCAAGAAAACGGATCTAAAACCCGAAAAAACTCTGAAACGAAGATCAAGAAAGACTCTACTATGATGGGAAGAAAAGGGGCACAACAAAGAGTTCATGGCAGATGTGGCGGAAGTGTATGGTGGCGATGATATGGTGAGGACTGCAAGAGGAGATGGTGCGGCGGCGACATGACAATTATGACCAGAACTCGAAACTCTGACAACTCTAGAACGCTAAGACCAGCACGCGACACGACGATTACAGACGAATACTCAAAAAGAAAAAACTGAAAAGATCATGCAATGGCTTGGAAGGGGCTATGGGACAGATGATCTAAACCTAATATATTTTTGTGGGGCTTTTTCTGGGTTATAGGTAAAAACAAATCTACACTAGGAAAACTGTAAATCACACCGATCAGCCTGACAGGCGAGGGTCTTAATTCCTACCTGAAATCGAGAACAAGTAAGAACTAATGATGCAATCAGAATATTGCGGATGAAAGATGAAAGCTTTATTTAAAAAGGTGGGATTCAGAATAGTCGGTCTTGTTCTGGGCGTTGGCCTTAAAAGAAGTACACGAGAGTTTCTACAATGGCTAACTTTTAGTCTAATCAAAATCCAAGTTCTAATGATGGCTACAAAGGGATATATATGGGGAAGTCAAGGGATTTTCGTCCAACCAGCTAGGGTTGGCCAAAAACACCCCTAAATGGTCCTCCCTCCACTTATACGGCCTCTTAAAATACCCTAAAATACCTAATCCGAAAATACATGGGCCTGGCCCATTAAATAAGGTGACGCAACACCATAAATAACTCTTTGGACAAATTTTATGATGGAATAGCTTGTATAATTCATCCAATCATCATTGCTTCACTATGGTGGCTTCAATGTTCTGAAATCCTCGCTTGCAACGCCATCCTGAATCTTTGTAGGTCTGCTGCCATCTCCATGCACGTTCCTAATCCAGTGCTTGGCGTCCATGCTAGATCCATTCCTAAATAATATAAATACATTGGTTTAGACAACATCATATTCTCATATATATTAGGAAGGATTCCTAGTAACGAAGGTACCTGAGATGTGGTTGTAGGAGTATTGGTTGTATCTATCATAGTGATGTCCTCATCATCTTCCCCTACTTGAATTGAAGTCGTCCTCGACGTAGTCTCATCTTTTTCACCAAGATATGCCTTCAAATCGGAGGTTGTGATGTCCTCATCACTCATGGGACCCGCATGTCATCCTCTATGTACAATCAACTTTCTTTTTCTTTTGATCTCAAGCCGCATTTGAAACGTTGAGACCGCTGCTGCTAAATGGGACCCACATGTCATCCTCTATGTACAATAAAGTTTCTTTTCTTGGATTATCTTTGGCTCCTCATATTTGTCATTTGCCTTTTTCTTTCGATCTCATGCCGCCTTTGAAACGTTGAGTAAGCTGCTGGCTCTTGGGTCCCGCATGTCATCCTCTACGAACAATAAAAGTTTCCTTTCTTGGAGTTATTTTTGACCCCTAATTTCTGGCTACTTCCTTTTTCTTTTGATCCCTGCCGCCTTTCAAACGTTGAGGATTCTGCTGGCTCATGGGTCCCACATGTCAGCCTCTATGAACAATAAACCTTTCCTTTCTTGGAGTTATTTTGACCTCTAATTTCTGGCTATTTTTCCTTTTTTTAAAATCCTGTGTCGCCTTGGAAACGTTGAGGATGCTGCTGCCTCATGGGTCCCGCATGTCATCCTCTCATAACGATAAATATTTCTTTTTTTTATTTTTTTCAACTGATTTTTGGTTTATTTTTTCTTTCTATCCTCTGCCGTCTTTAAAATGTTGACGACGCTGCTGGCTCATGGGTCCCCAATGTCAGCCTCCCCGTACAAGAAACATGTGATATCTTGACTATTTTGCAGACATTAAACAGTGTATTTCGCTCTGAGCTATTGCAAACGGAAAAAATAAATCTTATTTTTAAATAAACAAACTTATATGTTGAATCTCGTTGTTTTTTGTTTTTGTGAAGCATAGGACTTTCCTGTTTTGGAGTGGGCTCAAATTGTACGAGTCCAAAGGCGTCCAGCAGGATAGTTCGAAGGCCCAGACAGCCAGATGCAGCCCAATTGAAATCTTTCTTTCCTTGGATTTTTTTGACCCCCTGATTTCTGGCTACTTTTGTGTGTTTCGGGCACACAAAAAATCCAAAATTTCAAATTCTGGAAAAAATTAGAACTTCTAAGAAAAATCTAAAAAAAATTTACAGAAAATCAAAAACACTGAAACGGGTATACTGTTTTAATTTGAGCCATTTATGTGCAGATTTGCATAAAAAACAAGGTAACTTAAATACTTGGACGCCCCAAAGATGTGTGGAAGCCCAAAACAATGGCAAAACATGTGCGCACGCAGCATCCAATTCAAGTAGAACACATACCAGGCACCAATAGTTTGACCTAAATTTGAAATCAAAGAGAAGGTGGTTAGAAAAAATCGAAATTGGCAAAGCAAAGCATGAAATCATGAATTTTTGATGCACTATAGCTATGAAAAGTATAAAACAATGCATACCAAAATGATTTTTAGAGGAATACTAGTTAAACTTATTTAATTTTATATTAGTAGCCCAAAATCGAACCAGTAGTTGGATATTTTTGAACTTGATCTGTAGTAGTGGGCAAAACCCTAGATTAACCTATTTAATCATAGATTCGTAGGTCGATTTTTTCTACCTTTTTTATTATTACTATGCAGCACATGTGTGTTTGCCCGTCGAGTGAAACTCGGAGGAAGAGGGATCACTCGGAAGGAGAGAAGAAGGCAGAGAATTATGGTGTCTCTCCTTTTTCGGGTGATGATGTTGACTGTTGTGCAGGGTTTGTCAGTGAGCAGGAGGTGCGAGCGAGCGAGTCGAGCGAGGCCGAGAATGAGAGAGATTTTTTTTGTGAGAGGGACAACCGAAAGATCCTGAAGGACCCAGAGACTTCCGGTATGCATCCTGATGCGTCTTCTCTTGACAAAGAAGATGGCTTGGAGTTTGCGTACTGATACGTCTCCAACGTATCTATAATTTCTGATGTTCCTTGCTTATTTTATGACAATACCTACATGTTTTGCTCACACTTTATAATGTTTTTATGCGTTTTCCGGAACTAACCTATTAACAAGATGCCACAGTGCCAGTTCCTGTTTTCTGTTGTTTTTGGTTCCAGAAAGGTTTTTCGGGCAAGATTCTCGGAATTTGACGAAACAAAGACCCATTATCTTATTTTTCCCGGAAGATTCCAGAACACCGAAGGAGAGTCGGAGGCGGGCAGCAGGGGGCCCACACCATAAGGTGGCGCGGGTGGCCCCCTGGCCGCGCCAGCCTATGGTGAGGGGGGCCCAGGCGCCTCCTTGCGCCGCCTCTTCGCCTATAAGACCCCTTTCGACCTAAAAACGCGATACCAATTGACGAAACTCCAGAAAGACTCCAGGGGCGCCGCCGCCATCGCGAAACTCCAATTCGGGGGATAGAATCTCTGTTCCGGCACGCCGCCGGGATGGGGAAGTGCCCCCCGGAAGCCATCTCCATCGACGCCACCGCCTCCATCATGCTCCGTGAGTAGTTCCCCATGGACTACGGGTTCTAGCAGTAGCTAGTTGGTACTCTCTCTCCCATGTACTTCAATACAATGATCTCATGAGCTGCCTTACATGATTGAGATTCATCTGATGTAATCGGTGTTGTGTTTGTTGGGATCCGATGGATTGTTACATTATGATTAGTCTATCTATAAAGTTTGGGAAGTTATTGTTGCTGCAGTCTTGTTGTGTTTAATGCTTGTCACTAGTGCACGAGTGGCATGATCTTAGATTTAAGCTCTATAATTATTGCTTAGATTGTATCTACAAGTTGTTTGAGCAATCTTGTTGTGTTTAATGCTTGTCACTAGTGCACGAGTGGCATGATCTTAGATTTAAGCTCTATAATTATTGCTTAGATTGTATCTACAAGTTGTTTGAACATATTGCTGTCCGGAACCCGAGGCCCCAAAGTGACAGAAATTGGGACAACCGGAGGGGAAGGCTGTGGTATGAGGATCACATGTTTTCACCAAGTGTTAATGCTTTGCTCCGGTGCTCTATTAAAAGGAGTACCTTAATAGCCAGTAGATTCCCTTGAGGCCCGGCTGCCACCGGCTGGTAGGACAAAAGATGTTGTGCAAGTTTATCATTGCGAGCACGTACGACTATATATGGAAAACATGCCTACATGATTAATAATCTTGATGTTCTATCTTAATGCTATTTCAATCCTATCAATTGCCCAACTGTAATTTGTTCACCCAACACTTGTCACTTGTTATTGGAGAGTTACCACTAGTGTAGATAGCTGGGAACCCCGGTCCATCTCTCATCATCATATACTCGTTTCTATATAACATTGGAAGTAGTATCAACTATTTTCTGGTGCCATTGCCTCTGTGTTAACAAGTATCGCCATCGTGTTATCACATTATTGCTCTCATATTACTGCTGCTTTCACATCACCCCTATTACTAGTGCTTTTCCAGGTGCAGCTGAATTGACAACTCAGTTGTTAAGGCTTATAAGTATTCTTTACCTCCCCTTGTGTCGAATCAATAAATTTGGGTTTTACTTCCCTCGAAGACTGTTGCGATCTCCTATACTTGTGGGTTATCAAGACTATTTTTTGGCGCCGTTGCCGGGGAGGCATAGCTCTACTCATAAGTTCACCTGGGGAGTACACTCTACCTCTCTCTCTATTTTTATTTTATTTTGTTTTGTTTTGCTTAGTTTACTTTTGTCTAGTTTATTTGTGCTTAGTTTATTTCTGTCTAGTATTATTTTGCTTAGTTTACTTTTGTCTAGTTTGTTTTTGTCTTGTTTTACTTTTCTTATATACCCAAAAATCCATAAAAAATTGAAAAACCTAAAAATTAAAAATTGTTGTTATGGGAGAACGCACAACCTATTTGGAGCTTATAGAATTATATAATAATTATAGAGAATCAAGAACAGGTAAAGTTATGAGTGCTGTGATAGAAAAATTGAATACAATTGCTAAAATCTTGCTTAAACGCTATGATATAAACTATTGCTCTCAACAGGATACTAAACATCTTAAATTCCAATGTGGCTTTAGTGAAGAAGCTTTAATTAAGAACTATAATTGGAATAGCTATATTCATTTTGGGTTCGAAGAGGTAGAACAATTTGTCTTATTTATGGGAGCTTCTGAGATCGAATCCTTCATGGCTAAAAATTATGAAACTTGTGTTGTTTGTAAGGACCTTAAAGATTATGTCTCTTCTATACTTAATTTTTGCATAGAAAGTCACAGTGATAATCCCTATATCATTGATTATAAAGAGAGACTCATTAATGCACAAGAATGCACTCACAATTTGCAGGAACCTGTGAAAGAGGAAATTGATGAACCTGAAAGCTCATTGGATGAAAAAGAGGAGGAAATTGATGAACCTGAAAGCTCATTGGATGAAAAAGAAGAGGAGAGTGATGAACAAAAGGAGGAAGAATGGATTAGCTACCCATGCCAACCTTCTAGTGAGAGTAACTCTTTATCTCTTACACTATTTGATTGTCCTCCATGCTTACCAAAAGAGGATGAATGTTATGTTCCTGTGGATTCTCTTAAAATATTACCTATGAGTAAAACTTGTGAGAATGATTATGCTACTGTTATCTATGATAATCCATGCTATTTTGATAAATCTTATGATAATGCTTTGTTTGTGCTTGATGTCGAAATGCATGGTACTAAAGAGTTTTGCTTAGCCAATGTTTATGATAAAGCTCTAGATGATGGTCCTATGTTACTTGATAATATTAATGGTACTAGTAATGAAAATGGGATTGGAGAGTTCTTGACTTCATGTAGGAGTCCCATATCTCTTGAGATTGATCAATCATCTTGTTATATTATTGATAAAAGTGGGTTTGAAAGTTTTAATCCCATTATTTTTGAGCTTGATAAAAATTATGTGTTTGTGGATCATGAAAAACATGCTTTATGTGATAGTTATATTGTTGAGTTTGTTCATGAAGCTACTGAAAATTATTATGGGAGAGGAAAATATGGATGTAGAAATTTGCATGGTACTAAAACACCTCTCTATATGCTGAAAATTTTGAAGATACTCTTGTTTTATCTTCCTATGCTTGTCACTTTGTTCTTCATGAATTTATTTGTGTACAAGATTCCTATGCATAGGAAGTGTGTTAGACTTAAATGTGTTTTGAATTTGCTTCTTGATGCTCTTTTTTACTTCAACTCCTATTCCTTATGTGAGCATCATTAAAATTACTGAGCCCATCTTAATGGCTATAAAGAAAGCACTTCTTGGGAGATAACTCATGTTTTTATTTTTCATACATGTTGGTGTAAAAACTCGATTGATTATTATACTACTACATTTGTACAAAGTTTCCTATGGATTCAAGGGTACGAAAGCCAAGTTAACACATTTACATGACATTATATTTTCCATGAAGCCAAGTTAACTCATCTATCAATTGGTACATTTTGGAGTGACTAAGAAGGATGCAGGCTTACGACCTTTTCATTTTCATGTTTTAAACATGTTTAAATGTTGGACAAACCTATGATTTGACCAAGATTCAAATGGGCATAAAAATTCAAAAAATCAAAAAAATTAAAAATAAAAGCACGTCATCTTCTTATGTCATATAGTAAGCATTCAAGGTGATAAACAAGGTCTGACATATTCAAACCACAAAAATCATGTATCTACCCCTAACCCTAAACTCTGTCTTATGAAGTCAAGCACGATGAGAAATTGTTTTGGGTTTCAAACATGAACATTTCAAAAACCACCCCAAAAGCTTCATTTTGGTGTGACTAAGAAGGATACAAGCTTACCTTTTCATTTTCATGTGTTAAACTTGTTTAAATCTTGGTCAAACCTAGCTAGGATTTGACCAAGATATTCAAATGGGCATAAGAATTAAAAAAAAACCAAAGTGGATGGTCTTCTTACTTCATATAGTAAGGCATTCAAGTTGATAAACAAGGTCTAGAAATATTTAAAACAGACCAATCATGTATCTACCCCGTAACCATAAACTCTGTCTTGTAAAGTCAAGCATGAAGAGAAGTGGTTTTGGGTTTCAAACATGGAAATTTCAAAAACCTCCCAAAAGCTTTATTTTAGAGTGGCTAAGAAGGATCCAGGCTTACCCTTTTCATTTTCATGTTTTAAACTTGTTCAAATCTTGGTCAATGTTAGGATTTGACCAAGATTCAAATGGGCGTAAAAATACTTAGAAAAATCATATACGTATCTACCCCTAATTAACCCTAAACTCTATCTTACGAAGTCAAGCATGAAGAGAATTGGTTTTGCGTTTCAAACATGGAAATTTCAAAAACCTCCCAAAAGCTTCATTTTAGAGTGACTAAGAAGGATCTAGGCTTACATTTTCATTTTCATGTTTTAAACTTGTTCAAATCTTTGTCAAACTTAGGATTTGACTAAGATTCAAATGGGCATAAAAATACTTAGAAAAATCATGTACGTATCTACCCCTAACCCTAAACTCTATCTTACAAAGTCAAGCATGAAGAGAAGTGGTTTTGGGTTTCAAACATGCAAATTTAAAAAAACTCCCAAAAACTTCATTTTAGAGTGACTAAGAAGGATCCGGGCCGGGCTTACCTTTTATTTTCATGTTTTAAACTTTTTTAAATCATAGTTAAACCTATGATTTGACCAAGATCAAATGGGCGTAAATATTCAGAAAAAATCAAAACATGAAAACCAAAACATATAGTATTCTTATGTCATATAGTAAGCATTCAAGTTGATAAACAAGGTCGAAACATATTCAAACCAGACAAATCATGTATCTACCCCTAACCCTAATAAACTCTATCTTACGAAGTCAAGCATGAAGAGAAGTGGTTTTGGGTTTCAAACATGGAAATTTCAAAAACCTCCTAAAAGCTTCATTTTAGACTGACTAAGAAGGATCCATGCTTACCTTTTATTTTCATGTTTTAAACAAGTTCAAATCTTGGTCAAATCGTACCTAGGATTTGACCAAGATTCAAATGGGCATAAAAATTCAAAAAAAAAATGAAAAACCAAAGAACATAGCCTTCTTATGTCATATAGTAAGCACTCAAGTTGATAAACATGGTCTAGACATATTCAAACCAGAAAAATCATATATCTACCCCTAACCCTAAACTTTGTCTTATGAAGTCAAGCACGAAGAGAAGTCGTTTTGGGTTTCAAACATGGAAAATTCAAAAACCTTCCCAAAAGCTTCACTTTGGAGTGACTAAGAAGGATGCATGCTTACTTTTTCATTTTCATGTTTTAAACTTGTTTAATTAAATCTTGGTTAAACCTAGGATTTGACCAAGATCAAATGGGCATAAAAATTTAGTAAAAATGAAAGATGAAACCAAAGCACATAGTATTCTTAGTAAGCGTTCAAGTTGATAAACAAGGTCTAAACATATTCAAACCAGACAAATCATGTATCTACCCCTAAACCTAAACTCTGTCTTATGAAGTCGATCAAGCATGAAGAGAAGTGGTTTTGGGTTTCAAACATGGAAATTTCAAAAACCTCCCAAAAGCTTCATTTTAGAGTGACTAAGAAGGATCCAGGCTTACCTTTTCATTTTCATGTTTTAAACTTGTTCAAATCTTGGTCAAACTTACGATTTGATCAAGATTCAAATGGGCATAAAATACTTAGACAAATTATGTACGTATCTACCCCTAACCCGGCCTAAACTCTATCTCACGAAGTCAAGCATGAAGAGAAGTGGTTTTGGGTTTGAAACATGGAAATTTGAAGAACCCCCCCCCCCCCAAAAACTTCATTTTAGATTGACTAAAGGAACTAGGTCGGGATTACCTTTTATTTTCATGTTTTAAACTTGTTCAAATCGTGGTCAAACCGTACCTAGGATTTGACCAAGTTTCAAATGGGCATAAAAATTCAAAAAAAATGAAAAACCAAAGCACATAGCCTTCTTATGTCATATAGTAAGCACTCAAGTTGATAAACAAGGTCTAGACATATTCAAAACAGAAAAATCATGTATCTACCCCTAACCCTAAACTTTGTCTTATGAAGTCAAGCATGAAGAGAAGTGGTTTTGGGTTACAAACATGGAAGTTTCAAAATCCTCCCAAAAGCTTTATTTTAGAGTGACTAAGAAGGATCCATGCTTACCTTTTCATTTTCAAGTTTTAAACTTGTTTAAATCTTGGTAAAACCAAGGATTTGACCAAGATTCAAATGGGCATAAAAATTCTTAGAAAAATCATGTACGTATCTACCCCTAACCCTAAACTCTATCTTACGAAGTCAAGCATGAAGAGAAGTGGTTTTGGGTTTCGAACATGGAAATTTCAAGAGCCCCCCAAAAGATTCATTTTAGAGTGACTAAAGGATCCAGGTCGGGATTACCTTTTATTTTCAAGTTTTAAACTTGTTCAAATCTTGGTCAAACCGTACCTAGGATTTGACCAAGATTCAAATGGGCATAATAAAAAATAAAAAACCAAAGCACATAGCCTTCTTCTGTCATGTAGTAAGCACGCAAGTTGATAAACAAGGTGTCTAGACATATTCAAACCAGAAAAATCATGTATCTACCCCTAACCCTAAATTTTGTCTTATGAAGTCAAGCACAAACAGAAATCGTTTTGGATTTCAAACATGGAAATTTCAAAAACCTTCCCAAAAGCTTCATTTTTGAGTGACTAAGAAGGATGCAGGCTTACCTTTTCATTTTTGTTTTATAAACTTGTTTAAATCTTGGTTAAACCTAGGATTTGACCAAGATCAAATGGGCATAAAAATTCAGAAAAAAATTAAAAAAATGAAAATCAAAGCACATAGTATTCTTATGTCATACAGTAAGCATTCAACTTGATAAACAAGGTCTAAACATATTCAAACCAGACAAATCATGTATCTACCCCTAAACTTAAACTCTGTCTTATGAAGTCATGCATGAAGATAAGTGGTTTTGGCTTTCAAACATGGAAATTTCAAAAACCTTCCCAAAAGTTTCATTTTGGAGTGACTAAGAAAGATGGCGGCTTACCTTTTCATTTTCATGTTTTAAACATGTTTAAATCTTGGACAAACCTATGATTTGACCAAGATTCAAATGGGCATAAAAATTCAAAAAAACCAAAAAATGAAAAATAAAAGCACGTCATCTTCTTATGTCATATAGTAAGCATTCAAGGTGATAAACAAGGTCTGACATATTCAAACCACAAAAATCATGTATCTACCCCCCAACCCTAAACTCTGTCTTATGAATTCAAGCACGATGAGAAGTTGTTTTGGGTTTCAAACATGAACATTTCAAAAACCATCCCAAAAGCTTCATTTTGGAGTGACTAAGAAGGATACAAGTTTATCTTTTCATTTTCATGTGTTAAACTTGTTTAAATCTTGGTCAAACCTAGCTAGGATTTGACCAAGAGATTCAAATGGGCATAAGAATTCAAAAAAAACCAAAGTGCATGGTCTTGTTATTTCATATAGTAAGTCATTCAAGTTGATAAACAAGGTCTAGAAATATTTAAAACAGACCAATCATGTATCTACCCCCTAACCATAAACTCTGTCTTGTAAAGTCAGGCATGAAGAGAAGTGGTTTTGGGTTTCAAACATGGAAATTACAAAAACCTCCCAAAAGCTTCATTTTAGAGTGACTAAGAAGGATCCAGGCTTACCCTTTTCATTCTCATGTTTTAAACTTGTTCAAATCTTGGTCAATCTTAGGATTTGACCAAGATTCAAATGGGCGTAAAAATACTTAGAAAAATCATATACGTATCTACCCCTAATTAACCCTAAACTCTATCTTACGAAGTCAAGCATGAAGAGAATTGGTTTTGCGTTTCAAACATGGAAATTTCAAAAACCTCCCAAAAGCTTCATTTTAGAGTGACTAAGAAGGATCTAGGCTTACATTTTCATTTTCATGTTTTAAACTTGTTCAAATCTTTGTCAAACTTAGGATTTGACCAAGATTCAAATGGGCATAAAAATACTTAGAAAAATCATGTACGTATCTACCCCTAACCCTAAACTCTATCTTACGAAGTCAAGCATGAAGAGAAGTGGTTTTGGGTTTCAAACATGAAAATTTCAAAAAACTCCCAAAAACTTCATTTTAGAGTGACTAAGAAGGATACGGGCCGGGCTTACCTTTTATTTTCATGTTTTAAACTTGTTTAAATCTTGGTTAAACCTATGATTTGACCAAGATCAAATGGGAATAAAAATTCAGAAAAAATCAAAACATGAAAACCAAAGCATATAGTATTCTTATGTCATATAGTAAGCATTCAAGTTGATAAACATGGTCTAAACATATTCAAACCAGACAAATCATGTATCTACCCCTAACCCTAATAAACTCTATCTTACGAAGTCAAGCATGAAGAGAAGTGGTTTTGGGTTTCAAACATGGAAATTTCAAAAACCTCCTAAAAGCTTCATTTTAGAGTAACTAAGAAGGATCCATGCTTACCTTTTATTTTCATGTTTTAAACATGTTCAAATCTTGGTCAAATTGTACCTAGGATTTGACCAAGATTCAAATGGGCATAAAAATTCAAAAAAATGAAAACCAAAGAACATAGCCTTCTTATGTAATATAGTAAGCACTCAAGTTGATAAACAAGGTCTAGACATATTAGAACCAGAAAAATCATATATCTACCCCTAACCCTAAACTTTGTCTTATGAAGTCAAGCACGAAGAGAAGTCGTTTTGGGTTTCAAACATGGAAAATTCAAAAACATTCCCAAAAGCTTCACTTTGGAGTGACTAAGAAGGATGCATGCTTACCTTTTCATTTTCGTGTTTTAAACTTGTTTAATTAAATCTTGGTTAAACCTAGGATTTGACCAAGATCAAATGGGCATACAAATTCAGTAAAAATGAAAAAAATGAAACCAAAGCACATAGTGTTCTTATGTCATATAGTAAACTTTCAAGTTGATAAACAAGGTCTAAACATATTCAAACCAGACAAATTAAATATCTACCCCTAAACCTAAACTCTATCTTATGAGGTCGATCAAGCATGAAGAGAACTGGTTTTTGGTTTCAAACATGGAAATTTCAAAAACCTCCCAAAAGCTTCATTTTAGAGTGACTAAGAAGGATCCAGGCTTACCTTTTCATTTTCATGTTTTAAACTTGTTCAAATATTGGTCAAACTTAGGATTTGATCAAGATTCAAATGGGCATAAAATACTTAGAAAAATTATGTACGTATCTACCCCTAACCCGGCCTAAACTCTATCTCATGAAGTCAAGCATGAAGAGAAGTGGTTTTGGGTTTCAAACATGGAAATTTGAAGAACCCCCCCCCCCCCAAAAAAAGCTTCATTTTTGATTGACTAAAGGATCTAGGTCGGGATTACCTTTTATTTTCATGTTTTAAACTTGTTCAAATCTTGGTCGATCCGTACCTAGGATTTGACCAAGTTTCAAATGGGCATAAAAATTCAAAAACAAATGAAAAACCAAAGCACATAGCCTTCTTATGTCATATAGTAAGCACTCAAGTTGATAAACAAGGTCTAGACATATTCAAACCAGAAAAATCATGTATCTACCCCTAACCCTAAACTTTGTCTTATGAAGTCAAGCATGAAGAGAAGTGGTTTTGGGTTTCAAACATGGAAGTTTCAAAAAGATCCCAAAAGCTTTATTCTAGAGTGACTAAGAAGGGTCCATGCTTACCTTTTCATTTTCAAGTTTTAAACTTGTTTAAATCTTGCTTAAACCAAGGATTTGACCAAGATTCAAATGGGCATAAAAATTCTTAGAAAAATCATGTACGTATTTACCCCTAACCCTAAACTCTATCTTACGAAGTCAAGCATGAAGAGAAGTGGTTTTGGGTTTTAAACATGGAAATTTCAAGAGCCCCCCAAAAGCTTCATTTTAGAGTGACTAAGGGATCCAGGTCGGGACTACCTTTTAGTTTCATGTTTTAAACTTGTTCAAATCTTGGTCAAACCGTACCTAGGATTTGACCAAGATTCAAATGGGCATAAAAATAAAAAAAAACCAAAAACATAGCCTTCTTATGTCATATAGTAAGCACGCAAGTTGATAAACAAGGTGTCTAGACAAATTCAAACCAGAAAAATCATGTATCTACCCCTAACCCTAAACTTTGTCCTATGAAGTCAAGCACGAAGAGAAGTCGTTTTGGATTTCAAACATGGAAATTTCAAAAACCTTCCCAAAAGCTTCATTTTTGAGTGACTAAGAAGGATGCAGGCTTACCTTTTCATTTTTGTTTTATAAACTTGTTTAAATCTTGGTTAAACCTAGGATTTGACCAAGATCAAATGGGCATAAAAACTCAGAAAAAAATCAAAAAATGAAAACCAAAGCACATAGTATTCTTATGTCATATAGTAAGCATTCAACTTTATAAACAAGGGCTAAACATATTCAAACCAGACAAATCATGTATCTACCCCTAAACCTAAACTCCGTCTTATGAAGTCATGCGTGAAGATAAGTGGTTTTGGCTTTCAAACATGGAAATTTCAAAAACCTTCCCAAAAGCTTCATTTTGGAGTGACTAAGAAGGATGCAGGCTTACCTTTTCATTTTCATGTTTTAAACATGTTTAAATCATGGACAAACCTATGATTTGACCAAGATTCAAATGGGCATAAAAATTCAAAAAAATCAAAAAAATGAAAAATAAAAGCATGTCGTCTTCTTATGTTATATAGTAAGCATTCAAGGTGATAAACAAGGCCTGACATATTCAAACCACAAAAATCATGTATCTACCCCCTAACCCTAAACTCTGTCTTATGAAGTCAAGCACGATGAGAAGTTGTTTTGGGGTTCAAACATGAACATTTCAAAAACCATCCCAAAAGCTTCATTTTGGAGTGACTAAGAATGATACAAGCTTACCTTTTTATTTTCATGTGTTAAACTTGTTTAAATCTTGATCAAACCTAGCTAGGATTTGACCAAGAGATTCAAATGGGCATAAGAATTCAAAAAAAAACCAAAGTGCATGGTCTTCTTATTTCATATAGTAAGGCATTCAAGTTGATAAACAAGGTCTAGAAATATTTAAAACAGACCAATCATGTATCTACCCCCTAACCATAAGCTCTGTCTTGTAAAGTCAAGCATGAAGATAAGTGGTTTTGGGTTTCAAACATGGAAATTTCAAAAACCTCCCAAAAGCTTCATTTTAGAGTGACTAAGAAGGATCCAGGCTTACCCTTTTCATTTTCATGTTTTAAACTTGTTCAAATCTTGGTCAATCTTAGGATTTGACCAAGATTCAAATGGGCGTAAAAATACTTAGAAAAATCATATACGTATCTACCCCTAATTAACCCTAAACTCTATCTTACGAAGTCAAGCATGAAGAGAATTGGTTTTGCGTTTCAAACATGGAAATTTCAAAAACCTTCCAAAAGCTTCATTTTAGAGTGACTAAGAAGGATCTAGTATTACATTTTCATTTTCATGTTTTAAACTTGTTCAAATCTTTGTCAAACTTAGGATTTTACCAAGATTCAAATGGTCATAAAAATACTTAGAAAAATCATGTACGTATCTACCCCTAACCCTAAACTCTATCTTACGAAGTCAAGCATGAAGAGAAGTGGTTTTGGGTTTCAAACATGGAAATTTCAAAAAACTCCCAAAAACTTCATTTTACAGTGACTAAGAAGGATCCAGGCCGGGCTTACCTTTTATTTTCATGTTTTAAACTTGTTTAAATCTTGGTTAAACCTATGATTTGACCAAGATCAAATGGGCATAAAAATTCAGAAAAAATCAAAACATGAAAACCAAAGCATATATTCAAGTTGATAAACAAGGTCTAAACATATTCAAACCAGACAAATCATGTATCTACCCTAACCCTAATAAACTCTATCTTACGAAGTCAAGCATGAAGAGAAGTGGTTTTGGGTTTCAAACATGGAAATTTAAAAAACCTCCTAAAAGCTTCATTTTAGAGTGACTAAGAAGGATCCATGCTTACCTTTTATTTTCATGTTTTAAACATGTTCAAAGCTTGGTCAAATCGTACCTAAGATTTGACCAAGATTCAAATGGGCATAAAAATTCAAAAAAAAAATGAAAAACCAAAGAACATAGCCTTCTTATGTAATATAGTAAGCACTCAAGTTGATAAACAAGGTCTGGACATATTAGAACCAGAAAAATCATATATCTACCCCTAACCCTAAACTTTGTCTTATGAAGTCAAGCACGAAGAGAAGTCGTTTTGGGTTTCAAATATGGAAAATTCAAAAACCTTCCCAAAAGCTTCACTTTGGAGTGACTAAGAAGGATGCATGCTTACCTTTTCATTTTCATGTTTTAAACTTGTTTAATTAAATCTTGGTTAAACCTAGGATTTCACCAAGATAAAATGGGCATAAAAATTCAGTAAAAATGAAAAAATGAAACCAAAGCACATAGTATTCTTATGTCATATAGTAAGCGTTCAAGTTGATAAACAAGGTCTAAACATATTCAAACCAGACAAATCATGTATCTACCCCTAACCCTAATAAACTCTATCTTACAAAGTCAAGCATGAAGAGAAGTGGTTTTGGGTTTCAAACATGGAAATTTCAAAAACCTCCTAAAAGCTTCATTTTAGAGTGACTAAGAAGGATCCATGCTTACCTTTTATTTTCATGTTTTAAACATGTTCAAATCTTGGTCAAATCGTACCTAGGATTTGACCAAGATTCAAATGGGCATAAAAATTCAAAAAAAATGAAAAACCAAAGAACATAGCCTTCTTATGTAATATAGTAAGCACTCAAGTTGATAAACAAGGTCTACACATATTCAAACCAGAAAAATCATATATCTACCCCTAACCCTAAACTTTGTCTTATGAAGTCAAGCACGAAGAGAAGTCGTTTTGGGTTTCAAACATGGAAAATTCAAAAACCTTCCCAAAAGCTTCACTTTGGAGTGACTAAGAAGGATGCATGCTTACCTTTTCATTTTCATGTTTTAATCTTTTTTAATTAAATCTTGGTTAAACCTGGGATTTGACTATGATCAAATGGGCATAAAAATTCAGTAAAAATGAAAAATGAAACCAAAGCACATAGTATTCTTGTGTCATATAGTAAGCGTTCAAGTTGATAAACAAGCTCTAAACATATTCAAACCAGACAAATCATGTATCTACCCCTAAACCTAAACTCTGTCTTATGAAGTCGATCAAGCATGAAGAGAAGTGGTTTTGGGTTTCAAACATGGAAATTTCAAAAACTCCCAAAAGCTTCATTTTAGAGTGACTAAGAAGGATCCAGGCTTACCTTTTCATTTTCATGTTTTAAACTTGTTCAAATCTTGGTCAAACTTATGATTTGATCAAGATTCAAATGGGCATAAAATACTTAGAAAAATCATGTACGTATCTACCCCTAACCCGGCCTAAAATCTATCTCACGAAGTCAAGCATGAAGAGAAGTGGTTTTGGGTTTCAAACATGGAAATTTGAAGAACCCCCCCCCCCCAAGCTTCATTTTAGATTGACTAAAGGATCTAGGTCGGGATTACCTTTTATTTTCCTGTTTTAAACTTGTTCAAATCTTGGTCAAACCGTACCTAGGATTTGACCAAGTTTCAAATGGGCATAAAAATTCAAAAAAAATTAAAAACCAAAGCACATAGCGTTCTTATGTCATATAATAAGCACTCAAGTTGATAAACAAGGTCTAGACATATTCAAACCAGAAAAATCATGTATCTACCCCTAACCCTAAACTTTGTCTTATGAAGTCAAGCATGAAGAGAAGTGGTTTTGGGTTTCAAACATGGAAGTTTCAAAAACCTCCCAAAAGCTTTATTTTAGAGTGACTAAGAAGGATCCATGCTTACCTTTTCATTTTCAAGTTTTAAACTTGTTTAAATCTTGGTTAAACCACGGATTTGACCAAGATTCAAATGGGCATAAAAATTCTTAGACAAATCATGTACGTATCTACCCCTAACCCTAAACTCTATCTTACGAAGTCAAGCATGAAGGGAAGTGGTTTTGGGTTTCAAACATGGAAATTTCAAGAGCCCCCCAAAAGCTTCATTTTAGAGTGACTAAAGGATCCAGGTCGGGATTACCTTTTATTTTCATGTTTTAAACTTGTTCAAATCGTGGTCAAACCGTACCTAGGATTTGACCAAGATTCAAATGGGCATAAAAATTCAAAAAAAACCAAAGCACATAGCCTTCTTCTGTCATATAGTAAGCACACAAGTTGATAAACAAGGTGTCTAGACATATTCAAACCAGAAAAATCATGTATCTACCCCTAACCCTAAACTTTGTCTTATGAAGTCAAGCACGAAGAGAAGTTGTTTTGGATTTCAAACATGGAAATTTCAAAAACCTTCCCAAAAGCTACATTTTTGAGTGACTAAGAAGGATGCAGGCTTACCTTTTCATTTTGATTTTATAAACTTGTTTAAATCTTGGTTAAACCTATGATTTGACCAAGATCAAATGGGCATAAAAATTCAGAAAAAATCAAAACATGAAAACCAAAGCATATATTCAAGTTGATAAACAAGGTCTAAACATATTCAAACCAGACAAATCATGTATCTACCCTAACCCTAATAAACTCTATCTTACGAAGTCAAGCATGAAGAGAAGTGGTTTTGGGTTTCAAACATGGAAATTTAAAAAACCTCCTAAAAGCTTCATTTTAGAGTGACTAAGAAGGATCCATGCTTACCTTTTATTTTCATGTTTTAAACATGTTCAAAGCTTGGTCAAATCGTACCTAAGATTTGACCAAGATTCAAATGGGCATAAAAATTCAAAAAAAAATGAAAAACCAAAGAACATAGCCTTCTTATGTAATATAGTAAGCACTCAAGTTGATAAACAAGGTCTGGACATACTAGAACCAGAAAAATCATATATCTACCCCTAACCCTAAACTTTGTCTTATGAAGTCAAGCACGAAGAGAAGTCGTTTTGGGTTTCAAATATGGAAAATTCAAAAACCTTCCCAAAAGCTTCACTTTGGAGTGACTAAGAAGGATGCATGCTTACCTTTTCATTTTCATGTTTTAAACTTGTTTAATTAAATCTTGGTTAAACCTAGGATTTCACCAAGATCAAATGGGCATAAAAATTCAGTAAAAATGAAAAAATGAAACCAAAGCACATAGTATTCTTATGTCATATAGTAAGCGTTCAAGTTGATAAACAAGGTCTAAACATATTCAAACCAGACAAATCATGTATCTACCCCTAACCCTAATAAACTCTATCTTACAAAGTCAAGCATGAAGAGAAGTGGTTTTGGGTTTCAAACATGGAAATTTCAAAAACCTCCTAAAAGCTTCATTTTAGAGTGACTAAGAAGGATCCATGCTTACCTTTTATTTTCATGTTTTAAACATGTTCAAATCTTGGTCAAATCGTACCTAGGATTTGACCAAGATTCAAATGGGCATAAAAATTCAAAAAAAATGAAAAACCAAAGAACATAGCCTTCTTATGTAATATAGTAAGCACTCAAGTTGATAAACAAGGTCTACACATATTCAAACCAGAAAAATCATATATCTACCCCTAACCCTAAACTTTGTCTTATGAAGTCAAGCACGAAGAGAAGTCGTTTTGGGTTTCAAACATGGAAAATTCAAAAACCTTCCCAAAAGCTTCACTTTGGAGTGACTAAGAAGGATGCATGCTTACCTTTTCATTTTCATGTTTTAATCTTTTTTAATTAAATCTTGGTTAAACCTGGGATTTGACCATGATCAAATGGGCATAAAAATTCAGTAAAAATGAAAAATGAAACCAAAGCACATAGTATTCTTGTGTCATATAGTAAGCGTTCAAGTTGATAAACAAGCTCTAAACATATTCAAACCAGACAAATCATGTATCTACCCCTAAACCTAAACTCTGTCTTATGAAGTCGATCAAGCATGAAGAGAAGTGGTTTTGGGTTTCAAACATGGAAATTTCAAAAACTCCCAAAAGCTTCATTTTAGAGTGACTAAGAAGGATCCAGGCTTACCTTTTCATTTTCATGTTTTAAACTTGTTCAAATCTTGGTCAAACTTATGATTTGATCAAGATTCAAATGGGCATAAAATACTTAGAAAAATCATGTACGTATCTACCCCTAACCCGGCCTAAAATCTATCTCACGAAGTCAAGCATGAAGAGAAGTGGTTTTGGGTTTCAAACATGGAAATTTGAAGAACCCCCCCCCCCAAGCTTCATTTTAGATTGACTAAAGGATCTAGGTCGGGATTACCTTTTATTTTCCTGTTTTAAACTTGTTCAAATCTTGGTCAAACCGTACCTAGGATTTGACCAAGTTTCAAATGGGCATGAAAATTCAAAAAAAATTAAAAACCAAAGCACATAGCGTTCTTATGTCATATAATAAGCACTCAAGTTGATAAACAAGGTCTAGACATATTCAAACCAGAAAAATCATGTATCTACCCCTAACCCTAAACTTTGTCTTATGAAGTCAAGCATGAAGAGAAGTGGTTTTGGGTTTCAAACATGGAAGTTTCAAAAACCTCCCAAAAGCTTTATTTTAGAGTGACTAAGAAGGATCCATGCTTACCTTTTCATTTTCAAGTTTTAAACTTGTTTAAATCTTGGTTAAACCACGGATTTGACCAAGATTCAAATGGGCATAAAAATTCTTAGACAAATCATGTACGTATCTACCCCTAACCCTAAACTCTATCTTACGAAGTCAAGCATGAAGGGAAGTGGTTTTGGGTTTCAAACATGGAAATTTCAAGAGCCCCCCAAAAGCTTCATTTTAGAGTGACTAAAGGATCCAGGTCGGGATTACCTTTTATTTTCATGTTTTAAACTTGTTCAAATCGTGGTCAAACCGTACCTAGGATTTGACCAAGATTCAAATGGGCATAAAAATTCAAAAAAAACCAAAGCACATAGCCTTCTTCTGTCATATAGTAAGCACACAAGTTGATAAACAAGGTGTCTAGACATATTCAAACCAGAAAAATCATGTATCTACCCCTAACCCTAAACTTTGTCTTATGAAGTCAAGCACGAAGAGAAGTTGTTTTGGATTTCAAACATGGAAATTTCAAAAACCTTCCCAAAAGCTTCATTTTTGAGTGACTAAGAAGGATGCAGGCTTACCTTTTCATTTTGATTTTATAAACTTGTTTAAATCTTGGTTAAACCTAGGATTTTACCATGATCAAATGGGCATAAAAATTCAGAAAAAAATAAGAAAAATGAAAAACAAAGAACATTGTATTCTTATGTCATATAGTAAGCATTCAACTTGATAAACAAGGTCTAAACATATTCAAACCAGACAATCATGTATCTACCCCTAAACCTAAACTCTGTCTTATGAAGTCAATCATGAAGATAAGTGGTTTTGGCTTTCAAACATGGAAATTTCAAAAACCTTCCCAAAAGCTTCATTTTGGAGTGACTAAGAAGGATACAGGCTTACCTTTTAATTTTCATGTTTTAAACATGTTTAAATCTTGGAAAAACCTATGATTTCACAAAGATTCAAATGGGCATAAAAATTAGAAAAATAAAAAAATGAAAAACCAAAGCATTTAGTCTTCTTATGTCATATAATAAGCATTCAAGATGATAAACAAGTTCTAGACATATTCAAAACAGAAAAATCATGTATCTACCCCTAACCCTAAATTCTGTCTTATGAAGTCAAGCACGAAGAGAAGTGGTTTTGGGTTTCAAACATGGAAATTTCAAAAACCTTCCCAAAAGCTTCATTTTGGAGTGACTAAGAAGGATGCAGGCTTACCTTTTCATTTTCATGTTTTAAACATGTTTAAATCTTGGACAAACCTATGATTTGACCAAGATTCAAATGGGCATAAAAATAGAAAAATCAAAAAATGAAAAACCAAGCATGTAGTCTTCTTATGTCATATAGTAAGCATTCAAGGTGATAAACAACAAGGCCTAGACATATTCAAACCAGAAAAATCATGTATCTACCCCGACCCCTAACCCTAAATTTTGTCTTGTGAAGTCGATCAAGCACGAAGAGAAGTGGTTTTGGGTTTCAAACATGGAAATTTCAAAAAACTCCCAAAAGCTTTATTTTAGAGTGACTAAGAAGGATCCAGGCTTACCCCTAATTAACCCTAAACTGTATCTAACGAAGTCAAGCATGCATGAAGAGAAGTACGTTGTTTTGGGTTTCAAACATGGAAATTTCAAGAACCTCCCAAAAGCTTAATTTTAGAGTGACTAAGAAGGATCCAGGCTGGACTTACCTTATATTTTCATGTTTTAAACTTGTTTAAATCTTGGTTAAACCTAGGATTTTACCAAGATCAAATGGGTATAAAAATTCAGAAAAAAATCAAAAAAATGAAAACCAAAGCACATAGTATTCTTATGTCATATAGTAAGCATTCATGTTGATAAACAAGGTCTAGACATATTCAAACCAGACAAATCATGTATCTTCCCCTAACCCTAAACTCTGTCTTATGAAGTCAAGCATTAATAGACGTGGATTTGGGTTTCAAACATGGAAATTTCAAGAACCCCCCGAAAGCTTCATTTTAGAGTGACTAAGAAGGATCCAGGTCGAGATTACCTTTTATTTTCATGTTTTAAACTTGTTCAAGTCTTGGTCAAACCCCAAGATTCAAATCGGCATAAAAAATGAAAAACCAAAGCACATAGCCTTCTTATGTCATATAGCAAGCAATCAAGTTTATAAACAAGGTCTAGACATATTCAAACTAGAAAAATCATGTATCTACCCCTAACCCTAAACTTTGTCTTATGAAGTCAAGCACGAAGAGAAGTCATTTTTGGGTTTCAAACATGGAAATTTCAAAAACCTTCCCAAAAGCTTCATTTTGGAGTGACAAAGAAGGATGCAGGCTTACCTTTTCATTTTCATGTTTTAAACATGTTTAAATCTTGGTCAAACCTATGATTTGACCAACATTCAAATGGGCATAAAAATACTTAGAATCAGCATGGACGTATCCCCTAACCCTAAACTCTATCTTACGAAGTCAAGCATGAAGAGAAGTGGTTTTGGGTTTCAAACATGGAAATTTCGAAAACCTCCCAAAAGCTTCATTTCGGAGTTACTAAGAAGGATCCAGACCGGGCTTACATTTTATTTTCATATTTTAAACTTGTTCAATCTTGGTCAAACCGTACCTAGGATTTGACCAAGATTCAAATGGGCATAGAATTTCAAAAAAAAACGAAAAAAATGAAAAACCAAAGCACATAGCCTTCTTATGTCATATAGTAAGCACTCAAGTTGATAAACAAGGTCTAGACATATTCAAACCAGAAAAATCATGTATCTACCCCTAACCGGGACTTTGTCTTATGAAGTGAAGCACGAAGAGAAGTCGTTTTGGGTTTCAAACATGGAAATTTCAAAAACCTTCCCAAAAGCTTTATTTTGGAGTGACTAAGAAGGATGCAGGCTCACCTTTTCATTTTCATGTTTTAAACATGTTTAAATAAGGTAAGCGTGGTTCTGAAACCTCATACACATTGTTGCAAAACTAATTACATAACCTAAACAATACTACTAGTTCATAATTCTAAACTTATGTACAATCTTGAAAACATATAACGCCAGCCTAGTTCACCAATTATCATCATCCCTCTTGATGCGCTTGCCGGTCCACTTGTACCTGCCTCCCATGGGTTGGAAGTCCACGTTCTGCACTCGTTCGGACTTCGTGTGTCAGGAATCCTTGTTCGCTTCCCAACTAGATACAGGCCCTGCCCTTGCTAGCTCACCACATCCAGCCGTTGCCCTACACTAAAAGAAAAGTTCTGATAGACAACGTCCGAAAATCGTCCGCTAAGGGCCATTTTTCGTCTCCTATGGGCCTAACATGGCGATATGGGTTCTGTTGTCGAAACTGCGTCAGGCAAAGTCCTACGACGTTTTTTTCGGTCCGTCGCGCTTGGGCGCCCTTCCGCCACGGAAAATCGGACCGTTGCAGAAGTGTTTTCGGGAGCCCGTTGACTGCTGATGTCATGCAAACTGACACGTGGCAGACGCCGTTAACTGGCAGTTAACGGCATTAACCGGCTGAAACCCCATGGTAGATGGTAGGCCCACACGAGGCCTGCCATGTCTTAAGCGGGCCGGGCCAGCTGACTTAGTTTGACCGGTCAACTATATAGCTGGGCTGGTCCATTAGTTACGTGGGCCGGGCCTAACCTGTAAGGTTGACTGGTCAAAACTTAAATGGGTCGGCCCACTAAGCATGTGGGCCGGGCCGAATGCACTCGTTTGACTGGTCAACAGGCAAAAGGGCCAGCCCACAAGACATGTGGGGCCCACTTTCCTGTTATCGGGCCAGCCCATTTAAAGAGTGGGGTCCACCTTAAAGCAAGTGGGCCGACCCAAGAAGTTAGTGGGCTGGCCCAATTAGCATGTGGGTCCCACTTTCCTACTATCGGGCCGACCCATTTAGTCCGTGGGGTCCACAATAGATCAAATGGGCTGGCCCAACAAGCCAGTGGGCCAGGCCAAAAACACAGGTGGGTCCCACTTTCCTGTTAAAGGGCCGACCCACTTAGTATGTGGGGTCCACCATATAGCAAGTGGGCCGGCCCAACAAAGATAGTGGGCCGGGCCAAAAACACATGTGGGTCCCACTTTCCTGTTAAAGGGCCGACCCATTTAGTATGTGGGGTCCACCATATAACAAGTGGGCTGGCCCAACAAGATAGTGGGCCGGGCCAAAAACACAGGTGGGTCCCACATTCCTGTTAAAGTTTCGGCCCATTTAGTATGTGGGGTCCACCATATAGCAAGTGGGCTGGCCCATTAAGATAGTGGGCCGGCCCAATAAGCAGGTGGGGCCCACTATCGTGTAACAGGACCGGCCCAGTTAGCAAGTGGGGTCCACCATAACGCAAGTGGGCTAGCCCAACAGGTTGGCGGGCCGGCCCAATAATAAATGTGGGGCCCACTATCCAGTTAACGGGCCGATCCAGTTAGTAAGTGGGGTCCACCACACAAGCAATTGGGCTGGCCCAACAATTTAGTGGGCCGACCCAATTAGTATGTGGCGTCCACGGTAAATCAGGTGGGCGGCCCGACGAGTTAGCGGGCCGGCCCAATAAGCTTATGGGGCCCAATTTTCTGTTACAGGGCCAGCCCAGTAGTGGGTGGGGTCCACCTTAAAGCAAGTGGGCCAGCCCAATTAGAGGGTGGGGTCCACCATAAATCAAGTGGGCTGGCCCAATAAGTAAGTGGGCCAGCCCGTTTAGTTGTTGTTTATATGTTGGCATAATAGGCGCTTTAGGATTTTGCGGGCCGACACATATCTGATTTCGCTTAATTGGGTCATTTAAGGGATGGGAATTTGTGATTTAGATACTAAGAATATTTACGCAGCACATGATTTTTGTCGGATAGCGTCACTTACCAGAAGCACCATAGAAAAAATGCGCGAAAGAACTATAAAAACTAACTAAATATTACATCAGCTGCAAGGCTTTGAAAAAATATTACAGAACCCAGAGAAATTGAATGGTAATTAAACCTAGCAATACAATGAAGCGATTCGGCAATCTTATAAGTTGTCCATGCAGCACCTATATCTGAAACAAAGATATTACAAGTTAAGACAGCAACAATGGAAAGGCAAAGACACTACAATATTGTTTGCCAAAGAATTTGGAACTCATCATTTCGTCGTTATAACAAGATCATTATAATGCGCACAATAAGAAAACAAAGAGTGCATGCCGCATACCAACAGCCAATATAACAGAGCATGTTAGAATGAAACAACAGACTTACTACTATCGAGTCCCATGCAAACCAACATGTTCAGGGAGTACAAAATTGGCATGAACAACATAGTAGAAGGCTATAAATTTTGTAACAACGACTGAGCAATATAAAGTTATGATGGCTGCATCTACAGAGCAGGGAATGTAAACCAAAAATAGAAGTTACGATAGCAAAAGCTAAAGAGGAGGGAATGTGACCCAACAAGTGCCAAGTGCAATTACTTCAAATTTACCGTGAACTAAACAATACTCCTGAACTTATAGTGAAGGGGATGCAAATCAAGATGTTTCGGGATATAAACTTGTAATGAGCAACACATAGAGGATAGTTAATGCTGGAGCTTAGGATGGACTAGATACAGAATATAGTGGGATCACCTGTGAACTTTTATAAGAGGGAATGCAAACCAATATGTTCAGCATTCCATATGTGAGTGTCATGCCAAGTCAGAGAAACAAGTCAATAATGCAGCTTTTGAAGAACAAGATGGCACACAAAATTATTATCTAGTAGTATGACAAGTATATTTGTACTACAGGCTAGATAGCAGAGTGATAGCATGACAAACTAAATACTTACTTTGTTAGCTTACAATGAACTAGATACAAAACAATGGCATCATCTGTAGTACAAGGAATGAAAGCCAACATGTTCATAGAGTAAAAAATTGGCACACACAACATAGTAGTAGGCCATAATTTTTGTAACAACAACTGAGCAAGATAAAGTTATCATGGCTAGATCTACATAGCAGGGAATGTAAACCAAATATAGAAGTTACGATGCCAAAAGCTATAGAGCAGGGAATGCGAACCAACATGTGCAATTACTTAAAATTGGCCATGATCTAAATAATAGTAGGATGTCACTATAATAGCTAGGAATAAAACAGATAGGAGTTTTAATGGCATCACTCATAAACTTGTAGATGAGGGAAACAAATCAATTTGTTTCAAGATATAAAGTTGTAATGATCAACACATAGAGGATAGTTAATGCTACTGCTTAGAATGGACCAGAAACGGAATATAGAGGGATCACCTGTGAACTTGTAGAAGAGGGAATGCACACCAATATGTTCACCATTCTATATGTGAGCGCCATGCCAATTAAGAGAAACAAGTTAATATTTCAGCTTTTAAAGAATCAGACGGCAGACAAAATTATGATGGAAGTAGATGCTGTCACGAGTTCAAATAAATTTGTACTGCAGGATGGCAGAGCGATAGCATGCAGGAACTAATAGCAGGCAGTTACTTTGTTAGCTTACGAAGAAGTAGATAGAAATAACAATGGCATCACCTGTTGTACAGGGAATCCAAACCAACATGTTCAGGGAGAACAAGATTGGCATGAAAAAAATAGTAGCATCCTATAATTTTTGTAACAACGACTGAGCAAGATAGAAGTTATGATGGCTACATCTACAGAGTAGGGAATGCAAACCAAAATGTTCAATCGCTTAAAGTTAGCAATGAACTAGAAAATAGCAAGGTGTTACGGTCATAGCTAGGAATGAACTAAAAGAGCTTCATACAAACAAGCATCTGAACCCAGAACATGGCGCTAAAACAAGGGACTTACATTAGGAGAAGCACTCTGTGGGAGTCACAGCAGATCTTCCTGGGGTTGATAGATCCGGTGATGAAGTACGCTACATGTGCTACTTGGAGTTGGAGAGACGGCCCTATATTACACTTCATGGTTACTCATCTCATCTGCAAAAACGTAACGGCGCGTCGTTAGCACAAACTGGTTCCCCCAAGATTAAACAAGAACTTGCAGGCAAGCAATAGAAAAGCGACAGTAGAAGAGTTTAGATCATGCACGGCGCCGGTGAAGCAGATCCGGTTCATACACAGTGGTGTCGGTGAGCAAGATCCGATGCGGTGGACGATGGATCCGGCGAAGCGGCTCCGGTGGGGTGGACGATACCGTAGCTGAAGCGACTGCGGTAGACTGCTGGATGAGTATATGGTTTCGAGGTTCGGCGGAGATGATCCGGTCCGGTTGATGACGGCATCGATGAAGCGGCTCCGACAGGCAGCCGGATGACGAGGATCGCGAGGCCTCGGGTAGGCCAGGGAAGTCAGGTGGGGATGTTCCGGTGCGGTGTTCGTGGAGGTGGGAGAGAGAGCGACTTGGGAAGTTTCGGTGGGTGTGGTCTCAGAGGAGAGACTGAGGGAAATGAATTTTTTTCCGGTTAGTTTCCGGGGCTAGGGAGGTGGTGATCGAAAAAAATGACGGGTAGACCCCCCACCAACCGACTTATACATGGATATTGTTGTCATCTTTACCAGGGTAGAATGGGAAGTTAGAAGCGTGTGAAATATTTGTATTTTTCGGGCGGGAAGTTTTGCCGCTGGAAAGAGATTTCGAATTTGGCTACAGTCCAAGTAATGCAAAAATATGAGACCGTACTAGTTCGGCCAAGTGTCACATCAAGTGATCATCACGTTGAAAATCGGTTACCACGATCATAATCATGATGTATCTTGAAAATCAATTTTGAAAAGCCCTTCCGAAATATTTCAGGATTTGTAGGAGATTTTGCAGCTTGACTGAGAATTGATTTTGAATAAGGCTATGGTCTAAGTAATTTTTTCTTCTTCGAAAAGGGGATATGACCCCAGCCTCTGCATCGTGGTGATGCACACGGCCTTTATTAATAATCCAGTCGCAACAAAAGTATGTAGTACAGATGGTCTAAGTAATATACTCGTGATTGTAATATAGAGATGACAAGTCGGGTAAGCACAGTGCTTAAGTAGTGCAAAACGTAGAAGAAAATTCAGGAAACTATAACAAATACTGTACGTATTTACTGTAGCAATCATTGTATATTTTTGTTGTACAATGGTCATAATTTTGATTGTTACTAATTATTGTAAATGCATATGGCTTACATATATTATGGAAGTTAATTTAGATCAAATTAGACTTAATCATGTAGATGTGGAGAAGGAAAATTAGAGAGGTGTAGCTTACCTGACTTGTTTGTTGCACGTTAGAGGATCTGCTTCCGGGGTAGACCATGCTACTTAGACTACTCATAGTGGGGGTAACTAAGGAGTATTAAGATAGAGCTACATGCATTGCCAACTAGGCAAATTGATGACATGGCATGATATTAAATGAAGAAAGAGATGATTGTGGTAAGTGGTAACTAGCTATGTTACCATAACACTTTTCAAGATAGAATGAGTCTACATGCTAACTAATACACTCATGCATGATAGTACTACATCTAAGTTACTATGCATTATGAAGGTAGTAACATAGAGTAGTGTCATATGCATGCGGAAATTCAATTTGGCTCCCGGGTGCATATGCTCCCTCTTCCAAAAAAATCATATTTTAAATTGTCGAAAAAAATTAGCAAAAAAATGTACATGTACATATTCATAATATATGTTCGTTCGTCAAGTTTCATGAAAAACCAATATTTTTTGTGGTCTATGTAAAAAAGAGAAAACTTATCTTGTGAAAAGCATTATTTTTAGTACTGAGTTTTATCTTTTTACACACGTCACATGACTAGTCGATTTTTTATGAAACAACTTTGTAAGCGCGTAGCACGAGAAGAAGTATATGTGAATTTTTTGTTTCAATTTGTGAAATTCAAAATATGTGTAAGATGCATTTCAAAATAGAGGGAGCATATCCACCCATGTTTCAAAATACCACTCCCGCATGCGCATGACTCTACTATATGTTACTCCCCACTATGACTAGAAAGAAAGTCTTAGTAGCTCTGTTCAGCAATTTAAGGCCAGGGGTCCCATCAAGTCATCATCATAAAATCATTTACACCCAAGTTCTCCAAAGTCCAATTCAAAAACGCGGCTGAAATATTTCAGATTCATTTTGCAGGGGGGGTGCCTCTTGACTGACATTTTGAACTTTGCTACAGTAGAAGCAAAATAAGTACTAGAAAATTTGTAGATCGACGTAGTACCTCTGTTCAAGAATCCAAGGCCTACGGTCACATTTAGTCATAATCACAACCAAAATCACTTCCCATGTACTATCTCCTAAAAAAACTTAAAATCAAAAACGCTTAGCGAATATTTTGGATTTTATTGGCGGGAGATTGTAGCGCTTGACAGATATTTTCAATTTAGCTGGCGCTAAAAAAAATACTGTACTAGAAAATTTGGTAGCTTACTGTAATACTACCTCCTTTCAGGGATACAAGGACAAGGACCCATCAACTAAAATAATGTATGAAAATGTTCACCAATGGGCCAACTAATACTTATGCTTTTCCCATGCAGCGGAATATAAAAAAATACTACAAATTAGATTAAACCTTGATTAAATATCGGTGCATCCAATCCATTCAGTTTTCATTAAATCCACATCACCAAGGAAACAACCACCAGGTACATAACAAGTGCAGATAGAAGCACCAACAAAATAGTTCAGCATCACAAACCCTTTCACACAACCAAGGGACACCTTTGACTGTCAGTGTTCACTGTGGTATTCAGCATCTCCCACACTTTCTCAGGATGTTGCCCAGGTGGGCTTGACTTGCTTCTAATCCTGCAGTTATACGGTTGATGACTACTCTTTGTGCAGCCACTATTGCTCGTTCCTCTTTGAGTTGTTCCTCGAGATTATAAAAAGATAATGACTTGGACCTCAACCTGCGCTTGGGCTTTGACTTGGACTTGGACCTCGACAAATTAGTTGTGAACCCAGCATTACGCAGGAATGTGTTGTTGGCTATACCATGACATTGTAGTACCTTGGAAAATGAATTCAGACATTCTTCCTGGGTTTTTTCTATACCATCTTTGTTTTGTTTTGCCAGCTCCACTTTCATGTCATGCTGAGGAGTTTTCAGTTGTTACACATGTGTAAGAGAAGAGATTATAATGTGAAGACATGTGTATGAACTACCTCTAATAATCCTACAAACTGGCATGGCTGATTACCGCATATACATTTTAGTAAGAGCATGTTACATCATATTGACATGTCTTCTATTGCTAACACGTAATAGCAGGACTATAAAAATATGCATGGATCCATGTGTAAAATTCGTAATGTGCATGATATTGCTGAGAAGTATATAAGTGAATTGTACTAGCCCTTTCCACCAGTTCGGACATTTGGTTGTGTTGGCTAGTGCATGAAGCTTGACAGATATGGCAAGATATTTCTGCATACAATTGAAAACCATAACTGACATTAGTAGAGAATACTTACAATAACACTCTGTGCAAAATGTCCAGTCAAACCATTTCTGCTCGTCTGGCACACCTTGAATTGCTCCAGTAGACTCATCTCTCTGTCTGTACTCTCACAGTATGCTTGCCTTGCATTCTGATATTTTTTTAAGAGAAAATATAAATTAGTTTTACAACCACGTCACATGCCGACATGCGACAATTGAAAGTTTTCAAAAAAAAATTATAAATAAAATAGAGACATCAATTTACGATGTATATTGTGCATCTATAAATTCTAAATGATTTACTAATTTAAATATAGTTGTACAGATAACATTCCTTACCATACAGTAGAGGTGTCCAATAAAGCTACGAGATCTTGTACGCTGTTGTAAACGTACATTATTACGAGCACGCATGTTACTTTGAGCGATGAACTACAAATGAAGACTTGTGAGACACATGCTTAAAAAGGAATCAGTAATGTAATCTTGTCTCACTGTCTTCACAGAACATACCAAATTCTTTTGAGCAGACCAATACTCAACAAGATCACACCATTGATCATCAGTCATCTGTATTATAGGAGAGGTTGTTGGAATATCGCTAGGAGTCCTCCCGGCAAAGTATCTCATCTTTAGCCTATGGCGCTCCTGGCGCAACGCTGAAGAGAATATGCTCTTGATAACAGTGATTACATTCTTCATGTCATCATCAAACTCAAGACATGTCTGTTTACAACAATGGGAACCGTTCATGTGTTAGATAGCTAGCAAACAGCAAGCTAGAGGGCATGTGAACGAGCAACATGGTATTGTTTATGAAAATGACTTACATGTAATGTGTGCAGTAAACCTTCAAAATGAGAAGGGGTGTTTACGTGTTGTTTCCATGATGGAAAGATAGGAATTTGAGTCCTGACAAAAACGCCTGTGATCGATGCTATATTAGATGATTCTTGTGGATCCAGTGGCCTTCTGATACCTGCTATAACTGATGTGATGGGAAATCTT
The DNA here is from genome assembly GCF_019359855.2 of Lolium perenne. Classification (NCBI taxonomy): domain Eukaryota; kingdom Viridiplantae; phylum Streptophyta; class Magnoliopsida; order Poales; family Poaceae; genus Lolium; species Lolium perenne. The sequence goes on from NC_067245.2 coordinate 141,128,592, forward strand.
GTTCCCATTTGGGCAATCTCAGTTTTAAGTGATTTCAAATTTGTTGGCCCCCTTCATTTTCTTAGTCATGGTGGAACTGCAAATTTAAGCATTACATCAAGCTATCAAGGTATTTATGTAAAGGAGCATGTAAGGGAATATGTACCTAATTCGGCCCCACCATCATCTTTAAGGAAGAAGTTGTCTCTAGCAGGACCAAAGATCGGCGGGTGATCGTGATTAGTTAGGTGTTGAGAACCTGCTGTTGAAACTGGGTCTGCTGTGAATTGTTCTTGGGTAACTGGATTGGCAACAGGTGGATGGGGAACATGTGGTTTGGTATTTGCTCCGTCTACAGCTTTTGGACAAACCGATGTGGGGTTAGGTCGAAGCTTTTTTATGTCGGTGTTTCGCATTATAATTTTTTGTTGCATGGTCATCATTTTCAACTAGATTAGAGTGACTCTGAGTCCGAGACCTTGTTTTTACTCTATTTACTGCATTTTTTTATGATCTGACATGACCAACTTGAACCCTTTTTATTTTTAGGTGAGTTGTCAGCCATTGAGCTTCCTGTTGAACTATGTTCTTCACCTTGTAGGTATTTGAAACGTCCTTACGTGAAGTCCCTGATGGCTGCCAGAGATAAACGGTACAATCAACAAAATCATATGCATAGTTGATACGAATATGAAACATAAGAACAACAAGCCAAGACATGATGAAACATATGTTATTATTATGTGTTAACTGAGCAGATGATAATGCTATAACATGGGCTGGGTTGGACGGATACATCACAGTTATTGAAGATGCAACAATAATGCCAATGAAAAGAGCGAGCAATCACCTTGGGGGGTGGAGTAGGGTGCTTGACAAGGGCATCCTCTTTACTCATGTCTCCCTCAGACTCTTGTTCAGCAGGATCAAGTTCTGAATAAGAAAATTGATTGTTATCGATGGACACAGGAGAGGGGTTTGATTGTTCACTGGTGATGCCTATATTTTCTCTCCGGCCCTCTTTGTACTCTAGTACAGTATCTTTAGCATGCATTAGAAAAAAATGCTAACGAGATTTATCATGGAACTTTGAGTAGAGCAGTAGAAGGGCAAATTAGTAGTAGCAAGTAGATGATAGCTCAAAAAGGAATAAAGCATAGATCAAAAATAAATGATTTCCCTGTGCATGCCAATTGGTAAGCAGATGGCACACATTTATTTACAAGATTTATAAACATGCAGTTTAATAATGTCGACTAATCACTCTGCAGGCTTGACTTCTACTACAGTCATACCAGATAGCACCAAACAGATTGTAGGAAAAGTAAACTTGGAACCCCTAAAACAGATCGCACCAAACTGATGTTCGGCAATGAAATGCATAACAGAAGCGGCTACACACCAACCTTCGCATGGGGAGTGGACGGGTTTACGCTTTGGTTTCGCGCGGTGGACCGGTTGGGCGCGGGGTCTACCCATTTCACCGTGCGGTGGACCAGGGAGTCGGGAAGCAGATCAGACGCAGCGGCGAAGGTGGACGGCATCCCTGAGCAGGATCCGACGCGGTGGGCATCGGCTACGGTGGAGCACAAATGGTGCGGTGTGCACCTTCATCGGGGGAGCGGCTCCGGCTTGCTTGACAACGTCTTCTCGGACACTACAACGGCTGGTCAGGAGGCTGTGGTGGCGAGCGGTGGTGCACTGCCGTCGTCGGGTGAGATGCTCCGATTCGATGGGTGACGCATGAGAGATGTGGGATTCGGCGCCTGTGCCGGTGGTATGTTTTAATGGCTGGGGTGAGATTGGCCTTGGCCCGAATAAGAGAAGAACCGCTGGGGACGTTTTTGATGAAAGGATAAGATGGGAAATTCGAACATTTGAAAATTCGAGGCGGCAACCCGAGCTATTTTCGCCGGTGTTTTGGGGCTTCGACGAAAATGGTTTGGTGGATGCGCGAAAAAAATGGATGCGGTCCGACCCCATCAAGGTCTCATTTGTAAGCATGGGTGGTACGGCAGCCATCCTACCTTGATTTTTAGTGAATATCCATTCATTTATATGTGTTTTTATGAACATTTGAGTGCTTAAAACGGAATTCATATGACAAAGTTGTGCCTAGTTTAGTGAACACTGCGTGGAGCCGATTTCGAAAAGAAAACATGGAGTAGGTACCAAAAAACATATATAGACTCGTTCTCCGCATTAAAAAGGTTGATGTATCATGGATCTTAGTATATGTAAAATAACCTTGAGCTATTCATTATCATACGCGGAGAATTGAAGACTTCAGATATTTCTTTATATTTGAAAGAAACGCCATGTTTCATCCGACAACATTTATCATCTCATTGAGTTGGCGTTGATTTTATATGTGGTGACGAAAACAACTGAGGCTCCTTTGATTTATAGGATTTAGATCCTACGGGAATTATTCTACACTATTGGTTATATTCATAGGGAACATATCCTATATGAATCTTGTACTGTACTACAAATCCTATATGAAAAAAACATTGGGTCATCCCTCATGGAAAAATACCTTTTGTACAATCAAAGAAACTCATATTCCCATAGGATTCAAATAGACAAGATGTACATATGTTTTTCCTATCCTATGACTTAAAGGACTCCTGAAATGGCTTGACAACAAAGATCATAAATTCCGAGTTGTGCATCGAGCAAAAGATATTGAAAATTCTTGATCGATCGAATTACAAAATGATTTTCAAAAGAACTAAAGTTTTTCCATTGATCACATAATTGGTAGGTATATAGGCTCTACTTATAATAAAATATGTTTTTGTTTATTGGGATTGCGTTAGAATTACATGCATCACAATGTCTCGGGACTATTTTGGTTTTTAACTCTTCTTTTATAGTTCGCCCTATCTAAGATTATTTCCGACATTCACCAATGTTTGCAAGGAATGTCATGCAGTCGTTTCCCACCCAGTTTCGGAAAAAATGAAGAAAAAAAGTGAACTTGTGGCTATAAAATGATAAGCTTGAATTTTGATAAGTTTTTTTTAAAAAAACTAGCTTCAAAATATGGCCTACCATTTTATATAAACAACCATGGGTCTTAACGAAAATGCCCAAGGTAAAATGTGCATTACCATTTTGGGGAAAGGTGCAATAAGATTTCATTTTTTTGTGGGAAACAAATTGTTGTTGTTTTTTTGCCTTTTTCTGAATAGCTAAAAAGGTGTCATATTTTTTCCATACATTCCATAATGTCATTGAACATAAGCATCTGGTGTCCAGATATAGCAACAATTCAGTATAAGACAATACTAACATAGTTTCCATAAAGTACTGCTAACACATAAGAAAACAAAAGATCTAGATGATGACCCAAGAAACAACTTCCATGTATATAATAACAATCTATTGACCATATGGCGGCTTTTGCATCACCCTATAAAAATCATCTGCCTTCAAACACGAGAGCAGAATGTCGACACGTGCTTCAACATGTTCCAAGATCCTTTTGATGACCTCATGGACATCTGCATCAGCCGAATTGGAATCAAAGTTGTCAGCCACGAGCTTCTGCTGAAAAAGAAACATCAGTGTTGAAGGCATCGATCTTAGGAGTCCCCACATTTCATTACTTGCAAGACCAAGATGATCAAATTCCCCTTACTTCATAAGAATGTCTGGATCGCTGGCATGATCGAAATGTTTGATAGTACCCTCCTTTGGCCGAATTCAAATTTACATTAGATCTTGGTGCCCATGCCTTTGGTATATGCGGGTAATTTTTTGCCAATATGTCGTGCATTGCACATAGCGTCCTACTGTACAGGGGTACTTCTACATATCTTCTTCCAAATATAACTTAATTTATTTCGGTTTGGATTCAATTTGTTTCAAAATTTTCTGGTATACCATTTGTATTGGTAGGATATGCAACTTTGAATTTTAATCATTATTTCTAGGTGCCACACTTGCAGGGTACAGTCAAGGATTTTATCCAATGTTTCATGTCTTGACATATCCTTTTCGTAATGAAGGTTGAGACCCCCAGCCTCTGCATCAAAATGATGCACATAGATTTTTTTAGTATGGTATTCAACAAAATCTGATAAGATGCAAAAATCAAACCTTGGAAAAACATGACACATGCTCACTTGGGTAGAAAGCCAATCAAACTGATACAAATTAGATTGTAGAGTTGATGGCGTGTAACTCACACGTTCGTTGGGAACCCCAAGAGGAAGGTATGATGCGCACAGCAGCAAGTTTTCCCTCAGAAAGAAACCAAGGTTTATCGAACCAGGAGGAGCCAAGAAGCACGTTGAAGGTTGATGGCGGCGGGATGTAGTGCGGCGCAACACCAGGGATTCCGGCGCAAACGTGGAACCTGCACAACACAACCAAAGTACTTTGCCCCAACGAAACAGTGAGGTTGTCAATCTCACCGGCTTGCTGTAACAAAGGATTAACCGTATTGTGTGGAAGATGATTGTTTGCGTAAAAACAAAGTAGAACAGTATTGCAAAGAGACTGTATTTCAGTAAAGAGAATTGGACCGGGGTCCACAGTTCACTAGAGGTGTCTCTCCCATAAGATAAACAGCATGTTGGGTGAACAAATTACAGTTGGGCAATTGACAAATAAAGAGGGCATGACAATGCACATACATATCATGATGAGTATAGTGAGATTTAATTGGGCATTACGACAAAGTACATAGACCGCCATCCAACTGCATCTATGCCTAAAAAGTCCACCTTCAGGTTATCATCCGAACCCCCTCCAGTATTAAGTTGCAAAGCAACAGACAATTGCATTAAGTATGGTGCGTAATGTAATCAACAACTACATCCTTAGACATAGCATCAATGTTTTATCCCTAGTGGCAACAAGACAACACAACCTTAGAACTTTCTCACATCGTCCCGGTGTCAATGCAGGCATGAACCCACTATCGAGCATAAGTACTCCCTCTTGGAGTTACAAGCATCTACTTGGCCAGAGCATCTACTAGTAACGGAAAGCATGCAAGATCATAAACAACACGTAGATATAACTTTGATAATCAACATAACAAGTATTCTCTATTCATCAGATCCCAACAAACGCAACATATAGAATTACAGATAGATGATCTTGATCATGTTAGGCAGCTCACAAGATCCGACAATGATAGCACAATGGGGAGAAGACAACCATCTAGCTACTGCTATGGACCCATAGTCCAGGGGTAGACTACTCACACATCACACCAGAGGCGACCATGGCGGCGTAGAGTCCTCCGGGAGATGATTCCCCTCTCCGGCAGGGTGCCGGAGGCGATCTCCTGGATCCCCCGAGATGGGATCGGCGTTGGCGGTGTCTCTGGAAGGTTTTCCGTATCGTGGCTCTCGGTACTGGGGGTTTCGTCACGGAGGCTTTAAGTAGGCGGAAGGGCAAGTCAAGAGGCGGCACGGGGGGCCCACACCATAGGCCGGCGCGGCCAGGGGTGGGGCCACGCCGCCCTAGGGTTTGGCCACCCCGTGGCCCCTCTTCGTCTCATCTTCGGACTTCTGGAAGCTTCGTGGAAAAATAGGCCCCTGGGCTTTGATTTCGTCCAATTCCGAGAATATTTCCTTACTAGGATTTCTGAAACCAAAAACAGCAGAAAACAAAGAATCGGCACTTCGGCATCTTGTTAATAGGTTAGTTCCGGAAAAATGCACGAATATGACATAAAGTGTGCATAAAACATGTAGATAACATCAATAATGTGGCATGGAACATAAGAAATTATCGATACGTCGGAGACGTATCAGCATCCCCAAGCTTAGTTCTGCTCGTCCCGAGCAGGTAAAACGATAACACAGATAATTTCTGGAGTGACATGCCATCATAATCTTGATCATACTATTTGTAAAGCATATGTAGTGAATGCAGCGATCAAAAAAATGTATATGACATGAGTAAACAAGTGAATCATAAAGCAAAGACTTTTCATGAATAGCACTTCAAGACAAGCATCAATAAGTCTTGCATAAGAGTTAACTCATAAAGCAATAATTCATAGTAAAAGCATTGAAGCAACACAAAAGAAGATTAAGTTTCAGCGGTTGCTTTCAACTTGTAACATGTATATCTCATGGATATTGTCAACATAGAGTAATATAATAAGTGCAATAAGCAAGTATGTAGGAATCAATGCACAGTTCACACAAGTGCTTGCTTCTTGAGGTGGAGAGAAATAGGTGAACTGACTCAACATTGAAAGTAAAAGAATGGTCCTCCATAGAGGAAAAGCATCGATTGCTATATTTGTGCTAGAGCTTTGATTTTGAAAACATGAAACAATTTTGTCAACGGTAGTAATAAAGCATATGCATCATGTAAATTATATCTTATAAGTTGCAAGCCTCATGCATAGTGTACCAATAGTGCCCGCACCTTGTCCTAATTAGCTTAGACTACCTGGATTATCACCGCAATACATATGCTTTAACCAAGTTTCACAAAGGGGTACCTCTATGCCACCTGTACAAAGGTCTAAGGAGAAAGCTCGCATTTGGATTTCTCGCTTTTGATTATTCTCAACTTAGACACCATACCGGGACAACATAGACAACAGATAATGGACTCCTCTTTTAATGCTTTAAGCATTCAACAATAATTAATTCTTTTCTCATTAGAGATTTGAGGATGTTTGTCCAAAACTGAAACTTCCACCATGGATCATGGCTTTAGTTAGCGGCCCAATGTTCTTCTCTAACAATATGCATGCTCAAACCATTCAACTCAGTGTAGATCGCCCTTACTTCAGACAAGACGAACATGCATAGCAACTCACATGAAATTCAACAATGAATAGTTGATGGCGTCCCCAGTGAACATGGTTATCGCACAACAAGCAACTTAATAAGAGATAAAGTGCATAATTACATATTCAATACCACAATAGTTTTTAAGCTATTTGTCCCATGAGCTATATATTGCAAAGGTGAATGATGAAATTTTAAAGGTAGCACTCAAGCAATTTACTTTGGAATGGCGGAAAATACCATGTAGTAGGTAGGTATGGTGGACACAAATGGCATAGTGGTTGGCTCAAGTATTTTGGATGCATGAGAAGTATTCCCTCTCGATACAAGGTTTAGGCTAGCAAGGCTTATTTGAAACAAACACAAGGATGAACCGGTGCAGCAAAACTCACATAAAAGACATATTGAAAACATTATAAGACTCTACACCGTCTTCCTTGTTGTTCAAACTCAATACTAGAAATTATCTAGACCTTAGAGAAACCAAATATGCAAACCAAATTTTAGCATGCTCTATGTATTTCTTCATTAATGGGTGCAAAGCATATGATGCAAGAGCTTAATCATGAGCACAACAATTGCCAAGTATCACATTACCCAAGACATTAATAGCAATTACTACATGTATCATTTTCCAATTCCAACCATATAACAATTTAAGGAAGGAGAAACTTCGCCATGAATACTATGAGTAGAAACCAAGGACATACTTGTCCATATGCTACAGCGGAGCGTGTCTCTCTCCCATAAAGTGAATGCTAGGATCCATTTTATTCAAACAAAACAAAACAAACCGACGCTCCAAGAAAAAGCACATAAGATGTGATGGAATAAAAATATAGTTTCAGGGGAGGAACCTGATAATATTGTCGATGAAGAAGGGGATGCCTTGGGTATCCCCAAGCTTAGACGCTTGAGTCTTCTTGATATATGCAGGGGTGAACCACCGGGGCATCCCCAAGCTTAGAGCTTTCACTCTCCTTGATCATGTTGCATCATACTCCTCTCTTGATCCTTGAAAACTTCCTCCACACCAAACTCGAAACAACTCATTAGAGGGTTAGTGCACAATATAAATTGACATATTCAGAGGTGACACAATCATTCTTAACACTTCTGGACATTGCATAATGCTACTGGACATTAGTGGATCAAAGAAATTCATCCAACATAGCAAAAGAGGCAATGCGAAATAAAAGGCAGAATCTGTCAAAACAGAACAGTTCGTATTGACGAATTTTAAAATGGCACCAGACTTGCTCAGATGAAAATGCTCAAATTGAATGAAAGTTGCGTACATATCTGAGGATCATGCACGTAAATTGGCTTAATTTTCTGAGCTACCTACAGGGAGGTGGACCCAGATTCGTGACAGCAAAGAAATCTGGAACTATGCAGTAATCCAAATCTAGTACTTACTTTTCTATCAACGGCTTAACTTGGCCCAACAAAACACAAAACTAAGATAATGAGAGGTTGCTACAGTAGTAAACAACTTCCAAGACACAAAATAAAAACAAAATACTGTAGGTAAAAACATGGGTTGTCTCCCATAAGCGCTTTTCTTTAACGCCTTTCAGCTAGGCGCAGAAAGTGTGTATCAAGTATTATCAAGAGACGAAGTGTCAACATCATAATTTGTTCTCATAATAGAATCAAAATGTAACTTCATTCTCTTTCTAGGGAAGTGTTCCATACCTTTCTTGAGAGGAAATTGATATTTTATATTACCTTCCTTCATATCAATAATAGCACCAACAGTTCGAAGAAAAGGTCTTCCCAATATAATGGGACAAGATGCATTGCATTCAATATCCAAGACAACAAAATCAACAGGAACAAGGTTATTGTTAACGGTAATGCGAACATTATCAACTTTACCCAAAGGTTTCTTTGTAGAATGATCGGCAAGATTAACATCCAAATAACAATTTTGCAGCGGTGGCAAGTCAAGCATATCATAAATTTTCTTAGGCATAACAGAAATACTTGCACCAAGATCACATAAAGCATTACAATCAAAATCTTTAACCTTCATCTTAATGATGGGCTCCCAACCATCCTCTAGCTTTTTAGGAATAGAGGCTTCACGCTCTAGTTTCTCTTCTCTAGCTTTTATGAGAGCATTTGTAATATGATGTGTAAAGGCCAAATTTATAGCACTAGCATTAGGACTTTTAGCAAGTTTTTGCAAGAACTTTATAACTTCAGAGATGTGGCAATCATCAAAATTCAAACCATTATAATCTAAAGCAATGGGATCATCATCCCCAATGTTGGAAAAAATTTCAGCAGCTTTATCACAGCGGTTTCAGCAGTTTTAGCAGTTTCAGGCAGTTTTTCGCGCTTTGCATTAGAAGTGGAAACATTGCTAACACCAATTCTTTTATTATTAGTAGGAGGTGCAGCAACATGTGTAGCATTAGCATTACTAGTGGTGGTAATAGTCCAAACTTTAGCTACATTCTTCTCTTTAGCTAGTTTTTCATTTTCTTCTCTATCCCACCTAGCACGCAGTTCAGCCATTAATCTTATATTCTCATTAATTCTAACTTGAATGGCATTTGCTGTAGTAACAATTTTATTATGATGATTCTCATTAGGCAAAACTTTTGATTTCAAAAGATCAACATCAGCGGCAAGACTATCGACTTTAGAAGCAAGTATATCAATTTTCCCAAGCTTTTCTTCAACAGATTTGTTAAAAGCAGTTTGTGTACTAATAAATTCTTTAAGCATGGCTTCAAGTCCAGGGGGTGAACTCCTATTATTGTTGTAAGAATTCCCATAAGAATTAGCATAGCCGTTGCCATTATTATAAGGATATGGCCTATAGTTGTTACTAGAATTGTTCCGGTAAGCATTGTTGTTGAAATTATTATTTTTAATGAAGTTTACATCAACATGTTCTTCTTGTGCAACCAATGAAGCTAACGGAACATTATTAGGATCAATATTAGTCCTATCATTCACAAGCATAGACATAATAGCATCAATCTTATCACTCAAGGAAGAGGTTTCTTCGACAGAATTTACCTTCTTACCTTGTGGGGCTCTTTCCGTGTGCCATTCAGAGTAGTTGATCATCATATTATCAAGAAGCTTTGTTGCTTCACCAAGAGTGATGGACATAAAGGTACCTCCAGCAGCTGAATCCAATAAATTCCGTGAAGAAAAATTTAGTCCTGCATAGAAGGTTTGGATGATCATCCAAGTAGTCAGTCCATGGGTTGGGCAATTTTTAACCAGAGATTTCATTCTTTCCCAAGCTTGAGCAACATGTTCAGTATCTAATTGTTTAAAATTCATTATGCTACTCCTCAAAGATATAATTTTAGCAGTGGGATAATATCTACCAATAAAAGCATCCTTGCATTTAGTCCATGAATCAATACTATTCTTAGGCAGAGATAGCAACCAATCTTTAGCTCTTCCTCTTAATGAGAAAGGGAACAATTTTAGTTTAATAATATCACCATCTACATCTTTATATTTTTGCATTTCACATAGTTCAACAAAATTATTAAGATGGGCAGCAGCATCATCAGAACTAACACCAAAAAATTGCTCTCGCATAACAAGATTCAGTAAAGCAGGTTTAATTTCAAAGAATTCTGCTGTAGTAGCAGGTGGAGCAATAGGTGTGCATAAGAAATCATTATTATTTGTGGTTGTGAAGTCACACAACTTGGTATTTTCAGGGTTGACCATTTTAGCAACAGTAAATAAAGCAAACTAGATAAAGTAAATGCAAGTAACTAATTTTTTTGTGTGTTTTTGATATAGCAAACAAGATAGCAAATAAAGTAAAACTAGCAACTAATTTTTTTGTATTTTGATTTAGTGCAGCAAACAAAGTAGTAAATAAAACTAAGCAAGACAAAAACAAAGTAAAGAGATTGAGAAGTGGAGACTCCCCTTGCAGCGTGTCTTGATCTCCGCGGCAACGGCGCCAGAAAAAGAGCTTGATGGCGTGTAACTCACACGTTCATTGGGAACCCCAAGAGGAAGGTATGATGCGCACAGCAGCAAGTTTTCCTCGTAAAGAAACCAAGGTTTATCGAACCAGGAGGAGCCAAGAAGCACGTTGAAGGTTGATGGCGGCGGGATGTAGTGCGGCGCAACACCAGGGATTCCGGCGCCAACGTGGAACCTGCACAACACAACCAAAGTACTTTGCCCCAACGAAACAGTGAGGTTGTCAATCTCACCGGCTTGCTGTAACAAAGGATTAACCGTATTGTGTGGAAGATGATTGTTTGCGAAAAACAGTAGAACGATGTGCAAGAGATTGTATTTCAGTAAAGAGAATTGGACCGGGGTCCACAGTTCACTAGAGGTGTCTCTCCCATAAGATAAACAGCATGTTGGGTGAACAAATTACAGTTGGGCAATTGACAAATAAAGAGGGCATGACAATGCACATACATATCATGATGAGTATAGTGAGATTTAATTGGGCATTACGACAAAGTACATAGACCGCCATCCAACTGCATCTATGCCTAAAAAGTCCACCTTCGTGTTATCATCCGAACCCCCTCCAAAGTATTAAGTTGCAAAGCAACAGACAATTGCATTAAGTATGGTGCGTAATGTAATCAACAACTACATCCTTAGACATAGCATCAATGTTTTATCCCTAGTGGCAACAAAGACAACACAACCTTAGAACTTTTCTCACTGTCCCTGTGTCAATGCAGGCATGAACCCACTATCGAGCATAAGTACTCCCTCTTGGAGTTACAAGCATCTACTTGGCCAGAGCATCTACTAGTAACGGAAAGCATGCAAGATCATAAACAACACGTAGATATAACTTTGATAATCAACATAACAAGTATTCTCTATTCATCGGATCCCAACAAACGCAACATATAGAATTACAGATAGATGATCTTGATCATGTTAGGCAGCTCACAAGATCCGACAATGATAGCACAATGGGGAGAAGACAACCATCTAGCTACTGCTATGGACCCATAGTCCAGGGGTAGACTACTCACACATCACACCGGAGGCGACCATGGCAGCGTAGAGTCCTCCGGGAGATGATTCCCCTCTCCGGCAGGGTGCCGGAGGCGATCTCCTGGATCCCCCGAGATGGGATCGGCGTTGGCGGCGTCTCTGGAAGGTTTTCCGTATCGTGGCTCTCGGTACTGGGGGTTTCGTCACGGAGGCTTTAAGTAGGCGGAAGGGCAAGTCAAGAGGCGGCACGGGGGGCCCACACCATAGGCCGGCACGGCCAGGGGTGGGGCCGCGCCGCCCTAGGGTTTGGCCACCCCGTGGCCCCTCTTCGTCTCGTCTTCGGACTTCTGGAAGCTTCGTGGAAAAATAGGCCCCTGGGCTTTGATTTCGTCCAATTCCGAGAATATTTCCTTACTAGGATTTCTGAAACCAAAAACAGCAAACAAAGAATCGGCACTTCGGCATCTTGTTAATAGGTTAGTTCCAGAAAATGCACGAATATGACATAAAGTGTGCATAAAACATGTAGATAACATCAATAATGTGGCATGGAACATAAGAAATTATCGATACGTCGGAGACGTATCAAGAGTCCTTGCATGTTAAACTATATATTGCCAAACACCACATATCTTAAGGGATACATATTAATTTCGATACTACAACTTTTATGATAGAAGATTTGTAACTACAAACGTTGTGGGCTGTGGCTGCCATCCTCAATCTACTCACTTGTCTCATCGGCAACCGTCTCCACCTCTCTACATGCGCATATGGGTACACCTTCTTCACACCCGAAGAAGATTACTGGAGTTACCTGTCATGCTCCGCCACTTGTAGTAGGTGTGCTCCTTTTTCAGAGATGAATTCTCTTTTAGGATGGAGATGTTCTCCTTTTTTAGAGACGAGTTCTCTTTTAGGATGGAGATGTTCTACTTCGATAGAGATGAGTTCTCCTATGATAGAGATGAGTTCTCCTTCAAGAGTATGGCATACTCATTCCATAGCTTCACAGCACGGTATACCAGATGTGCGTTCACATCTCGGGGCTTGGACGCATGGTCAATCAACTCGCGCGACTCATCCAGGAGCGACCGCCGGATTACTTGCATAGACGCTTCATGTTGTCGTCCTTCATTAGATGGTAGATTCACAGAGTGACCCTTTGTGACACATGATATTATACTAATAAAGTGCAAAAGTGTAACTTCAATAGTAATATAGTACTCTGAAAGTTTGCAGGACTTAAACTTCAATACTCATAGTAATATGTACAAGACTAACTTCAATAGTAATTGTAATATGTACAAATTTCAATTGCAATACTGTAGTAATATGAGTACTCCGGACCTTGGAGCAATAAAGTTTCAAACTAAGAACGAAACATGAACTAATAAAGTTTTCCCTATGCATCAATCGATGGAGAGGCTGGATCTCCAGTTCGAAAGGGGGGAAAAAGACTGCAGTGAAGTTTGAAGTTTGCATTGAAGTTCGAAAGTGGTAATGCAGCTAGTATTAGTGCAGTAGAAATCCTTTGTGCCTTGTTTGGTTGACGTGTTTTCACATGGTTCAGTGAGTAATATCTGGGTCTTTCTTAATAAGAACACATTTTATCTGTTTGGCAGGAGAGTATTGGACAGGATCAGAGTCGCGGGGATCCTCAGGAAACACTTCCACGCACGTCGGGTGGACGTGGAACCGCAACACCTCTCTCTGCTCTCGCGTTTCTGGTCGTTGCACATACGTGCTCCGATTGTTGCTGCTCCTTCCATGCCTCTACCCCGTTCTAGCATGGATCAGGCTGAGGGATTGGTTCCAATGCAAAATTACAAGTCCTGAGGCCTGCTGGCATGGATTACGTGAATAGAAATTGGACGCTTCACTAATAAGGCCCGAGGAACCCCTCAAAAAATAAAACTAATAATGCCCCAGGCCAGGCTATCTCTCAGGTTGTCCTGATCTGCCGCAAATACTCACGCCAAAACATGGTGAATGAAGTATTTTGCACCAAATCCCCTCCGAATAATACTCAGTAGGGGGCTAAGTAGTTTTAAACCAATGATTAAACTACATGAACCACTGACCTCGAAGCTCTTCTCCTTGGAGAGGACCGACTCCCCGGCGACGGCGAGGTTGTCTTGCAGCTGCAGCAGGACTATCAAGTCTGAGCCCACGAAGAGGTCGTTGATCCGATGCCGCATGGTGGGCACATCAGACTCAACGGCGAGGCCTCCATGCGCCTGCTGCAGCTGCTGTGGGGGGCGTGCGAGTTGGCGGCGAGGTCATGTAGTTGTTGCTGGGGGATTACGACGGTGGGCCGCACACCTAACATGCCCCCTAGTCGACTCGTGGGATTCATTGCCGGAAGATGGGGATGTAGAGGGGAGGCGCTAATACAGAGGTTGTGGATGGTACAGCCGCCGACGAGCACTGTACAGGTTGGGGCTATAGGATTTTGAAGATGAATGGGGAGAGGCGGCAGGGGCCTATAAATAGAGAGGAGTGAGGTAGCGAGAATTCCCACCACGGGATTCAAATTTACCCCAACTGCAATTCATACTAGGGGTTAAAATTTTCAAGTTATTTTAACTAGGGATCACACCGAAGGAGACGAAGCGAGAGCAGTCACGGGTCCCCTCTTATTTATGGTGTCTTCCCTTTTTAGGGTGATGTTGACTGTTGTGAAGGGTTTGTCAATGCGCAGGAGGTGCGAGCGAGCGAGGCCGACAATGAGAGGGAGATTTTTTTTCGAGAGAGAGGGACAACCGAAGGATCCTGAAGGACCTAGAATTCCACTACGCATCAGAGCACAGTTTATAACAGGACACAAAATAAACAGGAAATTACATCTAAATCCCTAACTTGGTGAGAGAGTGTGTTTTTTTGCGAAAGAGATAGAGAGTCTTGAGGCATCTTCTCTTGATAAAGAAGATGGCTGGCATTTTGCCTACCTACCGCAGGTGACTTGTGCTCACTGAAGTGTGGGACCTCACGCATGGGAACCACACGTAAGTCACATACCTGTTGGTGTCATAACTCAGGTGCTTATTATATTGTATTAGTACAAAGTTTCCTATGGTTCAAAAAAGGCAATCAAAAGGCATGGATTGTTCATCATTTTCTACATAGCTAGGGAAAATACCATACTGCCATACCAGTGTTTTAGAAAATAGCCCTTCAAATAGTTTGGCAACATGTTGGACTTCGTCCAGCTTAATTTCTCCCCACATGTGAGCTTGGTACTACTACACAAAAACCATGTCAAACTTTTGAATTAGGGCCCAAGTTTATGTATATATTTGCAACTTTTCACTCACACATCAAAACTTTGCAAAATATGTGCATTTTGGGTTGTCGCACATATAAATGTGCCTTGACTTGTCTACCACCAATCAAATTTTCATTTGTGGGGAAACATGTGACAAGATACCTCATGCTGAAGTTTTGTACTAGGACATGGACACGCTCAAACTAAACACGGTCATAGGCGATACAACATCGCACACATAAATAGACGACATGTATAGAATCATACATTTTTTGAACAAAGAAAAGTCCCGAAGGACCTGGCGGCACTGCTTTTATATTATGACGGCGGGATTACAGATTGCAAGGAGAAATCTCTAAGTAAAAGGAAACTACAGAAAAGACATCCAAAAGTACAAAAAGAACCCTAGATCTAGAAAAGGAAACTCCATCTGATCCTTCTCCAACGAGCTCAGATTTTAGCCTCGAAGCGCGATCATCTTCTCCATCGAGACCGGCAAGACCATCCACCCACCGTCTCGTTGGCTTATGCTCGCACGTCCGCTCGTGTTGCAAGTATTCGAGCAAGTCGCCGATCATGTCGCAACCATCGTTGCTGCAATCTACCTTAAACATGGAGGGATATCTATTAATCGAACTTCTTCCTCCTACGTCTTCGAGGATGCTGTCGCATCTCGGGCACGCGAGACTGGGCAGATTTCTTACGCAGCTTCCGCATGTAAGGTGCCCTCGACCATCCCTGCGAACGCACTTCTTAATACAAGGAAATTAACATGACTGTTGGCCAAAAGAAAAATACAGTTCGGTGGAACCTAACGAAGAAAGTACTAACCTGGTATAGTGGACGCCGTGCTATTTGAAAGCACAAAATGCAGGTGAACGATATTCTCGCCCCATTCGGTTGGAGAAAACATCCACTGGTAAACTCCATGACTTCGGACGAGAGACTTTCACCTTGCAAGACGCCCTGGCATCCCGGGCACACGCGACCGGACAGTATCCTAGAGCAGCTGCTGCATACCAACTTCTTGCACCCACGGCACTGCTTAATACAAGGAAATTAACACGACTGTTGGCCCAAATTAAAATACATCTGGATGAACCTAGTGAAGAAAGTACTAACCAACGATATTGCAGGAGGTTGTATGGGTTGAGAGCACACTCTGCAGCTGAACAGTCTTCTCAATTTAGCAAAGTCGACAGAAACTCTAATGCTACTAGGGGGAGCCTCCATGCCCAACGATTCTGAATGGAATATGAATTTAGAGGATGGGAAGGAGATAGGGATAGAGGGTTGTAGTCTTCGACTTGTATATAATATATAGGCGAGTGACAAGGGATTAACTTATTAATGCCTACAGATTGTAGACTAGGGTTTTAGTCGGAAGTAGAGGGCAAGTAGATCTCGAAGGTTTCAGCCGAAAAGTGCTCGACGATGTGAAAACTAGGGTTGCGTGAAACAATGAATCGATGCTCTCTTTGTCCCTCGACTCCCCCTTATATAGGAGGTGGAGTCGAGGGATTCATAATACACGAGTTACAGAGTCCGGGAGGGTTTCCAACCCATCCCGCAAGATTACAAATATATCTTTCCTAATACAACTCTAGCTTTCCTCAATACTAACTTGGGCTTCCGAATCTTCATATCCATCGAGTCGTGGGCCTTCAGTAGACCTCGGGTACCAACTTCGGTAGGCCCATCGGGGATGCCAATGTCAGTAGCCCCCGAGATTTTGCTTGAATCGAAGAATCAGGGAAAATCTCCAACTTTATAGTCATTCAATAACTCTGTCGAATTTATCACATATCTTTGGATACGCAATTATATATTGTACAGGGATAATGGTAGTTGGGGCTAGTTCATCTGACGGATCAGGTACTAGTTAACTGCTCTAGTGGCAATCCGCAAAAACCTACTTCAAGATCACGTCCCTGGACATGATCTCGGGATACTGGTGTGAACTTCGATAGGTGCCGCTTAAGGTCTTACCATCTGTCGAGTCCCAGTCATATTTTATTGGGTACCTAACGCGTCCGCTAGGATTTTTCTTCGTATCTGTTGATACGGAAAAAAGTAGCAAACCGCCGTCAGAGACGGTGCCACACCGCTCAGAACGGATCTGGGGTCTTACGTTCGCAAAGTTTTGCGGCATTCAGAGATTATTCGCAACTTTGGCGCTCTGAGAATATATTGTCGAGTGCTTTTTCGGCTGCTGGAATAGCACATTTTATTGAGTCAACGGATGACTTATCTTGCCCTCCCGATGGGAGTTTATGCAGAGTTATTTGTATAACTCGAAATATGCTCACTTCTTCTTCTTTCTTCTCTTTCTTTTTTTATAATTTCATCGGGCACGCGAACAGCATTCCCGATGGGAGTAGCCCCCGAGGCTACAACCAAGGACTAGTGCTTGGTTGTAGGCTCAACACTTTTAACGCCTTATGTCGCTATATTGTCATTCCTTCTCGAACTTTTCATATCTATAGGGTGCGCGACCAGCGCTCCCGATGGGAGTAGCCCCTGATGACCCACAAGTATAGGGGGTGTATCGTAGTATTTTCGATAAGTAAGAGTGTCGAACCCAACGAGGAGCAGAAGGTGTTGACAAGCAGTTTCGATGAAGGATTCACTGTAAATGCTCACAGACAAGTATTCAGGGGGTTTTGATGTAGCAGTTGAATAAAGTACGAGTAAGTAAAGTGCGAGAGTAACAATTGCAGCGAGTGGCCCAATCCTTTTTAGCACAAAGGACAAGCCGGTTTGTTTACTTATAATGACCAAACGTTCTTGAGGACACACGGGAATTTAGTCTAGTGCTTTCGCTTCATACAGCCAGTTAATCTTCATTGTTTTGATAAGTGGTGTGTGGGTGAACCTATGCTAATGCACCGCCCTTCCTAGGACTAATACATACTTGTGATTATACCCCTTGCAAGCATCCGCAACTACAAGAAAGTAATTAAGATAAATCTAACCACAGCCTTAAACTCTGAGATCCTACTATCCCTCCTGCATCGATATACCAACGGGGGCTTAGGTTTCTGTCACTCCGGCAACCCCGCAATTGGCAAACGAATACAAGATGTATTCCCCTAGGCCCATAAAGGTGAAGTATCATGTAGTCGACGTTCACATGACACCACTAGAAGAATAACACCACAACTTAAATATCATAACATTGAATATTACTCAACCATAATTCACTACTACCATTTAGACTTCACCCATGTCCTCAAGAACTAAACGAACTACTCACGAGACATCATATGGAACATCATCAGAGGTGATATGATGATGAATAACAATCTGAACATAAACCTTGGTTCAATGGTTTCACTCAATAGCATCAATAACAAGTAGAAATCAATACCGGGAGAGTTTCCCCTCTCAAACAATCAAGATCCAACCCAAATTGTTACAGCGGTGACGATGTGCAGCGGTGGAGACGGCGGTGATGATGATGGCGATGATGATGATGGTGATGGAGATGATGTCCAGCTCGATGTCGGTGACGATGGCGACGATTTCCCCCTCCGGGAGGGAATTTCCCCGGCAGATTTCAGCCTGCCAGAGAGCTCTTTTCTCTCTGGTGTTTTCCGCCCGGCAGATGCGGCTGTGACTCTTCGCGACTATTCTCTGGAGCTTAGGTTTTCGGGATGAAGATGTACGCGAAGGAGAGGAGGCCAGAGGGGGCTGTGGGCCCCCTCCTCATAGGGCGGCGCGGCCAGGCCTTGGCCCGCGCCGGCCTATGAGGTGGGCCCATGGCGGCCCTCCTCGGCTCCCCCTTATGGCTCCCTTCGTCTTCTGGAAAAATAGGATTTTCCGTATAATTTCTGTCAATTGTTGATCTTCCGAAATATTGCCTTCTGACGACGATTTTTCCAGCAGAATCCTGACTCCGGTGCGCGATCCTCCAATAATCATGAAACATGCAAAATAGATGAAATAACATAAGTATCATCTCCAAATATGAAATATATCAATGAATAACAGCAAATTATGATATAAAATATTGATGCAAAATGGACGTATCAACTCCCCCCAAGCTTAGACTTCGCTTGTCCCCAAGCGAAACTGAACTCGGTAAACAGGACCTCATGTTTATGGAGTGAAGAGTCGATAAATAAAATACGGACAAGAAGCATCATATCAATTCACACAAGACATTCTAGTAAACAACCTCCTCATATAATTCAACTTGAAAAAAGTAGAAGGTAATCACAAATAAAGGTGCATAAGAAATCATAATTGGTGATGGCAAACTTCGTTCTTGGTCAGAGAACAATTAACATATTATGTTAAAGCTAATATGGCACAACTTGCATACTCAATCATAATAATCTCCTCATAATCATTGATAACCTTCAAAGCTATATTCATTCAGATAAAACTTGTACTAAATAAGGAAGAATAAAAGACATGATGAACTAAATCACAATATAGATGGTTTGATCACAACAACTCAAATGCTTGCTTAAGATGGAGGATAATAGGTTTACTGACTCAACATAAAGTAAAAGACAGGCCCTTCGCAGAGGGAAGCAGGGATTAAATCATGTGCTAGAGCTTTTTCAGTTTTGAAATCATATAAAGAGAATAAAAGTAACAATTTGAGAGGTGTTTGTTGTTGTCAACGAACGGTAGCGGGTTCTCTAACCCCCTTGCCAGACAAACTCTCGAAGAGCGGCTCCCATAAAGATTTTTAGTTGACACTCCTTCCAACCTTTTCTTTCACAAACCATGGCTAACCGAATCCTCGGGTGCCTGCCATCAATCTCATACCATGAAGGAGTGCCTTTTTTATTTTAGTTTTATTTAGATGACACTCCTCCCCACCTTTGCTTTCTCAAGCCATGGCTAACCGAATCCTCGGGTGCCATCCAACAATCACATACCATGGAGGAGTGTCTATTTGTAAAATTATGAAAGTTAATTAATTTGGGACTGGGAACCCCATTGCTAGCTCTTTTTGCAAAGTTATTGGATAAGTGGATGAAGCCACTAGTCCATTGGTGAAAGTTTCCCAACAAGATTGAAAGATAAAACACCACATACTTCCTCATGAGCTATAAAACATTGACACAAATAAGAGATAGTAAATTTTGAATTGTTTAAAGGTAGCACACGAAGTATTTACTTGGAATGGCAGGAAATACCATGTAGTACGTAGTTATGTTGGACACAAATGGCATAGGTTTAGGTTCAAGTTTTAATGTACGAGAAGCATTCCATCTCAGTACAGGTCTTTGGCTAGCAAGGTTAATTAGCAAGCATAAGAGTTGAGGGAAACAAATAGATATACATGTGATAGAAACAATCATGCATCTTCCTTGTAAGCACAAACAATTTTAACTTCAGAATAATAAGCTATGAGCTAACAAGAAGGGAAGACAATGAAACAACTACATGTATTTCTTTTTCTACTTAAACCTCAAAGTGTTGTTGCTATTGACCAATGCTAAGTTTGCCAAAACCAAATAGATTTACTCAATGCTCCCGAAGTGACACCAATACTAATAACAAGATCAATCATATAATAGAGATCGCAAACTAAAATAAGATGTGCAATACGTAAATGATAAGACTTCTCATCAATATTCCATAGCGATAACTCACACCAAGGGATACATAGACAACCAACTAAAGGAAAGATACTTCCACACTGCAACCCATCTTATATGATAACTTCCCTACTCATGATATGACACTACTTGATAGTAAAAAGTAAAAGATAGTGATGATGTGATACCGCGGCACTCCCCCAAGCTTGGAACAAACCAAGGGGATGCCAATACCGATGATGAATTACTCCTTCGGCGGTGGTGGTGATGAATTCCCATCATCAGACTTCCAAGGAAGAGGCTCTCCATCAACAAACGACATCTTGGTCTCGGGAATCCTGAAACTAGCAGCATAGCTTATGTGTTTAAACCTGTTTTCATACTCACAGTTCTGATTCTGACCGTCATAGAGTTGAGCTTGGAGTTTGTTGGTGGTATCGTGAAGCGAGAAGATGTCGTCCCACAGCCTTGCAGTCTCCTTCTTGTGTGCATCAATAAGTTCAGACACAATCTTGTGGAAGATGTCCACTTCACGCTCAGCCATCTTCTTGTAGTTGAAAATCTCGTGTTCCAGCTTCTCCATCCTGTCTTCCAAGCTTCCTTCTCCTTTAGGACCCTGGACATCTTTGATCTGCAACTCTCCATCAACGAGCAACAACTCCTTGGGGTGCATCTTCAGCTCGTTCATGTACAGGTTGACGACGTCCTTGCAGAAGCTGTCCTTCGAAGTTTCCGACGAAGACATGATAGCCCTAAATCCGAAGCAGATCCTGGCAGAAAACAGCTCGAAACAAAACACGTCGAGAAAACGATATACGGACCTCCAGGGGTCCGGGGGATTATATAGCAGGAATTTTTATGACAAAAGGAAAGTACTAGGTCGAACCAGAGTCGAAAAGGGGCGACGAGGGAGCCACCTCATAGGGCGGCGCGGCCAGGCTGGGGCCCGCGCCGGCCTATGGGGGCACGCCCTCGTGCGTCTCCTCCACTCCGTTTCGATCTCGTAATTTTTCATATTTTCCAAAAACAGCAAAAATATTGTTCGGAAAGTAAAACGCGAACTTTTTATTACCAGTACTGTTACCTATTCAAAGTCGAACTCTGCCGGACTGTCAATTTGACCTTTGATAAAAGCTTCCAGAGTTCCACTCAAACAACATCAACATCTTCATTATAAGAATCACCTGAGATATAATGCTTGAGTCTTTGTCCATTCACCACTTGTGTGGCATTGCCTTGGAGAGAGCTAATTTTAATTGCTCCTGAACGATACACCTCCTCAATGACATATGGTCCTTCCCATTTCAAGAGTAATTTCCCTGCAAAGAATCTGAGATGAGACCGATACAATAGGACTTTATCCCCAATATTAAATTCTCTTTTGATAATTCTTCTATCATGCCATTTTTTAACTTTCTCCTTAAAGAGTTTAGCATTTTCATAAGCTTCACTTCTCCATTCATCTAGGGAACTCAATTGTAGCAATCTCTTCTTACCGGCTAGTTTAGGATCTTTATTTAGTTCTCTTATAGCCCAATAAGCTTTGTGCTCTAGTTCTAAAGGTAAATGACAAGCTTTCCCATAAACCATTTTATACGGTGACATACCCATGGGATTTTTATAAGCAGTTCTATAAGCCCACAATGCTTCCTTCAATTTACTAGCCCAATTCTTTCTAGATTTATTAACAATCTTTTGCAAGATAGATTTAATCTCTCTATTTGATAGTTATACTTGCCCACTAGTTTGAGGATTATAAGCGGAAGCAATTCTATGATTAATACCATATTTAGCAAGAGTTTTTCTAAAACCACCATGAATAAAATGAGAATAAAATGAGAACCTCCATCAGTCATAATATATCTAGGAACTCCAAATCTAGGAAAAATAATATCTAAAAGCATTCTTAAAGAGGTCTCACCATCAGCACTTTTTGTAGGTATGGCTTCCACCCATTTAGTAACATAATCAACAGCAACAAGTATATGAGTGTTACCTTCTGAAGAGGGGAAAGGTCCCATGAAGTCAAATCCCCAACAATCGAATGGCTCAATAACAAGAGTATAATTCATAGGCATTTCATTGCGTCTGGAGATATTACCAACCCTTTGGCATTCATCACACGATAAAATAAACTTCCTTGCATCTTTGAAGAAAGTTGGCCAATAAAAACCCGATTGTAGAACCTTTTGCGCGGTTCTATCTCCGGCGTGATGTCGTCCATAAGCACTACCATGACATTTACTCAATATCTCCTGTTGTTCATATTCGGGAACACATCTTCGCAGAATACCATCCACTCCTTCTTTATATAAGTGTGGGTCATCCCAGAAATAATGCCTCAAGTCATAAAAGAATTTCCTCCTTTGCTGGGCTGAAAAGGTTGGAGGCAAGTACTTGGAAACAATAAAGTTAGCATAATCAGCATACCAAGGGCTATCTCGTGAGCTCACCTTTATTACAGCCAATTTTTCATTTGGAAAACTATCATTAACAGGAACAGGATCATAAGCAATATTTCCAATCTAGACAAATTATCAGCAACAGGATTATCAACACCTTTCCTATCTATAATATGCAAATCAAATTCTTGCAACAGAAGCACCCATCTAATAAGCCTTGGCTTAGCGTCTTTCTTTTGCATTAGGTATCTAATTGCAGCATGATCAGTATGAATTGTAACTTTTGAATCAACAATATAGGATCTAAACTTATCACAAGCAAAGACTACAGCTAACAATTCTTTCTCAGTAGTAGCATAATTTCTTTGAGCAGCATCAAGGGTTTTACTAGCATAGTGAATAACATTCAATTTTTTATCTACTCGCTGTCCAAGAACAGCGCCTACAGCAAAATCACTGGCATCACACATAATTTCAAAAGGTAAGTTCCAATCAGGAGGTTTGACTATAGGAGCAGTTGTTAAGGCTTTCTTTAGAGTTTCAAAAGCTTCCTTACAATCATCATCAAAAACAAAAGGTACATCTTTTTGAAGAAGATTAGTAAGAGGTTTTGAAATCTTGGAGAAGTCTTTAATAAATCTCCTATAAAACCCAGCATGACCAAGAACACTACGAATACCTTTAACATCCCTGGGATAGGGCATCTTCTCAATTGCTTCAACTTTAGCTCTATCAACTTCAATACCTCTCTCAGAAATTTTATGTCCCAATACAATTCCTTCATTAACCATAAAGTGGCATTTCTCCCAATTAAGAACAAGGTTAGTTTCTTCACATCTCTGCAAAACTTTATCAAGGTTCCGCAAGTAATTATCAAAAGAATTCTCATAGACAGAAAAATCATCCATGAATACCTCTACAATATTCTCGCAAAAGCCATGAAAGATAGCAGACATGCATCTTTGAAAAGTAGCAGGAGCGTTACATAAACCAAAAGGCATACGTCTATAAGCATAAGTTCCATAGGGACAAGTGAAAGTGGTTTTCTCTTGATCCTTAGTTTTAACAGCAATTTGTGAAAACCCAGAATAACCATAAAGAAAGCAAAAATGAGTATTCTTAGACAACCTTTCTAACATTTGATCAATAAAAGGTAAAGGGTAATGATCTTTCTTAGTAACTTTATTAACTTTTCGATAATCAATGCACATTCTATACCCTACAACTACTCTTTGAGGTATGAGCTCATCGTTATCATTAGGTACAACAGTCATTCCTCCTTTCTTAGGAACACAATGCACAGGACTAACCCATCTACTATCAGCAATAGGATATATAATACCAGCTTCAAGAAGTTTTAATACCTCATTTCTTACCACATCCTTCATCTTAGGAATTAGACGACGCTGATGTTCAACAACAGGCTTTGCATCATCTTCCATATTAATGGCATGTTGGCAAATAGAGGGAGAAATCCCCTTCAAGTCATCAAGAGTGTAGCCCATAGCTCCTCGGTGTTTCTTCAATATTTCCAATAACCTTTCTTCCTCAATCTCTGAAAGCTTAGAACTAATAATAACAGGATATATTTTCTTATCATCAATATGAGCATATTTAAGATTATCAGGCAATGGTTTTAAATCAAAAACAGGATCTTCTTTTGGTGGCAGTGTTGTACCTAGATCTTCTACCGGTAAATCATGTTTAAGAATAGGTTGACGAAGGAAAATTTCATCAAGCTCATTTCTTTCTTCCCTAAAAACTTCACTCTCACTATTCTCCAAATGTTGTTGCAAAGGATTATTAGGAGCAAGAGCAATAGATGCACATTGTTCAACTCTAAAATCATTATTAGGCGAATCAGCTTTATAAGAGTTTTGGCAAATTTAGAGAAATTAAACTCATAAGATTCACCAGCAAATTTAGTCAAAATTTTCTCTTTCTTGCAATCTATAACAGCTCCACAAGTATTTAGAAAAGGTCTACCAAAAATGATAGGACAATACTTACTAGCAGCAGAACCAAGTACCTAAAAGTCAGCAGGATATTTAATCTTGCCACATACAACTTCCACGTCTCGAACAATACCAATTGGAGAGATAGTCTCTCTATTAGCTAGCCGAATAACCACATCAATATCTTCAAGTTCACAAGAACCAATTTCGTGCATAATCTCCGTGTAAAGCTCATAAGGAATAGCACTAATACTTGCACCAATATCACATAAACCATAATAACAATGATCACCAATTCTAACGGATCGCATAGGAACACTAGCTTTCCTAGACTTATTAGGATGTGAAACAATATTAGAAGCATCTTCACAGAAAATAATATGACCATCTTCCACATTTTCAGTCACAAGATCTTTAACAATTGCAATAGCGGGTTCAACTTTTATTTGCTCTTCAGGTTCTATAGGTTTCTTTTCACTTTTATTAACCGCACTATTTATAACAGAGTACTCCTTCATTTTAGCAGGGAAAGGAGTTTTTTCAATATAAGCTTCAGGAATAACATGATCAACAGTTTTAATTACAACACATTTATTTATGGATGAATCAATTTTATCTTTATACGGTTCATGATACTTATCAAAATTCTTCTTAGGCAATTCATAATGAGAGGCAAAAGCTTTATAAAGATTTGCAGCAACTTGAAAATCAAGACCATAAGTAGCACTCATATTACGAAATTTATCAGTATCCATAAAAGCTTCAATGCATTTATAATCATAATTTATACCTGATTCTCTATCCTTGTCGTTCTCCCATCCTTCAGTATTCTCCTGGATCCGATTAAGAAGGTCCCTTTTAAACTCTTCTTTGTTGCGTGTAAATGATCCAGAACAAGAAGTATCCAGCAAGGTCTTGTCTTGAAAAGAAAGTCTTGCATAGAAATTATCAATGATAACATTACCCGGAAGCTCATGAATGGGGCATTTGAGCATTAAAGACTTCAATCTCCCCCACGCTTGGGCAATACTCTCTCCATCATGAGGCCAAAAATTATATATGCGGTTCCGGTCTTTGTGAATTTCACTTGGAGGATAGAACTTAGAATAAAATCGGGGCACAATATCATTCCATTCAAGAGAATCCCCATCATCCAGTAATTTATACCAATGCGCCGCTTAACCAGACAGCGATATAGAGAATAGTTTCTTCCTCACTTCATCCATAGCAATACCTGCACACTTGAATAAACCGCATAATTCATGTAAGAATAGTAAATGATCTCCAAGATGGACAGTTCCATCCCTTGTATAACGGTTATCCCCAACATGTTCAATAATTTTCATAGGTATTTTGTATGGAACCTCTTCCTCGCCTGGCGCCTCATCCACTACCTTTGCAGTAGTAGTAGATTTTCCAAAAAAAAATTCAAGAGAAGATCTCTCCATAATGAATTATAGTAGCAGGCAGAAATAAAATTAGCACAAACAGTAAAAGTTTCCCTTACCAATTCCACTTACCAATAGCGCTTCACTCCCCGGCAACGGCGCCAGAAAATAGTCTTGATGACCCTGATAACCCACAAGTATAGGGGATCGCAGCAGTCTTCGAGGGAAGTAAAACCCAAATTTATTGATTCGACACAAGGGGAGGTAAAGAATACTTATAAGCCTTAACAACTGAGTTGTCAATTCAGCTGCACCTGGAAAAGCACTAGTAACAGGGGTGATGTGAAAGCAACAGTAATATGAGAGCAATAGTAACAGTAACACAGCAGCGATATCAGTAACATAGGAGCAATGGCACCAGAAAATAGTTGATACTACTTCCAATGACATATAGAACGAGTATATGATGATGAGAGATGGACCGGGGTTCCCAGCGATCTACACTAGTGGTAACTCTCCAATAACAAGTGACAAGTGTTGGGTGAACAAATTACAGTTGGGCAATTGATAGGATTGATAAAGCATTAAGAAAGAACATCAATTCATTAATCATGTAGGCATGTTTTCCATATATAGTCGTACGTGCTCGCAATGAGAAACTTGCACAACATCTTTTGTCCTACCAGCCGGTGGCAGCCGGGCCTCAAGGGAATCTACTGGATATTAAGGTACTCCTTTTAATAGAGCACCGGAGCAAAGCATTAACACTCCGTGAAAACATGTGATCCTCACATCACCGCCTTCCCCTCCGGTTGTCCCGATTTCTGTCACTTCGGGGCCTTTGGTTCCGGACAGCGACATGTGCATACAACTTGTAGATACAATCTAAGCAATAATTATAGAGCTTAAATCTAAGATCATGCCACTCGGGCCCTAGTGACAAGCATTAAACATAACAAGATTGCAGCAACAATAACTTCACAAACTTTATAGATAGACTAATCATAATGTATCATCCATCGGATCCCAACAAACACAACACCGATTACATCAGATGGATCTCAATCATGTAAGGCAGCTCATGAGATCGCTGTATTGAAGTACATGGGATAGAGAGTACCAACTAGCTACTGCTAGAACCCGTAGTCCATGGGGGAACTACTCACGGAGCATGATGGAGGTGGTGGCGTCGATGGAGATGGCTTCCGGGGGCACTTCCCCGTCCCGGCAGGGTGCCGGAACAGAGACTTCTGTCCCCCGAATTGGAGTTTCGCGATGGCGGCGGCGCCCCTGGAGTCTTTCAAGAGTTTCGTCAAAAGGTATCGCGTTTTTAGGTCTCCAGGGCTTAAATAGGCGAAGAGGCGGCGCAGGAGGGGCAACAGGGTGCCCTCCCCATAGGCCAGCGCGGCCAGGGGCTGGCCCGCGCGGCCCTATGGTGTGGGGCCCCAGGCCTCCCCTCTGACTCCCCTTCAGTGTCCTGGTCCGTCTCGGTGAATTATGATGTTTGGTCTTCGTTTCGTCGAATTCCGAGAATATTGCCCGAACAGCCTTTCTGGAACCAAAAACAGCAGAAAACAGGAACTGGCACTGTGGCATCTTGTTAATAGGTTAGTTCTGGAAAACGCATGAAATCATCATAAAGTGCGAGCAAAACATGTAAGTATTGTCATAAAACAAGCATGGAACATCAGAAATTATGGATACGTTGGAGACGTATCAGACCCACAAGTATAGGGGGTGTATCGTAGTATTTTCGATAAGTAAGAGTGTCGAACCCAACGAGGAGCAGAAGGTGTTGACAAGCAGTTTCGATGAAGGATTCACTGTAAATGCTCACAGACAAGTATTCAGGGGGTTTTGATGTAGCAGTTGAATAAAGTACGAGTAAGTAAAGTGCGAGAGTGTGACGCCCCGGAACCGGTATCCTGAGGATTCCAGTGATCCCGCCGAAATCCGCACGATATCGATTCAGAGACGCCCTCCAACACGACGTGCGCGAAGAATCACACACGTGATGCCAGAGGAATTAACACGAGCGGTAACATTACAACAGGATTACAATAGAGCCCACAAGATACATATATTACAATAACGACTCCAATGAGTCAAGATACAAATAGATACATACAAAGATCCAAGTCATACAGAAGATCAAATACGTCCGAGTACGGACAAGATACAAATTGGACTAAGAGTCCTGAAGATAACCAGTGGCGTCCATAAACCTGCCCAGGCCAAGCCGGAAGGGTAACCTTGCTAATGTCGTCTTCAACGAACATATTTTCATACCTGCCCGGTTATATCCCGTAGAAGCAGCAATAAGTACAGGTTCGTACTTAACAAGACTTCAAGACGTATAAGCATTCATCAACCAGTCGTCCTTTGTACTTGAGGCACGCAGGGGACTTAGAGGACGCAAGAGGAACGTCATAGGCAATATGGTGGAGTTAAGCGGCAGCGCAAGCACTAAAAACCTATAGAGACACTCTACAATATTCGTCTAATCAGAGAAGGTGAGAGAGCGCATAAGGTAACAGATAGAATACTACACAAACATAACCCAGCCGATTACACATATCCCCTCCAACAATTGCGAAGAGGCAATGTAAAAGGCACTCAACGGTGGACAAGTTTTATTAGGTATCGGTTGTAGTAATGCTATATTACTACGTAAGTTATTATCGGATTATTAACAACAAGTAAAAGATGTAAGTTGTTCTATGATCAAGCTATACAATTCCAAGTCGTCCATAACCGCGGACACGGCTTATCGATAAGATGTACACCCTGCAGGGGTTGCCCAAATGTAACCATACGCATGCTCGAACCCACTTACTACAGGTGGAGTCTCACATCAAGACCGTTCCCAATGCAAGAGAAAGTTTAATGGGAGCCACCCAACTAAGCTACCTGTGACGAAGTTCGGCCGTACTCCGATACGGACCCAGAGTTTTGCGACGGCTTCCATGGCGGGCACTAACGACCGGCCAAGGATAAGGAGTCTCGCGTTATGAGTACAATATAGAATATAAACACCCGAAGGCAACAGGAAGTAAATCGTGCATATCGTGCATATGAGCAAATAAAACCAAGGTTGTGGCTCCCAATAAATAGACTCGAGGAAAGGTAGTGGGTGATGGGGGTCCCACTCCCCCACGTACGGGTAGAGCGCTCAATCTCGGAATAGATAACAAGAACTCGGGTCCTAGGGGACATTAGCAAGTCAAAGTTCCGATGCTTTCGCAAAGGGGCTCAAAGATGCCTCTGCTTACAATTTTAGTTGTTAACAATTAAGTAAAGCATGTGTATCTCCAACAACTGATATAGCATGTGATAACCTCCCAACAACCCAACATATCCCGATAAGATAACAGCAACGGTAACGAGATAAAACAGCACTAGCATGCACTACGACTCGCAAGGCAGACCCGATAACCAAACAATAGCTGTAGGTGGTTGGTGGAGTCAATATAGGCTGCTTGAGGTAACAAGTGGAAGGGACACGTGACAAGAACGCAACTTAAGGATAGCATGAGGGAGAAGGCAAAATAAAATAGGTGAGCGACTCCTGCAGGGACAGGAGTATAAGGGAAAATGCTTGCCTGTTAAAGTTTCCCGAGGAACATCCGGAGAACTTGTTGTATCTCACCACACCACTTCGCGATCCTATCCGGGAAGAAGCAAATGCTGGAACACACAACGTATGCAAGTCTTACTACTACGGATAAAGAAGATCCAGCATGTTCATGATGATATGCATGACATGGCATAGATGGTGCAATGCACCTTATCCAATTTAATCGGAGTCGGAACCTCGAACAAGCAAATTAGGTTAGAGTTGCATTTCTACCGGCAAAGTTAAGTGTTGATTAGCATGGCATATCATGGCAAGGGTGCGCTACTTCAAAGTTAAACGGAGCGGAGAAATCTGATAACCCACAAGTATAGGGGATCGCAGCAGTCTTCGAGGGAAGTAAAACCCAAATTTATTGATTCGACACAAGGGGAGGTAAAGAATACTTATAAGCCTTAACAACTGAGTTGTCAATTCAGCTGCACCTGGAAAAGCACTAGTAACAGGGGTGATGTGAAAGCAGCAGTAATATGATAGCAATAGTAACAGTAACACAGCAGCAGTAGCAATAACACAGAGGCGATGGCACCAGAAAATAGTTGATACTACTTCCAATGACATATAGAACGAGTATATGATGATGAGATATGGACCGGGGTTCCCAGCGATCTACACCAGTGGTAACTCTCCAATAACAAGTAACAAGTGTTGGGTGAACAAATTACAGTTGGGCAATTGACAGGATTGATAAAGCATTAAGATAGAACATCAATTCATTAATCATGTAGGCATGTTTTCCATATATAGTCATACGTGCTCGCAATGAGAAACTTGTACAACATCTTTTGTCCTACCAGCCGGTATCAGCCGGGCCTCAAGGGAATCTACTGGATATTAAGGTACTCCTTTTAATAGAGTACCGGAGCAAAGCATTAACACTCCGTGAAAACATGTGATCCTCACATCACCGCCATCCCCTCCGGTTGTCCCTATTTCTGTCACTTCGGGGCCTTTGGTTCCGGACAGTGACATGTGCATACAACTTGTAGATACAATCTAAGCAATAAGTATAGAGCTTAAATCTAAGATCATGCCACTCGGGCCCTAGTGACAAGCATTAAGCATAACAAGATTGCAACAACAATAACTTCACAAACTTTATAGATAGAGTAATCATAATGTATCATCCATCGGATCCCAACAAACACAACACCGATTACATCAGATGAATCTCAGTCATGTAAGGCAGCTCATGAGATCATTGTATTGAAGTACATGGAGGAGAGAATACCAACTAGCTACTGATAGAACCCGTAGTCCATGGGGGAACTACTCACAGATCATGATGGAGGCGGTGGCGTTGATGGAGATGGCTTCCGGGGGCACTTCCCCGTCCCGGCAGGGTGCCGGAACAGAGACTTCTGTCCCCCGAATTGGAGTTTCGCGATGGCGGCGGTGCCCCTGGAGTCTTTCTGGAGTTTCGTCAATTGGTATCGCGTTTTTACGTCGAAAGGGCTTATATGGGTGAAGAGGCGGCGCAGGAGGGGCACCAGGGCGCCCTCCCCATAGGCCGGCGCGGCCAGAGGCCAGCCCGCTCGGCCCTATGGTGTGGGGGCCCCAGGCCTCCCCTCTGACTTCCCTTCGGTGTTCTGGAGCCTCCCGGGAAAAATAAGATACTGGGTCTTCGTTTCGTCGAATTCCGAGAATATTGCCCGAACAGCCTTTCTGGAACCAAAAACAGCAGAAAACAGGAACTGGCACTGTGGCATCTTGTTAATAGGTTAGTTCCGGAAAACGCATGAAATCATCATAAAGCGCAAGCAAAACATGTAAGTATTGTCATAAAACAAGCATGGAACATCAGAAATTATGGATACGTTGGAGACGTATCAGCATCCCCAAGCTTAGTTCCTACTCGTCCTCGAGTAGGTAAACGATAAAAAGAATAATTTCTGTAGTGACATGCTACTTACATAACCTTGATCATACTATTACAAAGCATATGAAATGAATGAAGTGACTCAAGGCAATGATCTATAGTTGCTAACAAATAGATAACATATAGCAAAACTTTTCATGAATAGTACTTTCAAGACAAGTATCAAAAGTCTTGCATAAGAGTTAACTCATAAAGCAATAAATTCAAAGTAAAGGCATCGAAGCAACACAAAGGAAGATATAAGTTTCAGCGATTGCTTTCAACTTTCAACATGCATATCTCATGGATAATTGTCAACATAAAGTAATATGATGAATGCAAATAAGCAAGTATGTAAGAATCAACGCACAGTTGACACAAGTGTTTGCTTCTAAGATGGAAGGAAGTAGGTAAACTGACTCAACATAAAGTAAAAGAAAGGCCCTTCGCAGAGGGAAGCATTGATTGCTATATTTGTGCTAGAGCTTTGGTTTTGAAAACATAAAGAGAGCATAAAAGTAAAGTTTTGAGAGGTGTTTGTTGTTGTCAACGAATGGTAGTGGGCACTCTAACCCCCTTGCCAGACAAACCTTCAAAGAGCGGCTCCCATTTTATTTTTATTTTTGGGTGGCACTCCTTCCAACCTTTCTTTCACAAACCATGGCTAACCGAATCCTCGGGTGCCTGCCAACAATCTCATACCATGAAGGAGTGCCTTTTTATTTTAGTTTTATTATGATGACACTCCTCCCCACCTTTGCTTTCTCAAGCCATGGCTAACCGAATCCTTCGGGTGCCGTCCAACAATCACATACCATGGAGGAGTGTCTATTTTTGTTAATTAATTTGGGACTGGGAATCCCATTGCCAGCTCTTTTTGCAAAATTATTGGATAAGCGGATGAAGCCACTAGTCCATTGGTGAAAGTTGCCCAACAAGATTGAAAGATAAACACCACATACTTCCTCATGAGCTATAAAACATTGACACAAATCAGAGGTAATAAATTTTGAATTGTTTAAAGGTAGCACTCAAGCAATTTACTTTGGAATGGCAGAGAAATACCATGTAGTAGGTAGGTATGGTGGACACAAATGGCATAGTGGTTGGCTCAAGGATTTTGGATGCATGAGAAGTATTCCCTCTCGATACAAGGCTTAGGCTAGCAAGGCTATTTGAAGCAAACACAAGTATGAACCGGTACAACAAAACTTACATAAGAACATATTGCAAGCATTATAATACTCTACACTGTCTTCCTTGTTGCTCAAACACTTTTTACCAGAAAATATCTAGACCTTAAGAGAGACCAATCATGAAAACCAATTTTAACAAGCTCTACGGTAGTTCTCCACTAATAGGTTTAAACTACATGATCTACTTGAGAGCTCAAAACAATTGCCAAGTGTCAAATTATCCAAGACATTATGAGGCATTTTCTGTTTCCAACCAAATAACCATAAGTATTGTAGCTTCCAACTTTTATCATTGAACATTAAAAGTAAAACGAAGAACAAGTGTTCATATGAAAAAGCGGAGCGTGTCTCTCTCCGAAACAAGGATTGCTAGGATCCAAATTTATTCAAACAAAAACAAAAAATAAAAGCACACAGACGCTCCAAGTAAAGCATATAAGATGTGACCGAATAAAAATATAGTTTCAATAGAAGAAACCTGATAAGTTGATGAAGAAGGGGATGCCTTGGGCATCCCCAAGCTTAGACGCTTGAGTCTTCTTGAAATATGCAGGGATGAACCACGGGGGCATCCCCAAGCTTAGACTTTTCACTCTTCTTGATCATATATCATCCTCCTCTCTTGACCCTTGAAAACTTCCTTCACACCAAACTTCTCATAAACTTCATTAGAGGGGTTAGTACTCAAAAAACTTTAATTCACCTTAGTCCTGTAGTGACACATTGCAAGAACTCAATAAAACATTAGCTACAGCTCTCCACGTCTAGAAAGCCTTGCTTAAAGTCCACAAGAGACAATGCAAAAAAACAGAGACAGAATCTGCCAAAACAGAACAGCTAGTAAAGACGAATTTTAAAGAGGTACTTCCGTTGCTCAAATCAGAAAACTCAAAACTAATGAAAGTTGCGTACATATCTGAGGAACACGCACGTAAATTGGCAGATTTTTCTGAGTTACCTACAGAGAAAACAGCCCAGATACGTGACAGATAGAAATCTGTTTCTGCGCAGAAATTGAAATCTAGTATCAACCTTCGATTAGAGGCTTCACTTGGCACAACATTGCAATAAAATAAAGATAAGGAGAGGTTGCTACAGTAGTAACAACTTACAAAACACAACAAAACAGTAGCAAAATAAACACATGGGTTATCTCCCAAGAAGTTCTTTCTTTATAGCCATTAAGATGGGCTCAGCAGTTTTAATGATGCACTCGCAAGAAATAAGAGTTGAAGCAAAAGAGAACATCAAAAAGCAAATTCAAAACACATTTAAGTCTAACCCACTTCCTATGCATAGGAATCTTGTACACAAATAGATTCATGAAGAACAAAGTGGCAAGCATAGGAAGATAAAACAAGAGTAACTTCCAAATTTTCAGCATGTAGAGAGGTGTTTTAGTACCATGCAAATTTCTACAACCATATTTTCCTCTCTCATAATAATTTTCAGTAGCTTCATGAATAAACTCAACAATATAACTATCACATAAAGCATTCTTTTCATGATCCATAGACACATAATTTTTATCAAGCTCAAGAATAGTGGGATTAAAACTTTCAAACCTACTTTTATCATTAATATAACAAGATGATTGATCAATCTCAAGAGATATGGGACTCATAGATAAAGTCAAGAACTCTCCAATCCCATTTTCATTAGTAGTACAATTAATATTATCAAGTAACATAGGACCATTATCTAGAGATTTATCATAAACATTTGCTACGCAAAATTCTTTAGTACCATGCATTTCGACATCAGGCACAAACAAAGCATTATCATAAGATTTATCAAAGTAGCATGGATTATCATAAATAACAGTAGCATAATTATTCTCACAAGTATTACTCATAGGAAATATTTCAAGAGAATCCACAGGAACATAACATTCAACCTCTTTCGGTATGCATGGAGGACAATCAAATAGTGTAAGAGATAAAGTGTTACTCTCATTAGAAGGTTGGCATGGGTAGCTAATCCATTATTCCTCCTTTTGTTCGTCGCTCTCCTCTTCTTTTTCATCCAATGAGCTTTCAGGTTCATCAATTTCCTCCTCTTTTTCATCCAATGAGCTTTCAGGTTCATCAGTTTCTTCTTCCACAGGTTCCTGCAAATTGTGAGTGCATTCTTGTGCATTAATGAGTCTCTCTTTATAATCAATGATATAAGGATTATCACTGTAGCTTTCATTGCAAAAATTAAGGATAGAAGAGACATAATCTTTAAGGTCCTTACAAACAGCACAAGTTTCATAATTTTTAACCATGAAGGATTCGATCTCAGAAGCTCCCATAAATATGACAAATTGTTCTACCTCTTCGAACCCAAAATGAATATAGCTATTCCGATTATAGTTCTTAATTAAAAATTCCTCACTAAAGCCACATTGAAATTTAAGATGTTTAGTGTCCTGTTGAGAGCAACAATTTATATCATGGCGTTTAAGCAAGATTTTAGCAATTGTATTCAATTTTTCTATCACAGCACTCATTACTTTACCAGTTCTTGATTCTCTATAATTATTATAATATTCTATAAGCTCCAAGTAGGTTATGGGTTCTCCCATAATAGCAGTTTTTAACTTTTAGGTTTTTCAAATTTTTATGGATTTTTGGGTATATGAGAAAAATAAAACAAGACAAAAACAAACTAGAGAAAAGTAAACTAAGCAAAATAAAACTAGACAGAAATAAACTAAGCACAAAGAAACTAGACGAAAGTAAACTAAGCAAAACAAAATAAAATAAAACAGAGAGAGAGGTAGAGTGTACTCCCCAGGTGAACTTATGAGTAGAGCTATGCCTCCCCGGCAACGGCGCCAGAAAACAGTCTTGATAACCCACAAGTATAGGGGATCGCAGCAGTCTTCGAGGGAAGTAAAACCCAAATTTATTGATTCGACACAAGGGGAGGTAAAGAATACTTATAAGCCTTAACAACTGAGTTGTCAATTCAGCTGCACCTGGAAAAGCACTAGTAACAGGGGTGATGTGAAAGCAGCAGTAATATGAGAGCAATAGTAATAGTAACACAACAGCAGTAATAATAACACAGAGGCGATGGCACCAGAAAATAGTTGATACTACTTCCAATGACATATAGAAAGAGTATATGATGATGAGATATGGACCGGGGTTCCCAGCGATCTACACTAGTGGTAACTCTCCAATAACCAGTAACAAGTGTTGGGTGAACAAATTACAGTTGGGCAATTGACAGGATTGATAAAGCATTAAGATAGAACATCAATTCATTAATCATGTAGGCATGTTTTCCATATATAGTCATACGTGCTCGCAATGAGAAACTTGTACAACATCTTTTGTCCTAACAGCCGGTGGCAGCCGGGCCTCAAGGGAATCTACTGGATATTAAGGTACTCCTTTTAATAGAGTACCGGAGCAAAGCATTAACACTCCGTGATAACATGTGATCCTCACATCACCGCCATCCCCTACGGTTGTCCCGATTTCTGTCACTTCGGGGCCTTTGGTTCCGGACAGTGACATGTGCATACAACTTGTAGATACAATCTAAGCAATAAGTATAGAGCTTAAATCTAAGATCATGCCACTCGGGCCCTAGTGACAAGCATTAAGCATAACAAGATTGCAACAACAATAACTTCATAAACTTTATAGATAGACTAATCATAATGTATCATCCATCGGATCCCAACAAACACAACACCGATTACATCAGATGAATCTCAATCATGTAAGGCAGCTCATGAGATCATTGTATTGAAGTACATGGAGGAGAGAATACCAACTAGCTACTGCTAGAACCCGTAGTCCATGGGGGAACTACTCACGGAGCATGATGGAGGCGGTGGCGTTGATGGAGATGGCTTCCGGGGGCACTTCCCCGTCCCGGCAGGGTGCCGGAACAGAGACTTCTGTCCCCCGAATTGGAGTTTCGCGATGGCAGCGGCGCCCCTAGAGTCTTTCTGGAGTTTCGTCAATTGGTATCACGTTTTTAGGTCGAAAGGGCTTATATGGGCGAAGAGGCGGCGCAGGAGGGGCACCAGGGCGCCCTCCCCATAGGCCGGCGCGGCCAGAGGCTAGCCCACGCGGCCCTATGGTGTGGGGGCCCCATGCCTCCCCTCTGACTTCCCTTTGGTGTTCTGGAGCCTCCCGGGAAAAATAAGATACTGGGTCTTCGTTTCGTCGAATTCCGAGAATATTGCCCGAACAGCCTTTCTGGAACCAAAAACAACAGAAAACAGGAACTGGCACTGTGGCATCTTGTTAATAGGTTAGTTCCGGAAAACACATGAAATCATCATAAAGCGCAAGCAAAACATGTAAGTATTGTCATAAAACAAGCATGGAACATCAGAAATTATGGATACGTTGGAGACGTATCAAAATCCTAGTTGGAAATCTAAAATACTTCGCATATATGTTA
The DNA here is from genome assembly GCF_019359855.2 of Lolium perenne. NCBI lineage: Eukaryota > Viridiplantae > Streptophyta > Magnoliopsida > Poales > Poaceae > Lolium > Lolium perenne. The sequence continues at coordinate 141,165,987 of NC_067245.2, forward strand.
GGTGGTATGTACGAACTATCACGTCACGACATGTGCAAGATGCAAAAAGGTGTGTGGATATCATATTCATGTTCCTTATGGTTTGCTGATCAATTTTCATATATAAATTATTTTATTTCGAGTTACGGTTTGCAAGATATGATTTATGCAAGATATACACATTTTCTGCAAAAAGAAAAGAACGAGGAATAACCAGAGAGGACGATGGGCCGGATTTGATCTGCTGCTTCGTTGGTGAGAAAACTGGGTTACGCCTGTACTGGCCGCGCATGCGACGGGCTGCTCCCGGAGAGGATCTGGGCCGAGCCCATTGACGGTGCCAGATCTGATTCCAGGGAAACAAAAAGTCGGCTTAATTTGCCAGATCCGGGATTTGAACACATGATCACAAGGTTAGGAAGCAAGGGATTAACCAATGTGCTACTGTTACAGATCGTGCCAAAAGAAGGACACGCTGCAACATAAAGGGAAAAATGAGGCGGAGCTCACGGATGGCGGCCATGGAGGACGGTTCTGGTTGGAGACGGAGTCGACATCTGGGAGCGAACCGGGACGGGCGAGATGGCGGGGGTGCGGCAGAACGTGGGGAACCGGATGGTGGTGGTGCAGCATCCAGGGGGTCGCCGGAGTACCGCCGGCGTCGAGCACCTGCGATGGCGACGACCGGTCAACGTCGGTAGAACATCATAGAATGGGAAACGGGAAAGGAAGAGTGTCAGGACATGTAGAATCTCACCAGGAAGGTTATGGAGGGGTCGAGGAGGCAGAAGGATGGCCAGAGTGGCTCAATTTGTCGCCGGAAGACGGCGGCCAGCGAAGGGAATCGACGAATTTGGCGATGATTGAAAGCCTCCCAGGTCGATTCCTTGCAGGAGGATGGAGAGGACAACGAGGCGCATCTTTCGTTACCTTCGGATCGGTGAGGGAGCGTCCGTGGCGACGGCACGGTCGAGGTATGTGAGCAGCAGCGTTCGGTGGTGGTAGTCATTCCTCTTGGTGGCTCACAGAAAAGAGAAAAGGAAGAAGGGGCAGATGGCGGCGGCGCGAGAGGAAGGAAGAGAGGAGCGAGCTAGGGTTTCTCCAGGGGCTGGGAGATGGATTTAAGAGGGCGAAAAGGAGGTGGAGCACGGCAGGGGACCATGGCTTTCTGGGTGCCACAAGACGACGATGGAGAGGTCGGTCTCCATCCAACGAAGGGGTACGGGCCAAAGCTGGGCTGGGGACGAGAAGTGGGCCTCCGTGTTGGATTGGGCCTGCGGTGGAGGGAAAGAAAAAGAAGGTGGGCTGGGGAGAGAAGGAAGAGAGGGGGAGGGAAAAGAAGAGAGATTGGGCTGAGAGGGAGAGAGGGGGCCCAGGTGGGTTTTTCTGTTTTTATTAAATGAAAAGGGAGGAGGGATAGGTTTTATTAAACCATATGACATGAAAAAGAAAATAGTTTAGGGTTTATAAAATAATTTTTATTTGTTAAAAACATGGATGTGATGATGCAGGATGCATGATGATGCACAAAAGAAAAACAACAAACAAATCTATTAGGGTTACTACCCGGGGCCGTTACAATCGACACCACTAACAAGGAACCTCGCCCCGAGGTTCCACCTCAAGGTACGGGGGAGAGAGGTGAACTATCGGATCTTCAGGCGATGTGTCGATCTCCTCGACACCACTAACAAGAAGTCTTGCTCCAGCTTGGGCGGTCGACACCACCAACAAGAAGTTGTTGTTCCGCTGTTGATGATGCACTTCTGACGGATCCTCCGAAGATCGAACCTATTAGGTTAAAGGCAAAGATCACCCAACCCACGTCGGAACCAAAGACTCAGAGAAGCAGATAAGAGAAGATTCAAAACTCGCAAAGGTAAGAGGAGAAAGAGTTTAGGTAAGGAAAAAAAATCAGAACTAATCAGATCTATCCAACGAATTTTTGAAAATAGTTTTGACACTCTAAACTCAACGACCATTGGCAAGGCTATCCTACAGGCTGGACTAGTGGGGTATCGTCAACCTGAGCTCTGATACCAACTTGTGACGCCCCGGAACCGGTATCCTGAGGATTCCAGCGATCCCGCCGAAATCCGCACGATATCGATTCAGAGACGCCCTCCGACACGACGTGCGCGAAGAATCACACACGTGATGCCAGAGGAATTAACACGAGCGGTAACATTACAACAGGATTACAATAGAGCCCACAAGATACATATATTACAACAACGACTCCAACGAGTCAAGATACAAATAGATACATACAAAGATCCAAGTCATACAGAAGATCAAATACGTCCGAGTACGGACAAGATACAAATTGGACTAAGAGTCCTGAAGATAACCAGTGGCGTCCATAACCCTGCCCAGGCCAAGCCGGAAGGGTAACCTTGCTAACTTCGTCTTCAACGAACATATCTTCATACCTGCCCGGTTATATCCCGTAGAAGCAGCAATAAGTACGGGTTCGTACTTAACAAGACTTCAAGACGTATAAGCATTCGTCAACCAGTCGTCCTTTGTACTTGAGGTACGCAGGGGACATAGAGGACGCAAGAGGAACGTCATAGGCAATATGGTGGAGTTAAGCGGCAGCGCAAGCACTAAAAACCTATAGAGACACTCTACAACATTCATCTAATCAGAGAAGGTGAGAGAGCGCATAAGGTAACAGATAGAATACTACACAAACATAACCCAGCCGATTACACATATCCCCTCCAACAATTGCGAAGAGGCAATGTAAAAGGCACTCAACGGTGGACAAGTTTTATTAGGTATCGGTTGTAGTAATGCTATATTACTACGCAAGTTATTATCAGATTATTAACAACAAGTAAAAGATGTAAGTTGTTCTATGATCAAGCTATACAATTCCAAGTCGTCCATAACCGCGGACACGGCTTATCGATAAGATGTACACCCTGCAGGGGTTGCCCAAATGTAACCATACGCATGCTCGAACCCACTTACTACAGGTGGAGTCTCACATCAAGACCGTTCCCAATGCAAGAGAAAGTTTAATGGGAGCCACCCAACTAAGCTACCCGTGACGAAGTTCGGCCGTACTCCGATACGGACACAGAGGTTTGCGACGGCTTCCAAGGCGGGCACTAACGACCGGCCAAGGATAAGGAGTCCCGCGTTATGAGTACAATACAGAATATAAACACCCGAAGGCAACAGGTAGTAAATCGTGCATATCATGCATATGAGCAAATAAAACCAAGGTTGTGGCTCCCAATAAATAGACTTGAGGAAAGGTAGTGGGTGATGGGGGTCCCACTCCCCCACGTACGGGTAGAGCGCTCAATCTCGGAACAGATAACAAGAACTCGGGTCCTAGGGGACATTAGCAAGTCAAAGTTCCGATGCTTCCGCAAAGGGGCTCACAGATGCCTCTGCTTACAATTTTAGTTGTTAACAATTAAGTAAAGCATGTGTATCTCCAACAACTGATATAGCATGTGATAACCTCCCAACAACCCAACATATCCCGATAAGATAACAGTAACGGTAACGAGATAAAACAGCACTAGCATGCACTATGACTCGCAAGGCAGACCCGATAACCAAACAATAGCTGTAGGTGGTTGGTGGAGTCAATATAGGCTGCTTGAGGTAACAAGTGGAAGGGACACGTGACAAGAACGCAACTTAAGGATAGCATGAGGGAGAAGGCAAAATAAAATAGGTGAGCGACTCCTGCAGGGACAGGAATATAAGGGAAAATGCTTGCCTGTTAAAGTTTGCCGAGGAACATCCGGAGAACTTGTTGTATCTCACCACACCACTTCGCGATCCTATCCGGGATGAAGCAAATGCTGGAACACACAACGTATGCAAGTCTTACTACTACGGATAAAGAAGATCCAGCATGTTCATGATGATATGCATGACATGGCATAGATGGTGCAATGCATCTTATCCAATTTAATCGGAGTCGGAACCTCGAACAAGCAAAATAGGTTAGAGTTGCATTTCTACCGGCAAAGTTAAGTGTTGATTAGCATGGCATATCATGGCAAGGGTGCGGTACTTCAAAGTTAAACGGAGCGGAGAAATCCTAGTTGGAAATCTAAAATACTCCGCATATATGTTAGGTGGTATGTACGAACTATCACGTCATGACATGATGCAAGATGCAAACAGGTGCGTGGATATCATAGTCATGTTCCTTATGTTTTGCTGATCAATTTTCATATATAAATTATTTTATTTCGAGTTACGGTTTGCAAGATATGATTTATGCAAGATATACACATTTTCTGCAAAAAGAAAAGAACGGGGAATAACCAGAGAGGATGATGGGCCGGATTTGATCTGCTGCTTCGTTGGTGAGAAAACTGGGTTGCGCCTGTACTGGCCGCGCATGCGACGAGCCACTCCCGGAGAGGATCTGGGCCGAGCCCATTGACGGTGCCAGATCTAATTCATGGGAAACAAAAAGTTGGCTTAATTTGCCAGATCCGGGATTTGAACACATGATCACAAGGTTTGGAAGCAAGGGATTAACCAATGTGCTACTGTTACAGATCGTGCCAAAAGAAGGACACGCTGCAACATAAAGGAAAAAATGAGGCGGAGCTCACGGATGGCAGCCATGGAGGACGGTTTTTGTTGGAGACGGAGTCGACATCTGGGAGCGAACCGGGACGGGCGAGATGGCGGGGGTGCGGCAGAACGTGGGGAACCGGATGGTGGTGGTGCAGCATCCAGGGGGTCGCCAGAGTACCACCGGCGTCGAGCACCTGCGACGGCGACGACCGGTCAACGTCGGTAGAACATCATAGAACGGGAAACGGAAAAGGAAGAGTGTCAGGACATGTAGAATCTCACCAGGAAGGTTATGGAGTGGTCGAGGAGGCGGAAGGATGGACGGAGTGGCTCAATTTGTCGCCGGAAGATGGCGGCCAGAGAAGGGAATCGGCGAATTTGGCGATGATTGAAAGCTTCCCAGGTCGATTCCTTGCAGGAGGATGGAGAGGACAACGAGGCGCATCTTTCGGTACCTTCGGATCGGCGAGGGAGTGTCCGTGGCGACGGCACGGTCGAGGTATGTGAGCAGCAGCGTTCGGTGGTGGTAGTCGTTCCTCTTGGTGGCTCACAGAAAAGAAAAAAGGAAGAAGGGGCAGATGGCGGCGGCGCGAGAGGAAGGAAGAGAGGAGCGAGCTAGGGTTTCTCCAGGGGCTGGGAGATGGATTTAAGAGGGGGAAAAGGAGGTGGAGCACGGCAGGGGACCATGGCGCTCATGCTTTCTGCGTGCCACAAGACGATGATGGAGAGGTCGGTCTCCATCCAACGAAGGGGTACGGGCCAAAGCTGGGCTGGGGACGAGAAGTGGGCCTCCATGTTGGATTGGGCCTGCGGTGGAGGGAAATAAAAAGAAGGTGGGCTGGGGAGAGAAGGAAGAGAGGGGGAGGGAAAAGAGAGAGAGATTGGGCTGAGAGGGAGAGAGGGGGCCCAGGTGGGTTTTTCTGTTTTTATTAAATGAAAAGGAGGAGGGATAGGTTTTATTAAACCATATGACATGAAAAAGAAAATAGTTTAGGGTTTATAAAATAATTTTTATTTGTTAAAAACATGGATGTGATGATGCAGGATGCATGATGATGCACAAAAGAAAAACAACAAACAAATCTATTAGGGTAACTACCCGGGGCCGTTACAGAGAGTAACAATTGCAGCGAGTGGCCCAATCCTTTTTAGCACAAAGGACAAGCCGGTTTGTTTACTTATAATGACCAAACGTTCTTGAGGACACACGGGAATTTAGTCTAGTGCTTTCGCTTCATATAGCCAATTAATCTTCATTGTTTTGATAAGTGTAGTGTGGGTGAACCTATGCTAATGCACCGCCCTTCCTAGGACTAATACATACTTGTGATTATACCCCTTGCAAGCATCCGCAACTACAAGAAAGTAATTAAGATAAATCTAACCACAGCCTTAAACTCTGAGATCCTGCTATCCCTCCTGTATCGATATACCAACGGGGGCTTAGGTTTCTGTCACTCCGGCAACCCCGCAATTGGCAAACGAATACAAGATGTATTCCCCTAGGCCCATAAAGGTGAAGTATCATGTAGTCGACGTTCACATGACACCACTAGAAGAATAACACCACAACTTAAATATCATAACATTGAATATTACTCAACCATAATTCACTACTAACATTTAGACTTCACCCATGTCCTCAAGAACTAAACGAACTACTCACGAGACATCATATGGAACATGATCAGAGGTGATATGATGATGAATAACAATCTGAACATAAACCTTGGTTCAATGGTTTCACTCAATAGCATCAATAACAAGTAGAAATCAATACCGGGAGAGTTTCCCCTATCAAACAATCAAGATCCAACCCAAATTGTTACAGCGGTGACGATGTGCAGCGGTGGAGACAGCGGTGATGATGATGGCGATGATGATGATGGTGATAGAGATGATGTCCAGCTCGATGTCGGTGACGATGGCGTCGATTTCCCCCTCCGGGAGGGAATTTCCCCGGTAGATTTCAGCCAGCCGGAGAGCTCTTTTCTCTCTGGTGTTTTCCGCCCCGCAGAGGCGGCTGTGACTCTTCGCGACTATTCTCTGGAGCTTAGGTTTTCGGGACGAAGATGTACGCGAAGGAGAGGAGGCCAGAGGGGGTTGTGGGCCCCCTCCTCATAGGGCGGCGCGGCCAGGCCTTGGCCCGCGCCGGCCTATGAGGTGGGCCCATGGCGGCCCTCCTCGGCTCCCCCTTCTGGCTCCTTTCGTCTTCTGGAAAAATAGGATTTTCCGTATAATTTCTGTCAATTGTTGATCTTCCGAAATATTGCCTTCTGACGACGCTTTTTCCAGCAGAATCCTGACTCCGGTGCGCGATCCTCCAATAATCATGAAACATGCAAAATAGATGAAATAACATAAGTATCATCTCCAAATATGAAATATATCAATGAATAACAGCAAATTATGATATAAAATAGTGATGCAAAATAGACGTATCAGCCCCCGAGGCTATGAACAAATGCTTGTATTTGGTCATAGGCTCTCGCCATTTCTATCTTGTCATACTCAAATTTTTCTTTTTTTTTCAAAGTAGCCCCCGAGCATTTGATCAAAAACTTGTATTTGACCAAAGGCTCTTGAAATAATCAATAATCTTCTGCTGCCGCCATTTTTATGAATCTTCACAGCCAAGATTTTCTCTTGCCAAGGTGACATCATTGCTGACGATAGCCACGATCACTGTATCGGGAAGACGCGAGTGACCGCTCTCTCTGTCTTGCGGGTAGGGGTGGACGAATGAGCTGCTCGGATCGTTAAGGCTCGGCTCGTTAAGCTCGTGATCGTTAAGGCTCGAATTGTTAAGCTCGTTAAGAATAACGAGCTGAAATCATTGTTCGGTTCGACTCATTATGTTCTTGCAACTGCTCGCGAGCAGCTCGTTAAGGATCTTTAAGGAGGCAATGGAAAACAAACATGTGTGCATTGCCTAGTAAGGAAAAGAGGAAGCATAGGTTTTTAGATCCTAATGTAGGAGTTTCAAGCATGGTTAAAGAACTCTTTTTTGTTTGGTCCCTTCCTGCCAAATATTTGAGATAACTAAAGTGATTTGCAGTCAAAACTGGTGAAACCTAGCTTGTTACCAATCTTAACGAGTAGCTCATGAACATAGTCGGCTCGATTGTTTAGCTAGTTAACCTTAACGAGCAAAAACTGATGCTCGGCTCGGCTCATTAACAAAACGAGCCGAGCTCAAACGAGTCGAGCAAACGAGCACTCATTTAACTCGCCGATCTTCGAGCTTTTTGTCCAGCCCTACTTGCGGGCCCAAAATTCTTATCAAGTTGACACGTCGTGTAAGTGGGGGACACACGTCCTCCACTTTTCCTGGCGCACGCACTGTAGCGCCTGTTCCTTCCCTTCATAGTGAAATTACGTTGTTACCCCTTATCCATGTGTACATCATCCATCTCACAATTTTTCCATCCAACGGTGCGTCGATTCGCCACACCCCTATTTAAGGTCATCTTCTTCCTCCATTCGCCATTTTGCTCTCGCTGCACCTCTGCCTTCCTCTGCCAAAATCCTCCATTGCGCCCCACACTTCTTGAGCTCAACCACGCTCGCACTTTTCTCCTACGCAATTGTTGATGCCGCCGCGGCCAAAACTTTCAAGGCACGCCACCCCTGAAGCGAAGATGGCGATAGCGGATCTGGGGAGGACTGAGTGGGAGAGATCCAAGATCTCCGGCCAAGACATCAACTTGCTGAAGAAGCTTGGGATCAGCAAGAATAAAGATTCGCTGCACTTCCCCAGTGAGGAGAGCTATCCATCTCCTCCGATCGAGTACCGGGTCAGTTTTGTTGACCACCTCATCCGCGGTCTTTCTTCCCCATTCACAATTTCCTGCGTGGGTTGCTTTTTGTTTACGGATTGCAACTTCACCATCTTACTCCCAACTCCATCCTCCACATCTCGATCTTTATCACTCTTTGCGAGTCTTTCCTTGGAGTCCAACCTATGTGGGCTTTATGGAAGCACATTTTCCTCCTCCGCCGTAATGGCTCTCCCAACATTGCCTATAACATAGGCGGCGTTGTTATCTGCGTCCGCCCTGATGTCGAATACTTCGATGTCAAATTCCCTGATTCAGTTCAAGGGTGGCGCAAAAAATGGTTGTATATCCACGAGGAAAGTCGCGACTCGGCGGAACACAACATTCCCCCTTTCGATGGCAACGAAAAGATTTGTCGCCACCAGTCCTGGGATGCAGAGGCTAGCGACGAAGAAAAAGCGGCGACAGAGGCGCTGATGACACGCATTCACGAGCTTCAAAATACCCCCGGACAAGAATTGTCGGGTATCCAAATCAGGGCATATTTCCTTAGGATTAGGGTGCAGCCTTTGCAAGCTCGCAAAAACCCCCTTTGGATGTATGCTGGCGACAAGGATGTGGATCGCCTGTCGATAGATTTGCCGGTCAAGGACTTAGAAAAACTTGTCCGAAAAATCTTGTTGCTGAGCAAGAAAGACAGCGTCCCGTCATCTTTCTATGTGACACCATATAGCGCCACCAACGCGCTCCCGCAGGTAATATTTTTATCGTCTGTTTATTTGTTCACTTCTCTTCTTCTCTTTTTTTTACCGCTATTTCTTCGACTGCTTTTATTGATACAAATTCTTGTCGATACTTTTTCTATCTTTTCTCCAGAACCACAAAACTGCGTCGCCTCTTCCTCCCCTTCCCGAAGGTGGAGAAGTCAAAGATCGCGCAGTCATTACTGAAGACACCCAGGTTCCTCCTCATTCTGAGAGCGAAGTCGCGGTTTCTCACAAACCCGCAGCTTCCTCTGAAAAGGTATATGAATCCGAGGCTACCGCATCGACACACTCCCTCCCCTCCGCTGTTTCTCCAAGGAACAAGAGAAAAAGGGACGAAGTTTCCGATTCTGGCACCTCCAAGGCCGGCGCATGTCCTGCCGAAGAAGTTGTTCCTACTGAGGAAAGGACAACTTTCAACCCTTACGAAGATGCCCTTGTCAGCTCGTAAGTTCTTGCTGCTCTTTGTTGTTTGCTCTCGATATTTCGTCTTATGTTGTTTCTTATATTGTCGCCTTTTTATTGTAGTGGTGACGAGGATGAAGATCCACCTATTGACGCGACTGCTCGAACGAGTACGTCGCGTACTTTAGTTGTTCCGAAGCTCAGCCTGATGGAGATGAAACCTCGCCTCCTCAGCAAGACATCGAGCATCCAACTCCAGCTGCAAGCCCCCATGCCCCTTCGCCAAAGAGGGCTAGGGTCGAGCCGGCCAGGGAGCCTACCTTGCTAATTGGTAGCTCCACGACTCCTTCAATGGATGATGTAAGTTGTTCACTTCTTCTTTTATGTTCCGAATATTTCAATGTTGTCGACTCTTCTTTGCTTTTTGCTTCTCCTTTGCTTTTTGCTATCGAACTTTCCTATATTGATTTGTCTTTCTCTATTTTTCTTTGCAGCCTTTGATGAAGGAGTTTATCCGTCTCGGTACCCAATTCGTCAGGTACCGTGACCATGCTAAAAAGCTTGAAGGTACTATTTTTTACTGCTTCTTATGGTAAATCACCTTCCCATCATTCTTTTTTCATGACATTTATTATTGTCGATTATTTTACCAGCCAATCTTTCGGAAGCCAACAAACGCGCTGATGCTCTTGCTCTTAAATTGGAGCAAAGCGAAAAAGCTCGCAAGAAAGCTGAAGCAGACGCTACCGCTGTCGAAGATCTTCGAAAAAGACTTCAAGACGCGGAAACTTCTTTAAACGAAAACATTGCTCAGCAGACTACTCGTGAAGATGAAATCCTTGCCCGCTTGGAGTCGCAGAGTCGACGTTTTGTCAGTGAGTACTTCAAACCATTGTTATTTCTTCGGGTCATCATATTTTTCCTGGCGCACTTTTTGATGAGCTTCTTTTTGCTTGTTTTTAGGAAAAACGCATCAGGATTTTGACTTAGAAAGTCCCGAAGGCGATCGTCTTCTTGACGCGCTCTCCCTCCTCGAGATTCATGGATACGAGGCACGCGAAGGCCTTGCTGACGCTAAAGCAGGTCTGTTGAAGCTTTTCCCCTACTTCTTTGCTAAGAAAGAAGAGCCCAAGACTTTTACTACTCTCGCCAAGTGCTTCAAGTCGAAGGAAGATCTTGGGCTCAATCTGCGACAAGAAGGCCTGAAGATTGGTGTCGAAGGCACCATTGCTTTGGTTGCTGATAGCCAATAAGACGTCGACTGGGCTAAAGTTGGCGATATAAAGGAGATGGAGACGAAGAAATGGCAGTCTTTGATTAAGGCTGCCAAGCCAAACTCAAAGCCAATCCTTGCCTTCCTTGGATGCAAGCCAACTCCCACTCCCAGTTCGTCGAAGCCGGAGGTCAAGTAGACCACCATGTCTCTCTTTTGTTTTTCTTCTCTTTTGATGCTGTCACCATAGTAGCTTTGGCGACAACTACCCCATTAGTTCACTAGGAACCCTCCTTTTGTAATAGCCATGTAAATACTTTGAAAATCAATGGAAATCTATTTTGCTTGATGATTGATGTCGAAACTTTTATTTCCAGTTGGTATTTGATAATTACACATCAACTCCTCGTCCTTCCGATGCTTTTCCTGCTTCCTCCTACTCGAAGAAAACGCCTGTTGATGATAAATTTATTGAAGATTCCTCGAGTAAGGGTTCAGCACAAGACTTGGAAGAACTCCGTCAACAGCTTCAGTCTATGAAGAAGCAGGCACTTATAATAATGGATCAGTCTCGAAAATCATCAGAGAAGGAGAAAGTTGCGCTACAGCAGGCTCAGCAGGCTATAGCTGCCAAAGAAACCGCCGTAGCTGAAGCTGCGCAGGCTACCTCCCGAGAGAATTTTATGCTCGAGTTGATGACTGAAGCAAGTTTGGAAATGGTAGGTATACTTCTTAAACCTAAACTTCCTCTATTTTTTCCTTGTTTTCTCCTTTGTAATTCTTGTGCTGTCACCAAATAGGTCCCTTTCTAGACGCTGCTACCGAAGACCAACGGGTGGACATAAGGTCAAATTTCCTTGTTAATCTGGCACTTGACCATGGCTCTCTTTTCTGGGCTACCCCGGAACGTACCCGACAAATTGTCAGATTCCAGGATCGCTCATGCCAAGTTCGTGAATTCCTTGAGTTTTGTGCCAAAACTTTATCCATGATTTACAATTCTATGTTCCCTCGGAATGTTTAACCAAAGGCCCTTCCTGAGTTGATGGAGAAATTTAAGGACTCACACAAAATCCATGGTTTTGTAAGAGCTCAACTGGTAGCTGGCGCCAGGTTTGCCCTTATTATGCTTCAGATCTGCCACTCCAAACTTGATATGACCAAGGTGGTGGAAACTGTCCATACCAAGCTGAGGCAACGGCGAAGAGGTGTCGATAAAATTGATGCAGTGGTTACCCCAGTAGCTGAAGAGATAATTGGTGACCTTCTTCGGATGGATGCCGACTTTTTTGCAGATGACCATTACGCTGATTTTCTGGGTGCCTCTGCCGAAGAAGATAGAGTAAACATTGACGACCTTTTAGGACATAACTGAGTTTATTTTTTCAGTAAATAGCTTATGTTGTCGAAAGAAGGTTATAACTTTCTGTATGTATGTTGTAAGACAGATATATATATATATATATATATTTCTTTTCCCTAGCCCCCGAGTGTTTCGGTGGCTAATTTCTTTATTGTGTTTGCGAGGTTAAACCAAGGCAAATAAATTTTGTTGAGTATACTATATTTACGGGTATGAGCCCCTGACCCTGTCGACGAAAAAGATGCATGTCACCAATATCTTTTACTATATTGCAGCACCGCGAGCCCGCCTCATTAAAAACCTTTCAGCCCCACTCGGTGCCCTGAAAGGAAAAGTATGCGTCTGAAAACTCGTGGGCGTTTCAGTACATTGTATTTTTACAAGAAGGACTATATTTTGACTCTAGGCGTAAAAACGCCTGAGTTGCGCCACGTTCCAAGGATTTGGCTCGGCAACTCCTGTCTTCTTGTCCTTGATTCTGTATGCTCCTCCTTCGATTACTTCTGTGACGATGTAAGGACCAAGCCACGGCGGCTCGAGTTTTTCATGGCTTTTTTGTCTGAGCCGAAGAACTAAGTCCCCTACCTAAAAGGATCTTGGCCTCAATCATCGAATGTGGTAGTTTTTCAGATCTTGCTGGTACTTAGCGACCCGTGATAACACTTCATCTCGAGCTTCATCAAGTGCATCGACATCATCCTCCAATGCTTTCCTTGATGCCTCTTCATCATATTCCGTTACTCTCGGAGAATCATGCTCTATTTCTATTGGCAATACTGCTTCAGCTCCATGGACCATGAAAAATGGAGTTTCTCGTGTCGCTGTATTTGGTGTTGTTCGAATACTCCACAACACACTAGGCAACTCCTCTGGCCAAGTATGTCGAGCTTTTTCTAATGGTGCTAGCAGACGCTTCTTGATACCATTGCAGATGATACCATTGGCTTTATCGACTTGATCATTGGTCTGCGGGTGCGCAACTGATGCAAAGTGTAGTTTCATGAACACCTCTGCACAGTATGCCTTGAATTCTTTGGATGTGAAATTACTGCCATTGTCTGTAACGATGCTATGAGGTACTCCAAACCGGAAGACGATGCTTTTCACGAACTTGATTGCCGACGCTTCGTCTGGTGAATTTATCGGCTTTGCTTCTATCCACTTGGTAAATTTGTCGACAGCGACGAGCATATACTCGTACCCTCCTGGCGAGGCTTTGTGTAACTTTCCCACCATATCGAGACCCCATTGAGCAAAGGGCCAAGACAGCGGTATTGGCATCAACTCCGCTGCCGGAGAATGAGGTTTTGCGGCAAATCTCTGGCACGCGTCGCAAGTTCAAACTATCTCCTTCGCATCTTCGATTGCGGTCAACCAATAAAATCCTGCTCTGAAAACCTTGGCCGTGATAGCTCGACTGCTTGCATGATGACCACATATTCCTTCGTGTACATCCTTCAGAATTAGCCTTCCTTCTTCGGGTGTGACGCACCTTTGTAACACTCCCGAAATACTTTGCTTGTACAACTCCCCTTTGACCACAGTAAAGGCTTTAGATCGTCTAATAACTCGCCTTGCTTCAACTGGGTCGTCGGGTATTTCTTTCCTTAGGATGTATGATATGTACGTTTGCATCCATGGAATCTGCACCATCATTACTAGGTCTTGTTCCCCTTCTTCTTCTAGTGCTTCTTTTGGAGCCCCCGAGGGTTTCTCATCATTCTGCTTCTTCTGTGCTTTCTTCGGCTTTGTAGATCTCTCGGCTATCTCTTCCCAGAACACGCCTGGTGGAATTGCGAGACACTATGACCCAATATTTGCAAGAACATCGGCTTCATCATTGCTCAGCCTGCTGATGTAATTTACTTCGCATCCATCAAACAGCTTCTCTAGCTTGTTGTACATTTCTTTGTATGCTACCATACTATCATTGACTGCATCACATTGGTTCATGACTTGCTGAGCTACCAATTGTGAGTCGCCAAATATTTTTAGTCGAGTTGCACCACAAGCCTTCGCCATCTTCATCCCGTGTATAAGAGCTTTGTATTCTGCCTCATTGTTAGACGCGTTTGGAAATGTCATCCGTAAGACATACTTTAATTTGTCGCCTTCAGGTGATATTAGTATCACGCCTGCTCCAGCTCCTTCTAATCTCTTGGACCCATCGAGTTTCATAGTCTAGGTTCTCGATAAATCCGGGGGTCCTGTATTTTGCAGCTCCATCCACTCCGCCATGAAATCTGGTAGAATTTGTGACTTTATTGCTTTTCTTTTTTCATACGTGATGTCCCGAGGAGAAAGTTCTATTCCCCAAAGGGAGACACGACCCGTAGCCTCTGGATTGTTTAGTATGTTGGATAAAGGCGTCTTGTTGACCACTATTATCGGATGCTATGGGGCCCCGGACGAACTTTCTGAAACACCCGTTATGCATACTCCTTCACGATCCCATGATCAGTGTGTCGTGAAAGCATAACCGAACTGGTATCAAATACATGATCCTTTATAGTATCGAATAAAAAGATTACAGCAGGTCACATGACCAATATTTACATCAGAGCCGCAATGGCAGGAGATCATCAATCACACAGTAGAAATACTTCAGATGAAAGCGTTCACATGGCCCAAGTCATGCCATAACCCTACAGGCAACTGACTGGGAGAACGTTCCTAGCTCGCATAGACGTCGTCGACTCCTTCTTCATCTGTCGGATTCCACCAAGTCTGGCCAAGTAAATAGCCAGGGACAAAGCCATGAGTACATTATGAATTGTACTCGCAAACCACCTTAGAGAGAAGTAAAGGATATGCAATTTGGCAATAGCAAGGAACAAGCACTATTCTAAGGTTACAAGGAGTGAGAGATAGTTTATCTCGAGAATATGACACCTCTATATCTTTGTTGAAAACCTTTTTTGAAAAACAAGTTTTCTTTTGAAGACTAATAGGTAAGGGTGACCCAGTTTCCTTCCTGGCCATCTCATATGGCCAAAACAACTTTTCCAACTTTCCACCGTACCTCCCTGGTACTTTTCCACCAGTCCCACTGGTATCCTTTTCCAAACCCTTTGGAAAAACTCTTTTATAAAACAAAATCCTTCTTTGATACTCCGCACCGCCTTTCCCACGTCCATAACCGCGGACACGGCTATTCGAATAGATTTACACTCTGCAGAGGTTGTACACTTTCCCCACAAGATACGATAAATCCGCCGGGATCATCCCTGGTTCACCAAGCGTCAAAACGCGAGGTTCGGATAACCGATCGTAGTTTTTCGCTTGCTCGCCTTAGCCTAAGACATGCCGCCTAGAGTTGTACCTCCCAACACCAGAGTCCGAGGGGTCGTTTACCCAGGAGTAGCAAATTCCCCGACCAGCTCGACCCTCCGGAATGCCGCGACCAACTGCGGGGCATTATTCAATGGGAGCTCATAGGTTGTACCCCTGCCATCTGAAAAGAAGGAAAGGCGTCCCAGTACGTCGGGAAGGCCCGGTCGATAGGTGTCCATGCTCGGACTACCCCTTACACTTGTAGGACCCAAACTAAGGCGAGACAAACTACTACGCTACGCCCCGTCCCACTAAAGGGTAATGTGGTTGTACTGGCTAGGTCCGGCTGTGTACGCAGTCAACAAAGATTTTTGAAAACAAAAGTTCCTCATTTTTCCTTCAGCACCATCTTTCTCAAAACATTTTCATAAAAATTTCCACTTGGGCAGGGTTGCCCCATTCCAAGGTTTTCAAAGAACTCATTTTCTTTAAAACCTTTTTCCAAATTCCTTTTTCAAAAGGGCTCCCAACGTATAGTCCAACTTTATTTGAAAAGCGGCGACAAAGAGAGGATAAGGTGTTAAGCACCAAATCGCTACCAAGATTGTCCAGTAGGTATCAACGAGGGGCAGCACCCGTAAGGGTGGAATAATAAAACTCCGAGTGGATATAACCACTGACATAAATAAAAAAACATGCAATTTATAAACATATAATAATGCAAGAGTAAGACAATTAGGATAAGGTATGCATCAAGAGGTGGCTTGCCTTTGTTGGCTATTTTCCCTGGACTTCATCTTCATGAATCCTCTGCTCTTCCTTCCTCTTCGAAATCCTCACCGAGATCCTCTCCTTCTCCGGTAGCTTTCGCATTCTAACGTCGCAAAATAAAAGGCGAACAATCAACACATAGCCATAGCGACAACCACTCACTCAATCTAGTAGCAACCATTCAATCAGAGGCACTAACCAAATCAATCAAATAGCACCTCTGGCAAGATTCTATTTATAAAAGGATTATTTTTATCGTCACTAGAAAAGGTCTTAACAAAACAGCTATTAGCTAAAAATGCTCTAACTCACACCGAGATGTAATCTGCACAAGTACTGGTAGGTAATGAATCTTGGAAACCACCAGAAAGGGTCTGGTGCCAAAGTTCACTACAAAATATTTTAAACAAAAAAAACTCAATTTCCCTAGGGTAAAAATAAGCAGCAACACCACTTTAACAAGCCACTCTTAGAACAATGTACACAAAAATATGGTAAAATCACAGAGAGTGAATCTTGACTTCATAAAGCTACAGAAATTGGATTCACTCAATTTGACTTTTTAAAACAATAGTTAAGATTTTTATAAAAACCAGAAATGACTTAGGGACCAATTAAATGGCCTAAATCTTTCTGTTTGTCACAAAAATACATGCAGCATATATACTGAAAGCTAACAACATGTAGAACACACATGCACAAGAATCATATGTAAATAAAGTTTTAATTAATTTAGAAAATTTAAACAAGACAGTAACCACAGAAATTCAAAAACTAAGCCTATCAGTATCAGAGCACAATCCACCAGAACCAAGCATACCAATGGATAGCTTATGCTAAATGTGATCTAACCCCACTGGTTTGGCATTTTTCTGATATGTAAATAAATTTACAAAAATCAGATACTGAAAAGTATCATGTTTTAGTAATAAAATTCTTAGAATTAAACTACAATTCTGAAAAATATTTCCTCTGGCACAAAATTAACCTATAGCTATATCTACCTGTAACACTTGGATTTGTTTCAAAAACAGTTTAAGTTTTCAAAATAAAAATCAAACAATGACTCTCTGGACAGATTTTCATTTGTAAATAAATCTAGATCCAGGAAGCTCCTGCATGTCATTCTGATGCCAAAAGAAGGGTATTCACTATTACTACACAGTAAAATTAACCCCATGCAGAAAGGATCTATAAATTTCACACACCAATTAAAATACCTATACTGCACCATTCTAATCTTTAATTTATCTACTCAGATATGCTTACAAACAGAACATGAAGGAAATTATTTGCGGTTAAGATTTTGTTTATTAGTACCCAGGAATTTTATTCATCAAATTTGGATACTCGAATAATTTATAGAATTTCAAAAGCTACTGCAAGATTTACTGGCTGAATTAATCAAGAAATAGGGGGGAAAGGGAAACGGGCCGGGATAGCTGGGCCTGGCCAGATCTAGCCCAGCGGCGCGGTGGCCGGGCGGGAGACGGCAGCGTTCAAACGCCTGGGGCGGGGCCCAACGGCCTGCTGCCATGCATGCGGCCGGGCTTGCATGCGGCCGCCGGATGAGAATCGGACAGCCCAGAGAGCAGCTCTCCGCGTCGGCCGCGACACGATAGCGCATCGGCTTCGTTCTCGTCGGGGAGAAACAGAGAGATATATGGGGGCTCACCTGAGGGGTCGGAGTCGACGGAAACAAGGCGGAGGACGGCGCAGGATGCAGCGGTGACGGAGACGTCCGTTCTCTGAGTTGCGGGAGCGCCGGCGAGGATCCAGACGATGCACACGGACGACATAGACGCCGGGCTCTACGGCGACACGACTCGGGCGAGCGGCGGCACACCGGAATGAGGAAGACGAGGCTGGCGCGGTGGTGCGGTCGCATGTAGAGGAGAACTGCGACGGTCTGGCTTGGACGGCTCGGGGGCGACGAAGCTCCATCGACGACGCGGATACCGACATGGTTCGCCCGTGCTGTGGGCGAACGCGGCGACGGTCGAGGAAGCAGGAGCTCACAGGGGCGTCGCGGAGGGTCTGGTCCAGGTCGGCGAGCTGGCACAGGCTCGAGGCGACGCAGAGAGGGTCCCAACTCCCACATGCAACGCCGGGGTCGGCGGTGATGGCGACGGTGGCCGGCATGGTGACGAGACGATGACGGGGGTTTCCGGCCTCCCTATGACCAGAGAGAGAAGGCATTAGAGAGTGCTCAGAGATACGCGACCAAGGAGCCAAAAAGGGAAGAGAATGGTGGTCTGCAGCGACGGTGAGCGTCATCGATCTGCAGGGGTGTTTGACGGCGAGGACGAGCGATAGAGGAGGAGACGGGGCTTCTCCCTTCGGCAGAGGCCAGTGGACTGGAAGAGCTGTATGGTGGCGAGGGGAGAGTTCTGGAGATGGTCTGGGCTCTTATATTCGTGGCGACGCGCGGGTGTACCATGCACCGTCTCTAGGTGCGTGCACGATGAGGTGAGGTCGCGGCGGCTCCCTACCGGGCAAGGTGGGCGGTGCTTCTGCGTGCCTGAGCTGCAGAGGGTGTTCTTGGAGGGATGCAGGTGTCAGAACGCGAGGGAAACGCCAAGCTCGGTCGGGTCACGTCGATCCGCCAGCTGCTCGATGAAATGACGGACACGGGAGGTGGAGGATAGCGTCCATGCTGGATCGAACGAGCGCGTCTCTGTTAGTGTGTGCGCGCGTGGTGATCGTCTGCACCATCGTGCAGGTTCCAGGGGGGACGGGAGATGCCTGAGGCGACGAGTGCGTGGCCGTGTCCGTGGGCGGCGCGCGTGGTCACCACGGCTGGGCTGTTGCATGGGCTTGCGCTGGACGGTTGGGGTGCTCGACTCCGAGCATGAGGGTGCCAGGGTGGTACACGGGAGTGTGCTGGGTCAGGGCTTGCCATTGGTTTGGCTCGAGGTGGTGAGGAAAAGAGGGTACAACACTAGCGCATGCAAGGTTGGCATCGGCCCTTTCCTGTTTCTCCAAATGGATACTTCCAAAAAGAATACTGTAGTAGTGCTATGAGGTCGACCAGAGAGAGTGGAGAAGGGTACTGAGGTGGTGCAGGCCCAAGGTAAGAGAGGGGGAGAGAGAGGGATGGTATTTTTAATGTCTTATGCGATAGCAAGTCATGGCCGGCCAACTTTCTTGCACAAGCCAAGATGATGATGGAGAGGTTTAAGTCACTAGGGTGCACTTGCTGAAGAGATGATGCTATTTAGAGTTGAGATATTGGATGAAGTTTTGAAGAACTGGGAATGACTAGAAATAGGATCATGGCAAAAGTTGGCACTAATTGATGGGTATAGTCAAGGTACCACTAGGGTATTTATTTCAGAATTTTCCAACTAAATAAAGTGGAGTTTTGGCATTATTTTCAAAAAGACCAGAATTGATTTTTGTGGTTTCATTTTGAAAAGTTGAACTAGAGCCAGAGGGTTTTTGGTGTGAAATGGCCCCAAATACCATCTCACACATTGGGTAATTTTCCCAAAATTTAAAGAGTAAGAGAAGTAATTAAAACCCTTAATTTTCCCTTTTTGCCATTTATGCAAATAAGCAAAAGAAATAGTAAAACACTTCAAAAATATTTATTTTTGAGATAGAAAGTTAGGGGGTAAAACATAGGCCTCAGATGTGCCTAGTTTTGAAAAAAAGTATTTTGTATAAAAACAACTTTCTTTTATAAGAAGGGTTTTGGGGTCTTTGGAAAAGAAAGTGAAATAAATTCGTTTGAGTGAAAATAATTTTTGGAAAATAAAATCTCAAGGGTATATGATTACTACATAATGTAGCCATCATTCCCACTCTTGTTTTTGTGAAGATTTAACTTGAAATTTAAGGAAATCAAAGGAATAGAGTGGGAGAAGAGATCTAGGGCTATAACATTGGTTAGGGTAAAAGATCGAGTGGAAAATATAGGTTGCAAAGATAGGATGGGACATGCAAGACTTGGGAGTTTTAGGGGGAGTTGTATAGTTGAGATCCATGCCTTGAGTTTACCTATAACAGTTGTGGGTGCTTAGAGAGCAACTGCCAACGTTTGAAAATTTTAACAGTGCCAACAACAGACTATTGACTTGGCTTCAAAACAATCAAGGATAAGCGGCAGTTGAATGATTTGATGCAAGCATTGGTTGGATTGGGAAGTGCACATGACAAGGTAGGACCAAGGCTAACTGCATTGTCTCAGATGGCAAGGGATAAATATAGCTAGAGGCTCCAAAAATTGAATCTAATAAGAGTGTAAGACTTAGCCAAATTTGGGTGATGTTGTAGGGTTTGTGGCTACGGTATAAGAGAAGGATGTCTTAAGGAGTATAAAATCTTCCTTCATGAACCAAGAATAGGTTGTGCTAAAATACACCACAAGGAAGGTCTCAAGGTAGGTGCATTCGTGGTTCCACAAATGGAAGGGTTTTAGTTGGTGAGTTGCTAAATGGTTTTACCAAAGGGAGGGTTTTGCAAAGAGGTGGATTATCAAGATTGTAAACAAGCAGATCAAGGCGATTCATCTAGAATCAGATCAAGCAGTTCATCTTATCAAACATATCAAAGCAATACATCTTAACAAACAGATCAAGGCAAAGCACGTTACTAAACAAATTAGAAAAAAAAGTTTTTTGTTCCCCCTAATTTTTGCACTTTGAACAACTGAGCAAGGTTGCAAAAGTTGGGGTGTTACAGACCTTCCACCCTTAAAATAATCTCGTCCCGAGATTACTAAGCGTAGTGCTAGAGAAGTTGGTAGTAGTCGAATTAAGTGGAACTAAATCCTCCGGTATGTGTGTCGTTGTCGGAAAGTCACAACTTCAGCTTCGGAGAGACACGGTAGATTTCCGCTGAGGACAAGTTTCGTAAATAGGTTGACTTCTTTCTGTCGGTGTTAGATCTGTAGCTTCCTGACAATCTTCGAGGGGGTCCACGATCCTTGGAGAGTTAGAGCATCCTAACGGTGCTTTTGAAAGGTCGGAAGTTTTAGGGTTAGTTTCAAGTTTTAGTGGAAGACGAAGTCTTCCACCCTTAAGGTTGTTCATCGGGGGTTCCCCAAAAAACACAAAGCTTCCGGCAAGGTGTCTTCTCGGTCACCTTTGAAGAAGTCATCGATCTCCAGTCTTGCGTTGAATAATCTTCAGGGGGCGACGAGCAGTCAAAACTTCAAGTGATACACACGGCATTGTCTTCAACGGCTCCACTTGAAGAGGACTAGATGGACCTTGTAGAGTAACTTGGCTCCGATGCTACAGCTCCCTTATCTTGTTAAATGGTGAGTCAGGCTGAGGTTTTAAGAAGATAGCCTCAGGGTTAGCGCGAGTATGCTCTACAGTTAGACAAAATTGGTATGGCATCATCTTCTCGTGGAGCTGCAGTCAATCTTGAAGTAGTGGCTTCTGCTTCATTTGCATCGCAGGGTGTCTTTGGCTGAGTGTCGTACTGAAGTTGGAATTTTGGGAAAGCAGGGTTGCATCTAGCTGTTACCCAAGTTAGAGTTAGAGTTTTCCGTGAACTTTGTAAATTAACGGTTAGAATTTCTACTAGAATTTTGACCGGATGCGAGGAAAACATCTTAGGAAGGGTTTCCTAGACTGGGTTATCACACAAAAAGGGTTTTTTAGGCCGAAAGGCTAGAGCAAGCATACACACAACAAGCAGTCACAAGCACTCAAACAGCAAATTCACAACATCACAAGCAATCATGAAAACTACACGAGGTACTTTATGTACCCAGGGATGCCTGATACGTGGGGGTAGCTCAATCAAAGATAATTGAGTTTTTCATATCCATCCTATGGGTTTGGGTTGGTCAGAGATGTAGACGTCTTCATTTTGCTGATAGTAACTTCATCATGGATTCTTGTAGCAGTTAGTGGTCAAGCAAGCCTGGCGTTGAGTCGTCGATGTTGAGGCGAAGGCGAAAGCTGCGTAGATCTTCTGGTCTCAACATCCCAGGGATGTGAGGTCTTCGGAAGGCTAATTGTTGAAGAGCTCCATAGACGACAACTTCTTGCGACGAACCTAAAAATTACTAGTCAAGAAATTGAGGACTTGATCCTCGACGACTGCAAAAGTGCAAGTCCAAAGAGAAACAAGGTCAACTCCTTGACAGACTTTGGTGGCAACCAAAGACATGTTCTTATTATCCCTATACGCGTACTGCTAAGTCGACATCCAATCTTCAGTAGCTGCAGTTGGAGATGCTTGAGACTTCCTGAAGGATTGATCCATCTTCAACTTTCAATCTCCGAGTCTGAGTGGGGGGGCATCGTCCAATATGTTGATTTGGAAGAGGATGAGATAGTAGAATCAGAAATTTTTCGAAATCTTTCGAAATCAGAGAGCGAGTTAAGAATGAGAAGTTTTTGAAAGGATAAGAAGATAGAAGCTAAGCTTCTAATTACTTAGGAAAATAAGCTTCGTAAATAGTTTCACCAAAGTAGTATTATCCTATCTAACGTCCATGCTAACTAGGGTCTCCTACAGTCAACCTGGCTCTGATACCAGCTCTGTGGGGCCCCGGACTAACTGTCCGAAACACCCGTTATGCATACACCTTCACGATCCCATGATCAGTGTGTCGTGAAAGCATAACCGAACTGGTATCAAATACATGATCCATTACAGTATAGAATAAAAAGATTACAGCAGGTCACATGACCAATATTTACATCAGAGCCGCAATGGCAGGAGATCATCAATCACACAGCGGAAATACTTCAGATGAAAGCGTTCACATGGCCCAAGTCATGCCATAACCCTACAGGCAACTGACTGGGAGAACGTTCCTAGCTCGCATAGACGTCGTCGACTCCTTCTTCATCTGTCGGATTCCACCAAGTCTGGCCAAGTAAATAGCCAGGGACAAAGCCATGAGTACATAATGAATTGTACTCACAAACCACCTTAGAGAGAAGTAAAGGATATGCAATTTGGCAATAGCAAGGAACAAGCACTATTCTAAGGTTACAAGGAGTGAGAGATAGTTTCTCTCGAGAAAATGACACCTCTATATCTTTGTTGAAAACCTTTTTTTGAAAAACAAGTTTTCTTTTGAAGACTAATAGGTAAGGGTGACCCAATTTCCTTCCTGGCCATCTCATATGGCCAAAACAACTTTTCCAACTTTCCACCGTACCTCCCAGGTACTTTTCCACCAGTCCCACTGGTATCCTTTTCCAAACCCTTTGGAAAAACTCTTTTATAAAACAAAATCCTTCTTTGATACTCCGCACCGCCTTTGCCACGTCCATAACCGTGGACACGGCTATTCAAATAGATTTACACTCTGCAGAGGTTGTACACTTTCCCCACAAGATCCGATAAATCCGCCGGGATCATCCCTGGTTCACCAAGCGTCAAAACGCGAGGTTTGGATAACCGATCGCAGTTTTTCGCTTGCTCACCTTAGCCTAAGACATGCCGCCAAGAGTTTTACCTCCCAACACCAGAGTCCGAGGGGTCGTTTACCCAGGAGTAGCAAATTCCCCGACCAGCTCGACCCTCCGGAATGCCGCGACCAACTGCGGGGCATTATTCAATGGGAGCTCATAGGTTGTACCCCTGCCATCTGAAAAGAAGGAAAGGCGTCCCAGTACATCGGGAAGGCCCGGTCGATAGGTGTCCATGCTCGGACTACCCCTTACACTTGCAGGACCCAAACTAAGGCGAGACAAACTACTACGCTACCCCCCGTCCCACTAAAGGGTAATGTGGTTGTACTGGCTAGGTCCGGTTGTGTACGCAGTCAACAAAGATTTTTGAAAACAAAAGTTCCTCATTTTTCCTTCAGCACCATCTTTCTCAAAACCTTTTCATAAAAATTTCCACTTGGGCAGGGTTGCCCCATTCCAAGGTTTTCAAAGAACTCATTTTCTTTAAATCCTTTTTCCAAATTCCTTTTTCAAAAGGGCTCCCATCCTATAGTCCAACTTTATTTGAAAAGCGGCGACAAAGAGAGGATAAGGTGTTAAGCACCAAATCGCTACCAAGATTGTCCAGTAGGTATCAACGAGGGGCAGCACTCGTAAGGGTGGAATAATAAAACTCCGAGTGGATATAACCACTGACATAAATAAAAAAAAACATGCAATTTATAAATCCTGTAATAATGCAAGAGTAAGACAATTAGGATAAGGTATGCATCAAGAGGTGGCTTGCCTTTGTTGGCTATTTTCTATGGACTTCATCTTCACGAATCCTCTGCTCTTCCTTCCTCTTCGAAATCCTCATCGAGATCCTCTCCTTCTCCGGTAGCTTTCGCATTCTAACATCGCAAAATAAAAGGCGAACAATCAACACATAGCCATAGTGACAACCACTCACTCAATCTAGTAGCAACCATTCAATCAGAGGCACTAACCAAATCAATCAAATAGCACCTCTAGCAAGATTCTATTTATAAAAGGATTATTTTTATCGTCACTAGAAAAGGTCTTAACAAAACAACTATTAGCTAAAAATGTTCTAACTCACACCAAGATGTAATCTGCACAAGTACTGGTAGGTAATGAATCTTGGAAACCACCAGAAAGGGTCTGGTGCCAAAGTTCACTACAAAATATTTTAAACAAAAACAACTCAATTTCCCTAGGGTAAAAATAAGCAGCAACACCACTTTAACAAGCCACTCTTAGAACAATGTACACAAAAATATGGTAAAATCACAGAGAGTGAATCTTGACTTCATAAAGCTACAAAAATTGGATTCACTCAATTTGACTTTTTAAAACAATAGTTAAGATTTTTATAAAAACCAGAAATGACTTAGGGACCAATTAAATGGCCTAAATCTTTCTGTTTGTCACAAAAATACATGCAGCATATATACTGAAAGCTAACAACATGTAGAACACACATGCACAAGAATCATATGTAAATAAAGTTTTAATTAATTTAGAAAATTTAAACAAGACAGTAACCACAGAAATTCAAAAACTAAGCCTATCAGTATCAGAGCACAATCCACCAGAACCAAGCATACCAATGGATAGCTTATGCTAAATGTGATCTAACCCCACTGGTTTGGCATTTTTCTGATATGTAAATAAATTTACAAAAATCAGATACTGAAAAGTATCATGTTTTAGTAATAAAATTCTTAGAATTAAACTACAATTCTGAAAAATATTTCCTCTGGCACAAAATTAACCTATAGCTATATCTACCTGTAACACTTGGATTTGTTTCAAAAACTGTTTTAGTTTTCAAAATAAAAATCAAAGAATGACTCTCTGGACAGATTTTCATTTGTAAATAAATCTAGATCCAGGAAGCTCCTGCATGTCATTCTGATGCCAAAAGAAGGGTATTCACTATTACTACACAGTAAAATTAACTCCATGTAGAAAGGATCTATAAATTTCACAAACCAATTAAAATACCTATACTGCAACATTCTAATCTTTACTTTATCTACTCAGATATGCTTACAAACAGAACATGAAGGAAATTATTTGCGGTTAAGATTTTATTTATTAGTACCCAGGAATTTTATTCATCAAATTTGGATACTCGAATAATTTATAGAATTTCAAAAGCTACTGGCTGAATTAATCAAGAAATAGGGGGGAAAGGGAAACGGGCCGGGATAGCTGGGCCTGGCCAGATCTAGCCCAGCGGCGCGGTGGCCGGGCGGGAGACGGCAGCGTTCAAACGCCCGGGGCGGGGCCGAACGGCCTGCTGCCATGCATGCGGCCGGGCTTGCATGCGGCCGCTTGATGAGAATCGGACAGCCCAGAGAGCAGCTCTCCGCGTCGGCCGCGACACGATAGCGCATCGGCTTCGTTCTCGTCGGGGAGAAACAGAGAGATATATGGTGGCTCACCTGAGGGGTCGGAGTCGACGGAAACGAGGCGGAGGACGGCGCAGGATGCTGCGGTGACGGAGACGTCCGTTCTCTGAGTTGCGGGAGCGCCGGCGAGGATCCAGACGACGCACACGGATGACGTAGACGTTGGGCTCTACGGCGACACGACTCGGGCGAGCGGTGGCACACCGGAATGAGGAAGATGAGGCTGGTCGCGGTGGTGCGGTCGCATGTAGAGGAGGACTGCGACGGTCTGGCTTGGACGGCTCGGGGGCGACGAAGCTCCGTCGACGACGCGGATACCGACATGGTTCGCCCATGCTGTGGGCGAACGCGGCGACGGTCGAGGAAGCAGGAGCACACAGGGGCGTCGTGGAGGGTCTGGTCTAGGTCGGCGAGGTGGCGCAGGCTCGAGGCGACGCAGAGAGGGTCCCAACTCCCACATGCAACGCCGGGGTCGGCGGTGATGGTGACGGCGGCCGGCATGGTGATGAGACGATGATGGGGGTTTCCGGCCTCCCTATGAACAGAGAGAGAAGGCATTAGAGAGCGCTCAGAGATACGCGACCAAGGAGCCAAAAAGGGAAGAGAATGGTGGTCTGCAGCGACGGTGAGCGTCATCGATCTGCAGGGGTGTTTGACGGCGAGGACGAGCGATAGAAGAGGAGACGGGGCTTCTCCCTTCGGCAGAGGCCAGTGGACTGGAAGAGCTGTATGGTGGCGAGGGGAGAGTTCTGGAGATGGTCTGGGCTCTTATATTCGTGGCGACGCGCGGGTGTACCGTGCACCGTCTCTAGGTGCGTGCACGATGAGGTGAGGTTGCGGCGGCTCCCTACTGGGCAAGGTGGGCGGTGCTTCTGCGTGCCTGAGCTGCAGAGGGTGCTCTTGGAGGGACGCAGGTGTCAGAACGCGAGGGAAACGCCAAGCTCAGTCGGGTCACGTCGATCCACCAGATGCTCGATGAAATGACAGACACGGGAGGTGGAGGATAGCGTCCATGCTGGATCGAACGAGCGCGTCTCTGTTAGTGTGTGCGCGCGTGGTGATCGTCTGCACCATCGTGCAGGTTCCAGGGGGACAGGAGATGCCTGAGGCGATGAGTGCGTGGCCGTGTCCGTGGGCGGCGCGCGTGGTCACCACGGCTGGGCTGTTGCATGGGCTTGCGCTGGACGGTTGGGGTGCTCGACTCCGAGCATGAGGGTGCCAGAGTGGTACACGGGAGTGTGCTGGGTCAGGGCTTGCCATTGGTTTGGCTCGAGGTGGAGAGGAAAAGAGGGGACAACACTAGCGCATGCAAGGTTGGCATCGGCCCTTTCCTGTTTCTCCAAATGGATACTTCCAAAAAGAATACTGTAGTAGTGCTATGAGGTCGACCAGAGAGAGTGGAGAAGGGTACTGAGGTGGTGCAGGCCCAAGGTAAGAGAGGGGGAGAGAGAGGGATGGTATTTTTAATGTCTTATGCGATAGCAAGTCATGACCGGCCAACTTTCTTGCACAAGCCAAGATGATGATGGAGAGTTTTAAGTCACTAGGGTGCACTTGCTGAAGAGATGATGCTATTTAGAGTTGAGATATTGGATGAAGTTTTGAAGAACTGGGAATGAATAGAAATAGGATCATGGCAAAAGTTGGCACTAATTGATGGGTATAGTCAAGGTACCACTAGGGTATTTATTTCAGAATTTTCCAACTAAATAAAGTGGAGTTTTGGCATTATTTTCAAAAAGACCAGAATTGATTTTTGGGGTTTCATTTTGAAAAGTTGAACTAGAGCCAGAGGGTTTTTGGTGTGAAATGGCCCCAAATACCATCTCACACATTGGGTAATTTTCCCAAAATTTAAAGAGTAAGAGAAGTAATTAAAACCCTTAATTTTCCCTTTTTGCCATTTATGCAAATAAGCAAAAGAAATGGTAAAACACTTCAAAAATATTTATTTTTGAGATAGAAAGTTAGGGGTAAAATATAGGCCTCAGATGTGCCTAGTTTTGAAAAAAAGTATTTTGTATAAAAACAACTTTCTTTTATAAGAAGGGTTTTGGGGTCTTTGGAAAAGAAAGTGAAATAAATTCGTTTGAGTGAAAATAATTTTTGGAAAATAAAATATCAAGGGTATATGATTACTACATAATGTAGCCATCATTCCCACTCTTGTTTTTGTGAAGATTTAACTTGAAATTTAAGGAAATCAAAGGAATAGAGTGGGAGAAGAGATCTAGGGCTAAAACATTGGTTAGGGTAAAAGATCGAGTGGAAAATATAGGTTGCAAAGATAGGATGGGACATGCAAGACTTGGAAGTTGTAGGGGGAGTTGTATAGTTGAGATCCATGCCTTGAGTTTACCTATAACAGTTGTGGGTGCTTAGAGAGCAACTGCCAACGTTTGAAAATTTTAACAGTGCCAACAACAGACTATTGACTTGGCTTCAAAACAATCAAGGATAAGCGACAGTTGAATGATTTAATCCAAGCATTGGTTGGATTGGGAAGTGCACATGACAAGGTAGGACCAAGGCTAACTGCATTGTCTCAGATGGCAAGGGATAAATATAGCTAGAGGCTCCAAAAATTGAATCTAATAAGAGTGTAAGACTTAGCCAAATTTGGGTGATGTTGTAGGGTTTGTGGCTACGGTATAAGAGAAGGATGTCTTAAGGAGTATAAAATCTTCCTTCATGAACCAAGAATAGGTTGTGCTAAAATACACCACAAGGAAGGTCTCAAGGTAGGTGCATTCGTGGTTCCACAAATGGAAGGGTTTTAGTTGGTGAGTTGCTAAATGGTTTTACCAAAGGGAGGGTTTTGCAAAGAGGTAGCTTATCAAGATTGTAAACAAGCAGATCAAGGCTATTCATCTAGAATCAGATCAAGCAGTTCATCTTATCAAACATATCAAAGCAATACATCTTAACAAACAGATCAAGGCAAAGCACATTACTAAACAAATTAGAAAAAAAAGTTTTTTGTTCCCCCTAATTTTTGCACTTTGAACAACTGAGCAAGGTTGCAAAAGTTGGGGTGTTACAGATGCGCCGAAAAATAGTGCCGCAATTTTCTTGCGATCGTAAACACTCCATATGCTAGCTTCTGGTACTGCGGATACCGCTGTTTTGAAGGCTATAAAACTTCACTGATGAAATATACCGGCCTCTGTCCATATGCTAGCTTCTGGTACTGCGGATACCGCTATTTTGAAGGCGATAAAACTTCCATGGAGTTTTCCTTCCTCCTCTCTTTCGACTACAAGCGCTGTGCTAACCACCTGAGGTGTGGCTGCAATGTATAACAAGAGGGGTTCCTTCTCCTTAGGCGCCACCAAGATTGGTGGTGTCGAAATTGTGAGTTTGAGATCCTCGAAAGCTCTATCTGCCTCTTCGTTCCATTGAACTTCTCGCCTTGCTTGATCAAAGCGTAAAACGGCAATGCCTTTTCTCCCAGTCTGGCGAAAAATCTGCTTAAAGCTGCAACTCGCCCAGTTAACTGTTGTATTTCTTTCAATTTTGTTGGCTTTCTCATTGTTACGATAGCTTGAATTTTTTTTGGATTAGCCTCGATCCCTCTTGCTGAAACTAGGAACCCGAGAAGTTCTCCCGCAGGGACTGTGGGGCCCCGGACTAACTGGCCAAAACACCCGTTATGCATGCACCATCACGATCCCATGATCAGTGTGTCGTGAAAGCATAACCGAACTGCTATCAAATACATCATCCATTACAGTATCGAATAAAAAGATTACAGCAGGTCACATGACCAATATTTACATCAGAGCCGCAATGGTAGGAGATCATCAATCACACAGCGGAAATACTTCAGATGAAAGCGTTCACATGGCCCAAGTCATGCCATAACCCTACAGGCAACTGACTGGGAGAACGTTCCTAGCTCGCATAGACGTCGTCGACTCCTTCTTCATCTGTCGGATTCCACCAAGTCTGGCGAAGTAAATAGCCAGGGACAGAGCCATGAGTACATTATGAATTGTACTCGCAAACCACCTTAGAGAGAAGTAAAGGATATGCAATTTGCCAGTAGCAAGGAACAAGCACTATTCTAAGGTTACAAGGAGTGAGAGATAGTTTCTCTCGAGAATAAACACCTCTATATCTTTGTTGAAAACCTTTTTGAAAACAAGTTTTCTTTTGAAAACTAATAGGTAAGGGTGACCCATTTTCCTTCCTGGCCATCTCATATGGCCAAAACAACTTTTCCAACTTTCCACCGTACCTCCCAGGTACTTTTCCACCAGTCCCACTGGTATCCTTTTCCAAACCCTTTGGAAAAACTCTTTTATAAAACAAAATCCTTCTTTGATACCCTGCACCGCCTTTCCCACGTCCATAACCGCGGACACGGCTATCCGAATAGATTTACACTCTGCAGAGGTTGTACACTTTCCCCACAAGATCCGATAAATCCGCCGGGATCATCCCTGGTTCACCAAGCGTCAAAACGCGAGGTTCGGATAACCGATCGCAGTTTTTCGCTTGCTCGCCTTAGCCTAAGACATGCCGCCTAGAGTTGTACCTCCCAACACCAGAGTCCGAGGAGTAGCAAATTCCCCGACCAGCTCGACCCTCCGGAATGCCGCGACCAACTGCGGGGCATTATTCAATGGGAGCTCATAGGTTGTACCCCTGCCATCTGAAAAGAAGGAAAGGCGTCCCAGTACGTCGGGAAGGCCCGGTCGATAGGTGTCCATGCTCGGACTACCCCTTACACTTGCAGGACCCAGACTAAGGCGAGACAAACTACTACGCTATGCCCCGTCCCACTAAAGGGTAATGTGGTTGTACTGGCTAGGTCCGGTTGTGTACGCAGTCAACAAAGATTTTTGAAAACAAAAGTTCCTCATTTTTCCTTCAGCACCATCTTTCTCAAAACCTTTTCATAAAAATTTCCACTTGGGCAGGGTTGCCCCATTCCAAGGTTTTCAAAGAACTCATTTTCTTTAAAACCTTTTTCCAATTTCCTTTTTCAAAAGGGCTCCCAACCTATAGTCCAACTTTATTTGAAAAGCGGCGACAAAGAGAGGATAAGGTGTTAAGCACCAAATCACTACCAAGATTTTCCAGTAGGTATCAACGAGGGGCAGCACCCGTAAGGGTGGAATAATAAAACTCCGAGTGGATATAACCACTCACATAAATAAATAAAAGACATGCAATTTATAAAACCTGTAATAATGCAAGAGTAAGACAATTAGGATAAGGTATGCATCAAGAGGTGGCTTGCCTTTGTTGGCTATATGCCCCTGGACTTCATCTTCGTGAATCATCAGCTCTTTCTTCCTCTTCGAAATCCTCACCACGATCCTCTCCTTCTCCGATAGCGTTCGCATTCTAACGTCATAAAAGAAAAGGGAGAACAATCAACACATGGCCATCGCATCAACCACTCATACAAAATCAATATCAAACCACTCAATCAGAGTCACTAAACACTAAAAATAAATAGCACCTAGGGCCAGATGGTCACTTTATTTATAAAGGGGGTGAGTTTACCGCTACTCGAAAATGCTCTAGCTCATACCAAAATTTAATCTGCACTAATACTGTAAGGTAATGAATCTTGGAAACCACCAGAAAGGGTTTGGTGCCAAAGTTCATTACAAAGCATTTTAAACAAAAGCAACACAATTTCCCTAGAGGTAAAATAAGCAACAACACCAAATTAACAAGCCACTCTAGAACAATGCACAGAAAAAATTTGGCAATATCACAGAGAGTAAATATTGATTTTATAAAGCTACGGAAATTGGATTCACTAAATTTGGGTTTTTAAAACAATAGATATGATTTTTATAAAACCAGAAATGGCTTAGGAACTAAATAAATTACCTAAATCTTTCTGTTGCTCACAAAAATACATTCAGCATATCTACTGGAAGCTATTAACATTTGGAACTCACATGCACTGGAAGTTTTCAAAAATAAGCTTTTAAATACTTTTAAATATTTTGACAAGGCAGAAACTAGAGCCAACCATTTTCAAGGAACACTGTAATAATAGCATATCAAACTAGTAACAAACATATCACTGGATGGATACTGAAAAATGTGATCTACCAAAATTGGTTTGATATTTTTCTAACCTACAAAATAATTTACACAATTTTTATACTAAAAATGGCTCTATTTTGGTTTCAAAAATCCTATAAATATTATGTAGTTCCAAAAAATATTCCCTCTGGTAGACTGAGGGCCTAAGGTGATGCTAATCACTGGAGTTGGTATTGATTCGAAAATAGTTTTATTTTTCAAGTTAAAAATCACGCAAGGCCCTACTGGGCAGATCTAACTTTCTAAGCTGCATAAAATATAGGAAGCTTCTGACAGGTTACCCTATACCAAAAAGTAGCTACTGAGATATACTTTGCAACAAAATTGGTTTCGCACCAAAAAGAGTTTCACAGCTACCACACTAAATTAAATACTAAAAATCCATCATTTCAGAAGGATAAATCTCAAGAAATATTCACTTCAGAAAATCTCATGCAGGCAAGTTCGTTTGATTAAAAAGTTGTTTAGGGACACACATAAATTTGAATCAAGTGAATATCATGTGTGAGGAATTTTTGGTGAATTAAAAGCTACCAACTCACACAGATAGGATTTTTCAGGAGAATAAAAAGAAAAAGGAAATCGAGCTGAGTCCCTGGCTCGGGCCAGATCCGGCCCAGCTTCAGTCACGAATGCGCGGGAGACGGTGGCGTTCGAATGGCCCGGGGCGGGGCCCGATGGCCTATAGCCATGCAAGGCCAGGCTGCATGCAGGCATCGGATCTGCATCCGGCGGCCCTCGTCGTGTTCTTCCGTGACGATGAGAAATCGGCGGCGTGACCGTGTCTGGCGACGGAGCGGAACAAGTGGGAGAAGAGGAGATCACCGGGGGTCTCAGGAGCGGTAGCAGAAGGGCGTGATGACGGCGTGGTCGAGCGGAGGCTTGCCCTGACGCCTCGGTCGGGCCTGAGCGGTTCCAGGGCGTCGACGCGGGCGAAGTCGAGGCCGGCCAGGTGCGAGCTCCGTCAGCGACGAGCCGACGACGAATGGGGCGCGGAGGTGGGAGTGTGCGGAGATGCAGGGGAGACGCGGGCTGTGCTGGGGTACGGCTTGAACAAGCGGAAAAGCTCCCAAGCGACGATACGGTCCGCCGCGAGGTCGGCGACGCCGTAGACGAACTTGATGACGGCGGCCGTCCCGGAAGGTTCCTGGGAAAAAGGTGGAGGCGGGATTAGATGTGAGCGAGAGTGAGAAAATCGGAGAGATAGAGAGACAGAGAGAGGGGCAGCAGCAGCCTCGTCAACGACGAGTTGCAGAACACGGGCGAGCTCCATCCCGGCGAGAGCGTGAGCGTTGGGCGCTTGGAGACGAGGGAGAGAGGTGTTGCTGCTGTACTCTGATGGTATAGACGAGAGAGAGGAGTGAGGTGGAGAGGTGAACGTAAACCAGAGGCTCAGGTTCGGGTTATATTGCAACGATGCCGGTGCACCATAGACAGCGAGCTGGGCGAGCGAACGGGCGCACGGCCACGCGATTGGGTACTGGAGTCGGTGGAGAGATGCGGCGCGCTGAGCTGAGCTCAGTGCGACCAAGGGCAAGGAAAACCGCGGGCCCAAACGGAAAGGACTGGAAGTTGCCCGAGCCACGTCGCAGGTGTTCGATAGCGTTGTACAATGAACGAGAGCAAGAAGGAGGGTGCTGGGGCACTAGTTGTGTCACGGTTGCGTGCCTTGCAGGCTTAGGGTGAAGGAGGTGACAGGAGAGGAGGCTATGAGCGGGAACGCCGGGGCGTCCACAGCCGTGGTGACCAGGAGGTTGGCAAGCACAGGGAGGATAATGCCGAGCCAGTCGTGCCACGGGAGTGAGCATGAAGCAGAGAGGTGGAGAGGACGTCTCCCTGGCGCAGCCTGAGGTGCAGGAAGGGTCATTTCGCTGATGTCCCTTGTTTGGTGTCCGCCGGGAGAGAAAGAAGGAAGGGAGGTGGGCTAGGGTTGGCTAGGCCGGGATTCTTCCGTGATGTCCAGGGGTGGGGTGGTGTCCTTTAGCTCGTGCAGGACCTGAGTGGATGGAACGGAGGGGCTGCAGCAGGTTTTGGATCGAGTCTCTTGTCACGGGCAATGCCTCTCCTCCTTCCCTTCTTTCCAAACACAAACAGCCAAGGGGAGGTGGTACTGTAGCGACTTGTGAGGGTCGACCAGAGAGGGGTGTTAGGCCGGCTCGTGCTATTCCATTTGATGGTCAAGGTAAGAGAGAGAAGAGAGAATAGGAAAGAGGGAGAGATGCCACTTAAGTGTCCATGCATGACATGCATGCCATGGCCGGGCCTCTACCTCCAAGCACACAAGGGCAAACAAGAGAATGTAGAGGTGGGGATGACGTGGTGAGGGTTCTTCCAGGAGATGGTGGTGGTGCTAGAGGCTAAGTGTGGTTTTGGTGATGCAAGGAAAGATTACATAGAGAGAGAGATATATATGGCCTCAATATGACATGGATGTGCATGGCCGGCCTGCACTAGATTCTGCCAATTTCTCCTTTTTCTCAAGCTCGATGGGTGACACCAAATGTGTTCATTTTTCTTCCCAGCTGTTAAGGGCACAACCAGGATTACAAGGAATTTTACAGATGAAAATTTGGTGGAGAAATGAGGGAAAGAGAGAGGTCCAAAGTGGAGCATTTCACTGATCTGCAGGGATTACTACTTGGTTTCGACAGTTTCAGAATTCGGATGATTTTCAAAGTGATGCTAGGATTGGGTTTTTGTATTGATGCGTGCATGGATATCCGGAGTGGAGAGAGTAGGAAAGAGAGGTAAAAGAGAGGGAGTGATATTTGGCCACGAGTGCCATGCAAATGCATGGTCGGCCACTCTCCTAGGCCAAGCAAATAATGACAAGTAAAATGTCCAATGGACAATGTAGGCGGACTAGATGGTGTTGCTAATATGGTTAAACTCATGGTTACATAAGGAAGGATTTAATGGCACTAAGAATTTAGAGATGGAGATGAAGGTCAATGTCCAAAAAGGATCTAGTGGGCAAATGGTTGAAAAATACTAGGTGAAGAAGACATGATGATCATCATTTGAAAGCAGGGCCGACCCAACAATTTCTAGCAATGACATGTGATGATAGATCAACGAGACATATTAGTAGCAATGACATGTGATACTAGTCCTCTAATTATTTTTGTTGTCTATGGCCCTTATTAGATTTAAAATAGATAAAAAGTTTAATTGAAACCTTTGAGATGAGAGAGGTTTTTTTTTACAAGAGTAGCATGATCCAAAGTCAAATTAGAATAAAATATGGATCGCTCTATTTTACTTTTGGAACTCAAAACTGCAGATAAAAGCTTTTATAAAATTTCAAAGTCACACAAAGTAGGGGTATGCCATTTGGCAAATACTTTGTGTCAACAACAATTTTAAAAACCCTATTGTGATATGATCTAAGTGACCATAGCCAATTTAAAGAAAAGATTTTTTTTGTCAAGACCTTTTGAATTAAGACTTTGAGTCAAAAGACAAAACAAAAGACTTTTGTGTTGGTGTCAAAAAGTTCAAATACTTTTGAAGAGAGTAGATTAACGTAATACAAGAGGGGCCATAGCATGAGTGTTTTCTTGAGACTAGAAGATGTGGGTTGAGGTACTCCAGTCAGCACTAGAGAACATCACTCAACAAACAAAGCCAAACAAACATTGCAATAAAAAAACAAATTAGTGCACGCAGAACATAAAAAGTTTTTGTTCCCCCCGATTTTTGCACTCTAGACAAACAAACCAGGATGCAAAAGTCAGGGTGTTACAGACCTTCCACCCTTAAAATAATCTCGTCCCGAGATTACTAAGCGTAGAGGTGGAGAAGTTTTATGGGTTGACTTGAATTAAACTCCATCTTCAGGTAGACGTCCAGTTGTTAGGTGGTCACGGCGTGAGCTTCTCACAGACACGGTAGATTTCCGTCGAGGGCAAGCTTCGTGAGGAGGTTGTCTTTCTTTAAGCGGATGTTAGTCCTGAAACTTACTACGATCTTAGAGGGGTCCACAATACTTGGAGAGTTAGAGCATCCTAACGGTGCTTTAGGAGGGTTGCAAGTTTTAGGGTTAGCTTAAAATTTAGTGGAAGACGAAGTCTTCCACCCTTAAAATTGTTATCGGGTGTTCGGATAACTCTGAGCTTCAGCCATGGGGTCCTGTCAGACGCTCTTGAGGAAGTCATTGATCTCCCGTCTTCAGTTGAAGAATCTTCAGGGGCGAAGTGCAGTCCGTAGCTCCAAGATGCACACACGGTGTTTACCATTTTGTAAGGTGTTCGTTAAGTTAGTAAGCCAGCGGAATTCTTGGTTAGTCTCCACATAGAGTAGCAACTTGTCTATAACAGTCTTCAGCCTTCGGGTTGGCGCTGACTCCTATCAGTTAAGGAATGAGTGGGTAAAGTACACCTAATTTTGAGTCTTGAGTTGTCTTAAAAGGCTTCACTTCATGAGGACGAGATGCAGCATGTAGGATACTTGGCTTCGATACGACTTCTCCCTTGGCTGC
Source organism: Lolium perenne (assembly GCF_019359855.2). Classification (NCBI taxonomy): domain Eukaryota; kingdom Viridiplantae; phylum Streptophyta; class Magnoliopsida; order Poales; family Poaceae; genus Lolium; species Lolium perenne. Next base: position 141,202,439 of record NC_067245.2, read on the forward strand.
TCCGCTGGGAAGATGGTATCCTAAGGTTGGGTTTTAAAAAGGTTTCTTTATGGTTAGCAGGGTTCTATCCACGGTTAGACCCTATTGGTAGGCTTCATCTTCTTGCAGGATTGCAGTCAATCTTGAAGTACTGGCATCTGCTTCATTGGCGTCGCAGGGTGTCTTTGGCTGAGCGTCATACTGAAGTTGGCATTTCAGAAAACTGGGTTGCATCTAGCTATTACCCAAGTTAGAGTTAGAGTTTCCGGGGAACTTTGTAAACTGACGTTAGAATTTCTACTAGAATTTTGACCGACTGCGAGGAAAACATCGTAGGAAGGGTTTCCTAGACTGGGTTATCACACAAAAAGGGTTTTTGAGGCCGAAGGGCTAGAGCAAGCATACACACAACAAGCAATCAGAAACAATCAAAGCAGCAAATTCACAACACCACAAGCAATCATGAAAACCACACGAGGTATTTCAAATACCCAAAGATACCTAACACGCACGGGTAGCTCAATTGAAGCAATTGAGTTTTTCCTATCCATCCTATAGGCTTGGGTTGGTCACAGGCGTTGACGTCTTCATCTTGCTGACATTGACTCCAACATTGATTCTTGTAGCAGTTGGTGGTGAAGTAGACCGGATGTTGAGCTGCCGATGTTGAGTCGGGGGCGAAAGCTGCATAGGATCTTCTGGTCTCAATTCGGAGGGGTAATTGCTCGAGAGCTCCATCGAAGACAACTTCTTTTGACAGGCCTAAAAATTACTAGTCAAGAACTGAGGACTTGATCCTTGACGACTGCAAAAGTGCAAGTCCAAAGAGGAACAAGGTCAACTCCTTGACAGACTTTGGTGACAACCAAAGACATGATCTTATTATTCCTATTCGCGTACTGTTATCACCAGAATTTGACCGAGTCAGAGGTGGGCCGTGATCAAGATGGATTTGAAGAATATACATGGAAGAAATACGTGAATCGGCATGTTATGCAAAGTTTGGGCTAGTTGGCCCGTGTATCTGTAATATAGTAGGATACGTGTCGGTTAGTTAGAGTTTGTCTCGTGCACGGTGGGGATTATTCCCACGTTAGAAAGTCCCCTGGACTATAAATATGTATCTAGGGTTTATGAAATAAACAACAACCATCGTTCAACACAAATCAATCTAGGCGCATCGCCAACTCCTTCGTCTCGAGGGTTTCTTCCGGGTAAGCATCATGCTGCCTAGATCGCATCTTGCGATCTAGGCAGCACAAGTTTATTCGTTACCATGCGTTGCTCGTACTGAAGCCTTTTTGATGGCGAGCAACGTAGTTATCTTAGATGTGTTAGGGTTAGCATTGTTCTTCGTATCATATGCTGTCGTAGTGCAACCCTTACACATCTAGCCGCCCTTACACCTATCTTAGGTGTAGGGGCGGCACCCCGCTTGATCATTATTTAGTAGATCCGATCCGTTACGGTTGCTCCTTGTTCTTCAAGGATTAGTTTAATATCTGCAATAGTTAGGCCTTACAAAGGGTTGGAGGATCCAGCGGCGCGTAGGGTGTCGTTTGCTAGTCCTAGACAGGATGTTCCGGGGATCAACCTCGTGTTGGTTTTTAGGCCCTATCTAGGATCGGCTTACGATCACCGTGCGTGGCCGCGAGGCCCAATCGTGAGTAGGATGATCCGATTATGCGGTGAAAACCCTAAATCCTCGTAGATCGTTTTAGCTTTATCTTGATCAAGCAGGACCACCATATATTCGTGCACCTCGTACGAATCATGGGTGGATCGGCTCTGTGAGCCGATTCACAGGATAACCTGAGAGCTGATCGAGGCTCGTATTTAATGTTTACGTGTATGCCATGCAGGGAACTAAGCGAGGCATCTCCATCACCTTCCTGACCAGGTATAGGTCAGGTGGCACGCCCTTGCACCAGCATCGGACGTGTGTGCCGGAGGCTTTGCGGGCCGTTGCTCGGAGGGACCAGGGCCAGCCGCAGCCCTAAGTTGTTCCCGGCTCTACTGTGTTGCCCGTCGCTGCCCGCCGGTGGGTTTCTGACCGCAACACATTCTGGCACGCCCGGTGGGACAATCTTCGACATCAACCACATCGCCATCTACATCTGAGATGGCGGACGGCACTCCAGTCACGTACGAGGATCTGACCGACGAGCTCAAGAAGAAGTATGACGAGGTCAAAGCTATCCTCGAGGCCGACCTCATCGGCTCTTTTCACAGAACCCGTTCACATGGCATCAGGTGGAAGGGGTTCTCGCCTGATGGTTCGCTCGATGGAATAGACCTGTCTGCCCCGTCAGAAGAACGCACCAGGTCCCTGCGTTAGGAGATTAACTACATGGTGGCTCACTCGCTGCACCGCCACTCTGAGAACCTGGTGAACACTTTGGAGCGTGTCGCTCTTCGGGTGATCCAGGAGATCATGAGGCACCAGTACTCTCCGTCAGGACCAGCTCTCGGGACACACCAAGGAGAGATGCCACTCCAGTCCCGTCCACCGCTGCCATTTGCGTTGGCAGCACCAGAAGTGCCGAATTCACCGGCATTCATCGTCTACAAGATCGGTGGTGACCCTAGTGACTGCCAGTTCTTGCATGAGGCGCCTAAGGAGATCCCTCACGGGTACATGTGCACATACGTGCCAGACTGCGGTAACTGGGCACTCACAAACCAGGCCGCAACAGCAGGGACTTCTGGGAAAGTAGGAGGAACGTCAGCGACAGATCTTGAGAAGCAGACGTGGCTAGCTAAATATGCCACCCCGACGAACCTCCAGAGCTCAGCTCCTGCAGTTGGCTCAGAGCTGGAAAAGCAAGCATGGCTGGCTAAGTACGCCACCCCGGCGAATCTTCAGAGTTCGACTCCTGCAGCCAGCACTGCGGATCAAATCACTACTATACTGAGAGATCAGTTCGGCATGGTGCCGAAAAGGAGGACAATCGGCTATTCCAAGCCGTACCCCGACGAGTACGAATTGGTCCCGCTACCACCCAAATATCGGCTCCCTGATTTCTCCAAATTCAGTGGATCAGATGGTTCCAGCTCCATCGAGCATGTGAGCCGATATTTGGCACAGCTAGGAACGGCCTCAGCGTCGGATCCACTACGCGTGAGGTTCTTCGCACAGTCCCTCACGGGATCGGCTTTCGGGTGGTACACTTCGTTGCCACCGGACTCGATCCGGACTTGGAAGCAGTTGGAAGAACAGTTCCACATGCAGTTTCACTCAGAAGCTTCCGAGGCCGGCATTGCCGATCTAGCTCAAATACGTCAGAAGCATGGAGAAACAGTGGCAGAATACATTCAGCGCTTCAGAAATCTAAGGAACCGATGTTATTCGGCTCATGTGACTGAAAAGGAAGCAGTCGAGTTGGCAGTGGTGGGCCTTGCCTCACAAATCAAGGATATGGCCTCCCAAGCAGACTACCCTTCACTGGCGCACATGGTTCAGAAACTGTCGGCATATGAACAGCGCCACCCGGACTTGTACCAGGATAAATTCAAGCGTGCAGTAGTCCTGGTCGAGGCAGATGAAGACGAAGGCTCTGCGGGAGATCAAGAGGTAGCAGTGGCTGAATGGACTCGGGGGGCAACCCCCATGTCCTGCAAATGGGTAAAGCCACCAGGTCCGCCCAGAGGGTTGGATTTTGACGTGACTAAAATGGAGCAAATCTTCGACCTCCTACTCAAGGAAAAGAAGTTGAAGATACCCGAAGGCCTCAAAATCCCCATGGTACAGGAGCTGAACGGAAAGCCATACTGCAAATGGCATAACTCGCTCTCCCATACCACCAACGACTGCAGGGTGTGGCGTCAGCAGATCCAAATGGCGATAGAACAAGGACGACTGACTTTCAACCAGTACGCCATGAAGGTCGACACCCACCCCTTTCCCGCTGTTAACATGGTGGAGTGCACTTACCCTGAAGGTTGCCAGCCAGGATCCTCGTTCAGCATCAACATGGTAGGACCTGGACACCACTCTGGCAAGGATGGAGACGAGGGCAGCTGCTCTCGTAGCAAGGATACAGAGGAGGCCGCTCCACGCGATCGGCTCCGTCACGATGGCAAGCGCTACATCACAGAGGGAGAAGTAAGGAATGTGAGATATCAGCGACCTCTCTCTGATAACCTCCTCCACAAGTATGTGAGTCAGTATGATCAACGCCGACGATCCAGCGATGATGATGATAGAGACCGTCTGGCTAGGGACGCCAGGAGACATCGTCGGCATGATCGCGATGAGGAGGAGTACGAGCGCCGTGCCAAGGAAGAATCGAGGGAGCAAGACGACAAGGATAGGCACTGGGACTGCCCCTTCTTCAGACACTGCTGGGATTCAGGAATGAGCCGATTGCCTACAATCGGCAATTGCCCAGAATGTAACCAGAAGAAGAAGGAGGTAGCCAACGTGTCCGTGTTCCAACGCTTAGGGTCTCTCCCGCCTCGAAGCAAACACGCTGAGTCCCCTCGGATGGAAGATCTCGAGGATTTGGAAGACGAGGGAGAAGAAGAAGAAGACAGGTACCACCGGCCAAGGTGGTGCCCTGATGGACTCAGCCGTTCCCAAAAGCGTAGGGTTCAGCGATTGCGCGGCTTGGAGGAAGCCGAAAGGTTATACCTACACACGCTAAGAAAGGCGCGGCCGGATCTGGCCGCGAAAATTCAGCGAACCCTGGATGAAGAGGGTCGACCACGAAAAATGGAGTGGCGCCCCAAGCAAAAGAAAGCCGATGATGAGGCATCGGCTGGCACAAACATGGTGTTCATCCTTCCTTCGGAGTTCAGTGCTCCAGGATTAGACGAGGCACCTGTGGCACAACTTGACTGCGGCCCACGGCCGGTTATCTTTGAGAAGCCACGAGAAAGAAGCTACAGACATCTGAAGGCCCTGTACTTGCGAGGTTATATCGATGGAAGGCCAGTCAATAAGATGCTGGTGGACACCGGAGCGGCAGTCAACATCATGCCATACTCTATGCTACGTCGGTTGGGACGCTCTAGCTCGGATCTGATCAAGACCAACGTGACATTGAGTGATTTCAACGGCCAAGCGTCTGACGCACAAGGTGTTCTGAACGTGGATCTGACCGTAGGAAGGAAAACTATCCCTACGACGTTCTTCATCGTCGATAGCAAGAGCACCTATGCTGTTCTGCTAGGAAGAGATTGGATCCACGCCAACTGTTGCATTCCCTCCACGATGCACCAATGCGTAATACAGTGGGATGGAGATGAGGTAGAGGTCGTCCAGGCCGATGACTCAGCCGAGATTTCAACGGCTGGCATGAACGCTTGGGAAGCAGCAGGCCAAGAGCCACTCTCAGGTATCAATTTGGACGACTGCGAGCACATCGACGTGACGAAGGGCAAGGTTAGGCTGGTTTTGTCCACTGGCCTGACCGTGTAGCAAGAGCAAACCGATGAGCAAACGTGGCGAGGCCGATCCTTGGGATCGGCCCCCAAAGATCTATGGAGGAACATTACAAAACCTTCATTGAGCGCTTCGATCAATATGGAGGCCGATTCCAGCAATCGGCCAAAATTATCTTCACCACATGTTCTGCAGATGAGAGTCAACACAAATCCTAACGGTGTCGACGTGCAAATACAGTGCCTGGGCTAAACTACAGAGCCGATATCTGCAGTTACCTGACAGATTCGGCTCGGGGGGCACCTAGTCAGATGAACATGTGCAAATGAACATGTGTGCAGTGAAACATTGGGGGCCGATTAGAAAAATCGGCCAGTAAAAAAAAAAATCAGCATCACGATATACAGCCGATGCAAGGACATCGACTTTAGAACTAAGAGACAAAGCCGATGCATAGCCATCGACTCTAGTATAACCACGCAGGATCTACTGGCTATGTGTTCAAAGCGCGGATCTTCACCAAGTCCAGTCCAGCTGTGGGGCCTTCTGCTTCTTCGAGGGAGTAAAACAATGAGAGCTTCCTCAGCTGCCTTGAGCCGATTCTGGTGCCTGAACCTTCTCGTGTTGGGTTTTCAACCCTTTGTGCCAGTTCAGCAGTGCTGTCAGAAGAAATATATCGGCTTTCGAGGGAAGAAAGGTGATCGGCTTTGGTGCATCCTCACCGATATTCTCGCCTTGAGTAAGGCTCGGGGGGCAGCAGGCCTGGTAGATGCTTTGTTTAGGAGCCGATTGGGGTACCATCGGCTGGTCCTTCGTCGCAACCTTCTTCACAAAATGATGAGTGCTCGAAGAAGACCATTGGGCCTGGTTGGAAGAATTCAAAGGCTCTCTTGAAGACTCTACATTATCCACCAGATCTCAAGGTCATCAGCTGAAGAATTGGAGGATGGATCGTGGAGGACCGATGCGTTGCTATCGGCTCATTAGGCATTGGCTAAGGGGACGAATCGGCGAAATCAGTATGAGGAGAAATCGGCTAAATTGGCTCAAGGGAAATCGGCAAAATCAAATTGGGGAAATTCTTCATTGATAAGCAAGATTTCTTACATAAAGAGCTGATTGCTCTCAAAAGGAAGTACTAGGGGATACATTGCCCCGTCTACTACTACTGATCCTATGCTAATGGTCCTAATCTATGGGCCGTCGCTGCCCTCGTCGTCGCCGTCGTCGCCGCTGTCGGCGCTACTCCCGGCGGGCTCGTCGTCGCTGCTCCAGCGGCCGCCGGCCGGGCCCTCATTGTCCTCATCCTCCTCGTCAGCGTCGTCGTCGTCGCTGTTGAAGTCGCTGAGGTTCCCCGGCCAGGGGCAGAACCGTTTGGCCGGCGGCTCGTCGGAGGAGGTGGCGTCCTCCTCCTCTTCCTCCTCCTTCTCCTCCTCCTCCTCCTCGGGGGAGGTGAAGTCATCGCAGGAGAAGCGATCGTCATCGCTCTCCTCCTTCGTTTCCCCGTCGGCGAGGAAGCGGAGGTCACTTTCCCCGTTGGTCAAGGACTTGTCGTCCTCAGACCAGACGGAGAAGTCGTGGCTAGACTCCTCCCCGGCTTCGATGGCGCGGCGGGTGTTCGCCGCGTGGACCTCCTCCTGGTTCGGCTCCGGCGTCGGCTCACGGGAAGAGGAGGACTGGATGGAAAGATCCGATGAAGCAGAGGAGGAAGAAGACATGGTGGCGCAGAAGGGCTTTTGGAGTGCTAATGCGAAGGGGATGCGGAAGTAAACTGTTCGGAGTGGTTAAATAAAAGGGGATATAGTGGAGATTCAATGCTACAGCAGTTTCCGAGGAAGTGGTGCCTAAAAGAAAAAAAAACTGCCAGGTCACGCGGAGAAGTTGAGAAGGCAGGGCATCATGATGAAGGGTACTGCGACGGTTCTGCCACGACATGACCCGACGAAGAAAAGGCAGAGTGATTTTGGAATTATCAATTCCAAAACCAGGGGGGCATGTGTTATCACCAGAATTTGACCGAGTCAGAGGTGGGCCGTGATCAAGATGGATTTGAAGAATATACATGGAAGAAATACGTGAATCGGCCTGTTATGCAAAGTTTGGGCTAGTTGGCCCGTGTATCTGTAATATAGTAGGATACGTGTCGGTTAGTTAGAGTTTGTCTCGTGCACGGTGGGGATTATTCCCACGTTAGAAAGTCCCCTGGACTATAAATATGTATCTAGGGTTTATGAAATAAACAACAACCATCGTTCAACACAAATCAATCTAGGCGCATCGCCAACTCCTTCGTCTCGAGGGTTTCTTCCGAGTAAGCATCATGCTGCCTAGATCGCATCTTGCGATCTAGGCAGCACAAGTTTATTCGTTACCATGCGTTGATCGTACTGAAGCCTTTTTGATGGCGAGCAACGTAGTTATCTTAGATGTGTTAGGGTTAGCATTGTTCTTCGTATCATATGCTGTCGTAGTGCAAACCTTACACATCTAGCCGCCCTTACACCTATCTTAGGTGTAGGGGCGGCACCCCGCTTGATCATTATTTAGTAGATCCAATCCGTTACGGTTGCTCCTTGTTCTTCAAGGATTAGTTTAATATCTGCAATAGTTAGGCCTTACAAAGGGTTGGAGGATCCAGCGGCGCGTAGGGTGTCGTTTGCTAGTCCTAGACAGGATGTTCCGGGGATCAACCTCGTGTTGGTTTTTAGGCCCTATCTAGGATCGGCTTACGATCACCGTGCGTGGCCGCGAGGCCCAATCGTGAGTAGGATGATCCGATTATGCGGTGAAAACCCTAAATCGTCGTAGATCGTTTTAGCTTTATCTTGATCAAGCAGGACCACCATATATTCGTGCACCTCATACGAATCATGGGTGGATCGGCTCTGTGAGCCGATTCACAGGATAACCTGAGAGCCGATCGAGGCTCGTATTTAATGTTTACATGTATGCCATGCAGGGAACTAAGCGAGGCATCTCCATCACCTTCCTGACCAGGTATAGGTCAGGTGGCACGCCCTTGCACCAGCATCGGACGTGCGTGCCGGAGGCTTTGCGGGCCGTCGCTCGGAGGGACCAGGGCCAGCCGCAGCCCTAAGTTGTTCCCGGCTCTACTGTGTTGCCCGTCGCTGCCCGCCGGTGGGTTTCTGACCGCAACACGTACTGCAAATCGACATCCAATCTTCAGTAGCTGCAGTCGGAGATACTTGAGACTTCCAGAAGGATTGATCCATCTTCGACTTCGAGTCTCCGAGTCTAAGTTGGGGAAATCGTTCGATAAGTGGGATTAGAAGAGGATGAGATAGTAGAATCAAAATCTTTCAAAGTCTTTAGAAATCAGAGAGCGAGGTAAGAATTAGATTTTTTTTTTGAAGGGGTAAGAAAATTAGAATCAATTATTTTGTATACCGAAGAAAGAATTTGTTTTGTAATAAGTCTTCCCAAAATACTGGTTTCCTAACTAACGTCCATGCTAACTAGGGTCTCCTACAGTCAACCTGGCTCTGATACCAGCTCTGTGGGGCCCCGGACTAACTGTCCGAAACACCCGTTATGCATACACCTTCACGATCCCATGATCAGTGTGTCGTGAAAGCATAACCGAACTGGTATCAAATACATCATCCATTACAGTATCGAATAAAAAGATTACAGCAGGTCACATGACCAATATTTACATCAGAGCCGCAATGGCAGGAGATCATCAATCACAAAGCGGAAATACTTCAGATGAAAGCGTTCACATGGCCCAAGTCATGCCATAACCCTACAGGGAACTGACAGGGAGAACGTTCCTAGCTCGCATAGACGTCGTTGACTCCTTCATCTGTCGGATTCCACCAAGTCTGGCCAAGTTAATAGCCAGGGACAAAACCATGAGTACATTATGAATTGTACTCGCAAACCACCTTAGAGAGAAGTAAAGGATATGCAATTTGGCAGTAGCAAGGAACAAGCACTATTCTAAGGTTACAAGGAGTGAGAGATAGTTTCTCTCGAGAATATGACACCTCTATATCTTTGTTGAAAACCTTTTTGAAAACAAGTTTTCTTTTGAAAACTAATAGGTAAGGGTGACCCATTTTCCTTCCTGGCCATCTCGTATGGCCAAAACAACTTTTCCAACTTTCCACTGTACCTCCCAGGTACTTTTGCACCAGTCCCACTGGTATCCTTTTCCAAACCCTTTGGAAAAACTCTTTTATAAAACAAAATCCTTCTTTGATACCCCGCACCGCCTTTCCCACGTCCATAACCGCGGACACGGCTATTCGAATAGATTTACACTCTGCAGAGGTTGTACACTTTCCCCACAAGATCCGATAAATCCGCCGGGATCATCCCTGGTTCACGAAGCGTCAAAACGCGAGGTTCGGATAACCGATCGCAGTTTTTTGCTTGCTCGCCTTAGCCTAAGACATGCCGCCTAGAGTTGTACCTCCCAACACCAGAGTCCGAGGGGTCGTTTACCCAGGAGTAGCAAATTCCCCGACCAGCTCGACCCTCCGGAATGCCGCGACCAACTGCGGGGCATTATTCAATGGGAGCTCATAGGTTGTACCCCTGCCATCTGAAAAGAAGGAAAGGTGTCCCAGTACGTCGGGAAGGCCCGGTCCATAGGTGTCCATGCTCGGACTACCCCTTACACTTGCAGGACCCAGACTAAGGCGAGACAAACTACTACGCTACGCCCCGTCCCACTAAAGGGTAATGTGGTTGTACTGGCTAGGTCCGGTTGTGTACGCAGTCAACAAAGATTTTTGAAAACAAAAGTTCCTCATTTTTCCTTCAGCGCCATCTGTCTCAAAACCTTTTCATATAAATTTCCACTTGGGCAGGGTTGCCCCATTCCAAGGTTTTCAAAGAACTCATTTTCTTTAAAACCTTTTTCCAAATTCCTTTTTCAAAAGGGCTCCCAACCAATAGGCAAACTTTATTTGAAAAGCGGCAACAAAAAGAGGATAAGGTGTTAAGCACCAAATCACTACCAAGATTGTCCAGTAGGTATCAACGAGGGGCAGCACCCGTAAGGGTGGAATAATATAACTCCGAGTGGATATAACCACTCACATAAATAAATAAAAGACATGCAATTTATAAAACCTGTAATAATGCAAGAGTAAGACAATTAGGATAAGGTATGCATCAAGAGGTGGCTTTCCTTTGTTGGCTATATGCCCCTGGACTTCATCTTCGTGAATCATCAGCTCTTTCTTCCTCTTCGAAATCCTCACCAAGATCCTCTCCTTCTCCGATAGCGTTCGCATTCTAACGTCATGAAAGAAAAGGGAGAACAATCAACACATGGCCATAGTATCAACCACTCATACAAAATCAACATCACACCACTCAATCAGAGTCACTAAACACACGAAATAAATAGCACCTAGGGCCAGATGGTCACTTTATTTATAAAGGGGGTGAGTTTACCGCTACTCGAAAAGGCCTTAACATAACAACTATAAGTTAAAAAGGCTCTAGCTCATACCAAAATTTAATCTGCACTGAAACCACCAGAAAGGGTTTGGTGCCAAAGTTCATTACAAAGCATTTTAAACAAAAGCAACACAATTTCCCTAGAGGTAAAATAAGCAACAACACCAAATTAACAAGCCACTCTAGAACAATGCACAGAAAAATTTGGCAATATCACAGAGAGTAAATATTGATTTTATAAAGCTACAGAAATTGGATTCACTAAATTTGGGTTTTTAAAACAATAGATATGATTTTTATAAAACCAGAAATGGCTTAGGAACTAAATAAATTACCTAAATCTTTCTGTTGCTCACAAAAATACATTCAGCATATCTACTGGAAGCTATTAACATTTGGAACTCACATGCACTGGAAGTTTTCAAAAATAAGCTTTTAAATACTTTTAAATATTTTGACAAGGCAGAAACTAGAGCTAACCATTTTCAAGGAACACCGTAATAATAGCATATCAAACTAGTAACAAACATATCACTGGATGGATACTGAAAAATGTGATCTACCAAAATTGGTTTGATATTTTTCTGACCTACAATATAATTTACACAATTTTTATACTAAAAAGGGCTCTATTTTGGTTTCAAAAATCCTATAAATATTATGGAGTTCCAAAAAAATATTCCCTCTGGTAGACTGAGGGCCTAAGGTGATGCTAATCACTGGGAGTTGGTATTGATTCGAAAACAGTTTTATTTTTCAAGTTAAAAATCACGGAAGGCCCTACTGGGCAAATCTAACTTTCTAAGCTGCATAAAATATAGGAAGCTTCTGATATGTTACCCTATACCAAAAAGTAGCTACTGAGATATACTTTGCAACAAAATTGGTTTCGCACCAAAAAGAGTTTCACAGCTACCACACTAAATTAAATACTAAAAACGCATCATTTCAGAAGGATAAATCTCAAGAAATATTCACTTCAGAAAATCTCATGCAGGCAAGTTCGTTTGATTAAAAAGTTGTTTAGGGACACATATAAATTTGAATCTAGTGAATATCATGTGTGAGGAATTTTTGGTGAATTAAAAGCTACCAGCACACACAGATAGGATTTTTCAGGAGAATAAAAAGAAAAAGGAAATCGAGCTGAGTCCCTGGCTCGGGCCAGATCCGGCCCAGCTTCAGTCACGAATGCGCGGGAGACGGTGGCGTTCGAATGGCCCGGGGCGGGGCCCGATGGCCTGTAGCCATGCAAGGCCAGGCTGCATGCAGGCATCGGATCTGCATCCGGCGGCCCTCATCGTGTTCTTCCGTGACGATGAGAAATCGGTGGCGTGACCGTGTCTGGCGACGGAGCGGAACAAGTGGGAGAAGAGGAGCTCACCGGGGGTCTCAGGAGCGGTAGTAGAAGGGCGCGATGACGGCGTGGTCGAGCGGAGGCTTGCCCTGACGCCTCGGTCGGGCCTGAGCGGTTCCAGGGCGTCGACGCGGGCGAAGTCGAGGCCGGCCAGGTGCGAGCTCCGTCAACGACGAGCCGACGACGAATGGGGCGCAGAGGTGGGAGTGTGCGGAGATGCAGGGGAGACGCGGGCTGTGCTGGGGTACGGCTTGAACAAGCGGAAAAGCTCCCAGGCGACGATACGGTCCGCCGCGAGGTCAGCGACGCCGTAGACGAACTTGACGACGGCGGCCGTCCCGGAAGGTTCCTGGGAAAAAGGTGGAGGCAGGATTAGATGTGAGCGAGAGTGAGATAATCGGACACGGGCATGAGCGAGAGCGAGAGAGAGGGGCAGCAGCAGCCTCGTCAACGACGAGTTGCAGAACACGGGCGAGCTCCATCCCGGCGAGAGCGTGAGCGTTGGGCGCTTGGAGACGAGGGAGAGAGGTGTTGCTGCTGTACTCTGGTGGTATAGATGAGAGAGAGGAGTGAGGTGGAGAGGTGAACGTAAACCAGAGGCTCAGGTTCGGGTTATATTGCAACGATGCCGGTGCACCATAGACAGCGAGCTGGGCGAGCGAACGGGCGCACGGCCACGCGATTGGGTACTGGAGGCGGTGGAGAGATGCGGCGCGGTGAGCTGGGCTCAGTGCGACCAAGGGCGAGGAAAACCGCGGGCCCAAACGGAAAGGACTGGAAGTTGCCCGAGCCACGTCGCAGGTGTTCGATAGCGTTGTACAACGAACGAGAGCAAGACGGAGGGTGCTGGGGCACTAGTTGTGTCACGGTGGCATGCCTTGCAGGCTTAGGGTGAAGGAGGTGACAGGAGAGGAGGCTATGAGCGGGAACGCCGGGGCGTCCACAGCCGTGGTGACCAGGAGGTTGGCAAGCACGGGGAGGATAATGCCGAGCCAGTCGTGCCACGGGAGTGAGCATGAAGCAGAGAGGTGGAGAGGACGTCTCCCTGGCGCAGCCTGAGGTGCAGGAAGGGTCATTTCGCTGATGTCCCTTGTTTGGTGTCCTGCGGGAGAGAAAGAAGGAAGGGAGGTGGGCTAGGGTTGGCTAGGACGGGATTCTTCCGTGATGTCCAGGGGTGGGGTGGTGTCCTTTAGCTCGTGCAGGACCTGAGTGGATGGAACGGAGGGGCTGCAGCAGGTTTTGGATCGAGTCTCTTGTCACGGGCAATGCCTCTCCTCCTTCCCTTCTTTCCACACACAAACAGCCAAGGGGAGGTGGTACTGTAGCGACTTGTGAGGGTCGACCAGAGAGGGGTGTTAGGCCGGCTCGTGCTATTCCATTTGATGGTCAAGGTAAGAGAGAGAAGAGAGAATAGGAAAGAGGGAGAGATGCCACTTAAGTGTCCATGCATGACATGCATGCCATGGCCGGGCCTCTACCTCCAAGCACACAAGGGCAAACAAGAGAATGTAGAGCTGGGGATGACGTGGTGAGGGTTCTTCCAGGAGATGGTGCTGGTGGTGTTAGAGGCTAAGTGTGGTTTTGGTGATGCAAGGAAAGATTACATAGAGAGAGAGATATATATGGCCTCAATATGACATGGATGTGCATGGCCGGCCTGCACTAGATTCTGCCAATTTCTCCTTTTTCTCAAGCTCGATGGGTGACACCAAATGTGTTCATTTTTCTTCCCAGCTGTTAAGGGCACAAACAGGATTACAAGGAATTTTACAGATGAAAATTTGGTGGAGAAATGACGGAAAGAGAGAGGTCCAAAGTGGAGCATTTCACTGATCTGTAGGGATTACTACTTGGTTTCGACAGTTTCAGAATTCGGATGATTTTCAAAGTGATGCTAGGATTGGGTTTTTGTATTGATGCGTGCATGGATATCCGGAGTGGAGAGAGTAGGAAAGAGAGGTAAAAGAGAGGGAGTGATATTTGGCCACGAGTGCCATGCAAATGCATGGTCGGCCACTCTCCTAGGCCAAGCAAATAATGACAAGTAAAATGTCCAATGGACAATGTACGCGGACTAGATGGTGTTGCTAATATGGTTAAACTCTTGGTTACATAAGGAAGGATTTAATGGCACTAAGAATTTACAGATGGAGATGAAGGTCAATGTCCAAAAAGGATCTAGTGGCCAAATGGTTCAATTTATGGTTTGGTGAATAAATGGATGATGATGAGCATATCAGAGAGGTCATATAGATGTGGTGTGGTTGAAAAATACTAGGTGAAGAAGACATGATGATCATCATTTGAAAGCAGGGCCGACCCAACAATTTCTAGCAATGACATGTGATGATAGATCAACGAGACATATTAGTAGCAATGACATGTGATACTAGTCCTCTAATTATTTTTGTTGTCTATGGCCCTTATTAGATTTAAAATAGATAAAAAGTTTAATTGAAACCTTTGAGATGAGAGAGGTTTTTTTTTACAAGAGTAGCATGATCCAAAGTCAAATTAGAATAAAATATGGATCGCTCTATTTTACTTTTGGAACTCAAAACTGCAGATAAAAGCTTTTATAAAATTTCAAAGTCACACAAACTAGGGGTATGCCATTTGGCAAATACTTTGTGTCAACAACAATTTTAAAAACCCTATTGTGATATGATCTAAGTGACCATAGCCAATTTAAAGAAAAGATTTTTTTTGGTCAAGACCTTTTGAACTAAGACTTTGAGTCAAAAGACAAAACAAAAGACTTTTGTGTTGGTGTCAAAAAGTTCAAATACTTTTGAAGATAGTAGATTAACGTAATACAAGAGGGGCCATAGCATGAGTGTTTTCTTGAGACTAGAAGATGTGGGTTGAGGTACTTCACTCAGCACTAGAGAACATCACTCAACAAACAAAGCCAAACAAGCATTGCAATAAAAAAAACAAATCAGTGCACGCAGAACATAAAAAGTTTTTGTTCCCCCCGATTTTTGCACTCTAGACAAACAAACCAGGATGCAAAAGTCAGGGTGTTACAGGGACGCCGAAGGAACACTTTGTCGGGTTCAGCTTGAGGCAGAACATGTCAAGGTTATCGAAAGTTTCTTTTAAATCCTCGATCAAGGTTGTCCCCTTTTTTGATGTTATGACGACATCGTCAATGTACACTTGTACGTTTTTTCCAATATGTGTTGCCAAGCACTTCTGCATCATCCGCTGATATGTTCCTCCCTCGTTTTTTAGACCAAAAGGCATCGTTTTGTAGCAAAACACGCCGTAAGGTGTAATGAACGCTGTCTTGACCTCATCCTCTTCTTTTAACCTGATCTGGTTATAACCAGAATATGCGTCCAGGAAGGAAAGACGTTCACATCCTGCCGTGGAGTCGATGATTTGATCGATCCTCGGGAGGGGAAAGTGATCCTTTGGACAATGTTTGTTGAGACACGTAAAGTCGACACACATGCGAAGGACTTTCGTGTTTTTCTTTGGGACCAGCACTGGGTTTGCTACCCACGTGGCCTCTGTATGCAGCTCTTTAATAAAACCAGCTTCTCTCAGTCGATCAATCTCTGATAGCATAGCTTTGTGGTTTGGTTCCGAAAAACGCCGCAAAGGTTGTTTAATTGGTCTCGCTATTGGATCCAAGTTTAGGTGGTGCTCGGAAAGTTCTCTGGGTACTCCTGGCATGTCAGCTGGACACCATGCAAAGATTTTCCAGTGCTCACGGAGGAACTCGACGAGCGCGCTTTCCTATGCGAGGTCCATGTCTGTCGCGATGGATGTCGTTTTCTTTGGATCTGTCGGGTGAATCTGCACCTCCTTGGAATCTTTGGTAGTGTTAAAGGTTCACTACAAGGAAAAGGCCTATTGCCGGCGCACCTTTTTTGCCTACTGCCGGCGCACCAAAGCCCGCCGGTGCGAACGGGCCGGTGATAAGTGGCTACTGCCGGCGCACCAGCCAGTGCGCCGGGGGAAGGTCATCTACTGCCGGCGCACCAGCGTTGCTTCGCCGACAAAGGCTTGTTCCACCGGCGCAGTGGCACGTGCGCCGGCAGTAGGGCTGCCAGCACTGGCGCGTGCGATGTGCGCCGGCAGAAGGGCATGTAGGTGTGCCGGTAGTAATATTCGAAAATTCAATTTTGGCGCTTTTTCCAGCATATTACAATTCATATTTGCATATTTATATAGCAGTATATACCAGTTCACATTTAGACAACATTACATGCAATATGAGAAGCACATAGAGAGCCAAGTTTCATTTCGGTATCAATACACAAATAGACATGTCTCGTTCCGGAATGTGTTGATTCATACAACACATGTGCATATGCAACACCGAACGACGAAGTTTCACAAAGTTAGAAGTCTCGGTACATAGTCGTCACAAGTATCGTCATACACCTCACAATGTAGGTCCTAACCTAAACTACAATCACATAGAACATGACCAACATGGTCATGATGACCATCATCACGAAGGCCATGGTCTTCATCCGGTTCCTCCTCATGTCCCTCATCTCTCCCGCTAGATAACGGGCGTATCTTCCTTCCGCCTCCACCCTAGTGGGGTATCCCTTGTAGCTATTGCCGCTGAAACGGTGCACCTGTCTCCGACAGTCCTCCCAGTCGTCGTAGACTCCAGGAACCCTCCCCTTGTACACGACATATGTCGTCGGCATCTCCATTCACAAGACAAGTAAAACGTTAGTACCAATGCAATGAACAAGTGCCAACTCAAATAAGAGACAAGTAGTATGAACTAAATAGCATGTGCCTCACACTTTGTTGGTCGAAATAAATAATAACATATAGGGATGGGGTCAGTGAGGCTAGGTAGGATGCACAATAGATTGATATTTGTGGCCATCACACCAAGCCTCACTGGCCCCACCCCGGAGTGTACAAGTGACCGAACATTTTAATCATCGGCCAATGCAATTAAGAAGTGCGAACTCAAATAGAAGACAAGTAGTACGAATTAAATAGCGTGCCTCATACTTTGTCGGTCGAAACAAATATTAACATCCAGGGATGGAGTCAGTGAGGCTAGGTAGGATGCACAATAGATTGATACTTGTGGCCGTCGCACCAAGGCTCACTGGCTCCACCCCCGAGTGTACGAGTGACCGAACATTCTAATCATCAGCGAACTCCAAATACGAGGCAAGTAGTGGTCGAGTAAATGCAAATAATTATTAAGCTATGTACGCCATAATCTTGAAATATATAGCAAAGTAAATGAAACTATAGACACATGTTCACATGCACATTCATACAACTAAATAAAAGCAACTAGTCGATTCTATGGGAATATATAGCAATTATTACAATACGGAAATTGAAGGACATATCGTTCAAGCTTTAGCAAGTGTTCCCATCGTAGGATCAGGTTGTACGCCTACGGGGGAATGGACGGCAGCCCTCAAGCGAGTTGAACGGCCTCTCATCACGCGACATCTCCAAGCGGAGTTCTATCTCGTCATTAGGTGGTAGACCGTAGCCGTAGAAGAACTCGCCAGACCTATTGGTGACATCCTGCAGGATTATCGTGCAAATGAACTGCTGGATGCGACCCCAGTTCTTTCTAATCTCTCTATCAGGGACATCCGCCATGTTTGCAAACCTGTTTCTAAGATTCTCTGGCAGCAACATGTCATCTGCATACTTTATGTACTCCTGCATCTGAAGGATGGCATACCACGCGTCCATCCCATTGTCGTGCGTCGACTGCCTGAGGCAGGGGAAGTTGGTTGTGTGGGTTAAGACCAAGCCTCCTCAGGATTTCCTCTCTACTTTGAGGGGGCCTGCCTTGTTGGCGAAGCCGGTGAGAGCATCATTGAGAAGGGCCTTGATGTGGGTGTAGTCTTTCTTGTGGTCCCTACCCGAGTCGAGATAGACTGCATGCGAGTGTTGCGGGTGCACGACGATGAGGGTGCAGAACTTGTCTCTGCGGAAAACACACGGATTAACCTTTGGAAATGCAAATAGAGATATAGGATAGAATGGTAATGGGGGACTAGCGAGTGATTACTTACTCGGGGAAGTAAGGGATGAGAATGGCGCCCTTTTTAATGTTCGCCAGCATGAAATCCTCGACCTGCTGGGTGGCAATCGCCCGATCCCCAGTGTTGCAGATGATGCTCTCCCGCATATAGAAGGGGTCCATTATCGCGATGGTCGGCGTCTCCTCCTTAACAATATGGGTAGACAAGCTAATAGCAACTAGGCGAACCACACTAAAGTGGAGCGCTTGCATGCGATAGATGCTGAAGATGTCGTTGAACCGGATGAAGCACAAGTCCGCGGGGTACTTCTCGACGAAGTTCATGCCAGTTGGCACCTTCGCCACGAAGAGAGGGTAACCAGTATCTTTTGATTTGAGAAGAAGGTTCTCCACATGCCTGACAGTCTCATGCAAGCTCCTCATATCCGGGGTGAGTTTCTTCACGACATGCTCCGGCAGCATCGGTTCACCCAAGTGATGCAGAGGTCGCCAATTGTTTGGCAACTTGTCAAGGAGTGGGACCTTGTCCTTGGATTTGGCCACCGCCGCCTTGTCTTGGGCGTCCTTCTTATTTTGCCTCTTCCTCTTCTTGGGTTGTACTGATGGACCCTCCATCGCCGTAGTGGCCGTAGCACGGAGTGTGTTTGGGCTCAGCATATTTTTGACGGCGGCGGTGGCGACCTCCTCAGGATTTTCCTCCTCAGCCGTTTCTTGAGAATCGAACAGCTTCTTGGAGCACACATATTTCGAAGCCGGCGCATCCTCACGGACAACTTGTGAAGACGTAGGAATATCCCATTGGAAGTTCTCACGTTCGTATTCCTCGGCCTCTGGCGCAGCTTGCTGTTGTGGTGGGGCGCTGACCTCTGGCGCAGCTGGCCGTTCTGGTGGGGCGATGACCACCGGCGCTGCTGGCTGTTGTGGAGGGACGCTGACATGTGGCGCCGCAAGGTGCTTGTCTTTGCTTGCCGTCGACCCCGAGTAGGTGTTGATCCGAATTAGGTTCTTCGGCCATAGCAGTACCCAACCCTTCAGTGAGGCCAGATTCAACGGGCTATCGTCATCGGCACCATGTGGTTGATTAGGAGGAAACAAATCCTCATAGCCCGGTAACGCCCGATCCACTTCAACCCGGTAAACGTCATCCGCCATATCTTGTGTGTGCCACTTCTTATCCAGGGGCCGAAGGATGGACCCCCTCGCGATGTCTTTGAGTTCGTCGTTTACTCTCATCAGGAAGGTGCATGGCGTTGAGAGCGCCTGCGAGAACATGTGTATGGCTTTAGAGAGAGGGCAAGGATGACGAAACTAATATATTAACTTGATGTACACATTAGTTAATTACCGTGAGGGCGTTGAGCTCGGCTAATGTCGACGGGCCAGCACATGCGGCGGCGGGCGTGCAAGTGACGGAGGGGCTGCTACCCGGCATGGACGGTGAATCCCTAGCACCAGCGACATTGCCGGCGGCCGGAGGAGTCTCCATTATAACATTGTCATTGCCGGCGGAAGGCGGCGCCATCGAGTTGCTGCCGTCGAAGCTAACCACTTGCATTTTGGGGGGGGGGGGGGGGGCTTGTTTGCCACCCTCATACCACGCGTGTAGAGCATTGAAATCTGCTTGGACTGAAGCGGCGACTTCAGCTTTGACTTCAGGTACGAGTGTAGCTTTGAGTTCCGGTACCAGTTGCGGTACCAAACCAGCTTGGACTTGGGCTAGGATTGACTCCCTCATTTCCTCCGCCTCCCGCTGCTTCCTCTCATTGCGCGCATTTTTATCGGCCGCAGACGACAAGCCGTAGTGATCATGCTTGTGGCCTGTACCGGCACCAGCCACACGGCCTCTATGCGGCCTTCTCGTAGGTGAATGCTCATTGACGATGTTTAGCGCCCGTACGAGAGGCTTGTCCCATGCATTTTACACCATAACCAATTTACATCAACACCATGCTACTCTCTGGCTACATAATTAAAACAGTGCCAAACAGAGCTTGTACCCACTTATAAGACAGTTCCAAAAAACAGATCATTTTATATATATGGCAGTGGCATATATATGGATCATTTTAAATGAACCAGATAAGGAACATAGCACCAGTTTTCATTTGTGGATTATCAGAAAGCTCCAATTATAAATCAACTAAATGAACCTAGCTAGCTACTGTCCATTTGCAACAGCACATCATATATTTATTTAACATAACAGAGCAAAAATTGTTAGAATATCTGGTAGTATTTTATGAACCAGAGCTTACTTTCCATTAGCCCTTCCTTTCAAAAATGACTACTAAACCTACTGTTGGCATTTTATGAACCAGAGCACACCAAATATTTATGGGCATGAGATTGTGATCTTTTCTAAACCAGAGAATTCCTTTTCATCTAAACCAGTAGCAGTAGCATGACCATTTTTTAGTAATAGCCAGAGAACTAACTCATTTCATTTGCTAACACTAACCTACTGCAAGCATTTACCAACAAGTTAAATGAACCAAGAATTTGCTACTGCATTTCATCATTTAAAGCAAATAGCAACTAGAAAACAAACCTACTGCATTTTAAATTTTCATTTGTCATTTTAAACCAGTAGCATTTTTATTTTCACTTCACCCAATTCATTTACAGAGAACCATGTACATCTGAATATATTTTCACTTCACCCAATTCATTACCATACTTGATACAGTGCATGATCTCACAACCAATTTTTACCATACTTGATACAGCCATCTCCATTTCATTTCCATTTTAAATAGTGAACTAGCAATAGTGAACTAAACCAGAGCACTATTTTAAATGAACCAGTAGCATTTCCATTTCATTTCCACTATAATAAAAAACCCCAATTCATTTCCAGAGAAACATGTACATCATTTTCATTTTGTTTTAAATGAACCAGAGAATGAATTAAACACTAAAGTGCTCATTTCATCATTTTTTAAATGAACCAGAGAATGAAACCTACACTAAACCAGTAGCTACAACATTTTTAAAAAAATTGCATTAGGTACATGCCCCATTTGCAAGCATCTAAGCATCAAATTCAATAGCAAAACCAATTTAGCAGTAGGTAAATGCCCCATTTTATTTTCATAATGCAAGCATTTGCAAGCATAGCACCAATTTTGCAAGCATTTGCAAGCATTTTATTTTCATAATGCAAGCATTTGCAAGCATTTGCAGTAGCTAAATCAACCATAGCACCAATTTTTATTTCCAATTTTCTTACTACAAGAAATCAGAGGCAAAGCACCAATTTTTATGAACTAAACCTACTATATGTTCCATTAACACCATCAGTAGCAAGAACAGTACACCGTGGGAGTAGAGAGGGGATCGAAGAGGGAGGGGAAGAGGGAAGGGGAGAGGATGCTTACCGTGGCTAGCGTGCGGGGCAGGTGGTGGGGGCTGGTGGAGGGGACGGTGGCGCCGACGTCCCCGGCCTGCTACGTGCGCTCCTCTCGGCGATGGTGGCCCGCACGTGACGCCTCCTCCTCTCGGCGACGATGTCGACTGCTCCTCCTCTCGGCGGTGACGCCCTGCTCCTCCTCGCGGCGGTGTTCTCCTCCTCTCGGCGGCGCGAAACAGGGGGCGGGTGCAGGGCGGCGGCGCGGTAGGGTTTGTTTGGGAATGGGGAAGAAGGAGAAAGAGTCGCGTGTGCGGTTAAGTCCCAGGTATAGCCGGACCATCTTATTGCCGGCGCACCACTTGTTTGGTTCGCCGGTGTATCGAGAATTTTCCAGTACGGCAAGTCCCAAAACACGGACCTCCTTTTCCATACACCAATGAGCAGCGTCGTTTCCTTTTTCTTCTTCTTCTCTCCAGGCTTTTGACGAATCTTTCCCGGCGCAGGGCACTCCTTCCAACCTTTCAGTAATGTATCGATCTCTTCGCCGCTCTTCTTACGTGGAGGTCCTCGGGGTTCATTTGTACCATCGAACAGATCTCCACGCTTTCTCCACGGGTTAGTCTTCTGTAGCCACCTTCGATGCCCCATGTAAACTGTTTTCGAAGAGCCGGGATCCTTACCAAGCTGCAAAAACATCGTCTCTTCCATGCACCTGACACATGCCTTGTGTCCATGGCACACCTGGCACGAAATGTAACCGTATCCGAGGTAGTCCTGCACCATCGTGATCAACGCGACTCTCAAAGGGAAATATTCTTCCGCGACGGCGTCCCATGTATCTACCCCTTCCTCCGCCCATAACGTTTCAAGCTCCTCCTTTAATAGTTCGAGATACATGTTGATATCGTTTCCTGGCTGTGTCGGCCCTTGAATTAGCATACTCATCTGTATGTACTTCCTCTTCATGCATAGCCAGGGAGGGAGGTTGTAGATCCATACAAACACAGGCCATGTGCTATGTGTGCTGCTCTGGTTTCCGAACGGATTGAATCCGTCCGTGCTCGCACCCAACATGATGTTTCTGGGATCTGCCCCAAAACTTCCGAATTCATTGTCTAATGCTTTCCACTGGCTTGCATCCGAAGGGTGCGTCAGCACTGGGTGCTCAATCCGCTCTTCATCATTCAACACTGCCTCCTTTCTTTCTGCGTGCCAGCGCATGAGCTTTGCTTCCTTGCGGCCCGCGTAGAACCGTTGAAGCCGGGGGGCGAGCGGGAAGTACCACACAACTTTCCGAGGAGCTTTCTTCTTCCCTTTCTTGTACCGTTCAGCTTCACACACAGGACATTTGGTCTTGTCCATGTGCACCTTGTGATACATGATACAGTCGTTGATGCAGGCGTGATACTTTTCGTGGGGTAAGTCGAGAGGGCACGTGATTCTCTTGGCCTCATCTAGACTACCAGGACACGTGTTCCTGGCAGGAAGGAGATCTTTCATGTATTCCAGGATGTCGTCGACGCTTGTGTCCGTCCATCCGTGTTTCGCCTTCATCTGCAGCACATCGAGAGCTACTCTCAAGCGAGACTCCCCCAACCCGCGACCTGAGTCGTACAACGGAGTATTCGAGTCTATCTCGAGTTGCTCAAGCTTTGATTTCCGCTTGGCGCCTTTCGTCTTTTCGAGAAGCAGATCTTGAAGATGAGGTTCCCGCACGACTGAAGCTAGCGGCACCTCTTCGTCGTCGTCAAGGTTATTGTCGTCATCAAAGTTATTGTCGTCGTCAAGGTTATCGTCCTGTGCGACAAGCTCTTCATCGTCATCAATATCATGATGCCCTCCTTCTTGCCGGCCATTATTACCACCTGCTGCCGTCGCCCCATTGACCTCCGCGCCATCATCACTCATCCATTGAGTATGTCCATGCATGAAACCATTAGTGAGCAGGTGCCCCTGCAATTTGCCTGAATACGGGTCAAACCATTTCCCTCGTTTGCATCTCCGGCACGGACACAATACCTCCGTGCGGTAATTTTCATACATGTCGATGATCGCGTGTTTCAGATATCTCATCACGATGCTTTCACTCATCTCGATAACCATTATCACCTGCATGGTAAGATTACATAATTGATTAGAACCATGCATCCGTCGGTAGTTTTCACGGAAAATTTCGGCATGACCTTCCTACACGGTAGGACATAGGAGCTCCAGAAATGTGCCGAAACGGAAACTTAAAGAATCAACATTTTGGCGCAACGTTGGCAACTCATTTTCAACGCCAACACACACAAGCACAAGCACAAACACAACATATATATATATATGCCACACACGAGCTTTTGCTTCAAATGTCCAATATATATATCAATTTCATTCCTCAATTTGTTCATTAATCACCTATTTGTTTGATATATTCATCAACGAGATCGAGACGACGCGCCGCGGCCATGGCGTATGGAAGCCGACTTTCTAGATCTAGATCTAGATTGAGCGGTCAATGCGGGATAGTAGATCTAGATCTACATAGGGGGATGTGGGAGATGCATGTTGGAAGGGAAGATTTTTTCAAAAAATATGATTTTGTTTGGTCAAATTAGCTAAATTGGGGATAAGAATAGGCAAAAATGAGCTGGGTTGGGAGAAGGCTCGGGTTTGTGTGGAGAAGTGTAGTGAGTGAGTGTGTGAGTGAGTGTGCTGGTTGGTGGCTGAAATAAGTCCCAGGTTATTGCCGGCGCACCTGGACCATGGTGCGCCGGCAATATATGCACCATCCGGCTATAGTTGCTCCGGGCCAGGCCCAGGAAACACTGCCGGCGCACCAGCCCAGGAGCGCGCCGGCAACAACAATTTACCGCCGGCGCGCTCCTGGGCTGGTGCACCGGCAGCGTTTCCTGGGCCTGGCCCAAATCGGCCGAGCCCCTTCCAAACTTTGTCCCCGGTGCGTCATTTCCCAAGGTGTGCCGGCAGTATGCCTCCATCGCCGGCGCGGCGGAAAAGGGGTGCGCCGGCAACACTTTCCACCGGCGCACGTGCAAGGTGGTGCGCCGGCACATATTGCCTCCACCTATAGGCTTTTTCCTAGTAGTGGTTGGCTCCCTGAGAGGCCTTCCTACATCTGGCAACACATCATAATCAGTCGTAAGCCTTGACGCCATGTATTCTGCTTGCATCCCGAAAGTTTCTGACAGTCGATGAAAATCTTTGTCGCATTTATCGGCTAACGCAAAACTTCCTTTGACTGTAATTGGTCCTTTGGGTCCAGGTAACCTCCACAACAGGTATGTGTAGTGTGGTACCGCCATAAACCTAGCATACGCTGGTCGTCCCAACAAGGCGTGATATTGTGACGGGAAATCCACGACTTCAAACTCCAGCCTTTCTATTCTGTAATTTTCTCGGGTCCCAAATTGAACATCGAGATTGATCTTCCACAACGGATAATTTGGCTTCTCTGGTGTGATACCGTGGAAACGTGTGTCAGTTGGTTTCAGATTTGCTAGGGATATGTTCATCTTCCTTAATGTATCTGCGTACATAAGGTTTAGACTGCTGCCGCCATCTATGAATACCCGAGATACGTCGAACCCTGCGATTACTGCTGGTAAGATAAGTGTTGACTGCCCTGGTCGAGGAACTTGCTGCGGGTGATCCGCTATTGTGAAGCCAATGTCCTGTCCTGACCAATTTAGGTACTCAATCGTTGGTGGAGGCATCTTTTCTGCCATGAACACTTGTCGCGAGATTACTTTCTGAGCTCTATTGGATGGCCTAGCCTTCTGAATCATCGAGACCGCACCATTGGAATTGGGATCAACATATGGAGGTGGGTGTGGTGCTGCCGCTACTCTGAGCTAGTGCCGATTTTCGTCCGTGATTGCGGGAGGAGGTGGCAAGTGGATCTCACTCCTGGGCCCTTGGGGATTTCTATGTGTTGCTTGAGCATTGGCTTGCCCCGCAAACCTCAACATTGCTTGAAAATTTCGACAGTCCTTCTGCAGATGTCCTGATTGTCTCTTCCCATTATTGTCGAGATAAAAATGCATCTGACACGGCCCGTTCATCATATCCTCGGGGGACACGAAAGGTTTCTGGAACCTTGGCCCACTATTTTGCCTGTTATTTCAGGAGTCATCTCTATTGTCACCTCGCTGCTCGCTACTCCTTTGATATTCATCTCTATTACCTCCTCCGGTATTTCCTCGGAAACCAGCCGATATCTGGCCATTAGCATCATAACTCGAGAAGTGCCGAGGAAATCGTCGTCTATTTTGAAAATTTCGACTGCGGTCCTCCTCTGGTGACCTATGTCGCTTATTGTGAACAACATCTTCTCCATCTGCCCACCTGTTTGCTATCTCCATCAATGCTGATACTGTCCTTTGGGTGGTTCTTCCCAGGTCTTCGACAAAATCTCCTCGTCGGATTCCTGCTACGAACGCATCTATCGCTCTCTCGTCAGATATATTCTCTGCCGAGTTTTTAATGATGTTCCACCTTTGGATGTACTTTCTCATTGATTCATCATGCTTTTGTCGACACGATCTCAACTCTTCTAGTGATGCGGGTTTTTTTGCAGGTGGATCGGAAATTCTTGACGAACACATCCTCAAAACTGTCCCAGCTGTCGATGGAACCCGGAGGAAGCTTCTTTATCCAAGATCGCACGGCTCCACTCACATGTACTTGGATGCTCTGCATGGCTGTTGCTCTGGTTCCTCCTATCAGCTTCACCGTCTCGAGATAATCAACTAGCCAATCATCGGGATCTTGCAGGCCGTCGAACTTTTTGAAATTATCGGGTAGTTTAAACCCTGAAGGAACTCGAGTTTTCCGGACCCTCCTTGTAAAGCACGGCAGCCCACACATGTCCTCATCGTCTATTTCTGGGGAATGCCGATGTTCCCTTCTATTTTGTCGTGCTCTGTCCACCCTTGCTTGCGTTGCTGTATCTCTTGCTCCACTTGTTCTCTCGGGACCTGGTGCTGCTGCAGCAGGTCGTGGACTATTTTGCCTTGCTGATCCTTCGGGAGGCGAATTTATAAACGCCGTTCCCATGGCTCCAACTCCTGCCATAGCCATATTGTACAATGCTTCTCTTGGATCTCCTGGAGGTGGTTTGGATGCGAGGACGAAGGCTTGCGTTGCCATGTATCCAGCTTCCGATGTCTTAGGGATAATGTTCCCCCTCGTATCTATCGACATAAAGGACATGTCGAGGTTTTGAACCAGATTCTCCCTATCAGCCTCAGGTATGTTTTGTAGCGGAGATCTTGCTCTATTTCGAGCTTCTCTGTGACTATCTCCCGAAGTTCATTAATTTCGGCTTAACTCCGCCCTTCGCCTACTTGACGCGGAAGCTGCCTCCCTTCTTCTATTCAGAGCAGTTGTCTATTTTTCGGGCGAGTCTATATTGGTACGCTTGCAATTCTTCCGATGTAGCAGTTGTAGTCATTGGTTCTGTACCATCCATAGCTCTTGCAGCTCTATCCCACACTTCTTGTGGAAGTTGAACCCTTAAACGCGGTGTAGGCCTGACATATTTAGTGCCTAAACCTTGCCTAAGGTCAGCGGGATCGACGTATGGATTTTCCACATCGTCGAAAGCCTCTGATGTCTCCTCCTGATCGCGACTTGGTTCTCCGATGGCATAAATCTGATGATATTTTGGATACTGTACCTTGTTGGGTTTGGTGACAGCATCATAGAGATTGGTGAAGATCTCTCCAACAATAGTGGATCTGTTGATGAAGTTGAAGTTGTCGATGTTGCTCGAGTCATCGCTTATATCGGAGTCCACAGATGACTCGAAAGACATGTCGCTGAAGATCTTGGTGAGTTTTTCACTTGCCATAGTGCTGATGAAGTGTGGCGACGAAATCTCCTCGTCGCCTGACTCGATTGACGATGTGGAACTCGAAAAATCGGGATCGACCGCTGATAATCCCAACGAGATCGGAATTTCGAGACGATACGCTCCTTCTTTCTCGACGTGGAAGTGGAACTTTCCGAACGTCATCTCCATGGGCTCCTCCAGATACGCATATGCATACAAACGGGAGGGCGGGTAAGGAACAAAATCAACTAGACCAGTTTCGATCTGTTTACCTCTGTCCATCGCGTTGCTTGCAGTTGACGAAGTCGACGATCTTGAATGTGCCATCAAAATCAGATCCTTGACACCTCTAATTCCCACAGACGGGGCCAATTGACAAGGGATTAACTTATCAATGCCAACAGATTGTAGACTAGGGTTTTAGTCGGAAGTAGAGGGCAAGTAGATCTCGAAGGTTTCAGCCGAAAAGTGCTCGACGTTGTGAAAACTAGGGTTGCGTGAAACAATGAATCGATGCTCTCTTTGTCCCTTGACTCCCCCTTATATAGGAGGTGGAGTCGAGGGATTCATAATACACAAGTTACAGAGTCTGGGAGGGTTTCCAACCCATCCCGCAAGATTACAAATATATCTTTCCTAATACAACTCTAGCTTTCCTCAATACTAACTTGGGCTTCCGAATCTTCATATCCATCGAGTCATGGGCCTTCAGTAAACCTCGGGTACCAACTTCGGCAGGCCCATTGGGGATGCCTATGTCAGCGAGGGAATTGCAGATTCCACCACCTCCTACTTCGTACTTAGCTCATAGGAGGTGAAAAAATTAAAGAGGAGAGATGCAAGTTCCCAATGCGTTTTTTACTCCGCTTCATAATTTATCTTGGAAAACCCGCATGTACACTTATTTGTGGACGAAGGGAGTATGTTGCACAAAAAACCTTGTTTATCAACTTGAATATGCTTACTATATGACATAAGAAGACTATGTACTTTGGTTTTTCATTTTCTGATTTTTTTATTTTTCTGCCCATTTGAATCTTGGTCAAATCCTAGGTTTGACCATGATTTAAACAGGTTTATAACATGAATGAAAAGGTAAGCATGGATCCTTCTTAGTCACTCTAAAATGAAGCTTTTGAGATGTTCTTGAAATTTCCATGTTTGAAACCCAAAACGACTTCTCTTCATGCTAGACTTCATAAGATCGACCGAGTTTAGGGTTAGGGGGTAGATACATGATTTGTATGGTTTTAATATGTACAAACCTTGTTAATTTATCAACTTGAATGCTTACTATATGACATAAGAAGACTATATGCTTTTGTTTTTCATTTTTCTGATTTTTTTGAATTTTATGCCCATTTGAATCTTTTGGTCAAATCCTAGGTTTGACAAATATTTAAACAAGTTTAAAATATGAAAATGAAAAGGTAAGCATAGATCCTTCTTAGGCACTCTAAAATAAAGCTTTTGGGAGGTTCTTGAAATTTCCATGTTTGAAACCCAAAACCACTTCTCTTCATGATTGACTTCATAAGACAGAGTTTAGGGTTAGGGGTAGATATATACATGAGTTGTCTGGTTTTAATATGTTTAGACCTTGTTTATCAACTTTAATGCTTACTATATATATGACATAAGAATGCTATGTGCTTTGGTTTTTCATTCTTTTGATTTTTTTTCTGAATTTGTATGCCCATTTGAATCTTGGTCAAATCCTAGGCGGTTTGACCAAGATTTAAACAAGTTTAAAAGTTGAAAATGAAAAGGGAAGTCTGTATCCTTCTTAGTCACTCTAAAATGAAGCTTTTGGGATGTTCTTGAAATTTCCAAGTTTGAAACTCAAAACGACTTCTCTTCATGCTAGACTTCATAAGATCGACAGGGGGTAGATACATCATTTGTCTGGTTTGGATATATCTAGACCTTGTTTATCAACTTGAATGCTTACGATATGACATAAGAAGATTATGTGATTTGGTTTTTCATTTTTTCTGATTTTTTTGAATTTTGTGCCCCCACCCATTTGTATCTTGGTCAAATCCTAGGTTTGATAATGATTCAAACAAGTTTAAAACATGAAAATGCAAAGGTAAGGATGGATCCTTCTTAGTCACTCTAAACTGAAGCTTTTGGGAGGTTTTTTGAAATTTCCATGTTTGAAACCCAAAACCACTTCTCTTCACATGCTTGACTTCATAAGACAGAGTTTAGGGGTTAGGAGGTATAGATACATGATTTGTCTGGTTTGAATATGTCTAGACCTTTTTTATCAACTTTAATGCTTACTATATGACATAAGAAAACTATTTGCTTTGTTTTTTCTTTTTTCTATTTTTTTTGAATTTTGGTGCACATTTGAATCTTGTCAAATCCTAGGTTTGACCAAGATAATTTAAACAAGTTTAAAACATGAAAATGAAAAGGGAAGCATGTATCCTTCTTAGTCACTCTAAAATGAAGTTTTTGGGAGGTTTTTGAAATTTCCATGTTTGAAACCCAAAACCACTTCTCTTCATGCTTGACTTCATAATACAGAGTTTAGGGGTTAGGGGGTAGATACATGATTTGTATGGTTTGAATATGTCTAGACCTTGTTTATCAAATTTAATGCTAACTATATGACATGAGAAGAGTATGTGCTTTGGTTTTTCATTTTTCTGTTTTTTTTGAATTTTATGCCCATATATTTGAATCTTGGTCAAATCCTAGGTTTGACAAATATTTCAACAAGTTTAAAATATGAAAATGAAAAGGGAAGCATGTATCCTTCTTAATTAGTCACTCTAATATGAAGTTATTATTAGGTTTTTGAAATTTCCACCAAAACCACTTCTCTTCATGCTTGAGTTCCATAAGATAGAGTTTAGGGTTAGGGGGTAGTTACATGATTTGTATGGTTTGAATATGTCCAAACCTTGTTTATCAACTTGAATATGCTTACTATATGACATAAGAAGACTATGTACTTTTGTTTTTCATTTTTTTAATTTTCTGCCCATTTGAATCTTGGTCAAATCCTAGGGTTGACCATGATTTAAACAAGTTTATAACATGAAATGAAAAGGTAAGCATGGATCCTTCTTAGGCACTCTAAAATGAAGCTTTTGGGATGTGTTATAGAAATTTCCATGTTTGAAACCCAAAACGACTTCTCTTCATGCTAGACTTCATAAGATCGACCGAGTTTAGGGTTAGGGGTAGATACATGATTTGTATGGTTTGAATATGTCCAAACCTTGTTAATTTATCAACTTGAATGTTTACTATATGACATAAGAAGACTATATGCTTTGGTTTTTCATTTTTCTGATTTTTTATGAATTTTATGCCCATTTGAATCTTTTGGTCAAATCCTAGGTTTGACAAAGATTTGAACAAGTTTAAAATATGAAAATGAAAAGGTAAGCATGGATCCTTCTTAGTCACTCTAAAATAAAGCTTTTGGGAGGTTCTTGAAATTTCCATGTTTGAAACCCAAAACCACTTCTCTTCATGATTGACTTCATAAGAAATAGTTTAGGGTTAGGGGTAGATATATACATGAGTTTTTTTGGTTTGAATATGTCTAGACCTTGTTTATCAATTAATGCTTACTATATATATGACATAAGAATGCTATGTGCATTGGTTTTTCATTCTTTTGTCTTTTTATGAATTTGTATGCTCATTTGAATCTTGGTCAAATCCTAGGCGGTTTGACCATGATTTAAACAAGTTTAAAACATGAAAATGAAAAGGGAAGTCTGTATCCTTCTTAGTCACTCTAAAATGAAGCTTTTGGGATGTTCTTGAAATTTCCATGTTTGAAACCCAAAATGACTTCTCTTCATGCTAGACTTCATAAGATCGACCGAGTTTAGGGTTAGGGGGTAGATACATGATTTGTATGGTTTGAATATGTCCAAATCTTGTTAATTTATCAACTTGAATGCTTACTATATGACATAAGAAGACTATATGCTTTGGTTTTTCATTTTTCTGATTTTTTATGAATTTTATGCCCATTTGAATCTTTTGGTCAAATCCTAGGTTTAACAAAGATATAAACAAGTTTAAAATATGAAAATGAAAAGGTAAGCATGGATCCTTCATAGTCACTCTAAAATAAAGTTTTTGGGAGGTTCTTGAAATTTCCATGTTTGAAACCCAAAACCACTTCTCTTCATGATTGACTTCATAAGAAAGAGTTTAGGGTTAGTGGTAGATATATACATGAGTTGTCTTGTTTGAATATGTCTAGACCTTGTTTATCAACTTTAATGCTTATTATATATATGACATAAGAATGCTATGTGCATTGGTTTTTCATTCTTTTGATTTTTTTATGAATTTGTATGCCCATTTGAATCTTGGTCAAATCCTAGGCGGTTTGACCAAGATTTAAACAATTTTAAAACATGAAAATGAAAAGGGAAGTCTGTATCCTTCTTAGTCACTCTAATATGAAGCTTTTGGGATGTTCTTGAAATTTCCATGTTCGAAACCCAAAACGACTTCTCTTCATGCTAGACTTCATAAGATTGACCGAGTTTAGGGTTAGGGGGTAGATACATGATTGTTATGGTTTGAATATGTCCAAACCTTGTTAATTTATCAACTTGAATGCTTACTATATGACATAAGAAGACTATATGCTTTGGTTTTTATTTTTCTGTTTTTTTATGAATTTTATGCCCATTTGAATCTTTTGGTCAAATCCTAGGTTTGGCAAAGATTTAAACAAGTTTAAAATATGAAAATTAAAAGGTAAGCATGGATCCTTCTTAGTCACTCTAAAATAAAGCTTTTGGGAGGTTTTTGAATTTTCCATGTTTGAAACCCAAAACCACTTCTCTTCATGCTTGAGTTCATAAGATAGAGTTTAGGGTTAGGGGGTAGATACATGATTTGTATGGTTTGAATATGTCAAAACCTTGTTTATCAACTTGAATATGCTTACTATATGACATAAGAAGACTATGTACTTTGGTTTTTCATTTTTCTGATTTTTTTAATTTTCTGCCAATTTGAATCTTGGTCAAATCCTAGGGTTGACCATGATTTAAACAAGTTTATAACATGAAATGAAAAGGTAAGCATGGATCCTTCTTAGTCACTCTAAAATGATGATTTTGGGATGTGTTCTTGAAATTTCCATGTTTGAAACCCAAAACGACTTCTCTTCATGCTAGACTTCATAAGATCGCCCGAGTTTAGGGTTAGGGGGTAGATACATGATTTGTATGGTTTGAATATGTCCAAACCTTGTTAATTTATCAACTTGAATGCTTACTATATGACATAAGAAGACTATATGTTTTGGTTTTTCATTTTTCTGTTTTTTATGAATTTTATGCCCATTTGAATCTTTTGGTCAAATCCTAGGTTTGACAAAGATTTAAACAAGTTTAAAATATGAAAATGAAAAGGTAAGCATGGATCCTTATTAGTCACTCTAAAATAAAGCTTTTGGGAGGTTCTTGAAATTTCCATGTTTGAAACCCAAAACCACTTCTCTTCATGATTGACTTC
The DNA here is from genome assembly GCF_019359855.2 of Lolium perenne. Lineage (NCBI taxonomy): Eukaryota > Viridiplantae > Streptophyta > Magnoliopsida > Poales > Poaceae > Lolium > Lolium perenne. Next base: position 141,235,297 of record NC_067245.2, read on the forward strand.
ATAAGACAGAGTTTAGGGTTAGGGGTAGATATATACATGAGTTGTCTGGTTTGAATATGTCTAGACCTTGTTTATCAACTTTAATGCTTACTATATATATGACATAAGAATGCTATGTGCATTGGTTTTTCATTCTTTTGATTTTTTTATGAATTTGTATGCCCATTTGAATCTTGGTCAAATCCTATGCGGTTTGACTAAGATTTAAACAAGTTTAAAACATGAAAATGATAAGGGAAGTCTGTATCCTTCTTAGTCACTCTAAAATGAAGCTTTTGGGATGTTCTTGAAATTTCCATGTTTGAAACCCAAAATGTCTTCTCTTCATGCTAGACTTCATAAGATCGACAGGGGGTAGATACATGATTTGTCTGGTTTGGATATATCTAGACCTTGTTTATCAACTTGAATGCTTACGATATGACATAAGAAGACTATGTGATTTGGTTTTTCATTTTTTCTGATTTTTTTTGAATTTTGTGCCCACCCATTTGTATCTTGGTCAAATCCTAGGTTTGATAATGATTTAAACAAGTTTAAAATATGAAATGCAAAGGCAAACATGGATCCTTCTTAGTCACTCTAAAATGAAGCTTTTGGGAGGTTTTTGAAATTTCACTTCACATGCTTGACTACATAAGACAGAGTTTAGGGGTTAGGGGGTATAGATACATGATTTGTCTAGTTTGAATATGTGTAGACCTTGTTTATCAACTTTAATGCTTACTATATGACATAAGAAAACTATTTGCTTTGTTTTTTCTTTTTTCTATTTTTTTTTGAATTTTGGTGCCCATTTTAATCTGGTCAAATCCTAGGTTTGACCAAGATAATTTAAACAAGTTTAAAACATGAAAATGAAAAAGGGAAGCATGCATCCTTCTTAGTCACTCTAAAATGAAGTTTTTGGGAGGTTTTTGAAATTTCCATGTTTGAAACCCAAAACCACTTCTCTTCATGCTTAACTTCATAAGACAGAGTTTAGGGGTTAGGGGTAGATACATGAGTTGTATGGTTTAATATGTCTAGACCTTGTTTATCAACTTTAATGCTTACTATATATATGACATAAGAATGCTATGTGCATTGGTTTTTCATTCTTTTGATTTTTTTATGAATTTGTATGCCCATTTGAATCTTGGTCAAATCCTATGCGGTTTGACTAAGATTTAAACAAGTTTAAAACATGAAAATGATAAGGGAAGTCTGTATCCTTCTTAGTCACTCTAAAATGAAGCTTTTGGGATGTTCTTGAAATTTCCATGTTTGAAACCCAAAATGTCTTCTCTTCATGCTAGACTTCATAAGATCGACAGGGGGTAGATACATGATTTGTCTGGTTTGGATATATCTAGACCTTGTTTATCAACTTGAATGCTTACGATATGACATAAGAAGACTATGTGATTTGGTTTTTCATTTTTTCTGATTTTTTTTGAATTTTGTGCCCACCCATTTGTATCTTGGTCAAATCCTAGGTTTGATAATGATTTAAACAAGTTTAAAATATGAAATGCAAAGGCAAACATGGATCCTTCTTAGTCACTCTAAAATGAAGCTTTTGGGAGGTTTTTGAAATTTCACTTCACATGCTTGACTACATAAGACAGAGTTTAGGGGTTAGGGGGTATAGATACATGATTTGTCTAGTTTGAATATGTGTAGACCTTGTTTATCAACTTTAATGCTTACTATATGACATAAGAAAACTATTTGCTTTGTTTTTTCTTTTTTCTATTTTTTTTTGAATTTTGGTGCCCATTTTAATCTGGTCAAATCCTAGGTTTGACCAAGATAATTTAAACAAGTTTAAAACATGAAAATGAAAAAGGGAAGCATGCATCCTTCTTAGTCACTCTAAAATGAAGTTTTTGGGAGGTTTTTGAAATTTCCATGTTTGAAACCCAAAACCACTTCTCTTCATGCTTAACTTCATAAGACAGAGTTTAGGGGTTAGGGGTAGATACATGAGTTGTATGGTTTAATATGTCTAGACCTTGTTTATCAACTTTAATGCTTACTATATGACATAAGAAGACTATATGATTTGGTTTTTCATTTTTCTGTTTTTATTTTATTTTTCTGCCCATTTGAATCTTGGTTAAATCTTAGGTTTGACCAAGATTTAGACAAGTTTAACACGTGAAAATGAATAAGTAAACCTGGATCCTTCTTAGTCACTCAAAAATGTACCAATTGATAGATGTGCTAACTTTGCTTCATGGAAAAAATAATGTCATGTAAATGAGTTAACTTGGATTTCCTACCCTTGAATCCATAGGAAACTTTGTTCTAATGCACTATAATAATCAACCGAGTTTTTACACCAACAGGTCTGTCACTTACGTGTGGTGCCCAAGCGTGAGGTCCCACACTTCAGTGAGCACAAGTCACGTGCAATAGGTACGCAAACTCCCAGCCATCTTCTTTGTCAAGAGAAGACGCATCAGGATGCGTATTGGAAGTCTCTGGGTCCTTCAGGATCCTTCGGTTGTCCCTCTCACAAAAAAAAACAAATCTCTCTCATTCTCGGCCTCGCTCGACTCGCTCGCTCGCACCTCCTGCTCACTGACAAACCCTGCACAATAGTCAACATCGTCACCCGAAAAAGGGGAGACACCATAATGCTCTCCCTTCTTCCGTCCTTCCGAGTGATCCCTCTTCCTCTGAGTTTCACTAGACGGGCAAACACACATGTGCTGCATAGTAATAATAAAAAGGTAGAAAAATCGATATACGAATCTATAATTAAATAGGTTAAACTAGTGTTTTGCCCAGTAGTACAGATCAAGGTTCAAAATAATCCAACTACGGGGTTCGAACAACACGATTCTAATCCAAGAATTTTTTTCTACCTCATCCAAATGGCCTCAAACTATAGGGTTAGCATCTAGTGCAGTACGTGTGAAAATGTATGCACTATGTGTGCTATAACTTGTATGTCTTTCAAATTTGAACCAAATTTAAATAAGTTTGAAATATTTGAAAAGGGGTTTTGTCTTAAACGTTTGAAACCCAAAATGAATTCTCTTCGTGCTAGACTTAATAAGACCGAGTTTAGGGTTAGGGGGTAGATACATGATTTATCTGGTTTGAATATGTCTAAACCTTGTTTATCAACTTTAATGCTAACTATATGACATAAGAAGACTATGTGCTTTGGTTTTTGATTTTTCTATTTTTTTTTATTTTATGCTCATATATTTGAATCTTGGTCAAATCCTAGGTTTGACAAAGATTTAAACAAGTTTAAAACATGAAAATGAAAAGGGAAGCATGTATCCTTCTTAATTAGTCACTCTAATATGAAGTTTTTGGGAGCTTTTTGAAATTTCCATGTTTGAAACCCAAAACCACTTCTCTTCATGCTTGACTTCCTAAGACAGAGTTTAGGGTTAGGGGGTAGATACATGACTTGTATGGTTTCAATATGTCCAAAAACCTTGTTTATCAACTTGAATATACTTACCATATGACATAAGAAGACGTACTATGTACTTTGGTTTTTCATTTTTCTGATTTTTTTAATTTTCTGCCCATTTGATTCTTGGTCAAATCCTAGGGTTGACCATGATTTAAACAAGTTTATAACATGAAATGAAAAGGTAAGCATGGATCCTTCTTAGTCACTCTAAAATGAAGCTTTTTGGGATGTTTTGGAAATTTCCATGTTTGAAACCCAAAACCACTTCTCTTCATGATTGACTTCATAAGACATATTTTCGGGTTAGGGGGTAGGTAGATACCTGATTTTTCTGGTTTGAATATGTCCAAACCTTGTTTATCCACTTGAATGCTTACCAAATGACATAAGAAGACTATGTGCTTTGGTTTTTCATTCTTTTGATTTTCTTCTGAATTTTTATGCCCATTTGAATCTTGGTCAAATCTTAGGTTTGACCAAGATTTAAACAAGTTAAAAACAATAAAATGAAAAGGTAAGCTTGGATCCTTCTTAGTTACTCTAAATTAAATGAAGCTTTTCGGTTTTTTTAATTTCCATGTTTGAAAACCCAAAACCACTTCTCTTCATGCTTGACTTCATAAGACATATTTTAGGGTTAGGGGGGTAGCTAGATACCTGATTTTTCTGGTTTGAATATGTCCAAACCTTGTTTCTCCACTTGAATTTTTAGAGCATCCCCACTCGTCTCCCCGACGAGGCCCCCGAGCGACGTTTTCCCCATCCGGATGGCGTAATTCGGCCCAGTCGTGCCCCCGGTTCCTCGATTTCGTCCGGATTTGGGCCTAAATTCATCCGGCGAGCCCACGCCATCCCCGGTCCCCCGAGGCGCGCTCGGGGACTCCGGACGAAAGAATTTGGTGCGAAAGAGTCGTGTGGACCCTCGTAGTCGGCGACTAGACTGCCAAATCCTGTCGATTTCCCTCCAATTTGCTTGCATATGCCCATTCTCTCCCGCCGAATCTGTGTAGCCGTCTCTATTCCCCTCCTCCTCCTCTTTCTCGTCCACCACCATGCCGCCGAAGCCGAGGAAATCGCGACCGAAGAAGGAGCGGCCGTCGGGTGTGTCCAACGCCGAGTGGGCGGCGGACGAGCTCCGGCGACAGGTCGAAACAAGCGCCAGGGCGGAGAGGGAGAAGAAACTCAACGCGAAGAGGGTGGCGTTGGCGGCGGAGGACGAATAAGCGAGGAAGGTCTCCATGGCCATGAGCATGGGCCATCCTCGCGGCGGCGGAGGCAATACGGAACTGATGGACGAGGAGACGAGGAATTGGTACGAGGGACATCGCAGCAACATCCTCCGACCCGCTCCGGCCAGTTCTTCGTCGTCTCCGGCCCCTACCTCGTCGTCCTCACCTTCTACGACGTCGACCGCCGCTGCTTCAACGTCGACTGCGTCCGCGGCGTTGGCCACTGCTTTGACCACGGCGTGTGACACCGCCATGCCAGACGGGACTGCCGACGCCCCTGTTTCAGTGTAATTTCCCTCCGATCGCCGATCTGTGGCTGATCCTTTTGCCGATCGAATTTGTAGCGGGACGACGACTTGTTTGAATTTCGACTTTGTCCACCGAACTTCGGGTGGACGACTGTAAATATGGTTCTCCACACGAATTAATTTCGTCCAATCCGGCGGTAGTTTCGCCCGGATTTCGGCGTGGGGAGGCCAAACGAGTGGGGATGCTCTTACTAAATGACATAAGAAGACTACGTGCTTTGGTTTTTCATTTTTTTGAAGTTTTATGCCCATTTGAATCTTGGTCAAATCCTAGTTTTGACCAAGATTTAAACAATTTTAACACATGAAAATGTAAAGGTAAGCATGAATCCTTCTTAAGTCACTCCAAAATGAAGCTTTTGAGAGGCTTTTTGAAATATCCTTATTTGAAACCCAAAACCAGTTCTCTTCGTGTTGGACTTCATAAGACATAGTTTAGGGTTAGGGGGTAGATACATGATTTTTCTGGTTTGACTGCGGTTAGACCTTGTTTATCAGCTTGAATGCTTACTGTATTACATTAAGAAGACTATGTGCTTTGGTTTTTCATTTTTTCATTTTTTGAATTTTGTATGGCCATTTGAATCTTGGTCAAATCCTAGGTTTGACCAAGGTTTAAACAAGTTTAAAACATGAAAATGAAAATGTAAGCATGCATGGATCCTTCTTAGTTTCAAGGGCCGGTTTACCACTCGATCATAAATATGTTTTTTCTTTTGGTTATTGCTCAAAGGAGCAAAATTAAATTAAATGTGTGTTTTCTATCAAGGGGCTACCACATGAAGTGCATGTGCACACTACCACCAATCAAATTTTCACATGTTGACATATGATACATTGTAGCTAAAATGGCAATTTCCAACGATGCATGAATTATCTTTGTGTGCAACCATATACATAATTATTTTTGGGCTATCAGTTTTATTATTTCAAATCTAATTGGGAGGAAGGGCACATGACTTACAATTCAAGAAAGGTAAATACGTTGACATGCCCCTATCGAAGATGTGTGGAAGCCCAAAACAATTAATGGCCAAACATGTGTGTCCTTTGCATCCAAGTAGAATAAATAACAGACACCAATAGTTTGACCTAAAATTGTAATCAAGCCAAAGGTAGGTACAATTCATAATTAATCTTCATACAATGTAATTGTCGATGTTGTCTAGCTTGACTAGATTCTCATATATGCCGATATAGGGGTGATTAACGATAAATGAAGTTGCAATGGACTTTGCAAACAACATAGTCAACTAGGTAGAAAAGCCTATCTAAACTCAACATACATGATATCACTTTCGTGTGATGCTTTCATTACCCTTCAAATTCGGAAGGAGGGTTTGAGCTGCAAAGTACTAGTTGTGAGGTGTTTTGCAACTCAATGTTCATGCATGGTGCTGATTCGGTCGGCCATAGCATCGACGTGATCATCTTCATTTCATTTGAGAGAGGGACTCATTTGTCTTTTCTTATTTGTATTTAGGGCCCTTAGAGGAAATTGCACAAACCACCGCATATAGATGTCATCGTTGGGTAAAACACTTACTTTACCTGTTTTTTTGCACAAAAGTAATATGTTGCGTGGAGGTTCAAACGTAGGACTAAACTATGTAAGAAAAAATCAGATGATCGGGGATCGCCAACTACTAGTTTTTATTCCAAATTGTATCCATAGTTAGTGATGTATATGTGCAAAAAAAAGTAAAGTGTGCGTTTTGTGCAACAATCACAACAATAAGTGGTGTGTGGTGCAATTTCCTCGGGCCCTTACTAAGGGCCTGGTTTGCTTTTTCTTTTTTTATATCTTGAGATACTCTGAGCACTCCCTCCATCCCAACTCAGTACTGTACATAGTACTCCCTCTATAGGAATCTGATTCCACATAACTTTTTCAGTACATAAGTCTCCTTCTTAATTCCCATGCCGACTTAACTCCCCCAGCGAGAAAAATCTCCTCTTCGCTCTCTAGTCTCTACCAAGCCGATCGCCTCGCTACTTCCCTAGCTTCCTCCCTACAGCACACCTCGCCCCCGTACGCGAGCTAGGTCCAGCCGGAGATGGGGCACAGCCGCCCCCGCTGGAAGAATGCTCAAAGGAAGTCCGGGCAGGAGGACAAGGGTGACGCCATCCCGGATGAACTTCTCGGCTGGTGTTCCTGCGCCTCACCTCGCCTCTGGATCTCGTCCGCGCCGCGTTCACCTGCAGGAGCTGGCGCAAGGTCATCGCGGCGGAGGACTTCCGTGTCGTCTCCGCTCTCCACGGCGCGCCATCCTCCATAGTCGCCGGCCACTACCACATCAGCTTCTCCCATTGTCACTATCGTCCGTCTGGCTTGCTACCCCACTTTGTTCCCTCTTCCTCGTCATGTTGGGCCGCGGTCGCCGCAAATAATCTCGCGCTCGACTTCCTCCCACGGGCGTCAAACGGCGACCTCAGCTTGGAGCTCACCGACTCTCGGGGCGGCCTCCTACTCCTTGCGACTTCGACCACACCGAACACGGGAAGCCTTTCGAGCAGCCTTCACGTCTCGTTGTCTGCGATCCCCTGTCAGGTCAGTACGTGACGGTCCCTCCACCCCCTGCTGTTTCGAACACAACATTCGTAAGCTTGTTCCTGGGCGCCGCCCTCCATGGCAAGGACGCTGCGGCGCGCATCAGTCTGTCAAATTACAGGGTAACGTGCCTGATCTATCATGACGGCATCTGCAAGACCTGCGTGTTCTCGCCTGGCCCTGGTGGCCACGCTTGGACCTCCTCCGGCGCCACCGTGCCTCTCGACGCCACGCACACAGGCCTGTCGGATATCCTCTTTGTGGGGTGCAACGCCCGTTTCTTCCAGTGGTACGTGTTCGGTGCGCTCGGAAACTTCATTCTTGCTCTCGACTGAGAATCCGGCGAGCTCTCACGCTTCGAGAGAGCTCGAGACGAGGACTGGCTTCACACCGTGTCGATTGAGATGTTGGGCGGGCCCTCGCGCATGCTGAATTGGTACGTGCTAGAGCTGCCGTGGCCACCTACCTTTCAAGCTTGATTATCCTAGGATTATGGCTTCCTGGGTTGGATTAGTGTCGGCCATGGTGCTGTCGACATGGTCTGGAGGTTGAAGACGAAGGGCATCTCAAGAACTTTGTTGTAATTTCGTTTTGTTAAGGTGTTTTGAACTATTTGATGTTTCTCTTAATGCGAGAGGGTTTATTTGCACTAGTCAAACTTGACATAGCTGTACGTTTTGAAGATTACATTTAACTTGTTCATCATGATCCGAACTTCTAACATAATATGGTATACTAGAATAGGAGGAGTAACACTTTTCTCATTTGGGCCAAATATAAAGTACTGCGTCCATTTCAAGGAATAAGGCGCACGCGTACTCCAAGACGTATCTTTTGGTCAGATTACCATGACCATTGAATTCACAAGACAATACACATAGCATTGGGGCGTGCTCGATGGTGCTAGCTGCGGCTATACAGACATGTGATAGGCATCGCGGAAGCGTCGCAAATAGAAAACATATCATATTTTTGTGGGGGAGTGATGTTTTGGCTCCTGGGTGCGTATGCTCCCTTTACTCTGAACTGCAACATCTATATATTTTGAAATGTCAAAAACTTCCAAAAAAAATAATCTTTTCATCTTCACATGCTAAGAGCGCATAAAGTCTTTCCTAAAAAACTAAATTGTCGTTTGGGCTGTATAAAAAACATAAAATTTATTGCTAAAAATAAAGTTGTTTGTAATACTTGCTTTTGTCTTCTTACATCAACCACAAAAAGTATCGGCTTTTCACGAAACTACACGAACACACATAGATTATCGAGGAGTACATGCGAATTTTTTGTTACAATTGTTTGAAAATTAAAAATATGTTTTTTGGGTCGAGGTAGAATATCCGCCCAAGAGCCGAATTAAATTTCCGATTTTTTTGGACTGACAATTTCATTGGGAAGACATGGATGCGCGCATGCGGCGTGCAAGGCAAGGCATTGATTTGGCCGAACGTACTTAGGGAAGGTCAGGCTGCCAGCGTACTTATTTCGGGCAGGTGAGGTACTAGAACTCAAAGTCCTCTTCAACGTCTCTCTCTGTCTTTTTTTAGTATACTTGCACGCGTTCACACTGCACTCTATCAAATGTTCACGGTCAGCGAGAAGAGCCGCAGCCCGCTCTACCCGAAGGGGATTCTCTGGCTTGGCCTTTCCTGACTTTGGGTCATTGACATCCGGGTCCCCCAAATTGTGGGATCTGCATTTCAGGGACTCAAAGTTAGGGAAATGTTTGAGATGCAAAGTAAGAGAATATTTACCAGTATAATTGGTTGATTAGATGATTAAGTGGTGGAATCACAACAGATGGGAGCAGTACATGGTGGAAACCGCAAAATATCCGTCCAAATGGTTTTTTTGTGCAACATACGAAGTATGAGGTGGTGGAACTTGAGGCCAGTGACTTTACTTACTCCAAAATGCAACTTTACGTACATGAACCATCGTATCAAGATCCAACGGACACAGTTGATCCAGAATTTGAAGTCACAATTTAAGTTGCTCGGAAAAAATCGAAAACATTACAGTAAGATATATATCTTTCCTTAAGTATTCTGGTAAAGTTTTACTTCATTTCAAAATTGAGTTTAATTTTAAGTTCGAAATTTGGATCAACCATGTGCGTTAGATCTTGATCGAATGACTCACGTACAAGTCGCAAGTGAAGTCACTGGATCTCAGTCCGTGGTGGAATCTGCAATTCCCTCGCCTATATATATACAAGTCGAAAACTACGACCCTCTATCCCCCTCTCCTTCCTATCCTCTAAATTCATATTCCATTTAGAATCGTTGGGCATGGAGGTTCCCCCTGGTAGCTTTAGATCTTTTTTTGACGATGCTAAATTGAGAAGACTGCTCACCTGCGGTTTGTGCTCTCAATCCGCACAACCTCCATTTTGGCAGGTTAGTACTTTCTTCACTAGGTTCATCCAGTTGAATTTTAATTTGGGCCAACAGTCGTGTTAATTTCCTTGTATTAAGCAGTGTTGTTCGTGCAAGAAGTTTGCATGCGACCGCTGCGCTAGGAGCCTGCCCGGTGGCGCATGCCCGGGATGCCAGGGCGTCTTCCAAGGTGAAAGTCCTCCATCTGGAAGTATGGAATTTTCCCGTGAATGTGTTATGGAAAAGAATGGGGTGAGAAGAACGTTCATCTACGGTTTGTGCTCTCAAATCGCACGACGTCCACTATACCGGGTTATTACTTTCTTCACTAGGTTGCACCCAGCTATATTTTTCTTTGGGCCAACAGTCATGTTAATTTCCTTGTATTAAGCAGTGCATTCGCATGGGGGAGCGAGGGAATATTGCATGCGAAAGCTGCTTAAGAAACCTGCCCAGTCTCGTTTGCCCGAACTGCGACGGCATCTACGAAGAGTAAGTAGATTTAATTAGATTTGTCTCCTTTTTAAGGTGGATTGCAGCAACAATGGTTGCGAGATGAGCGGCGACTTGCTCGAATACTTACAACACTGATGTCTACGGGAGCTTCTATTCTTGTAGACAGTGTTGGGCCTCCAAGAGCAGAGGTTTGTAGAACAGCAGCAAGTTTCCATTAAGTGGATCACCCAAGGTTTATCGATCTCAGGGAGGAAGATGTCAAAGATATCCCTCTCATGCAACCGTGCAACCACAAAGCAAGAAGTCTCTTGTGTCCCCAACACACCAAATAGGTGCACTAGTTCGGCGAAGAGATAGTGAAATACATGTGGTATGAATAAGTATGAGCAGTAGTAATAGCGCTAGAAAAGTGCTTGCTGGCGTATAGTTGATGGTGGTAATATTGCGGACAGTACAGATGCAGTAGAACAGTAAACAAGCAGCGATAGCAGTATTGGAAACAAGGCCTAGGGATCATACTTTCACTAGTGGACACTCTCAACATTGATCACATAACAAAATAAATAGATAGATGCTAGACTCTACACTCTCTTGTTGGATGATGAACACCACTAACTGTGTAGGATTACACGAACCCTCAATGCCGGAGTTAACAAGCTCCACAATATTCGATGTTCATATTTAAATAACCTTAGAGTGCACGACAGATCAACATAACCAAACCAAGTACTAACATAGCATGCACACTGTCACCTTCACGCTACGAAAGGAGGCATAGATCACATCAATACTATCATAGCAATAGTTAACTTCATAATCTACAAGAGATCACAATCATAGCCTACGCCAAGTACTAACACGATGCACACACTGTCACCATTACACCGTGCAGGAGGAATAAACTACTTTAATAACATCACTAGAGTAGCACATAGATGAATTGTGATACAAAACACATTGTAATCATAAAGGGATATAAATAAGCACTTCACTATGCCATTCATAACAGTGAATAAGTATTCTGTGAAATATAGCCTAAGAGACCCACACGGTGCACACACTGTCACCTTTACACACGTGGGACAAGGAGTCTCCGGAGATCACATAAGTAAAATCCACTTGACTAGCATAATGACATCAAGATTACAAGCATCATCATATGAATCTCAATCCTGTAAGGCAGCTCATGAGATTATTGTATTGAAGTACATAGGGATAGAGATGAACCACATAGCTACCGGTACAGCCCCGAGCCTCGATGGAGAACTACTCCCTCCTCATGGGAGACAGCAGCGTTGATGAAGATGGCGGTGGTGTCGATGGAGAAGCCTTCCAGGGGCACTTCCCCCTCCCGGCGGCGTGCCGGAACAGAGACTCCTGTCCCCCAGATCTTGGCTTCGCGATGGCGGCGGCTCTGGAAGGTTTCTCGTACCGTGGCTTTTCCGTCTTGAAGATTTAGGTCGAGGGGCTTCTTATAGGCGAAGAGGCGGCGTCAGAAGGTCAACGAGGCGACGACACGCTAGGGGGGCGCGAGCCACCCCCAGGCCGCGCCGGCCTATGGTCTGGTGGGCCTGTGGCCCCCCTCTGGCCTCTCTCGGGTGTTCTGGATGCTTCCGGGGATTCTAAGATGCTGGGCGTTGATTTCGTCCGATTCCGAGAATATTTCCTTACTAGGATTTCTGAAACCAAAAACAGCAGAAAACAGGAACTGGCCCTTCGGCATCTCGTCAATAGGTTAGTTCCGGAAAACGCATAAAAACGATATAAAGTATGCATAAAACATGTAGATATCATCAATAATGTGGCATGGAACATAAGAAATTATCGATACGTCGGAGACGTATCTGCATCCCCAAGTTTAGTTTCTGCTCGTCCCGAGCAGGTAAACGATAACAAAGATAATTTCTGGAGTGACATGCCATCATAACCTTGATCATACTATTTTAAGCATATGTAATGAATGCAGCGATCAAAACAATGGTAATGACATGAGTAAACAAATGAATCATATAGCAAAGACTTTTCATGAATAGTACTTTCAAGACAAGCATCAACAAGTCTTGCATAAGAGTTAACTCATAAAGCAATAATTCAAAGTAAAGGCATTGAAGCAACACAAAGGAAGATTAAGTTTCAGCGGTTGCTTTCAACTTGTAACATGTATATCTCATGGATATTGTCAACATAGAGTAATATAACAAGTGCAATATGCAAGTATGTAGGAATCAATGCACAGTTTACACAAGTGTTTGCTTCTTGAGGTGGAGAGAAATAGGTGAACTGACTCAACAATAAAAGTAAAAGAAAGGCCCTTCGCAGAGGGAAGCATTGATTGCTATATTTGTGCTAGAGCTTTGGTTTTGAACACATATAGAGAGCATTAAAAGTAAAGTTTTGAGAGGTGTTTGTTGTTGTCAACGAATGGTAGTGGGCACTCTAACCCCCTTGCCAGACAAACCTTCCAAGAGCGGCTCCCATTTTATTTTTATTTTTGGGTGGCACTCCTTCCAACCTTTGCTTTCACAAACCATGGCTAACCGAATCCTCGGGTGCCTGCCAACAATCTCATACCATGAAGGAGTGCCTTTTTATTTTAGTTTTATTATGATGACACTCCTCCCCACCTTTGCTTTCTCAAGCCATGGCTAGCCGAATCCTTCGGGTGCCGTCCAACAATCACATACCATGGAGGAGTGTCTATTTTTGTTAATTAATTTGGGACTGGGAATCCCATTGCCAGCTCTTTTTGCAAAATTATTGGATAAGCGGATGAAGCCACTAGTCCATTGGTGAAAGTTGCCCAACAAGATTGAAAGATAAACACCACATACTTCCTCATGAGCTATAAAACATTGACACAAATCAGAGATGATAAATTTTGAAGTGTTTAAAGATAGCACTCAAGCAATTTACTTTGGAATGGCAGAAAATACCATGTAGTAGGTAGGTATGGTGGACACAAATGGCATAGTGGTTGGCTCAAGTATTTTGGATGCATGAGAAGTATTCCCTCTCGATACAAGGTTTAGTCTAGCAAGGCTATTTGAAACAAACACAAGGATGAAGCGGTGCAGCAAAACTCACATAAAAGACATATTGTAAACATTATAAGATTCTACACCGTCTTCCTTGTTGTTCAAACTCAATACTAGAAATTATCTAGACCTTAGAGAGACCAATTATGCAAACCAAATTTTAGCATGCTCTATGTATTTCTTCATTAATAGGTGCAACTAGGAAACATGCCCGTGCGTTGCAACGGGTTAAAAATTTCAGCCATTTAATGAAAAAGCTTTGGCATCACCGAAATTTGCCGAAAGTTGATCGATGCACCTGAACCTAGCCTCAATTCACCATTTCCCCATTATATATTTGACATAGCGTATGTCCAGATCAATTCCAACATAAACTTAAAAATAAAGTATCAATGTGTTAATTTCAGTAGCTTTTTTAAAAAGGCTCTTTAGTTAGTACTTAGACTTTAATGGTCTCTCCAATCTAAATAGTTGGATTCACCCGTCAATGTTTATTTATTAATTTTTTTATTTAGTGATTTCTTTTTTTAACATCAGTGATTTCTTGTAACTACCGAACGATACGACACAAATATCTACATACGCATAATAATAATTCATACAACATATTAAAAGCACACATTTTTTACTTACTTATTAGATGTAAGGGTTCATAAAGAGATGTCGAAAACAGATATTGAATGTACCTTATGGGCTTATGACTCGCTGTGTTTAAGCGTTGATACCGTCTCGCATTGAAAGGTGACTTGCTAAGCACTAACCAGTCTAATGGTTCTTTTTTCCATGAAAAATTGCATATCCCAGCAGAGTCGATCCTAGCCTATGCAAAAGAAAAATCCTTGCTAAGCAATAATGGTTCTGGCAAGATTGACACTTCCTGGTCGTGGCCCAATCCAAAGAAAAAAAATAGTAAATCGCTCGCCAGTTCCCATGGAAGAACTAAAACTGCAGTGCCCCTCCTGCCTCTCGCTCTCGCCGAAATTTCCACTTTCTGCAGATCTCCTCAATCATGGCTCTACTTCTGATCTCTCTTATCTCACTCCGTTACCACAGCTAAGTTTTCCGGGTCCGAATCAAACGATGTTACCCCCATCACTCCATCAGCCCTACCTCCCATGGCAAGATCTGTACCTGGAGTTCATGCCGGTGATGTTCTGCACCTAGAGACGAAAGCATGTGAAGAGTAAGATTTTAAAGCGGCCGGCAGCAGCGGCGAAGACGCCAGAGAAGTGCACAGCAGCGTCATGAGCGCGTACGACAACTCGACGGTCAGTCGACGAACGGCAAACACGAGAACTCCAACGAAGTTTGGAATCCCCTACGACCCTGCCGCTGGGAACGAGGTCGAGCCCCAAGGTGTGATGAGTTCGTCGGCCAAACGGAAGCTCTAGGACCCCTCCACTTCGACCTGGGACTCGCCGTAGGAGTTGGTGGTGCCCTCGCGGGCAGAGGAGTGAAAGGCGCGCTCGCGGCGAGAAACCTGGCGTGGCTCTTGACGACGGCGCTGTTCGATTTGAGGCGCTGCAGGCTCCGGACAAATCCATCTGCGTCGCGCAAAGGTCTGGGAGTATGGAGTGGTAGAAGAGACAATCGGGATCTCGACGAATAGCTCGACTGAGCTTCCATGGCGACCGAACTCCGGAAAATTTATGCGATTAATTTCTGTGGTAATCTTGTGCAGAGGAGAGACACTATATATGGACAGATCATAGCGAGGAGCTGGCGACAAGAAATTTGGATTGATTCGGTAGGAACTCTGATTTCGCATAGGAATCGAGTTCTTTACGAACTCTGGTTCGCGTGCGGGACAGAAGAAAGGTGCGACAGACGACGAGAAATTGACCAAACGAACGTTATTGTTATTTACTAAGCGGTGGCAACGTCCTGTAAATATGATAGAAAAATAGGGGTAAGAAAAAAACGGACGAACAAGAAACCTTATTTTCTTTATTATTAGGTATAGAAGTATATGATGCAAGAGCTTAAACATGAGCACAACAATTGCCAAGTATCACATTATCCAAGACATTTTAGCAATTACTACATGTAGCATTTTCCAATTCCAACCATATAACAATTTAACGAAGAAGAAACTTCGTCATGAATACTATGAGTAAAGCCTAAGGACATATTTGTCCATATGCAACAGCGGAGCGTGTCTCTCTCCCACACAAAGAATGCTAGGATCCATTTTATTCAAACAAATCAAAAACAAAAGCAAACCGACGCTCCAAGCAAAGCACATAAGATGTGACGGAATAAAAATATAGTTTCAGGGGAGGAACCTGATAATGTTGTCAATGAAGAAGGGGATGCCTTGGGCAACCCCAAGCTTAGACGCTTGAGTCTTCTTGATATATGCAGGGGTGAACCACCGGGGCATCCCCAAGCTTAGAGCTTTCACTCTCCTTGATCATGTTGTATCATCTCCCTCTCTTGATCCTTGAAAACTTCCTCCACACCAAACTCAAAACAACTCATTAGAGGGTTAGTGCACAATCAAAATATACATGTTCAGAGGTGACATAATCATTCTTAACACTTCTGGACATTGCACAAAGCTAATGAAAGTCAATGGAATCGAAAAATCCATCGAACATATCAAAACAGGAAATGCGAAATAAAAGGCAGAATCTGTCAAAACAGAACAGTCCGTAAAGACGAATTTTATTGAGGCACCAGACTTCCTCAAATGATAGTGCTCAAATTGAATGAAAGTTGCATACATATCTGAGGATCACTCACGTAAATTGGCATAATTTTCTGAGTTACCTACAGAGAATTTTGCCCAGATTCGTGACAGCAAAGAAATCTGTTTCTGCGCAGTAATCCAAATCTAGTATGAACCTTACTATCAACGACTTTACTTGGCCCAACAATGCAACAAAACTAAGATAAGGAGAGGTTGCTACAGTAGTAACAACTTCCAAGACACAAATACAAAATAAAAGTACTGTAGCAAATAAATACATGGGTTATCTCCCAAGAAGTAATTTCTTTGTAGACATTAAGATGGGCTCAGCAGTTTTAATGATGCACTCATACAGATGAGAGTTGAAGCAAAAGAGAGCATCAAGAAGCAAATTCAAAACACATTTAAGTCTAACATGCTTCCTATGCATAGGAATCTTGTAAATAAACAAGTTCATGAAGAGCAAAGTAACAAGCATAGGAAAATAGAACAAGTGTAGCTTCAAAAAAATTAGCACATAGAGAGGTGTTTATTAACATGAAAATTTCTACAACCATATTTTCCTCTCTCATAATAACTTTCAGTAGCATCATGAGCAAACTCAACAATATAATTATCAAATGAAACATTCTTATCATGAGTCTCATGCATAAAATTATTACTCTCCACATAGGCATAATCAATTTTATTAGTTGTAGTGGGAGCAAATTCAACGAAGTAGCTATCATTATTATTCTCATTATCAAATATAGGAGGTATATTGTAATCATAATCAAATTTATCCTCCATAACAAGTGGTACTAAAAGACTACTATCATTATAATCATCATAAATAGGAGGCAAAGTATCATCAAAGTAAATTTTCTCCTCAATGCTTGGGGGACTAAAAAGATCATGCTCATCAAAACCAGCTTCCCCAAGCTTAGAATTTTCCATATCATTAGCAACAATGGTGTTCAAAGTGTTCATACTAATATGTTCCATGGGTTTTTTAATTTTCGGATCAAACCATCCATGTCTTAAATCAGGAAATAGAATAAGAAGCTCATTGTTGTACATTATGCCTAACTAGTGTAAACAAGAAACAAAAAGATGCAATTGCAGGATCTAAAGGAAATAGCTTCGAGCACACACACAAGGCGCCAGAAAAGTACTGTTACCTGGAACCGGAGTATGAGTGCCTTTTACCTTTCCTCCCCGGCAACGGCGCCAGAAAAGTGCTTGATGTCTACGGGAGCTTCTATTCTTGTAGACAGTGTTGGGCCTCCAAGAGCAGAGGTTTGTTGAACAGCAGCAAGTTTCCCTTAAGTGGATCACCCAAGGTTTATCGATCTCAGGGAGGAAGAGGTCAAAGATATCCCTCTCATGCAACCCTGCAACCACAAAGCAAGAAGTATCTTGTGTCCTCAACACACCAAATAGGTGCACTAGTTCGGCGAAGAGATAGTGAAATACAGGTGGTATGAATAAGTATGAGCAGTAGTAACAGCGCCAGAAAAGTGCTTGCTGGCGTATAGTTGATGGTGGTAATATTGCGGACAGTACAGATGCAGTAGAACAGTAAACAAGCAGCGATAGCAGTATTGGAAACAAGGCCTAGGGATCATACTTTCACTAGTGGACACTCTCAACATTGATCACATAACAGAATAAATAGATAGATGCTAGACTCTACACTCTCTTGTTGGATGATGAACACCACTAACTATGTAGGATTACACGAACCCTCAATGCCGGAGTTAACAAGCTCCACAATATTCGATGTTCATATTTAAATAACCTTAGAGTGCACGACAGATCAACATAACCAAACCAAGTACTAACATAGCATGCACACTGTCACCTTCACGCTACGAAAGGAGGCATAGATCACATCAATACTATCATAGCAATAGTTAACTTCATAATCTACAAGAGATCACAATCATAGCCTACGCCAAGTACTAACACGATGCACACACTGTCACCATTACACCGTGTAGGAGGAATAAACTACTTTAATAACATCACTAGAGTAGCACATAGATGAATTGTGATACAAAACACATTGTAATCATAAAGGGATATAAATAAGCACTTCACTATGCCATTCATAACAGTGAATAAGTATTCTGTGAAATATAGCCTAAGAGACCCACACGGTGCACACACTGTCACCTTTACACACGTGGGACAAGGAGTCTCCGGAGATCACATAAGTAAAATCCACTTGACTAGCATAATGAGATCTAGATTACAAGGATCATCATATGAATCTCAATCATGTAAGGAAGCTCATGAGATTATTGTATTGAAGTACATAGGGAGAGAGATGAACCACATAGCTACCGGTACAGCCCCGAGCCTCGATGGAGAACTACTCCCTCCTCATGGGAGACAGCAGCGTTGATGAAGATGGCGGTGGTGTCGATGGAGAAGCCTTCCGGGGGCACTTTCCCGTCCCGGCGGCGTGCCGGAACAGAGACTCCTGTCCCCCAGATCTTGGCTTCGCGATGGTGGCGGCTCTGGAAGGTTTCTCGTACCGTGGCTTTTCCGTCTCGAAGATTTAGGTCGAGGGGCTTCTTATAGGCGAAGAGGCGGCGTCAGAAGGTCAACGAGGCGACGACACGCTAGGGGGGCGCGGGCCACCCCCAGGCCGCACCGGCCTATGGTCTGGTGGGCCTGTGGCCCCCCTCTGGCCTCTCTCGGGTGTTCTGGATGCTTCCGGGGATTCTAAGATGCTGGGCGTTGATTTCGTCCGATTCCGAGAATATTTCCTTACTAGGATTTCTGAAACCAAAAACAGTAGAAAACAGGAGCTGGCCCTTCGGCATCTCGTCAATAGGTTAGTTCCGAAAAACGCATAAAAACGATATAAAGTATGCATAAAACATGTAGATATCATCAATAATGTGGCATGGAACATAAGAAATTATCGATACGTCGGAGACGTATCAAACACGAGGCGACGTGCTCGCATGCGCCAACGAGACGGTAGGTGGTGGTTGATCTTGCCGGTCTCGATGGAGAAGATGATCGCGCTTCGAGGCTAAGATCTGAGCTCGGTGGAGAAGGACCGGATGGAGTTTGCTTTTCTAGATCTAGAGTTCTTTTTGTACTTTTAGATGTCTTGTCCGTAATTTCCTTTTACTTGGAGGGTCCTCCTTGCAGTCTGTAATCCCACCTTCATCATAATATAAAAGCAGTGTCGCCAGGTCCTTCGGGACTTTTCTGTTTTAAAAAATCTACTGATTTTAGATATGTTGTAACATCCCAAGTTTTCAATAAAAGAAGAAAGAGAGAGTTCCAAAAACCCAAAAATTAGGACCAACAAAAACTTTTTCTCATCATATAGGTCTATGCATATAGCTCACCTTATTAATTATTTGAGTGTGCATTTTGCCATGATGCTTGCTTGTGTGATTACACTTACTCTAAAACCCTAACCATGATCTCTTGATCATCCAAATACAAATAAAAAGAAAAGAGAAAAGAAATTATAAAAATCAACTCAACACACACATATGGCCTATGCCATTTTTGCAAATCCTTAACCTAGACCATTTTGGTTCGCACCATTGGTTGTAAATGGATACTAAACACTTATTAACACTTTTGGAATCAAAGAAACTAAAATCAAATCAAATTTGAATCAAATTTGAGCTCACATGCAATTATGGTCACTTGTGCCATTTTTAGCCTGATGCTCACTTTGAGCCCCTGGTTTTTGAGAATTCCCTTCTACACTTTGCCAACTCTTTGCACCTCATCCAAGAAAACATCATGGAGAACAACTTTGCCCAAAACCACCACCCCAAATTCTTTCTCAATTTCAAATGGGAAGCAAGCCAAGTGGAGACTTTGAAACCAATTTAAGATCATATGCAATATGTGATTTTGCAAATCAACACCATTTTGACCACCACCACCTCCATTCTACTTCTCTTAATATATGATTACAACCCACCAAAAATCTTTGAAAATTCAAAAAATAATTTCTTTCGGGCATTTCATCAAACACTTGTTGGGCAGGTTGTAGTATTGTGCCCATGCTGAAAATTTGGAGGAGACCAGGTCCAACCCTGGCCACCTCTGCAGCCCTGGAGCCTCCTCTCAGCTCAATGCACCATCTCCATCACTTGCCATCACCTCTCCTGGCTCACCTTGACCAGAGCATGACCATGCCGTGGCATGGCATGGCCGCCTCGTGCCATCGCCCTCACCCTTCCACTCCAGCCTGCCCTGCCATGTCCATCAACTCCCTCTCACTCTCCTGAGCACGACCAGACCCTGCCTCGACAAAAAATCGCATCGCAACAGGTAGAACCCGACGTGGCCAGACGCGCCCAGGCGTGCACACGCACGCGCCAGTGCGCGCACGGCGAGCACCCTGGACACACCAGAGCGTGACGACCGCCGACACGCATCGCCTCCACTTGCCTGCTCCACTCGCTAGTAGACGCGCCAGACCTCCAGGAGACTCGCAGACACCGCCGTTTGACCGCAGGGAGACCGTGACCGTCGTCACCGTCGATGCGACCCGCCACGGGCCTGCACTCTTCCATCAAGCTCACCATCGCATCTCTCCCTCGTTTTCCCCACAATCACGCGCTAAAGCACCGCAAGGACGTCGCCTGCAAGCGAGCGTCATCGCCAGTGCCTCTGCGACCCCCTACCGCCGACGCCATGGCTGACCTCATTCGAGCACCATGGCCACCTCCCGCAGCTATAAAAAGGGCACCCCTCTCCTCAATCCGAGCACACCATCTGCTTCCCCTCCTCACACTGACTCGCCTCGACCACCACACTTGCTCGATTAGCCACCGGAGACCTCCAATTGCAAGATCACCGCCACTCACCGTTGCCAACAATCGCCGGAGAAGGAAGCCGCCCCAGACGACGCAACTGCTACCAGGCGCTTCCTCATCGACGACAACGTCCCTGCGCACACCTCCGACGACCGCCGGAGCTCGAACGAGCTCTCCGACCCCCTACCTCCGCCGCCCGTAAGTCCCCCTCTCGCCGGAGAAGAAGACCCCTCTCGACCGTGCGATCTCGTTCTAATCGCACGGCTCCCGTTCATCGTACCGTTTCGCTGGCTAAACCCCACTGAGAGGTGGATGCCACCTTGTCAGCTAGCCCGTAGAGATACTGGGCCGGCCCATTTCTCCCTCTCGCTGCACAGCCCGTTAGTTTCCCGCCAGCCCAACTATTCAAATTCAAAATTCCAGAATAGATGAATATTGCAATCTGATGTCAACTTTAAAATTTAATAGGGACAAATCTACTTGGCCAAATTTTACAAATTTTTATATATTTGGAAAGCTTAGAATTTTATCTACACAATGCCACTGGTTTGAACCCTAGATCTGTTATAGAATTAAAGTAGAAAAATAAACAAGACAGAGACTTTTCTGATTTAGAATAATTATTAAAAATCAACCAAAAATGCTTTTGAGTTGATTCCAACTCCTATAAATCAAATTTCACTTGCACTAATTGTTTCTGCAAAAATATGCCATGCTTACTTTGAATGATCAAGGCCTGGTTTAACTAAAGGACTATATGGCTATTTCTAGTCAAAGATATTGTCCAAAACTATTAATAAATCATATGGGAGTTTCTCTCTCATTTAAATCTTGTCACAAACATTTAAAAATGAGGTAGAGACTCTGGTCATTTAGGTCTCATATGAATTATTTGATGATATTAAATCTTTACCATGTTAGGATTAAATTGTATGAGGTGCTTCACCTCATTTAAATCATTTTCTTAAATGATAAGTATGAAGAGGTTGACTTTGGTCAACCTAGGTCATATATTCTTCATGAGAGAAATTAAATCTTAATAAGATAATGAGAGGAAATTATTTCTCTAAGTAATTAAAAGTAACACCTAAGTTAGTATGAGAGGAAATTATTTTTTCTTAAATAAGAAAACACCTCCACCAACTTAAGAGTAATGTGTGATGATAGATTAAATTGTGTGACTCATGTGTGTGCTTAGTTTAGTAATTAAGTTTGGAATGATAATTGTGTACCCCGTATTCGTATTTTAGACGCTAGTACCAAGGAGTATCAAGAGGAGGAGGAGGTCTACTTCCAAGGAGAAGAGGACCACTTTGACCAATTCCCCAACCAAGGCAAGATAATACTCTTGCAAAGTGCAAAGCTCACCATGAGCAAGGCATTACCCATTTACTTTATGTTCTTGATCCTATTTCCCAGTTTTACTTTACAAGCTTTATTTACTTTTATTTTATCAAAGTACTTTTTGATTCATGATTCACTTGGTTATCTTGGGATTAGTACAAGAGTATCAAAGTTAGCCTAGAAGCAAAGCAAAGTACTTAGCACCCCTCATACTTAGATGCTAGTGCTAAACTAAAATTGACTACTCTAGATGGGAACATGTGTTTGTGAAATGATGATGGTGAAAACCTTGGAATGATGAGTCATTTCCATTGAAAGATTTTGAAGGTGAATATTACATGAATTTGACTTGGTGAAATGGCAAAAAACTGATGATTGAGTTGGATGCGATACCATTCCAATTCTTGAGTACCCCCACAATACCTGATTATGGGTAAGGCTTAGCTGGAAATTTATGTGTCTTAGTATGGGTTCCCTCTGAACAAGCGTCATAGGGGTTATGCCGAGGCTGCCTCCGTTGAAAGTGAAATGACGTGAATTGAGGTGAATTGTACGGCCAAGCCCTGTGCAGTTCCCGGGATAACAGTTGGCTATCACCGGGAGGCCAAGCTCATAGGGAGAGGTGCCTATACTAGGATGTGTAAGTGAAAGGTTAACGGTTGATGATCCGCGTACTGAGTTACGATTATTCATGGTTTATCCCTGACGGATGTAATCAAATGTTGTGGCACAAGTGTGCAACCTCTGCAGAGTGTAAACATATTCGAATAGCCGCGTCCGCGGTCATGGACAATTGGAAAGGCCATACTATTTTCCGGCATCAGAATTTATATCTTTGTGACTTGTGAATTTGAACTTGAAATGTGACTTTGAATTTGAATCACAACAGAGTTGTGGGAATGACACTAATGTTCCCACTTGAGTTAGTTAGCACATGAGGAGTTGTTTTACTAAAAATGTTTCTAAACTAAAATTGGCTTTATGCAAATAACCTTAGAGCTTAGAACACTCTCTATAGCAATGTTAGTACTTACATTAGTATTAGTTTGCGAGTACTTGAAAGTACTCACGGCTTTGTCCCTGGCTATTCAAATGGCCAGAATATGAAGCCGAACAGCAGTACGAGGATGACGACCAGCATGACGTCTACCACAACTAGGAGCTTCTAACGTCAAGCGTTGCCTGTAGAATAGATAGTCCACTACTACTTCGCTTCTGCTACTTACTTGTGCAATGATCAATAGATCAAGTGTTGTAAGGAGACTGGATCATGTGATCCTATTTGTGTAATGACTATGTTGGTATTGTAATGAATGATGACTCTATGCTACTTAACTATTATGTCTCACAAAAACAATATTCCTGGGATTGCGATGAATGGCATAATAGGCATCTTGACTTAAAAAGCTGGGTGTTGACAAGTTGGTATCAGAGCCATTGTTTGACCTTAGGAGACCCTAGTTAGAAATGGACGTTCTGAAAATTTAGTTTCAAAAACAAATGAAGTGAGTATTTCTGAAAAATTTAGTTTTTGTCTTCTCTTTGAGTTCTTTGGGAAAATAAGAAGTCATGCTCTTCCTTAGAAATGTACCTAAAATTTTGCCACACTTGTTCACTTCTCTAACTTAATCCTTCACTACACTTCAGATGGAGCCCGTGAACACGAAGTTTTACCAGCTTGGGAATGGGGGAAGCTTGATCTTCGAGCACGACCTCAACGCCCTGTCCGATCACCTTGATCGCCCCCACCCGGAGTTCCACGGAGTTCAGGTCACTGACCAGCCAGGAGGCGAGCTGCCGTGGATCATCACCGCTGACTTGAGGGGCAAGATGGAGCCTCCCACTTCTGAGAGGATCCTCTTCTCCTTAAGGGAGAGCAACTGGCTGGACGAACTTGCCCGCGCCCTTCAGGAGGGACTCGCACGCTTGAGCGGGATGAGCGGGGAGGCACTCAAGGACCCTCGCTTTTCCCACCTCGCGAGGCGTAACTCTGCTGGAGAGCCCATGGACATGCAGCCCCACCCGGAGCTGAAGCACCATGTGGAGCATCTCGACTTCATCCTGTACCACACTCAGCAGGATCTCGACCACGCCCGTGAGTACGCCAACCAGACTCACGCCCACATCATCCAGCAGGGCGAAGCCATCAAGATGCTCGCCAAGGACCGCAGGACCCTCCGCCAGCAGCGTGCTAAGAAGGATGCTACCATCACCCGCCTCCGCGAGAAGATAGCAGCACTTGAGGCCACTGTCAAGGCCCAGGAGGAGCAGATGAAGAAGATGGAGGAAGATGGAGAAGACATTCAGGGAGGAGGAGCCTTCCTGAGTGACGACGATGACTTCGAGGAGGATGAGAACACCGAGGAGGAAGACTATGAGTTCCTGGACGCCGGAGAGGATGACCACGCCGCCATAGATGTAGATGAGGAGTAGTTTCACTTGTGCACTATCGTAGGTGTGAGTTGTATCCCGCCCCATGTATCTTAGCTTGGAGAAGAAGGGTTCTTAAAACCCTTAGTGTGTTATCTTGTAATGTGTGTTGTTTGTTATGAATGAATGTATGTTTGTGTCATCATGAAAAGACTTCAAGTTTTAAACTTTTTAACTAAACACAAAACAAGCCATAGAGAATTTCCCTCTTATCTCATCATCTATCTCAATGCTCAGATGGCCCCTCCAACTCGCAACGCGAATCAAGACGCCATGATGCAGATGTTGCAAGTTATGCTGGAAGATAGAGAAGCAGAAAGAGCTGAAAGACAAGCCAACATTGCATCACTTCAACAGCTTGCCAACAACAATCAAGGCCATCATGATCACCCAGGATCTAAGCTCAAGAACTTCCAGAACACAAACCCGGCAGTATTCAGCAAGACTGAGGAACCTTGGATGCAGATGATTGGCTCCAAACTATGGAGAACAATCTAGAAGTGGATGGAGTTGAGGACAATGAGAAAGTGATGTTTGCCACGCACTACCTAGGAGGACCAGCAAGAGCTTGGTCGACAAGCACCCGTGCCATGAACGCGGGACATTTCATGACTTGGGTAGATTTCAAGCTCAAGTTCAGCAAGTACCATGTGCCCCCGGGTCTGATAAAGAAGATGAGAGATGAATTCCGTGAACTGAAGCAAGGACGGATGTCCGTGGTAGAATACCGCGACAGATTCCTGACTCTGTCAAGGTACGCCCCGGATGAGACTGATACTACTGAGAAGAGGAAAGAAAGGTTTCTGAACGGCCTGCATGATGAGATGCAGACTGTGTTGGTGAATATCCCCTTCGCCGACCTCGAAGCCCTTGTTGACTCCGCCATCCAAATGGAGGGCAAACTGCATCAAGCCAACGAGAACCGCAAGCACCGCATGATGAACCAGAGTGGGCCCAGCAATGCCCCAAGGTATCGCCCCAACTCAAGCGGAGGCTTCGCTTCCAGGAACAACAAGCCCAATGCACAGATGTCACGTCCGGGTTATCAGAACCGGAGTGGAGGAAACCCTAGGCCAGGAGGCCACCACAACAACAACAGCAACTACAACAACAACAACTTCAACCGCGCTCCGCCGAGAGCCCCCAACAACAACAACACCAACACCGCTCCAAGGACTGGGAGCAACGCCATTCCCGTTGCAACCAAGGACAAGGCCACAATCACCTGCTATGAATGTGGAGTTGTGGGACACTACTCCAATGAGTGCCCCAAAAGGCTAGCCAAGATCGCCGGCAACACCGCTGCACCTGCTCAGCAGCAACGCCGTGTCTCCACCAGCAAGAAGTTCGCCCCAACAACCCGAACAACCATGGAGGTCGCCTCTTCCACATGAACGCTGAAGAAGCCCAGGAAGCACCAGACGTGGTAATGGGTATGTTCTCTGTTAACTCAATACCAGCAAGAGTGTTGTTTGATTCAGGAGCATCGCATTCATTTGTTACAGAAGATTTTGTTTGCACTAGTAAGATTCAACCAATCAGCTTGAAACATGTCATGATAGTTCAAATACCCGGGTCAACAACTAAGGCTAGAAAATTTTGCAAAGATGTACCCATCAGAATTCATGAAATAGATTTTTATGCAAACTTGATTGTTTAGGGAACAAAAGGATTGGAAGTAGTACTGGGTATGGACTGGATGTCGAAACATCATGGATTGATAGACTGCGCCAAGAAGGCCATCACCATGACTAGTAGCATCGGAATAATAATATAACATGTGTTTGAGAGACTACCCAGAAAGTTCACTTGCAACCAGAGTTTAGCCAAGCCAACTTTGGATCAAATCAGGGTCGTTTGTCGATACCCCGATGTGTTTCCAGATGATCTACCCGGTATGCCCCCATATCGGGATATCGAGTTCATCATCGAGTTAATCCCTGGAACAGGACCTATAGCCCAGAGAGACTATAGCATGAACCCCACAGAGCTAGTGGAACTGAAGAAGCAACTGGATGATATGTTGTACAAAGGTCTGATCCGACCAAGTGCATCGCCTTGGAGATCACCAGTTTTGTTTGTGGATAAGAAAGACGGTGCCACTCGTTTGGTTACAGATTATCGTAAGCTTAACGATGTCACCATCAAAAACAAATACCCCTTGCCAAAGATAGAAGACCTGTTTGACCAGCTGACCGGTGCCCAAGTGTTCTCTAAGATTGATCTTAGGATAGGTTACCATCAACTGAAGATCCGAGCAACAGATATTCCTAAGACTGCCTTTACCACCAGATATGGATTGTATGAATACAATGTCATGTCATTTGGATTGACCAATGCCCCCGCTTATTTCATGAATCTCATGAATAAGATCTTTATGGAATTTTTGGATAAGTTTGTCGTTGTCTTCATCGACGACATTCTTATCTACTCCAAATCAGAAGAAGAACATGAGCAACATTTGGAAGTGGTCCTAGAAACCCTGAGGAAACACAAGTTGTACGCCAAGTTTAGCAAATGCGAGTTTTGGTTGAAGGAAGTAGGATTCCTGGGACACATCTTATCCGCAGGAGGAATTGCTGTAGATCCCTCTAAGATCGAAACCGTTGAGGAATGGAAAGCCCCAACCAACCAGACTGAAGTCCGGGCATTTCTGGGATTAGCGGGATATTACCGCAGATTCGTTGAAGGATTTTCCAGCATCGCAAGACCAATGACTCAACTGCTGAAGAAGGACAAGAAGTTTGACTGGAATGACAAATGTGAAGAAAGCTTTCAGCAACTCAAGCTCAGATTAACCACCGCCCCAATTCTTATCATGCCCGATGTCACCAAGCCATTCGACGTCTATTGTGATGCATCCAAGATTGGTCTTGGATGTGTATTGATGCAAGGAGGCAAGGTGATATCCTACCTATCAAGGCAACTGAAGCAACATGAGCAGAACTATCCAACTCATGACTTGGAGTTAGCAGCCGTAGTTTTAGCCCTGAAGGTTTGGCGTCATTACCTCATGGGTAATCGATGCGAGATATATTCAGATCACAAGAGCTTGAAGTACATTTTCACCCAGAAGGAGCTGAATATGAGACAGCGCAGATGGATAAAATTAATCAAGGATTACGACATGGAAATTCACTACCACCCCGGCAAGGCCAATGTGGTAGCGGATGCCTTGAGCAGACTGCCGTGTCAGTTGAACTCCATGATCGCAATAGAGCAGCCCAGCCTGTTTAAAGAGATTGAACAGTTTAGACAAGAGCTAGTGAGCGAAGGATTCTTAGCCAGCATTGAGCTCCAACCCACCTTGATGAGTCAGATAAAGGAAGCCTAGAAGGGAAATGCCAGCATTGACGGAATCAAGAGTCAGATAGCTGCAGGAAAAGCACCGGGATTCACCATAGATGAAGAAGGAGTTCATTGGTACAACGGACGCCTGTGTGTACCGTCAGATTCAGAGTTGAAGCAAGTCATTCTGAAAGAAGCTCACGATACACTATATTCCATTCACCCCGGAGGAACCAAGATGTACCAAGACCTGAAAGAACAATTCTGGTGGCACAGAATGAAGCGAGAGATAGGAAGCTACATCGCCAAGTGTGATATCTGTCAACGAGTCAAGGCAGAACATCAACGACCCGCCGGACTGTTGCAGCCATTACAGATTCCTGAGTGGAAATGGGATTCTGTCGGTATGGACTTTATCACAGGATTGCCCAAATCTAGTAGAGGAAATGACTCCATTTGGGTAGTCATCAATAGGTTAACCAAGGTTGCACATTTCATCCCTGTCAAGACCACATACCAAGGCCCAAAGCTAGCTGAGTTATACATCTCCAGAATAGTCAGCCTGCACGGAACGCCAAAGTCAATTGTGTCAGATAGAGAATCGCAATTTACCTCAAGATTCTGGCAGAAAGTGCATGAAGGACTAGGAACCCGTCTGAATTTCAGCACAGCTTATCACCCGCAGACTGACGGACAGACCGAGAGAGTCAACCAGATACTTGAAGATATGTTGAGAGCCTGTGTGCTAGAGTATGGATCCAAATGGGAAGACTGCTGATACGTCTCCGACGTATCGATAATTTCTTATGTTCCATGCCACATTATTGATGATATCTACATGTTTTATGCATACTTTATGTCATATTTATGCATTTTCTGGAACTAACCTATTAACGAGATGCCGAAGAGCCAGTTGCTGTTTTCTGCTGTTTTTGGTTTCAGAAATCCTAGTAAGGAAATATTCTCGGAATTGGACGAAATCAACGCCCAGGGGCCTATTTTCACACGAACTTCCAGAAAACCGGAGAGCTAACGAAGTGGGGCCACGAGGCGGCCAGATGATAGGGCGGCGCGGCCCAAGCCCTGGCCGCGCCACCCTATGGTGTGGGCCCCTCGTGACGCCCCTTGACCTGCACTTCCGCCTACAAATAGCCTTCGTCGCGAAACCCCCAGTACCGAGAGACACGATACGGAAAACCTTCCAGAGACACCGCCGCCGCCAATCCCATCTCGGGGGATTCAAGAGATCGCCTCCGGCACCCTGCCGGAGAGGGGATTCATCTCCCGGAGGACTCTACACCGCCATGGTCGCCTCCGGAGTGATGAGTGAGTAGTCTACCCCTGGACTATGGGTCCATAGCAGTAGCTAGATGGTTGTCTTCTCCTCATTATGCTTCATTGTCGCATCTTGTGAGCTGCCGAACATGATCAAGATCATCTATCTGTAATGCTATATGTTGTGTTTGTTGGGATCTGATGAATAGAGAATACTATGTTATGTTGATTATCAATTTATATCTATGTGTTGTTTATGATCTTGCATGCTCTCCGTTATTAGTAGAGGCTCTGGCCAAGTTGATGCTAGTAACTCCAAGAGGGAGTATTTATGCTCGATAGTGGGTTCATGTCTCCGTGAATCTGGGGGAGTGAGAGAAACCTCTAAGATTATGGATGTGCTGTTGCCACTAGGGATAAAACATTGATGCTATGTCCGAGGATGTAGTTATTGATTACTTTACGCACCATACTTAATGCAATTGTCTGTTGTTAGCAACTTAATACTGGAAGGGGTTCGGATGATAACCTGAAGGTGGACTTTTTAGGCATAGATGCATGCTGGATAGCGGTCTATGTACTTTGTCGTAATGCCCAATTAAATCTCACAATACTCATCATATCATGTATGTGCATGGTCATGCCCTCTCTATTTGTCAATTGCCCAACAGTAATTTGTTCACCCAACATGCTATTTATCTTATGGGAGAGACACCTCTAGTGAACTGTGGACCCCGGTCCTATTCTTTACATCTGAAATACAATCTACTGCAATTGTTCTACTGTTCTCTGCAAACAATCATCATCCACACTATACATCTAATCCTTTGTTACAGCAAGCCGGTGAGATTGACAACCTCACTGTTTCGTTGGGGCAAAGTACTTTGGTTGTGTTGTGCAGGTTGGAATTGGAAAATGATACATGTAGTAATTTGCTATAATGTCTTGGATAATGTGATACTTGGCAATTGTTGTGCTCATGTTTAAGCTCTTACATCATATACTTTGCACCCATTAATGAAGAAATACATAGAGCATGCTAAAATTTGGTTTGCATATTTGGTCTCTCTAAAGTCTAGATAATTTCTAGTATTGAGTTTGAACAACGAGGAAGACGGTGTAGAGTCTTATAATGTTTACAATATGTCTTTTATGTGAGTTTTCCTGCACCGCTTCATCCTTGTGTTTGTTTCAAATAGCCTTGCTAGCCTAAAACCTTGTATCGAGAGGGAATACTTCTCATGCATCCAAATCCTTGAGCCAACCACTATGCCATTTGTGTCCACCATACCTACCTACTACATGGTATTTCTCCGCCATTCCAAAGTAAATTGCTTGAGTGCTACCTTTAAAATTTCTAATCCTCTACCTTTACAATATATAGCTCATGCGACAAATAGCCTAAAAACTATTGTGGTATTGAATATGTACTTATGCACTTTATCTCTTATTAAGTTGCTTGTTGTGCGATAACCATGTTCCTGGGGACGCCATCAACTAATCTTTGTTGAATATCATGTGAGTTGCTATGCATGTTCGTCTTGTCTGAAGTAAGGGAGATTTACCACTAAAATGGTTAGAGCATTGCATAATGTTAGAGAAGAACATTGGGCCGCTAACTAAAGCCATGATCCATGGTGGAAGTTTCAGTTTTGGACAAATATCCTCAATCTC
Organism: Lolium perenne; assembly: GCF_019359855.2. Lineage (NCBI taxonomy): Eukaryota > Viridiplantae > Streptophyta > Magnoliopsida > Poales > Poaceae > Lolium > Lolium perenne. The sequence goes on from NC_067245.2 coordinate 141,266,168, forward strand.
ATATGAGAAAATTAATTGTTGCTACATGCTTATGCATAAAAGAGGAGTCCATTATCTATTGTCTATGTTGTCCCGGTATGGATGTGTAAGTTGAGAATAATCAATAGCGAGAAATCCGATGCGAGCTTTCTCCTTAGACCTTTGTACAGGCGGCATAGAGGTACCCCTTTGTGACACTTGGTTAAAACATGTGCATTGAGATGATAATCCCGGTAATCCGAGCTAATTAGGACAAGGTGCGGGCACTATTAGTATACTATGCATGAGGCTTGCAACTTGTAAGATATAATTTACATAACACATATGCTTTATTACTACCGTTGACAAAATTGTTTCTTGTTTTCAAAACCAAAGCTCTAGCACAAATATAGCAATCGATGCTTTCCTCTTTGAAGGACCATTCTTTTACTTTTATTGTTGAGTCAGTTCACCTATCTCTCTCCACCTCAAGAAGCAAACACTTGTGTGAACTGTGCATTGATTCCTACATACTTGCATATTGCACTTGTTATATTACTTTGCATTGACAATTATCCATGAGATATACATGTTATAAGTTGAAAGCAACCGCTGAAACTTCATCTTCCTTTGTGTTGCTTCAATGCCTCTACTTTGAATTATTGCTTTATGAGTTAACTCTTATGCAAGACTTATTGATGCTTGTCTTGAAGTACTATTCATGAAAAGTCTTTGCTATATGATTCATTTGTTTACTCATGTCATTTACATTGTTTTGATCGCTGCATTCATTACATATGCTTACAATAGTATGATCAAGGTTATGATGGCATGTCACTCCAGAAATTATCTTTGTTATCGTTTACCTGCTCGGGACGAGCAGAAAATAACTGCCTACCTTACGCAGAATTCTCCTACAACAACAGTTATCAGGCCAGCTTACAGATGGCCCCCTTTGAAGCCATGTAGGGAAGAAAATGCCGTACCCCTCTGAACTGGTCGGAAGTCGGAGATAGTCAAGTCTTCGGCCCCGACATTCTCCGCGAAGCTGAAGAGAAGGTGCACAAGATCCGCGAATACCTCAAGACCGCCCAGTCAAGACAGAAGAGCTACGCCGACAAGAGACGCCGAGAGATGACATTCGAGATCGGAGATTTTGTGTATCTCAAAGTCTCATCCCTCAAAGGAATGCAGAGATTCCAACTCAGAGGGAAGCTCGCCCCCAGATATGTCGGACCTTTCAAAGTCCTGAGTCGCCGAAGAGAAGTTTCATATCAGCTTGAACTACCGAAAGAAATGTCCGCTGTGCACAATGTGTTCCACACCTCACTACTTCGGAAGTGCCTAGAAGTGCCGGAGAAGACCGAAGTGTTCAAGAACATCGACCACAGAGCCATTGATATCAACAAGGATCTAACATACCGTGAAGTGCCTATTCGCATCCTTGAAGAAGCTTTCAGGGCCACCCGCACCAGGAGTATCAAGTTCCTAAAAATTCAATGGAGCAATCACACCGAAGAAGAAGCCACATGGGAACGCGAAGAAGATATGAAGAAGGAATACCCAGATCTCTTTAGTACCTAGTTTTCTTTAGATCTCGGGACGAGATCTTTTGTAAGGGGGAAGGGTTTGTAACATCCCAAGTTTTCAATAAAAGAAGAAAGAGAGAGTTCCAAAAACCCAAAAATTAGAACCAACAAAAACTTTTTCTCATCATATAGGTCTATGCATATAGCTCACCTTATTAATTATTTGAGTGTGCATTTTGCCATGATGCTTGCTTGTGTGATTACACTTACTCTAAAACCCTAACCATGATCTCTTGATCATCCAAATACAAAGAAAAAGAAAACAGAAAAGAAATTATAAAAATCAACTCAACACACACATATGGCCTATGCCATTTTTGCAAATCCTTAACCTAGACCATTTTGGTTTGCACCATTGGTTGTAAATGGATACTAAACACTTATTAACACTTTTGGAATCAAAGAAACTCAAATCAAATCAAATTTGAATCAAATTTGAGCTCACATGCAATTATGGTCACTTGTGCCATTTTTAGCCTGATGCTCACTTTGAGCCCCTGGTTTTTGAGAATTCCCTTCTACACTTTGCCAACTCTTTGCACCTCATCCAAGACAACATCAAGGAGAACAACTTTGCCCAAAACCACCACCCCAAATTCTTTCTCAATTTCAAATGGGAAGCAAGCCAAGTGGAGACTTTGAAACCAATTTAAGATCATATATATGCAATATGTGATTTTGCAAATCAACACCATTTTGACCACCACCACCTCCATTCTACTTCTCTTAATATATGATTACAACCCACCAAAAAGCTTTGCAAAATTCAAAAAATAATTTCTTTCGGGCATTTCATCAAACACTTGTTGGGCAGGGTGTAGTATTGTGCCCATGCTAAAAATTTGGAGGAGACCAGGTCCAACCCTGGACACCTCTGCAGCCCTGGAGCCTCCTCTCACCTCCCTGCACCATCTCCATCACTTGCCATCACCTCTCCTGGCTCACCTTGACCAGAGCATGACCATGCCGTGGCATGGCATGGCCACCTCGTGCCATCGCCCTCACCCTTCCACTCCAGCCTGCCCTGCCATGTCCATCAACTCCCTCTCACTCTCCTAAGCACGACCAAACCCTGCCTCGACGAAAAATCGCATCGCAACAGGTAGAACCCGACGTGGCCAGACGCGCCCAGGCGTGCACACGCACGCGCTAGTGCGCGCACGGCGAGCACCCTGGACACGCCAGAGCGTGATGACCGCCGATGCGCCTCGCCTCCACTTGCCTGCTCCGCTCGCCAGTAGACGCACCAGACCTCCAGGAGACTCGCAGACACCGCCGTTTGACCGCAGGGAGACCGTGCCCATCATCACCGTCGACGCGACCCGCCACGGGCCTGCACTCTTCCATCAAGCTCACCATCGCATCTCTCCCTCGTTTTCCCCACAATCAAGCGCTACAGCACCGCAAGGACGTCGCCTGCAAGCGAGCGTCATCGCCAGTGCCCCTACGACCCCCTACCGCCGACGCCATGGCTGACCTCATTCGAGCACCACGGCCACCTCCCACAGCTATAAAAAGGGCACCCCTCTCCTCAATCCGAGCACACCATCTGCTTCCCCTCCTCACACTGACTCGCCTCGACCACCACACCTGCTCGATTAGCCACCGGAGACCTCCAATTGCAAGATCACCGCTGCTCACCGTCGCCAACAATCGCTGGAGAAGGAAGCCGCCCCAGACGACGCAACTGCTACCAGGCGCTTCCTCATCGACAACAACGTCCCTGCGCACACCTCCGACGACCGCCGGAGCTCCGACGAGCTCTCCGACCCCCTACCTGTCGTTGCCTAATCGACGGTACCTCGGAGGAGGGATCCCCACGAGGGGGAGAAGAAGTAGGGGCCATAGGGCGGAGTGCACACGGGACGGTGGTACGCGAGTTACCCAGCTTCGGAACACCTGCACGATGACAGGGCCTACTGCTGCTTGTCTGGAATTATCTGGGCGCTTTCGCGTTTTTACAATGAGTTGTGGTTGTGCCTCTAGGGCTCCCAGGATCCGGCTTATATAGGCGCTCGGATCTAGGGTTTACACGGAGAGTCCTAGCCGGAATACAAGTTGCCTAACTACGGTACAAAGTCTTGCCGTGTACGTCAAGGATCTACCTTCCTTCTAGGTCACGCTGGATCCGGATACTTCATGGGCCTTCACGGATCCGGCCTCCATCGTAGGTCGGTTAGGATCCGGCTCCCCGTTCCTGGGCTGGACTTCATCCTTCATGATCTACAGCAACTGGGCCGCCCGATGGGCCACATGCCTCACCACCAACTATGGGCCACCCGTGCTTGCCGGATCTAGGCCATGCCGTTGATATACCCATAAAGTATACCCACAACAGTAGCCCCCGAAGTTCTCCGAGATTCATCATTCCTCCGACTTCATACAGCTCGGAAACGAAGAGAATCTTGAAGAGCTTCAAAACTTCTTACTTGATTCCGGGTTCGCTCCTCCGGAAATCCTCCATCTTCAGATCATGCACAACAACGGAAAGTCCACTTTTCCCGCGCACAACTTCCTCATTTCCCGCGCTAAATTTTCGCAGATGCAAATCTTTAGCCGGAATTTTCGGGAGTGCATGGTTAAGTTACCTCCACGTCATTTTACCGCACTTGACCTAAAACACGTGTCATCCATCCAACGGTGCGACCGTTCCGTTTCCACCGTCGGATCCGGATCCCGAATCTCCGCGCGCGGTCTATAAATACCCCGCGACTCGGTAAAATTTCATTCTTCACCTCTTCTAACCACCTCGTCTTCCTCCTCGCGCCGCGCCGCCCACCAGATCTCAACTCCGGCGAGCTTTGCCACGGTGAACTCCGCGCGCCGCCAAACCAAGGCTCCCCTCGCACCAAGATTCCCGCGGTTGAACGAGAATTTCACTCCGTCGCCGATTCGTGGTCACGCGGGACGATTTCCTTCAAGTTCGGCGACCTCATCTTCGCCGGAGCTCCGTCGAGCCAACGCGCCATTAGCGGTAAGTGCGCCGGCCTCGTAGAAGACAACCTAGTGTAGAAAATAGACTTAGTGATCCGGGTACTTAAATACTTTGTATGGGCGCAGCCGGAAGCATGCCACTCGAATCGTCGCATTGTACTGGTAGCTCTCCGAGTAGCCCGGATCCCAATCAAATAGAAACCATATGCCCGGATCCCATATCATTCCTGCCACCATATGTTTCCGACATTAGACTAGCTCAACCTTTTTCTGCATCTTCCAGCACCGCTCCAGGCCGGATCCCTTCCCTCCAAGAGCTCCAAGAAGAACTCGAGGGACAAGCTCGGATGGCAGCAAAGGTGCAGGAGGTGGAAAACAAGAGGGCGTCCAAAGCCCGGATCCGCGAAGGAGAGCGGGGTCAGTGGTGGCCTTGCGCGACTACCGATGTGGAGCTTAGAGAGCTCTAGAACGAGGGCATGATCTCCACACATTGGAGTTTCACTCGTGATTCCGACGTCCCAAAGCCAGAAGCCGGAGAAATTGTCATGACCAAGGCTTGGGTGGAACGCGGACTCTCACTTCCCTGTTCGGAGTTTTTCCTCTCTGTCCTCAACACATACGGGCTCCAGCCCCACAACATCTGCCCAAACTCTTATCTTCTCCTGTCCAACTTCGTGACTCTCTGCGAAGGACACCTTGGGATCCGGCCAGACGTCAAGTTATGGCAGTTCTTTTTCCGGGTGAAGAAAGAAACCAAGGACAAAGCAATGGTGAACTGCGGAAGCATGACATTTATGCTCCGCCCTAGTCGCATGTATCCTCCCCATGACTCGCACGAATCCGTCCGGTACTGGAACGCTGGATGGTTCTATGAGAAAAACGCCTCAGTTCCGGATGTCCACGAAGGCCTGCCCCAGTTTGTCAACGAACCTCCGGAAGAGCTTGCAAGCTGGAGCTTCGTCCCCTCGCTCGCCCAGACTCCGATCTTGGAAAAGGCTGCGCGGAGAATCTCCTGGTTAGTCCACGACGGGCTGACCGGAGCCCATCTCACACTTAGCTGGTTCTCCCGGAGAATCCAGCCTCTACGCTACAACGCGCGCCTGATGTGCGCTTATACCGGGGCGGACGATCTTCTCCGGGTTACCCGCCACGATCTTCCGGCCGACTCTCTGAAGAGAAGGTTCAAGACGCTGGTGAAGATTCCGAGGGGCCAACAGGTCCCGGAACTGATCAAGGATATATACACGAACGACCAATGTCCTCCGGTAAGCTTTGTTCTTTTCGTTGATTCAAACTTCGCAAGTTTTTTGATATTATCTCTAACTCTCATTCATTTCTTCCAGCTCAACACTTTGGCGGAGGAAAACTTCCGCACCATTCTTCGTGTTCCCGTTAGCGGCGACGCGGCGGAGGAGGCTCCGGAAGACGACGAGGAGGAAGAGGAGCAGGCACCCCGCAAGGCGGCCCCTCGACCTACAAAGCGTCCCCGCGCCAAGGCTTCCGGCACTGAAGCCGGAACTAGTGGCGAGGCCTCCGCCAAGAAGCCCAAGACGGCAAAACCACCTCCGCTGGACTCAAGGAAAGCGGAGCGTGCGCGCCTAAGGATGCTCTCAACAGCTGGCCAGCGCACGCGGCCCATCATCCCCGGCGCCCCGTAAGTTTCCGAACATGATGCAACTTTAACTTGGCGAAATTATCTCTTGCCTAAACCTTTTCACTTGTTTGCAGGAATCCGAATACCACTGCCACACGGACCACCAGCCAGGAGCCCATCACGAAATATATGAAGAAATCTCCGGCTATTGGTCCTTCTACTCTAGTTCCACCAAGTGCCTCCCACCCAACTCCTCAACCGTCTCCGCCTCAGGCTGATCCATCTCCCCCTCCTGCCGCAAATACCCCGCCGGAAATAATTCCGGTTAGCAGCGAGCATGCGGGCGGAGAAGATCCTAAGGCCAAGGGCCCTGCCCAAGAAGATGCGGAAGCACAAGGCCAAGGAGAGGCTGAAGTCACTTCTTCCGAGAAGGCTGGAGAGGGCGCTGGCGACATGGTCATTTTTCCGAAGAATTTTGGAGATCCGGCTGACACCACTTCCACCCCCAAGGCGTACGCTACCAAGTTTTTCAACAAGCTGTCCGAGGCGGAGAAGTGGGAACTTGAACAAGACCTACTCAACGCCATGCTGAACAATGCCTGGGGGAAACCTGACTCCAGGACATCGGAAATCCAAGACTTCAAGAAGAACGTCGGCCAGTTCTTGGACCAGCTCATCTGCAAGCAAAAGGTACTCCCCAGTAGCCCCCAAGCATGTAAGCGGAAACTCAAAAAGTAGTTAGCGCTTAGATGCTTAGAGAAAGATTACTTCCGGGAGATTGTTTAATTGGATCAGTAGCCCCCAAGCATTATGGCGGAAACGTTCCGGCAATGATGCTTTGGAGAAAACCACTTTACGGGCGGAATTTTTACTCCTGCTTTGTCTATGTTTTACAGGAACAGCAAGCGCTGCACTATGAACTGCACAAGAACATTGCGCTTCAGCGCCGCGTTACTCTGAATCAGGCGGAAAATATCCGGACCCTGAAGGATGAGAATGCGGAACTGACCAAGCAACTGGCGGACGCTCAAGGTTGGTTTCCGCCTTCTTCGTCACTAGTCATATTCCGACTTAGAACTTTGTTGTTAACTTATGTTTATTAGGCGCATCCTCTTCCCTTGCTACAGCCTCATCTGAACTTGAGAACCTGCGCTCCTCGTACCAAGATTTGGAAACGAAATTAAAGGAGGCGGAACTAAAGAAGGAGCAGGCCGAGAAGCAGCTGGCGGAGAAAAACTCCGAACATATCAGGGAAAAGGGCGAGCTGTTGCTGAAGAAAAATGCTGACAACGAAACAATCAAGAGGCAGCAGAAAGAGCTCAATGGTCTCCGGAAATATATGGAGACCGCGGAGCATCACTGGGACTTGCTCAACGAGAACATCTTGGGTACGATACTGAAACCTTGCCCAAATGTTTTCTCCGAGTTTTTACTTTGCGCTCAAACTGCATGCTTATATCCTGATTATCTTTATGCAGAGCCGCTTGGATATCCGGAGCAGCGCCGGAATTTGTTCCCCCGGGATGACCTTCTTCAACTCGCAGGCGATGATTGCAAAGATCTCATCTCCGCCTCCCGCAAGATATGCTACAACTTATCCATCAAGAGGAGTCGCACATGCAACGTTCGCAAGCTTGTTGGAAAGATGGATGTTCTGCCGGAGCTGGTGACGGATCTGCAAGCATCATCAGCCCGAGGCGCAGCTGCAATGACGTTGGCTATGTGCTTAGCACATAACCCGGATCTTGATCTTGATACGGTAACCACGGGCGTTCCTCCGGATGCAAATGTTGACGCGCTCCTTGATGCAATGAGGGGCTACGACACCCACATTGCACGCAGGATCCAGCATGAGGAATTCTACGACAAGTTCGTTCTTCCGGCAGACGAACCCTTGGAAGAGGAACTTCAGAAGGAGCTCGCCGCGAAGGCGCGACCTGCGGAATCCGGAACCCAATATACCTGGACCAGCTCCAAGGACGCGCCCCAAGAAGAACCCAAGACCAGCACTGCAGCTTCCGATGAAGAAAAAGAGAGCGACGAAGACGTGTCATCTCCGGCCAAGGACGCCGAGAAGAAGGATTCTGAGGGCAAGTCTTCTCCGGCTAAGGGGGAGTGAAAAACTTTTATTCCTGCGGGAAAGACAATGCATCATTTTGGCCCCAGCGAGGGTTTGTAATATAACTTTAAATTCTTAAGTATCTAGGGACGAAACGATTATGCATGGGCGGAAAACTTATCCTGCTATCCTTTTGAATTATTTGCATGTTTCGTTTGTAAAAAGCAAGTGCTGGTTTGTTAATTTTCCGGCTTACTCGTTTGACCTTCCACGAGCCGGAAAACCTTTGGCCGGAAACGCTCGCCTGCGGCGACGAAGCCCAATGGCGTCCGTCCATAACCGCGGAAACAAGCCCCCAGCCTAGGTGCCGGAAATCGCTACCAGGAATCCACAAGTTCGCAACGAAAAAATTTTCCACCAGAAAACTTAAGCTCACGTCCTAAAGGACGATTTTGAAAATCACAACTTTCATACACGCCTAGGCGGAAACATCCAGCTCTGCGGTTTTTGTCGGAAAAAACATACACGATCTAAAATGAACAAGTAAAGGAGGTAAAAGACTCAAAGAATGAACCATAAGCTTTATTTCATTGATCATGTATAACTATTACAGAGTTTGTAACTCGGAAAAAGTATGCTAAGTGTAGAAAGGACGTAGCTGTGCAATGTTCCAAGGGCGTTCTGTCTCGTCGTAGATATCATCCGGATCCTCACGCTTGCGTTTCCGGTGCCAATTAGCAGGTCTGTCCCTCAGCTCGCGGAAATCAACAAGGTAGTACGACCCGTTATGAAGCACTTTGCTAACGACGAAGGGTCCTTCCCATGGAGATTGCAGCTTATGGTCTTTCACCTGTCGAAGGTGGAGGACCAGGTCTCCTGCCATGAAGGAGCGTTTCCGGACTCGACGACTGTGATAACGTCGGAGCTTTTGCTGGTAGATGGCGGAGCGCTGGTCAGCTAAGTTCCGAGCTTCCTCGATCAGGTCCACAGATAGCTGTCTGGCCTCGTCAGCTGTTTCTTCATTGTAGGCGGAAACTCGCGGTGAATCGTGGATGATGTCGGAGGGAAGCACGGCTTCGGATCCGTATACCAGGAAAAAAGGGGTAAACCCTGTTGATCTGTTAGGGGTAGTTCGTAAACTCCACAGAACAGCTTCCAACTCATCAGCCCAAGCTCCAGCTGCTCGTCGCAGCGGTCCTTCAAGGCGTGGTTTAATTCCTAATAATATTAGGCCGTTAGCCCTTTCAACCTGACCATTGGATTGTGGGTGGGCCACAGATGCGAGGTCCAGTCGTATCCCCATTGTTTCACAATAATCCCTCAATTCTCCTTGAGTGAAGTTCGTGCCATTATCTGTGATTATGCTGTGTGGGATGCCGAATCTCATCACGAGGCTGCAGACGAATTTTAGTGCTGTAGCACCATCGGCTTTTCTCACTGGCTTAGCCTCGATCCATTTGCTGAACTTGTCAACAGCGACCAGGAGGTACTCAAAACCGCCAGGAGATGATCTTTTTAACTTACCAACCATATCGAGCCCCCAGACCGCAAATGGCCAGGTGATAGATATGGTCTTCAGCTCTTGGGCTGGAGCATTTGGTTGAGTAGCGTAATACTGACAACCTCGGCAGGTCTTGACTATTTTGTCAGCGTCTTCTTTAGCTGTGAGCCAGTAGAAACCTAACCAAAAAGCTTTTGCAACGAGTGATCTGGGGGCGGCATGATGCCCGCAGTCCCCTGCGTGGATCTCTCTGAGGATTTCAATGCCATCTTGATTGGAGACGCATTTGAGAAATACCCCTGCTGCACTTCGTTTGTAGAGCTGTCCATCAACAATTGTGTAGGATCTTGCTCGTCTGACGATCTGTCTTGCGAGGACCTCGTCCTCAGGCAACTTCTGATCGATGAGGTAGTCCAGGAAAGGCTGTGTCCAAGCCGGAATGATAGCCATCACTTCCCTAGCCGGAGATACTGCCACCTCTGGGTTTTCTGGGTTAGCGCCCTTCACCGAGGGTATCCGGAGATGCTCCAGGAAAATGCCAGGCGGAATTTGCCTCATGCCGGATCCGAGCTTGGATAGCATGTCTGCCGCTGTGTTATCGCCTCTCCTGACGTACTTGACTTCGTATCCGAGGAAGCACTTGGCGATCTCATCAACTTCGTCTCTGTAGGCCGCCATGACGGAGTTTCTGGCGTTCCAGGTTCCAGCTACTTGTTGTGCCACCAGGTCGGAATCTCCACAGCATATGATGTGCTTGATCCCAATTTCCTTAGCGATGCGTAGACTGTGTAATAGAGCCTCATATTCCGCCATGTTGTTAGTAGCTTCGAAGTGGATCTGCAGAACATACTGCAGTTCTTCTCCGGTAGGGGACTTCAGGGTGACTCCGGCTCCTGAGCCTTGATGCTGCTTGGATCCGTCGAAGTGCATGACCCATGTCTCTGGTTCCGGCTCCAGACATGCATCCGGAGCTTCTGTCCAATCTGCAACGAAATCTGCCAAGACTTGGGATTTGACCGCAGTCCTGGGCTTGTAAGCGATATCGAAGGCGGATAATTCGATGCCCCATTTAGCCGTACGTCCTGTTGCGTCAGCGTTGTTGAGAATTGTTGACAGCGGAGCCTTGCTCACAACTGTTACTGGGTGCTCTTGGAAATAGTGTCTCAACTTCCGGCTGCCCAGGAACACTCCATAGGCTAGCTTCTGAAAGTGAGGGTACCTTTGTTTTGACTCCGTCAGCACCTCGCTAATGTAGTAGACAGGTCTTTGGACGTCATATTCATGACCTTCTTCCTTTCGCTCCACCACGATGACGAGGCTGATGACTTTGTTGGTAGCTGCCAGATAAAGGAGCATTGGCTCTGACTCTGCTGGAGCTGCCAAGATAGGTGGGGAGGTAAGTATTTCCTTCAACCCTCGAAGAGCTGCGTCAGCTGCGTCGTCCCAGACAAATTTGTCTGTTTTCTTCAGCAGCTTGTACAGAGGTAGCGCCTTCTCGCCAAGACGGCTAACAAACCTACTGATTGCTGCAACACAACCAGTTAGTCATTGCACATCTTTGAGACAAGTTGGCCTTTTGATGCACAGGATTGCCTTGATCTTTTCCGGGTTAACCTCAATGCCTCTGTGTGAGACTATGAAGCCAAGGAGTTTTCCGGCTGGCACGCCAAAAACGCACTTCAGCGGATTCAACATCATCTTGTACCTGCGGAGGTTGTCGAAGGTTTCTGTGAGGTCGCTGATCAAGTCGGATCCTTTCCGGGTCATGACCGCGATGTCGTCGACGTATGCGTGCACGTTCCGGCCAATTTGGTCCTTCAGGCACCACTGCATCGTACGTTGGTAGGTAGCACCTGCATTTTTCAAACCAAAAGGCATAGTAATATAGCAGTAAGTACCAAACGGGGTAATGAATGAAGTCGCCTTTTGGTCGGATTCCTTCATCCGGATCTGATGATACCCGGAATACGCATCAAGAAAACACAGAAGTTCCGCCCCCGCCGTCGAATCAATGACTTGGTCAATGCGCGGCAGGGGAAACGGATCCTTCGGGCAATGTTTGTTCAAGCCAGAGTAATCGATGCACATTCTTAGTATTTCAGTGTTCTTTTTGGGTACAAGGACGGGATTCGCGACCCAATCGGTGTGGACAACTTCTATTACAAAACCTGCTTCTAGTAACTTTGCTAGTTCCATTCCTATGGCGCGGCGCTTCTTATCTCCAAAGCGTCGCATAGCTTGCTTCACTGGTTTAGCCCCCGGATTTATGTTGAGGTAGTGCTCGGCGAGTTCCCTAGGTACTCCGGACATGTCAGAAGGTTGCCATGCGAAGATATCCATGTTAGCGCGGAGGAACTCGACGAGCGCGTCTTCCTATTTGGGGTCCATGTTGGCTCCGACTGAGACCTGCTTGGAAGAGTCGCCTTTGATGAGGTCGTGCTTCTTGGTTTCTATCGCGGCCTTGAAGGAGGTTTTCTGCTCGGAGATCTGCTTCTTGGTGGTCTGCATCTCAATCGGATCCACCGCGGCTCTGTAGCCTTTCAGCTCTTCTCCAGATATCACAGACTCTGCGAAGGCGGCTTCGCCTAACTCGCACTCATGAGCCTTTTTGTAGTCTCCGGATACGGTAATCATACCTTTAGGACCCGGAATCTTGAGCTTGTTGTAGATGTAGCACGCTCTTGCGTGGAACTTGTGGTAGGTGGGCCTGCCGAAGATGACGTGGTAGGAGCTCTTGAAGGGCACAACTTCAAACATGATCTTCTCTTCGCGGAAATTATGAACATCGCCAAAAGCCACGGGAAGTGTGATGCTGCCGAGGGAGTTCGCCTTCTTACCCGGAACCACGCCATGAAACTCAGTGTTGCTGTGCTTCAGCTGTTCCTTGGTGAGGTTCATCCGCTCAAGAGTCTCCAGGTACATGATGTTCAAGCTGGCTCCGCCATCCATGAGGCACTTGGAGAAGTCATACCCATCTATGCGGGGACTTACAACCAAGGCGTAGCACTCTTTTGGCACAATTGCGGGATGATCCTTCCTATCAAATGTGCATGGGATTTCCGACCACCTGACGTACTGCGGCACAGCCGGAACTATGGCGTTCAGGATTCGGGTAGCTGACTTGGAGGCACGTACTGTTGGAGTCCCGAGGAAAGTGTGGTAAGCCCCCACGCTCTTTTTGTCGAATGGGTTGGATTTTCCTGCAGATCCTGCCTTGGGATCCGGCGAGTTATCATCCTCATCCATCGCCTCGGAACTGTCATCCTCTTTATCCTTGTTCTTTCCCTTGCCACCTTTGCCGCGTGGGCGGTGCTTCCGGGCGCGCTTGTATCCTGCCTCCGGGTCATTCTTTAGATCATTGACCCACTTGCAGTTGCGGTTGGTGTGAGTGGACTTCCCTGTAACCGGATCCAGATGGGCCAGGCAGGGCATGTCTCTGTATTCCTCGTAGGTTTGCGGAGCGCGGGATCCACCTGCAGTGACCTCAGAGGTATGCTGCTGACCCCTGCCGGCTCCGCCTCCGCGTCCGCGTCCTCTTCCGCCTCCTGGACCTCCGCGTTGAAACGCCATGGCGACCATCTCGGATCCGCCATTCTTCTGGTCATCAGGGTTCTTGCGCTTATGGCTGCTGCTGCCACCGTTGTCACGGTTCTTCTTTTGTTGATGCAGGGGGATTGCTGTGGCTGCGAGATCACCGCATGCGTCGTCATCAGCGGCAGTGTGATCGCTGGCGATGGTGATCATGTCATCCAACGTCAGTTTGTTTGCATTGACCAAGCAAGTAAGCTTGTGCCGTAGCAATCCTCCTCGCTGCAAGCCCCCAATGAAAGCGTGCATTGCTGTGCGGTTGTCGACGTTCTCGCACTCGTTTCTGCATGCCAACCATCGGGTGAGGAAATTCTTCGAAGTTTCGCCCTTCTTCTGGATACAAGCCTGCAGGTCGCTTGTTGTGGCAGGTCTCTTGTAGGTGCCCCTGAAGTGTTTCTCGAAAGCGTTCTTCAGGTCAAACCAGCAAAAGATGGAATTCTTCTCGAGGTCGCTGAGCCAGATCCGGGCTGGACCTACAAGGTAAGACTGAAGCATGCGGCAGGCGATGTTAGGGGTTCCTCCGGCGAAGGTTACAGCATTATAGTAATCCTCAATCCAGGTATCCAGCCTTTCCGTGCCATCATAATTCTTCAGATTTCCGGGTAGCTTGAGATTCATCCTTGGCTTTGGTTCCTCTCGAATCATCCTGCCAAAGCACTTTGGGCCAATGTAATCGGTTCTGTACTCGTTAAGGCGATCCCGTGCGTCGCGCGGGTCGTGGCGGGGGGATTGTGAGCGAGAGCGAGATCTCCGGCCACCGCCTCCGCCTCCACCTCCACCGCCACCGCTAGGTGGTGGTGAGGGAGACCTGCGAGGTGGACGGTCCGATTTCTTGCTTCCGCCATCTGATTCTCCTCTGCCTTCCTGGTGCTGGCTCCGGCTCCTGTGGCTGCCCTCGCCCTGGCGCTGGCTGCCCTGGTCGTTCCGGCGCGGCTCCGGGTCACGGCTTTGGCGAGGCTCTGGGTCACGGCTCCGGCGAGGCTCTGGGTCGCGGTTCCGGTGAGGCTCTGGGCCGCGGTCTTCATTCCGACCCCTCCTGGGCTCGGGCTCACGAACATTGTTCTGGTTCCGGCGTGGTTCCGGCGAGCGCTCCCTGTTTCTGTTTCTTGGCAGCACGTTGTCGCGGATAATGATCCCACCATGCCCTGGGGGCCTGGTGTTTCCGGCTGGACTACGGCGGCGAGGGGGTCGCGGGTAACCGTTGGGTGGAGGGGAGGGGTTGCGATATTTGTCTCGCCCAGAGTACATCGCGTCCTTTCCCTTTCTTGGATCTGACGAAGGCGTCTTTGACGGAACGGGGATCGGATTTGGGTGTTCCCTGGTCCTCCTTCGGCGTTCCGAGGATCCAGTGTGTGATTCATCATCGGGATGCCGATCGGCGCGGGCGTCCTTCTGCGCGGTGGATACACAGTTTTCCGGATTGGATTCCAAACGGCGCGAAGTATCTGCCTTGCTTTGCTGCTGCATTGCTGAAGCGACAAGCGTGCGGAGGTAGTTGATATCAACTTCTTCGTCCTTCTTCTTCAACTGTTCCGCAGCTTTTTGCATGTTGTCCTTTGGGGTTTCCAGCGGCTGGTGATCTGCGGGCGTGTTGAAGGGTATCCTGCGAGGCGGAATTGCTTCTCTAACGATTCGATCGGCCTCCGCCTGTGCATAAATCATCTTCACTTCCCACTCTTTCGCCATGCCCTTGACCTGCTCGAGTGTGGCAGTAATCTCGCGATCCTGTCTGTCGAAATCTTCCGCCAAACCTGCAGCTCGTTCCCTTTCTTCCCTTAACGCGGCTTCGGTCTCAGCGAGCTTCTTGGCAGTAGCCAGCATTTCCTGTCTAGTGGCTTCTAGAGCCTCCAGATCTGCGGCGTCGCCCGGGGTTATAGGTGTGTTGAGAACTGCTCGCGCAACCATCTCTTCAGCCGGCAGGATTTCCTCCGACGAAGAATCCCTGCGAGGTCGCTCCCGTGACATTGGAGATCCTTGGTGGGATGGCTGGGGGTCAGATTGGCTGGCTGGCTCTTCAGATCCAGTTTGTCCCAGTGACATAGGCATCCCGAATGGGCCTGCCGAAGATGGTACCCGGGGTTTACTGGAGGCCCAATACCCGAAGAATAAGAAGATTCGGGAGCCCAAGATTTACTAAGGAAAGATAGAGTTGTAATAGGAAGTGTTGTTTGTAATCTGGCGGGATGAGTTAGAAACCGTCCCGGACTCTGTAAACTTGTATAGCACGAATCCCTCGGCTCCACCTCCTATATAAAGGGGGAGTCGAGGGACGAAGAATCAATCGAATCATTGTCTGCAAACCTTAGTTTTCATATTCGTCGAGTATTTTCCGGCTGAAACCTTCGAGATCTACTTACCCTCTACTTACAACTAAAATTGACAAGGTATCAACTTGTCAATGCCTATGGATTGTAGGCTAGGGTTTAGTTGAAAGTAGATACCCCCTCCATGGATACTGACGAGTTTAACCGCAAGCTAGGGGAGTACGGTTTCGGCGATCAGCCTGAGGTCGACTCCGCCCAGCCTAAGCAGGTTCTCGCAACTATAGCAGCGCTGGGTGACAAGGTATCAACTTGTCAATGCCTATGGATTGTAGGCTAGGGTTTAGTTGGAAGTAGAGGGTAAGTAGATCTCGAAGGTTTCAGCCGGAAAATACTCGACGAATATGAAAACTAAGGTTTGCAGACAATGATTCGATTGATTCTTCGTCCCTCGGCTCCACCTCCTATATAAAGGAAAGTTTCAACTAAACCCTTGCCGGATCTAGGCACTGTCGGTGGTACACCCATGAAGTATACCCACAACACATAGAATTGATATTGTAGATTATCTTGTTCCTATGTGACATGTTTGCTCAAACAAATCCTATTTTTCCTAAAATGCTTCTATTGCCATTCTTTTGGATTTTTTTGTGAGAGTTTTTATTAGCATGGGTTTCCACATTGTGTTTCTAGCTCTATATGATCTTTGGAAAATCATGTTCTTGAAGTTATGCTATTCATTTCCTTGCATGTTGGTGTAACTAATTAAAGCTCTCAAGAATCTCCATTTTGCATTATGGTCAATTCTCATCCTTTACCATATGCTTTCTTATCTGTGAAGATGATCTTGGATATATTCCCAAACCACCATAGGGAAATATTTCCTAAATATCTATTGGCCTTGGACAATTGGTAATATATTATGTGGTATATTTTGGATTATCTTTGCATTTGGCTCGTATGCTCAATCGCTCTATTTCTTGCCAAGAATTTATCTTTGTCGGTGACATAGGTATGCCAACCAGGCATGTTGAATAAGTACCCTAGGTCTACAGGGAAGCATGAAGCCCATGGACTCGAAGCTTTCAAGGCCCAGAAAGTTAAAGGCTTTCGGGTTAGGAAAGTAGAGTTGTAATAGGAAACTTGTATCAATATAGGAAAATCCCAATGCGGCTCGATAGTTTGTAACTTGTACGACACGCAAAAGCCTCCGCTTCGCCTCCTATATAAAGGCGAAGCGGAGGGAGAAAGAGGGGATCGAAACCATTGTAACCCCAGCCACCGTAATATTGAGTTGAGCACCTTTGTTCGGTTGAACCTTCGAGATCTACTTGCCCTCTACTTCTTACGAAACCCTAAGTCTACAATAAGTAGGCATTGACGAGTTAATCCCTCATAAATTGGTGCTGTCTGTGGGAATTGGAGGCTGCAAGGTTCTGATCTCAATGGCATCTTCAAAATCATCGTCAACAGTGCTTGTGATGGTAAAGCACTCGTCCGTTGGGAACCCCAAGAGGAAGGTGTGATGCGTACATCGGCAAGTTTTCCCTCAGTAAGAAACCAAGGTTATCGAACCAGTAGGAGCCAAGAAGCACGTTGAAGGTTGATGGCGGCGGAGTGTAGTGCGGCGCAACACCAGGGATACCGGCGCCAACGTGGAACCTGCATAACACAACCAAATTACTTTGCCCCAACGAAACAGTGAGGTTGTCAATCTCACCGGCTTGCTGTAACAAAGGATTAGATGTATAGTGTGGATGATGATGTTTGCAGAAAACAGTAGAACGAGTATTGCAGTAGATTGTATTCGATGTAAAGAATGGACCGGGGTCCACAGTTCACTAGTGGTGTCTCTCCCATAAGATAAATAGCATGTTGGGTGAACAAATTACAGTTGGGCAATTGACAAATAAAGAGGGCATGACCATGCACATACATGTTATGATGAGTAGTGTGAGATTTAATTGGGCATTACGACAAAGTAGATAGACCGCTATCCAGCATGCATCTATGCCTAAAAAGTCCACCTTCAGGTTATCATCCGAACCCCCTCCAGTATTAAGTTGCAAACAACAGACAATTGCATTAAGTATGGTGCGTAATGTAATCAACAAATACATCCTTAGACATAGCATTGATGTTTTATCTCTAGTGGCAACAGCACATCCACAACTTTAGAACTTTCTGTCACTATCCCAGATTTAAAGGAGGCATGAACCCACTATCGAGCATAAATACTCCCTCTTGGAGTTACAAGTAACGACTTGGCCAGAGCCTCTACTAATAACGGAGAGCATGCAAGATCATGAACAACACATAGATGATAGATTGATAATCAACATAACATAGCATTCAATATTCATCGGATCCCAACAAACGCAACATGTAGCATTACAAATAGATGATCTTGATCATGTTAGGCAGCTCACAAGATCGAACAATGATAGCACAATTAGGAGAGGACGACCATCTAGCTACTGCTATGGACCCATAGTCCAGGGGTGAACTACTCACTCATCACTCCGGAGGCGACCATGGCGGTGAAGAGTCCTCCGGGAGATGATTCCCCTCTCCGGCAGGGTGCCGGAGGCGATCTCCTGAATCCCCCGAGATGGGATTGGCGGCGGCGGCGTCTCTGGAAGGTTTTCCGTATCGTGGCTCTCGGTACTGGAGTTATTATCGACGAAGGCTTCTTATAGTCGGAGAGGTAGGTCAGGGGGCGCCACGAGGGGCCCACACGCTAGGGCCACGCGGCCAGGGCCTAGGCCACGCCGCCCTACTGTGTGGCCGCCTCGTCGCCCCACTTCGTTTCCCTTTCGGACTTCTGGAAGCTTCGTGGAAAAATAAGATCTTGGGCGTTGATTTCGTCCAATTCCGAGAATATTTCCTTACTAGGATTTCTGAAACCAAAAACAGCAGAAAACAGCAACTGGCTCTTCGGCATCTCGTTAATAAGTTAGTGCCGGAAAATGCATAAATATGACATAAAGTATGTATAAAACATGTGTGTATCATCATAAAACAAGCATGGAACATAAGAAATTATCGATATGTTGGAGACGTATCAGCATCCCCAAGCTTAGTTCCTACTCGTCCCGAGTAGGTAAACGATAACAAAGATAATTTCTGAAGTGACATGCTATCATAATCTTGATCAATACTATTGTAAGCACATGTAATGAATGCAGCGATTCGAAGCAATGGTAAAGACAATGGTTAAACAATTGAATCATATAGCAAAGACTTTTCATGAATAGTACATTCAAGACAAGCATCAATAGGTCTTGCATAAGAGTTAACTCATAAAGCAATAAATTCAAAGTAAAGGCATTGAAGCAACACAAAGGAAGATTAAGTTTCAGCGGTTGCTTTCAACTTATAACATGTATATCTCATGGATATTGTCAACATAAAGTAATATAATAAGTGCAATATGCAAGTATATAGGAATCAATGCACAGTTAACACAAGTGTTTGCTTCTAGGATAGAAGGAAATAGGTAAACTGACTCAACATAAAAGTAGAAGAATGGCCCTTCGCAGAGGGAAGCATTGATTGCTATATTTGTGCTAGAGCTTTTATTTTGAAAACAAGAAACAATTTTGTCAACGGTAGTAATAAAGCATATGTATTATGTAAATTATATCCTACAAGTTGCAAGCCTCATGCATAGATTACCAATAGTGCCCGCACCTTGTCCTAATTAGCTTAGATTTACATGGATTATCATTGCATAGCATATGTTTTAACCAAGTGTCACAAAGGGGTACCTCTATGCCGCCTGTACAAAGGTCTAAGGAGAAAGCTCGCATTGGATTTCTCGCTTTTGATTATTCTCAACTTAGACATCCATACCGGGACAACATAGACAACAAATAATGGACTCCTCTTTAATGCATAAGCATTCAACAACAAATAATATTCTCATAAGAGATTGAGGATTGTTGTCTAAAACTGAAACTTCCACCATGGATCATGGCTTTAGTTAGCGGCCCAATGTTCTTCTCTAACAATATGCACACTCAAACCATATGATCATGATAAACCTCCCTTACTTCAGACAAGACGAACATGCATAGCAACTCACATGATATTCAACAAAGAGTAGTTGATGGCGTCCCCAGGAACATGGTTATCGCTCAACAAGCAACTTAATAAGAAATAAGATACATAAGTACATATTCAATACCACAATAGTTTTTAGGCTATTTGTCCCATGAGCTATATATTGCAAAGACAGAGAATAGAATTTTAAAGGTAGCACTCGAGCAATTTACTTTGGAATGGCGGAGAAATACCATGTAGTAGGTAGGTATGGTGGACACAAGTGGCATAGTTTTTGGCTCAAGGATTTTGGATGCACGAGAAGTAATCCCTCTCAATACAAAGCTTAGGCTAGCAAGGTTGTTTGAAGAAAACACAAGTATGAACCGGTACAACAAAACTCACATAAGAACATATTGCGAGCATTATAAGACTCTATACCGTCTTCCTTGTTGTTCAAACCCTTACTAGAAAATATCTAGACCTTAGAGAGACCAATCATGCAAACCAAATTTTAGCAAGCTCTATGTATTTCTTCACTAATATGTGCAAAGTATATGATGCAAGAGCTTAAACATGAGCACAACAATTGCCAAGTATCACATTATTCAAGACATTATACCAATTACCACATGTAGCATTTCCTATTTCCAACCATATAACAATTAACGAAGCAGTTTCAACCTTCGCCATGAACACTATGAGTAAAGCTAAGGACATATTTGTCCATATGCAACAGCGGAGCGTGTCTCTCTCCCACACAATGAATGCTAGGGTCCATTTTATTCAAACAAAACAAAAACAAAAACAAACAGACGCTCCAAGTAAAGCACATAAGATGTGATAGAATAAAAATATAGTTTCACTAGAGGAACCTGATAATGTTGTTGATGAAGAAGGGGATGCCTTGGGCATCCCAAAGCTTAGATGCTTGAGTCTTCTTGAAATATGCAGGGATGAACCACTAGGGCATCCCCAAGCTTAGAGCTTTCACTCTCCTTGATCATATTGTATCATCCTCCTCTCTTGATACTTGAAAACTTCGTCCACACCAAACTCAAAACAACTCATTAGAGGGTTAGTGCATAATCAAAATTCACATGTTCAGAGGTGACATAATCATTCTTAACACTTCTGGACATTTCACAAAGCTACTGAAAGTTAATGGAATAAAGAAATCCATCAAACATAGCAAAACAGGCATTGCGAAATAAAAGGCAGAATCTGTCAAAACAGAACAGTCCGTAAAGACAATTTTTTTAGGTGCACCAGACTTGCTCAAATGAAAATTCTCAAATTGAATGAAAGTTGCGTACGTATCTGAGAATCACTCACGTAAATTGGCAGTTTTTTCTGAGTTACCTACAGAGACTACTGCTCAAATTCGTGAAAGCCAGAAATCTGTTTCTGCGCAGTAATCCAAATCTAGTATGAACCTTACTATCAAAGACTTTACTTGGCACAACAATGCAATAAAATAAAGATAAGGAGAGGTTGCTACAGTAGTAACAACTTCTAAGACTCAAATATGAAACAAAAGTACTATAGTAAAATCATGGGTTGTCTCCAATAAGCGCTTTTCTTTAACGCCTTTCAGCTAGGCGCAGAAAGTGTGTATCAAGTATTATCGAGAGATGAAGCATCAACACCATAATTTTCACAACTTGTCACATTAGGTATCTTAGATGCTCCATTATCTATAGTGGTATTAAGGGCTTTGTCAATTTTAGGCCTATAATAGTTTTTTGGTTTAGGCACCTTAGAGACATACATGAACTTTTGCTCCTTACCCACATAAGCTTTCTCCTTAAACTTAAGAGAAGAAAAAGTTGAACCCAAAGTTCCCATAGCTTCTTCAAGTTCACTAATCCTTTGGGTTTGATTATCATGAATAGCACATGCCTCTAAGATGGAAATTCTCTCATTAATTCCACCTAGAGATTTGTCAAGTTTATCAGTGTTATTAAGTAATATTCCCAATTTAGACCCAATACTTGGAAGATTTTGCTCTATGGTCTCCAATTTTTTCATGACATCTTCAAGAGAGATTTCGATTTTAACTTTATTAACAGGTGGTATTCCAAATAGACTCTCAATTATGCAACTAGCTTCTAAAGCAGGAGTGCCTAGGAAATTACCCCCCCGCAAGACAATCAAGAACATACCTATTCCAGCTAGAGATACCAACATAAAAATTCCTGAGTAGGATAGTGGTGGAGTGTTTCTTAGTGCACCTATTATGAGCATCACTAATTCTATACCAAGCATCTTTTAAACATTCTCCCCCTTGTTGCTTAAACGAACGAACTTCAACTTCAGGATTACTCATTATAGCAATAGTAAATAAAGCAAACTAGATAAAGTAAATGCAAGTAACTAATTTTTTTGTAATTTGATATAATGCAGCAAACAAAGTAGTAAATAAAAGTAAAGCAAGACAAAAAACAAAGTAAAGAGATTGGAAGTGGAGACTCCCCTTGCAGCGTGTCTTGATCTCCCCGGCAACGGCGCCAGAAAAAGTGCTGCTTGTGACGGTAAAGCACTCGTCCGTTGGGAAACCCAAGAGGAAGGTGTGATGCGTACAGTGGAAAGTTTTCCCTCAGTAAGAAACCAAGGTTATCGAACCAGTAGGAGCCAAGAAGCACGTTGAAGGTTGATGGCGGCGGAGTGTAGTGCGGCGCAACACCAGGGATTCCGGCGCCAACGTGGAACCTGCACAACACAACCAAATTACTTTGCCCCAACGAAACAGTGAGGTTGTCAATCTCACCGGCTTGCTGTAACAAAGGATTAGATGTATAGTGTGGATGATGATGTTTGCAGAAAACAGTAGAACGAGTATTGCAGTAGATTGTATTCGATGTAAAGAATGGACCGGGGTCCACAGTCACTAGTGGTGTCTCTCCCATAAGATAAATAGCATGTTGGGTGAACAAATTACAGTTGGGAAATTGACAAATAAAGAGGGCATGACCAGGCACATACATGTTATGATGAGTAGTGTGAGATTTAATTGGGCATTACGACAAAGTACATAGACCGCTATCCAGCATGCATCTATGCCTAAAAAGTCCACCTTCAGGTTATCATCCGAACCCCCTCCAGTATTAAGTTGCAAACAACAGACAATTGCATTAAGTATGGTGCGTAATGTAATCAACAAATACATCCTTAGACATAGCATTAATGTTTTATCCCTAGTGACAACAGCACATCCACAACCTTAGAACTTTCTGTCACTGTCCCAGATTTAATGGAGGCATGAACCCACTATCGAGCATAAATACTCCCTCTTGGAGTTACAAGTAACGACTTGGCCAGAGCCTCTACTAATAACAGAGAGCATGCAAGATCATAAACAACACATAGATGATAGATTGATAATCAACATAACATAGCATTTAATATTCATCGGATCCCAACAAACGCAACATGTAGCATTACAAATAGAAGATCTTGATCATGTTAGGCAGCTCACAAGATCGAACAATGATAGCACAATTAGGAGAAGACGACCATCTAGCTACTGCTATGGACCCATAGTCCAGGGGTGAACTACTCACTCATCACTCCGGAGGCGACCATGGCGGTGAAGAGTCCTCCGGGAGATGATTCCCCTCTCCGGCAGGGTGCCGGAGGCGATCTCCTGAATCCCCCGAGATGGGATTGGCGGCGGCGGCGTCTCTGGAAGGTTTTCCGTATCGTGGCTCTCGGTACTGTAGTTACTATCGACGAAGGCTTCTTATAGTCGGAGAGGTAGGTCAGGGGGCGCCACGAGGGGCCCAAACGCTAGGGCCGCGCGGCCAGGGCCTGGGCCGCGCCGCCCTACTGTGTGGCCGCCTCGTTGCCCCACTTCGTTTCCCTTTCGGACTTCTGGAAGCTTCGTGGAAAAATAAGATCCTGGGCGTTGATTTCGTCCAATTCCGAGAATATTTCCTTACTAGGATTTCTGAAACCAAAAACAGCAGAAAACAGCAACTGGCTCTTCGGCATCTCGTTAATAGGTTAGTGCCGGAAAATGCATAAATATGACATAAAGTATGTATAAAACATGTGTGTATCATCATAAAACAAGCATGGAACATAAGAAATTATCGATACGTTGGAGAAGTATCAGCATCCCCAAGCTTAGTTCCTACTCGTCCCGAGTAGGTAAACGATAACAAAGATAATTTATGAAGTGACATGCTATCATAATCTTGATCAATACTATTGTAAGCACATGTAATGAATGCAGCGATTCGAAGCAATGGTAAAGACAATGGTTAAACAATTGAATCATATAGCAAAGACTTTTCATGAATAGTACATTCAAGACAAGCATCAATAAGTCTTGCATAAGAGTTAACTCATAAAGCAATAAATTCAAAGTAAAGGCATTCAAGCAACACAAAGGAAGATTAAGTTTCAGCGGTTGCTTTCAACTTATAACATGTATATCTCATGGATATTGTCAACATAAAGTAATATAATAAGTGCAATATGCAAGTATGTACGAATCAATGCACAGTTAACACAAGTGGTTGCTTCTAGGATAGAAGGAAATAGGTAAAATGACTCAACATAAAAGTAGAAGAATGGCCCTTCGCAGAGGAAGCATTGATTGCTATATTTGTGCTAGAGCTTTTATTTTGAAAACAAGAAACAGTAATAAAGCATATGTATTATGTAAATTATATCCTACAAGTTGCAAGCCTCATGCATAGATTACCAATAGTGCCCGCACCTTGTCCTAATTAGCTTAGATTTACATGGATTATCATTGCATAGCATATGTTTTAACCAAGTGTCACAAAGGGGTACCTCTATGCCGCCTGTACAAAGGTCTAAGGAGAAAGCTCGCATTGGATTTCTCGCTTTTAATTATTCTCAACTTAGACATCCATACCGGGACAACATAGACAACAAATAATGGACTCCTCTTTAATGCATAAGCATTCAACAACAAATAATATTCTCATAAGAGATTGAGGATTGTTGTCTAAAACTGAAACTTCCACCATGGATCATGGCTTTAGTTAGCGGCCCAATGTTCTTCTCTAACAATATGCACACTCAAACCATATGATCATGATAAACCTCCCTTACTTCAGACAAGACGAACATGCATAGCAACTCACATGATATTCAACAAAGAGTAGTTGATGGCGTCCCCAGGAACATGGTTATCGCTCAACAAGCAACTTAATAAGAAATAAGATACATAAGTACATATTCAATACCACAATAGTTTTTAGGCTATTTGTCCCATGAGCTATATATTGCAAAGACAGAGAATAGAATTTTAAAGGTAGCACTCAAGCAATTTACTTTGGAATGGCGGAGAAATACCATGTAGTAGGTAGGTATGGTGGACACAAGTGGCATAGTTTTTGGCTCAAGGATTTTGGATGCACGAGAAGTAATCCCTCTCAATACAAGGCTTAGGCTAGCAAGGTTGTTTGAAGCAAACACAAGTATGAACCGGTACAGCAAAACTCACATAAGAACATATTGCAAGAATTATAAGACTCTATACCGTCTTCCTTGTTGTTCAAACCCTTACTAGAAAATATCTAGAACTTAGAGAGACCAATCATGCAAACCAAATTTTAGCAAGCTCTATGTATTTCTTCACTAATAGGTGCAAAGTATATGATGCAAGAGCTTAAACATGAGCACAACAATTGCCAAGTATCACATTATTCAATACATTATACCAATTACCACATGTAGCATTTCCCGTTTCCAACCATATAACAATTAACGAAGCAGTTTCAACCTTCGCCATGAACACTATGAGTAAAGCTAAGGACATATTTGTCCATATGCAACAGCGGAGCGTGTCTCTCTCCCACACAATGAATGCTAGGGTCCATTTTATTCAAACAAAACAAAAACAAAAACAAACAGACGCTCCAAGTAAAGCACATAAGATGTGATGGAATAAAAATATAGTTTCACTAGAGGAACCTGATAATGTTGTTGATGAAGAAGGGGATGCCTTGGGCATCCCCAAGCTCAGATGCTTGAGTCTTCTTGAAATATGCAGGGATGAACCACTAGGGCATCCCCAAGCTTAGAGCTTTCACTCTCCTTGATCATATTGTATCATCCTCCTCTCTTCATACTTGAAAACTTCGTCCACACCAAACTCAAAACAACTCATTAGAGGGTTAGTGCATAATCCAAATTCACATGTTCAGAGGTGACATAATCATTCTTAACACTTCTGGACATTGCACAAAGCTACTGAAAGTTAATGGAATAAAGAAATCCATCAAACATAGCAAAACAGGCATTGCGAAATAAAAGGCAGAATCTGTCAAAACAGAACAGTCCGTAAAGACGATTTTTTTAGGTGCACCAGACTTGCTCAAATGAAAATGCTCAAATTGAATGAAAGTTGCGTACATATCTGAGAATTACTCACGTAAATTGGCAGATTTTTCTGAGTTACCTACAGAGAATACTGCTCAAATTCGTGAAAGCCTGAAATCTGTTTCTGCGCAGTAATCCAAATCTAGTATGAACCTTACTATCAAAGACTTTACTTGGCACAACAATGCAATAAAATAAAGATAAGGAGAGGTTGCTATAGTAGTAACAACTTCCAAGACTCAAATATAAAACAAAAGTACTATAGTAAAATCATGGGTTGTCTCCCATAAGCGCTTTTCTTTAACGCCTTTCAGCTAGGCGCAGAAAGTGTGTATCAAGTATTATCGAGAGATGAAGCATCAACATCATAATTTTCACAACTTGTCATATTAGGTATCTTAGATGCTCCATTATATATAGTGGTATTAAGGGCTTTGTCAATTTTAGGCCTATAATAGTTTTTTGGTTTAGGCACCTTAGAGACATACATGAACTTTTGCTCCTAACCCACATAAGCTTTCTCCTTAAACTTAAGAGAAGAAAAAGTTGAACCCAAGGTTCCCATAGCTTCTTCAAGTTCACTAACCCTTTGTTGTGGGTATACTTCATGGGTGTACCATCGACAGTGCCTAGATCCGGCAAGCCCGGGTGGCCCACAGACGGTGATGAGGCATGTGGCCCATCGGGCGGCCCAGTTGCTGTTGATCATGAAGGAAGAAGTCCAGCCCAGGATCAGCAGGCCGGATCTGCACCGACCTAGGAGTGACCCGGATCCAGGGAGGCCCATGAGGAACCCGGATCCAGTACGACGTGTATGGAAGGCGGATCCGTGACGTGCACGGCAAGATATTGTACCGTAGCTAGGCTATCTGTAATCCGGCTAGGACTCTCCATGTAAACCCTAGATCCGTGCGCCTTTATAAGCCGGATCCCGGGAGCCCTAGAGACAACGACAACTCATTGTAACAACGCGAAAGCGCCCAGATAATTCCAGACAAGCAGCAGTAGGCCCTGTCATCGTGCAGGTGTTCCGAAGCTGGGTAACTCGCGTACCACCGTCCCGTGTGCACTCCGCCCTATGGCCCCTACTTCTTCTCCCCCTCGTGAGGATCCCTCCTCCGGGGTACCGTCGATTAGGCAACGACAGTTGGCGCCCACCGTGGGGCCTGTGGCGTCTGGAGGCCGGAACCGGGAGGGTTCCGCCATGGGAAGCTACGACGACACCATCGCTGTGGGGCGCGTCCTTTACGCCGGAAATCTGCCGATCGTCCCTCCGGATGAATGCTGGATTCCGGCTAAGACAAACCCCGTCAAGCTCTCCATCGTCCCAATTGGCGGCATTCACATCTTCATCGGGGAAACCGTCGATTCCGACGGAAACCCACTGGTAAGTAACGCAGACGCGACCGCCGCAGAGCTGGACGCTGTCGCGAAGATCCGATCTGAGATGCAGGAGCTTCCCAAGGAAGATTCCGCCTTGGATCTGGAAATTTCAAAGCCCACCCAATCCGCCCCTGAGCAGGAAACAAAGGTGGAAGACCAATGCGGATCCGCCTGGGTCTCCCAGGTGTTAGAAAAGCAGAGGTGCCACTTCGTACACTTCTTGGCCCACACCGCCGGAACCGCCCCCCAAGCAGTCGGAGCCGGTCCTGAGCAGGTAGAGGCACCGGAGCACAACGCGGATCCGAATCAGGCTCAGCTTGTCGGAGAAAGCGAAGCTCCGGTCGAAGAATCGATCTTGGGCAATCTGAGCCCAATTTCCGGCGACACCCCGTCCACGGAATCTGATGGCTTCGTTCGCAAGATAAGGGAGTACGGATACGGCGATCAACCTGAAGTCGACTCCGCCCAGCCCAAGCAGGTTCTCGCAACGGTAGCAGCGCTGGGACAAACTGGATCCGGAGACCAAGTCAGCCAATCTGACCCCCAACCATCCCATCAAGGATCTCCAATGTCTCGGGTGCGACCCCAAAGGGATTCTCCCTCGGAGGAAATCTTGTCAGCAGAGGAGGTGGCCGCGCGAGCAGTTCTTAACACACCTATAACCCCGGGCGACGCCGCAGATCTGGAGGCCCTAGAGACCGCCAGAAAGGAAATGCTGGCCACAGCCAAGAGGCTCGCCGATACCGAAGCTGCGTTAAGGATAGGAAGGGCAGATCATGCAGCCTGGACGGAAAACTTCGAGAGACAGGACCGCGAGATCGCTGCCACACTCGAGCAGGTCAAGAGCATGAGGGCTGAGTGGGAGGTAAAGATGACCTATGCGCAGGCGGAGGCCGATCGGATTGTTAGAGAAGCAATTCCGCCTCGCAGGATACCCTTCCACACGCCCGCAAATCACCAGCCGCTGGAAACTCCCAAGGACAACATACAGAAAGCAGCGGAATTGCTGAAGAAGAAGGACGAAGAAGTTGACATCAACTATCTCCGCACACTCGTCGCTTCAGCAGTGCAGCAGCAGAGCAAGGCAGATACTTCGCGCAGGTTGGAATCCAATCCGGATAACTGTGTATCTACCGCGCAGAAGGATGATGAATCGCACACCGGATCGTCGGAGCGCAGAAGAAGGGCCAGGGACCACCCAAATCCGATCCCTGTTCCATCACAGACGCCTCCGTCGGATCCAAGGAAGGGAAAGGACGCGATGTACTCCGGAAGGGACAAATACCGCAACCCCTCACCTCCACCCAACGGTTACCCGCGACCCCCTCGCCGCCGTAGTCCAGCCGGAAACACCAGGCCCGTAGGGCATGGTGCGCTTGTTATCCGCGACAACGTGCTGCCAAGAAACAGAAACAGGGAGCGCTCGCCGGAACCTCGCCGGAATCAGAACAATGTTCATGAGCCCGAGCCTAGGAGGAGTCGGAATGAAGACCGCGGTCCAGAGCCTCGCCGGAACCGCGATCCAGAACCTCGTAGGAGCCGGGACCCAGAGCCTCGTCGGAGTCGTGACCCGGAGCCTCGCCGGAACGACCAGGGCAGCCAGCGCCAAGGCGAAGGCAGCCACAGGAGCCGGAGTCAGCACCAGGAAGGCCGAGGAGATTCAGATGGCGGAAGCAAGAAGTCAGACCGCCCACCTCGCAGGTCTCCCTCCCCACCACCTAGCGGTGGCGGCGGAGGTGGAGGCGGAGGCAATGGCCGGAGATCTCGCTCTCGCTCAAAGTCTCCTCGCCACGGCTCGCGCGACGCGCGGGACCGCCTTAACGAGTACAGAACCGACTACATTGGCCCGAAGTGCTTTGGCAGGATGATTCGAGAGGAACCAAAGCCAAGGATGAACCTCAAGCTACCCGGAAATCTGAAGCACTATGATGGCACCGAAAGGCCGGATACCTGGATCGAGGATTACTACAATGCTGTAACCTTCGCCGGAGGAACCCCTAATATCGCCTGCCGCATGCTCCAGTTGTACCTTGTAGGTCCAGCCCGGATCTGGCTCAGTGACCTCGAGAAGAACTCCATCTTTTGCTGGTTCGACCTGAAGAATGCTTTCGAGAAACACTTCAGGGGCACCTACAAGAGACCTGCCACAACAAGCGACCTACAGGCTTG
This sequence comes from Lolium perenne, assembly GCF_019359855.2. Lineage (NCBI taxonomy): Eukaryota > Viridiplantae > Streptophyta > Magnoliopsida > Poales > Poaceae > Lolium > Lolium perenne. Next base: position 141,295,608 of record NC_067245.2, read on the forward strand.
CATCCAGAAGAAGGGCGAAACATCAAGGAATTTCCTCACCCGATGGTTGGCCTGCAGAAACGAGTGCGAGAACGTTGACAACCGCACAGCAATGCATGCCTTCATTGGAGGCTTGCAGCGAGGAGGATTGCTGCGACACAAGCTAACCTGCATGGTCAATGCAAATCAGCTGACGTTGGATGACATGATTACCATCGCTAGTGATCACACTGCCGCCGATGACGACGCAGGCGGTGACCTCGCAGCTACAGCAATCCCCCTGCACCAACAAAAGAAGAACCGTGACAACGGCAGCAGCAGCCATAAGCGCAAGAACCCTGATGACCAGAAGAGTGGCGGACCCGAGATGGTCGCCATGGCGTTTCAACGCGGAGGTCCAGGAGGCGGAAGAGGACGCGGACGCGGAGGCGGAGCCGGCAGGGGTCAGCAGCATACCTCCGAGGTCACTGCCGCCGGATCCCGCGCACCGCAAACATATGAGGAGTACAGAGACATGCCCTGCTTGGCCCATCTGGATCCGGTTACAGGGAAGTCCACTCATACCAACCGCAACTGCAAGTGGGTCAATGATCTGAAGAACGACCCGGAGGCCGGATACAAGCGCGCCCGGAAGCACCGCCCACGCGGAAAAGGTGGCAAGGGCAAGAACAAAGACAAAGAGGATGATAGTTCTGAGGCGATGGATGAAGATGATAACTCGCCGGATCCCAAGGCAGGATCCGCAGGAAAATCCAACCCATTCGACAAAAAAAGCGTGGGGGCTTACCACACTTTCCTCGGAACCCCAACAGTACGCGCCTCCAAGTCAGCTACCCGGATCCTGAACGCCATAGTTCCGGCTGTGCCGCAGTACGTCAGGTGGTCGGAAATCCCGTGCACATTTGATCGGAAGGATCATCCCGCAATTGTGCCAAAGGAATGCTACGCCTTGGTTGTAAGTCCCCGCATCGATGGGTATGACTTCTCCAAGTGCCTCATGGATGGCGGAGCTAGCCTGAACATCATGTACCTGGAGACTCTAGAGCGGATGAACCTCACCAAGGAACAGCTCAAACACAGCACCACTGAGTTTCATGGCGTGGTTCCGGGTAAGAAGGCGAACTCCCTCGGCAGCATCACACTTCCCGTGGCTTTTGGCGATGTTCATAATTTCCGCGAAGAGAAGATCACGTTTGAAGTTGTGCCCTTCAAGAGCTCCTACCACGTCATCTTCGGCAGGCCCACCTACCACAAGTTCCACGCAAGAGCGTGCTACATCTACAACAAGCTCAAGATTCCGGGTCCTAAAGGTATGATTACCGTATCCGGAGACTACAAAAAGGCTCATGAATGCGAGTTAGGCGAAGCCGCCTTCGCAGAGTCTGTGATATCCGGAGAAGAGCTGAAAGGCTATAGAGCCGCGGTGGATCCGACTGAGATGCAGACCACCAAGAAGCAAATCTCCGAGCAGAAAACCTCCTTCAAGCCCGCGATTGAAACCAATAAGCATGACCTCATTCCGGGTGACTCTTCCAAGCAGGTTTCAGTCGGAGCCAACATGGACCCCAAATAGGAAAGCGCGCTCGTCGAGTTCCTCCGCGCTAACATGGATATCTTCGCATGGCAACCTTCTGACATGTCCGGAGTACCTAGGGAACTCGCCGAGCACTACCTCAACATAAATCCAGGGGCCAAACCAGTAAAGCAAGCTATGCGACGCTTTGGAGACAAGAAGCGCCGCGCCATAGGAATGGAACTAGCAAAGTTACTAGAAGCAGGTTTTGTAATAGAAGTTATCCACACCGATTGGGTCGCGAATCCCGTCCTTGTACCCAAAAAGAACACTGAAATACTAAGAATGTGCATCGATTACTCTGGCTTGAACAAACATTGCCCGAAGGATCCGTTCCCCTTGCCGCGCATTGACCAAGTCATTGATTCGACGGCGGGGGCGGAACTTCTGTGTTTTCTTGATGCGTATTCCGGGTATCATCAGATCCGGATGAAGGAATCCGACCAAAAGGCGACTTCATTCATTACCCCGTTCGGTACTTACTGCTATGTTACTATGCCCTTTGGTCTGAAAAATGCAGGTGCTACCTACCAACGTACGATGCAGCGATGCCTGAAGGACCAAATCGGCCGGAACGTGCACGCTTACGTCGACGACATCGCGGTCATGACCCGGAAAGGATCCGACTTGATCAGCGACCTCACAGAAACCTTCGACAACCTCCGCAGGTACAAGATGATGTTGAATCCGCTGAAGTGCGTCTTTGGCGTACCAGCCGGAAAACTCCTTGGCTTCATAGTCTCTCACAGAGGCATTGAGGTTAACCCGGAAAAGATCAAGGCAATCCTGTGCATCAAAAGGCCAACTTGTCTCAAAGATGTGCAACGACTAACTGGTTGTGTTGCAGCAATCAGTAGGTTCGTCAGCCGTCTTGGCGAGAAGGCACTACCTCTGTACAAGCTGCTGAAGAAAACAGACAAATTTATGCAGGACGACGCAGCTGATGCAGCTCTTCGAGGGTTGAAGGAAATACTCACCTCCCCACCTATCTTGGCAGCTCCAGTAGAGTCAGAGCCAATGCTCCTTTATCTGGCAGCTACCAACAAAGTCGTCAGCCTCGTCATCGTGGTGGAGCGAAAGGAAGAAGGTCATGAATATGACGTCCAGAGACCTGTCTACTACATCAGCGAGGTGCTGACGGAATCAAAACAGAGATATCCTCACTTTCAGAAGCTAGCTTATGGCGTGTTCCTAGGCAGCCGGAAGCTGAGGCATTATTTCCAAGAGCATCCAGTAACAGTCGTGAGCAAGGCTCCGCTGTCAACAATTCTCAACAACGCTGACGCAACAGGACGTACGGCTAAATGGGGCATCGAATTATCCGCCTTCGACATCGCTTACAAGCCAAGGACTGCGGTAAAATCCCAGGTTCTGGCGGATTTCGTTGCAGATTGGACAGAAGCTCCGGATGCAAGTCTGGAGCCGGAACCAGAGACATGGGTCATGCACTTCGACGGATCCAAGCAGCACCAAGGCTCAGGAGCCGGAGTCACCCTGAAGTCCCCTACCGGAGAAGAACTGCAGTATGTTCTGCAGATCCACTTCGAAGCTACCAACAATATGGCGGAATATGAGGCTCTACTACACGGCCTGCGCATCGCTAAGGAAATAGGGATCAAGCACATCATATGCTGTGGAGATTCCGACCTGGTGGCACAGCAAGTAGCCGGAACCTGGAACGCCAGAAATTCCGTCATGGCGGCCTACAGAGACGAAGTTGACGAGATCGCCAAGAGCTTCCTCGGATACGAAGTCAAGTACGTCAGGAGAGACGACAACACAGCGGCAGATATGCTATCCAAGCTCGGATCCGGCAGGAAGCCAATTCCGCCTGGCATTTTCCTGGAGCATCTCCGGATACCCTCAGTTAAGGGCGCTAACCCGGAAAACCCAGAGGTGGCAGTGTCTCCGGCTAGGGAGGTGATGGCTATCATTCCGGCTTGGACCCAGCCTTTCCTGGACTACCTCATCGATCAGAAGTTGCCAGAGGACGAGGTCCTCGCACGACAGATCGTCAGCCGAGCAAAAACCTACACAATAGTTGATGGACAGCTCTACAAACGAAGTGCAGCAGGGGTATTTCTTAAATGCGTCTCCAATCAAGATGGCATTGAAATCCTCAGAGAGATTCACGCAGGGGACTGCGGGCATCACGCCGCTCCCAGATCACTCGTTGCAAAAGCTTTTCGGTTAGGTTTCTATTGGCTTACAGCTAAAGAAGATGCTGATAAAATAGTCAAGACCTGCCGAGGTTGTCAGTACTACGCTACTCAACCAAACGCTCCAGCCCAAGAGCTGAAGACCATACCTATCACCTGGCCATTTGCGGTCTGGGGGCTTGATATGGTTGGTAAGTTAAAAAAATCATCTCCTGGCGGTTTTGAGTACCTCCTGGTCGCTGTTGACAAGTTCAGCAAATGGATCGAGGCTAAGCCAGTGAGAAAAGCCGACGGTGCTACGGCACTAAAATTCGTCTGCAGCCTCGTGATGAGATTCGGCATCCCACACAAAGATAATCACGTATAATGGCACAAACTTCGCTCAAGGAGAGTTAAGGGATTATTGTGACACAATGGGGATCCGACTGGACCTTGCATCTGTGGCTCATCCACAATCTAACGGTCAGGTTGAAAGGGCTAACGGCCTAATATTATCAGGAATTAAGCCGCGCCTCGAAGAACCGCTGCGACGAGCAGCCGGAGCTTGGGCTGACGAGTTGGAAGCTGTTCTGTGGAGTTTACGAACTACCCCTAACAGATCAACAGGGTTTACCCCTTTTTTCCTGGTATACGGATCCGAAGCCGTGCTTCCCTCCGACATCATCCACGACTCACCGCGAGTTTCCGCCTACAATGAAGAAACAGCTGACGAGGCCAGACAGCTATCTGTGGACCTGATCGAGGAAGCTCGGAACTTAGCAGACCAGAGATCCGCCATCTATCAGCAAAAGCTCCGACGTTATCACAGTCGTCGAGTTCGGAAACGCTCCTTCATGGCAGGAGACCTGGTCCTCCGCCTTCGACAGGTGAAAGACCATAAGCTGCAATCTCCATGGGAAGGACCCTTCGTCGTTAGCAAAGTGCTCCATAACGGGTCGTATTACCTTGTTGATTTCCGTGAGCTAAGGGACAGACCTGCTAACTGGCACCGGAAACGCAAGCGTGAGGATCCGGATGACATCTACGATGAAACAGATCGTCCCTGGAATATCGCACAGCTACGTCCTTTCTACACTTAGCATATATTTTCCGAGTTCTAAACTCTGTAATAGTTATACATGATCAATGAAATAAAGCTTCTGGTTCACTCTTTGAGTCTTTTACCTCCTTTCTTGTTCATTTTAGATCGTGTATGTTTTTTCCGACTAAAACCGCAGAGCTGGATATTTCCGCCTAGGCGTGTATGAAAGTTGTGATTTCCAAAATCGTCCTTTAGGACGTAAGCTTAAGTTTTCTGACTAAGTTGTTATCTGTTGCGAACTCGTGGATTCCTAGTAGCGATTTCCGGCACCTACGCCTGGGGGCTTGTTTCCACGGTTATGGACGGATTGCCATTGGGCTTCGTCGCCGCTGGCGAGCGTTTCCGGCTAAGGTTTTCCGGCTCGTGGAAGGTCAAGCGGGTAAGCCGGAAAATAACGAAGTCAGCACTTGCTTTCCGACATAAAACGAAACATGCGCATAATATTTAACGGATAGCAGGATAAGTTTTTCCGCCCCATGCATAATCGTTTCGTTCCTAGCTACTTAAGAATTTAAAGTCTTATTACAAACCCTCGCTGGGGCCAAAGTGATGCATTGTTTTTTCCCGCAGGAATAAAGTTTTCACTCCTGTTCCTTGGCCGGAGAAGTCTTGCCCTCTGGATCTTGTTCCTTGGCACTTTCGGCCGGCTCTGGATCTTGTTCCTTGGCACCTTCGGCCGGAGAAGACACGTCTTCTTCACTTCCTTTTTCCTCAGAAGCAGCAGTGCTGGTCTTGGGTTCCTCTTGGGGAGCATCCTTGGAGCTGGTCCAGGTAAACTGGGCTCCGGATTCCGCAGGTCGCGCCTTGGCCTCGAGTTCCTTTTGAAGTTCCGCTTCCAAGGGCTCGTCAGCTGCGAGGACGACCTTGTCGTAGAATTCCTCGTGCCGGATCCTGCGCGCGATACGGGTGTCGTAGCCACTCACTGCATCCAGCAGCAAGCCGACATCCGCATCCGGAGGAACGCCCGTGGTCACTTCATCAAGATCAAGACCCGGAGTGTGTGCCAGGCACATGGTCAAGGCCATTGCAGCTGCGCCGCGGGCTGAAGATGCTTGCAGATCTGTCACCAGCTCCGGCAGAACATCCATCTTGCCAATAAGCTTGCGCACGTCGCAAGTGCGGCTCCTCTTGATGTTCAAGTTATAACATATCTTGCGGGAGGCGGAGATGAGATCTTTGCAGTCATCGCCTGCAAGTTGAAGAAGGTCATCCCGAGGGAACAAATTCCGGCGCTGTTCCGGGTACCCAAGCGGCTCTGCATAAAAGATAATCAGGATATAAGCACGCAATTTGAGCGCAAAGTAAAAACACTCGGAGCAAATATCTTGACAAAGGTTCCGATATCATACCCAAGATGTTCTCATTGAGTAAGTCCCAGTGGTGCTCCGCCGTTTCCATAAATTTCCGGAGTCCATTGAGCTCTTTTTGCTGCCTCCGGATGGTCTCGCTATCAGCTTTCTTTTTCAGCTCCAGCTCGCCCTTCTCCCTGATATGCTCGGAGTTTTTCTCCGCCAGCTGCTTTTCGGCCTGTTCCCTCTTAAGTTCCGCCTCCTTTAGCTTCGTCTCCAATTCTTGGTACGAGGAGCGCAGGTTCTCAAGTTCAGTCGAAGCTGTTGCAAGGGAGGAGGATGCGCCTATAACAATATACGTTAAACAGAAAATTTGAAGTCGGAATTTGGGTAATAGCGAAGAAGGCGGAAACTAACCTTGGGCTTCCGCCAGTTGTTTAGCCAGTTCCGCATTCTCATCCTTCAGGGTCCGGATATTTTCCGCCTGACTCAGAGTAACGCGGCGCTGCAAGGCAATGTTCTTGTGCAGCTCGTAGTGCAGCGCCTGCTGTTCCTGTAAAATTTAAACAGCGCAGGAGTTAAAATTCCGCCTGTCGCAGTGGTTTCCTTTAAAGCATCATTGCCGGAACTTTTCCGCCATAATGCTTGGGGGCTACTGGTCCATTCTAAAAAACTTTCCCGGAAGTAATCTCTTTCTAAGCATTTAAGCGCTAACTACTTTTGGAGTTTCCGCCTACATGCTTGGGGGCTACTGGGGAGTACCTTTTGCTTGCAGATAAGTTGATCGCAGAACTGGCCAATGTTTTTCTTGAAGTCCTGGATTTCCGATGTCCTGGAATCCGGCTTCCCCCAGGCGTTGTTCATCATGGCGTTGAGCAGGTCTTGTTCAAGCTCCCACTTCTCCGCTTCAGTCAGCTTGTTAAAAAACTTGGTGGCATACGCCTTGGGGGTGGAAGTGGTGTCCGCCGGATCTCCGAAGTTCTTCGGAAAAACGACTATGTCGCCAGCGCCTTCTTCAGCCTTCTCGGAAGTGACTTCCGCATCTCCTTGACCTTGTGTTTCCGCCTCTTCTTGGGCAGGGCCTTTGGCCTTGGGATCTTCTTCCTCCGCATGCCCGCTGCTAACCGGAATTATTTCCGGTGGAGTGTTTTCGGCAGGCGGGGGAGATGGGTCAGCCTGAGGAGGCGATGGTTGAGGAGTTGGGTGGGAAGCGCTAGGTGGAACTGGAGTAGAGGGACCAACAGCCGGAGATTTCTTCATGTACTTCGTAATGGGCTCCTGGCTGCTGGTCCGCGTGGCAGCAGTTTTCGGATTCCTGCAAACAAGTGAAAGGGTTTAGACAAGAAATAGTTTCGCTAAGTTGAAATCGCATCATGCTCGGAAACTTACGGGGCGCCGGGAATGATGGGGCGTGTGCCCTGGCCAGCCGTCGAGAGCATCCGTAGACGCGCTCGCTCCGCTTTCCTTGAGTCAAGCGGAGGTGGTTTCGTTGTCTTTGGCTTCTTGGCGGAGGCCTCGCCGCTAGCTCCAGCTTCAGAGCCGGAAGCCTTGGCGCGGGGACGCTTTGTAGGTCGAGGGGCCGCCTTGCGGGGTGCTTGGTCCTCTTCCTCCTCATCGTCTTCCGGAGCCTCCTCCGCCGTGTCGCTAGTGACGGGGACGCGGATGATGGTGCGGAAGTTGTCCTCCGCCAATGTATTGAGCTGGAAGGAAAATGAACAAAAGTTAGAGTTAAACATCAAAAAAACTTGTGAAGTTTGAAGTAGCGGAAAGAACGAAGCTTACCGGAGGACACTGATCATTCGTGTAGATATCCTTGAAAAGTTCCGGGACCTGTTGGCCCCTCGGAATCTTCACCAGCGTCTTGATCCTTCTCTTCAGAGAATCTGCCGGAAGATCATGGCGGGTAACCCGGAGAAGATCGTCTGCCCCGGTATAAGCGCACATTAGGCGCGCGTTGTGGCGAAGAGGCTGGATTCTCCGGGAGAACCAGCTAAGCGTGAGCTGGGCTCCGGTCAGTCCGTCGTGGACTAGCCAGGAGATTCTCCGCGCGGCTTTCTCCAAAGTTGGGGTCAGGGCGAGTGGAGGCACGAAGCTCCAGCTTGCAAGTTCTTCTGGAGGTTCGTTCACAAATTGGGGGAGGCCTTCGTGGACACCCGGAACGGAAGCATTCTTCTCGTAGAACCATCCGGCATTCCAGTACCGGACGGACTCGTGTGAATCATGGGGAGGATACATGCGATTAGGGCGGAGCATGAACGTCATGCTTCCGCAGTTCACCATTGCTTTGTCCTTAGTTTCTTTCTTCACTCGGAAAAAGAATTGCCACAACTTGACATCTGGCCGGATCCCAAGATGTCCTTCGCAGAGAGTCACGAAGTTGGACAAGAGAAGGTATGAATTAGGGCAAATGTTGTGGGGCTGGAGCCCGTAGGTGTTGAGGATGGAGAGAAAAAATTCCGAACAAGGGAGTGAAAGTCCGCGTTCCACCCAAGCCTTGGTCATGACAACTTCTCCGGCTTCGGGCTTGGGGGCGTCGGAGTCACGAACGAAACTCCAGTGTGAGGAGATCATTCCCTCGTTCTGGAGCTCTCTAAGCTCCACGTCGGTGGTTGCGCAAGGCCACCATTGACCTCGTTCTCCTTCGCGGATCCGGGCCTTGGACGCCTTCTTGTTTTCCGCCTCCTGCACCTTCGCTGCCATCCGAGCTTGCCCCTCGAGTTCTTCTTGGAGCTCTTGGAGGGTAGGGATCCGGCTTGGAGCGGTGCTGGAAGATGCGGAAAAAGGTTGAGCTAGTCTGATGTCGGAAACATATGGTGGCAGGAATGATATGGGATCCGGGTTTATGGGCTCTATTTGGTTTGGATCCGGGCCGCTCGAAGAGCTACCAGTACAAAGTGACGATTCGTGTGGCATGCTTCCGGCTGCACCCATACAAAGTGTTTGAGTACCCGGATCACTAAGCCTATCTTCTACACTAGGTTGTCTTCTACAAGTCCGGCGTACTTACCGCTAATGGCGTGGTGGCTCGACGGAGTTCCGGCGGAAGATGAGGTCGCCGAACTTGAAGGAAATCGATCCGCGTGACCACAAATTGGCGGCGGAGCGAGTTTCCCGATCAAACGTGAGAATCTTGGTGCGAGGGGAGCCTCGGTTCGGCGGCGCGCGAAGTTCGCCGGCGCGAAGCTCGCCGGAATCAAGATCTGGCGGGCGGCGCAGCGCGAGGAGGAAGACGATGTGGTGAGAGGGGGTGAAAGAATGAATTTTTACCGGGCCGCGGGGTATTTATAAGCCGCGCTCGGAGATTCGGGATCCGGATCCAACGGTGGAAACTGAACGGTCGCGCCGTTGGATGGATGACACGTGTTTAGGTCAAATGCGGTAAAACGACGTGGAGGTAACTTAACTATGCACTCCCGAAAATTCCGGCTGAAGATTTGCATCTGCGAAAATTTAGCGCGGGAAATGAGGAAGTTGTGCGCGGGAAATACGGAACTTCCGTTGTTAAGCATAACCTAAAGGTGAAGGATTTCCGAAGCCGTTTGAGTCTTTTAAGACTCCGGGTAACTCTGTGAAGATAAGATTGGCTTTGATTCGAGCAGGGAGTAACCCGGAAATGTTCTTTGGAACGTCGATGGATGAAGTCCCGCAGGATGGGAGCATTTTCCGGCTATAAGTTGGAAAAGGAAGAAAATGCAAGGTTGGAGCTCTTCAAGTTTCTCCGCGTTACCAACGTTTGCCGGAGATCATGATGGACCAGCAAGGCGGAAATTGCAGGGGAAACTCGGAGAACTCTGGGGGCTACTGTTGTGGGTATACTTCATGGGTGTACCATCGACAGTGCCTAGATCCGGCAAGCCCGGGTGGCCCACAGACGGTGATGAGGCATGTGGCCCATCGGGCGGCCCAGTTGCTGTTGATCATGAAGGAAGAAGTCCAGCCCAGGATCAGCAGGCCGGATCTGCACCGACCTAGGAGTGACCCGGATCCAGGGAGGCCCATGAGGAACCCGGATCCAGTACGACGTGTATGGAAGGCGGATCCGTGACGTGCACGGCAAGATATTGTACCGTAGCTAGGCTATCTGTAATCCGGCTAGGACTCTCCATGTAAACCCTAGATCCGTGCGCCTTTATAAGCCGGATCCCGGGAGCCCTAGAGACAACGACAACTCATTGTAACAACGCGAAAGCGCCCAGATAATTCCAGACAAGCAGCAGTAGGCCCTGTCATCGTGCAGGTGTTCCGAAGCTGGGTAACTCGCGTACCACCGTCCCGTGTGCACTCCGCCCTATGGCCCCTACTTCTTCTCCCCCTCGTGAGGATCCCTCCTCCGGGGTACCGTCGATTAGGCAACGACACCCTTTGGGTTTGATTATCATGAATAGCACATGCCTCTAAGATGGCAATTCTCTCATTAATTCCACCTAGAGATTTGTCAAGTTTATTAGTGTTATTAAGTAATATTCCCAATTTAGTCCCAATACTTGGAAGATTTTGCTCTATGGTCTCCAACTTTTTCATGACATCTTCAAGAGAGATTTCAATTTTAACTTTATTAACAGGCGGTATTCCAAATAGACTCTCAATTATGCAACTAGCTTCTAAAGCAGGAGTGCCTAGGAAATTACCCCCCGCAAGACAATCAAGAACATACCTATTCCACCTAGAGATACCAACATAAAAATTCCTGAGTAGGATAGTGGTGGAGTGTTTCTTAGTGCACCTATTATGAGCATCACTAATTCTATACCAAGCATCTTTTAAACATTCTCCCCCTTGTTGCTTAAACGAACGAACTTCAACTTCAGGATTACTCATTTTAGCAATAGTAAATAAAGCAAACTAGATAAAGTAAATGCAAGTAACTAATTTTTTTGTATTTTGATATAATGCAGCAAACAAAGTAGTAAATAAAAGTAAAGCAAGACAAAAAACAAAGTAAATAGATTGGAAGTGGAGACTCCCCTTGCAGCGTGTCTTGATCTCCCTGGCAACGGCGCCAGAAAAAGTGCTGCTTGTGACGGTAAAGCACTCGTCCGTTGGGAACCCCAAGAGGAAGGTGTGATGCGTACAGTGGAACGTTTTCCCTCAGTAAGAAACCAAGGTTATCGAACCAGTAGGAGCCAAGAAGCACGTTGAAGGTTGATGGCGGCGGAGTGTAGTGCGGCGCAACACCAGGGATTCCGGCGCCAACGTGGAACCTGCACAACACAACCAAATTACTTTGCCCCAACGAAACAGTGAGGTTGTCAATCTCACCGGCTTGCTGTAACAAAGGATTAGATGTATAGTGTGGATGATGATGTTTGCAGAAAAAAGTAGAACGAGTATTGCAGTAGATTGTATTCGATGTAAAGAATGGACCGGGGTCCACAGTTCACTAGTGGTGTCTCTCCCATAAGATAAATAGCATGTTGGGTGAACAAATTACAGTTGGGAAATTGACAAATAAAAAGGGCATGACCATGCACATACATGTTATGATGAGTAGTGTGAGATTTAATTGGGCATTACGACAAAGTACATAGACCGCTATCCAGCATGCATCTATGCCTAAAAAGTCCACCTTCAGGTTATCATCCAAACCCCCTCCAGTATTAAGTTGCAAAAAACAGACAATTGCATTAAGTTTGGTGAGTAATGTAATCAACAAATACATCCTTAGACATAGCATTAATGTTTTATCCCTAGTGACAACAGCACATCCACAACCTTAGAACTTTACATCCTTTGTCCAGATTTAATGGAGGCATGAACCCACTATCGAGCATAAATACTCCCTCTTGGAGTTACAAGTAACGACTTGGCCAGAGCCTCTACTAATAACGTAGAGCATGCAAGATCATAAACAACACATAGATGATAGATTGATAATCAACAAAACATAGCATTCAATATTCATCGGATCCCAACAAACGCAACATGTAGCATTACAAATAGATGATCTTGATCATGTTAGGCAGCTCACAAGATCGAACAATGATAGCACAATTAGGAGAAGACGACCATCTAGCTACTGCTATGGACCCATAGTCCAGGGGTGAACTACTCACTCATCACTCCGGAGGCGACCATGGCGGTGAAGAGTCCTCCGGGAGATGATTCCCCTCTCCGACAGGGTGCCGGAGGCGATCTCCTGAATCCCCCGAGATGGGATTGGCGGCGGCGGCGTCTCTGGAAGGTTTTCTGTATCGTGGCTCTCGGTACTGGAGTTATTATCGACGAAGGCTTCTTATAGTCGGAGAGGTAGGTCAGGGGGCGCCACGAGGGGCCCACACGCTAGGGCCGTACGGCCAGGTCCTGGGCCGCGCCGCCCTACTGTGTGGCCGCCTCGTCGCCCCACTTCGTTTCCCTTTCGGACTTCTGGAAGCTTCGTGGAAAAATAAGATCTTGGCGTTGATTTCGTCCAATTCCGAGAATATTTCCTTACTAGGATTTCTGAAACCAAAAACAGCAGAAAACAACAACTGGCTCTTCGGCATCTCGTTAATAGGTTAGTGCCGGAAAATGCATAAATATGACATAACGTATGTATAAAACTTGTGTGTATCATCATAAAACAAGCATGGAACATAAGAAATTATCGATACGTTGGAGACGTATCAAACAGCAAGCAACACGATGGATGGAGGTAAACGAGTCCAACCTAATCTCGTCAATTTTGTTCCTCACCCTCATGCCCGTTTGCATGCATATGCCGATCTGGAGGAGTCGACGGTGTTGACTTTCGGGAGCTTTTCCTTCCTCATTGGGAAAGAAGGATCACATCGTATCACGACACCGATTTTTCTGGGGCCATTGGTGATCGAGCCCGATTACTTGGGATCGTCAACATCATCTAGTAGTAGGCATGTCAAAGTTCTTGTCGAATTCCTCCTTGATCTTCGGATCACCGTTCTTTTCCAAGTCTTCCTCGTTGGTGTATCCTTACATTCCTATGATGCTCCTCTTGCCCCTCCTCACGACAACACGGCTAAGCCTCGATGGTTCAGTGATGAAGAAGCATTGGTCAACTTGGCTACCGAGTACCCATGGCTCATTTTTCGCAGATGCGTTCTTCGATTTGGCATCGGGTATAACCATGGTGGTGAAATACCAGCCTTCTTTTTCGACCTTCTTGGCCCAACTCACACGGAACATTGGCACCGTCTCTCCACGGTAATTGAGCTCCCATATCTCCTCCATCCTTCCGAATAATCTTTTCTTGACATTAGTCTCGTCATCGGCGTATCATAGCATAGTTACTCGTAAGTTTTGATTTTTGCTATTCCTATCCTTTTCCTCGGTGTAGAATCTGTAACCGATGATGTCGTACCCCTGATAGGTCCTTACGTTATGAACGAGGCCATGTGATAAGGTGTATATGAGTTTTTAATCTTCCGTAGAAGGCCTTTTGCTCTGTACTTGAAGCAGTTGACTTTCCTTCAACCAACGCGTGAAGCTGGAGTTGTGCTCTTTGGTTACATCTCCCATCTTCCTCGGTCATCCCATATCGATGTAATTCTGCTCGATTATGCTTTTATGCTCTTCCATCAAAGGTTCAATCAATTTCAAGTGTTTTAGCACGACCCGGTGAGCTCTTTCAAAGTCGTCGCGTCGATTGTCAATGCCAACATGGACTGAGCGGTAGCCCTCGTGGTCACCGACTCCAGCGAGCCTGCCGAGGTGTGTCCTGGTGGGAAGACCAACATCCTGGTTGACCTTGGTGCTTAGATAATTCTGCCAGAAGGAGATGCACTCGTAGGTTAGAAACCCCTTAGCCATGCTTGCGTCTGGATGGGCCCTGTTGCGAACATATCCTTTCATGACACCGTTCTGCCTTTCGAACGACATCATGTTGTGGAGGAACGTCGGGCCGAGCTGCCTGATGTCATCAATGACATGGAGAAGGAGATGGACGCATATATCATAGAATGCGGGCGCGAAGTAAATCTCGAGCTCGCATAGTATCACCACGATCTCATCCTGTAGCATCTTGAGCTGCCTCACGCCGATCAACTTCCCGGTGATAACGTCGAAAAAGTTGCAAAGGCCAAACAGCATATCACGGACATGCTCGTCCATTATCCTTCGGATCGTAACGGGAAGTATCTGCGTCATGAGCACGTGACAATCATGAGACTTCATCCCGGTGAACCTCTTATTCGCTACGTCCAGATATCTGCTCATATTCCCCGAGTAATCGTGAGGAACTTTCACTCCTAGGAGGCACCTGAAAAACTGCTCGAGGTCCTCCGGACTCGTTGTGAAGAAGGCAGCGGGAAGCACCACCGCGTTCTTCTTAGCCCTTTTGCGGAGACGTTGAGTCCCTTCCATCTGATCATCATCATCGTCATCAGTATCGGGGGCTTGAAGACCTTTCCTGATGCCAAGATATTTCAGATCGTATCTTGCTTTCGTCCCATGCTTGGACTTTTCCGAGTTGCAAAGAGTGCCAAGCTAACTCTGGGTAACGTTCTTTGTAATGTGCATGACATCGATGCTATGGGGCGTGTGGACGACCTTCCAGCACTCCAAGTCATGGAAAACAGACCTCGCTTTCCATACACCGAGCAGCGGCTCTGGCTTTGGTCGCTTCTTTCCTGGCGTTGGGCACTCCTTCCAATTTTTCAAAAGATCGTCGATTTCTGCGCCGCTCCTCGGGCGCGGGGCTCCATCGGGCTCATCTTTACCATTGAACAGATCACCGCATTTTCTCCACGAGTGATCCAAGCGAAGCCACCTTCGAGCACCTAGGTACACGGTTTTCAAGGATCCAGGATCCTTGGTAGCTATAGATGCGGGGTCTCGTCCATGTACTTCACATAGCCGCAGAATCCGTGGCTGACCTGGGCAGATACATATGCGTAACCAGGATAGTCCATGACCGTCGTGATCATCGCGGCTCTCATATCGAAATAAGTTCTAGTGTACGCATCCCACGTATGGGGTGGCGTCCTCCACAACATGTCTAACTCATCTTTCAACAGTCCGAGATACAAATGCATGTCGACACCTGGTTGTTTCGGCCCCTGAATGAGAATACTCAGGTGTATGTACCTTTGCTTGGTGCACAGCCACGGGGGTAGGTTGTAAGTCCATACAAACACAGGCCAGGTGCTATGCGTGCTACTCTGGTTGCCGAACGGATTGAGTCTTGATGTTCCTTGCGTCGCCCCCGAACCTAGGGAAGGCGATGTCCAATGCTTCCCACTGGCCAGCGTCTGGAGGGTGTGTCAGGATATAGCCCATCTCCGGATCTTCTTTGGGTTTCTCCCTTTCCACTTGCCATTGCATGAGCTTTGCTTCCTTAGTGACTTTGATAGGAAAGTACCATGCCACTTTTCGAGGTACCTTCTTGTTCCCAGCCTTGTATCGTTCGTGGCCGCACACCGGACATGTGGTTATGTCCTTATACTCACCCCGATAAATCACGCAATCATTAATGCAGGCGTGGTATTTTTCGTGCGGTAAGTCAAGTGGACACACGACTTTCTTGGCCTCCTCGATACTACTTGGCAATGTGTTCCCCTCTAGGAGACGATCATGCCAGAATTTCAAGTTCTTGCTGACGCTGGAGTCGGTCCATTTGTTTTGCGTCTTCATCTGTAGATAATCAAGCATTACATGCAAGTGCGTATCCTGCGGACGGCACCCAGGAAAGATCGGAGTCATCCCGTCTTTCTCCATTTGTGCCAGCTTGGCTCTCTATCTCTCTCTGGCTGCAGCTCTGTCGTTGCTCATCTCCTGGAGGAGCAGATCTTGAACATGCGAGTCCCGTAAGGCCGAAATTAGCAAGGTCGCGCCGGAATCTTCTTCTTCATGATGATCTTTTCTGCCGGCATCTTCTTCTTCATGATGATCTTCTCCGCCCACTTCTTCTTCATGATGGTCTTCTCCGCCGACATGTGGTGCTTCGTCATCTCGCTCGCCATGGTCTACATGCGCACCATTTGTTAGGGCCGGCCGCGTCTAGTTATCCCGCATGAAACCGTGCGTCAGCAGGTACTCCTCCAATTGTGCGGAACCAGGGTTTATCCAGCGCACGAGTTTGCATGATCGACACGGACATTTTATTTGGTGCCTATTGTTCCGAATCATGTCCTCCTTCGTGTCTTTCTTGTATCTATAGATTCGAGCGGAACTCATCGTGAGGACCATGGTTGCCTTCTAGTGGTATACATAGAGCAGAAAACTCGAACCGCAACACATGCACACACATGCATGGACCTCTCGTAAAGGTATAGATAGAGCGGAAAAATTCAGCATGACCTCTCCTAAAGGTAGGACGTATGAAGGTAGGACGTATGAAGGTAGGACGTATGGGCAGTGCAAAAATTTGCCGAAATGGAAATGAATCAATGTTTTGGCAAACATCCATGCACCACACCGGCACACACACAAGCTCTTCACCTGCAACAAGCATCCATACACACCGACGGTCACACAAGATCGACATGCATATGCATGTCCCCTCCAACTACTCACCTTGTAGATTCGATACCGAGACGAGACCGCGATCGATGATTTGGAGAGGAAGAGAGAGTATGGAGAGCCTTCTCCTCACCACCAATTATGTATCAACCAAAGTAAGTGCAATAAGCACCAAAGCAAGTGAAAAGTATGGCCAAAATGGGATGAGAGAGAAGGGGGAGACGAGCTAGATGGAGGAGGAAGAAGAATGGCTTTGGTAGTGTGGTAGGTGGGGGGTTGGCACTTTTGTAGATCTGGTTTGCTAATTTTGTCGCGCACCAGGACCAGTGCGCCACAGAATGTCTTATTTATGTGGCGCACAAGGCCCGCTACACCACAGAATGTCTTAATTCTGTGGGGCACAGGGGCTGGTGCGCCACATAAAGTGTGCGCCATAGAAATAGTGACACCAATGATTGGGGTTGGCCGGGTGTGGGGCCCACCACATTTATGTGGCGCATGCGCGCCAGGTGTGCCACAAAATTAAGCTATTTCTATGGTGCACCGTGTCTGGTGCGCCACAGAAATAATTTCTGTAGCGCACGCAAAATCAGTGCGCCACATAATAGCATCCCATCTAGAGCTAGTTTCCTACTAGTGTGGCACAAGCCAAGTTCATCTCAATTCTATCTCTAGTCTAATGAAGGGGGAGGTGAGAGCCTATTTACAGGGAGCCACTGATGTCTACGCACGCTTCTATTCCTGTAGACAGTGTTGAGCCTCCAAGAGCAGAGGTTTGTAGAGCAGCAACAAGTTTCCCTTAAGTGAATCACCCAAGGTTTATCGAACTCAGGGAGGTAGAGTTCAAAGATATCCCTCTCAAGCAACCCTGCAATTACGATACAAGAAGTCTCTTGTGTCCCCAACACCCCTAATAGACTTGTCAGATGTATAGGTGCACTAGTTCGGCGAAGATATAGAAAGATGCAAGTGATATGGATGAATATGAGTGGTAAAAACAATCTGAAATAAATATGGCAGCAAGTAAACATGTAGTAGAACAGTAAATAAACGGTGATTCGATATTTGGAAACAAGGCCTAGGGATCATACTTTCACTAGTGGACACTCTCAACAATGATCACATAAATAAATAACTTCTCTTCACTTGTGCTACTTTCTCACACTCTCTTGTTGGATAACAAACACCATTCATTGTGTAGGGCTATAAAAGCACACCTCAAGCCGGAGTAAACAAGCTCCACAACGTCCGGAGTTCATATTAAAGTAACCTCTAGAGTGCATAATAGACCATTGCAATTTAGACCGAGTACTAACATAGCATACACACTGTCAACAATAGCTATGAAAGGGGGAATAGATCACATCAATACTATCATAGTAATAGTTAACTTCATAATCTACAAGAGATTACAATCATAACCTATGCCAAGTACTACATGATGCACACACTGTCAACATTAAATCATGGAGGAGGAATAGACTACTTTAATAACATCACTAGAGTAGCACATAGATTAATAGTGATACAAAGCTCATGATCACATAAAGATCACACCATGGGAGAAAGAGATGAACCACATAGCTACCGGTAGAGCCCTCAGCCTCGGGGGAGAACTACTCCCTCCTCATCATAGGAGACAGCAATGGCGATGAAGATGGTGGTGGTGTCGATGGAGGTGACTGGGGGCAATTCCCCGTTCCGGCGGCGTGCCGGAACAGAGACTTCTGTCCCTGAAACGAAGTTTCGCGATGGCGGCGGCGTCCCTGGAGTCTTTCTGTAGTTTCGTCAATTGATATCGGGTTTTTAGGTTGCGAGAGATTATATAGGCGAAGAGTTGGCACAAGGAGGTGCCTGGGGGACCCACCCCATAGGGCGGCGTGCCCCCCTCTTGGCCGCGCCGGCCTATGGTGTGGGGGCCCTGGGCCTCCACTCCGTCTCCCCTTCGGTGTTCTGGTCCGTCTCGGTAAAATAAGATGTTTGGCTTTTGTTTCGTCGAATTCCGAGAATATTGCCCGAACAGCCTTTCTGGAACCAAAAACAGCAGAAAACAGGAACTGGCACTTCGGCATCTTGTTAATAGGTTAGTTCCGGAAAATGCATAAAATCATTATAAAGTGTGAGCAAAACATGTTGGTATTGTCATAAAACTAGCATGGAACATCAGAAATTATAGATACGTTGGAGACGTATCAAGCATCTCCAAGCTTAGTTCCTACTCGCCCTCGAGTAGGTAAACGATAAAAAGAATAATTTCTGAAGTGACATGCTACTTACATAATCTTGATCATACTATTGTAAAGCATATGAGGTGAATGAAGTGATTCAAAGCAATGGTAAAAACAATGATTAAACAATTGAATCATATAGCAAAGACTTTTCATGAATAGTACTTTCAAGACAAGCATCAATAAGACTTGCATAGGTGTTAACTCATAAAGCAATAAATTCTTAGTAGAAAGTTTTGAAGCAACACAAAGGAAGATATAAGTTTCAGCGGTTGCTTTCAACTTCAACATGTATATCTCATGGATAATTGTCAACACAAAGTAGTATGATGAATGCAAATAAGCAAGTATGTAGGAATCAATGCACACAGTTGACACAAGTGTTTGCTTCTAAGATAGAAAGAGGTAGGTAAACTGACTCAACATAAAGTAAAAGAAAGGCCCTTTCGCAGAGGGAAGCATGGATTACTATTTTTGTGCTAGAGCTTTTATTTTGAAAACATAGAAACAATTTTGTCAACGGTAGTAATAATTCGTATGTGTTATGCATAAGACATCCTATAAGTTGCAAGCCTCATGCATAGAATACCAATAGTGCTCGCACCTTGTCCTAATTAGCTTGGATTTACATGGATTATCATTGCATAACATATGTTTCAACCAAGTGTCACAAAGGGGTAACTCTATGCCGCCTGTACAAAGGTCCAAGGAGATAGATCGCATTTGATTTCTCATTTTTGATAAATCTCAAATAAGGACATCCATACCGGGACAACATAGAAAACAGATAATGGACTCCTCTTTAATGCATAAGCATTCAACAACAGATAATATTCTCATAAGAGATTGAGGATTAATGTCCAAACTGAAACTTCCACCATGATACATGGCTTTAGTTAGCGGCCCAATGTTCTTCTCTAACAATATGCATACTCAAACCATTTGATCATGATAAATCACCCTTACTTCAGACAAGACGAACATGCATAGCAACTCACATGATATTCAACAAAGGTGTAATAGTTGATGGCGTCCCCAGAAACATGGTTACCGCTCAACAAGCAACTTATAAGAAATAAGATACATAAGCTACATATTCTTTACCGCAATATTTTTTAAGCTATTTTCCCATGAGATATATATTGCAAAGACAAAGAATGGAATTTTAAAGGTAGCACTCAAGTAATATACTTTGGAATGGCAGAGAAATACCATGCAGTAGGTAGGTATGGTGGACACAAATGGCATAGTTTTTGGCTCAAGGATTTGGATGCACGAGAAGTATTCCCTCTCAATACAAGGCTTTGGACTAGCAAGGTTGTTTGAAGCAAACACAAGTATGAACCGGTACAGCAAAACTTACATAAGAACATATTACAGGCATTATAAGACTCTACACTGTCTTCCTTGTTGTTCAAACACCTCACCAGAAAATATCTAGACTTTAGAGAGACCAATCATGCAAACCAAATTTCAACAAGCTCTATGGTAGTTCTTCATTAATGGGTGAAAAGTACATGATGCAAGAGCTTAAATATGATCTATTTGAGCAAAACAATTGCCAAGTATCGAATTATTCAAGACAATATACCAATTACCACATGAAGCATTTTCTGTTTCCAACCAAATAACAATGAACGAAGCAGTTTCAACCTTCGCTATGAACATTAAAAGTAAAGCTAAGAACACCAGTGTTCATATGCTACAGCGGAGCGTGTCTCTCTCCCACACAAAGAATGCTAGGATCCGATTTTATTCAAACACAAACAAAAACAAAAACAAAAACATACAGACGCTCCAAGTAAAGCACATAAGATGTGATGGAATAAAAATATAGTTTCACTAGAGGTGACTTGATAAGTTGTCGATGAAGAAGGGGGTGCCTAGGGCATCCCCAAGCTTAGATGCTTGAGTCTTCTTGAAATATGCAGGGATGAACCACGGGGCATCCCCAAGCTTAGACTTTTCACTCTTCTTGATCATATTGTATCATCCTCCTCTCTTGACCCTTGAAAACTTCCTCCACACCAAACTCAAAACAAACTCATTAGAGGGTTAGTGCATAATCAAAAATTCACATATTCAGAGGTGACACAATCATTCTTAACACTTCTGGACATTGCTCAAAGCTACTGAAAGTTAATGGAACAAAGAAATCCATTCAACATAGCAAAAGAGGCAATGCGAAATAAAAGGCAGAATCTGTCAAAACAGAACAGTCCGTAAAGACGAATTTTTTAGGGGCACTTAACTTGCTCAGAAGAAAAAGCTCAAATTTAATGAAAGTTGCGTACATATCTGAGGATCACACACAAAAATTGGCAGATTTTTCTGAGTTACCTACAGAGAGGGCTACTCAAATTCGTGACAGCAAGAAATCTGTTTCTGCGCAGTAATCCAAATCTAGTATCAATCTTACTAACAAAGACTTTACTTGGCACAACAATGCAATAAAATAAAGATAAGGAGAGGTTGCTACAGTAGAAACAACTTCCAAGACCCAAATATAAAACAAAAGTGTTGTAGTAAAATAATGGGTTGTCTCCCATAAGCGCTTTTCTTTATAGCCATTAAGATGGGCTCAGCAATTTTAATGATGCTCACATAAGGATGAGAATTGAAGCAAAGAGAGCATCAAAAAGCAAGTATGAAAAAAATTTAAGCCTAACCCACTTCCTATGAAAAGGAATCTTGTAAATAAACAAGTCATGTAAGCATAATGCAACAAGCATAGAAAGGCAGCACAAGCGCAACTTCAAGATTCTCAACATAAAGAGGGGAAACTTAATATTATTAAGATGCATATAACCATGTTTCCCTCTCTCATAATAACTTTCAGTAGCATCATTGATGAAATCCACAATATAACCATCACTTAAAACATTCTTATCATGGTTCATATGCATAAAAGTATCATTAATTTTGGCATAAGAAGAACTCTTCTCATTAATAGTAATTGGAACAGGATCATTATCAAGAATTTGAACATGGTAAACAAGTTGCATACTAAGGGAATGGTTTTTGACAATCCCATCATAACTATTACAAGTTTCATAAGGATAATTATAACCTGTGTCATAGCATTCTTTATAATAATTGTCAAAGATTGGAGGCATAGTGTCATCATAAATAATAGAATAGTTATCTTCCACAGTATGTTCATCTGTAACCATACCATCATTGTTACTAGAAGGAGATGTATCAAACATATAATCATCAGTAGCAAAAGGATTTTCAAACACCTCATCCCCAAGCTTAGAGCTTTCTATATCATTATGGGAGGAAGCATGGATAGTACTGATACTATGGCAATTATTGACATCATAATTTTCAGAATTAGTTTCCCAGAGATTTTCAATATCAAAAGTAGTGTGCTCTTCTAAATCATGATCACTAATGTAGGTAAAGAGCATAGGAAGATCATTGTACTCAGATTCATTATCATAATAATCATTAGGAGCAACATACTTACGGTTACCTTTTGTTATCTCATAAACGCGGGGATATGTTGTTACCTCTTTCTTTTTATTTCCCCTCTTCTTCTTCTTCTTCTTCGTTCCCTTCTTCTTCTTTTCCTTCTCCTCGTTCCCTTCTTTAGGATGAAGAGGCTTGAAGGGAGGCTTCTCCACATAACCTGATTTATTTCCAGAAACAATAGAAGAAACTTGGGAGGATTCCTCCTTTTCATTAATAAGTTTAAAACACACAGCGGTCCTATCATATTTTGGCAAAGTGTCATCTTCTAGAATATTTTGTATGTAAGTATTTGTATGGCAATTATCAATGCAATAAGAAAGACACCCATGCAGGACACTATTAATATCAAGATCACTCATATGTAACAAAGAAATTTTTCTTGATAACTCTTCAGACCCCAAAAATAAAGTAAGTTCATCATGCTGATTAGGAAGGATTTCATCATCACAATACAAATTTGCAGCACTCATGGGGTTCGAATTATCATTGGAGGAGCATTGAAAATTAAAATGACCCACTCTATGGCAAAGTTCACAAATAAAAGGATAGAGGGCACAAACTTTTTTACCAAGATCATCTAGAGCCCTAAACCACTTTCTAGTTTTTTCATTCCTATGATGGATACAAAATTCATCTTCAATTTGATTAATTCCACAAGGTCTATGCATTCCACAAAAATTAACATGCTTATAAGAGATAGTATTTTCAGAAGTTTGGGCATGTTCATTGCAATCATTAACAACAATTTCATTTTCCATGCAAGTGTCTTTGAAAGGTTCACGATACGCTTTACCAATTTTCTTTAGGAACATTAATATGAGAAGCAAAGGCTCTATAGCAATCGACCATAATTTGAGGATCAAGACCATATTTAGCACTAAGCTCTTGAAAATCAACGGTTTCAATGAAATACTTAATGCATTCATATTCATAGTTTATACCTGATTCTTTACCTTTGTCGTTCTCCCAATCTTCAGTATTCTCCTGAATTCTTTCAAGAAGATCCCATCTAGTTTCAACCTCCTTGCTTGTGAAAGATCCCTCCAAACAGGCATCTAGATAGTCCTTGTGGTGTCCTGAAAGCCTTGCATAAAAATTATTAATAATAACGTTGCGGGGGAGCTCATGAATGGGACATTTGAGAATTAGTGACTTCAATTTCCCCCATGCTTGGGAAATACTCTCTCCATCACGAGGATAAAAGTTATAAATGTAATTCCTATCAATATGCACTTCATGAGGAGGATAAAATTTATAATAAAAGAGAGATACAATTTCCTCCCAACCAAGAGATCGACCATTCTTCAGCATCTTATACCATTCCGCAGCTCTTCCCTTCAGAGATATAGAGATTAGCTTCCTCTTAACTTGGTCTTTTGAAATACCTGCACTCTCAAACAACTCGCATAATTCATGTATAAAGAGTAAATGATCACTAGGATGGACAGTCCCATCTCCAAAATAGTAATTGTTCATAGCAAGTTCAACAATTTTCATAGGTATCTTGAAAGGAATACTTTCAGTAGGTGGATTTAAAATATCACAAGAATCATTAGAGTTATCGCATATGGGAGATAAAGTATTATCAGAGAAAATTTTCTCCCCTAAAGATGGGAAGCTAAAAAGATCATAAAAACTAGCTTCCCCAAGCTTAGACTTCTCCATAGCATTAGCAGTAATTGCGTTCATACTAATAACATTGCTAGTAGCATGCAAATAAGGTTCCATAGGTTTTTTAATTTTCGCATCACACAATTCATGTCTTAACTCAGGAAATAGATTAAAAAGCTCACTGTTGTTTTCCATTATGCCTAACTAGTTAAAAATAAAAACAAGAAACAAAAAGATGCAATTGCAGGATCTAAAGGAAATAGCTTCGAGCACTCACACACCGGCAACAGTGCTAGGAAATAGCTTAGTAATCGGAGGATGTGAACACCTTTTACCTTACCACCCCGGCAACGGCGCCAGAAAATAGCTTGATGTCTACGCACGCTTCTATTCCTGTAGACAGTGTTGGGCCTCCAAGAGCAGAGGTTTGTAGAGCAGCAGCAAGTTTCCCTTAAGTGAATCACCCAAGGTTTATCGAACTCAGGGAGGTAGAGGTCAAAGATATCCCTCTCAAGCAACCCTGCAATTACAATACAAGAAGTCTCTTGTGTCCCCAACACACCTAATAGACTTGTCAGATGTATAGGTGCACTAGTTCGGCGAAGAGATAGTAAGATGCAAGTGATATGGATGAATATGAGTGGTAAAAACAATCTGAAATAAATATGGCAGCAAGTAAACATGTAGTAGAACAGTAAATAAACGGTGATTCGATATTTGGAAACAAGGCCTAGGGATCATACTTTCACTAGTGGACACTCTCAACAATGATCACATAAATAAATAACTTCTCTTCACTTGTGCTACTTTCTCACACTCTCTTGTTGGATAACAAACACCATTCATTGTGTAGGGCTATAAAAGCACACCTCAAGCCGGAGTAAACAAGCTCCACAACGTCCGGAGTTCATATTAAAGTAACCTCTAGTGTGCATAATAGACCATTGCAATTTAGACCGAGTACTAACATAGCATACACACTGTCAACAATAGCTATGAAAGGGGGAATATATCACATCAATACTATCATAGTAATAGTTAACTTCATAATCTACAAGAGATTACAATCATAACCTACGCCAAGTACTACATGATGCACACACTGTCAACATTACATCATGGAGGAGGAATAGACAACTTTAATAACATCACTAGAGTAGCACATAGATTAATAGTGATACAAAGCTCATGATCACATAAAGATCACACCATGGGAGAGAGAGATGAACCACATAGCTACCGGTAGAGCCCTCAGCCTCGGGGGAGAACTACTCCCTCCTCATCATAGGAGACAGCAATGGCGATGAAGATGGTGGTGTTGTCGATGGAGGTGACTCCGGGGGAAATTCCCCGTTCCGGCGGCGTGCCGGAACAGAGACTTCTGTCCCCCGAAATGGAGTTTCGCGATGGCGGTGGCGTCCCTGGAGTCTTTCTGGAGTTTCGTCAATTGATATCGGGTTTTTAGGTCACGAGAGATTATATAGGCGAAGAGGCGGTGCAAGGAGGTGCCTGGGGGGCCCACCCCATAGGGCGGCACGCCCCCCCCTCTTTGTCGCGCCGACCTATGGTGTGGGGGCCCTGGGCCTCCACTCCATCTCCCCTTCGGTGTTCTGGTCCGTCTCGGTAAAATAAGATGTTTGGCTTTTGTTTCGTCGAATTCCGAGAATATTGCCCGAACAGCCTTTCTGGAACCAAAAACAGCAGAAAACAGGAACTGGCACTTCGGCATCTTGTTAATAGGTTAGTTCCAGAAAATGCATAAAATCATTATAAAGTGTGAGCAAAACATGTAGGTATTGTCATAAAACTAGCATGGAACATCAGAAATTATAGATACGTTGGAGACGTATCAGCCACTAAGTAGGGGTAGTTTAGGCCTAACATAAGATACATAGAAGCCAAAGGATATAGTTGCGGGCAACGTGGATCGTACATCTATCTTCGGGGCGGTAGTGTCGACCAGCATGAGGCAGTGCCGGCCTGGGAATATTCCGCCATTTGAGGGTAGATATAATCTTGATGCATATCTTACATGGGAATTGGAAGTAGAACAACGCTTTGCATGTTTAAAATACCCTGATCACTTACGTGTTAGTGCTGCTACTTGTGATTTCAAAGATTTTGCTTCTATTTGATGGTCTGAATATTGTAGAGCACATCCAGCAAATATTCCTACTACTTGGGTTGGTTTAAAACTTGCTATGCGTACTCATTTTGTTCCTCCACATTATCAACGTGATTAGCTGAAAAAATTGACTCGCTTAGAACAAGGAAAAAATTCTGTAGAAGACTTCAAACTGGCATGATTCACTATGGTATTGTAGAGGATAATGAGGCTATGCTTGCACGTTTCTTTGGTGGTTTGAATAAAGAGATTCGGCATATTCTAGATTATAAGGAGTACAACACTAATAATCGCTTGTTTCATCTTTCTTGCAAAGCTGAACGTGAAGTGCATGATCGTCAACCACCATGGAGAAGAGCTAATATTTCTGCAGGTCGTACATCGCCGTGGTCTATGCGACAATCAGCGCCACCATCTTGTGGGACTGCACAAGCACCTACTACCTCCAAGTACACCGCGCCTGCATCACGAGCACCACCTGCTGCTACTCCACCACCATCTGCTGGTCCTCCTCGGAGTTCATCTTCCATGGCTTCCACGGGGAAGATGCGCGACATTCAATGTCGCAAATGCTTGGGATTTGGTCACATAGAGAGAGAATGCATAACCAAGCGTGTGATGTTGGTGCGTGAAGATGGAGAATATGATTCTGCAAGTGACTTTGATGAAGATACATTGGCCCTTATTGCTGCACGTGATGGTGCCAATTTTGATTCTGAGAGAGAGATGAAGGTAATGGAAGCTGACACTGCTGATCAGTACAGGAGCTTAGTTGCACAGCGTGTGTTAAGCGTGCAATTGAGCAAAGCTGAGCATGATCAACGCCACAATCTATTCCAAACACGAGGCATTGTAAAAGAGCAAGCTATACGGATCATCATTGATGGAGGGAGCTACAATAATCTGGCCAGCGTTGACATGGTGGAGAAGCTTTCTCTACCTACGAGACAACGCACACATCCATATTACATTCAATGGTTTGAGAGCTCTCGGAAGATCAAGGTAACAAGAACTACACGTGTGCATTTTACTATTGGTACATATTCTGATTTTGTAGATTGTGATGTTGTACCTATGCAAGCTTGTTCTTTGTTACTTGGTAGACCTTGGAAATTTGATAGAGAATATGTTCATAATGGTAGAACTAATCAGTATTTACTTATGCATGATGGAAAGAAAATTGGTCTCAAACCTATGACTCCTGAAAAAATAGTAAAATATGATCTTGCTAGAGCTAGTAGAGTAAAAAATGAGGAGAAGCATAAGAGTGGAAATCAGATTGTTGTTGCAGATTTTGTGCCACATAAGACTAATACTAAATCTGATTCAAACCATGCTACTGAAATTCGTTTAAAAAATCCTTGTTTGCTTGCTAGCAAATCTGATATTGTTGAACTTGATGTGAACACTACTTAATGCTATGCTATTATTTGCAAAGAAGTTCTGTTTTCATTTGAGGATATGCCTCCTTCTTTGCCACCAGCGGTTGCTAACCTTTTGCAGGAATTCATTGATGTGTTCCCACAGGATGTGCCACCTGGACTACCACCTATTCGTGGTATAGAACACCAAATTGACTTGATTCCAGGAGCTTCACTGCCGAACCGTGCGCCATATTGATGACCCACAAGTATAGGGGGTGTATCGTAGTATTTTCGATAAGTAAGAATGTCGATCCCAACGAGGAGCAGAAGGTGTTGACAAGCAGTTTCGATGAAGGATTCACTGTAAATGCTCACAGACAAGTATTCAGGGGGTTTTGATGTAGCAGATGAATAAACTACGAGTAAGTAAAATACGAGAGTAACAATTGCAGCGAGTGGCCCAATCCTTTTTAGCACAAAGGACAAGCCGGTTTGTTTACTTATAATGACCAAACGTTCTTGAGGACACACGGGATTTTAGTCTAGTGCTTTCGCTTCATATAGCTAATTAATCTTCATTGTTTTGATAAGTGTTGTGTGGGTGAACCTATGCTAATGCACCGCCCTTCCTAGGACTAATACATACTTGTGATTATACCCCTTGCAAGCATCCGCAACTACAAGAAAGTAATTAAGATAAATCTAACCACATCCTTAAACTCTGAGATCCTGCTATCCCTCCTGCATCGATATACCAACGGGGGTTCAGGTTTCTGTCACTCCGGCAACCCCGCAATTGGCAAACGAGTACAAGATGTATTCCCCTAGGCCCATAAAGGTGAAGTATCATGTAGTCGACGTTCACATGACACCACTAGAAGAATAACACCACAACTTAAATATCATAACATTGAATATTACTCAACCATAATTCACTACTAACATTTAGACTTCACCCATGTCCTCAAGAACTAAACGAACTACTCACGAGACATCATATGGAACATGATCAGAGGTGGTATGATGATGAATAACAATCTGAACATAAACCTTGGTTCAATGGTTTCACTCAATAGCATCAATAACAAGTAGAAATCAATACCGGGAGAGTTTCCCCTATCAAACAATCAAGATCCAACCCAAATTGTTACAGCGGTGACGATGTGCAGCGGTGGAGACGGCGGTGATGATGATGGAGATGATGACGATGGTGATGGAGATGATGTCCAGCTCGATGGCGGTGACGATGGCGTCGATTTCCCCCTTCTGGAGGGAATTTCCCCGGCGGATCTCAGCCTGCCGGAGAGCTCTTTTCTCTCTGGTGTTCTCCGCCTCGCAGAGGCGGCTGTGACTCTTCGCGACTGTCCCCCTGGAGCTTAGGTTTTCGGGACGAAGAAATACGTGAAGGAGAGGAGGCCAGAGGGGGCTGTGGGCCCCCTCCCCACAAGGCGGCGCGGCCAGGCCTTGGCCCGCGCCGGCCTGTGAGGTGGGCCCATGGCGGCCCTCCTCGGCTCCCCCTTCTGGCTCCCTTCGTCTTCTGGAAAAATAGGATTTTTCATATAAATTCCGTCAATTGTTGATCTTCCGAAATATTGCATTCTGACGGCGCTTTTTCTAGCGGAATCCTGACTCCGGTGCGCGATCCTCCAATAATCATGAAACATGCAAAAATAGATGAAATAACATAAGTATCATCTCCAAATATGAAATATATCAATGAATAACAGCAAATTATGATATAAAATAGTGATGCAAATTGGACGTATCACATATCGTACCAATCCTGAAGAGACCAAAGAGATTCAGCGACAAATTCAGGTTCTCCAAGATAAAGGTTACATTCATGAGTCTCTTAGTCCATGTGTTGTTCCTATTATCTTGGTACCTAAGAAAGATGGTTCTTCACGCATGTGTACTGATTGTAGAGCTATTAATAATATTACCGTTCGATACCGTCATCCTATACCTCGTTTAGATGATATGCTTGTTGAATTGAGTGGTTCTATTATGTTCTCTAAAGTTGATTTGCGTAGTGGTTACCACCAGATTCGTATGCAATTAGGAGATGAATGGAAAACAACGTTTAAAACTAAGTTCGGTTTATATGAGTGGTTAGTAATGCCTTTTGGTTTAACTAATGCACCTAGTACTTTCATGAGACTGATGAACGAAGTTTTACGTGCTTTTATTGGACGTTTTGTGGTGGTATACTTTGATGATAGTCTGATTTATAGCAAATCTTTGGAGGATCATTTGGATCATTTATGTGATGTTTTCAATGCTTTACGTGTTGCACATTTGTATGGTAATCTTTAGAAGTAAACCTTTTGCACCAATCGAGTTGCGTTTCTTGGCTATGTTGTTACTGCGCAGGGAATTGAAGTTGATCCAGCCAAGATTGAGGTAATTGAGAGTTGGCCGTAGCCAAATACGGTCACACAAGTGAGGAGTTTTCTTGGCCTCGCTGGTTTCTATAGGCGCTCTGTGAAAGATTTTGGATCCATTGTTGTGCCGCTGAATGAGCTTACAAAGAAGGATGTGCCCTTTGTGTGGGGCGATGTACAACATGAAGCCTTCATGATTCTGAAAGATAAGTTAACACATGCTCCATTACTCCAACTTCTTGATTTCAATAAGACTTTTGAGCTTGAATGTGATGCTAGTGGAATTGGTTTGGGAGGTGTGTTATTACAAGAGGGCAAACATGTTGCATATTTTAGTGAAAATTGAGTGGGCCTAGTCTGAACTATTCTACTTACGATAAAGAATTATATGCGCTGGTTCGGACATTAGAAACTTGGCAACATTATTTATGGCCTAAAGAATTTGTTATACATTCTGATCATGAATCTTTGAAGCATATTCGTAGTCAAGCTAACTTGAATCGCCACCATGCAATGCGGGTTGAGTTTATTGAGTCTTTTCCTTAAGTTATCAAACACAAAAAGGGTAAAGATAATGTTATTGTTGATGCTTTGTCGCGCCGTTATACTATGCTATCTCAACTTGACTTCAAGATTTTTGGATTAGAAACCATAAAGGAACAATACTTGCATGATGCTGATTTTAAAGATGTGTTGCTGAATTGTAAAGATGGTAGAACATGGAACAAATTCGTCCTCAATGATGGATTTGTGTTCTGTGCTAACAAGCTATGCATCCTAGATAGTTCCATTCATCTTTTGTTGTTGCAGGAGGCGCATGGAGGGGGATTGATGGGTCACTTTGGTGTGAAGAAGACGGAGGATGTACTTTCTCCACACTTCTTTTGCCCACGTATGCGTCGAGATGTTGAGAGATTTGTGGCACGCTGCACTACATGTCAAAAAGCTAAGTCTCGAGTTAATCCACATGGTTTATATATGCCTCTTCTTGTTCCTAGTGTATCTTGGGAGGATATTTCTATGGATTTCGTTTTGGGTTTGCCTCGTACACAGAAGGGGAGGGATAGTATGTTTTTTGTTGTGGATCGGTTTTCTAAGATGGCACACTTTATTCCTTGTCACAAGACTGATGATGCTACACATGTTGCTGATTTGTTCTTTCGCGAAATTGTTCGTTTACATGGTGTGCCAAATACTATTGTTTCTTATCGTGATGCTAAGTTTCTTAGCCACTTTTGGAGATGTTTTTGGGCTAAGTTGGGGACTAAATTGTTGTTTAGTACTACATGTCATCCCCAAACTGATGGACAAACTGAAGTAGTAAATAGAACTTTGTCTACTATGTTGCGGGCTGTTTTGAAGAAGAACTTAAAATTGTGGGAAGAATGTTTACCTCATATTGAATTTGCTTACAATCGTTCGCTGCATTCTACCACTAAGATATGCCCTTTTGAGATTGTGTATGGTTTTGTACCACGTGCACCTATTGATTTGTTGCATTTACCATCTTCATGCAAAATAATTTGGATGCTACCGACCGTGCTGAATTGATACTAAAATTGCATGAGACTACTAAAGACAACATAGAACGCATGAATGCTAAGTATAAAATTGTTGGGGACAGAGGAAGAAAGCATGTTGTGTTTGATGTCGGTGATCTTGTTTGGTTGCATTTGCGCAAAGATCGTTTTGGTGGAACTTCGTCCTTCCCCGGCACTCATAGAAGGTAGCTTTTGAGATTGGCGCGTGCCAACACCCATCCTTCCTATGGTAACCGGGGGAATTTCATCTCCTTTCTCACTAGAAGCACTTCGCCTCCTCCAAAGAATTATCATATTCATCAAAAGAGTCTCATCACGCAATATCACAAACCTCACAATAGACTCATACTCCATCATCATGTTTGAGTGTCTTAAACTTAGGTTTGTCTCTCACTTCCGGCAACCCCATGAAGTTAGGTTAAGAGTATGGCTAGGAGTATATAACTGATTCCTTCTTTGCCAATGAAGACATCCAAGATCTTGAGCATAAACTCCATTCCATTGTTGCTCCTTCTTGCAAGGAACATGTCATAGAACTTGTATTGAATTTGTTTGAGAAACTTCATCATGGTTCATTTCCTTCAACACAATTCCTACAAAACACGATCTCTACACAAGGAAGTAAATTCCATTAGTCCTAGACCGTGGCCTCTTGAAGAGACTAGCTCCACAAGAGAACCACTACATGTTCATTATAGTAGGTACAAAGACCCAAGAGTGTAAAGCAATGAACAAAGAGAACATACGCAAGAGACTTGACAAGGTAGGACATGATCACCACCTTGTCAAGGCTCCAATACCTTTAAGCTTGCTTGTGTTGTCGTCATGAGAATGGTAGAGATAAGTGACTTGATGACGACAATGAATTCCTTGCTTCCGGACATAAGACTTGTGGCTTCAAGATCAACCACCCAATAAGAACCTCTGAAAGCAAGGTCCTTCATGGATCAAGACTTGGAAATAGGAACCCATTTTTCAATGGGCCCTATCATGACGTTCTTCTTTTCATTGATCCTTCTTCCTCTCTCGATCTTCTTTGGCATGATTGCCACTTCTCCTTCATTGCATGAGTCCTCATAGGCTTCAACTCTTGATTCAATGACTCCTTCCAAGAATTTGACTTGGACTTGGGGACTCTCAATTTTGGACTTCGAACGATTAACTTCATCTTCATGATTACTACAAGTGTGATCCTTGCTTGAGAGTTGGTATTCTTTTAAGGCTTCATCTTGCATAAGCTTGATCACCATAAGTTTGTCCTTGCTTCTCTTTAGATATGCATTTTCATCCTTATGGTTACAACAAGTGACATTTTCCTTGCTCAAACGGATCCACTCAAACAAGGACTCATTTTGCCTCTCATTCACTTCAAATAGCTTGGCCTTGTGTTTCTTTAGAGTGGCAATCTCTTCTTCGTGATCACAACATTGTACCTTCTCTTTACTCAAACGATAGTATTCGTCCAAGGCCTCCTCTTGAGTAGAAATGACTTCCAAGAATTTAGCATTGTGTCTTCTCAAGAAGCAAACTTCGTCAAGGAGCTTGTCACAACATGAATTATGGCTTTCATCTTCTTTCTTCTTGGTAAAGGTTGCAACATCCTCAAGCGACCATTGATGGCTTTCTTCAAGATAATGCTTCTTTGCCTTGAGCTCACCCACCCAACCAAGAGCATAATCTCGGTCCTTGATGAGTTGGGAGATGAGAGAATTGTTGAAGTCTTCAAGAATAAGAGCACTAGCTTCAAGAGTCATATGCATGCACACTTCTTCCTCGTAAGCTTGGGTGAGAGAGATAAGCTCTAATTCCTCCTTCTTCTCAAGCCTCTCCTTTTCCACCATATGGTCTTGATCTCCTAGCATGTTCGTTCTAAGCTTCTTGGTGGAAGAGATCTTGATGTCGTCGTTGTTGGAGGAAAACTTGGAGAACCCTTTGGAGAGAGATCTAAACTTGCTCTTACGGATGAGCTTTCCACCATTTTCGTCCCTTCTCTCATAGATACAATCCGAAACAAAGTGACTTTTATCGCCACAATTGTAGCAAGAACTTACTGGTCTTGAGCTTCGTCTCTTGTTTCCACTCCAAAAACTCTTGACGGCAAGAGCCATGTGTTCATGATATTTGTCATTGAGATCATCCGGACCCCACTCAATGGGATCCTCATTATTTTCACTAGCTCCATGCTCCTTCATCTTCAATGCAAGGTTGAGCTTGCGGGTATTGTGGGCGCGAGCAACAAGGTCTTCCGCATTCTTCTTAGATATGTCCAACGCAATGACTTCACGAAGGACTTCATCGGATGTCATGGAATGGAAAGAGGTGTTTTGGCGAATGGCCGTCAACTTTACTTCCTCATAAGGAAGGAGAGCATTTTAGAACTTTCTCTTGATCCAAGGGTCATCTACAAACGTTGCTCCAAGATATTGCATTTGCACGGCGAGAGCAATAAGGCGCTGGTACATCTCTTCGGGCGATTCTCCCTCATTCATGACGAAGTCGTCAACCATGTTGTTCACTTCATTAAAACGAGAGCTTTGGATGCTCCCATTTCCGGGGAAGGGCTTGTCAAGTTTGTCCCAAGCTTCCTTGGCGGTCTTGAGCGAGCGGATATGAGCGCGGTCCTTGGGAGTAACGGCCAAGTGAATCATGTTGATGGCGGTGGCGTTGAGTTGGTCATCCACCACTTCCCTTCTTGTCAAGTTCATTGGGTCTAGTGGTGAATATCCCTCTTCAATGATACACCAAAGCTCGGTAGAAGCACTGCGCACATGGGAACGCATTAAGAATTGCCAATTTTCAAAGCTATTAGATTCAAGTAGTGGTGGTGAACCATGAGTCAAAATGCAAGGCATGGGTATTGGGACATTTACGGCATAATCACTTGGTGGAGGCACCGCATGATTATCTCTTAATTGTCCCGCAACCGGAGATTCATCCTTCCCTTGTGATGAGGTGTCAACATTCTCAAGTTCCTTTTCCCGAGGTGGATTTTTCGATTGCTCAACAAATCCCACAAGAGGAAAAGTCTTGACTTGTGGTGGTGGAACATCTACACCTCTCTTAGGATCTATGATGGGGTTTGATTTTGGAGTAATCAACTCCATCATCATAGCCTTCATTTGAGATACAATGGATGACTCCAATTTCTTGAGGTCATCCAAAGTAGCCGGAGTATTATCGGCAATTGATGATGGAGATGATTTCTCACCGGGAAGGACTCCATTCACAACCACCTCTTGTTCGGCCATTTCTTAGGCGGTAAAGCCCAAGCAAGAAAACCTTGCTCTGATACCACTTGAATGGATCGTAGCGAACAAGAGGGGGGTAAATGGACGCTACGTCAAGTTTTAGCCTTTTTCAATTTTTAGTGCAACGGAAGGTAAAGGTGATAGCTTTAGCAATAGTGGTGTTCCTACTATGATCCTAGACAAGTACAACAAGCAAGGAAATCAAACAAGATAGTCAGAGTAAGGAGCGGGACAACCGGAGGGCGCGGAGACGAGGCGAGGTTTGTTTCCCGCAGTTCCTCCCACAAAAGGGAGTACGTCTGCATTGAGGAGGTGCTAGCCTCACACAAGAGACTAGACGGCCACACCACGAAGGAAGGCCTCACCTTCTTCCTGGAGAGAGCTCCACAAAGGTGCTCCCCTTCTCCACTAAGACACCGGTCGAGGCGGTGATTCCTTCACAAGGTTGGGGCGAGCTCCACACCATAAGGAGGCTCCCAAGGACCTATGGGGCTAGTACAACACCAAGCTAGCCTCCATAGGTCCACTTCTTCCAAGATTCCACAATAGGAACTCTACCACCAAGATCCACTAAGGACTATCACGAATTGGTGAACTTTCTCTCGGTAGAACGATAGATCGGGGTCTCCTCCACCACTCCTCAAAGTATGACCAAGATTGATTGGGTAGGGAGGGAGATCCCCTCAGTTTGAGCTCAACAACAATGGAGGAGAGAGAGAAGAGCTAAAAATGAGCTGGGGAAGAAGGGGCCTTTATATAGGTCCCTCCAAATCCAACTGTTAGGTGTAGTTTTGGCCTAAGCGGTACTACCGCTTGGGTAAGTGGTACTACCGCTCTGAGTTCGAATCCCCACTGAACTTGTCCACGTGGACGCAAAGCGGTACTACCGCTGGCGGTACCGCTTGAGGTACCGCAATAGGGTCCAGACCTTACTGGACTCCAAGCGGTACTACAGCGGTACCGAAGCGGTACTACCGTAACTAGTTACAGTACTTGAGCGGTACCGTGGGCGGTACTACCGCTCATGGTACCGCAGAGGTACCATAACGAGTACTGTGAGACAATATCGTGGGAAATCTCAGAGCGGTACCAGTAGGGGTATCGGTACTACCGCTCCTAGTACCGGTAGTACCGCTATGGGTAAAACTGCTCTTCCTCTTTTTCTCTCCTACCAAGTTACCTCGCGACACACACAGAAAACCAGAAAACCTAAGAACTATGCTTCAGTCTTCCGATCATAATGTGTCCAGCGAGGGCACCGTACACCTTGCAAACCTATCAAAGACAATTTTTGTGCACGGTTAGAATTATTCGAGTGTTGTTATCAAACACACAAAACACGGGATATAGATCTTGCTCTTACAACTTGGCTTCTGCCACCATCCTTAGTAGATTGGGAAACCCCTCTCTTCTCTTAGACACAAATCTGTGAGTTGTATCAAGGTTCTCTTTATGAGATTGATCTCTCAGTTGTGTGATTCTACTTTGGTATATACGAATGATTCCATCAATTGCATACTTTGGTATCTTATACGATCTTTCTTGAGGATTCTGCCTCATGTTTTTCCTCGAGAGATTCTATCAGAACGGTAGTTCGGGCCAATGAGAGCAAACCAGATTGTATCGAGTTATTTGTGCGTCTTTTTATTGTGTTCTTGTTCGTTCACCATGTTCATCCCTCACCCCCTCGTGTTCTTGGCCAATTAGTGAGATCGGGCCACACAATGGAGGCTTAGCCGCATCATATGTTATCAGAGCTCTAGACTGTCAAGGATTTGACCCCCATTCAGTCCATTTCCGCCCAAATTATTTTCCCAAAAAATAGGTCGAATTTGGATCTTAGGATTTTTTTGCAATTTTTTTGTGGTTTTGGTCTTACACATCTATATTCTTTGGTGTTGATCTACAGTTCATGAAATTTTCATGGTTCAATTCCCTGTAGTTTGCCTCAAATCGAAGATTTACTGAGCTGGTTTCCGTTGTTCTTGAGGAAAATCGCGAGCTGTTCTTCCCCAAATCGAGCTGGTCAAAACCCACCCCACCTGGTCCACCTCCACACTCTTGCCTCACCTCCGCGCCGCTCGATCTCCCCTAGGTAGCTCGCTGCCGCGCACGCAAGCGCCTCGGCCCACCCGCGCTAGGCTCCGCCTCAGGCCGCTCCCGCTTGACGCTCCTCACACTCTTCCTTCCCCAACGCCCAGTGCCAACCACCGCGTGCCCATGCCTCCACGCCTCTGCACCACCACCGCCACTAGGACCAGCGACCCCCACCGAGCGCCGCCTCAGCTCCCGCATAACGCAACAGAACCACCCCAGCCACCACATATCACCCACCACCAACCGCGCCGCCAACTCGCCTTCTCCCGCATCGACCCCCGCTTTAGCAGCACTGTCCCAACCACCGCCAAACTCGCCACCTGTGCTCCGCCGCCGCGCATGCACCAGCTGCTTCCCATCCACTCCCGCTCGCACCAGCACAACGTGCAACTGGTATCCCTCGACGGTAGAACCGCCCACAGCCTAGTTGTACTACTGCATCGACTAAAGCGGTACTACCGGGAGTGCTACCTATACTGTTATCTGTTCTCCAGTTTTGCTCCCAGTACGCTAAGAGCTACAGACTGGTACCACTATCGGTATCGCAATGATACTACCGCTCATGCAAAACAGTCCAATTTTGACTCAAATTTTGATAGCAGTTTCGACAACTTTTGAGAGGACTCAAATTTTTGGGCATTGAATTTTGTGTTCGGTTTCCGGTTTTGAGTGCCTTGACCATGACGTACGCTTCCACGCCTACACCAACATCGCTACGACGGTATCGGCACCCCAGATCACTGAGCGGTTTATTTGACACCTCCACCACCGACATTCGCAAACTCATGTGCTTGACACCGCCTAACGTAAAAAGTATAACTTGCCCCACCTTTGTAATCCAAATTTCTTCCTTTGTGTCTCTATCCTATTGAGAGTGGCTTTTAGCATTTCAGAAGTGTCACGATCATGAAGAGTGTGTGTTGAGCAAAGCTCCTAAGCAAGCTCGGTGAGAAAGATACATAAAAGAAGAAAGAGTGAAATACATAGAAAAAACTTCTAAGCAAAGATAAAAGTGTAAAAATAAAGAGAGCGTGATAGGGCAAAGGTGGCCGATCTTTTGATGAGAGTATGATAACGTCAACTTGTTGGTGGAGTTCGTGCTTGACGACCCGACTACACGTGCAAAGCTCGTGCGCCAATGCAATCGCTAGGACAATCTCCGGGAGTTACTGATCTTGCGGATGCACAATCAGCCTGACCAGCGAGGGTCTTAATTCCTACCTGAAATCGAGAACAAGTAAGAACTAATGAGGCAATCAGAATATTGCGGATATAGATGAAAACTTTATTGAAAAGGTGGGATTCTGAATAGTCGGTCTTGTTGTGGGCGTTGGCCTCAAAAGAAGTGATATGGGGTGGCCCGATCTTCTCAGTAAGCGACGGGTGGTGATGAACACACGATGGTAGCAGCGGATGGAATCGATGATGATGAGGAGGATAACTTGTATGACGCCGATGAAGTCTCTCGATTGATTCCTGATGCCAATGCAACAGCTCTCAACCCTGCAAGATATTCGCAACTCCACACACTTGCGCACGTAGCCGCCGACCACGAAGCGGTAGATTGCAATCTTCTAATCCCGAATGGAACAGCAGATCACTGTTGCGGTCAAAACCCACCGGCGGGCAGCGACGGGCAACACAGTAGAGCCGGGAACAACTTAGGGCTGCGGCTGGCCCTGGTCCCTCCGAGCGACGGCCCGCAAAGCCTCTGGTACACACGTCCGATGCTGGTGCAAGGGCGTGCCACCTGACCTATACCTGGTCAGGAAGGTGATGGAGATGCCTCGCTTAGTTTCCTGCATGGCATACACGTAAACATTAAATACGAGCCTCGATCGGCTCTCAGGTTATCCTGTGAATCGGCTCAAGGAGCCGATCCACCCATGATTCGTACGAGGTGCACGAATATATGGTGGTCCTGCTTGATCAAGATAAAGCTAAAACGATCTACGACGATTTAGGGTTTTCACCGCATAATCGGATCATCCTACTCACGATTGGGCCTCGCGGCCACGCACGGTGATCGTAAGCCGATCCTAGATAAGGCCTAAAAACCAACACGAGGTTGATCCCCGGAACATCCGGTCTAGGACTAACAAACGACACCCTACGTGCCGCTGGATCCTCCAACCCTTTGTAAGGCCTAACTATTGCAGATATTAAACTAATCCTTGAAGCACAAGGAGCAACCGTAATGGATCGGATCTACTAAATAATGATCAAGCGGGGTGCCGCCCCTACACCTAAGATAGGTGTAAGGGCGGCTAGATATGCAGGGGTTGCACTACGATAGCATGTAATACGAAGAACAATGCTAACCCTAACATATCTGAGATAACTACGTTGCTCGCCATCAAAAAGGCTTCAGTACGAGCAACGCATGAACAACGAGCATAAGCTTGTGCTGCCTAGATCGCAAGATGCGATCTAGGCAGCATGATGCTTACCGGTAGAAACCCTCGAGACGAAGGAGTTGGCGATGCGCCGAGATTGATTTGTGGTTGAACGTTGGTTGTTGTTTATTTCATAAACCCTAGATACATATTTATAGCCCAGGGGACTTTCTAATTTAGACGTACACCTAACCGTGCACGGATAAAACTCTATCTCTTAGTCTAAGATGCGATCTACTATATTACAGATACACGGGCATGCTAGCCCAAACTTTACATATAAGGCCGATTCACGTATTTCTTCCGAATATAATCTTCAAGTCCATCTTGATCACGGCCCACCTCTAACTCGGTCAAATTCTGGTGATAACACATGCCCCCCTGGTTTTGGAATTGATAATTCCAAAATCACTCTGCTTTTTCTTCGTCGGGTCATGTCTTAGCAGAGCAGAACCGTTGCAGTATCCTTCATCATGATGCCCTGTCTTCTCAGCTTCTCCGCAAAATTTGATAGCTTTAGCATCACCTCCTCGGAAACTGCAATGGTATTAAATCTCCGCTAGGCTCATTATTTAACCGTGCCGATTGGTTAGCCCATTTCATCCCCTTCCTCTATTCTAGCTATCGGCACCAAAAAGCCCTCTTTCCCTGTAGCAATGTCTTCTTCCTCCTCCGTCTCCTCTGGCCTCTCCTTCCAATCTTCTTCCTCGAGCGAGCCGATGTCGGAGTCCGAGTGGGACTTTGACTCCACGTCAGATGGCGACATGCCCCTGACTGATGGGGAGGGCAACCTCCAGTTCCTCATTGAAGGGGAACTGGAGAGCGAAAGCGAAGACGACCTCCACTCATGGAGGAACTCCACTTCCTCCGATAAGGAGGAGGAAGAGGAAGACGAGGAGGTAGAGGAAGAAGAGGAAGAAGACGATTCCTCTTCCTCCGCTGGGTACCCACCGGCGAAGCGCCTCCGTGCTTGGGCGGACAGTGAAGACGACGATGATGACGAAGAGGAAGAAGCTCCGGTTGAAGGCTGGGGCAGCAGTGACGAGGAGTTCTCCGGAAGTAGCGCCGGCGGTAGCTATGACGCCGACGACGAGGGCAGCGAGGATTAGTGACATAGGATCAGCAGTATGTGAGCAATCGGCTCTTCTTTTGCTCCTTTTTCCTTAAGCAATCGGCTCTTCATTGTAAAAAACCCTCCTTTATTAATGAAGAAGTATTTCCAGTCAACTTTTTTGCCGATAGGTCAAAGTCAAACAATCCCCAAAAAGAGCCGATAGCATCGCACCGGTCTCTATCATAAAAATATGAGTAAGGTCGACCTAGCCGCCCCTCCAAACGGTAACCTGCGACCCCCGTCTGAGAAAGCAAACTCAGATCCCCCAAATCGCCGCCTGAGCAGTTCCAACTCACGACCACCTGCATCTCAGATCTCGACCGCACCGCCCCCAACTTCTTCAGCGCATCTAATGGCAGAATCATCCAGCACCAACGCCACGGCCTGCAGTGCAGAAGGTAACCCTCAACCTCTTCTCGCCACTTGAATTGACATAGGATCAATGGCAAACACCTGAATTAATGTTTCGTTCCGCCATTAATTTAGGTTTCAGACATCCTTCTGCCTCATCCTTCTCTCGCAAATTCGATGTGCCTCGGTCCTCGTTCTTCCGAGAGTCCTGCCCTCTTAATTTCATGCGAGGCTAACAGAATCCCCTTCGTGAATCAGAACTTAGATCTGACTTCGTGGGCCGACTGCCTGCGAGCCTGGCCTAATCCTCCTGAGGGTTGGGTGGCATGGTACAATAGGGTATCCAAAACCCATTATGCCACTTGGGAAACCATAGGGATAGCCGATGCTTTGTCATTATCATTATCTCCCCTTGAGAAGAATGAAAATATTCTGAAAACCATCGGCTACTTCTGGTCTGATGCACTGAATTGCTTCATGTTTGGCCATGGCCCTATGACACCGACCCTGCTGGATGTGGCCATGATCACAGGCCTAGACATTGCATCCCCCAGTCCTTCTGCATTTAAACTGCCGAAAGTCCCTTTCACTCTTTCCTCTAAAAAAGAGTGTACCAGCTGGGGTGCCTATCTCAATCGTTATATGAAAAACAAAGGCCCCGTGACAGAGAGGGAACACACAGCCTTTCTGAACTTCTGGTTGGAGCACTTCATATTCTGTGACCCATCGCTCGCTCCTACCAAGAATTACCTGTCCCTGGCCTATGAGCTTGCTAAAGGCACCCAACTTGGCTTAGGTAAACTGTTTCTCGGAGAGGTCTATCGATCCCTCCAACTGATGTCCTCAAACTGTTCTCTCAAAAGACAGTTAAAACTGGCGGCCCCTGGTGGTTTATTCAGTTGTGGGCCCAACTATACTTTCAGAAGCAAATCCCAGACTTCCCACCGTTGACCACCTGCACCTTTCCAGATGTTAATGGAAAGGATATTCGATGCACCAGCTACGGCCAAGCTTTGTATGGTCTCCCAGGCAGCAGGCTGATCCCCAAGGAAGCAGCAGGGTGGTTTAAGATTTTCTTCCAAGGTTTGGACAACCCCCTGTTCTTTCCTTATACTGAATCGGCGAACTTTGAAAAACCCAGTCTCCTTTCGATTGGATGACTTTGCCGATGAAGCTAGCACCCAGCACCTGTACTCCATCATGATTCGTCCTTGCTTCCTCCCTGTTGGCATGAGTACCTCGAACCGGATCATCAAGCCCGGTTATGAGTGTTATCAACCGGTAGTGGTAGCCCGACAGCTTGGTCTCGGGCAGGTGCCTCCACACTTCTTCTTGCATCACCTGACAGCAAGTAGAGCTGAACTGCCTGACATCCTTACTGCCCAAAGGTGTTATACCTTCTTTGATGCTTTGGCCATTCCAATTCCCCACGACCTCCGTTTCTCCTTCACTACCGATGGTTTCGAGACTTGGTGGTCCATGTGGAAGACCCACGTCTTCAGGAGGGCTCTAGGACCGCCGA
Source organism: Lolium perenne (assembly GCF_019359855.2). Taxonomy (NCBI): domain Eukaryota; kingdom Viridiplantae; phylum Streptophyta; class Magnoliopsida; order Poales; family Poaceae; genus Lolium; species Lolium perenne. Next base: position 141,337,560 of record NC_067245.2, read on the forward strand.
GACAACTTGATGCCGAGTATGACATCCCCTGCAGACCGGGTACCATCACTTAAACATTTCTTGTAACGACATTATGCTGATTGTCTGTGACCTGACTCCATTTCCTGGCAGCAACAAGATGGCCCGGCTCCCATGCAAGCCGATGGTTCCCCTTTCGTATTCCTTCCTCCAGCACCGGTGGTTCTCTTCTGCCAGAGCTCGCCACCCCTGAAGAAAGTAATAATGCAGAGTCAGCCGATTTCACCAAAATCGGCTCCCAAGAGTAAAGCATCTTCAGGGCCAGTTGCCCCCCGAGCCTCGACTCAGGCGAGGACGGCAGTGAGGAAGGTAGCTGCCAGGAAGACCCTGAAGCGTAAAGCTCCTGCTCAAGAAAGCTTGCATGTAAGTTGGTTCATGCTCTGTCCACATTTATCTGCTTCTCCAGTCTTTTACAACACGCTCGTATTCTTTTCTACAGACTTCCACTGAAGGAACCTCGAGCGGGGCCATAGAATCCAGCCAGGGGGACTTGAGCTCGGGCAATTCTGAGAGGTCCACCACTCAGAGCCAGACGGCTTCACCAGCGCCGGCTTCTAAGAAAAGGTCGATCCCCGAGCCTCCTGCTCCCCAAGCCCCGACCAGATTGGGGTCACGCACGAAGCGTCGATGCGTCAAAAGGGCTCGTAAAGACCCACGAGCCTCTCCATCAAACCAGGAGGTCTCAAAAGTAATTCTTTCCCCGGTCATACTCCGTGCTAACCCATCGTCATTTGGATCGGCTAACCGCTTCCTCTTGCAGACCGAAGAAACTTCTAGCGGAGACGTCGAGGAGGTACCGATGCCATCCACCACCCTGGACCTAGCCACCTCGACGATCGCGGCTGACCAAGTGGCTGACCTAGCCAAGTCCACAGAAAAACCGATCATCACTACATCGGCTGTTCCTCCTACCTTGGGAGAGGTATACCCCCTCTTCTTGGCTCTATCACCCTCTTCGTTGTATGCTAAACTCGCTTTGTCTGCCCTATCAGGGTTGTGATCTCTCGAGCTTGCTGACGTTCGATCCAGAATCCATCGAACCGACTTCTTCCAAAGCAAGTGGAGAGCCGAGTCCTAGTACGGTCCATGGTCCACTCCAGCGTCTCAAGGACTTGCTCTCGTCCTCAACTGAGACCCTGATTGAAAATTCCGAGGAAGTCAAAGGCATCCTCGAAGATATCCAGCCCCATCTCCCTATGACACTGCAAGTGAAGCTCTGGCCCGCCGTTACTCTGTCGGTCTTCAAGTCAAGGGTGCAATCGGCTCGACAAAGGATTACTCTTCGCCACACCCAGCTTCCACTGAGAGCCGATATCGCGGAAAGGTGTCAACGGCTCAACGAGAAGAAGGCCGCTCTGGACGCCAAGACGGACACTTCTGCCAATCGCGCCGAACTCGAGACCCTGCGTAAAGAGTTGGAGAGCCTTGAAGAGAGGGTCAGGGTGACCAAGCAGCTTATCCAAGACAAGGAAGCTCTTATTGCCCGTTCTCAAGATGAAGCAAAAGGCACGACGGCCCGATCTGAAGACCGATCTGGCTGAAATTCGCACCCTGAGCAGTCAGCTGGTGGCGGGTAAAGACGAGGACGACGAGGCTGAGATCGCTGAGGTAGATCACATCCGTGTTGACGCCCTTCACGCCCTCGACGCGTTTCTTCTGTAGGGCCTCCAGAGACAAATGTTTCGCTGAACTTGAGAAGTCGATGAATACGCTTCGGCTGTACTTGTTACATTTTTTTACTGGCCGATTTTCCCTCGGCTCCTCATATTTCATTGCCTATGCGTCTGGCTGCCTGGTCATGTGCCCCCCCCGAGCCGAATCTGTCAGGTTACTGCAGATATCGGCTCTGCAGTTATCGGTAGGATTATACCTGAACATCGGCTCTGCAGTCAGGACCAATGCTGATTTCCCTGAACTCGCAAGCCGATGTAAACCCATACTCCAGTCTTCCGTCACCCGCTAGATCGACGCTGAATGCAGGCGAAGCGTATGGCAAGGATAATACGGGGCGGTTGCCGAATTGGCCCCTATTTTAATTGTATTGCTCAAAAGAGGCTTACATCTCGTTGTGCCAGCCGATGTCTCATCACCGGCTTTCCTTCGTTTGGGGCGCCATACCCCTTTTGTGGTCGACCCTCGTAAGTGATCGGATTGTCGTCCGCCATCTCAGATGTAGATGGCGGTGTGGTTGATGACGAAGCTTGTCCCACCGGGCGTGCGTAATGTGTTGCGGTCAAAACCCACCGGCGGGCAGCGACGGGCAACACAGTAGAGCCGGGAACAACTTAGGGCTGCGGCTGGCCCTGGTCCCTCCGAGCGACGGCCCGCAAAGCCTCTGGTACACACGTCCGATGTTGGTGCAAGGGCGTGCCACCTGACCTATACCTGGTCAAGAAGGTGATGGAGATGCCTCGCTTAGTTTCCTGCATGGCATACACGTAAACATTAAATACGAGCCTCGATCGGCTCTCAGGTTATCCTGTGAATCGGCTCAAGGAGCCGATCCACCCATGATTCGTACGAGGTGCACGAATATATGGTGGTCCTGCTTGATCAAGATAAAGCTAAAACGATCTACGACGATTTAGGGTTTTCACCGCATAATCGGATCATCCTACTCACGATTGGGCCTCGCGGCCACGCACGGTGATCGTAAGCCGATCCTAGATAAGGCCTAAAAACCAACACGAGGTTGATCCCCGGAACATCCTGTCTAGGACTAACAAACGACACCCTACGTGCCGCTGGATCCTCCAACCCTTTGTAAGGCCTAACTATTGCAGATATTAAATTAATCCTTGAAGCACAAGGAGCAACCGTAACGGATCGGATCTACTAAATAATGATCAAGCCGGGTGCCGCCCCTACACCTAAGATAGGTGTAAGGGCGGCTAGATATGCAGGGGTTGCACTACGATAGCATGTAATACGAAGAACAATGCTAACCCTAACATATCTGAGATAACTACGTTGCTCGCCATCAAAAAGGCTTCAGTACGAGCAACGCATGAACAACGAGCATAAGTTAGGCTGCCTAGATCGCAAGATGCGATCTAGGCAGCATGATGCTTACCGGTAGAAACCCTCGAGACGAAGGAGTTGGCGATGCGCCGAGATTGATTTGTGGTTGAACGTTGGTTGTTGTTTATTTCATAAACCCTAGATACATATTTATAGTCCAGGGGACTTTCTAATTTAGACGTACACCTAACCGTGCACGGATAAAACTCTATCTCTTAGTCTAAGATGCGATCTACTATATTACAGATACACGGGCATGCTAGCCCAAACTTTACATATAAGGCCGATTCACGTATTTCTTCCGAATATAATCTTCAAGTCCATCTTGATCACGGCCCACCTCTAACTCGGTCAAATTCTGGTGATAACACATGCCCCCCTGGTTTTGGAATTGATAATTCCAAAATCACTCTGCTTTTTCTTCGTCGGGTCATGTCTTAGCAGAGCAGAACCGTTGCAGTATCCTTCATCATGATGCCCTGTCTTCTCAGCTTCTCCGCAAAATTTGATAGCTTTAGCATCACTTCCTCGGAAACTGCAATGGTATTAAATCTCCGCTAGGCTCATTATTTAACCGTGCCGATTGGTTAGCCCATTTCATCCCCTTCCTCTATTCTAGCTATCGGCACCAAAAAGCCCTCTTTCCCTGTAGCAATGTCTTCTTCCTCCTCCGTCTCCTCTGGCCTCTCCTTCCAATCTTCTTCCTCGAGCGAGCCGATGTCGGAGTCCGAGTGGGACTTTGACTCCACGTCAGATGGCGACATGCCCCTGACTGATGGGGAGGGCAACCTCCGCTCCTCATTGAAGGGGAACCGGAGAGCGAAGCGAAGACGACCTCCACTCATGGAGGAACTCCACTTCCTCCGATAAGGAGGAGGAAGAGGAAGACGAGGAGGTAGAGGAAGAAGAGGAAGAAGACGATTCCTCTTCCTCCGCTGGGTACCCACCGGCGAAGCGCCTCCGTGCTTGGGCGGACAGTGAAGACGACGATGATGACGAAGAGGAAGAAGCTCCGGTTGAAGGCTGGGGCAGCAGTGACGAGGAGTTCTCCGGAAGTAGCGCCGGCGGTAGCTATGACGCCGACGACGAGGGCAGCGAGGATTAGTGACATAGGATCAGCAGTATGTGAGCAATCGGCTCTTCTTTTGCTCCTTTTTCCTTAAGCAATCGGCTCTTCATTGTAAAAAACCCTCCTTTATTAATGAAGAAGTATTTCCAGTCAACTTTTTTGCCGATAGGTCAAAGTCAAACAATCCCCAAAAAGAGCCGATAGCATCGCACCGGTCTCTATCATAAAAATATGAGTAAGGTCGACCTAGCCGCCCCTCCAAACGGTAACCTGCGACCCCCGTCTGAGAAAGCAAACTCAGATCCCCCAAATCGCCGCCTGAGCAGTTCCAACTCACGACCACCTGCATCTCAGATCTCGACCGCACCGCCCCCAACTTCTTCAGCGCATCTAATGGCAGAATCATCCAGCACCAACGCCACGGCCTCTGGTCTGAAGGTAACCCTCAACCTCTTCTCGCCACTTGAATTGACATAGGATCAATGGCAAACACCTGAATTAATGTTTCGTTCCGCCATTAATTTAGGTTTCAGACATCCTTCTGCCTCATCCTTCTCTCGCAAATTCGATGTGCCTCGGTCCTCGTTCTTCCGAGAGTCCTGCCCTCTTAATTTCATGCGAGGCTAACAGAATCCCCTTCGTGAATCAGAACTTAGATCTGACTTCGTGGGCCGACTGCCTGCGAGCCTGGCCTAATCCTCCTGAGGGTTGGGTGGCATGGTACAATAGGGTATCCAAAACCCATTATGCCACTTGGGAAACCATAGGGATAGCCGATGCTTTGTCATTATCATTATCTCCCTTGAGAAGAATGAAAATATTCTGAAAACCATCGGCTACTTCTGGTCTGATGCACTGAATTGCTTCATGTTTGGCCATGGCCCTATGACACCGACCCTGCTGGATGTGGCCATGATCACAGGCCTAGACATTGCATCCCCCAGTCCTTCTGCATTTAAACTGCCGAAAGTCCCTTTCACTCTTTCCTCTAAAAAAGAGTGTACCAGCTGGGGTGCCTATCTCAATCGTTATATGAAAAACAAAGGCCCCGTGACAGAGAGGGAACACACAGCCTTTCTGAACTTCTGGTTGGAGCACTTCATATTCTGTGACCCATCGCTCGCTCCTACCAAGAATTACCTGTCCCTGGCCTATGAACTTGCTAAAGGCACCCAACTTGGCTTAGGTAAACTGTTTCTCGGAGAGGTCTATCGATCCCTCCAACTGATGTCCTCAAACTGTTCTCTCAAAAGACAGTTAAAACTGGCGGCCCCTGGTGGTTTATTCAGTTGTGGGCCCAACTATACTTTCAGAAGCAAATCCCAGACTTCCCACCGTTGACCACCTGCACCTTTCCAGATGTTAATGGAAAGGATATTCGATGCACCAGCTACGGCCAAGCTTTGTATGGTCTCCCAGGCAGCAGGCTGATCCCCAAGGAAGCAGCAGGGTGGTTTAAGATTTTCTTCCAAGGTTTGGACAACCCCCTGTTCTTTCCTTATACTGAATCGGCGAACTTTGAAAAACCCAGTCTCCTTTCGATTGGATGACTTTGCCGATGACGCTAGCACCCAGCACCTGTACTCCATCATGATTCGTCCTTGCTTCCTCCCTGTTGGCATGAGTACCTCGAATCGGATCATCAAGCCCGGTTATGAGTGTTATCAACCGGTAGTGGTAGCCCGACAGCTTGGTCTCGGGCAGGTGCCTCCACACTTCTTCTTGCATCACCTGACAGCAAGTAGAGCTGAACTGCCTGACATCCTTACTGCCCAAAGGTGTTATACCTTCTTTGATGCTTTGGCCATTCCAATTCCCCACGACCTCCGTTTCTCCTTCACTACCGATGGTTTCGAGACTTGGTGGTCCATGTGGAAGACCCACGTCTTCAGGAGGGCTCTAGGACCGCTGCTGAGACAACTTGATGCCGAGTATGACATCCCTGCAGACCAGGTACCATCACTTAAACATTTCTTGTAACAGCATTATGCTGATTGTCTGTGACCTGACTCCATTTCCTGGCAGCAACAAGATGGCCCGGCTCCCATGCAAGCCGATGGTTCCCCTTTCGTATTCCTTCCTCCAGCACCGGTGGTTCTCTTCTGCCAGAGCTCGCCACCCCTGAAGAAAGTAATAATGCAGAGTCAGCCGATTTCACCAAAATCGGCTCCCAAGAGTAAAGCATCTTCAGGGCCAGTTGCCCCCCGAGCCTCGACTCAGGCGAGGACGGCAGTGAGGAAGGTAGCTGCCAGGAAGACCCTGAAGCGTAAAGCTCCTGCTCAAGAAAGCTTGCATGTAAGTTGGTTCATGCTCTGTCCACATTTATCTGCTTCTCCAGTCTTTTACAACACGCTCGTATTCTTTTCTACAGACTTCCACTGAAGGAACCTCGAGCGGGGCCATAGAATCCAGCCAGGGGGACTTGAGCTCGGGCAATTCTGAGAGGTCCACCACTCAGAGCCAGACGGCTTCACCAGCGCCGGCTTCTAAGAAAAGGTCGATCCCCGAGCCTCCTGCTCCCCAAGCCCCGACCAGATCGGGGTCACGCACGAAGCGTCGATGCGTCAAAAGGGCTCGTAAAGACCCACGAGCCTCTCCATCAAACCAGGAGGTCTCAAAAGTAATTCTTTCCCCGGTCATACTCCGTGCTAACCCATCGTCATTTGGATCGGCTAACCGCTTCCTCTTGCAGACCGAAGAAACTTCTAGCGGAGACGTCGAGGAGGTACCGATGCCATCCACCACCCTGGACCTAGCCACCTCGACGATCGCGGCTGACCAAGTGGCTGACCTAGCCAAGTCCACAGAAAAACCGATCATCACTACATCGGCTGTTCCTCCTACCTTGGGAGAGGTATACCCCCTCTTCTTGGCTCTATCACCCTCTTCGTTGTATGCTAAACTCGCTTTGTCTGCCCTATCAGGGTTGTGATCTCTCGAGCTTGCTGACGTTCGATCCAGAATCCATCGAACCGACTTCTTCCAAAGCAAGTGGAGAGCCGAGTCCTAGTACGGTCCATGGTCCACTCCAGCGTCTCAAGGACTTGCTCTCGTCCTCAACTGAGACCCTGATTGAAAATTCCGAGGAAGTCAAAGGCATCCTCGAAGATATCCAGCCCCATCTCCCTATGACACTGCAAGTGAAGCTCTGGCCCGCCGTTACTCTGTCGGTCTTCAAGTCAAGGGTGCAATCGGCTCGACAAAGGATTACTCTTCGCCACACCCAGCTTCCACTGAGAGCCGATATCGCGGAAAGGTGTCAACGGCTCAACGAGAAGAAGGCCGCTCTGGACGCCAAGACGGACACTTCTGCCAATCGCGCCGAACTCGAGACCCTGCGTAAAGAGTTGGAGAGCCTTGAAGAGAGGGTCAGGGTGACCAAGCAGCTTATCCAAGACAAGGAAGCTCTTATTGCCCGTTCTCAAGATGAAGCAAAAGGCCTGACAGCCGATCTGAAGACCGATCTGGCTGAAATTCGCACCCTGAGCAGTCAGCTGGTGGCGGGTAAAGACGAGGACGACGAGGCTGAGATCGCTGAGGTAGATCACATCCGTGTTGACGCCCTTCACGCCCTCGACGCGTTTCTTCAGTAGGGCCTCCAGAGACAAATGTTTCGCTGAACTTGAGAAGTCGATGAATACGCTTCGGCTGTACTTGTTACATTTTTTTTTACTGGCCGATTTTCCCTCGGCTCCTCATATTTCATTGCCTATGCGTCTGGCTGCCTGGTCATGTGCCCCCCCCGAGCCGAATCTGTCAGGTTACTGCAGATATCGGCTCTGCAGTTATCGGTAGGATTATACCTGAACATCGGCTCTGCAGTCAGGACCAATGCTGATTTCCCTGAACTCGCAAGCCGATGTAAACCCATACCCCAGTCTTCCGTCACCCGCTAGATCGACGCTGAATGCAGGCGAAGCGTATGGCAAGGATAATACGGGGCGGTTGCCGAATTGGCCCCTATTTTAATTGTATTGCTCAAAAGAGGCTTACATCTCGTTGTGCCAGCCGATGTCTCATCACCGGCTTTCCTTCGTTTGGGGCGCCATACCCCCTTTTTGTGGTCGACCCTCGTAAGTGACTGGATTGTCGTCCGCCATCTCAGATGTAGATGGCGGTGTGGTTGATGACGAAGCTTGTCCCACCGGGCGTGCCAGAATGTGTTGCGGTCAAAACCCACCGGCGGGCAGCGACGGGCAACACAGTAGAGCCGGGAACAACTTAGGGCTGCGGCTGGCCCTGGTCCCTCCGAGCGACGGCCCGCAAAGCCTCTGGTACACACGTCCGATGTTGGTGCAAGGGCGTGCCACCTGACCTATACCTGGTCAAGAAGGTGATGGAGATGCCTCGCTTAGTTTCCTGCATGGCATACACGTAAACATTAAATACGAGCCTCGATCGGCTCTCAGGTTATCCTGTGAATCGGCTCAAGGAGCCGATCCACCCATGATTCGTACGAGGTGCACGAATATATGGTGGTCCTGCTTGATCAAGATAAAGCTAAAACGATCTACGACGATTTAGGGTTTTCACCGCATAATCGGATCATCCTACTCACGATTGGGCCTCGCGGCCACGCACGGTGATCGTAAGCCGATCCTAGATAAGGCCTAAAAACCAACACGAGGTTGATCCCCGGAACATCCTGTCTAGGACTAACAAACGACACCCTACGTGCCGCTGGATCCTCCAACCCTTTGTAAGGCCTAACTATTGCAGATATTAAATTAATCCTTGAAGCACAAGGAGCAACCGTAACGGATCGGATCTACTAATTAATGATCAAGCGGGGTGCCGCCCCTACACCTAAGATAGGTGTAAGGGCGGCTAGATATGCAGGGGTTGCACTACGATAGCATGTAATACGAAGAACAATGCTAACCCTAACATATCTGAGATAACTACGTTGCTCGCCATCAAAAAGGCTTCAGTACGAGCAACGCATGAACAACGAGCATAAGCTTGTGCTGCCTAGATCGCAAGATGCGATCTAGGCAGCATGATGCTTACCGGTAGAAACCCTCGAGACGAAGGAGTTGGCGATGCGCCGAGATTGATTTGTGGTTGAACGTTGGTTGTTGTTTATTTCATAAACCCTAGATACATATTTATAGTCCAGGGGACTTTCTAATTTAGACGTACACCTAACCGTGCACGGATAAAACTCTATCTCTTAGTCTAAGATGCGATCTACTATATTACAGATACACGGGCATGCTAGCCCAAACTTTACATATAAGGCCGATTCACGTATTTCTTCCGAATATAATCTTCAAGTCCATCTTGATCACGGCCCACCTCTAACTCGGTCAAATTCTGGTGATAACACATGCCCCCCTGGTTTTGGAATTGATAATTCCAAAATCACTCTGCTTTTTCTTCGTCGGGTCATGTCTTAGCGAAAGCGTAACCGTTGCAGTATCCTTCATCATGATGCCCTGTCTTCTCAGCTTCTCCGCAAAATTTGATAGCTTTAGCATCACCTCCTCGGAAACTGCAATGGTATTAAATCTCCACTAGGCTCATTATTTAACCGTGCCAATTGGTTAGCCCATTTCATCCCCTTCCTCTATTCTAGCTATCGGCACCAAAAAGCCCTCTTTCCCTGTAGCAATGTCTTCTTCCTCCTCCGTCTCCTCTGGCCTCTCCTTCCAATCTTCTTCCTCGAGCGAGCCGATGTCGGAGTCCGAGTGGGACTTTGACTCCACGTCAGATGGCGACATGCCCCTGACTGATGGGGAGGGCAACCTCCAGTTCCTCATTGAAGGGGAACTGGAGAGCGAAAGCGAAGACGACCTCCACTCATGGAGGAACTCCACTTCCTCCGATAAGGAGGAGGAAGAGGAAGACGAGGAGGTAGAGGAAGAAGAGGAAGAAGACGATTCCTCTTCCTCCGCTGGGTACCCACCGGCGAAGCGCCTCCGTGCTTGGGCGGACAGTGAAGACGACGATGATGACGAAGAGGAAGAAGCTCCGGTTGAAGGCTGGGGCAGCAGTGACGAGGAGTTCTCCGGAAGTAGCGCCGGCGGTAGCTATGACGCCGACGACGAGGGCAGCGAGGATTAGTGACATAGGATCAGCAGTATGTGAGCAATCGGCTCTTCTTTTGCTCCTTTTTCCTTAAGCAATCGGCTCTTCATTGTAAAAAACCCTCCTTTATTAATGAAGAAGTATTTCCAGTCAACTTTTTTGCCGATAGGTCAAAGTCAAACAATCCCCAAAAAGAGCCGATAGCATCGCACCGGTCTCTATCATAAAAATATGAGTAAGGTCGACCTAGCCGCCCCTCCAAACGGTAACCTGCGACCCCCGTCTGAGAAAGCAAACTCAGATCCCCCAAATCGCCGCCTGAGCAGTTCCAACTCACGACCACCTGCATCTCAGATCTCGACCGCACCGCCCCCAACTTCTTCAGCGCATCTAATGGCAGAATCATCCAGCACCAACGCCACGGCCTCTGGTCTGAAGGTAACCCTCAACCTCTTCTCGCCACTTGAATTGACATAGGATCAATGGCAAACACCTGAATTAATGTTTCGTTCCGCCATTAATTTAGGTTTCAGACATCCTTCTGCCTCATCCTTCTCTCGCAAATTCGATGTGCCTCGGTCCTCGTTCTTCCGAGAGTCCTGCCCTCTTAATTTCATGCGAGGCTAACAGAATCCCCTTCGTGAATCAGAACTTAGATCTGACTTCGTGGGCCGACTGCCTGCGAGCCTGGCCTAATCCTCCTGAGGGTTGGGTGGCATGGTACAATAGGGTATCCAAAACCCATTATGCCACTTGGGAAACCATAGGGATAGCCGATGCTTTGTCATTATCATTATCTCCCCTTGAGAAGAATGAAAATATTCTGAAAACCATCGGCTACTTCTGGTCTGATGCACTGAATTGCTTCATGTTTGGCCATGGCCCTATGACACCGACCCTGCTGGATGTGGCCATGATCACGGTGCCTAGACATTGCATCCCCCAGTCCTTCTGCATTTAAACTGCCGAAAGTCCCTTTCACTCTTTCCTCTAAAAAAGAGTGTACCAGCTGGGGTGCCTATCTCAATCGTTATATGAAAAACAAAGGCCCCGTGACAGAGAGGGAACACACAGCCTTTCTGAACTTCTGGTTGGAGCACTTCATATTCTGTGACCCATCGCTCGCTCCTACCAAGAATTACCTGTCCCTGGCCTATGAACTTGCTAAAGGCACCCAACTTGGCTTAGGTAAACTGTTTCTCGGAGAGGTCTATCGATCCCTCCAACTGATGTCCTCAAACTGTTCTCTCAAAAGACAGTTAAAACTAGCGGCCCCTGGTGGTTTATTCAGTTGTGGGCCCAACTATACTTTCAGAAGCAAATCCCAGACTTCCCACCGTTGACCACCTGCACCTTTCCAGATGTTAATGGAAAGGATATTCGATGCACCAGCTACGGCCAAGCTTTGTATGGTCTCCCAGTGCAGCAGCTGATCCCCAAGGAAGCAGCAGGGTGGTTTAAGATTTTCTTCCAAGGTTTGGACAACCCCCTGTTCTTTCCTTATACTGAATCGGCGAACTTTGAAAAACCCAGTCTCCTTTCGATTGGATGACTTTGCCGATGACGCTAGCACCCAGCACCTGTACTCCATCATGATTCGTCCTTGCTTCCTCCCTGTTGGCATGAGTACCTCGAACCGGATCATCAAGCCCGGTTATGAGTGTTATCAACCGGTAGTGGTAGCCCGACAGCTTGGTCTCGGGCAGGTGCCTCCACACTTCTTCTTGCATCACCTGACAGCAAGTAGAGCTGAACTGCCTGACATCCTTACTGCCCAAAGGTGTTATACCTTCTTTGATGCTTTGGCCATTCCAATTCCCCACGACCTCCGTTTCTCCTTCACTACCGATGGTTTCGAGACTTGGTGGTCCATGTGGAAGACCCACGTCTTCAGGAGGGCTCTAGGACCGCTGCTGAGACAACTTGATGCCGAGTATGACATCCCTGCAGACCAGGTACCATCACTTAAACATTTCTTGTAACAGCATTATGCTGATTGTCTGTGACCTGACTCCATTTCCTGGCAGCAACAAGATGGCCCGGCTCCCATGCAAGCCGATGGTTCCCCTTTCGTATTCCTTCCTCCAGCACCGGTGGTTCTCTTCTGCCAGAGCTCGCCACCCCTGAAGAAAGTAATAATGCAGAGTCAGCCGATTTCACCAAAATCGGCTCCCAAGAGTAAAGCATCTTCAGGCTGGCTTGCCCCCGAGCCTCGACTCAAAGCGAGGACGGCAGTGAGGAAGGTAGCTGCCAGGAAGACCCTGAAGCGTAAAGCTCCTGCTCAAGAAAGCTTGCATGTAAGTTGGTTCATGCTCTGTCCACATTTATCTGCTTCTCCAGTCTTTTACAACACGCTCGTATTCTTTTCTACAGACTTCCACTGAAGGAACCTCGAGCGGGGCCATAGAATCCAGCCAGGGGGACTTGAGCTCGGGCAATTCTGAGAGGTCCACCACTCAGAGCCAGACGGCTTCACCGGCGCCGGCTTCTAAGAAAAGGTCGATCCCCGAGCCTCCTGCTCCCCAAGCCCCGACCAGATCGGGGTCACGCACGAAGCGTCGATGCGTCAAAAGGGCTCGTAAAGACCCACGAGCCTCTCCATCAAACCAGGAGGTCTCAAAAGTAATTCTTTCCCCGGTCATACTCCGTGCTAACCCATCGTTATTTGGATCGGCTAACCGCTTCCTCTTGCAGACCGAAGAAACTTCTAGCGGAGACGTCGAGGAGGTACCGATGCCATCCACCACCCTGGACCTAGCCACCTCGACGATCGCGGCTGACCAAGTGGCTGACCTAGCCAAGTCCACAGAAAAACCGATCATCACTACATCGGCTGTTCCTCCTACCTTGGGAGAGGTATACCCCCTCTTCTTGGCTCTATCACCCTCTTCGTTGTATGCTAAACTCGCTTTGTCTGCCCTATCAGGGTTGTGATCTCTCGAGCTTGCTGACGTTCGATCCAGAATCCATCGAACCGACTTCTTCCAAAGCAAGTGGAGAGCCGAGTCCTAGTACGGTCCATGGTCCACTCCAGCGTCTCAAGGACTTGCTCTCGTCCTCAACTGAGACCCTGATTGAAAATTCCGAGGAAGTCAAAGGCATCCTCGAAGATATCCAGCCCCATCTCCCTATGACACTGCAAGTGAAGCTCTGGCCCGCCGTTACTCTGTCGGTCTTCAAGTCAAGGGTGCAATCGGCTCGACAAAGGATTACTCTTCGCCACACCCAGCTTCCACTGAGAGCCGATATCGCGGAAAGGTGTCAACGGCTCAACGAGAAGAAGGCCGCTCTGGACGCCAAGACGGACACTTCTGCCAATCGCGCCGAACTCGAGACCCTGCGTAAAGAGTTGGAGAGCCTTGAAGAGAGGGTCAGGGTGACCAAGCAGCTTATCCAAGACAAGGAAGCTCTTATTGCCCGTTCTCAAGATGAAGCAAAAGGCCTGACAGCCGATCTGAAGACCGATCTGGCTGAAATTCGCACCCTGAGCAGTCAGCTGGTGGCGGGTAAAGACGAGGACGACGAGGCTGAGATCGCTGAGGTAGATCACATCCGTGTTGACGCCCTTCACGCCCTCGACGCGTTTCTTCAGAAGGGCCTCCAGAGACAAATGTTTCGCTGAACTTGAGAAGTCGATGAATACGCTTCGGCTGTACTTGTTACATTTTTTTTTACTGGCCGATTTTCCCTCGGCTCCTCATATTTCATTGCCTATGCGTCTGGCTGCCTGGTCATGTGCCCCCCCCGAGCCGAATCTGTCAGGTTACTGCAGATATCGGCTCTGCAGTTATCGGTAGGATTATACCTGAACATCGGCTCTGCAGTCAGGACCAATGCTGATTTCCCTGAACTCGCAAGCCGATGTAAACCCATACTCCAGTCTTCCGTCACCCGCTAGATCGACGCTGAATGCAGGCGAAGCGTATGGCAAGGATAATACGGGGCGGTTGCCGAATTGGCCCCTATTTTAATTGTATTGCTCAAAAGAGGCTTACATCTCGTTGTGCCAGCCGATGTCTCATCACCGGCTTTCCTTCGTTTGGGGCGCCATACCCCCTTTTTGTGGTCGACCCTCGTAAGTGACTGGATTGTCGTCCGCCATCTCAGATGTAGATGGCGGTGTGGTTGATGACGAAGCTTGTCCCACCGGGCGTGCCAGAATGTGTTGCGGTCAAAACCCACCGGCGGGCAGCGACGGGCAACACAGTAGAGCCGGGAACAACTTAGGGCTGCGGCTGGCCCTGGTCCCTCCGAGCGACGGCCCGCAAAGCCTCTGGTACACACGTCCGATGCTGGTGCAAGGGCGTGCCACCTGACCTATACCTGGTCAAGAAGGTGATGGAGATGCCTCGCTTAGTTTCCTGCATGGCATACACGTAAACATTAAATACGAGCCTCGATCGGCTCTCAGGTTATCCTGTGAATCGGCTCAAGGAGCCGATCCACCCATGATTCGTACGAGGTGCACGAATATATGGTGGTCCTGCTTGATCAAGATAAAGCTAAAACGATCTACGACGATTTAGGGTTTTCACCGCATAATCGGATCATCCTACTCACGATTGGGCCTCGCGGCCACGCACGGTGATCGTAAGCCGATCCTAGATAAGGCCTAAAAACCAACACGAGGTTGATCCCCGGAACATCCTGTCTAGGACTAACAAACGACACCCTACGTGCCGCTGGATCCTCCAACCCTTTGTAAGGCCTAACTATTGCAGATATTAAATTAATCCTTGAAGCACAAGGAGCAACCGTAACGGATCGGATCTACTAAATAATGATCAAGTGGGGTGCCGCCCCTACACCTAAGATAGGTGTAAGGGCGGCTAGATATGCAGGGGTTGCACTACGATAGCATGTAATACGAAGAACAATGCTAACCCTAACATATCTGAGATAACTACGTTGCTCGCCATCAAAAAGGCTTCAGTACGAGCAACGCATGAACAACGAGCATAAGCTTGTGCTGCCTAGATCGCAAGATGCGATCTAGGCAGCATGATGCTTACCGGTAGAAACCCTCGAGACGAAGGAGTTGGCGATGCGCCGAGATTGATTTGTGGTTGAACGTTGGTTGTTGTTTATTTCATAAACCCTAGATACATATTTATAGTCCAGGGGACTTTCTAATTTAGACGTACACCTAACCGTGCACGGATAAAACTCTATCTCTTAGTCTAAGATGCGATCTACTATATTACAGATACACGGGCATGCTAGCCCAAACTTTACATATAAGGCCGATTCACGTATTTCTTCCGAATATAATCTTCAAGTCCATCTTGATCACGGCCCACCTCTAACTCGGTCAATTTCTGGTGATAACAATCACATAAACTTTTAGTAGCATAAAACTCCAGATCGCAACGAATTGGAGAGTAGTATTCAATAGTTTTGCATAGCAAACAACTAAGAACTAGGGTTTATCTTAAACTTGGTTTCAAGCAGCTAGGGGGTCGTCCAAGGCACTTATATAGGCGTCCGGGATGAGTTCTGGTCGAAAAATACAAGTAAAACCGACCCAGAATAGATCTGGTCGAGACAGACTCGGACAAATCCGGTCTGGAATCCGGTCAACCGGGCCAGGGACCGGGCTGGCCGGTCTGGCATCCGGTCAACCGGGCGGCAAACTGGAAAGTTCGCAAAACTTCGTCCGGTTTGGCCCCGGTACGACGCATCCGGTTGTCGCCCGGTCAACCGGGCTAGGGACCGGGCACGCCGGTCTGGAGGCCGGTCTAACCGGGCGCTGGGCCGGCCTGGACGACTTCTTCTCCTCTCGCGCATGCCTCCCTCTCCTTCCTCGCGCGTCCATGAGATATCTTCATGTCCAGCTCCATGTCCAGCTTCACGTCCATCTTGACGTCCGTCTTCATGTCCAGCTGCTCCTCTACTCCTCGTGCGATGCTCGTCTCCTCTTGATACCTAATGATACATAAGTAATAGGACTTAGGCATTATAAAGTTCTCATCAATCAAAGTATCGTTTAGAAACAAGTTCACCTGTTGTTTAAGTAGCTTCGCACGAGCCCTTGTAATTGGTCCAATCCGAACTTCATTGGAGTTGAGCTTCACAGCAGGTTCATCTTCATTCATCAATGACGGAGGTAGTGGTGTAGTAGGGATGTCCTCATCATCTCCCCCCCCCTTCAAAAGGCGTCGAACTCGACGCTCCAAGGTCTTCTCCGATATATGGAGTCAAATCAGCAACATTGAAAGAATTACTGACACCAAACTCATCAACTGGAAGATCTATCGAGTATGCATTATCATTGATCTTGGCAAGCACTTTGTAAGGACCAGCTCCACGAGGCTTCAACTTAGACTTCCGCAGCTTCGGGAACCTATCCTTGCGAAAATGTACCCAGACCATATCACCAGGCTTGAACAACATCTCTTTGCGCTTCTTGTTCATCCTTGCAGCATTGCTCTTGCCTTTTTTCTCTATCAACTCTTTAGTCTTCACATGGATTTTGCGCACAAAATCTGCTCTCTTGGATGCCTCCATATTAACTCTCTCATGTATAGGCAAAGGCAACAAGTCAAGTGGAGTAATGGGTTTGAAACCATACACCACCTCAAAAGGACATAGCTCCGTGGTAGAATGTACCGCCCTGTTGTAAGCAAACTCTACATGCGGCAAACACTCTTCCCACTCCTTTGGGTTCTTCTTGATCATGGATCTCAACAGTTGTGACAAGGTTCGATTCACCACCTCAGTTTGACCATCAGTTTGGGGATGACAAGTAGTACTGAATAGTAGCTTTGTCCCCAGCTTTCCCCCAAAGTGTCTTCCAGAAGTAGCTCATGAACTTCACATCACGATCAGAAACAATAGTCTTCGGAACTCCATGTAGTCGAACAATCTCCCTGAAAAACAGGTTAGCAATATGCGATGCATCGTCGCTTTTGTGGCAGGCAATAAAGTGTGACATTTTAGAAAATCTGTCCACTACCACAAATATAGAATCATGGCCTCTTTTAGTACATGGCAAACCCAACACAAAATCCATACTAATATCTTCCCAAGGTGTAGTAGGTGCCGGTAACGCAGTATACAAACAGTGAGGCTTCAGCTTGGACTTGGACTTGTTGTAAGTAATGCACCTCTTCACATACCTGTCCACGTCCCGCCTCATCTTTGGCCAATAAAAGTGATCAGCGAGCATGAGTAGCGTCTTCTCACGCCCAAAGTGACCCATCAAACCTCCAGCATGTGATTCCTGCAATAAGAGCAAACGCACAGACGATTCTGGAACACATAGTTTGTTAGCTCTAAACAAGAACCCATCGTGTATGTGATATTTTTTCCATGCTTTACCAATAACACATAAGCGGTATGGTTCAGCAAAATCATGACCAGTCGCATATAAATCACATAACACCTCTAATCCAGGAATTTTAACATCAAGATGAGTTAACAGCATAGTCTTCCTAGACAGAGCATCAGCAACAATATTATCTTTTCCCTTCTTATGCTTAATAATGTACGGAAAAGACTCAATGAACTCAACCCACTTACCAAGACGCCTATGCAAAGTAGATTGGGCTTTCAGATATTTCAAAGCTTCATGATCAGAATGTATGATAAATTCTTTTGGCCACTGATGTCTACTTCCCCCTCCTTTTCCTGTAGACAGTGTTGGGCCTCCAAGAGCAGAGGTTTGTAGAATAGCAGCAAGTTTTCCCTTAAGTGGATCACCCAAGGTTTATCGAACTCAGGGAGGAAGAGGTCAAAGATATCCCTCTCAAGCAACCCTGCAACCACAAAGCAAGAAGTCTCTTGTGTCCCCAACACACCTAATAGGTGCACTAGTTCGGCGAAGAGATAGTGAAATACAGGTGGTATGAATATATATGAGCAGTAGTAACGGTGCCAGAAAATAGCTTGCTGGCGTGTAGTTGATGGTGGTAGTATTGCAGCAGTAGTAACACAAGAAACAAGAAACAAGCAGCGATAGCAGTATTTAGGAACAAGGCCTAGGGATTACACTTTCACTAGTGGACACTCTCAACATTGATCACATAACAGAATAGATAAATGCATACTCTACACTTTTGTTGGATGATGAACACATTGCCTAGGATTACACGAACCCTCAATGCCGGAGTTAACAAGCTCCACAATTAATGTTCACATTTTAGTAACCTTATAGTGTAAGATAGATCAACATAACCAAATAGATCACATCAATACCATCATAGTAATAGTTAACTTCACAATCCATAAGAGATCACGATCATAAACTAAGCCAAGAACTACATGACGCACACCCTGTCCACTTTACACCATGTAGGAGGAATAGAATACTTTAATAACATCACTAGAGTAGCACATAGATGAATTGTGATACAAACTCATATGAATCTCAATCATGTAAAGCAGCTCATGAGATTATTGTATTGAGGTACATGGGAGAGAGATTAACCACATAGCTACAGCGAAGCCCTCAGCCTCAGGGATGGATTACTCCCTCCTCATCATGGGGGCAGCGATGGCGGTGAAGATGGCGGTGGAGACGGCGGTGGAGATGGCTCCGGGGGCAATTCCCCGTCCCGGCAGGGTGCCGGAACAGAGACTTCTGTCCCCCGAATTGGAGTTTCGCGTTGTGGCAGCGCCCCTGGAGTCTTTCTGGAGTTTCGTCAAGCGTATCAGGGTTTTCGATCCAGGGGCTTTAAATAGGCGAAGAGGCGGCGCAGGAGGGTCGAAGGGGCGACGACACCATAGGGCGGCGCGGCCAGGGCCTGGGCCGCGCCGGCCTATGGTCTGGGGGCCCAGTGCCCCCCCTCTGGTCCTTCCCAGGTGTTCTGGATGCTTCCGGTGAAAATAGGAACTTGGGCGTTGATTTCGTCCGATTCCGAGAATATTTCGTTACTAGGATTTCTGAAACCAAAAACAGCAGAAAACAGGAACTGGCACTTCGGCATCTTGTTAATAGGTTAGTTCCAGAAAATGCACGAATATGACATAAAGTGTGCATAAAACATGTAGATAACATCAATAATGTGGCATGGAACATAAGAAATTATCGATACGTCGGAGACGTATCAGCATCCCCAAGCTTAGTTCTGCTCGTCCCGAGCAGGTAAAACGATAACACAGATAATTTCTGGAGTGACATGCCATCATAATCTTGATCATACTATTTGTAAAGCATATGTAGTGAATGCAGCGATCAAAACAATGTATATGACATGAGTAAACAAGTGAATCATAAAGCAAAGACTTTTCATGAATAGCACTTCAAGACAAGCATCAATTAAGTCTTGCATAAGAGTTAACTCATAAAGCAATAATTCAAAGTAAAGGCATTGAAGCAACACAAAGGAAGACTAAGTTTCAGCGGTTGCTTTCAACTTGTAACATGTATATCTCATGGATATTGTCAACATAGAGTAATATAATAAGTGCAATAAGCAAGTATGTAGGAATCAATGCACAGTTCACACAAGTGTTTGCTTCTTGAGGTGGAGAGGAATAGGTGAACTGACTCAACAATGAAAGTAAAAGAATGGTCCTCCATAGAGGAAAAGCATCGATTGCTATATTTGTGCTAGAGCTTTGATTTTGAAAACATGAAACAATTTTGTCAACGGTAGTAATAAAGCATATGTATCATGTAAATTATATCTTACAAGTTGCAAGCCTCATGCATAGTATACTAATAGTGCCCGCACCTTGTCCTAATTAGCTTGGACTACCGGATCATCACAATGCACATGTTTTAACCAAGTGTCACAAAGGGGTACCTCTATGCCGCCTGTACAAAGGTCTAAGGAGAAAGCTCGCATTGGATTTCTCGCTATTGATTATTCTTCAACTTAGACATCCATACCGGGACAACATAGACAACAGATAATGGACTCCTCTTTTATGCATAAGCATGTAACAACAATTAATAATTTTCTCATTTGAGATTGAGGATATATGTCCAAAACTGAAACTTCCACCATGGATCATGGCTTTAGTTAGCGGCCCAATGTTCTTCTCTAACAATATGCATGCTTAACCATAAGGTGGTAGATCTCTCTTACTTCAGACAAGAAGAACATGCATAGCAACTCACATGAAATTCAACAAAGAGTAGTTGATGGCGTCCCCAGTAAACATGGTTATCGCACAACAAGCAACTTAATAAGAGATAAAGTGCATAATTACATATTCAATACCACAATAGTTTTTAAGCTATTTGTCCCATGAGCTATATATTGCAAAGGTGAATGATGGAGTTTTAAAGGTAGCACTCAAGCAATTTACTTTGGAATGGCGGAAAATACCATGTAGTAGGTAGGTATGGTGGACACAAATGGCATAGTGGTTGGCTCAAGTATTTTGGATGCATGAGAAGTATTCCCTCTCGATACAAGGTTTAGGCTAGCAAGGCTTATTTGAAACAAACACAAGGATGAACCGGTGCAGCAAAACTCACATATAAGACATATTGAAAACATTATAAGACTCTACACCGTCTTCCTTGTTGTTCAAACTCAATACTAGAAATTATCTAGACCTTAGAGAAACCAAATATGCAAACCAAATTTTAGCATGCTCTATGTATTTCTTCATTAATGGGTGCAAAGCATATGATGCAAGAGCTTAATCATGAGCACAACAATTGCCAAGTATCACATTACCCAAGACATTAATAGCAATTACTACATGTATCATTTTCCAATTCCAACCATATAACAATTTAACGAAGAAGAAACTTCGCCATGAATACTAAAAGCTAAGAACACATGTGTTCATATGCAACAGCGGAGCGTGTCTCTCTCCCACACAAGCATGATGTAATCCAATTTATTCAAACACAAACAAAAATAAAAGCATACAGACGCTCCAAGTAAAGCACATAAGATGTGACCGAATAAAAATATAGTTTCAAGAGAAGGAACCTGATAATTTGTCGATGAAGAAGGGGATGCCTTGGGCATCCCCAAGCTTAGACGCTTGAGTCTTCTTAATATATGCAGGGGTGAACCACCGGGGCATCCCCAAGCTTAGAGCTTTCACTCTTCTTGATCATAGTATATCATCCTCCTCTCTTGACCCTTGAAAACTTCCTTCACACCAAACTTCTCATAAACTTCATTAGAGGGGTTAGTACATAATCAAAAACTCACATGTTCAGAGGTGACACAATCATTCTTAACACTTCTGGACATTGCTCAAAGCTACTGGAAGGTAATGGAACAAAGAAATCCACCCAACACAGCGAAAGAAGCAATGCGAAATAAAAGGCAGAATCTGTCAAAACAGAACAGTCCGTAAAGACGAATTTCTAATAAATACTTCCGTTGCTCAGATCAGAAAACTCAAAACTAATGAAAGTTGCGTACATATCTGAGGAACACGCACGTAAATTGGCATATTTTTCTGATTTTTCTACAGAGAAAACAGCCCAGATTCGTGACAGATAGAAATCTGTTTCTGCGCAGAAATCCAAATCTAGTATCAACCTTCGATTAGAGGCTTCACTTGGCACAACCAAACACAAAACTAAGATAAGGAGAGGTTGCTACAGTAGTAAACAACTTCCAAGACACAAAATAAAAACAAAGTACTGTAGCAAAATAACACATGGGTTATCTCCCAAGAAGTTCTTTCTTTATAGCCATTAAGATGGGCTCAGCAGTTTTAATGATGCACTCATAAGAAATAGTAGTTAAAGCGAAAGAGAGCATCCAGAGGCAAATTCAAAACACATTTAAGTCTAACATGCTTCCTATGCATAGGAATCTTGTAAATAAACAAGTTCAAGAAGCATAATGCAACAAGCATAGAAAGATAAAACAAGTATAGCTTCAAAAATTTCAGCACATAGAGAGGTATTTTAGTAACATGAAAATTTCTACAACCATATTTTCCTCTCTCATAATAACTTTCAGTAGCATCATGAGCAAACTCAACAATATAACTATCACATAAAGCATTCTTATCATAAGTCTCATGCATAAAATTATTACTCTCCACATAAGCATAATCAATTTTATTAGTAATAGTGGGAGCAAATTCAACAAAGTAGCTATCATCATTATTATTCTCATCAAGTGTAGGAGGCATAGTATAATCACAACAAAATTTACTCTCCATAGTAGGTGGCACCAAAAGACCACTGTCATTATAATCATCATAAATAGGAGGCAAAGTATCATCAAAGAAAATTTTCTCCTCAATGCTTGGGGGACTAAAAAGATCATGAAAACCAGCTTCCCCAAGCATAGAACTTTCTATATTATTATCAACAATGGTGTTCAAAGCGTTCATACTAATATTACTACCAGCATGCAAATAAGATTCCATAGGTTTTTTAATTTTCGCATCAAACAATCCATGTTTTAAATCAGCAAACAGAAATAGAAGCTCATTCTTGTCCATTATGCCAAACTAGTGTAAACAAGAAACAAAAAGATGCAATTGCAGGATCTAAAGGAAATAGCTTTGAGTACTTACAATGGCGGAAAATAGCTTGGTAGCCGAGGTCCGGAGTGTGAGTACCTTTTACCTTTCCTCCCCGGCAACGGCGCCAGAAAATAGCTTGATGTCTACTTCCCCCTCCTTTTCCTGTAGACAGTGTTGGGCCTCCAAGAGCAGAGGTTTGTAGAACAGCAGCAAGTTTTCCCTTAAGTGGATCACCCAAGGTTTATCGAACTCAGGGAGGAAGAGGTCAAAGATATCCCTCTCAAGCAACCCTGCAACCACAAAGCAAGAAGTCTCTTGTGTCCCCAACACACCTAATAGGTGCACTAGTTCGGCGAAGAGATAGTGAAATACAGGTGGTATGAATATATATGAGCAGTAGTAACGGTGCCAGAAAATAGCTTGCTGGCGTGTAGTTGATGGTGGTAGTATTGCAGCAGTAGTAACACAGTAAAACAGTAAACAAGCAGCGATAGCAGTATTTAGGAACAAGGCCTAGGGATTACACTTTCACTAGTGGACACTCTCAACATTGATCACATAACAGAATAGATAAATGCATACTCTACACTTTTGTTGGATGATGAACACATTGCGTAGGATTACACGAACCCTCAATGCCGGAGTTAACAAGCTCCACAATTAATGTTCATATTTTAGTAACCTTATAGTGTAAGATAGATCAACATAACCAAATAGATCACATCAATACCATCATAGTAATAGTTAACTTCACAATCCATAAGAGATCACGATCATAAACTAAGCCAAGAACTACATGATGCACACCCTGTCCACTTTACACCATGTAGGAGGAATAGAATACTTTAATAACATCACTAGAGTAGCACATAGATGAATTGTGATACAAACTCATATGAATCTCAATCATGTAAAGCAGCTCATGAGATTATTGTATTGAGGTACATGGGAGAGAGATTAACCACATAGCTACAGCGAAGCCCTCAGCCTCAGGGATGGATTACTCCCTCCTCATCATGGGGGCAGCGATGGCGGTGAAGATGGCGGTGGAGACGGCGGTGGAGATGGCTCCGGGGGCAATTCCCCGTCCCGGCAGGGTGTCGGAACAGAGACTTCTGTCCCCCGAATTGGAGTTTCGCGTTGTGGCGGCGCCCCTGGAGTCTTTCTGGAGTTTCGTCAAGCGTATCAGGGTTTTCGATCCAGGGGCTTTAAATAGGCGAAGAGGCGGCGTAGGAGGGTCGAAGGGGCGACGACACCATAGGGTGGCGCGGCCAGGGCCAGGGCCGCGCCGGCCTATGGTCTGGGGGCCCAGTGCCCCCCCTCTGGTCCTTCCCGGGTGTTCTGGATGCTTCCGGTGAAAATAGGAACTTGGGCGTTGATTTCGTCCGATTCCGAGAATATTTCGTTACTAGGATTTCTGAAACCAAAAACAACAGAAAACAGGAACTGGCACTTCGGCATCTTGTTAATAGGTTAGTTCCAGAAAATGCACGAATATGACATAAAGTGTGCATAAAACATGTAGATAACATCAATAATGTGGCATGGAACATAAGAAATTATCGATACGTCGGAGACGTATCAGCCACAAATAATGTTGCCAAACCTCAAGAACTCTAATTAAAGCATACAATTCTTTATCATAAATAGGATAGTTCAACTTAGCACCAGAAAGTTTCTCAGAAAAATATGCAATTGGGCGACCCTCTTGCATCAACACACCACCAATTCCAATACCACTAGCATCACATTCAATCTCAAATTGCTTATTGAAATCAGGAAGTGCAAGCAACAGTGCAGAAGTTAACAACCGTTTCAGTTCATCAAAAGCATGATCTTGGGAAACGCCCCACTCAAAGACAACACCCTTTTTAGTCAATTCATTCAAAGGTGCAGCAATAGTATAAAAATTGGGCACAAAATGGCGATAAAACCCAGCTAGACCATGAAAACTTCTAACTTGACTCACATTCATGGGAGTAGGCCAATTTTGAATAGCTTCAATTTTAGACACATCTACTTCTACTCCATGCTTAGAGACAACATAACCCAGAAATATGACCTTTTCTTTGCAAAATGTGCACTTCTCAAGATTACCATAGAGTTTACTATCACGCAACACTTGCAAAACATGTCTAATATGTATAATATGATCATCTTCATTACGGCTGTAGATTAATATGTCATCAAAATACACAACCACAAACTTGCCAATAAAATCATGCAAAACATGGTTCATCAGTCTCATGAAAGTGCCAGGTGCATTCGTCAAACCAAAAGGCATTACTAACCACTCATATAAACCAAATTTAGTTTTAAAGGCGGTTTTCCACTCATCCCCTTCTTTCATCCTAATTTGATGATATCCACTACGCAAATCAATTTTAGTGAAAACAGCAGCACCACTCAATTCATCTAGCATATCCTCTAAACGGGGAATAGGATGACGATATCGAATAGTAATGTTGTTTATCGCTCTACAATCTACACACATACGCCATGTACCATCTTTCTTAGGAACAAGAATAACAGGAACAACACAAGGACTAAGGCTTATGCGGATGTAACCTTTGTCGAATAGCGCTTGTACTTGCTTCTGTATCTCCTTCGTCTCTTCGGGATTCGTCCTATATGGCGCCCTATTGGGCAGCGATGCTCCAGGAATCAAGTCAATTTGATGTGCAATACCTCGCAATGGTGGAAGTCCTGCAGGTACCTCTTCCGGAAACACGTCGCTAAATTCCTGCAAAACATTACAAACACCAAGCGGAAGAGGGGTCATGTCGTTAGAAACCAAAACCGTACCCTTGTACATGAGCACAATAGGCATGGCTGTAGGATCCTCACAAAATTCTCTCATGTCTTGTTTGGTGGCTAACGAGACTAAGGAATTCACTCTCTCACTTTTCGTTATATCACTCACGACATTACAATTCTCTCGCCTATCTATGGATGCATCCTCCAAGTTTACTTCAATCTTATGACGAGACTCATTGACAATTTGCTGTGGTGACATAGGCTGTAAGTTAATTTTCTTGCCCTTGAACTCCAAGTGATATGTATTGGCGCGGCCATTGTGTTGCACGTAATGTAACATAGAGCCATGGCCGGCCCAACAAATAGGTGACAAACCGTCATAGGAACCACATCAAAATCAATGGAATCCTTATACGGTCCAATCTCAAAATCAACTCGCACCATGTGGCTCACCTTCATCTCACCATTATTGCTCAACCACTGAATATAATATGGATGTGGGTGCGGTAGATACTTCAGTTTCAGCTTGGCACATAACTCTTTGCTTGGTAGATTGCGACAACTCCCGCCATCAATAATGACCTTGCAAGCTTTATCGGGACCAACTAGTGCCTTTGTTTGGAACAAATTACAGCGCTGTGTAGATGCACTTGACTGCACATTAAGAACACGCTGCGAGACAACAATAGTTTGAGCTTCAGAAGGGAAAGCATCAAACCCATCACTATCAGAATCATCCTCATCTGGAGCATTTGGATCAACATCATCTCCAGTTTCATACTCATTATCCTCATTAATGATCATAACTTTGCGGTTAGGACAATCTCGCTTGAATTGACCCTTGCCACCACATGTATGACAAGCCATATCGCGATTGCGCGCTGTCGACATGTTAGAACTAGTTCCACTTGCTGCAGGAGCGGGCTTCTTTGTGTTGGTGACACTAGAGAACGGCTTGCTAGACGAAGTAGGAACATCTGTAGGGCGCGAAGATGGCGCCATGGAGGGCGGCGTCCGGGGTGTGTAGCGCCCAGCGCCTGTAGCACAGCCCTTCATTTGCAGTTCTTCAGCCAACTGTGACTCAGCTTCTCTTGCATGATGTAGTAGCTCATTCATAGTAGCGTAGCTGTGATGACGCACAATGCCCTTGATATTAAACCACAGACCATTCATAAAACGCTGTAGTGTCATCTCAAGAGACTCACGGACACGGGCACGGGCACGCTGCATAAGCATCTCCATCTCCATGTAGTAAGCATCAACCGTCAACACACCTTGCTTCAATTGGGTCAACTTGTCAAAGACAGAACGCAAGTAATTGGTAGGCACAAAACGAGCTCTCATTTCCGCCTTCATAGCACGCCATGTGATAATAGGCAGCTCACCATCTTCTTCGCGAGCACACACAAGTCCATCCCACCAACGCAATGCATAGCCATCAAATTCAGAGAAAGCAAGTTTGATCTTCCTATCTTCAGTATAGTCGGGATTTAAACACCATAATCTCTCAATCTTCAGCTCCCATGTAATATATTCTTCAACATCAGTACCTCCTTCAAATCTGGGAATTGAGAACTTGGGTTTACCCAAACCATCTTCTTGTTGTTGTGGAACACGTTGGGCTCCGACGGGGGCAAAACCACGACCACGGAAATCACCAACACCACGGCCAATACCACGACCCATACCACACCCTTGAGCATTAGCAGCTTCAGCATTGTCGCCTTGCACACAGCCATCGTCATCATGCGGTGGTTGTTGTGGTTGCACCATAGTACGTATCTCACCAACGGCGTTAGTCAACGTCTGGATAGATGCTTCAAGAGTCGTCATGTATGTTTGAACGGTGTTAACCGCTGTAGTAGCCTCATCGACCTTCAAGTGTACACTCTGAATATCCTTGTCCAACACATCACTAGCAACTCGTATTTCACGTTGCATGTGATCACGAAGTGCCTCAAATTCACGCCAAGTAACTGGTGTAGCAGCGTCCTTTTTCTGCATCACATCAACATTCTCCGTAGAAGACATGATTAGTAGGTTAGTGCACTAAACACAAATCTTTGGTGGTACTCTCACAACTCACTCAGAACTGATAAGAAAGGTAAATCTTACCGCTCCAAAGTGAATTAGTATTGCTTACCAACTTGGATTGACGGACTAGTGCATGGATGTAGCGAAGCGAATATCAAGGGTATCAGAACAATCACACGACAAAGCATGATATATGTGGGGCTATAAGAACAATCACACGACAAGCTCTAGCGCTAACCGTAGACAACCAATGATACTCACACAAGGCGATATAATGGGGCAATGCAACTATATATAGGAAAGGTTGCAATGCACTAAAGAGACGCTAGCAAAGCTCAACGAGACAGGCACAAGATTGCTCAACTACGGGTGCAGTAAAGTAAACTGAGGCCTTCACTTGATTCAACTAGCACTTCACTTTTCTTTTTTGGATTTTTCTTTTTGTATAACACACGCAGCTATGTAGCTCTTTTTGCTTCTTTTCAAGTTTTTTTTTATATATGACACAACTCCTTGATAACACGGCTAACAGAAATATGCAAAGCACCGATAACCTAATGAGCAGCCTGTCGAGCGGTAAAACTAGTCTCTTCTGGGAAGTTCCTAGTCACTTTATATCGATAGGCTGTGTCTATGGTTGGGAACAAGCACACTGTACGCTATGTGGACTCGGAGTAACAAAACTGACACTAGACGACAAAGCAACACAAGATGATAGAGTAAACTCAAACCCTAAAATACTAGATGGAAAGAAAAGATACGCAAAAACAACTACGAAAAGCAACTAAAACTGAAATTAGTGCAATCTAAGGCTATGGTAAACCCTAACCCTAACTTTTTTTATGGCTTTTTCTGGATAGGAAAACACTCACAACTCAACTATGGGGTGGATTGTGGATGGCTTACCGAGGAAAACTGGAAATCTGATACCAAGATGATATAGCACTACAAGAAAAGTTCTGATAGACAACGTCCCAAAATCGTCAGCTAAGGGGTATTTTTCGTCGCCTATGGGCCCAACCCGACGATATGGGTTCTGTTGTCGAAACTGGGTCAGGCAAAGTCCTACCACATTTTTTTCGGTCCGTCGCGCTTGGGCGCCCTTCCGCCACGGAAAATCGGACCATTGCAGAAGTGTTTCCGGGAGCCCGTTGACTGCTGACGTCATGCAAACTGACACGTGGCAGATGCCGTTAACTGGCAGTTAACGGCGTTAACCGGCTAAACCCCATGGTAGATGGTAGGCCCACACGAGGCCTGCCACGTCTTAAGCGGGCCGGCCCATTAAGTTTGCGGGCCGGGCCAGCTGACTTAGTTTGACCGGTCAACTATATAGCTGGGCTGGTCCATTAGTTACGTGGGCCGGGCCTAACCTCTCAGGTTGACTGGTCAAAATTTTAATGGGCCAGCCCACTAAGCATGTGGGCCGGGCCAAATGTACTCGTTTGACCGGTCAACAGGCAAAGGGCCGGCCCACAAGAAATGTGGGGCCCACTTTCCTGTTATCGGGCCGGCCCATTTACAAAGTGGGGTCCACCTTAAAGCAAGTCGGCCGGCCCAAGAAGTTATTGGGCCGGCCCAATTAGCATGTGGGTCCCACTTTCCTGCTATCGGGCTGGCCCATTTAGTACGTGGGGTCCACAATAGATCAAATGGGCTGGCCCAACAAGCCAGTGGGCCGGGCTAAAAACACAGGTGGGTCCCACTTTCCTATTAAAGGCCCGGCCCATTTAGTATGTGGGGTCCACCATATAGCAAGTGGGCCATCCCAAGAAGATAGTGGGCCGGGCCAAAAACATAGGTGGGTCCCACTTTCCTTTTAAAGGGCCGGTCCATTTAGTTTGTGGGGTCCACCATATAGCAAGTGGGCCGGCCCAACAAGAAAGTGGGTCGGGCCAAAAACGCAGGTGGGTCCCACTTTCCTGTTAAAGGGCCGGCCCATTTAGTATGTGGGGTCCACCGTATAGCAAGTGGGCCGGCCCAACAAGATAGTGGGCCGGGCCAAAAACACAGGTGGGTCCCACTTTCCTGTTAAAGGGCCGGCCCATTTAGTATGTGGGGTCCACCATATAGCAAGTGGGCCGGCCCAACAAGATGGTGGGCCAAACCAAAAAGGCTGGTGGGTCCCACTATCCTGTTAAAGGGCCGGCCCATTTAGTGTGTGGGGTCCACCACAATAGCTTTTGGGCTGGCCCAACAAGTTAGTGGGCCGGCCCAATTAGTATGTGGGGTCCACGGTAAATCAGGTGGGCTGGCCCGACGAGTTAGCGGGCCGGCCCAATAAGCTTGTGGGGCCCACTTTTCTGTTACTGGGCCGGCCTAGTAGTGGGTGGGGTCCACCTTAAAGCAAGTGGGCTCGCCCAATAAGTACGTGGGCCAGCCCGTTTAGTTAGTGTTTATATGCCGGCATAATAGGCGCTTTAGGATTTTGCGGGTCGGCACATGTGTGATTTCGCTTAATTGGGCCGTTTAAGTGATGGGAATTTGTGATTTACTTTGAATATTTACGCAGCACTTGATTTCTGTCGGATAGCCTCACTTACCACAAGCACCAAAGAAAAAATGCACGAAAGAACTATAAAAACTAACTAAATATTACATCAGCTACAAGGCTTTGAAAAAAGATTACAGAACCCAGAGAAATTGAATGGTAATTAAACCTAGCAATACAATGAAGCGATCCAGCAATCTTTTAAGTTGTCCATGCAGCACCTATATCTGAAACAAAGACATTACAAGTTAAGACAGCAACAATGGAAAGGCAAAGACACTACAATATTGTTTGCCAAAGAATTTGGAACTCATCATTTCGTCGTTATAACAAGATCATTGTAATGCGCACAATAAGCAAACAAAGAGTGCATGCCGCATACAAATAGCCAATATAACAGAGCATGTTAGAATGAAACAGCAGGCTTACTACTGTCGAGTCCCATGCAAACCAACATGTTCAGGGAGTACAAGATTGGCATGAACAACATAGTAGCAGGCTATAAAATTTTTAACAACGACTGAGCAAGATGAAGTTATGATGGCTACATCTACAGAGCAGGGAATGTAAACCAAAAATAGAAGTTACGATGGCAAAAGCTAAAGAGGAGGGAATGTGAACCAACATGTGCCAAGTGCAATTACTTCATTTTGGTCGTGAACTAAATAATACTCCTGAACTTATAGTGAAGGGGATGCAAATCAAGATGTTTCGGGATATAAACTTGTAATGAGCAACACATAGAGGATAGTTAATGCTGGAGCTTAGGATGGACCAGATACAGAATATAGTGGGATCACCTGTGAACTTGTATAAGAGGGAATGCAAACCAATATGTTCAGCATTCCATATGTGAGCGTCATGCCAAGTCAGAGAAACAAGTCAATAATGCAGCTTTTGAAGAACAAGATGGCACGCAAAATTATTATCTAGTAGTATGACAAGTTTATTTGTACTACAGGCTAGATAGCAGAGTGATAGCATGCCAAACTAAGTCCTTACTTTGTTAGCTTACAATGAACTAGATACATAACAATGGCATCACCTGTAGTACAGGGAATGCAAGCCAACATGTTCATGGAGTAAAAAATTGGCACAAACAACATAGTAGCAGGCCATAATTTTTGTAACAACGACTGAGCAAGATAAAGTTATGATGGCTAGATCTACAGAGCAGGGATTGTAAACCAAATATAGAAGTTATGATTCCAAAAGCTATAGAGCAGGGAATGTGAACCAACATGTGCAATTACTTAAAATTGGCCATGAACTAAATAAAAGCAGGATGTTTCTATAATAGCTAGGAATAAAACAGATAGGAGTTATAATGGCATCACTCATAAACTTGTCGATAAGGGAAACAAATCAATTTGTTTCGGGATATAAAGTTGTAATGAGCAACACATATAGGATAGTTAATGCTACGGCTTAGGATGGACCAGAAACGGAATATAGTGGGATCACCTGTGAACTTGTAGAAGAGGGAATGCACACCAACTTGTAGAATCAGATGGCAGGAAAAATTATGATGGAAGTAGCTGTTGTGACGAGTTCAAATAAATTTGTACTGCAGGATGGCAGAGCGATAGCATGCAGGAACTAATAGCAGGCAGTTACTTTGTTAGCTTACGACTAAGTGGATAGAAATAACAATGACATCACCTGTAGTACAGGGAATGCAAACCAACATGTTCAGGGAGAACAAGATTGGCATGAACAAAATAGTAGCAGCCTATAATTTTTGTAACGATGACTGAGCAAGATAGAAGTTATGATGGCTACATCTACAGAGCAGGGAATGCAAACCAAAATGTTCAACCGCTTAAAGTTAGCAATGAACTAGAAAATAGCAAGGTGTTACGGTCATATCTAGGAATGAACTAAAAGAGCTTCAGACAAACAAGCATCTGAACCCAGAACATGGCGCTAAAACAAGGGACTTACATTAGGAGAAGCACTCTGTGGGAGTCACAGCAGATCTTCCTGGGGTTGATAGATCCGGTGATGAAGTACGCTACATGTGCTACTTGGGGTTGGAGAGACGGCCATTACAATTCATGGTTACTCATCTCATCTGCAAAAAACGTAACGGCGCGTCGTTAGCACAAACAGGTTCCCCCAAGATTAAACAAGAACTTGCAGCCAAGCAATAGAAAAGTGACAGTAGAAGAGTTTAGATCATGCACGGCGCCGGTGAAGCAGATCCGCTTCATGCACAGCGGTGTCGGTGAGCAAGATCCGATGCGGTGGACGTCAGATCCAGCGAAGCGGCTCCGGTGGGGTGGACGATACCGCAGCTGAAGCGACTGCGGTAGACTGCTGGATGAGCATATGGTTTCGAGGTTCGGCGGGGATGATCCGGTCCGGTTGATGACAGCGTCGATGAAGCGGCTCCGGCAGGCAGCCGGATGACGAGGATCGCGAGGCCGCGGGTAGGCCAGGGAAGTCCGGCGGGGATGTTCCGGTGCGGTGGTCGTGGAGGTGGGAGAGAGGGACTTGGGAAGTTCCGGTGGGTGGTCTGAGGGAAATGATTTTTTTTGGGAGGGTTTCCGGGCTAGGGAGGTGGTGATCCAAAAAAAATGACGGGCAGACCCCCCTACCAACTGACTTTGCTGCCATCTCCATAGGGGTAGAATGGGAATTTGGAAGCGTGTGAAATTTTTGTATTTTGTGGGCGGGAAGTTTTGCCGCTATGAGATTTTGAATTTGGCTAAGGTCCAAGTATATTGATAAAAAATTGTGACACCGTACTAGTACCTCTATTCAAGGCCGAGTGCAAAATCAAATCATCATCACATTAAATACTGGTTACTATCATCGTGATCTATCTTCTTATCCCATTCAAAAAACCGTCTGAAATATTTCAGGATTGGCGGGAGATTTTACCGCCCGACTGAGATTTGATTTTGAATATGGCTATGGTCAAGTAATATAATATAATACTAATATAAAGACGGTACACCTGGTTAATTGCTCTGCTCCGGCAGTCAAGGCCAGCAGCCACATCAAGCCATCATCATTACAAACAAAATCAGTCAAATCTAGAAGCTAGTATAGGAAAAATTCACAGCATAATAAATCCAGAAAACTAAGTACGGTGTATAATACATAAACTGCATTCAACAGCCAAAAGCAGCCAATAACAATGTTAATGTTCACGACAAACTAATCTGAAAATAATACAAGACGTAATGTATGGCCAACATGAAGATTAGGATACCCCGGGATGAATGAATCTGATCTTCATTCAGCATATATTTCTTCGTCACTCCGTTCTATGATCTGAAGGAAATATTCATTGAACTCCTTCCGTCTGTAGTGTGCAGCCAATACATCCTCCAAACGGTATGGCCTTTGTTCATTTCTCATACCGTAGTTTCCTAATCTATCCACACGTATTGGCCACTCATCCCAGGCCTTTATATCATCAAAGTACTCTCTGATATAACCCAAATCTCTGTAGTAGATGCAGCCAGGTCGAAGTGTCGGGTAAACTCTGGTGTCGTCGGAGATACACCGGATATAATGGACGAAGAAGGCACAACTGCCAATGTTATTGACAGCATGGAGAGAGCGGCTCTCAGTGTCCACACGGTACACCAATGGTTGACCTTCCTCCAAATGCTTGTTGTCCAACAACAAAAGCAGCAGAGCACCATCCTACTTCACAAGGTAGAACTTGTTATTTCCAAGTTCTGGAAATGAAAATAGTGTATCCATGTTGACAGTGCTCGCGCGCTGCTCCAACTAGACATTGTTGGTGCACACTAATTTTCCGAACTCAAAATTGTTCACAACTATTGCATACAATTCACCATTGAACGGGGTAATGCAACGCCGAGAATGGTGCTCGGTCGAAAATCTTCCTTCTCCCCAATCTTCATATATACCCTTAGTTGGAGTGCTCTCATCGACCCAAGCAATTTCCGCCGGGTAATCTTTGGAAACGAAGACCATAGTCGGGGACTTCATTACAGCGACTGACTTCAGAATAACATATGGAATATGCGCCTCAAACCTAGTATTCAATGTCTTTGTGAGTGGGTTCAGAAGTCGTATCTTGTGCGGCTGGTTCTTCTGGGCAAGCACGATGACGCCACGGCAAAAGTCGACGAAGTAGTATCTAAAATATATTAATGAAGATAACATTCAGCACTAAGATGTTTACGATTGAAAATAAAAATAGATTAACTCTATAGATATGGAGGAATTTGAACCTTGCATGAACTTCCATTAGATCGATGGTGACGTAGCGGGATGTGCGGAGGTGGAGGAAGGTGAAATCAGCAGCGCATGAAAGGGCGTGCTCTACCATGATCCATTCATGCAGGTGCACGTCGGGCACCTGAGTGCCAATTTCTACAAACTTGCCTCAAAGCAGAGTAGGTGTCCATGTACTCCTCGTTCGCCAGTAAGCAGTCCCCGATCTTGTGAAGTGGTCCGTCAGCCCTGAGAGAGGCCTAGTCCACGGAGGCGCCGCGCTTGGATGCGCCGCCCTCAGAGGCGACGGTCTCGGGGGCGACGGCCGCCGGCGCATTCTTCTTGTCCATCGCGGGCAGGGAACGCGCGTAGGGTGGTTGGTGTTTTTTCATTCGATTTGGAGAAGTTGATGGGACGTGAGAGGCGTGGTTGCGTGCGTGAGTGAGAATGAGACTGTGTGCAGAGGGAGGGACAGAGGGGCTCTGTATAGGCAACGTGACGGTTGGTCTCGGCAGTTTCTCAAAGAAGCTAGACGTTTGGTCTCAACACGCGCACCGCCTAACCGCTGCGCACCACGACACGCGTCTGTGGTACTGCACGTCTACACCATTACGTGTACTCAGTTCTACTGTCGAGCCTTACACTGGAAAAATATATGTACTCCGTACTCAGTTTTCCCCTCGA
Organism: Lolium perenne; assembly: GCF_019359855.2. Taxonomy (NCBI): domain Eukaryota; kingdom Viridiplantae; phylum Streptophyta; class Magnoliopsida; order Poales; family Poaceae; genus Lolium; species Lolium perenne. Next base: position 141,372,266 of record NC_067245.2, read on the forward strand.
GTACTAATACTGGCTAGTGCAATATACTCAGTTTTACCCTCAAGTGGCTGGTCAACAGAGAGTCAACAAATGCGATTAAGCTATCTAATTGAGTAATTTCATGCGCAAAAAAATAAAATCATAGTGCCTCCTACTCATGGAGTCTTGTTAAGAAGAGGAGGTCTAACACGTGGAAAACAGAATAGCACACCACAGGTCCGAAATGATGGAAAGGGCTAGGCAATCCACTTATTATAGATCTCAACAAAAACCACATGGAACTAGTATATTAAACTTATGCAGTAGCCAACGCAACCAAAAGTCAGAAGTGCAGGTTGAGTCCCAAAGGCACAACACAATACGGAAACTTGCAAACTTATATAAAAGGGGCTATGCAACCCACTTATACACACATTAACAGCCATCCTCGTGTGTGACAAGAGAAATTCAACACTGGATTCGGAGGTAGGCACATGAAGCTTTACAAGGGCCAATGGGGCACCAACAAATTAAGGATGAATTGAACCACACCGTCAACAATTCAAACTCGAGACCTTGGCTCTAATACCATTTAAGTTCAAACTGATTGAAAAGGCTAGGCAACCAATTTATAAAACATCCACATGAACAACTACCAATTTGGTCCCAGCCGCAGATAAATGCATCCACCAACAAAATAGGAACATTGCCTCAGTCTCAGGAAAAATTTCACAATACCAAGGTACTCACATGTCAATGTCAGTGTTCATCTCCAATTATCTATGGCATTTTATTAGTCTTTGAGAGATTATAACGAACTTGATTGGCCTCCTGCAGTAGGGCATCACAGGCTACTGATCTCGATCTCAACATGTCAACTTGGTTTCTTAACACATCTGCTGCAGCTCGTTCTATTTGGAGTTGTTCCTCCAGAACTTGTGCAGAGAAAGACTTGGACTTGGACTGCAAAAACCCAGCATTTCGCAGGAAAGTGTTTTTGGTGATATCTTTATTTTTAAGTACCATGGTAAATGTCTCCATACATTCTTCTAGAGTTTTTTCCATACCGTCTTTCCCAGGTTTTGCCATCTCCAATTTCATATTTGCCTGAAAAGTTTTCAGTCATGTAAAAATTAAAGTTATTACAGAGAAACATGCAGACGGTAGATTTAATGTGTAGGAACTACTTTTAATCCTACAAGTTGGTATGCCTGATTACAAATCAAATGCATTTTCACAAAAATGCCTACAAGATCATATTGACATGCCCATTATTGCTCCTACAAATTGGCAAGTGTGTCGTTAAAAAATTTAAATCATAAAGAAGACTTACAATAACACTTTCTGCGAGTTCTCCTATCACATTATGTTTGTTATTCTGGCATGCCTCGAACTGCTCTGCCAGAGTCATCTCTTTGTCTGGTTGCATGTTGTTTGCATGATCTACTTTTTGCATTTTTGTACAATCATATAGAAATCAAATAACGTGGTTAAAATGGAGGATGGAAATGTAACAGGAACATGGAGTTCTACACAATTTACGAGTAACATATGTAGCAGTACAGACCAGCGGGGCATTACTTTTTGCCAGAGATGCCCAACCAAGTGACGAGATCCTGTACGGCTTGGTAAACGTTGTTTCAAGCGGTTAGCCTGGTTCCTTTTAGACAATGTGTGCAAAAGGAGACTAGTGAGACACTGGCGCAAAATAAGTATTCGGATTTTAATCTGGTTTCACGGTCCTTATAAGCCATACCACATTCTTTGGATCAGACCAGTGCTTGACAAGATCTCCCCACTGCTCGTCAGTCATACAGGGTGCAAGAGACTTTGTTCGAACATTGGCAGTAATCTGGCCAGTGAACTATGTCGCCTTAAGCTTATAGCGGTGCTGGCGCAACAATTCTTTGAATATGGAAGCGATGACAAACTTTACATCCTCATTATCCTCATCGAATTCAAACCTTAACTGCTCACAACGGTGGAATGATTGGTGAGTTATATAGCATAGAAACAACAGTAAGCTACAAGAAATGGGACAGATCAATGTGGAATAATTTATCATTACCAGGAGAAGCATGACTTACATGTAAATTATGCACTAAACTCTCGAACTGTGAAGGGGTGTCAACGTGCTGCTTCCACAATGGGAAGGTAGGAAGTTCATTCCTGATAAAATAGCCAATATGTGATACAAGATATGAAGATTCATGCGGATGAAGTGGCCTTCTTCCAACTACAATAGATGTGATGCGAAATCTTGAACCCATTCCGGAAATCTTAGCTGCAAGTTTTCTTCCTACCGTTGCCCCCTCGTTTTTATTGATCGTGGCGAACCTACCAAGTTAAGCATTACATCAAGCTATCATGGTATATAGATACATAAGGGAGCATTAAACTACAAGTCTTGAAAAAGTATTACCTTTTTTGGCGTGGGTCTCATCATCGGGAGAGGAGTTGTCTTTCGCAGGACTAAGGGTCGGAGGGAGATCATCACCAGTTTGCTGGTGTTGTGGCAGCACTGTTTGGACATTTCAGGCTGTATCATCTGGGACTAGCATCATGTGTCCTTGGCCATTATTACCTACCACCAGTCCTGATGGTGCCAATTGTTGGCTCGAATTTGCTGTGGAAACTGGTTCCGTTGGCAATTGTTGCTGAGAAACAGTATTGGCAGCTGGTGGTTGTGGAATGTGTGGGCTGGTACATGCTGGGGCTACTTCTGTCTGATTCGATGGTTTGTGGTTTTTACGAGACCTTTTACTGTTATCATTCTCGGCCTGTTCGCCACCTCGTGTCAGTCTTTTGTTAGACCTTGTAATAGGAGGAGCAGCACGAGCATCAGGCTTAACCCTTTTTTATTACGCACTGTCACCCATCCTCCGGTATCAGCCTGAGGTTCCTGTTGAGTGTTCTTTCTCCTGTTCGTTCTTGAAAAGTTCTTGCCCGAATCTGCAGATGCCTGCACACATAAATGATATTTCAATGTACAATATTATATGATGATGATATGCAGATGGAATGGAAAAACAGTAAGGCAACATATGCCAAAACATATATGATGCGTTAACTAAGCAGGAAAAATTGTAGTAATAAGGCTGAACATGGCATGGGTAACATATTTGGTAGGACTGGGATACAACAAATGGAAGTTGGGACAAATAATTCGATGACATGACAGAGAAAACTCACCTTGTTGTGTTGCAGAGGATAGTCGACCAGGGCATCTTCCTGAGTCAGCTCGCCATCACAATCAACAGAATCAAATTCTGAATCAGAGGAATGTTCCGTATCCTTTGTGAGGGAGGTGGGTAGCGTTTTTGCACTAGACCTTGTAGAAGGATGTAGTGTTAGGCCCAACGAGGCTGCAACTCGGCTATTATGCAGGATAGTTTTCCTCCGTTGCTCTTCGTACTCATTCTTGAGTGGAAGACCTAACATGCATTGGCGAGAAATGCAGATGAGATTTATCATGGAACTATGCATATAAGAACAAATTAATAGTAGCAGTGAGACTGCTCAAAAGGTGTAATGACAAACAAACTATGGCTCAAAAATAATTGATGTTCATATTGTCAAGCTTCATGCACTAGCCAACGCAACCGGAAGTCCGGACTGATAGAAAGGGCAAACAAATTATGGCTATTACCACTACCTTCTTTTAGAGTTCTTTTCATATTCTTTTAGAGTTCTAAAAAACACACTACACAATGACAATGGATATTACCACTACCTTCTAGGTCCCGGCCATCAGATTTAGGGCTCCTTTGATTCATAGGATTTGCATAGGAATTGTGTAGGATTTGGTTCCTATGGAAAAATTTCATATACATGTTGTTTGATTCATAGGAATATATCCTATAGGAAAAATTCCTATGGAAATCTTGTACTCCTATAGGAAAAAAAACATTAGCTCATACCTCATGAAAAATTCCTATAGGAAAAAAACATTAGCTCATACCTCATGAAAAATTCCTTTGCTTCAATCAAACACACTTCATCTTCCTATGGGATTCAAATAGACATGCCATTCTAATCCTATGACTTTCCTATTCCTATGCTTTTTCTATCCTTTGAATCAAAGGAGCCCTTAGAGAAAAGTAGCTTAGCCAGAGATTTAGACCTTTGTGCAACAAATACATGAGTTAGTGATATGTGCAAAAGAACGGGTTAAGTGAGTGTTCTGTGCAACAATGACAACAATAAGTGGAGTTTCGTGCAAAGGATAAAAGGTGCAAAAGGGATCACACGGAAGGAGAAAGAGAAAGGGAGAGCAGTGCCTCACGGGGCCGCTGTTATTTATGGTGAAAAGAAATGCTTCACTTTTTCGGTGAGGATGTTGACTGGCACACAGGGTTTCAGTTCTGTAGACCTGCAGTGCATGCTACGCGCCTGTCTAATATTCTTTTTTTTAGCGACAAATGGGAGAGAGAGGGAGAGAGAGAGTCTTGACGATGCGTCTTTACTTGACAAAGAAGATTGCTGGGAGTTTCCCTACCTACCGCACGGACTTGTGCTCACTGATGTGTGGGACCTACATGCATGGGAACCACACGTAAGTGACCGACATACTTTATTCTAGGGGTGCCCGTCAAGCTAATACATAGTCTGCAACATGAAACCTATTCGCTTATTAAATCTGAACTTTGAAATCCAATTTAATTTATGTCTATTATTGGTCATATCAAGTATAAAATTACATTCTGAAACTTGTTCAACGCTTTCTCATAAATTATTATGGTAGTTTTTTAAAATCAAATGCTAATTGATTTGAGATAAAAACATATATTACTGCACAACAATGGGATATTAAAATATATATTTGTAAATAAAAATAAGAAGTCAATGTTGTGGTAAGTTAGGAGGTTCAAAGGGTAAACCAAATATAACGTTTTGTTCAATCTCATAGTTAATATTACCAAGTTTGATTCTCCCTGGACAGCATTGTTTGTTATAGTGTTCCCTAAATGGGCATGGTGGTGCATCTTGCCATTTCTAACACTATTGATGACTAGACTTTTCAAGTTTTCAGTATAAAAAATCGTTTTTCATTTTCTAGATGATAAAATATGTTTATTTTGTGCATGGGGTAGATAAAATATGGGTCAAAATGGCGCATCTACATTTTTAAAATAAATTAGGCCATATTTTAATGCCAATTCCCAAATTTGCGGTTTTTAGTGCTTTCTAGCTAGTTTCGCACATTTAAATGACTTTATGCTGATTTATTGAAAGTAATTCAAATTTGAATTGTAGGTGTGTTATAACTTGGTCCTACAAGTCCCCACAAATCATTTTTAGATACATATTACTTACTATATATAGAAACCAGTGACAGTACTAAAATATTCAACCCCTTTGCAAGAATAATCATGTCGACCATTTTGACCTGGTTTTGAAATAAATAAATGAAAATGAAGAAAACCTCAAAAATGAAACCCTTTCGCCTGGAGTGTGCTTATATGTGTTTGTTGAAAGGGAAAATAATAAACATGTGATAGGGTAGTGAAAAACAAAATGTCTTCACAAAGCGGACTATCATGTATGAAGTTTTCGGGTTTGCAAGCCAAATGATATAGTTATGGCCATATTTGTGGCACAGTTTGTTACAATGTGCCCAAATTGGGCATGGTGGTGCATATTGCCATTCCCAACAATGTTGCTGACAAGTCTTTTCATTTTTTGGTATATAAAACTCTTTTTTCAATTTCTAGATGACAAAATAGGTTTATTTTGTGAATAGGGTACATAAGATACGGCTCAAAATGGCGCCTCTACATTTTTAAGATAAATAAGGCCACATATTAGTGAAAATTCCCAACGCTTTACGTTTTTAGTGCTTTCTAGCTAGTTTCACACATTTAAATGACTTTATGCTGATTTATTGAAAGTAATTCCAATTTGAAATGTAGGTGTGTTATAACTTCATCCTATAAATCCCCAAAAATCATTTTTGGATACATATTACTTACTATATACAGAAACATGTGATAGGGTAGTAAAAAAAATGTCTTCACAAGACGGACTATCATGTGTATGAAGATTCATGTGCTTTGGTTTTCATTTTTTGATTTTTTCTGAATGTTTATGCCCATTTGAATCTTGGACAAATCCTAGGTTTGACCAAGATTTAAGTAAGTTTAAAACACATGAAAATGAAAAGGTAAGCCTGGATCCTTCTTAGTCACTCTAAAATGAAGCTTTGGGGGGTCTAGAAATTTCCATGTTTGAAACCCAAAACCCTTTCTCTTCATGCTTGACTTCATAAGAAAAAACTAGTTTCGGGTTTTAGGGGGTAGATACATGATTTGCCGGGTTTGAATATGTCTAGACATGCTTGTTTATCAACTTGAATGCTTACTATATGACATAAGAAGACTATTTGTGCGTTGGTTTTTTATTTTTAAATTTTTTCTGAATGTTTATGCCCATTTGAATCTTGGTCAAGTCCTAGGTTTGACCAAGATGTTAGCAAGTTTAAAACACATGAAAATGAAAAGGCAAGCCTAGATCCTTCTTAGTCATTCTAAAATGAAGATTTTGGGGGGTTCTTGAAATCTCAATATAATGTTTGAAACCCAAAACCACTTCTCTTCATGCTTGACTTCATAAGACAGAGTTAAGGGTTAGGGGTAGATCGATACATGCTTTTTTCTGTTTTGAATATGTCTAGACCTTGTTGATCATCTTGAATGCTTACTATATATGACATAAGAAGGCTATGTGCTTTGGTTTTTCATTTTTTTGGTTTTTTAGGAATTTTTATGCCCATTTGAGTCTTGGTCAAATCATAGGTTTGACCAAGATTTAAACAAGCTTAAAACATGAAAATGAAAAGGTAAGCCTGTATCCTTCTTAGTCACTCTAAAATGAAGCTTTGGGGGGTCTAGAAATTTCCATGTTTGAAACCCAAAACCATTTCTCTTCATGCTTCACTTCATAAGAAAAAGCTAGTTTAGGGTTTTAGGGGGTAGATACATGATTTGGCGGGTTTGAATATGACTAGACATGCTTGTTTATCAACTTGAATGCTTACTATATGATATAAGAAGACTATATGTGCGTTGGTTTTTTATTTTTAAATTTTTTCTGAATGTTTATGCCCATTTGAATCTTGGTCAAATCCTATGTTTGGCCAAGATTTAAACAAGCATAAATCCTGAAAATGAAAAGGTACGTAAGCTTGGATCCTTCTTAGTCACTCTAAAATTAAGATTTTGGGAAGTTTTTGAAATTTCCATGTTTCAAACCCAAAACCACTTCTCTTCATGCTTGACTTCATAAAACATAGTCAAGGATTAGGGGGTAGATACATGCTTTTCTGTTTTGAATATGTCTATACCTTGTTCATCAACTTGAATGCTTATTTTATATGACATATAAGAAGCGAGGCTATGTGCTTTGGTTTTCATTTTTTGATTTTTTCTGAATGTTTATGCCCATTTGAATCTTGGTCAAATCCTAGGTTTGACTAAGATTTAAGCAAGTTTAAAACACATGAAAATGAAAAGGTAAGCCTGGATCCTTCTTAGTTATTCTAAAATGAAGATTTTGGGGGGTTCTTGAAATCTCAATATAATGTTTGAAACCAGAAACCACTTCTCTTCATGGTTGACTTCATAAGACAGAGTTTAGGGTTAGGAGTAGATACATGATTTGTCGGGTTTGAATATGTCTAGACCTTGTTTATCATCTTGAATGCTTACTATATATATGAAGTAAGAAGACTATGTGCTTTGGTTTTTCTTTTCTTTCTTTTTTGATTTTTTTCTGAATTTTTATGCTCATTTGAATCCTAGGTTTGACCAAGATTTAATAAAACTTAAAACATGAAAATTAGAAGGTAAGCCTGGATCCTTTCCTAGTCACTCTAAAATTAAGCTTTTGGGAAGTTTTTGAAATTTCCATGTTTGAAACCCAAAACCACTTCTCTTCATGCTTGACTTCAATAAGACAGAGTTAAGGGTTAGGGGGTAGATACATGCTTTTTCTGTTTTGAATATGTCTAGACCTTGTTCATCAACTTGAAGGCTTACTATATATATATGACATAATAAGGCTATGTGCTTTAGTTTTACATTTATTTTATTTTTTCGAATTTTTATGCCCATTTGAATCTTGGTCAAATCCTAGGTTTGACCAAGATTTAAACATGAAAATGAAAAGTTAAGCCTGGATCCTTCTTAACTAGTCACTCTAAAATGAAGCTTTGGGGGTGGGTCTAGAAATTTCCATGTTTGAAACCCAAAACCATTTCTCTTCATGCTTGACTTCATAAGACAAACCTAGTTTAGGGTTAGGGGTAGATACATGATTTGTCGGGTTTGAATATGTCTAGACATGCTTGTTTATCAACTTGAATGCTTACTATATGACATAAGAAGACTATATGTGCGTTGGTTTCTTATTTTTAAATTTTTCCCGAATGTTTATGCCCATTTGAATATTGGTCAATCCTATGTTTGACCAAGATTTAAACAAGTTAATTTAAAACATGAAAATGAAAAGGTAAGCATAGAACCTTCTTAGTCACTCTAAGATGAAGTTTTTGGGAGCTTTTTGAAATTTCCATGTTTGAAACCCAAAACCACTTCTCTTCATGTTTGACTTCATAAGACAGATCGAGTTTAGGGTTAGCTAGGGACATGGTAGATACATGATTTTTCTTGTTTTAGTATGTCTAGAGCATGCTTATCAACTTGAATGCTCATTATATGACATAAAAAAAGGCTATGTACTTTGGTTTTTCATTTTCTGGTTTTTTGAATTTTTTTGCCCATTTGAATCTTGGTTAAATTCTAGGTTTGACCAAGATTGAAACAAGTTTAAAACATGAAAATGAAAAGGTAATTAAGTCTGGATCCTTCTTAGTCATTCAAAAATGAAGCTTTTGGGGGGTTCTTGAAATCTCAATGTTTGAAACCCAAAACCATTTCTCTTCATGCTTGACTTCATAAGACATAGTTAAGGGCTAGGGGGTAGATACATGCTTTTTTCTGTTTTGAATATGTCTAGACCTTGTTCATATCGATCAACTTGAATGCTTACTATATACATATGACATAAGAAGGCTATGTGCTTTGGTTTTCATTTTTTGATTTTTTCTGAATGTTTAAGCCCATTTGAATCTTGGTCAAGTCCTAGGTTTGACCAAGATTTTAGCAAGTTTAAAACACATGAAAATGAAAAGTCAAGACTGGATCCTTCTTAGTCATTCTAAAATGAAGCTTTTGGGGGCGTTCTTGAAATCTCTATATAATGTTTGAAACCCAAAACCACTTCTCTTCATGCTTGACTTCATAAGACAGAGTTAAGGGTTAGGGGTAGATCGATACATGCTTTTTTCTATTTTGAATATGACTAGACCTTGTTCATATCGATCAACTTGAATGCTTACTATATACATATGACATAAGAAGGCTATGTGCTTTGGTTTTCATTTTTTGATTTTTTCTGAATGTTTATGCCCATTTGAATCTTGGTCAAGTCCTAGGTTTGACCAAGATTTTAGCAAGTTTAAAACACATGAAAATGAAAAGGCAAGACTGGATCCTTCTTAGTCATTCTAAAATGAAGCTTTTGGGGGCATTCTTGAAATCTCAATATAACGTTTGAAACCCAAAACCACTTCTCTTCATGCTTGACTTCATAAGACAGAGTGAAGGGTTAGGGGTAGATTGATACATGCTTTTTTCTGTTTTGAATATGTCTAGACCTTGTTGATCAACTTGAATGCTTACTATATATGACATAAGAAGGCTATGTGCTTTGGTTTTTCATTTTTCTGGTTTTTTTAAATTTTATGCCCATTTGAATCTTGGTCAAATACTAGCTAGGTTTGACCAAGATTTAAACAATTTTAAAACATGAAAATGAAAATGCAAGCCTGGATCTTTTTTAGTCACTCTAAAATGAAGCTTTTGGGAGGTTCTTCAAATTTCCATGTTTGAAACCAATAGGACTTCTCTTCATGCTAGACTTCATAAGATCGACCGACTTTATGGTTAGGGGGTAGATACATGCTTTTTCTGTTTTGACTATGCCTAGAACTTGTTCATCAATTTGAAATTTCCGTTTTTGAAACCCAAAACCACTTCTCTTCATGCTTGACTCCATAATACAGAGTTTAAGGTTAGGGCCAGGGCAGATACATGATTTTTCTAGTTTGAATATGTCTAGACCATGTTTATCAACTTGAGTGTTCATGCATTATATGACATAAAAAGGCTATGTGCGTTTTTTATTTTTTTATACCCATTTGAATCTCGTTCAAATCCTAGTTTTGACCAGGATTTAAACAAGTTTAAAACATGAAAATATGTGCATTTCTATAAACCATAAACCCTAACTATATATAAAAAGATGAACAATCCATGCTTTTCGATTGCCTTTTTTGATCCACCTTTGGCTGGATTTCAAATTGGGGGTGGGGGGTAGGGGACGAGTGTGTTTCTTTGGATGCCTCTCTCGTATTTGCTAGTTTTGGGGGGGTCACAAAAAATCAGGGTAGCATCATGCCCACCCCCTCCCTTCACGCGCGGAAAAAGTGTTAGGCGAGTAGTAAAATGGCATGAACAACAAGTTTCAAGTAAAATTTTGAATATAACCAGAATGTACCAATTGATAGATGAGTTAACTTGGCTTCATGGAAAAAATAATGTCATGTAAATGAGTTAACTTGGATTTCCTACCCTTGAATCCATAGGAAACTTTGTACTAATACAGTATAATGATCACCCGAGTTATTACACCAACAGGTCTGTCACTTACGTGTGGTTCCCATGCGTGAGGTCCCACACTTCAGTGAGCACAAGTCATGTGCGGTCGGTAGGCAAACTCCCATCTTCTTTGTCAAGAGAAGACACATCAAAACTCCCCCTCTCTCTCCAGTTATCCACCTCCGCTGGCTGCTGGTTTTGGCATTGCGTTTCTACCTCGGCTCGGAGGCCATTGTGTGCACGCACTGTAGCCATGGCGATTTGGTCGCGCTAAGTGGTTCGTCCCCGGCTGCGATGAGGATCAATCTGGGCGATGGCTGTTAAGGACCCGATCGCATTTCTTGCTTTCAGCGTGGGGTCTTCCATGTAAAAGCTAGGGATTTAGATGAAATTTCTTGTTTATTCTGTGTCTTGTTGTAAACTGTGCTCTGGTGCGTATTGGAAGTCTGAGTCCTTCAGGATCCTTTGGTTGTCCCTCTCTCTCAAAAAAAACCATCTCTCTCATTATCGGCCTCGCTCGCTTGCACCTCCTGCGCACTGACATACCCTGAAAAAGGTCAGACACCATAAATAAGAGGCCCCCTCACTTCTCTCCCTTCGTCTCCTTCCGTGTGATCCCTCTTCCTCCGAGTTTCACTGGACGGGCAAACACATGTGCTGCCTACAAATATTCGACCCCTTTGCATCGATAATCATGTCGACCATTTTTACCTGGTTTTGAAATAAATAAATGAAAATGAAGAAAACCTCAAAAATGAAACCCTTCCGCATTGTGTGCTTATAGGTGTACTAGTTGACAGTGAAAATAAGAAACATGTGATAGGGTAGTAAAAAACAAAATGCCTTCACAAAACGGACTATCGTGTATGAAGATTCATGGGTTTCAAGCCAACAAATGGCGTAGTTATGGCCATATTTGTGGCATAGTTTGTTAAAATGTGCCCAAATTGGGCATGGTGGTGCATCTTGCTATTCCAAACAATGTTGCTGACTAGACTTTTCAACTTTTCGGTATATAAAAACTCATTCTTCATTTTCTAGATGTCAAAATAGGTTTATTTTGTGAATGGGGTACATAAGATACGGCTCAAAATGGCGCCTCTACATTTTTAAGATAAATTAGGCCACATATTAGTGAAAATTCCCAATTCTTTACGTTTTTAGTGCTTTCTAGCTAGTTTCACACATTTAAATGACTTTATGCTGATTTATTGAAAGTAATTCCAATTTGAATTTTTATGCCCATTTGAGTCTTGGTCAAATCATAGGTTTGACCAAGATTTAAACAAGCTTAAAACATGAAAATGAAAAGGTAAGCCTGTATCCTTCTTAGTCACTCTAAAATGAAGCTTTGGGGGGTCTAGAAATTTCCATGTTTGAAACCCAAAACCATTTCTCTTCAAGCTTCACTTCATAAGAAAAAGCTAGTTTAGGGTTTTAGGGGGTAGATACATGATTTGCCGGGTTTGAATATGTCTAGACATGCTTGTTTATCAACTTGAATGCTTACTATATGACATAAGAAGACTATATGTGCGTTGGTTTTTTATTTTTAAATTTTTTCTGAATGTTTATGCCCATTTGAATCTTGGTCAAATCCTATGTTTGTCCAAGATTTAAACAAGCATAAATCCTGAAAATGAAAAGGTACGTAAGCTTGGATCCTTCTTAGTCACTCTAAAATTAAGCTTTTGGGAAGTTTTTGAAATTTCCATGTTTCAAACCCAAAACCACTTCTCTTCATGCTTGACTTCATAAGACATAGTCAAGGATTAGGGGGTAGATACATGCTTTTCTGTTTTGAATATGTCTAGACCTTATTCATCAACTTGAATGCTTATTTTATATGACATATAAGAAGCTAGGCTATGTGCTTTGGTTTTCATTTTTTGATTTTTTCTGAATGTTTATGCCCATTTGAATCTTGGTCAAATCCTAGGGTTGACTAAGATTTAAGCAAGTTTAAAACACATGAAAATGAAAAGGCAAGCCTGGATCCTTCTTAGTCATTCTAAAATGAAGCTTTTAGGGGGTTCTTGAAATCTCAATATAATGTTTGAAACCCAAAACCACTTCTCTTCATGGTTGACTTCATAAGACAGAGTTTAGGGTTAGGAGTAGATACATGATTTGTCGGGTTTGAATATGTCTAGACCTTGTTTATCATCTTGAATGCTTACTATATATATGAAGTAAGAAGACTATGTGCTTTGGTTTTTCTTTTCTTTCTTTTTTGATTCTTTTTCTGAATTTTTATGCTCATTTGAATCCTAGGTTTGACCAAGATTTAAACAAACTTAAAACATGAAAATTAAAAGGTAAGCCTGGATCCTTTCCTAGTCACTCTAAAATTAAGCTTTTGGGAAGTTTTTGAAATTTCCATGTTTGAAACCCAAAACCACTTCTCTTCATGCTTGACTTCATAAGACAGAGTTAAGGGTTAGGGGTAGATACATGTTTTTTCTATTTTTTTATATGTCTAGACCTTGTTATATGACATAAGAAGGCTATGTGCTTTGGTTTTTCATTTTTCTATTTTTTTTAATTTTATGCCCATTTGAATCTTGGTCAAATACTAGCTAGGTTTGACCAAGATTTAAATAATTTAAAAACATGAAAATGGAAAGGCAAGCCTGTATCTTTTTTAGTCACTCTAAAATGAAGCTCTTGGGAGGTTCTAGAAATTTCCATGTTTGAAACCAATACGACTTCTCTTCATGCTAGACTTCATAAGATCGACCGAGAGTTTATGTTTAGGGGGTAGATACATGATTTGTCTGGTTTGAACACATGCCTAAACATGGTTTATCAACTTGAATGCTTACTATATATATGACATAAGAAGACTATGTGCTTTTGTTTTTCATTCTTCTAATTTTTTTGAATTTTATGCCCATTTGAATCTTGGTCAAATCCTAGGTTTGACCAGGATTTAAACAAGTATTAAATATGAAAACGAAAAGGTAAGCCTGGATCCTTCTTAGTCACTCTAAAATGAAGCAGCTTTTGAGATGTTCTTGAAATTTTCATGTTTGAAACCCAAAACCACTTCTCTTCATGATTGACTTCATAATTAAGACAGAGTTTAAGGTTAGGGGCACATGTATACATGATTTTCTGGTTTGAATATGTCTAGACCTTGTTTATCAACTTTAAGGCTTACTATATGACATAAGAATGCTATGTGCTTTGGTTTATCATTCTTTTGGTTTTTTCCTGAATTTTTATGCCCATTTGAATCTTGGTCAAATCCTAGGTTTGACAAAGATTTAAACAAGTTTAAAATATGAAAATGAAAAGGTAACCATGGATCCTTCTTAGTCACTCTAAAATGAATCTTTTGGGAGGTTCTTGAAATTTCCATGTTTGAAACCCAAAACCACTTCTCTTCATGCTTGACTTCATAAGACAGAGTTTAGTGTTAGGGGTAGATACATGATTTGCATGGTTTGAATATGTCTAGACCTTGTTTATCATCTTGAATGCTTACTATATGACATAAGAAGACTATGTGCATTGGTTTTTCATTTTTTTTCATTTTTTTATTTTCCTGCCCATTTGAATATTGGTGAAATCCTAGGTTTGAGCAAGATTTAAACAAGTTTAACACGTGAAAATGAATAAGTAAGCATGGATCCTTCTTAATCACTCCAAAATGTACCAATTGATAGATGTGTTAACTTTGCTTCATGGAAAAATTAATGTCATGTAAATGAGTTAACTTGGATTTCCTACCCTTTAATCCAGAGGAAACTTTGTTCTAATGCACTATAATAATCAACTGAGTTTTTACACCAATAGGTCTGTCACTTACGTGTGGTGCCCATGCGTGAGGTCCCACACTTCAGTGAGCACAAGTCACGTGCAGTAGGTACGCAAACTCCCAACCATCTTGTTTGTCAAGAGAAGACGCATCAGGATGCGTATTGGAAGTCTCTGGGTCCTTCAGGATCCTTCGGTTGTCCCTCTCACAAAAAAAAATCTCTCATTCTCGGCCTCGCTCGACTCGCTCGCTCGCTCGCACCTCCTGCTCACTGACAAAACCTGCACAACAGTCAACATCATCACCCGAAAAAGGGGAGACACCATAATGCACTCCCTTCTTCTCTCCTTCCGAGTGATCCCTCTTCCTCCGAGTTTCACTCGACGGGCAAACACACATGTGCTGCATAGTAATAATAAAAAAGTAGAAAAATCGACCTATGCATCTATGATTAAGTAGGTTAATCTAGGGTTTTGCCCACTACTACAGATCAAGTTCAAAAATATCCAACTACTGGTTCGATTTTGGGCTACTAATGTGCGTTGGTTTTTAAATTTTTAATTTTTTCTGAATGTTTATGCCCATTTGAATCTTGGTCAAATCCTATGTTTGACCAAGATTTAAACAAGCATAAACATGAAAATGAAAAGGTAAGCTTGGATCCTTCTTAGTCACTCTAAAATTAAGCTTTTGGGATGTTTTTGAAATTCCCATGTTTGAAACCCAAAACCACTTATCTTCATGCCTGACTTCATAAGACAGAGTTAAGGGTTAGGGGATAGATACATGCCTTTTCTGTTTTGAATATGTCTAGACCTTGTTCATCAACTTGAAGGCTTACTATATATATATGACATAAGAAGGCTATGTGCTTTAGTTTTTCATTTTTTTTTTGAATTTTTATGCCCATTTGAATCTTGGTCAAATCCTAGGTTTCACCAAGATTTAAACAAGATTAAAACATGAAAATGAAAAGGTAAGCCTGGATCCTTCTTATTCACTCTAAAATTAAGCTTTTGGGAATTTTTTGAAATTTCCATGTTTGAAACCCAAAACCACTTCTCTTCATGCTTGACTTCATAAGACATAGTTAAGGGCTAGGGGGTAGATACATGCTTTTTCTGTTTTGAATATGTCTAGACCTTGTTCATATCGATCAACTTGAATGCTTACTATATACATATGACATAAGAAGGCTATGTGCTTTGGTTTTCATTTTTTGATTTTTTCTGAATGTTTATGCCCAATTGAATCTTGGTAAATTCCTAGGTTTGACCAAGATTTTAGCAAGTTTAAAACACATGAAAATGAAAAGGCAAGCCTGGATCCTTCTTAGTCATTCTAAAATGAAGCTTTTGGGGGGGTTCTTGAAATCTCAATATAATGTTTGAAACCCAAAACCACTTCTCTTCATGCTTGACTTCATAAGACAGAGTTAAGGGTTAGGGGTAGATCGATACATGCTTTTTCTGTTTTGAATATGTCTAGACCTTGTTGATCAACTTGAATGCTTACTATATATGACATAAGAAGGCTATGTGCTTTGGTTTTCCAGTTTTCTGGTTTTTTTTGAATTTTATGCCCATTTGAATCTTGGTCAAATACTAGCTAGGTTTGACCAAGATTTAAACAATTTTAAAACATGAAAATGAAAATGCAAGCATGGATCTTTTTTAGTCACTCTAAAATGAAGCTTTTGGGAGGTTCTTGAAATTTCCATGTTTGAAACCAATAGGACTTCTCTTCATGCTAGACTTCATAAGATCGACCGACTTTATGGTTAGGGGGTAGATACATGCTTTTTCTGTTTTGAATATGCCTAGAACTTGTTCATCAATTTGAAATTTCCATGTTTGAAACCCAAAACCACTTCTCTTCATGCTTGACTCCATAATACAGAGTTTAAGGTTAGGGCCAGGGTAGATACATGATTTTTCTAGTTTGAATATGTCTAGACCATGTTTATCAACTTGAGTGCTCATGCATTATGTGACATAAAAAAGGCTATGAGCTTTGGTTTTTCGTTTTCTGGGTTTTTGAATTTTTATGCCCATTTGAATCTTGGTTAAATCCTAGGTTTGACCAAGATTTAAACAAGTTTAAAACATGAAAATGAAAAGGTAATTAAGTCTGGATCCTTCTTAGTCATTCAAAAATGAAGCTTTTGGGGGGTTCTTGAAATCTCAATGTTTGAAACCCAAAACCACTTCTCTTCGTGGTTGACTTCATAAGACACAGTTTAGGGTTAGGGGGTAGATCGATACATGATTTGTCGGGTTTGAATATGTCTAGACATGCTTTGTTTATCAACATGAATGCTTACTATATGACATAAGAAGACTATATGTGCGTTGGTTTTTCATTTTTTGTTTTTTTCTGAATTAATGTTTATGCCCATTTGAATCTTGGTCAAATCCTAGGTTTGACCAAGATTTAAACAAGTTTAAAACATAAAATGAAAAGGTAAGCCTGGATCCTTCTTAGTCATTCTAAAATGAAGCTTTTGGGGGGTTCTTGAAATCTCAATGTTTGAAACCCAAAACCACTTCTCTTCATGGTTGACTTCATAAGACAGAGTTTAGGGTTAGGGGTAGACACATGATTTGTCGGGTTAATTTGAATATGTCTAGACATGCATGCTTGTTTATCAACTTGAATGCTTACTATATGACATAAGAAGACTATATGTGTGTTGGTCAAATCCTATGTTTGACCAAGATTTAAACAAGCATAAATCTTGAAAATGAAAAGGTAAGCTTGGATCCTTCTTATTCACTCTAAAATTAAGCTTTTGGGAAGTTTTTGAAATTTCCATGTTTGAAACCCAAAACCATTTCCCTTCATGCTTGACTTCATAAGACATAGTTAAGGGCTACGGGGTAGATACATGGTTTTCTGTTTTGAATATGTCTAGACTTTGTTCATATCGATCAACTTGAATGCTTACTATATACAAATGACATAAGAAGGCTATGTGCTTTGGTTTTCATTTTTTGATTTTTTCTGAATGTTTATGCCCATTTGAATCTTGGTCAAGTCCTAGGTTTGACCAAGATTTAAGCAAGTTTAAAACACATGAAAATGAAAAGGCAAGCCTAGATCCTTCTTAGTCATTCTAAAATGAAGCTTGGGGGGGTCTTGAAATCTCAATATAATGTTTGAAACCCAAAACCACTTCTCTTCATGCTTGACTTCGTAAGACAGAGTTAAGGGTTAGGGGTAGATCGATACATGCTTTTTTCTGTTTTGAATATGTCTAGACCTTGTTGATCAACTTGAATGCTTACTATATATGACATAAGAAGGCTATGTGCTTTGGTTTTTCATTTTTCTGGTTTTTTTGAATTTTATGCCCATTTGAATCTTGGTCAAATACTATCTAGGTTTGACCAAGATTTAAACAATATTAAAACATGAAAATGAAAATTCAAGCCTGGATCTTTTTTAGTCACTCTAAAATGAAGCTTTTTGGAGGTTCTTGAAATTTCCATGTTTGAAACCAATAGGACTTCTCTTCGTGCTAGACTTCATAAGATCGACCGACTTTATGGTTAGGGGGTAGATACATGCTTTTTATGTTTTGAATATGCCTAGAACTTGTTCATCAATTTGAAATTTCCGTGTTTGAAACCCAAAACCACTTCTCTTCATGCTTGACTCCATAATACAAGAGTTTAAGGTTAGGGCCAGGGTAGATACATGATTTTTCTAGTTTGAATATGTCTAGACCATGTTTATCAACTTGAGTGCTCATGCATTATATGACATAAAAAGGCTATGTGCATTTTTTATTTTTTTATACCCATTTGAATCTCGTTCAAATCCTAGTTTTGACCAGGATTTAAACAAGTTTAAAACATGAAAATATGTGCATCTCTATAAACCATAAACCCTAACCCTAACTATATATAAAAAGATGAACAATCCATGCTTTCCGGTTGCCTTTTTTGATCCAGCTTTGGCTAGATTTAAAATTGGGGGGGTAGGGGACGAGTGTGTTTCTTTGGATGCCTCTCTCGTATTTGCTAGTTTTGGGGGGTCACAAAAATTCAGGGTAGCATCATGCCCACCCCCCTCCCTTCACGCGCGGAAAAAGTGTTAGGCGAGTAGTAAAATGGCATGAACAACAAGTTTCAAGTAAAATTTCGAATATAACCAGAATGTACCAATTGATAGATGAGTTAACTTGGCTTCATGGAAAAAATAATGTCATGTAAATGAGTTAACTTGGCTTTCCTACCCTTGAATCCATAGGAAACTTTGTACTAATGCAGTATAATGATCACCCTAGTTATTACACCAACAGGTCTGTCACTTACGTGTGGTTCCCATGCGTGAGGTCCCACACTTCAGTGAGCACAAGTCATGTGCGGTCGGTAGGCAAACTCCCATCTTCTTTGTCAAGAGAAGACACATCTAAACTCCCCCTCTCTCTCTCCAGTTATCCACCTCCGCTGGCTGCTGGTTTTGGCATTGCGTTTCTACCTCAGCTCGGAGGCCATGGTGTGCACGCACTGTAGCCATGGCGATTTGGTCGCGCTAAGTGGTTCGTCCCCGGCTGCGACCAGGATCAATCTGGGCGATGGCTGTTAAGGAACCGATCCCATTTCTTGCTTTCAGCGTGGGGTCTTCCATGTAAAAGTTAGGGATTTAGATGAAATTTCCTATTTATTCTGTGTCTTGTTGTAAACTGTGGTCTGGTGCGTATTGGAAGTCTGAGTCCTTTAGGATCCTTCGGTTGTCCCTCTCTCTAAAAAAACCATCTCTCTCATTATCGGCCTCGCTCGCTCGCTCGCACCTACTGCGCACTGACATACCCTGAAAAAGGTCAGACACCATAAATAAGAGGGCCCCCCTCACTTCTCTCCCTTCGTCTCCTTCCGTGTGATCCATCTTCCTCCGAGTTTCACTGGACGGGCAAACACATGTGCTGCCTACAAATATTCGACCCCTTTGCATGGATAATCATGTCAACCATTTTTACCTTGTTTTGAAATAAATAAATGAAAATGAAGAAAACCTCAAAAATGAAACCCTTCCGCATTGAGTGCTTATAGGTGTACTAGTTGACAGTGAAAGTAAGAAACCTGTGATAGGGTAGTAAAAACAAAATGTCTTCACAAAACGGACTATCGTGTATGAAGATTCATGGGTTTTAAGCCAACAAATGGAGTAGTTATGGCCATATTTGTGGCATAGTTTGTTAAAATGTGCCCAAATTGGGCATGGTGGTGCATCTTGCCATTCCCAACAATGTTGCTGACTAGACCTTTCAACTTTTCGGTATATAAAAACTCATTTTTCATTTTCTAGATGTCAAAATAGGTTTATTTTGTGAATGGGTTACATAAGATACGGCTCAAAATGACGCCTCTATGTTTTTAAGATAAATTAGGCCACATATTAGTGAAAATTCCCAACTCTTTACGTTTTTAGTGCTTTCTAGCTAGTTTCACACATTTAAATGACTTTATGCTGATTTATTGAAAGTAATTTCAATTTGAAATGTGGGTGTGTTATAACTTCGTCCTATAAATCCCCAAAAATAATTTTTACATACATATTACTTACTATATGTCTAGACCTTGTTTATCTAGTTGAATATGCTTACTATATATATATGACGTAAGAAGACTATGTGCTTTGGTTTTTCATTTTTTTTCCTGAATTTTTATGCCCATTTAAATCTTGGTCAAATCCTAGGTTTGACCAATATTTAAACAAGCTTAAAACATGAAAATGAAAAGGTAAGCTTGGATCCTTCTTAGTCACTCTAAAATTAAGCTTTTGGGAAGTTTTTGAAATTTCCATGTCTGAAACACAAAACGACTTCTCTTCATGCTTAACTTCATAATTAAGACAGAGTTAAGCGTCAGGGAGTAGATCCATGCTTTTTCTGTTATGAATATGTCTAGACGGCCATGTTCATCAAGTTGAATGCCGCTTACTATATATGACATAAAAAGGTTATGTGCTTTGGTTTTTCAATTTTTTGATTTTTTTAATTTTTATGCCCATTTGAGTCTTGGTCAAATCATAGGTTTGACCAAGATTTAAACAAGCTTAAAACATGAAAATGAAAAGGTAAGCCTGTATCCTTCTTAGTCACTCTAAAATGAAGCTTTGGGGGGTCTATAAATTTCCATGTTTGAAACCCAAAACCATTTCTCTTCATGCTTCACTTTATAAGAAAAAGCTAGTTTAGGGTTTTAGGGGGTAGATACATGATTTGCCGGGTTTGAATATGTCTAGACAAGCTTGTTTATCAACTTGAATGCTTACTATAGGACATAAGAAGAATATATGTGCGTTGGTTTTTTATTTTTAAATTTTTTCTGAATGTTTATGCCCATTTGAATCTTGGTCAAATCCTATGTTTCGCCAAGATTTAAACAAGCATAAATCATGAAAATGAAAAGGTACGTAAGCTTGGATCCTTCTTAGTCACTCTAAAATTAAGCTTTTGGGAAGTTTTTGAAATTTCCATGTTTCAAACCCAAAACCACTTCTCTTCATGCTTGACTTCATAAGACATAGTCAAGGATTAGGGGGTAGATACATGCTTTTCTGTTTGAATATGTCTAGACCTTGTTCATCAACTTGAATGATTATTTTATATGACATATAAGAAGCTAGGCTATGTGCTTTGGTTTTCATTTTTTGATTTTTTCTGAATTTTTATGCCCATTTGAATCTTGGTCAAATCCTAGGTTTGACTAAGATTTAAGCAAGTTTAAAACACATGAAAATGAAAAGGTAAGCCTGGATCCTTCTTAGTCATTCTAAAATGAAGCTTTTGGGGGGTTCTTGAAATCTCAATATAATGTTTGAAACCCAAAACCACTTCTCTTCATGGTTGACTTCATAAGACAGAGTTTAGGGTTAGGAGTAGATACATGATTTGTCGGGTTTGAATATGTCTAGACCTTGTTTATCATCTTGAATGCTTACTATATATATGAAGTAAGAAGACTATGTGCTTTGGCTTCTCTTTTCTTTCTTTTTTGATTTTTTTTTCTGAATTTTTATGCTCATTTGAATCCTAGGTTTGACCAAGATTTAAACAAACTTAAAACATGAAAATTAAAAGGTAAGCCTGGATCCTTTCCTAGTCACTCTAAAATTAAGCTTTTGGGAAGTTTTTGAAATTTCCAAGTTTGAAACCCAAAACCACTTCTCTTCATGCTTGACTTCATAAGACAGAGTTAAGGGTTAGGGGTAGATACATGTTTTTTTCTATTTTGAATATGTCTAGACCTTGTTATATGACATAAGAAGGCTATGTGCTTTGGTTTTTCATTTTTCTGTTTTTTTTTATTTTATGCCCATTTGAATCTTGGTCAAATACTAGCTAGGTTTGACCAAGATTTAAACAATTTAAAAACATGAAAATGAAAAGGCAAGCCTGGATCTTTTTTAGTCACTCTAAAATGAAGCTCTTGGGAGGTTCTTGAAATTTCCATGTTTGAAACCAATACGACGTCTCTTCATGCTAGACTTCATAAGATCGACCGAGAGTTTATGGTTAGGGGGTAGATACATGATTTTTCTGGTTTGAACACATGCCTAAACCTTGTTTATCAACTTGAATGCTTACAATATATATGACATAAGAAGACTATGTGATTTTGTTTTTCATTCTTCTATTTTTTTTAATTTTATGCCCATTTGAATCTTGGTCAAATCCTAGGTTTTACTAGGATTTAAACAAGTATAAAATATGAAAACGAAAAGGTAAGCTTGGATCCTTCTTAGTCACTCTAAAATGAAGCAGCTTTTGGGATGTTCTTGAAATTTTCATGTTTGAAACCCAAAACCACTTCTCTTCATGATTGACTTCATAATTAAGACAGAGTTTAAGGTTAGGGGCACATGTATACATGATTTTCTGGTTTGAATATGTCTAGACCTTGTTTATCAACTTTAATGCTTACTATATGACATAATAATGCTATGTTCTTTGGTTTATCATTCTTTTGGTTTTTTCCTGAATTTTTATGCCCATTTGAATCTTGGTCAAATCCTAGGTTTGACAAAGATTTAAACAAGTTTAAAATATGAAAATGAAAAGGTAACCATGGAACCTTCTTAGTCACTCTAAAATGAATCTTTTGGGAGGTTCTTGAAATTTCTATGTTTGAAACCCAAAACCACTTCTCTTCATGCTTGACTTTATAAGACAGAGTTTAGTGTTAGGGGTAGATACATGATTTGCATGGTTTGAATATTTCTAGACCTTGTTTATCATCTTGAATGCTTACTACATTACATAAGAAGACTATGTGCATTGGTTTTTCATTTTTTTCATTTTTTTATTTTCCTGCCCATTTGAATCTTGGTGAAATCCTAGGTTTGAGCAAGATTTAAACAAGTTTAACACGTGAAAATGAATAAGTAAGCATGGATCCTTTTTAGTCACTCCAAAATGTACCAATTGATAGATGTGTTAACTTTGCTTCATGGAAAAATTAATGTCATGTAAATGAGTTAACTTGGATTTCCTACCCTTTAATCCAGAGGAAACTTTGTTCTAATGCACTATAATAATCAACTGAGTTTTTACACCAACAGGTCTGTCACTTACGTGTGGTGCCCAAGCATGAGGTCCCACACTTCAGTGAGCACAAGTCACGTGCAGTAGGTACGCAAACTCCCAGCCATCTTCTTTTTCAAGAGAAGACGCATCAGGATGCGTATTGGAAGTCTCTGGGTCCTTCAGGATCCTTCGGTTGTCCCTCACACAAAAAAAATCTCTCATTCTTGGCCTCGCTCGACTCGCTCGCTCACACCTCCTGCTCACTGACAAAACCTGCACAACAGTCAACATCATCACCCGAAAAAGGGGAGACACCATAATGCACTCCCTTCTTCCCTCCTTCCGAGTGATCACTCTTCCTCCGAGTTTCACTCGACGGGCAAACACACATGTGCTGCATAGTAATAATAAAAAAGTAGAAAAATTGACCTACGAATCTATGATTAAGTAGGTTAATCTAGGGTTTTGCCCACTACTACAGATCAAGTTCAAAAATATCCAACTACTGGTTCGATTTTGGGCTATTAATGTGCGTTGGTTTTTAAATTTTTAATTTTTTCCGAATGTTTATGCCTATTTGAATCTTGGTCAAATCCTATGTTTGACCAAGATTTAAACAAGCATAAACATGAAAATGAAAAGGTAAGCTTGGATCCTTCTTAGTCACTCTAAAATTAAGCTTTTGGGATGTTTTTGAAATTTCCTTGTTTGAAACCCAAAACCACTTATCTTCATGCCTGACTTCATAAGACAGAGTTAAGGGTTAGGGGATAGATACATGCCTTTTCTGTTTTGAATATGTCTAGACCTTGTTCATCAACTTGAAGGATTACTATATATATATATATATGACATAAGAAGGCTATGTGCTTTAGTTTTTCATATTTTTTTGAATTTTTATGCCCATTTGAATCTTGGTCAAATCCTAGGTTTGACCAATATTTAAACAAGATTAAAACATGAAAATGAAAAGGTAAGCCTGGATCCTTCTTATTCACTCTAAAATTAAGCTTTTGGGAAGTTTTTGAAATTTCCATGTTTGAAACCCAAAACCACTTCTCTTCATGCTTGACTTCATAAGACATAGTTATGGGCTAGGGGGTAGATACATTCTTTTTCTGTTTTGAATATGTCTAGACCTTGTTCATATCGATCAACTTGAATGCTTACTATATACATATGACATAAGAAGTCTATGTGCTTTGGTTTTCATTTTTTGATTTGTTCTGAATGTTTATGCCTATTTGAATCTTGGTCAATTCCTAGGTTTGACCAAGATTTTAGAAAGTTTAAAACACATGAAAATGAAAAGGCAAGCCTAGATCCTTCTTAGTCATTCTAAAATGAAGCTTTTGGGGGGTTCTTGAAATCTCAATATAATGTTTGAAACCCAAAACCACTTCTCATCATGCTTGACTTCATAAGACAGAGTTAAGGGTTAGGGGTAGATCGATACATGTTTTTTTCTGTTTTGAATATGTCTAGACCTTGTTGATCAACTTGAATGCTTACTATATATGACATAAGAAGGCTATGTGCTTTGGTTTTTCAGTTTTCTGGTTTTTTTGAATTTTATGCCCATTTGAATCTTGGTCAAATACTAGCTAGGTTTGACCAAGATTTAAACAGTTTTAAAACATGAAAATGAAAATGCAAGCATGGATCTTTTTTAGTCACTCTAAAATGAAGCTTTTGGGAGGTTCTTGAAATTTCCATGTTTGATACCAATAGGACTTCTCTTCATGCTAGACTTCATAAGATCGATCGACTTTATGGTTAGGGGGTAGATACATGCTTTTTCTGTTTTTAATATGCCTAGAACTTGTTCATCAATTTGAAATTTCCATGTTTGAAACCCAAAACCACTTCTCTTCATGCTTGACTCCATAATACAGAGTTTAAAGTTAGGGCCAGGGTAGATACATGATTTTTCTAATTTGAATATGTCTAGACCATGTTTATCAACTTGAGTGCTCATGCATTATGTGACCTAAAAAGGCTATGTACTTTGGTTTTTCAGTTTCGCGTTTTTTGAATTTTTATGCCCATTTGAATCTTGGTTAAATCCTAGGTTTGACCAAGATTTAAACAAGTTTAAAACATGAAAATGAAAAGGTAATTAAGTCTACATCCTTCTTAGTCATTCAAAAATGAAGCTTTTGGGGGGTTCTTGAAATCTCAATGTTTGAAACCCAAAACCACTTCTCTTCGTGGTTGACTTCATAAGACAAAGTTTAGGGTTAGGGAGTAGATCGATACATGATTTGTCGGGTTTGAATATGTCTAGACATGCTTTGTTTATCAACTTGAATGCTTACTATATGACATAAGAAGACTATATGTGCGTTGGTTTTTCATTTTTTGTTTTTTCTGAATTAATGTTTATGCCCATTTGAATCTTGGTCAAATCCTAGGTTTGACCAAGATTTAAACAAGTTTAAAACATAAAATGAAAAGGTAAGCCTGGATCCTTCTTCGTCATTCTAAAATGAAGCTTTTGGGGGGTTCTTGAAATCTCAATGTTTGAAACCCAAAACACTTCTCTTCATGGTTGAATTCATAAGACAGAGTTTAGGGGTAGGGGTAGATACATGATTTGTCGGGTTAATTTGAATATGTCTAGACATGCATGCTTGTTTATCAACTTGAATGCTTACTATATGACATAAGAAGACTATATGTGTGTTGTTCAAATCCTATGTTTGACCAAGATTTAAACAAGCATAAATCTTGAAAATGAAAAGGTAAGCTTGGATCCTTCTTATTCACTCTAAAATTAAGCTCTTGGCAAGTTTTTGAAATTTCCATGTTTGAAACACCAAACCATTTCTCTTCATGCTTGACTTCATAAGACATAGTTAAGGGCTAGGGGGTAGATACATGCTTTTTCTGTTTTGAATATGTCTAGACCTTGTTCATATCGATCAACTTGAATGCTTACTATATACAAATGACATAAGAAGGCTATGTGCTTTGGTTTTCATTTTTTGATTTTTTCTGAATGTTCATGCCCATTTGAATCTTGGTCAAGTCCTAGGTTTGACCAAGATTTTAGCAAGTTTAAAACACATGAAAATGAAAAGGCAAGCCTGGATCCTTCTTAGTCATTCTAAAATGAAGCTTTGGGGGGGTTCTTGATCTAAATATAATGTTTGAAACCCAAAACCACTTCTCTTCATGCTTGACTTCATAAGACAGAGTTAAGGGTTAGGGGTAGATCGATACATGCTTTTTTCTGTTTTGAATATGTCTAGACCTTGTTGATCAACTTGAATGCTTACTATATATGACATAAGAAGACTATGTGCTTTGGTTTTTCATTTTTCTGGTTTTTTTGAATTTTATGCCCATTTGAATCTTGGTCAAATACTAGCTAGGTTTGACCAAGATTTAACCAATTTTAAAACATGAAAATGAAAATTCAAGCCTGGATCTTTTTTAGTCACTCTAAAATGAAGCTTTTTGGAGGTTCTTGAAATTTCCATGTTTGAAACCAATAGGACTTCTCTTCATGCTAGACTTCATAAGATCGACCGACTTTATGGTTAGGGGGTAGGTACATGCTTTTTCTGTTTTGAATATGCCTAGAACTTGTTCATCCATTTGAAATTTCCGTGTTTGAAACCCAAAACCGCTTCTCTTCATCCTTGACTCCATAATTCAGAGTTTAAGGTTAGGGCCAGGGTAGATACATGATTTTTCTAGTTTGAATATGTCTAGACCATGTTTATCAACTTGAGTGCTCATGCATTATATGACATAAAAGGCTATGTGCATTTTTTTATTTTTTTATACCCATTTGAATCTCGTTCAAATCCTAGTTTTGACCAGGATTTAAACAAGTTTAAAACATGAAAATATGTGCATCTCTATAAACCATAAACCCTAACCCTAACTATATATAAAAAGATGAACAATCCATGCTTTTCGATTGCCTTTTTTGATCCACCTTTGGCTGGATTTCAAATTGGGGGGGGGGGTAGGGGAAGAGTGTGTTTCTTTGGATGCCTCTCTCGTATTTGCTAGTTTTGGGGGGTCACAAAAATTCAGGGTAGCATCAAGCCCACCCCCCTCCCTTCACACGCGGAAAAAGTGTTAGGCGAGTAGTAAAATGGCATGAACAACAAGTTTCAAGTAAAATTTCGAATATAACCAGAATGTACCAATTGATAGATGAGTTAACTTGGCTTCATGGAAAAAATAATGTCATGTAAATGAGTTAACTTGGCTTTCCTACCCTTGAATCCATAGGAAACTTTGTACTAATGCAGTATAATGATCACCCGAGTTATTACACCAACAGGTATGTCACTTACGTGTGGTTCCCATGCGTGAGGTCCCACACTTCAGTGAGCACAAGTCATGTGCGGCCGGTAGGCAAACTCCCATCTTCTTTGTCAAGAGAAGACACATCTAAACTCCCCCTCTCTCTCTCCAGTTATCCACCTCCGCTGGCTGCTGGTTTTGGCATTGCGTTTCTACCTCAGCTCGGAGGCCATGGTGTGCACGCACTGTAGCCATGGCGATTTGGTCGCGCTAAGTGGTTCATCCCCGGCTGCGACCAGGATCAATCTGGGCGATGGCTGTTAAGGACCCGATCGCATTTCTTGCTTTCAGCGTGGGGTCTTCCATGTAAAAGTTAGGGATTTAGATGAAATTTCCTGTTTATTATGTGTCTTGTTGTAAACTGTGCTCTGGTGTGTATTGGAAGTCTGAGTCCTTCAGGATCCTTCGGTTGTCCCTCTCTCTCAAAAAAAACCATCTCTCTCATTATCGGCCTCGCTCGCTCGCTCGCACCTCCTGCGCACTGACATACCCTGAAAAAGGTCAGACACCATAAATAAGAGGGCCCCCCTCACTTCTCTCCCTTCGTCTCCTTCCGTGTGATCCCTCTTCCTCCGAGTTTCACTGGACGGGCAAACACATGTGCTGCCTACAAATATTCGACCCCTTTGCATGGATAATCATGTCGACCAATTTTACCTGGTTTTGAAATAAATAAATGAAAATGAAGAAAACCTCAAAAATGAAACCCTTCCGCATTGAGTGCTTATAGGTGTACTAGTTGACAGGGAAAATAAGAAACCTATGATAGGGTAGTAAAAAACAAAATGTCTTCACAAAACGGACTATCGTGTATGAAGATTCATGGGTTTGAAGCCAACAAATGGCGTAGTTATGGCCATATTTGTGGCATAGTTTGTTAAAATATGCCCAAATTAGGCATGGTGGTGCATCTTTCCATTCCCAACAATGTTGCTGACTTGACTTTTCAACTTTTCGGTATATAAAAACTCATTTTTCATTTTCTAGATGTCAAAATAGGTTTATTTTGTGAATGGGGTACATAAGATACGGCTCAAAATGGCGCCTCTACATTTTTAAGATAAATTAGGCCACATATTAGTGAAAATTCCCAACTCTTTACGTTTTTAGTGCTTTCTAGCTAGTTTCACACATTTAAATGACTTTATGCTGATTTATTGAAAGTAATTTCAATTTGAAATGTGGGTGTGTTATAACTTCGTCCTATAAATCCCCAAAAATCATTTTTACATACATATTACTTACTATATGTCTAGACCTTGTTTATCTACTTGAATATGCTTACTATATATATATGACGTAGGAAGACTATGTGCTTTGGTTTTTCATTTTTTTCCTGAATTTTTATGCCCATTTAAATCTTGGTCAAATCCTAGGTTTGACCAATATTTAAACAAGCTTAAAACATGAAAATGAAAAGGTAAGCTTGGATCCTTCTTAGTCACTCTAAAATTAAGCTTTTGGGTAGTTTTTGAAATTTCCATGTCTGAAACACAAAACCACTTCTCTTCATGCTTGACTTCATAATTAAGACAGAGTTAAGCGTTAGGGGGTAGATACATGCTTTTCTGTTATGAATATGTCTAGACCGACCATGTGCATCAAGTTGAATGCTGCTTACTATATATGACATAAGAAGGTTATGTGCTTTGGTTTTTCTTTTTTTGATTTCTTTTGAAATTTTATGCCCATTTGAGTCTTGGTCAAATCATAGGTTTGACCAAGATTTAAACATGCTTAAAACATGAAAATGAAAAGGTAAGCCTGTATCCTTCTTAGTCACTCTAAAATGAAGCTTTGGGGGGTCTAGAAATTTCCATGTTTGAAACCCAAAACCATTTCTCTTCATGCTTCACTTCATAAGAAAAAGCTAGTTTAGGGTTTTAGGGGGTAGATACATGATTTGCCGGGTTTGAATATGTCTAGACATGCTTGTTTATCAACTTGAATGCTTACTATATGACATAAGAAGACTATATGTGCGTTGGTTTTTTATTTTTAAAATTTTTCTGAATGTTTATGCCCATTTGAATCTTGGTCAAATCCTATGTTTGGCCAAGATTTAAACAAGCATAAATCCTGAAAATAAAAAGGTACGTAAGCTTGGATCCTTATTAGTCACTCTAAAATTAAGCTTTTGGGAAGTTTTTGAAATTTCCATGTTTCAAACCCAAAACCACTTCTCTTCATGCTTGACTTCATAAGACATAGTCAAGGATTAGGGGGTAGATACATGCTTTTCTGTTTTGAATACGTCTAGACCTTGTTCATCAACTTCAATGCTTATTTTATATGACATATAAGAAGCTAGGCTATGTGCTTTTGTTTTCATTTTTTGATTTTTCTGAATGTTTATGCCCATTTGAATCTTGGTCAAATCCTAGGTTTGACTAAGATTTAAGCAAGTTTAAAACACATGAAAATGAAAAGGTAAGCCTGGATCCTTCTTAGTCATTCTAAAATGAAGCTTTTGGGGGGTTCTTGAAATCTCAATATAATGTTTGAAACCCAAAACCATTTCTCTTCATGGTTGACTTCATAAGACAGAGTTTAGGGTTAGGAGTAGATACATGATTTGTCGGGTTTGAATATGTCTAGACCTTGTTTATCATCTTGAATGCTTACTATATATATGAAGTAAGAAGACTATGTGCTTAGGTTTTTCTTTTCTTTCTTTTTTGATTTTTTTTCTGAATTTTTATGCTCATTTGAATCCTAGGTTTGACCAAGATTTAAACAAACTTAAAACATGAAAATTAAAAGGTAAGCCTAGATCCTTTCCTAGTCACTCTAAAATTAAGCTTTTGGGAAGTTTTTGAAATTTCCATGTTTGAAACCCAAAACCACTTCTCTTCATGCTTGACTTCATAAGACAGAGTTAAGGGTTAGGGGTAGATACATGTTTTTTCTATTTTGAATATGTCTAGACCTTGTTATATGACATAAGAAGGCTACGTGCTTTGGTTTTTCATTTTTCTGTTTTTTTTTATTTTATGCCCATTTGAATCTTGGTCAAATAATAGCTAGGTTTGACCAAGATTTAAACAATTTAAAAACATGAAAACGAAAAGGCAAGCCTGGATCTTTTTTAGTCACTCTAAAATGAAGCTCTTGGGAGGTTCTTAAAATTTCCATGTTTGAAACCAATACGACTTCTCTTCATGCTAGACTTCATAAGATCGACCGAGAGTTTATGGTTAGGGGGTAGATACATGATTTGTCTGGTTTGAACACATGCCTAAACTTTGTTTATCAACTTGAATGCTTACTATCTATATGACATAAGAAGACTATGTGCTTTTGTTTTTCATTCTTCTAATTTTTTTGAATTTTATGCCCATTTGAATCTTGGTCAAATCCTAGGTATGACCAGGATTTAAACAAGTATAAAATATGAAAACAAAAACGTAAGCCTGGATCCTTCTTAGTCACTCTAAAATGAAGCAGCTTTTGGGATGTTCTTGAAATTTTCATGTTTGGAACCCAAAACCACTTCTCTTCATGATTGACTTCATAATTAAGACAGAGTTTAAGGTTAGGGGCACATATATACATGATTTTCTGGTTTGAATATGTCTAGACCTTGTTTATCAACTTTAATGCTTACTATATGACATAAGAATGCTATGTGCTTTGGTTTATCATTCTTTTGGTTTTTTCCTGAATTTTTATGCCCATTTGAATCTTGGTCAAATCCTAGGTTTGACAAAGATTTAAACAAGTTTAAAATATGAAAATGAAAAGGTAACCATGGATCCTTCTTAGTCACTCTAAAATGAATCTTTTGGGAGGTTCTTGAAATTTCCATGTTTGAAACCCAAAACCACTTCTCTTCATGCTTGACTTCATAAGACAGAGTTTAGTGTTAGGGGTAGATACATGATTTGCATGGTTTGAATATGTCTAGACCTTGTTTATCATCTTGAATGCTTACCTTATGACATAAGAAGACTATGTGCATTGGTTTTTCATTTTTTTATTTTCCTGCCCATTTGAATCTTGGTGAAATCCTAGGTTTGAGCAAGATTTAAACAAGTTTAACACGTGAAAACGAATAAGTAAGCATGGATCCTTCTTAGTCACTCCAAAATGTACCAATTGATAGATGTGTTAACTTTGCTTCAAGGAAAAATTAATGTCATGTAAATGAGTTAACTTGGATTTCCTACCCTTTAATCCAAAGGAAACTTTGTTCTAATGCACTATAATAATCAACTGAGTTTTTACACCAACAGGTCTGTCACTTACGTGTGGTGCCCATGCGTGAGGTCCCACACTTCAGTGAGCACAAGTCACGTGCAGTAGGTACGCAAACTCCCAGCCATCTTGTTTGTCAAGAGAAGACGCATCAGGATGCGTATTGGAAGTCTCTGGGTCCTTCAGGATCCTGATACGTCTCCAACGTATCTATAATTTCTGATGTTCCATGCTTGTTTTATGACAATACCTACATGTTTTGTTCACACTTTATGCTGATTTTATGCGTTTTCCGGAACTAACCTATTGACGAGATGCCGAAGTGCCAGTTCCTGTTTTCTGCTGTTTTTGATTTCAGAAATCCTAGTAAGGAAATATTCTCGGAATTGGACGAAATCAACGCCCAGAGTCTTAAAATTCCACGAAGCTTCCAGAACACCCGAGAGGAACCAGAGGGGGGCCACAGGGCCGCCAGACACCAGGCCGGCGTGGGCCAGGGGGGCCGCGCCCCCCTATGGTGTCACCGCCTTGTCAGCCCTCCGACTCTGCCTCTTCGCCTATTTAAAGGTCCCTAACCTAAAACTTCGATACGGAAAAGCCACGGTACGTGAAACCTTCCAAAGCCGCCGCCATCGCGAAGCCAAGATCTGGGGGACAGGAGTCTCTGTTCCGGCACGCCGTCGGGACGGGGAAGTGCCCCCGGAAGGCATCTCCATCGACACCACCGCCATCTTCATCACCGCTGCTGTCTCCCATGAGGAGGGAGTAGTTCTCCATCGAGGCTAAGGGGCTGTACCGGTAGCTATGTGGTTCATCTCTCTCCCTATGTACTTCAATACAATGATCTCATGAGCTGCCTTACATGATTGAGATCCATATGATGATGCTTGTAATCTAGATGTCATTATGCTATTCAAGTGAATTTTACTTATGTGATCTCCGGAGACTCCTTGTCCCACGTGTGTAAAGGTGACAGTGTGTGCACCGTGTGGGTCTCTTATGCTATATTTCACAGAATACTTATTCACTGTTATGAATAGCATAGTGAAGTGCTTATTTATATCCCTTTATGATTGCAATGTGCTTTGTATCACTATTTATCTATGTGCTACTCTAGTGATGTTATTAAAGTACTCTATTCCTCCTTCATGATGTAATGGTGACAGTGTGTGCATCATGTAGTACTTGGCGTAGTTTATGATTATGATCTCTTGTAGATTATGAAGTTAACTATTACTATGATGGTATTAATGTGATCTATTCCTCCTTTCATAGTATGAAGGTGACAGTGTGCATGCTATGTTAGTACTTGGTATAGTTGTGTTGATCTATCATGCACTCTAAGGTTATTTAAATATGAATATCGAATATTGTGGAGCTTGTTAACTCCGGCATTGAGGTGCTCTTGTAGCCCTACACAATTAGTGGCGTTCATCATCCAACAATAGATTGTAGAGTGGTTTTATTATGTGATCAATGTTGAGAGTGTCCACTAGTGAAAGTATGATCCCTAGGCCATGTTACCAAATACTGCAATCATCGCTTGTTTACTATTTTACTGCATCTGTACTGCCTGCCATATCACCACCATCAACCACACGCCAGTTGTAGCATCAAGCTATTTTCTGGTGCCGTTACTACTGCTCATATATATTCATACCACCTATATTTCACTATCTCTTCGCCGAACTAGTGCACCTATACATCTGACAAGTGTATTAGGTGTGTTGGGGACACAAGAGACTTCTTTCTTTGTGGTTGCAGGGTTGCATGAGAGGGATATCTTTGACCTCTTCCTCCCTGAGTTCGATAAACCTTGGGTGATCCACTTAAGGGAAAACTTGCTGCTGTTCTACAAACCTCTGCTCTTGGAGGCCCAACACTGTCTACAGGAAAAGGAGTGTGCGTAGACATCAAGCTATTTTCTGGCGCCGTTGCCGGGGAGGAAAGGTAAAAGGTACACACACTCCGGATCTCGGCTACTAAGCTATTTTCCGGCGCCGTTGTAAGTGCTCGAAGCTATTTCATTTAGATCCTGCAGTTGCATCTTTTTGTTTCTTGTTTTACACTAGTTTGGCATAATGGAAAGCAACAGTGAGCTTTTAAAATTATTTCCTGAGTTAAGACATGGATGGTTTGATACGAAAATTAAAAAACCCATGGAACATATTAGTATGAATACTTTGAACACCATTGTTGCTAATGATATGGAAAATTCTAAGCTTGGGGAAGCTGGTTTTGATGAGCATGATCTTTTTAGTCCCCCAAGCATGGAGGAGAAAATTTACTTTGATGATACTTTGCCTCCTATTTATGATGATTATAATGATAGTAGTCTTTTGGTGCCGCCTATTATGGAGGATAAATTTGATTATGATTACAATATGCCTCCTATATTTTATGATGAGAATAATAATGATAGCTACTTTGTTGAATTTGCTCCCACTACAACTAATAAAATTGATTATACTTATGTGGAGAGTAATAATTTTATGCATATAGCTCATGATAAGAATGCTTTATGTGATAGTTATATTGTTGAGTTTGCTCATGATGCTACTGAAAATCTTTATGAGAGAGGAAAATATGGTTGTAGAAGTTTTCATGTTACTAAAACACCTCTCTATGTGCTGAAATTTTTGAAGCTACACTTGTTCTATCTTCCTATGCTTGTTACTTTGATCTTCATGAACTTGTTTATTTACAAGATTCCTTTTCATAGGAAGCATGTTAGACTTAAATGTGTTTTGAATTTGCCTCTTGATGCTCTCTTTTGCTTCAAATACTATTTCTTGTGAGTGCATCATTAAAACTGCTGAGCCCATCTTAATGGCTATAAAGAAAGAACTTCTTGGGAGATAACCCATGTGTTTATTTTGATACAGTAATTTTGTTTTATATTTGTGTCTTGGAAGTTGTTATTACTGTAGCAACCTCTCCTTATCTTTATTTTATTGCATTGTTGTGCCAAGTAAAGTCTTTGATAGTAAGGTTGATACTAGATTTGGATTACTGCGCAGAAACAGATTTCTGTCTGTCACAAATCTGGGCTTAATTCTCTGTAGGTAACTTAGAAAATTCTGCCAATTTACGTGTGTGATCCTCAGATATGTACGCAACTTTCATTAAATTTGAGCATTTTTATTTTAGCAAGTCTGGTGCCTCTTAGAAATTCGTCTTTACGGACTGTTCTGTTTTGACAGATTCTGCCTTTTTATTTCGCATTGCCTGTTTTGCTATGCTTGATGGATTTTTCTATTCCATTAACTTTCAGTAGCTTTAGGCAATGTCCAGAAGTGTTAAGAATGATTGTGTCA
The DNA here is from genome assembly GCF_019359855.2 of Lolium perenne. Taxonomy (NCBI): domain Eukaryota; kingdom Viridiplantae; phylum Streptophyta; class Magnoliopsida; order Poales; family Poaceae; genus Lolium; species Lolium perenne. The sequence continues at coordinate 141,407,081 of NC_067245.2, forward strand.
CCTCTGAACATGTGAATTTTTGATTATGCACTAACCCTCTAATGAGTTTGTTTCGAGTTTGGTGTGGAGGAAGTTTTCAAGGGTCAATAGAGGAGGATGATACAATATGATCAAGAAGAGTGAAAGCTCTAAGCTTGGGGATGCCCCGGTGGTTCATCCCTGCATATTTCAAGAAGACTCAAGCATCTAAGCTTGGGGATGCCCAAGGCATCCCCTTCTTCATCGACAATTTATCAGGTTCCTTCCTTGAAACTATATTTTTATTCCATCACATCTTATGCGCTTTACTTGGAGCGTCTGTTTGTTTTTGTTTTTTCTTTTGTTTGAATAAATGCTTGTGTGGGAGAGAGACACGCTCCGCTGGTTCATATGAACACATGTGTTCTTAGCTTTTAATTTTCATGGCGAAGGTTGAAACTGCTTCGTTAATTGTTATATGGTTGGAAACGGGAAATGCTACATGTGGTAATTGGTATAATGTCTTGAACAATGTGATACTTGGCAATTGTTGTGCTCATGATTAAGCTCTTGCATCATATACTTTGCACCTATTAGTGAAGAAATACATAGAGCTTGCTTAAATTTGGTTTGCATGATTGGTCTCTCTAAGGTCTAGATATTTTCTAGTAAGGGTCGAACAACAAGGAAGACGGTGTAGAGTCTTATAATGCTTGCAGTATGTCTTTTATGTGAGTTTTGCTGTACCGGTTCATACTTGTGTTTGTTTCAAATAGCCTTGCTAGCCTAAACCTTGTATTGAGAGGGAATACTTCTCGTGCATCCAAATCCTTGAGCCAAACACTATGCCATTTGTGTCCACCATACCTACCTACTACATGGTATTTCTCCGCCATTCCAAAGTAAATTGCTTGAGTGCTACCTTTAAATTTCCATTCTTCACCTTTGCAATATATAGCTCATGGGACAAATAGCCTAAAAACTATTGTGGTATTGAATATGTACTTATGCATCTTATCTCTTATAAGTTGCTTGTTGAGCGATAACCATGTTCCTGGGGACGCCATCAACTACCCTTTGTTGAATATCATGTGAGTTGCTATGCATGTTCGTCTTGTCTGAAGTAAGGGCGATTTACCATGAGTTGAATGGTTTGAGCATGCATATTGTTAGAGAAGAACATTGGGCCGCTAACTAAAGCCATGATCCATGGTGGAAGTTTCAGTTTTGGACAACAATCCTCAATCTCTTATGAGAATATTATTTGTTGCTGAATGCTTATGCATTAAAGAGGAGTCCATTATCTGTTGTCTATGTTGTCCCGGTATGGATGTCTAAGTTGAGAATAATCAAAAGCGAGAAATCCAATGCGAGCTTTCTCCTTAGACCTTTGTACAGGTGGCATAGAGGTACCCCTTTGTGATACTTGGTTAAAACATATGTATTGCGGTAATAATCCAGGTAATCCGAGCTAATTAGGACAAGGTGCGGGCACTATTGGTAATCTATGCATGAGGCTTGCAACTTGTAGGATATAATTTACATAACACATATGCTTTATTACTACCGTTGACAAAATTGTTTCTTGTTTTCAAAATAAAAGCTCTAGCACAAATATAGCAATCAATGCTTCCCTCTGTGAAGGGCCTTTCTTCTACTTTTATGTTGAGTCAGTTTACCCATTTCTCTCTATCTTAGAAGCAAACACTTGTGTTAACTGCGCATTGGTTCTTACATACTTGCATATTGCACTTGTTATATTACTTTATGTTGACAATATCCATGAGATATACATGTTACAAGTTGAAAGCAACCGCTGAAACTTAATCTTCCTTTGTGTTGCTTCAATGGCTTTACCTTGAAAATATTGCTTTATGAGTTAACTCTTATGCAAGACTTATTGATGCTTGTCTTGAAAGTACTATTCATGAAAAGTCTTTGCTATATGATTCAGTTGTTTAATCATTGTCTTTACCATTGCTTTGAATCGCTGCATTCATCTCATATGCTTTACAATAGTATGATTAAGATCATGTTGGTAGCATGTCACTTCAGAAATTATCTTTGTTATCGTTTACCTACTCGGGGACGAGTAGGAACTAAGCTTGGGGATGCTGATACGTCTCCAACATATCTATAATTTCTTATGTTCCATGCTTGTTTTATGACAATACCTACATGTTTTGTTCACACTTTATGATGATTTTATGCGTTTTCCGGAACTAACCTATTGACGAGATGCCGAAGTGCCGCCTCGTTTTCATTGTTTTTGGTTTCAGAAATCCTAGTAAGGAAATATTCTCGGAATTGGATGAAATCAACGCCCAGAGTCTTAAAATTCCACGAAGCTTCCAGAACACCCGAGAGGAACCAGAGGGGGGCCACAGGGCCGCCAGACACCAGGCCGGCGCGGGCCAGGGGGGCCGCGCCCCCCTATGGTGTCACCGCCTCGTCAGCTCTCCGACTCCGCCTCTTCGTCTATTTAAAGGTCCCTGACCTAAAACTTCGATATGGAAAAGCCACGGTACGAGAAACCTTCCAGAGCCGCCGCCATCTTGAAACCAAGATCTGGGCGACAGGATTCTCTGTTCCGGCACGCCGCCGGGACGGGGAAGTGCCCCCGGAAGGCATCTCCATTGACACCACCGCCATCTTCATCACCGTTGTTGTCTCCCATGAGGAGGGAGTAGTTCTCCATCGAGGCTAAGGGGCTGTACCGGTAGCTATGTGGTTTATCTCTCTCCCTATGTACTTCAATACAATGATCTCATGAGCTGCCTTACATGATTGAGATCCATATGATGATGCTTGTAATCTAGATGTCGTTATGCTATTCAAGTGAATTTTACTTATGTGATCTCCGGAGACTCCTTGTCCCACGTGTGTAAAGGTGACAGTGTGTGCACCGTGTGGGTCTCTTAGGCTATATTTCACAGAATAATTATTCATTGTCATGAATAGCATAGTGAATTGCTTATTTATATCCCTTTATGATTGCAATGTGCTTTGTATCACTATTTATCTATGTGCTACTCTAGTGATGTTATTAAAGTACTCTATTCCTCCTTCATGATGTAATGGTGACAGTGTGTGCATCATGTAGTACTTGGCGTAGTTTATGATTATGATCTCTTGTAGATTATGAAGTTAACTATTACTATGATGGTATTAATGTGATCTATTCCTCCTTTCATAGTATGAAGGTGACAGTGTGCATGCTATGTTAGTACTTGGTATAGTTGTGTTGATCTATCATGCACTCTAAGGTTATTTAAATATGAATATCGAATATTGTGGAGCTTGTTAACTCCGGCATTGAGGTGCTCTTGTAGCCCTACACAATTAGTGGCGTTCATCATCCAACAATAGAGTGTAGAGTGCTTTTATTATGTGATCAATGTTGAGAGTGTCCACTAGTGAAAGTATGATCCCTAGGCCATGTTACCAAATACTGCAATCATCGCTTGTTTACTATTTTACTGCATCTGTACTGCCTGCCATATCACCACCATCAACCACACGCCAGTTGTAGCACCAAGCTATTTTCTGGTGCCGTTACTACTGCTCATATATATTCATACCACCTGTATTTCACTATCTCTTCGCCGAACTAGTGCACCTATACATCTGACAAGTGTATTAGGTGTGTTGGGGACACAAGAGACTTCTTTCTTTGTGGTTGCAGGGTTGCATGAGAGGGATATCTTTGACCTCTTCCTCCCTGAGTTCGATAAACCTTAGGTGATCCACTTAAGGGAAAACTTGCTGCTGTTCTACAAAGCTCTGCTCTTGGAGGCCCAACACTGTCTACAGGAAAAGGAGTGTGCGTAGACATCAGATCCTTCGGTTGTCCCTCTCACAAAAAAAAATCTTTCATTCTCGGCCTCGCTCGACTCGCTCGCTCGCTCGCACCTCCTGCTCACTGACAAAACCTGCACAACAGTCAACATCATCACCCGAAAAAGGGGAGACACCATAATGCACTCCCTTCTTCTCTCCTTCCGAGTGATCCCTCTTCCTCCGAGTTTCACTCGACAGGCAAACACACATGTGCTGCATAGTAATAATAAAAAAGTAGAAAAATCGACCTACGAATCTATGATTAAGTAGGTTAATCTAGGGTTTTGTCCACTACTACAGATCAAGTTCAAAAATATCCAACTACTGGTTCGATTTTGGGCTACTAATGTGCGTTGGTTTTTAAATTTTTAATTTTTTCTGAATGTTTATGCCCATTTGAATCTTGGTCAAATCCTATGTTTGACCAAGATTTAAACAAGCATAAACATGAAAATGAAAAGGTAAGCTTGGATCCTTCTTAGTCACTCTAAAATTAAGCTTTTGGGATGTTTTTGAAATTTCCATGTTTGAAACCCAAAACCACTTATCTTCATGCCTGACTTCATAAGACAGAGTTAAGGGTTAGGGGATAGATACATGCCTTTTATGTTTTGAATATGTCTAGACCTTGTTCATCAACTTGAAGGCTTACTATATATATATGACATAAGAAGGCTATGTGCTTTAGTTTTTCATTTTTTATTTTTATTTTTTGAATTTTTATGCCCATTTGAATCTTGGTCAAATCCTAGGTTTGACCAAGATTTAAACAAGATTAAAACATGAAAATGAAAAGGTAAGCCTGGATCCTTCTTATTCACTCTAAAATTAAGCTTTTGGGAAGTTTTTGAAATTTCCATGTTTGAAACCCAAAACCACTTCTCTTCATGCTCCACTTCATAAGACATAGTTAAGGGCTAGGGGTAGATACATGATTTTTCTGTTTTGAATATGTCTAGACCTTGTTCATATTGATCAACTTGAATGCTTACTATATACATATGACATAAGAAGGCTATGTGCTTTGGTTTTCATTTTTTGATTTTTTCTGAATGTTTATGCCCATTTGAATCTTGGTCAATTCCTAGGTTTGACCAAGATTTTAGCAAGTTTAAAACACATGAAAATGAAAAGGCAAGCCTGGATCCTTCTTAGTCATTCTAAAATGAAGCTTTTGGGGGGTTCTTGAAATCTCAATATAATGTTTGAAACCCAAAACCACTTCTCTTCATGCTTGACTTCATAAGACAGAGTTAAGGGTTAGAGGTAGATCGATACATGCTTTTTCTATTTTGAATATGTCTAGACCTTGTTGATCAACTTGAATGCTTACTATATATGACATAAGAAGGCTATGTGCTTTGGTTTTTCAGTTTTCTGGTTTTTTTGAATTTTATGCCCATTTGAATCTTGGTCAAATACTAGCTAGGTTTGACCAAGGTTTAAACGATTTTAAAACTTGAAAATGAAAATGCAAGCATGGATCTTTTTTAGTCACTCTAAAATGAAGCTTTTGGGAGGTTCTTGAAATTTCCATGTTTGAAACCAATAGGACTTCTCTTCATGCTAGACTTCATAAGATCGACCGACTTTATGGTTAGGGGGTAGATACATGCTTTTTCTGTTTTGAATATGCCTAGAACTTGTTCATCAATTTGAAATTTCCATGTTTGAAACCCAAAACCACTTCTCTTCATGCTTGACTCCATAATACAGAGTTTAAGGTTAGGGCTAGGGTAGATACATGATTTTTCTAGTTTGAATATGTCTAGACCATGTTTATCAACTTGAGTGCTCATGCATTATGTGACATAAAAAGGCTATGTGCATTTTTTTATTTTTTTATACCCATTTGAATCTCGTTCAAATCCTAGTTTTGACCAGGATTTAAACAAGTTTAAAACATGAAAATATGTGCATCTCTATAAACCATAAACCCTAACTATATATAAAAAGATGAACAATCCATGCTTTTCGATTGCCTTTTTTGATCCACCTTTGGCTGGATTTCAAATATGGGCGGGGGGGTATGGGACGAGTGTGTTTCTTTGGAGCGGGGGGGTCACAAAAATTCAGGGTAGCATCATGCCCACCCCCCCTCCCTTCACGCGCAGAAAAAGTGTTAGGCGAGTAGTAAAATGGCATGAACAACAAATTTCAAGTAAAATTTCGAATATAACCAGAATGTACCAATTGATAGATGAGTTAACTTGGCTTCATGGAAAAAAATGTCATGTAAATGAGTTAACTTGGCTTTCCTACGCTTGAATCCATAGGAAACTTTGTACTAATACAGTATAATGATCACCCGAGTTATTACACCAACAGGTCTGTCACTTACGTGTGGTTCCCATGCGTGAGGTCCCACACTTCAGTGAGCACAAGTCATGTGCGGTAGGTAGGCAAACTCCCATCTTCTTTGTCAAGAGAAGACGCATCAAGACTCTCTCTCTCTCTCCAGTTATCCACCTCTAAAATCGATGCATATAAGCTACATATATATACTTGGTCATAATCCCCTTATCTAAAGAGGATGGATGCATGGCTTCACGTCGTCGTCGCTTTCCTCGTTAGTATCTTCGTCGTCCGAGTAGTAGTACTTCCTGCACATTGTTCCGTCGAACACCTTCACTGTGAGCACATCATCGCCTTCATATTTGAAGTGTAGGAAGCAGCCGAAATCCACACCGTGCGCGATGGCGAAATTCTCCCAGCCCTTGTCGAGGTACATCCGGCCTTGTCCGTCAAATAGGACCTCCACGGTCCAGAGACAAGGACCGCAGTCAGCTGCTCGCAGATACACCTTAGCTGGCTCCTGGCCGTCAAGATAGTCCGCAAATTTTTTTGGGAGAGCCTGCAAAGAGACCGAGCGCCGATCATTTGAAATTAACGGTTTTTTAGAACATGCCCATAATTAATCACATGCATCATATATGTGGGAACGCGTACGTACCTTCTTAACCAAAGGGTCTTCATAGACGACGATGAAGAACTCCTCTATGATCAAAGGCAGTGTTGACGGTGGTGGTGGCAATGATGATGATCCATCATCCCGGCCGCCCCTTCCCCTTCCCCTTCTGGTCGGCGTCCGAGACGTGGAAGCCATGGCAATGGATCAAGTGTATGTGAACGAAGAAGAGAGAGGCAGAACCTATTTTTTTTTGAACTTAGAGGCAGAACCTATTGACACAAAGGATGGTCGTTGTGGTTGTTTATAAGGAAGAGATGACCGTTGTAGGGGTTTACACAATAAATTAAGGAGGAGGTGACCGTTGTGGGGGTTTTACACAATAAATTAAGGAGGAGATGGCCGTTGTGGGATAGAGATCAGGTGACATGCACCTTTTGCATGTCCCATAGGACATGCGGCCTAAATCCAAATTTAAAATTTAAACATTGCGAAAATATCTGAAAAAAATCATGCATGTTCAAAACACATATTAAGATAACGCCTAAAAATTTCAGATCAAAATTCGAAACATACATCGAGAAACAAAAAAGAGAAATCTGTCATGAATAGTTCCTGAATTCAAATCTAAGTTTCTCTGTACACTATTCACACCTGAGTTTCTCTTTTTTGTTTCTCGATGTATGTTTCGAATTTTGATCTGAAATTTTTAGGGGTTATCTTAATATGTGCTGTGAACATGCATGCTTTTTTCAGATTTTTTCGCAATGTTTAAATTTGAATTTAGACCGCATGTCACCGTGTCACCTGATCTGTGTCCGCCGTTGTGGGGGTTTATATCTCAACAAAAAAGTAATGCGGACTATCTTGATGGAAATGGAACTTCATGATATAGTTTATCATTTTACCGTGAAAAGTAATGCCTAAAATAAATGGTAATTCGTGATAGTTTATCATTTTACGAATGGGCCGGGTACATAAGATACGGGTCAAAATGGCCCCTCTACATTTTTAAGATAAACTAGGCCATATTTTAGTGCCAATTCCCAACTCTTTACGATTTTTAGTGTTTTTAGCCAGTTTCACACATTTAAATGACTATATTCTGATTTATTGGAAGTAATTCAAATTTGAAATGTAGATGTGTTATAACTTGGTCATAGAAATCCCCCAAAATCATTTTTAGATTCATATTACTTACTATATACATAAACCAGTGATAGTACTGAAATATTCAACCCCTTTGAATGGATAATCATGTCGACCATTTTGACCTGGTTTTGAAATAAAAAAAATGAAAATGAAGAAAACCTCAAAAAATTAAACCCTTCCGCATTAAGTGCTCATATATAGGTGTACTAGTTGTCAGGGAAAATAAGAAACCTGTGATAGGGTAATAAAAAACAAAATTTCTTCACAAAATGGACTATCGTGTATGAAGATTCATGGGTTTCAAGCCGAATAATATATATAGTTATATATGGCCATATTTGTGACATATTTTATTATAATGTGCCCAAATTGGGCATGGTGGTGCATCTTGCCAGTCCCAACGATGATTTAAAAGTTTGCCTTGGTTCTTGTAGTAACATGTGCACGTGGGAAATTGAAGAAGCAAGGCAAACTCCAACATATATGAATGGTGAGAGAACATGTTAAATGTTATTCTAACAAAGGTCATGCTTGTTTAATTTCTTACCTATGTAGTATTGTACATCACAAGCGTGAAATCAAAATATGTGCATCATCTCTATAAACCCTAACCCCCTAACCCTAAACACTTATAAATCTATATATCACTACAACAAAAAATCAGTTATGGGATTCAAAGGTTTGCCATTGTTTTCTTGTAGTACTTAATACAATGCTCACACACTTTTGGGAAGTGAGTGGAACTTGTACTCAAACACACATATGGTGCCGAAAACTGTGCAGGGTTCTTCTAAAAGAGGATATACAAGTGTATATATATGCCACATTCATTTGGTATTGTCATATATATATAGAGGTAGTATGTAAACCACAGATGATATGACTCAATATTCATGCTTTGTTTCGAGCTTTTTTATATCGAGCCCCACAATAACTTTGGCATGTTCTGAAATTGATGTCGATCAATCTCATGACGCTCACCCTTGTTTTGTGCTAGCTAGTTGGACGAAGGGGCTCGTGTGGTAAGCCATTATATCTCTCGTACCATGGCTCCAGACATTCGGGTCACACACCCCTGTATTTTTTTCAGTTATTTGTTTGATATGTACAGATACGTTTTGGACGTATCAACTCCCCCCAAGCTTAGCTTATTGCTTGTCCTCAAGAAATTCAGTTAACAACTGATGCGATAAAAGAACTTTCACGAACACATTTGCTCATATGATGTAAATATTCTCATGATATGGCTAACACTTAGGCGGTTCATATAGGATACATGCAAATAAGATCATCTAATAGCTATGTCAATCATGGACAGGTACCAACAATTAATAATAAGCATCATGAATCATGTCTATAAGCAGGATTGCAATGTTCATAAAAGAGTATGATAAAGTGGTAGCTCGCTTGCCCATATTTAATCAGCAAAACATAAATGCCCAGGCACCTCTGAAGTTCATAGAAAGACTAGAAATAGTGATTGTCAAAGATAAAAGCATCAAAGTTATACCGTAATCAATCATATTTTGGGACAAGCATATTATACTAAGAATGACAGTTGTGCTCTCAAGATAGTGCTCAAAGAAAGGATGGAGACACAACATAAAAGTAAAAGATTGACCCTTCGCAGAGGGAAGTAGGGATTAACATGCGCTAGAGCTTTTCATTTTTAAAACAGGAGTAAAATTATTTTGAGAGGTGTTTGTTGTTGTCAACGAATGGTAATGGGTACACCAACTACCTCACCAACCGGACTTCCAAGAGCGGCTCCCATGAAGGACGTTATCTCTACCAGCAAGGTAGATCATCCCTCTTCTCTTTTGTTTACACACATATTTTAGTTTTATTATGGGCGACACTCCCCCCAACCTTTGCTTACACAAGCCATGGCTAACCGAATCCTCGGGTGCCTTCCACCAATCACATACCATGGAGGAGTGTCTATTTGCAAAATTAAGTTGCTTACTGATGAATCAGAGCAAAACATGTGAAGAGAATTATTAATGAAGTTTGATTAATCGGGGCTGGGAACCCCATTGCCAGCTCTTTTTGCAAAATTATTGGATAAGCGGATGTGCCACTAGTCCATAATGAAAGTCCATCAAGAGTAAATGACAAGGTTGAAAGTTAAACACCACATACTTCCTCATGAGCTATGAAACATTAACACAAATTGAGAAGCATTTTGAAGGTTTAAAGGTAGCGCATGAGAATTTACTTGGAATGGTTTGAAATGCCATGCATGGGTGTTTATGGTGGACACTTTGGAACAACTTGGTTTTCAGGTGTTTGGAAGCACGAGCAGCGTTCCCGCTCAGTACAAGTGAAGGCTAGCAAAAGACTAGGGAGCGACAAATCAAGAGAGCAGTAACTGTCATAATCATGCTTGCGGCAAAATAAATTAATGGAGGCATAAAAGTGATACGAGAACTCTGAAGCAATGTAAATCATAGAGGCTTAATTGACTTTTGTTCAGTCATATGCATGCGTGAGCATGTGCCAAGTCGATATAAATGAATTATTCAGAGGAGGATACCACAATGTCACACCTACTTATGAATAAAACAATGCAAGCAAACATCCATGACATGCTACTCATATTAATAAATTGGAGCTAAACATGAGAGATCAAGAACTACTAGACTTTCTTAAATGACATATACCTCACATGAACCAACTAAGCATGCTCACATGGATGAGTATATGTACAAAAATGAAAACAAATAGAGTTCATACCAGCCTCTCACCACAATCCAATTGTCGTAGATCGTCATTATTGCCTTTCACTTGTGTGGCTTGGATAATATGAAATGAAAACCATGCTCTAGCCACCAAAGACCATTGAACTCAAGATAAACTTTACAAACCAAAGAAGAACAGCAAATATTTTTGGATTTTTCGAATTGGAAACAAGAACAAAAGGAAACAAGCAAACAAAGCAAAATCTTTTTGGATTTTCTTATAGCAAACCAACGATAGCAAATAAAGCAAAATAAATGCAAGAAACCAAAACAAACAAATGGTGAAGAGAAACAACAGAAATATTTTTGGTCTTTTTGTGTTTTAGGAAAGAAACAAAGCAAAAACAAGAAAATGGAAACTAGAAGAGTCACATAAACACAAAGCAGCAGAAATTCGTCAAACTTGACAGCAGTACAGTACTCGATTTTTAAGAAATTCTTCCACTGCTCAAATCGAAAAGTGTTCAACTAATGAAAGTTAGATAACAACCTGGGGAACATGCACAAAAATTTCCTTCGCAAAATATCGTTCTGGCTATTTTTGAGAATGTTTTCGGTAATAGTCCAGAATCTGTTTTCAGGCAGCACTTCCCCAAATATCATCTCCCTCTCATTAGAAAACCACTCAAAGAAACTAAACAAGTATATACAAGTATCCAGCAACCATAATATGCAAAGAATGAGTGATGCCGGTATACCTCCCCCCAAGCTTAGGCTTTTGGCCTAAGTGGAGTTCAACCCCAGCGAGGGTCGCTGTTCCTCGCCGGTGGATCATACATGGCGTAGTCATAGTAAGGTCCCTGTGCAGAAGAAAAGCACGGAGGCTCCACATGTCCAAAATGTTGATGCGAAGAACTTGCTGCATCGGATGACGAGTCGAGGTGTTCCTCGGCCTCCTCCGTGTTGTCTCTTGCATGATGGCCTCCTCCCTCTATGTGTGCATTCAGTGCACCTTCTGTGACTGACCAATCCTCCCTGGAATCAAGGATAAATAGAACAGTCGCAGGCAATCTTACTAGTTTTTCAGTTTTCTTAGTTGTTCTCCAAGTCTTTTTGTAAAATTTTATCTTGTAAGACAGGTTACTCAAGTTAGATGAATCAGAAACAAATTCATGTTTAATCATGGAGACTATGTCAAGTTTTTCTATGGAAAGTTGAATATCAAGATGGTGAGGTTCTACACCATGCAAAGCTAGTAAACGAGAGGCGATGAGACCTCCACAGATTCCGCCCTTCTCATGGTTAGTAGCAAGTCTATAAGCTATCAACGCACCCAAATTATAGGCCTTACTACCTTGCAGTGCAGCAGCTAGAAAAGCTAAATCCTGGATGGATAGTCTACTACCATTCTTTCTAGCAAGAACGCATTTAGTAATGAAATAAGCAAAGTAGCGGAAAGCTGGGAGTTGAATGCTAGTGATTTTACCACCATCCTCTGAGAAACTCCTTCCATGACAAATCATCTCGAAGAGGCTTAAGAGCTCTCGCGGCGATCCCCTTATCTTCTCGCATGATCCCCATTGCGGTACTATAATTGCTGTACAAAAATCATTGAATGGCAAGTTGACAGTTTTATTATAAATCTTGTACTGAACCATGGGGTTAGATTGCGACTAATTGAACTTAAAATCCTGCACAACAGACATAGTCAATTTTGCATATTGGCATGGTTCTCCATCAACAAAATCATTCAACCCTGCACGAGAAATTAGATTCTGAACATCTTCCAATATTCCTGCACTTCTCATGAAATCTGTGCACGGGTAGTAAGAGGGGTGTACTCCCTCTTCGCGGTTCACTCTCATGACTTGTTGCACCTCCAATTCTTGTTGGTTTAGTTGATATCTATTCACTCCATTTTCTGAAATTTTTCAACAAATGATATAAAATTTGATTTGGTGACATATAATTGAGGGGAACTACCATAGAAACTTGCTAGAGTACTAATCATGCATCAAAACTAGTTTATACAACTTAAAACAAGCATGCAAGCTCACTAAACATGTTACCTACAGCAGCAAAATATTCAAGATATACTCAACCAAACAAAATTCTACTTGGATAATCGGAGGAGTCACATACCGGAGAGCAAATGTGCCAAATTTCAGATAGAAATCTGGGCTCAGCAAAGAGATCGAGAAATCCTGAGCTCTTGAGCAAAAACGCGAGTGAGAGAAAGTTGTTGTTGATTTTTTCGGGAGAGAGAAGAGTGTGGGAGGAAGAGATGCTGAAGTGGGGCAAAGGGGGACCCACACAACAGGGTGGTGCGCCCCCCTTGCTGGCCGCGCCGGCCTGTGGGGTGCCACCCTGGGGTGCCCCACTGGTCATCTCCAGGTGCTCCCAGGTGCATTTTCGACAAATAGGACAAACGGTATAATTTTTGTGAATTTTTGAAAACTTTGAAAAATGCACATTTCTGTATTAAGTTTATTATTACTGGACAGGAAAATTTTTGAAATCTCTAATTAACTAGGGAACTTTGCAAATCAAAAGTGCTACAGCAAGTAAAACAAGTGGAGGAAGAAAGAGATGTTGTTTACCTCCTCTATGCATATAAAAAGTATTTGTTAACAAGGTTGATCAAGTCTTGCCACCAAATAAATTTTACATAGCATAAGAAGAAATGAACCTCAAATCAATCATGTTACCTAGAATTGTATTGATATGGATCCAATCATAAGACTTTGATATCCTTCTTTAGGCTCATATATAGGACAATCGATAGTTCCAATTTTGATAGTTCTCACATTAGAAATAGTATTGACTCCACATACTTTATCAATCCTCTTGGGGAAATAGACGGTATGCTCCTTATCATCAACATTGAAAGTAACCTTTCCTTTATTGCAATCAATAACAGCCCCTGTGGTTTTAAGAAAAGGTCTCCCAAGAATAATAGACATATTGTCATCTTCAGGCATTTCCAACACAACAAAATCAGTTAATATCAAGCAGTTATTAGTAACTTGAACCGGAACATCCTCACATATACCAACAGGAATAGCAGTAGATTTATCAGCCATTTGCAAAGATATATCAGTAGGTATCAACTTATCTAAGTAAAGCCTCTTATAATGAGAAAAAGGCATAACACTAACACCGGCTCCCAAGTCACATAGAGCAGTTTTAACATAATTATTCTTAATAGAACAAGGAATAGTAGGTATACCTAGGTCGCCCAACTTCTTTGGAACTTTGCCATTGAAGGAGTAATTAGCAAGCATAGTGGAAATATCCTCATTGGGGATTTCCTTTTGTTAGTAACAATATCTTTCATATACTTTGAATAAGGAGGCAATTTAATAGCATCAGTCAAAGGGATTTGCAAGAATAAAGGTTTCATCCAATCGCAAAATTTATTATAGTGTTCTTCTTCCTTTGATTTTAGTTTCTTAGCAGGAAAAGGCATTTGCTTTTGCACCCAAGGTTCTCTTTCATTACCATGTTTCTTAGCAATAAAATCTTCTTTAGTATACTTTTTATTTTTAGCATGCTTTTCAGGTTCATCCTCAACTTCTTCTTTATCAGAAGCATCTTTCTTATCATTATCATTATCATTATCATGTTCATTACCACTTTCAGTTTCAGCATCAGAAATAGAAATACTATTAGGATCATTAACAGGTTCAGAGGATTCTACAACATTTTTATGTTTCTTCTTCTTTTTCTTAGAAGGAGCACTAGGTTCAATGCGTTGAGAATCTTGTTCAACTCTTTTGGGATGCCCTTCAGGATATAGAGGATCCTGGGTAGTGACACCACCTCTAGTTGTTACTTCATAAGCATGTTTCTCTTTAGAATTATTTTTTAATAAGTCATTTTGCACTTTAGTGAGTTGATCAATTTGAGTTTGAACCATTTGAAAATGTTTAACAAGCATCTTAACATCATTGGAGGTTCTCTCCACAATATCATGCAAATTGCTGATAGCTTGAGAATTTTCCATTAGATGATTCTCTACTCTCATATTAAAATTTTCTTGCTTAACAATATAATTATCAAACTCATCTAAGCATTGAGCAGGAGGTTTTGAATACAGAATATCTTCCCTAGTAAAGCGTTGAAGGGAGTTTACCTCAATCATGGATGAAGGGGGAATTATCTCACATATATCTTCTATGGGAGGTAAATTCTTCACATCTTCGGATTTAATACCTTTCTCCTTGAGAGACTTCTTGGCTTCCCTCATATCTTCATCATTCAATTTAATTAAACCCCTCTTCTTCAATATTGGTGTTGGAGTTGGTTCAGGTGTAGTCCAATCATCATGATTCTGGCCTATTTTAGCCAATAATTCTTCAGCCTTAAATGCGAGTTCTTTTCCTGAAAACACAACCAACAAAACTATCCAAATATGCTCTAGACTCAATGGTTAGTCCACTATAAAATATATCAAGTAGATCATTCTTTTCTAAATCATGTCCAGGTCGAGCTCTGATAAGAGAACAAAATCTTGCCCAAGCCTCAGGCAATTTCTCTTCATCTCCCTGGTCAAATCTATAAATTTTCTGTAAAGCAATATGTTGAGCACTAGCAGGAAAGTATTTTCGAAAGAAAACATCACGCAAATCAGTTGGACTTTTAATAGAACCAGGAGGCAAATTATTATACCAAGTTTTAGCATCATCCTTTAATGAGAAAGGAAAAATTTTAGCGACAAAGTAAGTACGCATCTTGACATCATCAGAAAACAAGCTACTCATAGAAGAAAGTTCAATCATGTGTTCTACAGCACTTTCTTTTTCAGTACCACAAAAGGGTGTTTTCTCTACAATAGCTATATGAGATAGATCAAGAGAAAAATCATAATATTTATCCTTAATGCATATAGGAGATGTGGCAAATTTAGGATCAGGAGATAACTTATGTCTAATAGTATATTGTGTGAGAAACTTTTTAATTTTTCTTGCATCAGCAGTAGCATTGCATCTATTAATAAAATCATCATTAAGCTCCACATAATCTTCATCAGGATCATCACTAGAATAATCAAGTTCAGGTGAATTAACAGGTGTAGCAGCATTTTCATTAGGAGTTTCAGCATTTTCAATTTGTCTAGACCTAGCAATTGTAGCATCTAGAAAGGATCCCAATGAACCACTATCATCGAGCACAGCAGAAACATTATCAATATTATGAGAATTTTCAGATTCAGCAGAAGTACCAGCAAGTGAAGCTTGCGGCGGTGAAACAAGTTGACCTATCACAGATGGTGAATCAAGAGTAGCAGAGGTACTCAGAGTTGTACCTTTTCTTGTAGTGGATGGTAATATGGCGACTTTAGGATCGCGAGTTTTACCCATGATGGAGAATTTGCAGCGAACAATATCAATCCAAGTGAACTTCCAAATAAAGCTATGCTCCCCGGCAACGGCGCCAGAAAACAGTCTTGATGACCCACAAGTATAGGGGATCGCAGCAGTCTTCGCGGGTAGTAAAACCCAATTTATTGATTTGACACAAGGGGAGACAAAGAATACTTGAAAGCCTTAACAGCGGAGTTGTCAATTCAGCTGCACCTAGAAACAGACTTACTCGCAAGAGTTTATCAGTAGTAACAGTTTTATAGCAGTAGCAGTAGTGAAATAACAGCAGCAGAGTAACAAAGACAGCAGTAGTGATTTTAGTAAACAGCAGGATTAAAATACTGTAGGCACGGGGACGGATAACGGGCGTTGCATGGATGAGAGAAACTCATGTAACAATCAAAGCAGGGCATTTGCAGATAATAATAAAACGGTGTCCAAATACAAAGCAATCAATAGGCATGTGTTCCATATATAGTCGTACGTGCTCGCAATGAGAAACTTGCACAACATCTTTTGTCCTACCAGCCGGTGGCAGCCGGGCCTCAAGGGAATCTACTGGATATTAAGGTACTCCTTTTAATAGAGTACCGGAGCAAAGCATTAAAACTCCGTGAACACATGTGATCCTCACATCACTACCATCCCCTCCGGTTGTCCCGATTTCTGTCACTTCGGGGCCATTGGTTCCGGACAGCGACATGTGTATACAACTTGCAGGTAAGATCATAAAACAATGAATATCATGATGAAACAATAACATGTTCAGATCTGAGATCATGGCACTCGGGCCCTAGTGACAACAATTAAGCATAACAAGTTGCAACAATATCATCAAAGTACCAATTACGGACACTAGGCACTATGCCCTAACAATCTTATGCTATTACATGACCAATCTCATCCAATCCCTACCATCCCCTTCGGCCTACAGCGGGGGAATTACTCACACATGGATGTGGGAAACATGGCTGGTCGATGGAGAGGCGTCGGTGGTGATGATGGCGATGATCTCCTCCAATTCCCCGTCCCGGCGGAGTGCCAGAACAGAGACTTCTGGCCCCCGAGACGGAGTTTCGCGATGTGGCGGCGTTCTGGAGGGTTTCTGGCGACTTCGACTTCTTGGTCGCGATTTTTAGATCGAACCCCTTAAGTAGTCCAGAGGAGGGCGTCGGAGGCTGGCCGAGGGAGCCACACGCTAGGGCCGCGCGCCCCCCTCCTGGGCCGCGCCGCCCTAGGGTGTGGGGCCCTCGGGCCTCCACCTGTCTTGCCCTTCTGGCTCCGTGAGTCTTCTGGAAAAATAGGACCTTTCGCATAAATTCCGAGGATTTTCCTGAAAGTTGGATTTCTGCACAAAAACGAGACACCAGAACAGTTCTGCTGAAAACAGCGTTAGTCCATGTTAGTTGCATCCAAAATACACAAATTAGAGGCAAAACAATAGCAAAAGTGTTCGGGAAAGTAGATACGTTTTGGACGTATCATGTACTTCATCTATCCACTATTCAAATTTGCATTTAAGCAATTTAGCCCCCAAAAAATGGTACATATATGGATTCACATTGAGATAATTCATGAAACTTTGGAAATGGCCATCTCGTTTCCCACAAATGAGAATTCGATTAATTGGTGGCAGACAAGTAAAAGCACATTTATGTGCGACAACCCAAAATGCACAAGTAAAAGCTCTTTTCTAAAACATTGGTATGGCATGTCTGCTATTTTCTCTAACTATATAGAAAAAAGACGCACAATCCATGCTTTCTGATTGCCGGTTTTGAACCACCTTTGGCTTGATTTCAAATTTAGGTCAAAATCATGGGGGGTGGTAGGGGACACGAGTGTGTTTCTTTTGGATGAAGCGCTCGTATTTGCAAGTTTTTTGGGGTCCCACAAATTTAGCTCGTATTTGCAAGTTTTTTGGGGTTCGACCATCCCTTCACGCGCGAAAAAAGTGTTAGGCGAGTAGTAAAATGGCATGACCAACAAGTTTCAAGTAAAATTTCGAATATATAACCAAAATGTACCAAATGTTAGATGAGTTAACTTGGCATCATGGAAAAAATAATGTCATGTAAATGAGTTAACTTGGCTTTCCTACCCTTGAATCCATACGAAACTTTGTACGGAGTTCTAATACAGTATAATGATCACCCGAATTATTACACCAACAGGTCTATCACTTACGTGTGGTTCCCATGCGTGAGGTCCCACACTTCAGTGAGCACAAGTCACGGACAATTTTTCGCAAATGTTGCAAAGGAAAAAAGGTGGAAGAGGGATCACACGGAAGGAGAAGAGGAAGGGAGAGCAGTCACGGCCTCGATGCTTAAACCTTTCCGGGAAGTGATGTTGACTGGCACGCAAGGTTTTTCAGTGCTGCAAACCTGCAGTGCGGCGATTTTGACAGAAATAACCCTTTTGTCAAAGAAAAGCACGGACTGACCCTCTGAACAATCTATTTCACTGGAATAACCTTTTTGTGTGGCTCATTCTGTGTTTTTCTTTGCCAAAAGGGTTACTTTTTCAAAATCGCCCCCTGCAGTGCAGGCTACGCGCCCGTCTAATATTCTTTTTTTTTTCAATGACAAAAGGGGGGAGAGAGAGAGAGTCTTGACGACGTCTCTTCACTTGACAAAGAAGATTGTTGGAAGTTTGCCTACCTACCGCACATGACTTGTGCTCACTAAAGTGTGGGACCTGCATGCATGGGACCTTGCAGCCCTCTTAGGGCAGACGTGTGAGACGCAAAATATGGTTTTTAGTTTAGTAAGGCAAAAAAAATAAGCCTTGGAGGGCCGAGGCGGGGCGGCCGTCCGCCATTTTATACCTTTACGCCCCCCACACCTCGTTCCATTTGTCATGTCTACCAAGGAAGAGCTCGGAGGAGAAGATGTAGTCCTAGCTTCTCGACCCCCTGGCGCCCCACGCATAAATACTACTACCAGAAGTACACTGTCTCTAACAATCCTGCCTCCGAAGGGAGATCTCGGAGGAGACGATGCGGGCTCAGCGTCCCCGCCGTTGATGAGCCAGGACACAAGGGTTACTACGCCTCTTTTAATTACCTTCGTTTTGCTGCTAATACTCGGACTTATATCTGTTATATTCCGCAGGAGAGTGTCGATATCGCCGGAGAAGATGATGTGAGGCAGATGATCAAGCTCGCAGGAGAAGATGATGTAAAGGAGATGGTCAAGCTCGGAGCAGAAGATGATGTAAAGGAGATAGTCAATGTCGGAGAAGATGATGTAAAGGAGTTAGTCAATCTCAGAGAAGATGTGGTGGCATTGGACCAACCGCGGTCGTTGGGCGAGATCCCGGAGATTCACTTACCTCGTTTGCACTGGTAATGATATGCCTGATCTGTAACATTTTGAACATTTTTCGTCGGCTTACACAGGAGCTATCTCGGCTTAGGGTCAACAAGGCCCCGGGAGCGGAACTTCCGCATCTCGACGCCGAGAACTCCGAGTTACGCCAGAAGCCCCCTGGGGAATCGCACGCGCAGGCGCAGCACATCCGTTCGCAGGATCTCTCATCCTTCGACGTCAGGTTCTAGCGAGAGGTCGTAGAAGAAGATAAGTTGCCAGCTTCCCCGCCGTTCAAGAGGATGAAGGAGCTGAAGACGGAGGTTAATATTAGCTGACTTTGGGTTGCTGGTTTTTGGGTACTTCGAGTCACTGACATGTAGACAGCACTTAAGTCTGTCCTACATGTTAGTGACCACATTCGTTAATCAGCCAAATTGTGCATTTCGTTTGCCGGTAACGCTCGATATGTTTGTTGTTACCTTTGGCAGGATCACTCCCCTTGCTTATCCTGTCGGAGGATGAAGTTGGTTCTTGCCAGCATGCGGGAGGAGAACAGCGAGTTAGGGATCAAGATATTTCGGTACAGGCAGGCGGTGTCTTTCCTAGAAGATGAGATCACGGCCTTTGCTTGTAGGAGTTGTGACGAGGTCATTCCTCTGGGAGAACGGATCAAAGCTCAGCTTGTCTCTTTGATGGAAGTCGTAGACCGCGTGATTTTCATTGCTAGATAGGCGCGGGAACGACTTCTGGTGGCTGAAGATCTCGCATAGCAGTTTAATCATGTGCTCTTATTAGTTGCCTACTAGTACTTTTGTAATTATTCACAATTAAGTATGAATCAATGGCTTGCCTTTTGTGTGACGGAGGAAATTACACATACCACCACTTGTTGGTGCATTTTTTGCACATAACACAATTTGAGATTCTTTTTACACAAATAACCAAATTTTGACGTAAACTTTTTGCACAAAAAACAACCTTACTCCATGTTTTCTTTTGTCTTCTAAAGACATGTAGGTGCTTCGAAAAATACCTCCGTTCCAATGCTTAAAGCTTAATATATTTTTCTTGAAAAGTCAAACCAAGTAAAGTTTGACCAAACTCTTAGAAGAATCTATCAGCACATATAATATTTTGTAGACACCATATGAAAATATAATTTATTTTCTATCTAATAATATTGATTTTGTATCTTGCATATTAATGCTTTTGGTAAAAACTTAGTCAAACTTAACATAGTTTGACTTTCGAAAAATCAATTTAATCCTTAAGCTTTTGGATGGTGGTTCTAGACGTGGTCTAGACGTGTTTCAACATATTGCCTTCGCATTTTCTAAACGCATGGAGTTTCTTACAAAGTTTATTTTTCGAAATATTTTCGACTTTGTATTATTTTTATTCATTTCCCCCCTGGTTGTCATGTTTTCTGTCCGGCTTCCCCAGCCCATCCATCTGTAACCCACATGCGCGCGTGACACGAGTAGTGGGAGACATGGTGCCCAAAGGGATAGCTTTTATTAATGGTGGCGACGGTTCCCTAGGCCAATGCTAGCGATACGTCTCATCGTCGCTAGTTGTGCCTTCCCCATGCGGCCGTATTAATGCACACCACTGCTCCTTTGCGCCTCCGCGGCTGATCAAGTAAGTTTGATCATAAAAGATGATCACATAAGCTCGATGATTACCTATAACCTAAAAATTATCTTAATTTGTAAACGAAGACATAAAATAACTAGTTGTTTGATTAGGAAAGACAAAGGAAAATTCTATTGAGATTGAGTTCATTTCATAGTTGTTATAGACACATAGCAATATTACCAAGAGATAGGATTGTAGAGAAAGCAATCCATAGGTATTTTGGAGGGTTCTCAATCCTTTGAATCAAGCAAGCTCTATAGAAAAAATCCCTATGTGTAAAATCCTACTCCGTACAAGATACCTTTAGAAATCCTTTGAACCAAACAAACTCCGATTCATATTAGTTGACTATAATATGGATATATCTAGACACATTTTAGTTCTAGATTCATCCATATCATTTGACTAGTAATATGAATCGGAGTGAGTATATTAAATGGAGTAGTATATATTGTTCGAAAAAATTATGTTATACTGTAATAAAGAAACCATTTCTGTGGTCAAACTGATTTGACGGGACAGTAACTGCACCAGGACGTAGTGGCGTGCTATCCTAGCCGAAGTTTTACTCAGCGCCTCGATGCAGCTGCTGAAGAATAAAAAAAGTCATATCCACTCCTACTCTTCACCTCCATCGTTTCCATCCTTGGCTCTCCACTTCCATCATCGTTCTCCACTCGCCAACATTGCTACTCGTACTGTAGCAAATTTTTTCATCCTCTAGATCTCCCATTTGCATAGCTTTCTCTCCTCACCCCTCCGCAGAACCGCAACACTCCTCCTTCCCGCTCGACTCTCCTACAAAACTCCAATCACACATACTTGCTTCCGCCCTCTTAAATCCATCTCGTCTCCATGGCGGCATCGAATGATGACCAGCTGTATGGCGACTGGGGGAAGCTCCCCGCCGAGCTGTTCAATCTCATTGCCCAGAGTCTGGATGTTACAGTCGACGTCCGGCTGGCCGCATGCTCGAAAACGCTGTGCCGCCATGTCGCCGACAACATGAATCTACACCATTGGGATGGACCCTGCTTGCTGATGCCCGATTCTGCCCATTGGCACTATGATGATAGTAGTGCGCACCACACGGTGTACCACGTTGTGCCCCTTGACCATCCTCGGCGCACAGCCATCCTGCCGTTCATGGACAATAGATTCTGGGTTGGCATGAACGGCAACTGGATCGCCGGCGTGGACAGAGGTGGGAACTGGTTCCTCGCGAACATCTACACGCACCAAGAAATCTCCCTACCATCGTCGGAAACTTGCAACATTTTTCGGGAGGAATGGATTGGCTTCCCCGACTTGCCTCCTGAAAGGTACATGACGTATGGGCGTGCCATGCTTTTGTTGAAGATTGTAATTTGCGAAGTGCCCACAAAAGCTGGACATTACTTAGATTACAAGCTCATCGCTCTATTCAATTCTGGACTCGCTTACCTGGCTAATGGTAGCCAGGAGTGGAGGTTATTCTCTCTTGCTAGTTTGGGTGTAGATTACAGTGACGCCATCGAGCACAACGGCTTCATTGTTGCGGTGGATGGGTGGACCGGCACCACATATTGCTGGGATCAATCACAGGCCGGTAATTCTTCAATCCATATGATATACTTCGCAATAAATTTTAATATCAAGCTCATTCATGATATATTGTAACTGAATTAACTAATTGCTCAATAAGATTTTTTTCACCTTTCAAATGACTGTGCACCATTTAATTATCCTAACCTAACTGAACCATTGCTACAAACGAATTACAGTAGTATATGCAGTGCACTAATCTGTCAACCCAAACTAGATTATTGCAGTATATGAATGCATTCCTGAATTAGTTACTGCATGCTCTTGTCAGAATATGAATAAGGAGCTTAGCCCTGGCCTCTTCATCAATTGATGCATGCAAACTTTCAATTTATTTGAATATTCGATGTACTCAAAGCATTACAATCATGGATCAGATAAGGTTGAGATATGTATCTACCATCAATGAATATGAGTGTAATTAACATACATCTCAAATGGGAACAATTTTATTTCTTCGAGTTTTTATATAAGTATAATGACTGCATCCTCCATTTGATCCTACAAATGTGAAGTTGCAGCTACTGGTATTATTGTCTTCCTGAGTCATTCAAACACTATTTTTTTGTCTCCGTTTACAATGCAGATGCACACCTTGCCCTGCCATTCATGATCCCATCACCGATGAAGGAACCATATGGCAGATGGTTTTTAGCTCGATCAGCCGATGGCAAGCGCTTGATGATCATCCATGAAGATCGGTATATACGTAGCAATGATCACCTTGAGCCTGCAGAAGTTCTGCATCATGGTAATGGCCTTATCCTGCGGGAGTATCCTGCCCCTGTCATACATATTTTTGAGAAAGATCTATCCCTGATTGGACCCAATTGGAGTCGAGTTGACAGCCTTGGCACACACTCTCTGTTCATTGGACTAAATTATCCAATGAACCTGAAGATAAATGATGGCAATGCTCCTGATGGAACATTGACTCCATTCATGAGGTCAAATTGTGTGTACATCGCACACTATGCATTTCGGGAACCAGCATTTAGTTGTATTTGTCGTTGTAACCTACACCAAGGGGAAAATGAGCTCATGGGAGTTATCACCCTTCCAGAAGATGGTTGGGGATTTCCCCGACAGGCGACAATGTGGTTTAAGCCTAGTCCGAAAAATATCCGCATGTTGATGCAACCCTAAACTGAGCCATGAATCTTTCTGGAGAAAATAATCTTTTTTGTACGATATGTTTGAACAATTCAGTAACCTGTTCCGTATCTTAAGATGCTCTTCCTTTTATCTGAATCTTATATACCTGGACCCATTTCAGTGTGTCTGTTTACTCATTTTAGTGTGTATGTAGCCCACATTGAAGTAATCTAATCTTATTTAAAACGGATGGTGATGAACTCTGTATTTCCATCCTTCGTAAACCGTGCATGTCTGTTTATTTTTAGTTTCATTTCAGCAACTGTTATTAGTATATGCACACCTTTTTTTTAATGTTGAGAGGAGTATAAGGGCATTACAATGCTATATACTATATGGCGCTAATAGAGAACAAATGAATGTCAAAAGATTGTAAATTCCTCCATGTACTCTCCTTACAGCGCTAATTGCTGATGGCAGACTGACTTCCTGTTGGTTCCGGTGCTTTAGCTAGGACAGGTGAAAAGAGTTTCACGCCCCTTGCAGTAGCACCTGTGTTGGACGTGCCCTAATGTTTTCCTGCTAAAAGATGCAATCTTTTAAGCACTTGGGTACGGTATTTCCCCACCAGCCTGGATGCAGGCCGCCAAACGCGTCTTAACCAATGTTTAAAATAGCGTGCTAAATGAATTAGCGGCAGCCTCCTTCAAACGATATGAACGCTATATCGTGGTAATAGTGTGGTATATTTCAAAATAATACTAAATATAGCCTAAAAATAAATAATTTTACTAGAGCGAATAGATATATATAGTCCAAAAGTGACTGAATCATATATACATAACCACATATAGAAATAGATCTCAAGTATTTTAGAAGGCTAACATCAACATTTCACAAGGCAACAACATAGTATAAATTATTTATTAAAACATATTAGCATAAGCGATATTATCTTCTGACTTAGAAGTGGAACCAACAGATTGTAGTTCATCACCACGAAAAAGTGAAAGCAACTTGCCTGAAAAAAATAGCGCGCTAACACTATGAAGTTTTAGGGCGATATAGCATGCTGTTTCTTAAATAGCGCCACAACGAGCAAAATTACTAAGCGTGGACCCTCTAGATATGCTATAGCGCGCTTTTAGCGGAGAAATAGTTAACTGGGCTTCATTGAGGCCCTGGTTTGACAAAGCAGCCTGAGTACGCATCTAAAAAAAATATCTGCCTGAGGACGCATGCTTGTAAAAATGAGAGAGCAGACTACAATTACTTCAGTCCCGAACCCTCTATCTCTCGCACCTACTTCACCTCTTTTACACTAATGACTGCCATGAACGGCTCGCCTCCTCCCTCCACCGGCAGCTGCCTGGCGGTAACGGCCGCCGACACAGATGAACATCACCGATATTTCCTGAACTCTGCCGATTTGATCCACCGCATCCTCCAGCAGCTTGATGGACGTCCAGTCTCTTCTATCCAGATCGTGACTAGAGAAGGATCTACGAGTACATCCGTTTCTTACCCTTTGGCAGCGTCGGTTCCATCTCTCGCGGTACTTTCTTCTCCGCTGGAAGCACCATCTGGCTCGGCACTGATTTCCCTGGCGGCGGCACCAGCTTCTCCGGCTGCGCCGACCCCAACCCCCGCGGCATGGTCTTCTCCGGTGGCGACACCACCAAAAGTGGTTGTAAGTTGTCCTGAACTCACTAGGATGCAGGTGTAAGTAGTCAATGATAGTTGGGGTTTTAAACAAGTTCTTTTTTCTTTAATGATGGGAAACTGTAGTAGTATTCTTCTGCAAATGTTTTTTTAATGATGGGAAACAGTAGATGTTAAGTACTAGTTCTGGCAAAAAAAAGATGTTAAGTAATAGTATCCATCACAGAGCAGGGTTTCGCAGTCTGAACATACAAATATATGCTCCATGTTACCTGCTTTGTAAAGTCCGAAAGCTTGCTCAAGACTGTAAAATCAAATTGTCTTGCTGCTGCTAGATTTTGTGCAAACTAATTAAAGAGATAGCTAGATGCATTTTCTCCATGTATGTTACGTTCGATTTATATGCCGTTGATTGATATATACCGTGCTTAACTAGATGCGTAAGGAAACTCGCTCCAACGTCAATGAGCAACTACGTCTTAGGACTGTCGATTGTACATGTCCTTCGCACCTCCCCCGAGTTCAGAATTCAAAGAAATTCACTAGCCAAAAAGCCAAAGGTGACGGGCAGGCGTGATGCAGCAATTCAACGTTGTATATTAAAAGGGCGAGGGAAAGGCCGCCCTAAACGGGTTGGTCACTCGGCGGACCCTCCTCAGCCCTCGCGCTTCTATGTGCAACTGGACGGCAACGATGACATGTATATGTTGCTCATCCCCAGAGAATTCAAGCAATGTCTGAAAGGGATTCTTCCTAGGCATATCAAGCTCAAGACCAGCGTAAGCTGCGCCTGGTATATGCACATCGATGAGTACCAGGGTGAACTGGTCTTGAAGGATGGTTGGTTCGGGTTTGCAGAGGCGCATGAACTGCAGCTCGATGACCTTCTCGTCTTCGAGGTGAAAGACACTTCCTTGATGAATGTGTTGATCTACGACCGTAACACCTCCACCCAGAGGATAATATTTTGTGCTGATCACCCTTAGTTGCATGCATGATCTGCAGTGTTTTTAGGAAGAGGGGATCAAAAACACCTCAATATTTTATTGAATTAACTAGATGCTGCTTTTGGACCTGGGGTAGTGCCCTGCTGATGTTCATGCTGAACTTGGTTTTTGTATTAAGCTGAACTGGGGATCAGATACACTGTGATGAGACTTTGTTAATTAGCTAATATAGTATATGTTAGACATGTTTTATTTTACTTTAATTTACTGTGATATGATGCGGTAGTTTTAATGTGCGGTCTGATGATTTGTATTATACCTAGCTACATGGAGCTCAACATTTTGAGATATTCATAGATTTGTAAGTGTAAATGTGATATATCCCATATGTAGGCAATGCTATCTTGTACGAGCTTGTAAAATCTCAGGGAAAAATACATTTTATTTTAGAAAGTGTAAAAGTGACCAATTTTTTTGATCTGATTGTAACGAACACAAGTGCAGATGGTCAAACCCCAAAAACTTCTCATATTCATTGTTACATGGTCGAGATATAAAGGTATTTTACGCACTGGTTTAATACTCAACTGCTTACATCCATGTTTGTTTGTAGTTTTTTCTGACACCTCTTAATGCTCCCTCCGATCCATTTTTTTTGAGATACACAGTACAAACACAGACGCTCTCATATAGATGTATCTAGACACATATTAGTTGTAGAGACATCCATTTTATCATCAAGTAATGAGGATCAGATGGAGTATCGTTTTCATTTTACCAAAAGAAATGGATATACTGTATAGTACAATGTAGCCTGAGGCCCTGAGCTCTGAATGCAATTTCTGTGTGCACACTGATCGGATCATAACCCACACGACCTGTCTCACTGGTATGTAGGTCCGGGCCCCACCATATACTTATAAAGCCCAGTGACCCGCCGGGTGAAGTTTTCTGTGTGGATTCCTGCGTACCTGGCTTCGTTCCTCCAAGAAACGGGCATTTTTTTGACCGGGGGGACACGCGCATTTATTCCCTTGCTGATGTATCATTCTCAGTTTCTCACAACCCCCTCATGTTCAGATCTCCCCAGATCCCTCGTCGTCCATCTCCCCTGAGTCCTCTCCCTACACCACTGGCGTCCACCACCGCTCGGACTACGTGGCTTGGACTCCGTCCTCTACGGATGCGGCGACGTCGCATCTAAAAACTCCACTAAGGCGGCGCGGTATCCCCGATTGTCTCGGTCCATGGCTGCAATGGCGGTATGTTTCCCCCGAATCACTAGCGTTGCCGGTCACATCTTTATTATATCTAAGCTGTATTGCCGGTTGCTTAGCATTGTTTGATATAGAGTATTCCTCTCATCCAGTGTATATATTAATCCTCTGGTAAAGACTCGGGCTACACATGCACGCATGCTAGCTAGGTTGGGACTGGATCTAATGTGTGCAATAATAATCATTCAAATATGATATTAGTCAATCCACGGCCGATAATCACATATGAGGACACCGAGCATGCATGTCTGGCTTATGGACTCTTTAGGCCGACGCTGATTTTTTGTTTGTTTGCTTGGTCGATCTGTACTGGCGGATGATGAACTGCAGATGCATTACTCTGATGCTAGACCGAGCCAGCAAGCATGCATGGCTCATGCTAGCTTGATTTCTATTCTCATAGCTACTATTTATATCGATTTGGCTTCTGCGATAGAATGATACACTATGCTGAATAATTTGATGATACAAGGTTGTACATATCAGCCTAGCTAGATTCAGAAGCTTATTGTTCAGACTGTGTGTATGATAAGAACAATGATCCGCTGACTTTGCTAGGTGCCTTTGATTATGCATTTGCTTGGAATTACGGTCAGAAGCTAGAGGCATTATCTAATTGAGGCCTCTTTTTTGCAGTGTTCAAACAAGAAGCTCAAGCTTGGAGAGAGCTTATCATGGAAGGAGACATCTGTAGAGCTAGCCCCAGTGTGCAAGGTGTTTAGGCGCATCGATGAGGAGAATACCGCTGACAGCTTCTGCAAGGTACTATGTACATCGGATTTAGAGGTGATTACCATCCCCACTCGTGTTCTACCTTGGTTTTACGGTGGGTGTCCAGAGTCCATCAACCTGAAGATGTCAACTGCATGCACCTGGATTGTGGACCTGAAGCAACAAGATGGCAATGTTTTAATGGACGCAGGATGGCCAGAGTTTG
Source organism: Lolium perenne (assembly GCF_019359855.2). Classification (NCBI taxonomy): domain Eukaryota; kingdom Viridiplantae; phylum Streptophyta; class Magnoliopsida; order Poales; family Poaceae; genus Lolium; species Lolium perenne. Next base: position 141,435,440 of record NC_067245.2, read on the forward strand.
TCAAAGCACATGACTTGAAGGTAGGATACCTCCTGACCTTCAAGAAGCTTGACACCAAATCATTGCAGGTGCTCATATTTGGTTACAATTGCTGTGAGAAGGTTATATGATGTTCAGGTTATCACCCATCGCTGGGGCAACAAAATGAATCACAGCTGTATTTAAGTTGTCTTACAAATGTTCTGTAGAGAGAGCTGGTCTATAATACTAGTATAATGATGCATTGTGGTGAACATGATGGTACCATTACTAGATTATGGTCACATGTGAGGGGGATGTTGATATGTATAAGTGGATTGCCTAGCCCTTTCCATTAGTTCGGACTTTTGGTTGTGTTGGCTAGTGCAGGAAGCTTGACATGGTATCAGAGCCCAGGGTCTCGAGTTCGAGACCTGGCTTTCGTAATTTATCCTAAAAATTGGTGCTGCCCGTTGCCCTCCTCGGAGTCCACGTATATGCCTCTTGAGCTATACCTATGAGTCTCCTTGTGTTGACCTCTTCCCTTCTTTCAGTCACACGTGAGGAGGGGTGTTGAGATGTATAAGTGGATTTCCTAGCCCTTTCCATCAGTTCGGACTTTTGGTTGCGTTGGCTAGTGCATGAAGCTTGACAAACCTTATTTATGTGTACAGCTCTCTAGTTGTACTATTAATTATTATGTGCTTATGTTGGTTGGATTGTGATGAACATGAGATGTTCTGTTGTTTCCGTAAAGAAAAAAACGTGATGTTTTTTCGAATCCTGCGCTGGATATGTTTTGCACAAACTAGTGAAGTGCCCGCTGACAAAACATATTATGCGCAAATAGGCAACCCGCAGTAACGATCATGGGTTCAAGCGTCCAGGATCCAGTGCCTTGACATCAGCAAGCACAGATGAACAGTTGGTTGACTTGTAGATTTGGACGTTGGATCGAAAATAGATAGCCAAGATCTAAGTACTGTAGCATGTAGCATATGTATTGTTCATGGTCTCATTCTGGGTTCAAGTGCTACCCCATGTAGCACCACTTTTTTTTGGGTTAGCCCAGACAACCTTCCCAATAAAAAAAGTACTATCATCCCTGCATGGGCCAATTGTTTGTACTTTTGGGCTGCCGCCGACCATGTATATGGTGATTGCTGTCAGCCTGCTTACTTCGCTGATAACATTCCAAAAACATTTAATAGGCCTCCGACTCATGCCATTGGGGCCCTTCCTAATTTAAACACGGAGATCCTATGATTGGCCCTCAAGAAACCGAGATTCTACATATAAAGTTATTTTTATTTCGTATCAATTATGATTATGATTCTTTTTAAATGCGCATAGCCAGTATGCGCATCTACATGGGCTCTATATTTTGATATATTCATATAGTCGATTTCAAAATTTTCATAAATTATTTAAAGTTCCAAGATTTATTCTATCAGTTTGCAAGATCTTAGTGTATTTGTAGCTTAAAAAATGACAAACCTCTTCATCAAATTGTTGTTAACAAGTGTAGTGTTGTGAACCCAAAATATATTACATACTTCCTCGTAGATCAAATTTGAACTAATTAAGTTGAACTAAAACCCGGATCAACAGTTAGTATGGATTAGATGCATGGAGTACGAAAAACAAATGAATAGGCAATATTTCAGTTTTTCCTTCAGTTCAGAATGCTAGAGCAGGACCCATTTGCCAGTAGCGTCCCTCAACATTTGAAGGTAAAGACAAACATAAGGGATCGAAAAAATGCAAGTATCCTACATATCTCGGGTTAAAACATATCGAGAAATCACATATTTCTTGTACATAGAGGCTGACATCGGGGACCCATCGGCCAGCCGTGGAAAAAAAATCCAAGAAATGAAACAATTATCGTACAGAGAAGCTGACATGTGGGACACATTTTGCAGCAGCGTCCTCAACTTTAACAAAGGCGGCAGGGGATCGAAAGAAAAAGCAAAGTTGCCAGAAATCAGCGGTCAAAAATAAATCCAAGAAATGAAATGTTTATTGTTGATAGAGGCTGACATGTGGGACCCACGGACCAGTAGCGTCCTCAACGTTTCAAAGGCGGCAGGGGATCGGAAAAAAGGCAAGTGACCATATATCAGGTGCCAAAAATAATCCAAGGAAAGAAACTTTTATTGTACATAGAGGATGACATATGGGTCTCGTTTTGCAGGAGCGGTCTCACCGTTTCCAAGGCGGCACGGGATCTAAAAAAAGAAAGGAAAGGTTTATCGTTCAGAGAGGCTGAGATGTGGGACCCATGGCCCAGCAGCGTCCTCTTAGTTTCAAAGGCGGCAGGGGATAAAAAAAGGCAAATAGCCAGTAATTAGGGTAAAAAATAAATCAAACAAAGGAAACTTTTACTGTTCATAGAGGCTGACGTTTCAGAGGCGGCATGAGATCGAAAGAAAAAGGCAAATACCAAGAAATTATGGGTCAATAATAAATCAAACAAAGTAAAGGTTTATTGTTCATAGAGGCTGACATGTGGGACCCCTGAGCCAGCAGCGTCCCCAACGTGTTAAAGGCGGCAGGAGATCGAAAGACAAAGGCCAAAAATCAGTTGGTAAAAAAATCCAAGAAAAGAAACATTTACCGTTCTGAGAGGCTGACATGCGGGACCCATGAGGCAGCAGCATCCTCAATGATTCCAAGGCGGCAGGGGATCAAAAGGGGTCAAAAATATATCCATCATAGGAAACTTTTATTGTTCATAGAGGATGTGGGACTGACATAGGCATCCCCAATGGGCCTGCCGAAGATGGTACCCTGGGTTTACTGAAGGCCCACGACCCGAAGAATATGAAGATTCGGAAGCCCAAGTTGATATTAAGGAAAGTTAGAATTGTAATAGAGATGATGTTTGTAATCTTGCGGGATGAGTTGTAAACCCTCTTGGACTCTGTAACTTGTACAATACGAATACCTCGACTCCACCTCCTATATAAGGGGGAGTCGAGGGACAAAGAAAGCATCGAATCATTGTCTCTCAAACCCTAGTTTTCATAATCGTCGAGTACTTTTCGGCTGAAACCTTCGAGATCTACTTGCCCTCTACTTCCAACTAAACCCTAGTCTACAACCCGTAGGCATTGACAAGTTAATCCCTTGTCAGGGACCGACCTGCCTGTAGCGTCCTCATCGTTTCAAAGGGGGCAGGGGATCAAAAGAAAACGGCAAATAGCCAGAAATTAGGGGTAAAAATAAATCCAATGAAGGACACTTTTATTGTTCATAGAGGATGACATGCGGGACCCATGAGCCAGCGGCTTCCTCAACGTTTCAAAGGCGGCATGAGATCGAAAGGAAAAGGAAAGTGACCAAATATCAGGAGCCAAAAATAATCCAACAAAAGAAACTTTATTGTGCATAGAGGATGACATGCAGGTCCCATTTTGCAGCAGCGGTCTGAACGTTTCAAAGTCGGCATTAGATCGAAAGAAAAAGACAAGTGCCAAATATCAGGAGCCAAAAATAATCCAAGAAAAGAAACTTCTATTGTACATAGAGGATGACATGCGGGTCCCATTTTGCAGCAGCGGTCTCAACGTTTCCAAGGCGGCACATGACCAAAAGAAAAAGGAAGTAGCCAGAAATAAGAGTGTCAAAAAAATCCAAGAAAAGGAATATTTCAATTGGGCTGCTTCTGGCCATCTGGGCCTTCAAACTATCCCGCTAGACGCCTTTTGATTCGTACAATTTCAGCCCATTCCAAAGCAGGAAAGTTCGGAATTTTCTAAAAAAACAGGAAAGTCCTATGCATCGCAAAAAAAAGTAAACAAGGAGATTCAACATATAAGTTTGTTTATGTAAAAAAAAAAGATTTAATTTATCCCTTTGCAATAGCTCAGAGCAAAATACACTGTTTTTATCTGCAAAATAATCAAGATATCACATGTTTCTTATACGCGGAGGCTGACATCGGGGACCCATGAGCCAGCAGCGTCGTCAACGTTTTAAAGGCGGCAGGGGATGGAAAGAAAAATAAACCAAAAATCTGTTGGTACAACATCAAAGAAAACAAACATTTTCGGTCTGAGAGGATAACATGCAGGACCCATGAGGCAGCAGCATCTCAGCGTTTAATGTTAGAGGCTGACATGTGGGACCCATGGGCCAGCAGCGTCCTCAACATTTTAAAGGCGGCAGGAGATCGAAAGAAAAAATAAGCCAAAAATCATTTGGTATTCAAAATCCAAGAAAAGAAACATTTACCGTTCTGAGAGGATGACAAGCGGGACCCATGAGGCAGCAGCATCCTCAACGATTCCAAGGCGGCAGGGGATCAAAAGAAAAAAAGGAAATATCCATAAATTAATTAGGGGTTCAAAATAAATCCATCAAAGGAAAGTTTTATTGTTCATAGAGGATGACATGTGGGACCGACCTGCCAACAGCGTCCTGATCATTTCAAAGGGGGCAGGAGATCAAAAGAAAAAGGCAAATAGCCAGAAATTAGGGGTCAAAAATAACTCCAAGAAATGAAACTTTTATTGTTCGTAGAGGATGACATGCGGGACCCATGAGCCAGCAGCTTACTCAATGTTTCAAAGGCGGCATGAGATCGAAAGAAAAAGGCAAGTGACAAAATATCAGGAGACAAAGATAATCCAAGAAAAGAAACTTTATTGTACATAGAGAATGACATGCGGGTCCCATTTTGCAGCAGCGGTCCCAACATTTCAAATGCGGCTTGAGATCAAAAGAAAAAAGAAAGTAGCCACAAATTAGGGGTTAAAAAAACTCCAAGAAAGGAAAGTTCTATCGTTCATACAGGCTGACATGTGGGACCTATGAGCCAGCAGAGTCCTCAACGTTTCAAAGGCGGCAGGGGATCAGAAGAAAAAGGAAATAGCCAAAAATCAGAGGGTGAAAAAAAACCAAGAAAATGAACTTTTATAGTACATAGAGGATGACATGCGGGTCCCATGAGCCTGCAGGTTCCTCAACGTTTCAAACGTGGAATGAGATCGAAAGAAAAAGGCAAGTGACCAAATATCAGGATCCAAAAATAATTCAAGAAAAGAAACTTGATTGTACATAGAGGATGACATGCGGGTCCCATTTAGCAGCAGCGGTATCACCGTTTGAGAGGCTGCACGGGATCGAAAGAAAAAGGCAAGTGACCAAATATCAGGATCCAAAAATAATTCAAGAAAAGAAAGTTTTATAGTACATAGAGGATGACATGCGGGTCCCATTTAGCAGCAGCGGTCTCACCGTTTGAGAGGCGGCAGGGGATCGAAAGAAAAAGGTAAGTGACCAAATATGAGGTGCCAAAAAAATCCAAGAAAAGAAAGTTTTATAGTACATAGAGGATGACATGCGGGTCCCATTTAGCAGCAGCGGTCTCACCGTTTGAGAGGCGGCAGGGGATCGAAAGAAAAAGTAAGTGACCAAATATGAGGTGCCAAAAAAATCCAAGAAAAGAAAGTTTTATAGTACATAGAGGATGACATGCGGGTCCCATTTATCAGCAGCGTTATCACCATTTGAGAGGCGGCAGGGGATCGAAAGAAAAAGGTATGTGACCAAATTTGAGGTGCCAAAAAAAACTCCAAGAAAAGAAAGTTGATTGCTCATAGAGGATGGCATGCGGGTCCCATTTAGCAGCAGCGGTCTCAACGTTTTCAAGGCGGCAAGGGATCAAAAGAAAAAGGAAGTAGCTAGAAATCAGGGGGTCAAAAAAATCCAAGAATAGAAAGAATTTTGGTTCTTAGAGGATGACATGCGGGACCCATGATCCTGCATCGTAAACGGCTCGATCGGAGAGCGTTGAATGAGATGGCGTGATCGAGAAAAAAAACAATGCCAGAGAGGCTGCCATCGCCAATGGCCAAAGAGAAGATGGCCAACCTCTACATCCAAGGAAGGATGTTGTGTGGAAGTGCTTACCACCTCCTTCCCGTCTACGACATCATGAACCGCATCTAACGCAGCACCATCAACCCCAAGCACACCAACCATGATGTAGTGCATGGGTTTCTTGTAAACCTTCTTGTGCGCACTCATGAGATGAGGGGTCGCGGCAAGCAGCTGGACGTCATGGACTATATTTGGCATGAGATGCGTGATTGTGCTTTTCTTCGCAAGCTTCCTCAATATGCACCCTACATTATGAGGCTCATTTGTCTAAAGTGGGATCAAGCGGGCCGTGGAGATCTTCTTGAGCAATGCCGCCCGAACATCACTATACATAAGGAGAAGAGTCCTCTTGTCAAGAACCATGATCTTCCAAGGTACGGCAAGGGGGCTCCCAAGGACAAGGAGGAAGAGGAAGCCGATAGTGATGACTCAGACTTCGTGCCCAACTCCATCAAGACCAAGGGCCTCTTCTCCAAACTCACCGCTCGCCTCAAGAAGTATTTTTGCTTCAAGAGGGATCTCGAAGATAGGATGTATCAAGCTCACCATGACAACAAGAAGATCCGCCAACGCCAAAAGGCGATGATGAGGCACATGCAGCTTCCTGTCTCTGAGGGCTCAGAGGACAACATCACTCCTCCCGGTGAGTGGAAGTCCAAGCTTATTTGGTCGAGCTCCGAGGACTCCATCCCCGAGCCACCTCATGGCAAGGGCCATGCTCAAGATGAAGACGAAGATGAAGAGGAGGATGATGACGAGGAAGGAGATGATGAGGAGGAGGATGATGATGATGAGTGATCCCCTTGGGATGTTAGTATGCTTCTTCTCCCTTTTTGGTGTCTCGATGCCAAAGGGGGAGAAGTTGATCTAGTAGGACGGGAATTTGCATGGGGATGCCAAGGGCTTGGTGCTTCATTTTGGTTCTTTCGGCCTTGGCATCAAATCTTTTCCCTAGTTATTTGGAACTCTATTCGTATGTGTGCTTGCTACTCTATTTGTGGATCTCCCGATCCCCCGGTTCGTATTAAGACTTAATCACTCCTAGCCTATTGGTCTTCACTATTTATCTCTTGATTGGCTACATCAATCTTATGGAGGCACTTATTATGAGTTTGGGTTTTCTCAAGGCAAAGGTATGAAAAGTTTCACCCAAACTCTCTTATATGCTCTTATGATTGTCTCCATAGTGTGCTTGTGCTATATGATCTTGTCATATGTTCTTCTTAGCACTTGTGCTTGGTTTGTAGAATCTAGGGGGAGTTTTTCTCTAGGATGTGTGCATTTGTATACAAATGCATAGTCTAGATATGCACACATCTAGAGGGAGTTCTGTCTACTTTTGCAAACCAAATACCTTATCATAATATCCTATGCTTTATTGCAAATTCATGTGTTGTCATCAAACACCAAAAAGGGGGAGATTGTAAGAGCAAGATCTATATCCCGTGTTTTGTGTGTTTGATAACAACACTCGAATAATTCTAACCGTGCACAAAGATTGTCTTTGATAGGTTTGCAAGGTGTACGGTGCCCTCGCCGGACACATTATGATCGGAAGACTGAAGCGTAGTTCTTAGGTTTTCTGGTTTTGTGTGTGTGTCGCGAGGTAACTTGGTAGGAGAGAAAAAGAGGAAAAGCAGTTTTAGCCATAGCGGTACTACCGGTACCAGGAGCGGTAGTACCGCTACCCCTACTGGTACCGCTCTGAGGTACCGCTCTGAGATTTCCCACGATATTGTCTCACAGTACTTGTTACGGTACCTCTGCGGTACCATGAGCGGTAGTACCGCTTGCAAGCGGTAGTACCGCCCACGGTACCGCTCAAGTACCGTAACTAGTTACGGTAGTACCGCTTCGGTATCGCTGTAGTACCGCTTGGAGTCCAGTAAGGTCTGGACCCTATTGCGGTACCTCAAGCGGTACTACCGCTTTGCGTCCACGTGGACAAGTTCAGTGGGGATTCGAACTCAGAGATGTAGTACCGCTTACCCAAGCGGTAGTACCGCTTAGGCCAAAACTGCACCTAACGGTTGGATTTGGAGGGACCTATATAAAGGCCCCTTCTTCCCCAGCTCGTTTTTAGCTCTTCTCTCTCTCCTCCATTGTTGCTGAGCTCAAACTGAGGGGATCTCCCTCCCTACCCAATCAATCTTGCTCATACTTTGAGGAGTGGTGGAGGAGACCCCGATCTATCGTTCTACCGAGAGAAAGTTCACCAATTCGTGATAGTCCTTAGTGGATCTTGGTGGTAGAGTTCCTATTGTGGAATCTTGGAAGAAGTGGACCTATGGAGGCTAGCTTGGTGTTGTACTAGCCCCATAGGTCGTTGGGAGCCTCCTTGTGGTGTGGAGCTCGCCCCAACCTTGTGAAGGAATCACCGCCTCGACCGGTGTCTTAGTGGAGAAGGGGGGGCACATTTGTGGAGCTCTCTCGAGGAAGAAGGTGAGGCCTTCCTTCGTGGTGTGCCCGTCTAATCTCTTGTGTGAGGCTAGCACCTCCTCAACGCAGACGTAGTCCCTTTTGTGGGAGGAACTGCGGGAAATAAACCTCGCCTCATCTCCGCGCCCTCCGGTTGTCCCTCTCCTTACTATGACTATCTTGTTCGATTTCTTTGCTTGTAGTACTTGTCTAGGATCATAGTAGGAACACCACTATTGCTAAAGCTATCACCTTTACCTTCCGTTGCACTAAAAATTGAAAAGGGCTAAAACTTGACGTAGCGTCCATTCACCCCCCCCCCCCTCTTGTTCGCTACGATCCATTCACAAGTTCATCTCAATTCTATCTCTAGTCTAATGAAGAAAGAGGTGGGAGCTTATTTATTGGGAGCCATGAAAGAGGGTTGATTTAGGTGTAACATAAGATACATAGCAGACAACGGATATAGTTGCCAGCAACATAGACCGTCCACCTGTCTTCGGGGCGGTAGTGTCGGCCAGCATGGGGCGGTAGTGTCAGCCAAGGTGCAGTGGCACTGCAGGCCCTGGAGCGTCCAACTCCTCTTCTTCCTTCACTTTCATACCTTCGTGACCTCGGTTTTCAGTCTTCGGGCATCCTCTCTCTCCTTCGTACTTGTCAATGCATTCCTATCATAGATGAAGGATGGATTATGAAGTAGCATACCATTCCATATGGAAAGGTGTCCCTACGGTGGAGGTTGTGCGGCGGTTAGGATTTGTGTGGGAGGAGATGAGATGCGCGCGCCCCTTTTTATATACACCGGAGACAGCCGAGGGGGCGCGACACGCGTGGCATCACCATTAGTTCGCTGGCAGAGGTGGGCGAGGGCCGCTCAGCAGGCGAGGCATCGCTATTAACATGGCGCATACTGCCTAAGCGACGCCTCGGCACCAGTACTAGCGCAGCTGAGAAAACGCGGCGCGGCTGAAAATACGCATCGAGCTTGGGTCGCTGCAAGGCAGGCCCGACGAAACGTCCACCAGACGCAAGCAGACACTCGGCGCATCCGTGGAGACGGATCCAAGGCGCATAATTAGGGCAAGTTCACGTCTCCACGACCAGCCCGGTCACTATGCGTCGAGGCCGCTAAACCTGGTTCCTGACGCATTTTAGGTCCCCACGGCCAGCCCGATCACTATGTGTCGAGCTGGATTTGGTTCCTGACCAGCCCCATCACTATGCGTCGAGCCGCTAGACCTAGTTCTGGCGCATTTTAGGCCCACGTGGATACAAACGGTAAAATATGATAAAGGCAAAAAAAAATGTCAAGTACTCCCTCCGTCCATGTAAGGCGTCTAATCTTTAGTTAAAAGTCAACATCTTCTCAATTTGACCAAGTTCATAGAAAAAATATGGATACCAACAATATCAAATAAACATTTTAAGAAACTAGGAAACATGCCCGTGCGTTGCGACGGGACAGAAAACCTGCCCACTACCTCCTCTGCTTCTCCTTGAGCAAGGCCACTCATACATGTGCCCTAGCGGCTAGCGCTAGAAGAGTCATGTAAAACCACTCACCATCGCCATGTCATTCCACATGGCGACAAGCCGACAACATTCCTCTTTCAGTAGTTCGAGAGTAGAGGAAGGCGAGAAGAATAAATAATTAGAGGACGTGGATGCATACCAGTGATGCCTAGTCCTTCAACGATGATTTACCGATAACTATTTTTTACGTATAACTTCACACCAAATCAAACCTCGCCGATTACAAACAAATTACCTTTACATGCAAATTTACGACCAAGAAATATAAGATCATGTCATTGAGCCAACAAACCGTTGGTGTAGTGTGGCAATGTCACTTCTTCGACATCTTATTTAGCATCAAATTGAAGGACACCTAGGGATCTCGATTCCTAGGAAGAAAATCTTGCCATTTTCTTTAGCTTTGACACCAACGAGCTTGAGCCGCGCGCTGTCTCGAGAGTCCGCCGGCGGGACGCAGCCGTCATTGCCATGTCGTTGTCACCGAGAGCAGCCTAGGGTTTGTGACCTAATTAAACGATCTCGAAGCGATGCGATGAACTTATGAGGAACGACCAAACACATATATGTAGAAACATGGTGCAGACAAAGACCGGCCCATTGGATTCGGCAATTAGAATTAAGAAATCATTGTGTGCGGGTTCAGTATACTCTGTAATCACGGCCATTAAAATTAAGAAATCATTGCGTGTGGGCATGAAATTTGTATCAAAGTCGGAACAGTGAACCTTTCTGGATTGCAATTGGGAAGGCATGGTGGGCGTACCAAATTCGGTATACAGTAGTTTGGACGCCTACCCAGTGTTTTTTTCAGGACATAAACAAATTAAAGCTCGTATTGCGACCTCATAGTAATATAGTATGTGGCTTTACAATACATTGTATGAAGTTGTAAACTACTAACAGCAGACTGGTAATGGAATTCTACATCAAATTAGACGGTCTGATTTGTCTGCAACTACAACACTTTCCGAGAGTGAGAACAGAGAACACATCATGCTTTATTGGCAAAGGTAAATTGAGTGAATACATACCGTGATAATAGATTTGGCTACTGCAATTAGATGACGTTGGGAGGTACTCATGCTGGAGTCAATGGAGCAGAAGCAGCTACGTGTAAATTGAGTTCTCTTCATAGATAGTCCAAATTCAAAAACTGATTCTACAGCTGTGTTTCGATTCATCGCATGTAAAGGTGTCCTGGTACAGTGTAAGAGCGCCAACTAACCTTCACTTAGGATTAAATTTTCCAAACAAGATTGCATCCAAATCCACTTAAACCGAGCACTACCGATGATTCCCCCTAAGGCCTTGTTTGGTACTAGAGTTTTTGTAAGGATTAGTGGGGATAATACTCTAGAGTATTGGGTGAAACCCCTACCTTCACCCAATCCCCACTAATCCCCACAAAACATCATCCCAAGTAATCCCTAATCCCCATTTCTATGAACTTTCATTTGGTAGCCAGGGATTGTTGCAGGGATTGTTAGAGGGATTGGTGCACAAAGACAATGGAAATTAGCAAGCCAAATCAACAAACGTTAGCAAAGATCTGATTTTTTATGTCATAGGCCACACGTCAACTTTGAACTGAAACTTCAGATTCAGTCATGACACGAAGCCACTTTCGATTCAGTCACAAAAATACTACAAGCCCATCTAAATAACAATTACACACGTTGATTTAAATAACATGAAGCCCATCACAAGTTCCATTTAGCTAACATTAGACGGTCCCAAGTACTAAATTCAGATTACATGGAAGCATTGCCGTTGCAAAAACAAGACCACATAGGCATCGCATACATCATGTCCAGACTCATACTTGCTGTAAGGGTACATTGCCCCTATGTGTGATTTTGGTAATTAATGACAACTGATGACCCACAAGTATAGGGGATCGCGGCAGTCTTCGAGGGTAGTATAACCCAAATTTATTGATTCGACACAAGGGGAGGTAAAGAATACTTATAAGCCTTAACAACTGAGTTGTCAATTCAGCTGCACCTGGAAAAGCACTAGCAACAGGGGTGATGTGAAAGTAGCAGTAATATGAGAGCAGTAGTAACAGTAACACAGCAGCAGTAATAGCAATATGAGAGCAATGGCACCAGAGAATAGTTGATACTACTTCCAATGACATGTAGAACAAGTATATTATGATGAGAGATGGACCGGGGTTCCCAGCGATCTACACTAGTGGTAACTCTCCAATAAGTGACAAGTGTTGGGTGAACAAATTACAGTTGGGCAATTGACAGGAATCAAAGCATTAAGAAAGAACATCAGGCTTATTAATTATGTAGGCATGTTTTCCATATATAGTCATACGTGCTCGCAATGAGAAACTTGTACAACATCTTTTGTCCTACCAGCCGGTGGCAGCCGGGCCTCAAGGGAAACTACTGGATATTAAGGTACTCCTTTTAATAGAGTACCGGAGCAAAGCATTAACACTCCGTGAAAACATGTGATCTTCACATCACCGCCATCCCCTCCGGTTGTCCCGATTCTTCTCACTTCGGGGCCATTGGTTCCGGACAGTGACATGTGCATACAACTTGTAGATACAATCTGAGCAACAATATAGAGCTTAAATCTAAGATCATGCCACTCGGGCCCTAGTGACAAGCATTAAGCATAACAAGATTGCAGCAACAATAACTTCACAAACTTTATAGATAGACTAATCATAATGTATCATCCATCGGATCCCAACAAACACAACACCGATTACATCAGATGAATCTCAATCATGTAAGGCAGCTCATGAGACCATTGTATTGAAGTACATGGGGGAGAGTATACCGACATAGCTACTGCTAGAACCCGTAGTCCATGGGGGAACTACTCACGGAGCATGATGGAGGCGGTGGTGTCGATGGAGATGGCTTCCGGGGGCACTTCCCCGTCCCGGCAGGGTGCCGGGACAGAGTTCTGTCCCCCGAATTGGAGTTTCGCGACGGTGGCGGCGCCCCTGGAGTCTTTCTGGAGTTTCGTCAATTGGTACTGCGTTTTTAGGTCGAAAGGGCTTTTATAGGCGAAGAGGCGGCGCAGGGGGGCACCTGGGGGCGCCACACCCTAGGCCGGCGCGGCCAAGGCCTGGCCCGCGCCGCCATGTGGTGTGGTGGCCCCCTGGCCCCTCTCCGACTCTTCTTCGGTGTTCTGGAGCCTTCCGGGAAAAATAGGAGGTTTGGCGTTGATTTCGTCCAATTCCGAGAATATTGCCCGAACAGCCTTTCTGGAACCAAAAACAGCAGAAAACAGGAACTGCCACTGTGGCATCTCGTTAATAGGTTAGTTCCGGAAAATCCATGAAATCATCAGAAAGTGCAAGCAAAACATGTAAGTATTGTCATAAAACAAGCATGGAATGACAGAAATTATGGATACGTCAGGGACGTATCAGCATCCCCAAGCTTAGTTCCTGCTCGTCCCGAGCAGGTAAACGATAAAAAGAATAATTTCTGTAGTGACATGCTACTTACATAACCTTGATCATACTATTACAAAGCATATGAAATGAATGAAGTGACTCAAGGCAATGATCTATAGTTGCTAAAAAGTAGATAACATATAGCAAAACTTTTCATGGAGAGTACTTTCAAGACAAGCATCAATAGTCTTGTACAAGAGTTAACTCATAAAGCAATAAATTCAAAGTAAAGGCATCGAAGCAACACAAAGGAAGATATAAGTTTCAGCGGTTGCTTTCAACTTTCAACATGCATATCTCATGGATAATTGTCAACACAAAGTAATATGATGAATGCAAATATGCAAGTATGTAAGAATCAATGCACAATTAACACAAGTGTTTGCTTCTAAGATGGAAGGAAGTAGGTAAACTGACTCAACATAAAGTAAAAGAATGGTCCTTCAAAGAGGAAAGCATCGATTGCTATATTTGTGCTAGAGCTTTGGTTTTGAAAACATATAGAGAGCATAAAAGTAGAGTTTTGAGAGGTGTTTGTTGTTGTCAACGAATGGTAATGGGTACACTAACTACCTCGCCAACCGGACTTTCAAGAGCGGCTCCCATGAATTATTTTTATTTATTTGGCACTCCTTCCAACCTTTCTTACACAAACCATGGCTAACCGAATCCTCGGGTGCCTGCCAACAATCTCATACCATGAAGGAGTGCCTTTTTATTTTAGTTTTATTATGATGATGACACTCCCCCCAACCTTTGCTTACACAAGCCATGGCTAACCGAATCCTTCGGGTGCCGTCCATCAATCACAAACCATGGAGGAGTGTCTATTTAAGTTAATTAATTTGGGACTGGGAATCCCATTGCCAGCTCTTTTTGCAAAATTATTAGATAAGCGGATGTGCCACTAGTCCATATGAGAGTCCGTCAAAAGTAAATGACAAGGTTGAAAGCTAAACACCACATACTTCCTCATGAGATATAAAACATTAACACAAATTGAGAAGCATTTTGAATTGTTTAAAGGTAGCACTCAAGCAATTTACTTTGGAATGGCAGGAAATACCACATAGTAGGTAGGTATGGTGGACACAAATGGCATAGTGGTTGGCTCAAGGATTTTGGATGCATGAGAAGTATTCCCTCTCGATACAAAACTTAGGCTAGCAAGGTTGTTTGAAGCAAACACAAGTATGAATCGGTACAGCAAAACTCACATAAGAACATATCGCAAGCATTATAATACTCTACACTGTCTTCCTTGTTGCTCAAACACTTTTACCAGAAAATATCTAGACCTTAAGAGAGATCAATTATGCAAACCAATTTTAACAAGCTTTACGGTAGTTCTCCACTAATAGGTTTAAACTACATGCAAAAACTTATGATCTTCTTGAGAGCTCAAAACAATTGCCAAGTGTCAAATTATCCACAACATATGAGGCATTTTCTTTTCCCAACCAAATAAAGATAAATATTGTAGCTTCCAACTTTTATTCATTGAACATTAAAAGTAAAACGAAGAACAAGTGTTCATATGAAAAAGCGGAGCGTGTATCTCTCCCAAACAAGGATTGCTAGGATCCATCATATTCAAACAAAAACAAAACGAAAATAAACACACAGACGCTCCAAGTAAAGCACATATGATGTGACCGAATAAAAATATAGTTTCAGGGGAGGAAACCTGATAAGTTGATGAAGAAGGGGATGCCTTGGGCATCCCCAAGCTTAGACGCTTGAGTCTTCTTGAAATATGCAGGGATGAACCACGGGGGCATCCCCAAGCTTAGACTTTTCACTCTTCTTGATCATATATCATCCTCCTCTCTTGACCCTTGAAAACTTCCTTCACAACAAACTTCTCATAAACTTCATTAGAGGGGTTAGTACTCAAAAAAATTTGAATCCACCTTGGTCCTGTAGTGGCACATTGCAAGAACTCAATAAAATATTAGCTACAGCTCTCTATGTCTAGAAAAGCTCGCTTAAAGTCCACAAGAGACAATGCAAAAAACAGAGACAGAATCTGCCAAAACAGAACAGCCAGTAAAGACGAATTTTAATAAAATACTTCCGTTGCTCAAATCAGAAAACTCAAAACTAATGAAAGTTGCGTACATATCTGGGGAACACGCACGTAAATTGGCATATTTTTCTGATTTTTCTACAGAGAAAACAGCCCAGATTCGTGACAGATAGAAATCTGTTTCTGCGCAGAAATCCAAATCTAGTATCAACCTTCGATTAGAGGCTTCACTTGGCACAACAAAACACAAAACTAAGATAAGGAGAGGTTGCTACAGTAGTAAACAACTTCCAAGACACAAATATAAAACAAAGTACTGTAGCAAAATAACACATGGGTTATCTCCCAAGAAGTTGCTTTCTTTATAGCCATTAAGATGGGCTCAGTAGTTTTAATGATGCACTCGCAAGAAATAGTATTTGAAGCAAAAGAGAGCATCAAGAGGCAAATTCAAAACACATTTAAGCCTAACATGCTTCCTATGCAAAGGAATCTTGTACACAAATAAATTCATGAAGAACAAAGTGACAAGCATAAGAAGATAAAACAAGAGTATCCTCAAAATTTTCAGCGTATAGAGAGGTGTTTTAGTACCATGCAAATTTCTACCACCATGTTTTCCTCTCTCATAATAATTTTCAGTAGCTTCATGAACAAAATCAACAATATAACTATCACATGCAGCATACTTTACATGATCCACAAACTCATAATTTTTATCAATCTCAAGAATAGTGGAATTAAAACTTTCAAACTTACTTTTATTAATAATATAATAAGGTAGTTGATCAATCTCAAGAGATATGGGACTCATAGAATAAGTCAAGAACTCTCCAATCCCATTTTCATTAGTAGTACAATTAATAATATCAAGTAACATAGGACCATCATCTAGAGCTTTATCATAAACATTTGCTACGCAAAATTCTTTAGTACCATGCATTTCGACATCAGGCACAAACAAAGCATTATCATAAGATTTATCAAAGTAGCATGGATTATCATAAATAACAGTAGCATAATTATTCTCACAAGTATTACTCATAGGTACTATTTCAAGAGAATCTACAGGAACATAACATTCAACCTCTTTCGGTAAGCATGGAGGACAATCAAATAGTGTAAGAGATAAAGAGTTACTCTCATTAGAAGGTTGGCATGGGTAGCTAATCCATTCTTCCCCCTTTTGTTCGTCGCTCTCCTCTTCTTTTTCATCCAATGAGCTTTCAGGTTCATCAATTTCCTCCTCTTTTTCATCCAATGAGCTTTCAGGTTCATCAATTTCTTCTTCCACCGGTTCCTGCAAATTGTGAGTGCATTCTTGTGCATTAATGTGTCTCTCTTTATAATCAAGGATATAAGGATTCCTACTGTAGCATTCTATGCAAGAATTAAGGATAGTAGAGACATAATCTTTAAGGTCCTTACAAATAGCACAAGTTTCATAATTCTCAACCATGAAGGATTCTATCTCGGAGGCTCCCATAAATAAGACAAATTGTTCTACCTCTTCGAACCCATAATGAATATAGCAATTCTGATTATAGTTCTTAATTAAAAATTCCTCACTAGAGCCACATTGAAATTTAAGATGTTTAGTATCCTGTTGAGAGCAACAGTTTATATCATGGCGTCTAAGCAAGATTCTAGCCATTGTATTCAATTTTTCTATCATAGCACTCATTATTTTACCAGTTCTTGATCCTCTATAATTATTATAACATTCTATAAGCTCCAAGTAGGTTGTTGGTTCTCCCATAACAGCAGTTTTTAATTTTTCGGTTTTTCAAATTTTTATGGATTTTTGGGTATATGAGAAAAATAAAACAAGACAAAAATAAACTAAGCAAAATAGTACTAGGCAGAAATAAACTAAGCACAAATAAACTAGACAAAAGTAAACTAAGCAAAACAAAATAAAGCAAAATAAAAATAGAGAGAGAGGTAGAGTGTACTCCCCAGGTGAACTTATGAGTAGAGCTATGCCTCCCCGGCAACGGCGCCAGAAAACAGTCTTGATGACCCACAAGTATAGGGGATCGCGGCAGTCTTCGAGGGTAGTATAACCCAAATTTATTGATTCGACACAAGGGGAGGTAAAGAATACTTATAAGCCTTAACAACTGAGTTGTCAATTCAGCTGCACCTGGAAAAGCACTAGCAACAGGGGTAATGTGAAAGTAGCAGTAATATGAGAGTAGTAGTAATAAAGAACACAGCAGTAATAGCAATATGAGAGCAATGGCACCAGAGAATAGTTGATACTACTTCCAATGACATGTAGAACAAGTATATTATGATGAGAGATGGACCAGGGTTCCCAGCGATCTACACTAGTGGTAACTCTCCAATAAGTGACAAGTGTTGGGTGAACAAATTACAGTTGGGCAATTGACAGGAATCAAAGCATTAAGAAAGAACATCAGGCTTATTAATTATGTAGGCATGTTTTCCATATATAGTCATACGTGCTCGCAATGAGAAACTTGTACAACATCTTTTGTCCTACCAGCCGGTGGCAGCCGGGCCTCAAGGGAAACTACTGGATATTAAGGTACTCCTTTTAATAGAGTACCGGAGCAAAGCATTCACACTCCGTGAAAACATGTGATCCTCACATCACCGCCATCCCCTCCGGTTGTCCCGATTCTTCTCACTTCGGGGCCATTGGTTCCGGACAGTGACATGTGCATACAACTTGTAGATACAATCTAAGCAACAATATAGAGCTTAAATCTAAGATCATGCCACTCGGGCCCTAGTGACAAGCATTAAGCATAACAAGATTGCAGCAACAATAACTTCACAAACTTTATAGATAGACTAATCATAATGTATCATCCATCGGATCCCAACAAACACAACACCGATTACATCAGATGAATCTCAATCATGTAAGGCAGCTCATGAGACCATTGTATTGAAGTACATGGGGGAGAGTATACCGACATAGCTACTGCTAGAACCCGTAGTCCATGGGGGAACTACTCACGGAGCATGATGGAGGCGGTGGCGTCGATGGAGATGGCTTCCGGGGGCACTTCCCCATCCCGGCAGGGTGCCGGGACAGAGTTCTGTCCCCCGAATTGGAGTTTCGCGACGGTGGCGGCGCCCCTGGAGTCTTTCTGGAGTTTCGTCAATTGGTACTGCGTTTTTAGGTCGAAAGGGCTTTTATAGGCGAAGAGGCGGCGCAGGGGGGCACCTGGGGGCGCCACACCCTAGGCCGGCGCGGCCAAGGCCTGGCCCGCGCCGCCATGTGGTGTAGTGGCCCCCTGGCCCCTCTCCGACTCTTCTTCGGTGTTCTGGAGCCTTCCGGGAAAAATAGGAGGTTTGGCGTTGATTTCGTCCAATTCCGAGAATATTGCCCGAACAGCCTTTCTGGAACCAAAAACAGCAGAAAACAGGAACTGCCACTGTGGCATCTCGTTAATAGGTTAGTTCCGGAAAATGCATGAAATCATCATAAAGTGCAAGCAAAACATGTAAGTATTGTCATAAAAAAAGCATGGAATGACGGAAATTATGGATACGTCGGGGACGTATCAACAACCCCTATGGACTAATGTTTTCATTGAGTTTATATGAAGGAATATTTCATAGGTACTACTTGTACTCCATGTGTTGGATTCAAGTATGGATGCCATGAAGATAAAAGGTATTCTTTGTGTATTGGCATCAAGATCATCGGTATGAAGATACATATATGTGATATGATCAATAAGAAGAAATGAAGATGGAGTTCTTATGTGGAACTCAATATTAGCCATGCTCTATCT
This sequence comes from Lolium perenne, assembly GCF_019359855.2. Lineage (NCBI taxonomy): Eukaryota > Viridiplantae > Streptophyta > Magnoliopsida > Poales > Poaceae > Lolium > Lolium perenne. The sequence goes on from NC_067245.2 coordinate 141,454,479, forward strand.
TATGTGAGTATGAGAAGATACAAGGTTGAGTTGGGCAAGTTCAAGATGAGCATCTCAAGTGAATCACATGCTTGAAGCTTGCCGTCCATTTGGTGATAATGGACTAGTGAAGATGTGCATCAATGGAGCTTTCCCATCATAGTGTATGGGGGAGCATTTGTTAGTCTTCACGAAGCAACATCGGTCAAGTGAGGCATTCCGGCTTGAGTGAAGCTTGAAGAGTTATCATCAAGATCAAGCGGGATGCGCAAGGCAAAGGTATGGCCTTGCTAGGTTTTCCTTTTACCGGTCTCAAGGTGGATGTTGGGAGACCGGATTATAGGATAGATAGCCGCACTATTAAGAGGGGCTTTCGGTTGAGTAACTTGATCACATCGTCTTAGGGAGCTCAATCCTTTGCATACTTTGCATATCCTTATTGCTTCTTGATGTTTCTCTATGTGAGGTTCTTGAGCTTGTTGCTAGCTTTACAACAAGCCCAAGTTCATCGAAAACGGAGTTCGCATGCATCTTCTACTGCTTTTTCAAGGTTGGGTGATTTTACCGGTTATTCATGATATAAGGTTCTACCCTTTTATATTCATGATAAAATCCCCTCCTACAGTTTCTTGAGTTTGCACTTTCTATTGGATAGCATTTGTTGTTATCTTTCCAACGAAATTAGTTTCATGTCAATCGGAGTTCGGGAGCAATAGTTATTAAAGAAAAGGTAAAAGAAGAAAAAGAAAAAAAAAAGAAAAAAAGGGGGGAAGGCTGCCGGTTGCCGCCCGGCCTGCCGGTTGCCGCACGCCGGCCCACCCGGTCCGCACCGGCGCCAACCGGACCGGGCGGCCACCGGCCCACGCGCCGGCTTAGCCCAGCTGCTCCTCCGGTCCGACCAGATCCGGACCGGGCCGCCTTGGCCGCCCAAGGCCCACGCGGCCCGGCTTCCCCGCGCGCGCCCGAGGCCTACCCGCCGCCCAGCGTGCCACCTGCCGCGCCCGGTTGCTGGGCCGGTCGGACCAGGCTGCCGACCGGGCTCCTCAGCGCCCAGGCCGGTCGGCCGGCCTGGCAACCGGCTGGGCTGTTTTTCTGCCCGATTTTTATGCGTTTTTCACCCCGTTTCTTTCCCAATGGTTATTTCTTCTTCCCCCACTATAAATACCTTTCTCCTACCTTGAGACAATAACTTCTTCCCTTCTCTCTCACCTCCATTGTTGCATTTGAAGAAGTTGCTCTTTCCCTTGATTCCTCCAACCATTCTTGCTCATACTTGAGGATTTGAGAGAGGAGATCTAGATCTACACTTCCACCAAACCGTTTCTTCTCTAACTGAGGGAATCTCTTGGGATCTAGATCTTGGAGTCTTTGGTTGACTTTCCCCCTTGTTCTTCCTCTCCAATCTCATCCTAGCATTCATTGCTTTGGTGGGATTTGAGTGTGAAGGACTTGAACACCTCCGGTGTTCTTGCTTCGCATCATTGCATAGTGTTGAGCTCTCCACCACGATTTGTTCGAGTGAGAGACCGTGAGCTTGTTACTCTTGGAGGGTGACCTCCTAGTTGGCTTGGTTGGTGTCCCGGTGATCTCTTCGTGGAAGATTGTGAAGGGGCCCGGGCTTCTCCTTCGTGGAGCTTGTGAAGTGGTTGTGGAGCTTGCCATCTCCGGAGTGGAGGAAAAGCTAACCATAAGGAAAGGGCCATTATCCTTCGTGGGTGTGGTTCGGAGAATAGGGTGAGCCTTCGTGGCGCGAGGAATCCTTCGTGGGACCTCCACTCCTCCAAACGTGACATACCTTGTTGCAAAGCAAGGGAACACGGGAATACATCCTCGTCTCCGCGTGCCTCGGTTATTTCTATACCCGAGCTCTCTTTCCTTGTGATAGCCATCGTGCTTGAAGTACATATATCTTGTTATCACTTGTGCTACATATATCTTGTGCCTATCTTGCTTAGCTCTAGTTGCTATTGTTACACTTAGTTGAGCTTAGCATATTTTGGGTTTGTGCTTGTAAACTAAACGATAGTTTAATTCCGCATTCTTACAAGACAAATCCGCAAGAGTTTGTAATTGCCTATTCACCCCCCCCCCCCCCTCTAGGCAACATCTCGATCTTTCAATTGGTATTAGAGCAAGGTCTCTCCTTGTTTAAGGCTTCACCGCCTTGAGAGTAAAGATGTCGGCTAGTATAGTGCACAATGACACAATTGTCTTTAATGGCACAAATTATCTTTTGTGGCGAAATTGCTTGCTTTGTAATCTTCGGACCTTGTGTCCACATATAGAGCAATTTCTAGATGTCGGTTTTTCTCCTCCGATGCATTCTCAAAATCTATCTTTAGAGGATGAGAAAAACTTACATCTTGAAGCTCAAGTATCTAATGAGCTTTTATTCTCCTTGAGACCCGATTTTCGTAGGTTCTTGATATATATAAAGCGAAAATCGTCTCATGATATGTGGATCAAGCTTAAGGAAATGTTTGGTGGATCCACTTCTAAATTGGTCGGTGGTGACTCCGAGGAGCTCTCTTCCCCTTCACATCATGAAGAGCTCCAAGTTGCTTCCACCTCCGGTCGTGATGATATATCATCTACTTCCACTTCACCAACGTGTTGCAAGACACAAGGTAATGATATGGTGAGTGGTGAGGGAAATTGCAACGTTGATATTGTGCTCAATAGTGATGACTCTTCATCTCTATCTCATTGCAATGTTTCCTCTTTGGACTTAAACACATCGAGCATTGAAAATAATCTACATGCTTGTGTTGATAGTCCTTGCATATCATGTGTAAATTGCTTACATAGATCTCATGATGATATGCTTGCCTTGTCTTGCTCCCATAATCAAAATGCTTCTATTTCCTCTAGTTGCTTGTTGACTAACAATGTAGAGAAAACCGAACACTCTATGGATCAAGACATGAATTCAAATGAGGATTCAAGAATATCTTCATCTTCATCCTCCGGTATGCACATGTGCCTTATGGCAAATGGATCAAAGGTATCTCCTACTTTGACTCCTAACACGTCCTCTAATGATGAGAATGATGATGATGATAATGATGAAGAATATAATACCTTGGTGCATAATATGGCAATGGTTTATGCTTCTCTTCGTGGTAATAAAGAAGCTCGTGCTAATCTCGAACACTCTATGGATACCTTGTATAAATATAGGGAAACCATAGTGGAGTTGGAGTCCCATGTTGAAAATGGGGAAATGAGATTCACTCTCCTCAAGCATGAGCTAAAAGATGAGAAGCATACTAATTTTATGCTTACACAAAAAATTGAATCCTATGAGCTTAAAAATGAAAAATCTATTGATGATGCTTGTGCTACTAACTCTAATTCTTGTGAAGCATCTACCTTAAAGGAGAATGTTGAGCTAAGGGCTCAACTTGAGTTGCTAACTAGCAATTATAGGGAATTGGAAGAAAGTCATAAAAAGCTCTCAAGCTCTCATGATGATCTTCTAATTTCCTATGATGGGCTAAAGTTAGCTCATGAGGCAAGTATCACTAAAGTAACATCTTGGGAGCCTCATATGGATGTTAGCACAATGTCTACTACAAATGCTATTTTGCCATGTGCTAGTCCTAGTAATCCATCTAGTCAAACTAGTGATACACCTTGTGTTGGATTACTTGCTTTGCCTTGTTGCTCCAACAATGAAGCTTCTACTTCCTCTAGTACTTGTATTTCTACTAACCATGTAGAGGAAATAAAAGAGCTCGAGGCCCAAGTCCTTTCTTTGAAGAAAGACTTAGAAAAGCGTCATGAAGGGAAATCCGCACTTGACAAGATGCTAAGTGTGCAACAATCTCCCAATGACAAGAGTGGACTTGGATTCAACTCCAATAACAAGAGCAAGTCCAAGAGCAAGAGCAACAAGAAGAAGGGCCAAGATAAAGTCGATGATCCGGCCAAGTTGGTTTGCTTCAAGTGCAAGGTTGAAGGGCATCATGTTAGATCATGTCCATTGAAGAAGAAGAAGCACTTGAGTGAGAAACAACAAGGGAAACGGCCACAAGGTCTAGGTCAAGCTCATGCTCGACCTCAAGTTGAAGATAGGCCACTTCCCAAGAAGAATCAAGATATTGTTCCCCAAGAGAAGAAATCAATAAAGAAGAGAAAGGGGAACACTTGCTACTTATGTCGTGAGAAGGGGCACTTTGCTTCTTCTTGCTTAGGTGGTACCTTATCTAACCCTATAATTGTTGATAATGATTATTCTCTAGGAAAGGATAAGGATGGCAATGTGTTTGCCAAGTTTGTTGGAACTCAAAGTGGTTTCAAGAAAAGAACCATTTGGGTTGCCAAGCCTATTGTGACTAACCTCTTAGGACCCAACTTGGTTGGGGACCAACAAGCTCAAATTTGATCAATAGGTGTATGTGGAGGTCATTGGAGACTTGGCTACTTCATGAAGAATTAAGGGATCTTCATATATTACATTTTTACCAAGCCATGTCATATGGATTATCATCTATATCTTATATCCAATGTTCCTCTTTGCGGTAACTTATACTTCAACTCTTCATGTTTATTGTAAGTTACTTGCCCCTTTGCATGTTTGGTTTTGTACCAAATATGTGTATGTATGTGTTGTGTCTTACTTGCCTATCTTGTGTATTCAAGTATGTTTGTTTGACTCATCAAATACTTGTGTATTGTTTTGAGCCTAATGCATCTTAATGATATCTTATTTGGCTCTCTTTGAAGTGATTAATGAAACATCTCATTTTGGGGGAGTGGTATGCTTTGTGCATCTCTCTTTCTTTAAAATGAGTGTACATGAGTACCACCACTTAGTATTGATATTGCAAGATTATCTAGTCACTATGTGGTGTGTCATACTCATGAGAAATTCAAATTCTAAATATCCATTAATCATCTCTAGTTGAATTTTAGTTGCCTCTTATTTAGAAGAAATGTTTTATCACATTATGGGGGAGTAATATGTTTTGTACATATCACAAGCCTAGAAAATGTGAACATATGAGGTTATGCCACTTAGAGTTGATGCTCTTAATTATCTTGTTCCTAGGTGGCATGTTTGCTCAAACAAGCTCCATTCCTAATAAAAATATTTTATTACTCATCTTGTGGGCTCTTGTTTGAATATGAAATTCTTGGTACACGGTTTTTCCTCAAATACATATCTCTATATTTTATTTGGGACACCGTTTGCTTCAAGTTATTCTAATCATTGCCGTGCGTGATTGTGTGACTAGTTGAAGTTATCAAGAATCTTCATCCGTACATAGTGCTTAATTATATATACTTATCCTATGCCTTTTATTGTGAAGTTGATCCTTACTATCTTTGTCAATTCACCACCGGAAATTATTTCCAATATACTCATTGTCTTTGACAATTGATAACCTTGTATGTGGTTGAATTTTTGGATCATCTTGATGCGTGTGGTTGGCACGTCCGTTGGGAACCCCAAGAGGAAGGTGTGATGCGCACAGCGGCAAGTTTCCCTCAGTAAGAAACCAAGGTTTAATCGAACCAGTAGGAGTCAAGAAGCACGTTGAAGGTTGATGGCGGCGGGATGTAGTGCGGCGCAACACCAGTGATTCCGGCGCCAACGTGGAACCTGCACAACACAACCAAAGTACTTTGCCCCAACGAAACAGTGAGGTTGTCAATCTCACCGGCTTGCTGTAACAAAGAGTTAACCGTATTGTGTGGAAGATGATTGTTTGCAGAAAACAGTAGAACAAGTATTGCAGTAGATTGTATTTCAGTAAAGAGAATTGGACCGGGGTCCACAGTTCACTAGAGGTGTCTCTCCCATAAGACGAACAGCATGTTGGGTGAACAAATTACAGTTGGGCAATTGACAAATAAAGAGAGCATGACCATGCACATACATATCATGATGAGTATAGTGAGATTTAATTGGGCATTACGACAAAGTACATAGACCGTCATCCAACTGCATCTATGCCTAAAAAGTCCACCTTCAGGTTATCATCCGAACCCCTTCCAGTATTAAGTTGCTAACAACAGACAATTGCATTAAGTATGGTGCGTAATGTAACTAGTGACTACATCCTTGAACATAGCACTAATGTTTTATCCCTAGTGGCAACAGCACAACACAACCTTAGAACTTTCTGTCATCGTCCTGTGTCAATGCAGCATGAACCCACTATCGAGCATAAGAACTCCCTCTTGGAGTTAATAGCAACAACATGGCCAGAGAATCTTCTCGTACCGGTGAGCATGCAAGATCATAAACAACACATAGCATAACTTTGATAATCAACATAACAAGTATTCTCTATTCATCGGATCCCAACAAACGCAACATATAGAATTACAGATAGATGATCTTGATCATGTTAGGCAGCTCACAAGATCCGACAATGATAGCACAATGGGGAGAAGACAACCATCTAGCTACTGCTATGGACCCATAGTCCAGGGGTAGACTACTCACACATCACACCGGAGGCGACCATGGCGGCGTAGAGTCCTCCGGGAGATGATTCCCCTCTCCGGCAGGGTGCCGGAGGCGATCTCCGGATCCCCGAGATGGGATCGGCGTTGGCGGCGTCTCTGGAAGGTTTTCCGTATCGTGGCTCTCGCATGCGGGGGTTTCGTCACGGAGGCTATTTGTAGGCGGAAGGGCAGGTCAAGAGGCGGCACGGGGGCCCCACACCACAGGGCCGCGCGGCCAAGGGGGGCCGCGCCGCCTAGGGTGTGGCCCCTCCGTGGCCCCTCTTCGTCTCTCCTTCGACTTCGGAAGCTTCGTGAGAAAATAGGCCCCCGGGCTTTGATTTCGTCCAATTCCGAGAATATTTCCTTACTAGGATTTCTGAAACCAAAAACAGCAGAAACAAAGAATCGGCACTTCGGCATCTTGTTAATAGGTTAGTTCCGAGAAAATGCACGAATATGACATAAAGTGTGCATAAAACATGTAGATAACATCAATAATGTGGCATGGAACATAAGAAATTATCGATACGTCGGAGACGTATCAGCATCCCAAGCTTAGTTCTGCTCGTCCCGAGCAGGTAAAACGATAACACAGATAATTTCTGGAGTGACATGCCATCATAATCTTGATCATACTATTTGTAAAGCATATGTAGTGAATGCAGCGATCAAAACAATGTATATGACATGAGTAAACAAGTGAATCATATAGCAAAGACTTTTCATGAATAGCACTTCAAGACAAGCATCAATAAGTCTTGCATAAGAGTTAACTCATAAAGCAATAATTCAAAGTAAAGGCGTTGAAGCAACACAAAAGAAGATTAAGTTTCAGCGGTTGCTTTCAACTTGTAACATGTATATCTCATGGATATTGTCAACATAGAGTAATATAATAAGTGCAATAAGCAAGTATGTAGGAATCAATGCACAGTTCACACAAGTGTTTGCTTCTTGAGGTGGAGAGAAATAGGTGAACTGACTCAACATTGAAAGTAAAAGAATGGTCCTCCATAGAGGAAAAGCATCGATTGCTATATTTGTGCTAGAGCTTTGATTTTGAAAACATGAAACAATTTTGTCAACGGTAGTAATAAAGCATATGCATCATGTAAATTATATCTTATAAGTTGCAAGCCTCATGCATAGTGTACTAATAGTGCCCGCACCTTGTCCTAATTAGCTTGGACTACCGGATCATCACAATGCATTGTTTTTACCAAGTGTCACAAAGGGGTACCTCTATGCCGCCTGTACAAAGGTCTAAGGAGAAAGCTCGCATTGGATTTCTCGCTATTGATTATTCTTCAACTTAGACATCCATACCGGGACAACATAGACAACAGATAATGGACTCCTCTTTTATGCATAAGCATATACCAACAATTAATAATTTTCTCATTTGAGATTTGAGGATTGTTGTCCAAAACTGAAACTTCCACCATGGAGCATGGCTTTAGTTAGCGGCCCAATGTTCTTCTCTAACATATGCATGCTTAACCATATGGTGGTAGATCTCTCTTACTTCAGACAAGACGGACATGCATAGCAACTCACATGAAATTCAACAATGAATAGTTGATGGCGTCCCCAGTGAACATGGTTATCGCACAACAAGCAACTTAATAAGAGATAAAGTGCATAATTGCATATTCAATACCACAATAGTTTTTTAAGCTATTTGTCCCATGAGCTATATATTGCAAAAGTGAATGATGGAATTTTAAAGGTAGCACTCAAGCAATTTACTTTGGAATGGCGGAAAATACCATGTAGTATAGGTAGGTATGGTGGACACAAATGGCATAGTGGTTGGCTCAAGTATTTGGATGCATGAGAAGTATTCCCTCTCGATACAAGGTTTAGGCTAGCAAGGCTTATTTGAAACAAACACAAGGATGAACCGGTGCAGCAAAACTCACATAAAAGACATATTGAAAACATTATAAGACTCTACACCGTCTTCCTTGTTGTTCAAACTCAATACTAGAAATTATCTAGACCTTAGAGAAACCAAATATGCAAACCAAATTTTAGCATGCTCTATGTATTTCTTCATTAATGGGTGCAAAGCATATGATGCAAGAGCTTAATCATGAGCACAAAAATTGCCAAGTATCACATTACCCAAGACATTTATAGCAATTACTACATGTATCATTTTCCAATTCCAACCATATAACAATTTAACGAAGGAGAAACTTCGCCATGAATACTATGAGTAGAAACCAAGGACATACTTGTCCATATGCTACAGCGGAGCGTGTCTCTCTCCCATAAAGTGAATGCTAGGATCCATTTTATTCAAACAAAACAAAAACAAAAACAAACCGACGCTCCAAGAAAAAGCACATAAGATGTGATGGAATAAAAATATAGTTTCAGGAGGAACCTGATAATGTTGTCGATGAAGAAGGGGATGCCTTGGGCATCCCCAAGCTTAGACGCTTGAGTCTTCTTGATATATGCAGGGGTGAACCACCGGGTGCATCCCCAAGCTTAGAGCTTTCACTCTCCTTGATCATGTTGCATCATACTCCTCTCTTGATCCTTGAAAACTTCCTCCACACCAAACTCGAAACAACTCATTAGAGGGTTAGTGCACAATATAAATTGACATATTCAGAGGTGACACAATCATTCTTAACACTTCTGGACATTGCATGATGCTACTGGACATTAATGGATCAAAGAAATTCATCCAACATAGCGAAAGAGGCAATGCGAAATAAAAGGCAGAATCTGTCAAAACAGAACAGTTCGTATTGACGAATTTTAAAATGGCACCAGACTTGCTCAAATGAAAATGCTCAAATTGAATGAAAGTTGCGTACATATCTGAGGATCATGCACGTAAATTGGCTTAATTTTCTGAGCTACCTACAGGGAGGTGGACTCAGATTCGTGACAGCAAAGAAATCTGGAACTGTGCAGTAATCCAAATCTAGTACTTACTTTTCTATCAACGGCTTAACTTGGCACAACAAAACACAAAACTAAGATAAGGAGAGGTTGCTACAGTAGTAAACAACTTCCAAGACACAAAATAAAAACAAAGTACTGTAGGTAAAAACATGGGTTGTCTCCCATAAGCGCTTTTCTTTAACGCCTTTCAGCTAGGCGCAGAAAGTGTGTATCAAGTATTATCAAGAGACGAAGTGTCAACATCATAATTTGTTCTCATAATGGAATCAAAAGGTACCTTCATTCTCTTTCTAGGGAAGTGTTCCATACCTTTCTTGAGAGGAAATTGATATTTTATATTGCCTTCCTTCATATCAATAACAGCACCAACAGTTCGAAGAAAAGGTCTTCCCAATATAATGGGACAAGATGCATTGCATTCAATATCCAAGACAACAAAATCAACGGGAACAAGGTTATTGTTAACGGTAATGCGAACATTATCAACTTTACCCAAAGGTTTCTTTGTAGAATGATCAGCAAGATTAACATCCAAATAACAATTTTTCAGCGGTGGCAAGTCAAGCATATTATAAATTTTCTTAGGCATAACGAAATACTTGCACCAAGATCACATAAAGCATTACAATCAAAATCTTTAACCTTCATCTTAATGATGGGCTCCCAACCATCCTCTAGCTTTTTAGGAATAGAGGCTTCACGCTCTAGTTTCTCTTCTCTAGCTTTTATGAGTGCATTTGTAATATGATGTGTAAAAGCCAAATTTATAGCACTAGCATTAGGACTTTTAGCAAGTTTTTGCAAGAACTTTATAACTTCAGAGATGTGGCAATCATCAAAATTCAAACCATTATAATCTAAAGCAATGGGGTCATCATTCCCAATGTTGGAAAAAATTTCAGCAGCTTTATCAAAGGCAGTTTCAGCTAGCTTTAGCAGCCAAAGTTTTTCGCGCTTTGCATTAGAAGTGGAAACATTGCTAACACCAATTATTTTATTAGTATTAGTAGGAGGTGCAGCAACATGTGTAGCATTAGCATTACTAGTGGTGGTAATAGTCCAAACTTTAGCTATATTCTTCTCTTTAGCTAGTTTTTCATTTTCTTCTCTATCCCACCTAGCACGCAGTTCAGCCATTAATCTTATATTCTCATTAATTCTAACTTGAATGGCATTTGCTGTAGTAACAATTTTATTATGATGATTCTCATTAGGCAAAACTTTTGATTTTAAAAGATCAACATCAGCAGCAAGACTATCGACTTTAGAAGCAAGTATATCAATTTTCCCAAGCTTTTCTTCAACAGATTTGTTAAAAGCAGTTTGTGTACTAATAAATTCTTTAAGCATGGCTTCAAGTCCAGGGGGTGAATTCCTATTATTGTTGTAAGAATTCCCATAAGAATTACCATAGCCGTTGCCATTATTATAAGGATATGGCCTATAGTTGTTACTAGAATTGTTCCGGTAAGCCTTGTTGTTGAAATTATTATTTTTAATGAAGTTTACATCAACATGTTCCTCTTGTGCAACCAATGAAGCTAACGGAACATTATTATGATCAATATTAGTCCTATCATTCACAAGCATAGACATAATAGCATCAATCTTATCACTCAAGGAAGAGGTTTCTTCGACGTAATTTACCTTCTTACCTTGTGGAGCTCTTTCCGTGTGCCATTCAGAGTAATTGATCATCATATTATCAAGAAGCTTTGTTGCTTCAACAAGAGTGATGGACATAAAGGTACCTCCAGCAGCTGAATCCAATAAATTCCGCGAAGAAAAATTTAGTCCTGCATAGAAGGTTTGGATGATCATCCAAGTAGTCACCCATGGGTTGGGCAATTTTTAACCAGAGATTTCATTCTTTCCCAAGCTTGAGCAACATGTTCAGTATCTAATTGTTTAAAATTCATTATGCTACTCCTCAAAGATATAATTTTAGCAGGGGGATAATATCTACCAATAAAAGCATCCTTGCATTTAGTCCATGAATCAATACTATTCTTAGGCAGAGATAGCAACCAATCTTTAGCTCTTCCTCTTAATGAGAAAGGGAACAATTTTAGTTTAATAATATCACCATCTACATCTTTATATTTTTGCATTTCACATAATTCAACAAAATTATTAAGATGGGCAGCAGCATCATCGAACTAACACTTAAAATTGCTCTCGCATAACAAGATTCAGTAAAGCAGGTTTAATTTCAAAGAATTCTGCTGTAGTAGCAGGTGGAGCAATAGGTGTGCATAAGAAATCATTATTATTTGTGGTTGTGAAGTCACACAACTTAGTGTTTTCAGCGTTGGCCATTTTAGCAACAGTAAATAAAACAAACTAGATAAAGTAAATGCAAGTAAACTAATTTTTTTGTGTTTTAGATATAGCAAACAAGATAGCAAATAAAGTAAAACTAGCAACTAATTTTTTTGTATTTTGATTTAGTGCAGCAAACAAAGTAGTAAATAAAACTAAGCAAGACAAAAACAAAGTAAAGAGATTGAGAAGTGGAGACTCCCCTTGCAGCGTGTCTTGATCTCCCCGGCACCGGCGCCTTAAATTTGCTTGATGCGTGTGGTTGGCACGTCCGTTGGGAACCCCAAGAGGAAGGTGTGATGCGCACAGCGGCAAGTTTCCCTCAGTAAGAAACCAAGGTTTAATCGAACCAGTAGGAGTCAAGAAGCACGTTGAAGGTTGATGGCGGCGGGATGTAGTGCGGCGCAACACCAGTGATTCCGGCGCCAACGTGGAACCTGCACAACACAACCAAAGTACTTTGCCCCAACGAAACAGTGAGGTTGTCAATCTCACCGGCTTGCTGTAACAAAGAGTTAACCGTATTGTGTGGAAGATGATTGTTTGCAGAAAACAAGAGAACAAGTATTGCAGTAGATTGTATTTCAAGAAAGAGAATTGGACCAGGGTCCACAGTTCACTAGAGGTGTCTCTCCCATAAGACGAACAGCATGTTGGCTGAACAAAAAACACTTGGGCAAATGACAAATAAAGAGAGCATGACCATGCACATACATATCATGATGAGTATAGTGAGATTTAATTGGGCATTACGACAAAGTACATAGACCGTCATCCAACTGCATCTATGCCTAAAAAGTCCACCTTCAGGTTATCATCCGAACCCCTTCCAGTATTAAGTTGCTAACAACATACAATTCCATTAAGTATGGTGCGTAATGTAACTAGTGACTACATCCTTGAACATAGCACTAATGTTTTATCCCTAGTGGCAACAGCACAACACAACCTTAGAACTTTCTCACATCGTCCTGTGTGTCAATGCAGGCATGAACCCACTATCGAGCATAAGTACTCCCTCTTGGAGTTAATAGCAAAAACTTGGCCAGAGTATCTACTAGTAACGGAGAGCATGCAAGATCATAAACAACACATAGCATAACTTTGATAATCAACATAACAAGTATTCTCTATTCATCGGATCCCAACAAACGCAACATATAGAATTACAGATAGATGATCTTGATCATGTTAGGCAGCTCACAAGATCCGACAATGATAGCACAATGGGGAGAAGACAACCATCTAGCTACTGCTATGGACCCATAGTCCAGGGGTAGACTACTCACACATCACACCGGAGGCGACCATGGCGGCGTAGAGTCCTCCGGGAGATGATTCCCCTCTCCGGTAGGGTGCCGGAGGCGATCTCCTGGATCCCCCGAGATGGGATCGGCGTTGGCGGCGTCTCTGGAAGGTTTTCCGTATCGTGGCTCTCGCACCGGGGGTTTCGTCACGGAGGCTATTTGTAGGCGGAAGGGCAGGTCAAGAGGCGGCACGGGGGCCCCACACCACAGGGCCGCGCGGCCAAGGGGGGGCCGCGCCGCCCTAGGGTGTGGCCCCTCCGTGGCCCCTCTTCGTCTCTCCTTCGGACTTCTGGAAGCTTCGTGAGAAAATAGGCCCCTGGGCTTTGATTTCGTCCAATTCCGAGAATATTTCCTTACTAGGATTTCTGAAACCAAAAACAGCAGAAACAAGAATCGGCACTTCGGCATCTTGTTAATAGGTTAGTTCCAGAAAATGCACGAATATGACATAAAGTGTGCATAAAACATGTAGATAACATCAATAATGTGGCATGGAACATAAGAAATTATCGATACATCGGAGACGTATCACATCTTCACCTTGGATTGTTTCTTACTTCCTTATTTTATCTCCAAGAAATCATTATAGCTCCCATATGTCTTCCTTGTCCCTTTGAAAAATCTTTTGATAAATCATCTTGATTCATATCAAGTGTTTGTTTTGGAATACATACCTTTTCTTTACGGTACATTGTGCCATTGTGAAAAGTGAGGGTTTGGTTTATTTGTTCGAACCTTGCTCTTTTGGGGAGTTTGCTATCTCATTCCTTCTTACATATTTTATTAGTTTGAATGAGATAAATCTTTGAGCATGTTTGCTTTATTTCGTCCTCTATGCTCAATGGTTTCTTCTTAGTTCATTTGTTGAACTTTGTTGAACAAATCTTTTGAGATTTGCTTCTTAGATATAACTTGGACAACAAATTTGTTTTGTGGCACCTCTATGCCTTATTTAATTATTTTGGTGTTTTGTCCAAAGTATATCTTTCTTGGATCTTTTAAAGTTTTGGTGCATGCTTATATGTAATTTGTTTATACTTGTAGCATGCTTGCTTTCTTTTGATCCATTATGTAGGATATACTCCATCAAATCCTAAATGGCTAAGATGTGCATGAAATTCAAACTTCATCTAAATATGCACATGTTTATATGGAGTGTGTCCTATATATTGTGGTTAGTCTAACCATGTTGGACCCAATAAGTTTGGGGACCAAGATGTACTTGAATGATGTTTTAGGTACATTGGAGATGCAATGGAGGCTTGTCTCATCTATAAGGAAGGTGTTGTCACCATATGAGGATTGGAGTCAAGCTAGGATGATCGATGAACTCTTATCTATTACATCAAGCCATTGCCATCTCGGTAACAAGTATCTTATTCATGCACTCTCATATAGCATCCAACCTCTTGTAGGTTGTATCTTGGCATGAAATTATTTATTTCGAAAATATTGCGGTTCTTGAAAAACCCTTTTAAAAGTAAAACTTCTTATTGAACATTTGAGTAATTTGAGAAGATGCATATGATAGGTTATATATATATATCATATTTTATGATTCACCTATCACAGATATGCCCTCTAGCAATTTATTGCATATCAATTCCTCAAAGAGCTCTTATGTGCAATATTGATGAAATTGCGAAATAAATCCATATTTATGATACTTGTTGCCTTTCTCAAAACACTCCAACTAGCTCTATTTCCCTTATTGTTAGTTTTGATGTTTTTGAGGTTTAACTTGGTTGAAGTTCATTCATATACCATAAGTGAAAATTGGAGCCATAGGCTATATATGCTTCTTAAGCAAACATCCTTTGGTATATTTTATGACTTCATCTTGGATATCTTGTCTTATCTATTTTGTTAACCTCTTGTGTGTGCATGTTTCTTTATGGATCACTTTGTCCACTTTAGAAACTCATATACATAAGAGAGTTAATCCATCACCTTGATATCCTTGTTCTTTGCCGACCATCTTTTACCCCTTTTTGTTTTAGTGGGTTGGTAAAGAAAATTTATGAGTGCTTGGTTTATTTATTATCTTCATGCACTCATATCTCGTAATTGTTGGACTAAAGTTGTTCTTGATAAGCATACTCTCTTTATCTTAGTTGCGTTCTAAATGATATATAGGGAGTGAGGATTCCATGTTTGTGCATATTGTATTCAAATGCAAACATTATAAATTGTGCACGAACCTTGGGGAGCTTTCTTATTTTTAGAGCACTATATCTCTCTTATCATGATATCTTTGTTTGTCCAATTGGATCCTTGATTGCTTGCTTTATTTGTTGAAGCTCACTTCACCATGTTATCTTTATGCAATCTTTGATCCTCAATATAGTTTGACTTCCTTCAAGTATTCATCATTGAATATGTGCACTTGACTCCACTCAAATTATGAGAAGTGCACACTTTGGGGAGGAACTCACATTATATTGGCCTTCTAAATTTTTCACCCATTTTGACAATCGATGCCAATGGGGGAGAAGTTTAGAGGGTTTAAGGGAATGGTTTTATACTTAAGTTTGGTTTGTGCTTAAGTGTTTTGCCTCTCATGCATTCCATATTTATATGTCTTGCATGGTTGTATATATATAGTGGAAACTATCCCAAAGGTTAATCTTGACAATGTATGCAATGAATTCATGTTCATCACACGTGCATACATTGTGGGGGAGTTTTCTCTATATATATTGGTTCTACTCACATCCATTGCATTTGTTGTAGTTGTGTGAGTAGAGCCGGTTTTGATATGGGCTAGTAGCTTTGTGTTACTTGACCATATCAAATACAACCTCTCGTATACAACTTATTCTCGGATAAGTTGCGTACTTGTCACTAATATTCATTATATAAACCCTCTTATTGTGGTTGTCATCAATTACCAAAATGGGGGAGATTGTAAGGGTACATTGCCCCTATGTGTGGTTTTGGTAATTAATGACAACCCCTATGGACTAATGTTTTCATTGAGTTTATATGAAGGAATATTCCATAGGTACTACTTGTACTCCATGTGTTGGATTCAAGTATGGATGCCATGAAGATAAAAGGTATTCTTTGTGTATTGGCATCAAGATCATCGGTATGAAGATACATATATGTGATATGATCAATAAGAAGAAATGAAGATGGAGTTCTTATGTGGAACTCAATATTAGCCATGCTCTATCTTATGTGAGTATGAGAAGATACAAGGTTGAGTTGGGCAAGTTCAAGATGAGCATCTCAAGTGAATCACATGCTTGAAGCTTGCCGTCTATTTGGTGATAATGGACTAGTGAAGATGTGCATCAATGGAGCTTTCCCATCATAGTGTATGGGGGAGCATTTGTTAGTCTTCACGAAGCAACATCGGTCAAGTGAGGCATTCCGGCTTGACTGAAGCTTGAAGAGTTATCATCAAGATCAAGCGGGATGCGCAAGGCAAAGGTATGGCCTTGCTAGGTTTTCCTTTTACCGGTCTCAAGGTGGATGTTGGGAGACCGGATTATAGGATAGATAGCCGCACTATTAAGAGGGGCTTTCGGTTGAGTAACTTGATCACATCGTCTTAGGGAGCTCAATCCTTTGCATACTTTGCATATCCTTATTGCTTCTTGATGTTTCTCTATGTGAGGTTCTTGAGCTTGTTGCTAGCTTTACAACAAGCCCAAGTTCATCGAAAACGGAGTTCGCATGCATCTTCTACTGCGTTTTCAAGGTTGGGTGATTTTACCGGTTATTCATGATATAAGGTTCTACCCTTTTATATTCATGATAAAATCCCCTCCTACATTTTCTTGAGTTTGCACTTTCTATTGGATAGCATTTGTTGTTATCTTTCCAACGAAATTAGTTTCATGTCAATCGGAGTTCGGGAGCAATAGTTATTAAAGAAAATGTAAAAGAAGAAAAAGAAAAAGAAAAGAAAAAAAAAGGGGGAAGGCTGCCGGTTGCCGCCCGGCCTGCCGGGCCGCACGCCGGCCCACCCGGTCCGCACCGGGCGCCAACCGGACCGGGCGGCCACCGGCCCACGCGCCGACTTAGCCCAGCTGCTCCTCCGGTCCGACCGGGATCCGGACTGGGCCGCCTTGGCCGCCCAAGGCCCACGCGCCCGGCTTCCCCCCGCGCGCCCGAGGCCTACCCGCCGCCCAGCCGTGCCACCTGCCGCGCCCGGTTGCTGGGCCGGTCGGACCAGGCTGCCGACCGGGCTCCTCAGCGCCCAGGCCGGTCGGCCGGCCTGGCAACCGGCTGGGCTGTTTTTCTGCCCGATTTTTATGCGTTTTTCACCCCGTTTCTTCCCCAACGGTTATTTCTTCTTCCCCCACTATAAATACCTTTCTCCTACCTTGAGACAATAACTTCTTCCCTTCTCTCTCACCTCCATTGTTGCATTTGAAGAAGTTGCTCTCTCCCTTGATTCCTCCAACCATTCTTGCTCATACTTGAGGATTTGAGAGAGGAGATCTAGATCTACACTTCCACCAAACCGTTTCTTCTCTAAGTGAGGGAATCTCTTGGGATCTAGATCTTGGAGTCTTTGGTTGACTTTCCCCCTTGTTCTTCCTCTCCAATCTCATCCTAGCATTCGTTGCTTTGGTGAGATTTGAGTGTGAAGGACTTGAACACCTCCGGTGTTCTTGCTTTGCATCATTGCATAGTGTTGAGCTCTCCACCATGATTTGTTCGAGTGAGAGACCGTGAGCTTGTTACTCTTGGAGGGTGACCTCCTAGTTGGCTTGGTTGGTGTCCCGGTGATCTCTTCGTGGAAGATTGTGAAGGGGCCCGGGCTTCTCCTTCGTGGAGCTTGTGAAGTGGTTGTGGAGCTTGCCATCTCCGGAGTGGAGGAAAAGCTAACCATAAGGAAAGTGCCATTATCCTTCGTGGGTGTGGTTCGGAGAATAGGGTGAGCCTTCGTGGCGCGGGGAATCCTTCGTGGGACCTCCACTCCTCCAAACGTGACGTACATTGTTGCAAAGCAAGGGAACACGGGAATACATCCTCGTCTCCGCGTGCCTCGGTTATTTCTATACCCGAGCTCTCTTTCCTTGTGATAGCCAACGTGCTTGAAGTACATATATCTTGCTATCACTTGTGCTACATATATCTTGTGCCTATCTTGCTTAGCTCTAGTTGCTATTGTTACACTTAGTTGAGCTTAGCATATTTTGGGTTTGTGCTTGTAAACTAAACGATAGTTTAATTCCGCATTCTTACAAGACAAATCCGCAAGAGTTTGTAATTGCCTATTCACCCCCGCCTAGGCGACATCTCGATCTTTCACTTGCCAATTAGCAGCTGCAGGTACATTTCAAAATGATGGGTGGATGATGCCCTGCAGTCCAACACAAATAACTACCGATCAAAGGTAGAAGAAGAAATTTGACCTGAAATTCAATGAACCAGATTAATTATTTTCACATGGAAGAAACTTCATGCAAAAATGCAGAAGAATATTCAGTTTATGTTTTCACTTTTCAGTTTCCATGAACAAGCATAAGTTGATGGTATGCACATATTTCTTAGAAGATGGATATACACTTTCTGCTTTGAGAAACAAGCACAAGATGGCTGATCAAAAAACTTCTAAGCACTAAGCACAGTATGTGTTTTCGTTACTTCTTAGTATAACCATAAAGTAGATTTCAAGCTCCAGCTCTTTGGTTCCAAGAGTTTCTGCTGCAAAACCTCAAGCAAGAGAGCAACCTTAACCGTCACACTTGTAGAAGAGAAAAACCTGAAGAAAAGAGCAACAATCGGGTCAAGTTCTCACTGCGTACAGACTGGATGTCCAAACAAGTTACACTGAAATCTGAATTATCAAGCTAATTACCAAACAGGAATACAACATATACATTGGGAACTTATATAAAATACATATATTTGTCTCTGAAAGGAACAAGAAACTACCACAACCCACCAATTTTACACAAGTACACAACAGAATGCAATAGTACTCATACTTTTGCAAAGAGTTGGATGCATGATAGTAACTGAACATGCAACATTTTTTTTTTTGAGAAACACAGTACAAACGTAGACGCTCACATACACGCGCATACACTCACCCCTATGAATGCACACACGCACACCCTACCCCTATGAGCACCTCCGGAAGACTGAGCCGGCGGATTGGATCTTGAAATTGACGAAGTCACCACAGGCGCCTCGCTGTCGACGGGAACGTCGCCTCCCACTGAATGAATATACCGCCTTTTATGAGACACACAGATGTCAAATCTGGGGTTTGAACTCTGGTGGGCTGGGGATACAACCATCCTCCTAACCACCCAACCTCAGGTTGGTTCTCAACTGAACATGCAACATGAACCTAAATGTATGGGAACTGAACTGTAATGAACATATGATGAGTAGAGCCTGATAAACTAAATCTATTGTTATTCCAAATCTGAGAAAATCCTAGATTGTAAGAGGGAATCAATTCATAGTTGGACAAGACAAACAAGAATAATTTAGAAGAGTGTTAGCAAGCTACTTAGAAGAGTACAGAAATCTTCCGAATCTTGCAGACATGTTTTAGATCACATGACAAGTTCCATGTCTCCAATTTTCACTAGAGCTGAAGAAAGTGGGAAAGTAGTAGTCCAAAGATTCTAAGCTTGACAAAAAAATAATCTCTTGTAGAAGGTGCAGTACGTAACGAGACTACACTAAAATCGTATCATAGATGGTGTCCTTCAGTACAACAAAAGAAACATTGAAGTGACAGTACTGGCTACTACCAATAGTGCAGTAAAACCAAATATACATCCGACAAGTTGTGTTATGGTCCTATTAGAGGCCAATCAAGACCGTCAATGAATCAACTGGTGAACTTACAACAACTAGCCCGCATCAAGGGCTCACGAGATGGATATGAGCACATTTTGTAGCCAAAAAAAATACTCCCGCACATTGTTTCCTCGAAGTAGCGACCACATCCATCGGTTCCAAACTGTATTTCAGACATGCCCTCCTCTCCTACTTCGTTCTTGCTACTTCACCATGAACAACGGCGGGGAGAGAGAGAGAGAAAGAGAGGAGGAGGAGGAGGAGGAGGAGGAGGGGGTTACACAGATCGGAGCACATGACCAACGGGAAGTGGCATCGCCGGTCAAATTCCAACAACGGCGGCGGCGTTGTGGAGCAGCTCGGAGAGATCCATCCTTGTATTCGTCGGTTAGATGCTCCGCCCGACCTGCAGCTCCGATCCCGTCGCCGCCGCTCGCTTGCGTGCATAGGGTTTGAATGGGGACGGGGATAATACGCGAGGTGTGGGTAGGGGATTGCGTGCAAGGCAAAAACGGATCGGGGATGGGGTTTTCCGGGGATGACCGGGGATTGTTTTGGCCAAAACTCCAGTACCAAATGGTTAATTAGGGAAAACTGGGGATTCAGAGATGGTCCGAGATAATACTCGCTGATCCCCTTGAATACTCTACTACCAAACAAGGCCTAAACTGGCTGATCGGAGACTTCACTGAACGGAAGGCGTAGGCAAAGTGCTTGTCCTCTCTCACAAGATCAAAGAGAATCAGGGTCTTTCCCCTTCCCAATTGGACGACCAGAGGCCAGATTATAGGAGAAGATTCGGAACCGGCTAGCAGCTTGAGGCGTTCCGTTGGGCAGGCGGTCTTGGAGTGGAAGACGACGCCGGCGGAGTAGCCATCGGCGGCGGCACGGGGAGGGGTCACGTCCAACCAGAAGATCGAAGGTGCCTGTATTGGCGACATCGCCGCCCGAGTCAGATCGATAGTTGTCCTCATCAATCCAAAGATGAGAAGCTCGAGGCTAATCTTTGGGATTCCCTGATGGGAATCGAGAATCCACAGATCTTGGGAAACTGAACAAACTGTATGGTGATCCAGAATTTGTTTTTGCATCTTCCACTGAAGCCGATCTAAAAAAAGACACAGCAGATCGGCGGTGGGGGAAACGAGCACCAGCTGGGTCACGCGCCCATTGCCTAGATCCGCGGCGGCCGCGCTGAAGTCCATCGCCGACACTGGGGCGTCCTTGGTGACGGTCGTTGAGGGCTGCTACTTCTCCAACAAGCTTGACATCGGTGTGCTTCCATCAACGCTTGGTTCGAGGAACTGGTCGATGCGCTTCGCCCCATGGCCGCATACCTCCTCGTGAGTCAAGGCTTACCGGCGGGGGTGCCGGAGGAGACGGGTCCACAAGGAAACCAATGCGACGAAAATCTTTTTCTAACGGAAAGTCTTTTAAGCATTATCGCAAAAGAAATGATGTGCAACCACAAATACATTGAAAAACTAATGGCTGTTACAAATATAATAAAGCAGAATGAAAAAAATCAGGCCAACTTGATAGCCAAAAGATACGAACTGGTAAAAAAAATGCTGAATGCAAGAACCATCTATTGTGCCCAACTTTCCATGATTCAAAATTTTGATTCTGTCATAAGTAAGCCACAAGTCTTGCACAAAAGGGAGTACGAAACCAAGTTCCCTGCAAACGCCAAAATAGATTCTCAACACTTTACTCCAAACATCTAAGCTTCGATCTTCTCCATAGGTGCCTCGATCATGAGCTTTGGCTTAGAAGCCAGCAGGTCCGTGAACTCCTGGTACGGGGCCTTCACAAACCGTGTCTCCATCCAGAAGTCAGGAGTCAGGAAGCCATAGGTTTTCATAAGGCAATCAAAGGTGGCCTGCAAATAACAAGGTTAGGCCCATACACGTACTTACAACCAGCATTATTATTTATTAGTAAGGAAAACTTGGACGAAGGGTTTTCAACAGCAATTAATGTATCCAAAACAAGTACATCATGTAGATAAAGTCAAACTTCTCAAAGTTTGACCAACTATATAGAAAAAGGTCTCAATATTTATAATCCCAAATTCATATATTTAGAACCATCATGAAACATATTTTTCATTTACGTGTATTTAAAAAATTTAGATGTTGACATTTTTGTATATAGTTTCTCAAACTTTAAAAAGTTTGACTCTGATTGACAACTATAGGCATCCTAATTTGGGAAGGAGGGAGTACATCTAAACCCCTTCTGCTCCGTGGATTCTAGAACAGTAAGATTTGCATCGTGATTCATGCATACGAGAATTGCACATGGGCATGTAATTACCCATCTTTCTCCCAGTTAAAGATGAATTACACACGTAATTGGGTGACCAAGAATTAACTTGGCTGTAGGTCAACCAAGACCTAGCTGAGTCCATAACTAAATGGTAATTTCATGATTTGTATAAGTCAGTATTTTACACAGACCTACGAGCAGAACAAATGCTACAGATACAAAACATAGATGACCTGAAAACCATATGATTAACTGGATTGTTTGTTTATATATGATAATTCTTCAGATCATTGTAATCAACTTCACAATGTGCTTGATTAACAGATTTCCACTAGCATAGAACACCACTCTGGGTTATATTTCTAATACGGAATGAACATATTATGAGCCAACTACAATTACACAGAGAGCTGGCAGCACTCGAATACTAAAATGTTTGACCGCATTTACTCACTAAGACCAATGACAGCATTTAATCAAGTATGCCACAGAAACAGCCTACGCTCATAACACAAATGTCAGAACAAATACAAGACCCAGCAGAGTCTAATGATACTAGATAACTAGGGCAGACCATGGGACAAGCCAGTCTTCAAATATTCGTTTTGAGCACAACTACAGCCAAGAAAACATGGTGGCTCACGAATTAGCAAGACGGGCTCAGAGCTGTGATCAACATGTGTGGCTTGATGAGCCACCTGATTTTGTTGTACCATTATTAGTAAACCATGTAACTTTGGTGAGCAATGAACGAACAGAGAACTTTGCGTAAAAATAAAGTACGAATGAAAGAATAGACTCCAGAATCAGGATCGGACAGGTGAAATGAAAGTACCTACTAGAGTGGCATGCAATGAGATATAG
Source organism: Lolium perenne (assembly GCF_019359855.2). Lineage (NCBI taxonomy): Eukaryota > Viridiplantae > Streptophyta > Magnoliopsida > Poales > Poaceae > Lolium > Lolium perenne. The sequence goes on from NC_067245.2 coordinate 141,477,386, forward strand.
GGCGGTCATGTCAACAAAAATGCCCCAAAAGAAATAAAAGCTCACACACCACATCTAAATAAGCATGTACTTTGGGTGTATGTTTTAGTTGTCAGTGCAGAATCTAGAGCAAAGGATGATTTGTCATAACCTTGACAAAGTTGCCGAGGGTCTTGGTGGAGCCACGCGACGAGGTGAAGACATCTTCGATGCCAGCGAACTGGAGAACCTTCTTGGGCACGCGGGCCGCCACGATTCCGGACCCCCTTGGCGCCGGCACCATGCGCACCGTCACGGACCCACACTTGCCAGTCACCTTGCACGGGACGGTGTGGGGCTGGCCGATCTTGTTTCCCCAGTACCCCCTCCTGACCGGCACCACGGACAGCTTGGCGAGGATGATGGCGCCGCGGATAGCCGTGGCCACCTCCTTGGCGCACTTGACCCCGAGACCGACGTGGCCGTTGCTGTCGCCGACGACGACGAAAGCCTTGAAGCGCGTGCGCTGTCCGGCCCGCGTCTGCTTCTGCACAGGCGTGATCTTCATCACCTCGTCCTTGAGCCCTGGGCAGAGGGTATCCACGATCTGGTGCTCCTTGACGGGGAGCGAGTGGAGGTAGATCTCCTCCATCTTCTGGAACCTCCCTTCCTTCACGAGGCGACCGAGCTTGGTGACGGGAACCCACGCCTCCTCCTCCGGGCGGCCTCCACGACGGCCACCGCGTCGCCCACCGCGGCCACGGTCGCCACGGCCGCCGCGGTCACCGCGTCCGAACCCGCGGCCGAAACCACCTCGGTCTCCTCCGCGCTCACCTCCACGATCCGCCATGTTGGAGATTGGGGTTCTTGGGGCGGCGGAGAGCTCGGATCGCTGGGGTGCGTGTAGTTGCGGCTGTGCTGGGCTAGATAAGGCGGAGGCGAAGATGGTGGAGGTTTTATATATCGATCGAGACCCTAGGATTAGGGTTTTCGCACGGAACAAGTTGGGCCGGCTTATCTGCCTGAATTGGGCCTAGTAGTCCCTGACCCAGGCCTTGAGCCATGGGTGTTAACAACACCCCCACTAAAAGGAAAATATACAGTTTGTTATTCTAAAAAAAAATAGTTTGTTCACCCAACATCACGGAACCTGGCCCAAAAAGGAACTTCCCCTCAAATATCTTTGAAAATAATTAAAATCTTCATAAAAATGAACATTTCGTCAGCTGAACCAATGATATCAAAATATATTGGTCATAAAAATCTACAAAAAAAAAATAACATGAACCGAAATTTCGTAGTACCAAGTTTTTTTTTGCATATTTCGAACCTAAGAATCATTTTGCATGTGAATTCCACTTTTGATAATATTTTGGGAGAATATGAAACATTGGACCTTTTTGAGTTGACTATGTGAATAACTACCATATTTACATCGTGTCATCTTAGCAAAAATTTATATAGTCCAACCAATTTTTTTTGAATGACAACGGAAGAGCTACGGTTTCATTGCATTAATGGAAAAGATTTACACAAGGATAGAGAAAGAGCACAAAACGTGACCAACCTATAAAAACAACAATACAAGAGGAGTCGACCCGGGTTGAAGGCGGCCCATGGTACTGGTTAACTAGTGGAATAGGGGCTCCGGCCAGCTTCCATGGAGTTGTTTAATTCTTCATACGAAGTATCAGTGCACACACAGGCAGCTCCTTTTTCTCAATAATATGTATGTTCTGTTCATTCTTAATTCGAAGCAAACAAGGTTGGAAGCTGGAAAAATATTTTTTATTTGGGCCTTGGATTGTCGGCTGGCCATATCCATGTACTGCTCTTGTATGGAGAGATCCTTTAAAATCCAGCACACAGGGAGAGACACCAACCCGAAATGCATAGCCATGTGCTCCCACACCTTGACACTAAAGGGACACTCCATGAATAGATGGGTAGTTGTTTCCAGATTCCTTGGGCTAAGACAGTAGAATTACTCGTTATCCCATTATCTTAGTAGCAGCACGTCAGCCATGTGAACAAAATTCATCATCAGCGTCCAAATGAAGAACTTGCACCTTGCTGGTGCCCACCCTTTCCAAATTAGCTTTTTGAAGACATTTGGAGCAAAAAAGAAACTTATTTGGAGCAATTTCAGTTGGGATTTGGTCAAACAAACATCGATCACACTATAAGATTGCCTTGTCACCATCTCCCAACATGATTTTCGTTGTTGCCGCAAACAAGGCCTTGTCCTTCTTGGAGGTGGTGACTTTCATATGGGCCCAAGGTTAGTTGGGTTTTTTCCATTTTTGCCACATCCATCTCAGCCTCAGAGCTACGCAGAAGGTGTTAATGCAATGTACTCCCAGTCCACCCAAGACTTTGGGCATGCATGTTGCCTCATCATCCCATAGTTGCATGCTCACCGGTCCATAGCCGTGCTCTACGACGGCAGTCGAACTCCTTGACCCAATCATGCATCTCGTTGATCGCCATTAGGTAAACCGACAGGGAAGAGAGCACAAAATTCAACGTCTCCAAGCACCCGAGCAATAGTTGTCAGAATCATGATTCTACTATGCGATTCTACGACTCTACGACCCAGATTGAGTTTGATTCCACGATTCCGCTAAATAGAATCTTAGATTTTACTATTCTAAACGTTAAGAGTCTACGATTTGCGATCCTACAATATAAGTTCTGATCCGATTAAAAATCACGATTCTAACAACATTGGACGGCCTTTCTCATCAACCTAGCCTTCCACGTGGAAAGATATCCATCCACCTTATCTAGAAGCGCTTGTCAGTCTGTTATGCTTAACTTGTTGAGAGATAGAGCATTCCCAACTAGATGCAACGGAATGAAATTACTAGGATGTCGATAGCACGGGCAATGCTATCCACATCAATATCTTTTGGTCTAGTTTATTAACAGTGCAGTGGCGCGGCTGAAAGCGCAAGTATATCGCAAACACCCTCGATGTCTTGCTGAGTGGGGTTTATGATGAGGGCGACATTGTTTGCATACAAAGAAGCTTTAAAGGTGCACTGCCTACCTTGGAGCCTTGTGAGGATTCCGACCTCTGACGCAAGGTCAAGCAAGGTCGAGCAAATGATCGAGTGGCTAAGTCAAACATGAATGGGAAAAGGGAATCCCCTTACCCCGGGCCCCTTAGATTCAAGATCAAGCAACCAGGGGGGCCATTAATGAGAACCTTGGAAGAAACAGTTCTGAAAAGGAGTGCCATCCAATTCATCCATCTAGGACGGAAGCCGCGAGCCTCGAGCATATCCATGATGTATGTGGCGACCCGGACCTGGAAGGATCCGGTGCCTATGTGTATCCATTGTACTAATCCCAAGGATTTTCTAGTAGGCACATTCACGGATAAATATCACATTCATATCATTATTACAACGCATCAAATCCGAATACGTAGTCATTTATTACATAAATGCCCATAGGCCAAAATGAACAGCGGAAGACAAATTAAGTGGCGAATCCAGCAAATGTGCCACAGGCAATCGACTGGAGCATCGTGACCCTAACATCTGATACGGGGTGGCCTTTGGACACCTCCTCCTCAAGACCGACAAGCCCTCCTCGTGGCTCAATGACACGAGCTCGAGCCCAAGCCATACACCAAGAGGTGAATTCGCTCCTTTCCACGTATGCATTTGATACCTCATTGGATGGCATACTACTTCATGCAAATACCCTATGTTCAATCAGGTACATCGACCAAGACGCAAGCCATGGAGACCAAGCCAATGGAGAGAGAGAGCTGAAAATGAAGAAGATGGAGCTACAGCGCCCCAGACGGAACTTCCGCCCCCCAGGACCGGAACTTCCGCCCATATTCCCTGTAAAGAGAATCCAGCCGGAACTTCCGTCCCGAGAGACCGGAACTTCCGCCCTCCGGAACTCCCGCCCAAGTTCCGCCCTAGCTCTGAAAGTGCGCCAAAACGCCCCTGGATGTTACTGCAAGGAAATCGGTCGTTTTCGGAACTAGACCGGAAAGTGGCCGGAAGTAAATCTGCCCCGACCGGAACTTCCGCCCCCCACGACCAGAACTTCCGGCCAGATGCCCTGTGAAGAGAATCCAGCCGGAACTTCCGCCCAGGCGACCGGAACTTCCGCCTACTCGACTTTCACCTCAAACAACACTTTTCTATAACTTACCCCTTCGCCCCACCAACTATAAATAGCCTTGTCGGCTCAGATCTGAGATTAGACTTGATGTGAAATTAAACCTGAGCTTTGCTCTTACCCCTTGAGGGAAACCCTACCATAGATCCTAGATCTTGTACCACCCGGGCTCCTTATCGAATCCTATTGTATCTCTTTGGTGAGTTCTACCAATCTTGGTCTTTTGCTTGCACTTCTACCTTCTGGGTCTTTTGCTTGCACTTCTATCGATTTTTGGTCTTTTCACCCTTCAAGATCTATAGGATTTCGATTCGTCGATCTTTTTGTGGGACTTCTACCGAAAGGTCTTTTCCTGCAACTTCTATCGAGTTGGTGGTTCGGGCCAACGAGGACAAACCGATTTGTGTGTGTGTATGTGTTTGTATCCCACGATTCCCCTTCGCGTTCTTCGTGTTCATCACGTTCTTCCACCTCCCCCACGAGTTCCACCCAAATCCGTGAAGATCGGGCACACCCTTGGGCTTAGCCCTTATCATATGGTATCAAGAGCTCCTTGGTTACCACGGATTTGACCCCCACACCCCCAAAAAAATTCTTGAGAATTTTTTTGAAATTCCCAAAAAATAGCCTCAAATTGGCCTTGGTTGGATCTCGCGATTTGTTGAGTTTTTGGTGGTTTTGCTCCAATAGAAACTTGTCTTTGGTGTTGATCTATAATTCCCCCACCTTCCCACAGCTTTTAGTGCCAAATTTTCCTCGAATTCGAAGGATTTCAGACCGGATTTCCGCCCAAATCGACGAATAGCCCGCATATCTGATTACGACCGGAAGTTTCGCCCGGTAGGACCGGAAGTTTTGCCCGGTAGGACCGGAAGTTCCGCCCGGGACCGGAAGTTCCGCCCCCAGTGACCGGAAGTTCCGGCCGACCGAATTTTTGACAGCTACCTTCGTTTTTCATTTTGGCACTAACTTCTTGTGTTTAGACTTCGGTTTGTGTGCCATTTTAGCTACCAAAAAGCTTCCGCAACATCAGCAATGACGACGGCACCCCGAGGATCCAAGCGGTTCATTTGACACCTCCACCTCCATAGCAAGTTCAAGATCGTCGGCCACCATCATCAAGTGGTATAACTTGGCCCCAAACTTGTAGCCCCAGCCTCTTTTGCGTACCTTTCCCATCGAAAGTGGCTTTCTAGTGTTGCGAAGCATTACGCAAGCGCCCCGACCGTGAGGGTGTGCGTGTGTTGAGCAAAGCTAAGAAGCAAGCTCGTTGTGAAAAGATAAGCAAAAGAAGTGTGACATACTTACATAGCTAGTCGTATCCTTACATAGTGAGAAAAAGAAAGAAAAATACAAAAAGAAAAAGAAAAAGAGTGTGAGTGACACCTATACACAAAAGAGTCCAAAGCTTATAAGCAAAAGAGAGAAAAGAGAAGAGAGGCGTCTTGCGCAAATCTTGTTGCTTCTCAATTTTTCAACCAAGCCACGGTCTCTCTTGCGTTAGCGTGACACCGAGCTAGTAGTCTTCGTTAGGACCATTTTTGTTCGTGCTAATTTTCATAAGTCGAGCTAACCCCAATTTTGTCCCACGCGTGTGTTCCACCTTGTGTATGCCTTTTGTGATCACCGCTTTTGACTTGTGACTTTTGGATCTTACCCACTTTTGACAATTGACTTTTCGTTTGGTTTTTCCATTTGGCTTTACACATCCATACACTACAAGAAAAGTTCAAATAGACAACGTCCCAAAATCGTCCACTAAGGGCCATTTTTCGTCGCCTATTGGCCTAACCCGACGATATGGGTTCTGTGGTCCAAACTGCGTCAGGCAAAGTCCTACCACGTTTTTGTCGGTCCGTCGCGTTCGGGCGCCCTTCCGCCACAGAAAATCGGACCGTTGCAGATGTGTTTTCGGGAGCCCGTTGACTGCTGACGTCATGCAAACTGACACGTGGCAGACGCCGTTAACTAGCAGTTAACGGCGTTAACCGGCTGAAACCCTGTGGTAGGTGGTAGGCCCACACGAGGCATGCCACGCCTTAAGCGGGCCGACCCATTTAGTTTGCGGGCCGGGCCAGCTGACTTAGTTTGACCGGTCAACTATATAGCTGGGCTGGTCCATTAGTTACGTGGGCCGAGCCTAATCTCTAAGGTTGACTGGTCAAAATTTAAATGGGCTGGCCCACTAATCATGTGGGCCGGGCCGAATGCACTCGTTTGACCGGTCAACAGGCAAAAGGGCCGGCCCACTAGACATGTGGGGCCCACTTTCCTGTTATCGGGCGGGCCCATTTAACAAGTGGGGTCCACCATAAAGCAAGTGGGCCGGCCCAATTAGCATGTGGGACCCACTTTCCTGCTATCGGGCCGGCCCATTTAGTAAGTGGGGTCCACCATAGATCAAGTGGGCTGGCCCACCAGGCTAGTGGGTCGGCCTAAAAAAAATAGGTGGGTCCCACTTACCTGTTAAAGGGCCGACCCAGTTAGTATGTGGGGTCCACAATAGAGCAAGTGGGCTGGCCCAACAAGATAGTGGGCCGACCCAATAAGCAGGTGGGGCCCACTTTCATGTAACCGGGCCGGCCCAGTTAGTAAGTGGGGTCCATAATAGAGCAAGTGGGCTGTCCCCACAGGTTGGCGGGCTGGCCCATTAAACATGTGGGGTGATACGCGTACAGCACGCGTCCGTTGGGAACCCCAAGAGGAAGGTGTGATGCGTACAGCAGCAAGTTTTCCCTCAGTAAGAAACCAAGGTTATCGAACCAGTAGGAGCCAAGAAGCACGTGAAGGTTGTTGGTGGCGGAGTGTAGTGCGGCGCAACACCAGGGATTCCGGCGCCAACGTGGAACCTGCACAACACAATCAAAGTACTTTGCCCCAACGTAACAGTGAGGTTGTCAATCTCACCGGCTTGTCAGAACAAAGGATTAGATGTATAGTGTGGATGATGATGTTTGCAAAGAACAAGAAGAACGAGTATTGCAAAGAGATTGTATTCGATGTAAAAGAATGGACCGGGGTCCACAGTTCACTAGTGGTGTCTCTCCAATAAGAAATAGCATGTTGGGTGAACAAATTACAGTTGGGCAATTGACAAATAAAGAGGGCATAACAATGCACATACATATTATGATGAGTAGTGTGAAATTCAATTGGGCATTACGACAAAGTACATAGACCGCTATCCAGCATGCATCTATGCCTAAAAAGTCCACCTTCGGGTAATGTAATCAACACAAATATCCTTAGACATAGCATTGATGTTTTATCCCTAGTGGCAACAGCACATCCACAACCTTAGAACTTTCTGTCACTGTCCCAGATTTAATGGAGGCATGAACCCACTATCGAGCATAAATACTCCCTCTTGGAGTTACAAGTATCAACTTGGCCAGAGCCTCTACTAGCAACGGAGAGCATGCAAGATCATAAACAACACATAGATGATAGATTGATAATAGACATAACATAGTATTCCATATTCATCGGATCCCAACAAACGCAACATGTAGCATTACAAATAGATGATCTTGATCATGTTAGGCAGCTCACAAGATCGAACAATGATAGCACATGAGGAGAAGACAACCATCTAGCTACTGCTATGGACCCATAGTCCAGGGGTGAACTACTCACACATCACTCTGAAGGCGATCATGGCGATGAAGAGTCCTCCGGGAGATGATTCCCCTCTCCGGCAGGGTGCCGGAGGCGATCTCCTGAATCCCCCGAGATGGGATTGGCGGCGGCGGCGTCTCTGAAAGGTTTTCCGTATCGTGGCTCTCGGTACTGGGTTTTCTCAACGAAGGCTTCTTATAGGCGGAAGGGCAGAGTCGGGAGGCTGACGTGGGCCCCACACGCTAGGGCGGCGCGGGCCCTAGCCTGGCCGTGCGACCCTAGTGTGGCGGCGCCTCGTCGCCCCACTTCGTATCCCCCTCGGTCTTCTGGAAGCTTCGTGGAAAAATAAGACCCTGGGCGTTGATTTCGTCCAATTCCGAGAATATTTCCTTTGTAGGATTTCTGAAACCAAAAACAGCAGAAAACATCAACTGGCTCTTCGGCATCTCGTCAATAGGTTAGTGCCGGAAAATGCATAAATATGACATAAAGTGTGTATAAAACATGTGAGTATCATCATAAAAGTAGCATGGAACATAAGATACGTTTGAGACGTATCAAGCATCCCCAAGCTTAGTTCCTACTCGTCCTCGAGTAGGTAAACGATAATAAAGATAATTTCTGAAGTGACATGCTATCATAATCTTGATCAATACTATTGTAAAGCACATGAGATGAATGCAGCGATTCGAAGCAATGGTAGAGACAATGAATAAACAACTGAACCATATAGCAAAGACTTTTCATGAATAGTACTTTCAAGACAAGCATCAATAAGACTTGCATAAGAGTTAACTCATAAAGCAATAAATTCTTAGTAGAAAGCTTTGAAGCAACACAAAGGAAGATATAAGTTTCAGCGGTTGCTTTCAACTTCAACATGTATATCTCATGGATAATTGTCAACATAAAGCAATATAACAAGTGCAATAGGAAAACATGTAAGAATCAATGCACAGTTAACACAAGTGTTTGCTTCTAAGATAGAAGGAAGTAGGTAAACTGACTCAACATAAAAGTAGAAGAATGACCCTTCGCAGAGGGAAGCATGGATTACTATATTTGTGCTAGAGCTTTTATTTTGAAAACATAGAAACAATTTTGTCAACGGTAGTAATAAAGCATATGTGTTATGTATAAGATATCCTATAAGTTGCAAGCATCATGCATAGATTACCAATAGTGCCCGCACCTTGTCCTAATTAGCTTGGATTTACATGGATTATCATTGCATAGCATATGTTTTAACCAAGTGTCACAAAGGGGTACCTCTATGCCGCCTGTACAAAGGTCTAAGGAGAAAGCTCGCATTGGATTTCTCGCCTTTGATTATTCTCAACTTAGACATCCATACCGGGACAACATAGACAACAGATAATGGACTCCTCTTTAATGCATAAGCATTCAACAACAGATAATATTCTCATAAGAGATTGAGGATTGTTGTCCAAACTGAAACTTCCACCATGGATCATGGCTTTAGTTAGCGGCCCAATGTTCTTCTCTAACAATATGCATACTCAAACCATTGATCATGATAAATCACCCTTACTTCAGACAAGACGAACATGCATAGCAACTCACATGATATTAAACAAAGTGTAATAGTTGATGGCGTCCCCAGAAACATGGTTACCGCTCAACAAGCAACTTATTAAGAAATAAGATACATAAGTACATATTCAATACCACAATAGTTTTTTAAGCTATTTTCCCATGAGCTATATATTGCAAAGGCAAAGAATAGAATTTTAAAGGTAGCACTCAAGTAATTTACTTTGGAATGGCGGAGAAATACCATGTAGTAGGTAGGTATGGTGGACACAAATGACATAGTTTTCGGCTCAAGGATTTTGGATGCATGAGAAGTATTCCCTCTCAATACAAGGCTTAGGCTAGCAAGGTTGTTTGAAGCAAACACAAGTATGAACTGGTATAGCAAAACTTACATAAGAACATATTGCAAGCATTATAAGACTCTACATTGTCTTCCTTGTTGTTCAAACCCTCACCAGAAAATATCTAGACTCTAGAGAGACCAATCATGCAAACCAAATTTTAACAAGCTCTATGTAGTTCTTCATTAATAGGTGCAAAGTATATGATGCAAAAGCTTAAACATGATCTATATGAGCACAACAATTGCCAAGTATCAAATTATTCAAGACATTATACCATTTACCACATGTATGTGGTCTTGACAGCGATGAAATGGGCTACCTTGGTTAGTCTATCGACAACTACCCATATTGAATCATTGCCTTTGCTGGATTTGGGCAAACCGGTGATAAAGTCCATTCCTATGGAGTCCCACTTCCATTCTGGAATCTGCAGTGGTTGTAGCAGTCCTGCGGGTCGCTGATGTTCCGCCTTGACTCGTTGACAGATGTCACACTTGGCGATGTAGCTGCCGATCTCTCGCTTCATTCCATGCCACCAGAATTGTTCCTTCAGGTCTTGATACATCTTGGTACCTCCGGGGTGGATTGAGTAAAGGGTGTCATGGGCTTCTTTCAGGATGACTTGCTTCAACTCTGAGTCCGATGGCACACAAAGGCGTCCTTTGTACCAAAGAACTCCGGATTCATCTACGGTGAATCCTGGGGCTTTTCCTGCGGCTATCTGGTTCTTGATTCCGTCAATGCTAGCGTTGCCTTTCTGGGCTTCCTTGATCTGGCTAACCAAGGTGGGTTGAAGCTCGATGCTGGCTAGAAATCCTTCACTCACAAGTTCCAGTCTAAACTGTTCAAACTCTTGAAACAGGCTGGGCTGCTCGATTGCGATCATGGAGTTCAACTGACACGGCAGTCGACTCAAAGCATCCGCTACCACATTGGCCTTGCCGGGGTGGTAGTGAATCTCCATGTCGTAATCCTTGATCAATTCTATCCATCGGTGTTGTCTCATGTTCGGCTCCTTCTGGGTGAAGATGTATTTCAGGCTCTTGTGGTCGGAGTAGATCTCGCATCGATTACCCATGAGGTAATGACGCCAAACTTTCAAGGCTAGGACAACGGCTGCGAGCTCTAAGTCATGGGTTGGGTAGTTTTCTCATGTTGCTTGAACTGTCTTGAAAGGTATGATATCACTTTGCCTTCTTGCATCAAGACACATCCAAGACCAATCTAGGAAGCGTCGCAATATACGTAAAAGGGCTTGGTGATGTCCGGCATGATCAGGATTGGGGCTGAGGTCAGTCTACTCTTGAGTTGTTGAAAACTCTCTTCACATTTGTCAGTCCATTCGAACTTCTTGTCCTTCTTCAACAGTTGGGTCATTGGTCGAGCGATGCTCGAAAAGCCTTCTACAAATCTGCGGTAATATCCGGCTAATCCAAGAAAAGCGCGGACCTCGGTTTGGGTGGTTGGGGCTTGCCATTCTGTAACAGTTTTGATCTTGGCGGGATCTACGGCAATTCCTCCTACAGACAAGATATGTCCCAGGAATCCTACTTCCTCCAACCAAAACTCACACTTGCTGAACTTGGCATACAACTTGTGGTGTCTAAGGGTTTCTAGGACAGTCTCCAAGTGTTGTTCATGTTCCTCTTCGGACTTAATGTAGATGAGAATGTCGTCGATGAAGACAACGACAAACTTGTCCAAAAAGTTCATGAAGATCTTATTCATGAGATTCATGAAATAAGCGGGGGCATTGGTTAATCCAAACGACATGACGTTGTACTCATACAACCCATATCTGGTGGTAAAGACAGTCTTTGGAATGTCGGTGGCGCGAATCTTCAGCTGATGATAACCAGTCCTAAGATCTATCTTTGAGAATACTTTGGCTCCGGTCAACTGATCAAACAGGTCTTCTATCTTGGGTAGGGGGTATTTGTTTTTGACAGTGACATCGTTAAGCTTACGGTAGTCCGTACATAAACGAGTGGCACCATCCTTCTTGTCCACAAACAAAACAGGTGATCTCCAGGGGGATGCACTAGGTCGAATCAAACCTTTGGCTAACATATCATCTATCAGCTTCTTCAGCTCCACAAGCTCTGTTGGGTTCATACTATAGGCTCTCTGCGCTATAGGTCCAGTTCCGGGGATTAACTCGATGATGAACTCGATATCCCGATCCGGGGGCATACCGGGTAGATCATCCGGAAACACATCAGGGTATCGACAGACGACCCTGATTTGATCCAGAGTTGGCTTGGCTACACTTTGGTTGCAGGTGAATTTTCTGGGTTGTCTCTCAGAGACATGTTCTACTAGGATACCGGTGCTGCTGGTCATGGTGATGGCTTTCTTGGCACAGTCAATCAGTCCATGGTGTTTTGACATCCAGTCCATTCCTAGTACGACCTCCAAACCTTTGGTTCCCAGAATAATCAGAGTGGCATAGAAATCTGCTTCATGGATTTTGATGGGTACATTTTTGCAAAATTTTCTGGCTTTGGTGGTTGATCCGGGAATTTGAACTATCATAACATGCTTCAAAATGATAGGTTGAATTTTACTTGTTGATGCAAAGTCTTCGGTGACAAAAGAATGAGATGCTCCGGAATCAAACAACACTCTGGCAGGGATGGAGTTGACAGAAAACATACCCAGTACAACATCTGGTGCTTCCTGGGCTTCTTCGGCGTTCATGTGGAAGATACGACCGTTGCGGTTATTGGGGTTGTTGGGGGCGAACTTCTTGCCGGTGGAGACACGGCGTTGTTGCTGAGCAGGTGCAGCGGTGTTGCCTGCGAGCTTGGCGAGCCTCTTGGGGCACTCGTTGGAGTAGTGTCCCACTACACCACACTCATAACAAGTGATGGTGGCCTTGTCCTTGGTTGCAACGGGGATGGCGTTGCTTCCAGTTCTGGGGGCGGTGTTGGTGTTGTTGTTGTTGTTGTTGGGGGGGGGGGGGGGCTCGGGGCGGAGCGCGGTTGAAGTTGTTGTTGTTGTTGTGGCCTCCTGGCCTGGAGTTTCCTCCACTCCGGTTCTGATAACCGGGGCGCGAGTTCTGCATCTGGGACTTGTTGTTGTTTCTCGGAATGAAACCTCCGCTTGAGCTGGGGCGATACTTCGGGGCGTTGCTAGGCCCACTCTGGTGCATCATGCGGCGTTTGCGGTTCTCATTGGCTTGGTTCAGCTTGCCCTCCATCTGGATGGCGGAGTCTACTAGGGCTTCAAGGTCGGTGAAGGGGATGTTGACGAGGACAGTCTGCATCTCATCATGCAGTCCGTTCAGGAATCTCTCCTGCCTCTTCTCGGTGGTGTCGGTCTCGTCGGGGGCGTACCTTGACAGTGTAAGGAACCTGTCGCGGTATTCTACCACTGTCATGCGTCCTTGCTTGAGTTCGCGGAACTCATCCCTCATCTTCTTGATGAGACCCGGGGGCACATGGTACTTGCTGAACTTGAGCTCGAAATCTGCCCAAGTCATGAATTGACCTCCGTTCATGGAACGGGTGCTAGTCCACCAGGCTCGGGCTGGTCCGGCGAGATAGTGGGTTGCGAACAAGACCATCTCGTTGGCTTCCACTCCGGCTACTTCCAAGTTGTTCTCCATAGTCTGGAGCCAGTCGTCGGCGTCGAGGGGTTCTTCAGTCTTGCTAAACACCGGAGGGTTGGTGTTCTGAAGTTCTTGAGCTTGGATCCGGGGTGGTCATGATTTCCATGGCCTTGGTTGGCAAGGTTTTGCAGTGCTGCGATGTTGGCTTGGCGTTCAGCTCTTTCAGTCTCCCTGTCAGCGATCAGGGTTTGCAGCAGTTGCATCATCGCATCGTTGTTGGTGCGATTGGGAGGGGCCATCTGAATATAGAGAAGATCATGAGATAAGAGGGAAATTTCTATGGTTTATTTTGAGTAGGTTCATAAAATTTGAAACTTGAAGTCTTTTCATGACAAACACAACATTCATTCATTCATTCCACACACATTACAAGCTAACACTTAACACTTCCAATGGTTTTAAGAACCATTCTCTCATGCTATGATACAATGGGCGGGATACAACTCACACCTACATAAGTGATCTAGTGCAACTACTACTCATCCTCTACATCGATCGGGACGAAGTCGTCGGGTCCTGCCTCCAGGAACTCGTAGTCCTCTTCCTCGGTGAACTCGTCCTCCTCAAAGTCGTCGTCGTCGCTCAGGAAGGCTCCTCCTCCCTGAAGGTCGATACCTCCGTCGTCTTCCTCCATCTCTCTCAGCTGATCCTCCTGAGCCTTGACAGTGGCCTCAAGAGATGCTATCTTGGCGCGAAGGCGCACAATCGTAGCGTCCTTCTTGGCACGCTGCTGGCAAAGGGTCTTGCGGTCGTTGGCGAGTAGCTTGATCGCCTCACCCTGCTCGATGATGTGAGCGTGGGTCTGGTTCGCGTACATGCGGGAGGCGTCCAGATCCTTCTGAGTCTGGTAGAGCATGAAGTCAAGGTGCTCAGCATGGTGCCTCAACTCCGGGTGCGGCTGCAGCTCCATGGGCACTCCCGTGGCATCACGCCTCACGAGATGCGCGAAGCGAGAGGCGAGGAGGCGCACCACGTTTTGTCCACAGAGACGCGCAAGTGCCTCCTGAAGGCCACGTGCGAGTCCGTCGAGCCAGTTGCTCTCGCGGAAGGAGAAGAGGATCCTCTCCGAGGTGGGAGGCTCCATCTTGCCCCTCAAGTCGGTAGTGATCACCCACTGCAACTCTCCTCCAGGCGTGTCGTCCAACTGGATCCCGTGGAACTCGGGGTGTGGGCGGCCAAGGAAGTCCGAGACGGTGTTGAGGTCATGCTCGAAGATCAAGCTTCCCCCATTCCCAAGCTGGTAGAACTTGGTGTTGATGGGTTCATTCGGCTCCATCTGAAAGCGAAATGGATAAGTAAGTTAGAGAGTGAACAAGTGTGGCAAAAGTTTAAGTAGATTCAAATAAGGAAGAGCATGATTCATCAAATTTTGAAAAAGTCTCAAAGACAAGAGTGTAAGTAAATTTTCACAAATATTCTCTTCATTTGATTTCAAAGTTAAGTTTTTCTGAACGTCCATTCTAACTATGGTCTTCTAAGGTCAAACAATAGCTCTGATACCAACTTGTCAACACCCGGATTTTTAAGTCCGGATGCCTATTATGTCATTCATCGCAATCCCAGGAATATTGTTGTTGCGAGGCATAATAGTTAAGTATCATAGTCATCATTCGTTACAAACCATATTGTCTTACAACTTGAATCACATGATCCATATTACACGAATAGTTGATCTATTGATCAACGAACAAACACAAGTTCATAGCGGAAGCGTAAAGATAAATGGACTCTCTAGTCCACAAGCCAACGCTTGACGTCGGAAGACTCCTAGTTGTCGTAGGCGTCCTGTTGGTCCTCTCCTTGGTAGTTCTGTTCATCTTCATACTCTGGCCATTTGAATAGCCAGGGACAAAGCCGTGAGTACTTCGAGTACTCGCAAACTAATACTAGTGTAAGTGCTAGACAATTCTAGTAAGGGGTGCTAAGCTCTAGTTTATTTGCATAAAGCCAATTTTAGTTCACAAGTATTTGAGAAAAGACTTATTCAAGTGCTAGACTAACTCAAGTGGGAACATTAGTGTCATTCCCACAACATTTTTTGTGATTCACCACAAGTCACAAATTCACCAATCATTTCACCAACATTTTCAAGAATCTGACATCGGAAACTGTATGGCCTTTCCAACCGTCCGTAACCGGGGACACGGCTATTCGAATAGTTTTACACTCTGTAGAGGTTGCACACTTGTGCCACAACATTTGATTTCATCCGTCGGGATTACCCCAAATCATCGTAACACAGTACGCGGATCATCAACCATAACCTTTCACTTACAAACCCTAGTATGAGCACCTCTCCCCATGAGCTTGGCCTCCCAGTGAAGACCAACTGTCAACCTGGGAACTGCACAGGGCTTGGCCGTACAATTCACCTCAATTCACATCATTTCTCAACAACGGAGGCAGCCTCGGCATAACCCCTATGATGTGTGTTCAGAGGGAACCCATACTAAGATGCATAAATTTCCAGTTAAGCCCTACCCATAATCAGGTATTGTGGGGGTACTCAATATTGGAAAGGTATCGCATTCAAACCAATATCAGTTTTATCAAAAATCACCATCTTCTCTTGGTCATATTCACCTTCAAAATTCATTCAATGGAATGACTCATCATTCCAAGATTTCAAAATTCAGTTCAAGTCACATGTTCCCATCTATAGTCAATTTTTAATATTTAGCACTAGCACTAATCATGAGGGGTGCTAATCTTGCTTGGCTAGCTTGAGACTAACTTTGCTATTCTAGTAACCTTCTTTAACTTTGACCAAAGTTAACTATAAAAGTAACTCTTTGAATAAACAAGTAAAAACTTGTAAGGTAGAAACTTGGGATAGGCTTATGGTAAGAAAGGTAAGACTAATGGTGCCTTGCCCCAAAGGGCTTTGCACTTTGCAAGAATATTAGCTTGCCTTGGTAGTTCTCAAAGTTCTCCTCTTTCTCCTCTTGGTAGCAACCTTCTTCTTCCGGGTATTCTCCGGTGCTAGCGTCTAAATTTGAATACGAGGTATAATCACTCAACAAATTCCTTAGCTATTCTAAACATCACATATATTCACACCAACTATTCTAAGCACACACTTAATACAATTAGGTGCATTGGTTTCTTTGCTTTATGAAAAATAATTTCCTCTCATTACATATGTAAATGATAGTTTCCATTTAGTTTGTGAGAAATAATTACCTCTCATTGAATCTTCTTAAGATTTAATTTCTCAAACAATCATACATGAAATCAGGTTGACCTAATTCAACAATTCATCATCATCATTGGAGAAAATGATTTAAATGAGGTAGAGTACCCCATACTATTTAACAATTCTAAAAATGATTTAATATCACCAAGTAGTATTTCATGTGAGAGTATTTGACCAGTGGTCCAAACTTCATATGAAAGTCCTTGGGACAAGATTTAAATGAAGTGAAATACTTCATATGACTTGCATAATAGTTTTGGACAATATCACTTAAGTAAACTAGCCATATAGTCCTTTATTTAAACTAGGGCATGATCATTCAAAGTGACCACACCATTTTGTTGCAGAAACAATTAGCGTAAGCTAAATGTGAGCTATTAGAGTTGGAATTAACTAAATATCAATTTTGGTTGATTTTTAAGATTTATTTGAATGTGCAAAAGTCCCTGACTTTATCTTTTTGTCACTTTATTTCTACAACAGATCTCACAGTTAGACCAGTGGCAAGTTGTAGATCTTTTCATTAGCTTTCCAACAACATCAAATTTGCTAAATTTGGCCAAGCCAAACAATTCTATTGAATTTCAACGTCAGGGCCAGTATTGAATTTGAATTGAAACCAATTAAACTAATTTGAATAAAAGGGCCGGCGGGAAACTCATTTGGGCCGAAACGATTCAAAAACAGAGAAACTCGGCCCAGCAACGCATCCAGTGCGCGTGGGCCATCTGACGAGGTGGGGGCCACTCGTCAGTCTCTATTTAAACCCGAATCGGTATGGATCAGTGTGGCGCGTTGGATTAGATCCAGATCGGACGGCGCTGGTGCGTCGTCTTCTCCGACGAGACCGAGCTACTGGCGTGGCGAGCCTAGGGGGTCGGAGGGCTAACCAGAGCTCCGGCGATGGCTGGCAGTATGCGCGAGGAAGTGGTGGACGACGGCGATGCTCCTGGTACCGGCGGCAGCTCCAGGGGCGGCTCCAATCGACGGCGACGATCTCCGGGTACTGGCGGCTCCGATCGTCAAATTGGGGCTGCTCCGGCGTCAATCGAGAAGGTGGAGTGGTCGTGGAGAAGCAGAGATGGGAGGAGAAGCTGGTGGTGTGCTTGGTTTGAGCAGGGGAGCTCTCTATTTATAGAGGAGCAAGGGTGTTGCGGGGCAGGGTTAGGGTCGACATGGGCGCGGCAGTTCCGGCGAGGTAGAGAGCTAGGCGATGGCGCAGGACTGTTCTACGGTTCCTGGCGAAGCGATTGGCGGCGACAGCGCGGTCGGGCGGCGTCGGATGGAGTCGCATTGCTTCCATGTCTGCCGCGGCAATGGCGGGATTTCCTCGTCGTCTCCGGCGGCGACGGTCCAGGGTTCCTGTCATGGGCGTGTCTGGCGCATCCGCGGTGGCACGGCGGTGCTCAACGCGTCAAGAGAGGGGCCAGGGCGAGCGTGCGCTGGTGGGGCAGCGCGTGGCCAGAGGTTGTCCGTGGCGTGCGCGCTGCGACGCGAGCGGCATGCTGGGCGATTTTGGGCGCGCGATCTCCGGCGATCTACGGCGTCTACCTCGACAATGGCGGTTGCTAGGCGGTGTAGAAGAGCGAGGTGGCGTCGTTGGGCAGCAGGGCCAGGGTAGGGGAGGAAGGAGAGAAGAGGGGGCGCGGCATGGCCGGCTGTCGTTGCCTAATCGACGGTACCCCGAAGGAGGGATCCTCACGAGGGGGAGAAGAAGTAGGGGCCATAGGGCGGAGTGCTCTCGGGACGGTGGTACGCGATTTACCCAGCTTCGGAACACCTGCACGATGACAGGGCCTACTGCTGCTTATCTGGAATTATATGGGCGCTTTCGCGTTGTTACAATGAGTTGTGGTTGTGCCTCTAGGGCTCCCGGGATCCGGCTTATATAGGCGCACGGATCTAGGGTTTACATGGAGAGTCCTAGCCGGAATACAAGTTACCTAACTACGGTACAATATCTTGCCGTGTACGTCAAGGATCCGCCTTCCTTCTAGGCCGTGCTGGATCCGGATACTTTATGGGCCTCCACGGATCCGGCCTTCTTCGTAGGTCGGTTGAGATCCGGCTTCCTGTTCCTGGGCTGGACTTCATCCTTCATGATCTACAGCAACTGGGCCACCCGATGGGCCACATGCCTCACCACCAACTATGGGCCACCCGGGCTTGCCGGATCGAGGCCATGCCGTTGATATACCCATAAAGTATACCCACAACAGTAGCCCCCGAAGTTCTCCAAGATTCATCATTCCTCCGACTTCATTTAGCTCGGAAACGAAGAGAATCTTGAAGAGCTTCAAAACTTCTTACTTGATTCCGGGTTCATTCATTCGGAAATCCTTCGTCTTCAGATGAGATATTGCAACGGAGACTCCGCTCTTCCCGCGCACACCTCCTTATTTCCCGCGCTAAATTTTCGCAGATGCAAATCTTTAGCCAGAACTTTCGGGAGTGCATGGTTAAGTTACCTCCACGTCGTTTTACCGCACTTGACCTAAGACACGTGTCATCCATCCAACGGTGCGACCGTTCCGTTTCCACCATTGGATCCGAATCCCGAATCTCCGCGAGTGGCCTATAAATACCCCACGGCTCGGTAATTCTTCATTGTTTCACCGCATCTCACCACTTCATCTTCTTCCTCGCGCCGCGCCGCCTGACGGATCTCAACTCCGGCGAACCTTCCTCACGGGAGCTTCACGCGCCGCCGCCTCAAGCCTCTCCTCCAACCAAGATTGCCACGGTTGATCAAGAAATCAACTCCGCCGCCGATTCGTGGTCGTCGGGAGCTCAAAACCGCCAGTTCATCAACCTCTACTTCGCCGGAACTTCGCCGGACCGTCGCGCCATTGCCGGTACGTGCACCGGTCTTGTAGAAGAAGAAGTAGCTGTAGCGTAGATTTTCCGGTTACTCAACTTAGCTCGCATGGGTGCAGCCGGAAGCATGTCTCACGGTTCTCCTCACTGCACTGGTAGTTCTCCGAGTAGCCCGGATCCCAGTGCCGTGGAACCATTTTGCCCGGATCCCATTGCGTATCTACCACCATATGTTTCTGACGTTAGGCTTGCTCAACCATTCTCCGCCTCTTCCAGTACTTTACTAGGCCGGATCCCAACAGCCCAAGAGCTCGAAGAGGAGCTTCAAGGCCAAGCTAGAATGGCAGCCAAGGTACAAGAGGTGGAAAATAAGAAAGCTTCCCAGGCCCGGAGCCGTGAAGGGATGCGGGGTCAATGGTGGCCCTGCGAGACAACTGACGCGGAGCTCCGGGAGCTTCAAAACGAAGGCATGATCTCCGAGCATTGGAGTTTCACACGCGACTCCGACATTCCCAATCCCGACGCGGACGAACGCGTCATGACAAAGGCGTGGGTCGAGCGCGGATTATCACTCCCTTGCTCGGAGTTCTTCCTCTCCGTCCTCGACACGTACGGGCTCCAGCCCCACAACATCTGCCCCAACTCCTACCTCCTGCTCTCGAACTTCGCAACTCTCTGCGAAGGGCATCTAGGGATCCGACCTGACGTCAAGCTGTGGCAGTTCTTTTTCCGAGTGAAGAAGGAGACGAAGGACAAGGCCATGCTGAACTGCGGGAGCATGACTTTCATGCTCCGACCTGGCCGTATGTATCCGCCTCATGATTCCCACGAGTCCATCTGGTACTGGAACGCCGGATGGTTTTATGTGAAGAACGCGTCAGTTCCGAATGTCCACGATGGACTCCTGCCCTTCAGCAACACGCCTCCGGAAGAATTGGCGAGCTGGAGCTTCATCCCACGCTTGCCCAAACACCCATACTGGAGAAGGCCGCGCGGAGGATTTCCTGGTTAGTTCATGATGGACTAACCGGGGCCCAGCTCACCCTCAGCTGGTTTACCCGGAGGATCCAGCCCCTGCGCTACAACGCACGCCTGATGTGCGCTTACACTGGGGCGGACGATCTCCTCCGAGTCACTCGCCACGATCTTCCGGCCGACTCCCTCAAGAGAAGGTTCAAGACGTTGGTGAAAATTCCTAGGGGCCAACAGGTCCCGGAACTGATCAAGGATATTAGCACACACGACAAATGTCCTCTGGTAAGCACTTAATCCTTCGCATTACTTTATCCTTTCACAATTTTCTAAGTGTTTAACTTGTTCTGCTCACCCTTTTCGCATCTTGACTCTTTGGCGGAAGAAAACCTACGCACCATACTCCGAGTTCCCGTTAGCGGTGACTCGGTGGAAGAGGATCCGGAAGACCCTGAGGAGGAAGAAGAACGAGTGCCCCGAAAGGCTGCTCCTCGACCTTCAAAGCGTCCCCGCGCCAAAGTCTCTGGCTCCGACGCCGGAGGCAGCGGTGAGGCTTCCGCCAAGAAACCCAAGGTGGTCAAACCACCTCCGCTTGACTCCAGGAAGGCGGAGCGCCGCCGCTCGAAGATGCTTTCGACAGCGGGGAGACCCTCACGTCCCAACATTCCGGGCGCAGCGTAAGCTTCCGAGCAACATGCGTTGTTTATCTTGGTAAGCTGTGTTATGTATACTTTCCTTTTACTTGCTCACAGGAATCCGAACCCTACCACCGCGCGGACCAATGTTCAGGAGCATATCACTAAGTATATGCAGAAGAAATCTCCCGCCGTTGGTCCTTCGACGCCAGTTCCGCCAAGCGCTCCACAAGCCCCCCTGCAGCCTTCTCCTCCTCCCGCGGACCAGTCTCCGACTCCTGCCGCAGCCACTCCACCGGAAGTAATTCCGGTTAGCAGCGACAGAGTGAGCGGAGATGGTTCCGGCGGCAAGGGTCCCATCAACGATGAAACTGAAGGACGAAACCAAGGGGAGGCAGAAGTCAATTCCTCCGGCAAAGCTGAAGCCTCCACAGGTGATATGGTCGTTTTCCCCAAAAACTTTGGAGATCCGGCTGATCTTACTTCCACCCCGAAAGCCTATGCCACGAAGTTTTTTAACAAACTAACGGAGGCAGAGAAGTGGGAGCTGGAGCAAGATTTGCTCAATGCTATGCTAAACAATGCCTGGGGCAAACCGGACGTTGAAACGTCGGAGATCCAGGACGCAAAGAAAAACATTGGCGAATTCTTCGACAAGCTTGTTTGCAAGCAAAAGGTAACTCCCCAGTAGCCCCCAAGTATTTAGGCGGAAACTTTATCAGTTAGCGTCTGAACACTTTTAGAGAACTTAATCTGAAAGGAAATTTTTAAATGTCGTGGTAGCCCCCAAGCATGATGGCGGAAAAAATTTCCAGCGATAATGCTTTAGAAAGACTTAAACCATGATGGCGGAACTCACTCCGTTTCTGACTGTGTCTGCAGGAACAAAAAGCCCTGCATTACGAGTTGCACAAAAACATTGCGCTGCAGCGTCGTGTGACCATCAGCCAGGCGGAAAAAATCCAGCACTTTCAGGCGGAGAATGCGGCTCTGAAAAAACAACTTTCAGAGGCTCAAGGTTGGTTTCCGATCATCTGACGATTGTGGATTATGTCCCGCACTTTCCGACCTTGATGCTTTATAAACTATGAGCAGGTGCCTCCTCTTCTCTCGCTGCAGCTTCCTCCGAGTTGGAGACTCTTCGTGCTGCACACCAGAATCTCGAAGCAAAACTCGCAGTGGCAGAACAGAAAATTTCTGAGAAGAACTCGGAGCTTATTCAGAAAACTGGTGAGTTTGAGCTGAAAAGACAAACTGACAGCGACATCATCCAGAAGCAGCAAAAAGAGATTGGAGGTCTTCGCAAATATATGGAAACAGCAGAGAGCTGCTGGGACCTGCTCAACTCCGACGTCATGGGTATGTCCTCGAAACTTGTACGACAACATGTGTGTAGCTTGTTGTTTTTAACAAAATTTGCGTCTTCCAGATCCACTCGGATATGACGAGGAACGTCGGAGCCAGTTCCCGCGCGATGACCTGCTTCAGCTGGCCGGAGAAGACTGCAAGGATCTCATCTCCGCCTCCAGAAAAATCTGCCACAACCTCAACATTAAGAAGAGCCGAGTCTGCGATGTGCGCAAGCTCATTAAGAGGATGGATTTGCTTCCGGAGCTGATTGTGGACCTGCAATCCTCTTCAGCACGGGGTGCAGCTGCCATGTCCTTGGCTATGTGCTTAGCGCATAATCCGAGTTTAAACCTGGACCTGGTGACTTCTGGCGTTCCTCCGGAATGTAATGTCAATGCGCTGCTTGACGCGGTTAGCGGCTATGATACACGCATTGCTCGGAGGATCCGCCATGATGAATTTTATGAGAAGGTCGTTCTTCCTGCTGACGAACCTCTCGAAGCTGAGCATTTGGAGGATCGCGAAGCGGAAAACATGCCCGCCCAATCCGGAAGCCAGTACACATGGACAAGCTCAAAGAACCAAGGTGGCGCTGCTTCTCCGACTGCAGCTGGAGCGGAAGAAGATGAAGATGTCTCTTCTCCTGCCAAAGACGCAGCGAAGGAAACTCCGACTGACGCAGGGGGAGCTGATGCCAACGTGGAAACTTCTCCGGTTGAGGAGAAGTAAAAACTTAGTCCTGCGGAAAAACAATGCATCATTTTGGCCCCAGCGAGGGTTTGTAATATAACTTTAATTCTTAAGTATCTAGGGACGAAACAATTATGCGTGGGCGGAAAACTTATCCTGCTATCCGTTAGAATTATTTGCATGTTTCGTTTGTTAAAAGCAAGTGCTGGTTTGTTAATTTTCCGGCTTACTCGTTTGACCTTCCACGAGCCGGAAAACCTTTGGCCGGAAACGCTCGCCTGCGGTGAAGAAACCCAATGGCGTCCATCCATAACCGCGGAAACAAGCCCCCAGCCTAGGTGCCGGAAGTCGCTACCAGGAATCCACGAGTTCGCAACGAAAAAAAATTCCACCAGAAAACTTATGCTTACGTCCTAAAGGACGATTTTGAAAATCTCAACTTTCATACACGCCTAGGCGGAAACATCCAGCTCTGCGGTTTTAGTCGGAAAAACATACACGATCTAAAATGAACAAGTAAAGGAGGTAAAAGACTCAAAGAGTGAACCATAAGCTTTATTTCATTGATCATGTATAACTATTACAGAGTTTGTAACTCGGAAAAAATATATGCTAAGTGTAGAAAGGACGTAGCTGTGCGATGTTCCAAGGGCGATCTGTCTCATCGTAGATATCATCCGGATCCTCACGCTTGCGTTTCCGGTGCCAATTAGCAGGTCTATCCTTCAGCTCGCGGAAATCAACAAGGTAGTACGACCCGTTATGAAGCACTTTGCTAACGACGAAGGGTCCTTCCCACGGAGATTGCAGCTTATGGTCTTTCACCTGTCGAAGGCGGAGGACCAGGTCTCCTGCCATGAAGGAGCGATTCTGAACTCGACGACTGTGATAGCGTCGGAGCTTCTGCTGGTAGATGGCGGAGCGCTGGTCAGCTAAGTTCCGAGCTTCCTCGATCAGGTCCACAGATAGCTGTCTGGCCTCGTCAGCTGTTTCTTCATTGTAGGCGGAAACTCGCGGTGAATCGTGGATGATGTCGGAGGGAAGCACGGCTTCGGATCCGTATACCAGGAAAAATGGGGTAAACCCTGTTGATCTGTTAGGGGTAGTTCGTAAACTCCACAAAACAGCTTCCAACTCGTCAGCCCAAGCTCCAGCTGCTCGTCGCAGCGGTTCTTCAAGGCGCGGTTTAATTCCTGTTAATATTAGGCCGTTAGCCCTTTCAACCTGACCATTTGACTGTGGATGAGCCACAGATGCAAGGTCCAGTCGAATCCCTACTGTCTCACAGTAATCCTTCAATTCTCCCTGTGCGAAGTTTGTGCCATTGTCTGTGATTATGCTGTGTGGGATGCCGAATCGCATCACGAGGCTGCAGACAAATTTTAGTGCCGTAGCACCATCGGCTTTCCTCACTGGCTTTGCCTCGATCCACTTGCTGAATTTGTCAACAGCGACCAGAAGGTATTCAAAACCGCCAGGAGATGATCTTTTTAACTTACCAACCATATCGAGCCCCTGCACCGCAAATGGCCAGGTGATAGGTATGGTCTTCAGCTCTTGGGCTGGAGCGTTTGGTTGAGTAGCGTAGTACCGACAACCTCGGCAGGTCTTGACTATTTTGTCAAGATCTTCTTTAGCTGTGAGCCAGTAAAACCTAGCCGAAAAGCTTTTGCAACGAGTGACCTGGAGGCGGCATGATGCCCGCAGTCCCCTGCATGGATCTCTCTGAGGATTTCAATGCCATCTTGATTGGAGACGCATTTGAGAAATACCCCTGTTGCACTTCGTTTGTAGAGCTGTCCATCAACAATTGTGTAGGATCTTGCTCGTCTGACGATCTGTCGCGCAAAGACCTCGTCCTCTGGCAACTTCTGATCGATGAGGTAGTCCAGGAAAGGCTGGGTCCAAGCCTGAATGATAACCATCACTTCCTTTGCCGGAGATACTGCCACCTCTGGGTTTTCCGGGTTAGCGCCCTTAACTGAGGGTATCCGTAGGTGCTCCAGGAAAATACCAGGCGGAATTTGCTTCCTGCCGGATCCGAGCTTGGATAGCATGTCAGCCGCTGTGTTATCGTCTCTCCTGACGTACTTGACTTCGTATCCGAGGAAGCACTTGGCGATCTCGTCAACTTCGTCTCTGTAGGCCGCCATGACGGAGTTTCTGGCGTTCCAGGTTCCGGCTACTTGTTGTGCCACCAGGTCGGAATCTCCACAGCATATGATGTGCTTGATCCCGATTTCCTTAGCGATGCGCAGACCGTGTAGTAGAGCCTCGTATTCCGCCATGTTGTTTGTAGCTTCGAAGTGGATCTGCAGAACATACTGCAGTTCTTCTCCGGTAGGGGACTTCAGGGTGACTCCGGCTCCTGAGCCTTGATGCTGCTTGGATCCATCGAAGTGCATGACCCATGTTTCTGGCTCCGGCTCCAGACTTGCATCCGGAGCTTCTGTCCAATCTGCGACGAAATCTGCCAAGACTTGGGATTTAACTGCAGTCCTAGGTTTGTAAGCGATGTCGAAGGCGGATAATTCGATGCCCCATTTAGCCGTACGCCCTGTTGCGTCAGCGTTGTTGAGAATTGTTGACAGCGGAGCCTTGCTCACAACTGTTACTGGGTGCTCTTGGAAGTAATGTCTCAGCTTCCGGCTGCCTAGGAACACTCCATAAGCTAGCTTCTGAAAGTGAGGGTATCTTTGCTTTGACTCCGTCAGTACCTCGCTAATGTAATAGACAGGTCTTTGGACGTCATATTCATGACCTTCTTCCTTTCGCTCCACCACGATGACGAGGCTGATGACTTTGTTGGTAGCTGCCAGATAAAGGAGCATCGGCTCTGACTCTGCTGGGGCTGCCAAGATAGGTGGGGAGGTGAGTATTTCCTTCAACCCCCGAAGAGCTGCGTCGGCTGCGTCGTCCCAGACGAATTTGTCTGTTTTCTTCAGCAGCTTGTACAAAGGTAGCGCCTTCTCGCCAAGACGGCTAACAAACCTACTGATTGCTGCGACGCAACCAGTTAGTCGTTGCACATCTTTAAGACAAGTTGGCCGTTTGATACACAGGATTGCCTTGATTTTTTCCGGGTTAACCTCAATGCCTCTGTGAGAGACTATGAAGCCAAGGAGTTTTCCTACCGGCACGCCAAAGACGCACTTCAGCGGATTCAACATCATCTTGTACCTGCGGAGGTTGTCGAAGGTTTCTGTGAGGTCGCTGATCAGGTCGGATCCTTTCCGGATCATGACCGCGATGTCGTCGACGTAAGCGTGCACGTTCCGGCCGATTTGGTCCTTCAGGCACCGCTGCATCGTACGTTGGTAGGTGGCACCTGCGTTTTTCAAACCAAAAGGCATGGTAACATAGCAGTAAGTACCAAACGGGGTAATGAACGAAGTCGCCTTTTGGTCGGACTCCTTCATCCGGATCTGATGATACCCGGAATACGCATCAAGAAAACACAGAAGTTCCACCCCCGCCGTCGAATCAATGACTTGGTCAATGCGCGGCAAGGGGAACGGATCCTTCGGGCAATGCTTGTTCAAGCCGGAGTAATCGATGCACATTCTTAGTATTTCAGTGTTCTTTTTGGGTACAAGGACGGGATTTGCGACCCAATCGGTGTGGATAACTTCTATTACAAAACCTGCCTCTAGTAACTTAGCTAGTTCCATTCCTATGGCGCGGCGCTTCTTATCTCCAAAGCGTCGCATAGCTTGCTTCACTGGTTTAGCCCCTGGATTTATGTTGAGGTAGTGCTCGGCGAGTTCCCTAGGTACTCCGGACATGTCAGAAGGTTGCCATGCGAAGATATCCATGTTAGCGCGGAGGAACTCAACGAGCGCGTCTTCCTATTTGGGGTCCATGTTGGCTCCGACTGAAACCTGCTTGGAAGGGTCGCCTTTGATGAGGTCGTGCTTCTTGGTTTCTATCGCGGCCTTGAAGGAGGTCTTCTGTTCAGAGATCTGCTTCTTGGTGGTCTGCATCTCAGTCGGATCCACCGCGGCTCTGTAGCCTTGCAGCTCCTCTCCGTATATCACAGACTCTGCGAAGGCGGCTTCGCCTAACTCGCACTCATGAGCCTTTTTGTAGTCTCCGGATACGGTAATCATACCTTTAGGACCCGGAATCTTGAGCTTGTTGTAGATGTAGCACGCTCTTGCGTGGAACTTGTGGTAGGTGGGCCTGCC
This sequence comes from Lolium perenne, assembly GCF_019359855.2. Taxonomy (NCBI): domain Eukaryota; kingdom Viridiplantae; phylum Streptophyta; class Magnoliopsida; order Poales; family Poaceae; genus Lolium; species Lolium perenne. The sequence goes on from NC_067245.2 coordinate 141,504,469, forward strand.
GAAGATGACGTGGTAGGAGCTCTTGAAGGGCACAACTTCAAACGTGATCTTCTCTTCGCGGAAATTGTGAACATCGCCAAAAGCCACGGGAAGTGTGATGCTGCCGAGGGAATTCGCCTTCTTGCCCGGAACCACGCCATGAAACTCAGTGTTGCTGTGTTTGAGCTGTTCCTTGGTAAGGTTCATCCGCTCTAGAGTCTCCAGGTACATGATGTTCAGGCTGGCTCCGCCATCCATGAGGCACTTGGAGAAGTCATACCCGTCTATGCGGGGACTTACAACCAAGGCGTAGCATTCTTTTGGCACAATGGCAGGGTGATCCTCCCTATCAAATGTGCACGGGACTTCCGACCACCTGACATACTACGGCACAGCCGGAACTGTGGCGTTCAGGATCCGGGTAGCTGACTTGGCAGCGCGGACTGTTGGGGTTCCGAGGAAAGTGTGGTAAGCCCCCACGCTCTTTTTCTTGAATGGGTTGGATTTACCTGCGGATCCTACCTTGGGATCCGGCGAGTTATCATCCTCATCCATCGCCTCGGAACTATCTTCCTCTTTGTCCTTGTTCTTGCCCTTGCCTCCCTTGCCGCGTGGGCGGTGCTTCCGGGCTCGCTTGTATCCTGCCTCCGGGTCGTTCTTTAGATCATTGACCCACTTGCAGTTGCGGTTGGTGTGGGTGGACTTCCCTGTAACCGGATCCAGGTGGGCCAGGCAGGGCATGTCTCTGTACTCCTCGTAGGTTTGCGGGGCGCGGGATCCGCCAGCTGTGACCTCAGTGGCATGTTGCTGACCCCTGCCGGCTCCGCCTCCACGGCCGCGTCCTCTTCCGCCTCCTGAACCTCCGCGTTGAAACGCCATGGCGACCATCTCGGATCCGCCACTCTTCTGGTCATCAGGGTTCTTGCGCTTATGGCTGCTGCTGTTGCCATTATCACGGTTCTTCTTTTGTTGATGTAGGGGGATTGCTGTAGCTGCGAGATCACCGCCTGCGTCATCATCGGCGGCAGTATGATCACTGGCAATGGAGATCATCTCATCCAAAGTCAGCTTGTTTGAGTTAGCCAAACGAGTGAGCGTATGCCTCAGCAATCCTCCCCTCTGCAGTCCACCAATGAAGGCATACATGGCGGTGGTGTGGTCGACGTTTTCGCACTCGTTCCTGCATGCCAGCCATCGTGTGAGGTAATGTCTTGAGGTTTCTCCCTTCTTCTGGATGCAGGCTTGCAGGTCGCTTGCCGTGGCAGGTCTTTTGTAGGTGCCTCTGAAGTGTTTCTCGAAAGCGGTCTTCAGGTCGAACCAGCAAAAGATGGAGTTCTTCTCGAGGTCGCTGAGCTAGATCCGGGCTGGACCTACAAGGTACAACTGGAGCATGCGGCAGACGATGTTAGAGGTTCCTCCGGCAAAGGTTACTGCATTATAGTAATCCTCAATCCAGGTATCCGGCCTTTCGGTGCCATCATAATGCTTCAGGTTTCCGGGTAGCTTGAGGTTCATCCTTGGCTTTGGTTCCTCTCGAATCATCCTGCCAAAGCACTTCGGGCCAATGTAGTCGGTTCTGTATTCGTTAAGGCGTTCCCGTGCGTCGCGCGGGCCGTGGCGAGGAGATTGTGAGCGAGAGCGAGATCTCCGGCCGTCACCTCCGCCTCCACCTCCACCGCCACCGCTAGGTGGTGGTGAGGGAGACCTGCGAGGTGGTCGGTCCGATTTCTTGCTTCCGCCTTCCGATTCTCCTCGGCCTTCCCGGTGCAGGCTCCGGCTTCTGTGGCTGCCTTCGCCATGGCGCTGGCTGCCCTGGTCGTTCCGGTTCCGGCGAGGCTCCGGGTCGCGGCTCCGGCGAGGCTCTGGGTCGCGCTCCTCATTCCGACTCCTCCTGGGCTCGGGCGCACGATCGTTATTCTGGTTCCGGCGAGGTTCCGGCGAGCGCTCCCTGTTTCTGTTTCTTGGCAGCACGTTGTCGCGGATAACAATCCCACCATGCCCTGGGGGCCTGGTGTGTCCGGCTGGACTACGGCGGCGAGGGGGTCGCGGGTAACCATTAGGCGGAGGAGAAGGGTTGCGATATTTGTCTCGTCCAGAGTACATTGCATCCTTTCCCTTTCTTGGATCTGACGAAGGCGTCTTTGACGGAACGGGGATCGGATTTGGGTGTTCCCTGGTTTTTCTTCTGCGCTCCGAGGATCCGGTGTGTGATTCTTCATCGGGATGCCGATCGGCGCGAGCGTCCTTCTGCGCGGTAGATACACAGTTATCCGGATTGGATTCTAACCTGCGCGAAGTATCCGCCTTGCTTTGCTGCTGCATTGCTGAAGCGACAAGTTTGCGGAGGTAGTTGATATCAACCTCTTCGTCCTTCTTCTTCAATAGCTCCGCAGCTTTTAGCATGTTGTCCTTTGGGGTTTCTAGCGGCTGCTGCTCTGCGGGCGTGGCGAAGTTGATTCTGCGAGGCGGAATTGCTTCTCTAACGATTCGATCAGCCTCCGCCTGCGCGTAAGTCATCTTTACTTCCCACTCTTGCGCCATGCTCTTGACATGCTTGAGTGTGTCAGCAATTTCGCGATCCTGTCTGTCGAATTGGTCCATCAAACTTGCAGCTTCTGCCCTTTCATCCCTTAATGCGGCTGCGGTATCGGCGAGCTTCTTGGCTGTGGCCAGCATTTCCTTTCTAGTGGCCTCTAGAGCCTCCGGATCTGCGACGTCGCCCGAGGTTATAGGTTTGTTAAGAACTGCACGTGCAACCATCTCTTCAGTTGACAGGAGTTCCTCCGAGGAAGAATCCCTGCGGGGTCGCTCCCGTGACATTGGAGATCCTTGGCGGGATGGCTGAGGGTCAGATTGGTTGGTTGCCTCTTCTGATCCAGGTTGTCCCAGCGCTGCTACGGTTGCGAGAACCTGCTTAGGCTGGGCGGAGTCGAATTCAGTCTGATCCCCGAAACCGTACTCCCATTGCTTGCGGTTAAACTCGACTTTTTCCTTGGTGGGGGTATCTCCGGAAATTGGGCTAAGTTTGCCAAAAATCGACTCTTCAACCGGAGTTTCGCTTTCTCCGACAGTGCTCGCCCCGATCCGGATCCGCGTCGTTTTACGGTGCCTCTACCTGCTCAGGACCAGCTCCGTCTTCTTGAGGGGCGGTTCCGGCGGTATGGGCCAAGAAGTGTACGAAGTGGCACCTCTGCTTTTCTAACACCTGGGAGACCTAGGCGGATCTGCATTGGTCTTCCACCGTTGTTTCCTGCTCAGGGGCGGATTGGGTAGGCTTTGAAAATTCCAGATCCGAGGCGGAATCTTCCTTGGGAAGCTCCTGCATCTCAGATCGGATCTTTGCGACAGCGTCCAGCTCAGCGGCGGTCGCGTCTGCGTTACTTACCAGTGGGTTTCCGTCGGAATCGACGGTTTCCCCAATGAAGATGTGTATGCCGCCAACTGGGACGATGGAGAGCTTGACGGGGTTTGTCCTAGCCGGAATCCAACACTCATCCGGAGGGACGATCGGCAGATTTCCGGCGTAGAGGACGCGCCCCACAGCGATGGTGTCGTCGTAGCTTCCCATGGCGGAACCCTCCCGGTTCCGGCCTCCAGACGCCACAGGCCCCACGGTGGGCGCCAACTGTCGTTGCCTAATCGACGGTACCCCGGAGGAGGGATCCTCACGAGGGGGAGAAGAAGTAGGGGCCATAGGGCGGAGTGCTCTCGGGACGGTGGTACGCGATTTACCCAGCTTCGGAACACCTGCACGATGACAGGGCCTACTGCTGCTTATCTGGAATTATATGGGCGCTTTCGCGTTGTTACAATGAGTTGTGGTTGTGCCTCTAGGGCTCCCGGGATCCGGCTTATATAGGCGCACGGATCTAGGGTTTACATGGAGAGTCCTAGCCGGAATACAAGTTACCTAACTACGGTACAATATCTTGCCGTGTACGTCAAGGATCCGCCTTCCTTCTAGGCCGTGCTGGATCCGGATACTTTATGGGCCTCCACGAATCCGGCCTTCTTCGTAGGTCGGTTGAGATCCGGCTTCCTGTTCCTGGGCTGGACTTCATCCTTCATGATCTACAGCAACTGGGCCGCCCGATGGGCCACATGCCTCACCACCAACTATGGGCCACCCGGGCTTGCCGGATCGAGGCCATGCCGTTGATATACCCATAAAGTATACCCACAACACCGGCATGGCTTGCACATGCAAGCTATGCTTGCTCTCTCTAGGGTTCCTATGCTTGCATTATGGAGAGAGGGAACCAGGGGATAGAGGGGAGTGAGAGGGGGCAGTAGGTTTAGCTAGATCACTATTTTAAATAGTGTTTGCAAAGATTCCATAATTGAAATTTGCAAAGTTTGCCCAAATTTGGTTGAGTTCATATGGTTGCAAAATTTGAAAATGGTGTATTTGGTTAAGTTGTAATTGACCAGAGCCAAACATGTGTGGTGGTGGAATTTTAAAAATCAAAGAATTGCAAAATTTGACAAAGTGGGATTGTTCCATATATTAAAAAGTCTCAACTTTGCATGAGCATAGATTTTGATCCAAAGTGATTTTGGCATGATGGTCTTTACCAAAGTTGTTCACCTTGATGTGCTCTTGGATGAGGTGCAAAGAATTGGGAAAGTTTAGTTTGAAAAATTTGAATTGCAAGGGCTCAAAGTAGGGATCGGACTATAAATGGCAGATTTGACCATTATCATATGTGATCCCATTTTGAGTTTGAATTTGATTTGTTTTGTGTTTCTTTGATTCCAAAAGTTGTAATAAGTATTTAGTAACATAATAAAACTAATGGTGAAGACCAAAATGGTCTAGGGTAAAGATTTGTAAAAATGGCATAAACCATATGTGAGGGTTTTAGGGTTTTATTCTTATTTGATTTCTTTCTCTCTTTGATTTATTTGGTTTGTGATCTTCTCTTGATCACATTAGGGTTTTAGGGTTTATCATATAAACATAAAAACAATCATCATGGCATATCACTCAAATGCACAAGTCCTATGCATGGCACTATATGCAAATAAAAGTTTTTGTTGGCTCTAAATTTTGAATCTCTGGAATTCTTCTAACTTTCTTTTATTGAAGTGGCGCCAAGCTTCTGGCGTACTCTGTGACAAGAGAGTGCCACAAAAGCTAAAAGGCAGGTTTTATAGGACAGCTATCCGACCTGCGATGTTGTATGGCGCTGAGTGTTGGCCAACGAAGAGACGACATATCCAACAGTTAAGTGTAGCAGAGATGCGCATGTTGAGATGGATATGTGGCCACACAAGAATGGATCGAGTACGGAACGACGATATACGGGAGAGAGTTGGGGTAGCACCGATTGAAGAGAAGCTGGTCCAACATCGTCTTAGATGGTTTGGACATATCCAACGGAGGCCTCCGGAAGCGCCAGTGCATAGCGGACGGATAAAGCGTGATGAGAATGTTAAGAGGGGTCGTGGTAGACCAAACTTGACATGGGAGGAGTCCGTTAAGAGAGACCTGAAGGTTTGGAATATCGACAAAGATTTAGCCATGGATAGGGGTGCGTGGAAGTTAGCTATCCACGTTCCGGAACCATGACTTGGCTTCGAGATCTTATGGGTTTCAACTCTAGCCTACCCCAACTTGTTTGGGACTGAAAGGCTTGGTTGTTGTTGTTGTTGTTGTTGTTGTTGGGATATTACACTGACTGTGGATAATATCAGACTAAAAGACATGCTTCCCACAAAACAAACTGCATAATAATGTATGTTTAATAACAATGCATGTGTACAAGAGAACAAACAGTAGCTAGAATACCGGATCAAGATCTACAGGGCGTCAAGCTCAAACGCGATGCCCTTCAGCCTAAAACACGGTGATTAGGGAGGAGGATGAAGAGTCCACCCTCAAATAGGAGAAAAGGAGGAGTGAGTAATTGCAAGCGCACACAGAGGGGGCCAAAGATGGAGAAAATGTAGCCTCTCATTCACCTTCTGCTCTTGATCCAGTCTATTTTTTCTCCACCCATATCTCCTCTCTTATGATGAAGAGCACTGTGGAGTTGGAGGAGGCGAAATCCAGCTTCAAAATATCTCTTGCACATATCTTGTAGATTTGATTGCTATCACAACTACACTAATTGAGAGCAATGAGATAATAACTTGTTTCAAATCAAGTAAATATCTCTTGCAAGCAAAACAAATTAAAATTTGCACTCTACATCTCTTGGCTGCATGCCAAATTAGAATTAGAAAGGAGGGAGCGTCTTTCATGAATTATATATAAGCTCTAGGAATCCAAGATCGTATTGCTTTAGTGGACAGGAGCAATGGCAAGAACCAAGAAGCAACTTTTATATATGTGTACCTTTTTTTTTTGCAAGGATGAATATAAAGTGACTCTCGGCTGCTTCCCTTCAGTGTGCCTCCCTTCCTAGGGAAGAGATAAAACTCAATTAGCATAAGGTGGGCGTTCAGGTCAAACCTGAGAGACAAATGGAAAGAAAAAGAAAAGGGAATTCTGGAAAGATGGACAAATCACCTGAAAAAAAGGAAAGTCCAGGAAAAATGTGCATTTAGAAACTCTAGTAAGCATGGGACTGGATGCAGTTAGGCATGCAACCATCTATGTTTATATTCTATCTCTCCAATAAAATAATGGCAAAAATAAACTCGTCACAGTCTTGTTATACCTGAAGCAAAATAAGTCAAAAGGCATTGAGCAATGCAAAGATCTTGTCCAAAAGCAAAAGATACTATCCTGTCCAAAAGATCTTAACGTGAGTGCAAAGATCTTGTCCAAAAGCAAAAGATACTATCCTTGTCCATGTTTCTTCATTTTAAAGGAAAGTGACAAATTAATCTAACTGTAACGTGGGGAATCAGTTAGTGAGCCTTTCAACCCGTGGAAACAGCATTGAGTTGCTATTATCATCAAAAAAAAATCTGGAAATTGTCTCTGTCTCTGAATGTGTCATGTCTAATTTTGACATATAGACTAAGGACTTTCTAAATCAACATTGCAAAGTTACAGTTTTCCTGTTCATCATACATTTGTACAGTCTTAACAAATTATGGGCGGCAGGCTTGGCTAGATGGTTGCGGGTGGTGTGGTTCTGACGCTGTTTATGACATACGCATCTCAGCATCTAGCTTTGTCGGCCTTTATGAAGGGTTAAAGAGATAGATCGAAACACCCTGAGAGGTAGAACCCAATTTTTTGGGGTAGCAATTGCTTGCTCACGGTAATATAATTTTGAAGTATTTTGTGTCATATCCCCCTGTTGCATCATATGTCTTTGCAATCATAGGTAATTTATAGAAAGAATATTTTTTGTGATTCATTTTAACAGAAAAATGCCAGGAACAAGATTGTGTAGCTACAGAAGAACATTTTTTGGCTCAGCTTCTGGATGGTCTTCAATGTGCTTAACTGATAATGATGTGAATAACGGCCAAAAAATAGATACATCAATCCTCGTTAGGCATCTATTAAATTTCTATATATAGAAAACCTATAAATTGCAGGTCGATATTTTCATCTTGATTGGTATTTAAAATCATAGTGCACATCACAAACTTGGTCTACTTACCAACAATATGAACAGTGAGATCCGTCATTCAACTGGCATGCTGCACTTTTTTGGATGTTTTTTTAGAAGAAGCAACCAACTCTGGTACGTGTTCAACACCTTTGATGAAAACTTGTATAATATTATCAAGATTGCTTTAAGATTTCTAACCATTTTGTAGACAACCAATCAGAGCATAACTTATATATAAGAAACAAAAAAATACTCCATAAAAATCTAATAGATGGATAGATGAGATATAGTTAACACAAAATATTATGCTAACACAGATTTGAACAAAGAAAATCTGCTTCATGTGATGACTTAAATATCTAGACGTCTTTTAAGAAAGAGTCCACTATGTTACTACTGATGACTGTAGCCTGTCCATTACAGAAGCGATGGTAAAGACATGACCAACAGAGGATGAACCATCTCATAGAAAATGCCATGTCTATGGCACATCAGAATGAATAACATATCCGATAGTTTTAAAATAGTAATGCTACAAAACTATGCATAACATATAGGTAGGGAGAGTATCTGACTGTTGAGTACAGTCGAAGAACCAAACCCAAATGAGAATGAATTTAAATGCCAAAGGTCTATATCGCAACTAAAGTGTAAACTAAAACACGTAATTTACACATCACAAAATTGTTGAGAACCATAACATTTAATTGTTCTAAGAACAAACAAACAAGCATAGGCATATGTATTCTGTTATTTTATTTTGTCCTAGTGTAACTGATTCTACCTTCATCAAAACCACAAGCATCCAATATTCAAGCGCAAAAAATATTGGTACTGTAGACTCTCTATTAAAAAATGGATTAAAAAAGAGAAGAACTTTCAAAAAATCCACGTGATATATCTAACAAAATAAAGCAATGTAAAAAACGAAGAATAGCCTGAAGTTATTTTTAACTATGGTTTAACAGAAGGCTTGTCACTGACTTTTATGGCATCTTATTTTCTTCTAGAATAAATAGCAATAAAGGAATTGATTTGGTTATAGCTAATAAGACACCTACCTAGCCAAAGCGTTCACTTCCAAAATTTAACAGCCGGTGCATGTAAAAACTCAAGTAACAAAACAACTACCATATTACAACTGATATTGCTGATCTCGATGCATTGAGGAATGCAACCATCTAATTATTATATTCGATTTCTCCAATGAAATATATATGCCAAAGAACAATCAAACATGTAATTTTGCGCATGTGCCAATAGAAGGGAGAAAATAAATAAGCAATACGCAACAACTCAGTCAGCAAATATGGTGTCGTACTTACAAAGGGAGAAACATAGTGCACTAAGAATCGCATAAAGAGCTCACCACTGAGATTATTAGTATATATCGCGGGGTCATGTCACTTCCTACAGTCAAAGGGGAAACAATAGGCAAGACCTGTTTAGTGAAACCTACATGTACTCTCCACCTCATAGCTACAAAAGTACATGCAGATCAGGAACCAGAATCATGTATTGCATTTTCCTTGATACACAGAGACCCTGGAATATACCTTGACCTAATGTCTTTGGTTTGCTAAAAAAAAGTTGTTCCTTTGAGCAGGAGGTTCCAACTCCGCATCAGTGCATTGTAATTTTGAGTTGACACACGTAATCAAAAAAGCAATAAGTTTTCACCAGACAACAAATGCATAATAATGAATGATTTAGGGGGAAGTACCTATCATCCAGAATAATGCTTCATATCACAAAAAATCCAAGCAATGACTATCAATCTTCGTTGCCTAGTCGGCATTGAAGAACTGCAAATCCACCACTCCAATCCATGGGAGGCTTGAAGACTACTGCTGTAAACTGGAGTAGGTGATAAGATTGAGTCCATTAACTTTGCATATGACATGGTGGCGTGGAGTGATAACGCTGCGCTGAAAGGGTCATTAGGGCTTGGTCACGCTGCGCTTCCAACTTAGTAATCTGCAGTTGTAACTGAGACTGGTCAAAAAATTATCATCTCTCTTGCAGAATATGTACAATTGATCACATTATAGCAGCAAGCTGTTGCTCAGTACCAATCTGTACAGAACTAAAAGACTACCAAATTACACAATAAGAAAGTGGCCATTCACAAGACCATGAACATTGCAGATACACCAATGGAAGGCTACTTCAGACAAATTTGCACCACAAGCAGTCATTGCAGAACATGTACAATTGATCACATTATAGCAACAAGCTGTCGCTCAGTACCAATCTGTACAGAAATAAAAGACTACCAAATTACACAATAAGAAAGTGGCCATTCACAAGAGCATGAACATTGCAGATACACCAATGGAAGGCTACTTCAGCCATATTTGCACCACAAGCAATCAAGCACTGAAAAATTTGAGAAATATAGCATTCATAGAACAAATCAATTAACGGTTAACAATATATGGAGCATGCCCTTTTAAGCATGGATTCATTGATGAGAATTATCTGGCCTTGTCAGCATGTTCAACTTATGAACTCAAAATTTGTACTCCATTTAGAAAGAATTTTACAGGAAAGCTAGATTATAGGAGCATTTAAAAGGAACCAAAATACACAAGAAAAATGCACCTTTTTGCAGCTTCTAGCTGATCCATCTTGTGACTTGAAGAAACTTTTCATCGGATCTAAACATGGATCTGTACAAAAAGGTCAAACAAAATCAAGGCATACGTAGATGGTGGGAAGAGTAGAGGGAGGAGGAGGGGATAGGGCATCAATGACATCATCTAGTCATGGACGTGCTCGGTAGCAGGTGCTCGCATACGTGGTCGCCGAAAGTAGCTCTGGAGACACCGGGATCAACAGCTCGGGCAGGCGAGCCTCACGTGTCTGGGAACTGCGTGATGCTGGCACGGACACAAACCAATCAACTTGTCAATTCCACTTGTTGTAGGTTAAGCCAATCAAAAGTGGTACTATTTTCTGAATCTTATGATGCATGGGAACTAAATGAGTAAATAACTGACCTCATACAAATTTCCGCCTATCAGGTTAAAGCAAAAATGCTCTGGACTATGCCTGGCTTTTCTGCAAACATAGAAGTCTGAAATTTCCTTCAGAAAATAGGAAGGGTTCATGATTTCTTTCAGATGTATGCGTTGCAAAATGAGTAATGGAACGATTGGTACCAACCCACTTATAAAGAAATAAGCAGGAAGGGTAAGCACAGCTATACCTGAAGCAAGGGAAATAGATGCGCAGCAAATGAGATAAGCCCACCAGGCATCACTGCCATTTTCCTTCAAAATAAATACTAATTCAGTAGGTGAGATTTCAATAAAACAAAATGATACTTCAAAGGAAGAATTATAATTCTTACTGCGATAATTTTCCCAGAACAACTAAACCAAACAGATGGAGTCCTCCCCAACCAGCAACCATTAACCATCACCCTCTCTGATGCATTTGCTTTACTGTAAAATAACGAGATTGCATATGAAGACAACAGAAAGGACAAAGGACATAATTCAGATTTCAATATAGAAAATTTAGAGCTGATGCCAAATACCCCCTCTAATGCATCAAACAGAAATACACACAAACCTTTTTTTTTTATCTCTGGACTCCATTGTGTAATGTGAGACATATGATTCCAATGAAACTTTGCCATCCAAATATGCTAATTATACAAGTTTAGGGTGAATTAGCAACTACGGAGTAGAAGTTAATTCTAAGAATAAAGCTTCAAATGACTAAAACTGAATATCATCCTGAATTCCCAAAGTTTCTCTTCCATAAACAGATGGAGCCAATGAACATTGTAGACCATTTTGTACAAACATATTCTATGCTCATACATCATTTTGATGAAGTAGTAAGTTGCAGCGATGGAATCTATGAAGAATGCACGGATCTACCATCCCAAAAATCCACATATGATCTTCAGTGAAATAAGAGAGATAGAGAGGGGCGAGGAAGAGAGGTATAACCTATAGATATAGCAAACTTCGTCGATTATGCGTCAGGGCTGAATCGACATGGTCGGAGGAGAGGTGCAGAGCAGCGCCGCCTCTCTACCGGCAACCATGGGACAGGTCGGCTGTGGTCAACGCGGGAGAAATCCGCCACGACGAAAACCCTAGCCGCATCTTCTGGTACTCACGACCCTCCCCTTCCCCTTTCCCGCTCGTGCGGGCTATGGACCGCCAGACCTCACCCCCTCGTGACCTCCCGCGGCTCGTTTCGATGATGGTGAAGACGCAAGGTCGCGGGAGGCCGCTGAGGAGGAGAGAGCAGCGGGAAAGAGGGTTGAAGAGGACGGCGGTGGCTCGATGCGTTGCTCCTTCCGGAGGAGCATGGGAGGAGGCAGGGTGCCGGTGACACAGAGGAGGAGCCGGAGGAGGGAGGTGGAGCAGGGAGGAGGAGCCGGAGCAGGGAGGGCAGGCCAGCCGGGGCGGAGCCGCGAGGCGGCGGCTGGAGGCGGCGGCGGGCGACGAGGGCGGGCGCGGAGCGGGGGCGCGAGGCGGCTAGGGTTTTTTCCCCTGGGATCTCACTTTTATACCAGGCCAGGCTGAAATACCGAAAATACCCCTGCGGGGTGGAGATCCACTGCCTAATGTCAATGTGCACCGACAGAGAACCCAGTCGTAGTGGCTGACGTGTGGGGCCGGCAAAGGTGGGGCCCACATGCAACCGGAGGCGGGTAACAATTTGCCATTCCATGGATTGATCTAGCCAGTGGGGAGCAACCAGAATCGACGGATGAGATGCACTTATGGAAAGATCCGACGGTCCAGAAGCTGAAATCGCTGTGAAAGCCCCATACGGGTGCAACAATTATACCTTTAGATACTGTGACCGGATAAGGAGAGCAAAAGCTACAGGGTCTATACGATCCCCAAGCCAAATCGATCCCCAATTTCTGCCTGATACGGCGGTGAATTACACGCGTGCTCCTCCCTTCACCGGGGGCGACTGGTACGTCCGCCGCACTCGTCCTCGTCAGAGGATTCGCCGGGAGCTAAGTCATGGGCGCGATGCTGTTCGCAAGTCCCAGCACGGTCGGGCTCCACAAGCCGGCACGGCGACCGCGGCTGCTCGATGGCGAGGCCGACGGCGTGCTGGACAGCGGGGCTCTGAGAACCAGGAGGCGGTAGCGAGCTCCAGTGCGCGGTGAAGAAGGAGGCGTGGCAGGGGAGTCGTGTGCGGGCAAGCCGTGCGCGGGAATGAGCAGATACCCTGGCGGCACTGCGTCGTCCTCGACGGCAGGCGTCGACGACTGCAGGCGCGTCGGCGCGACGGAGCCGGCGACCGCAGCGCTAGTGAAGTTGCACACACCCGAGCCGAACGTGAAGACGGACGCGCTTCTCGGCACGGACTCGACGGCGGGCGCGTGGTCAACAACGACCTCGACGACCGCAGGGGTCGGAGATGGTAGCGGCGCGGACACGAAGATGAACGCATGGTGGGCGGCGACCTCGTTGACCGCAGGGGTCGGAGAATAGGGTGCAAGTGGGACAACAAGCGGGGGCCCGCATATGTGCCGCATGGACCCGCAATTGATAAACAGGATGCCGCAACAGCCTGCAAAAACTGAACGCATTAAAGTGGGCCCCCGCCTAGAGCCCGCAAACCGTGCGCACATCTGAAGGATCTTGCCGAACTCCTCCTCGGCGTTGACGCCCTTGTGGATGAGCATCGTGGCGTCGCCGACGATGAGGTTAGGGGCACCGCCCTCGCCCCAGTCGAGGCCGCCCTCGCCCCAGTCGAGGCCGCGCTCGGTGCATCACCAGTACTCCTCGAGGGTATCGCCATTCCATGCGAAGAGGGCGGCCGAGTCGCGCGCGATGGCGGCGACGACGTGGTCATGCGTGGAGAAGATGTTGTAGGAGCACCAGCAGACCTCGGCGCCGAACGGACCGATCGGGTGCTGCTCGATGGGCGCGGAGGTGGAGGCGGTGCGGGCGCCGCCTCCGCCGGGCGGCAAGAGGAGGTCCACCACGCTGCTGCACCTGCTCAACCTCGAGAAGCCCGACGGCGTCTTTGTCTTCGCCGCCAACGCCGCGGTCAAGCTCCCGCCGCCGTCGCCCGAGCCCGAAGCCGAGAGCCTCATCGACAAGATCGACTCTTGCTGCCGCGTCTTCACCTTCTCCGACTCCGAGCACTGCGCCGACCAGCGGGACCTCAAGCATGCCCGCCTCGCCGAGATCCTCGCCGCCGTCCGCTCCACCGCCAAGAACCAGCCGCCGGGGCTGGCGCTGGACCACCGCGTCATGGCGGCGCTGGTGAGGATGATGCCGACGGAGATGGCAGCGGCGCGGACTGCTCCATAACGACGTCCATCAAAACGGCGAGGGACGCTGGCGCAGTGAAGCTAGCGGCGAAAACCACCTACTCCACGACGGCGGCGATGGTTGACGAAGCGACTGCAGCGATCATTGTCGCGAAGCAGTCGAAGAACTCCAGACATTGTTCTTTCAATCGCTCAGATGTAGAGCGTGAACAGGTGCATCGATTCCTCCTTCGTCAATTTGTTCCCTGCACGGTTCTTTGGAACGGAAGCATGGTGGCGAACTCCCTTCTTCTCTTTGTTCTTTCAGTTCTTGTGATGGAATTCGCGAGCGTGCTGATAACGTGTTAAAAGTAGAATAGAGAGACAAACAAGAGAGACAACAAATGATTCAACTGATACTTTTCATATACACTGGGAAGGGACACGAGTAAGAGTCGCGTCTGTTCGAAGGAGTGCGAGTAGGGTCGCGACTGTTGGCGAAGCAACCGTCATAGATAATTATAAGAGGGAGGATTATCCCTTTAATTAACCTATTAATTAATTCCTAACATTGATCAATGCTTTAGTACGGTATCCAATAGGCAGCTTGTGTATCTGAATCCAGATCGCTATAGAGTTTAGATCAATTGATTCCGGGGAGCCTAAACCATCATACGGCTCAATAATAACAGCGTTTTGACGGAAGAGCCACGGCCCTTCATCCTTCACTTTCAACCAATCTCCGCGACAAAAACATTGTATTGTAAACAGATTCTTTTGAATGGGATTGATTTTTACCTCTTTCGCAGGACTCCAAGCCACCCTCATGTGATGTTCAAAGGTTTGTGGCCTGAAGTAATTTGTCTTGCGAACCCTAGCCAGGGCCATCCACTTGATGCCCTCCTTCGGTGTATCAGTTTCATCCTCAAAAATCAGATCATCTATCTCATATTCCTCGATCCCCAGGCACTGCAGCATATCATCTATGGCTTCGCAGGAGATGTTTCCACCATCGTCCAGATGAGAAAACTAGATCAAGGAACCCTCGGGAGAGGGGAAGTTGTGGACGTCGTTATTAAACCAAGGAGGAGCAAGAGACCAGGCTGGACTCAGCAAAAGATTCTGGGCAGGATTTTATTGAACTCCACGTCGGAACGAATTCGGTCGGTGGAGGAGAACCCTAGTCGCGAGAGGCTAATATTATACTCCTCCATAGCCTTTGAGGGATCAGCCAGATTCAATTTAGCCGCTTAAAACAAATAGTTTACTCCTCTAATGGCTTTTAAGGACACGGCTACATATGCCCTTAGATCATATATAGAACGAGTACATCCAAAACCAAAGCAGGTTCTTGTATATTGACCTGCAAGGTACAGAACCAGGAACAAAATTGTGCAACACAAACAACACATCAACTCGTTAAATTCTTATGGTCCTTCCAATTCTATTGACTATAAAAGTTCCAGTGTTCATCTGAAAAGACTGAAGTAATGGCGGGATGTGGAAGTTTCTAATAAACAGGAGTAAGCTTGTTATCCTCAATGGTGGCCGTCCAAGGTAAGGTTGGCTCTACAAAAAAGATGTCCCATAAATTTGCACCTGGGAATACGGCTTAGCACAATCAGCCTCGGGCACCTTCTGCTATTCCATGGCTTATCTATTTGTGATACAGGTACGCAAATGAGAATATGAAAAAGGCTCCCATCTGCAACAAGGAAATTATGTTAAGGACTTGAAGCTGTCAAAAAAACAAGGAGTTGAAAGTTCTATACTACTCATCCGTTCGTAATTAACTGACTCAGCTTTGCCTAGATACGCATGTACCCACGCACTAAAACACTTTGCATGTATCTAGACAAAATTGAGTCAATTAATTTGGAATGGAAGGAGTAACAGCAATTTCAATGAAGATGTCCCATCAAAAAATGTAACCAATGTGATTCTTTACTAATAACTTGGGAGTATATTAAGGTAGATCTTACTGTTGAAAACGAGGCAGCATAGTATGGATATGCTGAAGTTATGAATCTCTCGTACTCATTATGCCTGTATGGCCTCACTGGAATCTGCATCAGGCAGACAAAATATGAAATGCAATTTTTATTACGAACAATAGATGATGGTCCAATGGATGGAATAAATATGGGAACAAGGAAAGAGGGCACCTCATGACCAACCTGCTTTGCAAGAGAAACACCAGTGTATCCAAGCCTTTGGTACTCAACTTTGAACTGGAAAACACCATAGACATCTGGAACTTTGAAGGATGTTGAATATAAACCCTGCGTTAACAGGAGATGTTACTTTATACTGCAACCTGACAAATAACCACAAAAATTAGAGACTCGTAATTCATAAAGGTGCATACCTTCTTGTCAGTTGACATATTTTTCAGAACATAAGGACTCATCATGTAAAACTGAATTTGAACATCATCAGCAACATATGGTTTCCAGCTTGTTCCAGACCATTCATAGATCTCAACCGAGTATTCCTTTAGGGAAAACATTTATATTAGCACATTTAGCTTCTCACGTAAGGATATACATGAGGGGGTAGAGTTGTTACCAAGTCATCATTGATGCGGTACATGCTAGGTTCATTTGTCTCCCCAACCTTGTGGTGAGCCACATTCACTGCCTGTGATTCAAACATGAAAAGGTTATGTATGATTTCTTATTTTTCTGGAGTGGAAAAGCTCGCATATAAAGCTAGCGTAAAAACCTTTAGATGGCCCCTCTCATGGAAGACCCATTTGCTTGTCTCTGTCACAAATTGTTCATTTCCAGCTTTCTCGTGCCTATACAAAGAACTATATTGAGCATATGACAAAGCTATTTATTATCATGATGCATAGGATGGATTGCAGCACTTCATCCAGAAATAAGTGACTCAGATTTGTCTAGATTTGCATGTCACACACTAAACACGTGTTACACGTCTAGATACATGCAAATCTAGAAAAATTCGAGCCACTTATTTCCGGAATGAGGGAGTACTAGATTTGCATATATTCAGAAAATTCTATCAGAACTATGATACAAGCATATTCACAATCTATGCTACAGCCTACAGTACTAAATTAGTTATGTGTTCCCATATGTGCTAAAAAAGCTTTTACATGCTCACGCTACTGCATTCTCCATAGGGTCACTGAACTTGTTTGTTAGTAACTATTCTCCACAGGGCCATCAAATTTTATCTGGCTATATCTGATGAAAGTGGAACTACTATAGGTGTGAAATATTCAATGTTTGAAACAGAGAAATAAATCTGTTAAACTAAGTTCTACACTTAGGAGCAAAGCAGGATAAACACAACAGTTGCTGAGATACTCTGTTGCCTGGTAAGAGAGCATTCAAATGAAAAAAAAAAAAGCTTAAAGAGTTTGGCATTAGGACAGTCATATAAAAGCATTACGAAACAGGAAATAGGACATACATTTCCTCATTAATTGCAAGATCAGGTTACTAGTCTAATTATCAACGAAGAATAGTGCATAGAGATCAATATTATCTTCAAAAATAATAAGAGATGAAATCTTCCCGGTTTTTTTCTTTTTGCATGGCAAATCTGCACAATTCTACTGAAGCATGGATGAATTACATCTCAAAAAAGTTACCAAAGTAACTAACTAACCTTGTCTTGCTACCAGCCTTCTTAACACCAGACTTTAGGAGCCTGATTTAATTAAAAGGTATGAGCAAATTAAAAACCCCGAGGAAATTACTCTGGCGTGTGTGGTAGCTTACCGGTTGCTAAACAAATCCAGTGATCCAGATATCAACACCCGAGCATTATTTCTTGCCTGATAGGGCAGGGAAAACTTGTTAGAGCGTCTCACTGAAAAAGTAGGCACTCATGATCCCATAAAAACTGATGATACAAGGATGTTGCCATGCCTATCATTAATTTGTACTACTAGTTAATAACTTCATACACTCAAGAATGACCAGCAGAATGAATATAACTACAAAATAACACTTTACCTTTCGTATCATTCAAGAGCCGTGATTGTTGGAGATTAAAAAAAACAGAGAAATGACATTTGTCAATAATTATTGTTTATTCCCTTTGAATCTAGATTTTGTTTATGAACTACATTATGTGCAGGCCCAAGCAAAAGTACATCATATCAAAGCAATATAATGTGGATACCAAGCATGTGAGACAGGTGAAAACCCATGCAATACCTGCATAATAGAAACCAGTGATATACCCGACCCTGTGAGAGATGGAGGGGATGCCAACTTAGTCTTCGGGTTTGCTGAATACGCCGATGGAGAGGCAGATAGAACTTTCAAAACCTACAAACGTGCAGATATAGAGACAAAATGAGGTTTATAGGAAATCTTAAAATGGATTAATGCAAATATAGTAGTGGATCAGCAAAAAAATCTGCATGTAGAAGTTAAGTGACTAACCAAACTGTTTGATGGATTAACTGCATGTCCAATTCCTCGAAACAACACAGGTGCCTAGCAAATGGATAGAACAAATTAAAACAAGCAAACATGTTACAGGTAAGCATTGTACCATGATATTAATAGAATTGCAAACAATCTAGTACTCCCTCCGATCCAAAGTTGAGTCAATTAAAATGAATCGGAGGGATTAATTTATAATGTACATATTATCCTCATCAATATTCAATGCTATGAAATGTCATTAGCACTAACATTACTCGACCTTCAAAAGAAAAGCTTATATAAAACAGCTCACTCTCCAATAGAGACACCAGACAAGAAAAGTTGCATACACAAGTTCTTAAATAATAGCATTTGGCAAATTAATATGGTATTCCGTACTCTAGACTAGTAAATAAGATTGAATACAGATTTGAGATAGCCCATGGGTGACAGGACTGCTAACTGAAGAAGTGAAGACATACTGAACAGCTACTTAAGTTAACAGGCAAACACAGAATCAGCTTGCAGTTGTGGTTGTGCGATGTGCTTACTTTTAAGTAGCTGTCAAAAATATGTTCAGCACATTATATTCACCATGAACAACAAGGTTTGGTCATGATTGTTACAGTTTGATAGACCACAAGGGGCCAAACTCTGCTAACTGCTAATAGTAAGACTGTAAGACCATCAATAAACCACGATGTAGAAAATAAGTGTTCACAGTTCTCATAACAAATATGAGTGGAGCGCAAAATTTGGTCTCAACTCATGTCTAATTATGGGATATTTGAGCGAACATGCAAAACCCTACAAGGGATTGAGTGCTTCAAAGGATCAAATAAACATTCAGGATGGGTACTATCTACTAACCTCGATCTTTTTGGACCCCAATATCACATCTGACTGGATCAGATCATCACCAGCAATCAAGGTGTGGTCACCTTCAACCTCTGTGGAGGCATAATTAATGTGATCAATAACCATCGCCTCTGGATCCTGGAACCATTGAAACACAAGTGATTCAGATCAATGAGAATGGAAACAATGATAGCAAAGGGCGAATAAACAGGGGCAAAAGCAAGAACTTGCCTCGTCGAATTCAATCCCACACTCTGTTGCTATGCCTCGGATAAGATCAGAAGCCGAAGAATCTGCTGCCAGGATCATATCATGCCCAGCATCAATAAATTCCAGAACAGCATTCTGATCCACTGATCCACCGAAACCTGCAGTTGGACAAAGGCTACCATTAAAAACCAATAATCCTGAATAAAACTAGTCGATTACAAAGAAAGAAATATATAGATCACTATAAGAAATTGGCAAGAAATGGCACCTCTAATATCCCCTTTTTTTCTGCTAGAGCTAAAGAACTCCACATAAACCACATTAATCATATTATGTACGTCCTAAATTTCTAAATCACAAGTCCTGAGAGATGGACTTCCCACGATATACCACAGAATTCCACTACGAACCAACTCCAATAACACAGATCGGATCACACCGAGAGCTCCGATCTATCCACTGAATCTATCACCAAAACCAATCCAATTCCACGGAGTCACGGATCGGATCAGGACCCATCAAAGTACGCGCAACTGATTCATCGCGAGGAGGGAGATCTGGGAGGGAGGGAGGAGCCGAGTAATTACGCGGTGTGGATGGGGCGAAGAGGACAAGGCCGTCGTAGAGGTACTGGCCGTAGCGGTGGAGCGAGAGCTTGGGGTCGTCGGCGAGGCGGAACTCCAGATCGAGCCCGCGGGCCTGGAGCGAGCCGAAGAAGGCCGAGTGCGAGGACCGCACGGCCAGGTCGTCGACGAGCACCAGCAGCTTGCGCCCGCGGGGGCCTGCGCCCGAAGCGTCGCCGCGGGAGGCCACGACGAGGAGCGAGGCGGCGGCGAGGAGTAGGAGGAGGCGCAGCGCCGCCATTGCGGTGGTGTTGCGAGACGCGCAGATCTCGCGGTGGGGTTTTTGTTTGGGCTTTGGTTGGAAGTGGCGCAGCGACGGAGACGACGACTAGCCAGTCCCAAGTGGCGAGGTCTACCTGTACTACTCCGTAGAGAGGGAACTGAGGCCGATCTAACCGTTCGATTTGGCAATCCGATGGCTGATAATGATCCATATGCTTGCTGGCTGCAGTGCGAACTGTGTAAGCGGTGTCAGTTGCAAAACAGTTCAGATTGCTCGATAGTCTGGTTATATTGTTTTTTTGAAAATCACATATATTAAAGCCAGCAAGCCGCCTCATTAAAAACCTTCCAGTCCCTTCGGTATCCTGGTAAGGAAAAAAATACGTCTGAAACTTGCTGCTAAACATCAAGATTCAATTACAACATTGTTCAAGACAGCTAAATCATCTAAAGCATCTAAAGCAACCTGCCTAGGAGGGTCATCATCCCAAGTAATCATATTATCCTCTTCAAAACAGAACCTAGCTAGATTATGAGCGACCTTATTTCCTATCTGGTTATATTGTTTGTAGTTACTTAGAGCCTCTAAATTCTCAAATCTTTAAAGCAGTTTAAAAGTTGAGAATAGGCATTTTTTGGTACTTTTGAGGGGTGAAAAACAGGAATAATGACTAGAACCCTTAAACCCTTAAAATTGTGGATTGAGGGCAAAGACTAGAACCCTCAAACCCTTAAAAACTTTCATTTGATATATCATAATTACCATCATCTCAATAAGGATTTGAAGCACATAATAATCATTCTAGTTATTATTACAACACTAAATAGTACTTTGAAGCACATGATAATAATTCAAGTTATTACAATAATTGTTCAAATCAAATAGGACATAGAAAAATAATACAAAGATAGATCATGGGCCTTGGTGCCGCCCATCCAACTGCCAATGGTGCTCTATTAGATCATCTCGGAGCTTACCATGAGTCTGTGTATCCTCAATCGCACGATGTGCTGCAAGAAAATCTTGTATGCGACAAGGGTTTCTTTCCGGTTGCACACGGGTACCAACGTTGTCATAGAAACAAGGCAGGTTTAACCATCTCTCATCCTCGAGTATCATGTTGCGTAGAATCACAACACATTCCATGATGTTCATCAAGGTTTTTTGTCCCCAAAACGATCTGGACTCCGAACTATGGCAAATCTTGCTTGCAAAACACCAAAACCTCTCTCAATATCCTTGTGGTTTGCCTTTTTGATGGGTTCGTTGCATGGAAAACAAAAAAAAAATCTACCGTGAATATGAACAAAAACCAAGATCCAATCTAGGAAGAAGCAAGATCTAATCTATGAAGATCGAAGCAACAAGATGTATGAGAGACTAACCCTCGAAGATCCAAAGCCTTACGAGATCAGATCTCATTGTTGATGTAGTCTATCGTCCGGTGCTGTAATCCGGCAGCACTTCTGTACTCGATCGTGCATACGGTGTCGATGAAGACCGTCCTCTCCCCATTCCAGCGGGCGGCGGAGGTTTGGTAGCTCTCCTCGGAATCCCAGCAGCACGACGGCGTGGTGGTGGTGATGGAGGAATTCCTGTAGGGTTTCGCCAAGCCTGCGCAGGAAGAGGTGAATGGAGAGAGATCGGCGACTAGGGTTTTTGGGAGAGGGAGCCTTGGGGTGGCCGGCCAACCTCCTCACCTCTATATATAGAGGAAGGGGTGGCTAGGGCTGGCCCCACCTCTCTCCAAGTCGCACCAAGAACGGGGGAGGAGATAAACCTCTCCCCAAACCTTTATCTCTTATTTAAACCATTCAAATCTAGAGATAGATCTTATCTCTAATGGGCTGGACGACTTGGGCCCACATGGCATAGTGTGCATGGCCCACTTGGCCATGTAGCACTCATGTGGCCCCTCTCGGGGTGGTGGGCCCACCGATGGCCCTCTAAAACCTTCTAGAAGCTCTGGTCAAAACACCGAAACTTTTCCCGAACCCCGAAAGATGACTTCCATTATATGAATCTTATTCTTCAGACCATTCCGGACCTCTTCGTGATGTCCTGGATCCCATCCGAGACTCCGAACAACATTCGGTCTCCATCTCATATTCTGAAGCTACTATACAACATCGAACCTTAAGCACGTCACCCTACGGTCCGTGAACTATGCGGACATGATCGAGACTCCTCTCCGACCAATAACCAATAGCGGGACCTGGAGATCCATGATGTCTCTCACACATTCAGCGATAACTTAGTGATCGATTGAACCATTAACATACGATACTGATTCCCTTTGTCACACGATACTTTACTTGTCCGAGGTTTGATCATCGGTATCTGACACAGGCATCCCCAATGGGCATGCCGAAGATGCTACCCGGGGTTTACTGAAGGCCCACGACCCGAAGTTTATGAAGCCCGGAAGCCCAATTAAGAGATAGTTTGGAAAGATAGAGTTGTACTAGGAATAATGAATTGTAACTATTACGGGACGAACTCAAAGAGTCTCCCGGACTTTGTAACTTGTACATCACGAAACCCTCGGATCCGCCTCCTACATAAGGGGGAGTCGAGGAAGAAAGAGAGGATCAATTTCATTGTCAACACAACCCTAGTTTTCTAGCAGTCGAGTACTTTTCTGACTGAACCCTCGAGATCTACTTGCCCTCTACTTCCTACGAAAACCCTAGTCTACAATCTGTTGGCATTGACAACTCGATACCTTGTCAGTATCTCCATACCTAGTTCAACCCCGTTACCGACAAGTACTCTTTACTCGTACCATGGTGTGTCATCTCTTGTGACCTTGTCCCATGCTTGCAAGCTAATTAGACCGTCAGACGACATTCCACCGAGAGGGCCTCGAGTATATCTATCCGTCATCGGGATGGACAAATCCCACTCTTGATCCGTATGCCTCAACTCATAATTTTCGAATACTCAATCCCATCTTTATAACCACCCATTTACGCAATGGAGTTTGATGTAATCAAAGTATCCTTCCGGTGTAAGTGATTTACATGATCTCATGGTCGAAGGACTAGGTAACTATGTATCGAAAGCTTATAGCAAGATGAACTTAATGACTTGATCTTATGCTACGCTTATTTAGGTGTGTGTCCATTATATCATTCACCCAATGACATAACCTTGTTATTAACAACATCCAATGTTCATGATCACGAAACCATGATCATCTATTAATCAACAAGCTAGTTATACAAGAGACTTACTAGGGACTCCTTGTTGATTACATAATACACATGTATCGGTGTTTCGGTTAATACAATTATAGCATGGGATGCAAACATTTATCATAAACACAAAGATATAATAATAACCATTTTATTATTGCCTTTTGGGCATATCTCCAACACTCTTGTGCCTTGGTGAAATGAGCCTCTTTTCTGGTTAAAGGCACCCCATTTTTCTCCTTGATGGACTTCACAAGAGTTGCCCACTCGAGATAAATGCCATCGGTGAGATAGTATCCCATTGAGTACTCATTGTCCATGATTTTGTAGTTGCAAGTTGGAGCATCCCCAGAAACTAATCTTGCAAACAAAGGAGATCTATTGAGCACATTGATATCATTGAGTGTTCCCGGCAAACCAAAAAATGCGTGCCAAATCCATGTGTCCTCCGATGCCACGGCCTCAAGCACAATGGTAGCATCACCGCTTTTACCGCAATACATTCCTTGCCATGCTTTTGGGCAATTTTTCCATGTCCAATGCATGCAATCTAGACTACCAAGCATCCCCGGCCATCCCCTTTTTTCATTCATCTCCATCAATCTCTTTGTATCTTCCTTGTTGGGGGCCCGAAGATACACATCACAATCGGATGACTAATTTTGCAAACCTACGGACAGACTCCGTGGTTGTATCTTGTCCAATGCGAAGATACTCGTCGGTATAGTCCGCGTGTATGCCATAGGCGAGCACCCACATTGCAGCCGATATCTTTTGGTATGCACTGAACCCCATGATACCGGAGGCGGATCTACGACGCTTGAAATAATCTGAGGCGGCCTCACAATCTTGGACAATCTTCGCAAACAAACTACGGCGCATTCGTTACCTTCTCCGGAAGAGGCGAGGTGGGTATGTCGGTACCTTGGCGAAGTATTCTTGCATCAAATGGCCGTGTCCGAGAGCGCGGTTCCGGTAGATGGTGTCTCGCCCCATCTTGGACAACCTCCTCCGATCCATCAACTTCACGCGGTCTTCAAACTCTTGCACCTCGACGAGGATTTGCATCATCTCGACGTCGTTGTCTTGAAGCAACTCGTCGATGTCCGAATCGTCCAACAACGACCAACCGGAATCATCAGACAATGACATGGAGTCGTCGGTAGTCACCTCCATCTACAAAACAACAAAAAAATTGTTAGTGCTAATGAACAAAATTATTAGTGCAAATTAAAACAAACAAAATACATGTAGGGGGCGGGGTGGGGAGCGGCCAGCTCGGGGCGACGCGAGCGACGCGGGGCGCAGCAGTAGCGTGGCGACGTCCGGTCGGGGGCGGGGCGCGGTGGGCAGGTCAGGTCGAGGGCGGGCGTCGGGCGGCAGGGTGGCGGCTAGGGAGGTCGGGGGAGGCGGCGAGCGGCAGGGGCGCGGCCGGCTCGGGAGGTGCGGGAGGCGGCGGGTGGCAGGGGCAGCGCGGCGGCTCGGGGCGGCCGCGGCGGCTCGGGAGGACGCGATGCGGGGTGGAAGGCGGCGGAGAGGCACGGCTCCGGGGGAGGGGGAGCTCGCGGCGGCTGGCATGGGTCGAGGGGAGGCGGGCGGCGGCCGACGGCGCGGAGGCGGGAGCTTGGGGATGGGAAATTTCCCTCCCGCGCGACGATAAGAGGAGTGCGGGTTGGGCGCAGTTTGGCCTCCCCAACCCTCACTTCTACAGGTTAAAATCATGTTTGAGAGTTGGACCTCTATATTTTTTTTGCGGATTTGAGGGTTTAGGGGTTCTAGCCTACGCGTTTTTTCTCTCGCAAACTGTAAAAAAGCAGTTCTTTTTTAGGATTTGAGGGTTTAGAGGCACTACTAGTGATGCTCTTTAGGCCACGTACAATGGTAGGGAAGACATGTCTTCTCTTAGCAGTCCATGTCATTGATGACGCGTAAAGCACACGCCCATTGGGAACCCCAAGAGGAAGGTGTGATGCGTGCAGCGGCAAGTTTTCCCTCAGTAAGAAACCAAGGTTGTCGAACCAGTAGGAGTCAAGAAGCACGTGAAGGTTGATGGTGGCGGAGTGTAGTGCGGCGCAACACCAGGGATTCCGGCACCAACGTGGAACCTGCACAACAAAATCCAAATACTTTGCCCCAACTTAATAGTGAGGTTGTCAATCTCACCGGCTTGCTGTAAACAAAGGATTAATTGTATAGTGTGGAAAATGATGTTTGTATGCGAAGAACAGTAAAGAACAATGTTTGCAGTAGATTGTATTCGATTTAAAAGAATGGACCGGGGTCCACAGTTCACTAGTGGTGTCTCTCCAATTAGAAATAGCATGTTGGGTGAACAAATTACAGTTGGGCAATTGACAAATAAAGAGGGCATGACAATGCACATACATATCATGATGAGTAGTGTGAAATTCAATTGGGCATTACGACAAAGTACATAGACCGCTATCCAGCATGCATCTATGCCTAAAAAGTCCACCTTCGGGTTAGCATCCGCACCCCTTCCAGTATTAAGTTGCAAACAACAGACAATTGCATTAAGTATGGTGCGTAATGTAATCAACACAAATATCCTTAGACAAAGCATTGATGTTTTATCCCTAGTGGCAACAGCACATCCACAACCTTAGAACTTTCTGTCACTGTCCCAGATTAAATGGAGGCATGAACCCACTATCGAGCATAAATACTCCCTCTTGGAGTTACAAGTATCAACTTGGTCAGAGCCTCTACTAGCAACGGAGAGCATGCAAGATCTTAAACAACACATATATGATAGATTGATAATCAACATAACATAGTATTCCATATTCATCGGATCCCAACAAACACAACATGTAGCATTACAAATAAATGATCTTGATCATGATAGGCAGCTCACAAGATCTAACATGATAGCACAATGAGGAGAAGACGACCATCTAGCTACTGCTATGGACCCATAGTCCAGGGGTGAACTACTCACACATCACTCCGGAGGCAATCATGGCGATGAAGAGTCCTCCGGGAGATGATTCCCCTCTCCGGCAGGGTGCCGGAGGCGATCTCCTGAATCCCCCGAGATGGGATTGGCGGCGGCGGCGTCTCTGGAAGGTTTTCTGTATCGTGGCTCTCGGTACTGGGATTTTCTCGACGAAGGCTTTTTATAGGCGGAAGGGCAGGTTTGGGGGCGACGCGAGGGCCCCACACAATAGGGCGGCGCGGCCCCACCCTTGGCCGCGCGGCCCTGGCGTGGCGGCGCCTCGTCGCCCCACTTCGTAATCCTTTCGGTCTTCTGGAAGCTTCGTGGAAAAATAAGACCCTGGGCGTTGATTTCGTCCAATTCCGAGAATATTTCCTTTGTAGGATTTCTGAAACCAAAAATAGCAGAAAACAGCAACTGGCTCTTCGGCATCTTGTCAATAGGTTAGTGCCGGAAAATGCATAAATATGACATAAAGTGTGTATAAAACATGTGAGTATCATCATAAAAGTAGCATGGAACATAAGAAATTATAGATACGTTTGAGACGTATCAAGCATCCCCAAGCTTAGTTCATACTCGTCCTCGAGTAGGTAAACGATAACAAAGATAATTTCTGAAGTGACATGCTATCATAATCTTGATCAATACTATTGTAAGCATATGAGATGAATGCAGCGATTCGAAACAATGGTAAAGACAATGAATAAACAACTGAACCATATAGCAAAGACTTTTCATGAATAGTACTTTCAAGACAAGCATCAATAAGACTTGCATAAGAGTTAACTCATAAAGCAATAGATTCTTAGTAGAAAGCTTTGAAGCAACACAAAGGAAGATATAAGTTTCAGCGGTTGCTTTCAACTTCAACATGTTTATCTCATGGATAATTGTCAACACAAAGTAATATGATGAATGCAAATAAGTAAGTATGTAAGAATCAATGCACAGTTAACACAAGTGTTTGCTTCTAAGATGGAAGGAAGTAGGTAAACTGACTCAACATAAAAGTAAAAGAATGGCCCTTCGCAGAGGGAAGCAGGGATAAAATCATGTGCTAGAGCTTTTCAAGTTTTGAAATCATATAGAGAGCATAAAAGTAAAATTTTGAGAGGTGTTTGTTATTGTCAACGAATGGTAGTGGGCACTCTAACCCCCTTGCCAGACAGACTTTCAAAGAGCGGCTCCCATGAAATTTTTTTATTTTTGGGTGACACTCCTTCCAACCTTTGCTTTCACAAGCCATGGATAACCGAATCCTCGGGTACCTTCCATCAATCACATACCATGAAGGAGTGTCTACTTATTTTAGTTTTATTTATAGATGACACTCCTCCCCACCTTTGCTTTCTCAAGCCATGGCTAACCGAATCCTCGGGTGCCTTCCAACAATCACATACCATGGAGGAGTGTCTATTTGTAATATTGTGAAGGTTAATTAATTGGGGCTGGGAACCCCATTGCCAGCTCTTTTTGCAAAATTATTGGATACGCGGATGAAGCCACTAGTCCATTGGTGAAAGTTGCCCAACAAGATTGAAAGATAAAACACCACATACTTCCTCATGAGCTATAAAACATTGACACAAATAAGAGGTAATAACTTTTGAATTGTTTAAAGGTAGCACACGAAGTATTTACTTGGAATGGCAGAAAATACCATGTAGTAGGTAGGTATGGTGGACACAAATGGCATAGTTTTTGGCTCAAGGATTTGGATGCACGAGAAGTATTCCCTCTCAGTACAAGGCTTAGGCTAGCAAGGTTATTTGAAGCAAACACAAGTATGAACCGGTACAGCAAAACTTACATAAGAACATATTGCAAGCATTATAAGACTCTACACTGTCTTCCTTGTTGTTAAAACCCTCACCAGAAAATATCTAGACTTTAGAGAGACCAATCATGCAAACCAAATGTCAGCAAGCTCTATGTAGTTCTTCATTAATAGGTGCAAAGTACATGATGCAAGAGCTTAAACATGATCTATTTGAGCACAACAATTGCCAAGTATCAAATTATTCAAGACATTATACAAATTACCACATGTAGCATTTTCTGTTTCCAACCATATAACAATTAACGAAGCAGTTTCAACCTTCGCCATGAACATTAAGAATAAAGCTAAGAACATATGTGTTCATATGCAACAGGGGAGCATGTCTCTCTCCCACACAATGAATGCTAGGATCCAATTTTATTCAAAAAAAACAAAAACAAGAACATAAAGACGCTACAAATAAAGCACATAAGATATGACGGAATAAAAATATAGTTTCACTAGAGGTGACCTGATAATTTTTCGATGAAGAAGGGGATGCCTTGGGCATCCCCAAGCTTAGATGCTTGAGTCTTCTTGAAATATGCAGGGATGAACCACGGGGGCATCCCCAAGCTTAGAGTTTTCACTCTCCTTGATCATATTGTATCATCCTCCTCTCTTGATCCTTGAAAATTTCCTCCACACCAAACTCAAAACAAACTCATTAGAGGGTTAGTGCATAATCAAAAATTCACATGTTCAGAGGTGACATAATCATTCTTAACACTTCTGGACATTGCACAAAGCTACCGAAAGTTAATGGAACAAAGAAATCCATCAAACATAGTAAAACAGGCAATGCGAAATAAAAGGCAGAATCTATCAAAATAGAACAGTCCATAAAGACGAATTTTTCTGGGGCACTTAACTTGCTCAGATGAAAATGCTCAAATTGAATGAAAGTTGCGTACATATCTGAGGATCACTCACGTAAATTGGCAGATTTTTCTGAGTTATCTATAGAGAATACTACTCAAATTCGTGACAGCAAGAAATCTGTTTCTGCGCAGTAATCCAAATCTAGTATGAACCTTACTATCAAAGATTTTACTTGGCACAACAATGCAATAAAATAAAGATAAGGAGAGGTTGCTACAGTAGTAACAACTTCCAAGACTCAAATATAAAACAAAAGTGCAGAAGTAAAATAATGGGTTGTCTCCCATAAGCGCTTTTCTTTAACGCCTTTCAGCTAGGCACAGAAAGTGTAAATCAAGTATTATCAAGAGATGAAGTATCAACATCATTACCAGGGGTGTTGGGAGTTTCCTCAACAATGCATTGTATCTGGTCTATGCAAGTAACTCCTCTTTGTACGCTTTTAGGCTTACTATTCTCATCAAACAAATTTTCAGGAACAAGCCAAGCATAGTTATTTTCTAGAGCTTCATGCATTCCTAGGAGCTTACTAGGTATCAATACTTTAATCTCCCTATCATCATTAACATTATTAATGTACCTTATTCTATCCATGTCCATCTTTTCAAGTGTTCTCTTAAAATCAGTGAACAAACCAAGCCTCTTATGCTTAATAAAAACTTTTCTAGCTTCTTTAGCTATATCTTCAAATTCTCTAACAAGGAATTTTAAAACAAAATCTCTCTTTTCTCCCATCTCCATATCAGACAGTGTAAGAAACATATGTTGCATTATGGGATTGAGATTAACAAATCTAGTTTCCAACATGTGTACTAAACAGGCAGAAGCACTTCCATAAGTAGGAGCAACTTTTAATAATGGTATATCTTCAAAATCTTCATCCATACTAACATGGGTGAAAATTTCTTCTATATTATCTCTTCCAATGATAGACCCTTGTCCTACCGGTATTTTTTTCAAAGTGAACTTAGGAGGCAACATGATGAAATAAACAAAAGGTAAATAAAGTAAATGCAAATAACTAAATTTTTTTTTGTATTTTTTAATATTGTGAACGCAAACAAAGTAGTAAATAAAGTAAAACAAGTAACTAATTTTTTTGTGTTTTTGATATAAAGAGCAAACAAAGCAATAAATAAAATAAAGTAAAGCAAGACAAAAACAAAGTAAAGAGATTGGAAGTGGAAGACTCCCCTTACAGCGTGTCTTGATCTCCCGACAAGAACGGCGCTTTAAAAAAGCATCTTGATGACGCGTAAAACACACGCCCGTTGGGAACCCCAAGAGGAAGGTGTGATGCGTGCAGCGGCAAGTTTTCCGTCAGTAAGAAACCAAGGTTATCGAACCAGTAGGAGTCAAGAAGCATGTGAAGGTTGATGGTGGCGGAGTGTAGTGCGGCGCAACACCAGGGATTCCGGCGCCAACGTGGAACCTGCACAACACAATCCAAATACTTTGCCCCAACTTAACAGTGAGGTTGTCAATCTCACCGGCTTGCCGTAAACAAAGGATTAATTGTATAGTGTGGAAAATGATGTTTGTATGCGAAGAATAGTAAAGAACAATGTTTGCAGTAGATTGTATTCGATTTAAAAGAATGGACCGGGGTCCACAGTTCACTAGTGGTGTCTCTCCAATTAGAAATAGCATGTTGGGTAAACAAATTACAGTTGGGCAATTGACAAATAAAGAGGGCATGACAATGCACATACATATCATGATGAGTAGTGTGAAATTCAATTGGGCATTACGACAAAGTACATAGACCGCTATCACTACAAGAAAAGTTCTGATAGACAACGTCTCAAAATCGTCCGCTAAGGGGTATTTTTCGTCGCCTATGGGCCTAACCCGATGATATGGGTTCTGTTGTCGAAACTGCGTCAGGCAAAGTCCTACGACGATTTTTTCGGTCCGTCGCGCTTGGGCGCCCTTCCGCCACGGAAAATCGGACCGTTGCAGAAGTGTTTCCGGGAGCCCGTTGACTGCTGACGTCATGAAAACTGACACGTGGCAGACGCTGTTAACTGGCAGTTAACGGCGTTAACCGCTGAAACCCCGTGGTAGATGGTAGGCCCACACGAGGCCTGCCACGTCTTAAGCGGGCCGGCCCATTAAGTTTGCGGGCCAGGCCAGCTGATTTAGGTTGATCGGTCAACTATATAGCTGGGCTGGTCCATTAGTTACGTGGGCCGGGCCTAACCTCTAAGGTTGACTGGTCAAAAGATTAATGGGCCGGCCCACTAAGCATGTGGGCCGGGCCGAATGCACTCGTTTGACCGGTCAACAGGCAAAAGGGCCGGCCCACAAAACATGTGGGACCCTCTTTACTGTGATCGGGCCGGCCCATTTACCAAGTGGGGTCCACTTTAAAGCAAGTGGGCCGGCCCAAGAAGTTATTGGGCCGGCCCAATTAGCATGTGGGTCCCACTTTCCTGCTATCGGGCCGGCCCATTTAGTACGTGGGGTCCACATTAGATCAAATGGGCCAGGCCAAAAGCACAGGTGGGTCCCACTTTCCTATTAAAGGGCCGGCCCATTTAGTATGTGGGGTCCACCATATAGCAAGTGGGCCGGCCCAACAAGATAGTGGGCCGGGCCAAAAACACAGGTGGGTCCCACTTTCCATTTAAAGGGCCGACCCATTTAGTACGTGGGGTCCACCATATAGCAAGTGGGCCGGCCCAACAAGATAGTGGGCCGGGCCAAAAGCACAGGTGGGTCCCACTTTCCTGTTAAAGGGCCGGCCCATTTAGTATGTGGGGTCCACCATATAGCAAGTGGGCCGGCCAACAAGATAGTGGGCCGGGCCAAAAGCACAGGTGGGTCCCACTTTCCTGTTAAAGGGCCGGCCCATTTAGTATGTGGGGTCCACCATATAGCAAGTGAGCCGGCCAACAAGATAGTGGGCCGGGCCAAAAGCACAGGTGGGTCCCACTTTCCTCTTAAAGGGCCGGCCCATTTAGTATGTGGGGTCCACCATATAGCAAGTGGGCCGGGCCAAAAACACGGGTGGGTCCCACTTTCCACTTAAAAGGCTGGCCATTTAGTATGTGGGGTCCACCACAAAAGCAATTGGGCTGGCCCAGCTAGTTAGTGGGCTGGCCCAGCTAGTTAGTGGGCCGGCCCAGTAGTGGGTGGGGTCCACCTTAAAGCAAATGGGCCGGCCCAATTAGATTGTGGGGTCCACGGTAAATCAAGTGGGCTGGTCCAATAAGTAAGTGGGCCAGCCCGTTTAGTTGCTGTTTATATGCCGGCATAATAGGCGCTTTAGGATTTTGCGGGCCGGCACATATGTGATTTCGCTTAATTGGGCCGTTTAAGGGATGGGAATTCGTGATTTAGATACTGAGAATATTTACGCAAAGATTGATTTACGTCGGATAGCCTCACTTACCACAAGCACCAAAGAAAAAATGCGCGAAAGAACTATAAAAACTAACTAAATATTACATCACCGCAAGGCTTTGAAAAAATATTACGTAACCCAGAGAAATTGAATGGTAATTAAACCTAGCAATACAATGAAGCGATCCGGCAATCTTTTAAGTTGTCCATGCAGCACCTATATCTGAAACAAAGACATTACAAGTTAAGACAGCAACAATGGAAAGGCAAAGACACTACAATATTGTTTGCCAAAGAATTTGGAACTCATCATTTCGTCGTTATAAGAAGATCATTGTAATGCACACAATAAGCAAACAAAGAGTGCATGCCGCATACCAACAGCCAATATAACAGAGCATGTTAGAATGAAACAGCAGACTTACTACTGTCGAGTCCCATGCAAACCAACATGTTCAGGGAGTACAAAATTGGCATGAACAACATAGTAGCAGGCTATAAATTTTGTAACAACGACTGAGCAAGATGAATTTATGATGGCTACATCTACAGAAAGGTGGAATGTAAACCAAAAATAGAAGTTACGATGGCAAAAGCTAAAGAGGAGGGAATGTGAACCAACATGTGCCAAGTGCAATTACTTCAAATTGGTCGTGAACTAAATAATACTCCTGAACTTATAGTGAAGGGGATGCAAATCAAGATGTTTCGGGATATAAACTTGTAATGAGCAACACATAGAGGACAGTTAATGATGGAGCTTAGGATGGACCAGATACAGAATATAGTGGGATCACCTGTGAACTTGTATAAGAGGGAATGCAAACCAATATGTTCAGCTTTCCATATGTGAGCGTCATGCCAAGTCAGAGAAACAAGTCAATAATGCAGCTTTTTAAGAACAAGATGGCACGCAAAATTATTATCTAGTAGTATGACAAGTTTATTTGTACTACAGGCTAGATAGCAGAGTGATAGCATGCCAAACTAAGTCCTTACTTTGTTAGCTTACAATGAACTAGATACAAAACAATGGCATCACCTGTAGTACAGGGAATGCAAGCCAACATGTTCATGGAGTAAAAAATTGGCACAAACAACATAGTCGTAGGCCATAATATTTGTAACAACTAATGACCAAGAGAAAGTTATGATGGCTAGATCTACAGAGCAGTGAAATAAAACCAAATATAGAAGTTACGATGCCAAAAGCTATAGAGCAGGGAATGCGAACCAACATGTGCAATTACTTAAAATTGGCCATGAACTAAATAATAGCAGGATGTTACTATAATACCTATAATTTTTGTAACAATGACTGAGCAAGATAGAAGTTATGATGGCTACATCTACAAGAGTGGAATGCAAACCAAAATGTTCAATCGCTTAAAGTTAGCAATGAACTAGAAAATAGCAAGGTGTTATGGTCATAGCTAGGAATGAACTAAAAGAGCTTCAGACAAACAAGCATCTGAACCCAGAACATGGCGCTAAAACAAGGGACTTACATTAGGAGAAGCACTCTGTGGGAGTCACAACAGATCTTCCTGGGGTTGATAGATCCGGTGATGAAGTACGCTACATGTGCTACTTGGAGTTGGAGAGACGGCCATTACACTTCATGGTTACTCATCTCATCTACAAAAACGTAACGGCGCGTCGTTAGCACAAACAGGTTCCCCCAAGATTAAACAAGAACTTGCAGGCAAGCAATAGAAAAGCGACAGTAGAATAGTTTAGATCATGCAAGGCGCCGGTGAAGCAGATCCGGTTCATGCACAACGGTGTCGGTGAGCAAGATCCGATGCGGTGGAAGATGGATCCGGCGAAGCGGCTCAGCTGAAGCGACTGCGGTAGACTGCTGGATGAGCATATGGTTTCGAGGTACGGCGGGGATGATCCGGTCCGGTTGATGACGGCGTCGATGAAGCGGCTCCGGCAGGCAGCCGGATGACGAGGATCGCGAGGGCTCGGGTAGGCCAGGGAAGTCCGGCGGGGATGTTCCGGTGCGGTGGTCGTGGAGGTGGGAGAGAGGGACTTGGGAAGTTCCGGTGGGTGGTCTGAGGGAAATGAATTTTTCTGGGAGGGTTTCCGGGCTAGGGAGGTGGTGATCCAAAAAATGACGGGCATACCCCCCCACCAACCGACCTTGCTGTCATCTCCACAGGGGTAGAATGGGAATTTGGAAGCGTGTGAAATTTTTGTATTTTGTGGGCGGGAAGTTTTGCCGCTATGAGATTTTGAATTTGGCTAAGGTCCAACTATAATGATAAAAAAATGTGAGACCGTACTAGTACCTCTATTCAAGGCCGAGTGCAAAATCAAATCATCATCACATTAAATACCGGTTACTACCATGATCATCATCTATCTCTGAAATTGGCTCATCCGCTAGATCTTGCAAATTATAATGATAAAAAATTGTGAGACCGTACTTGTATTTCAGTTCAAGGCCGAGTACAACATCAAAACATCATCACGTTGAAAATTTGTTACCATGATCATGATCTATCTCTGAAATTGGTGCATCCGTTGCAAAGTATAATGCTAAAATTTTGAGTGACCGTACTAGTACTTCTGTTCAAGCCCGAGTGCAACATCAAATCATCATCATGTTGAAAATTTGTTACCATGATCATGATCTATGTCTCGAATTTGGCGCATCTCGCTAAATGTTGCAAAGTATAATGATTAAAAAAATTGTGAGACCGTACTAGTACTTATGTTCAAGGTCGAGTGCAACATCAAATCATCATCACGTTGACGATTTTTTCTGTTACCATGATCATTATCTATCTATAAGAGCATCTCCACCGGCACAACATCCTCTATTTGGGGACGCTGCTCCCACACCGGCGGCCCCAAAACGGCAGCCTCGATAGATTTTAAAATTTAAATTGACATCTAAAAACCCAAATTCATACGAAATTTATACCAAAGTAGCTCGAATTTAAACATAACTAAACATAAACTTAATCCTGGTCTACTGGCCGTCGGTAGGGGCGCTCGACGGCCCTGCCTCGTCGTTGTTCTTCGCCATTGCCGCCTGCTTCCGTGCCCGCCTCTCCTCCGTTGCTTCGCGCATCTGGCGGTGGAGCATGGCGGCCGGGGTCGCAGGGGCTTGCCGGCGGCGCTGTCCCCGCGCTTCCAGCCTTTCCCGAGAAGCTTTGATCTCTGCGCGCCTCGCCTGCTGGCGAGCGAACGCGTCGTAGTGGCGATGAGCGTTGAGCTCTGCGAGCTTCTGTCGCTCCGCCTCCATGAGGCGGCGTCCCGCCTCCTCCGTGGCCGCTCGCTGGCGCGATATCTCGAGGACGTGCTCGAGGTTCGCGTCGTTGACGAACTCGCGCTCCTCCTCCCTCAACCGCTGGTATCGTTGTGCGTTCGGGCCGACGCGAGGATCGCCGCCGCTCCGGTCGGCGGGCCTGCGGCGGCTCGCCCGACTGCGCTGCCTCCTCCGCCACCTCTGCTTCCGCTTCTGCTACGTAGACATCGTGCCACGCCTCGAACTGTGGGCCCTCATCCTCGTCGGAGCTGTGCTCGTCGTCGGCCTGCGGCTGCAGCTGCGGCTGCGGTGGTGCTGGAGGCAGCGCGCGGCCGTTGAGGCCAACCATCGAGTAGGTGGTCTTCAGACGGCGGGCATCTTGATGTGGAGAGTAGAGAATGGAGCGGCGGTGGTGGACGGTGTACGTCCTATCTAGCGGTAGCAACTGCCCACATTTAAGGCGACTGGACGCCGCATGGCCGATCATTTGCCCTCGTGGCCAGTCGCTGCCTCGGTTTCCGCGCCATTAGGGCATGTACATTGATTTAGACGGATGTTGTCTGTAATACTACTCCATGTCATCTACGGAGTATAGACAATGCTATAGACAGTGTATACAATAGTCTATCTGTAAGTTATCTAGTATTTTTAGTCATAGCTATATATGAGTATAAGTTATAGACACCCTTCATACAACAACAAAAATGGTGTCTGTAAGCTGTCTCGTAAGAAGCCTCTGACCGTATCGTAACTTTAGACCATGCACTATGTGTATCAAAAGCGAACCAAAACGTCCATTGAATCGGTTCCGCACATAACAGAGCATCAATGCATAGGTTCTGACAGAAAAAGCGAACCAACAATTTGGTTCGACTCATCTGTGATGGAAATTGATACTCCACATTGAAGTCAATTAATATGAATCGGAGGTAATGTGCATGGCTTGGTGAAGTGGGCCACTTGCTTTAGGATAAGTAAAATATGCATGTCATATTTCTGCTGGGTCCCACTTGTACTGCTTGATCCGGTTTCTTTGAATCGGCACCACATAGTCCTTCTCTCTCCTCATTCTTTTTCCTCCACATCACCAAAATCACATACGAGTACTATAACTACCTCTTACATGACCTTAAACGCCGACGACCAACCTTTCTGCGTCGCGGCCGATGCGAACCGTCGCGTCCTCTCGCGGACAAGGCGCCCCCACCAGAGAAAACCGTCGTTCCGCAAAGGCAACCGGGGTGCCCGATTCGCGCCCTTGTCAAAGGGGCCGGCATGGGATGCCGGCGATTCTATTGGGCTCGACAAATGACCGACGCCGTTTGGAGCGCACCGGTGCGAGCCCTAAATCGGCGCAGGCCCCCAAATCGCTATCGGGGCCGCCGGTGGAGATGCACTGAATTTGGGGCATCCGCTAAATCTTGCAAAGTATAATGATAAAAAATTGTGAGACCATACTAGTAGTTCTGTTTAAGGCCGAGTGCAAGATCAAATAATCATTACATTGAAATTTTGTTACAATGATTGCAAACTATAGCAATAACAGGAAAAAAGCTCAAGATCAAATAATCATTACATTGAAAATTTGTTACAATTATTGCAAACTATAGCAATAACAGGAAAAAAGCTCAAGTGTTACAATAACAATAAAAATTCTCAAATACCACAACAAGTCGAAATAACTCAAATGATACAAGCCATACAAATGGCATCATCGGGAAAACTGCATTTCTTTTAGGTAGAATTCATCGGAGTGCAAGTAACAGCTGGCTTTCCATTAGATCTATGAGTAGATTATTAAGGATCTGCTCAATCCAAGCTTGCCTATTTTTCAATTCATGTATCTCATTGACTGTTATGTCGATTTTTGAATCTCTTTCATCTCTTTGCTGCTGCATCATATCAATTGATTCGTGTGCAAAGGCAGCGATTGTTTGCGCTGGAATGGTCGACGATAGATATCATCTCGACTATCGATGAATTGGCATTGTCATGGCTGTCTTTGTGGAAAGACCTGGACACTTGATGTACATGCTCTGCCATCCGCCTTCCTTGCTCTATTCAGTGAAAACAAGACAAGTGCAGATTCTGAGAACCATACAATTTGAGAAAACAACCATATTAGTTGTCACAGATTTTTGCAAAGCATCAAAATAGATGGCAGATTTTCACAAAGCATAAGGCATAATATAACAAAGCAAGCTATCAACCCCATTGCAACAGGCAGAGCAACCGAATGGCAAATATGAACAAAATAAATCAAGTAACTAGACAGTCTGTGCCTAATAAAATAAGCCAGGAAACTGCATAACAGAAGTCTGTCAATTAAAATTGACACTTGGAAGGGGTGCTTCAGATCCCTTAAGTTCCACAAAAGTGGTCATGTGGACAAAACTAGCCAGACATTGTGCAGTTGGAGAATCTCCAACCCCCTAAATTTCATTATTTTCATCATCGGCCAGCCATGGGAATGCCTCAGATAAACGAGAAATATATCCATTTGGTGCCAAATATAAACGAGCAGGACCAATTAAGACAGATTAGACAAATAACCATTCTGGGATTCATATAAACTGACATATTATTTCAATGTTTAACCCATGAGCCCAATATAAGGGAAGGAGAAACAAACAAATGAACCATTTTGTGCCTAAAAATAAAAGATGGGTCAGCCAAAAAGAAACAACATATCTTATTTATGATACCCACTGAAGGTGGATTTCCTACTACGGAAGGTGGCATTGGATTAATCAACAGTGAAATCGTAAAAAATCTTACAAAAAACAAATATGCTCATTATATCCCACAACAAGCATGCCAGAAAGTGCCAAGGTTTATATGTTTTAATCATCAGTCAACTCAATGAATCAAGGACTAATAACCAATTGAATCATCATCTGACTCATATTCACCAAGCAAAACATTCTTATCATGTATGGATGAAATCCAGAAGACATAACGGTATGAGGAAGTGCAAGAGCAATCAAACATTATGTGGCTGGAATAAAATGCCAAATCATTTAAGTTAAGCAGAACAATTAAATTGGTTTAATCATGATCAAACAAAAAAGATTAGACAGGCAATAGAACAAGTTTGAGAAGCTAGCAGGAAAATGAACGAAGACGTGCAGTCATATAAATAGCATGATTTATTTCAAACCAGTTATCCTATCTATATGGAGAGTAAATGTGTTAAACACAAACTGGTTCCCGGCCACGATAAGCATATCAATACAAAAATGAAAGGTACTTATTTGGATTATAGGGGTGATTCACTCCACGATTTGTCATGTTCCATGTGATAGTGCAACATGAAATTACAAAGCAAAGAGTTAGGGTTGCAGCTCTTGAAGAACAAAAACAATGAAGAATTTAAATGTACCAGAGCAATGAGTTCACACATGTACTACAGGATGGCAAAAGGATAGCAGAAAGGAAATAGTAATTGGCATTTACCGTCATTGTTTACAACAAAACAGATGGAAATTATAATTTAAAACCTTGTGAACACGAGAAGAGCACGTAATGGCGGAATATAAAACAACATTTTGCAACGAACAAAACAGACGGCGGCTATGGTCCCAAAGACACAACCTGACACCTGAGAATAAGAAAAGCAAACAAACATGTAGGTTTCCTAACAAAAATAGATGAATTACATAGCATGCAATTACTGTTCTAACATTAGGACGAACTAGATAGATATTATAGGGGTGTTTCTTGAGAGTTTATAGAGCAGGGAACGTTTTGCTAGTCTTAGTATGAACAAGATAAAAATTAATACTATTTTTTGCAACACACAGTACAATCATAGACGCTCACATGTACATGCATACACTCATCACTCACGCACACACACTCTACCCCTTCGAGCACATCCAGGAAAATGCATCCAAGAAACTGATCCGACGGGTATTGAGATTGACGAAGTCACCACTATCACCACAATGTCATTGGGAACGCCGCATCCCACACAAGAATATTCCTCCATTTTTGAGACACCAAAGCGTCAAATCAGGGGTGCCATCGCCTCCTAACCATCCAACCACATGTTGGTTCTCAGTGATTTGGTACTTGAAATGCACTACATGATATCTAATATGAAGTCGGTGTGAGGCTAACAAGCAGGGTGCGGCGGCGTTGCTTGACGTGAGTCGGTGTGATGCCATCACAAGATGAAGTGCATGGTCCATGTGATCTGGATTAGGGGATACTAGCATAATACCCGTGTGTTGCAACGGGTTAATAACGAAAGATCGCTCTCTCCAAAAATAGAATAATTGGAATATAATCACAATGTCTATGTCCAGGATGTGTGGCCACATGGTCCTCATTTTTCTTTACAATCTGTGGTACGTCAGTCTTATACAA
Organism: Lolium perenne; assembly: GCF_019359855.2. Lineage (NCBI taxonomy): Eukaryota > Viridiplantae > Streptophyta > Magnoliopsida > Poales > Poaceae > Lolium > Lolium perenne. The sequence goes on from NC_067245.2 coordinate 141,544,376, forward strand.
TGTGCATTATTTTTTGTCACCACAGAGACAACTCTGATGCTCGATCGACCGATCCGAGTTGATCAATCGACCGATCTAATTGACATGTTTGAACAAACGATCGAATAATTCATAGTATTTATTGAATGATACTCCGTCCGTGCCAAAAATAAGGCGTCTAAGGATTAGTTAAAAGTATGTTTTTAAAATTTGACCAAGTCTATACAAAAAAATATAAATATTTACAATACTAAATCATTATCAATAGATTCACCCTAAAGTATATTTTCTTAATATGTCAATTTGATATTGTAGATGTAGATATTTTTTAAATATTTGGTCAAAGTTTGTAAGGTTTGACTTTTGACCAATCCTTAGACCCCTTACATTTTGGGACGGAGGGAGTATATCGTAAAAGGTGCCCTTTCACACCATCTTTTTTTACAAAACACGGTACAATATAAATGCTCACTAAGTACATACACTCGCTTCTATGAACGCACAAATGCACATGCTACCTCTATGAACACCTTCGAGATACTTTGTCTGAGAAACTGATTCGTCGAGAACACACGTCGAAACGTGGCCCAAACTGAACAGATATTTCTCTTTACTAATCAGATATTTCTCTTTATTAATGAAACACCCACGCGTGAAACATGGTTTTTTAGCGAGAATGTCACTGCGCTCCTAAACATGTGGTTGATTCTTGTCACTAACCTCTTAAATGCTGCAGGGTCTGAAAGTTTTGTTTTTAAAGGATTTTTAGTTGCATAAGTGTTGAGATTTGTATGTCCTACGAATTTTAAATGGAAAATGCATGCACGTGCAAAAATTAGGAAAAGAAACCTAGAGTCATATAAGTTGTCACTGTATGTTTGCGAATGAAAGAAAAGTTAGAAAATTTAAAGTTGCACGGCAAGAGGAGCCTAATCAATGGGTCTCTTTTGCCTTTTTTCTTTTTTGCCGATCGTGCCGATCTAACCGGGATTGTCGGACACGCGTTGATGAACCACGGCAGAGGAGAAAGGACGAATCACCTGCTGATATAAAGATTGACCGGTACAAAAGCCATCTCCATCAATCTACGCTCATGCAGGAGAGGGGTCCTTAGAGAATAAAAAGGGGAGCGAACGAAAAAGATGTGTGGCTGAACCGATCTATGCTTGTTTTAGCGATTAGAATTAGGAAAGGGATGCTGATTTTGCTACCTAGTGCTACAGATTGGATTTTGGTCATGACCTAACTAATCCTGATAAGAACTCCTCATGGAGCCGGTCACGCTGACCTTACTTTTTATGTTCGGGTGAGTTGTATACACGTTTGACGTACCATCACCAACCACCGCGACCCGTTTTAAATTTAATACGTAGTAAAGATAGTTTATATGACAAGATTATGGGGGAGATTGTTAGTAGTAACCTTATCAATGTGGTTGGCTAGTAAAGGAGCTAGCTTAGTCATGAAGTATCCAAGGTATGTAGAGAGAATTGTAGAATGGGGAATGTTCTAGAGTAAGATATTTACGAGTAGTATGAAATATCTAGAGTTTGTAGAGTATTCTAGAAGTATGGTATAGGGTTTGGATTCTGGCACATGGCAACAATCTAAAGGGTCATGTACAAGCTTCCTAGTATTATAAGCCATGTGTGTGAAGCACATCAAGGTGTGTGAAGCACATCAAGACAGAGAGCTCGAGGAGTGGCATGGGTAAATGCGCAGGTTTCTGCCATCTGCCACGCGCATTGAGAGCAGGGCGGAGCTGGATCTATGGGACTTCTCTGTCGATGCTTTTTTAGACGGACGAATCAGTATTAACTTGCGGGGGGCATAGGTGTAATTTTCGGAAATTTATGGGTAGTTTGAAGTTGGACGAAAATTTTGCCTTAGTTTCTTTATTATTATTATATATTATTAGGTATAGATATAGATTGACACGGGTTTAACTAGATTGGATTGCATGACAAGAACCAATTCTAGATACTTACATGCTAATATAAATCTCAGTTATGACTAGATTCAGATGTATATAGACACATTCTAGTTGACCAAGACATGCTTGAACCTTCTATGGTAACAACCCAAAACGTGTAGGGGGGAGGGGTCTGGTTACCTCGACGGCGGCTTCGTGTAGTCATACTCGGCATCCTTGCGGGTCACGTCGACGACGGCGGGGGTGATGCGGTTGCGGTGGGCGTCGGCGTCGAGGAAGCAGATCTGGGGCGGTCGATGATGGTTTCGGGGAAGCAGATCTGAAACGAGGGAGTCGGTGAAGCAGATCCGGTGCAGTGCACGGCGTCGTTGGTGAAGCGGATCAGGTACGGCAGACGAGGGAGTCGGTGAACTCGTATAGTGCAAAGGCACAACAGCGTTGGTGAAGCAGATCTGGTGCCGGACGGCGATCGGTGAAGCGAATCCGATGCAAGTACACAACGGCGTTGGTGAAGCGGATCTGGTGCTGCGGACGAAGCGATCGGTGAAGCAGATCCGATGCAAGACACGGAGGTGTTGGTGAAGCGGATCTGGTGCTGGACGAGGGAGTCGGTAACCTCGGGTAGGTGAGGTGGTAGGCCGGCTAAGTACGGCCGGGATATTCCGGTGCGGTGGTCCGGTAGGTGAGAGATGATGGGCACAGGTATTGCGACAGATTTTTGGCGGAAATGGGGAAGACGAAAGGAAGGCGGTAGACTATATATATCAGAGGGGATGTGTAAATTACGAACGAGACCCCAACCCACACCGGCTTCACTTGTCTGCCATTGCGTCATTGGTAATAGGGGTCGAATGGGAATTCGAAATATGTGTATGGAGGCGGGAGTTTTGGCGCTCAACTCGTATTTTGAATCTCCCTGGTGTATAAGCAGTACAGTATACTAGATATTGAATCATAGACCAGGGAAGACAAGTACAGTAGTACAAAAATACTGTAATGTCTACATTGCATGATGCTGATCTACCTTGCGTTAGTGTTTGTAGTGGTAGCTAAGTTGTGCAAGGAAGACATATTTGTAATTTCTACAACTAAGATATGTCTATATACATCCGTATTAGACAAAACTAAGACACCTCCTTTTAGACGAAGGTAATACTATTACTTTTGAATCTCTTTGTACTAATGCTGATGATTTAGATCCTCAGAGTTTCGTACAGAGTAGTAGAAAAAAATTAGGCTCCTCTCGAGAAACAAATAAGCATCCAATTAATTAGGTACGTGGGCGGTTATTATTATTTTAACAAGGAAACTGCATTCGTGCCCTATGACCCGTCATCTTCAAAACCGTCCAAAATGCATGCATCTAGCGGTTTCCAGGCCCTGGCGTGGCGGTTAACATTCGCCTTCCTCATTTCGTCTTCTCCCTGACAGTCTCGCATGTGCCCCTCTCGCTACCCTCCATGGAAGCGTTCTACCACGGACACACTTTCCTCGCTCATGGAACAACCACCATTACGGCCAACTATACCAATATGGCGTCTAAGGTGGAGGAACACATCAACAAAATCGAGTTGATCTTGGAGAAAGAAGACTCGTACAAAATTGTTGGCCTAGACGTAGAGTACACCTATGGGCCTGAACAGAAGGCTGCCCTCATACAGTTGTGCATGGGCACGGACTGCCTCCTGTACCAGATTTCCTCGGCCGACCAGCCATGCCCCAAACTCGCTGACTTTCTTGGCAAGGCTGACGTAACATTTGCAGGTGTTGACATCGGCAACGACATTACCAGGCTTGGGCGTTGCAACCTCTCAGTGGCGAACTTCGTGGACATCCAGAAAAGGTGGAAGCCTGCCGATTCCACTAGTAACAATAAGGATTCGTTGGCTGACTATGCTGCGGCCATTATAGACAGCCAGTACAAATCTATCATGAAAAAACTTACGCATGAGGAACACAAGCTGTGGAAGCAGGTGCCCTTGTCCATGAAGCATATCATGTATGCAAGCATCGACGCATACGCGACATATGAGGTATACATACGAATAGTGAACTTTGAGAAGGGTCAACAAAAATTGGTGGAATTCCAGGACAGCGGGAGTAAGAAGAAGAAGAAGAAGAAGAAGAGCAGCATGGTACAGGCTGTGGAAGCTGAAGAGGAAGATCACTGAAAAGGATAGCCTAGTGTTAAAAGTAGTACTCCCTCTGTTTCATTCTATAGTGCCTATTGTTTTTTAGCACGGAAATTAGCGCAAGAGTATTTTTACACAAGACCTCTGGCTAAACGATTTGAGATTAACGTAAAATTTGGGAAATTCATATCTTACTAACTTACCATAACAATTTTGGGAGCTGAATGATTTGGGAGCTGAACGGGGAGGGGGTAATTAAAAAAAAGCTAAGCTATAACCTTATATTCTGAAACAAATGCCAAAAATCTATAGGCACTATAGAAAGGAACGGAGGGAGTACAGTACAGTACTAGTATGTATACGATCGTGTGTGTATGCACTAATGCACCCAGTGATAAGTAGTTCTATACATCCAGCTATATTTTATCTTGCAAGTAGTGTTAAAAGCGATGCAATGCCCTACTGTAGTATGTACGATCGTGTGTGTGTATGCTCCCAGTGTCGTGAGTACATAACTGATAAGTATAAAATAAGATTCGCAAAAAAAGTATATAATAATAATATGTATGGTAGATCTTTTTTTATCTTGCATACTCCCTACGATCCATAATAAGTGTGCCGTTTCACTCTAACAAAGATGCAATTGTGTTGTCCACAACAGCTATCCTCATCCACAAGCAATAAGTGTAGTCCATGCCCATATATATAGTGGACACGTACAAGCTTTTGGTTGCTCATAAGTAAATATTAGAGTAATTATTTTACTCTATGCTCTGTCTTGCATGTGTGTACTTCTAACAAATATGTGTGTCCCAGCGTGTGCCAAAGTTAACCTTATACTGAGTATACTGTATTGTATTACTCCCTCCGATCGACATTACTTGATGCTAAAATGGAAGTATCTATAGCTACAATATGTCTAGATACATCTACACTAGCGTCAAGTAAAATGTAGTTGCTGTTTCAGTAATCTTTTGGTTCCCATAGGTGTTGCCTTAAATGACAAAAGTCGTGGCCATATCAAAACCATGATTAAGCCGAACCTCTGCCCCAAGACATGACATCTCTTCTAGAATGCTCTCCGTCCATAATAAAATAATCAATGGATGGGACTGGATATCTTCGTTGGGAAGGTATCGTCACCTGCCGAGTAGGGTGTATGTAGGCATCCTATCACGTCAGGACAGCTATCCAGTAGTAATATCCATCTCCCAGTTACCCAGTCTATCAATGGACATGGCACCTATCGAGGTACTGCTGATGATTTTGTACGTATATTTATATGAGCACGATGCTTTGTACTCCGTACAAAGTTGTCCCTATCACCTCAAGGTTGCATTAGCAGGACGAAAAACAGTTATGGAGTACTCCCTTTCTTGTTCTTTTTCTTTTGTTGTCACAGATTTGAAACCAATAAGTTCAAGTTATGTTCCTGATGATGTTACCCAACAATAGAAGCGAAACTGAAATAATAGTACAACTCGGATGTTGTTAGTACTAGTACTTTACTAGAGGTTACATCCGCATTAGCACTATACTAGTACGTATCATCATATGGAGTAGGAGTACTTATTTTGAGGATTAATTGTTCTCCTTCTCGATGCGAATGTAGAAACGCAACAGCTTGGAAGGTCCACCAAGCACCAGGTACAGCGGCGGCACCGAGAGGAACGACGTGAGTTCATCAAACGCGACGTCGCCCGGCAAGGCGCAGCTCGACGCCTCCAAAGACACACTCACGGTGTCCGCCCTGCTCCTCGCGTGCGCCAACGAGCACGACGCCGGCCCATTCGCCCACATCTTTGCCGTGTACAGAGGCCACACGCACGCGGCCGCCCTAACGCACACGGTAGACATGATGGTGGTTGAAGTCGAACCGAGCACGCTGATGATCAGGACGAACACGGCGCCGTCCTCCCCTTCGGCGATGATCCGCAGGCACGGCGAACCCGGCACCGGCACAGGCACCTGGAACACTTTGGTCGTGTTGTACGGCGGGAGCTTGTGCACTTGGATCGAGTGGGCCGCTGCGAAGTGGGCGACGAGCGCTATTGGCGGGGCGGCGAAGTCGCAGCCGGGCTCCGTGCAAGCGCAAGGGGCGTGCGGGCATGCAATCTTGTGGTCGTGGACCTGGTGGTAGGCCACCAAGCTCCCGCAGCTGCTGTGGGGGCACTCAACCATCGCCGCTGATACGACGGCGTCCATTGCTGGGTCCTGCTCGAATCCGCCGCGGGGTTCCACGCACCTATGGCACCGGTTCCCGGGAAGCTCGCTGAGGCAGCGGCCGCAGGCCAAATGATTACCCTTGCACTGCACAAATCAAAGTTCGTGGATTCCCATTTTTGCAGTAGTGAACCCACAAAATAAACATTAATGGAGTGTGGGAGGGAAAGGGATCGACCTTGAAGACGGGGGGCTTGAGGGGCTGGGAGCAGAAAATGCAGTGAAGCACGGTGGAGTCCATCTTCGTGGTAACGGTGATGATTTCAGCATTGCGAGCGCGCGAGGAGTATGGCATATCGATGGCCTCTCTTATCTACTAGCCTCGAGGCTGGAGTACTCTATTTAAGGGGATGGGAAGGGATTTTGCTTAAGACGAGGAAAACCCAATATAGTACCTCCATCTCAAAGCTTAAGGCTTATACTCCGTATTATTTTTAGAAAGTCAAATTATGTCAAAATTGACTAAGCATTTTCCGAAAATCATGGTAGTTAAAAAATGTGTATCTCCGCCATCATACTATTTGAGACTATATTTGTGATGGTAATAGGCACAACTACATACATAAAAATTGACATCATCTGATTATTAGTTATTTGGACTGGGATGAACTCTTTGGGCCGTGCATTAAGCACCGGTAACCACTTAGGGCTTCTTTGATTCATAGGATTGACATAGGAATTATGTTGGATTTGATTCCTATGGGAAAATTTCAATCCTACACCTTTCCTATTTCTACACTCTCCACATTCCTTTGATTGAAAGCAGCCCTTATAGTGCTTCTTTGTTTTTTATAGTAAGTGAAAGGACATCTAAAAAACAGGAGAAATGATCTGGAAGTGCAGATAGTTTTATACCCCTCTGTCTCGGTTCACAGGGCCTAATCTGAACAAATATTTGTCCCATATTACCTCTCATCTAAGGCCTGCATGCATTTAAATTAGAAGTACTAGTAACCTTCTCGAATTAGTCTCCACCTTCCCTTTTCTCCTTTTTCTATTCTCTGGGAAGAGCCTTGTGCATGCTGGTGGAGTGTGAAACCAAACAAGTTTGCATGGGGGCATGTGATCGGCTGCATGCACGCTTTGTACACCATTAGTGGAGTATTAGGGCATGTACAATGGTGATATTTTAGCAGTGCCACGTAGGATAAACGCTGATGTGGAAGAAAGAGAAAGATGAAAAAAGACTTTGCCTTCTCTTAGCTAAGAGATCATCTCTTAGCATAAATCTCTCTCACCACAAATTTAGGATGTCTCGTTACCAAAGATAAGACTAAAAAACAACCCATTGTACATCATGTTTTATTGTCATCCGGAGGAGGCAGCGCTCCGGAGAGTTTTCGTCATCCAATGAAACAATGCCTTGGTCCTGCTGCAAAATAAACCAAGCCCTCTAAATCGAGACAGAGGGAGTAAATCAGATGGAGGTGTTACAATTACATATAGTAGTTGGAGTATTCACTTCCGATTCACAAAAAAAAGAGAGTATTCACTTCCACGCTGCATCATTATTAAGTATAAGTACTACTACAAACAGTTCAGCACAAATATGAAACAAAGACCCCATAAAAAAATAGCAGCCGTACGAACACTCTAGTACTTTACAAATTGACAGTTTTTTCAACTACGCAAAGTAGCAGTAGCTACATCTGCTTGCATAAGCGAATGTAGAAACGCAGCTCCTTGGACGATCCAGCACCAACGAGGTATGGCCCCGGCACAACGAGGAACGACGTGAGCTCCTCAAACACGACAGCGCCCGGCGACGCGCTGCCAGAAGCATCGGCAGACATCTTCACGACATCCCGCCTGCAGTCCGATTTCAAGGACGGCGGCGGGCCGTGCGCCCAGATCTTGACCCTGTAGAGCGGCCACACGGATGTGGCCGACCTGACGCATACCAAAGACAAGACAATGGCTGGGCCGAGCACGTCGATGTACAGGACGAACACGGAGCCGTCATCCCCTTCGACGACGAGCCGCCTGCACGGCGAGCACGGGTGCGTCATGGTCACCCGGAACTCTATGGACTTGCCATACTCTAACCTGTGCACCTGAATCGAGTGGGCCTCTGCGAGGTGAACGAGGAGCGCTGACGGTGGGGCGGCGAATTCGCAGCCCTGCTCCATGCAGTTGCACCGGTCGTGCGGGCACGCGATCTGGTGTCTTAGGGACTCGTGGTAGCTGACGTTGACCCCGCAGCCGTCGTGGGAGCACATGACCTGCGCCGTTCCAGCGATGTTGTACGCGATGGCCTCCAAATTCGTAGTGTTTATTTCCATGGTGCCGTCCATCGCCGCCTCGTGGTTGAATCCGGAGCCGCGCTACTCTTCTTCTGGCACCGTTTACTTGGAACCTCGCCGACGGTGGCAGGCGGCAGGCCTCATACCACGCTGCAACTCCGATCAATATTAATTGATGGTAAAATGGATGTATCTACAACTAAAATGTGTCTAGATACATCTATATTACCATCAAGTAATATGAATCGGAGGGAGTACAAGGAATGACAGTCTAGCACAAGTGACACCAGCAAATAAAAGTCAATGGACTCTCAGAGGAAAAGGGAGCGACCTTGTTGAACTTGGGGCAAATCAATGGAGTCTGAGAGACAAATGATGCGATATCTAAAGCCGGTTAGTGGAGAGAGAGAGAGGAGTGTGTGTGTGTGTGGCGGGGGGGGGGGTTGTTCACTTCTTCTTGGTTTAAAACGAGGATTCGTACAAGGTAATAGAGCCCGCATGCTCGGCTGGGTAGATAGCCAGAAGCCCAGAAGTGAACCCCAACATGGTCGTGCCACAAGGATTCATATTTGAATTTTTTGGGGGGGGGGGGGGGGGGTAGCAGAATGGCATGGCCAACGAGTTTCAAGTAAATTTTGTTCATAGTGGAAGTATGTAAACCACGAATTATATGACTCCATCATTTCTTTCGACCTTTTTATATCGAGCCCCACAATAACTTTGGCTTGTTTACAATTTTAGGTCGATCAATCTCACGACGCCCCTTTATAACAAAATAAGTTGAACTAGTATTCCAATAAAAATCATTTTCGCATGCATTGTTCGGTACTTTTCATAACTGAAGTGCTTACTCCCTCCGTTAGGGATTATAATGTCAGCGTGCATCCCTATATCATTAATTTGATTACAACATAATATGAATTTTATGGTACAAAAATTATATCATTACAAACTAGATGTCCATTTTAACTTTTTAATCGTATATTTTGGGTAATATATATATATATATATATTGTCTATTATGTTGCTCAATTTTACAACATAGGTATACTTGTCAGCCTTGTAATATCCTATTGGACATATAGTACATCACAAATTTGTAACTTCATGCTTTGTTTTGCCATTTTACGATTTTTCGAACCACCTTCGGCTTGATTTCAAATTTAGGTCAAACTATCGGTGCATGCTATGTGTTATACTTGGATGCACTGCACATGTTTGGCCATTGTTTTAGGCTTCCACATCTTGGGGGCATGTCATGTATTTACCTAGTTTTTTAATTCTAATTCATGTACCCTTCCTTCCAATTACATTTGAAATAAAACTTTTAGCCCAGAAATAATTCAGTATATGGTTGCACACAAAGATAATCCGTGGATCGTTGGAAATTGCCATCGTACGTAGCTACCATGTCTCTTATGCAGACCTGTGAAAATTGGATTGGTGGTAGTGTGTACACTTCATTCGGTAGGCACTTCATAGAAAACACCCATTTAAAAATAATTTTTCTCCTTTGGGCAGTAATCAAGAGAAGAAAAAACACATGATTCAAAAGTTTTAACATATGCATGGTTCTTGTGTAGTGGTACCAAGCTCACGTGTGGGAGGAAAATACTTCCACGAGCTTCATTTTGTAGTGACTAAGAAGGATCCATGCATGCTTACTTTTTCATATTCATGTTTTTAACTTGTTTCAATCTTGGTCAAACCTAAGATTTGACCAAAATTCAAATGGGCATAAAAATCCAGAAAAATGAAACAAATGAAAACCAAAGCACATAGCCTTCTTAATTATGTCATACAGTAAGCATTCAAGTTGATAAACAAGATCTAGACATATTTGAACCAGAAAAATCATGTATCTACCCCTAACCCTAAACTTTGTCTTGTGAAGTCAAGCATGAAGAGAAGTGGTCTTTGGTTTCAAACATAGAAATTTTAATAACCTCCCAAGTGCTTCATGTTGGAGTGACTAAAAAGGATACATGCTTACTTTTTCATATTCATGTTTTAAACTTGTTTACCTCTTGGTCAAACCTACGATTTGACCAAGATTCAAATGGGCGGAAAATTCAAAAAAAACATAAAAATGAAAAACCAAAGCACATAGTCTTTTTATGTCAAACCTAGGATTTAATCAAGCATGGAGAGAAGTGGTTTTGGGTTTCAAACATGAAGAGAAGTGGTTTTGGGTGTCAAACATGGAAATTTCAAAAACCTCATAAAATGACATAAGAAGACTATGTGCCTTGGTTTTTCATTTTTTGATTTTTTTTAAAAAATTATGCCCATTTGAATCTTTGTCGAATTCTAGGTTTGACCATGGTTTAAACATGTTTAAATCATGAATATGAAAAATTAAGCATCTATCCTTCTTAGTCACTCCAAAATGTAGCTCTTGGGAGGGTTTTTGAAATTTCCATGTTTGAAACCAAAAACCACTTTTCTTCATGCATGCTTGACTTCATAAGAATGCTTACCATATGTTTGAATTTTAAAAGCATATAGTCTTCTTATGTCATATAGTAAGCATTCAAGTTCATAAATAATGTTTGGACATATTCAAACCAGACAAATCATGTATCTACCCCCTAACCCTAATCTCGGTCGATTTTATGAAAGTCAAGCATGACGAGAAGTGGTTTTTGGTTTCAAACATGGAAATTTCAAAAACCCTCCCAAGAGTTACATTTTGGAGTGACTTAAGAAGGATAGATGCTTAATTTTTCATATTCATGTTTTAAACTTGTATAAATCATGGTCAAACCTAGGATTTGACCAAGATTCAAATGGATAGAAAATAAAAAAACAGCAAAATGAAAAACCAAAGTACATAGTCTTCTTATGTCATGTAGCTAGTAAGCATTCAATTTGATAAACAAGGTCTAGACATATTCAAACTAGACAAACCATGTATCTACCCCCTAACCCCTAAACTCTGTCTTATGAAGTCTAGCATGAAGAGAAGTGGTTTTGGGTTTCAAACATGGAAATTTCAAAAAAAACCCAAAAACTTCATTTTAGAGTGACTAAGAAGGATACAAGCTTCCCTTTTCATTTTCATGTTTTAAACTTGTTTAAATCTTGGCCAAACCTAGGATTTGACCAAAAGATTCAAATGGGCATAAAAATTCAGAAAAAAATCAAAAGAATGAAAAACAAAGGACATAGCATTCTTATGTCATATATATAGTAAGCATTATTCAAGTTGATAAACAAGGTCTAGACATATTCAAACCATAAAATCATGTATATATCTACCCCTAACCCTAAACTCTGTCTTATGAAGGCAATCATGCAGGAAGATAAGTTGTTTTTGGTTTCAAACATGGAAATTTCAAAAACCCTCCCAACAAGAGCTACATTTTAGAGTGACTGAGAAGCATACATGCTCACTTTTTCATATTCATGTTTTAAACTTATTCAAATCTTGGTGAAACCTAGGATTTGACCAAGATTCAAATGGGTATAAAAATTCAAATACTGGTTTGTCTAGTTTGAATATGTCTAGACCTTGTTTATCAACTTGAATGCTTACTACATGACATAAGAAGACTATATAATTTGTTTTTTATTTTTCTGATTTTTTATTTTCTACCCATTTGAATCTTGGTCAAATCCTAGGTGTCTGACCATGATTTAAACAAGTTTAAAACATGAATATGAAAAATTAAGCATCTATCCTTCTTAAGTCACTCCAAAATGTAACTCTTGGGAGGTTTTTTGAAATTTCCATGTTGAAACAAAAAACCACTTCTCGTCATGCTAGACTTTCATAAAATTGACCGAGTTTAGGGTTAGGTGGTAGATACATGATTTGTCTTGTTTGAATATATCCAAACCTTGTTTATCAACTTGAATGCTTACTATATGACATAAGAATGCTTACCATATGTTTGAATTTTAAAAGCATATAGTCTTCTTATGTCATATAGTAAGCATTCAAGTTGATAAACGATGTTTGGACGTATTCAAACCAGACAAATCATGTATCTACGCCCTAACCCTAATCTCGGTTGATTTTATGAGAGTCAAGCATGAAGAGAAGTGGTTTTTGGTTTCAAACATGGAAATTTCAAAAACCCTCCCAAGAGTTACATTTTGGAGTGACTTAAGAATGATAGATGCTTAATTTTTCATATGCATGTTTTAAACTTGTTTAAATCATGGTCAAACCTAGTATTTGACCAAGATTCAAATGGGCAGAAAATTTAAAAAAATAGAAAATGAAAAACCAAAGTACATAGTCTTCTTATTATGTCATGTAGCTAGTAAGCATTCAATTTGATAAACAAGGTCTAGACATATTCAAACTAGACAAACCATGTATCTACCCCCTAACCCCTAAACTTTGTCTTATGAAGTCTAGCATGAAGAGAAGTGGTTTTGGGTTTCAAACATGGAAATTTCAAAAACCTCCCAAAAAAGTTCCATTTTCGAGTAACTAAGAAGGATACAAGCTTCCCTTTTCATTTTCATGTTTTAAACTTATTTAAATTATCTTGGTCAAATCACATAGTCTTCTTATGTCATATAGTAAGCAAAGCACATAGTCTTCTTATGTCATATAGTAAGCATTAAAATTGATAAACAATGTCTAGACATATTCAAACTAGACAAATCATGTATCTACCCCTAACCCCTAAATTCTGTCTTATGAAGTCAAGCATGAAAAGAAGTCGTTTTGGGTTTCAAACATGCAAATTTCAAGAACATCCCAAAAGCTTAATTTTAGAGTGACTAAGAAGGATCCATGATTACCTTTTCATTTTCTTGTTTTAAACTTGTTTAAATATTGGTCAAACCTAGGATTTGACCAAAAGATTCAAATGGGCATAAAAAATCAGAAAAAAATCAAGAGAATAAAAAAACAAAGGACATAGCATTCTTATGTCACATATATAGTAAGCATTCAAGTTGATAAACAAGGTCTAGACATATTCAAACCAGAAAATCATGTATATATCTACCCCTAACCCTAAACTCTGTCTTATGAAGGCAAGCATGCAGGAAGAGAAGTTGTTTTTGGTTTCAAACATGGAAATTTCAAAAACCCTCCCAACAAGAGCTACATTTTAGAGTGACTGAGAAGCATACATGCTCACTTTTTCATATTCATGTTTTAAACTTATTCAAATCTTGGTGAAACCTAGGATTTGACCAAGATTCAAATGGGTATAAAAATTCAAATACTGGTTTGTCTAGTTTGAATATGTCTAGACCTTGTTTATCAACTTGAATGCTTACTACATGACATAAGAAGACTATATAATTTGTTTTTTATTTTTCTGATTTTTTTAATTTTTCTACCCATTTGAATCTTGGTCAAATCCTAGGTTTGACCATGATTTAAACAAGTTTAAAACATGAATATGAAAAATTAAGCATCTATCCTTCTTAAGTCACTCCAAAATGTAACTCTTGGGAGGTTTTTTGAAATTTCCATGTTGAAACAAAAAACCACTTCTCTTCATGCTAGAGTTTCATAAAATTGACCGAGTTTAGGGTTAGGTGGTAGATACATGATTTGTCTTGTTTGAATATATGTCCAAACCTTGTTTATCAACTTGAATGCTTACTATATGACATAAGAATGCTTACCATATGTTTGAATTTTAAAAGCATATAGTCTTCTTATGTCATATAGTAAGCATTCAAGTTGATAAACAATGTTTGGACGTATTCAAACCAGACAAATCATGTATCTACGCCCTAACCCTAATCTCGGTCGATTTTATGAGAGTCAAGCATGAAGAGAAGTGGTTTTTGGTTTCAAACATAGAAATTTCAAAAACCCTCCCAAGATTTACATTTTGGAGTGACTTAAGAATGATAGATGCTTAATTTTTCATATTCATGTTGTAAACTTGTTTAAATCATGGTCAAACCTAGGATTTGACCAAGATTCAAATGGACAGAAAATTTAAAAAAATAGAAAATGAAAAACCAAAGTACATAGTCTTCTTATTATGTCATGTAGCTAGTAAGTATTCAATTTGATAAACAAGGTCTAGACATATTCAAACTAGACAAACCATGTATCTACCCCCTAACCCCTAAACTTTGTCTTATGAAGTCTAGCATGAAGAGAAGTGGTTTTGGATTTCAAACATGGAAATTTCAAAAACCTCCCAAAAAAGTTCCATTTTCGAGTGACTAAGAAGGATACAAGCTTCCCTTTTCATTTTCATGTTTTAAACTTATTTAAATTATCTTGGTCAAATCACATAGTCTTCTTATGTCATATAGTAAGCAAAGCACATAGTCTTCTTATGTCATATAGTAAGCATTAAAATTGATAAACAATGTCTAGACATATTCAAACTAGACAAATCATGTATCTACCCCTAACCCCTAAATTCTGTCTTATGAAGTCAAGCATGAAAAGAAGTCGTTTTGGGTTTCAAACAAGGAAATTTCAAGAACATCCCAAAAGCTTCATTTTAGAGTGACTAAGAAGGATCCATGATTATCTTTTCATTTTCTTGTTTTAAACTTGTTTAAATAATGGTCAAACCTAGGATTTGACCAAAAGATTCAAATGGGCATAAAAAATCATAAAAAAATCAAGAGAATGAAAAAACAAAGGACATAGCATTCTTATGTCATATATATAGTAAGCATTCAAGTTGATAAACAAGGTCTAGACATATTCAAACCAGAAAATCATGTATATATCTACCCCTAACCCTAAACTCTGTCTTATGAAGTCAAGCATGCATGAAGAGAAGTGTTTTTGGTTTCAAACATGGAAATTTCAAAAACCCTCCCAAGAGTTTTGGAGTGACTAAGAAGGATAGATGCTTAATTTTTCATATTCATGATTTAAACTTGCAAATACGAGCGATGCATCCAAAAGAAACACTCGTCCCCTCCCCGCATGATTTTGCCCTACCTAAATTTGAAGTCAAGCCAAAGGTGGTTCAAAAAAGGCAATCAAAAGGCATGGATTGTTCATCATTTTCTACATAGCTAGGGAAAATACCATACTGCCATACTAGTGTTTTAGAAAATAGCCCTTCAAATAGTTTGGCAACATGTTTATCAACTTTAATGCTTACTATGTGACATAAGAAAACTATTTGATTTGGTTTTTCATTTTTCTGTTTTTTTTTATTTTTCTGCCCATTTGAATCTTGGTCAAATCCTTGGTTTGACCAAGATTTAGACAAGTTTAACACGTGAAAACGAATAAGTAAGCATGGATGCTTCTTAGTCACTCCAAAATGTACCAACTGATAGATATGTTAACTTTGCTTCATGGATGTAAATGAGTTAACTTGGATTTCCTACCCTTTGAATCCATAGGAAACTTTGTTCTAATGCACTATAATAATCAATCGAGTTTTTACACCAACAGGTCTATCAGTTATGTGTGGTGCCCATGCGTGAGGTCCCACACTTCAGAGAGCACAAGTCACATGCAATAGGTATGCAAACTCCCAGCCATCTTCTTTGTCAAGAGAAGACGCATCAGGAATTCAGGATGCGTACTGGACGTCTCTGGGTCCTTCAGGATCCTTCGGTTGTCCCTCTCATAAAAAAATCTCTCTCATTCTCGGCCTCGCTCGAGCGCTCGCTTGCTCGCACCTCCTGCTCACTGACAAACCCTGCACAATAGTCAACATCATCACCCGAAAAAGGGGAGACACCATAATACTCTCCCTTCTTCTCTCCTTCCGAGCGATCCCTCTTCCTCCGAGTTTCACTCGACGGGCAAACACACATGTGCTGCATAGTAATAATAAAAAGGTACTATAGAAAAATCGATATACGAATCTATAATTAAATAGGTTAAACTAGGGTTTTGCCCAGTTCTATAGATCAAGGTTCAAAAAAAATCCAACTACGGGGTTCGAACAACACGATTCTAATCCAAGATTTTTTTCGACCTCATCCAAATGGCCTCAAACTATAGGGTTAGCATCAAGTGCAGTATGTGTGAAAATGTATGCACTATGTGTGCTATGACTTGTATGTCTTTCAAATTTGAACCAAATTTGAATAAGTTTGAAATATTTGAAAAGGGGCTTTTGGCTTAAACGTTTGAAACCAAAAACCACTTCTCTTCATGCATGCTTGACTTCATAAGACATAGTTTAGCTAGGGTTAGGGGGTAGATACATGATTTTCCTGGTTTGAATATGTCTAGACCTTGTTTATCAACTTAATTGAATGCTTACTATATGACATAAGAAGACTATGTGCCTTGGTTTTTCATTTTTTGATTTTTTTAAAATTATGCCCATTTGAATCTTGGTCAAATCCTAGGTTTGACCATGGTTTAAACAAGTTTAAATCATGAATATGAAAAATTAAGCATCTATCCTTCTTAGTCACTCCAAAATGTAGCTCTAGGGAGGGTTTTTGAAATTTCCATGTTTGAAACCAAAAACCACTTCTCTTCATGCATGCTTGACTTCATAAGACAGAGTTTAGGGTTAGGGGTAGATATATACATGATTTTCTGGTTTGAATATGTCTAGACCTTGTTTATCAACTTGAATGCTTACTATATATATGACATAAGAATGCTATGTCCTTTGGTTTTTCATTCTTTTGATTTTTTACGAATTTCTATGCCCATTTGAATCTTTTGGTCAAATCCTAGGTTTGGCCAAGATTTAAACAAGTTTAAAACATGAAAATGAAAAGGGAAGCTTGTATCCTTCTTAGTCACTCTAAAATGAAGATTTTGGGAGGTTTTTGAAATTTCCATGTTTGAAACCCAAAACCACTTCTCTTCATGCTAGACTTCATAAGACAGAGTTTAGGGGTTAGGGGGTAGATACTGGTTTGTCTAGTTTGAATATGTCTAGACCTTGTTTATCAATTTGAATGCTTACTACATGACATAAGAAGACTATATACTTTGGTTTTTCATTTTTCTGATTTTTTTAAATTTTCTACCCATTTGAATCTAGGTCAAATCCTAGGTGTTTGACCATGATTTAAACAAGTTTAAAACATGAATATGAAAAATTAAGCATCTATCCTTCTTAAGTCACTCCAAAATGTAACTCTTGGGAGTTTTTTTTGAAATTTCCATGTTTGAAACCAAAAACCACTTCTCTTCATGCTAGACTTTCATAAAATCGACCGAGCTAGTTGAGGGTTAGGTGGTAGATACATGATTTGTTTGGTTTGAATATGTCCAAACCTTGTTTATCAACTTGAATGCTTACTATATGACATAAGAATGCTTACCATATGTTTGAATTTTAAAAGCATATAGTCTTCTTATGTCATATAGTAAGCATTCAAGTTCATAAATAATGTTTGGACATATTCAAACCAGACAAATCATGTATCTACCCCTAACCCTAATCTCGATCGATTTTATGAAAGTCAAGCATGACGAGAAGTGGTTTTTGGTTTCAAACATGGAAATTTCAAAAACCCTCCCAAGAGTTACATTTTGGAGTGACTTAAGAAGGATAGATGCTTAATTTTTCATATTCATGTTTTAAACTTGTATAAATCATGGTCAAACCTAGGATTTGACCAAGATTCAAATGGACAGAAAATGAAAAAACAGCAAAATGAAAAACCAAAGTACATAGTCTTCTTATGTCATGTAGCTAGTAAGCATTCAATTTGATAAACAAGGTCTAGACATATTCAAACTAGACAAACCATGTATCTACCCCCTAACCCCTAAACTCTGTCTTATGAACTCTAGCATGAAGAGAAGTGGTTTTGGGTTTCAAACATGGAAATTTCAAAAACACTCCCAAAAACTTCATTTTAGAGTGACTAAGAAGGATACAAGCTTCCATTTTCATTTTCATGTTTTAAACTTGTTTAAATCTTGGTCCCAACCTAGGATTTGACCAAAACGTTCAAATGGGCATAAAAATTCAAAAAAAATCGAAATAATGAAAAACCTAGGATTTGACCAAGATTCAAATGGGCATAAAATTTAAAAAAAATGAAAAACCAAGGCACGTAGTCTTCTTATGTCATATAGTAAGCATTCAATTAAGTTGATAAACAAGGTCTAGACATATTCAAACCAGGAAAATCATGCATCTACCCCTAACCCTAGATAAACTCTGTCTTATGAAGTCAAGCATGCATGAAGAGAAGTGGTTTTTGGTTTCAAACATGGAAAATTCAAAAACCTCCCAAAAGCTTCATTTTGGAGTGACTAAGAAGGATCTATAGGAAACTATGTACTAATACAAAGATAATAATCACCCGAGTTATTAGAGCAACAAGTCTGTCACTTACGTGTGGTTCCCATGCGTGAGGTCCCACACTTCAGTGAGCACAAGTCACGTACGCTAGGTAAGCAAACTCCCAGCCATATTCTTTGTCAAGCGAGATGCATCAAGACTCTCTCTCTCTCCAATTATCCACCTCCGTTGGCTGCCGGTTTTGGCAGGGCGTTTCTAGCTCAGCTCGGAGGCCATGGTGTGCAGGCTCTTTAGCCATGGCGATTTGGTCGCGCCAAGTGGTTCGTGCCCAGCTGCGACGAGGATCAATCCGGACGGTGGCTGTTAAGGACCCGATCGCATTTCTTGCTTTCAGCCTGGGGTCTACCATGTAAATCTTAGGGATTTAGACGTAATTTCCTATTTATTTTGTGTCATGCTGTAAACTGCTCTCTGATGCGTATTGGAAATCTGGGTCCTTCAGGATCGTTCGGTTGTCCCTCCAACAAAAAAAAACATCTCTCTCATTCTCGGCCTCGCTCGCTCGCACCCTCTCGCGTGCGACAACCCCCTTCGCACAAATGCTCAAATCACCCGAAAAAATGTAAACACCATAAATAAGTGGGGCCCCTTGACTGCTCTCCCTTCGTCTCCTCCCGTGTGATCCCTCTTCCTCAGATTCCCGACCTTGCGGAAAATAAAAATGAAATGAAAGAGTTTCACTGGACGGGCAAACACATGTGCTGCCTAGTAATAATAATAAAAATGTAAAAAAAATCGACCTACGAATCTATTAATAAGTTAAACTAGGGTTCTGCACAGTACTACGGATCAATTTCAGAAAATGCAACTACGGGGTTCGATTTTGGCCTGCTAATATAAAATTAAATAATCTGAACTAGTATTCCTCTAAAAAATCATTTTGGTATGCATCGTTTGGTACTTTTGATAGCAAGAGTGCTTACTCCCTCCGTTAGCAAATAGTCTTCCTTTTCATGTTTATGAAGTCAAGCATGAAGAGAAGTGGTTTTGGGTTTCAAACATGGAAATTTCAAAAACCTCCCAAAAAAGTTCCATTTTCGAGTGACTAAGAAGGATACAAGCTTCCCTTTTCATTTTCATGTTTTAAACTTGTTTAAATTATCTTGGTCAAATCACATAGTCTTCTTATGTCATATAGTAAGCAAAGCACATAGTCTTCTTATGTCATATAGTAAGCATTAAAATTGATAAACAAGGTCTAGACATATTCAAACTAGACAAATCATGTATCTACCCCTAACCACTAAATTCTGTCTTATGAAGTCAGACATGAAGAGAAGTGGTTTTGGGTTTCAAACATGTAAATTTCAAGAACATCCCAAAAGCTTCATTTTAGAGTGACTAAGAAGGATCCATGATTACCTTTTCATTTTCTTGTTTTAAACTTGTTTAAATATTGGTCAAACCTATGATTTGACCAAACGATTCAAATGGGCATAACAATTCAGAAAAAATCAAGAGAATGAAAAAACAAAGGACATAGCATTCTTATGTCATATATATAGTAAGAATTCTAGTTGATAAACAAGGCCTATACATATTCAAACCAGAAAATCATGTATATATCTACCCCTAACTTAACCCTAATTAAACTCTGTCTTATGAAGTCAAGCATGCATGAAGAGAAGTGGTTTTGGTCTCAAACATGGAAATTTCAAAAACCCTCCCAAGAGTTTTGGAGTGACTAAGAAGGATAGATGCTTATTTTTTCATATTCATGATTTAAACTTGTTCAAATCTTGGCCAAACCTAGAATTTGACCAAGATTCAAATGGGCATAAAAATTCAAAAAATCAAAAAAATATGAAAAACCAAGGTCTTATTATGTCATATATATAGTAATCATAAACAAGGTCTCTAGACATATTCAAAACATACAAATCATGTATCTTCCACCTAACCCTAAACTCTGTCTTATGAACTCAAGCATGAAGAGAAGTGGTTTTGGGTTTCAAACATGGAAATTTCAAAAAAACCCCAAAAACTTCATTTTAGAGTGATTAAGAAGGATACAAGCTTCCCTTTTCATTTTCATGTTTTAAACTTATTTAAATTATCTTGGTCAAATCACATAGTCTTCTTATGTCATATAGTAAGCAAAGCACATAGTCTTCTTATGTCATATAGTAAGCATTAAAATTGATAAACAATGTCTAGACATATTCAAACTAGACAAATCATGTATCTACCCCTAACCCCTAAATTCTGTCTTATGAAGTCAAGCATGAAAAGAAGTCGTTTTGGGTTTCAAACATGGAAATTTCAAGAACATCCCAAAATCTTCATTTTAGAGTGACTAAGAAGGATACAAGCTTCCCTTTTCATTTTCATGTTTTAAACTTGTTTAAATCTTGGCCAAACTTAGGATTTGACCAAAAGATTCAAATGGGCATAAAAATTCAGAAAAAAATCAAAAGAATGAAAAACAAAGGACATAGCATTCTTATGTCATATATATAGTAAGCATTATTCAAGTTGATAAACAAGGTCTAGACATATTCAAACCATAAAATCATGTATATATCTACCCCTAACCCTAAACTCTGTCTTATGAAGGCAAGCATGCAGGAAGAGAAGTTGTTTTTGGTTTCAAACATGGAAATTTCAAAAACCCTCCCAACAAGAGCTACATTTTAGAGTGACTGAGAAGCATACATGCTCACTTTTTCATATTCATGTTTTAAACTTATTCAAATCTTGGTGAAACCTAGGATTTGACCAAGATTCAAATGGGTATAAAAATTCAAATACTGGTTTGTCTAGTTTGAATATGTCTAGACCTTGTTTATCAACTTGAATGCTTACTACATGACATAAGAAGACTATATAATTTTTTTTATTTTTCTGATTTTTTTAATTTTTCTACCCATTTGAATCTTGGTCAAATCCTAGGTGTCTGATCATGATTTAAACAAGTTTAAAACATGAATATTAAAAATTAAGCATCTATCCTTCTTAAGTCACTCCAAAATGTAACTTTTGGGAGGTTTTTTGAAATTTCCATGTTGAAACAAAAAACCACTTCTCTTCATGCTAGACTTTCATAAAATTGACCGAGTTTAGGGTTAGGTGGTAGATACGTGATTTGTCTTGTTTGAATATGTCCAAACCTTGTTTATCAACTTGAATGCTTACTATATGACATAAGAATGCTTACCATATGTTTGAATTTTAAAAGCATATAGTCTTCTTATGTCATATAGTAAGCATTCAAGTTGATAAACAATGTTTGGACGTATTCAAACCAGACAAATCATGTATCTACGCCCTAACCCTAATCTCGGTCGATTTTATGAGAGTCAAGCATGAAGAGAAGTGGTTTTTGGTTTCAAACATGGAAATTTCAAAAACCCTCCCAAGAGTTACATTTTGGAGTGACTTAAGAATGATAGATGCTTAATTTTTCATATTCATGTTTTAAACTTGTTTAAATCATGGTCAAACCTAGGATTTGACCAAGATTCAAATGGGCAGAAAATTTAAAAAAATAGAAAATGAAAAACCAAAGTACATAGTCTTCTTATTATGTCATGTAGCTAGTAAGCATTCAATTTGATAAACAAGGTCTAGACATATTCAAACTAGACAAACCATGTATCTACCCCCTAACCCCTAAACTTTGTCTTATGAAGTCTAGCATGAAGAGAAGTGGTTTTGGGTTTCAAACATGGAAATTTCAAAAACCTGCCAAAAAAGTTCCATTTTCGAGTGACTAAGAAGGATACAAGCTTCCCTTTTCATTTTCATGTTTTAAACTTATTTAAATTATCTTGGTCAAATCACATAGTCTTCTTATGTCATATAGTAAGCAAAGCACATAGTCTTCTTATGTCATATAGTAAGCATTAAAATTGATAAACAATGTCTAGACATATTCAAACTAGACAAATCATGTATCTACCCCTAACCCCTAAATTCTGTCTTATGAAGTCAAGCATGAAAAGAAGTCGTTTTGGGTTTCAAACATGGAAATTTCAAGAACATCCCAAAAGCTTCATTTTAGAGTGACTAAGAAGGATCCATGATTACCTTTTCATTTTCTTGTTTTAAACTTGTTTAAATATTGGTCAAACCTAGGATTTGACCAAAAGATTCAAATGGGCATAAAAAATCAGAAAAAAAATCAAGAGAATGAAAAAACAAAGGACATAGCATTCTTATGTCATATATATAGTAAGCATTCAAGTTGATAAACAAGGTCTAGACATATTCAAACCAGAAAATCATGTATATATCTACCCCTAACCCTAAACTCTGTCTTATGAAGTCAAGCATGCATGAAGAGAAGTGTTTTTGGTTTCAAACATGGAAATTTCAAAAACCCTCCCAAGAGTTTTGGAGTGACTAAGAAGGATAGATGCTTAATTTTTCATATTCATGATTTAAACTTGCAAATACGAGCGATGCATCCAAAAGAAACACTCGTTCCCTCCCCGCATGATTTTGCCCTACCTAAATTTGAAGTCAAGCCAAAGGTGGTTCAAAAAAGGCAATCAAAAGGCATGGATTGCTCATCATTTTCTACATAGCTAGGGAAAATACCATACTGCCATACTAGTGTTTTAGAAAATAGCCCTTCAAATAGTTTGGCAACATGTTTATCAACTTTAATGCTTACTATGTGACATAAGAAAACTATTTGATTTGGTTTTTCATTTTTTTGTTTATTTTTTATTTTTCTGCCCATTTGAATCTTGGTCAAATCCTTGGTTTGACCAAGATTTAGACAAGTTTAACACGTGAAAACGAATAAGTAAGCATGGATGCTTCTTAGTCACTCCAAAATGTACCAACTGATAGATATGTTAACTTTGCTTCATGGATGTAAATGAGTTAACTTGGATTTCCTACCCTTTAAATCCATAGGAAACTTTGTTCTAATGCACTATAATAATCAATCGAGGTTTTACACCAACAGGTCTGTCACTTACGTGTGGTGCCCATGCGTGAGGTCCCACACTTCAGTGAGCACAAGTCACGTGCAATAGGTACGCAAACTCCCAGCCATCTTCTTTGTCAAGAGAAGACGCATCAGGAATTCAGGATGCGTCATCGACGTCTCTCGGGTCCTTCAGATCCTTCGGTTGTCCCTCTCATAAAAAAAATCTCTCTCATTCTCGGCCTCGCTCGAGCGCTCGCTCGCTCGCACCTCCTGCTCACTGACAAACCCTGCACAACAGTCAACATCATCACCCGAAAAAGGGGAGACACCATAATGCTCTCCCTTCTTCTCTCCTTCCGAGCGATCCCTCTTCCTCCGAGTTTCACTCGACGGGCAAACACACATGTGCTGCATAGTAATAATAAAAAGGTACTGTAGAAAAATCGATATACGAATCTATAATTAAATAGGTTAAACTAGGGTTTTGCCCAGTTCTATAGATCAAGGTTCAAAAAAAATCCAACAAATCAAAAAAATATGAAAAACCAAGGTCTTATTATGTCATATATATAGTAATCATAAACAAGGTCTCTAGACATATTCAAAACATACAAATCATGTATCTACCACCTAACCCTAAACTCTGTCTTATGAACTCAAGCATGAAGAGAAGTGGTTTTGGGTTTCAAACATGGAAATTTCAAAAAAACCCCAAAAACTTCATTTTAGAGTGACTAAGAAGGATACAAGCTTCCCTTTTCATTTTCATGTTTTAAACTTGTTTAAATCTTGGCCAAACCTAGGATTTGACCAAAAGATTCAAATGGGCATAAAAATTCAGAAAAAAATCAAAAGAATGAAAAACAAAGGACATAGCATTCTTATGTCATATATATAGTAAGCATTTTTCAAGTTGATAAACAAGGTCTAGACATATTCAAACCATAAAATCATGTATATATCTACCCCTAACCCTAAACTCTGTCTTATGAAGGCAAGCATGCAGGAAGAGAAGTTGTTTTTGGTTTCAAACATGGAAATTCAGAAACCCTCCCAACAAGAGCTACATTTTAGAGTGACTGAGAAGTCAAGCATGAAAAGAAGTCGTTTTGGGTTTCAAACATGGAAATTTCAAGAACATCCCAAAAGCTTCATTTTAGAGTGACTAAGAAGGATCCATGATTACCTTTTCATTTTCTTGTTTTAAACTTGTTTAAATATTGGTCAAACCTAGGATTTGACCAAAAGATTCAAATGGGCATAAAAAATCAGAAAAAAAATCAAGAGAATGAAAAAACAAAGGACATAGCATTCTTATGTCATATATATAGTAAGCATTCAAGTTGATAAACAAGGTCTAGACATATTCAAACCAGAAAATCATGTATATATCTACCCCTAACCCTAAACTCTGTCTTATGAAGTCAAGCATGCATGAAGAGAAGTGTTTTTGGTTTCAAACATGGAAATTTCAAAAACCCTCCCAAGAGTTTTGGAGTGACTAAGAAGGATAGATGCTTAATTTTTCATATTCATGATTTAAACTTGCAAATACGAGCGATGCATCCAAAAGAAACACTCGTCCCTTCCCCGCATGATTTTGCCCTACCTAAATTTGAAGTCAAGTCAAAGGTGGTTCAAAAAAGGCAATCAAAAGGCATGGATTGTTCATCATTTTCTACATAGCTAGGGAAAATACCATACTGCCATACTAGTGTTTTAGAAAATAGCCCTTCAAATAGTTTGGCAACATGTTTATCAACTTTAATGCTTACTATGTGACATAAGAAAACTATTTGATTTGGTTTTTTATTTTTCTGTTTATTTTTTATTTTTCTGCCCATTTGAATCTTGGTCAAATCCTTGGTTTGACCAAGATTTAGACAAGTTTAACACGTGAAAACGAATAAGTAAGCATGGATGCTTCTTAGTCACTCCAAAATGTACCAACTGATAGATATGTTAACTTTGCTTCATGGATGTAAATGAGTTAACTTGGATTTCCTACCCTTTGAATCCATAGGAAACTTTGTTCTAATGCACTATAATAATCAATCGAGTTTTTACACCAACAGGTCTGTCACTTACGTGTGGTGCCCATGCGTGAGGTCCCACACTTCAGTGAGCACAAGTCACGTGCAATAGGTACGCAAACTCCCAGCCTTCTTCTTTGTCAAGAGAAGACGCATCAGGAATTCAGGATGCGATCGACGTCTCTGGGTCCTTCAGATCCTTCGGTTGTCCCTCTCATAAAAAAATCTCTCTCATTCTCGGCCTCGCTCGAGCGCTCGCCGCTCGCACCTCCTGCTCACTGACAAACCCTGCACAACAGTCAACATCATCACCCGAAAAAGGGGAGACACCATAATGCTCTCCCTTCTTCTCTCCTTCCGAGCGATCCCTCTTCCTCCGAGTTTCACTCGACGGGCAAACACACATGTGCTGCATAGTAATCATAAAAAGGTACTGTAGAAAAATCGATATACGAATCTATAATTAAATAGGTAAAACTAGGGTTTTGCCCAGTTCTATAGATCAAGGTTCAAAAAAAATCCAACTACGGGGTTCGAACAACACGATTCTAATCCAAGATATTTTTTGACCTCATCCAAATGGCCTCAAACTATAGGGTTAGCATCAAGTGCAGTATGTGTGAAAATGTATGCACTATGTGTGCTATGACTTGTATGTCTTTCAAATTTGAACCAAATTTGAATAAGTTTGAAATATTTGAAAAGGGGCTTTTGGCTTAAACGTTTGAAACCAAAAACCACTTCTCTTCATGCATGCTTGACTTCATAAGACATAGTTTAGCTAGGGTTAGGGGGTAGATACATGATTTTCCTGGTTTGAATATGTCTAGACCTTGTTTATCAACTTAATTGAATGCTTACTATATGACATAAGAAGACTATGTGCCTTGGTTTTTCATTTTTTGATTTTTTTAAAATTATGCCCATTTGAATCTTGGTCAAATCCTAGGTTTGACCATGGTTTAAACAAGTTTAAATCATGAATATGAAAAATTAAGCATCTATCCTTCTTAGTCACTCCAAAATGTAGCTCTAGGGAGGGTTTTTGAAATTTCCATGTTTGAAACCAAAAACCACTTCTCTTCATGCATGCTTGACTTCATAAGACAGAGTTTAGGGTTAGGGGTAGATATATACATGATTTTCTGGTTTGAATATGTCTAGACCTTGTTTATCAACTTGAATGCTTACTATATATATGACATAAGAATGCTATGTCCTTTGGTTTTTCATTCTTTTGATTTTTTTCTGAATTTCTATGCCCATTTGAATCTTTTGGTCAAATCCTAGGTTTGGCCAAGATTTAAACAAGTTTAAAACATGAAAATGAAAAGGGAAGCTTGTATCCTTCTTAGTCACTCTAAAATGAAGATTTTGGGAGGTTTTTGAAATTTCCATGTTTGAAACCCAAAACCACTTCTCTTCATGCTAGACTTCATAAGACAGAGTTTAGGGGTTAGGGGGTAGATACTGGTTTGTCTAGTTTGAATATGTCTAGACCTTGTTTATCAACTTGAATGCTTACTACATGACATAAGAAGACTATATAATTTGTTTTTTATTTTTCTGATTTTTTTAATTTTTCTACCCATTTGAATCTTGGTCAAATCCTAGGTGTCTGACCATGATTTAAACAAGTTTAAAACATGAATATGAAAAATTAAGCATCTATCCTTCTTAAGTCACTCCAAAATGTAACTCTCGGGAGGTTTTTTGAAATTTCCATGTTGAAACAAAAAACCACTTCTCTTCATGCTAGACTTTCATAAAATTGACCGAGTTTAGGGTTAGGTGGTAGATACATGATTTGTCTTGTTTGAATATGTCCAAACCTTGTTTATCAACTTGAATGCTTACTATATGACATAAGAATGTGTCAACACCCGGATTTTTAAGTCCGAATGCCTATTATGTCATACATCGCAATCCCAGGAATATTGTTGTTACGAGGCATAATAGTTAAGTATCACAGTCATCATTCATTACAAACCATAAGTCTTACAAATTGGAATCACATGATCCATATTACACGAATAGTTGATCTATTGATCAATGAACAAACACAAGTTCATAGTTCAACATAGCAGAAGCGTAAGATACAAGGACTCTCTAGTCCACAGGCCAACGCTTGACGTCGGAAGGTGCTTAGTTGTCGTAGGCGTCCTGCTGGTCATCTCCTTGGTCGTCTTCATACTCTGGCCATTTGAATAGCCAGGGACAAAGCCGTGAGTACATTGAGTACTCGCAAACTAATACTAATGTAAGTGATAGATATTCTAGTATGGTTTGCTAAGCTCTAGTTTATTTGCATAAAGCTAGTTTTAGTTCACAAAGTTTGAGAAAAGCTTATTCAAGTGCTAACTAACTCAAGTGGGAACATTAGTGTCATTCCCACCATTCAAGTGGTGATTTCAATTCAATTCACCACAAGTCATTTCACCATCATCCTTTTCAACATCATTTTCAAAGATATGACATCGGAAACTGTATGGCCTTTCCAACCGTCCGTAACCGTGGACGCGGCTATTCGAATAGGTTTACACTCTGCAGAGGTTGCACACTTGTGCCACAACATTTGATTTCATCCGTCGGGATTACCCCGAATCATCGTAACACAGTACGCGGATCATCAACCATAACCTTTCACTTACAAATCCTAGTATGAGCACCTCTCCCCATGAGCTTGGCCTCCCAGTGAAGACCAACTGTCAACCTGGGAACTGCACAGGGCTTGGCCGTACAATTCACCTCAACTTCACATCATTTCTCAACAACGGAGGCAGCCTCAAGCGTAACCCTTATGACGTGTGTTCAGAGGGAACCCATACTAAGACGCATAAACTTCCAGTTAAGCCCTACCCATAATCAGGTATTGTGGGGGTACTTAAGAATTGGAAAGGTATCGCATTCAAACCAACATCATTGTTTATCAAAAATCACCATCTTCTCTTGTTCATATTCACCTTCAAAAATCATTCAATGGAATGCATCTTCATTCCAAGGTTTCCAAAATCACTTCAAAATTCACATTGTTCCCATCTAGAGTAGTCAAGTTTTAATTCATTAGCACTAGCTCTAATTCATGAGGGGTGCTAACTTGCTTTGCTTGGAGAAGACTAACTCACTACTCTAGTAATCAACTTGTACTTTGACCAAAGTTAACTATAAAAGTACTCATTTAGAAAACAAGTAACAACTTGTAAAGTAAAAACTTGGGATGGGTTCATATAAGAAAAGATAAGAAACATGGTGCCTTGCCCCAAGGGGCTTTGCACTTTGCAAGAATATTAGCTTGCCTTGGTAGTTCTCAAACTGTTCCTCCTCCTCCTCTTGGTAGCAACCTTCTTCTTCGGCGTACTCTCTAGGGTGCTACCGTCTAAATTTGAATACGAGTATAATTACTCACTAATTCAATGGCTATTCCATACATCACATATAACACACAAACTATTCTATGCATACAAAATAATCTACTTAGGTGCATGGGTTGTGGGGGTTAAATAGAATTCACTTCTTTGTATTTCATATGTAAATGATAGTTTCCATAGGGTTCTTGAGAAATAATTTCCTCTCATTGAAATCTTCTTAAGATTTAATTTCTCAAACAATCATGTATGAACTCATATTGACCTAAGTCAAATGTTCATCATCATCATTTGTGAAAAGGATTTAAATGAGGTAGATCACCTCATACTATTTAAATAACCCTACCTTTGATTTAAATCTCAAGTAATTCATATAAGAGAGTTTGGGACCAGGGGTCCAAACATCCCATGAATTCATGTGAGACAAGTTTAAAGGAAGTATAAGACTTCACATAATTTGTTTTAATAGTTTTGGACAATATCAACTAGTTAAACTAGTCAAATGATCCATTCATTAAACTATGGCATGATCATACAAGGTGACCACACCATTTTATTGCATAAACAATTAGTGTAAGTCAAAAGTGAGCTATTAGAGTTGGAATTAACTTAATATCTATTTTGGTTGATTTTTAAGAATTATTTGAATAGGGAAAAGTCCCTGTCTTGTTATTTTTATCACATTAATTCTACAAAGAATCTGGCCATGAGGCCAGTGGCATTGGCTAGATAATTTCAGTAGCTTTCCAACCATATAAAGTTCACTAAATTTGGTTTAGCCAATTTGAATCTATTGATTTTCAAAGTGGAGGCAGTATTGAAAACTATTTGAAATAATTAAATCCAGTTTGAATTAAAAAGGCCGGCGGGAAACGAAGCTGGGCCAGATTCGAATAAAA
Source organism: Lolium perenne (assembly GCF_019359855.2). NCBI lineage: Eukaryota > Viridiplantae > Streptophyta > Magnoliopsida > Poales > Poaceae > Lolium > Lolium perenne. The sequence goes on from NC_067245.2 coordinate 141,574,264, forward strand.
ACGGCCCAGTCCAGCCCAGCCACGGTCCACAGACGTGCGGGCTGCCTGACAGGGTGGGGTCCGCCTGTCAGCGACTCTGTAAACCCGAATCGGTACAGAACAACGTGGGGCGTTGGATTAGAAGGGGATCGGAGGGCCGTGGTTTGGCTAAACTAGGTTTTCTCCTTGTTGGATGTGGTACCTGGCTCCTCTGACAGGGTCCTGTCTCGTGAAGTAGTTGTTGACTCCTCGGCCTTCGAGTTGCACTGTAGATCCTCCTTCGTTGCCTCCATATCTAAGCAGGGGATTTAAGAGTGGGATGAGTACGAGCGTACTCAACAAGTTCATTATAGGAAAGAGGTGTTTAATGCACTAGCTACAGCATTAGACCAGAAAGTCTAATACCAATGCAGGTTTTCATAACCATTTCTTCAAAAGGTTGCTTTTATTCAGAAGAACTATGTCCGTCAGCCTTCACCGGTTTACTAGAACTTCATGGAGCTCCTTTCCGGCCGCGTTCGCAGTTCCATATCCCGGAACAGGGAGTGACAGGTCACGGTTCTTTACACTCTGCAGAGGTGTGTTGCTTTACCCATAAGAGATCTTAACCTTGGTGCCAACCGGGCGTGCAACCCGTTCACACTTCCTTTGGTGTGAGGCCCGGTATAAGGTCATAGCCAATCATATTCCTCCGCTACCTCGCACACCCACCCTTTTGTAAGATTGTCTTCCCCTATATCTATGGTGAGACCGACCCAGGCATTTGTTCTCCCCTATACCAATTAAGGTAGACCGTTCCGAACAATTTTTATATGCCCTGCCCTATCAACCATAGATAGACCGTTCCGGACACCTTACAATCCATCATAGACCGCATTACCGTGGGGACTTTAGGCTTCCCCAGCCCACCGCTTGTCCCTCAGGATACAAGTGTCTACGGCAAGCGCATCCGTTGATGTACAAGAGGTGGAAATACGATTGACTATTCCGTCCCACTCTAGATCTTATGGTTAACACGGGTATTACGGCACAAGAATCACTGGCGACATTTGTTGTTTAATCCTAGATGGATATAAACCCGTGCAATGGAACCTCCACCATATCAACACAATCCATGGTTCCATTGCCCACCACATAGTCATATTCATAGTTATGAAAGTAGTGGTTTTGATTTTTATGCAATAGTGATAACCATAATACTTTGCAAGTATTTTGATAGAAATACTCAAATGACATGAGCAAGTGATGAACTTGCCTTTCTTGACTGCAAGATTATGCAGGCAAGGTCTTCGATACGTAGTAACTCCAAATTCTGAAATAGCATCATCGTCCGGTAAGGACGATGTTTAAAAGATTGGCAAGGATGCAATAATGCATAAGTATGAGATGAAATCGTTCTAAACGTGTCCTAACCCCGACGATTTAGGATTAGTGAGTGGTAATGATTGGTTTAGGGTGTGTTGTACTTTTAGAGTGATTCACATATAAGGTTCTTATTCAGGTGTGATTACTTGGTATTATAAACAGGTAGATAATAAAGCATAATAATCAATTGAGCACAAAGAGAATGATTATTGGCATAATGTTAACAAGTAAAGAACAGTGGTCAGTTTTAGTACTATATGGCATGGTTAATGATTGATTATCATATACTTTAAAAGAATAACTTTTGAAGAACATATAATTTGATAAAGAACAAGTATGGTAATTAGGTTTGTGGGTTGCTATAATTTATTATGGTTCCAAGTAGTTTCTGGAGTAAGTATTAGATGGATCACAACAATGTTGGATTCATCGACACCTAGGGCTTGTAAGGTTGAGTTAAGCCTAGGCATTCTAAGCAAGTATTTATACATGGTTGCTATTAAGCTTGGTTCATCTTGGTGGTGATAGCTAGCTAGGGTTTATAGATCCTATAAGGCAGGGTTGATGGCTACTCATTATTTTCTTCAAAAGAATAACTTTTGAAGAACATACTTCTTAAGTACTAAGAAGTATAACAATTAAGGTTGAGGTTGTCTTGTATTAGTTATTGGATCCCTAAGTAGAGAATGGTTGGTTCCTAAATAGGATGGTTCATAAGTATCTCACACTAGTAGGGTTTAGTGGAATATGGTTATGTAATGCAAAATAGTAGATATGGTTGCTATTAGGGTTCATCACCATGGTGTGATGCTAAATAGGGATAATCAAGGATGATGAATTGAAGGATAGGAACTAGGGTTTATATTTAGGTGGTTCTACTAGATCATCTAAGTTTTAATATTATGAATAGGTGAAATACCAATTTATTAGTAATATTGCTTCTACTATCTTATGAGAACATGAATATTTATTTAGTTGCTAAATATAGCTCTATGGTAATGGAGTAACATGATCACATGTTCTAAGCTAGGGTTTAGGTTAGAATTAAATTAAGGTTCATATGTAATAATGGAACTAGGGTTCCTAATGGTTTAAGGTTTTTAGGATTTCACATAAAATTATGAACTACTATGTTATGTATAAAGGAACTAGGTTTTCTAAATCTACCATATAGTTCTTAAGATAATAACTTCACTATAAAGTTGAAGTGATTGCTAACTTTGAAATAATAATAATGGATTTAACATTATATTATTGTTAAAAGACTTAAAATATGATAAATACTATTAGGGTTTAGGGTTTTTTAACTAATGGTGGAAGTAATGATCAATTAGGATTTTCAAATGATTAAACATAACCATCTAGAAATATTTGTTGTTTTATATGGCATATTAATGTGAAGTAAAATTTAATATTTTATTTATGTGAAGAATTGAAACAAGAAATTATATGCTTAATTTTTAGGTTTTAATTGTTTAAGATTTAAAATTACTTCTTTTAATATTTAGAGGAAACTCCAAATTATTGTTCCTTTAGTTTTTAAATTATTTGTTATATATTATTATAGAGGTAATTTTCTCCTACTCACTTTTATTTATTTATTGTTATTTACTTAATTTTTAAATGATAAAATCTAATAGGGAAAGAAATAAAGAAAAAATATTGGACCAAATGGCCCAATGGTTTGGCCCAAGGCCTGGTCAACCAGGTCCGGCCCAACCTGGTTGGGTTAGGTCGAGTGGACCGGACCCGACTGGCCACCGACCCTCATCGCTCTCTCCCATCTTCCTGTCTTCTCGTTCGCACTCGCATCCTCTCGAGCTCCTGGCGATGGTGTTGTGTCGCCGCTCGTCCCCGGCTGCTCCCTGTCCTCTTTGGCACCGGTGAGTTAGGGCTTTTGGTCGCCACACCATGATCTACCACCTCCCCTTGGTTAATTTGATCTTCTTGATCCCTAGCGGTCATCCTCGACCCCGAATCCCTAGTTGGTCACCGGCCGGTTCGACCGCCGTCGCCACTACTTCGGCCGGCTCCGCCTTTCTCCACTCTACCTTGACCTCCTCCACAAAACCCCCATCGGCGCCATCCTCTCCACGCCCCCGCTTGCACCCCCGGAGCAATACCTAGCTGCGGGTTGGCATGGTTGCCGCCGGCCGCTACTGTCTCCGGCACCTCTGGCTGCTCCCCTTCGTCGACCCCAGCTAGACCTGGTTGTGTTCGGTCCAGCTCTGGCGTCTTCGGTGGTGTGGTGCTGGTGTGGAGATGCTGATGGTGCTGTAATGTGGTGACTACTGGTGGGTGACTCGACGCCAGCAGGACGGCGTCGCCGGCGCAATCCTGGCGTCCATGAACTGGTGGTGTTGTCGCTGTTCTCACTGCATCTCCGACCTCGACGCCGGTGGGACGGTGTCGTGGACGCAACCCCGGCGTCCGCTTCTTGCATGAACCCTCTATCTCACTGTGAGCTGTTATTCTCCCCTCTCTTCTATTTATGTTCGATGTACTGCCTCAGCTATCTACTTGTGGTGATTGTAGCATTGTTGTTAATTGGTGCCTAAGAGTGGTGATTTCCAGTACCTGTGCATCTACTGCTAGTTGATTTAATGCGCCCATTGATTGGTGTGCTTATAGTGGGGATTGAGAAATGTGGTTTGGGCCAGTAATGCTTAGCTCGTGGTGATCTCTTCCAGGAGCTTAATGTTATAGCTTGATTGATCCTGGTGTAGTTGGTGCAAGGATGCCTCTGTTTGGGTGATTCTTTTCATCCATAGCATGTGTGTCTGGCTGTGTTACTTTTTACTGACGGAGCTGTATATACACTATAATATGGATTGTTGTGTTAACTGAAGAAGTTCGATGATGCTATTTCATTTAATCTTAATTGAGCTCGGACATCTTTGGAAAAGTAATTCATGGTTAGTACTTGTGCTGCTTGGGCAATACATGATGCTTGTTGGCTGGTGGCAATTAGATGATTGCTTTAATTATGGCTCTGATTGGAGATAACTTGGTTGGCCTGGGATTGTTCCTGGACCCCAAGTAATTCTCTGAAATTTATCTATATGGACACTCTGTTGTGGATGTGTAGGTGTGGTGCCCCTGTTTGGATGGTTTATTCATCCAGGCATAATTATCTTGGTATAATAATTTGATGTTGCATATATGGGTTGAGTTTAATCAACAAGGTAGAGATTTTGGTGCTTGAGGATTTACTTGATGGTTGGCTTGTATCTATGGATCTAGCTGCACTCATAGATGGTTTCTCTGGTTCTAAATATAAACTGATAAGAACAGATGATATGCTTGATCTTGTAGCCTTGCCGATGATGCAAAGGTTGAGGCACAAACTTGTGATATGAACAGATACTCACATGTTGCCCCGCTGATTTCTCTGTGATGATCATGCATAGCACCACTATGCACTTCTGAGAGAATTCCTCCTTCTAATCCTCTTCAACCAGATTTGCTGCTCTTGGTAGCTTGGCTTCTGTATATTGAAATAATTATCCTTCTTGTGGTAGCCTCCACCTTCTGGCTTTTTGCTAGCTCCTAATGATCTAGTTGCCGGTCTTGGTGATTTTAGCTAGTGCAAGGATTGGATGGATGAACTGCAGAAATAAATCTGCTGGTGTGTAGCGAGTGTGGTGGCTGGTTGCTAGTGCTTTGCTTTAATCTTGTTGAGTCTGCTGTCTATAGGGTCGACAAAGACACCAATTCTGATGGGATGAGTGTGCTGCTTACAGCTGGTCCCCACTTGAGGGTACAAGTTACCAAGTTGGGTGCTTCCTCCCTTGTGCAAGTTATGGATGAGCATGGATAACCATCCCTATTTTCCTTTCTTTTGAGGATACCACCGTGAGCTTCCTTATTTGACTCTATAGCTAGTACTTATGTGAGCTGGCTGCTTATGACTGGATGATTTGATTGCTTAATCACTATGATTGTTCTCTGTAAAGTAAATGTTACTTTAATATTAATTAAGCCACTGCTTAATTAACAAGTGGATTTATAAAATATTTGCTTAAGATCATTTTGACTTTTCCATGTCAAAACTGATCACTTTAAATAAACTTGTGAGCCTTCATGATTGCTAGCTAGATTAGAGGGAAATTTTAAATAGTTGCCTTGTTGCCACAATTTATGTTGCCTTGTAATATGGATCAGCTATTGTTGCCTCTAGTCCCTGGTTGCTTTGTTGATGAATGTTCCATGATCCCAATGACCCATTCATCCCGGATGCATTTCTTCCTGATGTTGCCTAAGAAAGAATTAATTCCCTCTAATCATCATTAGGGATCAAGAATAGTTCTTGAAACCCTCTAGCTAGCCACCAACAGTAATATTGCCTCACCAAAGGTGAAGGCAAACATTTCTAACCATGACACAATTATTTGTTTGTCTTTTGTTTTGTTTTTCTTATTGCAGGAAAAGAAGAATAAGGATTGAGAAGATGAAGATTTAGTTTTTAGGGTTTTCTTTTATTCCTTTGTAATTTTCATTTCTTTTCTAGCTTGTAAGTTATTGAATAATGTTATTTGTAAAAAAGTTAACTCATTTATTTATTTGGACTTATCAAGTGTATTTACTTGTACTTATTATATTTTTATACTTGTTTAAATTTCAAATTCCAATTCAATTTATTATTTGAATTATGTCTTTCATATTTGAATTTGAATTCAAACTATTTCCCTCAAAAACATAATAAATCAACAAAGGTCATGTCGAAATTTGTCTCACTCACATCGATGACTAACTCAATTCCACCGATGCAAGAGAAATCTTGATCACTTTGATATTTTTAAACAAAAACGCGAAAATTCCCCGGATTTTCTATGCATGAATGCAATGCACACATCTGTTTCCTCTATTTTTGTAACCCCATTACCTGGGATATTACAGTCTCTACCCCTTAAACTAAACTTCGTCCTCGAAGTTTGAACTCTCTCACGTTTCCGGAGTGTGGATCTGACTTGTGCAGACTACGACATTTCTCGGACTCCGTGGTGATCTTACTGGATATCATTGAATATATCCCTTGTCCAGATTCTTCCTGGAATCCATTAGGGTTTGTCTCTGAACCATGGTTCTTACTTTGATTCATTGATTTCTTCCAACTCTATAAGCTTGTTTCCTTTCTCATTGAAGATTCAATGATTGAGACTTCTTCTGGTGCTGCTGGTCTTATTTGAAGGCTAATTTGATAATAAACTCCTAATGCTAAATAGGTCTTTGTTTTCCCTTACTACCAAAAGTGCAATAATGTACTTAGTAAGGTACTTACCATGGAAATGATTTTGACGGTTTATTCCTCTAAGAATGGATTAGACTCATTTAGTCCATCCAATCATGGTTTATAATTGATACCTATAACTCTTTAGATTCATTTAGGTTCCATGAAAGGAATCTTTCATGTAGTCTCTGATTCTGGTATGGTCAAATCCCTTCAGTCTTTGACCTCCTTGAGCTATATTTGGTCTCTGATATTTCCTTCGTCCAACTTCTTTATCTTTGACTTACTTGAGCTTAAGTACTTCTGAGTAGATATTACTCACTTGCTCAAGTTATAATCCACTTCTTACGTCCTCGAGGTATGAACCTCGGCTTCTGGTCTAACCTCCTTCTGAAGGTATTGTTCAACAATCTTATGAAAATAAGATCGAACTTCCTCTCGATTCAGGACCTTCTTCTTCTATTATGCTCAAAGTATTGAGTTATTGTATATCCAACTCAATCTTTACTCTACCCCTTAGAGTTTTCTTATGGTCTTCAACTCCTTTTCTTCCAACTATTGGACTTATGATTAGAATATTGGTATAGGTCTTGTTTATAATTTATATTCCTCTAAGGTTTTGCGAAGAAACTTTGTGGTGTATCCACTCAATTGTGGACATCCAATGTGAATCCTTCAACTAAATGTTTATAGATCTAGCTATTTGGCTGACAAGATTTTTATTTGTTCACAAACCTTTGTTACAACTAATTAAATCGTGGACTATTTGTAATACCAACTGATACCAGCTGTGGTTATTATACCAACTGTGGCTATTTGATATCTAAAAATGGATTCTATTATAGGTTACGATCAACTAGACGAGACATCTTCTGCTTTATCTCGCAGTATTGCTCCTATACCAATTGTGGTCTTCTGATTTCAACTGTAGTCTTCTTACATCTGCTATGGTTTCATATATCATCTTCCTTCATTCAGGGTTTATTTTGCAAGAAAACCACTAGCTGACACTATGAATATAGTATCCTAAGTGATTTCCCATGCATTCCCTCTTCTATGTCGACTATGGATCTGCTTCAGCTTCACCATAATCACCATATTTCTTACCTTCATGCTTCTCATGTACTAAAGTACTCCTCTGTTGAGGTAAAGCATGAATGTTGATTGGCACTTCCTTCCGAGTATTGTGGTTGCTTCCCACAACTTTGTTTCCTTTATCTGATGAACCTTCATCTTATCTTCAAAATATACCGAATTCGTCACTTCCTCACACGAATACCATTACCCTCTAGATCTTTAACATCAAGTAGGATATTGATATTGCAACATGCATTTGCATATCAAAGTCAAACTTCATGTATGGATCTAGTCAAACAATGAAAATCCAATAAAATCCTAGAAGATTCAGCTTTGTGTTTATAATACACACCATCATAAGCCTGAATATGATTGTTGAGTAAGACATCTCTAAACATCAGGCTCTGATGTGTAGTATATAACACCACATAAGATAGGTTTATATCGTAATACTTAGTACTTATGGAAGTCTACTATTTGTCTCAACCTTTACCTTAATTGCACATTTGCAATGAGATAAACTTGAAACAAAGTGGTCTAGAATAGTAAAAGTTAACCTGGTTTTGTTTGGAAGTACAAACAAAGTATTATACCATATATAAGTGCTATTGAGGACTATTTTGTATGATACCACTAGTTCTAATATGGTTACTCTGAATACATATTTATTAGGATAAAGTTCCTATACTTCTAAGTATTTCTACCATAAGCATATGGTCATGATGTGCTTGGCACACTTCCCATATTTTTTGGATTACAATTCTTACACTATTGTTGAACAACTGGCTTCTTATTGTACTTCTACTAAATTTTTATGATGCTCTGGTTCATCACATAATGATTCTTAGGTGAATCTTATATGATTACTATCTCTACCATGTATGTAGCCATATTTTATTCCTATTTCTCTTCCTTACCTCCCATGATTGACTCATCATGGTTTATACTACCTCATATAACTCATAGTTATCACTTACTATCAATTGTTTCACATGTCTAGATAATTTTACTTACTCATTACTTATCTTGGTCTACATCTTCTATTCGGATATCTTAATTACCTTCACCTTTTGATATTACTCCAGTTACAGGTCTGGATATATCTTACTTGACCATAACATGTGTTGGTACACATCTTCCAATAGGATATCTTCCTTATGGTTGTATCCTCTCTTTGGACTACCATGTATTGTATACCAACTGGGGTCTACTCATCTATTGTTTAAGGACTTCACGGTGTACTACATGTTTGGGATTAGCTAACTAACTTTATTTTATCTTGGTAAGCTAGATAAGAAATGTTGACTCAAGTGTGTCAGGATTATTCTCAAGTGAATATCCATCTCAAGTCATAAAAATATTTGGTTTACCTAGGACAACTACCTATAGACACTACCAATCCTATAGGTCTCCTTTAAAGGGTTTTAATCCTAAGGTCAAAGCATTTGCTCTGATACCAACTGTGGTGACCCGGCATACCACTGCATGGTGTAGTATGCAAGTCTGATATAACACCAATGAAACACCGTTCCACTAGTATTATATTGCTCAGAGTGGTACAACAGAAACATATGCGGGTCCAAGGTATGACTATAGAATTACAACATTGACTCTATTACATAAGATCAGCACAACCTCCTATTTTACAATGAGGTAAAACTGCAGATAACTCCAGAAGAACGACTCGTAGTCTAGTCTTATCACGAACTCTATTTGTAGAGTATTTCACTTACTACAGAGGCTAAGAATAGACTCTAGCTAAATAGGAGCTAGGTTTAGGAAGCTAGTTCCCTCCTATGGCTAAACTAGGTTTTCTCCTTGTTGGATGTGGTACCTGGCTCCTCTGACAGGGTCCTGTCTCGTGAAGTAGTTGTTGACTCCTCGGCCTTCGAGTTGCACTGTAGATCCTCCTTCGTTGCCTCCATATCTAAGCAGGGGATTTAAGAGTGGGATGAGTACGAGCGTACTCAACAAGTTCATTATAGGAAAGAGGTGTTTAATGCACTAGCTACAACATTAGACCAGAAAGTCTAATACCAATGCAGGTTTTCATAACCATTTCTTCAAAAGGTTGCTTTTATTCAGAAGAACTATGTCCGTCAGCCTTCACCGGTTTACTAGAACTTCATGGAGCTCCTTTCCGGCCGCGTTCGCAGTTCCATATCCCGGAACAGGGAGTGACAGGTCACGGTTCTTTACACTCTGCAGAGGTGTGTTGCTTTACCCATAAGAGATCTTAACCTTGGTGCCAACCGGGCGCGCAACCCGTTCACACTTCCTTTGGTGTGAGGCCCGGTATAAGGTCATAGCCAATCATATTCCTCCGCTACCTCGCACACCCACCCTTTTATAAGATTGTCTTCCCCTATATCTATGGTGAGACCGACCCAGGCATTTGTTCTCCCCTATACCAATTAAGGTAGACCGTTCCGAACAATTTTTATATGCCCTGCCCTATCAACCATAGATAGACCGTTCCGGACACCTTACAATCCATCATAGACCGCATTACCGTGGGGACTTTAGGCTTCCCCAGCCCACCGCTTGTCCCTCAGGATACAAGTGTCTACGGCAAGCGCATCCGTTGATGTACAAGAGGTGGAAATACGATTGACTATTCCGTCCCACTCCAGATCTTATGGTTAACACGGGTATTACGGCACAAGAATCATCAAGCGACATTTGTTGTTTAATCCTAGATGGATATAAACCCGTGCAATGGAACCTCCACCATATCAACACAATCCATGGTTCCATTGCCCACCACATAGTCATATTCATAGTTATGAAAGTAGTGGTTTTGATTTTTATGCAATAGTGATAACCATAATACTTTGCAAGTATTTTGATAGAAATACTCAAATGACATGAGCAAGTGATGAACTTGCCTTTCTTGACTGCAAGATTATGCAGGCAAGGTCTTCGATACGTAGTAACTCCAAATTCTGAAATAGCATCATCGTCCGGTAAGGACGATGTTTAAAAGATTGGCAAGGATGCAATAATGCATAAGTATGAGATGAAATCGTTCTAAACGTGTCCTAACCCCGACGATTTAGGATTAGTGAGTGGTAATGATTGGTTTAGGGTGTGTTGTACTTTTAGAGTGATTCACATATAAGGTTCTTATTCATGTGTGATTACTTGGTATTATAAACAGGTAGATAATAAAGCATAATAATCAATTGAGCACAAAGAGAATGATTATTGGCATAATGTTAACAAGTAAAGAACAAAGGTCAGTTTTAGTACTATATGGCATGGTTAATGATTGATTATCATATACTTTAAAAGAATAACTTTTGAAGAACATATAATTTGATAAAGAACAAGTATGGTAATTAGGTTTGTGGGTTGCTATAATTTATTATGGTTCCAAGTAGTTTCTGGAGTAAGTATTAGATGGATCACAACAATGTTGGATTCATCGACACCTAGGGCTTGTAAGGTTGAGTTAAGCCTAGGCATTCTAAGCAAGTATTTATACATGGTTGCTATTAAGCTTGGTTCATCTTGCTGGTGATAGCTAGCTAGGGTTTATAGATCCTATAAGGCAGGGTTGATGGCTACTCATTATTTTCTTCAAAAGAATAACTTTTGAAGAACATACTTCTTAAGTACTAAGAAGTATAACAATTAAGGTTGAGGTTGTCTTGTATTAGTTATTGGATCCCTAAGTAGAGAATGGTTGGTTCCTAAATAGGATGGTTCATAAGTATCTCACACTAGTAGGGTTTAGTGGAACATGGTTATGTAATGCAAAATAGTAGATATGGTTGCTATTAGGGTTCATCACCATGGTGTGATGCTAAATAGGGATAATCAAGGATGATGAATTGAAGGATAGGAACTAGGGTTTATATTTAGGTGGTTCTACTAGATCATCTAAGTTTTAATATTATGAATAGGTGAAATACCAATTTATTAGTAATATTGCTTCTACTATCTTATGAGAACATGAATATTTATTTAGTTGCTAAATATAGCTCTATGGTAATGGAGTAACATGATCACATGTTCTAAGCTAGGGTTTAGGTTAGAATTAAATTAAGGTTCATATGTAATAATGGAACTAGGGTTCCTAATGGTTTAAGGTTTTTAGGATTCCACATAAAATTATGAACTACTATGTTATGTATAAAGGAACTAGGTTTTCTAAATCTACCATATAGTTCTTAAGATAATAACTTCACTATAAAGTTGAAGTGATTGCTAACTTTGAAATAATAATAATGGATTTAACATTATATTATTGTTAAAAGACTTAAAATATGATAAATACTATTAGGGTTTAGGGTTTTTTAACTAATGGTGGAAGTAATGATCAATTAGGATTTTCAAATGATTAAACATAACCATCTAGAAATATTTGTTGTTTTATATGGCATATTAATGTGAAGTAAAATTTAATATTTTATTTATGTGAAGAATTGAAACAAGAAATTATATGCTTAATTTTTAGGTTTTAATTGTTTAAGATTTAAAATTACTTCTTTTAATATTTAGAGGAAACTCCAAATTATTGTTCCTTTAGTTTTTAAATTATTTGTTATATATTATTATAGAGGTAATTTTCTCCTACTCACTTTTATTTATTTATTGTTATTTACTTAATTTTTAAATGATAAAATCTAATAGGGAAAGAAATAAAGAAAAAATATTGGACCAAATGGCCCAATGGTTTGGCCCAAGGCCTGGTCAACCAGGTCCGGCCCAACCTGGTTGGGTTAGGTCGAGTGGACAGGACCCGACTGGCCACCGACCCTCATCGCTCTCTCCCATCTTCCTGTCTTCTCGTTCGCACTCGCATCCTCTCGAGCTCCTGGCGATGGTGTTGCGTCGCTGCTCGTCCCCGGCTGCTCCCTGTCCTCTTTGGCACCGGTGAGTTAGGGCTTTTGGTCGCCACACCATGATCTACCACCTCCCCTTGGTTAATTTGATCTTCTTGATCCCTAGCGGTCATCCTCGACCCCGAATCCCTAGTTGGTCACCGGCCGGTTCGACCGCCGTCGCCACTACTTCGGCCGGCTCCAGTCTTCTCCGCTCTACCTTGACCTCCTCCACAAAACCCCCATCGGCGCCATCCTCTCCACGCCCCCGCTTGCACCCCCGGAGCAATACCTAGCTGCGGGTTGGCATGGTTGCCGCCGGCCGCTACTGTCTCCGGCGCCTCTGGCTGCTCCCCTTCGTCGACCCCAGCTAGACCTGGTTGTGTTCGGTCCAGCTCTGGCCTCTTCGGTGGTGTGGTGCTGGTGTGGAGATGCTGATGGTGCTGTAATGTGGTGACTACTGGTGGGTGACTCGACGCCAGCAGGACGGCGTCGCCGACGCAACCCTAGCGTCCATGAACTGGTGGTGTTGTCGCTGTTCTCACTGCATCTCCGACCTCGACGCCGGTGGGACGGTGTCGTGGATGCAACCCCGGCGTCCGCTTCTTGCATGAACCCTCTATCTCACTGTGAGCTGTTATTCTCCCCTCTCTTCTATTTATGTTCGATGTACTGCCTCAGCTATCTACTTGTGGTGATTGTAGCATTGTTGTTAATTGGTGCTTAAGAGTGGTGATTTCCAGTACCTGTGCATCTACTGCTAGTTGATTTAATGCGCCCATTGATTGGTGTGCTTATAGTGGGGATTGAGAATGTGGTTTGGGCCAGTAATGCTTAGCTCGTGGTGATCTCTTCCAGGAGCTTAATGTTATAGCTTGATTGATCCTGGTGTAGTTGGTGCAAGGATGCCTCTGTTTGGGTGATTCTTTTCATCCATAGCATGTGTGTCTGGCTGTGTTACTTTTTACTGACGGAGCTGTATATACACTATAATATGGATTGTTGTGTTAACTGAAGAAGTTCAGTGCTAACATTTAATCTTAATTGAGCTCGGACATGCTTTGGAAAAGTAATTCATGGTTAGTACTTGTGCTTTTGGGCAATACATGATGCTTGTTGGCTGGTGGCAATTAGATGATTGCTTTAATTATGGCTCTGATTGGAGATAACTTGGTTGGCCTGGGATTGTTCCTGGACCCCAAGTAATTCTCTGAAATTTATCTATATGGACACTCTGTTGTGGATGTGTAGGTGTGGTGCCCCTGTTTGGATGGTTTATTCATCCAGGCATAATTATCTTGGTATAATAATTTGATGTTGCATATATGGGTTGAGTTTAATCAACAAGGTAGAGATTTTGGTGCTTGAGGATTTACTTGATGGTTGGCTTGTATCTATGGATCTAGCTGCACTCATAGATGGTTTCTCTGGTTCTAAATATAAACTGATAAGAACAGATGATATGCTTGATCTTGTAGCCTTGCCGATGATGCAAAGGCTGAGGCACAAACTTGTGATATGAACAGATACTCACATGTTGCCCCGCTGATTTCTCTGTGATGATCATGCATAGCACCACTATGCACTTCTGAGAGAATTCCTCCTTCTAATCCTCTTCAACCAGATTTCTTTGCTCTTGGTAGCTTGGCTTGTATATTGAAATAATTATCCTTCTTGTGGTAGCCTCCACCTTCGGCTTTTTGCTAGCTCCTAATGATCTAGTTGCCGGTCTTGGTGATTTTAGCTAGTGCAAGGATTGGATGGATGAACTGAGAAATAAATCTGTGGTGTGTAGCGAGTGTGGTGGCTGGTTGCTAGTGCTTTGCTTTATCTTTGTTGAGCTGTCTGTAGGGTCGACAGCACACCAATTCTGATGGGATGAGTGTGCTGCTTACAGCTGGTCCCCACTTGAGGGTACAAGTTACCAAGTTGGGTGCTTCCTCCCTTATGCAAGTTATGGATGAGCATGGATAACCATCCCTATTTTCCTTTCTTTTGAGGATACCACCGTGAGCTTCCTTATTTGACTCTATAGCTAGTACTTATGTGGGCTGGCTGCTTATGACTGGATGATTTGATTGCTTAATCACTATGATTGTTCTCTGTAAAGTAAATGTTACTTTAATATTAATTAAGCCACTGCTTAATTAACAAGTGGATTTATAAAATATTTGCTTAAGATCATTTTGACTTTTCCATGTCAAAACTGATCACTTTAAATAAACTTGTGAGCCTTCATGATTGCTAGCTAGATTAGAGGGAAATTTTAAATAGTTGCCTTGTTGCCACAATTTATGTTTCCTTGTAATATGGATCAGCTACTGTTGCCTCTAGTCCCTGGTTGCTTTGTTGATGAATGTTCCATGATCCCAATGACCCATTCATCCCAGATGCATTTCTTCCTGATGTTGCCTAAGAAAGAATTAATTCCCTCTAATCATCATTAGGGATCAAGAATAGTTCTTGAAACCCTCTAGCTAGCCACCAACAGTAATATTGCCTCACCAAAGGTGAAGGCAAACATTTCTAACCATGACACAATTATTTGTTTGTCTTTTGTTTTGTTTTTCTTATTGCAGGAAAAGAAGAATAAGGATTGAGAAGATGAAGATTTAGTTTTTAGGGTTTTCTTTTATTCCTTTGTAATTTTCATTTCTTTTCTAGCTTGTAAGTTATTGAATAATGTTATTTGTAAAAAAGTTAACTCATTTATTTATTTGGACTTATCAAGTGTATTTACTTGTACTTATTATATTTTTATACTTGTTTAAATTTCAAATTCCAATTCAATTTATTATTTGAATTATGTCTTTCATATTTGAATTTGAATTCAAACTATTTCCCTCAAAAACATAATAAATCAACAAAGGTCATGTCGAAATTTGTCTCACTCACATCGATGACTAACTCAATTCCACCGATGCAAGAGAAATCTTGATCACTTTGATATTTTTAAACAAAAACGCGAAAATTCCCCGGATTTTCTATGCATGAATGCAATGCACACATCTGTTTCCTCTATTTTTGTAACCCCATTACCTGGGATATTACAGTCGTCGTCTCCGACGAGAACCCGACGGTGCGGCGGCGGCAGTAGGGGGTCGGAGGGCTTACGGCGGCTCCAGCGAGGGATGGCAGTGTGCTCGGGGTAGATGTGGACGACGGCGAAGCTCCAGGTACAGGTGGCATCGCCTGAGGTGGCCTGGTTCGCCGGCGATTGCTACAGAGCTTCCGCGGAGGTGAGCTCTCGATTGGCCTTGCTCCGGCGTGAATCCGATGAGTGGTGAGGTGGTTGAGAAGCTGTGAGAGGTGGGGAGTGCGGTGGTGTGCTTGGATCATCAAGGGGAGGTCT
Source organism: Lolium perenne (assembly GCF_019359855.2). Lineage (NCBI taxonomy): Eukaryota > Viridiplantae > Streptophyta > Magnoliopsida > Poales > Poaceae > Lolium > Lolium perenne. Next base: position 141,590,096 of record NC_067245.2, read on the forward strand.
CCTTTTATAGCAGCGCATGGGTGCTGCGGGGCAGGGTGGTGGTCGACCATGGCGCGGCTTCTCCGGCGAGCGGTCGAGCTAGGCGAGGTGGTGGCAGTGTTCTATGGTTCCTGGCGATGCTATTGGCGGCGACAGCTTGGTCGGGGAGGGCCTGGTTGGGTCGCATTGCTTCCAGGCATGTCTCGGCAGTGGCGGGATCTTCTTCCCCATCTACGGCGGCGGCGGTCCAGGGTCTGGTCGTGGCCATGTCTGGCGGCGTCGTGGTGGCGTGGTGATGCTCAACGGCTAGCAAGCGGGGCCAGGGCGAGCGCGAGGTGGTGGCGCGGCGCGTGTCCAGTGCGCGTCCATGGCGCGCATGGTCGCGACGCGAGCGGCATGCTGGCGATTTTGGGCGCGCGTCGTCCGGGCGTTGTCGAGCTCCTCCTCGACCAGGGCGGTGCTAGGCGTCGCTAGGGTGGCACGGTGGCGAGCAACGGCAGGGTGGCCAGGTTGGGGAAGGAAGGGAGAGAGGTGGAGGTGGTCGGGCTCGGGGACATGGCCGGCATGGCCATGCCCTAGCTTGCTCTCTCCTCTCCTCAGCCTCACTATGCATCAATTAGGGTTTAAGGGGACCAGGGGACACAATGTGATAGATTAGGGTAGTTTAGGTGAGGTAGATTCACTATTTGCAATAGTTGCAAATAGTGCCCGAAATTGCAAATTCCAAAAATATCCAAATTTGAAATAATTCAAATGGTGAATGTTTTTGAAATGTGAGTGTTGATATAAGTTGTATTTGACCAGAGGTGATTTGAGGTGGTGGTGGAATTTTTAGAATTCAAAAATTTGCCAAAATGGCTAAGTGAGGAATGTTCCATATGTTAAAAAGTGGGGACTTTGAATGAGCCTTGCTCATGATCAAAGATGATTTTGGCATGGTGATCTTCATCAAAGTTGTTCACCTTGATGTTGACTTTGAAATGATGCAAAGAATTAGCAAGAATTGGTTTGGGAAAAATGAATGGCAAGGGCTCAAAGTGGTGATCAGACTATAAATTTCAGTTTTGACCATTATCATATGTGAGTGAGATTTGTGTTTGAAATTCATTTGAATTGTGAAACTTTGATTCCAAAAGTTGTAATAAGTGTTTAATAACATTATTCAACTAATGGTGAAGACTAAATAGGTCTAGGGTCAAAATTTATAAAAATGCCATAGGGCATATGTGAGGGTTTTTAGGGTTTTGCATTTTATGGATTTTCTTCCTCTTTGATTTATTTGGTTGGTGATCTTCATATGATCACATTAGGGTTTTAGAGCATATCAAAAGCAAGTAAAAGCAATCATCATGGCATATCACTCAAATGCACAAGTCCTATGCATGGTACTATATGCAAATAGAAAAGTTTTTGTTGGTTTGAAAATTTGTTTTCTGGAATTCTCTAACTTTCTTTTTATTGAAATTTGGGGTGTTACAAACCCTTCCCCCTTACAAAAGATCTCATCCCGAGATCGAAAAGAAAGTTAGGTACTAAAGAGATCTGGGTACTCCTTCTTCATGAAGTCTTCGCGTTCCCATGTGGCTTCATCCTCGGTATGATTGCTCCACTGGATCTTCAGAAACTTGATGCTTCGGGTGCGGGTGGTTCGGTAGGCTTCTTCCAGGATGCGAATCGGCACTTCGCGGTAAGTCAGATCCTTGTTGATATCCACTGATCTGTGATCGATGTTCTTGAACACTTCGGTCTTCTCCGGGACTTCAAGGCACTTCCGGAGGAGTGAGATGTGAAACACGTCATGCACCGCCGACATTTCTTCTGGCAACTCCAGTTGATAAGATACTTCACCTCGGCGGCTGAGGACTTTGAAAGGTCCGACATAGCGGGGTGCAAGCTTTCCTTTCAGTTGGAACCTTTGCATTCCCTTCAAGGGGGACACTTTGAGATAGACGAAGTCTCCGATCTCAAAGGTCATCTCCCGACGTCTCTTGTCGGCGTAGCTCTTCTGTCTGGATTGCGCTGTCTTGAGGTACTTGCGGATCTTGTGGACTTTCTCTTCGGCTTCACGAAGAACATCTGGGCCGAAAACTTGGCTCTCTCCAACTTCCGACCAGTTCAGGGGGGTACGGCACTTCCTTCCGTACAAGGCTTCAAAGGGGGCCATCTGTAGGCTGGCTTGGTAACTATTGTTGTAAGAGAATTCTGCGTAAGGTAGGCAGTCTTCCCACTTGGATCTGTATTCCAGTACGCATGCTCTAAGCATGTCTTCCAGTATCTGGTTTACTCTCTCAGTCTGTCCATCGGTCTGAGGGTGATAGGCGGTGCTGAAATTTAGGCGGGTGCCTAATCCTTCATGCACTTTCTGCCAGAACCTTGAGGTGAACTGTGATCCTCTATCTGACACTATCGATTTGGGGGTTCCGTGCAGAGCGACTATTCTGGAGATGTAAAGTTCAGCTAACTTTGGGCCTTGATAGGTGGTTTTGACGGCGATGAAATGGGCGACTTTGGTCAATCTATCGACCACTACCCATATTGAATCATTGCCTTTGCTGGATTTGGGCAGTCCGGTGATAAAGTCCATTCCTACGGAGTCCCATTTCCATTCCGGAATCTGGAGGGGTTGTAACAGTCCGGCGGGTCGTTGTTGTTCTGCCTTGACTCTCTGACAGATGTCACACTTAGCGATATAGCTACCGATCTCTCTCTTCATTCCGTGCCACCAAAATTGTTCTTTCAGGTCCTGGTACATCTTGGTACCTCCGGGGTGGATTGAATAAAGGGTGTCATGGGCTTCTTGCAGAATGACTTGTTTCAAGTTAGAGTCCGATGGTACGCAGAGACGTTCTTTGTACCAAAGCACTCCGGCTTCGTCTACGGTGAATCCGGGGGCTTTTCCTGCGGCTATTTGTTTCTTGATTCCGTCAATGCTAGCGTTGTCTTTCTGGGCTTCCTTGATCTGACCAACCAAGGTGGGTTGCAGTTCTATGCTGGCTAGGAATCCTTCACTAACAAGTTCAAGTCTGAACTGTTCAAACTCTTGGTGCAAGCTGGGCTGTTCGGTTGCGAGCATGGAGTTCAACTGGCACGGCAGTCGACTCAAAGCATCCGCTACCACATTGGCCTTGCCGGGGTGGTAGTGAATCTCCATGTCGTAATCCTTGATCAGTTCGATCCATCGGCGTTGTCTCATGTTCAACTCCTTCTGGGTGAAAATATATTTGAGGCTTTTGTGGTCGGAGTAGATCTCGCATCGATTACCCATGAGGTAATGACGCCAAACTTTCAAGGCTAAGACCACGGCTGCAAGCTCGAGGTCATGGGTTGGGTAGTTCTGTTCATGTTGCTTGAGCTGTCTTGAAAGGTAGGACACAACCTTGCCTTCTTGCATAAGCACGCATCCAAGTCCAGTCTTAGAGGCGTCGCAATATACATCAAAGGGTTTTGCGATATCTGGCATGATCAGGATTGGGGCTGTTGTCAGTCTACTTTTGAGCTGTTGAAAGCTCTCTTCGCACTTGTCGGTCCACTCAAACTTTCTGTCCTTTTTCAGCAGTTGGGTCATTGGTCGAGCGATGCTCGAAAAACCTTCTACAAATCTGCGGTAATATCCGGCTAATCCAAGAAAAGCGCAGACCTCGGTTGGTGTGGTTGGGGCTTTCCATTCCATAACAGTTTTGATCTTGGCAGGATCTACGGCGATTCCTCCTGCGGACAAGATGTGTCCCAGGAATCCAACTTCTTCCAGCCAAAACTCGCACTTGCTAAACTTGGCATACAACTTGTGCTGTCTAAGGGTTTCTAGGACAATCTCCAAATGCTGTTCATGTTCCTCTTCGGACTTGGAGTAGACAAGGATGTCGTCGATGAACACAACGACAAACTTGTCCAAAAAGTTCATGAAGATCTTATTCATGAGATTCATGAAATAGGCGGGGGCATTGGTCAGTCCAAACGACATGACGTTGTACTCATACAACCCATATCTGGTGGTAAAGGCAGTTTTTGGAATGTCGGTGGCTCGAATCTTCAGTTGGTGGTATCCAGTTCGAAGATCTATCTTGGAGAAAACTCGGGATCCGGTGAGTTGGTCGAACAAGTCTTCGATCTTGGGTAAGGGGTATTTGTTTTTGATGGTGACATCGTTAAGCTTACAATAGTCCGTGCATAAACGATTTGCACCATCCTTCTTGTCTACAAACAAGACGGGGGATCTCCAGGGGGATGCACTTGGTCTAATCAAACCTTTGGCTAACATGTCATCTATTTGCTTCTTCAGCTCCACAAGCTCGGTTGCGTTCATGCTGTAGGCTCTCACGGGCTATGGGTCCAGTTCCGGGGATTAACTCGATGATAAACTCGATATCCCGATCCGGGGCATACGGTAGATCATCAGGAAACACATCGGGGTAACGACAAACGACCCTGATTTGATCCAGAGTTGGCTTGGATACACTTTGGTTGCACTTAAATTTTCCGGGTAGTTTTTCGTAGACGTGCTCAACTACGATACCGGTCTTTGCTAGTCATGGTTATGGCTTTCTTGGCACAGTCTATCAATCCATTGTGCTTGGACATCCAGTCCATTCTTAGGACAACTTCCAAACCCTTGGTTCCAAGTATGATTAGATTTGCAAAGAAATCTACATCATGGATTTTGATTGGCACATTTTTGCAAAATTTTCTAGCTTTGGTGGTTGATCCGGGGATTTGGACTATCATAACATGCTTCAAACTGAGGGGTTGAATTTTACTTGTTGATGCAAAGTCCTCGGTGACAAAGGAATGAGATGCTCCGGAATCAAACAACACTCTAGCAGGGATGTGGTTGACAGAAAACATACCCAGCACAACATCTGGTGCTTCCTGGGCTTCTTCAGCGTTCATGTGGTAGAGGCGGCCGTTGTGGTTGTTGGGGTTGTTGGGGGCGAACTTCTTGCCGGTGGAGACACGGCGTTGCTGCTGGGCAGGTGCAGCGGTGTTGCCGGCGAGCTTGGCAAGACGCTTGGGACACTCGTTGGAGTAGTGCCCCACTACACCACACTCATAACAAGTGATAGTGGTCTTGTCCTGCTTGTTCGCAACGGGGACGACATTGCTTCCGGTTCTGGGAGCGGTGTTGGTGTTGGTGGTGTTGTTGTTAGGGGCTCGGGGTGGAGCGCGGTTGTAGTTGTTGTTGTTGTAGTTGTTGTTGTAGCCTCCTGGCTTGGAGTTTCCTCCACTCCGGTTCTGATAACCGGGGCGAGAGTTCTGCATCTGGGGTTTGTTGTTTCTCGGAGTGAAACCTCCGCTTGAGCTAGGGCGAAACTTCTGGGGGTGGCTTGATCCACTCTGATTGGCCATGCGGCGCTTGCGGTTCTCATTGGCTTGGTTTAACTTGCCCTCCATTTGGATGGCAGAGTCAACAAGGGCTTCGAGGTCGGTGAAGGGGATGTTGACGAGGACAGTCTGCATCTCATCATGCAGTCCGTTCAGGAATCTCTCCTTCCTCTTTTCCACGGTGTCGGTCTCATCAGGGGCATACCTTGACAAAGTAAGAAACTTGTCGCGGTATTCAACCACCGTCATGCGACCTTGTTTCAGCTCACGGAATTCATCCCTCATCTTCTTGATAAGACCCGGGGGTACATGGTACTTGCTGAACTTGAGTTTGAAATCCTCCCAAGTCATGAATTGACCTCCGTTCATGGCACGGGTGCTTGTCCACCAAGCGCGGGCTGGTCCAGCGAGATAGTGAGTGGCGAACAGGACTTTCTCGTTGGCTTCCACTCCGGCTACCTCCAGATTGTTCTCCATAGTTTGGAGCCAATCGTCGGCGTCGAGGGGCTCCTCGGTCTTGCTAAACACCGGAGGGTTGGTGTTTTGGAAGTTCTTGAGCTTGGATCCGGGGTGGTCATGCTTTCCATGGCCTTGGTTGGCGATGTTCTGCAAGGCGATGAGGTTGGCTTGGCGTTCGGCTCTTTCGGTTTCCCGGTCTGCAAGCATGGTTTGCAGCAGTTGCAGCATCGCGTCGTTGGTGCGATTTGGAGGGGCCATCTGAAGATGTAGAAGATTATGAGATAAGAGGGAACATTCTATGGTTCATTTTGGTTAAGTTTGAAAACAATTTGAAAACTTGTAATCTTTTCATGACAAACATAACATTCATTCATTCATGCAACACATAGTACAAACTACACACCTACTCCAATGGTTTTAAGAACCATTCTCCTGCTACGATACAAGGGACGGGATACAACTCACACCTACTATAAGTGAACTAGTGCAACTACTCCTCATCATCGACATCGATCGGGACGTAGTCGTCGGGTCCTGCCTCCAGGAACTCGTAGTCCTCCTCCTCGGTGTTCTTGTCCTCCTCAAAGTCGTTGTCGTCGCTCAGGAAGGCGTCTCCTCCCTGAATGTCGATGCCTCCATCGTCATCCTCCAGCTGACGAATCTGATCCTCCTGGGCCTTGACAGTGGCCTCAAGTGACGCGATCCGGGCGCGAAGGCGACGACTCGTAGCGTCCTTCATGGCACGCTGCTGGCGAAGGCTCCAGCGGTCGTTGCTGACTAGCTTGATTGCCGCCCCCAGCTCGCTGATGTGAGCATGGGTCTGGTTCGCGTGGCGCGAGTGGCGTCGAGGTCCCTCTGAGTCTGGTAGAGCATGAAGTCCAGGTGCTCAGCATGGTGCCTCAACTCCGGGTGCGGCTGCAGCTCCATGGGCACTCCCGCGGCATCACGCCTCACAAGGTGGGCGTAGCGAGAGGCGAGGATGCCCACTACGTTCTGTCCACAGAGGCGCGCAAGTGCCTCCTGTAGGCCACGAGCGAGTCCGTCGAGCCAGTTGCTCTCGCGGAAAGAGAAGAGGATCCTCTCAGAAGTGGGAGGCTCCATCTTGCCCCTCAAGTCGGCAGTGATCACCCACTGCAACTCTCCTCCGGGCGTGTCATCCAGCTGAACCCCGTGAAACTCGGGGTGTGGGCGCCCAAGGAAGTCAGAGAGGGCGTTGAGGTCGTGCTCGAAGATCAAGCTCCCTTCGTTCCCAAGCTGGTAAAACTTGGTGTTGATGGGTTCATTCAGCGCCATCTGAAAGAGAATTGGATGAGTAAGTTAGAGAGTGCAAGGTGTGGCAAAGTTTTAAGTTGATTCAAATAAGATAGGCATGATTCATCAAATTTTGGCAAAGTCTCAAAGACAAGAGTGTAGTAAATTTTCACAAATAGTTTCTTTCATTTGATTTCAAAGTTAAGATTTTCAGAACGCCCATTCTAACTAAGGTCTTCTAAGGTCAAACAATGGCTCTGATACCAACTTGTCAACACCCGGATTTTTAAGTCCGAATGCCTATTATGTCATACATCGCAATCCCAGGAATATTGTTGTTGCGAGGCATAATAGTTAAGTATCACAGTCATCATTCATTACAAACCATAAGTCTTACAAATTGGAATCACATGATCCATATTACATGAATAGTTGATCTATTGATCAACGAACAAACACAAGTTCATAGTTCAACATAGCGGAAGCGTAAGATACAAGGACTCTCTAGTCCACAGGCCAACGCTTGACGTCGGAAGGCGCTTAGTTGTCGTAGGCGTCCTGCTGGTCATCTCCTTGGTCGTCTTCATACTCTGGCCATTTGAATAGCCAGGGACAAAGCCGTGAGTACATTGAGTACTCGCAAACTAATACTAATGTAAGTGATAGACATTCTAGTATGGTTTGCTAAGGTCTAGTTTATTTGCATAAAGCTAGTTTTAGTTCACAAAGTTTGAGAAAAGCTTATTCAAGTGCTAACTAACTCAAGTGGGAACATTAGTGTCATTCCCACCATTCAAGTGGTGATTTCAATTCAATTCACCACAAGTCATTTCACCATCATCCTTTTCAACATCATTTTCAAAGATATGACATCGGAAACTATATGGCCTTTCCAACCGTCCGTAACCGTGGACGCGGCTATTCGAATAGGTTTACACTCTGCAGAGGTTGCACACTTGTGCCACAACATTTGATTTCATCCGTCGGGATTACCCCGAATCATCGTAACACAGTACGCGGATCATCAACCATAACCTTTCACTTACAAATCCTAGTATGAGCACCTCTCCCCATGAGCTTGGCCTCCCTGTGAAGACCAAGCTGTCAACACAGGAACTGCACAGGGCTTGGCCGTACAATTCACCTCAACTTCACATCATTTCTCAACAACGGAGGCAGCCTCAAGCGTAACCCCTATGACGTGTGTTCAGAGGGAACCCATACTAAGATGCATAAACTTCCAGTTAAGCCCTACCCATAATCAGGTATTGTGGGGGTACTTAAGAATTGGAAAGGTATCGCATTCAAACCAACATCATTGTTTATCAAAAATCACCATCTTCTCTTGTTCATATTCACCTTCAAAAATCATTCAATGGAATGCATCTTCATTCCAAGGTTTCCAAAATCACTTCAAAATTCACATTGTTCCCATCTAGAGTAGTCAAGTTTTAATTCATTAGCACTAGCTCTAATTCATGAGGGGTGCTAACTTGCTTTGCTTGGAGAAGACTAACTCACTACTCTAGTAATCAACTTGTACTTTGACCAAAGTTAACTATAAAAGTACTCATTTAGAAAACAAGTAACAACTTGTAAAGTAAAAACTTGGGATGGGTTCATATAAGAAAAGATAAGAAACATGGTGCCTTGCCCCAAGGGGCTTTGCACTTTGCAAGAATATTAGCTTGCCTTGGTAGTTCTCAAACTGTTCCTCCTCCTCCTCTTGGTAGCAACCTTCTTCTTCGGCGTACTCTCCGGTGCTACCGTCTAAATTTGAATACGAGTATAATTACTCACTAATTCAATGGCTATTCCTTACATCACATATAACACACAAACTATTCTATGCACACAAAATAATCTACTTAGGTGCATGGGTTGTGGGGGTTAAATAGAATTCACTTCTTTGTATTTCATATGTAAATGATAGTTTCCATAGGGTTCTTGAGAAATAATTTCCTCTCATTGAAATCTTCTAAAGATTTAATTTCTCAAACAATCATTTATGAACTCATATTGACCTAAGTCAAATGTTCATCATCATCATTTGTGAAAAGGATTTAAATGAGGTAGATCACCTCATACTATTTAAATAACCCTACCTTTGATTTAAATCTCAAGTAATTCATATAAGAGAGTTTGGGACCAGGGGTCCAAACATCCCATGAATTCATGTGAGACAAGTTTAAAGGAAGTATAAGACTTCACATAATTTGTTTTAATAGTTTTGGACAATATCAACTAGTTAAACTAGTCAAATGATCCATTCATTAAACTATGGCATGATCATACAAGGTGACCACACCATTTTATTGCATAAACAATTAGTGTAAGTCAAAAGTGAGCTATTAGAGTTGGAATTAACTTAATATCTATTTTGGTTGTTTTTTAAGAATTATTTGAATAGGGAAAAGTCCCTGTATTGTTATTTTTATCACATTAATTCTACAAAGAATCTGGCCATGAGGCCAGTGGCATTGGCTAGATAATTTCAGTAGCTTTCCAACCATATAAAGTTCACTAAATTTGGTTTAGCCAATTTGAATCTATTGATTTTCAAAGTGGAGGCAGTATTGAAAACTATTTGAAATAATTAAATCCAGTTTGAATTAAAAAGGCCGGCGGGAAACGAAGCTGGGCCAGATTCGAATAAAAACGGCCCAGTCCAGCCCAGCCACGGTCCACAGACGCGCGTGCTGCCTGACAGGGTGGGGTCCGCCTGTCAGCGACTCTGTAAACCCGAATCGGTACAGAACAACGTGGGGCGTTGGATTAGAAGGGGATCGGAGGGCCGTGGTTCGTCATCGTCTCCGACGAGAACCCGACGGTGCGGCAGCGGCAGTAGGGGGTCGGAGGGCTTACGGCGGCTCCAGCGAGGGATGGCAGTGTGCTCGGGGTAGATGTGGACGACGGTGAAGCTCCAGGTACAGGTGGCGTCGCCTGAGGTGGCCTAGTTCGCCGGCGATTGCTGCAGAGCTTCCGCGGCGGCGAGCTCTCGATTGGCCTTGCTCCAGCGTGAATCCGATGAGTGGTGAGGTGGTTGAGAAGCTGTGAGAGGTGGGGAGTGCGGTGGTGTGCTTGGATCATCAAGGGGAGGTCTCCTTTTATAGCAGCGCATGGGTGCTGCGGGGCAGGGTGGTGGTCGACCATGGCGCGGCTTCTCCGGCGAGCGGTCGAGCTAGGCGAGGTGGTGGCAGTGTTCTATGGTTCCTGGCGATGCTATTGGCGGCGACAGCTTGGTCGGGGAGGGCCTGGTTGGGTCGCATTGCTTCCAGGCATGTCGCGGCAGTGGCGGGATCTTCTTCCCCGTCTACGGCGGCGGCGGTCCAGGGTCTGGTCGTGGCCATGTCTGGCGGCGTCGTGGTGGCGTGGTGATGCTCAACGGCTAGCAAGCGGGGCCAGGGCGAGCGCGAGGTGGTGGTGCGGCGCGTGTCCAGTGCGCGTCCATGGCGCGCATGGTCGCGACGCGAGCGGCATGCTGGCGATTTTGGGCGCGCGTCGTCCGGGCGTTGTCGAGCTCCTCCTCGACCAGGGCGGTGCTAGGCGGCGATAGGGTGGCACGGTGGCGAGCAACGGCAGGGTGGCCAGGTTGGGGAAGGAAGGGAGAGAGGTGGAGGTGGTCGGGCTCGGGGACATGGCCGGCATGGCCATGCCCTAGCTTGCTCTCTCCTCTCCTCAGCCTCACTATGCATCAATTAGGGTTTAAGGGGACCAGGGGACACAATGTGATAGATTAGGGTAGTTTAGGTGAGGTAGATTCACTATTTGCAATAGTTGCAAATAGTGCCTGAAATTGCAAATTCCAAAAATATCCAAATTTGAAATAATTCAAATGGTGAATGTTTTTGAAATGTGAGTGTTGATATAAGTTGTATTTGACCAGAGGTGATTTGAGGTGGTGGTGGAATTTTTAGAATTCAAAAATTTGCCAAAATGGCTAAGTGAGGAATGTTCCATATGTTAAAAAGTGGGGACTTTGGATGAGCCTTGCTCATGATCAAAGATGATTTTGGCATGGTGATCTTCATCAAAGTTGTTCACCTTGATGTTGACTTTGAAATGGTGCAAAGAATTAGCAAGAATTGGTTTGGGAAAAATGAATGGCAAGGGCTCAAAGTGGTGATCAGACTATAAATTTCAGTTTTGACCATTATCATATGTGAGTGGGATTTGTGTTTGAAATTCATTTGAATTGTGAAACTTTGATTCCAAAAGTTGTAATAAGTGTTTAATAACATTATTCAACTAATGGTGAAGACTAAATAGGTCTAGGGTCAAAATTTATAAAAATGCCATAGGGCATATGTGAGGGTTTTTAGGGTTTTGCATTTTATGGATTTTCTTCCTCTTTGATTTATTTGGTTGGTGATCTTCATATGATCACATTAGGGTTTTAGAGCATATCAAAAGCAAGTAAAAGCAATCATCATGGCATATCACTCAAATGCACAAGTCCTATGCATGGTACTATATGCAAATAGAAAAGTTTTTGTTGGTTTGAAAATTTGTTTTCTGGAATTCTCTAACTTTCTTTTTATTGAAATTTGGGGTGTTACAGAATGCTTACCATATGTTTGAATTTTAAAAGCATATAGTCTTCTTATGTCATATAGTAAGCATTCAAGTTGATAAACAATGTTTGGACGTATTCAAACCAGACAAATCATGTATCTACGCCCTAACCCTAATCTCGGTCGATTTTATGAGAGTCAAGCATGAAGAGAAGTGGTTTTTGGTTTCGAACATGGAAATTTCAAAAACCCTCCCAAGAGTTACATTTTGGAGTGACTTAAGAATGATAGATGCTTAATTTTTCATATTCATGTTTTAAACTTGTTTAAATCATGGTCAAACCTAGGATTTGACCAAGATTCAAATGGGCAGAAAATTTAAAAAAAATAGAAAATGAAAAACCAAAGTACATAGTCTTCTTATTATGTCATGTAGCGAGTAAGCATTCAATTTGATAAACAAGGTCTAGACATATTCAAACTAAACAAACCATGTATCTACCCCCTAACCCCTAAACTTTGTCTTATGAAGTCTAGCATGAAGAGAAGTGGTTTTGGGTTTCAAACATGGAAATTTCAAAAACCTCCCAAAAAAGTTCCATTTTCGAGTGACTAAGAAGGATACAAGCTTCCCTTTTCATTTTCATGTTTTAAACTTATTTAAATTATCTTGGTCAAATCACATAGTCTTCTTATGTCATATAGTAAGCAAAGCACATAGTCTTCTTATGTCATATAGTAAGCATTAAAATTGATAAACAATGTCTAGACATATTCAAACTAGACAAATCATGTATCTACTCCTAACCCCTAAATTCTGTCTTATGAAGTCAAGCATGAAAAGAAGTCGTTTTGGGTTTCAAACATGGAAATTTCGAGAACATCCCAAAAGCTTCATTTTAGAGTGACTAAGAAGGATCCATGATTACCTTTTCATTTTCTTGTTTTAAACTTGTTTAAATATTGGTCAAACCTAGGATTTGACCAAAAGATTCAAATGGGCATAACAATTCAGAAAAAATCAAGAGAATGAAAAAACAAAGGACATAGCATTCTTATGTCATATATATAGTAAGCATTCAAGTTGATAAATAAGGCCTATACATATTCAAACCAGAAAATCATGTATATATCTACCCCTAACTTAACCCTAATTAAACTCTGTCTTATGAAGTCAAGCATGCATGAAGAGAAGTGGTTTTGGTCTCAAACATGGAAATTTCAAAAACCCTCCCAAGATTTTTGGAGTGACTAAGAAGGATAGATGCTTAATTTTTCATATTCATGATTTAAACTTGTTCAAATCTTGGCCAAACCTAGAATTTGACCAAGATTCAAATGGGCATAAAAATTCAAAAAATCAAAAAATATATGAAAAATCAAGGTTTTATTATGTCATATATATAGTAATCATAAACAAGGTCTCTAGACATATTCAAAACATACAAATCATGTATCTACCACCTCTAACCCTAATCTCTGTCTTATGAACTCAAGCATGAAGAGAAGTGGTTTTGGGTTTCAAACATGGAAATTTCAAAAACCTCCCAAAAACTTCATTTTAGAGTGACTAAGAAGGATACAAGCTTCCCTTTTCATTTTCATGTTTTAAACTTGTTTAAATCTAGGTCAAACCTTGGATTTGACCAAAAGATTCAAATGGGCATAAAAATTCAGAAAAAAATCAAAAGAACGAAAAACAAAGGACATAGCATTCTTATGTCATATATATAGTAAGCATTATTCAAGTTGATAAACAAGGTCTAGACATATTCAAACCATAAAATCATATATATATCTACCCCTAACCCTAAACTCTGTCTTATGAAGGCAAGCATGCAGGAAGAGAAGTTGTTTTTGGTTTCAAACATGGAAATTCAAAAACCTCCCACGAGCTTCATTTTGGAGTGACTAATTAAGAAGGATACATTCTTACTTTTTCATATTCATGTTTTAAACGTGTTTAACTCTTGGTCAAATTAACCGAGGATTTGACCAAAATTCAAAAGGGCATAAAAATAAAAAAAATGAAAAATGGAAAACCAAAGCACATAGTCTTCTTATGTTATACATTAAGCATTCAAGTTGATAAACGTACAAAGGTCGATCTAGACATATTCAAACCAGAAAAATCCTGTATCTACCCCCTAACCGTAAACTCTGTCTTAATTAATTATGAAGTCAAGCATGAAGAGAAGTGGTATTGGGTTTCAAACATGTAAATTCCAAAAACCTCCCGACCACGAGCTTCATTTTGGAGTGACTAAGAATGATCAATTTTACTTAGGTATGTAGTATTGTACATCACAAATGTGAAATGAAACAGATGATGTCAATATCTATAAACCCTAAACCCTAATTATATTAAACCCCTAGACCCTAACACAAAACCTTGTATATAAACCATAAATCTATATATCACTACCAAAAAATGAGTCATGCGATTCAAATGTTTGGCATTGTTTTCTCGTAGCATGCAATGCTCCCACACACACTTCTGGGTAAGCGAGGCCTCAAACACATGGTGCAAAAAAATATGCAGGGTTCTTGTCTTAAAAATAGAAGTGTATATATGCCATGTTTATTTGGTATTATCCATAGAGGTATTATGAACCACAAATGATATGACTATGCATGCTTTGTTTCGATCTTTTCTATCAAGCCCCACAATAACTTATTAATTCGGCTTGTTTTGAAATTTAGATACGTCGAGCAATCTCATGATGCTCTCGCCCTTCTTGTTTTAATTTGTTCTAGTAGGAGGGTGCAGTGCATGTGTTTGGCCATTATTATATAAAATGTACTTGGCTCGATCCACACATTCAGGTCACACACCCATGTATTTTTTAAATTATTAGTTTGATCTGTACTTCATCTACACACTGTATCAAATTTGCATTTTATCGGATTTAGCCCAAGAAATTGTATATATATGGATGCACATTGAGATAATTCATGAAACCTTGGAAATGGTCATCCTGTCATGCATGTTTCCCCGCGAATGAAAACTTGATTGGTGGTAGACAAGCAAAAACACATTTACGGGCGACAACCCAAAATGCACATATTTTGCAAAGTATTCATGCATGCATGATGAAAAGTTCAAATATATACATAAAATTGGGCCATGATTCAAAAGTCTGGCATGGTTCTTGTGTAGTGGTACGAAGCTCACATGCATGTGGGAGGAAATTTAGTTGGACGAAGTCCAACATGGTGCCAATCTAATTGAGGGTTCTTCTCTAAAACACTGGCATGGCATGTTTGGTATTTTCCCTATATATATGTACAAAATAATGATTAATCCATGTTTTTAGATTGCCTTTTTCAAATCTAGGTCAAATCACTGGGGGAGGGGGATGAATGTGTTTCTTTTTGATGCATCGCTCGTATTTCCGAGTTTTTTTTGGGTCCCACAAATTCAGGGTAGCATCACCCCCCTCCCTTCCCGCAGTAAAAGTTTTAAGCGAGTAGTAGAATGGCATGACCAACTAGTTTCAAGTAAAAGTTTGAATATAACCAAAATATACCAATTGATTGATGAGTTAACTTGGCTTCATGGAAAAAATAATGTCTTGTAAATGAGATAACTTGGCTTTCCTACCCTTGGATCCATAGGAAACTATGGAGTACTAATACATTATAATAATCACCCGAGTACACCAACTAGTCTGTCACTTACGTGTGGTTCCCATGCGTGAGGTCGCACACTTCAGTGAGCACAGGTTATGTGTCCACCAGTCTAGAGGCTCCAGTTAAAAGAAGAGCCCTCTATAAAGAAACATCAATCTCCATAAACATCAATCTCCCATCTCAGTTCTCAGCTTTTCACTGCTCCCCCTCGCTCGCGCCGCCACCGCCACAACCCCCCGCGCCCCTTTCCGATCCCTCATCAGATCTTAGACTATGGAGTTGCCTGTGCCGAAGAAGCAGCCTCTGAAGCCGATGATCCAGTGCAACAACGACTGGTGCGGGAGGGAGTTCCCTTACAACGAGGAAGACAAGCACATGATGGCGTGCCCGCACGGCTCTTGCTTCTGCATGCACCCCGGCTGCGAATTCGCCGATTCGCAGGTACCGTTCATCCTACACCTCAGAGAAGCCCACTTGACCGTTGTGGATAGGTTCCCGTACGACGAGGACTTCGGATTGGTTCATCTGAAGGTGCCGGCACCGGGCTCGCCAAAACGACAGTTCATCGGCTACGGGACGGATGGCGCAGTGTTCGCCTTGCACATCCACCCTTGCGGCATGGACACCGCGGTATCCTTCGTGTGCGTCAGGCCGGCGGCGTGCAACTTGCCCCGGTATAGGGTGACGATGTGGGTGAACGGCCCGCCGATGCCGGGGCCGCGTAAGCTTACCGGGGAACACTTGTTTGACGTGGTGAAGGCGGTATTAGAGCCGACGAGCAGCCCGACTCCGGGCACAGTTTCTTTGGGAGATGTCACTTCGTTCCTCTCGGTGCCGCCGCGGTACCTGTGCGGCAATGAATCATCGAAGCAGCTGACTATCTATTTGCGCATCGATAAGGAGTGAGTGAACATAACACTACCCTCAATCTTATTGGGACGATGCTAATGCGGATTTAAGTAATGCTGAATTAATTTGTTTTTCTTGTGACAGGGTGATTAGCAAGGAGAAGAGGATCTCCGTGCACAGCTAGCGACCTATATCTCAGCATCCACCAAGTGTCCCTGAGTTGGAGATCTTGTTCTACCTCTTCTTTTGATGTTTATATTGCTTCATCACCGTAACAGGAAGGGTGTGTCTGGGGCTTCCGGCTTCAAAGTACTCAGTACAAGGACTAAAAGAGACGTTTTGCTGATGGTTCTTGTCAGGACGGCCGTAGTGTTGGAGGTGGTCATCTACTTCGGTGGGGAAGGACCTGATTGATGTTCCAATCTTTACTACTTAGACCTTTATCTAAAAATGTTGAGGGATTGGATGTATTTTATGTTTACCATGAATTAGTCTATGTAATATGTAACCCAATTCGCCGATTAATGCAACTCTAGATCCTTCACTGTCATACGACTACTAAAACAAAATAAATAAACAGGCATTTTAAGTTTAATGCACATTTAATCAAGCCGCATAATGTTGGCGTACTTGGAAGCAATCAGGTTTACTATTGTTGGCATGTGTGGTACAATTTCATGGGGCAATACCCAATCTAGCTTGTTCAATTACATTACATGAAGTAATTAAAATATGGATGCCTAGAATCATTCACTTCTGTACATTGCGATGGCTTATAGCGGTTTCTATGACCAATCTACATCACAAATCTAGTTCAAATTTGATCTATTTTTATGAACAAAATTGGAAACTCTACTTGGCATTTTCGTTTATTATGACCAGATGCACATATGTAGTGATTCATTTTCTTTTCAAATCGCCATACCATTTCCTCGTCAACTCTTCATCTTTTTTTAGTTTTAATGAATTTCCTTTGGTTGCATTCAATTTGCTTCAAATTCACCGGCTTCGCCATTTGTACAAATTGTTCATCTTTTCTTTGTAGTTTTGTCATGCATGGAGCATAACACCCTCCCATGGTAAAATCTGCATATTTTCTACCAAAACTCATGCTGAACTTTAAAGAACATGCAATTTTAAATTGACCAAAATTGGTTAGAACTCAACATAAGCCCACATATATTACAAACTCGAGAAATAATCAACATATATATCACCTAAATGGTCATCTTATGAAGTATGCCATGTTTCGAAATTGTTACCTTGAAAATTTGGCCCTTCTCTCAGGTAGCCACTTCACAATAAAGCTCACATAAAGCTCTTATTTTACACTAATAAAGTAGAATATATTTTTGTGTGAAATGAAGTTGAATAAAATATATGTGAACGGTAAGATGGACATTGCTGCCAAAATTGGGGATAATTATTAGTAAGTTCATACTAATATACAATGCAATCAACATGACCACACATGTGTAAGCAAGAAAATAAATCTTTTTTAAATTACCTTAAGGTTGTAAGTTTGTTATTTGTATAGCAATTTTATCTCATACGATGACTCAAGCTAGCACATTTTTTTTTGAATTAGCTTCAATATTCTAGGACCCACCGCATTCGTAAAATGGTAGTGCACAAAACACACACACACACACACACACACACACACACACACACACATATATATATATGCACACTTATTTCAATATTTAAACTATATTTTCTTCATTCAAATTTTCCGACCTGGCAATTTGAACATGTAGTTGAATTTTGAGTAAAACTGCTCACACGTCAAACATGAATCCAAATACGGTACAATTCGAGAAAATCTACACATCACATTTTGGCCAATATATATGGTATAATGCTTGTGAAAATGTAGACTATGAAACAGTCAACGTCATTTTTTTAGGTCATGGATGTCTTGGGCAACGACCAAAGTCTGGTAGGATGGTGAGGCCTGAGTTACGAACATCCTTCTTCTCCTCTCACCCCCATTTGAGAGAGAGAGAGAGAGAGTGTGTGTGGGTGGGGTGGTGGGGGGGGGGGGGGTAGAAAGCCATGTTAATAAATTAACTCATACATGAAAGCAAGAAATCAAACTTGATTTATATAAATCACCCTTAGGATTGTAGTTTGTTATTTTTATAGCATCTATATCTCATATGACGACACAAGCTAGTCCACATTTTTATTTTCATTGAAGTTCTTTTTGTTGCAGTGAAATTACTTCAACTTTTAGGACCCACCATCCGTACAAGGGTAATGGAAATTTCTATGATCTTAGTGCAAGGCTTCACACAGAGACACTCAAAGTATTTCAATATTTAAAATTCATTTTCCTCCCTCAAAATTGCCGACCGTCCATTTGTAACATGTAGTTCAATTTTGAGTAACATCACACATATGTCAAACATAAATCTATTTTTTTATATTTTGAGAAAATCTTCATATCCCATTTTTAGCCATCATATAAGGTGTACTGCGTGTGAAAACATAGACAGTGAAACATTCAACGTCACCTTTTTTTAGCCAAACTGGTGGGACGGTGAGGCCCGAATTAATAAAGCCACCACCATCCTTCTTCTCCACTCACCCCTCCCCTCCCCTCCCCATCAATATCCTCTTCAAAGCAGATTAAAGAGGATGGAGTGCCCCCACGACGGGTGCGGGAGCGTGGTCACCTACAACAGGCTCCACGACCACGAGCTCGCGTGCCCGCACGGCCCGTGCGACTGCACAGAGGCTGGCTGCGACTTCGCCGCCTCGCCAGCAGCGCTCATCGCCCACCCCAGAGAAATCCATTCGATTTGTGTGGACATGATCCCGTACGGCACCGCGATGGCGTTCATCATCTCGGTGCTAGCACCGCCAGAGCCAAGACGTCCGGTCATCTTCTACGAGAACGATGGTACCGTGTTCGTCTGGCACACATATACGCAAGTCCATCCGGAGAATGGATGCGTGCTGGCCAGCCTATCCGTTGAGTGCGTTAGGTCAGCGGCGTGCGTGTGGCCGGAGTACAAGGTGAGTATGTCGTCGCACGGCAAGCCATCACCTAATCGCTCTGAGATCGGTTTAATGCGCCCCAACCATACAGCCACTATTCTGGCGAACAGCACGACCACGCTGGGCGCCGCCAAAGCGTCGGAACTAGAGTGGTCGTTGCAATGGTTTCAACCGTGCACGGAGCTGACTATCTGGGTTCGCATCGACAGGTGATACATGCGCCTATCTTAATCTTCATGTTTATCTAATTGAAATTGTGGTTTATGCAGTACTGAATTAATTAATTTTTGTTGTCAAAAGGTTCTCGTCGGATGGAAGTTCCTATTCGGACTAGAGCGGCGGGTTTAGGTTGCCAACTATGGGCTTTTTTCATTCAGAGGATTCACCAGGGCGGCCCTAACGACGATATATGATCTTATTTGGCGGAGAGGGACTTGCTTGTGTGTCCTATCTTCAGTTAGGGCCCTTTATGTAAACACTAAGCGCTTGATTGTATTCTGTGTTTATGTTCACATACTCTATGGTGTAATAAAATATGGAATTCCATGTCCGATTAAATGCACCTCTGGACCCTGTCAGGCATTTCCCTTATTATCTTTTCTTTTTACACATACTGTAACCATTGTTCAACGCGCAGTCCATCGGCTTGGGTGCTAGATGCTTCCTCGGGAAGGTACCCTATCTTTCCCATTTGAGAACACACGTCTCTATAATTGCTCAGAAGCCCCGCGAGGGCACGATGGTCTTTTCTGGGTGTATGTAAGATTTAGCCTTGACCAGCCCTCCACGCTCCACCCTTCTTCTCTTTCTGTTGTCCTAGTAGCTAGTAACTAGCCTTCACCAGCCCTCCACCCTAACTAGTAAAGTACCTCGCAAGCCATGGCTCCATTGAGCCGGGCGGCCCGGCGGCAGGATATCCTAGGGAAGACGATGAGGACTAGGACCGCCGAGAAAAACTTGACATCTAGCCAGCTAGCGCGTCGTTGTATGGCCACTTATGATCGCCTGAGCATTCTCGCAGAGCAGTCTATCCTCTATTCGATGGAGAGCGAGCCAGTGGGCGAGGGTTCATCCGGGTAGGTTTCTAGCAGCGTGTCCTCCAGTTCATTCTTATTTTCTAACTGTTTTTTCCATTTATTTACATCTCACAGGGCCGGCGGTTCAAACGTCTCCCCGGAAACCACCACGACGGTGGCGCCCCAAGTCCGGTCGTCGGAAGCTGAGTTCGGCCCCGTTTCACGGCCAAGCCAGGTAGGCTGTATACTCCGGATAGAGATAAGGTGACATGCACCTTTTGCATGTCACCTGGTGACATGCGGCCTAAATCCAAATTTAAATATTGCGAAAAAATTTCAAAAAAATCATGCATGTTCACAGCACATATTAACGCGACCCCTAAAAATTTCAGATCAAAATTAGAAACATACATCGAGAAACAAAAAAGAGAAACTCGGATGTGAATAGTCTACAGAGAAACTCAGATTTGAATTCGAGAACTATTATGATAGATTTCCCTTTTTTGCTTCTCGATGTGTGTTTCAAATTTTGATCAGAAATTTTTAGGGGTTATCTTAATATGTGCTGTGAACATGCATGATTTTTTTCAGATTTTTTCGCAATGTTTAAATTTGGATTTAGACCGTATACTCCCAGCTTGTTTTTTTTATACTCCCTCCAATCCATTTTAATAGACTCAGATTTAGTACTCCCTCTGATCCATTTTATTTGACTCAAATTTAGTACTAGTACAACTTTGTACTAAATTCGAGTCAACTAAAAGGGATCAGAGGGAGAATACAACTTTACTAAATCCGTGTTAACTACTACTACGGAGTACTAAAAGGGATCGGATGGAGTAGTTTATGTAATCACAGCTTTCCTTTTAATTATGTGTTGATGAACACTGTGCTATTTGTGGAGCGTCCAAGTGATGTCCATTCCTGTATCAAGATCTGTGCTAGAAATTAGTAGTACTCATATTTTTTTGCGTGCAATTACTCATATATGAATTGGTTGGATTCTTTTTTTTTTCCATACAATGATGATGCCAGCAAATGGAGGTGAACATGGCCCACATAGGCAGCCAGCTGGGGAATGAACTCTCCCAGACCCCGGAGTTTGAGCCTGTTCACGTAGATTTGGCGTCCGAGAACAAGATCTGCCTTTATCTTCAGCAAGGCATCAATACCTTTACTGCCGAGCTTGACAGGCTTAATGAGCAGAACCGCGTTTGTGTGGAACTGCATAACCAGAGCGTCACATTGATGAATGATGATGATGCAAACACCACCATCAAGGGCGAGGGTTCGTCCGGGTAAGTTTCTAGCGGGGTGTCCTTCAGTTGATTCTTATTTTCTAACCATTTTTACATTTATTTACATCTCACAGGGCCGGCGGTTCAAATGTCTCCCCGGTAACCACAACGACGGTGGCGCCCCAAGTCCGGCCGTCCGAAGCTAAGTTCGGCCCCGTTTCCCGGCCAAGCCAGGTAGGCTGTATGCCTCTGTCCACTTGTTTTTTATAGTTTATGTAATCACTGCTTTCCGATTAATTATGTGTTGATGAACCCTGTGGTATGTTTGGAGCGTCCAAGTGTTGTCCATTCCTTTATCAATATCCATGCTAGAAATTAGTACTCCTATTGTTTGCGGGTAATTAATACTCATATATGAATGGGTTGATTTCTTTTTTTTTTCATACAATGATTGTTGTAGCAAAAGGAGGAGAACAAGGCCCACATAGGCAGCCAGCTGGAGAATGAACACTCCCTCACCCTGGAGTGTGATCGTCTTCACAGAGTTTTGGCGTTGGAGAAGGAGATCTCCTTTTATCTTGCGCGATACGTCGACATGCTTAAGCAGCAGAATGCCTACTGGGTGGAACTGAACAACAAGAGCATCACATGGAGGGATACTGGAAGCAACCTCATCAAGTATCTCATCGAACAGAGGTTGAAATTAAAGCTCAAGAGGCTGATCTCGAGGGTGCTAATGCGCGGACAAACCGCCGTCCTTAAGGCGATTATCAAGGAGAAGGAGGATCTCCGTGCACAGCTAGCGACCTATATCTCGGCGTCCAGCAAGAGTTCTCCTGAGTAGGAGATCTTGTTCTGCCTCTTCTTTTGATGTTTATATTGCTTCATCACCTTAATATCTCCATGTGCTCGTAAAACTGCGAGTTAACTTTCTGTTGGTATGTTACACATTTGATTTGAACTTTGTGTTTTGCAATGCACAATTGATCAACTACTAATAAGTGTATATTAAAATGGTGGGATACTCTTTTTAGTGGCGAAAATTTTCCATTTGTTGCTATTGTAGCGAAGCTAAGCCCTTCAGAATCTTCCCTAACGTCAAGAAAACTTTCCAAAAACATAAGCATTTTGGAGGGCAACCTTGATGATATAGGCTATGAGGATGATCCTGGGTTGTGGTTCTTAGCGTGATCTGTAAATGGAAATGCTTCTTGTTCATACCTGAGGCTTTATTGAGGCTGCAAAGATGTTCTCTAAGGACACTGTCAGTTATGTTCAGATAAGCTAGGGAAGAGATTACTGGTCTTGGAGCATATTGTCTTTTCGTGGGATTGAATTATCCACTCAACATTGCAGTAAATCATGCATATTTCGCTTTATATTTTGGTGGAGTTTCATTCGGTTTGAATCATAGGTTTGTGAGCAAATATATATTTAGTTTAAACTAGTGCTCGAATACGTAAGAAGCTATTTAATCACAAGCTAGTCGTCCGAATGGGATGAAATATTCATACTGTAGATTTTAAAACAAGGCATCTACATATTACTGGATTTTTTGCAAAATTTTCTGATTAATTTTTCTTTTTTAGCTTCGAAATAACAGATAGTTTGGAACGTTGGATCATGAATGGATGGTAGATAGTGGCACCTAGTCACAATGAGACTTGGAAGCATCAAGTCACTGAAGCTCCGTCCGGTTTCCAAACCAAGCTAGGAATGCATTGAAAATGAAGTTCTGCTCTAAAACATCTCTAATTTCATTTTGGTGCTCGCGCGGTTGCATGCTGCCCACGTGTTAAGGTACGTGTCTCTGGCATAGAGTAATACGATTATCGGCGCGCTAAATATATCGTATTGGAAACTGTAAAAAAAAAACCTTTCTGCTCAAGCTGATGTGACGAGACATCACTGCACCAAAAGTCATCGCAAATTTATAGATGGGTGGCGTGCTAGTCTACCATCTACCAACTGTCAAATCGGCGCCCAGTCGCAGCAGCAGCAGCCTAGAGTACTGCCTAGGTTTTGCCCCATGCATGTCTATCATGTTTTTCTTCACCCTCCCAGAATCACGCGCACGCGCAGGATCTCGATCCCCACCACGCCGCATCACTAGTACTATACCTTTCTCTCCTCACCCCAGCCGGCCGCGGCGCGCATCGTTCCTTCCATAGCGCTCGCCCTCTCCTCCGAAAACCCCAAGCGCAGTTGCATCCGCCATCCACCTAAATCCATCTTCACATGATGGAATATTCAAGGCTTTGCCGGGGCGGCGGGGACGGCCACTTGGAGGCTCTCACCGGCGACAACATCGACCTCATCACTGCGCATCTGGACGTTACCTACACCGTCTGACTTGCCGCATGTTCCAGGGAGCTCTACGACCAGATCAGCAATGATGAAGGTAAGATGCACCATTGGGATAAACCCTGCCTGCTGATGCCTCCGCCTGCTTATTGGTTCGATGAACACTGGTTCGTGGCGACATCATCTCGTCTGCATGTTACCGTGTACGACCTGGTGCCCCTCGACCATCCTCGCCGTTCTGTCACCCTGCCGTTCATGCACGACGGAAAATGGCTTGGCGCGAACGGCGACTGGATCGCCGCCGCCGATCATCGTGGGTGCCAGTGGTGCCTTGTGAACGTCTACACCGAGCGACATATCCCCCTTCCATCCCCACCTGATCCGAAGATTGGTCATGGTGTTACATATCAACCTGCTACTAAAGATTGATTATACTATCTTTGCTGGAGTCGAGCAATTAATTTGTTGAAGATTGTAATCTGCCAAGTGCCCACAAAAGGTGGGAGGTACGCAGATTACAAGCTCATCGCCTTGTTCGACAAAAGGATTTTCTACCTTGAAGGGGGTGGCGGTGGAGAATGCCGAAGAACCCTACACCTGAACAAATTGTGCTGCGTTCTATGATTCCATTGAACTCGGTGGCCAAGTTTTTGCGGTGGACGAAATTAGGGGCTGGACGTCTTCTTTGGGACACCCCAAATGGTATTTTTCGGTTCTTATGTTGCATTGCATGATACACTCGCCTTAATCAATGAAGTTATTCATGAACTACCTTGTTTATATTTTACCTTTCATAAATGACTTAATGATCACACCGCCTTTTGCTGAATATGAATGAACCGTTGCTTGCAATGAATTAGTACTAATTAGTCACCAACAAACATAGTATGCTCAGTATGTGATTGCATTCCTGAATTAGTAATTCTACGCCACTGTAGAATATGGATGTAATTAACTGATCTCCAAAGATAAGGTCGCACTCTGACGGCACCCTGGCTGAGAACCTTAGACACCCAGTGTTCCATATAAAACTAATTGAATTTTGATCCAACAGGAGCACGAGAGCCCCCCGCCATCTGCATCAGAGAGATGCATAAGGACTTTCATAAGTATATGACTTAACGATCACATCCTTTATCTGAATATGAATGAACCGTTGCTTGCAACGAATTAGTACTAATCAGTCATTAGCAAACATAGTATACTACGTATGTGAATGCAATCCTGAATTAGTAACTCTATCCACTGCAGAATATGGATGTAATTAACAAGTATCTCAAATGTTAACGTAGCACAATGAAGGCACCCTTCTTGATTAACTTTTACACCCATTGTTTCATATAACTAGTTGATTTTTGCTCGAAATAGAGGGCGAGGTACCCCGACCTCTGCATCGAAGAGATGCATATGGCCGTTATTTAGTACTCCATCTCATGAAACATGTTATAACTATTTCTTACTTTTGATTTACTCCCTCCGTCCCACCAAAAGTGTCTTGAATATCTGCCTTCTCCTTTTTTCCCTTAGAAAAGTAACTCAATCAAAATCCAATTATTTACTAAACAAGAATGAAATACTTGTTATGCCTAATTTACTTAGTTTAACCTGTACCTTTTTTAATTACATTTCTTTATCCGGCTAGATTTTTCTTTGCCAAATTGCCCAAAGCTTATGCATATTTCAACCCCATCGTGGATGTTATGCCTATCATACCTCTATTTTTTTTCTATTAGCCTTTGTTTGGCAAGCTGCTTTAAGTTTCCCATGAAATGTTTAGTACTCTATCTACCAAATTGAATGTTGTATTCATTCCAAAAAATCAACAAAATGTGTACAAGGCGAGAACTTTTATATTTTTATATTATAGTATGTATGCACGTCAAACCATTAAAGATTCTGTTTGATAATCAAAAGAATATTTATAGCATGCCTTTCGCAAGTTTTGAAAGAATATATAAAAAATCTAAAAAAAATAGATGTAGAGAATGTATTATTCTACCAGAGTGTAAAATCTGAAATTGAGATACCCTATATTCGGGCCGCACAAAAATGATAGAATCTGATAGATTTTGAAGTTACAAAATGTTGGAAAATATATATCAGATTTTTTTGTTGTTGCAAAACCTTAAATATAAGATATTTTGATTTGGACATTTGAATGTTGGTAGAACACAACATTGTTGACACCCGTATTTAATCTCCGTTTTCTTTGGAACTCCAAAATGCAGCTCTCAAAATTTTCAAAAACCATGCTACATGTAGCTCGAGCTATATTCATGGTTTTCAAAAGAAAATATTGCCAACAATGCATATATAAAATACGAAAACAAGAGTGGTCCTACAAAAAATGATGTTTCTTCCCATCAGTCGGCAAACGAAGGGAACAAATAAAAAATTAAAAATATGTGTACATCTAACACTCACTCGTTTCTTATCTACCTTTTCCTTTGATGTTTCCTTGAGAGTTGAGACCGTAAGAACCTTCCATTGATCCATGTAGCAGTGCTGAATAGCGATTTCTTTGAACGGGGTTATTCCTATGATTCAGGGGTTTTAGATATTTGGTCATTTTTTGGGGTAGACCCAAGGCTCACGTGATGGTTCTAAAATATTGTAGAGTTTGCTATGTGCACTCTTCACAGAGAATCCTGCTGTTGTGCACCGTTAGATTTAGCACTCCAAGGGTCATGATTGAAGCTCTATACTCAGTTTAAAACTGGACCAACTGGTAGATTGTCTGTACTCCTATATTGTATACAAATATCTAATCATATACACCGTTGGATCACTTAAGACAAAGGGAATTAACTACAACACAGGACTTAAACTTAAGATGATATATTTGTCAAAATTTGAATGTATCTATATGCTTTCACTGTCTAGATACATCTGAATTTGGACAAATCTCAGACACTTTCGGTGGGACAGAGGTAGTATATAACTGTGTATGCCAAAACTAGTGTCTAGTTTTGGCGAAGTTAAGACTAGTTTCGTGGGATGCATGCAGTATAACTGATATATTGGACACTCGATTTGAACACATGAATGACCAATGTCCTTAGCTTACATAGTCGTATTTATACTGTGAGCATGAACGATGAACAGTCTTGCTTTGTTTGAATATGGTTGCCGTAACACCCTATTCGTCTCCATTTCTAATATTGAAGAAAACCCGATGTCCATGTTCGTAATCCCGCCACCGGTGGTGGATGATCAGCAGTACGCGTGGTTCCTCGCTCCAACTGCTGATGGCAAGCGATTGATGATCATCCTTACAGTAAACAACATTGGGATTGCCAATGCTGAAGTACCTCCTGACATTCCCTATGCTGCTAATGGGCTTCAGCTACGGCAGTATCCTCCTGTTGCCACCTACGTCTTTGAGCAGGATCCCATATCTCTGTTCGTTGCAGCACGTGCAGGGGACTTTCATTGGAGGCAGGTTAACAGCCTCGGCGACCACTCTCTGTTCCTCGGACTCAATTACCCGATCATTGCCAACCTGAAGAAGCGTGAATCCAAAGCTCCTGATGGCACATTGGTTCCATTCATGAGGAAAAACTGCGTCTACACAAAGATACCGGAAGTATCTTCATAATCAATACCCTAAAATTTTGCGCTGCAACCTCCGGCCAGAGATGAAGGTGAGACTGTGGGAGTTATCAGCCTTCCCAGAGATAGTTGGGGTTAGTGTCCGACAAGCGGCTATGTGGTTTAAGCCTGCTTTAAACATTGCCCGTTCGGTGTTACCTTTAAAAAACACTGACACACTTTTTTATTATGCTTGAAGTGTTGAGAAGTAGTACATTGTTTTTAGTATGTACTAGTTTGAATCGGTTTATTTGAACAACGCCGCTTTTGTATTTCGTGTTGCCTTCATATTATAACCCATGCATGGCTGTTTTAGGATTGACTTTAGTTCAGCCCTATAAGAACACGGTGTGGACGTCCTTTATAATATAGCCACCACTGGTTCAACATAGTCATGAGAGGACCATTCCTATTATTTACGCCGCTAAAGGGTAATGTACATCCCAGGAGGCAGCGATTCTTCTTTGCAGCCACTAAACATGCATCAACTATGAGCAAAGAAGTTGATGTGCGACCTAGGTGATCAGTGCGGACCCCACATGTTAACCAAAGAAACAAACATGTCAATACGGAACTAATGTACATACGACAACTCCTATATGATATGTGTACGATTGAGCATCCGGAGGTGTCTTGCCACCGCTTCCTCACACGTTGGGTTTGATCTTGTGTTGCGTACACGGATCGGACTGAAATTGTCGTGTGCATAGCAAGGTTCATGTTAATAAGGCTGAGTGCCTGAGTTTGGCATCTAAGTCTAGGCAACAAATACTTTTGGGTTCCAACGGCCATCTACATGGTATTTGCTATAGGCCTACTTGCTCAGGCTGTCGAAGCCCAATAACTAGAAATGGGCTTTTCTGCTCATGCAATTTCGGCCCTTTTCTAATGAACCATAGATCCTATGATGGCAAAAAACAAAAACACGGAGATTCTGCATAAAAGTTGTTTTTATTTATTTAGAATTATCCGGTTGCAATTTTTGAAACTGCTCATGGCCAATATGAAAATCCTTGATCGCTCCATACCCACACGGATCACGGTATTTTTAAAAAATTCATAAAGTGGATTTGAAATTTAAAACATATCCTAATAATATCATGATTTATTCTATTAACTTGCAAGATCTTGGAGCGAAAGAGCTTGTATTAGACTGCAAAAATAATACAGAAAAACCTGTCATTAACAAGAAATGAAGGTTTATCGTCCAAAGAGGATGCCATGTGGGACCCATGAGCCAGCAGCGTCCTCAACATGTCAAAGGCGGTAGGAGATCCACAAAAAGGCAAGTCTCTCGAAAATAGGGGTCAAAAAAAAATCATAGAATGGAATCATTTACAGTTCAGAGTGGTCGACATGTGGGACAGATCTGCCAAAGATCCTCATCATTTCAAAGTCGGCAGAGGATCAAAAGAAAAAAAGGCAAATAGCCGTAAATTAGGGGTCGAAAGTAAATCCAACAAAGGAAACTTTTATTATTCATAGAAGAAGACATGTGGGACCGACCTGCCAAAGATCGTCCTCATCGTTTTAAAGGCCCCAGGGGATCAAAAGAAAAAGGCAAATTGCCAGAAATTAGGGGTAAAAAATAAATCCAACAAAGGAAAGGTTTATTGTTCATAGAGGCTGACCTGTGGGACCCATGAGCCAGCAGCCTACTCAATTTCAAAGGCGGCATAGGATCGAAAGAAAAAGGCAAGTGACCAAAAATCAGGGGGGGGGGGAATCCAAGAAAAGAAACTTTATTATACATATAAGATGACATGCAGGTCCCATGAGCCAGCACCTTACTCCATGTTTCAGAGGCGGCATGAGATCGAAAGAAAAAGGAAAGTGACCAAATATCAGGAGCAAAAAATAATCCTAGAAAAGAAACTTTTAATGTACATAGAGGATGACATATGGGTCCCATGTTGTAGCAGCGGTCTGAACGTTTCAAAGACGGCATGAGATCGAAAGAAAAAGGCAAGTGACCAAATATCAGGAGCCAAAAATAATCCAAGAAAAGAAACTTTCATTGTACATAGAGGATGACATATGGGTCCCATGTTGTGGCAGCGGTCTGAACGTTTCAAAGACGGCATGAGAACGAAAGAAAAATGCGAGTGACCAAATATCAGGAGCCAAAAATAATCCAAGAAAAGAAAATTTATTGTACATAGTTAATGACATGCGGGTCCCATGAGCCAGCAGCTTACTCAACGTTTGAGAGGCGGCATGAGATTGAAAGAAAAAGGCAAGTCACCAAATATCAGGAGCCAAAAATAATCCAAAAAAAGAAACTTTTATTGTACATAGAGTATGACATGCGGGTCCCATTAGGAAGCAGCATCCTCAATGTTTCCAAGGCGGCATAGGATCAAAAGAAAAAGGAAATAGCCAAAAAGCAGAGGGTGAAAAAATCGAAGAAAAGAAACTTTTATTGTTCATAGTGGATGACATGTGGGACCCATGAGGCAGCAGCATCCTCAACGTTTCCAAGGCAGCAGGGGATCGAAAGAAAAAAGGAAATAGCCAAAAATCAGAGGGTGAAAATAATCCAAGAAAAGAAACTTTTATTTTACATTGAGGATGACATGTGGGTCCTATTTTGCAGCAGCGGTCTCAACGTTTCAAATACGGCTTGAGAGTTGAGATCAAAAGAAAAAGAAAGTAGCCACGAAAAGAAAGTTGATTGTACATAGAGGATGACATGCGGGTCCCATTTTGCAGCAGCTTACTCGACGTTTCCAAGGCGGCAGGGGATCAAAAGAAAAAGGAAATAGCAAAAAATCAGAGGGTGAAAAAAACCCAAGAAAATGAACTTTTATAGTACATAGAGGATGACATGCGGGTCCCATGAGCCTGCAGGTTCCTCAACGTTTCAAACATGGCATGAGATCGAAAAAGAAAAAGACAAGTGACCAAATATTAGGGGCCAAAAATAATAATCCAAGAAAAGTAATTTTTATTGTACATAGAGGATGACATGCGGGTCCTATTTTGCAGCAGCGGTCTGAACGTTTCAAAGACGGCATGAGATCAAAAGAAAAATGCAAGTGACCAAATATCAGCAGCCAAAAATAATCCAAGAATTTTTTTATTGTACAAAGAGGATGACATGCGGGTCCTATTTTGCAGCAGCGTTCTCAACGTTTCCAAAAAAAAGGAAGTAGCCAGAAATCATGGGCTCAAAAAAATCCAAGAAAAGAAAGATTTCAATTGGGATGCATCTGGCCGTCTGGGCTTTCGAACTATCCTGCTGGACGCTTTTGGACTCGTACAATTTGAGCCCACTCCAAAATAGGAAAGTCCTATGCTTCGCGAAAACAAAAAACAAGAAGATTCAACATATAAGTTTGTTTATTTAAAAGTAAAGATTTATTTTTTTTCCGTTTGCAATAGCTCAGAGCGAAATACACTGTTTATTGTCTGCAAAATAATCAAGATATCACATGTTTCTTGTACGGGGAGGCTGACATAGGCATCCCAAATGGGCCTGCCGAAGATAGTACCCGGGGTTTACTGAAGGCCCACTACCCGAAGGATAAGAAGATTCGGAAGCCCAAGATATTATTAAGGAAAGCTAGAGTTGTAATAGAAAGTCTTATTTGTAATCTTGCGGGATGAGTTAGAAACCTTCCCGGACTTTGTAACTTGTACAGCACGAATCCCTCGGCTCCACTTCCTATATAAGGGGGAGTCGAGGGACGCAGAGATCATCGAATCATTGTTTACAAACCCTAGCTTCATAATCGTCGAGTACTTTTCGGCTGAAACCTTCGAGATCTACTTGCCCTCTACTTCCAACTAAACCCTAGTCTACAATCCGTAGGCATTGACAAGTTAATACCTTGTCAATTGGCGCCGTCTGTGGGAACTAGAGGCGTCAAGGATCTGGTCTCGATGGCACGTTCAAAATCATCGACTTCATCAACCGCAAAATCATCGACTTCATCAATCGCAAGCAACGCAATGGATCGAGGTAAACAGATCGCTATTGGTTCTGTTGATTTTGTTCCTCACCCACCCTCCCGTTTGGATGCATATGCGTATCTGGCGGAGCCTATGGAGATGACGTTCGGAAGGTTTCACTTTCGCGTCGAGAAAGAAGGATCGTATCGTGTCGAAATTCCGATTTCATCGGGATCGTCGGCGGTCGATTCCGATTTTTCAAGCTATACATCGTCCACCGAATCAGGAGAAGAAGAAACTTCGTCGTCACGCTACATCAGCACCAGGGCAAGAGAGAAACTTGCCAAGATCTTCAGCGACATGTCGTTTGAGTCATCTGCGGACTCATATATAAGCGATGGCTCAAGCAGTGTCGACAGTTACGACTTCATCGACAAATCTACTACAGTGGGCAAGGTCTTCACCAATCTCAACGATGGTGTCACCAAACCCAACATAGATCTGAATACAAAATATCATCAGATTTATGTCATTGGAGAGCCAAGCCAGGACCAAGAAGAAACATCTGAGGCTTTCGACGATCTGGGAAATCCATACGTCGATCCCTCTGATCTGCGGCGAGGCCTGGGCAATAAATATGTCGGGCCACAGCCGCGACACAGAGTTCGACTCCCGCAAGCAGCATGGGATAGAGCCGCGAGAGCTATGGACGGCTCAGAACCAATGGCTACCACAGCCACGCCAGAGGAATTACAAGCATATCAATATAGGCTCGCACGAGCTGCAAGGGAATTGGAAAAACAGACAGCTGAGTTAAACAGAAGAAAGGAGGCAGCTTCTGCATCCAGCAGGAGAAGGGCAGAGCTGAGTCGACAATCTAGAACTTCGGGTGATAGCCACAGGGAGGCTCGGAACAGAGCAAGATCAAGGTTACAACACATACCCGAAGCAGAAAGAGAGCACCTGGTCCAAAACCTCGACATGTCCTTTATGTCGATAGACACAAGAGGAAACATCATCCCTAAGACACCAGAGGCTGGGTATATGGCGACACATGCTTTTATCCTCGCATCTAAACCACCTCCAGGAGATCCAAGGGAAACACTGTACAACATGGCAATAGCAGGAGTTGGAGCCATGGGGACGGCGTTTGTATCAACACCTCCCGAAGGAACAGCAAGGCAAAATAGTCCACGACCTGCGGCAGCAACAGCAGCAGCTTCTGAAGGACCAAGTGGAGCAAGAGATACGGCAGCACAAGCAAGGGTCGACAGAGCGCGACAAAGCAGAAGAGAACATCGACAGTCCCCAGAGTTAAACGACGAGGATATGTGTGGTTTGCCGTGCTTCACGAGGAGAGTGCGGAAAACTCGAGTACCTTCGGGATTCAAGTTGCCTGATCATTTCAAAAAATTCGACGGCCTTCAAGATCCAGAAGATTGGCTAGTTGATTATCTCGAGACGGTGAAACTCACAGGAGGAACCAGAGCAACAGCTATGCAAAGCATCCAGTGCATTTGAGTGGAGCCGCTCGGTCTTGGATAAAGAAACTCCCTCCAGGATCTATCGACAGTTGGGAAAGCTTCGAGGATGTGTTCATCAAGAACTTCAGGTCCACGTGCA
The DNA here is from genome assembly GCF_019359855.2 of Lolium perenne. NCBI lineage: Eukaryota > Viridiplantae > Streptophyta > Magnoliopsida > Poales > Poaceae > Lolium > Lolium perenne. The sequence goes on from NC_067245.2 coordinate 141,622,772, forward strand.
AAAAACCTGGGTCGTTAGAGGAGTTGAGAGCATGTCGACAAAAGCCAGACGAGCCAATGAGAAAATATATCCAAAGGTGGAACATCATCAAAAACTCAGCAGAAAATATATCTGACGAGAGAGCGATAGATGCGTTTGTCGCAGGAATCAGGCGTGGAGATTTTGTCGAGGACTTGGGGAGGACCAACCCAAAGACAGTATCCGTGTTAATGGAAATAGCAAACAGATGGGCAGATGGAGAAGATGCTGTCCACAACAAACGGCACAGGTCGCCAGAGGAGGACCGTGGTCGAAATTATCAACCGAGGCGACGATTTCGTCGGCAGTACCCGAGCTATGACGCTCCAGGACAAATTTCGGTAGGCTTTCGGGCAAACACAGGAGGAAACAACAGAGATGATTATCAGAGAAGCAATGAGCAGCGAGGCGATAATAGAGACGATTCTCGAAACAACAGGCAAAATAGCGGGCCTAGGTTCCCGAGGCCTTTCGTATCTCCTGAAGAGATGATGAATGGGCCGTGTCAGATGCACTTTTTCCTCGACAACGCGGAAAAAGACGGTGACATCTGCAGAAAGATTGTCGCAATTTCCGGGCAATGTTAAGGTGGGCGAGCATGCTAACGCTCGAGCAAACGAGAGAAATCCTCGAGAACCCGGGAGCGAGATTCACTTGCCACCTCCTCCCGCGATTACAGAAGACAATCGACATCAGCTCAGAATAGCGGCAGCACCTCCACCACCACCTTACGTTGATCCTAACTCCAACGGAGCGGTGTCGATGATTCAGAAGGGAAGGCCATCCAATAGGGCTCAGAAAGTAATCTCGCAACAGGTGTTCATGGCAGAAAAAATGCCTCCACCAACAGTCGAGTATCTTAATTGGCCAGGGCAAGATATTGGCTTCACCATAGCAGATCATCCGCAGCAAGTTCCTCGACCAGGGCAGTCAGCACTTATCTTGCCAGCAGTTATTGCGGGATTTGATGTCTCTCGAGTGTTCATAGATGGCGGTAGTAGCTTAAACCTTATGTATGCAGATACATTGAGGAAGATGAACATATCCTTAGCAAACTTGAAGCCAACAGACACAAGGTTCCATGGTATCACACCGGAGAAACCAAGTTATCCACTGGGAAAGATTAACCTCGACGTTCAGTTTGGAACCCGAGAAAATTATAGAATCGAGAAGCTGGAGTTTGAAGTTGTGGATTTTCCGTCACAGTATCACGCTTTGTTGGGACGACTAGCATATGCTAGATTTATGGCGGTACCACATTATACATACCTGTTGTGGAGGATGCCTGGACCTAAGGGACCAATCACAGTCAAAGGAAGCTTCGCCTTAGCCGATAAATGCGATAAGGATTTCCATCGGATATCAGAAACTTTCGGGATGCAAGCTGAGTATTTGGCGTCAAGGAGTATGACTGACTACGACGTGCTGCCAGACGTCGGAAGACCAAATAAAGAATCAACTTTCAATACTGAGAAAAATTCTAAGGAGGTGCAGATTCACCCGACAGACCCGAAAAAGACGACGTCCATCGCAAACGACATGGACCTCGCATAGGAAAGCGCGCTCGTCGAGTTCCTCCGTGAGAACTGGAAAATCTTCGCATGGTGTCCAGCTGACATGCCAGGAGTACCCAGGGAACTTGCCGAGCACCACCTAAACTTGGATCCATTAGCGAAACCAATCAAACAACCTTTGCGGCGTTTTTCGGAACCAAACCGCAAGGCTATGCTGTCAGAAATCGATCGACTATGAGAAGCTGGTTTTATCAAGGAGTTGCACACAGAAGCCACATGGGTAGCAAATCCCGTGCTGGTGCCAAAGAAAAACACTAAGGTCCTTCGCATGTGCGTCGACTTTACGTGTCTCAATAAACATTGTCCAAAGGATCACTTTCCCCTCCCGAGGATCAATCAAATTATCGACTCCACGGCTGGATGTGAACGTCTTTCCTTCCTGGATGCATATTCTGGTTACAACCAGATCAGATTGAAAGAAGAAGATGAAGTAAAGACAGCGTTCATCACACCTTATGGCGTGTTTTGCTACAGAACAATGCCCTTTGGTCTGAAAAACGCGGGAGCAACATATCAGAGGATGATGCAGAAGTGTTTGGCGACACAGATTGGGAAAAACGTGCAAGTATACATCGACGATGTCGTCATAACGTCAAAAAAGGGGGCGACGCTGATCGAGGATCTCAAGGAAACCTTTGACAACCTCGACAAATTCTGCCTCAAGCTGAACCCGATGAAGTGTTCTTTCGGCGTCCCAGCAGGAGAACTTCTAGGGTTCCTAGTTTCAGCAAGAGGGATTGAAGCAAATCCCGACAAAATACAAGCTATCGTAACAATGAGGAAGCCAACGAAGTTGAAAGAAATACAGAAGATTTAATCAAGTAGTCGCAGCTTTGAGCAGATTCGTCGCCAGGCTGGGAGAAAAAGCGTTACCATTTTACGCTCTGATAAAGCAAGGGGAGAAATTCCAGTGGAACGAAGAGGCCGACAGAGCTTTCGAGGATCTGAAGCGCACAATCTCGACACCACCAATCCTGGTGGCGCCGAAGGAAAAGGAACCTCTCCTGCTATACATTGCAGCCACGCCCCAAGTGGTTAGCACGGTGCTAGTTGTTGAAAGAGAAGAAGAAGGAAAACTCCATGGAGTGCAAAGGCCGGTATATTTCATCTGTGAAGTTTTATCGCCTTCAAAACAGCGGTACCCACAGTACCAGAAACTAGCATATGGAGTGATTGCAACGGGAAGGAAGTTGCGCCACTATTTTTTGGCACACCCGATAATAGTAGTCAACGAAGCACCACTTTCAAATATACTGAACAATCCAGAAGCTACAGGGCGTGTCTCCCTTTGGGGAATAGAACTTTCCCCTCGGGACATCACATATGAAAAAAGAAAGGCAATCAAGTCGCAAGTTCTGCCAGATTTCATTGCATAGTGGATGGAGCTGCAAAACACGGGACCCCCAGATTTGTCGAGAACCTGGACCATGAACTTCGATGGGTCCAAGAGAGTAGAAGGAGCTGGCGCAGGAGTGGTACTTATATCACCTGAAGGCGACAAGTTAAAATACATCATTCGGATGACGTTCCCTAACGCATCTAACAATGAAGCAGAATATGAAGCCCTCATACACGGGATGAAGATGGCGAAAGCTTGCGGTGCAACTCGATTAAAAATCTTTGGCGACTCACAATTGGTGGCTCAGCAAGTTATGAACCAGTGTGATGCAGTCAATGATAGCATGATGGCATACAAAGAGGTGTACAATGAGCTAGAGAAGCTGTTTGATGGGTGCGAGGTAAATCACATCAGTAGATTGAGCAATGATGAAGCCGACGTTCTCGCAAACATCGGGTCGCAGTGCCTCCCAATCCCACCAGGAGTATTTTGGGAAGAAATAGCGGAGAGATCCACGAAGCCGAAAAAGGTGCAGAAAAAAGCAAAGGAAGAAAAAACTTCGGCGCCCCTCAAAGAAACCACGGAGGACGGAGAGGACCAAGAGTTTGTGATGATGGTAGAAATTCCTTGGATGCAAGCATATATATCATATATCCTCAGGAAAGAAATACCCGACGATCCAGTTGAGGCAAGGCGAGTTATTCGACGATCCAAAGCTTTCACAGTGATTAAAGGGGAGTTATACAAGCGAGGTATTTCAGGCGTCCTGCAAAGGTGTGTCACACCCGAAGAAGGAAGAATAATTCTGAAGGATGTACATGAAGGAATATGTGGTCACCACGCAAGTAGTCGAGCTATTGCAGCCAAGGTTTTTCGAGCAGGATTTTATTGGTTGACAGCAACCGAGGATGCCAAGGAAATAGTACGAACCTGCGACGCGTGTCAAAGATTTTCCGCAAAACCTCACTCTCCAGCGGCAGAATTAACACCAATACCATTGTTGTGGCCCTTTGCCCAATGGGGACTTGATATGGTGGGCAAGTTGCACAAAGCTTCGCCAGGAGGATATGAGTACTTGCTGGTCGCTGTCGACAAATTCACCAAGTGGGTAGAAGCGAAGCCAATAAATTCACCAGATGCAGCGTCAGCAATAAAGTTCGTGAAAGGCCTCGTTTTTCTGTTTGGAGTGCCTCATAGCATTGTTACAGATAATGGTTCAAACTTTACGTCCAAGGAATTCAAGGAGTACTGCGCAGAAGTAGGCATTAAATTGCACTTTGCGTCAGTTGGGCACCCACAAACCAATGGCCAAGTCGAGAAAGCCAATGGAATCATCTGCAATGGCCTCAAAAAGCGCCTGCTAGGTCCGCTTGAAAAAGCTCGACATACTTGGCCAGAGGAATTGCCAAGTGTTTTGTGGAGCATTCGAACAACACCAAATACGGCGACACAAGAAACTCCATTTTTTCTCGTCCACGGAGCCGAAGCAGTACTACCAATTGAAATAGAGCATGATTCTCCAAGAGTAACAGAGTATGATGAAGAAACATCACAAAAAGCTCGGGAGGATGATATGGACGCACTCGACGAAGCTCGAGATGAAGTACTTTCACGAGTCACCAAATACCAGCAAGACCTCAAAAACTACCACAGTCGACGGTTAAGGCCAAGATCTTTTCAGGTCGGGGATTTGGTCTTGCGGTTAAATCAAAAAAGTACTGAGAAGCTCGAATCACCATGGTTGGGGCCTTACATTGTCACGGAAGTCATCGACGGAGGCGCATACAGGATCAAGGACAAGAAGACAGGGGCTCCCAAGAAAAACCCCTGGAACGTGGCGCAGCTCAGGCGGTTCTACGCCTAGAGTTGAAATATAGTCCTCTTCTGTAAAAATTCAATGTACTGAAACGCCCGCGAGTTTTCAGACGCACTCTTTTCCTTTTCGGGGCACCGAGTGGGGTCGGAAAGGTTTTTAATGAGGCGGGCTCGCGGTGCTGCAATATAATAAAGATAGTGGAGATATACTTCTTATTCTTCGACACGCTCGGGGGCTCAGCGCCTTCAAGTCTCAAAATACGTACAATATAGACAAACTAGACTTACCGAAATATTTCGCCTTGGTACACTAACACCTCGCCAAATATAAACATCGGAAGCTAACAATTATAAAGATAGTGTACGCGTCAGAATCTTATTGCTTTGGTCCAAGAACCTCGCAACAAAAAATATAGAACTTCGACACTAAGATACTCGGGGGCTTGCAACTCATCAATGGAAAAAATAAAGACATTTTCTGACGACAAGAAGAAAAATCTTCGAGATGGAAAAAACAGTACAAATTCTAGCCAGAAGGCTCGGGGGCTCCAACAATATAGAGCACTTTACAATATACAACAAATCTCTTTGGAAATAAAAAAGAAATCAAAAAAGATACAGATACAATGTTTTGCAATATAGAACAAATCAGTCAAAGCCTAAAATACTATCTATGGACAAGCCTCTGGTTGTCTTGTGTTCAGCATAGGACCCCTTGACGAAGAATTCTGAGTCCATCCGAAGAAGCTCATCTATCATCGACTCGGCCACAGGAGTTACCATCTCATTGATTGTGTCAATATCATTTTTTCGCCGCGACTTCTTGGCCAGGCAATCAGCAACAATCTTCGTCAAGTCTAATTTTGGATGGCAAATATTTATCATAATCATGGCGAACCTTGCTCCAAAGAATCAATTGAGCTCGCACAAAATTATGAATGCGGGGAGCATCTCTGAATATCTCCGGCAATTCAGGAAGAGTTTTGGGAACCTCATTTCGAGGAAACAAAGTCTTGTAAACAAGGGTTAACATTGTCGTGCAAAAACTGAGAAATTCGCGCACCTGGCAAGCACGATCTTGGAACCTGACAATTTGTCGGGTCCATTCAGGAGTGGCCCAGAACAGACACCCATGGTTAAGGGAAAGATTGACGAGAAGATTCGTTCTCTCGTTCACTCTTTGGTCTTCGGCGGCAGCATCAAGAACCGAGCCTATTAAGCGACAAGGCAAGAAATTTAAGGGGAGGCACAGTAAAGCAAAAAAGAGGCAGTACGAGGTTGGAAAAACATACCTAACATATCTGTGCTAGCTTCAGACATCAGCTCAAGCATGCTATTTTCTCGAGTAGCGGCCGCCTTAGCTTCCAAAGACAAAGAAGATCCTTGGCAGCCACGACTTCTTTGGCTTGTTGGAGAGCAAGTTTTTCTTTTTCAGATGCTTTCCGAGATTGTTCCATCATTGCCAGAGTCTGTTTCTTCATGGATTGAAGTTGTTGTCGAAGTTCTTGCAAATCTTCCGACACATGTTTGCTTGAAGAACCTTCGAGGGGATTATCATCGACTAGTATTTTCTTCGAGAAGGAAGAAGCAGGTGAAGCATCGGCAGAGCAAGGGTTGGTCGAATAGTTATCAAATATTAACTGGAAAAGAAAGTCCCAGGATCAATGATAGTGCCAAGAGGAATTTCATTGATTTCTGGAAAGTTTACACGGACATTACAAAAGAAGTTCTCCAAAGGGACTAACAGGATAATCGTCGCCAAAGCTAAAATGGCGAAAACAGCAAAAGAAATAGAGAAAGCAAAGGAAAGAAAAAGAAAAGGCATTCAACTAGACCTCCGGCCTTGATGAGCTAGGAGTTGCAGATGGCTTGATCCCGAGATAGGCCAGGATTTTCTTCGTGTTGGGCTTGGCTGCCTTGATCAACGACCGCCATTTTGTTTGCTCTATCTGCTCGGTGTCGCCAACCTTCATCCAGTCAATAGCTTGTTGGCTGTCAGCGACCAAGGCAATAGTGTTCTCGACAGCAACCTTCATGTTCTCCTGGCGCATCTTCAGTCCAAGATCCTCCAGTGGATTGAAGTCCTTGTCAAGGGCAAGGAAAGTCTTAGGCTCCTCTTTCTTCGGGAAGAAGTAGGGGAACAACTTCGACAATCCTGCGTCAGCATTCACCACGCCTTCGCGAATTTCTTGGCCATGAAACTCCAGATAAGAAAGTGCGTCAGCGTAGGATCATTGGTGGGATTCTCAAGATCAAAATCTTGGCTTGTTTGACCTGCCATAGAAAATATATGTTAGTCGACAGCAAGTAAAAACAAAAGGAAGCAAGTCCTAAGAAAAATAGAAGGGATCAACAAAGTTACCGAGGAAGCGTCGATTTTGCGTGTTCAAGCGCTTGAGGATTCCCTTTTCACGAGTAGCCTGTGCGGCCTTGTGCTCGTTTAAAGCAGTTTCGACATCCTCAAGTCTCTTCTGCAGTTCTTCGACACTAGCAGCTTTTGCCTTGGCATCATCAGCCTCTGCTTTGGCTTGGCTAGCATCAAGTTCGGCTTTCTTGCGAGCCGTTTCACTTTGCTCCAGTTTCTGAGCAAGAGTGTCGGTAAGCCTGTTGGCCTCTGCAAGTTTCTCTGTCAAAATAGAAAAGAACAGTCAAAATTGCGACCAAAAAAAAAGGGAGCAAGAAGTTAGAAACAATGGCAGCAAAAAAAAGTTGTTGCCTTCAGTCCTGCTGGCATATTCACGATACCCAATGAATTGGGATCCGATGCGAACAAGCTCTTTGATCATGGGCTGTCAAAGAAAAACAGAGAAAGAAAACATCGGTATGAGAAAAATGTGAAGGCATAAAGAAGCAAACAGAGGAAATGCAAATACTGGCAAGAAAATAAAAATAAAAAAAACAAAAAAAAAACTTACATCATCTAAGAGCGGATTAGAAGAGCTACCCAACTGAGGGGTAGGCTCCACAATCGTTTCAACCCTTGTCCTTTTTGGTGAAGGAGCGAGAGGGCTTGAAGGAGGAGTGGTGGTGACGACGTTTTGTTGAGGAGGCGAGGATTCTTCTCCCTCAACTGGCGTCTCCGAAACAAGTAAAGTATGTGACGTGCTCGTCCGAGGAGCCACGTCACGAGTTGGTACTTCTTCCTCATCATCACTGCGATTAAAGATCGACAGCATAAAAAGCAAGATGAGACAAAAATCTTCGAGTACAGAAATAAGGGGAAATCAAGGTGACTTACGAGCTGACAAGGGATGCGAGATATGGATCATAAGTTGCCTTCTGACGTGAAGGATCAACTTCTTCGGCTTTGGAGGTGCCGGAATCTTCGACATCATTCCTCTTCCTTTTGTTCTTTGGAGAAACAGCAGGAGGAGGAGATTGCGCTGATGCAGTACCTTCGGAAGCACCATCTTTTTCCAAAGATCCCGCAGATTTTAAAGAATCCACGGGTTCATTCACAAAAGAGGGGGCCTCTTGGTTGTCATCAGTGACAATGGCCCTTTCTTCGACTTCCCCACCTTCAGGAAGAGGAGGAAGCGAGACAAGGTCTGGATGGTTCTGTACAAAATAAAAATAAAATAGGGGAAGATATCAGAAATGGAGTTACAACAAAGACAGTAAAGCAATAACAAGACAATTGACAAAGATTACCTTGGGAAGTGGATTAGCGGCGTTAAATGGTTTTACACGATAAGAAGAAGGGACAAGATCTTTTTTGCTGAGAGACGAGATTTTTCGGACAAGTTTTTCTAAGTCCTTGACCTCTAAATCCACCGACAGCCGATCTGCGTCCTTGTCGCCAGCATATTTCCAGAGAGGATATTTGCGAGCCTGAAGCGGCTGCACTCTAGTCCTAAGAAAGTATGCAGTGATTTGGATACCCGATAACTCTTTGCCGCGAGTATTTTGCAACTCGTGGATGCGAGCCATCAAGGTTTCTGTCGATGCCTTTTCCTCTTCGGTGGCCTCCACGTCCCAGGAGCGGCGGCGAAAGATTTTCTCGGCGCCATCAAAAGGAGGGATGTTGTCCTCCGCACATCCATGGTTTTCCTCCTGAATGTCAGGAAGCTTGACGTCGAAGTAGTCGACAGTGGGCCGAACGGAAATTACAACGCCGCCTATATTATAGGCGACAGTGGGCGAGCCATTACGGCGGCAGAAGAAAATGCGCTTCCATAGCGCCCAGTTAGGCTGGACGCCAAGGAAGGCCTCGCAAAGAGTGATGAAAATGGAGATATGGAGGATTGAATTTGGCGTGAGGTGGTGGAGTTGCAGACCGTAGATAAAAAGCAGTCCGCGGAGAAAAGGATGAATGGGGGCGGAAAGACCGCGGATGAGGTGGTCGACAAAACTTACCCGGTACCCCATTGGAGGGGTTGGGTAGCTCTCCTCACTGGGGAAGCACAGTGCCTTGGGTTTCTTGCTGATCCCCAGCTTCTTCAGCATGTTGATGTCCTGAGTGGAAATCTTCGATCTTTCCCACTCCGCCGCCCCAAGATCCACGGCGGCCATGGAGGATTCCGGCGTGCTGTGCCTTGTCAATCGACGCGGTGGCATCAACAATGGCGCAGGGTTTGCAGCTTGGAGGCGAGGAGCTTAGGAGGCTGTGGGTTGCAGGAGGAAATTTGCAGATGAGAGCAGGAGGACGGCGCGAGCGGAAGTGCTCAAGGAGGAAGAAGACGATCTTATATAGGGGTGCGGTGAAACGACGAACCGTTGGATAAGGAAAATGTGTGGCAGATGATAGCCACGTGGCAACAAGGGTAAAAAAGTAATTCAACGTTGGGGAAGTTACGGTGCGTGCGCCAGAAAAAGCGGAGGACGTGTGTCCCCCACTTGCACGACGTGTCAAGATTGTGGATCAATTGGGCCCGCATGGCAGCGGGAGAAGACTTGTCGCAAATTTTTGACTAGCAATCGTGGCTATCGTCAGCAATAACGTCACCTTGGCAGAAGAAAAAAATTTGACTCAACAGTTTAATAAAAGGCGACATGGAAAAATAATGCTGAGCCTTTGATCAAATACAAGTTTTTGATCAAATGCTCGGGGGCTACTTTGGAAAAAAGGAAAAGATCCAAAAGGACAAGATAGAAATGGCGTGAGCCTATGACCAAATACAAATATTTGTTCATAGCCTCGGGGGCTACTCCCATCGGGAGCGCTGTTCGCGCACCCGAGAAATTATAACACTTCGGGAGATAAAAGAAAATATAGCGGCATAAGGCGTGGAGCCTACACCCAAGTACAAGTCCTTGGTTGTAGCCTCGGGGGCTACTCCCATCGGGAACGCTGCTCGCGTGCCCGATGAAATCATAAAAAAAAAGAGAAGAGAGAAGAGAGAGAGAGAAGAAAAAGAAAAAGAAAAGGAAAAATACCAGAGCAAAAAAGTATATTTTGAGTTATAAATAACTCTGCATATACTCCCATCGGGAGAGCAATATAAGTCATCTTTGACTCGATAAAATGTGCCATTCCAACAGCCGAAAAAGCACTCGACTATATATTCTCAGAACGCCAAAGTTGCGATCAATTTCTGAATGCCGCAAATTTGCGAAGGTAAGACCCCAGATCCGTTCTGCTGGGCGTGGCATCGCCGAAGACTGCGCTCTGCTACTTTTATCCGTATCAACAGATATGAAGAAAATCCTAACGGACGCGTTAGGTACCCGATAAATTTTACTGGGACTCGATAGAATGGTAAGACCTTAAGCGACACCTGTCGAAGTTTACACCAGTATCCCGAGGTCATGTCCAGGGACGTGATCTTGAAGTAGGTTTTTGCGGATTGCCACTAGAGCAGTTAACTAGTACCTGATCCGTCAGATGAACTAGCCCCAACTACCATTATCCCTGTACAAATATAGAAGTTTATGAGAAGAAATATAGAAAGGTTGAAGCTTTCGAATAAAAATAAACAGTGGAGATTTTCCTTAACTCTGCGATTCAAGCAAAATCTCGGGGGCTACTGACATAGGCATCCCAAATGGGCCTGCCGAAGATAGTACCCGGGGTTTACTGAAGGCCCACTACCCGAAGGATAAGAAGATTCGGAAGCCCAAGATATTATTAAGGAAAGCTAGAGTTGTAATAGAAAGTCTTATTTGTAATCTTGCGGGATGAGTTAGAAACCTTCCCGGACTTTGTAACTTGTACAGCACGAATCCCTCGGCTCCACTTCCTATATAAGGGGGAGTCGAGGGACGCAGAGATCATCGAATCATTGTTTACAAACCCTAGCTTCATAATCGTCTAGTACTTTTCGGCTGAAACCTTCGAGATCTACTTGCCCTCTACTTCCAACTAAACCCTAGTCTACAATCCGTAGGCATTGACAAGTTAATACCTTGTCAGAGGCTGACATCGGGTACCCATGAGCCAGCAGCGTCATCAACGTTTTTAAAGACGGCAGAGGATCGGAAAAAAAATCAGTTGGTAAAAAAATCCAAAAAAAGAAACATTTATCGTTCTGAGAGGATGACATGCGGGACCCATGAGGCAGCAGCATTCTCAACGTTTCCAAGGCGACACATGATTTTAAAAAAGGCGAAATAGCCAGAAATTAGAGGTCAAAATAACTCCAAGAAAGGAAAGGTTTATTGTTCATAGAGGCTGACATGTGGGACCCATGAGCCAGCAGAATCCTCAACGTTTCAAAGGCGGCAGGGGATCAAAAGAAAAAGGAAGTAGCCAAAAATTAGGGGTAAAAAATAATTCCAAGAAAGGAAACTTTTATTGTTCGTAGATGATGACATGCGGGACCCATGAGCCAGCAGCTTACTCAACGTTTCAAAGGCGGCATGAGATCGAAAGCAAAAGGCAAGTGACAAAATATCAGGAGCCAAAGATAATCCAAGAAAAGAAACTTTATTGTGCATAGAGGATGACATGCGGCTTGAGATCAAAAGAAAAAAAAAGTTGATTGTACATAGAGGATGACATGCGGGTCCCATGAGTCAGCAGCTTACTCAACGTTTCCAAGGCGGTAGGGGATCAAAAGAAAAAGACAAGTGACCAAAAATGAGGGTGAAAAATAATCCAAGAAAAGCAACTTTTATTGTACATGGAGAATTGCATGCGGGTCCCATTTTGCAGCAGCGGTCCCAACGTTTCAAATGCGGCTTGAGATCAAAAGAAAAAGAAAGTAGCTAGAAATTAGGGGGTAAAAAAAACTCGAAGAAAAGAAAGTTGATGGACATAGAGGATGACATGCGGGTCCCATGAGCCAGCAGATTAGTCAACGTTTCCAAGGCGGCAGGGGATCAAAAGAAAAAAGAAATAGCCAAAAATCAGAGGGTGAAAAAATCCAAGAAAAGAAATTTTATAGTACATAGAGGATGACATGCGGGACCCATTTTGCAGCAGCTGTCCCAACGTTTCAAATGCGGCTTGAGATCAAAAGAAAAAGAAAGTAGCCAGAAATTAGGGGGTAAAAAAAACTCCAAGAAAGGAAAGCTTTATCGTTCATACAGGCTGACATGTGGGACCTATGAGGCAGCAGAGTCCTCAACTTTCAAAGGCGGCAGGGGATCAAAAGAAATAGGAAATAGCCAAAAATCAGAGGGTGAAAAAAAACCAAGAAAATGAACTTTTGTAGTACATAGAGGATGACATGCGGGTCCCATGAGCCAGCAGGTTCCTCAACGTTTCAAACGTGGCATGAGATCGAAAGAAATAGGCAAGTGACCAAATATCAGGATCCAAAAATAATTCAAGAAAAGAAACTTGATTGTACATAGAGAATGACATGCGGGTCCCATTTAAGGAGCAGCGGTATCACCGTTTGAGAGGCGGCAGGGGATCGAAAGAAAAAAAGGCAAGTGACCAAATATGAGGTGCCAAAAAAAATCCAAGAAAAGAAAGTTTTATTGTACATAGAGGATGACATGCGGGTCCCATGAGCCTGCAGGTTCCTCAACGTTTCAAACGTGGCATGAGATCGCAAGAAAAAGGCAAGTGACCAAATATCAGGAGCCATGATACGTCTCCGACGTATCGATAATTTCTTATGTTCCATGCCACATTATTGATGATATCTACATGTTTTATGCATACTTTATGTCATATTTATGCATTTTCTGGCACTAACCTATTAACGAGACGCCGAAGAGCCAGTTGCTGTTTTCTACTGTTTTTGGTTTCAGAAATCCTAGTAAGGAAATATTCTCGGAATTGGACGAAATCAACGCCCAGGGGCCTATTTTGCCACGAAGCTTCCAGAAGACCGAAGAGGAGACGAAGTGGGGCCACGAGATGGCCAGACAACAGGGCAGCGCGGCCCAAGCCCTGGCCGCGCTGGCCTGTTGTCTGGCCCCCTCGTGACGCCCCCTGACCTGCCCTTCCGCCTACTTATAGCCTTCGTCGCGAAACCCCCAGTACCGAGAGCCACGATACGGAAAACCTTCCAGAGACGCCGCCGCCGCCAATCCCATCTCGGGGGGATTCAGGAGATCGCCTCCGGCACCCTGCCGGAGAGGGGATTCATCTCCCGGAGGACTCTACACCGCCATGGTAGCCTCCGGAGTGATGAGTGAGTAGTTCACCCCTGGACTATGGGTCCATAGCAGTAGCTAGATGGTTGTCTTCTCCTTATGTGCTTCATTGTCGGATCTTGTGAGCTGCCTAACATGATCAAGATCATCTATCTGTAATACTATATGTTGTGTTTGTTGGGATCCGATGGATAGAGAATACTATGTTATGTTGATTATCAATCTATTATCTATGTGTTGTTTATGATCTTGCATGCTCTCCGTTATTAGTAGAGGCTCTGGCCAAGTTTTTGCTAGTAACTCCAAGAGGGAGTATTTATGCTCGATAGTGGGTTCATGCCTCCGTGAATCTGGGGGAGTGACAGAAACCTCTAAGGTTATGGATGTGCTGTTGCCACTAGGGATAAAACATTGATGCTATGTCCGAGGATGTAGTTATTGATTACATTACGTACCATACTTAATGCAATTGTCTGTTGTTTGCAACTTAATACTGGAAGGGGTTCGGATGATAACCTGAAGGTGGACATTTTAGGCATAGATGCATGCTGGATAGCGGTCTATGTACTTTGTCGTAATGCCCAATTAAATCTCACAATACTCATCATATCATGTATGTGCATTGTCATGCCCTCTCTATTTGTCAATTGCCCAACTGTAATTTGTTCACCCAACATGCTATTTATCTTATGGGAGAGACACCTCTAGTGAACTATGGACCCCGGTCCATTCTTTTAATCGAATACAATCTACTGCAATACTTGTTCTACTGTTTTCTGCAAACAATCATCATCCACACTATACATCTAATCCTTTGTTACAGCAAGCCGGTGAGATTGACAACCTCACTGTTACGTTGGGACAAAGTACTTTGGTTGTGTTGTGCAGGTTCCACGTTGGCGCCGGAATCCCTGGTGTTGCGCCGCACTACACTTCGCCGCCATCAACCTTCAACGTGCTTCTTGGCTCCTACTGGTTCGATAAACCTTGGTTTCTTACTGAGGGAAAACTTGCCGCTGTACGCATCACACCTTCCTCTTGGGGTTCCCAACGGTCGCGTGCTGTACGCGTATCAAGCCATGTGAGAAACTTTTAATGTTCATAGAGGATGACATGTGGGACCGACCTGCCAACAGCGTCCTCATCGTTTCAATGGGGGCAGGAGATCAAAAGAAAAAGGCAAATAGCCAGAAATTAGGGGTCAAAAATAACTCCAAGAAAGAAAACTTTTATTGTTCGTAGAGGATGACATGCGGGACCCATGAGCCAGCAGCTTACTCAACATTTCAAAGGCGGCATGAGATCGAAAGAAAAAGGCAAGTGACAAAATATCAGGAGCCAAAGATAATCCAAGAAAAGAAACTTTATTGTACATAGAGGATGACATGCGGGTCCCATTTAGCAGCAGCGGTCTGAACGTTTCAAATGCGTCTTGAGATCAAAAGAAAAAGAAAGTTGATTGTACATAGATTATGACATACGGGTCCCATGAGTCAGCAGCTTACCCAACGTTTCCAAGGCAGCAGGGGATCAAAAGAAAAAGAAAATAGCCAAAAATCAGAGGGTGAAAAAAAATAAAGAAAATAAACTTTTATAGCACATAGAGGATGACATGCGGGTCCCATGAGCCAGCAGGTTCCTCAACGTTTCAAACGTGGCATGAGATCGAAACAAAAAGGCAAGTGACCAAATATCAGGATCCAAAAATAATTCAAGAAAAGAAACTTGATTGTACATAGAGGATGACATGCGGGTCCCATGAGTCAGCAGCTTACTCAACGTTTCCAAGGCGGCAGGGGATCAAAAGAAAAAGGAAATAGCCAAAAATCAGAGGGTGAAAAAAAATCCAAGAAAATAAACTTTTATAGCACATAGAGGATGACATGCGGGTCCCATGAGCCAGCAGGTTCCTCAACGTTTCAAACGTGGCATGAGATCGAAAGAAAAAGGCAAGTGACCAAATATCAGGAGCCAAAAATAATTCAAGAAAAGAAACTTGATTGTACATAGAGGATGACATGCGGGTCCCATTTAGCAGCAGCGGTATCACCGTTTGAGAGGCTGCACGGGATCGAAAGAAAAAGGCAAGTGACCAAATATCAGGAGCCAAAAAAAATCCAAGAAAAGAAAGTTTTATAGTACATAGAGGATGACATGCAGGTCCCATTTTGCAGCAACGGTCTCAACGTTTCCAAGGCGGCATAGGACCAAAAGAAAATTGAAGTAGCCAGAAATCAGGGGGTGAAAAAAAATCCAAGAAGAAAGATTTCAATTGGGCTGCATCTGGACATCTTGGCCTTCAAACTATCCTGCTTGGCCTTTTGACTCGTACAATTTCAGCCCACTCCAAAACAGGAAAGTTCGGAATTTTCTAAAAAAAAAGAAAAGTCCTATGCTTCGCAAAAACAAAAAAAACAAGGAGATTCAACATATAAGTTTGTTTATGTAAAAATAAAGATTTATTTTATATGTTTGAAATAGCTCAGAGCGCAATACACTGTTTATTGTCTGCAAAATAATCAAGATATCACATGTTTGTTGTACGGGGAGGCTGACATCGGGGACCCATGAGCCAGCAGCATCGTCAACGTTTTAAAGGCGGCAGGGGATGGAAAGAAAAAATAAACCAAAAATCTGTTGGTAAAAAATCCAAGAAAGGAAACATTTTCGTTCTAAGAGGATGACATGCGGGACCCATGAGGCAGCAGCATCCTCAGCGTTTATTGTTCATAGAGGCTGACATATGGGACCCGTGAGCCAGCAGCGTCCTCAACGTTTTAAAGGCTGCAGGAGATCGAAAGAAAAATGCAAGTGACCAAATATCAGGAGCCAAAAATAATTCAAGAAAAGAAACTAGATTGTACATAGAGGATGACATGCGGGTCCCATTTAGCAGCAGCGGTATCACCGTTTGAGAGGCTGCACGGGATCGAAAGAAAAAAGCAAGTGACCAAATATGAGGTTCCAAAAAAAATCCTAGAAAAGAAAGTTTTATAGTACATAGAGGATGACATGCGGGTCCCATTTAGCAGCAGCGGTCTCACCGTTTGAGAGGCGGCAGGGGATCGAAAGAAAAAGGTAAGTGACCAAATATGAGGTGCCAAAAAAAAATCCAAGAAAAGAAAGTTTTATAGTACATAGAGGATGACATGCGGGTCCCATTTAGCAGCAGCGGTATCACCGTTTGAGATGCGGCAGGGGATCGAAAGAAAAAGGCAAGTGACCAAATTTGAGGTGCCAAAAAAACTCCAAGAAAAGAAAGTTGATTGCTCATAGAGGATGACATGCGGGTCCCAATTAGCAGCAGCGGTGTCAACGTTTCCAAGGCGGCAAGGGATCAAAAGAAAAAGGAAGTAGCCAGAAATCAGGGGGTCAAAAAAAATCCAAGAATAGAAAGAATTTTGGTTCATAGAGGATGACATGCGGGACCCATGATCCTGCATCATAAACGGCTCGATCGGAGAGCGTTGAACGAGATGGCGCGATCGAGAAAAAAAACAATGCCAGAGAGGCTGCCATCTGGGCCCTACATCCCTCGGCGGTGCGGATTTGCGTTGACTCGGCCGGCGAACCCGAGAATTCGAGATGCACCACGTCCCGGGCCACCATACGCAACGTTTTGGCCGGTTTCGTTGGGCTAGGTGGCCTCAAAAACGAGAAAAAAAACATTTTGACATGCACAACGGACAGACCCAAAATCGTCAGCCATGGTACACCAGCAACCACGGCGCGACTTCAACTTCGTCGGCCATGGCAACTTTTCTTGTAGTGTATCCAGCATGCATCTATGCCTAAAAAGTCCACCTTCGGGTTGGCATCCGCACCCCTTCCAGTATTAAGTTGCAAACAACAGACAATTGCATTAAGTATGGTGCGTAATGTAATCAACACAAATATCCTTAGACAAAGCATTGATGTTTTATCCCTAGTGGTAACAGCACATCCACAACCTTACAACTTTCTGTCACTGTCCCAGATTAAATGGAGGCATGACCCCACTATCGAGCATAAATACTCCCTCTTGGAGTTACAAGTATCAACTTGGCCAGAGCCTCTACTAGCAACGGAGAGCATGCAAGATCTTAAACAACACATATATGATAGATTGATAATCAACATAACATAGTATCCCATATTCATCGGATCCCAACAAACACAACATGTAGCATTACAAATAGATGATCTTGATCATGATAGGCAGCTCACAAGATCTAACATGATAGCACAATGAGGAGAAGACAACCATCTAGCTACTGCTATGGACCCATAGTCCAGGGGTGAACTACTCACAAATCACTCCGGAGGCGATCATGGCGATGAAGAGTCCTCCGGGAGATGATTCCCCTCTCCGGCAGGGTGCCGGAGGCGATCTCCTGAATCCCCCGAGATGGGATTGGCGGCGGCGGCGTCTCTGGAAGGTTTTCCGTATCGTGGCTCTCGGTACTGGGGTTTTCTCGACGAAGGCTTTTTATAGGCAGAAGGGCAGGTTTGAGGCGACGTGAGGGCCCCACACAACAGGGCGGCGCGGCCCCACCCTGGGCCGCACGGCCCTGGCGTGGCGGCGCCTCGTCGCCCCACTTCGTAATCCTTTCGGTCTTCTGGAAGCTTAGTGGAAAAATAAGACCCTGGGCGTTGATTTCGTCCATTTCCGAGAATATTTCCTTTGTAGGATTTCTGAAACCAAAAACAGCAGAAAACGGCAACTGGCTCTTCGGCATCTTGTCAATAGGTTAGTGCCGGAAAATGCATAAATATGACATAAAGTGTGTATAAAACATGTGAGTATCATCATAAAAGTAGCATGGAACATAAGAAATTATAGATACGTTTGAGACGTATCAGTCATCTAGAGAAGATGATAAATATAATCGGTACAATGCATTATCTCTTATTGTCATCCCTTGCAGTAAATGTTAATTAATTATTTTTAGTAGGAAATTATGTGATTAACGGAAGACAAGTCATACAATAGGGAAAATTGCCGTCTCTTATTTCATAAGAGATCACCCCTTAGCTAAGGTGATGCAGCCTGACCTTCGGTCTTCACCGCATCATATGCTTCATCGCCAAGACGACACGCAAAGGTGAATCTTCTCCTTTATGCGTGTCTACAATCGCCTATGTGGAACGATATACTACTTCATACTCCATCATATCTCGATGATAGGAACTCGACGATAAGTACGGAGAGAAGGAGGATGCCATGGAGAACCGAGGACACAAGGCCGATATCACGGAGGCATGGAGGAGAAGAAGGAAGAGGAGGAGCTGGACGCTCCAGGCCGGCACTGCCGCCCCCTCCAGCACTTCCGCTGCACCAAGGCCGGCACTGCCGCCCGACGCACCCCGGCACTGCCGGCCTCCCTACACCGGCACTGCCGCCAAGGCACCAGCTCGACGCCCGCGCCGGCACTACCGCCCGTGAAGGCCGGCACTGCCACCCCCACAAGCCAACACTGAATCTGGGCCGTTCGTCTACCCTTCTGTGGCCCTGGCTGTCTGTACCCAATTACCAGACTACCCCTCCTTAGTGGTTCCCTATAAATAGGCACCCACCCCCACCTTCATTGGGGGGAGATGATGTTTAGATAAATTGGCTTATGCCTCTATTATCCCTTTGTGGATTTGGGAAACCCCCACCTTAGATTACCCATCTATTGTATCCCTCCTTATCCGGATCTTTTTCCATTCTAGTAATTCTATCAATTGAGAATCTTTTGCTTTGCAACTCTATTCTTAATTGGTCTTTTGCTCTTTGGGAATTCTTTTTTG
The DNA here is from genome assembly GCF_019359855.2 of Lolium perenne. Lineage (NCBI taxonomy): Eukaryota > Viridiplantae > Streptophyta > Magnoliopsida > Poales > Poaceae > Lolium > Lolium perenne. Next base: position 141,641,780 of record NC_067245.2, read on the forward strand.
ATTTGTCGATCTTTTGCAAGAGATTCTACCGTTTGGTTTTTGTCTTGCAATTCTATCGGTTGGTGGTTCGGGCCAACGAGGATAACCGATTTGTGTGTGTGCGTGTGTTTGTATCGTGTTCTTCGCGTTCATCCACTTACCCGCGAATCCCCCTCCACAATCACACTCACCCGGGTTAATTCGTGAGATCGGACAACCACACGGGCTCAGCCCGCATCATATGGTATCAGAGCAAAGGTTGCCACGAATTTGACCCTCCAATTTCACCAATTTCGCCCAAAAAAATTGACAAAAATTTTGCCCCAAAAAATAGCTCGAATTGGATCTCTGTATTTGTTTCATTTTTTTTGTCGTTTTCATCCACATATCTGATGTTACAGTGGTTGATCTACAATCCCTCAAATTTTCGTGCTCCAATTCTTCCTATTATGCTCGAAATCGACGGATTTTTGTGTCTTTTCCGCTGCTGTTCACGAGGGCGAACTCGTGTTATTCGCTGCCCGGCACTGCCGGCCAGAGGGGCACTGCCGCCGCTGAACATCCAACGCCGCCGCGCAGCTCCCGATCGCGCATCGGCCGCCTCTGCGCTGCACCCACCGCCGGCCCAAGCCGTGCCACCCTCCTGCTCCTCACGCTGCAGCGCGCGCCTCGCCCCGTCCCTGCCTGAGCCGCTCCCGTTTTCTTGCCGCACGCGCAGCTGCAGCTCGCCTACACCAGGCCGCCCCGCCCTTCCTCGCTCCAAGCCCCGCTGCCAACCACCACTAGCCCGTCCCGCGCTGCTCCTCATCCTCCTGCCCCTGCCTGGCCCGCCTCCAACACCACGCGCCCGAGCGCCACTAGCCCGCACATGCAGGCTCGCCCACCCTCCGCTCACGCTCGAGCATGCCGCGCATCCGGCCAACCACCTTCCTGCTGCAGCACGCGTCCACTGAGAGCATCCCAATCCATGCAACAGCATCAGCCAATCTTCCCAGCATCACCCGCTCGCTACAGCCTTTCACGCAGAAAATCACCCCACCGGCAGTGCCGCTACCATCAGCCCGGCAGTGCCGGGCCAAAGCACTCTGGCAGTGCCGCTCAATACACCCCGGCAGTGTCGTTGTTGTAGCTTTTTGACACAATTTTCATCCAATTTTGACATATCTTTTTGCCCCAAATCTTGACAACTTTTCGGCGCCCGTTTGTCTCCAAATTTAACAACATCCTCCAAATACTCCACATAATCCATCTTCAATTTTTGAAATTTTTTGGAACCCAACTTTCGACCGCTCGTTTTGACCCAATTTTTCGGGCATTGATTTAATTTTGCTCGGTTTTCGATTTGGAGTGCATCGGTTGTCTATTCCGCTTCCGCGCATACATCAACACCGCGACGACACTGTTGGCACCCCGGATTTCGGCGCAACCTCGACACCATCATCGACACCACCTCACCATCATCGCAAGTTCGTGCTTGACACCGCCTAACATCAATAGGTATAACTTGCCCCTCACCCCTTGTAGCCCTTTCTTCCTTTGCGTACATATCCCATTGAGAGTGGCTTTTCGAGTGTTGCGAAGCATGCACATGTGTCACTATCGTGAGAGGGTGTGTGTGCGTTGTGTTGAGCAAAGCTCCAAAGAAAGCTCGGTGAGAAAGATACACAAAAGAAGAAGTGAGACATAGAGAAAAATAAAAGCTTCTAAGCATAGAAAAAAGTGAAAAAAGAGAAAAAAATAGAAAAAGAGCGTGTGTCCCACCGATACAAAGGAGTGCAAAGCTTGTACGCACTAGGAGAGAAAAGAGAAGAGTGACATCTTGTGCAAATCTAGTTGCTTCTCTCATACGGTCTCTCTTATGTTGGCGTGACGCCGAGCTAATAGTCTTCGTTAGGACCATCTTTGTTACTTGCTCACTTCGTTGGTCGCACTAACCCCATTGTTCTTTCTCGTGTGTGTTTCCGTGTATCCTTGACATAGATCATCACTTTTGACATTTGACTTTGGATTTTACCCACATTTGACAATAGACATTTTCTGTGATTCTTTTCGTTTGCTAACCACTTCCGCACCTACCACCATATAGAGTTCATAGCCTTTAGCGTGTGCTTTGAGTGTGTGTGTGAGTACATATCGGTTATTCTCTAACTTGAACCATTTTCTCGATTTTGTTGCTAGTTTTGACCTTTTGGTAGTTCTCTTTCCACCATACATACACCCTTCCTAGTGAGAGCTACCCAAAATGACACCACAAGAACAAGCCGAGATGAGAGCCTACTTTGCCGAGCTAGATGCTCATGAAGCCAACATGACCCTCCAAGATAAAGCCGAGTGAAAATCCTACTTCAAACACCTTGAGAGCAAGAGTGACACACCACATGAGTTGCGTGAGGACGCTTTGATTTCTAACACATTAACCTCTACTCCTCTTGTGTTGTCTTCCTCTTTGATAGGTTGCTCGGATATCGACGACGCCATTGCCATGAAGATGAGGGACTCCACTATATATGAGATGAGGGACTCCACTATATGTGAGATGAGCGACTCCACTATATGTGACAAGAGTGCATCCACTATAAGCGAGCTTGAGTGCTACCACGTTGATGACATGAGTGATACACCGAGTGAGAAGAGAGAGGTAGTTGATAGGTCATGTGAGGCCATTTCGAATTCTAACAACTTACCCTCTACCTCTAGTGTGTTTCCTCATGTCTCATTAGGTCCCATGGATGACGAGACGCCGATCATGGAGAAGATGTACATGGTGCATGAAGATGATGTTATCACACCATGCTTGCTTGAAGATGAACATGGAGGCCACATCGAGCCTACCTCTTCCAAAACACCTACCTCATATGAGTTAGACTACAAAGGTACCTATATGGGTGTTGATGATGCCATGATCCCACTAGTGGACATGATGATTTGTGAGTGCTTGCATGAGTTGGATGATCCTATTGCCATGTCATATGCTTCTTTCACTTTCCCTTGTGATACTTGTGATACCACCATTGTTGATCATGTGGAAGTAGTTGCTTATGATAATATGTCCATGCCATGCTATGAGTGTTTCGATTTATATCCTATTGCTTGCAATATGTCGAACAATTTCTCTTTCCCATGTATTGCTTGCAATGGTGATTATGATAATGCTTGTGTTGTGACAACCTTGCCGAACAATTGCTCTTTCCATAGGTTTGTCAACAACAATGATCAAATGTTGAACATGTTTTGTGCTAGATGCTTGCAATACTCTCCCATTAATGCAACCAAAATGTTGAACAGTTGTTCTTTCCAATGCTTGGTTTGCAATGGTGTTAATATGCTTATGAATGAGAGTGCCCCCATAGCTCTCTCAAATTTTGGAGACTTTGCCTATGTCCATGATGAGCATGTTCATGTGTTTACCCCACATATTCACCATATCTATTATGATGTTTTGCTTAACGCTAATGGTGATGTGCACAAGAAATGGACCATCATGATGGATGATGTGTTCATATACCATGCACACACGTTCTTTGCTTTGCCTATTGTGTGTGTAGGTACAAGAATGCCAATGTCAACCTCGATTGAGCACGATTTGACAAAGAGAGCTCTTGAGAGCATAATTCAAGTGAGTACAAGATCGAACCAGGCTCTAATACCTTTCCCATGCTTTGCGTTGAGCATGCCGAACAATTTCTCTTTCTCATGGTTCTTTTGCAAGCATGATGATGTGATTCTTACCGTTGGTGTCGCCTCAAACAAGTTGACCAATTTCTCTTTCATTTGGTTTGTTGGCACGCACGGTTGTGCAAATGTCTTCTTGATGAACTTTTTGGATGATATGTTTTGTGTTGCAACAAACATGAGGACCAATTTCTCTTTCCAATGGTTTGTGTGCACACATGTTGATGATATTTTGGACACTTCCACTTGTTGGAGATATGCGAAGAGGCAATAATAAAGTGGTTATTATAATATATCTTTGTGTTTATGATAAATGTTTGCATACATGCTATAATTGTATTAACCGAAACATTGATACATGTGTGTTATGTAAACAACAAGGAGTCCCTAGTAAGCCTCTTGTATAACTAGCTTGTTGATTAATAGATGATCATGGTTTCGTGATCATGAACATTGGATGTTATTAATAACAAGGTTATGTCATTCGATGAATGATATAATGGACACACACCCAAATAAGCATAGCATAAGATCAAGTCATTAAGTTCAACTTGCTATTAGCTTTCGATACATAGTTACCTAAGTCCTTCGACCATGAGATCATGTAAATCACTTACACTGGAAGGATGCTTTGATTACATCAAACGCCATTGCGTAAATGGGTGGTTATAAAGATTGGATTAAGTGTTCGGAAAGTGTAAGGTTGAGACATATGGATCAAGAGTGGGATTTGTCCATCCCGATGACGGATAGATATACTCTGGGCCCTCTCGGTGGAACATCGTCTGATTAGCTTGCAAGCATGTGATTAGATCACAAGAGATGACGTACCACGGTACGAGTAAAGAGTACTTGTCGGAGGCGAGGTTGAACAAGGTATGGAGATACCGATGATCGAACCTCGGACAAGTAAAGTATCGTGTGACAAAGGGAATTGGTATCGTATGTAAATGGTTCAATCGATCACTAAGTTATCGTTGAATATGTGGGAGCCATTATGGATCTTTAGATACCGCTATGGGTTATTGCTCGGAGAGGAGTCTCGACCATGTCTGCATAGTTCGCGAACCGTAGGGTGACGCGCTTAAGGTTCGATGTCGCATAAGTAGATTTGGAATATGGTATGGAGACGAAGTTTGTTCGGAGTCTCGGATGGGATCTAGGACATCACGAGGAGGTCCGGAATGGTCCGGAGAATAAGATTCATATAAGGGAAGTTGATTTCTAGGTTTCGGAAAGTTCGGAATTTTTCCGGTGGAAGACCGGAAGGTTCTAGAAGGTTCCGGAGGGGTCCACCATGGGGCCCACGACCTAGGAGGGGCCCACATAGGCCGAGGGGGTTCTGCCCAGCCCTAATGGGCCAGGCGCACCAAGCCTCAAGGCCCAGGTCGGCCAACCCCTAGGGTTTCCCCAAAACCCTAGGGGGGTCAACTTGGGGGGAGTTTCCCCCCTCCCCCCTTGTGCGCCGGCCCTAGATGGGTTTGGGCGGCAGGGGGGCCACCCCAGCCGACCCTCCCCCTATATAAAGAGGGGAGAGGGCAGGGGCCAACCCCAACCATTGCCACCTCTTCTGGCCGCCCCTCTCCTCCTCCATACACTGCTCCGGCTTAGGCGAAGCCCTGCAGTTCTTCCTCCTCCACCACCACCACCACCACCATGCCGTCGTGCTACTGATTTTTGGAGGAGATCTACCACACCTCCGCTTCCCACTGGAACGGGGAGAGGAAGGGCTTCATCGACACCGTACGCGCGACCGAGTACGGAAGTGCTGCCGGATTGCAGCACCGGGACGATCGTCTACACCAACAACGAGATTAATGTTGTAGGCTTTGGAATCTTCGAGGGTTAGTCTCATGTCCATCTCGTTGCTCTGATCTCATAGATTAGATCTTGGCTTTTCCATAGATTAGATCTTGGATTTATTCGTCTTTGCGGTAGGAAATTTTTTGTTTTCTATGCAACGAACCCATCAGTGGTATCAGAGCCAGATCTACGCATAGATCTGTTGCACGAGTAGAACACAATGGTTTGTGGGCGTTGATGTTTTTGTTGTTCTTAGTTAGTGTACTTTGCATCTTGCAGGATGGTGGGATGAAGCGGCTCGGGCTAACTTTACATGACCGCGTTCATGAGATTTGCTCCACGCTTGACATGCAACTTGTATTGCATAAGTGGCTTTGCGGGTGTCTGTCTCTCCCACCATAGTGAAGATTCAATCTACTCTTTCTATTGACAACACTAGTATCACCGTTGTGGTTCATGTTCGTAGGTAGATTGGATCTTACTCAAAAACCCTAAACCACGTAAAATATGCAAACCAAGTTAGAGGCGTCTAACTTGTTTTTGCAGGGTTTGGTGATGTGGCATGGCCATGTGATGATGATTATATTTGATGTATGAGATGTTCATTATTGTATTATGGCAACCGGCAGGAGCCTAATGGTTGTCTTTAATTTTGTTAAAGACCTGCGTGTCTATTCATCATGTAATAGCTTTATTTCAAGTAGTTGTTATAGTAGCTATAAGTGATGGACAACCATGAAGCGGCGCCACTGACCTTGACGCCATGCTGGTGATGATGGAGATCATGTCCGTGCTTTGGAGATGGAGATAAAAAGCACAAGAAGAAAGGCCATATCATATCACACATTAGGAATTGCATGTGATGTTAATCCTTTATGCATCTTATTTTGCTTAGATCGCGACGGTAGCATTATTAGATGATCCCTCTCACTAAAATATCAAGATAATAAAGTGTTCATCCTTAGTATGCACCGTTGCTAAGACTTGTCGTTTTGAAGCATCACGTGATGATTGAGTGTGATAGATTCTACATGTGCATACAACGGGTGCAAGCCAGTTTTGCACACGCAGATACTAAGGTTGCCTTGACAAGCCTAGCATGTACAGACATGGTCTCGGAACACGGGATACCGAAAGGTAGAGCATGAGTCATATGAATGATATGATGAACACTTTGAGTGTTCGCCTTTAAAGCTACATCTTTTCTCGTGAAAATCGGACTTGGTGTAGTGGATTTGGTTCGTGTGATCACTAAGACAATGCGAGGGATGTTGTTTTGAGTGGGAGTTCACCTAGTTAATTTAAGAATTAAAATTTGAACTCAATTTATCATAAACTTAGTCTAAACTCTTTGCAAATATGTTGTAGATCATGGCGTCCCCCTCCATCAGTTTTAACCAGTTCCTAGAGAAAGAAGAGCTTAAGAGCAACGGTAGCAACTTCACCGACTGGTTCCGTCATGTGAGGATTTTCCTCAATGGTGGAAATCTGCAATATGTGCTCGAAGCACCGCTAGGTCCCCGACCACCACCTATGGTATCTGAGGACGTAAAGAATGTGTACGAGACTCGTGTGATTCGGTACTCTCAAGTTCAGTGTGCCATCCTCTGCAGCCTAGAGGCGGAGCTCCAAAAAAGGTTTGAGAACCACGACCCTTATGAGCTGGTCCATGGCCTAAAAGCTATCTTTGAAACTCATGCGGCCGTGAAAATCTATGAGGCCTCGAAACACTTCTTTGGCTGCATGATGGAAGAGGGCAGCTCCGTTAGCGAGCACGTGCTCAAGATGTCTGGGCACGCGAAGAAGCTTAGTGACTTGGGAATTGTGATTCCTAACCAGCTGGGTATTCATCGTGTCCTCCAATCACTGCCACCTAGTTACAAGAACTTCGTGATGAACTACAACATGCAGAACATGATCAAAGAGTTACCTGAACTCTTCTCCATGCTGAAATCTGCTGAAGTTGAGATACAGAAAGAACACCAAGTGATGTAGCCCCGCCTATCGTCGACGCCACACCATGGCCAAGGAGTCCCCCAAGTGGACCAACAACACAAACCCCCGCCATATATGTCAAGGTGAACTCTTTCCTCTCTATGATCGACCTCAACACCAACTTGAATGGTATGCTACCTCATGCCTATCATCATGGTGTCCATAGGTGCCGACATCGACAAGGACCAAGAGAGAAGGAACTCCCATGGTGCAAGGAAGAGAGAAGAAGAAGAGAAGAAGGAAGAGGAAGAAGAGGCGGGAGGAAGAGGCCCAGTGTAATATCCCAGGTTTAGAGACGATCGAGGGGTAGATTTTAGAAAGGGATGTGCATTGCATTGTAAATTACGGGGAAATTTCACGCTTTTAAAACAAAACTGCATCGAAGGGGGACAGGTTTCTCTCTCGACACCTTACAGGGTTAGGGTTTCGAGAGTGCGATGAACTTGTTCCTACTTATCTAAATTAGGGTTTTGAGAAGAGAGATGTGATATTGCATTGAAATCTTAAGTTGCATGATTGAATTACAAGTTAAGTTGTTTGATTGAATTCAAACCAAATTTGAATTTGAATTTCAAATTCAAACATTAAATGATCATACATAATTCCAATTTAAGATAATTTCAGAAACAATTATCATTAAGCAAGAATATGAGAAATACAACAAATAACTTAAGCTCATTGAGAGAAACGTGAGCTTTATTGATCATCACACACATAATACATTGTCTTTACAATATTCAGATTTGAAATATGGAATTACAACACATTACAAGAATTGAATAAATAGAAAAAGAAAAAGGAAAATTACAAGTTATCTGAATAACCTAAACTACATTGTGATTTTCATGAATTCTTTGATCTTGATGATCTTGAATTCATCCTGATCAGCACTTGGTATCTGCACACATACACAAACAATCAAGTATTAAGCCAAGTGGCAAAGCCACTTGGCAGGTTAGCAAATATATGGTGAAGAGTGGATATGAACAAGGTTCTGCCGAGCTAATCCAACCCATCAGCACAAGTCCCAAGCTGGACTTGCACACACACACAACCAGGCAGCACACAAGGCTGTGTGCATGTGTAACACACACACAGTGAGTCACCATGGAAAGAGGTAGTGCTGTCGACCAACAAGAGCAAGCCAGAAGCATATAAAACTTGACACAGTAAACCCTAGATCATTCCATCGACAGCAGCTTCACAGAGTAAGTCACAAGAACAGCAAGAATAGAAGAACAGCCACCTTTGTTCAACCATTCCACAAATACCAGAAACAAATCAGGAATCAAGGTTTGCAAGGAGGAGCAGGGCAAGCACATCAATCCATCCAGAAGCAAACCCTCTACACCAACCCTATTTCTAGGAGCTGGAGTGAGGTATACCACACAATAGCCTGAGCAAGATCATACCTTGCTCATACATAAGCATGCTTTGCATCACAGGAGCACAGAAGGGTAGGAAAACCCTGGATGTATCATCATTTGGTTACTAAACCAATTGGTGCCAGCAAGTACAACCAAGGCTAGAAGGAAATCAAACCAGGGAACACTGGTTATGACAACACAGTGTCAAAACCAGAGAAATCCAGCATGGATTTACTCCTATGTAGCCATCCAGATTCACAAAGCACCTATTAGCCTAGCTAATCCATCAGATTGATAGGCAACATGTGCCTATCTTGTTTATCAACATCAAAGCTACTGGAAATTCACCAAGTGACTAGCCAGTAAGCATCTATCCATCACAGAAAGCCAACATAGGTGGGAGCTACCCTAACAGCAATGAATTACTGTCAGGGCTACCTCAACCACATCACAAAACCCCACAGTTAAGCTCAGCACATCTATCATTACCTAGATGGGTTCAAAAGGGAGCCAGGGTACCCAACAGAAGTTGGCATCCCTCTAGCTCTACTAAATCCACTGTTATGATCATCACTGCAGGGCAGTTCACATCATTTATCTAGCTAAGCAATCAGAACTACACAGATAAATGAAATAGTCAAGCTACTTATGCACAGAGTCTTGCTGATGATCCAAGGGATCATTACAAGCATCCACTGATGCTTAGACAAGCACCAGTATACACAGGCCAAGCCTGTGTGATACACACACAGCACTGAGTGGACCACAGTGAGGCACTGACAACAAAGAACAGATTCTACAAGCAACTGGTGATCATATGACCACCAGAAGCTTGCAAGAGCATGTTACAGCATGCTAAACATCAAATATAGCATCAACACATGGCCAGACAATTGAATTGATCACAGAACTGAAACAATGGCATAGCAGATAATCAAATAAGCTTGATATAATATTATCCAGTAGCAGTTCATCAAGAGATAGAGCTGTGCAAGCACAGCTATGCTCAATGGAGCAGTTCCATGAATAATACCACACACGAAAGCACACCAGAGGCACTGACTCTTGCAAACTTGCAAGGATTACATACTGCAATCAAGCCAGTGTAGCATATAGGAACACAATTGAGTATTTGGCTAGTACAACATCAAGAATAGAAGCACAGGGAAGCAGCAGGCAAGCACTGGCATGAATACAGAAGAAATGGCCACAGCAGCAGCACACGCATAAGCAGTAAAGCAATAGCAGCATAGCAACAGCATGCGCATGCCAGCACAATCACAGCAGAAATGGCATAAGGCCGCAGAGGCATAGCCGCAGTAGTACACGGCAAGCTTCTCTACAGGGAGAGCAGGCCAGCGGCGGAGCTAGTCGAATAGGAGCAGAAGGAGTAGAGGTAGAAGAAAGAGAAGAAGTCACTTACAGACGAAGCAGAGACGCGCAACCGTGGCGGCACGGCGGCACACGACGGGCTAGCGGCGGCGCCAGGCCAAGCCAGGCCAGGCCACCACCTCGCCGCAACGCCAGCTTCATCACGGCGGCGTCACGGCGCCAGGGATGCCGGTGAAGGGCGGATCTTCACGGATCCAGGCGATTGAGGCGCAGCAGGGTTGGGGGCGAGCAGGAACGACGGCGAACGCCAAATCGACGTGGACCCAAAGGTGCGCCGTCGAGCGGCGGCTCGATTGGCACCGACCTCGCCGGCGGGAAGGGCCGGTGGCGGTCGGATTGAGGCGGCGGCGGCGAGGTGACCGCAGCATCGCGAGAGGGCGAGGGGAATTAGGGTTCTGCGCGAGGAAGAAAGGGGCGAGTGGGCCGACCGAGCCCAAGTGTGGCTCGGGTTAGGGTTAACCCCACTGGGCCACCCTGACAAGTGGACCCAGGGGTAAATGTGTCATTTCACATTTTAAAATAAACAAGAAACTTTGAAAATGAATAAAAAATGATTCAAAGCTCTAAAAAAATAATTAAAAATATGAAAATTGATCAGCATAAAATTCTCTATCTAAATAAAATATCAAAGAGAATTTTTGAAAACAATTAAGAATAAGTCTTAATTTGAGGATTTAAATAATAATTTAAATCACACATATTATTTTCAATAATGAAAATAAGTCCATTAATGCAATTGGACTTTAAAAACACCTTGACAATATTTCAAGGTTGTATTTGCCCTAAATAGAGTATCTCCAAATGTATCTTAGTATTAACCTCTTACATGAAATAATAATGTCATCGGAAGGGGGAAACAAACCCTAAAACTGGAATCATGCATAATTGCTTCTTTAACCATTGCCCTTATCGGACAATGATGCTATTTTTCAGAGATAGAGGACAAGGGTCAGTCCACACCTTCCAACTGCAAAACTTTGCAGTGTTCAGGCAAGTTCATCACTTGCTCATGTCATTTGAGTATTTCTATCAAATTACTTGCAAAGTATTATGGTTATCACTATTGCATAAAAACCAAAAACCACTACTTTCATAACTATGAATATGACTATGTGGTGGGCAATGGAACCATGGATTGTGTTCATATGGTGGAGGTTCCATTGCAAGGGTTTATATCCATCTAGGATTAAACAACAAATGTCGCCAGTGATTCTTGTGCCGTAATACCCGTGTTAACCATAAGATCCGGAGTGGGACGGAGTAGTCAAAAGTGTTTCCACCTCTCGTTCATCAACGGATGCGTTTACTGTAGCAGTTGTATCTGGCGGAACAACCGGAGGGTGGGGATCCCATTCTAATTCCCCACGGTAATGCTTTGCATACCGTAGCAGTTGTGTCTTGCGGAACAACCGGAGGGTGGGGATCCCATTCTAATTCCCCACGGTAATGCGGTCTATGATGGGTTGCAGCTACCGGCGTAGGAGTGTATGGTAGAGCCCAGCACTGCTGCCGTGGTCGGGGTCCACCTTGAAATCTACAGGAATAATGGGACCGGCGTGGACCCAGGGTCGGGGCATGCAACAAAGGGTGGGTGTTTGAGGTAGCGGAGGAACATGATTGGCTAGACCTTATACCGGGCCTCACACCGAAGGAAGTGTGGACGGGAAAGCTGCCCGGTTGGCACCAAGGTTAAGATCTCTTATGGGTAAAGCAACACACCTCTGCAGAGTGTAAAGAACTGTGACCTGTCACTCCCTGTTCCGGGATAAGGAACTGCGAACGCGGCCGGAAAGGAGCTCCATGAAGTTCTAGTAAACCGGTGGAGGCTGACGGACATAGCTCTTTGAAATAAAAGCAATCTCTTGAAGAAATGTTTATCAAAACTTGCATTGGTATTAGACTTTCTGGTCTAATATCGTAGTTAGAGCATTAAACACTTCTTATCTATAATGAACTTGTTGAGTACGCTCGTACTCATACCACTCTTAAATCCCATGCTTAGATTGTCTGAATCGTCTGGAGGAGGACTACGACAACAATGAAGGAGCCGAGATCATCGGCTATGAAGAACCAGTCCTCTCTGGAGGTATCGAAGGCGTAGACTACCTCATCGTCTACGGATCCGGGGAGGCTTCCGGAGGAGATCAAGCCTAGAGACATTCAGTAGTAGTAGTAGTAGTAGTAACCGAGCAGCCCGAACTCTTAGTATTTAGCTGCTCGAGAAAATAAATGTATAACTTAATGAGACTCTTATATTGTAAGCTAAGTTGGGTTCGCCTCGAACCCAGGAGTATTCCTCTTAGGACCCAAGAGGAGCTCCGAGACGACATGTGTATGATATTTGTAATAATAAATGAATGAGTATGGACCTGCTATGTTCTGTTGTACTACTCTGAGGGATGTAATATTTGAGGAATGGTACTTCGTGAATGTTATATCAACGACTGGCATACTACAACATGCAGTGGTATGCAGGGTCACCACAGTTGGTATCAGAGCAAAAGCTTTGACCTTAGGTTGGAACCTAGTAAATGGGACCAAACGTTAGGAGTCAAATAGGATTAGTAAAGAATTCTCTAAAAATATGGTGTATATTCAAGTGAGAATACAACAATCATATCTTTTAGTGCGATAATTCTTTATTATCTCTATTATGATGCATTATTACTAATCTTATATTCTTTCTATTTCTACAGCCAACATGGCAAGTTCACGTCCCGGACGAAACGTGAAAGTGATGGATTCCACACTGAGTGAATATGAAGGAGGACTTGCAGATATTCTACGAGCCATGTTACTTGAATTTGGGTGTGATCCCCAGATCCAAGTAAAGAAATACATGTACTATGATGGTACTATGTTGGCCAAGTGTAGGGTAGGACTGCGACTTCCCGAATCTTTGGGAATGAGCGTAGTAATGCCAGCAGGGGAAGCCAGAACTATCAACACAGCCTACCATATAGCCGTTATGAGAGCCATAACCGACATTCGGGAGCATAAGACGAAAGAGCTTATGGGTTCTGAATTCACCCACATTCCTCATAATCAGGAGGAAGAGGATCCCATGCTTAACCATTACAAATATGCAAAACGCAAACCAATAGCAGCTGCAAAATACATGGATAATAGCCACAACTTTATATCATTACTCTTTCAGTTAAACCATCATCTGACGGGAGCAATCGATACGATGCTAGAGGAGTTTACTGAACCTAAGGAGGAGATTAGGGGGAAATAACCTATGGAGAATGTGGTGCACACACCAGTTTACTCAGCTGGTGATTACATTCGTATTGATCCTCTTGAGCGTGAACCTGCACCAGTTACACCTGGGAACTATTTGGGTAGTTCCTATGGGGGATATGAGGGTGGAGAGGAATCCGGAAACAATCAGCGTTCCGAGACTCCTATAGAAAACTCCACTGGTTGGCGTTGGGGATCTGATACGGGAACTCATAGTACTTCAGTGTATTATGACGGAGAGATGAATGATGACGCCACAACCCAGAACCAAAGTTATCCTAGTAATGAAGGAGTTGATGGAGGGTATCCGACACAGGTTGAGTCGGGTACGAGTGTTGGAAACACCTATGGTGGAGCTACAGGGGAGTACACCCGATGGGTGGACTATGATGCACTTAACGATCAGTTTGTGAACACTGACTTCTCCCTAGGATCATCATCTGATTCGGACTACCAGCCAACGGGGAGACCTTATGTTCCAGGGTCTATCAGGAGGACGACACGTTCGACCGGATGGAAGCCTGGGATGTACCGGGAGTGAAGATCGACTAGAGTCCACCAAGGGAGGCGAGGCTATAATACACAAGTACCACGTGTATTATAGTATGTAATATTCGTAGAAATTTTGTACATATACTTTAATAAGTGAGTTTGCATACTCACATTGACTGGAGTATTGTAATAAGACCACTTAAGTATGTATATACATGGTATATGTTTTGTATGATTTGGATTTGCTTCTTGATTTCCATTGCGTGACTAGTTCTGTGCACAAAGTTGAGCTCAGAAAACTTGTGCATGGAGTAATTATGAGTATCATCTTGTGTTGCAGAACTAGGGGGTTATGTCGGGAGCGTTAGGAGAGGAGACCGAAGCGCAGCGCATGGAGCGCGAAGCAAAACAAAAGGAAGAGGCTGATGAAGCAGCCAGGAATCAGTTTCCACCACCACCACCACCCATGACATAGCAGAATTCCGTCCAGTATATGCAGCTGGTGGAGGAAAGACAACGAGTAACGTTGGAGCAGCAGAACAAATTCTTTCAGGAGCTGCTGCAACAAAACCGGGTAGAGAGACCCGAGAATCCGGGAGTCACCTTAGCAGACTTCCAGAACACCAAGCCTATATCTTTCGCATACGCGCCCGAGCCAATGGACGCGGAAGATTGGCTTATGGATACTGAGCGAAAGCTCAATACCGTTGGATGTAACGACCAAGAGAAGGTTCGTTATGCTACCCACCTGCTGTGTGGACCTGCCGCATCATGGTGGGACAATATCGTAGCCGTTTATCCGGCTGGAAAGGTACTCACCTGGGAGGAGTTCACGAGGAAGTTCAGGGAATCCAATGTCCCTGAAAGTATTGTGGAACTGAAGCGTCGAGAATTCGAAAGTCTCAAGCAGAAGGACAAGGCCATCCTGACCTATGTCTGGGAATTCTCTAAGCTGTCCCGGTATGCGGTTGAAGAAGTCAACACCGAGGACAAGAAGAAGAATAGGTTTCTGAGGGGGTTAAGTCCCCAGTTCAAGGTTTAGCTCCGTATGATGAGAGCGACGGAGTTTCAAGAGTTGGTGGATGCTGCCATCACTCTGGAAGATGATTTCAAACAACTGCAGGAGGAAAAGAGGAAGAAGGCCAAGTTTGAGCCTAAGAGGTTTGTTAGTAACAAGCCCAATACTAGCTTGAGTTTCAAGCCAAGATACAACAACAACAACAACAACAGCAACTACTAAGGTAGTAGGAAGAACCAAGCATTCCAGTCTGCAAATCAAATAGTTTGCAGAAGCTGTGGATTCACAGGGCATTTTGCCAAGGATTGCAAGAAGCCAAAGATCATATGCTTTGGTTGTCGCCAGGAGGGGCACATGCTGAAGGACTGCCCCAAGAGAAACACCGGAGGAGGTCAGTCTGGAGGAGGTGGAAGCCGAGGAGGAAACACCGGAGGGAACTGGAAGAATAAGAAGCCCTTCGGCAAGCTGAACTGCACTAGTCTGGAGGAGGTGGTCAACTCCGATCAGGCGGTGATAGGTACGCTCCAGATACTCACTCATCCTGGCAAAGTACTTTTTGATACTGGTGCAACTACATCATTCATTTCTCAACAATTCATCATCAAAGATGGGATTAGTTGCACTAAGCTAGATACACCCATAACCATACTTTCTGCGGGAGGAACGATAGTAGTAACCCACACCAAACAAAAACAAGTCATCATGATCAATAAGTGCGTGTTTGACGCGGACCTGTTCATTTTACCGATGAAGGACATTGATGTCATTCTTGGTATGAATTGGTTAGAAGCTAATGGAGCATTGATCGACTGTGTGAACAAGACGGTATCTTTGAAAAGCCCCGATGGAAGTAGAATGATCTACCAAGGTGACAAACATACACAGATTGAAGTAGAGCTACAGCTGAACAGCATGAAGGAAGTGAAATTGGAAGATATACCTGTAGTGAATGAATTCCAGGATGTGTTTCCTGCGGAATTACCTGGTATGCCACCAGATAGGGAGATAGAATTCACTATCGACCTAATTCCAGGAACAGCTCCGATTGCTAAAGCACCATATAAGATGGGGCCCAAGGAGTTGAAAGAACTTAAGGAGCAACTGGATGATTTGGAACAGAAAGGATTCATACAGGAAAGTGTTTCACCATGGGGATCACCTATAATTTTCGTGGATAAAAGAGATGGAGGAAGAAGGATGTGCGGAGACTACAGGAATCTGAACAACGTCACAATCAAGAACAAGTATCCACTTCCAAGAATACAAGATCTATTCGATCAAGTTAGAGGCACGGGAGTCTTTTCCAAAATTGATCTAAGATCCGGTTATCACCAGATAAAGATCAAGAAGGAAGACGTTCCGAAAACTGCCTTTGTCTCAAGGTATGGACATCATGAATACCTTGTAGTGCCTTTTGGATTAACCAATGCCCCAGCAATATTCATGAATCTCATGAATAAGATTTTCATGCCATATCTAGACAAGTTTGTCATCGTATTCATCGATGATATCTTGATCTATTCCAAGAACAAGGCCGAACATGCTGAACATTTGAGGTTAGTGTTGCAAACACTAAGAGAACATCAACTCTATGCCAAATTCAGCAAGTGTGAATTTTGGCTAGATCAAGTGGAATTTCTTGGTCATGTTATTAGTAAAGATGGATTAGCTGTGAATCCGAGCAAAGTAGCAGCAGTTCTAGAATGGGAAGCACCCAAGACTGTCAAGGAAATCCGAGGATTCCTAGGAATGGTAGGATATTATCGGAGGTTCATTGAAGGATTCTCCAAGATAGCAGGACCCATGACAAAGTTATTAAGAAAGAACACACCATTCGTGTGGTCAGAGGAGTGTGAGAAGAGTTTTCAAACTCTGAAAGAGAAACTCACCACGGCACCGGTGTTAGCAGTTCCTGAAGTTGGCAAGGATTACACCGTGTACTGTGACACATCCAAGCATGGATTGGGTTGCGTACTCATGCAAGATCGGAAAGTGATATCTTATGGATCGAGGCAACTCAGACCTCATGAAGTGAATTATCCAACACATGACTTGGAATTAGCAGCAGTCGTATTTGCACTCAAAACTTGGAGACATTTTCTCTATGGAGCCAAGTGTGAGCTCTATACATATCATAAGAGTCTCAAATATTTCTTCACTCAGAAGGAACTCAACATGAGGCAGAAAAGATGGCTAGAATTGATCAAGGATTATGATTTGACCATCAATTACACTCCAGGGAAGGCCAATGTTGTAGCAGATGCCTTGAGTAGGAAGAGCACCGGAGGAGTGGAACAAGAAATATCACCGGAGTTGAGGAAGGAAATAAGTCAAGCCCAAATACAACTTTGGGAGAAGGAAGCTCATGAAGGACTATCGGCTTTACAAGTAGCCGATGAGCTAAATGTGAACCTGAAGAATGAGATAATGATGGGTCAGCTGGACGATCCATTCATCGTGGAGGAGATGAGAAGAATAGATGAGGGAAAACCATCAGAATTCCACCGCGGAGAATCTGGATCATTATGGTTCCAGAAGAGAATTTGTGTTCCGGATATTGCTGAAATCAAGGAAGTAATACTCCGGGAAGCCCATCAAACACCATACTCCATTCATCCGGGAAGTACAAAGATGTACATGGACCTAAAGGAGCTATTTTGGTGGAACAACATGAAGAGAGAGATAGCACAATACGTGGCGGAATGCCATACCTGCCAGAGAGTGAAGGCTGAACACCAGAGTCCGGCAGGAAAGTTACAACCTTTACCTATTCCAGAATGGAAATGGGAGGAAATAGGGATGGATTTCATCACCGGACTACCCATGACTAATAAAAAGAAGGACATGATATGGGTAATCGTGGACCGGTTGACGAAGAGTGCACACTTCTTAGCGGTAAATCAGCAGGATAAAGGAGAGAAACTCATCGATCTTTACATCAAAGAGATCGTGAGTAAGCATGGAGTGCCCAAGAAGATCGTGTCGGATCGAGGATCCGTGTTCACGTCAGCATTCTGGAAGCAACTACACGAAGCTTTAGGATCCAAGTTGGACTATAGTACCGCTTATCATCCCCAGACAGGTGGACAAACCGAGAGAACTAACCAGGTCTTAGAGGATATGCTTAGGGCTTGTGCCCTAGACTTCGGAGGATCATGGGAGGAGCACTTACCATTAGCAGAGTTCTCATACAACAACAGCTATCAAAGCAGCATCAAGATGGCACCGTTTGAAGCTCTGTATGGAAGAAAGTGTAGATCACCGATATGTTGGTATGAAGCCGGAGCAAGCAAAGAGTTCAACCCTGATTATGTCAAGGAAAAGCAACAAATCATTGACATTATCAGGGATAGGCTCCAGATAGCCCAGAGCCGACAGAAGAGTTATGCCGATCAAAAGAGGAAAACATGGGAGCCACGAGTTGGAGACATGGTATACCTTAAGGTGAGCCCGATGAAAGGACTTCAGAGGTTTGGAGTGAAAGGAAAGCTAAGCCCTAGGTATATCGGACCTTTCAAGATTTTGAGTCAAAACCGAGGGTTAGCCTTCGAATTGGAACTACCGGGAAGGTTATCCCAGGTTCACAACGTATTTCATGTGTCACAACTCAGAAAATGTTTGAAGATCCCAGATGAACCAGTATCACATGAAGAGCTCGAGTTACAACCAGATTTGACATACATCGAGAAGCCAGCGAAGATTCTCGAGGAAAACTGGAAACAACTCATTAATCGAGCGATAAAGTATTGCAAGATACAATGGAAGCATCATCCCGAGAGGGAAGCCACCTGGGAAAAGGAGGAAGACCTGAGGAAAACATACCCCGAACTTTTCAGGTATTACAACCACAACTTCGGGACGAAGTTTTCTTTAAGGGGGAAAGGCTGTAATATCCCAGGTTTAGAGACGATCGAGGGGTAGATTTTAGAAAGGGATGTGCATTGCATTGTAAATTACGGGGAAATTTTGCGCTTTTAAAACAAAACTGCATCGAAGGGGGACAGGTTTCTCTCTCGACACCTTAC
This sequence comes from Lolium perenne, assembly GCF_019359855.2. Lineage (NCBI taxonomy): Eukaryota > Viridiplantae > Streptophyta > Magnoliopsida > Poales > Poaceae > Lolium > Lolium perenne. The sequence goes on from NC_067245.2 coordinate 141,660,766, forward strand.
AGGGTTAGGGTTTCGAGAGTGCGATGAACTTGTTCCTACTTATCTAAATTAGGGTTTTGAGAAGAGAGAAGTGATATTGCATTGAAATCTTAAGTTGCATGATTGAATTACAAGTTAAGTTGTTTGATTGAATTCAAACCAAATTTGAATTTGAATTTCAAATTCAAACATTAAATGATCATACATAATTCCAATTTAAGATAATTTCACAAACAATTATCATTAAGCAAGAATATGAGAAATACAACAAATAACTTAAGCTCATTGAGAGAAACTTGAGCTTTATTGATCATCACACACATAATACATTGTCTTTACAATATTCAGATTTGAAATATGGAATTACAACACATTACAAGAATTGAATAAATAGAAAAAGAAAAAGGAAAATTACAAGTTATCTAAATAACCTAAACTACATTGTGATTTTCATGAATTCTTTGATCTTGATGATCTTGAATTCATCCTGATCAGCACTTGGTACCTACACACATACACAAACAATCAAGTATTAAGCCAAGTGGCAAAGCCACTTGGCAGGTTAGCAAATATATGGTGAAGAGTGGATATGAACAAGGTTCTGCCGAGCTGATCCAACCTATCAGCACAAGTCCCAAGCTGGACTTGCACACACACACAACCAGGCAGCACACAAGGCTGTGTGCATGTGTAACACACACAGTGAGTCACCATGGAAAGAGGTAGTGCTGTCGACCAACAAGAGCAAGCCAGAAGCATATAAAACTTGACACAGTAAACCCTAGATCATTCCATCGACAGCAGCTTCACAGAGTAAGTCACAAGAACAGCAAGAACAGAAGAACAGCCACTGCTGTTCAACCATTCCACAAATACCAGAAACAAATCAGGAATCAAGGTTTGCAAGGAGGAGCAGGGCAAGCACATCAATCCATCCAGAAGCAAACCCTCTACACCAACCCTATTTCTAGGAGCTGGAGTGAGGTATACCACACAATAGCCTGAGCAAGATCATACCTTGCTCATACATAAGCATGCTTTGCATCACAGGAGCACAGAAGGGTAGGAAAACCCTGGATGTATCATCATTTGGTTACTAAACCAATTGGTGCCAGCAAGTACAACCAAGGCTAGAAGGAAATCAAACCAGGGAACACTGGTTATGACAACACAGTGTCAAAACCAGAGAAATCCAGCATGGATTTACTCCTATGTAGCCATCCAGATTCACAAAGCACCTATTAGCCTAGCTAATCCATCAGATTGATAGGCAACATGTGCCTATCTTGTTTATCAACATCAAAGCTACTGGAAATTCACCAAGTGACTAGCCAGTAAGCATCTATCCATCACAGAAAGCCAACATAGGTGGGAGCTACCCTAACAGCAATGAATTACTGTCAGGGCTACCTCAACCACATCACAAAACCCCACAGTTAAGCTCAGCACATCTATCATTACCCAGATGGGTTCAAAAGGGAGCCAGGGTACCCAACAGAAGTTGGCATCCCTCTAGCTCTACTAAATCCACTGTTATGATCATCACTGCAGGGCAGTTCACATCATTTATCTAACTAAGCAATCAGAACTACACAGATAAATGAAATAGTCAAGCTACTTATGCACAGAGTCTTGCTGATGATCCAAGGGATCATTACAAGCATCCACTGATGCTTAGACAAGCACCAGTATACACAGGCCAAGCCTGTGTGATACACACACAGCACTGAGTGGACCACAGTGAGGCACTGACAACAAAGAACAGATTCTACAAGCAACTGGTGATCATATGACCACCAGACGCTTGCAAGAGCATGTTACAGCATGCTAAACATCAAATATAGCATCAACACATGGCCAGACAATTGAATTGATCAAAGAACTGAAACAATGGCATAGCAGATAATAAAATAAGCTTGATATAATATTATCCAGTAGCAGTTCATCAAGAGATAGAGCTGTGCAAGCACAGCTATGCTCAATGGAGCAGTTCCATGAATAATACCACACAAGAAAGCACACCAGAGGCACTGACTCTTGCAAACTTGCAAGGATTACATACTGCAATCAAGCCAGTGTAGCATATAGGAACACAATTGAGTATTTGGCTAGTACAGCATCAAGAATAGAAGCACATGGAAGCAGCAGCCAAGCACAGGCATGAATACAGAAGAAATGGCCACAGCAGCAGCACACGCATAAGCAGTAAAGCAATAGCAGCATAGCAATAGCATGCGCATGCCAGCACAATAACAGCAGAAATGGCGTAAGGCCGCAGAGGCATAGCCGCAGCAGTACACGGCAAGCTTCTCTACAGGGAGAGCAGGCCAGCGGCGGAGCTAGTCGAACAGGAGCAGAAGGAGTAGAGGTAGAAGAAAGAGAAGAAGTCACTTACAGGCGAAGCAGAGATGCGCAACCGTGGCGGCACGGTGGCACACGCCGGGCTAGCGGCGGCGCCAGGCCAAGCCAGGCCAGGCCACCACCTCGCCGCAACGCCAGCTTCATCACGGCGGCGTCACGGCGCCAGGGATGCCGGTGAAGGGCGGATCTTCACGGATCCAGGCGATTGAGGCGCAGCAGGGTTGGGGGCGAGCAGGAACGACGGCGAACGCCAAATCGACGCGGACCCAAAGGTGCGCCGTCGAGCGGCGGCTCGATTGGCACCGACCTCGCCGGCGGGAAGGGCCGGTGGCGGTCGGATTGAGGCGGCGGCGGCGAGGCGACCGCAGCATCGCGAGAGGGCGAGGTGAATTAGGGTTCTGCGCAAGGAAGAAAGGGGCGAGTGGGCCGACCGAGCCCAAGTGTGGCTCGGGTTAGGGTTAACCCCACTGGGCCACCCTGACAAGTGGACCCAGGGGTAAATGTGTCATTTCACATTTTAAAATAAACAAGAAACTTTGAAAATGAATAAAAAATGATTCAAAGCTCTAAAAAAATAATTAAAAATATGAAAATTGATCAGCATAAAATTCTCTATCTAAATAAAATATCAAAGACAATTTTTGAAAACAATTAAGAATAAGTCTTAATTTGAGGATTTAAATAATAATTTAAATCACACATATTATTTTCAATAATGAAAATAAGTCCATTAATGCAATTGGACTTTAAAAACACCTTGACAATATTTCAAGGTTGTATTTGCCCTAAATAGAGTATCTCCAAATGTATCTTAGTATTAACCTCTTACATGAAATAATAATGTCATCGGAAGGGGGAAACAAACCCTAAAACTGGAATCATGCATAATTGCTTCTTTAACCATTGCCCTTATCGGACAATGATGCTATTTTTTAGAGACAGAGGACAAGGGTCAGTCCACACCTTCCAACTGCAAAACTTTGCAGTGTTCAGGCAAGTTCATCACTTGCTCATGTCATTTGAGTATTTCTATCAAATTACTTGCAAAGTATTATGGTTATCACTATTGCATAAAAACCAAAAACCACTACTTTCATAACTATGAATATGACTATGTGGTGGGCAATGGAACCATGGATTGTGTTGATATGGTGGAGGTTCCATTGCAAGGGTTTATATCCATCTAGGATTAAACAACAAATGTTGCCAGTGATTCTTGTGCCGTAATACCCGTGTTAACCATAAGATCCGGAGTGGGACGGAGTAGTCAAAAGTATTTCCACCTCTCGTTCATCAACGGATGCGCTTACCGTAGCAGTTGTATCTGGCGGAACAACCGGAGGGTGGGGATCCCATTCTAATTCCCCACGGTAATGCTTTGCATACCGTAGCAGTTGTGTCTTGCGGAACAACCGGAGGGTGGGGATCCCATTCTAATTCCCACGGTAATGCGGTCTATGATGGGTTGCAGCTACCGGCGTAGGAGTGTATGGTAGAGCCCAGCACTGTCGTCGTGGTCGGGGTCCACCTTGAAATCTACAGGAATAATGGGACCGGCGTGGACCCAGGGTCGGGGCATGCAACAAAGGGTGGGTGTTCGAGGTAGCGGAGGAACATGATTGGCTAGACCTTATACCGGGCCTCACACCGAAGGAAGTGTGGACGGGAAAGCTGCCCGGTTGGCACCAAGGTTAAGATCTCTTATGGGTAAAGCAACACACCTCTGCAGAGTGTAAAGAACTGTGACCTGTCACTCCCTGTTCCGGGATAAGGAATCGCTGAACGCGCCGAAAGGAGCTCCATGAAGTTCTAGTAAACCGGTGAAGGCTGACGGACATAGCTCTTTGAAATAAAAGCAATCTCTTGAAGAAATGTTTATCAAAACTTGCATTGGTATTAGACTTTCTGGTCTAATATCGTAGTTAGAGCATTAAACACTTCTTATCTATAATGAACTTGTTGAGTACGCTCGTACTCATACCACTCTTAAATCCCATGCTTAGATTGTCTGAATCGTCTGGAGGAGGACTACGACAACAATGAAGGAGCCGAGATCATCAGCTATGAAGAACCAGACCTCTCTGGAGGTATCGAAGGCGTAGACTACCTCATCGTCTACGGATCCGGGGAGGCTTACGGAGGAGATCAAGCCTAGAGACATTCAGTAGTAGTAGTAACCGAGCAGCCCGAACTCTTAGTATTTAGCTGCTCGAGAAAATAAATGTATAACTTAATGAGACTCTTATATTGTAAGCTAAGTTGGGTTCGCCTCGAACCCAGGAGTATTCCTCTTAGGACCCAAGAGGAGCTCCGAGACGACATGTGTATGATATTTGTAATAATAAATGAATGAGTATGGACCTGCTATGTTCTGTTGTACTACTCTGAGGGATGTAATATTTGCGGAATGGTACTTCGTGAATGTTACATCAACGACTGGCATACTACAACATGCAGTGGTATGCAGGGTCACCACACCCAGCCGGCCCAGAAGCCGGCCAAACCGGGCCCCAGGCCGGCCAGGCCGGTCCCAGGGCCGGTCAGACCGGATCCACCCCGGCGACAATCGGCATCGTACCGACGCCAAACCGGGAAACTTTTGCGAACTTCCCGGTCTGGCGCCCGGTTGACCGGCCCTGGCGCCAGGCCGTCCGGTCCCAGGCCCGGTTGGCGCCCGGTTGACCGGATTTCACGGGACTGACTCGACCGGAAATGGCCCGAGTCAATCAACCGCATACCTTTTCGACCCAAGTCGCCTTGTACCTCTATATAAGCACCTAGGTCATCCCCTTTACCCCTTAGACAAGATTTAGGCTTAGACATGAAGTTGAGCTTTGTCTCCCTAGGGTTTCATCCCCTTTGTATCAAGGCTACCTTTGTTGGATGATTGGATTTGGTGTGTGAGATTCTAGTGCTACCCACTCTCTCTCCCACTCCTAGATTCATCTCTCTCACCAATCTCTCCGCTCGGAATTCTACCGCGTGTCTCTTCCGGGTTGATTCTATTGGCGTGGTTCATCGAGCCACGGGGGTAAGTATCGATTGTATCGGGTTGGTGTGCGTGCGTGAGTTCCTCGTGTTCATCGTGTTCTTCGCGCTCTCCCTCTCTTCCCTCTTTGGATTTCGGGTCAACCGCAAGATCGGGCCACAAACGGGGTCTTAGACCACATCATATGGTATCAGCAGCCTTTGGTTTCCGCGGATTTGATCCCCCTCCCACCCAATTTCATCTCTAAAAAATTTTCCCCAAAAATCCCCAAAATATAGCCCTAATTTACCTTTTGACGGATCTGCGATTTGGTTGCATTTTGAGTGGTTTTGGTCCATGGATTCGGTGTTATTGTGCTTGATCTACTATTTCCCCAACTTCTAGCCCCCAATTCCATCGGTTTCCTTCGATTTGGGTCGATTTGGACGAGTTTGGCTCAAGAACACGAGCAGCCGGTTGAGAAACCCGGTCAACCGGGCGGCAGACCGGCCCGACCGGCCCAGGACCCGGTCAACCGGGCGCCAACCGGGGCAGCCGGCCCCAGGCCCGGCCAGACCGGCCCCTGCACCGGGCGCCACCCCATCCAACTCCACCGCCGACCACCACCACCGCTCTCCACCGCCGGCAAGCATCGCCACCCTCCCAAACCACCGGTAAACAACACCGCGGCACCACAACCACCACCGCAACCGCAAGGGCATCGACACCACCCACCACCGGCTTACCACCGCCACCACCGCCAAGCTACTTTGACCCTTTTCTTCCGCTAACTTGTGTTTGCTTGTTCCGGTTTGAGTGCCTTGTTTGTGAAACTAACCCGCAGCTCCGAAGCAAGCGACGACATCCGAGGCACCCCGAACTTGCAACCGTACTCTTGACACCATCGCCATCATCGCAAGTTGTGTGTTCCGACACCGCCTAACATTTTCATCTAGGTATAACTTGCATTCCCCTTGTAACCCCTCTTCTTTTGCGATCTATCCTATTGAGCATTGCTTATCAAGTGTTGCGAGACATTGCACGTGGCCCCGCTTGTGAGGTGTGTGCATAGTGTGGAGTCAAGCTTCTAAGCAAAACTCGTGTGGCAAGATAGCAAAAGCGAGCTAACGCTAACATAGGGCGAGAAAAAGCCGCCAAAACACAAAAAGAGCAAAAGAGTGCAAGTGCAACCATACATATACAAAAGAGTGTCAAGTGCCACCAAATACAAAAGAGGAAAAGCTTTTAAGCAAAAGAGAGAAAAGAGAAGAGAGGCCGTGTGTAAATCTTGTTGTCTCTCCGTTTGCAACCAAAGCTTTGCCTCTCCTTGTGTTAGTGTGACACCGAGCACCCTTGGTTTTGGGGTTCTTACACTTTTCTACTCATTCCTTGGTCGCACTAACCCCGTTCATCTCGTGTGTGTGTTCCATATCTTTTCCGTGTTTATAGTGATCATCGCTTTGACATTTGAATTTTTGGATTTCACCCACCCTTGACAATTCACTTGATTTTGTATTTCGTCTTTTGGCTTTCCACCATACTCACCTAACACCATATTTGCTAGCTTTTGCTTGTGCTTTTGTGTGAGTAACCGATACAATTGTTCTAACTCTTGGTTTTGTTGGATCACCCCAATCTTGTCATACCACGGTAAGGTTGCGCGGTAGTGTTCTTCCACTAACATACACCATATAGATCTTGTCGTGCTAACATGTATAGCGACGAAGAAGATACGGAGGAGTACACGGAGCACTTCGAGGAGGATACCTCTTCAAGCACCGCGGATGTGGAGGAACATGTGGAGCTCGACACCGACTCTAGCTCCACAAGCATCATCGACATGTTCAACTTCGACGAGCTCTACATCGACAATGGCTCGTCAAGCATCGACGACATGGTGGAGCACCACCTTGAGGATGACTTCGATGAGCTCTACATCGACAATGGCTCACCAAGCATGGACAACATGGTGAAGCAACACCACGAGTACGACATCGACGACATGGTGGAGCAACGCCACGCCTACGACATCGACACCGTGACGGAGCCTCACCTCGACCCCACCATGAGCAACGTCGGTGCTCCCACATACCCCTACTTGGCCAATGGAGCTACATATGAAGATGGAGGACCTCCACGATGGCACCATCATGTGGATCATCAAGAGCATCCCCATCATGAGCGTCATCGACACACTTCTCCGAGCTCCACGAGGCGCCACCATGAGAGTGCTTATGCACAAGATCATCGACCTCAAGTACATCATATGGAGCATCAAGAGCGTCCCCAACATGATCGTCATCGACACTCTTCTCCAAGCTCCACAAGGCGCCGCAAGCAACATGCCAAGTCGCATGAGCCATCATCTAGGCATGGGAAGGACCGTCATCGACTGACACCATCTCATGATAGTCGTTGACCACTACCACCTCATGGTCTACATCGACATACGTCACCACATGAGCTTCGCCGCCACAAGCCACTTCATGATCGCCATCGACCAACATCCCCCAAGGATCTTCGACGACACTCGTCAAGACATGGTGATGAAGCACGACTACGAGAGCCTCGACATGAAGGCGACAAACACCATCATAGGGTGTCTACCACTCCAAGGATGGAGAGGTCACATCACGAGGTCCTTCCTCATAAGGCGACTTCTCCCTCTTGTGCCACCACCACAATGGCCCCTACCTCGTCACATGCCTATGGACTCCGATGCTACAAGTGCAAGCAACAAGGCCACCCTCCACGGGAATGTCCCAATCTCCTATGTGAGGTGTGCAAGGCCAAGGGTCACGTGGCATGGCAATGCACAAAGCCAAGCGCCAATACGCTCTACTTCAATGAGCTAAATGCACAAGTCCCCGAGATGCCTATACCGCCCACACTTCAAGATGGAGATCTACAAGGTCAAGTCAAGGATGATGTGGATCAGAGCCTAGCTCTCTATGACACTACGGCACCACCGCTTGAGGATGACTTGGGAGGCGATGGAGTTGAGCATGGTGACCATGGGATTCTCCCTTCACCTATGGAGGCGCATGGAGTTGAGATGGTTGAGTATGGGAATTTCCCTTCAACCAAGGAGGCGCATGGAGATGAGAAAGTCGAGCCTACTCCTACATGCTTGATTGATGAGTTGGTACCAATCCCATGTGAGCATGAGAGCCACCTAGCCCACTTGAGTGAGAGTGATAGTGAGTTGAGTGACTCCCACCCCATATGTGAGTTTGAGTGCTTCCGTTTGGAGGACATGAGTGATACACAAAGTGAGTTGAGAGAGGTAGATGCTAGGTCCATGGAGGACATCGCTTTGGCTAACACATTAACCTCTCCCTCTTAGGTGTCTTCTTATTTTGCACTAGGTTCCACGGAGGACGAGTTCCCGCTCATGGAGACGATGTACATGGTGCATGAAGATGATGATATCTCACCATGCTTGATTCAAGACGGACATGTTGACCACATGGATCCTCCTACTTCCACAACACCTACCTCAAATGTGTCGGCCTACAAAGGTAACAACATAGGTGTTGATGATGCCATGATCCCACTAGTGGACATGATGAATTTTGAGTGCATGCATGATCTCAATGATCCATTTGCTACTTCACATGCTACTTTCACTTTCCCATGTGATGCTTTGCTTGATAACATTGTTGATCATGTGTAATTGATTGCTTGTGATACCATGACCATGCCATGCTATGAGAGTTTCACTTTTTCCACGCTTGCTTGCCATAATGATCATGCTTGTGTTGTGACACCCTTGATGAACACTAGCTCTTCCCATAGGGTTGTCGCCAACAATGATAACATGTTCCGCATGCTTTGCCCCAAATGTTTACACCATTCCATGATCCTTGCATCCAAGATTGTGAACAATTGCTCTTTCTTATGCTTGGTATGCAAGAATGCTTATTTCGTTGTCCATGAGATGCCCCCCATAGCCTTCTCAATCTTTGATGATCATGAAGTACCACATGCCATGAATGCACCTTCTTGCCATATGCACCATCGCCATGCATTTCATACTATCTTGATTGACACTAATGGTGATGTGCACAAGACATGGAACATCATGATGGATGATGTGTTCCTTTACCATGCACACACGCTTTTTGTTTTCTCTTTTGTGTGTATAGGTACCCGAATGACAACTTCCACCGCTATGGAGCATGAGCTCATGAAACGCGCAATTGAGAGCTACCCCAACAAGGACGAGATACATGATCCAACCCATGGGATTCACGCCAAAGGGTATGTTCCCAAACGCCTTCGTCCTCGTGTGTTTCCGGCTTGTCTTGTCGAGCTTCCGGTTTGGACCAATGCCTCGTCACCTCTTTTGCCTCTTATGCAACATATCTTGACACATCTTGTTGGCACAATGGTTGTTGTATGTATTGATGTTATCATCATACACTCCGAGAATCTCAAGGACCATGTCATACATGTGAGAGACACCTTATGCATCTTGTGCCACATGTCACTCATAAAGTTGCTCTTCTTTGGATTTCTCATTTCATCTTTGGCAATTGAAATGGATTCTTTGACACTTGAGGATACCCATACTTGGCTCACGCCAACCATACTTTCCCAAGTTAGAAGTTTCCATCTCTTTGCCATTGCACATAACAATTTTGCCCAAAATTTTGCCGCCGATACTTGCCTTTTGATTGTTCCATTTGTGTGGGACAATGCTACACATCACATTTTTGACACTTTACAAACCAAACTTTTACATGCACAAACTTTTGCCCCACCAAATTTTGAATACATCTACACTCTTTTGGTTCCCATTTTTGCCAAATGCCTCTTGGAGAAACGACATGATGCTTCGTATTTGATTGAGAGCCTCTTGTTCGCCGATCACAAAATTGGCATCCACAAGCTTTCCATTTGCAAGTTGTTTTTCCCCAAGCTCTTCTTCGACCGCGACTTTATCCCTCTACCACAACATGGGACAACCATCATGGACTACACGATCGGTGAGGAGGAACAAGAGTCGAGGACGACTCTTCCCCAAGGGGGGGGGGGAGATGATGTAGCCCCGCCTATCGTCGACGCCACACCATGGCCAAGGAGTCCCCCAAGTGGACCAACAACACAAACCCCCGCCATATATGTCAAGGTGAACTCTTTCCTCTCTATGATCGACCTCAACACCAACTTGAATGGTATGCTACCTCATGCCTATCATCATGGTGTCCATAGGTGCCGACATCGACAAGGACCAAGAGAGAAGGAACTCCCATGGTGCAAGGAAGAGAGAAGAAGAAGAGAAGAAGGAAGAGGAAGAAGAGGCGGGAGGAAGAGGCCCAGCCGGCCCAGAAGCTGGCCAAACCGGGCCCCAGGTCGGCCAGGCCGGTCCCAGGGCCGGTCAGACCGGGCCCCAGACCGGATCCACCCCGGCGACAACCGGCATCGTACCGACACCAAACCGGGAAACTTTTGCGAACTTCCCGGTCTGGCACCCGGTTGACCGGCCCTGGCGCCAGGCCGTCCGGTCCCAGGCCCGGTTGGTGCCCGGTTGACCGGATTTCATGGGACTGACTCGACCGGAAACGGCCCGAGTCAATCAACCGCATACCTTTTCGACCCAAGTCGCCTTGTACCTCTATATAAGCACCTAGGTCATCCCCTTTACCCCTTAGACAAGATTTAGGCTTAGACATGAAGTTGAGCTTTGTCTCCCTAGGGTTTCATCCCCTTTGTATCAAGGCTACCCTTGTTGGATGATTGGATTTGGTGTGTGAGATTCTAGTGCTACCCACTCTCTCTCCCACTCCTAGATTCATCTCCCTCACCAATCTCTCCGCTCGGAATTCTACCGCGCGTCTCTTCCGGGTTGATTCTATTGGCGTGGTCCATCGAGCCACGGGGGTAAGTATCGATTGTATCGGGTTGGTGTGCATGCGTGAGTTCCTCGTGTTCTTCGTGTTCATCGTGTTCTTCGCGCTCTCCCTCTCTTCCCTCTTTGGATTTCGGGTCAACCGCAAGATCGGGCCACAAACGGGGTCTTAGACCACATCACCAAGTGTTGATGGTCAACAAGACCACCAGTTTCAAGAAGCAGGGCAAGCCTAACAACAAGGGCAACTTCAAGAAGGGTGACAAGAAAGTTGCTGCGCCTACTAAGAAGCCCAAGGCCGGCCCTCATCCTGATACTGTGTGCTATTACTGCACGGAGGAGGGGCACTGGAAGCGTAATTGCTCCAAATACTTGGCTGATCTGAAGAGCGGCCTTATCAAGAAAAAGAAAGGTATATTAAATGATATACATGTTATAGATGTCTATCTTACTGGTTCTCGTAGTAGTGCATGGGTATTTGATACTGGTTCGGTTGCTCACATTTGTAACTCCAAACAGGAACTGCAGAATAGACGAAGCCTAGCGAGGGACGAGGTGACGATGCGCGTTGGAAATGGATCCAAGGTCGATGTGATCGCCGTCGGCACGCTCCCTCTACATCTACCTTTGGGATTAGTTTTAAACCTCAATAATTGTTATTTCGTGCATGCGTTGAGCATGAACATTATATCTGGATCTTGTTTAATGCAAGACGGTTATTCGTTTAAATCAGAGAATAATGGTTATTCTATTTATATGAATAATATCTTTTATGGTCATGCGCCTGAGATGAATGGTTTATTCTTGTTAAATCTTGATAGTAGTGATACACATGTTCATAACATTGATGTTAAGAGAATTAAATTGAATGATAATTCTACTTATATGTGGCACTGTCGTCTTGGTCATATTGGAGTGAAGCGCATGAAGAAACTCCATTCCGATGGACTTCTTGAGTCACTTGACTTTGAGTCACTTGACAGATGCGAAGCATGTCTAATGGGAAAAATGACTAAGACTCCATTTTCTGGTACTATGGAGCGAGCTACAGACTTGTTGGAAATCACACATACCGATGTGTGCGGACCAATGAGTGTATCATCGCGCGGTGGTTATCGTTATATTCTAACCTTCACGGATGATCTGAGTAGATATGGGTATATTTACTTTATGAAACATAAGTCTGAAACTTTCGAGAAGTTTAAGGAATTCCAAAGTGAAGAAGAAAATCAATGTAACAAGAAGATTAAGTTTCTACGTTCTTATCGCGGAGGCGAATATCTGAGTTATGAGTTTGGCATGCATTTAAAGAAATGCGGAATACTTTCACAGTTGACACCGTCGGGATGTGTCTGAACATCGTAATCGAACTCTCCTGGATATGGTTCGATCTATGATGTCTCTTACTGATTTGCCATTATCGTTTTGGGGTTATGCATTAGAGACAACCGCATTCACTTTAAATAGGGCACCATCTAAATCCGTTGAAACAACACCGTATGAACTATGGTTTGGAAAGAAACCTAAGTTGTCGTTCCTTAAAGTTTGGGGTTGCGAAGCTTATGTAAAGAAGTTACAACCTGACAAGCTAGAACCCAAAGCGGAGAAATGCGTCTTCATAGGATACCCTAAAGAAACAATTGGGTACACTTTGTATCACAGATCCGAAGGCAAAATCTTTGTTGCAAAGAACAGATCCTTTCTTGAGAAGGAGTTTCTCACTAAAGAAGTGACTGGAAGGAAAGTAGAACTCGATGAGGTTGATGAACCTTCTCTCATAGATCAGAGTAGCGCAGTGCCAGAAGATGTTCCTGTGCAGCCTGCACCAATAGGAGAGGAAGCAAATGATGATGATCATGAAACTTCGAACGAGGAAGCTACTGAACCTCACAAATCGATGAGGGAACGTACCACTCCTGATTGGTATGATCCCTGTCTAAATGTCATGATTGTGGACAACAATGATGAAGACCCTGCGACGTATGAAGAAGCAATGATGAGCCCAGATTCCAAGAAATGGTAAGAAGCCATGAAATCCGAAATGGGATCCATGTATGATAACCAAGTATGGACTTTGGTAGACTTACCTGATAGCCGCAAGGCCGTCGAGAATAAATGGATCTTCAAAAGAAAAATAGATGCTGATGGTAATATTACTGTCTATAAAGCTCGACTTGTCGCAAAGGGTTTTCGACAAATTCAAGGAGTTGACTACGATGAGACTTTCTCACCTGTAGCAAAGCTAAAGTCTGTGAGGATTTTGTTAGCAATAGCTGCATTTTTCGATTATGAGATTTGGCAGATGGATGTCAAAACGGCGTTCCTTAATGGTGACATTGAGGAAGAGTTGTATATGGTACAACCCAAATGTTTCGTCGATCCTAAAAATGCTGACAAGGTATGCAAACTTCAGCGTTCCATTTATGGACTGAAGCAAGCATCCCGGAGTTGGAACCGACGCTTTGATAAGGTGATCAAAGACTTCGGGTTTATACAGACTCATGGTGAGGCCTGTATTTACAAGAAAGTGAGTGGGAGTTCTGTAGCGTTCCTGATATTATATGTAGATGACATATTATTGATTGGGAATGATATAGAACTATTAAGCAATATCAAAGGTTATTTGAATAAGTGTTTTTCAATGAAGGACCTTGGTGAAGCACCGTACATTTTAGGCACCAAGATTTATAGAGATAGATCAAGACGCATAATAGGGCTTTCACAGAGTACATACCTGGACAAGATTCTAAAGAAGTTTAGAATGGATGAAAGCAAGAAAGGGTTCTTTCCTATGTTTCCAGGTAAGGTCTTGAGTAAGACTCAAGGTCCGGCTACGGCAGAAGAAAGAGAGAGGATGAACAAGATCCCCTATGTCTCAGCTGTAGGCTCTATCATGTATGCCATGCTGTGTACTAGACCGGATATCGCACATGCTGTTAGTTTGACCAACAGATTTCAGAATGATCCAGGAATGGAACACTGGACAACGGCCAAGAATATCCTAAAGTACTTGAAAAGGACTAAGGATATGTTTCTTTGTTATGGCGGTGACCAAGAGCTCGCTGTAACCAGTTACACCGATGCAAGTTGGAACACTGATCCTGATGACTCTAAGTCTCAGTCTGGGTATGTGTTTATACTGAATGGTGCTGCAGTAAGCTGGAGTAGTTCCAAGCAGTGCACGGTGGCGAAATCTTCAACTGAATCTGAATACATAGCGGCTTCGGAGGCTTCATCGGAAGCGGTATGGATGAAGAGGTTCATTGTTGAGCTTGGTGTGGTTCCTAGTGCATTGGACCCATTAGTCATCTATTGTGACAACACGAGTGCCATCGCTAATGCACAAGAACCAAGGTCACACAAGAAGCTGAAGCATATCAAGCTGCGTTTCCATTTGATTTGCGAGTACATCGAAGATGGTGAAGTAGAGATTTGCAAAGTACACACAGATCTGAATGTGGCAGATCCATTGACTAAAGCTCTCCCTAGGGCAAAGCATGACCAACACCAGAATGCCATGGGTGTTAGGTACCTTACCATGTAATCTAGATTATTGACTCTAGTGCAAGTGGGAGACTATTGGAGATATGCCCAAGAGGCAATAATAAAGTGATTATTATAATATATCTTTGTGTTTATGATAAATGTTTGCATACCATGCTATAATTGTATTAACCGAAACATTGATACATGTGTGTTATGTAAACAACAAGGAGTCCCTAGTAAGCCTCTTGTATAACTAGCTTGTTGATTAATAGATGATCATGGTTTCGTGATCATGAACATTGGATGTTATTAATAACAAGGTTATGTCATTGGATGAATGATATAATGGACACACACCCAAATAAGCGTAGCATAAGATCAAGTCATTAAGTTCAACTTGCTATTACACTACAAGAAAAGTTGCCATGGCCGACGAAGTTGAAGTCGCGTCGTGGTTGCTGGTGCACCTTGGCCGACGATTTTTGGTCTCTCCGTTGTGCATGTCAAAACGTTTTTTTCTCATTTTGAGGCCACCTAGCCCGACGAAAACAGCCAAAATGTCTCGTATGGTGGCTCGGGACATGGTGCATCTCGAATTCCCGGGTTCGCCGACCGAGTCAGCGCAAATCCGCACCACCCAGGGATGTAGGGCCCAGATGGCAGCCTCTCGGGCATTGTTTTTTTCCTCGATCGCGCCATCTCATTCAACGCTCTCCGATCGAGCCGTTTACGATGCAGGATCATGGGTCCCGCATGTCATCCTCTATGAACCAAAATTCTTTCTATTCTTGGATTTTTTTGACCCCCTGATTTCTGGCTACTTCATTTTTGTTTTGATCCCTTGCCGCCTTGGAAACGTTGAGACCGCTGCTACTAATTGGGACCCGCATGTCATCCTCTATGAGCAATCAACTTTCTTTTCTTAGAGTTTTTTTTGGCAGCTCAAATTTGGTCACTTGCCTTTTTCTTTCGATCCCCTGCCGCCTCTCAAACGGTGATACAACTGCTGCTAAATGGGACCCGCATGTCATGCTCTATGTACTATAAAACTTTCTTTTCTTGGATTTTTTTGGCACTTCATATTTGGTCACTTACCTTTTTCTTTCGATTCCCAGCCGCCTCTCAAACGGGGAGACCGCTGCTGCTAAATGGGACCCGCATGTCATCCTCTATGTACTATAAAACTTTCTTTTCTAGGATTTTTTTGGAACCTCATATTTGGTCACTTACCTTTTTCTTTCGATCCCGTGCCGCCTCTCAAACGGTGATACCGCTGCTGCTAAATGGGACCCGCATGTCATCCTCTATGTACTATAAAACTTTCTTTTCTTGAATTATTTTTGGCTCCTGATATTTGGTCACTTGCCTTTTTCTTTCGATCCCGTGCAGCCTCTCAAACGGTGATACCGCTGCTGCTAAATGGGACCCGCATGTCATCCTCTATGTACAATCAAGTTTCTTTTCTTGAATTATTTTTGGATCCTAATATTTGTTCACTTGCCTTTTTCTTTCGACCTCATGCCATGTTTGAAACATTGAGGAACTTGCTGGCTCATGGGACCCGCATGTCATCCTCTATGTGCTATAAAAGTTTATTTTCTTGGATTTTTTTTCACCCTCTGATTTTTGGCTATTTCCTTTTTCTTTTGATCCCTGCCGCATTAGAAACGTTGAGTAAGCTGCTGACTCATGGGACCCGCATGTCATCCTCTATGTACAATCAACTTTCTTTTTCTTTTGATCTCAAGCCGCATTTGAAACGTTGAGACCGCTGCTGCTAAATGGGACCCGCATGTCATCCTCTATGTACAATAAAGTTTCTTTTCTTGGATTATCTTTGGCTCCTGATATTTTGTCACTTGCCTTTTTCTTTCGATCTCATGCCGCCTTTGAAACATTGAGTAAGCTGCTGGCTCATGGGTCCCGCACGTCATCCTCTACGTACAATAAAAGTTTTCTTTCTTGGAGTTATTTTTGACCCCTAATTTCTGGCTATTTGCCTTTTTCTTTTGATCTCCTGCCCCCTCTGAAACGATGAGGACGTTGTTGGCAGGTCGGTCCCACATGTCATCCTCTATGAACAATAAAAGTTTCCTTTGATGGATTTATTTTGAACCCCTAATTAATTTCTGGGTATTTCCTTTTTTTCTTTTGATCCCCTGCCACCTTGGAATCGTTGAGGATGCTGCTGCCTCATGGGTCCCGCATGTCATCCTCCCAGAACGGTAAATGTTTCTTTTCTTGGATTTTGTTGACCAAACAATTTTTGTCTTATTTTTTCTTTCGATCTCCGGCAGCCTTTAAAACATTGAGGACGCTGCTGGCTCACGGGTTCCACATGTCAACCTCTATGAACAATAAACGCTGAGGATGCTGCTGCCTCATGGGTCCCGCATGTCATCCTCTCAGAACAAAAATGTTTCTTTTCTTGGATTTTTTACCAACAGATTTTTGGTTTATTTTTTCTTTCCATCCCCTGCCGCCTTTAAAACGTTGACGACGCTGCTGGCTCATGGGTCCCCGATGTGAGCCTCCCCGTACAAGAAACATGTGATATCTTGATTATTTTGCAGACAATAAACAGTGTATTTCACTCTGAGCTATTGCAAACAGATAAATTAAATCTTTATTTTTCCATAAACAAACTTATATGTTGAATCTCCATGTTTTGTGTTTTTGCGAAGCATAGGACTTTCCTGTTTTTTTTAGAAAAATCCAAACTTTCCTGTTTTGGAGTGGGCTGAAATTGTACAAGTCAAAAGGCCCAGCGGGATAGTTCGAAGGCCCAGATGTCCAGATGCAGCCCAATTGAAATCTTTCTTTTCTTGGATTTTTTCACCTCCTGATTTCTGGCTACTTCATTTTTCTTTTGGTCCTGTGCCGCCTTGGAAACATTGAGACCGCTGCTGCAAAATGGGACTCGCATGTCTTCCTCTATGTACAATAAAATTTCTTTTCTTGGATTATTTTTGGCTCCTGGTATTTTGTCACTTGCCTTTTTCTTTCAATCTCATGCCGACTTTGAAACGTTGAGGAAGCTGCTGGCTCATGGGTCCCGCATGTCATCCTCTATGAACAATAAAAGTTTCCTTTGTTGGATTTATTTTTACCCCTAATTTCTGGTTATTTGCCTTTTTCTTTTGATACCCTGCCCCTTTGAAACGATGACGACGCAGCTGGCAGGTCGGTCCCACATGTCATCCTCTATGAACAATAAAGGTTTCCTTTGATAGATTTATTTTTGACCCTAATTAATTTCTGGCTATTTTTTTTATTTTGATCCCCTGCCGCCTTGGGATAGTTGAGGATGCTGCTGCCTCATGGGTCCCGCATGTCATCCTCTCAGAAAGGTAAATGTTTCATTTCTATGATTTTGTTTACCAACTGATTTTTGGCTTATTTTTTTTTGTTTCGATCTCCTGCCGCCTTTAAAACGCTGACGACGCTGCTGGCTCATGGGTCCCCAATGTCAGCCTCCCCGTACTGCAAATCCTCTTTCTGCAAAGGTTGTATTTCTAGCTAGATAGCTAAGGTGGATTCGAATCTGCCGTGGTTCATGCAGCTCAGGTAAGCCTTCTTGCACTGATTAATGGAACTAGTGTATAGCAAGGTCAAGACATGTGGCTCGGTGTAATGAATCTATTTGAATCATGTTGTGGATTGGGACTTTCATCTCGCAAGTCAGCCAAAATAGAAATTAAGTTTTTTTCTAAAACGGAAATGCAAATTAAGATGAACACAAACATTAGTTATCATAATAGCTGATCATACATACATACTTGCTAAGAGCAAAAGCTTGCCAGAGTTTTACCACCCATACAATTAATTAGCATTTTAGATAAGATAACCTTATATAAGTATAACTACAAATGCATTTGCTAAGGGCTCATGGGACAACAGAACTAGACAACCGCAAACTTTATGACCAGCATGTCACAGCGGCATCGAAAGATCTTGACCTTCAACTTTGATCCAATGCGAAGTTTGGCACCATCAATGAACTTTTTCCACCTGGAAGTAACAACCAAGCGGCCATCTGTGGGACTGACGGAGTACCGTCCCTCCACGGTGAGACCTTCACTCTCCATGACGAGGGAAATCTTGCCCCTTCGGCCAGCATTGAGATCCTTGGAGATACTTTTAGGCAATTTCTGATTCAAAGCAAGAGATACCACCAAAAATTAGTCAATGGCACCAATGCACCGAAGACTGGACCATGTGAGACTTTGAGCAGAGAAGACATCAAGATAAGAGCAGTTATGCTGTCATATACTCACGAACATAGCCTTCAGATGCGTCCTGGTCACCACACGGGTGGCCACAACAATGAGCTGAGACCTCGGTGATCTGGCTGGGGCTGGTGCAGGAGCCTGAGCTGGTACACGAGCTAGTGCTGATGCAGGAGACTGCTAGGCAGGTGCAATAAACGGTGCCTTGATACGTCTGAAATGTATCTATAATTTCTTATGTTACATGCTAGTTTTATGACAATACTCACATGTTTTATATACACTTTATATCATTTTGATGCATTTTCCGGCACTAACCTATTAACAAGATGCCGAAGCGCCAGTTCCTGTTTTCCGCTGTTTTTGTTTTCAGAAATCCTACACAGGAAATATTCTCGGAATTGGACGAAAGAAAAGCCCGCGGTCTTATTTTCCACGGAGCCTTCCAGAAGTCCGAAGAGGAGACGAAGAGGGGCAACGAGGCGGCCACACCCTAGGGGGGCGCGGCCCCACCCCTGGCCGCGCCGCCCTATGGGGTGGGCCCCTCGAGCGTTCCCCGACTCTGCCCCTTCGCCTATATATTATCTCCATCGCGAAAACCCTAGTACCGAGAGCCACGATACGAGAAAAGTTCTAGAGACGCCGCCGCCACCAATCCCATCTCGGGGGATTCTGGAGATCGCCTCCGCACCCTGCAGGAGAGGGGAATCATCACCGGAGGGCTCTACATCACCATGCCCGCCTCCGGACTGATGCGTGAGTAGTTCATCCTTGGACTATGGGTCCATAGCAGTAGCTAGATGGTTGTCTTCTCCTCTTGTGCTATCATGTTTAGATCTTGTGAGCTGCCTATCATGATCAAGATCATCTATTTGTAATGCTACATGTTGTGTTTGTTGGGATCCGATGAATATGGAATACTATGTCAAGTTGATTATTGATCTACCATATATGTGTTGTTTATGATCTTGCATGCTCTCCGTTGCTAGTAGAGGCTCTGGCCAAGTTGATACATGTAACTCCAAGAGGGGATATTTATGCTCGATAGTGGGTTCATACCTCCATTGAATCTGGGACAGTGACCAAAAGTTCTAAGGTTATGGATGTGTTGTTGCGACTAGGGATAAAACATCAATGCTTTGTCTAAGGATATTTGTATTGTTTACATTACGCACAGTACTTAATGCAATTGTCTGTTGTTTGCAACTTAATACTAGAAGGGGTGCGGATGCTAACCCGAAGGTGGACTTTTTAGGCATAGATGCATGCTGGATAGCGGTCTATGTTCTTTGTCGTAATGCCCTAAGTAAATCTCATAGTAGTCATCATGATATGTATGTGCATTGTTATGCCCTCTCTATTTGTCAATTGCCCAACAGTAATTTGTTCACCCAACATGCTATTTATCTTATTGGAGAGACACCACTAGTGAACTGTGGAGCCCGGTCCATTCTTTTACATCTGAAATACAATCTACTGCAATCATTGTTCTCTGCTGTTCTTTGCAAACAAACATCATTCTCCACACCATACGTTTAATCCTTTGTTTACAGCAAGCCGGTGAGATTGACAACCTCACTGTTAAGTTGGGGCAAAGTATTTTGATTGTGTTGTGCAGGTTCCACGTTGGCGCTGGAATCCCTGGTGTTGCGCCGCACTACACTCCTTCACCAACAACATTCACGTGGCCTTCATCTCCTACTGGTTCAATAACCTTGGTTTCTTTCCGAGGGAAAACTTGCTGCTGTGCGCATCACACCTTCCTCTTGGGGTTCCCAAACGGACGTGTGCATCACGCGCCATCATGCCTCTAGAGGAACCGGTGCTGATGCAGGAGACTGTTGGGCAGGTGGAGTAAACGGTGCAGCTAGAGGAACCAGTGCTGATGGAGGAGCCTGCTGGGCAGGTGTAGTATATGGGGCCTCTACATGAACCAATGGTGATGTAGGGGCCTGCTGGGTAGATGCAGTAAACGGAGCTGGTACAGGAACCGGTGCTGATGCAGGAGAGTGGGAAGCCGGTGCCGGTGCTGGTGTGGGTGCCCTTTGTGACATCCGCTCCTGTTCTATCAGGGGATCTGCAACTCTGATCATGTTAAACCCAGCAAGCTAGAACAGAGGGAATGGTTTAGAACAACTTCTCAGAATGCAGTAATCAAAGGATATGAGTACAAAAAAGTTACATATTATATATTTGGAAGTGTCTCCAACTCTGTAAGCAGTTACGTATATCTACCCGTTTGAGTTTCTGATCCTCAGCTCATCGCCCTTCTTCGGACCGTAGTCAAAAGCAAACTTTCTCCAATCATGTCCATACAAATATGTGACGGCCTGCGTCTTGTAGACATACACCTCATAGACCGTGTAGGTGTTCATCAATTTGCCATTGCCATGCATAGTGAAAGACCCTTCATGCGGACACATCTGGTTAATCATTGGACGAAGTTCATAAGGTACAATCTGCAGGTGAAAATTGATACTAATGTAAGAAGCAGGAAGACTAAAAACAAGACTTTACTATATGCCAATTCATGCTAAACCACTGAGAATACATACATGTAACTCTGTGAAGGAGTTATTAGAATGGTAAATAGAGCCATAGGAGGTGTTATATGTGGAGTATGTACATGGGCCCGCCATATTCCCGCAAGCTCGGCATCGGGATGGTGAAGGAAACATGGGAGGTACTACTGGTGCGTAGCGCTGAATGTAAGTGGAAGAATTAGGTTGTGTAAAGTGCATAGTTCAGAGCAATGCAAATGTTGACAAGCGAGTGCATAACACTATGTTACAAACTGAACAGTCAAAATTTAGTGTATGATGAATATAAGCATGCTAATTTGGCGTTTCCGAATTCCAAAAAGCATTAGACAGAGCCGGTGATAATATCAGACATAAATCATGGCATGTATATGTGGCTTAAGAAAATATACCCGAACCCTTGGATGGTTACGGCCCGGCTGGTCCTTGGACTTGAGCTTATATAAGCATCCAGAAGGTGGGGCTGACAGTAACTTGGTGGCAGCCTCTGCAGATGCCTCATCAGCAGCAGTTGCAATCCTTTTGACCAATGAAGTCTTAGCAGTGTCAGTCTGCATATGAAAATTGAAGAGCAATAGACATCAACAGTGATATATAAAATGAATCTATGAGACACTGATGCATATAGTGCTGGATGTAAGTGGAAGAATAGGGCTGTGTGTGTTTCTGAACTATTGGTAAGCATTACACAAAGCCGGCAATAAACAGACAAATCAAATCATGTATGAGGATTAAGAAAATATACCTGCTTACTGAAAAGGATACCACCCAGCTGGCCCGTGGCCTTGTGCTTGAGGAGGTTTTCAGAAGATGGTGGCGGCACCATCGTCTTCATAGCAGCCTCATCAGGATCATTTTTTATCCATATGAGTAGAGGCACATAAGCTTCATCCTGCATATGAATAGCAACAGAACTCATCATTGATATTTAATAAATCTATGAGATAGACTGATGCAAATAGTGCAGGATGTAAGTGGAAGAATAGGGTTGTGCATAGACAACAGTTGACAACAATGCAAATGATTACAAAAGAAGCCAACGGAACTCAACAGTTTATATACTGGATGAGACAGACTGAAAAGTGAAAAATTAGTGTATGATGATTGTAAGCAAACGCAGTGTTTCTGAACTTTTGGTAAGCATTAGGCAAAGCCAACATTAATTAAATAGATAATAATAAAATCATGTATGTGGATTAAGAAAATATACCAGATTCATTAAAAGGTCACCACCCAGCTGGCCCATGGCCTCGTGCTTGTAGAGGTTTTCGGATGATGGTGCCGGCACCATCGTCCTCACAGCAGCCTCATCAACCTCGTTTTGCATCCACTTGAGTAAAGGCGCAATAGTTTCAGCCTGCATAAGAATGAGAACAGATCTCAGCAGTGATATTGAATGACTCTGAAACAGACTGATGCATATAATGATGGATGTAAGTGGAAGGGTATGGCTGTGTATGGATAATAGTTCAAAACAATGCAAGGGTGTGTTCGGTTCTGAAACAACGTGGAATGGAATGGAATGGTTCCATTTCAGAGGAATGGAATGGTTACATTTTTTTCGGTCGAGAAAAATGGAGAGCAGAACAGATCGAGGTTAAACTAATCATTTGTCTCAAAACTGTAATTAGCAATTGCAAATGACATTTTAATCTCAAAGTCGTAATTAATAGCGCCTAATGGTGCTCTTTTAATCTAAAAATCGTAATTAACATCATTTTTTGTTGGGTTAGGGGAACTGGAGAGTAGATGAACATTACTGTATGATGATTGTAAGCAAACGAATTTGGTGTTTCTAAACTTTTGGCTTCGAGATCTTATGGGCTTCAACTCTATTCTACCCCAACTTGTTTGGGACTGAAAGGCTTGGTTGTTGTTGTTGTAAACTTTTGGCAAGCATTAGAAAAAACCGACAATAAACAGACAAAAATCAAGGCATGTTTTGTGGATTAAGAAAATATACCATATTCATTAAAAGATCACCAACCAGCGGGCGCGTGGCCTTGTGCTTGTAGAGGCATTTAGAAGATGGGGGTGGCATCAACATACTGGCAGCCTGATCAACCGCAGTTTTGATCTTCCTTTTGAGTAAATGCCCTAAAGTTTCAGTCTGCATATGAATAGCAAAACAACAGGCAAACCTCAGCAATGATATTGAATTACTGTATGAGATAGACTGATGCATATAGTGGATGCTCTTAGCCTTTTGCACCATGAACACTAGCTATGGACAGACAAAAAAAACTAGTTGACTCAGCTTTGTCTAGATACCTCCATCCCAAAGCTTAAGGCTTATTTATTTTTGAGAAATCAAAACAAGTAAAGTTTGACCAAAATTTTAGAACATTCTATCAACAAATATAATATTGTGTAGATACCGTAGGAAAATATATTTCACAACCTGTTTAATGATATTAAGTTTGTATTTTGCATGTTAATGATTTTTGGTAAAAGCTTAGTCAAACATGGTATAGTTTGACTTTCTAAAAATAATATAAGCCCTAAGCTTTGGGATGGAGGTAGTAGTATCTAGAGCTAAAACACATCTAGATACATGTGTATCTACAGATAGTTGAGTCAGTTAATTTGGATCTGAGGGAGTATCAGATTCAGACTACATCATGGTAAGTTGGTTAAAAAAAATTTACCCCTGGGCGGTCCCTGCCCAGCTCGGTAGTGTCATTTCGCTTCTTGTGCTGCAGATCTGACCATGCTCCTGCAGCAGGTGGGGCACTATCATTCCCCATAGCCTCAGCACGGAACCTGGAGGTACCAACCTGATACAGAGAATATAGAGCATGGTGTCACAGAGGCTTTACGCACAAACAACTGAAGACATGTGCTACTTTAAGCATTTTCCAGAACAGGAACAGATTGAGGATGCAGACAGACAGAGTGGATAAACAAACGGAGTACCTGCTTTGCGGGGCTGGGGACGCAGCTCAGGCTCAGCCAACTGCCCACATGCGTGGTGGCCTTACGCTCCATTTCCCCCCACCACCACCGAGGTCTTTCCTTTCCTGTACAAGCTGACAAAAGATACAGTGAGGATCAGCAGAAACTACAAAGGTTGCAAATGTCGACAAATAAAGGAAGAACACCCCAATCCAAGCCCCCGCCCCCACCCCCATCAATCACACCCAGCGCGAGGGTGACCAGAAAGACACCCCTTCGCCCAGAATAGGAAATAGATGCGAAGATATCGAGGTGAGGAAAAAATAACCGATCTCGAGAAAGGAAAGAACATTACTAGTACTAGCTAATCCGCTTGGTCTAGATGCAGCTTGCCCCTCCAAGCTGGATGCCTGGACGGTGGAGGCGAAAGGAGGGGATCGAGCTAGCGGCTTGCATCCGTCGGCTGTCGGCACTCGATCAGGAGAGACAAGGGGGGTACATAAAGGGGAGGGGTAACATATTTTATTACACAGTGAACTTACAGATGTGACTAGTCATTACATGTCTCACTGAAACTGGGGCCCATAGTGTGGCACCCCAAATTCCCTTGAACCTGCCCGGCGGGACGCATTGGCGCGTCAAGAAAACCCCCGAATTGTAGCGGGAAAATGAAACATTTCACAAAAATTCGAAATTCAAGCACACTGCCACGCGCCAAGCACGCGGGCTGTTCCTTCCTCTTCCTCGGTTCCTCCTCCCCTATCCGAAAAAACCCCAAATCCCATGCTCAAACAACAACAAAAACCCCCAAATCCCCTGGCCGCCATGCATGTCCTCGTTAACCCGCTGGAGATCGTTCCCGGACGAGGTGGACCCCCCGCCCTGAGATCCCGAGTTCGTCCGTTCCGTCCACCTCGAGGCACTGCGTGCTGTCTCGCAGCGGCGGCTTGAGGGCGCTGCAGAGGAAGTTCAACCGGAAAGTGCTCATGGCAACCGTGCAAGCTCACCGGCGTGCTGTATACCGAGAGGAACTGGTCAAAGCTTTGCTATTCGCGAAAAAAAGTGGGCCAAGATCTGGTCAAAGCTTCGTCGATGGCTTGTCGCGAGAGGCTTGGAGTCCAGAGTCAATAAACTAGCTGCTCAAGGACTTGGGCGGTTTACACCGATTCATATTAACTGACTCAAGTTTGTTAGTCTAGTTAACAAATGCATCTAGATACATCCATATCTAGACAAAATTGAGTCAGTTAATATGAATCAGAGGGGAGTGCCTGAAAGTGTTTCATGCTACCAATTAATGCGTTGGCAGGACTGGCTGTAGAAGTAATTGTGCTACTACTCATACGATGAACTGATTGTGTGGGTGTCAAATTTTGCAACGTGATCATCCACTGAATGCTTAATTATAGTTCTAGCGCCAAAGGCGTACAAATCATAACAAAGATAGTACATACTACAGCACCAGAACATAAGAGTACGAATCATAAAGTAGCTCAACATTTTGCATCAGGGCTGGGTGGTCCTGAGACTACCGGGACGCCCCTGATGATCTCCGGGCGTGCATCCACTTCAACGCAAAGCTGTGTACTCGGTCCACGGCCTCCTTCTGTAGGCTGGATAATCTCAGGTGCAGGATCTTAGTCTATGAAAGGCTCGTCATCAGTACCATCCACAGGTGCATCAGGGCTGGGTGATCTTGAGACTACCCGGACGCCCCTGATGATCTCTGGGCGTGCATCCACTTCAACGCAAATTTGTGTACTCGGTCCACGGCCTCCTTCTGTAGGATGGATAATCTCAGGTGCAGGACCTTCGCCTATGAAAGGCTCGTCATCAGTACCATCCACAGGTGCATCAAACTGAGATTCATCTTCAAATCTCTCATCAAACTGAGAGACCTCTTCAACTCTATGCTTCTGCAATTAGTACATCAACAGATTAGACTAACATCTAAGGGATGCAACCTGAACAAATGCCGTTTTACATATTTACCTTCTCATCTGGCACAACACATGTCCCAGAGCTAAAACCCGTTTCCTGAAGCAAGCGCTTTTTCTCTCCTCCCCGTCCATCCATCTGCAACAAGTTAAATTTGAGTACAGAACCTTGCACAGCAATGCAAACTATTGATCGAAACAGCGGCAACATCAATATAAATAATTAACTACATATGCCAGCATACATACAGTGTGAGCAAGATCTGCTTCTCCCGCTGAAGGATCATTATATGGTTCACCATGATAAACCCACCTAACATATGTGCGGTCCATCCCAAAAATATGTAAATGATCTTCCACTACATGGTGAGGCCTCTTCTCACCATTCATACATGTGCAGCGCGGGCAATACACGTCCAGGTTCTAACCTTCATGAGCTCTAATAAACCCCATAAAGGGTTGAACACCATTTATATATGAAGGGGAACATAAGTGTCCATGCAGTATCCAAGTTCTGTCCATCTGTTTAATTATGAGATACAATGGTTGGTGATTAATTTAAGGCGAAGTAGAAAATGTATATTCATCGAGTACAAAACTATACTAGTACATGATTATGCATTTCAGCAATCATGTCGAGTACAAAACAAAAAATTCCCGTCGACATTTTAGCAAACAAATCGTGTACAAAACTCTGCCATGGCATTTCAGCAAATTAACGTATCGATTGCAGAACTGACTCTATATGCCCACACAAATGAACAAATTGATCGAGGACAAATCGAGCAGAAAACTATAAAGTGCCAATTAGTTCGAGCATACTGACGATTTTTTTAGCGGCATCAAGAAAATATAAATCATTAGGCTGTCTTGCCCGATGCATGATTGAGGTAGAGATAGCAGCCCTACCGTGGATCAACTTGACCACCGGTGCATCTCGAGAACAACGGGGAGGGGAAGCTTCTTCTTCGCACGGACGGGACGGGGAGGGGGAAGCTCTTCGCACGGACGGGGATAAGTTGTGTAGCGGTGGGTGGGGCGTCATGCGGCCGGGCCTCCCGGTAGGTGGTGTTTAATGGAGTTGCGTGTGTAACACAAGGTTGAGGAATAGGCGGTTCCCTTTGCCGCGCGCACAATTCAAACTATCCCGCCCATGTAGTTTAAATTTGCTCTATTTTCGTTAAATCGACATAAAGTCATGTGAGTGGGTGGAAATTAGCAAAGTTGCTTGAAAAATAGTAAAACTCTGGAATTATCCTTTAAATATGCTCTACTTCGTGTGAAAATCGGGGTGTGGAGGCATGTTGAGCTGTTTTATTTGTACTTTCTTCATTAAAACTCCCATTTTATGCACTTTGGATGGAAAGAAATCATTTGTACATAAATTTTGACAACGCCATTTGCAAACATTAATTGTTTTACATGCCAAGATGCACCCATCCACCAAATATGGGGCAAAAGTTTATCACAATCTAGATATATATGTATAATTAGTGAGGGACCCCTTTTGATTTTGTGCAATTTCCACTAATTAGCTAGAGATGAGGGGTCAATTAATTAGGCGATGTTAGGGGCTATGTGTTTTAGATTAGGGTTGTGTGGATTCAAATACAACTTATTTATTTGTGTGCTATGATTAATCAAAACTAGACCGATCGACTGCGCACACATTATTAGAGGCACAAGCCTTTGCGCACAAAGTGCATGTGTGTGTTGTTGGCCACCAACGAGAGAGCGGCGAGAGAGCGATTGAAATCCCCAAATTAAACACATATATAAGCATGCATGGTTAGGCCATGCATCCATATTAATTATATATATTGTGAGGTAAATTAATTAAAGTGTGTTTTCATTTCAGACCTTGTAAAAATTCAAGTTAATTAATTGAATTATCAGTATTTATTATATAATTAATGAATCCCAATAATGTCTATATATATATGATCGATATAGGCCATATATTAATTGGGGTTATATAATCTAGGGTTTACTAGCTATATATATAGCAAGGTTTTATTAGATTGGGTTATTGATTAGCTTGGGGTTATGTGTTTTAACGAGGGTTTGATTAGCTAAGGTTAGTTTTCTATATATATACGGTTTAGGGTTTAGGGTTAATGGCACATATATTTAATTAGAGGACCGCGAGGACCCCTAGCCTGCTTGATGCGCAGTTAAGGGTCGTCGTTGGCCTATAGCTAGCTATATAGGGTTTTATGGTTTATTTAGAGGGTTTATGTGTCAGGGTTAATTATAACTTGTTGTGATCGAATTAAATTACTACTTTTTTATTAGTGTGCTACACAATTAATCAAAACTCTAGCTAGATCGATCGAGTGTGCACAGACATGCACTATTACATGCACCCGCCTTTGCGCGTAAAGTGCAAGCATAATGTGTTTAGTTGCGCTGGCCACACCAATCGATAAAGAGAGAGATAGAGATGAAAGATTATTGAAATCGCCAAGAATTTTCAAATATATATATATATATGACATATTCATACTACACCCGGGTGTAGTTACACCCACGCGTGTTTCTCATAATCTAGAGAGTATCTATCATACCGGATAGTATGTACATGTAGTATGAAGTATATAAAACTATTTTGAAAGTATATATACTACTTTGTAGGCAGTATGTATATTTTTTACGTAGACTTATTTTTTACGTATACATATGCATGTATTTCGAATATATAGTGCAAACTATGGGTTCACTTGCATTTTTTTACCAAATTTGGTTTGGAGTATCTTAGATATAGTATACGAACATACTCAAATCGATAAAGTATCGCATATACTTCCGTACGGAAGTATATAGATATGGGTGTAACTACACCAGGGGTAGAAAGTATTTTTCATATATATATATATATATATATATATATATATATATATATATATATATATATATGCAAAATAGTGGGCTACCAGCATGGCTAGCTATGCATACCCCATCAGCCGTCCAATCTTCTATATAGAACATGAAATCTCACTTCACGAGCACCGTTTTCTAACGGTAGACACTAACACCGTTGTATTGAGAGCACAATTTTCAAACTGATGCCACAACAAAACTGTACACTCCTTTTTCGATTGCAAACGTGATGTAAAAAAGGTTCTGCTATTATACAAGGAAAAAGCGGCGCAAAACTAACTGCACGATAGTATGTATTACAGTATGTATTACAATAGCAGCTATATCTTATCCCACCACCAATTCTTTATCCATGGCTCACACACGGTGCTTCGGATACTCGTTGCATTCATGTAGCATGATTCATTTCTCTGTTTAATTAACAAGAACCAACTGACAGATTTCACGGCTGAACCCAGGTTAGTTGCTGCCCCATTTGATTCTTTGCCATTCGTTTCCTTTTTTCAATGCTCAACTGATTACTTATCACACTCTGATTCATTTCATCAGGTTTGACGCCGCGACGTCGGTCGTCAGCACCGATATTTCCACGGTGCAGCCAGCATGCAGGTTCCACCACTCCTTCATCGTCATGGAAGCCTTGCACAGAGCAGCAGCAGTCGTAAAGATAGAGGCGCAACACCAAGCATGGAGACTGATGTTGAGGACGTGGCTGATGCGTCGGCCTTGTCAATGCGTGAGGCTGCTCCCGCGGCACTTTCCGCACGACGCGACGAGGCCACGCGGTGGCCAGCTCTTTCGTCAACCTTGAGCTCGGTCCTGGCGATCCTTCGGTACATGGACAGGGGCAGGAGCACCTCACGAAACCCCTCGCCACACGGTGGGTCGCATGTCCAGGAGAAATATCACGCCGCCCACCTCGTCTGACTCGATCCTGCCGTCCTCAGCTTGCTGCAGGAAGCTGCATGCTTTTGTGCAGCAGCTGTGTGTTAGGAATTAACATAATCCCGACCATGCAACCCAACCTCTGGTTTTGCAGTTCCGCTAGACAATGAAAATGTCCAGCTAAATGGTCGGTTCAGCTATAGGTTCAATGGTTCCTACACATGGTCATTATTTTGTTCATTTCATTGGTCAAACTAGTTGGCGAGCAACTTGCCATTTTTGTGCAGCCAAAATGATGATACAATTATAATATTGATATATGCTCCTGCTTTCGTAATAAACGGATCAACGCTTGCAATCGATAAAACAAGATGGATTATTACTCGCGCTGCTCAAAGACACTGCCTATGTGTGGCCGTTTTAATTAAGACGGAAGATAAATAGGGAGCTTTTCAGCTATAATTTGCACGGTACAAGGCAGGGGAGCAAGCAGATGCAGCATGTCAAAATGAATGCCAGTGAGAACTGCAGTTTCAAACACAGTTTCGACAGCAAATACCATGCTCGTTGCTATGTCAGTTTGGTTGTTATAGCTAGCAAGACATCAGCTGTACGTCTAATGCCTCAAAACAGCACCATAGTTAGACACAAACCTAGCCGGTGGATCATCTCCTTCCATTCACAACTTTCCAAAACCAACGCATGCATGTATTTAATATTGAACGAAGTTTATTTGTATTACCATTCATGTTGCAATTACATGTGTACTAAAAAGTGTAGCACAATGTTTTTGCCTTTGAATGACTGTCATTTTTATGAACTCCCGTATGTATTACCATCCATATTGCAATTACAGCTAGTACCACTTGAGCAGCCCAACGTCTCCAAACGAAGAAGTACCAGCCGTTAAGTTCATTCCTTTGCCAGCCATGGGAATCTTGATCCCTTCATTTTTCTGCTCACTATATCGTATGGCCATGAGGGGGTGCATAGCTAGCCATGCGGGTAGCAAATCCGCGTCGATATATATATATATATATATATATGACATATATATATATATATATATATATATATATATATATATATATATATATATATATATATGCACACTAATTATATATATATATTGTGAGGCAACTTAATCAAAATGTGTGTTTTCATTCGAGAACTTGTCAATATATTCAAGTTAATTAATTTATCAGCGCTAATTATATAATTAATTAATGAATGAATCTCAGGGATGTTCGATCATACATGATCGATATAGGCCATATATATTAATTGCGGTTAATCTAGGGTTTGCTAGCTAGCTCTATATATATAGAGAGAAGGTTTTTATTAGATCGGGTTATAGCTAGTATAGTTTGGGGTTATGTGTTTTAATTAAGTAGCCAGGTTTGATTAGCTAGGACGGGTTAGCTAGTTATATATATGGTTTAGTTAGGGTTAATGTCACACTTAATTTAGAGGACCACGAGGCCCCCTGGCCTGTGTGATGTGCAATTAAGTGTCGTTTGGGGCCTATATATATATAGCTAGAGCTAGGGTTTAGGGTTTATAGGGTTTAGGGTTTAGGGTTCGGGTTTAGGGATTAGGGTCTAGGGTCTAGGGTCATTAGGGTTAGGGTTGTTAGGGATTAGGGTTAGCTAGGGGTTATGGTTTAGGGTTTAGTGTTTAGTGTTTAGTGTCTAGGGGTTATGTGTTTTAAGTATGGGTTAGGGTTAGGGTTTAGGGTCTAGGGTGTTTAATTAGGGTGTTTAGGGTTTAGGGATTAGGGTTTTAGGGTTTAAGGTTTAGGGATCATATATCGATCGAGTGCGCACACACATTATATATTAGAGGCACCCGCGCCTTTTGCGCATAAAGTGCATGCGTATGTGTGTGTTTTTGGCCACAAACGATATATAGATCGAGAGAGAGATTGAAATCCCCAAGAATATGTTCAAATATATATTAAAAAATATATATGCATGAATGCATGCATGGTAGGCCATGCATGCACACTAATTATATATATATATTGTGAGGCAACTTAATCAAATGTACGTGTTTTTCATTCGAGAACTTGTCAAAATTCAAGTTAATTAATTTATCAACGCTAATTAGTTGGTCGCCTGCTTGATGCACAATTAAGTGTCGTTTACCTATATATATGTACGGTTTAATTAGGGTTTAGGGTTTAGGGTTTAGTGTTTAGGTTTTAGGGTTTAGGGTTTAGTGTTTAGGGTTTAGGGTTTAGGGTTTATGGTTTAGGGTGTTTAGGGTGTTTAGGGATTAGGGATTAGGGTTTTAGGGTTTTATGGTTTAAGGTTTAGGGATCATCGATCGAGTGCACACACACATTATTAGTGGCACCCGCGCCTTTGCACATAAAGTGCATGCGTATATAAGTGTGTTTTTTGGCCACCAACGATATATAGATCGAGAGAGAGAGATTGAAATATATATATATATCCCCAAGAATATGTTCAAATATATATATTGAAATATATGCACGAATGATATGCAAGCTAGGTATGCCATGCGCGCATGCACACTAATTATATATATATTATGAGGCAACTTAATCAAATTTGTTTTCATTCGAGAGAACTTGTCAAAAATCAAGTTAATTAATTTATCAGCGCTAATTAGTTGGTCACCTGCTTGATGCGCAAATAAGTGTAGTTGGCCTATATATGTAGGGTTTAATTAGGGTTTAGGGTTAGCTACGTACCTAGGGGTTAGGGTTAGGGTTATGGTTAATCAGGGTTTAGGGTCTTGGGTTTAGGGTTTATGGTCTAGGGTTAGGGTTTAGGGTTTAGTGTTTAGGGTTTAGGGTGTAGTGTTTAGGGCTTAGGGTCTAGGGTTTAGGGTTTAGTGTTTGGGGTGTTTAGGGTGTACGTTTAGGGTATAATTAGGGATTAGGGATTAGGGTTTTAGGGTTTAAGGTTTATGGATCATCGATCGAGTGCACACACACATTATTAGAGGCACCCGCGCCTTTGCGCATAAAGTGCATGCGTATATATAAGTGCGTTTCTTGTCTACCAACGATATATAGATCGAGAGAGAGAGAGATTGAAATATATATACCCCCAAGAATATGTTCAAATATATATATTGAAATATATGCACGAATGATATGCAAGGTATGCCATGCGCGCATGCACACTAATTATATATATATTATGAGGCAACTTAATCAAATGTGTTTTCATTCGAGAGAACTTGTCAAAAATAAAGTTAATTAATTTATCAGCGCTAATTAGTTGGTCGCCTGCTTCACGCGCAATTAAGTGTCGTTGGCCTATATATGTAGGGTTTAATTAGGGTTTAGGGTTTAGGGTTAGCTACGTACCTAGGGGTTAGGGTTAGGGTTAATCAGGGTTTAGGGTCTTGGGTTTAGGGTTTATGGTCTAGGGTTAGGGTTTAGGGTTTAGGGTTTAGTGTTTAGGGTTTAGGGTTTAGGGTCTAGGGTTTATGGTTTAGTGTTTAGGGTGTTTAGGGTGTACGTTTAGGGTATAATTAGGGATTAGGGTTTTAGGGTTTAAGGTTTAGGGATCATCGATCGAATGCACACACACATTATTAGAGGCACCCGCGCCTTTGCTCATAAAGTGCATGCGTATATATAAGTGTGTTTCTTGGCCACCAACGATATATAGATCGAGAGAGAGAGAGATTGAAATATATATATATCCCCAAGAATATGTTCAAATATATATATTGAAATATATGCACGAATGATATGCAAGTTATGCCATGCTCGCATGCACACTAATTATATATATATTATGAGGCAACTTAATCAAATGTGTTTTCATTCGAGAGAACTTGTCAAAAATCAAGTTAATTAATTTATCAGCGCTAATTAGTTGGTCACCTGCTTGATGCGCAATTAAGTGTCGTTGGCCTATATATGTAGGGTTTAATTAGGGTTTAGGGTTAGCTACCTAGGGGTTAGGATTAATCAGGGTTTAGGGTCTAGGGTTTAGGGTTCAGTGTTTAGGGTTTATGGTTTAGCTAGGTTTTAGGGTTCAGGGTTTAGGGTTTAGTGTTTAGGGTGTTTAGGGATTAGGGAGATTAGGGTTTAGGGTTTTATGGTTTAAGGTTT
Source organism: Lolium perenne (assembly GCF_019359855.2). NCBI lineage: Eukaryota > Viridiplantae > Streptophyta > Magnoliopsida > Poales > Poaceae > Lolium > Lolium perenne. Next base: position 141,694,879 of record NC_067245.2, read on the forward strand.
AGGGATCATCGATCGAGTGCGCATACACATTATTAGAGGCACCCGCGCAATTAAGTGTCATTGGCCTATATATGTAGGGTTTAATTAGGGTTTAGGGTTTAGGGTTAGCTAGGGGTTAGGGTTAGGGTTAGGGTTTAGGGTTTAGTGTTTAGGGTTTAGGGTTTAGGGTTTAGTGTTTAGGGTTTAGGGTTTAGGGTCTAGGGTTTAGGGTTTAGTGTTTAGGGTGTTTAGGGTGTATGTTTAGGGTTTAATTAGGGATTAGGGATTAGGGTTTAAGGTTTAGGGATCATCGATCGAGTGCACACACACATTATTAGAGGCACCTACGCCTTTGCGCATAAAGTGCATGCGTATATAAGTGTGTTTTTGGCCACCAACGATATATAGATCGAGAGAGAGATTGAAATATATATATATACCCAAGAATATGTTCAGATATATATTGAAATATATGCACGAATGATATGTGCAAGGTATGCCATGCGCGCATGCACACTAATTGTATATATATTATGAGGGAACTAAAAGAAAAGTTGCCATGGCCGACGAAGTTGAAGTCGCGCCGTGGTTGCTGGTGCACCATGGCCGACGATTTTTGGTCTCTCCGTTGTGCATGTCAAAACGTTTTTTTCTCGTTTTTGAGGCCACCTAGCCCGACGAAAACGGCCAAAACGTCGCGTATGGTGGCCCGGGACGTGGTGCATCTCGAAATCTCGGGTTCGCCGGCCGAGTCAACGCAAATCAGCACCGCCCAGGGATGTAGGGCCCAGATGGCAGCCTCTCTGGCATTGTTTTTTTTCTCGATCGCGCCATCTCGTTCAACGCTCTCCGATCGAGCCGTTTACGATGCAGGATCATGGGTCCCGCATGTCATCCTCTATGAACCAAAATTCTTTCTATTCTTGGATTTTTGTGACCCCCTGATTTCTGGCTACTTCCTTTTTCTTTTGATCCCTTGCCGCCTTGGAAACGTTGAGACCGCTGCTGCTAATTGGGACCTGCATGTCATCCTCTATGTGCAATCAACTTTCTTTTCTTGGAGTTTTTTTTTGGCACCTCAAATTTGGTCACTTGCCTTTTTCTTTCGATCCCCTGCCGCCTCTCAAACGGTGATACCGTTGCTGCTAAATGGGACCCGCATGTCATCCACTACGTACTATAAAACTTTCTTTTCTTGGACTTTTTTGGCACCTCATATTTGGTTACTTACCTTTTTCTTTCGATACCGTGCCGCCTCTCAAACGGTGAGACCGCTGCTGCTAAATGGGACCAGCATGTCATCCTCTATGTACTATAAAACTTTCTTTTCTTGAATTATTTTTGGCTTCTGATATTTGGTCACTTGCCTTTTTCTTTCGATCCCGTGCAGCCTCTCAAACGGTGATACCGCTGCTGCTAAATGGGACCAGCATGTCATCTTCTATGTACAATCAAGTTTCTTTTCTTTAATTATTTTTGGATCCTGATATTTGGTCACTTGCCTTTTTCTTTCGATCTCATGCCACTTTTGAAACGTTGAGGAACCTGCTGGCTCATCGGACCCGCATGTCATCCTCTATGTGCTATAAAAGTTTATTTTCTTGGATTTTTTTCACACTCTGATTTTTGGCTATTTCCTTTTTCTTTTGATCTCCTGCCGCCTTGGAAACGTTGAGTAAGCTGCTGACTCATGGGACCCGCATGTCATCCTCTATGTACAATCAAGTTTCTTTTCTTGAATTATTTTTGGATCCTGATATTTGGTCACTTGCCTTTTTCTTTCTATCTCATGCCTTGAAACGTTGAGGAACCTGGTGGCTCATGGGACCCGCATGTCATCCTCTATGTGCTATAATAGTTTATTTTCTTGGATTTTTTTTCACCCTCTGAATTTTGGCTATTTCCTTTTTCTTTTGATCCCCTGCCGCCTTAGAAACGTTGAGTAAGCTGCTGACTCATGGGACCCTCATGTTATCCTCTATGTACAATCAACTTTCTTTTTCTTTTGATTTCAAGCCGCATTTGAAACGTTGAGACCGCTGCTGCTAAATGGGACCCGCATGTCATCCTCTATGTAAAATAAAGTTTATTTTCTTGGATTATCTTTGGCTCCTGATATTTTGTCACTTGCCTTTTTCTTTCGATCTCATGCCGCCTTTGAAACGTTGAGTAAGCTGCTGGCTCATGGGTCCCGCATGTCATCCTCTACGAACAATAAAAGTTTCCTTTCTTGGAGTTATTTTTTGACCCCTAATTTCTGGCTATTTGCCTTTTTCTTTTGATCTCCTGCCCCTTTGAAACGATGAGGACGCTGTTGGCAGGTCGGTCCCACATGTCATCCTCTGTGAACAATAAAAGTTTCCTTTGATGGATTTATTTTGAACCTCTAATTAATTTCTGGATATTTCCTTTTTTTCCCTTTGATCCCCTGCCGCCGTGAAATCGTTGAGGATGCTGCTGCCTCATGGGTCCCTCATGTTATCCTCTCAAAACGGTAAATGTTTCTTTTCTTGGATTTTGTTTAACAAATGATTTTTGGCTTATTTTTTCTTTCGATCTCCTGCCACCTTTAAAACATTGAGGACGCTGCTGGCTCACGGGTCCCACATGTCAGCCTCTATGAACAATAAACGCTGAGGATGCTGCTGCCTCATGGGTCCCGCATGTCATCCTCATGGGTCCCGATGTCAGCCTCCCCGTACAAGAAACATGTGGTATCTTATTATTTTGCATATAATAAACAGTGTATTTAACTCTGAGCTATTGCAAACGGATGAATTAAATCTTTATTTTTCATAAACAAACTTATATGTTGAATCTCCTTGTTTTTTGTTTTTGCGAAGCATTGGACTTTCCTGTTTTTTTCGAGAAAAATCCGAACTTTCCTATTTTGGAGTGGGTTGAAATTATACGAGTCAAAAGGCCCAGCAGGATAGTTCGAAGGCCCAGATGTCCAGATGCAGCCCAATTGAAATCTTTCTTTTCTTGGATTTTTTTCACCCCCTGATTTCTGGCTACTTCATTTTTCTTTTGGTCCTGTGCCGCCTTGGAAACGTTGAGACCGCTGCTGTAAAATGGGTCCCGCATGTCATCCTCTATGTACAATAAAATTTATTTTCTTGGATTATTTTCGGGTCCTGATATTTGGTCACTTGCCTTTTTCTTTCGATCTCATGCCGCCTCGAAACGTTGAGTAAGGTGTTGGCTCATAGGACCCGCGTGTCATCCTCTATGTAAAATAAAGTTTCTTTTCTTGGATTATTTTCGGCTCCTGATATTTGTTCACTTGCCTTTTTCTTTCGTTCTCATGCCGCCTTTGAAACATTGAGGAAGCTGCTGGCTCATGGGTCCCGCATGTCATCCTCTATGAACAATAAAAGTTTCCTTTCTTGGAGTTATTTTTTACCCTTAATTTCTGGCTACTTCCTTTTTCTTTTGATCCCCTGCCGCCTTTGAAACGTTGAAGACTTTCTGGCTCATGGGTCCCACATGTCAGCCTCTATGAACAATAAACATTTCCTTTCTTGGACTTAGTTTTTACCCATAATTTCTGGCTATTTGCCTTTTTTATCTTTCGATCCCTAGACGCCTTCGAAACGTAGAGGACGCTGCTGGCTCATGGGTCCCAGATGTCAGCCTCTATGAACAATAAACCTTTCCTTTGTTGGATTTATTTTTCACCCTCTGATTTTTGGCTATTTCCTTTTTTCTTTTGATGCACTGCCGCCTTGGAAACGTTGAGTAAGCTGCTGACACATGGGGCCCGCATGTCATCCTCTATGTACAATCAACTTGCAAGATCTTGGAGCGAAAGAGCTTGTATTGGTGGGACCCATATGTCATCCTCTATGTACAATAAAAGTTTCTTTTCTTGGATTGTTTTTTGCTCCTGATATTTGGTCACTTTCCTTTTTCTTTGAATCTCATGCCACCTCTGAAACATTGAGGAAGCTGCTGGCTCATGGGTCCCGCATGTCATCCTCTATAAACAATAAAAGTTTCCTTTGTTGGAGTTATTTTTTACCCCTAATTTCTGGCTACTTCTTTTTCTTTTGATCCCCTGCCGCCTTTGAACGTTGAGGACTCTGCTGGCTAATGGGTCCCACATGTCAGCCTCTATGAACGATAAACCTTTCTTTTCTTGGAGTTATTTTGACCCCTAATTTCTGGCTATTTTGCCTTTTTTTGGATCCCGTGCCGCCTTGGAAACGTTGAGGATGCTGCTGCCACATGGGTCCCGCATGTCATCCCCTCAGAACGATAAATGTTTCTTTTCTTCGATTTTTTTACCAACTGATTTTTGATTTATTTTTTCTTTCGATCCCCTGCCGCCTTTAAAACTTTGACGACACTGCTGGCTCATGGGTCCCGATGTCAGCCTCCCCGTACAAGAAACATGTGATATCTTGATTATTTTGCAGACAATAAAAAGTGTATTTCGCTCTGAGCTATTGCAAACTGATAAATTATATCTTTATTTTTACGTAAACAAACTAATATGTTGAATCTCCTTGTTTTTGTTTTGTTTTTGCGAAGCATATGACTTTCCTGTTTTGGAGTGGGCTGAAATTGTACGAGTCAAAAGGCGTCCAGCAGGTCAGAAAGCCTAGATGGCCATGCAGCCCCAGCAGGGATACATCCTTTTTTATTTTGGTCCTGTGCCGCCTTGGAAACGTTGAGGACGCTGCTGCCTCATGGGACCCGCATGTCATCCTCTATGAACTATAAAAGTTTCTTTTCTTGGATTTTTTTTCACCCTCTGATTTTTGGCTATTTCCTTTTTCTTTTGTTCCCCTGCCGCCTTGGAAACGTTGAGTAAGCTGCTGCATTGGGACCCGCATGTCATCCTCTATGTACAACAAACTTTCTTTTCTTGGAGTTTTTTCCCCCTAATTTCTGGCTACTTTATTTTTCTTTTGATCTCAAGCCGCATTTGAAACGTTGAGACCGCTGCTGCAAAATGGGACCCACATGTCATCCTCTATGTAAAATAAAAGTTTCTTTTCTTGAACTATTTTTCATGCTCTTATTTTCGGCTATTTCCTTTTTCTTTCGATCCCCTGCTGCCTTGGAAACGTTGAGGATGCTGCTGCCTCATGGGTCCCACATGTCATCCACTATGAACAATAAAAGTTTCTTTTCTTTGATTATTTTAACCCCCTGCTTTTTGGCTATTTCCTTTTTGTTTTGATCCCCTGCCGCCTTGGAAACATTGAGGATGTTGTTGCGTCATGGGACCCGCATGTCATACTCTATGTACAATAAAAGTTTCTTTTCTTGGACTATTTTTGGCTCCTGATATTTGGTCACTTGCCTATTTCTTTCAATCTCATGCCGACTCTCAAACGTTGAGTAAGCTGCTGGCTCATGGGACCCGCATGTTATTATCTATGTACAATAAAAGTTTCTTTTCTTGGATTATTTTTGGCTCCTGATATTTGGTCACTTGCCATTTTCTTTCGATCGCATGCCGTCTTTGAAACGTTTAGACCGCTGCTACAACATGGACCCATATGTCATCCTCTATGTACAATGAAAGTTTTTTTTCATGGATTATTTTTTGCTCCTGATATTTGGTCACTTTCCTTTTTCTTTCGATCTCATGCCGCCTCGGCTCTCTGAAACGTCGAGTAAGTTGTTGGCTCATGGGACCCGCATGTCATCCTCTATGTACAATAAAGTTTTTTTTCTTGGATTTCTTACCCCCTGATTTTTGGTCACTTTCCTTTTTCTTTCGATCCTGTGCCGCCTTTGAAATTGTGGACGCTGCTGGCTCATGGGTCCCTCATGCCAGCCTCTATGAACAATAATATTTCTTTTCTTCGATTTTTTTACCCCCTGATTTCTGGCTATTTGCATTTTTCTTTGGATCCCGGCCACCTTTGAAACGATGAGGACGCTGCTCGCGCATAGGTCCCACATGTCAGCCTTTATGAACAATAAACCTTTATTTTCTTGGATTTATTGTTGACCCCTAATTATTGGCTACTTCGCTTTTTTTTTCGATCCCCAGCCGCCTTTGAAACGTTGAGGACGCTGCTGGCTCATGGGTCCCTTATGTCAGCCTCTGAAAAATAAAACATTTACTTTCTTGGATTTATTTTTGACACCTAATTAATGACTACTTGGTAATTTCTTTTGATCCCGTGACGCCTTTGAAACATTGAGGGCGCTGTTGGCTCATGGGTCCAACATGTCAGCCTCTATGAACAATAAGAGTTTCCTTTGTTGCATTTATTTTTGACCCCTAATTTCTGGCTATTTGCCTTTTTTCGATCGCCTGCTGCCTTAGAAACGTTGAGGACGCTGCTTGCTCATGGGTCCCACATGTCAGCCTCTTTGTACGATAAAAGTTTCCTTTGCTGGATTTATTTTTGACCCCTAATTTCTGGCTATTTGCCTTTTTCTTTCGAGCTCCATCGCCTTTGAAACATTGATGATGTTGCTGCAAATTGGTTCCAATATGTCAACATCTATGTGCGATAAACCTTTCCTTTCTTGGATTTTTTTGGACACCTGATTTCGAGCTACTTGCCTTTTTCTTTCGATCTCCTGCCCCCTTTGAGAAACGTCGAGAATGATGCTGGTTCGTGGGTCCCACATGTCATCCTCTCTGAATGATAAATTTTTTGGCCGCGTCTGCAAGATAGGTCCCACATGTCAGCCTGACTGTTGAATAAACGTTTCCTTTCTCGAATTTATATTTGACCCCTGATTTCTGGCTACTTTGCTGTTTCTTTTGATCCCCTGCCACCTTGTCAACGTTGAGGACACTGCTGCAAAATAGGTCCCACATGTCATCCTCTATGTAGAATAAATGTTTCCTTTCTTGGATTATTTTTTTCTTTCGATCTCTGGCCACATTTCAATGATGAGGACGCGGGTATTGGGCCGTTATCTCCTGAGCTAGTAGGCCCACGTAAATTACCATGTAGATTGCCGTACAGTACGAGTAATTTTTTTCTATCCTAAAATCTAACCGGCGGGCGCGTGCCAGACGTACGTCCCGGGCACACCCACTAGACGACAACTGATGCGTAAGCTATCTGATATCAGGTGCCGTTTCTAAAAAATGTAACTTTTAAACCGTGTGGCGGAATTACAATCCGTTTTCAATTCTACAATCCCCACGACGAGAGCTTCGAAACTAGACCACATTTTCATATGTTTCGATGAATTTTTTTAACAAGCAACTTTGATGCGCGACAAAGCAATTTTGTTATGCAGCAAAATAACTTTGGTATGTGACAAAGCAACTTTGATATGCAACTAACATATGCACTTTTTTGTACACGAAGGCACAACTTTGATGCCCGACAACAATTTTAGTGTCAATCGGAGCATTTTCAATGTGTGACGAAGGAACTTAAGTGCCCTGCATAGCAACTTTGGCGCCCTGAGACGTAGTTTTTTAACCTTGCAGAGCAATTTTGGCGTCCGACCGAGCAAATTTAGTGTCCTGCAGAGCAACTTTGGTACTCGAGAGAGCAAATTTGGTTTGTGACGGTCTAATTTTGGCGTCCATCAAAGCAACTTTGGTGTCCACCGAATAAATTTTGATGGATGGATGAGCAACTTTGGCATCCAGCGATGCAACTTTCATTGTGAATGTAGATTTACGCTGTGCAGGAAAGTTGCTTCGTCCCGCACTAAAGTTGCATCGTCTTGCATTATAATTGCTTTGTCGCACGTAGAAGTTGCTTTAGAAAAAACTTTATCAAAATACATAGAAATGAGATCTAGTTTTGGAGAGCTCACCGCAAGAAATTCAAAAGTGAAAGCGGATCTTAATTTCGACATCTGGTGCAAAAGTTATACGATTTTGAACATTTATAAAGGAAAATTAATCTAAATTATTTCACGCCTTTCCTTCTGTGATCAGGTACACGTACCAATGTGTACATAATCTTTTCTTTTATATCTTTTGGAGGATGGGGCATGAATTTTCCTTATTTAAGGGTGTGCCAAGATTAAAAAAATATGTGGTACATGGAGCAGCGCTGGAACCCTAATAGCAGCCCAGAATTTTTTGTATTTGAAACTGAAATTTTGCACGCTTATGGGACAATTCATTAGCTACAGCATGATTTTTTTCTAATTTTTTTGAAACACATAAATATGTTTTTTATTTTTTCTAAAATAGCAGGAGCACTGGTGCCCAAGAGCAACAAATCTCTTAGGCATTTGCGCCTAATAGCGTGAGCTTAGCTAATTTTTGAAGAAAAAAGATGTCCATTGTGGTATTCAGGACAAAGATCTTCATGTCTGCTACTCCACCAAACAACAGACCAGCATGTATTCATCACAATACGGGTAGCTAATTTGTGAAAAATATGTTCAGCACGGGATTCAAACAAATATCTTCATCTCTGCAAAATTTTGATTTCACCAAAAACCGAACAGCGAATGTTCATGAGGTTAAGTTCACGAACACTATGTTTTCTCTATAAAATAAGGTCACCATCCGTCTCTTATTTCTCAAGGAAAAACAGGTGGAAGTGTTGGGACGAACCACATGGGTGCTTCAGCTCTATGTTCAATCTTCTCTTTTTTGTACTGCAATCTTGAGCCTATGGCAGGACCTCCATTGACGTGCATTCTGCACCAATTTGGCCTTGGACGTATCCTTGTATCACGGGCGCAATTGTGGGTAGCAAAGACACAGTCAGGTTTGAACAATTGGAAATCTGGTTCTGTAGCCTCTGCGTCGATTGGCGGGGGTAGCATGAAAATTGGGTGATTGAGTCGAAAAAATAAAGAATGCCCCTTCAAATTGTTCAATCTTTACCACCTTGCCTCTTCTATAGGGTCCAAGGTATTGGCAGATCTCAAGAAAACGTAGCACCGTACCAAAGGATAAGACCTCAGCTTGTTACCCATATGTAATATTGGAGGACCGAGGATGGGCCGATAACCCTTAACCTGAATCCACGCGAGATCAGATTCACCAGTAATGGACTCTGCTCTCATTGGTGCCAGGAACCAAGTGCGCTGGTCAGAAAATCCAAGAAATACATCTTCATCTTCATCATTACGATTATCACCATCATCATCTAATTCTTCATCATCCAATTCGTCTTCTTCTAATTCTTCTTCTTCTAATTCTTCTACATCAGCATCATTATCTTCATCGGCACCTCCATCGCCTTGAGCCACATTTGCTTCATCATCTTCCATGACAACATCTCCCTCGATTTGAGCCAAAATTGCAGCCGCTTCTGCTTCTTCATCTTCAATGACAGGGGCGTCAATGAGACGCGGGGCTGCATGTGTCCCTGCAATGCACAAAGATCAACCACAATGCAGCAAGTAGGAACTACACTGTAAATTATCTCTTCTCTTCTATCTTCGATCTTCTATCTTCTACTACTATAAGGCACCAGTTTTGAACAAGACATGTAGCAGCAATTCCAACTGTTGATGTCCAAAATCTAACGGTTGGGATTAGAGGTATTCGCGTGAAAAAAATACCACACCAGTGTCCACGTGTTTCTAGAACCGTCATGTTTCCATTATGAAGAAAAATCAGAGCAGTCTCACACCGATATCACACGTCCCACTTGATAGTGATTAAGAAAGGTTCCAATTTTTTGTTCATATTTATAAACTGTATGCTCACACTTATTTTGATGGTATAAACAAATTATTAGTTGTATTGAAAGTTTGAACAACATTTAGAACGCAACTTACATCATTATTGCGAATCGTAATTGGTCCAACATGTGCAGCATGCCATTTACTAGGTAAGACATAAAACAAAGACTCACCCCAGGTATATGGTTTCCAAACCAGAACATCTCCATACAGATATGTAACTGTGTATACACGATGCCGGTGTGAACTTGTACCATATCCAGGAATGCCCATGGCATCGACATAGCTGGTTCCTTCAAAGAATTTGGGGTTTCCCAGGATATTCCACTCCTTTTCTAGGGGCGCTTGTAGGATAGCGATCAAGTAGTCAAATACAACGATTACCTCGTAATGCCATGGCCTTGCTAGATCATCTTTGTACAGCCTCTTGACGATCCGTACTTTGAGCAGTTCCAAACTTTTATCTATTTTTTATTTGAAGAGGAATGGTGGGCTGGCATGCCACCATTCACGAGTAGGGCCCAAAGAAATTCCTGCATCTTGCGGAGATGGAAGAGGTATAATAGTATCTGATATGTATATGTTGCGGATCGTCAAGTGCCCGTCCTGCTGGACAAATGCCACCCAGTCGCCGTTACAACCCACCCAGTGCATGGGTCCATGTCCATCCAGTTCCTCCTTGGTATGGATAAATGCTGGAACTGTGGCTTGCCTAATGGCATCAGCAACGCGTGAATGCCCTGCAAATAGGATTTGTTTCAAAATTGTCTATGCATGCAAGGTATTCGATAGAATGAAGAGCGGAATGTGCAGAACTGAAGCACAGATGCAATGGATAAATAAAGCAATTCTGAAGAGTACATGTGCATAGTGAAGGCAGCAAACCTTACAGTACTCCCAAATTAGGTGATGATGTTGAGTCTAAATATATGCATGATGTTTGGCAGTAAGAAAAGTTGATTGAAAAAACACAAGCTGAAACGAGATGAGTAAATAAACAAATACTCTTACAGTATTGTCGCGGTCGTCTGGCCATGTCTCGGGGTCGCAGTTGAGCAGGCTCGGTACACCGAACGGAACCTTATGCGCTCCGCGGACGGCATGTCGCATGCCGATCATGCCTCGAGCGAGGCGACCAGTGCTGAGGATATCCGCTCGCTCGGCTATGTTCTCCACCAGTGGGTAGTGGGGGTTGCCCCACCCCATGGACTGGTGGTAGCAACCAGGAATCTCCTCAACCTTATGCTTCTGCTTCATTGGAGTCGGTAATCTAATGCAAGGGAGAGAGGGGTGAATGGGAGAAAGAGACAGAAGATGCTTTTTTTGGAGAAGATGCAGTAGTACTACGATACTAGGAGGTGGAGATGCGGGGCATATGTTTCCGGGGGAGAGGAACCACTATTTCCCTTTTACGGAGTAAAAAAATAACCGCACTTGCTCATTAGAACTTGGGGCGGGGATATAGTGGTAACAGACTCCGAGGTATTGACCAACTTTCCCTCACCTTGACCCCACGTGGTTGTGACACGAGATAATTTTCTTTTTGATGAACCCGATATACTTATTATAGTACTAAAATAGTACAAGTATATACCTTGTATATACCAATATTATTATTTTAAGGACTTTTGTTCCATGAGCAACAATTTCCCCCACTCCGCTCATCCGAAATCCTAGCCCCTCCAACTTCAAGGACCAATCGACATAGCTATGGCCTTCTAATTTGGCTCAAGTCGCCGCACACATAGCCCTCCCGCCGACAAGGAATAGGAGCATCAGCCCTTTCGTCGCTTGTTGCTATACATAATCATATGCAGTACCATATATATTTCAAATTTCCATATCAAAAAATAGTTCAAATCTGAATTTTAACATCTCAAGCTAAACCCTCGCTTGGTCTTAAACATAAGCATACCATCGTTCTACTTTTGTCTTCACCAAACAACAGAACACAATGTGTTCATCACAACATAGCCAACCGGAGTACCTAGTAGTGTAACTAGAGAAGTGAACCTATAGTTGATCAAGCCTTCAACTTTAACACAATAATACCCCCACATTATGTGTTGATGAGCCACACCCATATATTTAAGAGTACCATCATGTAGACCACAAATGCATCAATGAAGAGAGGGGTATACTTATAGACCACCTCTTTACAAAACAGTTGTAATTAGTAGACCACAAGTGCCTCGTTCATTAGCTATGAAATTACATACTATCAGTAGCTACAATGGCTACAGGACCTGTTTCATAATTAAACATCACACTTGTTCCAATCCGGGGCGTTGGCGAAGTTTGGGATGAACCAAAGCGGTGTCTTTACCAGGTACCTATCTTTTTTTGTTTTGCATGTTTTCTCCAAGGCATTGGTTTGGAAACCAACGGCGCAATCTTCACGATTCAGACTGAATCGGCATATTTCAGGCAGCTGCGAATTGCGAAGCCATGCTTCATTCGGCAAGGTGTACACACAATTTCTTCTTGTCAGACATCCTGGGACAACATCTGCACCGCCTAATGGCAACATAATCGGATAGTTCACTCCAAGGAAAAGAGAATATTCTCCAAGGTCATCAATCTTTTCCCATGGAATAGCTTCATTTAACTTACTAGTGTCCTTCGTGAACACCAGGCAACCAAACCCATAAGCATAGTTGCCAACAGTGCGACCATGATGAACATGACGATCAGAAGCAGTATGGCAAACTTTACATGAATATTCCCTTTCATCAACAATGCCCAGTGTATGGATCAGAACAAGTCTAGAACCATCTATAGATCTTGCTAACCACCACACACCATAATCGACCTCGTGATCATGGCCAAGAGCATCATCAAGTGCACACCGCCATTCAAACACAATAGATGGTGGCTCTACGTTCAGCGGAGGACCTGCTTGAAAACGAAATTACTGTTAAGAAGGGCATATTTGGTTTACACAAATCTGAAAACGTAAGAATTGGGAAAACGCATTAGGATTCAGATGGGATGATATAATGTCATTTCCATTCAATAATACAGCATATTGGTGTATTTGAGTACATCACATGGGAAACCAAAGCATTCATTTCAAGAAGTTCAAGTAGAGGTCAAAATCCAACATAATTCAATCTGAGAATAAAACTCCTAATTATACAATCCTCAAATTTTTCTATGGTAATCATCTCGAATAAAAAGTCTAAATACCAATGAAATTTCATCTGAAGCAAATATGCCCCAAGTCAGATCAGTCAGGTTCGAAAATTAATAAGTATGTGCAATAAATTATCTTTACAGCCATGAATAATGAAGCTCATCATACACTACGTCCAGAGGAAAATTACCACCTTGCTGAGGTTTCCATGCGTGAACAGTGCCAGTATGAGTTGTGGCAAACACAAGCCCATTGTGGAGAATTGCATCGCTGTAATTGTAAAAGATGTGGGACTTGGGCTCTATAAGAACTGTCCATCCAGAATCAGCGCCGTAAAGGAGGGCAACTCTGATGTCAAAAACAACAACAAGAGAGAAATTTTTGTACCCCCCAGCAGCTGTGGGAACTTGGCAAATATATATCTTGTGAAATATAATAGCACGAAGGTTGTGGTGGTATATATTTGGAATGTGGGTGGTTTCAAACGGAACAGGGAGAGGAATTTCACGGCGAGTGTAGACGTTGACAAGTTTCCATTTGCAAGCAGGAAAGCCAGTGTCAACCATGGCAACCCAATCTCCATTGGCACCTACCCACTGCTTACCCGTACCGTCTGACATCACAGCGTCGGAGGAGAACCTGTCCAGCGGCGTCAGCTTGCAATCCCGTGCTACCTTCGTCGGGTGAGAATGAAGAACACATGGGAGCCCAAACGGGAGAGAAACAGATAGAGTTGCACTATCATTTGCAGAGTCGAAAAATAGTGTGGACGAACCGACGAGGCTCACGGCGGTGATGACGTGGCATCTTGTTACGAGTTCTTCAAGGGGACCTTCGGAAAAGACCATCTGAAACAGTTCAGAGTCATCATTTTCCTTGTTCGATGCCGCCATCGCAGGGCAGGGGGTGGGTCTATGAGGTTTGGGTTCAACTGATTGGAGTTTAATTTGGGTTCGATGGCAGAAGGTGGGGGGAAGATGAAGAACGGAGGCTCTCAAACTGGGCGGTGGAATTGATTCTAAAGCTGCATGGCGGCGGCACTGGCGCGTGCTATGGAAGGTGGTCGATTGGAGAGTGGGTGTGGGCGGGGGCGGAGGTAGACGATGGAGGTGAACCGAAATATGGCAGGTGGGGGCGGGGCGCTTGACTTCGCTCCTCTACACTCTACAACATCTCCTCCTGTTTCTTGGAAAGTGTATAGACCCATAATAAAAAGTCACTATTCCCTCTGAAAAGGTGAAGAACAAGTCACTGGTCTAACGTGCAAATTTTGACATCCCAAGCTCTGTGTTGTCATGTCAATTCAATGTCCATGGAAGTATTTTGAATTTTGCGTGACCAAAAGAAGTACGCCTTGGCCTTTCACAATCGGGGTTTCTTAGGCCCTCCACAACGTTGCACATTTTCGGTGCCCAACCAACTTTTCAGGCTTTGGGCATCGGTGCCCTACGCTGCACAACCGGTGCCCCAATTTATTTTCAGGGAATCGAATCATCTACTCAGCTGTGGATAGAATACTATTATTTTCCTGCTCACCCGCAGCAAACCTTCCTCTATTCAGCTCCTTTCTCTATCCACAGGTACACTGATGGTTAGCTGAATGGATTCTTTATCAAATGTGGGCTCACTTCCTTTCTGACAAGAGATGCTCTACATTGTGAGCTTGGTGCCTCAAAACTTTTATTTGGGATCGGTGGTGACTTGTTAGCTTTTTCAGCAATTGGGCACCGGCTACATTGTGGAAGGCAGAGAAAGAACAATAGAAGAGACAACAGCTGGCGAAAGTGCCACGTAGGCGGGCTATAAGCGCCCACTATTGTCCTACTTCCTCTTGGCGTGATACTCCCTCCATCCACAAATAAGTGGACGTGCGGGATTTTCAAGGTAAATTAGTAAAAGGAAAGAAAAATTGCATTGGAGCACTCGTATCTTAAGAAACACATGTACTCAACCACGGTTGTAGATTTTCTCGGCGCAAGACATTTCCCCAGCAGTTGTGGCTTTCAGTTATTCGTGGGTGTGGGTGTAGGGATTCGTTGCATAGAAAACAAAAAATTTCCTACCGCGAACACGCAATCCAAGCCAAGATGCAATCTAGAAGACGGTAGCAACGAGGGGATTATCGAGTCTCACCCTTGAAGAGATTCCAAAGCCTACAAGATGAGGCTCTTGTTGCTACGATAGACGTTAACTTGCCGCTTGCAAAAGCGCGTAGAAGATCTTGATCACGGCGCCACGAACGGGCAGCACCTCCGTACTCGGTCACACGTTCGGTTGTTGATGAAGACGACGTCCACCTCCCCGTTCCAGCGGGCAGCGGAAGTAGTAGCTCCTCTTGAATCCGACAGCACGATGGCGTGGTGTCGGTGGTGGTGGAGAATCCCGACGGAGGTTCGCTAAGCGTGCGGGGAAGAAGGAGTATTGGGGTGGCTAGGGTTTGGGGAGAGGGGGGCGCCGGCCACTTGAGGGGTGCGGCCACCTTGTGGTCTTGGGGTGGCCGGCCCCCTCCCCTTGGCCCCTCATTATATAGGTGGAAGCCCCAAGTGTTGGACTACAATTCTTCGAATAAGACCCGAACCCAAAACCTTCCATGTGATAGGGAAACCTACCCAAGGTGGGAATCCCACTTGGGGTGGGATTCCCCCCTTCCATGTGGGGGGGGGGGTGGCCGGCCCCCTTGGTGGAGACCAAGGTGGACTCCACCCTCCTAGGGTTGGCCGGCCATGGGAGGTGGAGTCCCTTTGGGACACCGCCTTCCAAAGTGGTTTCTTCCGGACTTTTCTAGAACCTTCTAGAACCTTCCATAGAACCTTCCGGATCATTTTAAATCTTATAAAATGACTTCCTATATATGAATCTTATTCTCCGGACCATTCCGGAACTCCTCGTGATGTCCAGGATCTCATCCGGCACTCCGAACAAATATTCGAACTCCATTCCATATTCAAGTTCTACCATTTCAACATCCAACCTTAAGTGTGTCACCCTACGGTTCATGAACTATGCGGACATGGTTGAGTACTCTCTCCGACCAATAACCAATAGCGGGATCTGGAGATCCATAATGGCTCCCACATATTCAACGATGACTTTAGTGATCGAATGAACCATTCACATACGATACCAATTCCCTTTGTCACGTGATATTTTACTTGTCCGAGGTTTGATCATCGGTATCACTCTATACCTTGTTCAACCTCGTCTCCTGACAAGTACTCTTTACTCGTACCGTGGTATGTGGTCTCTTATGAACTTATTCATATGCTTGCAAGACATTAGACGACATTCCACCGAGAGGGCCCAGAGTATATCTATCCGTCATCGGGATGGACAAATCCCACTGTTGATCCATATGCCTCAACTCATACTTTCCGGATACTTAATCCCACCTTTATAACCACCCATTTACGCAGTGGCGTTTGATGTAATCAAAGTACCTTTCCGGTATAAGTGATTTACATGATCTCATGGTCATAAGGACTAGGTAACTATGTATTGAAAGCTTATAGCAAATAACTTAATGACGTGATCTTATGCTACGCTTAATTGGGTGTGTTCATTACATCATTCATACAATGATATAACCTTGTTATTAATAACATCCAATGTTCATGATTATGAAACTAATCATCTATTAATCAACAAGCTAGTTAAGAGGCATACTAGGGACTCCTTGTTGTTTACATATCACACATGTATCAATGTTTCGGTTAATACAATTATAGCATGGTATATAAACATTTATCATAAACATAAAGATATATAATAACCACTTTATTATTGCCTCTAGGGCATATCTCCTTCAGTCTCCCACTTGCACTAGAGTCAATAATCTAGATTACATTGTAAGGTACCTAACACCCATGGCATTCTGGTGTTGGTCATGCTTTGCCCTAGGGAGAGCTTTAGTCAACGGATCTGCTACATTCAGATCAGTGTGTACTTTGCAAATCTTTACTTCTCCATCTTCGATGTACTCGCGAATCGAGTGGTAACGCAGCTTGATGATACGTCTCCGACGTATCGATAATTTCTTATGTTTCATGCCACATTATTGATGATATCTACATGTTTTATGCATACTTTATGTCATATTTATGCATTTTCCGGCACTAACCTATTAACGAGATGCCGAAGAGCCAGTTGCTGTTTTCTGCTGTTTTTGGTTTCAGAAATCCTAGTAAGGAAATATTCTCGGAATCGGACGAAATCAACGCCCAGCATCTTAGAATCCCCGGGAGCTTCCAGAACACCCGAGAGTCGCCAGAGTGGACCCACAGGAGGCCCACACATGGGGCTGGCGCGGCCCAGGCCCTGGCCGCGCTGCCCTATTGTCTGGTGGCCCCAGACCCCTTCTGACGCCGCCTCTTCGCCTATAAGAAGCCCCTCGACCTAAATCTTCGACACGGAAAAGCCACGGTAGGAGAAACCTTCCAGAGCCGCCGCCATCGCGAAGCCAAGATCTGGGAGACAGGAGTCTCTGTTCCGGCACGCCGCCGGGATGGGGAAGTGCCCCCGGAAGGCTTCTCCATCGACATCACCGCCATCTCCATCAACGCTGCTGTCTCCTATGAGGAGTAGTTCTCCATCGAGGCTCGGGGCTGTACCGGTAGCTATGTGGTTAATCTCTCTCCTATGTACTTCAATACAATGATCTCATGAGCTGCCTTACATGATTGAGATTCATATGAGTTTTGTATCACTATTCATCTATGTGCTACTCTAGTGATGTTATTAAAGTACTCTATTCCTCCTGCATGGTGTAAAGGTGGCAGTGTGTGCATCATGTAGTACTTGGCGTAGTTTATGATTGTGATCTCTTGTAGATTATGAAGTTAACTATTACTATGATGGTATTGATGTGATCTATTTGGTTATGTTGATCTATCTTGCACTCTAAGGTTATTTAAATATGAACATTGAATATTGTGGAGCTTGTTAACTCCGGCATTGAGGGTTCGTGTAATCCTACGCAATTAGTGGTGTTCATCATCCAACAAGAGGGTGTAGAGTCTAGCATCTATCTATTTATTTATGTGATCAATGTTGAGAGTGTCCACTAGTGAAAGTATGATCCCTAGGCCTTGTTCCTAAATACTGCTATCGCTGCTTGTTTATTGTTCTACTGCATCTGTACTGTCCGCAATATTACCACCATCATCCACACGCCAGTCCTGGATAGCAAAGCACTTTTCTGGTGCTGTTGCTACTGCTCATATTTATTTATACCACCTGTATTTCACTATCTCTTCGCCGAACTAGTGCACCTATTAGGTGTGTTGGGGACACAAGAGACTTCTTGCTTTGTGGTTGCAGAGTTGCTTGAGAGGGATATCTTTGACCTCTTCCTCCCTGAGATCGATAAACCTTGGGTGATCCACTTAAGGGAAACTTGCTGCTGTTCTACAAACCTCTGCTCTTGGAGGCCCAACACTGTCTACAAGAATAGAAGCTCCCGTAGACATCAAGCACTTTTCTGGCCCCGTTGCCGGGGAGGAAAGGTAAAAGGCTCTCATACTCCAGTCCCAGGTAAAGTACTTTTCTGGCGCCGTTGTGTGTGTGCTCGAAGCTATTTCCTTTAGATCCTGCAATTGCATCTTTTTGTTTCTTGTTTACACTAGTTAGGCATAATGGACAACAATGAGCTTCTTATTCTATTTCCTGATTTAAGACATGGATGGTTTGATCCGAAAATTAAAAAACCCATGGAACATATTAGTATGAACGCTTTGAACACCATTGTTGCTAATGCTATGGAAAATTCTAAGCTTGGGAAAGCTGGTTTTGATGAGCATGATATTTTTAGTCCCCCAAGCATTGAGGAGAAAATTTACTTTGATCATACTTTACCTCCTATTTATGATGATTATAATGATAGTAGTCTTTTGTTACCACCTGTTATGGAGGATAAATTTGATTATGATTACAATATGCCTCCTATATTTGATGATGAGAATAATAATGATAGCTACTTTGTTGAATTTGCTCCCACTACAACTAATAAAATTGACTATGCTTATGTTGGGAGTAGTAATAATTTTATGCATGAGACTCATGATAAGAATGTTTCATTTGATAGTTATATTGTTGAGTTTGCTCATGTTGCTACTAAAAGTTATTATGAGAGAGGAAAATATGGTTGTAGAAATTTTCATGTTACTAAAACACCTCTCTATGTGCTGAAATTTTTGAAGCTATACTTATTTTATCTTCCTATGCTTGTCACTTTGCTCTTCATGAACTTGTTTATTTACAAGATTCCTATGCATAGGAAGCATGTTAGACTTAAATGTGTTTTGAATTTGCTTCTTCATGCTCTCTTTTGCTTCAAATACTATTTCTTGCGAGTGCATCATTAAAACTGCTGAGCCCATCTTAATGGCTATAAAGAAAGAACTTCTTGGGAGATAACCCATGTGTTTATTTTTCTACAGTACCTCTATTTTATATTTGTGTCTTGGAAGTTGTTACTACTTTAGCAACCTCTCCTTATCTTAGTTTTGTTGCATTGTTGTGCCAAGTAAAGTCTTTGATAGCAAGGTTCATACTAGATTTGGATTACTGCGCAGAAACAGATTTCTTTGCTGTCACGAATCTGGGCAAAATTCTCTGTAGGTAACTCAGAAAATTATGCCAATTTACGTGAGTGATCCTCAGATATGTACGCAACTTTCATTCAATTTGAGCATTTTCATTTGAGCAAGTCTGGTGCCTAAATAAAATTCGTCTTTATGAACTGTTCTGTTTTGACAGATTCTGCCTTTTATTTCGCATTGCCTGTTTTGATATGCTCGATGGATATTTCGATTCCATTGACTTTCAGTAGCTTTGTGCAATGTCCAGAAGTGTTAAGAATGATTGTGTCACCTCTGAACATGTAAGTTTTTGATTATGCACTAACCCTCTAATGAGTTTGTTTCGAGTTTGGTGTGAAGGAAGTTTTCAAGGGTCAAGAGAGGAGGATGATACAATATGATCAAGAAGAGTGAAAGCTCTAAGCTTGGGGATGCCCCGATGGTTCACCCCTGCATATATCAAGAAGACTCAAGCGTCTAAGCTTGGGGATGCCCAAGGCATCCCCTTCTTCATCGACAACATTATCAGGTTCCTTCTCTTGAAACTATATTTTTATTCGGTCACATCTTATGTACTTTACTTGGAGCGTCTGTATGTTTTTGTTTTTGTTTTTGTTTGAATAAATGATTGTTTGGGAGAGAGACACGCTCCGCTGGTTCATATGAACACATGTGTTCTTAGCTTTTAATTTTCATGGCGAAGGTTGAAACTGCTTCGTTAATTGTTATATGGTTGGAAACGGGAAATGCTACATGTAGTAATTTGTAAAATGTCTTGGATAATGTGATACTTGGCAATTGTTGTGCTCATGTTTAAGCTCTTGAATCATATACTTTGCACCTATTAATGAAGAAATACATAGAGCTTGCTAAAATTTGGTTTGCATAATTGGTCTCTCTAAGGTCTAGATAATTTCCAGTAAAGAGTTTGAACAACAAGGAAGACGGTGTAGAGTCTTATAATGTTTACAATATGTCTTTTATGTGAGTTTTGCTGCACCAGTTCATCCTTGTGTTTGTTTCAGATAGCCTTGCTAGCCTAAGCCATGTATCGAGAGGGAATACTTCTCATGCATCCAAAATCCTTGAGCCAAAAACTATGCCATTTGTGTCCACCATACCTACCTACTACATGGTATTTCTCCGCCATTCCAAAGTAAATTGCTTGAGTGCTATCTTTAAACACTTCAAAATTTATTACCTCTTATTTGTGTCAATGTTTTATAGCTCATGAGGAAGTATGTGGTGTTTATCTTTCAATCTTGTTGGGCAACTTTCACCAATGGACTAGTGGCTTCATCCGCTTATCCAATAATTTTGCAAAAAGAGCTGGCAATGGGATTCCCAGTCCCAAATTAATTAACAAAAAAAATAGACACTCCTCCATGGTATGTGATTGTTGGACGGCACCCGAAGGATTCGGTTAGCCATGGCTTGAGAAAGCAAAGGTGGGGAGGAGTGTCATCATAATAAAACTAAAATAAAAAGGCACTCCTTCATGGTATGAGATTGTTGGCAGGCACCCGAGGATTCGGTTAGCCATGGTTTGTGAAAGAAAGGTTGGAAGGAGTGCCACCCAAAAATAAAAATAAAATGGGAGCCGCTCTTTGAAGGTTTGTCTGGCAAGGGGTTAGAGTGCCCACTACCATTCGTTGACAACAACAAACACCTCTCAAAACTTTACTTTTATGCTCTCTTTATGTTTTCAAAACCAAAGCTCTAGCACAAATATAGCAATCAATGCTTCCCTCTACGAAGGGCCATTCTTTTACTTTTATGTTGAGTCAGTTCACCTATTTCTCTCCACCTCAAGAAGCAAACACTTGTGTGAACTGTGCATTGATTCCTACATACTTGCATATTGCATTTGTTATATTACTCTATGTTCACAATTATCCATGAGATATACATGTTACAAGTTGAAAGCAACCGCTGAAACTTAATCTTCCTTTGTGTTGCTTCAATACCTTTACTTTGAATTATTGCTTTATGAGTTAACTCTTATGCAAGACTTAATGATGCTTGTCTTGAAAGTACTATTCATGAAAAGTCTTTGCTATATGATTCATTTGTTTACTCACTGCATTACCATTGTTTTGATCGCTGCATTCATTACATGTGCTTACAATAGTATGATCAAGCTTGGGGATGCTGATACGTCTCCGACGTATCGATAATTTCTTATGTTCCATGCCACATTATTGATGATATCTACATGTTTTATGCATACTTTATGTCATATTTATGCATTTTCCGGCACTAACCTATTAACGAGATGCCGAAGAGGCAGTTGCTGTTTTCTGCTGTTTTTGGTTTCAGAAATCCTAGTAAGGAAATATTCTCGGAATCGGATGAAATCAACGCCCAGCATCTTAGAATCCCCGGGAGCTTCCAGGACACCCGAGAGTCGCCAGAGTGGACCCACAGGGGGCCCACACATGGGGCTGGCGCGGCCCAGGCCCTGGCCGCGCCGCCCTATTGTCTGGTGGCCCCAGACCCCTTCTGACGCCACCTCTTCGCCTATAAGAAGCACCTCGACCTAAATCTTCGACACGGAAAAGCCACGGTACGAGAAACCTTCCAGAGCCGCCGCCATCGCGAAGCCAAGATCTGGGGGACAGGAGTCTCTGTTCCGGCACGCCGCCGGGACGGGGAAGTGCCCCCGGAAGGCTTCTCCATCGACATCACCGCTATCTCCATCAACGCTGATGTCTCCCATGAGGAGGGAGTAGTTCTCCATCGAGGCTCGGGGCTGTACCGGTAGCTATGTGGTTAATCTCTCTCCTATGTACTTCAATACAATGATCTCATGAGTTGCCTTACATGATTGAGATTCATATGAGTTTTGTATCACTATTCATCTATGTGCTACTCTAGTGATGTTATTAAAGTACTCTATTCCTCCTGCATGGTGTAAAGGTGGCAGTGTGTGCATCATGTAGTACTTGGCGTAGTTTATGATTGTGATCTCTTGTAGATTATGAAGTTAACTATTACTATGATGGTATTGATGTGATCTATTTGGTTATGTTGATCTATCTTGCACTCTAAGGTTATTTAAATATGAACATTGAATATTGTGGAGCTTGTTAACTCCGGCATTGAGGGTTCGTGTAATCCTACGCAATTAGTGGTGTTCATCATCCAACAAGAGGGTGTAGAGTCTAGCATCTATCTATTTATTTATGTGATCAATGTTGAGAGTGTCCACTAGTGAAAGTATGATCCCTAGGCCTTGTTCCTAAATACTGCTATCGCTGCTTGTTTCTTTGTTCTACCGCATCTGTCTTTGTCCGCAATATTACCACCATCATCCACACGCCAGTCCTGGATAGCAAAGCACTTTTCTGGTGCTGTTGCTACTGCTCATATTTATTTATACCACCTGTATTTCACTATCTCTTCGCCGAACTAGTGCACCTATTAGGTGTGTTGGGGACACAAGAGACTTATTGCTTTGTGGTTGCAGGGTTGCTTGAGAGGGATATCTTTGACCTCTTCCTCCCTGAGATCGATAAACCTTGGGTGATCCACTTAAGGGAAACTTGCTGCTGTTCTACAAACCTCTGCTCTTGGAGGCCCAACACTGTCTACAAGAATAGAAGCTCCCGTAGACATCACTTGATATGCTTCAGCCTCTTGTGTGACCTTGGTTCTTGTGCATTGGCGATGGCACCCATGTTGTCACAGTATATGACTAGTGGGTCCAATGCACTAGGAACCACACCGAGCTCTACAATGAACCTCTTCATCCATACCGCTTCTGATGAAGCCTCTGAAGCCGCTATGTACTCTGATTCTGTGAAGACTTCGCTACCGTGCACTGCTTCGAGCTTGCCCAGCTTACTGCAGCACCATTCAATATAAACACGTACCCAGACTGTGACTTAGAGTCATCAGGATCAGTGTTCCAACTTGCATCGGTGTAACCGCTTACAACGAGCTCTTGGTCACCTCCATAACAAAGAAACATATCCTTAGTTCTTTTCAAGTACTTCAGGATATTCTTGACCGCTGTCCAGTGTTCCATTCCTGGATCACTTTGATATCTGCTAGTCAAACTAACAGCATGTGCTATATCTGGTCTAGTACATAGCATGGCATACATGATAGATCCTACTGCCGAGGCATAGGGGATATTACTCATCCTTTCTCTTTCTTCTGCCGTAGCCGGTCCTTGAGTCTTACTCAAGACCTTGCCTGGTAACATAGGTAAGAACCCTTTCTTGCTTTCGTCCATTCTAAACTTCTTTAGAATATTGTCCAGGTATGTACTCTGTGATAGCCCTATTAGGCGTCTTGATCTATCTCTATAAATCTTGATGCCTAATATATACGATGCTTCACCAAGGTCTTTCATTGAAAAACTATTATTCAAATAACCTTTTACACTGCTTAATAGTTCTATATCATTCCCAATCAATAATATGTCATCTACATATAATATTAGGAATGCTACAGAGCTCCCACTCACTTTCTTGTAAATACAGGCCTCTCCATGACACTGTATAAACCCGAAGTCTTTGATCACCTTATCAAAGAGTCGGTTCCAACTTCTTGATGCTTGCTTCAGTCCATAGATTGAACACTGAAGTTTACATACTTTGTCAGCATTTTTAGGATCGACAAAACCTTTGGGTTGTACCATATACAACTCTTCCTCAATGTCTCCATTAAGGAACACCGTTTTGACATCCATCTGCCAAATCTCATAATCGAAATATGCAGCTATTGCTAACAAAATCCTCACAGATTTTAGCTTCGCTACAGGTGAGAAAGTCTCATCGTAGTCAACTCCTTGAATTTGTCGGAAACCCTTTGCGACAAGTCGAGCTTTATAGACAGTAATATTACCATCAGCATCTGTTTTTCTCTTGAAGATCCATTTATTCTCGACAGCCTTGCGGCTATCAGGTAAGTCTACCAAAGTCCATACTTTGTTATCATACATGGATCCCATTTCGGATTTCATGGCTTCTTGCCATTTGTTGGAATCTGGACTCATCATCGCTTCTTCATACGTCGCAGGGTCCTCATCATTGTTATCCACAATCATGACATTTAGACAAGGATCATACTAATCAGGAGTGGCACGTTCCCTTGTCGATCTGCGAGGTTCAGTAGTTTCCTCGTTCGAAGTTTCATGATCATTATCATTAGCTTCCTCTGTTGCCGGTGTAGGCGGTACAGGTACAACTTCCGGTACTGCGCTACTCTGATCAACGAGTATAGATTCATCAATCTCATCGAGTTCTACTTTTCTTCCAGTCACTTCTTTGGTGAGAAATTCTTTCTCAAGAAAGGTTCTGTTCTTAGCAACAAAGATTTTTCCTTCGGATCTGTGATAGAAAGTGTACCCTATAGTTTCCTTAGGGTATCCTATGAAGACGCATTTCTCCGCTTTGGGTTCTAGCTTGTCCGGTTGTAACTTCTTTACATAGGCTTCGTGATGTCTACGGGAGCTTCTATTCTTGTAGACAGTGTTGGGCCTCCAAGAGCAGAGGTTTGTAGAACAGCAGCAAGTTTCCCTTAAGTGGATCACCCAAGGTTTATCGATCTCAGGGAGGAAGAGGTCAAAGATATCCCTCTCAAGCAACCCTGCAACCACAAAGCAAGAAGTCTCTTGTGTCCCCAACACACCTAATAGGTGCACTAGTTCATCGAAGAGATAGTGAAATACAGGTGGTATGAATAAGTATGAGCAGTAGTAACGGCACCAGAAAAGTGCTTGGCTGCCCAAGACTGGCGTGTGGTTGATGGTGGTAATATAGCGGACAGTACAGATGCAGTAAAACAGTAAACAAGCAGCGATAGCAGTATTTAGGAACAAGGCCTAGGGATCATACTTTCACTAGTGGACACTCTCAACATTGATCACATAAATAAATAGATAGATGCTAGACTCTACACTCTCTTGTTGGATGATGAACACCACTAACTGTGTAGGATTACACGAACCCTCAATGCCGGAGTTAACAAGCTCCACAATATTCGATATTCATGTTTAAATAACCTTAGAGTGCATGACAGATCAACGCAACTAAACCAAGTACTAACATAGCATGCACACTGTCACCTTCACGCTAAAGGAGGCATAGATCACATCAATACCATCATAGCAATAGTTAACTTCATAATCTACAAGAGATCACAATCATAGCCTACGCCAAGTACTACACGATGCACACACTGCCACCATTACACCGTGCAGGAGGAATAGACTAATTTAATAACATCACTAGAGTAGCACATAGATGAATTGTGATACAAAACTCATATGAATCTCAATCATGTAAGGCAGCTCATGAGATCATTGTATTGAAGTACATAGGAGAGAGATTAACCACATAGCTACCGGTACAGCCCTTAGCCTCGATGGAGAACTACTCCCTCCTCGTGGAGACAGCAGCGTTGATGAAGATGGCGGTGGAGATGGCAGCGGTGTCGATGGAGAAGCCTTCCGGGGGCACTTCCCCGTCCCGGCGGCGTGCCGGAACAGAGACTCCTGTCCCCCAGATCTTGGCTTCACGATGGCGGCGGCTCTGGAAGGTTTCTCATACCATGGCTTTTTCGTCTCGATGTTTTAGGTCAGGGACCTTTTTATAGGCGAAGAGGCGGCGTCAGAAGGTCGACGAGGCGACGACACACTAGGGGGGCGCGGCCAAGGCCTGGGCCGCGCCACCCTGTCATCTGGGGCCCACAGGGCCCTCCTCTGGCGGCTCTCGGGTGTTCTGGAAGCTTCGTGTGATTCTAAGATGCTGGGCGTTGATTTCGTCCAATTCTGAGAATATTTCCTTACTAGGATTTCTGAAACCAAAAATAGCAGAAAATAGGAACTGGCACTTCGGCATCTCGTCAATAGGTTAGTTCCGGAAAATGCATAAATATGACATAAAGTATGCATAAAACATGTAGATATCATCAATAATGTGGCATGGAACATAAGAAATTATCGATACGTCAGAGACGTATTAGCATCCCCAAGCTTATTTTCTGCTCGTCCCGAGCAGGTAAACGATAACAAAGATAATTTCTGGAGTGACATGCCATCATAACCTTGATCATACTATTGTAAGCACATGTAATGAATGCAGCGATCAAAACAATGGTAATGCAATGAGTAAACAAATGAATCATAAAGCAAAGACTTTTCATGAATAGTACTTCAAGACAAGCATCAATAAGTCTTGCATAAGAGTTAACTCATAAAGCAATAATTCAAAGTAAAGGTATTGAAGCAACACAAAGGAAGATTAAGTCTCAGCGGTTGTGTGGTGACCCTGCATACCACTGCATGTTGTAGTATGACAGTCGTTGATATAACATTCACGAAGTACCATTCCGCAAATATTACATCCCTCAGAGTAGTACAACAGAACATAGCAGGTCCATAACTCATTCATTTAATATTACAATAATCATACATATATCGTCTCGGAGCTCCTCTTGGGTCCTAAGAGGGATACTCCTGGGTTCGAGGCGAACCCAACTTAGCTTAGAATATAGATGTTTCATTAAGTTGTACATTTATTCTCTCGAGCAGCTAAATACTAAGAGTTCGGGCTGCTCGGCTACTACTACTACTTGATGTTCTAGGCTTGATCTCCTCCGGAAGCTTCCCCGGTTCCGTAGACTATGAGATAGTCTACGCCTTCAACACCTCCAGAGAGGTCTGGTTCTTCATAGCCGATGATATCGGCTCCTTCAGTGTGGTCGTAGTCCTCCTCCAGACGATTCAGAAAATCTAAGCAAGGGATTTAAGATTGGGATGAGTACGAGCGTACTCAACAAGTTCATTATAGATAAGAGGTGTTTAATGCACTAGCTACAATATTAGACCAGAAAGTCTAATACCAATGCAAGTTTTGATAAACATTTCTTCAAGAGATTGTTTTTATTCCAAATAGCTATGTCCGTCAGCCTTCACCGGTTTACTAGAACTTCATGGAGCTCCTTTCCGGCCGCGTTCGCAGTTCCATTTCCCGGAACAGGGAGTGACAGGTCACAGTTCTTTACACTCTGCAGAGGTGTGTTGCTTTACCCATAAGAGATCTTAACCTTGGTGCCAACCGGGCAGCTTTCCCGTCCACACTTCCTTCGGTGTGAGGCCCGATATAAGGTCATAGCCAATCATATTCCTTCGCTACCTCGCACACCCACCCTTTGTTGCAAACCCCGACCCTGGGTCCTCGTCGGTCCACTTACACCATTTAAGGACGGACCCCGACCACGACAACAGTCTGGGATCGAACCAAACTCCTTCGCCGGTAGCTGCAACCCATCATCGACCACATTACCGTGGGGAATTAGAGTGGGATCCCCACCCTCAAGTTGTTCCGCAAGCCGCAACCGCTACGGTATGCACAGCATAACCGTGGGGACTTAGAATGGGTTCCCCACCCACAAGTTGCTCCGCAAGATACAACTGTTACGGTAAGCGCATCCGTTGATGTACAAGAGGTGGAAATACGATTGACTAGTCCGTCCCATTTCAGATCTTATGGTTAACACGGTTATTACGGCACAAGAATCACTGGCGACATTTGTTGTTTAATCCTAGCTGGATATAAACCCTTGCAATGGAACCTCCACCATATCAACACAATCCATGGTTCCATTGCCCACCACATAGTCATATTCATAGTTATGAAAGTAGTGGTTTTGGTTTTTATGCAATAGTGATAACCATAGTACTTTGCAAGTAATTTGATAGAAATACTCAAATGACATGAGCAAGTGATGAACTTCCCTGAACACTGCAAAGTTTTGCAGTTGGAAGGTGTGGACTGACCCTTGTCCTCTGTCTCTGAAAAATAGCATCATTGTCCGATAAGGGCAATGGTTAAAGAAGCAATTATGCATGCTTTCCATTTTTAGGGTTTGTTCCCCCCTTTTCCGATGTCTTATCATTTTATGTGAGAGGTATTTACTAAGAATAATTTGGAGGTTCTCTATTTAGGGTAAATACAACCTTGAAATATTTTCAAGGTGTTTTTATAGTCCAATTACATTAATGGACTTATTTTCTTTATTGAAAATAATATGTGTGATTTAATTCCTTATTTAATTCATCAAATTAAGACTTATTCTTAATTATCTTCAAAAATTCTCTTGGATATTTTATTTGGATAGAGAATTTTATGCTGATTGATTTTCATATTTTTAATTATTTTTTTAGAGCTATATTCTATTTTCTAAAATTCTTTGAAATCCTCACTTAAAGGGTATTTTGGAAAATGCCCAAATTGCCCTCGGGCCCACCTGTCAGGGTGAACCCGAGTGGGTTGGGCTCAACCCAGTTGGCCTGGTCCGGCCCACTCGG
The DNA here is from genome assembly GCF_019359855.2 of Lolium perenne. Classification (NCBI taxonomy): domain Eukaryota; kingdom Viridiplantae; phylum Streptophyta; class Magnoliopsida; order Poales; family Poaceae; genus Lolium; species Lolium perenne. The sequence goes on from NC_067245.2 coordinate 141,723,485, forward strand.
TCGCCCTCACTTTTCCTCTCTCTCCCTCGCGAACCCTAACCCTCGAGCTCGGGCGACGCGCGCGTCGCCGCCTCTTCGCCGAATTTCTCCGGCCAACTCCGGCCATCGCCGTCGGCGAGATGGGGTGCGTCTGAACCGCCGTTCGACGGCGCTTCAGATCCACCGCGCCGATTTGCTCTTCGTCGCCTCTTCGTGTCGCCCCCAATCCTTCTGCTCGTATGACCGTGGAGATCCACGGCGATCTCGTCGCTGTCGACGTTCCTGGAGTCGTGGCGCCGCCGTGGCTTCGCCATCGTGTGCGCGAGCTGCCGCGGCACCGCCATGGCCTGGCTTGGCCTGGCGCCGCCGTGCTTCGGCACGTGCCGTCGTGGCCGCCATGGCGCCACCGTTCTGCTCGGCTCCAAGTAAGTGCGCCCCCTTCTGCCCCTCTTCTGTGCCTGTTCTTCTTCCCTGCTAGCTCTGGCCATGGCCCTCCTCCTGTTGGATATGCCGCCATGCCGTGCTGCCACTGCTGCTGTGCTGACTGCTGTGCTCAGCTTGCCATGACAACAGCTTCTGTGGCCATGTCTGTGCTTATGCTGCTGCTGCTACTCTCCATGGCCTAGCTTAGACTGTGCTATCTTTGCTATGCATGCTTCTGTGCAATTCTTCTAAAGCCATGTGCTTGCTCAAGCTTGCATTTCTTGCTTGAAACTATCTCTGTGACTCTGTTCTTGATGCTACTACTGGTAGATCCTCAAGTGTATTCAATTCCTTGCTTTGGCTTAATTACTGTGTGTAATTCTTGCCATTTTGCAAGAGCCAGTGCTCCTGGTGTGCTATCCCTTGTGCTCTAATACCTGGAAATGCTCAATAGATTCTGTTTGTTGGCTAAGCAACATCATCCAGTGATGGTGTGCTGTTTGGATATAATTATGTTTAGCTCATTTGCTTAACTGTGATGCAATTCCTTATGTACTGTGTCTGTTTAATTTTATATGGTCAATGTGGTGCTAGAATTGAGTTCTAGCATGCTTTAGCAAGCTCTGGTGATCCAGTGATCATCAGCTGCTTGATCAATGCTTGCTTTATTTACTGCCTATGCCTGTCTGGGCTTATTCTGGTGACTGTGCATCACCATGCCTTGTGCTGGTGTGTGCTGTGGTTGGTTCAAGCAATTGCTATTGCTTGCAGTGATCAATTGGATCATGTGTAAGTGTTCCAGTTACTGGTGATCTATGACTTTCATTTATCTGTATAGCTTGTCCTTGTTTATTGGATAAATGAGATGAACTGCTTGCAGTGATGACTCTTATAATTAGTTTGATTGAGCTAGAGGGATGCCAACATTAGTTGGGGACCCTAGCTCCACTTTGAACCCAATCTGGGTGATGATATTTGTGCTTGGCTTGGTGGTTTGGCTGTTTTAGTGGTTGAGGTGACCCTGGCAGTAATCATATGCTGCCCTAGGGTAGCTCCCCTCTTGTTGGCTTACTGTGGCTCACTCAATGCTTTCTGGGTGATCCATTTATTGGATTGCCAGTAGCTCTTGATGTTGAAATCAAATAGACAATGTTTTGTCTATGTCTGATGGCCTAACTAGTTATAGGTGCTAAGTGTGTAACTAGGCTAACTGTATTTTCATCTCTGGCTGGATTTCTTCAGTTATGCATTGATTTTCATAGCTGTTGTTCCCATTAGATGATTTACTAGTGGCCTTGCTACCTTTGCTTGCACCATATGGCTTAGTAGCCAGATGATGACACAAATTGGGTATCACACCCTTTTGCTTGTGTGTGATTGGTGCATATGCTTATATATGAACAAAACCATCTGGTTTGTTCATGATGATTTGTATACCTCACTCCAGCTCCTAGAATTTGATGTTGGTGTACAGGTTTTGCTTCTGGTGGTTTGTTTGGCTTGCCCTGCTCCTCCCTGTGGCTTGATGCTTCTTGGTTATTTGCTGTGGTGGTGAAAATGTGTTGAACAGCAGTAGCTGTTCAAGCTGTACTTGGGTTCTTGGCTGTTCTTGGTGGCTTACCAGTGCAGTTCTATCGATGGATGAATCAAGTGACTAGGGTTTTGGCTGGGAAAAGCTTTTATATGGCCAGCCATGGCTTCCCTGGTCGACAGCACCACATTTCACCCTGGTGACTCACTGGTTGTGTGTGTTGCATGCACACATGCAGCAGGCCTTGTGTGCTGCCTGTGTGTGTGTGACTTGGGACTTGGGCTGGTGGGTTGGATCAGCTCGGCAGCTTGATCATATCCACCCTATTCCAGTTTTCTTCTAACCTACCACTTGGCTTAATGTTCTATTGGTTGTGTGTGTGTGCAGGGATCAAGAAGATGCTCAAGATGAACTCAAGATCATCTTGATCATAGAATTCATGATGATCACAATGTAGTTTAGGTCATTTAAATAACTTGTAATTTTCCTTTTTCATTTTCTATTTCTTCAATTCTTGTAATGAGTTGTAATTCAATAATTCAATTCTGAATATTGTAAAGACAATGTATTATGTGTGATTATCAATAAAGCTCAAGTTTCTCTCTATTGAGCTTTATGAAATTGTTGTATTATTTATATTCTTGATTAATGATATTTGTTTTTTAAATTCTCTCAAGTTTGAATAATGTGATAATCATTTGATGTTTGAATTTGAAATTCAAATTCAAATTTGGTTTGAATTCATCCTAACAACTTAACTTATAATTCAATCATGCAACTTATGATTTCCATGCAATTTCACTTCTCTCTTCTCAAAACCCTAATTTAGACAAGTAGGAACAAGTTCATCGCACTCTCGAAACCCTAACCCTGTAGGATGTCAAGAGAGAAACCTGTCCCTCTTCGATGCAGTTTTGTTTTAAAAGCGTGAAATTTCCCCGTAATTTACAATGCAATGCACATCCCTTTCTAAAATCTACCCCTCGATCGTCTCTAAACCTGGGACATTACAGCCTTTCCCCCTTAAAGAAAACTTCGTCCCGAAGTTGTGGTTGTAATACCTGAAGAGTTCGGGGTATGTTTTCCTTAGGTCTTCCTCCTTTTCCCAGGTGGCTTCCCTCTCGGGATGATGCTTCCATTGTATCTTGCAGTACTTTATAGCTCGATTCCTGAGTTGTTTCCAATTCCTCGAGAATCTTAGCTGGCTTCTCGATGTAAGTCAAATCTGGTTGTAACTCGAGCTCTTCATGTGATACTGGTTCATCTGGGGTCTTTAAACACTTTCTGAGTTGCGACACATGGAATACGTTGTGAACCTGAGATAACCTTCCCGGTAATTCCAATTCAAAGGCTAACCCTCGGTTTTGACTCAGAATCTTGAAAGGTCCGATGTACCTAGGGCTTAGCTTTCCTTTTACTCCAAACCTTTGAAGTCCCTTCATCGGGCTCACCTTGAGATATACCATGTCTCCAACTTGTGGCTCCCATGTTCTTCTCTTTTGATCGGCATAACTCTTCTGTCGGCTCTGAGCTATCTTGAGCCTATCTCTGATAATGTCAATTATTTGTTGCTTTTCCTTGACATAATCAGGGTTGAACTCTTTGCTTGCTCCGGCTTCATACCAACATATCGATGATCTACACTTCCTTCCATACAAAGCTTCGAACGGGGCCATCTTGATGCTGCTTTGATAGTTGTTATTGTATGAAAACTCTGCTAGTGGCAAGTGCTCCTCCCATGATCCTCCGAAATCTAGGGCACAAGCCCTAAGCATATCCTCTAGGATCTGGTTAGTTCTCTCGGTTTGTCCTCCTGTCTGAGGATGATAGGCGGTACTATAATCCAATTTGGATCCTAAGGCTTCGTGTAGTTGCTTCCAAAATGCTGACGTGAACACTGATCCTTGATCCGACACGATCTTCTTGGGCACTCCATGTTTACTCACGATCTCTTTGATGTAAAGATCGATGAGTTTCTCTCCTTTATCTTGCTGATTTACCGCTAAGAAGTGTGCACTCTTCGTCAATCGGTCCACGATTACCCATATCATGTCCTTCTTTTTATTGGTCATGGTAGTCCGGTGATGAAATCCATTCCTATCTCCTCCCATTTCCATTCTGGAATGGGTAAAGGTTGTAACTTTCCTGCCGGACTCTGGTGTTCTGCCTTCACTCTCTGGCAGGTATGGCATTCCGCCACGTATTGTGCTATCTCCCTCTTCATGTTGTTCCACCAAAATAGCTCTTTTAGATCCATGTACATCTTTGTACTTCCCGGATGTATGGAGTATGGTGTTTGATGGGCTTCCCGGAGTATTACTTCCTTGATTTCAGCAATATCCGGAACACAAATTCTCTTCTGGAACCATAATGATCCCGATTCTCCGCGGTGAAATTCTGATGGTCTTCCCTCATCTATTCTTCTCATCTCCTCCACGATGAATGGATCGTCCAGCTGACCCATCATTATCTCATTCTTCAGGTTAACATTTAGCTCATCGGCTATTTGCAAAGCCGATAGTCCTTCATGAGCTTCCTTCTCCCAAAGTTGTATTTGGGCTTGACTTATTTCCTTCCTCAACTCCAGTGATAACTCTTGTTCTACTCCTCCAGTGCTCTTCCTACTTAAGGCATCTGCTACAACATTGGCCTTTCCTGGAGTGTAATTGATGGTCAAATCATAATCCTTGATTAATTCTAGCCATCTTTTCTACCTCATGTTGAGTTCCTTCTGAGTAAAGAAGTATTTGAGACTCTTATGATCTGTATAGAGCTCACACTTGGCTCCATAGAGAAAATGTCTCCAAGTTTTGAGTGCAAATACAACTGCTGCTAATTCCAAGTCATGTGTTGGATAGTTTACTTCATGAGGTCTGAGTTGCCTCGATCCATAAGATATTACCTTCCGATCTTGCATGAGTACACAACCCAATCCATGCTTGGATGCGTCACAGTACACGGTGTAATCCTTGCCAACTTCTGGAACTGCTAACACCGGTGCCGTGGTGAGTTTCTCTTTCAGAGTTTGAAAACTTTTCTCACACTCCTCTGACCACACGAATGGTGTGTTCTTTCTTAACAACTTCGTCATGGGTCCTACTATCTTGGAGAATCCTTCAATGAATCTCCGATAATATCCTGCCATTCCTAGGAATCCTCGGATTTCCTTGACAGTCTTGGGTGCTTCCCATTCTAGAACTGCTGCTACCTTGCTCGGGTTAACAGCTATCCCATCTTTACTAATGACATGACCAAGAAATTCCACTTGATCTAGCCAAAATTCACACTTACTAAATTTGGCATAGAGTTGATGTTCTCTTAGTGTTTGCAACACTAACCTCAGATGTTCAGCATGTTCGGCTTTGTTCTTGGAATAGATCAAGATATCATCAATGAATACGATGACAAACTTGTCTAGATATGGCATGAAAATCTTATTCATGAGATTCATGAAAATTGCTGGGGCATTGGTTAATCCAAAAGGCACTACAAGGTATTCATGATGTCCATACCTTGAAACAAAGGCAGTTTTCGGAACGTCTTCCTTCTTGATCTTTATCTGGTGATAACCGGATCTTAGATCAATTTTGGAAAAGACTCCCGCGCCTCTAACTTGATCGAATAGATCTTGTATTCTTGGAAGTGGATACTTGTTCTTGATGGTCACATTGTTCAAATTCCTGTAGTCTCCGCACATCCTTCTTCCTCCATCTCTTTTATCCACGAAGATCACAGGTGATCCCCATGGTGAAACACTTTATTGTATAAATCCTTTCTGTTCCAAGTCATCCAATTGCTCCTTAAGTTCTTTCAACTCCTTAGGCCCCATCTTATATGGTGCTTTAGCAATCGGAGCTGTTCCTGGAATTAGGTCGATAGTGAATTCTATCTCCCTATCTGGTGGCATACCAGGTAATTCCGCAGGAAACACATCCTGGAATTCATTCACTACAGGTATATCCTCTAACTTCACCCCCTTCATGCTGTTCAACTGTAGCTCAACTTCAATCTGTGTATGTTTGTCGCCTTGGTAGATCATTCTACTTCCATCGAGGCTTTTCAAAGATACCGTCTTGTTCACACAGTCGATCAATGCTCCATTAGCTTCCAACCAGTTCATACCAAGAATGACATCAATGTCCTTCATCGGTAAAATGAACAGGTCCGCGTCAAATGCGCACTTATTGATCATGATGACTTGTTTTTGTTTAGTATGGGTTACTACTATCGTTCCCCCCCGCAGAAAGTATGGTTATGGGTGTATCTAACTTAGTGCAACTAATCCCATGTTTGATGATGAATTGCTGAGAAATGAATGATGTAGTTGCACCAGTGTCAAAAAGTACTTTGCCAGCATGAGTGAGTATCTGGAGCGTACCTATCACCGCCTGATCGGAGTTGACCACCTCCTCCAGACTAGTGCAGTTCAGCTTGCCGAAGGGCTTCTTATTCTTCCAGTTCCCTCCATTATTTCCTCCTCGGTTTCCTCCTCCTCCTGACTGACCTCCTCCATTCTTCTTATTGGGGCAATCCTTCATCATGTGCCCCTCCTGACGACACCCGAAGCAAATGATTCTGGGTTTACGACAATCCTTTGAGGTATGTCCTTTAAACCCGCAGATGCGACAAACTATTTGATTTGCAGTTTGAAACGCTTGGTTCTTCCTACTACCGTAGTAGTAGTAGTTGTTGTTGTTGTATCTTGGCTTGAAATTCAAGCTGGTGTTGGGCTTGTTACTGGAAAACCTCTTAGGCTCAAACTTGGCCTTCTTCCTCTTTTCCTCCTGCAATTGTTTGAAATCATCTTCCAGAGTGATGGCAGCATCCACCAACTCTTGAAACTCCGTCGCTCTCATCATCCGGAGCTGTACCTTGAACTGGGGACTTAACCCCCTCAAAAACCTCTTCTTTTTCTTGTCCTCGGTGTTGACTTCTTCAACAGCATACCGGGAAAGCTTTGAGAATTCCCTGACATAAGTCAGGATGGCCTTGTCCTTCTGCTCGAGACTTTTGAATTCTCGACGCTTCAATTCCACAATACTTTCAGGGACATTGGATTCCCTGAACTTCCTTGCAAACTCCTCCCAGGTGAATACTTTTCCAGCCGGATAAACGGCTACGATATTCTCCCACCATGATGCGGCGGGTCCACACAGCAGGTGTGTAGCATAACGGACCTTCTCCTGGTCATTACAACCAACGGTGTTGAGCTTTCGCTCGGTGTCCATAAATCAATCTTCCGCGTCCATTGGCTCGGGCGCGTATGCGAAAGATATAGGCTTGGTGTTCTGGAAGTCTGCTAGGGTGACTCCCTGATTCTCGGGTCTTTCTACTCGGTTTTGTTGCAGCAACTCCTGTAAGAATTTATTCTGCTGCTCCAACGTAATACGTTGCCTCTCCTCCACCAATTGCATGTACTGGACAAAATTCTGCTGCGTCATGGGTGGTGGTGGTGGTGGAAACTGATTCCTGGCTGCTTCATCAGCCTCTTCCTTTTGCTTTGCTTCGCGCTCCATGCGCTGCGCTTCGGTCTCCTCTCCTAACGCTCCCGACATAACCCCCTAGTTCTGCAACACAAGATGATACTCATAATTACTCCATGCGCAAGTTTTCTGAGCTCAACTTTGTGCACAGAACTAGTCACGCAATGGAAATCAAGAAGCAAATCCAAATCATACAAAACATATACCATGTATATACATACTTAAGTGGTCTTATTACAATACTCAAGTCAATGTGAGTATGCAAACTCACTTATTAAAGTATATGTACAAGTTTCTACAAATATTACACACTACAATACACGTGGTACTTGTGTATTGTAGTCCTGCCTTCCTTGGTGGACTCTAGTCGATCTTCACTCCCGGTACATCCCAGGCTTCCATCCGGTCGAACGTGTCGTCCTCCTGATAGACCCTGGAACATAAGGTCTCCCCGTCGGCTGGTAATCAGAATCAGATGATGATCCTAGGGAGAAATCAGTGTTCACAAACTGGTCATTAAGTGCATCATAGTCCACCCATCGGGTATACTCCCCTGTAGCTCCACCATAAGTATTTCCAACATTTGTACCCGACTCAACCTGTGTCGGATACCCTCCATCAACTCCTTCATTACTAGGATAACTCTGGTTCTGGGTTGTGGCGTCATCATTCATCTCCCCGTCATAATACACTGAAGTACTATGAGTTCCAAAGATCGATCCCCAACGCCAACCCGTGGAGTTTTCTATAGGAGTCTCGGAACGCTGATTGTTTCCGGATTCCTCTCCACCCTCATATCCCCCATAGGAACTACCAAGATAGTTCCCAGGTGTAACGGGTGTAGTTTCCCGCTCAAGAGGATCGATACTAATGTAATCACCAGCTGAGTAAACTGGTGTGCGCACCACATTTTCCATAGGTTCTTTCCCCCTAATCTCCTCCTTGGGTTCAGTAAACTCCTCTAGCATCGTATCAATTGCTCCTATCAAATGATGATTCAGTTGAAAGAGCAGTGATAGTAAGTTGCGGCTATTGTCCATGTATTTTGCAGCTGCTATTGGTTTGCGTTTTGCATATTTGTAGTGGTTAAGCATGGGATCCTCTTCCTCCTGCATATGAGGAATGTGGGTGAATTCGGAACCCATAAGCTCTTTCGTCTTATGCTCCCGAATATCTGTGATGGCTCTCATAACGGCTATATGGTAGGCTGTGTTGATAGTTCTGGCTTCACCTGCTGGCATTACTACGCTCATTCCCAAAGATTCGGGAAGTCGCAGTCCTACCCTACACTTTGCCAATACAGTACCATCGTAGTACATGTATTTCTTTACTTGGATCTGGGGATCACACCCAAATTCAAGTAACATGGCACGTAGAATATCTGCAAGTCCTCCTTCATATTCACTCAGTGTGGAATCCATCACTTTCACGTTTCGTCCGGGACGTGAACTTGCCATGTTGGCTGTAGAAATAGAAAGATTATAAGATTAGTAATAATGCATCATAATAGAGATAATAAAGAATTATCGCACTAAAAGATATGATTGTTGTATTCTCAATTGAATATACACCATATTTTTAGAGAATTCTTTACTAGTCCTATTTGACTCCTAACGTTTGGTCCCATTTACTAGGTTCCAACCTAAGGTCAAAGCTTTTGCTCTGATACCAACCGTGGTGACCACTGCATACCACCGCATGTTGTAGTATGCCGATCGTTGATATAACATTCACGTAGTACCATTCCGCAAATATTACATCCCTCAGAGTAGTACAACAGAACATAGCAGGTCCATAACTCATTCATTTAATATTACAATAATCATACATATATCGTCTCGGAGCTCCTCTTGGGTCCTAAGAGGGATACTCCTGGGTTCGAGGCGAACCCAACTTAGCTTACAATATAGATGTTTCATTAAGTTGTACATTTATTCTCTCGAGCAGCTAAATACTAAGAGTTCGGGCTGCTCGGCTTCTACTACTACTTGATGTTCTAGGCTTGATCTCCTTCGGAAGCCTCCCCGGTTCCGTAGACTATGAGATAGTCTACGCCTTCAACACCTCCAGAGAGGTCTGGTTCTTCATAGCCGATGATCTCGGCTCCTTCAGTGTGGTCGTAGTCCTCCTCCAGACGATTCAGAAAATCTAAGCAAGGGATTTAAGATTGGGATGAGTACGAGCGTACTCAACAAGTTCATTATAGATAAGAGGTGTTTAATGCACTAGCTACAATATTAGACCAGAAAGTCTAATACCAATGCAAGTTTTGATAAACATTTCTTCAAGAGATTGTTTTTATTCCAAATAGCTATGTCCGTCAGCCTTCACCGGTTTACTAGAACTTCATGGAGCTCCTTTCCGGCCGCGTTCGCAGTTCCATTTCCCGGAACAGGGAGTGACAGGTCACAGTTCTTTACACTCTGCAGAGGTGTGTTGCTTTACCCATAAGAGATCTTAACCTTGGTGCCAACCGGGCAGCTTTCCCGTCCACACTTCCTTCGGTGTGAGGCCCGGTATAAGGTCATAGCCAATCATATTCCTTCGCTACCTCGCACACCCACCCTTTGTTGCAAACCCCGACCCTGGGTCCTCGTCGGTCCACTTACACCATTTAAGGACGGACCCCGACCACGACAACAGTCTGGGATCGAACCAAACTCCTTCGCCGGTAGCTGCAACCTGATGGCGTATAACTCACACGTTCGTTGGGAACCCCAAGAGGAAGGTATGATGAGCACAGCAGCAAGTTTTCCCTCAGAAAGAAACCAAGGTTTATCGAACCAGGAGGAGCCAAGAAGCACGTTGAAGGTTGATGGCGGCGGGATGTAGTGCGGCGCAACACCAGGGATTCCGGCGCCAACGTGGAACCTGCACAACACAACCAAAGTACTTTGCCCCAACGAAACAGTGAGGTTGTCAATCTCACCGGCTTGCTGTAACAAAGGATTAACCGTATTGTGGAAGATGATTGTTTGCAGAAAACAGTAGAACAATATTGCAGTAGATTGTATTTCAGTAAAGAGAATTGGACCGGGGTCCACAGTTCACTAGAGGTGTCTCTCCCATAAGACAAACAGCATGTTGGGTGAACAAATTACAGTTGGGCAATTGACAAATAAAGAGGGCATGACCATGCACATACATATCATGATGAGTATAGTGAAATTTAATTGGGCATTACGACAAAGTACATAGACCGCCATCCAACTGCATCTATGCCTAAAAAGTCCACCTTCAGGTTATCATCCGAACCCCCTCCAGTATTAAGTTGCAAAGCAACAGACAACTGCATTAAGTATGGTGCGTAATTTAATCAACAACTACATCCTTAGACATAGCATCAATGTTTTATCCCTAGTGGCAACAGCACAACACAACCTTAGAACTTTCTGTCACTGTCCCAGGTGTCAATGCAGGCATGAACCCACTATCGAGCATAAATACTCCCTCTTGGAGTTACAAGCATCTACTTGGCCAGAGCATCTACTAGTAACGGAGAGCATGCAAGATCATAAACAACACATAGATATAACTTTGATAATCAACATAACAAGTATTCTCTATTCATCGGATCCCAACAAACGCAACATATAGAATTACAGATAGATGATCTTGATCATGTTAGGCAGCTCACAAGATCCGACAATGATAGCACAATGGGGAGAAGACAACCATCTAGCTACTGCTATGGACCCATAGTCCAGGGGTAGACTACTCACACATCACACCGGAGGCGACCATGGCGGCGTAGAGTCCTCCGGGAGATGATTCCCCTCTCCGGCAGGGTGCCGGAGGCGATCTCCTGGATCCCACGAGATGGGATCGGCGTTGGCGGCGTCTCTGGAAGGTTTTCCGTATCGTGGCTCTCGGTACTGGGGGTTTCGTCACGGAGGCTTTAAGTAGGCGGAAGGGCAAGTCAGGAGGGGGCACAGGGGCCCCACACCATAGGCCTTCGTTTCGTCTTCGGACTTCTGGAAGCTTCGTGGCAAAATAGGCCCCTGGGCGTTGATTTCGTCCAATTCCGAGAATATTTCCTTACTAGGATTTCTGAAACCAAAAACAGCAGAAAACAGCAACTGGCACTTCGGCATCTTGTTAATAGGTTAGTTCCGGAAAATGCACGAATATGACATAAAGTGTGCATAAAACATGTAGATAACATCAATAATGTGGCATGAAACATAAGAAATTATCGATACGTCGGAGACGTATCAGCATCCCCAAGCTTAGTTCTGCTCGTCCCGAGCAGGTAAAACGATAACACAGATAATTTCTGGAGTGACATGCCATCATAACCTTGATCATACTATTTGTAAAGCATATGTAGTGAATGCAGCGATCAAAACAATGTATATGACATGAGTAAACAAGTGAATCATAAAGCAAAGACTTTTCATGAATAGCACTTCAAGACAAGCATCAATAAGTCTTGCATAAGAGTTAACTCATAAAGCAATAATTCAAAGTAAAGGTATTGAAGCAACACAAAAGAAGATTAAGTTTCAGCGGTTGCTTTCAACTTGTAACATGTATATCTCATGGATATTGTCAACATAGAGTAATATAATAAGTGCAATAAGCAAGTATGTAGGAATCAATGCACAGTTCACACAAGTGTTTGCTTCTTGAGGTGGAGAGAAATAGGTGAACTGACTCAACATTGAAAGTAAAAGAATGGTCCTCCATAGAGGAAAAGCATCGATTGCTATATTTGTGCTAGAGCTTTGATTTTGAAAACATGAAACAATTTTGTCAACGGTAGTAATAAAGCATATGTATCATGTAAATTATATCTTACAAGTTGCAAGCCTCATGCATAGTGTACTAATAGTGCCCGCACCTTGTCCTAATTAGCTTGGACTACCGGATCATCACAATGCACATGTTTTGACCAAGTGTCACAAAGGGGTACCTCTATGCCGCCTGTACAAAGGTCTAAGGAGAAAGCTCGCATTGGATTTCTCGCTATTGATTATTCTTCAACTTAGACATCCATACCGGGACAACATAGACAACAGATAATGGACTCCTCTTTTATGCATAAGCATGTAACAACAATTAATAATTTTCTCATTTGAGATTGAGGATATGTGTCCAAAACTGAAACTTCCACCATGGATCATGGCTTTAGTTAGCGGCCCAATGTTCTTCTCTAACAATATGCATGCTTAACTATAAGGTGGTAGATCGCTCTTACTTCAGAAAAGACGAACATGCATAGCAACTCACATGAAATTCAACAATGAATAGTTGATGGCGTCCCCAGTGAACATGGTTATCGCACAACAAGCAACTTAATAAGAGATAAAGTGCATAATTACATATTCAATACCACAATAGTTTTTAAGCTATTTGTCCCATGAGCTATATATTGCAAAGGTGAATGATGGAATTTTAAAGGTAGCACTCAAGCAATATACTTTGGAATGGCGGAAAATACCATGTAGTAGGTAGGTATGGTGGACACAAATGGCATAGTGGTTGGCTCAAGTATTTTGGATGCATGAGAAGTATTCCCTCTCGATACAAGGTTTAGGCTAGCAAGGCTTATTTGAAACAAACACAAGGATGAACCGGTGCAGCAAAACTCACATAAAAGACATATTGAAAACATTATAAGACTCTACACCGTCTTCCTTGTTGTTCAAACTCAATACTAGAAATTATCTAGACCTTAGAGAAACCAAATATGCAAACCAAATTTTAACATGCTCTATGTATTTCTTCATTAATGGGTGCAAAGCATATGATGCAAGAGCTTAATCATGAGCACAACAATTGCCAAGTATCACATTACCCAAGACATTAATAGCAATTACTACATGTATCATTTTCCAATTCCAACCATATAACAATTTAACGAAGAAGAAACTTCGTCATGAATACTATGAGTAGAAACCAAGGACATACTTGTCCATATGCTACAGCGGAGCGTGTCTCTCTCCCATAAAGTGAATGCTAGGATCCATTTTATTCAAACAAAACAAAAAACAAAAACAAACCGACGCTCCAAGAAAAAGCACATAAGATGTGATGGAATAAAAATATAGTTTCAGGGGAGGAACCTGATAATGTTGTCGATGAAGAAGGGGATGCCTTGGGCATCCCCAAGCTTAGACGCTTGAGTCTTCTTAATATATGCAGGGGTGAACCACCGGGGCATCCCCAAGCTTAGAGCTTTCACTCTCCTTGATCATGTTGCATCATACTCCTCTCTTGATCCTTGAAATCTTCCTCCACACCAAACTCGAAACAACTCATTAGAGGGTTAGTGCACAATAAAAATTAACATATTCAGAGGTGACACAATCATTCTTAACACTTCTGGACATTGCATAATGCTACTGGACATTAGTGGATCAAAGAAATTCATCCAACATAGCAAAAGAGGCAATGCGAAATAAAAGGCAGAATCTGTCAAAACAGAACAGTTCGTATTGACGAATTTTAAAATGGCACCAGACTTGCTCAAATGAAAATGCTCAAATTGAATGAAAGTTGCGTAAATATCTGAGGATCACTCACGTAAATTGGCATAATTTTCTGAGTTACCTACAGGGGAAAACAGCCCAGATTCGTGACAGCAAAGAAATCTGTTTCTGCGCAGTAATCCAAATCTAGTACTTACTTTTCTATCAACGGCTTAACTTGGCACAATAAAACACTAAACTAAGATAAGGAGAGGTTGCTACAGTAGTAAACAACTTCCAAGACACAAAATAAAAACAAAGTACTGTAGGTAAAAACATGGGTTGTCTCCCATAAGCGCTTTTCTTTAACGCCTTTCAGCTAGGCGCAGAAAGTGTGTATCAAGTATTATCAAGAGACGAAGTGTCAACATCATAATTTGTTCTCATAATAGAATCAAAAGGTACCTTCATTATCTTTCTAGGGAAGTGTTCCATACCTTTCTTGAGAGGAAATTGATATTTTATATTACCTTCCTTCATATCAATGATAGCACCAACAGTTCGAAGAAAAGGTCTTCCCAATATAATGGGACAAGATGCATTGCATTCAATATCCAAGACAACAAAATCAACGGGGACAAGGTTATTGTTAACGGTAATGCGAACATTATCAACTTTACCCAAAGGTTTCTTTGTAGAATGATCAGCAAGATTAACATCCAAATAACAATTTTTCAGCGGTGGCAAGTCAAGCATATCATAAATTTTCTTAGGCATAACAGAAATACTTGCACCAAGATCACATAAAGCATTACAATCAAAATCTTTAACCTTCATCTTAATGATGGGCTCCCAACCATCCTCTAGCTTTTTAGGAATAGAGGCTTCGCGCTCTAGTTTCTCTTCCCTAGCTTTTATGAGAGCATTTGTAATATGATGTGTAAAGGCCAAATTTATAGCACTAGCATTAGGACTTTTAGCAAGTTTTTGCAAGAACTTTATAACTTCAGAGATGTGGCAATCATCAAAATTCAAACCATTATAATCTAAAGCAATGGGATCATCATCCCCAATGTTGGAAAAAATTTCAGCAGCTTTATCACAGGCAATTTCAGCAGTTTTAGCAGTTTCAGGCAGTTTTTCGCGCTTTGCATTAGAAGTAGAAACATTGCTAACACCAATTCTTTTATTATTATTAGTAGGAGGTGCAGCAACATGTGTAGCATTAGCATGACAAGTGGTGGTAATAGTCCAAACTTTAGCTACATTCTTCTCTTTAGCTAGTTTTTCATTTTCTTCTCTATCCCACCTAGCACGCAGTTCAGCCATTAATCTTATATTCTCATTAATTCTAACTTGAATGGCATTTGCTGTAGTAACAATTTTATTATGATGATTCTCATTAGGCATAACTTTCGATTTCAAAAGATCAACATCAGCAGCAAGACTATCGACTTTAGAAGCAAGTATATCAATTTTCCCAAGCTTTTCTTCAACAGATTTGTTAAAAGCAGTTTGCGTACTAATAAATTCTTTAAGCATGGCTTCAAGTCCAGGGGGTGAACTCCTATTATTGTTGTAAGAATTTCCATAAGAATTACCATAGCCGTTGCCATTATTATAAGGATATGGCCTATAGAATTGTTCCGGTAAGCATTGTTGTTGAAATTATTATTTTTAATGAAGTTTACATCAACATGTTCTTCTTGTGCAACCAATGAAGCTAATGGAACATTATTAGAATCAATATTAGTCCTATCATTCACAAGCATAGACATAATAGCATCAATCTTATCACTCAAGGAAGAGGTTTCTTCGACAGAATTTACCTTCTTACCTTGTGGAGCTCTTTCCGTGTGCCATTCAGAGTAGTTGATCATCATATTATCAAGAAGCTTTGTTGCTTCACCAAGAGTGATGGACATAAAGGTACCTCCAGCAGCTGAATCCAATAAATTCCGTGAAGAAAAATTTAGTCCTGCATAGAAGGTTTGGATGATCATCCAAGTAGTCAGTCCATGGGTTGGGCAATTTTTAACCAAAGATTTCATTCTTTCCCATGCTTGTGCAACATGTTCAGTATCTAATTGTTTAAAATTCATTATGCTACTCCTCAAAGATATAATTTTAGCAGGGGGATAATATCTACCAATAAAAGCATCCTTGCATTTGGTCCATGAATCAATACTATTCTTAGGCAGAGATAGCAACCAATCTTTAGCTCTTCCTCTTAATGAGAAAGGGAACAATTTTAGTTTAATAATATCACCATCTACATCTTTATATTTTTGCATTTCACATAGTTCAACAAAATTATTAAGATGGGCAGCAGCATCATCAACTAACACTGAAAATTGCTCTCGCATAACAAGATTTAATAAAGCAGGTTTAATTTCAAAGAATTCTGCTGTAGTAGCAGGTGGAGCAATAGGTGTGCATAAGAAATCATTATTATTTGTGGTTGTGAAGTCACACAACTTAGTATTTTCAGCGTTGGCCATTTTAGCTACAGTAAATAAAACAAACTAGATAAAGTAAATGCAAGTAACTAATTTTTTTGTGTTTTTGATATAGCAAACAAGATAGAAAATAAAGTAAAACTAGCAACTAATTTTTTTGTATTTTGATTTAGTGCAGCAAACAAAGTAGTAAATAAAACTAAGCAAGACAAAAACAAAGTAAAGAGATTGAGAAGTGGAGACTCCCCTTGCAGCGTGTCTTGATCTCCCCGGCAACGGCGCCAGAAATTTAGCTGTTGACGTGGGAGTTGAAAATCTTTGTGGTGTAACTTTTCTTCGGTCCCCGGCAATGGCGCCAGAAATTTAGCTTGATGGCGTGTAACTCACACGTTCGTTGGGAACCCCAAGAGGAAGGTATGATGAGCACAGCAGCAAGTTTTCCCTCAGAAAGAAACCAAGGTTTATCAAACCAGGAGGAGCCAAGAAGCACGTTGAAGGTTGATGGCGGCGGGATGTAGTGCGGCGCAACACCAGGGATTCCGGCGCCAACGTGGAACCTGCACAACACAACCAAAGTACTTTGCCCCAACGAAACAGTGAGGTTGTCAATCTCACCGGCTTGCTGTAACAAAGGATTAACCGTATTATGGAAGATGATTGTTTGCAGAAAACAGTAGAACAGTATTACAGTAGATTGTATTTCAGTAAAGAGAATTGGACCGGGGTCCACAGTTCACTAGAGGTGTCTCTCCCATAAGACAAACAGCATGTTGGGTGAACAAATTACAGTTGGGCAATTGACAAATAAAGAGGGCATGACCATGCACATACATATCATGATGAGTATAGTGAAATTTAATTGGGCATTACGACAAAGTACATAGACCGCCATCCAACTGCATCTATGCCTAAAAAGTCCACCTTCGTGTTATCATCCGAACCCCCTCCAGTATTAAGTTGCAAAGCAACAGACAATTGCATTAAGTATGGTGCGTAATGTAATCAACAACTACATCCTTAGACATAGCATCAATGTTTTATCCCTAGTGGCAACAGCACAACACAACCTTAGAACTTTCTCACATCCTTGTCCCTGTGTCAATGCAGGCATGAACCCACTATCGAGCATAAATACTCCCTCTTGGAGTTACAAGCATCTACTTGGCCAGAGCATCTACTAGTAACGGAGAGCATGCAAGATCATAAACAACACATAGATATAACTTTGATAATCAACATAACAAGTATTCTCTATTCATCGGATCCCAACAAACGCAACATATAGAATTACAGATAGATGATCTTGATCATGTTAGGCAGCTCACAAGATCCGACAATGATAGCACAATGGGGAGAAGACAACCATCTAGCTACTGCTATGGACCCATAGTCCAGGGGTAGACTACTCACACATCACACCGGAGGCGACCATGGCGGCGTAGAGTCCTCCGGGAGATGATTCCCCTCTCCGGCAGGGTGCCGGAGGCGATCTCCTGGATCCCCCGAGATGGGATCGGCGTTGGCGGCGTCTCTGGAAGGTTTTCCGTATCGTGGCTCTCGGTACTGGGGGTTTCGTCACGGAGGCTTTAAGTAGGCGGAAGGGCAAGTCAGGAGGGGGCACAGGGGCCCCACACCATAGGCCGGCACGGCCAGGGGGGGCCGCGCCGCCCTAGGGTTTGGGCACCCTGTGGCCCCACTTCGTTTCGTCTTCGGACTTCTGGAAGCTTCGTGGCAAAATAGGCCCCTGGGCGTTGATTTCGTCCAATTCCGAGAATATTTCCTTACTAGGATTTCTGAAACCAAAAACAGCAGAAACAAGAATCGGCACTTCGGCATCTTGTTAATAGGTTAGTTCCAGAAAATGCACGAATATGACATAAAGTGTGCATAAAACATGTAGATAACATCAATAATGTGGCATGGAACATAAGAAATTATCGATACGTCGGAGACGTATCACAACCCATCATAGACCACATTACCATGGGGAATTAGAGTGGGATCCCCACCCTCAAGTTGTTCCGCAAGCCGCAACCGCTACGGTATGCACAGCATAACCGTGGGGACTTAGAATGAGTTCCCCACCCACAAGTTGCTCCGCAAGATACAACTGCTACGGTAAGCGCATCCGTTGATGGACAAGAGGTGGAAATACGATTGACTAGTCCGTCCCATTTCAGATCTTATGGTTAACACGGTTATTACGGCACAAGAATCACTGGCGACATTTGTTGTTTAATCCTAGCTGGATATAAACCCTTGCAATGGAACCTCCACCATATCAACATAATCCATGGTTCCATTGCCCACCACATAGTCATATTCATAGTTATGAAAGTAGTGGTTTTGGTTTTTATGCAATAGTGATAACCATAGTACTTTGCAAGTAATTTGATAGAAATACTCAAATGACATGAGCAAGTGATGAACTTGCCTGAACACTGCAAAGTTTTGCAGTTGGAAGGTGTGGACTGACCCTTGTCCTCTGTCTCTGAAAAATAGCATCATTGTCCGATAAGGGCAATGGTTAAAGAAGCAATTATGCATGCTTTCCATTTTTAGGGTTTGTTCCCCCTTTTCCGATGTCTTATCATTTTATGTGAGAGGTATTTACTAAGAATAATTTGGAGGTTCTCTATTTAGGGTAAATATAACCTTGAAATATTTTCAAGGTGTTTTTATAGTCCAATTACATTAATGGACTTATTTTCTTTATTGAAAATAATATGTGTGATTTAATTCCTTATTTAATTCATCAAATTAAGACTTATTCTTAATTATCTTCAAAAATTCTCTTTGATATTTTATTTGGATAGAGAATTTTATGCTGATTGATTTTCATATTTTTAATTATTTTTTTAGAGCTATATTCTATTTTCTAAAATTCTTTGAAATCCTCACTTAAAGGGTATTTTGGAAAATGCCCAAATTGCCCTCGGGCCCACCTGTCAGGGTGAACCCGAGTGGGTTGGGCTCAACCCAGTTGGCCTGGTCCGGCCCACTCGGTCGCCCTCACTTTTCCTCTCTCTCTCCCTCGCGAACCCTAACCCTCGAGCTCTGGCGACGCGCGCGTCGCCGCCTCTTCGCCGAATTTCTCCGGCCAACTCCGGCCATCGCCGCCGGCGAGATGGGGTGCGTCTGAACCACCGTTCGACGGCGCTTCAAATCCACCGCGCCGATTTGCTCTTCGTCGCCTCTTCGTGTCGCCCCCAATCCTTCTGCTCGTCTGACCGTGGAGATCCACGGCGATCTCGTCGCTGCCGACGTTCCTGGAGCCATGGCTTCGCCATCGTGTGCGCGAGCTGCCGCGGCACCACCATGGCCTGGCTTGGCCTGGCGCCGCCGTGCTTCGGCGCGTGCCACCGTGGCCGCCATGGCGCCACCGTTCTGCTCGGCTCCAAGTAAGTGCGCCCCCTTCTGCTCCTCTTCTGTGCCTGTTCTTCTTCCCTGCTAGCTCTGGCCATGGCCCTCCTCCTGTTGGATATGCCGCCATGCCGTGCTGCCACTGCTGCTGTGCTGACTGCTGTGCTCTGCTTGCCATGACAACAGCTTCTGTGGCCATGCCTGTGCTTATGCTGCTGCTGCTACTCTCCATGGCCTAGCTTAGACTGTGCTATCTTTGCTATGCATGCTTCTGTGCAATTCTGCTAAAGCCATGTGCTTGCTCAAGCTTGCATTTCTTGCTTGAAACTATCTCTGTGACTCTGTTCTTGATGCTACTACTGGTAGATCCTCAAGTGTATTCAATTCCTTGCTTTGGCTTAATTACTGTGTGTAATTCTTGCCATTTTGCAAGAGCCAGTGCTCCTGGTGTGCTATCCCTTGTGCTCTAATACCTGGAAATGCTCAATAGATTCTGTTTGTTGGCTAAGCAACATCATCCAGTGATGGTGTGCTATTTGGATATAATTATGTTTAGCTCATTTGCATAACTGTGATGCAATTCCTTATGTACTGTGTCTGTTTAATTTTATATGGTCAATGTGGTGCTAGAATTGAGTTCTAGCATGCTTTAGCAAGCTCTGGTGATCCAGTGATCATCAGCTGCTTGATCAATGCTTTCTTTATTTACTGCCTATGCCTGTCTGGGCTTATTCTGGTGACTGTGCATCACCATGCCTTGTGCTGGTGTGTGCTTTGGCTGGTTCAAGCAATTGCTATTGCTTGCAGTGATCAATTGGATCATGTGTAAGTGTTCCAGTTACTGGTGATCTATGACTTTCATTTATCTGTATAGCTTGTCCTTGTTTATTGGATAAATGAGATGAACTGCTTGCAGTGATGACTCTTATAATTAGTTTGATTGAGCTAGAGGGATGCCAACATTAGTTGGGGACCCTAGCTCCACTTTGAACCCAATCTGGGTGATGATATTTGTGCTTGGCTTGGTGGTTTGGCTATTTTAGTGGTTGAGGTGACCCTGGCAGTAATCATATGCTGCCCTAGGGTAGCTCCCCTCTTGTTGGCTTACTGTGGCTCACTCAATGCTTTCTGGGTGATCCATTTATTGGATTGCCAGTAGCTCTTGATGTTGAAATCAAATAGACATTGTTTTGTCTATGTCTGATGGCCTAACTAGTTATAGGTGCTAAGTGTGTAACTAGGCTAACTGTATTTTCATCTCTGGCTGGATTTCTTCAGTTATGCATTGATTTTCATAGCTGTTGTTCCCATTAGATGATTTACTAGTGGCCTTGCTACCTTTGCTTGCACCATATGGCTTAGTAGCCAGATGATGACACAATTTGGGTATCACACCCTTTTGCTTGTGTGTGATTGGTGCATATGCTTATATATGAACAAAACCATCTGGTTTGTTCATGATGATTTGTATACCTCACTCCAGCTCCTAGAATTTGATGTTGGTGTACAGGTTTTGCTTCTGGTGGTTTGTTTGGCTTGCCCTGCTCCTCCCTGTGGCTTGATGCTTCTTGGTTATTTGCTGTGGTGGTGAAAATGTGTTGAACAGCAGTAGCTGTTCAAGCTGTTCTTGTGTTCTTGGCTGTTCTTGGTGGCTTACCAGTGCAGTTCTGTCGATGGATGAATCAAGTGACTAGGGTTTTGGCTGGGAAAAGCTTTTATATGGCCAGCCATGGCTTCCCTGGTCGACAGCACCACATTTCACCCTGGTGACTCACTGGTTGTGTGTGTTGCATGCACACATGCAGCAGGCCTTGTGTGCTGCCTGTGTGTGTGTGACTTGAGACTTGGGCTGGTGGGTTGGATCAGCTCGGCAGCTTGATCATATCCACCCTATTCCAGTTTTCTTCTAACCTGCCAAGTGGCTTTGCCACTTGGCTTAATGTTCTATTGGTTGTGTGTGTGTGCAGGGATCAAGAAGATGCTCAAGATGAACTCAAGATCATCTTGATCATAGAATTCATGATGATCACAATGTAGTTTAGGTCATTTAAATAACTTGTAATTTTCCCTTTTCATTTTCTATTTCTTCAATTCTTGTAATGTGTTGTAATTCAATAATTCAATTCTGAATATTGTAAAGACAATGTATTATGTGTGATTATCAATAAAGCTCAAGTTTCTCTCTATTGAGCTTTATGAAATTGTTGTATTATTTATATTCTTGATTAATGATATTTGTTTGTTAAATTCTCTCAAGTTTGAATAATGTGATAATCATTTGATGTTTGAATGTGAAATTCAAATTCAAATTTGGTTTGAATTCATCCTAACAACTTAACTTATAATTCAATCATGCAACTTATGATTTCCATGCAATTTCACTTCTCTCTTCTCAAAACCCTAATTTAGACAAGTAGGAACAAGTTCATCGCACTCTCGAAACCCTAACCCTGTAGGATGTCGAGAGAGAAACCTGTCCCTCTTCGATGCAGTTTTGTTTTAAAAGCGTGAAATTTCCCCGTAATTTACAATGCAATGCACATCCCTTTCTAAAATCTACCCCTCGATCGTCTCTAAACCTGGGACATTACAGGTTGCTTTCAACTTGTAACATGTATATCTCATGGATAGTTGTCAATGCAAAGTAATATAACAAGTGCAATATGCAAGTATGTAAGAACCAATGCACAGTTCACACAAGTGTTTGCTTCTTGAGGTAGAGAGAAATAGGTGAACTGACTCAACATAAAAGTAAAAGAATGGCCCTTCGCAGAGGGAAGCATTGATTGCTATATTTGTGCTAGAGCTTTGATTTTGAAAACAAGAAACAATTTTGTCAACGGTAGTAATAAAGCATACGTGTTATGTAAATTATATCCTACAAGTTGCAAGCCTCATGCATAGTATACTAATAGTGCCCGCACCTTGTCCTAATTAGCTCGGATTACCTGGATTATCATCGCAATACATATGTTTTAACCAAGTGTCACAAAGGGGTACCTCTATGCCGCCTGTACAAAGGTCTAAGGAGAAAGCTCGCATTGGATTTCTCGCTATTGATTATTCTCAACTTAGACATCCATACCGGGACAACATAGACAACATATAATGGACTCCTCTTTTATGCATAAGCATTCAACAATTATTAATATTCTCATATGAGATTGAGGATATTTGTCCAAAATTGAAACTTCCACCATGGATCATGGCTTTAGTTAGCGGCCCAATGTTCTTCTCTAACAGTATGCATGCTCTAACCATTTTAGTGGTAAATCTCCCTTACTTCAGACAAGACGGACATGCATAGCAACTCACATGATATTCAACAAAGAGTAGTTGATGGCGTCCCCAGGAACATGGTTATCGCACAACAAGCAACTTAACAAGAGATAAAGTGCATAAGTACATATTCAATACCACAATAGTTTTTAGGCTATTTGTCCCATGAGCTATATATTGTAAAGATAAAGAATAGAAATTTAAAGGTAGCACTCAAGAAATTTACTTTGGAATGGCGGAGAAATACCATGTAGTAGGTAGGTATGGTGGACACAAATGGCATAGTGGTTGGCTCAAGGATTTTGGATGCATGAGAAGTATTTCATCTCGATACAAGGTTTAGGCTAGCAAGGTTTATTTGAAACAAACACAAGGATGAACCGGTGCAGCAAAACTCACATAAAAGACATATTGTAAACATTATAAGACTCTACACCGTCTTCCTTGTAGTTCAAACTCTTTACTAGAAATTATCTAGACCTTAGAGAGACCAATTATGCAAACCAAAATTTAGCAAGCTCTATGTATTTCTTCATTAATAGGTGCAAAGAATATGATGCAAGAGCTTAAACATGAGCACAACAATTGCCAAGTATCAAATTATCCAAGACATTATAGCAATTACTACATGTCAACCATATAACAATTTAACAAAGAAGATTCAACCTTCGCCATGAATATTATGAGTAAAGCCTAAGGACATATTTGTCCATATGCAACAGCGGAGCATGTCTCTCTCCCACACAGTGAATGCTAGGATCCATTTTATTCAAACAAAAACAAAAACAAAAACAAACCGACGCTCCAAGCAAAGTACATAAGATGTGATGGAATAAAAATATAGTTTCACTAGAGGAACCTGATAATGTTGTCGATGAAGAAGGGGATGCCTTGGGCATCCCCAAGCTTAGACGCTTGAGTCTTCTTGATATATGCAGGGGTGAACCACCGGGGCATCCCAAGCTTAGAGATTTCACTCTTCTTGATCATATTGTATCATCCTCCTCTCTTGACCCTTGAAAACTTCCTCCACACCAAACTCGAAACAACTCATTAGAGGGTTAGTGCATAATCAGAATTCACATGTTCAGAGGTGACACAATCATTCTTAACACTTCTGTACATTGCCCAAAGCTTCTGAAAGTTAATGGAACAAAGAAATCCATCCAACATAGCAAAAGAGGCAATGCGAAATAAAAGGCAGAATCTGTTAAAACAGAACAGTCCGTAAAGACGAATTTCTAAGAGGTACCAGACTTGCTCAAATGAAAATGCTCAAATTGAAAGAAAGTTGCGTACATATCTGAGGATCACTCACGTAAATTGGCAGAATTTTCTGAGTTACCTACAGAGAATTAGGCCCTGATTCGTGACAGCAAGAAATCTGTTTCTGCGCAGTAATCCAAATCTAGTATGAACCTTACTATCAAAGACTTTACTTGGTACAACAATGCAATAAAATAAGATAAGAAGAGGTTTCTACAGTAGTAACAACTTCCAAGACTCAAATATAAAACAAAAGTACTGTAGCAAAATAAACACATGGGTTATCTCCTAAGAAGTTCTTTCTTTATAGCCATTAAGATGGGCTCAGCAGTTTTAATGATGCACTCGCAAGAAATAGTATTTGAAGCAAAAGAGAGCATCAAGAGGCAAATTCAAAACACATTTAAGCCTAACATGCTTCCTATGAAAAGGAATCTTGTAAATAAACAAGTTCATGAAGAGCAAAGTAACAAGCATAGGAAGGTAGAACCAGTGTAGCTTCAAAAATTTCAGCACATAGAGAGGTGTTTTAGTAACATGAAAGTTTCTACCACCATATTTTCCTCTCTCATAATAACTTTCAGTAGCATCATGAGCAAACTCAACAATATAACTATCACATAAAGCATTCTTATCATGAGTCTCATGCATAAAATTATTACTCTCCACATAAGCATAGTCAATTTTATTTGTAATAGTGGGAGCAATTTCAACAAAGTAGCTATCATTATTATTCTCATCATCATATATAGGAGGCATATTGTAATCATAATCAAATTTATCCTCCATAACAGGCGGCACTAAAAGACTACTATCATTATAATCATCATAAATAGGAGGCAAAGTATCATCAAAGTAAATTTTCTCCTCAATGCTTGGGGGACTAAAAAGATCATGCTCATCAAAGCCAGCTTCCCCAAGCTTAGAATTTTCCATAGCATTAGCAACAATAGTGTTCAAAGCATTCATATTAATAACATTCCCATTAGCATGCATGTAAAGTTCCATGGGTTTTTTAATTCTCTCTTCAAACACATCATGTCCTAATTCAAGATAAAGTTCATAAAGATCTCTCATATTTTTGTTGTTTTCCATTATGCCTAACTAGTGTAAACAAGAAACAAAAAGATGCAATTGCAGGATCTAAAGGAAATAGCTTCGAGCACACACACAATGGCGCCAAAAAAGTACTTAGTTACCTGGAACCGGAGTATGAGTGCCTTTTACCTTTCCTCCCCGGCAACGGCGCCAGAAAAGTGCTTGATGTCTACGGGAACTTCTATTCTTGTAGACAGTGTTGGGCCTCCAAGAGCAGAGGTTTGTAGAACAGTAGCAAGTTTCCCTTAAGTGGATCACCCAAGGTTTATCGATCTCAGGGAGGAAGAGGTCAAAGATATCCCTCTCAAGAAACCCTGCAACCACAAAGCAAGAAGTCTCTTGTGTCCCCAACATACCTAATAGGTGCACTAGTTCGGCGAAGAGATAGTGAAATACAGGTGGTATGAATAAGTATGAGCAGTAGTAACGGCGCCAGAAAAGTGCTTGGCTGCCCAAGACTGGCGTGTTGTTGATGGTGGTAATATAGCAGATGACAGATGCGATAGAAACAAGAACAAGCAGCGATAGCAGTATTTAGGAACAAGGCCTAGGGATCATACTTTCACTAGTGGACACTCTCAACATTGATCACATAAATAAATAGATAGATGCTAGACTCTACACTCTCTTGTTGGATGATGAACACCACTAACTGTGTAGGATTACACGAACCCTCAATGCCGGAGTTAACAAGCTCCACAATATTCGATATTCATGTTTAAATAACCTTAGAGTGCATGACAGATCAACGCAACTAAACCAAGTACTAACATAGCATGCACACTGTCACCTTCACGCTACGAAAGGAGGCATAGATCACATCAATACCATCATAGCAATAGTTAACTTCATAATCTACAAGAGATCACAATCATAGCCTACGCCAAGTACTACACGATGCACACACTGTCACCATTACACCGTGCAGGAGGAATAGACTACTTTAATAACATCACTAGAGTAGCACATAGATGAATTGTGATACAAAACTCATATGAATCTCAATCATGTAAGGCAGCTCATGAGATCATTGTATTGAAGTACATAGGAGAGAGATTAACCACATAGCTACCGGTACAGCTCTTAGCCTCGATGGAGAACTACTCCCTCCTCATGGAGATAGCAGCGTTGATGAAGATGGCGGTGGAGATGGCAGCGGTGTCGATGGAGAAGCCTTCCGGGGGCACGTCCTCGTCACGGCGGCGTGCCGGAACAGAGACTCATGTCCCCCAGATCTTGGCTTCGCGATGGCGGCGGCTCTGGAAGGTTTCTCGTACCGTGGCTTTTTCATCACGATGTTTTAGGTCAGGGACCTTTTTATAGGCGAAGAGGCGGCGTCAGAAGGTCGACGAGGCGACGACACACTAGGGGGGCCCGGCCAAGGCCTGGGCCACGCCACCCTGTCGTCTGGGGCCCACAGGGCCCTCCTCTGGCGGCTCTCGGGTGTTCTGGAAGCTTCGTGTGATTCTAAGATGCTGGGCGTTGATTTCGTCCAATTCCGAGAATATTTCCTTACTAGGATTTCTGAAACCAAAAACAGCAGAAAACAGGAACTGGCACTTAGGCATCTCGTCAATAGGTTAGTTCCGGAAAATGCATAAATATGACATAAAGTATGCATAAAACATGTAGATATCATCAATAATGTGGCATGGAACATAAGAAATTATCGATACGTCGGAGACGTATCACTTCGCAACCCCAAACTTTAAGGAACGACAGCTTAGGTTTCTTATTAAACCATAATTCATACGGTGTCGTTTCTACGGATTTTGATGGTGCTCTATTTAAAGTGAATGCGGCTGTCTCTAATGCATAACTCCAAAATGATAACGGCAAATCAGTAAGAGACATCATAGAACGAACCATATCTAAGAGAGTTCGATTACGACGTTCGGATACACCGTTTCGCTGTGGTGTTCCCGGCGGTGTCAATTGTGAAAGTATTCCGCATTTCTTTAAATGCATGCCAAACTCATAACTTAGATATTCACCTCCGCGATCAGATCGTACAATTTTAATCTTCTTGTTACGTTGATTTTCTACTTCACTTTGGAATTCCTTAAACTTCTCAAAATTTTCGAATTTATGTTTCATGAAATAGATATACCCATATCTACTCAGATCATCTGTGAAGGTTAGAACATAACGATAACCACCGCGTGATGCTACACTCATTGGTCCGCACACATCGGTATGTATGATTTCCAATAAGTCAGTAGCTCGCTCCATCATACCAGAAAATGGAGTCTTAGTCATTTTTCCCATTAGACATGCTTCGCATCTATCAAGTGACTCAAAGTCAAGTGATTCAAGTAATCCATCGGTATGGAGTTTCTTCATGCGTTTCACTCCAATATGACCAAGACGACAGTGCCACATATAAGTAGAATTATCATTTAATTTAATTCGCTTAGCATCAATGTTATGTATATGCGTATCACTACTATCGAGATCTAACAGAAATAAGCCATTCTTTTCAGGTGCTCGACCATAAAAGATATTATTCATAAAAATAGAACAACCATTATTCTCAGACTTGAATGAATAACCGTCTTGCATTAAACAAGATCCAGATATAATGTTCATGCTCAACGTGGGTACAAAATAACAATTATTTAGGCTTAAAACTAATCCCGAAGGTAGATGTAGAGGAAGTGTGCCGACAGCGATCACATCGACTTTGGATCCGTTTCCAACGCGCATCGTCACTTCATCTTTCAATAGTCTTCGTTTATTCTTTAGTTCCTGTTTCGAGTTACAAATATGAGCAACCGAGCCAGTATCAAATACCCAGGTACTAGAACGAGAACCAGTGAGATAAACATCTATAACATGTATATCAGATATACCTTCTTTCTTTTTCTTGACAAGGCCGCTCTTTAGATCAGCCAGATACTTGGAGCAATTATGCTTCCAGTGTCCCTTCTCCTTGCGATAATAGCACTCAAGATCGGGCTTAGGGCCGTTCTTAGGTTTCATAGGAGGTGTGGCAGCTTTCTTGCCACCCTTCTTGAATTTTCCCTTAGACTTGCCCTGTTTCTTGAAACTGGTGGTCTTGTTGACCATCAACACTTGGTGCTCTTTCTTGATCTCAATCTCAGCAGCTTTTAGCATGCCAAAGAGTTCAGGTAACTCCTTGTTCATGTTCTGCATATTGTAGCTCATCACAAAGTTCTTGTAACTTGGTGGCAGTGATTGAAGGACACGATTAATCCCCAGTCTGTTAGGAATCACTATTCCCAAGTCACTGAGTTTCTTCGCATGCCCGGTCATAACGAGCATGTGCTCACTAACGGAGCTGCCTTCTTCCATCATGCAGCTGAAGAAGTGTTTCGATGCTTCATAGCATTCCACAGCCGCATGAGTCCCAAATATAGCTTTCAGCTCATTGACCAACTCATGAGGATCATGGTGCTCAAAACGTTTTTGAAGATCGGCTTCCAGACTGCACAGGAGGGCACACTGAACTTGAGAGTACCGAGTTTTCCGAGTCGCGTAAACATTCTTTACTTCATCGGTTTCAGTTTCTGCAGGAGGGTCACCTAGCGGTGCATCAAGCACAAATTGCAGATTTCCGCCAGCGAGGAAGATCCTCACATGACGGAACCAGTCGGTGAAGTTGCTACCGTTGCTCTTAAGCTTTTCTTTCTCTAGGAACTGGTTAAAATTGATTGGGGACGCCATCTCTACAACATATATTTGCAAAAGTTTAGACTAAGTTTATGACAAATTGAGTTCAAATTTTAATTCAACATAATTAAAAATCTAGGTGAACTCCCACTCAAAACAATATCCCTCGCATTGTCTTAGTGATCACACGAACCAAATCCACCACACCTAAGTCCGATCATCACGAGACAAGGTGTAATTTCAATGGCGAACACTCAAAGTGTTCATCATATAAACCATATGATTCATGCTCTACCTTTCGGTATCACGTGTTCCGAGACCATGTCTATACATGCTAGGCTCGTCAAGGCCACCTTAGTATCCGCATGTGCAAAACTGTCTTGCACCCGTTGTATGCACTTGTTGATTCTATCACACCCGATCATCACGAGATGCTTCGAAACGACAAGTCTTGGCAACGGTGCTACTAAGGATGAACACTTTATTATCTTGAGATTTTAGTGAGGGATTATCTTATAATGCTACCGTCGCGATCTAAGCAAAATAAGATGCATAAAAGGATTAACATCACATGCAGTTCATATGTGATATGATATGGCCCTTTTGTCTTTGCGCCTTTGATCTTCATCTCCAAAGCACGGACATGATCTCCATCATCTTCGGGCATGATCTCCATCATTGTCGGCGTAGCGTCAAGGTCAATGGCGCCGTCTTCATGATTGTCCTCCATGTAGCAACTATTACAACTACTTTGAAATACTACTCAACATGAAATTTAAAGACAACCATAAGGCTCCTGCCGGTTGCCACAATACAATAATGATCATCTCATACATATTCATCATCACATTATGGCCATATCACATCACCAAACCCTGCAAAAACAAGTTAGACGTCTCTAATTTGGTTTGCATATCTTATGTGGTTTAGGGTTTTCGATAGAGATCTAATCTACCTACGAACATGAACCACAACGGTGATACTAGTGTTGTCAATAGAAGAGTAAATTGAATCTTCACTATAGTAGGAGAGACAGACACCCGCAAAGCCTCTTATGCAATACAAGTTGCATGTCGAACGAGGAACAAGTCTCATGAACACGGTCATGTAAAGTTAGTCCGAGCCGCTTCATCCCACTATGCCACAAAGATGCAAAGTGCTCAAA
Organism: Lolium perenne; assembly: GCF_019359855.2. Classification (NCBI taxonomy): domain Eukaryota; kingdom Viridiplantae; phylum Streptophyta; class Magnoliopsida; order Poales; family Poaceae; genus Lolium; species Lolium perenne. Next base: position 141,753,577 of record NC_067245.2, read on the forward strand.
CTAAAGACAACAAGAGCATCAACGCCCACAAAACCATTGTGTTCTACTCGTGCAACCATCTATGCATAGACACGGCTCTGATACCACTGTAGGGATTCGTTGCATAGAAAACAAAAAATTTCCTACCGCGAACACGCAATCCAAGCCAAGATGCAATCTAGAAGACGGTAGCAACGAGGGGATTATCGAGTCTCACCCTTGAAGAGATTCCAAAGCCTACAAGATGAGGCTCTTGTTGCTGCGGTAGACGTTCACTTGCCGCTTGCAAAAGCGCGTAGAAGATCTTGATCACGGCGCCACGAACGGGCAGCACCTCCGTACTCGGTCACACGTTCGGTTGTTGATGAAGACGACGTCCACCTCCCCGTTCCAGCGGGCAGCGGAAGTAGTAGCTCCTCTTGAATCCGACAGCACGACGGCGTGGTGTCGGTGGTGGTGGAGAATCCCGGTGGAGCTTCGCTAAGCGTGCGGGGAAGAAGGAGTATTGGGGTGGCTAGGTTTTGGGGAGAGGGGGGCGCCGGCCACTTGAGGGGTGCGGCCACCTTGTGGTTTTGGGGTGGCCGGCCCCCTCCCCTTGGCCCCTCATTATATAGGTGGAAGCCCCAAGTGTTGGACTACAAGTCTTCGAATAAGACCCGAACCCAAAACCTTCCATGTGATAGGGAAACCTACCCAAGGTGGGAATCCCACTTGGGGTGGGATTCCCCCCTTCCATGTGGGGGGGTGGCCGGCCCCCTTGGTGGAGACCAAGGTGGACTCCACCCTCCTAGGGTTGGCCGGCCATGGGAGGTGGAGTCCCTTTGGGACTCCGCCTTCCAAAGTGGTTTCTTCCGAACTTTTCTAGAACCTTCTAGAACCTTCCATAGAACCTTCCGGATCATTTTAAATCTTATAAAATGACTTCCTATATATGAATCTTATTCTCCGGAGCATTCCGGAACTCCTCGTGATGTCCAGGATCTCATCCGGGACTCCGAACAAATATTCGAACTCCATTCCATATTCAAGTTCTACCATTTCAACATCCAACCTTAAGTGTGTCACCCTACGGTTCGCGAACTATGCGGACATGGTTGAGTACTCACTCCGACCAATAACCAATAGCGGGATCTGGAGATCCATAATGGCTCCCACATATTCAACGATGAGTTTAGTGATTGAATGAACCATTCACATACGATACCAATTCCCTTTGTCACGCGATATTTTACTTGTCCGAGGTTTGATCATCGGTATCACTCTATACCTTGTTCAACCTCGTCTACTGACAAGTACTCTTTACTCGTACCGTGGTATGTGGTCTCTTATGAACTTATTCATATGCTTGCAAGACATTAGACGACATTCCACCGAGAGGGCCCAGAGTATATCTATCCGTCATCGGGATGGACAAATCCCACTGTTGATCCATATGCCTCAACTCATACTTTCCGGATACTTAATCCCACCTTTATAACCACCCATTTACGCAATGGCGTTTGATGTAATCAAAGTACCTTTCCGGTATAAGTGATTTACATGATCTCGTGGTCATAAGGACTAGGTAACTATGTATCGAAAGCTTATAGCAAATAACTTAATGACGTGATCTTATGCTACGCTTAATTGGGTGTGTCCATTACATCATTCATACAATGATATAACCTTGTTATTCATAACATCCAATGTTCATGATTATGAAACTAATCATCTATTAATCAACAAGCTAGTTAAGAGCCATACTAGGGACTCTTTGTTGTTTACATATCACACATGTATCAATGTTTCGGTTAATACAATTATAGCATGGTATATAAACATTTATCATAAACATAAATACGGATGAAGCTTGCTACCCGCATGGGTAGCTACACACCCATGCAGTATACCAATATACAAGCCATATTAACTTGTTTTAGCTCAGTTTCCTAGTAGAACGTGGAATTCTAGTGTATAAAAGTGGTTTCCGAATTTTGATTTGAAACTTTTTTTGTCAAAGTCAACTCAATATTCAAAAAGTCAATGCAAAATACGTTGGTGAGTTGACTTTGATCAAAAAATATTCATATCAAAATTCGGAAACCACTTTTGTACACTAGAATTCCATGTTCTACTAGGAAACCGAGCTAAAACAAGTTAATATGGCTTGCATATTGGTATACTGCATGGGTGTGTAGCTACCCATGCGGGTAGCGAATTGTGACGCCCCAAAACCGGTACCATGAGGATCTCAGCGAATCCGCCGAAATCCGCACGATATCGATTTTAGGAGACGCACCACCAAGCGCCTCGTACACGCCGAAGCATGCACGCGATGCGGGTGGAATCAATCACGAGAGGTAACATTACAACAGGATTACAATAGATCCCACAAGATACAGATATATTACAGCAACGACTCCAACGAGTCAAGATACAAATAGATACAATACAAAGATCCAAATCATACAGAAGATCAAATACATCCGAGTACGGACAAGATACAAATTTGGACTAAGAGTCCTGAAGATAAACGATGGCGTCCATAACCCTGCCCAGGCCAAGCCGGAAGGGTAACCTTGCTAGCGTCGTCTTCATCGAACATATCTTCATACCTGCCCGGTTATATCCCGTAGAAGCAGCAATAAGTACGGGTTCGTACTTAACAAGACTTCAAGACGTATAAGCATTCGTCAACCAGTCGTCCTTTGTACTTGAGGCACGCAGGGGACTTAGAGGACGCAAGAGGAACGTCATAGGCAATATGGTGGGGTTAAGCGGCAGCGCGCAAGCACTAAAAACCTATAGAGACACTCTACAACAGTCGTCTATCAGAGAAGGTGAGAGAGCGCACAAACTAACAGTTCTATACTCTGCAAACATAACACAGCCGGTGCGTTCCCCCCTCGCAAGGAAGTACTTACAAAGGCACTCACACGGTTGTCAAGTTTTAACCATTTATTATTAGAGTTGTGCTAACTTACTACACAAGTTATTATGATTGAAACAACAGGTGTAAGTTGTCTATGGTCGAGTCATACAGCTCCAAGTCGTCCATAACCGCGGACGCGGCTTATCGATAAGATTTAACCCTGCAGGGGTGCCCAAATGTGCCCACACGCACGATCAACCCACTTGCGACAGGTGGATATAACGACTCGCACTCTCCTTCACGACAACAATGTCCAGGAAGCCACCTAACCAAGTTGAACCCGAATCGAAGTCCGGCCGTATCTCCGAAGCGGACCTAGCTGTTTGCGACAGCGTACTAGGTGGTTTAAACACACACTGGGGCGATAAACCACTTCGCAGCGGCTCCGCGACCTATACGTGCATACCAGAAACAAGGGATACAAGGCACCCAGGGGCTTCCCAAAATAAATAAGTAACAGGCTGGCATGCACGCAACAACAAATGGTAAAACATTGCAAACTAGTTGTGGCAACTGGACAAAGCTGTAGATTCCGGCAGTGGTCGAGGGGAGACCCAGAAGCATACCCACGTGTGGTTAGAGCGCTCAGTCTCGGAACAGATAACAGGAACTCGGGTCCTAAGCTTTAAAGAAACACAAGTGAGCCGTCACAAAACGATCAGCTGACCCACCGATGCCTCCGCTAACAACTATTAACAAGTAACCATGATACCCTCAACAGATATATCCATAAACCATGTGTCATGTTTCCCAACAGATAACCGATAAGATAGCGGTAACGGTAACGAGATATAACTGCACTAGCATGCACTACGACTCGCAAGGCAGACCCGAAACCAAACAACAACTGTAGGAGGTTGGTGGAGGCAATATAGGCTGCTTGAGGTAACAAGTGGAAGGGACACGTGACAAGAACGCAACATAAGGATAGCATGAGGGAGAAGGCAAAATAAAATAGGTGAGCGACTTCTGCAGGGGCAGAAGTATAGGGGAAATGCTTGCCTGTTAAAGCTTGCCGAGGAACATCCGGAGAACTTGTCGTATCTCACCGCACCACTTCGCGATCCTATCCGAGAAGAAGCAAATGCTGGAACAAGCAACGGATGCAAATCTTACAACTACGGAAGAAGAACCGGCATGATGAAGATGATATGCATGACATGGCAAACATGATGCGGCGATGCAACTTATCCATATTAATCGGAGTCGGAACCCCGGACAAACAAATTAGGTTAGAGTTGCATTTTCTACCGTCAAAGTTAAGTGTTCATTAGCATGGCAAAACATGGCAAGGGTGAGCTACTTCAATATTAAACGGAGCGGGGAAAACCCTGGTTGGAAATCCGAAATACTCCGCATATATGTTAGGTATACATGCACAACTATCATGTCACGACATGATGCGAAATGCAAACAGATGAATGGATGACATATTCATGTTCCTTATATTTTTCTGATCAATTTTCATATAAAATACTTTTTATTCCGAGCAACGGATTGGGAGATATGATTTTTACAAGTTTTTGCAAACAACATAGAGGAAAGCTAGCAGAGATGGAGATGGGCTGGACCTGAGCAACGGATAGAGGCCCATCGCACGCTGGGCGACGAAGAAGCTGGGGCGCACGTGGGCTGAGGCCCAGTCGGCGAGACACCGGATCAAGGCCCGTCGGCGGATCTGGGAGACAAAAATGTTGGTTTAATTTGACTCTGCTGGGAATTGAACACAGGATCTGCAGATCAAAGACAAAGGAGACAACCAGACGACCTACATGATATTGACGATTAGGAAGATCTCATGCGCAAGGTAAACCAACTCTCAGCGCCAGATCTGAACAAAACAGAGATAAAAAGATGGATTAATCTGCATGGGGTGGGATTTGAACTCAGGCCAAACGATTGGGGAACCCAGGGACGAACCAGTATGCTACTGGTCGGATCGTGTCAAGAGGAGGGCTCGCAGCAACATGAAGGAGGTAGAGGCGGAGCTCACGGAGGCAGCCATGGCGGACGTCACTGGTCGAGCACGGACCTGGAGCTCCCGGCGAACCGGGACGAAGTACAGGGCGTCGAAGGTGCGCCCTGACTTGGGGAAACATGAGGTAGCGGAGCCGACACCAAGGGGTCACGGCGTCGCCGGAATTGAAGATTTGCTCGCCGGACTTGAAGACGGAATCGGCGACCCGCCGGAGATTTAGAGGGCTCCGGTTCGATTCCTTGCAGGGGGAAGACGAGGACGATGATGCCGTTCTTCTGGTGGTATCAGCTCGGCGAGGGAGCGTCGGTAGCGGTGGCGCCATGGTGGGGAGGTGGTGGTGTTGTTCGGTGGTTCACAGAGAAGAAGAAAAATCGAGGGAGATGAAGAGGAGAACGGTGGCGGCGCGAGGGAGGAAATATGCTAGGGTTTCGTGGCTCGGATGGGGATTAAAAGAGAGGTGGAGGGAGTGGTTGTGGTGGAACGTGGAGGGGAGGACCACGGCAGCGGGGAGGAGCTCACCCTTCTCTCGTGCGCTCGGTGACCTGTAAAGGTGAAGAAGACAACGATGGAAGGGGTCGAAGGGGTATGCCTAGGTGGGCTTGGGCCACTGGGTGGAGAGGGAAGCAGATGGGTTGCTGGATGGAGAGGGAGAGATGGGCCAGAGAGAGGCCTAGGGGAGAGGGAAGGGTTTTCTTTTTATTTAGCAAATCCTTTTTCTCTTTTGTTTATTTTAGGAAACCTCTTTTAGCAAATTGTTTTGAACCAGCACCAACAAAAGTTGAGTTTTGAATATAGGGTAGAGATAGAGATAAAATAAGAGCCAAAGGTTTTATAGCAAAAATAAAATAATTTTGTGTTAGGGTTTGTGTAAAGGAAAAGATAAAGGGATGGTTTAATATACAAACCATATGGGAGGGAACCGAAATAGTTTTTATTCGAAAATAATTTTATTTGATAAAAATCTTGTGAATGATATGATGCATAATGCATGATGATGCATAAAAGAAAAGAACAAACAAAATCTATTAGGGGTATTATCCGGGGCCGTTACAATCGACACCACTAACAAGGAACCTCGCCCCGAGGTTCCACGTCAAGCCAAGGGGGAGTTGGTTAAACTATCGAGTCTTCTTCTACCATGTTGACAATCACCCGACCTCGAGGTGGAACCTTCTTCTGGCGAAGTGTTGATCTTCTCGACACCACTAACAAGAATTCTTGCTCCATGCTGATCGGGCGACACCACTAACAAGAAGTCATTGTTCCGCTGTTGATGATGCGCTTCCATCGGGATCCTTAGAAGATCGGACCTAATAGGATGAAGGTATAGATCGTCCAACCCACGTCGGAACCTAGGACTCAGAGAAATAGATAAGAGAAGATTCAAAACTCGCAAAGGTAAGATGAGAAAGAATAGAGGTAAGGAGAAAAACCAGAACTAATCAGAACTATCCAACGAATTTTAGAAAATAGTTTGGACTCTCTAAACTCAACGACCATTGGCAAGGTTATCCTAAAGGCTGGACTATGGGGTATCGTCAACCTGATGCTCTGATACCAACTTGTGACGCCCCAAAACCGGTACCATGAGGATCTCAGCGAATCCGCCGAAATCCGCACGATATCGATTTTAGGAGACGCACCACCAAGCGCCTCGTACACGCCGAAGCATGCACGCGATGCGGGTGGAATCAATCACGAGAGGTAACATTACAACAGGATTACAATAGATCCCACAAGATACAGATATATTACAGCAACGACTCCAACGAGTCAAGATACAAATAGATACAATACAAAGATCCAAATCATACAGAAGATCAAATACATCCGAGTACGGACAAGATACAAATTTGGACTAAGAGTCCTGAAGATAAACGATGGCGTCCATAACCCTCGCCTGTGCCAAGCCGGAAGGGTAACCTTGCTAGCGTCGTCTTCATCGAACATATCTTCATACCTGCCCGGTTATATCCCGTAGAAGCGACAATAAGTACGGGTTCGTACTTAACAAGACTTCAAGACGTATAAGCATTCGTCAACCGCCGTCCTTTGTACTTGAGGCACGCAGGGGACTTAGAGGACGAAGAGGAACGTCATAGGCAATATGGTGGGGTTAAGCGGCAGCGCAAGCACTAAAAACCTATAGAGACACTCTACAACAATCGTCTATCGAGAGAAGGTGAGAGAGCGCACAAACTAACGATTCTATACTCGCAAACATAACACAGCCTGCGTTCCCCTCGCAAGGAAGTACTTACAAAGGCACTCACACGGTTGTCAAGTTTTAACCATTTATTATTAGAGTTGTGCTAACTTACTACACAAGTTATTATGATTGAAACAACGGGTGTAAGTTGTCTATGGTCGAGTCATACGGCTCCAAGTCGTCCATAACCGCGGACGCGGCTTATCGATAAGATTTAACCTGCAGGGTGCCCAAATGTGCCCACACGCACGATCAACCCACTTGCGACAGGTGGATATAACGACTCGCACTCTCCTTCACGACAACAATGTCCAGGAAGCCACCTAACCAAGTTGAACCCGAATCGAAGTCCGGCCGTATCTCCGAAGCGGACCTAGCTGTTTGCGACAGCGTACTAGGTGGTTTAAACACACACTGGGGCGATAAACCACTTCGCACGGCTCCGCGACCTATACGTGCATACCGAAACAAGGGATACAAGGCACCCAGGGCTTCCCAAAATAAATAAGTAACGGTGGCATGCACGCAACAACAAATGGTAAAACATTGCAAACTAGTTGTGGCAACCGGACAAAGTCAGCAGATTCCGGCGGTGGTCGAGGGGAGACCCGAAGCATACCCACGTGTGGTTAGAGCGCTCGATCTCGGAGCAGATAACAGAACTCGGGTCCTAAGCTTTAAAGAAACACAAGTGAGCCGTCACAAAACGATCAGCTGACCCACCGATGCCTCCGCTAACAACTATTAACAAGTAACCATGATACCCTCAACAGATATATCCATAAACCATGTGTCATGTTTCCCAACAGATAACCGATAAGATAGCGGTAACGGTAACGAGATATAACTGCACTAGCATGCACTACGACTCGCAAGGCAGACCCGAAACCAAACAACAACTGTAGGAGGTTGGTGGAGGCAATATAGGCTTTGAGGTAACAAGTGGAAGGGACACGTGACAAGAACGCAACATAAGGATAGCATGAGGGAGAAGGCAAAATAAAATAGGTGAGCGACTTCTGCAGGGGCAGAAGTATAGGGGAAATGCTTGCCTGTTAAAGCTTGCCGAGGAACATCCGGAGAACTTGTCGTATCTCACCGCACCACTTCGCGATCCTATCCGAGAAGAAGCAAATGCTGGAACAAGCAACGGATGCAAATCTTACAACTACGGAAGAAGAACCGGCATGATGAAGATGATATGCATGACATGGCAAACATGATGCGGCGATGCAACTTATCCATATTAATCGGAGTCGGAACCCCGGACAAACAAATTAGGTTAGAGTTGCATTTTCTACCGTCAAAGTTAAGTGTTCATTAGCATGGCAAAACATGGCAAGGGTGAGCTACTTCAATATTAAACGGAGCGGGGAAAACCCTGGTTGGAAATCCGAAATACTCCGCATATATGTTAGGTATACATGCACAACTATCATGTCACGACATGATGCGAAATGCAAACAGATGAATGGATGACATATTCATGTTCCTTATATTTTTCTGATCAATTTTCATATAAAATACTTTTTATTCCGAGCAACGGATTGGGAGATATGATTTTTACAAGTTTTTGCAAACAACATAGAGGAAAGCTAGCAGAGATGGAGATGGGCTGGACCTGAGCAACGGATAGAGGCCCATCGCACGCTGGGCGACGAAGAAGCTGGGGCGCACGTGGGCTGAGGCCCAGTCGGCGAGACACCGGATCAAGGCCCGTCGGCGGATCTGGGAGACAAAAATGTTGGTTTAATTTGACTCTGCTGGGAATTGAACACAGGATCTGCAGATCAAAGACAAAGGAGACAACCAGACGACCTACATGATATTGACGATTAGGAAGATCTCATGCGCAAGGTAAACCAACTCTCAGCGCCAGATCTGAACAAAACAGAGATAAAAAGATGGATTAATCTGCATGGGGTGGGATTTGAACTCAGGCCAAACGATTGGGGAACCCAGGGACGAACCAGTATGCTACTGGTCGGATCGTGTCAAGAGGAGGGCTCGCAGCAACATGAAGGAGGTAGAGGCGGAGCTCACGGAGGCAGCCATGGCGGACGTCACTGGTCGAGCACGGACCTGGAGCTCCCGGGCGAACCGGGACGAAGTACAGGGCGTCGAAGGTGCGCCCTGACTTGGGGAAACATGAGGTAGCGGAGCCGACACCAAGGGGTCACCGGCGTCGCCGGAATTGAAGATTTGCTCGCCGGACTTGAAGACGGAATCGGCGAATTCGCCGGAGATTTAGAGGGCTCCGGTTCGATTCCTTGCAGGGGGAAGACGAGGACGATGATGCCGTTCTTCTGGTGGTATCAGCTCGGCGAGGGAGCGTCGGTAGCGGTGGCGCCATGGTGGGGAGGTGGTGGTGTTGTTCGGTGGTTCACAGAGAAGAAGAAAAATCGAGGGAGATGAAGAGGAGAACGGTGGCGGCGCGAGGGAGGAAATATGCTAGGGTTTCTGTGGCTCGGATGGGGATTAAAAGAGAGGTGGAGGGAGTGGTTGTGGTGGAACGTGGAGGGGAGGACCACGGCAGCGGGGAGGAGCTCACCCTTCTCTCGTGCGCTCGGTGACCTGTAAAGGTGAAGAAGACAACGATGGAAGGGGTCGAAGGGGTATGCCTAGGTGGGCTTGGGCCACTGGGTGGAGAGGGAAGCAGATGGGTTGCTGGATGGAGAGGGAGAGATGGGCCAGAGAGAGGCCTAGGGGAGAGGGAAGGGTTTTCTTTTTATTTAGCAAATCCTTTTTCTCTTTTGTTTATTTTAGGAAACCTCTTTTAGCAAATTGTTTTGAACCAGCACCAACAAAAGTTGAGTTTTGAATATAGGGTAGAGATAGAGATAAAATAAGAGCCAAAGGTTTTATAGCAAAAATAAAATAATTTTGTGTTAGGGTTTGTGTAAAGGAAAAGATAAAGGGATGGTTTAATATACAAACCATATGGGAGGGAACCGAAATAGTTTTTATTCGAAAATAATTTTATTTGATAAAAATCTTGTGAATGATATGATGCATAATGCATGATGATGCATAAAAGAAAAGAACAAACAAAATCTATTAGGGGTATTATCCGGGGCCGTTACAATCGACACCACTAACAAGGAACCTCGCCCCGAGGTTCCACGTCAAGCCAAGGGGGAGTTGGTTAAACTATCGAGTCTTCTTCTACCATGTTGACAATCACCCGACCTCGAGGTGGAACCTTCTTCTGGCGAAGTGTTGATCTTCTCGACACCACTAACAAGAATTCTTGCTCCATGCTGATCGGGCGACACCACTAACAAGAAGTCATTGTTCCGCTGTTGATGATGCGCTTCCATCGGGATCCTTAGAAGATCGGACCTAATAGGATGAAGGTATAGATCGTCCAACCCACGTCGGAACCTAGGACTCAGAGAAATAGATAAGAGAAGATTCAAAACTCGCAAAGGTAAGATGAGAAAGAATAGAGGTAAGGAGAAAAACCAGAACTAATCAGAACTATCCAACGAATTTTAGAAAATAGTTTGGACTCTCTAAACTCAACGACCATTGGCAAGGTTATCCTAAAGGCTGGACTATGGGGTATCGTCAACCTGATGCTCTGATACCAACTTGTGACGCCCCAAAACCGGTACCATGAGGATCTCAGCGAATCCGCCGAAATCCGCACGATATCGATTTTAGGAGACGCACCACCAAGCGCCTCGTACACGCCGAAGCATGCACGCGATGCGGGTGGAATCAATCACGAGAGGTAACATTACAACAGGATTACAATAGATCCCACAAGATACAGATATATTACAGCAACGACTCCAACGAGTCAAGATACAAATAGATACAATACAAAGATCCAAATCATACAGAAGATCAAATACATCCGAGTACGGACAAGATACAAATTTGGACTAAGAGTCCTGAAGATAAACGATGGCGTCCATAACCCTGCCCAGGCCAAGCCGGAAGGGTAACCTTGCTAGCGTCGTCTTCATCGAACATATCTTCATACCTGCCCGGTTATATCCCGTAGAAGCAGCAATAAGTACGGGTTCGTACTTAACAAGACTTCAAGACGTATAAGCATTCGTCAACCAGTCGTCCTTTGTACTTGAGGCACGCAGGGGACTTAGAGGACGCAAGAGGAACGTCATAGGCAATATGGTGGGGTTAAGCGGCAGCGCGCAAGCACTAAAAACCTATAGAGACACTCTACAACAGTCGTCTATCAGAGAAGGTGAGAGAGCGCACAAACTAACAGTTCTATACTCTGCAAACATAACACAGCCGGTGCGTTCCCCCCTCGCAAGGAAGTACTTACAAAGGCACTCACACGGTTGTCAAGTTTTAACCATTTATTATTAGAGTTGTGCTAACTTACTACACAAGTTATTATGATTGAAACAACAGGTGTAAGTTGTCTATGGTCGAGTCATACAGCTCCAAGTCGTCCATAACCGCGGACGCGGCTTATCGATAAGATTTAACCCTGCAGGGGTGCCCAAATGTGCCCACACGCACGATCAACCCACTTGCGACAGGTGGATATAACGACTCGCACTCTCCTTCACGACAACAATGTCCAGGAAGCCACCTAACCAAGTTGAACCCGAATCGAAGTCCGGCCGTATCTCGAAGCGGACCTAGTCGTTTGCGACAGGCGTACTAGGTGGTTTAAACACACATGGGCGATAAACCACTTCGCAGCGGCTCCGCGACCTATACGTGCATACCGAAACAAGGGATACTAGGCACCCAGGGGCTTCCCAAAATAAATAAGTAACAGTGGCATGCACGCAACAACAAATGGTAAAACATTGCAAACTAGTTGTGGCAACCGGACAAAGCTGTAGATTCCAAGAAGTGGTCGAGGGAGACCTGAAGCATACCCACGTGTGGTTAGAGCGCTCGGTCTCGGAGCAGAATAACAGGAACTCGGGTCCTAAGCTTTAAAGAAACACAAGTGAGCCGTCACAAAACGATCAGCTGACCCACCGATGCCTCCGCTAACAACTATTAACAAGTAACCATGATACCCTCAACAGATATATCCATAAACCATGTGTCATGTTTCCCAACAGATAACCGATAAGATAGCGGTACTTGATAACGAGATATAACGCGCACTAGCATGCACTACGACTCGCAAGGCGGACCCGAAACCAAACAACAAGCGTAGGAGGTTGGTGGAGGCAATATAGGCCTGCTTGAGGTAACAAGTGGAAGGGACACGTGACAAGAACGCAACATAAGGATAGCATGAGGGAGAAGGCAAAATAAAATAGGTGAGCGACTTGCGGGCGAGAAGTATAGGGGAAATGCTTGCACTGTTAAAGCTTGCCGAGGAACATCCTGAGAACTTGTCGTATCTCACCGCACCACTTCGCGATCCTATCCGAGAAGAAGCAAATGTCTTGGAACAAGCAACGGATGCAAATCTTACAACTACGGAAGAAGAACCGGCATGATGAAGATGATATGCATGACATGGCAAACATGATGCGGCGATGCAACTTATCCATATTAATCGGAGTCGGAACCCCGGACAAACAAATTAGGTTAGAGTTGCATTTTCTACCGTCAAAGTTAAGTGTTCATTAGCATGGCAAAACATGGCAAGGGTGAGCTACTTCAATATTAAACGGAGCGGGAAAACCCTGGTTGGAAATCCGAAATACTCCGCATATATGTTAGGTATACATGCACAACTATCATGTCACGACATGATGCGAAATGCAAACAGATGAATGGATGACATATTCATGTTCCTTATATTTTTCTGATCAATTTTCATATAAAATACTTTTTATTCCGAGCAACGGATTGGGAGATATGATTTTTACAAGTTTTTGCAAACAACATAGAGGAAAGCTAGCAGAGATGGAGATGGGCTGGACCTGAGCAACGGATAGAGGCCCATCGCACGCTGGGCGACGAAGAAGCTGGGGCGCACGTGGGCTGAGGCCCAGTCGGCGAGACACCGGATCAAGGCCCGTCGGCGGATCTGGGAGACAAAAATGTTGGTTTAATTTGACTCTGCTGGGAATTGAACACAGGATCTGCAGATCAAAGACAAAGGAGACAACCAGACGACCTACATGATATTGACGATTAGGAAGATCTCATGCGCAAGGTAAACCAACTCTCAGCGCCAGATCTGAACAAAACAGAGATAAAAAGATGGATTAATCTGCATGGGGTGGGATTTGAACTCAGGCCAAACGATTGGGGAACCCAGGGACGAACCAGTATGCTACTGGTCGGATCGTGTCAAGAGGAGGGCTCGCAGCAACATGAAGGAGGTAGAGGCGGAGCTCACGGAGGCAGCCATGGCGGACGTCACTGGTCGAGCACGGACCTGGAGCTCCCGGGCGAACCGGGACGAAGTACAGGGCGTCGAAGGTGCGCCCTGACTTGGGGAAACATGAGGTAGCGGAGCCGACACCAAGGGGTCACCGGCGTCGCCGGAATTGAAGATTTGCTCGCCGGACTTGAAGACGGACTCGGCGACCCGCCGGAGATTTAGAGGGCTCCGGTTCGATTCCTTGCAGGGGGAAGACGAGGACGATGATGCCGTTCTTCTGGTGGTATCAGCTCGGCGAGGGAGCGTCGGTAGCGGTGGCGCCATGGTGGGGAGGTGGTGGTGTTGTTCGGTGGTTCACAGAGAAGAAGAAAAATCGAGGGAGATGAAGAGGAGAACGGTGGCGGCGCGAGGGAGGAAATATGCTAGGGTTTCTGTGGCTCGGATGGGGATTAAAAGAGAGGTGGAGGGAGTGGTTGTGGTGGAACGTGGAGGGGAGGACCACGGCAGCGGGGAGGAGCTCACCCTTCTCTCGTGCGCTCGGTGACCTGTAAAGGTGAAGAAGACAACGATGGAAGGGGTCGAAGGGGTATGCCTAGGTGGGCTTGGGCCACTGGGTGGAGAGGGAAGCAGATGGGTTGCTGGATGGAGAGGGAGAGATGGGCCAGAGAGAGGCCTAGGGGAGAGGGAAGGGTTTTCTTTTTATTTAGCAAATCCTTTTTCTCTTTTGTTTATTTTAGGAAACCTCTTTTAGCAAATTGTTTTGAACCAGCACCAACAAAAGTTGAGTTTTGAATATAGGGTAGAGATAGAGATAAAATAAGAGCCAAAGGTTTTATAGCAAAAATAAAATAATTTTGTGTTAGGGTTTGTGTAAAGGAAAAGATAAAGGGATGGTTTAATATACAAACCATATGGGAGGGAACCGAAATAGTTTTTATTCGAAAATAATTTTATTTGATAAAAATCTTGTGAATGATATGATGCATAATGCATGATGATGCATAAAAGAAAAGAACAAACAAAATCTATTAGGGGTATTATCCGGGGCCGTTACACGAATGCACTCTCAACATAAATATATATAATAACCACTTTATTATTGCCTCTAGGACATATCTCCTTCAGTGGGGAGGAGCTCCGCCGCATCGGTAGAAAGCAAAGAGGAACGGCGGCTCTCGATCGTGCGGTGCACTCGTAAATCACGTGTGACCCATGCCCTAATAATTCACAATGCATTGATGAGGGCTATCACTTCATCATCCAATAAAATGTAGTAACTATCGTAATAATATTGTCTCTTAAGCCATGTAGTACAGTGCAAGATGCTTTAGAGAAACTAGCACAAATGCCCGCGCGTTGCGGCGGGAGAAAAAAACCATACAATACGGAGTGCACACTGTAAATTGATGGTTAAGCCATCATGCCCATAGCTCACTCCATGGTTAGGCGTACATCCACGGTCTCCTCTGATAAATGAACAAAGATGCTATTAGCAAGTGCTAAGTTTAATTGGTAGCCAAGTTTCATAATATTACTTGTAGAAAAGTGTCATAAATTAATCCTATTTTTTCCTATATAATCTGCGCACAAGAAGTAGATTAAACTAATAAGAATTGTGTAACAAAATTTATATTCATAAATCGAGAAAGTTGAACGAACCACAATACGCGGAATTTTGATGTCCCAACAATCTCTTTATAATGTGCATAGCTTCAAAAAGAGTATGTAGCTTCTCAAAGTCATATCATGATGCACATCCAGAGTGAGATCCGGATCGTACTTAGTAAAAACACCAATCTCTCTGGAACTAAACCTATGAACTTGATCAGCCAGTATCAACGAAGGTATCCTGACAGCCTACGAGTTTCCTTATCTTGCTTTCCTCTGTCAGCTGAAGTATTCAAATATTACATCGACACAACATCACACCTCTAAGTAAGGCTGAATTTACTGAAACTCTTTCGACCTAGGAACAAAAGACGACAGGAAGGTGGGCGCCCATCTCCTCTCCTGCCCCAAGAACACGGTCGTGCGCTAGCCACCCTGCTCAGCTCGGCCTGCACCTTTAATAACGTTTTGGATGATCAATCAGGGGCATATTCATGGAGCACACACGCACTGGAGCAAGCATATCCATGGCAGATTGGCAGCGTCCCGCTGCTCTTCCATGTCTAGCAGCCGTGGCCTTGGTTGGCACGCATGCGCAGCTAGAACAGTGACCTGCGTGCCCTTCCGTCGTCTATTCCCCTGGGGGCGCACGGGCGCACTACCGAAGTCAGTTCTCCATCTCTCGAATTACCAGCCCGCCCACCTTGCCGCCATTACCTATAGGTCAATCGTTGTCCGCCGGGACAACGTCGGGCGCTTCGAGGCGTGAGAGGAATTTGCCGATAGCAGCGCGACTGTCGCGGAGGTTGGACACTATGGCGGCTGTAGAGGAGCGTCAGCGCCTCGTTCGTAATCTTGAAGCACCTGCCATCTGAGATCTCTCGCTTGGTCCTCGCTGACGACGTCGTCTCGTCGAGGTTGCTTCCATCTCAACACCCCGTCTCGTCGACTTAGGTTCTGCCCGTTGTGGCCTTCGCCGTGGTTATTGCTTATATTTCGTCGAATCGCAGCTCGTGAGTACGATAGATTGATCGCAACTTGCTATTTAAAGAACCAGAGAAGGGAAAGAGGAGAACAACTCGGGTCTGATTGGGATACTTTGTTTCATGAGAGTACTGTGCACGATGGATTTGACCACGTCGAAAGATTATGGAGAACGTGAACGCGTTCGTCGGGCCGGCCAACAGGAGCGCCTCATGTGTCCGGCCAGCGCGGCTGAGTCCAAGTGAAGGTACGGGTATATATTGTGGTGTTCTACAATGAATCCCTGTCGGTATCACCTTGAGCGAGTCGAGCCCATGTAGGAAGCAAGATCTTTGAACGACGGACGAACGAGGAAAAAAAGTCTCAAACGGCACAACTTACAGGTGGCATGGTGGGTAATTTGTGTTAAATTTAGGGGTAGTTTTCTTGACATACCGAACCAAACCAAACCGCGGAAACACCTTTGCCTTTATTATTAGGTATAGATAAACCTCTCTTTTATTGCTAATACACATGATTATTTATTCTAGGCAAATGCCTACCGAAAGATGTAGGAATAGGAAAAATGTAGGATTGCAATGTCATGTCCACTCCAATCCTATAGGAATTCATAGAAACCAAACTTTGTTTGATTCCACCATAGGAAAAGTAAAGGATTCTTAAAAAGAGGCATGAGTATATGTTTAATTTCCTATGGAATCTGTGCAAAGGAATCCTTAGGAAAAATTCCTATCGGAAACAATCCTACAAATCAAACAGCCAAGGATTCAATTCTACCAATTTCCTATGCAAATCCTTGGTGTTCACCCATTCCTCTCGAATACTCATCCAAAAAATGCACTAATACTTTGATGGGGAGTTTTTTTTATTCTAGGCAAGAATAGAGGGTTTGCGGGGATCACTTGAGAAGTGTATTAACCAAAGAAGGCATAAGTAATACACCAACACACACTAACATGCCCTTAATGGATGTATCTCCATAAACTCCCTCTGTTCTTTATTACTACTACTAGTTTATGTACTTCTAAACTAATATGGGATAATCATGAAATATATTTTCTAACATTCAGCCAAAATATAGTGTTTCGACTTTCTAAAATACTGAAAAAGCTAGTAATTAAAAATATTTGAGCTAACAAATCTATGAAGTTTGAAAATATTTTGTATTCCGTCTGAAAGTTGTGTCACTTGGTGTGAGATTCACACAAAAATGATGAAAATATCAAACCTTCAAAATAATTGTAGTAATTCGACTGTTAAGTGCGTTTCATAATTTTGGAAAATCGATTCTGTTTGCAATTAAAACTAGTAGTTGCTGATCCCCGATCATCTGATTTGCTCTTAAACAGCTCAATCCTAAATTTGAACCTCCCTGCAACAGAACACGATAGTTGGTGGTTTGTGCGAAAAAATAACAGTTTAAATAAGTGTTTACGCAACGAAGGCAGCAATAAGCGGTAGTTTGTGCAATTTCCTCGTGTAAACAACATGTAGCGTCGAAGTAGTAGTACTAGGAGTACAGAAATCTTGTGTAATTTCTAGTTCTACACATTAGTGTCCACTGTTTGAGAGTTGATGGTGAATGGGTCTAATTTTCAATCGAATGAGAATTAGCAAATTGATTTCTATGACAAAAGCATACAAAGCGAGTAAAACCAACATACCCGCATTCGCCGCTGCTACCAGCATCTGATGCCTCCACGACTGCATTGACGGCTGCTGCAAATCCTCGGAAGGCATCTAGGTCTTGCAGATCGTCGATTGCCGCTGTCCGGCTAAACTTAACCAGCATAGCTGCCGCCTAGATATCTCGGATTTGGAACACAGGCAGAAGCTGGTTGGGGTCGAAGGATTGCCTGATTCGGAATTTGAAGTACCAAGCCCTCGGCTCCGATGGTGGAAGTTTGGAACTCGGCCCGGCCAGAACCTCCCAAATCTGTGTGTGGCAGTGGATGCCCATCGGCATCCCCAATGCTGCTGACAAGGTATTAACTTGTCAATGCCTACGGGTTATAGACTAGGGTTTAGCTGGAAGTAGAGGGCAAGTAGATCTCGAAGGTTTCAGCCGAAAAGTACTCGACGATGTGAAAACTAGGGTTTGTGAGACAATGATTCGATGCTTTCTTTGTCCCTCGACTCCCCCTTATATAGGAGGTGGAGCCGAGGGATTCGTATTGTACAAGTTACAGAGTCCGGGAGGGTTTCCAACTCATCCCACAAGATTACAAATATTATCTCCTAATACAACTCTAGCTTTCCTTAATAACAACTTGGGCTTGCGATTCTTCTTATTCTTCGAGTCGTGGGCCTTCAGTAAACCCCGGGTACTATCTTCGGCAGGCCCATTGGGGATGCCTATGTCAGTAGCCCCCGAGATTTTGCTTGAATCGTAGAGTCAGGGAAAATCTCCCCTGTTTATATTTACTCTACAACTTTAAATTTCTTCATATGACTTTCTATATTGTACAGGGATAATGGTAGTTGGGGCTAGTTCATCTGACGGATCAGGTACTAGTTAACTGCTCTAGTGGCAATCCGCAAAAACCTACTTCAAGATCACGTCCCTGGACATGATCTCGGGATACTGGTGTAAACTTCGACAGGTGCCGCTTAAGGTCTTACCATTCTGTCGAGTCCCAGTCATATTTATCGGGTACCTAACGCGTCCGCTAGGATTTTTCTTCGTATCTGTTGATATGGATAAAAGTAGCAAACCGACGTCAGAGACGGCGCCACGCCACACAGAACGGATCTGGGGTCTTACCTTCGCAAAGTTTTGCGGCATTCAGAAATTGTTCGCAACTTTGGCCTTCTGAGAATATATTGTCGAGTGCTTATTCGGCTGTTGGAATGGCACATTTTATTGAGTCAACGGATGACTTATATTGCTCTCCCGATGGGAGTATATGTAGAGTTACTCATAACTCGAAATATACTCTCTTGTTCTTCTATCTTTATAATTTCATCGGGCACGCGAACAGCGTTCCCGATGGGAGTAGCCCCCGAGGCTACAGCAAAGGACTTGTGCTTGGGTGTAGGCTCCACGCCTTATGCCGCTATATTTTCTTTCTCTCCCGAAATTTCCAAATCTCTTGGGTGCGCGAACAGCGCTCCCGATGGGAGTAGCCCCCGAGGCTATGAGCAAATATTTGTATTTGATCATAGGCTCACACCATTTCTATTTTGTCTTTCTCGAATTTTTCATTTTTCCAAAGTAGCCCCCGAGCATTTGATCAAAAACTTGTATTTGATCAAATGCTCTCCAATATCTTTTGTTGTCGCCTTTTTTATGAAACTGTTAAGTCGAAATTTTCTCTTGCTAAGGTGACATCATTGCTGACGATAGCCACGACCGCTGTTCCTGGAAATCGCGAGAAGTTCTCTCTCGCTGCCTTGCGGGCCCAAGTTACACATCGTATTGACACGTCGTGCAAGTGGGGGACACACGTCCTCCGCTTTTCCTGGCGCACGCACTGTAACTCTTCCAGGGTGAAAGTACTTTTTTACCCCTATTCCACGTGTACATCATCTGCCTCACGCTTTTTCCATCCAACGGTACGCCGCTTCGCCGCACCTCTATTTAAGGTCTCCATCTTCTTCCTCCAGCACTTTCGCTCGTGCCGCTCCTCTGCTTTCCTCTGCAAAAATCCCCTCTTGAGCCCCATAACTCCTTGACCTCAACCATTCTCACACTGTACTCCTGCGCCATTGTTGATGCCACCGCACAGATTGATCAGGCACAGCACTCCTGAATCAAAGATGGCTTCCGCGGATCTAGGGAGCGCTGAGTGGGAGAGATCCAAAATCTCTGCCCAAGACATCAACCTCCTGAAGAAACTGGGGATCAGCAAGAAGCCAAAGGCGCTGTGCTTCCCCAGCAAAGATGGCTACCCAACCCCTCCAATGGAGTATCGGGTTAGTTTCGTCGATCATCTCATCCGCGGGCTCTCTGCCCCCATTCACCCTTTTCTTCGGGGGTTGCTTTTTGTTTATGGACTGCAACTTCATCACCTCACTCCCAACACTATCCTCCATATTTCCATCTTCATCACCCTTTGCGAGTCTTTTCTCGGCGTCCAGCCTAACTGGGCGCTGTGGAAACGCATCTTTTTTTGTCGCCGCAATGGCTCTCCCAATGTCGCCTATAACTGTCAACACCCGGATTTTTAAGTCCGAATGCCTATTATGTCATACATCGCAATCCCAGGAATACTGTTGTTGCGAGGCATAATAGTTAAGTATCACAGTCGTCATTCATTACAAACCATAAGTCTTACAAATTTGGAATCACATGATCCATATTACACGAATAGTTGATCTATCGATCAACGAACAAACACAAGTTCATAGTTCAACATAGCGGAAGCGTAAGATACAAGGACTCTCGAGTCCACAGGCCAACGCTTGACGTCGGAAGGCGCTTAGTTGTCGTAGGCGTCCTGCTGGTCATCTCCTTGGTCATCTTCATACTCTGGCCATTTGAATAGCCAGGGACAAAGCCGTGAGTACGTTGAGTACTCGCAAACTAATACTAATGAAAGTGCTAGACATTCTAGTAGGGTTTGCTAAGCTCTAGTTTATTTGCATAAAGCTAGTTTTAGTTCACAAAGTTTTGAGAAAAGCTTACTCAAGTGCTAACTAACTCAAGTGGGAACATTAGTGTCATTCCCACCATTCAAGTGGTGAATTCAATTCAATCCACCACAAGTCATTTCACCATCACCTTTCAACATCATTTTCAAAGATATGACATCGGAAACTGTATGGCCTTTCCAACCGTCCGTAACCGTGGACGCGGCTATTCGAATAGGTTTACACTCTGCAGAGGTTGCACACTTGTGCCACAACATTTGATTTCATCCGTCGGGATTTCCCCGAATACTCGTAACACAGTACGCGGATCATCAACCATAACCTTTCACTTACGAACCCTAGTATGAGCACCTCTCCCCATGAGCTTGGCCTCCCAGTGAAGACCAACTGTCAACCTGGGAACTGCACAGGGCTTGGGCCGGACATTCACCTCATTTCGCATCATATCGTATCGTTTCTTTTGTGGTAGAGGCAGCTTTCGGCATAACCCCGATGACGCTTGTTTAGAGGGAACCCATACTAAGACGCATAAACTTCCGTTAAGCCCTACCCATAATCGGGTATTGTGGGGGTACTTGAGAATTGGAAAGGTATCGCATTCAAACCAACATCATGTTTTATCAAAAATCACCATCTTCTCTTGGTCATATTCACCTTCAAAAATCATTCAATGGAATGCATCTTCATTCCAAGGTTTCAAACTCTTTTCAAAATCACAAGGTTCCCATCTAGAGTAGTCAAGTTTAGTTTATTAGCACTAGCTCTAATTCATGAGGGGTGCTATCTTGCTTTGCTTGGAAGAGACTAACTCACTACTCTAGTACCCAACTTGTACTTCGACCAAAGTTAACTATAAAAGTAAATCATTTAGAAAACCAGTAAAAACTTGGGATGGGTTCACATAAGAAAAGATAAGAAACATGGTGCCATGCCCCAAGGGGCTTTGCACTTTGCAAGAGTAAAAGCTTGCATAGTAATTTAGCTTGCCTTGGTAGTTCTCAAACTGTTCCTCCTCCTCCTCCTGGTAGCAACCTTCTTCTTCGGCGTACTCTCCGGTGCTACCGTCTAAATTTGAATACGAGTATAATTACTCACTAATTCAATGGCTATTCCATACATCACAAATAAACACACAAACTACTCTATGCACACACATAAATAAACTAGGGTGCATGGGTTGTGGGATTTAAATAGAATTTGTATTCCATAGGGTTCTTGAGAAATAATTTCCTCTCATTGAACTCTTCTTAAGATTTAATCTCTTCAACAATCATGGATGAACTCATCTTGACCTAAGTCAAATGTTCATCATCATCATCATTTGGGAGAATGATTTAAATGAGGTGGAACACCTCATACCATTTAAATAACACTACATTTGATTTAAATCTCAAGAATTTCATATAAGAGAGTTTGGAACCAGGGGTCCAAACATCCCATGAATTCATGTGAGACAAGTTTAAATGAAGTATAAGACTTCACACAATTTAACTTTAATAGTTTTGGACAATATCAACTAGTTAAACTAGTCAAAATATCCATTCACTAAACCATGGCATGATCATGCAAAGTGACCACACCATTTTATTGCATAAACAATTAGTGTAAGTCAAATGTGAGCTATTAGAGTTGGAATTAACTTAATAAATATTTTGGTTGATTTTTAATAATTATTTGAATAGGGAAAAGTCCCTGCCTTGTTATTTTTGTCACATTAATTCTACAAAGAAATTGACCATGAGGCCAGTGGCATTGGATAGAGAATTTCAGTGGCTTTCTAACAATATCAAAATCACTAAATTTGGTTTAGCCAATTTGAAACTATTTAATTTCAAAGTTTGTGCAGTATTGGAAAATGTTTGGAAAAGTTTAAAACGAATTTGAATTAAACAGGCCGGCGGGAAACCAACGTGGGCCGAAATGGTTTAAACAGGCCCAAGGCCAGCCCAGCCACGGTCCAGCGCCGCGCGGGCTGCCTGACAGAGGGTCCCGCAGGTCAGCGGCGTTTAAAACCCGAAACGGTACGAGCGACGTGGCGCGTTGGATTAGAAGGCAATCCAACGGCGCACGGTCGTCGTCTTCTCCGGCGAGAAGCGAGAGGTTCGGGCGGCGAGCCTAGGGGGTGGGAGAGCTAACCAGGGCTCCCGCGGTGGCTGGCAGTGTGCGTGATGTAGATGTGGAAGACGGTGGTTCTCCCGGTACCGGCGGCGACTCCTGGATCGGCTCCAATCGACGGCGGCGAGGTGCGGTGCGGCGGGCTCCGATCTTCAAATTGGAGCAGCTCCGGCGACAATCGAGCGAGTGGTTGGGTGGAGGAGAAGCAAGGAGGATGGTGAACGAGATGGTGTGCTCAGCTTCGTCCAGGGAACGCCGTATTTATAGATGGCCAAGGGTGCTGCGTGGCCGTGAAGAAGTCGACCGAGGTGCGGCGGTTCCGGCGAGGTGTTGGGCTAGGCAAGGGTGCTACGGTGTTCTCCTCGTCCAGGCGAATCTGTAGATGGCAACGGCGCGGTCGGGCGGCGTACGTAGGCGACGCATTGCTTCCGTGTCTGCCGTGCTGGTCGCGGGATCGCGTCGTCGTCTCCGGCGGCGGCGGGCATGGGTCGTGGTCTTGGCCATGTCCGGCGACGTCTGGTGGCGCGTGCGTGCTCAACGGCTAGTCGGGGAGGCCGTGGCGTGCTCGTGGTGGTGGCGCGGCACGTGGCCAGTGTGTGTCCGCGTCGGGCACACGCGCGACGCGAGCGGCGTCCAGGGCGTGTGTGGGCGCGCGTCGTCCGGCCAATGTCGAGCTCCTCCTCGACCAGGGCTGTGCTAGGCGAGGCTAGGCAGTGTGGTGGCGTGCTGTGGCGAGGGGGCCAGGGTTGGCAAGCAAGGGAGAGAGGGGGAGGCTCGGCATGGTGATGCCATGGCCGGCATGGCCATGCCATGCACTCTAGCTCCTCCTCCTTAGCTCCACTATGTTTCCTTTAGGGTTAGAGGGGGCAGGGGAACCATTTGGTGCAATTTGGGGTAGGTTAGTTTGAGTAGATCACTATTTGCTATAGTGTGTGAATAGTGTTCAAATTTGGAAAATACAAAAATGTCCAAATTTGAAATACTTCAAATGGTGAACCTTTTTGAAAAGTGAGTGTTGGGATAAGTTGTAATTGACCAGAGATGAATGGAGGTGGTGGTGGAAAAATTAGATTTCAAATTTTGGCCAATATGGCTAAGGGGAGATTGTTGAACTTATTATAAAGTTGCAACTTTGGATGAGCATAGCTAGTGATCAAAGATGAATTTGGCAGGGTGATCTTCATCAAAGTTGTTCACCTTGATGTTGACTTTGAAATGGTGCAAAGAGTTAGCAAAGATTGGTTTGGGAAAATTGAATTGCAGGGGCTCAAAGTGGTGATCAGACTAAAATTGGCAGATTTGGCCATCATCACATGTGAGTGGGAAAAGTGTTGGAAATTCATTTGAATTGTGAACCCTTGATTCCAAAAGTTGTAATAAGTGTTTAACAACATTATTCAACTAATGGTGAAGACCAAATAGGTCTAGGGTCAAAATTTATAAAAATGCCATAGGGCATATGTGAGGGTTTTTAGGGTTTTGCCTTTTATTTGATTTTCTTCCTATTTGATTTATTTGGTTGGTGATCTTCATATGATCACTCTAGGGTTTTAGAGCACATCAAAATACAAGTAATAACAATCATCATGGCATATCACTCAAATGCACAAGTCCTATGCATGGTACTATATGCAAAAGAAAAGTTTTTGTTGGTTTGAAATTTTGCTTTCTGGGATTCTCTAACTTTCTTTTTCATTGAAATTTGGGGTGTTACAATAACATAGGCGGCGTTGTTATCTGCGTTCGCCCTGATGTCGAGTACTTCGATGTCAAATTCCCTGACTCAGTTCAAGGGTGGCGCAAAAAATGGCTGTACATCCATGAGGAGAATCATGGGTGTGCTGAAGACAACATCCCTCCTTTTGACGGTGCCGAGAAAATTTATCGCCGCCGCTCCTGGGATGCAGAAGCTACCGATGAAGAAAAAACGGCGACGGAGGCGCTGATGGCCCGCATCCACGAGCTCCAAAGCACCCGCGGTAAAGAAATGTCGGGTATCCAAATCACGGCATATTTCCTTAGGATCAGAGTGCAGCCTCTGCAGGCTCGCAAAAATCCCCTCTGGAAGTATGCTGGCGACAATGATGTGGATCGGCTGTCGGTGGATTTGTCGGTCAAGGATTTAGAAAAACTTGTCCGGAAAATCTCCTCCCTCAGCAAGAAAGATGATGTCCCCTCTTCTTGTCGCGTAAAACCATATAGCGCCACCAATGCGCTTCCCAAGGTAACCTTTGTCGACTTGCTCATTTTTTGTTTGACATCCTTTGCATAACTCTTTTATCGACATCCCCCTTTGTTTTCTTATAGAACCATCCAGATCTTGTCTCTCTTCCTCCCCTTCCTGAAGGTGGAGAAGTCGAAGAACGAGCCGTTGTCACTGATGACAACCGAGATGCTCCTTGCCCTGATAGTGAACCCGCAGGTTCTCGAAAATCTGTGGGATCCTCTGAAAAGGAGGTTGGCTCTGAGGCTACCACATCGGCACAGTCTCCTCCTCCTGCCGTTTCTCCAAAGAACAAAAGGAAGAGGACAGACGTCGAAGATTCCGGCACCTCCAAATCCGAAGAAGCTGCTCCTTCAAATCGGAAGACAACTTTTGATCCATACCTTGACGCCCTCGTCAGTTCGTAAGTCACCCCTTGTTTGTTACTGTTTTGCTACATGAAGATTTTTGTCTATCTTGCTTCTCATACTGTCGCTATTTAATCGTAGTGGTGACGAGGAAGAAATGCCAGCTATTGACGCAACTGCTCGAACGAGTACGTCGCATACTCTAGTTGTTTCTGAAGTGCACGTTGAAGGAGAAGAATCTTCGCCTCCTCAAAAAAACACCGACGCACCTACTCCTCCTGCAAGCCCCCTCGTCCCTTCACCAAAAAGGGCGAGGGTTGAAACAATCACGGAGCCTACCTTACAATTGGGTAGCTCCTCGACTCCTCTTTTGGATGATGTAAGTCCTTGAATGCTTTCTGATGCTGTCGATGTTTTCACTGTTTGCTTCTTTTCATTTTGTGCTATCGCACTTTTTCCCATACCGACGCTCTCTTTCTCTATCTTTCTTTGACAGCCTTTGATTAAGGAATTCATTCGCTTTGGTGCCCAATTCGTTGGGTACCGCGAGTATGCTAGCAAAGCTGAAGGTAATGACTCCCTGCTTCTCTTTACTCATGACTTCTTGCTCCTTTTTTGTCGCGATTTTAACTATGTTTGACTATTTTGGCAGAAAAACTTGCGGAGGCCAACAAACGTGCCGACACACTTGCTCAGAAATTAGAGCAAAGTGAGGAGGCTCGTAAGAAGGCCGAATCAGATGCTAGTAAGGCTAGGGCAGAGGCTGACATGGCCAAGGCAGACGCTGCGGGATTCGAAGAACTTCAGAAGAGGCTTCACGATGCCGAGACTGCTTTGAACGAGCATAAAACCGCACAATCTGCTCGTGAAGAAGAAATTACCAAGCGCTTGGAATCGCAAAGCCGCTGCTTTGTCAGTAAGTGCCCGAGCTATTTTGCATTCCGTGGACTTGTTTTTCTTTACTTGTTTGTTGACCAATAATTTTTTTGCCTCGACAGGGAAAACATCTCAAGAATATGAACTTGAAGATCCCGACAATGATCCTCTTCTTGACGCACTTGCTTTCCTTGAGATTCACGAAGAAGAAGCACGCGACGGCATTGATCAGGCCAAGGAAGGATTGTCGCGGCTCTTCCCCTACTTCTTCCCGAAGAAAAAGGAACCCGCGACTTTTCTTGCTCTTGCCAAGTGCTTTAATCCCCCAGAAGATCTTGGACTGAAGCTTCGCCAAGAAAATATGAAGGTTGCCGTTGAGAGCACTGTCGCCCTGGTTGCTGACAGCCAGCAAAACATCGGCTGGACCAAAGTTGGTGACACACAGGAGATGGAGACCACGAAGTGGCAATCGCTGATCAGGGCTGCAAAGGCCAACACAAAGAAGATCCTTGCCTATCTTGGATTCAAGCCCACTCCTGCTCCTAGCTCGTCGAAGCCGGAGGTCTAGTAGAATGCCCTATCTTTTTCTATTTTTATTTTTACTGTTTCTTTTGATGTTGTCGTTGCAGTATCTTTGGCGACAAACATCGTAGTAACTCTTTTGAAGACTCCTTCTATAATATCTGTGTAAATTTCCCGAAGATCAATGGAATTCTATTTTGCGTGATCATTGATACTGAAATTTTCTTTTCCAGTTGATATTTGATAACTACTCCGCAAATCCTCATCCTGCCGATGCTTTTCCTGCTTCCTCCTTCTCGAAGAAGACACGTGTTGATGATGACCTTATCGAAGGTTCTTCAAGTAAACATTCCCCGCAAGATTTGCAAGAACTTCGCCAACAACTTCAGTCCATGAAAAAGCAAACTCTTGCGATGATGGAGCAATCTCGCAAAGCATCCGAAAGGGAGAGAATTGCCCTTCAGCAAGCTAAAGAAGCCATAACTGCCAAGGAAGCTACTATTTCGGAAGCTGAAAAAGCAACCACTCGAGAAAATAATATTCTCGAGCTAATGAATGAAGCCAGTGTGGATATGTTAGGTACTTTTTTCCAACTCAGAACTTCCTCTGTCTTTTGCTGTACCCCCCTTTTTTTGAATTTCTTGTTCTTTCGCTGAATAGGTTCTGTTCTCGACGCTGCTGCTGAAGATGAAAGGGTGAATGTAAGGACGAACCTCCTTTTGAACCTTTCTCTTAACCATGGCTGTCTGTTCTGGGCCACTCCCAAGCGGACCCAACAGATTGTCAAGTTCCAAGACCGCGCCTGTCAGGTTCGCGAATTCCTTAACTTCTGCACGAGAACCTTGACCCTTGTTTACAAAACCATGTTCCCTCGAGACGAAGCTCCCGATACTCTTCTTGGATTGATGGAAAAGGTTCAAAATGCCCCTCGTATTCATAACTTTGTACGAGCTCAGTTGACATCTGGAGCAAGATTCGCCATGATCATGATACATATTTGCCATCCAAAATTAGATCTAACGAAGATTGTCTCTGACTGCCTGGCCAAAAAATCGCGACGAAAGAATAACATCGACGAAATCAATGACATGGTGACTCCTGTGGCCGAAGCGATGATGGATGAACTTCTTCGGATGGGTTCTGAAATCTTCGTCAAGGGGAGCTATGCTGAGCACAAGACAACCGCTTCAAATAACAAAGGTTTATCCATAGATGGTATATTAGGCCTTGACTGAGTTGTACTATATTGTGAAAAGTTATGTCTATATTTTTTGTCGAATTCTTTGTATTGACGAAGTTACCTATATTATAAAGTGTAATCTATATTGCAAAGCCCCCGAGCCTTTGGCTGGAGCTTATACTATTTTGTCATCTCGAAGAATTTACTGTTTTGCGAGAATATATGTATTTTGCTGTCGTGGGTTATGAGCCCCCGAGCCTGTCGAAGAAAAAGGATGTATATCATTACTATCTTTTATTATATTGCAGCACGGCGAGCCCGCCTCATTAAAAACCTTTCCAGCCCCACTCGGTGCCCTGAAAAGGAAAAGAGTGCGTCTGAAAACTCGCGGGTGTTTCAGTACATTGTATTTTTACAAAGGAGGACTATATTTCGGCTCTAAGCGTAGAATCGCCTGAGCTGCGCCACGTTCCAGGGGTTTTTCTCGGGAACCCCTGACTTCTTGTCCTTGATCATGTACGCTCCTCCTTCGATTACTTCTGTGACGACGTAAGGGCCCAGCCATGGCGACTCGAGCTTTTCAGTACTTTGTTGATTGAGCCGTAGCACTAAATCTCCGACCTGGAAAGATCTTGGCCGCAATCGTCGACTGTGGTAATTTTTTAGGTCTTGCTGGTACTTGGTGACTCGTGAGAGTACTTCATCTCGAGCTTCGTCGAGTGCATCCACATCGTCCTCTAAAGCTCTTCTTGAAGTTTCTTCGTCATACTCTGTGACTCTTGGGGAGTCATGCTCTATTTCAATCGGTAGTACTGCCTCAGCTCCATGGACTAAAAAGAACGGAGTTTCTTCTGTCGCCGTATTTGGTGTTGTTCGAATACTCCACAGGACACTTGGCAATTCTTCTGGCCAGGTATGTCGAGCCTTTTCAAGCGGTCCTAGCAGGCGCTTTTTAATACCATTGCAGATGATACCATTGACTTTCTCGACTTGACCATTGGTTTGCGGGTGCCCAACTGACACGAAGTGTAATTTGATGCCTACTTCTGCGCAGTATGCCTTGAATTCCTTGGACGTGAAGTTGCTACCATTGTCTGTGATGATGCTGTGAGGTACTCCAAATCGAAAGACGATGCCCTTCATGAATTTTATTGTTGTCGCTGCATCTGGTGAATTTATCGGCTTTGCTTCTATCCACTTGGTGAATTTGTCGACAGCAACCAACATGTACTCGTATCCTCCTGGAGAGGCCATGTGCAATTTCCCCACCATATCGAGACCCCATTCAGCAAAGGGCCAAGACAATGGTATTGGCATCAGCTCTGCTGCCGGAGAGTGGGGTCTTGCGGCGAATCTCTGGCACGCGTCGCAGGTTCGCACTATCTCTTTTGCATCCTCGATTGCTGTCAACTAGTAAAATCCAGCCCGAAAAGCTTTGGCCGCAATAGCTCGACTGCTCGCGTGGTGACCACATATTCCCTCGTGTACGTCCTTTAAGATTATCCTTCCTTCTTCGGGTGTAACGCCCCTTTGCAGCACGCCCGAAATACTTCGCTTGTATAACTCCCCTTTAACCACCGTGAAGGCTTTGGATCGCCGAATAACTCGCCTTGCTTCAACTGGATCGTCGGGTATTTCTTTCCTTAGGATATACGATATGTACGCTCGCATCCATGGGACTTCTACCATCATCACCAGCTCCTGGTCCTCTTCTTCGTCTGGAGCTTCTTTGAGGGGCGCCGAAGTTTTCTCCTCCTTCGTTTTCTTCTGCGCCTTCTTTGGCTTTGTGGATCTCTCAGCTATCTCTTCCCAAAACACACCTGGCGGGATTGGAAGGCATTGCGACCCGATGTTTGCGAGAACATCGGCTTCATCATTGCTCAGCCTACTGATGTGATTTACTTCGCATCCATCAAACAGCTTCTCAAGCTCGTTGTATACTTCCTTGTATGCCACCATGCTGTCATTGACTGCATCACATTGGTTCATAACCTGCTGAGCTACCAATTGTGAGTCGCCAAAGATTTTTAGTCGAGTTGCGCCGCAAGCTTTCGCCATCTTCATCCCGTGTATAAGAGCTTCATATTCTGCTTCATTGTTAGATGCATTTGGGAACGTCATCCGTAGGACATACTTCAATTTTTCGCCTTCAGGTGATATGAGTATCACCCCTGCACCAGCTCCTTCTACTCTCTTGGATCCATCGAAGTTCATGGTCCAAGTTCTCGACAAATCTGGGGGTCCTGTATTTTGTAGCTCCATCCACTCTGCAATGAAATCTGGCAGAATTTGCGACTTGATTGCCTTTCTTTTTTCATACGTGATGTCCCGAGGGGAAAGTTCTATTCCCCAAAGGGAGACACGCCCTGTAGCTTCTGGATTTTTTAGTATATTTGATAGAGGTGCTTCATTGACCACTATTATCGGGTGTGCCGAAAAATAGTGGCGCAATTTTCTTGTTGTTGTGATCACTCCATATGCCAACTTCTGGTACTGCGGGTACCGTTGTTTGGAAGGCGATAAAACTTCACTGATGAAATATACCGGCCTTTGCACTCCATGGAGTTTTCCTTCTTCCTCTCTTTCAACGACTAGCGCCGTGCTAACCACCTGAGGTGTGGCTGCGATGTATAGCAGGAGAGGTTCCTTCTCTTTCGGTGCCACCAAGATTGGTGGCGTCGAAATTGTGCGCTTTAAATCCTCGAAGGCTCTATCGGCCTCTTCATTCCACTGGAATTTCTCTCCTTGCTTGATTAAAGCATAGAACGGTAACGCTTTTTCTCCCAGCCTGGTGACAAATCTGCTTAAAGCTGCGACTCGCCCAGTTAACTGCTGTATTTCTTTCAACTTTGTTGGCTTCCTCATTGTTACGATAGCTTGGAATTTTTCGGGATTTGCTTCAATCCCTCTTGCTGAAACTAGAAACCCAAGAAGTTCTCCTGCAGGGACGCCAAAGGAACACTTCGTTGGGTTCAACTTGAGGCAGAACTTGTCGAGGTTGTCGAAGGTTTCCTTCAGATCCTCGATTAGCGTCGTCCCCTTCTTTGATGTTATGACGACATCGTCGATGTACACATGTACATTTTTCCCAATCTGTGTTGCTAAGCACTTCTGCATCATCCTCTGGTATGTTGCTCCCGCGTTTTTCAGACCAAAAGGCATTGTTCTATAGCAAAACACGCCATAAGGTGTGATGAACGCTGTTTTGACCTCGTCTTCTTCTTTCAATCTGATCTGGTTATAACCAGAATATGCATCTAGGAAGGAAAGACGTTCACATCCTGCCGTGGAGTCGATAATTTGATCGATCCTCGCAAGGGGAAAGTGATCCTTTGGACAATGTTTATTGAGACACGTAAAATCGACGCACATGCGAAGGACTTTAGTGTTTTTCTTTGGCACCAACACTGGATTTGCTACCCATGTGGCCTCTGTATGCAGCTCCTTGATAAAACCAGCTTCTCTTAGTCGATCGATTTCTGACAGCATAGCTTTGCGGTCTGGCTCCGAAAAACACCGCAAAGGTTGTTTGATTGGTCTCGCTAGTGGATCCAAGTTTAGGTGGTGCTCGGCAAGTTCCCTGGGTACTCCTGACATGTCAGCTGGACACCATGCGAAGATTTTCCAGTGCTCACGGAGGAACTCGACGAGCACGCTTTCCTATGCGAGGTCCATGTCGTTTGCAATGGACGTCGTCTTTTTCGGGTCTGTCGGGTGGATCTGCACCTCCTTAGAATTTTTCTCGGTGTTAAAAGCTGATTTTTTGTTGGGCCTTCCTACATCTGGCAACACATCATAGTCAGTCGTGAGCCTTGACGCCATGTACTCTGCTTGCATCCCGAAGGTTTCTGACAGTCGATGAAAATCCTTATCACATTTATCGGCTAGCGCAAAGCTTCCTTTGACTATGATTGGTCCCTTAGGTCCAGGCATCCTCCACAACAGGTATGTATAATGTGGTACCACCATAAACCTAGCATATGCTGGGCGTCCCAACAAAGCGTGGTATTGTGATGGGAAATCCACAACTTCGAATTCCAGCTTCTCTATCCTGTAGTTTTCTCGAGTCCCAAACTGAACGTCGAGATTAATCTTCCCAAGCGGATAACTTGGCTTCTCCGGTGTAATACCATGGAATCGCGTGTCGGTTGGTTTCAGGTTTGCTAGGGATATGTTCATCTTCCTTAGTGTATCTGCATACATAAGGTTTAAACTGCTGCCGCCATCTATGAACACTCGAGATATGTCGAATCCTGCAATTACTGCTGGTAAGATAAGTGCTGATTGCCCTGGTCGAGGAACTTGCTGTGGATGATCCGCTATTGTGAAGCCAATATCTTGCCCTGACCAGTTAAGATACTCGACTGTTGGTGGAGGCATATTTTCTGCCATGAACACCTGTCGCGAGATTACTTTCTGAGCTCTATTGGATGGCCTGCCTTTCTGAATCATCGAGACCGCTCCGTTAGAGTTGGGATCAACATAAGGCGGTGGTGCAGGTGCTGCCGCTATTCTGAGCTGATGTCGATTATCGTCTGTAATTGCGGGAGGAGGTGGCAGGTGAATCTCACTCCTGGGTCCTTGAGGATTTCTGTGTGCTGCCTGGGCATTGGCATGCCCTGCCCACCTTAACATTGCCTGGAAATTTCGGCAATCCTTTTGCAAGTGTCCTGACTGTCTTTTTCCGTTATTATCGAGATAAAAATGCATCTGACACGGCCCGTTCATCATCTCTTCGGGAGACACGAAAGGCCTCTTAAACCTTGACCCGGTATTTTGCCTGTTGTTTCGAGAGTCACCTCTATTGTCGCCTCGCTGCTCATTGCTCCTCTGGTAATCATCTCTATTGTTTCCTCCGGCGCTTGCTCGGAAGCCAGCCGAAATTTGCCCAGGGGCATCATAACCCGAGTACTGCCGAGGAAATCGTCGCCTATTTTGATAATTTCTGCCGCGGTCCTCCTCTCGTGACCTATGCCGTTTTTTGTGAACAGCATCTTCTCCATCTGCCCATCTGTTTGCTATCTCCATTAATGCGGATACTGTCTTTGGATTGGTTCTCCCCAAGTCCTCAACAAAATCTCCTCGCCTGATTCCTGCGACAAACGCATCTATTGCTCTCTCGTCAGATATATTTTCTGCCGAGTTTTTAATGATATTCCACCTTTGGATATATTTCCTCATTGATTCGTCTGGCTTTTGTCGACACGCCCTCAATTCCTCTAGTGATGCAGGTTTTTTGCAGGTGGACCGGAAATTCTTGACGAACATGTCCTCGAAGCTATCGCAGCTGTCGATAGATCCTGGAGGAAGCTTCTTTATCCAAGATCGCGTGGCTCCACTTAGATGCACCTGGATGGTTTGCATAGCTGTTGCTCTGGTTCCTCCTGTGAGCTTCACCGTCTCGAGATAATCAACTAGCCAATCCTCTGGATCTTGCAGGCCGTCAAATTTTTTGAAGTTATCGGGCAATTTAAACCCCGACGTGACTCGAGTTTTTCGGACTCTCCTCGTGAAGCATGGCAAACCGCACATATCCTCGTCGTTTAATTCTGGGGAATGCCGATGTTCGCTTCTACTTTGTCGTGCTCTGTCCACCCTTGCCTGCGTTGCTGTGTCTCTTGCTCCACTTGTTCCTTCAGGAGCTGCTACTGCTGCCGCAGGTCGTGGACTGTTTTGCCTTGCTGTTCCTTCGGGAGGTGTTGATGCAAACGCCGTTCCCATGGCTCCGACTCCTGCCATTGCCATGTTGTACAGTGCCTCCCTTGGATCTCCTGGGGGTGGCCTAGATGCAAGGATAAAATCTTGTGTCGCCATATACCCAGCTTCTGGTGTCTTGGGGATAATATTCCCTCTCGTGTCTATCGACATAAAAGACATGTCGAGGTTTTGAACCAAGTGCTCTCTTTCTCCTTCAGGTATGTTTTGCAACCTTGATCTTGCTCTGTTCCGAGCTTCCCTGTGGCTATCTCCCGAAGTTCCAGATTGTCGACTTAACTCCGCTCTTCGCCTGCTTGATGCAGAGGCTGCCTCCTTTCTTCTATTCAGAGCAGCTGTCTGTTTTTCCAATTCCCTTGCAGCTCGTGCGAGCCTATATTGATATGCTTGCAACTCTTCTGGCGTGGCTGTTGTGGCCATTGGTTCTGAGCCATCCATAGCTCTTGCGGCTCTATCCCATGCTGCTTGCGGGAGTTGAACCCTAACACGAGGCGTAGGTCCGACATATTTGTTGCCTAGACCTCGTCGTAAATCAGAGGGATCGACGTATGGATTTCCCAAATCGTCGAAAGCCTCATACGTTTCCTCCTGATCGCGGCTTGGCTCTCCGATGGCATAAATCTGATGGTATTTTGCATTTAGATCTGTGCTGGGTTTGGTGACACCATCATAAAGATTGGTGAAGACCTTGCCCACTGTAGTGGATTTGTCGATGAAGTTGAAGCTGTCGACACTGCTCGAGTCATCGCTTATATAGGAGTCCGCGGATGACTCGAAGGACATGTCGCTGAAGATCTTGGTGAGCTTTTCGCTTGCCCTGGTGCTGATGAAGCGTGGCGATGAAGTCTCCTCTTCGCCTGACTCGATTGACGATGTTGAGCTCGAAAAATTGGAATCGACCGCCGACAATCCCGACGAGATCGGAATTTCGAGACGATACGTTCCCTCTTTCTCGACGCGAAAGTGGAATCTTTCGAACGTCATCTCCATAGGCTCCTCTAGATACGCATATGCATCCAAACGGGAGGGCGGGTGAGGAACAAAATCGACAGGACCAGTTGCGATCTATTTACCTCGATCCATCGCGTTGCTTGCTATTGACGAAGTCGACGATCTTGAACGTGCCATCGAGATTAGATCATTGACGCCTCTAATTCCCACAGACGGCGCCAATTGACAAGGTATTAACTTGGCAATGCCTACGGGTTGTAGACTAGGGTTTAGTTGGAAGTAGAGGGCAAGTAGATCTCGAAGGTTTCAGCCGAAAAGTACTCGACGATGTGAAAACTAGGGTTTGTGAGACAATGATTCGATGCTTTCTTTGTCCCTCGACTCCCCCTTATATAGGAGGTGGAGCCGAGGGATTCGTATTGTACAAGTTACAGAGTCCGGGAGGGTTTCCAACTCATCCCACAAGATTACAAATATTATCTCCTAATACAACTCTAGCTTTCCTTAATAACAACTTGGGCTTGCGATTCTTCTTATTCTTCGAGTCGTGGGCCTTCAGTAAACCCCGGGTACTATCTTCGGCAGGCCCATTGGGGATGCCTATGTCAGCTGCCGACGCCGTGATGTGGCCGGTCGCACTTTGGTCCCCACTAAAGGCTGGGGCTGCAGCACGTCGCCGCCGCCCCCGACGTCCCCACGACGGCATCACCATGGAACGAGGCGCTGAGTTTGTTGGCGAACCCGAAGCCCTGGATGGCAAGTGCTTCTTCACAATGGAAGCATCCTAACCCGGCGAGGTTCGCCCCCGGCGCATGCCTCTGCTCCGACCAGCCCACTTTGCCGCTGCTGCCTAGGCTGCCGCCGATACCTGGGCCACCGCCGCTTCATGGGACCCCCCTCCCTCCTCTCCCTCTCCTAGATCAAAGAGCGCCAGGAGTCTAGCCACAGCAAGACACAGAGCCGCCTGCTTCATCGCACACCAATGGCACACAGATATTTGCGAGCTTTTAGCGCACACCCCTCCGAGGCTGAGTCGTGGAGCCTGGGTGCACGAGGCTAAGGCTGGAGGAGTCGCCATGGGACGAGGGGTGTCTAGTGCTCGGGCAAGTACGGGAAAGGGGAAGTTTTGCATAACCTTATATGATCACATCAATGCTTCTCAAGGAGCCAAATACTGTATGAGAAACCGGAAAAGTTTGAACGTTTGAAAACTTTGCCGGCATAATGCATCCTTCCAATGCACGCCTACGTACCCAACGTATACGCCAGCTAAGGTAGAAAGCCAACTCAGTTGCTACTTTGTTGGCAAAATGTACCATGGCTCAATCTCAGGTCACACACCCATGAAGCCAAGTTAACTCATCTATCAATTGTCACCCTCTTCATCCCACTGTAGGTATAGTAAGGTTGCTTCGAGTTTGATATTTTGTATTGTTTCTTGTAAGGTTTGTGAATCTATACCTAATAATAAAAGCAAAAGGATTTCTCCCTCGGCCGTCGTCGTTCGTCCGTCAATTTTAGACTGTCGCGTAGCTTTCCACTTCCTACATCACCCGATGCGCTTAGATTTCCTACATGATCGGATCCAGCTGTGATTTCTAATCGCTAAGAGTCCTAGCCGATCATAGTCTAATCTAAGATGTACCAGGCCGGAGTCCGCCAAAGCCCGGTTCTCTCATCCCGTCATCCGTACCTAATCGGGACAGCAGGGACATGTAACCGTGCTTGGCCTTCCACACCGAAAAGAGTCCAGATCGACGTGCTTGTACGGTTGCTCTATATATAAACGCTCATATACCTTGATCTCCACGATCTTACAATCTTCCCTTGCGACTCTGGAACCAGAAATACCATCGAGAAAAAGTTTGTGGCGGCTATGGAGAAATAGATGCCGGTGTCCGGTTCAACCTCGCCAGCGGCCGCTGCGCGTCTTCTGCTCGTTGGGATCGATGAGCGCCATGAAATTGCTATGTATGACCGTGCCGGCAAGGTGTGCCGATGTCGCATGAAGATCTTCTGGAACCCGCTGGCCGGCCAGCGTTCAATCCAGGAAAACTAAACAGCAGAACGTCCAACAAAGCGGGAGATTTCCATTGATCGGAAACAGACACAGTTCGGCTTCCGGCGTTCCATGGAAGTCGATCAGAAACAGTTCATATTGCATACCGACTATAACATAATCACTGATGCAATCAAACTGATTCACACCTTGAAATCCATACGTGGATCATCAGAGCTATAATATGTATACCTGGCTAGCCCATCGCCAGGCCGGATCGCTCAGTGCGTGGACGCCGACACCGGATGGAGAGAGATCGATACAGTACGTCACAGCGGAGCTAATCTCTTAAGAGCTCTAAGCTCCCAGGGTTGGGAGAGCCTGGGAGCGATCCGCAGGTCACTTTCGTGGGGCCCGCTCGATTAGGTTTTTTTTTTTTTTGGCTTGATGGCTCGATTAGTTGGGTTGATGCGTTTTTTGCTGGGTCTGCACCTGGTACGCGCACATTAGCTCACCTCCCGTCTTCCTCACGGTTGGACTACGCGCCGCCGGCCTCCCTCGACTCGATCTTGAAGCCTCTTTCCCTCTCCGTCCAACTCCCGGACCTTCGAGAAGCTTCCGCCGTGCAGTCCTCCGAGCGTCCTGGCGTAGCCATCCCCGCGGGGCCTACTCCGCTGTCTGCGATGGCGTCATCGGTGGAGTGGCACCAGCCGCCGCCGAACCAGCTGGTGTTCTTCGACGTAACCATCGGGTCCATCCGGCCGGCCCATCAAGATGGAGCTCTTCGTCGATATCGTCCCCGAGACCGCCAAGAACTTCAGGTACTGCGTCATGGAGCCCTCGTTGGACCACCCTTAAACAGTTAAACCATAGGTCCCGCTTAATCGCTGTTTGTTTTCTGACGGATCTCTGCTTCGTTTCTTTTGTTGGTCGCAGGCAGTTCTGCACTGGCGAGCACATGTGGGGATTCCTGGCGATTGGTAATTGGTAATTGTTATGGCTTATAAGCTTATTTATTACGAGGCTACTTCTGCAACTCTGAATTCTGTTCTCACTTGAAACATTTAGCTACCTTTTGTGTTAGATTTAGTAGTGCTTAGTATTGTGTTAGCATATGGGGTACAGTAGCTTTTGTTATTTAAGTGGGAGATTAGTTTGCCTGCAAAGTAGTTGGAAGAAGGAACAATTGCTATTTTAACTTACCGTTCCCTTATTATTTGGGGACTATGCTGTAGCGTGGTTCTTTTCTCAAATATAATCCCCTGTCACTTCTCTGTTTCTCAAGTTCTGGGTCGGTGCTCTCAAAAATTTGTTAACCAGATTTTGGTTATTTGTCTAATTTATAGATATTCAGCTTTGTCTCCGTATGGTTCA
Organism: Lolium perenne; assembly: GCF_019359855.2. NCBI lineage: Eukaryota > Viridiplantae > Streptophyta > Magnoliopsida > Poales > Poaceae > Lolium > Lolium perenne. Next base: position 141,791,425 of record NC_067245.2, read on the forward strand.
TTTGTTTAGTACAAGTTAGATAGATATGTTCTAAAAAATCTATCTGTCCTTTTATCAATTCACTCCACATAGTCACGTAGGTCTGATTCATGTAGTTCTGTAGATCACTTCCACGGTTCCATCTTTTCCTATGTATGTGTTTAGCTGAATAGCCACCTACTGGTATAGATGCTATCCAGGGTCTGCACGAGTACTGGGATTCAATTACTGGATGGTGTTATTGACACATTTTATTATTCTGTAGGTTCCTCTCGGTTCTGTTCTTCGCAGAGGATGCTTTGGCCGTGAGGATAAATAATTCATGGAAACGACATTTTCGGTTCCCCATTTTCTTTGTCCACTTTACTTACTTATATGATGATAGTTATGCTAACTGCATCTGCAAAAAAAACATCAGAACAATTTTGGTACATCAAAGCCCAAATAAATAATATTCTGATTCGTCATTCTTATGTCCGGTTCCGAGCTCCCAAGGATCGATGACACACTTTCGAGCATAGTTTTACCATCAATACATACATAGTCTATGAGTTCTACAATAGTAACTTCTATTCTAGATTGTCCCCGCAGCCTATGGTAATGTGGATGAATCTATTTGACATGGGCATCTTATTCAATTGCATATCTTTTTTATGATCAAGAAATATCTTTATATCATAGCTTTCATTGTATCGATGTCCAATTCCAAATGGTTAGTTGTACATCTTATTGATTGTGAAATAAATTCAGCAAGAGTTGTTTGCAATAAAGCTTACATATTAAACAAACAGCCGTGTGTATATAATGAGCAACCTGCATCTTTGTTTTAGAATACAACATCAGATTTTGATTTCAACGAAGAAAAAAATAGAAAGTTTTTTAACATAGCGCATGAAATGGGATTATGCATACAAAATTACAACATCATGAAAAGGTTTGATAGTTGGCCTGGTAGGTTTGATGCTAATCATTCATTTTTTTCCTGTTTTGGAAAATCTTCTGAGTATACACTATACAGCTACTCTAAGATAGCTACTTATGCTCCTGAAAAATACTTAATCATTCTTTTCTTTTGTATGTTGATTACAAGTGTTCCCTGTAACTTCTAACATACAACTACATCTGCAGTAGAAAAATGTGGATCCAGTAGTTTAATACTTCTTATATTTGGATTTGTAGCAAATAATTATTTCTCTGTAGGAGTACCTAAGTAACATGAAAGTCAAGCTGATCCTTGCATATAAATTTGAATGATTTGTCGAATAGTTCACACCTTTATATAATATATCTCGGTAGCTGAGATGGTAAAGGAATTATTTTACATAAATTGAGATCGATAAAATAAATATTATTCATACCAGTCTATTAAGTAATTAGATTCCAAAATGGTAAACATCGATTGTTCGAAGTACAAGTTTCAGAACATGCTTCGGCCACTGACTGCCAATGTAGTTGGAGAAGCTATGCTTTATCATGGAACACTTCAGACATTTAAAGAGACACTCTTAGGTTTATCAGCTGGAGTTGGTAATGCGAAACATGAGATTTTGCGGAGAATCCCTCACAGATATGCCAATTTCATGTGTTCACGGAACAATTCTAACCTAGATATAATATCCCTTCCTATAGTCTTATCTAGCTGCCTCTATTTCCTCTTAGCTAATGTGCCCTCCTCGAGTGATATGTGCCTTACATCAGCCACCATTCACCTCCTTGTCGGTGTTCCTTGCTAAATTAGCTTCCAGATGTTCGATTAAATTGCCACACGCCACCTGGGGTTCCCCATCTGGCGTAATCCCACCATCAACAGTTATGTTACCATCTCTCAGCCATACACCGCCATGAACTGCCACCAATTCATGCATCTGGTTTGTGATGTTTCCTAGGAATCAGAGTTCAAGAATAGTAGTTATGTTTATGTGGATTTTTAGCATAGAAAGTTGCATAGGCAATAGGTGAGAGCTGATTGTTTCAGCATTTACAATGTTTTCCCCTTGCAGGTGAATACATATGGCACAATATTTATAAATTCTTGCTGAGATCTGTGGGTTGATGATTTTTTTGTTATCAATTGATTACTGTTTGCGACTTTGAGGCCATTAGCTATTGTTAGGTGAACAGAATTTCATGAATGTGCTTCATTTACACATGTTTACTTCTACATATAATCTATATAATTTCATATCTAGCTGAGAACAGCGAGAAATCAATTCCAATGCGAGCACTCCTGCTGTTGAGTGTCTTCTGTGTAACCTGAAAAATATATCAAGTGGTCATGATTTACTTCAGAATGTTATGCTCATATTTACTTCAGAACGTGAGAGTTTTGCACAAAAAATTCTCCAATTCATAACTGTGAAAGGCTTCTACTTGAGGCAAAGATTTTCTAAGTGGGTTAATATTTGCTTTCCAAGTAATGTTGGTGGATGCAGAACGAATTTTTAAACAAAGTGATAGTTTCTAAAGTTACTCTGAGAGTCTCTTTCACAGTGCACGCGATGGCTTGTCATCTTTTTGCAGAATTTTCCATTTTCTCTTCTATACCGAGAGCATGAACAAAAAGTTAACGCCATGGGTGCACCACAAACATATAATGCTGTGTTTGGATGCATAGAATCCCATATGGAATTGAATTGGACTTTCAGTTTCCAAATCTGAGATGGAAATGAATTGGCTCTGAAATAGAATTCAGCTGTTTGGATGTGCTCGGAATTTCATGTTGAAATCGAATGGTGAACCCAATTCTAAATCCTGTTTGGATGTACAAACCTTGGAATTTGGTGTTTTGTTGAATTTGAACAATATAACTATTATTATTTAGAATGTATATATATATTATTTGGCAAACACGGCACAAAAGAAATTATCCCCATCGTTCACAGCACCCTAAATTTGTGCACATCTAAAAAAAATGGAATAAAGGATAAAAACGATGGGGGCCTCATTCCATCGTTCCCAACTCCGGCTCCCATCGTTCCCAGCGCCGCCTCTGCCTGCTAGGGCTCGCGCTGCCTCCGCCGGCTAGGGGTCGCGTCGCTCGCGCCGCCTCCGCCTGCTAGGCGTCGCGCCGCCGCTCGCGCCGCCTCCACCTGCTAGGGGTCGCGCCGCCTCCGCCTACTAAGGGCATCCGCGTCGCCGCCGCGCGGCCTCCGCCGCTAGGGGCCGAGCGCCTCCACGCCGCCGCCGCGCCGCCTCCACCTGCTAGGGGTCGCGCCGCCTCCGCCTACTAGGGGGCCTCCGCGCCGCCGCTCGCGCGGCCTGCGCCTGCTAGGGGCCGAGCGCCTCCGCGCCTCCTGCGCCTGCTAGGGGCCGAGCTCCTCCGGTCGCTGTCGTCAGGATGGAGGCGGCGGCGGCGACGGGCGTGTCGCAGCTCCCTCTAGTCGCTCGCGAGGAAGAGCCAGCCCGATAGTTTCCAAGCGATTCCGAGGGTCTGAGCTCGGAATGTTTCGGGTGGAGTTAACACATACCGATTCGGGCCGTGGAATTTGGGCTCGGTTTCCACGCTGTAATTCTAAGGCCTATCCAAACGGTGGAAAGTGCTCACGAATTCTAGATTTGGTGATTCCGAGCCCAATTCCATGCATCCAAACACAGCATAAAGGGTATTTCACATGGAAATATCTACGTCCTACCTTCTTCTTTTTTTTTTTTTTGAGAGACGTCCTACCTTCTTCTTAGCCTACAATTGTTTTTTTTTTGTTTCATTCTACCTCATTCCCAGTAGTTCTGACTGAGATGGGAAAAACTTATCTGCAACATATAAATGAATTTAAGCTAAGAAAATTCCAATGGTGGGGCTAAATGACCTGATGTTATTCTCTCATCAAATAGAAATACCGACTCTTGCATGTAATTTAGATTTTTTTCAAACATTTAAATTCTACATATCGAGCTTACATGTTGGTAGTAATGATGCAACATAAATAGTGTACTCTTAAGTTGATATCCTGATCGTGTGTCACACTCTCCTTGAACTGCTTTTTGTATCTTCCAGTTTAATTGATGTAGTCGACATCTTGACAACGTCGCTGACTTGCTAAATTGAATAATTATTTTAGCTATGCATCAAGATTAACATTTCAGACTATGGCCTAATGCTATTTTGGAGAGTGTTGTTGACTTGCTAAATTGAATAATCATTTTATCTATTACCTCCTTTTCTGCTTCTGTGATTTTCGATTTGGTGGCGGAATCATCGGTGTTAGTTTGCCTCAGGTTTTGGATGCGCCTGGTCTAATGAGCTGCTGGTTTCTATGGTTGCGATGAAGCTATTTTTTACTGTCCTTGATCTATGTTATGTGTTCCGTATCTTATTTACTTGAGGATTGCAATTATCGTATTTAGTTGCGCACAGGACACCGTCAACGAAAAAAATGAAAACTCTTACAATTGAAAAACGGCGCAGCAAAGCGCGCGGGGTCCTTCTAGTCGATGTTATTGTGCAAAAGTGCAATTGTGCTAGCTACTGGCAGCGGCGCTTGAACAAAAAACTGGCCAGGTCTTGATTTTGGTTCTCTTTCACACGGTCAAGCCTCCTGGCTTATTCTGTTCATGCATCCACGTTGTGGGCGAGTTTCCTTGTACGGCGAGGAGCCACAGTCTAGCGTCTCAACAACTCTAGCCTGGGCAGACTCGATCGTCATGGAGAACTGCAACCCGAGACTCGGCTGTTACAGACAAGACACGCGAGCACCTATAAATTTGTAACCTAACGATCTTGGCCGGGCCAAGACAAGATCATCTTGGCTCAAGCGATCGACTTTGTCAAGTAAATACCGGTGGCGACATGGACAAATTGGATGAGGCCAACGACACGAAAGTCACACTGTACTGCAAACTCAAGCACGATCTGATCAAGGACATCAAGAAGTAATGATAAGTGCTAATCATCACCAAAGAGGTGGTCTATATCAAGACAACATATATATTCCAGTACCACCACAAGGCCAGGTACATGGCAAATGAAACATGATAGTACGCTTTTATGGTTGGGAGGTAACCGCTAAGAAATAAATCTCATTTTTTAGGGTAGGGTCTAAAACCGACATTTTGATTTTATTTTCGTAGCAACGCACGGGCATTTGTGCTAGTAATCTAATAAAAAAAGTCGTGTTAATCCTTTGGATGCAGAAGCTGGGGCGATTTTTCCCCCATTTCGAAAAAATCAATTGGTATATTTTGGTTAGATTCAAAATTTTACTTGAAACTTGTAGGTCATGCCATTCTACTACTCGCCTAACACTTTTTCTACGCGGGAAGGATACGAGCGATGCAATCGGAAAACATGGATTGTTCATCAGTTTGCACATAGCTAGGGAAAATACCAGAATGTCATATTAGTGTTTTAGAGAAGAGCCCTTCAAGTAGTTTGGCACCATGTTGGACACCGTCCAGCTTAATTCCACCCAAACATGATTTTTTTCATTTGAATATGTCTAGACTTTGTTTATCATCTTCAATGCTTATTGTATGACATAATAAGACTATGTGCTTTGGTTTTAGTTTTTTGAATTTTTAATGCCCAATTGAATCTTGGTCAAATCCTAGGTTTGGCCAAGATTTAAACAAGTTCAAAACATGAAAATAAAAAAGTAAGCCTGGATCCTTCTTAGTCACTCCAAAATGAATCTTTTGGAAGGCTTTTTAAATTTCCATGTTTGAAACCCAAAACCACTTCTCTTCATGCTTGACTTCATAAGACAGAGTTTAGGGTTAGGGTACGTAGATACATGATTTTTCTGGTTTGAATATGTCTAGAACTTGTTTAATTTATCAACTTGAATACTTATATGACATAAGAAGACTATGTGCTTTGGTTTTTCATTTTCTTGATTTTTTCAATTTTTTATGCCCATTTGTATCTTGGTCAAATCCGAGATTTGACAAAGATTTAAACAAGTTTAAAACATGGAAATGAAAAAGTAAGCATGGGTCCTTTTTAGTCACTCCAAAATGAAGCTTTTGGGAGGTTTTTTTTTGAAATTTCCATGTTTGAAACCCAAAACCACATCTCTTCATCCTTGACTTCCTAAGACAGAGTTTAGGGTTGTTAGGGGGTACGTAGATACAAGCTTTTCTGCTATGACTATATATGTGTGGACCTTGTTAATCAACCTGAATGCTTACTATATGACATAAGAAGACTATGTGCTTTGGTTTTTCATTATTTTAATTTTTTGAATTTTTTATGCCCATTTGTACGTATCTTGGTGAAATCCTAGGTTTGACCAAGATTTAAAACATGAAAACGAAAAAGTAAGCCTGGATCCTTCTTAATTAGTAACTTCAAAATGAAGCTTTAGGAAGGTTTTTGAAATTTCCATGTTTGAAACCCAAAACACCCTCTTCATGATTGACTTCATAAGACAAATCGAGTTTAGGGCCGGTTAGCGGTAGATACATGATTTTTCTAGTTTGAATATGTATAGACCTTTGCTTTTATCAACTTGAATGCTTAGTATATGACATAAGAAGATGTACTATGTGCATTGGTTTTTCATTTTTTTTTGATTTGTTTTGAATTTTTATGCCCATTCGAATTTTGGTCAAATTTCCATGTTTGAAAACCCAAAGCACTTCTCTTCATGCTTGACTTCATAAGATAGAGTTTAGGTTTAGGGGGTATACATGATTTTTCTGGTTTGAATATGGCTAGACATTGTTTATCAACTAGAATGCTTACTATATGACATAAGAAGACTATGTGCTTTGGTTTTTCATTTTTTCTGATTTTGTTCTGGATTTTTATGCCCATTTGAATCTTGGTCAAATCCTAGGTTTGACCAAGATTTAAACAAGTTTAAAACATGAAAATTAAAAGGTAAGCATGGATCCTTCTTATTAGTCACTGTAAAATGAACCTTTTGGGAGGTTTGTGAAATTCCCATGTTTGAAACCTAGAATCACTTCTCTTCATGCTTTTGACTTCATAAGATAGAATTTAGGGTTAGGGGGTAGATACATGATTTGTCTGGTTTGAATATGTATAGACCTTGTTTATCAACTTGGATGCTTACTATATGACATGAGAATACTATGTGCTTTGGTTTATCATTTTTATGATTTTTTTGAATTGTTATACCCATTTGAACCTTGGTCAAATCCTAGGTTTGAATTGTTATACTATATTCAAGCCCACAAATAGAAGGTTTAGGGTTAGGGTCTAGATACATGATTTTTCTAGTTTGAATATGTCTAGACCTTGTTTATCAACTAGAATGCTTACTATATGACATAAGAAGACTATGTGCTTTGGTTTTTCATTTTTTTTGAATTTTTTGAATTTTGTATGCCCATTTGAATCTTAGTCAAATCCTAGGTTTGACAAGATTTAAACAAGTTTAAAACATGAAAAATAAAGAGTAAGCATGGATCTTTCTTAGTCACTCCAAAATGTACCAATTTATAGATGAGTTAACTTGGCTTCATGGGAAAATAATGTCATGTAATTGAGTTAATTTGGCTTTCCTACCTTGAATCCATAAGAAACTTTGTACTAATACTGTATAATAATCACCCGAGTTTTTACACCAACAGGTATGTCACTTACGGGACCATGCATGAGGTCCCACACATCAGTGAGCACAAGTCACGTGCAGTAGGTACGCAAACTCCCAACCATCTTCTTTGTCAAGAGAAGACGCACCAGGATGCTTACTGGAAGTCTCTGGGTCCTTCGGTTGTCCCTCTCATGCAAAAACAACTCTCTCATTCTCTTCTAGGCCTCCTCGCTCGCTCACTCGCTCGCAACCCCGCACCTCTTGCGCACTGACAAACCCTGCACAACCAGAAAAAGGATAGCCTCCCTCGCAGCCCTGCACCTCCTGCCCTGTGACTACTCTCCCTTCTTCTCCTTCCAAGTGATCCCTCTTCCTCCGAGTTTCACTGGACGGGCAAACACACATGTGCTGCATAGTAATAATAAAAAAGAAAAAATTGACCTATGAATCTATGATTATGTAACATCCCAAATTTTCAGACAAAGAAGAAAATGACTTTTCCTTTTTCCAAAAATGAGAACCAACAAAAACTTTTATTACATATGGTGCTATGCATAGTACTCATGCTTAATTCTGTTGTGATTGCCATGATTGTTTGTTGAAGTATTTTGAAATAATCTTGAACCCTAAACCTCACCCCTCTTTTCACCATCCATTATAAACAAAATAAAAAGAAATGAAATTAAATAAGAAAAGGGCCTATGTGCCTATGGCTATTTTTGGTAAAACTTTTACCTAGGCTTTTCTACCTTATTTAGAGGTTTTGAAAACATCAACAAACCTAACCTAGTACTTACCAACCAAACCAAGTGAGAGACAAAAATAAAATCAACCTATGCATAGAGGCATATGTAACACATAGCCATATTACCCAATTTTGACCTATGCCCTCCTACCTTACCCTAATGGTTTGAAACCTTTACCAAACTCAATCTAATACTAAATAAACCCTAAACCATGCCTAAGTGAAGCAAATAAAAAGAAAATAAGAAACTAAGAAAAATGTACTTCATCACATATGTGGCTATGGCCAATTTTGCAAATCTTTAACCTAGACCCTTTTGGCTTGCCCCATTGGTTGGAAATGGTTACTAAACACTTATTAACACTTTTGGAATCAAAGAAACTCAAATCAAATCACATTTGAAATCAAAATGAGCTCACATGCACTAATGGTCAAAATTGACAATTTTAATATCTTACCCACTTTGAGCCCTTTTAGTAAGATATTCTTAAACCAAACCCTAACAACTCTTTGCACCTCATCCAAGACCTCATCAAGATGAGCAACTTTGATGTTGACCACTTTGACCAGATCTTTGACCATTGATCAAATTAGTCAAGCCAAGATGCTATGTTGAAACAGATTCTAGATTCCCTCAAAATTTAGGATTTTCACAAATCCATTCCAAATCTCAAACCAATGCCATACATGGCTGCCCAACATCATTTAGAACACAATCATGTAGCAAATTGGTCATATTTACATACAAGAGGAGTCAATGGTTTGAGAATGAGAAGTATACATAGAGTAATATGGAAGTACAACCACTATGCAACCACTATTCGCCACCTCACTCTCTCTCTCTCCTTGAGCTCATCCATAGTACCACTGGTACCACACAACCACCCTCATGACATCACTTAGCTTTGACATCATCCACATGAACCAAGACAAGCCAAGTACATGACATATGTCACACACCTTTTTGACTTTGATCATATGTGCACACTCTAGACCCCTCTCACCTTGCCCACCATGTCTACTAGACTCACCTCACCCCACTTAAGCTTGCAGCACCTTGGTACACAAGAAAATTATGCACAAAGAACCAATGCCATGCCATGCCACTCCAAATGACATCACCATGCCAACCCTTGTCCTCCTCCCTCTCTAGTCACCCTCACCTTGTCAAATAAGCTTCCCTCACCTCACTGACCCCCACCATGCCAAGGTTGACCTCAGGAGAAGCATAGCATAGCCCATGTCACACCATGCCACTCACATAGTCACCACCATGCACCCACATGCCCTGGCCCTTTTCCCTTCCTCTCACCATGTCACCTACAGTCCACTGGACCCTAGACACCTGCCAGACATGGTCCTTGGTGGAGGAGAGCAAAGACATGACCACAACACTCATGCCATGTCACTTGATCACCAACCCGTGGCCACCCCTCTCCCTCTGCGTGCACACTGCATCTCATCACGTCCCACTGCACCACCACACTCCTCTCACCTTAGAACACCTCCTAGACACGACCGTTGACCTGCCCACGCACCAAGTGGACGCCACGACGCGACGCCCTCAAAGGACACCGACGTCGGCCTCATCCTCGTGTGCCCTGCACACTACGTCTGCAGGCCAGCCACTGTGCACGCGTTCACCACTCCCCAGTACCTCTCCGCTGACGCCATGGCAAGGACCAGAGCCCCCTGTACTTGACGCGCTTGTGACGTCGCCCGCCATGACCTCCACGTCGCGTTCCCGTCCCTGGAGCCTATATAAGCAGCCCTCCGCGCCTTGGACATCACCACACCACCCAGCAGCTTCACTCCCTCCCTCCTAAAGCCTCCCTCTCTCCCTCCTTGCCGCACACCGGCGTCCACAAGCTCATCACGGCCACCGGCGGCATCCCTCAAAAGCGCCCAGATTTTCATCACCATAGCCCCCGAGCCCTACAGAAAAGTTGTAGCCCTTGGAAAGACCTTTCCAACGCAACAAACCACGCCTCAATCCGAGCTCCGAGGTGAAAGTTAGAGCCCCCGTAAGTTAGCAGCGTCGGGAGGAAGACGACGGCCCAGCGCCGTCGGATCCCGATCCGACGCGCCGCGCGCTCCGCCTGCACCCAACGTGCATGCACCATGCACGCGTGGCCCAGGCCGCCGCTGGGCCGGCCCAACTCCGTTCCCGCCCACCGTTTGAATTCAAATTTCGTTTTATTTATTTTCTGTGAATTGCTCTCTTATGCTTTGCTAAATCTTTAATAACTACAAATCTACTTGGCCAATTTTGATAAAATTTATATATTTGGAAAGCTTATGAAAAGCTCTATCCAACCACACTGGTTTCAACCCTAGATCTTGTGTAGAATTAAAGTAGCAAAAATAACAAGGCAGGGACTTTTCAGATTTCAAACATTTGTTAAAAATCAACCATAAAAGATTTTGAGGTGATTCCACCTCCCATAATTCACATTTCACAAACTATAATTGTTTATGTAAAAATATGATATATGTTCTGTACATGATCATGGGCTAGAATCAAAATATTGGCTATGTAGTCAATACTAGACCATTTAAACTATTCCAAATTTTAGGAATTTAAATCTATGAGGTGTAGCACCTCATTTAAATCATTCTCACAAGTGATATGAAGTAATGTGTTGACCTTTAAATGCTTAGGCTCATACTTGCTCACTTGTAGAATTTAAATCAACATAGTATTTTGCAAAGGTTATTTAAAACACATGAGATGATGAATCTCATTTAAATCACTTTTCTCAAATACTAAGTGTAAAGTGTTGACCTTGGTCAACATGGGACCACCCCTGGTTATTTGAGAAGATTAAATCTTGAGAAGATTCAATGAGAGGAAATTATTTCTCCAAACCAAAGAGAAACCCTATTTTCAACTTTCAATGAGAGGAAATTATTTTCCTAATGTTAAATAAAGAAACCCTAGCATAATTTGAGAATAAATGTTAAGTAGTGATGCTAGATCCTTTGTGTGAGCCAATAAGGCTAATTAAGACTACTTAAGTGTTGTTTGGTGATTGTATCCTCGTATTCGTTTATATACGCTAGTACCGGAGACTATTAGGAGGAGGAGGTCTTCTACCAAGAGGAAGGAGAAGAGAACTTTGACCACCACCTCAACCAAGGCAAGCTAATATTCTTGCAAGACTACCCGAGTGCAAAGCTCCTCAAGAGCAAGGCACCATTACTTTTTACTTTATGCTTAATGATCCTATTTCCCAGTTTTACTTTACAAGCTTTATTTACTTTTGTTTTATCAAAGTACTTTTTGATTTATGATTCACTTGATTAGTCTTGGATTAGTACAAGAGTATCAAAGTTAGCCTAGAAGCAAAGCAAATTACTTAGCACCCCTCATACCTAGATGCTAGTGCTAAATTAAATTGGCTATTCTAGATGGGAACTTGTGTGTGTGAAATGACTTTGAAAACCTTGGAATGATGAGTCATTCTATTGAAAGATTTTGAAGGTGAATATGACTGGTGAATGACTTGGTGAATTTTACCAAAACTGATGGTTGGGTTCGGATGCGATACCATTCCAATTTACAAGTACCCCCACAATACCTGAATCTGGGTAAGGCTTAGCTGGAAACTTATGTATCTTAGTATGGGTTCCATCTAAAACAAGCGTCATCGGGGTTATGCTGGAGGCTGCCTCTACAACAAACGGAATGATGTGAAATGACGTGAAACGAGGTGAATGTCCGGCCCAAGCCCTGTGCAGTTCCCAGGCTGACTGTCTGTCTTCACTGGGAGGCCAAGCTCATGGGGAGAGGTGCCTATACTAGAGTATGTAAATGAAAGGTTAGGATTGGTAGTTCGCATACTGCATACGATAAATCAGGGCCAGTTACCCCTGACGAACTATTGCAATTGTTGTGGCACAAGTGTACAACCTCTGCAGAGTTAAACCTATTCGAATAGCCGCGACCTCGGTTATGGACAGTTGGAAAGGCCATACTATTCCGTCATCAGAACTTTTCTGAAAAATATGAATGGTGACTTGTGATTTGAATTGAAAGGTGACTTTGACTTTGAATCACAACTGAGTTGTGGGAATGACACTAATGTTCCCACTTGAGTTAGTTAAGCAAATGAAGAGGCTTTGATTACTAAAGTTCTTATGAAATAAAACTGGCTTTATGCAAATGAAACTAGAGCTTAGCATCCCCTTCCATAGTTGATAATACTTACCTTAGTATTAGTTTGCGAGTACTTTAAAGTACTCATGGCTTTGTCCCTGGCTATTCAAATGGCCAGACTATGAAGAGGAGTACCAGAACCCGGAAGAAGGACAACAGGACGTCTACGACAACTAGGATCACTCCTGACGTCAACAGTTGCCTGTGGAATAGATGGACTACTACTACGCTACTTCGCTTCCGCTATGTGTTTTGTAATTGATCAATAGATCATCTACTATTGTAATGAGACTAGATCATGTGATCCTTTGTTGTAAGACAATTACGATGTTGTAATGAATGATGTTCTGTGATATCAATCTATTATGTCTCGCAAAAACAATATTCCTGGGATTGCGATGAATGGCATAATAGGCATCTGGACTTAAAAATCTGGGTGTTGATAAGTTGGTATCAGAGCCATTGTTTGACCTTAGGAGACCCTAGTTAGAATGGACATCTGAAAAACTTAGTTTCAAAACAAAGAAAGTGAATATTTATAAAAATTTATTCTCCCTCTTATCCTTGAAATCTTTTCAAAAAGATTATTTCTGGAAATTTATTCTTACCCTTATCCTTGAGATCCTTTTTAAAAGGGTATTTCTGAAAACTTATTCGCACTCTTATCCTTGAGATCTTTTCAAAAAGACATGCTCTACTTTTCTTTGTACTGCTCCATAAAATTTTGCACACCTTGACTTCATACTGCACAAGACCCGCAAGGAATTGGACAACATCCGTGTCTTATACCAACGACAAGCATCTCGCCTATGAAGACGAAGAAACCACCATTCAAGATGAAGAGTAGTGTCACTAGAGCACTTGCGTAAATTCTTAGCAAGAGAGCACTAAGTGTGAGTTTGGTATCATCTCCCTTGTATCGTAGAACGAAGGAATGGTTCTTAAAACCAACGGTGTGTTAGTTTTGTAATGTGTGATGGTTTGGTATGAATGAAAAAGTGTTGTTGGCTTTTACCCCCTCAACACTACTCAAGTTTTGAAATTTTTCAAATTTTATCTCAAACAAACCATAGAAATTTCCCTCTTATCTGATGATCTACCTCATTGTTCAGATGGCCCCTCCTACCCGCAACAATTCCCGTGCCCAGGCCAACCAGATGCACATTGAGCACGCCAAGATGACTGACACCATCAACATCCTTGCAATGGAGCGCAAGGCACTTCGCCATCAGCATGCCAAGAAGGACTACCTCATTGCCTGCCTCCGCGTGAGGATAGCATCACTGGAGCAGCTCATCCCAATACCCAACCATGCCCCCCGAGACAAGTCCACTGTGACTTGCTATGAATGTGGTGTTACTGGTCATTACTCTAATAAGTGCCCGATGAAAGCCGCCAACAATGCCCCAAGGACTGGAAGCAATGTTGTACCCATTGCCCCAAAGGACAAGTCAATGGTAACCTGCTATGAATGTGGAACTGTGGGTCATTACTCCAATGAATGCCCCAAGAAGCTTGCCAAGAAAACCCCCAGTACCCCTGCACCTGCCCAGCAACAGCGTCGTATCTCCACCGGAAGAAACCCGAACAACCGCAACGGTCGCTACTTCCGGATGAATGCCACAGAAGCCTAGGAAGCACCTCAGGCCATGCAAAGTATGTCTCCCTGTTAATCCAATTGCTCAATCTTTCTTAGGAACCTAACTTTTCTTAAAATCTCGGGACAAGATTTGTTTAAGGGGGAAGGGTTTGTAACATCCCAAATTTTCAGACAAAGAAGAAAATGACTTTTCCTTTTTCCAAAAATGAGAACCAACAAAAACTTTTATTACATATGGTGCTATGCATAGTACTCATGCTTAATTCTGGTGTGATTGCCATGATTGTTTGTTGAAGTATTTTGAAATAATCTTGAACCCTAAACCTCACCCCTCTTTTCACCATCCATTATAAACAAAATAAAAAGAAATGAAATTAAATAAGAAAAGGGCCTATGTGCCTATGGCTATTTTTGGTAAAACTTTTACCTAGGCTTTTCTACCTTATTTAGAGGTTTTGAAAACATCAACAAACCTAACCTAGTACTTACCAACCAAACCAAGTGAGAGACAAAAATAAAATCAACCTATGCATAGAGGCATATGTAACACATAGCCATATTACCCAATTTTGACCTATGCCCTCCTACCTTACCCTAATGGTTTGAAACCTTTACCAAACTCAATCTAATACTAAATAAACCCTAAACCATGCCTAAGTGAAGCAAATAAAAAGAAAATAAGAAACTAAGAAAAATGTACTTCATCACATATGTGGCTATGGCCAATTTTGCAAATCTTTAACCTAGACCCTTTTGGCTTGCCCCATTGGTTGGAAATGGTTACTAAACACTTATTAACACTTTTGGAATCAAAGAAACTCAAATCAAATCACATTTGAAATCAAAATGAGCTCACATGCACTAATGGTCAAAATTGACAATTTTAATATCTTACCCACTTTGAGCCCTTTTAGTAAGATATTCTTAAACCAAACCCTAACAACTCTTTGCACCTCATCCAAGACCTCATCAAGATGAGCAACTTTGATGTTGACCACTTTGACCAGATCTTTGACCATTGATCAAATTAGTCAAGCCAAGATGCTATGTTGAAACAGATTCTAGATTCCCTCAAAATTTAGGATTTTCACAAATCCATTCCAAATCTCAAACCAATGCCATACATGGCTGCCCAACATCATTTAGGACACAATCATGCAGCAAATTGGTCAAATTTACATACAAGAGGAGTCAATGGTTTGAGAATGAGAAGTATACATAGAGTAATATGGAAGTACAACCACTATGCAACCACTATTCGCCACCTCACTCTCTCTCTCTCCTTGAGCTCATCCATAGTACCACTGGTACCACACAACCACCCTCATGACATCACTTAGCTTTGACATCATCCACATGAACCAAGACAAGCCAAGTACATGACATATGTCACACACCTTTTTGACTTTGATCATATGTGCACACTCTAGACCCCTCTCACCTTGCCCACCATGTCTACTAGACTCACCTCACCCCACTTAAGCTTGCAGCACCTTGGTACACAAGAAAATTATGCACAAAGAACCAATGCCATGCCATGCCACTCCAAATGACATCACCATGCCAACCCTTGTCCTCCTCCCTCTCTAGTCACCCTCACCTTGTCAAATAAGCTTCCCTCACCTCACTGACCCCCACCATGCCAAGGTTGACCTCAGGAGAAGCATAGCATAGCCCATGTCACACCATGCCACTCACATAGTCACCACCATGCACCCACATGCCCTGGCCCTTTTCCCTCCCTCTCACCATGTCACCTACAGTCCCCTGGACCCTAGACACCTGCCAGACATGGTCCTTGGTGGAGGAGAGCAAAGACATGACCACAACACTCATGCCATGTCACTTGATCACCAACCCGTGGCCACCCCTCTCCCTCTGCGTGCACACTGCATCTCATCACGTCCCACTGCGCCACCACACTCCTCTCACCTCAGAACACCTCCTAGACACGACCGTTGACCTGCCCACGCACCAAGTGGACGCCACGACGCGACGCCCTCAAAGGACACCGACGTCGGCCTCGTCCTCGTGTGCCCTGCACACTACGTCTGCAGGCCAGCCACTGTGCACGCGTTCACCACTCCCCAGTACCTCTCCGCTGACGCCATGGCAAGGACCAGAGCCCCCTGTACTTGACGCGCCCGTGACGTCGCCCGCCATGACCTCCACGTCGCGTTCCCGTCCCTGGAGCCTATATAAGCAGCCCTCCGCGCCTTGGACATCACCACACCACCCAGCAGCTTCACTCCCTCCCTCCTAAAGCCTCCCTCACTCCCTCCTTGCCGCACACCGGCGTCCACAAGCTCATCACGGCCACCGGCGGCATCCCTCAAAAGCGCCCAGATTTTCATCACCATAGCCCCCGAGCCCTACAGAAAAGTTGTAGCCCTTGGAAAGACCTTTCCAACGCAACAAACCACGCCTCAATCCGAGCTCCGAGGTGAAAGTTAGAGCCCCCGCAAGTTAGCAGCGTCGGGAGGAAGACGACGGCCCAGCGCCGGCGGATCCCGATCCGACGCGCCGCGCGCTCCGCCTGCACCCAACGTGCATGCGCCATGCACGTGTGGCCCAGGCCGCCGCTGGGCCGGCCCAACTCCGTTCCCGCCCACCGTTTGAATTCAAATTTCGTTTTATTTATTTTCTGTGAATTGCTCTCTTATGCTTTGCTAAATCTTTAATAACTATAAATCTACTTGGCCAATTTTGATAAAATTTATATATTTGGAAAGCTTATGAAAAGCTCTATCCAACCACACTGGTTTCAACCCTAGATCTTGTGTAGAATTAAAGTAGCAAAAATAACAAGGCAGGGACTTTTCAGATTTCAAACATTTGTTAAAAATCAACCATAAAAGATTTTGAGGTGATTCCACCTCCCATAATTCACATTTCACAAACTATAATTGTTTATGTAAAAATATGATATATGTTCTGTACATGATCATGGGCTAGAATCAAAATATTGGCTATGTAGTCAATACTAGCCCATTTAAACTATTCCAAATTTTAGGAATTTAAATCTATGAGGTGTAGCACCTCATTTAAATCATTCTCACAAGTGATATGAAGTAATGTGTTGACCTTTAAATGCTTAGGCTCATACTTGCTCACTTGTAGAATTTAAATCAACATAGTATTTTGCAAAGGTTATTTAAAACACATGAGATGATGAATCTCATTTAAATCACTTTTCTCAATAACTAAGTGTGAAGTGTTGACCTTGGTCAACATGGGAGCACCCTTGGTTATTTGAGAAGATTAAATCTTAAGAAGATTCAATGAGAGGAAATTATTTCTCCAAACCAAAGAGAAACCCTATTTTCAACTTTCAATGAGAGGAAATTATTTTCCTAATGTTAAATAAAGAAACCCTAGCATAATTTGAGAATAAATGTTAAGTAGTGATGCTAGATCCTTTGTGTGAGCCAATAAGGCTAATTAAGACTACTTAAGTGTTGTTTGGTGATTGTATCCTCGTATTCGTTTATAGACGCTAGTACCGGAGACTATTAGGAGGAGGAGGTCTTCTACCAAGAGGAAGGAGAAGAGAACTTTGACCACCACCTCAACCAAGGCAAGCTAATATTCTTGCAAGACTACCCGAGTGCAAAGCTCCTCAAGAGCAAGGCACCATTACTTTTTATTTTATGCTTAATGATCCTATTTCCCAGTTTTACTTTACAAGCTTTATTTACTTTTGTTTTATCAAAGTACTTTTTGATTTATGATTCACTTGATTAGTCTTGGATTAGTACAAGAGTATCAAAGTTAGCCTAGAAGCAAAGCAAATTACTTAGCACCCCTCATACCTAGATGCTAGTGCTAAATTAAATTGGCTATTCTAGATGGGAACTTGTGTGTGTGAAATGACTTTGAAAACCTTGGAATGATGAGTCATTCTATTGAAAGATTTTGAAGGTGAATATGACTGGTGAATGACTTGGTGAATTTTACCAAAACTGATGGTTGGGTTCGGATGCGATACCATTCCAATTTACAAGTACCCCCACAATACCTGAATCTGGGTAAGGCTTAGCTGGAAACTTATGTATCTTAGTATGGGTTCCCTCTAAAACAAGCGTCATCGGGGTTATGCCGGAGGCTGCCTCTACAACAAAAGGAATGATGTGAAATGACGTGAAACGAGGTGAATGTCTGGCCCAAGCCCTGTGCAGTTCCCAGGCTGACTGTCTGTCTTCATTGGGAGGCCAAGCTCATGGGGAGAGGTGCCTATACTAGAGTATGTAAATGAAAGGTTAGGATTGGTAGTTCGCGTACTGCGTACGATAAATCAGGGCCAGTTACCCCTGACGAACTATTGCAATTGTTGTGGCACAAGTGTACAACCTCTGCAGAGTTAAACCTATTCGAATAGCCGCGACCTCGGTTATGGACAGTTGGAAAGGCCATACTGTTTCGTCATCAGAACTTTTCTGAAAAATATGAATGGTGACTTGTGATTTGAATTGAAAGGTGACTTTGACTTTGAATCACAACTGAGTTGTGGGAATGACACTAATGTTCCCACTTGAGTTAGTTAAGCAAATGAAGAGGCTTTGATTACTAAAGTGCTTATGAAATAAAACTGGCTTTATGCAAATGAAACTAGAGCTTAGCATCCCCTTCCGTAGTTGATAATACTTACCTTAGTATTAGTTTGCGAGTACTTTAAAGTACTCATGGCTTTGTCCCTGGCTATTCAAATGGCCAGATTATGAAGAGGAGTACCAGAACCCGGAAGAAGGACAACAGGACATCTACGACAACTAGGATCACTCCTGACATCAACAGTTGCCTGTGGAATAGATGGACTACTACTACGCTACTTCGCTTCCGCTATGTGTTTTGTAATTGATCAATAGATCATCTACTATTGTAATGAGACTGGATCATGTGATCCTTTGTTGTAAGACAATTACGATGTTGTAATGAATGATGTTCTGTGATATCAATCTATTATGTCTCGCAAAAACAATATTCCTGGGATTGCGATGAATGGCATAATAGGCATCTAGACTTAAAAATCCGGGTGTTGATAGATTAAATAGGTCAAATCCTGGGTTTGACCAAGGTTTAAACAAGTTTAAAACATGAAAATGAATAGGTAAGCATGGATCCTTCTTAGTCACTCTAAAATGAAGCTTTCGGGAGGTTTTAGAAATTTCCATGTTTGAAACCCAAATCCACTTCTTTTCATGCTTGACTTCAGAAGACAAAGTATAGGGTTATGCATGGGTAGATACATGATTTTTCTTTTTAGAATATGTCTAGATCTTGTTTATCAACTTGAATGCTTACTATATGACATAAGAAGGCTATATATGTTCTTTGGTTTTTCATTTTTTGATTTTTTTTTGAATTTTTTATGCCCATTTAAATCTTGGTCAAAACCTATGTTTGACCAAGATTTAAACAAGTTTAAAACATGAAAATGAATAGGTAATCATGCATGGATCCTTCTTAGTCACACTGTCGAATGAAGCTTTTGGGAGGTTTTTGAAATTTCCATGTTTGAAACCCAAAACCACTTCTCTTCATGCTTGACTTCATAAGACAAAGTTTAGGGCTAGGGGTAGATACATTTTTTTGGTTTGAATATGTCTAGACCTTGTTTATCAACTAATGCTTAATATATTACATAAGAAGGCTATGTTCTTTGGTTTTTCATTTTTTATTTTTTCTATTTTTTTCTAATTTTTTATGCCCATTTGAATCTTGGTCAAATCCTAGGTTTGACCAAGATTTAAACAAATTTAAAACATGAAAATGAGAAGGTAAGCCTGGATCCTTCTTAATCACTCTAAAATGAAGCTTTTGGGAGGTTTTTGAAATTGCCATGTTTGAAATCCAAATCCACTTCTCTTCATGCTTGACTTCAGAAGACAAAGTATAGGGTTATGCATGGGTAGATACATGCTTTTTTCTGGTTTGAATATGTATAGACCTTGTTTATCAACTTGAATGCTCACTATATGACATAAGAATACTATGTGCTTTGCTTTTTCATTTTTATAATTTTTTTAATTGTTAAACCCATTTGAATCTTGGTCAAATCCTAGGTTTGACCAAGATTGAAACAAGTTTAAAACATCAAAATGGAAAGGTAAGCATGAATCATTCTTAAGTATTCACTCTAAAATGAAGCTTTTGGGAGGTACTTGAAATTTTATGTTTGAAACCCAAAACCACTTCTCTTCATGTTTGACTTCATAAGACAGAGTTTATGGTTAACGGTAGATAGATGATTTTTCTAGTTTGAATATGTCTGGACCTTGTTTATCAACTTGAATGCTTACTAAATGACATAAGAATACCATGTGCTTTGCTTTTTCATTTTTCTAATTTTTTTAATTGTTAAACCCATTTGAATCTTGGTCAAATCCTAGGTTTGACCAAGATTGAAACAAGTTTAAAACATCAAAATGGAAAGGTAAGCATGAATCATTCTTAATTATTCACTCTAAAATGAAGCTTTTGGGAGGTACTTGAAATTTTATGTTTGAAACCCAAAACCACTTCTCTTCATGTTTGACTTCATAAGATAGAGTTTATGGTTAAGGGTAGATAGATGATTTTTCTAGTTTGAATATGTCTAGACCTTGTTTATCAACTTGAATGCTTACTATAAGAAAAAGTTTAGGGTTAGGGGTAGATACATTTTTTTGGTTTGAATATGTCGTCTAGACCTTGTTTATCAACTAATGCTTACTATATTACATAAGAAGGCTATGTTATTTGGTTTTTCATTTTATGTTTTTTTCTAAACTTTTGTGCCATTTGAATCTTGGTCAAATCCTAGGTTTGACCAAGATTTAAACAAGTTTACAACATGAAAATGAAAAGGTAAGCCTGGATCCTGCTTAAGTAGTCACTGTAAAATGAAGCTTTTGGGAGGTTTGTGAAATTTCCATGTTTGAAACCCAAAACCACTTACGATAGAGTTTATGGTTAGCTGTAGATACATGATTTTTCTTGTTTGGATATGTCTAGACCTTGTTTATCAACTTGAATGCTTACTATATGACATAAGAAGGCTATATATGTGCTTTGGGTTTTCATTTTTTTGATTTTTTTCGATTTTTTTATGCTCATTTAAATCTTGGTCAAATCCTATGTTTGACCAAGATTTAAACAAGTTTAGAACATGAAAATGAAAAGGTAATCATGGATCTTTCTTAGTCACACTCTAGAATGAAGCTTTTGGGAGGTTTTTGAAATTTCCATGTTTGAAACCCAAAACCACTTCTTTTCATGCTTGACTTCATAAGACAGAGAGTTTAGGGTTAGGGGTAGAGATACATGATTTTTTTGGTTTGAATATGTCTAGACCTTGTTTATCAACTAATGCTTACTATATTACATAAGAAGGCTATGTTATTTGGTTTTTCATTTTTTCTGTTTATTTCTAATTTTTTATGCCCATTTGAATCTTGGTCAAATCCTAGGTTAATTTGACCAAGATTTAAACAAGTTTAAAACATGAAAATGAGAAGGTAAGCCTAGATCCTTCTTAATCACACTAAAATGAAGCTTTTTGGGAGGTTTTTGAAATTTCCATGTTTGAAACCCAAACCACTTCTCTTCATGCTTGACTTCATAAGACAAATTTAGGGTTAGGAGTAGATATATATGAATTTTCTTGTTTGATATGTCTAGATATTGTTTATCAACTTGAATGCTTACTATATATGTGACGTAAGAAGACTATATATGTCCTTTGGTTTTTCATTTTTGGGGTTTTTTCGAATTTTTTATGCACACTTGAATCTTGGTCAAATCCTAGGTTTGACCAAGCTTTAAACAAGTTTAAAACATGAAAATGAAAAAGTAAGCATGGATCCTTCTTAGTCACTCCAAAATAAAGCTTTTGGGAGGATTTTTAAATTTCCATGTTGTAAACCCAAAACCACGTATCTTCATGTTTGACTTCATAAGACAGAGTTTAGGGTTAGGGGTAGATACATGATTTTTCTTGTTTGAATATGTTTATGCACATAAGAAGACTATGTGCTTTGGTTTTTCATTTTCTGATTTTTTCTGAATGTTTATGCACATTTGAATCTAAAGGTGATAGAACACGTTAAAGGTTATTCTAACAAAGGTCATGCTTGGAATCTTACCTATGTATTATTGTACATCACAAATGTGAAATGAAAATATGTGCATCTCTATAAACCATAAACCCTAACCCTAACTATATAGAAAAATATGAACAATCCGGCCATGCTTTTCGATTTCCTTTTTTGATCCACCTTTGGCTGGATTTGAAATTTAGGGAGGGGGTAGGGGACAAGTGTGTTTCTTTGGATGCATCTCTCATATTTACTAGTTTTGGGGGGTCACACAAATTCAGGGTAGCATCATGCCCACCCCCTCCCTTCACGCGCGGAAAAAGTGTTAGGCGAATAGTAAAATGGCATGAACAACAAGTTTCAAGTAAATTTTCGAATATAACCAGAATGTACCAATTGATAGATGAGTTAACTTGGCTTCATGGAAAAAATAAGGTCATGTAAATGAGTTAACTTGGCTTTCCTACCCTTGAATCCATAGGAAACTTTGTACTAATACAGTATAATGACCATCCGAGTTATTACACCAACATGTCTGTCACTTACGTGTGGTTCCCATGCGTGAGGTCCCACACTTCAGTGAGCACAAGTCATGTGCGGTCGGTAGGCAAACTCCCATCTTCATTGTCAAGAGAAGACGCATCAAAACTCCCCCTCTCTCTCCAGTTATCCACCTCCGCTGGCTGCCGGTTTTGGCATTGCGTTTCTAGCTCAACTCGGAGGCCATGGTGTGCATGCACTGTAGCCATGGAGATTTGGTCGCGCTAAGTGGTTCGTCCCCGGCTGCGACGAGGATCAATATGGGCGGTGGCTGTTAAGGACCCGATCGCATTTCTTGCTTTCAGCGTGGGGTCTTCCATGTAAAAGTTAGGGATTTAGATGAAATTTCCTGTTTATTCTGTGTCTTGTTGTAAACTGTGCTCTGGTGCGTATTGGAAGTCTGAGTCCTTCAGGATCCTTCGGTTGTCCCTCTCTCTCTCAAAAAAAAAGAAAAAACATCTCTCTCATTATCGGCCTCGCTCGCTCGCACCTCCTGCGCACTGACAAACCCTGAAAAAGGTCAGACACCATAAATAAGAGGGCCCCCCTCACTTCTCTCCCTTCGTCTCCTTCCGTGTGATCCCTCTTCCTCCGAGTTTCACTGGACGGGCAAACACATGTGCTGCCTACAAATATTCGACCCCTTTGGATGGATAATCATGTCGACCATTTTTACCTGGTTTTGAAATAAATAAATGAAAATGAAGAAAACCTCAAAAATGAAACCCTTCCGCATTGAGTGCTTATAGGTGTACTAGTTGACAGGGAAAATAAGAAACCTGTGATAGGGTAGTAGAAAAACAAAATGTCTTCACAAAACGGACTATCGTGTATGAAGATTCATGGGTTTCAAGCCAACAAATGGCGTAGTTATGGCCCTATTTGTTATAATGTGCCCATATAAAAACTCATTTTTCATTTTCTAGATGTCAAAATAGGTTTATTTTGTGAATGGGGTACATAAGATACAGCTCAAAATGGCGCCTCTACATTTTTAAGATAAATTAGGCCACATATTAGTGAAAATTCCCAACGCTTTACGTTTTTAGTGCTTTCTAGCTAGTTTCACACATTTAAATGACTTTATGCTGATTTATTGAAAGTAATTCCAATTTGAAATGTAGGTGTGTTATAACTTCGTCCTATAAATCCCCAGAAATCATTTTTAGATACATATTACTTACTATATGTCTAGACTTTGTTTATCTACTTGAATATGCTTACTATATATATATATGACGTAAGAAGACTATGTGCTTTGGTTTTTACTTTTTATTTTTCCTGAATTTTTATGCCCATTTGAATCTTAGTCAAATCCTATGTTTGACCAATATTTAAACAAGCTTAAAACATGAAAATGAAAAGGTAAGCTTGGTTCCTTCTTAGTCCCTCTAAAATTAAGCTTTTGGGAAGTTTTTGAAATTTCCATGTCTGAAACCCAAAACCACTTCTCTTCATACCTGACTTAATAATTAAGACAGAGTTAAGCGTTAGGGGTAGATACATGCATTTAATGTTATGAATATGTCTAGACCGGCCATGTTCATCAAGTTGAATGCTGCTTACTATATATGACATTAGAAGGCTATGTGCTTTGGTTTTTCTTTTTTTTTTAATTTTTATGCCCATTTGAGTCTTGGTCAAATCCTAGGTTTGACCAAGATTTAAACAAGTTTAAAACATGAAAATGAAAAGGTAAGCCTCGATCCTTCTTAGTCACTCTAAAATGAAGATTTGGGGGGGGGGGGGGGGTCTTGAAATTTCCATATTTGAAACCCAAAACCATTTCTCTTCATGCTTGACTTCATAAGACATAGTTAAGGGTTAGGGGGTAGATACATGCTTTTATGTTTTGAATATGTCTAGACCTTGTTCATCAACTTCAATGCTTACTATATATATATATATATATATATATGACATAAGAAGCTAGGCTATGTGCTTTGGTTTTCATTTTTTGATTTTTTCTGAATGTTTATGCCCATTTGAATCTTGGTCAAATCCTAGGTTTGACCAAGATTTAAGCAAGTTTAAAACACATGAAAATGAAAAGGTAAGCATGGATCCTTCTTATTCATTCTAAAATGAATCTTTTGGGGGTTCTTGAAATCTCAATGTTTGAAACCCAAAACCACTTCTCTTCATGGTTGACTTCATAAGACAGAGTTTAGGGTTAGGGGTAGATACATGATTTGCCAGGTTTGAATATGTCTAGAATTTGGAACCCATCATTTCGTCGTTATAACAAGATCATTGTAATGCGCACAATAAGCAAACAAAGAGTGCATGTCGCATACCAACAACCAATATAACAGAGCACGTTAGAATGAAACAACAGACTTAGTACTGTCGAGTCCCATGCAAACCAACATGTTCAGGGAGTACAAAATTGGCATGAACAACATAGTAGCAGGCTATAAATTTTGTAACAACGACTGAGCAAGATGAAGTTATAATGGCTACATCTACAGAGCAGGGAATGTAAACCAAATATAGAAGTTACGATGGCAAAAGCTAAAGAGGAGGGAATGTGAACCAACATGTGCCAAGTGCAATTACTTCAAATTGACCGTGAACTAAATAATACTCCTGAACTTATAGTGAAGGGGATGCAAATCAAGATGTTTCGGGATATAAACTTGTAATGAGCAACACATAGAGGATAGTTAATGCTGGAGCTTAGGATGGACCAGATACAGAATATAGTGGGATCACCTGTGAACTTGTATAAGAGGGAATGCAAACCAATATGTTCAGCATTCCATATGTGAGCGTCATGCCAAGCCAGAGAAACAAGTCAATAATGCAGCTTTTGAAGAACAAGATGGCACACAAAATTATTATCTAGTAGTATGACAAGTTTATTTGTACTACATGCTACATAGCAGAGTGATAGCATGTCAAACTAAGTCCTTACTTTGTTAGCTTACAATGAACTAGATACAAAACAATGGCATCACCCGTAGTACAGGGAATGCAAGCCAACATGTTCATGGAGTAAAAAATTGGCACAAACAACATAGTAGCAGGCCATAATTTTTGTAACAACGACTGAGCAAGATAAAGTTATGATGGCTAGATCTACAGAGCAGAGAATGTAAACCAAATATAGAAGTTACGATGCCAAAAGCTATAGAGCAGGGAATGCGAACCAACATGTGCAATTACTTAAAATTGGCCATGAACTAAATAATAGCAGGATGTTACAATAATAGCTAGGAATAAAACAAATAGGAGTTATAATGCATCACTCATAAAATTGTAGATGAGGGAAACAAATCAATTTGTTTCGGGATATAAAGTTGTAATGAGCAACACATAGAGGATAGTTAATGCTATGGCTTAGGATGGACCAGAAACGGAATATAGTGGGATCACCTGTGAACTTGCAGGATGGCAGAGCGATAGCATGCAGAAACTAATAGCAGGCAGTTACTTTGTTAGCTTACGACGAAGTAGATAGAAATAACAATGGCATCACCTGTAGTACAGGGAATGCAAACCAACATGTTCAGGGAGAACATGATTGGCATGAATAAAATAGTAGTAGCCTATAATTTTTGTAACAACGACTGAGCAAGATAGAAGTTATGATGGCTACATCTACAGAGGAGGGAATGCAAACCAAAATGTTCAATCGCTTAAAGTTAGCAATGAACTAGAAAATAGCAAGGTGTTACGGTCATAGCTAGGAATGAACTAAAAGAGCTTCAGACAAACAAGCATCTGAACCCAGAACATGGCGCTAAAACAAGGGACTTACATTAGGAGAAGCACTCTGTGGGAGTCACAGCAGATCTTCCTGGGGTTGATAGATCCGGTGATGAAGTACGCTACATGTGCTACTTGGGGTTGGAGAGACGGCCATTACACTTCATCGTTACTCATCGCATCTGCAAAAACGTAACGGTGCGTCGTTATCACAAATAGGTTTCCCCAAGATTAAACAAGAACTTGCAGGCAAGCAATAGAAAAGCGACAGTAGAAGAGTTTAGATCATGCACGGCGCCGATGAAACAGATCCGGTTCATGCACAGCGGTGTCGGTGAGCAAGATCCGATGCGGTGGACGATGGATCCGGTGAAGCGGCTCCGGTGGGGTGGACGATATATGGTTTCGAGGTTCGGCGGGGACGATCCGGTCCGGTTGATGACGGCGTCGATGAGGCGGCTCCGGCAGGCAGCCCGATGACGAGGATCGCGAGGCCTCGGGTAGGCCAGGGAAGTCCGGCGGGGATGTTCCGATGCGGTGGTCGTGGAGGTTGGAGAGAGAGGGACCTAGGAAGTTCTGGTGGGTGGTCTGAGGGAACTGAATTTTTTTTGGGAGGGTTTCCGGGCTAGGGAGGTGGTGATCGAAAAAATGACAGGCAGACCCCCCACCAACCGACTTTGCTGTCATCTCCACAGGCGTAGAATGGGAATTTTGAAGCGTGTGAATTTTTTGTATTTTGTGGGCGGGAAGTTTTTCCGCTATGAGATTTTGAATTTGGCTAAGGTCCAAGTATAATGATAAAAAATTATGAGTCCGTACTAGTACCTCTGTTCAAGTCCGAGTGCAAAATCAAATCATCATCACCTTGAATATCGGTCACTACCATGATCATGATCTATCTCTGAAATTGGCGTATCCGCTAGATCTTGCAAAGTATAATGATAAAAATAATTGTGAGACCGTACTAGTACTTCTCTTCTAGGCCGAGTGCAACATCAAATCATCATCACGTTGAATATTTATTACCATGATCATGATCTATCTCTGAAATTGGCACATCCGCTATATCTTTCAAAGTATAATGATAAAAAAATTGTGAGACCGTACTAGTACTTCTGTTCAAGTCCAAGTGTAACATCAAATCATCATCACGTTGTAATTTTGTTACCATGATCATGTTCTATCTCTGAAATTGGCTCATCCGCCAAATCTTGCAAAGTATAATGATAAAAAATTGAGAGAGTGTACTGGTACTTCTGTTCAAGCCCGAGTGCAATAACAAATCATCATCACATTGAAAATTTGTTACCATGATCTTGATCTATCTCTGAATTCGGTGCATCCGCTAAATCTTGCAAAGTATAATGATAAAGAAATTGTAAGACAGTAGTAGTACTTCTGTTTAAGGTCGAGTGCAACATCAAATCATCACCACGTTGAAAATTTGTTACCATGATCCTCTGAAAATGGGCGCATCCGCTAAAACTTGCAAATTATAATGATACAAAATTGTGAGACCGTACTAGTACTTATGTTCAAGGTCGAGTGCAACATCAAATCATCATTACATTGAAAATTGTGTTACCATGATCATGATCTATCTCTGAATTTGGCGCATCTGCTAAATCTCGCAAAGTATAATGATAAAAAATTGTGAGACTGTACTAGTACTTATGTTCAAGGCTGAGTGCAGGAACAAATAATCATCACGTTGAAATTTGTTACAGCGATCATGACATATCTCTAAAATTGGCGCATCCGCTAAATCTTGCACATGGCGCATCTCGGTGCGGAGCAACAGGTCGGTGCTATCAAGGTTGAGGCGTCGGTAGCGTCATCGGGCTCTCCTCTATTGATAGATCTTCTACATGGCGCGGCGCACCGCCTGCCGAGAAGAAGTCACATGTGAGATCGAGGTGGAGACGTCACCGGCATCCTCGAGGCGCGGCCGCCCTTCTACGAGCCAGCGTCGACTCAAGGTATGAATCCATGCGTTGTCGCGCCCCTTCTGCCGATGAAGTGGGGTGCCTTAGATTTATTGATCTTCTCTTACGATTATTTCGAGCTGAACAAGTGTGCTCTTTCTCTGAATATATTGCTTGAAAAGCTAACCAAGTTACTTAAATTCACTTTGTTCTTAATCTTGCGTGCTAATTTTGTTATTTTTGCTGACGGTGGTGCGCGCAAGGAGATTTATTTGTGGGTGTGTTGAGCTGTTAGGCCTAAGTCGAAATCCTCAGCTAAACGAGGCCTCAACTTAACACATAAAAAAAAGTGTTCAACCTCGGCCACAATGTCCTCTTCTTTCCTCTTCCTTTATTGGAACTTGTTTTGTAGACAAGGAAAGTGGCACGTGTAATGTGAGTAAAACCCTCTTAGCCAAAATCAGCTACGAGCAAGATTTTCTGTATTGTAGATGCCCCAATTGACTCTCATCCCCAATGTAGTCTTCTTTTATGTCAGTATAGACTTCTTTACTGGATGTATACTATCGTGCATGACATGCATTTGCCTAATGAGCAGCATTCTATTGCTATTCTAGCCAACCTGATCGATATGTCTAGCTTCATGCACGAGATGCCATGTTTAATTTACTCCCTAGCTCTGATCCATATTTCTTGGTGTAAAATGAATGGGAATCGGAGGGAGTACTTTTCTTAGATAGTACTATACCACTTCAAAAAAGTACTACTACATCACAAATGCATCAAAAGAGTACTACATCAGACTACTCCTAGTGGGAGTAACTTCACTAGTAACTAAGTGTCCAACTTAGCAAATTTGCTTATGTGGCAGTGAGTTAATGAGGAGAGAGGAGGATGGAGTAGCTAGTTACTGTGAGTCTATAAGCTAATTAATGAAGACAAATATGATACTACTTTGATGTCACTAACCACTATGAAAGTAGTAACATAGAGTAGTAACATGTGCATGTTACTACTCTATGTTACTTCCCACTACGACTAGTCACAAGACCACCACAGTTGTACTAGTAGAGTTTAATGCTGAACTTCCAAAGGGAATAAGATTACAAACATGAACTTTAAACAGGACCAGGAGCATGAGGGCCACATTAACCCACGATCATGAAAAAATGTTGGTCTATCCCGAGAAACGAGGAGGTTTAAGGAAATGAGGAGTCCAGCGAGTGCGGAAGGTGCTTTAATCGTGCGAGGCAAATGAGGAAACTGGCGATTACTTTCTCTCATGCTAGTCTTATACCTTAATAAATGGGCAAACTGAGCACGTTGTAGCTAATCCTTTTATTAATTAAGCAGCTATATTAGTCAATAAGATTGCCTTATGTTTTTCCTCAGTTTTCCCCAAGCCCTTATTTGTAACCGGCAGAAGGAGCTCAGACGGGAGGATTCCCATTTTAGTTGACCGTTCTGTGCTGACGTGTGGGGCTGCGTCGTGTGGGGTTGCGTCGCGTGGGGCTAGTAGAAAGGGACCGCGTGGAACAGGACGAGACCGCAGGAGCTGGGTTGTGTCTCTCTCGGCGCAAATTGGCATTTTTAAGAGCACCTTTTCCTCCTCTTTCTCTTTGTGTTTTTTCATGAAATGAGTATCAAATCTAGAGAAGCTTGCATTTTTGTCTTTCTTCAATTATTTGTGCCTTTTGGACCTCGTTGTTTGCCCAATATGGCAGCAAATCTAGTACTCCCTCTGGTCCATATGTATGTAGTTGAATCTAGAAGCAAATCTCCAGGGTAATGTACGAAAAATTCACAGTCATAGTAAATCGAGAAAACAAAGTAGGGCCAAAAAAATATAGTAGAATAGGGATAGATAATAGGGATCCCTCCCTATATAATAATCTGCATACACAACAGCCAACAGGTTCGAGGTTCTTCACAACACCATCATACTAACAACATAACAACAAGGGATCCCTAGCTAACAACAAAATAGAAGCTGCTTTGCAGCAGCAGCACACGTCCAGGACTCCGCCTACCCCATCTGCCTCTGCCTCCACTTGTTGGTACCCTTGGGAGCCTTGGGCTTGAGCGGAGGCATGCGCCCGGCGGAGATCTGCACCCTCTGGAAGTTGCGGAGGTGCATGCCAAGCGCCTTGTGCTTGGCGCGGAAGGAATAGGGGTTCACCGTCGTGCCGACCTTGGGTAAGGTGTTGCCAATGTTCTCGGCATGCGTGAGGAGGCAGTTGAAGTCAGTCCCGCCGAGTCTCCTAGTGCAGAAGGGGCACCTGTAGACACCCTTGGCGAAGTAAGAGACGTACTGGCCGACCTGCAACCTCCACAGCACCTGGCGAGTCTTGGTGTGCTGGTCCTCGTCGTCGCTGCCGACGTCGCTGCCAGACACCTGATCAATATCAAACGGGAACTATGAGTGAATGTGTTGCAACGATGACTAACGTGCATGATAACAAAGTAAGGAAAAACAGAGCCAGCCTCAGTTAGAATGGACACGATTATATATATGTCTACAGCTTTGTACACAGCAATTGTTCGCTGAACCCACCCTGTAAAAGTTTGTGCCCAACGATTCATCATAGGCAAAGAAATAGATTCCAGATCTGAATTTGAATAGATTCCAGATTATTTGCAAAATTAAACGGTTGATATCTTTTGATTCGTGCATAAAATAACTGATTGAGATCCCATGATTACTTGCATAAATTAACCGATTGAGATCCCATTATTACTTGCATAAATTAACCAAACGGCCGAACTCCAAATCTTAAACGAAATCAAGAAGGGATCAAAGCAAAATGGAATAAAATCGGCGCAAATATTAACCCAATACCCATCCATCTACATATCGGCACTAATAGTTACTAGGGAACAAGCAAAATAGGGTTCAAAAAGGAATGGGGAACAAAAAAGGGAGCAAACCATAGTTACCTCGTTCCATGGGTCGTCCATGAAGGTGTCGTAGGGGTTCGGAGGCGAGATGTACGGCACCTCCTCATAGGGGTCCAATCCCAGCGGGATCTGACCGCCACCGGCGGTGGCGACGGCCGTTGAGGGGACAGCGTCGAAGAGGGAGGCGTTGCGCTTGGAGCCGATGGCGTCATGGACGATGGGATTCGCAATTTCTTTGTCCATCTCGCCGGCAGAGAGGGAGAGGGTTTTTTGATTTGGAGAAGATGATGGGACGTGAGAGGAGGCGTTGCATGAGCGAGTGAGAGTGACAGAGATAGTGCGAGGAAGCGTCTATAAAGGCGAGGGGTGGTTAATGCAGCCCGTGTCCTACGCGTCCACCATTGAACGTCTGCACCTCTTGGGCTTCTGCAACGCGACACGCGTCCACGATTGCACGTCTTCGACTTCTGCACCGCGACCCGCGTCTAAGTGTCAACAATTGCACGTCTTCCACTTCTGCACCGCAACACGAGTCTAACCCTGGAAATTTAGTTACTCATTTTCAACCCTGGAGTAGCATTTTTTGTGTGTTCAGTTTTCCCCTTGAGTACTAATACTGGCTAGTGCAATATACTCAGTTTTACCTCAAGTGGATGGTCAACAGAGAGTCAACAAATGGGATTAACTAGTTAAATGAGTCAACAAATGGGATTATCAGGCTTACTTATTCGTTTTCACGTGTTAAACTTGTCTAAATCTTGGTCAAACCTAGGATTTGACCAAGATTCAAATGGGCAGAAAATAAAAAAACAGAAAAATGAAAAAACAAAGCACATAGTCTTCTTATGTCATATAGTAAGCATTAAAGTTGATAAACAAGGTCTATACATATTCAAACCAGACAAATCATGTATCTACACTCTAACCCCTAAACTATGTCTTATGAAGTCAAGCATGAAGAGAAGTGGTTTTGGGTTTCAAACATGGAAATTTCAACCCCCCCCCCCCCCAAATAAGTTCATTTTAGAGTGACTAAGAAGGATACATGCTTCCCTTTTCATTTCATGTTTTAAACTTGTTTAAATCTTGGTCAAACCTAGGATTTGACCAAGATTCAAATGGGTATCAAAATTTAAAAAAATCATAAAAATGAAAAACCAAAGCACATAGTTTTCTTATGTCATATAGTAAGCATTCAAGTTGATAAACAAGGTCTATACATATTCAAACGAGACAAATCATGTATCTATACCCCTAACCCCTAAACTATGTCTTATGAAGTCAAGCATGAAGAGAAGTGGTTTTGGGTTTCAAACATGGAAATTTCAAAAACCTCCCAAAAGCTTCATTTTAGAGTGACTAAGAAGGATCCATGCTTACCTTTGCATTTTTATGTTTTAAACTTGTTTAAATCATTGTCAAACCTAGGATTTGACCAAGATACAAATGGACACAAAATATAAAAAAATCAGAAAAATGAAAAACAAAAGCACATAGTCTTCTTATGTCATATCGTAAGCATTCAAGTTGATAAACAAGGTCTAGATATATCCAAACCAAACAAATCATGTATCTACCCCTTATCGATCTTATGAAGTCTAGCATGAAGAGAAGTCGTTTTGGGTTTCAAACATGGAAATTTCAAGAACATCCCAAAAGCTTCATTTTAGAGTGACTAAGAAGGATCAAGGCTTACTTTTTCATTTTTGTGTTTTAAACTTGTTTAAATCCTAGTCAAATCTAGGATTTGACCAAGATTCAAATGGGCATAAAAATAAAAAAATGAAAAATCAAAGCACATAGTCTTCTTATGTCATATAGTAAGCATTAACATTGATAAACAAGGTTTAGACATATTCAAACTATACAAATCATGTATCTACCCCCTAAGCCCTAAACTCTGTCTTATGAAGTCAAGCATGAAGAGAAGTGCATGGTTTTGGGTTTCAAACATGGAAATTTCAATAAACTCACAAAAACTTCATTTTAGAGTGACTAAGAAGGATACATGCTTCCCTTTTCATTTTCATGTTTTATACTTGTTTAAATCTTGGTCAAACCTAGGATTTTACCAAG